>NC_069381.1:88335000-98335000 GCF_027475565.1 Acinonyx jubatus | reverse complement strand
CTTCATGAGGGCAGGGATTTGTGTCTGGAACTGTGCCTGGCACATAGAAGTCCCTCAGTATATATTTGTGAGTGTTTGTGCCACGAGTCTTTATTTTACAGTCATGGGGTGGGAGCAGTGAAGATTAAATCACTTGCATCAAGTGGTAAGAGGCAGAGCTGGGTTTCCAGACCACACTCTCCCCGGTGTGCTTGCGGTCTCAGCGAGAAGGGGCTAGCACTGAGCTATTTGTGCACATGAAAAACCCACAGACACAAAACGGTACCACCGTTTTTGCAAAAGTTGTGCAAATGCAAGAACGCAGACAAAAGTGTACTTGAGCGTGTGTGTCTGGGGTGGGGCAGGAAAGGAGAGTCCAGATCGGTGGTGGAGGGAAGAAAACAAAAGAAAATGCAGGGGGACCTTGCTCTCGCCACAGATGACGGTCACAAGCCACGGAGCACAAGTGACCCAAGTCCTTGCACCAGTGGCCCCAACATAAATAGCAAGCTTGTAACAACAACAACAATAATGATAAATAGTAACTGTGACGGACACGATAAATGATGGATGGAGGTGAGAAAGTAGAGATAGCGGGTAAAAACAATTTTTCCAAAAGGTTTCGCTGTGAAGGGGAGCAGAAAATGGGGCAGCAGATGGGGGCGAGGGTTGAGGGTTCAAGGATTTTTATCTGTGCTTCAGTAGCTTTCTGAGATATAATTCACACATCCTACCGTTCACTGGTGTGAAGTATGCAGCTCAGTGGTTTTTAGTATTTTCACAGAGTTGTGCAACCACGTCCACAGTCAACTTTGGAACGTTCTCATGACCCCCAAAAGAAATTCTGTTCCCACTACTTTCCCACTCCTTTCCACACTTTCCCAACTCCTTCATCCCTAGGCAACCACGAATCTTCTTTCTTTCTCTACATATTTGCCTATTTAGGCATGTCATATGAATGGAACGATATGTGGCCTTTTGTGTCTGGTTTTTACGTACTGGCCGTGATCTTCAAGTTTCATCCACGTTGGAGCATGTATTGGTAGTTTATTTCTTTTATTGCCAAATAGTATTCATGGTACGAACAGACCACATTTTATTTAGCCATTCATCCGTTCGTGGACATTTGGGTCGTTTCCACTCTTTCAGCCATTATGAATAATGCTGCTAGGAGATCCTTGTACAGATTTTTGTGTGGACATGTGTTTTCATTTTGCTGGGGTAGCTGGGTCACATGGTAACTCTATGTTTAGCTTTTTGAGGTACTGCCCGACTGTTTTCCAAAGTGGCTGCACCATTTTACATTCCCACTCATTGGGTGGGAGGGTTCCAATTTCCCACATCCTCTCCAACACTTGTATTTTTCTTCTTCTTCTTCTTCTTCTTCTTCTTCTTCTTCTTCTTCTTCTTCTTCTTCTTCTCTCTCTCTCTCTCTCTCTCTCTTTAAAAGTAGGCTCCATGCCCAATGCAGGGCTTGAACTCATGACCCTGAGATGAAGACCTGAGCTGAGATCCAGAGTCAGATGCTCAACCAACTGAGCCACCCATTCGTCCCTCCAACACTTATTATTTTCTGTCCTTTTGATCATAGCCATCCCAGCAGGTGCGAAGTATCCCATTGTGATTTTGATGAGCATTTCCCTCCCTGACAGCTAGTGGTATTAAGCATCTTATAAATGTGTCTTTTCTTTTTCAAGAGGAGTGGATAAAAAGTATGTTTATAAAGGGACGACCTAGGGAAGGGGGAACTTGATGACACAGGAGATGTTGGGGTCTCTGCAGGAGCAAAGCCCGCAGAAGAGGAGAGAGAGAATGAGGGGTCTCAAGGCAATGGACTGGCTTTGGATGGAGAAGGGAAGGGTACTTCAACCCCCTCAGCTGGCTTGGAGAAGAGGAGGCTGGTGGAACAGCAGGTAGGACTCCAGATTTGGAGATGCAAGGATGAGAGCGTTCCTGTTAAAAGTTTGTATTTTTTTCCATGAAGTACCAGGTGAGCGCCTCTCCTGAGAATGGTATACGAGGCAGAAAGTGTGGAAAGGCTGAGTCAAGAACTAGAAGATGTGAGGCAGTTACCCAGACGGTGGGAAGCACTGGGTGTGCTGGGCGGCTCTGAACACCTGTGGTCGTGAACCTGGAGGTGCCCAGGCCAGGCTGGTGGAAGAGTTTCGCTGGGCACATCCTGTGGCTTGGGCACAGGTGGGGAGAAAGCAGTTACAGAGGGGTGGCCAGAAGGAGGGTGTTGCCAGGAGAGGGATGAGCAAGGGAAGGGTGGGCGGAGATTTGCAAGGGAGTGTTTATCAGGATGGACCCTGGGATCAAAGGAGGAGGAGGCGCGAAGCGAAGACTGGAAGGGCTGCTGAAGAGTGAGACACTCTTAGTGTCATCAAACAGTTGTAGCCCAGAAAGCACTAGAACGTGTGGGCTGGAAGGACAGGAAGTTAGTTGGAATTTGATTTTACATAGACTTTAGTTTTTAGGTCCACAGCAAACCTGGGTGAAAGGACAGAGATTTCCCACACACCCCCTGCCCCCACACCTGCGTGGTGCCCCCCGTCACTAATGCCTCCCACCAGAGTGGTACGTTTGTTGTGGTGGGTGGACCTTGGGCCCGCACCGAGACGTCACAACCACGCAAGGTCCGTGGCTTACGTTGGGTTTCACCATTGGTACATTGTATGGGTTTGGACCGATGCCTAATGACACGCATCCATCCGTAGGGTATCATACCCTAAAAATCCTCAGGGCGCCCGTTCATCCTTGTCCTTCCTCCCCCAGCCCCTCACCAATCGTTGATCTTAGGCAGTGTCTGTAGCTTCGCCTTGCCAAGAATGTCACAGGGCTGGCAGCCATATCGGATATGCATCTTTCACCTAGTAACACGCATTTAAGGTTGCTCCCCGTTTTTTCGTGGCAGAGGTGGGGTTTTTGAAGGGGATGTTTCAGAGCTGGTGCACTTGTCGGTGAGGAAGAAGGTCCAGCCAGCTGCAGGAATCAGCGGCTGCAGTCGGGTGGACAGGAAGGTTGCAGGGGCCCGGAGGCCAGGATGGCCGGAGTCTCCTTTCCCAGAGCCCGAAAAAGGGGAGCCTTGGGGCGCCTGGGTGGCTCAGTCGGTTAAGCGGCCGACTTTGACTCAAGTCATGATCTCACAGTTCGTGGGTTCGAGCCCCGCGTCGGGCTCTGTGCTGACAGCTCGGAGCCTGGAGCCTGCTTCAGATTCTGTGTCTCCCTCTCTCTCTGCCCCTCCCCTGTTCATGCTCTGTCTCTCTCTCAAAAATAAATAAACATTAAAAACAAAGGGGGGTGCGCGTGGGTGGCTCAGTTGGTTGAACGTCTGACTGGTCATGTCATGATCTCATGGTTCACGGGTTCAAGCCCCGGATCGGGCTCTGTGCTGACAGCTCAGAGCCTGAAGCTTGTTTTGGATTCTCTCTCTCTGTCTGTACCCCTCCCCTACTCACACGCAGTCTCTGTCTCAGATATAAACGTTAAAAAAAATTTTTTTTAAGGCGGGGAGCCCAAGGCTTTGTGAGGGTGAGGGTTGGTGGGCTCGGGTGGGCTATAACCAGCTTCAAGCTCAGATGTGGCGTTGGCATCTTCCTGAGTGAAGCCAGCTGGAAGGCGGGCAGCGTGGCATCCAGTTAGGTCACCTGTGGGCTCCGTGACCCCTACACCTGGCGTGGAGGTTGATGCTAGTTTTGTGGATGTGCTGCGATGCCCTCAGCCTCAGCTTTAGGCAGGAGTCTTGCTACGTGTGACTGGTGTTTTGCTGTCTTGGGGGATTGCACCCAGCTTGAGGGGCGGGGTCCGGCTGGCCAAGGTAGCTGTGCCAACCCTGGAAGAATTCCCAGGGGGGTTCTCAGGGACACGTGGGGGGGAAATGTTGGAAGGAAACCAGTTTCCTGTAGTCAGAGGGGGTTAGGGTAGGCTCCGCGACTTGTTTTTAAGCAGAAATGTGGCATTTTTGTTTAGACAATGTTGGCAACGCACTTACAGTTACCCTGGCGTGCGATCCGTCCGTCCGGCACCATAAACGCCTGCCCCCTCTCTCTCCAGCCCCTCTTATTTTGTGGCCTTTTTCCCACAAGGCTGCTCTCAGAGTCCATTTGCATGTCATTTCTCCAGGAGACAAAACAAGGCGTCCGGCAAGGCCCCTCTTACCCTTCCGGATGGCCACCTCTGATACGGCTTGAAGTACCTACTGTGACCCTGTCCTCGGTGCCCACAGCTCGGCACATAAGGGCCTGGGCGTGTGAGCCCGTGGTGTGAGAGGACCCGGGCGGGCGTGTGAAAACCCAGGGCCCAGGAACCGTGTCTGCTTACCAGGTGTGGTTGAACACCACACGCCTGTGAACATGTTGAGGAGAGCGGCAGGCGGGGGGTGCTCTGCAACGCGGGGACAGGCCCAGGGCCAGGAAATGGTGTCTGCCCTTCGCCATAAACTGTCAGCCGGCACTTTGAACCAGGTTTATGGCCTTGGCCGGGTTCCTGCCTTCGGAGGTCTCAGACTGTACATCATCCCAAAGTTCTGGCCGCTTGGAGGTGGGCGAAGAGAGGGGGACAGTTCACGCCGCCAAAATCAGATTAAGACGAACATCCCGAGTGGCCCTGGTGGGGCGAGAAGCCACACAGGGCTGTGTGATTTGCGGCTTCCTGTTCTGGCATTCCTGACGGCAGGAATGGGGCAGGAGGAAGAGGGTTCTGATCCCTGGAAACTGCAGGGGTGGCCAGGTCTGTTTTTAGCCTCTGCTGGGGGTGGGGGTGGGGGTGGCTGGCTCCCTTGTCCCCTCCTACTTTTGGCTGACCCCTGGGCAGCTGGGCCCGGAGTGGCGGGCAGGGCCTTTCTTGTTCCCATCCGGGGCCAGCTCCATCTGTCCCCCAGGCCTGTCCTGCACTCACCAAGCTGGGAGGGAGTGTCTGGGGCAGTTTGGAAAGGGAGCCGCTTCTGCATTAGCAGCGCTGGGAAGACAGGACTGAGCAAAGCCGGGCATGAATCTGCAGGGCTAATGAAGTCAGGATGAGCCAGCCCAGGAACTTCAGGGTCGAGGACAATGGGAGTTTTGAACTTGAGGGGAGGAATACACAGCCAGGGAAGTCCTCTGTTGGAGTCTGGAGTAAAGAACTGGGAAAGGAGGGAGGGGCGGAGAGGGCAGAAGTGATTTTCTAAGGCCTGAGGGAACAATGAGGTCATTGTTGGCCAATCAGAGTGAAGGATGGCATTTGAAAAGCCTCCTGGGGAACCGACAGTGCCACACTCTTGCCTCCGCCCCCTCTGGAGACTCCAGGAGGGGACAGCAGAGGTGGAGGCTCCCTGCTGCTGGGTGTTAATCCAGTGTTCCTGATTTCCCTTTGTGTGGTTTTCAGTGTGCTTGGAAGGATGTTCCCATGGGGAGGGGACAGTCCTCCCTGTTGTGAGGTGGCTTCTTTCCTCCCTGAATCCCTTCCCACAGATTCAAGGTTCTCAGCAGAGCCCCATCCCTGGGCAGGTGGCACCCCCCCACCCCCACCCCCAGCCCCTACCTCGGCTTCCATTTCATGAAGCACCAACTCACTGGCAGATGGGACTCCCAAGCTCCTTCGGGGATCCCGTTCTTCACATCCGTGACAGGTGGCCGTCCAGCCTCCCCTTGAGTACTTCCCAAGCCAGGAAGCCCACTATCTCACAGTGTAGCCATTCTAATTTTGGCTTATTTAATCTGGCTCCCTCTAACCTCCACTGATTTTACCACCTTAGAGCCTCACAGAATACATTCAATTGCTTTCTGATATGGCAGGCCTGTCCACACTTGTAAGGATTGCTCTAGCTTTCCAGATAGTTCTGGTTCCGTCACCCCCCCCCCCCCCCCCCCCCCCCCCCGCTCTCAGGAACAGGTTCCTCATCATTTGCTTCCCCAGTTGCGCTGCTCTGAATATGCATCTGTCTCTCACATACTTACTTTTGGTGTTTATGCATTCACATTCCCAATTTATTCCACAAGAGACCTGGAGGGGTTTGCAGAGCATAAGTGATAGGGCAGCGTGATAAAAATGATGAAGGAAATGTTAGCGAAGGGGAAATCAATGCAGGAAATGTTGCCCCAAGACCAATGTAGTACATACAGTTCTCTGAACCTGGCTAGACGCAGGCCCTGTATTTGCCCGTTGAGCTGACTGGCAACCAGATCAAAAAGGGGAACATGGACACTTACACGATTCAGTGCCCATCAGAGCAAACGGGAAACACAGCTATTCCTGGATCTGCAAATGAAAGGAAACTTTCTGAGTCCCCTGGGGAAGAATGCATCTAACATTTTTCTGAAGATAAATTCAAGAAAGGGAGTCTGGGTGGTTTAGTTGGTTGAGCTTCTGACTCTTGATTTCCACTCAAGTCACGATCCCAGTGTCATGGGATCAAGCCCCGCGTTGGGCCCCGTGCTAAGTGTGGAGCCTGCTTAAGATGCTGTCTCTCTGCCTCCATCCCCTGCTCACACGCTCTCTCTCCAAAATCTAAAAAAAATATAAAATAAAATGTGTCTTTTTGTTTAAAAAAAAAAGATAAATTCAATAACACACTTACTCAAGCTGTTTCTTATAAAGTCATCTGTCTGTAGGGATGTAGGTTTTAACTCAAAAGCACATTTTCGATAAACATATACGCCCCAGCTTGTTAATGTGCCTCTCAAAATATGCCAATAAAATATCTCAGAATCAATCTGACCCAAGAAAATTAAAATGAGATATCTCTGCCTGTTTTGGGACACTATATTTCTATTTCTGCAACCTACAGTTGCATTAGCTTTTTGGACAGCGACATTGTTATTGACTCTTAGCAGTCTGCTCAAACCCATTCCTGCCGCCATGACAGGAACTGAATTTCGGCCAAGTTGTCTCCATCTTTTACTTGTGCAATTGATTTTTTGAACTTAAGTGCAGGACTCTCTTGTTTATCACGAAAGAATACCATCTTGCGAGCATCACTCCATTTTTTTCCATCCTGTTGATCATCTTTGATTTGGATTATAGCAACCGATACACCGTATTGCATCAAATCTAAGACTCTTCTAATTGTAAAGTGCACCTTTAATGGTTTCCTATTCCTTTCATTTCCTATGAAGAAGGAAGAGACACTCCCAATTAAATTATGACATGCCATTGATGATGTGATGCATTCGAGCTCAGACATTTAACATGTGCATGGTAGAATTAGAGAAATACGGTATTAATAAACTCGCATCCTGTCCTTTGCAATTTGATAATCCCATCTCCCACAGCACATTTACTGGGTGTTTGCAAAAGGCACCCCACTGATGAAAACGCTGAGCTGGACAAGGCAAGGACCACAGGGGAGCCCTCTCGGGCTTTCTCGTTCATTTGTTTGCACATCCACTCATCAAATAAATATTAAGGGATCTGGTCAGAGCACAAAAGATATAGGTCACAAAAATGAAGAAGATCTGGTCCCTTCGATCCCAGTCTGGAATTTGCACATTAATCTGTTGACGCACACCGTCTGGGCCTGATTATTCGGGCCCGTTGGGGTCCCCTTAACTGAGCTGTTGTCCACACCAGGACTTGAGGCTCAGTTGGGAAGGGCGACTGAAGGAGGATGGGACAGAGCAGTAGAGGGACCAGGACCTGGTCCCTGATTGCAGGGAGAAGTAAGTAAATAAGGAGGTCATAATGCCTGAAGGGTGAGTTGGATTCAGAAAGAACGGGCACCAGACAAGACTTGTCACAGTTATCAATCCTCAGGGTCAGGTACTTGGGCAGGTGACTTCCAGAGGTCTGAGCACACACGGGCACTAGGACAAGGGTCCGGGTCCAGACGGTGACAGTAGAATAGGGCACCAAAGACCCCCCCAGCCCATGCTTTGCTTCTGGATGGGAGCTGGACCCCAGGAGGCAGGACCAGCCAGGCCTAAGAACCAGGTTCCAAGACTGTGGACTGGTCCTGTTACCTCAGCTGTCACAGAGTGGGGCTGTGTGGCGGTGGACAGGCGTGGGCAGAGACTTTCTCCTGGGGGCAGTAAAAGTTTGGGCCTGGCCTCAGTGTAGAGCGGGGGGAGCCAGCCCCCGTGCTGCTGACATGCAACCAAGAAGGAAACTCAGGGGAGAAGGTGGAGAAGAACATAGGATGCCTGTTTCTGAGATGCAGTCTGAGGTCTCCTGATGCCTTGCCCCGGAGGCAGACAGAGAGTGCTAAGGTCTCTGACACATGGCATCCCAGTCCATGGGCTGGTGGATAACAACACGAGCACACGCAGCTCTGAAGACCTGGGGGCGGGCAGAGGCAGAGGGAGGAGGCAGTGAGTTCTCATTCTCCTTCTGGAAGGCAATCACTGTTTCATCCATCCTTCAAGATAACCAACGAACACTGCTTTGTGAAGCATCTACTCCCCGCAAGGTGTAGGAGGGGTGCAACTGGGGGAAGGCACTTGAGAACCATCTCTAAGAGTCTCCGTGCCTAAGGGTGCCTGGGTGGCTCAGTCAGTTAAGCATCTGACTTCGGCTCAGGTCATGATCTCACAGTCTGTGAGTTCGAGCCCCACGTCAAGCTCTGTGCTGATGGCTTGGAGCCTGGAGCCTGCTTCGGATTCTGTGTCTCCCTCTCACTCTGTCTCTCCCCCGCTCGTGCTCTGTCTCTCTCTCTCTCTCAAAAATAAACATTAAAAAAAATTTTTTTAAAAGAAAGGACCTCATCCCAATATTTAAAAAAAAAAAAAAAAAGAATTTCAGTGCCTAATGAGGAAGGTAAGACATGAACTCAAATACTTCAGTCTTTGGGATTAAGTCTTCTGTGGCTGCAACGTGAAAGATGGCCCAGCAGTCTCTCTGAAGCCCCACCCACCGACCCCCACCCCCACCCCCACCCCATGCCCCAAACCACAACGCAGTCCCTCTGGGTCCTGACGTCCTGATGCCCTGGCCATCCGCTGTCACTTGCTTCAGGGCCTCCCCGTGTCTCTGCTCAAAGCTTGGAGATCTTAGTACGGATTTAGCATGCAGACCACACAAAAAGAGAGGTGCTCTCCTAATTCGGTCAGAACCTCTTCAAGACCACGGGTCTGAGGGAGTTTACCTTCGTGTTAAGCAGAAGACATGTGGTCCAAAGATGCTTACAGTGGGGTCCCTGGGTGCCTCAGCTCAGTCGGTTGAGCACCCAACTCTTGATTTCGGCTCAGGCCATGATCCCAGGGTTGTGGGATCGAGCCTCATATCAGGCTCCATGCCGAGCGTGAGCCTGCTTAAGAGTCTCTCTCTCTCTGTCTGCCCCTCCCCTGGCTTGCACTGTCTCCCTAAACAAACAAACAAACAAACAAACAAAAGACAAAGAAGCTTATGGAATACATTAAGCAGGCTAAAATGAAATGATTAAGATAGCAGCCTACTCATTAGTGTTTAAGTTCATTTTATTTTTTTTATTTTTTTATTTTTTTTCAACGTTTATTTATTTTTTTTGGGACAGAGAGAGACAGAGCATGAACGGGGGAGGGGCAGAGAGAGAGGGAGACACAGAATCGGAAACAGGCTCCAGGCTCTGAGCCATCAGCCCAGAGCCTGACGCAGGGCTCGAACTCACGGACCGCGAGATCCTGACCTGGCTGAAGTCGGAGGCTTAACCGACTGCGCCACCCAGGCGCCCCTTTAAGTTCATTTTAAATCCACTATGGTATCCCCCATGTTTGACATTTGTAGTCTACCTCCATTTCATTAGTAGTAAAAATTGGGCTCAATGAAACTTTTTTTAAAAGTTTATTCATTTGAGAGAGACAGAGCAAGTGGGGGAGGGGCAGAGAGAGAGAGAGGAAGAGAGAGAGAGGAAGAGAGAGAGAGAGAGAGAGAAAGAGAGAGAGAATCCCAAGCAGGCTCTGCCCTGTCAGCGTGGAGCCCTGTGTGGGGCTCAAACTCAAGAACCGTGAGATCACGACCTGAGCCGAAACCAAGAGTCAGACACTTAACGGACCGAGCCGCCCAGGCAACCCTCAAACGTGAGAGAGAGAGAGAGAGAGAGAGTCAAGGGTTAAACAGTACATGTATTGAGTGCTTCTTATGTACCAGACCTCAGGCAGCAGGAGCCACGGGGGTACAGAGATGTGACAAACTACTGTCACCGTCTGCGGTGACTTACTGTTAGATAGACCTCTTCCCAAGTTTAAAATTGCCATGTCACCCTTACTGGGACAAAAAGGCAGTTCCTTCTCTCTAAAGAGTTAAGGAATAAGTTCATCATGGTGGCTTAGAGTGATAATTATAAATCAAAGGCAGAACATTAGTTCACTCTCAGGTCAGAGTGAAATACAAATATAGCCGATTCTGGCCAAAGGCAACTTAATTCTAAATGAAGCACGGTGCCAGCGGCCAGGGTGTCAGGACAGCTTCATTACTGGCCCTAACTCCGATTTCCCTCAGGCACACGCGGGACTAGACAGTGCCCTCTTGCTTTGAAGGAAGTTCCTTCCAAACACCCCATCCCTCTGGTTCTGTGTTTTTGCTTTCAAGAGGAAAAAAAAAAAAAAAAAGGTACAAGACCTAATTAAGTCACGAATTTAGATACAAACTTTAAAATGTGATTCTTGTAATCACCTTCAGTTCAGTTCTGTTATTTTTGAACGTTTATTTATTTTGGCAGAGAGCACATACGCGAGTGTGCGTGCACACACACACACACACACACACACACGCGTAGGGAGAGGATCCCATGCAGGCTCCGAGCTGTCAGCACAGAGCCCCCCGCCCCGTGTGGGGCTGGAACCCACAAACTGTGAGATCATGACCTGAGCTGAGATCAAGAGTCGGACCCTCAGCCGACTGAGCCACCCAGGCACCCCACATTAAGTTCTGTTATTCACTAAGGCTTAGAGTTCCAGAGCTTTTTCTCTCCTGGGCCACACTTCGATTGAAATGTGGAGATAGTCGATTGACATTAGGATTTTTGTGCTTTTCTGGGAGGGCAGACACACGCCCCCAGACCTGGAGATTGTTCCGAGGCCCATCACAAAATGTGTCAGTTGGTGGCTGACGGTGACAGTAGAGGCAAGAATGTGGGGCACCTGCTGGGGCCGGGCGCCGCAGCCGACGCTGGGAATACAGGAGTTAAGTATCGGCAGCCAGTGTTTGATCGCCAGGCCCCGTTCTAAGCTCCCCACGCAGACCGCTGTCCTCAATCTTCACAACAACCCTGTGGGATGGGTGTTATTTCCAACCCCTGTGACCAGCGAGTGAAGTAACTTGCCCAGACCTGGGCTGGAGTTCACAAGCACAGGCAGGATTTAAACTGGCCCCGGAGCCTCCTCCCTCAAACAGTGATGCTGAAGGCCTTGAAATTACCTCTTCCTTTGCCAAAATTCCCAACGCCGACCCAGTGCTTCAACTGCAAGGTGAGAGGGGTGAGCTGGGAGCCTGAGCCACACTGAGAGTTTAATCCAGGCCTCCCTGCCGCAGCAGATGCACAAATCACCAGAGATAGATCATTTTCCTAATTTATCTGCTAGATAGTATTTTCCTAGCTCGTGCTGCTACGACCGAGTAGCTTATAGACCACGGGAATTTATTTCTCACAGTTCTGGAGACTGGAAGCCCAAGATCGGGGTGCTTGTACTGTCAGATTCTGGTGAGGGCCCTCTCTTGGGTAGGAGACAGCTTCTCCTTGTACCTCACAGGGTGGCAGGAGTGAGCTAGCTCCTAAGGGCACGAATCCCACTTGCGAGGGCTATTCCTTCATCCCCTAGGTACTTCCCAAAGGTCTGACCTTTAATACTATCACACTGGAAATTAGATGTCAACAGATGAACCTGGGGGTGGAGGGAGAGAAAATATTTAGTCTAATAACACTACCGATGAAGGACTTGGGAACAAGAAAGGTGCTTGGGCTCACAGGAATCAGGAAGGTGGGATGTCAAAGGTCGCCATGGGAGAGCAGGGAGACGTGTTAATTTATTTTAGTTTTTAGTGTTTATTTTTAAGAGAGAGACAGAGAGACAGAGACAGAGCGTGAGCAGGATAGGGGCAGAGAGAGAGGGAGACACGGAATCCGAAGCAGGCTCCAGGCTCCGAGCTGTCAGCACAGACCCTGACATGGGGCTCGAACTCACTGAGATCATGACCTGAGCCAAAGTCAGACGCCCAACTGACTGAGCCACCCAGGCGCCCCAATTTTGTTTCTCTTTTCTGATTTAGAGTCTAAAGATGCTAGAATAGCAAACCGAGACAGAGATGGAACCCATTGGACTTGTCTGTTCCTACTCCCTCCCCAGGAAGATTGACATTGGGAAATCATTACTCCTTGACAAGCAATAAAATGATGATTTACAAAAGCAACGCACTATACGCACAGGGCGCTAGTGACCTTATATAATGGCACATGACTGACCTAGCACCGGCAGGGCTTGGGCAACGCTGGGGAGACCCTGAAACACAATCCTTCCCCCAGCAGACCCATGCATGCTTGGGCCTCCCTTCTATCTTCCTGTGCATGTGCTAATTTATTTAGGTATGGGATTTATTAAGTATGGGAGAGTCTTCTCTTGTGAGACAAGGATTAGGTCCTTGAACCCTCCCTCTACTCCACCCCACTGTGGATTTCAAAAATTCAAACATGTGCTCATGGACTTGGATGGTTCTGGCTGAGGCCAAGTTGAAGAAATTAAATATAGGGGCTTCTAGGGATACATGTGCCTTTAAGAGGGGACAGGGTCTGTTCTAGACACTGCCTGGTCTGTCCAAGTGTGCCTTGGAGGAAATAACTACAGTGCGTGCAGATTTGAAAAAATTAGTACCTTGGTTGTGCAGAGTGAGGCGTTGAGGACCGACGGTTCTACATTTGATTGGTGGCTCCATGTTTTTTGGCAAATTACCCACCTCTATCTAAGCCTTGTCTATAAATGGGAATTATAGTAATAACATGCTCAACTCCTTAAATGTGGGGAGGAATCAGTACGGAACAATTCATGTACTGAATGCCACATCGGGCGCATAGCAAATGCTCAGTACGTGTCATGTAGAAAACCACTAAAGCATACACAGGTCGTTGAACAGCTGACCCACTCGGACTACGGGCAGTGTCACCGTGGAACAGTCCTCCTTGACTTGAATACTGAGGGCTGCGTCATAGCTTGGTCATCCATCACCCAACCTACAACGGTTGGCCAATTTCTGTACCAGAGCGAGTGAAAACAAGAGTCCCCTGGGGTGGGTGGGAGGAGGCGCCCAGCTGGTCTCCACCTCCGTGGACCTGCAGGGGTTTGTTGTGTTATCCCGCATACCAGTGACCACCATCAGGGACTGAACGGTGATGTGGGAGGCACGGGCAACCAGTAGGAGGAGCCATGAGGAGGGAGGGCAAAGAGGACAGGCCTTGGTGGGGAGGGGGGGGTGAATGCAAGTTCCTGCTCTCCCAGCAGGGGGCAGCACGCGCTGAGGACAGGCCTTTCAAGAACTCCGGATTCACTCAGGGATACCACCCAAGAGTAACCCCGCAACATAGTGAGTTTCCTTCTAATTTGAGAGGTAGCAATTCAGAGCGATACATTGGGTATTAAAGTAAATGTGACTTTATTTTCTGGTCACAAGCTGGTGGGGTCACAGTCCTTGAGTTATAAAAAAACATACAATGCTAATAAATTTGAATAAAGGAGTTAAACATAAATCACGGTAGAGTAACTGCAAATTGCAAAATAAGCTTATAAAAACATTCTAACATTGTCAGTACAAAGAAGCGTAAGCAAGATAAAAAATTTTTTAACTTTTTTTACGTTTTATTTATTTATTTTTGAGAAAGAGAGAGAGTGTGTGTGAGCAGGGGAGGGGCAGAGAGAGAGGGAGAGAGAGAGGGAATCCCAAGCAGGCTCTACACCATCAGCGGAAAGCCTGGCACAGCACTTGAATTCACCAACCGTGACATCATGACCCAAGACTCTTGGTTAAGAGTCGGACGCTTAACCAATGGAACCACCCGGGAACCCCAGGAAGATAAGATTTTTAAAAAAAATGTCAAACTATTCAAAAATTTTAAATTATAATTTCTGATAGTTTTTCTTTAAGATTTTGTTTTTAAGTAGCCTCTACACCCAACGTGGGGCTCAAACTCACAGCCCCAAGATCAAGAGTCATATGCTCTACCGACTGAGCCAGCCAGGCACCCCTAACTGCTGATAGTTTTAAGTAATTTTTATGCTTTGGACTCTTTTAATAAATCATCTAATTTAGCCCTACTAATCCAAAAATGGTCCCAAGGATCAATCCCATTTTATGAGTGAATAAACTGAATTTCCAAGAGATTGGGTGATGTAAAGGTATCAATTTAAACATATATGTCGATGTCCCCTTATGCTACTAACATGATAATAATTCTGTGTTGTAGCAGCTGTCTGTGCATCGCAGGATGTTGAACAGTATCCCTGGTCTCTACTCACTAGAAGCCAGTAGCAATCCCCCTTTCTAGTTATGAAAATCAAAAATGTCTGCAGAGGGGTGCCTGGGTGGCTCCGTTGGTTGAGCGTCTAACTCTTGATTTCAGCTCAGCTCAGATCTTGATCTTGGGGTTGTGGTTTCAAGCCCCATGTTGGGCTCTAGCTGGGTGTGGAGTGTACTTAAAAAAAAAAAAAATGAGGGGCACCTGGGTGGTTCAGTCAGTTGAGTGTCTGACTTCAGCTCAGGTTTGTGAGTTCGAGCCCCACATGGCGCTCTGTGCTGACTGCTCAGAGCTTGGAGCCAGCTTTGGATTCTGTGTCTCCCTCTCTCTCTGCCCTTCCCCTGCTTGTGCGCTCTCTCTCTCTCTCTCTCTCTCTCTCTCGCTCGCTCGCTCTCGCTCTCTCGCTCTCTCTGTCTCAAAAATAAATAAATAAACTTAAAAATAAAATGAATGTGAATGATGCCAAAAGAAGGCAATGCCAAGAGAAAAGGACAATTAGAAATACCAGCCCTGGGGGCGCCTGGGTGGCTCAGTTGGTTAAGCGGCCGACTTCGGCTGACTTCGGCTCAGGTCATGATCTCGCGGTCTGTGAGTTCGAGCCCCGTGTCGGGCTCTGTGCTGACAGCCTGGAGCCTGTTTCAGATTCTGTGTCTCCCTCTCTCTGACTCTCCCCCGTTCATGCTCTGTCTCTCTCTGTCTCAAAAATAAGTAAACGTTAAAAAAATTTTTTTTAAAAAGAAATACCAGCCCTGGCAAAAAGGGGTAGGAAAGTAAATGTAATGTCAATATACAACATGGGTCTCTTGAATAGCATTTATAATAATTTATTATATTCATCATAACAACTATAACACATTAATGACCACCAAAATGAGATATTATTGTTATATTATGTAATAATTAATTATCAATCATAATCAGTAAAACAAAACAGTGATGTAAGTTTATTGGGGGGGGGGGGTGAGGGAAGGAAACGTGGGGAAGCAGGGAGTAGTGAAAATGACCTAAATCCTAATCTGTTGCAGAACTAAGTGATTAGATAATGTCTACAATTTTGAAATTGTGGAATAAATATGTTACGAGAGGTAAGCACCTAAAACAATAGCTAAAAAAAGTTAATAGCTAAAAAAGTTGTCCCTGGACTGTGGACAGGAAGGCAGAACACAGTGGGTCAGGGCACTAGTGTTTTTTATTATGTCCCTCTTAGTAATATTTATTTCTTAAAACAATAAGCATGTGTCATTTTGATTAAGGAAGAATTTATAATCTCCGGACCCGTTGAAACTATAGTGAGGGGAGGATTCTCCTTTCTTGCTGGCAGGAGTTTTCTGGAAAATACTATGATAATTATCAAGAGCCTTAAAATATTCATGATCTCTAGGAAGGCATCCTTAGGAAGAAGCTGGAAATGTGGGCCAAAATTTAGACACAAAGCCTCACGGTATGCTATTTGTAACAGCAAAAAGTCAGAAACAACATAAATATCCAGCATTTGGGGAGTGGCTAAATGAATGTATAGATACAAAATTAGTGCTATACAACCTTTCAACATTTTTTGGGACAGAGAGAGACAGAGCATGAACGGGGGAGGGGCAGAGAGAGAGGGAGACACAGAATCGGAAACAGGCTCTAGGCTCTGAGCCATCAGCCCAGAGCCTGATGCGGGGCTCGAACTCACGGACCGCGAGATCGTGACCTGGCTGAAGTCGGACGCTTAACCAACTGCGCCACCCAGGCGCCCCACTATATAACCTTTAAAAGTGTTTATAAAGAACCTTAGTCATGCGGAGACATGCTTACCAATGTTAAGAGGGAAAAAAACAAGGTGCACAACTGGCTAAAAGGCCTTATTTCAACCATGTGAAGAAGGTAAGGGCGGAAGAGAGACTTAGGTGGGAACACACAAACACATTAAGCCTGCTGGTCTCTGGGATGAAGGTCAACTTTCTTGTCTTCTCAGCTTTTCTCAGTTTTCTGATTTGTCTTCGATCAGCGCCTACTGTTATCATAATCCGAAAGAGCGTTAGTGTTCTTATTTTTAAGAGGAAAGGAGAGACAAACCATCTTGAGTGCCAGATGTCTTGGGACAGAGCAACACGCACCACTGTGCGGCTCGGGCCTGCAGGATGGAGTGAGGCGATTGCCCATCACCTGCTTTGGGCTTTCCTGGAACCGCTGAAGGCTAACTTCCCACTTCACTGTCAGCTAGAGATCAGGGGTGGAACAAAAGACTAATGTACAGTTTCACTTTGCGTAATTGATTTCGCTCATCAAGGCCTTGGAACACACGTTCGTTTTTATCCAGAGTCTAACGGAGGCGGCTGTTGTCATTTGTTGTCACTGTCAGATGTTCGAGTCTGTGGAGCTAGTCCTTAGGACTCTATGAATCCTTAGACTCCTCCGAGGAAGTTGAGGTTCTTCAATTGCACGTAGCAAACAACAGGTGAATGATGGCGTTTCTATGTAGGGCTGTTTGCACCAACCCCCTGGGCTCACGCGGATATGGCGAAATCTCAAGCAAACAAACAAGGCGTTACTTATTTAAGAGTCATGTTTTCACGGTCTTTTTTTTTTTTCCTAATAAAATGTAGCTTTTCACTAAAACGCTGAATCAAAATATTCTGTCACTCATGAATAATACGAAATAGAACAGTGCTTCTCAAACTTCAGACTTGTTGATTATCTGGGAAACTCTTGGGCTCAACCTCAGAAGTCTGATGCATTCACTCAAGGGTGGATTTAAGAATGTGCGTTTTCAACAAATACCATAATTTGATCTCCGTCTGTGTTTCTGAAACCAGTCTTTGATTGTTGCGGAGTCAGATTTCAAGTACATGCTCGGGGGTGTAAAGTAAATATCTTCCAAGCTAAAAACTCGTCAGGATGAATCACTGCTTAATCCAACTAGTCCTCTTTAATTCACAAATAAATTTTTGTTTTTCAGTAAAAGATTGGTGTTTTAAGTGTGGGGCGATTGAAGGACATAGTTATCTTTATCCTACCTGAGATTCCAATGAAGTGACCGTAATTGGATTTTGGTAAAAGTCATAAATCTACAGGAACGAAGAAAAGAAGGAGAAAACATGACACTAGAAGAGAGAAGTCAACAGGATATTGGGAGTCGTAAAGAGGACAGACAAGTAGTAAACGATTTGGCGGTGTGGAGGAAGCAGAAATATCCATGTGCAACAGAAGTGATCGTGAGAAGCCAATTCGCTCAAGTGAACCTCGGAGGCTTGGAGACCGGAGAGAGGTACCAGGAACCTCTGAGCTTAGGAAGGAGGCATGTGGCTGAAGAAAGCATTCACTCACCGTCTATACAAGTAGCAGTCAGCTCACAGGCCCCTCCCTCCACCACTGCAGGAGACAGAAGATTCCTGTTCTACAAAGAGACAAAGAGGCCCTAAATCCAGACACCAAGCTAGTGAGGGGCAAGTGTGCCTGTTACCAGTTTATTGTCTCTCACTTCCAAATCCACCCTTCTTTGCCCTGATTTGTGATACTGGAATTGAAGACTGTGAGCATTTCTTTCTTTCTTTCTTTCTTTCTTTCTTTCTTTCTTTCTTTCTTTCTTTCTTTGCTGACTGGATCAGTATTAGGCTTTGTCGATAGAAGTTTCTAGAGTGATACTGGAATTGAACACTGTGAGCATTTCTTTCTTTTCTTTTCTTTCTTTCTTTCTTTCTTTCTTTCTTTCTTTGCTGACTGGATCAGTATTAGGCTTTGTCGATAGAAGTTTCTAGAGTGATACTGGAATTGAACCCTGTGAGCATTTCTTTCTTTCTTTCTTTCTTTCTTTCTTTTTTTCTTTTCTTTCTTTCTTTCTTTCTTTCTTTCTTTCTTTCTTTCTTTCTTTCTTTCTTCTTTTGCTGACTGGATCAGTATTAGGCTTTGTCGATAGAAGTTTCTAGAGTGACACTACAAGGTGATAGCAGCAGGAAGGTGCTTGTTTTCCTTGTGGTTTCTCTACCATTTTATTTAGTGGGGGAGCCAGTGGATTGGTGAGGGAGGCCTGGTGGTGTTCACCTCAGCGGCCCTCACCATCGGCTCCGGCCACACTCGGCTTGTGCTCTGTCTGCCCAGCAGTCCCTTCCGTGGTAGCTCCAGGTAGGCCCTCGGGTAACCGTCTCCTTGCCTGGTGGCCATTTCCACAGAAATTTAGCCCATCCACACTTCTGCTGTGGCAGACCACTTCTACAGATAAGCATTGCTGGGGGTCCTCTGGCGGTCTCTTTGCCACAGGCGGGCTACGTGTTCCTGTAGTAGCCATGCCCTCTTTGAGGGGAGCTAATCGTAGCCTTATGTGTGTGTGGTGGGGACAGGGAAGCGGTGTGCCTCTCCTAGTTCCTGGTCTCATTTCCTTTATGGTTCACTCTCCCTTACCTCAACGGTCTGAAGGAAATCATTGCTCTTTTTTTTGGCCACCTCTGGGGCCTTTAGAGGTTCCCCCTGCCTCCCTTGTTCAGTAATTAACCACTTTTTACTAGTTACCATTTCTCTATATTGATTTTCCTCTTTTGAATTACCAGTGTAGTTTCTTTCAATACAGCACAAGGGTTTGAAAATGGGGAGTAAGTGAAAATCCTCCTACGGGAGGGTGAGATCCCCAGTTTCCTTCCTTCCTGGACTCCCCCAACACTGGCATCCAGGATTATATCCCTCAGGCAGGAGCATTCCCTCATCAAGGAGCTGATAGACCCAGGAGAAAAGACTTAACATTGACACTCATGTTCTGCAACAAATGGCCAGGTCTTGCCTGATAGCCCAGTGGTGAAGCCCATTGGTCAGCGAGCTCCAACTCTGTTTATAATCAGTTTTTTGGTTCTTTCTCATAAATACAAATAGATAACTGGAATCATCAGGCATCCGAGGAAAGTTTTCTCCCTAAAAGACAGTTTCAGTAACGAAGGAACAGAAAAAAATAAATTAGAAGGAAACACCTTGGACTTATCACCTGAGGCATGTGACATTCCATAGAATGAGGGGAAAAAGAATGAGTAAATGGAAAATCCAAATTATAATACTGAAGTTAAAAGCTCAACAAAAGATGGGAAGACAGAGTGGAAGAAATCCCATCGAAATGAACCCAAAAGACAAAAATATAGGAAAATACAAAAAATTAGAGCAGTGATCCAAGAAATATAACTATTTTAATAGGCATTCTGGAGAAAGACAACAAAGAAAATTAAATAAGAAATTAAAAAAAAATAGTACAAGAAAATCTCTTGGGCCATGAGCTTCCCTATTGGAAAGAGCTCTCTGAGTTCACAGAACAGTGGCACAGAGACATGTCATTGTGAAATTTTAGGCAATTGGGGAAAAAATAAGATCCTAGAATCTGAAAACCAGTAGATCTCTGGTAACCCCAGTCAGCAACCCTAGAAACTGGAAAACAGGGGGAAAATGCCTTCACAGTTCAGAGGGGAAGTGATGACCAACTTGGAATTCGCTGCCCAGCCCAACTATTCATCAAGTGTGAGGGCAAAAGAAAGACATTTCTAGAACATGCACATCTCACAAATTTCATTCCCTGTGCCACTTCTAAGAAGCTACTGGAGAATGTGCTTCATCAAACCGGGACACGGGAACATATGAGAGCTATAACACAGGCATCCAACATAGGAGAGAGGCAGAGAGGATTCCCAGGGGACGCATCTGTAGCAAGAGAGGACAGAGACCCTGATAAATCAGAAAAAAATAAATAAATGAAGAGGATAGATTACCTTATGTGTTTGCTTTGCGGGGAGGAGTTTTATTTTTTATTTTTTTGTTATTTTTATTTATTTTTTCAATATATGAAGTTTATTGTCAAATTGGTTTCCATACAACACCCAGTGCTCATCCCAAAAGGTGCCCTACCTCAATACCCATCACCCACCCTCCCCTCCCTCCCACCCCCCATCAACCCTCGGTTTGTTCTCAGTTTTTAAGAGTCTCTTATGCTTTGGCTCTCTTCCACTCTAACCTCTTTTTTTTTTTTTCCTTCCCCTCCCCCATGGGTTTCTGTTAAGTTTCTCAGGATCCACATAAGAGTGAAACCATATGGTATCTGTCTTTCTCTGTATGGCTTATTTCACTTAGCATCACACTCTCCAGTTCCATCCGTGTTGCTACAAAGGGCCATATTTCGTTCTTTCTCATTGCCATGTAGTACTCCATTGTGTATATAAACCACAATTTTTTTACCCATTCATCAGTTGATGGACATTTAGGCTCTTTCCATAATTTGGCTATTGTTGACAGTGCTGCTATGAACATTGGGGTACAAGTGCCCCTATGCATCAGTACTCCTGTATCGTGGGGAGGAGTTTTTAAAATTTTGACAGAGTTTAGACGAAGAGTTAGCGATAACACAAACGAAAATATACAGTAATTATCTTCAGAACATTTTTTTAGAAGGAGGAGGATATGAATCATAGTAAGGTTTGTGGCTCAGCTGTGAATAATAGGTAATCAGAATAATGTAAACACTGAATATTGAGTTTTTAATAAAAAAAATCACATCTCCCCCCCCCCCAAAAAAAAGCGTACTACAAGGATAGAGGAAGAGAAGTTCATGTGAGTGTGTTGGAGGGGAGGTGGTCGTTTGATAGTTAAATCCTCATTTTCCATAGTAGGAAGGCAATAGATAATACCTACACTTGAAAAATCAAGAAATTTTAAGTATAAGCATGTGTATCAATATGGATATAAATGTCAGAAGAGGGGCTCCTGAGTGGCCCAGTTGGTTAAGTGACTGACTCTTGATTTCGGCTCAGGTCATGATCTCACGGTTTGTGGGATCGAGCTCCCATGTTGAGCGCTGTGCTGTTAGCACAGAGCCTCCTTGGGATTCTTGCTCTCCCTCGCTCTTTGCCCCACCCCACTCACATATGTGCGCACCGGCGCATGCTCTCTCTCTCACACACAAAAATAAACATTAAAAACAAATAAATATCAGAAGAAATGTGTGAAGGAGTTGGAAGTGGCTCCCTGTAGGGAGTAAAACTGGGGTACAGGCAAGAAAGACACTGTGCTTCCTTACTGTAAACCTTCTAGCATTTGTTGGATGGTTAACTTTCTGTGCAAGTCTTCTCTGAATCCACAATTAAACATGAAAACAGAGAATTCCAATGACTTGCAATCCTCACTATTATTTTTGTGGCATCAGGTTGGGTGTCCCTGGGCCCACCTCTCGGTCCGGTGATTTGCTAGGAGGGACTCATAGACTGAGCCTATGGTCGTACTCACGGCAATGCTTTGTTAGAGCAAAAGGAGACAAAGTAAAATCAGCAAAGAGAAAAGGAGCACGGGGCAAAGTCCAGAGGAGGCCAAGCACAAGCTTCCGGAGTTCTCAGCGCAGTCACATGGAATGCGTTAATTCTCCCAGTATTGCCTTGAGACAACACCTGAGAAATACCATCTAGCAGGAAAGCTCATTAGAGACTCCATGTTCAAGGTTTTGACTGGGGGCTGGTCATGTAGACACCTTCAGCATAGCACAGAGGAGACTGAATTCTAGACTCCTGGAAGGAAGGCGGGTGTCCAGCACAAGCCCCATTGTCTCACTAATTGAGCCACCCAGGCGCTCCACCAAGCCCTAATGTTGACACAGTTTGGGCGCAGCGAGCCCCTCTTATCGTTTAGGGGACAAAACGTATCAGTCTAGGGGAGGGTTTATCATTGAATTTCCAACAGCAGCCAACGGCCAACCTTGCAAAGCAGGTCTTTCAGAGGATGGCAGTCTTAGTCTGCTAAGTTAACTCTTTTCTGAGTAGGCATTACAAGTTTTTACAGGTATTCTTACAACATATCACAAAAGTGCTGAGTGAACTGGAAAGACTTCTGCGTGCAGTCAGTCATGAGATCCTAGTTCAAATCTCATGCAAGGTGTCTAATGGTCATGTGATACTAGAGAGGAACTGAGATCACTTGAGGCTTACTTTTTCCATAGGGCTGATGGAAAGTTCGAAGGATATTATATGCAAAAACAGATACCCAAGAAGTGTTGATTGCATACAGTTTTGTGATTTTGCCTACTGAGTCTCCTCCCTCTTACACATCAGCCTTCTCCCCCAGCCTCCTCTGCGGTGTTTCGGCATTAAAATAGACGTGTTCTACGAGGAGTTTTTAAATGTTTCCTTCACATAGTTTTGTCTCGGCTATGTAGCAATTCTGCTATTGTGTGCTTTTTGGCAAGAGGCTGTGCAGCTTCCCGGGCTCTGGGTGAAACCCTTTGATGGGTCCCTTAACAAGAGAAACCACATCAGGGGCGCCTGGGTGGCGCAGTCGGTTAAGCGTCCGACTTCAGCCAGGTCACGATCTCGTGGTCCGTGAGTTCGAGCCCCGCGTCAGGCTCTGGGCTGATGGCTCAGAGCCTGGAGCCTGTTTCCGATTCTGTGTCTCCCTCTCTCTCTGCCCCTCCCCCGTTCATGCTCTGTCTCTCTCTGTCCCAAAAATAAATAAACGTTGAAAAAAAAAGAAATTAAAAAAAAAAAAAAAAAAGAAACCACATCAGTATAACCAGCTCTGAGTGGGTTCGGCCATGAAGACTCCTTGGTGGCTTTCTTCCATGTGTCTCTGGCCTGCTTTCATTCACAGCGATGCCCTCCAAGAAAGAGTTCCCTTTCCTTGGTTTCACCATTCCAGACTGTGCCCATGCCCACGATGTAGCCCTCAAGGAACTTACAAAAGTTGGTGAGCCCGTTGGCCCAATTATACCCGTTCACTCTCCATTTGTTTCTGTCTTGCCTCCCTCAATCCACTGGTTTTTGACCACTTGCTCTGAAGTAACCCAACCCGGATCTTGGGCCCACTGTCCATCGGGCTCTGAAAGGCCATTTTCTCCACCATTAAGATTGTTCTGAAGATGACATGAAATAAGGAATATGAAAGTGTCCTAGCAAATGTAAAATGTTGTGTGAGTCACGAATGTCACTTTACCAGGCAGTTTTAGAATTCTGCAGATCTCCTTGTTAAGTGACAATTATTTATACCGAAAGTGCCCCGATGTGACACGGTTAGGGTCCTAGGACCTCAAAAAACTCCAAAACTGAAGTTTATTCTGCTGTTTTAAAAATATCTTTATTAGCAACAAGTACTTTTTACCCAACTGAAATTCTTGGTCAGAATCCCTAGTATTTTATTGGCTTAAAATTTTACTTCAGATTTATGCCATTTATTATCAAATCAGTCAGTCCAAAATGAGGCTGTTTTGATGAACACAATAACTTTATTTCTTTTTAATTGTTTTTTAATTTTGAGAGAAAGAGAGAGAGCATGATCAGGGGAGGGGCAGAGGGAGAGAATCCCAAGCAGGCTCCGCAGAGCCCGAGACGATGAGGGGCTTGAACACACAAACCGTAAGATCATGACCTGAGCCAAAACCAAGAGTTGGATGCTTAACCAACTAAGCCACCCAGGTGCCCCAAACATAATAACTTTACATCAGAGGTTATGAATAACAGTTTGACTCTCACATTAGCCAACTGACCTCTGTATTTTGTTTTGAAGGCATAGCACTGAGAAAATCCTAATTGCACAGAATAGAAATCACAAAACATACGTTTAAAAAAAAATAGCTTGCCTGAAATCTAACAATGCACTTTAATTAACTGTTCCAGAAGCTTGGAAAGGGAATAGGGTGTCTTGTGACTGTTTCAAAATTGAATCATTAACAATATCTAATAACTGCTGTCATCTTTAATTGGTTATTATTCTATGTGGAGACCATGAATGAATGGACTCCTCAGATAATATTCCACTATTTGGGAGAAGATACATTTTAATTGTATGGTAGCTTCTGATATTAGGACATTTTAATCCATGACCTTTTACAAAGTTTTCTATAACTTAGTTCTTGTCTCTGATAGACGTTCATTGAGTTTCCACACAGGAAATCTAACTTATTTTTCATGGTGACTCCACACTTGGTTCGGTTTAATCTCTGACACTTTCTGCAGTTATAAACCCAGCGTTACTGTAGATGACCATGTGATTTTATTGAATTTACTAAAAATATCAGTGAGATATGCAAGCTTGTACAACCGCATTATATTGCAGAGATATTTAACTCCGGGACGTATAAAGTCATAAGATCTCTCTATCAGCTTCCCTCAAAGTGGTTTCTTGTCTCATTTGAATTATTTGTACAAACATCCGGTCTCAAATGTCATTATGACAAACTAAAATTTGGTACTCACAGTCCATAGCGCTAGGAACAATGATGGAAAATCCACAGTTTCAGGAATATACCTTAATCAGGTCAGACCATGTGTGTGGAGTTAGCCCACACTGGGAAGATTCTGGCATCTTAGAAGGGGCTGTGTATCCCCGTGGCACATAGTGGTTCATTGAGCACATTTCAATGGCAGCATTTCTATGTGTTAAGACTTGTGCAGCTTTCTATTACTTTTGTGCTCAGCAATTATGGCACGGCTGCTTGGCCAGCTTATTTGGTGGAGTATTAAAATTGATCCCAGCAATTAGGAGTGTCTTTTCCTGTTACGTGGGAAACCTTTCATGTTTGTGCCCACACGATCGCATTGTGTAAGAACAAGTAAAGAGGTTGAGACCCGTGGCATTACTCCCAGCTCCCCACCCTTTTCACTTCACACTGGAAGCAAAGTGTGACCGTGTTTAAATACCACACACCGGGATGTCTTCGAGACGTACAACCACGGAGCCATTGTCGCTCTTGCAAACATCTAAAAAGAGGGCTTAGTAGAGAAATTGCTAAGAGTGTTCTCGGAAATCTTGGGGTCTGCTTCCTCCAAGAAGTC
Organism: Acinonyx jubatus; assembly: GCF_027475565.1. NCBI lineage: Eukaryota > Metazoa > Chordata > Mammalia > Carnivora > Felidae > Acinonyx > Acinonyx jubatus. The sequence continues at coordinate 98,309,875 of NC_069381.1, read as the reverse complement.
AGAGAAACAGGAGGCAGTAGACTTTCAATGAGTCATTAACTTGACATTCATTGGCCCTTTTGTTGACAGAATTTAGAAAGAGGTGGGTTTATTTTCATGGCTGCCACTAGCACTAATTCTAAGGAGGGCATAAAATGCAGGGCAGCTGTCTAGAAATCCCAGGCAGCATAATCCGGTGCCCTCTATTTACCAACGGGGAGAGGGGAAAGTCCTGTATAACTGTAAATCCAATAGGCTCTCAAGAGATTTGAATTGACCCTCAGTCCTGGTGTCTGGAAATCCATCATTCTACATAGACACAGGGACTTGAGCTGAATGGATAATTAGTATGGTGTAGAGAATTCAATTCAACCAGTATTTATTGAGCGCACTGTGAACACACAGTGTTCGGGGCCAGGTGCTGGAAAAGGCAGGAAACAGGGATGGGAGAAAAATATGCCACAATATATTAAATGGCTCCAATCCTCAGGAGTTTCCAGTATTGACAGAGAGGCCACACACACTTTGGAAATAATGCGAAAATTCTAGAGACGGTGTCTGACAGTTAAAACCATATTCTGAGTAGTGATGAGTGTCCAGAGTGACCTGTGGTCTCTGCTTGGGACATGGGTTGGATGGGGATGGGGGAGGAAGGAGACCATCGCAGGCAATTGACTGGTGTAGGGAGAGATGATGAGGCCACATTAGGATAAGGCAGGGGAGAAGGACACCATGGTGATAGTGACAGAAGTGCCACAGGAGGTATTGACTGACATTGACATCTGATATTAGGACATTTTAATCCATGACCTTTTACATTGACTGACATTGACATCAAACTCTTCTTTTGACAATGTAGATTTCTGCCAATCCTCTTTTTTTTGAATTTTTTAAATAACATTTATTTATTTTTGAGAGACAGAGAGAGACAGAGCATGAGCGGGGGAGGGGCAGAGCGAGAGGGAGACACAGAATCCGAAGCAGGCTCCAGGCTCCAAGCCGTCAACACAGAGCCCGACACGGGGCTCGAACTCACAAACCGCGAGACCGTGACCGAAGCCAAAGTCGGACGCTTAACTGGCTGAGCCACCCAGGCACCCTGGTTTCTGCCAATCGTCTTAAAAAATATATTTTAATATATTTACATGTTAAAAATGTGTACTATTTTATAATATTTTAAAAAACTATAATATTTTAATATTATATACTAAAAATTTATACTTTATTTCCTAAAGTCCTTTTCAGCTCAAACACAATCTATTTTTCCTAAGCCTGTTTCAAGTCTACTGACAATTAGAACTTTATGAAGAATCAAGTATAGGACTCCCCATTAGGATAGTCCTAGAAATGACGGAAGTATAAAAAAAATGAATTTAAATTTAAAATGTATACTTAGGCTGAATACAGTTAGATATACAGAACAGGGATGTGAGGAAGAATAAGAAGAATGAGGGAGATGTTTTGGCGATGAAAGGGGTTGCCGTAGAAATCCTATTTTGAAAGAACGTCTGCGGTAGACATGACTCGTGTACTCCTCCCCTTTCAGACGTGGAAAATTACAGTCTTCCAATCCTTTGAAGTTAGCCAGGGCCCTATGGCTAACTTGGAACAATGTTGCCAGCCACTGTCCTATGTATCACTTCCGGAGGAAGCTTTTCAGTGCTGTGGGCTCGTTCTCCCTGCTTTTCTCCTGCCACACTCACGAAGGAGTCACAAACTAAGGTAAAGCAGCCAAGTGTGGAAGGGCTTCCGTTAGCCTGGATCCCTGAGGCATCTCGTGGAGAACCTGAAGAGTCACCTGGGACCTCGGTGGCTGCTGCACGAACGTCATGGAGAACCTGGAGCATAACCCGGGACCTTGGTGGATGTTGCATGAATGAGAAATGAAACTTTGCTGTTATACCATGAACCTTGGCGGTGTTCGTTATCACAGCGTCGCCTATCCTATCCTGGTGGGTACAGCGTTTGGTTTTCCCTTTAATTTTCACTGAAAGAAACTGAATCTGCCTTAGTTAGCTCATTGGTCCGAGGATGGTTCTAACAAGGCCATGGCCACAGATTTAATCTCCACGCAGGTCAATTAAATTCATGGAGAGAAAAATTATTTGAGAGGCACCTGGGTGGCTTAGTCAGTTGGGCGTCCACCTTCGGCTCAGTTCATGATCTCGCGGTTCCTGGGTTCAAGCCTCACGTCAGGCTCTCCGCTGTCAGTGCAGACCCCACTTGAGGTCCTCTGTCCCCCTCTCTCTCTGCCCCTTCCCCACTTGTTCTCTCTCTCTCCCTCTCTCTCTCTCAAAATAAAGAAATAAACTTAAAAAAATTATTTGAGGAGTCTATGGGACTCCAACTTTGTGTGTCTTCTCTGATTCCCTTGATCACCTCTTTATTTCCCAAAGCACTGCTTGCCTCCCTAGCTGTACCATTACCATCACCAATCTGCTGGCAACTGCCAAGATTTCTGAGCCATCTGGGGATGAGTTAGTGCCAGCATGGTTTTATATCTCACGTCCCAAGCCTTGTTTGCTCCAAATCACGTTTCCACTTCTGGAACTTGACTGAAGTGATACGCCATGGAAGCATAGGATCTGGCTCTCTGAGCGACTGAGGGCCGTCACCCAAAAGTGTGGGGGAGTGGATTCTTCCTGGGATAAGACTTGCAGTAGGAAGTAGGAGATGGAGAGAGCCAAGCAGATAAAACGTTCTCTTCCCTTCTTCCTTCCCTACAATACACAGAGGCATGGATTTTTCTCACCATATTTCCAGAGGAAATTCCACCAATGCAACCTTTTCTCTTCATGGCTCCTTGTGAAGATCTGGCCACCCTGGGAATGCAGTGTATCACGCGACTTTACTTTTTTCCTCCCTTCCTTTCCCTTTTCCTCATCCCTAAAACCATGGGCTTCCATCATCTTGAAAAGGAGACAGCAATCTTTCCTTGGGATCTAATGATGAGTCACAGCCTTCACTCCAAAGTCCAGACAACAAATTCACAAAACAAAGCCACGAACCTTCACAAGGGGTCTAAACTAGAAAAGGTAAAAGGGGAAAGAGGCTCCATATATCGTCCATCTTTGACTTCCCATCCAGCCTATTTGTCACTTCTTCCTGAAATGAACATATCTGGGAAGTTTCTTTGGTAAGGAGCTCTCCAGGTTGCCTGGTTTGCCTGAAAATATCTTCATGTTAGCCTTCTCCTAGATAAGTAATTTGCTGGGAACATTTCTAATTTGACAGGTTGGTTTGTATTTTTTTTCTTTAGCAATGTGAAGATCTTGTTTCGCCGTTTTCTTGTTTATGTCTCGCTGTTGGCAAGTCTTCAGACAGTCCTTAGTAGGTAATCTGTCTTTATCTTCTAATCGCTTTTAAGTCCCCTTCGTCTTTGGTGTTCTGCAGTTTAACTACAGCGTGTCTAAGGGTAGATTAGTTTTTACTTATCCTGTTCAGCATTTATTATGCTTCACTGATCTAAGGACTAAAGTAGTCATCAATTCTGAAAAATAGGTAGTGTCTCTTCAAATAATAGGAGGGGAGTCTTTGAAAGTAACACTCCTGTCCGCTCATCCTTTCCTCCCCTGGGTGGGAAGATGACTTATCCAGGGTGAGGTTGGGCTAATGTCTGAGTGTTCTCGGCTCCACCTAGAGTGCTCTTTCTCTTTGGGAGCTGACTGCAGGGAGTACATGTTCCTTTCTGTTCCTCTGTGCTAAAAATTTTTCAGGGCAGATATTGTCGAGTACTGGGGAGAGGGGACAGGGCTTCGATTGTCCAACACCACCTATGATGGAGTGGGTAAGTTTGCTTAATTCTGAGATACAGTATTAGGAAGGCTACTCATGCATACTTATTCAACAGTTCCATCAATAATAAATCTGGCATTTTATCTCCACCTGCCTGAATCCAATGTACTTTATTCAGTTGGTTCCAAGACAGTAGAGAATGGAGTGGTACTTATTGGCCTTCCCCTTAGACTCCAATATCCCTGAGTCCTACTCTCTTATTCTGGAATCATTTTTTTAAGATTTTAGTTTATTTTATTATGTTTATTTTAGTTATTTTTGAGAGAATGAGAGCATGAGCAGGGGAGGAGGCAGAGAAAGAGAGTGACACAGAGAATCCAAAGCAGGCTCCAGGATCCGAGCGGTCAGCACGGCGACTGACATGGAGCTTGAACTCACGAAATGTGAGATCGTGATCTGAACCGAAGTCAGACGCTTAACCGACTGAGCCACCCAGGCGCCCCTAAAGCTTTGGTTGTTCAGTAACCTCGACACCCAACATGGGGTTGAGCTCACAGGCCCAAGATTGAAAATCGCATACTCTACTGACTGAGCCAGCCAGGCGCCCCTGGAATTCTTGTTAATCTCATGTTAGACCCATTCTATTTCCCGTGCCCCTTAACTCTCTTTTTATATTTCCCATCTTTCTGTCTTACTCTTTGCATCCTGGGTAATTTCTTTCAACTCACCAATTCTGTCTTCTCCTGTCTATACTCTCTTGCGTGACTCATCCTTTTTTGATGATACCTTTTTCCCGGCTCAATTCCAATTCCTTTTAGCGTTTTGAACTGTACTGTAATTCTAGTATGCGAAGTCCTAGACGATCTAACTCGACTGTTCGTTATTTTCACTGACTCTTGCTCGTGGTGGCATGTTTCCTTATGTCTTTTATAATTTCATGATATGATCTTGTGTTCGGCTGAGTTGTGTTTCTCGGGATCCTGAGACACCTGGGCTGAGGCTATGCCTTCTAGAGGCAATTAGTGTTCGCTTCTACCTGTCGCCATGCACACTGCAAAACTAGAGGCACGACACTAAATTTCTCAGCTTGTGACTTCTTGGCCAACACAGGTAGTGCATGATCAAAAGCCAAACTTGAAGTTTTAGGAGAGACTTTTTTTCCCCCTAGTCAGCTTCAGCCCAGGCTGAAAAAACCCTGAATGACTCACTTTGCTTTAGAGCAGCTTTTCCGTAGACACCTTTCACTGAGACTGTTTGACATTACATGGGGGTCTTTGCTCAACTCTCGCCTGCAGATGGACCCAAAACTTTCACCTCAGCCCTTGTGCAACCATTAAACCCGTAACTCTGGGTTACAGAAATCAGCAAATCTCCAAAGGGCACCTACAACCTCAAAGTCAGTTCATTCCCATGTTTCCAGCTTCAGTTTCATTCTGTAGATATTTCACTATCTTGTCAAGATCAGTGACGCCTTTCAGAGGAGAGTTGATCTATTTTTTCCAGAATCTCTAGATGCCTTATAGTGGGGTATTTTCTCAGGCTGTTTCATTTACAATAATTCCAGAAACAGAAATCTCCAGAATGCTAAACAAATGAAACACAGAGAATTTTCTGTCAATAAAATTGATTGAAATAGCACCGTGACACGTGGCATCGTATCCACGTGTCGTGGACTTCTGCCATACTTTGCGGCCACCTCACTTTTGTTTTTAAGTTTACTTTATTTTTGAGAGAGAGAGAGAGACAAGGCATGAGCGGGGGAGGAGCAGGGAGAGAGGGAGACACAGAACCCGAAGCACTCTCCAGGCTCCGCGAGCTGTCAGCACAGACATGGGGCTCGAACTCACTGAATGCAAGATTGTGACCTGAGCCAAAGTCGGTCGCCTAACCAACTGAGCCACCCAGGCGCCCGACCCCACGTTATTTGAATAGCTTCCTGTGTTTGGGGAACTTCCCACATTGTGGACTTATCCTTCCCAAGGGGGAAACCGGAACTCATTTCCCCAGCTTCCTATGCAGGTGTAGGAGACAGACATGCTACCTAGACTCTGCTTATCGGATGCAAAGTACAAGACTCCAATTTGGCCAGGAAACAAAACAGATGAACATAGGGGAAGGGAAGCAAAAATAAGAAAAAAAACACAGAGGGAGATAAACCATAAGAGACTCTTAAGTACGGAGAATATAAGCGAGGGTTGCCGGCAGGGTGTTGGGTGGGGGATGGGCTAAAGGGGGAATGGGCGTTCAGGAGGGCACGTGTTGGGATGAGCACCGGGGTTCCATGTAAGTCGCGAATCACTGAATTCCGTTCCTGAAGTCATCATTGCACTCTATGTTAACTAATTTGGATTTAAATAATAAATGAAGTTGATAAAGCAAAAAAAAAAAAAAAAAAAAAAAGACTTAAGTTTGGAAAAGAACAATGTGAAAAGCAGAACGCATGGGGGTGGGGAGCTTTTGGCCAGAAGAGCAGCAGAATGTTACTTTTCCAGAAAGCGGTGTCAGAGCTTTTGATCACCAGTGCCCGGCGTCACCCGTGGGCACCGTACTGCTCCCTGTGTGGTCTTTGTTGGTACAGAGTCGTGATGGCACGCACTTGGCCGAGTAGCTCCCAAGCCTGACCCTCTGGCTTTCTCGGAGAGTCTGTGTGATACCTGATAGCCTGTAACAAATTCCCCTTCTGTTTACACCAGCTAAGTGGGTGATGGTGTTTTCAGTTAAGGCCCCTGAGTCACAGCCTGCGGATGGAGTCATGTACAGAGGTTAATGATGAAGACTAATTCTACAAGCGACACGCAGAAATCAATATTAGGTACAGTCCTGCCTCACTGAATTCTGTGTACTCGTAAAGGGAAGGCTTACAAACTCAAATCACCGGAATAAATTAGATACTATATTTAGAAGATAAAAACCGCTTCGAATCTAAAAATACACCTGTCTCATCAACAATTTGTGTTCAACGCAGCTTAAAATATATAGAAGTCTAGTGTCTGGTTCAAACTTAAGGGTATATGTGATGCGCGTGTGAGCACGCGCGTGTGTGTGTGTTTTAAGTTCGGCGTGATCTATGGTTTAGTTAAAAATAAGGAAGGAATATTTGGTTCCAGTTGGGATTTTATGTAAGTTCCTGCCAAGGTTATTATTACAAAGATGCAAAGAGGTCAGCAGCACGGAGATAAATAATCACACTGATTTTCCACATGATGTCCCACGACACCCCTGATAAATAAAGACTATGCATCTCATTTCCATTCACCTCTGCTCTCTTTGCCTGGATTTTCCTCTCCTCCTGTCTCCACAGACCTAGATTATAGATGTCCTTTAAGGCTCCTTTTTAATGCTGTTCCCTCTGCTGAATCTTTCCTCCGTCACAGCAGAAGGCATGAACACCTCCCTTCCCTGGACCCTCAAAGCACTCCGTGACCTGCACTTACTCTTTGTGTATATGTCTGTAACCTGGGCACCGATCTCTTCTGGCGGAAGGCGATAGAGCTGGACCAGAATGGTCCTTGAGTTGCTGGTCAGCTGGCTCCAGGAAGGGGTCATCCTCAGCTCTCCATCTCCGGTCCCTGGGGAGTGTCCTGGCCAGGGAAGGCCGGGAGGTGGGGTGGAACGGAAAGGTGACTTATACAGGCCTCATCCGGTCACGCGCACGAATAGGATCACACAGGATGTAAAACCAGCTCTTCCCTTCTGTCTCAAGCCTTAGGCTCCAAAGCATGCCTAGTTTACTTCATCTGTTTGTCCATATTTCCCTCCTATTCTCATAACTCACACGTTTCATCTCATCCTACGAAAAGGCTCTTGGTTATGAAGGCCTGGGTTTCCCAAGAACAAAAACAACCTCCTCTATTTGGTAGCCTTGGGGGCTTCAACCTCTGGGAAGGGAGGAGATGGTGAGGAATGGAAAAGCTCATCCTTCCATCTATCACCTCCCGGGGCTAGAAATTTAGCATTTTGAGTGACTGAGCCATTTCGACAGGGTCCTCGATCCTTGTACGGAGTAGATCGACACATATTTGTTTAAGGGATGGGTGGACTATGGAGGCAATCTGGCAGAGAAAATTCCACGTCCTGATGTTTGATGATACGTGACTTATAACGTCAAGACCTTTATACTCTCCTCTTTTTCTTCATAAACTTTTTTTTTTTTTAAAGCGAGTGCAAGCAGGGGAGAGGGACCAAGAGAAAAAAAGAATCCAACGCAGTCTCCGTGCTCATTACAGAGCCCAACGCGGGGCTCAATCCCACAACCCTAGGATCGTGACCTGCACTGAAATCAAGAGTCAGATGCTCAATCAACCCAGGTGCTCCCGTACCCTCCTCTAACAAGGCATGGAATGCACGGTCTTTATCTGTCTGTGCAGCCCAGAGTGGTTGGCCGTGGTCAAGGGCTGAAGTCAGGAAGTTTGCTCTCGGCCCCCCTGCCCTCCTTTTTGGTCCCCCAAACCCCAAGCATCTCTCCTCCCCTTCCACCCTAGTCAGAGCCTTCTCAAAAACAGGAAAGATCTGATACCGCATGTATTTTGACTAAAACCGTTTCTGGTGAGATAAACTAGATAATTGTAAAAGGTGAAGACGCTGTCTTCACGATATCACAGAAGCGTGACGGCCCAGGTAAAAAGAGATGCCTGAGCAGCAGGGCTTTGTCTCAGAGCCTGGAACTCTCTCGATGGACACAGGGGGCTGGACAGGAACCACCGCTGTAAGAGCCCACCCCAGGCAGCGGCAGGAGCAGGGTGGTGGGGCTCTGTGTGGGACAGGAGGGAATGATGTGGGGACCTGCTCTAGCTCCAGGGAGGGTTTGCTTCCGGGACTCAGAGTGGGGCTTGGAGTTGAACAATTGCTTGCAGCGCCCCTCTGACTCACGTACCATCGCACCTGTCACTTCCCCCCTGACCATCCCCCAGGCTGATGGGACCTGGCAAATAAGTGTATGTACATCTCAGCAGGATGGTGAGTTTTCCAGGCCAACTGTAGTATTTTGCAACCTTCTAATCCTGTGCCTAATACAGTGCCTGGCACGATAGATGTCCGCTGTAAAAAATTACTGGAGGGACAGATGGACGAATGAACGGCCAAATGAATAGCAAGTCGACATTTTCTGGGTCCTCTGAACTGAAAGACAGACAGGAGGGAGGCAGCTTCTGGAGGCAGCTGGGCAACGTCCTGAGCTTTCTGAGAGATTTTGTATGTTCACAAATACCAACAAAAACTCGGAGTTGCCTCCTGTGACCCTCTTTCCCCACACTTCAAGGTCTGGTCGTATTCATGTGGTCATAGAACTGTCTCTTCACCAGTTTTATGTGTCCACCAGGAGGCTGTATCCAATGGAAGGGGGGGCTTGGAGCCAGTCCTAGGGAAAGATGGACACTTACTCTCTCTAACTCCCTTGCCTTCATCCATTGTACATTTACTGACCAAATTCTGTGGTCAGGAAGAAAGAAGTCACTCAAGGAGCCCATCGTCTGCCATATACACGTCTCTTATGTATATGGCAGGCCAAGGTCGTCTTCATGATTCGTCAAGATAAGTATGGTTCCTATAAGTATTTGTGAGGTGAGAAGATGGGGGTGCATAATGAGTGAAAACACAAGGTACTCTCCTCTGTGATGTATTTTATGATAACGTTGTACCTAAAGAATATACACACCCAGCGTAACAGTGAGTGTACTGCTTATTCTCCACCTGGCCTCGCATTCCATCTTTCTCCATCCGTGTATCAGGAAGTTGACCCCCATGGACTGTGTCACCTGGGCTCCATTACCTCTTGGCTGCCAGTGGGGTTGGCCAATGAGCAGCCATGAGAAGGGAGGAAACGTTGGGGTCCTTCCCTGCTTCAGTACTGTGTCCCTGGCTGTAGTTGTGTCCTTCCATGATGACGGCTCCCTCCTGGTGACCCCTTCCCCACAGCTCTGGCTTTCACTGGACCCCTTGTCCCTTCTAGTCTCAGGGGTAACAGCTTCATACAGTTCCTAGCCTCTGGGTACCTCAGCACCGCTACTGGCCCCCTTGACCTTGCCCACCCGTGGTAAGTGGTCCCTTCCTTGGAGTCTCTTCAGTTGAACCATCTGGATGGAATTCTACTTCTTGCCAGCGCCCTGACTGGTACGGAGAGGAGTGTGTAGGCAGCACATGAAGAGTAATTTTCCACTAAAAACAAGTTCTTACATTGTGCTTGTGTTTTTATTATTGAAAAGCGATTTCTGGCTTTTCAATACCTTCCTGCCCAACCTGTTTTCATGAGCTCTTTTCACTGTAGCACGAGTACTGACGACAGCACTTCAAACACGTGGTTTATGGTGGATGTTCTGAGTGTTCCTGCCAGTTTGGGGGTTCGGGTTCCTGAAAGTTACAGTAATTCTACTGTGCAGGGGTCCAAGCCCCGGCAGTAGGAAGAAGAGAGGGTTCATTATCCAATGTCAGCCTCCAGGAATCCTAAACGGACGTTATAGCCAGGGCCAGATACAAGTATAGTATGGTTTGAAGAACAAGGAGAAGGGCTCGCGGGCAGTCTTGCCATGCTCCTGACATACTGGCTGAAATTCCTAGGGGACACCAGGTTTCTCCATGAATTGCTTGTGGCCTGGTGAGGGAAGGCATTGTTGTGAATGTGTGTAACTGCTTTTTAGTCAGGGTGTAAATGATAGTGTCTGATCCTGTCCTGTTAGGAAGCAGGAACAGATCTGGCTCTGAGAAAATGCCAGAACCCACACGGAGGGGAAAAGGTAGAAGGAAAAGAAAGCCCCACAGAGCAGAGTGTCCCCTGAGGACTTCCCCTAAGGGATGTCGTCCCCCTGAGAACCCTGCCTGATAAATACTCCTCCTGAAATGCAGGCCCTCGGAGGAGATCTCCCTGCGGGATGCTTCCCCTGAGAAGTGTTCCCCCTGAGGACTCCCCCACCCTGCCCTGATGAGTGCTCCCCCTGAAATGCATGCCCACCAAGGAGATTCCCTCTGAGGGATGCTCCCCCTGAGAAGTATTCCCCCTGAGGAATCCCCCACCCAGGGTGCTCCCCCTGAAATGCATCCCACCAAGGTGATTCCCTCTGAGGGATGCTCCCCCTGAGAAGTATTCCCCCTGAGGGCTCTCCCTTGGGAGTGCTCCCTCTGAAACACATAATTCTGGAGGAGATCCCCCTGAGGGATGCTCCCCTGAGAAGTATTCCCCCTGAGGACTCCCACCCAGGGTGCTCCTCCTGAAATGCATCCCACCAAGGTGATTCCCTCTGAGGGATGCTCTCCCTACACTCAATCTTAGCCAAAGGCTGAGAAGCGATGCGAGGGATGCTCCCCCTGAGAAGTGTTCCCCCTGAGGACTCTCCCCTCGGGGTGCTCCCTCTGACATGCGCACACCCTGAGGTGATCCCCCTGAGGAGAATTTCCCTGAGGATGGCTCCCACTGAGCAAGGCTTCTTTGGTCTCTTACAGATACTCCCCTGAGCTCTGGGTTGAGAAAAGACTCTCTCCCCTAGAACAGGGGACTTTCCAGCTTAGCAGAGAACAGACTTCTCTTTCGTCTTCCTAGCAGCTCTTGGAGGCTACCAGTGGAGGGCTCCATGGGCCTAGCAGCTGTCCTGGAGAATATCAGGCAAGCTGCCCTGCTCACACGGCCTCAGTCCCTCTGCTCTGGGCAGAGGCAAGCCTCAGGCAGAGTTCTCAGGGGGCAGGAAATTGCCCCAAACCCCTCCCACGTTACTCTTCTCCCCCTAGACCCCTAATTGTATCCTACCATTTTTACCCCTTCAGTACTCAGCCTACGTGTTCTTCTTCCCACACGAAAAAGGCTGCTCTTTTCTGGGAGGACTTGTGTTATAACAGGGTTTGAGCCCTTATGCCAGAGGTGAAATGAAAATGGAAAAATGAAAGGCCTAAGGCCCCAGTCCATTTGCTTCCCACTGAAATGAAACTATAAAAACAGACAACAACAACAAAAACAAAGAACAGTGCATGAACTCAAGACCTAGAATACCTACTTTACTGAATAAAAGATTGTCAGGGAGGAAACCAGTATGGCTCTCTCTCCCTTAAAGGGTTAGTATCTGGACACTGATGCCAACATCACTGGCCGGTCTGATGGTTCTCACGTGTAACTCTCAGTCCTGACACACAAAGCTCTAATAGTGAAATTTCAGTTATCAGCCCGTGTTATGGGAGCTATCTAGGGGGCCAGTGGGCCTTCCTGGCCCCTCGGACATCACACCAACGGGCTCTCCTTGTCCTGTCCCTGAGACACAGATCTCCCTGATGTATAAAGAGGGCCTGACTTTCCTCCACCTTCCTGAAGCTTCACAGAAGACCCCTGTCCCTAAGAGGTAAGTGGTAGGATTACTTGGGGCCTGTTCTCTGAGTAGCAGGAATTTCTACAGCTACTTGTCTCCACTTGCGTTCATAGGGAAACATGTCTCTAAGTACAACCAACAGTCACACTTGCTTGCTTTTACCTGTCCGGGTCACAGACATCTGCCTTGCCTCTCTTGATGAACGTATAGCTCTAAGATCTATTCATTCAAACTTTGGTTACCTCGTTACCTAGAGTCTTTGCAGGCCACTCTCTGGCAGGAACCTTTCCTCTTGAGACTACCTGCCTTCTTCCAAAGCCTTCTGAAGGCTGATGTTCAGTTTGCTGATACTGAGGGTGGACAAGATAAAAGTACTCCTACTGATGGCTTTGTTTTCTGGGAATCGCTTCCCTGTTTTCTCAAGTTCACTCCACGAGGGGACCATGCAGCGTGAATGGTGAACCTGCCACAGGTCCCCGGGCTCCTCCCTGCTTGCCACCTGGTCCCCGTCATCTCCTCGCCACTGACCTAGGAAGCACCTATTACGTGGGTTATGTGGTTCTTCACGTCACGGTGCGGTTCCTGAGAGAGATCTCTGGCTCCTGAACCAGCCACACCCATACAAATGAATGTGTTTTAATGAATAAATGAACGAATTTGCTTAGAACTATTTAGGGAGCACCAGCTGTTTCAGACGCCGTGCTAAGTACTGGCGATTCCAAGGCCAACCGGACAGACCCAGGGCACCATAGCCCAGTGTGAAGGCAGGCATTACAGCAATGGCCGCTCTCAAACATTAGGAAGGTTGTAAGAGGGGACAGTGAGGGCGCCATGAGGAATTCAGAAGGGGAGCCTAGGACTCCAAGGGTTCGGGAAGATGTTTGGGGTCTCAGGCAAGAAGGATGATGTATAATGTGGAACAAATAGAAGCTGGCCAAGTAAGATGGTAGGGCTGGCCTGTGCAAAGGCCTAGAAGTGAGAAAGTGTAACTATGTTTAAATAACTGAGTAACGCTGAATATGCCCAGAACTTAGTGATGGGGGTGAACATGGGAAGATGCTTGAGAAGTAGGCAGAAGTTGGGTGGGGAAGTGCTTCAAAAGGCTCCTGCCTGGGGCTGCGGTCTGCCTTGACATGTCGGCCTCTGCAGTCCCTGGCCACTGTCCCATCAGCTGTGGTGGAGAGCGGGAAGGGAGCTAATCTGAAGGCAATGCAAAAGGAAAAAAATAAACACTTGAAGAGTTAATTCTCATTATCCATGATAGTTAAATTCTATAAAGTCACCATAAAAACTGAACTGGCAAATACCAAGCCATCGCTCCCAGGGGAGCAAAATATAGGGTTAGGTTCCCGTGAGCCTCTGGTCACATTTTCAACAACTGATCAATACATAACCTTGTTTTATGTGTGTTTCTGTTTGTTTGTTTTCTTTTTTTGCATGTTTGAACTCATTGAACAACAGTGAGTGATTATGGAATCCAGCTCCTCAACTCTATTATATATTCAGATACACAACAATCAATAGGGAACATATCGGTGATTTCTTGACTGGGACCCTACAAGTTCTTTTGCTTTTTAATATAATTTATTGTCAAGTTAGCTAACATACAGTGTATACAGTATGCTGTTGGCTTCGGGAGCAGATTTCGATGATTCATCACTTACATGCAACGCACAGTGCTCATCCCAACAAGTGCCCTCCTCAATGCCTATCACCCATTTTCCCCTCTCCCCAACCCCCCATCAACCCTCAGTTTGTTCTCTGTATTTAAGAGTCTCTTATGGTTTGCCTCCTTCCCTTTCTGTTTGAAACTATTTTTTTCCCTTCCCTCCCCCCATGGTTTTCTGTTAAGTTTCTCAAATTCCACATATGAGTGAAAACATAAGATATCTGTCTTTCTCTGACTGACTTATTTCACTTAGCATAATACCCTCCAGTTCTGTCCACGTTGTTGCAAATGGCAGGATTTCATCCTTTCTCATTGCCAAGTAGTATTCCATTGTATATATAAACCACACCTTCTTTATCCATTCATCAGTTGATGGTCATTTGGGCTCTTTCCAGAATTTGGTTATTGTTGAAAGTGCTGCCATAAACATTGGGGTACATGTGCCCCTATAAATCAGCACTCCTGTGTCATTTGGTTAAATTCCTAGTAGTGCTATTGCTGGGTCATAGGGTGGTAGGGTCCACTCCCTAAGGAAAGAAAAAAAAACAAAAAAAACCTCAAGGCAACCTGGTTATATGCGTAACTGACAACATCCCTCATGACCTTTTAGCATGAGACCACTTAAACAGACTACATGTTTGTGTCTTACCATATATGGGAGACAAAGAAGTGGAATATAAATAGACAACTACACCACATGGCGTTTGGGGCTCAGTTCTTCGGGTACAAACCCAACTGAGTGGTGCCAGCAGGAATAAATTTGTTTTTTGGAAAGAAAGCCTCGGTGTCATGACTCTGTGCAAGAATCCTACTACAATAGGGTAGTTCTATTTTTAATTTTTTGAGAAACCTCCACCAGTTTTCATGCCCACCAGCAGTGCAAGAGGGTTCCCGTTTCTCCACATCTTCGCCAGCATCTGTTGTTTCCTAATTTGTTAATTTTAGCCACTCTGGTGTGAGGTGGTATCTCAAGGTGGTTTTGATTTGTATTTCCCTGATGATGAGTGATGTTGAGCATCTTTTCATGTATCTGTTGGCCATCTGGATGACTTCTTTGGAAAAGTGTCTATTCATGTCTTCTGCCCATTTCTTCACTGGATTATTTGTATTTCGGGTGTTGAGTTTGGTAAGTTCTTTATGGATTTTGGATACTAACCCTTTATCCGATATGTCATTTGCAAATATCTTCTCCCATTCCATGGGTTTCCTTTTAGTTTAGTTGATTGTTTCCTTTGTAGTGCAGAAGCTTTTTATCTTGATGAGGTCCCAATAGTTCATTTTTGCTTTTATTTCCCTTGCCTTCAGAGACATGTCGAGTAAGAAGTTGCTGCGGCTGAGGTCAAAGAGGTTGTTGCCTGTTTTCTCCTTTAGGGTTTTGATGGTTTCCTGTCTCACATTCAGGTCTTTCATCCATTTTGAGTTTATTTTTGTGTATGGTGTAAGAAAGTGGTCTAGTTTCATTCTTCTGCATGTTGCTGCCCAGTTCTCCAAGCATCACTTGCTAAAGAGGCTGTCTTTTTTCCATTGGCTACTCTCTCCTGCCTTGTCAAAGATTAGTTGGCCATACGTTTGTGGGTCCAGCTCTGGGTTCTCTATTCTATTCCACTGGTCTATGTGTCTATTTTTGTGGCAATACCATACCATCTTGATGATTACATCTTTGTAGTGGAGGCTAAAGTCTGGAACTGTGATACCTCCTGCATTGTTTTTCTTCTTCAATATTACTTTGACCCTTTGGGGTCTTTTGTGGTTCCATATAAATTTTAGGATTGTTTGTTGTAGCTCTGAGAAGAATGCCAGTGCAATTTTGATTGGGATTGCATTGAATGTGTAGATTGCTTTGGGTAGTATTGACATTTTAACAATATTTGTTTTCTAATCCAAGAGCATGGGATGTTTTTCCATTTTTTTGTGTCCTCTTCAATTTCTTTCATAAGTTTTCTATAGTTTTCAGCATACAGATCTTTTACCTCTTTGGTTAGGTTTATTCCCAGGTATTTTATGGCTCTTGGTGCAATTGTAAAGGAGACTGATTTCTTAATTTCTCTCTCTGTTGCTTCACTATAGGTGTATAGAAATGTAACCAATTTCTGTACGTTGGTTTTGTATCCTGTGACTTTGCTGAATTCATGTATCAGTTCTAGCAGCTTTTTGGTGGAGTCTTTCGGATTTTCCATGTATTGTATCATGTCATCTGCAAAAAGTGAAAGTTTGACTCCTTCTTTGCCAATTTGGATGCCTTTTATTTCATTTTGTTGTCTGACTGCTGAGGCTAGGACCACGAACACTATGTTAAATAACAGCAGTGAGAGTGGACATCCCTGTCGTGTTCCTGATCTCATGGAGAAAGCTCTCAGTTTTTCCCCATGGAGGATGATATTAGCTGTGGGCTTTTCATATATGGCTTTTATGATGTTAAGGTAGTTTCCTTCTATCCTGATTTTCTTGAGGGTTTGTATTAAGAAAGGATGCTGTATTTTGTCAAATGCTTTTTCTGCATCTACTGACAGGATCATATGGTTCTTATCCTTTCTTCTATTCATGGGATATATCACATTGATTGATTTGCGAATATTGAACCAGCCCTGCATCCCAGGAATGAATTCCACTTGATCATGGTGAATAATTCTTTTCATATACTGTTGAATTCAATTTGCTAGTATCTTGTTGAGAATTTTTGCATCCATGTTCATCAGGGATATTGGCCTATAATTCTCCTTTTTAATGGGATCTCTATCTGGTTTGGGAATCAAGGTAATGCTGGCTTCATAGGATGAGTCTGGAAGCTTTCTTCCTGGGAGTGTTTCTATTTAGAGACACCTTCTTTAAGGTATATTGTTGGGGCACCTGAGTGGCTCAGTCAGTTAAGCGTCGGACTTCCACTCAGGTCATGATCTCATGGTTTGTGGGTTCAAGCCCCATGTCAGGCTCTGTGCTCACAGCACAGTGCCTGGAGCCTGCTTCAGATTATGTGTCTCCCTCTCTCTTTGCCCCTCTGCCTTTCACTCTCTCTCTCTCTCTCTCTCAAAAATAATAAACATTAACAAATTTTTAAAAAAGATATATTGTCAATGCATTAACTAGAACTCATGGCCAACAGCACTATAACTCATGCCTTAATGAAGCTTATCTAACACATATATTTTCTCCATAAGGCACATCAGAGCCTTCCTGCCCTTAGGAACATTAGACAGCACTTCAATAATTATGGACTGTTCTCTCCTCCAAAATTCATACATGAAAACCCTAATCCCCAATGTGACTGTATTTGGAAATAGCGCTTTTAAGGAGAAAATTTAAGTTAAATGAGAGTAAAAGATTGCAGCCCTAATCCAACAAGACTAGTGTTCTTAAAGAAGAGGGGACCCCGGGAGTGCACCGGCCTAGAGAAAAGTCCACGTGATGACATCTGCAAGCCAGGAAGAGTGTTGTCATGAGAGATCAACCTTACTGGTGCCTTGGTCTTAGACTTCCAGCCTCCAGAACTGTGAAAAAATAAACTGTTTTTTTTTAAGGCACCTGGTATTGTTATGACAGCCCAAGCTGACTTATATCAACAATGAATTGGGGGGACCATTTTTTAGAAATGTTTATTTACTTATTTTGAGAGACAGAGAGAGTGAGGGAGAGACTCCCAAGGAGGCTCTGCACTGTCAGCATGGAACCCAACGTGGGGCTTAATCTCACGAACTGTCAGATCATGACCTGAGCCGAAATCAAGAGTCGGACGCTTAACCGACAGAGCTACTCAGGTGCCCCTGGGGGCCATTTTCAATTATGAAATCACCAACAAAGAAGCATAAAAGAAACGTCCAAGAGAGGAAGTGGAGACACGTTTCACCACCCTGATTTAGCTCATCTGGGAAACCATGCCCCTGTGCCAGCCACAGTTCTCTCACTTTTTATACTCCTGTAACGCCTTGCTTTCGCCACTGTTCTGGTTCAGAACGTGGTATCCTGGGGTTGACTTCTGGAATCCTGTCCTGTTACTCGAGTTAAATCCCCACACATTTGTGTCTCTATTCTGATATGGTCCAACTTCTCCAGCCCAAGGTCTTCTTAGGGTCCAGTTTATGTATTCTGTCATCTTTCTATGCTTAAAAAAAAAAATTGTCTTAACTCCCTTCTTCTCCCCCTCCACTTCCTCCTCCTCCTCCTCTTCCTCCTTCTTGACATAATTGTCAGATTTACCAAGATTTAACATGCATATAGTTTAGAGTCAAGCAGTCCCACAAAGCTTATTACCAAAAAGGATACTAACGCTTGTGGTAGCCTCCTGATACCCCCTCCCCACATTTCCCACTCTCCAGGGAAAACCACCTTCACATTTTAAAACTGAGTCTTTGGGTATTTACATCCCTGTCTCTAAGGATGATTATATAGTTGCTTCTTGATTTTTTTCCATTTCAGGCATTATGTGTATAGACTCCCCACCCCTAATCCTACCAGTAAAGCAACCTTATAATTTTGGATACATCAACATTCAGTGTTTATATTATTAGTGGTCATGTAAGTGTTGTGCACTGCCAAGTGATATGGGCTGCAGTGATTTGCTTTTCTGTGCAAGTTATTATTTTTCCTATGGTTAATTATTGTCTTTTGTTCATTGAGTAATGTGCTCTGTACTTATCCCTAATTTATTCTCAAACTCTCCCTCAGAAATGTAAGTCTTTTCTCAATATGCTTAAATACATCAGATGTTTTATTAATTTCATCTTCTTGAATAATTCTCCCTTGGTCCCTTTCTCTGCTCCAGTCAGTCTCTCTCTCTCTCTCTCTCTCTCTCTCTCTCTCTCTCTCTCTCTCTCCCTTTCTCCTTTCCTTCCTCTCTTCCCCACCTTCCTTTTTTGGGTCCCAGTGTTCCGGAGTTTTACAATGATACATCTTGTTGCGGATCACTTTCTTTCATGGTGCTAGGTCCTTTGTGAGCTCTTTTCATGTGGACATTTATGTCCCCGTCTCTTCTCGGCCTTTTGGCTAAGATCAAGTGTGGAAACTTACGTCCTTCCATTCTGGAATGTTCTGGAATTATTTCATGGACAACAAACTCCCTCTGCATCCACTGTTTTCTTTCCGGAATGCTCATTTCTTAGGTTTTGGATCTACTAGAACTGTTCTCCAATTTTAAAATCTTTTTATTACCATTGTTTCATTTTTGTCCTTTTGCTCTGTTGTCTGAGAAAATTTTTCAACGTATCTTCCAGCCTTTTGTTGAGTTTTTCCTTTCTGCTATTATATTTGTAATTTCCAAGAACACTCTTTGTTCTCTGAATTTTCTTTTTTCATAGCACTCTGTTCTTTTTTCAGGGATGCAATATTTTCTCATCCCTTTGAGCTCAATAAGGATAGTGTGCTGTTTAAGTTTTACTCCCTCACCTCCAATGTTTATGCTTGGGGTTTTTTTTGAGTCCTCATGTTTCAGATTGGAAGCTTTCCTCCTCTCCATGGTATACTCAACTATCTGCTCATATTTAAGAGAAGAACTGTAAAGACAACCTTGTGTGGGTAGAGGGGGGGTGGTTAGTGACAGCAGACTTCACTCCAGGGTCATCTAGATGAGTGGTTTCATGGGGAAACCCTGGATGTTGGTGTCATGAGGTCTTTTTCAATAAGATTTTTTGTTAAGATCTGGTGGGTTTTTTTTTTTTTTTGAGCTGATAAGTCTTTTCTAATATCCTGCCTGAAAAAATATCTACATAATCTGCCTAGTTTCTGCAAGCTGGTGGGGTAGGAGTTCAATCCCAACATTCAGTAGAAAACTTTTATATAATCCCCCTGTTTTTTAATATAGTTCCTTTTGGTGAACTGTGCCTGGCATCTTCTAATCTAGAAACTCTGTTTTTCCATCTCCAGGGAGCAAACCTCCAGATCTCTGCCAGAAGTAACTGATCTGCATGGTGTAGGAGACAGAATCTGGGATCTAACTGCTTCTCATGAACCAGCCTTTCTGTCTCAGCCTCACCATCATTCCTACTTCTGGAGATACCTCATGCCACCAACTGCTATGCCTTTTGAGTATTTAATGGCGTAAATCAGTTTGCACCATGGCTATCCCCATTACTGCCTTCAGATTGATGTCACTTTTGAAGTCTTCATAGTCAGCTAATGCCCTTCCCTCTGCCTTTTCCAACTCCCCAGAATACGTTATTGGGGTTTTTTCCTCTGTTTTCTCTTTTTTCGTGTGTGGTTTATTTCTTTTTTTCCTAAAGTGAGGTCTGTGCCCAACATGGGGCTTGAACTCAAGACCCCAAGATCAAGAGTTGCACGCCTCCCTGACTGAGCCAGCCAGGTGCCCCTGTTTTGGTGATTTATATCTTTTATTTTTGTGAAGTGTAATGTCACTTTTGTTGGGTTTCACAAGGGAGTAAAGGCTGATGCAGGAGTTAAGCTCTTACCTTAACTAGAGATTCCTCTTCTTTATTGTTACCTCTGCCCTGTCCCCTCCCCAGTCACAGCCCCCTGCAATCTAGGTATTGTCTCCTTTGTGCATGTGGCTGGGCTCTGCTACACCAATTCCTTTTGGACCTCCAGGACTGGTTGACTGCTTGAATCCATGAAAGTGGATTGCCCAGTGCAAACATTGGCAGGAAGCACCACCCCTGTGCCAGCCCTGGCCAGTGGGTAGATCTCATGTGGACAGCTAGGCTATCAGAAAGACCAGAATTTCCCTGGCCTCCCTCTCCTCTGCTTTGACTTGCTGTTGAATAAACCACCAAGCCTTCTTATGTCCAGATGTGTCATCGGGGTGGCCCTGTTCAAGGGGCCAAGGAGGTAACAGCCAGGCTGGTGGCTCAGTCTAAGCTTTGTGGGGTGGTCTCCCAGATCTGTTCTTCAGCTTTTAACACATATGGTATAGAACTTCATCCATTTGTCCCGTGTGGCCCGGTGTTCGGAAACTAACACAGGTGAATCAAACTCACAGCACAATGAGTCACCGTATGGTGTGCCTATTGACTGATTTATAATCAACTTTGTCTTTTTCCAATAACCGGGTCATTTATACCTACTATCTGGGGTATTTCTGTTCCAGTATCAAGCCAGATAGGAAGCTCAGTTATCAGATGTCTTCTGTCCAACAAGACAGACCAGTTACGTTTACATCTATTATTTACAATTAATCCCCACTCTGCCCCCATGGGCTGTCATCCCCATTTGACAGATAAGGAAACCAATATTCAACGAAGCTGAGTAAACTACTCCAGCTCGGGAAAGGCCTCTCTAGTGACCTTTGGTCTGGGTCCTGAAAGAAGACTGTGGACAGGTGAGGAGCCAGGGGGACAGGGCAGGCAGTGGCCCTGGAGTACAGAACACATGTCCCACCCTGAGGAGCCCTGTGGCTGCTGCCTGGTGAGCATGGGTGAGCCCTGAGGGGCCCATGTGAGAGACTGCAGGGAGGAGGGCCGAGTCCACGGCGAGGGGCCCCTCGGAGCCAGGCTGGCCCAGGTGCTTGGATTAGACAGCTCTTCAGGGAGGGCAGGGGGTGGCTATCAAAAAGATCACACTTTTCTACAACACTCTTGTGTTGTTTCAGTCTCTCGCGTTACCTGGATATTTTTTCCAACTTGGCCGACTTCCTTGTCTAGAAAGTTCCCTGCAGAGGATTATCTTTTTTTTTTTTTTTTTTTTTTAACTTCACTTATTGTGAGACGGAGAGAGAGAGCACAAGTGGAGGTGGGGCAGACAGGGAGAGAGAGAGAATCCCAAGCAGGCTCTGCACTGTCAGCGCAGAGCCTGACGCGGGACAGGGACCCACAAACCGTGAGACCATGACCTGAGCTGAAGTCAGACGCTTAACTGACTGAGCCACCCAGGATCCCCATGGAGGATTATTTAACCAGGCTGTCACCGTCTTTCCTACAATGTTGTATTATCCATAAGTCCTCAAGTTTGGCTGCCCACTGATGAGGAATAATTTGAGGACCAAAAGACCTGTGCTTCCCCAACTTGAATGTCCATTGCAATCACCTAGAGAGGCTATTAAAAACACAGGGGCCCCAACCTACCCCACTGAATCACCGGGATTTCTTTTCTGTTTTTTTTTTTAAAGTTGGTTATTTATTTAGGTGATCTCTAC
Organism: Acinonyx jubatus; assembly: GCF_027475565.1. Taxonomy (NCBI): domain Eukaryota; kingdom Metazoa; phylum Chordata; class Mammalia; order Carnivora; family Felidae; genus Acinonyx; species Acinonyx jubatus. The sequence continues at coordinate 98,288,136 of NC_069381.1, read as the reverse complement.
ACCCAGTGTGGGGCTCCAACTCACGACCCTGAGATCAAGAGTCACACGCTCCTTTGAGTCAGGCAGGTGCCTCATTTTTTTTTAAGTTTTTTTTTTTAATTTTTAAATTTTTTATCTACAGTCTATTCTCATGCAGCTGGCCTGACCATTTCTTAGAAACTCCATGCCCCAGGACAGGATCAGTGGCAGGTTACGCATCAACAGACATGTGAGTGACTGCAGCATAAATCTTGAGCAAAACCCGTGTCTTCTGCCTTACGGTGGAGACTCCAGGAGGGCAGGGGATGTGTCTTCTGTCTACAGATGCCATAGATACTTGCTGCCCTTCCTTTGACAGGACTGTCCTCACCCATCCAATCAATCGGCTAGTGATATTTTCCACAAAGTGCTAGACACAATACTGAGAAATAGTCATTGTCCTCAGGAAGCTTTCATTGATTTCATTTTTTATTAAAAAAAATTTTTTTTTAATGTTTGTTTATTTTTGAGACAGAGAGAGACAGAGCGTGAGCGGGGGAGGGTCAGAGAGAAAGAAGGAGACACAGAATCCGAAGCAGGCTCCAGGCTCTGAGCTGTCAGCACAAAGCCCGACGCAGGGCTCGAACCACAAGCTGTGAGATCATGACCTGAGCTGAAGCTGGACGCCCAACCGACTGAGCCACCCAGGCGCCCCTTGCTTTCATTGATTTTAAAAAGCATTTTTTTTTTTTTTTTTACATTTTAATATCCCGGAAATGGAGTTGCGCCTAAAAGTTGATTGTATCTTAGCATTTGTTACGATGCAATAGAGAGTGTTTTTTCTTTCTTATGGTATGTAAAATGATGAAGCCTCTTGGAATCCATGGTATCTTCAAATTGATGAAACACAGTAGTTGCAAAGGGAATAATATGCCTGTATAAACAGGTAACTGGCGTGAACCTTGCTCGTGCCGTTCCCCCTGCACAAGTAATTCTGCACATCTGTTTCATCAGTGCTACTGATTTATTATGACTCAGTTCAAATGCCACTTCCTCCAGGAAGCCTTCCAGGTCACCTCAGTTCCTGCACTCAGTGTGGATGCAGAGTCCTTCCTCGGGGCTCTTATACTTGCCTCTGACCTCCACTTACCAAGCTGTGTTACATTTGTCCTCCCCTCTCTAGACTGTAAGCTGAGTCTAGGCAAAGATGCAGTCGTACCTCTCTGTGTTCCTACCACCCAGGACAGAGCCTGGTACGGAGACGTTCGGTCAATGTTTGTTGAATGCGTGAACGATGTACGTTCTTTACCACGTGTAATGCCACCGGATTTCAGCAGAAAGGCGGGGCTGGAGGCTAGAAAGGCAAGGGAAGTCTTCATGAAGGGATTGGGAATGGGCCATGCTGGCAGGATGGCTGATGGAATCCCTCAGGACTGACGTGAGGGAGGAGAATGGGCCAGCGCTAAGACCTTCATTTCTCCCACCAGGTAGATCCCGCGAAAACCGTTACTTGGTTGGATTTCGTGTCTGAATTTCAGGAGGCTGTGGGGGTTCATCCATCATCATCCTTAATAATCGACTCTGGGTGCTAACACACAGACACTGAGGTTCAGAGGCAAGAGCGGCTCCCCCCTCGGTGCGCTCTCACAGGAAGCCCTGAATATACATAGACTTTGTGGTTTAGACCTCAGAGCTTCCTGCCAGATCTTGACAAGGTTTAGCAAGTCGAAGAAGCCAGGAGAAGGGGGGCAGATGGGACCACAAAAATGGCACCAGCATTTCAAAGCAGGTGCCTTCTCACCGCCTGTCATTGTAAACCTTAACTGAAAACTGTTTTGGTTTTCTCTTCCTCCCACTTCCCCCAGTGCAGTTAGCATGTGGCAGCTCGCTGGGGATGGGGTATGCTCTTTTCCTAGTGGCCATTTAAGACCCTCGGGATTTGATTCCACCGACCTGGCTCTTGGCCTGCCTTTTGGTGGTGTTTGGTAGGCTCGTGTCAGCGCCAGTATTCACAGATTCCTTTCTTTTCAGGGATGATTCTACAGATCCTTGTGCCCGTGTCTAAACAGTCAAGGAAGCGAGACCCAAACAAGTACGTTTGCCGGTGCCCCTCCTTATACTTTGCGCACAGAGGTTTCAATCCATCAGACAAGTCTACAGATAGCCTATCGGGCCAGCTTTGCAGCTGAGACCTGGGGAGCACGTTCTGGTTGTCCTCGGCAGGGGGATTAGGCGGTCCGGGTGAACTGGGGTGACCAAACTGGATCCTGCTGTCACACACACCCCGCCTCCTTCTTATCCAGCAGCTTGATGCTGGGCTTCTTTCTACAATGAGCAGACACTGAGGTCAAATGAAAGCTTTTATTTCCCTTCTACGTCCAAGATGGTGGGCAAGCGTCCACCAGATACATAAGAAACCCAAGGGCGTCTTGAGCAGGCAGACGGCTTGCAGCGAGGTCCCGGTGCTGCAGGACGCCTCACGTCTGCACGGGATCTGAAGGGGAGGCGAGGACTTGGTGGTCGGTGGCCCATCCTCCTGATGGTGGCACTTGTATTGCCAGCCCTTCTGGGCGTGACAAGGAGCAGCGGCTCCAGGTGTTAGAGCATGCAGGTGAGCTAGGAGATGCCGACATGGCATGGCCCGCGAGCCCAGGGGTGGTCATCCTACCGCAGAACACGCCTGATGGAAGTGTAGGTGCTCCCCCTCCCAGCGGAGAAATTCCACGGTGCCTTTATGGGAAAGGACGATTTCTATCGCTTTTAATTAGAGGAAGGGGACACCCAGGTCAGGAGACAGAGTTATGAGTTTCCTGTGGCCCCACGGGGAGCTTTGGGTTGAACTCGAGGCCTGGGGAGGGGAGGGCCTTTCTGCTGATAAACTTGTGTGGCTGGTGGAGGGGGGGCCTTCCTCTGCTGGTTGTGCTGGGCCCGGTGGCCAGGAGGCGGTGGCCGATGACCCGGGGCCTGGGGCCGATGACTGGGCGGTGGAGGAGCCTGGGACGCAGCGGGACTTTGAGGAGTCGAGCCTGGCACCTGGCAGGGCTTTGGGCCCCTTTTCTTGGTGGTTACTCTGCATGCTTTTATCTCCAGCTCTTCATCTGCAACAATAAAACCTCTGATAGGTCTCTCGGTAACATAGGATTGGTGTAAATATTTACTGAGTGTACCACCTACGTGCAAAATGCCATGCTGTTTGGGGGGACGCGATGAGGCAGAAGCCCCCTCTGCGCTCTAAAATGTCCAGGTCCTGTAGGAGAGACAGAAACGCCCACCGGCAGGGTGGAGTGAGAGCCCAGGGCTTCCAGAACTCAGGGAGCCAGAGGCAAAGAGGCGGGGAGAGGAGACAGCTTTGTGTCTGGGTGTCCGGAAGACATGGACCTCAGCGCCTTGCCTCTGGGTTATCCAAGAGACCATGCCCAGAGGGGACCCTGTGGTTAGAGCCCTCAGGGCAGGAGCTTAATAGTCAGAGGGGACATTAGCAACAGCCTGCCTTCAGGTGGGTTTCCCTGTTAGATCTGCCTTTCATGCAGGTGTGTTCCAAGGAACGTGAGCAAGAGGCTTTTGAGACCTTAGAAACTCCCCTAGTGTCCATGCATTTCTCAGAAATTCACAAGCCAGCCCCATCCTCTTGGGGTTGGCAGGAAAAGAACTTCTCGCCCCGTCTGGAATTTTCCATGATGTGTGACTGCCCTCCACGAAGGCAGGGCCACAACTCCCAGTAACGTGGCTGTTCCTTTGCTGTCTTAAAACCACACGGGCAATCTGTGAGGAGGCTTCCTACTTCTCTAGGCCTGGAGGGCCCCGCTGGCCCCTCGGGACTCCCCGGGCTACGAGGGAGGCGTTCTGGTCTCTGTGTCCAAAGCCATCCTTGGTTGGGGGGTGGGGGGCTCCCAAGGGAGCTGGGGGGGGGCTCCCAAGGGAGTTAGGAAGAGGGTGTCCTCCTGGGGCCAAGGAATGGCCCTACATGTCAGTATGGAGCGGGTACAGCCCCGGGAATCATAGGCCCCCTCTGAACCACCCCCCCCTGTAGCTTCGGGTGAGGCTGCCCATGGAAGAGCCGCCCCTCATGGCGGAAAATGCAGTCTCAGGTGGCTTTGAACGTGAAGACTCAGAGTCTAACAACGTGGTTGTGACACGTGAGGGGCCAGAGTGCTCTGTGCACCAAAGGTCAAGGGCACAGAAAGGGAAAAACACGTCCTCTATGCTACCTTTGCTGGCCCGAGGTAGCGGTGGGTACGCCAGCACGCTGTGGGGAGGACCTTGACCCTGACCCCAATTCCCAGCAGTGGGGCTCTTACAGCCCTCGTCTAAGGCAAGCTTGGGCTGCCCATTTGTCCGCCACCCACCGTCCCGTCCGTTTGTTCTTCAAACATCTATTCCCTGTCTTCTGGGTTCAGGTGCCATGGCTAAAGTAGCAGCAACGGCTCGGCCGCAAACACTGCCCTCAGGAAGCCTGAAATCAAGTGACACAGAGCGGAACGCGCACAATGCACACAATGTCCGTCTCCGGTGAGAGCCCCGAGGGGTGCAGGCAGAGCCCAGGGGCTCTGGGAGGAGGGGTGGGGTGTGGCCAAGTGGCTGAGACCCCAGGCCGGCTCGCACAGACGGGTGAGCTGGGGCTCGGAGCGGCCTGCCTGGCAGAGCAGGACTGTGGGGCCCGGTTTGCCCACGCCTGTCACTTCAGCCACTGCCCAAATGTCTGCTCCCAGGAATTACTTCATACTCAGTGTCCTTTCTCACTCATCTCGCCTCCTGGGTACGCACCCGGGGCCCAGACTAGGGTGACGCAAGCAAGACGCCCAGGGCATGGCCTTGAAAGAGCCCTCGCTCTCAGGGTTGGGCAAGGGCAGCGTGGGCCCTGAGGGCGATGGTCTCCTTCAATTTTGCTTCATTTGATGGGCTCCCGGCTTATATCGCCCTCGTCCTGACTCAGCCCGCGGGCCATAGGATTGGGAGGGAATCACTCACCCTCATTGAGCTTGAATTTCCTCACTTGTATGGATATTATCTATCTCACAGGATCACCGAGACAGTTGGATATGATAATGAACACGAAGCATTCTGTTACAGAGATAAGTGCCTGGCACAAGTGACTGCTTGTCAGCGTCGGCTAATGATCACGCTGGTCACTTTGGCCTGGCGAAAGCAGGGATCGCCTTGTCGCGGGGTGCCATGCGAGGGCCACATCGGAAGAATACATGGTCTTTGACCATCAGGCAGTGGACAAATGCAGGGGGACTCGGGCAGAGAACCGCCTGAGCAGGGCACAGGGGTGACGGAGCTATGCGTGCCTGTGGGACTCGGCAAGCAATTCTGCTCCACGGGGGCAGAGAGCGCTGGAAAGATGGTGGTGGAAATATGGCGCCACACTGGGGGCAGTGGTGTGGCAGGACATGGGGCTGAGGGGCAGGGGCCCGAAGGAGACCCAAGGCGAGAAGTCTGAAGGAAGCAAGCTAAATCCAAAGGGGGTCCAAGGCCACCACCGCTGGGGCAGGTTCAGCCCACGTCCTTGTTTGCGTGGCACTGCCGGTGGCCGGCATGGGCTTCCCGGGCCCGCTCTAGGGAGAGACCCAGAGTGAGGGGACCCAGCCCTACAGTGAATGGCAGATTGCCCAGGACCTGAGGGACCTTCCTGCCTGGCTGCACGTCTTGCTGTTGGCCAGACACAGCTTGCTGGATGCTCCTGGAGCATGGGGCCCCGCCCCCACCCCAGAGCCTGCAGGGACACCTAAGGCACCGTCATGTGAACTCACTGCCTTGGGTGGCCTGTACTGTATGCTCTTTGAGCCCAGCTCCCCACTTCTGAGCCTAACGTTCTCATTCTTGGTGGCTGTTGGAGAGGCCTGACTTGCGGACGCAACAGTCCCAGAACTAGCACGTTCCATCTGAACAACAAATCGGAAAGGGGGGCATAAACCCCTGGTTTTAGACCATACGTGTCCTCGTAGGTCCCTGAAATTGTACCTGTGCTCCTAGGAGCCTGGTCCTGAACACATCTCGGGCCGCCCTCTCAAGACAGGACGAGATGTTTGTTGATGGAAACCATGTTTTGACGCTAACCGCTCTACCCACGTAGAGACGTGTGGCTCATTCGAAATAGGTCCGCATAGGCCTTCACCGAGTCAGCCTCGGCGGGGGATTCCAGGAGGCCAACCAGGATTCGGCTTCTCACAGCTCTCCTATTGTCACCACCGAGAATGTGTTTTTCAAAGATCAAGCTAACCACGAAATGGAACACACTGTAACCGCTGGTGATAAGCCTGACATCCTCAAACTCCCCATCTCCATTATTTTCTTTCCAGACTCAGAGTGTCGTCCCCATGAGTTGTTTCCATGGGGATTTTGCCTGGGGCCTGCAGGGGGACAGAAGTGGGGTGGCGGGGGGCGGGGGGGGGGGACTTACCATTCCTCCTACTGTTCTGTTTTTTCCTCTTGTTGATGTAGAAAATGAGTAGCACCATGAAGATGACGAAGATGGTGCTTCCTCCACAAACACCAATAATGAAATACAGGTCCAGACCCTTCTCTGCAAGAGGAACAGGAGTGGATGGAGCGGGGGAGGGGCCCCGGGCAGAGCGGCCATCTTACGGCGCTGGCCGTATGACGCGGATAAAAAGAGGCTGATGGGACCTTTCAACCTCAGAAAAGCCGAGCTCGTGGAGGCTCTCAATTGTATCAGCCTCCCAAAGGGCAGGGTCCAGGATAAGCCCCCCCAACCCAGATGGCTCCTGGGGGGGGGGGGGCGGGCAGCTGGTCTGGACTGGAAATGCCAAATTCCTCGTGTGCTGGGACATTGTCCACTGCTCCTCATCAAGGCGCATGTCACAGAAGTTTAGCTCTGAGGAGGAGTTTAGAGACAATCTAGCATCACCTTTGAGTTTCACAGACAGGCCCAGAGAGGGAGGATGAGTTGCCTGAGGCCACACAGCATCTGTTTCTGAGTGGTTCCTTTAAGCAGCCCCTCGTGTCCAGGTTTCTGCACTATTTACCCACCTTCATCTCTGGCTGCCCTCCTGCACCATTTTTTCCCCCTCACCCTCTTGACCAGGCATTTTCCAAAGACTTGGGGTAAATCTTTCAGTTGTCCGGCCCACTGGCCAGCAACCCCTCCCGGATTTTCCCCGGCCCGTGGGAGAACCTCACACACACAGTGAGTTAGCAGCAGCCGTGGATTTGATCTTCAGCTCACAGACCGTCAGTGGCTGTGATGCCACGAGGCTGACAACAACTCTGTGTGCAGAGAAATGGGTTTGAATCCAGGCTCTTCTAGGCAAGAGCTGTGTGACCTTTGGTAAGGGACTCCACCTCTCTGAGCCTGTTCCATTCTTCATAAAAGGGAGATCATGAAACTTACATCACAGGGTGGCTGTTGGAGGTCAATCAGATAATGGATGTGAAAGTGCTTTGTAAACTGTAAAACAACACATAGGGGTGAGGTCTTGTTCTTAGTAGAGCCCTGTGCACTGGTGATTCTGGGAGCCATTTCCCGGGAGAGGTGCTGGGCCGGCTGCCCTTTGTGAGTCAACAGCAGTTAGAGAGGCAGCAGCTGGGGCCGTGTGGCGGGGGACTGGCACATCTGGAGAACAAACTGGAGCTCAGCCAGTGTCACAAGGAAACCCTTTTCCAGCCCAACGTCCCCAGGAAGACCCTGTTACCCGGGAAGCCCACGATGGGCCCTGGGAGCAGGCCAGAGGCCCGAGAAGCAAACTGAACAGATCTGACTGCAACGGTTTGTTCATTCTCTCGTTCCTCGGGGCTCTCTCTGCCCCATTCTTTGCCTGCCGGTTACACAACCTCTCCCTGCCGTGTGGACGAAGGTGCCTCCATTCGAAAAGCAGGCAGGACACTAAGCTCCCGTTCCATGGGACCGAGAAAGCATTGGGGTCCTTTAGGCTCCACAGGCTGGAGCCAGGGGCTGCTGGAGTCTCTCTCGGGCTCAACTCCCCAGGATCTGAGACAGGTCAGGGAGTGCGGGCCGAGCCACGCAGCCATGGGGTGGCCACACCCCAGTGTGGGGCACTGGGAGATACGCGGGCATGCCTCACACCGCCCGCTGGCAGGCCTGTCCGGTGTGGCCCTCCGAGGCACCTGAGGTGCTCTCCACAGGGAACCTTCCAGCTTGTCTCAGAGGCGGCCATGGCTCCATCATTTAAAACCACACCCTGTCCGTCTCTGAATCCAAGCGTTCGGCTTCCTGTGTGCCCTTCTGGAGATGATGTGCCCCTACGTTCCTGTGATGGGGTCCTTCTTCTGCCTCCAAACCTGCTCCTCCCTCAGGGTTTTGGTTTCGAGGACAGGCTCACCTCTGCTGAGCCAAATGGTTACTCTTGTCCTTGCCCCGCTCTGGCTTGGCCCTTGAAAGTGATCCCTTTGAGGGTACCTGCACCTCCCCCGGCCCTCCCAAGGTGTTCTTCCCATCTCTTTCTCGGCCCTTCCTCGGACTGGCGTCTGCTCTGCACCACAGAGGAAGGGACACGAAGGTCCCACCTTTGAGCCTTGGCTTCTCCCGAGGCCCTTCCTGACTCCCTCCATCCCTGATGCACACACATGTCTATACTTGTGGGCTCTGGCTAAAATAAACATGAAGAGCAGGGTCACTGGATAAAACACAGGACACCCAGGTTCATTTGAATTTTGGATAAACAATGGATAAGTTTTAGCATAAGTATGTCCCATGAAGCACTTAGAAGATACTTATACTGTCTTTTGTATTTGCTAAGTGGGGCAGCTCTGATCAGGGGCCTCCCGGAAGGGGGAAAAGAGGTTGTGAAGTCAAGAAGGGACAGATAGATTCAGGCAGGGAGCCTCAGTGATCAGGGGGCAGGGGGGCGCGGAGCCATGGCTGGGGACCAACGTGAAGAGTGAAGTGATGCTGGTCTAAGCATGTGGTGGGCAGACTCTAAGCTGGCCCCCACAGCCCCCCACCTCTGGGTATTCCCATCTCTGTGCAGTCCCCTACTATGCATGTGGGCTGGGCTTACTGAGTTGCTTCTGAAGAACAGAACACAGCAGAAGTGATGGGATATGTCTCCTGAGGTGAAGTTACAAATAGACTGTGGCTTTGGTCCTGGGTACTTACTCTCTCTTAGCCAGCAAGGAGGGAAGCTAGCAGCCATATTGTGAGGCGGCCCAACGGTCCACACGAACGAGCCTGGACGTGGACCCTCCCCGCACCGAGCCTGGGCCTGACTGACACGACTGTGGTCCCTGCCGGTGTCTTGACTGCGGCCTCACGGAAGACTGAGCCAGAACCAGCCAGCAAAGTCATTCCCAGACTCATGACTCACAGACACTGGGAGACAGGAACTGTCATTGCAAGCCACTAACAAAAGTAATCTGTTATGCAGCAACAGATAACTAATTGAAAGTATATATGAAAAAGCCTCACTTCTGACTTCATACTGGTTCAGGGCTGTTTCCAGAGGTAGCTAACCAGCCATAGTTCCTGTAGAAACTCAGGGCATCTGGCCAATTAACTATTTTTGTGTGTGTTCAATGTCCCTTCAGAGGGGTTAACCAGACAGCACGGGAAAGGTACTCACAGGATACCAGAAGAAGAGACTTTTGGAGCTCATGGTGCTCATTCTCTTTGTGGACCAGGTGACAGAAGCCCAGAGATGGGGGTGGGGGTGGGGGAGCTCTGACGAGGTAATCTTGCTAAATTTGGACAGACCCAAACTAGAAGTCCAGGCCCCTGGTCCCCAGAGCTCCCACTACCACAGGCTGCCTCTCAAGAATTACTTCCGGGGTCATGTCAAGCTGGGGACCCTGGAGAAGAGTTTAAACTCTTAGAGTTTCAGGACTTCCTAGTGCTGACACCACACGGGGCTGTCAGCTCTGTGGTGGGAGGAGCTTCGCCTCACTGTGTCCACCGTCTTCCCTGGCCGTGAGCGTGTCCTCTCCCCGTACCTTCCTAACTTCTGGGTTTCTACGGCCCTTCTACCTTTGCTCCTGGTAGGAAGTACTGCCCATCTCCCTTGTACAAAGTAATCTTTTTTTGCTCCCTTCTCCATCATTACCCTGGGAGTCACAATCCTGGTCACTGACTAGCTGAGGGACCTTGAGCAAGTCAGTTGACCTCTCTGGGAAATGGGGGTTTGCATGAGATAAACCTCGACAGTTCCTTCAGAGGATCTTTTCGATTGCCCGACGTTAAATTGTGCTCCATGGACGGACGCCCAAGAACACCACACCCCTCTCTCCTTCAAGGCTTCCCTTGAAGGTTTCCAGAAGGAAGAGGTGTGTTTTCAAAGGGCTGCCTCCCAGCCCAGTCCCCCGTGCCCCAGAGCGAGTCTCTGCCCCAGACCTGACAGGCTGTGTTTGCCAAATGAGCTTGGGATGTCGGACCAGTGCTTGCCACACACCTGAACAAGTGATCATCTTCACGTCGCTTTCCTTGCTGACTTTGTTTTCTGCCGTGCAGTTGACTAATATCTTCTGCTTGTTTATAAACCTGTATGTGCTGAATTTCGAAGAAACGGGCTTGATACTGGTCCCGTTTACGTACAGTTTTAATTCAGGGTCTGTTCCATTTGATATCTTACAGACCAGGGTTTTGTTGATACAATTCCAGTCGATGTTAGGCGTTGAGACCTTCTCTGGAAAAAAAAAAAAAAAGATCCAATTCATAGTAGTCAATTTTCTGATTTTAACTGACATACTTATTTATGGAGGGGGGAATGGAGTTAGTCTGGGACCAGGAGACGATTTCCGAGACCACTAGCTATTGTTGCAAATCATTTTTATTTAAAGAATTTTTTTTAATGTTTATTTTATTTTTGACAGAGAGAGACAGAGCATGAGTGGGGGAGGGGCAGAGCGAGAGGGAGACACAGAATCGGAAGCAGGCTCCAGGCTCTGAGCTGTCAGCACAGAGCCCGATGTGGGCTCAGACTCATGAACTGCGAGATCATGACCTGAGCCGAAGTCGGATGCTCAACTGACTGAGCCACCCAGGCGCCCCCATTTTTATTTTTTTTATACAGCACACTCAGAACAATTTTTTTATGACGTTCATAGATACATCATATGAGCAGGAAAAAAAATGCATCCTGTCAAATGTTTATGTGCTATTTTATACCTCAAAATGTTTTCACATACATGATGTCACTTAATCCTAACAAAGAGAAGAGGCTGATTTTTCTTGCCATTTACAGTGGATATCCCCAAAGCCCTGAGAGGTTCAATGGTGATCTAAGGGCACCCACTAATAAATGGCGATAACGGGAGGAGCTCACTCTTCTAAGCCCAAGTTCAGGAGCATGGGTAAGACAGTTAGCATGTCTTGATCCCCAAAACTTGAGGGGGGCAATGCTTCCATGCAGCCAGGAACCCTACCCTGGAGGTGTCGTTACATGTGTGGTCTGGGACCTTGGTCACAAACAGACCCTACTCCCATCCATCCACCAGGTCCTGGGAGGAGAGGGCCGGGTGTGCAGCTCAAGTTCTGGGGTGAGTGGGTACCAGCCCCTCATAATCATCAACTCCCTGCCTCTCTTTTTCTGACACAACAATATTCCAAGGCTGCGTCATGAAAGAAAAAGCCCTTGGCTTCACACAGGGCTGGTCCAAATCCTAATGTCACCACTTCTTAGCTGTCTGACCTCCTTCTTTTTCTTCTCTTCTGTTCTTGTTCTCACCCTTGCTCTCTTTTCCCAGACTTAACCACCTTTCTCGTTCAATTTCTCTCCATCCATTATGCAGCCAGATGGCTGCTTTTTCAATGACCCCTCCCTCCCTGCCTCCCAGGCAACGTATCTTCTCTGTACACGTTCCCATCAAATTTCATTTCTGCTCTAGTAGATAGGTATGCAGAAATTAACTTTTCTTCCCATCCCAAGATTCTTTGGGGTCCAGAATGAACAGGATGGAGGGCCTACAAGGCAGGGGCAGTGAAGAGTCTAGGGGTCAAGTCAAGGTGTCTATTTGCCTTTTCAAAATCGAAAGAATCTTCTTTCTATTTCTAACAGTAACATCTAATCATTGTAAAACTTGATCAGCTACAGTAACATGTTTCAAGATTTAAAAAATCGCGTGTAATTCTACTACCCAGAGTCAATAGATGCTTTCGATACGTAACACACATACACATAATGTTTTAAAAACTAAAACTGGATCGTATGATTTTGTAGTCTGCTTTTTTCCCTCCTTACTGATGATCTGTTATGAAATTCTTTCCTTTCTGAACATCAAGAAATATTCATCTCCCCATCTTTTTAAATGAGGTGTCTTAATTTAATGAAGAAGTTTGTAACTGCTGGGGACTTTGTGACCCTTTCTAGTTTTTCACTAACATAAACCACACAGCAATGAGCAGGTTCTTGGAGCCACGTCTTTGTAAATGTCCTCTCTGTAAGTAGCTTCCCGGAAGAGGCATGGCTGGATCCAGTGGGGGCACATCACGTAGATGAGAACTCCCTAGATCCAGGTTGCTAGGATTTATTAGTTCTCCCCTAAGCTCTCTTTTAAGAGAACTTCTGATGCCTCTCTAGCCAGGGGCAGCAGCCTCCTCAAGGAAACTGAAACTATAGATGCATGAAGAAACAGGGTTGGGGTAGGGCATCAGCACTGAGCAAATGGGTATTGGGTCCCACGTGCTGTCCAGCACCTTTGCTCAGTTATCTCACTGAATATCCCATGGAGTTATTATTACACAAATCAGGCTCAGAGCAGGCGGAGAATTTGCCCAAGGCCATGTTGCAAGTAATGAGGACCAGACCACAAGCTGAATTAAGATGCCATGTGACACTGACACACACACACACACACACACACACACACACTCACTCAGCAGGCACCAGTTGTGTCATGGAAAGATCTCTGTCTTTTGGCCAAGGAGAGTGGGGGTTATTTTTGGGTAACGAACACATCTACAATCAGTTGTGAGCTAGTTGCCTAACTGAATATACCAAAAGCCATTGAATTGTACACTTTAAATGGGTGAATTTCTGGTATGTGAATTCTATCTCAATAAAGCTGTTTGGGGGGGGGGGTGGGGAATGTCACCATCCTCATTAAGAGAAGCGCTGAACTTGCACCCTGACTCTGCTCCTGTCAAACTGTGAGACTTCGGACAAGTTGCTCCTGATTCCCTCTGGATGATAAGAGGATGCTGTCCGCGTTGCTGGGAACCTTAAACAGGATCACGTAGCAGGGCACCTGATGCCTAGTTGATAAGCCATCATCACTGCATTACTAGATGAGACACACGTGTAAGGCTCGTGTTCGGGAGAGGACACTTGAGCCCATATGGACAGGAGTCAGGAGAGCTGTGTTCCCAGGGCCCGGAAGCAGAGGCCCTTTCCGGCTCTGTTCTTAGTCTCACCCCATTTCTGGAATATCCTCTCCGTTCAGGGTTGCAGAACTAGGGTATGGAAAGTTGTCATTTGCAGGGAGCTGGCCCATCTGGGATTGCTAGAGTGGGGGCTGGGAACAGGCCGGAGGGTGATCCTAGGGAGGGGGAAGGGACCCTGTCTCTGGCGACAATTCCTGTGCGAAGCACAGAAATATTGATTTATTTGCCCTCTGAAACTCTGGCTCATGCTGCTGCTGGAGTTCCTGTCTTTCTCCCCAAGCTTCTCTTCCTCCTATTGTGCCCCTCCCCCTGCCGAGGGTCTCCTGGACTTTCAACTTGAGTGTCATTTAATTTCACTTTCTCTTCCTTGTCTGCTGTACCCAGACCATCTTGCCCATCCTTCCCCGCCCCCCCCACCCCCGTGTACCCTGCTTCCTCATTTACAGGCACCCTTTATCGAGGCCAGTGGTCGTGCTTTGGCTGCCCATGAGTCAGCTGGGGTGCTCGAACACCTGCTGATGCCCCGGCCCCATGCCAGGGAGTTCGGGTTTGATTGGTCCGGGCTGGGACCTAGGCACCGGTAACCTTTCCTAGCACCTCAGTTGACTCTAATAGGCAGCCTGAGTTACGAATCACCAGCCAGCTCCTTCTCACCTCACTCGGATTATAGCAGCAGCTCCCTGGCTCGTCGTCAACATGCACGCCGGCCCTCCCGGCCCACCACACACAGCCAACCACCCCTGGCGTACGTTCTACAGAGAGCAGCAAGAGTTAACTTCTGCTTCTGATGGCTCTCCTGTTGAGTAGATCTCAAACACTGGCCGTTCATCTTTAAATTCATCACTTCCAGCCCTTTAGGGCTTAGAACGACTCCTTCAGGGCATCCTGGCTTCAAACCCGATGGAAGACCCAGTACTCTCCAGTTAGCCTGCCCCACACCCCGCTTGCTCCTTCACGAGCCACCTGGAATGACCGCTGTTTTCTCCTGCCCACGTGCTCCCCTCCTCCTGATTGATGCCACCTTAATCTGGGTTGGACACTCAGCTCTACATCCCCGTAACCTCTGAAGAGAGCGTTTTAGGCAAATAGAGGTGAGGATCTCTCCCCCGTGGATTTCCACACGTGTGGACCTCATCTTTTCCACAGGACGGGAGCCCTCACTGAGCTGGGAGAGAGGCATTAGATTCTTTTTTTTTTTTTTTTTTTTTTTTTTTTAGAGCTCGCCCAAGGCCAAGGTCAGGCCGGGCCGGTCCCTAAATGCTATTCCCCTACTTACTAAACAGCACCCATGCTGAGATGAAGGAATTTAGGGAATAAAGACTTACCTTGAATCTTCAGCTGAAATGTTTTTTCCAACGCATTCTTTCCATCCTTATCGTATATAACTACCTTGTAGGTATCGCTGTCTTCTAGCATCAGATGTTTAATTTTTAGAGTTCCATTCATTGACACATTATATTTTTCATCTGGATTCTTAGGCTTGTTGCTAATTTGGAACCTCGCCACCTTCTTTTTGCCTTTTTCCCAGTGTATATCATCTATATTAATCATTTGAAAACCAGGAATGTCCAGGTTGATGTCCTGACCCAGGGTACCCCAGACGATATCATCATTTGCAGGAGCTGCACCTATAAAAAGCAAGACAGTTACTGAGATCTTGAGACTCCCTGCCAGAGAAAGCTGGGCTCTGACCTCTTCGACTCTAACACTCGCCCCAAGGTCGCCAGTGGAGACCCACGCCACCTTACCTTGGATGGAAAAGACGAAAATCAGAAGGAAGATTTGACATGCGAGGCTCATCTTTGGGATTAGTTTCCTTGTTGTGATTCTGAGCTCTTCCTGCAAAAGGAACTGAAGACCAGTGGAATCCACCCTCTGAGAACCAAACCACGTGCCTCTCTTTTTTGCTTCTTCTATGCAGCAATCACACACACACACACACACACACATGCGTGCACATACCAACCCTGCTGATGTGCTCCTTTACCAAAGCAGGTATGTCTGTATGGGTACAGGTCTTCTTACCACATTTTAATCCTCACAAAAACCTTGGGTGGGTTTTACTAGCCCCCTCAAAGACAAAAGGAACCAGGAGGCTAAGTAAACCGCTCGGGATTCCCCTTTGGTTACCGAGGATTCAAACCTAACCATTCTACCCATTCCACTACATGGCCTCTAGCAAGATCACATAAAAATACAGGTAAATGTTCCTGAGTATCATCGCACAAACCTGTATCCTATGATTAAAAGCATTGGGAAACGTATGCATGTGAAAGAAGTATGACAATGGATGTTTTTCTCGTTCTTGAAAGACGTATTTTTACATCCTAAAATTCTTTGTGATTAGAAAGAAATATAAGCTGAGTCTCTCCTGTAAAGACTTGAAATCCCCCAGAGCTTATGTTTAGCAGACATTTTACAACTCTGTTGAAATTCAGCTAGGTAAATAAAAACTTGTTCCCAAACAAACAACAATGCGTAGAGTCTGCGGAATAATACCATCAAACAACCAGAACGAATCGTTCAGAACATTTACGACGGCTAACACTACAGATGGCTAAAAAAGAGAAAAGGAAAAGTGAGAGAGGATTCAGGAAGAGGGAAGAAGTTTGCGAGTCAGGGAGAGAAACAAAGTGATGCATTGATAGATGCACACGGAAAAAAAATGCACCGAGAGAGCCAGCCACAGAGAAAAGGGACACCCGATGACGGATTTCCAAAGTAAGTGTCTAGTTTTTGCTTCCTTAGGATAGAGCGAGTAAAAATTTTAAGACTATGCTTGCTTGCTTTTTTTAATTTTTTTTTAACATTTATTTATTTTTGAGACAGAGAGAGACAGAGCATGAACAGGGGAGGGGCAGAGAGAGAGGGAGACACAGAATCTGAAACAGGCTCCAGGCTCTGAGCTGTCAGCACAGAGCCCGACGCGGGGCTTGAACTCACGGACTGTGAGATCATGACCTGAGCTGAAGTCGGATGCTTAACCGACTGAGCCACCCAGGCGCCCCTTGCTTTTTTTAAAATTTAGGCACAAATATGAATATTATCTCTGAGAAAATTGCCCAGGAAATGAAATTAATTCAAAGCAATGGATCTCAACCACTGGGTAAAAGGAAACCTACACAGAACATTTACAGCACAGAGCCTGCTTTGGATCCTCTAGCCCCCTCTCCCTCTGCACCCCCCCCCCACATGCTTTCTTCCTCTCTCGAAAATAAACATTTTTAAAAAGTGACATTTATTTATAGGCAAAAAGACGGACAAAATGAAAAAACATGCTGGAAAATATTTGCCACATATACGAAAAATTATTAATATCCAAGATCTAGAAATGTTTCCCATTAATAAGAAAAGAAAAACTCAAGTTTTTTTAATTGGGCAAGGATACAAACGAGGAGTTTATAGAAGAAATGCTTAATAGAAGAAATGCCAAGCACATGACAGGACATCTAACATAGCCATGAAATACCATTATCACCACCAGATTGGCAACATTGGAAAAGATAATAATTTACATTATTGTCAAGAGTATAGGAGAAACATGCATCTTTGTACGATATTGAAGGGAGCACACACCCATACTTCATGGGGAATGAAATTTGGCAATATCTGCCAACTTCAAAATATATATATATTTTTACCGAGTAATTTTAATTTGAGAAATCTGTCTTACACAGATATTTACATAAATGTACAAAAATTCTGTTCAAAGATGTTTGTTGTAGCGTTTTTTTTTGTAGTAGAAACTTGCAAACAACTAAAATTACAATATATTCACCTTATGAAATTCGGCATCAAGGTTAAAGTAGAATGAAGTAGACCTAACAGTGAGAATTATACTGCATTATATCATATTATATATTACAATTAGTGGATGCACTGGGGGAAAAAGTCCAGAAGGATGCTGCTGCCCTTTTAACAGTGTTCCTCCTTCAAGACTTCGATTTCGAGGAGGCTGATGAGAATTGTGCACTTTCCTTTTTAATTTTTTTTTTTACGTCTATTTATTTTTGAGAGACAGAGAGAGACAGAGCACGAGGAGGAGAGGGAGACACAGACTCCGAAGCAGGCTCCAGGCTCTGAGCCTGACGCAGGGCTCGAACCCACAAACCGTGAGATCACGACCTCAGCTGAAGTCGGTCGTCCAACCGAGTCACCCAGGCACCCCAGAAATGTGCACTTTTGACTTTACCAACTTCTGCGAGGTCAGAAATTTTGGTAACAGACGCTATTTTTGTAACGAAGTTTTTTATGTCTTTTTTAAAATAAAGGATGCTTCAGACACACGTGATTTTTTCAAAAGCATAGGCAGATTCTGAGAAAGCATTAGCATCCAGCTTTCCACTCGTAAGTGACCAGCCCACTAGCTGGCTGCCCAACGTCAAACAGATCTGGTCTTGCCTCTGTGGCGGCCATTGTATTATCTGCCTCAGCTTTTAAAGGCAGTTGCCGCCCCCTCTTCCTCCCACTTCCCTGATAGTTTTCCCTATGCTTTCATGGAGCAAATGGAAAGCAGCTTTCTGTTCTTCTTTTTGAAACAATAATTTTCTCTTCCAGCTCATTCACTTCTAAGTAATGAGCATGACACCCAGGGCATGGACCGTGAAAAAGGAAGGGATTGGCAGATCTGACTATTAAAGTTTAAAACTTTTGTACATACAACCCCCTAAGAAACATAAAAAGACAAAGTACTAAGTGGGGCAAATGAATTGCAAGATGTATGACAAAGGCTAATATCCTTGAAATGAATTTTTTTTTTTTGCGTAAATGCAGAGAGAAAAGACGGACACCTTGATGTTAAAAATGGGTCAAGGTCGTAAAAGGGACGATTCATAAAAGAAGAAATGCAACTGAAAAACAGGCCCATGAGAAAGTAGCCAATTTATTAACAAACAAAGCAATGTAAGTTTTAACATAGATTCTCATTTTTCATTAAAAAAATGAAATAGGGGCCCCTGGGTGGCTCAGTCAGTTTAAGCATCCAACTCTTGATTTCAGCTCAGGTCACGATCTCATGGGTCGTGATTTCGAGCCCCGTGTTGGGCTCTGTGCTGACAGCTCAGAGCCTGGAACCTGCTTCGGATTCTGTGTCTCCCTCTCTATCTCTATCCCTCCCCCACTTGTGCTCTCTCTCTCTGTCAAAAGTAAATAAACATTAACATTAAATTAAAATTGAAAGAATTGAACTATACAGTATTGATGATAAGTGAAAACAGACCTTCTGGTATATGGCCAGAAGAAATGCAAATCAGTGTAGAGTTTCTGGTAGAAAATGTGTCAGTGTGAATCAGAAGCATCAAAAATATTAATATTTGGGCCCAGCAAGTCCATAACAATGATTTTGTCTTCTGGAAATAAGGAAGGACTTACAAGACTTGGCTCTACGTTTATACACTGGTCTCTTACAAGTCAAAACTGGAAGCAATTTAAACGTCTGAGAGGAGGAAGTTGGTTGAGTTAATCACAATACGGACAAACTGACTATGAAAAACAAAGGTCACAATAAGCAATATAATCTCACTTCTGCTTCTCAAAAAGTGTGTTGGGCAATGCAATACTACTCGGCAATGAGAAAGAATGAAATATGGCCCTTTGTAGCAACGTGGATGGAACTGGAGAGTGTGATGCTAAGTGAAATAAGCCATACAGAGAAAGACAGATACCATGTTTTCACTCTTATGTGGATCCTGAGAAACTTAACAGAAACCCATGGGGGAGGGGAAGGAAAACAAAAAGAGGTTAGAGTGGGAGAGAGCCAAAGCATAAGAGACTCTTAAAAACTGAGAACAGGGGCGCCTGGGTGGCTCGATCGGTTAAGCTCCGACTTCGGCTCAGGTCATGATCTCACGGTTTGTGAGTTCAAGCCCCATGTCAGGCTCTGTGCTGACAGCTCGGAGCCTGGAGCCTGCTTTGGATTCTGTGTCTCCTTCTCTCTCTGCCCCTCCCCCTCTTGTGCTCTGTCTCTCTATGTCTCTCAAAAATTAAATAAATGTAAAAAAAATGTTTAAAAAAAACTGAGAACAAACTGAAGGTTGATGGGGGGTGGGTGATGGGTATTGAGGAGGGCACCTTTTGGGATGAGCACTGGGTGTTGTATGGAAACCAATTTGACAATAAACTTCATATATTGAAAAAACAAGAAAAAACAAAAAACAAAAAGTGTGTTGGGTATGTGTTTTCAAAGGATGTCCAGCAGGGCGTGGGCCCCTGCATGGCGGGATAATGGCCATTGCTCTTTTGTCCTTGGTTCTTGTCACTCTTCTAGTATTTCTAACTTGATCGCATATTGCGTTTCGACCGAAATTGAAACGTTTATTTCGATTCTCCGTGGGCCCCATACTTACTTAAAAGCTCCAGCACCATGGGCGAGCGAAGCGCCTGTCTTGGAATGTGAGGTTCCAGGAAAACACAGTAGAAAACACAGTGGGCGACTCATCCCGGTTTCTCCCTCACCGACCTCACCGCGGAAACCGTCCTCTGGGGCTTCTCTTCCTCTGTCTTCATGGACCCTGTTTCTTGCCCGACTAATACTCCTGGGGAAATGGATGAAAGGGAAGACGGGAAGAAGCCGAGCAGGAGGAGGAAGAAGGAAGTGTTCTCAGAGGCTGCTGTGGGACCAACTCCTATCCCTGATCAGGGAAATGCCTCCTGTCCTGACCTCCACCGCCCGCTCTTGGGGTCAAGGTAACGCACTGGGGGGAACCAGGCAGTGCTGACGCTGGCAGTTCATACCCGACCGAATGTCGTCAGTTGCTGGATGTTGTTTTATTATTATTTTTTTAATGTTTATTTTTGAGAGAGAGAGACAGAGCGTGAGCAGGGCAGGGGCAGAGAGAGGTAGAGAAAGAGACACAGAAGCTGAAGCAGGCCCCAGGCTCTGAGCTATCAGCACAGACCCCCACGTGGGCCTCAAACCCACGAACCACGAGATCGTGACCGAGGCTCAGCCGACGGAGCCACCCAGGCGCCCCTGAGTTGCTGGTCTTTTGAGCGGAAAGAAACTCAGGGAGGGATCTGGCCTCCACATTCCAGCAGAGGGTCCTGAGCTCAGGGAGGCCCAGGTCAGCAGCCAAATCCCCAGCCTCTGGGACACTGTGTGCGTCCTGCTGAGGCCCCCAGCTCATCCTGGCCTCCCTTGACTTAGGAGTCACTAAGTTTGGTCCCATCTTCCTACGAGACATCCATCTCCTCCCTTTGGTGCTTCCCACCGGCCCCTTTCCACACCTTCCCACAAGCTCAGGTGAGAAACACGGAAAAGGGGGCCGCATGAAGCATGTTAGACTAAAGCCCAGGATTCCAGGGCTTCACGGATGATCGGAAAGGCCACAGCCTGTGTGTGTGTGTGTGTGCAGCCCGGTCCTGCCCACGTCAGCAGGCTGGATCCGGACAGTCACATCAGAACCAGCAGCTGCGGCCACAGCCACTCGTGTGCACGCAAGCCCACAGGTGGCCGCTAATGCATATGCATGGTGGGAGACCCCGTCTCTGAGAGCCTCCTCCTCTGCCAGGTATTACCTCCGGGGGGGGGGAGGGGGGGTGAAAACGGAGTTTTCTTATCTTTTCGCGTCTGCCACCCCCGCAGCAGGGAGGACGGCATCAGCCCACGGAAACAGTTCCTGTGCGAAGTCTGGGTTCCTGAGATGAGCATCACCAGCTTGGAAGTCCCCCAGGGGCCAACTGCGTCTGAGGGGAGGGGTACTGAGGGTTGGTCGGTGACCATGTAATCACGTGATTACAGAGAAGGGCACTGGGGGCCAAGCCGACCCAACCCACCGCCTGCCAGCTCCCCGGATCTGCGCGTGCAGGCCATGTCTCTGAGCCTCCGTGGCTCATTCGTGGCTCATCCGCGAGCTCATACTGAGATTCACATGCAGTGACTTGTGTTCAGCCTCCAGGGCGGTGCCTGGCCCCAAAGAGACCCTCCACAAACGCCCGTTTTCCTTCCTGTTGGCCACCACGTGCCTCACAGAGGGGTCTCCTTAAGTGAAGAAGCCGGAGGATAAAATAGAGAAGCTTCACCTTCAGAAAGAAGCTTGAAGCTCTCCAGAGCCTCTCAATCCTTCCCAGCAAGAAAGTCAGTGGTGTTGGAGCCACAGGAACTAGAAAACTTTACAAGGTTTCTTAGGCGTGCTTTACTTTTTTCTGTTTTTTACTTTTGTAACCTTACTCTCTAACCCCCCCCCCCCCCCCCCGCTTTATTTCTCAGGGCAGTTTAGTTAGAAGGCCCACAGGACCTGGGAGTTCGTGATCTAGGAAGCGATGAGGCAGGGGACACAGGGAAACAGAGCGCTTCTGGGCCCCTGGGGTGGGAACACAAGCCCAGGACACAAGGAGGTAGAGCCAGCTGCCGGGAATAGAGGAAAACAGGCCGAGGCCTCGCGCAGCTGGCCGAGAGCAGCGTGCAGCGGGAACTGCCTGCTGACCTTGGCCTAGGCCGCGGGCCGGGTGGCTGGAAGCCCGTGCAGCGCTCTCACAAACAGCGAGAGCCCGATAAATGCTGGTTGTAGGAGCAAGCGAACAGAGAAGGTGAAGGAAGAGTTGGTGCTATGGAATTCAAGCTGGGGGACCCGCGGGCCAGGTATGCTTTCGAACTTCTGCTTGCCAGCTGTCCGCTCTGCAAAGCCTCCACGTCTGAAATGGTGAGGTGCGGAGGCGGCACTCTGCCTGCTCAACCCAGATCAGAAGGTTATAGCGAGGGCTAGATGAAGTCACCGACGAGAAACCTTACACCGGAAGGGTTTGGAAGGTGCGGAGCTGGTGGGAGTGGCCATGAGAATCTTGCAGCGCGCGGGGTGGGGGGCAGGGTGGACCGTGCAGGGCAGGTTTCCGGGAGTTGGGTCAGCGGTGGTCAGACCCCACACCGGGTGAGAGGCTAAGTGCTTCAGGGTCAGGTGCAGAAAAGAAAACCATCACCTCAGGACAACCCAGGAAATTGATCCTTTCCGGCAGCTTCTAGGGCTGCCTTATTTCTCAGGACGTGGAGGCAAAGTCCCTGCCTGTTTCTGCCACCCTCTGGCCAGAATCTGAACTGCACCCTTGCTGATTTCTCTGTCGATGGTTGTAACACCTAACCTTTGCAAACAGACCGTCTATTTGCATAGTGTGTTTGGGCTACGCAGTTTCTCTCTCGAAAATGACATTCTCCCATCCACATAATATCTTTGCAGTTATAAGCATTTTTGTCGATGAACAAGCCAAAGTTTGGAGAAGCTTAATGAATTTCTGGGGAGACTTAGCCAGGAGATGAGCCCAGATTCTCTGGCTGTAAGACCTGTGTTTGTTCTGCTATCACTAGAGATGTGTCAGTTAGTTCTACCCCTACTATGGTAGTTCTCAGAATGGGAGTAGGGCGTTCTCCCAGACATCCTCTCCTATCCTTTCCTTCCTAGGCCCCCAACTCCCTATACCCCATCTGTATCTGAGGCTGCCTGTGGGCAGGGGTGGCATGGGCAGTCTCCCCCCACCCCCAGGGACCTCAGACAGGTGAGGGAGGTGAGACAGGCTCCCGGGAAGCAGGGTACCCTTGAGAAGCCTCACAGGTGGAATTCTCAGATCAAAGACGCTCCAGCTGGGAGAAGAGGTGCCTGAGCCGGACCTTGAGAGACCAGCTGGATTCAAGTTCATAAAGAGGTCAATGATGGGGTGCCTGGGTCAATCGGTTAGACATATGCTCTTGACTTTGGCTAGGTCATGATCTCACAGTTGGTGAGTTTAAGCCCCTCGTCAGGCTCTGCACTGACAGCATAGAGCCTGCTTGGGGTTCTCTCTGTCCCTCTCTCTCGGCCCCTCCCCTGCTCACATGGTGTATCTCTCTCAAAATAAATAAACTTAAAAAAAAAAAGAGGCCAATTAAAGACAACCAGGCATGGGGCCTGGTGGGAGGGAGTCACAGACACCAGGGAGCCTGGAGGGGAGCCGGTGATTCTGAGAGAGGCAGGCAGAGAAGCTGCAGTGAAAGGTTTCAGAGAAGGATGAAATTCGTACTGTTTTCTTTATGTTTCATTTTTTAAAAATATTTATTTGTTTTTGAGAGAGAGAGAGAGAGAGACAGAGTGCCAGTAGGGGAGGGGCAGAAGAGAGGGAGACACAGAATCCGAAGCAGGCTCCAGGCTCTGAGCTGTCAGCACAGAGCCCGACACGGGGCTCAAACTCATGGACTGTGAGATCATGACCTGAGCCGAAGTTGGACGCTTAACCGACTGAGCCCCCCAGGCATCCAGGATTTCCTTTCTTTTTTTTTAATGGCTGAATAATATTCTATTGTGAATATCTACCACATTTTCTTTATCCATTCATCCACTGAGGGACCCAGGGTTGTTTCAATGTCTGGCTAGTATAAATAATGCTGCAATGAACATGGGGTGTGTGTATCTCTTCAAGACAGTGATTTCATTTCCTTTGGATATATTCCCAGAAGGTGGGATTGCTGAATCACATGGTAGTTCTATTTTTTAATTTTTTTGGGGAGACACCATACTGTTTTCTAGAATGGCTGTACCATCGTGGTAAGTGTTCTTATGACAAAAACACAGGGACACGAGAAAACTTTAGAAGGTGTTGAATACGTCTGTTCCCTTGATCATGGTGATGGTATCATGGTTGTTTGCATATGTCCAAACTCAACAAATTGTGTACATTAAATACATGCTGTTCTTTGTGTATCAATGATACATTTATGGAACTTTTTTTTTTTAATGTTTATTTTTGAGAATGAGAGAGAGAGAGAGAGAGACAGAGTGCGTGTGGGGAGGGGCTGAGAGGATAGAATCCGAAGTAGGCTTTAGGCTCTGAGCTGTCAGCACAGAGCCCGACATGGGGCTCAAACTCACGAACCATGAGCTCATGACCTGAGCCGAAGTCAGACACTTAACCGACTGAGCCACCCAGGTGCCCCTGGAACTGTTTTGTTTGTTTGTTTGTTTGTTTTTTAAGTTTTTTCTTGAATGTTTATTTATCTTTGAGAGAGAGAGAGAGAGAGACAGACAGACAGACAGAGCATGAGCAGGGAAGGAGCAGAGAGAGAGGGAGACACAGAATCTGAAGCAGGCTCCAGGCTCTGAGCTGTCAGCACAGAGCCGGATGCGGGGCTCAAACTCACGAACTGTGAGATCATGACCTGAGCTGAAGTGAGACACTTAATCGACTGAGCCACCCAGGTGCCCCTGGAACTGGTTTGGTTTTTTTTAAAGCAACAACAGAGGAGCTCTCTAGAAGGTCCCTGGAAAGGGGCCTGCATCCTAGGCCTCCCCCGCCCCCGTGGGTTTTGTCTGTAAACTTGTAACTAATCCCTCCTCCCTCCCCATGGGGGAGGGGGCAGTGCCACATGCCAACGTGTGCCAAGTATGTATTAATAAACTCTGAACCATATTGGCAGCTTTGTGGTTTGCTATAGCCTTTTGCAGCCTGGGAAACGTTTTCCGATTAGAAGCCCCTGCTGTTTTATCTATTACATGTGAAAGTGAATACGTCTCCACATGTCCGCTGGGGGTTGGCAAGTAACATCAGAGTGTGCAGTGAGGGGAAAGGAATTAAAAAGGGAGCTAATGTCGTCCTCGGGGAATAGCTGGGGAAGGGAAAAAACCACTCTGGAAGAGATTTGCAGAGGGATAGTTTGCCATGTATTGTGACCACTCAAGGCAGAAGAACGTGTATGTTGTCCCCGCCCCCACCGTGTAAAAGGCAGCTGTAAAGAATGTGATGCCATGGGCTGACTTAGAGGGGGAGATTTTTTTTTTTTTTAATCTCACAAGGCAGATTTGATTTCCTGTGAGCCATATGCTTGCTTTTCTTTTCCCCAAAAGGTCCATAATCTCATGTGGGAGAAATTCAGTTTTATTGGCTTTCAGAGAAGAGGGAATTGGAAATGTTAGATAAATAGAGACCACATGGCCCAGAATTTCACAGCACTCCCCCAAGGCTGTGGGCGGGCGTGTGCCACGAGGCTATAGATTTGTGGACGGAAGTGCAAAACGGACGTGTGCATGAGCTGTGGGCAGGGCATCAGGAAAGGTGGGATCTGGTCCCTGCTCTGTTGCTTAACGTTTTGGAAGCCCACTTTCCCCGTAGTGTGGGACCAGGGCAGGACTTGCTCCGTGTATCTGGCAAAACCAACGTAAGTATCCAAGGGAGCACGGTATGATCCCTGGGACTCGAAAGGGCCAATCGTGGGCCAGGCACTGTAACTTACAATCCGACCCAAACTAAGGTATTTGTTTAGGCACATTTTAGGTAAATACTGATTAAACCCTATGTTAGAACACTTTGTCTACAAGTGGCATAAAAAAAAGTAGCAGGAAGCCACCTGAAAATAACCTTAATCAAAATATAAATCAAATGAAATTAAATTAAATGAAAGAAGTCACAAGGATGCAATATACAGCATGGTGACCATACGGAATAATACTGTATTATGTATTTGAAAGATGCAAAGAGTAGATCGTCAGACGCCTCGTTACAAAAAAATAAATAAAACTGGTAACTGTATAGTGATGGATGCAACTAGGCTTATAGTGGCGACCATTTTTGCAATGTGTAGAACTATTGATTCATGATCTTGTACCCCTGAAACTAATAGAATGTAATATGTCAGTGATACCTCAATAAAAAAAAAAAGTCTTAAAAAAGGCTAGACATAAAGCTACCATCTGATCCAGCAATTCCATGCTTAGGTATTTACCTTAGAGAATCGAAAACATGCTAACATCATTCTTGGCAATGAAATAGGGAGTGCTTCCCCCCACCCCCGGCCTTGCCAGAAAGCAAAGACCTTACTCAAAATAGGGAGGTGATTAGCTCCGTCGGTCTATCCGTCTGAAAGCTGACAGTACTTTACGGAGAGGCTGCTGTGTGCCAGTTTCTATTCTAAGAATGGCATATATAACAGCAATCCGAATAGCCCCGGTTTCTCCAAGGATGTATATTCTAATGGAGCGATATAGCTAATAATAGCCACGTGAATATATACATTTTTAGGTGGTGGTATGTGCTATAAAGAAAACGAAAGCAATCCCAGGGGCTGCAGGGTGATGAGGCGGTACCATTTCAGGCAGAGGGTCAGGGATGGCCTAACTGAACAGGAAACCGTTGAGCAGAGCCCTGAAGGAAAGGAGTAAATCATGCAAGGGTCTGAGGGAGGAGCATTTCAGGGAGAGGGAACAGCAAGTGCAAAGGCTGTGAGGTAGGAGTTAAAGGCTAGTGAGGACAGCGTGGGCTGAGTTGGGGTGAGGGTGGTAAGAGATGAGGTCAGAGGGGGAGCAGGCAGGTCAGGCAGGGCCTGAGAGTCAAGGTAAGGGTCTTGGAGTTGAATGGAGAGTTTCAGGGGGTTCTGAGCAGAGCAGTGGTGTTATCTGACATATGATTTTGCTAGGGTCTCTGTCTGCTCTGTGGAGAATAGGGGATAAGGGACAGGGGTGGAGTCTCTGTGAGGGCTGTGGTGACGGTCTGAGCCGGAGGCCCAGGAAAACATCAGCAGACACCCAAGAAGGGATCGCGTTAGGGGTATATCCCAAAGGCAGTGCCGGTGGAGTTTGCTTCTGGATCAGCTCTAGTGTGGGTATAGGACCGAGGTCTAGGAGTGGTTCGGGCACAGCGGGTCCATTGGCCCTGCTTTCGTCTGTATCTTCACTTTCAGGTGGGCTCTTCCATATGGTGGTAAAGATGGCCACCAGTACCTCCTGGCCCACTTGGAGAGCCTCTCTCAGAAGAGCATGGATGCTTTTTGTTCTGGAAGGATCCTCTCTTATCTCATTGGTCTGAATGGTGTTGAGTACTCACCCCTGAACCCATGAGACTAGCCAGGGGGTGGAGTTGCATTGACTGGGCTATGCCTGAGCCACATGCCCCATTCCCAGAGCGCTGGGTAGGGCCAGCTTCCCTTCGCCACCTGGGGAGATGTGGATAATGGAAAGAAAACCAAGAGTGGTCACTGAGAGAAGGGGGCTGGGTGTGGCTGACCACCAGTGTCCACTGCAGCCAGGTGGCGTTTACCAAGGGCATCAAGTGCAAATGGAAAGGGCTACGCATCAGAGCTGCACACGGGTGAACTATCACGTATGGAGGCTGAGGAAGAAGGGGGGCCAGAGATATTTCTAGAATAGTTTAGGCAATGGTGCTACTAGAAATGGGGACCGTGGGATCCAAAGCATGTTTCCGTTGCAACGGGGCAAGGTGATGAGTTAGAGAGAGGCATGGGAGAGAGAGACAGAGAGAGAGAGAGACACGTGAATGACTAACCACAGGTCAAGGCACAATGAAATAGATGTTCAATACGAAGAATAAGCCGAATACGCAGGGGAAGCTATAATGGTGATGCCTGCAGGTCAGAGAGGGAGACATGGGACAAATTGTCCAGAAAGGGACAAATAGGCCGGTAGACATTTGGATCTGGCTCTCAACAGCCCAGGAGTGGAGTTTCGTTTTGTCATTGATAATGAGCACTTAATTATCCTGGGCCATGACCCTGCTAGGTAGGGAGCATCATTTCAGTTCACTCTGCCACCAGTGTGTGCACCAGAGCTGCTAATAGGTGGCCCGTGTGACTGCTCTGGTTCCCTCTTCCTTCTTGCCCCAGGGCACAGCCGTCTGTTCCATCAGCGAAACAGCCAGCGGAAGAATAGAGGGGCAAAGGACACTCGGTTTGGCCGCAGACGGAGGCCCGGAGAAAGCTGGGTGGTTTTCAGGGAAGAAGCATGCGGAGAAGGAGGGGGTCCTCCCATAATTAAAGCCCGACACAGCACTTCTTGTAAAGGAGAGCAAAATGCAATCAGTGCAACTTCCCCAAAGACTGTTGGAAAGCTCCGGAGAAAGAAATACTCTCCTGTCTGTGGAGAAGAAAGAGAATTAAACAAGAATATGCTGCATCAGTTAAAGCTTCCCGGGAAAAGATAAGAGTGGTGGGGGAAAAAAAAATCAGAATTAGATCACACCAGCCAAAGCAATTAAGGAGAATAAGATGTGCTTTTACAAATATCAGGGGAAAGGAGATTATGGAGAGGAAATAAGACTTAATAAATGCAGAGGACCATGAAATTAATGATGACCACAAACAGCTGAAATACCCAATTCACTCTTTGTTAGCCTTTAACTAGGAAACAAAGAAAAGAAAGCGCGCTATTACAACGTAAGGGCGACTTGAAGGGATCGTGGAGTAGACGCTGGCAGGGAGGAGGGTTCTGAAACATCGCGGGCACCTTCCTGGGACCCAACGCTCATGCAGCAGCCCAGCCCTGCATTTGCACTGGTGATGCACCATTTCCTCAGTTTTGTCAATTGACAGAACTTGAGCAAAGAAAGTAGAGTGAGGCTGGGGCGCCTGGGTGGCGCAGTCGGTTAAGCGTCCGACTTCAGCCAGGTCACGATCTCGCGGTCCGTGAGTTCGAGCCCCGCGTCAGGCTCTGGGCTGATGGCTCGGAGCCTGGAGCCTGTTTCCGATTCTGTGTCTCCCTCTCTCTCTGTCCCTCCCCTGTTCATGCTCTGTCTCTCTCTGTCCCAAAAATAAATAAACGTTGAAAGAAAGTAGAGTGAGGAGAGGGAGATGGGAAGGACAGACCCTGGGCCAGGCGCCCCTCAGCCATGGGGAGTTGGGGACCATCAGAGTGGCCCCGAGGTAAACCACACACGGGAGCTCACTGGGTCTGCGGCATGGCTCTCCCTGCCATCCTTCCCTGCCTCACTCTCTCCCTCCTCCTCTGGCGCCCACTATTCAGTGGTCAGTACACATCTATTGGCTTATTCCCCACAAAGAGCTCGCCCACGAGATTGCCAGGTTTGTGAGAAATTGTAGGAACTGCAGAGAGGCTGGAGCATGCTGAGGAAATAAGAGTGGCTCGTCCTTTTTTGCTCAAGTGAGGAGATCGAGTTGGTTTGCATAGCTTGCTACCAGGAGTCCTGACCAATACAGCCAGCTGCTGCGACAGGCCCTGGGGATAAAGGTGTGAAGATAAGGGCATTGCTCTCCAAGAGCTCACAGCCCAGTAAGGGCAACATCGTATAAACAGAGCTTTGCAAGAGGATGTGATAAATGCCATAATGGTGGACGTGCGGGCAAGGTGCCTGACAGAGGACGAGGGAGCCGCTCTGCTAGGGGAGGCCAGTGAAGGCTTCTGAAAGTCCCCCATGCTTTCTTCTGCTGGATGACACCAATTTTGACCAGAGGCAAAGGAGCGCCTTTCAGACAGCAGGTCCCCATGTGCAAAGGCCAAGAGGCACCAACAGTGTGGCATCCAGTACATAAGTCATTCCCTTTCCTTTCTACATCTTCCCCGTATCTCTACCGTCCGCAGCCCGATAGTCTTTTATAAGTCAAATGTTTCTAGAGAGAGTTTTAGGAATAGATCGAACTGTTGGCTAACCACAGGTGTTAGGGACACTCTCTCCTCCCTTACTTGCCTTACAAAGGAGACTCAAATGTGAGAACAGCGCTGAACCAAGCAATAGACTTTCTGACCTGGTGGTTACAGAGGTTTGGGGGCGGTGGAGGGGAGATTCAAGAGCTGGAGTGCCATATTGATGACCACCTCCTGGGTCCAGATGGCTCTTAGGCCTCTGGAAAGCCACTGGGAAGCACAGAGCACCTCACACAGCTTCTCTTCATTCATTCATTCATTCATTCATTCATTCATTCAAGAGGCGCCATGCCAAGCACCAACATGGTTCCCACCATCCCAGAGATGAAACGGTCACAGAAAAGGAGGAATACCTGTAAATGGGAGACGTGCTGGGGAGGAGAGACACAGGTGCTGTGACCTTGGACACCAGGGGAACACGATCTGGTCAGGAAGGTGAGGGAGGCCTCCCTGCGGAAGGACCTGGGATGGGAAGGACTGGTAAACCTTTACCAGGCCAAGACAATGAAAGAGCATTGGCCCAGGGCAGGGACAAGAGCAGGGGCAAAGGCCCATGTGAGGATGGCAAGTGGGCAGGATGGGTGATAGACTGAATGTAGTGGTGTGGGGTGCAGGGTACGGAGAGGGTCACATATCTGGCTGGGGAGAGGTGCCACCAACCAAGTGGGGACCCTAGAAGAGGACGTGTGGCCTCACTGAGCCTGGGCTCCTCTTACTCTTCACACGGACCTGTCCAGGGACCATTTGGAGGGCCCAGCGCTGTCACCATCACCCTGACTGGGCCCCAGACATCTGCTTTGATCATCAACAGGCCACATCATCTCCACTTCCCCAGTGGAGGGAACGTGGCACCGTGAGGCAACATTATTGCCACTGACCATGATGTTGCAACTGTTACTGTCATTCTATACTGTTTTCGCCAACTGCCTTTTTGGGTTTTATTTTTCCCCCTCCTGAAAAGAGATGGGGCTAATGGTGAAGACAAAAGGCCTGACAAAGAAGCTATTGACTTGGCAAAACGTACTGAAGAGTTCTATGATCAATCAATCATACAGCGTTGGAATTGAAAGGAAACTTAGGGGGGAGAAAAGAAAAAAGAAAGAAAAAAATCTCTTCCAGGGCAACTTTGACAGCTATTAAAACACCCCTCGCTTCAGTGTTTCCAATCCCTGGGAGCAAACTGTCTCAAAAAGCAGCCGGTTCCATTGTGAGAGGGCTCTGATAGCAGGAGATAGGCTTTTCTTGTATGGAGTCAGAATTGATCTCTGAGCAACCTCCACCCACCTGTCTTGGTTCCATTCTCCGGAGGCAGAGCGGGTCAACGTCCCTTTTAAAATGTGGTGCCCAGAGAGCGACACAGGACTCCAAATGCGGTCCGATTCAGTTAAAGCCCTGTGGGGAATTGAGAGGGCAAAAAAATAAAATAATAAAATAAACAAAGCCCCTGAGTTAACCAGCTTTAAAAGATGACAGTCACAGAAAGGCCCAAGAGTGCAACCTTGGAACCATAAACTAAAGGAGGCCTTTGAAAATACCCAGCCGGCCCCTTCCCCCCAAAGAGGAAAATCACACGTCAACCTGTCCAAGCCGGAGAAGCTGACCTATTTTTTAAGATCTCCCAAAGCCAGAGTTCCAAGGATGTTTACTGCCGAGAGACTGCTTACAAATCAATCATTATAAAATATTTTCAAATCAGTGTTTTCTAGTAGACGAATCTGTTTCCACATTTTCCCCTCCCGCTTGCTATTCTCTCTCCTACCACATAAATTGTCTTTCTAATGAAGCCGCTTATTGTAGCATATTCCGAGAGCGCGTGTTCTTTGGCTCCTGTAGTGTTTCAGTTCCTACGGCATTAATTAACCACACTTCTCTATCATTTTCCTCTTTTTTTTTTTTTTTTTTTGTACGGGATCCATGCTCTTTATCCTTATATCGTTGCATAATGCTTTGTGGGACGGATGTGTTCTCGAAATCGTGTGCAAATCTAATCTTCGTAAATCGAGTCTCTTCAATGAGAAGTGCCTTCCAAATGCATTTCGAGCGTTCATTATTTAAAAGAGCTCTGGGGGAGGCGGTCTGGCAGGGCAGGAAACACGGGGTCTTTGGATGCAGACATCTGGGTCCACCTCTTACAAGCTGCCACCTTGACCAGATGCATCCTCTATATGAGCCTTGGTTTCTAATCTGTGAGATGGGAATAATTATTCCACAGTAGAAGGTTGTAGAAAATAAATCAGCAAGGCGAAATTCCCATGTCTTAGGAAATAGATGCACCTTCCTCTCTTTAAAGTGAAGAATCCGGGGCGCCTGGGTGGCTCAGTCGGTTAAGCGTCCGACTTCAGCTCAGGTCACGATCTCACGGTCCGTGAGTTCGAGCCCCGTGTCCGGCTCTGGGCTGATGGCTCAGAGCCTGGAGCCTGCTTCCGATTCTGTGTCTCCCTCTCTCTCTGCCCCTCCCCCGTTCATGCTCTGTCTCTCTCTGTCTCAAAAATAAATAAAACGTTAAAAAAAAAATTAAAAAAAAATAAAGTGAAGAATCCATTTTAAAATGAATAATCTTGCAAAATTTTATTTTGCACATTCAGACGTTTCCAAGCACTCATTCCTTCTTCTTCTTCTTCTTTTTTTTAAGTTTTATTTATTTGAGAGAGACAGAGACAACATGAGTGGAGAAGGGACAGAAAGACAGGGAGAGAGAATTCCAAGCAGGCTCTGCACAGAGCCCAACACGGGACTCGAACCCACAAAACCATGAGATCAAGACCTGAGCCGAAACCAAGAGTCGGATGCTTAACCGACTGAGCCACCCAGGCACCCCTCTGATCGCTCATTCTTAAAGCAGGACATAATCATGTACTGACTTTGCTCTCTGACTTTGGAAGCTTTCTACAAAACGTCTTCTTGGGTTCCCCTCTCTTGTTCCCTACCTCGTTCTGGGCACACCGCCTCATCTGGTCTGGAATGGGGGTTGACATCGGCAGGCTACTGGCTGCCTCATCACATCCCTGCTTTGATCCACTGCATACAGGTTTTTGAAGCTTAGGTCACATTCTGCCTTTCTCACTGTCACATGTCTCTTCTGAATATCTTCACCTGCCTTTTCCCATGACATCTGGGTCTCTGTGGTTCTCCCAGGGCTCTTATCCACAAGCCTGGAGTTTTGCATACGCTCAAATCACCCTCCCTCCTACCTGACTTTGAGCTCCTTGAGAGAGCACGTCCACAGGGCAAACCAGTGCAGCAGTGAACAGCTAGTGACCCTCGCTGGAAGTTCTTTCTGTAGCCTGACATATGGAGCAAGTCACTTTGCCTCTCTGGGGTTCCATTTGCCATCTGTAAGACGAGGAAACACAATGATCTCAGGGGTTTTCCAGGCTTGAGTTCCCAGTCCTTAAAGGTTCACCATGGGAAAAATGGAGACATGGACCAGACAATACTCGGTATTTTTTAAAGCTCCGAAGAAAGTATACAATGAATACTCGGTATTTTTAAAATACTCGGTATTTTTAAAAGCTCCGAAGAAAGTATACTGCACTGGCTAATTTCAACGCCGTCTCCTTATCTGGCTGGGATGATGTCAGTTTGATGTGGTATCACAGGTAAAATCATGTTGCTCAGCATGTACGTCAGTCAGGATTCTTGGTCGCAAGGAATAGAAACCAAGTCTGATTGACTTAAGCAAAAAAAAAAAAAAAAAAAAAAAAAAAGCCCATTGGAACAATGTCCACTGGTCCCGGAAGAAACAGAGAAGCAGGAGGGCCAGGCTCTCGAAATGGCCAGCAGCTAGGGGAACCTGAGTAAAAAGCAACCTGCTTAGACTAGCCCTGGACACTGGTCAGGGAGCCCCTGGAACCACCACTCAAGGGCGCAGGATGTTGCTGCCTGGAGGAATGAGCCCCAAACCATGGCTGCCGCTGTGTGCCCCTCACTCCAGGTGCAGAGTCCCAGGTCAGACCATCTGGCCGGCTCATCTTCAGCTTTCTGTGCTCACGTCCAGCTCAGACAGGGACAAGTGTCAGGTCATCAGAGACTCTTTTGTGTTAGGAGAACTCCCCAAATACAGAAAGAGGAGCCACAGCTGGGCGGCCCCCCTCCCAACTGGCACATATCCACTATGGTTGCTAAACGTCATTTTTTTTTTTAATGTTTATTTATTTTTGAGAGAGAGACTGAGAATGAGGAGGGGAGGAGCAGAGAGAGAAGGAGACACAGAATCTGAAGCAGGCTCCAGGCTCCGAGCTGCCAGTACAGAGCCCTGTGCAGGGGCTCGAACTCACAAACTGAACTGCGAGATTATGACCTGAGTCGAAGTCCAACTGCGTCAACCAACTGAGCCATCCAGGCGCCCCGGTTGCTAAGTGTCATGATGAGTAAACCAATTAGAACTTAATCCATGGTGGGGGGAGAGCTTATTTCGGAACATAGGATTGATGGAGAAACAAATAGCAAACAGGCTTGATGGTTACAAAGGGGGTCAGGTGCCTGGGTGGCTCAGTTTGTTAAATGTCTGACTCTTCATCTCAGCTCAGGTCTTGATCTCAGAGTCATGAGTTCAAATCTGGCGTTGGGCTCTGCACTGGGCTTGGAGACTATTTAAAAAAAAAAAAAAGATTGGCCAGAATAGATGATTTCTTTTTTAATTTTTGTATTTATTTTTGAGACAGAGCATGACCATGAGCAGGGGAGGGGCAGAGAGAGAGGGAGACACAGAATCCGAAGCAGGCTCCAGGCTCTGAGCCGTCAGCACAGAGCCCGACGTGGGGCTCGAACCCACAGACTGCGAGATCATGACATGAGCCGAAGTCGGACGCTTAACCGACTGAACCACCCAGGCACCCCAGGATAGCTGATTTCTAATATTTCAGGGTAGGTTGAGGTGCCCCCTGCAGACAGAATGAGGGAACAGGGACCAAATTGATCTCAAGCTCTCTCTTTCATCAAATATGTGTCATAAAAACCTAGACTTGTAGAATTAATCACCGTTCAGAAATAATTAGGCACAGCTGACATCAGGTTCTGCCACATAGCAAGACAATAAAAGGAGTAATGGCATAAACATGATACAAAGCTTTCTCATAGGTAAGAGAAATCTGGAGGCAAGTGGTCCCAGGCTGGTATCGTTTCCTAGTGTTCATGAACCCAGGCCTCTTCTATTTGTGTTCTGCCATTCTTAGTAGTTCAGGGTTTTCATCCACAAAGATAGCTCCTCAAGGCTGCTGGAGCTCCAGCCACCATGTCTACGCCCCAGATAGGAAATAGGAGGAATGGTGAAAAAAGAAGGCAAAAGGGCACATACAAATCGATGCCTTTGAAGACTGTGAAAATCACGGTTAACATGTCTGCTTATATCTTATTGGCTACGCCTAGCTGTGAGACCGCCTGGGAAATAAGGTCTTTTAGCTGGTCGTACTGCCACCCAAAGACTGACTGGGCAGCTAGCAGTCTTCACCTCCTCAAAGATGAGCAGAGGGAGTCATAGGTCTGGTTTGGTGGCCATTGGCTCTCCTTCTGCCCTCCTTCATCCCTCTCCCCAAATACAGAAAGAACTCCCCAACTTGTGGTGAAGCTTAAGACCCAGGAAGCCTCGGTGGGAAAAACCAGCACAGGTGCCTTAGGAGAGAGCTTTCTGAAACATCTAGAAGGTGGGTCCTGCGAGGGACTTCCTAGAGAACAATAAAAACAATCAGCAGGTACTGAGTATCTGTCCTCCGCCAGGCACACTGTGTGAAGCGGTTTATCTCCGTCACCTCATTCTCCCAGCGACTCTATGAGTTGGCACAATTGTACCCAGCCTGCAAGTGAGGAAACCAAGGATTGGTGGCAGTGAGCATCTGGCCTGGTCACAGTAAGTGGGCAGCGAGCATCGAAGCCTGGGTCTGACTCCTGAGCCTAAGTTCTTTTTTTTTTTTTAATGTTCATTTATTTATTTTGAGAGAAAGAGAGAGAGAGAGAGAGCAGGGGCGGGGCAGAGAGGGAGGGAGGGAGGGAGAGAATCCCAAGCAGGCTCTATGCTGTCAGCACAGAGCCTGATGCAGGGTTCAGACTCCCGAACCGCGAGATCATGACCCGAGCCGAGATCAAGAGTTGGATGCTTAACCGACCGAGCCGCCCAGGCGCCGCTCGTGAGCCTAAGTTCTTAACCAGCCCCCTGCAGTTGCGCTGACCCATACGGGGCTTAGTGGCCACGAGTAGTGATGCACGTGTAGATACAAGGCAGTTGACTTAGAAGGTGATTTGATGGCTCAGTGGCCCCCTGCAGGGACTTGTGGCTATCACACTGAATAGTGAAGACATAAAATATTTTCTTTCTTTTTTTTAGATTTTTTTTTAATGTTTATTTATTTTTGAGACAGGGAGAGACAGCATGAATAGGGGAGGGTCAGAGAGAGAGGGAGACACAGAATCCGAAACAGGCTCCAGGCTCTGAGCGGTCAGCACAGAGCCCGACGCAGGGCTCAAACTCACGGACCTCGAGATCATGACCTGAGCCGAAGTCGGCTGCTTAACCGACTGAGCTGCCCAGGCGCCCCGACATAAAATATTTTCAACGCCACAGAAAGTGCTGCTGGACAGTGCTGTGCCAAGGAAATGGATTGTTTCTGGCTTCCATTCCTCATCCCAAAGGAGGTGTTGGGATATTCTCTTCCTTCCTCCGGCCTCTTTTGTTTCCCAGTTGCTCTGGCTTGCGACCCTCTACAACTCGCTGTGAAAAGAAGTCGAAGAAATTCCGAAAACAGTAATACCCATGGAAGTTGGGAACGCGGCAGCCTGTGATATTTCTGAAGCTACAGTACTTGGCTTTGGGGCAGGGGGACCATTGTGGGGACGGGGCTGGCTTGGCACTGAGGACGCTCCCCGGAGTTTACAGTCTGCTCAGCTCACAGGGTGACGGCTAGACGGGCGTGAGTTCCCGAACACCACGCTGGAGGCCCCTCGTCTTTTTATTTCTTTCTTTAGCTTTCATTCTCTCCTTTCCCGTTTTGGCACAGGCCCAATGTGTTTCGCTTTAAACTTGCTCCTTTAGGGACACCTGGGTGGCTCGGTCGGTTGGGTGTCTGACTTCGGCTCAGGTCATGATCTCGAGACTCGTGGGTTCGAGCCCCGCATCAGGCTCTGTGCTGACAGCTAGGAGCCTGCTTCTGATTCAGTGTCTCCCTCTCTCCCTGCCCCTCCCCCGCTCGAGCTCTGTCTCTTTCACTCTCAAAAATAAATTAAAAAAAAAATTACATCAACTTGCTCTTTTAAAAGGTTGCAGAGCTCTGGGCTGCTGTGAAGTCAGATTTTTAAGAGCACATTTGCATCTTTTCTCAGCTGCTGCCTTAATTACACATAACAAAGGTATTGCGCTATAAAAGAATAGTTGATGAGCCTGAACTATAATAAAAAGGTCTTGCCAAAAGCCATTTCCTTTGTCAAGAGAGAACTTGCTCAAAGGCAGCGTGAAGCCGTGATTCATTCTTCTACCCCAAGCATTACTCCGAGAGAGAAATTCGGTTCGTTGGGAGTGGCTGTCGCACGCACTTGAAGCAGTGACGGAGCCCTCAGTCAGCACCCCTGCTTCGGCTGGGAACGGAGGACAAGGGAAGCCCAGTGCCGTGTGACCGGTTTATCGGGGTCTGAAAATTTTGCCGGCCGACGGCCTGATTTCGTAAATACAGCTATGTTGGCACAAGGCCCGTGGCCATGCTCCTTCGTTTATGTGTTGTTTGTGGCAGCTTTCTCCCTGCAGCAGCCCCACTGCGTGGACGTGCCCTGTAAAGCCTAAAATACTGTGACCCTTCCCCAGACCCTGGCTTAGAAGGCAGGAGTGGGTGGCAGGTCGTTTGGATGTCGCTCCAGGAGGGTCTGCCCTGCCCCTGCCCCTGCCCTCCCTCCTGGTCCGGGATGGCATCATCTCACCCCTGCATGGCTGCTCTAGCCTACCTCCGCCTACCGGTGTCCCCCCTGTCCTCTGCAGTCTGTGCTGCACACTGCGGCCAGGGTGCCCCCTCAAAATAGAAGCCATTTCATGCCACTGCCTCGCTCTAAACCCTCTGAGGGCTTCCACATCATAGACGGTAAAATCCAGGGTCCTTCATGTGACCGCAGGGCCCGACATCATCTGCCCGCCACCCACCCCATTACCTCTCCGACCTGCTCGCTTCGCCTGGCTCCCTCTGCCCCAGTCACCCCCGCCTCCTGGCTGAGCCTCGAACTGCCAGGCTCTGCCCCCACTCACTGGCTGGCCTCCCAGGATGCCCGTCCACAGTGTGGCCTTGCTGCTGGGAGGCGGCAACCCAGTCTGATCCCGGGCATTTGGGGTAGTCTCCTGACTCGTTCTCACCTCCGTGGCATAACAGGAAGTGGGGTCTGTCGCCACCAGGGGGGTGCAGGTCTTAAGAACTGTTTGTGCCTCCTCTACTCCCCATCTGCCGACTCAGCTGGGAGGTCTTTGAGGCCCTTGGAAATGGGAAAGCCACAAGAGGGAAGGCATGTGAGTCTCTGGACCCAAAGAAAGCATGCTGTCCATCAACCAGCAACGCAACACCGGAAAGAACACGAGCAGGAAATAAACATCTATTGTGCCGTATTGTTATCGTGAAGTTCTGGGATTCGGTCACCTCGACAGTGAGTGTCATCCTGACCAACAGAGAACCTTTGCATTTTCTGTTCCCTCTGCCTGGAATGCTCTTCCCCAAACATCTGTATGGTTTTCTACATCCTTCAGCTCTCCGTTCAAATGCCTGAGCAAATCACCTG
This sequence comes from Acinonyx jubatus, assembly GCF_027475565.1. Classification (NCBI taxonomy): domain Eukaryota; kingdom Metazoa; phylum Chordata; class Mammalia; order Carnivora; family Felidae; genus Acinonyx; species Acinonyx jubatus. Next base: position 98,249,802 of record NC_069381.1, on the reverse strand, counting down.
TGCCCCAGCTCCATTTGCCCCTGTACGGTTTTATTTGTCTTTGTGACACGCGGCGTCACCTGACATCGTCTTTATTTACTAGCTTATTATTCAGTGCCTGACCTGTTTGCTATCTTTCTTACTCCACTAGAATGTACGTTCCCAAGCACTCAGCACAGTGTCTGCGAAGTGTAAGCGTTTGCTGAATGAATGAATGAATGAATGAACAGACTAACAATCCCAAGGGTCTTCCTGATGATGTACGCAAGGACTAATAGGAAGAGTGATAAGGTGGGTCGGGGAAAAGAAAGGATGTGGCGTGAGTCTTTTTGCAATTTTTAATACTAAGCAAAGTATCATTTGATGGCAAGGCAACGTGGACGCCAGGCAGGGGGAGCCGTTGCTTTCGTGTGGGTGGGGGCCATAGGCAGCAGCACTCGGTGAGAACCGCTCTCTCTGTCGCCCCTGAGCCCAGGCTGCTCAGAATCTCAGGGGCTGGGCATCAGAATTAGCCTGAGGGGCCCGGGGAAGCTTGCCAAAGGAGACAACACCCAGGAGGAGCTCGCCGTGAGAAGAAGCCAGGAGAGGTGTTCCTGGCACAGGGGTGACCCCAAGACGTGCCACAGCCTGGTGGGTTTGCGGAACCCTGAGCGGTTCGGTATGGTGTGAACTGAGGGGCAGGTGGGGAGTGGGGGAGGGTGTGGGGCCAGATCATGAACAGACTTGCTTGTTGTGCTAAGCAGCTTGAACTGCCTCCTGAAAGCGATGGGAACCAGGCAAGAGAGGGATAAGCAGGGGAATGGCATAATCAGGGGGGTGTTTTATGAGGCTCGTTCTGGCAGGGGTTGGCATGGGCGTGAGATGAGGGACCAGGTGAGGCAAATACATGGACACGTCCTGGGGGTGGTCCAGGACCCCGACCCCTCGCTGCTGGAAGACCACACAAACCGTGGCGCCCAGCTCTCGCTGTGCCAGCTAAGGAGGTGAGTGCCATCTGGGTCTAGTTCCATAAAACCGTGGGCTCCAGGAGACAACAGTGGCTTCAAAAAGTGCATGTCTGAAACCTTACTGAGCTCTGCATTCACCCTCTCTCACTGTCCAGCAGGGACAGTCCCCTGCGGGGACGGGGGACCCTGATGGATCACTGCCCCAAACCGGTGCCTGTGAATACGCCAGGGGCCTCGGGTCACCGCCAAAGGGAGGATGTTTGGGAGGCCCAGGCATCAGGTCTGTTGTCATAACATGCTTTTAGGGTCCTGGCACCTGAGGGGTACCCGGAGAGGGGACATCAAGGATGTATAGACTATGCTGCTGCATTTCAGAGGAGTGGGGGTGGCATTCGCCAGTTAGGGGAGGCCCAGGGAAGGTGGGATGTCAGCGATGGGCAGCTAGAGCCACCCAAATGTCAGCAGTGGGTCTTTCATGACTCTTGGTTTGCTCCCAGACACTTGGTAGCCTCCATGTGGCAGTGTCCCCACAGCAGCAGAACCCGTGACACCTTCATTCCATCGCGTCCCAGGCTCTCCCCCACCCGTGGAGCACTTGCCAAGGACTTAGGGAATGGGAGGAGTGTGGAGTGGGGTCTCGCAGGTGTGCAGATACTATTTGGGGCTGAGGTGGGAGCACTCTAGGGGTCTGGCTTCCACGAATGGGCCTCGAAAGCCGGGAGAGGGTGGAGACAACCCCTGTTTCTCCTATGGTTTGTGCCGTTTGGAAGCAACTGCCTTCCAGGAGCTTAGAGACGTTCTGAGGCTGAAGGAGAAGGACAGGTGGGTGGGCGATGTCCGAAGCATGGTTAAGCACATGGAGGAGGTGACGCGTGCCCGGAGCACCCTGGAGACGGGCTCTCCCAGGCTCTCTGCGGCTCGTGTTAGGCAGGGGTGGCATGGGGGTTTGAGTCGGAAGCTTAGAAGGGCTGGCAAGCTATGCGGAAGAATAAAGTGGGCAGGTGGTGACCAGTCTCCCCCCGAAGGGGGAGCCATCCTTCATCTCCAGCCATTTGTTGCGAGAGGGCTCTGGGGGGAGGGGGGGGGGCAGGGTCATGGGTCTTCTGACTCTTTAAGATGAAAGGAAGATCCAGATTCCTATGGGGTATCTCCCCTATCAGTCAGTTTTGCTAGGTTAGAGCTGTAGAACAAACAGCCCCCAAAACTGGCTTATACCAGTAGGGGTTTATTTCTGTTCCTTCTGCATGCTGGCCGGGATGGCTCTGTTCTGAATGGCTCGCCCCATCCTGGATGTGCCTCTTGTGGCAGAGGGAAAAGAGGGCCCGCGGACCCACGGGCACCTCTTCAAGCTATGGCTCCCAGCAGGTGGCATGGGTCGCTCGTGCCTGCACTCCATCAGCCAGAGCAGGTGCCCTGAGCGAGGGGAGGGGAAGGGGGAGGCTGGATCCCTGCCCCTCTGTCTTTCACGGGGAGACTCGTGGGGAGACGCTGCTGCCCACGTGGCCACTGGCGGGCGAGGGGCGGGGCATAGGGGACAGCGGGGGCAAGGATACCATCTGCAACCCTCTTTTTAAACATTAGCAACTGAATCAAAAGCACCATCAATGCTGGGCAGAGCCACACAAGACACAGGGCACCGTGGGCTACCAATTTACAACCTCTGATTCATAGGGTCAGAGACGGAATGAACAATCTCGTGCTCTCTTCACGAAACACAGAGCCCCCTGTCTCAGAATCCCCTGAGGTTAATAGTCCTCTCAAAAAGTGAGAAATGGTTACCGGGCCTTAACATTATGGGCAAATCGATACCGGCTCCTAGCAATCACCACTTCCTTTTACAAGGGCTCATGTATCTCCTTCTGGTAGTTTATTCATGAATATTACCCGGAATCTAGGTGGCCGGTCATTCTGTGATTTCCAGAGTTCCCCCTCTTCCGTTGTTTGCATACAGGACATTTGCCTGGGTCTAGTCGTAGGACGTCAGTTTCGTCCCCACAGTCCCTTGAAGACTGTGGTTGGCAGAACTCAGCAATGACATTTGCAAGGCCTCTCAGCACCCAAGGGTTAAAGTTCCAGGCCAAGAAACTTAACACCATTTCCAATGGTAAGACGCTCTTTTAAATTCCCTTAGTTAATTCTTTTATGATGGGTGTGTCCTGGGTGAAGCTGGCACCTGCCATTTTCTTTGAGAGCCCCATGGGTGGGTAGAATCTAAGGAAATTCCCATTCAAACTCATATTCATATTCATCTTTGTCCAGCAAGGAGACAGCGAGTTGGATCCCTCGGGACGGTCGATCCTCGGGTCACACTTTCGGAGTCATTTTGTTACCTACGTGCACACACGCGAGGCAAATGCCTCGTGCGTGCCCTTCGCAGCAATGAAACCCGTGATTAATCTGGATGGCCACCTTAGGTTTGGTTGATAAATGTTTTGTTTTGGTAGTGTATGTTTTTGTCCGTGATGAAGGCTGAGCTGAGTCCCCGTGATCTTGCTTTCAGAGGAGGGGAGAAACAGTTCTTAACTCCGTACGAATGCTGAGGATTACCGGGTTTGCTTGTTCTTGCTGAGTGTAGAGTATTTTCTGCCTGAGCAGTTGTTTGCGGGAGCTGAGGGCCCAGAGGACTGTCAGGGACACCCAGGCAGAGTGCTCACCTCCCCTGGAAGAGAGACTGTAAGGAAAACTAAGGATGCTTGGAGCAGCGTAATTGGAGCAAACAGTTCCTGTCCTCCACGTAGCATGACTGAAGACTGGTGACCCCAAAGCCCCTTGGACTATTGTGCTCTGGACTGTTCTACAGGTCACTGCAGGACAAGATCGCAGACCTGGGGGGTGAGGGCTGGTTTCCTGGGGGAATGGATGTCCATCACCAATCACCACAGAGCAGGTGCCAGGACAGGAAATGCACACAGGGAGGCAGCCTAGGAACCCCTCGCCCTCTCCCCGCCTTGGGTGGGGCCGGGGCTGGGGTCCAGGCAGAGCTGGCCTGACACCAGGAGGCTTGCGAATAGGCAGCTGTGCTGACTCATGCCACACATTGGCACGGTGGAGCCGTCGGGAGACAGCGCAGCTTGTCCGTGGAACAAAGGTTCCGGCCAAGGGGTGACACCAGGTCACGCGTCCAAGGACGGCGCTATGTCCACTCTGGTGTGGGCTGTCTTCGGGCAGAAAGCACGCCTTCTCTTTCTTTTCCCTTCTTTGGTCCTTTCACCCCTTTTTATTTGTTCTTCTCGATACGTAAGGATATGTGATCATTTTGAAAGGATTATCAAAATCAGACCAGCAGCATTGCACCATGCTAGCTGCATAAAAACATTACACATAACAAGGATAAAAACCATGTCAGTGTTCTGGGGGCCTCAAAATAGGTCTGTTTCTTCACCTGTCTGGAGAAGGTTTGTCACATAGAATTCACTACACACTCACAAGGGGGAAATTCTCCATTTTTAAGGAAGTGTCACCCTAACCGTTCCATGTTCCGGGTTAGCTGTCACTCAGCACTTTCTAAAAAGGTAACAGGCAGCTTTGGGATGCTTTTATTTTTTTTTACTTTATTTTTTTTAGCATTGTTAACACATATCTCACTTTATTTATTTATCTATTTATTTTTATTTTATTTTAAATCCAGGATAGTTAACACACGGTGTTCTATTCGTTTCAGGTGTACAATTTAGTGATTCAGCACTTCTGTACATTCCTCAGCGCTCATCATGATAAGTGTGCCCTTTAATCCCCATCACCTAGTTCACCCCCCTCCCCCCTCCTCCCCCCCCCCCCCCCCCCCCCCCGTAACCATCAGTTTGTTCTCCATAGTTAAGAGTCTGCTTGGGGCACCTGGGTGGCTCAGTCGGTTAAGCCTCTGACTTTGGCTTGGGTCCTGATCACACGGTTTGTGAGTTCAAGTCTTGAATTGGATGAGCACGAGCCCTAGCTTTGGGTGAGCATGAGCCCCGAATCGGGCGAGCCCCACTTCTCTCTCTCTCTCTCTGCCCCTTGTGGGATTCTCTCTCCCCCACCATACTCTGCCCCTCGTTCATTTGTGCCCCCCCCTCAAAAAAAGAAACAGACTGCTTTATGGTTTGTCTTCTTTTTCCCCTTTGTTCCTTTGTTTTGTTTGTTAAATTCCACATATGGGTGAAATCATATGGTATTTGTCTTTCTCTGACTGCCTTATTTTGCTTAGCATTATACTCTAGTTCCATCCATGTTGTTGCAGATGGCAAGCTTCCATTTGTTTTGATGGCTGAGTGATATTCCACTGTGTGTGTGTGTGTGCATGCGTGTGTGTGCGTGTGTGTGTGTATACCATATCTTTATCCATTTATCAGTCGATGGACACTTGGACTGCTTCCATAATGTGGCTATTGTAGATGCTGCTGCTATAAACATAAGGATGCGTATGTCTTTTTGAATTGATGTTTTTGTATTCTTTGGGTAAATACGCAGTAGTGGAATGAAATTACTGGATTATATGGTATTTCTCTTTTTAATTTTCTGAGGAACCTTCATACTGTCTTCCACAGTGGCTGCACCAGTTTGCATTCCCACCAATGGTGCATGAGGGTTCCTTTTCACCCTTGCCAATGCTTGTTGTTTCTTGCGTTTTTGATTTTAGCCATTCTGACACGTGTAAGGTGATAGCTCATTGTGGTTTTGATTTGCATTTTCCTTGATGATGAGTAATGTTGAGCATCTTTGCATGCATCTGTTGGCCACCTGTATTTTTTCTTTGGAGAAATGTCTGTTCATGTCTTCTGCCCATTTTTAATAGGATTATTTGGTGTTGAGTTGTATAAGCTCTTTATGTATTTTGGAGACTAACCCTTTCTCACATATGTCATTTGCAAATACCTTCTCCCATTCCATAGGTTGTCTTTTAGTTTTGTTGATTGTTTCCTTTGCTGTGCAGAAGCTTTTCGTGTTGAAGAAGGCCCAATAGTTTATTTTTGCTTTTGTTTCCCTTGCCTCAAGAGACACATCTAGAAAAACGTTGCTCTGGCCAATGTCAGAGAAATTACTGCCATAATTTGGCTCTCTTCTAGGATTTTTATGGTTTCAGGCCTCACATTTAGATCCTTAATCCATTCTGAGTTTATTTCTGTGTATGGTATAAGACAGTGGTCCAGTTTCATTCTTTTGCATGTGGCTGTCCAGTTTTCCCCACACCATTCATTGAAAAGAATTTTCCCATTACCTTTTCTTGCCTCCTTTGTTGAAGATTAATTGACCCTATAACTAACTATGGGTTTATTTCTGGGCTCTCTATTCTGTTCTCCTGATCCATGCATCTACTTTTGTTTGTTTTTTAAATGTTTATTTAACTTTTGAGAGAGAGCATGAACAGGACAGTGGCGGGGGAGGGGGGCGGCGGGCGGTGCAGAGAGAGAAGGAGACAAAGGGTCTGAAGCAGGCTCTGTACTGACAGCAGCGAGTGCGACGCGGGGCTTGAATCCAGGAACCATGAGATCACGACCCGGGCTGAAGTCAGACTCTGAACCAACTGAGCCAGCCAAGCACCCATCTATGTGTCCATTTTTGTGCCAGTACCATACTGTTTTGATTACCACAGCTTTGTAATATAACTTGAAGTCTGGGATTGTGATGCCTCCAGTTTGGGGGCTTTGGTTTTGGTTTTTTGCAAGACTGCTTTGGCTCTCTGGAGTCCTTTGTGGGTCCATACAGGTTTTAGGATTGTTTCTAGTTCTGTGAAAAAATGCTGTTGATATTTTGACAGGGATTACATTAAATCTGTAGATTGCTTTGGGTAGTATGGACATTTTAACACTATTTTGTTGCCCAGTCCATGAGCATGGAATATCTTCCCATTTGTTTGTGTCATCTTCATTTTCTTTCATTAATGTTTTATAGTTTTCAGAGTACAGGTCTTTCACCTCTTTGGTTCAGTTGATGTCTAGATATTTTATTATTTTTGGTGCAACTGTAAATGGGACTGTTTTCTTAATTTCTCTTTCTGCTGCTTCATTACTAGTGTGCAGAAATGCGGTGGATTTCTATATATTCATTTTGTATCTTGTGACCTTACTGAATTCATTTATCCGTTCTAGTAGTTTTTTGGTGGTGTCTTTAGGGTTTTCTATGTACAGTATCATGTACTCTGCAAATAGTGAAAATTTTACTTCTTCCTGACCAATTTGTATGCTTTTTATTTCTTTTTGTCGCCTGATTGCTGTGGTTAGGACTTCCAGCACCATGTTGAATAGAAGTGGTGAGAGTAGACGTCCCTGTCTTGTTCCTGACCTTAGTGGGGAAAGCTCTCAGTTTTTCACCATTGAGCATGATGTTAGCTATGGGTTTTTCATATGTGGCTTTATTATGTTGAGGTGTGTTCCCTTTATTTTTTTATTTTTTTTAACGTTTATTTATTTTTGAGACAGAGAGGGACAGAGCATGAACGGGGGAGGGTCAGAGAGAGAGGGAGACACAGAATCCGAAACAGGCTCCAGGCTCTGAGCTTTCAGCACAGAGCCCGACGCGGGGCTCAAACTCACAGACCGTGAGATCATGACCTGAGCCGAAGTCGGACGCTTAACCGACTGGGCCACCCAGGCGCCCCAAGGTGTGTTCCCTTTAAACCTACTTTGTTGAGGGTTTTTATCATGAATGGATGTTGTACACTGTCAAATGCTTTTTCTCCATCTATTGAAATGATCATGTGGTTTTTGTACTTTCTCTTGTTGATGTGATGTTGATTGATTTGCAGATATTGAACCACCCTTGCATGCCAGGAATAAATCCCACTTGATTGTGGTGAATGATTTTTTTTAATGTATTCTTGGATTTGTTTTGCTAATATTTTGTTGAAGATTTTTGTACCTATATTCGTCAGAGATGTTGGCCAGTAGTTCTCTTTTTTGGTAGTGTCTTTATCTGGTTTTAGTATCAGGGTAATGCTGGCCTCATAGAATGAATTTGGAAGCTTTTCTTCCTCCTCTATTTTTTAGAATAGTTTGAGGAGAATAGATATTAACTCTTTAAATATTTGGTAGAATTCACTTGTGTAGCTGTCTGGTCCTGGTCTTTTATTTGTTGGGAGTTTTTTGATTACTGATTCAATTTCAATACTGATGGTTGGTCTGTTCAAATTTTCTATTTCTTCCTGATTCAGCTTTGGGAGGTTATGTTTCTAGGAACTTATCCATTTCTTCCAGGTTGTCCAATTTGTTGGCATATATTTTGCATAATATTCTCTTGTAATCTTTGTATTTCTGTGTTGTCAGTTGTTATTTCTACTCTTTCATTTCTGATTTTGTTTGAGTCCTCTCTCTCTCTCTCTCTCTCTCTCTCTCTCTCTCTGTCTCTCTGATGAGTGTGGCTAAAGGTTTATCAATTTTGTTGATCTTTTCCAAGAACCAGCTTCTGGTTTCATTGATCTGTTCTATTGTGTTTTGGCTTCTATTTCGTCTATTTCTGTTCTAATCTTCATTCTTTCTTTCCTCTACTGGTTTTGGGTTTTGTTTGTTCTTTTTTTCTAGCTCCCTTAGGTATAAGGTTAGACTGTTTGTTTGAGATGTTTCTTGCTTCTTCAGGTAAGCCTGTATTGCTATAAACTTCCCTCTTTGAACAGCTTTTGCTACATCCCAAAGATTCTGGACTGTTGTGTGTTCATTTTTATTTGTCTCTATGTACTTTTTGATTTCCTCTTTGACTCCCTGGTTGACCCATTCCTTGTTTAGTAACATGTTATTTAACTTCCATGTATTTGTGCTCTTTCCAGATTTTTCTTGTGGTTGATTTCTAGTTTCGTAGCATTGTGTTCCGAAAAGATGCATGCTTTGACTTGAATCTTTTTGAATTTGTTGAGGCTTGCTTTGTGGCCTAATATGTGATCCATTCTGGAGAATGTTCCATGCACACTTGGAAAGAATGAGTATTCTGTTTTAGGATGTAATGTTCTGAATATATCTGTTAGACCCATCTGGTCCAGTGTGTCATTCAAAGCCACTGTTGCCTTATTGATTTTCTGTTTGGATGATCTATCCATTGATGTAAGTGAGGTTTTAAAGTCCCCTACTATTATTGTATTACTATTGATTACTTCCTTTGTGTTTGTTATTAACTGCTTTATGTATTTGGGTGCTCTCATATTGGGTGCATAAACATTTACAATTGTTATATCTTCTTCTTGGCATTGTTCCCTTTATGATTACATAGTGTTCTTCTTTGTCCCTTGTTACAATCTTTGTTTGAAAGTCTCTTTTGTCCAATGTAAGTATTGCTACCCCGGCTTTCTTTCCACATCCATTTGCATGATAAATGCTTCTCCATTCCTTCACTTTCAATCTGCAGGTGTCATTAGGTCTGAAATGAGCTTCTTGGAGGCAGGAAATGGATAGATCTTGCTTTCTTATCCATTTCATCATCCTCTGTCTTTTGATTGGAACATTTAGTCCATTTACATTCAGAGTATTTATTGAGAGATATATACTTGTTACTCGTTTTATGGTTGTGTTTGTAGTTCTTCTCTGTTCCTTTCTTCTCTTTTTTTTTTTTGTTTTCAATGTTTATTTATTTTTGGGACAGAGAGAGACAGAGCATGAACGGGGGAGGGGCAGAGAGAGAGGGAGACACAGAATCGGAAACAGGCTCCAGGCTCTGAGCCATCAGCCCAGAGCCCGACGTGGGGCTCGAACTCACGGACCGCGACATCGTGGCCTGGCTGAAGTCGGAGGCTTAACCGACTGCGCCACACAGGCGCCCCTGTTCCTTTCTTCTCTTAAGGCAAGCCTTATTCTTTACACAGAGTTGACACCTACTAAACAAGCCCTCTGCCCAGGCTGTGCCCACCAAGTGGGGTTTTCTTCCTTTTTTTTGTTTTTTAGGGGAAAGCACGAACGCAGTCCCCCACTACCACAAATTACACAGTCGAGTTTCCCACATTTGGGGAAATCGCAGGGGTCAGCACATCCGGAGTGCAATGGATAAAGCCTCGCCCTGGGAAAACCACCTTCGTGATCATGGTATATTCCCTGCCCACCTGGCGGACAGGCAAAGGGGAAGCTTCTTTTTCTATTTTGTCAGGCCAATGAGCCCTTTCCTTTCCGCAAAGGTGTTTTCTACATGCAAAGCCATGGGCCTGCTCAAGGGTGTACTTTTTTGTAATTTGTACACAGGCATTCCTAAATCTGGGCCTGAGAACCCCCAAGTTAGCAACATCTTTTAACAGTTGTTATTATTCTCTGTCTCCTTCTTCTTTAGTTTTGGAATGCTTAGGAAACACTTGTTACGAGTATGATTTCCTGAGCTCCTGCTATCTGCTAGACCCTATTCTACACCCTGACGGCATATAGCGGGGGAGGGGGAGGGACAGACAAACCCCCTGCCCCTGTGCAGCTTGTGTTCTAGAAGGAGGTCAGTTGGTCTCTGCCGCACTCTGCGGGGGTTGAGAGAATGCCGTCAGCACCCCTCACGCTGGGGCATGTGTACTCGTAGCAACAGCAGAGCTGACTGGCTGTGGCCTGCAGAGTGCTAGGTTCTTGAGAATCATTACCGACAGGGGGGGATTTGAAGTGGTGGACAAACCTTTGGAGCCTAGCACCCTGGGCTTGGAAGTATCTAAGGAGCACTCTGAGGGGGCCAAATCCTGCTGGGGCCGTTAGGTATTCAGTGGGTACGTGAAGTTGGCTTGTGGCCGTTATATGTGACTTCATTCCTTCTCATCAGCATTAATCCTGACTTTTCCAGTCTGATGATCCACCTTGACTGCGAATTTGGAAGTAAAGTACAATCTGAGCTCCGCTTTCTTGCGATCACAGGTTAGCACCACACAATGAGTCCCAATTAGCCCCCGTTAGCCTCCCTTTCCTCTGGAGCTGTGTGCTCCCTGTGAGTCTCTGCTCCTGGAGATCTACTCTCCGGATATTTCTAACCCTTATCTGGACAGGTCTAAAACCTGTTATCCCGGTGGGCTCAAGGCCCTCATCTGGTCGGGCCCTCGATGGCCTCAGTTTTTTCAAAGGCTGGTTCCTCTCGGGGTCTCTGTCACTACACATCTGCAGGGCGGGACGCCCAGAGTGAGTTCAGGGGAGCACTTCTTGTTTCTTTCTTTAAAGTAGGGAAGATGGAAGTGTCAGCGGCATGAGGAGAATTTATCAGACCCCCTGTGTCTGGTAGGATGAGATTCCTCTCGATCTCCCCTGGATCTTGCTCCTGTGCCCGCCAGCGCGGTCACATGTGCCCTCGGAAGACTGGCTGAGCCTCCGAGCCTGAGGGCAGAGCCACGTTCTCGTGGACAAGCCGCAGAAAAGCGACGCTTTGGCAGCAGACGGCCGTCTGCTGGGACTCCACGTGCTCCTGGGTTCCTCCCTCTGCCGGTGTCCCACCCTTATGCTCTCTTTCCAGATCTCACTCACGCATGTCATGTGGCTTCTGCCCTAAGGGTGACCTTGAGCCTGTGTTTGTCTGTTCCTGCGTTGATCCGTCTGGCACCTAGTGTGGTTCCTGCCCCAGAGGGCCTGTGCCTGGCTGCTTCTTGGGGCGGCTGGCTGTCCTTTCAAACCCCGACCCTTGCCCCCAGTGAGCGAGCCCAGCACGCAGCCTGTGACACTGCTCAGGAACCCGGCCATCCGTTCCCTACCTCTGGTTCTATGCCCTGGAGCCCAGGCCACGGTCTCATTTCCCTTTCTCTTTTCATCATCTCCGTGACCGTCTCTACCCTCATTTTGTGCACTTCCACGCACGTGTTCTCGTCTTCACACGTGGTCGCCCTCTCCTCCCCTTCTGTTGCTGCCGTCCCTTTCCATCCTCCAAGGCTCACAGCACCTCCAAGTCGCATTTGTCTTCCTGAGCTAAAATTCCAAGGTCATTGTTTTCAGATCCAACCCTGTACCCTGGAGCGTATGTGGACTTCCAAGACTGCAAATTTTACTCCCCCTGGTTATTTTGTTCCTGGGAATTATGGCATTTCCTCCAGGTTTCCTGTTGCTTCCATTTCTGTGATTTCATCGAGCTCTATAATTATGCTGCCTGACTTAGTGCTCTGTTTAAAACAGTTTTGGTCTAGGGGCGCCTGGGTGGCTCAGTCGGTTAAGCGTCTGATTTCGGCTCAGGTCACCATCGTATGGTTCCGGGGTTCGAGCCCCACGTTGGGCTCTGTGCTGACAGCGCAGAGCCTTGGATTCTGTGTCTCCTGCTCTCTCTGCTCCTCCCCTGCTCGTGCTCTGTCTCTGTCTCTCAAAAAATGAATAAACGTTAAAACAAATTTTTTGTACACAGTTTTGGTCTAAAAGATGACAGAAATTTAACTTTGATCGGCGCAAGCAATAGAGAGACTCTGTGGACTCATAACCCAAACCAGAGGGGGAAGAAATAGGATTGGGCATCACTGGCCAGTAGGACTGGAGGCTCTCGGGGCACTTCTTGTCCTTCTTTCCTGCTTGCGGCAAGGCAGCTTTGTCTCCTCAGGTGGCTTTCCTCTCAAGGCTGGAAGCCCAGATGCCAGTCACTCTAGGCACACGTGTGCCCAGCTCTGCCATCAGACAGGACAGGGCTTGCTTCTTGGTTCAAAATCCCTTGAGGCGCCAGGTGGTCGTCTTGAGTGAATACATCATTGCTGAGACCCATCACTGGCCAAGGTTAAATACAAGGTCAGATGACCATCTGTCCACCCACATCTGACCATCCCACATCTGTCCACCTTGCAGGAATAGGATATAAGAATCCAGAAAGTGCTTCCCTCTCACCTGGGCTCCATTCCTCACCAATTGGGGTACAGCTGCTGAGTCAGAGGGGTCTTGTCCTCCTGAGTCCGATTGGATGGTTAGCAGAATTCTGACTTTAGAATATTATTGTTTCCTTCATATAAGCTTTTCATGAAATGTCCTGTGGGAACACCTGAAAGGCCACAGAACTGGGTCTTTTGTTTTTTATGTTTATTTATTTTTGAGAGAGAGAGAGAGAGAGAAAGAGTGCAAGTGGGGGAGGGGCAGAGAGAGAGGGAGACACAGAGTCCGAAGCAGGCTCCAGGCTCTGAGCTGTCAGCACACAGCCCCACCTGGGGCTCGAACCCACAAACTGTGAGATCATGACCCCAGGATGAGATAATGCAAATAAAAGCTGATATGTAAAATAGCTGCAATATATAGATATATGTGATCTATATATTATACCTGCAGCTATTACGTAATAATTTCTTGTTTTTAGTGTTTGTTTATTTTTGAGAGAGAGAGTTTGAGCAGGGACTGGAAGAGGACCGTCAAGTGAGAGTTCTCACATTGAGTTTATTACCTCTGCACCAAACTCTAACCATGGACGGCTACCAACACTTTCCTGACTGGGAACAGTGACGTCGGTGGGCTTGCGACAAAGTTCCTGCTTATGTTCATCAGCAAAATCATCCTAAGTTACGGCACTCTATGATTCATAATGTATTGTTTGCGATACACTCCCTGCAACTGTTTCACAAAGCTGTGGTTGAAAACTACACCTACCTGTAAGGATGAAGATAATTGCACATTAAATTTGTATAATACGAAAATGTGTAAATTAGGTCTAGTATTATCAGACCCATTTAAAAAATGTATAAATGAGGAGGCTGACTGGCAAATGCTTCCATTAGAGCCTGCTGTAGGCGATGAGGGCATGATTAAGAGAAGCAGACCAATGAGACAGTGGGATTAACAAATGCAAATTAATGACAGATTGGATATAGGTAAGGAGGACGAGAAAGTATTTAAAAAAATGACTCTGAGGTTGATCATGAGTCTGGGCTTCTTAAAGCGGTTGCTTTTGACCTGCTGGGAAAACTGTAGATAAATATTCATTTTAGCATGGAGAGCAGAAAGGTTATGAGTTCAGTTTGCAACTGGTTAAAGTAATGCATTTCAAATTAACGAACTTCGCCGCTCATCTTGTTAGAATGTAAATGGATTTGGCAGTTTGGGGCAAGTCTCAAGTTTCTGCAGTTCCAGGAAGTTCCCAGGGATCCTGGTGTGACTGGTTTGGGGACCACACTTTGACTAGCAAAGTGTTAAAGGTGACTAATGAATTTTCCAGTATAGATTTCTTTTGAAAGATAAAGGGAGGGTCCTGACAGGAAGACGTTTTATGCATTTGGGAGGAAGCTGTCTACTGGTCTTCTCTAGAAGCAGGGAGCAAAGGACTGGAATCTTGAAGGGATCCTCAATGCGGAGAAGGGGAGGATCCAGGGCAATCAAGAAGAAAGAATAAAAAGGAGAGCCAGGAGAAATTAGCGTCATCAAGGAATCCTGTGGAACACTGAGTTTCAAGGAAGAAGTCAGTGAAATTCCAGATGCAACTAATTTATCACACTATCTTTTCTGGCCCCCTTTCACTGCTTTGTCTGTTCTATTTTTTTCAGTGCTCTCGTGGCTGGAATAGGAGAATGGTTATTGGATTGTCTGCCCAAAGCTTTCCCCACCCCCTTTGCTAGGAAGGCCTCCCCTTATTAGTAAGACAGCCATAAGAGCTGCCATGTTTTTACATGACCCCACACCCTCTCCCTACAGCTGATTGGCCCAGGCATGGGCACCTGACCCCATTTGAGCCAATTGTAGTTCTTCCCTGGGATTATTCAAAATAGGACATGCTGGAGGCAAAAGGTGTTAGATACAAAATCCGCTAGTGGTTGCCAGCCATGTTAGGAACCAACACAGAAAAAAATCAAAGACAGGTGATGGAAGAGAGCCCTGGCAGTGTTCCAGTCTCTTCCAGCTGTTTCCAAACCCAGCTCCCTCCAGCCCTTCCTTTCCCAGGATTTGTTTATTCAGTACTCCTTTCTGTGACCCAGACAATCCCTCTATTGCCCAAGTTAGTTTGAGTCACTTGCCACAGAATCCTGACTAATACCCAGCAAACCTTTTCCTGACACATTTCCTCTTCTACGCCCCTTTCCCTGGGCCTCTGCACACTGTTGACTGTAGCCCTCCCCAGATGGTCACACAAGATGACAACAGGCCAGAACCGGCTGCTGGACAAGGCCCATAAACCCCAGTGTTGGTCTTGGTGGATGTTAATGTGTCACTGAACACCATTGTACCAGAACTATGTGTTCATGGCAACAGCTGAACAGAGCCCTCGAAAGCCTAATCTTTAGCATACTGGGGCCTCCCCTGGCAGATTGTTAAGACCCTGGGGGCAGAGCTTAATGTGCATAACTATTTGCAATGCACAATTTCCTTTTTACACATTTAGACCGAATTAAATTCGTTTTGGAATTCTCAAAGTTACTGCCTACCGACTTCTCTCCCCATCCCACCCCCCAACCTTACTTTCCGTTATAGGCGCATTTCCCCAGAACTGAAAGCTACTCCCATCTCTAACTCCCAGAGGCCTCAGATCCCTGGAGAGGTCCTAGCCCTCCACAGTGTGTTAGGATTAGTTAACTCCTTACTTCACATAAGTTCCATAGGACTCCTTACCTGCTGGGAAATTAGTGAAAACAAATACAAATAAAATCTGCTATTCTGCAAAAAGGCAAATATCTTAAGTACTTCCATTCCCTCCTCTACCTCCAACACACACACACACACACACACACACACACACACACACACAGGTCCTGGCTGAGAGTAAAAAGCCCACCTCCAACCACCCCTCTGCAGACAGAAATGCTGGCATTCGTAAGCTGTCACTCCGAGGAAGACAGCAGCTGTGTTATTCTATGATTTATGGAACAGATTTGCATTTCCTTGCCTTTGAAGCTTGCCTATAATCTGCCACATAAATATTTGAAAGACAGGATGGTGGAAACAGACCTAAGCAGCTTAATCCAACACTGGGCAGGTAGAGGACTTGGGCTGGTGTT
Organism: Acinonyx jubatus; assembly: GCF_027475565.1. Taxonomy (NCBI): domain Eukaryota; kingdom Metazoa; phylum Chordata; class Mammalia; order Carnivora; family Felidae; genus Acinonyx; species Acinonyx jubatus. The sequence continues at coordinate 98,234,094 of NC_069381.1, read as the reverse complement.
CGTTTCAAATGCCCCAGTGCCCCAGGGCCTGTGTGTGTGTGTGTGTGTGTGTGTGTGTGTGTGTGTACAAAATTGAAATTCAATGTTTAAACCCGATCCTACAGTCAAAATCCCACTTGAAGGAAAGCCAGGAGATGCCTGTCAGAAGACAGGTTTCATTTCATGTCTTGTCTCCTGGGCCAAAAGCCCAGCTGGCTTCCTTAAACTCTGTTCCAGGAAGTGGGGAGCAGAGAGGGAAAATGTCTCAGCCAACTAGAAGCCCCACCTGTACAAATGGGGTGATCTGGGCTCTGCCCTGCCCCGCGGCAGCCCTGAGGCCCAGGCCGTGGAGAGGCAGTTCTGCCGAGCTGGAGGAATACTCATCTCCCTGAGACTAGTGAGAGCTTTGGCCGTCCCAGCAAACCAGAGGCCCCAAGGGGGAGAGCAAGGAAGCCCCCGATTGTCCGTGTGTCCACAGCATTTCCCCAAATGTGGCACAGAGCGCGCTTTCTGGAGTTGTTACAGGTTCCTATCGGGGGGGCCATCGTCACAGCACTCGTTAGCCTATTAAAAGCTGTCTAGGTTTTGCGGTAAAAACAACAATCTAAGTGTGCCTCACCTAACTGAGCAGAAAATAGGCACTTTTGTGTTTCACGGTACTCCTGTTACTACGCGATAGAATAAGGAGAAAATGGGAAGTGGGGCCGTAATCTGATTCCATACATATGTGCTGGTTTCCCTATGTGTGCTAGAAGAGACAGCGCCACAGGTGGTCCTCATCCTCAAGACCAACCGGGGGGGGGGGGGGACCGCTCACGGCGACGCTCCTCATACGATGCCATGCAAGTTTGGGGGGGAGGGGGCGTGGGGACTGATGGAAGAGGTGTTCCGATCTAAAAGGACCTTTCATAAAACTCTGAAGGGGGGAGGGCAGGAGACCCAGTGAACAGAGACCTCGACTGAGAATCAGGAGACATGGGGAGCCCTGGCCTGCCGTGGGTTCTGTGGCCCACGTCCGGAGCTCACCGACTTTGTCTCTCTGGACCTCTGTTTTCTCATCTGCAAAATGAGCTAGTTGAGCTCGACCTCTACGCTCCCTTTGAAACTACCATTCTATAGCAGGCTGCAGAAAGAGCCAAGATTTAGATACGTCTGATGGTGGAGGGACCTCTTCTCCCACCCCTTCCCACCTGGATCTCTGAAGCCCCAGGGGAGAAACCCCACCACGCCCACAGCTAGGGTTGCCTGCAGACTCTGGACAGGGAGAGGAGGGAGGTGGGGAGATTGGTGGCAAAATTCAAATGTGGAGCCCCCAGGACCTGGCTTACCCTTAGGTAGAAAGGACTCAGCAGCACATTTCCAAGTCAGAAGGAAGCAGGGGTCCCGGCTAGTGTGGTAGCTAGTCGCCAGCAGACGGCTGGGGTGTCTTACCAAACTCCCAGCCCCCCAGATGCCGGGCACCCCTGCTCTAGGGCCCTGTGGTGTTGTCACACCGGACAGCAGCCTGCCTCAAGCAGCCTGCCAGGAGCCAGAGGTCCAGGAAAGCCATGCAGTTTGCAGACATGGGCGAGACGTCCTCGGGGACGTCCAGGAGGCTGTGGGCGTGAAAAACACTGAGCAGGTTGGTGTCCTGGGGTAGCGAGCCAGGGACAGGGAACTGGTATGGATCTGGAGTCATCCGGGCACCTGTGAGCCTACTCTCGTTTCACAGGAGCTTCAGAGAAAACCAAGACTTCAGATGGGTCTAGTGGCCACATCTGAGGGAAATGGCAGAGAAGCACTTCCCTTCTGGAAGCAGAAGGGAAAGAGCCCAGCCTCCAGAGGAAGCCCCCTGAGCATGTACCAGGTGTCACTGCTGACAGAGGAAGGAGGACGGAGACCCCACCGCTCTCTGGCCTGGCCAGGCTGGGATACGCATGACTGGCTTGAACCTGGCAGGAGCGGGGAAAAATCCTGGGAGAGGTTTTGGCTGTCAGCAAGGGGAGGCGAGAAGGGGGATGACCAGTCTCAAAAATGGAAGAAGGTTTGAGGACCCAGGTCATCCATCGATGCTTGTGTCCACCCGGCAGCTAGGTTCTAGCAAGGGGGACAAAGGGGGATGGCTGTTGCCAATGGTCCCGAACACCAGCCCCTGCCTTCTCAGGCACTGCCCAGCCGCTGGCCCAGCCTGCCACAATGCTGGGGAGACCGGAGAGAAAACACAGAGAAAGTAGTTCTGTGGTTACCTCGCACTTGTCTTTTTATACCCCCCCCCCGGTAGGTGTGGCAGAGGCAACGTCTGCTGACCTAAACTAGGCAGTGCCCAAAGCCTTGGACCCCGTTGGCACGTTCTGCATCAAAACCGTGGCAGTGTTCCGTCTCTTCACGAAGCCAAGCCCACAGCCGAGCCCGTTGTCCTATGGACTCAGCAGCTGTGCCTCTGACCTGGGTGGGGCTGCATGTCTGGGCAGGAGAGGCTCCAGGAAGCTAGGGTGACTGCCAGTGATCTGTTTCCAGCCTGGGGCAGGAGATGGGCTAGGTTCCAGGAGCCACTTTTGATCTGTCATTAGCACAGACTTTGCTCTAGCCGCATAGCCACCTCATTCCTGCCTCTGTGCCTTTGCACTGGCTGGTCCCTCTGCCTGAAATATCCTCCCCCTTCATCTTCACTTGGCTTGTGGTCCATGCAGCATCAAATGTTCCCTTCTCGGGGCACCTGGGTGGCTCAGTCAGTCGAGCGTCCATCTTTGGCTCAGGTCATGATCTCATGGTTTGTGGGTTCAAGCCCCGCGTCAGGCTCTGTGCTGATGGCTCAGAGCCTGGAGCCTGCTTCGGATTCTGTGTCTCCCTCTCTGCCCCTCCCCTGCTCGTGCTGTGTCTTTCTCTCTCTCCTTCAAAAATAAATAAGCATTACAATTTTTTTTAAATAAATGACAACAATCTATAGTTATCTTGTTTATCTGTTTCCACGTTCGTTGTCTCTTTCCCCACCGAGATGTTAGTTCCTTTAGAGGCCCAGCCTCTGTGTCTTGTTCTCCACTGTCCACAGCTTTTAGCACAATGCCTAAAGCAGGGTGGGTTCTTAGGAAGGATCTGTTGAATGAATAGATAAATGAATGGATACCGTTGCAGCAAGCAGTGTGGTTGCTTATTCAGGATAAGCTTGACCCCATGCTTTTCCGTTTGTAACAGAACCCCAAATTTTGTTGGGCAACCTGTCCCACTCCTGACCGCATGCTTTACTGGGCCATTCATGGCATTCCCTTTCCCTGGGCTAGTAATTGGTTGCAGAAAGGACACACAACGTGATTGTGCCCGGAACCATGAGCGTAAGTCTACTGGGTCAGAGAAGGGAGTTCTGAAAGAGTGTTTCCCTTCATGAAAAGAGAAGCAGACATCGCCTTTTGATCTGGATACAATGCCTCGTACAGCTGGAGAAACTGAGTCATCTGTGACATTACTGAGGAACAATCCTTGTTATGGGGCATAGTAAGTTTCCTCATTAAGCCGTTATGAATTGCATCTTTTGTTACTTGCAGCCAAAGGCATCTGAACCACAGAGACGACAGCATTTGCTGTCCCACGGTCTGGTGGCTGCCACTAGGACTAAGACTGGCAGAGCCTGACAATCCAGAGTGCACCCGCTACAACAGAAGGGGGGCTGAGGGCGCCGAGAACCGGTGCCCAGAAGCAGGGGACTAGGCGGGTAAATGAGCAGTGTCACAAAGGAGGTGGTATCTGAGTCTTGAACAGAAGGCAGGAGTCGTCCAGACAGACCCACTGGTCAGGAGTCTCTCCGGCAGCGGGAACAACATCCCACGTTCCGGAGAACTGAAAGGGTAAGCAGGATGGCCCCGTAGGGGCCCTGGATGCTCCAGGCACTGAGCTAAGTGATTTAACATACAGGTCTCCCCTCTAATCCTCGTGATATGAGAGCAAGTAAAAACTGTTTTCCCATTTTTTTTTTTAAAACACGGAAACTGCGGCTCCAAAGAGCTGTGACTTGCCCAAGGTCATGCAGCCAGAACGTGGTAGAGTCAGGCTTTGAACACAGACCGTCAGGCTCCAGAGCCTATAATTTCTCTACCACCCCACTACTCCTATGGAAGTAGACTCTGTCCGGGAAGAAGACACCTGTAGACTGACCTGCACATAGAAGACAGCTCCGTGAGCAGGAGAGAGAAGCGTGTGAGCAGACGGTTAGGAGGCCGTGTGCTCTGGGTGAGGTTGGGTGGCTGATGGAGACGGGGGCCGACAAGAGAGAATGTAGGTGGCCCGAAAATACCAACCTCTCGGTGCTGTGTTTATTTTAAACCGAATGACTGCCATCTCTTAACCGTTTCCCTTGACATGACTCTTACGGCTAAATATTATCCTAAAAATGTATCAGCCCACAAATTTTTGTTAACCGGCCTGCTAGGAATGCTATACAGATGGCAAAATAAATAAAACCCGTCTGTAGTTATGCCTGGCCTCCCTGAAATGGTAACTGGCCTGGGGCTCACAGGGACCCGGCTTCGAGAAGACTGCCTTAAATAATGAACAGGGAGCTGAAACGGGCATTCGGTCCCCGGGCACTGCCTGGCACTATAAGTTGGCACCCCAGATCCTTCCGACACCCTTGGTTTGCAAGCTCTGTTTTTCACGAAACAAGGGGTGGGGCAGACACCCATCCCCATAATAAAGGCACCAGCTAATTTCCCCAGGCTTCGATCTCAGCAGGGAAGGATACAATGTTGCAAGCCAGCAGAAGCCAAGGGAGTGGAGATACAGTAGTTCTGTTTTACATTACATTAAATGTTACTATTTCTGAAGGGAATATGTGTGGAGCGCTGGTGTAACCCATAGCAACCAGCTAATAAATTGTAACTTACACTGCCTCAGCTTATTGTAGGGGTGGAGAACAGCAGGGGGAAAAAAAACCAAAAAAAAAAAAAGGCAAATGCTGGCAAAAACACCACGTTTCCCCCCTCTCACTACCTCCTCGACACACATACACACACACACACACACACACACACGCGCGCGCGCCACAAATACAGGTGTATCAGCGTTCTCTAATCAAATGATTTAAGGTGAAGTAGAACAATTAGCCGCCAAGCTTTTAGAGTTCTTAGCCTTCGTGTTTATGTATGTGCGATACCTCTTTCAGAGCTCAGAAGGTGCGTTGTAAATGTGGCTGACTGTGGGCCCCGCCCTCCACAAGGATGACCGTCCACATCATTTCACAGCCTTTATTGAGGGTGACAGTCCTCGGCGTCAAGCCCTGCACGCGGAATGGAGCCACTCAGCTCACCTCTTCTCCTCCTGTCTGCAAATAGCTCTGGCCTAATTGCTCCCATACTTCAAATTCACAGCAGGCTGGGGAGCCCTGCTCTTTGCTACACTGAGCTACTCTCTGGCCTCACCCCCCCACCCCCCGCCCCCAGTGAGTCCTCCCCTCCATTAACTCCTGTTCCCTGAGCCATTCCGTCTTTTACACAGTCAGTCCCTCCGAAACGTGGGCATTGGATTTGGATTTACAGGAATTATTCATGGGGCACTTTGTGGCCTTGAGACAGTCTGTTCATCTGTTTGGGCTGATTAACTGGGTACAGCCCCTGTCTGTCTGTGTGAGCCAGGCCAGACTTGATGAAATTCCTCCCTATTCTGAGATGCCCAGCACTCAGCTGTCTGGAAGGAAATGACCAATGCCTGTGCCACCCGAGTCTGTGTTCCTGGGTAATTCTCCTTCTGTCTAGCCACGTCTGCCTGTGTGCAGAGGAGGGGAGTCAGGGGTGCACCCAGGCTCGGATTGAAAGGGCTCTCCTTGCCTCTTCCCCTAAGAGCCAGCACAGGCCACGGAGATGCATGGGGATTGGAACCAGGCATTCAGGACCAAGAACCTTCTTGGGCACTCACTTGCTGAGTGTCATTTGGAAAACTCAGGTGGCTTCTGGGGACTTAATTTCCTTACCTGCAATGTGAGGCCGATAAGAGTATACGTTATTGGCTACCGTAACGAAAATCCCAGCTGACGGTGCTTTAAAGAGGAGGAAATCTATTTTCTCACGTAATTGATAGGGCAGGTTGGAGACTTGGCTTCCCCTTCCCTGTGACTCTCTCCTGGGTGGGACCCTTTCATCCCCATGGTCTTTACACCAGAGCAAATCTCTCCAGTGCCATGCTGGTTAGGCTGTGCTGTAATGTGTGTGTTTGTCCACTCACTGGATCCGATCCCCTCTCTCATCTCAGAAAGCCCCCGCCTGGTATGTGGTCAGGATGAATGGACAGGTGAACAAATGAGTGAATGATTCTAAGCTTCTTATGGATGGAAAAGGAAATTTGGGGAAAAAGAAAAAGCCATAATATGTGCAGGAATGCTCTGTCAACTGTAAGATGCTACAGAAACATTAAGAAAATTATGCTCATTGGGGTGCCTGGGTGGCTCAGTCCATTAAGCGTCCAGCTCTTGATTTCGGCTCAGGTCATGATCTCGCAGTTTGTGAGTTCGAGCTCTGCATCGGGCTCTGTGCTGACGGTGGAGCCCCCTTGAGATTCTCTCTTCCTCTCTCTCTGCCCCTCCTTCTCTCTCTCTCTCAAAATAAGTAAATAAATAAATAACTTTTTTAACAGTCGTGATTATTAATTATTACAATCATGAAGCTTCGTGCTATAGGAACAGCCTCTTGGATGCCAGTATGAGTTCCAACGCCCGCCATGCTGGCAGTGGGAGTTTGTGATGGGACAGGGGAAGAAAGATGTTTTTTCTCAGAGAAGTTGACGGCTTTTGGCCCTTAAAAAAAAACAAAGAAACAAACAGGCAAAACCACCGATAGTGTAACTATTAATTATAAAGGTCAAAAGGTGTCTTCACGATGGAGAGATCCGATGGACATTCCTTTAACCAAATAATTAATGAAACTTGGCATCACGAACAATGAGGCGACTGACCTTATAGATTCTTGACATGTGCAGTGGGAAGTGCACAATTCACCCGTGTAGTACTCGTCTCTCAAACAGTTTGAATATAATCACAAGGAAACAACCAGCAAATCCCAGAACATCCAACAGGACAGCCAGCTGAACTTAATACTGTCAGGGTCATTAAGACAAAGAAGTCAAGGGGTGCCTGGGTGGCTCAGTCGGTTAAGCGTCCGTCCGACTCATGGTTTCGGCTCAGGTCATGATCTCACAGTTTGTGAGTTAGAGCCCCACGTGTGGCTTTGAGCTGACAGCTTCGAGCCTGCTTGAGATTCTCTCTCTCCCTCCTCTCTCTCTGCCCCTCCCCCGCTCACAATTTCTCTCAAAATAAATAAAATAAACTTAAAAAAAGAAGTCAAAGGCAGCGGACGCTTTTAGATTAATGGAGACTAAGAAGATAGAGCAACCAAATTGCAACGAGTGAATTTGATTGGATCCTGGATTATAAAAATGCTACAAAAACATATTTTTAGATAATTGGACTACAAATTGGATAATACTGTTGCATCAGTGTTAAATTTCTTCAGTGTGATGATGTTATTTTAGGAGTGTGTCTTTATTCTTGGTAGTTACATAGTGAAATGTGGTGATGTCTGTAACTTACTTGGAAATGGTTTAGAAGAAAATACACACACACACACACACAAATATACTCCTGTATACACACACGTGACTCAGAGACATATATACAGAGAGAGAAAACGCAAATGTGGCAAAATGCTAACTAGTGAATCTAGGGGAGGGGCACATAGCCATTCACTGCACTGTTCTTTCAAGTTTCCTGTAGCTTTGAACTTTTTCACTATAAAATATTAGGGGAGAAGACATTAGCGGATAGCATGAAAATTTACTCCCTTAGACGCTCTTCCAGTTAGATATTTACATTTTGTCCATTTGGATTCTCTCCATGTTTATTATTATGCATTTGCCTTTGGACTTCCCTTTCCTAGGCTAAATTAGAAAAATTAGGGTCACGGGCACCTGGGTGACTCAGTCGGTTAAGTGTCGGACTTCGGCTCAGGTCGTGATCTCACGGTTTGTGAATTTGAGTCCAGCATCAGGCTCTGTGCTGACAGCTCAGAGCCTGGAGACTTCTTTGGATTCTGTGTCTCCCTGGCTCTCTGCCCCTCCCTTGCTCGCACTCTGTCTCTCTCTCCCTCAAAATAAATAAACATTAAAAAAAGAAGAAAAAAAAAGAAAATCGGGGTAACATATTAGAGTCCACATATTTGTAAAGATGCATGCTGCTTTCAAAAACATTAACTGGGCTCCTGCTGTGTATTCCTACTGTGTCTCTTTCTCTATCTCTCTGTCTCTGTCTCTGTCTCTCTCCTTTTCCCTCTTCTCCCTCATCTCCCCACCAGTGATCTCAAATGCTCCAGGCATTTAAGTGACCTTGGTCCCCGCACTCAGGGCCCCGCGTATCCTAGATAAGACTTCCTTTGAGGGGCACCTGGGTGGCTCAGTTGGTTGGGCGACCAACTTTGGCTCAGGTCATGATCTCACAGTTCGTGAGTTCAAGCCCCGTGTTGGGCTCTGTGCTGACAGCTCAGAGCCTGGAGCCTGCTTTGGATTTTGTGTCTCCCCTCTCTCTGCCCCTCCCCTGCTCATGCTCTGTGTTTCTCTGTCTTTCAATAATAAATGAACATTAAAAAATTAAAAAAAAAAAAAAAGACTTCCTTTGAGGAGAAACAAGGAAAATGTCCCAGCCCCCAACCCCCACCTCCCATAAGCACACACCTGAGACTTTGACAAAAAAGGACGGCAGGATTAAATTTTAGCTTTAGTTTATCAAGTCCATAATAGAGGTGGCATTGGGGGCAGGGTCTTGGTGGAGGAGGGGTTCAGAATTGTGGAAGGCTTGGTCTGGCCCTGGCCGCCAAAATGTAGATCAGGCCGAGCCCAGGATGCTAGGCCATCTGGCAGAGTTTCTAGAAAGGGTAGGTTCCTGCTGCTTACTGTCCCTGAAGCCAGAAAGGCCAGCCTGTCCCATTGACCATTGGCAAGTGGCCCTTTGTCCTCCTGTGTATCCAGCCCTGGCTGTGCTCATTTACCAGAGACACCACCTCTACGGTCTTCAGCCATCTAGTGACTTTATTGCTTAACTGCCTCGAGTACGTGCCTTGCCCTCCAAACAGGGCCAGACTTTTCCGTAGGCAGAACCAGTGAGGCGATTATGGCGACGTGGAGGTCCTTTGGGACCACCCCTCATTGGATGCTGCCCAAATTTTAGGACAGTCCATACCTGACTTATTTATTCATTAGGCATCATGGGCAAAGCACCTTAGGCCTACAATACTTTGAGGGGCCCACAGAAATATGTTAGTTTCTTTTAGCATCAAAAGGAAAAAAAATGAACTATTAGGGATAAAGATCATATTCGTTTGTATACCAACACAATCATAAAATATAATTTGTAATTTTTTTATACAGGAGTGCCTACCCCCATGCCCTGAGGAGACGTGCCTAGGCCCCGGAAGGCCGCAGTGCAGCCCTGGGGTCTGGTTGGCTCTCCCCCCGCCGGCCCACCCCCTGCATTTCCCCCAAACCCAGACCTCAGGACCTCTCTCCCTGTTCCTTTTCTCTGCTTGTGGTGCCTTCCCCGGCTTCTCTCCCTACTGCAGCTGTATGGCTCATATTTCCTTGAATCTGCAGCAAAACAAGACAAAGAAGGACAATGTGATGAGCTCTTCTCCCAAACCGAATTTATACCAATTGGGGGACAGCTCTTTTTTTCTAAAATTGTATACTTCTTTCTTTTATTTTCCTTTTTTTTTTTTTTTTTTTGGTACTAAAATGTGCTTTCATCTATAAAGTTATAGTGACATCTGGGGCGCCTGGGTGGCTTAGTAGGTGAAGCATCCGACTTCGGCTCAGGTCACGATCTCACAGTTCGTGAGTTCAAGCCCCGCATCAGGCTCTGGGCTGTCAACGCTCAGCCTGCTTCTAATCCTCTGTCCCCTTCTCTCTCTCTGCCCCTTCCCTGCTCATGCTCTCTCTCTGTCTCAAAAATAAATAAACATGGTAAAGTTATGGCAATGGCAGATGATACTCTGCATGGCTATTATTTCATGAAATGTAGAGGTTGGTAACTCTCTGCTGGTCCCGCCTCCATCTCCATTTCCGTGAACATTGTCCTGGCTGTGAAATTCCATGCTCTGATGGCTTAGATAACTTGAGTTTATCTTCAAGACTGACGTCTCATGGCTTATCCTCCAGGAAACCCCCCTCTGGCCCTGGGCTCTACTCCCCGTAGGGCCCATCAGACTCCATTCCTCGTGCCTTGTTAGCGTTTTCTCACCCATCTCGCCTCCTAGCCACCTTCTGGAAGGCAGGACTGTACCTGACTTCTTTGTGTCTCCTCCTCTTGGCACGGCGCCTGGCACACGGTAACCGCTCAATCAATCTTTGTTGGATGAATGAAGAAATATACTAATTCCCAGAAAAATTAAGTTAATGGATAGAATTTCTCCAGCTTTTAGTTTTTTTTTTTTCCCCTCTACATTTTTATTAAATCTTTGGCACCTGTTATTACTTGTCCACTGGCCAGTGCTAGCAGATGACAGAAAGAATTAGCAAGTAGCAAATGAATATTAATGGACCAAGACTTAGCCGCCAGTGCTTAGTTTGACAGCTTGTTTTTTCTGTGGACAGGTGTTTGGGCTTATGGTTGTGGTTTTATATTGTGTGTTAGTGCCTGTAAATTTAATTAAATTTAACATTTCTCAGCAACTTAAGCATACAGTAAGTAAATACGTAGTTTTGTGATAAATCATAGACTGTATTTTGGACTTAAATATATCAATATTTCATGGTACTCTGCAAAGGGTACCATGACTGATAGGAACTCCACTGTATGAAAAATCTATAGAGACCAGAGTTTAGAGAACCACTATCCTGGTGCACATTTGGGCTCTGCAGGCAGATTGTATTTTTTTATTATTTTTTTTTGGGGGGGGGAGAGGCAGATTTTAAACTTTTTTAAAAAAGATTTATTTATTTTTGAAAGACAGAGACAGAGACGGAGAGGGGGAGGAGCAGAGAGACAGGGAGACAGAATCTGAAGCAGGCTCCAGGCTCTGAGCTATCAGCATGGAGCCTGATGCGGGCTCGAACTCATGAAATGTGAGATCATGATGTGCGCCGAAGTCAGATGCTTAATCAACTGAGCCACCCAGCTGCCCCTCAAGGCAGATTTTAAATGGAATGGGGGCTCTCTGTGGTTACAGGGCTACAGAGCCTAAAAAATGGGGGGCAGGATGCAGGAAGCAGGGTTGGAGAAGTTTGTAGGAGGCCAAGGCAAATCACTGCTCCCCATTCTTCCCTCCCATTGCTTGGGTCTGAGAATGTAATTCCCTCTTGTTTATTTTTCATTTATTTATATTATTATTATTTTTAGAATACAAGCTTTGACATTGGACAAACCTGTATTTAATTTTTAAAATTTTATTTATTTTTGAGCGAGAGAGACAGAGAGACAGAGCATGAGCAGGGGAGGAGCAGAGAGAGAGGGAGACACAGAATTTGAAGCAGGCTCCAGGCTCTGAGCTGTCAGCACAGAGCCCAATGCCGGGCTCGAACCCATGAACCATGAGATCATGACCTGAGCCAAAGTCAGATGCTTAACCAACTGAGCCACTCAGGTGCCCCCCTTCTTGTTTATTCTTGCTAAGGCTTTAGCTGTGTCTGTACGAATGTGTGTGTATATTGAGGGCATGGCAAATACCTAAAGCAGTTATTATTGGGTAAATCAGAAATGCCTTTGGTCCCTCTACTAAAGCTGAATCTCCCCACGCTCAGCTCTGATGGTGTCACTGGCCTCTTGAGAGACTCTCTAGGGACTGCTGTTTCCAACCTAAGCAAACCCTAATTTATTGGCCTCTCAAATCCTGACCCGACGTAACTTTCCAACATTAATCCATTCATCTTCTAGGCACACTCCGCAGGCTGGCTGAACTGAACTCACCATGTGGTTTTCCAAACCAGTCCCCCTTCTGGTGTCTGCCTTTGTTATTACAGTTCCCTGTTGTCTACACCTGGGCAGCCCTTCACCCTGTCTCCATCCCCCCAAATCCTACCCACTTTTCAAGACCCAGCTTACATTCTAATTCCTTGATGAGACTACTTCAATTTCCCCAAATGGATGTTATCACTCTCTTCCTTGACCTCTCATGTCTTTCTCAAGGCACTTATGTTCTGCTCTCTAGAATAGTAATTTCTGTATTTTATTATCTCCAGTCCACAATACAGACACACAGAGATTTGTTATAAGGCATTCATGGTAAAGGAGGTTTATTCATCTGGGGATAATACCATGCCTGGCACATTGTTCTCATTTTATCTATATGGCATTGAATTGAATTTGTGTCCTCAATAAGGCCAAGCTAAATTCTGCATCCACTTGGCTGATAATCTGTGTATCAGAATTCTTCCAGTTGGGAACCACAGATGAACCAACACAAAGGAGCATAGTCAACAAGGACAATGCATCCTAATACCTCACATACTAAGAAATCTGGAGGTAAGGAGGCTCCAGGGTTGAATTCAGTGATTCCACGATGTCATTGAAGACCTGCCTTGGTTAGCACGTAGGCCACCCTTAGACCTGGTCATGATACAGCTGCTCAGATCTGGGTTCTACACACAGATACAACACTGGGGAGCAAAGCAAAACAATCATTCCCTCTACGATTCTCTTTTATCATAAGGGAAAATCTCTTCTAAGAGATTGCCAGCAGACCTCCTCTCACACATCATTGATCGGGATTGCAACACATGCCCATGCCTAAAACAATTGCTGGCAAAGAGAACAGAATTACTTTGATTGGCTCAGATTAATCAAGATTCACAGCCTTGGTCAGGAAAAAGGCTCAGCCTCTCCTAGGCACATGACCACCATGGATCTGAATAAAATTGTGTTCTGTGTCAAGGTGGAAGTAAGAAATGGCTTTGTCTAGACACCATAGTGCAAGTTAGAGTCGTTCTGTATTTATCATAGGCTATTGTAAAGCCTAGACCTACCGGAACAGGAGTCCTGAGCTCTTCGGTAGTAACGGGTAGCTCTTCCTACGGGGAGATCATAACAATAGCTACCATTCATTCCTCTCCCCTTTGTCCCTAATCTTCCAACACCCCCTCTCCTATCAAGTTCAGCCAGCGATCCTGCTGAGAATACATCAGCAAAGAAATCCTGTGTTATTCTACCTACACCTACCCACCAACTTACATCAGCGCCCTCATGTTCTGCCTTTCTTCTCACATTATGTCCAACCTAGCTCCCAGCTAAGGCCAGTGATTCCACTTATACCTCGGTTCCTGTTCCCACTCATCTACTCAAGCGCATCAACCAACAAATCTCCTTTCTGTTTCCTGCACCACTTGACTTGCCTCTCTCTACTGGATCATTCCCATCCACACACAACATGCTTCCAACCTTAAAAGGTACCCTCCTAGGAGGGCCAGGGTGGCTCAGTGGGTTAGGCGTCCAGCTCTTGATTTTGGCTCAGGTCATGATCTCAGGGTTGTAAGACCAAGTCCTGTCTCACCGGGTTGTGAGACCAAGGCTCGGTGCTGATTGTGGAGCCTACTTAAGATTCTCTCTCTTCCTGCCCCATCCCTGCTCACACTCTCTGTCTCTAAAAATAAATAAATAAATAAATAAAACAAAAACCATCCTGTCTTGACTTCACATCCTTCTACCTTGGTGGATCCATTTCTCTATTTCCCTTTGTAACAGAATCCCTCAAAAGGGTTACCTGTCGCCATGGCTAAAACTGTTTTTCTCAAGGTAGCCAAAGATGTTCATTGCCTAAATCCAGTGATTAATTTTCAGTCCTCATCTTATTGGATCAGTTAGCAGGATTTGACATAGCTGATTTCTTCTTTCTGCCAGTAACACACTCAGTTCTGTGGTTCCCAGGACGCCTCACATGCCTGGCTCTTCTCCTGTTGCACCGGAGAAAAGCCAGGTCCTCTTGTCACATTTGCAACTCCTTTTCCTTTCTTAACGTTATGGTATCGTGGAGGTTGGTCCTTGGACTTCTGTCTTCGCTGACTATACTCACCTCCCTGTTGCTTTTATCAGTATCATGGCTTTACCGTCTCTAAGTTGATGACTCCCTAGATGTGTTTTCAGCCTGGACGTGGCAACCAGACGCTAGACTCAGACAATCCAACTGCCTACTTGACGTCCTCATTTGCATGTCCATAGGGCGTCTCAAATGTAACACGACTACATCAGTTAGCTATCGCTACAGAACAAACCCTAAAGCTTAGTGGCAATTTGGGCTGGACGCAGCTGGATGACTCACCTGGCCTCGCCTGGGGTCACTCATGTGACTAATGTCCTCTGGAGGCTTTAATGGGACAGGATGGTTTAAGGTGTCCTCGTACACATCTGGCCATTAGCTGGAGCTATTGACCAGGACACTTTGGCTGTCCTCTGTATGATAGCTAGAGATGATAGCTAGAGAGGACAGCCTGTGGTCCTTACATGTCCAAGGCAGTGTTCTAAGAAAGCAAGCCCCAGTATATAAGCCCCAATCCATGGCTCCATGGGTGCTGTTATGGTAATAATTTCTCCCAATATCCAGGACAGGATTCATAGCATCTACTACCCCCACCCCGATCTGCACCAACGGTGGTCTTTGCCATCTCGGTAAATAGCCATCCCATCCTTTCGGTTGCTCAGGCCAAAAACCTTAGAGGCGCTCCGGAACTCCTTTCTTGTCACACTCCGCCTTGAATCCATCATCACACTCTGTCCGCAATTCCTTAAAAAACATATCCTGAGCCCAGCCACCTTCTCACCTCCCCCTTTTTTACCGCAATCTCCCACCTGGATTATTGCAATGGCCCCTAACTGGTTTCCCTACTGCTGCTCTTGACCCCTACCGTCTGTTTTCAACACATCAGCCTGAGCTACTATGTTAAAACATCAATCGGATTATATCACTCCTCTCCTTAAAAGTCTCCCAAGTTTTTACAATGGCCAACAAGTTCCCACATGATTGCTCTCCCTGCTACCACCTCGCCTCCTGCACACATGCACCATTACCTCTCTGACCTCATTTCCAGCTACTCTCCCTCCCTGCCTCAGCTCCCGCCTCCCCTGCCTCCTCTATGATTCTCACTTGTCCCTGGTGCACTGCTGGCCCAGGGCCTTTGCACTCGCAGTTCCCTCTGCCCAGAATGTTCTTCCCCTGCACATCTGCGTGCTGGGCTCCTTCACCTCCTCCGGGTCTTCATTCAAACATTCTGACTGCTCTGTTTAAGACTGAAATCCCTCTTTCTGTGTCACAGCTTTCCCCCCACTTCCAGGATTTCTTTTTCTCTCAGCACTTTCCCTCACCTGACGTTCACTTGTCCTTTAATTATTTCCTTGTTTGTTGCCTGTCTCCCCCTCCTGGAAGGTTAACTCCCTGTGAGCAGGATTTCCTTTTTATTTGTTTTGTTCATCCAGCACCTGGAACGGAGCCTGGCATTTAGTAGATGTTTAATTATATTTGTGAAGTGGCTGAATTCATGGAGCACTTACTACGTGCTGCAGATTTCATCCAGTTTATTGCCCCTGTATTCCCCCACACCAACCAATGCAAAAAAGCACTACGATATCTCCTCATATGAAGCAGGTGCTATTATCTCCACTTTGCAGATGAGGAAACTGAGGCTGGTTGGTTAAATAAATTATGCAGAGTCATGTAGCCAGTGACAGGGGAAGTGTGGATTCAAAGGAAGAGAAGGAGGAGGAACAGGAAGGCGAGGAAGAGAAGACAGTGAGGGGCGGGCAAGAGATGGAGGTGGTGGGCGTGGGGGGCGGGGTCTGGAACCATTCAGCGCCCCCCCTGGGGCCACAGTTGACTGCGGGACCACCCAGAAAGCACCCCTGGGATGAGGTCTAAGGTGTCTTCCCCGCCGTGTCCCCCCAGCTCGTGATGATCTTTTCAAACCCTGCTAGTAGTCCTGTCTTCTTTTTCCCATGTGCCAACAACTGGATACCCACACGAAAAACAAGCCTTTGAATTAAGCAGCAGTGGCTGGACTGTTGAGACCAATCTAACTGCATCCGGTCTCCACTCCCAGGCAGCTTTGCTCATTCCCTTCCCCCCGGGGCCTCAGGCGAATCGGCCTCACTCATATCTGTGGCGGGGCTCAGAAATGGCCATGACCCCCACCACTACACAGGCTGAAATGACTGCGGTGGGTGAGGGTAAAAGGGAGCCACCGTCTGATGTCTGGTGACCGGCAGTGGGCTGGGAGAACCAGACCGGAAACTCCACAGGTCGGTCATTGTTGCAACGGAGGCTACTTTGGTCTTGTGACTGGTAGATACATGCATGTATTTTTTTTTTAAAGAACAGTCTAGGACCAAGACAGACAACTGTGGTTGATAGTGTCTGGAGAAAAAGAACAACTATTGTGTTCGGGTTATCATATGATAGCTGGCAAAGAAAAAGGGCTTTGTTCCATGATTGGTTTCTCTAGTCAATTAAACCTTTAATATCTGCCATGAGGTCCCTGCTGCTTAAGTTAGAAAGACTTCATATCTGTTTCTGAGCCACATGCCTGCTTACTTAATTTAAGGTTCTGTCTCTTTTCCTTCTTTCCTTCCTTCCTTCCCCTCTCTTTCTTCTTTTCTTTTTTCTTTTCTTTTCTTTCCTTCCCTTTCCTCTTTCTTTCTTTCTCTCTCCTCTCTCTTCCTTTTTCTTTCTTTCTTTCTTTCTTTCTTTCTTTCTTTCTTTCTTCCTTTTCCTTTCTCTCTCTCTCTTCCCTCCCTCTCCCTTCTTTCTTTTTTCTTTTCTTTTCCATCTGCTCCTTCCTTCATTCCTTTCCTTTCCCAAGTATCCTTCTTTAGCTCATCCTCTCTTTCCCTGACTCTTTTCTTCCCTTTCTGCTCCTCTTCCATGGATAGGAAATTATAAGTGAGGAAAAGGAGGAGAAGATGAGGGGGTCACGGAAATGTTGTAGAAATAATAAGCGAAAGAAGCCTGTTGACATCCATGTATTATATTCTGTGCTGTGAACTTAAGGCATACGCGTGGCCTCTGACACACTGTCAGCTTCATCCAAAGCCTCAGGGGAGATGCTTTCCCTGATTAGGTCCCTAGGGCTCTAAGGTCAGTGCTGGGGTGGGACTCAGGGATCCCAGGGAGATGGGCGGTGGTGTTGAGGGCAGATGTCCCTTGCCAGGGCCTTTGTGGATGGAACTAGAGGGTGATCATTAACAAAGGCTCTCGGGTACAAGCGGAAATAAAAAACCTGCCCTCCTACTTGTTTGTATGAACCATCTATCCACATGCAGCTTGGTGTCTGCTACACCGGGGACTAAATCGCCCAGAGGAAACTCATGAAATGCCCCCATCCCCTGTTTGCAGGAGCTTCCTGAAGCCTAGGGCCTCGGGGTCCACTCTGTGGGCTTGAAGCTGTAAGACCGGGTATTCACTTAGCCTCGCCTTCATTCATTCCATAAAGTTTTAGTTCAATGCCTGCTGGCCACCAGGCATAGTGCGGGGAGCGGTGGATGCTGTTATGTGGGGCAGTCTCTGGCCTCAAGAAACTCCCTAGGTGAACATACACGTAAACAAATAACCTAAATCAGTGAAAAAGCACTACCTTGGAGGACTATCCTAAGCACAGAGCTTTCGTGGATGATTCACTCAATGCTGGGAGGAGGCAGGCAGGGGGAGGTGAGGAGGGGCACTTCGAAGAGAAGCTGGTGCTTCAGTTGCTCCCACAAGAAGGCTGGGAGTTTGCCAAGTTGATGGGTCGAGGAAGAAGACCAAGTGCACCTGGCTGAAGAGCAGCGTATATATAAAGGCACGTCCAGAAAACCATGGGTAAAACCAGATTGTGGTGGGAAGGATCAAGAGCCTAGAAAAGCTGGAAGAAGGTCAAGGGCAGTTGGAGGCATGATTATAACCTATTCTAGGAGTTTGAATCTTTCATAAGCAATTGGCAGCCCCCGAAGGGTCACATCTATACTTTAGGGAGATATGCACTTTAGAATAATGGATGGGCAGCGGATGAGACTATCACCTGGGACAGCAGGTGGGCAATGAGGACAATAGTCTAGAAGGAGGTGCTGAAGCCTGAGCTAGGGCAGAGGCCATGAACGCGGAAAGGAACAGACAACTTCAAAAGATGTTAAGGAGATAGATTTGGCAGCTCCTGTTACCAATTGGCCGTGGAAAGTGAGAAGTCTAAAATTAACCCAAAGGCTCTGGCTTCTGTGATTGAGTGAAAAGTGGTGTCATTAACCGACATAGGAAATTGAGGAGGAAAAAATAGATTCGAGGGAAACATAATGAACGGAGGTTGGGGCATGTTCAGGCTAAGGTTTGGTGACATCAGGTAGAACATTTCAAAAAAAGCCGTTGGTGCTCTAGGTGGAAAGCAAGGAAGAACTGGGCTGAAAGTACCAGTAAGAGTTGTCTGCTGAGAGAGAAAGAGAGACCACGTGGGTGTCTGGGGGAGAATGGGGTCAGGTGAAGAGTATATTGAGGTGAGGAGCTATTCTGGTTTGTCTTATACCCTACATCCAATCCAACAGGAAGAGCGGTCAGCTCTCCCTTCAACATACATCCTGAAGCCACTTCTAACCACCTCCATCACCATCTACCCAGGCAAAGCCTCCATCATCTCTCACCTGAGCTATGCCATAATCTACTAATTGGTCTCCTTGCATCTATTTTTGCTTCCCTATCGACTATTTCCTATACACCAGCCAGACTGGCCTTTTAAAAATGTAAACAGAGTTGGGGTACCTGGGTGGCTCAGTCGGTTAAGCGTCCGATTTCGGCTCAGGTCATGATCTCGCCGTCTGTGAGTTCGAGCCCCGCGTTAGGCTCTGGGTTGACACCTCAGAGCCTGGAGCCTGCTTCGGATTCTGTGTCTCCCCATCTCTGCCCCTCCCTCACTCATGCTCTGTCTCTGTCTGTCTCTCAATAATAAATGGACATTAAAAAAATTATTTAAAAAAAATGTAAATAGTCATGCCACCTTAATCCTCTAGACCACCCAATGGTTTCCCTTGATGCATGAAATAAAATCCAAATTCCCACAAGACTCAAGATCTGGCCTTTGCCGTCTTTTCTGAACTCACCTTTCACCCCTCTCTCCCTTGCTCAGTCTGTTCCTGCCACAGTGACTTTCTAGCTTTCAAACAGGCCAAGCTTGTTCCTGCCTCAGGGTCTTGGCACTTTCCTGGAATGCTCTTGTCCCGGATCTTTCTACAGTTTTGGTTTCTCTGACAAAATTTTCAAGTTTGCCTTTAAAAAATTTTTTTAAATGTTTATTTATTTATGAGAGAGAGAGAGAGACAGAGAGAGACAGAGGAAGTGAGAGGGAGACAGAATGCGAGTGAGGGAGGGGCAGAGAGAGAGGGAGACACAGAATCCGAAGCAGGCTTCAGGCTCTGAGCGCTCAGCACAGAGCCCAACATAGACCTCGAACTCATGAACCACAAGCTCCTTACCCAAGGGGAGGCCGGCCGCTTAGCTGACTGAGCCACCCAGGCGCCCCATCGAGTTTGCATTCAAGTTTGTATTTCTTTGAACAGAGCAAGCACAGGTGCTCCATTGTCTGTGTCAGACAACTCTAATATCTCAAGATTTTGTGGGCCTGTTTCAGTGTTCTGTGGTTTTTGCTGGCTCGCGCTCATATTGTCTTATTTCCTAGTTACCTCCTGCTGTATGCCGGAAATTTCATTTTGGAATAATTTGAGGCCTAGGGGGGTCGGAGTTTTCTCCTGAGAGGATTTCCATTTACTGCTGGAAGCCACCCCGTGCTACTCCTAGTCTGGATCCACTTTAAGCTAAGTTCTAGACAAGGGCTATAGATAGATAGATAGATAGATAGATAGATAGATAGATAGAGTCCAGGGGACCTGAAGCCAGGTTGCCTGTCGGAGTAAGACCTGATTCCAGTTCCCGGTTACCCTAAGGACACGGCTCTTAGAGGATCCCAGCTTCAGGTTCAGAAGCCCCACCTTCTTCCTGAGCTCTGATGTGTGTCTCCTCACCATGGGAGGCCACCAGAAGCTGGGCTCAGTTTTACAGATATTTATTACATATCCATAGATGTCCGCAGGGCAACAGTGTCTCTGAAGGATGGTCTTCCTTTTCTCCTAGCTTCTGCCCAATAACCCCTCACCGCTTTAGTAATGACTTTGGGCATTATTTACATTTTGTCCGGGTATGGTAGTTGCCAGCGGGAACATTGGTCCAAATCTCCTGGTCCGATGTTACCAAAATTAAGCATGTCTTGCTTGTGTCATTTCTTCCATGATTCGATTCCTCATGCAGATCTGTGTGCCAATATCATTTCTTCAGAGAAGCCTTTTATGCCTGTTCCATCGAAAAGAGCCACCCCTATCCTTGCATTCTCTGCTTTATTTTTCTCCATGACATTTAATCACCATCTGCTATTTGGTCATATGTTTATTTGCTTACTTGTTTACTGCCTGTCTCCCCAGCTAGAATTTATTTACTCATTCGTGCATCGAATATTTACCGCGCGCATCCCATGTGCTAGGCATTATTCTAGGCATTGGGCGAACCCTAGAGAACAGGGCCGATCTGATACCAGCCCACAAGGAGCTTACGTTCCCATGAGGAAGACAGACAATATAACAGGAAAATAAATATAGAATATAAACTCCATGAGGAAAGGAAGCGTGCCTGCTCTCTTCAACACCGCGGGGTGTAGATCATTGCTTTAGGTTGACTGAATATTTGTGATTAAAAAAAAAAAAAGGAAAACAATCCTTGTTCCGGCGTTATTTTTCTGTATTATTTAATCCCTTGTGTATTGCTGGTTTACTGCTTGTTTTCTCTTCACTATATATCATTTTAAGCATGTGAAGGGTTAAAAAGACTTGTGTGTCAGCCCGGAAATAGAATCATCATTTACTATATTACTGTTATGGGGAAATATGTTCTGAGTTCCAAATAATTAACTTCCAAGTGAACTTTGGGAAACTGTCAGCTGGGCTCATATATATTTGGGTGAGATTTGCCAAAGTCTTTGCACTCTTTTATAGAAAGAGGCAATCCGCCAGCCAGATCAGGCTAGACAGCCCTGGCGATGAGTAGGGTAACAGATGTCTCAGAAAGAGTGCCCTCACATCCAGAAGGCTCTCTTCTGCTCTCGGCTCATGGTTGTTTGGATTCTTAGAAATCTCAGATCTGCGGTGACACACCTTCCCCTGTGCAAGGACAGAAGCTCTGTGATCAAACTAACATTTTTTTTTTTTTTCCCCACCAGAGGGCCCGGGCTAAATTCTTAAGAGTCCTCCACTGGGGCAACAGCATGGCTGGTAGCCAATCCTGGCAGCCAGCCCCACCGCCCTGGGACACTGAGAGCGAGCGAGTGATGGGGGGGTCAGCCCATCTAGCTCAGAGAAGTCACTCCAACATGACAGCATCATGGCATTCAGCCTGGGCTCAAAATCTTTGCCTACGCACATGCTCAGGGTTGTTCCGTTCTTTAGTCACGGGAGAGAGCCCGTGGAGGCAAAGCACAGGTGGTGAGCCAGGGCTGAGTAGAGGAAGAATCAACTCTAAGGCTGTCGTCAAAAAACAAAACAAAACAAAACAGGATTTGTTGGGATTTTGGAAGAGAAAATGGAGAGCAACAAAATGCTCAAGGTTTGGTCTGGGAAGGATGGGGAGCCCCTGGAGCATGGTCAAGATTAAGTTCAGAAGGGCATATTGGTGGGAAAGGGGGGGCTCTTCTCAAGCTTTTAAAGGGGGTGACAGACTGTGCCGTTGAGGGACCTATCAGGCAAGAGCAGAAATGGACTCAGACATAGGAGATGGGATCATGAATGTGTGAAAATCCATCCCACGATTTTGAACTGGAAGAGCCCTGAAAAGTCATCTAACAGGGGAGGTGAGGCAGCAGCCTGCACCCACGTTGTCGTGAGTCTCTGTGTCTCAACCCCAGGGGTTCCAAGGAGGAGCGGGGTTCCAAGGAAGAGCGGGAGGGAGAACCAGGAGGATGGGGAGAAATTTTTTTAATCAAGCCATCTAGTCCAGTCTCACACCAATGTTCAGAAACCAAATCTTCCAGGTAGGGTGTGGGAATCTGTACTTTGAATACTTCTGGAGTAATTTGTGCTTAGCCACTTTGGGACCTTCTGATTAGTCTAACCAACCTCACTTTGTACAATAAGAAACTTGGGTCCAGAGGAGTCAGAAGACACCATGAGCAGCAGAGCCAAGAGTGAAACCTAGAATTTCTGGCTCCTAGTTCCTTGCTTCTTCTTCTTCTTTTTTTAACGTTTATTTATTTTTGAGAGAGAGAGACACAGAGTGCAAGTGGGGGAGGGGCATAGAGAGGGAGACACAGAATCCGAAGCAGGCTCCAGGCTCTGAGCTGTCAGCACAGAGCCCGATGCGGGGCTCGAACCCACGGATCTTGAGATCATGACCTGAGCCGAAGTCGGCCGCTTAACTGCTTGAGCCACCCAGGCGCCCCGGTTCCTTTCTTCTTATGCTATGTGAAGTTCATATTTAGCCAAAATAATAGCCAGTGAGCATTCAGAACTAGCACCAGGCATTTTGCTAAGTTCTTACAGGAAGAACTGATACAAGCAAAATGCCTACATCAGCTCATTTAATCCTTGCAAGCTCCCTCCGAGGGCACATGCTATTGTTTTCCCCTTTCATAAACAAGGAACCGAGGCGAGTGGTGGAGTAACTTGACCGGAGTTAAGTGTCGCGTCAGTAGCTCAGATCTGGCATCCTTCTCCAGTGTCGCCGTTCTGTCAGCCCCGAGAATCAGCGAGCACAACTCTGGGACTTTGTGGAGGAGGGAGAGTGTTAGCTCAGTAGACTCTTCCCTCCCCCCGCAGGGATACGCCAGTGTTCAGATTTCCATGGGGGCAAATCCAGACCCTTCACTGACACCATATGGCACACCTAGGTTCTGAGCACCAGGTGTGGGGAAAGCCTTAGGGGGTCTATTCTGCTCCCTTGCTACCTTGATCTCAAGATACAATAATCAACTCTCTCTCTCTTTATATATATATATATATATATATATATATATATGTATAGATATTTAAGACAGATGGTATCCTGTGTAAGCTCTTTTCCTAGTCTTCAGCTCTGGGGATCCTCGCCCGTGTAGGAGGGTAATCACCAAGAAGAAAGCTTGCTATCAAGAGAATTGTTTAGCGGCACTTTTAGCTCTGACTTTGCTGTTTTGTTGGGTAAGGCGGCTTTGCTCTTTCCATTTGGCATTTTGAGTGCATTAAGAGCAATTAACACCAGTACTTGTGAGCATGAAGTGTCAGGCTATCTTTAGGCAAAATGCCTTGCCCTCAACTTTTTTTCAGTTGACAAAAGAGAAGTCGGCTAATGCCTTTTTTTCCCTCTGATTTAAAAAAAAAACACATAACTTGATGCCACTTGCGGTTTTATATTAGCCTTTTGATGACAGCTATAGTGGGTCCAGAGCCCTCAAACTGATAGAAGCACTTGACCGTGCTTCTCTGCAAATTCTGTGTTGTTGTTTCCCCCTCCAGTGTTTATTTTTAAACACTAGCTTCCAGTGGATACAATTAGGAGAAATTCCATGAAAACCTGGGTCTCCTTCTGGATCTCCTGCTTTTCTTGAAGAGTCAGAAAATCAGGCAACGCTGGACCTTTGGTCCTGACTGCCACCCTTTCAGTCTGGCTTCTGCAGGCTTCTGAACTGAACTCCCTGGGAGAGAAGATTAAGGAGTCATGCAAAATGTCCGAAATATCCACTTGATTCCGGGCCAATTCAGGAGAGGTTTCAACATTCCAATGTAAGTTGTTTTGAAGCAAGCTGCTAATGTTCAGCCTGGGCACCAGCCCCATTTGCTGACTGGGGACTTCTCTCCCTCACTCTCCTTTGATGCTTTTCCTTCCCTTCGGACTCTTTCTCTGTCTGCGGCATTTGGGTGGCTCAGCTAGTTGAGGGTCTCTTGATTTCAGCTCAGGGCGTGATCTCATGGTTCCAGAGATAGAGCCCCGAGTGAGGCTCTGTGCTGATAACGGAGATCCTGCTTGAGATTCTCTCTCTCTGCCCCTCCCCTGCGTGCACTCTTTCTCTCTCAAAATAAGTAAACCTAAAAAAAAGAAAAAAAAAAGAAAAAAAGACTCTTTCTTTGTCTGTAGATGGTTTCCTGATCAGCACTTCTTTTAATGGTTTCTACATCTGGAGGGCAGAGACATTTCTTCACTGCACAGGTGTGCCTCGGAGATATTACATGTTAGGTTCCAGACCACTGTGCCAAAAAGTGACTCAAATGGAATGTTTTGGTTTCCCCGTGCGTATAAAAGTTATATTTGCACTCTACTGTTGTGTATTAAGCATGCAATTGCATGATGTCTAAAAAATAATGGACTTACCTTAATTAAAAAATACTGCTGAAAAATGCTAACCGTCATCCGAGCTTTGAAAGCCAATCATCAGCACTAATCACAGCTCGCTATAACCAATAGAATAAAAATGAAAAAGTTTGAAATATCGTGAGAATTACCAGGATGTGACACAGAGACACCAAGTAAATAAATGCTGTTGGTGAAATGGCGCCGATAGATTTGCTCCAAGCAGGGTTACCACAGACCTTCGTTTTGTAAAAAAATGCAGTGTCTGTGGAACGCAATGAAGTAAAACGCAATAAAATGAGGTACGCCTCTACTCCACTCTCCCTGCCCTGTAGTTAGCACGGCCCTTTGAATATCTTAGATGGCCCATCGGTGTGGAAATTAGACAGATACTCCGCATGGAACCAGCCATAACATACCTGGTGTGGTGATGGAAGTCAAGGATTGACAGACCATCCAAAAAAGACGCAAGGGGTCTAGGTGGTAGGAGGTGGGGGTAGATCGAGGAGGAAAGAACAAGAAGGGATAATTGAGTACAGGGTTCAAGGACAGAGGAAGTGGCTCAGGGGACTGAATGCTCAGGAAGTGTGGTTTTGGAGAAGGGGTAGGGCACTTTGGTGGGGTCAGAGACCAGCACAGGCTGAGGTAGATCGTGCAGATCCCTTGACGCTCCTCTTTCTTTCCCCCTTCGTATCCAAGTCTCCAGAACATCCCACTGAACATATTTTCAAAATGCTTCCAGACTCCACCCCTATCTCACCACCCGTATCATTACCACCCTAGTCCTGGCCACGGTCTTCTCTCACCTGCACAACTACAAGAGCCTCCTTTCCAGTGGAGGCTCTTGTAAACAGAGGGACCCAAACTGCCCGCTGGCCCATAAGGTCCTACAGGATTTGGCTCAGAGCTCTCTTCTTCCAGAAATTTCCAAAGCTCACTCACTCCTTCTAATCAAGTATCTGGCCTTCCCTGGTCACCCACCTAGAACAGAATCCTCCTCCCCACACCACACACACACACACACACACACACACACACACACACACACACGTGATTACCTTCTCCGGCTTTTCTTAAGAACACATGTCATGTTCTGTTATATATTTATTTGTTTCATTGTTTGTGTTTCCCACCAGAGTGTGAGTGCCACGAGAGCAGAGACTTTCTTAGCACATAGTATATGCTCAATTAATAAATGAAAGAGTCTAGCAGATAAGGAGAAGCGAGAGTTGCCAGAGTCAGGGTTGTCTTGAGGGAAAGAGGTAATATTGAACACACAAGAGGAGATCTTCCATATAACACTTGGCACATGTGATTAATATTCAATTCAATTCAATTCAATTCAATTCAATTCAATCCAAGTATTTATAGTACAATTACTACATGCAGACCACAATGCCAAGAGTTGTTTGGGATAAAGGGTAATTAAAGTGCAGTCCTGCCTGCAAGAAGTTTATAGTCTAGGGAGAGAGTTAAGGGCAAATAAGACCCCTTAGTTACTTTTTCACACCCCCAATAGCATGTTCTTCACTGCCTTACACACTGGGGGGAGGGGGTAACTAACTTTTTTTTTTTAATCATTGGGTTACAGTGTATTTCTTCACAAAACCCCTTCATTATCATACAGTCCAATAGGGTGAAAAACATCTTCCAAACCTCTTCTGAGTTCTGAAGTCCACTCTCCACACCCCCAGTTGTTTTTTGGACATCTTCACTTCTTGCATGACTCTTTGGCATTTCAAACTCAGTACATCCAGTCTTATGTATCTTGATCTCAGTTCTTGAGGCCAAGCTGGTTATTCTGCCCCATTCCTCCTGGCATTCAGCCTGGCATTCCATAGGGCCTACCTCCTGACATCAAGGGGACCTGCTCATTCCTCTCCCTCCCTGTTGCTACTTCTGGGGTCCTGGTCACGATCATCTCTTGTCTGGATTTTCATCAATACCCACTAACCTCATGTAGAAGTCCTCTCCCATCCACCCTTCATGCCTGGGCCAGAGTGGTTTTTCTAAATTTTTAAAAAATGTTCATTTTTGAGAGAGAGACAGAGAGACAGAGAGAGAGGGAGACACAGAATCCAAAGCAGGCTCTAGGCTCCAAGCTGTCAGCACAGAACCTGATGTGGGACTCGAACTCACCAGCCGTGAGATCATGACCTGAGCAGAAGTCGGATGCTTAATAGACTGAACCACCCAGGTGCCCTAGAGTGGTCTTTCTAAAATGTACATCTAACAACAGTACTGCCTTGCTCCGAACCTTCAGGGGCTCACCATGGCCCTGGGCTAAAGTTCAAATCTTTTAACGCATCATACACAGCCCTCCAGGTTCTGGCCCCAGATTTCATCTCTGCAGTTCCTTGCCACTTTCTAACAGCCTAGTTTGTGCCTAACAGAGATTTCTGGTCCTCTAACTGAACTACTCTGTCTTCCCTCTACGTCTTAGAGGATACTGATTCAGGGTCTGGACTCAGTGACTCCTCCCCTGCCCCCTTCCTTTGTGCCTCCTCTGCTCTTTTGGGTCCTACCTCCATTTTCACCTCCTCCGAGAAGCCTTCCTGACACCTGACCTGGTCTGACCAAATTCCCTCCTCTTGATGTCCCAACCCCCCAACACAGGGTCAGGTCCTGGCTCATGCTTCCTCAACACTCTGTTCTTCTCTTGCCATACTTGTTTTATTGTCTCCCCACCAGATCAAGCTCCAGGAGGACAGGACTGTCTTATTTGACCTCGGTTGCCTTTTGACCGTTTTTACCCAGCATGCGTGTGTGTTCATTAAGTATTGAATGGATGAAAATGCACTCGTTTGATAGGGCTGTGCCTCATAAAATAATTATATCTTGCATTTACTGAGTGCTTAAGACGGGGCAGGCTCCACTCTAAGTGTTCTTACAAGTGTACCGTGGACATCTCACAGAACCCTATTCAGTAGGGAAGGGCTATTTCCCCATGTAACAGCAGACGGAGAAACTAAGGCACAGAGAAGTTAAGTAACTCGACCAAAGTCAGCAGCGAGGATGTGGAAGAACCGGGGTTAGAACCCGGGCTGTGCCGAGTTCAGTTCAGCCACAACTTCCAGGAAGTTCTGCCATTGAATAAAGCACAATATGGGCCTCCACCGCAAGCACAGATTCAAGACTCCTGACAAGGGCTTTGTTTTTGTTTCCCGGAGAGAGGACGTGCTCGCTAGACGCCCGCTTCAAGGCTCGAGGGTCCTTTGCGGGGCTTTGGGAAGGGCCTGTGCTTCCCGCCGGCGGCCCGGCAGCCTGCGTGTGAACCGCCGATTAACTTTGGGAGCTGCCCGGCTCACACACGCCCCCTGTGCCCAGTCCTGGGGTGCCCCCCCGCCCCCCTCCCCGGGCAGGTGCGCCTGGGCGGGAGCACCAGCCCACAAGCGCCCCGCCAGGCCCCTGGCCAGCCCCTTCTCCGCGGGCGGGGGAAGGGGCGGGCCCGGGGGCGGCGCCTCTTGCCCAAGCCCCCGCCCCCGCCCCGCGCGCGGCTGGCCCGGGTGCTGCGGGCCGGGCCGGGGGGCGGGGATTCGGGAGGGGCCGGAGCGCGGCTGCCGGTGCGGCTGCGGGGGGAGAGGGAGGAGGCGGTGCGTCCCCAGAGGCGTGCGCCCGGACCGCCGGCCGCCGGACGGACGCGCGGAGGGAGAGGGCCGGGGGCGAGGTCAGTATCCGGTGGGGGCGCGGGCTGCGCGCGAAGGGGCGGCGGCGCGGGCAGCCGGGAGCCCGGGGCAGGGGGCGGGGAGGGCGGTGGCGGGCGCGGGGCCGGCTCCGCTCCGGGGTCGGGCCCCAGACCCTCCCCTGGCCTGGCCACGAGCGCGCCCCGGCAGCGGAAAGCGCAGCCCCCCGCTCGCTTCGCCCTCCGTCTCTTTTCTTTCCAACCAGCGAAAAATAAACAGCCGGGAAGGTAAAACAATAGCGGGGCCACCTGGGACGCGGCGCGCGCGGAGCTCCCACGTTTGGGGCGGGGGCCGGAGGTGGAAGCGGGAGTGGCGGCCCCACGTCGAGCCCCCTCCCGAGGTGCCCCGCGGAGGGTGGGGCTCCCGGCGGCGCCGGGCTCGGCGGGAGGCGAAGGGAGTGCCCTGGAGTGAGCAGTGTGGGCAAAGTATTGCAGGAGCCAGCTGGCTTCCCGCAATTGCCCGGCTCCGGGCGGGGAAACTGAGGCGGGGGCCAGTGGAGCGACTTGCCCAAGGTCAGAATGCACGGGTGGACGGTCCTGGTCCAGGAACGGGACCCGGGCGTCCGGAGCAGCCCGGCGCTCGGCCCCTCTCGGTTTTGTGGCGCTT
Organism: Acinonyx jubatus; assembly: GCF_027475565.1. Classification (NCBI taxonomy): domain Eukaryota; kingdom Metazoa; phylum Chordata; class Mammalia; order Carnivora; family Felidae; genus Acinonyx; species Acinonyx jubatus. Next base: position 98,205,524 of record NC_069381.1, on the reverse strand, counting down.
GTGTGCGCCTTGGCTACATCTGTCTTGTGTTTCTTTCAGAAATCGGCTGGCATTGTGGGACCGGCTTCGCTTCGGCGCCGCAGAACGCCAACTTGCTTCGTTTGTTCTGGGAAGGTCTGGGGCAGGTGGCGGCCCCGTGACCTACCGTCATGGATGGAGACGGACTTTTGGATGAAGAAACCCAAACAGTCCGTGCTGTTCCCGGGCGATTTAGCTGTCAAAGGTTTTGACAAGACCTACCGTCTTCCCTTTGGGGAATCCGAATGAGGGAGCTTACAGACACCTTCACTGGGAAGCCAAGGACATTCCTGTATAATCAGCGGATGAAAGGATTTTCTCAGACTCTTTTTTCCCTTTTCCTCGAGGATTAGTTCACTGCAATCTACAATTCCAGTGGAAACCGCTAAGGCACAGGATGTGACAGAAGCCTAGAGGGCCTTCAGAATTGTTCTGGACCCTTCCTTTAGCATAGGGTAGTTTAACACAAGCCACTGGCCGCCCTTCCCCCCTGCCCCCCGTCTTGCCGATGATCTCTTCTCTTTAACCTCTTCTCATTTTTTGAGTTAAGTTCTGTTTCCAAAACTGCCCTCCGGAGCTATAAGTGGATTGCCAGAAATGAGAGATTAAGTGCGGAGAGAAGAGGAAGCGTCCTGTGTGGTGTCTCTTCTCCGCTGCCGACATGAAGTGCTTTTTTCCAGTGCTCAGTTGTCTGGCTGTGCTGGGTAAGTGTCTCCGCTTATCAGTGCGATCGATGTGAAAGTTTAACCTGCCGTTGGTTCCTGTAATTCCTTGTGGTTCTTTCCCATCAACACTTGCTTTGGGGGACACCACGATGCAGCCGGTGTGTGTCAAAGGTCGAAAGAGGAACCAGGAGGAACGATGGGATGTTGCCGGTTGTCTTTAAGAAGGAACATCTGCTGTCCTTGAAATGTCTGTCCCTGACCCTGTGATGAGATTGCCCCCATCTGCCAGTTGGTGGTTTAGGGACTCCGTGTGGCTCGTGGGTTGGCTTCTCATAGTGTCCTAAACTTCACTGTCTTCCCTTCTGTGTTGGTCCACATCAGTTCCTAATTTGGAGTGGGCACGTTATTCTTACGGTGGGGAAAGTTGGTTTGGTGGTAAAGATGGTGTTTTTGTTTGTGTGTTTGTTTGTTTCTTGGGTTTTTGGGGGGTTTTTTTGGAGGAGGAAGTAGGCATGAGTGGAGTAGGGTGGTGAAGGGATGCGTTGCCCTGCCCAAGCGGTCTGGAGACTAAATGTGTGGGGGTACCTGTCTTATGTCCCCTCAGCAAGGAGCCTCAGACCGTAGTTCTGGCAGGAAGAGAGGCCCGAGGAGTGGAAAGCTGCTTGGGAGGGGGTGTGTTCGGATTGGTGGGGGGGGGGGGGCCTGCTGCAGAAGGCCACAACGCCTAGAGCAGGACGACGAACTGTGGCCCTGAGAGGTGAACCCTTGTCACCTCTCTTGGGGATTCCCTCCTCATTGCAGAGGTCCCCCCTCCTTTGCCCACGCTCTCCATGCCGATGAGCACCATCTTAAGTGTGGCATTAGAGGACACATCTCGGGTCTAGGATAAACTCCCACGCCGGGATCTCACGCACCCTCCGTCTGTCTCCTCAGACCTCGCACACGAGCACACCCTCTGATCTCTCTGTATGGTTCTGTCCCTTGTGTTTGGAAGAGGGCATCACACCTGCCTCTGGTGTTTGCATCTCCAAATCTAGATATTTTGCATTTACGGAGTTTATGCCTGAGCTGCCGGCAGTGGAGATAGCTCTCATGCATTGTCTCTACCCATGCAAGAGTTCACACTTGGGCGGAAAGAACGGATTTTGGAGTTAGAGAACTTGATTAGAATCTCAGTCTCATCACGTTTGCCATGCGAATCTCTAAAATGAGATGATACCTCCAAGGCCTGCCTTGCCAGTTCAAGGCTATAAGGTGTCCTAAATATCTCGACTGCTTTGAAACACGTCTGGGACACCTAATAAATGTTCAGTTGGTGGTTCTCAAACTTAGGCGCATGTTGGAATCACTGGGGGAGCTTTTTGAAAATTTCGATGTCCGGCTTTCTGCTCCCCTAGGTAATTCCAAGTGAAAGAAGCAGTGTGTGAGTTCATTAGAGCCAGCCCTCCCCGCCCTAGCACACACACAGACGCCGGTCTGGCGGCAGTTTAGTCAGTGTTCTGCCCCGGTGGGGGTTAGGATCCAGTGTCCCGTGTCTCCTGTCTGTTCAGGCAGAGTTAAGGCAGGTAGCTCTGGGTTCGCCAGTCCTAAATAGCCTAGTGGTATTTGTTATACTGTATTTGTCATTCACTTAGTGTCTGGGTTTAAATCAGTAATTAGTGATTCATGTGGATTCACGAGGACAAACAAGGAAAGCCCTGCGGGGTTGGATGGCTAAGGTGGGAAAGAGGGTTGGGTGGAAGGGTGGGACCGGGGCTGGAGGAGGAACCGCCAAAGGCAAAACAGGGAACTGTGACTTTTGTGCCTTTTGTTTCTCCAGGCTGCTCTAGAAATGTGTGGCCTCCTGCGGGTCCCCCCCCCCCCCGCCCCCCAACTGCTGTTTGCCCTCTGGGCGACTCTGGAGTGGAGCTTGGGCACACTGTTATCTTCCCTCCACTCCCAGCTTCGTGTATAAACAGGTGTCGTGGGCCAGGAAATGAATGTCAAGGTGGCCTTGAAGGGGAGCAATGGCAGATGACCAGACTTGGGTGAGGGTGGGAAGGTTTCGTGCCTGGTGTTTTTGCACACACCCCTCCGGGGGAGTCTCATCTTCTCCCCTTCCCCTGCGACTCTCAGCATGGCCAGGAGGGGGTCTTGCTACTCCGCTGTTAACCTTGGAGAGCAGGAGGTGTTGGGAGGGAACAGAACCCAGGTTGGGGGTCGTACTTCCCGCTTGCGGTCTGGTGTGGGCTGATTCATGCGTCAGCATTCTTGCTGTGTAACGTAAATTAATGTGTAATTTCAAAGAGCAAAGAATCCTGAGGTTTTATGCTCCTGTGGGTCACACACACCTGGAATATAATTTTGTTTGTAAAAAGTAGGATAAGGCTGAGTCCTCTGGCACTGACATGGGTGCCGCCAGCCTCCAGAAATGGCACTTCGAGGCAGAACACCCTATGACAGTACGTGAGGGTGCGGACAGGACCATCTCTCACCTGCCTGCAACTCCCTCCACATTGTTAGGCCTGTGCTTTCTGCGCCCTTCCTTTGCCAGTGTCTGGGATTTGGATCAGCTTCCTCCTCTTCTGCCTGTCTGGGTGCTGAGTCCTGCCCTTGTCTTTGTCCTGCTGAAGCCACATGCGTACTGCTTCCTGCCTCCTTGACCACTGTGTCTTGTTTCTTTCTCTGGTAGCTCGGGGTGCCCCACCCAACTTGGGAGCCATTGGCTGCCACGGCCACCCTCGTTCCAATTCCAAAGCCATCTTTTGCCGGGGCCTGGTTGAGCCATGAGGATAGTAAAGTCACCAGTGCTGATGGGTGGAGACAGGGGCAGAAGATGAGGGGAGAGAGTAGGAGCATGCATGTGGAAAGGAGAGAATGAGGCTGTGGCTGTGCCTGGCAGCAGCCTGCATGAGTGACAGTGACATGGAAAGATGACAGCCACGTGGGAGAGACCGAAAAGGATTTGTGTTTGCAATAACAGGAAGGGGACAATCAGGAAAGATGAATATAAGCTTCAGGCACATGAAGCAGATTTCGGCTTTGCATAACCATGAGTAGTGATGCCCTCCTAGACCAATGCTGATGTTGCAAACAAGATGAAAGAGCTTTAAAAGTGTTAGCAAGGAGAAATGTAGGAGCTTGGAACATCTCTGGATCAACACAGGAGAGTCCGTGGCTGGCTAGTGGCCGTATGGGTTCTCCTTCAGTGGGAGAGAATTTCATTGTAGAGTTTGGGCAGCCTCTCCCTTGAATAGGATGGGACTGAGGCAGTGATCACCTACCTCCCAGTCAGTTAGGGAAGGCTTCTTTGGGTAGAGGCCAGAGGGTTCTTCCGAAAGAGATCGAAAGGTACTTTGATGTTCTGATGAGTGTGAGCTCTGGGGCAGGACTCGTGATCAAAGGCAGAAGGGAGAAGCGAGGCAGTGTGGGGCAGTAGGGGGAAGAGCTCTGACGATGGTGATTTATGGATGAACAAACAGCATCCCCACCAGCTGTCCCAGGGGTGGTGCACTTCCCTTGCCTGGGGACCATTTAACAAGGGTGCTGGGGAGGGGAATTCTTTTTTTGGGGGCGGGGAGGGGCAGAGAGAGAGGATCTGAAGCGGGCTGTGAGCTGACAGATGATAGCAGCCAGCTGGATGCAGGGCTCGAACTCACGAACTGTGAGATCGTGACCTGAGCTGAGGTCAGACGCTCAACCGGCTGAGTCACCCAGGCGCCCCACCGGAGAAGGGAATTGTTGTCAGGAGGACTAGACGGGCCAGGATGCCTTTCAGCTGTGTGAATTATCAAGCCACCTCTGTGCACCCAGGGCTGTGAAGACGCCCCGGTCTCCTGCATTTTGCATAGCAGCAGAACAGTACCGCCTCTCCTGGCTCTGGCCTTTGCTGTGAAGCAAGCCCTATCTTGTTAAGTCCTCAGAATAGCCTCGCTGGATAGATGTCTCACATGGTCACCTTTTTGTAGGTGGAGATACTGAGGTCCATGGAGCTTAAGGAACTTGCTTCAGTAGACTACTGTCCCCCAGTTCCATACGGTGCTCCACAGTGGTGTGGAGGCCCCTTCTGTCTTGTTCCATGTGCATGCCTCCATTCCCAAGGTCATGGCATGGTCTAAGAAGGCTGTGCTGGCCCTAGCCATCGGGGAGGAGGAGAAGGAATGGTGAAGGGCAAGACCTCCCAATTTAAGAACACTTCCTGAAAGTTGCACACATCTCTTTTTCTGCTTCTATCCCCATCGGCTAGAACTCGGGTACGTGACCGTATGTGACTGCCAGGTAGGCTGGGAAATACCATCCTTCATTCCGAGCGTACAGCTAAAAACAGGGTTGTGTTACTGCTGGGGAAGGAGAGAGCCAATTTTGGAGGGACGGCTATGGGCTGCCGGCAGAGTGGCAGAGCTAGTAAGCGGCAGCACGGGGTTTTGAAGCCAAGATCATTTGGTTCAAACCCTGTGCCCTTCCATGTCACCCGCTGCCCCTCTGTGAGTACCCAGGCCCAGCCCCTGGCCTCTAAGAAGCCTTATCGGGAGGGCCTGAGCCAGATGAGCCAAGAGTTGTTACTCGGGAAGCAACATAAATCAGCATATGATTACGCAGGCAGTGTTGTGGTTTTAGCAATAGTCCTGTTCTGCAGTGTTTATAGAATGCTCATGTGCCAGTCACCGTTCAACCCTTCACAGAGCAAGCCCTTCTGTATTAAGGACCATCTCTGGCGTGTTCACTGCTGTAGCCCCAGAACTCGGCCTTCTGCGCGTACCGGCACAAAGTAGGCATTGAGTTGATTTTTTGGTTGAATAAATGGTTTCTGTGTCGGCTCCTTTGATCATGATAAGGAAACTCAAGGTTCAGGGAATTAAAATCATTTTGCTCAAAGGACAAGAGCTAGAGATTGGCTACAGGGCCTGTGCTTTTATACCACCCAACAGGGGTTCTTAACCTTTTTTGTGTCCCTGGGTCCTTTGAGCGGTCTGGAAAAGCCTATGGACCCTTTCTTTGGGTAACACTTTGAAATTCATAAATAAAAATACATCAACTAACAGAGGAAATGAGTTCTATTGAAATACAGTCATCAAAACATTAAACAAATTTAGGATCATAGCAATACGCTTCTTAGGAGCACATTAAATAACTAGCTCAAACAGCAGTTCTAACAATTACCGTAATTATGGCACAGTGAAGAATGAAAACGGTGTGTTGAGGCATCTGTGTCAACTGTGAGGTGATGTGAAGGCATGTGTGACTTGCGTTGTGACAGAGTCACAGGTCCTGGAGACATCGCCATGGTGGTTGCCTACATTCGTAATCAAACAGTTCGCATTCACTTAGAGGTTAGCTGCAAATAAAGCTGTCATTTTTTTTTTTTCTTCAAGTTCACATACCTCCTGACTTCCGTTCACGGACCCCTGTGAAGTTCAAAGTAAAGTTCAGGGTAGGCAGCGGTTGCTGGGAAGATGCCGTGTGAGAGGACTTTATTGGCTTTCAGAAACGGGCAGGGTTTCCACGCGGGGAGCGTTCTATTCCCAGTAGAGTCCTGATGGTGCTGAGGAGTCTGTGGTCATAATGGTGGTAGAGTGGCCCTTTAGGGTTCAGAGAAATGACTGTCAGGGGTCTTCAGGGTCCAGTTCATCTCGGATGGTGAGGACACAGAGAACTGGCTTCGACTGTAATGCGTTTGGGATTTGGGCTTAGACTGAGCCCCTAGGGCCCAGGCAGACCACTTCGGCGGAGCCCCGACCTAGAAACTGAATGAAGTGGCTTCACTGCTGGCCTCCCGTGGTCCCCGGCCTTGTGCCTCCTCTGTTATGGCTCCTTGATTAATATTTTGAGGTTCCTTTGGGAGCTCCTCATTTGCTATGATTGGACACCTGTTTCTTTGCGGCTTGGAAGTGAGCACAGCTAACTCTTCGTGAAGGGTTGGTTTTTAATTTAAGGAAATTTAGGACACCTGTGTGTGAATGCCCCTTGATTTTCAAAGAAATGAGTGGTTGCGTCAAAATCAAGCTTACATTTGTAGAAAATCACATGTTGCCAAATTCCTTCATCAGGAATGCTTTATTAAGTGGCTAATTGTGGGCCACAGTGGTGGGGACTTAACAAAGACCGTGGCAATGGACCTCCCTTAACTGGAACCTCCAATTAAGTGGGATTTTGTTTCTATTATTTTGAACTCCACTTTCCGAAAGGCCGAGTTCACAAGATGCGGTAGCGAGGATTTATTCTCGAAATCGGCTTCCAGGGCACCGTCAGTCCAGTCTCTACATCTTCCGCATCTATAATTATAGTAGGAGAAGAGAATGATGAGCCTCAGGGCACTGTAAGATCCTAAATCACAGATTAAATTATATTAACTCTACTCAGGCTGGAAAGTGGTCAGATGTATTTCAAAAGCCTTTATAACAGGCTTTATAATAACGAGAGTTGAAGCAAAGTTTCTGTCTAATCCTCTGTTAACCCTTTAATTAAATTCATCCAAATACCCTATTCCCTGTCATCCCAGTGACCCAGGCTTTGCTGAACACCACCCTGTCCCTGTCTTCTAGGGGATGATCATCTAAGGCCAGCCGTAAAACAAATGGTAAATCACTTTGCAAATGGAGAGGAAGACATTGATAGTCTGTGCTCTCTGAGGATGGAAGACAGGTGTCCTTTGGGGAGGGAGGGGCCAGGCAAGTTTGTTCTTGTTTTCAGCTCAGCAGGAGTAGTGAGGAAACTCTGTCCAGGAGGGAGATTGAGGCTGGAGTAGCTTATGAGTGGTCAGTCTGGAAAGGCTTTCTGGAAAAGCTGGAATGTTAGACATTTCTTAAGTAATGGGAGAGCGAGGTCCTGGCAGAATTGTGGGGTGAAGGACACCCTGGGCACATCGGGCTGCTTTGAGAAGGCTTCTCAAGGGGTGGAGGAGCCTGAATGTCAGTGCGCTGGCTGGTAAGAATTGGAGCGGTCGGCATGAAGTGTGGATATTTGGGCCTGAGACAGAAGGAAGATACCAGAGAGCTGTAAGTGGGTACCTGGAGGACCACTGGCGAGAGAAGGCCGGAGGTGGGGGTCCAGGGGACCTGTTCCTGCACCAAAGGACGAGCTGTCATGTACCCATCAAAAACCAGGGCAACGACATTCTGACAAAACTGTGAACTCAAACTGCTGTCCCGACTTCCAGTGGTGGCGTCTTCCCCTTGACTTTCAGGTCCCTAGGCCTTCCTTTCTTAAAATGGGGCAAAAGATCCAATACCAGTTGTGTGTTCTTTCCCATTATGATGCCTTGATGTCTGGGAGCATGTTCAGCATTGCCTTAAGTTGGCGTTATTTTTGTGTATTTGCTACTGTTTTTGTTTGTAATACCCATTTTCCCATTCTCTGGAGCACAGTCCATACTTCCTTTCTCATGGTGTCTTCAGAGAACGCCGTCTCTGCCCGCAGGGCACCGGATCCTGCCTGTGGTGTGTTGGTGACAGAGATGTGTCATGAGGCAGGCTGCTGACCTCCTTCTCACGGACCCCTTTTATGAACTTCCCTTTCCTCAGGAGCCCCATACATTTGAAATCCTCTGTCTGTCAGCATTAAGTAGTAATTAATCTGTTTTTCCTATGTGGTAACCAGTATGGCTGCTCACCCTTGATAGAGTGATGTAGTTCATCTCTGCAGCAAAATTAATCTGGCACTCTGCTTAGTCCATGACCAAAGGACCCACGTGGCCTTGCCTGTTAGGTCTTAGCCCTGTGTCTCCATGATAGGGGAAGTGTTGTCATTGTTAGGTGTTTTGAAATGTCCAAGGTGGCCGGCTTTCTGACAACCCCACGGGTTACTTTGAGAACCCCAGGGGACATGGATATCCTCGATGGTGTTTGCCATTAATTGGTTGCTTTGGTGACCTCGATTGACTTTGCTAGGGTGACTTTCCGTAGAAAGAGGAACAGGAGACTGGAGTTGAGTATCCATTGCTACAGGTCAAACCACACCTGTCCTGTCCAGGGACATCCTACTCCTCTTTTTTTTTTTTTTTTTTTTTTTAAAAGACTTGCAGAGAAACTTCACAACGTCTTAGATGTAACAATGCCATCAATCTTAAATGTCACTGAAGACTTAATTTGAATTAAGTCGTAATTTAAAACAGCAAATACGGTGCTTTAGGGTAACATGTTGAATAAAAGTAAGGTCCTGAGAGATTGGTTTCAATTTCAGAAGGTAGATTATATTTGTTTGCTTTGTTTTTTTGGATTTTAATTTGTTGACAGAGGTAACACGGGAATATAGTTCTGTTGTAAAAAGTCTAAACGGTACAGACAGAGAGTAAAATGTGAAAGTTCCCCTCTCCACCCCATGCCCCTTATTGAGGTCTGATATATGTTCTTGACAGTTTGATATATATTCTTCCAGGTCTTTTTCTATAATTTCTATGCATGCATACTCATGCAAATATAGATTTTTTTTTTCTGACATAAATGGAATCATGTAGAACGTATTGTTCAACCACTTGATTTTAAAGGGGTGATTTGCCTCACTGTTTTTTCAGGCTTAATTTTATGGCCATATCAGAACTGATTTGGTTATTTTATAGCTAGTTGGAACTGTAATTTGTGAAATCAGTGGGGGAGTAGTGAGCCTCATTCAATAGCTATATCGTGGAATAATTTTGTCCTGATGTATTAAGGCAAGAGTCATAATAAAAACACTGCCCTTAAATTTTAATGTATTTAATGAAAATAATTGACTTGTTTATTTGGACTCTTTTTTCCCCAAGCACATAAATTTAACAAATTGAGTACACACATATTTTGTTGACTGTTTTCATTATAATTTTGAAATTATGTTGAATGAAAATGAAGCCTATTTAAAACTTGTTAAGAGGACAAGCATAAATATTGGGTTTGGGGTCTAATTCAGTCAAGTTCTTTATTTGTTCATAGACTAGGGGGAAAACTGGACAAGTTTTTCTGCATTTTCTTAAAAAAAATTTTTTTTAACGTTTATTTATTTTTGAGAGAGAGAGAGAGAGAGAGAGAGAGAGAGAGACAGAGTGTGAGCAGGGGAGGGGCAGAGAGAGAGGGAGACACAGAATCTGAAGCAGGCTCCAGGCTCCGAGCTGTCAGCACAGAGCCTGACATGGGGCTTGAACTTACGAACCGTGAGATCATGACCTGAGCTGAATTCGGATGCTTAACTGACTGAGCCCCCCAGGTGCCCCAGTTTTCCTGCATTTTCAGTTCCCAAGTGATTCTTCCGTGTAGAATGAATTGGACTAATGTTGCCACTGAGGTTGCTGGCTACCAGACATTTAAGACCTTAACCTAAAAGAGCACTTTTTCCTCTAGCCCTGCAGAAGCGGCTGTTTCTGTAAAAAGATTATCATTTCAAAGTGTTGGGTTACTTCTCAGGTTCCCTGGTTATGACTGTCTTTAAATCCCTGGGAGCACATGCAGGTTTCTTGGATTGTTCACCTTTACACCAGATTTTTAAAATAGTTACTGTTTTGGAGGGATGGTCATTGGGTTCACATGTCCAGTCTGCTTTTCTTCAACAGCAGGGTTTGATGTTCCTACCGCCCATCCCAAGACCACTAGAAACTACTTGCAACACTTTCCTAAAAAGGCTATTTATCTGGGGTGCCTGGGTGGCTCAGTCGGTTGAGCGTCTGACTTCGGCTCAGGTCATGATCTCATGATTCGTGAGTTCGAGCCCCACGTTGGTCTCTGTGCTGACATCTCAGAGCCTGGAGCCTGCTTTGGATTCTGGGTCTCCCTCTCTCTCTCTGCCCCTCCCCTGCTCATGCGCCCTCTCTCTCTCTCAAAAATAAATAAACATTAAAAAAATAATAAAAAAAAAAGACTTTATCTGTTCATTCAGCAAATATTTGAGTGCTGGCTACAAGCAGCTCATTGTTCCGTTTTCTCACGTACCAGGAATTAAAAGGTATAATCATGACACATGTTCTAAGAAGTCACCTGATCTGTATTTTTTAATCTTAATAAATAGATTAATTAAAAACACTCTGACATTTGGGAACTCTTTTCTGTCCCTGAGGTGCAAAATCTTTTCTCTTCCTGTTACTTAATGTCTTTTCCTCCTGGTTTGTTGTCACCTCTTTAGCAGTGGTGATTACACATACCCCATCGGCTGTGACAAAGGGCCCTTGATGACTAAAAGAGGAGTACCAGTGATTGGGGGAGATTGGGGTGGGTGGCCCAGCGAGGGCAGATTCTTTCTTTTGAAAATACACAAATATCCCAAGTCCTGGAGATGTAGAATGCCCTTATTAACTGTGGGGGATATTGTCTGTCTGTGGGAACTGGGAATCTCACTCTTAGCTCTGAATTTCTAGAAAGCCGGAACAGAAGAGAACTAGAGCAGTCACATACTTGCCGTCAGACAGGAGACACATCCACACCGGGCTTTCTCCTGAGCACCCTTATGTTGGGGGTGTGGTGGCGGGTAGGTTGCTACGTCCCTGACCTAGAACTCCGCCTCCCTGCTTCCCAGTAGAGCCTTGGGAGGAGAGGCTGTGGGGACAGCCCAGGGCCCTCTCCATGTCGGCCCCATTTTCCAGAAACTGTTGGGTTGTCTCAGTGGGATCCAGGCTCTTGCCAGGTGCCGTCATCTGACCTGGGGCTGACCCTCCCCACGCATCCATCCGTTTCTCTCCAGCTTCACCAGTGCTTCTCCTGTCTCCACCAGTTCGCTGAGACTCGGGGTTGGAAACCGTGCCTGGTGGGAGTCCCCTCCACCCCAAAGCTGGTGGCCGCTGCTCCGCAGAGCGTCTGGGACAGGGCGCCATCCTTCTCGGAGGCCTTTCTGGCGTTCGTCATCGGTTTTGTTCCGCGGTGGTTTTGTGTTGGTTTGGGGATGGCTGGTCTGTTGGGAATTCTGCTTCCCAGATGGACACGACTCCAATAAACTATAGGGAGTGACTGTGCAGGTAGAGTCATTCTGCCTAGGCTCGTTCCGAAACCAGGCAACCCTCTTTATGATGCTGTTTAGAAATGATGTGCTGAACAGTTTCTTAACGTCTTCTGATGTTTTAGTACAGAAGATGGCATGGTGGACCGTTTTGCCGTCTGCCTTCTATTATTTCGTTACAGAAACACAAGATCACATCTGAGCGCCTTGCCTGGTTCTTTCTCCGTCCCTCTGTTGGAACGGGGGCTGTGGCCCCTAGCCGGGTGTCCTGGCACCTGTCTGGCTGGAGGAACAGCATCTGTAACTCCTGTCTCACGCCTGTATGAATCCAACTCTTCTGAATAGCTGTCCCCTCACACACCCTCAGCGGACTTCTCGAAGGGAGGAAGGACACAGAGACCTCAAGGGCCTCTAGGCTTGAATGTATTTTGAAAGGATCCTCATGGATCTCACATGTAATCCTTTTATCCTAAAGGGGAATTATTCTGGGGGTGAGGAAAAGACTGCCGTGGCCTGGGTTGGGGGAGAGTGGTAGAAGGACTGGAAAATGCCCCGAACAGAAGAGAGAGTCTCTGGCATACACAGTCTTTGTTTTAAAATTAAAACATTACGTAATACAAACATTTGCCTTCCCACTTTTACCCCTGCCACAGAAGAGCTGTCATTTCCCATATTTGGAATTCGGGGAGAGACAGGCCTCATTCGAGGACAAGGCCGGATCCAGTCTATGCTTTGGGGGAAAGTAAGTAAATATGAGAGCCTTGAGGGCTGCGGTATTTATGGTGAATCTATGATTACTGCATGTGCCTCCTTGTCATGATTTATTCAGCAGCCCCTGACGTCCTGGTGCTGATGCCGTGCCCATCAGTAATCTGACTCCTGTTTCCTTCTCCGTATTTTGCCTTTTGCAAATGTATAGGCATTCGGCTTTAATCAAGTAGGCTTTTACTCTGTCATCTGTAACGGGGATGACTGAAGTCATGTGGAGGATTTTAAGTAACTAATCTCTTAAGACATTCAGAGCATAATCTCCCCCACGCCTTGCTCATCCTGCCTGCATCGGGGAGATTTGCAGGGTTCTGCAAAGGAGGCAGGATGGGGACTTTGGCATCCTTCGGAGAGACCGGGTGTCCTCCTTGCCGGTGACGGGCTTTTGTTTGCTTTTGGCGTGGGGACAGGGCCTGCTGATGATTTGCCATGTCGAGAGAGTTCAAGACGCCCCGTGAATGTGACTAGTGTGTTAGCAAATCTCGGAGCCGGTGCAGAGAACGAGAGGCCAGATGCGCACGGAGATACCGTCCAAGCTCATTGGTGTCTGTGCAGTGCGGCCGGGGCTGGCTCTCAAGGAGAGGCTGCGAGGTAGATAAGAGGCCTGCTGGTCCACGGTGTTCACTGACATTTGTCATTACATTACATTATATCAGATCCGTGACAGGTTCGGGGGTGCAGGACCTAAAACTTTCACGTGCTCTGCTTATCATTGGAATGTGACTTCATGTGCGTCGTTTATTAGACTAAACTGGATTACAGTTTCTTTTCACATCGTCCTTTCTTGATTTTCTGGTTTCAACCCCTTTCTGATGTTGGCTCAGTTTCTTGCTGTCAGAAGTGTCCTGCAGAGGAATTTGGCGAACTGCAGGTTCAGACTTCGGTACTTTGTCTTAATGTGACGGTAAAATCCCTAGCAACATAGACTAACAAAGAGGATTGGTTTGAATCAGTAAAATGTTAGAATTACCAAATATTTTTCAAGAACTTCGCTGTTATTACTTTTAAGTAAATACTGTAACTCAAACTAGGCTAATCGAGCGCCTAATAAAGATCCTTAGGGGATCCTGCTTTAGGAGAGAAATAAGAATGATTTGCAATTAGCGCACCAATTGTTTATGTAAATGGAGTTTCTGAAAAACTGGATTGTGCTTGAAAACAGTTTGTTCTCTTAAGTATTTTAAATAGTCCCTATGAAACCCTGTGTAATACACTGCCGGTCAATTATATGTGGTATAAATACCTGTTTCACGAAGACCTAATTTGACATTATTAGCAATATTGGAATTTCCAAGCTAGTGGAGTCCCTGATCCTTACCCCCCAATTCTTCCACAGCACCTGCACTTGTGTATTTTAACATGAATTAGTAAATTTAACAACTATCTAATGTGTTCTGCTGTGTGCTTGGCAGTGTGTTCTATAGAAAAGACAGCAGCCAGCACCCTTATGTAGCTTACAGGCTAGCAAAGAAATCAAGCAAGTCCACAAATAAGTACACGTATAATTAATTATAGTAGTGAAGCTGAACGGTGTATTACTTTTTAATTAGCGGTCTAACGCACCAGACTGTAAGTTCCATCGGGACAGGGATTGTATCTGTGTGTTGTTTGTTGATCATGGCATCCCAAGCCCCTCCTTCACCTCTTGCCTGGCGTGGAGTAGATATTAGGTTGAATTGTGTGACACTGCCACGTTAGTAGGTCAGAAACCATTGAATATCAACAGCGTCATATGGTTCAACGTACTAGTTGTTGAGTCAATATGTATCGAATGTTGACTGTGCGTTGTAATCAATGAACTCTGGGAGCATGCTGCGTTTCACACGGTTTTCTTCAGCCAAGGACATGCTTGCTACCCTACTGGAAAAGGAATTTTAAAATTTCAAAGAGCTGAAACTCAGGGACCTGTGATGTAGATAGGGTGCCTCGATGGGACTTCGGAGCCTTGTGTTTGGTATGGTTTCTGTGCAGTTCCTGGCACGTTTCCCAGGCTCAGGTGCTGTCAGCAGCCCAGAGAATCTGGGAGAGGTTGTGGGAAAAGCTGACATGAAGGAGGAGATCTGAGCGGGATGGCCCCGGAGAAAGGAGGGAGGAGAGACCTATCAGCAATGGAAAGACCCGTCCCTTTAGTCCAGAGTCAGAGGGAGCCCTCGCTTTTACGGCCCAGACCTCACGTGTTCTCATATTCGACGCATTTGTGTGTGCCCACGAAGTGCCCAGTTACTTGCTAGGCACCGACTGTCCTCATTGTGAGCCTCCTTTGTGCCTGATGGGTTGTGGGCTGGCTGTAGATCGCTGGCCCATTGGAGGCAAGGGTTGAACTGAGGAGAAGGCCCAGCTGGGCCCTGCTGGGAGAAGCCTGGTGCTCTGGCCTGTGGCCTACTCTGTATCTGTGGAACTGGGAGTCGGGTCCAGCCTAGGGCTTGGACTGAAGCTTCCCCAAACCTCCTCTGCTAAGTACTTTTTTTGCATCTGTTTGGATTTGTTGGCCTTCTCTCCAGTTTCTCTGCACAAATGTCCAATTGTGTCCACTCTATTATCATGCTATTTTCTCACACCCACAGGATAATTTCTAGTTCAGCTCAATTCCACAGCTCTTTGTTGAGCACCCTTATGTGCCAGCACAGGATGGGGGTGGCAAGTGAGGAAAACACAAATATGTGACATCGGTCCCTGCCTCTGGCAGATGCCGTTGGTTGCCTACGTGGCAGCCGTTCTTTTCTTGATGGCGGAGCCCTGACTTGGTTTGAAGGTCATGCCTCTCTCTCTGTGCTACTCAAGGAAAAGTGACCCTGCTTCCAGCTCCAGAATAAAAGTCGACTGATCTAAGCCAGTCATAAAGGCCCATAGTTTAGACATGGGCGTTTGGCAGAGTTTTGGCCAGTGAGATATGAGGAGAAGTCTGCTGTGGGGATTCTGGGAAAAATGTCTTCTCTTAAAAAGAAACACAGAAGGGGCGCCTGGGTGGCTCAGTCGGTTAAGCGTCAACTCTTGGTTTCGGCTCAGGTCATGATCTCGAGGTTCGTGAGTTCGAGCCCCGTGTCAGGCTCTGTACTGACAGTGTGGAACCTGCTTGGGATTCTGTCTCTCCCTCTCTCTGCCCCTCCCCCACTGGTGATATCTCTGTCTCTCTCTCAAAACACACACACACACACACACACACACACACACACAGAGGAGGAGGACAGCTCCTTCCACTAGATTCTTGGAAATGAGGCAGCCATCTTATCACCATGAGGAAAGGAAGTCTGTTGAGCCCTCAGAGGTGAGGACCCAGGGTCCTTGATCACAGAACCACTAAAGACTGACAGCCTGGCCTCCATACTTTCTGTCTTCACTGTTGCAGCCAGTCGAGTTGGTGTTTTTGGCTACTTATAGTTGACGGCAACCTGTATTAGACTCTCCCTCAAAGGAGCAGGAAATAAGGATTTATTCTCATAAAACAGTACGATTCAGCTTATCATCCACAGGCACACTATTCAGAGCCAGCGTTCAGCCCCATGGTGAGCCAGAAGGGAGAGAGGGAAGTCCCTTGGCCGGCAAAGCCAGAGCAAGGAGATTGTATTTGGAATGGATCCTGAGGTGGGATTAGGATTTGTGTGGGAAGAGCAGGAGGACATTCCGAGCAGCGGATGGCATGAGCAGACCTGCAGAGATAGGAGTGGCCAAGGCGCTGTCGGAGAATGGCGAGATTACGTCCTAATTCCACAGGCAGATTCTAGAGCACGGCGAGCTGCAGGCTTAGAAGGTGACCCTTGATGGATGCAGTGAGAGGCGTTGTGAGCAGGGGAGAAGCTAGGAATGGGGACCTTGAGGGGGAGGGGGAGGCCACCATGTGCCGGGTCGGTTAGAAGGGAAGACAGCAAAAGCTGAGTGGAATAATTCGGTTATAGGTGGTGAGGTTTGAGGTGACAGCAGTAGGAAATGGAGGAAGATATCGGAGGAAAATTGTAAAGGAGTGAAGGAACTGCTGAGAGACGGGTTGATTGAATGCGGAGAAAGGGGACATCTAGAAGCTGCCTCTGAGTGTTTGAGCGTGATGACATAAAATGGACATTTGAAAGAGGGGATCGATTTTAGGACGATGCTGTCTGGTCTTTGCCACTGAGGCTTTGAGGTAATGATGGAAGACCTAAGTAATGGGACCTTGAATTCATCTGAAAATACGGGTCAGGCCTTGGGAACGAGAGGCCAGGGCTTATGATGATGTGTCAGGGACAGCACAGATACACGCATAGCCCTCCAGATCTGCACAGTTTTGTGGGGTCATGTGCCTGTTCTTAGACAGTAAAATGGGTGAGGAAGTGGCAGGTGTCATCTCCTGGCGGAGGCAGCTAAGAGCCAGTATTCTTGCATTTCTTCCCCCCCTTTCCCCTCCCCCCAGGCCCAAGCATCCTGGGGGCCAAGGGCCACGGGCCTCGGATACGGTCACAGGGGGAGGAGGGCCTCCTTCCAGCATAAGACTTTGATTGTTCTGCCCTTGGCCGGGAAGTCGTGGTGGTGGAAGCCAGACCTGAAGCTGTAACAGAGTGGCGCTGCTCCCTGCTGCTTGTGCAGGGTCCAGGTGATACGTGGTCTTCAGGTTACGCTTCAGCACCTACTTCTGACACGGTTTGCTCAGAGGTCTGCGTGGAAGGGGTTAGAGCTCACCGGCTGCCTCTCGTTCTACCTCCGGGGCTTAGTGGTCTTGGAGGGTGAGTTTACTTCTTGCCTCTAATACCAAAGCCTTTTAGCTTTCCAGGGTAGGGGCTCCCTGCCCACGAGCTGTGGTAGGGAGACGGCCGCTCTCTCCAGGGGTACCAGCGTGTCCAGTGGCTTGTGTAGGGGAATGTTTCGGTGGCCGGTATCCACTGGTGACCAGCTTGAGCGTCTCAATCATCGGTGGGTCTAGACAGGGAGCTTCAGGAAAAAGTTCCAGAGCTCCACGGTAAGCTAAGAACGAGGTGCAAAGCCCAGTTTTTTTAACCTTCCTCTTCTCAGAAGATTGGAAATGTGCCTTTTCTTAAAGGCTCGGGAGTGTGTGGAGCAAGGCAGGCCCTGGGCCCAGACCACTCTTTGCCACGGCCGGGTTCATGTTGCCGGGCTGACTCACACTATTTTCCTAAGGGCAGGGGCCCTGATGAAGCGCTGGGAGGCATTTGACATCTGGTTTTCGTCAGGCAGCGAGTAAAAGTGCAGATGCCGAATCTGATCTTGCCTTAAACAAAGCAGAGCTGGATGCAGGGGAAGGGCCTTTGTGAGGCGCCTCTCCTGCTCCGGGTGCGATCTCTGGTGCGCTCTGTTTCTCGTCCAACTGGAAACTTGGAGGCCCACGGAGACCCAGCAGAAAAGCCTTCAGACGGAGGGATAGCCAGGCATTGGCCCCTCGGGCTTGTCTTTATGAATTTGAAAACTGAACGACATGGAGGGACCGTTCCTCTGTCTAACGTTTTTTTAAATTTGTCTTCCACTTTCAACAAAACCGAGGTGTCCTGAGTATTTGTGGGTACCGGTCTGTTCATGGGTAGCCGCCCTTATTTTACCCACTGCTCTCCCTGTTTCCTCTGACAGGCCTAGAAGGTCCACGTGTCGTCCCAGGAGGAGATGACACCAAAGCCATCTGTCAGCCTGGCCTTTTCCTTTGTCCATCTGTCCTTCCAGTCATCCTTCCATCTGTCTAGCCAGGCCACATTCAATAAGCATTTGTTAGGGAGCCTGCAGTAGGATTTGGGGCAAGCTACTTAACTCTTCTAAGCTCCCATTTATTTCCTCATCTGTAAAACAATAGGAGCCACTCATGTGGGTTAGTGGGAGAATTGAACGGGGCCACCCTAGGGAGAGAGCCCTTGGCACGTGCCTGGTGCCTGGTAAATGCTCAGCGGAAGTTGTCCTTTAGGACCAGGGGGCCTCCCTGGTCAGCTGACTGGTGGCAGGTTGCCTTGGCCATTTGGAGATTGGATTTAAGCCACAGTACATAGTTGCTGAGCCATTAATGCAAGACCTTTGGACCACATTGTCGTCACATTCCTTAGGATATCTTGCCGTTCTTGTTTCAGTCTGGGCGAGGCCACCGTAGCAGGGCTCCAAGAATCTCTGAGCCTTTGAACATATCCACTGGCTGCGGAGTGTCCACCAGCCTTGGCCTCATTTGACGTTGAGAGCAGCTACAGCTCTGAGGGGGTTTCCTCACCCCATTGATTGGGCCCTACCCCCTGGGGCTCGCCTGCCTGTCTGCCCCACCTCTTTTGCCACCCGCCAGCCCTCTGCCTCTGTGCCTTGGCTTATGCGGTGTGTCAGCCGGCCTCGCTTCCAGCCTCCTCTATCTGCTCAAGCTCCTGTGTCTATTGGAGCTCCTGTTCTCTTGCCTGTTCTTCAGGATTTCCCCCATTTTGCGTTCTTTTCCAGTGCTCTCAGGGAGCGGTGTTGATGTCATTTCACGCACCGTGCTGGGGTTTATGGAAAGAATGTGCGTTGGCATTTGAGCGTAAGGAATCCTAGAGTATCTGTTTAGAGTGTCCTGCGGAAGTGAGTTGTTTATTGCTGGCTGGCGTGCTGGGGTGTGGGGGGGCCGGGGCTTGGGGAAATGGATACCTGTGTTACCTGGGATAGCATCCCCTGAAGCACAGGGACCCCACAGGCAAGAGTAGGCTGGCCAGTGCCGGACTTTCCTGCTGGTGGCAGTGGCTCCTGACCCGAGGGAACCCCAGTGTTTGCTCCCCTCCCTTCCCTTGTTGTCCAGACTTCGCCGTCTCCCTCCTCTAGATTTCTCCACTGACAACTCACTTGCTTTTGCCTCTGGTGACGTTGGTATCCTGTGAATACTCTTCAGTGGCCACTTTCTGCCTCCTTCCTACTCTCCTCCAGTGACTGACTTGAGGACATTCTCGCCTGCGCTCTTTATGAGCCAGAAACTACCCGTGTCGCGGCTGGTCAGCGTATTGTGCTAAGAGGAACTTGTGAAGTAAAACGAGACACACTAACGAACTGGCACCTTTTGCTTCCGAGCCTTTGAAGGTTCCTAGGAGTCTTGCAGGTCCATGCTTTCTGACCTCAGCCCCTAGAAGTCTCCAGCTCCCCCTGAAGGCAATGATAATGGCATTTACCCAGGAGCCAGGCGCGGGAATGCGCTGTCCTGGCGCCTGTGGGAAGTGACGGGGAGTGGCCGAAGCTGGTGTTCCATGTCACAGAGCCCAAGGGTTCAAACAGCAGTGGGAACAAGCCACAGTGTTTTATAAAGGAGACTTTGTCCTGCTCTAGCTCCACTCTGTGTTTAAGCTGGCGACAGGGGGAGATGATGCAGTTGTGGGCAGGCACTTGCACGACCTCTCATTAAGGCAGGCGAAATGAGAGGCCTGGAGGGCCCAGCCAGGCTGGCCTTGAGCAAAACGGTCCACAGCTGTCCGGCCCTTGCCACCCCCTCTGTGCTGTTCTTGGTCTCCCCACTCCACCCCCCCACCCAGCCCCCGAGCAGCCATATCCACGGCTTCCCTCTACCCTGTGTCCCACTCAGGCTACAGCCTGCTCTCCTGGTCTTCACCGAGCCCTCTGGTGCATCCCTGACCCCTGACCCGGAAGGTTTATGGATCGGTAGGGTGGCTCCTTTGCACTGAAGAGGGAAGCAGAAGCTGACATTTATTTAACCCCCAAGTCAGTCCAGTCTGTGTGTTCACACACATTCTCTGACTTCATCCCTGCAGTTTCGGGTCAGAGGACTGTCATGCAACCCCTTGTCCAGATGGGGCAGTCGGGGCACAGCGAGGTTGTGTGATTTCTCCAGGTCACGGCCAGCACAAACCACTTCCTGCTAAGGAAAAGGAGCCCAGTATTGGTCTAATCTGCTTTATTGTGGGGTAATTAACATGCAACAGAAATTTACCAGTCTTAAGTGTATGGTTCCATGAGCGTTGAGGGATGTTGGTGTGAACCACCATCACAATCAATAGAGAGTGGTACTTTTGCCCCCGGAAGTTCCCTCCTCACACCCTCAGAGGCAGCAGGTACAGATCTGGTGTTTGTTACCACAGTGCTGTCCTGGCCAGAGTGTCGGCCATATGCAGTCCTGCAGTATGAAGCCTTTTGAATTGGACTTCTCTCACTCAGCATAATGCTTTTGCGATTCATCCATGTGCTTGCATGTACGGATAGATCGCATTCTGTGATGGACAGAATGTCCCGTTGATGGACATTTGGGTTGTTTCCAGTTTGGGGCTAGTATAAATCTGCTGTTTCGTGTACGAGACTTTGTGTGGATATAGGCTTTCGTTTCTCTTGGGTAAATAAATACCAGGAGTGGGTATTGCTGGGTCATACGGCGAGTTTACATGTAACTTTATAGGAAACTGCTAGACTGTCTTCCCCAGTGGCTCTGCCATCCTCCTTTCCCACCAGCAGAGTATGAAGGGGGACTAGCACAGTTGACTTCTAACCTGGGGCCTTTCCGGTCATCCCATAGGGTCACTAGCTGCTGTGGTGTTACTGGCTGATAATCACTTTAATGTGTACTGAGCTTGCACTTTTCCTTTCCTCTTCTTTTTCTTTTTAAAGAGTTGTTTGCCTTTATATTTATTCAGATTAGAGAATTCTAGAAACCCCAGAGCCATTTGGGAAAACACATATTTGAGATTCTGTTCCTCTAGAACCATCCTGGTACAAAAATCAGTATCAGATAGGGTTCTCCTGAGAAAGAGAACATAAACGTTTATAACATGAACATATATGCATGTATGCATGTGCGCATATATATGTATGTATACATATATGTACAGACATGCATATGTATACACACAGGCACACATACAGAGATTTAACTTTTGGAATAATTCTTGTGGTTCTGTGGTTGGCAAGTTTGAAGTCTCTAGGGAAGGCCAGCATACTGGAAACTCAACAGGATTTTACCCTGTGGTCTGAGCCTTGATTTCTTCTTCACTAGGGAAACTTCCATTTTTCCTCTTGAAGATTTCAGCAGAGTAGCTGAGACCCACCCATGTTTTCAAGGGTAATATCCCCTCAAGTCAACTGATTGTAGATATGTTTGGTTCCATAGCTGGCTCGTGTAGTGGCTAGGTTATAGTAACCAGTTACAGAGCCTGCCCTTTTAATGTGGGGTTTCTGGAAAAGTCTTAACATTTGGAGCCAGCTGATATTAGAGAGGTTTTCTCCAGGTGGCCCTTGGCAGCCCAGAGCAGCCTCCTTCGCTGGCTTTCTTCTCTGCCATCACCTCGGTTTGTAATTTGGAGTCATTGCTTGGGGCTCTCCTTAACAGGTGCCCAGTGACTGCGGTTTTCCTGCCTTACTTTCCAGTTAAGGTCCCTGATGTTTTGGCAGTCCCAAATGGACAGGGACGCTGTCAAATCATCATTGGCCTTGGTGTGGCTCCTGGGGAAATAGAGAAAAGGAGTTTGAGGAGCATGTGGCTGGGTTCACCTTTTTCTTTATTTGTGGTGGCATTTCCTGTGTGGGGACCGCTGACAGGTGTTCTTTGGTAGGGGTCCAGATGAAGGAAGCACGGGTCCTCTGGTCTGAAACATTGGTGTCACGGAGTAGAACGCTGAGCACGGGTTTGGGGAGGGCAGGATCAGCTGGGGAACCTGACTGCTAGGCTCTTCACTGTCCTGCCCTTGAAATGGAAAGTGTTGGTTTCCTGCCCTCCCCCTGACTCCTGCTAACTCCTGATCTTGGGTGAATCATCAGACCTTTCAGGACCTCAGCTTCCTCACTGAGGAGTAGGGACAATGGTCCGCATTGCACGGGGGGTTCAAGGGTCAGCTGTGCTGTCCATGGGATAGTGTCTTGTGTACACACGTAATGTCATGAGACTTGGCCTTGGCCACTGCCCTGACACTCGAAAGCCACCTCCTCCAGCCCTCCTCTGGGATCGCTGTGACTGGGGTAGGCTGGCCCAGGGCGCTGTCAGCTGAGAAGGCCGGCCTCCGAGAGCTTGGGGCATGGAAACTTCCTGCTTGCTCTCACAGACTGACAGAAATAAATGCACAAAAGAGGACTGAGCCGCTGCTGAGCGGCCAGGAGTCAAGGACACAAAGGATGGTCAGGGGAGTGAGTCAAGGCCCCTGAAGGCCACACGATGAGTGTCCATCGCAAGTGGGATTTCTTGGTCACCCAGGGTTGTGAGTACCAAAGTCGCTGGATTGCCGAGGAAGATGGGCCTTGGGGAGCCTTGTGGGAGGAACAGGAGCTCTAATCTGGGAATCCGGAGACCTGAGTTCTCTAAGCCCCTTTGTCAGGAGCTAACCATGTGACAGGTGACATGGCCACGTGATACTGACAGGTGTTCTTTGATGAAGGAAGCACAGGTCCTCTGGTCTGAAACATTGGTGTCACGGAGTAGAACGCTGAGCGTGGGTTTGGGGAGGGCAGGATCAGCTGGGGAACCTGACTGCTAGGCTCTTCACTGTCCTGTCCTTGCACAGGTTGAGCTCAGTTTCCTTTTCTGTGAACAAGGGAGTGGGACAGGATGATCTGACTCTGGAGCTTTCGCGTAGCATTTGGCGAATGAGGCTCTACAACTCCAGTACCTCTCACTGTGCTTTTTGGACCAAAAAGAGAGTTTGCAGCCTCTGTTGTTACTGGGAGGTAAATCCCTGTGGCTAATGAATAACTGCTTTAGGGGCAGAGGTGGGGGGAGTGGAGGCTGCAGAGGAAGGTGGTGGTGGGGTGGGGAAGGTTCCAGACGGGGGATGATTTAAGGCAACACTATGCAGAGGAGCCTGAAAATGCCTTTGCTGAGCGGTGTTTGCCATGGGCTCCCTGGCAGGTGGCCTGGTGGCCCCCGCTGATGTCTGCCACCCTGAGCTCTCAGGGCCCAGCACACAGCAGTGAATGATGATGGTGCAGTGGGCCTCCTGCCCCGAGGGGTTCTGCCTGCTGCCACCACGCCCTGCAGCTCAGGACACTTCTTCCCCGACAGCCCTGGAGCTCCTGGCTCTAAACCATGGGCTCTAATTCTGGCGGAGGCTTTTCCTTTTCCACATTTTCTTATCCACTTGAGCAAAATGCTCTTCCTTCCTCGCCGTGCAACAGGAGTTTTTAGCTTTCTCCCTGGTCAAATTTTGCTCTGCCCTGAATCCCACTCTGTTGTTTCTTTAGGTTTATCTTTCATATCCCAGACCTGGACCCCTGCCCCTTAAGCATAGGGACTCAGGTCCTCCTGGCTCTAGCTGCTTGGAGGCATCTAGAATTCTAATATTATTCATCAAGGGTAAAGTTGCCCTCAGAAATGTGCAATATGAAGTCTTACCTTATGGAAGTCATTCCAGACGTCAGAACCAGAAGCCTGAGGACCAATTTCTTTTCATTCTGAAGTTTTCTTTAAAAAGATAATTCTTGCACCTGTTAAAAGACAAATTTGGAAAAATGAAAACACACAAAATGTTCCATATTTCGAAGTAAAATTCTATGGAACAGCATCTTGGGTGGTTTTTAATGGTGACCATCCTACCAATAGTACTTAAAAGTTTGGTAACATTTTAGGAACACTAATTGGATGAATACCGTTCCTAACTTTTCTGACTTAAATCATAATAACACAATTCAAAAGCCCTTCTCCAAGCTTCCTTTTGTCCTCTGCTGCCCTTTTAGCTCTGCCCTCTGCCCTCTCGGAAGGCTGCCCTCTGCCGTGATCACTGCTCTTGTTTCTTTGAGGTTTATCTTTGCTCTGGATGCTGCTACTGCTTTTTCTTTTTTTTAATTTCCTATTGTGGAAAACTTCAAACGTATACTCAAGTGGAGAGAGTAGGATAATGACCCCCACGCACCCATCACCCAGTTCCAGCTGTTATCAGCTCACAGCCAGTCTTGTTTTATCTGTACCCTCACTCCCTTTCCTACCCTTCCTGTATTATTTTCCAGAAAACCCAAGGAACACTTATTATCTGCCCATGTGTTGTGGAAAATTCTTGTCCATTAGGCTGCATTTTTCAGTAATTTGTGTTTGCATTTAAAATCCCTCTTCAGAATAACAAGGAGGTAACATTTTGTCCCCATCAGATTGGTGAAAAATGTAGAAGCCAAACAATAGCAGGGAGTTGACAAAGACTTGGAACAGAAGGAACACTTAAACCCTGACCTTGGGAATGTAAATTGGTGTGCCAGTGTTGCAGAGCGATTTGGGCAGCGCGTAGCGTGACTGAAGATACCCTTAGATGAACAATTACAAGAATATTCATTGCAGTGAAGGGTCGGAAACCATTTAAGCATTCATCAACAGGAAAATGAATAGATAAATTGTAATAGATACAGTGAATATTCATACAAGGGACTATGATATGCAACAATCAAAAGGAATGCACTTGGAGTGACAGATGTCAACAGAGATTACTCTCAAAAATGTTTTGTCAAGTAAAAAGATGCAAAGTGCATTCAGCGATGACATTTTAAACAATTTTGAAATGTGCAGAAACTCTATATTGTTATACATCTATAGTAAAAGCATAAAAACGGACGGGAGTGATAAATGCCAAGTGCAGGATGTTGTTGTTTCTGCAGTGGGGGCGGGGGTGGAATGGGACTGAGGAGGGGGAAATACAGACACGGGCAGCATCTCTAGGGCTTACTTCCTTGGAAAAAAAAAATTAAGCAAGTGTGGCAAAATATTAGGATTTGACAGTCCTGGAATAGACACAGGTGTTTATGCTTCTTCATTCAAAAATTAAAGAAACGTGCAATTATTTTCAGTCTTCTGAACTTGAGGTGGCTCCTGTTGTCGCATGATGTCATTAGCATCTAGACTGAAGCTAAGAAACGTGTCCGTTCCTGAGAAAATGCATATTTTGTCATTCGATGACAGTGGGTTGTGGATCCCCTTAAATTTAATAGGTTCCTAGAGGCCCACGATTCCACGTATTTTCCAGACACTTATATTGACAGTTAGAAAAAGCCAAGTAATGAAGCCTTAATGATTTGACTTAACAAGTTATAGAAGAAGCAATTACATTGTGCTTCCTTTCTTCTTTTGGAGAAGGTGGGAGCAGCGTGTGGGAGGGGCAAAGGGGGACCCTTCCTTCCCTGTATGTAGTCTGGTCCTAGATGCGGTCTCCTTCCCCTCATCTGCAGTCATTGAACACCCATCTCCACGCCTGAGGCTTGCACCGGAGTAGGACAGATGGTCCCGGAGGAGGTAGGATTTGGAGAATGAGGCCTGGGTGACCAGATGTACGCAGGATGGAGTTCCCATCTTTATACCAAGACATACATCTTGAAGACCTGGTCCCTGCCTGTCCATCTGCAGCTGTGCTCCGTGTACCTGTGCTCATCCTGGCCTTTTAGCCAGAGCCCACACTAGTCCTCTTGGCGAACTCACCCTTTATCCTCTGGTTTTGCGTGTGCCCTGCCCTCACGTGTGGATGAGTGCCTCCCTATACCTGTCCCTGGGCTGCCTGTCCTTAACTCCTGTTTACTTCCCGAGATGCCCTCCCTGCCTCTCCCCAGGCTGACCCCACCCTCCCATGGTCCCTGTGCAGTTAGCTCCTTATCTGGTTGGTGCTTCAGCCCATGCCCATCCCCCTACCTGTTACTTTTTCCTGGGCAGTGATGCAGGTAGAACGGTTCAGAGTACGGACCCTGGACAGATTACTTACCCTGTGGGCGCCACATTCATCTGCAGACAGGGTGAGAAGGGCACCGACCTCACGTTGTCGTGAGGGCTAATTGTGCCCCACGTGAGGCCTTTAGAGCAGGGCCTGGCAGGACTCAGTGCTGAGACTAGCTGGTGCCACTATTGTTATTTTCCTGCTTCCTCCCCCTTCCTCGTTCTCCTTTTTTCCTTCCCTCCTTCCTCCTCCTTTGTCCTTATTGTTGTTCAGTCACCAACACAGGCGGATGGAAACCATTGTAAGCAAAGCCTATTGGCAAATTTTGGAAGGACCAGGGGGAGATCGGATGGATGGGGGTGCGGGCCTGGGATTTGGACACCTTGAAGACCAAGGTGGAGGTATTTAGACGAGAAGGGACTGGCAGAGTGGAGCCCCTGGGAATAACACATTTTCTTAAAATTCAGTTGTATTTTTAATATGTGCGGAATGGCTTAGGACTTGGCATCAAACTGCATTTCCTGAGAATGCCTACTGTGTGTGCCAGCAAGAGGCATGGTGATGCAGTGCACCTGTGGGCGGGACAGGCAAGTGGAGGTCTTGTGCCCAAGCATCCTGTTCATAGTTCTCTGGCTGGATTAGGGTATTGTAGGGTTCTGTCCTTGACCATTCTGCACTTTTTCTGGTGAGTTTTGATGAAGGTGAAGGTCATAACTCATCTAAAGTCATTTAAAGAACTTAAAAACAAGAAGAGACAGCAAATATGTTGGATGGTAAGGAAGACAAAAAACTAGGTAGGCTGATGTTCTGCATTCTGTTACGATAGAACTGGGCTAAAGGCGAGGTTTGGAATCTTAGCTGCACAAGTGTGAGAGGGGGAGGCTGTGGGAAGGATGGCAGGTTGTAGTTGGCAGGTACCAACCATGTGGTGTGGCCACCAAACAAAGCTGTCTTGTCTGCACAGAAAGAAATTTGGTGTCTAGAACCAGCGTGGTGGTCTGCTTGCTCTATGCCGGTCAGACCACAGGTGGGGGACGGCATGAGGTTCTGGGTAACACGTTTGGAGGGACAGAGGCAAACCGGAGCCTGTTTAGAAGAAACAGGGGAAGATCTTGGGCTGTCCAGCCTGGAGAGGAGAAGCTTCAGAGCTTCTAGATGGCAAACTCCTTGAGCACCAAGATGGTTCCTGTGCATCTCTCGTAGCCTTAGTACCTGTTTCAGTGTCTCGTGCCTAGAATGTGCTCAGTTATTACCCACTGAATGGGTAGACAAGTGGCTGGGCTCGTCCTGTGTCCAGGACCCCTGAGCTTAATTTCAGTTCAGAGTAAAGAAGAACTTTCTAACAGAACTTCTCCATCTGGGCTGCCATCAGTGGAGATGAGCCACAGGTGTGGGGAGTCAGGCTTAGGGGGCAGTGAGACCAGGGGGCCCCAAGAATCATTCTTTACATCCCTGAGTCAGGGCTTTGTGTGGACGGAAGTAAAGGGAGTGGGTAGAAAAATCTGTGATTGCCAAGGGTGGCCAGGAACAAGTAGATTTGTAAATGAATCTGCTGGAAACTTATCAACGCACCCCTCCCCCCGCCAAACAATGCTTTTTGTAATTTCTGGTTAAAATGCCCTAATTTGAAATAACATCGAGTAGGATTTAAGTTAATAGTGTGAATCGCAGTCCCATTTGCTCAGCCTCATGGCCCAGATCGGCAGAGCCATTTGTCACAGTTGGTTTTAAAGCCAGGAAGAAAAATACTCCTGGATGCTGGCCAGGACTTCTTGTGGAGATGCTGTCTTTGGAACATGGAAGGGGTGGGTGGTGAGAAAGCTGAGGTTGGGCAGAAGGAGGGCCATGTGCCGGGAGGCAGGAGATGGGGTGCCAGTTTCCGTCCCTGGCTTGCTGGTTGACCTTGGCCGAATCCTGCAACCTCTCAGGCCTCGGTGCCTGGTGGAGAGGGGGCCCGGCAGAGCATGCCTTCTCCAGGCTAGGCCAGGACCTTCTCGTTCTTTTATTCAGTCAACTAATATTTGGAGCTCCTCTTAGGTACCAGGCACCATTCTAGAAGCTGAGAATCCAGCAGTGCCAATACTTCTTCTAGTTTTAAGACCTAGGATGCTAAGAGTGGCCTCATCCATCCTGGAGACCAGCATTTCTTCCAGGCAGAAGTGCATGCAGACTGTTGGGAGCTCAGGAAGAGTTGTCAGCAGCCTTCCTCCTGATGCGCTTGAGGCCTGAGAGGGAGGAACCAGGGCCAACTCAGAAGTGCATGAAAATCAAGCTGTGGAGATTTGGATCGCTGAACACATGCTCCCCAGAGCACCTCTGAGAATGGAAGGAACCGTAAAGCTGTTGTAGGGAAGGTGGTCGTGGAGTGGGGCTGTCTGCAGGGCAGGGCCCCCCCTTTGCTGGAGGAGGCTGTGGGAGGCCTCAGGTGGGCTGGTGGGTGGGGGGAGGGTGGTGAGGCACCTGTGGGGAGGCTTGTTCTATGGAGTGGAGGTGCACTAGGAAGGGGGTTCTGGGAGAATGAGCGATTGATTCCTCCTGCAAGCATGTACCAGGTACCTGCTGCTGAAGTGCAGAGGGGCCCATATAGATGGGTTACAGGGGGGCTGTGACTTCAGCTGCCCGGAGGCTAGCAGGGCAGAAGAGTGTGGGGCGAGCTGCCCCAGGGGGCAAGGACAGCCTCGCAGCAGAGATGACAAATGGGCTGGGCCTTCAGGAGGGACTAGGAGTTGGCTAGGTGTGGGGCAGAGAAAGAGCCATTCCCAGGAAGGGCTTTGGAGTCTTCTGAGTTTGCATTTGTGTTATGGGTGGAGGCGGAGGCCCCGTCAACAGGCTCTGGTCATTTGATTCTTGGAACGATGGGGGATATACTTCAGTGCCCAAAAAAGAGGTGGCCATCACAGTGTTCGAGGCTGAGAATTCTTTGTGCTTAAGCTGCCATAAGTCTTTTCTGGAACACTGTGGGTGTAAAACAAAAAATAGTCCTTCCTGCTCTGTGTGTGGGGAGTTGGAGGGATGAGGGCTGGGAGGTGGCTGGCGGGCCAGGTGCAGAGGGTAGCAGGTGGACGGAGGTATGGCTGCCCGAGGGGGCCACAGGAGGGGCTGAGAGTGACTGAGTCAACAGGATTTAGAGACGGTCCACATTGAGGTAGCAGAGAAGAACAGGGATCCCCCCCTCTGCCAGGAAGAGAGCTGAGGAAGGTAGACATCAGTGGGGACTGTTTGGGAGGAAGTCAAGTATGGGCAGACACAATGAATTTATTTAAACACATTTCTGGAATTGGTGGCTCGACTCCAGGGCTTGGCCAGGCTCCGTGCCTCAAAACCAATGAGAAGTGGGGGCAGGGAGGAGGGAGCGCCTGGGTGGTTCAGTCGGTTGAGTGTCCAACTCTTGATCCCAGCTCGGGTCATGATCTCATGGTTCATGGGTTCAAGCCCTGCATCGGGTTCAACGTTGACAGTGTAGAGCCTGCTTGGGATTCTCTCTGTCCCTTTCTCTCTCCTCTCCTCTCCCTCTCCCTCTCCCTCTCCCTCTCCCTCTCCCTCTCCCTCTCCGTCTCTCCCCTTGCCCACTTGTGTGCACATGTACTCTCTCTCTCCCTCAAATAAATAAACTTAAAAAAAAAAAACACTAAGCAGTTGGAACCTGAGGTGAGTTTGAGATGGGGTCTAGACCTTGGGGATTCCATTGTTTAGAGGCAGGTTATCAGTTACATAGAGCTTTTCAACCAACCACCCCTAATCTTGGTGGCTTAAAATAAGAATCCTTTTATTCTCTCTCAGGAATCCTGTAGGCCAGGACTTCAGGAAGGGTTTGGCTGGTAGTGATTCTGGCTTAGTGTTTTTGGTGAGGCTGCAGGCAGCTGTCGGCTGGGACTCCAGGAGGTGGAGCTATGGGGACCAGCCTCTCTTTCTCTTTCTGTGGACATTCTTGAGGGCTGGCATGGCTTCCTCCCAGTATGGTGGGCGCAGGGCAGTCAGGCTGCTTCCATGGGCCCCAGGGTTCCAAATGAGTGTCCTGAGAGAGCCAGGTAGAAGCCTCTTGTGACCCAGCCTTGAGGTCATGAGTGTCTCTACTGCCGTAGTCATAAGCCTACCCAGATTCAAGGGGAGGAGACTCAGATCTCATCTCTCCATGGGAGCCATGTCAGAGTCAGGTGAGCAGAGCACATGGAACGAAGGTACCATTGTGGTCAACTTTGGGAAACACTTGCTCAAGTGGGGAAATGGCAGGAACACTTGAACTACCCAATACATTACAGGCAGAGAGTTGGGGACGCCACCTGTGGTTGGTGGGCAGCCCAAGATACTGGGCACACAGGAGAGGATGCAGCAAATGATGATGAGCCTGACGAACGAGATGTTCTGGGCCTGAGGAAGCAGAGGGAGGGAGGGCGGGAGGGGCAGAGGGAGGTGCAGTTTGGCCAGAACCATGTGCTTTTGGTGATTAGTTGTTCTTCACGTGCTTGAGCCCATCCCCCCCACCTTCCCCTTAGGGCTCTAAACGACACTTCATTAGGGGAAATTGTAAGTTATCTTAGTCTTTTTTATTGTCTCTGGATTTTACTTTGGCATAGCATGCATTTTTATTCATTTACTTTTGAATGAGTGAATGGATGCACGTGTTTAATTTAAAAAGATGCACAAGGATGTAGATGGTGAAGATTAAGTCTGCTCCTCACCCGGTCCCCGGAGAGACTACCGCCGTTGCAGTGCACGAGTGAAATATTCTCCCTGCTCGTCTGGTCTGGCCCTGAGGTTCTTCCCTCGCCACTGCCTCCTCTCCAGACCCGACGACCCAGCCACCTTGGCAAGAAGGCAGGGCCTGCGGACTCCGGGTCAAGCCCAGCCTGGGGCTCTGTTCAGGTTTTTCTGAACCTGTCATTTTAGATGTTGCTTCTAATTCAAGTTGGATTCATTCCACGTTGGTTCTTTATTTCTGCTTTGTGTGGTTTCTAAGTGTTCTTTTACTCCCAAGATCCCGATTTCTGATATTTTTTGTTCTGCCAGTTCCACGTACGTTTCCCTGGTAAAGAGACGTCTGTATAGTTGGGGGAATCCACGGGCTTTGAATTTTGGTAGTACAGAATCACATAAACTTGGAGCTAAAATGGGACTGTAAGGAATGTCTTGTTGTTTTCCCTTTTTGTTTGTTTGTTTGTTTTGGTTTTATTTATTTATTGCACGTAGGGAATTCAGCCCTAGAGAGGAAACTGAGAGATTGTCTAATGTAAAAAACGAAACAAAATGAAACCAAAAAAAACAAAACACCTCCCACAAAAACCCCAGACCAGCTCTGCTCTACTTCCTTGGGATGGATGTCAACCTGCAGAGACCCCCGAGTCCCTGGAGCAGGTGGTGGGAAGTTCCTGATCCAGCCCTGGACAGGAACGCCTGAACCCAGGATGTTCCAAATGGCTCGAGTGTGGGGACCCTGGCGCCATGCCCGGGCCTGGGTCGACTTCTTAGCTGGCCTTCAAAAGGACAGATTGCAGCTGGGCTCTGCGCGGTACCTGAGCGCAGCTCACAAGCACCAAAGTCTGTGTCTCTGCACTGCGCAGCATCGATCCGTAGCATTCGAAGCTATTTTTTTCTGAGTGTCCGCGAAATTCATTACTTTACAATGAGCCTGTCAGGGATCACCGCAGCGAAGAAGCTTTCCACTCAGGTCCCAGTGCCTCATTCTTAGCGAATTTTGCCTTAGCTAGTAAATCAAATACGCTGTAAACGCACTAATGTCACTATCCCCACCAGTGGGGATCTACAACTTTGTCAGAGCCCCTTTCTGTCTATTGCCTCGCCTGTTCCTGGTTGCGGCCCTTTACTTTTCCGGATTTGGCTGGAGGTTCTGCAGAAAGGTTTTTAACCGCAGCTCCTTTGCCCGTAAAAAGCACCCCATGCAGTGGGGCCTGTGCTTGGCTCTACGGGTATGGTGAGTTAATCCCGCCAGACAAGGGGAGCTCTAAGTTAATGAGTACAGTCTCTCTTTTCCCTCCTAGAGCATGGATTTCCTGTACAGTCCGTGCTGAGTTCCGGGAGACAGAAACGTGGCTGAAAAAGGATCGCTGAGCAGGATTAAAAATTAATCCTTCAGCGTCCACGTCCTCATTTGTTGCCTTCCAGGTTCGGTTTTCTTTCTGCCTCTGAGGACCCCTCATTCGGAGTGTTGTGTGGTCAGTTACTCCACGGTTCTCTTGAAAGCGGTTTCGGAGACGCTGTTTAAATCCTGGTGGGTATGTCGCCTTTCAATGGCAGTCTTCTGTGCCGAGGGATGCTGGCAGCCCCTGCACCCCCAACCCCGCACCTGTCCCCCCGCACCCACCCCCCTGCCACACACCCACCCGTAGCTCATCTGGCCCTTCACAAAAGGCAACTGATAACTCCCCTTATCAGCACTAGATGTGTTGGAGACCTTCGGGGATGGTCAGCGTTTTCTGGTTTTGATTACCACGTAACTATTTTAAATGTGCAGCCCTAGCAAAGTGATAACCTTCACAACCATATAATCAGAGCCCTCATTAATGGGATCATTTTCTGGGTGGAACATTGGTTGTCTTTCCTCCCTTTTCTCAACCCAGCGTTCGTTGATTGAGTCGTGTGAGTCGAATCCTTGACTGCCTTCTGGGAAGGGGCTCTGCCCTTGGTGACTTCTGCTGTGTCTGGACCTTTGTGGTTAACAATGCCCATTTGGGAGCTGTGCGGTCTACAGCTGATGGAGGTTTTGAGGAGGACCGAATGCCAGGTATTTGGGAACAGTCTTGAATTAACCGTCTTCTGGCAACTTTCTCAAATGGCTCAGTGGCTTATCATGGCCTATGAGGCACCTCCCGTCTGAGTGCCTGCCATCCATCAGCTGTGTGACCGTCCTCTGCTCCCTCTGTCCTGCAGAGGGCTGTTGGAGGAGGTGATTTCGAGCTGCAGGTGGTGGGGTGGTCTGGACAGTGGGGCTCTCGGTCCAATGATGACCTCATCAGCTTCCCCACAAACCTGCTTCCTCTGTCTTCTGCACACCTACCCAGTGGCCCAGATCTGGGAGTTGCTCTGGACAGCTCCCTGGACACCCTTTCAGGCTCTTGACCACATTTCCGTGCATCTTTTCTGCCAGACTGCCTCCCTCCACCTCCTGTGATCTGCTCTACTTGGGGCCTCAGTGGCACTCTTATGGATCACCGTGAGGATCCCCTGCTGGGACCCCTTTCCAGTCATTCCTGCCAGAAACATCTTCCCAAGACATGATTCAGAATATATATTCTCTTTTTAACACCCCCTCAGTGACTCTTCATTGCTCTTGGACCAAAGCCTCTTTACCATGGCAATAAGCCCCTGCTTCATCTTGGTCTGAGCCCTCTGTGGGCCCTCTAGCTCCCTCACGCAGCTCTGTGTGGACTCAGCCTGCTCTGTGCCGAGGTCCGGGTCGTGTTGTTCCAGCCTCACTGAGCAGGAATGCCCGCTCATCCTGCTTCATACTGGCACAGGGAAGCGCTGTTCTCTGAAGCTCTCCTGACTCCCCATGGTTGGCAGGGACGGCTTGCCCTGTGTCCTCCATATGCCCTTCACAACGCTGCTGGCTCTTTGCAGCCTTCGTTTACACATCTGTCTCCACCTCCTGGACTGTGAGGGGATTTGGGTCTTGTAGTTCATCAGCCTAAAGAACACAGCGGCTGGCAAAGGAGAGGCACCATCTGTATTTGTGGAATGGATGAACAAGGAGCCCATGGTAGTGGCTTGCCATCCACTGTGGCTCTTAATTTCTCCGAGCCTCCGTTTGCTCACCTCATCTCTAAAATGAGGACGGTACACTTCTCTTAGAAGACGGCTATAAGTTAAAATGAGAACGCACTTGTGGAAAACACTAGTATGGTGCGGGTTTGGCTAATGCCAGGGATTTAGCAGGTACTCAGTCCTTATGGCCCTTTTCAGGTGACAGCCAGGGATAAAGCCTCAGTTTCAGGATAACGCATCCCATTACTGCCTTGAATCTTTTGTCTCCTTTCCGAGAGGTCTTCTGTCTTGCCCCTAATTAGGAGGGCGTGTCTGGGGAACACCTTTAGCGTCTGGGCTGGGTTTGCCACCATGGGGGCAGAGGCCTTTGAATCCTTCCTTCTTTGTGGGACCGTCGGCAAATGTTCAGAATCCCAATCCTGAAATCTCTGTTCCTCAAGGCTTCTCCAGGGCCTTTGATGGTGCGGCCGCCCTCGCTCTCAGGCTCTCAGTAGGGAACTACAAACAGCCTGTAACGCATGTCATGTCCTCGGCCCCCGGTATGTCAGAGGCAGCCTGCATGTTAATGCCGGAACTTCTGCTTTCTTGGGGACTCCTCCAGCTGGCTGTCACTCAGGTGCCTTCTTTGTACCCTGGAAGGACGCTTGTCATCAGGGCTCACGGTTTCCATTCATGCTGTGCAGGGGCATCCAGTTGGAAGAAACAAGAGAAGAGATACGTAAGGGGGCTCGGAACAGATCAACATGGAATTGTAAGTTTAATAGCTTGGAAAATTAGGAGTTTTAGCAAAGTGACTAAATAGCTTAAAAAAAAAAAAAAAAGGAGATGAGGTCAGACCTGTTCTGCCAGACCCTTGAGCAAGTACGAAGCTCAAATAGAGGGCAACTGATTAACCATGCGACATGTCGCACCTGCCAGGTCACCTGGCCAGCCTGGCC
Source organism: Acinonyx jubatus (assembly GCF_027475565.1). Taxonomy (NCBI): domain Eukaryota; kingdom Metazoa; phylum Chordata; class Mammalia; order Carnivora; family Felidae; genus Acinonyx; species Acinonyx jubatus. The sequence continues at coordinate 98,171,024 of NC_069381.1, read as the reverse complement.
CTGGCTGATTTTGCCATCATATTCGCTCTCAGCCCTTCCCTGTTTCACATCACCCCACCACCCCTGCCCTGCACAGGCTGCCTGGCCACCCCCTCCCTCTCCCCCTCACACAACCTCAGACTCATCTGCACAAAAGCATTCACTCCTCTCCGACTCCTTTTTTGGGGGGTGAGGGGGAAAGCGGTCTGAGAATGCCTTTCCAAGTGTAATCCATGCAGAGTGTAGAATGCTTAGGGAGCACGACATGCAAAGAAAAACTGTCGCTTGTGACCCTACTGTCCTTTAGTGTTTTCCTGAAGATGAGCCCGGTTCTTTCCCCACACATACATAGCGGGATACGGGGCGTGGGGGAGTTCCTTACAAAAACACTTTCAAACCCTTTAGAGCCTTTTCCTCCTTTACTTTGTAATAGGCTTTCAACATTTTATTTATTTATTTATTTATTTATTTATTTATTTATTTATTTATTTAATGTTTATTTTTAAGAGAGAGAGGGACAGAGTGTGAGTGGGGGAGGGGCAGAGAGAGAGAGGGAGACACAGAATCTGAAGCAGGCTCCAGGCTCGGAGCCGTCAGCACAGAGCTCGATGTGGGGCTCGAACTCATGAACCGTGAGATCATGACCTGAGCCAAAGTTGGACCCTCAGCCGACTGAGCCACCCAGGCGCCCTCAGCATTTTAGGTGTTCATAATATTTCCCTATGATTTTTGATGTCTTCGTAGTATTTCGCCACAGGGGAAGGGCCGTAATTTACGTAATAGAGCCTCGCTCAGTGGACCTCTCCCTGCTTCTGCAAGCGCCCCACCCCACCCCACCCCTGCTCCATGTTCTGTGCTCCCCAGTAAGAACAAGCAGGGGACCCGCTGCTGGCTACCTGGTGATAGTCATGCTCAAAACATGTTCCTTGAATTAAACTGGAAAAATATGCAACCCAAGGGCTGCCCACAGAGAAGGGCAAAGTGCAAGACACGGAACCACCAACAATGAAAGTCAAAGCTGAGAGAGGAGGAATGGCCAGGAATTATTATGATAAGGTAACAGGTGCTTGGGAAAATCCCCAGAGGCAGTGTCCATGCACTTGAGTATTAATTTTTAGTTGAGTGTGGATGTTGGTGCTTTATTGGTGTGCTAGACATATTTCAGGATCCCTGGCCACTCATGCTTGAAACAGGGGGTTGCCCCCTCCCCCATGGTTCCTGCTGCCTTGTATACAACAAGGACCAAGGGGGTAGTGGTATTATGCCAAGTAATGGAATACAGAAGCCTATCTGGTCAAGTCTGGCTTGTCAATCTGGTCAAGTGTGTATCATAAATGGTCCCCAAATCCACAACTAAGCCTTTGAGGTTAGTGTCTGGGGATTTTGTACCAAGAGCCATAGTGGGATGTTGTGAGTATACAGTAATAATAGGCATATGTGAACTGAATTGTTGGAGCACAGAAACTTTGGCCAAGTAAAGGAAGCCCATCCTTGAATAGAAGAGGGCCTAGGTCACATGGGTCTCCAGTTCCGGGCTTTCTAAGATCCACGACCCATACTCTTGGGTTGTTTTGAACTTCCACAATATGGCTTGTCAACCCCCCTTCTTCACTCCCCCCCGCCCCGACCCTGCCACTGCCACTTGAGTTAGTCGAATGGGCCCCTGTGCTCAGCTTCTTGTGATTATCTGGCTAACCTCCAAGAGGTGGCCCATGTGTGTGGGGATGGTCATGGTCAGGAGGATGGTCATCTCTGCTGCCAACCTATCTGCTTCTCTCACTGTCCCTCCCTCGCTGTGCTGCAAAGCCAGCCCTGGCTCCCAGAGAGAGCTGCCGGGAACCTCCAGAACTGAAGGTGGGTGTTCTGGGCTTTTCCTAACTTTAGAAAAGTGGAGCCTTGGAGCCTGCTGGACTCGTTGGCTCATAGGCTCATCCATCAGTAACATTTACTGAAGCGTCTACCAAGCCCCAAGCACTGAGTTCAGGGTGTGCACAGATAGCAGCTCAGATTCCTGCTAAGCGTCACAGCATGACCTCCAGAAGGCCAAGAGAATGTGGGGAGAAGACTGCGGCCTTGGGCGGAGTTGGGAGAATAGCACTAGGAGAATAGCACTAGTGGTTCGTACAAGGAGCGCACACTGAGTGGGAGCTAGAGGGGCTGGACCCAGAGTAGGAAACTGGGGAAGCAGTAGGAAGCCTGAGGGCCCTCTGAAGACCACCCACTGGAAACCTGTGTGTTCTTGGCAACTGGATATCCCCCATTTCTCACCTCTGTGTCTCCATGGCCTTGGCGTCGGGAGAGAACAGGGTGGGGGGACATTGTGTCGAGGGACACGGCACAGCCTCCTGAAGCCATAGCCATGGGTACCGGTTCACATCCAGGACTTGGTCTTATTCCTGATGCACTGGACAAGCCCCTCAAGGCTTCTGCATCAGAGAGGTAACATCCTAATGCTGCCTGAAGGAACCCTTGTGGCGTTTTTTCAGGAAATATGTGGGCTTAGCCTCCTCCTCCTCCTGGGGCCACGAGAGCATCAAGGGGGACATAGAAGCCTGCCAGCTTCTAGGAGGAAGAGCCAGGTGACAGGGCGTGATGGGAACCAAGGAGGTGTCTTTCTGTTCCTCGTGTGGGACGGTGGTAGTAGCCAGTAAAGAGACTGTTTGGAGATCAGCACATACCTCTCAATCGGCCTGAGAACTTGGAGAAACTGGGGCATCTCAGGTCCAGAAAGGCCCCCTAAAATAGTGTCAGCAGCAACAGTTATGAAATGCATGCTTGTGAGAAGGAGCAGGCCTTTGCTGGCCCCAAGTGAGGGTTCTTTTGCTGGAACGCACGTGAAGTTTGTGGTTCCGAGTCCACCAGACTTGACCGGGGAGCTGTGCCGTGAGGTGGCCTCTTACTAAAAAGAAATCAGCCTGACGCTGATGACCACACTCCACCCGTTTCTGTTATCTTTGAAACCGGATGGAAGGAAACAGTGGTCAGTAGGTACTAGGGTAATTACAGGGAAAGCATTTACAGGCAAGTAATCTGATTCCATCTTTTAATTTTTTTTTTCCTCCTCCAGAAAACAGAAGGCAAATACTGGTACTTACGTTCAGTTATAAGCATTTCCGTTGGATATGCCGCCTTGAGTCCCGGTGGAGGTGGGAAAAGGGTCTGTTACCTGCGCCGTGGGCATGATTGGGTCAGGGCAGGCTGCATAGCTCCCCTGTCTCCTTTCCAGACGCCGTTTCCATGCTGTGCCATCCTTAGGATGGGGGTGAGGGGGCCACAGGTGAGGAGTATGAGAGGGTGGGTGGGACTCGGGGGCATCAGCCCTACCTTTTCTGGGAGTGTAGGGTCATGGCGAGGGCTGAGTGACAGGAGAGGGGGGCTGAGGAAGAAGAGGGAGGTCTGGTCCTTGGGACTGGTCCTGGTGCCAAGCTTGTCATGGAGCGAAAGAGTCATGGACGTCTTGGTCCATGACTTGGACCACGAATTGCTCTGGTCTTCCCTGTGGGTTTAAATGGTTAAGGAGAGAGAAGCTGGAGGGGTGTACAAATTCGGGCAAGGAAAAGGCAAAGAGGTAGTGTTCCTAGACAGAGAACAGGTTTTGAGTTCAAGTTCAGCTGCTTGATGCTCGAAAATCAATACTTGAGAGGCAAGTGAGGGCGGGAGAGGAAAGCTTGCTTTATTCAGGAAGCTGGAAACCTGCGAGGGTGGTGGACTCACGTCTCAAAGACCATCTTCCACAGCCAGGCAAAGCTGGAGTGGTTTAAAGGGGAAGTCAGAGGAAAAGAGAGGGGGTGTTCCGTCCAGGAGAAACAGGTGCCCTGGCAGGTAGTCCTAGGTGGACATGACCCTGGACAGATATGCTGGCATCAGCCACAGCTGTTTTCCATTGTGGTCAGACCTTATCTTCTGGGAAAGTCGGGTCCTTCACTCGTCAAGGCCAGTGATCTGCAAAATCTCAAGAGAAGTAGGTTAGTTCAGCTCCAAACCAAGGGACTTAGGTCAGTGAGCAAGGAGCACATATCCCTTAGGACCAGTTGGAGTGCTATTATAGTAGGAGGCATGTGGAAAGAGAAGGGCATGTTGGTTATAGCAAAAAAAAAAAAAAAAAAAAAAAAAAAAAAGAAAGAAATTAAGCTAATATCCATCAATAAGGGAATAAATAAAATGTGGTGTAATTCCAGGAGGGGGTACTATACACCTATATAAAAGGAAGGAGCTAGAATTATGTTTAATGTCAAAAACATTGAGGAGCAAAACCAAGGAATGTGTCTGTATGGAACCAAAGTGTTTATATGAAAAAGTGGTGACTGATACTGTATATTTTCAATGATTATATATACATAGATATATATCTTTATGTGAATGGATTTTATAAAAGAGTCTGGAGTGATATATCATCCCTAAATCATGCCGATCTCTGGGGAAATAGTGGGGGGAAGCAGGATGACAGCTGGTAGTTGGAAGAGATTGAAGGCTTATAGTATTTTCATTAAAATGGTTTAAATATTCTAACTTAAGTAAATATTCGGATGTTTCAAGCATTTTTGAAGTCACAGTTCAGTCTTCTAAGGTGGCATCTTCAAGTTCAGTAATGAGAAAGGAGGCAGCAGCTTGGGAGCAAGGACCCAGCCCCGGGGCTCGCTCACCCAAGCCCTAACGCAGACAGCGAAGCAGCCTTGTCATGACTCAGCAGTGCACGTATCATGGAGGTCAAGGTCGGTTTGGGGTGAAGGGAATCGTCGTGTTTGCCGTCTTTGCTGGTCCTGTAGCTGGTAGTCACACCTTCTTAGAAGTGGCATCAATAATTTAACATTAATTAATCATCATCTTTGGACGAGCTCTATTTTAGGTACCACTGGGGATTTAAACCAAAAAAAAAAGGAGAAGAAGGAAAGAGGGAAAAAATACCCTGGGTGGTATTTTTGTCCTTGAACTTAAAACCAGGCCAGGCCCTCATCTTGTCTCACTTGACTGAATTTGGTCTCCCTGCTTCTAGTCCTGCCCTCTGCTCTGTCCTCTACCTGTCACCAGAGTAATGACTCAAAAACACAACTCTGATCTGTGACCTTCCCTTTCTTCCGCTAGCCTCTTTTTCCACTTCCCCTCTCCCAGAGGACAGGTTTGACATTATTAACATGCCTTTCAGTGCCCTTTCCCACCTGGCACTCATGGACCCTTCAGCCATGTGACAAGAGCCCTTGGCAAACTTCTTGCTGGTCCTAGAATACACTAGAGTGTTTTTAGTGTGGCGTGAACTTTCCCTCCCATCCTTCAGGACCCAACTCAAATACCCCTACTTCCACGAAGTCTTTTTGGACCTACTCTCTCCCTCTGAGGGCTCTTAACCTTGCACTTTGCCCCTCACTGACGTCACATCCTGTTGTATAACAACGATCAGTTATGCGTATTTTCTCTGGGATTGTCAAGTTAACATAAAGCTGTATCTGATTAATCTCTCTCTGTTTCTGGCCCGGTACCCTTCATCTAATAGATACTCAAAAAATGGTTGAAAGTGTAGTGTATGTCCCAGTTGTCTTTGCCATGTAACTGATTACTCCAAAGCTCAGTTGCTGAAAACAACTATTTATTCTCGTGGAGTCTGTGGGTCAGGAATTTGGGCGGGCATGGCAGGAATGGCTTCTCTGTGTTCCCCAGTGTCTGAGGTCTCAGCTGGGAAGATTCCAAGGCCAGGAGGCTGCTTGCAGCTGAGGAATCATAGGAGGGCTTGGCAGTGGTGCTGGCTGTGGATGGCAAGGTCTTTCGGGCTCTGGACAGGAGCACCCTACCCATGTGCCTTGGGCTTCCTCACAGCATGGCAGCTGAAATTCTTACACAGTGGCACGGACACTAGGTAGCAGAGCAGAAGCTGAATCACTGTTTATGACCTTACTCTGACATTCACAGGGTCACGAGCCCGTCCAGGTTCAAAGGGCAGGGAATTAAGCTCCATCTCCAATAGCATGGTCACATTGAAGAAGAGCTCATGGGACAGGAGATTTTTTTTTTTTAATGTTTACTTCTTTATTTTTGAGAGAGAGAGAGAGAGAGAGAGAGAGAGCAAGTGCGAGCGCGAGTGAGCAGGGGAGGGGCAGGGAAAGAGGGAGACCTAGAATCTGAAGCAGGCTCCAGGCTCTGAGCTGTCAACACAGAGCCCAATGTGGGGCTTGAACCCGTGAGATCATGACCTGAACCGAAGTCAGACGTTCAACCAACTGAGCCACCCAGGCGCACCCCCCTTTGTTTTTAATGTTTATTTATTTTTGAGAGAGAGACAGAGCATGAACAGGGGAGGGGCAGAGAGAGAGGGAGACACAGAATCTGAAGCAGGCTCCAGGCTCCGAGCTGTCAACACAGAGCCCAATGTGGGGCTCGAACTCATGAACTGTGAGATCATGACCTGAGCCGAAGTTGGATGCTTAACCGACTGAGCCACCCTGGTGCCCAAAGTTCTTACTTTTTTTTTTTTTAAAGTTTATTTATTTTGAGCGGCGGAGGGCCAAAGAGCAAGGGAGAGAGAGAGAAACCTAAGCAGGCTCCGTGCTGTCAACGCAGAGCCCGATGCAGGGCTCAGTCTCACAAACCATGAAATCATGACCTGAGCCAAAATCAAGAGCTCATGACCTGAGCCGAAGTCGGACACTTAACCAACTGAGCCACCCAGGTGCCCGGGACAGGAGATATTGTTAAGTGGTGTTTGGAAAACACACCTTTCTGCCCTGGGAGAAATTAGTTCCATAGCTAGAGCTAATATCATTTATCACTGGGGCTACTCCTGCACTGTTGGCTTTATGCCTATTGAGCACTTATTATGGTCCATGTACTAAGAGTTTTAAAGGGGGAACTCACTTAATCCTTCAACAATGTGGTGAAGATTGTATCTTTTTACAAATGAGGATACTGAGACACAGAGAGGTTAAGTAACCAGCTAATGCTGTGAGAGGTCAAGGAGGGAGAAAATTCTGAATTAGATCCTTCAGGTCTGTTCCGGGTTGTGGCACCACACATAGCACATAGGAGTCCGTGGCTGTCTCAGGGAACATTTTTGATGGTACTAAGGTGTTTGTGCCTATGGTCTTGGGAAGCTAAGCACACGGCCGTCCTGGTTCTGTGGCTTCCCTGTGGGTATGGGGATCTGTGTGTGCGCGCCCACACCTTGGTTAGGGCACCTGGAGTGGGTGGTGACATTGACCTAGTAGGACCTTCTTTGTGAAGGTGCTTTTCGTGATGCACCTTTCATGGGTGTCTCCAGCCTGACTTCATTGACCGGCTTCCCCCACCGCTTGCCTGGGGCTCTGTGTCTGTAAAGTGAAGTCACTAGTAAGAGTATAGACTTCATAGAGTTGCTGTGAACATTGATATTAGTTAATACACATAAGGCACTTGAACAGACTTTGTACCTCATCCAGCAAGTGCTGGCTCTTGTTGGCAAGGGCCAAGCTTTGTGTCTGTCTGTCCCCCCGTCCAGAAGGAGATCACATGGAGTTTCTTTAAGCTCACGCCACTTGTTGTCCTCCCTAGGCTGAAGGCTAAAAAATGGGGATGCCCAGACCTTGTCCATTCCTGGAGTGGCCTTCCTGACTGCTCTCTCCCAGGCACTTGTGTTCCGTGAAGCTTTTATGCAGCCCAGTCTCTGCTTCGCGGAGGGTCTGTTTGGCATTTTAAACTTGAGGGCCGTACAGATTCCCCATCATAGTCTTTAGGGCCAGGTTGGCAAGAAAACCCAGTGGTTTATCCTCACTTATCACTGATGTTTACCTGGCACATTCGGCATGAGCCACAGACTGAGAATAAGTATTAGTCATGTTCGTGGTCTTGGAGAAGGTGACTGAACCTTGAAGGGCATCTCCTCATCTGGTAAATGTGGCTCTAATGACTTTGACCTTTCGTAGCGTGAGGATTAAATGAGATGATGGATGCAGAACAGTTAGGGTAGTGTCTGGCACACTAAAGTGCTGATCACTATCATCATTTATCTTCATTTTAAAGCAAAACATACTTGCTTATTTAAAATAATGGGAGAGGCGCTTGGGTGGCTCAGGCGGCTAGGCGTCCGACTTCAGCTCAGGTCATGATCTCCCAATTCACAGGTTTGAGCCCCGTGTCGGGCTCTGTGCTGACAGCTCGGAGCCTGGACCTTACTTTGAATTCTGTGTCTTCCTCTCTTTCTGCCCTCCCCCACTCATGCTCCATTTCTCTCTCAAAAATAAACATTTAAAAAAATTAAAAAATAATAAAATAATGGGAAAATAAAAGAAGAGAAAGGGAAAGTCACCCGTATTCTCACCACTCAAAGATTCAGCCTAGCATCATTATGTTTTCTTCGGTCGTTTTTCTAGGTAGATTTTTTTTTTAAACATAATTTTACTACATGTGCAATTTCGCATTTTTAACCAAAAGTTGAACATCAGTGCTCCTTTTATGCGCTCATACTTCCAAAGATTTTTCCTCTGTTTAGATGATCTCATGTGGGTAGAAAGAAAGGGAACTCTTGAAATATTTGTTTGGTGGCTTTCGCAATATTATTTGATCTCTGGGGTTGCCTGTGAGATTACATGATTCCCATTTTATGGATACGGAAACATACTAGCATGGCGGAATTTGTCCCAGCTGGGTGCTGAGTGAGCTCTGATGACTGGAGAGGCCACACTGGAAGAGCAGGTGTGGAATGGTGAGCTAGATCCTTTGTCACCTTGACATGCTCAGTCATGCTTCTTAAACATAGCCGTTGGGTCCCGTGCCTAGCGATGTCGCTTCACTGAACCCCGGCATATTCTAAAAAATGCATGAGAAGCTGGTTTTTGCGGGCACAGTGACCCCTCCTTGTCACTAACTCCTGAGTCATACTGCCCCTAGCAAGGTTCATCTAGGACTTAGTACAGAGGAAGAAGTGAGAGCATCCTTGGACATCAGTATCTTGAAAAGCTAGCTAAGCGATGCCATGCATTTGTTTATGTGACTGGAGACTGTCACAACTAAATCTAAAAGGACATGGCCTGTCCCAATGACCATGGACTGTCTAAAGCAATATTCTTAATCTTTTTTTCTGGGTGTTGAATCGCTTTCAGAATCTTAAAATTTATGGACCCTTTTTCCAGAAAACACATACACGGGCACAGGACACAATTTTTCATTAAATGTAGGACTCACAGGTGTCAATATTAGTCATATACTGGTGCAAAACAAATTACCCCAGAACTTAAGGCTTAAAACAACAGTAAGTTCTTCTCAATTTTATTGTAAACCTAAAATTGTTCTTAAAAAAAATGTAGTCTTCCAAAAAAGGATTTTGATCGGAGAAGCTATGTGCGCTCTGTGAAAGCAGTAATTATGGCAGTTGTCGATAAAATTCTTAAAATGATACAAAAAGTCAACAAACAACACACACACACACACACAAACAGTAAACGTTATCTCATACAGTTTCAGAGCATCTTAACTGGGTGGCTCTCACTCTGTGCCCCCCCCCCAGGGGGGGGTTGGGGTTGCAGTCATCTTGGCTGGCCGGCCTTGAAGACCCACTTCCCAGGTGGCTCAGTTAAATGCTGGTTGTTGGAAGGAGGCCTTAGGTAGATCTGCCCAGAAGGCTGCTTTGATGTCCTCATGACATGGTGTATGTGATCCCAGAGAGCAAGGCAGAAACCCTGTTGACTATGGCCTAGCCCTGGAAGTCAAACTCCATTATTTCTGCATTTCCTATTGGTCGCACAGGTCAACTCTAATGAGTGCATAGGGTAAGGTATGGAGGGTGACCTCTGGTCCTCTCCATGTGCGTCACCGTCCCTGCACATTGACCTGGAGGTTTTCCTAACCCTGTCATTTAGGGTTTCTATATGGGGGTTTCATTGCATGGGCATGGTTGATTAAATCATTGGTCGTTGGTGTTTGAGCTCACTCTAGTACCTATCTCTTCCTGGAGTTTGGGGGGTGGGGTTGAAATTTTCAACCCTTTAAGGAAGGCCAGCTCCACTCTTGAAAGTGTCTACAGGCCCACCTTGAAACATTAGCATAACCCCTTAGGGGAAAAAGGGGCTCTTTATGAATGACAAAACACGTTTCTATCACTCAAGAAATTCCAAGGGTTTTCAAAGCTCTGAGCCACATACCAGGGACAAAGACCAAATACATATTTTGTATTATACCATGTTAGTCAATAAAGAAGAAATGTTATACAGCAATCATACCTTATTTTTATTTTTGGTTAAAATTTTTTTTCCTACGTCTATAACTAGAACATACTCTTTGCAGAGGATGGAGGTTGGGAGGGAGTAAAATGTAAAGAAGAAAATAAAAATCACTTGCCATCCTATTACCCAGTATTTTTTCTTAAACTTTTTTAGGTTTACAACAAAATTGAAAGGAAGATGCAGAAGTTTCCCATATGCCCCTGCCTCTGCACACAATGGCATCATGCATTATCAACATCACTCGTCAGAGTGGTACATTTGTTACCAGGGATGTACCTGTACTGACACATCATCATCACCTGAAGCCCATAGTTTACCCTGTGGTTCATTCTTCTTGTAGTACATTCTGTGGGTTTGGATAAATGTATAATAAAATGTGCCCATCATTACAATATCATACAAAGTATTTTCACTGCCCTAAAATTCTCTGTGCTCTGCCTGTTCATCTCCCCACCCTCTGCAACCACTGGTCTATCACCTCCATGGTTTTGCCTTTTCTAGAATGCCATATAGTTGGATTCTTATAAAGCCTTTTTTAAATTGGTTTCTGTCATTTAATACTATGTATTTAAAGTTCCTTCATGTCTTTTCATGGTTTGAAAGCTCATTTCTTTTTAATGCTGAATAGTATTCTGTTGTCTGGGTGTACCACAGTTTATCTGTTTGCCTACTGAAGGACATCTTGACTGCTTCCAACTTTTGACAATTAGGAATAAAGCCGATATAAACATTCATGAGCCAGTGTTTGTATAAACGAACATTTTCAGCACCTTTGGGTAATGCCATGGAGCACAAGTGCTGGATCATAGGGTAAGGGTATGCTTAGTTTTGTTAGAAACCCCCACTCTCTTCCAGTATGGCTATATTATTTTGCATTCCTACTAGCTATGAGAGTTCCTCCAGCCCTACATCCTTGCCAGCATTTGGTGTTGTCATTGTTCCAGATTTTGGCCACTCTTACAGGTGTGTGATGGTATCTTTTGTTGTTTTCATTTATATTTCCCTGCAGATATGAGATGTGGAGCATCTTTTTATATGCTTACTTGCCATCTGATATCTTCTTTGGTGAGGTGTCTGTTAAGGTCTCTAGCCCCTTTTTTTAATCCGTTGTTTTTTTTTTTTCTTTTTGAGTTTTAAGAGTTCATTGTATATTTTGGGTAACAGTCTTTTATCAGATGTGTCTTTTGCAAATATTTTTTCCCAGCCAGCAACTTGTCTTCTAATTCTCTTGATTTTGTCTTTCACAGAACAGAAGATTAATTTTGATGAAGCTTAGCTTATCAATTATTTCTTTCATGGATCATACCCTTGGTATTGTATCTAAAAAGGCGTCACTGTACCCAAGTTAATCTAGGCTTCCTCCTCTGTTATATTCTAGGAGTTTTATAGTTTTGCAGTTTACATTTTGATCTGTGATTTGTTTTTAGTTAGTTTCTGTGAAGGGTATAAGGCCTGTGTCAAGATTATTATTATTTTTTTGCATGTGATGTTACGGTTGTGTGAGCCCCATTTGCTCAAGACACTGCCTTTGCTCTATTGGATTGCCTTTGCCCCTTTGTAAGATCACTTCACTGTATTTATGGGAGTCTCTTTCTGTGGTCTCTGTTTTGATCCATTGATCTATTTGTCCATTCTTTCTCCATCACCGTGCTGTTTCATTACTGTGGCTTTACATAAGTCATTTTTTTTAAATTTTTTTAATGTTTACTTATTTTTGAGAGAGAGAGAGAGAGAGAGACAGAGCATGAGTGGGGGAGGAGCAGAGAGAGAGGGAGACACAGAATCTGAAGCAGGCTCCAGGCTCTGAGCTGTCAGCACAGAGCCCAACGCGGGGCTCGAACTCACAAACCGTGAGATCAAACCGTGAGATCATGACTCAGAAACCCTGAGATCATGAGCCGAAGCCGGACGCTCAACTGACTGAGCCACCCAGGCGCCCCTATAGTAAGTCTTAAGGTTGGGTAGTTTCAGTCCTTCAACTCTGTTCTTCTCTTTCAATACAGTGTTGGCTGTTCTGGATCTCTTGCTTCTCTGTATAAAATTTAGGGGGCGCCTGGGTGGCGCAGTCGGTTAAGCCTCCGACTTCAGCCAGGTCACGATCTCGCGGTCCGTGAGTTCGAGCCCCGCGTCAGGCTCTGGGCTGATGGCTCAGAGCCTGGAGCCTGTTTCTGATTCTGTGTCTCCCTCTCTCTCTGCCCCTCCCCCGTTCATGCTCTGTCTCTCTCTGTCCCAAAAATAAATAAACGTTGAAAAAAAAAATTAAAAAAAAAATTTAGCATCAGGTTGTTGGTATATACAAAATAACTTGCTGCGATTTTGATTGGGATTGCATTGGACCTATAGATAAAAGTTGGGAAGAACTGATACCTTGACAATATTAAGTCTTTTTATCCAAGAACATTGAGTTTTTTTCCATTTATTTAGTTCTTTGATTTAGTTCTTTGATTTTATTTAGTTCTTTACCATTTTGTTAGATTTCTACCTATTTCATTTTTGGGCAGTACTAATGTATATGATCATTATTTTTAATTTCAAATTCCTCTGTTCATTGTTGGTATATGGAAGGCAATTGACCTTTGTATATTAACCTTATATCCTGCAGTATTGTTGTCATCATTTATTTGTTCTAGGGTTTTGTTTTGTTTGTTTTTTTGTTAATTCCCTTAGATTTTTTTTATGTAGACAGTCGTGTCATCTGCAAACAAAGACAGTTTTTTTCTCTTCCTTCCTAATTTGTATATCTTGTATTTCCTTTACTTGCCTTATTGCATTAGCAAGGACTTGATAATATTGAAGAGAAGTATGATATTGAAAAGAAGTTGTAAGAAGGAAGATCCTTACATTGTACTTGATCTCAGTGGGGAAGCTTTGAGTCTCTCACCATTAGGTCTGATGTTAGCTATAGGATTTTTGTAGATATTCTTTATCAAGTTGGAAAAACTCCCCCGTATTCCTAGTTTACTGAGTTTTTATAATGAATGGTGTTTGGATTTTGTCAAATGCTTTTCCTCCTTCTATTGATACGATCATGTGATTTTTCTTTTTAGCCCATTGATGTGCTAGATTACATTAATTGGTTTTCAAATATTGAATCAGCCTTGCATATCTGGGATAAGTCCCACATTGTCTTGGTGTATAATTCTTTCTGTAAATCATTGAGTTTGATTTGCTAGGATTTTGGAGGATTTTTGCATCTGTGTTCATAAGAGGTATTGACCTGTAGTTTTCTTACAATGCCTGTGTCTAGTGAGTATTAGGGTAGTGCTGGCCTCATAGAATGAGTTAGGAAGTATTCCATCGGTCTATTTTCTGAAAGAGATTATAGAGAGTTGTTACACTTTTTCCCTTAAATGTTCAATAGAATTTACCAGTGAATAAATTTACCATTTATTTTTATTTACCTAGGCCTGGTGCTTTCTGCTTTGGAAGGTTATTAATTATTGATTCAATTTCTTTAAGTATAGGTGTATTGAAATCATCTATTCCTTGTTTGAATTTTCACAGATGGTGTCTTTCAAGGAATTGATCCATTTCATCTAGGTTATCAAATTTGTAGGCACAGAATAGTTCATAGGATTCCTTTATTATCCTTTTAATTTTCACAGACTCTGTAGTGATGTCTTTTCTTTCACTTTTGATATTAGTAATTGGTGTCCTTTCTCTTTTTTCTTAGTCTGGCTAGGGGCTTATTGATTTTATTGATCTATTCAAAGAACCAGCTTTTGATTTTGTCGATTTTTCTCTATTGATTTCCTGTTTTCAATATCATTGATTTCTCCTCTGATTCTTGTGATTTCTTCTGCTTACTTTGGACTTCATTTGCTTTTCATTTTCTATTTTCCTAAGGAGGAAATTTACATTACTGATTTGAGATCTCTCTTCTTTTTGGGGCACCTGGGTGGCTCAGTTGGTTGAGCATCCGACTTCGGTTCAGGTCATGATCTCATGGTTCGTGGGTTTGAACCCCACGTCGGGCTCTGTGCTGACCGCTTGCTCGGAGCCTGGAGCCTGGAGCTTTGAATTCTGTGTCTCCTCTCTCTGCCCCTCCCCTGCTCCCACTCTGTCTCACTCTGTCTCTCAAAAATAAATAAATGTGTAAAAAAAAAATTAAACTAAGATCTTTCTTCTTTTCTAATACATGCATTCAATACTATAAAATTTCCCTTCAAGCACTGTTTTCCCTGAATATCACACATTTTGATAAGCTGTGCTTTCATCTTCATTTGATTCAAAATACTGTACTTTTAAATATCTCTTGAGATTTCTCCTGTGACCCAGGTATTCTCTAGAAGTGTGTTGTTTGATATCCACAGTTCAGGATTTTCCAATTATTTTTCTGTTATTGATTTCTAGCTTAATACCATTGTGGTCTGCTAGCAGACAGTGTATGATTTCTCATCTTTTCAATTTGTTAAGGTGTGTTTTATGGCCCAGAATGTGGTCTGTTTTGGTGAATGTTCCATGTGAGCTTGAGAAGAATGTGTATTCTGCTGTTGTTGGATGAAGCGGTCAATAGTCGTCCATTATATTCAGTTGATTGATGGTGTTGAGTTCAGCTATGTCTTTACTGATTCTCGGCTTGTTAGGTCTGTCTATTTCTGACGGAGGTGTACTGAAGTCACCAGCTATGATAGCAAATTCATCTGTTTCTCCTTACAGTTCTGTTCAGTTTTTGCCTCATCTAGTATGTCGTTGTTATGTGCATCCATGTGAAGAACTGGTATGTCTTCGTGGAGAACTATGTAATGTCCTTCATCAGCAGCGATAACTTTCTGTACTTTGAAATCTGCTCTGTCTGAAATTAATGTCGCGACTCCCGCTTTCCTTTGGTTAGTGTTCACATGGTGTGTTTTCCTCCATCCGTTTACTTTTAATCTACACGCATCTGTGTATCTAGAGTGGATTTCTTGTAGATAAGATGTAGTTGGGTTGTTTTTAGACCCACCCTAACAATCCCTGTCTTTTGGTTGGCACATTTAGACCAGCGATCGACATTCGAAGTGATTACTGATATGGTTGGGTTAGTATATACCACATGCGTCACTGTTTTGCATTTGTTGTCCTTGCTCTTTGTTTTTGTTTTTGGCTTCTACGCTTTTTCTGCTTTTGGTGCAGTTCTATATAATACTGTTCAGTTCTATATAATACTGTGAATACTTGTTCTTTTGTTTTAAATTACATAAGTGATATTTGCTTGTTGCAGAGGAATTCAAAAAGTATAGGAATGTCTAAAGGAAAAAAAGATTAATTAAAAAAAAAAAGGTGATCCCTGCCCAGGAGGAGTCTTCTGTTGTAGGCTTAGAGGGAAGATGGGAGGGGCCATGAGGTTAGGGGATGCCTGAGCCCCAGGTAGGGGACCTGGTTCTCTTTGAGGTCTCAGAAATTGAGGGGCAGTGCTAGAGAAGGAACTATGGGGGGGGGGGTGCACAAAGGGAATAAGACTGAGGAAAATAAGGTAATTTTTACTTCTATGTTAGGGTCCATTCCCTAAGAACGACATTATTTTCAGGAGTCAAAAGCCCTTTGGGGGCAGGAAGGAAATTAAGGAGATAACGAAAACATGGGTGCAGCTGAATGTGTGTGACTCAAGTACAACCCAGCGTTTACTTATTTGTTTGTTTGGCAGTGCTGCTTATAACCTGCTTCTGGCTTGGACAAGTTGTTCTGACCCCGCTGCCCTGGCTCCTTAATGCCACTTAACACTGTTTGCTTTTCAGGGGGTGGTGTGTACTATCCAAGGACCAAGCACTTTGGGAAGGTCTGTAGGTTGGGTGCGGGCTGGGGGCTGAGTAAGCTCAGCACTGCCTCACAATAGCCAGTATCTGACGGGCCTCCCGTCCACCCAATCACTGGGGAAGAGTGAAACTTTCTTGACCCAAATCGATGTGGAGTGTTTGCAGAAGGAAGGAGCTGAAAGCCACTGAGAGCTTGAACGTTAGGACATGTTTTCGCATTTGGACACCTGGTTGCCACTATGTGGAGACACCCGGGAGGAGCAGTTCCTGACCCTGCCATGCACTGGGCATTTTAGAAATGCGAATGCCCAGTTCCCTCAGGTGGGGTCCAGGCCCTGCTATTTTGTAAAGCTCCCTGGTGACAGTACCGTAGAGCAAGGTTGAGAAGTAGCGTCTTCAAGGAAGAAGCTGGCTCCCGACCTGCCTCCAGCCTTCTTTGCAGCGGGCGGCGACGAGTGGCGGTGGCTGTTGGTTAACAGAACGCTGAAGTGCAAAGAGACCTAAATGTTATGACTATAGTTACATTGTTTTCAGAGTTCTGCGTTTCTAGAGAACTGCAAACATTTGATTTAAATGTCACCATATAGATATTTTAAGTTGTCATAAAAAGAGTACACATAGTCAAAATGTTATACACCACATTTTAACAGACTGAAAATAACTAATGAGCTGTCTTCTCAATGACTTTCGATATCGTAATCAGTGCTGTCAAACAGAATGGATCGGGTAAATTCACACACCACCATGATCTGTTGATTTGGTTCCCACCCTTCATTTTTTCAGTTCCCACTTTCTGATGCTGAAGCCAAGATGAGGTTCTGGGCAAGATTTCGTTTGGGGGAAAAGGTTCTCTGTGAATTACGGTTCATAAGCCACGGGTCTTGCCTTGCAGGGTCTGTTTTAAAGTCTGTCGTCTTGTCGATTAGATCAGCTTGCTTTGAGGCACAAGCCCTGCCCCCCCTCCCCCTGCAAGCTGCGCCCCCGGACTGGGCTTAGAGCTGCGTCCTGCTAGTACTTGAGCTGTACCGGCTGTTCACCAGCTGGACCCCCATCAGATAGGTTTACGCTGGGGGCAGCTGCGATTCCTTTCTAGAGGGGGAGAGGGAAGGTTTCACAGCGTGGAAGTGCGCTGCAGCTGTGGGTGGCCCAGAGATGCTGTCATTGTCAAGGGGCCATTGGAATGTCCTTGGGTGATCCCTGGCCAAACCCTGCGGATCCAGAGCTACAGAATGTTCCAGCCAGAAAGGGTTAGCTAGCGGCTCTTTACTGAGGAGTATTTGTGGGCTGGACTGTGTATCAGGGACTTTGCACATGTTCTCTTACTCAGTCTTTTTGATAGCTCTGGGAGGCACACATTATTATTCCCTTCTTCCAGATGAGGAAACTGAAGCTTGGGGAGGTTAAGTTACTTATCCAGAGTCACAGCTAGGAAGTGACAAAGTCAGCATTGGCACATGTGCTAGTCTACTCCCAAGCCTTCTTAGAAATCATTTTAGGGGCACCTGGGTGGCTCAGTCGGTTAAGCGTCCGACATCAGCTCAGGTCATGATCTCACGGTCTGGGGTGCCTAAGTGGCTCACATCGGGCTCTGTGCTGACAGCTCAGAGCCTGGAGCCTACTTCGTGGATTCTGTGTCTCTCTCTCTCTCTCTGCCCCTCCCTCATTCACACTCTGTCTGTCTGTCCATCTCTCTCAAAAGTAAATAAACATTAAAAAAATAATATTGTGGTTGAAGAGATTCAGGTCTAGAAAGGAAAAGCAACTTGTCCAAGATGACACATCCCGCTCCAATTCCTGGCAGAGCTGTGGCTAGAACTCACCTGCCTCGCTGCTGTGCCCGGCTGCTGCTGCTTCAGGGAAGGAAGCCCAAAGGCATGTGCCCCCTCCCACCAGCTCAGTGGCTCAGGCAGGATCAGCGTTAGGCTGGCATGGAATGAGAAGTGAAACTCACCATATTTCCTCACCCCTGAGTCTAAAGGGGAGACCGTGTTAAGAAAAACATGGAGGAGGCAGAAGGGACCCCAGAGAAGCATATCCCAGGTGGAAGGCAGGGGGACTGGTGGGGAATCGGAGCCACCATACTAAGGGCAGGCTTGCTTCCTTGTTACGGGTCTGCACTGTCAGCCCCCCATCACCTGCCATTGGCAACGTGTGGGCATCTGGGCAGCAGGGATCCGCTTCAGCCCTGCACATTCACACTCAGGGGCACTCACTCGACTTAAAGCTGCTGCAGCCTGCAGGAGCTCAGCTCTGCCCCCATTCAAGGAGGGTAGAGGAGGTAAGTCACACTCCTCCACGTGGTGTCCCGGGAGTAGCCACATTTGAAAACATAGGCTGCAGCTCCAAAGAAAGGGCACCAGGACTCCTCCCTGCCTGCAGGCCTAGATTGCAAGACGGTTGCTTGTATTTGTTTTCATCTGACTGTGTGCCAGGGATTCAACTTTTCCTGCTCGTTTTATTAAAAACTTTATAAACAGCGTTAATAAATAGATATAAAACCGCCACACAGATGACAAACAGAGGGACTAAATGAAACTCCCAGGGGTCAGCCGTTGAATAAGTAACAGAACCACGACTTTGCGCGATCCGATTTCCATATATGCAAATTAGGGACAGAGCTTTACCACCGAGTGTTTTAATTAATATTTATAAATCACAGAGCGCCTCCGAAAGGGCCAGTAAGCTATTTATATTATCATGTCATACAAACAACAAAGCCTTTGGAGATTGCTGCCTGTGCTGCATCTTGGTCTGAGGAGTAAGTGAGCCTGTGTGTGTGTCCCCCACAGGTATAGTGCTGGCACAGCGGCATGTTGCTGTCCAGGAAGGACCCCTGTACCGCACGGAGGGCTCCCACATCACCATCTGGTGCAACGTGAGTGGCTACCAGGGGCCTTCGGAGCAGAATTTCCAGTGGTCCATTTACCTGCCGTCCGCCCCGGAGCGCGAGGTCCAGATCGTCAGCACCGTGGACTCTTCCTTCCCTTATGCCATCTATACCCAGCGCGTCCGTGGGGGGAAGATCTACGTGGAGAGGGTCCAGGGGAACTCGGCCTTGTTGCACATCACCGATCTCCAGGCCCGGGATGCCGGGGAGTACGAGTGCCACACGCCCAACACGGATGAGCGGTACTTTGGGAGTTACAGTGCCAAGATGAACCTAGTAGGTAAGGAGGTGATGTTTCCCGTGGCCGGTGTCCCACCCGAGCAGATCCACTCGGGCTGCTGTAACAAAATACCGCAGACTGGGTGGCTTCAGCAACAGGCATTTACTTCTCACGGTTCTGGAGGCTGCGAGTCCAAGATCCAAGTGCCGGCACAGTCAGTTCTGGGCGGGGGAGGCCCTCTTCTGGGTTGCCGACTTCTGACTTCTCATTGTCTGCTCCCGTGGCGGAAAGGGAATGAGAGAGCTCATTGAGGTCCCTTTCCAAGGGCACTAATCCCATTCATGAGGGTTCCACCTTCCTGACTTAATCACCCCCCACAGAGGCCTCACCTCCAGACACCACTGTGTGTGGGACCCACTGGGATTTACCATGTGGATTTGGGGGGGGAGGGGAGGAAATAAACGTGGAGTCCATAACACCGAGTCGCTTCTTTAATAGTGCAACTATATTTCACTTGAAAAAAAACCCAAAAGACCAAAGTTCCCCACACATTTGAGTGGTTAACACCTAGCATGAGTGAACAAAGGTTGTGGGTTCGCTTGTGAATACATAGCAGGTTGAGGCTAAAACTTATGAAAACTGTAGTGCAGGTGTTAAGAATTCAGAGAAGGAAGGGGCGCCTAAGTGGCTCAGTCGGTTAAGTGTCCCGACTTCAGCTCAGGTCACGGTCTCACAGTTTGTGAGTTTGAGCCCCGCATCAGGCTCTCTGCTGTCAGTGCAGAGCCTGCTTGGGATCTTCTGTCCCTCTCTCTCTGCCCCTCTCCCGCTCTCTCTCTGTCTCTCTCTCAAAAATAAACATTAAAAAAAAAAAAAAAAGAATTCAGAGAATGCTGACGGACCCTGTAGCTGGTGAAAGGGGATAGGGGATACAAGGCAAGGACATCTGTGGTTGCCCGAAGAAATGACGAGAAAGACCGAGCATAGGACATCAGCTGGAAGAGAAGTGAAAGGGCTTACAGATGGCAGGCCCTTGGACGGGCTCAGCGACATCGGGGGCACTGCTCAGTCAGGAAGTGGATACGGCTGTAGGTCCTTGCTCAGACGGGAGCTGGCGGTAGGGGAGGGGACACATTTAGGTGCGGACGGCACTGGGCCCCTATGCTTGCTGACATGAAGGGTCACCAGTATCGAGGCTGGTCTTCTTTTTCTGCCCAAGTCATGATCTCCAGGCATAGTTGTGATAATAAAAACTGGAAAGTTAAGACTTGGGGCAGAAGGACAGAACAGCCTTGGTATTGTTGACCATCCTCATGGGTGAACATTGCAGCCCTACACTGTCCACCCAGAAATCCCTCCGCCCTCCACGCCAAGCTCGCCGTTCCTGCCATGTCCTATCAGGAGGCCTGTGAGAGGCAGGCCCGAAGTGGGTGTGCTGAGGAAACACACACTGGTTGTCATTGGGGTGTCCCCATCAGGCTGAGAGGGGCCGTGTTTAGTCTCCAGAGTACGGTTCTGACCAAGTGGCCACGAGGCAGCGTCCTCGCTTGCCCAAACTATGGCTTCTTCCAGCCCAGACCACTTTGACACATGAATTATATGAAAATCCAGCCTATCATACAACCAAGGATGCTCTTGCTTTCCTCTACCAAAAAGATTTTCTGAAACCTAGCCTTCCTAGAGCAATGCATTGCTGACGTGAGCCGGGGGGAGGTGGGGGTGGGATGACGAGCAGGGAGGAGGTGAGCCGGGCACACAGAGACGTAAACTTCTAGGAACTGTTTCCTTTGGAAGATCGGTCAGAAGCCAAGTGAAGTATCTTGAAGCGGTACCAAAGCAAACCATCTGAGCTTAAAAAGAGAATTCGTTTCACGTGGTATTTTCAGGGACTTCGTTTAGTACGTGAAACGAAATACATCCCGCCTGTTATCTAAAAGTTATTAAAATACCGAACAGGTAAGTGTCGAAAAATTGCAGTCCAAACCCAAAGAGAAAATCTCTTCTGTTTCTGTGCCACCTGGGGTCACCTGCGGCCTCACGGTGATTGCCGAAGGCTGGGCGGGGTGGGCGGCTGGCCCCCGTGAGTGTGAGACTGATTCTGCGGCTTTGTGACCGTGTGCTCGGGATGCTTTTGTGTTGCAGTGATCCCTGACACTCTGCAGACCACGGCCATACCGCAGACTCTGCACAAAGTGGAGCAGGACCCTCTGGAGCTGACCTGTGAGGTGGCCACGGAGACGTTCCAGCACAGCCACCTGTCTGTGGCCTGGCTCCGGCAGAGAGGGGGCGAGAAGCCCGTGGAGGTGATTTCCCTGAGCCGAGATTTTGTGCTTCACTCCAGCAGCGAATATGCACAGAGGCAGAGTCTGGGGGAGGTACGGCTGGACAAGCTGGGGAGCACCACCTTCCGCCTCACCGTCTTCCACTTGCGGCCCTCCGACCAGGGCGAGTTCTACTGTGAGGCTGCCGAGTGGATCCAGGATCCGGATGGCTCGTGGTATGCCATGACCCGAAAGCGTTCCGAGGGAACCGTGGTCAACGTCCAGCCCACTGGTCAGTCTCTCTCATGCCCATTCTCTGCCTGACGGTGCGGGTTGTCAGATGCTGGGAGGGTGTGCCAACTCCTTCTCTGGTGACCTCTGAAAGTCCTAGGAATGTATAGATACCTACGTACCATCTGACCGACTAGTGAGTCTTGGAGAGGGCAGCCCGGACCGAGTCCGGCTTACAGACCTGGTTTCTTGGACCTACCTGGAATTTTATATTTCCTTGAATTACAAATTCATTTTAAAAACTGGGAGACGTCACATAAACTGTGTCTGATGACTGGGTTCCCCCATTAGCCACACTGGTCTGCCCCCTTTGATGATGTTGCCTGTTTTGGGGACCAGTCCTGTTTCGTTTGTGAAAGACATTTGAGATTGTGAGCCTTCCACCAGAGATATGAAATTATGATCTAGAGAAATTTTGGCTTAAGTTATTATTTCTTTATATTAATGATATGTCTTTGGTGGTGTTTTACCATTTCCGAAATGCTTAATCGCCTATTCCTTAAGAGTCCCTCAGAAGTTCTGCGAGGTCAGGCAGTGGTGGGACAGATGCCAGGGGCAGATTGCTTTGTGGGGGTTCCCTAGAGAGGTCATGGGAGGGGTTGGCAAGGCCAGCTTGGCAAGTGCCAGATTCTTCCATAAATCTGGTGAAAGAGGAGGTCAAGTGACATGTTTATGGCTGGGGCAAGAAGATGGCAGCACCATGAGCCGATTCCTTTCCTGCCTGCTCGTATTATTCTCCCGCAGTCTCACACTGTGCTCCCCATGCCCCCGAGTCTAGCCGTGCTCCAGATCAGAGCTGACCACTGTCACTGGCTGCCTCTGCGGGGCTGGGGGAGGGCTCTCCATGAGCCTTCAGTCCCCCGGCTTTGGTTGCAGGGTGGTGATTGTGCCATCATCAGGCACAGCAAGTGGCCCGCGGACCTTCCTTGTGTTGCCGCTCACCTCTGGCGAGGGGCTGGCGTTGGAGATGTGTAGCTGTGGCAGGTGAGCTGTGGTGCCAGTGGGGTCTCCTCTTCGGGACCTGTCCTTAACGTCACACTCCCATTTGCTACATATAGTCAGTGGCCTTGGTCTTCTGCCACTCATTCATAGGTCCCTGTAGAGCAGTGCTTCCGACTTGCCCAACAGTCTGCCTTCCTGAACCAGGCTCCTGGGCTGGGATCTGGGAAGCTGGATTTCCAGTACACTGTCCAGGCGATTCCACCACCACTCGTGTCGTCAAGCACAGCTCCACGGGTGATAGGGCAGGAGTGATTCTCTGGACATCTGATGGGCTTTGATGAGAAGCATTGGCTCCCGGAAAGGGAGTGTTTTATCTGCTCTGCAGGACCCAGAGCGTTTAGCAGCTTCTGGATCTTCCAGTACTAAGACATCTGTGGAAGCCACTTGATTTCATATTTATCCTTTCCCTTCCTGGATGGTTTTAAGATCGGCTTCAAAAGTCTGGACCAAATTTTGAATCTTAATGCTTTTAAATTAGGTTGCATCAGTTAATCTTTATTTTAATCTTACCAATTTGGGATTAGGACTTTTTGCATTTGCCCAGCAAATGTATTCAGATGAAGCCAGCAAAGGGAAAACCAGATTGGGAAAAAAAAAAAAGTTGATGGTGTTACTCTGTGCCTCTGGGCTCTTGGGGTTCAATGGTTGCAGCCCTAGCTTTGTCCTTCTCTTAGTTCATTTCAGTAAACATTTAAGGTCTCTGCTGCATTCAAGGTGTGGCACCGGGGTTTCAAAGATGAACGCCTCTTGGAGGCTGCACTGAGGGAAGGTGTGGATGTGAAGGCCGGTGGCTAAGTAGAGTGTATTGAATGCTGCGATGCTATTGTGCATCCAGCGCTCAGGGACACGGTGACTGGGGAGTGGTCTCGCAACATTAAGTTTTCCCTGGATGGGAGCATTAAGGCAAATCCAAGAAAGCCAACAAGTTTGGTGAGTTGAGCCAAATCTGAAGCCTGCAGAGGCGTCAGAGGGACAAGCATAAAGGCTCAAAATTGTGTGCTGTGTTTGGCAAGCAGAGAGGAGTCCAGCATGGGGCGAGCTTGTGTCCTGGGAATGAGTGAGGAGAAGAGGAAGGAAAGGCAGCCAGAAGCCCCACATATTGTGATCTGGAGCTTGGCCTTGACTCCACCGACCAGGTGTTTGCAAGCTGTTCTTGGGATCTTAGGAAGCCCTTAGAGCTGGCTGAGAGGTTGCATGTGGAGGTGTGTATGTGTCCATGTGTCTGTGCGCGCCAGGAGGTGCTGGAGGAAGGCGTGTGAGGGCCACAGCGTTCCCTCGCCTGCTTCAACCAAATGCTGTCTATATTGGGCGACACAAGGTTTTGTAGGAACAAAGTCCCTTGCCTCTGCACCACCCCCGCCCCCCACCAAGGAATGCTTAAAAATCACTGCTGCAGGCACTTAGAGGGGGGAAATAGAGATTTTAAAGGAAGGAATGACAGTTAGATCTGGGTTCTAGAAGCAAAAAGCCATGGAGGCCAGATGGAGGTTGATTAAGCAGGTTGGGTCTGATGTGGAGAGACCAGGTAAGAGAGAGCTGTAAGGCCAAGGTCAGGTCGGTAGCAGTGCCTGGAAGACATGAAGTGAGTGCTAGAGACAGAGTAGGGAGCATCACTGTGCAAGGCAATCCGTGGGATTGCCTGGGAACTCTGAGGCCAGGGCTCTGGGTGATTCCTTGAATGGGGATAGGGAGGGAGGGGGAAGGAGAGGTATCGAGAGTGTGCAATGTCCTGCTTAAAAGCCTCTGCTTCCCCATTGGTGGCAGCGCTGGTTGTCTTTTCTTCTGTTTCTGTCGATTTTAGTCAGGGAGTCTATCCTGCATGCAGACTCTTAGAGAGGGAGATGCTAGCAGGCGAAGCACCATCCATGCGTCATCTTAGAGGCTGAGAGCTTAGAGCTCTTAGAGCATCTTAGAGCTTAGAGGCTGAACCTGGGAGGCATGAGAGCCTCCCACTGTCTCACTGTGCGTGGGATGCTGTTAGTGGTGATGAGCCCTTCTTTGAGCACCCCCCCCCCATTCCTGATCAGACACCCAGCTTTCTGAAGGGTGCTTGGATTCATTGTCCATTTCAGAGGTCATCAGCTTTCGGTGGAAGTGGGTAAAAATTTTCCCTCTCCATCTTTCTTGAGATTTTATCTGACAGGTGGTAACTCATGGAGAGACTTTGGTTTTCCCTTTGCCCTTGGAATTGTGTGAAGGGTTGTCTTACCTGTGTCTGATTTCCAGTACCCATGTGGCAGTGGAGAACATATTTCAGTGTATTTTTTTGAGCGTTTATGAGGATTGGGGTCAGCACTGTGTAATTTTGTCTCACGTGTCAGTGGGGGTGAGTCCTACAACATCTGCAGAAAATGTTTGCAATCCTGCTGCTTACATGGGGTTCTGGGAGTATATAGATCAAGGGTAGGCCTGGGTAAGCGATGTCAAGGATGATAGACCTTGTTGACCTCTGCATCATAGGCTGCAGACAGAGCCCCACGCGTCTTAACTGAGGTAACAAGCCCCTTAGACTGTCTGGGTCTAGCTGCCTTTGAGTTCTGTCTGCGACCCTCAGGAATTTCTCTGAAGACTCTGGGTTTTTCTCTGAAGACAAGGGGAAGTGCTGTGGTTGGCACTGTAAAGAGGGCATGGGGGGTGGGAATTTGCTGGTGCACTTGGGTTAGCCGGGGGCCCTCATTCACCCAGAAGGCATCCATCGTTTTGTTAATTCGTTTTCTTAGACAAAGAGTTCACCGTGCGGCTGGAAACGGAGAAGCGGCTGTACACGGTGGGTGAACCAGTGGAGTTCAGATGCATCCTGGAGGCTCAGAACGTTCCCGACCGTTACTTTGCCGTCTCCTGGGCCTTCAACAGCTCGCTCATTGCCAGCATGGGGCCCAATGCAGTGCCGGTCCTCAACAGTGAATTTGCCCATCGGGAAGCCAGGGGCCAGCTGAAAGTGGCCAAAGAGAGCGACAGTGTCTTTGTGCTGAAGATCTATCACCTCCGCCAGGATGACAGCGGGAAATACAACTGTCGTGTGACAGAGAGAGAGAAAACGGTCACCGGGGAATTCATCGACAAGGAGAGCAAGCGGCCCAAGAACATCCCCATCATCGTCCTCCCCATCAGTAAGTAGAGAAGATGTGCTGTCTCCTTCTGCTCCCCGTGGTCTGGTCTGTAGCTGGCATCATTTAAGAGGAGTCAGGGGACCGATGAGCTGCGGGGGAGGGGGTTGGAAGGGAGGGCGGGGCTTTTGGAACTCAAGGGTTCAAGTCAGCTCTGGCAGGCAAAACCAGTTCACCTGTCTCCCTTCTCCACTCGCCTGCCCACACTTAGCAACCCCCAGTTAGGCAGAGCGCAGGGGTATGTCTGCAGGCTGGAGGGGGCATCCCAGATCTGAGCACTGGCTGCCCTCTGTCAACACCAGCACTGCCAGCTCAGCTTGGAGGAAAATCAGGAATCCAGGACGCCTGTTGGCTCCCATGTGGGAATTAAGTCCCAGATGGAGTGGGTAGAGGCCTACCTTGAAATCTCACTTATGAGGGTTGGTCTTTTGTGGGAGGATTTTAAATCTGAGAGCACATTATTAAAAAGGATTTGCTGTCTGGGTTTTGGGGGTATAAGGGTTGGCATTTCCCTAAATGTCTCTTCCCTATTGAAATTGTGTTTTCAAAAGTCAGTGGGTGGGACCTCTTACGTCTTCCTGAGCATAGCCTTCCTTTTAAAGCTTAGCCAGTTTCCAAGGATGCTTGGTGGGCCTCCACCTCCATGTAAGCTGGGCTCATCTGGGTCTGGGTGGGTGATGGTTGTGGCTGGGGACTCGGGCACGACCTGTGTTTGCTCCTGTTGTGTTTAATCATCCATAGTATCAGGATGTTTTCATTAACATCTCAATTCTCTCCTAGTTCTGTTTTTAGTAAAAAGAGAATTAAACTTTTAATGCCATGATTTTAAACAAGACAGGGAAGTTTTAAAACTAACCTTTAACCTTTTCTCAACTACTCAAACTGTTCTCTCCCCTAGCCTTGTGATGATTGCCTTTACATATTTATTTACACCTGTACGTTTTTGACGTAGTTCTCTTCAAGCGAGAAGGAAAGAGTAGACACAGGGTCTTGCCTACTTCTTTCTTTTCTCACCAACAGGGTTCTTTTCTTTCGTACTTCTGTTTTTGTTTTTTTTTTTTTAATCTCTCTCACACACCTAATTATCTTGGCATTGTTTTGTTTCTTAGACTTTTTTTTTTCTTTGCAATGCCTAGCATGGTGCTTTGCATAGGGTCGGTGCTTGCTGAATATTTGTAGAGTTGAAATTGTTGAACTGAATGCCCATTCTCCTGACTGTTTTCCTGTCGGTTTGTGCTTGCCTTAACCACGGACTCTCTATTTTTAAATCTGCAACTAATTCCTCATTGTTAAGGATCCAGTGAAGGGCAGCTACGCTGTTTACTTCCTGTATCTTTTGTGCTAAGAGATTTCCCCCGACCCCTTCCAAGAACTTGTTTGATGATCTGTGGCCTGCTATATTGCTTTTCCAGCAGATAACTGGGTAGTTAAAGTCCCTCAGCACCACCAGATCCTGCCCCAAGGCCACTTGGGTAAGTCTACCAAAGAACAACGGTCACGTCGGTAATGGTGATAATGCCTTGGATTTTAATGGCGCTTTTCCTCTCAAGAGCCCAGAGTGCTTCTGCATATATCACTTCCTTCCCCGCTCCCACTCCTCAAATCCCCGTAGAGGCCAGTGTTCTCTCCATCCCGCGAGCGAAGAAGCCAGAGCACCGTGCAGAGACGCGGCTGGGCCGGTTCCGTTCGTGGTTGAGCGTGTGTTGCATTAGAAATACTTGCTTCTAACTCCAGACCCACCGCTCTGCGCTTAAGCCTGTGCTACATCATCCGGCTCCTGATTTGAAATTTCATTTGGCGAACATGCAGTCAGAGTCTCATTAGTTCTGTCCTAGTTTTCGCTTCATCCAGAGAGTTTTAACTGGTCAGCTCGCCTTTTCTCAGGCCTGGGAACGCCCATCCGGCGTCCTAAGGGGCAGCGCCCGCACTGCACCTGTGTTTGCCTCTGCCTGGGATGTCCGCACGGTTTTTCTTCTCATAGGACCACCTGTAACCGTGCGATTCTTCTGGGCTTTTGCTGGAGCCACAGAGCACCAAACAGCAGCCCTCATCGTTCGTAAGCCAGGGCTCATGGAAGAGTCCACCGGGGGGGCAGTAGGGAATGGCGGTGACACCCTGCAAGTCATATTTCTGCTGGAGGCCAGCAAAGGGGTTTCCCGCCCCTGACACCGGAGTTGTCCTTTTGATGCCCCACATGGAATGATAATGCTGGGGAGGAGTCCTTAACCTACAGAGGAAGTATGATTACTGATGATGACAAGTAAATTACCTCCTCTGGTATTGTCGGTGCTGTGGCCCCAAGAAGTAGGAACTCTTAGTGTCTCCGTTTTGCACGTGAGAAAAGGAAGTGGGGGTAGGTTAAGGAAGAACCCCAAGATTCCAGAGTTAGGAAGCAGTAAACCCGGCTTCAAGCCCTGGTCTGCCTGCCTCCAACTCCATGCTTTGAGCCACAGAAGCGTGGTCATCTCCATAAGTCATCCTGGTATGGCTCCTGGGGAGGTTGCCTTCCTGGGGAACCTGAACCCTGCCCAGACCTATTTTTCACACGAAATAAGCCAACCCGCAATGGGTAGCAGGCATCCTCACCATAACAGAAACTACCTGCTGGGGCTTGGGGCTCATCTCTGTCTGTTTCTGCCTGTGGGGGAAAATATGGGGGAGCAAAGATTGATTCAAATGCATGGTTATGGGTATGTATGTGTGATCCCTCTCGATAATCAGGTATGCCTCTGAATCGGGGAATTTAACTTAATTGATAAATTTTAAATTGTGTTTCATGTCAGTGGTACCCGGAAAATTGAAGCCAAATTAGTTATGGTGCTTTGTATTCTTTAACACTTGTTTTTTTTCTTTTAACTCGACGTAGATAGTCATACAAAATAGCATATGTGTACTGAAGACAGATTAGAATGTCCGTGGTGTTTATGAAAACAAAAGTTGTTGGGAATAGGAAAGTTAACGTGATCACCAGTGACCAGTTTTTGAAAACCTGCTGTGTGTCAGGTGATTGACATACATTGTCTTGTTAACTTTTCAATCTTTAAAACAAGTGCACGGTAGGAACCACACCATCCCTGTGCTGCAGAAGGAGGCGTATAAAGTGTAATTGGTTTGACTGAGTGACCTCAGAGCTAAGTGAATAGCAAAGGAGCAAAGAGAGTGGGGTCCTTATCCCCAACTCTGATTGGCAGGATGTGTTAGGGTCAGAGCAGCGGAACCAGGGCTGAATGTGGATGGCAGGGTAGAGAGCCAGGGGCCTTGGTCGGTTCCTCTGCGTTCATGGAACAAGTATGAGGGCTCACTGCCACACACACTATGAAAGCAGACATCTGTCCCAGTATCCCCCACACCCAAGCAAGCACACGTTATCTTCCTGGTACATCCCGTCGCTTTGCTGATATTGCCCGGAGGGGCTCAAATGGCCCATGATAGGTGTTCCGCTCTTATTTGACTGCCGTAGCACCGAACGGCGGGAAGATGGAGGTGACGTAGAAATTTCCGAGTTGTTCCACTTCCTGAAATTCCGAGTTGAAAAACCCTTGAGCCCCAGCTGAACAGATTACCGATAGAACGTCAGAACGTCACCGTGCTGTATTTCTTAGGTTCCGGTTCAGTCTCAGGTCTTAGACCCTCAGTATCCCACACGGCATCTTGGTCCCCAGCAAAGGGCCTCCTAGGTGATGGATCTAAAGTCGTGGGGAGCAGTGCCCAGAAGCAGCCAGGGCTTGCCGCAGCAAGTGTCAGAGGGCGTTCCTCCTACCGGTGAAGTGCGTAGCGTGACGCCCGCACCCGGCCTCCTGCCCTGTCTGTGGGGGAGGGGGTAGTAGAGGCCGGAAAGCCCCAGCGTGGCACTCTCTCCCTCTTCCCAGAGAGCAGCATCTCCGTGGAGGTGGCCAGCAACGCCAGCGTCATCCTTGAGGGTGAGCACCTACACTTCTCCTGCAGTGTCCGCACGGCAGGCAGGCCGCAGGGCCGCTTCTCGGTCATCTGGCAGCTCGTGGACCGGCAGAACCGCCGCAGCAACATCATGTGGCTGGACCGGGACGGCACCGTGCAGCCAGGCGCGTCCTACTGGGAGCGCAGCAGCTTCGGGGGCGTCCAGATGGAGCAGGTACAGCCCAACTCGTTCAGCCTGGGCATCTTCAACAGCAGGAAGGAGGACGAGGGCCAGTACGAGTGCCACGTGACCGAATGGGTGCGGGCAGTGGACGGCGAGTGGCAGATCGTGGGGGAGCGCCGGGCCAGCACCCCCATCTCCATCACGGCCCTCGGTAAGGAAGCACTCGGTGGTCCTTTCTGTGGGATCGCTGGGAGATTGCTCCCATGTCAGGTCCCTTACCCTGACTTTTATCAGAGTCCTGGCAGGAAACGGATGGCCCCTTCCAGAGGGTTTAATTGAAGGGACTGTGTACGAAAGTGCAGGTAGGGTTGACGGGGCCAGTGGTGCACAGTGGGGCCCCAGGGGGCCTGGTGACGGCTGGGGGCGGTCACTGTTCCTGGGTCTGCATGGTAGGAGTGAAGTTCAAAGTTCTGGCCAGGGGAGCGAAGCCACCCAGTAGGAGCGGTGGCCCCAGGTGGGGGGACCATGGTCCCTGCCAAGACCAGCAGAGCAGAACCTCTCTCGCCTGTCCCCCAGGCTCTCCTGCCCTGCAGCCCAGGGGCCCAGCCCTCCTCAAAAGGCCAGAGCAAGGCAGAGAAGGGTAGGAGACCCCTTTCTGCCATTTACTTAGCATTTACTATGTTCCTGGTGGAGTCTAAGCACTTGTCCCTTTGAATTCTCACCTAACCAAGAGCTCAACCCTTTGATTTTACAAGGAGACTGAGGGAGACAGGTTAACTAATTTGCTCACGGCTACAGCTTTTAAGCGACAGACCCACAGTCTGAACCTGGGAAGCTGGGGATCTCTCTTCATTTTTCACCCCCCCCCCCCCCAAAGTCTGTGCTTTTATCTCTTCCTCTGTAAGGCACCATCCTTAGGAAAGCCACTTCCGCATTAGCATGAAATTCAAAGATACCTTGAGATTTGCTAAAACCAGAGAATTAGATTTGCTTCTCACGGGGTAGTTAAAGCGGCTTCTATCAACATTTATCCGCCTAATATAATCAGTAGATTAAATTTTAAGAGGCCAGTCTGCTACTTGTTATCATGTTCGGTCTTCCTGTTTATCAGGACAGCTGTGACATCACTTGTCCTCGGTGACCGTGTATCCCACTCCCTGGGACCATGTTGCCCATCAACTTCCTAGCTAGAGCTGACACCCCAGGAAAGATGGCAGCCCCCGCTGGTTTTGCCCTCAACAGAGTACTGTATTCTCACCCAAGATTAGAATTACACTTCTTGTTCTAAAAGCTTAATCCCAAAGATTGGCCTGCTTCATGTAGTAATTGCATTGCTCAGCTTTCTCGCTTTGGAAACTTTGTCCAGTGGCTGAGTTTGCCGATGAGCTCAGTCCCCGGGCCAGTGCTCAGCACCAGTGTGGACCTGTGGAAATGTCCGGATGTCCAGTAACAGTCCTTTTCCCCACCCTGCGAGGTTAGGAATGTCCAAGGAGCATTCAGGATAGCTTCTCTTAGGTTATCCCCCTGACGTCTGTCATACTCATTGTATGTCTGTTGTTTCCATGGTCAGGGTCACCACGGGCTCTGACCTGGGATCCCGGGCTTGGTTCTGCTTACCTGTTCTCTACCCCTGGGGTGCCTCTGGCCAAAGCCGTAATCAGGGAGACCCAAGCAGTTGTGGCAGGGAAGAGTGGGGGGCACTGTGGGGTCAGGTTGCCTTTCAGTCTAAATAGTGACACACACGTGTTTTCATATTGACGGGGTCAGGTATGGTTCACTCTCAGGTACCCAGCTGAGACAGCAGATAGGAACATCCTCCAGCCACACGTGGGCCATTATGAGCGTTCAGTTAAAGTAAATTCAGTGCTCTGTGCACCACGATCATGGCGTGTGCTCTGTCAGCCCTGGACAGAGTCATTTGCTTGGAGAAGCTCTCTCTTCTTGGGATGACATCTTTGGATGCTGGGGCCAGGAACACTGGGAATGTCCTATCCCTAAGGTCCTGTGTCCTGCCACTCTCATGGCAACATATTCTGCACACAGGGGCACAAGTGACTATCACAACTACTTAATGTTTAAGGATGGGTTTCTGGGTCTTAAATTTTTTTTTTTTTTAAGGAGACATAAAGAAGCTTATGAAATCCAAATTGAAGATCGGGAGTTTTCAGCAAATTATTTCCACTTATTTGCTAACTTAACCTCCTCACCTGAAGCCAAAAGATTCATTCTGTGCGTAGTCTTTTCCCTACAGAATTGAAAGTACTTTTCTTTGTGTCTACTTTGTCCCTTTACATATTTAGTGAAATATAGCGTGTGCCAGGTACTATGCCATTCCTAGTATGTTGCAAATATTAATTCAGTCTTCCAAATACATTGCAAATATTAACTCACTTAATCTTCACGAGGACCCGTTTTACAGATGGGGAAATCAAGGCAGAGAGAAGTGAAGTAACTTGCTGTCACACAGCTTAGAAAGATCAAAGTCGGGCCTCTGGCTCTAGGGTCTGTGCCTTTAACCACTTCCCATGGGTAAAACCGCCAGATAAGACCCCTGACTCTGCCATTTCCTGGCTGCTTGATCGTGGGCAGTTTATTTAACCTCTCTGTGCCTCTTCCTTGTCTGTAAGAAATGGATGAGATGCCTTCTTGTCCTACAAGGTCATTTTGAGGACACAGTGACGTGTGGTGGAAACACAGCAGTTGGCCCCACGCCTGGCACACCGCACTCAGTAAACACTGGCTGTTCGCAGTCTTATGATCATAACCAGTGTGTTAATATTAAGTAGTGTTTCAAGGTGAAGGAACTCGCATAGCGCCCACTGAGGAGTCGGTATCCGGGATCAGCCTGCTGCCGTCAGTAGGGGGCAGCCTGCTGTAACTGCAGAAGCTCACCTCACCCAGTTCCCCACCTGCTCAAGGTCAGCCCACCCGCTGTGGGTCCCTCACTGCCCATCTTCCCTGCATTTCACAAAGAAAGTGGAAAAGGAACTGGTGAGCAAGCCTGTACTGCTTGGCCCGGGGAACAGGGACACATCCTCTCCCTCCTCCTTGTCTAGCTCCAGTGCCTTGCGGGCCAAGCAGAGGAGGCGTCGGGGGGGGGGGGGGGGGGTGGGGAAGTGTCCACCTTGCAGGCAGTGAATGACGTTGGCTTGAGGGCTTTTTTCTCCTGTTTCAGCATGGGATCCCCAAATCTGTAGGAATGGCTCTGCCTACGTATCCTCAATCCTGGCAAGGGCTGATGGGAGGCAGATCGACATGAAGGTTTCATCAGGAAGGGTTTGCTAAGTGCTGCTTGAGGAGCTTTGCCTCTGGCCTCTGTGTATGGGGTCTTATGGGCTCGTGCTAAATGCGAGCTAAAGTGATCTGGCCTGGGCATCAGGAGAGAGCCGGAGCCTCGGTTCTGTGCCGCTAGCTTGGCCCACAGCCCCACCCCTGCCACGCAGCGCCCTGAGAAATCCTCGTGTCTCCCCTAGCTGGAGTCTCTCTGCTCTCTCTCCAGAAATGGGCTTCGCGGTCACAGCCATCTCGCGCACGCCAGGTGTGACCTACAGCGACTCCTTTGACCTGCAGTGCATCATCAAACCCCATTACCCGGCCCGGGTCCCCGTGTCCGTGACCTGGCGGTTCCAGCCAGTTGGCACCATCGAGTTTCACGACCTGGTGACCTTCACCCGGGACGGGGGGGTCCAGTGGGGGGACAGGTCCTCCAGCTTCCGGACCCGAACGGCCATCGAGAAGGCCGAGTCCAGCAACAACGTGCGCCTGAGCATCAGCCGGGCCAGCGACACAGAGGCGGGCAAGTACCAGTGCGTGGCTGAGCTGTGGCGGAAGAACTACAACAACTCCTGGACGCGGCTGGCAGAGCGGACCTCCAACCTGCTGGAGATCAGGGTGCTGCAGCCAGGTCAGGGGGCCCGGGGGGAGGGGGGGCGGCCGGGGGGAGGACAGCACACACATGGGGCCCCCGGCGGGACCACTTCCATTTCCCAACTTTGTGGCTCAAGAAATTTCCAGCCCGTAGGTAGCCGCAAGAATCCCGTTCCCTTGTCTCGACGGCCAGCGGTTAAGGTCTTGCTGTGCTTGTTTTCCCTCTGGTTTTCGTGCTGTTGTCTCTGAACCATTTGAGGGGGGGTTGCAGGGCTTGGGACTGTTCCTCCTCAGTACTTCCATGTGTATCTCATAAGAACGAGGACACACTCCTGTGCAACCACGACACCACTGTCACCCCCCAGAGTTCCACACGATGATGGCATGTTACCAGCATTTCCCCCGTTGTCCCAATAATGTCCTTGGTAGCTTTTTTTTTTTTTCCCCTTCCAAACCAGGATCCAGTCAGGGATTACAGACCACTTTAACTTGTCATGTCTTTTTAGACTCTGGTCTCTTGACATCACGCCATCTCCTAAAACCCTTTCCACAGCAGCCTGGAGGAGGTACACTGTTCCCTGTTGGCAGACAAGGAACGTGGAACGGGAGAGGGAACATGTGAGGCACTTAACGGAGTAACTGCCTCGTGGCAGGTGCTTAGGGTCGATGGTTTTATGAGAATTTCACAACAACCCCAGGAAAGAGGAAGTGGCTATCCTGGGGTCGTGTAGCTGGTAAATGGCGGAGCCGGGGTTTGAACCCGTGTCTGTCTGTCTCCCATGCTGATTCCATGAGCCAGGCTCTGGCCTCCTCCTTGAGCTCCCTTTCCCCACGGAGGCGAGTCTCTCACGGCCGTTGGTAAAGCCGCACTAATTTGGGAAGCCTGGGTCAGGGGGGTGTTCTGTAACCACTCCGTCATTGGGCGCTTTTCCTAATGCGGGGGGAGGGGTCAGGTGTATGTGCTTTGATGGGCCTCCCGGTGTCCGTCCCCTCTCCTGCTTGGTTGGAAGCGGCTGTGGTGTGGAGCCCAGGCTGCTCAGCGTCTCTGCCATTGCCAGGCCCCTGCACAGTGGGGCACATGCACCTACGCGGCGAAGGGTGGGTTGGATGAGAGGTGACTTTGCAAAGACGTTTTTCTGACTCTGTGACCCACCCACTTTGCAAACGTGGTTTGAACTGCTTGCAAAGAGGATTCTTCTGCCCACTCACAGCCATGGTTCGTACCTGACCTGGTCTGCTCCGCCATGTGAGATGGTCACGGTGTTGTTTTCAGCAACGTGAGGTTACATGGGGGTATTGTCTGAGTTTACCCTTGGCCTCTTCTAACCCCGTGAAAAGCCCTCTTTCGGAGGTGCCAGGGTGGCTCAGTCGGTAGAGTATCTGACTCTTGATTTCGGCTCAGGTCATGATCCGAGAGTCCTGGGATAGAGCCCCACGTCGGGCTCCACACTGAGCATGGAGTCTGCTTAAGATTCTCTCTCTCTTTCTCTCTCTGCCCCTCTCCCCCACTTGCAGACTCTCTTTCTATAAAATAAAATAAAAAATTTTAAATTAAAAAATCCTGTTCTGTACCAAAGTTTGAAACAAGCAACTTGTAAAAATGATGGGACCGTTCCTTGGCCAATTAGAGCCTGAGCCTGGGCAAGCGGAAGCTTAGGGAAGAGGCTGTGCTGCTTAAGTGGATTTTTGGGTTAATGGAGGGTTAAGCAGAGACCCCATTTTGTGTGACCCCTTGTTGTGGAAACGCCTAGGGACACACGTGCCCACCTTACTGACTAGGACATTCCGATTGTAATTGCGCATTTGTGGTCTCCTCTGGCCCTCAGGGTCGGTGTTGTGAGCCATGGAGCCCGTCAACATGGTTCCATGGCTGTAGAAAGGTAGGGTTCACGCTGACCCCAGGACCTTGCCCGACATTGCCTTTTTGAACCGATTCCTAACTCCTGCTTGTTTCCATTCCTATTTGGACTCTAAGGCTGGAGCACGTAAGGGAAGGCTGAGGACAGCTCATCAAAGGTTTGAGTTCTTTGGATTCTGGTTCATTTATGGTGTTACTAAAGAGAATAAGGGAAAACTATGTGTGAAGTTAGCTCTCGGGTGCCCAGCTGTGGGCTTAGCACTTACCTTCTTCTTAACCATTCATCAACAACAGTGAAATGATGTGGATGTTTGTATCCCCATTTTGGTTTCTCCATGGAGAAACCAAGGCCTCCCAGTGCGTCAGAGGTGTGGTAGCAGCCAACCGGCTTGGGAAAACTGAGGTGCAGCTGCTGGTGGTCTCGGTCTCCCCGACTTCCAGATGCCAGCCATTTCATTCCTCCCGGGGTGGGGAGGATGTCGCCGGAGAGCCAGGCAGTGGAGGGCTGTCTCCGGGTCTCTGTGGCTTGCTCTGTATTGGTTTGTGTTTTTCACTGTCAAGCGGGAAAGAGCAGCACTGGCGTGGGAGGCCTGGGAGCGGCTGTTTGTTGTGTGGCCTCTGCTCAGAGGTGAGCAGTGGTGCACTTTCGAGGCCCCCTGGAGGCTGCCTCCAGAGCCCCATGGGTGCTGTAGCTGCTGCCACCGCCCAAGGAGTGGCTGAGGCTCAGAGGAGAGTTCATGCCTCTAAGTGTTACATTCTGTCCTTTATTAAATATTTATGCAGTTAGCACTTCCTGCTTTCCAAAGAGCCTCATGTTCATGTTTACTTCCCCCCCCCCCCCCGCCCCAACACACACACACTCGGGTGGGTACTGCGCTTCCGTGTGGGGTAAGTGGAGGTGGAAGATACCAGAGGGCTGACCATGTCCAACACGTGGCACATGCAGCCCCCTTTGTCTGCACCGCCACCCTGGGAGGAAGCTGTTGCTTCCTTATAAATGGAGTAACTGAGGGGGGCGCCTGGGTGGCTCAGTCAGTTGAGCATCCAACTTCAGCTCAGGTCATGATCTCACGGTTTGTGAGTTCGAGCCCTGCGTCGGGCTCTGTGCTGACAGCTCGGAGCCTGGAGCCTGCTTCCGATTCTGTGTCTCCCTCTCTCTGCTCCTCTCCTGCTCACACCCTGTCTCTGTCTCAAAAAAATTTTTTTTAAAAATTTTAATAAATGGAGTAACTGAGGCTCAGAGAGGTTCTGACTCACCAAGTCAAGTGTGTGGCGAGTGGGAAGTCGGGATTTGAACCCAGATATGCCTTGTTAAAAAGCCGTGGGGCTGGGTGAAAGGGAGACTTTGACTTTTCGAAGGCCAGGTAGTCAGAGATTATGTTTTTGCATTCAGCTAACAGCCTCCTTCATAGAAGGAGTTTCTCCGTAGATTGCTGGCATGGAGGTCTCAGCACAGGTGGCTGTAGCAGTAACAGTAACACTGATGTAGCAGCTGATACTTATTGAGCATTTCTTGTGTGTCCGTCCCCATCCTGAGTGCTTTATATGTAATAGCTTGCTTGGTTCTTAGCCCATGCAACACCGAGAGGGGGTCCTGTTTCATCCACTTTATAGATGAGCACACTGACACAGCGGTTAAATAAATTACCCAGTGATCCCTAATAAGTGGCAGAGAAGCAAGATTCAAATCCAGACAGGCAGTCTGGTTCCAGAATCCAAGCTCTTAATTTTATTATATTACGTATTTTTCTGGACAGTTACTATTTTATGTTTCTTCTCAGGAATCCTCTGTGGTACCAAGTACTTTTATTTGCTGTCTCCTCTCTCTGGTTTACCATCCTCGAATTGCTGATGCCCTTTAGCAGATACTTAAATTTGTTTGTTTGACGTTGGGGTCACGAGAAACCCATACGGGTTCCAGTTTGCTGATGGTATAGGGGTGTAATTTATGCTTCCCCTAACTCCCCTGTTTCTTCAGATTTCTGCCACAAGATGGCCCCTAAGACTTGGGGATACCAGAGCTCAAATCCAGTGCTGGCTTCTCTTCTTTCTCCCCTCCCTGCATTCCTTGTCCCTCAAAACACGGCTTCTTATTCCTGCTCTTACTCCCCACCCCCTTTTAAGAATATTTTGTCAAACATTCTTATTCCAGCAGACTCAGAGAGAAACCTAGAGAGTGCTGGCTCTGTCACGCTGGTCCATTTATCAGCCTTTAACTGCTGATGTCATCTGCTCCCAGAGGGCTCTGTGTGGTCTGTGCCCCAGACCAGTCCTTGCCAGGGCCACCTGCTGACCTGACCACATCACAGGTATTTGATTCATTAAAATCTCTGGCTGGATGGCACGGTCGATTGTGGATCCATCACTGACCATTCTTTTTACCTGCTTCCTGTTCCGCCTGCACATCCCCAAGGAAATCTTCAAGGAATGCCATCACTCTGATTTTGTTGATTTCGCTTAGCCTGACTCTCATTGATCACAGAGTGTGACCCCCATGGGGCATTTAGGCAAGACTTTAAGCCAGCTCAACATATTCAATTCTTTGCTCTTAATCCATTCTTTTCTCTTTTAATTTCGAAGCATCGCTTTGCTTCCTTCTGATTTTCTTTAGCACCAAAAACACCCTCCAATTACACATCCCTAAATACGGAAGCAATAAGGGAAATGTCAGCACTCATTTTCCAAACGTTTACGACCCTCTCCTGGTCTGGCTATTAAATATTGCACATTCAGATTGACAAAGCAATAAACAAGCTTCCAGGAGGACAGCCTCCAGTGCAGAAAGCCGACTTGTCAGTGGGTGTATTCTGCTGGGATTTACTGATGGGTAGTCAGGATGAATATTTAATACCCTCCCTCTGGATGCTGCCAAATCCGTTTTCTCCAATTTCTTATTGCTGACCTGGCAGATTGGGCGAGCTGAGGGCTTTTTCTTTGACTTGCATGGGTCCCGGGCATGTGAACTGTGGCTGTCCTTGTCACAGTCTGATAAGTGACAGGCTGCCTCATCCCAAGTGGGATTGGCCCCTACTTTCTTCCAGGAGAACCTGGGGTTCCCCTCCCAGGCCACGAGCCTGTGGCTTCTGCCTGCTAACTGCTCAGAGACAGTGAGCATGAGTGCCAGGGCGCCTAGAGGAGTCCCCAGCACCCACCCCCAAGCCTCCAGGCCTTGTTGTCATGGTGACGCCAAGTGTACCAATTGGCAGGCCCTGCATAAACGGTCACCGCTGTGTCTGCAGACAGGTGAGACAGGGCATGTCTGGGTTACCCCGAATTAGCTCTTTCTGCTTCTAAACCTTTGCTACTTTTCTCCTTGCTCCTTCCTCCCACTGCTGCCCACAAGCACATTTGAGCACTTACTGTGTGCCCGTTTCCATGCTGCAGCTGCAGACTCCAGTCCCTGCCTGGAAGGCTGTCCTGAGGGCCTGGGAGGAGGGAGGCACAGGGAAGAGTCACAGGGGTGCAAGAGAGCCAGCCTGGGGTATGACCGATGGGCTCAGGGAGGGAATCGGCATGTGTGGGGGCGGGCAGTGGGACGTTTCCAGCTCAGAACAGAGTGTGTGCAGAGAACATTATGGACGGAGGAAGCAGCATGCTTGTTTTGATACGAGAGAAGCATGGGGTCAGGGAGGGGTTTGTCCCCAGGTATGTTGGTTAGAGCCAGGGGAGCCCCTTTTATATATTTTTTTTAAATGTTCATTCATTTTTGACAGAGACAAAGCGTGAGGGGGGAAGGGCAGAGAGAGAGAGGGAGACACAGAATCCGAAGCAGCTCCAGGCTCCGAGCTGTCAGCACAGAGCCTGACGCAGGGCTGGAACCCACGGAGCGCGAGATCATGACCTGAGCCGAAGTCGGACGCTTAACCGACTGAGCCACCCAGGTGCCCCTAGGGGAGCCCCTTTTATACACAGAAGTATGGAGGGTCACCGTATGTGATGGTTAAAAGCACGGACACACCAGGCAGCCTGACTTTGAATCCTGGCTCTACCACTGGTCAGCAGTGTGCCCTTGGGCAAGTGTCTGTAACATTGGGACTAATAATACTTATTTCATAGGTCTGGTAGGGAGCAAGTAGTTAGCATTTCTGAAGTGCTTAGAGTAGTGCTCAGCATGTAGAGAGGATTATATACATTTGTTAAATAAGAACGTTCTAAACCAAGCAGTTAGGAGTTCCCATCATGCTCCGATCATATACTTCTTTTTATAACAATCTAGAACAGTCCCTTTACTACATGAAATTCCTAGACCATCTCACATTCCTACTCAACATAATCTTTAAAAATTGTCACAGTGCCCCAAATTGTGGAAAAAAGGATGAATTTTTTAGAGGGTGGTTCATAATAAAATGATGTGCTGTAACATGCTGTAACATGTAACGTGCTCAGGGTCGGCTACCCCAGGCAGAGGCACTGCGGCTCTGTCCCTGTGCACACTGGCCGGTGCGAGGGGCGTTGCTGTCCTGGACAGGGCGTCCGAAATCCTGAGCAACTCTTACAGCAGCACTGAACAGAGCAAAGGAAAACCCTTCCTTCATTTACCTGGCGTATAGTAAAACCATGCCAAGAAAAAAAAAAAGTATTGTGGAGATAATAAAATGAAACGTATGTAGGTTCTAGGCTCAGGGACAGAGTTTTCACCCGTATGAATGTCCTTTGAAAGTCACACGGGACACGAGGTAGAGTTTTGTTGCATAGAACCATCCCAGACGTGGCTTTACATCTGTCGCAGGCGCTCGTCCATTAAATGTGACTAGAGCCCTTACCCAATCAATGTGACCAGGAAAGACCTGCCCACAGGTTTCCAGGCCTTGCTGCCCTGTTGAAAACTGCTGTCGTGGGGCTATTGCTTGGCTGGGAGCAACACGCTCCCGTTTGCAGCTTAGGAAGCTCTCCCTGGCGGGGGCTGAGGCTGCAGGCAGGAAGGCTGGAATGCAGGCCAAGTGTAAGGTTGGACACAGATTCTAGGGGCACAAATGGGGCCTGGCCACGGGGAGAAGAGGAGCAGGGGCTTAGGATGTAACTGCTTGACCGGCAGGTGCCTTTGCCGTCTCCTTCTCTGAGAAAGGGTGGCACACGCACCCCCATAGTTTTCTCTTCTTGGCTGACTTGGTTCTCGCAAGTTGACAAACGTCTGCTGTCCAGCCGCTGACCCCCTAATGCCTAACATTAATAATCATTGTCACATGTTCTTAATAAAGCACAGCCTCTTCTCTCTCTCTCTCTCTCTCTCTCTCTGTCTCCCTCCTCCCTCACGGCTTGTGTCTCCTTTCCTGCTACCACTGGCCTCTGCTCACCCCCTGCACAGAAGCTGCTGTCCCCTGGGTTTCCCGTGGCCACCTCACCACCACACCTGTGGCTTCTCTTGTGAGACTGCAGGTCGCTGGGCCTCCCCTGCGTCGTTTGTGATTCAGTGGTCTCAGCAGGTGCCCAGGTGATGCTACTGTGGGAAGGCCACGGATGCCCGCTGGGAGCCCTGGCGGGGGGTTGGGGGTGGGGGGTGGCATCGTCTGACACGCACTCCAGGCCCCTCACTTCATCTGCCTGCCGTATTGACTGCTTGCCCTTCCCTGAAAGTGGTGCACAGAGAAGTTCTCACCTTCGCTCACCTGGGTGCCCTTTCTCCCCCCCCCGTCCTGTGCCTGGGGAGCACCTACCTAGTCACTTGTTTTTCAGGGCTGAGCTCAGAGGTCACACACTTTTTGAAATGTGCTGTCCCTCCCATCACAGTCAGGATTAAATGCCTTTCCTTTATATTCCATACCTCCAAGACAAGATCCATCACATATTTATTTGGTCATCCTTTTATTAGTTTGTTTAGCAAATGCTTGGGCCACAGATCATTCAGTGCCCTTTAAATAATTCAGTAGGAAAGAAAAGGCCTTTAAAAAGTTAACCTCAGGGTGCCTGAGTGGCTTATTTGGTTGAGCATCTGACTCTTGATTTCGGCTCAGGTCATGATCTCATGATTGTGAGACTGAGTCCTGTGTTGGCCTCTGTGCTGAACATGGCACCTGCTTAAGATTCTCTCTCTCCCTCTTCCCCTCTCCCCTGCTCACCTGCTTTCTCTGTCTCCCGCCGAAATAAAAACAAATTTTTTTTTTTTTTTTTTGTAATTAACAGCTCTAGCTGGATGTAAGGGAATCCTTTACCAATGGAAGTTGTGTGTGCCGAGCACAGGTACAAAGCAGAATCCACAGAATGGGTAGGTCGGCTGGTGCAGCGGGCCCCCTTCTGAGCTGGCTCCCTCCTTCCTCCTGATGCCTCCCACCTGTTACCACTCCGTCCTTGCTGTAACGCAGCATCCTCTTCTCAAACCCACAGCACACGATTCCATTTGAGGAGAGGCCTAGGAAGGAAAGCCTCCAGATGCAGAAAGATAGAGCCCCTCCCTCAAACAGGGCACAGCTCTCCCAGCTCTGGGAGCCTGAGGTGTCCCCGGAGGAGGCAGCGTGTGTGATAGGGTGTGACTGGAGCCTGTGCCGGCAGGTGGGGAGGCAGGTGGGGACCTTGCCCCGAATCCTCTCTTCCTGCCGCTTCCTCCTGCTGACTCGCTGTTGGGGATTAACCCGGCCTTGGCCCCCAGCATCTTTCCTTTTTCACCTCTACGTTGTTGCCTCTTGAAATCCACTCACTCACAAGGCCACGTCCAGGATTTCTCAGGCTTTAAGGTGCACACGAATCACCCAGGGATCTTGTTAAAGGCAGATTCTGAGCCAGTGGGCTGGGGGGCGCCGGGGGGTGTGCAGAGTGGGGGGGTCCCAGAGTCTGCATTTCTAACAAGTTCCCAGGTGACCCTGCCGCTTGCTGGTCCAGGGGAGCACTTCAGTAGCAAATGTGCCAGTCTGACCCGTTGTCCTGTTGAGCTTTGAACGTGGGACTGAACCCAGAGACCAAAAAGAAATGGGAAGAGCGAAAATGGATTGCGTGTTTGTGATCTAGCAGGCTCTGCACTAAAGTCTTTCTATAGACCATTGCGTTTAACCTGTACAGCACTCCTGTGAGGTGCTGTCATCATGCAGATGAAAATTCCTCCGGGCCTTGAGGGCCCCCGGGCCCCCCATGCCTCTGTGGAGGAGGGTGGTGTAGACAGACACACTGCCCAGGGCAGTACTGGACAGGACTCGGCGGATCTTCCTAATTAGTCGTGGGGGCTGCGGTCTCTGGGCTTCAGGGAAGGTCCTCCCTGCCCTTGAGATGTGGGAGGGAATTCAGAGCATAGAATAGGAGCTGACCCCTCGAGCACCTGTCAGGCATGCCCCACATTTCAAAAATGCCTCTCTTTCCAGCTTTTCAACACTTCACAATATTTTGACATGGGAAGGAAAGAAAAAAAAATGGCAATCCTTTGAAACATTTCTCTTCCTTGGATCCTTGCTCTGGGACCATGTGACCGAACTGAAGCTTAGTCATAGGATTCCAGTTTAACATATGCAGTTACTATAGCAATTGAGGTTTCCTTAGTAACACTTGCAAAAATAATCTGGCCCCAATTAATAATACATTTTAAAGCTCTTTCTACTCTGCACTGAACAGCCCAGTTTTCTTGGACAAGAACCAGATAATTCAGGTGGTATCATTTGTGCTGATGTAGATATCATTTGCATGCGGTGAATTGGGTTGGAAAGGAATGAAAAGGGAGCTGGGTGTTCTAAGTATTGCCGGAATCCGATCTGAAAAGTCGACTGGCACGCTCGTGTGCATCCAGTTTGCTGAGCTTGGAAGCTAACTGGTAAACCCTGCCCAGGATTCCCGGCGTGCCCTGGAGGACTCTGTGTGTTTGAAGAAGGGAGAACGCGGGAGACTGGGCTCCAACAAAAGACGAAACCAGAAGGGTGGGCCGTGGGACCCGGGAGTCCTCTCATGTTGGTGCGTTCTTGATGGCTTGAGAAGGTCTGTGGGGACGTGAGTTCAGCCAGCAGTCCTTTGTGAAGAGTGTCACCCAATTCACCACTAAGTTTCTTGTCCCTAGAGTGGCTTTTGTAGTAATGGCGTTGGGTATCAGATCCCGCCATCCGCAACGTTTGTGCGGGACCAGGGCATCCAAGTGACTGTCTGGGGCTTTCAGAAATTTGAGTTGGGGTGTGAAAAGGTGCTTGCACTGATAGCTCCCCAGGAGGAATTCAGAGTTACATCTTCTTCCTTTTTTAAAACTTTTTCAGTAAGGAGAGGATGGCCGGTAGCGGGAAAGCAGAGCCAAGTGTAATAAAGATGGAGTGGGTATGATCGCAGATTCCCTACGTCAGATATATGTCATTCGACCTTGGCTTCCTGCCACCTCAAAGGCGAGCATAGCCATTAATTAGCAGGTAGGGTGGCACTCCGGAGTCTGCCCTCCCTTCCGGTTTTGGAGCAGGGTGGAGAGGGGAAGGACACTGGCGGTGGCTCCGTTCTGTCCCATTGCTCGGCATTTCCTTCTCTGCCCTCTCCCTCTCTCTGCCCCCAGGAAGATCACCCCGGCAATCCCCGAACTACCTGCTACCATATTTCTCTCACATGCTCTCCCCCCACATATCCCAGCAGACACTGATTGAGTGCTTTTCCATAGCCCAGGCGCTGTGCCAGGCTCTGGGGGTGCAGTGATGAGAACATCCCCTAGGCAGGACAGTGTTCTTCAGGGCATCCCTAGCACTTATTAGATTCAGGAGGGGCACACTCAAAATACTTGCAGACTGCAAGGGAAAAGCTTGATCTCTACCCACAGGGCGCTCAGAGGCTAGGGTGGAAGAGAGACTAAGGAAAAACTTCCAGAAGATATGTAGAAGACGTGGTGCCAGGGCAGAGAGGGGCTGCTGGCCCAGTAGGATGGGAGGGAAAGAGGGGGCATGGAAGGACGAGGGCACAGAAGGATCGGGGGTGTGGAGGGAGATGGTGGAAGGACATAGGCAGAGAGGACAGCTGAGCAGAGACCAGAGCTCAAGGAGGAGGTGCAGGGGGCTGGGGAGGGGTGGGGGCGCTGGAGGGGTGAGTCACTGAGATGAGTGAGGACAGTTGGGTAAGAGCCAAATCCTGGAGGGACTTTGTACTGTGAAAAGGAATTTTTTTTTTTCCTTTATGAGCTCAAGCAGTTGGGAGCCATTGAACTTCCTAGGCAGGCAAATGATTGAAGTTTCAGCTGGGTCCCCTGGAGGCTGCGTGCAGGTGAGGGGAGCAGGGAGGAGACAGGTGGAGGGATGTTGGGGTAAAACCGGCTCCGTGCAGCCTCCCTCACACCGAGCTATGCTTCGAAGGAAGCCTGTCCGCGGCCGGCCCTCCCGGAACCTTGCGGGGCAAAACCAGGCTGGAGGCCGCACGTGAGGCTGGGGACGTTCCTGGACAGGTGTGTG
Organism: Acinonyx jubatus; assembly: GCF_027475565.1. Classification (NCBI taxonomy): domain Eukaryota; kingdom Metazoa; phylum Chordata; class Mammalia; order Carnivora; family Felidae; genus Acinonyx; species Acinonyx jubatus. The sequence continues at coordinate 98,126,256 of NC_069381.1, read as the reverse complement.
CAGTGATTGTGCTGAATCGCCCACTTTCCTTTGCAGTGACAAAGCTGCAGGTGAGCAAGTCGAAGAGGACCCTCACTCTGGTGGAAAACAGGCCCATCCAGCTGAACTGCTCGGTTAAGTCTCAGACCAGCTCGAACTCCCACTTTGCGGTGCTCTGGTACGTGCATAAGCCCTCGGATGCCGACGGGAAGCTCATCCTGAAAACCACCCACAGCTCCGCCTTCGAGTACGGCACCTATGCCGAGGAGGAGGGCCTGAGGCCCCGGCTGCAGTTCGAGAGGCACGTTTCCGGGGGCTTGTTCAGCCTCACCGTGCAGAGGGCCGAGGTCAGTGACAGTGGCAGCTACTACTGCCACGTGGAGGAGTGGCTGCTGAGCCCCAACTATGCCTGGTACAAGCTGGCCGAGGAGGTTTCGGGGCGCACAGAAGTCACTGTGAAGCGGCCAGGTAAGACAAGGGCGTGGCTGGCATGGGGTTAGTACAGAGAGGCTTCCTGGGGGTGACAGGGCTCTGTGGGATCCACACGGGGTGTGGGTGCAGGTGCAGAGACCTGCCTGGGGGTGACGGGGTGCCGCAGGGTCCACACGGGGTGTGGGTGCAGGTGCAGAGACCTGCCTGGGGGTGACGGGGTACCGCAGGGTCCACGCGGGGTGTGGGTGCAGGTGCAGAGACCTGCCTGGGGGTGACGGGGTGCTGCAGGGTCCACGCGGGGTGTGGGTGCAGGTGCAGAGACCTGCCTGGGGGTGACAGGGTGCCGCAGGCTCCACGCGGGGTGTGGGTGCAGGTGCAGGGGCCGTCACCCTGGTGCACTGTGGGCTGCCCGCTTTGTCTGCAGTGAGAGCGTCCTGGTGCTGAGGGCAACCCCAGGAAAGCGTCCTTGACTCTGCTCTTACGGACAGCGTCTTCCTTACCAGGGAGAGGCCCAAGGGGCGGCTGTGCTGAGCAAGAGGTGGCAAGGGAGGGTCCCTGGCAGCTCCTGGGTCTCCTTTTGGGTTTGCAGGTCACACCCCGGAGCTCAGTCTGGCGCCAGCTCCATAGCCAGCATTCTGACCCAGAGGGCACTTTCTAGTCTCTGTCCTCTGCTTCCCCTTTCTTTCTTACTACCCATTTCAGGAACCCTCCCTGTCTGCAAAGCAATCTGCCCCTCTGCCTCCTCTCAGACTGTGGGTGCGGCCCTCATTCTGCTGCCTGACAAACTGGGCTGGCACCTGACTTCTGCTGGAATGCTTCCCGGGGTGGGGGGAGCTTTCTACATCTGCAGGCCTCATGGGTGGAAAACCCCCCTCCATGTAATTTCCCTCCAGGTTTGGGTCTGCCCCTGGAACAGCCCAGGATAACTTTGGGTCGTATCTTTTCACATGTGAAGGGTGCCCCGTCAGTCTCCCTTTCTCCTTGTTAAAGAGCTCTAAGCCCCACCTGATGTAGCCTTAAGCTCCCTGTCCATCCCTCATATCTGCGTGGCCTGTGATTTGTTGTCACTGCCTGTCCTTCCTGATGGGTGGGGGTGCTACCCTAAGTCCCATCTCCATGCATTCGTTTATATGCTGTCCTCTCTGCCTGGAACGCCCCTCTCCCACTGCCTCTCCCCTGTCTCTACCCCATCCCCAAGACTTCACTCGACATCACCTCCAGGAAGCCTTCCATGCTTTCTCCCATATCACCAGAGGTTCCTTTTTCGTTATAAAATACCTAATGTAACAATTATTTGTTTGCAATTCTTTTCTACTCTAAGCACTTTGAGGACAGGGCTGTGTCTTTGTATTTTCAGCCACTGGCATGGTGCCGTTAATATTTATTGATTGAATAAGGAACAGATGGCTGCTTTCCTTGGACACCCCAGGGCCTTTGTAGTTACTGTTCTCTTAGCCTGGAACAGGTTGACCATAGATCTTCATTTATCTCATTCTTCCTCAGAGAGGTGTTTCTAGCTCATTTTAACTAAAATAGCATCCTAGTCACTTTGTACCCCTTTCTCTGTCCCCTGCCTAGCACACACCCCCACCTGGCATTCTGTTTCTTTACTTATTCATATGTAAGGAATTATAAACTGCTTATTCGTATTTATACATATGGAAATTCACTCATCATGAAATACGTGTTATATATAGAAGTGTGCGTGTGCGTGTGCGTGTGTGTGTGTGTATGTGTATTTTTTACCTTTCTGTTCCCATGGCTTGTCTCCCAGGAAGCCTCAATAAACACTTGTTCAGACAGCACATAGGACCAGATGCAGAGGCCTGGACGTGGCCTGGCCCCCTCTTTTCCCTCCAGGTGTTGTATTGCTAAGACTGCCCCAGTGCAAATTGTCACCCCCCTCAGTGGCACTTTCGGGAACCCTTCTGCTGATGTATTGCAGAGGAAGCTCTGGTCTGCCTGGTCCCTCTTGGTATTTCCAGAGACCTCAGGCCAGTCCTTGGGACTTTTGAAAACTGGCATTGGTCATTTGGCCTACACGGGTTCTCTTAGGTTTCTGTTCTTCCTGTCTGTTTTCAGTTCTGGTCACTTTGTCTGGTGGGAGGACATGATCCCCCCACCCACCAGATGTGTCATCCTTTCCCTTCACTTGTTTGTGCAGAAACTGAGAGAATCTTGGTGGATCCTAAAGTTATTGAGGGACTCCCCCCATCTGAGACTACAGACCCACAGTGAGCTCACTGGGGCAGGAAGGATGTTTGTCAAAATCCGTGTAGGGAGAGCCATCTCTGGGGAATATTAATACCATAAACAGAAAACGCACAAGACCCTAATTAAAACAACACCTTCCTCCTTTTCAGTTGAGAGTTTTCGTTTTTTTTTTTTTTCCTTCCTCTGCTTCTCCTTTCTCCTTTCTCTACACACCACCCCTCTCCTTTTTTTTTTTTTTTTTTTTTTTTTTTTTGCTGATGAGAAAGAATATGCTTCTAGAGCTTTGGGAAAACACAAAGAAGAAAATAATGTTTCAACCCAGGACAACTAGAGTTAACATCTTCACACACACACACACACACACACACACACACGTATATGTATATTCTGGGGAGACCAGTTATTTAAAACAGTTTTTCTGTTATTTTTAATTTTTGACCTTTTAATACCAAAGGGTATTGCCTTCCATTGTAAAATACTCGGGAAGTTTTGAAATGTAAAAAGTAAAACGTGACGGTGCGCGGCCCTCTCCCTCTTCAAATGTCACTCCAAAGGTCTCCTTCCCCAGGTGTTCCTGCAGTTCTGTAGCTGTTTGATCTCTCTGGTCCAGATAGACTCATTAGGACCTTTTATGAAATTACACGACTGTCAGCTGGGTGTACCATCATTAACGACACTTTTCTCTCTAGAGGAGGATCTGATGGGCTGAGCTGTCAAGTCACTGGTTCCATCCATATCGGCCTTTTCTTCACTAATGTCAGATCAGTTCTGTTCCCACCTCGAGAGGGAACCCGAGAAAACAAGGACTGCGGTTCCTAAGGCCAACTCGGGGACATATTTAAACTGCTTCCTCTGTAGTTCTTTGGTGGTGGACAGTCCGGTGTATTCTAGCCATCCTGTGGTCAGTTTTTAAGATTTGCTCTGGGCTTGAAAGGGGGTCTCAGCACGCCCTTTCCCGCCTGTCCCTTCGCAGCCACCCCTCTGGTCAGCTGTATGCTTATGGTCTGCGGTCACTGGGTGTGGAGGCATCCATAGCTCATGCTTGTCCTCCTCTGTGCATCTGAATCAACGAGATATAAATTGGGGGACAGCTGTTACCATGAACTGCTGACAGTCCGGGCACTCGGACATGCGATCCAGGAATGCGTTATGTGTAGGGCGCTCCACCCGGAAGTGTTTCTGCTGATGGAGTGTGCCGCTGCCCTTTAGCACAGGGAGGGCAGCCGTCGGCCTGCCTTTGCAAAACGTGCATGCGAGCACCTGTTGTGCCTCGCTGCTAATGTGTCTTTCCTCCCCTTTCCAGACAGCCGCCTGAAGCTCAGCCAAGCGCAGGGGAATCTGTCGGTCCTGGAGACGCAGCAGGTGCAGCTGGAGTGTGTGGTGCTGAACCGCACCAGCGCTGCGTCCCAGCTCGTGGTCGAGTGGTTTGTCTGGAAGCCCAACCACCCGGAGCGGGAGACTGTGGCCCGCCTGAGCCGCGAGGCCACCTTCCACTATGGAGAGCAGGCGGCCAAAAACAACCTGAAGGGGCGGCTGCATCTGGAGAGTCCTTCGTCCGGCGTGTATCGGCTGTTCATCCAGAACGTGGCGGTGCAGGACAGCGGGACCTACAGCTGCCGCGTGGAGGAGTGGCTCCCCAGCCCCAGCGGCGTGTGGTATAAGCGGGCAGAGGACACTGCCGGGCAGATGGCTGTTACTGTCATGCGGCCAGGTGAGGCTTCACATCCCCAGGCCCTCACTGCTTTGGGCGTTTCCCCTCGTGAGTGTCCTGCTTTGTGCGCTGCGCAAAATACGTTGTTTGCGGTTAAACATAGGAGCATTTACATTTTGCGTTTATAATTGTCTCAGATTTTTTTCCCCCTAAGCGAATGGGAAATTGCACATCTGGCTTTGGCCTAAGGTGACCCTCTCTCTTTGCTGGAGTAACATTTTTCACTTGTTGCAGAACACAGAATATTTTCTCTTTAAAGAATACATTCAGATTCAGGAGGTGGTAGATATGCAAAAACTTTTGAAACAGTAGTCGTGCGGTTCAAAAAATTAGGCTTGTAGGTTTTCAGTGGAAAACAATGGATTCATGTGCTTTAAATAGAAAATGATGAAATTTAGTCTTTCACTTCCTAATAATTTTATTGGTGCCGACGACTGTTCTGACTGCGCTGTGTGGCTTTTCTTGTCCTTACCGTTGTTCCTAAAGTGGCTAAATGCACATAATTACTCGGTATAATGATCGTTACACATTTAAACCCATAATTAAAGCAGAGGTGAGCAGGATTCCTGTGTCCTCTGCAATATCACCTCCTCATTCAAGTCAGAGCGAAAAGTCAGTGCCTCCCCCCGCAGCGGACGTGGGGCAGGAATGAACTTTGTGGCTGGGCCAGTGCGAATGCTCCGTCTTGCCCATTTTCTGAGCATCCCAGGGCCTCTGTTGGTGGTCTGGTGGGAGCATTCGTCATGTTTCCACACCTGCGTGGAGCGGCTGTCTGCCTTGGTGGGACACGGGGGCCTCGCAGCTGTGCTCACCCCATGCGTCATGGAACACACACTTCGAGAGTGAACGTGCCCTTTGTTACAGGAAAGGGCATTATCTCTCTGCTCTGTATCTTGCCGAAGCTGGACAGGAAATCACCCCTGCCTGGGGTTACTCCTATTTGCCATGAGCTTATGTGTTTTCTCTTTTTGCCTTGCTTAGAAACTGCCGCGTGTCTTCTTCCAAAGGTAAATTGGCAGAGACGTGGCATCTGAGTGTGCTCTTCTCCCCGGAGGCTCACCCGCTTGCACGTTGCCAAACCAGGGCTTCAGGTGGCCCAGGGGCAGACAGACATTTCTGGACTGCCCACTGCATTGCAGCTTAACCTACAGGGGAGGGGGAGAAGCACCCTTCTTTCTTGTGGCTTACACCTGAAGCAGGAAAGAGTGCTAAAGTCTACACAGGGAGATGGTTTGGCCTCTGGCAGAAGGGGACGGACACGGGCCACCACATTAGTGAGAGACATGCTACAGGGAGTGGGGGGAGGACACGGGAAAGTGGGCCTGTTTCATTCAAAACACTTGTATTGAGTCATCACTAAGCATGCGAAGGAGCCAGGAAATTTACATGAAAAGTTAAGCGCCGGGGCACCTGCGTGGCTCAGTCAGGCGCCTGACTCTTGGTTTCTGCTCAGGTCATGGTCTCATTGTTCTTGAGTTCAAACCCCTGTTCATTGCGGAGCCTGCTTGGGATTCTCTCCCTCCCTCTGTCTCTCTCTGCTCCTCCCCCACTCAGGCTTGCTCTCTCTCTTTCAAAATAAATACATAAACTTAAAAAAAAAAAGTGAATGCTTACATTGTAAGCATTCAGACGAGAAGAAAGCAAAGGGAGAGTAGGTGGGGAAGAGGCCCTTCCGGGGTCTCTGCCATCTTGCCATTGCGTGGCATCACATTGGCCAGCCGCTGGGAGCTTTGGGACACCAGCTTGGTAGGCTCTGCAGGGCGAAGGTGCCCTAGGATGTGCCTTAATCTGTAGGATTCCTCTCTGATGGCTCGGGACACAGTCAGCCGTGATCTCTGGAAGGATAAACCGGCGTGCAAGGGAGCAGGAGTCTCTATGATAGGGTATTCTCCACCCTGCCACGTTGCCTTCCAGCGTGTTCTCCCCCACCGGTGCTGGGCCGAGGCACTCTTCCCACCACCTGTACCCAGGTCCTGAGCTTTCAGGTGCCTGTGACGCACACCAAGATTCTGGATGGGGGTGTATGGCGGCTTGGCAGAGCCCCACAAAGGTGGGGGCGCCCAGCTTTGTGTTCACCTGTGAGCGACATGAAGCCAATTCATTGAAAGCCCAGGACAGTACCTGGGAAGTGGTCCTATTTGGTCTTTATCCAAGCAGAATCCGATTTGGTATCTCTACTTTTGTGGCTGTTATGTTGGCATGTTTTGCGAGCATTTCATCAACAGGGCCAAACAGGCCATTTAGGAGGGAGGGAACGGATTATTTGTTGAGTACCTACCCCAGTGAGCCAAACAAAGGCAGGGGGGAGGCAGCAAAATGAAGATAGAGATTATAGCTGCCCGGTGGTGTCTGTGAGGTCTGACTCACCTGCTTGGGCAACCTCTCCACGGCTGTTTTGTGTCTCCAATCTCTGTCGGGAAGATGCTGTCCAGGACATCCTTCTGGGGTCTGTGCTCAAGGTGAGGGGCACTTTCGGGTCTGTTGTCTATGGCTGGGCTTCAGTCCTTGGAGAATACTTACCTCCTCGGTTCCCTGGGGCATAGGTAACCATCTACACGCACACAGTTTAAACTCCAGAACTGCTGAAGGGTGAATTCCTTGTCCAGGGTTGCCATAACAAATTAGTGTAAGCTCCGTAGCTTAAAACAACAAAAATTTATTGTCTGATGGTTCTGGAGGCTAGTGGTCTAGAAGCAAATTATCAACAGGGCCAGGCTTCCCCCACTGAAGTTTCTAGGGAAGAATCCTTCCTTGCCTCTTCCAGCTTCTCTGTGGTCCCAAGTATTCCCTGGCTTGTGGCTGCATTGCCCCAGTTCACACGGCCTTCTCTCTGTGTGGCCCCTTCTCTTCTCATCAGGACACCGGTCGTTGCATGTAGTGCCCACCCTAAATCCAGTAGGAGTTCATCACACCTGCAAAGACTTTATTTCCAAATAAGGTCACATTCTGAAGTTCCAGATAGGCATGAATCTTGGGGTTGGGGGGACCCTTCAGCCACTGCAAGAGGTTACAGTGAAAGTAAGTGTCCCTTCCTCCCCGGATTCCCATGAGCAGCCGTGTTACCACCTCTTGTGAGTTCTTCCACAGATATTTTGTGCAAATGTAACCAAATCCACGTGTCCAAACAAAACACATTTTCTTCTGCATACAGTGGCACACAGGGTGCACAGCTCTCCTGTAGTCTAGCCATCTTCCTTGGGCCCTTCCTCATCTCTGCCACGTACTACTGCCTTACTCCTTCCAGTAGTAGTTGTGTATTGTATGTTACTGTGTTACTAGAGTGTATTTGGTGATGGACACACGGGTTGTTTTGAGCAGAGAAACTAAAACAGCCTTTTCCTCCTTTTTTGCCCCTCACCTCCCCTAGACGCTGCCCTGCAGGTGGACACGGTGGTCCCCAATGCCACGGTGTCCGAGAAGGCAGCTTTCCAGCTGGACTGTAGCATCGTTTCTCGATCAAGTCAGGACTCCCGTTTTGCCGTGGCCTGGTACTCTCTGAGGACTAAAGCTGGAGGGGAAAGGGGAGGCCCTGGCCTGGGAGAACAGGAGGAGGAGGAGGGGGACGAGGAGGAAGAAGAGGACCTCACAGAGCGGACGGCCCTGCTGAGCGTGGGCCCGGATGCTGTCTTTGGCCCAGAAGGCAGCCCGTGGGAGGGCCGGCTTCGCTTCCAGAGGCTCTCCCCCTTGCTCTACCGGCTCACCGTGCTGCAGGCCAGCCCCCGGGACACGGGGAACTACTCGTGCCGCGTGGAGGAGTGGTTGCCCGGCCCCCAGAAGGAATGGTACCGGCTGACGGAGGAGGAGTCGGCCCCCATTGGCATCCGTGTTCTGGACACAAGTGAGTTTTCCCAGGTTACAGGGGAAGGAGGTCCCTGCTGGTTCCAACTGTTGATTCCAGAGGTCTGGAAGAATGAAATCAGAGCTCGATTATGGCTCAGTAAGTGGTTTTCCCACCTGTCCCAGGCATATCGGCTTTGAAACACCAGTTTGTGGAATTGACCCTTGACTGCCCCACGTGGGTAGGAATTAAAGTGATCACAAGCCTGATGTCCCACCAGATTCTATTTTAGTGAGAGCTCATCATCCAAGTATATTGGTAGGTGTTACTGGTGGCTCCATAGCCAGCCTGGCCCCTCTTTAGCCAGTTACCGTGTTTCAGACTCATAAGAAGGGAGAAAAAAAACCCAAAACAATGAAGCCTGAGTACGGTCTGTGTTCTTGGCTCATGTGTATTTTGGAGGGTGATTTCGAGGTTTAGGGGGATGTCGCATGGTTGGGAGAACCAACTAGTAGAAGGGCAGTGGGTGATGCCACAGGGCATCTAGGAAGGGCTTAGTGGCGGCCCTTGCTCCCTTGGTCCAGGACTCGGACTTCTCACCCGATCAAGGAACTCCATGGACAGAGACCAGAGGAAATAATGGCTGTGCTGAATAATTTGTTCTAACAGGGCACTCTTACAGTTGCCTTTTGTCAGAGCGTGGGACATGGCAGACTGAAGGCGGTGTTTGTTACAGTAGAATTAGCCTGGAATGCAGAAAGACAGAATCTGCTAGAAACTGTAACTTCGTTTCCGTTTCAGCCAATGCATTTTACTAGGTAATTCTGACTTGAATGTTTGAGCTTTGTCAGCTTTTTCTTTTCTTTGACTACCTCCTGTTGATTAGATGGAACCATATGAAATTGAGGTTTTGTAAGTCAAAAGTGGGTGGAGCGGGGAACTATCAGCGATTTCATGTACTGTGGAAATCTAATAAGCACGTGCTGAGTTTTCTTCATAATACCGATGACAACAGCTGTGCAGTAGAAAAGAACGCAGAGAAAAGCCTAAATGAGACTCAGACCCCTGACAAACTAGTGCATGACCCAAAAGGACAAGGGAAGGTGTTTAGACCCGTCTGCCCACCGCGGATGCCCCTATTTATTACGTTTCATAGAACGTGGTGGTCAGTCAGCAGCCTTATTTTCTAGGGAAAAGGGCAGGTTACCAGGGGCTGGGCCCCTGCTGAGGCCTTGTGGGTCTGGGAAGAGGGGGGGCCGGTTTCATCCTCTTCCATATCCAGAATGAATTCTGTAGCCACAGACACACTTTTGGACACTTGTAAATGGTCCGTAATGGCATTTCAGTTGATAATGTTAACCACTGCTAAGGTTACTCAAGTAACCATCGTCTCTGGTAAAACTGCTCTGAGAAGCTGGCGGGGAGAGAATGTGTCACTTCCCAGAGAAGCCCACTTGGAGCAGAGCTCGGTGCCAAGGGACATGGGAAACACCACCGGGCAGGAGGTGCGGACTCGGTGCAGTCAGCATCTTCTTGTAGGGGCAGCTGGGTTCACGGTCAATAAACTACATTTTCTTATATGACTTTCCAAGCCGCAGTCCTGGCTCCCAGTGGGAAATGGGGGTACCGCTTTGAATGAACTTCCAGCTGTGAGTGGAAGGAGCCCGCTGTGAGAACCCGGCCAGGAGGGTGGTCCCCCCACCCCTGGCAGCGGCAAGGGAAGGACGGGGTGGGCTCGGGGGTTGCGGGTGGGCTGGGCCAGGTCTTGAGGCCCAGAGGCGGGCGGTCCAGGCTCCCCGCCCTCACTGTCCTGCCTCTGTTTCAGGTTCCACCCTGCAGTCCATCATCTGCTCCAACGACGCACTCTTCTACTTTGTCTTCTTCTACCCCTTCCCCATCTTCGGCATCCTCATCATCACCATCCTGCTGGTGCGCTTCAAGAGCCGTAACTCCAGCAAGAGCTCCGACGGGAAGAATGGGGTGCCCCTGTTGTGGATCAAAGAACCACACCTCAACTACTCCCCCACATGCCTGGAGCCCCCTGTGCTCAGTATCCACCCAGGAGCCATAGACTAAGGGGACCGCAGCGGCCCTCAGCCGCGGAGGAGCTGACAGTCTCCCTTCCTGCCTCTTGCTCTGTGATCGGACGGCGGGCAGACGGCGCTGCAACTCTTGGAGTGCTCTCCTGGCAGCCAACAGTCAGACTTGAGCAACGTTCCAAGTCCCGGATCCCGCACAGAGACAGACCGCCTCTAGGTGGCAGTCGTGGTCGGTTAGCTGTTTTGGAGCAGATGTCCTTATCCTGCAGAATTAGGCTTCTTGTTTTTGTTTTTGGTAATGTAGTGAGTAGCTCCAGATGCCACATCTACTCACTGATTTATATCGTATTCTCAGATAGATGTTACAGGGGTTCTTATTCTTTGTAAGGGACTCTTTTTAAATCCCTCCGGTTTACCCTTCTTGGGTTCCGTAACGTTGCGGACGAATTTCTCGTAACATACCACCGATGGCCAAAGGGAGGACGGACTTTTTGGTGCAAAGGAATCTCTTCCAGGACTCTTTGTTTCTGCATACTTGAAAATACTACTCACGGATCAGAAACATGCCCAAACGTTTTTTACTTTCTTAACGAGACTTGAAAATTATGTGTCATGCGGGCCCAATTTGTATCTTATCTTTTCCCTCAGCTGGAGTTGTTGGAACCACTTTGTAGTCAAGATGAAAGCATTGAATTTTGCTTCAAAGAACTGTGTACGTACGGGAGGAATCCTGCATAACCCCATTAGAGTAGACGATGCCCGACCGGACTGTCAGGGAAGCAAAAGTAGGCTTCGTTCCAACCTTGCCAAAAAATTATATATTTAAAAAAAAAAAACAAAAAAAACCACAACTTTGTTGGAGAACAAGTTGAAAGCCCCAAACAGCACACGCTTTGCTGGCTAACCTGGACAGAAGGCTGCATTTAGCAGCCACTGACTTTCAGATTGATCAAAGCCAGTGATTAGTGAAGGAAAGGAAACAAGGCTAGTTGTTGGCTTGATCTGTTTCGCAGGAGCGGCCTCGAACTGGTAACTGTGCGCGGGTGGGCTTCTATTTTAAGGTGCTTTGCCACACTCTTAAAGGAAAGTGGCCAGTGAGCCTGAAAAGGGGGCCATGCTGAACTGAACACACAGGGCCCAAGCAGCCACCGTATGCATCCTACACCGGAGGGCACGGGGCCCGGCAGACCGCTGAGTTCCTCCAGGAGTCGGTGGTGGGAGGGCGGTGGTTTCCAGAGCCTGGAAGTTGGAGACCAGGGGAGAGATCACCACCACCCTGGAGATACGAAGACTAGGTTTTTCTTCTTCCTTCCAACTAGATTTCCCTCCAAGGTAACGGTGTCTTTCTCATTCACCATTTCTCTCTCCATGTGTCTCACTGCCATAAGAGTATCTGCCTAGGAGAGGTCCAGACACAGCCCGTCTGTAACCCTTGCAGATCACCTAGTCCCGGCTTAGAGTCACCTCATGCCAGTGCAGGGTTTTGCCCTTCCCCTTCTTAGATCTTGTTTGTGGTCTTAGGTGATTTGGTTGTTCACAGTTACAGTGGCTTTTTATTCGAATGCCCATTAGAGCCCAACAAGGCCCCAGTCGCCCTGTTCATTCACACTATGGAGCAGGGTGCTTAGCACCCGCCCCCCCCCCCCCCCCCCCCCCCCGCTCCTGTGCCCTTTTGCTCAACCCAGGGGAGAAGCGTGCCCTGACTTTCCTATATTTTGCTGGCCAAGAGCGCCATCCCCTTTCCTCCGGGAACTTGCATCTTGAACCCCAAGGGTACACCCTGCTTAGAAAAAGCCACCGGGGATTCCGGAGCGAAGTCTGAGCAGAGGGATTGTTGTCTGTCCTGAGACGCAACAGACTCCACGGGAGGCCGTGTGGGTGCCCATCCGCATCAGGGTCTTTGGGTGCGCAGGTGGTGGCCTGGGTTTTCAGCAGACGCCTTGCTGTGCCGCAGCCCAGGGGAAGCAAGGTGACGGACTGGCTTATGTAGTAGACCGGTCTCCTCTTCCTCCCCGCACACCAGTGCTGTCCTCTGAGACCCTGTGTAGGCACCACACCTTAATCCCTAACACGCTTATTTCCATGTATTATGTATGCTGCAGCAACGCTTTGGGGCTACAGTCAGGCTCAGGGGTGAGGGAAGGAGGCAGTCCTTTGCCCCATTTCTTCATTACAGGCGCGTGGGCTTTCTGTGGGAAATCGGCCCCTGCCTTGTAGCCTGAGTGCTTGAGGGAAGATGCCCGGCTTTCCTCTGTGTGAAGGGAAAGATGCCGGAGGGCTGGGACTGGCTGTGTAACTACTAAGAGCCCAGCTTGCCCACAGGTATAGAAAAGTAGGTGATGCACGCAATTAAAGATGTGGAGCGGTTACAGGAAATTTGAAAGGAAGAAAAGAAACCGAAGCCAGTATTTTAGTAATTTTTTTTTTCCCGTGTGTATTTTCTGTTGGGCTGGGGGATACCATCAAAGGGTGAGCTTTTCAGCTTTCTGTGAAGATCCCCAGGACCTTGTTTGGCCATTTCTATGGAAATGTGTGTGGTGTCAGATGAGCGGTAATGGTGCCCTCCAGTGGCTGGGAGACCTCATTGCACATGGCCTGCCGGAGCTCGGGGCGTTGGACCAGGAGAGGAAAAATTGCCAACTGGTTCTCTGGACGTATTTACCTACGGCTACAATGTTGCATTAATGAAAAACTACACTGTGCTAGGCCCATTCCGGACACGGATACGACCCGCACCCTCTTTCATCAGGGTGTTTCTGTAGCAGGTTTTCATATTCTTTTCAAACAATGGTTTCTCTGCGTTTATTGTTGAAAAAAACAGGTGGGGTAAGAAAACTACCCATGCATGATGTAGAGAGCTGTTGATTTGTTTTTGTTTGTTTTTTTAAAGGAAAACTATTTGTAAAATGTTGCACTAAAATGTTTTATATACACTTCAGAGACCTGTAGTAAATTATGTTGAAAATATGGCTGTTTACAGTTACTGGAGTACACGGTCCTTCTTTCTCCCCACCCTCACCCCCACCCCTCCCACCCCTTAACAGCCTCTCTTGCTCTGTGACACTGTGCCCTGGGGGTCTGGAGTTCTGCTCCTGACTTTGGCCTGCTGGGCTCCAGGGTCAAGAATTGCAGCCTTCACCGCCACATCCTGCCCCACAGCCTAAAGCGTGCCTTTGTACAAACGATGACTTAAAAAAAAAAAAAAAAAAAACAACGCTTTCTCGACACTTGACTGTCATCTGCTGAGAAGTATCGTAAAAGGCTACGCGGCCTCTAGATCCGTGCAACACACAATACACCCGGAGTCCCCAGAGGCGGTTTCGGAATGGAACTTGTGAGCCTAGCTTTCCTTTTTAGCGGGGTGGGACAGGATGGGGTGGGAGGAAACTGGCGGAGAAGGGGAGAAGGAACAGCAGGAACAGAGGCGGAGGGCCTCTGCAGCAAGACCACACCATCTCTCCCAAACGATGTGCTGCTGTCCTGACCCGGGAAATCGTCAGCAAGCATTTTCCAGGATGGAGGACAGAGCGGCACCAGCACACCAGCCTCTGTGCCCTGCACACCTGGAATGCTGGGATGTTTGTGGGGCCGGGGGGGCGGGGGGGGGGGAGTTCAGCCCTTCTGCAAAGTGAGAATGACAGAATCATTAAAGCCACAGCAGCCATACAGCATTAGGCAGAATCCATCTGTAATTCTTTAAATGGCACAGAATATGCAAAAGCAACTAGAGGGGCGGTAAAAAGCAGAGGGAAGCGCTTCCTTTTCTTTTTAAAAATCAAACCTTTCAGAGGCTTTAATGTGTGTTTCCCCCAGCTCCGCAGCCCTATCTGCAGCATCCTTATCAACTTCTTGCAGCTGTTGGCCTGGCTAGGACTTGAAATGTGATTGTTTATCCCTTGGGTATCCAGAATGGCTCCATGTTAAGCCTTGCATATTACTTTTGCCTAATTTTTTCCCCAAATGCTCTCTTTCTGCCAGGGAACATTTTAAAAAGGGAAGAAGACTGCCCCTCCTACGCCTTGGGTGCAAATCTGCCCAGTGTTTATGTAAGTGAAGTGAACGGACACTTCCGAAGCAAGAGGCAGAGACAATTTCCATGTATGTGGGATTAGGGGTAGTGTTGTGCTCAGTGCATTCTGGAATGTCTAAGCTTCCTTGGGGGTGGGGGGGGTGGGGGTAGTTACAAGGTTGGCCAAAACTAGAGCCAGGGTACCAGAGAGGGACATGCTTGGAAGAGCAGCCACCCCATGCCACATGAACAGGCTGAAATGAGGCCCCCTTTCTTACCCCTAGTTCATGATTATCTACACTGACAAGCTGATAAAACTGGACCTCTCAATACTGGCCACGGGACGAAAAATATATCTACTCTCCTTTTGATGGCGAGTCCTCAGTATATGAATAGAGCCTTTTTGGCTCGTTGCGTAATCCAGGTCCACCTTTCTGAGCCACTTTTGATTCATGAAGTCGGCTAGGCCATGCATATAAGCTCTTCTAAAAATGCTTGACAGAAACACAGCATTTCTCTTATTTTTTTTTCAACGTTTTTTATTTATTTTTGGGACAGAGAGAGACAGAGCATGAACGGGGGAGGGGCAGAGAGAGAGGGAGACACAGAATCGGAAACAGGCTCCAGGCTCTGAGCCATCAGCCCAGAGCCCGACGCGGGGCTCGAACCCACGGACCGCGAGATCATGACCTGGCTGAAGTAGGACGCTTAACCGACGGCGCCACCCACGCGCCCCTTTTTTTATTTTTTTTTCAACGTTTTTTATTTATTTTTGGGACAGAGACAGAGCATGAACGGGGGAGAGGCAGAGAGAGAAGCACAGCATTTCTCTTAATAAAAGACCTGACACTGATTGTCAGTCTTGGTCAGAGGAGCATCCAGCCAAAGAAGACCCAAAGAATCCTATCTCACCCAAAGGCTGGAGACCATGACCTGAAGCATAGTTCCCAGCCCCAGGTGACTGGGCAGTCCTTTCCTCTGCCCTGTTCTTGAGAGGGTTGGCGGCTCCTGCTGGCCAGTCCCAGCAACGGCACAGCTGCCTATCCCAAAGTTGCACCCGCTTTCCTGCCAAAGGGCGAGAGTGGCAATTTGGATTTCGCGTTAGTTGGACTCCCAGTCCTGCCCCTTAAACTGTGTGTCCTTGGACAAGTCATTTACCTTCTCTGAGCCTCCGTTTCCTCCTCTGTGAAACTAGGGACAGCAAGAAGATAAAATTATTTCAGGTAATGCACTTAACTAACACAGGGCCTGGCTTAGCGCTCAGCAGATGTTTGCTAGGATCACTTCTTGGTTCAAAAACTCTCAGGGGCTCTCCAGTGTCTAAAAGTTTGAC
This sequence comes from Acinonyx jubatus, assembly GCF_027475565.1. Classification (NCBI taxonomy): domain Eukaryota; kingdom Metazoa; phylum Chordata; class Mammalia; order Carnivora; family Felidae; genus Acinonyx; species Acinonyx jubatus. Next base: position 98,110,761 of record NC_069381.1, on the reverse strand, counting down.
CCTATCCTAACTTTCCCGGTTGGTCTGAGTTCCTACCAGCCAGGGGCAGAGCAGAAACTTGATTTCCTCACGTTTTGTGCTGTTCGCTGCCCCTGCCTCATGTTCCCAGTATCTACACATAGTAGGGGGTGTCTTAAGCTAGCATGCTTCATGTTACGTGACATTGGTCCCAGAAACTTCACTGATAGAGATAGCTTTTAAGATGTTATGGCTGATTTAAGAACTAAGGAATTCTTACGGTTCAAGTGTTTTGAGTGGTTTTGGGATCCTCACTTGATGTTAGAGATGACATCAGCAAGAAAGCACGCTTCCACTCAGTTTCACAAGTGACATGTTAGTGTTTACTAGGACAGGAGGGAGTCCTGTTCATGGGGAGAGCTTCCAGGTCCCGTGGAACTTAGAGTTCCCCTGACTCCCATCACTGGACAGAGGCAATTCCTGTGCAGACAGGGAGACCATCGTGAGGAGCTGGTTCTGGGAGCAGAGTAGTTTGGTCTGGGGTCAGACAGGCAGCAGAAAGGGCAAGCCAATCAAGAAGACTAATCACTAAGGTGGAGTGTTCCAGATGACTGCTGCAGCCTGGGCGGGAGGCTTTGGGGGAGGTCACACAGTGAGGGGATCCACCACACCGGACTCCTCAGCCTAAGGGAAAGTCCACAGTTGAGATGGAGGTAGAGAGGAAAACACAGAGGAAACTGAGAAGGGAGAAACCCAAGGCTGGAAGTCCCAGCTCCGGAGGAAGGGAGTGCTGGGCGTCGGGGGCAGCCTTCAGGAAAAGGTGGCTCGACCTCGAACGAAATCGGCGGGACCAGGTAATCCCGCACATCGTAGCAGGGGTCCAAAATGTTTCCTTTTAATGTGCGCGGACAGTGACCCGCAGGAAAGGCGAGCCCCGCGCTCTGCTGTTGGAAAGCGCTGAAGGAATGAAGGGCCTGGGAGCCTCCCAGTCCTCTGGGAGAGTCCTCCAGTCACCGCAGAGGCCGGCCGAGCGGGGCGCAGCTCCCCCTACCCCCACTTGCGGACACATGCCTCCGTCTCGTCCCAAACGTCCAGCAAAAGTGCTGCAGGAGGAGGAGGAACCAACACAAGCTTGGTTTTAAAGACGCAAGCCACCGTGAAGGGACAGCTCCACAGAGCAGACGGGGAGGCGGCAGAACGACTTTGGGGACCGGGGGGAGGCAGGATGGCGTCTGGAGCAGATGCAGGGTGTGGGGGCCGCGCGCGGCTGCGCCCGACGCGACCGGGAAGGAAGCTCCAGAGTTGGAAGGGGGAGCGAGCCGAGCGCGGGGCGGAGCATGTGGGTGGGGCAGGGCTAGCGAGGGGGCGGGACGGGGCGGGACTAGCAAGGGAGAGGGCGGGGCAGGGCGGGGCCAGCGACGGGTGAGACGGGCCAGGCCCGCGAGGCGGTGGAACGGGACGGGGCGGGGCCAGCGAGGCGGGGGGGCGGGGCCAGCGAGGAGACGGGACGGGGCCAGAGAGGTGGAGGGACGGGACGGGACCGGGGCTACCAAGGGAGAGGGCGGGGTAGGGCGAGGCCAGCGAGGGGCGAGACGGGACGGGGCCAGCGAAGCGGCGGGGAGGGGCCAGCGAGTGTGGCGCGGGACCGACGGGAGGGCGGGACCGGGCCTGCGCGCGGCGCCGGGCGGAGCTGCCCTGGAACTTGCAGCCCACCCTGGCCCAGTCCGGGCGTGGAGGCTGGCCGGACGAGCCATGCACGCGGGGAGAGACGGGCTCTTGGCCGCGGGGATTCTCGGTGTGGCCTGTCTGGTGCTCCGTTTGGGTGAGTGGAGGCCTCCCCCGGGACCCGGCGGGGACTGGGCGGTGCCGGAGATGTCCCGGGACCCCAGGGCTCCGGCGCCGAGTGGACGGGCTGCGCCCGAGGAGGCTGCAACTTGGGTTGGGGAGCGGGGGGTGGGTGGCGGGGGAAACGCTGCCCGCGGAGAGACTTGTCCCGTCGTCAGCGAGTCTCTCGTGGGTAGTCAGGAAGTAACTTTGACCTTAGGCACCGGAATCCTGGTTGGGAAGAGGGACCGGACTCCAGCTCGCTCACCTCTTCGGCGTAGTTTCCTCTAAGACCCATCGGAACTCCCTCCACACCTCCCCCCCCCCCCCCCCCCGCCCCAAGTCGTGTCACCTCACGACTCACTGTTTCTCCGGAAGGGTGTGCCTTTTCTAAGTTCCAGGGACTGCTAGCGGCTTCCCCTCCCCCGGGTACTTCGCCGCCGCCAACTTGGTCTGCCCTTTCACTGCTTCCGCTGCCTGTGAGCCCTTTGAGGACGGGGCTGGGCAGCGGGTTCCACCTGCCCGAGGAGTCGGCTGGTCCGCCGCGCGGGGAGGGGGCGCGCGAGCTCGCTCGGCCGCCTGGCGTCCCCGCCCTCGCCGCCCCTTGCCCCCGCAGCCCTCTCTCCTCCGACACCGCGCGTTTGACTGGCACTGCTGTCGGCGGGGGACCTGGGACGGGGACTGGCCGAGGGGAGCGTCTGAGTGGGCGATGGCCTCACTCCGGGATTCCTAAGTAGGGCGGCCGGTGCTCTTTCCTGCCCTTTGAAACCGTAAGGGAACTGCCTTCATCCCTTTCCCACTTCTTCAGCCGGATTAACAGCCCCATGAGATAAATGTCTGGCTCCGCTGTTACCTCCCCACTTTCTTTTTTTTTTTTTTTTTAATTTTTTTTAACGTTTATTTATTTTTGAGACAGAGAGAGACAGAGCATGAACGGGGGAGGGTGAGAGAGAGGGAGACACAGAATCCGAAACAGGCTCCAGACTCTGAGCTGTCAGCACAGAGCCCGCGGGCTGGAACTCACGGACCGCGAGATCAAGACCTGAGCCGAAGTCGGCCACTTAACCGACTGAGCCACCCAGGCGCCCCCAACCTCCCCACTTTCAGTAAACCCCTTAACACACACGGTCCTGGCCAAACCCCCGGAGCATGTTTATAAACCCTTAACTACTTTTCCTTAACGGGAGGGTTTCCCGTTGGAGGCCCCTTGGCCCAAACTACACATCAATCTTCCAGCCACTGAGTGCCTGTGGGGTACCCATATCTGTGGAGTACAGCTTGCGGGGAGGGGTTGAGAGACCTCAAACGCGCCTGCATTGCAAGGTACAGAAGTAAATGTAAGACAGGCCTCTGAGCATAAGGTGCTGTGGGCATACAGAGGGAGAGAAGACTGTCGTGAAGTCAGGTATCTCTTGTGAAGCAAAGACTTCAGGGTAGGGAGGGTATGTGAACCTAGCCAACCGGGATATGTGGTGTGTGGACACGCGGTGATGTGGCAGAGGATTCCAAGAGGTGACAAAGACAACTTGGCAGGCGAAGGAGAACTCTTTCTGGGCCTGGCAGAATCGGAACCCTGTGCTTAGGAGGGATAATCTGGCCTCCGTGCAGAGGAAGGGGTGTAACTGGGAGGAATCGGAGGCTGGGAGGAATTGGAGGCAGGGAGGCCAGGGCAGGTGCCATCACAGGACCCCAGGAGCTTTGAGGCTTTCCTATGCTGGTGGCCGTGGAAACCAGGAGACACGCAAACAGGCAGAATCTGACTCATTGGGAAGCAGCCCACCAGTGATTAAGAGCATCAGCTCTGGGACGCCTGGATGGCTCAGTCGGTCAAGCATCAGACTGCAGCTCAGGTCATGATTTTATAGTTCGTGAGTTCGAGCCCACATTGGGCTCTCTGCTGTCAGCTCAGAGCCTGCTTCAGATCCTCTGTCCCCCTCTCTCTCCCTTCTTCACTTGCTCTCTCTCTCTTTGTCTCTCTCTCTCTCTCTCAAAAATAATAAACATTAAATTAATAAAAGAGCATCAGCTCTCCAGTCAGATGCTTGGCTTCCCACCCTGGCCCTGCCCCTCACCTGAGTTGTAACTTCTGTACATTACCTAACTTTTCCATGCTTCGCTGGGCATGGAAGACAGAGACCACTTGCCTTGGAAAAGAGAGACCACTCACTGGTGAGGAAGGATAATAATAGTCCATAACATATGTGCTTCATAGAATGATTGTGAACGTCAGTCACTGAACAAATTCTTACTGAGTGTCAACTATGTGTTGGGCACCGTACAAGAGAGTGGGGTTGCAACAAAGAACAGACTTCCCTGCCTTTGTGAAGCTTACGTTATAATGGGGACTAAATGAGTAAATATGTAGACATTGAATGGTGGTAAAGTAAACACTGATGAATCAGAGATTAGTAATGCAGAGAAAAGGAGAGTGAGTGTGGTAATATTTCTTTTTAATTCTTTAAAACTTTGGAACATTGCAAATCTGTAGAATAGTTGCAGAAAATAGCATAATGAACCCTTATACACTTTTCTTCTGGAATCACCAGTTATTAACATCTTGACACCTTTGGTTTACTTCTCTCTGTTCATATACATGTACACTTAATTTTTTTGTGTAAACCTTTGAGAGTTGCAGATCTTTTTTTAAAAATAGAATTTATTGTCAAATTGGTTTCCATACAACACCCAGTGCTCATCCCAACAAGTGCCCTCCTCCCTGGCCATCACCCACTTTCCCTCCTCCCCGCACCCCATCTAGCCATAGTTTGTTCTCAGTATTTAAGAGTCTCATATGGTTTGCCTCCCTCCCTCTCTGTAACTTTTTTCCCCTTCGCCTCCCCCATGGTCTTCTGTTAAGTTTCTCAAGATCCACATATGAGTGAAAACATACAATATCTGTCTTTCTGTGCCTGACTTATCCCACTTACACAATATCCTCCAGTTCCATCCGCGTTGCTGCAAATGGCGAGATTTCATTCTTCCTCATTGCCAAGTAGTATTCCATTGAATATATAAACCACATCTTCTTTATCCATTCGTCAGTTGATGGACACTTAGGCTCTTTCCATAATTTGGCTATTGTTGAAAGCACTGCTATAAACATTGGGGTATATGTGCCCCTATGAATCAGCACTCCTGTATCCCTTGAGTAAATTCCTAACAGTGCTATTTCTGGGTCATAGGGTAGATCTATTTTTAATTTTTTGAGGAACCTCCAAACTGTTTTCCAGAGCAGCTGCACCAGTTTGCATTCCCACCAGCAGTGCAAGAGGAGAGTTGCATATCTCATGACACCTTACCCCTAATATGTGAACATATGTTTTCAAAGAACAATATGTCTCCAGTAAGCCATGGAACCATGATCACAGTCAGGAAATACACCATTGATATGATACTGTTTTCTGGTAGAGTCCAGAAGCCAATCCTGGAGCACATTCTGCATTTGGTAGTCATGCCTGTTTAATCCCCTTTATTTATTATTTATTTTTTATTTTTTAATGTTTATTTTTTTTGTTTTGAAAGAGAGAGAGAGAGAGAGTGGGAGGGGTGAGGGGCAGAGAGAGGGGGAGAGAGAATCCCTAGCAGGCTCCTAGCAGTCAGTGCAGAGCCCCACATGGGGCTCGATCACGCGAACCATGACATCATGGCTTGAGCTGAAATCAAGAGTCGGAAGCTTAACTGACTGAGCCACCTGGGTGCCCCTAATCCCTTTTCATCTAAAACTTGCCAACTCTTTTTTTTGGGGGGTGTACTTTATGACATCACCACTTTTGAAAGGTCTGGGCCAGTTTTCTAGAATGTCCCTCAATTTGGCTCATCTGTTTTCTCATGATTAGATTCTGGAGTGTTAGATTCTGGAATCAGAGTCAGGAATGTTTCACAGGTGTGTTGTGTCCTCCGTGCATCTCATTAGGGAGCAGATGCAGTCCATTTGTCCCATTATTGGAGACCTTTGGTTGTTTTGTGAAGGTGATCCAACCAGATTTCTCCTTTGCAGAGGCACCTGTTGCCCTTTGTAAATAAATAATACATGATTTATCAAGTGACACCTTGAGATTGTGTGACTGTCCTGCAACAATCTCTCACCCGATGTTTCAGCATCCAGTGGTGACTCTTCCCCAGGTCCCTTAAAATATTTGTAGATGGCAATTGTCTCTCCCTAATTTTCTTGATACACCATTGACATTCTTCAGTAATGAATAGCTTTTTCATTTTATTTTTTTAGTGTAAGTATAGACTCCTGGATATTTTTTAAGATGGCATTCTTGTTATTATCTATTTTGATGCCCAGTGACCCAGAATTTGGCAGATGGGAACCTCTGTGTACCTCAGTGTTCTTTGCCATGTTTCCATCAGTTTTTGAGCATCTCCTACTTTCTGGCACGGAAAGATGTTCTGGACTCATTTTGTACCTTTTCGGCCTCTGCTTGTAATCAGTAGATTCTCTTGTTCCTCTGAGTGGGAGACGGAATTTAGAAATCAGTATTTTTGGGGTGCTAGGTGTGCTGAAGGCTAATGGAGTCATGGTTTCTAGGCTCTATCCGTTCTCAGAACTAGGGAAATAGAGTTTTCACGAAGTTATGGGTTTATCCTTTTACCACGAAGCCTAATGTAACCATTTGGTTCATCGTTTCCTCCTTTCCCTATTTGTACCTCCTTTTGCCACAGTGAGAACTCTGTTCCTTATAGAATCAGTATATTTTCCTAATATACATTAAACACAAAATAGTTTCCTAATTGCTATACCAGTACCACTACCAAGCACAAACTTTATTAAATACAGTTCAAGGTTTCTTTATAGTTCTGTTTAGTCTTCCATATAGCCCACTGAATATGTACAGAAAACTGTATTTTAAGTTATTTTTTCCTTCTGTGTGGTTATGCTATCAACTCAGTATATAGTTGAATTAATTTTTTTAAACTTAAAAATATTTATTTATTTCGAGAGAGAGTGATTGAGCATGAGCGAGGGAGGGGCAGAGAGAGAGGGAGAGAGAATCCCAAGCAGGCTCCCTACTGTCAGCGCAGAGCCCGACGTGGGCTAGTCAGATCATGACCTGAGCCAAAATCAAGAGCCAAACACTCCACTGACTGAGTCACCCAGCTGCCCCAATTTGTTTTGTTTCTATTCAATTTTAGGGCTCCCCTCCCTTGATTTAATTTTTAAATACGTAAAATATTAACATGGTTCCAATCAAACCATGTAAAAAGATAAGCTCAGAGAAAATCCTATTCCCACCTTCTCCAGCTGTTATAGCAGATACTGTTTGTTTCTGTTTTACCTTTCTTGTTTCTTTTTATAGATACATATATGCAACCATAGTACTTTATGTACTCTTCCGCTCCTTATTTTTGTCTCTTAACCATATGTCTGGATAATCTTTCCATATCAGTTCACAGAGATCATTCTTATTGTCTTTTTATAGTCGTATAGTACTCCATGGGCTGAATGTGTGGTATTTCATTCAGCCACTCTACTTTCTAGTGGTTACTGTTTTATACTGTGTAGTCAGGGGAGGGTCTCCTTAATTGTTCGGGGGAGTGGTATTCCAGGCAGGGGGGCTGGCAGCAAAAACCCTGAGATAAGCTTCAGGCATTTAAGGAACTTCAAGGAGACCACTGTACGAGAAAGTAGTAGGGAATGAACTTGTAAACATAATCAGGGCCAAGTCCTGGAGATGGTTTTATGGGCCCCGTTAAAGGCTGTGACTTTTTTTACTCCCAGCAAAATAGGAAGTTTTAGAGGATTTTGGACAGGAGGGAAATTACAATGGTGGAGTGTTTCAATGAATTACTCTGGCTGCTGCGTGGAGAACAATCTATAGAGGGGCAAAGGAGAAGCCGGGAAACCAGTTGGGGAGGCTGTAGGAACAGTGCTGGTAAGAAATGATTGCAAGAGAAGGGGACTGAATGGGAGATAGGGAGATGTGTTTGGAAGGTAGAGCCAGCGGGATTGGGTGCTGGGTTGCATCATCAGGGTAACACGTGGACAGGGCCTTGGTAGTGCTGGGCAGGTAGCAAAGCTTTCAGTAAGAACCTGCTGTCTTAGTTGTTTTTTGTGGGGTTTGTTTTGTTTTGTTTTTTTCTTTTAGCAGAACCTGCCTTATTCTGCTGCTGTGGACATTTTATGGTTCCTTTATCTTGCCAGCCATCTCCCCAGCTCGAGTTTCTTTCCTTGTATAGGAACCAAGTTGTAAACTGCTTCTTTAAAAGTTCCTTTCATGGATGTATTTTCATGTTGTTTTTAACAACAGTGGCAAATCTGGACATTAGATGCTACCAGTTTGTCAAGCATGTCTCCATTTTAAGTTATAAAGTTATCTCGCATTATTATGTGAGACTTCTTCATGTTTTTTGCTGCAATCAAGGTTCAAAGAGTCTCTGTGTTCTTACTTAGGAAGAAGACAATTTGAGTGAAAGTAATGGTGTGTATTCCTGCGGGAAAACGGGGCCCATTGTGGTAATAGTAGCTGTCATGGATTGAGTAGGTGCTCTGCGCCAGGTTCTGTGCTTAGCAGTTTTAGACTTTTGTTTTCATTGAACTGTCACACCAGGTGTTTTTTGTTTTTTTTGTTTTCTTTTTTTTAGGTAGAGACTGTTAAAGAGGAGAACAAAGGTTAGGTAGGTTAAGTACTTTGACCAAGTTCACACAGGCAAGGAGTGAGCGCGTGCCAGAATCCAGGTCCATTTGACTCAAAATCCATGCCTTCCCAACACAAGATTAGATGAGCCACACTTATGAAAACATGAAGAGCATACATAATCTCTGTCTCCCTCTCTTTCTCTGTTTATTTTTTTAGTAATCTCTACAGCCAGCACGGGGCTCAAACTCAGTGATCCTGAGATCAAGAGTCGCACACTCTCGCACTGAGCCAGCCAGGCAGCCCCATAGATGATCTCTTATATGTGACGTGTACACATTGTCCACTGTAATTTTGCCAAGGCCTGTGAAATTAAATAGGACGGCACAGTTACCAATCACGGAAGATTGCTTTCAATGTCAGCATCTACAAAGGGGGCTTGGGGAAACCTCCTCTGGGATTGTAGAATTCAGAATGGGGATTTATTTACGTGTTTATTAACATTTTGTTGTAGTTATACTCTGTCTATACACCCACACTTCACTCCCAAGTACTTTTGCATAGTATTAATAATATAGTATTTGTGAAAATTAACAATAATCTTATAATATCACCTAACTTCTGCCCTTATTCAGATTTCCCTAATTGTCACAAGAATGTCTTTTTTTAAAAAAACCAGGATCTCCTCAACTTGCACTTGTGACTAAGTTTTTGGTTTAATTTTGATGGGCCTCTGAGAAATTTTGAAAGACCGTTGGAACCACCTTTTAAGAACGAGATCTAAGAATGTGTCTCATCGCCTCTTGAGCACTCTGACTTTTCTGGAATAAAAACGGACTTTCAGGGTAGGTTTTGGTTTCTCTGCTTGAAAGCAGAAAGTTTGCCTGCGTCCACGAGTGCTCGTTTGCATGACTTTTCCATCTTCTGATTTCCTCTCACGTTTCTTAAGTGCAGAAAGCTTTTTCAAGCTTTTACAGGAGGCTATAGCCTCTTAGATTCTGCAGTTGCAAATCAAACCATCCGTCTTAGGACTAAAGTGAAACCAGGATACTACTTTCCATTTGCTCGGACAAGTTGAGGTCTGAATACAAAGCATAAGATAGCGAGACCAACCCCAGGAAAGTGCTGGAAAATATTTTAGTAGTTCTTTGGAGATAGCTTTGAGTGCCTGCCACCAGCCTCAAAGGAAAATGTCTTCCAATTACTTTACGGGCACAGGATCTTCTCCTTTGACTTCTTTCTTAATTCTTCTTCTTCTTTTTTTTTTTTTTTTTTTTTTGTCCTTTTTCTTTTTTTTAAATCTCTTGCCCTTGTGCCCTTTGGTCTTTTCCTTCTCAGCTGCTGCTCGTGCCTGTGGGGCTCCAATGCAAACCAGTAGAAGTAAGAGACCTCTTGCTCAGAGTCCCTGAAATAAGTTCATGTCTGCTCTCTGCCCCCAGCTGGGAACACCTAACTCTAAGGTCTACCCTTTGTGACCTTGAGATATCTCTTCTGTCAACCAGGTATCCATCTGAGGAAGCTAAATTGTTTTGATAGACTTGTTCTCAGGCCCATTTTGGGTCCTAATGGCCTTCACTTCCTTTTCGTAGTGTTCCCCAAAATGTCTGTTGTGACTAGTGTCTGAATTTCCACCCGGCTCACTGCTGTGTAGTTTCATGAACATTTTCCCCCTGTAACAGTTAAGAACTAGGGAAAAAAATGATGTGTTACATACACATTCAGAAAATAATGAGAAAATCAGATTCATAAGAAACTAATCATAAGTGAGTTTTTCAACTATGAACTGAATAACTGGAAAATAGTAGGGATGATAAAGAAATTCCTAACGAAATGATCAATAGTGTGTAGAACTACCTTGAATCAGACTTTGGAGAATAAGTCTTAAGAGACTCTTAAAGAGAGTCTTAAATAGCTCTAGTGAAAACCTTATTCCCCAGAGCATGCTGTAGTTTTGAGATGCCTCCTCTAACAAGAACGTGTGGCTTTTGAGGATGGTGAGCTCACAGATGTGGCTTTTGAGCAAGACGGTACATGGGTATCTTGGAAGGACAGGCTGGGGGCAGTGCCGTCAGTTAGAAACACGATACAAAGCAGATGAAATTGATTTTGATGATATGTTTTCTGTCACCTAATACAGCCACGATGTTTTCATTTCCACATGTAGTCAATATCAAGAATATTACCGAGGGATTTTACATTCCCTTTTTCGTATTAAGCCTTCAGTGTCTGGTGAGCATTTTGCGCTCACAACACGTCTCATTCTGGACAAACCACATTTCGTGGGCTCTTGAGCCGTGTGTGGGTGGTGGTTACGAAGGCACGTTGTACAGACTGAGAGGGAAATGAGACGGTGTTGTAGTGTAAGAATGGAATATAATGGGCCATATTCTAGCATGACAGAAGAGAGAAAAACTCAAAAGGAAACTGATTTATTTAATTGGTTCCAACATCTAAATTCCAGGTGAGCTCACCCAGGAGGCAAAGAGTAGCTTGACCACTGAAAGCACCTGTGAGGCGAGTTCTGGGGGGGGGGGGGGGGGTATGGGGGGGGTGTTCTGAGCCTGGGGGGGGGATTATTGCCTGCTGAGATTCAGGTGGCTGCTGTTTCAGGCTGAAATACAGGAGACAGGGAAGCAGGGTGGTGCAGCCGAGAGCAGTGGGTTCCCGTCTTTAGCAGTCATGGCCCCACAATCCCCTGACCAGGTCTGGAGGAGGGTGGAATTGTGGCCAACAGTGCAGGCTTTGGAGCTGGCTGCCCTTGTCCGAACACCAACCCTGTCCTGGGCCAGCTGAGAGACCTGGGCCAGCTCCTAAACCTCTCTGAGTCCTAGTTTCCTAGTTTCATCTGTCGCCGGGTGGCTCCCATTTTTGGCATGTTCTTCCCCATACTCTCAAGCTCATACCCTCACTTTTTCCTGGGCTGAGCTGGCCTAGGGTTCATTTGGATCGGATTTATGAAGAGCTGGGTTAAAGAAACAAGCTGCATTGCACTTCCTTCAGTAAAAAAAAGACTCCATTTCTTCTTTATTATCTCCATACCCGGTGAGCAGATTTCCTACCCCAAAACAGGGACTAATATGAGGACTGATTAATATGAGAATACCTGGGGACCTAATAGGACAGATTATTTGATATTAGACATGTTAGGAGAGTGGCCTCTCCTCTGTATCATCAGTGGGTATGTGTGGAGAGACTCTTTCTCTCCCAAAATGCCACCACCTTCATACTCCAGGTGGATGTCAGCTGAGAGTGTGCTGTGACGCAGTGGAGAAACGCTGTGGTCACAAGCCCCCGTCTGGACAAGAGACTCATCTGCTCACTAGGGTTCAGAATACTCCAGCCCCTGCTGTCGTCGTGCTTAAATGAGTCTTTAACTGAAACACCGTTATAATGTCGAACATACGGGGGGAAATACTAAGGCTTAAATAATAGGGTACTGAAACTTTTAGGGGATTTTTTTTCCGTCCAGTGAACTTTTAACTGCTAAAATCTGCAGGCCATCCTTAAAAATATTTCAGAGAGAAATATTTTATTTTTAAAAAAAATTTTTTTTTAATGTTTATTTTTGAGAGAGGCAGAGACAGAATGTGAGTGGGTTAGGGGCAGAGAGAGAGGGGGACACAGAAGCGGAAGCAGGCTCCAGGCTCTGAGCTGTCAGCACAGAGCCCGACGTGGGGCTCGAACTCACGATCATGACCTGAGCTGAAGTCAGACGCTCAACCGACTAAGCCACCCAGGCACCCCTAATTTTAAAATCGCATTGTTCAATTCTAAGGAAAAAAAAAAAAAACTCAAGAAAAACCTTCCTTCCAGATCCCGGGAGGGTGGGCAGCTCCTTTCTAAGAAATGGCATCAGTGAACACCTTGCTTCTCCTTAAACCTCAGACGGGCTATTACTTTTGATTAGGAGCTGACATCCTGCATGGGTACAAGCGGATCTGGTACAGTAGGAGGTGTAGCCTAGTTAAGCTGGAAGGGGAAGCAGGGGACAAAGGGGACCATCCCCAAAAGAACAGCAGTGGGGGAGAGATGGGAGTGGGAATCCAGCACTCCCCCCACCCCCAGTCTGGCTGTGGGGCTGGTGGTAGGTGTCAGGGGAAGGGGACTGTTTTGCCTGCACACGAGGGGTCCCAGGCCACTTACTCTTCAGCTCCAGTTAAATGTCTCCACTTCTCTTTGCTGAGTTCACGATTCATCAACCAGATTCCACAGCAGCTTGGGGATTTACAAAGCTCAGGGTTTGAGGTAACTGCCAACTTCTGTGGTTTTTGTCAGGAAGCCCCGCCTTTTGGACTACAGTTAAGCTGTATTCAGATAAGTGAAGGCACTCAACAAACATTTATGGAGTGTCCTTCCTGTGCCAGACCACGCGGATACGACAAAGACCAAGGATGACACTGTCTTTGTCCTCAGAGGGTTAGCCTGGCTGGGGATACCCTTGAACTCAGCTTGGAATTAGTTGCCAGCTTTTACGAATGAGAAGTTTTCCATGAAATCTGAATGTGCAGCATTTTTTGGAAAAGCAGAAGTTCTGCAAATTCTGTGTGCCCACGTGGGTGGGAGCTGAGGAGTCAGTCCCCAGAGGAGCACGTGCTCACCAGCGCCCCCTCTGTCTGTGGGCTGCATTGTTGGTCTCTGCCAGCGTTTTGTCTGCCAGTTCTCCCAGGCTCCTTGGTGGCTCCTGTGGTTTGGCTCGTTCCCTTCGTAACGTCTTTGTTCGCCCCTCGTTGTTTCCTTCCCTGCTGTTTCCTTGCTCTGCTCGCCCTACGTTCGAGCCACTCCTGTCCCCACCCCGTGTATGACTTACCAGTGCGCACAAAGGCCTTCGTTTCTCATGGTCTTTCATTGTGAAGCCCTGTCCCGTGTCCCTTTGTCACATCTGAAGTTGTTTACAAACGACACCGCCACCATCACAAAACCCAGGTTTTGAATTTGGGTCCCCCTGTCGCATTTTGGAGGTTTGGGTTTATCACTTTCTTGTTCAATCAGACCTTCTCAGTTTCCTCATGTATGTGAGGTCGGGGGCGGTGGGGGCCACAGACTCCTGTTCTGTCAGGACCCCTGGGGCCCTGACATTCAGTGATTCAGGGGCCAGCGAGCTTGGTGCCTCACCCGCACGTCTCAGAGACGCACTTGTGGCTCAGCCAGAGCAGCTCGAGCCTCTCGTTCCCAACCTCTGCCGTCCAATTGCATCGTAGAAACTGCAGCCACAGAAATCCTGTATCATGTCACGGCTTTGGTAGCCACATGCCACATAGCCCCGGTAAGAAACAGTGCTTAAGAGCTTTCTGGAGCCAGTTTCCCCACACTAGCTACTCACTCAATCTTCGTGTGCCTCAGTTTCCTCCTCTGCACAATAGGGTCAGAGATAACGCCTGCCTAATGTGGCTCTTCAGAGGACTCACCGGGTACGTACTCGTAGAGCTCTTGCAACAGTGCCTCGCAGACAGCAAGCACTATCTACGTGAGTGGCTAAATAAGCCAAAAAGAGCAGTCAGTCTCAATCCCAGAACCCAAGTAACAACACGCAGAGGAATTTGTGGCCAGGAGTGGGGATCCTTCTGCCTTCGCTCAATAGTCATGGTGGCCACGTTTTCTAAGTCAAAAATCAGGGCACTTCATTTTTGCAAAATATTCGGGTTCCACTGCTGACTTCAAGCCATATAAGAAGAATTATCAAAATTGGGTGTGGTGATGATGTTTTGTGAGGATGCTGCAACAATATATTTGGAGTCGGAGCTGTTTTTAAATATATGATCCCTCTATCTATAGGCATTGAGGTACTCTCATATCTTTAAAAGATCTTTCAGTACTCTTCAATACAAATTAAAAAAATTCTGGCTAGCATGGAATATCTGTTCAGGCAATCGCTGATACATGTTTTCTCTCCCCCCGCCTCTCTCTCATTTTAAATGATGAAAGCTCACACTAGGTGAAATGATGAAAGGTCTCACACAGCCAGGATCACGTACAACAAAGGCCTTGATGTGGCTTGGCTCGCTGAAAGAGAAAGAGGGAAGCCCTGTTGAAAGCCTACTTCATTCATTTCAGCTATTGTTTAAAAACCTCCCTCTTTTTTTTTTTAAGTTTATTTATTTTGGGAGAGAGAGAGAGAGACAGTGTGGGGGAGGAGCAGAGAGAGAATCCCAAGTGGGCTTTGTGCTGTCAGCACAGAGCCTGACGCGGGGCTCGAGCTCACAAAACTCAGATCATGACCTGAGCCCAAACCAAGAGAATGCCGCTTAACCGACTGAGCCACCCAGGCATCCCTGAAGACTCTCGATCTTATTCAAACCTCAAAACGATCCTTTGTGGTAGGCATTCTGATTTACATTTTACAGCCGAGGAAGCCTAGTTTGGGAGGCTTTTGAGAGTTCAGCTGGGGCCCATCTGGCTGAGAGTCTGGTACTTACCGTTCTGCCCTCTGGCATGGTAAGTTGGTGTCCCTGTGGTCCCTCTTTTGACCACTCAGTTATCCGCAAAGCAACCCGCTCACTGCTGACTCCTTTCCTTTGCTGCTATTTGAGTGCAAATTCATTCATTCATTCATTCATTCATTCATTCATTCATTCAGGGTGTGTGACCTCTGAGAAACAACTCCTGTTCTTTTTTCATTGGCAATTGTCCTATCGGCAACTTAGCTCTCCGGTTTAGTCTTGGAAGTGCAATGGAAAAGACTTTGCTGTGGGACTAGAATGCTAGACAGTAACCACTACAAATGTGATGAGTCCCAAGTCTGTATCGCCTCCTGTGAGCCCCAGACCTGTGTGCCCAGCAGCCTACTGGACATCGCTACACAGTGTCTGAGACCGAAAGCACAATCTTCCCGCCCAAAGCTGGCCCTCCTCCATGTCCCCTGTGTTAGGGAACGACACCACCACCCACCTTGGGGAAAGATTATAATACAGGTTAACAAAAAGTTTATAACCTACAAGGAACTTGTAAACTTTGATGAGAAAAAAACAACCCAACAGGAGAAAATGGCAAAGGATGTGAAAAGACAGTTTTCAGAAAAGGAGATCCAAATAATGCAAAAGCGGAAAAGATGCCTAAATTTCTAGAGGGCAGGAAAATGCAAATTCAGATAACAGTGAAATATCGCTTTATGTCTGATAATTAAACGTGCAAAAAAAAAAAATCACAGGATGCTTGCTGAGCACGAGGAAAAGGTAACTCAGGTGTTACTGATGGAAATGTGACAAGCAGAAGCCAGCAGTGTGGGAGCTCCTATTAACATAAAAAATTTGTTTGCCCTTTGATTCATTCCCACTCCTGGCACACTCTGCCATAGATATGAGACCACAAATACACAAGAACTTGTACAGAGGAATCATTATTACAATTACTGCAATAGAAGAGGCTAGGGAGAGAAGGTGTGTTCAGCAGTGATGGATAGCTGGTTTATTGTGGTTCGTTCGTACCCTGTCATAATAGGAAGCCACTAAAAGGAGGAAAGTCTTGCCACACCAGTGGATTGGGTGGGACTTTTATGAAGTATTCTTGATTGGAAGGGCAAAATGCAGAGACGTGTGCATAAGA
Source organism: Acinonyx jubatus (assembly GCF_027475565.1). Lineage (NCBI taxonomy): Eukaryota > Metazoa > Chordata > Mammalia > Carnivora > Felidae > Acinonyx > Acinonyx jubatus. Next base: position 98,094,859 of record NC_069381.1, on the reverse strand, counting down.
CCATTTTTTGTTAAACCATGGCAAATTCTTTGTGTGTGTGTGTGTGTTGTGTATGTATATATCACATAGAACGCATATATACATATATACGTGTATATATACACACATACGCATACACACACACATATATACATATATGTGTATATATATACACATATATGTATATATGTGTTCTATGTGATATATCTTTATCTCTATTAGATGATATGAGCAGGTAGAAGAATAGCAAAGGATATATTCAGAGTTGTTAACATAGTTTACAGGACTGAGGGTGGTTATAGGGATTGGGGGATAGGGTAAGGCCTCCAAGCCACACACCCAGGCCAGAGAAGAAGACTGTGCCAAGTAGATATATCATTGCTCTGCATCTGTATAAAATTGTATCTATGTGTCTATTATATACTTTGTTATTGAACACATTAAAACAATTTTTTAATGTTTATTTTGGAGAGAGAGAGAAAAAAAAATAGGGCGGGGGAGGGGCAGAGAGAGAGGGAGACACGGAATCCGAAACAGGCTCCAGGCCCCGAGCTGTCAACACAGAGCCTGATGCGGGGCTCGAACACTGACGTGCCTCTCGGAGCCTGGTTGTTCACCTGCGCGACGTGGTCACTGCAAAGTGTGTGACGAGCGGTAAAAAGGGACACGAGGGTACGTGAACACACCACATGCAGCGAGTAGACATTTAGTGACATTTTCCTTCATTTTGCTTGGTGCCCTGTCACTTCACCTGTGAAATGGGGGTAATTCAACTAAATAATTTTGCAAGTTTCTTCAGCCCCAAACTGAATTTGTCGGAACTGGTCTCCCCCCTCCCCCCACCTCCCCCCTCGTGCTTCTCGCCAGTCTCACTCCATCCCTGACTTCTTTCTTCCTCCTGTTCTCAAGCCCAGGACACATCGCCTGCCCCTGGGAAGACAGCAGCCATCCGTCTTTCTGCAGCCAAGCTTCCTCTCATACCCCTTCTCTTCACCCACCACCCTACCCACTCCCATTCACTCACTCACTCACTCACTCACTCACAAGACACTTGGAGCCTCCACTGGTGGCTGTGGATAGATCCTCACTCCTCGAATCCTTCTCCCTCTCATCCACCTTCCCATGTGCTCTAGTCAAGTGCAAGAGAGAGGGCGTGATCAGCAAAGCATCGAGGGCTGCTGGTGTATTTCTGTGGGCAGCCTCCCTTAATTAAGGGAGGCAGGTTCCAAAAATCCTCACAATCGGCAAATGGGAGAGATTTCCTTCGTATTTGAAATCACTGAACACGTTGCCTACAACTGGTCTGTCTTGATTTTTCCCATGCTCTTTCGATTACCATGCTTGCTACTAGGCAAAAACTTCAATCAAGTTTTAATTTATCTTTAATGCCTTTCCCTTAACAGCTGTTCTTCTCTCTTAACAAGAAAGTCAGGTCTGGAACCAGATGCATTTAAACCCATTTTGGGGTATCAAAAATATTCCAGTCCAGTGGTGGTAGTAAATATCAAACAATTGGATTGGCGTGGAGTAGGCAGGAGTGTCTGTTTGAAGCGTTAGTTTCTGTGCTGTAAATGCTCCCACCATGTGGATTTCAAGCTGTCAGCCAGGCTTGGCTGAATGGGGTCCAGCAGAGATGCTAACAGTTGGAGCCAGCTCCCCCACACCACCGAACCTAGTCCCCGTGCTCTTACTCTGCGTCTTGCCCCCGACTTGCTTCTCAGTCATTGTTTCTGACCTCAGCTAATAGCCCCAAGTCAGTCAGCCAAGAAGGATGCCTGACCAACACCGTTAACTCCCCCCTCTCCCTCACCCCCCACCACTTCACTAATCCCTGTTGCGATCTCTCCCACGGGGCTCTGGAATCTGCCCTTTTGTCCATTCCCCCCCGCCCACACCCCGGTCTGGTCCATCCAGTCCTCCACCTTCTCGGTGCTCCAGCACTGACCTTGATTCTGGTTTCCCTGCCTCCGTGCCTGTCCCCAGTAACCACTCTCCACTCTGCTGGCAGGGCCAGTCTGCCGAAACTTAAATTATATCATGCCAGTCTTATGTTTAAAGCCTTCCTACGGCTTTCCCTTGCCATTAGGATAAATCCCAAACCCTTAGCATGTCTTATCTGACACCCCCAGTAGCCCATGAATGGGCACTGTCACCTGGGCCTGCCTGCCTCTCCAGCCTCATTCCCCACCCGTGACTCACTTGCTCTCTTTGTCTAGCCGTTGGGAGCTGCTTTTATTTCCTCAAACACACCAAGCTCCTTCTTGACTCAAGGCCTGTCTTTTTGGAGGCACTGCTTCCTCTATCAGAATGATTACCTCTCCTCCCCCAGCCCTCAGCCGGCACCTCTTGTCCCTCAGGGATGCCCCCAGTGCGGTGTTACTGTGACTTCCTGGGGAAGGCCCTTGACGAGGTGGCTCCCATGCCTGCTTTGTCTTCTCCACACTGTGGGACTTCTTGAGGGCCTAGAGTGACACCTGTGTGGTCAGCTGTCACGTTCACAGCCTTGCCCACAGTACCTGCCATGGGTTTGGTGCCCCACCAGAATTGAATACAGTTCTTGCATTTATGCGAGCCCCAGTCCTCCCCTTAAAAGAGTAAGCTTTGCCTGGTCAAGCATGTTGTACTCGCTCTATTTTCTGTCAGTGGTTTATCAAGTTAGCACAGCAAGTAGCTGATGAATAATTTTTACTGCTAAATTTAACTTTTTTTTCTCCCCAGAGAGCATCTTGGAAGATGGCTTTCTATTTTCAATAAAGTCGTGTTGTTTTTCCTAACCAATTTCTTTTTCCCTCCTAGACTTCATCAGCTGTGTTTCCCAGCCGATATACGGAACTGTAAACATGAGCGTAACTTTGTACACATCGGGCTCTATACCCATTAAAGAGATAATGTGGAGGAAAAAAAAAGATAAAGTCGTAGAATGGGATGAAGAATTCTTAAAGCCCAGAGCTTACCCACCGTTTGTAGATAGGGTTCATCTGGACGTCACATCAGGAAACCTTACCATCTTCAATCTAACATCATCGGATGAAGAGGACTATGAAGTCGAACTTTCAAGCATTACCGATACCAAGTTCACCCTTTACGTGATTGGTGAGCATTCGATAAGTTGGTTTGTTTTACATGGCAAATTGCCAACTATTTTAAGAGACTAACACAAATGAATGGTTTATGAGGAATAAAAGGATTAGGTCTCTTGGGCTGTCAGGGTTTTCCTCTCCATCTGGCACACAGGGGCCAGTTTCAGTCCCCTTGTCATCCTCTGAGTGAGGAGGGGATGTGACCGAGGTGGAGAGGGCAGCCCCAGCTGGGTGGGGCTGCTGGCCTCAGCATCACTTGTCTTACTAGGAACATTCTGGAAAGGGATGGAGTGGCAGTCATGAGCTCAGAACTCTTTGAGCCCCTTTGATAGATGACGCTCTGTTTCCACCTGCACCCCACCCCAGGAGGTGGATTTTTTTTTTTCCTCTCCTATATCACTTTACACTGGAACTGGAGAGAGGGTATAGGTTCCTCCGTGCTGCTTGCCGATGCTTCTGGGTTCTTCTCCTTCCTTGTTGTCGTCAACTGTAAGGCCCGTGGGTACATCCCAATGGTTTTGGGTCCTTCGAATGCCTGGCTGCCTTTTGCTGTTTCTGATGTTCCTGCTGTCATTAATTCTTAGTGATTATAATATTAAATATGTAATTCTAGTATCCTGGCTTCTGAGTCCCTCAGCTCTCCCGTGATGATCTTGTCCTCCCTCCTACCACCCCGCCCACGGATAGAGCCTAGACGTTGTCACCACCACTCATTCTAAGCCCTCCGCTGTGACACGCCAGGTGTCCCACTGCCATGTGAAGCTCCTTTCTCCGCTCAACTCTGCCTTTCCTTCACTTCGTGTGGCCCCCGTCCTCCTGAGGCCGCCCAGGCATGCTCGCTCACTGGAAGGCCTGCCTAGCTTCCTTGCTCCCTTTTAAGTGGGTCGGACTCATATGGCCTGTCCAGCCAGTCTCAAACCAGTCTCATCTCATCCATCTCACACACCGTGGCTGCAGAGAAACCCATCGCCCCGCAGAGCCCCACACTGTACATTTCTGGTCACTCGCCTCAGTCAAGTCCAACGTCCCCTCTCCTCAAGCCTCGAACACCCCCCTTCTCCAGACCCAGTCCTCAGCTGACGGCTTCGCTTCTTGTTTCACTGTGGAAGAGAAGCCCTCAGAGGCGAATTTCCCCAGGACGTCACCCTCAGCCCTTCTGCCTACCTGCCCTTGAGCCTGCTGTCTCTCCCTGGTCACAGGACCAAGCCCTCCACTGTGCCCCGAGGCCCGCCTCCTGTCACTGCGCTCAGGGACATCTGCTCTGCTCCTGCGACAGTCTCCTCCGAGAGCTGCCAGCCCATCCCCACCAGCAGGCAGTATGCCATCAGATATTCATGCCATCACTGGGAGCCCTCTCGTGCCCCCTCCACCCCTCCAGCTGCCACCCACTTGCTGTCTTGAGTTTATAGAAAGTCCCCTTGAAGAGTTGTCTGTATTTGCTTTATAACCCCTTTCCTCCTGTTCACTTTAACCCACTCCAAACAGGCTTTCACTCCCTCACTGCACCAAAGCTCTTGACGTCCTCATTAACGAGACCAGAGATCCATTCATGCTCTACCCACGTCTTTCTTGCCGCCCAGCAGCATCCCACATAGCGGATCACTCCCTCCTCTTTGAGACCCTGCCTTCTCTTGGCATCCAGGACACCACCCTCTTCTGGTTGTAACTCACTAACAGTTCCTTCTCAGCTTCCTTGGCTGGTTCCCTCATCTTGCCAACCTCTTAGCCCTGGAGACTTTAAGGCATAAGCCACTCTTCTCTGCGCATTCACAACCCAGGTGGGTGAGCTCATCCAGGGGTCCGGCTTTAAATATCACTTTGTTGCCGATAATGCACAGATTGAGAGCTCTAGTCCAGCCCCCCACTGAGCTCCTTATGTGTGTTTCCAGCTGCTTACTGTGCATTTCCACTCGGACACCTGATTGGCCTCTGAAATACCACAAGTCCAAGAGTGAGCTCCTCAACTTTCCTCTGAAACCTGTTCCTCCCCAAATCTCCCCCAGCTTGGTTGGCGGGATCTCCACCCTTTCATTTGCTCAGGCGAAAGCCTTGGGGTCATCTTTGGCACTGTGCTTCTCTTTCTATTCCTCTTCCTCTTGAACACCATGTTTATTCCACCAGGAAATTTTTTGTTTTCACAGAATCTGACCACCTCTCAGCACTTCCTCTGGTGCTGGTCCAAGGCTGCTGCTTCCGCATCTGGAAGATTGCCGTGGTCACCTGATTGGTCGCCCAGCTTCCACCCTTGCCCAGTTTCCCCCCAGTTTCATTGAGACCTCATTGACATCTGTCACCATATAAGTTAAGGTATACAGCATAGCTGTTTGACTTACATATATTATGACCACACTTTGTTTTTAAATACAGGCAGCCAGAGTGATCTTAAAACAGAGGCTGGGGGATGCCATTCATCTGCCGAGAGCCTTCTAGTGGCCCCCTCTCACTCTGACCTGTAGTGGCCTGCAAGGCTGTATGGGATCTGACATCCATGGCCTTCTCTTTTTGTTCTCAGGCATCCGAGTGTTGCCCTTGCCTTTTGGCTGACTTTTCTGTGCTACCCACTGCCCCCATCCCAGCATTCACAGCTGAGTCTGTAGTCATCTCTCCCCTCTGTGGGATCCCAGGTTCACTTGTTTTCTCCCAGAAGAGGGTGTTGTTCTAGTCCTGCTGCCTCCATGCCAAAGGTGTTTTAAGAAGATCCAACCGGTGGCAAAGTGTGTAAGATGGTTCCCAGGGGATGGAGAAGAGGCAGAAAGTCCAATGTAGAAGTTCAAGTCTGGGCTCTCCAAGTCCTGTTTGAGGCAGTCTCAGTGGAACAGGGGAGGGGCGTGACAAGCTGGATAAACCACTGTTATTCACCAATTCACCTACCTGCTCTGCTGGAGACATTAGGAGGAAGAGAGACTTTCTCTCTTGTTCATCGTTACAGCCCCAGAGCTCAGTTAGGGACTTCAGTGGCTAGTAGGCATTCCACAAATATTTGTTCTAGCAATGAAAGCAATCAAACTAGGTGTCTGGGACGTGGGAGGTGCAGTTGACAGAAATGGGGGCTCTCAGACTGGGTGGCTGGTTTGTCCAGAAGAAGATCAACTCCATTTAGAAAAGTGAGGCTTGTTAGGGTATGCAGGCATTCTGTTAGAACCATGGATGCCTTTGATGAAGCAGAATTTTTAAAACATGCAGGTTTGGGATCTGGCAGTTTATAGAACTAGCAACTAAAAAGATTGATTTTGAATCTAGATGACAATGGAATCCTTTTTTTTTTTTTTAATTTAAATTCAAATTAGTTAACATACAGTGTAGTATTGGTTTCAGGAGTAGAACCCGGTGATTCGTCATTTCCATATGACACCCAGTGCTCATCCCAGCAAGTGCCCTCCTGAATGCCCATCCCCCATTTGGCCCATCCCCCCAGCCAACACCCTGCCAGCAACCCTCAGTTTGTTCTCTGTATTTAAGAGTCTCTAATGGTTTGTCTCCCTCTCTGTTTTATTTTTCCTTCCCTTCCCCTATGGTCATCTGTTGAGTTTCTCAAATTCCACATATGAGTGAAATCATGTGATAACTGTCATTCTCTGACTTATTTCGCTTGGCCTAATACACTCTAGTTCCATCCACGTTGTTGCAAATGGCAAGATTTCATTCTTTTTCATTGCTGAGTAGTTTTCTTGTGTGTGTGTGTGTGTGTGTGTGTGTGTGTGTGTGTGTGTGTACGTGTGTGTACACACACATACATATATCACATCTTCTTTATCCATTCATCAGTCAATGGACATTTGGGCTCTTTCCGTAATTTGGCTATTGTTGATAGTGCTGCTATAAATATTGGAGTAATGTGTCCCTTCAAATCAGTGTTTTTGTATCCTTTGAATAAATACCTAGTAGTGCAATTGTTGGATCATAGGATATTTCTATTTTTAATTTTTTGAGGAACCTCCATACTGTTTTCCAGAGTGACTGCACCAGTTTGCATTCCCACCAACAATACAAGAGGGTTCCCTTTTCTCTGCAACCTCGCCAACACCTGTCGTTTCTTGTGTCATTAATTTTAGCTATTTTGACAGTTCTGAGGTGGGATCTCATTGTGGTTTTGATTTGTATTTCTCTGATGATGCGTGATACTGAGCATCTTTTCATGTGTCTATTGGCCATCTGGATGTCTTCTCTGGAGAAGTGTCTATTCATGTCTTCTGCCCATTTCTTCACTGGATTATTTGTTTTTTTTCAGTGTTGAGTTTGGTAAATTCTTTATAGATTTTGGATACTAATCCTTTATCCGATTTGTCATTTGCAAGTAAGTATCTTCTCCCATTCTGCTGGTTACCTTTTATGGATTGTTTCCTTCTCTGTGTGGAAGCATATTTTATCTTGATGAGGTCCCAGTAGTTCATTTTTGCTTTTGTTTCCCTTGCTTTTGGAGACAGGTCAAATAAGAAGTTGCTGCAGCCGAGGTCAAGAGGTTGCTGCCTGTTTTCTCCTCCAGGATTTTGATGGCTTCCTATCTTACATTTAGATCTTTCATCCATTTTGAGTTTATTTTTGTGAATGGTGTAAGAAAGTGGTCTGATTTCATTCTTCTGCATGTCGCTGTCCAGTTCTCCCAGCACCATTTGCTGAAGAGATCATCTTTTTTTCTGTTGGATACTCTTTCCTGCTTTGTCGAAGATTAATTGGCCATGTATTTGTAGGTCCATTTCTGGGTTCTCTATTTAACAATGGAATGCATGTTAGGAGCTCTTTCATAGAGTTTGTAAAACAGTTCAAACACTTGAATTAATTTCTCTTTTTAAACTTGATGAAATGCTTAAAAATAACTTATTTTTTAAAATTCCACAGTAATTCCACAAAGGTGCTTGATTTCAGTAGTTAGATCAACTGGTGGATAGCCCTTAGGAAGCTGAATTTGCAAAACCCTGCAGAGGACCACAGTACGGGGGCGGGGGTGGGGGGTGGTTTTTCATCAGGAGGCAGTGATACTGGCAACATTAAATGTGGGACCCCAATTCCTGGCTTAAGAGTCTGGATTTTAGCCTGTGGCAGTGGGGAGCCCCTGTAGCCCATACTGGAACAGATAAGTGACTTGATAAAATCTGTTTTCGGATCATTAATAAGATGGTAGGTGTTTATGGTAAATTAGAGGAGACACCAGTTTGGAAGCTACTGTGATCATCCAGGGAGACAGAAGTGTTGCTAGTAGATATTTGGAAAGGAAAGAAAGGGAAAATATTTCTAAGAAAGAGCCAACAAAATTAGATTTTGGTTATAAAAAGACATAAGATGACTCGAGATTTCACGCTTCACACCTGAATGAGAAAACGATTGGTCATACTTTTTCGGGGGGTGGGGAGGGGAATGAGGAAGGCATACTTCCTTCAGGGTTTGTTAATGTTTAAGTGACTTGGTGATCTTCCGGAGACACGGGGCCTAACGGGAGATTTTCAGAAAGGATATTTTAGGCAGGGGGATTTCCTGGCACCCCCTAAATTCAGGCATCTACTTCCTTCTGTGTGTAAGTTGATATTTGGTTTCCTTCTTCCCTCAAAATCCCCTTCAAATTTCCACCACCAATGCTTATTACGTCTTGCTTTTTTTGGTTGCAGTAAAGATGGTGATGTCCACGTAAGTAGAATTAACTGCTCTATCCCTAAATAACCTAAAGCGATATGACTTTTTATTAGAGTTAATAGAAATGTACAAATGCGATCAGATGTGTATAAGCAATTCTCAGCCTTACAGAGCAGCGAGCTGAATCCATTCATTATAAATTGGCTGAGTTATCTTAGGGATGAAATAAGTGCCTTTCCTGCCAGTTTAATGCTGCTTCAGGTACAGGTGGAACTAACATTTGTTAGCAATAGCTGTGGGAATTCTAATGGGCAGTGTAGGACTGTGAAGCTTACAGACAGAGATCTGAGTTGTAGGAGCTCTGAGCCTGATGCTGCAGGAAGGTTTGCATGCTTTTTGGTGAGCGGGACGGGCTCTTTGAGGTTTGCTTTCTGGCCACAGAGGTGTAATGAGACCACCAGAAAGAGCTTCTATTCAGTTAAGTGAGCTCTAACAACATGGAAAATAATACAAAGTCTTCCTTTCAAATGTCCTTTCAGATTACTTTTATATTCCACTAGACTTCACAGTCTTTAAAGTATTCTGTTTTACAGATGAAAATGAGACGGATTTAGCAACAGGTTTTCCCATCTGTAGAACAAGAGGCCTGGGCTATATGATGCCTTAAACGTGTTCCAGCTACCGCAAGGGCCGCGGTCACACCACTCTCCAGGGCCAAAGCTCACACCTCCCAACTCCTGGTGGTGTTACACACCCTCCTGGGGAGCCTCTCCTTCTTGTCCTGTGCTCTGTTACAGCTGGCATCTCTGTGCCGGCACTGCATGGTGATCCATATGGCAGGAATTATCTGTATTATCTCATTTCATCCTTATCAGAATCCTAAAGGGGACATACTATTTGTTTCTTTATTGCACAGGAGAGGAAACCTAGGTAGGGAACGGGACCAGGGGGGGTTGTGATAAGGTAACTTCCCAAAGGCAAATGGTGTGAACCCAGGCAGTCAGGCTCTTAAGTCCATGCTTTTAGGCACCACACTGTTCCTTTTTCGGAGGGGAGCTGATTGAAGGATTTACATTTTATAGAGTGGAGAGGATAATTTGAAACTGCCTCCCTGAACGTATCCATCCATCCATCCATCCATCCATCCACCATCTATCCCTCCATGTGTCCAATATCTGTTCTTCTAGAGGAGCCACCTGTGCTCCATGTGTTATGTCAGATGCTGTGGTTGAGAGGCGAGTGATATCTAGCCTTTACCCTCCAAAGATGCACAGTCTGGGGGCTCATGAGGCACGTCTTTTCAGTCTAGAAAGTGTTTGATGACATACTAGACGTTGACCGTACTGGATCAGTGAGCAAGAATCTGTAACAGAACACACGGAGCACCCGCATCCGGGTCACCTGGGGTGACGGGGCCCAGCAATCTGCATTTTTAACACATACCCTCGGTGATCCTCATGCACGTTAATATTTGAGAAGCTCTTCTATGGAACATTTCTAAGGAACTAGAAAACTCGGTTTCATGCTGCTGGGAAATGCCCAGCCCAGTTGCAGAGGCAGGCACAGGAACACGCAGAATCTGGAACCATCAGGTGTGTTTCTCAGCTACATGGAGACACACAGGGCTGCTTGGAGGTGCTTCAGGCGCCGATCTCCGAGTGTGGGAGGCAGGACGGACCTGAGGAGGCCGAGGAGGAGGGCTCTGGGCTTCCCAATTTTGAGTCAAGAGAACAACTGCTTATCCTCCTGAAGGATATTGGTCTGTTGCTTACAATTTAATTTGGGGAAAGGTTTCCATTGCCTTCTTTGAGTCCCCATCTAACAAGTTATGTGAGCTGGATTAAACCTAACAACTGAAGAAGCCCCAAGCAGAAAGGGAAGTCATGTGTGACTCAGGTCTCACTTAACTGAGTGAGAAAGGAGTGTTGACAAAATTGGCGGGGCGGGGCGGGGGAGGAGAGGAATTGAACACTTCCAGTTTTTAGAGTATATTAGGTTACTAATTAGAACATAAGCATTCCTTTGCCTTAGAAAATATCATTTTTAAATGGCAGCATAGATGAACATTAATTTGCTTTAATTTGCTTTTTAGTAGATATTCATAATGTATGGAAATTTTATTATCCAAATGCTACCATCACCATTTTCTGGATAGTCTGTATATTTGTATGTGTTTTCTCAAATTTCTTTGGGTTAGTTGTTGGGCCAAAGTAGAGATGCAGGAAGGCATATGAATTAACAAAGGAAAGAATAGCTAATAGGATAAACTAGCATTGCAGTTCTTAACCCATCCTTTTTCAAAATTTTTTTTTAATATTTGTTTATATTTGAGAGAGAGAGACAGCGACAGAGAGACAGAGCACAAATGGGGAAGGGGCTGAGAGAGATGGAGACAGAATCCGAAGCAGGCTCCAGACTCCCAGCTGTCAGCACAGAGCCCGACGTAGGGCTTGAACCCACGAGCGGCAAGATCATGATTTAAGCTGAAGTCGGATGCTTAACTGACTGAGCCACCCAGGCACCTTGCCTCTATAGCCAGCAGGGAGCACTTGCTACAGGAAGGCTGGGAGTAAGGCCTCTAGACTGGCAGGTCCGTGACAGGTGCCGTCCCCTACTCTACTTATTATCAGGGCCTCCCCACAGTATAGCTGCACCAGATGTTTTGCAGACACTGTTAAGTCAGACGTCTTTTACAATTAAGCATTTTTAGGTTTTAGAAAGGTGGTATTAACTCTTTCCTCTCTGTATGTTACAAAGCACCCACTTAGTTTGGGGGACCGCCCCATATTCAAGCACATGAACATTTTTGATACAACATGATAATGAATATTTGAAGTGAGAAGAATAAAAACAAATCCTCATGTCAATTCAGATCAGGATTTGCAGCTATGCGACGTTGCTACTATCTTGGGTAATATCTTTTGGCTCTCTGAATTGAGGATAAGGGATGTGGTGCCTGTATGTAGTCTGAATGTGAGCAGGTAGGTCTGACCCAGGAGAAGAGAGAGTTCTCTCCCCTTGGAGCTCAAGGAAGGTGGTCGGCTTGCCTTTTCTTTTTTTTTTTTTTCCAACGTTTATTTATTTTTGGGACAGAGAGAGACAGAGCATGAATGGGGGAGGGGCAGAGAGAGAGGGAGACACAGAATCGGAAACAGGCTCCAGGCTCTGAGCCATCAGCCCAGAGCCTGACACGGGGCTCGAACTCCTGGACCGCGAGATCGTGACCTGGCTGAAGTCGGACGCTTAACCGACTGCTCCACCCAGGCGCCCCCGGCTTGCCTTTTCAAGCTCATAAGGAAGTTGGGAGCTCTTCATCTATTTGGAGAAGATGAGTCTAAATATTACTCTTTTCTGGACTAAATATTACATTTCTTTTTTTTTTTTTTTCCAGAGCCTCTTCCATTTCCAACACTAAATTGCACAGTCACTGCCGAAAACATTACAGTCCGCTGCAGGATCCCGGAAACCTACAGCAGCCATAGAAACCTTATAAAGTACTCCTGGAATTGCTTCTCGGAACAGTGTCAAAATAGCACCAATTCATCTGAAGTTTCTATTAAGAGGGAGAGTGATCTCTCACAGGAAATACAGTGTATCATCAGTAATCCGTTGTCCAAACAGGCATCATCACTGGTTTTAGCAACCTGTGTCCCAGGTGAGTACATTTCCAAATGTGTCACGGCAGAGATACCGTAGGCAAGTGTGGTCCAGGGACCGCTGGTGGTTTGTGAGTTTCAAACCACAGATGTAGTGGCTGACCTACATTTCACAAATCTGATGCGTAAAAGAAGTTACAGTTTTCACTCCATTTTAACGTACAGCTAATATTTCATAGCCCTTTCTGTGTCCGGCATCATTCTAATATATTTGTTAATTAATTCAGTCCTCACACAACTGTGTGAGTTGGCTACGAGTGACGGTCTTGATTTTCTGGGGAGAAGCCAAGACAAAGGGAGTTTACTTTGATTGCCTAAGGTCAACAGCTAGTGAGGGACAGAGGCTGGTTTTGCAATCAGTCCATCTGGCTCCGGAGCCCATGCTCTTAACTATTCACAACACCACTCCATAATTTCTTAATAACCATCGGGTTCTTGAGGGTTGCATGTGTGCCGCAAAGAATGTGCATTTGGTACGTTTGTCTAGGCTCACGCTCCGTGAGTAGCATGACAGTGTGCCTTCCTTGGCTGTGCTCCTTTTATTTTGTTTAACATGTACATTTGTAATTTGCAATTTTTATTTTCAGTTTTTGACAATATATCCCCAGTTCACAGACAGAAGGATCAGCGATTTGAAAGTGGTTCATTAAAACATAAAAGAAGAGATGAAAATAGTAACCACTCTAATTCAGAATAATATCATAATTATAGATAGTGAACAGGATTCCAGCTCTAGAATATGAGCTTCCTTGGGTTAGGAGAGGGTGATTCTGTGAATCGATTTTTTTTGAATAAACAATTGAAACAGAAAAAGGCAGTTCGTACACCTAATGAATATAAAAAACTTGAATTAGATTTGATTATTGAGCCATTCTCCCTGAGTCCGCCATGTATTATCCTTCTTGAAATCTTTCAAATAACGACATGGAGGTGTTAAGGTAACTATATCATTTTCAGACAAAGCAGCATGACTTCCTGGGTAAAACCAACAAATACTTCCAGACAAAGTGTAAAATGAGGTCCAGTTCATCACTGATGGTTTTGGTCTCTGAGGACAGAGAAAAGACCAAACCCACAGAAGTGCCACTCAAAGCGGCACCATTCGTACAAGTCGCACGATTGTCCAGAAGATTTGAAAGCCAGCTGCAAAATCAATAACTTTGTTATGCTTGGAGCAAACGTTTCTCTATTACTCCCACCTAGTGGGTGTCGTGTGATATCCCAGCCGTACAGTGTGGAAATGCAATCTGCATGCTAGCACATAGTTGCCTTGTTGTGGGAACAGAAAACAGAACCAGTGTGCTTTTCTGGCTTTGGCGTGTGTGTAAGGCACATAACCAACAAGAGAAGGAAAGGATTTTATGCAGAATGAACAAGCAATTTGAAATCTGGAAAAGCTTCGCATGTCCCAAGAGGCAAATACTTCGAAGGAAATAATTTCTGAATAAGATCCTCTATAGGATGATATGGAATACTTTAATTAAGAGAATTTCCAGCATTTTGCCCTTGCATAGGTTTTCATTTAACCTTTCTCATTAGAATTGAATGCCCAAATAAGATGCCCTTCCCTGTAGATACCACCAGAAAAGAGTGTCACCAATTCGTCCCTCTCATTGATATGGTATAATGCTGATTTGCAAACAAACCCTTTTTGTTATTAGGTAATGGTGATTCACTCATCTTTCTTTTACACTTCCTCCCAAACTGATAGTTCACACCGCATTATAGATTTTGAAAGTTTGAGAAACATTGCCACATAGTTCTTAGGTCATTTAAATCCTCGAGTAGTGCTGACATCGGAGACCTATATCTGGAGTCCCTCAAAGCAAATGTTGAAGAACCCTTTTCTTTCCCCCCCATTTCTAACCTAATGATCTTAATGGTTCTTTTCAACAATAAATGTCTCTCTCTCTCTCTCTCTCTCTTTTTTATACCATGGATGAGTTTTGAATACTTTTCTGTAGAGTTGCATGTATCGTAACAGATAGAAATTCATGTGCATCTAATGGTTAAATAGTCTTTCTTTTTTAAGTGCTGATTTTTTAAATCTAGACTTTTAACACTTGGTGGATGAAACGTAACTCACACTGACCAGCCTGTCACCCTTCACAGACCCCTCCCCCAGTTGACCGTCTTATTTGTTGCTCACAGCCACCGTTCTAGACTGGCTGGACAGGAGTTGTTGTTTACCTTTTGAGAGTGAGGAGACAGGTTCAACCGGTGGGGTGATTTCCCCAAGTTCACTTATGTAACGGAGATAGAATTAAAATTTAGGTCTTTGAATTCTGGAAGTTGTTTGTTTCATTTTCTTCCCATGACATCATCCTGATTCTGTGTCTTAAAATAAGTCAAATTAAGAAAAAATATTTGACTCCTTCACAGGGATTGGCTGGCAAAAACCATACCATGTGGAATGATAGTACAGACTATGGGGGGGTCTATAGGACCAGGGATGAGGTTTGTTCAATAAGTAAATTATAGGGGCACCTGGGTGGCTCAGTCATTTAAGTGTCTGACTTCGGCTCAGGCCATGATCTCAAGGTTTGTGGGTTCAAGCCCCGCGTCGGGCTGTGTGCTGACAGCTCAGAGCCTAGAGCCTGCTTTGGATTCTGTGTTTCCCTCTCTGTCTCTGCCCCCCTCCCCTGCTCATGCTCATGCTCTGTCTCTCTCTCAAAAACAAACATTAAAAAGAATTTTAAAAAAATAAGTAAATTATAAGGGGAAGAAAAACAGAGGTGATGGGGAGCTTAGAGATTAAAGACATTTAAAACGCCTATAATTAATTACAATATATGCACCTTGTTTGATCCTGATTCAAACAGAAGAAAGTGAAAAAAATTGGAGATTTAAGTGGTGACTGCATATTTGATTATATTAAGTGCTTAATTATTTTTTTAGGTACGATAAAGACATGGTTATGTTTTACAAATAATCCTTATCTTTTGGAAATATATACTAAAATGTTTATGACTTAAAAATTGTGCTCTCTGGAGTCGAACAGGGTCTCTACCTGCGTCGCAGTGAGTGGGAAGGGAGAAGGATAGAGCCCAGTCCTTCCCTTTATTTATTTATTTGTAAAAATACTTATTTGTTTTTAGGAAAGCACACGTGGGGGAGGGGTAGAGAGAGGGGGACAGAGGATCCGAAGCGGGCCCTGTGCTGACAGGCTGACAGCAGCGAGCCCAATGCAGGGCTCGAACTCAAGAACCTCGAGATCATGACTTGAGCCAAAGTCAGGCGCTCAGCCGACTGAGCCACCCACGCGCCCCTCAGTCCTTCCTTTTCAAGACCCACCCAGTGTGGCATGCATCACTTCCAGTGCCACCCGCTTGGCCAGACAGAGTTCACGGCCACGGCTGCTGGGGGAGGCTAGGAAATGTCCTCCTTAGCTGGTGGCCATGTACCCATTTAAAACACAAGGGCTCTATTACCAAAAGAAAATGGGGAGATTGGGTGTTGGGAACCGATCGATGCTTCTACCACAATGACTATAACCTATATCATTTTAAAACAGAGACAAAATCAGAAAAATGTAAAGACGGCTATAAGTAGTAAATATTAGTAGATGTTCTTGCTTTCTTGCACCTCACCGGGCATCTCATGTCCTCCTTGGGGAATATGCAGCTAATTTAGAAATTCTGGGTCTCAGCCAGAGGACACGGTGTCTCAGAAGACCGTGATAGTGGCAGACATTGGGAGAAGTGGTTCAGGTTAGGGTACATTTTGAAAATATAGCCACAAGGAATTCCTAATGGTTTGAGTGGGGGAGGAGTTTCTCTAATAAGAAATGTGCAGATGACTCCTAGCTTTCTAGCTCAAGCCCCTGGACGAGCAGTGGTGCCATTTACTGAGACTGGAGAGTGGAACAGCAGGTGTAGGGAGGAAATAAGTTTGGTTTGGGACATGTTTCAGGTGCCTGTTAGATTTCAAATGGAGGCGTCAGACAAGGCGCTTCGACTTGTGAGTCTAGGTTTCTGGTGAATAGTTAGCATTGGAGAAATAAGTTCGGGCATAATCAGTGCATAGTTGGCATTTAAAGCCATGGGACCAGATGAGATCACCTACTGAGCAGATATGACAGAGCACTGGACTAGGACCGAGTCTCAGGGACTCTGGCATTTAGAGGCTGTTGAGAGGAAGAGGGTCCAGCAAAGGAAACTAAAAAGGACCACCAGGGAGCCAGGAAGAAGACTCTAACATCGTGGCATCCCAGGAGCCAGGTGAAGAGGGCTTTAGCACCTGTCCGTGCAGCGGACAGGTCACGAAGGATGAGCAGAATTAAGAACTTGTATTACTGTCATTGTTGTCTGCCCTGAGTATCTGCTGTCCTGGAGTGGTGGCAGGATCTGGCATCATCCATGGGAGAAAGGTTTTTGGAAGGGACTGGGTCAAGTAGCCTTACATTCAACTGTTCAAAAAAAATTTTTTTTAAGTATCAAGTGGCTTAAAAATATAGACGACTTCTTTTACATTAAAAAACAAAAATCCAAGATAGGCAGCCCTGGGCATATTGCTGCTTGATGAAGTTGTCAGAGACCCAGGAACAGCCCAGCTCCTTCCGCCTTCCCCACTATTTCAGGCAGGAAGATCCAGAAAGGAGTCGAGGCTTGGGAAAAATACCACACAGCCCTTCCTATATCTCATTGGCCAGCACTTAGTCACGGCGTCAAACCTAGCTGCTTTCTTGCAGCTAGAAATTAATCTTTTAGTTGAGTGATAGTATGGCCAGCTGAAAATCTGAATTCTGTTACTAAAGAGGGGAGAATGAATATGTGGGGTAACTGGGGGGTAACAGCAGTTTCTGGCCAGGGGGCCTCTCAAGTCAAACCACTAAGTGACTTCCTGTTTGTGGTAACCCATCTGTGTTCCTGCTACGAGGAAAGGGTGTGGGCTCGCATTCTCCGTCTCTTTATTCACTCGCTTTCTCCCTCCACTCCCTGCTCCCTTACCATTTGTGGGTGCTGTCAGCGACCCCAACCTTCCCTTCGCAGTGCTTTGTCATCATTTTGTCGTATCCTTAAATATTCTGCCTTTTGATTTTTAGTAGCTGGATAGGGTCCGCCTTGTAAACACCGTACTTTTCAGTTGAGGACACTTGGGTTGTTTTTGCTTTTTGATACTATAAGGAAAGCTGCGGTAAATACCTTTGTGCCTTTTTTGGAGGGAGAGGAGGGGCACATCACTGATGGTTTCTGTAGGTTAGCATCTTAGAAATGGAATGGTGGGGTCAAAGGATGTTAGTAGAGATACCGGTAGCATCTACTCAATAGGTTGACAATAAAAGCTAATAGCTAATAGTGCTCACAACTGCCCTATGAGATAGGCATACTCCTCAATCCCTTTACAGTCACCCCTCGAGGAAACTGAGGCACCAAAAGGTTAATATTGAGTACTCTCTCAATATTGTAATATTCAATTAAGGCCCGTTAGGCACTACAGCCAAATTGCCTTGCCAAACACATAATGCTGAGTTCAGCTTCCATAGGCAATGTGGGGTGGCCGAAAACACAACTTCTAGTGCATCGTTTGCGTCTTTCAATAGGTAACACTGGGCCTGCAGTGTGTCAGCTTTGTGCGTGTAAGTTTATTTAGAAACGCAGTCAAGTCTCTTTATTTCCAGTAGTTCTGTTTTATAAAGTCACTGTGAATATGGAATTAGTGAATGCTGAATGTTGCTTCTGGGAAATGCAGGGTTAGGTTTCCTGCAAGCTTCTGGTGACACATTTTTGCAAGAAATCAACAAATAGTCTTGTTTTGTGTGTGTTTCTATTTAAAGACCCCTGGTTTAATATAGATTGTTGACTCATTAACTTTGGACTCACGGCCAGCAGCACTATGACTTAGGCCTACGTGAAGCTTCTCTGACACACGCATTTTCTCTGGAAGGCACATCCCAGCCCTCTGATATAAGGAGAATCAACTGTATCTCTGTTTTCATCAGTCCAACTAATTATATTTCTTTTTTTACAGATAATTCAAGGCACAGTTTTGCGATTATAGCAGCAGTGTTATTTGTGGCGATACTGGCAGTGTTTGTATTGCTGTATAGAAGAGGTATGTATACGTTCTCTTAAAAAAAAAATAAGTTTTGGGCACCAGGGTGTCTCAGTCGGTTAAACATCTTGATTTCGGCTCAGGTCGTGGTCTCCCTGTTTGTGAAATCGAGCCCAAGTCAGGCTTCCTGAGCCTTCCTGAGTCTCCCTAGAGATTGTGGGCCAACCTAGAAGGCAGACTGTATGCTCTGGAGAACTGGTGACCTGTTCACATCCTGTTCTTTCCCGGTGACCAGAAACCCTTCCTTCCTCAAGTCCCAGAGGGCACGGACCAGGTTGTACATGCGAAGAGTAGGTGTTCTTGAAGCCCCGACACCTTCCATCTGAGCCTTTGCCAGAAAGGCTATTTGCAAGACTGAGTGCGACTCCCTCGGGGAATGCTGAGGAGTAAGCTTTCAGCCAGGGGATGGCATGTGGGATCCATGCCATTTCACATTCATGTCACGGACCAGGTTTGCCAACTTAGGTGTCGTGTTCCCTAGACTTGCACTGTTCAGTACAGCAGGTGTTAGCCGCACGTCGTGGTTTAAATATCGAATTTCATTAATTACATTTAACTGAAATTCCTTTCTTCATTTGCACTATCCACACATTAAGGGCTTGGTATCTACGTAGAGCTAGTGGCTACCGTAATCAGGCCAGGTAGAGAATTCCATCATTACAGTAAGTTCCATCAGTCCGTGCTGACCTATACTATTATTGGTGTATCGCCATTAGAATATGATTTCCCAGGGCTACTGTTTCCATGTTACAGGGCGCAAATACCACGAAGATCCCTGGGTAACAGATTACTAGTCAGTAGATTCTCCTCTAAATAAGAGATAAAAAGCAGCTCAAGAAAGTTTTGAGGCTTTGTCACCAATGAGTAAAATACCTGGGGAGCTCCAGTGTGCTCTTAAGAAGGTTATTTTCAATCCCCAATGGCAGCACTGTCGCTAACGTCCCTTTAACAGATTGGTCCCCCAGAAACTAAAAGCAGTCTCCGCTGAGAGTTGTGGTGGGTCTGTCACCAGAATTCCTGACCCAGAGAAAGATGGTACTAAGTGCCCATATAATTCCAAAGCAGTTGGTTGATTTAACTTAAAAAAAAAAAAAAAAAAAAAAAAAAATTCATTCAGCGGAGAGAGAATGACTCCTGCGGTCAGTGCCGATAGCACTGAATAACCTGAAAAAAAAACCGTCTTGAAAAAATACTTCAGCTGGCTTCACCACCCTGAAGCCATACATTGGAAAGGGTGGGGCATTTGGCGTGGGGCCTTCTCAGGGGGCCAGGTGAACGTAAGCAGCTCCGGGGGTGGGTTGCAGGTGACAGACCCCATTACAAGTTCAGTCAAGCCTGTGGACTATGCTGCTGGGCCGCTGGCATGGCTCCAGATGAGGGCTCATTCCTTTTATGGAAGGAGGATGCCTTTTGTGGATATGTACGTGTGTGGAAGCCGTATCTTAATGTCCGAAACTGTGCTGTCCAAAATGGCAGCCATGAGCCACATGTGACTGTTGAACCCTTAGAACGTGGCAGTCCAGAGCGAGATGTGCTGTAAATGTAAGATACACAATGGATTTACAAGACTTCATATTGAAAAAGGAATGTAAAATAGCTCATTAGTAATGTTTGTGTTGGTTACACACGAAAACGATAATATTTTTAATGTGTTGGGCTACTCAGTAAGATACACTTTGAAAACTAATTTTACCCAGTTCTTTTTACTTTGTAATGTGGCTGCTGAAGTGTTTAGATGACTTGTGTGGCTCACATATCCCTGGGCGGTGCTGGCCCACACCATTCTGGTCTCCCTTTCATCTGTAGCCTTGTGCGTGAGCCGCTGTAGAGATACTCGTTTTGTTGACAGTTTGGGGGTTTGTTTTTCTATCGTCTGATGACCAATTTCGGAACAACTCTCTGGATGACCTCTGTAGTTAGTTTGACGTAAGCATTTAGGAGAGCAGCTCGACAGGGCTGTGGTTTAGTTTTCCAGATTCCGGTCGTAACTGCAGATTTCAGCTTGTCTTTTCAGTTCTGTAACTGAGATGGAAATTTCTTCATTTGTAGATTTTCTGAAACGTGGTGGAGAAAGAGACAGAACTGAGTAAGTACCCTGTAGACTGTGCGGGGCGGGGTGGGGGCGAGGGGGTGTGGAATTGTATATTGTGTGCCTGAACTGGAACAGCCCTGATATAGAGTGCCTTTTGCTTGGGAACCACGTGCTGTGTGCTGTCACTCGTCTTGAACGCTAGCATCAGCAGGGACATTAACCACAGTTCCTTAAGCACCACCGGACTAGGCGCTTTCCACCTGCCTCCCTCTCACGCCCTCTCAGTGGGCCTCGCACGGGGCTATCGTTACTACCTGCTTAGAGACAGCGACAGTGGGAGGAAGGCAGGTCCTCTCACCAAGCGGTCGAGCTGGGATCCAAATCTGGGTCTTCGGACTCCAAGGGGTATACTGTTAGCCTCCTCCTCCCATCCCAGGAGACTTAGACTGAGGATGGGGTTCACTTTGGGAGCCAGGGTCAGGGCCGGGCCGGCATCATGAACAAAGGATGGGACCCAGACATAGGTAACAGCAGCAATGTTGCCTGAATCGCCACAAGGAGGCTCCAGAAGGGCCTCTGTCCCCTGCCAGGCCCCTGGCGCTCAGGGAGAGGGGCCCAGGAGCTGGGCTTTAGGGGGCAATGGGAAGAGTCAACGCTCAGGGCCATAAAGGGTGGGATAGGGGCAGCACATGTCCGTGGATAGAGGAAGATGGGGCTAGACCGGCAGGTGGGGCCAAGCCAAGATACTGAGAGAGAGTGGCCGAGAGTTTGTCACATTTGTTTCTGGGAAACCACTGAGGATTTCTGAGCAGAGCTACGCTTTAGGCACAGCCCTCTGCTGGCACGGCCGAGGGTACGTTAACAGACACGAGGCTGGAGATGGGGACACTGGTCAGTGGGTAACGAAACAATCCAGCTGAGCGGAGAGGGCCTGAACCAAGGTGGTCATGGTGGAGATACGTGTGGGGGGCTGGGTGTGGGAGGAAGTGTGGAGGTCGTATCCATGGACTTTCCACGGAGAGTGTAGGCCCCCCCGGGGGTTCCCTTCCCTTCCAGCTCACCTGTCATGGGCCTCAGACAGGTCACTTAAACTCTCTGTGCCTCAGTTGTCTCGTGTGGAAAATGGGCATAACAAAGATAGAGAAGTCAGAGTAAGAGTGTAGGTGATAATAGTGTAGAAATAACAACATATACACACAAGTCAATACAAATAAAATGCTTAGAACAAGTGACTGGCTCCAAATGGTAGTTAGTAAATGTCACCATGCCATCATGGTTATGAATTTTATTGTCATTCAGGAAAGAAGCCATAAATGACAGGAATTCTGACCCCAGGAGACGGTTGCACCCCGCCCCGTAGCAGAGGAACCAAACAGGGCTCTTGTTTGGGTGAGTCTGCACTGTGGCTGGCTGAATTTGGGGTGTGGGCACCTTGGGTAGCGAGGCCTGGCATGTAACTGCAGAAGTAGCTGCAGGGGCCGGGGCTGGAGGCACAGATTGGGGCACGTCTTCATCAGGACGGTGACTGATGCCCTGACGTCTGAGGTCAGCAAGAAAGACAAACTCAAGGCCCAGGGGTGGCGGGTAGAGGCAGAGGAGCGGGGGAGACAAGTCGGGGGGGGGGGGGTGGTGGGGAGGGAGAGCCAGGGTGGGCCCTGCCAGAGATCCTCGGGGAGCAGGCTGCATATGAAAGGTCAGGAGAGGCCAAGTGTGAGGACAGGTGGCCGCGACCTTTGGCTTTGTTAAGTGAGTTGCTGACTTTGAAGAAAGCCACTGGCTCAGCGGTTGGGGTGGGATTTGGGGGAGGACCACTGTGCGGCTGTGGGCACCTGCGTGCATTAGGGCCCTCGGGCTCTGGAGTTTCCTTCCCTCC
Organism: Acinonyx jubatus; assembly: GCF_027475565.1. Taxonomy (NCBI): domain Eukaryota; kingdom Metazoa; phylum Chordata; class Mammalia; order Carnivora; family Felidae; genus Acinonyx; species Acinonyx jubatus. Next base: position 98,072,620 of record NC_069381.1, on the reverse strand, counting down.
CAGCTGTCGGGCGGGGCATGCCCAGCTTACCAGGGAAGCCAGCTGTGGCAGGAGGCCTGGGGCGGCAGCTCTGTAAGCTGCGGGCTCAGGCTGGGCAGGGACAGTGAGGCTGTGAGGGGTTGATGGGCCAGGAGGCCGTGCGGAGAGGCCTGGAGAGGGGTTGAGCGACAGTAGATGAGGCGAGGAGCAGGCGTGCCGGCAGGGACACGGGGGTGGGGGAGGAGGGCAAGGGGTTATGGTGCGAGATGGGTATCTCAGATTGGCAGCAGTAAGCAGAAGTGCCAGGGGAGGGCGAGAGTCTGGGTGGGTCTCTGCTGAGACCCAGCTAGTTATGGCGGAGGTGTGGCCATGAGAACAGTGACTGGGAATGTGGTTCAGGGAGGGCTGTCGGCCAGGGCCCCTGGGAGAGGTGATGGAGTGACCCAGAACTCATGCCTTTACCTGCTCCTTTATTCATTCAGCAAACTTGCACGGAGATCACTCGAGCAAGGTCAGGCACTATGTTAGCTGATGGCTGGAGATCATGTATCCAGTGAAGCTAGACCTTGCGTGGGATTCAGAGAAGGTGTATGTTAGAGTTCCCACCTCCGAGAAGCTTGCGGCCACATGGGAGAGCATGAACGAGCATATACGCAGAAGGGCTTGGGCACGGGGTACTGGGCCAGAATGTGTGATGTGGATGGTCAGGGCTGGGCAATCAGCCAAGGGGAGGTGAAGAAGCCAGAATAATCGTGAAGACTGAGGGGAGCAGGACGTGAGTTAGATCTTCAAGCCAGAGTGTGGTGGAAAAGGCATTCCAGCCCGGAGAAGCAGCAGAGGCAAAGACATGGAGGGGAGCTCGACCCTCGTGGTTTATTTGATGGAGAGATCACCCTGCTTAGCATCAAGCTGAAGAAATGCAAAAGAGGGAAGTCTGGGGCATTATGATAGAGTGGTATGGGAAGAGGGAGCCATTGTAGGTTCTTGAGCAGGAGAGTTTTGAAAAGCACGAAGAGCTGTGCTTTGGAATACTAAGCCTAGGATGGTAAAACTGGCATCTGCAGAGAAACCTGCAGGTCGCGTAGGGGCTCGGGGTGGGAGCTCAGACTTGCCGGTGTACTTCTGCTCCCTATCCAAATTTTGTACTTTGTGTGTTTCCTACCTACTTAATAATTTTTAAGTTTAAAGAGCCCACTGTGGCTGCAAGGGGTGGGGGGGGTTCCCTAAACTCACTGAAGAGTTATCTATGTGGTGGAGGGGCAGGGATCGGAAGAGGAGTGGGGGAGGGGACAAGCATAACCAGGAACAAATGCCAGATTCTCACATGTCCACGAGGACAGCATCGGAAAGGGCTAGACCCAATCAGAAAACATCAGCCAAGTAGGTTTCAGATATCTGAGGGGCATAATATTACACTTCTCCCCCAGGCAGTTCAATTTAACAATTTCTGGGAGTGCCGCTAGACTCCATTTTTGGGTAAATGCCTGGAAAACAGATCACAGAGTCAAGCTAGAAAGGGAACAGAGAGTCCCGTTTCTCGGGGAAGAAAGAGTTGCAGGCGATGTCTCAGCCTGAAGGTGAGCTGGAGAGGCAGGCCTGATTCTTCGGCAGTAGATACAACAGGCGTGGGCGTGGGTGACAAGGGCCCCTGGGGGAGAGGCCAGGGAGCAGCGGGCCCCTGGCCCTGCGTGGTGCTGCCCTAAGGAGCCTGTGCCTGCTGGGACAAGCTTGAGAAGCACCTCACTCTCTATCCCCCTCAGGAACTCACAACACCTGTATTTCATAGTCCGTTAGATTCTTCGTAAGGAAAACTCGTATTTTGCTCCCCTTTCCCTACTCCCTGTGACCTGATTTTTTTTCTTTTATGATCTCTTGTTACCAGTGGAGTACAGATATTTGGGGAACTCTGGTCTGGTCTGGGCTGAGCCTGTCGGACCTGGTCTGGTCTAGTGAGGTACGGGCTGAGGCAGGCAAAAGGCAAGAACTGGAATGTCAGTGTCAAGGGGCATGCCCAAGGGGGGCCGCAGCTCTCCGTTTGGGCTCATTTCCTCTGAGCTAACCCAAGACGGTTTGTCATCACTACAGAGATGACTAAACAGGAAGAGAAGCCGAGGAGGGAAGAAAAACCATCCCCAGCGGACTCATACAAATACCTGCTAGAGGGAGTGACAGTTTAATAAGGGCCCTTCAGTCTCAGCTTTCTTATTGGGAAATTTCAATTCCATTTCAATTCAATTTCATAGGCTGAGTTGGTTTGAGGAGAGGGAACTGGTAAGGAGTGCTTTGCACTGAAGGTAGTACCTCAGGTGGACCTCCAGCTCCCATCCCAGGAGGGTTCGAGACCAGCCTCCCTCCATCTCTGTTCCTAGAGCCCTTGGTTTTGATGGGCTTATTATAAAAGGGCTACTCACATTAGAATAGGAGGGTAACTAAGACTCCCGCTCTGCATTTTACAAGTTACTAACATGAGACCTTTTTTTTTTTTTTTTTTTTTTTTAATAGCTCCAGCTGACTGGTGCTTCAAGATCAAACCAAGTGTACAGTAACTAAGTTATTTAAGTCACGAAAAGCCATCTGGCTTACCATTGAAGTTTGACATCATTTTCGAGGAAATTGTGGAATCCTAACCTGAAGTGGTCCTTTGGCAGAGGGCCTTTTTGGGAACACTTGGTGGGGTGGGGGCGGGGGGGGCTCAGTCGACTGAACTTCTGATTCTTGGTTTTGGCTCAGGCATGAGGCCAGGGTCATGGGGTTGAGCCCTGTGTTGGGTCCATCCTGAGTGTGGAACCTGCTTGGGAGTCTCTCTCTCTCCTTCTGCCCCTTCCCCACTCACGCTCACTCTTTGCCCTCTCTCTCTCCCTCTCTCTCTCTCTCTCTCTCTCTCCAAAATAAAAAAAAGGGTTTTTTGGTTTGTTTTTTTTTTTTGAAGAAACATCAACTAACAACCAGCATCCGTAGCTGTCCTGTCGTTGCTACTGTTTTTGGCTCCACTACTGTGTATGACCACGGTCTCTCAATGTTTTATAAAATTTATGTCAGGGATGTATATATTGTAAATAAATACGTAAGCGGTCGGTGGTCTGCAGGGACACTTGTCTCCTTAAGATCTCTGACCCACTCAGTACCTGGTGTTGGCTGTGGCTCGGGCAGGGAAACGGCAGAGAACTCCTAGAAACCGCAGGGTCCTGTGCAAGTACAGGAGAGCAGCCTCTTCTGAATACGGCGGAGGACGGCCCCAGCTGCCTGTGTCCCTGTCCTCAGCCCCTCGCTCCGGAGCCCGCACTGCCCCTGGAACCCCGGTCACATGAGAGTCTTCAGCCCGAAAGAGGAAATAACGCTTCTTTACCCCAAGGCAAAGTGTGTGAAAGGCACCCCATGGGACAGCTCTGTCCGGGCCGCCCCGCAACTGTCAGCAAGAAGGAGGCACCTCCGGGCGGCAGAGCTTCTTCTCCAGGTGCGTGTCTGGTTAATCTTGTCAAACCCTTTATTCCAGGCCCGGCGGGGAGCCTGGGACTCCCAGAACATTCTTCACCCGGAAACTTCGTCCCCGTGTGCTCTGTTCAGCCCCTTCTGACCCCATCCCATCAGCACAATTCCTAGTGTTCCCTGCTGTGGATGTTCCCCGCACCTTTCTGTTCTCACGGAAACCTGACTCTCCCCGACGCTGCTAATCTCGAGGCCCCTCAGGGGGCAAGAGTGAGGGGCCAAGTCCTCCTGGCTCCTGTCTGCTTCCAGCCCACGCCTTCTGCCCCAGTTCCGACGCACCTTCCGGCACATCCCCACCACCAGACATCCGCTTTTCTAGTTCTCTTTGTTACCCCTCAACCTGTGAAGATTGTAGTGCTGGGTCCGGATCACTCGTTCCTAAGGCTCCTCCCTGCGGAATCTGACTGCGTTCAAAACCCCCCAGATCCGCTGCCCTGGCGTGGTCGGCCCCAAGCGCCTTGTCCTCTTCCTTTCCCAGCAGCCCCTGCCCTGGTCCTGCTCCTGACCTTCCTGCACCAATGCCCCCAGCCCCGCACAGTCCCCGTTATAAGCGCACCTGCTCTGCTCTGTGCCTTGCACGTCTCTCCCTGAGTGCCCCACTCCACGGACTCCACAGCCCCGCAAGTGCTGCAAGCCGGTGACCCCACTGCCTGCCACCAGCACACGGCCGCTGCGGCTTCTCGTTCCCCTCACTGTACTGGGTCTCCATCTCCACTGTTCGTCATGAGAGCGACTCTGCTACCGTCACTCTTTTACCGCCCCCACCCCCCCAACCTGTCTTCCTCTGGCCAGATCCCCAACTGTGCGCAGTCACCTCTGCTGGCTCCCTCCCCGCCCCCACAGCTGCTGAGCTTCCCTGCAGGCAAATACGGCACTGGGCTGAGTAGTCATTGCAGGGACCGCAGACCCCCAGCGGGTCCCCAGTGTCTCACATGGCCTCACTGTGTGGTCCTGGTCGGCTCGCTCACAATCTCCTCATCTCTCTTCCTAGACCTGCAGCCCTGTATCCCCACACTGAGTGGCTCACTTTGCTTCCTCTGTCACTGAAATGAGCAGTGTCCAGAAGCAGCTCCCACCACACGTCCACACACCCGGCCGCGCTGGCGGCCATGTCCCCTGCCTCCCCTCCTGGGACTGTGCGTGAACGCCCCTCGGCTCTCCCCCTCGTCTCAGTCTGCCGGGGCTGCCATAAAAACCAAATACCCAAGACTGGGTGGCTTCAACAACAGAAATTTATTTTCTCACTGTTCCGGAGGCTGGAAAGTCCAAGATCAAGGTGCGGGCCGGTTTGGCGGCTGGTGAGGGCTCTCTTCCTGGCTTGCCAGTGGCTGCCTCCTCGCCGTGTCCTCTCGTGGCTGGGAGAAGAACCCTGGGGTGTCTACTCCTCAATCCGAGCAGGAGCTCACCCTCGTGACCTCATTTAACTTCTGTCAGCTCCTCGCAGGTCCTGTCTCCAGATAGAGTCAGCTGGGGTTAGGGTCTCAACATACGGGTTTGAGGACAAAACATTCCATCCGTAACACCGCGTGTGGCCGGGACCCCACCTGGGCTACTTAAGGACATCGCCCGCCTCGTCCACCTGTCTCCCCCGTCATCAGCGTTTACCTTTCTGCGACATCCCACAAACACACTGTCGTTTCTCGCATCTTCCAAAACCCAAGAGCCTCTTTATTCAGTGCCCCGGCTAGCTCTTGTCTCGTTTTCCCCACTCTCTTCCACGGAAGGGTTTCTCCAAAGAAATGTCCTGTGCTTCCTTTTCTGGACTTCTCTCTTCCTACTCTTTGTTGTACACACTTCGGTCAGTCTGTCACCCCCACCGCCTGTCAAGGTTACCAGCAACCCCTTCACCATAGTGTCTAGTGGGCATTTTTCCAGCCTCGTCTTGCCCTGCTTGTAAGCAGCATGTGACGCAGTGGTGCACCTCCCACACGCCTAGTGCCTCGTAGGTGCTGGGCTCCACGGGGGGTGCGAGATGAAGAGAGTTCACACGGTGACAGACCTATGAGCCCTTATGGTGAGTATGCTAAGTCCTCAAATGGAAGTATATACAAAGAACTAAAGAATAACAACCAAATGACCCAGCTGTTGCACTCCTTGGTATATTGCTGGGAGAAAATGAAAACATGTCCACGCAAAAACTTGTTCGTAGACCGTTATTCACAATAGCCGAGTAGCGGAAACAATTCAAATGTCCGTCAACCAACGACAAGATGGATGTGGGACATCCATACAATGGGACAGTAGTTGGTATAAAATATAATGAGGGGGGCGCCTGGCTGGCTCAGTCAGTTAAGGGTCTCACTCTTGGTTTCAACCCACGTCATGCGTGATTTCGTGGTTCATGAGATCGAGCCCCACGTTGGGCTCTGTGCAGAGCCTGCTTGGGATTCTCTCTCTCCATCTCTTTCTCTGCCCCTTCCCTGCTTGTTCTCTCTCACAAAACAAAATAAAACTTTAAAAAAAAAAGGAACGAGGGTCTGATGCATGCTACAACATGAGTGAGCCTTGAAAACATGCTCAGTGAAAGAAACCACATACTCCATCATTTCACGCATACAAAATGTCCAGAAAAGGCAAACGTATAGAACTAAAAAGTAGATTACGAGCTGCCTAGGGCTGGGAGGAGGACGTTGGGTCAGGGGAAGGGAGTGATTGCTAATGAGCACGAGGTTTCTTTTTGGAGTGATGAAAAGGTTCTAAAATTGTAGGAATTGTACGACTGTGAATAGACTAAAACCATCAAATGATCCACTTTCAATGAGTGGCTTGTGTTGTGTGTGAATTATGCCCTAATAAAACTTTATAACTGAACGAACAAAGCAGTTACGGGAGGGGCCACCCCTGGGAAAGAGAGGGTGGGGGGCACCTTCCCTGAAGCCGGCCTTCCCCGCCAGCTGCCTCAGCCCTGGAGACTCCACAGGCGATGTCCCTTCCCTCAGGACCCCGACTCCATTTCCCCCTACTCTACTCTGGGCTGGGAGTCACCAGAGGACAAAGCGACTTTCTATTTGGAAATCAGAGCAAAGAGCAATAACCCGGCCTCAGACACTAGCCAGCGAGTCTATAAAAGCGTCATGAACCAGCGTTCACCTTGGGATCCTGAGACAGGTCGTCCCCACCCACTGTGGTTCTCCTCCCTGCCACCCCCAGCCATGCTCCCTCCGCCCAGCACACACATCCACATCCCCGGGTCCTCTGTGTGCTGCCCGCATTCCTCTTCCCTCCCCCGCTCCTCCTTCCGGGGTGCCCTCCTGCACAGCCAGGGGACCCGCCGCCCTCCACCCTCTGTGAAGGCCCTCGGCCTCATCTCTGCCCACCTCTGCATCCCCAGTGCTTCCCCCCAAGCCTCTGACTCCACCTGCAGCCCACCCCAAGGGACAGGCGGGTGCTGTTGCTTCCCTTGATTCATGAAGGACGAAAGTGACAGGGGCATGTCCAAGGTCAGTGGGTCACAAGTGGAAGAATGAGGATTCCAGCTCCGGGAGTGCAGCCCCAGAGGGCTCTCCACCACCACGCTCTACTGGGAGAGCTAGATGCACACAGTCACTCTCCCACGTATGGCTGGAAGACCTCTGAAACCTTCCGTTTTATGCGCCCCCCCCCCCACAACTGTCAGAGTGGCGTTCCAGCCTGAGCAGAGAGAGCACCCCACCAGGGCCCGCAGGGCCAGAGGGGGAGGGGCCGGGGATGGGAGAAGTGAGAGCAGAGTGAGCAAATGTGTGGGTTCCCTGGGCAGCCTGGGTTAGTGTCTGCCGTCTGGGGAAGAAGTGTCCTTCCTCTCTCCCCAGGCTTTTCCTCTTCTTGATCTCCTTTTCTTCTCCGAGATTTCTCAAGAGTCTTTCACCCACGGAGTAAAATACTGATTAAAGCAGGAGGGCCTCTGCATCTTGATTTCGGAATCAAGGGAAAGCACCCCAGTTAATAGTGCCCTTCTCACGAGCCTCCTGAAACCCCCTCACCGCTCACTCCTTCCGACAAAAGCAGTTGGAGCCACGGCATTTACAGGCCTGTTTAGGGGTCACTCATGACACCGCTTGATCAGCATGCCTCACCAGGCCAACCGATACTGGAGATGAGCAAAAGAAAAAAAAATGCGTGCCCCTGTATACACGTCTGTATGTGTTTTCCTAACGAGGGAGATTTTTCTAGAACATTACAGTAACTAAAAACAAAAAAAAGAAGGTATATTCAAACTCAGTAGTACTTTTAAGTTTAAATAGCTTGTTTACACCCTAAAATAGTGTTTTACTAGAATGGTCCTTCCCTGGCTTTAATGAAAAACTCAGCAGGAATTTCAAAATCTGCTTCTTTGCTTATTTTCAACGGGGAACATTGCCACATTGAAGCATCTCTCTTGATCAGGTGACGATAATTTCCAACGGACTTTAGATCACGTGTTTATTTAAAGTGTTGAGACTTTGTTCATCTCAGATTGTTTTTGCATTAAGTTTGATTCTTACAAATTTTGCATTAAAGATTATTTATCTTGCTTACTGGGTTCTTGTGGTGTCCCCTTAAATTTCGTAGCTTAGCTGAAGGTCTCGTTGGCCTCACCCTCAGTCCCGGACCAGCTGAGAATCTTCTAAAAGCAGAAGTATCAGGAAGAGAAGAAAGAAAACCAATTCAAACCTTCTTCTTTTTTGAATTTGGATGTCTTTAGATGCGCAGTCACTGTTTCACCACGGGCCTCTGCTTTCCAATTGTCTTGCACCCGTTTCCTGGCTCTGGGCCCCAAGCCACGGAGACAACTGTGTGCTCTAAATATGTCCCAGAAGCAATAGGGAGCCGCAGGACAGATGGACAGGGCAAAGGACAGCCAGCCCCAACCTGTGCAGTCAGGGGTCAGTACCCTTCACCACCACCAACCCCACCCCCACCAGGTCCTTCACATCGTGAAGTCATGGTCCACAATGCCACGGGGGAGGCATTCTCTGAGAAGGGCTGGGGTTTAAATTTTCCACCAACGAAGAGAAATGACAACTCAGAGTCGGAACTGAGTTATGGACACTAGAGGGCATTACCTTTCTGTCCTATCTTAGAGTGTGGCCTAAGAATCTTGTCCACGAGAATCACCTCTACTGAGCCTCTCCTGTGTCCCAGATGCCTTTGGCCTCGCAACCTCTGTTTAATCCTCACTATGACTGCTAAGCAATTTCCCCACCACTGTTCTCCATTTCCCAGGTGACAGAACCGATGCTCAGAGAGATGAAGTGACTTGCCCAGGGACACTTGCGGTGAGCCGGTGAAGGTGGGCCCGGATCCTCTCGATCTGCTCCAAGTGTAAGTAAGCTCCACAAGTAAGCTTGTGGAGGGACAGAACCCTTCACTCCCTCCTGTTGCTAAAAATACTGTAGAGGGTGTGCACACGTGAAAAGAAGCCGGGTGGTCCTCTCGTTGTGGTAAATACTTTTATGAACAGTCATCTGAGTCTCAGAAAAACTGTGAGTTAGGCAGGGTCACCCCATTTTGCAGATAAGGAAACAGCTGTAGTGACATAAAATGATGTGTCCCAAGTTACCTAGCAAATTAGGATATTTAAAGCTGGGCCAGAGTTCTGTCCTGATGCTGGGTCCCCTGTCCCGGGACAGTTTTGTAAGCACCCAGGCTGGCCACCCCAGCCAAGCCTCTTACCCCAGACTCGTTGCCGGTTCAGCAGAATGCTACCTAACATACGGTAAAAAGGATGCAATCCTCCGGGTAATCCTGACCCCCACACTCACAACCCTAGCTATTTCAATCACAGAATAATTGATAGAGTCACATAAGCAGAGAGCTGGATGTGACCCACCAAGGCATCTTCGCCCTCGCCAGTTCACAGCGCGTAAGAATTTTCAGTGAAGTTCTGCCTCTGGTAACTGACTCGCCAGGCTGCGTGGCCCTGCGCGTTCTCTCCGTGAAATGCTGGTTGCTGTTCCCTCCCAGGGGGCACACTGAAGCAGGCCAGAGGATGCTCGTGGCTTCCGGGGTGCCACATACACCGTGTCTACCTGTTGACATGAATGTCACCTGCAGGGAGATGAGTTTGTCCCCAAGCCTGTTCTGTGCCAGCCGTACTCCAATGGACGTCACATAAATGGGGGAAACGCGGTTGTGAAACAAAGAGTTATTGATTCTGTAAGAACCAAGGTGACAGTTTGGAGAGACCTAATAGAGGAGAGATCCTAAAATGAGGTTATTGTTGAACCGGATGTAGCAAGACAGCGGAAAAGCCTGGAGGCCGAGCATAGTATCTAAAAAGTTCCTCTACTCGACTTGTTTTCAAGTGTCTGAGGTTCTCGCTCTCCTCTATGGAAACGGACGTTAGAAATTGTAGACAATGAATTCAGGGTGTGATTTCTGTACAAGGGCAGGGTAGGGCGGAACTCCAAGAAATAGACGTATCCGCAGTGCAGAGACCTTGACTCTATGTCAAACTCTCGGTGAAGGAACGGACGTCTGTATGTTTTGGGTTAACAGAAATGTTTAAGATATGTATATGAGATTTAAAATTTCTTCTTACATGTACTCACGCACATACCTTTACGTTAGCGGACAAATGTGATCGTACTACATGTTTTAATTTTTGATGGAATCCTTTTTTTCCCTTTATCTTCGGATTGGGACCTCCCTCACTTTCTCCCACCCCCCTCTTACCACGTGACTGTCCATCCTCCAAACCAGGATGCCACTGGGGCTGGTCTCTGCCACGTCTCCTCCACGTTCATGGTGTTGGCTCACATACACAATGGGGGCAGAGGGTGGGGAAGGGTGGCGTATTTCTTCTTAAAAGTGGGATGATGTTATGCACAATTTCCTTACCAATTATTCATGGTAATCCCTATGAGTCACCTATGATAGGTCCAGTTTGTTCTTTATAATGGCTGCAGAATGTTTCCTCACATGTCCTAATAGATCACCCTCTCCCCCTCTGAAGGACATTCACCTTGTTTCTAGGTTTTGCTTTCCACTCTAAACAGCAACCTAGTATACCTCCTTGTGTGTATGGTCATACATTCCGGTCCAGTTCAGCCTTGAACAACGTGGGTTCGGGCACCGACCCCCACGCAGTCAAAATTCCATGTCTAACCTTTGACTCCAAAAACTTTACAGGTAGCCTACTGTTGACCAGATGCCTTACCGGTAACATAAACAGTCAATGAACATACATTTTGTATGTTACATGCATGACATGCTGTATACTTGTAATAAAGTAAGCTAGAGAAAATCAAGAAAATCGTAAGGAAGAGAAAATACATTCATGGTGCTGTACTGTATTTGTAGAAGAAAATCTGCTTATAAGCGGACACACACTTTTCAAACACGTGTTGTTCAGGGTCAGCTGTGTTTTTATGTCTTTGGGGTAGATTCCCAGAAGTGGAACGGATATGTCAAAAGGTATATGTATTTTTTTTTAATTTTTTTAGTGCTTATTTATTTTTTGAGAGAGTGCAAGCAGTGGAGGGGCAGAGAGAGAGGGAGACACAGACTCTGAAGCAGGCTCCAGGCTCTGAGCTGTCAGCACAGAGCCCAACATGGGGCTTGAACTCATGAACCATGAGATCATGACCTGAGCTGAAGTTGGACACTTAACCGACTGAGTCACCCAGGCCCCCTGTATATGTATTTTTAACTTTAATTTCAGCAGATGTTGCCAGATTGCTTTCCAAAGGCTATGCCACCCGAAGGCAGTGATTAAAGGAAAGTTTTCTTGCATTCCCACCGGAAAGAGGTATCATCAGTCTTAAAATGTTGGTGATCCTGATAGACGCAAAGAAATATCTCATTGCCACTTAAATTGGCATTCCCTGATTGCTAGAGTCTGAAACCTTTTTTTGTGTTTTTTGATCATCTGGAGTTGCTCTTTTGTGCATTGCCTAGTTGCCTCTTTGCAAATTTTCCTATTTTTTAAAAAAATAATTCATCGCTTCAATTAATTCTGCAGCTCGTTCATCAGCTTCCACCCCCTGTGCTGTTAGGACTGAAAATGTTGTATATGTTGATACACTGCTATTGTAAGCCATTTGAAATGAACAGAGGATATGAGGGCTGCAAAGGGCTAGGCAAAACGTATGGGGAAAGAGGTTAGAAAACCAAAAGCAAGAGGAAGGATGAAATAAGAAAGCCGGATTCTTGAGAACATAGAAATGATGTAGCCCCGTGGGGCTCAAATTGGTATATGGGGGAAAAAATACAGTGAAGGAGTCAAGACTCAGGCACACATTCACGGGCGCGTGCCTATACACACACACACACACACACACACACACACACACGGAGACACACGAGCCATTCACTGAACCTTTACTGCGTGCCAGTCACTGTGTTAAGTGCATTGTCTGCTGAATCTCACCCTTCACTAGCAGGTAGATAGTACTATTATTCCCATTAAGCAGATGGAAAAACAGAGGCTCACAGAGGTATAGTAACATGGTTAAGACTGCATTGCTCGTCGAGCGGTAGAAGCGGGATTGGGACCCGGGTCTGCCTGCCCCAAGCCCTAAGCTGGGAGATGACCAGCCTGAGAAGTGTGGGTGGACAAGGCTAGCATCAAGGGGCTTGGGTCTAGACCAGGTTTCTAAGCTGGGTCTGGGGAGGGGTTACCCAGCAGGCGGAAAGGAGTCAGAGACGCTGAAGCCTGGGTTGGGTGATTTCTTGAGGAACCAATGTGGTCAGAGGGGGCAGGTTTCAGCCTTGTAGACCGTCGGGGCCCTGCCCCAGGGCAGGGGTGGCTGCCGGGCTCATATAAGCACCCAGCGGCTGAAGTGACTCACCCAGGCTGATGTCACCCCATATCCTCTGCTGCAATCACAGTGAAGCGAGTGTCACGACCCGTTGGAGGAAGTGCATATTTAAGGGGCTATTATTGCCTCGGCCCCTGGAGAGAATGAACAGACTTATTACCCCCCGAGTTTACAAGGGCTTTGCTGCCCAGCCCTCCCCACGTCTCAGCCTCTGGGTGACAAAACGACTGAGGACAAATGACTGGGGAGTCACGTTGGTGAGGCCCCGCGAGGGGTGTGAGGGCAGCAGGTGCAGTGAGCACGGGGCCCCCCGAGCTGCAACATAAGGGCAGAATCAGTCACCCCACACCTCCCAGGGGGAGAGCGAACTCATCCTGAAGCACTGAGGCACTGTATAAATAGCAGCGCTTGCCCTGGGCCGCGGGTGGCACTGCTAGAAAAGCCTGGACTAACCTGGGGAAGCGGTTGAGAGATCCCCTTTGCCCCCAGGTGGCTGGTGAGGCTTGTTCCCTTCCGCCCAGAGTGGAGGGTGTTCTGAGAACAAGAGGAGGTTAAATGTGACTTATTAATAACAGCGGGGCTTTCCAGAGCACCCCCCGAGCTAGATGCCCTCCCAAAGGGTGGCTCCACCGGGGCACCCCTCCCTGCGGTGTCTCTGGGAACCTGGGAAGAGGCTATTTGGGACTGGATCCGGCAGACGGAGGTTCGAATCTCGGTTCTTCCGTTTATGAGGGGGAAGCCACCCTCTGGCCTCCAGTTGTGTGTCTGCACAGCGGAAAAGCCCCACCGATTGGTGGCACCTGGAAGGCCCCCAGTGGGGGGAGAGGAGAGCTGGGTGGGGACACATGTTTGTAGGGATCCTGCTGGGTTCTGCATTCTCTCTGTGGAAACCCATCGTACCCCGTAAGGTGGGCATGGTGACCCTTCTTTTACAAATGAGGCATCGGTGCTCAGAGGGTGTGAGCCATCTACTTGCGGTCTTGCCCTTTGAACCTGACCCCCACATCTGTGCCCTTTACACGATACGACACCCACAGTCTTCTCAAACCTACAATTATTTTTCCTGAGGACGGACAATAGGAGAATCTCAAGGTACAAAATTGGGATGAGGTGAGTTTCAAACACAGTCTCTGCTGTTCAGTCACCTCGTGGGTGACTCCTGGTCACCACTGTCCTTTCTCTTATCTCGCTCTGCCCGCACCCCCAGGCCAAGGTTGGAGAACCATCAACCCGTAAGTATAAGAAGCCTTCGAGGCCATTCCTTCCCGCTCCTCCCTCTGGAGGCGGGGAATGAACTCTGGAACATTAGGGGTCCAATGTCACCCAGAGGAGGCCAGCTATGAGTGCTGGCCGAGCCCCTTTTGGAGCCCCCTCCCCCCTCAGGACGCACAGTGCCTCCCGCCCCCTCCCCGTGCCACTCTCTCGGAAGCTGGCGTCAGAGACACAGCATTAAGGTCAGGGACGGATCCCTGCATGTTCCTTTAAACTGGACAGCTGGTCCACCAGGCTTCCATTTTCTTCTTCTGGATCCGGGACATCTGGTTGCTTAACAAATGAATGTTTCCATAGAAGGTGGAAATAAAAACTTTTGCTAAAAAGACTGGGGAGGAAGGAAGGGTGCATGCGGCCGGGGGAAATGGGAAGTGCGTTGAGCTCTCTGCCCAGGATGGGGGCCTCCTCCGCCCAGGCCTCCCTCTCCTTCTCCACTCCACTGCCAAGGCCTGCTGCATTCTGGACTTCTAGGTGCCAGCCCCCTCTTCCCACTGTTCCCAGGGCCAGCACCCTCCTACTGAATGTTCTTCCTCCTGTGAGTGTTCACTCCAACCCCCTCTGGCTCTCTCCTCCTCCTTCTAATGTTTATTTATTTTTGAGAGAGAGAGAGAGAGAGAGAGAGAGAGAGAGAGAACGAGCAGGGGAGGGGCAGAGAGACAGGATCCGAAGGAGGCTCTGTACTGACAGCACAGAGGCCAACACGGGGCTCGAACTCACGAACCATGAGATCATGACCTGAGCCAAAGTTGGCCGCTTAAACGACTGAGCCACCCGGGCGCCCCTCCTTATCCTCCTTATACGAGTTCCTGCATCGTGTACTTTCATGAGGTCTTGAACTCCCTTTTCTTTATTTGAGGCTGTGCTGCAAGAATTTGCTCAGCCACCTGACACATCGGGTTTAAAAGCCAATCCTTCCACTGGCTAGCTGTGTGATGCTCGGCAGCTTGGTCTCTGGACCTGTCTCGTCATCTGTAAATGGGGAGAATAATATGTTTGGGGCAGGTCTCGTGTGCGAGAATCAACCAAACAGTGTCCCTAAAGTGTTTTGCACATTGCAAGGGCACCACAGATGGTCCCTCTTCTTCTAGCACGTTGATTATCCTGCGTTAAGACTCAGCTCCTGCTGAGACCAGCCCCAGTGCCCCGAGGGTCTTCCCCGGGTGGTGCCACGTCAAAGATGTCTTTCTGTGATCCAGAGGTCTGCCCTGGCACTTGCAGCCCCTCTCTGCCCCTTGCACATGGCAAAGGTATCCTGCTGCAGCCTGAGTCTACTGCGCCACCTGCGTCTGGAGCCAGACTGGGCATGCCTCCAAAGCCATCATAATTTCCAGGGTCCGATTATTCAGTACAGTCCACAGAGGCCTGCAGAGGCCTGCAGGGCGTGCTTTTTGATGAGGCTGTGACTGAGCCAAGATTGAAGGACAAAGAGGCAGACACTGGCCACGAGGGATGGAAGGGATCTCCAGGCAGAGGACAGGGCCAGCTGGAGAGACCCAGTAGCAGGAGGGGACAAAGGTGTGGGAGGAATCAGAGGATGGCCACCGGGAAGGGTGACTGCAGAGTTGAGTTTTGCCTTCAGTCTCCTCTGAGCCTCCGAGATGGTTTTAAAAAGAGACGATGGCCAATCCACAGGCGGCTGGGAGAGCGATGAGTGAACCTGTCAGCCCCTCATCTCCCCACTCATTTATCAGATGAATATAACAGTCACCTGGCAAGAGCTTGATGATTGGGGGACATGGCAAAGGATGTTTTGATGAAGGACATTTTGATACACAAAAGGGATGGGGAAAATCTGGAAAGTGAGGTGACATCTCAGAGTCTGGGCCCAGGTAGGATGTTACAGCGGGGCCCCCGGGTCCCTTCTGGGGAGCTCAGGGCACTGGGCACCTGGCATCAGAAGGGGGTCAAGACAGGGGTCCTGAGAAAGAAAGGGAGAGCATTCTGGTATCTTTAACACCAAAGGGATCTTGGTGACTTCATAATCAGGGTCGTGGCTAGCCG
The DNA here is from genome assembly GCF_027475565.1 of Acinonyx jubatus. Taxonomy (NCBI): domain Eukaryota; kingdom Metazoa; phylum Chordata; class Mammalia; order Carnivora; family Felidae; genus Acinonyx; species Acinonyx jubatus. The sequence goes on along the minus strand of NC_069381.1, from coordinate 98,057,162 downwards.
TTCCTGAATATATCATGGGTAGAAAAAGGAAAACCTAGTGATTGTTTGGGGCTTTTACTGAGCCAGTGGTGGGTGCCCTCTAAGCCAATGGGAGGAGCCTGTTATCGACAAGGAAAAATGCGTATGTCCATAACTGAACTTCAATTCAATATGTGGCTCATAAAGACATTTTCTGTCTATGCAACCTGACTTTCTACTATCTTAGGGAATTAGATCCAGATCTGCCTGCCTGTCTGAGCACAGCAGTTAATTGCACGGGGTAGACGCTTGCTGTCAGACCACAGGCAAATCGCTTAGGGATGGTGAATCCCAGTTTCTGCATTATGAGTTGGGAATAATGATATCTACTTCACTGGGTCACACGGGAGAATGTATGTGGCATGTTCAGCACCGTGTCTGGTCCTGTGGCAGCAGGTGTTGTTACGGCAATTATTCCGTATGTGTGATGTAGCTGTAAAGCTTCTATAGGGCCAGGAAGGCAATGTAATCAATAGCAAGGCGGGCGGTAAGAGACAATAGGGGGTGGTGGGGAGCGTAGCAAACTGGAGAACCCTTGCCTGTCTAAAGGGGGCAGCAGGTCCTCAGCCTCAGCCATTGGCTGCGGCACGAGAACTCAGAACAAATGCGGTCTGACCTTCCCAGAAACGCTGGGAATCCTAGTTTATGACTTTGGTGTTCAATTCAAATAAAAAAAACTCACAGACAATAACCACCGACATAGCTAACAACATTATGGGACGCACAGAACAGGTCCTGGAGCAGTGCTGGACTGCAGGAAGTTAAAACAAAGTTCCAGAAAGGCCAGCGGTCCTCAGGAGTCCGATTTGCCCCACAGAGAAGACTCAAAATCACCTGAAGGGCCACGAAGGCAGCCCGAAGTCACTGCTCCTCACCCGTTAGGGGACACGGCAGCATCGTTAAACATGCGTGCACCAGCCTCCCTCGGGGAGGATTTTGAGGAGGACAGCTCTCATTGACCTGCACGTACTGGGGCAGTTGCTCAGTGACGGTCCCAGCGGTTTACACTCCCAGCCCAAGAAGCGAGCTCCTGGGGAACCGGAGGGTGTTTCTGGAGTTGCTCTAGGAGGCTGCAATACCGCCGATGTCCACTGGGGGTCTCTCTCGCACCACTGATGGCATCACCACCCTCAGGTCTAGCTGGGGCGGGGTTACTGCTGGGGAAGCAAGGTCAGGCCCAGCCTCTGTGGAAGGATTGCCTTGCCCTTCACGGTGATGTGACTGCCTGGTAAGTGTTTACAGAAGCCAAACTTGGATTTTAAGGGACAGCTCTCCTGCCAGCCAGGCAGCCTGTCTCAGTAGTCTTTCCTGTGCGAGGAAAAGTCCTCGGAGACGTTCTCTGCACACTAGGATCTCGTGATGATCCTAAGAGTTTCTGTGTAGGTGAGCTCTGTTGCCCTCATGCCCAGCCTCTCTCAGACGCTGGCACTGAGGAACCTGCCGCCCCCTTCCCTGATAGAGCTGAATAAGAAGTATATTCCTGGGGCACCTGGGTGGCTTAGTCAGGGGTCCGACTCTTCATTTCGGCTCAGGTATTGATCTCGTGGTTCATGAGTTTGAGCCCCGTGTCAGGCTCTGTGCTAACAGCAGGGAACCTGCTGGAGATCCTCTCTCCCTCTCTCTCTGCCCCTCCCCTACTCACGCTCTCTCTCTCTCTCTCTCTCAAGATAAATAAATAAACTTTTAAAAGAAGAAGAAGAAGAAGAAGAAGAAGTATATTCCGGGTTTCAGGGATTGCGCTGTTGGGGGCAGTTTTATCTGGTCAAAACTCCCTAGCTGAGAGGTCAGAGATCTGGGTTTAGCTTCCGGTTCTGCCATTTATTAGCCATTGGGCCTGTTTCCTTATCTGTAAAACGGGCCTAACATTGATCTGGAAAAATCGTTTCAGGTATTAAATAGCAGTGCATGTGAAACATTTTAAAAACTGAAACACGTGTGACTCATTTACATGGTTGCTGTAGGGTGAAGTGCCAGCTAACGTTTCCTGTAAAGTGCCACGTTGTAAATATTTCAGGCTTTGTTGGTTTTATCGTCTCCGTTACAGCAACTCAATTCTGCCGTCGCAGCCCCAGACGATACAGAGAGAAACTAGTGGGGCCGAGTTTCAACAAAACTTCATTTTACAAAAACGGGCAGTGGGCTGGATCTGGCCCGCGGGCTGTACTTTGCCCACCCGTACAGCCTGGCTTTGTATGGCCTGTGAGCTAAGAATGGTTTTCATATTTCTAAAGGGTCTTAATGCACCAACAAAGAAAGATAGGTGACAAAGGCCAGACTGTTGGTGGCTCCCAAAGACCACAGCATTTGCCATCTGGTTCTTTACAGAAGTTGGATGCATCCTGCTCGCGAACATCTTGGGCACGGCTTAGCCCAGGAGACAGCAGCTCGTCCCTGAGTGTGGGGTGGCCTGGCTGGTAAGTCATAACACAACAGGCAGGAAACCGGGTGGCCCCTGGGACCATCAGTCTCACAAGGTGCGGGACAGAGGGGACGCATGGCTTCCCGGTTCTCTTTTCAGGTGCCTATGTTGGATGGCCCGTTTGAAAGAGGGTCAGAAAGGATTTCATCTGAAAAGGAATCAAGTGCAAGTCAAGTGCTTTCACTTCCTGAATTGTTTCCAGCGCACAAGGTTGTTCTGAACGTGGGCCCTGAGTCATGGGGGAGCCCAGGATGTCTGCTCACCTGGGGAGCCAGGGGATCTGACACAGAGGCCAGAGAAGGGGTGCTGTCAGGCCAGAGACTGGCTTAGAAGCAACATGCTTCTTCCTTGTTCTGGGTTCAGTCACACAAATGAGCAGAGGCAGCAGCCTCCGGGCCCAGAGAAACAGTCCACAAAGACAAGAGAGAGAACGCTGGGCTGGGGGACGCGTGTTGCGCCCATGAAAGCGATGCCTTCTACGGAGAAGGCCGGGAAGCCTGGACCCTTGCCCCAGCAGCCGTGTTGGGGCATTGGGCGGGGGAAAGCGGGGGATGTGTCACAGTGCTTATTGGTCTGTTTCTGCTCCTCTCCTCTGCCCCCCATTCCTCCCACTGCCCCCGAGACAAGGTGCTGTTAGGAAAATAGGGGCTGCTTGGCCCCACCGAACCCTCTCGTCTACCATCAGGAAAATGGTGGCTCTCCCAGTATCGTTATGGTCCCGCTCAGCCCCCGGGGCTCGGGACAGGGTCTCCCTTCATCTTCTCGGGCCCTTTTATTGCAGCTCTGGGTCTCCCAAGGAATGGTGCTGGAAAGAAGACTTTTGTCTTTTTTGTACTGCTTTTCCTGACTAGATATCATAGTCATTGCAGAAAATTTGGCAAACAGAGACATGAGTAAAAAGGAAATGTACAAGGGGCGCCTGGGTGGTTCAGTCGGTTGAGCATCCGACTTCAGCTCAGGTCACGCTCTCACAGATCGTGAGTTTGAGCCCCGCATCGGGCTCTGGGCTGACAGCTTGGAGCCTGGAACCTGCTTCGGATTCTGTGTCTCCCTCTCTTTCTGCCCCTCTCCTGCTCATGCTTAGTCTCTCTCTCTCTCTCTGCCCCTCCCCCACTTGTGCTGTCTCTCTCTCTCTCTCTCTTGAAAATTAAAAAAAAAAATGTACAGAATGATTTTAGACTGAAAACCAGATTAATTCAGGAAACAATTACTTTATTGAGCACCTAGTATGTGCCGGGCGCTGTTCTTGGTGCTGGGGATGCTACATGAACAAAGAAACGTCCTTGGCCTCTCGGAGTGTCTATTCTAGTAGAAGAGACGGTGAGTAGAGCAGGGGAAGGGCCACCTTTATTGATATGGGGCCAGAAAACGAGGAAGCAACATGGTGGGTATCAGAGGAAGGGCGTGTCAGGCAGAAGGAATGGAAGTGTGGCAGGAACCTGCCTGGTGTGTTCAGGGGTGTGAGGGAGGCCAGCATGGCTACAGCAGGTGAGCAAAGAGTGTATGGAAGGAGAGGAGGCAGGGACAGCTGGCCGAAGACACGTGGGGACTTGTCGATCGTGGTGAGGGCTTCAGATTACTACTGAATGAGACAGAAATCCAACGTAGGCTCTTGATCAGCAGAGCAACCGACCGGCCTTATGCTTTGAGATAATCACTCTGGACGCTGGATGGAAAGCAGGCGGGGCCTGGGGGTTGGCAGGGGTGGGAGCTGGGATACCAGTTAGGTTACTGCGGTAATGCAGGGGAGGGGAGAGAGTCTTCCTTGACCCCCCTGGAGCCCCTGGCTGGGGCTGGAAATCCCACTCACGAAGGCCAATCAACAGGAGAAAAGCCCGCACAAGAGAACGCGGACCCAAAGCGGTGACCGGATCAGGAGGCTTTAGGCAAAGAAACGATACAGTTTGAAGAACTGGCAAGACACAGGGTCAGGGCCACGGGCAGCGAGTTTATTTCTACGGCCTTCTCAGCTCCCAGTTCCCTGTCACCAGTGACGTCTTCCTGCCTTTGGGTGCCTTTCACATGGGAGATTTTATCTCCTGGTTTCAGGACAAAAAGAGTCAGGGAGGCCTTGTGGCCTCAGCTATTTCTTAGGTGCCTCGAATTAAAACAATATGCCACGGTGTTGAGTCTTGGGGCAACATGTTCCGCTCCCCTTCGATAGTAATACAAGGCTGTAACAGTGGAGGGAGCTGCCCTGGGGGAGGCCTGGAGCCTCTCCCCTGGGGTTCCTGCTGCTTCTTCTCAGTGGCCTCTCGGAGAGTCCACTCTGGAACCCCAAGATGCCTGGCTGCACAGTTTGAAAACCGCTGGAAGGGAAGGTCTCTAAGGGCACCTCTGGCTCCGGGCTCCCGGGCTCCCGTGTCCCTGCGGGCCAGGCTGTTTGAGGCCCAGACCTGATTGATTCCATGAGAGGCAGCCTGGCTTCCATTTGCCAGGCCTCTGAAAATGCCGACTTGGAAACTGGACGGGTTTTTCAGGGTCCAGAAAGGGGAGGGATTTTGAAAATTAACTCAATTCCCAGGTGCAGAACGTGGCCAGCCCTGCGTAGGAATTGTAAGGAGGAGTAAAACAAAGCATTTGCCCCAAGGAACCCACCGGCTGGCCCAGGAGCTAGGAGGTCATACCAATGACAAAAGGGGTCTGTGACCCCCTGGCCCTGACTTGCTTCCATATGCCCTGGGCCCACGGTTCCCAAACCGAGTCGGCCATGAGGGCACCTGGGAAGCTTTAGACCACACAGGCTTCCAGAGGGTTTTCTCGCAGATCCCTCAGTCTCCTCCTTAGTCTCTCAGAACGTCTCTGGGCTGAGCTAGTGGTCTGTGAAACCACTTAGCACCCTGAAATGTCCTAAGGACACCACCAACATGGAGGGAGATGTTCTCACAGAGTCCCACAGATCTCACAGAGGGGGAGCCCTCACCAGAGAGAAACAACTAGGAGGCGAGGCTGGCTGAACAGGTGGGACCTGAAAGTCCATGCCAGAACCTGAAGAAAATTGGACATTTTCAAACAGAGAGAGAGAGAGAGAGAGAGAGAGAGAGAAGAAAGGGGGAGGGGAGGAGAGAGTGTATCCTCTGTGAGTGAATGGTAATTTTCTCACAGTTGCCGGGAAGAAAGAAAAACAAGAGCAAAAAACATATCAACAAAACCAGACTGAGAGCCGCCAACTAAAAAGATTTCTCTGAGTCAGACTTCTTTCCTGGAAGCTGTGAACTTTATCCTCCGGCAGCCATTAATCTAATATTAAGGCCCTTAACCTTCTTAATTGTTCTCTTTCAGCATCGGCTGGTTTCATATTAACCTTTCAGTCTTTCCCATAATGCAGTTACCTCCAACTCCAGCCAGCGCTGATCCAGGGGCGGCCGCTGGCCCAGTGCCTCCCTCTCCCGGGCTCCATGGCCTTGTCCTTCTCCCTCTGCGGCCTGCCCGCTTTGCTCCCTGATGTGCCCTGAAGGCCCCCAATGGCCCCAGGGTGTGGCCGCCCAGCCTGAGTTCGAGTTCCGGCCTCTCCTCTGAGCAGCGTGTCTGTTTCAAGGGGGGCCTCGACTCCTTGGGTAATTGCTGAGTAAGTGGGAGCATTGGGGACGGTGGGGGGGGGTCTTTTGTCCCACAGGAGAGGCCACTGGGGCCCTTTCTCGTCTACAGTCAGGGCAGAGCTACAAAGAACCTTGACATTCACTTTCCAAACCCTTATTTTGGGGGGCACAGAGGCCCCTCCTTGAGGTGGGGCTACAGAGTTCAATCAGAAGCAGAAGAGGGGAGACCCCGGGAGGGGACTTCCCTCTGCCTCGCCAAACCCGCTCTGGGCAGGACGAGGACTAGTCGAGGCTGTCTTCCCAACGTGTCCCTGGAGGGGCGAGGCTGGGGCAAAGCAGATTCTTCAAAGCCTGTCCCCGCCAGAGGCCCTTCTCCCAGCTACAGTGGACCAGAGCTGACTCTTCCCTGGCCCTCCTGCCTGGGGGGCTGGGCTCCAGGCTTGGTGTTCGTCTTGGACTTTGGCCTGGTGAGGACACCCTCGGGCATCAGGATGGGAAAAGGCAAGCCCCTCCCTCATGCAGGTCTTTTCCTGTCACCGGGCATGTGAGCCCACTGCTGTCCCCACACCAGAAACGCTCTCTATTTTGTCATGCTCTCCAGGCACTGCGCCCCTTTCACGAGTGAACGGAGCCCTGGGCTCAGTGTGGGGGGAGTTGAGCTCTCTGCCCCTGGGCCCCTGGTATCCCCTGGGCAGCTCTGCCTGGGGAGGGCGTTCTTCCAGACCTTCTCCAATGTCGATTCCACCCTGGAGACACCTTGACTTCAGCCCCTTTCTTCCCCGAGTGGGATGCCTTTCTCAGTGTAGTCTCACCTCAGGGGACTGGAGGACAGATCCCAGGGAACGGTGGCTAGGCCACCAAAACCCAACATTGCTTCCTTCTCCATGGGGTCCCGCTCAGCTCTGTTTGCCTACAACCACACACAGTGAGGGTGTGTCCCCCAGTGCTGCACCCCCAGGTTCCGGATACAGGGAAGGCCCCCAACCCACACCTTGTGTTGGTAGGCTTAACCTTGGCCTCAAAAGCACTCTGGAAGAGATCTAGTTTCTCCCAGCCACAAGTAGCTGCCATTAGGTTGGGCAGTCATGCACAGCCCTTCACGTGAAAATACGGAGGCCATGTTAGCCTACGGGGGTCATGGGCCCTCCCTGGAGGTACATATTTCCCTAGATTTGTCCCAGCCGACAGGCAAGGGGGGCTAAGAAAACACAAAAACAAAACAAAACAAAAATAAAAACCACTTTGAAACATACACACGGTTTAATAACTACAACAATTAAACACTTCTAAATAATAAAGCACTCTCTTCTCATTTTTCTCTTATCATCGGAGGGTTATTTTATACAAGTGGAGCTTTAGAGTTTTTTTTCCCTTTTAGTACATTGGCACAGGTTCAAAATGATATCCAGAGCTGTCCAGTTTGCCTATCGCCCCAGACTTACTGATCTCAAGAAGTGAGACTAAGTTTAGCTGGACAGGCTGGGGGCTGAGTCGGGCATCTCAGCGCCGGGGAGCAGCGTCCACCAGGGACCTGTGGTCAGGGGAGCCCAGCCCGGGATCTGCATGAGGGACAACAAGCTGGCCCAGCTGTGCTCTCGTGGGGCCTGGGATACTGTCAGGAAGATACAGTAAATGAGCCTGATTAAGGGGGAAACAAACATCACAAGGAGAGAAACAAAGCAAGTGATTCCACTCAAATGAATTAAGAGCAAACTCATGAAGCATGGGGTGGGTGTGGGTTTGACTGGAGAAAGGATTGGGGGTGGGTGTGGTTAACCCAGGAGGCAAGCTCTACACCGGAGGTGGAGGCAGCTGAGAGAAAGTAGGGGAAGGTCCCCATATTTGGGTGGGGCCATTAGTGGTGGCGGGCAGGGGTGTGGATAAGTGAGGTCTCTCTCTCCCTCCCTCTCCCTCTCTCTCTCTCTCTTACACACACACACACACACACACACACACACATACACACACACAGTTTTGAGGAAGAGGAGCAGAGGGACCAAGCTGGCCCAGAGAAACCAGTCAGTACTCTAAAAAGTCAGACTCAGGATATTGCAACACCTCCTCTCGCCCCCATCACCCCTGCCCGTCTCGAGTTCAGGCCTGCTGCCTGGGGTGGTACAGTCATTTCCATAGCAACCAACTGTTCTGTCTCAGAGACATGACTCTGACTCCAGGTGGGTTACGAATAGAAGGCACACACGAAACTGCTACGCGACAGAGATCTCGTTGCCCAGCAAGCGCCCCTGCTAATAAAGAAAAGGTACAGACTGGAAGATAAATGGAACAGGGACGAGCAAGGACTACATTTGGCATGAGGCACCGGCTGTTTGCTGAACACAACAGTAGCCATCTAGTACGTTCGACAAGAATGATGCCGGCAAGCACAGCCAGGACAGCCTCCGTCAGCCAGCAGGCTGAGGGCCATCGCAGGGACGAGCGTGCACAATGCTGGGTTCGTAGCTGGAAAGGGGATGCCTTCGACGTGTCCTCTCTATCTTGCACATAGTCCAGATGCTTGCTGCACGGCGGCACCTCACAGGATCCCAGCTCTCCTGCGTGTGCAGGCGTGTGTGCGTGAATTCTCTCAAGGAGGACTCATCCACGCTCCTTAGGAGTTAGTAACCCAAACCCAAGCCCAAGCCTTACTAATTAGAAACAACTGGAGGAAGAGTAAGTCTGAGTTACCAGGTATCTCAGGAGAGAAGCATCATATTGTTCTGAAGGCGTGACCGACACAGTGCCTTTGTCAGGCAGTCAGGCCAGCCTGAGTCTGCTCTTTACAGCCCTGCATGGCCGAGGGCAAGCCCCTTGCCTGTCCTGGTCCTCATCTCGTAGAGGAGGCGGACGGACTTCATGACCTCCAGATGCAATGCTTCCTCTAGTCCTTGTTCTCAAGTTCTGTCTAGTGCAGAGGCTGGCTCTCAGTGACTCACCTGCAAACGTCAGGTTGATTGGATGTGCTGAGTGTTTTCATAGAGCGGAATCAAGACCATGTGCTCATCTGCCATTTGTCTCTGCCTTCAGTTAACATCGATTACTATGTGGCAGTCACAGGGCCAGGCATCTGGAATCAAGGTAAGAAGTGATGGTGGCTTGGGGCCCTCCCAGCTGCCTGGGGAGACGAGCAGGCCATGCTCAGACCCATGGGGTGCAGGCTGGCATCCACCTGCGGACAAGCACACCCAGGTCTGGGGGAAGGTGGCTCTGGAGGCACCTGCAGAGCTTTCTCCACACCCTGGGCATGGCGGGAGGCAGCCTTGGGGAGGAAGGCAAGCTGCCTAGAGGGGCCGTGCTGGGGAGACCCCCAAATGACCCAGAGACCGCAGGGCGGCAAGACGGATGAAGTCGAGAGCAAACAGGCCATGCCAATGTGGGTGCCCTGACATCTTCGTTCTTCTCAAAGAAGTGGAAACAGACCACTCAGGAAAGGCAGTAAGTTAAGGGAAAAGAGTGAGATCTGGGCAGATGTGTCCCTCCAGGAAATTCGAGGTGTTGCGGGTGACCAACAGGGTTAGGCCATCATCACTAAGGCCCTGGGGAGGTGCTGGGAGTGAGGACCCAGACTTGGGAAAAGGTTAAGGGAACACGTAAGGCTGCCAGAAGGCCTCCTGGGCACAGCAGGCAGGGTGTTCTCTCCCCTGCCAGCACTGACAGAGGGGTGGCTGAAGGCATGAATTTAGTGCAGGGCAATGGTTGTCTCCCTTGAAACCCACAGAAAGATGGGGGGAGCATTACAGAGTGAGGTGCAATGGCGAGCCTTGACCAGGGAGAGAGAGCAACCACCCGTCTGAGTTTTCCACGCTTCTCTACTAAAAAGAATCAGAGACTCACAGAGCTGTTCCCTGAAAATCCATCAGCTAATCATTCAGTACGTGTTCACCAGCTAGTGCTTGGTATTATTTGTTATGTGAAGCATTCTTGGGGCTCGAGACGTCGTCGTCCGTGCCCTCGAGTTACTGTACCGCTGGAAGTTTACATGTGCACCTGCGAGTCTGTGTGGGCTAAGCTATATTCTGTGAGGGCTAAGCAAGGGCACAGAAAGAGTCACGCGAGAGAAAAAGGGATCTCCTGGGATTGCCTGCTTAGGAAGTCCTCACAGGAAAATGGCTATTGCGAAGGCGTTGAAGGGTGTCTAGATGGAGAGGACGAAGTGAGAGCACAGGATGTGTTTAGGGAGGCTGGGGAGAGACCAAGCTTGCAGAAGCATCCTGCCACCAGCTGCCACCAGGTGGCGCTGGTCTCAGAGGGAGGGGCGCCAGCGTGGGAAGGGGGACATTTGCTGACGTTGGACGTACACTTCAGGTTTGAGACCTGGGTGATAGCTGGCTGGCCCTGGCCAAACTCCTTAAATTCCACGTGCCTAAGTTTCCTCTTCTGTAAATTGGGAAAGGGAATAATATTTATCTCCAAGTCGGGAGACCGGAACTGACACCGACAGTGGGCAAAGCACCCAGTACTTAGTGGGTCTCAGGAATGCTGGTCCCTTCCCCTCCTGGCCTGTAGAGAAGGCCGAATTTGAGACTGAAGGGGAGTAAATATTCCAGAAGTCCTCCGACTGCCCTTGCAGGGGTAAATACACAGATTGATCAGTGGGGAAAAAATGTTCTCTTGCAGCCTGTGGGGTGAGTTGACCATGCATGCTTGTCTCCGGATGTTTGACTTCCTGAATCTTCCCCGAACAATGCCATCTCTGTCATGGCACCGCTGGCAAGCAGTCCCATGAGAGCCAGGTTCTTGTCACATGTCCTTTTCCTGGAGTGAGTCACTAGAGAATTGGACTGTCGTTGTAACCTTCATCAGCTCAGGGAGGTGAAATGGGTGGGAATGAACACAAACACAGTACAACTTGGTGCTTAATGTTCCTTTCCATCAACATTTTGCCCTGGGGCCTTAACCTTGCCACTCAAAAAAAAAAAAAAAAAAAAAGGCAGGGTCGCATAATGAAGGAGATAAACTGAGTGACCCCCTTGTAATCCACAAACAAAGGGCCTTTCAGTAGCCCGAGGTCCGAAGTCTTATCTATTGCAATAAAACCTGGCCAGTTCCACACTGGAAGGAGAGTGGGTGATCCCAGTGAGACATGTCAGCCCCAGCACAAGATCAGAAGAGGCATGCTGATACTTCCCCAAGGGAAAAAGGTGACAACGAACAGAGACGGGGACAATCAAAATAACTGCTGGGATGACGTCTAGAATTTAAACTTTGAAAGTCGAATGCAGGTCTTTCCCTGTTTGGCTGTATAAACATAAAATCATTTCAAGATGGCAAGCTTAAAGCAAACACACAAATCTACGTGTAACCTCCATGACCCTCGTGTTTCCCCAAACTCGATGTGAGCTTGGGAGCGATGGTGTGTTTAACCCGCGCCGCTCGCGGGGCGGGGCAGGAAAACAGCAGGCTGGGAGTCAGGACAGTCTCCGTGCCACCCTCCACTCTGGCCATGTGACCTTGGGCAGACCCTCCCCCCCTCCCCTTGCTTGTCTGGGACTGAGGTTCCTCAGCCGAACAAACGATGGATGGTTTGTCTAGATAATTTAAAGTTTCCTTTAAACACCCTCCCCCCACCCACCCAAAGGCTTTGGTTTTCATGGCTACTCATACTTTGAGCTTTAACAAAAAAAGGAAAGGGGACTGGCCTCTATCCTTACCAGTCCCATGTATCACCCCACAAACACAAGCCCAGTAGGGCAGAAGGGGCTCCTCCTTCATGGAAGCTCTGGACCTACATTTGTATATTGCAGCGGAGCTCAAATGTTTGCTCCTAGGGTGGGGGTCAATGGTCACCGGGCTTTCTGACTTGCTGAAGGCTCACAGATCATCCCGTGAACTGTTCAAATTCACACCCGGCTCCCGTCGGACACTAGCTCAACTCTGCAAGTCAGTCTACAAACATCAGTGTCGCTGCCATAGCAGGTGCTAATGCTAGTCGCTGTCGGGGAAACCAAGATGAGCAAAGCAAGCACGGCCCCAACCCTGCGGAAGGTGACATCCTAGCAGGTGCTTGTGTCCAAGCCCAACGGAAGCACACAGCACTGTGACAACACTTGAGGAGTGGTGGGGGTGGGTGGTGATAAGAGCAGTCCCAGCTGGGGTCAGGCTTCCTGGAGGAGGAAGACTCTGACCTGAGATCTACAAGAGGGGCAGGACGGGGACCGCCTGAGGCCGGAAGAGCATGCCAACTGATGCAAGTGCGCGAGTAAACACAGTGGCCGAGGAGCACAAGTCCTACTCAGGAGTAGCAAACAGCCCTGTCTTGCTGGAGCTTCAAGCATACGAGGGAGATGAGCTTAGACGCCCAGGCAAAGGCCGATTCATAGAAAGTCTGCAGAACGCCAAGGAATTTGAACTTTGGGACGGGACATGGGACATCATGGGCATTCTTGAGCAGGGATGTGTCTTGGTGAGACTTGTACCCGGGAGAGGAATCTGCCAGCGGAATGGACTGAAAGGGGAGCCAGATGGGGGCAGAAGGAACAACGAGGGGATTATTTTGATAACCCGGATCGGTGGGTGTAGCCGTCTGAGCTGCAGTGAGGAGACCAGGGTTGGAAAGGAGGGAGATTGTGGAAAGGTGCCGTAGAGGCAAGGAGTGGGACTCTGTGCCTGATGGGATGTGGGGGTCAAAGTCACACTGAGGCAGAGAGAATGCTGCAGGCGAAATCCAGCCACCTGCCCAGCCTGGACCCACGTGACAGATCATCCCGGGGGCGTGGAGGGTCGGCCCAAAGTGCCCGGAGGTCAAGAAGCGAATAGCTTCAGGAAGGCGACTACGGTGGCAGTGACTGTGGGCTCTCCCTCTGCTGTTTTACCAACAGCACCCCTCATTTTCAGCCAGACGCATGCCTCCTACCCCCACTCTGAACAAAGACGCTCTCTAACTCTCTTAGCCCTAATAATCCGTTAGTCATGCATCACATGACTTCATCTGGTTAGTCAATTTGTAATCAGAAGTGTCAGACTCTTGGGAAATAGTTTTCCTGCTGGTTAGAAGGCAATACGACTTTAAGAGGATTTAGGTCTTGTAGTTACAATCAGATTTGAGTCCTGCCTTTTCTGTACTTACATAGTGGATATCTTTTGTGCGTGCGTCCGACTTATTTATTTTGTAACTGGAAGTTTGTACCTCCTAATCCCCATATTCCGGTATGGGGATCATCCACCTACTGGACACCTTAGCCGGCCAGGAACTCCTCTCCAGAATACCTTTGGCTTCTGCGGGTGTCTACCGCTGACATCCTTAACGGTTGTGCATTCAGGGAGCCACCGTATGACTCTCTGTGTTCTAGGGGATACTTTGTTCGTTGTACTGATCGCAGGGGACAGGCACACGTGAGGAGCCCAGAGGAAGCTCAGGTCAAAGCGCAGCTGCTGGGGAGGACAGAGGAGCCAATCCCCGCCTCCCAGCCCTGGGAAGGGCACCTAAAGGTGAAACTGGTCTTAGGAGGAAGATAGGAAGATCAGCTCCGTCCCTGCTGAGGTTGTGGGGTTCTAATCAATAACTGGTCGCGGTTAACATAGATGGAGCGCTTCCTCTGTGCGGGGCAACACTCTAAGATTTAAATGCATCGCCTGATGATTCCATTGGAGACAGATGTTACTATTAACCGCACCTGCAGACAGGGAAACTGGGCATTGAGATGTGAGGCTCGTGGTCACACGGTTTAGCGAGCCCAAGAGCTGTCGCCGGAACCCAGCTGTTTCTGACGCAGGGCCCTTGACCTGGGGTATCGGCTGTTCTAGGGGGGTTAAAAAAACTTCTTCCCCACAAACTCCCTTTTCCAGGAATGTATCTCTTCTCGGTGACATCGATTCCATCCTTCGTGGTTTGTCTGAGAAAAATCCCTGCTCTCAGGCTACCTTCGCCATCCCGGGTTACCGTATTTGGAGTTAGAGAGGGGCTTTCCGCGGGAAGCAGTGGGATGGAGAGACCTCTAATTTGTAACATTTGCCAAATGTCCGTGGTGAAAATGCGCCCACCGTGACCGATCTGAAGCTGTCACTGCAGCTTGTAAGAGCCCTGAATATGTGGGGCACCTGGGTGGCTCAGTCAGTTAAGCGTCTGACTTCGGCTCAGGTCACGATCTCACGGTCCCAGAGTTCGAGCCCCGCGTCGGGCTCTGGGCTGATGGAGCCTGGAGCCTGCTTCCGATTCTGTGTCTCCCTGTCTCTCTGCCCCTCCCCTGTTCATGCTCTGTCTCTCTCTGCCTCAAAAATAAATAAACGTTAAAAAAATTAAAAAAAAAATAGAGCCCTGAAAATGTAATAATCGGCTCTCATCAGTCGGTTCCAGCCCAGCACTGGGGCCCGGAGGATTGCATTAGAGCTAAAAGGGTCCTCCTGCTAGCTGGGCATTTGAGGAACACAGGTGGCATCAAGGGCAGGCCCTGGAAACTTCTGGTGCTCTTCCAGGTGGGCCTTTGAGGGGGTCCCCACCTGCTCCCCACTAGAGGTCTGGCCCAGGGCGCTCTGGGAGGCAGGGCTGGGGCCTGTGCTGGGGCGGTCCGGGGGCTCACCAGTCACTATGGGTCCCGAGGCCCCGCCCACCCCTCACCACCTGAAAACAGCTCCTGCGGCCAGCAGGTGGCAGCACGCTCGCGTTCAACACCGGCGGCTGAGCAAAGTGAGGGGCCTTTGTTCTGGGCCAGAGGCGGTGTCACGAAGAGAAAGGCCCAGAGGGGCAAGCTAATCGGCCTGTCCTTAGCTGACCCGCGCCTACGGAGCCAGTGGACGAGCTCCCGCAGCTTGATCTAATGAAAGCAACCTTAGCAAACAAGAGACAGCCGTCCCAGCTCCTGCCCGCCCGCCCGCCCATCCTTAGGGCTTAGGCCCGGCCTGGGGCGGCACCGCGCAAGCAGGCACCCGGGCCTTTCAAGAACCGAGCCAAGTGCCAAGGATGTGTTTCCAGTTCGGAGGAGGGAAGCTCTTTACTCCTCCCTGCTACCCCTACCCACAAGCCTGTGCTGCTCCTTATTTTGTTGACTGGATTCTACTGGAGGGTCAGCCCCTCCTGGGATAGTGGGAGTTCTAAGTGGCTTACCTGGGATCATCCTGGCTATAGCAATGAGAGACCCAGGTCCTGGGAACCCCCAGTCCTGGGAGCCATCCACTATCCTCGTAGTCGGAGTGGCCTCCTGGCACACAGTAGGCGCTTTCTGCGTGGATGCTGCTGATGGCGGTGCTGAAGGAGGGGGTTGGGGGGGGGGGGCCAAGCACAAGTCACGTGGGATCACGGGCCTGACCAAATCCAACAGGCAGGATTGGATTTCATTCATTTGCCAAACGTGCTCCTTTTGCTTTTTGTCGCAGGTAAGGGCCAGAATACGTAAGGGAAACTCTGGAGCAGTCCACCTTCTTCCCCTCACTTTCCATCTTCGACCTCCCTCCCACTCTCCTGCCGTCACACCCGCCACCTGTCTGCACAACCTTGCAGTCCGGGGCCCTCCCGGAGTCCCACAGCAGAGAACTCCATGTTCCCGGGCAGGGTGGGGCTGCTTATGGGGAAAGGTGGCAGGGGTGGTGAAGAGGCAGGCCAGAGGAGGGGTGAGGCGGATGGGAGCCTCTTCAGAGCCACCAGCAGGGCGGAAGCTGTCCAGAGGATCCCTCAGCCTGTGTTCCCTTCTCCTCCTGTAGCGCAAGCCCCATGGCGACGTGGCTTGCCTGCTTATGTCACTGTCCCATCCTTGGAAGTTTCCCCTCTTGGCCAAGGGCTTAGCTCAGAAGAGTCAGGCTCAGCAAACACTCACCTGCAATGTGGCTTGAATCAGGGAGAGATCTTTGCTTAAACCAATATAAGCAATTTGCAAACTCTCTTCCCTGCTCTGGACTTTGGGAAAAAGAGCAGACCTCTCCCTGTGGCTCCTAAGTTCTGCACAGGTGTGTTGTCACTGACTCCACAACCTTATCCTGTGCTGTCGTGCCCAGCACTTACTGTGGTGCTCACCCTGGCCTTCCTCCAGCCTGTAGAGACGCCATGCTCTTTCTTGCCTCCGAGTCTCCACTTGGCCCTCCCCTCTGTGTGGGTGAGAATAGTAGTGGGATCTGGCTCAGGGGGGCTGGCCCCAGAAGCCATGTGAGAGGTTCAGGTTGAATCTTTGCCCCTCTGAAGGATGAGAAGGAATCATATCATCCACTGGAGAGCAGGTGTGGACATAAGAACACTTTCAATGTGGCAGGACTCAACTCTGCTCTGGTCATCCTGTTAGGAAGGAGTTGTTGGTGCTTAGAAATATAGACCTCTCGGGGTGCCTGGGTGGCTCAGTCAGTTGAGCCTCAGCTCAGGTCATGATCTCACCACTTGTGCGTTCAAGCCCCGCGTCGGGCTCTGTGCTGACAGCTCGGAGCCTGGGGCCTGCTTCGGATTCTGTGTCTCCCTCTCTCTCTGCCCCTCCCCCGCTCACACTCTGTCTCTCAAACATAAATAGACATTAAACAAATTTTTTAAAAATTATAAAAAAAGAAATATAGACCTCTCACAAGCTTTGTGTCTCAGATTCTTGAATAACTCACCACTCCTCATGTTACAATCCATCACTTAGTGAGTTCGTATTTACATTCCATTAGTCACAAATTAATGCAGGCATAGTCCTCTTCTAGGTAAAAATTGACCATGCAGGTGAAATCCTGCTGACTCCCGCCTTCCAGCCAACATTTGGATGTACTGGAGCCTACATTAACCCTATGATCTCAGTAGAGAGTCTTAGCACTTGGTGGTTTATATGCGTGGGCGCTATCTTCCACCTTAAGGAACAAACACCAGGAGTCTGGGCTACTTGTAGCCACCAGATAATGGTCCATGAATATGGAGTTTATTGAAGAAATGCTGGGTTTGTGACATGGAGTTTCCCAGGTAAACCAAATCCTAGATAGAAGGCACAGCAACTCTGCTTATGAAGACACGGGTATCTCCAAATCTCCAAAGCTTTGAGGGATAGGGAATCTTTCCTGGCATCAGAGAAGGGCCTCGACCCCATCGCCAGGGCTAGAGGAATCTTAACGGTTCCATAGAGACGCGGCTGTCAGCTCTTCACCGACCCTTTGTTGAGCTGTGAAACGATTCTCGCGGAAGCTGGTGTGCCTTGCCCCTCTGTGAGCGGTCACCTTCGGGATCTTGAAGGTGGGCCAACCCCTTGGGTTTAAACCACCTTTGCTCTTTTCAAAGAGCCCGTGTCGGCGATTGTGTCCTCCCTAGGTTAGTTCCAGCCACCTTCCCCTTATTCTTCTGTGTGGCGGAAGCCAAGCAGCTGGGAACTGTCCCGAGATCTGGGGCCTCAAGGCAGTTTTAGGTATGTTGGGGCATGACTATCTTTGCCCCCATCAGTTATCTAGAGGTGTGAACTCTTAGGTTGCCCATGGAAGGAATCGAAGGCTGGGAAGTGAAGGTGTGGACGTGGGGACGGGAAAAATGGAGGGCAAGGCTGCAAGTTACCTGTGTCCTGTTTGTTTTTCTAGGCAATTTTAGTTCTGCTCCTTCATGCCTGTGCCTGAAGAGCCCCCTGGACTGCCTCTCCCCCACTCAGCATGCCTTTTTCACCTCCTTGGCCACGGCCACTTGCTCCGAGGTAAGACGCCCCACCCTCCCCAGAACACAGAGTTCTGTCCCAGAGTCTGGGAGGCAGACGGTGGGTGTGGAGGGAGGAGGGGCCAGGACAGTCAGAGCCACAAGTGAGGAGGAAAAAGAAAGGGACTGTTTTAGTGTTTCTCCCCGACTCCCACCTGTTGTCAAAGAGCCAAGGTGGCAGGTTTTTGAAATCAAAAGAAATGACATGTTGCTCACCGGATTTGGTGATCTTCTGCAATCCCTCCTTGACTCGGCCCCCTGCTTCAATACCACCACCACCTGCCATAACGTTCATGGGGTGCCAGTGGGTGCTGGGCTCTGGGCCAGGCACAAGGGTTGGGAGTTTATGTCATATTGGGATGGACAGTCAAGGAAACAGCCAAAGGCTACGGAGGGTGGCAGAAATATAAAAGCTCCCTTCTGAGAATTGGAAACATCATATACATATATATTTTTTGAACACTGGCTTACCTTCCTTTTTAAAGGAGCCCCAGCTGCCCGTTCCACAATGGACCCAGGCATTCTCAGCACTTAAAGTAGGAAAGGAGGGGTCTGGAGACTGTGCTGATTCTGTTGACAGGTGGTGGTCCCATTGTATCATCTTGCCTGTCCACTTGGGTCCCCACGGGTGAAGGACAGCAGGCCAAAGAGCTTGCCCCGTAAGACCTCTTTCCTTAAGGAAACACAGTCTGTGGTCTCAAGACCCTTATGTGGGTGGACACTTTGGACACCCTAGTGAGCTCCTGATATGGCAGTTCCTATAGAGGCCATGTTGGAGTCAAGGCTACTTACCAGTGGTCTTAATGTGGACAAAGAATTGAAGAATTATCAGTTACTATTACACACAAGAATACAATCATAACTTTGCATCCATATCATGGAATACTAGTCAATAATAAAAGGAACTAACTATAGATACGGGCACCCAGTTGGATGAGTCTCAAGGCAATTATGCTGAGCAGAAAAAAAAAAGAATCTCAAAAGGTCACATACCATATGATTTCACTTATGTAACATTATTGAAATGAAAAAATTATGGAGATGAAGAGTAGTCTTGTGGTCGCCAGGAGTTAGAGGTTGGTGGGAAGAGAGCAGCTGTGGCTCTAAAGGGGTAGCACAAAGGAGCCCTGTGGACAGTGAAGGACTCTGAACACAGCGGTGGCTATGCAGGAGAGAAAATTGCGCAGAACTGCGCGCGCGCACACACACACACACACACACCACAGATAACAAAATTTATACTTCAAACTACTTTTGTGTAGTTACGGGGGGCCGTGGCATTAAATGCATTCACGTCGTTGTCCAACCACCCTCCAGATCCATTTCCAGATCTTTCCATACTGAAATTCCATGTCCATCAAACGGTAACTCCCCACACGCCCAGTGCCAGAGCCAGTGACAACCATCCTTCTACCGTGTGTCTCTATGAGTTGCCCAGTCTAGGTCCCTTGTGTAAATAGCGTCGTACGACATTTCTTCTTTTGTGTTTGGCTTGTTCACTTAGCCTAATGTCTTCAAGGCTCATCCATGTTGTAGTATTTATCAGAATTTCCCTCCTTTTGAAGGCTGGGCCATATTCTATTGTACGTGTGTACTACATTTCGTTTCTCCAATCATTCATCAATAGAGAATTGGGTTGTGTCTACCTTTTGGCTACTGTGATCCTAGCATATGTGTATGTTTGGCGATTTTCTTTGAATTTATAGTTATCTCAACATAAAACGTTAAAAAGTGTAATCGGAAATAAAATCTGTGAATTCGCTAATTCCTTGATCTGCTGAGTGTGCAAAGCAGCGTTTACTGTTCAACTGTGAACTATTTTCCCATTACAGAGGTAGTTTAACTTTTGTAGGGCGTATAGACCCTGATTTCCCCCCTCTGCTTTTAGGGAAAGAACAACAATACGTGACGGTCCACAGGACCGTGCATGGGAGCCTATAACCCTGAATCACTCTGGCCCGTAGCACTGTTGACAGTTGTAGATCAAGAAGAAACAGGAAAGAAAATGTCTAGCCTTGTTGAAACTGACAGATGATTCCAGTAAAGGCAATGACGTTTACATAAAGCCAGATTTCGATTCTACAGAATATGAAATCATTATGCTACGACCTGATACAAATACTCACCAGGAGAGGGGGAAACTTGGCTCTGGAGGACTCATTTGTGTTCCAAGTGTTTTCCCCATTGGTGGTTTGGCCAACATCCCTCGGTCCATCTGTGTGCTGGTCTAGAGGACTCAGAGGATGTCCGCGCACAGAGTGGACAGCACTTCCTACGGAGGTGACCAGATGCCCTGGAGTGGGCGAGGGGACCCCACAAATCTAGGCCCCTGGGAAGCTGCACTGGGCCTAAGGGTGGGCTGAGAGGATTGCATTCTTTTAGGGCAAGACAGGCTCAGCAGAGGGGTGCACATGGCTGCTGCCATTAATGGTCATCTCCCCGAAGCTGTTTCTGGAAGGCCTCCCATTGCAGAGGGGGGCTGATAGAAGTGACACAGTCCCAGCTGCTGACATGCCGTCATCTGAACACAGGGTCATTTTTTTTTTTTTTTAATGAAGGTCTAGGGGCTTAGTGAACTCCCTGACACTGTTTGCCAAATTTCTCTTTGTGCACGTTTTTTCTCCGGAGAAAGCTCGTCTCTTTCCTCCAATCTGCAAGGGTCCATAACCCCCATAACATAAGCAGAACCTTTTGCTAATAACTGCTTCCGGGAGACCTCACCTTAGGGACTGACTCATCCAGCTTCTCCCTAATGTGGCCCAGGGGGCAGGAGAAGACCCCTCAGTGTGCTTTGACCTGTTGGGTTGATCCAACACAGCCCCCATTTTCTCTCTGTCCTTTTCTTCTGTTTCTTCCCACTTCCTTTCCTGCTTTGTGTCCTCTCTTCCCGTCCCACTTTTCCTCTTCCCCCCTCCTCTGCTGGCTCTCGTGTCATTTTCTTGTTTGCCTCTCCCGTGGTATTGATTTGACATATTAATCATTACAATGACAGATAAAAATTCCACTGTGCTTCATTAATCCAGAGGAAAATACCATGTCAGTGGGTGAGTGCTGTGGGGCGCACTCACACGTTCCTCCGGGGGTCCAGGATAGTGGAAATTTCTCAGTTTCCATTTGCACCAAAACAGGAGGCCATTGTGGGAGGCCACGGTGAGCCCGGTGGGGGCTGGGCTGGGGGAGGGTGAGAATGTGGGTGGGCTGGCTCCGATCGTGATCACATTAGTCACCCATCACGGACCCTGACAGACCTTGGGCTATTCAAGGACTCCAGCTGTAGAGGCTGAATTGTAAAACCCTATGAGGGTTGCCAAGACCAGAGCAGTGTGACTTTAATAAGGTTAAAGTTGGGCATTTTTACAGCTTTTATTCTGATAAGGTTCTTACTCACACGAGGGGGAACTAGAGAGGGTCTGTCCACACCTAGCCGGTCAGGGCTGGGGATGTGGTCAGGCACGGCCTCGTGTCCAGGCCCCTGAGGGTGTCTTTGGTTGTGCTGGGTCCAGGGTTCCAGGCACGAGTTCTACCCTGCTCCCCAGAAACCCATTCACCCACGTCTAGACTCTGGTACTGATAGGCAAAGTGAATCCAGGCATCGATTTCCAGGAAGAGTCCTTGAAACCAGCTGAGTTTATTAGAGAGAAGTGAATGCCCTGACATGGTAGTTACATTCCCAGCGTACTGCTGAATTCCAATGCCTTTGTTAATATCCTCTGGCCTAGGATACTCTACTGTCCATCTGGATCTGTCCATCCCTCACATGGCCTTTCCTACCTTCGTCCTCCCGTCCTGACCCGGGGAGGGATTTATCACTCCCAGGGCACTTAGACCATCCTTCTACAGCAGCGCCGACCCCCGGGTAATGAGTTCTTTGTGAATGTGATCTCACCCCATCAGACCGGGAGCCCTCCATGTAGGGTCCTCCTGGGTCTGTGCTCCTTGAGTGGTCGGTAGGTACACTGTCGTCACCCACAAATGTGAAAGGAAGGAGGGATGATTTAGCAGGAGGCTCATCCCCTCTCCTGGGAAGACGGCTGAAATCCCACGTCTTCCGTTCGGCGATCATCTGCGCTCACGAAGAATGGTAAAAAGTATAATTTCTAAACAGGTCACTAGTTTCTTGGAGGAGGTCCACGCATCCACAGCGTCTGCCTGGGTCGTATGCCCATTCGTGTTAAGTTTCAAATGCATCAGATGGCCTTGTCTGTGTCCGTTATGTTGTGATGTGGAATCATTTACAAAGATCTTCCCTCAAATGGGACAAGTCAAGCGAATGACACTGATTACATCCCCATCCTGTGTCGGAGCTGGCACTATACCCTGCAGAAACGCAGAGTCGAGAAGTCCCTGTTGCACGGAGCAAGGTCGAGTTGTCACAGAAATGTGGTGAGTGCACACGAAGTCCTTGTTTGTGTGCCAGCCGTGAACCGCCGTGTGGGGATGCAAAGATACAGGCACAGCCTGGTCCCGTGAGCAGCTAAGCCATCCGTGGCTGGATGGGCTCTCAAAATGCACCTGAATATTTTCTGGGTGACCGACCCCCAGACTGCAAGTCTGTGGGAGCGGAAGAGGAGAACACAGCGCAGGGAAGGGAAGACACCAATGGGAAGGAGGACCTAACGCCTTCCTGAGGCTTGTAGTCCGATGGGCCCCAAATGCCACCTTGTTTTGAGAGTAGAGCTGGAGTTTTCCCTCTGGGTCCGAGATGGATGGGAACTCTTGGGGCCTCTGTGGAGCTGATCCTCCAGCTAGGCCCTGGGAACCCCCTTTCAGGGCTGCTTGGATGAGGGGTGCCCAAGCCTGGGGCTCCCAGGGCTACTCTGGCCCAGAGCGGGCCCTGCTTCTGGCATAGTCTTGCATCAGGATCAGGCCGGAGCTAGGCTTAGCTGCACAGCTGGAAGGAGGACTGGGGGGTGGCAGCTCCCAGGGAGGCCATGTCAGGCATGGGATGAATCACCCACAGGCTGGGTCCTTCAGGCCACAGCACATGAGCTGGTGATACGGTGGCCAAGGAGCAGTGGAGCTGGGGGCGCAAGATGGCATCTGAGAGCTGCCCTCCCATGGTGCTCTCAGGATGTCGTCGGGCAGCCGAAGCCACCAGTGGGACTGACTCCTGGGTCTGCTCAGGAGCCTGGACGAAGGGGCAATTACGGAGGGTCTGAGGAGGTACGGCCCCCCACACGGAGAAGAATCGGGCTGGTGGACAACTGTGTTCCCTTGATCCTCAGCCCTTGCCACCGGGGGAAAGACGTGTCCTTGGAAATGCCAGTCCTGGCCCCCTGCGTCTCCGTCAGCTGGCCCAAAGGAGCAATTCCCCTTTGCCCCTGGCCACCCCTTGCTTGTGAATGAGGAGTGTGACTCACACCAGCCGGGAAGGCAGCGCAGTTAGGTGAGGCTAATTCAAATGCCCGGCAGACACAAATAACACGCTTTCCTATGAATAGGCTCCCCAGCTGTTCTGCGGGAGGCCGGCCGGTTCTTATCCAAAGTACATTTGTTCTTATTTATGAGCCGCATCAGGCACCACTGGCCGCCTACCTTTGGCCCCTCAAGGCCAGCTTCGTGTTCTTTGTTCCCTAAAGTCTCACCCAAGTGAAATATTAACCGCTGGTGGGACAGGAGGGCCCGGGAGCCACCAAAGGCAGGGCTGGTGAAGGATACCTAGAGGGGGTGTTGTTCACTGACCTGGAATTTTCCATTCCTCTGAGGCTCGCATGACCAGGGCAGTGTTTTCTTTAAGCCACACAACGATGGGTGTCAGGGTGCCATGTGCTAAAATAACTGGACGGTGGGTGACCACAGCTGTTTACAGCACCATGGTCCCCGATGATACTAATCTTAGCGATTACAGGGGTGGCAGAATTATTAGGCCTGAAAGCCAGGAGAGCCGGGGCTTGGCCACGACTCAGCTTCTAGAACGTCCCGGGGACCCATGGGAAGCCACTAGCTGTCTCGGGGCTTCTGTTTCCTCAGCTGTACAGGAGGGGCTGGGTGAGAACACAAAGGCTCTTCCCGGCTGGGACATTTTCCCCTCTGGTTGCGGATACCCATAAACTCCATTTATAGGGAGTTGTACTAACTGTCCCTCTTTATCACCCAAGAGGAGTTATTAGGGCCCGCCCTCTGCTACCTTTGCTTTTCTTCCTTCCCTTCTCTCCACCTGCCTCACTGCGCATTAGCCACATTCCCTTTATCTCACCTCCTTTATCTTGATCTTAGAGCTGAGGACATCCCTCTCAAAGCCGGAAGGCAAGTTAATCACATGACTGTTGAGTCAAGTGGACCCTCATTTACCATCTCCTACCGCTGCGGCTTCCTAACTATGTGATCTCGGCCAAATTATTTGCTTTCTCTGCTTATCAACTTCCTCATCTATCAAAAAGGAATCATACCAGGGTTTTCATAAGAATTACACAATGTGCCTCGTACACGAAGGCTTCGTAAAGATGAGCCATTATACAATTATAATCTGAAAGTTACACACACAGAAAACTCATTCCTCTTCCCGAAGAACTTTTCCTTTAGTCTCTGTTTCTGTTCGCAGGGATAATGGACTTTGGGTTTGATGTCACCTTGACTTTTCTCCTCACTTGTTCTGTGTGGTATCTCTGGAAGCTTTCCTTTCAGCTGCCATGGGGTATGACATTTTTGGAGAGAAGGCCGGAAGGTCCAGGGCAAAGCAAGGGCTCAGCCCTTGGCTGAGATGGGGGCTACTATCTTTGGGAATTGCAAGAAGGTTTACTCATTCCCATACTTTTCTTGGCAGGGGGCAAGAGTGGGGAGGGGATTAGTTTGAATCATGGTTGATTGGCCAAGATTCCCTGAAAGTGGATGTGGACCTCATTGGTTGAGCTCAAATGGACCAAACTACACTTTCTTGATTTTGCTCTTGACCTCTTACTGTCCAGAATCTGCCCTGGTACAGGTTCACGTTCCCTGGACACTGCAGGTTGTCATGGGGATCTTTCAGGGTGACATTAGCCTGAAAAGTGCAGGGGAGGTGGGGACTTCCCCATAGCCCATGTTATGCTTTGGGAAAAGTTCTATAATTGCTTCTTCTGGAGGATACAGAAGATGTGGGCACAGAGCCTAGTGGAATGCGAGCTGAGTTTTAGTTTTTACTTGGGCCAAGAGCCTTTGTGCAGGACCCAAACTACCCAACTTAAGTGGCAACCCTGGCGGTCACCCAGCAGATTCCAAGTTCCATGAAGGCATGGTTCACAGCTCTCTCATCAGGGAAGCCTCGGTGCCCAGCAAAAGGCCTGGCACAGTGTAGATACTCACTAGGTGTTGTGGAGCGTTGAATGAATTAATGAGTGACAGGTGACATCTACTTAGGGATGGCTTGTGTAATTGGTGCCCAAGAGCTTTGATGGCAACAGAGAGGGATAGTTAAGAGGATGTGCTTTGGAGTCAGACAAAACTGTTTGGATTTTGCCCCTCCCCCTTAATTGATACATGATCTTGACTTCCCTGGATCTCGCCTTCTCCATCTTTAAAGCAGGGGCATATGAGCACCTGCCCCGTTCGTGTTGTGGTGTGGATTATCTGGCATGACTTCTGTAAAGCGCCTGTATCAGCATTTGACAACAGGTTGTGTTGTAACGGATGACCCCTGGAGAGCACTGAGGGTGGGCATTCCCCGCCTCCCTAATCCGAGTTGCTTTAGCGTTGCCATACCGTGGAATCTTTCCAGTCATTCTCACTGGGGATCTCAGATATGGATTGAGGTGGCTTGTGGTCACAATGATTGGTTCGGTCCTGGCACCCACCCCCACACACTTACCGAGGCCTCAGAACCCATCAGGCACTCAAGCATTTCGTACTTCAGTTTCCCAGAAAAGGCACGACTTCTATTGGTTAGATTACAAGTATCTTCAACAATTTACTGCTTCCCATTACTGTACCCCCAGTGGCTCTTTTCTTGGTCTTGGAGATCTGCCATCATCACTGAGCTGATCTCATGCTATCAGCAAAGGCAAGGAAAACAATGGCCTCTCTGCAGGACTTTGCCCTCCCACAAGCTCCCAGGACCACAAAGCCTGCATGCTGGGGTGGAAAACTAATGTCCCTGGCTTCTGAGGATGTTCCGCTGAGAAATATAATACACACACATACTCACTGGTGTTGTGTCTGTGTTTTGAAAGCGCACAGCAGTCTGTCGCAGAGACCGTATTGGTACATTTCATCCTTCAGCAGCCTTGCAAGCAGGAATTTGTAAATGGCTCTGCAGAGGGGCTGGAAAAAAGTTGCCGGATAAATTCACGCTAGAGGGAAAAAGTGGGAGAGTTTTTGATCGGCGGCTGCAAGTGTGTCTGCAGGGACCTAAAGAATCTCTTGACCTTTTTAAATCTAAAAGTTTGCTATTTGACAACATCAGTTGGCCCATGCTAATTGATCAAACCATCCAGTGATTTCCTGGAGGAGGGTGTGGGGGGTTGGAGGCTGTCGAGGGGAGACTTCATGGAATAATGGAGTGAACACGGGACTGAGGGTCAAAACACTTAGGTTTAAATCTCTGTTCTGTCCCTGATTGGTTATGGGACTGATGGATGTCACTTCATCTGTGAGTGCCTCTGTTTGTCATATGAGAGCAGCACAGGGATGTGTGGAAATCATCAGAGGTTTTGGGTTGGAGCGTGTGCCCAGCACGTGGTGGGTGGGAAGCCACGAGAGATGGAACAATACAGCCCATATTCTTACTCTACAACCAACCACTTAATGGGGTCCGGGGGACACTGTGAGGGAAGGAAACAGACGAGAGATCTGTAGACGATTTGGAGCCTTTTTCCATGGGGCGGAGGGGGGGGGGCGGGGAGGAGCTGTCTTGATGATTCAACAAATGAGCCTGTGTTTTCCTGCCCAGACGACAGATGCATAGCAGACAGGTACTTAAAAACGTCTTCTATTAAAAGTAAACCAGTTGTGAGAGGAAGGGAGGGGAGAGGTAGACAGAGCAGAGTGCCGAGAACACACAACTTGAGTGTGGATGTAGAGGTGAGACAGTGTGAAGGGGAGAGAGCAAGCTGGCAGAGAAGAACAGTAATGCCCAGACCTGCTGGAGGGGAGAGAGGAGGACCTGTAGAGGCAGGAGCACAGGGGGAGTGGGGGAGGGGAGGGGAGCAGGGGGGCGCCTCGAGGATTGGCAGTTTAAGCTCCGGCAGAGGGAGTCTGCATATCGCCTGACACAGGGATACTGGAGGACAGACCCCAGGACGCCTCTGGCAAGGAGGGTAGACACAACATTTAAGGAAAAGGGGCAAAAAAAAAAAAAAAGCCTCAGTAATTAAAATGAATGCTATCCTAATGCCCCGGCGCGTCACGATCACTCTCAGTCTATAGCTTACGTCAGGGATCGTTCGTGAGGTCTTACATCCTGCGGCTTTGCACAAATGTATAATGACACGTATCCACCCTTGCAGTATCACACAGACTAGCTTCACTGTCCTAAAAACCCCTCTGTGTTCTACCACTGATCTTTTTATTGTCTCTATGGCATCGCCTTTTCCAGAATGTCGTATAATTGGCATCACATAGTGTGCAGCCTCTTCAGATCGGCTTCTTTCACGCAATAATGTGCATCTCAGTTTCCTCCGTGGCCTCTCATGGCTTGGCAGCCCCTTCCCTTTTTAGTGCTGCATGACATTCCACTGTCTGGATGAGCCACGGTTCCTGCTAGGTTTTACCCCTGCCGCCGAGCAGCTTTGAATGGAAACTTTCTGACTCATTCCACGTTTCTGATAGACTCTACCCCTAGTAGCTCCAAAATAAATTGGTCTTTTTTTTTTTAATCTTTATTTATTTTTGAGAGACGGAACATGAGCGGAAGAGGGCAGAGAGAGAGGGAGACACAGAATCCGAAGCAGGCTCCAGGCTCCGAGCTGTCAGCACAGAGCCCGATGCGGGGCTCAAACTCACGGACCACGAGATCATGACCTGAGCTGAAGTCGGCCGCTTAACTGACTGAGCCACCCAGGCGCCCCAAAATAAATTGGTCTTTAGCGGGGTGGGGTGATGCCGTTTGTGATTCCAGGTGATTCCCTGATAGTTCCCTTATTAGAGAGTAAACATACACAGCATGCAAGGACAGTTTGCACCCCTCAGGAATAGGCGTGCTTGAGTAAGAGGTGCGTCATAAATGCCTGGGCAGGCATGATTTTATACATTAGAATGTGGACTTGTGCCTAATTGCCTGCAAATGGTTTCCTCTGTGTATGTTCAGCTCCCTACCCCTTCCTCAACTAGATCCTGAAGGTTAGAAGTCTTCATTCATTTGTGCATTCAGCAAACATCTGTTGAGTTCCTCCTATGTGGCAGGCATTTGCTTGTTCAGGGACACAGGGGTAACTGACCCAGCGCTTGCAGCCTGAAGCGGAGACCTGTGAAGGACGATGGGCACGAGCGGAGAGGATGTGCACAAGATGCCGCCGTGCACAGAGGTGCGCTCTCTAACATGGCCCGGTTTGGTGACGGTTGGAGACCTGTGGATGCTAGAACGTAGCTAACGGGGGAGGGGAGGAAAATGTTTCAGGCGGAGTGGAGTATTCGCATAAAACAGTGACTCCCTGGTGCCCTCCGTGAGGGCCAGGCCCTCAGCATGCTCCCTGCGGGCCACCCCGAATCGATCTACAATCCACCTAAGAGCAATGGGCCCGCTACGCGCATACAGCTTCCTGGCAAGGGCCATTTGGTCTTGGCTGACTGGATGCCCCTTGTGCGTACACGCGGGACCCCCTGCCCATCCCCCTTATTGCATTCATGCTCCCTGAGGTGTGTGTTTCCCCTGCCACGTCATTGACTTCATGAAGCAGGGCTGGGTCTGTCTTGTCCACTGTGGTATCTCTCGTAACCAGTCATGTGTGTGGTTCACTGTAAGTGCTCAACAAAATATTTATACTATGAATGAATGAATGAGTCATGGCGGTAAAGAACGGGATGTTCAAAGACTCGCAAGTCCCTCAGCACCTGGATTCTCTTATATTGCTTCTATACTCTTTTAGTATTATCTAATGTGTAGACTTTGAATATGGCTAGTATCCAATAAAGACTTTAATTAATTAATTTAAATGACTTTTTTTAATGAGAGAGAACGTGAGCAGGGGAAGGGCAGAGAGAGAGAGAGAGAGAGAGACAGAATCTGAAGCAGGCTCCAGGCTCTGAGCTGTCAGCACAGAGCCCGATGTGGGGCTCGAACCCACAAATTGTGAGATCGTGATCTGAACTGAAGTTGGGCGCTTAGCCAACTGAGCCACTTAGTCGCCCCTGATAAATACTTTTAATTAATTACGATCCATTGACTGATAGTAGCCTGGGAAAATTACACCCATGGCCTAGGCCTTATCCTGGCCCCCTTGCCTCCTTCTCCGATAATGGCGTCTATATAGCAAATCATTCACTGTGGGCTGAACCCTTGAGGCGAATAATGTATTCTTTACAACATGAGAAACTGCCACTGCCTTTTATTTTAACTTTCAAAATAAAACTTAGAGGAATGATGAACTATTCTACAATTGTGCACAATATCAACACAGTGAGTAAACAGTAAGTTAAAAATACCCTCCTTGAATATGTCCTGTTCCTTCCAAACAGCTATGTTGAATGGTGAATAACTTAATGAAGGAAACATATTATTTATTAATCAGCAACATTCAAAGACTATAGATTTGATAATATAACAGTATGGAAAAGTGTGATCTTAAGGTAGAGGTAGTGAAAGAATCCTTCGTGTTAAGCTCTGGGTCTTGTCTTTCCTTTTTATAAATCCCTAGACAAGTGACTTATTCTCTCTGAGCATTTCCTCATCTGGAAAATGAAAACAGTAATGCCTGGCCTGCTTACCACACCAAGCTGTGGTGAAGATGAGATGAAATCATGGGAGTTAGGATATTTTGTGAAACACAATGTGCCGTACAAATACAAAGAAATATTATTATTAACGGGAGCAATATACTTATGAAAGTAGAGATAGGAAACAGTAACCCTACAGGATACAAAAGTGCTAGATTTCTAGGAATGTGCAGGTGGCAGTGAAATCTACCCTCCACAACCCTCACCCCTTGACCTAGAACCCTAAGAGCAGTGAAAAGGAAGAGCCTTCTGGAAGTTAAACTGGCCAAATCTCTCTGATGGATATGCTTGGCCATCTGCACTTGTAAACCAAAACAATGTGAGTATTTGACTGATGGGTTTGGCAACACTCAAACTCTCATCAAGATGGTCTTGAGGGGCGCCTGGTCTTGGTTAAGGGTCTGACTTCGGCTCGGGTCACCATCTCACGGTTTGTGAGTTCGAGCCTCGCGTTGGGCTCTGTGCTGACGGCTTGGACCCTGGAGCCTGTTTCAGATTCTGTGTCTCCCTCTCTCTCTCTGCCCCTCCCAGGCTCATGAGATGTCTCTCTCTGTCTCAAAAATAAGTAAACATTAAAAAAATAAAAAATAAAAGATGGTCTTGACGTAACCTCAGGAAGATAGGCCCGAGTGTGATTGCAAATTGGGAAGGAAGAACTTACTGGTTTATTATTCACTTTGTCATACCAACGGTGGTCTATAGGGGATTCCCAACACAATCACCTGGGGATCGTGCATGTGTGGGTGTGGTTGCTAGAATGTGCATTCTGGGGTCCATACCCCAGGAACCGTGAAACAGAATCACTGGCAATGAGGTCAGAGAACCTGTACTTTTAATACATACCCCCAGGTTCCAGAACAACTACTTTTTAAAGGCTGTTTGATAACAATCCACTCAGGGGCATCTCTTCGTCTTAAGGCAAAAGCAACTCTGGAAAGATTTCACACGAGAAAAATAAATGACTTAAGGAGAAAACGACTTGTTTATAAAGGAAAATTAAATATGTATAGGATTGACTGTATGAAGTCATGACTACGGCTTATAAATATTTGAAAAGTACAAATCCAAGTGGTGGAATCTAGATGTTTTCTTTCGGTACCAGACGGCATAAGCAGGAATAATGGAATGATATACGTAAAGAGAACCTGGGCCAGACATCAAGGAAAACATCCTGACAGTATTAAAAAAAAAAAAAAAAGTTATAGAATCATTTCACATGGTGAAGTCAATCAGAACATCAGCCCATTCAGTGGAAAAAAACAGTTGGGCGGCATTTGAAAAAAACAACCCATTGAGTGGTTAAACCTTCTCCCTCTCTCTTTAAAAGCTGTTGTTTTGCCGTCCGAAGCTTTGTTATCCTAAGTCACAGGAATCAAGATGATTCTTAATAAATGAACATGTGGCTCCTGAAAAATGTTTAGGACAGGAACTGCCCACTGGTTCTGGCTGGGGTCTAGGATAAAGGGAAGCAGAAAGTTGACAGAAAACCGAGCATTGGGATTTTGCCTTGGATCCCATCCTGGAAATGGGGTGAGCATCAAAGATACTGACATGTATTGAGAACTGACTATGTGCCAGGCCCTGTGGGTGTCCGTTTATGGAAGAGGAATTCAAGCTTAAAAGTATAAATTACCACCTGGGTGGCTCGGTCAGTTGAGCATCTGACTCTTGATTTGGGTTCAGGTCATGTTCCCAGGGTTGTGGGATCAAGCCCCGCATCAGACTCCATGCTGAGTGTGGAGCCCGCTTACGATTCTTTCTCTCTCCCTCCTGCCCCTCTCCCCTGCTCGCATGTTCTCTCTCTCCCTCCCACTCTACCCCTCCCCTGCTCACTTTCTCTGCTCTCCCTCAAAATAAAGAAATAAACTTAAATAAATACGTACGTACATGCATAATAAAAAAGGTAATAAAAAAAGTAAAATATAATAAAAAAAGTAAATTGCTAGGAAATGAAAAGCCTGGGGTTTGAACTCTCATCTGTCTGACCCAAAATAGATGCTTTTCCCCAAACAGGTCTTGGGTTCAAAGCACTGTATTCCTCACTGGTATTTCTTTCCGCACCTAAAGATTGCCGAGGTGAGCTAACAAGTTAACGACACATACAGATGATCAGACTGTCTCCAGGAGACCTTGATACTGGGAAGTTCTGTGAGAAATGACTCCATTCAGTTCATTTCAGGTCCCGCCGGTGTCCACGAAAACTCAGTGTTTCGGAGTGCTGATAAAATCAGAGTGAATGGAACACCAAGTCAAAGGGGATGCCATTTGGGCGATGTTGTAGGCCAAGAGGAGGTCTCAGAGCCAGGAACAATAATGCTGGAAATGAGTACTCCTGTTTGCCACCCCTCCTCCCTTTCTTCCTCCTCCTCCTCTTCTTCCTCCGGCCTCATCCCCATCACCCCCACCCCTACTGCCGTCAGCAGCAGCACCGCCATCATGGATTTATGAAGAAAACTGGGATATGTGTAATAAGTCTTCATCAACATTACTGGCCACCACTTCCAACGTAAAGACCCGAAGCAGTGTTCTTCACTGTCTTCACTGGAATGTTCTCCCTCTCATCCCACACGAAGTAGACCGATTATGCTGACAGAAAACCAGAACGAGAGCCATCATTCCTTCCTCCAGGCTCCGCAAAAGGACAGCCGTCTACTCAACCACCTACCAAACTGCTGCTAAGGCTTCAGAATGTCTTGAAAACGAAACCAGATAAAAGAGCAGATCGGAAGGGAACTCGGCTGTCTTCACACACCCTTGTGTGAAGACACAGAACCACTGGGGTAAAAGAAAGGAGCGCCTGGTCAGTCCAGATAGCACAGGGCCGATTTGTGTCTCCCTCCGCATCTGGGCCCGGGGACACGGTCCAAGCGGGCGCCTGAGGATCTGCCTCACACATAAACACATGACGAATATAGAGCTGCCATGAAGGCTTTAGCCCCACCGGGAGATCTCAGACTTGAGAACCTGCTGATATAAACAAGCGGAGAGGCTTGGTCTCAAGTCAGAGGCTTGTTTTTGGAAGCGGAGAGCTGACGGACAGCCATGGCTCTCCACAGTGCCCTAATTGCGCCCTTGCCGGGAGGCCTAGCGAGCCCTCTTGGGGCCCCTGGGGCTTGGAGCCAGCCCTGCTTAGGTAAGAGCTCTGCAAATGAGCCCCCTTGGGCCTGCAGACGCATAAACAGCTTTCCACAGACATTCAGACACAAAGTCTGCATTCACACGAGCAGTTCAGACACGTGAGTGCAAGAGAGGGGCTGGGCCTGAGGAGTGAGCCCAGGGCAGGGGTCCCAGGCCGCCTCCTGATTTCTCAGCCAGCCTGCAGACAGGCTAGGAAGGACAGGAGACAAGAACCAGCTCCCATAGGACTTGGGGAAGGGATGTATAATGGACATATGGGCTGGGATTGCCCCAGTAAAGACAAGTTTCGCTGACACAGTAGAAGGAGAGGAAAGGGAAAGAGACTGGAGAGAAAGAAAAGAGGGAAGCGTGAAGCTACGTAAAGAACTGAGTGAATCATCGGGTCTTTTTTTTTTTTTTTTTTAATGTTTACTATTTTTGAGAGAGAGAGAGAGAAAGAGCGAATGAGCAAGTGGGGGAGGGGCAGAGAGAGAGCGTGACGGAGAATCCAGAGCAGGATCTGTGCTGTCAGCAGAGAGTCCAATGTGGGGCTGGAGCTCATGAACCAGGAGATCGTGACCAGAGCCCAAGTCGGACGCTCAACCGACTGAACCACCCAGGCGCCCCACTCAAGTAGTTTTCAAGGTACTTACTGTTGTGAGGGGCACGGGAAGAAGGTTCTTCTTTGTCTACCCAATCCAGAATTAGACTACAAATTTAAGTGGAATTAGCAAGCAATCCCCAAATACTGGGGCATCTTGACTAATAACAAAATAAAAGAAGTTGAAGGGAAAGTCTGACTGGGAAAGCATACACTGAAAACACTTGACCATCACTGGGGCCATGTCTCTACATTTTACACAACTAACCACATTAGTAGAGGGAGAACTATCTTAAGTATGGCTGATGAGAATGTCCCCCACCTGTGGACTGGGTTGGCTTTGTGCCTTGACTTCCCATTCTGGGCATGGCTGCCATGACACTTGCTCCTATGTCTTGCCCCAAGTCTCCCTGATGCCTTCACTTCTGCAGCATCATGGTTGCCCTCAAAAGGAGGGATTCTTCCTTCTTGGTGGGACCCCTAGCAGGATCCCTGTGTTGCTAAAAGCAATACTGACTTCTAAGTGTGCTCTCCAAAAGATCTCTTTTTCAAGCATGGCCACCTTCCAGCCCATCCTTGTGTCTTCTGGTCTTACCAGTCAAGCCTGTAAGGGGAAAGGAGCGTCAGACCTTCCTGGTTCCATTAAAGAACAGAGAGGGGGTGGGGGTAAGGATGGAATGGAACATGAGAGAAACACGTAACGAATCCATAGTTATCATCCAGCATCCTGCCAGCTGCCCCAAGGAATTCTGCATTTTCTCATTCTAAAATTTTACCATCATCTGTCGCTTAATACAAAACAGGCATAGTAGTTAAAGTGAGTTCGAAAATTCAAAACCCATTCTTCTACGGACTTCACGAGAACACAGCCATGTTCCCGCAGGCAAAGGAACACCCCCCGCCCCACAATAATCGGAGACAAAAACTCTTCAGGCGAGGAGGTTACTTTGGTGGCAAACAGGGTAATCTGTTACTCTAGCAAGATCATACCTTCCCGGGATCCAGCGAGGCACATAGGACGATGCAGTGAAAAGAGCACAGCATTTGGGGTTAAGCAAGTTTGGACCCCAGGTCTTCTTCCTACAGGACATGTAACATTCGGTAAACTAGTTAAATTCCCCGAACTTCAGTTTCCGTAGCCAGAGAAAGATGGGGATGATACCTATTGCGGGGTTATCCTAAGGCTTATATAAAATAATGTATGGCACTTGGATATAGCAGGTACTCATAAATGGTGCCGCTTCTGACCTGACAGCTGTCTTCCCTTTACAGATAAGAACTGGCCCATATTGAGAGCCTACTTTGTGCTGCTCACTGGCCGCAGGCTCTGGCCACATCAGTGACAGCTACTGTGTACCCAGAACATAAAATGTGGCGGTTAGGTGCCTTACGACTTCACTGGTGATCCTTCCCATAATGGCTTTGCACGGGAATGTATCGTTACCCTCATTCTACAGATGAAGTAAACAGAGGCCCAAGTGTTCATAGAACATCCTTCTAACATTTGAGCCACTCTTTGGCTGGTCCCCCAGCCACTTTCCAGATCATGAGGATTACTTGAGGATTACTTGCTTATCTTGGATTTAGGGTTGCCAGATTTAGCAAACGAAAATAGCGGATGCCTCATTAAATGGGAATTTCAGATAAACAACAAATAAAATTTTAGCGTAGGTATGTCCCGGGCGACCTTTGGGATATACTTACACTAAAAAGAGATTCAGGCATTCCCATGAGTTGCACGTACAGCGTTCTCCTTGCTCTAGTAAGAATGACCACATTTAGACACACTGGGCTGTGTTTTTCCACATCCTGACAAATAGTGTCTACCCTACGATCTGTGCTCCTGGCACATTCTCTAACTCAGAGGCGTCAAGCACCCGCCAGGGTGGCTCTGTAATGACCGTCAATCAGAAAATGCCAAATATCATACGGCTTCACTCATATGTGGAATTCAAGAAGCAAAACAGATGAACATAGGAGAAGGGAAGAAAAAATAAAAATAAGATAAAAACAGAGACGAGGCAAACCACAAGAGACTCTTAAATACAGGGAACAAACTGAGGGTTGCTGGAAGGGACTTGGGTGGGGGGGTGGGGTATATGGGTGGTGGGCATTAAGGAGGACACTTGTTGGGATCAGCCCTTGGTGTTATACGTAAGTGATAAATCACTAAATTCTACTCCTGGAAAAAAAAAATGACCATATGTGCATTTTCACTAAAAAAAAAAGAGCCCCTCTGCATTTATTTCTGCTGAGACCTGTAAATATTTTATTTGCTGCCGCTGCTCCGTTAAAACCCCCAATTTCACCATGCTTGCACTGGCAAATGTTTGAAGTGTTCAATTTTAAAACACCTCCAGCTCACTTTTAATTAGATATTTAACTTACTTGGCCGCTAGCCAATGATTCCAGGATATTTGTTTCTGGCTTCATGAGAACAGCAAAGGGACCGCTTGTGCACAAAATAGCTCACTGGTTGTCTTTGTTTTCAGTGATGACTTTGCTCTCCAATGCCAAGGGCGTTCACTGCCCAGCAGGTTCCATCTCAGCCTCCAGTGGAAGCTGTTGTGATGCTCCCCTTCTATTTTGATGATGCCCCTAGAAACACCAAAGATGGGACAGCAGAGGACACAGCAGGCCGGGGAGTTGAGGAAATTGAGACCGAGTGTTGAAGGACTATACTTGAAAACTTGAAGATGTTGGAGCCGGTCCCTGGGTTGCCTTGGGGAAGTGGCAGTCCAGGGAGAAGGGTCAGGCTGCCCTTTGCCTATGCCCGGGGAGAAGGTATGGAGAATTTTAGCCCGGGTTGGCCCATTATGGGGCCCTCACGGTCCCAGATGCTCCCATTTACTTTCTTTTCTGCAGGAAAACAAGAGAAAGGGATTCCTGCATCCATACTCCCGCCAAACTCAGTTACATGGGGCGGACCCTTTCCACCCATGAAGCTTACATCCCCCGATCTTGGTAAATTCTCAAACCTGCAAAGACATTCCTAGAATATTACTGTGCTCTTTACACTTTCTCCCACTTCAGGGCTACCTTTCAGCTTTTCTAGACAGGTCTTTGTAGAGATCGACTAACCACTTATTTATAGGTCTTGTTCGGAGCCTGGACTTGTTCAAGGCCTGGATCTGAGTCGCTGCCACCTTGGTGTCTTCCATAATTTGATTATGGCTCCGATTTGGAGGAATGAATGGTTTTTTTTTTTTTTAATGTTTCTTTATTTTGAGAAAGGGAGAGAGAGTGCACACACACAAGCAGGGGAGGGGCAGAGAGAGAGGGAGAGAGAGAATCCCAAGCAGGTTCCCCAAAGTCAGTGCAGGGCCCTATGCGGGGCTCGAACCCAGGAACCACGAGCTCGTGACCTGAGCTGAAATCAAGAGTCAGCCTCCTAACCCACTGAGCCACCCAGGCACTCTAGAACGAATGATTTTTTTTTTTTTAAATCTCTTTGCTTCCATCATTGGCACCAGCTGTCGGCACTTGTGTGGCATTCCTTTTTCATAGAGACACGTGAGTTTTTGTCATTTCTGAGGTTCTATGGGAACAGCAGCAAATAGAGGGTAAGAGACCTGTGATGTGATGCATGTCCCTAGCAGCTGGCTCGGCTCACTCACTAACCAAGGGACCGGTGCTCGTCGACGAACTTCTGAGTAGTTCCCGTGACTCAGCTTTGTGCCTCAACACAATTAGAAATTACGACCCGGTAGAGATGTCCAGACAAACAGCTTGTATGAAGTCCAGGAAAGCCAATTCCAAGTGCCCGGAATTGCCTTGTGTAGTTCTGTATCCCTGACTTGGCTAGAACTGGCCATTTACCAAATGACCGCTTTATCACAGTCCCGTGCTGTATGGTGAAAAGGCAGGTGAGGCTATGGTTGGTAATAATTCTAACCCCAGCACCGTTGCCAAGCACCTATCCTGTGCCAGGGGCTGTCCATTAGACTCTGCCTAGCGGTTAGGGCGAAACTCCTGGGATTTGAACCCTGCCTCTGCAGCCCGCCAGCTGGATGACCTTGAGAAAGTTACTCAATGTCTCTGTGACTCCACGTCCTCGGTGCTTAAAACAGAGCCTGGCACGCAGTGGGTGCCGCGTGTCCAGGACTAAGCGTTCACAACTAGTTCAGGTATCCATCCGGGTGGGGGCTTTGGGTGGGTTGCCTCTAGAGAAAAGGCAGAGGCACCTGACAAGACGTCTCCCTTCTAGACCGTCTTAGCAGCTCTGCGTTACTTTCTGCCCTTTCTTCAAGCAGACAGCTGCTACAGGCTTAATTAGGGACCAAGATGCCAGGTTGGATCTTGAGGGGAGTCACTGATCTTCTGTAACGATAGAGAGCTGGCTGAAGTTTATTTACTCTTGTGGACAGCCAGTGGAAGCTAGGCCAGGCCAGTCGCTCAGAGGCTAACCGGTCAGGTTCCCTGGGTCCAGTTGACCCTCGATGTTTCTGAGTCCCCGAAATACAACCACTGAGGGATGGGGGGAGACACAGGCGGAGCTGGAGGGTGGCTTCTCCCTGAGGGGGGGGCCTGGAAGGAAGGTGTGAGGCGCACAGAGGTAGGAAGCAGCACAGAGGGGTCATGAGTTTTCCGCTGTGGACCTCGGCGTCCAGATTAGCCCTGATCTTAGAGTCTCTTGGGGTCTGAAGGTCCAGGATGGACCTTCAGCTGGAGGCTGCGTCGGGAGGCCCATCTCTCCAGACGTGGCCTCCACAGGGCCCAGTGCTCACCCTCTGCGTGTGCGGTGGGGACCCAGGGTTCCAACATCTCAGTACACAGGTCCCTTCGGCAACGGACCCGAAAGCTGACTGCTGACTTTTTGAAACGGGCATCAGAGGGAGCTGAGCTGTAGGGGTGGCGGTGCTGTCCTTGACTGCTAGGGGCTGGAGCGGGGACTCTGTCAGCTGAGCTGACATCCCTTAAGAAGACCAGCCGGCTGGGCTTTGGCAATTTGCCAAATCACGGGAGCCAGAAGCAGATAAAGATCCTGGGTACAAAATCAGGAATTTGAGAACTAGAGATGAGGGCAAACGCCAAGTGGGCTGGGTGTCAGGAGAGGGTTTGCTTGTCAAGGGAGGACAGTGTGGCTCGCGGACGGGTCAGCAGAGCTCTGGCCAAGAGCCTCAGGCCGGCAGTCTCCTGGGCTCAGCCACTCCGCTGTCCTGCTGCGTTCCTCCGTTCGTGTGGCCCGGCCTGAGAGGAAGAGAGGTGGCCCCCTGGGCTTTTGAGCCCAACCGTAACTATTCGAATCCTCGAGCAGGTCTGTTTCTCCAAAGTCTCCTGCACCTGAAGGAATAGGGGTTTTAGATGCCCCCCTCCCTCCCTGTGCTGTAGCTGCGATCACATTTGGCAGAGGAGCGACGATTGTCGGCCATGCTCCGGGTGCGGGGACAGTGTCTTCAGACCCTCTCTGGTCAGTGACCTGCCGAAAGCCTCCCTGCCGAGTTGGTTCCTCTTGGGTGATGGGCACAGCACCCCAAGCAACCTTGTGATGGGCTGGAGTCAGCAGGAAGAATAGAACCTGCTGGAAGGTGGGGTCCATTGACTCCCCTTTCTTCACAGCTCCCAGACTGATGGCAAGTGCCTGGGTGGAAGGAGAGGCCGCTGGCTGCCTGTTCAGACGGGCGCATCAGAGCACAGGGCCTGACTGCTCAGGACAGTTCATCTTTTTACAATGGAGCATGACCCTAACGATTTAAAAACGATAGCACTGGCCTGGAAATAGTAGAACAGTGACACAACATGGGCATCAAATTGGTCTTCTGAGTTTTTCGCACGGGAGGCAGATTTTGAAGTGAACTTACTCTGTTCCTGTCGGAGCTCACCTATATGCTTCTGTGCCAGAGGGAGAGTTTGCTGTTCCCGGCTGAACCCTGTGCTCTGCAGGCCTTCAAGGGAGCCTTGCCTTGTTAGACTCTGGCAGGGTCAGGGGTACCTGCTGGGCGGGCCCCAAGGCCATCTGCACCCCGAAACACTGCGGACTCTGGACACGGAACTGTTCTCTATTCTCTCGGGAACATGTAGGGTGACCTCCAGGGCCTGTCCTGGCATCAGGCTGTTCCTGGAAGGGATGAGGTCACAGAGGGTTGGGATTCCAAGGGCCCTGCCCCAGCTGCACCCTGCCTGCCATCGGCTCAAGTGCCCGCGCGGTGCTGATGGGAACACGCAGCTGGGAGGCATTTGTTGTGGAAACAGAGTCACAGATGGCCACACGTTCCATCCCGCTGGGCTGTTCTCCTCGCTCAATTTTCACAGGGGCGAGGGTAGAGTAGTTGGTGCTATAAATAAGCTGTCCTGAGTAGCCGCTGTCCAATTTACTGGCTTTGTGAGTGTGACACATTGGCTCAGAGGAATGGCAGGGTCTCCCTGAAGAGAATGGCTGAAGGCCTTTCCCCTCGCCCCTTGGTCGTGCAGAGGCACATCTGGTAACAGCCACCAGCCTTACCCATTCTTGTTGGCCACACTTGTTCAAAGTACTAATATCGTTTTGAAACAGCTCCCAACTCAGAGATAGATCATGAAGTCCTACAGGCTCCAGGCAGCCTTGGCTGGGGTGGGGGTGGGGGGTTGGTTCATAAGTGCTCCTGTATTCTAGATGTACCCAGGCCCCTTCCTGTCCTGCCATCATGTGACTCTGTGATGCTCCCTTTTCTTCAACTTGTCCCTACATACCGGCAATTCCGGGGCGAGCCATTGGGCCAAACTTCCAGGCAGTGGGAGGAGAGGAGGCTGGTATTGAAAGTCCCGAGCAGCTACCCCTACGGAAGAGAACTTGGAAGTATCTCACAAGATCATGTATGCACTGACCCTTCGACACAGTGATCTCACCTCTAAGATTCTATCCCAGGGGCGCCTGGGTGGCTCAGTTGGTTAAGCACCTGACCTTGGCTCAGGTCATGATCTCATGGTTTGTGAGTTTGAGCCCCACATCGGGCTCTGTGGGGACAGTGTGGAGCCGACTTGGGATTCTCTCTCTCCCTTGCTCTCTGCCCCTCCCCCACTTGTGCACGCACACACACACGCACACACACTCTCTCTCTCTCTCAAAATAAACTTTTGAAAACTAAAACTCTATCCCAAAGACATATTGTAAGGATATAACAAGATGATACTCAAGGCTGTATGTTGAATCAGTGTTTAGAGAGCAAAGGACTGAAAAGTAACCAAATGTCTATCAATAGGGAAATGATTGAATAAACTATGGTATATCCATACAGTGGAGTATTATACAGCTGTAAAAAAGGCACGAAGGAAAATTCCATATACTGCTATGCTGTTATCTCCAAGATCCAGTGTTAGATTAAGTTGGAAGAAGATGTAATGCATTTTTTTTATCTAAGAAAGGGAGGGATACAAATATTTATACATATGTGCTTCTTTTTAATTTTTAATTTTTTCTAAGAGAGAGCATGAGTGGGGGAGAGGGGCAGAGGGAGAGAGAGAATCTAAAGTAGGCTCCAGGCTCAGTGTAGAGCCTAATGTGGGGCTCAGTCCCACAACCCTGGGATCATGACCTGAGCCAAAATCAAGAGCCGAAATCAAGGACGCTCAACCGACTGGGCCATCCAGGCACCCCACATATTCTTCTTTAAATGGTCTCTATTGTGCCTCGTTCATAGGAGATGCCCAAAAAAGTGCTTGTTGAGTGTATGCGCAGAATAGAATATGCTGATGAGAAATCAGCCCCACCATGGTTTCGCCATTGATCCTAGTTCTAATGGCCTGCAGAAACACAGAGCAAGCCTTCTTCCTCTTCTGTGTACCCTCTACCCAGCCTTCAAGTATTTGAACGCAGAATATTCTCTTTTCTGGCAGTCCCCATACCAATTCCTCATGATAAGTCACTAAGACCGCCTCTCAATCCTGGTGTTTTCCTCTGAACAAGCTCCAGCTTTTCTAGAGCTGGTAAGGAAGACACAAACTAAGTAGGGACCGTTGCTTCAGCGCTGTCTCCAGAATACAAATATGTAAGGATGTTATCTGAGAAGACTAACCCTTTAATTTATGGTCACCAAAGGTCATTTCAACTTACCTATTTCTCTTATCCATCCATCCATCCATCCATCCATCTATCCATCTATCCATCCATCACTCTTTATTCATTTATTTGACACCTGTTCCTTGCCAGCCACTAGGCCAGCTCTTGGGCATACAAAAGTAAATAAGGCCAGCTCCATTTAACGTAGTATGATTGTTGGAAAACCTTTAAACATTGGAGAAGCCAAGTAAAAAAAAAAAGCTTTGAGATACTGGCACTGGTACTTTTTTCTGTGAAATCTTGGGCATGTTTTTTAACCTCTCTGAACTTCAGGTTTTTACTTACAAAATGGTGGTAGCAACAACTGCCCCAAAGGATTGTTGTAAGGATTAATGACATAATGTCTGTAAAGTGCTTATTATAACGGCTGGAACGTAGTAGTTGCTTAGTTAACATTCTTTCCCTTACGTCTGCAAGAATGTGTGTTGAGGCGGGGAGCATGGGTTAATTTTGGTGGGGGTGGGTAGGGATTTGGAAAAATCTGGAACGTGGGGGTGCCGTGTGGGGTGGAGCATTTTGGCAGCTGGAGCAGCGCGTGGGTTTTGGGCACTGACCAGGGTGAAGGCAGAGAGTGAAAGCTGCCAAGGGTGAGTTTGTGTGTTGAGGTTGTGCGGGAGGGAAGGCGGCTGAAGAGTACCTTCGCCATGTTGCTTGAGACCTGGCTGTGTTCTGTGAGCAGTAAACAAGGATTGTTTGTTTTGATGAAAATAACCAGCCATGGGTGCTCTGGGTCTCTGTGTTTGTTTGTTTGTTTTCACATCACTTCAGAACTTATTTGATCTCTGTTTGATCGAGCATGGGTGGCAGATGAAACATGAGATCTAAAATACTGTACTGTGACTAGTGAGTGGCCATGTAAGCAGGGCCCTAGATGTCCTTTCGGGGCAGGTCGCAGTTTAGGGTGGCCTCACAAGCAGGCTCTGAGGATCTGAGAGGCCACAGTGGGCCTGGGCCCGGAAGCACAACACTCCCCAGCCCCTCGTTCCGCAGGAGGACGTTCTCGGGGAAGGTCTCTGCCTTGGCCTTGCTTCCTAACCCCGCCTCCTCCCACAAAGGCTCTCAGCATCTGGACCCTCCCAGCTTTGAATCTGGGCTTGAGCTTCTCATCCCGCTCTCTCTGGGCCTGGCGTTTGGTCCAGGCCTGCCAATTCCTTTTCTGACTAAAGACTCCTCCCTGTGGAATTTCTTGGAGTAGTGATAGCAGCAGTTGGGGGGGAGGGTGGTGTGGGTGGCGGAGGAGAATGGAAGAGAAGGAAATGTAAGTGGTTTTCTCCCACTAGGAGTTGGTGGCCCATGGTGGGCGGGGGCAGGGATCGATCATGTCCAGCCTGGGCTTTGAAGATACATGGCAGGGGCCCAGACTCCGGCCCTGTCTGGGCACACAGACCAGACATCTACATTTGGCCTCTGGTTTTGCTTCCTTGGCCTCCCTTTCCTTTCTGTCCCCCTCCCCGATTTCGGCGGCTCCTGCCCTGTTTGCCTACACTGAGGGCCGAGCCCAAGCAAGC
The DNA here is from genome assembly GCF_027475565.1 of Acinonyx jubatus. Lineage (NCBI taxonomy): Eukaryota > Metazoa > Chordata > Mammalia > Carnivora > Felidae > Acinonyx > Acinonyx jubatus. The sequence continues at coordinate 98,014,524 of NC_069381.1, read as the reverse complement.
AACCAAATAAAGTTGGTGCAGTGGCCTGGATGGAGGGCTCTCCAGGGAGAAGAGAGGGCTGTCCTCCGGCAGTCTGGCTGGAGGAGTCCGCAGGATGGTGCTCACAACAAACCCCACATGGAATCTCCGGAACCTGCTGCCTAGTGGATCCCACGTGATGGAAGGATGCTTCTTTGGCCTGAAAGCAGGTTGTGGGAGCCTTTGTGTCTACACAGCCACGATGGATTCCTGCCCCCTCCAAGGGGGGAGAAAACCACTTCTCTTTCCTTCTCTTCCATTCCTCTCCCCACACTGCTATCCCCACATGAGGCGGAGGGATCTGAATTCAGCTCATCTCAAAGCAATTTGAAATGACACATGCAAGTTCAAAGTACTCTGCAGGCTGCCCTCGACGACTTCCCAGAAACCAGCACCCCTCCGAGGTCATTAACACGGGCACTGGGTGGGCCTCCCAGGCAACGTTTACATAATTCATGGACTCAAGTCTCGAGTGAAGGGAGAAACAAGAAGGGTCACGTGGCTTCACAGTGTTGAACTTGGAAAGTGGAGTTTTCATCTCCATTGACCTGTTTCCCCATCTGCCAGGTGGGGCAGGTTTTATAGCAGGACAAAAGGGTTAAATAAGATGAGGGTTAAGTATGGAGCATAGGGAGCATCTGCTTCATAAACGTGGCTGCTGAAGGGGCGCCTGGGTGGCTCAGCCGGTTAAGCATCCGACTTCAGCTCAGGTCATGATCTCGTAGTTTGTCAGTTCAAGCCCCACATTGGGCTCTGTGCTGACAGCTCAGAGCCTGGAGCCTGCTTCTGTGTCTCCCTCTCTTTCTGCCCCTAACCTACTCTCATTCTGTCTCTGTCTCTCTCAAAAATAAATACACATTTAAAAAAACTAAAAAAAAATTTTTAATATATTCATATGTTTAAAAAAATAAAAAATAAATAAAGTACAAAGTGTTGGTGGCACCTGGGTGGCTCAGTCGGTTAAGCATCTGACTTTGGCTCAGATCATGATCTCACGGTCTGTGAGTTCGAGCCCCGCGTCAAGGCTCTGTGCTGACAGCTCGGAGCCTGGAGCCTGCTTAGGATTCTGTGTCTCCCTATCCCTCTCTCTCTGCCCCTCCCCTGCTCACGCTCTGCCTCCCTCTTTCAAAAATAGATAGACATCAAAATAAATAAATAAACCCAAAAATGTGGCTGCTGGAGTCATAATTACTATTATGGCCCACGGCCAGTGGAGCGTGGCACCATGGCATCATCAGTAAAGGGACTGGACCCCGTTAGCTTGAAGCTTTGGTTTTTCTCCACTCCTCCTCTGGCAAGGCCCCTTTAAGGTGCTCTCCTTTATGGCCTAGGACAGTCACACTGGTTCAGAGTCAGCCTTCCTCCCGGTTGGTTGTTTTCAGAACCAGTGTCAGCCCTGAGGAAGACTTAGCTCTGGGTTCAAATCCTGCCTCTGCCTCTGTGTGATCAATGGGGGCAAATTACTTCCCTCCCTGACTCTTACTTCTCTACCTGTAAAACTCCTATCTCATAGGACTGTTGTAAGCGTTACGTGAAAGAAGAGTCTGTAAAGAGGTTAACACAGAGCTAGTTTGGCACAGAGCGAGTGCTCGTTGAGTAGCCATTAGAATTAATTATCATCTTAGAGAGCTGGAAGTCTTAAGAGAGCGGGAGGATTCGGGGCGCCTGGGTGGCTCAGTCGGTTGAGCGTCCGACTTCAGCTCGGGTCATGATCTCACAGTCGGTGAGTTCGAGCCCCACATCGGGCTCTGTGCTGACAGCTCAGAGCCCGGAGCCTGTTTCAGATTCTGTGTCTCCCTCTCTCTCTGACCCTCCCCCGTTCATGCTCTGTCTCTCTCTGTCTCAAAAATAAATAAACGTTAAAAAAAAAAGGGGGAGCATTCAACTCTCAAAAAGAGAAGAAAGCAAGCAAAGCAGGTGTGCCCTAACCCTATTCTCCATCCGTGGTCTTTGGCCTGCAAATTCACTCCATCTAAACCCTCCTTGCCCTGGTTTCTGCTTTCTGGAGAATTTCCTTGGTGTTTAAGTCCCCAGCACATCTCGTCGGAGTAGGTATGAATACTCCCATTTTGCAGATGAGAAAACTGAGATTCACACACGTAGAGCGATTCAGGCCCCGTTTCCGGTGATATGAGAGCCAGGACCTCAGTCCTCCCCCTGCCACAGGCAGTGCCACACAGGTGCTCCACTCACGCCGTCTCCTGGGCCACTTCCCTGCGCCCCTGAGCCAGAGCGGCCCTCAGGCGGATGAGGTCCCACCTTCCAAAGGCTCCATCTTGCCACCAGACTAACATTTTGGGAACCTCACAACTGACAAGTCCGAGACGTTATGATTATGAAAAATTGCAGGGTCCCGCTGGGGTTTTCACGTATTAAGTCCTCGAGCTGTTCTGTTGGTACAACAGGGAACTTGTCAACCGCTGAGCACTTCTGTGTCTCTTGACAGAATTCTTGACGCCACTATATATCTCATTCCTTCATCTTTTGCCCTCTGGTCTCTCTTTCTCTCTCTCTTCTATTTTCTAGGCAGAGCAAACGGAGCTTCCGAACTGACAAGATCCTCATCTAATAAATGGTGGAGAAGATTAGTTGCGACAGGGCTCAGATGTGAACCGATTTTCCTGCAGGCTGAGACTCCTGCTTAAGATCCACTGGGGGTTATTAGCGGAGCCTGTAAGATGTTGGCTATGCAGAGTGATGTGATATGTCGGCGGTGCGGGAATATCAATGCTCAGCCCGAATTCAGTGGAGAGAGGCAGAGCAGAGGATGCTTGGGGGGCGGGGAGGGACACCTGATTCTCGGCCCCCAGTTGACCACCGGCAGAGTTCACTGCACAGCGTCGGGTGCGGGTGTCTGGCCGGCAGAGGGAGGCACAGATGTGGAGTGGACCAGGAGGGGCTGCTTTGAAGACTGTGCCTGGGGGGTGGGGGGGTGAGCATTTCATCTTCGTTCACTGTTCACCGGAACCATCCGACTTCACGTACCAACACTGAGTGCTTCCTCTGTGCTGGGCAACCCCTCTCTCCGAACATCACAGCACCTGCCGCTTATCTTAAGCACCCATTTCATTCTTCCTGGAGTGATAGCCAGCTTTTTATAATCTTCCGCTGGGTTTTAAGTTTCTTGAGATCAGAGACTCTGTCTGACTCATCCCTGGCCTTTGAGCCTTGCAAGAATAAGTACCTAGCATGCATTTGCTGAATAAATGAATTAATGAATCAAGGAACCAGTCAATTGCTTAGGAAGTATTTATGGACTATGTACTCTAATAGAGTTTTGGCAGGATAATCCGTTTTCTGTGCTGGAAGCTCCTAGGCAGGGTCCTCCTGATAAAGAGACCGTCCTTCTTTATTACTTGACTGTCTCTTAACGTGGTTGAAACTTGTAGGCGTAATACGTGAGGGGCTAAGGCAAAGTGATTATAATTTGGTGGGTGGGATTGAGTCCCTATGCTGTGGTTGAGATGTAAAAGCTTCATTTTCTTCTAGCTAAATGTTTTTGAGAGTTTGGGGAGTTGTTTGTGCCTGGGCAGTCCGGTCCCTGAACAACTGGCCATTCTCCTTAAGAATCAAGAAGAAACCCAACGAGAGATGACCAATGTGACTGTTTTCTGGCACAGGAGGAAGCTTCAGACACCTCTTTACTGGTGCGGACTGCTTAGGTTGGGTCAGTCGTAGGAAGTTCTGCTCTTTCCCCTCCTCGGAAGGATCTGGTTTTCCTGGGTGAGACTCAGAAAGGTAAATGATCTCTTTCTTGGCCTGGTTCGGTAAAAGCAGATTGATAGAGAAGCACTGTGTATTCTCAATAGGAAGAAAAGTAAAAGGAGTAAACACACCCCCCCTTTTCTCTCCATCTGTTTCTTCATCTAGCCCATATCCCTTCGCTGGGCCCCGGCTAAGAGCGTGGGGAAGGTGCTGGGGACACTCGGATCTTGTCCTCAAGTAGCTCACAGTCTAGCTGGGGAGATAGATATGTCAATAAAGATCGGTAGTTCGGACGTCAAACATCAAAAACAGCAGGTTGAACCAGGCCGAGTGGCCACGGGAAGGGTGCAGGACAAGCTCAAAGGGAGGGTATCCACAAAGGCTTCCTGGAGGAAGTGTCATGTGAGCTGAGGTGGTACAGTTTGATGGGTTTTTACAAATTGGAATGAACCGCAGAACCAGCACTCAGATCAAGAAACACGACCAGCACCCCGGAAGGCCCGCTCACGTCCACTCCTCTCTCTCTCCCTGGCCCCAAGGGGTAGCCAGTCTCCTGGCTCCTAAAGCATAGATTAGTTTGGCCCATTTGAACTTTTTATAAATGGAACATGCTGCCTAACCCCCCTGGTAGCTGAGACAGAACTGGGAGAATAAACAGGAATTCATCAGGGGGCCAGGCAGGGAAGGGCATTGTGGGAGGGTGGGTAGTATATTCAGAGCTGGACCTAACACTGTGTGTGAAAACCATCAGCCTTCAGCACTGCTGGAACATAAAATTCAAGGGGCGGGGGCGCCTGGGTGGCTCCGCTGGTTAAGCATCTGACTTCTTTTTAAAAAAACATTTTTTTTTAATGTTTATTTATTTTTGAGACAGAGACAGAGCATGAATGGGGGAGGGTCAGAGAGAGAGGGAGACACAGAATCTGAAGCAGGGTCCAGTCTCTGAGCCGTCAGCACAGAGCCCGATGCGGGGCTCAAACTCACGGACCATAAGATCATGACCTAAGCTGAAGTCGGACGCTCAACCAATGGAGCCACCCAGGCGCCCCAAGCATTTGACTTCTTGGTTTCAGCTTAGGTCATGATCTCATGGTTCGTGAGTTCGAGACCCATGTTCGGGGCGCCTGGGTGGCGCAGTCGGTTAAGCGTCCGACTTCAGCCAGGTCACGATCTCACGGTCCGTGAGTTCGAGCCCCGCGTCAGGCTCTGGGCTGATGGCTCAGAGCCTGGAGCCTGTTTCCGATTCTGTGTCTCCCTCTCTCTCTGCCCCTCCCCCGTTCATGCTCTGTCTCTCTATGTCCCCTAAAAAATAAATAAACGTTGAAAAAAAATTTTTAAAAAGAGACCCATGTTGGGCTCTGGGCTTACAATGCAGAGCCTGCTTGGGATTCTCTCTCCCTCTTTCTCTGCCTCTCCCCTGCTCATGCGTGCGCGCGCGCGCGCGCACACACACACACACACACACACGCTGTCTCTCAAAATAAGTAACTGAACTTTAATAAACATTCAATGGGCAAAGAGGCATGGAGTGATACTGGAGAGGAAGGGGAGATAGACCATGGAGGGTTTTCCATACCATGCAGAGGAGTTGGGTTTTTAGCCTGAGAACCTGTGATCCCCAAATCTGGCTGACCATCAAAGTCTCCCAGGCAACACGTAAGGCACACAGATCCCAGGACCCACCATCAGAGATTTGAGATCCTTAAAGTTCCTCTCTAATGATTCTCATAATTAGCTAAGTTTGGAGGCCACTTTATAGAGAGGATGGGGAGCCACTGAATGGTTCTAAGCAAGGTAGTGGGAGGTGAGTTTTGAAGGGTGACGTATGCAGTCTAACAGGGAGACCATGGCAGATGGCAAGAGATGCCTTGGCCTGATCTGGGATGCGGTCAAGGGTTTCGAGTGGAAAGGACAATGGTAAGAGGTAATTAGGAAGCAGAATGAACCAGATGTGTTGATCAATTGACTACGGGAGTTGAGTGGGAAGACACGGGAAGGTACCAGGTTTCTGGTCTGTGGCTACTCCATGGACATGAACAAATTTGGGGGCAGAGAAAATAACATCATGTTTTTGTTTGATTCATTCATCTATAATAACTTCACCCCAATTTCTCTACCTATCTTTGTTAAACCATTTATTGATTCAGCAAATGCATTTTAAATGCCAAATATATATACATATAGTACATTGTTCCAAGCACAGAGTCATATATAAAAGTCAGCATCAAAAGGATACAACATATTGTGAATTCACTGTTAGTGTTTCAGAAAAATTATCAGAACTCTATTTTCTTTCAGTTCACTAAATATGTGCCAGGAAACAGTCCTATGTCAAGTTAGATCCCAGAGGTGGGGCCAGGGGGGCACAGAAGGACCATCCAGTGATAGGTAATAAGGATTAATTTAACCTGTGTTAAGAGCCTACAATACTATTCTACTCCTCAGAGTGACTCTGTATTTATTATCTGTATTTGTACCCATATGGAAAGGTATCCTCCCAGAAAATGAATAATTCACCCTCAGGCACGCAGCTAACATGTTATAATGCTAAGATCCTAGCTGGACCATGTGACTCACTGCACCCCCAAATTTAGAGAGAGATGTTCCTCATTTTCACATGGCGAGACCGAGGCCCTGGGTGGTTTGTTGTGGCTCAGCCACTGAAGGAAGCATTGCCTGTCCTAAGCACGACCCATGGTTCTGTAAGCTGCCTGGATATTCTATTGTTGGAACTGGGCTGGAGGTCAGGTTTAGGATCTGGCTGAGTTTGGGTGTTGCTTTGCTGAAGAGTCTTCTAGAGGCCAAGGACAGGCCACAGTGACAAGAAAGCACTGCCTAGCCTTTCTAGGACTTTTGCCCAGATATGCCCCGGGCTGTTAAGAGAAGAGGTGTTGAGGTCATATGTTGAGCTCTCTTTCATGAGTTAGACTAATGGCAAATCTAGAAGGGGAGTGAAGAATTGGCACAGATTTCTTTAGCCACATACATCCAGCAAAGTAAGAGAGAGAGAGAGATCTCTTTGAGGGGAGAAGAAGGGAAAATCAAAGAAAATCTCAACATCCACATCACAGGCAGGCACCCAGAGCAATTTTTAATAATCAGTGCTGACATCCTGCTTTCAAAAAGGCCAGGACTCTTCATTCAAACTTACAGGCTGGGGGCCACCTTGCAGAGGAGCATAAAGGCATGATGGGCCCACATGCCCCCTCCCAGGGGACGCTTTCTTGCCTCTGCCCACTTGTGGGCAAGATGGTCTGCTGGTCACCATCGCAGCAGGCCACTGAGGACACACTGACCCCCGTCCGGTCCCCACTCCCACTGACTCCTGGAAAAAATTATTTCTCTCAGCACACTGTGAACAGTTAGGATGCTTAAAGGGAACGTATCCTAAAGAAAAGCCTAATGAAATGATCGGGAGACGAAAGGACAGCAGACAGATGTTTCCATCATCTGAACTGGACAATCTGACATCAAGCCATGGGGCGGGGGCAGCCGTAACTTCCACTTTGAAATAGTTGCTGTGCACAGTGACTCAGGAAAGCAATGGGGGCTGGAGGGAGAAAGAGGTAAGCCCACCAGGATCTGGTCTGTTGGCATGTTGCCTCCTTTCTCTGCACAAATCCGACACCAAGGTAACATCAATGGGGCTGAGGTGGGCCTAGGACTGGGGCTGACTGCATTATCTCAGTTCTATCTGACCTGAAGCAGGAGCACCCCGGTGGGTTGGAGCACAATCTGAATCTCATCTTGGACTCCCACATCCTCTGGGCCTCCCAGGAGACCCAAAGTAGAACTATGCCCCCACCTTCACCTTTCCTTACATGGAGCTCTCACCTGGGGATAGGCCCTCACGCCTAGAAAGTATCTGGCACCCAGGAGGGACTCAACAGATATATGTTGAATGAGTAGACAAACAGCAGATTTTAACATGGGCTTTCCCCCCCAAAGTCAATCAACATGACTAGAGAATTTGGGGGGAAGGGGTATCTTCAGAGCAGTGAATTTCAATGATATGGTGCCAAAGGGAGTTAATTTATTCATTTAACGAATAGAGATTTAACACCCCCTATGTCCCTGTACCAGGCACTGTGTTAGGAGTTAAGAATATACTAGTAGGTAAGAAGTGTGTTCCCTATCTGATTAATTATGTGTGCTTGCACCCTACGGGACTATGAGAATTAAGGGCAATAATATAGACACTTAGCACAAGAAGTACTCAGTTGTTGTTATCACTAGTGGAAGAAATTAACAAATGATTACCAGAAGTTGTGGTAACAGCTATGAAGGAAAAGAGTAGCATGCTAGGGGGACCTAATGCAGTTTGGGAAGTCAGGGAAGGGGAACTTCCCAGTTGCGGTGACATTCAAGAGTCCCATGGGATGAGTGAAAGCAGAGAGCCAGAGGACCTGTGAGGTTCCCCTTCTTCAGAACCATCGTAGAAGGTTTCCAAGCATACGAGGGTGTCAAGCAGCTACTCGAGAAAGTTGGGAATGAGGTCAGGGAATAGGAAAGTAAGACAGTCCAGGACCATAGCCCTGGATGAAGTTCAGAGTGGGCTGCAGAACATTTGGGGAAGATTGGCCCAGTTGCTGAGTAAGTTTGCCTGCCAGGAAGGAATGGCTGGAGAGGACAGACAAGAGAGTGGAGGTGGCCTGTAGAGCACAGAGGATGGCTCTGAGGCAGAGGGAACACACAGTGGGCCTGACCCTAATTGTATGTGGTAGAATGCATGCTTGACCAGGAGGCGTGGGTCCTAGCGTCTACTGCTATGTGATCTTGAGAAAGTCACTTCTCTTCTCTGGGCCCCAACTTTCTCAGCAATCAAACGGAGATAATAGTTATTTCCTCGCCTGTTCTGCAGGGTTGTTAAGATCATGAAATGAGATAATGTCTATAAAATATCTGTGTAAAGTCCAGAGTGCTAGACGGTGATTCTCATCTTCCTTACAATTCTCTTGCAAGAAAATTGAGTGGAAGTGTGTGGCACTTCTTGACAATTCTTTCCCCAAATGTTCTGCAGCCCACTCTGAACTTCATCCGGGGTCAAGTGTGTAGTACTCTATAGATACCTGGGATGAGTCAGTTAAATAATTCACTTATTTAACACACATTTGTTTGGCGCAGTGGGGGATATGGAAATGAGTAGGCAACTGCCAGACCCTCTAGCTAATAGCCTAGTTGGAAAAACAAACTTATAAAATGATAAGATAAAATGTGTAATGAATATATATATATATATATATATATATATATATAATGTACAATCAGTAAATTAGGATGGGAGATTTCTGGGAGTCTTTCAGAGGCAGTGGTACTTGGTGGTATTTGAGGTGAGTCTTGAAGGATGAATGATTTGGCCAGACAGACCAGGATGGAAGTCATTTCAGCCTGAGAAGAAGTTACAGAGACATGAAAAGGAGCTAATAAACCCAAAGGTTAATAAACCCAAAGTAGTTCTGTTTAACTGAAATACCAGGTGTGTCTGGATCCGAGAATGGAAGAGGTATCTGTGTTTGGATGGCCCTGAAAGCAGAACCAGAGATAAAGACTTGGGTGTGGGTAGTTTACTGGGATGTGATCCCAGGAAACAAAAGTAAGGGAAATGAGAAAGTGGGGTCGAGAAGGGAGAAGAGCCATTAAAGTGTGGTTAATGCGCTACTTACTCCTGTGGGCTCAATCTTGCTGGGGACCATCTGAGGAACTGTGTAGAATGTTCCACCAGAGGACAGGGAGGCTGTGGCACTTACCCAAGGATGCCTGTCCTCCAGTGGTGGAGGGTTACCAAGAGGGAATTGATTGCCTGAACTTTCTAGTTGCTCCTGTGTGCAACGAGTGAGCTTCTACAGCTTTGGAGAAAGCAGAGAGCACTATGTGTGAGATTCTGGCAACACACAAGAAGCCATCCAGAATTCAGGAAGAGAAGAAAGAAAAGGGGAGAGTACATACATCAGTGAAACAATGGCAGAGCATCATTCAGTACTAATGGAAAAAAAAATAAGTGAAATGATTGAGATAGAGAATTGTTGGACTGGAGACACAGAATGTGGGGGATTATCATGAGTATTAAATGGCTCAGGACCTGCTTACTTGGAAGGGTGAGAATGGGACGGTATGCCAGCCATGATGACTTTGAATTGTGGTTGGGGACAAGACATCCAGTTCCGGGAGTCTCATTAACAGAACTTTATTTAGAACAGGAATGCAGAAGAGAAGCTCTTTGGGGACAGGAAAATATGAATATCATTGAACACAATTGAGCCCATGAGCATGCATGACATGGCTTGTGCCCTTGGGAGTCCAGTGGCAGTGTGAGGAGCCCCAGGCACTGAGCTTGCTGCAGAATTAGCAGAAGATATTTAACTGGGAAGGAAGATGGAAATCCTGTAAAGCTCCCGGAAGCCAGGAGCCAAGAGGACTGGTGCAAAAGGAATACTGCCAAGCATGTGAATTGTCTTGGGGCACTTTCTCATTCCTTAGTTGTTTTCTCTCTTGGCCCTGTTTCCTAGCTCCTCCACATATTTAACCTGGACTGAATTAATGTTGAACTTCACTTCTCTCCGTTACCTGTCAAGGTTGTAAATCGATCTGATAAACAAACATCCCCGGGAGTTAGCTGGCCATGGTCTTTGAGTATATTGCAGTAGAGAATCTGTTAGACAAAACCAGTTCTAAATCCAGCTCTACTACCTACTGTCTATCTAGTCTTTGGGAAGGTGTTAACTTTTTTGATGTTTGGATTCTCAACCAACGTGCATTGACTCTCAGAGCTTAGAACCAGTTACATCTCTCCCATCTATTTATGAGCTAAAGAAATGCAGCTCTACTGTGTACTTTCTAAGAATGAGGACTTCTTGTCACATAATGTTTTAATGTTGTATGTAGTAGTGATGTATTGTAAAATTTATAGCCCACACATTAAATTTTCATAATTATTGAAATAATGTCTTTTAGAGCCATTCCCCCCCCACCCCACCCCACCCCCCCCCGGTCTATGTGCCAATCCAGGATCATACATTGTATTCGTGTCTCTTTCATCTCTATGATTTGGGAACAGCTTTCCAGCCTCTCTTTGCCTTAGTGCCTCACTTGGTAATATGAAAGGAAAGTCAGAGATAACCAGACATTTGAGTAAACCCTAAAACATTAAGAAAAAGACTAAAACAAACAAGTAGGCAAAAGAGACTTGGAAGAAATGGCTACAACACAGGAACTGGAATAAAACATTTAACATAGTTAAGTAGACTTCTCGGGGGAATTAGAGATTTACAACGATGAAACAAGCGAAGGATCATAGAATGAAGGACCCTTACAAATTAAAAATATGACATAAAAAAATTTCCTTGAAAGACTAGAAGATAAAGTCAAGGACACCTCACAGAAACTCAAATGAACAAAAATACAAAGAAATAGAAAACAGTAAGGAAAAAATAACAGATTTAGAGAATCAGCCCCAAAGGTCCAACATCAGGCTAATAGAAGTTTCTAAAAGAGAAAAGAATTAAATCAGAGGAGAGATTATAAAAAATATCACAAGAATATTTCCCCAAACTCAAGCATGCATCTTCAGAATGAAACAGGACATGGACTGTGTTACAGAGAATGAACAAAATCCCACACCAAGTCACTTTATGTTGTTAAATTTCAGAACACTGTGGCTAAAGGAAAGATCCTATATTTTTCCGGAGAGAAAGGGAGGCCTGTACAAAAGATCAGGAATACGAAAGTTACCAGGCTTCTCAACAATAACACTGGAGGCTAGACTATGATGAAAATATGCATTAAAAACTTGGACAGAAACTTATTTTTAATCTAGAACTCTATATCTAGCTAAACTATTACTCAAACGTGAGGATAGAATAATTCATTTTGGGACATGCATGGATTTAAAAATAACCTCATACATATTCTTTTTGAAGAAGGTACTGGAGAATGCACTCCAAAAAAATGAGTAAATTAAAAATAAAGAAAAAAACCTTGATCTCTAAGAACTTGGGCTATAACATAGGGAGCATTGAAAGGAAATCATAGGGAAATAACCATGTCACAGTCTTAGAGAAAAACTAGTCCAGTTTGGAAAAGTACAGAGGACTTTCAGAAGGACTAGGAAATATCCAAGGGCAAAAAAATAGAATAGATGTGTGTGAGCATATGAAAACTATTCGTAGGAATGTGGCATAATTATTAGAGGATTTAATTAAAAGAAGCAATATGGAAATAGATAGGCTAAATTTTTAAAGGTAATCAACTCCAGGGGGAAGGAAATGAAAAAATAAGCATGGCTTGGGCATCTACTGTATTCCAGGCTTTATTCTTTAAGCTCCATGAGTCTACAAACAACTTCTGTTTTATTTATCATCGTATTCTCAGCACAGATTGCAGTGCCTGGCACATACTAGGAACTAAATAAATATTCCTTGAATGAATGCATAACAGGGCTAGGTCCTAGGTGGGGAAAAAAGAGAGCCAAAATGAAGTAGACAGAGTCCCTGCTATTTAGGAGATCACAATTGAAAACAAATACTCTTCAGATACCCAAGCCAGTATTCTGCTTTACTGGATTGTTCAAGACGTAGAGGGAATAAAGAGTGGGAAGAGACTGCTGTTTGGAGCCCAAGCTTTAAGTTGTCTGTGACTTACGTTGGCAGGAGATTTAGTTCCAATGTGAACTTGAATCTCAAGAGAAGTACTCAGCAAGCAGATTGCTATAGAGTAACAACTGATTGTATTAGATTGTTTACTCCATTCTTCTTTCTCTCTCTTTACTTGAGTTTAATAATATGACAAAGTTGTTTATGTATCCAGAGTATATAAAGAAGGTCAACAGAAAGAAAAACCAGCCAATTTAAAAAATGGGCAAAAATTTGAACAGACAGTTCCCTGAAGAGAATAGATAGATGGCAGTTAAGCACATAAAAGGTGTTAAACATCACTAGGTATTAGGGAAATGCAAATTAAATTACAAAGAGATATCACTAGACACCTGTTAGAATGGCTAAAGTAAAAATATTAGAAGTACCAAGTGTGGATAAGGATGTGGGTAACAGGACCTGTCATCACTACTGATGAGAATACAAGACAGCACAACTATTCTGGAAAACAGCTAAGCAGTTTCTTACAAAGTTTAAACATACACTTATCACACAATCCAACAATTCTACTTATGGGCGTTTGCTGTAGAGAATTGAAAACTTATGTTCCTGCAAAAATTTTACATGAATGTTTATAGCAGCTCAGCTTCTAATCCCCCAAACTAGAAAACTAGTACATAAAATGGAATGTTCAGCAGCAAAAAAGGAACAAGCTAGTGATACACACAGTAACATAGATGAATCTTGAAAGCATTACTCTGAGTGGAAGAGGCCAGTCTCAAAGGCTACATAGTGACTTCTACTTCTAGGAAATAGAGTAGATGTATTTTTCCCTATTCCTCCAGAGAATTAGCTTGGAAATTATAAAACAAACATAAAAAGACTCTGAGAGTTGAGAGAAGAAGACAGACCAGCTATGGACTTGAGACTTGAAGAACAAGGAGTTGAACATTCTAGGATTTTTTTTTTTTGTGCCTTGTATATCCAAGAATAAACGCTGAAGAAGCTGGCAAACTGGAAATGGCAATGGGTGCAGGCCCAAAAAATCCTAACAAAAGCCTGCCCTCTCTAGTCAAGTGGTCAGGTGGAGGGCAACCTCACAAGAGAGAAAACTTTTAGAAATTAACTGCTCTACTTTAGATAAGCACCATAGGCAAAACTATAGTTCCTATGTGAGCAAAGGTCAGATAGGGAGCCTAAACTCTCATGTCTAACAGGCTATAACAAGGTTCCCCTCTTGCTTCCCATTGAGGTAACATCAGAAATAGCGTAGAGGCAGGATTTTCATCACTACCCAATGGTGTAGAGGTCATCCAACCCTATGGTGTCTCTGGTGGCCATGTGGGGAGTAGTAATGAAGCAGCCTTATCCCTCCCAGCCAAGAAGATACCACAGAGTGGAGGCACAGTGGGGAGCTGGAACCCCTACCTTTGCCCTACAGTAATGACGAGCATAACACCTCAGGTGTCAGCCAGGGCCAAGTGAGGGACCTGGTTTTCTACCTCTACCTAATAATAATGAAGTGGCTCCCCTTCTCCCTTCCCCACCTCTTTCCATCTTGGAGTAGTGTCAGAGAAAGCCAGCTAAAACAGAAGGCTTAAATAAGATCATGAATTTCATAACTTAATACTCTAAATGTCCAGGTTTTAATAGAAAATCGCTCATCATACCCAAGAACCATGGGGGTCTCAAACTGAATGACAAAAGACAAGCAGTAGATGCCAACACTAGGATGACAGAAATTTTGAGTTATCTAAAAAAGGTTTTATTTTTTTAATTATCTAAAAATTATTTTAAGCTAGCCATCATAAAAAAACCAATTATGAACACACATAAAAACAAACGAAAATATAAAGAGTCTCAGAGAAAAATAGAGTCTCGATGAGGAAATAGAAGGTATAGAGATGAACCAAATGGGTATTTTGGAACTGAAAAATACAATAACTAAAACTAAATGCTCAATGAATGAACTCAATGAGAAGATAGAAGGGAAAGAGGAAAAAACCAGTGAGCTTGACAATAAAATAGAAATTACCCAAATTAGCATCAGTCTAAACAACAGAGGGACAACACAAGGAAAATGACAGAACCTCAGGACCATAACAAAGGATGTAACTCGTGTCCCTGGAGTCCCGGAAGAAGAGGAGGAAAAGAGCAAAGCTGAAAAAGTACTAAAGGAAATAATGGCTGAAAAATTTCCCAATCTGGAAAAATACTGAAACCTACGGATTTGAGAAGCTGAGTGAGCTCCAAACAGGATAAAAATTTAAAAGCCCGTGACAATACATATCTTGGTAAAATTTTAGAACGCTAAGACAAAGAAAAAAAATCTAAAAACAGACCTAGAAACAATGGCTAGAGGGGGCAAAGAATTCGATTGACAATGGGTTTCTCATCAGAAACCATGAAGGTCAGAAAGAAGTGCCACGTTTTTTTTATATGCTGAACAATGTCAACCCAGAATCCTATATCTAAGAAAATAGTCTTCAGTAATGAAGGGAAAATAAAGACATTCTTATATGAAGTAAAACAAAAGGAAATTTCGTTAGAAATTTCATTAGAAATTTCATCCTTAGAAGGATGGCTAAAGGAAGTTCTTTAACAGAAGAAAATGATTTAAAAAAAAAAAGGAATCTTGGAACATCAGGGAGAATAAAGAACATGGTAAGCAAAATTAGGGGCAAACAACCCTCTTAAGTCTTCTAAATTGAGTTTGATAATTGAAGCAAAAATTATAATACTTCTATTGTGGTTCTAAGTATGTAGAGGGAATATTTAAGAAAAGTATACTATAAAGGGAAAAAGATATAAAGGGAGGGAAGATTACTATGCTTTCCTTGAACTGGTGAAATGATGGCACGAGTAATACCAAAAGCAACCACTAAAAAAAAAAAAAAAAACCTACATAAGGAGAGACATTCAAAAACAGTATAGGTAAATAAAGGTGGAATTCAAAAAAGTGCTTAAGTAAGGCACAGGAATACAGAAAAAAGAAAACAGAGACCTGAAAAGCTGACAAACAGAAGACAAAAAATAAAATGGAAGGCTTAGTTCCTTACATTTCAATAATTACAGGGGTGCCTGGGTGTCTCAGTCATTTAAACAGCCAACTCTTCATTTTGGCTCAGGTCATGATCTCACGATGGTCATGAGATCAAGCCCAGCATAGAGCCCGCTTGAGAGTCTCTCTCACCCCCTCCCTCTGCCCCTCCCCCCACTTGCTTGTGTGCTCTCTTGCACTCTGTCTCTCAAAAACAAATTACATTAAATAGCTATATGCAAAACAATGAAACTGGACTCCTTTCTTATGCCAAAAATAAACTCAAAATAGAGTAAAGCCCTGAATGTGAGAGCTGAAACCATAAAATGCTTAAAAGAGAACATAGGCAGTAATTGCTTGAAAATGGCACTTTGCAACATATTTCTGGATATGTTTCCTCAGGCAAGGGAGACAAAAACAAAAATAAACTATTGGGATTACACCAAAATAAAAAGCTTTTGCTCAGCAAAGGAAATCATCAACCAAACAAAAAGCAACCCAGTAAATGCTATTTCCATTTTTGCAAACGGTATATCTAATAAGGGGTCAATATCCAAAATATATAAAGAACTTATACAACTCTTCACCACCACCCCCACCCCGCCTCCAAATAATCCAGTTAAACATGGGCAGAGGATCTGAATAGACATTTTTCCAAAGAAGACATACAGATGGCCAACAGACACATGAAAAGATGTTCAACATCACTAATCATCAGAGGCCAATGCAGGGCTCAAACTCATGAACCATGAGATCATGACCTGAGCCGAAACCAAGAGTCAGACGCTCAACCGACTAAGCCACCCACGTGCCCCACCACAATCAATTTTAGCCCACTCTTATTAATTTCCAAAAAACCCCTATATCCTTTATCAGTCACACTCATTTTGCCCCAACTGCCCTCCCTGCCCCACCAGTCCTATGCCTAACACTTATCTACTTTCTGTCTCAATAAATTTGCCTATTCTGGACAATTCATGCCCACGTGATTATTGACAAGGTACAAGAACAATTTAATGGTTCACTTTTTAAAAAATATGTTTATTTATTTTAGAGAGGGGGTGAGAGAGAGAGTGCGTGGTCATGAGCAGGAAAGGAGCAGAGAGAGAGAGACAGAAAATCTGAAGCAGGCTGTGCGCTGTTAGCCCAGAACCTGACGCGGGGCTTGAACTGACAAAAGATGAGATCATGACCTCAGCAGAAGTCAGTCTCTCAACCAACTGAGCCACCCAGGCACCCCCAATGGTTCACTTTTTTTTTTTTTTTAACAAATAATGCTGGAAAAAATGGACATCAGTAGGCAAAAAAAAATTTTTTAATGAGTCTCAATGTAACTCTCACACCTTTGGAGAAAATTAACTCAAAATGGTTCAATGCCTTAAATGTCAAACATAAAATTATAAAACTTTGACAACAAAAAATAGAAAATCTTTGAGACCTAAGACTAGGCAAAGAGTTCTTAGACTTGACACCAAATTCATAACTCATGGAAGGAAAACTTGATAAATAGAACTTAATAGCAATTTAAAATGTTTGCTTTGCTCCTGTTAAGAAGATAAAAAGACAAGCTATAGAATGGAGGGAGGTACTATTTGCTAACTAGATATCCAACCAAGAGCTAGTGTCCAGAATGTATAAAGAACTCTAAAAAATCAACAGTAAAAAGAGAAAGCGATCTAATTAGACCATAGGCAGAAGACATGTATAGACATCGTCCTGAAGAAGATAATCAGATGGCAAACAAGTACTTGAAGGATTGTTCGACATCAATAACCATTAGGGAAATGCAAATTAAAGCTGTGAGGTATCACCACATAGCTATCAGAATGGCTTCTAGAAAAAAAAATCGTGGCAACACCAAATGCTGGCAAGGATGCAGAGGAATTGGATCACTCATATATTATACTCCGGGGCATTTATCCTAGAGAAATCAAAGCAAGTTTTCACAGGAGTACCTGTACACCGGGGGCCTGGGTGGCTCAGTCAAGCATCCAACTCTTGGTTTCCTCATTGGTCATAGTCTCACAGTTCGTGAGTTCGAGCTCCTCATTGGGCACTGCACTGACAATGCAGAGCCTGCTTGGGATTCTCTCTCTCTCTCTCTCTCTCTCTGCCCCTTCATAGCTCGCTCTTTCTCTCTCAAAATAAATAAATAAGCTTTTTCTCTTGCTCTTTCTCTCTCAAAATAAATAAATAAGCTTTTTAAAAAAAATCCGTGCACTCACATTTATACAAATACTCATGTATTTGTAATAGACAAAACCCGGAAACAATCCAGCGGCCCTTCGAAGGGTGAATGTTAGACACACAGTGGTGCCTCCAAATCATAGAATATCACTCAACAGTGAAAAGGAACCACCTATCAATACACAGAAACAGCTTACACAGCTCTGGAGAATTTTGCTGAGAAAAAGACAGTCCCGAAAGGTTACATACTGTATGAGTTCTTTCATGTAACAGTCTTGAAATGGCAAATTTTAGAAATGGAGAACGGATTCGTGGGTGTCACAGGTAGGGTAGGGTGGGAGAGAAGTGGGTGTGGCTATGAAGGGCAATAGGAGAGATTGTTGTGGGTTTGGAAATGTCTATAACTTGACTCTGTCCCGTCAATGTTCTGGCTGTGGTATTACACTATCGTTTTGCAAGCCAGTACCGTTAATGGATTAGTCGAAAAAGGGTACATGGAATCTCTACATTATTCTTTACCGCTGCATGAACCCACGTTTGCCTCAAGATTAAAAATTTAATGTAAAACAAGCTTACATACTGTCTCATTCCATTTATAGGACGTTCTTGAGAAGACCAAGCTATGGAGACGGAGAACAGCTCAGTGTTGTCAGAGGTTAGGAGAAGGTGAGGGTGGGTGTGACCAAGAAAGCAGAGCCCCAGGGAGAATTTTCCGCTGATGGGATGTGTTCGGTACCCTGCTTGTGGTGGTGGTTATGTCAATCTATAGATGTGTTGAAGTTCGTAGACCTACATGCCAAAAAGAAAGGCCATTTTAAACGTATAATCCAAACATATACTATTAGTAACATATGCAGCCCATTTGTTTTTTTTACAGTGCTTCGGTGAGTTTGGTTGGATAATAACAGCAGTTTAGATTTGCTTCCCTCTTTACTGGTTTGGACGATGTTCAATGTAGGACAGCGGGAAGGGCATAAAACGTGGAGTCAGACAGTCTGGTATTGTATCTTGGCTACGCCGTTTATTGGGTGCATGATCTCGATCCTCATGATTTCATGTGTAAAGTGAGGCTCCTACCCACATCGCAGGGTTATTTTGCGGCTTCAGTGGAACGAGAGGGCCTCGACGTATTGTAGGAGGCCCGGAAATCTGTAAGGATGCCACGCCTTTTTTGTAGAAAATAAATTGTAGGCTTCGAACATAGCTGTATGGCTCCTTAACAATGTGTGTGAACACTATGGCCGCCGATACAATAAAAACACCTAATTGAAAGTTAGCTTTATGCTTTTTAGGTTATTTTCAAGCACAAGGGTCTTTTACACTTGAAAGTGAGTATACTTGGATATACTTGAGGTCCTTTATACGCGAAAGTATCGGAGATACGTGAGACGATGTCTGCTTAGTACCTGAGAGTTCAGAAGCAGGAGGAGGAGTAGCTGTGGAAGCAGAAGTAGGAGTTTAGTAGTAGGAGTAGAGTTAGTTGAAGCAGCAGAAAAAGAAGGGGCTGAAGAAGTAGGAGTCGTAATAACAGCGGTGATCGTGATAATAATATTAATAGCAGCCATCGTGGCAATAGTCGTGGTAGTAGTGATTGGAAAAATCGTGGCCACTGTTGTTGGAGTCCTATTTTCACATGCACTGTTTTAAAGTTTTAAAAAAATGTTTAATGTTTATTTTTGAGGGAGAGAGAGAGAGAGAGACAGAGACAGAGAATGAGCAGGGGAGGGGCAGAGAGAGAGGGCGACACGGACTCCGGAGCAGGCTCCAGGCTCTGAGCTGTCAGCGCGGAGCCCGACGCGGGGCTCGAACTCAGGAACCGTGAGATCGTGACCGGGGCCGAAGCGGACGCTTAACCGACTGAGCCCCCCCAGGCGCCCCTCATGTCCGCTGTTTTATGTGGTCCTCCCAGCATCCGTGAGGGGTGAAGGGCAGAGCTTGTACGCCCCATTCTACAATGAGAACTCGAAGGGGGCGGGAGGGTGCCTCCTTTTCCAAGATCCTGTGGTTTGAAGTTGCCACAGCTGAGAGGAGAGCCCAGGTCTTCCCCCTCGGAAAGCATGGCCTAGAGAAGCCAGGGAAGGTGGCCGTCGTAGCCCTCTCCGGCTGTTACAACAAACCACCACGGATTGGGATAGCTTAAACAACAGATCTCTCTCTCTCTCTCTCTCTCTCTCTCGGTTCTGGAGGCTGGAAGTCTGGGATCCAGCTGTCCGCTGATTCAGGGTCTGGAGAGGTGTCTTCCCAGCTTGCAGATGGCCGCCTTCTTGCTGTGTCCTTGTCTGATACAGAACCCTCTGGTCTCCTCTTCTTATAAGGGCACTGACCCCATCATGGGAACCCCACCTCATGACCTATTCTGCACCAAATCACCTCCCATAGGCCCCACCTCCAAAACCACGACGTTGGGAATTAGGGCTTCGGCATAAGAATTTCGTGGCGGTGGCAAGGGTGGGGCGTGGGGGACGCAAACATTCAGTCTGTAGCAGCAGCCCTATTTAGTATCTGAGGGATATATTCTACATCCAGGGAGACTGGTACTTGACCTTGCACTCAGCGGTCCCACCGTGTTGTTAAGCAGAACAAGTGGCCTCCCAGCGTGCTCCCTGTTGCCTGCCTCGGCCGGGGCAAGTAAGCCCATTTGCCTTGGAAGCCAGCCAGGCAGGAGAGAGAGAGTCAAGCTAGTGGGAGCTAACTGTGTCTTCAGGAAGAAGGCTTCCCCCTCAGGCTCCTCTGGGAGGTGGTCCAGGCCCTGTGACGGCCAGGTCCCTGGGGCAGCCCAGCCCACCTACCAGAAAGGCCATGGCTCCGGGCACAGGAGGCCTGCACCCGGTTGACGGCCTCAGCACTGACGCCAACGCCTCTCCAGGAAAACAGGTGGGCTGGGCTTGCCCTCGCCCGTCCAGCCCCCATGTCCTGAGATTCACCTCCCCAAGATTACAGTACCTACAACGGTGCAGGGGCCACTGGAAGCAGCCGGTCGGCGGGGCTGGGGTCGGCCACCCGCTCTGTGCTCAGAGACGACAAAGAGAAGGCGCAGCCTGGGCAGAGAGGGGGTAGCAGAGGGAATGCCTTGTCATCTGATCCATAGCTGATTAATCCTTTGAAAATGTGCTCTGGGGACATGTCCGTGAAGGACGTCACTGAGGTGGGGGAAGAATGTGGCCTGTTGTCTGGGCCCGGGACACAAAGGCCTATCTGTGCGCACGTGGGCACTGGGATCCAGGCCGGATCAGCTGCTCTGGTTTCCTCCTTCGTCTTCACAATACGACTACAGAGTTACAGTCTGCCCTTCTACCCCCGCCCCAGGAGAGCTGGGCAGTGGGATTTCTGCCCACTGGGTTCCTGCTGAGCACAGCCAGCAAGGCCAGCCTCCCGGCCCACTTGGCTCCTGGTGAGTCTAGAATTTCAATAGCCTGCGTCTCCCTGCCCTCATTTACTGCCCTCTCTCGTCTTCCCTTTCTCTTGCCCTCCCCGGCACATGTGTGAGTGGCAGATCCAGGGTGATCTGGACCCAGCCGGTCACCGGGGAGCCAAGCCTGGAAGCCCGAGAGATACCCAGCTGGGTGGCGGCCAGCCGTGGCTCAGGGTCACTCTAAAAACAACTTTGCTCGGGCCGTGGGGCAGTGGCTGCCCTGGCTCCACCACCCTGATTCCTAGGAAACCGGGCAAGGGACGTGCTCCCCTGGCCGGAGCCCCTGCCGACACCCAGCAGGGAACCAGGGTGGCATCAGCATCAGAAAGCCTGGATTACACAGTGGTGCAGGCAAGGTTCTTAACCCCCAGGAGTGTTGCTTTCCTCGTTTATGGAAAATGAGGATCGTAGTTCATGCGCCGTGCGATGCGGGGAGCGTTCCACGGGTGGGAAGCGTGGCTGAGTGCGGGGTGGACACGGCCGTGAAAGACATGCACACGTGCGCACCGTGCATCCGCCACTCGAGGCCATTTTCTCTGTGTACTTATAACCATGGATGACTGCCGCGCGCCCAGCAGCGTGTTAGACGCGTAGGTGAACAAAAGAAACAAAATCCCTGGGCTACTAGCATGCAACTTCTCATGGGGGGAGACAGATGGGAAGCAATAGAGGTAGTAAATAAGGAGGGCCCATAGCATGCTAGAAGGTGCTAAGAGCTACGGGGAGAGACGGAGCAGAGTGAGAAGAAACAGAAGGTACACGCGAGGGGGAAGGTTTCAATCTTTAGGTGAGGAAAGGCCACATCGGGAAGGTGATACTTCTGGAGAGATCTGAGGGAGGGGAGAAAGGGAGCCAGGCAGACCCCACCCACCCCCCACCCACGAGGGCGAGGAGAGCATCCCCGGCAGAGGGAACAGCTCAGCGAAGTCCCTGAGGTGGAGGGGTGCCTGGTGAATCTATGGAGGGGGAAGGGGTGGCTCTGCAGGGGAGGGTGGGAGCAATGGACAAGGTGAGGGGATCAGGTCTGCAGGGTCTTTGTCTTGCTTTGCTGGGGCTGCCTATAAACAAAGTGCCGGGAGCGGAGAGACTTAAACAATGGAATGTTCTAGAGGCTAGAAGTTCACGATCAGGGTGACAGCACTGCCATGCTCCCTCTGAAGGCTCTAGGGAAGGACGTTCCAGGCCCCTCTCCTGGCTCCGCAGTTCCTTGTCTTCCTGTCTGTGCATGTGTCTGGGTCCAAATCCCCCCTTCTTCTTAGGGCCTACCCAATGACCTCATTTTAACAAATTACCTCTATAAAGACCCTGACTCCAAACAAAGCCATGTTCTGAGGTACCGCGTGGGCGTTAGGACTTAAGCGTGTCTTTTTTGAGGGACACAATTTAACCCTTAACAGCCTGTAGGCCACCGAAAAGACCTCAGCTTTTGTGTTGGGATGCGGGAGCCATCTGAGGGACTGGGGCCGAGAAGGCAGGACACTCTGTGACTCCTATTTTGAAAGGATGACCAGTCTCTCCAGAGGTGATTTGTCCTCCCATATCTGTGCCCCTTGCGCCTCCCGAGTTGTATTCCTGGACGCAGTGCTGGGGAGGGAAAGGCTACTCTCTGTGGGGCCCGGGGGTTGGGGCAGCCAGTGCCGGTAGCTTGCCCCCCGCCCCCTGCCCCGGCTGCCTTGCCATGTTTTATGACACTGCCACTCTCAGACATGGAAACCCAAAGTGGGTTGCAGTGTGATGGGGGAAATTTCTGGACCATCCACCGGATGTGATTTCTCCCTCTGAGCCGAGCACAATCCCCAAGACAAGACCCCACCGTAGAGTCCCACGTGTCTACCCAGCTCCTTGCCTCGCTCCTCTGGGGCCCGCGCCTCCTTCTCACCTCACCCACAGTCCCCTCTCCTCCAGGAAGCCCAGTCTCTGGGAGACGGCCATGTCCCCCTCCATCCCCCTGCCTTTCCTCCAAGCCTGTGAACCTATGGGTGTGAGCACCCCCTCCGAGGTTTTCCCGCTCCCGGGGGAGGCCGGCATTGACGTGGTAACGTTTTCCTGATGTTGCTTTCACGGATGCTGAGAAAGGATCTGTTCTCTGTATTGTCATGTGGAGCGATTGAGGGAGCCCCTGGAGACCTTGGGGGCGAGGGGGGGGGGGACCAAAGTCTCCATTGCCACTGCTTTTACCTGTGTGGGTTGTCTGACTCTCCTTTCTCCCCACTGCTCCTTTTGACGTATGCCACGTTGGCCTGCAAATGGGCTCTTGCTTGTTCTTCTGAGGCAGCTTCTGGAGGCAGCCCTGTCTCCCTCGGATGTTGACAGGGTCAGACCAAAACCATGAGGATGAAGCTAACACACAGAGGGGGTGGCGGCAAGCCCAGGGCAGGGGAGTGGGGCCCGTGCCAGGGTGAGGAGGCCTCCCATGCCCACCTGTCCCCGGGGCTCCTGTTCCCAGCAGGTGGGAGGCAGGGGAGGAAGGAGGGTGCGGGATGGGCCAAGGATCAAGCTCTATCTTCCCAGCTCTCCTTCTGTGGGTTGGGAAAGGTGTGTCTTTTTCTTGGGGCCCGAAGTTATCCATCCAGGTGATGTGAGCCCTCTCATCATTCTGGGGGCATCCCAGGAACACAGGACACCCCTCCTGCAGGCCTCCCAGGGCTCTGTCACCACAGCTCTCCTACACCTGGTCGACCCTCCCAGCTCAGGGGCGCAGGACCATAGGATAAACTACCACAGCCCAGTGTGCCTCGGGCCTCCTTTGTACAGGTCAAGCCGCACGAGCCGCCCGCAGACATGGCCTGTTTTCTGACCTGGTGGTCACCATGGGGCGGGTATTTCAGGTGGGACGTTTTGGGTCATTGCATGAGTGCGGGCCCTCCGACAAGCTGACGGCAAGACAGGATTACATTGCAAGCATTGTACTAGGGGAAATACCTATGTGAACCGAAATGGGCAGTGAGTCAGATGAGGCTGGAGAGCTCTCAGATTCTTCTCGTGCCGACCCGCGTGAAGGAGAGGGAGAAGGGGACATCCTAGATAGTCGTATAGTCTAAGGAAGGTTCAGCAAGGCCATTGGGGGGGTCCTCTGTCCCATCAGCCGTCGGAGAAGTCTGAGTTTCCCAGGTATGGGTCTGCCTTAGTATTCCAGCTGTGCTCAGCCACTGGGAGCAGCCGTGACAAGGGTGGCTTGGCACAAACACAGCTGTGACTTTCAAACGCAGCAGCTGGGGCCCCTGGTTAGTTATGCTCCCGTAGTTGGAAGTCTGCAAGCTACAGTCTTAGGGCCAGCCACAGACGTGGCCACTTTGAATCACCTGTGGCCCTCACACTTTGGAAATGGCTGGGTCCCTACCCCAGGAGCTCCATGCCAGGTCTGTGTGAGTGTTAAACTCAGGTAGTAGGGTCACCAGCCTATTTAGAGTTCTCATACAGACCAAACACACAACCGCGGAACACAGAAGACTCTCAAAGTACGGCCCATTGGCCACCCGCAGGAATGTTCGTTTAAAGTACACCTCTCTGGATTCCATCTCCGACCCACCCAGACGCCATCTCTAAGGGATGGCCTCGGAATTGGCGTTTAGCCCACCAACACACCCAACACACACACACACACACACACACACACACACGATTCTTGGGCCCTCTACATTTTGAATTTCAAATCAACTCGCTCTATTCTGCTGAAAATGAACGTGCGTATCAGAGTTCATGTCTCAGTGTCTGGATTAGAAATGATGGGTGAGGACCACAGACTTCCAAACTGAGCTCTGGGGGACCTGTGCTTTGTGGTCTGGCCAAGCACAGGTGCTTCCATATCCCCTTTCCCCCAAAGAGTACAGTGGGCGTAGCATTTCTTGGGACCCACATGCTTAGGAACTTCAGCTTCGTGCTTATAAGGATGTAGGGACTCTGAATCTCCCGACGTTTCTTTTCTGAATGACCCCCCTAGGAAGGTGTGCCTGGGGACCCTTCCTTTTAACACTCTTACGCACACCCATTGCCAGTTTCCATGGCCTGGGCTCCCAGGAACCTTCCCCACCTGTCATCTGTCCTTCCTTTATTCTATTAGCACCAGGTACTCAGGCCTCAGGGATTTCTCGTCTTATCTGTGCTTATCCGCAGCATTCTTGGAGGGTAAACGTACATCCTGCAGCCCCATTCCTTCCAGTCCTGAGTGACTGGGAACACTCCTGCCTTTGTTGGTTTTCTTATCTCTGCCTTCCTCCACCTTGGAGGCCCGTTTCTGCCCCTGGATTCATTCCAGCCCACTTGGTTGGCCCTGCTGTGTTCTTGGCCAAACCCGGATGACTCATTCTCTGGGTGGACATTTGTAGAAGCATCAACTCTAAAAATCAATTTCAACCAATACTCCTCAGTACTAGTAATGGTACTGAAAATCTGGTCTCCTTGTGGCTGGTCACGGGGGTATTATTAAAACTCTTTAGGAACATCATTTGGCAATACATATGAAGTAGGAAGAGATCTAAGTGTAGGAGATTCAAGAGAACTTTGATGTGGGAATTTCACTTTTGCAGATCTAGCTAAAGAAAATAAACCTGAAGAGGAAAACATTTCATATAAATTAAAATGTATGTTAGGGCACCTGAGTGGCTCAGTCAGTTAAGCATCAGCTCTTGATTTCGGCTCAGCTCATGGTCTCATGGTTCAGGAGATTGAGCCCCACATAGGATTCCATGCTGACAGTGTGGAGCCTGCTTGGGATTCTCTCTCTCCCTCTCTCTCTCTCTCTCTCTGCCCCTCCCCTGCTCATGCTCTCTCTCTCTCTCTCCCAAGAGAAATAAACAAACATGAAAAGAAATTTTAATGAAAATGTACGCTGTAGAAATTTCTAATATGGGAAAATTGGAAATAATAACAAATGGCTAGTATTTATTACGTGCTTATTATGTACTAGGCATAACTAAATTCTTTATTATTTAATCTAATCCTCACCATGTCTCTGTAAGATAGGAACAGCTATTATCTGCAGCAAGAATGGCAATTAGTTATCCCCATATAACTTCTAGAATTTCCACTAGGCACCTAGTAAGTGAAAGAGGTATGTGGTAGTTTGGACTGCTGGCCGGGGCCCTGCCCTACCTCAAGACTCATTCCTTTCACTTTGAACACAACCATTTCCTGCCTCTCCCCCTCTTCAGCAATTAGAATACAATAGGGTAAGTGCCATAGCACAGCCAATTAATTACTTGAATCCCTACTGAGGACATCCCGCCCCCCTCTTTATAAAGTTGGGTTTATGGATCTGACAAGTCTTTAAATGAATTGGCTTAATATTTTTATTTATTATTTTATTTAAAAATCTTTTTTTTAATGTTTATTTACTTTTGAGAGAGACACAGAGACAGAATGCAAGTGGGTTGGGGCAGAGAGAGAGGGAGACACAGAATCCGAAGCAGGCTCCAGGCTCCGAGCCATCAGCACAGAGCCCAACGCACGGGGCTTGAACCCACGAGCTGTGAGATCATGAACCGAGCCGAAGTTGGCCGCTCAACCGACTGAGCCACCCAGGTGCCCCGGCTTAATATTTTTAATTGAATAAATTCGGAAGAGTGCCTCATTTTAGATCTAGCTCCTCATTTAAACCTTCAAGATCACCTGGATCCTGACCCTTTCATTTAGTATAGGAACTACCTCTCTCAAAGTTTTCTTACTACAGAGATCCCACGGCACCTGCTCCAGGTTTTCAGTGCAGATGTTGGTTTGCTTAGGTCCGAGCAGGGCAGCATTGAGACCTTCTCTAGATCAGGATGATCATGTTAAAACTCATCCACTGACACCTTTAAAAAAATAAATGACTTAGGAACTCTTCATATGTAAAGTTTTTGTCGGTCATCTGTTAGCTCCAAAGCATAATTTGAGTACCGGGTTGGCTCTTTGGCCAGCTGCTTCAGTGTCCTCACCTGGAATAAGAGTGATCATTCCACCTCCACAATGATGGGGGAGACACAGGTGACAGTGCCTCCCCCTGTACTTGCCACATGGATGGCCCTCGGTACACATGCATTGATTCATTTAAGCCCGCTTCTCCTCCTCCACATTCATTCGACATGCGTCTTGAGGGATGTGAATGCAGTCCTGGGCCCTACCCACGCCGTGGAGAACTCCAGATGACTGTGGGAGACCCAGTGGGGCAGCAGAGTCCAGGTTTGACTTGGTACTTGCAGACTTTTCTATCAAGAGAAACTGGCTCCCTTCCCTTCCCTTCCCTTCCCTTCCCTTCCCTTCCCTTCCCTTCCCTTCCCTTCCCTTCCCTTCCCTTCAGTAGGGGTGAGAAAATAATCATTATTGAGTACATGTACATAGGAGGTAAGGAGCTGGGGCACCTGGGTGTCTCAGTTAAGTGTCCAACTCTTGATTTCAGCTCAGGTCATTACCCCACGGTTTGTGAGATCAAGCCCCTCATTGGGCTTTCCACTGACATCACGGAGCCTGCTTGGTATTCTCTCTCTCCCTTTCTCTCTGCCCTCCCCCACCACCCAAAATATGTAAATGTTAAAAAAAAGAAGGTAAGGAGCATTTTCTAATCAAACTAATGGTCCCCTTGAGAAGCACTTACTGCCCAAAGGGACTTGGAACATGCTAAAACCATAATCGCTTAGGCAGTTACATTTTTCAAAAATATATGTGTGGATAAATGTAGACGCTCTTGTATTCATGTAGGTACATTCTTTTTCCACTGATGTCCCCTCCTTCCCCCTCCTCTTGCCACCGATTTGGCACACTTGTTCCAGGCATTGAGCTGCCCTCGAAGTGATTGGAGGGACAGAGCAGATTGCCCGGACTTGGTGTCCCAAGGGAATGCCAGACTCACCCATTCATTTGTCAAAGACCTTTGGAGGTATTCGCTCTTCTTTTCCATGGGGAGCTATCAGTGAACAAGACTGAATGTAGTTCTGCACCCACAGAGCTTACGTTCTGGTAGAGAGAAGCCGGCAATGAACCCAAGATACAGAGGACAATCTCAGAGAGTCAACGGTGCCGTGAGGAGGAGAAAATGAGGCTGCGATGGACTACGTGATGTGCCCAAGGTCACACATAAGTAGGGGACAAAGCCAGGACCCAAATACCATACTTCTGTGCACCAAAGCCCACCTTCCTGACTCTGGGCTACGTAGACTGTCTCACAGCTCGTGTTTCATCCCAGCCGAATGAGGGTTAGACCTTACCTCTGTGTTGCACTTTATACTCTTCCAAGCTATTTCCAGCACGTCAGCTCGTTTCACCTTGGGGCATTATCGTTTCCAGCTTCTCCTCTGAGGCCTGCCATGAATGCAAAGGAAAATGGCAGGAACAGATCCTCTCGAGCAACGGAGCCAATTAGGCTTCCTACGGAGGTAGAACACTTACATTCCCATGACGTGAAGGACCAAGAAACGCCTTGAGTCAGCCGTGTCTAGAGCAAAATCTCCTGGGCCAGAACTTAAATGGGAAAAGACCTTTCCTTTCTCCTGCAACTCTTATGCAGTCTCCTCAGTGTTGCAAGAATGTACCAGTGGGCAGCTCCTGTGTTCTTAGGTACTGTGGGAATGGAAGGGAATGACCACAGTGCTCTATTCTTCTGGGGAAGACACTTTCCACTCAGCAGAGCAGCACTTATTCCTTCAGGTGCTCAGTCTTAGCAGCAAGGTTAGCACTTGACTATTTGCAAAGTACAATGACATCCTTGATCTTGTTCGATGCTCATGTGAACCTTGTTGGGTAAGTCCTAATGTTCCTCTTAATTACAAATGGGGAAACTGACGACCAGAGGAGGCAACTGACTCAGTGTGTTTCTGTGGGGTTTGCAGGTGAGCTGAGCATTGAGATTTCTGACACCAAGTGTCCCCCTCGCCCCATCATGAAAGGACACTTGCTTTTGTGATGGCTTTGGAAGGAACTCTTCCAAAAACGTATTTGCTTCTCCACCCTTTGAAGCAGAGGACCCCATGAGGGAGTGATGGTGTGTGGTACAACATTTTCTTGATGTGTAAAGGTACCTTTGTGGACACACATGTTCTGTTCTGCCCAGAAATGTATCTTTCTGTTTGTTAGTTAGTTTGTCTGTTTTGTTTTTAGAGGGGGAGCAGGGGCAGAAGGAAAGGAAGAGAGAGAATCCTAAGCAGGCACGGAGCCCAATGGGCTCTATCTCACGACCACGAGATCACAATCTGAGCCAAAATATGGAGTTGGATGCTTAACCAACTGAACCACCCAGGTGCCCTGAATGTACCTGCTTTATTTGGGTATTTTTGCTTTGCTTTTTGATATCACTGGGCCCACATACTGAAGTCCTGGTGTTCGCTTCGTATTTTGAAGCTTCCAGCCAGAAGGCAAGCTTATTATAAATTGTTGTTGGCAATTCCAGTAGGATGTAAGTTGCTACAAACCTTTGGAGGGGCAATTAGGCAATAAGTTTAGGAAGCTTTAAAATGGGTGATGGGTATTGAGGAGGGCACCTTTTGGGATGAGCACTGGGTGTTGTATGGAAACCAATTTGACAATAAACTTCGTATATTGAAAAAAAATAAATAAGAATGTTCATCATTTTTGATCCTACAATCTCATTTCTAAGAATGTGTCCTACGAAAACATTCAGAAGGCTCCAAAGATATTGCTGTATAAGATTATTTATCATGACATTGTTGATAAGTTTGAAAATTGAAAGCAGTCAACAGAAGGAACAATTGGGCTTATGATCAAGTAAAAGAGATATTAAGTCCACGTGATAGAATATGAGACAACCATTAAAATTGGAAAAACATTATTGATGGCATTATGATACATTCATTTGTTAAGGAGGTTGTAAAATGGCGTGTGCATTGTGATGGCAATTTTGAAAAAAGAAACAGAAGTAGGAACATAACAGAATCTGCACCACCATTTTCTAGAGTTACTTCTGGGTGTAGGTTATGAATGGTCTTTATCTCTTTCTGTATGATTTTGTTTTGTTTTGTTTTCTACATTGAACATGTGCCGCTCTTAAAAGAAAATGCTCAGATACTGTTTAGGCATGAAATATTGGCCACCTGTGCAACAACCCACAGAGGCTCTGAGTAAGGCGAGGCTTGCGAGTGTGGGTATCAGATGACCGTGACCTCATGGAGCAGGGAAAGTGTCTCTGCTGATTTCTAAATTGGGAGCTGTGTTGCAAAGGTTTCAGGAAAGCTGTTATGGAACATATTCCTGATAATACCCTTGGGCTGTGTTGCAAAGGTTTCAGGAAAGCTGTTATGGAACATATTCCTGATAATACCCTTCCTGATAAATACCCTACCCATGGGCAGCATGCTCTCTGGAGTACTGAAGGCACAGGAGGATTCATGCACCCCCAACCACCACCCTCTTACACACACATCTGTACCTTGTATTCCCGAACATCCTTAGATTGATGGGCCAGTGTAATACAATCCCCAGGAAGCCCCAACTTGGCTAGTGGGGCTTCTAGACTGAGTCTGCCAGACTGGGGAGCCTTCACGGCTCCAAGAATCTGCTGAGTTAGGACAAGCCTCTGGCTTCTAGGTGACTGGGGAAGGTGCACTCGCACTGCAACCCACCCCAGTCTCCTCAGCTTCTCATGGAGGGTTGGGGCAGCAGGCAAGATGATGGACCCCAGGCTTACTTCAACCTCAATGAGCCAAGAAGGGAACTGTGACAAGGTCTAACAGCCAATGGTAGTGGTTAATGTTGGTGTATTTTTTAGTAGTCCACAGAAATCTTCTAAGAAAGTGAGATGCTTTTATTCATTCATCCAGCAAACATTCATTCATTCAACAGATATTTATTCATGTTAGTTTCTAGGAGAAAGGAGGATGAATAAGAAACAACAGTCCCACTCCTTGCTATCTACACAAGAACACTGCAAACATATTTCCACACAAAAGCCTGTACGTGAATGTTCATAGCAGCATTACGCACAGTCCAAAAAGCGCTAACCTGAATGTCCATCAACCGATGAATGGTTGAATAAAATGTGGTACATCTATGATGAAATATTATTTGGCCATAAAAAAGAAATAGAGGGGCGCCTAGCTGGCTCAGTCAGTAGAGCATGTGACTCTTGATGTTGGGGTTGTGAGTTCAAGCCCCATGTTGGGTGTGGAGATTACCTAAAAAAAAGGGGGGGGGGTGGGAATAGAGTAGTGATAATGTTACAGCCTGGATGAACTTTGAAAACGTTGTACTGAATGAAAGAAACCAGACCTCAAAGTTCTCATGTCATGAGTCCACTTACATGAGATGCCCAGAATAGGCAAATGGCTATAGATTTCTAGACAGAAAGCAGATTAGTGGTTGCCTAGGGTTTTTGTGGTGGTGGGAAGGGCGGAGGGATGATGGCTGAGGGAAGCAGGATTTCCTTTAGTGGTGGTAAAAGTGTTCTCAACTGCATCATGGTGCAGGGATGAATGGGGTTCTACCCCTGAGACTCCAGCTCCAGGTTGGGGTGGGCAGGAACATCACTCGGTTGGCTGGGCTCTGCCCTCGTCGCTTGGTGGCCCAGGGTGTGTGGCCTGACTCCAAATAGTCTCATTGTAGTGACTGATACGCTACAACAAAGCCTTAATTTTTTGCAGACGAAGGCTGAAACATGAGGTTAGACCATGCGCAAGGCAATGATCCCTCTCATTGCTAGAAAGCCAAGCTACAATAGGCATCCGCTTCTCCCTCTGCAGGGCCCTGGAAGTATGGAACTACTGACAAAAACAGATGCTAGGACCTGATAAGATACCCCTTTGTTCCACTGTTACCCAGTGTCCTCAGTCCTACGGGACAACACTAGGCTGCGCATTGCAATTCAGCCCCAGTCTCCCTTTTTCCAGCACTATGGTCCCAAGCAAACCCTTCGTCCAAATATCCCCATATTTTCTGGTCTCCGTCCATCAGTTCACACTGTTTCCCCTGCCCCGATGCCCTTTCTCCTTCGTTCCTTGTTAAAATTCCACCTCATCTTTGGCATCTTCAAGATCTGGACCAAATGCACTTCCCTCCACTTACCATGTGCTTCTATGCTCTCTGCTTTCCTCTCACTGTCCAGCGTCAGAAGGCGTTGCCCTCTCCTCCGCGACCCCCACCCCACCTTGTTATCCTTTGCGCCTGGGTGACGGTACCACCCCATCTGCCCATTGTGGGCATTTCTGGATAACGATCTCCTTGAGGACTGGGCTTTCATACGATCCCGATTTTTATGCTCCCTGGTGCCCAATGCAATGCCTTGCACATAGCATGCCCTCAGGAAACGTCGTCTGAATTACCGTATGGCATTTTCCTAGCTGGGTGGGCTAGCTGTTTTCTGCAGAAACTCAGCAGACAGGAATTCACCACTAACCAGCCTGAAACTCAGGCAACTGATTTCACAGATGGAAACTGTTTACAGAATTTTCAGCTCCCTCCGCCCATGTGTTCACTGAGGGCTACATTCACTGGTCACTTCTGGGACTCTGTATCTCTCTGTACCTTCCTGCCGATCAGCCAGTACACCGCTAAATGCCAGCAGCTTCCGCAGAGCACCCTGGGAACACCACTGAGGGTGCTCTAAGGACCGGAGAGGGAGTTGCTAAAGCTGAGAGATTTTCAGTTCATTATGTTCTGTTCAGTTAAGCCATCAGTGATATTTCTTCTTTAGACCTTCAGGCTTTTCTGCCAAACACACAAATATCCCAAACGCTTGCCTCCATATTGGTGAAGTGCGGAGAGTAACACGATGGGTCTTGTAGTAGAAAACCAGTGTTCTCTTCCGTGGGATTTTTAAGGGTCTATTGTCCTTTTGCGCAGAATTTTATTGTGTGTCGGTGTCAGTTGGTTTTCCGGAGGAGTACATGTCCAAATTTATAATGAAAGACAAGCAAAGTGGGACTTCACGGCCTTGGCCGGACACCAAGTGATAGCTAATTTTTGCAGCAGGGAAGATGAAATCAAAAGTCCCTGAACTGCAATTTTGGTTTCTCCTTCTGTTCCAAAACAAAATCGTTTCAATAACACCCTCCGGTCTTAATCAGAATTATTAGTTAATGAAAGTATGTCTGTATTTCCAAAGTGTATATATATATATATATATATTTTTTTTTTTTTTTTCATCTTAAATGTCATCCTGGCATTGACAACTGTGTTTGGGGGCTTTTATTTTTGATGAAGACAGAGGAGTCTGGTTAAATGCATTAACAGTTCATTTAACCTAATGAACTGGAAGACAAAACAGAAACCCAGTTGACTAGAAATCCAGTTGACTAATTGTTACTCTTTATGGTTGACATTAGCTGTCACCTCGTCTTCAGTCAATATACAGAAATAAGTACGGCCATTTGTATAATGAAGGGGTAATATTTCTGCTTGAAACTATCTATTTTGTACCCACTTGATTAATTTCAGATTCTGAAATCGGGAATGTCATGGTAACATAAACTCTATGAGCCATTTTGGAATCTCATTTGCTTCCAAGAACAAATGAGGATGTTAATTTACCTAATTTCTTATGACAGGATATAAACTGTATATAGCCCTAGATAGCCCCTCGCGTGTCCATTGTTCTTGGTCTCTCAGACCCCTCAGACTCTACTTTGCACACGCATTGCATACATAATCCTATCTACACACACAGCCATCCTTGCTTTTCTCTGTCTCAATTGCTTTTCTCTGTGAGATTGTCCATTCTTCGTGGACTCTGACCTCTGCTCCAGCCGTCAAGGGTGCTAATGGGCTCATTTAGTATCTTCTCTTCCCAAATCACCCATACTATTTCTTCACATCTAAGATGACATTGGTCGCAAGACGTTTCATTAGTTGATGTACCATTAAAAAAAAAAACCATGATCGTTGCAAGAATACAGAGATTTCAAGTTACATCCTGATTTGAAAGAGGGTTAAGTATGAGACTGTGTGACCCCTGGAATTAATGAAATACGGCACGCGAATTTTGAAGGGAGCCTTCCGGAGGCGATGCCTTAGTGACCCCAATGATGGAGCATCAGGCATCCTGGCAGGTTGGTAGGGCAAGAGGTTGGAGTCAGGGGGCGCTTTCGTTGCCACACAAATCCCACCATTGTAGTAAGCTGCCTGTTCCATCCACAGAGTGACTATGGGTGGGAAGATACAGTATAAAACAGCAAAATAAGACATAAACATAAAAGCATGTAAATAAAGGATCAGATCTGCCTACTGTAGGAAATCCACAGATGTTCTGTAATGCTGTATGAACCAGAGAGGGCAGAGAAAGCCTGTCCCCACAGAGTGTGCCGAGAAGAGCCTACAGTCTATCTCTCTGCTTAGACTTCTGGGTGAAGCCTGGACACCTGAGTTCTGGTTTCTGTTCCACTGCTCTCCAGCCCAGGGGCCCAGTGATCTAGGCTCCCGATTTTCAAACACTGTCCTCAGTGCTGGAGGCCCTCAGATGAGGGAAAGACACAGGCCTTGGGCTTCAGTCTGAACAGCTTCCACATTAACTTGCCTTGGATATTGGATGTCTGTGATTTCCTATTAAAAAAAGAAAAAGTTTCTCTGCTAAAAGAAAGCTTGAGGGGCACCTGGGTGGCTCAGTCGGTTGAGCGTCTGGCTTTGGCTCAGGTCATGACCTCACGGTGTGTGGGTTCGGGCCCCGCATCGGGCTCTGTGCTGACAGCTCGGAGCCTGGAGCCTGCTTTGGATTCCGCGTCTCCCTCTCTCTCTGCCCTTCCCCCACTCATGCTCTGTCTTTCTCTCTCTCTCTCTCTCTCTCTGTCAAAAATAAACACTAAAAAAAAGTAAAAAATAAAAGAAAGCTTGAAAACCATTGCTAGAGATAAACTCTGCACCCTCTCCTACTACTAAAATCCTCAGATTTCTTATTTCACTCCAAAACGTAGGTCATAAAGAAATACTAGAATATTTGTCCTTAGAGAGCATCATGAAGACAAGAAAGCTGTGTCAGTCCATTCAGGCGGCCGTAACCAAGGACCACAGACTGGATGGCAGTCTGTGAGTAAACTGAAATGTATTTCTACAGTTCTGGAGGCTGAAGTTATAGACTGAGGTGCCAGCAGAGGTTCCGGGGAGGGTCCCCTTCCAGATCGCACACCACCAACTTTTATCCTCACATGGCAGAAAGAGGGTGAGAGAGCTCTCTTGAGTCCCCTTTCTAAGGACATGAATCTTATTCATGAGGCCTCCACCGTGATGACCTAATTGTCTCCCAAAGGCCCCACCTCCTAATGCCATCACATTGGGAGTTAGCTCACCTTCTAGCATAAGAATATTGCGGGGATGCAGTCTATGACGAGGACCGAGCGAAGACTTGTACAGCTGGGATCAAGTTGGGATCTCCCTCCCTTGTGAGTGACCCTTTGAGACCACTAAGGAAGTGGAGTTGCCTTCTGTATGAGTTTCCTATGGCTGCTGTTGGCAAACTGCTACAAACTCGATGGCTTAAAATCATTTAAATGTATTGTTTTATGGTTTTATAGGCTAGAAATCTGACATGGGTCTTTCTGGGTCAAAACGAAGGTGTTGGCAGGGATGCATCTCTTTCTGGAGGCTGTAGGGAAAATCTGTTTCCTTACCTCTTCCAGTTTCTGGAGGCCACCTGTATTCCTTGGCTTGTAGCTGCCCCCTTCATCCTCAAAGCCAACGGTGGGTGAAACGAATACCTTTTGCATTACATTTCTCCGGTCCCCTTCCGTAGTCATACCACTCTGACTCTCTTCCTCTGCCTCCTCCTTCCGCTTTTCAGGATCCTTGTGATGATCTTGACCCCATGAAGTTAATCCAGTATAGTGTTCCTCTTTTTAGATCATCTAAATATCAGCCTTAATTCCTCTTTGCCCCGTAATTATATAGTCATAGTTTGCAGCTATTAGGATGTCGGCTCCTCTTTGGGAGTCATTATTCTGTCTACCACACCTAGGCATAGGTGTCATAATGTGGCAGGTCTTGCAAGGATCAGAAAAGAGAAGGGATACAAAAGTAACCACGGGGCCGTAAATTAGCCTATTTTGAGTTATGACTTATCCCCATAGTGTTGCTAGATGACGTTTATTACACAAGGGTCCTAGACAGGAGCACACAGCTATTTCATGTGGGATTGAGGTCACAGGTTGGATTCCCCCAAATGACAGAGATTTCCACACAGGTCATTTATTATGGAGTGCTTTGGGGATCAACACCTTTGGAAGGGACTGGAGGTGAGAAAGACAGTTGGGGGAGAGAGAGAAGTTGGCTTGCAAAGCAGTCTCAACAAAGGTCTCAGCTAATCTTCTAGGGAGCTTTGAAGCTGGAGTGATCAGCTTTTATATTCACATTGCCTGGTCACTGGATGCCCCGGAAAGGGGGTGTGACCTTGATGAGGCCTCTCACTACCCAGAGGGACTTCCTAGAGAGGTCTGAGAGTCTAGGGCTACCGGCCAGGCACCCGCAGCAGCTAGCGAGTAAGTCCATTTAGTTCTAGAGGGGAATTTGGGTGGGTGTATCACAATGCCCACTACAACTGGACCGAGGACTCTAGTGCGGGGTGGTTATCAGTGAACGAGAGGAGACTTTCCAAGGTTTGGGTGTAGAGGAGCGTCCCAGAGCAGGGAGAGTGTCTGTAGGAAGAGGTGGAGGGATTTGCCCAGCCAGGCACAGAGTCAATTTGGAAGGGATGTTTCTCGTTGCCTTTCTGCACCCCTATCCCTACAGGACCCTTAGGCTCCCTGCCCACCAAGGCACAACTGTCTGTTAGTCACCTCCAACTCCACTGGAAATGACAGATAGAACAAGTGGTGGTGACATTGGTCTGAAGATTCTGGACAGTGAGTAGATTTATACAGAGTAAACAAGAAGCTGGCCCAGGGTTTGGCTGGATCTCTTACTCCAGAAACCCACACACTGACAGCACAGTCAATTCAGTGATATTTATGTGCCTTGGTGGCTGGTGTGCATGGTGGCTTTTGGGGGCATTATCTCATGATCACTGTTACCTTGCCATCTGCAAGAGGAAGGCTATGATTATTGACAGTTTGTGGATTTGTGAATGATCTCACTTCTCCCAAAGTGAACTGTCTTCCACATGCCTTGTGACACTTGGCCTCCATCAGAACTCTCTGCAGGGGCTGGGAGTCAAGACTAACCTTAGGCTTAGGCAGGGTAGGTGGCCACCCACTCAAGGTCACCAGAAAAACTCTCCCATCCCCAGAGTTTCCCTAACTTGCCTTCTGATGCCTGAAGGCCCCCGATTAGGCTTTTGAGTTTCAAACTGGTCCTGGTTTAAGTGTAGATGCGCGCAGAAAGGGCAACTACATCTCAATGGAAGCACATTTTAGAAGTTTTCCTGAAAAAGAAAATCCTGGTATATGAGTGGTAGTGTTCCAAGTATCCAAACCCAAGTGATAGCATTCCAAGTGCCCAAAGACTCCCAGGTAAAGCCATGTGGCAATACGACTGAAAGCCCTTACAAACGGTCATACCCGTTGACCTAGTAATTCTACTTCTTGGCATATAGGGAGAGGACTTTGTAGCAAGAATGTTTATCACAGAATAATTTGTAACAGTGTAACGTTGAGAATGTTAACCTTAAAAATAAAACTGTTATTTTACCAGTTAAAAAAATGGGCTTATTCAGGAACAACAGAGAATTGCAATTCAGGACTTGCAAGCTATGGCCAAACCATAGGCAAGTCCAACAAAGGGAAGGAACAGTTTTTTTTTTCTGGAGAAGAAGGAGGAAGTTGGGAGGGGTTATTTGGAAGGCAAGTCCACTGGAGAAAAGCCCAAGTCCAGGGTGATGACAGTTTCTCATTGGCTGAGTTTCAGGGTAGTCCAGTTCTTGCCTGAGATGCAACCTACACCTTTCCCTGTTGGGACCTGTAATTGATGACTCTTGCCTGCTGATGATTCTTCTGTGGGAGTCTGTAATTGACAATTCTTCCTGTAATTGACCTGAGCGGTACTGGCTCCCCCATCTAGCCTCCCCTTCTACCCTCCCCCCCCCCACTTTGGTGAGATTTCCTTTCGTTAAATTTCATAGAAACCACTTGAATGTTAAATATTTGGAAAGTGCTCTGATAAACACTGGCATATCTACCCAATGAAAAAATATCCTGTCATTAAAAATTATAGGGAGTCTGTAATAACACATGAAAATATTTATGTTATGAAAGTGAAAACCCTGGATTCACATTTGTGTGTGCATTTTATCACAGCTATGTAAAAATAAGTTCCTATGCACACAAAAGGAATGAAACCAAGTATGTGCAAACAGCAGCAATGATTTGCTGGGTGGTAAAAGCTAGAGGAGTTCTTAAAATCATTTTATCATTCTCAGGATTTTCAAAGTCTTCGATGGCTCTGTAATACTTCTCTAAGGCAGTGTGGTTTTAAGCATGGTGCAAGCAGGTGGCTGGAACTCTCCGGACGCAAGTTCCCAGCACGACTCCCCTACGCCAGATTCTTTAAGACCATGATCAGGTGGCGGACCGAGTACCCGCAGCGGGGACAGCCCTCTTAGCCCCGTAAGATCCTTGGTTCTCCCTGCGGGCGGAAGTTTGAATGGATTTGAAGGCCTAGATGGACGTTCTGCAGCCAGACGACCCCTCCGCGAAGCGCCCAGCTCTGCCACAGGACCCTCGGCGGCCGCCGTAGCGCGGGGGCGAAGCCGTGGGTTCCCTTGCGCTGTGCTAGCTGCGAGATCGGATCCACCGGGGCCACTCGGGAGCATCCTCAGACCCTGGGGAGCTTGGCTTCCTCACCTGTAAAATGGGTTCCTACCCCCTGGGGCGTATGAGGACTGAATGAGGTATGCATGTTCAGTGATAAAGTGCTTATCACAGTACCCAGTCCCACTGTGGGCAGCCAGCCCAAGGAAGAGTTCTTAGCTGTGTCCTGAGAATCAAGGGAGAAAGTAGCCGTAAAGAACCAGCATTTAATTAGGACTTCGGAAGTGGTAGCAATTCCTTCTTCACTAGGATGGTCTACAAGCTGCACTTCTGGAAATACACACCCTTCGCACCTGCTACTTCCCAGCGCAGTTGGGCAGAGAGAAGGCATCTGCGAGAGTAGAGAGAGCCAGGGGGAAAGGGCCAGAGGGAAGGCAGCCACGCCTGGAGAAAGCAGCCTAACGGAGGCAGGGCTGCACCGGGCCCTCAGCAGCATATCTGCTCTCTGCCCTGCCTGCTGTTTACATGTGTTGCGCCCGTCAGTTGCCCACCCGGGTCTCTGAGGCTGGGAGCCTGGCAGTATCTCTAAAAGCCAGCAGGTGAAGGGCCTGCAACCTCCGGGTGAGTAAGAGGCACTCCAGGGTAGCTTCTTGGAAATAGCCAATTCAGGGGCAGGCCTGCGTCAGTCTGTCCTCTCTCCAGTAAATCAGACTTTGTGCAGGACTACAGAAGAGCAGATTGACACGCCTTCGTCCCATTGTTCAGATGAAAGGTGTTTTCACTTGCGGTTAAAGTGAATTGTACCCGCTACCGTTATAGAGAGCCCTTTCTCTTTAGACTCAGTGTACTAAATGCGCTGTAATCTCACTTAATCCGCGCAGCCAACCTCACAGCATTCTGTCCTTTTTACATTTTGGAAAGCTAAGACTCAGAGTTGGAGAGGCTGGTGGAAGGCTACAGCGAGAAAGCAGTGGGGCCAGAATGTGAATCTGGGCTGCTCCTGGACTCCAAACAGCATGCCCTTACCAACGTGACTGCTCTAGATAGCTACCCATATTTTCTACTTGAAGTAAAATGCTTTCTGTATCTGAATCTTCAGGACCTGTAACAGCATTTTTCAGAGCACGTTTTCTAGGTTCTCCTCTGCCCCCCCTCCCCCTACCAGACTTCACTAACGTTTTGTTCATTGCAAGAACGTAATACATGAGCCCAACGCTGTGCTTAGCCGACTTTGCTTGGCGAATTCAGCTACAAGCCACTTGCTGCCCAGCCGGACCCTCAGAGTGAAATCCGGGGGTGCAAAGGGCCTTGGCTCTGTACTGGCAGTGGCATTATGATCTGGCCCCCTTGGATGCCTTTTCATCCACCTGTTCTAATGAATGCACTCTCCCTTCCCCACAAGTTATTGGGACAAAATGCCCTATACTTTCACCTTTATGTGACTTCAGATGTTGGATTTAATGAGGCAAAATCCTGCAGCAGAAATGTGGTTATGAGTCAGGGATGTGTACATGTGTGCTCGCCTGTGTGTGAAGCCAGTCTCTCAGCACCAGCTAAAAATGTGAAGCAGCCAGTCGGTGCTGGGAATCAGGGACACCATATGCTTGCATTTCTAGGTCTTCCTAAGAGTTATATAACTGCCCCCAAAGCCAGGGGGCAGGAGCAGGGCCAGCCGTGGGAGAGGTTTCCAAACAGGAATGCTGAGGAAGGACTGACCTTGAGAAGACAGGGAGTTCGCCAGGCCATGGAATGTTCCCAGCCTCGGGGCTCAAACAAAAACTGCATTCAGAGAGTGAGGGCTCTGTTGAGAACAAGCCCTGTCTGTCTCCCTGCTTTGTCTTGGGGGTTTATCAAGGTGAGCCCTTACCCCCTGGGCCACTAGATATTGAATTTAGAGCTGGGCATAGCTGCCAGACCAGGGCCCTGGTAATTAGCAGGCTTCGGGGCCCACAGCATCGGGAGGGCCAGGCGGAGGTGAGATAAGAGCTCTAGCCTCCTCTACTCACTGAATATGGCCCCAGAAAGGCATTGCTGGGGGAGGAGAGCTGTGGGAGGGTCCAGCCAATCGGCGAGGGCTTATGAAGGGCTCACTCTGTGGTCATTTGGGGGGAGGGAGGTATCTGATTGGCCCCGTGCCCCGTAGAGGAAGGCCTCCCTGCCCCTTGTTTTGCTTGACTAAAGCTATTTTTTCTTGCAGGCTTTAGTTTAGAGGTCTGAGACCTAGAGCAAGGCTTTTCAGACTGTGGGTCACGACCATTAGTAGCTTGTGTAATCAATTTAGTGGAACACACTCAGCATTTAACAAACAGAAGAAAGTAGGCTATTCAAGCACATCAGACACGATAAAGGTACGTGTTGCTTCCGTTCATGTGTATTAAATTAATTTTTAATGGTGATCGTAGTAAAAAAAAAAAATTAAAAAGGAAAGCCTCTAGCTCAGAGGTGGTATCTGTCCATTTCCCTCTTACTGTGGCATCAGAAACCCTTGCTCAATCTAGTTTAGACAAGAAGGGTCTTTATTATGTCACATAAAAGGAAGTTTGGAGATGGAGCAGGCCCCAGGGCCGTTGATATAGGCTCCATCATGCTCCCAAGGATGCCAAGCCTTAGTGGTGGGTTTAGCCTCAGGGTGATCACACAGTGGCCCCGGAAGCTCCATGTCGCATCCAGAGAACATCCACGGACAGGAGAGATGGGCTGTGCTTGTGTCTCTGAAGAGGGAGGAAATCCTTCCTAGAAGCCTCCGGCTGCCTTCTCTACATCGATGGAGAATCAGTCACGACTCTTGTCTTAGACCCGTCCCTGGCGAGGGGGTAGGACTCCCTCAAATAGATGAGACTGAGCAGGATGTCCCCCTGGAGCTGAAGCCAGGAGGGAGGGGGCCTCTCTGATCAGAAATAGGATTCTGACCGTGGACCAGAAGGCAGAATGGGAGAAGATGCTTTCGGCATCTGACAGGAACACGTGACTGACGGCAAGAATACACAGGAAATTCCTGCGAGTCAGGAAAAAGAGGGCAACCCCAACAGAAGAATAGGCAAAAAAGATAACACAATTTTCATAGAACAGTTAACCCTAAAAGCTAACAAACATGTGACAAAACACCCAGTCATTAATCACCAAAGAAATATGTATTTAAATGAGGTTATACAACCATTAGATTAAAAGTTGGAAAGCTGGGTATCGAGCTGTTGGCAACCCAAAGACACAGCCCGTGGGAGTATGGACGGGTGCAGCCATTCTGGAAGGCAGTCTGATCTTCCTGTCAAATGATGTACATGCATCAAATATGGGACCAGCACGTCTCCTCCCGGGGAAGTTCTCACAAAGGCCACTGGGGACACGTGTGACCACGTTACCTGAGGCTTTGTTTGTGGTGGAGGGGAGTTGTCCACAACTCTGCTGCCCATCCCTGAGAGAAAGAAGAGGTCAAATGTGGGTATACCAACAAGGCATTTTGTAGCACTTCTGGGTGGTGGCTTAGGAGTACCCAGGACAACATGGATGGATCTTAAAAACAAAGCGTTTAAAAAAAAAGAATCTAGGGGCACCTGGGTGGCTCAGTCGGTTAAGTGTCCAACTTTGGCTCAGGTCATGATCTCACAGTTTGTGAGTTTGAGCCCCGTGTCGGGCTCTATGCTGACAGCTCAGAGCCTGGAGCCTGCTTCGGGTTCTGTGTCTCCTTCTGTCTCTGTTCCTCCCCTGCTTGCGCGCTCTCTCTCTCTCTCTCTCTCTCTCAAAAATAAATAAAGATTAAAAAAATTAAAAAAAAGAATCTACTTGGTTATGAATTTTTTAAAGGTCATTTATTGTTGTTGTTAGAGACACGTACCGTAGTATTTCTGGGTGAAATGATACGACGTCTGGAATTTGTGTTAAAATACTCCTGAAAGAAAAAAAGTGAGCATGGGGAAGAGAGGACAGAGGAAACAAAATTGGCAAATGTTGGTAATTGTTCAAGCCTGGTCATGGCTGCACGGAGCTTTGTTAATATCTCTCCTTTGGTGTACATTAGAGATTTTTCCTAACAAAAGCTTAAAACAACTCACTAAGCAATGCCTGGGTTGCAGGAACACACTGAAATAAAAAGACGCACATTAAAACGGTACCTGCAAGGCAGAAGAATGGAATGGAAGTTGGTTATGGCAAACAAAAGGGAAAAGAACGTAGAGAAAACCCTTACTGTTCCATCAGAAAGGGCCAGAAGACTCAGGATGCCTGCCTCCCTCCCGGGGAGCCTGGGGTGGGTAAGGACACAGCATTTGTAGGGCCAATGGGATCTGCTCAGTGCCCACCTTTATTTTCTCAAGGAGCCTCCTCCTAACCCCCCGGGCTTGGTTAGGCTCTTCCTGTGGGTTTCTGCGCCACCGGGGGCTCTCCTGTTCTGGCATTTACTTCACCACATCTCACTACGCCATCCTCCCCACCAGATGTGAGCTACGGGGCCTGGGACTGTGTGTTGTGTTTTGCTCTACGGCACATCCCCAGCCCGAGGCATAGAGCCCACCACACTGGGTGCACGCTGTAAAATCTGTTTAATGGAAAACAATGGCCAGGGCTTGTGGGGCATTGTCTCACTTTATTCTCACAGCAACTCTGTGAGGTAGGAAACAGTACTTTCCCCATTTGGTCCGCAGGGAAATGGAGGCTTGGAGAGGTTAAGGAACGTGCTCAAAGTCACACAGCTAGAGCATGGCAGAGCCAGGATCCAGTCGGACCTTCTGCCGTTAGAACCAATATTCTCAACCACTATACCTGTACGTACTGTCCTGAAGGAGGGATTGCATCCGCTGAGGCTGAGAGGAGATGCTAACACCCCGGAAGCTTTGAGAGCACCCAGCAGGCACTCCCAAACCAAGAGCCGAAGGTGGTGGTACAGGTTCTGATGTCAAAGGCACGGTTGAGGAGGAAATGGCATGATCAGGGAGAAGGGAAGCAAAGGAAAAGACCCTGCTAAAGAAAGCTGCAGGAGGCCAGCATGTGACTGAATCCAGGAACATCTTTTCTAAACTGTGCAGGGCTGAAATTAGAGGCTGAGCCAGCCTCCCCAACGGTGTGTCTTCCCTTCTAGTACTCCTTTTATTTTAACATTTATCTTTTATTTTTTTTTTTTAATGTTTACTTATTTTTGAGAGAGAGAGACAGGCAGAGCATGAGAGAGGAAGGGGCAGAGAGACGGAGAAC
The DNA here is from genome assembly GCF_027475565.1 of Acinonyx jubatus. Taxonomy (NCBI): domain Eukaryota; kingdom Metazoa; phylum Chordata; class Mammalia; order Carnivora; family Felidae; genus Acinonyx; species Acinonyx jubatus. Next base: position 97,970,805 of record NC_069381.1, on the reverse strand, counting down.
TGGAACTTGAAGCAGGCTCCAGGCTCCGGGCTGTCAGCACAGAGCCCGACGCGGGGCTCGAACTCACAGACCGCGAGATCATGACCTGAGCCGAAGTCGGAAGCCCAACCGACTGAGCCACCCAGGCACCCCAATGTTTATCTTATATTTTTGAGAGAGAAAGAGTGCAAGCGGGGCAGGTGCAGAGAGAGAGAGGGAGACAGAGGATCCTAGGGGGCTCCGTGCTGACAGCACAGAGCCCGACGCAGGGCTCAAACTCAAGAACTGTGAGATCATGACCTGAGCTAAAGTCAGACGCTCAACCAACTGAGCCACCCAGGTGCCCCCCCTTCTAGTGGTTCTTAATCAGTAGTTCTCACCTGGGGGTGGTTTTGCCCTCTAGGGATCATTTGGGAATGTCCAGAGTGAGAGGGTAACCAATGGCCTCTAATGGGTAGAGGCCAAGGGTGCTGCTAACCATGGTACAATGCACAGGACAGCCCTGCCCTCGCCTGTGAGATAGTTCCATTCACCCCCTTGGCTTACTCTGGTCCTCTTTCAGCTTCCAGAAGCTCTAAATATAAGGACTTGACAAAGACAGGGTGTTGTCAGGAGAAGCCTGACTCTCGGGTACTTGGTCCCAACGACGTGCGGCTTAGTGTTTAACAACCGGCTCTGGGAAAACAGGCTTTGGTTTCAACGTTTGATAATTTCCTTGGTGTAAACATTCCAACCTTGGCCAATTTCAGGCTACCCTGGTGAAGTCAGCTGGCATGCAGAATACCTGAAAATTAATCAAATGAGCTGGTAGAGGGCCGCTCTCACACACGACTGCTTAGACTCCCCTTCTAACCTTCCAGATTCTCTTCAGCCACATACACTTACCTACTGAGCCAATGGCTTAACCAAATAAAAGTTTATTCCTCCCTCCTCCTCCAACCCGGGTATTCCTCATACAGCTCTCCTATGTACGGGACCCAAACTCCTTCTATCTTGCAACTTACGTTCCTCTTGAGCAGTGGCTCTCAAGCTTCGTGTGCCTCAGAATCTGCTGGAGAGCTGGAAACCCAATTCCCCAGAGCCCTGATTCAGCTGCCCAGGAGCCTGGGAATGGCCATTTCCTTACAAGCCTCCCAAGTGATGCTGCTAGACGGGGCACACGTGTTGAGAGCCACATTGGAATCATCTGGAGAGCTTTAGTAAATCCCGATGGCTGGGTACCACCTCCAGAGATCCTGATCTGATTGGCCTAGGAGGCAGCCTGGTCGTGAAGACAAATAGCAAGGGTCCCCAGGTGATTTCAGTGTGCAGCCAAGGATGAGAACCACTGTTTTAAGGGCCCATCGCTTTTTTCATTCAGCAGGTGGATGTAGGAAGAGAATGAGAACTTTATGCGGAAGGGCTTATGGGCCAGGCCCGAAGGTGATCTGTATATGAGCTCACGTCTCATCGCGTGCCTGCCTCTCACGGGGGAGACCGGGAAATGCTGGACACTCGGGAGGAAGGGGGGCACAGCTTGTTGAACAACTGGCAAGCTGCTGCCATGCCTTCCCCTAACTGCTACTCTGGAACAATTGTAAGGAGATGGACACCCGTGCGTGTGGACCCACAGTGTCAGCCATGTGAGTGTGTGGGAGTTGCTGGCTTTAGGATGATTATGTTGATGTAAAAAACTACCAGAGGCTACATAGGGTGCACTTGAGTCCCTGGAGGGAGGCAGCCTGTTGTGGTGGGAAAACCAAGCTTGCAGATCCGTGCGCAAACCTTTCCTCAACCACCCTTTACAAGTTCCTAATCTCTCCGAGTCTCGGTTTCCCCTCTGTGAAGTGGGAATCATTTCTATTTCTGGCCACTTCATAGGATTAGGTGAGATAAGCAGTGGGCTGCGAAGACAGTGCTGTAGGCACAAAGTCCATGTGCCCGCAAATGTCAGTTTCCTGAGGGCACCAGAGATCCGGGGACCAGAGCAGATGCCTGGGACGACTCTGGGCTTCTCTCCTGGGGTGTGCACGAAGAGCTGCGGGTGCTGGCCGAGAGCTAGCTGGCCTTCAGGGTTCTGCTGTCTGTTCTTTGGGAGAGAACGAACCCCTACCCCTCACCTCGTCGTGAAGGATGAAACTATGTTTCTGGGACAATGTTTATTGGCATTCGTGTCCTCGGAGGTCTGTCATTTTCGGGAAGGATTTGAAACCTTGCAACCAGTTTTAAATGGGGCACTTATTTCTACTCGAGAAAGATCCTTTACATGACCGAACTGCTTCTTTAAACAGTTCCGCTTTCCTATGCACCTGTTACACCAAGGCCGTCCTGATGGCGGGAAGGGAAGGGATCCTTGCTGCCTAGAGAAGGCAGGGCCAGGAAGGACGGTGGTAGAACCACTGCCCGCTGGAGAGCAGTCCTTCACTTGGGGGCTGCGGGAGGTAAGGGACTCGCCACCCTCCAGCTCTCAGCCCTGCCACCGCAGAGACGGCCTGGGATTAGAGCCGCCTGGCCTCACGCTTCCCAGTTACCCAAGCTGCAGCTCAGTCACCTGGCAGTCCCTGGGGGCAAATCCGTTCGAGTAACTGGTCAACAGCATGTGCTTGATTTCTAAGAAACTTTCCATGATCTTATGTCTAAACCCCGGCTCTGACCTTCCCCGTGCTTTTTAATAAAACTGCTGCCCTTCTTAGGGGTCTTGGCCCCAGTCCTCGCCTTCCACCACAATACCAACGCTTCCCTGGCACTTGCTTCTGAGTACCAGGTACAGAGTTTTAGGAGCCTGGCCTCTGAGCTCAGCTGTTTGGGTTTGAGGCCGACCCCCCCACTTCTGTCCCTTACTAGCCGTGTGACTTCAGGCAAGCTCCTCCACTCGGCAGGGGCCTCACTCTTCTCATTCATAAATGGTTGTGGTTTAGGACATTCCCTGGCACAAGTAGCTATTTCTGTGCTGTGGGAGCCGCAAGTATGCTCTCCTGGGTCTTCAGGGGCCCCTTGGAGCACAGCTCTGGTGGAGATGTGCGTATAGGCGGGGGTGGCTCTTCATGGCGCCCCCACAAGGAAGGTATGACAGTCTTCTCTGTTCTGTAGACAGAGGGGCTTGGAGAAAGCAAAGGCCTTGCCCGGCTCACCTACCTATTATACTGAGGAAGCAGGCTTCCCAAACCACTGCTGACGCCACTTCTCTCTAGCCCCGCCCCGGGTGCGGGGAAGGAGGAGGGAAAATGAAACCCACCGCGTGAAACTCTGCAGGCCCATGCAGCCCCAAGGCCAAGCCTGAGCCCGCCCGGAAGGCGCTCTACTCTGCCAAAGCCTCTTCTGAAGCTCTGCACTTGGCGGGTCTGCCTCCAGGAGGACAGGAGACGAAAGACCGCCGGCCAGAGCCACATGAGGTTCTGGAGAAGTCCTTCTGCGCCTTGGCCCTTCTCTTTATTTTTTTTCCATGCAGCAAACGACTTCACTGCCGCTTTTCTTAATTGAGGTGTAATTGGAATACGTATTACTTTCAGGTGTACAACGTTTGCATGTATTTCCAAATGACCACCAAGGAAAGTCTGTCACCAGACATAGTTACACCTTTTTTTTTTTTTTTTTTTGTGCTTACGAGAACTTTTAAAATGTACTCTCTTAGCCACTTTCAAACCTACAATACAGTATTATGAGCCATAGTCTCCATGCTGGACATTCCATCCCCAGGACTTACTTATTTTTTTAACCGGAAATTTGTACCTTTTGAACCCCTTCACCCATTTCACCCACCCCTCAACCCCTGCCTCAGGCACCCACCAATCTGTTCTCTGTTATCTATTTGCTTGGGTTTTATTTTTTGCTTATTTGTTTTATTAGAGTCCACATATAAGTGAGATCATACAGTATTTGCCTTTCTCTGGCCGACTTATTTCGTATTATAATGCCCTCAAGTTCCATTCTTGGGGTCACAAATGGCAAGATCGCATTCCTTTCGTGGCTGAACATTCCATCATACACACACCACGTCATCTTTATTCATTCAACCATTGACGGCCACTGAGGTTGTCTCCATATTTTTGGCTATTATAAACGATGCTGCAATGACACGGGGGCACAGATAGCTTTTTGAGTTCGTGTTTTCATTTTCGCTGGATAAATACCCGGAAGTGGAACTGCCGGGTCATGTGGTAGTCCTAGTTTTTGTTTTCTGAGCAAACTCCATACTGTTTTCCGCGGTGGCTGCATCAGTTCGTGGTCTAACCAATAGTACCTGTGTTTCCTTTACTCTGCATCCTAGCCAACACTTGTTCTTTCTTGTCTTTTGGGTAAGAGGCATTCTGACAGGTGTCAGGTGCTATCTTGTGGTTTCGATAGGCATTTCTCTGATGATGAGTGATGTGGACCACCTTTTCTGTACCCATTGGCCGTTGTACATCTTCTTTGGAAAACCGTTGAGATCCTTTGCTCATTTTCAAATCAGATTGTTTTTGCTGTTAAATTGTGAGTTCCTTATATAGTTTGGATCTTAACCCCTTATCTGATCTATAATTTGCAAATTTTTTTTTTCCGTTTTGCAGGTTAACTTTTTATTTTGCCGATGGCTTTCTTTCTGTGCAGAAGCGTATAGTTTAATATAGTCCCAGTGTCAAATGCAGAGTCATCTCCAAGACCCATGTCCAGGAGCTTACTGCCTATGTTTTCTTCTAGGAGTTCTATGGTTTCCGGTCTTACATTCACATCTTTAATCCATGTTGAATTATTTTTTGTGTATAGTTTAAAATAGTGGTTCAGTTTCATTCTTATGTTTGTGTCAGTCCAGTTTTCCCAACACCTTTCATTGAGGAGACTGTCTCCATTGTATATTCTTGGCTCCTTTGTCATAAATTAACTGACCATATATGCGTGAATTTATTTCTGGGGTTTCTATTCTGTTCCGTTGATCTATATGTCTGTTTTGTTTTTTTATTAAAGTGTAACAATCTTATGTTAGTTTCAGGTGTGTGATAGATCATTTTGACAGTTCCATACATGAGTCAGTACTTACCATGAGAAGTGTAGTCCCCATCTGTCACTCTACAATGCTTTTAGAATATCATTGACTATATTCTCTATGCCATACTGTTCATCACTGAGACTAACTTATTTCATGGAAGTTTGTACCTCTTACTCCCCTTATTTTTCCCATCACCATCACCCGCCTCCTGCTGGCAACCACCAGTTTGTTCTCTGTATTTAAAAGTCTGTTTATTTTGCTTTTTAGACTCCCCATATGAGTGGAAGCATATGGTATTTGTCTTTCTCCGGCTGACTTATTCCACTTAGCATAATGCCCTCTAGGTCCATCCGTGTTGTCACAAATGGCAAGATTTCATTCCTTTTAACATTCCATCGTGCGTGCGCGTGTGCGTGTACATGTATATGCACACCCATCTTCTTTATCCATTCATCTACCAATGGAGAATCAGGTTGCTTCCATACCTTGGTTATTGTAAATAATTCTGCAACAAACATAGGGGTGCATATGTATTTTCAAAATAGTGTTTTCATTTTCTTTGGGTAAATACCCGGTAGTGGAATTGCTGGATCATATGGTAATTCTATTTCTGATTTTTTGTGGAACCTCCATACTGTTTTCCATGGTAGCTTCACCAAATTGCATTGCTGTCAACAGGGCACAAGGGTTCCTTTTTCTCCACTTCCTGGTCAGGACTTGTTATTTCTTGTGTTTTTGATGTTAGCCATTCTGACAGGTGTGAGGTGATATCTCATTGTGGTTTTGATTTGCATTTCCCTGATGATGAGTGATGTTGAGCATCTTTTGATGTGTCTATTGGCCATGTGTATGTCTTCTTTGGAAAAATGACTATTCATATCTTCTCCCATTTTTTAATTGGATCATTTGTGTCTTGGGTGTTGAGTTTTATAAGTGTATACACACACACACACACACACACACACATACTGGAATATTACTCAGCCAAAAAAAAAAGGAATGAAATATTGCCATTTGCAACAACACGGATGGAGCTAGAGAGTATTATGCCAAGCGACGTAAGTCAGAGAAAGACCGATACCATATGATTTCACTAATATGTGGAATTTAAGAAACAAACAAGCAAAGGGGAAAGAAAGAGAAAGGCCAAGAAACCAAGCAACACATTATTAACTGTAGAGAACAAACTGGTTACCACAGGGGAGGTGGGTGGAGGGAGGGGTGAAATACACAATGGGGATTAAGGAGTGTAATTGCAATGAGCATGGGTGGTATAGGGAAGTGTTGAACCACTATATTCTATATCTGCAACTCCTATTACACTGTATGTTAGCTAACTAGAATTTAAATAAAAACTGAAAAATGAAGAAGTGTCAGTTGAGGTCCTTTGCCCGTTTTTTAATAGGGCTCTTTGTCCTCTGGTGTTGAGTTGTATAAATTCTCTATGTTTTGGTTATTAACACCTTATTGGCTATGTCCTTTCGAATATCTTCTCCCATTCAGCAGATTGCCTTTTGTTCTGTTGATCATTTCTTTTGCTGTGTTGTAAGAGCTTTTTATTTTGGCGTAATCCCAATAGTTTGTTTTTGTTCTCCTTACCTGAGGAGACAGATCCATAAATATGTTCCTAAGGGCAATGTCCAAGAGATTACTGCCTAGATTTATGTTAGAATTTTTATGGTTTCAGGTCTCACATGTAGGTCTTTAACCCATTTTGAGTTTATTTTTGTGTATGGCGTCTGAAAGTGGTCCAGTTTCATGCTTTTGCCTGTGGCTGTCCAGTTTTCCCAATACTGTTTATTACAAAGAATGTCTTTTCCTCAGTGTATATTTTTGCTCCCTTTGTCATAGATCAATTGACCATATACACATGGTTTTTATTTCTGGGCTCTCTATCCTGTTCCATTGATCCATACGTCTACTTTTGTGCCAGCACCATCCTGTTTTGATTACTACATCTTTGTAGTATACCTTGAAATCTGGGATAGGTTTTCTCCAGCTTTGTTCTCAAGATTTCTTTGGCTATTTGGGGTCTTTTGTGGTTCCGTAGAAATTTTAGGATTATTTGTTCTAGTGCTGTGAAAAATGTTATTGGTATTTTGATAGAGATTGCATTGAACCTGTAGGTTGCTTTGGGTAGTATGGACATTTTAATGATATTCTTCTAATCCACGAGCATGGAATATGTTCCACTTGTTTGTGTCCTCTTCAGTTTCTTTCACCAGTGTTTTATAGTTTTCAGAGCACAGGTCTTTCACTTTCTTGGTTAAGTTTACCCCTGGGTATTTTATTCTTTTTGGTGCAATCGTGAATGGTATTGTTTTCTTAATTTCTCTTTCTGCTACTTCATCATTAGTATGTAGAAAAAATGCAATTGATTTCTGTATATTAATTTTGTATCCTGCAACTTTACTGAATTCAGTATTCTAATAGTTTATTGGTGAAGTCTTCAGGGTTTTCTACGTATAGTATTATGTCATTTTCAAACAGTGACAGTTTTACTTCTTATCAATTTGAATGACTTTTATTTCTTTTTCTTATCTGATTGCCATGGCCAAGACTTCCAGCACTATGTTGAATAAAAGTGGTAAGAATGGACATTCTTATTACTGATCTTAAAGGAATAGCTTTCAGGTTTTCACCATTGAGGATGATATTAGCTGGGGGTTTATCCTATTTGGCCTTTATTTTTTTTTAATTTTTATTAAATTTATTTGTTTATTTTTAAATTTACATCCAAGTTAGTTAGCATATAGTGCAACAATGATTTCAGTAGGTTGCTTAATGCCCCTTCCCCATTTAGCCCATCCCCCCTCCCACCACCCCTCCAATAACCCTCTGTTCTCCACATTTAAGAGTCTCTTATGTTTTGTCCCCCTCCCTGTTTTTATATTATTTTTAGTTCCTTTCCTTTATGTTCATCTGTGTTGTATCTTAAGTTCCTCACATGAGTGAAGTCATATGATGTTTGTCTTTCTCTGACTACTTTCACTTAGCATAATACCCTCTAGTTCCATCCATGTAGTTGCAAATGGCAAGATTTCATTCTTTTTCATTGCCTAGATGGCCTTTATTATGTTGAGGTGTATGTTCCCTCTGAATCTGCTTTGTTGAGATTTTTTATCATGAACAGGTGTTGAATTTTGTTGAATGCTCTTTTTTTGCATCTATGAAATGATCGTCATTTTTGTCCTTCATATTATTTGTTATATATTACATTGATTTATGAAATTGAACTGTCATTGTATCCCCAGAATAAATCCCACTTGTTCATGGTGAATGGATCCTTTTAATGTATTGTTGAATGCAGTTTGCTAATATTTTGTTCAACAGTTTTGAATCTATGTTATTATAGTTCTTCCTGATTCAGTTTTGGGAGGCTATCTGGTTTCTAGTAATTTATCCATTTTTTCTACATTGTCCAATTTGTTGGCATATAATCTTCCACAGTAGTCTCTTCTAATCCTTGTGTTTCTGTGGTGTGGGTTGCTATTTCTCTTTCATTTCTGATTTTATTTATTTGGGTTCTCTCTTTTTTATGGATAAGTCTGGCTAAACGTTTATCCATTTTTGCTTATCTTTAAAAAGAATTTTTTTAAAATGTTTATTTTTGAGACCATGCGAGAGACAGAGTGCAAGCAGCAGAGGGGCAGACAGAGGGCGACACAGAATCTGAAGTGGGCTCCAGGCTCTGAGCTGTCAGCCCAGAACCCAATGCGGGGCTCGAACTCACGAACTGTGAGATAGATCGTGAGTTGAGCCAAAGTCAGACACTCAATGGACTGAGCACTCAGGTGCCCCTATTTTTGCTTATCTTTTTAATGAAACAACTCTTGATTTTGTTGATCTGTTCTATGGTTTCTTAAGTCTCTATTTCATTTATTTTGACTCTGATCTTCATTATTTCCTTTTTTCTACTATCCTTGGGCTTTATTCTTCTTTTTCTAATTCCTTTAGTTATAAGATCAGATCGTTTGGGATTTTTCTTGGTTTTTGAGGTAGGCTTGTATCACTACAAATTTCCCTCTCAGAGCTGCCTTTGCTTTGTCCTAGGGATTTTGGACCATTGTGTTTTCATTTTCATTTGTCTTCGTGTATTTTTTATTTCCTCCTTGATTTCTTCACTGACCCATTGGTTGTTTAGTAGTATGTTGTTTAGCCTCCACGTGTTTGTGGTTTTTTTCCAGTTTTTTTCTTGTAACTGATTTCCAGTTTTATATTGTTGTGATCAGAAAGGATGCTTGGTGTGATTCCAGTTTTCTTTAATTTAGTGAGACATGTTTTGTGGCCTAACATGTGATCTATCCCAAAGAATGTCCCATGTACACTTGAAAATAGTATGTATTCTCTTGTTTTGGGATGATGGAATATTCTGCATATATCTGTGAAGTCCATCTGGTCTCATGTATTATTCAAAGACACTGTTTCCTTATTGATTTGCTGCCTGGATGACTGATCTATTGATGTAGTTGGGATAATGAAGTCCCCTAATATTATTCTACTACTGTCAATTTCTCCCTATGGCTGTTAATATTTGCTTTATGTATTTAGGTGCTCCAATGGTGCATGCATACATATTTACAATTGCTGTATCCTTTTGTTGGATTGATCTTTTATCGTTATGTTTTTATGGCAGCATATGGATGGCTTTTGGGTTTTTTTTAAATCCATTCTGTCACCCTATGTATTTTGATTGGAGCACTTAGACTACTTACTTACAAGGTAATTAATAGGGTTGTACTTATTGCCATTTTGTTAATTGTTTTCTGGTTTTTTGGACAGTTCTTTTCTGTTCCTTTCTTCTCTTGCCCGCTTTCCTTTTGAGTGATGACTTTGGCGTTATGCTTGCCTTTGCTTGGCTTTCTTTTTTGTGTATCTATTATAGATACTTGGTTTCTTATTGCCATGAGGCTCATATAGAACATATTGAGTATATAGCTAGCTATATTAGTTGTCACTTAAGTTAGAACACATTCTAGAATGACTTTAGGGGCACCTGGGTGGCTCAGTCAGTTGAGTGTCTGACTCTTGATTTCAGCTCGGATCATGACTTCATGGTTTGTGAGATTGAGCCTTGCATTGGGCCTTACACCGACAGCTTGGAGCCTGCTTGGGGTTCTCTGTCTCTCTCCCATGCTCTCTGCCTCTCCCCTGCTCGGGGTTCTCTCTCTCTCTCTCTCCCTTGCTCTCTGCTTCTCCCCTGTTTGTGTTCTCTGTCAATCTGTCTATCTCTCTCTCTCTCAAAATAAATAAACGTAAAAAAAAAAAAAGAACTTGGGGGCACCTAGGTGGCTCAGTTGGTTAAGCATCTGACTCTGGCTCAGGTCATGATCTCGTGGTTCATGAGTTTGAGCCCGGCATTGGGCTCTGTGCTGACAGCTCAGAGCCTGGAGCTTGCTTCAGGCTCTGTGTCTCCCTCTTGCTCTCTCTTTCTGCCTCTCCCCTGCGCGCGCGCGCGCGCGGGCGCACGCACACACACACACACACACACACACACACACACACACTTGCTCTCTCTCAAAAAAAAAAAAATATTTAAAAAAATTTTATTTTTACTCTCCCCGCCACATTTTATGTGTATATTGTCATATTTTCTATCTTTTTATTTTGGGAGTTTAACTGAGTTTTTAGATATAATTGAGTTTTACTACCGTCTAAAATTTTTATACTGGCTTTGTAAGTGATGGCTCTACTACCTTTACTCTGTGTTTACTTTTACCCATGAAATTTTTTTCCTTTCTAATTTTCTTCTAAGTTCTAATCATGGCCTTTTCCATTTGAACAAGTCCCTTTTAACATTTCTTGTAGGGCCAATTTAATGGTGATGAGTTGATTTAATGTTTATTTGGGGAATTCTTTATTCCTCCTTCAATTCTGGGTGACAACCATGGCAGGTAGAATGTTCTTGGTTGTGGGTTTCCCCCCCTTTCAGTACTTCAAGTATTCCATGCCACTCCCTTTTGGCTTGCAAAGTTTCTGATGAAAAGTCAGCTGATAGACTTATGGCATTTCCCCTGTACGTAACCCCTTGCCTTTGTCTCGCTGCTTTTAAAATTCTCTCTTCATTTTTTGGCATTTTAATTATTATGTGCGAAGGTGTGGACCTCCTTGAGTTCGTCTTGTTTGGAACTCTCTATACTTGCTGAACTGGGATGTCTGTTTCCTTCTCCAGGTTAGGGAAGTTTTCAGCTGTTTATTTCTCCAAATAAGTCTTCTGTCCCATTCTTTCTCTCTTCTCCTTCCAGGACCACTATAATGTGAATGCTTGCTTGATGTTATCCAAGGGATCCCTTAACCTATCCTCATTTAAAAAAAAAAAAATTCTTTTTCCTTTTTGCTGTTCGACTTAGGTGCTTTCCATTCTCTTTTCCAAATTGCTGGTCTGTCCTCTGCGTCCTATAATCTACTGTTGATTCCTTCTAGTTTATTTTTCATTTCAGTTATTGTACTCTTCAGCTCTGGTTCTTTTTTATGTATTTTTTAAAATCTCTTTCTTAAAGTTCTCACTGAGTTCATCTACTCTTCTCTCCAGTCTGATGAGCATCTTTATGACTATTTGAACTCTATTAGATTGGTTATCTACATTTCATTACTTCTTCTTCTGAGGTTTTGTCTTGTTCTTTCATTTGTGGAGCATATTCCTCTGTCTCCTCGTTTTGCTTGACTTGCTGTGTTTGTTTCTATGAATTGGGTGGAATGACTGCTTCTTCTAAGTCTGAGGGAACGCGCCCGTGTGTGGCCATCCCCTGTATGGACTGTGTGTGCCTGATGACTTTGCTGGCTGGCCGGTTGGAGCTGTGGCTGGCATGGGCCAAGGGTCCTGGGGCACTCCATGCTGGAGTTGCCCCGGTGGGATGGCTGGAGCTGAAGTGGACACGGGCCACGGCAGTTCCAGGGCACCCTGGCAGGATAGCTGAAGCTTCAGCGAGTGCAAGACAGGGGGTCCTGGTATGCTCCACACAGGACTGCCCCGATGGGGCAATTGGATCTGAGGCAGGTGTGAGCCAGCATTTCCTGAAGCCCTCTGTGTTGGGGGGTGCTCTGGCAAATCCTCTAAAGCCGAAGTGGCGCAGGCTGAGTGTTCCACGGTGCTTTGTGTCTGTGTCACCTCAGTGAGTCAGATGGAGCTGTGAGCACTGACCAGGGGTGTCCTAGTGTGTGTTGCACTGGACCGCCTTGTGGGACATCTGGGGCTTGTGTGGGCGAGGGACTGGGTCTCACTGAGATGGCAGGCCAGCTAAGGCACCTGGACCCTCCCCCTTTCCATGCCATCAAGGTGGAGAGGGAACATATTCTGTGGTGGTTTCCAGTCCCAGAGTTCCAGCAGCTCTCCTGCCATTTTTCTGGTTTCTTTATATTCTAGTTGCATGTTTAAACCATGGCTTTTTCCCGTGCCCCACAGTAGACGGATCTGCTCATGGTCCCTCAGTGTTATCCCTCCCTACTGCCAAATCGCAGCGCTGGGGTGTGTGTGTGGTGGGGGGGGTAGGTGGCTTTTGTTACCATGTCTCCATCTCTCTTGCCTTTCTCTATGTGGTCTCTCTGTTGTGCAGACGCTGTTCAGACAGCCCTCAGTTCTTTTTCAGGAAGAATTAATTGCTCTAGAAGTATGTATAGATTTGGTGTGTCTGTAGAGGAGATGACTTCTGGGTCTTCTGGGTCACCATCTTGGACTGGAACGAATCTTATTTCTTTTTCTTACTTAATTGCTGTGTCCAGGACTTCCAATACTACGTTGAATAAAAGTGGTGAGGGGCGCCTGGGTGGCTCCGTCGGTCGAGCATCCAACTCTTAATTTCAGCTCAAGGCATGATCCCAGAGTTGTGGGATCTAGCTCTGCATCAGGCTCCATGCTGGGTGTGGGGCCCGCTCTTGGGATTCTCCCTCTCCCTCTCTCTGCCCCGCCCCACTTACTTGCACACTCTTTCTCACTCTCAAAATAAATAAACAAACTTAAAAAAAATTGGTGAGAGTGGGGATCCTTGTTTTGCTCCTGACCTGAGAGGAAAAACTTCCAGCTTTTCACCACTGAGTGTGATGTTTGAGTTTGTCATATATAGCCTTTATTATGCTGAGGTATCTTCTCTCTGTACCCACATTGTTGAGAGTTATTTTTTTTTAAATCATAAATGGGTAAAACCATAAAAAATGGTTTTATCCATTTATTTGAATTTTGTCAAATGCTTTTCTGCATCTAAATCCTATTTGATCATGATGTATGATCCTTTAATGGATTTAATGTAATGTATTGTATTTAATGTATGTAATGTATTTTAATTTATTGTTTGCTAGTATTTTGTTGAGGATTTTTGCATCTATGTTTATCAGGAATATTGACCTGTAAATTTCCTTTTTTGGACTCCCTGTCTAGGTTAGGTATCAGGATATTGCTGGCCTCATAGATACATTTGGAAGTATTCCCTCTTTTTCTATTTTTTTGGAAAATTTTGAGAAGGATTAGCATTAATTCTTCTTTAAATGTTTGGTAGAGTTCACAGTGAAACCATCTGGTCCTGGACTTTGAATCAGTAATAAAAAATCTATCAAAAAACAATCTCCTTACCAGTAATTGGTCTGTGCACATTTTCTATTTTTTCATGATTCAATCTTAATAGTTTGTATGTTTCTAGGAATTTATCCATTTCTTCTACATTGTCAAATTTATTGGCATATAATTGTTCATGGTATTCTCTTACGATCTCATCTATTTCTGTGGCATCAGTTGTCATATCCCTTCTTTCGTTTCTGATTTTGAGACCTCCCTTTCTCTCTCTCTTCTTGGTGAGTATAGGTAAAGTTTTGTCAATTTTGTTCATCTTTTCAAGGAACCAGCCCTTGGTTTCATTGATCTTTTCTATTATCTTTTTGGTCTCTATTGCATTTATTTCTGGTCTGATCTTTATCATTTCCTTCCTTCTACTATCTTTGCATTTTGTCCCTTGAGGTATAAAGTTAGGTTGTTGGAGATGTTTTGTTTCTTGAGGAAGGATTTACTGCTATGCTACATCCCATAAGTTTGGGTACATTGTATTTCCATTTTCATTTGTCTCGAGGTACTTTTTTTCATTTGTATTAAGTTTTTAATTTTAATTCCAATCTAGTTGACATACAGTGTTATATTAGTTTCAGATATACAATATAGTGATGGAACAATTATTTAAAAAAAATTTTTTTTAATGTTTATTTCTGAGAGAGAGAGTGTAAGCGGGGGATGAGCAGAGAGAGAGGGAGACACAGAATCTGAAGCAGGCTCCAGGCTCTGAGCTGTCAGCACAGAGCCCAATATGGGGCTCGAACTCATGAATCTTGAGACCAATGCCTGAGCCGAAGTCTCAGTGGCTTAATGGACTGAGCCACCCAGGCACCCCTAGTGATTCAACAATTCTATACATTACTCAGTGCTCATCATGATAAATGCAAGGTACATTTTGATTTCTTCGGATTTCTTTTTTTTTTTTTTTTTGACTGGTTGTTTTAAGTAGCATGCTGTTTTATCTCCACATATTTGTGAATTTTCCAGCTTTCTTCTTATAGTTGATTTCTAGTTTTGAACCATTTTGGTCAGAAAAGATGCTTGATTATATTTCAGTCTTTATTAGGACTTGTTTTGGGGCCTAACATATGATCTGTCCTGGAGAATGTTTCATGTGTACTTGAAGAATATTAGTTCTGCTGCTTTTGGGTGGGATATTCTCTAGACCAGATGAATTTAATAGGCATCTAATGTATCATATAAGGCTGATGTTTCCTTATTGATATTCTATCTGGACAATCTATCCATTGACGAAAGTGCAGTATTGAATTCCCCTACTATTGTTATATTGCTGTCTGTGTCTCCCTTTAGGTCTGTTACTGTTTGCTTTATATATTTAGGTGCTTCTACATTGAGTGCATAAATACCTACAACTCTTCTATCATCTTGTCGGATTGACCCCTTATCATTATATACTGCCTGTCTTTGTCTCTTCCTACAGGATTTGTTTTAAAGTCTATTTGTCTGGTATGAGTATAGCCACACCAGCTTTCTTTTGGTTTCCATTTGTATGGAGTATCGAATATCTCTCCCCATCCTTTCATTTTCAGCCTGTGTGCATCCTTATATATTTGAAGAGAGTCTATTGTAGGCAGCAATAGATGGGTCTTTTTTTTTTTTTTTTTTTAATTGTTTCAGCCACTGTCTTTCAGTTGGAGAAGCTAATCCATTTACATTTAAAGTAATGATTGATAGGTATATAGTTACTGCCATTTTGTTTTGTTATTTGTTTTCTGGCAGGTTTCCTTTTCACTGTTTTCTTTTGTGATTGGATGACTTTCTTGAGTGGTATGCTTAGATTTCTTTATCTTTGGTGTATCTACTATAAGGTTTTGCCTTGTGGTTATCATGAGGCTGACACATAACAACTGATAATTTATAACAGTATAAATTTACAACTTAAGTTTGAATGCATTCTAAGGCTCTACATTTTTACTCTGCTCCCCACCCCCACGTTTTATGTTTTTAATGTCATATTCTACATCTGTTTATCTTGTGCATCTGTTAACTGTTGTAGTCAACAGTTAACCTTCATGCTAGCTTTAGTGGGCAATCCACCATCTTTACAAATTTCATCGAAATTGTATGACGTATTTACCTTTTACCAGTGAGATTTATATATATATATTTTTAATTTTTTTTAACGTTTATTTATTTTTGAGACAGAGAGAGACAAAGCATGAACGGGGGAGGGTCAGAGAGAGGGAGACACAGAATCTGAAACAGGCTCCAGGCTCTGAGCTGTCAGCACAGAGCCCGACGTGGGGCTCGAACTCACGGACCGCGAGATCATGACCTGAGCCGAAGTCGGCCGCCTAACCGACTGAGCCACCCAGGTGCCCCGAGATTTATATTTTTATATTTGCTACTTTCTTATATTTTCTGTCTCTTTTTTGAAGTTCTCACTGTGTTCATCCATGCTTTTCCTGAGTTTGGTGAGCATCTTTATGACGATTATTTTGAACTCTATGAAATAAATCACGTATCTCTGGTTCATTAATGGTGAGGGAGCATGGGGCAAGCTGAGGGCGAAATACAGGTTGGTACCCACTCCCACCCCCAACTCCAGGTGGGATATGTGTGATATCCTCGGACATTCCTGGCTACCTAAGAACAAAGGAAAGGGGTTTAAGTGCCTGCCATGTGGGAAACTAAGGCAAAAATGAAAAATTAAATTCCCTTCCTGCCTACAGCCCATTGACAAGTCCTTGAGACCTGCAGAGTGACCTTTCCTCTAGGAGCTCAGCTACCTCAAGATGACACTTTGCCGGGGACAAAAGAGAATCTTAGCTTAACATTGTCCCAACCTCAAAGATCCTGTAAGTCTACTTCCTTTATCTCAACTCCCCTAAGATATATGCTGGCAATCATACTCCAAGCTTATGGCCCCCTGATATACATCTAAAGGGTCTCATGACTGAGGTTTTATTAAGTGGTAATAAATGGCATTTCCCTAGCAACAGCTAGCCCCTCAAGATCCTGGAAACCTTGCCTCCAAAATTCCATAGAGACTTACTTCCATAGACACCCTGATCCCCTCCCAACCTGAGGGTATATAATGAGTTACCTGTCACGACCCTAGTGCAGCTCTTCCTGCCCATGGGTCCTGTCCCCGTGTTTAATAAAATCACCTCTTTGCACCAAAGAGGTCCTCAAGAATTCATTCTTGGCCGTTGGCTCTGGACCCCATGAACCCCCCATCACTCCAAAACTTCATCAGTTAAGCACTTCTTCAAGGTTTTATCTTGTTCTTTCATTTGGAACATATTCCATTTTCTTCATTTTCCTTGACTCCCTGTGTTGGTTTCTATGCATTAGATAAAACAACTCCCTCTCCCCATCTTTAAGGAGCAGCCTCATGTAAGAAATGAACCTTATAGTTCAACCCTGCCTTAGCTTTTGGTTGTCACAAACCTTTGTGATTGTCCAAGCATTGTTTTCAGTGGCCCTCAGTAGTTGAGGGTGTACCAACATCTGTCAGTGTCCCAAAGGGGAGGAATTCAATCAGCACCTAAACTCAGGCTGATTGGAAACCAGACCCTTAGGCAGTACCTTTTAGAGAATGACTATATAGTCATGACCTTTATGACCATGACCATTATATATATATAGTTATAGTTATAGTTAGTTATAGTTATATATAGTTATAGTTATATATAGTTATATATATAGTTCTCTCTCTATATATAGTTTTGTGGGGCTGCCAGCTCAAGTCCCACCAGACGCCAAACCCAGGCAATCTGGAGGTGCCCTCTGGGTAGTAGTCACAGAAATTAGGGTGTCAGACGAGAGTCCGAGTTCCTTTCTGGGAGATGCTGGCAATCTGGAGCCAGGCAGAAGGACAGTGCAAAGATGGCGTCCAGTGGCCTCCATCCCCAGAGTGCATCTCGGCTGTGTACCAAACCTGAAGCCTGCTCTTGTAGCTGAGGCTCTTGGACAAGCAGATAGGTCTCTCACAAAGAGACTTGGTGCGTCTCTCAGTCTGCTGTCTGTGCAGTGCCCTGGAGGTGATAAACAGCCAAGAACAAGCCCCTGAATTGTTCTAGTCCCCTAGAATCCCAGAATGCAAGCCCTGCTGCTCACCTAGGACTAGGCAATCCAGGAGCATCTCCTGGGGGGGAAGCCATGAAAGCTGGGGCACCAGACGCATGTACAAGCTCCTCTCCAGGAGATACTGGCACCGTGGAGTGTGGCAGAGGGAAAGCGAGAAGATAGCGCCCACCTTCTGTGGGCTCTGGAAAGGAGGACCGTAGGGTCTTGACTGTGTGCTTCATTAGAAGCTTGCCCCTCAGTTGATGCCTTAAGATCAGCAAACAAACCTCTTTCACATAAAGTCTGGGTTCCTCTCAACTGGCTGCTTCTGTGCTGCTCCCCGGGCAAAGTAAGACTGTGCACAAGCTTTGTAAATGCGCTTGTTCAGGGGCGCCTGGGTGGCTCAGTCGGTTGAGCGTCTGACTCTTGATTCTGGCTTGGGTCATGATCTCATGGTTTGTGGGTTCGAGCCCCACATCTGGCTCTTGCACCGACGGCATGGAACCTACTTAGGATTCTCTCTCTCTGCTCTCATAAACTGTTTTTTTTTTTTTTTACAGCTGTTTTCAGTTTGCTGTACCATTATGGGCATGATGGACGTAAACCCCATTGGTTTCCAAAGCTAAATGTTTTAGGGGCTTGTCTCTCAGGTGAAGGTGGAGTGCCCATTGTGGAGGACGAAACCTTTGCTCCCCAGGGGTAGTAAAAAGCTCCAGGTTTTGAGTTCCGTCCAGTTGTGGCAGTCATGCCAGGGTTGGGGTTTCTGGAAGGGTTGTGTTTCCACCTCTCCTACGTGCTTCAGTGTTGGGTTTTTCTTGTTTGCCTGATGTGTAGGCATCACTCTGCTTTGTAGGTTTTTTTCCCAGAGGAAGCTGTTCCATATGCAGCCGTAGATTTGGTGTGTCCATGGAAGGAGGTGAGTTCAGGATCTTCCTATGATGCCATCTTGAAGTGGAGCCCGCCTTTCTCCTTAGGGAGTATTGGCCACTGTGCTAAAGTGCCAACTTCTCTTCTGAAGGCGCTGGGCTGAACATGACGGGGAAAACAGAAAAGACAGGCTCCTGGACCTCACAGAACTTACAGGTTAGCAGGGGAAAATGGATATTAATGATTGCATAATTGAATGACAGAATTGTGACTTCTGTGAAGGGGTACTAAGTAACCAGCTATCTAATAGGAGGTGACAACCTAGTAGGGGGTTGCAGTGGGGTGGGGGGTTTCAATGAGCTCGTTTGAGGCCCAAGACAGGGATTCAAAAGCTCTGGGACGCAGGCACGTCCAAGGACCTGTGTCCACCTTGGTGCCTCTGTTTGTACATCTCTTTGCCTTCTATCATCACTTGCCATGGTCTCCCACCAAACTTCTTCACATCCTGATTCCATGAATGGCTCCTGAATACTCTCTGAATTTCAGCCTCAAAGTTTTAGGAGACCGGCAAATTCATAGGCTCCTGCAGACCTGGGTATACATTTCCCTTGGGTGAAGCGTCAGCCCTGATTCAAGAAACTGAAATGCAGGGTGAGGGTGAAGTGTTAAAAAAATATGGAAAAGCTCTGGTAATGAGCATTCATTCATTCAACGAGTACTCAACGTGCCAGATGTTGGGGAGGATATGGCCTGGGCTGCGTGCTCAGGAAGTCATAGTTTATCAGGGAACACACTAATAAATAGGCGTAGGTGCTAGAAGGTGTGAAAACACGAGGGCCCACTGAGCCTTTCCCAAGGAGGAGAGGCCTGAATGGTAGCCGGAGAGTTGAGTCAGTCAGCCGGGGGAATGCAGGTTGGGCCCACGTGGGTGGCTTGCCAGGGGGACTTGTAGGACGGCGGGGGGAGGCAGTATGTAGCACAAAAGGGACTTCCTGGGAGCCTGAACGGCTGAGCAGAGATAGGTTTCTGTGCTGGAGTCAAGGGTGAAGGCGTGGATGGTGAGAGAGGCAGCCACGCAGAGCTTGGAAGGTGGGATTGAGCAATGCTTCTCAGATTTTGACATGCATCAGAATCACCTGGAAGGCTCCTTGAAGCAGATTGCTGTGTCCCGCCTCCAGTTTCAGATTCAGTCGGTGCGCATCAGAAGGTGCATTGCCGTCAAGTTCCCCGGGAGATACTGGTCCAGAGACCACATTTAGAGAAGCACTGGACTGAAGGCTGAGAGTCAGGGGACCGGCCAGGAGCTCTTGCGGGTGTCCAGAAGTGAAGGGCAGTGCCAGAAGAGAAAGGGTTTTATCGAGGACCAGCCACTGTGCCAATCTCTTTACATATAACCTCCATGCGTTCAACAATTCTCAAATGTCATTGGGATTCTAAAGGAAGCGCCGAGAGGCAAAATTCTGTACCCATGGTCAGTAAGTGACTGTGCCTAGGCTAAGACCCAAAGCCTGTTGTCAGCCACACTGGAACCGAGTGGCGATTGCATGGTGGCAGGGGCCGCAGCAAGAAACCTCACGTGACTTCCGGCTTTCTGATTTGGGCAACGGGGCGATAGATGTCATTGCCTAGACTATGTTCATTTTGAGACTAGCGTGTTGTGCTTTGTGGGCAAATACAGATGTCCAGTAGACAACTGGATTCACGGGTCTGGGGGCTCAGAAGAGAGGAAAGCATTGTGGGTGTTGTGTTGTGAAACACACAAGAATAGGAAGCGGGCAGAGGGAAAGGCATGGGAACCCCCCTGAGGAAACGAACAGCCAAGGAGCAGGTGAGGAGGAGGCAGAAGGCTAAGGAGTGGGCAGCCATGATGATGGTAGAGATGATGGGTCCGGTTTGGGCAAGGGGGTGATGGAGACACAGGTGCTGTAGAAGCCAAGGACCGGGAATCAGGTCAGAGACGACAGTTATCAGTGGACTGGTGTTATTAACAGGAGCCGGGAGGCGGCGGAGGGATGATTAGGTGAGCGAGTAGAGGGAGGAGGCTGGTCAGGATGGCTGTGTTGCAGATTTGTGGGGGTGCACCGTCTCTGGGGTCAGCATCCCTCAGCTGTTTCCTTGTTCTGGAGCCATACTTAGCCACTACCGAGAGGGCTAAAGTGAGAATTGGAGTGCAAAGCAGAAATGAGCCCAGGCGTTGAGTCTTTTAGAAAGCTTGGAAACATCTGACCCATCAGGAGGCCTGGTTCTGGTACCAGTTTTACCCGTCACTTAGCTGCTTCCTCTGGAGCAAACTTTTGGCTGTACAACTGGTTATTCAGTGATTGTCCGAAGGTGGAAATGTTCTGGTGGGAAGGGGGTGGGAGGTTCGGAGACTCCCCTTGTCCTGCCCCACCCTTCCTCCAGGTGTTTCGAAGTCGAGGGCCGCTTAGAGCGGTGAGAAGCCTGGCCTGGAATCTCCCTGGGGTCACCCCACCCCCTGACCCTGACTCTACCGTGTCAGGCTGCTTCGAGCTCTTTGGGAATACCCATGACCTTCGTTGTAGTGGTGTTGGGTTCACTGGTCAACCCTCCAGGGGTGCCAGAGAGCAGACACAGGGGCAGTAGGGGTGGGGACAGCAAATCTGACAGGGCTGTGCATGGGGGAGGGGGTTGGGTGCTCATGAGGGCCATCGTAGCAGTGAAGGGCAAGGTGTCCTCGAGTGGCCAGTTACCACCCGTTTCCTGGACTCATAATCCTGAGGACTTTGTTAGCTTCATCCTAGTTTCCATGTTGGGCGAGCAGATGGCTATTTTGAAAGATGATTTGCTGGGCCATCTGATAGGCTCAGTGGAGTATCGACTTGATTTCGGCTCAGGTCACGATTCCGGGGTGGCGGGATTGAGGTCTGCGTCGGGCTCCGCACTGAACTTGGAGCTTGTCTCTCTCCCTCCCCCCCCCACCACCCCACTCACACTCTCTCTAAAAGCAAAAAATTAAAAACTGACTTGCTTACAAGTGCAGAGATCACCCCAGGGGAAAGTGTCCCCGAGAGAGGAGGTTAGAACTGGTTAGACTAAGGTCAGCCCTCCCAGTTCCTCCAGCTGGAGAGGGGACAGCCGATGACAGCCAGTATGCGGGAATTCGCTGGTTCCCTTCCTCTCCCATCGGTACAGCTTGGAAGTGAGCTGCAGTCAAGAGGCATGAGCAATGCCTTAAGCTTTCAGAGAGAAAAAAAAATACTTGAACTCCTTCTCTGCCTGCCTGTCGACGTACTCGGGTGCCAGAAGTAAGGACTCTATTGTATCTGCTTGAAGCAGGGACAGCCTTGGAGCATGGCTAGGTGACAGCAGGCACACTGGAGTGCTGAGCCCTGAGACCGAGGGCTGGGGGGAAGGGAGGGGGGGTTACACTCACACTTTGAGAACAGGTGTTCTCAGACTTGACCCTGATGTAAACAGGTCTCTCTTACCTTTTTCTTTAAGTGCCTTCTGGCACCTAAGCTCTTTCTGCAGTGGAGCTGTCTGATGGTACATTAGGA
The DNA here is from genome assembly GCF_027475565.1 of Acinonyx jubatus. Classification (NCBI taxonomy): domain Eukaryota; kingdom Metazoa; phylum Chordata; class Mammalia; order Carnivora; family Felidae; genus Acinonyx; species Acinonyx jubatus. The sequence continues at coordinate 97,948,934 of NC_069381.1, read as the reverse complement.
ACGAGCTATGTGATAGGGAAGCGCTTTGTGATACACGGGCCATGAGACCGTGTAGGCCTACTTCTCAGACCTTGGTCTAGAGATGCTTGAGGCTGCTGTGGTGGGGACCCGGGGGCTGTGCCAGCTTGACAAGAGGGTATGGTACTAAGGCACTGAATCCTTCACAGGACATGTGCCTCCGTCAAGGAGCAGATGTGAGACAGCTGGAGTTGCAGCCACACCACTCACCCTGAGGTAGGTCCACAAATGTATCTACTCAGAACAAAAGAGCCAGGGCACAAAGTTACCCCTCAACAGTTCTCAAACTTGAATGGGACTCAGAATCGCCTAGAGAGCTTTTATACAACCAGAGGACTGGTTAGCTTTGGTTCGGGGGGGGTCTGGGTTTGCCGTGCCAACAAGTTCCGGGCTGTTGAAGCAGCCAGTACAGGGATGCGCGCAGAGAACCACACTCTGACATCAGGGCCACGAAGGTGACGAGGGCACAAGATCGATTCCGTTATAATAGCCATCTTTATTTGTAAAAATCCAGATATAAAATGTATTCTTTCAGTCTTTCCAAGTTTTCCTTTTTACAAAAACAAAAAGGCACATAAAAACCTTCCCCGCTGTCATTCCCATAGACGGTGTTTGTCAGGCAGCCCTCCCCCCTCCCCCCCCGTATAGCTACATGCTTCATTCCGGGACGTCTCGCTTCCCCCACATGCTTCGGTGCTTTCCTACCAGGGTAGAGTTCCGAATTCCAAGACTGAAGTACACAAAGAGGGCGTGGGGGGTGGGTGCAGGTGCGTGGTAGGATGCTCCACGGCGTGCAGGACACGGGGGGCCTAGTAGTAGGTTTCCTTCTCTACCCAGCCTATAGGCAGCAAAGAGAGACAAGACACTTGCAGTAAGTCCTGGCTCTAGGGCACAGTGGGAGAAAGAGTGTCGAGGAGTGACCTGAGGGTGGGTGACGAAGCTCGGGGGGTGGGGGGGGGGTCACTCAAATTCGGCATTAGACCTCAACTCTCTCTGTTTTTAGGAAGAACATGTTAATTGGGAAGATAGTTTAGGTTTCTGCCCAACTTTCCACTGGATCGTATTTGGGTTGTAGTCTAAAATACGATCGGTTCTGAAACCTCAATGGAGATCGTGAGGATGGGACTATAGCATTGGGCAGTTTGCTGGTCCAATGGCCTGGGCCGAGCCCAGACACTTCAGAGGAAATAAAAGACACAGAAATACCGCCTCTCCCACAACCCTGCTGAAGGTAAGATGAAATTACCGCCAGGGCGTCGCCTGATGATGAGTTTTCGGACTTCGTCGTACACGAAGATGAGAAGAGAGTAGGGGAAGGCACAGAACCACCAGGTAGGTCTGGAAATAGAATCAGGTACTAATTTATACATGAACACAAGTCAAAGGAAAGAGAAACCACATATTACCCAGGACAGTGGAATAGCCTGGAAGGAGGAGCCAAGTATAATCATGGTTAACTATTGAGCCATTAACACAGAACACACAGAAAGGTCTTAAGAACAGAATGCTGCTCCCTGCGCCCAGGGCCTGGAGAGGCTCAGGAAACCAGACTGCAGACTTTATGAAGGAATCCCCTTTTACAAGTTTGGTTTTTGAGATTTTCTGTTGACCATCCCCCAGCAAATGGGCATTTACTTTCTTCCCCTTTCTAAAGTGTTTGAGGAACTTGAGTGTGGTATATATATATTATATCTAACGTCCTGGCATCTGAAGATAAAGCACTGCCAGAGTAGATCAGAACCATGTATCCATCCCTTGAATTCAGTCAGCTGGGTGCTGAATCCCAGCACCAGGGAATGAAAAAAGCTGAGCCCTAATAGAGAACAGAGCTTTGGGAGCCCAGCGGCTGCTGCCACATCCCCAGCCTGGAGACAGGCACCCTGGACAGCCCTGTCAAGGGCCATGCTTTCCTGACTACCAACTTCTGCAGTCAACAGAGGAAGGCGTTCCCAGGGCAGAAGCCTGGCAATCTCTTCTTCCTGGCGCTAGAGGTCTTCCTCCACAGCTAAGAGAGGAGGATCTCCTTTGGCTCGGTCGCCCAGAGTAACTGAACCACCTTCCTAATTGGGTAGAACCTGTTGGGAACAAACTCTCTAGGCACAGCAAAGGAGGTCCTGAGGCCCGACTCTATTTCAGTGTGACTCTTCACTTCAGGCTTTGAGAGAGCTCGGTGGTTCTCCTGGCAGACAGAATTCCCCTCGGACAAGGCCTGCCCCTGTTGTACGCCAGCTCTGTGCAGGGTGCTGGGGACGCGAAGTCCAACAAGATAGCCCATGCCTTAAAGATTACAATCTAGGGAGGAGCAGACGTGACCAGTAATACCAAAGAAGGGGTGTACCTGCACATGTCTGAGGGGGGTGAGCTCCAGGGCAATCAGCCCTGAAGGATTACCCAGGCCGATGGGGTGGGGGGTGGGGAAACATCCTGACCAAGTACATGGGCAGGGGAAGAGAGTACTGAATTCACCTACAGAAACTTGCATGGCTACAAGAGAAGGCTAGAAAGACCGCTTAGACGCTAGTGAGACAGACCCTAGATGCCGGGCCAGCCTTGTACCGAGGATGTCTGCAGTGACAACATGTCAGTGAGGCCCATGGGGCTTGGCTGGGGTCAATGGAAGGAAGTGTCGGCTACAAGCCAGGTGGGATGGGTCTGAGAGAGGCTGGGGAGACTTCGACATCAAAAGCTCATGTTGTACAGGGGCCACATTCTGTGCCTTAGCATCTTTTCATCAAATGCAGTCGCTTAACCTCAACCAGTGAGTAGACCCCACCCAACACCCTCTGTTTCTAAAAGTACCAAAATTTGGACTTCTGATAAACCCGAATTTTTTGCATACGGGGGTTTACCACAAAGTCCTTCACTGTGTTTTGAAAAGGCCAGTTTGGTTCTGAGCAAAGACCAGTGGTCAGCTTTCTTTGGTCCCCTCCCCCCATGATCCACCTCAAGCCTGCTTCTCCCACCTCCTTCCTGGGAAGGCAGAGGATTCAGAGGCCCACAACGGCTGGGGCCTGTGGTGGGAACACACAGGGGCTAGGGAAAGCAAATCAAGATCTGAACCTGATCCCCAAACCCCAGGGCACATCTGGTCCACCTCTAATGACAACTGGACTGGCGCCATGGGGCACGCAAGCACTCACGCAGTTGGCCGGTGAGCGATCTGGTACCAGAGCCCGTTTAGCCAAAGCCTGAGCACTGGCCAGTCCTTCCTAATTTCCAGTCCAGAGGAATTCTGGACCAATTCCTAACAATAGTAGCTACTGGCACACGTCACGAGAGGAAACGCTCCACGTCTATCTCGCACTTTGTGGAGCTGGAAGAGGAGCGACTTACTTGAGGGGGTACATCCTCAGGGCCACGCCCATTCCAGGGCAGTAGGAAAGGAAGGCAGCAAGGGCCGTCTCTTCAAAGAGGCCGAATATTAAGATCTTGTTCCTAAAGAATCAAGGGGAGAGAAAGCTTAAGGACACAAACAGAAGTTTATCTTCCAAAGCCATCCCTGCGTCAAAGGGCAGATCGAGGTCTCTGTGTAGGAGCTATACTCAGGAACTTGAGGGCAGATGAAAAAAAAAAAAAGAAAATCACAATTTGCTTCCTAAATCTCCAAAAGCAAGATTCCAGAAACTGCCATGTGTCAGGTGCTGGGGTTTTGCACAGAGTTGAGAAATCCCCAGACCCCTTGGGTGAGGGCCCTGAGCGCTCCCTACTCACTTCATCCCCTGCTGGAAGACGGAGTTCCTCCGGGTCTTACAGATGACCAGGTCAGCCCACTGCACCACCACGATGCTGACGAAGAAGGCCGTGTGGCAAGTGAACTCCACGATTTTCCTCTGTTCGTACGTCTGGGACACGGAAGGCAGCCAGGTAAGCTCGGCCCGCACGGCCGGTGGCTGAGTGGCCACCGTCCCCCCCGGGGGCTCCCACTGGCCAGACCCGTTCTCACCCACTGCTGCCCATAGCTGTCCTCTACGTCGTTGATCCAGCGGTCATCCCAGTCCACGCGGAGCCCCAGCAGGTGGGTCGGGAGGAAGCCGTTCTCAGCCAGGATCACGAAGTAAGTGAAGAAGCCTCCCAGTGCCTGGATCATCCCTGCGAGTGAGGAAAAACGCCTTTAACCTGGTCTGGGGCATCTGCAGGCACTTCACCTGACTGCCTTCAGGGCAGTCTTGGTCACCAGTTGACAGATGACAGGGAGTATAGAGGACCACAGGGACACATCCCTCACCCAGCGCCCTCTTCTCTTTTTGAGTCACTTTTCAGAGCTTTAAAAGACGATACACAGGTCTCATTCGGAGACACGTGCCCCGCCCCCCGGCTCTGATTTCATCATCTGCCTCTACCAGGGCACAGCCTTTCAGGGGAAAATGCTTCTCTATGTTTTAATCTCTGCTACACGGAGACTTTTTTCCCCATCTCCTTTTCCCATATTTGAAATAGCGAATGGGGCACTTTCTGACCCAACCCTCCCCCCCTCCTTCCTTTTCAGGGCCCTTCGCTTCTCCCCTGGCATCTGGTCTTGCCACACTGCCCCGAATTCCCCAGGGCACGTTTCCTCCTATGCTCTGGACCTCCTTAAAATGAGGTCTCCGAGACCACCTGTTAGCTCCACCGGTGGAGCAGAGATCAAGCCCGGTGCGGGGTCACCATGTGGTGACCAGCCAGCCAAACTTTCAAGCTCATGCAACTTCGTCAAAGCCTAACTCTCTATCCAAATCCGTGGCCAGTATTACGTACCCCCGGGAACAACTGCCTCTGAATGACCTGTGCCTGGCGAGCTGAGGGACCGCTGAGCCCAGGCTGAAGAACTACGGTTTCCACTAAGAAGTAACTGGGCAGACAGGAGAAGATTTCTTCTCACTCAAGAGGATTTTGTACAAAAAGCTCCCTGAGTCTCACACGGTGTCCTGGCTCTTGCTAGATCTGAAGTCCCCCAAAGCAAGCCCCTAGGCCGCCCCCACCACTACAGACGCTCCCTGCTCAGTGCCGGTGTCCGGGGACAGTGGCTCACCGATCTGCCCGTAGGCCATGCTGATCAGCCGCTCGTTCACAAGCTTGTCCGTCTTGGGGTTTCTGGGCTGTCTCTTCATGATGTCGCTCTCAGCTTGCTCGTAAGCAAGGGAGATGGCAGGAACCTGGGCGGGGGAGGGAGGGAGAAGTATAAACGTCGTCAGATACCAGGAAGCTGACTTCGTGAACCTTCCTTGCCCTCTCCCTTTTAAAACCGTGAGATGTACCATGAGATGTTATTACCAGTCCCATCAAAAAAAAGAAAAAGAATCTTCCCTTTTATATAACGTTGCTCTCTGACAAACAGGCGTTGACAGTTGCCTCGGAGAAGGAGTGAGAACACGGCTTCCCGGAGGCCGTGACGCACACCGGTGTCACTACAGCGAGCCGCCACGGCCTCGTGGACGCCGGCAAGCAGCCGTGGGTGAGACAGGGCCTGAGCTGTGAGAGTCACTCACCATGTCCGTGCCCAAGTCAATGCAGAGGATGGTGACGGTCCCCAGTGGTAGTGGAATGTTTGCAATAATAAATATCAGGAAGGGGGTGATCTCTGGAATGTTACTGGTCAGGGTGTAGGCAATGGATTTCTTCAAGTTATCAAAGATCAGACGACCTGGGAACGCAAGAGTTTGTTTCACCGTGTAGCTCAAAAGAGATGGGCAGGCCGGAAACGGCTACAGACTGACAGCAACGGGAGGAGTTTCTGGGGGATGCTTTACACATACTGCTCTCACCTTCTTCGACTCCAGTCACAATGGACGCAAAGTTGTCATCCAGAAGAATCATGTCAGCAGCTTGCTTAGACACGTCAGAGCCAGCGATCCCCATGGCAACCCCGATGTCTGCCTTCTTCAAGGCTGGAGAGTCATTGACACCATCGCCAGTCACGGCCACGATAGCCCCCTGTCCGAAGAAGGGGGAGGGGTCTGTAAGAGCCACACAGTCCCCGGGCAGAAGTACCCGAGGCGCTACAGACTGTCCCTTTCCTACGGAGACTCTCTGGGGGCTCAGAACCGGCTCAGCCCAAGACGCCACGCAGCCACTACTCAACAAGAGAACGGAGGAGTGATGACAAATACATCCTCCCCACCTCCCCACCCCAAAGAGAGCTCCTCAAACGCAGGACTTTGGGGAGATGTCTGGAAAACCCCATTCCTTTACAGGTCTTCTCAAGGCGCGGTATGAGAGTCTCTCCTGGCCATTCACAGCCCCAGCGTAGACAGGAGGAGCCTGTACTGCTATTCCAGACAAGTGTGGGGGCTCAGACTCTGGGCCACAGTGAAGACGTGTGTTGTAAAGGGCATGGCACTGCTAGACCGTTACCAAGTTCTGCCCCCCCTGGAGCCACGCCCGGGGCATACACTGGCACACAGACGGTGAGTCTGAGAAAAGCCGGGCCCTGCCGTCACGGAGATCAGAGCCCGGTCCCGGCTGCCCAGGCTAACCTGTCTCTGGCAGCCTTCCACGATGATAAGCTTCTGCTGAGGAGAGGTCCTGGCAAACACGATCTCCGTGTGGTACTTCAGAATGTCATCCAGCTGCTCGGAGGTCATGTCCTTCAGGTCGCTTCCGTGGACCACGCAGGCCTTGGCATCTCTAGGATCGGGATAGGAAAAGAGGTCACCCAGTGCTTCGCCAACATGATGCTCGTCACCGAGCGGGGCTGTTCTTCGATGCAGAACACTTTGTAAGCAACGTAAAGCCAGAGGGAATTTTCCCCATCAGGTGAAAGGGATTCTCTGTGCGGCATTCTACAGGATACAAGGCATCTTCTTATCTATTCCTTCCATTCAAGGATCAGACACCTGGGGGGCAGCCTGCCTGTCATTTTCCTTTCCTGGTCTTTATAGAAGACGCACTGAAATAAAAGGACCGAATTCTAGACAGCAGAGCAAACCCTCTAATAGCCCCGAAGTAGGTGAAGGGGTCCCAAACTTTAACGAAACATCAAAACAATACTGCTTTATCTCTCATCTAGTTTACCGTATTGCCGAATTCTCCATGTTTGACCTACTTGGACAAGTGAGTGTGGCCCTAGAAACTGACTTGCTGCTAGGTTTAGGTGGTATGATCTGCGGTTAACAGTGGGGAATCGGAAGCCCGGCCTCAGAGCGTACTTCAGGACGAAGCCTCAGCTTCCCTACTCTGCCAAGTGGGAATAATACCTACTTTAATACATTACTGCACCAAGTGCTTAGAACCGTAAGCACCACCTAGGGGTTGGCCATAAGGACTCGCTCTCAGGGCAACCCTCCCGTGGAAGGACAAGGTTGCCTTCTGGAACCGTAGGGGCAATCCCTATTCAGGAGCAAGCCTGGAAGCAAACCATCAGAGACCCAGGCTGATGACTCCCAACTGCCAGCATTTGCACATTCAAGGCAGACCGTGCTTCGAGCTTCCTGCCTCACCTGGGGTTCACCTGGCTCACTGGGATGTTGAGGCGGGCAGCAATGTCTTCCACGGTCTCGTTGCCTTCTGAGATGATGCCCACACCCTTGGCAATGGCTTTGGCCGTGATGGGGTGGTCTCCAGTGACCATTATAACCTGAACAAGAAACAGGACAATTTAGCAAAGGCAGCCGCCAAGCGAAATGACCTCAAAGAGAGTCTTCTGTGAACAGGCATGAGGAAGTATTAAGGATTACTCATCTTGGAAGATCAAAAGGAAAGAATGCAAACTTAAATTGATACAACAATGACTAACCAAAAATATAAACACAAACGTGTGTTTACAGAAAACACAAAGCAATAAACAGATTTGATCTTGGTACATGTTCACACAGGATACATGGTATCTGCTTCTCCTTTACACAGTCACATAAAAAACTCAAACTTACTAAAACTAGCCATGAAAAGGAAAAAAAAAAAAAAAAGATAAAAATCTGATGCGGATCACACTAACAGGCAAAGGTGCCACATACTGCTGGTCAACAATCCCCAAACTGGCCCAATTCGGGAGAGAGGGTAAGTATGTAAAAGGAATTCAAAATTGTGACTGCTCTTTTTTGACCCAAGGATTACATTCCGAAAAATATACTTAAGAACGCAATCCGAGTGGTGGGGGAGTAACTTTTCCAAAGCTTTGAGGGGCAGTCTCACTAACGAGAATGAAAAAGCGGAAACAAATCAGATAGCCGGTACCAAGGGAGACGACGCGCCCCGGGTCGGTGCACCCAAACAACGTTCCGGGGCTTAGAAAGATTCAGAGGACACCGTCCATTAGAAAACCGGTTGACTGAAAGCAGAGAAGACGTGCCATGCACTGCCAAGCATTTCAAAACGTAAAACCTTGCTACGTCGTTTGCTCTTTTCAAATATTATTACGCTTCCATTTCTTTCCCCCAAAATGTGTGTGTGTTTTCTTTTAAACCTGCCCCCCCCATCTACTGATGATACCCTTTTAAAACAACTTGGCCCTTTCTGGTGATAACTGAAGTGCTGGAGGTAAGACACTCATCGGCCAGGTGAGAAATCAAGCAGGCCGTGTGGCTCCCGCGGCACCGAGCAGGGCACCCCGGGGCACTAAAAGCTGATGCCAAGGAGGCACCCTGGGCTCCACCTTAATTCCAGCACTTCGGCATTTGCCCACGGCATCGGGAACAGCAGCCCGAGGAGGATCGATCATGGAGATGAGCCCCACGAAGCAGAGGTTTTCCACAGGGAAATTCACATCATCAGTGTCAAACTGGAAGCCTTCAGGAAACTGTTCGTCTGGCAGATAAAGGTGGCAGAAACCTGCAAGGAGAGCAGGCAGCCCGTGAGGACCTCACTGACCGAACAGGCACAGGACAACAGCAGCTGGCTAGTCAGACAGTCTGCCTCCGGCTCCGTATATAGTGGGAATTATTTTTTTTTTTATAACAGAATGAGGCTTTATTTAACCTTTATGAATGATGTGGAATCACTGGAAGACAAAACATGCGAATGACAGAATCTATCACCAAGCCTCAAAGGAAGAGGCATTGTCCAATGTGGAGGAGACAGGTGAGCCCCAGGATTTCAGGCTTCTAGACCCGCCCGCTCAGGTACTCAGATTTGGGGAAGCATGTAATTATTGGTCTCTGCTTCCTTCTTAAAAAAATTTTTTTTGTTAATGTTTATTTACTTTTGAGAGAGAGAGACAGCGTGAGCGGGGGAGGGGCAGAGAGAGAAGGAGATAGAATCCAAAGCAGGCTGCAGGCTCTGAGCTGCCAGCACAGAGGTTGACGTGGGGCTCAAACCCACAAACCGTGAGATCATGACCTGAGCCAAAGTCGGACGCTTAACCGACTGAGCCACCCAGGTGCCTCATCTGCTTCCTTTTTTAGGAAAAAAAAGAAAAAACCGAGCCCACATCTCTGCTCGCTATTCCTTTAGTATTACTGAGCACCAGGGTATGTTAAGAAAGACACCTCAAAATTAGATGAAAGAGAAGGTATGAACCAGAGTATGGAACTAGGCAATCAGTTCTGAGTAACTAAGCTAAGGAGAGCAGGAAGAATTACATAAGGAACTTTCATCTGTCCACCTCCAAAATATCACAAATGCCACCGTTTCAGTTACATTATACAATCAGTGAAATGTCCTTCTGATCTGCACCGGCTCTGATGTGGTAGGAAGGACAGGCAGCATCCTAGCTGAAAAGTTTACCGTTAATCTAATTTGTGAGCGGACGTATAAGCTCTGGTGTAAACGCACAACCATTCTGTGCCAGTCAGGAAACGGTTTTATTCTGGAAGCCCTGGCAATTCATTTTAATTTCATTAAGTTTGTAGGTCAGGGTCATGGCAACAAAAGTTTGATAATGAAGCTCTTCTCCCCGGATCTTTCTTCCCCGGGCAAACAGAACTGACCAGCATGAGACCAAAGGTCTAAGTACGGATCAGAAGCAAACCAGCAGGAATTTGCTGCTCATGGGCCCAATGCACCAAACATTTCCCCAGCCCGGCCCTTGTGGTTTTCAGAACAAGGGGGAGGGGGCAGATCGAGGAGGAGGATTCCTCCCGAAAGGCTTTGGGGAGGTCAGCACAACGTGCAGACGCGGACTGGGCGGGTGGCTGTGCTGCCGGCTGCCCACATACCTAGCACACGCTCTCCGAGGCCACCTAGCTCCAGGTAGGCGTTCTGAAAGGCGTCCTTCAGCTCCTCGTCCAGGGGCTGCTCCTTGCCGTGCAGGAGGATGGAGCTACAGCGGTCCAGGATCCTCTCCGGGGCGCCCTTCATCACCAGCAGGTGCCGGGGCTCAGACGTGTTGGGGTTCTTATGGATGGACAGCTATAAAGGACAGTGGAGACGTGAACGCCAGGTGGCTGGGCGTCATTGGCCCGAATGGGGAGCACAGCTCACTGGCTCCTGGGTATCGGTCATGAAAACCACCAAAACCTCCTACATCTGAACTTTGGGGTCTCCCACCTTGTAGCCTGCTTTGAATGCTACCAAAAAAGCAAGCATAGTGACCCAGCCCGAAATCCCTGGCATGGGTTCGGATCTAAAGCTTTCCTGAAGGGACAGTGGCAACAACGATGGGCACATCCCTGGACACCCAGCCCCCTCCCCACCTGCCCCCTCCAAACCCTTAGTAAGTATCCCAGAGAGCCCCAAACATTTTAGGGGAGGCTTCGTTTAGCCTAATGATACTCAAATAGATTAGGACTTTCTATACGCAGCCTGGGGTAAAACTTAAAAGCTTTCATGAAGTTTGAATAGTTCGGTTTTAGGAAGCGTGGAAGCTTGTAACATTTCAAAAAGGTCAAACAGCCCTTCTTCCAGCTCCCGTGCCTCCCCGCCCACCCCCTCGCCCACCCGCACCGACGCCAGGTGACCTGGTACTTGTTGGTGGAGTTGAAGGGTATCTCCACGATTTTGGTGTATCTGTCTCTCATCTCCTTCACAGAGCCACAGCACAGCTCAATGCATTTCAAGAGCGCGGACTCCGAGGCGTCGCCTGCAACTGCCCGCTGTGAACGCAGACATCGTTCTTAATTAGCCTGAAACGCTTCACCCAGGCGCCACGGAAAACTCGGTGTAACCCGGATGTACTCTGATGGTGTCAGAAGTGGAGGACCGCGTGGGCGAGGCAGAAGCAGTGCTGTTGGCAGGGACGGGCCTCCCTGTGCTCAGACCCCCGGCCGGTCACAGCCCTTCAGACACACACCCTAGCTGCCTCCTCCCGTCAGCCCTCCTTCGTCATCCCAAATCCGGCTTCTCGTAGAAGAGGGGTGCCTCGAGGGGTCCCCCACCCTGGGGAAGACCGTAACACATGCTTCCAACCTACTTTAGCCTTTTTTTTTTTTTTTTTTAATCTTCCCCTGTTGCAAAGTCTCAAAGCCAACACTATTCCCAAACACATATTTCTGGTTATGAATCTGCAAATACCAAGTGAGAATCCAAATATTTACAGCACCTCCAACGTAAAAGAAAATCCCTTAGGTGCGTTCCCAGGACTGGGGGCAAACTGTGTCAAGGGCAAAACAGAGAGCTTTAAACATAATTCAACTGTGCAAAATTATCTGGGCCTGAATGGTGTGAACTGAAAGCTATTATTAGCTCCAACAGTCATATAATCAGCTAACATCTTAAGTTCAAGACCACACTTGAGGTAACACATACTTCTTTTTTGTGATATACTGTTGACACATGTATGCTTTGACACACTAAGAACATTTGGACTTGTAGCCAAGTTTTATATAAATACTTTAGAACTGGGGATGTACAGGACTGCACATGCAAGTGTAGCCTCATTTAAGAAGAAAGGTAGTCAGGTTTGGTAGGAAATGTGAAGTAAGTGGGATCATTTTTAATAAAGGCCAGTTAGTAAAGCTGAACAGGACTGCGTGCCTTTTGTGGGGTACAACCCCTGAAATACTCAAATACAGCCCATGCTCCCTTTTCTGGCACTTTTAAACTGGGAGAGGTCTGATACCTGTTGAGTTCTAAGCTCAAAGCCTACAAAATTTCCACTGTGACGCAAGGAAATATGGGAGGCAGGCATCTCAAGTTTTATCCCAGGAGAAACACCCCCCTCCCCAAATCGACATCAATTCAATGCCAAGAACATCTCCCTTAAAGGACAAAGGGGTCCTATCTTCACAGTGGGAGCCATCTCTGTTCCATCTAAGTGAGCTTTATCCTCTTTGACAGCTTGGTTTCCCCACCCCCCCTGGAAGCACCCCAGGCAGCCTCACTGAGAACAGGCGAGCCCGGGGGGCCTTGCACATGCCTTCCTCATTCTACCAACCCCATGCTCGGCTCGTGACCTTTCTGAGGCTGTGTCTCCACTGGGCAGCACAGTGAAATCACAGCCATTTCCCAATTCCCATGGATTCCATGAGGCTGAGCTTAGTTCTGCATCATCAGTAAGCAAACGGAGAACAAATAAGAGAAAGAGCTGAGCTATTTTAAGAAAACACACGGCTTAAGGGATTTATTGGAATCTACTGTATCCCGATATGCAAATGCGATCATCCAGTCACAGAAGCAGCCCCTCCCTCCCTCCCTGCTAGGTTAGGTGACACTGTAGAGGAAGGCTGGATTTTGTTTGGTTTTTCACAGTGAAGACTGCCTCCCACCTCTGGTCGGTTTTGACCCTAAGTCCCTCTTCTCTAACCTCTCTGAACCACAGGGTAACCAAGGGAATTCCGGATCCACAGGCAATACAAGCTACACACAGCAAAGCATCACACGGGCCATTCCGAGTGTCGCACGAGGAACAGTTCCGTTACGGGACACAAAGGTCACGTGCTATTAAGGAGAACACTCTCGGGGGAGGTCTCGGGTGGTATCCACACCCCCGCAAAGCAGCCTCACCGCTAACAGGAACTTCTGGGCATACCTTGAGGATAGGCAGGTTTTCCTGGTTAGCCTGAAACACTGCCCTGTTACAAAGACCCGCGATCCTGGACAGAGCGAGCCAGGTGGCTGAACTCTTGTCGAACGACACACCTGACAGAGGCAAGGAAACAAGAGTGGAAAATCACACATTCAACTTTGTACGCAAGTCCCATAAAAGGTGAAACGATGACGTCTCCTTTCCCAAGTAATGAAACTCATCAGGCTTTTGGGTAAAGTCAAGAAAAGTCTAAAACCCACGCCCACGACTCCTTACCTAACAGTAAAAAAACCACTTAAAAAAAAAAAAAAAGAAGCCATGTGAACAGGTGGGGCCAAAGCGTGCGGCGGCCCCCCCTGCACCTACCGCTCTGATTCTCTGTCGTGTCGGCTTCGTGGATCTGATTGTCGAACCACATGTGGGCCACTGTCATCCGGTTCTGGGTGAGAGTTCCAGTTTTATCCGAGCAGATGGTGGACGTAGACCCCAAGGTCTCCACAGCTTCTAAGTTCTTCACCAAGCAGTTTTTCCTCGCCATGCGTTTGGCAGTGAGGGTCAGACATACCTAAACACCAGGAGGAAGCAGAGGACTTCAATCTCGACCAGGAGGGAGTCTTATACCAACTCTGGCTACATCCTAATACAGAAGAAGTTTCTCTGAAGTTAAACCTCTCCAGCCATCCTGTGAAATGCAAATTGTCACAGGACCACGTACAGAGAGGGCTTTCTTTCTCCCCCCAATAAAGCAATAGATGAAGTGAAAACAACTAGGATTTACCACACTGGAGTTCTCCCACTCACCCCCAAATTCTTCGTTACACTGTTGTGGGTCATGGGGTAAGGCCGAAACGTATGCTTTGGGGCTACTATCTCCCACGGAAAACCATGCCGAGGCCTTCTCGCTGTCTAACCCTACCATGTGGCTCTGAAGAAAAACTATACACACACACGTCTGATCAGACATGTGGTCGGCAGCCGCTCTGGAGAGGGCAGGGGAGGAGTCTCACATGCAAGCTGGTCTAAGAGCGAACGTCGCCTTCCCCAAGCTGCTCACCGTGACAGTGGCCAGCAAACCCTCTGGCACGTTGGCTACAATGATACCGATGAGAAAGATGACGGCCTCGAGCCAGGTGTACTCAAGGATCAGAGAAAGAATGAAGAAGGACACACCCAGGAACACAGCCACACCCGTGATGATGTGGATAAAATGTTCAATTTCGGCAGCGATGGGGGTCTGGCCACCTTCCAGCCCGGACGCGAGTGTCGCGATTCTTCCCATCACCGTGCGATCCCCAGTGTACACGACAATGCCACGTGCGGTGCCTTAAACGAGAGAGGGAGGGGGAACTGGATGTACCTCGCTTCACCAACGAGGCCACGGAATCTGCACGATTACTTGGCACGGTTAAGAGAGAGACACAAGCCACACACGTTTTTAAGGGCTCGCTCTTTGGTGGGGGGTACGCTCTTTCAGAGACCGGCAGAGGGCTTTCTATCCGTGAGCAGAACAGCTCCAAAGTCCATGCCAGCCTAGCATGGCCAACAGGAGATGTGTGCTGGGGGTGGGGGAGCAGGACAGACCGCCCACAGGCTTCCTGAACCTCCCTGCCAGTGAGTGAACCGCATCTGCTGTGCTTGACCACAGGGGTCAGACACGGAGCCAATAAAGCAAGAAGAGAGATGATGTCTCTGGCTTTTGTCGTTGTTGCGAATGCCCGAGACAGACACCGTGCTGCGGATATGAACGGGGGCCTCCAAAGGGCCTACCTTCCACACAGTTGGTTGAAAAGAAGGCGATGTTCCTCGTCTCCAGGGGGTTTTCATTTGTGAAGTCCGGAGACCTGGTCTGGGGCTCTGATTCTCCAGTGAGCGAGGAGTTGTCCACCTGCCCGCGAGACGGGAGGGCTGTGTGAGCGCACACCGGGCCGTCCCACGCACCCCGCCCAAGCCGCGCGGGCCCCGCTGAACCCACCTTGCAGCCGTTGGCAGATATGATTCTGAGATCGGCGGGGATTCGGTCTCCTCCTTTCACTTCCACCAGATCCCCGACTACAACCTCCTCGGCATTGATGCTCATTTTCTCACCGTTTCGAATCACAAGGGCTTGCTTTAGAGGCAGAAAAATTGACAGTGTTCAGTCAGAGAAAAGCGACTACCGACAAGGGCAGGGTGGTGGTCACACGAGAAAGCCAAATTAGAAAATGATCGCTGATGTGAATTATCCGAGTGCATGACAAAGATTGCTGATCTTTCTATTTATACAAATAGAATCTCGCTCTATAGACTTTATAGAATCTATAAAATCTCGCTCATCTGGAGGTGGCTCTCTTGTCCCCCTCGGGTGCTCTGTCAGGGTATGCTCAGAAGGGAGGCCATCACTTTCTGCCGGGGGTCTAAGAACAGGTGTGGTTTTGGGTCGGCGGGGGGGGAGGTTTCCCTTTCTCTGACGGAGTCACTAAGTACTCGGGAACTTAGCTTCATACTAGTTCACACCCGTGGGGCTGCCAACGGGGAAAGACCAAGCAGCAGGTACCTGAGGGACCATGTTTTTGAAGGATTCCATGATCTTTGAACTTTTAGCCTCTTGATAGTAGGAGAAACACCCAGTTATGATGACGACAGCGGAGAGGACCACGCCAAGATACAGCTGGAAGGGAACACACAGGTTAGAAGCGTGGGCTCTCCGTAAGGAGCCGCGAACATTCAGGTAGTTCTTGACTGAATACAAAACAAATCTGTAACAGAGAGGTCAAGGCTTCAGAAATTATCCAATACAGAACTCGTGTCTTCACATTCAGCTTCCCAGAGACCGTGTACAGGAGTGCCAGAAATGGGGTCCCAGGGACTCGGTCGCTCCACCTCGACAGACTTTTGAAAATCTTTTAGGTGAATCTGTTTCTCCCATTTTATGAAGACAAACATGTTTCTGAAACAACGTGTGACTTCTGAGGGATGGCCACCGCACATCTCTGGACGTGTATTATGTGCCAACATTAAAGGCTGTGCTCTGCCGTATGAGTGGCAGCCGGACCCGGGCCGGGACCTGGGCAGAGCCGCCTTGTCACAGCAGCGACATGCAGGATGGACCTCCAGCCCAGAAGAGCATCTATAGGGCCGGAGCTGGAGGGAGAAACCGCAAATGAAGAAGAATGGATGGGCCTCGACGGCCCCAGTTGCTAACCCTGCTTTTCCCTCGTGCTTAAAAAACATCAGCCAACCAGCGGTAACCGGTGGAAAACTGGCGGGTGGCAAAGACCAGGAGAATACTTTGTGCACACTCTGTCATCTAAGTTAGGAACTACAGAACTCACGTTATCATTTTGAGGTTCCTCTTCTGTGGCGGCCTGGATGCCGTAAGCTAAGAAACAAAGAATCGCTCCAATCCACAGCAACATTGAGAACCCCCCAAACAGTTGCCGACAGAACTTGACCCATTCGGGAGTGGTGGGCGGTGGGGTGAGGGCGTTGGGGCCGTCTCGGGCCAGGATCTCAGCAGCTCGAGCGGTTGTTAAGCCCTGAGAAGCAGAGGGATGGATACACGTAAGACACCCTGCCCCGGCCCTTACAAGAGGATATACCCACCTGATAGCTGGAGAACTAGGATAACGGGTTCAGGAGGAAACCAAATTCCCCAAGCTACAGAGCCTGTAAAACCCGGCCGGTTCTGATGAGGACTCCCCCCACCCCTCCCCCCGCCCCGGGCCAGGCACGGCTGCCCAAGGAAGATCCCGGAGGGCCCCACAACATCCACACTGAAATTCGTTTTAAACTGGTCCATGAACAAATCTGAATCCAGTCTGATCTCTTCTAAATTTAGATAAGGGACTCATGCCAAAGTGCGTTTTTACCAAAAAGATAGAGCAATGTTAATTCATTAATTCATTTATTTTTTTAAAGTGTATTTATTTTGAGGGGGAAAAGCACATGCATAACAGCAGGGGAGGGGCAGAGAGAGAGAGACAGAGAGAGAGAGAGAGAATCCTAAGCAACAGCGTGGAGGCCGACACGGTGCTCAAACTCACAAACCGTGAGATCATGACCTGAGCTGAGATCAAGAGTCGGATGCTTAACCGACTGAGCCACCCAGGCATCCCAACTCCTTGATTCAGTTTTACAAATTAAGAGCTTCTGAGTTTTTTTTTTTGCATTATTGAATCTGTCAGGGAGGGGAAGACAGAAAGCCTCTATAAACAAAAAAGGAAAAAAAAAAAATCTCTGTGGGAATCCAACCTGTTAGTGGCTAACAGCCAAGTTTTAAATAAAGAACTTTATTCTTTGGATGGCAACTGACACAGGGTCTGGCTGGAGAGGGTTCATGTAGGTGCACGGTCTAGCTAACCCCCAGGCAAGTTGCCAGTTTAGAAGTATTCACTGGAAAAATCCATTGTTACTAAAGGCCTTACGCTTCTTTAAATAGGCCTTAAAACACATGGGACAGCAGACAGGAGATAAAAGGCTACCATTACAAAATCTCATCTTATCAAAATGCCCAAGTCAGAAAAAAGAAAAGAAAAAAAAAAAAGACAGAAAGCTAATTTCTGCCCAAAGTGTCTGTTACTACGTAGTTTGTGTCCACATTATTTTAAATATCTGAATTCCCTAAGGAGTACGGGGACCAGGGAAACGAAAACCAAGAAGTTAAGGGGAAACGAGGACTCAGTTAGGACCTTCCTCTGCCTCATGTTCCCGTGTGACCCCACCCCACCCCACCCTGAGCAGGGTAACAGACAGCACCACTCAGCATCAGAGTGCTCTCACCGTGCCAGGCACTGAATCCAGAGCCTCGCCTGAATTCTCACAACAACCCTTTTAAGGTGTCATCGAAAGTGAGGTGATGAGGGGCGCCTGGGTGGCTCAGTCTTAAGCGTCCGACTTCGGCTCGGGTCATGATCTCACGGTCCATGAGTTCGAGCCCCACATCGGGCTCTGTGCTAACAGGTCAGGGCCTGGAGCCTGCTTGGGATTCTTGTGTCTCCCTCTCTCTCTGCCCCTCCCCCGCCCGTGCTCGGTGTCTCTCTCTCTCATACTGCAATGAACTCACTGGTAGAAGTACAAAAGATGAAGTTCTGGAGGGTCAACTATTCAACTCCATTTCGCGAATGTAGAAAAATGGAGAGAAAGGTTTGTAATCAAGGGCCAGGGAACGCGCGGCTGTGGAGTCATTCAGGATCAAATCCTGGTGCTTTCCCTGACTGGATCTCACCTGTTACAAAGTGGGGAAAATAACATCTACTTTCAAAGTTTTGTGGGGAAACAAGGTACTGAAGAAACACATAAAAACCCAAGCTCTGCATGTCGCACAGCAGATACTCGGATGGTGCCTGTCATCACTGTCTTCCCAGGGTCCCCAGGGTTACGCCCAGGACACAGAGGAGATGCCACAGGGACACGTGAGACTCTGTACAAGTTGGAAATTCAACATACTCGGCTCAGGTCTGTTCCATATTTGCGGTGAAGTTCGTCAAGGCTAAGTTTATGGTCATCCTAAGGAAAAACAGAAACAAAAGACTTAAACACTGTACCAGAAAAAAAAAACACTGGGGTGAAGCATTCATGTGGCTCATTGCTGCTACTAAGCTCCAAAAACGGGCTTTTCTCCGGGGCAGAAGGCGATATACGTCTCTCACCGCGGCCTAATGGATCTGCCACCACACAGCTGTGCGCCAAGTGCCCATCACCAGAGGACAGAGACAGCTGTGGCGTGAAGTCCCTGGGTGCCCGCCACATCACTTCAGAAAACCCCATCAGTCCTGGAGCTCAAGGAAAACCTTGCTTGCCTTCTCTGATGACCAGGGAGGTTCTAGCCAGCCTGTGTCTGTGGAAGCCTCCAGAGCCCGGAAGGTCGGAGGTTCCCTGGGTTTGGTATAATCCAGAAATAGAGAAAAGCAAAGGCCCAGGAAGTATCAACCACACTTCCTTCTGTGCACCTTTGGCTAGGCCAGGGTGCCTGGATAACTCTTCCAACCCTCGTAACAGCCTGGAAAAATGGAAATTTTCCATACTGACCTCTATAGTTCGGTAAGGTCTGTACAATGACTGCTTTCCTTTTAAAATGAAGCCAAGTCTCTGACTCAAATGACTGGGGGGGGGGGGGGGGAGGGGGAAGATCATACAATAAAAATGATACAAGTAATTTTTAAGGAGAACGAAAAGCATCCTAATACTCACCATAGAAACTTCTTTCTTCAATTCATCCATATCCCTCTCTTTCTTGGCCTTCTTTTTGTCGCCATGCTCTGAAACAGCCGCAGGTTCATATTTATCACGTCCAACCTACCAAAGAATGTGGGGAAAGTGTGGTGGTTGTGCATTATGAACGAACAGAAGATTCTGGGGCAAGGGATTTCGGCATTTTTTAGGGCAGCCATCATTCTGAATAGTCAATGGGATGATAATCATGGAAACGTACTGCTTACATGACATCCTAAACAAAAGCAACCATCCTAAGCTCAAGATGTGCCATCCGCGCCCAAGGGCAGTAAGACCAGTGAAGTCACGGCAACCACGGGATGGTCCTGCCAGTCACTTCCATTTGGGGTGAATAGGGAGGGGCCTGCGCTATCAAAATCTCTATCCCACAGCCTTCCACCTTCCCCACTGCAAGAATGAAATCACCTTTCCATTATTAACTTAGGAGTATCATGCTCAGGTCTTTGCATTCTGAGCAGAAGAGTCTGAGTTAGAATCCGCACTCTACCACTCACTACGGAACCTGGGGTCGGTCACTGACTCTTGCTGGAGCTTCAAGTTTTTCTTCCACAGCATGGAGAGAATAGCGCCAACCTCCATTTCTGGAAGAACCAAATGCTAACTTAAACAAAACACCTAAATGCTAAGTGGCTTTTGTTATTATGCTCAAATTCTTAGATTTGCAAAGTCATTAAATATCGAATTTAAGTTCTTTCAGGGCTTACATCACAACACCGACCTTTCCATCTTCTAATCAAAAGCCATCCTAAGAATCCTTGAAATTATTAAAAAAAAAAAAAAAAAAAAGAGTTCTTACCCCCAATCTACAGCCTGAAAATAAACCCCCCAAAAGAAAGTCACTGGAAATGTTTTGACATAAGCAGCGTGTAGGAAAAGCATGTGCGTTAGCACACAATTCACAGGATCCACCCACGCCTCCGGAAAACTGGAACAATTTTTAGAGAAAATGTTGATTCTATAGTTTAAATTTAGATTGTTCCACACACCCCTCCCCCCACTCCATTTAACATGCTTGAGCTTATCTGCACAAAGCCTGAACCTGGTGCTCCAGAGCTCAGTCTGTGGAGAAGGGGCGCCCCCCCCCGCCCCCCACCACACCCACCCCACACATTGCCTCCCACCAACCACCACCCCTAAGAAGGGCAGGGGAAGGAGATATTAGCATTTTTCTTCAAACAGATGCGGGGTGGTGCTGTTAGAACTATTATTCTGTGGCTCTCCCTTACTCAGTTCTCACTCTACCAGCCACTGAAGAATTAAGTGGGAACTGGTGTCCGGATCAACATTTTACTGGGCTAAAAATCAAATTAATAAAAAAAAAAAAAATCAAAGGGGGAATAGGTGTATTTCAGTCGCAGCTAAGACGGTGGCGACTAAATACAACGTTCACTTGAATTTGAAAACACCCTCTTCTCAAGGCTCTAAAGCCAAGTCCTGCCCCAAATGGGCTGGTGTCGCCCACAAGCAAGGACGTTTATGTTATTCACGTGGTTCAACTCCGGTGGTCACTTCTGCAGTGTTCCTTGACTAACTTCTTCTTCCAACAGAGTGGAGTTCTTTTGTTTCTATCTTATCTGTGAAGAATGAAGCAGGTCTAAAGATAGTCAACATTCTTGAAATTCTCTCCACTGTGGAGCAACCACATTTGTAAGTGCCTCTTTGCACAGGGCCCCTGGTGCCAGGGTTAAAATGGAAAATAATCACACACACTGAAAGCAAATAAAACAAAAAGAAAGGACAGGGCCACCACCAGGCAAGAACCACAGTCTGCAGTGGGATTTCTTTCACATATTTCATGGGAAAGCTCAACACTTAAAAATCATTTTGAAGGCATTGACTAGGGAATCTCTAAAAGGCTATGTGGCTGGTTTGTAGCATTGATTTTTAAAATATACTTCACAAATTCTCTTTTACGCAAGGGAATATCATTAAAATAAGTTTAATTTCAGAATATGAAAACCAGCCCCCACCTCCCACTCCTCCAACCCCACTGGGATGTCCATGGAATACTGGCATTTCTGCAGGATCTTGACTTTTTTTTTTCCCATTTGAGGTGTTAAAAAAATAAAATTGTGTAACTTTAAGAATAACAAATAAATATATAAAAATCAGAGTTAAAATCCCTCTGCCTTACCATCTATATGCTTTTGCCTCAGACTTTCAACATTTTCCATTCCCAAAGAGGGAGAGAGACTGATTGGAGAGCAAGGCCCCAGACGGATACCCAAGCTGTGTCCCTATTTACAAAGTATGTTGCCTCCAGCCTCGCAATTATCAATGGTTAAGTGAGCCGGGAGTTTCATTTCCTACTAGCCACCCCCTCCCCTTCCTCACCAATTCATGCTACACAGGGCATAGTTTTAAATGAGGATAGTTGTGAAAAGAGACATGGGAAGTATCATTATGTGAAATTTCTCTTCCTTCGCGATTTTAAGTATTGCCTATTGAAAAGTTTGTCCAGAAGACCAGATGGCTTCGACAGTGTGGTTCTTCCCTACCAATAAAACAATGATTTAATACTAGCGTATTGTGACAGGAACTAAACATTCCTGAAGTCCCCATGGGTCTCAATTATCACAGATTCAAAGCAGAAAAAAAATCTGTGTCCGTAGGTGCGTGTACATGTGTGTCTGGGGGCGAGGAGTGCAGGGTGGGATAGGGGAACAATGCTAAAAATGGGGGAGACGGGGCATCTGGGTGGCTCCATCCATTAAGCGTCCAACTTCGGCTCAGGTCGTGATCTCACAGTATGTGGGTTCGAGCCCCGCGTCGGGCTCTGTGCTGACAGCTCAGAGCCTGGAGCCTGCTTCGGATTCCGTGTCTCCCTCTCTCTATGTCCTTCCCCAGCTCATGCTCTCTCTCTCTCTCAAAAATAAGTATTAAAAAAATTTTTTTTAAAAAGGGAAGATTGACTATAGAAACCCCCAAAGGAACTTTATAAAGGGATATAAATTTTAAAAAAGGGAGGGGGGGAAGACAGCATTTTCTTTACTTTTTAAAACCATTTGGGGAAAACATAGGTTACGGCAAGGGAGAGAGAATGAGAAACGTGGTTTCCCCCGTCAGTTGACTCTAGGAACCTGCCCACTCTTACTTCCTACTTCTTCAATTACAAAACTCCAATGACACTGCCCACCTCCTGCCCCCAGCACACTCCCTGTGATGGATGGAGCCCCTCAGGCACCCCCATGAGGCCTCTGAAGAAAGTGGGAGGGAAGCTCAAGTTACCAGGGCCACTGGTAAAACTGATGAAGTGAGTTAGGTTCTGGTCTGTGCTTTTTTTTTTTTTTTCCATTCTAATTTAGGAAGTGGGACGTTACCACGAGGACAGGGGCTTGCCCAGGGTGACACAGCTTCACATGTGTCATTACTTCACCCTGTGCTTCCCAGGAGCTCCATCCGCTCAAAGATGCCCTAGGTGTTTTGCTACCGTTGGGTCCGGGCAGAGGGCAAAAGCGCCCAGGAGGTGGGGAGAGAAAACTCTTCACAGGACAAACCAAGGTTAGCATGAGTAGTAATCAGGTTCACTCACTTAAAACCACGTACCCCCACCCCACCCCCCGACCCCAGCCTGCGCCTTCCTCTCCTTCAGTAAAATCCGCGGGGAGGACAGGACAGGTAAAACCATCCTCAGGTTCACAAAGGCACACACGAAAAGGTGCAAGGACGTGTAGGAGAGAAGCTTCCATGGCAGAGTTAAGTCACTTGAGGCCTGTGCACACCACAGCTGTGCCCGGGGCCTCCACGCTGCACACCGTCTCCCCGGCTCAGGCCAGGCTTCAGAGGCTCTCCCCAGCCAGGCGTTCCAGACGCGCTGGCCAGCCCACCTGTCCCCACCGCAGCAACAGATGGCCCTGTGGCCAGCAGGGAGCTCCGAGTTCTTAAGATTGCTGGACGTGCCCCCCGAGAGGCCTCTGGGGAAGCTCCGGTGTCCGTGCCCTTCAGACGGGAATGCCGACGTCCTTCCAGGAGGCCCCCGGTCCTCCTCACTCTGCTGCGTGCCAGCTGCGGGGACCCTCGACAGTCAGCCTCGGTGGCCTCATCCCCACAATGGGAATACCACTTGGCGTGACTCCTGACGGGTCTAGAGAAGGCATTTCTGATCGTCTGACTCACCAAGGGGCTCCCATCAAGTCTGAAAACAAAACACCTAAAAGCTGCACCGTTTCTGAAAACCCACTCCCACACACAAAGGCCTTGGGCTCCGAAGACGGGCCAGGAGGAGGTCTCCGTCGTCCTCTGCGTGGAAAAAAGGGGGCCAGGAAGGCACCCACCCGTCTTCCTGGGGCCGTGTACTACTACATCAGTATCAGACACAACCGTGTATGTAAAGGTACTTGGCGAGGCACTGCACTAAGGTTACTATTATAACTGGGTTCTAATTAACGTATAAATTACTGACATTCCTCACTATAACTCCTCTTAATCTTAAAAAACAACTCATTTGGGGTATTATTTCAACTCATTAATTAAAACTTTTTTTTTTTTGAGAGCAAGCGAGCACGCGAGTGGGGGAGAGGGACATAGGGAGAGAGAATTTTTTTTTTCTGAGTTTGTTTATTTTGAGAGCGAGGGAGAGTGGGGGAGGGGCAGAGAGAGGGGGAGAGAGACAATCCCAACAAGCTCTGCACTGTCAGCGTGGAGCCTGGTGTGAGGCTCAAACTCGTGAACCTGTGACATCATGACCTGAGCCGAGATCAAGAGTCTGACGCTTAACTGCCTGAGCCACCCAGGCCCCTCTCATCCATTAAAACTTCTATTTAGAAGAAATGATCAAGCCCAGTTCATTTCGCCTCCAGTTGCTCCTTAAGTAGTTTGGTTTACGTGCAAGGAATTTTCTACCCCGGGATTGAGGGCTCGGAGACGGCTGGGGTTGAGGGAGGACACGCGCCGCCTGAGTACTGCAGCTGTTCTGTGGCCCAGAGCAGCATTTCGGGCGGTGAAGGAATAGCTTTTTTTCTCCTGTAGAGGAGGGGACCCAAGGGACCACCATGGCTTCGTATTCCTTCTCACTCACCTGGACGTACAGCAGGCTGGAGAATGTCATGTAGTGAAGCCACAGCAATGGGTCCCTTTGGGAGGCCAGCTCACTACCTCCAAACTTGGGCCACGGCACATCAGCCATTGGGGGGCAAAAAAAACATCTCCAGCTCTAGCCGGGTTCCCTCAGCCCAAAAGGAACTAGGCTCAACCTTCCTCCCCAACCTGCTGGTAAGTAAATTCTTAACGAGCCTGCCAGCCCACCCTCCCGCAAGGGCTGAGAATCAGATTCCAAAATGTCTTAAGGATCAATATATTCTCTTTTATGTATTAAGAGATTTACTCTTTTAAAATATGCCCTGCTTTTCCAGTTACCAATTAGTAACGAAAACAAAACAAAACCCCAAACACCCGAACCTGTTTTTTCGTGGGGGTTAACCCTACCTCTACCATTAGGCACCCGGGTTACAAAGAGTTAAAACTTTCTTCCTGTTCCCTCCATTGGCTGCCCTCCTCACCCCTCTTCTCATCTTATCAGACCCCTCTTTGGCTAGTGCTACTCAAAAGATGTGGTCAGGTGGAGAGAAGAAGGATTAGTAACTGACACCAGCACCACGAGGGGCTGAATAAATTCTGAGTCCTCACCACTCCTCGGTTGGTCCCCTGAAGCACAGGATACGGAGTTAAAAGGGCTGGCAGGCGGCACAAGGCCCTGGAGACAGGGCACCTGAACTGAAACAATGAAACAAATATGGCCCCAGGGAAGCATCCTGTGGAAGAGGAAAGAAAAACACAAGAGGATATTCACCCCAAAGTGCAGGAGAGCCCTCGCCATGAGGACGGACTGGAAAGATAAATCAGACACGAAGACCCACCGATCCCCACAACCTGACACTCTTCTTCACCATCAGGCCCCCAAACAACACAAACCCCAAGGACAAAGCACAAGCCACCAAGAGCCAACTTTTCTCAGATCACCAACAGAAACCACCTAACAGCTGTTACTAAATAGAGGGTGAACAAAACCAGACACAGAGATAATTAATGTTCAGATACCATTCATCGTAAAGTCGCAAAGGAACCCAGGAATGAGGTGTACGGGCCCAAATTCCCGTGGCTCAGGATGCAAAGGAAACCAGAGAGGAAAACTGCTCTAGTCTGACAGGATTTGCTACCCAAACATCAAATAAATGTGAAGAACTTCTTGTGGATTCCTGACAACACATTTCCAGCACAACTAATGAGGTGAGTCATATGCAAAGAACAGTCTCTCTGAGATTCAAGCCAAAGAATCCACTTCCTCTCATACACTCAATTCATAGCAACGTGAGAAAGTTCAAACCTGACTTGGTTACGTCTCCTTTTCCAAAAATATAGAAACGAAGGAGAGTTTAAAAAAACAGCCAGTGGACTTTCACATTCTCTTCACTTCGCGTGATCAGTTAGTTACTGGGCATGTGTTTGCAGAGCAACTCAGAACTGGACAGCTCTGGCAGGGCTGGGGAACATTCTGCCCAGCGCCGTGCTGTCCAAACGCAGCCACTCTGATTACTGTGAGCCCATCTGATCTGACACTCATGTTTCTTCTTCTGGCCTGCTGGCTGGCAGAGAGCCCCGGGCAGCAAGAAGGCACGGCGGTACAAACGTTCACCCTCCTCCCATCACAGATGGCTGAAAAGCACGCTGCCCCCCCCCACCCCCTTTTGCAACTTTTACAAAGACTCAAAAGATGTAAAGTCCCTTGCTTGAAAAGTGAAAGTAGTCAAAGACTCTAAGATGCTATTAAATAGGTCAACAATGTCAACAGATTCTTTCACTGGGCTTTCCTTTGGAGGGTCATTAATGGTATTTCCTATGATTTTCAATCCTTAATATGTTTTCCAGGTGAAAGAAAAATCCTTCGCTGGTTTTGAAGGGCTTAAGACTAACGGGTGAACAGGAAACCTACAGTTAATGAAGATATTATCTTCCCTCAGTGCCCAGCACTTGGTGAGCCCCACGAAAGCGGTGATGTTTACTTGCACTGACCTCACACTGGACAGAACAGAGATGACTTTGCTTGGTCCTCAGGGCGAGTAGGTCCACCTAAGGGCCAGTCAAGAACCTGAAGCTTCAGGGACTTAAAACCATTTTTTTTTTTTTTTTTACCTTTTTGTTTTTAAATCAACAAACTAATTTTACTTACTTTCACATACACCATCCTTCTAAATAGTTAGAGCCTTTTTCTCATTCTGAAGTTTGGTTGTATTTAAGAGAACAGAGCCTGCCTTGAACAGAAAGCCACTTAACTGTTAATTTGTTGCTACAATCATCCCGAACCAACAGCTCCGAGGGGTTCTGGGATGAAACATGTTTGAGTACCCAGTCCATTGTGCTTTGTAATTTTGAATTCACTTTTTATTTTCAAATGCGATTTGGCAATAACGTTGCCAGAGGTCTGTACGTTTTCAGTTTCAGCCCCCACCTGGATGAACAGGTACTAGATTTTGAAAAATCCTCCTTCGGGGAGGGGAATTAGGGAGGGAGGGATACAGGGGTTAGCCTATTCTCAGCCTTCTCCTTTCCTACCCTCCCACCCAAAGGTGAGTCACTAGAGTGTTACAAACTTACTGGCAAAGAACACTACAAATTAGCAACCAGTTAAGTTACCAAAAGAGGATACACCCTCAGAACGGTACAGAAAGAACCCCAAGGGGGGAGCCTGTCATACTCACACACTGAACCGCTTAACAGGCAAAGGGGTGTGATGCAATCCCAGCCCTCTGGTCTGGCCCCAGTGCTGGTCACCAGTTCCTCCCGTAAGGGCTCCGCTTGCTCCTGGCCAGGCCTGGGCAACTTTCCACCCTGAGGACTCTGCCTCACAATGTTTTCGGTCTAAAGTGCTAGCTTTATAGCAGCCAGAGGCGGTTCAGTCACACTTTCAAGTTGAGCTCCCAGAGAGCAGTTGATAATGTGACCACACAACCAGGATTTCTGCTGACAGGCGTGTTCCCTGTGCAACCTTCACCTGAAGCTTTTTCCTTCTCCTCTTGAAATCACCGCCCATAAATAAGGTAGGATTCATTTTCTAGGTAACTAAGTTAATATTCAAACAATGCAGAACTGCACCGCAGGACCTAGGGACATCCCTTGCCCCCACCTTTTGTAAACCTGAGAAAAGACACAAGTTTTTGGTGTACCTTTGGTGAACCAAACAGTTGCAGGCGGTAGGCCTGGCTGCCGGTTTAAGCCAAGTCACTGGCAAAAACACCAACGTGACAAAAAGGACAAAATCCTATCTCATCCAGGAATGATTCAGCAGGAGCAGTCCTTTCATTTGCTTCCCAAAAGCTCAGGGGCTAGGCTTGTATGGAGAAATAAAATCACCCGAAGTATCATCAAAACCTGGGCCCCCACAGCAGCGGGAAGAGGAAGGGAAGAAATTAACAATGACCTTAAAAATTAGCTGCCAGCACAGGCTTCTTGGTTAACCAATTATCAGCAGGGTTTTTTTTGTCACCACTCCACCCACATTTTAATCCCCATGTGGAAAAATCCCAACATTTCAGCAGAAAATATCCTTCTGAGCATTTGGACTATCACAATAAGTCACTGGGGACTAAAGGGGGAAAGGCTATCCGAGGAGAATCACCACCAACCAACACACACGTCTCCCCCCCACCCCCCTTAATGTTCAATTAATTTATCAGAGCACCCAAAACACTAACTACGACCCGGGCACATAAGCGGCGTATCATCCCGTGGACCAGCTGTAATTCGATTTGGCGTCTACCGGCCGCTGGTGTTTTCTTAGGATCCGTAAGACGTCTTGGGTGAACCCCCACAACCCAGATGTGTGATCTTCACCACTGCGGTGCATGTGTTCGGTTACGAAACATACAGATATGTGGATATACAAACATACAGATATGTGCATACAACTTAGTTACTCAGATGTCTCTCTGGTCCATTAATTCAATTATCACAAAGACCCCCGTTTCACATGAAGAATAATGCTGGAGCTCTGCACATTAAGGCAACGTTAAGGAGGGGAGTGTTCAGGCTGGGAAAACCACAGGCTGCTCAGAAATCAGGCAAGTCTGGTGTGTCAGTAACCAACCATTTGACCTTGAGCAAGTCACTTCACCTTCCTAGGCCTCGGGTACACATCCATGATCACTACACCCCCCAAAATCAGTAATGTCCGGCTCAGGAAATTAACTTTTTTCCTTTTTTTTCCGGGGGGAGAGATAAAGGGGCGAGCTTTACAGGGCTCGTTTATGGGAATGACCTAAGGTTTGACAGAATGCTTGCTACAAGCACAGGCCACTAACCCACTTTTCTGTCGTGGGGAACACGGAGGCTGGCACTCAGCTCTTTGCCACATTCTGTGCTTTTAAAAGATACCAGTCATCCACTCCACTTCTCCACACTCTTTCTACCACGTCCGAGCCCTTCTAATTACCGCCTTCAAAATCCAAAATTAAGAATCCCCAAAGAATGCACCCTGCCTCTACCCCCACCTCTGACTCCACACTGCAGAGCCCTAAAAACCTCCAGAGACCTACCAGACGCCCGCACTGTGCAAACCCGGCAGATAATGGAGAGGCTTCTCTCCTACCCGTGTTCTCACGACCTGGTCATTTTAACCCATGAACTGATAACTTTGGGCTGTTATCTGGTATAAACTTTTCTCACTTGACTTTAGCCCGGTTAGGGTCTGGGGCTCAGTCTTCTGCTGCGGCTCCGGGTTATCACGGCTACCGGTTACAGAAACACAGAAACGAGCTGTGGCTCTCTCTGGGGTTCCCGGAGCTTCCAGCATTCTCCTCTCCTGCCCCGGAGACCCCTGGTTCCTTCGGGAATGCCTCGGCGCTCCTACCCCCGCGTCCTGCCCCCCCCCCGCCCCCCGCCTGCAGTCCTTTTTCGAGTTGATTGTACCCAGAGGCCCTGGTGTGCCAGCCTGTCCCCCCATCAGACTCATCCCCCAAGAAAACTCTACTCGTCCCTCCCCACCAAGGAAATGACCACTCCAGCCGCCCCAGGGCGCATCTAGTGTTTATGGAAGGCGTCCCATTAAAGCTCGCAAAAGTATACCTTAAAGGCCATCTTAGGGCGGCGAAGACACACCCTTTCTGGCACTAGCCAGCTCGACCGGCTCCGCAGTGAGGGGAAGCCAGTTTTGGGGGGGGGGGGGGGGAGGGGGGAGGGGGAGGGCGGCCGCCAGTGCGGGAAACGGGCTAAGCCCCAGCGCCGTCGGGACCGGGCGCCTCGCCCCACAGCGCAGCCCCCGCGTCGGAAGCCCCCGCCGGCGCCCGGGCCGGGGCCGCGGTGGGAAGGCAGCCCGGGAGGGGCCCGGGCAGCGCGCCCCAAGGGAAGGGGAGGAGCACGCCTTTCCTCTGGGCACGGAGGGCGGAAGGAAAAGGGAAGGCGAGAGATGGGAGGTGAGGGCGGGCGGAGGGAGGGAGGGGAGCCGGCTTCGGGGATGCCGCGGCGGCCAGCGCCTTCCCGGGGCCGCCCCGCGGCGTCCGCTCTCCTCCTCCCAGCCCCGCGGCTCCCGAGCGCCGCCTCCAGGAGCCCCGGGCCCGCGGCGCGCTGGGACTCGGGGTCGGCGGCCCGCCCCGCGCTGCCGCCCGCCGTCCCCTGGCGCCCCCTCCCCCCACCCGCCGGGCCCCCAGGGCTGCGCTCCCTCCATTTCCAAAGTGCGTCGTCTTTTAAGCCTGGCCGCCCTGCCTGCCTGTCCACGCCGCGCCGCGCCGCTTCCTCCTCCGCCGCTTCCCGCTGGCTGCGGTCGCCCTCCTGACTTCCTCCTCCTCCTTCCTCCCTCCCGGCGCCCCGCGCCCCTCCCCGGGCTCGCCGCACACTCACCCCTTTCCCCATGGTGGCGGAGGTCTGTGCGCGGCGCCGGGTCCTGTCGCTCGAGAATCAGAGAGGAAAGAAGAGAGCAGCTCCCGGCCGAGCTAGCGCGGCCGGGGGAGCGGAGAGGAGGGAGCTAGGGCTGCCGCGGGGCGGGAGGGAGGGAGACCGGCCGGCGGCTCGGGCCGATGCCGCCGCTGGGGCTGCTACCGCTGCTGCTGCCACGTGTCCGCCTCCTCCCGCCGCTGCTCCGCGCCCCAGACCCAGCCGCAGCTCGAGCCCGCGCCTCCTCCTCACTTCCTAAAATATGCAACCTGCGTGCTTGCCCCGCCCACGCCGCGGCACGTCACCGTTACCGGAGCAACCTGACACCGGCCGCGGGCCTGGCTCCGCCCCCGCCCCAAACCCCGCCCCCGGGCCGGGGCCGCGCCAGCTGCGGCCAGTCGGGGCTCCCGGCAGGAGGGCGCCGGGGCCTGGGGCGCGCGTGCCCACGTCCCGGGAGGCCGCGGCCGCGCCACTGCGGGGCGCGCCGACTTCCCGGGCCGCTGGGACTCGGCGGCTTTGCAGCTCTCGCGCCCCTCCTCCCGCCGCCCAGCGTGACCGGCCTGCTTTGTAGGACAAGCGAGGTCCGCAGTGGGTACGGGCACGCTTTCGGAACTGGGCTCCCTGAATCTCTGCGGACTGGGGACAGAAACCTCGCGCGGAGGGGCCTTTCCAGCGTATCAGGGCGCTCCTCCGGGACCGAGGGCGCTCCGGGGTAGGGGTGGGGGGGTTGGGTGTGATGGTAGCCCGCGCCTGCCTGAGGGACTCCGCCTCCCTGGGCAGTCCGAGCCCAGCGCCCACCTGCGGATCTCCTCCCCAGTCTCTCGGTGCCCCCCCCCCAAATGCCTCCTGTGGTCCGGGATCCGCGTGATCTACTTCCCCCTCGGCCCCAGGAGGAATGGGTCTGAGCTGGTCTTGCAGAAGGCCCGAGCACTCTCCCCATGCTTTTCTTCATGACCCCAGTGACCACCCAAAGGGCGTCCAGTGAATTTATTTAAGCTGCTGTGTGAAAGAAACCTGCTTGCCCGGTTTGGGGATTCGGTTTTTAGGGAAGGAACACAAGCCTAAAGCAATGCCTGTCTTTAGCAAAAGGCGCTGACTCGGTGGGGAGATGTTTGAGGGCCCCCCACCTGGTACCACAGCGCCTTTGCCAGGGCAACCTTGGCTGTTCTGAGGGACTCTGGGCCTGGCGTATGATGATAAGCCCTGGGACACCCCCCCCCCCCCCGCACCCCAAGCCCTGGCCTGGCTGCGCTGTGGGACTTCCCTCCTGTTACAGCTTCTGCTCCTTAGCAGAGGCTGCTGTGGTTGAAGTTCTCCAACCTTTAGAAAGCAGAGTATTATTACTAACAAGGGTTTCAGGAAGTCAGAGAGACTATAGGAAAGCCCAAGTTTCGCAGGAGCAAGTCAGTATGCGTCTGGGAATGCCTACAAGAAACAAGGAAAATATTAACTTCCTAACCAAGTTAAAGTTGGCCCTGTGGACTCTAAGTATTAATTTAACATGAACAGATAAAGATAAGAAGCTTGAAAGAAATAGGGAAGGAAGGAAGGAAGGAAGGAAGGAAGGAAGGAAGGAAGGAAGGAAGGAAGGGAAAAGGAAAAATGAAAACTGTATTATCAGAACTTTAGGGTAATTTCTATTACTTCTTAAAAGATACTGTTTCTTACAGGAGTCTCTTCCTCTCGCCGAAGAAGGCTTTGTTAAGGGCTGGTGCCTCCTCCAGGGATCTCCAGGCTTGGTTACATCCCCCCACGAAAAGCAGAGGAATTCAAATTCGTGTGACTGCTAGGGAAAGAGCCCCCAAGTCCAGAACAGGGTTCTGGCCATTCAAAACCAGTTACAGACCATTACCAGGGCTCTGTCTCCAGGACTCTAGAAAATGGTTCATGGAGAAGCCCTTATAGCCCCCATTACTGTTAACCCCTGGAAGGCCTCTGCTTGCTAAAGATCTCTTAGCTTGTTTAAGATTAATCATCCCCTGGGCCCTAGTCTGAATGGGAAAAGTGCAGCAAGAAAAACAACAAAATGTAGAAAGGATAAGGCTGAATGATGTAGATGTTTCCTGCCAGCTGATGTCCTTTTTCTCCCTTCTTAAGTAAAACTACCTCTTTTTTTTTTTTTCTTCATTCAAGAATATAACTGTGATAGATCAAGGCATTTCCCTTTGTCTCTAGAGCTGTTTATTTGGCTTCTGGAAGATTGCTGAAGGTCCTTCCTGGAAGACCTCAAAGTTCTAGCTATATTCCAGAGTGGGGAAAAGGCATAAAAATGCAAGAAGTGTCAACTAAGATCTGTACATTGCCTGGCCTTCACAAAACTGCTTTTTAGTGTTTATTTATTTTTGAGAGAGAGAAACAGAGTGCAAGCAGGGGAGGGGCAGAGAGAGAGAGGGAGACACAGGACCCAAAGCAGGCTCCAGGCTCTGAGCTGTCAGCACAGAGCCTGACGTGGGGCTGGAACTCACCACCTTCTGAGATCTTGACCTGAGCTGAAGTCAGAGGCTTGACCGACTGAGCCACCCAGGCACCCTGCCATCCTCCTACTTCTGAAGTTTGGTATCTGAGCATAGCACCAAGGAAGTTAGGGTGGAGGGGAGACCAATTGCTTCCAACATTGCTGTCCTCACACTTCCTACACACCTCTCCTCTTATAACCAAGAAGACCTCGACTAGAGCCTTTCCCCACTGAGCCCCACTTTTCATCAGTCTCCTGTGCAACCTCTAAGGCAGAGAACCTTTCTTTTGTAGAAACACCCTAAATAGATCAACACACACACCCCCACCCTCGTTCTGATCCACCTGACCACCTCCAGAGGCAAATCCCAATCCATTTTCAAGGTTTTTGATAATGTCATTTGCCATTGCAGTCTTATTGAAAGAAACATAATTCAACAAAATATTTCAGAATATCAGAAAGGGCTTCACTCTGGGTCCTCTAAGGTTGATGCTTTCTCTAAACAGTACCCCCAGGTGATATGGTCTAGGCACTTCTGGGCAGTCTTTAGGGGTGTTTTTAGGAGTAAAGGTTATTGCCAGGAGTGAATGGCTAATTTTAAGAGGTGAAGGTGAAAAGTATGGTCAAGAAGCAAGAGTTGCAAATGTCTTCTGGGAAAGAGTAGTAGAAGGAATACCCACCTGGTTGTCATATGGAGCTCTGGACAGGTCTGTGGAGTCAAGACAGAGGGACAGCATGGCAGCACTGAGGTGCAGGCGTCTCAGATGTGAGAGAGGCACTTTATTATTTTTTAAATTTTTAAAAATATTTCTTTATTTTTGACAGAGAGAGAGAGACAGAGCATGAGGCGGGGAAGGGCAGAGAGAGAGAGAAGGAGACACAGAACCCAAAGCAGGCTCCAGGCTCTGAGCTGTCAGCACAGAGCCCGATGTGGGGCTCGAACCCACAGACCACGAGATCATGACCTGAGCCGAAGTCGGACGCTCAACCGACTGAGCCACCCAGGTGCCCTTTGAGAGAGGCACTTTAAAATATAGATGACCAAAGGAGAAAAAAGTCCTTTTCTTGGGAAAGCCTTCTTTCTTCCTCTCGGGAGAGGCTTCTGAATAGAACTTTCGAGATGGAACACTGCCTTCATTTTTTTAATGAAGGCCCCGAGGCCCAGGGAGTAATTGACACTGGATGGTCCCAGTAGAGTGGCTGAGTTTTGTGTACCTCTTCCAACTCCTAGAGCAGTGCCGGGGAGAAGCAATACTTCCAGAAGAGATAGCTGGGCAAGTTCTGCCTCTCTATTCTACCTGCCTCTCATCCTATCAGCTCTTTTTAAGCTCCTAGCTTGGGTCACAATGAAACTGACTGGCCCTGGAGACTCAGCATTCGTAGACCCAAGGCTGCCAAGAGTGGATGGCCTCGAGGAGGATCTGACACAACCAGGGAGGCTTGGCCCAGCCATTGTGAATCGAGTCAGCAGATGTATGAAAAATATGATGCAAGTGAGTACTTTGAGCCAAGAGTGCTAGCACTTTGAACAAGCACTTGCTGAAAAGTCCTTTTGGCCCAGCTCGCGTGCGAGTCGGTGTGGAAACAATTGTAAGCATGCATCTTTATCTTTCATTATATCCTAGGTCCCCCAGAAAGTCGTTTAGTTACCACTGTCACTGCATTAAAGCCAGCTCTTCTCACCGTCCAAAGTTCCTCTGAGACCGCGTCTATCCCACCATTGCAGATCTCTTTTCTCCTGTCCAGCAGCAGACAGATTATCTCCCAGCACGGCGCTGGGCACACCACTGATATCCGAAATCTGTCAGTGAAATAAATCTGCCCACTGCACGCCCCCCCCCGCCAACTTTTCCTCACAGCCTCCATTTTCTACTCATCTCTTAATTCCCTCTTAGGGCTCCTTAGGACTCTCCTGAACATATTTTCTTCCTTTAATGAGTTTTGAAGCCCTCAAGTTCTGCTTCTGGAAATTCAGAAAACAGCATTTCCTTGGTGCCTGTCCCGGGAACGATTATCACCAAAGAGAGTCAAGCGCTCGGTTTCCCCTCAGCATCCCTTTCGTGCAACCGCCACTTAAATCAGTTGTTCTTATTAAGCAGTCCTAGTAGGGAAGACGGTAAGTTGTTTTTCCACTGCTTCTACACAGAATCCTGACATTCAGAGCCGGGGTTTGCTCTCCTCCTCCAGCATCCACTCCCTGGACGTTATCTATGCCCCTCACTCCAACTTCAGATCTATCGAATGTTACAGTGTCCTGACACGTGAAACCTCATCATCTGTCTTCTAGAAATCAACGACCACTGGGGCACTGCAAACCAAAATGGCAACAAAGAAAGGATCTAGACCGGAAAATTGTCTATTGCCAGAGTCCCATCTGCGCTCAGCCAGCGGAGACGTGGCTTTGGGCAGGCTTACAACCCGGTGTGGACAAGCCCGCCACAGAGGAGGCAGGAGGAGATAACTGCTGTGTAGCCCTTCCAGTTCTCAGGGGAATAGAGTCATGAGCACTAAGGAAATGAATGCTGCCACTGGGGTGGATAGGTTTGCTATTCCTGGCTGCTAAATCTTCCATGGAAAAACAATTGAGAAAGTCCCATGGAAGACGGTCCTACTGAGAACCATCACACTCTTCCATAGATGCTTTTTTGCATGAAAACTGGGTTTCAGGGACTGTGCAGATTTTCCTTCCAGTGGAGTGAAAAGGAGAGAATACAAAACCATCGAAAAGCCGTTTGGTTCATTTACACAAACTCCCAGAGTTTTTGTAACTCTAGCAGTAGAAAGTAACCCAAAAGTAGGTCAGGGACAAAAATAGTAACCGGCTCAATTCATTTTTAACAGCTTGGCTTTTACTCTAGAGGCTGCCATTTTGGTTGATGGGTGACCTCCGCATATGGACTCCCACAGATAAGCCCCGAAGAAAGGTTTCCTCTCTTTCTTCCCGTCTCACGAAGAATCCTTTCCAGCCCCTTCCTCTGGCATGCTACATTGTTTACGCGTTTAACAAAAGAGAAAGCTAGTTGATGCAAAGAAACAAAACCCAGAATAGCCCTTTATTGGGCATCTACTCTGAGCCTAGCACTGTGCTTGCTGCTGGTGGCTAAAGATGACCAAGACACGTTCTCTAGCCTCAAATAGTTCCCCATCTGGCATAAAAGAAAGACAGGCAGAGGTATTAGTAACAGGGCGAGGGGTGCCGGATATCTGTGCATGGAAGCATGTATCGATCATGAGGGCGTGAAGGAAGGAGGGTCCCGTCTGTCAGCAGAGCTGGAAAGGCTTCCCTGGTTGGCTCCTGAGAGACGGGTATGAGTTCCTGAGGTAGAGCAGTATGTGTTGGGGAGGAGGGGGGTGGAGGTAGGAGGGGGGTTGTACGCAAAAGGAGTGGCATAGTCAAACCCCACAGGACATAGACTTAGCGTGTTGGGAGCCAGTAATTTAAAATGGCTGGAGTGTCACCAGTGAGGGGGAGAGAAGCGGGAGATCAGCCTGGGGAGGTGAGCAGGGTCCACGTCGTGGAGGGCCCGGGATGCCAGTCTAAGGGCTTGGACTTCATCCTGTGGGCCATGGGGAGACACGGCAGGGTTTGAAGCAGGGAGGTGGTAGCATGATCAGATTTGTGCTTTGGAGAGATTTCTCTGGCAGTCCCAGAATGCCGGGCTAGGCCTTCGCAATCAGGCCATTTATCAAAGCTCTTCTGATCTTATTGAATTCAGATTCCCAAGACATCTGTGTCTCCCCACGTATCTTTGAGATAACACGCTAATTTTGTTTTGCTTTTTGTGCACACACATGCATCCTTAATTCCCACTACTTCCCCCAAACAGAGGCTTTACATTTCTGGATATGACAAAACACACACACACACACACCTGGGATTTGGACATAATTTTAACAGTCTGTTAGCCTACAACAGCCTATCCCTAGAAGGTAGCTCAAGTAGCTGAGGAGTTAGCGGACCTTTTTTTCAGTTTTTCTAATGGTTTTCTGCTAAACTTGAATTCCAGATAGGCCAAGGACTTGGTCGGCTTCTTTTTTTTTTTAAATTTTTTTTTAACGTTTATTCATTTTTGAGACAGAGAGAGACAGAGCATGAATGGGCGAAGGTCAGGGAGAGAGGGAGACACAGAATCGGAAACAGGCTCCAGGCTCTGAGCCGTCAGCACAGAGCCCGACGCGGGGCTCGAACTCACAGACCGTGAGATCATGACCTGAGCCGAAGTCGGCCGCCCAACCGACTGAGCCACCCAGGCGCCCCAGGACTTGGTCGGTTTCCACGGCTCACATAGACCAGCTCTTGAGGCAATTCCCCAGACTAAAGGAAAGTTAAGCCACCTGGCTCCCAATTCCCCATGTAAAGACTGGGACAAGAGAGGGTAAGGAAAACAGCGTAAAAGGCCAAATTAATGCAAACGTTAGCTTCAGTTGTCCAGCTAGTTCAAGCAGAAGATGTTCGTGTATAAACAAATCTCAACTCTTGGTTTTGTTTTTTATTTGCGGACATCCCCATCCATTTGACATTTAGCGTCTGGTGGGAGGCATGGCGGTGGAGGGTGTTAGGAGAGATGGTGGGGGGAGCGGAGGGCGAGGCGGGGAAGGGGCAAGTGGGGGGACTCGGCAATGACGGTAGAGGCAGTAGACTCAAGACGGCTGATCAAAAGACAGGACCCCAGTCAAATACCTCTCCCGAGCAACAGCATTTTCCTTATTCCCACGAAACTCTTGAACCTTTTTATCAGTAACTCCACCACCAGGCCGCCACAACCATCAACTGACACGATACACCTGAATGATTGGAACGTCGCCCGGCCACACGGTAACTGTCCAAAACGCGTGAGGAATTGTCCCGATTTCAAACTCCTACTCAGTCTGAGAGAAAGAAGACCGAAAGAAGGAGGAAGTCGTCCACGAAAATTCTTCTAGAGGAGAAGGGCGTGAGCACAGAATCTACTTGACGCTGGCTTTTCTCTCCCCCCACCAACCTCCTTTACCCAACCGTGGGCCCGTCTGCCGATATTCTGCCAGCCTGCGGCAGTAACCAGAGTGCAGAGGGCAGGAGCGGGGTGGGTGGGGGCCGCTGGGCTCTCCACCTGTCTGAACTGGTTCTCCCCAAGCCACAGGTGAGGACCGGGGAAGTGAACCCACTGCTAACGCACGGCACCAGCAGCCCACTGGGACATGTTCACCGTGAGAATAAGACGCTTGAATAGCCACGTTCTGAACCGGGAGGACTGACACGGCAGAACCTCCTTAGGAAAAAGAAGGCATGGTCTCCAAATGCAATGTCCTCTTCTTATTTTTCCCTTCTCCTTAAATAACAAAACAAAACACAGCACAAAAAGAGAGAGATACCATCGGCGAATGCAATCGCTAATGAGCAAGGGAGAATTCTTACAGCTTCCCAAGGAGGGGCCCAGGAGTAGGGCCGTCACTGCTGTTCATGGAACAAGCAGCCAGTCATCCAGGCACCGCGCTGCAGGCCGGAGCTGCAGGGAGCTGGGGGAGGCCAGGGACCCATTTCCCTATCTTGCCTCTAATCTCATAAACCAGAAGTGCTCAGACGCTATGTATTTTCTGCCCCCTCTCATTTTTCATAATGGAAAAAAAAAATAAGGCCAATGTTAAAGCTTTGAATTAGGAAACAGTTGCCATCTGGGTAATTGAATTCGGCTTGAAGCAGGCCACCTGGTTCACATCAGCAACTCCTGGCAGGTGCGGAAGCGTCAGCTGAGGTCCTGCGCTGACTTCTAAATACAGGCGCGCACAGCCCGTGCACGGTGCAGAAACCTTACTTTCTAAACAGTGCAAGTCGTCTTGTATCCGGTTACCTCAATCCGGTGGTGGATTTCTTAAGCTGCAGGCATTTAGAATTACGGCAGTAATGTTGGTCTTGTCCATCCCTGGCCGCGTGCTGCCTTAAAAAAAAAAAACAAAAAAACCCCCCAAAACTGAAAAGCCAGTTCCTTTTGGTTTCCTGTTTGGACATCCATGTCATAGAAATATGTGTGACTGAAATCACCTTGTTCTCCCAGAGGATCCAGGAGGCTGCTTCCAGCAACTCAGACAGCAGGAGAGAGGGGTGGGCATCCTGGGAGGAATGCTGAGGGTCTAAGAGCGGGATGTCACAGCATACGCTTCTCTGCAGCTTTCTCGATTGCCAGCCACTCCTATTCCCCAAAGCCGGCGGGGGGGGGGGGTGGGGGGTGGGGGGGGCGGGGCGTGGAGGGGGCGGGCATGGTCAAGTTGCAGTCCTGGTTCCCAACCACACACACCTGCATACTAAGAGAAGAGGATCCAGGAGCATTGAGTGCACCTGCCAGCCAGGGCCCTGTGGGCCAAGTGCGTCTTCCATATCCATGGGTAGACAGAGCTGGCATCACACGGCTGGGTTGGCAAAGACAACATATGGGAAGGAAAAGAACTGCTGGGCACTTGGGTGGTCTTGAGGCTTGTCCTTTCCTTTGAGCCCCTTCCCCGCCCATCGGAAATGTCTACAACAGAACCGAGAGCAAGGGAGCAGCATGTGGTTCTTGAGCAGGCGGAGGGCTATGCAGGGGATAGGGTGATTGCTTACCAGCAGTGTGGGTTTTACAAAGGACGCTGAGCCTCTGGAATGAAAATTCTACACCAGAAATAACTGGGGCTGACCTCCTGTTTTACAGAGTGGAAATGAGGCTGGGAGGGGGCACATGTTTTCCCAGCATCACAGAGCTCCTGCTTAATGTCAAAGCAGGACCTCAGCCCCTTCCCTTGTCATTGCACTGTGCTGTGTCCTTAGCTGAAGGACCGCCAGAAGAGTCAGCTCTAAGAACAGGAATGTTTTCCTTCCAAACAGAAAAAAATGAGGGCTATCCAAAACGTGTAATTTGAAGGATTAGCTCTTTAATTTTTTTTTTTAATTTTTTTCCACGTTTTTATTTATTTTTGGGACAGAGAGAGACAGAGCATGAACGGGGGAGGGGCAGAGAGAGAGGGAGACACAGAATCGGAAACAGGCTCCAGGCTCTGAGCCATCAGCCCAGAGCCTGACGCGGGGCTCGAACTCACGGACCGCGAGATCGTGACCTGAGCTGAAGTCGGATGCTTAACCGACTGCGCCACCCAGGCGCCCCTAAATTTTTTTAAATGTTTATTTATTTTTGAGAGAGAGAGAGAGGGGGTGGGGAGAGGCAGAGAGAGAGAGAGGGAGACAGAATTCAAAGCAGTCTCCATGCTCTGAGCTGTCAGCACAGAGCCTGAAGCAGGGCTCGAACTCACGGACACGAGATCATGACCTGAGCCAAAGTTGGACGCTCAACCAACTGAGCCACCCGGGTGCCCCAGGATCAGTTCTTTTAAAATAGAGTTTTCCACGATGCCCTGGGTACTCATATAGGTTCCTCTTAAAAATCCCACTCAACCTGCTTTTATCCCTTTCTCAAGGGAGCTGCATCTGAACGCACACATACACACAAACACACACAGAGATATACACACATACACACATTCGCACTACTACTCGGAATTGCAGAGAATTCAAGGAAGCCTCTTCCTCTTTGTGAGCTGGCGTCAAGGTAACATTAAATTAAAATCTCTTGCAGGGCTCCTAGCTCAGGAAGAGCCCTATTTCTTTCGTGGGAAGCCTCTTCTTTCTCCAGTGACTGTTCCCGGGGCCCTGTGTCACACCTGTCTGGGGTCTCCTCAAGCTACTGAGTGATGTCGCGCAGCAACACTTCATGGCCACCTGGGCTCCAGCATCCTTGGACTTTTCTCCCCCCTCTGCCAGCTGCTGGAGGAGGACGAATCTGAAGAGAACGTGGAGGGCAGTAGCGAGGGGGCAGGGTCTGGGTCTGGAGCTGGGGTAAGGTTTCGGCAGACATTGGAGATAGGGCAGGGGTCGGAAGTGCCAAGGCAGCCCCAAGTGGCCTGTTCCAACTCCCAACAGGCTCCCTTATGTGCCCTTGGCCTCAGATCAGGTCACTTGCTTAAATTTGAAAAGCAGCCCTAAGATGATTTTATCCACCGTATCCTGTCCTGAAGCAAAGTTCACCAATTTCCTCTCCAAAACTAGTTTCTGATACGGCTCTTTTGATATCGATCTGGAATCATAAATAGTTTACAGCCCCTGAGGCATTATTGTCTTTTTCCCGTCCCCTTTCTTGCCAGATGGACAATGCCTTGAATCTCCTTGTTCCTTCACCCACTCTTGTTTCTTTCTCTGCCACAACATCCGTCCAGCCACGTCTCTGCCTTTACACAGAAGAGCCTCTGCCCCTGGCTCCTCTGAAAATTAGTCAGAAGAGATTCTGTCTTTCTGTGCCCGGATCTGTGCTTCGTATGCGGAAGATCAGATCCCCCGCGCTGTGGAAGAGAAGGCTGGTGGTGGGGAAGGACCTATTCTGGACCCAGTTGAGGTGAGGCTGGAGGCCCCCCCCCCCCCCCCGGGAGCCCAGTGCCCTGGGGCGAGGGCTGCTGGCTTAGCAGCAAAAGTCTTCCCTTTCAACACAGGTAACCGAGATTTCTTTGGTATCCACATTTTCCTTTTTAAAGGCTGCTCTTGCTACCATAAGCAGCATATCCTTCTGTTAACAAAGGGCTGGATTCTCGTAGAACTGCATCGTGATTTTCCCTGGGTGTTGCCCACAGCCTCTAAAACCATCAAGAAAAGAGATCCGGTAAAAGAGTGACAATTTTCTCTCTGAGGTTGGGGGTGCGTGCCTGATAGCCACTACCCCCACCCACCCACTATCACAGAAGTTCTGTCCTGCGTAGGCAGCGGTTCAGCCCGTGCCCTCCAGGAACGTCCCCCTCTGCACAGTGGTTGGTCACTCCTGGGAGTCAGCTGCGGCCCTCCCTGCTTCCCCATCACCCGTGGGTTGCAGCTTCCCATGGTAGCCACGCCTCCTCCAGAGAGGTCTGAACCTCAGCCTTGGTGGTGGGGAAGGGGACCCTTTCACATGTCCTCACTATCCAGAGGGAGTAGCTATTTTTGGTGGTTGCTCCTTCCGTACCCCTTAGGGTCACCCTCTACCCTTGTAAGAATAGATACCCACCTTTGTTCTAGCTGTACTAGTCATACAATTTTTTTTTAATATTTTAAAAATATTTTTGATATTTAAAAAAATTTAACGTTTATTTTTGAGAGAGAGAGGCAGAGCATGAGCGGGGGAGGGGCAGAGAACAAGGGAGACACAGAATCGGAAGCAGGCTCCAGGCTCTGAGCTGTCAGTACAGAGCTGGACGCGGGACTCGAACTCACGAACCATGAGATCGTGACCTGAGCCGAAGTCGGACACTCAACTGACCGAACCACCCAGGCGCCCTGGACATAAATTTTTATATTAAAATTTCCCCATTCAAATGACTGATCTGGTTTCCATCTCGTCACTGGACCCTGGCTGATATAAGACCTAAACAAATTCAGGAATAAATAATGTTCATGGTTTGGAAGGCTTAATACTGCAAAGAAGTCATTCTCCCTAAATTGAGCTACAGATTTAAGAAAACCGGTTTCTCCTAGTGCTTCTTCGGAGGGTATTAGACAAATAGAAAATATCCAACAATACTTGATTGTTGCTGCAGTACATTTCTGGAAATCTCATGGAAAATCCTAAATCTGATCTTACCCGTGGGATCTGTGTTATAATTGGATGTTACATTCTTGACCAAAGACTTGCCATCAAATAAATCGTGGATACTAAATATGTCATAGAGCCGAAATTCAGACTTTAAATTAATAGTTCTCAACCCTGGCTGAGCATTAGAATTATCAAAAGAGATTTAAAAGAATTCCAAAGCCTGGGCTCCATTGGGGGTCAGTTGAAGCGAAATCTCTGTAGGTGAGCCCAGGCAATCAATTTATCGAGAGCTATGACCAAAAGAAAGAAATAGTTGTCATTTGGCCCTTCAAAAAATTAAAAGAGCCACTTGAAAGTAAATCACAAGATTTATCGATTCTCTGAATGGCAATGTAGAGATCCCACACTGATGAATGAGTCACCTCACATCGTAATAAGATGTTGCACATTTCATACACTGTCCACCGGGTTTGAATTTGAAGAAGTGCCCTCAAGGTACAATGTTCTAAGGCCAATGGTTAGTGAGTTAATGAGTATCTAGAAAGATTACATGGCAAGCGTAATGTCTCTGTATTGGGAATTTGGCTAGGAGCCTTCGGAAAAGAATAGACACAATCCCTATTCTTAAGTGTTCAAGGATTGAAGACACGACGTATCTGAAGTCAGCCTTCCAGTAATTTACGAACATGGACACATTGCTCTTTGCTGACAATAGCATTTGTCAGCAAATGGAGCGATCTCAGTTGGATAGAGCCACTCATTTGGAAATCGTGATAATCCAGAGATGTGTTTCCAGATTCTTCCCTTCCCGTGGCAAAAGGCTGAAGAGAGTTTACCTGGGAAGGGGAGCCTCAGCTCACTCTCTGTCTGGGTCTCCTCCAGGGGCTGTCAGTGCAGGGAGGAAGGATGTTCCTCTGAACCAGCCATGTGGAGGCTCTGAGAAGATACCAGCCCTGTGCTTTTCTCACCAGGTTTATTAAGTGAGGCCAGGACCAAGTCCAAGATGTTGGTTTCTCTTTCAGATTCCAGTTCTCTGTCATGAATTATGTGATTTGAGGCAGGGCTCTTTATGATGTCTCAGGAATCTACTTTAAATGAGAAAAATTGTACCTATTTCCTACCTACCTCAAAAGATACCTCCAGGACAAATGAACTTCCATCAGACAGACATGAGTAATTTTATACTTTTTTTCGGATTGTAAGAATGACATTTATGGAAGAGAACCTGGAAATTACAGAGGAGAGCTACATAAGGAAGAACATAAAACCAACCCATAATCCCATAATCATTATTTTAAACATCAAAAAACTCAAAAAAGAATATTCTCTATATGTGGTTTTGTATCTTATTTTTTTTTTATATATAAGATTGTATAATAGGGGCGCCTGGGTGGCTCAGTCGGTTAAGCGTCTGACTTCAGGTCAGGTCATGATCTCGTGGTCCGCTGCCCATGTGTTTGAGCCGCGCGTTGGGCTCTGTGCTGGAGCGTGGAGCCTGCTTCAGATTCTGTGTCTCCCTCTCTCTCTGCCCCTCCCCTCTCTCTGCTTATGCTCTGTCTCTTTCTCTCTCTTTCTCTCTAAAATAAATAAACATTAATTTAAAAGAAAAGATTCTATATTAAACATTCCCATATATCTTAAACTTCTTTAAAACACTAATGGCTGCATAATATTCCAGTCTATGGGACTATTATGACTTGCTTATTCATGGCCAGATGGGCAATAGGAGTATTTTTTTTTTTAATGTAAGGGAAAGTTAATAATGCAAGAAACTTTGATTACTATTATTTATGACAGTACATTTGGAGATTTTAAAAATATACAGATACCAGTTGGAAACAATCTCAGAGACACAGAAAATGAGATTTAAAAACAATCAAGAGCAATTTTATTTTTAAAGGTCAATTCGCTTACAAGGGACACAGAGAACATGCAATAATTGCCTATAACTGCATTTCCATTGACTTCTGAGTGGTAATTTTATCTTTAACACCCCCTACTGGTTTGCCTTATGGTTTTAGTGTTATCATTTTCTTAAAAAAAAAAAAGTGATTTCATTAGAAATCTGCCACCTTTCCAGTCCTGTCCTCTTCATTCTCTCCCTCAGAAAAACAAAGTGAGGGGAGTAGAAGCAAAAGGAAAACAAAAACAGAACAATCGATCATCACTTCATATGACCTCCCTTCCCACAATTCCACCCACTGTGTGCCAGGAGCAGAGGCT
Source organism: Acinonyx jubatus (assembly GCF_027475565.1). Lineage (NCBI taxonomy): Eukaryota > Metazoa > Chordata > Mammalia > Carnivora > Felidae > Acinonyx > Acinonyx jubatus. Next base: position 97,904,797 of record NC_069381.1, on the reverse strand, counting down.
GGAAAACCAGGAGAGAACCGGGAGGAGATAATCCTCCAACCTTCTTTGAAGAACTTTGTAACTTGTTGCATTACTCATTCATTCAATAACATTGCCATGGGCTCGATATCTCAGGTTACTCAGTTTATCAGGAAGATAAACTCAGGAATGTGTGGATTCATTGGAACTAAGGGGTTAAGTCAGGTCAGAGGCAATGTGGATTCACTCTTCTCGTTAGAATTCCAGGCAGATCAATTCAAAGTGCTCCTTGAGATGGCCCTTAACTAGGCAGTTGTTTGCACGACGAAAGCACTTTACAGCAAGTTGTATCTGGTGACCTTACTCCCTGCCCCAGAGGTTGGTGGATGCCTGTATATGAGGTGAGGAAACCAGAAAGAGCTGATGTTCCATTTCTGATAGATCTGGCTTCCCTTCATTCATTCCAAAAGCGTTTACTGAGTGTCCATTCTGTGCACGGCACCAATCTAAGCACATGAACAAGACAGACCATGTCCCTGCTCTTGTGGAGTATCTAGCCCAGTGGAACAGGTGAACAATGACAGAGCAAAAAGAGGGATATTCCGAGAAACCTAACAGAAACCCATGGAGGAGGGGAAGGAAAAGAAAAAAAAAAAAAAGAGGTTAGAGTGGGAGAGAGCCAAAGCATAAGAGACTCTTAAAAACTGAGAACAAACTGAGGGTTGATGGAGGGTGGGAGGGAGGGGAGGGTGGGTGATGGGTATTGAGGAAGGCACCTTTTGGGATGAGCACTGGGTGTTGTATGGAAACCAATTTGACAATAAATTTCATATATTGAAAAAAAAAGACTTCAAATAAGAAAAAAAAAAGAGGGATATTCCTATTTGTTTCAACTCTACCTGCGAACATTTGCAACATTCGCATTTGAATACAGATAACTCTAGGTACTATTAGGGATTCTGCGCCCCAGATTGCTTTATAGTTCATTACAAGTCCAATCAAATTCACAGCAAGCATTTCTGGGATTGTGATGAACTGATTTCAAATTTTATATGGAAGAATAATGGCTCTTGAGGAACCAAGCCACTTTGAAAAAGAAGAAGCAAGGGACTGAACCACTCTACTTGAAAATGAGACATTCGAGAAAGAATAGAAATGACAACTGTCAGGCTGAAGTGCAGAGCTAGCAAACATTCCAGTGGAAAGGATGAAAAATCCCCAAATAAAGCATGCATCTAGGAGAAGCAAGTATATGATAAGGACTGCTAAATGAATATAGAGTGGAAGTGTAGACTATTTCAAAAATCGTGGAGAAGACGATTTTACTAACTGGAGAAAAATAAAACTGAACCCCTATCCTGATGCATCAAAAAGTGTCTCAAAATGCAGTGACTTCAAAATGTGCTAATTGAAGAAAAACACTGGGGAATACTAGTTTGCCTTTGGGTTAAGTAAAAACCTCATACACTGAAAATGTCGAGATTAAATTGATGAATGACAACAATACAAAAATGGAAGACTTGGGTTCAATGAAGGACATCACAAAACTAACAGTGACAGATGGCTGGTGACAGTCCAGAAGATACTTGCAATACCCAAAACTTTAGGGTGTTAACGGCCAGAATGTGCAAGGAATTGGTGCAAATCAGCTAATAAAAAGATGGAAACAACAACGGAGAGAAAAGGACAATGGACATGCATAGGCGTTTCAGCAGAAGGGGAATCTTGAGTGACAGATAATCATGTGAGAAGACAGAAAATCGGCCCAACTGGCAGTCAGAGAAGAGCCCAATAGAACACCATTGAGATCGCATTGCACATCATCAGATTGGTAAAAACTATATAAAGTCTGACACATACCAAGTGCTGGTAAGGATGAGTTGAAAGAAAACGTTGCACAACTGGTATGAGAAGGTAGGTGACTGCAGCTCTCCTAGGGAGGACATACCTCAGAAAAACTAGACAGTTTTGAAAGAGGAGAAACTGAACACTTCTCTCTAGGGATAGTTTCTCTGACTAGCCTAGAGAGCAGTGTAAGTACAGCAATATATGTGGATGTTCATAGAAGTGTTTTGGGAGCAAAACTTGGGGGTGTGTCCTGAAATATATGGATAAGTACAGTTGGCAAGTGCATATGATAGAATAGTATGCAGCAGGTGGAAATATCAAAACTAGATTTGCAGGGGCACCTGGGTGGCTCAGTTGGCTAAGCATCTGACTCTTGGTTTCGGCTCAGGTCATGATCTCATTGTTCATGAGATCGAACCTAGCATTGGGCTCTATGCTGACAGCAGGGAGCCTGCTTGGGACTCTCTCTCTCTCCTTTTCTCTCCCCTCCTCCCCTGCCTGTAAACACGTGCTCATTCTTTTTCTCAAAATAAATAAATGAAACTTGAAAAAAATTTAAAAAATATGGCACAGAAACAGACACTCAGATCAATGGAACAGAATAGAGAATCCACAAATGGACCCACAAAGGTATGGCCAACTAATCTTTGACAAAGCAGGAAAGAATATCCAATGGAATAAAGACAGTCTCTTCAGCAAGTGGTCCTGGGAAAACTGGACAGCGACATGCAGAAAAATGAACCTGGACCACTTTCTTATACCACACACAAAGATCAACCCAAAATGGATGGAAGAGCTAAACATAAGACAGGAAGCCATCAAAATCCTCCAGGAGAAAACAGGCAAAAACCTCTTTGACCTTGGCCGCAGCAACTTCTTACTTAACACGTCTCCAGAGGCAAGGGAAACAAAAGCAAAAATGAACTATTGGGACCTCATCAAAATAAGAAGCTTCTGCACAGTGAAGGAAACAATCAGCAAAACTAAAAGGCAACTGACAGAATGGAAGAAGATATTTGCAAATTACGTATCAGACAAAGGGTTCGTATCCAAAATCTATAAAGAATTTCTCAAACTCAACACCCAAAAAAACAAATAGTCTAGTGAAGAAATGGGCAAAAGACATGACTAGACACTTCTCCAAAAAAGACAGCCAGATGGCCAACTGATACATGAAAAAATGCTCCATATCACTCATCATCAGGGAAATAAAAATCAGAAACACACTGAGATACTACCTCACACCTGTCAGAATGGCTAACATTAACAACTCAGGCAATGACAGATATTGGAGAGGATGGGGAAAAAGAGATCTCTCTTGCACTGCTAGTGGGAATGCAAACTGGTGCAGCCACTCTGGAAAACAGTGTGGTGGTTCCTCAAAAAATTAAAACTAGAACTACCCTATGACCCAGCAATTGCATTACTAGGTATTTAGCCAAGGGATACAGGTGTGCTGTTTCGAAGGGACACATGCACCCCCATGTTTATAGCAGCACTATCGACAATAGCCAAAGTATGGAAAGAGCCCAAATGTCCATCGATGGATGAATGGATAAAGAAAATGTGGTATATATATATACAATGGAGTATTACTCGGCAATCAAAAAGAATGAAATCTTGCCATTTGCAACTACGTGGATGGAACTGGAGGGTTTTCTGCTAAGTGAAATTCGTCAGTCAGAGAAAGACAAAAATCATATGACTTCACTCCTATGAGGACTTTAAGAGACAAAACAGATTAACATAAGGGAAGGGAAACAAAAATAATATAAAAACAGGGAGGGGGACAAAACAGAAGAGGCTCATAAATATGGAGAACAAACTGAGGGTTACGGGAGGGGGTGTGGGAGGGGGGATGGGCTAAATGGGTAAGGGGCACTAAGGAATCTACTCCTGAAATCATTGTTGCACTATATGTTAATTTGGATGTAAATTTTAAAAAATAAAATAGGGGCGCCTGGCTGGCTCAGTCGGTTAGACATATGACTTTGACTCAGGTGACAATCTCGCGGTCCGTGAGTTCGAACCCCGCGTCAGGCTCTGGGCTGATGGCTCGGAACCTGGAGCCTGCTTCCCATTCTGTGTCTCCCTTTCTCTCTGCCCCTCCCCCGTTCATGCTCTGTCTCTCTCTGTCTCAAAAATAAATAAACGTTAAAAAAATTTAAAAAAAAGACAAATATATTAATAAAAAAATAAAACTAGATTTACATGTAGCATATGGATATCTCTCAAAAATGTAAAGTTGGAAGGTTAAAGTAAGAAATAAAATTTGTAGCACAATATTATTTATATAGTTTTAAAACATAGACTTATAAACACTTTTTAATGGATGCACATTTATCTAAACAGACATTTACTAGATGGACTGGAAGGTCATACATTAACTACACCAGAGTGGGTACCAGAGAAGGGAGGGAAGTGGTGAGTGAGGATGAGGGTAAAAGGGAGAAAATAAAACAAAGAGGGGCCCTGTAGGAACCAAGAGGACATACTGTGGACTGAGAAGAAGGAGTAATTCTGTTCCGCATAGATTTTCAGAGAAGGGAAAAGATCCCCGTGGTTTGAAAAGACCCAAAAGATTTTTCAAGGAAGAGATAGGAAGTGAAGGGGTTCTGGGTAAGGTAATTAACACATAAAGTGACAGTACATCACTCCTGGCATTTCCAGAAAAAATTCCCACTGACAGTATAATCAGAAAAACTCAGAATGCAATAGAATGCCCTTCATATGACATGTTTGTGTTTCTATGACATTGTATATACTTTCTTTTCTCATCAATCTCATTTTTAAAACATAAATTCAGTAAGGGGTGCCTGGGTGGCTCAGTCGGTTGAGCGTCTGCCTTTGGCTCAGGTCATGTTCTCATGGTTCATGGGTTCAAGCCCCAAGTCAGGCTTTGTGCTGACAGTGAGAAGCCTACTTCATATTCAGTCTGCCTCTCTCTCTGTCTCTCCCCTGCTCATGCTTGCTCTCTCTCTCTCTCTCTCTCTCAAATACAAATAAACACTAAAAAATTAAAAAGAAATTCATTAGAAGTGCCTATTCCTATGAAACAGAGTTGAATGGCAGTACTTAACTTTTAACAACTTTTCCCATACTAGAGATCTGTCCCTATGTTGATTATGAAAAATAAAAATATGGAGTTTTATAGGTCTCTTACATTAGTTGTATTTTGGAGGTGCTTGTTTTTTCTTTTAAATAAATTTCTTGCATTGTAACTGAGGCTCCATATTGCTTGTAAACATTCGAATACATTTTGATTCTGAAAAAAATTATAATGTTTTTTTAAAAATCTACCTTCTTGGATATTTTTACATCAAGATAGGGTTGCCAGGTAGGTGACAGATTTAAGATAAAACATTATTTGTATAGGTGGCAATATTAGGTCTCAACTGACAAGTTAAAATTCAACGTGGATAAACGTTAGCTCTGGCATTTGGGCTCAATAAAGTCAACTGCCCAAATAGAGAATGGGAAAAACCCAGCTCTATAATAAGCAATGAGAACAGGATCTAGGACATTGCCCTTGACCACGAGCTTAATTTGGGGCTGCTGTGTAATGTGTCTGCTAAATTAGCCCAACATTTAAATTAGCCCAACATTTAAAAAAATTTTTTTTAATGTTTATTTATTATTGACAGACAGAGAGAGACAGAACATGAGCATGGGAGGGGCAGAGAGAGGGGGAAACACAGAATCTGAAGCAGGCTCCAGGCTCTGAGCTGTCAGCACAGAGCCCGACGCAGGGCTCAGGCCCACAAACCGCATATCATGACCTCAGCTGAAGTCGGATGCTTAACCAACTGAGACACCCAGGCACCCCAACATTAGCCCAACATTTTGCCTGCGGTAGTCAAAGTACCAAGTACAAGTCACGGGCAACTGTCCTGACCCCACTCCATGCTGGTCAGATGTCAAATGGGTGATTATGTCTGGTGCTAGGTGGTGAAATCTTCCCTCCAAAACTACCTTCGTCTGTTGTAAAAAATAAAACATGTTGCCAAAAATATATACAAATGGCCACTATGAGCACCTATTGAGAAGGTGCTCAATATCCGTAGTTATTAGGAAATGCAAATCAAAACCATAATGAAATACCACTTTGCACCCACTAGAATGGCTGTAAGAAAGAAGACAGTAACAAGCATTGGCAAGAATGTGGAGAAATTGAAACATTCATAAATTGCTGGTGGAAATGTAAAAGGGTCCAATTACTTTGGAAAAACAGTGTGGCAGTTTCTTAAAATGTTGAAGATGAACACGATAGGACCCAGCAATTCTGCTCGCAGAAATTTATCCAAGAGAAATAAAAATACACATCCACACAAAAAATTTGCTTATGGATACATAATAGCAGATTATTTACAATACTCAACACATGGGAGGGGCGCCTGGGTGGCCCAGTCGGTTAAGCGGCCGAGTTCAGCTCAGGTCATGATCTCATGGTTCGTGGGTTCAAGCCCCGCGTTAGGCTCTGTGCTCACAGCTCGGAGCCTGGAGCCTGCTTTGGGTTCTGCGTCTCCCTCTCTCTCTGTTCCTCCCCCACTTGCACTCTGTCTTGCTGTCTCTCTCTCAAAAATAAATAAAGCATAAAAGAATTTACAAAACATGGGAACAACCCTATGTCCACCGGTCAGTGAGTGGATTAAAAAAAGGGTAAGTATGTGAGAAGACAGATGTGCTAATTAACTTGATTGTGGTAATCAGTTCATAAAGTATATGTGTGTCAAATCATCACTTTGTTGTACACTTTAATTACATGCTACTTTATGTGCTAATTATACCTCAGTAAAGCTGAAAAATTAATCTTAAAAACTGATGAATGGGTAAAGAGAGTGGCATATATCCATATAATGGAACACTATCTGGCAATAAAAAGGACCAAAGTACCAGTACCTGGCACAACACGGATGAGCTTCAAGAACATCATGTTCAGTGAAAGAAGCTAGACACTAAATAACACATATGGTAGGATTTAACTTATATAAACTGTTTAAAATATGAAAATATGAAGAGGGGCGCCTGGGTGGCTCAGTCGGTTAAGCGTCCGACTTCAGCTCAGGTCACGATCTCGCAGTCCTTGCGTTCGAGCCCTGCGTCGGCTTTGGGCTGATGGCTCAGAGCCTGGAGCGGGCTTCCGATTCTGTGTCTCCCTCTCTCTGCCCCTCCCCCATTCATGCTCTGTCTCTCTCTGTCTCAAAAATAAATAAACGTTAAAAAAAAACTTAAAAAAAAGAAAACATGAAGAGACGGAAAGTATAGTAGAGTCTGCGTAGGGCTGAAGGTGGAAATGGAGAATGACGATATATGGGCTCAAGGTTTCTTTTCAGGATGAAGGAAATGTTAAGTTCGATTGTTGCGATGGTTGCCCAGTTCTGTCACTATCCTAAAACGCATTGAAGTACACACTTGAAAGGAGTGAACTTCATGGTGTATAAATGATATCTCAATAAAACCACTGAAAAAGACAAGAACAGCAATACAGGTTCATCATAAAAACTCAAAGAACGTAAGAAATTAAGACAAGAAAACAAAAGGGTGCCTGGGTGGCTCAGTCGGTTGACCGTCTGGCCTCAACTCAGGTCATGATCTCGCGGTTTGTGAGTTCAAGCCCCGCATCGGGCTCTGTGCTGACAGCTCAGAGCCTGGAGCCTGCTTTGGATCCTGTGTCTTCCTCTTGCTCTGCCCCCCCACCCCCACTCGTGCTCTGTCTCTTTGTCTCTCTCTCTCTCTTTCTCTCTCTCTCTCTCGCTCAAAATAAATAAATAAATAAATAAACATTAAAAAAAAGAGAAGAAAACAAAAAACAGTAACAAAAAACATGAGCCCAAATCCCCCACATTCTATAACCCAGAAATAACCATAATCAATACGTGGGGACCATCATTCTAGATACCTCTTTAATGCACAGTGACAATCAGAAGATCTAGACAAGTAATGGGAGATAAATAATTTTGCACAATAGTGTCACACTATATGTGCTATTTTCATCAGTTCAATGGTTAAATCGGATTTTGCTTGACGTTAGTGAAATAGGTGTGATATTGTTAAGAGACAGGTAAGAAAGGAGACTCCTGAATCAGACTATTTGGATTCACATTCTGGCTGTGCCCCTTGTTGGCTACAAAATCCTGCAAGTTCTTGAATCTCTCTACACCTTGGTCTCTTCAATTGCACCTAATGCTGATGATATCTGTCTCACAGGTTTATTGTGAGGGTTAATGAGACAATCCTGTAAAGAGGTTGGTGTAACAGTTGGCACAGAGCAAGCATTCAAAAAGCGTTTACTGCTGATTTGCAGTCATTATTATCCCAACATCTTTAAGGCACACAGAATGGAAAGCTCAGGATGATGAAAAATCCAGTACCATGTCATTGAAAGAATGGTTAATGGTCACTGGAATGGTTCACCTGGAGAGAAAGATAAGGGGAAATATCAACCATGACTCTATATTTGAATGTCAAAAGTTAACCCCAGGGTGCCTGGGTGGCTCAGTCATCTAAGCATCTGAGTCTTGACTTAGGTTCAGGTTGTGATCTCATGGTTTGTGAGATTGAACTCCGTGTTGGGCTCTGTGCTGATGGCCAGGAGACTGCTCGGGATGCTCTCTCTCCCTCTCTCTCTGCTTATGCTCTCCCTCCCTCCCCTGCTTATGCTCTCTCTCAAAATAAATACACATTAAAAAAAAGAAAAGTTAGCCCAAAGATCTGTCACGTGAACAGCAACCATAACAAAGCTAGAGTGGTACTGTAAAATATATAATACCCCTCCCCCAAAGATGTCTAGATACTAATACTAATCACTAGATCATGTGGAAATGCTACCTTACATGGTAAAATTAATTTTGCAGATGTGATTAAGTTAAACATTTTGAGACAAGAAGATTATCTGGGATTATCCAGATTGGTCAAACGTAATCATAAGGGTCTTTATAAGGGGGAGGCAAGAGAGCTAGGGACAGAAGAGACACGATGACGAGCAGAAGAGATGGTGGTTGGGGCACGGAAAGCGGCAGTGGGGAGGGGGTGGGGACAAAGATTTGAAGACGCTGAACTGCTGACCATGAGGATGAAGGAAGGGGCCAAAGAATACGGAAGCCTTGAGGAGTTGGAAAGGCTAGGAAATGGATCCTCCCCAGGGCCTCTAATAGGCATGGAGCTCCACTGTCTCTGGTTCTAGAACTTCTTATCCCCACAAATGTAAGGCAACAAATTTGTGTTGTTTAAGCCACTAATTTGGGGTAATTTGTTTAGAGAGGCAATAGGAAACTAACACAAGAGCTTATACTAATACCAAAGGAGACTTCAAAACAAAAACATGTGATGAGAGATAGAGAGGGACATTTTATAATGAAAAAGGCTCAGTCCATCAGGAAGGTATAATAATCATCCATATATATATATATATGTGTGTGTTTGTGTGTGTGTGTGTATAACATTCATATATATATTCGTATATATTTGTATTTACATGTATATGCCTATATATGTAATACACATATATATGTATATTACATATATACATGTATATATGTATATATACTACATATATATGTATATGTATATATATATGACCCTTACCTCACACCACATACAAACATATGTGTCAACAGAGCCGCCAAATAAATGAAGCAACAGCTGACAGAATTAAAAGATAAAATTGAATGATAATAGTCAAACTTTTATATTCCACTTTTAACAATGGATAGAACAACTAGGGAGACACGATCAACAGGAAATAGAAGACATGAACAATGTTATAAAACAACTGGACCTAACAGATCTCTAGAGAACACTCTACTCAACAAGCACAGAATACACCTTCTTCTCAGGTATTCTGGAATATTCTACAGGACAGACCCTATGCTAGACTAGAAAACAAACCACAAAGAACTTGAAAGAATTGAATCATACAAAGTATGTTCTCCAAGCACAATGGAGCAAAATTAAAAGTCAATAACAGAGAAATTTGGGGGCCTCACAAATATGTGGAAAGTAAACAACCCCTAGCCAGTGGCTCAAAGGAGAAGTTACAAAGGAATTTAGAAAATACTTGGAGATGAATGAAAATGAAAACACAAGATACTCAAACTCATGGTTGCAATTCATGCAGCATTTAGGGGGGAGATTTGGAGTGTAAAAATGAAGACCTCAAATCAATGACCTATCCTTTCGCCTTAGAAACTAGAAAAAGAGGAGCAAACTAAACCCCCCAAAAGCAAAGAAATAATAAAGACTAGAGTGGAAAATAATGAAATAAAGAATAGAAGAGTATTAGAGAGAGAATCCCAAGCAGCTCTACGCTATCAGCACAGAGCCCAGTGCAGGACTCGATCTCATGAATTGTGAGATCATGACCTAAGCTGAAATCAAGAGTCAGATGCTTAACCACTGAGCAATCCAGGCACCCTGAAATTAACAAACTTTTAGTTAGAGGAACCAGGCGGGTGGGGGTGGGATGGGGAAGAAAAGACTCAAATTATTAAAAGGAAAGAAGAGGGGACTATCATTACCAACCTTTTATAAATACAAAGGATTACGAGGAATACAGTGAACAATTGTCTGCCAAAAATTAGATCATGTAGGTGAAATGTATAAATTCCTAGAAAGACACAAACCATCACATTGATGAAGAAATAGGAAGTCTGCCTAGACCTATAACAAGTAATGAAAGTAAAGAGTTTAAATCAGTTAAAAACAAAACAAAACACAACATAACAGAAAACCCTAACAACTTCTTACAAAGGAAAATCCCCAGCCTACATGGCTTCACTGGTGAATTATACCAAAGGTCTAAGAAGAATTAATGTGAATGATTCATATATAGACTCTCCCAAAAAATAGAAGAGGAGAGAATACTTCCCAATTCATTGTATGAGGCCAGTATTACTTTGATACTGAAACCAAGACAATAAAAAATATCCTGCAGATCAATATATCTTATAGATAGAGGAGCAAAAATCATCAGTAAAATATTAGCAAACCAAAACCAGCAACTTCAAAAGGATTCAACACCATTACTAGGGAGATTTCATCCCAGGAATGCAAGCTTGAATAAAACACATGAAAATCAATTAATTTCATAAACTGTATTAATAAAGCACATAAGCTATGTGTTCATCTCAGTAGAAGCTGAAAAAGCACTTGACAAAATCCAACACATTTCATCACAAAAGCATTCGACAAACTAGAACTAGGAATAGAAGGGAACTTCCTCAACCTGATAAAGATATCTATGAAACCCACAGTTAACATTATACTTAATGGCAAAAGACTGAATGTTTTCCTTTAAGATTGGGAACAAGACAAGAATGTCTATTCTCACCACCTCTATTCAACATTGTTGAACGCTGGAGGCTCAAGCATGGACAATTAGGCAAGAAAGGGAAGTAAAAGTTATCCAGGTTGGAAAGAAGAAGCAAAACGATCTCAGTTTGCAGAAGTTACAATATTGTGCATAAAAAAACCAAAGGAATGGACAAAAGTACTATTAGAACGAGTGATGTCACAGTTGTAACACTGATATACAAAAATGAATTATATTTCTTTTTTTAAGTTTATTTATTTGTTTATTTATTTATTTTGAAATAGAGAGAGGGAGAGAGCATGTGTGAGCAGGGGAGGGGCAGAGAGAGAGAAGGAGAGAGAGAATCCCAAGCAGGCTCCACACTCTCAGTGCAGAGTCCTACATGGGGCTTGATCTCATGAACTGTAAGATCATGACCTGAGCTGAAATCAAGAGTTGGATGTTTAACCGACTGAGCCACCCAGGCACCCCATGAATTATATTTCTATACAGTAGTAATGATCAAACAAAAAAATTAAATTAAGAAAATTTCATTTATAACAGCAACAAAAGAACAAAATACCTAGGAATACATTTAACAAAAGATATATAAGACATAAATAAATGGAAAGGCACTCCAGGTTTCTGGATTGGAAGACTTATTACTATTAAAATAACAATACTCCAAAAATTAATCTACAGATTCAGCATAATCCCACTCAAGATCCCTGATGCCTTTGTGGGTGTTTTGTTTTGTTTGGGTTTGGTTTGTTTCAGTTTGTTTTGTTTGGTTGCTTTGGTTTCATTTGGTTTTGGTTTTGGTTTTGGTTTTGGTTTTGGTTTTGCAGAAATGGACAAACTAAACTTCATATGGAAACGGAAAAGAAGGGTACCAAGAAGAACCAACGTGATCTTGAAAAAGAAGAACAAAGTTGTAGCACTCACACTTCTACAGTTCAAAACTTACTACAGACCCACAGTAGTCAACACAGTGTGGTACTGACATAAGGACAGACAGATTGATCCATGGAATAGAGTTGAAAGTCTAGAGATAAACCTGCACGTTTGTGACCAGTTGATTTTTACCATGGATGCCAAGACAATTCAATGAGGGAAACAATAGTCTTTTCAAGAAATGGTACTGGGACAACTGGATAGCCACATGTGAAAAAATGAAGTTGGACCCTTACCTCACACCACATACAAACATTAACTCAAATGGTTTATAGACCTAAAGTAAGAACTAGAATTAACACTTTTAGAGGAAAACATAGACATAAATCTTCATGGTTTTGAATCAGACAGTGATTTCTTGGATATGACTCCAAAAGAATAAACAACAAGTGAACAAATAGATAAATTAGACTTTCATTGAAATTTAAAACTTTAGTGCTTCAAAGGGAACAATCAAGAAAGATAAAAAGACAATGCACAGAATAGGAGAAAATACTTGCAAATCATTTATCTGGTAAGCCATCTGTGTCTAGAATATATAAGGAAGCCTTATAGTTCAATAACATAAAGATAAATATTTCAATTAATAGAATAGACAATTCTTCAAAGAATATATACAAATGGGCAATAAGTACATGAAAAGCCTCTAACCTTATTAGTCATTAGGGAAATACAAATCAAAACCACAACTACCTTTACACCCACTGTGATTACTGTAATAAAAAGGACATCAAATAACAATTGTTGGTGAGAATGGGGAGAAAGTAGATCCCTCTCACACTACTCTGACTGGAATGTAAAAGGGTGCTGATCATCTTGGAAAGCAGTCCGCAGTTCCTCAAAAAGACAAACATGGAATTACCACAGCACCTAGCAATTTCAGTCCTGGATACACTCAAGACAAGTTAAAATCTATCCACACGAAAACACGTACACAACTGTTTATAGCAACCTTATTTAATAATAGCCAAAAGTAGGGGGCTCCTGGGTGGTTCAGTCGGTTAGGTGTCCGACTTCGGGTCAGGTCATGATCTTGCGGTCATGAGTTCAAGCCCCGCATCAGGCTCTGTGCTGACAGCTCAGAGCCTGGAGCCTGCTTCAGATTCTGTCTCCCTTGCTCTCTGCCCCTCCCCCGCTCACACTCTGTCTCTCTTTCAAAAATAAACATTAAAAAAAAATAACAATAGCCCAAAGTGGAAACAACCCAAACGTTCATGAATTGATGACTCGATTAAAAAATACATATGATCTATCCACAATGGACTATTATTTGGCAATAAAAAGGACTGAAGTACCAATAACATGGTACACTATGGACAAACCTTGAAAACATGATCCTAAGTGAAAGAAGCCATTCAAAGACGACCACACATCTTATGAGCTCATTTACGTGAGGCGTCCAGAATAATGCAAATCTATAGAGAGTGAAAATAGATTAGCGGTTACCTAGGGCTAGGAGGATTAGGAGAGACTGATGATTGTTAATGGGTATGGTGTTTCCTTTCGAGGGGATGGATGTGTTCAAAAATTGGTGATGGAGATGGTGGCACAATTCTGTGACTATACTAAAAACCACTGGATCACACACTTTTTCTTTTCCTAGGATAAAGCTTTTAATTAGGAAAAGAAAAAGAAGCGAAAGATAGAAGTCATAATGTGTTACTTCATTTCAAGAAAGAACTTCCTAGTGACTAGATCCACCTGAAAATGGAATGGGCTGTTTTTTCGAGTCGGCGAGCTCTCGGTCCGTAAGCAAGTAGTCAAACTGGAAGTTGACGATTGTTAAGAATGTCAATCCTTCCTTTCTAGATGCACAAGGTCCTGGAGCTGACCATATAGCCCTTCGCCCAGAGAAACCTCTTACTCACAAAGTCTGGCCAGGATGTTTCCAACCTCACCCCAGGGCTCTAGAAACTCTGTCTCACTGGGGAATTCTGTATAGTCTGTGCCTCAAAGTTACCCCAACTAGAGGATAATTGACAAAGTTGGACATAGACCTCCCAACTTTCTTTTTTTTTTTTTAAATTTTTTTTAATGTTTATTTATTCTTGAGACAGAGAGAGACAGAGCATGAACGGGGGAGTGTCAGAGAGAGAGGGAGACACAGAACCCGAAGGAGGCTCCAGGCTCTGAGCTGTCAGCACAGAGCCCGATGTGGGGCTTGAACTCATGGACTGTGGGATCATGATCTGAGCTGAAGTCGGACGTTCAACCGACTGAGCCACCCAGGCGCCCCTAGACCTCCCAACTTTCTACCCATCACTGGATGAGGGCTGCTTCCAGAGCATTAACTCTCTCGCAATTCCATCTCATCCTATGGATAGGCTATCTGTTCCTTATTCTGAGGCCAGAACAAGGCAGGGAGTTGCCGGTGCTAACATAAGCTGTCTTCAGGTAGAAAATGAATGTCAAGTGCCAGCATCTGCTATAACACCCCAGTCTCTAGCTCTGGGCATCAGAGCTGCCGAACACGGAACTCACTTGCCCAACACACATTGAGTGCCCAACACGGAACTCCACCTGCCCAACACGGAACTCACTTCCTTCTGCAATCCATTCTTCCATATTTCTTGTCTCTGAAGATGGCCACTCAAGCCCCCAACCCAGAAATCTTCCTTGGCTATTCTTTAACCCCAATGTCCAATCCATCACCATGCGTGCCACAGCCACCTCCCACCTCTCTGGACTGTTCTCAAACTGCTATTTTTCAAATGTGTTATTTCTTCCAGCGGGAATGAGATGCAAGGGCCCCTAAATAAGAAAGGGGCCTTGGTGATCTTATCGGTGGCGGCCACGCTGAGTTTCTGTGGTTCGGTGATTGCAGCCATGGCCTTTTCTTCCTCCCCAGCCAGGCTGCGAGCCTCTTGAGTGCAGGCACCACATCTTACTTTCGTCCTAATCTCATGGCTCGGAGTGCAGGGCTGGGTACCAGTGTCTCCATAATGCTTGCCGTGTTCTGGTCCGCTCTCGGCAGTGCCGTCTTCTCCATTAGGCACAGCAGGTGCAGCGGTGTGGACTCATAAATTTTCACGGGCTCACGGAAATGTTTCAATTTCCTTTGACATTAGAAAAAAGATAAACATATCCTAATAAAGGTAATGAATATGTATTAATGATTCCAGCCTGGATCGTATTTGTCTTCATACCAACCTACCTGTAAAATACAAAATTGTTAATATTTTTTTCTTTTCTTTCTTTTTTTTCTTTTTGTGGATAAAGGGACCCATGGTCACAAAAGTGCTCAGAGCCCCCGAGAGTGATAATGCAGCTCTCAGGTCAGCATCACTTCCCATGAAGTCGGAAACTTCTGGACTTGCCGGGGGCTACACTACGGCTGTCCCTTGTCATTTCTGCTGGAAAGTAGAGCTCAGAGAACTATGTATTCTGCCTTGTCCTACCTCCCTTTAAGAGTCTAGGACAAAAATAGCCCCAAGGCCTTTTGGATTGGTGGAACTGAAGATAAGTTTAAATTTAAGAGGCTCTAACTTCAAACATGGGGGATAAGATGAAAAAAGAAATCCAGACAGTCTACTTTCGTTCTATCCCAATCAAACTTTTATTTCAAAGAACTATTTAAAGAACCTGACATATGTGAAACACAAAACTCTTTTTTTAAACCTTCAGGGATCTGACAAAGAGCCTGAAATTGAGACCTTCTCCTTCCCACAGCATTAGATATCCTGCGAGTGCCAAGGTCTGGGCCGTGCAGGGAGGAGGGCTCTGTTCGGCCTGCCCCAGGGCCATCTGTGGCATGAATTGCGTGTTTCCTGGGCTCTCTGCAAGTTGCAAGCTGCGAGCATTTGCCCAGCAAATCAGGTTAAAATGAACAAAGGCGGCCTCGAAGGGGGATGTCTCAGAGGGCACTGCGGGCCAAGGGGAGTGTGTGATGTGCGGTGGGTTAAGGATGGGGTAGAGCAGCTTGGGGAGGTAGAAAGTTGTTGCTAGGCAACCAGCCCTGGTGCCTTTGTAAATGTGGATCTATTTTGTTTGAAGCAGCAGCTGGCAGCCGCCACCTTCTTTAATCGCCCTCCTCCTTTTCTCCATGCCCAGAGCACAGACCTGAGCTGTAGCTCTCGGGGAGATGCTGGGAGGATGGAGTAGGGAACCTGCTTGGGGCTACAGAAAAAAAACAAAACAAAAAAACACGCAGGAAAAGACAGACAGGGTAGACCTGGTGGGGATCTGGATGTTTCCATTTAGTGACCAAGAGCTTAGGCAAGTTTATTTCCTCTCTCTGATGTTCAGGTTGCTTGGTTATAAAACTGGGGCCATAGCCCTCTTGCAGGAACGTTGGGAAGATTAGAGAAAACATGGGAACACGGTAGATATGCAGTAATCAGTAGCAGAGGGGGTGAGGGCATGGGCTCTGGCACCAGACTGCCTGTGTCCTCATCATAGCTCTGCTGCTCATTAGCTGTGCGACCTCAGGCATGTTAATTAACCATTCAGTGCCTTTGCTTGTGTGTGTGTGTGTGTGTGTGTGTGTGTGTGTGTGTGTGTGTTTCATCTGTGAAATAAGGAACAATAACAGTACTTACCTAACCAGGGTCATTTTGAGGATTCGTGCATTAATAATGCAAAGTGTTTAGAACATAACGAGCACTCGATGCATGTTCACAATGACTTGTAATAATACGTGCAGCATGTCAGAGGGTGTCTGCAGACCAGGTGCTAGAGGGACCGCCTTGCATGAGCTCATTTTCAAAGGGCTTTTGATTTTGACCGCGGGAGACAGGAGGAAGTTGTTACTGTAGTACCTTGAGAGCAGCGTATGTGTGGATTAAGCAAGGACCTCTTGGATCAGCTGTAGGACCTTACCCAAGCTCCGTAAGCTTTTTTAGCTGTAAGAGACCATCTTGTAAAAGGTGCCTCATGAGGATACCTGCCCAATCTGGCGGTGGTAAGGACTAAATGAGGTAGCTTGGCAGGTGCTTAGCATAACGTCTGGCCCAGAGTAAGCATCCAAAACCCGGTGGCTGATATCATTTCTAGAAATAGAGACAAAGACTAGAGGAGCAGCATGGCGTCTGTGCCTCCACAGCAAAGCCACATTAGGAAAGGGGCTGCAGACGGAGGCAGAAGAAGCTGGTGTTTGCTGGGCTCTGTCTTCGGGGTACGGGATGTATGAGTGCCCAGGCACGTGCAAAGCTGCTTTGGTTTCCAGGTGACCGAGAGGGACAGACTAGGAAAGGTGTCCTTCTGTTTTCAGGGCGGACCGCTTGGTGCAGCCAGTGGAGTTCTCGTGGTGAGAGGGGTTGCAGGAATGGGGGTGAAGTGTCCCCAGAGGAAGACCTCAGTGAGGAGACCCAGAAAGAGAAGGGGGACGGTGATAAGCATACACCTGGATAAGCAGGTGGGGACCAACGTGGTGAGCTCTTTCAGAATGACTACTATTCGGGCCCCATCTGGTGAGGCTTAAGTGCGTCTGGCAACATGCGCATCGTAAATGCTCTGAGTTAAGAGGAAGAAAAATCACCAAAAACTTGGGCTACCGTATGTAATTTCAGGAATAAACTGGGCCTTGATAAAATAATGGTGAAGAAACAGGGAAAAAACCAACAAGGAAGTATAAGTGGGGGAAACCTCAGGAAAGTCCCGGCTGGAGTGATTTTCTGGAAAGATGAGGCTGTATCTTTTGGAGTGACAGTAGAGGTGGGCTTATGGGAAACCTCGGACCCTTCACTCAAAATTTTGAACTTTTGTCTAGTATATCAAATATTTTTGAGCATAAAATTATATATTATATATATTTATATATAGATTATATGTTATATATATATTTTTTGATATAAAAGAAGTCATGGTTCAAATAAAGAGTGGGGGTGGGGGGAGCCTATCTGGTATCAGAAGCCCGGGGTTTGAACTTGACCCATCCTTGTCTCATAACAATGGACAAGCCGTTAACTTTCCTGAGATGTAAGGTGAAGATAATAGTATCTTCTTCCAGGGTGCTTAGGATCAAAGGTGTGATGTGACTGACACCTTTAAGAGCAAAAGGAACACAAGCAAAAATAAACAGCAGGACCACATCAAACCACAACGTTTCTGCACGGCGAAGGAAACCATCAACAAAAAATGGCAACCTACAGAATGGGCAAAAACCAATACTACAAAACAAATCAGCAAATGCTATATCTGAGAAGGGGTTAATATCCAAAATATATAAAGAATGGATACAACTGAGTAGCAAAAGAAAAAAAAAAGCTAATCAAAAAAATGCACAGATCCGAATAGACATTTTCTTCCCCAAGGAAGAATCCAGATGGCCAACAGACACGGGAAGAGATGCTCAACATCGCTCATCATCAGAGAAATGCAAGTCAAAACCACAACGAGGTGTCACCTCACACCCGTCAGAATGGCATCACCAAAAAAGACAAGAAATAATAAGCGTTGGCAAGGATGTGGGGGAAAGGAGCCCTTGTGCGCTGTTGGTGGGAATGTAAATTGGTGCGGCCGCTCTGGAACGCAGTATGGAGGTTCCTCAAAAAATGAAAACTAGAACTACCATAGGATTCAGCAATTCCACTTCTGGACATTTATCGGAAACAAATAAGAACATAAACTTAAGAAGACACGCAGTGTTATTCACAATAGCCAACTATGGAAACAACCTAAGTGTCCACC
Organism: Acinonyx jubatus; assembly: GCF_027475565.1. Classification (NCBI taxonomy): domain Eukaryota; kingdom Metazoa; phylum Chordata; class Mammalia; order Carnivora; family Felidae; genus Acinonyx; species Acinonyx jubatus. Next base: position 97,886,121 of record NC_069381.1, on the reverse strand, counting down.
GACAGATGGATGGATAAAGAAGATGTCGTGTGGACACAGCGGGATATTATTCAGCCATAAATAAGATGGAAATCTTGCCATTTGTGACAACATGGATGGATCTCGAGAGAGTTAGGCTAAGGGAAATAAGTTAGAGAAAAACAAATACCGTATGATCTCACTTAGATACGGAACCTAAAAAAACAAACGAATAAAAAAACCAAGCTCATAGGTATACGGAGAACAGATTGGTGGTTGCCAGAGGTGGGAGGGGGCAGGGGGTGGGCAAAATGGATGAAGGGGGTCAAAAGCTACAAACTTTCAGTTAGGAAATAAATAAGTCATGGGGATGTGACGTACGGCATTGGTGACTGTACTTAATAATATTGTATCACACATTTTGAAATTTAAGAGAGTTGGTTTTTTTTTTTTTTAAATACGATGTGAAAGCACTCCATAAACTCTTCTGGGCCTACCTTCTTTTCTTTTGCTTTTTCTTTCCTGACTCGGCTTGTGACGTACATCTTCCCCTGGACTTTGACAGCATCTTGTACGTTGGCACCAGTTAGGCGACTGTTGGCTGCAAAACCCAGATGTGCCTTGAATTCTCCTGAACAATCTTGAATCGTCTCGAACAGTAAGGAATCAATTGGCTTACATAACCAGTAATCTAGAGGTAGGGTAGACCTCGGGATGGCTCTGTCCCCAGGCTGGGTTTGACATGGCCACAGAAGGCCCAGTGCTCAAATCTGCGCATAACAACATCTGGAACCTTCCAAAGCCTTCTCTTTACCACTCATTCTCCAAAGTGGTCACATACCTGTTCTTGAACCAAACATTAGCAAGGCACGTAAGCGCACTTTTAGATGGATGGTTCTCAGCTGGGGGTGATTTTGCTCCTCATCCCTCCCCGCCCTTATCACTTGGCAATATCTGGAGACAGATTTGATTGCCATGAATGGAGGACAGGGGGAGTGTGTGTTGCTAGCATATGGTGAGTAGAGGCCAGGGGCACCTGGGTGGCTCAGTCGGTTAAGCGTCTGACTTCGGCTCAGGTCATGATCTCACGGTTCGTGAGTTCGAGCCCCGCATCGGGCTCTGTGCTGACAGCTCAGAGCCTGGAGCCTGTTTCAGATTCTGTGTCTCCCTCTCTCTCTGCCCCTCCCCCACTCATGCTGTCTCTCTCTCTCATAAATAAATAAAACTTAAAAAAATTTAAAAAAAAGTAGAGGCCAGAGATGCTGATAAATACCATACAATGCACAGGATAACCCCCACAATAAAGAATTATCTAGGCCAAAACGTCAATAATGCCAAAATTGAGAAACCCCATTTTAAATTTTTTATGTTTATTTATTAATAGAGAGAGGGAGAGGGAGAGAGAGCACGTACAAGTAGGGGAGGGGTACAGGGAAGGAGAGACAGAATCCCAAGCAGGATCTGCACCATTAGAGTAGAGCGCCATGTGGGCTCAAACTCACCAACCGTGAGATCATGACCTGAGCTGAGATCAAGAGGCGGATGCTTCACCGACTGTGCCATCCAGGTGCCCCCAGGGAAACCCTGTTTTAGACTGATCAGCCCCACATTGGGAGCTTGGGGTGCAGTTAGTGGCCACATTTGTATGTATGGATGAGGAGTGAACAAAACTGAGATTCACCGAGGGAAGAGAAGGGGGAAATTGATGCTGAAATTGACCATCAACCATGTACCCTGCGACTTTGCTCCATCAGGGCACTTACCTCATTGTGTGGCTGTTGTTTCTTTATCACCTGTGTTAGCTTTCTATTGCTGTAAATAAATTGGCGCAAAGTATTGTAAAACAACCGCGAGTTTATTACCCAATTTCTGTAGGTCAGAAGCCTGGGTGTGGTGTGGATGCATCCTGTGCTCAGGGTCTCACTGGGCTTAAATTAAGGTGTTGGCTGGGGCTGTGGTTCGCTGGGGCTCTGGGTCGTCCTCTAAGCTGATTCTTGTGGCTAAATCCATTGCCTCGTGGTTGTAGGGCTGAGGTCTCTGTTTCCTTGCTGACTTCTCAGCTGGGGGTCCCTCTCAGCAACCAGAGGCCACCTGCACTCCTACCGTGTGGCCCCCCTTCACCTTCCAGTGAGCAATGGTGCATAGAATCCTTCTTATGCTTTGAACCTCCAACTCACTCTTATGCCACCAACCCGAAAAAACTCTCTGCGTTTCAAGTACTCATGCAATTGGGGTCCGACCCTATCGTAAGGCCAACTGATCTGGAACCTTAATTACATCGACCAGATCTCTTGACGCTCTATTAGGGTTTGAATGAATAACTGGGAGAAGGTGGATATGTCCCAATCACCTCCATGTCACTGGCTTTTAGCAGAATACCCGGCAAATATTTTTTTTTCTCAATAAATATCATTTGAACAAATAAAGAATCAAACAAACTCATCTCTCTCTCTTTTTTTTTTTTTCCTTCTTCTTCTTTTTGGATAGAATTACTAGATGGGTCACTCGGGAAAGTTATATACAGAGAATTGTATCATCTGGGAGTTCGCAGGTATTCTGCTCCTAGAGGACTCTGTCAATCATTCTAGGGATCCACAGATTCACAGTGTGGGATCCATCAGATCAAGATCTCCGTGGGTCTGAGCTCTGTTTGTTACAACTGCAGACTGAGGTCTTTGCATTGCCTTTTCGGCAGAGCGGGCGGACTGCTGACTTACCTTAAATCCGTAGCTCACCGAAAGCTTTTCTGCATTAACTGGTTCCAGGCCTGCTCTCTCCCATTTGGCACCTGGGCAGGATGTTATGCTGTTCGCTTCCACCCATTTCCACGTCGTGAGTTCTGGCCTATCATTTCAGCCTGTCGGAGACCTCTGGGAATTCTGATTTTATAATCCAACTTCTTGGCTCTCCTGCCTCACTCTGTAATACCTGAAAACATAAGCGGCACATTTTACTTGTCTTTTTCCAAATAGTTTATAAAAATGTTGAACGAGGCAAGCCCAAATTCAAAGCCCTGAGGCGTGTTAACTTCTTTCAAGTTGACAACGATGATTTAATCAATAGTCTTTGCGTAAGGATTGCTCAATCTATGATGAATCAACCCTTTTATTTCTACACCCTATCTGCAAGCATATTATGAAAGACTTAGATGTTTGGCTGAGTCTAAACTGTATAGAATAGTACCATTCAGGGGGCACCTGGGTGGCTCAGTCGGTCAAGCGTCCAACTTTGGCTCAGGTCACAATCTTGCAGTTCATGAGTTCGAGCCCCACGCCGGGCTCTGTGCTGACAGCTCAGAGCCTAGAGCCTGCTTCGGATTCTGTGTCTCCCTCTCTCTCTCTGCCCCTTCGCCGCTCATGCTCTGTCTCTCTCTGTCTCTCAAAAATGAATAAAGTTAAAAAAAAATTTTAAAGAATAGTACTGTTCAGTTATGCTCCTAAGACCACAGCGCACATCGTTTGCAATCAGGAACATACACACGTCAGGAAATTCTCTTCCAAGTTCGCAGATAAGGCCACACTTTGATGTCCTTCATATTGTTTTTGTGCAGAGACAGAGATATCTTTTAACTCCCAGATTTTATTGGTTGCCTTCCAAAATTTTCTGTGACAGAAGGCTCTGGTAGTCTTTATGTTGATCTATGAGCTGGCAAGAGTTTCTGCTTCCTTGCCTCCATGGCTTATGGGAAGTTCCACTTGGGAGGAGAGACGATGGCCCTGACTTGTGAGGAGTAAAGGTTGGGCTGTAGGGTGAGAACAAGTCACATGACTCCTTGTTGAAAGGATTCCCATTGAGATGCCCGTTTATTCCCTGTGTTTTTCTCCTTGATCAATTATGTACATTTGCAGTTTCCCCAACTGTTCCTAATCATCATTTCAGGGAAATAAAAATTCCCTTGTTTACAGGAAAATGCGGGGGTTCTGTGATCTGGGATTTCCTATTGGTCCATAGCGTTGTTGGTTTTTTTTTTTTTTTAGTTTATTCATTTAGTTTATTATTATTATTATTATCATTATTATTATTATTTTAAGAGAGTGTGTGTGTGAGTGTATACAGGTGGGAGAGGGAAGAGAGAGAAGGAGAGAGAAAATCCCAAGCAGGCTCCACGCTATCAGCACAGAATCCAACTTGGGGCTTGAACTCACGTACCCATGAGATCATGACCTGAGTGGAAACCAAGAGTTGGATGCTTAACCGACTGAGCCACCCAGACATCCCATAAAGTTTTCTTTTGATGTTGGACTGGATGCTCCTGGACCCCTAAATGCACCAGTGATGCTGTAAGGATAGAGTTGAACTTTACAAGTTCTTAGAAAGCGTGTGAACTTGAACAAGCAGAAGAGAAAGAGTGTCGGGCAAAATTTAACGTTGGCAGCCAGTCTTCCAGGTAGCTCTCAATGCTCTCTGCCTTCTGGTATTGTGTTCTCCCCCCACATTGTACTAAGGTCAGTCTGTGTGACCAATGCATTATAGCCGAAGTGATAGTATATCCCCTATATACTATATACTATATACTATCACTTCTATAGCCTCGTAGAAGTCCTAGAAGTCATTGCGGTTTCCATCTCGGCCACTTTATCTCATTCTTCGACCAATTGCTCTAAGGAAAGTCAGCTCCCATGCTGTGAGCAGCTTACAAAGAGACCTGTGTGAAGGGGAGCTGAGGCCTCTGACCACCAGCCAGTGAGGAATTGAGTTCTCTTGCCGGGAGTTAGGCGAGAGACTAGTATGTGATCCTCTAGGCCTACTCAAGCCTTCAGATGACTAACAGCCCCGGCCAATGTCTTGACTGCAGCCTATGGGGGACGCGGACCAGAGGCACCCCATCAAGATGCTCTGGGTTCCCGAGTCTCAAAACCTAGATGAGATAATACATTTTGAGCATCTTGAGCTAGTAAACCTTGGAGTAATTTATTATGCAGCAGTAGGAAACTTACACACTAGGAGATGCTGAATGGGAGGATTTGGTTTCCTTAAAGGAAGTGAATAAAATGTTAAATCTGGGGCGCCTGGGTGGCTCAGTCGGTTAAGCGTCTGACTTGGGCTCAGGTCATGATCTCACGGTTTGTGGGTCTGAGCCCCGCATCGGGGTCTGTGCTGACAGCTCAGAGCCTGCTTCGGATCCTCTGTCTCCCTTTCTCTCTGTGCCTCCCCCGCTCACGCCGTCTCTCAAAAATAAATAAACATTTTAAAAAATTAAAGAAAATAAAATAAAATGCTAAATCCCCAGAAGACAGCGAAAGACTAGTTGGTAAATTTCTAGGGTCAGAACACTGGAAGACACTGTTACTAAACTTGCATAGGTATGCCTTTTACCGTTTTAAAAATGTCAAAATAATACTTCTTCTTTGTTAACATGCACACACATACGCATGCACAGATATATGAAGTAAAAAGTGCAAGTAACTTTTCCATCCTTCCTATCTTACTCCTCAGAAGCAACCACTGGTATCAGTTTGGCTTTTGTCCTTCCAGATCTTCTGTCTCTCGGCACTTAATAGACTCCATAAAACCTGATGTGTGTGTGTGTTTTGGGGGGGGGGGGTGTTCTATTTGACAAATGTCTTTATCATTTACCAAGTCGGACGTTTAACCGACTGAGTCACCCAGGTGCCCCTCCAATGTAATTGCTCTAAAAAGTATATTACATACATTACATAGTGTGGTGTTCTGTAATTTAGTTAAATATGATTCTCTGTTAATAATTGATAAACGTTCTTATTAACTAATGTGTTTATTTGCCATTACATACGATGCCGCAATAAATATCTTTGAGCACATGTACGAGTATTGTTTTAGGATGAATTTCTAGAAGTGGAATGAGGGGTTAAAAGGTGTATAAATTGACAATTCTGATAGAAAACGCCCAGTTGCCTCTCATAAATGTTCCTATATCTCTTCCCACTAACGTGTTCTTTGACCCTAACACCAGATAGTAGTAATTGTTAAAATTCCTGCTACTTTGATGAGCAGAAATCTGCCAGTTGTTTGCATCGGTCAATTTCTGCTTTTTGCTAAGAAATGCACAGTCATTTGAACTGATCTGTTCTATGTCGTATTTCTGGCTGCTTCCTCTTGGTTTTTAGCAGTTTGATTAGGATGTGTTTGGGCATGGATTTTTTTATATAAGTGTTTACCCTCTCTGGAGTTCATCGAGCTTCTTGAATCTATAGGGTTATGCCTTTTGCAAAATTTGCGTAGTTTTTAGTCATTATTTTTTTTTCCAGTATTTTTTTTTCTGCCCTGCATTCTTTCTGCTCCTCTGGGACCTGAATGACACAAAGGTTAAGACATTTTGGTATGGTCTCACTGGTTCCGGAGATTCTGTTCATCTTCCCCCACCACCCCCCACTCCCCAATTTTTCTCCTCTGTTGTTTAGACTGAATAATTTCTATTAGTATATCCATCAGGCTTTGAAATTTTGTTTATTGCGTGTTTTAATTCTAAAATTTATATCTGGCTATCCTTTACCCTTTATCTTTCCCTGCTAAGACTTTCCATCTCTCCATTCATTTCAAGAGTGCTCTCCCTTCGTTCTTGGAATATTTTATAATAGCTGCTTGAAAGTCCTTGCCGGAAAATGCCAACATCTGCATCCTTTTGGTGCCGGCGTCTGTTGATTGTCTGTTTTCATGTGAGCTGAGATTTGATGGCTCTTCGTATGCTGAGGGTGGTAGGCAGAATAAAGTCTCCCTCAAAGATGTCCTTGTTCTTGTTCCCGGAAACTGTGACTATGTTACATTGCAGGGCAGAAGGAAGTGAGGTCGCAGACACTATTAAAATTGCTTATCAGCTGACCTTGAGATGGAAAGATTTACTGGCGGGCCAACTATAATCACAAGCATCTTTAAAAGCAGAGCATGTTTCCTGGCTGTGGTCAGAAAGGGATATGGCTATGGAAGAAGGGTCGGAGGAATGTTCAGTTGCTTGCTTTGAAGACAGAGCAAGGGGTCCATGAGTCAAGGAGTGTGGGCAGCCGCTCAAAGCTGGAAAAGGCAAGGAAACAATTCTCCCACAGAGCCTCCAAAAGGAGCCAGCGCTGCCCACACCTGGACCTTAGCCCAGTGAGACTGATTTTGGACTTCGGATGTAACAAAACTTTAAAATTAAAAAAAAAAAAAAAAAAAAGAGGGTATTGTTTGAAGCCACTAAGTTTGTGGCCACTTGTCTCTAGCTATAGAAAATGAATACACAGAGTGATATTGGATGGTATCCCGGCAGTTTTGAACGATACGTTACACGACCTGGGTTTTGTTTCCATGTTATGTAAAGGTTGGTATTTGTGTTTTCATAGACGATCAACCCAGACGGATTCAGGCTGACAGGTCTGCCAGCCTTCTGTCGGTTGTAGTTTCAGTGTTGTCTTGTTTTCAGAATCTTCGGAGGGACGCAGCCTTTCCCCATGGGTGTTCCCCCCGTGGGGGCTGGGAGGCTGCTGTCCATCTGGGACTTGGGTGGTGGTCTACCCCTTAATTCGGTTCTCAGAGTCTTCGGTGTGCTGTTTAAGGGCAGATCCAATGCACAGCACAGGGTTGAGCCCAGCAGTTTCTGAACAGCTTGGTGGGGCCGTTTGCCCAAGTTCCTCCCTTTTCGCCACCTCCCTCGCACTTTCTAGCACTCTGGCTCCCCTTGGCCGTCCTCTGGACAGAGAGCTAGTGCTCTATTTATCCTACTGTGCTGTTCACCTCCCATACATGTGTCCACATTCAGGGCCAAGTGGTGGGAAACAGAGAGAAAAAAAGGAATGGGTCGCCCCCATTCTTCGGAGAAACAACTCCTCCCAACAGAGAGGAAAGGGGCCCTGTCCCCGCTGTCACTGCCACTGCTCTGATCGCCTGGGGGCCCGCTGTGAGAGAATGGTGAAAGGAAGGATAAAGAACAGCCCCCCGTGTTAACTTCACCTTGAGCCGGAACTAGAGGGAGATCTTTCAATCCACACACGTGCACTTCCAAGTTCGGGGCTGCCCCCAATCCAGACTGCGGATACACTGTCAAACAAGTGGGAAACTCACTGCTGGTTCAGTGGCACTTGGATTTCTGGTCTCCCTCCCCAATCTGCCTGCTGCCACTTCTCAGAAGTGCCCACAGCTGCTCCATTGTGCTCTGCTCTGGGTCTGTAGCTGCGCTGAGTGGGAGACACATTTCATCGAGGACCGGGACCCTCCCACGTCTCCCCTGTATATCTGCTGACGCTCACACTTCCCTTGGGGGTCCTGGTCACATGGCAGCTCCCCTCCCCATGCTGCCCTTGAAAGAGAACAGGCCACAGCCAGACGCGAATCAGTCGTGGCTCAGCGTCACTCTGTATGAGCACCACTCACCTGTCCTGTGCTGCTCTCTAGGACTTTTGCTGGAAGACACAGTTACAGGACAACCCGGCCTACAGGTCTATCTGTAAAGAAATCCAGACAGACGGCTTACTGCAGCGGTTCATGAGCCACGGAAGGACCCGCCAAGAATGATTGGATCCTTCCTAGGAAGGATGCCTTGGAAACGTCTCATTGTCCCTACCACAAACTCTTGTCCTTCTAGTATAAGTCAGTCCCTTGTCAGTGAAGGACTGCTGAAAATCCACAGACAGCCGGGTTAAGAGGACGGGTGGGAGTGCGTCCCTTTGCCCGCCTGTGTGTGTGCCTGCCCCCGGGGGGCTGTCTTCTACCAGCTTCCGTGGGGTCATTTGGGAAAGCTCCAAGTTCATCTGTCGCATCGCATCCTCTACGCTCCAAGAACCTGCTGCCACTGACTTTGCGTTTGGACTCTACGTCCACGCTTTTCCCTGGTTTGCTTAATGTGGCAGCCAGGTTCCCTAACCGGAGCTATCTGCTGCCTGACCATCTGCCTCCGTCTTCCGCCCTTTTGCCTGCGATCGGACTGGGGCAAAATAATGGGTTTTTAAAGTCCTCTTCGTAGGAAAAAATAACTTGAGAGCTAAAAACAGATGACTCCTATTATGCAGCAAACAAGGGGGCAGGATACTTCCTTGCGACTGGTAAACGTTCCCGCTCAGTCGTTTCTCATCCAATCATCTCGTGCTTACCAAACATTAACACACATATGAATCATCTGGGGATCTTGTTAAACTACAGGTTCTCCGGGCGTCTGGGTGGCTCAGGCGGTTGAGCGTCCGACTCTTGATTTTGGCTCAGGTCATGACCTCACGGTCCGTGAGGTCGAGCCTAAGTGAGGCTCCCCGCCGACGGGACAGTGCGGAGCCTGCTTGGGATTCTCTCTCTCCCTCGCTGCCGCTCCCCTGCTTGCACTCTGTTTTTCTCGCTCTCTCTTTTTCAAAATAAATAAACCTTAAAAAATAAAATAAAATACGGGTCCTCACTGCATTGGTCTAGGATAGGGAGTGACATCCTGCCTCTGTAATCCTCTCACCAGGGATATCCTTGCTACTTGCTGGGTCTGCCCAAGAGCATTTGCCGTGTGCATCCGAAGAGCTTTCGGCAGCCGGCACCGGCAACAAAAAAGCAGAGCGGGGAATGTCATATAGGTTAAGAAATGTTACCAAGTTCTCTGGTCCTTGTTGCAGGCAGGTGGGGCTCTCCGGGGAGCAGACTCTGAGACCCGGATTGCAGGCGGGAGCGTTTTGGGAGGCGCTCTTGAGACCTGCACCCGTACCAGAGGCAGAGGCCATGCAGGAGGCAGTCTTAACGGAAGGCCTAACGAACCGACACCCTACCCCCCGCCCCCCACCCAGGGGGCTCTGAGGCAGGGATGCTGTTTTCCAGTTGTCCTGAGTTCGGGCCAGCCCTTCATAAGGCAACCCTGCAACCCTGACCAGTCACTGCACGCAGGCTCCCCCAGGAAGGGGGGTGTCACCTTGAAGGAGGTGACTCTTGAGTGGAGGCCCTTCCTGCCCAGGCCACTGGCTGAGGCTGTTTGTAGGCAGCTCCTCCAGCAGCTGAGGGACCATGTGGGCAATGCGTCACAATGCACACCAGGCCCAGGACCCTGCTCTCGGGTGCCTCTCCTAGTGATGAGCCGGTTTAGACCCCTCCTCTTCATTCCTGCTCTGACACGAACACCCTTGACCCCAGCCCCTTGTCAGTACCTTGCTCTGAAAAGCCAGCGATGGTTGTCGGCGAGCATCAATTTGAGCCTCCAGATGGATGGCTTGCGTTTTTCAGAATTTCTAGGCTAGATCTTCCAACACTGGAAGGGCTTCACTTAACATTCCCTCACAGGTTCCTGCTAAATCAGAGGTCCTGATGCCATGAGAAAATCTCCATCTGAGACACAGGAGGCCTGAAAAGAAAAAGACTTTCGGGGCGCCTGGCTGGCTCGGTCAGTTAAGCGTCTGGCTTCGGCTCAGGTCGTGATCTCGCAGCTTGTGGGTTCGAGCCCCACGTCAGGCTCTGTGCTGACAGCTCAGAGCCTGAATCCTGCTTCGGATCTGTGTCTCCCTCTCTCTCTGCCCCTCCCCCACTCATGCTCTGTCTCTCTCTTTCTTTCTCTCAAAAAGTAAATAAACGTTAAAAAAATTTTTGAAAAAGGAAAAGAATAAGTCTTTCTTGCAAAAAAACCAAGACCTCAAGGCATCTGCAGGCTACACTGAAAGAAGCCTCAGGACTGAAAGCCCGCTTGTAGAGAAAAGCAGGAAGAGCCTAGAACAGGCTGTTTAATGATTTAATCCTGTGCCCCACTGATTGTGTAATGTGAACTTTAACCTCCTGTTAAATATAGTTTGTACTGAGAATCCTTCACACTCTAGTAAAAATAGCTGCATGCTTGAATGGCTCACGTGCTTGGTGAGTACAGGGGGAAAAGGGCTGGGTAATGCGGGGCGAGAAGAAGCGAGAAGGACCGTTAATGCCGGGGGTGGCGTGGGGGGCGTATCTGCAGCCATGTTGTCCATTTGAATGTTCTAGACGGCCATGGCAGACAGTCCCCCAATAAGACTGGTAGCGGAGGTGGCTGGATGGTGGCCTGACGGTTCCCTGAGCGAGGGACTGCTGCCAAGCCTACCGTTGCCTCCACATGGCATCCTTCAGCTTGTGAAGTGCGAGGGAAATCAAGAAAAGCCAAGCCTGGAGTCCAACTTCTGCTTTTGTGACTTCCAGAACCAAAGGCATCCATTATTGCTCTTTACTGATTCTAGCGCCGTGCCCTGCCAGAATTTTCCATATGTCGTGTGTTCAGGGATGAGGGTGCAAATGGTGTCGGAGGCCCCTGGGAAGGGCCACGTTGAATTATTTGCACACTTACTGAGGCATCTTCTCAGGGTTGGGCTGGGGGGCCTGGGTTGGCTCAGTCGATGAAGCGTCCGGTCCGACTCTCAGTTTCGGCTCAGGTCACGATCTCACGGTTTCGTGACATTACACAATACACAACATACAGAACAGAGCCGTGTCGGGCTCTGTGCTGGCAGTGCAGAGCCTGCTTGGGATTCCCTCTCTCTCTCTCTCTCTCTGCCCCTCCCTGCTCAAGCTGTCTCTGTCTCAAAATAAATAAATAAACTTAAAAAAATTTTTGTTTTAAAAGGGGGGGTTGGGCTGGCAGGGAATCCCCTCACACAGGTAGTAGGGGCACAAAGTGTGTCTCACAGAGAGGAGAAATGTGTCCTCCCTGAGCCAGTTTCCTCCTGCCTTGACCCGACCCCCTAAAAAGATTCTCCCTATAGTTTAATGCTCCCAAACGGAAAACCTATACAAATGGAAGCTACGTGGAAGCTATCCAAACTTGAACAAAGCAATGCAAATCATTGAGTGGAAAGAAACACATCCTAGGGGATTAAGTGTACCCAGCCATTGGCTGACATGGGGTGTGTGTGTGTGTGTGTGTGTGTGTGTGTGTGTGTGTGTGTGTTTTCCAGCGGGGGAAAAAAAAAAGAGAGCAGAAGGCAAAGAAGAATTCAGAGACACCGATCCCATACCAAACACCTTCCACACAGTGGGGTCCTTCTAATTTTCCTCACTTCTGTCCCTTTGCACGGGATGGCTTCAGGCTATAGCCACCCAGCAAGATAGGATTCGTTCCCGTTTTCTGAAATACGTGAGGGAGACTCAGAGTCTGGGTCCTCTGTTGTCAGGGCTGGGGATTTCTAGCCCGGGTTGGACACCAAAACCTTGCTCTCCAGGGCTGCTCAACCCTATCTGCACTCACACATCCTGCCAAAGGGATCTCTTGTGGTGCTGCCCAACATTGGTACGTTAACACGTCTGAGTGGGGGGGGGCTGGGTGGCTTACTCAGCTGAGCGTCCAGCTCTTGATTTCGGCTCAGGTCACGACCTCCTGGTTGTGAGATCGAGCCCAGCGTTGGGCTCCGAGTCAGGCTCCTTGTTGGGGTCTGAGCTGGGCATGGAGAGGTTCTCTCTCTGCCCCTCCCCTACTCTCTCTTTCTCTCTCTCTCAAAAGAAAAAACTATCTGAGTGACTCTGGGGTGCCTGGCTGGCTCGCTCACTCAGTGGAGAGCGTGACTCTTGATCTCAGGGTCGTGAGTCTGACCCCCCTCCCCCCACATTGGGCATGCAACCTCCTAGGAAAGAAAATAAAATATAAAATAAAATAATACAAATCTGAGTGATTCTTTTTTTAATTTTTTAAATTTTTTCTTTAATGTTTATTTATTTTTGAGACCGAGAGGACAGAGCGTGAACGAGGGAGGGGCAGAGAGAGAGGGAGACACAGAATCGGAAGCAGGCTCCAGGCTCTGAGCTGTCAGCCCAGAGCCCACAGCCTGCGAGATCATGACCTGAGCCGAAGTCAGACGCTCATCCAACTGAGCCACCCAGGCGCCCCCAAAAAATCTGAGCGATTCTAATGCATCTGGGGTTGAGAACCACGGGGCTACACGGGACGGACTATTTCCCATTACATTGCCACCCCTTGGTCCTGGCCTTCTACCCACTTTCGCTGGCCTTTCAGAAGTGCGCCGATCCTGCCAGCTTGTCCACAGAGGGTCTAACAAATGGGAGCAACGTTTGAAAGCCTACGGGTCATGCCTTTTAGAACAAACGTGTGCAGGACCTAAGTGACACAGGTGTTCCTCATTTCGCTGTACATAGACGTGTCTGGTGAACGCTCTCTGAATTGCATTTCAAGCCAAACAGCGATTCTGAGAGATGTTTACTAAATGCCTTGCTGTTATCACGTGCGGTGGTAGGAAAAGCACCCTCGTTTGGAGCCATAAACGTGGGGGTCCTTGCTTCTGTCCGCCTGCCAGCTAGCTCTGGGAGATGGAGAAAGTTCCTTCGCCCACCTGGACTGCAATTTCCTTACTTGTAGGAAGGACGTGGGTGTAGGATTTGATAGAATTTGAAGTCCCCTGCGCCACGTACCGTGTGTGGGTCATGACATTGCTACCCTGTCGAAGCCTCGCACGATCCAGCGGTGGGATGACTGTGTCACTTAACCAGTGGCTTTGCGTGACAATATGGTTGTCTCATTATAAAAGAAAATGCTCTAAAAACACAAAAGGCTGTTTTTCCTAAATAAAAACTAGGTCAAGCTCTCTCTCTCCTTTTAAGAACACCCTTTTAAGAACAATCTGAGTGAATTTAGAGCGTCTAATGCTTACAGTTGGGCGTTAATTATAGGTTCTTTCACTGACATGTGTGATCTTGACTTTCAATTATTCAGGAGTGGCCAGTACAGAACCTAAAGTGGGCTGTTGACACAAGAGGCTGGGAAATGAGGTAACCCTTCTCTCTTTTCCCCAAATCAGAATGCCTTGATCAGCGTTTGGTGTAGGTATTAAGGACACATTCATTTTAGAGAAGGTTAATTGAGTCCAATGGCGTAAGTCTGGTGTTTAGGTATTATTCACACTTGCTGAGAGAGCATATGAGGGGGAATCTCAGAGAGGTTCGTACCGGGTTGGGGCTTGTACACAATAGATGTCAAGAGGCCCCCGTGCTGGCGCGGAAGCTGCGGGGTTTACTGAAGGGCCCATTTCCGGCCTGGTAGCAGCGGGCCGCGAAGGGCCGGGAGCGGCAGGTGCACCGTGACAAACCAGCTGACCCGCGCTAGGCTGTCACCGCAAAGCCGGCCCCTCTGGGCCTAATCCTGCCCGGGAATCTGAAGCAGGAGGCCTCACTTAGCGGTATGGATCGTCCTGTGATTCCTAGCTGCGGTCGGAGGAGCCCGGGGGCCCGGGAAGGGGGCCGGGGGGGGGGGGTGGAGAGGAGATGTCCCAGAGGAGGCATCAGAAAAGCAGGGGGAGCCCCGCGGGCCAGGGACCCAGCACGGCCCCCTCCTCATGCAGCCCGAGAGGCTGAGCTTCCCTATGGAGCGCTGTGTGGGTTTTTCGTGGGAAATGTCCTGTGGCAAAAACAAACAACACGACTCTTCCAACCCCACCGGAGGGAATTCCTAGCTAATTCCACCCGGAGGGAGTGAATGCATCAGTGTCTAGTCCTGGGGAGAACTCGTTCTATTCGGCCTCCCGGAGCACACTCCGGAGACACTCGGAGGATATACCCTTGTCTGTAAAGACGTGATTTACTTTGTAAAAGCAACACAGTGAAGAAGCCTGTCTCACTGTTTGCCTCGGGCCTTGATGGGTGGTCAAGACGGGTGGTCAAGGCCACCCGGAACTTCGGAGGAAGTTCAAAGATGAAGTGGGGGCTCCCTCCCCCCGCCATCCCGTCCCCTTGGGAGCCAGGCCAGTTATGGCTTTTCTCTCCCTTCTCTTTTGCTAGGGGACACTGCCTGGGGAGACGGTCTCTTCAGAGCCGTAACGTTGCAAGGAGTCCTCGCAATGGGACACGTGCCTCCAGAAAGTTCACAGGTGCAGCCTGTGAGAATAGTATGTTCCAGCTCAGGGGACTTAACAGCCCGAATCCAACGGCTCCTGGCTCAGTTGTTTCCAGAGTGCCATCCCTGTCTCAGGGAAGGCTTTCTGCCCCATTGCAGTCCTGTCTCAATGGTCAGGTGGTTTTAGATTTGCTTCCCCGACCCCACCCTCCTCCAGCTGTAATAGGAGCTGGTCCACGGAGATCAGGTTTCCATCCCTACACTGTGTTTCGTTCCTTCTGCCTCAATGTTTCCTGTGTTTTCTGAGCCTGTGACAATCCCATCGAAGCCTTGGCCCCCATCTCCATGACATCAGGCAGGAGTTCCCTTATCTCAAGAGGGAGGCCCTGGGCTTGCTTCCTAAGGAAATGGCTTTGGGGGTAACTAAGGCGTTTTGACTCTTTGGGGTTAGGTAGGCCCGGACACAGGGGTGCCTCATTGTTTGCACAATGTATTTCTGAAAACGAGAGAGGACGAACTCAAATTTCAATCCACCACTTTCAGAGGAGGGGGAGGAAAAAAAGCAAAACATACATCTGAAGTTGCCTCAATTTCTCTGATGGGTTTGGATTTTTGTAAGCCCCATACTTCCTGCATGGGTGACAAGGTCACACGTGGATACCCACGGACTGTGGTCCAATCACAGACCTCGGGTGTCAGGTGGAGCGTTTCCTCTCCCCCCCCCCCCCCCCCCCGTGAACGTTTCCAGTTGTTCCTCTGTCCTTCTGCCCCCCCTGCAGGGAGAGCCGGACTCCCTTGTAGTTCTCTGTGTTCATTAACTTTCCTCTTACCTGGGCTCCTGAGGTAGGCTCTTGCGTTGTTCCCTGTGGGTCAGGCTGTTCAGAAGCCGGTGGCTGGAAAGGTTAGTGCTGGGGGCTGGGCCGACGCAGGATCCTGCTGGTTGGTGATGGTTTGGCCGAGCCTAGCAGGATGGCGGGGGTGGAAGCCGGTGGATTCATGTGGGTGTCTTGTTTGTCTGAAGGAAGAAGGGGGACGGGATCTATTTTTGTCGCGACTCATGGTTCACAACAGCTTTCTCTCAGCAGATGATTTCCGAGCTTTGGGCAATTTCAGGGATCTCGGTTATGCAAACTTTCTTGGAGAAGAGACCCCCGTCTTTACAGGATGACCCATGGGGGCCGGCGCTTCTGGAGCCGCTTCTCTGAGGAGTGTGGCCACTGAGGGGACAGTGCTTACTGGTGATCACAGTCACTTGCCAGTTTTTTAATGTTGAGGGCGGGGTGGGGCAGAGAGAGGGAGAGACAGAGAATCCTAAGCAGGTTCCACACTGTCAGTGCGGAGCCCGATGCGGGGCTCGAACTCACGAGCCACGTGCCTTCCCTTCTCACTAACTCTCTGCACATTCCCTATGGTCTGTCGTTGAGGCCTCTTTGCATTGCTCCTCCCACCTCAATGCTGCACTGGAGGTGGTGGGTCCCATTGGCCAAAGCTGACCTCAATGTCCATGTAACCCAGAGGGGACTGTATTAAGATATTATGATAATAGGAAGCACAGGTCCTGCCCACTGTGATTAACCTTGACTCATGCTCCATTAGGGATTGCTCGTACATGTTATTGTTCTCCAGAATCAGGTCCCCAGCATCTCTCTCACACTACGTACTCCTTGGGCTATGTCGTCTATTCCTGTGGATCTAATTTCCACCTAAGTTGCAGAAGGCCTTCTAAATCTACGATTTGAGCTCCCTTCCAGACATGGAGAGTCACGGATCTAGCCACCCCTTCTCCCCTCCACGTGGGTGCGGTACAGCTGCCTTGAGTTTCACATATCTGACATTCAACTCATTCTCTTCCCCCAGCCAGCGGTTTCTTCTGTGCTGCTTCTTCTCCTGGGGGGGGGGGGGGGCGGCTGTGTTCTCCTCACCTACTTAGAAACTCAAGAGAGAAATTTAGTTGTCAGCCCAAACCCTTACCTCCTCCCCTACACCATCCCTCCTTCGTGTCACTGCATGCCTCAAACAACCTCGGTGGTTTTCCAATCCCTGCAGAATGGAGTTGAAACTTTCTCTTATAGCACAATAGGCCCTTGTTATCAGGTCCCTGCATATGTACATGTGATCCTTGAACTTGCGTTAGCCAAGTGTAACTTCTGGCAGCTTTCTGAATTAGCTACTTGTGTGTGTGTGTGTGTGTGCACTGAGCCTTTACACACTGTTTTGTAAGGCTTTGCAAAGCTGGGAACACCCTTCATTCCCTTTTCCCCCAGCTAATTTCTCTTGCTTCCTTAAGTCTGCTGTGGTGTCATCTCCAGAAATCCCTTTCTCCACAACAATGCCCCATGATGGGAATTAGCAGTCATTAAATTCTGTTAGAGGCTTAGCACTCTGAATATATTTACGTATGTCATCTTTTTTCTGATTTTTTTTCAACAGCCCTGTAAAGAAGGTATTATTGCCCTGGTTTAATAATACAGAATCTGGGTTCCCAGAGGCAAGGAAATCAGGGAGCTGGTTAGAAATGCAAATTCTCGGGGCGCCTGGGTGGCTCAGTCGGTTACGTGTCTGACTTTGGCTCAGGTCACGATCTCGTGGCTTGGGAGTTCGAGCCCCGTGTCAGGCTCTCTGCTGTCAGCGCGGAACCCACTTTGGATCCTCTGTCTCCCTTTCTCTCTGCCCTTCCCCTGCTTGTGCTCTCCCTCCCTCTCAGAAATAAATAAACATTAAAAAAAAGTGATTTCTCAGGCTCCATCCGTGGCGGAGCCAACCCGAATCTCTGGGGGTAGGACCCAGCACGCTGTGTTGTAGGAGTCCTTGGGTGATTCATGCACACTGCAGTTCGAGAAGCACTGCACCCAGAGTTGAAGCGATCGCATGGTTGATGGAGAGAGCAATTCTGGAGGGGCTGGCCCAGAGGAAAGCACCTTTCTCCCAAGTGCTTGGAAACCAACTCAATGCCACTGAAAGGAGTAAAGTTATGATCTGAAGAGGGAAATTAACTGGAAAATGAATCAGAGCACCAGGGTTAGGTAGGCCCATGCAAGTTACCATTGAACACACTGCTGAGTGTTAGGAAAATCCTCTTTGAGACCATGACTGCAGACACATAGGATCTTGTCTGGCAAAACAATTTAGTCTTAAAGGGTCCCCTGGAAAGGAGGGCCTTGGAGGTAGACTGTCCCAAGTAGGAATCGCCTTTTTTCCCAGCTTCCCGCAGTCCCCCCTGGGCTAGCAATGTCTCACTCCCTAAACAGGACTGGTGTTGGGTCCAGCTGGAGTTTGGGGGATAATTCAGGAGTATGTGCTCTTTGTTGGGAGTCTCTTGAAGGCATGTACGCATCTCTAAAGGTGAACTTTCAGGGGCGCCTGGGTGGCTCAGTCGGTTAAGCGGCCGACTTCGGCTCAGGTCATGATCTCGCGGTCCGTGAGTTCGAGCCCCGCATCGGGCTCTGTGCTGACAGCTCAGAGCCTGGAGCCTGTTTCCGATTCTGTGTCTCCCTCTCTCTGACTCTCCCCCGTTCATGCTCTGTCTCTCTCTGTCTCAAAAATAAATAAATGTTAAAAAATTAAAAAAAAATAAAGGTGAACTTTCAGGTCAACAAGAGACATTTGGGGAGTAGGAAGCCCCAGTTGAAAAAGATGACTGCTGGGGCACCTGGGCAGCTCAGGCTGGTTAAGTGTCCAATTCTTGATTTCACCTCAAGTCATGATCTCACGGTTTGTGAGCTGGAGCCCCGTGTTGGGCTCTGTGCCGACAGTGCGGAACCTGCTTGGGGCTCTCTCTCTCTCTCTCTCTGTCCCTTCCGTGCTTGTGCTCTCTCTCTTTCTCAAAACAAATAAGTAAACTTAAAAAAACAAAACAAGATGACCACCAAATGGGTCACCTTGAAGATCAGACCCTGGCTATGGCCAACAAGTGGTCCAGAGTATATTCCAGACTACATACAGGTTCCAAGTCGTCATCTACCGTTGCTGCTACTAAAAGGCAAAATAAATAACTGCCATCCATCAGCATCATTTTACAGGGACAGATACTGATATTTACAGAGGTAAAGCAATTTGTCCCAACCTATATTCTGGGGCGATGAAGAGGTCTTTGCATAGTACACAGAGTAAAATAGAAGGGGGAAAATCAGTTTTCCCCCCACTGAGCTCTAAGAGAATGAAAATCAACCCCAAACTTGGCATTTCCTTCCATCATGAATGTAAGTACCCGTATCCATGTCAGTAATGGGGAATGAAGTCCCTTCCCTATCATATTACGGTTGTTGTGAATATCGGGACATGTCCTCCACACTCAGCGTTACATCAAAATATTGGCACTTACTAAACTCGCCTCTAGATCTTGTTACTCAATGTGCTAACAGAGGGGGTAAAAATACTGCCATAATAAATTTATTTTTAAGCATCAGGAAAATTTTGACCACCATTTCAGTTATAGTTCAGCAAAATTTGTTTCCTAGGTCGTCTTCTAGATTGTGTGCAATACAAAGACCTCATATAGGGAAACAGCCCCTGGGCTTTACCAGATTCATAATATTAAAAAAAAAAAAAAAGAGGGGCTCCTGGGTGGCTCAGTTGGTTAAGGGACCGACTCTTGGCTTTGGCTCAGGTCATGATCTCATGGTTCATGGGTTTGAGCCCCGTGTTGGGCTCCATGCTGTCAACACGGAGACTGCTTGGGATTCTCTCTCTCCCTCTCTCTGCCTCTCCCCCGTGCTCTCTCTCCTTCTCAAAATAAATAAACTTAAACAAAGGGAAGATCCCCATGAGAGGTGGAGTTGGAAGCCACATCCCACTCCACGGGTTCCAAGTCATCTCCCCTTCATACCACCCCCTGCCTTGGTCCAACCTGGCGATACCCAGAGCCATTGCCAACATAGAAGTAGTTAGGCCATTAAGCACAAGGGAGAATGGCTGGGGATGTGGAGAGCTGTGCAGGTCTTAGTCGCACGCTGGCTGAGTTCTGCTGATGCACCTGAAATGCCTTGCTGGTTTGAGAACAAATCTATAAGCTCCTTCTCTTATTACCTCTGACGGGGGAATTGCAAAATCATTGCCAACATTCGTCATATTTGTATTGAGTGCCAATATGTTGGTTTCCATCCTGATGCCTTAAGACAAGTTCAGTAAATATCCACGTAGCATTGCAATGCACAGACATCATGGTTGGTGTGGGACTAAAGGAGGAAAAGAAGGGAGCCTACGCTTCAGGGACACAATCCAATCAAAATAGAGGCAAAACCTGTATTTAGGCAATGGGGAAACAGTGTGGCTTGGGATTAACCCATGTAGCTGTGGAAGTTAGGGGTGGGAGAGGCTCATTCTGACAAGCATAGGGTGGGGGTGCCTAAGGAAGAGAAGGGATTGGTAAGCAGAGCAGGTGGACTTGGGGGATGGGGGGAGGGCTGTAGCCTAATAGCCAAAGGTAGAGTGTTTTTGTAAAAATCCCATGTTCCATATGTAAATGTCAAACTCTTTGCAATGGCTTACAAGTCCGTATGCAGCCTGGAGTCCATGACCTCTCCCCACTCTTTTCCTGCTTTCTCCCCTTTGCATACCCTAATCCAGCTGCACTGGCCCACCCTTGCCCTTCTTTGTGCAAGCCAGACCTGCGCCTGCCCCAGTGCCTTTGCGTTTGCCATTCGTTCTGCATAAAACACTCTTCTCCTGGATATCCGGGATGCCCACTCAAGTCCTCATCTTTTTTATGTCTTGGACCAGATGTTACCTTCAGAGGAAGGCTTTCGACCACCCTACTTAAAATTTCAACCCCCCACCCCCACCGCCCGTCCCTATCCTGCCACACCACCCCATTTCCTGCTTTAATTTTCTCTAAAATACTGATTATCACTGACCTACTCTATCAGTGGTTCTTGTTGAAACTGGAGGCCTTGTTGAAACTGCTGGGCCCCATCCCCAGGTCTCTGGTTCAGGAGGCCTGATAATGTGCATTTCTAACAAGTTCCCATGTGATGCTGAGGCTGCTGGTCTAGAGACTCACTTTGAGAACCAGGGCGCTATAAATCTAACTTACTATATTGATTGCCTCTCTCCACTAGAATGTAAGCTGCTTATAGCAGCAATCTTTGCAGACAAAGATTTTGTTCATTTCTGGATCCCAGTGCCAGAACAGTGGCTAGAACATTCAGACATATTGGTTAAGTAAAGGGCATGTCAGGATGCTGGGATGTGTGCAGTGGGGGGAAGTCTGAAAGGGAAAGTTTGGGCCATATTCTTAGCATATTGTTACAGTAATAACACTATTATTATGAAGCCAATACGTATCATAACACAACCATCATTGATTATTTGCACTATGCCAGGCCATTTAACAATAAAGTTCAGAGAGCCTCTTAGGTCTATGTGATGTGCCTAAGATCACACAGGACATGTAATAAATAGTTCAGTTGGAATTTGGATTTTAACTTACGTCTATCTTACTGCAAAAGGGTGGCTTTATACTCAGGAGAACAGTGTGGAGTTTCCCTAAAGAATTAAAAATAGATCTACCCTACGACCCAGCAATAGCACTGCTAGGAATTTACCCAAGGGATACAGGAGTGCTGATGCATCGGGGCACTTGTACCCCAATGTTTATAACAGCACTTTCAACAATAGCCAAATTATGGAAAGAGCCTAAGTGTCCATCAACCGACGAATGGATCAAGAAGATGTGGTTTATATATACAATGGAATACTACTTGGCAACGAGAAAGAATGGAATCTGGCCATTTGCAGCAACGTGGATGGAACTGGAGGGTATTATGCGGAGTGAAATAAGTCAGGCAGAGAAGGACAATTATCATATGTTTTCACTCATATGTGGATCTTGAGAAACTTAACAGAAGACCAGGGGGGAAGGGAAGGGGAAAAAAATAGTTACAAACAGAGAGGGAAGGAGACAAACCACAAGAGACTCTTAAATACAGAGAACAAACTGAGGGTTGATGGGGGGTGGGGGAGAGGAGAAAGTGGGTGATGGGCATTGAGGAGGACACTTGTTGGGATGAGCACTGGGTGTTGTATGTAAGCGACGAAGCATGGGAATCTACCTCAAAAACCAAGAGCACCCTTTACACACTGTATGTTAGCCAATTTGACAAACAATTATATTTTTTTTTAAAAAAAGGTGGCTTTAAACACTATGCTACAAAGTCATCTAATGATTGGATTTTTGAATTTTTTATTTTGCAATGGTTTTAGATTTCCAGAAGAGCTGCAAAGATGCTGTAGAGAGTCCCCATATAACCTCCATGCAGCTTCCTCTAGTGTTGTCTTACGTAACCATGGCACGTTTTTCAAAACTAGGAAATTAAAGTTGGTACGATGCTATTAACCTACCTATAGACTTTATTCGGATCTCACCTATTTTTCCATTAATATGTCCTCATCTGTTCTGGGATCGAATCCAAGGTCCTGTTGTCTAGCAAGTTTCAGAGCCTCGCTGTGGACAAGTTTGAATGTGGGTAATATGAGGTGCTGAAGGTACCGAGATGGCCGAGATGCCACGCAGTCCTTGAGATGCATGCAGCAGGGACACAGACACAGACATAAAGGGTTTCACTAGACAAGGTCTAGGCAGACGGGCGACCTGCTCTCGGGGTTTAGGAAGGCTTCTCGGGAGAGTAGGTGGGAGGAATAGTGTGAGTAGGTCTCCAAGGCACCAAGAATCAGCAGAGGGAAAGGCCAGAGGGTGGTGGTAGAGGGGAAGAAACCAGAAGAGCCTGGTCAGGAACCGCCAAAAACGGAGACGTAACGCATCGGTGCCAGGGACTAACAGGGCTCTCTTCTAGGGGCCAGTGTGGTCAGGTGTATGTGTGAGCTGGAATCTTCTAGCAGGAGCATGGAGGTCAAATGTTTACCCTTTGATGATGAATTGTCTAACACCTTGTCATTTTGTCATACTTGCAATATGGAAGGCAGGAGAGCCTCATGGGCTCCGGAAAGAAACCATTGAGTTGGAATCTCACGGGACTCCACCACTTTCTACCTATGTGACTTGGAAGGTTGCTTACTTTTCTGTGCCTTGCATTTCCCATCTGCAAAACGGGGAAATACTAGTAATCCTCTCATAGCGTTGGCAGGATTAAGTCAAATGGTGGCTGGAAGGCCCTTAGCATAATGCCTGCATGCAGAGAGTAGTCAGTGAACATCAGCCGTTAATCAATGGTGAATCTACTTTGCATCTTGCTTATATTTCTTAGATAAAATCTGAGACACCCGAATAACAGCTTTGAAGAGAGCTTTCACGTATATAAGTCTCATGACCACTCCAGAATAATTTATCGTGCCCATTTTATAGCTAGAGAAAGCAGGACAAAGCACAGCAAAGTTGAATGACAAAACTAAGAGCACCTGACAGTCAAGTTGAAGAGCAAGTCTTTGGTCTAACTTCCCAGATTCCTTATGCTGCTTATGCTGCTACTGAGACATTGGCCAAAGTCCATTAATGCTAAGGACCAGTTAGACAAATGAACTGTCTGCTTTTCAGGTCTTGTCCAGAAGATCAGCCTTTATGAGTAGTTTTACCACACACGACATTTTATGTGTCTGCTTTCCTGTGGTGACATATCAGACTTGTGAACCTTGAAGCAACTCATTTGCTTCATTTACTGTATTTAGTGCATTTCATTTACTGAGGGATGAAGAGCCCCCAGAGTTGACAAATGGTTAGCTGTCGTAAACATGGCTCAACTATTTGGGTATTGGAGACGGGTCTCAGGGATGCAGCAGGCCGGT
The DNA here is from genome assembly GCF_027475565.1 of Acinonyx jubatus. Lineage (NCBI taxonomy): Eukaryota > Metazoa > Chordata > Mammalia > Carnivora > Felidae > Acinonyx > Acinonyx jubatus. The sequence goes on along the minus strand of NC_069381.1, from coordinate 97,862,726 downwards.
ATCCATTGTCTACGTAGCCTTGGGTGAACTGCATAAGGCCCAGGAGCCTCAGTATACGCATCTGTAGAATGGGGATTCTGATACTGCCCTCCTAAGTTTGTGGGGAGGTATTGAAGACACATGCATTGTGCAGATCTTGCCATTCAGATAGGGTTCTTCAAGTATGCGTTCTCTTTCCCCACACCATCCCTGTTCTCCTTTCTGATGGCTGTAGGTTATCTTTCACAAAGGCCAGGTTAGGGAATGGACTAGATGCACAGAAAACACTAAAAAGTGAAATTTTACCAGCGATTCTTAAATGTTAGGCAGGGAGAGACCTTACAAATCGGTGTCTGGGCAGATAATAAAACCAAGATGTGTTTTTCTCCATTAAAAACTCCGAGCAGCCAGAATCGCCGATTGAATACTGCAAATCTCGTTTTAACTACGTTTGGATTTTATTTGTGTTACCGGGGGCTGAAATTGTGATTGCGTGGGTGACTTCAAGTGTCTCCACGGGCCTGATGTCGCCGTGGAGGACAGTGACTGTCCAATTAGGCTGGACAGGCCCCATCAAAGCGTGAGTCCTGATAACTGCGGGCCTTACCGACTGATTGGCTCAGGCCCAGAGCCGAGTCCCCTACGACACCCGTGCCGAAAAGGTGTTCCATGCGGTTTCAAATATATACAGACATAAAAAGGAACAGCCAGCAACGATTGCAAGACAACCAGTCACCAAACTCATCTCAAGGGCTCTTGTGCGCACACACACTGGTGAGCGGTCCTACCTTCCAAGCTGAGCTCTTAGAGGGGCACTTGTCAGAAACCGCTTTCTCCTGAATGGCCTGCATCTCAGGGGGGGCCTCCCGTTCCACCGAAGGAGGGAGCAGAGAGGCACTGGCTGTGCACCACTGTGGCAGAGCTCCTGGTCATCAATATTTGAATAGAGGCCCCTGAGCAGGTGCACCGGCTGCAGGAAGTGCCCGTGTCCTCCCCTTCACGTGGCCTCTCTCATGCTGCCGGAATACGCTGCCTAATCTCAAGCACCCAGAGGAGAACAGGTCAGTGAGAAGGAGCCCACGCCAGCCAGCCAACCCGTGCCCAGACATGCTATCTTGTTCTACAGACTTGGAGCTATCTGATGGTGCACGTAACCTGGCCAGCACATTCAGCCGCGCACTGGGGCTGGCAGGGGGTTCAGGGCCATGTGTCACTTACCTTCAGGGACTGGCTAGTCTTACAGGCTTTTGCTCTCATGTTTGAAATGAGTTTGAGATCTGCCCCCCAACATTGGATAAATGCCCTCCGCACGTTGCGTGGGCTTTACGCTGCCATCCACGTTCCCATTGTCATGAAAACCCACAGCTTTTGGCTAATATATACCAGTAACTGATAACCAAAGGGTCCTCCTATCCATCCTAGACTTATTTATTTCTATGTATTGACCTTAATACGGAGAGTGGGCATCGGAGGACCTGTCTTCCAGCTGTTTCTGTCTCTAGTCAACTAAAATGAATAGAAAAGTCATTTTGCCTCTTTCTGTCTCTGTTTCTGAATCCATCAAATGGAGATAGTTATCTGCTCCGTGTACCCTCTAAGAATTTGATGGAGACAAAGTAGGATCATATATATTACAAGGATAGCTTAAAAATTAGAAAGTATAAACTGGGGCGCCTGGGTGGCTCAGTGGGGTGAACGTCCAACTTTGGCTCAGGTCATGGTCTCACGGTTTGTGGGTTCGAGCCCCGTGTCAGGCTCTGTGCTGACAACTTGGAGCCTGGAGCCTGCTACAGATTCTGTGTCTCCCTCTCTCTCTCTGCCCCTCTCCCGCTTCTGCGCTCTCTCTCTCTCTCTCTCTCTCAATAATAAACATTAAAACAATTTTTTAAAACAAATTAGAAAGTATATAAAAATGAAGGTGGTGGCACAGTTTTAATAACAAAGCATAAGGGCTCCTGGATGGCTCAGGTAGTTAAGTGTCCGACTCCTGATATCGGCTCAGGTCATGATCTCACGGTTTGTGGGTTCAAGCCCCGAGTTATGCTCTGCACCGGCACTGGGGAGTCTGCTTGGGATTTTCTCTCTCCTTGCACCCCCCCAACCGCCACTTGCACGCACACTCTCCCTCTCTTTCTCTCTCAAAATAAATAAACTTTAAAAAAAGTAGAAAAGCGTAACTTCTTTGGATTCCACTTAGGCCAAATTTGTGACTATCTAGAAGGGGCAGTGTAAAAGTTTACCTTTGCCCTGTTATGAAAAAAGGATGCATTAAATAATTAAACAACATGAATAATACATGAGGGATATGTTTAACCTACATACGCGAACAATCAGATTTCACAAAGTTAGCAGCACTCATTTGCAAATTAAAAATTTATGTCATTCTTCTGCGTTCTCTGCAGCAACTCATGGTGTTCCTTGACTTAGCAACACTTAGCTGTTAAAATCAGAAACACGGAAAGGAACAGTTAGCTCACCTAACCCAAAGTTCTATTTTATTTTATTTTTTTACTATTTTAATGTTTATTTATTTTTGAGAAGGAGAGAGGCAGAGAAAGAGGGAGACACAGAATCCGAAGCAGGCTCCAGGCTCCGAGCTATCAGCACAGAGCCCGACTCGGGGCTCCAACCCGTGAACCGTGAGATCATGATCTGAGCCGAAGTCGGCCGCTCAACTGGCTGAACCACCCAGGCGCCCCACAAATGTGTCTTTTTTTTAAGTGGAAACTTCCACAAGACCACAGACTCACCTGCTTGGGTGAAACAAACGTTTGCTTGAGTATTACCTCACTTTCTCCCTTGAATAGCCAGGGATCCAGGTTTTACAGAGGGCCTGAGTCTAAAGCTCTTTAGACTGGGGGAATCAAAAGAAAAAAAAAAAAAGAATCAAAATTATGAGTAAAAACTTGTTACAAATATAAATGTTTATTTAGAAAAGAATCACAATAAATTTAAAAAATTGACACATAACATAAAATATTCTTATTAACTGCTTTATGATTTATATTATTATTGCCTTTTACTAATTGCACACCTTTAGAATCTTTTTCTTTTAAAAACGTCTTTTGGCTGCGAACCTTCTCATTACCTCTTCGTTTGATTACAGTTTTGTGATCTCACAATCTCAAGAGAGAAGAGTCAATATTTCCTTCCTTCCTAAAGCCTCTAGAGTGATTGATCAAAAATATTTCTTTATCGTTGCTACTCTACAAACTTTCCTTTTAGCTTCCCAACTTGTTATTGGTAATGTCATGTAAATTTTTACGATTGTATTCAAATTTGAGAAAACTTTTCTCGTTTCCCTCATTTGTGAACTGTTATAAGATACTTGCTTTGTTGTTCTGCTTGGAGTACATGCCCTATAAATACAGGAATTCTCATAAATCCTGTTTGTCACAATTGCTATTAAAAATAACAGCAATGGGGCACCTGGGTGGCCCAGGCGGTTGAGCATCTAACTTCAGCTCAGGTCTTGATCTCGCGGTTCTTGAGTTCAAGCCCCGCATCAGACTCTGTGCTGACAGCTCAGAGCCTGAAGACTGCTTTGGATTCTGTGTCTCCCTCTCTCTTTGCCCCTCCTCTGCGCTCACTCTCTCTCTCTCAAAAATAAATGGACATTAAGAAATAATAATAATAACGGCAACAGAAGGGGATTAATTTTTTGGAGTTGTATACACTCTTGTATCAGACATCTTCCTGATAAGAGAGGACTTCCAGTCTGATTAGGTGTTGGGAGAACAGAACCATTCACTTAACAATTTTCCGTATCTGATATTTGGAAGAGTTTTCCATATATTATCTCTGACTCCCTACATTTCGAACTTTATTTCTCCTCTACTCCTCATATATTTTATACCTGGTGGTGGGGCTACAAGACGTGTTCATATTTCCATATGACTCGAGGCGCTGCATACAAGTACCAATATGGTGGACAAGTCAGCATAGTGGGTGATAGGAATGTTCTGGAAAGCAATTCTTTCTCCGGCTGACTGGCAGTAACATAACTGTACATGAAAGTGACTGTGACCTACACAAATATATGCTTCTAAACCCAAACTAAACTCATCCTTCACTTACCTTCCTTTTAACTGGGTTCCAAAAATCCGTCCAATGTTGCCCCATCTGAAGAGTTATGTGAAAGAGTGGGAATCTGAGTAAAAGAAGCAGCATTCTTAATCGGTTGCAATGCAAATGTACTGTTTTTGCAAATTTTACAACATATGGCCATGTGAACCCCTTGGTAAAACCCTGCAGGGCCTTGGAAGGGGCCAATGCAGATGAGAGTCCTGAAGGTTAAGCTGCATTGACTTTGTGGTGAGGGCGAGGTCTCTGCTGCTTGGAAGACAGAGAATTGTGGCTCTCAACACTCTGGACAGGGCATGGCACATGCCTCTGAGGACGGAGGTGAGGGTGCTGTCTGGGCAAACGGACAAGCCAGGAGTCTGACACGCCTGGTCTAGAGGGGGCCAATGGTTTCCTCAGCGGGATCCAGCGGAGCTAAGGGCAGTAGGAGCACGAGAGGATGTGTCCTGCTGCACTGGGCTCCCAGGGAGAAATGATCAGTTGCTGTTAACAGGATGTGGTCACGTCTGCTGGCCACTGCAGCCCATCTATGAGCCAAGACGCCCCTGGAAAAGCAACCCAGTAATCTCTTTAAATGACATCATTAAAAACCAGTCACTCTGTTACAGCGTAAACATAACATTTACATTTAAATGCGGACAGTTGCATCATAACAAATATGAATGTTCTGTAGACATCAAGTAACACACAGAGGACAGTCTGGTGACCAAAGGAAGAAAGCCTCATTAAAGGTAAAATTCTCGGGGTGCCTGGGTGGCTCAGTCCGTTAAGTGTCCAACTCCTGATCGCGGCTCAAGTCACGATCTCATGGTTTGTGAGATGGAACCCTGAGTCGGGCTCTGTGCCTACAGTGCGGAGCCTGCTTGGGATATTCTCTCTCCCTCTCTCTGCCCCTCCCCTGCTGGCACACTGTCTCTCCCAAAATAAACTTAAGAATATATATACAATAAAGGTAAATTTCTCATGGAGGGTTCGCATCCCCCACAAAGGGCTGTTGGCCTGGAGCCCCTTTAACAATCTATCCCAATGACTTGTTTCACTATGAACTTGAAGAAAACCAAAAAAAAATGATTTAAAATATCCTGAAATTCTGATTTTTCGGAGTCTGGTTTTTAACTTTGGGCTGGACTCAGCTTCTTTAAGGCAACGTGCCCCACTCCTGTTTTCCTGCCTTTCTTAACCTTCGTTTTTGCTTGTCTGGCCACGTAAGTGCTCTGGAGGTGGCCTTCCCTGCTCTCCCCCAGAAACAATCGCTCCCTGAGTAGAGCACTTAGCCCTTTGATCGGTTCTGGTCTTCACTCTGATGTCTGTACATGCCTGTCACCCCTGCTAGGGTGTACAATTTTGAGGGTAAGGACCAAGGTCTATCTTTGTATTCCCAGTCCCTGCAAGGTCAAGGCACAAAACTGGAGCTTGGTAACTACCAATGATGGCTCCACTCTTAACGCTTTTCTTAACAGTCATAGTAATCATAGTCGCCTTGCTGTTGATTGGTTTAAGGGGAACATCCAATAGAAGTGTCTCTGATAACGGAAATGTTCTGGTGTGACTGAGGAAATGTTGATTCTCTTTTCTTTTTTTTGTTATATTTATTCATTTTTGAGACACAGAGTGTGAGCGGGGGAGGGGCAGAGAGCGAGAGGGAGACACAGAATCCGAAGTGGGCTCCAGGCTCCGAGCTGTCAGCACAGAGCCCGACGCGGGGCTCGAACTCACGAACCGTGAGATCACGACCTGAGCCGAAGTCTGACACTCAACCGACTGAGCCCCCAGAGCGCCTAGAACTGTTGATTGTCTTGAATGCTAATGAATTAAAATGCAAGCGTCCATCGGCCCATCTATTGGACAGTGCAGGCTGGCTAACTCAGGTGACTCAGGTGGGGCAGGTGACGTACAAGGCAGATCAGAGTTTTGTCGTCTGCAGGATACCGTCACGTCTGGGTGTGAGAGCCGGGACGATGTGGCCATCCTGCAGCCTTGAGAGGAACGCACCGAGGACAAAGCTGACACACAGATGACGGCAGAGAGGACGGAGAGAGTGTGAGCCACGGACTCCAGCAGCTCTGGAGCTGCCCCAGCCGGGACTTCCTTACGTGTGGGAAAGGACACTGTCCTCACTGGCGAAGCCATTTTAGGTAGGACTTTTGGTGATTGCAGCTAAAAGCCTCAAAGGCGCCAGCGCTCTTATGCTAATCAGGTGGGAAGAGGGGTCAGGATATACCATGTTCAGTGGGATTTGCAGACAACGTGTAGAGACTGTACATCAAGATGCAAGAAAAATACACAAAAAAGAAACCATTACAGAATCCCTATGCATCTGAAGTATGCGCTTTTCTCAGGCCAAAAACAGAGCTCATGAGCTGTTGTTGAGGGAAAAAGAGAAAGAATTCTGTAGAAGATATCCGTGGCTCGGGTCTAGCGAGGGCTTCTTTCACCCTTGCTTTCTTTTTTTAAAAAATTTTTTTTAACTTTTTTTTTTTAATTTATTTTTGAGACCAAGAGAGACAGAGCATGAACGGGGGAGGGGCAGAGAGAGAGGGAGACCCAGAATCGGAAGCAGGCTCCAGGCTCCAAGCCATCAGCCCAGAGCCCGACGCGGGGCTCGAACTCACAGACCGCGGGATCATGACCTGAGCCGAAGTCGGACGCTCAACCGACTGAGCCACCCAGGCGCCCCTCACCCTTGCTTTCTTTACAGGACTCTGTGTTCTGCGGGGGACCATTCCGTGTGACCCCCAAATCCCTAGTCACCCAGGTGGGTCTGAGATGGGAGCCTGGCCAACAGGGTACACCACACCTCAAGCCACAGTGATTGACTGAGGAATGGGCATGCGAATGTTCACTAAGATTCGACATGTGGACAATATAGACAACGCAAGACATAAAGGGTGTTCTTTTTATCTTCCATCCCTGGGGTCATGAGCTGTAAGTTTTCTGGCCAGAGGAGAGAGCCCTTGGAGACTAAAGCCAGTCCCAGGACCCGGAGAGACGGGGGAGATAGACAGAGCCTGATGCTACGATCTGAGCCCCCAGGTGCAGCCATGCCTCGAGCCCAAGTCCACCTTCAGACTTTTCATGTGCAGGGGGCCATTTTGTTCCTGATGTGCTGAGTGCCTTTCTGTGACTTGCAGCTGAGAGAGTCCTGACTGGTACAGTGGAGAATCAAATGGCAAGAGGGAGGCCCTGAATTTGCTGCCATGGTCAGAGTGGAGTCAGGGAAGAGAGATGTGCAGGAGCCGGGAAGGAAGCAGGATCCTGCTAAGCTTCACGAGGCGGTCAGGTGCAGTGGACAGCCGTCTGGAACCTGGACCCGCGTAGGTTTGGGACAAAATGATTGGAGTTTTAATACCAGCTTATCCGTCTGCTCGTTTGATAAACCTGAGAAACATTAAACATGGGCCTCAGCTTTTCAATCTACGAAACGGGAAAAGATGGCTTCTTTCTTAACTGTGTCACGAGAATTCAGTAGAGCGATCAACGTAGGTGAAATCCTTTGCACAGAACTTGGCAGGTAGCGCTCCCTTAATTGACTTCAGCCACTAAAAATGTCCAAAGGGACCACTTACATTCTCTCTTTTTGCTTGCTATTTAATCCTATTATACTTTTCTCTCTTTTGCTTGCTATTTAATCCTGGCCATTTCGATCAAAAAAGAATGCAAACTGCCGTTATTTGAATACGTACCTTGTTCCCGTGCTTTACACAAATCGTCTGTAATCCAGACAATAGTGATTCAAGGGAGGCGGCACCATTTCACAGGTGGGGAGAGATCAGTGACTTATCTACACTGCAGAGCCAGGAGGGCATCTAGGTGCGACTGGTGGCAGAGGAGAAACTCTAGTGGTGTTGTTTACTGTTGGATTTTTCTTTCTGAGGAGAAATATGAAAGACACACTGTTGTTTTGAATTTCAAACCATAGTTACCTGTGTAATTAAAGAACCTGTAAGTGCTTCAATAGGAAAAAGTGGAAACTGACCCACTGAATGCCAGACCGAGGGGTGTATCCAGTTAGAGATCTTACTGGGATATAGGTAAGATAATGTTCTTGAACTTCACACAGTCCGATTCAAAACTGAGCTTTTAGATTAAATTGAAAAGCAATAGTTTTAGAATTCTAGAGCTGCGGGGCGCCTGGGTGGCTCAGTCGGTTAAGCATCCGACTTCAGCCAGGTCACAATCTCGCGGTCCATGAGTTCGAGCCCCGCATCGCGCTCTCGGCTGATGGCTCAGAGCCTGGAGCCTGCTTCCGATTCTGTGTCTCCCTCTCTCTCTGCCCCTCCCCCATTCATGCTCTGTCTCTCTCTGTCCCCAAAATAAACATTAAAAAAAAAAATTAAAAAAAAAAATTCTAGAGCTGGAAGATGAGATTCATGCTAAACTGGACTTTTGTTTCCATTATTACAAGAACCCCCAAACGAAGCCCAAACATCCACCATTATCATCCCCACCCTCCTCCATATACCCCCTCACCCCAATCTGTTTTTTAAAAAACCTATGGGTGGTCCTATTCTGATGGCTTCACCATCCTCATTAGGACACAAATGAAGCTATTTTTGTTCCTCGGTAAACACAAAAGTTGTAAAGACGTGCCTGAGGATGTTTGCTACAGCCTGCCTGCAAGAGTAAAAAAAAAAAAAAAAGTGTGTATCCTTATTGCTGAAGTCCAGTAATAAGGGAGTTATTTAAATTAAGTGGAGCCCTGCTACAGCTAAAAAGAATTGAAGAGATCTATACGTGTGGACATGAAAAAAATGTCCTAAATGTTTAAAGAGCAAGATGCAGGGGCGCCTGGGTGGCTCAGTCGGTTGATTTCAGCTCAGGTCATGATCCCAGGGCCGTGAGACGCACGAGACCGCATAGGACTCTGTGCTGTCCCTGCGGAGCCTGCTTGGGATTCTCTCTCTCCCTCTTTCTCTGCCCCTCCCCGCCTCGTTCTCTCAAAAATAAACACCCCACTCGTTCTCTCAGAAATAGATAAATTAACATCAAAAAAAAGTAAGATGCAGAATGTTATTTAGAATATAATCTCATTTATGTTAAAAAAAAAAGCAAAAGGAAAGTATCTGCGTGATGGAAAAACCTAGAAGTAGCAACAACCCATTATTAGTGGTTATCGGGTTACTGTTTGGAGTGGGATCACAGACTTTTCCCTTTTTGTGGTTTTTGGTCTTTTAAATTTTTTTAAAATGTTTATTTTTTGGGGCGCCTGGGCGGCGCAGTCGGTTAAGCGTCCGACTTCAGCCAGGTCACGATCTCGCGGTCTGTGAGTTCGAGCCCCGCGTCAGGCTCTGGGCTGATGGCTCAGAGCCTGGAGCCTGTTTCCGATTCTGTGTCTCCCTCTCTCTCTGCCCCCTCCCCCATTCATGCTCTGTCTCTCTCTGTCCCAAAAATAAATAAACGTTGAAAAAAAAATTTAAAAAAAAATAAAATGTTTATTTTTTTTTTAGAGAGAGAGAGAGAGAGAGAGAGAGACAGAGAGAGAGCATGAGCGGGGGAAGGGCAGAGGCAGAGGGAGAGGCAGAGGGAGACACAGGATCCGAAGCAGGCTCCAGGCTCTGAGCTGTCAGCACGGAGCCCGACGTGGGGCTTGAACTCACGGACCGCGAGATCATGACCTGAGCCCAAGGCGGACGCTTACCTGACTGAGCCACCCAGGTGCCCTGGTTTTTGGTCTTTTTTTTTTTTTTTTTACAATGAGCCAGTTTTATTTCTATATTCAGAAAATGTTTATATATTTATATATTGTAGTTTATATATAATTTTATAATTTATAAAATTTACAAAATTTATAAAATTAATTTTACAACCCCCCAGAAGGGTTTCTCTAACTCTAACTGCTGGCTTTTTAACAAGTTAGCTCCTCATGTGAGAGACTGCTATGCTGGCCTTGGGAGCACAGCCACTATCCCTCTTGCCGGGCCCACTCTGCTGCTTCCTCTGCCTTAACTCGGAAAAGTCCATCCAGGCTGTTGTGGCTATTCCACGTTTATCCCGCCTTTCACGTTTCCATACACATCCGTGATCCCCGCGTAGAATTAAAGCAAGATTAAATTTTTAAACATCCTCTACCTCCATTCTTAAACATTTCTTCTGCACCTGCCTCTTGCCAAGCGCTGTGACAGGTGGGGCACAGCCCCTGTGCTCGGTGCCCACAAAGGGTCCTGGTAGAGACAGGGAGGCAGCAACAGTGACCGTATGTGTGAGGTGACGTCTGTATTACTGCACAGACGTTCTCAGCTCCCAGTGGGTGTCTGTATTAGGTGCTGGGGCTCCAAAGAGGAGTTAGACCTGGTCCCTGACCCGTATGGGCTTACAGTTTAAGCAGTGCTGTTCTTCTAGTAGCCATAGAAAAAATGGAAAAAGAGACAGGTGAAATTAATTTACATCAGACCTTTAACCCAATATATCCAGATTATAATTTCAACAGGACATAATCACTATAAAAACTATCAATGAGATATCTTACATTATTTTTCCATGCTGTGTCCATCCTGTATGTATCTTACACTTACAACACATTTCTATTCAGGCTGGACAGAGTTCAAGTGCTCAGCAACCGCATGTGGCCAGGGGCTAACATATTTGACAGGGCAGATCTAAGGGGAAGGTGGGCTTGCAAACAGGTCATTTCAAGGTACACGGAGAGCTCCCGTAGGGTGTGCCTAGGATGTTAAGGGTGATGGGCCTCCTACCCTGGGGTGGGATGTTTGGGGGAGAAGGTAACAGTCAGGGCGGTCTTCCTGGAGGAAGAGGCACGTGGACAGAGGCAGCCAGATGTATCATGGAGACACCATGTCCAGAAGGTGGAACAGGCAGCCTGAAAATGGGCTCATCACTGGTTTGGTGGTTACAGCTTAACAAGGAAAACATAAATTTAAAAACAAACAAACAAACAAACAAACAAACAACAAACAACAACACCAAAGGGGAAGGCTTTAGCGACTAGGAGTGAGGTAGAAGGGAAGAACAGAGGACGGGCCAGCAGAGAAGAAAGGCTTTCTACTTAAGGATTAACTTGACATGAGACCACAAGGACAAGGAGCACTTCACTAGGGCCGTGCCTCATTAAATGGAAGACAGTGTGGATTTGGGCCACTGCTTCGTCCCTCTTCCAGGTCTTTTGTGGAGTGCACAGGCTGTACAACCATCCCTGGTGATGCTTTGCTGCTCTGTCATGCGGCACCCTGTCCAGCTCCGCTTTTCCCACATGTACATGAGACAAAGCGCAGGGGAGCCGGTTGGAGGACGTGACGATGATCTTTCTTTTTTTCAGGGTTTGTCCAGAAGCAAAAGCTCCCAACTGTGCCCGAGGCTTGCAATGTGCCACATAAAACCTAGTGAAAAATACAGTCCGTGCCTTCCTAGGACTTATGTGTCCCATGCTAGCATTAAACTGGCACTGCCTTCTTTTTTTTTTTTTTTTTTTTTAATGTTTATTTATTTTTGAGAGAGAGAGAGCGAGTGAGTAGGGGAGGGGCAGAGACAGAGGGAGACACAGAATCTGAAGCAGCCGCAGGCTCTGAGCTGTCAGTGGGGCTCGAGCTCGTGACCAGTGAGATCATGACCTGAGCCAAAGTCTGACACTCAACCGACTGAGCCCCCCAGGGCTTGGGCACTGCCTTTTAAAGGGCACCTGCAAAGAATGAACTCCCGTGCATGCTCAGCGTGTATCCAGGTAGTGGCTATCTCAGTGGATGCCAGTTCATGGGAATGACCTTGCTTCTTTGAGCTTCCTTCTCATCTGTGAAATAGGGGTTGGGAGAGATGACAAAGCTCACAGGTGTGACTAGGACATTGCGACAAGCTGGAACAAACCTGTGTTCAGACCTACGCTAAGCAAACCATGCCCCATGCAGTTCCCACCCCAACCCTCCGTTTTCAGTCACCGGCGACACGCCTAACCCTTGGTCCTCCCAACTTCCCCTGAGCAAGCTGCTGGCTGAAACCCGGGAGGATCTGGTTTTAGATATGTCCTTATGCAACACTTCCTCCCCCCACCCCCACCCCCACCTTTACACTGCTAGAGCTTTAAGAAACACAATGTTGGCAACATGGATCCTGGCTCAGAATGATTCCTGGGAACTGGACAGACCAGTTTGGTGAGAAGTCCAGGGCACCTTCTAGAAGAGCCTGGCCTCTCCCTCCTGCTCCCCCTTCCTGGGATGCGATGAACCAGGAGTCAGGCTGGGTCACAGGATGAAAAGTCTGAACTAGCTGAAGCTGCCTGGGACAGCTCTAGTGTATCCAAGCCTTGGGCCGGCCTGCTGGGGCTTTAATAATACAACAATAACCAGCTTCTAAGGCACACAAAGCCTTTAGGAAAGCCGGAGATAGAAGTGACTTTGTTCTGTTCCTGCCCGATACAGTAGACATCCATAGGTGTTCCCAGAGAAACGAGCCACTGGGCTGTCCCTGTGACTGGATTTTCCCCACTCCCCCTCTTCCTGAGGAGCTGTGGAGGGCTGAGAGTGAAAAAGGCATCCAGAAAATGCGCTTTAAGGGGAGGGCAGAGGAGAAAAGAGCATCCTGCAAAGGCGGCCGTGCTCTGCTGCTCCACTTCATCAAAAAGTCCTTGTGGGCCCAGTGTGAGCCTTAATGCAGTCAGAGCGTGGGCGGCTGCGGAGACAAAGCCATTTTTCCTCCTTGCTCTGCATTCCGGCTGCATCATGCCTGCTGGAGGGGGGCAGCCGGGCTGCGGGTAGGCAACACCTTGCTCTCCCTGCCCACAGGAATCTGCCTGCCGACCCCTTCCTCCCTCACCCTTCCCCACCCCCGCACCTGCACCAAAGCCAGAGCTTCCAGAGCTGGTTCCTCCCTCTGCCCCGCCCCCAGCTGTCCTTCCACTTGACTCTTATGCGGACTCCAGAGAGCTGGGCGGTACATGGGATTCACCCAGATTGACCCACCGGTGCCTCTGTGTTAAAGAATAAGAAACAGAAGCCCGCAGAGCAAAGTGATAGGGCCAAGAAAACACAGCTAGTGCCATGTTGGAAGATACTGATCTGTATGCCTATGGCCGTGTGTGCAACCACAAAAAATGCTTTATTAATAACCTCAGTTGTCACCTTAAGAAAGGTGGGTCCTTTAAATCGTGTGGGACACAGCTTACTTATCCAAACTGTGTTTTGGGCTTGGGTTTGCACATTTCGGGTGGGATAGGAGCTAGGACACAACAGAATGACTTTGCATAACAGAACAGAAGGAGAAAGATCCAGGAGACTAGATCAGGGGGGATGGGTTGAAAAAGAAAGCCCAGGGGCACCTGGGTGGCTCAGTCGGTGAGGCGTCCGACTTCGGCTCAGATCATGATCTCACAGTTTGTGGGTTCGAGCCCCACGTCGGGCTCTGTGCTGACAGCTCGGAGCCTGGAGCCTGCTTCAGATTCTGTGTCTCCCTCTCTCTCTGCCCCTCCCCCGCCTTTACAGAACATACATGTCTGGTTGTTTGTGTGTTTGAAATTGTTTGCTGTGAGTGGTGCAACTTTACCTCCCTCGAGCAACTGTCAGGAGATTCTCCACTGCTCATTAACGTAACGTGAGTGGATTGGAGGGCGGCATTTAAAGAGTTGCTGAAATCCGTGTCCGAGTTGACGTGATGTGAAACAGACAGCTGTTGCAAATGCCCGGTTCAGAGGACGAGGAGACAGCTGACATCTGGGCCCTACACGGAAGTCCACAGGGGGCCCTACGGTCCTTGTCATAACGGACCCCTTTAGCACTGATCAGGCACGGGCATGCCCACGGAGGCGACCTTCGCTGATCTTACGGCTGGAGGTCTCTGGCCGTTTTTCCTAGCTTCTAGGTTGTCTGGGGGGAAGCCTCCCTCAGGCAAACCCTCATCGGTAGTTCAGTTTCCCAACCCCAGGCTGCTTCGCGTTCTTCCGTCAGCCGCATGCTACCCACGGTCCAGCTTTGCAGGGCTGGGAGAAGTATGCTTCTGTGTTGGGAAATGCAGTGTCTCCCAAGACCTTCATGATCTTGCAGATTCCATCCTGATGGTGTCTTCTTCCGGTTCCAAGCTGCCATCATTTCCTATTGCCCGTGGGATCAAGACTGTAGGCTTGATCCTGGGTATTCAGAGTTGTGTACTTTCTGGCCTTAACCTACACGCATGACTTCGTTCAGTCACTCGCCAAATAGAAGTCGGCTGATTTTAAAATTTAAGGTGTTCCCATCATTTTTACCTTCTACTTAAAAAAAAAAAAAAATCCCCCAGGGCGCCTGGGTGGCTCAGTCGGTTGAGTGTCCAACTTCAGCTCAGGGCATGATCTCACGGTTCTTGAGTTCGAGTCCCGTATCCTGACAGCTCAGAGCCTGGAGCCTGCTTCAGGCAAATTCTGTGTCTTCCTCTCTCTCTGCCCCTCCCCCACTTGCTCTCTGTCTCTCTCAAAAATAAATAAAAATTAAAAAAAAAATCCCTTTCTACCCTTTCCTGAGTAGTCCACAAGAAACTCAACCTCCTGGAATTCTCTCTCCCTCTGCTCCTTCCAGTCAAATCGGTTTCAGTTCGTCTCTTAGCTTGCAAGGAACAGCATTCAAACAATCACCAGGGAAAAATGTTTAAGGAGCGGCTCTAAGGACTGGAGCCCGCAATACATGAAGTTCCAAGGTGAATCCCGGGACCGGCTGCTCCAAGTTTCTCATTTCACGGTCTTTTTCTGATGCTGTTACCACTTATATTGAGTGTTGACTCCTTTGTAGACCAACTTGTTCTGTCTACTCATGGTTTCTATTTTTTTATGACCTTGGCTTACACTTGGCCTTAGCTAGCCCTGGACCCTGCAGCCCTACCTTTGCCTCAAGGTAACACTTGAAGCAAGTCTTTTCAGGCCAGCCTGGGCTGCCAGATCTCCCATCTTGGTTTCCCAATTTCCCATTCCAGAAAGAAGTCTCATTGACACAGCTCGTCTTTTTATGTAGGTCCAAGTCATAGATCTCAGACTGCCCAAGGATATACCACCCTTGAATCAACTTCCTCTGGTCAGTCAACCTTGGCTGGTGAACAAGGATCCATTTCCTTTAGTGGTGACTGGACTTGAGGTGTTTCCACGTGGGCAGTTTTTGTGAACTGGCCCACCTCTTCTACAAGGACCTTAAAGCCCAGCTCAGGTCATATCTCCTCTGTGTGTCTTTCTTCAATTACCTCCTCATTTATTTGGTACTTACAATATGGTATTTTTAGTTATTCTTGTCTGTGCATTTGTCCTTTGTCACCTAAATGATAAATAGCTTAAGGTCTGAGACTCTTTTCTTTTTTAATTTGTATTTATTTTTGAGAGAGAGAGAGAGAGGGAAAGAGAGAGAGAGAGAGAGACAGAGTGTAAGCAGGGGAGGGGCAGAGAGAGAGGGAGGCACAGACTCCGAAGCAGGTGCCAGGCTCCGAGCTGTCAGCACAGAGCCTGACGTGGGGCTCGAACCCACAATGGTGAGCTCATGACCTCAGCCGAAGTCGAACGCCCAACCAACTGGGCCACCCAGGTGCCCCTGGTCTGAGACTCTTAAAACAGGGGCCCAGGAACCTTGTAACCAAAGCTAAATGACTACCCAACCTGAATTCTTAGTGACATGTTGATTTCGAATATTTTCTACTGCTGTCCCTGGAAATCACTGAAACCATTTCGAGAATTTCAACCTTTTTTAGAACTTACTTCTGTTTATCAGAATACCTCATATCCAGAAGTGACACAAAAATGTTATGTCCCAATTTTTGAGGTTGGAAATATGGCCATTGTGTTCTTAAGGGTTAGAAGATTTCTCTAAGGTGGTGGTGGAGGGCACCTGACAAACTGGAGAGAGGGTAGAGAGACAGAATAAACTGGACTGGTGATTTATTAGCTATCGGGAATAAAGAAGAGTGTGGAATCTATTTATAGAGGCACCTGCGTTTTGGGCTTGGGTGATTGGATGGAAAATGGGAAGGAATTCTAAATTTAGAAAATAGGAAGAAGGGTGAATGTGAGCCATATTTGACAGACCTTCAACATTAAGTCAATAAATATTTATTTAGTGCCCAGTCCATGCCCGGTACTGGGCTAGGTCTAGCGATACAAAGATGAATAAGACAGTGCTTGCCATTGAGGTGTTCAGTCCAGAGAGGGATATAGATGTGGAAAGAGAAAATCATACTGTAGTGTAATAAGTACCATAATGAAGGGAGATCTGTGCAAGATATATTAATATGTCTCCCAAAAGGGAGAATAATCAAGACTCCTTGGGAAGGTCAAAAAAAAAAAAACAAAACAAAACACCAAAAACCCACAACTTACGCTTTCGAAGGATTATAAAGGATGACCAGGTAATTAAGGAGGGCATTCTTTTTATTTATTTATTTATTTATTTTTCAACGTTTTTTATTTATTTTTGGGACAGAGAGAGACAGAGCATGAACGGGGGAGGGGCAGAGAGAGAGGGAGACACAGAATCCGAAGCAAGCTCCAGGCTCCAAACTGTCAGCACAGAGCCTGACGTGGAGCTTGAACCCATGAACCATGAGATCATGACCTGAGCCCAAGTCAGAGGCTTAACTGACTGAGCCACCCAGGTGCCCCAAGGAGGGCGTTCTTGCTATCAGAAACACCATTTGAAATATCTTGGACAAATTCAGAGAAGTGATAGGAAATGATGCAAATGTCAGTTCCTGGAGAACCTTTTGAGGCAAGCTAATGACCATGGATATTATTTCACGGAGAAGAGGGAGTCATTGAAGAGGTTTAGCATGGAAGTAAGGAAAGCAGATGTGACGTTATAAAATGAGCACTCAAACAGCAGTGTGAAGTAGGAAGGAAATGGGGATGAGACAGGAGACAAAGGGAATGGTTAGGAGATTATTGCAATCACCCACAAGAGACATAAGATCTCTTGATCTGAGGGAGTTGCAGTAGGGACGGAGAGAAGTGAAGGCTGGAGAGACATTACAGAAATAAAATGCACAGGACTGGTGACTCACTGGATGGAGAGGCTGGGGAAGAAGGAGGGGGAGTCTTGGGTGATTGGACCAATGGCAGTAATACTAAACCAGACCCCAAAATACAGAAGTTGGCTTTGGACCACCTGGTCATCTCTATTAGATTGCTCTTTCCTTGAGAAAAGCAGTTATGTCTTGTCTGCTGTCACATTACCTGTGCCTACTGCGATATACTGAATGCCTAGTGATTAGAGAGTTTTGAGCATGTGGGTTTAAAACATCTGAGGGATATCTGGGTGGACACATCCAGTATGTTGCTATGAAGTTCAAGAGACAGATCTGAGCTGGAGAGGCATATTTGGGAATCATCATATATAATGGCAGGTAAACTCATCTAGGGAGAGTCTAGAGGGAGACCAGAAGAGGGCTGAGGATAGGATGTGGGGTAATAGGAATATTTAAGGGGTAGGTGGAAGAAGAGGAGTCATTTGTGAAACTAGCAACACTCATGGAAGCCAGAATGCAAAAAGTATCCAGAACACGGGAGAGGCCAGCACTGTCGATGGCCACCAAGAGTTTACAGCTCCCAGAAAGTGTCACTCCAGTTAATTGGTTTGGCTCTAACCTCAGAATCATAGACTGCTTTCCTACTAAATCCAGTCCTACCAGGTATAGTTCTAGGCCCACAGCCTCAGGTTCTCCATCCCAGGAGCCACGACAGCAAACGAGCGAACTTGTCCTGCTTTCCATACAGTGCTGTCGTGAGGGCTGAGATAAAAATGTCAGCAGCTCTCGGAATTTTTGGTTTCAGGACCGCTTTATACTCTTAAAGGTTATCAAGAACACCAACAAGCTTTTGTTGAAATGTGCCATATCAATATTTACCACAGTATAAATTAAAACTGGGAAATTAAAACAAACTCATTTAAACTTAACAATAATAAAGCCATTTACGTGAATATCAACAACCTGTTTTATGAAATATCACTGTATTCTCAAAAACAAGTTCGAGAAAAGAGTATAATTGTATTGCAGTTTTGCAACTCTCTTTAATGCCTGGTTTAATAGGGACACTAATTTCTCCTATCTGCTTTTGCATTCAATCTGTTATATCACATGCCATGTAACCTCTAGATAATTCTACTATACTCTTGTGAGAGAACGAGAGCTAAAAAGGGCGAATAGCATCTTGGTACTATTATGAAAATAATTTTGTCCTTAAGGATTTCCTGAAAGCATCTCATGGGCATTCAGAGATACTCAGACCACACTTTGAGAATCACTGATGTATTCGAATCCACTTTGGAAGCTAGAAAGTCCATACAAAGTTGTTATGATAACCCTGAAAATCTATGCCCTGGGAATCAGGAAAGGATCTCTCTCTCACATGGCTATAATTTGCCCTCAGAGGAGCCTTATGCATGAGTAACATTGCTCTGAACAGGTCCTAGGGCCAAAATAGAGAAAGGGTTTCTAGCCCAGATTTCTTACTTACTCCTTCCTTAGAAGTAAATAAAAAATGTAAATGAGAATGTACTATACACATGCAGGGTGTTAACCCACACTAGACTGTTTTAAGATCCTGTTATCCTCTGGCCAACCACTATGGAAAAAAATACACATATATACACACACGCACACATATATACACACACATATATGTTGTATATGTATATATAAAGAAACAGCAAGGGGACGTTCTATGCTAGAAAATATTGAACACAAAGGAAGGCAGTAATGAAGGCATAGAGGAACAAAAAAAATCCATAAGACACACAGGAAAAAAAATAGCAAAAGGAAAAATTAAATCCTATCTTATCAGTAACTACTTAAATGTAAATGGGCTAAAATTATAATAAAAAATCCCAGAGATTGAAAAAATGAACAAAAGCCTTCCATCTAACTATATGCCATCTATAAGATACTTTACATTCAAAGATATAAACCACTTGAAAGTAAAAGGTTGGAAAAAGATATATCATGCAAATAGTACCCAGAAGATAGCTGGAGTGCCTATAGTAATATCGGACAAAATAGACTTGAAACAAAAGTTATTACTAGAGGCACCAAATACATCTTATAATAATAAAAGGGCTAACCCATTAGGAGAACATAATGATTATAAACACATATTGACTTAACAACAGAGGTTCAAAATGCATAAATCAAGAACTGACAGAATTGAAGGGAGAAATAGACAATTTAAGTGTTAGAAACTTTAATACACCACTTTCAACAATATATACAATAGCTGGGCAGAAGATCAACAATGAACTAAAAGACTTGAACAAACTGGAAACCAACTGGACCTAACAGGCACTTTTAAAACATCCTACTTGACAGCAGAATACACATACACACGCTTCTCAAGTGCAGATGAAACATTCTCCAGAACAGATCACATGTTAGGCCGTATAACAAGCCACAGTATATTTAAAAGACTTGAAATCATAAAAAAAAAAAAAAAATCTCCCTTGATAACAATGAAACAAAATTAGAAGTCAATAATGAAAGGAAATTTGGGGAATTCACAAGTGCACAAAAATTAAACAACAAACTTCTAAAATATCCAGTGGATCAAAGAGGAAATCACAAAGGAAATTAGAAAATACTCTGAGGTAAATGAAAATGAAAGCAAAACATACCAGAAATTATGAATGCGGCTAAAGCAGTGCTTAGAGAGCAACTTACAGCTAAGTATCTGTATTAAAAGATTTCAAATCAATAACCTAAACTTCCAGCTTAACAAACTAGGAAAAGAACAAACTCGCAAACAAACAGAAGGAAGGAAATATACCAGAGTCGAAGGTCGAAATTAAGGAAAAAGAGAATGGAAAAGCATTAGAGAAAATCAAATCAAAATTTGTTTCTTTGAACAGATCCAAAAAATTGACAAACCTTTAGCTAGACGAAGCAAGAAAAAGAGAAAGACTCAAATTACTAAAGTCAGGAATGAAAGAATGAACATCACTACCAATCTTACAGAAATACGAAGGATCAGTGACTATTACAAACAATTGTATGCCAAAAAATTAGTTAACATAGACGAAATTAATAACTTCCTAGGAAGTCACAAACTACTGAAACACTAAAAAAACAAAAACAAAAACTCAGATGATCTACATAGATCTATAAGTAAAGAGATTCGATTATTAATTAAAAAAACTTTCCCCCATAAAAAAAGCCAAGGCCCAGATGACTTTCCTGGTAAATTCTAACAAACCTTTAAAGAAGAATTAATACAAATCACTCGCAAACTCTTCCAAAAAAAAAAATAATAATAATAATAGAAAGAAGGGAATACTTCACATCTCATTCTATGTGGTTAGTGTTGCACTGATACCAAAACCAAAGACATCATGAGAAAAGAAAACCACAGACCAATATCTCTGAGCAATATAGACGCAAAAATCCTCAACAGAGTATTTGCAAACTGAACCAGCAACATAAAAAGTATCATATGCATGATCCAGGGAGGTTTATCCCAAGAATACAAAAATGGCCTAACATACAAGAAATTACAGTAATACCATATTAATAGTATAAAACACAAAAACGAATTTCCTCAATAAATGCAGAAAAATCAGTTGACAAAATCCAACATGTTTCCTTGATAGGAATCCTCAATAGATTAGGAATGGAAGGGAGCATCTTCAACCTATTAAAGCCTATCTGGGAAAAACCCACAGCAAACATCATACCTAGTAGTGAAATACTGAAAGCTTTTTCCTAAGATCAGGAACAAAACAAGTACTGTTGCCACTTTTATTCAACATCGTACTAGAGGTTCTAGCCAGAGCAATTCAGCAAGAAAAGGAAATAGAAGGCATCCAGATCAGAAAAGAAAGAAGGAAAACTATTTTTATTCGTGGGTGGCATAATCTTGTACATAAAAAACCCTAAAGAAGCCACTACAAAGTATTAGAACTAAGAAACAAATTCAACAAGGTTGCAGGATACAAGATCAATATACAAAAATCAGTTGTATTTCTGAACGCCAGCAATGAACAATCCAAAAATGAAATTAAGGATGTATTAAGAGAAATCACACTCCTTCTGTGTGTCTCCTTTACTCTCATACTACCACCACACTACTTCTGACACTTCTGGTCAGCAAGTGAGTGTGTGGTGGGGATTTCTGTACTTCACCCAATTCTGTGACGCCAGCTGGGTGTCCTATAATCTAACTCAATTCTGACACTATGTGGTGATAGCATCAGATCCCACAGGTTAAGCGTTCAGTCCTACAACACTGTGCCTCCCTCCCCTGACCCTCCACTTCGGATGTCAACTCCAAGCCCATGCTGTTACCTGTGCTTCTGGCCAACGGGCTATAGGCTGCAGGTTTCCATGACCTCCTCCTCAGGCTTGATTAATGTGCTAGAGTGGCTTGCAGTCCTCAGGAAAACATTCTGCTTCCTAGATGATCAGTTCATTATGAGAGGACACAACTCAGGAAGAGCCAGGTGGAAGAGATGCATAGGATGGGGCATGAGGAAAGGGCACAGGGCTTCCACATCCCTCTGATTCCATGCCCCCTGCCAGGCACTTCCATGTGTCACCAGCCTGGAAGCTCTTTGAACTTCATTTTGGGGAGTCTTATGGAGGCTCCATTACATAGTATGAGTAAAAAAATCATTGGCCATCGGTGATTGGTTTAACCTCCTGTGCCTCTCCTCTAGCCAGGGGGTGGGAGGTGGGACTGAAAATTCCAATCCTTTAAAAAAAAAAATATATATATATATATAAACAGGGAGGGGGACAAAACAGAAGAGACTCTTAAATATGGAGAACAAACAGAGTGTTGCTGGAGGGGTTGTGGGAGGGGGGATGGGCTGAATGGGTAACAGGCACTAAGGAATCTACTCCTGAAATTATTGTTGCACTAGATGCTAACTAACTTGGATGTAAATTTAAAAAATTAAATTAAATTAAATTAAAAAAAAAGAAAATTCCAAGAAAAAAAATTCCAAGAAAAAAAAAGAAAATTTCCAAAAAAAGAAAAGTCAAGGTTGGTTCCCCTGGAAATCAGCCCAAGTCCCCTCCTTAGGGGCTTTCCCCAAGTCCCCTCATTCACATAAACTCAAGAGTGATTGAAAGGGGCTTATTATAAATAACAAGATGCCCGTTTCATCTTTATTTTTCTGAAGCCATTTCAGGAACTGAGGACAAGATTCATATTATAAACCATAACACCACAGGAAGCAATCCCCTTTACATTAGCATAAAAAGAATACAATGCTGAGGACTAAATTTTACAGAAGTAATGTAAGGCCGTGTATACTGAAAACTACGTGAGTCATTGGAAGAAATGAGAGAAGTCTTAACTAAATGGAAAGGCATCCAAGGTTCATGGGTTCAAAGAACCAGTATTGTTAAGATGGAAATACTTCCAAAATGTATCTACAGATTCACTGCAATTCCACTCAAAATCATAGCTGCCTTGCCTTGCCTTGCCTTTCTTTTCTTTTCTTTTTTTTGCAGATATGGATAAGCTGGTCCTAAACGTCATATTTAAATGTAAGGGACCCAGGATAGCCAAAGTGATCTTGAAAAATAAGAACACAGCTAGGTGACTGACACTTCCAAATTTCAAAACGTAATACAAAGCTACAGTAATCAAGACCGGGCAGTACTGGAATAGAATAAACATAGATCAATGAAACAGAACTGAGAGTCAGAAACAACCTCTTACATTTATGGTCAATGGAATTTTGACATGACTGCCAAGTCAAATCAATAGGGAACAACTAGTTTTTAACACAGGGTGCTGGCACAATTAGATATCCACATGCGAAAGAATGAAGTTGGATGCCAACCTCACGTCCTATAAAAAATTAACTCAAAATGGATCATGGAATTAAAAGTAAAACCTAAAAGTATACAATGCTTAAAACAAAACATATGTGTCATAATTATGACCTTGGATGAGGCAATATTTTCTTAGATATGAAATTAAAAGTATAGGCAACAAAAGAAAAAATAAATAGCACTTAATCAAAATTTTAAAAGTTTGGTTCTTAAAAGGATATTATCAAGGAATATATTGGGTGACTCAGTCAGTTAAGCATCTGACTCTTGGTTTGGCTCAGGTCACGATCTCACAGTTTGTGGAACCAAGCTCCATATGGGGATTCTCTCTCTCCCTCTCTCTCTCTCTGCACCTCCCTGGCACGCTCTCTCTCTCTTTCTCTCTCTCTCTCAAAATAAATAAACTTAAAAAAAAAAAAAAGGAAATGAAAAGATGACCCACTAATGACTGAAAATATTTGCTAATCATATCTAATAAGGGACTTGTACATAGAACGTATGAAGGAACTCTTACTATTCAACAACGAACAAACAACCCAAATAAGTGGGTAAATAATGTGAATGGACATTTCTCCAAAGAAGGTATACAAAGGGCCAATGAGCATGTGAAAAGATGTTCAATATCATTAGCCATCAGGGAAATGCAAACCCAAACCACAATGAGATACCATTTCACACCCACTAACATGTAACAACATGAGTTGAGAGAAAGCAGGAAAAGTGGAACCCTTCATACACCACTGGTCAGAGTGTAAAATGTTGCAGCCATGTTGGAAATAGCATAAATAGAAGAGTAGCATGAAGAATAAAGGAACAAAAAGAATAAAGAACTGCCTTATTCTGGCAGTTCCTCAAAAAGCTAAACATAGAGTTACCTGTGCAATTCCACTCCTAGGTACATGTGCAAATGAAAACATATGTCCATGTGAGGATGTGGAGAAAGAGGATCTCTTTTGCACTGCTGGTGGGAATGCAAACTGGTGCAGCCACTCTGGAAAACAGTATGGAGGTTCCTCAAAAAACTAAAAATAGAACTACCCTATGACCCAGCAATTGCACTACTAGGTATTTACCAAGGGATATAGGTGTGCTGTTTTGACGGGACACATGCACCCCCATGTTTATAGCAGCACTATTGACAATAGCCAAAGTATGGAAAGAGCCCAAATGTCCATCGATGGATGAACATATATATATATATATATATATATATATATATATATATATATGTATACGTGTACATATATATGTATATACATATATATACACATATATATGTATATACATATACGTATACATACATACATATATATATATATATATATATACATACATACACAATGGAATATTACTCAGCAATCACAAAGAATTAAATCTTGCCATTTGCAACTACATGGATAGAACTGGAGGGTATTATGCTAAGCGAAATTAGTCAGAGAAATGACTTCACTCCTATGAGGACTTTAAGAGACAAAACAGATGAACATAAGGGAAGGGAAGCAAAAATAATATAAAAACAGGGAGGGGGACAAAACAGAAGAGACTCTTAAATATGGAGAACAAACAGAGGGTTGCTGGAGGGTTGTGGGAGGGGGGATGGGCTGAATGGGTAACAGGCACTAAGGAATCTACTGCTGAAATCATTGTTGCACTATATGTTAACTAATTTGGATGTAAATTAAATAGATTAATTAAAAAAGAAAAAAGGAAACACATGTCCATGAAAAAGCCTGTACCCAAATGTTCATAGCATGATTCATTCATTATTCATAAGAGCCAAATGTTCATTAACTGATAAATGGATACATAGCATGTGGTATATCCATACGATGGAATATTATTTGACCATGAAAAGAAGGAAGTACTGATACATGCTACAGTGTGAATGGTATATGAAAATATTATTAGTTAAGTAAAAAAATCCGGACACAAAAGGCCACATACTGAGTGATTATGTTAGTATGAAGTGTCCAGCAGGGTAAATTCACCGAAACAGAGTAGATAAGTGGTTTCCAGGGAGTGAAAAAATCTGGAATGGGTAGTAACTGCAGCGGTTACGGGTTCCTTTCTACGGTGACAAAAATGTTCTGGAATTAGTTTTATGGTAATAAAATTAGTTTTATGGTAATAAAGCTTTTTTTTGTTCTAAAAAAACCCAGTGAATTGTACGTTTTAAAAGCATGAATTTTATGGTATGCGACGCCTATCTCAATAAAGTTGTTATTTCGAGAAATGCTAGAGGTTTGCTTTTATTGTCAATGCTATCTTCTGTTTGCTTCCAACTCATCATCCAACACGGTTCACAGGAGTCTAGAAGTTTGCTTCCAAAGAGCCTCAACTTCTGTCTAATTTGGACTGGGATGGGGACGCCAGTGGAGGTGGAAATTGCCCTGGAGAAGGAGGCAAAGGATGGAGTTTAAATCATGATTCTCTCTTACCAGCTCATTGACCTTGGGAAAGTCACCTTGCTTCTCGGAGCCTCAGGTTCTTATTCTGAGCATACAAAGGACCCTGGCCCTATGCACGTCGTAGGGTTGTGTCCGCAGATAACCCTGTAAATGAGAACGTTTACTAAATTGTAAGCATTACATAAATATCAGTCTTTGTGACTGGGGTCTCCATAGCTTCATGCCAGGATGGACCGAATATGAGTGGAGATATTACCACCAATCCAGGTGACTTTAGTCTCCAACCCTAAAGAAGAACTGTAAGACCTCAAATCTTACAGTTGTTGCCTTGGGCTGTGGGGAAACAACGGTGACCTTCTCCAGTGCCCAAGAAATTGCTGTTATTACTCTAAGTATTTAGTTAGATTATCTCCCTTTTTAAGGATTCTCACCAGTCCAACCTATCGCTTTGCTTTTTTGCTCTTGTTGATTTCGGTGTTGATAGGCATTGTTTATCAAAGCACAGTTTTCTTGAGCTTTGGTCAAATGTTGATAGGCATGGATTAAACGTTTACGCAACAGAGTGATCTCCAAATGTCTCTGCAGGAGAAGCACGATGCGTGGCATAGATTTTAACGTCTGCCATATCGGGGTTAAAAATTTTTTTTTTTTAACGTTTATTTTTGAGACAGAGAGAGACAGAGCATGAATGGGGGAGGGGCAGAGAGAGAGGGGGACACAGAATCGGAAGCAGTCTCCAGGCTCTGAGCCATCAGCCCAGAGCCTGACACGGGGCTTGAACTCACGAACCGTGAGATCGTGACCTGAGCCGAAGTCGGACACTCAACCGACTGAGCCACCCAGGCGCCCCTGCCATATCGGGGTTTAAATTGCAGTTACCACTTCCTAGCTGTGGGGACTTGGGCAAATGATTATTGTGTGATGTCTCTGAGCCTCAGTGTCTTCATCTGCCCACTAGAGGTTTCTACCTTTAGGGACAAGAGACAGTGTTTTGCACAAGGTCAAGCGCATAGTAAGAAGTTAATAGATCTAGTGATTGCTGGGCCTAGAGAATGAGTAATCAAGGTCAAATTATCAGCTGAGGGAAGAAGGTAGCAAGGCTGGCTTTGGGTAGAACTGAAAGAAAGAGGCTCTGACAGTTATTGATTGCCTACTCGGAGCCAAGTACTTTTCCATAGACTCTATCACTCGATCCCTATAACCCTGAAATATAGATATTTATTCATATTTACATATGACAAAACAGAGGCTCCAAGAGATTAAATAACTTGTGTAAGTCACACAGGTTATTAGTTGTCCATTTTGGTGTGGAATCCAAGTTTGACTGATTCCTAAGGCTGGGGTCTTTTTTTTTTTTTTTTTACTCTGTGTGACCCCAGCCCACAGCCCCTGGTAGCCTTACCTCTTCCTGTCCATCTGGTCTCCTTCTGGCTGCACAAACACAGGCCTGCCCTTTGCCATGTGACTCTATCTGTCAAGGTCCCGTCCCCCTCTTCTCTCCACCTCCAACTCTAGTCAGACTCCGGGTGCATGCCTCCAGGCTCAAGTGTTTCAGACAGGCCGAATCCACGGGATGGCATCGTGTAGAGGTTACTCAAGGACTGGATACGGGGTTGGACCCAATGAATGAAGGTCTCTGCAACCTTATTCATCTTTCAAGAGTCAGCTCAAATGTCACCTGTAGCCCTCTTTGAATGCTCTAGAAAGAATTGGTCCTTCTTTTCTTTGTTCTCCCATAATACCATATCCAGACCTCTGTCATACATTTACTATTATACTGAAAATATCTGCTTATTTGTCTGTCTCTCTTCTGGACTCATGGGCTCAGTAGAATCTCCAGCCTCAATGAAGAATTATTTAATGCAGGTGTTTTAAAAAAAAATTTTTTTTTTTAATTTTTGTGCCATCTATCCTCTGGCAGTTGATTAAGTTCATGAAGCCCTTCTCAGTTTATAAATACATAAAAAGGGTGGGGGGCGCCTGGGTGGTTCAGTCAGTTGAGTGTCTGACTTTGGCTCAGGTCATGATCTCACGGTTCATGAGTTTGAGCCCTGCATCGGGCTCTATGCTGACGGCTCGGAGCCTGGAGCCTGCTTCAGATTCTGTGTCTCCCTTTCTCTCTGCTCCTTCCCTGCTCGCACGCTGTCTCTCTCTCAAAAATAAATAAAGATGAAAAATAATAATAAATAAATATATAAAAGGAAATATACAGGATTACAAAGGAAGCCAATTATATTGAAATATGGTAATTGAAGTTTTAATAAATCAAATTTGGCTATAATAAGATATTATTTATTATCACATTAAATAACAAGATCTACTGGTGGGTCTAATGACTCATGATTTTCAAGTAGTGGTAAGCATAAATAATACCTCAAGACCCACAACAATTTAATAGAATATATAAATATCTGTGCTGTTTTACAACCAAATCACGATTGTTGCAAATACTACTATGGTTTGTTCCTTATACTTATAAATGAAAAGGCTGCTAAATATCAATTTCAGGTCTTGAAAATAAAGATGTAATTTCCTTCTCATCCTAATTAACGATCCCATGAATTCTACCCACACGCCTCAGACTAAGCCTCCCCGATTGAACGAATCCTCTGGAAGTCCGAGGTGGTCAAGACTAACCTCCCTTCCCTGGGCTTCTGTAATATTTATAATTGTACTTAGCACATTGCGTTGCAAATACTGTGTTTCTCACCCACTTGGGCTGTAGACATCTTGAAGGGGAGGAACTGTCTTATTACAGGTAACAGATGATGAGGTTTGACTTACTGTTGAGTGATGAGAAGTTCAGCCCTGCAGCACAGTCTGCCCATTCTTTAGGGTGCATCTCAGAACAGCCTCTTCTTTCGGATGCCCTTGAGTGCTCCTGGCTGCCTTGCTTTCTCTTTTAAGTGTGCACCACTATGTTGGGACTCACGCTGGCATTGAATGAAATAAGTAATCCACAGTAATCTCTCCCCCAAATTTTCTATTTCATATAAATGCTTGTGAATCATATACCTGATAAGGGGCTTGTAGCTAGGCTGCACAAAGAGCTCTTTCAAGTCAATAGTAAAAAGACAAATAACTCAATATAGAAGTGGGCAAAGAGGGGTGCCTGGGTGGCTCAGTCGGTTGAACGTCCGACTCTTGATTTTGGCTCGGGTCATGATCCCAGGGTCACGAGATGGAACACTGCATCGGGCTCCATGCTGAGTGTGGAGCCTGATTGGGATTCTCTCTCTCTCTTCCTCTGCCCCTCTCTCCCACTCACGCTCTCTCTCTAAAATTAAAAAAAAAAAAAGTGGGCAAAGGATCTGAATAGATATTTCTCCAAAGAAGGTGTACAAATAGCTAAGAAAGCACATGAAAAGATGCTCAGCATCATCACATTAGTCATCAGGGAAATGCAAAGCAAAACCATGATGAGCTATCACTTCCTATACAGTAGGTTGGCTGTAATAAAGAAGACTGAGAATGACAAGTGTTACAGAAGATACGGAGAAATTGGAACTCACGTAACGCGGGTGGGAATGTAAAATGGGACCAATGTTTTTGAGGACAGATTGGCAGTGCCTTAAAAGGTTAAAACCTACAGTAGTTACATGACGCAGCCATTCCATGCCTCTGTGTATAACCAAGAGAAATGAAGACGTGTGTCTGTGCAAAAACGTGTATGCAAACAGTCCTAGCGGCTTCATTCGTAACAGCTAAAGAGTGGAAACGATGAAAATGGAAGTGGAAACGATGATGAATGGACCAATAAAATACGGCATTTTACTACAATGGTTTATTATTCAGTGATAAAAAGGGAATGAAGTCCTGAGAGGTAAACCTTACAAACATTACCCTGAGTGAAAGAAGCCAGTCGAAAACAAAAACCCCAGGCAGCATAATTGTATGGCTCCATTTATACGAAATGTCTAAACAGATAAATTGATAGAGACAGAAAGTAGATTACGAGGGGGGTTGAGGAGAAATGGGGAGCAACTGGTAATGGGCACTGGGTTTATCTCTGGGGTGATAGGAATGTTCTAAAATTGAGAATGATATTGGTTACACAACTCCCTAAGTATACTACCAACCATTGATTTATACACTTGAAACGGGTGAATTGCATAGTATAAGAATTACATCCCAATTGTGCTATTATATACAGGTTTGAAAAGACAAAGAGGAGAGAGAGCACAGTTTGTTCAGCAAAGGGAAGGAGGTCTGGCATGGCTGGATCATTCAGCACAGGCAGACACAGGTGAAGGAGTTTTGATGGGTTTGCATCTAAGGGCACTGAAATGATTAGCGACGGGTTTGAAGAACGGTATGACACGATCAGATTTAGAAGGATCTCCAAGGTGTTGAAGAAAGGCCACGAGTAACTACTGGAAGCAGGAATGAAGAGGCTTCGGGAGTACTGGCGGTGTTTTGTTTAGTGATCTGGGCTCTGACTACATGAGCACACTCTGCTTGTAAGGATTCAGCAAGCTGTATGATGTGTGTGCTTTTCTTTATATGATACTTCTGTAAAAAGTTTTTGGAATAGGAAACCTCATAGACTTTTCGATTGGATTAATGAAGACGTTTGCTACTTTCTTTTACTTTTTAAAAAAATCTTTATTTATTTTTGAGAGAGAGTGTGAGACAGTGCAAGCAGAGGAGGGGCAGAGAGCGAGGGAGACACAGAATCCGAAGCAAGCTCCAGGCTCTGAGCTGTCAGCACAGAGCCCAACACAGGGCTCGAACCCGCAAACCATGAGATCATGACCTGAGCCAAAGTCGGACACTTAACCGACTGAACCACCCAGGCACCCCTGTTTGCCACCTTCCAGCAGAGCCTATTGATTCCACGCACCGACTCTAAATGGGTTACTAACAATGTGGTTTATAACTGCCAATTAATTCCGATTATCATCTGAACACTTTGGCACCAATGTATAATTCATTTGCTTACCTGAGGCTGGCCATGGGAGTGGTCTGTCCCATGTCTCATCGGTAAGGAGTACATTGTCTGTAGGGAATTTAAAACAATAAGACAGATTAAGTGTCAGTTTGCTTTTTCATTATTACCCTCAGCTGGAAATTCTAAGCAGTATCAGTGATGAGAAATCTCTTCCCTTCCCCAGTAAAGAACATGCTAATCTAAAGTTGAAATAATTACTGTTGGCACCATTCTCAGTGGGACAATGACGGGGGAAAAGCAGCTACAATGTTACAGGTGTGCACATTGTATCAGAGAATGAATCCGGTCATGGTTGGAATATCAATCTCACTTAAACCTCACAGCTGCGTGGGATAGGTGTTATCATTCCCATTTTACAGGTAAGAAAACCGAGGGCCCCAGCAGGCTAAGTGACCTGTGCAACTTCACTCCGCCGAGAGAAACGAGTGACGAGTGAGGCTGTCAGGCTAAGCCTTCTGACCCAAAGCTCACTTTCCCATAGGCTATCCTGTCCTTTGTTACCAACTGGCCCATGGAAGGCCCTTGAGATGTATTTGCCAAAAGGGTAAGTAGATGATGAATTGACCGTGATTTTAGTGAGTTCAAGGAGGTGGTTCATCTACCCGACAAAGACTTCTTACCCACATTGGTTTAGTTAAGAAAACTCTCCATGTGCTTTTTTCCTTCACATTGTAAGGGTCAGTCCCTTGGCACATGTAGCTACCATTTCTCTGGTTATTGTTTCATGTATATCGTCTAGATCTCACAACTGTTTTAAGCAGGTTTCATGATCTCTACCACTGAGGAAGCTTCAACCCGAGCACTTAAGTGGTGCAGTCGTGGTCACGCAGCTAGTAAGCACGTAGGGATTAACCTGGTGGTGAAGAACAGGGGTCCTGGGACACCAGAGTTGGCTCCACCCCATTAGCAGTGTGACCCCAACAGCATTCGCAAATTTCTGGGCCTCAGTTTTATCGCCCGTAAAAGTGGAATTATAACAATGTTCACCTGGGAGGTTGCAAACCCACATGCCCACAGGAGCCGGGGGGAGGGAGTTCTGTGTCCTTGGGTAGTCAGAGGGGTGGCAGCTGGGGAACTGGGGAGCTTGGAGACTCTGTGTTGTTTTTCACTACTGGGAAGACACCTGAAATCTATTAGCCAATTGAATCTTGCCTATTCATTCACTGTCTTAAATATCATCATGTGAAAATTGGCTGACTGGTAGCTTTCCATGAGTTTAAATGTTGAACTGCCTGACAGTCATCTCTGAACTTACCCTTGACGCCCCCCCCCAACCCTGCCCCGCCCCATTCTGTAGAGAGCTCAAGACTTCTGACTGCTGCCTCTGTTCCATAATGTCCAATCGGTCACGCGGGAACCTCTCGCATTGAAGTCTCCTTGAAGTTATTAATAACTAGGCAACGTATTCCGTAAGGGCACACCATACGTAGGCGGTAGAGCCCAGGTTCAAGTCCGGGTCTGTCAAGCTCTGATTTCCGTGACGGTTCTTCTACACCTGTATGTCCTTAACTAAGGTCTCCGCACCTCTGTGATACCAATGGAGAAAATGGTTTGTTCATTGGTCAGATGTTTATTAAGCATCTGCTGTGATGTAGGCAATAGTCGAGATCAGGTATTGTTAGACTTCTCTAGAAAATTTGAGACAGTAAACATTTCCGGCTTCATGGGCTATCCGGTCACGGTCACGATGATTCAACTCTGCCATTGTCATGTGAAAGCAGTTGTAGACAACACAAGGCTGTCTTCTAATAAAACCTTATTTACAGAAGCAGGCTGTGGGCCGGATTTGGCCCATGAGCTGCCCCCCAGCTCTAGGCACTGGGATTATAGTGGCAAAAAGGAAACTCACAAAAATGCTTCTGTGTGGACCTTATATTCTAGAGAGGAGAAACACTTGTGTATCCTGGCCTTTTTGTCATGTAAAAACTGTCATAGAGTCTTGGAGGTTCCAAGACCCTAAGGGGAATGTGGTCCAGTGCTCTCTGCATGGGCAGCCCCCCTTGGACCTCTCCTGCTGGGTGGTCCTGCCTTCCGTGTGAGCGCAATGGTCCTTCCTTGCGCTCTCTCCCCTGTCCCTCTCCCTGTCCCTTCCAGGGGCCCTTCTTATCTGCCTCCTGTCAATCTGACCCATTCTTCCCTTCAGGCAAAACCCTCACAGGCCCTTAACAGCACCCAGGCTGAATCACTAGGATGCCATGCTGGTTAGCTACCAAGATGGTCACCATAGTTATAGGCAAACAATGAGAAACAGTGAGGCCATTTCTCAAAGAGAGAGAGAGAGAGAGAGAGCCAGCCAGGTGCTGAGACTGAACAGCGAACAGCGGGGACTGCAGTCGGGAAGGCTGGTTCCTGTCTCTCTCCCACTCTGTGACCTCGGGCAAGTAAGTCCTTTCCCCTCCCTGGGTCTAAGCTTCCTCAGGTGCAACATGGAACCTGGCTGAGGCCCTCTGAGCAGTGGTAATTCTAGAATTCTTTAACAGATGGCTCTCAATACACCTGTTGCCACCTCACTGCTGGGGATGTCCTAGGGGGTCCCTAACCCAGACGGCGCCTCTCTTCCAGTAGTGGTCCACAGGATCTGCCGCCATGTCCACTCTACATTCAACTCCATTATTCTGCTCAAGAATTGCTTTGTGTTCACCGAGTCTGCGTCGACGTCTGATATGTTATCTGCGACTACCAGTGGCTTACGTCAGTTAAGCTTTTTTCTTTCGTGCCACGTCTGTGAGCAGAACGTTGTTTCAGGGACTCAGATCAGCAGTTTGTGAACTCACAATGCTAAACCCGACCCCTCTCGGAGCGCCTGGGTGGCTCAGTTAAGAGTCAATTGGCTCTGGTCACGACCTCGCGGTCCGTGAGTTCGAGCCCCGCGTGGGGCTCTGTGCTGACAGCTCAGCGCCTGGAGCCTGCTTTGGATTCTGTGCCTCCCTCTCTCTCTTTGCCCTTCCCCTGCTCACACTCTGTCTGTCTCTCTCTGTTTCAAATATAAACATTAAAAAATTTTTTTTCATAAATAAATAAATAAACAAACAAACAAACAAACAAACCTAACCTCTCTCCTGCTGTCCCTGCTGCTTGGCTCCCAAGAGGGTCACTAATGCTATTGGCTTCCTTCTACAGGGACCAGTGGGCCCCCAGGTGGCTTAAGACTCTCCTTCATCCTGGAGTCCAGGGCTCAGCCACAGAGCAAGATGTCCCCAGTTCCTGGCATCTGGACCTTTGGGAGTTAAACTGTCATCTGTCTCTTTGTTCCATCAAGAAGCACAGCAGCCCTTGAGTTTAAATAGCAACCACAAGGGGCGCCTGGGTGGCGCAGTTGGTTAAGCGTCTGACTTCAGCTCAGGTCACGATCTCGCGGTCCGTGAGTTCGAGCCCCGCGTCGGGCTCTGGGCTGATGGCTCAGAGCCTGGAGCCTGTTTCCGATTCTGTGTCTCCCTCTCTCTCTGCCCCTCCCCCGTTCATGCTCTGTCTCTCTCTGTCTCAAAAATAAATAAATGTTTAAAAAAAAATAAATAGCAACCACAAAAACAAAACTGAGGGCTCTTAGTAAGGTTTCTGGAGCTCAGCAGGTGATATCCAAATTCTGGGAAATGCTATAAAACGGGTCCATTTCCCTTCCTGGGAAAAGCTGCTTCTGGCGATCTGCATAAAGAGAACAAATGTGGCGTAGACGGTTTGGGTAACCTGCTAGATGGGTGAGCCATCCATCCATTGTCATGAGGTTGCGTCACGGGGACCAAATGAGCACCCGAGTTAGGGGCTGCTGGTGGGAAATTCTAGTTTGACTGGAAAATACACCTGGTGAGGAAAGAGAGAGTACTACTTAGATCAGCAGCATATCTGTTATGTCTTCAGGGAACAATTATTTATTCTCTCTAAGCCTCTTATAATCATTTCCAGAAGAGTCAGTAAATCCTAGTAAAGTGCTTGGGTTCTGGAGTTGGACCACTGTGGGTTTTTCTCGTGGCCCTGCTGTTTCCTCACCGGGTGCCCTGGGCCAGGATTCCTAATCTCTCAAAGCCTCTGTTTTCTTCTCTAGAGACGGGATGATACCTACCTACCTCCTCAGAACTGATGATTAAGGGATATAACACACATCACAGTCGTCAATATATTGCTGTTAATATCGTTCTTTTTACTCGTTGTTGCAAAATATTAAGCCAGTTGCTTACCCTATCACAAACCTTCAATAAATGTCGTATGATTAAGTTAGAAACTATGGGTGAGATGGTCCAATTATTGCTCACAAAATCCCCAGTGAGAGATAAGAGATGCATTTGCTGAACTTCCATCATTCAACAAACCTCTGGGTTACCTCTGGTGCTTCTGGAAGTTCAGAGCCTCAGAAGACATGTCAAGCTTAGAATTCGATAGAGAACGTTCATGCAGAAGGAATCACAGAGATCGTATACCGGGTTAACCCACAGAGAGAGCAGCTACCCATTCAAGGTCATTCGGCAGGTTAATGGTGGAGCTGGGATTAGGCACCATTGTGCTGACTCCGTCAAGTGCACATGCTCTCACTGTTGATCTACACCCGTCCTCACTGAGTGCCTGGGCCATGTGACTGAAGCCACTCAGGCTATTGGCACCAAAGTCACGGTGACTTTTGTGCGTTGGCAGTCAGGTCCAGAACAGATAGGAGGGAGCTGGGGCAGGATGGCAGGTGGCGCAGGAAAGGGGAGAGGCGGGTCTGTAGGCCTTTCTCAACGTGAGCCCCCAACCCCGTTCCCCACATCCTACCCTGGGCCCTCCCTCCTCCCACGGCACCTGCTTCCACGTACGGATGTCTGGGGACCTCAGAATCCTGACTTGTTGGACCCATATGCTGTATACTTTCCCTTCATGGGAGAACGAAGTCCCAAGAAATTGCCAGAAAATCACTTTAAGGGCAGCTTCAAAACTTTGATCGACTCTATTAGCTTTGTACCGTTGGCCTTAAACACTTTCAACTCTGTCCTAATGAACTGTCCCTTCAGCCTCTCTCAACTGGTCATCTTCCCTGGAAATCCATGTGTACCTAGAGATTCTTTGCCAGCATTTTCTAGTTCTCAAGGCACCTTCTAACCTCCCCCAGCTCCTCCTGGGCGGTCCCACTCTGTAGGGGTCTTATCACTAGGTGCCGCTGTAGGGTGATTAACTACCACCCCCCTCTCTCTTCCAAGACTTCTGCTACCCCGCTAAGGCTGACCCAGATGGGCCTGAGGACAGCTTGCCAGGAGCAAGGGCCACCAAGAAAGAGGCTGCTGAATCTGGGGCTGAGTTTTCTGGAACGGGAATCAGTTATTCCTGACAAAGTGCTGCTAGAGAAGCAGGTCTCTTTTGTTGAATATCCAGCTTTGCGAGCAGTACCGTCCTCCTTTTATGTATGAATTCTAGTGTTCGTCACTCAAGGCTTAAGAAAGAGGTTTTTTTCCACAGCTTTCCAGACAGGTCTTTTTTTCCCTCCTATGTATTTTTCCAACAGGTATTGAGAGACTTTGGTGTGAGCAGAGGCCACAGAGACTGTGAAGTACAACTCTGCCCTGAAGATCTCTTACACCTGCTCCCTCCCAAGCAAACAGATGAACTCCAGACAATGGACAAGTAAAGGGACAGTTGTGTGTAGGGGGCATTGTGGGGGACCCCACAAGCGCACCAGGCTCACCCGGGCATGGGGGTAATGGCTTAAAGAACGCGGTGAGTGGAGGAAGGGGGGCACAGGAAGCAAAAGGGCCAGACAGCCCGTGGAGGATGTGCAGGGACCGGCCTGGGCTTGGCAGTGCTGGGAGTGAGGCCAGAGCAGGACGCCAGGAGGAGGCTGACACCGGGCAGGTCTTAGAGAGCCCAGTCAGCTACTCCGAGACAGAAGCCACACTGGTTTATTCACACTGTGATTTTTTTTTTATATAATTTAAGTACTTATTTTAAAATATTTATTTTAATAATCTAAAATACTTACTTAAAAATTTTAATTTAGGGGCGCCTGGGTGGCTCAGTCAGTTAAGTGTCCGACTTCGGCTCAGGTTCGTGAGTTCGAGCCCTGTGTTGGGCTCTGATAGGTCAGAGCCTGGAGCCTGGAGTTGCTTCGGATTCTGTGTCTCCCTCTCTCTCTGTTCCCCGCCCCCCCCCCCCCCTTCACACTCTGTCTTTCCCTTCTCTCTCAAAAATAAACAAATTTTTAAAAAATGTAAAAATTGTATTTTAAAATAAAGCCAATGCGTGCATATAGGAAAAGAAAGAATAAATTTCAAATAGGAAAGAGTAAAATGAATCGAAAATTCTCTCATCTTGCCTACTTCCCTTCCCTGATCCTTCTCCTGAAGGGAATTATATTAAAGGTATCCTTTATAATTAGAATTATAAAGGTATCCTTGGAAGGATAAAGGTATCTTTCCAAGAAAAAGTATATATACACTATAATATGTGAATAATATATATGCATATGCTCTCGTTTATACCAATGATTTTGCGTAACGTTTATTCTGTACTTTGACGTTTTTAGGTGGATTTTTGTCACCTTCTGTATTTGAAATCTTCCTGAATCCAAAGTAAGATACTGGTTTTAACAACTATCGATTCTCTAATCATTTATTTAAAGTCTACCCTGGGGGTGCCTGGCTGATTCATCTGGGGGAAAGTGCGACTTTGATCTTAGGGTTGTGAGTTCAAGCCCCACAGGGGGGTATAGAGGTTGCCTAAAAATAAAATCTTTGGGGCACCTAGGTGACCTGGGTGGCTCAGTGGGGCGAGTGGCCAACTCTTGATATGAGCTCAAGTTGTGAGATCAAGCCCTGTGTCAGGCTGAGCGTGGAACCTGCTTGGGGTTCTCTCTCTCCCTCTCCCTCTGCCTCTCTCTCTCTCTCTCTTTCAAATATACACAAATAAACACTAAAAAAATAAAATCTTTTAGGGGTGCCTGGGTGGCTCGGTCGGTTAAGCGTCCGACTTCGGCTCAGGTCATGATCTCACGGTCCGTGGGTTCGAGCCCCACATCAGGCTCTGTGCTGACAGCTCAGAGCCTGGGGCCTGTTTCAGATTCTGTGTCTCCCTCTCTCTGTGACCCTCCCCCGTTCATGCTCTGTCTCTCCCTGTCTCAAAAATAAATAAACGTTAAAAAAAATTTTTTTTTAAAAAATTTAAAAAAAAATAAAATCTTTTTAAAAATTAAAAAAAAAAAAAAGAAGTCGACCCTGTTGGGGGACATTTAGGCTGTTTTCAGTTTTTATCTGAAACATTGCTACAATGAACATTTTGGTTGTGTCCATTCTCCAAATATGTATTGACCCTCTCTGTATGCTGGGCACCGTTCTAGAAACCCAGAATATGCTAGTGACATACACTGATGTCCTCTTGTGAGGATATCAAGAAAGTAAAGGGGGAAATTGCTGGGCTGAAGGAAATGTGCAGTTTTAGTTTTGATAACTATTTTCAGAATACCTGCTGAAAAGACCACAGAAATCAGGACGCCCTCCGAGAGCCTATGCAAACTGTTCGTTTTCCCGTCCTGGTGGACACTGATTGGATATTACCAAACCTCAAAAATATTGCCAGTCTGATAACCAAAAAATGCCTGGCTACTTTGGCGCAGTTAGGAGTGAAACTGATCATCTTCCCTTGCTTATTGACAACATGTATTTTTTTTTTCTGTGAACTGCACGCTCCTGCTTATTTGACCTTTCTCTATCCAACTATTGTCTTCCTACAGATTTGCACTTGTC
Source organism: Acinonyx jubatus (assembly GCF_027475565.1). Taxonomy (NCBI): domain Eukaryota; kingdom Metazoa; phylum Chordata; class Mammalia; order Carnivora; family Felidae; genus Acinonyx; species Acinonyx jubatus. The sequence goes on along the minus strand of NC_069381.1, from coordinate 97,824,891 downwards.
CCTCGTAAACGAAGGAAAGTAGTCCCTTGTCACATACCGCAAATATCTTTTTCAGGCAACCTTTTGTCTTTCTGGTATTTTTTCTCACTGCTTCCCGGCAGAGTTCAAGTTGAGTCTTGAAAGATGAGTAATAATAATGATTACCGACTCCTGTCTAGTGCTTAAGTGCTGAACATGCTTCTAAGCTCTTACTATGTATTCCCTCATTTCATTCATACAGGCGCAATTCTTATTATCCCCTTTTTCAGATGAGGAAACAGAGGCGCAGAGTTAAACTTGCCCAGGGCCTCGTGGCTGCTGAGGGGCAAAGACGGGATTCAAACTCATGAAGAGCTGTTTGCCAGGTGGCCTGGGAGAGTTAGCAAAGGCAAGGAGGTGTGAGGCAACCCAAAATATCAGGGGAATTCCAAGAAAATGTGCTTTGCATAAAGGTAGGCTGCTCGTGAAGTAAAGGAGGGAGACGAACCAGGAGAGGCCCCGGGGCCGACCACGTGCCTTCATGGGGGGTTTTGTTTCCCGACCTGGGGCAGAGTCTCCTTGACCTCAGAGTCCACGTCCAGACCTGATATTATTCAGCACTGTGCACATGTCCAGGCAGGTGAGGGACAATGGAGATGCCCATCACTGTGAATGTGCCAGGCCTGTATGAGGTGGGGTAGTTTATAGGCCTTAGCTTAGGACTCAATAAGCCTTTGTGGGCTCACTGATTTAGGTCCTGGCAGTCCAGCCTTGGGTGGCCAGGCCTTGCCTCCACAGTCCATGTGCTCCGTTCTGTGGGTCTCTGCCTTGTGGGCATTGGCCGCAATTGCTTCTCTAGTCCTGCCATCACGTGGCACATGTCACGGAGGTTCCCTGCTCTCCGCAGACTCTGAGGAAAACAGGACCCCAAGTAAGTCTATGCCAAAAGGTCACAGAATCCCTCTAACAGTTGATATAAAGGATTGTGGATGATCTTCCCTCCTGTCATTAACGTGTTTGTGTCCTTCCAACACGTAAGTGGCAGGTGTGATGGACAAAAGATTCTGGAATAACCAAATGTCCATTCAGTTCCTTTCTCACAGTGCTCTGCTCACTTCCAACTTGGCAGGGCTTGGCGGCCTTCCCCATAGGCTTCTCATTGTTGGCACAGGAAGTGCAGAAACACTGGCTTCAGAAGCACTATGGTAAGGGAGAAAGAGTCCTGGAGAAAGAGCCTGATGTTGCAATATCACAACATCTTCCAGTCCTAAGGATGGCAGACCCTGCCCCTCCTGCCCCGTGCCCCTGTGCCCATGGCAGACTTTGCTAATCAACCGTGCAGTCCTGCCTTCTGAACTTGGATGTCGCCTCAGACTCCTTCTCAAAATGGGGGCCCCAGGGAGCATGCCCCATTAATCGCGCTCGGCTCTACAAATGAAACACGTTCGTGATCCCCAACCCAATGGCTTAAAGCAGCAGTTAGGGAGTCAACACAAAGCTGGGTTTAAATTCTGGCTGTGTGACCCTGAGCAACTGACTCTGCCTCTCTGGGCCACCAATCCTCCCTCCTAACACTCCCCACAGAGTGCGTGAAAAGTCACATGGGGGTGGTGTGCCTTGAAAGCTCCTTGAAAACTGCCAAGTCCAGTTCTAGGGGCAGGTCTGAGAAGTCACTTAAAACCTCTGGACTGCTCCCAATTTGCTTCCGTGGAAAATCAGAGGAAACGATTAGACCATCTCTGAAGTCCTTTCCAGCTCACTCAGTGGGACTGAGCTGTTTCCCTCTCACTCATTGACTGACTCCTTCAAAGACTTTTTCCCGACTGCTACTTTGGGCTGGGCAGGCACTGTTCTAGGCTCTGGGGCAAAGGCCCTGTCTTCTAGAAGCTTACATTCTAGCAGGTGGAAGGGCCATAGAGAAAAATAGAAGTGGGTGACTGGGGAGGGAGAGCCCAGGGCAGAGCCCTGGGCTGCTGATCCTGAGATGAGAAAGTAACTAAGTTGAGAGAGAGCCGAGGCCGGGGGGGTCTGCCCTTGGCCCAATCAAAACACTTGGGAATTACAAGATTGCATAATTCTCCCACCCGATCTACCAGGGAGTCAGAACTTCTCTGAAGAGGGCCTCGGGTGGCCCTGTTAACTCAGAATTGGAGATAGCCACACCACACACACACACATATATGCCCGGCATCCATTTCCCTTGTAGACTCTTCTTCGAGACAGGGGAGTCTATCAGGCCTCCACCTGTGCAGCCAGGGGCTTTTGCTCATTCACTGCCGCTCGCAGGCAAAGAGACTACAGCTCCTTGGCTGGGGGAGGGGGGAGCAGAGCCTCTTTGGGTTCATCCCACTGGCCCTCCCCTTAGTTGGCCAAGCATCACTCTGAGCCCCGGGCATTCCACGTGCTGTCTTCTTCAGACGCTGTCTCAGTGTCGGCAAGATGGTTTTCTCCCCCTTCCTCACCCACCCATATCAGTAACTTAGTGCACTGTTCTTTCTAAGCTAGCAAGATGTTCTGCTACCGAGAAGTAGCAGTCCGTAAGAAGAGACGGGATGGAGGGCAGGAGGACCCAGCTACAGAGCCAGTTGGACCATGCTCGTGTGTTGCACAATCCAAGGGGCTCACCCTGTAACACGCATTCTATTCACACGGCTTCCCCCGGAGTTGGGTCTCAAGGTGGCCCTGGGGTGACCTTTTGAGAATGTGAAGGAATGAAAAGATACGGGCGGGAGAAAACTTCTTCCTTTCATAATATAATTACCCCAATTTTCTTAAGGGGTGTGTGTGTGTGTGTGTGTGTGTGTTGGGGAGTAGGCAATTGGGGTGGGGGAATGCTCAGACCCTGAACCCATTTGTACGAAAAAACTTTTCAAGGAAAGAAGTGGGAAGGACCCTACTTGATCCTAATATCAAGGCTTACAGGAAAGAAGAGAGAGGATGAGAATTATGGTTTCCAGTTTAGGAGTCTGGATGATGTGAGGCAGTCACCTGAGGGCACCGCAGACAACAGGAGACTGCAAAGCACTTCCCTGGCTGTGGGCAGCTGTCAGAAAGCCTCGGAGGGCCCCCCCCAATCCCCCCACCGCAAGCAGTTGCCAGGAAGGACTTCCGAGCCTGGCAAGAGGGCGCTAAAAAGGCCACCAGGATGATCAAACCACAAATAACCAAAGTGAGGGAGAAAAGAGAAGGCACCAGATTTTCATCCGAACTGGTGAGCGTCCTGAGGGAGCCCCGGACTGCTGGAAGTGAGAGCATTGCAAGCAGGCTGAGGTCAAGCAGGGTCAAAGGACAAAGTTCAGACACAAGAGGGAAAAGAGTTAGCATGGATGGGTTCATAACAGGGCTCTGTATTTTCTATTCATTGAGCATCGAGCCTATGCCAGGAATCATTTGAAGCAACTTTTGGTTATCTCACTAAATTTCTACGTTAGTTCTGTGAAGCTATTATCCTCATTTTAACAGATTAGAAAATAAAGGCACAGGTGGCTTAAGCAGCTTGCCCAGGGCTTCTCAGCTCATAAAGCTTGTGCTCATTAAACACTGGATCATTGAATGGATAAAAGAATGAGAGGGGTTCAGGGGCGCCTGGGTGGCTCAGTCGGTTAAGCATCCGACTTCAGCTCAGGTCATGATTTCACGGTCCGTGGGTTCGAGCCCCGCGTCGGGCTCTGTGCTGACAGCTCAGAGCCTGGAGCCTGTTTCAGATTCTGTGTCTCCCTCTTTCTCTGACCCTCCCCTGTTCATGCTCTCTCTCTGTCTCAAAAATAAATAAATGTTAAAAAAAATTAAAAAAAAATATTTAAAGAATGAGAGGGGTTCCTGGGTGGTTCAGTTGGTGAAGCCTCTGACTTCGGCTCAGATCACGATCTCGTGGTGAGTTCGAGTCCTGCATGGACTTCTGTGCTGACAGCTGGGAACCTGGACCCTGCTTAGGATTCTGTCTGTCTGTCTGTCTCTCTCTCTTTCTCGCTCTCAGAAATAAACATTTTAAAAAAATGTAAAAAGAATGAGAAATGAATTTCTCTTCCTCTTGAAATAGTTTAAGAAGGTACTAGATCCTTGGAAATGGCTCGTCTGTCATTTGTTCATCATGGTATTTGGCAAAATCTCATGAACTCTTAAAAATAATGGTAGGCACTGAAGGTGAGGGAGCGTGTAGCTGGTGGGATTTGTTAACCAATGAATGTGCCCCAAAGCAGGCCTCCCATGGCATTTTCTAGTCATGCCTCTATTTGGCCAAATGTTCTTTTAATTTCTGACTCAGAATGACCCAGGCTGGGAGAGTGGACGGGGCATTGAATGACAGAATGAGAATTCCCAGAAGTGTTGGGACGATCAACTAAATGAACAGGGTGAAATTGAACAAGGTTAAAAGTAAAGCCTTGCCCCTGAGGCTCAAAAAGTTAACTGCCCTGTGATGACCTGGGGGGTAGACTCAGCAGAAGCTTTGACGAGGCCCTTAGGATAGAAGCCAACTCCACACTCAGTCTGAGTTGTCAAAGGAACGTGACTCCTTAAGACCTGAAGGAAATCTGAGGTCTCGTCGACACATGTATAGTAGCCGAGTAGGAGGTCCTGTAGTATTTCACACTGGTTGGACCCCATTGGGAGCAGTTTGGTTTTAAGCACATTCTAAGAGGGCCACTGAGCATGCCCAGAGAAAAGCATTTTGGGAAATCTCCACAAACCATTTTACACTCAGAATTTACAAGGTGCTGGGGCTGCTTACCTGAGAAGACTGAAATCTTGGCACGTATGTAATAGCTGTCTACAGTTATTTGAAGAGCTTATCCAATTAACTCCAAAAGGCCAAAGAAAGGTCAATGGGTAAAAATCATAGTGGGGCCGACCTTCGTGGTATAGAGGTTTATCATGAAGATTTTGTCCTTGGGGCGCCGGGGGGGCTCAGCTGGTTAAGCCTCTGACTTCGGCTGGGGTCATGATCTCTTGGTTCGTGAGTTCAAACCCCACCTTGGGCTCTGTGCTGACCGCTCAGAGCTTGGAGCCTGCTTCGGATTCTGCGTCTCCCTCTCTCTGCTCCTTCCCCTCTCGTGCTCTGTCTCTTAAAAATGGATAAACATTAAAATTTTTTTTTAAAAAAAGATTTTGTCTTTGAAATATCCAAATTACTTAATGGCTTTCGGTCTGATTTCCTCCTCTGTAAAACAGGGTCAATAATAGTAACTCTTTAACAAGCTACTATGAAAAGAAATTGAAATGTACATAGCCCGGTGCCTGACACAAAGGGACCATTAAAGTGTTGGTATATCTTACTTTCTAATGACTTACACTTAGAGCTGCCTGATAGTGGAAGAGGTTGCTTTCAGAGGCCTTGAGCCTGCTTCCTCCCACTGATCACGTCTAAGTGCCCACACAGGTGGTGTGGGAGGCATGCCGTCACTGGGTTGGGGACTGGAGTCAAGTGGTCTCCAATGTCTCCCTTTTTCCACCTTCATTTCAAGGAACCACCTCACCTCATCCTTGGTCTTAGTCTCAGGCCATATGATCTGGGAAAGTCTGACCCCCACCTCCCAGATCCAGAGGTTGGCAGGAGACTAAGGCCTGGCCAGCATGTCCCCTCCCTGGTTGTGATGATCTGTTCAGGGACGTGCCTGTGACCCAAACCAGCCCAACAGCTTCAGGATGGGGCTGAAGGTCCTGTGAGAAGGAGGATTTCTGTCCCTTGAGATTGATAATCTTGACCCTGGAGACCTTGGTGGCATTATTTGAGAAAGAAGTCAAGAGAGAGAAAAGTAAATTTGAGAGATGGGGAGAAACAAATTCCTAATAACATTCTCTTAACAGCTAGATCCAGCTATTCCTGAAACCCTCCTGCACATTTAAGGTACTTCAGTCAATAAATCCCCCTTTTCCTCCAAGTCCGTGTGGGCTGGGGATCTCTCTTTTGGGAACCAAAGAGGAATGGCCAAGCCTTAGTTCTCCTCGTTAGGAGGATAGTAACCTACAGGACGCTGGGGGAGATCACAAATCCCTTTGGGCAATTCCAGCTGAAACAACAGACTACCTATGACTGGGTCTCCATGGGAGACCCCCAGTGGGAACCGCTCAGCTGAGCCCAGTCATTCCATAGGACCACGAGAGACAACAATGAACTGTTATAGGTAGCTGTGCTGGGCAACTAGAACACACATCTAATGGTGGGGCCTCTGAGAAAATTCCAGCAAGTGCTGTAAAAGCCTCCAGCCCAGGGGGAGCTCCCACTTTGTTTCTGAGCTACTTGGCGGCAGCCAGGGTACAGTGACTCTAACTGCAGCCTTTATAACCCCTTTGTCTACTCTTTTCCTTATCAGTGGTTAGGATGACAGCCCTTCTTAAATTCTGAAGGATTTCTTTTATTCCAGGCCCTCATCCGATTCACCTCCCTTCCATTCAGCCAATCTGTGTGCACACACCCTCAGTGCCGCCCGTGGTAATAAGGGGTTCTATTCCAACGTCAGGTCAATCCTTTTCACCTTATTTCAGGGAGGAATTCAATCAGAGAAACTCTTTTGTTCCTTGGGGTAGCTGTTATTTATAGACGCTACTGATTAGATAAAATCTGTAAAGTTGAAATGTACGTACCCATGGGTTTAGGAATCCTGCTGATAAGCATTTATTCCGTGGACACTCATAAAAGTTTGCTAAGATAGCTACAGAAGGATGTTAAGTGGAGCCTTTTGGCAACTGGGGGAAAAAAAAAGAACAAATTGTCCAGGCATAGGGACTGGTTGAATAAATTATGGTACCTCTAAATGTGGGATCTGTGAAGTCAGATTTTTTTTTTTTTTTACAAAAGAGATGAATCTATGTGTTGATCTGGAGAGAGCTCTGGAGTATATTGTGATGTGGAAACCACACTCCTACCACATTGCATAACTCTGGTGGACACTGTTCACGTTGTGCACTACCTGAACGCAGCCCTCACTCGGGGCACCTGAAAATGCAGTGGGGTTGCTGTCCCAGGGAGGGGTGCAATCCTCAGGCTAAAATATTTAAGCGCAAACAGATATGTTGTTTCATACATAAACGTTTCTCCCTGGAGTGGGGGAGGGGCGGGGGGGGAGGGAACACAAGAAAGTTTTCAAAGTGGTGCCTTGGAGAGAGAAATAAACAAGGCGGGGGGGGGGGTGTTTCACTTTTTAATTTGTACCTTTTTGTCCACATATATCATCCAATCAAGTACTTGTATCCATTAACCATCTACAGCTATTACCCGGGGGGTGGCGGAGAGGGGATGATGGGCCATGTTTGTTTTAGTCTTTAGACTTTTCTACGCTAGGCTTTCAAACCCTAAGGTGCGACCTTTTCCCCCAAAGAAACCGCTAAGCTTTACTGTATATACCCAGCCTGAGTTTTGGAGGTTATCCAAGGCAAGGTATCCATTTTTCTCGGGCGAAGCATAACACTTGCTCCTGTTACAACATTCCCTCCTGTGATGTGCTTGTTTCTGCTTGTGCAAGAAGCCTTGAAATCCTTGGGTGAGCACATATTTTGGTCCCCCGTGGTGGTTAGTGGAATGTGGGACCAGGGTACAGGTGGGTGACGGCTCCTGTAGAGAGGTGCTGTCCCCCGCCTCCCCCCCCCCCACCCTCGGTTGGTCCCTGCCAGGTGGCCCACGCCGTCAGCCATCAGACACCCCAGTGCTGCTCCCTGCGTGCCAACTCCCAGGGCTTGTTGGAAGAGGGACATGAGTCAGCACATTTGCCCGATTCGAGGCTGGCCCGGCGCCAGCATGATGCCCTGCCTGGGTTCAACTGCCCGACTCCAGCAGTAACTGGCAAGATGGGGTCATAGCCACCTCTCGGGTTCTAGAAATGAGCTCATCTCCTTTGGCTGCTCTGGGGAGACAGATGCCCGGGGAAAGGGAGCCAAGGGCAGCTGGTCTAGGGGGAGGGCTGCCTCCTCACCAACACCTCAGGGAGAGGGACAGGACTGGGTACAGTCTGAGGAGTCCCGACTCCCCAGCTGACACCCCCCTCCAGGCCAGGGGAACTCCTGATGTGGCCTCTCTGCAGCCCGGCGGACGAGGACTCCTACCCATATTTCTCAGCAACACTCTGTTCTAGCTCCCCGGCTTCTTCTTGGTGGAGGTACCCAACGAGCAAAAGCCATATGACTGCAAGCATTAAACAATCATTCACGTAAATCAGTGAGGTGAGAGCCATCCTCGCTGCCGGCCCCAAATCACTGTCTCTTTAAAGCTCCTTCTCCAAATGGTCAGTCGGGCTCAAGGACCTTACCTCTCACACCCTGTGCACCTGCTCACGCCCTGGCCCCTCTCCACTTCAGGAGCTCCACAAATCAACCAAAGAAACGCCTGGAGTGAATGCTCTTCGTTCTGGGTGTCCCTGGAGCTCCCTTTGGCCTGGTGATCCCTCTGACTGAGGAAAATACTGTCTTAACCCATTATGGTTTGACCTTCAGGGTTAGCTGAGGGTCCCCAAGGAATCTTGTTGTTTCCCATGGCTTCCCTAATTTGGGGTTCTCTTCTTCAGAGGCAGAGAAGTGTCCTTGTCCTTCAGGGAAAAAGCCCCCCAAGACCTCACACATCGGGGGCCCCCTCCATTTTCAGAACAATTCTGAACAGCGTAATGTCACAGATGGTCGGTCCTGTGACAACAGCAGCTCCTTCCTGGGGACCCCGCTTCAGAAGGGATCGGTCCCCATGTCAAGAGACCACAAACGCTGGTACTGTCGGGGATGTGAGGGGGAAAACAATTTCATTGACTGATGTCTGTCAGGGGCTATGCTGGACACCATAAGAATTTCAATCTTCTATATTCCTCTCGACAATCCTGAGTGGAAACATTTTTGCCCTTTGTTCCACAGAAGAGGGAACAGAAGCTCCGGCATTTAGTGGTTTCTTGGGGTCACATAGCTCAAATAGAGCCGCTGTCTGCCCCCCCCCCACCCCCCGCAAACCTCTGACTACCTCTCTCTGGGTGACTGAGGTGACACTACAGGCTGAAAAAGTAAACAGTCCTTGGTGAGAGAATCCGATGGAGTGTTCAGATAGACCCGGCGTGCCCCTCCCACAGGTGCAACATGACCCAGCCTTGCGGTTCACTCACAATGGGGGCTTTGTGCCAACACGGCAAAGAGACGGCGAGTCTCAACCCGTGGCACATGCCATTCCTGCCCTGATCCTAATTCCCATGAAAGTCTGTCAAATAGGATTGAAAGGAAAACCGAAGGAGGCTGCAAAGCCCTTTCCCGAGGCCCCCAAATTCAGGGCCTTTCCGCCCAAGGCCCAGTTCACTCATCCCTCCCCATGTTGGTGGGCCTAACTGGTAGAAGACCGCTGTCCTTGACGGCTGCGTGGGCCCTGGGCTTGGAGCCTTTCCCCACTCACGATGACATGGCTGTAGGACCACACAGGGGCTACCGTGTCCCCTGAAACACCATCCGCTGGGTAATGATGCCAATGGCTGTTGCCGCTTAGGAAGGCACTTTGTGTGCCTGGCTTGTGGCCCTGTGGTTACCATGATGAGGCTAGAACGGAGTCTCCAGGGTCCCCACTCGGGCCAAACCATCATCAAAGTCAATCTCCAAATAGAGTCAACTCTCGATTATTCATTGACTAATGGTTCAGTCTGTCCCTCCCCTTTCTCCTCCTCCCTCTTTCTCTTGCTTCTCGTTGCCAGCAGCATTGTGGCTCTCCTCAGTGATATGCCCACCAGCGCAGGACATGGCAGAGGACTTGACTAGTCAGCATCAGGGCCTGTTAGCGATCCCAGTAAAGAGTTTAAGAAGCAATTTGGGCGGAACATGGATTTTGAATAATCTCGCTAAGCTTATCCCCCCTTACCATGGATAAGAGACAACTGCCTTGAGTTCTTTGAGCCCCTCTGCTAAGGGGGGCAGGGAGGCAGGGCCCAGGGCCCAGGCTGAGACTGGCCAGGATGAGAGGCAGGCGTGCCCCATCTTGCAGACCCAGGATGCGTGTGTGCGTTTACCCAGAATCTCCAAAGATCTGTCTCTGGTGGGGGGGTGGAGAAAATGACTTTGGAAATAAAGGAAGCCCCCAGAGTTTTCCTCTCTTGAATGGCTGGAGTTTTATGTCCCCCGATTCAATAAATTGGCACATAAAACATGAAAAGCCGTTTCCAAAAGTTGAATTCACCTGAATTCAGCTACTATAGAAGTTGTCACATCTTTCCCAGCCACCAAGATGACTTTGGAGGCTTAAGCTGGGTTGCATTTCCAAGAAAAACCACCACCAGAGCTTTGCTTCGTATTATTAATGAATGCTAACGTATTGACACATTAAGTGATCAAGTGATACACGTGAAAATATCTTATTTCATCTTTCTAACTCCACGAGGTAGAAACTATTATTTCCCATTTGCAGAAAGTGAGACTTGTAAGTCACTTGTTCCAGCTTGTTCAGCAGTGAGGGGACAAGAAGAAGTTGTCTTACTTAATTTTCAGACATCACCGTCTTTGATCTACAGTGCGGTCCATGACACATGATTTAGCCTCTTCCCTTGAGCGACAAAACGCCAGTAATAAAACTGGGGATCCCCAGCCCTACTCGGTCCTCTCCATTGGTGTCCTGAGTTTCAGATGTGTGTAGCCCGGGCGTTCCCCTCCGCTGGACCATCCCTGCCATTTAGCCGCGAATCGTGCATGTCGTGTGGTTTTTTATGTTTGTCCTCTCAAGCATTGTTAGGTCTTATAATCTAACTTTTCCTGTGATACTTTCTCTCCCCAGAGTGTCATGAGAAAGGATGGTGTCATATTTCATGCCTATTGGAATTTGTCACTCTTCCTAAATGATCCCAGGCATGGGGCAAGCCCATAAAACCCATTTCCTGATTATTTAGTGGACTGATTTAGGAGTAGAAACCACGTGGAGCATACTTCTAGTGTATCGCTCACGGTGCTTAACACAGCCCTCGGCATAGAGTAAATGCTCACCATTTTTGTCGACTTGAGTGTTGGACCATTGGGAAGAAAGAGAGAATGAGTCCCATAGTCACCAAAGCATCTACTGTGTGGCTTATGTATATTATCTAATTTATTTTTTTAATGTTTCTTTTTGAGAGAGAGAGAGAGGAACAGAGAGAGAGGGAGACACAGAATCTGAAGCAGGCCCCAGGATCTGAGCTGTCGGCACAGAGCCCGACATGAGGCTCAAACTCACGAACCACGAGATCATGACCTGAGCCAAAGTCAGACGCTTAACCGACTGAGCCACCCAGGCGCCCCTCTATATTATCTAATTGAAACTTCACAATAATTCTGTGATGTAGACGGTGTCCCTACTTTTCATATAGCCTCAAACCAACAGCTGGGGAACGAGGAAAGTAACGTTCATGTACAGGGCCCCAGCAGCAGGGTGAGGAAACCATAGGCAACTGACAACGGAGTACCACTCTTGGGGACACCCAGGAGGTAGTTACGTGGCGCGCAAGCAGGGGGCCAGGGTTAGACGGGCCACGTTCTAGGAACGACGGAGAGGTAGGACAGGGTGCCTCAGCCTGCAGCCCACAGCAACAGCCGTAGGGAGTTTCTGTCCCCGACCTTGGACTTAGTCCCGACACCAGACTCTGCCCGTATTAAGCCTTTGTCTACGGGCAAATGACAGCAACCCTCCAGCCCATTACTTTCCAATTGTTCCTGGACCTGAACTGGTTCCAGCTGGATAAATCTGCATCAGAACAGAGAGAGGGCTCCCTAGGAATCTGTGGGAATGTGGAGGAGTGGGCAAGATAGGAGACAGTGGGATTAAAAGATTTAACAAAGAAAGCACTCCTTTACACGGGACAATGCCCAGCAGGCTGGTTTTAGAGCACGGACGGAGTGGGCTTTCTAGAGCCCGGGAACAAGGGAGTTTATATTTACCTAAACGTCTACAAACCATTGAGGCTGCTGGTCTGCCTGTCTTGTGGGAGCCTGGGATTGTGCCAGAGTTCTCACCCGTCCCGCCCACTCTCTGTGCATGCTGGCTTCCCCTGCAAGTTGGGAAAATCTGTCTCCACAGGAAGGCTGATAGGTGAGACAGACCTCCCGGAGAGGGAGGCGGGAGGGGGCCTTACCCCAAGCCCCACTCCGAGGTGCGTGCCCTTGCACACAACGGCTCCCATTCTGCCCAAAGAGATGGGTGCTATCCTTGCCTAGGTGGCAAGACAGGGGGACCCCTCAGGTCCCTTCCTGCCCCATTTTTAGGAGCCTGGGCTCAGCACTTAGGACCTCCTCTCCCTTTGTTCATCGCTGCCTGGGTATAGCAGGTGCTCAGTAAAAAATTGTCAAATAAATGATTTGACAATGTGTCTATTAACCTGTCCTCCTCTGCAGCACCACGGCTGGGCCGGCAGTTGTATAAATCTGGGGGGCAGGGTGGAGGGTGGGGGAGCAGAGTGGGGCGGGGGGGAGCCACTAGACACGCGTGCCGTTGGTCAGTTCTCGGAGGGAGATAGGGCTTGGCTCTCCCAGCTTCCTTCCTATGGGTGAAGAAACAACGCCCAGGGACGCAAGGGCCCCACATGCTCAGATCCACCAGCCTCTCCACCATGCCCCTCCACCAGCCTCCTTGCCCCCTTCTTAGGGCCTGTAATTCCTTCCCTCGGCACCCAAGGCCCTTCGGACCCTCGCTGACCTAACTCTCCAGTTCAGATTCCCATGCCACCTAGCCTCTCCACCACATTTGGGACGTCTAGTACTTGGCAGTTCCCCCTTCTCCCCTTCATTTGGGAAACTTCTCGCTTTGGAGTCCACAGTCATCACCTCTTTTGGGAAGCCTTCCCGGGATGCCCCTAGGCAGCCTTAGTGGTGACTCGGACCTGAGTCTCACCGTGTCCTGTGCTTTCCTCCGTCACGGTACTTAGCATTTGCATTTGTGCCGTATTAGGATTACCTGGCTCTCTCCTCTCCTTCCTGGGTGATCTTCTAGAGGAAGGATCTTACGCTTTACCGCTTTACCCCTACCGCACTGCCTGCCTGCCACAGAGCAGGAGCTCCAGGGATGTTACTGAACGACGATCGCTACTATTTTATTTAAACCTGCCACTTTAAACAAGCTCGTTCCGCGCAGTAACTCACTTAACCCTTACAACGACAACCCTATGAAGTAGATGATTGTGATGTTTCCTAATTTAAACTATTTCTTATCATAATTGAGCATCGCATTTGATCGAAGAAACGCAAGCACGAGCCAGCGAGGGCAGAGCCCAGCACAGAAGTAGACAACCATCTCGCCGACCTCTTCCTGCTCGCCAGAACCTCTGTAAGCTCATTCTTGCCTTCCCAGGAATGTTCCCCTTGTCCACAGCCTTTTGAAATTACAACTGTCTCCAGACTCAGTCACATTTTCCATGACACTCACTCTGCCCTCTGGCCCACACAGAGGAGCTCACTCCTGACCTCCTGCAGCCTCAAGACCAGCAGGGGACACATGTTCTGATTTCTCTTCTTGCGTCATCGCGTCGCACTCCTCCCAACGTAAAGGACGCTACTGCTCCTCCAGGCAAGTGTCTGAGCCTTACGTTCTTGTTTGCCCCTCCCGTGTGCCCAGCGGATTGTTAGGAGCACGAGAGGGGCTAGAGGATACTTAGTGGTGTTTTGAACCACAGAACACCTCGGAGTTTGTTCCCTTCTTTGCCGACAATTGTCGCTATTTGCCGTGGTCATGAGGGCGGCCCCGGCTGCCCCGGCCACTGCTAGGTGTGGGCGTGGTTCTGATCTGCGGTGTCCGGACCGCAGACTGGGGCTGGGGATATGTGGTGTAATGGAGGCTCCTTGTCCTCTTCTGCAGATCAGACCCGTTTACAGGTCTCTCAGCAACTGGCCTCTTGTTATCCCGACTCTTCCTTTTGATTTCCTCTCCTGAGCCCTGCAGAAAGGAGTCGGAGCAATGAAAGAGCTGAAGAAGTTGAGCTGAATGAGGACGGGGTGAGACAACAAAGGAGTGTTCAGGAAGGAGACCTGCGGATCGTCTGGGGAATGGGACGGCGTGTGCCACCTCTGCCTTTCTGGGGACATCCTTATGGCGACCCACCACCTCCATGGGCCCCTGGATCCTGCTGGAATGAAGCTGTTGGAAGAGCCCAGAGCAGGAGCTTAGGGACCATTCATTTACTCTGTACGCGACTTGAGCAGCTCACCTTCTCCCTAAGTTTCAGCTTTCTTACCTGAAAAATGAAATGATAGTGTCTAGACTACCCCCTTCATGGTGGGGGGGAGGGGGTTGTTGTGTGGATTACATGAGCAAAGTGTGTGAGACTCTGTGGACCTGAAGTCATTACAGCCATCCATTCATTCACCCCCTCACGCGTTCGGTAAATATTTATCGAGATCTCCCCGTGCACCAGACACCGAGTTGAGTTCAAGGGGGATTTGATGGAGGGCGTCGTACCAACAGATGTAGTTCCTGCTCTCGTGAAAACTACAGTCCAGTAGAGAAAATGGCTTCAGTTAATCCTACCATTGGGTAACTACTCAATGAGGTAACAGGAAAGGAGCACGGTTTCCATAGAGAAGCGTGGCTCGGGAACAGATCACATGACGCACTTTGTTGCTGTTGTAACCCTAGCCAACCGGTTCTCAAATTTTGAATTGCAAGAGTCACCTGAGCCACATTCCCCAGGGAGTCTGATTTCCTGGCTCTAGAATTTCCCTTCCAGAAATGGACATTTTTACCATGCTCCTCCACCCCCCCTCCTCCAAGACATTCTCGTGCAACTGACCTTTGGCCAAATTTTAAGAAAGAGCGACCAAAGGTTAGCGTGGAGCCTTAACTAGAGACTGGTGCCTCCTGAGGTCTCTGCCACAATTCCTGTGTTTCTTAGCTGATTCCACTCCAGGCCATTCCTGAAGCCAACGGATGTCGGGCGAGCCAACGGATTCTCCTCTTCGCTTAAGCTACTTTGAGAGCCAATGGATTCTCCTCTTCGCTTAAGCTACTTTGACCTGGGTTTCCGGTCACTTACAAACACTCCCTGCTGCCTAATTTAGGTCCTCCTGACCTCTGTGAGCTCCCCTCATGATGTCTGCTGGCTCTGCGGTGAATACAGGATACGCAGGGGTGAAGTCACGATTTACCGTTGGAAACGACAGTTAGCTTCATTACCGTTCTACACCTGCTCCCCCCACCCCGCCCCTTATAGCCCCTCGCGTTCATCTGTAGGCGTTTTGTGGCATCTGCAACACGTGCGATGCACTCAACACGAACATCAGCAACAAGTCGCGAAATACTAATTTCTGACCACACGCGACTGGCGCTTACGTCCACGGCCGAATGGTTGGATGATCGCTCCGTATCCCCAAACCACGCAGAGTGGGACCTGGATGTTCGTGTTCTGGAGTCGTGTTCTGGGTGTTCGTGTTCTGGATCGTGGGTCTGGATCCTGGCTCTGCTGGCTCCATGATGGGGGACTACGTCACCTCACTTCTCTGAGCCCTTAGTTTCTCCATGGGCAAAATGAAAACAGCGAGTAAGACCTACCTCGTAAGGCGGTGGTGGGGGCCAAATGCACTACTGGACATAGAGAACTTAGCCTAGGGCCTGGCGCACAGTCAGGGCTCAGTAAATCTTAGCAATTATTAGGTGGGCATAAATGTGCTTACAGTAGCAATCCCTGCAGAAGGTCTCCCCCAACCTTTTACCCGCATTAGGAAATCGTGTTTGCGACCATGCTTCCCTTTCCTCCGAATGAATACTGGGTTTTTTTTTTTTATTTATTTAAATCTACTATTCACCTCCTGTCTCCTAGAGTTTCAGCCTCCTTCACTTCTCCCTTTTCTGCCAATTCAGTGTCCTCCTCTTTGCATGAACTCCAGAGTCTCTGTGATGCCCCTTCCGTAACATCAAGACTCTGCTTTGAGCCTCTGTCATTGTGTATGTCTCCTCAGTGGTCCTGGAGGCCCCCAGAGACCACACGGAAGCTCCAGGCACACCTGTGTCCCCAGTGCCCAGCACACACCATCACGGCCACCCAAACTACGTGCCCAGCACTCGCTGGTGGCTTACATAACTCCTGCCGTTCTTACTTAGTCCCCTGAACTTTGCTTCCTTTGCTTGTAAATTAAGGGTAGTAACACCTACTTCCTTTGACTGCTGGGGAAATTGGAGGTGGTGACATATACAAAGCACAGGTCAAGGCTCAGTAACATTTAATATTGTAGTTTTTATTACCATCTACCTGTAGAGAGAGTAAAACAGATCGAAGGCCGGCATTTTCACACACACACACACACGCACGCTGTTTCATCTGCAGACTCCAGAACCGAGGCCAAAACTCGGCCAAACAAAGCTGACCACTGACCACCAAGCCCAGTCTGCAATGATGAGGGCATCAGTCTAGTGCCCATCTTGTCTGGAAGAATCTGTTCCCAGTCACCACCATCACTACCTCTTTGCTCCATCACTTTCTTTCTATTGTGGGTGTTTCTGTTTTTGTTTTGTTTTTCGTTGTAACATCATTTATTAATGATGTTAAGATTTATTAACTAATCTTTATTAGTTTGCTCCACAACTTTAACTCAGTCTGTCTCTCTGATAAAATTCACCAAACATTGAAATGACCCTTACTCATCTTGAAACGTATAGTTCAGTTGTGTGAATTGCATTCACATCATTGCGACACCAATCTCCAGAACTGTTTCATCTTGCAAAACTAAAACTCTATATGGGGCGCCTGGGTGGCTCAGTCGGTTAAGTGTCTGACTTCGGCTCAAGTCATGATCTCGCGGTCCATGAGTTCAAGCCCCAAGGCAGGCTCTGTGCTGGCAGCTTAGAGCCTGGAGCCTGCTTCGGATTCTGTGTCTCCCTCTCTCTGCTCCTCCCCGACTCGCTCTCAATCAATCTCTCTCTCTCAAAAATAAACGAACATTAAAATTTTTTTTAAAAACCCTAAAACTCGATATCAATTAAGCCACTCCCCAATCTTTCCTTTCCCACCCCCTGGAAACCAGGTAACCATCATTCTACTTTATGTCTCTATGAACTTGACTACCCCAGGTACATCTTTAAAGGGGACTCACACAATATCTGTCTTTCTGTAACTGGCTTATCCACTTAGCATAATGTCCTCAACTTTCATCTGTGTCGTAGCTAGAATTTCCTTCCTTTTTAAGGCCGAGTAATATTCCAATAGACGCATATACCCCATCTTGTTTACCCATTCATTGTCAACAGCCAGTTGGGTTACTTCTACTTTGGGCTGTCATGACTACTGTTGCTATGAATATGGGTGCACAAACATCTCTTCAAGACCCTGGTTTCAACTCTTTTGCGTAACCAGGTATTCCCCCACTTGTTGAAACTTCACATTGGGCCACTTTACTTTTACAAATACCCATTTTTGCTAGGCAAAGAAATCCAAAGGGGAGTTTCACTTTTGTGAAAAGAGGTGAAAAGCCAAACTAGCATTCAGCATTTGTTTTGCAACAAGCCTCTATAGAGGCAGCTCACCCACCAGCAGCAAGGGTGGCCCCTCCAATTTCCTCCCCTGGGAACTGTGCTCAGACCTCTGTCCCAAGCCACCATAGCCTTGAACTGTGTCTGTGAGCATCTGTGATGCATCTCGTTTTATTCCGTGCATCCGTTAGCAAGGTATATCCTATGTTCTCAGAAACGCCTAAGAGAGGTTACTTTTTGGATCTGGGAACACCAGACACTTTTCCATGTAAGTTAATGGTAATGACCTCTTTGCTTTATGCCATTTCAGCTTGTGAAAGTTTTCATAGGAACACTCCTTTCGGATAGTGGGGGGAACCCGTGTACCCAGAAGCAGAATTACTGGATCGTACCGTAATTCTATTTTAAATGTCCTGGTGAGCTGCCATACTGTTTTCCACGGTGGCTGCACCATTGGACGTCTTCACCAACACTGCACGTGGGTTCCAATTTTTCCACGTCCTCGTCGATCCTTATTTTCTGTTTTTCTGAGAGAAGCCCTCCTTGTTGGTGCGAGGTGGGCCGTAACTCTGTTTTCCCCCTGGCCTTAGGGGCTTTTTTGACCAAGGACAGACCTAAGGGGCGGATTTTTCCAACGCCACCCGAGGGGAGGGGCAGAATCCTGGCAGAGGGAGCCCAGGCCCCGTCATTTATTTGCTCATCAGGATTAAGCGCTTTTGTCTCCCGGTTGAGAAAACAGGCTCAGAACGATTAAGCAACCTGCCCGAGAGCACACGGCCAGAAAATGGGTATTTGAACCGGGCCCCACATAAATGTGGAAGAATTGCCCTGTGCATCGACATCCACACTCTGAGCCCAATGTGAGAACGCTCCCTCTCTGATTCTCTCGTGGCAATACAACCCTTGGCTTCTGCTCTGCTGCTCCTCCCCCCTGCTGCTCAGGGCCTATTGGGCTGGGTGACTGGGAAACAGACTGCATTTATTATTTAACCAAGTGCCCAGGTGCACCTGCTGTGGCATTGGGTGCCGTTTATGATTACAATGAAATGCGTGGTTCCGAGCATTAGGAGATTTACAAGTTTCCTTCTAGTCCCAAACTCAGAGACTGAGGGGCAAGGGTTGACCAGCTGGAGGTCCCTTTAAGTAAGAGCTGCTTGCAGAGAGAGCCATTAAAAGATGATGCATTGGGCTTGGCTTTGCCTGGACTTGTGTGCAAACAACAGCAGTTTCCAGATCTCTCCCCCTGCAGCAGCTGGGCGGAGCCCCTGTTTGGGACCGAGCGGGAGGTAAGGCAGGGTAGGCTGTCCCGGATCCCAGCTGGAGAGGACCGGTCCTGCCCAACCCAAGCTTGCAGAGGCAGCCAGCCTGTACTACTTGAAGTATCTTAAATGCACCCCGAGGGATCACTAGTCAATCAAGGCACAGCCCTAGCAGAAGAGGCCTTTTAAAGGTGAACCCACATGCACCCCCGTGTGCGCCTCACGGCTACAGGTTAGCGATGCTTGACTGGCCCCCTCGGCCTGTTACGCTCCCGACTTACTGCAGAAGTAACCTTCATACTATGACCCGGTCGTGGAGAAGCCAGAGGTCAGTCCCGTGAGGGCTACGCCCTCAAGGAAGCCTGGCCAGAGGGGCCAAGAGGTGCTTGTGAACCTAGCTCTCCACAGCAACACGGGGGGGGGGGGGGGCAGTGAAGGGCCTGGGGCTTTGACTGGAAGGGAGCCGGAGGAACCAATATATGTGGGGTCCATAGCCAGTGTGGCTTGCACAGATACGCCAATCCATGGGCTGGATTGAGATGGGGGGTAACGCAGAACTGTGTTCGGGATGTAGAGAGGTTTGTCACCAGCTGCTGCACCAGAGATGTGACAGTCAGGACACGTGGCTGGTTACGAAGGCACTAAAGGTGTGAGAAGGGACTGGGGATAGTCCTGAGGATCAACAACATCTCTCTTAAAATCTACTTTGTGCAGGGCTCAGGGGACTGTTTTCAGTGAGTGCAGCCCTCAAGGATGTACACGCGCAAAAATCACATCTCCCCGTTCAGAAGTGGCGTTTGTACGTGTATGTGGCTGAGAGCTCAGACTCACCCTTCCGCTGCGAGCTTGTGCGAGCCTGAGCTTGAGACTCCTCCTGCAGTTCTCAAGTTTCAATCTGTAAAAGACGGTGTACAAGGCTCTGGGCCAAATGATGTCTATGAATTCATGATATTTCATCCTATGACACGTAGCCTAGCGGGTGTTAGCCCCCTGTTACAAATGGGGAAAGGAGGAAGAGCATCCTGGGGGAGGGCTGGCTCTGTCCCCTGCACCAAAACAAGTGAATTGCTGGGAAAATGGCTCTGCATGTACCCTTTGAACTGGCTGAGAGTCAGTATTTGCTTGAGGAAGTATATGAAGAGGCATCATTTAGAATTGATCATTCCCAGGCTGGTTAAATGGAGTGGAATTGGATTGCTTTCTCAAACCCGGTGGCCTCTTCCTTCTTGTTAGCAAGATTGCACCGAGGGGCCCAAATCTCCCCAGATGTCCTTTTCTGCTGCACCTACAGTGGCTTCTGAGCAGGCCCAGAACCTCTGGGAGTTCTTTGGGAGACAACGAACGCCAGGGGTTCCTGTGGAGAGGGAGGAGCCTGAGGTGGGGTCGTGGAGTGAGAGCAATCCTTCATTTAAGAACGAGCTCTGGAAAAGGGAAGCCAGATGGACCAAAGAAAGAAAGAAAGAGGCACACGCATCCCTCCCACTTTCCAGATGTTTGCACACAGGCTTCTTTGTGTTCAGCTACTGTTTTAGACTTGCTGAATCAATGTATCTTAGTCCCAGAAAGGACTTACGAGCTGATTGGTCCAGCCACACTATCTTACCGGTGGCAGGTACCTTGCCTGCTGTTACACAGCTAGCTAGCTGGTGACAAAGTCCAGACTAAAACCTCGGTTTCCTCTTTCCTGGTGCAGTGCTCTTTCTATCTCCTCAATGGCTTCCAAACTGCTCATTTTCCAGATCCCTCTTGCAAGACTTTGTCCCTGGCCCCAGGGCGGCAGGCCCTTGTGACAGGAACCAACAGTTCGGGGAGCAGCAGGAGAGGGTGCACCGGGGGAGGCTGGGGGATGGGCCACCCTGCAAGTTCATTTTATTCACTTCAGTGAGACCAAATGAAATTGGAGCATGAACATGTTGAGTGTGCCTCTGTGCGGTCTAAACCAGCCCTGAATACTAACCAGGAAGCTTAGAGGGAGCTAAAAATAACTGGCTAATCACCACCAGGAAGAATTAACAAGGACTCGGAAGAAAGGAAAATGTCTTAATATTCCATCTCCCTACAGCTGGGCTCCAGCTGCGGCTGGTCCCCTCCTGGCTTCCACAGGGCAGGTAATTAGGCAGCGAGGAAGCTCCAACACTCATGCGCGCTGGGAGGGGGGGGGCCTGCCCCAGCCTGCAGGAGGGTAAACGGAACAGGGTTATTTGGGGTGAGGTGTTGGAAAACAGTGAACGCAGAAGAAATGCAATGTGACAGGAGGCAGGTTTTGAAGAATAAAACAGATGTCACAGCTTATACCCCTTCTCTTTTGAGAAAGCAAAATCCTTAATTAAAGGGAAACATCATTATCTTCTGCCTTGCACACCCTCCGAAAGTCTTCCCTAAGCGCTGGCACCCAGTTCAATGCTGAAGTCCGTGCCCTGGGGACCACACTGAAATGAGGTCTTCCTGGCAAAATTACTCTTTGGACAAGGGCCAAGGCGAACCCACAAGAAACCAAATGCTGCGATGGAGCAGAGCATGCATGAAATTGTGAAGGCATGACTAGAATGATTCGCTCACAGAACCCAAAAGAGTAGGAATAGGGAACAATTATTGCCATTTGGGAGCGGTCAGGTCAAGAGAAATAAAACAAGAAATATCATTTTGTAGAGGGCATGGTAATACTCAGAAGAACTTACTTCCTCCAAAAAATTTAATGGGTTTAAATAAATACAAATTGGTTTAGAAGATTCACGAGATTCACGAGTGCGCTTAAGCGCACATAGAACATTCTCCAGGATAGGTCACATGGGAGACCAGAAAGCAAGTCTCAGTGAATCTAAGAAAATTAAAATCATATCAAGCATCTTTTCTGAACACAACAGTGTGAAACTAGAAATCAACTATAAGAGAAACTGGAATAAATAAATACATACACAAGGAGGCTAAACAACATGATACTAAACAACCAACATGTCAACAAAGAAATCAAAGAGGAAATTAAAAAAAAATAAATGGAGACAAGTGAAAATTAAAACACAATGGTTCAAAATCTTTGGGACACAACAAAAGCAGATCTAAGAGGATACATACCTAACTCAAGAAACAATAAAAATCTCAAATAAACAACCTAACCTTACACCTGAAGGAGCTAGACAAAGAAGAAGAAACAAAACCCAATGCTAGTAGAAGGAAGGAAATAATAAAGATCAGAGCAGAAACAGAGAAAGACAATAGAAAATATCAATGAAACTAAGAGTTGGTTCTTTGAAAAGATAAACAAAATTGATAAACCTTTAAGAAAAAAGACAGAGGACTCAAATAAATAAAATCAGAAATAAAAAGGAAAAACGACCAACACGACAGAAATACAAAGAATTATAAAAGACTATTATGAAAAATTATATACCAACAAACTGAAATAGATAAATTCCTAGAAATGTACAATGTTCCAAAACTGGCTTAGGAAGAAATAGAAAATTTGAACTAGAATCAATTACTAGTATCAAAATTGAATTGGTAATCAAAAACTTCCAACAAACAAAAGTCCAGGTTCAAATGGCTTCACAGGTGAATTCGACCAAGCATTTAAAGAAGAGTTAATATCTATTCTCAAACTATTCCAAAAAATAAAAAAGGAAGGAGAGCTTCCAAGTTCATTCTACTAGGATAGCATTACCCTGTATCAGGGTAGAAAAAGATGCTACAAGAAAAGCTACAGCACGATATCCCTGATGAACATGGATCTAAAATCCTGAAGAAAATATCAGCAAACTGAATTCGATAACACATTAAAAGAATCATTCATCATAATCAAATAGTATTTATTCCATGGTTGCAAGGGTGGTTCAATATTTGCAAATCAATCAATGTGATACACCACATTCAAATGAAAAAGAATAAAAGCCATATGATCACCTTGGGGCAGAAAAAGTTTTGGACAAAATACAACATCTGTTTATGATGAAAACTATCAACAAAGTGGGTTTAGAGGAAACATACTTTGACATAATACAGGCCATATATGAAAAAATTCACAGCTAACACCATGCTCAGTGGGGAAAAACTGAAAGCTGTTCCTCTAAGATAAGGAATAACACAAAGATATCCACTCTTACCACTTTTATTCAATATAATACTGGAAGTCCTTAGCCATAGCAATCAGACAAGAAAAAGAAAAGGCATCCAAACTGGTAAGGAAGAAGTAGAACTTTCACTATTTACAGATGACATGACACTACATATAGAAAGCCCTAAAGACTGAATCAAAAAACTATTAGAACTAAAAAATGACTTCAGTGAAGTTGCAGGATGTGAAATTAATATATAAAAATCTTTCATGCTTCAATAGACGAATAATGAAATAGCTGAAAGAGAAATTAAGAAAACAATCCCGTTTACAATTGTATCAAAAAGAATAAAGTACCTAGGAATAAATTTAACCAAGGAGGTGAAAGAGTTATACACAGAAAACTGTAAGACACTGATGAAAGAAACTGAAGATGACACAAACAAATGGAAGAATGTATTGTGTTCATGGGCTGGAAGAATGAATACTGTTAAATGTCCACACGACTCAAAGCAATCTACAGGTTCAGTGCAATCTCTATCACAATACCAATAGCATTTTTCACAGAATTAGGGTAAGTAATCCTAATATTTATATGGAACTACAAGAGACCCCAATAACAAAAGCAATCTTGAGAAAAAAGAGCAAAGCTTAACATATTACAATCCTAAATTTCAAGATATACCACAAAGCTTTAGTAATCAAAACAGTATGGTACTAGCACAAATAGTAGATACACAGATCAATGGGTCAGGACAGAGAGCTCAGAAATAAATCCACACTTATATGGTCAATCAATCTGTGAGACAGAAGGCAAGATTATGCAATGGGGGAAAGACAATCTTAATAAATGGTGTCATCAAAACTGGACAACTACATGCAGAAGAATGAAACCGGACCACTTTCTTACACCGTAACACAAAAATAAACTGAAAATGGATGAAAGACCTAAATGTGAGACCTGAAGCCATAAAACTCCTAAAGGAAAACACAGGCAGCAATGTCTTGGACATCACCTTCCACAACACATTTATGAATATGTCACTTCAGTAAAGGAAAACAAAAGCAAGGCAAAATTAGCTATTGGGACTATACCGAAATACAAGGCTTTTGCACAGCAAAGGAAACAATCACAAAAACAAAGGAAACCTGCACAATGGGAGAAGATATTTGCAAATTATATATCCAGTAAGGGGTTAATATCCAAGATATATAAAGAACGTATACAACTCAAAACAATCAGATTTAAAAAATGGTCAACAGACACATGAAAAGATGTTCAACATCACTCATCTTTGGATAAATGCAACTCAAAACCACCATGAGATATCACCTCACACCTGTCAGAATGGCTGGTATCAAAAACACAGGAAATAACAAGTGTTGTCAGGGATTGGGCGAAAAAGGAACCCTCATGCACTGGTGATGGAAATGTAAATTTGTGCAGCTACTGTGGAAAACAGCATGGAGGTGCCACAAAATACTAAAAATATAAACATCATATCATTCCACTACTGTGTATTTACCCGAGGAAAATGAAAATGAAAACACTGATTTGAAGAGGTGTATATGCACCCCTATGTCTATTACAGAATTATTTACAATAGCCAAGATATAGAAGCAGCCTAAGTGTCCACTGATAAATTAATGGACATACACACACACACACACACACACACACACACACGTACACTGGGAATATTATCAGCCATAAAAAAGAATGCAATCTTGCCATTTTCAACAACATAGTTGGAGCTAGAGGGTATTATGCTAAGTGAAATAAGTCAGACAAAGACAAATACAAAGTGGTTTTACTTCTGTGTGTAATGGAAAAAATAGCAAATGAACAAACAGACTCAAATTCGGAGAACAGACTGGTGGTTGCCAGGGAGAGGGGATGGACAAAATAGGTGAAGAGCATTTTTAAAAATTCATGAATGACAGGTACATTATTTTTAAACACTTTTTATGTTTATTTACTTTTAAGAGAGAGAGAGAGAGAGAGCGCTAGGCAGTGGGAGAGGGGCAGAGAGAGAGGGAGACAGAGAATCCCAAGCAAGCTCCCCACTGTCAGTGCAGAGCCCCACACAGGGCTCGAACTCACAAACTGTGAGATCCCGCCCTGTGCCCAAACCAAGAGCCAGATGCTTAACTGACTGAGCCACCCAGGCGCCCCACGACAAGTACATTATTAGAAACAGTTGCCGTTGAGGAGCTGTTTGGTAGCACACCCCGAACCCTTTGATTCATTACCATGGGCAACATGCTCGTGATGCTTCCCCAACCCGTGTGCTTGGTGTGGGCAAGTGGGGGGGGGGTACAATAGAAAGCAGCTGGGGGTAAAATGAGAGGCAGAGTGAGGTGAGAAAAAGCATGCGGACTTTGGACGCGTAAGTGAGATGGGTCCAAGTCCTGCTCCACCAATTTTTAGCTGGATCTTAGCCCAGCTTGATTTATGCAGCTACGGTTAGCTTGGCTCTATGGGTCTTTATTTCTCACCTGCAGATAAGACGGCCATGTGATTTCCTCTGTAACAGGAGAAGCAAACCACTGCCCACCTGCGAAAATGCTTCATTCTAATGTGCAATACAGATATTAGTGGCTGCGAAGCTATGGAAAGAGACAGCCACGAATTGGCCAGGTTGTGGGTGATCTTTCTGACGCACAGATGAAGACAAAAGAAGTATTTAAGCGCGCAGCACCCGCACCTGGGTCCCCAAATAGTCAGCCTTGATTAGGCGGGTCTCGTCATCCCACTTTTTCTGCTGTTTATCCTGGCATGGGGCTCTAGTGGCTGGGTCTACTCCTGCCATGGCCTTGTGGGAAGGGTACTATTGGCAACCTGCAAGGGAGCCAATTTCTGGAAGTCGTCAAGTCTTGGTGTTGTCTTCCCACAGCCAGAGAGGTCCCGTCCTGAGGCCTGAGTCACACGGGGGTCCCCAGGGAGGGGACCGCAGCCTTCACTGGGACAGAAAGGCTTCAGAGG
Source organism: Acinonyx jubatus (assembly GCF_027475565.1). NCBI lineage: Eukaryota > Metazoa > Chordata > Mammalia > Carnivora > Felidae > Acinonyx > Acinonyx jubatus. The sequence continues at coordinate 97,799,281 of NC_069381.1, read as the reverse complement.
ATCCTGCTTGGAGCACTAGGGATGGGCAGATCGGGAGTTTAAAAAAAAAATCCCTGGGTCTTATATTGTTCCTGCTCCCAACGGGGAGATTTTTATTTTATTGTTTTAATGTTCGGTCTTTATCTGATACTATTCAAAACTCCTAAACAGCATGATGGCCTTCAAAGAAGAAAGAACAAAATTTAGAAAGCTAAAGTGGCAGCAGTGTCACCCGTTGGCTACGTGACATTATCAAATAGTTGAAATACTCTGAGCGTCATCTGGTGAAGACAAGAGGCTGGCCCTGCCACCTCCTAGGGCCTCTCTGGGGCTCATTTGAGATGACGTATAAGAAAGCTGTGAACTACATTATGTCACCCAGTGTGAACTTAAGTCATTATTGGAGCTGTTAGGTAGATGATTCTTTTTTTTTTTTTAATTTTTTTTTAAATGTTTATTTATTTCTGAGACAGAGACAGAGGGAGACGCAGAATCCAAAGCAGGCTCCAGGCTCTGAGCTGTCAGCACAGAGCCCTACGCGGGGCTCGAACTCACAGACCGTGAGATCACGACCTGAGCTGAAGTCAGACGCTCAACCGACTGAGCCACCCAGGCGCCCCGGTGGATGATTCTTAGTAATAGTTTGCGTTGGAATAGCACTTGATTTGGTCAAGTTTATTAAGGTATAAATTAAGGAACAAAATGTGCCCTTTTTAGTGGACAGCTCTGAGTTTCGACAAACACACACAGCTATGTAAGCGCCAGGATGAAGAAGATCCCACAGTTGCACCCCCACCCCCACCCCACTCCCTGAGGCTCCTCTGTGGTCAGCTTCCCATCCCAAAGAGGTGGCAATCACTCATTCAATGCCCACCCCCGCCCCAGCGATCTCTCATCTGTTTTCCACCCCTAGAAGTTTTACTTTTTCCAGAATGTCATATAAGCTGAATAATACAGCATGAAGCCTTTTGAGTCTGGCTTATGTCGCTTACCATAATGCATGGGGACTCACCTAACTTCACGTATTTAGCGACTCATTCCTTTTTATTGCTGCGTAAGTAGTATTTCGTTCTATGGGTGTTACCCCATGGTTTCTTTACCCATTTGGGTTGTTTCCATGAATAAGCCACTATTAACTTATGTATACAGGTTTTTGTGTGAAAGTAACTTTTTATTTGTCTTAGGCAAATACATAGGAGTGGGGCGTTGTTCCATCATATGGCAGGTGTGTGTCTAACCTTATGACACTGACAGATTGGTTTTTGGTTGCTGTTGTTGTCATTGTTATTTTAGAGAGAGAGAGAGAGTGTGTGTGTGTGTGCATGTGTGCTAGTGGGGGAGGGGCAGAGAGAGAGAGAGGGAGAGAGGGAATCCCAAGCAGGCTCCATGTTTGGTGTGGAGCCCCACGTGGGGCTCGATACCACAACCACGAGATCGTGACCTGAGCTGAAATCAAGAGTCGGAAGTTCAACCAACTGAGCCACCCAGGTGCCCCAACGGATTGTTTTTGTTTTTTTTTTAAATTTTTTTTAACGTTTTATGTATTTTTGAGACAGAGAGAGACAGAGCATGAACGGGGGAGGGGCAGAGAGAGAGGGAGACACAGAATCAGAAGCAGGCTCCAGGCTCTGAGCCATCAGCCCAGAGCCCGATGCGGGGCTCGAACTCCCGGACCGGGAGATCGTGACCTGAGCTGAAGTCGGACGCTTAACCGACTGAGCCACCCAGGCGCCCCGGATTGGTTTTTTAAATGGCTGTTGAACTTTGCATTCTAGCACAGCACTTTAAAAAAAAAAATCTTAAAAAAACATATTCCTAAGCCCTCATGTGTCCAATTTTATTTTCTCCTCCAGATAGCTCTGTGTGATCAGGAGGGTGAAATTCCTGCCCTTGTGTAACAGGTGGGGATGTGGGGGCTAAAGAGGAGAAGTTACTATGGCAGAGGCTGTTTTACACCCCGCTAGATATCCTCTCCCCTTCTTCCTTTTAATGAAGACCTTCCTCATCCCTGCTGAGTTTTGGCTGAGCACATGGTACCCATCAAGAAACTACATTCCTCAGTTTCCCTTGCATCTCCGTCAGGTGATTAGCCTCTGGTCAGTGGGCTCTGAATGGGGGCCATATGGGCAAACTCCAATTCAATCCCCCACGACGGCATTTGCTCTCTCTTCACATTCTCGTTTCCCTTTCCTGCTAGCGGGAATGTGGCTGTGGAGTTGCAGGTGAAGACAACAGAAAAATGGAAGAAACCTGGGTGCTTGACTGATGTCACGGGACAGGGCTGCCCTGACAGCCGGGGCCACCCAGACTGTCAGGTGACCCTTCCTTCTCCCACTGTAATTTGGGGTTCTCTTTGCCATCACAGCTTAACATTTATCCTAGCTGCTGCGGTCACATGCCAGGTAAGTGGGAGCACGTGACAGCTGGCCCACCCAGCCTCGCCCATCTTGTGTAGGAAATTATTAAGAAGAAAATCATCTCTGTTGAAAACAAGTTATACCATGTGTATGTCAACCCTTTGATCTAATGGGTTGATAGCCCCTATCAAAGAAAGAAGCGACTTTAGAGAGTGGTATAGTCTACTTTCCATGAGCCCTCGTTAGCCCCCGGGGGGTCACCTCTTCCGATCTCCCGCACCCCCCACAGGGCTGGGCCCTCTGCTCTGCGTGAGGCATTTATTTCGTTCACGGAGGATGCCACGCGAAGGAACAGCAGCAAATGAAGTCGTTAGGGATAGGATGGTAACTAAAAGACTCTGGAGGGCAGACTGAGGCATTTGGACTCCACGGATGAAGCAGGAGGCAGAAGACAATTGCACAGGGAACAGAGAAGATGGAGTTGCTTCTGGCAGCTGCGTGGTGAGCAGACTGGAGGGGAAGAGTCCAGGGGTAGGGGACCCTCTCAGGAGGAGACGTGAGGACTTGAGGAATGCACGGGCATAGGTCGAGTGGCTGCCGGCACATCACGTGAGGAGAAAAGGAGCCAATGACGAGGGGAAAGAGGATGGGGTACACTGAGGTTATGGGGAAACTGGAATTGGATTGCTAAGGACCCTCTCCCAGGGCACCTACTGCACTCACCCCTGTCTACCCCCTTCCCTGCTTCCCTAGCAAGCACTTCCCTTGTTGGGAATACCCTGTTTGTCTTCAAATCATGTGTCAAGGGCCAAATAGGGACGGACCTACCCCCTGCAGTAACACAGTGTCCCCAGCCTGGGTGCCCGGATCCCACAGCAGTGGATGAAGGAGGTGGGGAAGGTTTTGATGCCATAGGTAATGGGGAGCCACTGCAGGTTTTGGAGGAAGAGTGTATCTCACTAAAAGTGATACTTGAGCGAATAGAGTAAGTCCCACCACCAACAAATAATCCTATAGAAAATGTGATTCGATTTATTCAGGGTGTTGACTAACTCAACTTGTCTAGGACCTAAATGCAGTCTTGAAGACAGGATTAAAGCTGCTTGGGATCTATCGACAAAAGGTAGTGATAAAGAGGAATGAATTCAAGAAGAGAAGGTAGGTTGAAAAGGGATTAACTTCTATGCCCTTATTTTGAATTATATAATTTTAGAACACAGTGGGATCTTCCAAAACATCAAAGAAGGAAGATAGGGAAGAATGGAAACGTTCTGACTGAAAGGACACCTGGGGACAAGTCCCAACTCTACCACCAACTTGCTCTGGGGCCTTAGGCCTGTCATTTACCCTTTCTGTGCCCCAGATGGGCCAACCATACTTGATGATCCCTACGGTTGCTAACATTTCCACCATCGGGGGCAATTCAATAACACCTAAACCAAATGTGAACGTGTCACCTATATTATGGATGGTGAGGTGGCGGGCTTGCAAATTTAAAAAAAAAATGCAGGGATTTATAGATCTATGTTTCTCAAACAAGGTACAGGTGCCCCTGAGAGTGCTCAGTGATGCCCCAAGGAGCCACAGGACAAACAAGGAATGTCTTCTTGAAATGTCAACGATATTTGCTCGTCAGTGGTTTCAAGTATATTCACATGACATCAGAAATAAATTATGGAGAAGAAAACAATATCCTAATATGTTAAAAAATAGAACATAACGCTTCAAAAAGTTTTGAGCACGGGGAGAGCTGTTTGGAACCGGGTGTCTGTGTGTGTGCGTGCACATGTGTGCATGTTTTGGGAGACGGATTATAAACAAAAGCAAGAGGAAATGGAGAGAAGAGGGTGAAAAAAAGAAAGGCAGGAGAGAGCCCGAAAGAAGGGAGTGAGAAAAGGGGAAATAGCACAGGCTTGACCCTTCTGTAGTCATAGCAAGCATAAAGGTGCTGATAAGAGAAGCAATGGGTACAGATTCCACATTTGCTGTTGCTGGGATTGGGGCTGGCTCGGGAGATCACCGGGATCTACAAACTCTAACGATTTTCTTTTTCTTTCTCGAGTTCAAGGTTACTTCTTCCTCCCCTTCGCGCCCTTTTGGCTACAGAGGCTTTTGTGACCTCGACAGAATAAAACATTAGCTGTTGTTAAAAGTGTCTTTCTGCTCAGGGAACAGAGCCTCCCTATTGACTCTGTAAGGTGCTATCTTTCCCCAGAGAAATCAGCCTTGGCTGCGAGTCCGCGGGCCTCTGGGAGGTGTAATTTGCCAAAGGAGTTCAAATAAATACACCACCCAGAGCAGAGCCGTGCCCAAGGCTGGAAAGAATCCACCTGCTGAAAAGCCCTGTTCCTCCCATGTGGCATCTTCAGGGGCTGAAAACAGGAAAGCCCCAAGAATAGGAGGAACGTGGGGCTTTGCCGCAGCATTTACGGCCTTGGAGAGAGCGATTATCTCTTGTCGTGTTGCTGTCCAGCAGCTGATGGGGAGGGAAAGGCCAAGCCCTGCCCTCTGAGCCTGGCTTCAGGTCTGTCACTGGTCTGTCCTGGCTGCAGCCCCAGGCAAGCAGAGCCACGGGGGAAGGACTGGGGCACAGGACAGTCCTGGCCCTGGAGTCTGCACCCTCCGCTAGTGGCCGGTGACTCTCCAGAGGGTTTCCCGGGACCTATTCTGCGCAGGCAGTAGGCTGGGTCCTGGAACACAAACCCACGCAAGAACCAGCACTCGCTCTCGAGGTGGCAGGGTAGGGAAGGCACAGAAGCAGCCGTTTCGGCACAGAGGGATGCGTTTCGTGAAGGGAAGTCAGGATGCTGTGAGAACACTGGTGCCAGCATTCACAGGAGATGTGACACAAGATGCAACACAACATTGCGGGCTGGAGGGACCCAGAGGGGACACCCTGCCTTCCCTGTGTGGGCTGCGGGAAGAAATGTGTGGCCCAAGGGTGGGATGGAAGGGAATAGTTATGACACCTCAGCTACACAGTTTACTTTCTTCTCACCTTCTTTCCCCACTCAGACCTTTTGGGCAAAAGATATAGATTTGAGGGGTGGGGAAGGATAGAGATATTGTTCTCCAGGCCTCGGATCAGGGTCTCTGGTCACCAACAGAGCGGGGACTTTTTCACAGAGGACGCAGAATGTGAGGGGCCCACAGCGGAGGTGGGGACAGAGGGTTGCCAGAGGCCCACGGTCCCATGGAAGGCCCAGAGGGTATCCTCACTTCCTTCTCAACTTCCAGCCAACCAAAGGAGCGCCACATAATTTACTTTCCCTCCCTTCATTGCCCCTTTTCTCAAACATATTGGTGGTTTTATATCTCTGGGCGGAGCAGAGTTGGAACGTATGGTCTTGGCAAGACGTCCCTTCTTGGAGACCACTCAGAAAAAGCTCCCCTTTCTGGCATAGAGCACACGGAGCCTCAGGTAGAAGCTGTCACTGTCCAGGTGCTTTCTGGTGGCTGCCGCCTTGGGAGGGAAGCAGGACCACAGGGAGCTGCCGATCCCGAAGGACCGGACAAGACCGGCTAAGATAGCATTGTTCGCAGGTTCTTACTGAAAGCCAGTTGCGTATGTCAGATTTCTACATGCAGGTATTTGAAAGCACGGGCATATTGCCTCATCAAAAAACAACAAGCAAAACAAACAAACAAACAAACAAACAAACAAACAAAAGGCACCTGACCATGTTGTTTGTCTTCATTCTCTCCCTTCTGGGTGTTATCTAGAACTTCCAGGCCCGGGAGAAAGGGAATCGATCCCTGAGAATGAGCCTTACTACCCTACAGTGTTCCCTCCAACTTCCGGAATACATTTCAATCCCCCCCACCCCCCAGCCTTCACAGCACTGCCTCTCCCCTGCTATTCGTTTCCAGTGGGGGGAAATGTTATCTGAAACTAAGCAGCAGGCAAACTGTGTTTTGCATCTTCGTGGCTCAAATGTGACAAATCATCAGGGACGGCTTTAAAACGAGAACGTGAATCCCACTTTGACCTTCCCCCCACACCCAGTGCTTCTGCTCATCTCCCTAGTTGACTGTATTGCCTGTCAGTTGGCTGGGGACACAGGTTGGCTATTCCAAACGCAGAGAGAAATGAACTCTCATCGTTTGCTGTTTAAATGTGCCAAAGTCTTTTTTTTTTCCTCCTCCCCTTGTGACTGGCAGCACATCTAGTATCTTAGATTATCCTGCTACAATGGCCCTTTGGTTTAATTTGTTGACCTTAAAGATAAAACTGTCGGTTATTTTACCAGCAAAATAGGTTTATTCAGGAATAGCAGAGAATTGCCATCCGGGACATGCAAGCTATGTCAAAACCATAGGCAAATCTGGAGCACAAAGCTGAGGAATGCTCTTCTATACAGGGAAGGGGTGTTCCCCCCCCCATGGGTGGGGCTGTTGTCTGCCCAAAGCCCATTGGAGTAAACTAGGAGTTTGAAGGATAGTGGGTTTTCATTGGCTGAGTTGTGACGGTCTCTTACTGGCTGGGCTGTTGCCAGGCAAGGAGAAAATCTTTCTTCCTCCTGCAGGGGTAGTAAAGTAAGCTTCTTCCTGTTGGGAATGCACACCGCTCTTTTCCCATTGGGGTCTGCAACTGACTGTGAGTGGTAGGGGATGGGAATGCCCCCTTCTGGCCTCCCAACTCCATTTTAAGTGGGGTTTCTTTTATTCAGTTTCACACAGGCGATACCCACTTGTTATGATCTTGTGAAATGACTGTTCAATCTTTCTCACTCGAAAACCTGGCGACTTATGTAAGATTCTTTTTCCTAACTGTAGAAGCCTTCTCTGAACCAGCACACTCTTTTGTCGTTTGTTTCTTTGCTACCAAGATAATACACATGTGCTCAAGATCAATTTGTCTAAGACATTTAATACGTTGACAGCACCCCAGGCTCAGGGCATACCTAGTTGTGAGGGCTTTCTCAGCCTCCTTCTCCTTAAGCATTTTCAGGTGCATAGAGGACAGGGAAGTTTCTAGTCCCATGCTCTCATGCCTCATGCCCACTACATCCATCCATCCATCCATCCATCCATCCATCCATCCATCCGTCCGTCCATCCTTTCTTTTTTTTAAGATTTGCTTACTTCTGTTTGCCTTTCAAGACTCAGCTCAAGGTCATCTCTTTCTGAGAAACCCTGACAGACTCCCCCCACTCCTCACCCTTCAGTTCCTGTCTCCACACCAGCTTAGGGGCTCCTCTGCACTCCTGGGGTCACCATGTTTACATATATCATCCAGCACGATAAGAAAAGTGCAATTTTTAAAACTTGCCTAAATTTATAACTTAATTGTGAAGATCATGAGAAGTGTTTCTAGCTAACATGGATTTGAGAGCTTCCTGTGCACCAAGTACCATTCCAAGAGCTTGCTGCAAATGATCTCATTACAATTTGGGAACAGCTCTGTAGTAGACACTCGTGTTGCCCACCAAACAACCAGCCCTAATTTTGTTTGGATATCTACCACTCTTCCCAGCAACTCAAGGAAAGCTATATCCCAATTGGTTGAAACCAACTACTGTGATTCCATTTCTCTTAGGGTGATTGGTTTCAATATGGACATGTGAAAAAAATTCTAGCCAATGAGATATGAAGAGAAATCTAATGCATGGGGGAGAGGGGAGGTGCTTCTCGAGAATTTCTGGATGCCAGAAACTTTAGCAATCATTTTGCAATTAGCAGGGGAATTAGCCTGAGAATAAGGAGACAAAGAAAATGTCAGAACCAAGACATGGAAAATAATTGTGTCTTTGATGGTGTCATTGATTACTGAGGTAATCATCCCAGAAGTATCAGGACTAATTGTTATGTGGGGAGATATAGTTTCTTTATTGTTTAAACTGAATTACTTGTAGCCAAAAGCTTCTTAATCATTGTGAAATCCTTTAGAATGTTCTGTTATTATTTCCATTTTACAAATGAGACAATTGCAGCTCAAAGATGTTAAGAAAGTACTTTGCCTGAGATTAACTGCTTATAAAAAGTTAACCTGTCTCTAGGACTTTTTTTTCTGCTACATTTACTTTATTTTGCAGCTAATGAAAACAACCAATTGACTAAGCAGTTCCATAACTCTTAGTGTTCATTAATCAAGAAGTAAGTGATGTCAGACTCACTATCTAACTTGCTTATACCAAGCCCCACTCCAATCCCATGCTCCAATGGAACCACCTCTCTCAGTGACACCTGCCTCAGTCCCAGCACAGTGGGCCCCCTCCCTCAGAAGAATGGCCCAACCCCCTGCCAACACCACATCTCCCAACTCAGGAGTTTTGCAGAACCTTGGTTCTGTTGGTGGTGGCAATAGGTCTCATTTCACAAACAGACCAGAGCATACCCACAAATACACCACATTCAGACCATGGAACCAACACGGCCCACAACAGGCAAAGAGAGCCTCTGTAGACAACTGGCCTGAAGGATAAAGTGGCTAGGACATAACATCAGAGAACATGCAGCACACATTGGAACATTCCCTGAAGTGCCAGGTCCTGGGAAATAGGGGACACTACACGGCATAACACTAAAAGATCTCTTATTCATGAGGCCATTACCCTCAAGAACAGGAGACATAGCTGACTTTCCTAACACACAGAAACAGACACACAGACTTAGACAGAATGAGAAGACAGAGAACATTTTCCCAAATGAAAGAACAGGACAAGACCGTTGCCCGAGATCTAAGTGAAACAGATACAAGTCACATGCCTGATAGAGAATTTAAGTTAATTATCACAAGGATACTCACTGGACTTGAGAAAGGACTGGAAGACATGAGTGAGACCCTTAACACAGAGATAAGGAGCAACATAGCAGAAATAAAGGGCTCAATAAATGAAATGAGAAACATGCTTGATGGAATGAACAGCAGGCTAGAAAAAGCAGAGAAATGAATTGTGACCTAGAAGACAAAGTAATGGAAAGTAATCAAGCTGAACAAAAGATAGAGAAAAAAGAATTTCTCAAAATAAGAATAGACTTAGAGAACTTAGTGATTCCATCAAATGTAATAACATTCATTATCATAGGGGGAGGAGGGGGGAGGAGGAGGAGGAAGAGGAGGAGGAAGAGGAGGAGGAAGAGGAGGAGGAAGAGGAGGAGGAGAAGAAGGAGGAGGAGGAGAAGAAGGAGGAGGAGGAGAAGAAGGAGGAGGAGGAGAAGAAGGAGGAGGAGGAGAAGAAGAAGGAGGAGGAAGAGGAGGAGGAAGAGGAGGAGGAAGAGGAGGAGGAAGAGGAGGAGGAAGAGGAGGAGGAAGAGGAGGAGGAAGAGGAGGAGGAAGAGGAGGAGGAGGAGAAGAAGGAGGAGGAGGAGAAGAAGGAGGAGGAGGAAGAGAAGAAGGAGGAGGAGGAGGAAGAGAAGAAGGAGGAGGAGGAGGAGGAGAAGAAGGAGGAGGAGGAGGAGGAGAAGGAAGAGGAGGAGGAGAAGGAGGAAGAGGAGGAGAAGGAGAAGGAGAAGGAGGAGGAGAAGGAGGAGGAGGAGGAGAAGGAGGAGGAGGAGGAGAAGGAGGAGGAGGAGGAGAAGGAGGAGGAGGAGGAGGAGGAGGAGGAGGAGGAGGAGAAGGAGGAGGAGAAGGAGGAGGAGAAGGAGGAGGAGGAGGAGGAGGAGGAGGAGGAGGAGGAGAAGGAGGAGGAGGAGGAGGAGGAGAAGAAGGAGGAGGAGGAGAAGGAGGAGGAGGAGAAGAAGGAGGAGGAGGAGAAGAAGAAGGAGGAGGAAGAGGAGGAGGAGGAGGAGGAGAAGGAGGAGGAGGAGGAGGAGAAGGAGGAGGAGGAGGAGGAGAAGGAGGAGGAGGAGGAGGAGAAGGAGGAGGAGGAGGAGGAGAAGGAGGAGGAGGAGGAGGAGAAGGAGGAGGAGGAGGAGGAGAAGGAGGAGGAGGAGGAGGAGAAGGAGGAGGAGAAGGAGGAGGAGAAGGAGGAGGAGAAGGAGGAGGAGGAAGAGGAGGAGGAGGAGGAGGAGAAGGAAGAGGAGGAGGAGAAGGAGGAGGAGGAGGAGGAGGAGGAGGAGGAGGAGGAGAAGGAGAAGGAGGAGGAGAAGGAGGAGGAGGAAGAGAAGAAGGAGGAGGAGGAAGAGAAGAAGGAGGAGGAGGAAGAGAAGAAGGAGGAGGAGGAGGAGGAGAAGAAGGAGGAGGAGGAGGAGGAGAAGGAAGAGGAGAAGGAGGAGGAGAAGGAGGAGGAGAAGGAGAAGGAGGAGGAGAAGGAGGAGGAGAAGGAGGAGGAGAAGGAGGAGGAGGAGAAGGAGGAGGAGGAGGAGAAGGAGGAGGAGAAGGAGGAGGAGGAGGAGGAAAAGGAGGACAAGGAGGAGGAGGAGGAGGAGGAGGAGGAAAAGGAGGACAAGGAGGAGGAGGAGGAGAAGGAGGAGGAGGAGAAGGAGGAGGAGGAGGAGGAGGAGGAGGAGGAGGAGAAGGAGGAGGAGGAGAAGGAGGAGGAGGAGGAGGAGAAGGAGGAGGAGGAGGAGGAGGAGAAGGAGGAGGAGAAGGAGGAGGAGAAGGAGGAGGAGAAGGAGGAGGAGGAGAAGGAGGAGGAGGAGGAGAAGGAGGAGGAGAAGGAGGAGGAGGAGGAGGAAAAGGAGGACAAGGAGGAGAAGGAGGAGGAGGAGGAGGAAAAGGAGGACAAGGAGGAGGAGGAGGAGAAGGAGGAGGAGGAGAAGGAGGAGGAGGAGGAGGAGAAGGAGGAGGAGGAGAAGGAGAAGGAGGAGGAGAAGGAGGAGGAGGAGAGAAGAAGGAGGAGGAGGAAGAGAAGAAGGAGGAGGAGGAAGAGAAGAAGGAGGAGGAGGAGGAGGAGAAGAAGGAGGAGGAGGAGGAGGAGAAGGAAGAGGAGAAGGAGGAGGAGAAGGAGGAGGAGAAGGAGAAGGAGGAGGAGAAGGAGGAGGAGAAGGAGAAGGAGGAGGAGGAGGAGGAGGAGAAGGAGGAGGAGGAGAAGGAGGAGGAGAAGGAGGAGGAGGAGGAGGAAAAGGAGGACAAGGAGGAGGAGGAGGAAAAGGAGGGACAAGGAGGAGAAGGAGGAGGAGGAGGAGGAAAAGGAGGACAAGGAGGAGGAGGAGGAGAAGGAGGAGGAGGAGAAGGAGGAGGAGGAGGAGGAGGAGGAGGAGGAGGAGAAGGAGGAGGAGGAGAAGGAGGAGGAGGAGGAGGAGAAGGAGGAGGAGGAGGAGGAGGAGAAGGAGGAGGAGGAGGAGGAGGAGGAGGAGGTGGAGAAGGAGGAGGAGGAGGAGAAGGAGGAGGAGGAGGAGGAGAAGGAGGAGGAGGAGGAGAAGGAAGAGGAGGAGAGGAGAAGGAAGAGGAGGAGAGGAGAAGGGGGTGGAGGAGGGGAAAATAGAAAAGGGGACAGAGAATTTTTTGAAGAAATAATAGCTGAAAACTTTCCTAATCTGGAGAAGGAAATGGATATCCAGATCCAAGAGGCACAGAGAACTACCATCAAAATCAACAAAAGCAGATCCACACCAAGACATATGGTCATTAAATTGGCAAAATATAGTTATAAAGAAAAAATTTTAAGGCAACAAGACAAAAGAAGTCAGTAACTTACAAGAAAAATCCCGTAAGGCTAGCAGGGTGTTTCTCAGCAGAAAATTTCCAAGCCAGAGGGATGGGATATATTCAAAGCACTGAATGGGGAAAACCTGCAACTAAGAATACTCTATCCGGCAAGGCCATCATTCAGAATAGAACGAGAGATAAGGAGTTTCCCAGACAAATAAAACTAACGGAGTTTGTGACCACTAAACCAGCTTTGCAAGAAATATTAAAGGGGACTCTTTGAGTGGAAAAGAGAGGCCAAAGTGACAGTATAGAGTTAGGATACAAAAGTAGTAAAAATGAATATATCTGTAAAAATAAGTCATACCTAAAACATGGGGAGGTGAGAAGTAAAATATAGGCTCAAACTTAAATGGCCATCAACTTAATCTAGACTGTTACATTCAGAAGAGGTTATATACAAACCTAATGGTAACTATACATCAAAACCACTGATTAATATGCAAAGAATGAAGAGAAAGAAATCCAAATATATCACTAAAGAAAATCAGCAAACCATGAAAGAGACAAAGACAGAAAAAGATCAGATAAAATCTTCAGAAACAACCACAGAACAAATAATAAAAGGACAATCAATACAGATCTATCAATAATTACTTAGAATGGAAATGGACTAAATAATGCAATCAAAAGACATAGGGTGACAGAATGTGTGTGTGTGTGTGTGTGTGTGTGTGTGTGTGTGTGTGTGTATTTAAAAATGACCCATCTATATGGTGCCTACAAGAGACTCACTTTAGACTTAAAGACACCTGCAGGTTAAAAGGGAGGGGACAGAGAAACATCTATAATGCAAATGGATGTCAAAATACAGTCTGAGTGGCAATACTTACATTGAACAAAGTAGACTTTAAAACAAAGACTATAATGGGACACCTGGGTTGCTCAGCTGGTTGCACGTCTGACTTCACCTCAGGTCATGATTTCATGGTTCGTGAGTTCGAGTCCTGAAACAGGCTCACTTCTATCAGCATGGAGCCCACTTGGGATCCTTTGTCCCTCTCGCTCTCTGCCCCTCCCCCACTTGTTCTCTCTCTCTCTCTCTCTCTCTCTCTCTCTCTCTCTCTCTCTCTTTCAAAAACAAACATTTGGAAAAAAGCCACAAAAATACTATAACAAAAGGCAAAGAAGGATACTACATAATGGTAAGGGACAATCCAATGAGAAGATATAACAATGGTAATTATGTACCCGACATAGGAGCACCCAAATACATAAAACAGCTAATAACAAACATAAAGGACCTGATAATAATATAACAGAAGGGGAATTTAACACCCTAGTTACATCAATGGACAGATCATCTAAACAGAAAATCAAGAAGGAAACAATGGCTTTGCATGGCACATTGGACCAGATGGATTTAACAGATATATTCAGAACATTTCATCGTAAAACAGCAGAATACATATTCTTCTCAAGTGTGCATGAAACATTTTCCAGAATAGATTGCATATTAGGCCACAAAACAATCCTCAAAAATTCACAAAGATTGAAGTCAAACCATGCATCTTTTCTGATCACAGCAGTATGAAACTAGAAATCAACCACAAGAAAAAAATTGGAAAGACCACAAATACATGGAGGTTAAATAACATGCTACTAAACAATGATTTCCTGGGTTAGCCAGGAAAACAAAGAATAAACTAAAAAGTACATGGAAACAAATGAAAATGAGAACATGACTATCCAAAACCTTCCGGATGTAGCAAAAGTGGTCCTAAGAGGGAAGTATATAGCAACACAGGTCTATGTCAAGAAGCAAGAAAAATCTCAAACAAACAACCTAACCTTACACCTAAAGGAGATAGAAAAAGAACAACAAGCAAAACCTAAAGCCAGCAAAAGGAAGGGAATAATAACGATTAGAGCAGAAATAAATTATATAGAAACTATAAAAACAGCAGAACACATCAATGAAACCAGCAGCTGGTTCTTTGGGGAAAAAAAAATCAATAAAATTGATAAACCTTTAGCCAGACATGTCAATAAAAAAGATAAAGTCCTCAAATAGATAAAATCACAAATGAGAAAGAAATAACAACAAACACTACAGAAAAACAATTAGAAGAGAACATTATGAAAAACTATATGTCAACAAATTGGACAACCTGGAAGAAATGGATAAATTTCTAGAAATATATAAACTACCAAAACTGAAGCAGGAAGAAATAGTAAACTTGAACAGAATGATAATCAGCAAAAAAAAAAAAAAATTGAATCAGTAAAAAACAAAACAAACAAACAAAAATCCCCAAGAAACAAGTCCAGGACCAAATAGTTTCACAGATGAATTCTACCAAATACTTAAAGAGGAGGTAATACCTACTGTTCTTAAACCATCCCAAAAACTAGAAAAGGACAGAAAACTTCCAAGTTATTTCTATGAGGCCAGCATTACCCCAATACCCAAACCAGGTAAAGACATCACTAAAAAAGAGAACTACAGGCCAATAACCCTTATGAACATGGACACAAAAATTCTCAAGAAAATACCAGCAAACTGAATCCAGCCAGACATTTAAAAAAATCATTCACCACAAGCAAGTGGGATTTATTCCTGGATGGTTCAATATTCACAAATCAATCAACATGATACATCACATTAATAAGAGAAAGGATGAGAACTATATGATCATTTCAATAGATGCAGAAAAAACATTTGACAAAGTACAACATCCATTCATGGTAAAAACTCTCAACAAAGTAAGTTTAGAGGGAACATACCTTAACATAATAAAGGCCATCCATGGAAAATCCATAGCTAACATCATATTCAGTGATGAAAAACTAAGAGCTTTTCCCTTAAGGTCAGGAACAAGACAAGGATGTCCACTCTCACCAAAATTCTCTTAAATCTTTATTTAGAAAGAGAGACAGAGGGTGAGCAGGGGAGGAGCAGAGAGAGAGGGAGATACAGGATCCAAAGCAGGCTCCAGGCTCTGAGCTGTCAGCACAGAGCCTGATGTGGGGCTCAAAATCACGAACCGTGAGATCATGACCTGAGCCAAAGTTGGACGCTCAACCAACTGAGCCACCCAGGTGCCCCCACTCTCACCATTTTTATTCAACATAATACTGGAAGTCCTAGCCACAACAATCAGACAAGAAAAGGAAATAAAAGGCATCCAAATTGGTAAGGAAGAAAACTTTCACTATTTGCAGATGATGTGATACTATATAAAGAAAACCCAACATCTCCACCAAAAAACTGCTAGAACTGATAAACGACTTCAGTAAAGTTGCAGGATACAAGATCAATGTATAGAATTCTGTTACTTTTCTATACATCAATGATGACACAGCAGAAAGAGAAACTAAGACAACAATCCCATTTACAACTGCACCAAAAATACGATACCTAGGAATAAACCTAACCAAAGAGGTGAAAAACCTGTACTCTGAAAACTATAAAGCTCTGATGAAAGAAATTGAAGAGACACAAAGACATGGAAAGACACCCCATGCTCATGGACTGGAAGAACAAATATTGTTAAAATGTCCATACTACCTGAAGCAATCTATAGATTTAATGCACTCCCTATCAAAATACAAACAACCTTCTTCACAGAACTAGAACACTCCTAAAATTTGTATGGAACCATAAAAGACCCAAATAGCCAAAGCAATCTTGAAAAAGCTGGAGGCATCACAATTTCAGACTTCAAACTATATTACAAAGCTGTAGCCACCCAAACAGTATGGTACTGGCACAAAAACAGACACATAGATCAATGGAACAGAATAGAAAATCCAGAAATGGACCCACAACTATATGGCCATTAATCTTCAGCAAAGCAGGAAAGAATACCCAGTGGGAAAAACACAGTCTCTTCAATAAATGGTGTTGAAAAAACTGGGCGGCAACCTGCAAAAAAAGAAACTGGACCACTTTCTTACACCATGCACAATAATAAATTCAAAATGGATGAAATACCTAAATGTGAGACAGGAAACCATCAAAATCCTGGAAGAGAACACAAGCATTGACATTGGCTGAAGCAACTTTTTCTCGATATGTCTCCTCGGGCAAGGGAAACAAAATCAAAAATAAACTACTGGGACAATATAAAAAAAAAAGTTTCTGCACAGGGAAGGACCAGCAACATAACTAAACAACAATCTACAGAATGGGAGAAGATATTTGCAAATGACATATTCGATAAAGGGTTAGTATCCAAAATACACAAAGAAGTTATAAAACTCAACACCCAAAAAACAATTTAAAAAATGGGCAGAAAACATGAATAGACATTTCTCCAAAGAAAACATACAGATGCCAACAGTCACATGAAAAGATGCTCATCATCACTTACTATCGGGGAAATTCAAATCAAAACTACAATGAGCTATCACCTCACACCTGTCAGAATGGCTAAAACCAACAACACAAGAAACAACAGGTGTTGACAAGGATATGGAGAAAAAGGGATACTCGTGAACTGTTGATGGGAATGCAAACTGGTGCAGTGCCTGATGAAAACAATATGGAGGTGCCTCGAAAAGTTAAAAATAGAACTACCCTATGATCCAGCAATCACACTACTGGGTATTTACCCAAAGAATACAAAAACACTAATTAAAAAGGATACATGTACCCCTATGTTTATAGCATTATTTACAATAGCCAAGATATGGAATCAGCCCAAGCGTCTACTGATTGATGAATGGGTAAAGATATAGTAAATATATACAATGGAATATTATTCAGCCACAAAAAGAATGAAATCTTGCCATTTGCAACAACACGGGTGCTTCTAAAGAGTATAATGCTAAGCGAAACACATCAATCAGAGAAAGACAAATACC
Organism: Acinonyx jubatus; assembly: GCF_027475565.1. NCBI lineage: Eukaryota > Metazoa > Chordata > Mammalia > Carnivora > Felidae > Acinonyx > Acinonyx jubatus. The sequence continues at coordinate 97,782,604 of NC_069381.1, read as the reverse complement.
ATATGATTTCACTCGTGTGGAATTTAAGAAACAAAACAAGCAAAGGGAAAAAAGAAACAGAGAGAGAAAGAAATCAAGAAGCAGATTCTTAATTATAGAGAACTGATGGTTGCCAAAGAGGAGGGGGGTAAGTAGGGTGTGTTAAGTAGGTGATGGGGATTAAGGAGTGTGCCTGTGGTGACGTCAGCACTGGGTGATGTCTGAAATTGTCGAATCACTCACTATATTGCACACCTGAAGCTAATGTAACATTGTGCACTGACTGAAATTACAATAAAAACTTTGAAAAAAGGAGTGAGGTCAGAAGGCAAACTTTTCCTTTCCTCTCAAACATATATTGTAAGTACCACCGAAAGTTCTAATAATATATGCAACACCACCTGGTTTCAACATACAGAGAGTCCAAGCAAGAAGGATGAGTACCAGAGATCCACATGGGTCAGACCCAGAGCAACGCTCCAGGATTCTGGAATCTACCCAGTCTGTTATTCACCCTGACCCCTGTACCCCTGAGCCTTTGCCCTGTGAAGTTCACTGCTCTTTGTCAGATTCAAATCCAAGTAACTCTATTGTCTCACATTCCAGGCTCACGGTTTCCTCCTGTCTCAAGGTGTATAATCCGTACACAGAAATCCAAGCAGCTCCAAACAGATTTGCTCAATTTAGCTACACTTTCACATGACATCTCCCAAGCTAGGCTCCAGCTTAAACTCTGTATGGGAAGTTGCTGTTGCTAGCAAAGAACTCTCACCCCCTCTGGACTACTCTGCTGCTGAAGTTCTGGTCACCTGGGTCCTGTGCCTTCAACTTTTCCAGCTTCTTGGCAGTTGGCAATCCATCACTGTCAGTTCCTGGGGTGTCCTCACAATCACTGGTGGAGTACTTTTGCAGCTCTGATGACCCAGAGCTCCAGCAACAGGTGCAAAGCTCTCCTCCGGGACCAGATTCCTTCATTTTTTCCCTTCTGTCTCCTTGGTGCATCTATACAGTGAGTGTTTTGATTCTATTCCTCTCCAATCGGTGCTGTGACCCCTGCCTTTGAATGGGGCTTCACCCCTTAGCAACGGCAAAGAGCCTGATACAGAGTGGCCTACAGAAACCAGCTTCAAGATATCCTCAGAGCCTCGGAGCTGCTAGAGCATTGGGCAAGCCCAGATTTCTTAAGGACTTTTTGATCCTGCTTCGGTTTCTGCCCCACCGTGGGGACTACACTGGGGCCTACATCAGAGCTTTCAGCCAGTCTGGAAACTTAGCAGGATTCTGCAATTCCTCATATAAGTACTGGACTTGCTCCCATGCTTCCCATGTTAGGGCCCTGGGAGGGGGCAACTGGCACCTCCATGGGCCTCCAAACTTTCTGGGGCTTAGGATGCTGGGGTTGGGAGGAAGAGGGCCAATGGCAGAAGCCATGCGGAGAAGCAAGATGGGGAGTTGAAGAACCCAGCCCTCTTCTCTCTGTTGGCTAGGGCAACCAAGACTTGTCTGTTGGCTCGGTCCTTCTCTGTACACCACCCCGGAAATCTGCCTAGAACAGCCTGTGATCACGCCAGACTTTCTAAACGGGGGGTGGAGTACGTCAGGGTGAGGACCCACAGTCCAAAGAGTGCTGAACGCCTGCCCAGGTGCCCCAGACAGCCAGACGCTGCGTATGGACTCCACTTCCTGAAGCTCCCTCTCCGCCGGTGCCCAGTGGGAATTGGTCGGCTGGGGGCAAGTACAGCCCGACCACTACCCCAGGGAACCAAACCCGCAGCGAGGGACTGTAACACAGACACAGCCTGCCCAGCCAGAGGCTCAGAGTTACCCTCATGTGGACAAAAACCTGACTTTGGGGCTTCAAAAGGATGTACAAAACCTCTATGGAGACACTCAGGACATAAAAGGAGCCCCAAATAAGTTATATATGACAAGCTCCTGAATTAACTTCGATTATTATAAAATTTCCCAATCTTCTCCAAACTACGAATTCGACATGATGAAGAGCAAAGAAGAGAACTTGAGTTACCAGATATCAATGCTTGAAAGGAAGTAACTAAGATTTTAAAAGCACTGGGTCGACTAGTGCTTCTTAACCTTTCCTGCTCATAGGAATCTCCTGGGGATCTTGTTAAGGGCAGCTCCTAATTGAGAAAGTATGGGATGCAGCTTGAAATACTGCATTCCAAGCAAGCTAACCAGGGGATGCTGATGCTTTTGGTTCCTGGAACACACTTTGAGAAGCAAGGGAGTAAATAATTGAAAGAACAGAATAGAGAGCCCAGAAATAAATCCATGCATTTATGAAAGCTTGCTATACAGCAAAGATGGAATAGCAGATTAGCAGGGTAAGTGAACTATTTAATAAATTGGATTGACCCTAGGTCCTTATAAGAGGGACATAGGAGTGTCAAAATGAGGGAGAGATTTGAAGGCTCTATGTGGTCAGCTTTGAAGATGGAGGAAGGGGCCACAAGCCAAGAAGTGGGTTCTAGAAGCTAGGAAAGGCAAGGAAACTGATTTCGCCCCTAGAGACTACAGGAGGCATACAGCCCTGCCCACTCGTTGATTTTAGCCAAGTGAAAGCCATTTGGGGCTTCTAACCTCTAGACTATAAGGTAATAAATGTGTTGTTTTGGGCCACTGAGATTGTGGTAATTTGTTACAGAAGCACTAGGAAAGAAACACATCATATAACAAAGGGCACCATAAAACAACGTGAAAAGATAGGCCACGGATTGGGAGACTTTTGCAAAGGGTACAGCATACAGGATTAGAATACAAGAATATAAGGCAAACTACAAGTCAATAAAAATGGGGCGAGTGGCCCACTGGAAAAGCAAGCAAAAGATATGTACAGAATTCACAGAAGAGGAAAGCTCAGTGACCAAGAGTCATAAGATATGCAACCTCACTAATAATTCTGGAAATGCACTTTCGAAAGATTAGATACCATTTTACAGCCATAAAATTGTTAACATTTTGGTAAAGCCAAGTGTCAATGAGAATGTGGAACAATGGAAACTTTCATAAAATTCTGACAGGAGTGAATATTTTTGCAATGACTTTGGAGAGAGCAATTTGGCAACATTTAGTAAACTTGAAGGCACTTGTACTCTGACTCAGTAATTGCACCTGTAGGTATTTCATTGGAGACACTATTACATGTGAGTACTTGGAGAAACTTACAATACTATTCAATAAGGCATTTTTGTAACAATAAACAATTAGAAGTAATCTAAATATCCTTCAAATGGGCAAATAGATGGATTATGGTATATTTCCACAATGGAATACTACACAGCAATTAAATTGAATGAGTCAGCACTTCCTCTCTCACCTAACTATATATGTAATTAGGCCTTAGGCTGTTTTCCTGTCTCTAGTGTCTTCTCCATTTCTGTACAACTGGAAGGTCTTTGAAAATCTGGCCATGTCTTTACCTTAATTAAAATTCTTCGGTGGGTTTTTTAGAAGTAGTTTTATTGGGGTGTAATTGGTATACCATGAACTGCAGATACTTAAATCGTGCGATGTGTTAAGTTTGGACACATGTATAAATATCACCATGATCAAGGTAATGAACATATCCATGACACCTAAACGCTCCCTTGTGTCCCTTTGCAGTCTCTCTGCCCTCCCCCTCCAACCTCTCTCATCCGTAAGTAACCAATGATCTGCTTTCTGTCACTATAGATCAGTTTGCATTTTCTAGAGTTTATTATTAAGCAGAATCAATCCAGTATATATTCATTTTTTGTTTTGCTTCTTTCGCTTAATAAAATTACCTTAAGACTCATCCATGTTGCAGTGTAGTTCATTCCTTTGGATTGCTAAGTAGGATTCCATTGTGTGGATACCCTACAATGTGTTTATCCATTCGCCTGCTGGACATCTGGGTTATTTCCAATTTTTGACTGTTACAAATAAAGCTGCTATGAACATTGTGTACAAGTCTTTATGTGGAAATCTGGTTTCTTTTCTCTTAGGTAAATTCGTAGAAATGGAATGGCCGGATTAAGTGGTAGGCATATGTTTAACTTTTTAAGAAACTACCATAGTGGCCGTACCATTTTAAATTCCCATAGCAAGCTTCAGTGAGATTTAAGAATGAGATCTGGGGCACTCGTCAGGTCTTGGAAAAGGACCTCTGCAGATGTAATTAAGTTAAGGATCTCAGATCATCCTGGATTTAGAGTGGGGTTCAAGGCTAGTGACAGATACACTTATAAGAGAAATGTAGATGGGGAGACAGTGACAGAGACAGAAGAGGAAACAGAGGCAGACTGGGGCTATGCCGCCCAAGGTAAGGTATACCTGGAGCCCCCAGGACCTGGACCCTACCTGCCGGGCCACAGCCTTGGGCCCTTGCCCTCCTCACCGTACCCTCGCCTGCGCGCCTCACCTGCCCTCTCGCCTGTCCTACATCTTACTTATACCTGCATTTCCTCATCTACACCATGCTCTCTTACCTGTGCTCTGTCTTCCCACGTGTGTTCTGTCCTTTTACATGTCCCCAAAGTAAGTAGCTCTCTTGCGAGGTTTCAGGAAGGGCGAGACTGTTGGCGTGTAGTTAACCTCTTACTCAACTCACGGTAATGACCTTATGGCCCCAGCTGGAACGTAAGCTCTCTGAGAAGGCGGGGAACAAACATATTAAACATTTAAACTCCTGACACCTGCACGTCACGTCTAACTAGCCTGTCGAATCCTCACGAGAACCTTGTGAGTAGATATTTTTATCTCCGTTTCACAGAACACTAAGCTCAAAGAGCTTGTCACTTGCCCAGCGTCTCACAGCAAGGACTCACACAGAGCTCCAGCTGGCCCCCAACTCCAAGCTTTCTGTGCCATGGCACTGGGGAAGTGACTGCCCGGTCCCCTCCCATGAACTCCCTAGCTCATTTCCTCCAAGATGATAGGTGCTGGATAAATGTTTGCATACTGCTGAAAGCCGTTTATCCTCAGCCAGCCTGTCCATTAAATAGTCATTGTATTCATTTTCCATTAGAACCTCATCTGCCCGAAGCTTAAAATAGGATTGGAAATTTGCTGTGTTTGACCTATGTTCACGCATTAGCATAACTTATCAAACTAGAGAACTGAGAAGCTCCTGGATGCTGAGGGTGGGAAGGCCGAGGGAGCCCACGAAGGCCACAGGGTCCCAGGAGCACTGGGAGGAGAAAAGAGAAGGGCTCAGAGACGAGGCAGGAGAAAATGAAGACAAAGTCTTTCAGAGCAGAGTGAAAAGAGCCTCAGCCTCCACGGAGGGATCCTGGACTCAGACCCCAGCTGTGCCACTCACCATCTGGGAAACCTGGGCAAATCGTAACGGCCCGTACCCTCTGCTTCTTCCTCTGAAAACTCTCAGCGGCCTCCAGCCTCACTGGGGTGATGACAGGAATTCTCACGGGAAGAGATGTGTGAATCCTGCTTGTAAAGAACCAAAGGGGTGGGGCGTTTACAGCGCTCCAGGTGACGTGACTTTTTCTTCCTTGCTTTGGATTCAAACTCTCAGTCTGAAAGATGGGATATTGTGAACGTGCTTTAAGTGCTTTGAGGCAGGGGCCATCTTTACATTCCCCCATCCCCTGGGACCTAGAATGGCGCCTTGCCCAGAACAGGTGCTCAGGGACATCTGCTTGAATGAATGATGAATGAACGAGTTGGGCTCAAAACTGCTCAGGCCATGGCCCTATGCAACTATCACTATCGTGCTCCCTGACCTCCTCTCCAGGGTCCTCAAGTGGCCTTCGGACCAGCAGCAGCCACTTGGGGATTATGGTAATAGGCGAGAGCAGCTGGTAGGAATGGGGCGAGCATGGTAAACAGAGTCAGGTCAGCCCCAGCAGGAAGAGGCCCCTGAATCACCTCTTTGCTGGCTACTGAAGACTCAGGGTTGGTGCAGGAAAAGTCAAGCGCAACTGGGGAAGAAGGCAATGATCTGAGCATAAAAAGAAGAAGGCACGCATCCTACGACTAGATACAAGTGAAAGCAACAAAGAGACATAGTAATGGGTCCTGATCAAATGACTTCTTAAAAAAAAAGGACTTCTTAAAACACATAATGCACAGGGCGCCTGGGTGGCTCAGTCGGTTGAGCTTCCGACTTCAGCCCAGGTCGCGATCTCACCGTCTGTGAGTTCGAGCCCTGCGTCAGGCTCTGTGCTGACAGCTCAGAGCCTGGAGCCTGCTTCAGATTCTGTGTCTCCCCTCTCTCTCTAACCCTCCCCCACTCATGCTCTGTCTCTCTCTGTCTCAAAAATAAAATAAAACATTAAAAAAAATTTAAAAACACATAATGCACACACACACACCCCCAAATTGTACTTATTGTTACTCTAGATGGTGATAGAGAGTAAGATTGTGTTTGATGTTGGGGGCTTAAAATAAAATGTTTCCTTTGTGTGCGTGTGTGTGTGTGTGTGTGTGCATGTGCATGTGTGTATGCTCTTTCTCCAGATCCCAGCAAACATTGTGCTATGTTTCCATAATGGTGGTAGTAACATACTGCTCATTTCTAGCTGCAACTTTTGATGACTTTTGACAGCAAAAGCACTGCTCCTGGTCAAGGTGAGAGAGTGTTTGGTTACCATCAAAAGAAAAGTTGAGATGGATTCTTACAAGGGGTTGAATAGTAGCCTCCCAAAAGACATGTCTGTGTCCTAGTCCCTAGGACTTGTGAGTGTTACTGATTTGGAAAAAGGATTTTTGCAGATAAATTGTCTTAAGAACCTTGACGTAAGATCATCCTGGATCAGTTGGTGGGCCCAAATCAGATGACCAGTGTCCTTATACTGGAAGGGCAGAGAGAAATTTAAAACAGACAGAGGAGGAGAAGACATGAAGAGGAGCAGGTGACATGAAGTCAGAGATGGGATTGATGTGACTACAAGCCAAGGAATGACAAGGATTGTCCACAGTCACTGGCAGTTAGGAGAGAGGCATGGAAGGGATTCGGTTGCAGGGTCTCGGAAGGAAGTGTGGCCCCGCAAATACCATGGTTCCAGACTTCTGCCTCCAGACTGGGACAAAATAAATTTCTACTATTCTAAGTCATCTAGTTTGGGGTAGTTTGTTACAACAGTCCTTTGAAATGAACAGAAACCCAAGATCCTATCGTTTCATAGATGTTTCACGTGAATGTTATAAACACCCACACGTCAATCCAAATTCCAGTGATGTGAAGTCCCTGTGGAAACTCTAGCCAGCTTCTCTGAGCTCAATAATCTCTCAGAGTACTTCCCTGGAGGGGTCCCTACGCTGCTTGACTCCCCCACCAGAGCTCTGACCCTTTTGCCACATCGTGGGTCCTGTACAACCTTCCCCGGAAATGTGCTCAGCTGAGCCCCACACCCCAGCTTATAAGGATGTTGAGTACTGTTTCCCATCTACCCAAGTTCAAAGACTCTAGGGCTTAGCGAAGTCTTAAAATGCATCAGAAATCCTCACAGTGGGGGCATGTTGACTCTGGTTCTGGCCAGGAAAGGCTGCCTTTGTAGCACTGGGCTTGTACCAGCGTGAAGGACTAGCCAACCACACGCCGAGTGGTTAGATCTAGTATACATTTCTGACAAGACCTGCCTGGGCAATCGGTGAATGGGATGCCCTTGTGTTCAAATTTCCTCCAATCTCCCTTCCAGAGCTTCCAACTCTTGAAAGATTCAGGGCCTCACCACTGGTCTGATCTTCCCTCTGCAGGGTCCATTCTGCTAAGCCCTCTCACCACTTCCACAAAATGAACCTGTCGCATGTCTGTTGGTCAGGCCTTTCTCCAATGCTAAGGGACAGTATCATTAATGCATTAATTAGGTCAGCTCAGGAGTTTAACAAATTTCTCATGATGGAGACCAGATGGAGAGAGGTGGGTTGGACAGTGTAGCCGTGGGCGGATTCATAGTTGGCTGAAGGCTCTTACCCAGAAAAAAATCCCTGGTCTTCTGAAGGGAGGTTTTTTTGTTTGTTTGTTTTGTTTTGTTTTTTGTTTTTTTGTCCTTGGCCCAATCCTAGTCAACATTTTAATCAAGAATTTAAATAAAGTCAAAGAGGCAAGCTTATCTAATTTGCAAATGACCCAACCCTGAGCAATATAGAAAATATTTGTTCACATATTGTTTTTTCAAAAAAAAAAAAAAAAGCAATGATGGGCCACAATGAATAAATCCGGTTCCATGTAACTTCTTTCACTTGGTTTCAGAAAATAATCCACAAAAGTAAAAAGATAGGTTAAAGCACTTTTGAGAGAGAAGATTTAGTGGTTCTAGTTTATTTTAAGCTCAATATGAGTCAACGGTCTGAGGAGAAGTTTCTAAAAGGACATAAATTTAGGTTGCATTTCTAGAATGTGCAGGTCTGGATCCAGGATGGTAATCGTTTTGGTATGCTCTGCACTGTCAGAACATGGCTGCAATTATGAGTGTGGTTTTGGATATCATGGTCGACGAGAGACACAGCTCATTGGCGGGCATCTAGCGAGACAAGTCAAGGTTGGGATGAGTTTAAGGTTGGGATGAGTTTGCTTGTCACCTGAGCAAACTTGCTTTTTAGTCCAGAGAAGGAAAGACTCGGGCATATGTTACGTGTCTTCACAGACCTGAAGAGCCATCCGCTTAGAGGGGTTGGGAGTATGGGTTGTTGGGGGCAGTATGGGTGTTGATATTCTGGGCAGCTTCAGAGAGTGAAAAGGAGAAAAAGGTAAGTCTGAAAGGACCAGATTTGGTTTCATTTCTAAGAATCAGAGTTGTCCCACCACTGGGTGTTCTTTGTGATGAGATGACTCTCCCATCCTTGGAAATCGTCAAGCAAAACTATCATTGCAGTGATCACCAGGGTGGGCCTTACTGGAATCACTGGCTGGCTGGGGTCCTCTTCCACCTTTACCACTAAGGATATGTCCCCTCAGAAGCCACATGGTTGGTCCAAGAGGATGGCCCTTCTAGATGCCAGGTGGCTACTCTTGATTAAAGTCTCAACAGGCATTGTCACTGGTTACCATCTCTAAAGAAGTTCTCAATGTCCTTTTCAACGAATCTCTTGAATAATATTATATTACTTATATATAGTGTTTCATTAGGATTATTATTTGATTTCAGGTAAAAAATACCCAAGTCAAGCTTATAGGGGAAAAGGGGGAATTTTTTCATATAACACACATAATTTGCTCATGTGGTTCTAGAGGACAGGAATGGAGCTGGTGTCAGAAATAGTGGGTTGGAGCCTGCCTCGCTACCTCTGAACTCAGCTTCCTCTGTTCAGAACCCAGGGCTGCAAAGAATTCCAGGCAGTCTTCACTCCAGCCCTTAACACCGGTAGAACAGAGGTACAAGTGCTTCCTAGGGAAGAACTCTGATTGGCTTGGCCTGGGTCATGTATCCACTCCTTGGACCAATCACGGTGGCCAAAAAATCCTGGGGCCTGTGATTGGCCAGACCTGGGCCGCTTTCTCACTATTTGGGTCCAGGAGAAAGGACTGCGATCGGTAGCCAGAATCACACAGATGGGTAATGGAAAGAAGTTGCCAGGTGGAGAAAACAACAGGGTCCATTACTGGGCTTCAGAGTTTACAGAGCACTTTTGCACACATGATTTCATTTGATTCTCACTCCTCCTTCCTGTGAGGAATGTGGAGCACATGGATCATTTTCTTTACCATTTGTTGCCACTTCACCTTACAGAGGCATTTGGTCACCTATTAAACAAAAATAGTTCGAATTTCTTTTTCTTTTTTTGTTTTTAAGTTTACTTATTTTGGGAGAGCGAGAAAGTGCATGGGCGCATGAGTGGGGGAGGGGCAGGGAGCAAGGGCAACAGAGAGAATCCCAAGTAGGCTCCGTACTGTCAGCATGGACCCCCACACGGGCTGGGGCTCGATCTCACAACTGTGAGATCATGACCTGAGCTGAAATCGAGAGCCTGACGCTTAACTGACTGAGCCACCCAGGCACCCCAGTATTTTGAATTTCTTAACATTGTCACAGGAAGGATAGATCCATTGAATGTCCTTTATTGTCATCTGATACAGTTCTTGTACGGTGCCGGCTCAAGCTGTTTCAAGAACTCCTGACAGTAGAAAACTCCTTTTGGAGTTTTCTGATAGCAGGTCCCTGGGGAGTAGCTTACATCAGACGAAAAGTGGATCAGTAGCAAAACTGTCACTAGACTTCCTGGGGACCCACCTTAGAAGTATAGGTCCTCCCCCTCTTCCCCAACTCTTCCCTGGCTCGCTCTTTCTTAGGAAAATCAGACGCCATTAGGAAAATTAGGCAGGTATTACTTCAAGCAGAGCTGAGGTTGGCGACAGGCCCCGCATTCATGCATTCATTCTTATTTATTCTTTTGTTTATCCATGCATCCATTCACTCAGACACACCAAAATTGTATAGGACACCTGTATGCTGATTAGTGGTTAGACAACGCAGTTTTAATAATGAGCTCCCAAAATAAGGGGCACCCAGGTGGCTCAGTCGGTTAAGTGTCCGACTTCGGCTCAGGTCATAATCTCACAGCTTATGAGTTTGAGCCGTGCGTCGGGTTCTGTGCTGACAGCTCAGAGCGTGGAGCCTGCTTCGGATTCTGTGTCTCCCTCTCTCTCTGCCCCTCCCCTGCTTGTGCTCTGTCTCTCTCTCTCTCTCTCCAAAATAAATAAACTTAAAAAAATCTTTATGGGCACCTGAGTGGCTCAGTCGGTTAAGCATCCAACTTCAGCTCAGGTCATGATCTCACGGTTTGTGGGTTCAAGCCCCGCATGGGAACCTGGAGACTGTTTTGGACTCTGTGTCTCCCTCTTTCTGTGCCCCTCCCCTGCTCATGCTGTGTCTCTCTCTCAAAAAATAAGTAAATACACATTAAAAATTAAAAAAAAAAAAAATAAAAAAGAGGTCCCCAAATAGAATAACTTAAGAGAAATAGTGGTTTGTTTCTCACGTAAGTGTGTGGGATGAGTTGTCCAGGTAGTGGTGAGGCTTTGCTAGGGACCCAAGTTCCTTCCATCTTGTTGCTCTACCCTTCCCCGGGGTACAGTTCTTGTTTTCTACGTCTGCTCCCCAGCCCATGGGAAGGAAAAATCACAAAAGGGGTGAGCTACTCTGTTGTTAGGAACGTGAAGTGGAAACTCACCTCATTTCTGCTCTTAACCCGTTTGACAAAAACCACATAGGGCCATGCCTCGCCGCAAAGGACTCGAGAAATGTAACTAGGCAGCCACACACTTGGCCGAGATTTACTCACAGGAAGAATGGGAGAATGGGTGGTTGGAACAACAGCAGAGTCTATCACGACCTGCTCTGCCCAACTCCGTGCACTACACAGGATGGAATGGAGTGAGCCTTGCTCTCAGGTGGCTTGTTAACTAGCAGGAAAGAAATGCCTTGTCCCCTAGCAGTAACACGAGGCCCTGTGGAAGAAGGGTCATGGGAGTGGGGCAAAGAACGTAGAAAGTTCACAGGAGGAGGGATGACTGCTTAGATGGGCGACCGAAGGGGGCGGCATTTCAGCTGGTTGGCCTGGGCTTGAAAGATAGGTCTGAACCTGAACTTGAACATGAATGAGGATAGCAGGCAGAACAAAGAGCAGTTACGACTGTCCAGTGAAGGGCAGATTCTCACATGAATGAGGGACTCCTCAGCCACCCTCTCTCAACAGTTCTGAACACATTCCCACACGTTCGCCATTTTTGTCCCCACCTGTGATAGCGTCGGCGCATTCTCGGTGTCCTCCTTGGTCCTGGAAGACACAATGCTATACAGGTGCTCAGGGTATTTTTCCAAGTGAGCCTAGGCAGCTCTTCCTGGGGCCACCTTTCATCCCTTCTGAGTGAGACAGGCCGCAAGGCCTAAGGAGACAGGCCGGGCTGTGAGTCAGAGCCCGGAGACCTGGAGTCTAATAACTTAGTAATTGCAAACATTTTCGGAGCCTTGCCATTTACAGAGCATGCCAAATATAGAATTTTCTTTCATTCTCATCTCAACTCAGAGGGGCGGCTAAGTGAGACATCAGCTATGAAAATACTTTGAAAAATTGGCAGTGCTGCGGAATGGAAAACATCACTACAGAAACGCTGAAATCTTATTATTTCGAACTCCATTGATTCCGAATTTGTGGTGATTTGCACAAGGGTCCAGGCTGAAAACTATCTTTATGCTCGCTCTACCTAAAAGGATTTGCTAAGCAAATTCAGAGTGTGGCCAAGACGACTGGGAGACATTTACAACCTACTGAGGACAACCGTTTTCGGGGATGATTGTAGCACTACTGTTAAGAATACTGTGCTTCAATTAAGTTTGCACAGCGCTCTTTTCATTCAAGTAGGTCTGGCGGGACTTCTACAAGGCAATAAAACTTTGTTAGCCATTTGTTTGAAGTCCGGAATATTCTAAAGAGTACAAACATTGCGAAGCAAACTAGTTTGGGGCCTCACAGAGAGAATGTAAGTGTTTAAGAAAAGGCAGGACCATCACTTGGCCAGGATGTGGAAGAGGAGATTCTGGTGCCAGTCTGCAGTTTGGATTAATTTTGGCAGTGGAAGCTCTTCCTCTTCCTTTCCCTTGAAATCTCCATAAAAGCTCAATCAAGCAGAAGCACGCAGAGCAATTCCGGCTGAAGTCAGAGTGCCTCCTCTCCGTTCCTCACTGCCACCCCGACTCATTCTCAAAGCACCTTTGACCGGGTGCTGAAGAGCCCAAAACCTTGATGATGTTTAAGATCTCTTTGAGTCCTGTGTCTATAACCTGATGGAAAGTCACAGTCAATAGCGGCCAACATTTATTTGAAGCTTATGCTGTGGTAGGTCTATGCTAAGTGCCTGCTTGCATAGATGAGGCCACTGCAGACACCGGACTGTGATCACACTGACAATACGTGGTGGGACAGAGACTCAGGCTGGTCTCATGGTCCATAGAACATGGTTTTATAATCATCGCTCTTACGGATCACGCCTTAGTACCAACATCCCCCCTCTCTGTTTGGTTGGACATGACTTAATGGGCTTATGTTTTACATTTGTTATAATTTATGTCCTAACAAAACTCAGAAGTTGAGGACCCCCCCCTTCTCAACCACATCCTCTGAAGCCTTAATAAGACAGCACGGTGACGTGGCCATGTCCCCAGGAGCTGGGTGTTGAAATGGACAAGAGCCAAGGAACTCAGCGAGCATACAAACATATATAGTGTTTCAAAGTGGATGCATATTTGCTGGGAGGGGGGTGGGGAAAGATGCAGAAAGAGACATTTGGGGTGAGCGTAGGGCAGATTGAGCAGTTTATGGAGTTTAAATGTGGTTATTCTATCTGAAGGTCATTCATTCATCAGACATTTATTAAGCCCCATCCTATGCCAGGCACTGGGCTAAGTAAGTGTTGGGGATTACAGAAAAAAGATGAGTCCTCTGCCCCTCAAAGGAAATGACTTGTTAAAAAAATTAACATTCAGGGGCGCCTGGGTGGCTCAGTCAGTTAAGTGTCTGACTTTGGCACAGGCCATGAACTCTTGGTTCATGGGTTCGAGCCCCATGTAGGGTTCTGTGCTGACAGCTCAGACCCTGGAGCCTGCTTCAGATGCTGTGTCTCCCTCCCTCTCTCTGGCAACCCCTCTCCCCACCGCTCACACTCTCTCTCCCTCGCTGTCAAAAATAAGTTAAAAAAATAACATTCAAAGAATAAGAATAGTGGAAACACGGGCAATGAGCCATCAGAATGCAAGTGGCCGTGGGTGACTAGGACTTACTGCAGGGCTCTGTAGGGCACATCTGTCCAGTGTTTTGCTACGGTAACAAAGGGGCAGTGATCCCTCTTCCTTGAAGGGTAGGAGTCCAAAAAGACTTCATCGGTAATACTTTAATGAACCTTCATGATGACGCTGCAGTCGTCTTACAGACAGAGGAGATTTGGCCAAAGGAGAGAGGTCACCGGGCTCCCTGTGCAGCCTCAGGCGTCCTGGGCTGTTGGCTCTTGCAGCAAGTATTTAGAGAACAGGTCATGATTGATTAGAGGATTCAGAGGCTGTTTTCTCACCTCAGATACCCTCTCACTTTTGCAGAGGGAGGCTGCCTTCTATCCGTGCTCAAACTCCTTCTGGCCGAAGCATCTAGTATTCTGGCCACCTGGGGCACTGCATTCCCAACCCACAGTTCCCTGTTTCTGTGACAGGAGAGAAGCTGATGTCCAAGAAAGGTGGGGGCTGTTGGCTCCCACAGGGTAGGATGTAGGGAGTGGGTGATGGGTCTGAGGGGAGAAGACCATCTAGCCATATGGGGATTTGCACGCCCCAGGTCTGGTACCGAGGACCAGCCTGTCGCCAGCTGGACCACTGCATGAACTCTTTTCAAAACCCAAGAGGTCGCTGTCTTGCCTCCTTAGAACTTCTCTTAAATGACTTGAGTTTCAAGAAACAGGATCTCACTCAGTTGGCTTTGATTATGAGCCTTATTTCCACGCGTGGGCATGGCTGTAAAGACAACCGGGCTCCCGTGGGGACTCAAGTGGTATGCAAGGCTCCACCAAGGCCACAGGGGGCACAACAGCCGGAACCATAGAGTACTAGCGTGCCCTCTGCCCATGTCTCCTCCATGGCACACCGTCATGGAGGCCACCTCCCCCCGCCCCCGTGCTGCGGCTAGAACACCTGTCACCCTCTGCCGCCCCGCGACTTCTGCTGCATCAGGCCCCCTGCCGCCTCCATGGCCCTGCCTACCAGCCTACTCTCTGTTTCTCTTTCTGTCCCCGAACCTCTCACCCCTCTCCTTATGGCCCCCAGTTCGAATTCCTGCTTTTCTAGAGCTTTCCGGCAATGGTACTTGCCCACAGCTGGTTCAGGTTGCCACAGACAGATGGCCACGGTCGCATGCTGTTGCATTGCTTCTGATGAAGGCACGTCCCTTAGCAGAGGGCTTTAGGCTGGCTCCATGACCCCCGAGTGCCCCCACCCCGCAGCCTCTGGCTGCTCCGAGAAGGGAGCTGTAGGCATTGATGGCATGAGGAGGCCCATCCAGCCCAGGTAGGGATCTGGTTTTGGGACACAGATGATGAACAGGGGGCGTGTTAAAGGTCATCAAGCCCAAAGTCCCTATAGGCTGAGATTTCTGGGCACCACACAGCCTGGCCAAGGCAACGTCCAGCCTCTTTTAAACACCCCCTGTGACAAGGCACACACACACAGCCTAGAGCAGTCCACTGTGACCATGACTGAGATTCTCCTTCCACTGAATGTGAATCTGCCTGGGCCTGGGTCCTGCCCAGGACAGAATCACGGGTCCTGCTCTATCCTCCCAGGCCTGTTAATCCCTGTTCAATGTTATGGCCTCTTACATAACAGAAGACAGTTTTCTTGCATTTTCCCTTCAAAGACTGTGTTCCCTCCAGTTCTGACAAGCATTCCTCACGTGACTTACTTTGAGTTATCTGAGCACACCATCATTCTCCCTGGAATGTGGCCCCATTTGCCCGTGTCCCTGTTGAGGTGCGGCCCAGACGAGAAGCAATTCTCTGAGCGCGGGTTGGCCGACAAGTGCAGCCAGGTGAGGTCGGGTCTGCTCCCACTGCAGATTTCCGATTAAAGTCGTCGGTCCCCTTATGCTTCATTCCAAGCAGGGGTTCTATGAACCCCACCGATCCTGCTGGGGAGCAAATTGTCATCCGAAATCAGCCAAAGAACACACAGTCAGATTCATGGGTTTGTTTCACTCTAGAGCAGCAGGTGGCCAAGAGGGAGGAGGGGAGCATCATCCAGAAGGGTGGTGACCCTGAAGGGTCCCGGGAGGGCCACAGGGGAACCTGGACCTGTCGTGGATGGGTTGCTTTCTGGGGTGGGATCAGCGGAAGTGGTGGGCTGGGGTGCAGTCACGAGGTGAGGGCGGCCTGGCAATTGGGTGCCCTCGGTACCGGATGGGTTAGCGAGGCGGCTCTGGGACACCATTGGTCACTCATTTTACAGCCACTGCGTGGCTTTGGAGAAACAAGGTCTCCCGTTAACTCTGCAGCTGATTTTATCTGTGTCCCTCCAGCCTGATTAACTATAGGAATCCTTTTTAATTATTCAGGCCGAGCTGACGTCACTCTTTCAATCCAGATGGTTGTTTATTCTTTCAGGATCTTTGTGGATTCTAGGGGCTTTAGGAGGCAGCATATTCCCACATTCAATCATGTGGCGGTTACCAACGAGATGCCCATGTGAATCACGCAGGCCCTGTGACTGTCCTTGCACTGACCTTCTTCTTTACTCTTCCCACTGTCGTTCTTATTCAGACCCCCACCTGGACTGTGCTGCCAACCTCCAAGTGCCTCCAGACCGCTTGTGGACCCCAGGTCCGTCCATCCAACTGTCTGCGAGAATGGCCCACTGGGGCGTCCAACAGGCGCCAGAGATGCAACGCGCCCAGACTCAACGGCCTTGTCTCGGCCCCCACCTTGGTCCTGCCCTCTAGTTGCTATGGGTGCGTTGTACCTCCAACCACCAAGTCATCCAAACCAAACAACCAGGCGTCCCTGTCACCCAAGATGCCTCCCTCACCCATGCACCTACCTGGTTTCAGTCACCTGTCACTTCTTCCCAAATATCTTTCAAATCTGCTTCTCTTCTCCCTTTTGTGGGTCCTCTGATCTTTTGCTTGGGTTCGTGCAAAAGCCTTCTTACCCATCTCCCCGTTCCAGTCCCTTCTCCCTCTACCCCGCTGGATGCCCTGCTGCCAGAGGGAAACTTTTAAAATGCAAATCTGATCCTCTGCCTCCCTACATAACATCCTTTAATAGCATCTCATAACCTAGTGTGAAATCTGAAATAACTTACACAGCACATAAGGCTTTGCATCTGATGGGGCTTGGTTTCTAGCACATTTTCACTTGCGCCCGGTGATCCAGCCACAAAGAACCACCAGCAGCTCCCTGGACTGGCTGCCCTGTGTCCTGTCTGACCTGTGGACAGGCTGTTTCCACTGTCTGGGATGTCAGAAATATTAACGGCAAGAATACTAACTGCTCCATTTACTGATCACGCACCCCAGGCCAAGGCACTCCGCTCATGAATTCTTATGTGTCATCATAACAATTCTGTAAAACAGATACTAGCACGATGTCCATTTTACAGATGAAGAAACTGCAGCTTAAAAGAAGCAAAGAGGCCGGGGTGTCTGTGTACCTCATCGGTTAAGCACTTGACTCTTGATTCTGGCTCAGGTCATGATCTCACGGTCGGTGAGATCGAGCCCTGCGTTGGGCTCTATGCTGGTAGCATGGAGCCTGCTTGGGATTCTCTCTCTCTCTCTCTCTCTCTCTCTCTGCCCATCTCCCACTTGTACTCTCTCTCTCTCTCTCTCTCTCTCTCTCTCTTTCTCAAAATAAATTAAAAACAAACAAAAAAGAATGGAAGAGCCTGACCCAAGGTCACACAGCAAATAAGTGTCAGGGCCAGGATAGGAATCCAGGTCTGCAATGAGTCTGATTCTACCACATCTCCTCCGGCGTGTGCGATAAATTCCAGCCACGTTCTTAAACCCAACGGCTACATCTGTTCATGCCGAACCTTTCCCTGGCCTTCCCTTCACAAGAAGTTAGTTAATTCCCTCCCTCTTGCCACTGTGTCTTGCATATAACTGTGTCTGGCCATCTCCCCGCTGTACTGGGCCTGTGGGCAGTGCCTACCTGCACACACAACCCTCCCTTGTCTAAGCAGCTGTGCCCTATCCTGGGGGCCTATCCACAACCCAGGCTGCAGCTGACTGAGCGTGGGATGGACACCAAACCCCCCAGGCTAGTCCGCAGGCTTGGAGTAGTGTTGTGATGCGTATGTTTATAGGTCAAAATCAAGAGCTTCTGGCACGCCGTGTAGGCCATGGACATGCTCCACCCCAGATCTCTTTCAAAGGGACCTACTGTGGGAAATGTAGACAGCCTCCAGTTGCTGCCTTTTGGATCCCACCATGGCGTTCAGATCTCTGCCAGTCTGCCTTCAACCAACCAGCACACTCATTCCTGCCCCATATGGACCCCTCCAACGGGCAGCCTCGGCTTGGGAGGCTCTCTGTTGGCCCAGTCAAGACTTTCTGCCAACTGCCTTGAAGTCCGCTACTCTTCCTCCCACACTCTCTTTTCACAGATGTCAGACTTGTGTCACCATCTGAGGACTCTCCCCACTGGCCCCCGCTCCTCCCTCCTGCATCTTCCATAGACATGTCCCCCAGTACATTTCTTGCACATTGTATTCTGTTTTGGAGTCTGCTTCTTGGGGGACCTAAAATGACATGGAGGGAAGAAACCATCTTTATACACCTGACACATGGCAAGTGCTGAATAAATGTTTACCGAAGAAAGGAAGAAATGAGCCACCTCCCTGACTCTGTGTCTCTACCACTTCCAGATCAATCTTCCTAGAGCATGACTTTGTGCATGGCACTTCCTTTCCTCCCCACAGGCAAAGTAATAGAGGATAAAAAGAAAAGATACAATGTTTTGGATTTTTTAATGTGCTAATGTATCGTAGTGATATTAATGATGTAGGATGCACTTTCTCTAATGACATTATGAGTTTTTAAAACAAAGAGAAATTCAAAATGGTAGAATGGCTTTTGACCACTGAGCAATGGAAATGGGTTTGGAAGTAGTCTTTAAAAACAGAAACTTTACGGGGCGCCTGGGTGGCTCAGTCGGTCGAGCGTCCGACTTCGGCTCAGGTCATGATCTCACGGCTGGTGAGTTCGAGCCCCGCATCCGGCTCTGTGCTGACAGCTCAGAGCCTGGAGCCTGCTTCCGATTCTGCGTCTCCCTCTCTCTCTGCCCCTAACCCACTCGCATTCTGTCTCTGCCTCTTTCAAAAATAAATAAACATTAAAAAAAAAAATAGAAACTTTACTGGAGAGAAGGTTCCACCCACCCCAACGTGACTCCTTTGGAAGTTCAATGTGTCCAGCTTGGGTGTCTGCTTTCTCCCCCAGAAGAGCTCAGACCCTTCGTCTATCCCCTGAGGCACCGGTTTTCCCCATCATTAATCTTTCAATCAGGATTCAGTGTCTTCCGTGGATACCCACTTCCTGTGGCAGGAAAGGTTGTCAACCATGCTCAACTCCAAGGCCCACTGTTCCAGTCATCATTTCTGAAGATGGCAGTCCCTCAATGGCAGCCTGTGCAATACACAAGCCCCGTGTGGATTCTCCTTCCCCAGGGCAGCCGTCAGGAAAACTTCCTTCTCCCCTAGACTCTACAGCTTGAAATCGACCCAAAACTATTCCTATGTGATCAGATGCTTGCTGCCTTCCCTGGCAAATTTCCTTGAAAAAGACTATTCATGTGGTGTTTTGGCATGAGAGTCCCAAGAAAGGGGTTATAATAAGCATCCTCTTGAAGACTTAAATACAGTCTCTGGTTCTGCAAATACCATAATGACAGAGTTGCGTTCTCAGTCCTAGGAAATTCTGCGGGCACCAGAGCTCAGAAACGTCCTCGGCATGTAAGCAAGCTTTATTCTCATTTGTGTCTGGGATCCGAGGAGAAAATAAGGGGCTCCCAGAACCAGGTCACTCAACACTCTCGTGGAGGCAGAGGAAGGATCACCACGAGTGCATTTCTGTGATGGCAATTTGAGCGGAATGCATCTGTGTGGGTCGCTTGGGGCCCCTGGGCTGTAGGGCTCGGGGGCGTGTTTTCGATCTCGGTGGCCAAAAGCAGAAGCAGAGGGCAGGCGTGGACAGATGGGGCAAAGCCTCCTTGCACACGCTGCCTGTGGTCAGAAATGCTCGTGGTTGCCGCCAGAACTGGACACATGATGGGCTCAGATGACATCAGAGGGTGACTGAGGGGTCAGAGCGCTAGCACTGCCGAACTGCGAGCGCCAGGCTTCCTTGTGCGTGACACCCTCGGCCGTTCTCTCCTCTCCCTCTTTCCCTCTCAGTGGCTACCGTGGGCTCTAGCCAGCCGTTCCCGAGGCCCAAGGCTGGCTTGTTCTCGTGAGATCAACTCCAATACCTGCTTCAAATCTTCCTATTCTTTTATCTCACAGAGCATACATTTGATTGAGGAATTCAAGGACAAACACAAGTTTTTTAAAGCCTTGTATTTTTTATAGAAAAGAAGGAAGGGCCTAGTGAAAGGAATTCTGCTGAGTCTTCTTATAAATCACACCCAGCGTGTAGAGCCAGCCTTTTCATACACCGAGCTCCCTAAGACGTGGGGAACATGGGAAGTTTGGGGTCCTTGGGAGCTACATTATCTTTCAGGATTGTTGCAGAGAGGGATGCAAAGTGGGTGGCCCGTGACTCTGGCTGTGGGAGGAACACTCCCAGGGGGCCCTCGTGCTGGCACGAGTGCTGTCCCGGACAGTGGGGTGGAGTGGGATGAGGCAGGGCTCGAGTCCATTCTCTGGGATGTTACAGTCATGGTTGGAAGGTTCTAGGTCCCCCGGAGCACCTGTTCCCCTGTGGGGCAACCAGGCTTGGGGCTGGCTTCCATGAAACTGCTGGGGCCTGACCTGGCTTTCCAGGCCTCACCAGAGGCATGGCCTGGTGGGGGCATGAGGCAGAGAAATCCCTCCCCTGCGCAAATTCTCCACAAGTGGCACCTTTGCCATCATTTTCATAAAGTTATATTGTGGCACAATGGTCGCTGAGACTAGGATGAAATTTCATTGCTGGAAGCAGGGGGGAAACTGAAGGTCAGCCTGATCTGTCAGCAATTACCATCTCGGTGGTTGCATGAGTCTAATCCAGCTGCTCTAACAAAATGCCACAGACTGGGAATTCTCACAATTCTGGCGGCTAGAAGTCCAAGACCGAAGGGTTGGGGCCATTTCGGTTCCTGGTAGGATCTCTCTTCCTACCTTGCAGATGGGGCCACCTTCTTGTTGTGCCCTCACAGAGCAGAGAGAGAGAGGAATCAAGCTCTTTGGTGTCTTTCCTCCTAAGGACGCCTATCCTAATAGATCAGGGTTCCACCCTTAGGACCTCGGGTAACATTAACTATCTCCTTATAGGCCCTGTCTCCAAATTACCTTGGGGACTAGGGTTTCAACATAAGGATTCTGAGGAACACAATTCAGCCCATAGCATGAGATGCTCAGGGAATATGATGCCCTTTGAGGTGTCTGTCGCCCTCTTCCTCTGGCCTACCCATGCTTCAGGCTCCTTTCTCCATTCTAGAACCTGGCTATGCTTCTGCCACACCACCGCGAGGGCAGGGTGACCCCTGAAGAGTGGTGCGGGAACACCCGCCCGGGAGAGCTGCCTGGATAGCTGTCTGTCTGGTAAGCTCCCCCGCACCTCGCCGACACCCCCGTTTGTCTTCGGTGCCCCATCTCAGCCATTGGCCAGGCCCTGGGGGAGCCTGGGGGGAAGGGTAAAAGGAAGCAGAGTGACACATGTTATCTGTTGCTTAGCAGAAGCTGGAACCCACCTGGGGACAGAACACAGCCGCCTCACCGCGTCTGCCTGGGCGGGCTTCCTCATACATTTCATAGGTTAAACCATCGAAACATGGGGTCCTGTGCATTCCCGGCTGAGGACGTGGAGAAAGCTCATCATGTGTGAAGGCCAGATCCACCTGCTAAATAAAAACAGGAGTGAAAAAAAAAAAAACCAGAAAAAAAAAAAAAAAAACCCCAAACCTTGCGATTTGCCCAGCACTGCAAATGGCTCAAATTACAGCTACAGAAAAGTCTCCAACCCCTGGAGACTTCCCTTTCCACCCCGGCAAGTGGTGCAGTCCCCACTGGCTCTCCTCCGTGGTCGCCCCCACCCCTGGCTGCTGTCCTTTCTCTGCCTTTGTCTTGTAGCGGCAAAAGGCAACGCCCTTCCAAAGCTCAGGGGACTTTCTTCCATTGTCACAGCATCCAGCCATGCCACTGGGGCTGCCCCCACTCCAGATTTATTCTTCTGGCGATGAGTCACTGCTACCATCTTGCCCCTCTGCTTCCTACAAGCAGATAAGGGAAGGAAAAGGAAAGGAGGGGCCCCCGGCCAGCTCATGAGGCACCTTGTGGGCCTGGGTGGGCTACGGCCGTCGGGGTCTATGGGGGATGGAACCGGCAGATCAGTCCTGCTGCCTGGAACAGGAAGAAAACCCCGGCCTCCATAGGATGGGAGGGTCATATGGGGCCACACGGTCCCCTGGGTAGGGGACAAGGGAGTATCACTAACAGAGGATGGGATTTGGGCCCCACCAGGTCTGGTTTTGAAGCCCGGATCCACTGCTTCTGGCGTCCTGGGCACGTTACCCAGCTTCTTGGAGGCTTAGTTTCCTCACCTGTATAACAGGGACCCCAACATCCTTCCTAGGATTATTAGCCTGCGGGCTAAAGCGCGTGACCCCTGCAAAGCTCCTAGAGCAGTGCCCAGCGTCAACCAGGAGCCGGGCACAGACTAGGTTTCCCCTTGCACAATCGTCCGACGCAAGGACGCTGTCCTCAGAGAGGTTTGGCCCAGTGTCCTGCCCTCTCCCACAGGCAGGCTGCCCGCGCACAGAGGGAAGGCTCCTTGCTGGGAAACCGGAACAGCCGGTGGTG
Organism: Acinonyx jubatus; assembly: GCF_027475565.1. Taxonomy (NCBI): domain Eukaryota; kingdom Metazoa; phylum Chordata; class Mammalia; order Carnivora; family Felidae; genus Acinonyx; species Acinonyx jubatus. The sequence goes on along the minus strand of NC_069381.1, from coordinate 97,760,153 downwards.
GGGGAACAGATGAGCCCGTGGCCCTGGACCAAGGGGGCCCGAAGCACACCCACTCGTTTTCTCTCTACACTGTGTTTGGCGATGATTTATTAGTGAATTCTCACATCTCAGGCTCGTGGCAAGAGTCCCCTTTTAAATTTTTTTTTTTCTCAACGTTTATTTATTTATTTTTTGGGGGACAGAGAGAGACAGAGCATGAACGGGGGAGGGGCAGAGAGAGAGGGAGACACAGAATCGGAAACAGGTTCCAGGCTCTGAGCCATCAGCCCAGAGCCTGACACGGGGCTCGAACCCACGGACGGCGAGATCGTGACCTGGCTGAAGTCGGACGCTTAACCGACTGCGCCACCCAGGCGCCCCAAGAGTCCCCTTTTAAAGGCAGTCCTTATCATCATTCAGCTCCATTGTCATTATTCAATATCTATTATGTTCAGGGCCTTCTTCCAGACACCATATATTTACTCCAGTCTGGAAAGCTGAAGGCTGGGAGGGGCTGCTCGAAGTGTCCACGATGCCCCAAAGGGCAGACAGGGCTCGGGCAGCAAGTCCTTGTCCCACACAATCTCAGCATCGGAATTTCGGAAGGGATTGGTGACATTGGAGCCAGGGGACTTTTAGGTCAAATGAAAGGAAATGCTATTCTGTTGCCAGCAAGTAATAAACCCACAGAATTCATTATCCAACGGGGAGTTGGGTGGAGGCCTAAAAGTACGTCAAAAGGAGTTTTAGGTAAATTCATGGTTGGCTGACCTCTGTGGGGGGTGTGCCGTGATCCTCTGAACTTGCCACCAGGAAGGACGGCCAGCGTTTGGCAAGGTCTAGAGAAGGCGAACTCTGTGCCCTTGGGCCTTGGGTTCTGGCCCATGCAGCAATCTCCATGCCCATGGGATCGTCCTGGGTTTCTCAGATTTGTGATTTTTCAGTGCTGCCCATCTGAACTGGGAGAGAAAGGAGGAGGCATTCCTGGAGAAAGTGGGGTGAGAATCTCCCAGGCAGAACACTGGACAGCAATTTTTGTTTTCCTGCTTAAGATTCCAAAGGCCTACACCCTTTTGAAACGGCAGCAAATTTCACAAGAGCACAGAACATTTGCATTGGAAGGGAGCGGCTGGACCATTTCACCTATTGCAGTTTCTGCCCTGAACGGTTTTGTGTACTAGCAATTAGATTCAGAAATAGAAACAGTGACGGTGCTAGAAATGCACTTGCTGAGCTGTGTGTCTTTGATGCAAAAAAAAGTCTTTGTACCTAACAACTGAGCTTTTGCTCATTTACGCAACCAATTTGTTGAGCACCAGCTCTGAGCCATGATCTTAGGATCCAAGGACGGAGAAGACAAAACACCTCTCAGCCTCCTGAGAGTTTAGCCAGTGGCGAAAACAGCCCAATAGTTCCGCTACTGTGGGTGTTATGGGAGCAGGGAAATGGGTCCGTCTGCACCTGGAGAAGTCAGGATGTGAAGGACAGCCAGGAGCTCCCCCGTGGCAATGAAAACAGGCAGAGAGGGGTTTCCGCAGACCAGGGAGTGTGAAACAGTTGGAGAAGAGCTGGAATTCACTCAGGCTGCCTGAGATAAAGGGGGCAGGAGGTGAGTCTGGAACGTAAGACAAAGAACATAAGACAAAGACGGGCATTGAGGGTGGTGGTCCAAGCTAAGGCGCGGGGCGCTGGTCATGGAAGGGAAGCTGGAATGAGGTATAATCAGTTTCTCATTGTAGGGAGATGATCAGGGGGTATGTTGGGGGGGGGGGCGAAACTCTAAACAAGCACATGAGTCAGGTGACTCTCCCCACATCCAGGAGACCACGACTGGGGACTACAGCAAAGTCCTGAGGTTATTCAAAAGGTGGGACCAATGGCTCTTGCTGCTAGAGGCACATGGCAAAGGGAGAAAAGAGGAGGGTTGGGGATGACCTCTTGGTTTCTTTGAGTGGATGGAGGTACCATTCATTGGATGGTAGCTGGGTGCTAAAGGGAGAATGTCACACTGAAAATAATGAGTAAGTTTTGGATAGACTGCACTTGATTTTTGTATGAGGCAGCCAAACAGAGATAGCCAGCAGGCTGTGTATCTCAAGATCCAAGCTCTGCAGAAGGGTGGGGTCTGGAGATGTCAGGACGCAGGGACATCAGTAGGTGGAGGTGAAAGCTTGCTAAGGGAGGACCCAAGCAGGAACAGAGGAGCACACGGAGGGCTCCGCCACAGAATGGCCCCGGGCAGAGGAAAAGAAGCCCACCAAGGAGAGCAAGCCAAGGAGGTGGGAGGAGAAAGGCTTACCGGAAAAACAAAGGAGGCAGGAAGGAAAAACAAAGGAGGCAGGAAGGAGCCGCACCTGAAACTTCTCTGTTGAAATTCACGGTGCTTCTTTTTTTTTTTTTTTTTAAGGGAACTGAGTTTTGCAGCATTGTTTTAAAATTGAAGTACAACTTACATACAGTAAAGAACACAAAGAGTATATGGTTTGATGCATTTTTCCATATGTATACACCCATGAATCTACTACTCCAACTCTGGAGAATATTTCCGGCTCGCTAGAAGGTTCTCTTGTGGCCCACGTAGGCTGTGCCTCATCGCAAAATAATCTTTCATTCTGACCTCTGCAGTTATGCACCTTTGCCTGCTCTTGGTCCTACGGATGGGATCACGTGGTGTATGTCCGTTTGCAATGCAGTTGCTTTCTCTCAACAATACGTTTCTTGTGACGGGCAATGGTTAGGAAGTTCTTTTTTTGTTGCTGGGAAGTATTCCATTGTGTAAATATGAGCTGTCCACCATGGTGTTTCTATCTGTTGATAGATCCCAGTTTGGCTACTGGTTTACTATAGTTTGGGGCTCCTGGGAAGAGCGCTGCCATGAACATTCCTGTGTGTGTGTGGTGGGGCCCCAGCACGCCCGAGAGTGGCACCGTAGGGTCACAGGGTAGACGTCCATTCAGCTTTAGCAGATGCTGCCGAGGTATTTGGGCCAACTTACATCCCCACTCACAACGTAGGAGTGCTCTGCTCCACAGTATTTTAAAATAAAACACGATTCTATGAGGAACGCTTAAAACACTGAAAAAAGCAACTGCTTTCAAGAACCTCAACACATCGGACGTATCTATCGATCCGTTAACAATGACTATGTAACACATCCCTCCTCAATCCTCTAAGACTTCCGTTATAGAACCCCTAGTTGGCCTAGTTTGAGTTAAGGTAAATTTGTGTATATAAAATAAGTGAATTTCTTTATAAGTAATTTTATCACGTACAATTGTCACTAATTTAAAAAGTCTTTCTCAGGGTGCCTGGGTGGCTTATTCGGTTCAGCTTCCGACTCTTGATTTCAGCTCAGGTCATGATCTCACAGTTTGTGAGATCGAGCCCCACATCGGGCTCTGTGCTGACAGTGCTGAGCCTGCTTGGGATTCTCTCTCTCCCTCTCTGGTCTTCCCCTGCTTGAGCGCTCTCTCTCAAAAGAAACGAACTTAAAAAAAAGAAAGGCTTTCTCACCTTACACCAAGATTCATGAGATTTTATTCTAATAGTTATGGATCTGATTTTTCCCAGGAGCTGGCAGAACTGCCTTAGCCTAACAACATGGCATATGTATCTTGGATGTCACGGGAGTCAGCACTAATTCAATTATGTATTCATTTTTTTCACTGTGTAAATATATGGTGAGCAGTCACTGGGTCAGGCACGTCCTACGCACTGGGGGTGGGTGGGATGGGGGAAATAAAGAATCATCACTTAGGACTTCTGCCCTCAAAGAACTTAGTCTAAAAGAAGATATGGATACAAAGAGCCCTAATGCAGAGCAGAAAGTTAACCAACTTCATTTCCTGCAGGGCAGGGTGGGGCCAGCTTAGGTGAAACTGTAGCAAAAAAAACCTGCCATTTACTACATTCACCTGTTTTCTGTCTGGCTGGAGATGACACATCGTCTTGGGGTGAGATTTTGCTCTCAAGTCGCTGGACTATACCCTCCAGGTAAGCCTCACAGACATCCATTACCTAGAAGGCAAAGAAGGGAAAGAAACCCCTGGGCGACAAAGCCTGCCCTTTTAAATACCCGTAGCAAGAAAATGGGCCAAATTGCTTGAAGTCAGGGAATCTCTTGGAACCTAGAAGTCCTAGCCCCTGACATGTTTATCATCTTTCTAGTTATTGAGATGGTTCTAAGTGGTGTTAGCTGTCAGGAAAGGGCCCAAAAGCTCCCCAGAGAAACTCATTAAATTCAGTGCTTGGACCTAGATAGTTGACACAGGAGTGCTGACTCCCACACAGTAAGCACCTGTGGAGAGAAGCCTCTCTGTCTGGACCCACCATGGTTGCACAAAGAGCCTACTTTGGGAACAGAGGCTGAATATGTGAGTGTGACCTTGGAATCCAAGCATAGAGCATCTTCAGCTGAATATAACTCAGGAGAGAGTGGGATGTGAACATCTAAAAGCTGAGTTCCTATTCACACTTCAAGCTGCTGAAGACTTTCATACCAATTGTAGGCTTAGCAGATATCGTTGGTTATTATAACACTCTTCGCATCCCATATTGTCTGCAGATCCCTTTACTATTCCTGTGCACATGGGCTTCTGTGGCCTCTTCCTACGGGAAGAGAAAATTGTCAGGGAAAATGGACCGCTCTGTGGATTCCGCCTCTGAGTTCATCTAAGTTCCTTGCCTACTTTAACTCTTAGGAGTGGGTCACTGCAGAGTTCTTCTGTGGGGTCAGACAAGCTCAGCGAGAGAGCAGGCGAGGAGGAGAGCACAGCCCATAGTAAAGAATATGGGCCAAGCTTACCTGAGCATTTTGTCCATGGGCTGGAAAGACAGTACAGTGACTCTGGGCACCTCAACATGCCTACCTCTTAGACTGGTGTTGTACCAATCTGGGCTGCTGCCCTCCATGGCTGGTGTGCAATGTCCTCCTGGGATCTTTTCTCTCCCTTCTCCTGCGAATTCCCTTTACTTCTCTCCAGGGTATTGAAACTTCTGTTCCTGTTATATCTTTCCCTTTCTCGAGAAAGGCTGCCTGGGAAATACATTCTTGAGACTTTGCATGTCTGAAAATATCTTTATTCTATCTTTGGGCTTTTTTTTTTTTTTTCTTGGTAATTTGGCTGGGTATGGAACTCTAGGTTAGAGAGCATTTCCTTTCAGAATTTGGAATGTGTTGCCCCATTTTCTTTCTCATTTCCAGTGATGCTCTTGAGAAGTCCAAAACCATTCTCATTTCTGACTCTCGCATGTGACTTATTTCTTTCTCTAGAATCTCATAAACACTATTTCCTCCAAGTTTTGGAAAATTTCCAATGACATGCCTCAGTGTGAATCTATTTTCATTCACGGTGACCCAACATTTGATGTATTCTTTGAAGCTGAAAACATGTGTCTTTTTTTAATCTCTTGGAAAATTGGGGAAATAATTTCATTTGGAATTAATTCCTTTCTGCCTTCTGTTCTCTTCTCTCTCACTCTCTGGAACTCCTCTTATTTACAGACTGGAGTTCTTGAACTAGTCTTTTAATTTTGTTTTCTTTTCTGATTTTTTAAATCTCTTTGATTTTTTGCTATACTTTCTGAGAGATTCGCTGTTGAATTTTTCATCTCTGCTGTTTTTAGTTTCCAAGAATTTCATCTTGGCTTCTGAATGATCCTTTTTTGTTTCACCCTGTTCTTTTTTCTTGGATGCAGTATCTTCTCTCCGTAAAGACGTGATAAATGTAACATTAATTCTCCTCTCCTCCCCTGTTCTCACATCTCCCTGCATACTGCTTCATTTGTTTGTTGTTTGGTTTGGTATTTATTTTCCACATAGTCAGCTCTCCTTAGATGTTCAGTAGCAGTGGGATATCCAATTGTGACTAAGAGTATGGATCTAGTTATCTGATTGGGAACCATAAGCTCATTTAAAACTCTGGGCAAGTGAGCGGAGCTTTGGACTTTGTATTGTGATGCAGGATTGTTGGAGAACCTCCAATGTCAGTATTGCTAGGTGGGTCGCTCTTGAATTACACAGATTCCCTAAGTACTCTTAGCATTTAAAAGAGTGCCTGACATATAAGAGGGGCTCAGTACATGTTACTATTACTGTTGTGGAAAATATGTACACTGAGAAGCAAATATATACACAACTCAACTAATAAAAGCCCATACCCTTGCTAGCAGCTTCTTAGAGGCTTATAAAGGTGCAATCACTCTCAGAAACTTGGCCACAAGCTTTCACTGGTGGCTTCCATGCTTCATGGTTGGTGGGTGAAGGACGGAAAACGCAAAAGAAAGGAAGATGCTGGGCGCCGACACAGGAGATGGGAGGCAGCTGGCCGAGCAGGAGAAGGTGAACGGAGGAGGTGCTAAGTAGCCCTGCTGGTGTTTTCCTCATTAAGCTTGTGTCTAAACACTCTCCATCTTTACAGTTCCAGTGGACTGGGTTCTGGCACACTTGGGGACATATTTGTTAATTAGCTCCACAGCTCCTTGGGTGGCTGTCCATTTTATGGGTGATGGCACCAGAGGCCCAGCCCTGCCAGGGGAAAGAAGGAATATTCCATTCATCCGGCTATGGGTTATTAAGCCACTCTGTCTTCCTGTCACAGACAGATTGTGAATCACACTGTGTTCTCTTCCATCCCCTTCGCTGCCTCCTCTCCTCTTTTCACAGCCAGGGGTGGACAAGGGTCTAGCAAAGCCTCACTGTTCTCAGACTGGTGGGTGCTGGCCTATCTGGCCCTTGGTAATGGGAAGAGTGCCCTTCTCCTTCTTCCCACACCTGTCGGTCCCCAACCACCTGGGAGTCCCCTCCAGAAACCTGACCTGCAGCTTCTGCAGCGCTGGGCCACTGGCCAGAGTGGTGGATTCCTCCCGGGAGCTGGTGTAGCCCTTGGCAGGAGATCAGCTCCACGAGTCATTAATTTCAACTACTCAGCATCTTGTCTCGGCCATTCTTGTGCCCCTGCCTCTCTCAATTCAATTCTAATAACTTTCTTGGCACAGAGAGATGGAGAAAGGATTGCCAAAGTCAATAATCAAGTTTCTACAACTGGGATTGTGTACACACACACGCACACACACACACACACACACACACACTTATTTATTTATTTATTCATTTATTTATGGGTTGTTTCGTCAAGATAAGAACTGCATGGGCTCATGCTGTATATTATCTTTGGCTTATTCTGGTAAAAAATGTCAGGTAAGCAAATATTTGCCGGGCACTTACTATGTCCTAGGCAGTGTGATGGAGTGTTTAAAAACAGGCACTATTTTTTTTTATCTAGAGTTGAGAAAAAAACTGGGGCCAACCATAAGGAAGTTCCCCATCCATCCAAGATAACAGAATTTCTAGAAATTAGAGAGGAAGGAAAGAGGAGTGGTTAAGCGGGCAGGTGCCCAGCTCTGCCCCTGACTCGATGTGATTTGGGGCAAACCACTTTATGCCTGTTTCCTCACTTGCAAAAAAGGGAGCACCTACCTCTTAGGGTTGTTATGAAAGTCATGCAAGACTGAACATAGCACTTAGAAAAAGCCTGGCACTTAGTAAGCACTTACCAAATATTAGCTATTACTATTATTATGACTTATAGGGACCTTAATGGTTTTCTCATCCAAACTCCTCCTCTTCATAGTGAGGATGTAGAAGGCCAGAGAGCCAGAGTGACTGGCTTGCCCAGAGTCATAGTTTGGCCTCTTTAATTGGAGACAAGGATGCTAATTACCTCCACACCATGCTGCCCCTTTGGTCAATGGTGAGAGTTTTGATTCTAGAAACTCAGGCAAAATTTTGGCAAAGGACTCCTCTCTAGCCAGCCATTCAATGAATAGCCCCTTGTAGATTATGCTGGGACTTTCACTGTCTTCTAATCACTTGACTGCTTGGAATAGAGTTCTACAGACATCACCAGCATCTGGGACGATGGCACCTCAATTCAGATGGTCTCGAGATGGTGCAGGGGTTAAGAGCCCCCAGTCTGGTGCCAAACAGACTTGGTTCAAATCCAGGCTCTTCCCTTTTCACCTGCTGTGTGATCTCAGGCCAATTACTTAAGCCTCAAGGTACTCAGCAGCAAATGCAGAGAGAAAGGACACTACCCCTTATTGCAATGTCATGAGGTTGAGACCAAATAATACATAATAGTAGGTAACGAGCTTAGCTTAGTGGCCGGTATAGCGTAACACCCAACACGTGAAAATTAATATGATTTTTACACTAGTTTTTAGCGCTCTCTTTTTTTACCTGTCACCTCATGTTGTTCTCAAGACATCCTTCTAAGAGAGGCAAAAGAGATTCTTTTATTCCCACTGCCTAGCTAAAGGAAAGAGTACTCATGGGGGCTAACTGAGTGCCATGCCGCTAGCGAGTGGCAGGTCTGGATCCGAGCACACAGAGGCTTAGCGACACCTAAGGCAATGCGTTTTCACCTCCACGATTAGACCTCAGGGACTAAGCAAAATCTGAACACGTCCTCATAGTTGAGAGGCGAAGAAAATAAAGAAGGAACACTGAAAAGAAATGAATAGGGTCATCATAAATTTGCAGCGATGCTTTTGTTCAACACGTTGAATCAAAAGCACATAAACGAGGTAGAGATGAGCAAAAACGAAGCTCTCCGTAACAGCCCCGCAAGGACCAAAAACGGAACAAGATCATTCTGTCTGTAGAGAGGAAGAGAGAAACCAATCATCAGAAGCTCCCTTGTGAGTCGGGAGATGGTGGCGGGGATTAACATTTTCAGCTCATCTCAGACCTAGGGCAAAACGAAGTCTTGGAGAGAGAGAGAGAGAGAGAGAGAGAGAGAGAGAGAGAGAGAGAGAGAGACAAGCAGGGGGCCCTTGGGTGAAATGTCAGATCAGAGTCTGCAGAGACAGTGCCTGCTCATGGAGATGGTTCTGATGGTGAGGGCAGCTGTTAAAAGAATAATCTTTGCAGCTATGTCACCATAATCCAGACAGCCAGTGTGTCCCAGCAGTGTTCATTAAGCCAGGAAGCATTCGGACAAGGAGGGAAAGGCTGCCCGTCTGCAGCTGATCTTTTTTTCTCCCTCTGATCCCAAGGCACTATGAATCTGAAGGAGGCCCCCAGCAGACCTGCTGAGGAGATAAGCCATTTTTGTCACAAGCGCTGGTCTGCGCTGGTGCTGAAGCCAGGACGGAAGCCACCTGCCAAGCCGCCCTGCTCCCTGCGCCTTGCCTGGTCTGGCTGGTCTGCCTTCTCCCCAGACCTCCAGACATCAGCCCCCCGCTGGATGGGTGGGAATCCTGAAAGCCCTCTTGGCATCAGTTTCCCCGACTTCTGTTGTCGTTGCACGTGGCAGGGGGCTGGGAGTTTGCGGGATAAGAAGCAAGCGGGAATCGGGGGGCGGGGGGGACACTGCTTGCTCGGCATCTTGTTTTGACGAGTGCGGGGCTGGGGTGTTGATGGCCATGGAAGAGCCTGGGAACTGGCCCCTTTCTCCCAGCGTCACAACCGTAGAGTTGAAGCACAGGGGAGTATGCTGTGCTCTGATGGAGCTGTGAAGCCATGGGCATACAGAATGCAGAGAAACTGCCCCTTCTGCAAGACCTGGGGCCCCTCGGGTATAGACTGTTGCCCCACCAATTGGAGCAGTTGGACCTAAGAAGCAGGTGGCATGGGTCCAGTGTTCCGGGAGCTAGCTGTACTGGTAGCAGCATCATTATAACTTTGGTATATCTGCTGTTTTCTTTTTTTCTTTCTTTCTTTCTTTTTTTTGCTTTATTACTGGCATGTGTGGGTACAGTCCAAATGCTCTTCATTGCCCAGCAAAATCTCCTAATTCCTGCAGTCAGCTCTCTACTTGTACTGGAAGAGGCAAGAAGGGCTCTGTGCACCTGCCTGCATGCTCTCTGGAGGCAGGAACCAGGTCTGTTTGCCCCAGACCTCAGAGCTTCAGACGGCTTGCCACTGTCTGTAATACACTCTTCGTTGATCGATCCCTGGGAAAACTCTGACGGGCATTTTGCCATTCAGTGGTGCAGGAGAGGCTGCCAAGGCAGTTGGGCATGGAGGGGAAGAATGTTATACAAACAAGAGAGGAAGTTGAGCCTCTCACGCTGAGAGAAAGGAAGGATGGGAAATAAAAGGTGAACGGGAGACAGATACCATGGTGAGAAAAGCAGCCGTGGGATTCCTGCCTCAAAGGGTGGGACGGGCTGGGGGTGTGCTCTCAGTGGGGACCAAGCTAGGGCGGGGGTGGTGTCAGTGGTGAGGGTAACAAGGACTCCCGGGGTGGCTGCTAGCCTGGGACAGGTGGAGAAGGAGCATCTAGAAGGCTGTTCCATTCTTTCCCGCTCCCAGGATTGGCATGTCCCACTTCACCCGTAGGCAGTGAGGACTTCCTAGTGCATTGGGGATGTTTCTGTTGGTGCCTCTTTCCAAACCAGCTGCTGAAAAGGGGTACTGGGTTCAATCCACGAGTTTGAAAATGACCTTGCTTGAGGAGAAGGAAACTTTGCTCCTTGAAACATCATGGGGTGCACTATTTTGAATTCAGCCAATCCAATTTGGAAGTAAGAGCCGTCACGCCATTTGGATTTATCGACAATTAAGTTTTTAAGCCAACACTTGTAAAGTGCTATTTCATTTAAAACAATCTTACACATTACCCACTTGGTTTCTGAAATAACTCCAGTAGATCCATTTTACAGAGGTAAAATTGAGGTCTTAAAAAAGATTCAAGTAAGGCCACACAGCTAACAAAAGTGCATCAGACTTCCTGACTCTGCTGTTCTGTCTCACTCCTTTCCTTACACAAAATCGCACTTTTTTTTTTTTCCACTATACCAATCAATGATATTGTAAGGCTATAACTTTGAGCTCATGAATAAGTGACAGGGCATCAGTGAATCTCCTAAAATTATTGCAGATTTTGCATGAAAGTGCCCGTGTGCTCTTTTTTTCCGGGATTGCGGGGGGGGGGGGGGCATAGTTGCAGCAGATTCATAAACGTTTTCACGATAGCACAACATTAAACAAAACATTTGAAAAGGAAAAGCTGTCTGGCTAACGCTTCTTATGCATGCAACGCCTATCCCCCGTACACACCAGCAGCACAACAAACCAAAACTAAATTCTTAGCACAGCATAACAACCTCCCGACTAAGGCTATGTGAAACACTCAGATCAATTGAATCTTCACTTCTACTGGAATTTTTAGCTCTGTGCAGACACAATGTGGCTCTCTTGTTCTAATTGCTTCCTGGGTCTTTTGCCAGACAGGCAGGAGGTAGCATTGCTGGTCCTGTTTAGAATGCCATCCTTCAGACTCTTGCAGACACTCTCGATTTCCCACCCAGAAGCCCAATGTGTTGTTTGCTTTCCAACAGGCACATTCTTCAGTGTGGCCATGGGCTCTACTGAATTTGGCCCTATTCCCAGGCAGCACATCAATCTTGATAATCTGGTCAATTATGGTAATTTTATTCCCCTTCCTAGGAATTGGCTTAAGAAAAAACATGTAACTGGGGGCGCCTGGGTGGCTCAGTCGGTTGAGTGTCCGACTTCAGCTCAGGTCATGATCTCACGGTTCGTGGGTTTGAGCCCCGCGTCGGGCTCTGTGCTGATAGCTCAGAGCCTGGAGTCTGCTTCAGATTCTGTGTCTCCCTCTTTCTCTGCCCCTTCCCTGCTCATGCTCTGTCTCTCTCTGCCTCAAAAATAAACATTAAAAACGGAAGAAAGAAAGAAAGAAAGAAAGAAAGAAAGAAAGAAAGAAAGAAAACAAACATGTAACTTGATTCTGGTCAATAAGATTGGAGGCTAACTCTTCTGGGGCTGCTTCTGGGAAAGGATTTTTAACTTAAAAAAACAAAAAACGAAAAGAATATAGACATGTCATTTCTACCTCTGAACATGGCTGTGCCCAAATATGGTCACTGGAGCTGTGGCAGCCATCTTGAGACCACCAGGAAAGATGGTCAACATGGTGAAGACAGCTGAGCAGAAAGTACAGAAAAACCCTAGGCCCTTGATGAGGTTGCTGAAATATTGAATTAGCCAACTAAGGAGCTGCCCTCCTACACTTTATGTGATGTGAGATGGCAAATGCCCTAATTGTTTAAGCCATTTTGAATTGAGTTGATAATGACTTGGCAAAAGCATCCTAATTAATATAATAAGCCCCATGCTCTGGAACTACCTTCTATAGAATGTCTTAAGGTAAGATAATTCTATTAGTTTTGAGACAGACTCACCTTACAGACAATAAAGAACCAGTATAACTGGATGCATGACCAAAACAGGAAGGGTTGGGGAAAGTCTCATGAATTAATCTCTATAACTCAAAATTCCAATTTTAAAAGGGACCTTAAGAATAATTTAGATGATTTTTAAACTCTGACCAAGGGACACCTACAGTCATGCAGGGATGCTTTAGGAGCCTACCAATATTTGATTCAAATTCACTTAGAATTTTGTTTTGCAATTAAACATATTCACAGTTAAATATTTCACACACCAAATGTTTATATACTGGAAACAACCAATGTATTTAAATCGGGCCTTCCAGCTTTACATGCTTCTGTGTATATAGCTCCTACCATAAATATTTTCTAAATGTTTGTTGATTCAGAATGTAGCAGCCCTGTTGGTCCTTTCCATATTATTGATTGGGTTTTTAATTTAATTTAATCAAAAAAAATTTTTAAATGTTTATTTTTTGAGAGAGAGAGACAGAGAGACAGGGTCTGAGCAGCAGAGGGGGCAGAGAGAGACAGAATCCAAAGCAGGCTCCAGGCTCTGAACTGTCAGCACAGAGCCTGATGCGGGATTCAAACCCACAAACCGCGAGATCATGACCTGAGCCGAAGTCGGACGCTTAACCAACTGAGCCACCAGGTGCCCCTTGTTTGGGTTTTTTAAGTGCAGGCCTTCCCTGTGTCTATATATATGACATTGTATTTATGAGTATCAAACACAGCATGCATGGGCCCTATGAAATTAAATGCCAGGTAAAATGTACATTTGCTCAGCACCTTGTGAGATCACAGTGCAGTAATCAGTCTTCAGATGGCCATTGGACAAAGGTTGCAGGGCACTGATTTCTTTCACAATATACATAGTTTTGCATCTATTCTAAGATCTGAATGCGTCCCTTCCTTTCAAAGGTTGAATACGTTTACCTTGGCAAGGTTCTAGGTTAATCCTAGATGACTGGTCAGCAAAGACATTAAACCTGAATTATGTATTCAATGTTCCAGGCAGAATAAACTTGCCTATTTCAGATATCTGAGTAAATATCAGATAGAGACAGGCAATGGAGAGGCAGGGGCACCACCAGACCTCTCATAATTGCTAACGGTTGTCATGACGTGTCCAGCATTACTCTAGAGCCTCACTGGTATTGATGCACGTAAGCTACCCACCACCTTTCTAAGGTAGGTTCCCACCAATGTGCCCATTTTGCAAACGAAAACACAAACCGAGGTGCTCTGCCAACAAGTGGTAGTCCCAGGGTTTGAACCCACAGAATTTGCCTCCAGAATCTGGACTCTTCTTTGCTACATTGTTTTGTACATTTGCAACCACCCATGTGTGTGAGTTGGGATTCTCTCAATCCCATGCAGCTAAAACAAAAGTCAACAACATGTCGAACGATGAGGCCGAGGTAAGACAACAACTGCTTTTGGTTTCCCTTGTTTTCAAATTTTACGTATTCGTTGAAACAACCTTTTTTCCCCCTTAAACGCGGTGACAAGAAAATATTATAAAACTAAGCTTATAAAGTACATTAATGGTAAGGTCCACATCTGTCAGACCTGTCCCTCTTGTTTAGCTGGGCTCTGCAGTTAGTATAGAGTTTAGAGTATAGAGTTAGTATAGAGTATTAGAAAAGCTCTTCAAAGCAAGGAATAGAAAGTCAGTGGCTTAACCAAAGAACGGTTTGTTGCTCTCAAATAGCAAGAAGCCAGGAGGTTGATGGTACTGGTGATGGTCTGGCGGTTCCACAATATCTGCCAACAGTGACATTCTCCTGGCCTTTCCCGTCCAGGACAAACAGGCTGAGGTAGGTGCAGCCCACATCACCCTCCAGACAGAAAAGAGAGCAAGGAACGCATCAGCCTCCTTTGTCCCTTCCATCGGGAAAGCAAAATGTTCACAGAAAACTCCTGCAGGCTTCTGCTTACATCTCTCTTACTTTAAAACTGTCACCTGGTCACTTCCAAAGCAGAGAAGCCGAAAAAGTACTTAGCCTCCCTGGGCTTTATAAGCCAAGTGGACGAGAGAAATGGAGTTAGAAATGGATGCCGAGCCAACCAATATACAGCATTTGCTACAAAGAAAAACAAAGATTTTCCAGGTTACCTTGGGCGCATGTCCTTTAGGGAACCACACAGTATCGGCTTTGAGGGATTTAAAAAATAGGACACACATTTGGTTAATTGCCTATTTTGCATGCAACACTATCCTGGGTCCCAGAAAGTCTCAGAGGTCTAGCGATACAGGCTGCCCCCACCTGAAGAAGGAAGGGAGGAGCTAGCTAACTAAGTTTTCATAGTTCTAAGGAATCATGGGAAATTCTCCATCTCCATTTTCGTGTTACAAAAGGATTGGCTCTCTAAGGACATGTCAAACTCAAGAGCTTGCTGATTTTGTATAAGTAATCATTTATTAAGATGTTCTCTGTCCCTGCTGCAATGTCACTGCGAGGGTTGCTGTCAGCAACGTGTAATGACCCATATTTCCCCAGAAGCTTAAGCCATCACTGCATTAATTTGATGTGATGGGGGCAACCAGAATGTGGCATGGGAATTACATTTTAATGGGGAACAGTGCTGCAAACTTCAGAAGCAAGGACAGACGGCAAAAGCTTGGAAAAGACCGGGAAAAGTCAACATAAATAGGAAATAAGAATTTAGAACTTGGAGCTGGCATTAAGAAGCAATTTATAAACAGTTTTTGTCCTTCCAAGATCCTGACACTGTTTAGACCCCCTTTTGGGGAATATGTGGCATGCCTATTTCTAAAGGTGTCTGCTCCTCATTCGACCTCAGGTGCTTACTCTTAGCGACCTTGTAGGCACAGTCCTTCCTACATTCGATAAATCTTCAATGAGCACCATTTGTTCCAAGCACTGTAAGTAAGTCCCTGGGACATAAACATGAAACAAACCTTGGTCTCTCACCTTGGGATACTTAGGTCTATTGGAAGAGATAGCTCCCTTGACTAAATGCTGAAATTCACTGGGACAAGTGGCCATAATAAAACGGTGAACCAGAGGCCGAGGAAGTTCTGAGAGATCCAGGTCAGTCCTGCCTGATGTAGGTATGGGGCAAGGTGGGTTTAAGTGGTGGAGGCACAAGAAGGGTCTTCCCAAGCAGAGCAAAAGTTAACTTTTGAGTGGTAGGACAAGTGCATAGGCACGGAAAATATGTTTGGAAACCTGCATGCATTTTGTGCACCCTCTAGGATCCAGGGTATGTGGAGGAGAATGGTGGGTGAAGGGCTCGGAGAGCCCAGCTCATGTTGAAAGTGTTTTGTGGGCCTTACATACAGAAGGATAGGCTGGCAAATTAAAACAAAACTGTGCTGGCTATTGGTTGTTGTTGTGTTTTTTGTTGTTGTTTTTTTTTTTTTTTTATTGGTTTCTCTTTGCAACCAGCTTTTATTTCTACCACCGGTGCCTTTATTACAGGGGCTGGGAGCCTGGGGACCGACTGCTCATCCCATGCTCCTTTATATCCAGGGATCTGAACACCACTAGCTGTCAGCCAATGAGATTCACTTGCTTGAGATTGGGAGATTGGGAAATGGAAGGGCCTGGGAAGCATGTTCTGTGTTCTTCTGTCTCCGGCAGCCGCTTCTCAGTGCTTGGGCTTTGGGAGAAACAAAGATTTACCAAGTTCTCAAGGGACCCCGTCAGCTACCCGCTTCACTGCCATAGGACAGGCGTGATCATCAGTAGAAGTTTTCTGCAGTTTCCTGACCTGGACGGCAGCGACAACTTTTTTTTTTTTTTTTTTTTTAACGTTTATTTATTTTTGAGACAGAGAGAGATAGAGCATGATCGGGGGAGGGTCAGAGAGAGAGGAAGACACAGAATCTGAAACAGGCTCCAGGTTCTGAGCTGTCAGCACAGAGCCTGACGCGGGGCTTGAACCCACGAACTGCGAGATCGTGACCTGAGCTGAAGTCGGACGCTTAGCCGACTGAGCCACCCAGGCGCTCCGCGACAACTTTTTTTAATTGTAGGACCACAGCTGCAGTGGTGAACCTAAGAGCTAGCATCTTCCTCCGACTTCCACTAATCCCACTTTCCCAACAGGTTTGTAGACACCTAATCCCCTCTATTAAATCTCTCTGTTTGAAATTCCAAGAGTAGGTGCTCTTTTCCTGACTGAACTCTGACTGCTACCATATCATTATACAGGAAGGTGAGGCACAAAACCACCCTTAACTGCATGCAGTCAGTGAACTGTCTACACAGAAAATCTACAGATAATTTTAGAACTGTTCCTCAAGAACAGTTCATCAAGGAAAACGTTCGTCGAAGAAAGTTCAGCAAGGTTGCTAGATAGTAAGACTGATGTATTTAAAAAAAATCAATTGCACAAGTCACAAACCTGGATGTTATCTTTGATTCTTTCCTCTCCATCACCCCTCACATCTAATCAATCACCAGGTCCCCTTGATTATACCTACCCAACGTTTTGCAAATACATCAACACCCCCCTGCCGCCACCCTCATCAGACCACCAAGGCTTCTCCCCTAGATGACTAACTTAGCCCATTTGGGCTGCTTATTGAAGAAATACCACAGACTGGCTGGCTGATAGACCACAGAAAGTTTTTCTCACCGTTCTGGAGGCCAGGAAGTCCCGGATGAAGGTGGCGACGGAAAGCGTCTTGGTGAGAGCCCCCTTCCTGGTTCAGAGGTGGGTGCCTTTTCATTGCATGCTGATAGGAGAGAAGGGATTAGGAAGCTCTCTGGGCCTGTCTTATAAGGGCGCTAATCTTATTCACGAGGCCTCCACCTCATGATTCATCACCTCCCTAAGGGCCACCTCCAAACACCGTGACATTGGCGGCTGGGTTTCAACATATGAAGGGGGGCAGGGGAGGGGACAAACATTCAGTCCCCAGCAGCTACCCTAACAGCCTCCTAACTGGTCTTCCGGATGTAGCTTTACCTTCTTGAATTCTTCATGGCACAGCTGGAAAGGTCTTTCTGAAACACGAACTCAATCCCGGCATTCTCCTGCTTCAAAGTCTTCCCATTGCTCTTGGGATCCATTCCAAACTCTTCCGTGTGGGTTACAAAGTCCTTCACAGCCTGCCCTCTGTCTCACTCTCTGTTCTACTCTCTCTACGCCACACTCGTCTCTTGAGGGCTCCAGCCTTACTGTGATTTTGTTATATTCTCAAATAAGCCTTTTTAAAAATTATATTTATTTTGAGAGAGAGAGAGAGAGCCACGCACGCATGAGAGCGGGAGAGGGGCTGAGGGAAGGGGAAAATCTTAAGCATGTTCCATGCCCAGTGCAGAGCCTGGCCCGAGGCTCGATCTCACGATAGAGAGATGATAACCTGAACCGAAGTCAGTAGTTCGATGCTTAATTGACTGAGCCACTCAGGCGCCCCTCAAATAAGCCTTTTCAGGAACAGTTATCTCTGAGAGCCTCACCCTTCTCCTTAGCCCCTCCCACCCTTCAGCTCCTAATCAGGCTTCGGGCTGGGGATTGTACCTCCTGTCCTCCCACTTGGTGAACTGAGCCCAGAGCCCTGCCTGGGGCTCTCCTAGCCCTCTTCAGTTGTTAGACTGAGGGGTGAGGAGGTGCAGGAGGAAGGGAGGCTAGGACAAAGACAACCAAGGCTCTACTGATGGGTTACTGTCCTGCACAAGCCACCACAGGGGACCACAGGGAAGTTCATTTCCATCTCAGCAAATCCCAGGATGAGGTGAGGCACTTGTCTCAGGTATAAAATTTAGAGAGGTACCAGAAAGTTCAGCAATCAAGATAAAGAATACTTGAATGAATATTAAAGAACCGTATTAGAGATGCAGGGAAAAAGAAAAAACTCGGGGAAAAAGACTGATCCTGTCTATATGTATGTAACACTTGTACATTTTATATTTTTGTCCTTCAAGGAGTTTTTACATCAATTTTAATTTTTCAAAATGTTGCATTAAGCTATCACTTAGTGTACTGATGACTGATTTGGGCATGCTCTTAACGTTTGTACCTCAGTCAAGTTCATCACTCACCTGCCTATTGTCCCTGCTCTGAAGGATCTGTAGTGTGTTTTACCAAACTCTGATGGTGGGAATTATTGTTTCCTTGTTCAGTACAATGTGTGTTATGGGGTTTTTTCATATAACCTTTATAAATGAAAAGTGTTCCTTTTATTCCTGGCTTACTAAAAATATTTATTAGCAATGACCATTAAGTTTGAAAAGAGGTGCTTTTTAAGCATCTATTGATATGATCATGTGGTGTTTCTCCTTCAATGTAGGAGCACAGGAAAATAAGGGTGCCTGGGTGGCTCAGCCAGTTGAGCACCTGACTGCGGCTCAGGTCATGATCTCAAGGCTCACGGGTTCGGGCCCCCCTGTGTGGGGCTCTGTGCTGACAGCCCAGAGCCTGGAACCTGCTTCAGATTCTGTGTCTCCCTCTCTCTCTCTGCCCCTCCCCTGCTCATGCCCTGTCTCTCTCTCTCAAATATAAATAAACTTTTTTTTTTAATGTAGTGAACTACATGAATAACAGTGAGAAAAGTTTTTCCTAATTTTTTCTTATCATCAACAGATAATAAGCATATCTACGGATCAGTTATCTTCTGTCATTTGAATTATATCTTTAGGTCAAATCCCCTCACATTCATATGCATGGATTAGTGGGTTGCCGTTTTATTTGAAGCTTTTACCTTTTAAATGTTTCCCAAATGAAGCACATTTAAAAAAAAAAACACAAAAACCATTATCCATAGTAGCGGTCTCCATGAGGGCCCCGAGGGAATTTGACACATTTTCATTTCCTACTTCCTCTCTTACTCTCTTCTGCCACCATTTATGTGTAAGGAGCACGGGTCTGACAGTAGTAACCGAGCAGTAACTGTTAAACCTGATGGGAACTTTCAGTACCTTTTATAGGAAATAAAAGAAAATCCCCGCTCAACTGCACTTCAATTAAACATTTGGAGAGAAAAAAAGAATTTTTAAACAAGCAAACAAAGAGAATCCCCACATATGGCAGGGTTCTTTTAGGGGAATTTGCTGCTTTAGAATCTCCTAACATGCGTGAGTGTTGCAGAAAAATTAAGTTGGAGCTTAGGTAGGAGAAAAGGTAGCCAACTCCTTTGTGTCTTCTCTTTCTATCTTGGCTGGGAATATGGGGTAGAGATTATTTCACGGCTGACTCACCGAGGGGCACCTCAGCCTCTTCTCTCTTTCTTTTCCAGGAGGATCTGTTGACTGTTGTTAAATTCGGTAAGTCACTGTGAAGTCCTGCAAAGGAATGAGACAGCAGCGTGTGGGGAAACTGAGGAAGGGAATGAGGTTGTGCAGGAGGAGTGTGCACGGCAGTTGGGGCAGTGGCCAGGACTCCAGTGTAAGCTCCTTGAGAGGGGGGCTTTGTCTCTCATCAGGGCTGCACCTGCCATGCTTAGTATAAAGGTGGACACACAGCAGCACCCAGTAAATACCTGGCAGTGAATTAAAGAGTGAACCACGAAGTCCTGTCAAACCCCACCATCGAGGGCTGAGCTAAGGAGAGGAGTATAAGAAGTGATCAGAAAAATCCACAGACACGGTATCATGAATGCCAAGGGAAGAATGGTTTAAGTGGAGGCAAAAGACAGCATTGTGTCAAATTACGCTGAGAAGTCATAGCAATTACAAAACAGTTCATTTGCAGTAAATGCGAAAAACATCACAGCAATGACTTAGAAAATAAGGGTTTTGATGTCATTGTTGCTGTTTGTTCGCCTCATGGTAGGAAGTTCGGAGGGGCGGTGCCTCCACAATGGCCCAGTGCCTTTCTTTCTCTCTACCATTGGCAATGTGTTGGATTTCCCTCTCTTGTCACAAGATGGCTGCTGTGTCTTTGGCGATCGTGTCCACATCCACACCAGAAGGAGAGAGGATGCGCAAAAGAGTAAAGCAGGCCAGCTGAGTCTGTCCATTTTTTCTCAGGAACACCAAAGCTTTCCCAGAACAAGCTTTTACTTTCCTCTCTTTCCTCTCTAGGTCATGTGGTCACCTTTAGATCAATTAGGGACCGAGAGTCTTAAGATTCCATCCTTGTGTTAATCAATCAGATTCATTCCCTGGGGCTGAGGAATGGCCTCTCCCCGAACTCAAGGGGTCTCCCATGGTGACTGAAAAGAAATGGGTTCTGTTGGAGGAACAGAGAGAGAATGCATGCTGGGTAGACAACGGATGATGTCTGAGGCACAAATCACATCTTTAAAAGACAGGATCCACTGCGTCATGCGTAGGGCCCAGTATAAAACGGGATTCTGGAGTGCTCTGTTCAACATACTAAGAATTTCCAGACAGCAACGGTGGAGCACTAAACTAAGCGTGGGGCCCTTCGGAGTACAGGTCCCTGGGCCACTGTCTTCCTCCCGTGCCTGTGAAGTCAGGCCTGGGCCCCAAGCTTTCCACTGGGCTGGGCAGCCGGGAGCTCAGTGGTCAACTCAGGTGAAGCGGGGAGGGGGAGGAGAGACGAAGGTAGTGGGCTGAGGAGCTCATGGGGGTGAGGAAGTGGTAATGGCACCAAGACTCGCTGGAGAAAATAGACACTATGTGGTAGGAGAAGGCTGGCTAACTAGGGAAAGAGAGAAGAGCATGGGCGGAGGCTACGTGTCCCCAGCAAACTGCTGCTCGGGCGTTTTCTTGTCTCTCTTCGGGGCCCGCTTGATTTGGAGGCTGGCGGGGCTTCTGTGGAGAGCAGGTAGCAGGGGGAGCTGGGGCTGAGAGCTCCACTCACCCCTCACGGGGCACATGCTACCAAACCAGGGGATCGTGGAAACAGAGTGAGAAAAGGTAGGCTCGAATCCCACTTCCGCCAGGGATTAGCAAGACTGAGTCTCTGTCCCCTAGGGAGCTCGCTTGTCAACAGGGGATGGCCAAGCCTGTGTCACTTGGTCTGGGGGGGGGGTCACTTGCTATGAAGGGAAGGCACTTTGAGCAGACACCCTCCACACAAAAGTCGGTCATCCTTCTCCCGCCAATTCCTCCACCACTATTGACCCCCGCCACTCAATACCAAGTTTAAGAGGAGGTGTCAATTTTGTTATAGATTCCATTAACTATGTAATGATACTGTCAACACAAGCGGTCGGTGGGATGGTGCAGGGAAGGGAGGGACAAGAAGAGGTAGACATGTTTGTTTATGTAAACCCACCCCGTTCCCCCGCTCCCCCCACCTTTGCCACCCATTGGAGACAGGCTCAGGGCTTATGCCCCCCAGGGATGTAAACAGTGCCTCAGTGATGTCACCCCCATCAGTGCCAGGAGACATAAATTTCATTTCCCAGAAAATGCAGCAGACAGTAGCTTCTGGGCAAACAGTGACTCTGGCAATAAATATTGGCAGAGGAGAGAGACCTTTAATGGAAGAGCTTTGTGAACCTAGAGCAGCCAGGCTGTAAATCCCCAGACAGAGAGGGATTTAATATTTTAGATCAGAAGACAGATTCATCAGAGCAAACTAAATAATTCTATAGCCCGTCGGAGGCAATCGGCTATTAAAACGTAAGTTATTAAAAATAAAAACCACATCTCAGGTAAGAAATCGTGGAATGAGGCGGAAGCCCCCTCACCACAATGAAAACCACCTAGTCTGGGCTCACAATTGAGTGGCCAGGCAGAGGGGCGTGTCCTCCTCCAGGAAGAGCCCGCAGAGCCAAGCGGGAGATGGTGGGCGGAGCCTCCGCTGGGCTCAGGGGTAGGAAGAGGGGCTGACGGCAGAGCCCGGCAGTCAGATGGCACTGGATGCAACTTACCCTGGCAAAAACAAAGTGTGCAAGGAGGACAGCAAGAACTCACCTGGAAAACACACACAAAAAAAACACAAAAAGGACCCGTTGCAAGCTAACGCAGAAGTCAGAAAGCATCCGCCGGATATCACGTGTCAACAGAATAGGCAGGGCAACTGAGTGCTATGACATTTTAAGTAATATGATGTGAATTTCATCTCATTCTGTATTGCTCTGCAGTGAGGTTGCTTCACACACTGCCCGACTGCAGGAAGAAGACCAAGGCTTGTCTTCACCTTGCAAGATGTCTGCACATCTAAGGCTTTGGAACCCCTTGGCTCTTCCCAAAAGATGATGCCGACATCCAGGGGCAAAATCTTGCTCTGCTAGACCTGGGACGTCGCACACCACGCCACAACTGGTCAAGGCCAAAGGCAGACCTAAAGTGGGGAAGATGCACTAAGGCGATGGCACTTCCACACCTTTCCAGCCAGTTCTGTAGAACGCTTGCATCCAGTGGGGTGAGCAGTGCGTCACTGTTCTTGTCCCGTCAGATGAGGAAATGCAAGACATTCAGAGAGGTTAGGTGACCTGCTCAGGGTCGCTTAAGCTGGGGCTTCTTGCTCAAAGTCTGAAGCTTTTCTCACCTTGTTACAAAGCAGTGCCAAATTCCAACTCGGCATGAGAAACTTTCTCTGGGAATTCTATGTCTGCAACGAGAGATTCAAATGTGCACAGGCCAGTCTGGCGATTCCCTGGGGCTCCCCAGCAGGCCCTGACACTAATCCCATTCTACAATTGACCCCCATGAAGAAGCATCCTCTGGACAGAAGGAGTGTTCTCTGAGGCCCGGAGGCCATCTTTTCTAGACCTGGCGCTGGTCTGAGCAGGCAGAGGTGAAGGTGGGTGTTCAGCCTATGGCGCTGGTCCGGTAGGATGTTTGCCCTGTCTGCAGACCACTTGTTAACTTTCCTTGCTACCCGGTCTCTCTCCCACTAGTTACTGTCTCCCACCCTTGGCCTGTATGGGCTGGAGTGAAGGTAGTGGGGCAGAAAGATATATGAGGCTCAAGTCACTGACAGTCTATACATCTCACTCTTTTTTTTTTTAATTGTTTTTTAACGTTTATTTATTTTTGAGATAGAGAGACAGAGCATGAATGGGGGAGGGTCAGAGAGAGAGAGAGGGAGACACAGAATCGGAAACAGGCTCCAGGCTCTGAGCTGTCAGCACAGAGCCCGACACGGGGCTCGAACTCACAGACCGTGAGATCATGACCTGAGCCGAAGTCAGACGCTTAACCGACTGACCCACCCAGGCGCCCCTATACATCTCGCTCTTACTGGGAACCAGCAGTCCTAAAAATGTATCTGCAATCATCATGGCTGCCTGGAGACTGCCCCCTCTCACACCCTGGTGTCCAGAACAGTGGCCATGTGGGATAGATCTGTGTGTGTGTGTGTGTGTGTGTGTGTGTGTGCGCGTGGGTGCGCATGTGTGTGCCCACACATGCACCAGGGAGGAGTGGAGTGATCCAATTATTGAGCTATGCCCATATCAGTGGCTTTTAAGAGACTAAAAAGTATGGATGGAAGAGCTAGGCTTACTCCCCTTGGAAACAGGAAGTGAGCCTTTTTTGATATGTTAGACCAGGCGTCAGTAACGACAACCTGTGTGCCAAATCTGGCCTGTGACCTGTTTTGGTGCAGCCAAGAAGCGAAGAGCGTCTTCTACCTTTTTTAAGTGGTTGGAAAAAAATCAAAAGAATGTCTCATGGCAAGGGATAATCATACGAAGTTTCGAATGTCAACATCCATATGCTAAAGTTGCATCAGCACCTCACCTCACTCCTTTGTTTACATAATTATCTGTGGCTGTTTTCACAGTTGACATAGATCTGCAACAGAGACCATTTGCCTACCCCCGGTCTAGGCTTTCAGTTCAAAAAGCTTTCGAGGGGAACAGACTTGTGCCAAGCTCTGAGTTCATCTCTGAGGGGACACTCACTGTTCTTGTGAGGCCCCAGGACTAGTAGAAGGGCACTCGGGTGAAGCAGCTAGTCCTGTGTTCCTAGAGATGCCAGATCCAGTCCGGGACCCCGGGTTTGCAAAGAGATTCCAGTCTGAAGTAACGTGGCCTTTGCAAGGGGGCCTAGCCATTCACGATTCCACTGAGGGCACGGTTTTGTAGGAGAGTGAGCCGGGCCCTTGAGGCACACCCAGTGGTCCTTGCGAGTGCTCAGGGTATGGGCTGGCTCTCACATCCAGGTGCTGCCCTGCCCCAGCCTGTTCTGACCGGCTCTTTGCAAACAGGTGTGGGGAGACCTAGTCACGATAGGCTGACGTCCCTCGTGCCAGTTCTCCAGCAGGCCATGGGTCACCCACCCTCTGCATGTGGTTGTGTCCCCTGTTCCTTTAGTGGATTGTTTTATTGTTTTGCTATTGCTATTTTATTGTGGGTGCTGTATGCAATCCGATCTCTCCCTCTTCCTGCACTCCCTGCCTCACACAGGTGTGAAATGTCTCTTTCCCCAGGTAGACCGCCAAGTCTCTCTGATGCCACCTTTGGTCAGTGGCTCCTCACAGGCGCCCGAGCCAAAGCCAGCAACCTTCAGCACCAAGCACGAAGCAGTAACAAGAAAGCCGTGAATAATAAAATAGTGTTCAAGATGCCAGCAGCCTCCACGTCAACCTGTTTGGTGGAGAACTCGAGGACCCCTCCGCTAAGTGTGAGAGAGAAAGTCTACCCTTAAAAGTTATACAGGTCACGGGGTTCTGCTCCTTTCGATGCCCAGGGCACACACGGTGTTTGTCCAAATGGCATCCATGAGCTGAGCTCAAAGGTAATGGCCGATCCCAACTTGAGCTTTGAAAGTGAGCCTCAAAGGTAACTCGTCTTTCTGCTGAATTGCAAGGACATGTGGCAGTCAAGGGGAAGCCCCCACATGCACTGATTGCCAAGGAGAAGGAAGAAGAAGGGTAGGAAGTGAAAGGACCCCACTGGGACCTGAACTCGGGTCAGGGGTAACATGGAGGATGAGGAGGGAGTGCGCGCTTCCTCCAGGAAGGAAGGTTCTCGACAGGAGGGGAGGTTCCGCTTGTGTAGGAAGGGCGCACTCGGAATGAAACGGGTCATCCTGGGGGGAGACTTGAAATGGGCTATGGGATTTACAAACAGGTGAGAGATTTCATTGGGGTGAGGGGCGGCCGAGCTCTGGGCCATGGAATTTGCTCTCTGCGCCCAGTTTCCAGGCCTGTTTTGCCCAGCTGAGCTGCCCAGTGCCCGGGTGTGCTGGGCGGCGAGGGAGCCTCCGTCTGCGAGGTCCAAGGCCGGCTGGTGTCCTAGACAAAGCAAGGGTTCACACTAGGACAGGCTTGAGGTTGGAGCACTCTGGGGAGGCCCCAGACGCACTGGTGCCTTCCTTCACCGCCACTCTTGCCCACGTAGTAGAAAGTTGTATATGAGCAAAACGTGTGTGATTCGAACCAGGATACCAACGCACTAATGGGAACTACACTTGTGGGATGGTAGAAGCTGTTTTCAAAAGCATGGTCTTCCCTTACTCTTTATAAGGACATGGTTTCACAGGCAAGGATTGGGGGACGGAGCACGAGTCTGTTCTACCTTCCCCATCAGCAAGCCCAGAGATGGGGCAGCTCTGGGTTGGTCCAGTGGCCGAACGGCATCATCAGCCACCTGTCCCTTCACTTCCTCCTCTGCCTCCTCACCTCCTGGCCTCGTCCTCGGGCTGTTCTCCTCCGTCAGAAGACAGCCGCCACATCCTCGCACCACAAAAGCCAGAAGCAAAGAGAGATCACGTCTTCCCTGAGTTCATTCTTAAGACCGAGGGAAGCTTTGCTAGAAGCCTTTCCCGGCGGACTTTTCCTCCTGCCGTGTTAGCTGGAACGGGATGCTCTGTCCAGCCCCGGTGGGATCGCTGGAAGGGGGATGGCATTATCAGGATGCGCTTGGATGAATCGCACTGACTGACATCACTCAAGATCCACGACCACTGACCTCAAGGAGGCCCTTCCGGCTGCCTGGCAACACACGATGTATTTATTCCTACGGCAGCACTTCTCGGACGTGAGTGTGCATCAGAGCCCCCTGGGGGCTTGCCAGAGCACAGAAGGCCGGACTTGGCGCCACGGGAGGGCTGGAGTGGGCCTGAGAATGTGCATTTCTGATGAATTCTCAGCTGACCCTCGTGCTGTGGGTCCCGCCCGGCACCACACTTTGGGAACCACTGCTCTAGATCGCTGGCAGGCAGTCTTACTGTCCTAGACAACACCATTGGCCTCCTCTTCCTCCTCAAACGTCTTAGCGCTCCCCCCTACGTGCCCCTTAATCTCGGCTGACACCCTGTGGCCTACTTCACTGAGAACAGAAGACTACCCGCTCCCACCATCACGATTAATGTACACTGTGGTTTCCCTTCTGCTGCTACGGGTGAACTGCCTTGCTCTGATTTAAGGCCCGTCCTACATCTGTGTGCTTGACCTTATCCCCTCTCTCCCGGCCGGGCTCATCCCTCCAAAAGCTGTTCCCCTCCCCAGCAAACCGCTCTGCTATATTTCCATCCTCAAACCAAACAACAACAACAACAAAACAACAAAACCCCCAAACACCCCCTTGACCCCAATCCCTCCTCAGCCATTAACTCAGTTGTGTTTCCCTTTACCGTGGAACTCTTGACATCTCTGTACTCGCCCCCGCCCCCCTCGCTTCCACTCTTTCCTTCCCTCTTGAATCCCATCCAGTCCAACTTCGGTTCCCACCTCTCTATTGCAACTGCTGCTGTCAAGGTTAGCCCTGACTTCCCGGTTCCCGATTCCCGGAGTGATGTCTGTCCCCATGTTACTCGGCTCGTCAGCAGCATCTGACACAGCCTGTCACTTCGCCCTCGGAACACCCTCTGTTGGCTTCTGGCCCCTGATCTCTCTTGGTTCCCCTCCCTCCTCTCTGGCTGTTCCTTATCAGTCTTTTTTGCAGAGCGTTCTTCATTTCACTGGCCTCTACCGGGTGGAGAATCCCGGATAGAGTTCGGGCCAACATGCACACTCTCGCTTCTGCAGTTTCAGCTACCGTCAGGATTTGAAATGCCACCTACAAGCTGTGACTCCCAAATTTATATCTCCAGCCTGGATCTCTCCACCAAGTTCCAGACGCATGCATCCCGTGGCATGCATCTCCAGATATATTAACGGGCACAGCAAAATTAACATCTCCCAGACTGGGCTCCTGCTTCTTCCCCGGCAACACAGCACACACATCCACGAGGCTTCTCCTTCCTGCTCACAGCACATGGAGCCTTCGTTCTCCAGCTCCTCACGCCAAAAGCTGGGAGACATCCTTGCTTCTATTCTTTCCTCTCCCACCCTGCAAGCAAACCATCAGCGAATATCGGGGGGTCTACTTCAAAATGTACCCGGGATCTGACCCCTGATCACACAGCTTGTGTTGCCCTGGCCTCTGGTCCAAGCCACTCTCATTTCCTGCCTCACTGTTACAAAAGCATCTTGACTAATCTTGCTTCTTCCCTGGCCTCCTCCCCCCTCCCACCCCTCTATCTATTTTCCACAGAGCCAGCCAGAGTGATGCCATTAAAATGTAAATCAGATTATGTCATTCTTCAGCTCAAAATCTCACTTTGAGCAAAAGCTGAAATCCTTACGAAGGCCTGCCAGGGACCTGGCCCTGGATACTTCTCTGATGTCACCCCCCACTCCCCACTTCTCTGCAGGTACTCTGGCCTCCTTGTGGTTCCCTGAACACATCAAGTACACACTCACTTTCACACTTGGTGCGACTCTGCCCCGGGTATCCCTCCTGCAGAAATCTCTGGGTCTAGCTGCTTCCGCGTTCTGCTCCGATGTCTCCAGCTTTCCCTGACATCCCTAACTGAAATAGGATCGAATCCCTATCCTCACCTTCCACCCCAACACTTTCTCCTTAATTTCCCGGTAGCACATATTGCCTCCTCACATACTAGATACGTATTTGTTTATCATCTATCTGCCCCCCTCCCTACCACTCCTGGAATGTATGCAGCATGAGGGCAGGGAGTTTGAGCCTTTAACAGGCCCTTAGTAAAATCTGATGAATTAATAATGGAAAGGGGAGATCCCACAGTAAACCAACACATAACTAAGTTATACTTTGGACCCCTCTGAGTTAGATCAGTGGTAGTCAGTCCCACAGAGCCCTGTCAACTCTGTATTTCCAAACTGAGATTCTGGATCTACAAGGGCAAGAAACAGATGCTGGGGGGTGGTATACCTCTGTGGGTACTGCCATCCAGAAAGACCCAGCCAGCCAGCCAGCCAGCCAGCCAGCCAGCCAGCTTCCTTCAAAGCTCCAGCTCCAATTTTCTGAGTCCTGGGCCCTTGTGGCAGAGTCTTTTTGCAATGCACATAATTCCTCCCTGATGAAGCAAGTTCACAACCCCTCATTTTTTCTACATTCTTTTCCTCAAAGCTGCCCACCCCTGTATGCACAGCAAAGAAACCTTCCCAGCAGAGTTCACCCTCTCCTTTCCTGCCATGAGATAACACCCAGTTAAAAGAACTTGATCAGCCAAACTAGAATCCTTTTGGTAACTGTGTCTAGCTATAGGATAACCACCTGTACCTTGACAAGAAAACTGATCATTCTGGCGGGAGACCTCATTCTTGTATCGGCGTTAATGTGACTTTTCTTCTTTCCGGTGAGCCCAAACTTTTCTCTCCTCCCCAGACGATGGTGTTCTTTTGTGAAAAATAGAAAAATGCGAGAAAATAAAAAATAAATGTATAAATAGATAAATCGTACGATAAGAAAACAAAATAGAATAGAAAAACACAACATTCTGTGCAGACAGCAAGAATCCCCATGAGGAACTGTCTTGCTTGGAGCCTTGCCAGTGTGGCATTTAATACACGCCTGCACCACTAAGTAGACCTGCAGCGACTTCCCCGGGTGATTTTTTTTTTCTTTGCCACGAGAGACCCCACTTCACGTTTTGGAACAATCCTACAGATCGTGAGACTGGCAAAAGGTGACAGAGGGGCCCAACTGGAAATGAGACACAGCAGCAGCCTGAACCCTGCTTCGCCTCCACTGAGTAGGATTAAATTGAACTAATTGGACAAAGACGTAAGGCAAGACATCTGGATCTCCGGAAGGGGTTAGGAAGACTTTCGTTATCTTGCCCATGGTAATGCATCGGCATAGCTGGTTTAGAGCAAGTCACCTGAAGAGGAGGTGAATTCCAAACGCGATGGGAGAAATGGATTTTGCTGAATGAATCCTCCTCACTCTCCACACAGTGAAGAGGAAGAAAAACCCTTTAGGCAAGAAACTATGAGGCAGTTGGGAGCATTTAGTGTTGATTGGGTATCAGAGCACTGTGAAAGAGGTAATCAATACCTGAATTCCAAATAGCAACTTCATCCCGTCTGGAACTAGGCCAAATGCTGTGCAAATGGCCTGGGGCCACCCACTGGTAGGAGTGAAGGAAAGAGATTTAAAGTAGTGGGTACTCCTGACAGTTAAGCGATTAAGTTTCCCTTTATTTGTGCTTGAGTTGGCTATGTCAACATTTTTTAACAGATGCAGAACCAGCCAAAGGTCAAAATGCTTAATAAACTGCAAAAGTCTACAAAAAACCAAAAACACGTACATACAAAACCTGTTGGATTTTGTTTTCTAGCTACTATTTTCCAATTCATGGTTTATGTATTAAAAAGCTTAGGTGACTCCTGTGCTACCAATGTGTCACTGGCCCATCTCAGGTAAGTCATTATAGCTTCTATACCTGAAGACCTCTGCTCATCTTGTGATCCTATCAAGATTCAGGTGTCCCTGAGGAATCAACACTCAGAACTCAGCTCAAGAGGAGAGCTTGTCAAACTCCTGTGCCTTCAAATCAGCTGGGCAATCTTGTTAAAAGATTCTGACTGCTTGGGTCTGGCATGTGGTTTGAGAGTCTACATTTTCTAACAGGCTCCCAGGCAAATGTCAAGGCCGGTCCAGGGATGGACCACACTTGGAACAGCAGGGCTTTGGGCTACACAGTCTGTGACCTGAGTTCTGTTTTCAATGATAGAATTTCTGAGGACGTGGCTTCAAAAGGTAACTGGTTAGACCAGTTGTCAGGAGCAGTGGTTCTCAGAGTGTGATCCAGGGACTAGTGACATGGGCATCACACATGTTAGAGATGCTAATTTTCTGGTTTCTAAACCAGAAACTCTGGGGGGTGGGAACCAGTAATCTATGTTTTAAAGAAAATTTGTTTTAATGTTTATTCATTTTTGAGAGACAGAGCGCCAGCAGGGGTGGGCAGAGAGAGAGGGAGACACAGAATCCGAAGCAGGCTCCAGGCTCTGAGCTGTCAGCACAGAGCCCGATGCGGGGCTCAAACTCACGAACCGCGAGATCATGACCTGAGCCCAAGTCAGAGGCTTAACTGACTAAGCCACCCAGGCGCCCCAATGTTTTGATAAGCCCTCCATGTGATTCTGGAGGAACGGCGCTCCAGAACATTAAAATCACCTGGGGAGGGGCGCCTGGGTGACTCAGTGGGTTAAGTGTCTCACTCTTGATCTTGGCTCAGGTCATGATCTCATAGTTCTTGAGATCGAGCCCTGCATGGGGACTGTTTAGAACTCTCTCTCTCCTCTCTCTCTCTGCCCCTCCCCCCCGTGGTCTCTCTCTCAACACAAATACATAAACATTTTTTTAAAAAATAAATGAAATCACCTGGGGAGTTAAAGAAAATCAAGACCTGGGTCCCATCCCAGAGAATCTAACTTTTTCATTCTGGGGTGGGACTCAGGCATCGGGATATTCCAAAGGCATCCACGGAGATCACTGTCAAGAATAGTTGGCCTAGAACAGAAAACAAATCCTGCTGCAGTAGGAGACTTAGCTGGAAAGCATCTGACTGAACGACTACAGACTGGTCGCAGGCTGGATGTCTGTCTGCACAGTATGCACTCCAGCTCTCCAGGGTGACTGTGTCCGAGTGGGGATAATGCAAAATCACTTCCTCACTGCTCACCCTGCCATCCACCCTCATCCCTGGCTATTGTCTCCTTTTGCTCGTGATGTGTCTGGCTGGAACCCACCCCCTTCCCCCCCCCCCCCCCCCACTGCTGTGCTGTCACCAGTTGAAAGTTTCACCCATCGTTAAAAGCCAGTATCAATCCAGATCTTCAGAAATCCCTTCCTGAACGCTCTTGCCAGATGAGATTTACCCATCTGTAGATGTTCACCGCATGCTGCCTGCAAGTCTTATTTTCTTTTTCTTTTTTTAATGCTTATTTATTTTTGAGAGAGAGACAGAGCATGGTAGGGGAGGGGCCGAGAGAGAGAGAGACACAGAATCCAAAGCAGGCTCCAGGCTCCGAGCCGATGGCACAGAGCTTGAACTCACGAACCGTGAGATCATGACCCGAGCCGAAGTTGGGCGCTTAACCAACTGAGCCACCCAGGCGCCCAAGTCTTATTTTCTTATACTACCTACATTTCTTGACTCTTGCCCTCTGCCGAATTGTAAATTCTTGGACACCCAGGATGGCATAGCCCTCAACTTTGCACCTCTTCTGTCAGTGTAAGTGCTTCACTGTGAACCTAGTAGGCACCCAGTAAACACCTCCTTGAATCTGGGATCAGAGCTCCTGGGTTTGAGGCTTGCCTTTGCAATTAGGGCTTGTGATCCAGGTTGTTGGATATCTCCTAGCCTCACTTATCTGCAAAATTAGGATGTTGAACTAGATGATCTTTTAGGGTATCTTTCAAATCTCAGATTTGATGGTTCCGTGTAGTCTATGCTGATTCCTGGAAAAAGAAGTCTGATACTGGCTGCTGTTGGCCGCTGGGTCAGAGATGGACACAGACAGATGGGGTCTCTTTCCTCTTCTTGTGTTTCTGGGCTGCGCTGTGACTTGACTGCACCCGAGGGGGCACT
Source organism: Acinonyx jubatus (assembly GCF_027475565.1). NCBI lineage: Eukaryota > Metazoa > Chordata > Mammalia > Carnivora > Felidae > Acinonyx > Acinonyx jubatus. Next base: position 97,728,288 of record NC_069381.1, on the reverse strand, counting down.
GTGGCAGTTCTGGGCACAGAGAATGGGTGTGTCAGGCAGGGCTGGAGTGAGGTAGGGGGAAAGAAGGTGAGGAAGAAATTTGGAACGTTGGGACCCCAAAGGAGGGCCTTCAATCTTGGCTTTACAAACATCTGATGTCAGACACCTGAACTGTTCTGTTGGAACACTGGCCATCTTCCCGGAGAGACCATATGGAGAGGCCTTGGGTCTACGTGGAGAGAGACGTGCCCCGCAAATCCAGCCTTAAAGCCACCCCTGCCAAGGTGCCAAGTATGCAAGTAAAATTGTTTTGGACCCTCTGCATCAGCCACCACTAGCCACAAGCCACTGCGTGATCCCAAACCATCTGGAGCAGGAGAATCACCCAGCTGAGCCCTGCCTCATTCCTGATCTACAAAGTCACAACACATAATGAAACGGTTGCTGTTTAGGTCACCAAGTTTAGAGGAGCCTGATTAGGCAGCAATAGATAACCAGAACATAGCATTACTCTAGGTGACATTCTATGCGCTTTAGCAAGCAAATACTCGACAAATATCGGAGAAAATACACATACATACATACATACATACATACATACATACATCACATGGGCTTGGAAGAGTGCAAGCCATTTTGTGCTATTCCCACTGACTGATTCCGTGAGGCAGTTAAATGGGCTGTGGATACATTTCGAGAGCAAAATGCACAACCGCCGACAACAAGGGCCTCCCTGACAGCTGTGTGCTCATGATGCGGCACCAGGTGCGATGTTGGGACTTGTTAGTCACAGAAGGAGCCAGGGAATTGCACAGAGAAGGTGGAGCCCTTACAACAAAGAGGGCTTTGTCTGCTCCTGAACACAGTGTGGCCATCTCCTGGAGGGGGGCGGCGGCGGGGGGGGGGGGGGGTGCGGATGTTCAGTGTAGGGAGAGATCTGCAACTTGAAAAGGGGGATATTACTTTCTCCTCTCCCCGACTAATGTAAACCTCCCCCGAGATCTTTTGTGCAGTTATAATAGGGACACCTTCAGAATCACAGCCTCTTTTTCTGAACGTGTTTCTTATGTAAATGCTGCATCAGAGAAATTTCCCTCTGCTTTACACTTGAATTCTGCTTTTAAAACCTGCAAAAAAGAAACACAGAGAAAGACACCTTGAAAATACTTTGGGTTTCATCTCTTTTCCATTTTTACCTCAAGCTCCCACAGTTTTTTTTTTTCTTCTTCTTAATCCTTGTTCTTCAAGTCAAGCATATTTTAAAAGCATCCTCTGTTGAACTGGGTAAAGCAAAAAAAAAACAAACAAACAAAAAAAACGGATGATACCGGTACATTTAGGCTGCCTGAATATACCAGAAATACAAGGCACTTGATAGTGATCTAATAATCCTTAGAATGTCACAGTGAAGTCACAGTGAAGAGCAGGGGAGTCAAGGGACGTTTAAAGAGGTGGCATCGGAGGCCTCGGTGCACCCCTCCCCCAAGCCACAGAGCTTCTGGAGGCAGCACTAGGGAGAGGGGAAAAAAAGCCCAGAATCCGTAGGTATCTCTTAGGAAGGTTTTCTTTTGTTCCCTGTCTCCCTTCCACTTCCCCACCACCTATCCCTAGGGAGGACCCACCACCTGTGTAGTGGTTTTGACTCGCCCACAGCGCCCCCATAGGGCAACTCTCAGACTGTCATACACCGCCTTACTGTACTGATTCCTTCACACCTATTCACCTGCTTGGGAACAGCAGCGATGATTCCGTGTCCGTATCCCTGCACACAGCAAAATAATAACAACGCACTTAATGGATGAATGGGTTTGGATTCCAAGTCAACTTACTAGCACCACTTTCTTGGGCAAGTTCTTTCCTCGTGAAGACCCAGGTTTCCTTCTCTGTGAGATGGGGAGACTAACAACCACCTCCCTGGTCGTTGTGAGGAATCAAGGGGGTAACACTTGTGACGGGCACGGCAGCACAGTGGAGGCACGCAGTAGGTCCATAGGTCAGATTCAGTGACTCTCTCCCAGACCCGCCGACAGATGGAAGGAGCCTAGCCTCTGTGCGGCAGGGGCGCCGGGAGGGTTTGCTGCCCCCACGGGACCGCTCCGCATTCCTGGCTGTCCCTTAAACCCATTCCCTCAGGGACCTGTCCTGTAACCTGAGGCTCAGATGCTGCTTACAAGGCAGATCTCAGGGAGGGAGGAGAAGGGAAGAGCTTCGGGCTGGTAATCGGTCACTGAAACCTCAGTGTGAACTAGTCCCCCATCATCCTTCCAATGGAGGAGTGAGGTAGACAGGACAGTGAGGCAGGGGTGGGGATGGAATACGGAGAGGGTGAGGAGGGCGTTGGGAATGTTGGGGCGCAGAAGAATCCGGAGCGGCTGCCTGGTACACGGGGAAACATTGCCGAAGTCAGAGAGATATCAGGGTTCAAGTCTGGGCTTTTCCAGCTGCTGGAAGTGTGGCTGGAGGCAAGGTACTTAAGCTGTTTGTAGTTTTCTGATCTGTAAAATGGGGCGGATACTAGCTAATTTGGGGGTACGTCTGAGGGTAGAGGGAGGCAACCTGGAAAGGGCTTAGTCGGTGGTGATCGGGAGGCGCGCTGGGCGCCGAGGACTGGGCCCTGCAGGCTGGATTCACCACCGAGCAGCAGGAGGTGGCCACTCTAGATTGCGGTTACCGCTTCCCTTCTCTCGGCTGGATCTCCCGGGCTCTGCTCTTTGTCTGGGGCCAGCTGTGCCCACAGTGACAGCCACCTACATTCCTTCGTTGTGAGAGAATGCACCTTCTCCCACCTCCCACCCCGAACGGGGAGCACAGGCGAGCCTACGATACTCTTTCCTTCCAGCTCCAGGAAGGAAAGGGTGAAACATTCCACGGTCCCCTAGAACGCTGGGAGAAAACACCGGTAGGTGGGAGGCACTTCAGCGGCGGCGGCGTGGGGGGCGCCGCGGGCGGGGGCTGCGGCGCGGGTGCGAGCGGGGCGCGCGTCCCCTGCCCCCGGGGCGTCGTTAAAACCCCGCTGGCTCCTTCCCCCTCCCTCGGTCCCCGGCGCAGTCCTCCGGCCACACCGGTTTTCTCTTCCCACCCCAGCCCCTCCCACCGCTCCTGTGCCCAGTCTCTGCGTGCGCGAGCCGGGGACCGCGGCCCCCGCCGCTGGTGGGGGACAGGGGGAGCGCGGGGGCGAGGGCGGCAGTGCGGGCGAGGCCTCTGCCATCCCTCTCCTCGCCCCACCCCTGGCTCCTCCTCCTCTTCCTTTCTCCCCCCCCCCCCCCACCCCCAATTACACCCTTTCTCCCGGTGCGCTACCTCCTTCTCTCCCCAGCTCCTACAGCCTCCCGGTCTGGACCGCCCCAGGGGGAAGGCCAGTGCCGTGGACCCCGATCCCAGCACCCCGCTGACCTGTTCTCGCTTTGCAGTGAGAAGGAGCTCTAAAGACCACTCTGCCGCAGGCCCCGACCGACAGGTCCCAGTCGGCCCGCGCCTGCTGCTGAGATCCGCAGCCTGCGCCCCTCTCCCGGGCACTCCACGCCCCAGGCACTGCCCTGTGTGCCCCGTCTAGGGTGGCCCCCAGGCCCGGTAAACTAGACAGGCTCGCAGTCCCCACCTCTGAGAGCCACATGTTGGGGAAAAAGGGAACAGTAACAAAGCGAAGTCGCCGTCCCCGCCTGCCCCTGGGTACAGACACTCCGCGGAGCTCACGTTGTTCCCTGGGCCCTGGAGCGGGCAGCGGGGGAGGGGGTGGCTGGAGTGTCGGGGTACTGCACCGCGATGGATGGAACTGGAAGGGAGCCTCTCACACTACGACTGCGGGTCCTTCTGGCGAGGCCGGGCCCCAGAGCAGAGTGGGGCCTCATCCAAATTCAACCTGGCACTCTGGAAGCCTTTGACATTTCCTCTGCGGGAAGAGGCTCCACCATAGGTCACATTGCTCTAGGAATGGGGGGAAAAAAATCGTGATCTGAACTGCGGTGGAGTGTTTACCCAAAATCTTATTAAGGTTTATTTTTAGAGCCTATGTCGGCTGGCCTTATCACCAGAGACAAATTCTAGAGGGGTCTCTCTGTTCTCCTGACCTTTAAGAAAAGACTTCAAAGATGAGAGACAAGCAGGGAGAGGCAGGCTCTGTCCTGGGCCGGGTCCACCACGCAGCCGGTAATGCCTGGCCGGTGGGAATCCTTTCCAAAGGGTGAAAGGCATGGTCCAGCCCTTCTTCCAAGCCTAGACACCACAAAAGACAAGTCTCCCTACCCACTCCCATCCCATTCCGGCACTGTCCTGCCTCCAGCCGACCTTGGGAAAAGGCCAGACTGACCTTGGGGGTCGTCTCACAATAACAATTACTAGGTGCCATTACTGTCCACAGGCTTCCCCTACAGTAGCTCTTTTAATTCTCGCCTTAGTTCGGTCATTATCCCCATTTTACAGATTGAAAAAGGAAGGCACAGGTGTTGAAGCAATTCCCCGGAGGTCACAGAGCTTTCGGATTGTTCTCTTCAGCACAACAGAGTTCTGGCCTGGAGGCACCCTGCCCCAGCCCTCAGGGGCCAGAGAGCAGTCTGGAAGATGGCCACACCCTGGCAGATCTGGCCACAGGCCCCGAGGCAGGGCCTCAGGCGGTATGGATTGCTGCAGCAGAGGCAGGGACTTGGCAAGGCAATGTTGGAGCCTTGCCCAAAGCTGCCTCTCCCTGCCAGGCTGCAGAACCCATCTCCCACGTCTGCGTCCTGAAGGGCCACCGCTTTCCTAGGACCCCACCAGCAGCTGGGTGTCTCCCTCTCCGTCAGACTCCAAGGAGTCACGGTTTTAACGGCCCCCAGTTCGCCCAGCTTTGCGGAGGGGGTGGGGGAGGATGTGGGGGGAAGGGCTGAGTGAAATCCCCAGAGACCTAGAGGGGTGGCTGGAGAGTGGCTCAGAGAGTGACTTGACTCCCCACTGTGAACCAATCAGAACGACTGGGGTGGGGAGGGCCCTCCCCCAGGAGTTGTGCCCCCCTGGGATTGGGGGGAGGAGAGGCTTGATTCAAAAGGAGATGGGGGGGGGGGTGGGATGCTGAAATTCATAGAGGGAGGGACTCAGTCCTGCCCTGGCTCTGGGGACTCCTTGGGCACCGTCCTTTGGCTCAAAAACTGCCCCATACCACATGTTTGCCAGCTCCCTCTGATGTGGCCAGGGGAGGAGGGGGGCGGGGAGGACAGGCCACATGGCTGGAGCAGAGCAGGGGAGAAGAGCAAAAATCCGTGGGGGTGCCAGGAAAGCTGGAGGGGCTGTCTCCTTTCCTGCAGGAAGGAAATCAAGGCCACAAAGAACTCAACTGCCTCCTGGTGCAAGGCGGGGGCCGGACCACCTGGGAACATTGCCTTAGTGCAGCAAGGGAGGAGGGCCAAGGCGGCTACAAGCCACAGCTGTGTTGAGAGCCACCAGGAGAGTGTGCCCCACCCGCCCCCCACATGTGGCTATACAGCTATGTCCCTCCAGCCTTTCAGTTTTTCATGCCAACTTTAACACACTTTGTGTCCACATTGGAACATACCCATATTTGGACATAAGCCCCCACACGCATCCATACTGGTGGGCAAAATAAAACACAAGTGTAGCCATTAGTGAAGATCACGGTCGTGAGATACACATTTGCCCTTTGACACGGAGACAGGCTCAGCCCCAGAGATATACCCGGACAGACTCCAAGACATGTCAACTGGGCGTTCCTAGGGAGGGTCACTATGGCCCACTGCTGGCTACGCCCAGACAGCTGGCCCCAGAGCCCAGTATCTGGCACCTCCATGGCCACAGCTCAGTTGTTCAAACTAAGGCCGGTCTGGGAAGCTCTGAGAATCCGAGGAATTGCTCTGGAGATACTGGGCTTCCTAGAGAGGTTTCAGACACTCAGACTGTGGGGTCACCTGAGAAGCTCTGGGAGCGTCCTAGAGGGAAAGGAAAGTTTTATCTAACTTTGGCCTAAAACTTCCACGAGGTCAGTGCTGATCAACAATTGCTCCTCGGCCCCACGGCGTCCCCTGGCTTGGATGCCAAGGATCACGGTGCCCCCAGTTTGCTCCGTGTGTAGATAGATCCACACAGGAAAAGCACAGACCTGGAGGCTGGATAGTGCGGGTTAATAGCCCAAATTATGGAGTCAGATGGCTGGGTCTGAATCTGTGCTCTGCCACTTACTGTGTGACCCTGGGCAAGTTACTTAACCTCTCCAGGCTAAGCTTCCTCAATTGTGAAATGAGAGCAATGATAATCCTTACACCCTAGGACTATTTTAAGAATTAAATGGACACAGTTGAGCGAAGTGCTTAAACAGTACAAAGCAAGTTCTAAGAACCTGGGTAGTCCGGTGAGAGGGTCTGGGGCCCAAGGGGCAGGCAATGGGGTGTCTGGGGAGTGGAGGGTGGCCCGGAGAGAGGCAAATGGTCAGGAAATGACCACAGACCCGAGTCTCTGTGTGTCAGCTTGAGTATTCTGGAGGGAAAATAAATCAGAGCGTATTTCCTCAGGGAGCATGGTGTGCTCAGCCAGAAAGCCGCAGAACAGAGGAACATTCTCTCATTACGGTATAATAATATCCAAGATAATGTTCTCCTTTCACAGGAGCCCAGAGCACTTAGAGATTGCATTGTCAGAGTCCCACTTGCATGGGCCCTGGGCTGGGTGGCTGAGACTGCCAGTGCCGGTCCGCTGCTGTAGTGGGGATGACAGAACCTGGGCCACAGGCACTGTGGGCCCAGCCGCACTCAGCAGAAGGACTGTAGCCTCCGTGCTCCCGCAGCAGGTCCGCTGGCACATGGCCGACCCGTGGAGAGACGACTGCCCTTGGAGGTCCTCACCAGCTTAGAAAAGCACAGAGGCCTTGGAGGGGCTTTCCAGAAGCAGGGGATCTCTCCATGCTCACTGCACTGCCAACAGGAGAAATGGGGGACAGGGGGTCTAGCCCTGAAAGTTGGCACCTACTTCCCGGCAGCCTTTGCAGGCTATGTCTGTGTCTAAGGTCCCCTGAGCCGGGGCAAAGCAGACAGAAGGAGACCCCACAAGAGAGGGCAGGAAATGACTTCTCTTCTGTCCAGTGCAAGCCCTCCCTAGGCTGTGGACTCTGTTTGGGTGAAGAAACCCAGGTGGGCACAACTCACGGGTGACAGCCCTCTGCCTCTTTGGTTGTTGTGCTCCAGGCTGGACCACACATGCAGGGAGAGGCGTTCTTTTTGTGAGGAGACACAGACCCACTGAAGGATTGCATGAGCCCAAAGAAATTTCAGAGACCTAATGACTTGAGAGGGTCACTGAAGCAAAGAAAAGTTGCCAAAGATCGGTGTGAGTTGGGTCCAGGGAAGGCTCACTACTTTTCTCCTCTTTTTTTTTTTTTTTTTTACGTTTATTTTTGAGAGACAGAGAGTGAGTGGGTGGTGAGGGACAGACAGAGGGAGAAATCTGAAGCAGGCTCCAGGCTCTGAGCTGTCAGCACAGAGCCCGATACGGAGCTCGAGCCCAGCAACCGCGAGATCATGACCTGAGCTGAAGTTGGACGCTCAACTGACCGAGCCAACCAGGCGCCCCTACTTTTCTCCACTCTTAAGCCAGGTTTGATGTTTCCCTTTTAGGAGAAAGACGGAAGCATGTGATTCCTGAATTAAGAAGTTCTTCACGCCCCTATTCCAGACCTCCTGCCTGCCTGGGCTCCCATGCAAGCCCTCGTGCTCAATGACTCCCTACATGCCTTCGGCGAAGAGTGGCATAGACCCATTTCCACAAGTCATGGCATAGACCCATTTCCCCCACACTGGCAACTGGCACCAGGGAACCTCATCATCTTAGCACCTTTTGCCTGGATTTCTGCAAGGTCTAGGTCTCGTATGGAAGTCATGAGACAAGACCATTGTACTCCTAGCGCTTAAGGTAGAGACAGACACGCAGCGGGTGCTCACGGCTTCTCAACTGCCTCCCTATTGCCAATGGCCAACCAGCGACGGCCCGACAGCAAAGATTTTACCACCGTTGGCCAAGTATGAATTGTGAACCAGCATGGTTCTGCGTGCTTTGTGTGCGCTGTGTCGTTCGGTGTTGTCACGACCGTCCGGGACAGGTCCTCTCCTTAACCGCGGGTTACGGATGAAGAGCCTGAGGCACAGAAAGGTTAAACGCTTTGCTTAAGGCCGCACAGCTACTAAGCGATGGGGCCAGCATTTGAACCTGGGTAAAGTCCAAGCATCTAGCTGTGAGACACAAGGTCCTTTGGCACGGCACTCAGCCCTCTCCAGCTCCAGCTCCTGAGGTGCCCTACCTTGGGTCCCGCTAACAGCCTGTGTGCCCCGTCTCCCTGTCTCTGTCTCTGTCTCTCTGCCGAGGCTGTTGTTTCTACCTCACCGTCCCCCCGACCCCCTCCATCTCGCCACACCACACCCTTCTCCTGGCTAATACCTACTTCTCTTTCCAGATTAATTTTACCGGCCACCTCTCCTTGGCAGGCTCCCCTTGTCTGCACTCCCCAAGTCCCCAAGGCTGAGCTGGGCGTCCCTCTTTTATGCCTCCATAGCAACATGTGAACACGCGTAGGGCCCCATCACTGCACAATGGCGCTTGCTGTTCCGGTGGTTTGTTTTCTCCCACACGTGACTGTCGTTCCCTCGGGACAACAAGGATGTCTTCTCCATCATGGTATCACCAGCACCTGCACCTGCACCAGCACCTGCAGACTTGGCAGGAGCACCTGCCGAGTCTATGACTTCCCCTCCTCCTCCTCCCCCCAACCCTTTGAAAACACGAGAGCCATCCTTAGCTCGAGGGTCACACACAAGCAGGCCGTGTGCCGCGTTGTACCTGCAGTTCACGGTTTGCCGGCTCCACTGTCGTTGGGCAACGCGCTTCCAAACACAAAGGTTACTAGTCAGACTGATTCGGTGATTTTTCACGTGAGAGCCATACTGGCATTTCAGACCAGGGGGCAGGGGGTGGGTGGATGTTTTTGGTGGTCACAGGGACTGGGGGTAGCACGTTAGCATCGATCGGGGCCCAGAAGCTGGGATGCTGGGCATCTGGAGGTGCTCAAGGCGGTCCCACTGGGCCATCCCCTGAGGAGCACGGGCCAGCCGTTGGACGCTTCTCTCTCACTGCTCTCCGGTAGCAGTGAAACCGCCTCGGGGATTCACTGACGGAAAAGACATTAGAGAAGCAAATCCATCTCAGAGCCAATTATTTAGGCAGTAGAGACAGGAGAAATGAGAATGTAAGCCTCGAGGCAAGGACTCTCTCAGGTTCTTCGTGGGATTCCTGGCACAGTGCACAACACACACAGGCCTCCGTGTCTGTGAATGTTTCACCCGAGGAGCCTGAATGGAAGCAGGGATCACTTAAAATGGGTCAGAATCTGGCCTGAGCAGGCCAGATCCATCTGGAAGCCTGTCCCCGGCTGAGTGTGCGGGGGCATAAGGCTGTGTGCTGGCAGGCTTCACTGAAAAGGTACCACCAAGTCACAGGCACCATGCAGTGGGGAGGCTTGGTTAGCGGTCAAGCCAGTAAGCCCAGGACAGGCCGCAGAGCTGCCCACACGACTCCCTCTCTCTCTCCCTTCGTCTCCATTAGATAGCCTGAGTTTATGCCCACATTGCTATTTAAATAACCGGTAAAAATCTCACATTCTCTCATCATGAAAGCTAATCAAATATCAGCCTAAAACCATTACTCAGATGCTTGTGGGCGCCTTAGGGAAATGTACCAGTAAGTACAAAAGGGTTCAATCTGCCTTCTAAATAGCTTTGACCCCAGTCTCCTACAGCATAGAGACCTTAGTTAGAAGTGGACACAGACAGGGGCGCCTGGGTGGCTCAGTCGGTTAAGCGTCCGACTTCAGCTCAGGTCATGATCTCGCGGTCCGTGAGTTTGAGCCCCGCGTCGGGCTCTGTGCTGACCGCTCAGAGCCTGGAGCCTGTTTCGGATTCTGTGTCTCCCTCTCTCTCCGACCCTCCCCCATTCATGCTCTGTCTCTCTCTGTCTCAAAAATAAATAAACGTTAAAAAAAAAAAAAGTGGACACAGACGTGTGAAACTGCTTCTAGTCTCCATAAGCCATGGATTTCTTCACTCTCTTGGAGTCTTCATTTCCCTATTCGTTAAGGCCAGAGTCACTGATCCCTTCCCAGCCTTTTTTTTTTCCTGGGGGCCATTCTGGTGATCCAAAAGAGATGGGGCATGTTAAAGTCTTTCGTGAACTATAAAGCACCAGAAGAAATATAAAATCCCATAGGATGCCTTGTTTTTGCATACATCAGAATCTGATTCCTCCTAAGAATTTCTTCTGCCTCAAAATTATTCCTCTTTAGATGTGGAGAAATGGGAACCCTCTTGCACTGTTGGTGGGAATGCAAACTGGTGCAGCTGCTCTGGAAAACAGTGTGGAGGTTCTTCAAAAAATACAACTACCCTATGACCCAGCAATAGCACTGCTAGGAATTTACCCAAGGGATACAGGAGTGCTGATGCATCGGGGCACTTGTACCCCAATGTTTATAACAGCACTTTCAACAATAGCCAAATTATGGAAAGAGCCTAAATGTCCATCAACTGATGAATGGATAAAGAAATTGTGGTTTATATACACAATGGACTACTACTTGGCAATGAGAAAGAATGAAATCCTGCCATTTGCAGCAACGTGGATGGAACTGGAGGGTATTATGCTGAGTGAAATAAGTCAGTCAGAAAAGGACAGATCCCATATGTTTTCACTCATATGTTGATCTTGAGAAACTTAACAGAAGACGAGGGGGGAAGGGAAGGAGAAAAAATAGTTATAAACAGAGAGGGAGAGAGGCAAACCATAAGAGACTCTTAAATACAGAGAACAAACTGAGGGTGGGGGGGGGTTGGGGAGAGGGGGAACATGGGTGATGGGCATGGAGAAGGGCACCTGTTGGGATGAGCACTGATGTTGTAGGTAAGCCAACGTGACAATAAATATATTAAAAAAAAAAAACAAAATTATTCCTCTTTAGAACAAACTAGTTATTTGCATGAGAACACAGGTCATATAGACCTTTCACTTTGGGGCCGGATGGTAAGGTAACCAAGATTAGTTCCAATTTCATAGCGTCATTTGGAAATGCCATGATGGGATTTCATAAAGCTTTAGGGTATTTGACTCCGTCTTTGATTTCTTCATGCAGCCTGTCTCCATATCAAGGGGTCTACAACTGGCTGGGCTAGGTGCTAAGATTGCTGCCTTATCTTCCCCACATTGTGGCAACCCCCTAGAGAGTTTAGGTAACAAAATTCAATGAGAAATCAACCAGTTGCTTAAAAAATTTTTTTCTATAAAATGAAATCTAGTTATTTTAATCTTTGCTAGGAGACTTAAAACATATTTCCTTCTTGTTAAGTCACCAGCGCATCAGTAAAAAAAGCCAATATATCCAAGTGCAAAAGGTAAACTGCTGGGGAAAATGCAAGTTCCAAAATCTCAGAAGCATTGCTTTTAGTCTTCTTGTTTATGTGCTGAAAGCTGACCCGGTACATCAGGCTGGGAAGAAAAATGGGAAAGAGGGCGAAACATGACTGACAGCCCCAGGAAGAATGAAGAAAACGTGGTTATGGATTCCCTGGAATTCTTCCTCTGTGGTTGATCTCTCCTGTGTCTCACGGGATGGGAGCCGTCTCCACCTCACACGTCCCCCTCTGTTCCTTGAGCCAAACCCTCAGGACAGGAGCAAATATTTCTCTCCTACCACCTGCCATCCCATTCTTTGCTGGCTTCAATGACTCCAGGGTTCCTTCCGTAGGCTGGAGAGGCTCAAGTCCCAGAGCTGACTCGGCTCACGTCCACAACACAGCAGCGTGCTCCAGGGTCTGCCAATGAGTTGCTCTATGGTCTTGAGCCCTTAACTTCCAAGTGCAGCTCAATTTCTGACAAAGCAGGAGGACAGACCATATCTGTAAGGCAGCAGGATGTGAGGGAAGTAGAATAGAATACTCTTTGGATGTTAGCTTTATTTTCGTCATTCCACCTCCCCTTCTGCTGGCCCAGGAAACACTCCCCATTTCTCTACAGGCTTTAGGAGCTGCCTTCAACTCCTGGAAGAGTTCGGTCCTGTCAGTCTGATTCGGTCACTCCCCCGACGTGTGAATTAAGCAGGCCAAGCGTGCCAGGCTCAGGTGGGCATGGCAGGAGAGTGACCAAGGGCAGGGTCTCCTGCCATTGCCAAGCAAAGTTCCCTCTAACCAACATGGTGTTACCCTAAGACCTTCAGTCTGGAAATGCTACCCATTCTCAAAGCCCAGCTCACAACCTTGACCTTGATCACCTGGGCTGGAAGAGACCGACCCCCATCACAGCCCTTCTCTGCACCATGTAGAAGCTCGTATCACCGACCACCATGCATTCCATTTGTTTGCATAAGCATGTTGGTTTTCCTCCTCAACAGTCAGTTCCTCAAAGGCTGGATCTAAATCTCGTGCCGCCCTGCACCCCAAACAATACCTAGCCTAGTGCTTTGCACACATAAGGTGCTCAATAAACTATTTCATTTCTAAAATAATGGCTTCTTTGGTTTTGTACACCTTTCCTAGGTTTAATGATTATAAAATATATTTGGGGAAATCTCTGAACACTTGGAAATTAAACAAAAGACTTTAAAATAATTAGTCAGAAAGTTTCAAAGGAAATAAGAAAATATTTTGAATCAATAAAAGTAAAAACATAAAATGTCAAAATTTATAGGATGTACCTAAAGCAGTGCTCAGAAGAAAACAATGCTTATCTTAGAAAAGAAGAAAGGTATCTGCTTAATCATCTAAGCTTATACCTTAAGAACCTAGAACAAGAGAAGCAAAAGCAAGCCAAAGAAAGCAAAAAAAAAAAAAAAAAAAAGGGAAATAACAAAAGAACAGATATTGATGAAATAATAAACAGAAACAATAGAGAAAGTCAGTGAAATCAAAAGATGGTTCTTTGAAAAGATCAACAGAATTGATAAACATTGAATAAAAAAAGGGAAAGAAAATGCAAATCATCAATATTCAGAATGAGAGCTATCACTACAGATGCTCTAGACATTAATGTGGCAATAAGAGAATTACTACGAACAACTCCACACACACAAATCTGACAGTTTAAATAAAATGGCCTAACTTCTTAAAAAAAACAAACTACCAATTCAGCCATGATGAAAAGGGTTATCTGAGGGGTCTTCTAATGATCGAAGACATTGAGTTCATAGTTAGGAACCCTTTAAAAGAGAAATCTCCTTGCCCCCGTGGTCTCACTAGTGAATTCTCACAAACATGTCAAGAAGTAAGAGCAAAAAAGGAGGAGTGCTCCCAGCCTATTTTAGTGGCCAGCATTATCCTGATTCCAAAGCCACACAATGACAACAGAAAACTTCATATCCCCCTTCCACGAACATAGATGCAAAAATCCTCAATAAAATATTAGCAAATTGAATCCAGTGATAGGTGAAAATAATAATATGTTGTGATTAAGTCCTCAGTGGATGAATGGGGCAATGATACTCTTCCATAGTCTCACTGTGATGACGGTTACACAAATTTGTACATGTATTACAATTCACAGAACTGGGCACGCACACACATACACACACACACACCAATTTTACTGTATATCAATTTCTAAAATGAAGTTTAAAAATGGGTGTGTTTGGGGGCACCTGGGTGGCACAGACTCTTGATTTCAGCTCAGGTCATGATCTCACAGTTTGTGAGTTCGAGCCCCGCATCAGGCTCTGCACTAACAGTTCAGAGTCTGCTTGGGACTCTGTCTCTCTTTCCCTCTGTCCCTCCCCTACTTGTGTGTGTGCGCTCTCTCTCAAAATAAATAAACTAAAAAAATGGGTGTGTTTTGGGGTGCCAGGGTGGCTCAGTCAGTTGAGCATCTGACTCTTGATTTCAATTCAGTTCATGATCCCAGGGTTTGGGGATCCCAGGGTTTGGGGAGCCCCTTGTTGGGCTCCGTGCTGAGTGTGGAGCCTGCTTAAGATTCTCTCTCCCTCCCTTTGCCCTTCTCCTGCCTACACTCTCTCTAAAACATAAAAACTAAATTAAAAATGGGTGTGTCTTGTGTGTGCATTAGCTCTCTGGTGACAGTCACTAACATTTGTACGAAACCTTTGCCAAAGTGCTTCCAGATACATTTCGCATAATTTTCCCACCAACAACCACACAAGATGTGTGTCATTGGTCACATTTCACAGGTGGGGATATGGAGTCTTGGTGGTGGGGCGGGGGGGGATGTCTTCACGTGTACTGAGGAGCAAGTCAAGCCACAGGTCCAGGTCCTCAGTGGAAAGTCCTTGTCAGCTCTCCCCTGATTCTGTGCTTACACCCCCGGACGGTGATGGCAGGGCAATTCCATGTGTCCCCACCACTCCATGGAAAGCTAATCCAGGAGCAATTGTGCCCAGGGCCAGTGGCTGCCAGGACCTCACTGCAGAAGACTTTCACGAGTGGGAACTCGCATCAGAGGGGGGCTGTGGCTCAGCTCCTGGCTCCAACGGTCCATCCCTGTGAAGCATGGTGTTCAGCCCACTGCAGCAGAGAAGACCTCCCCCACTCTCTAAATGCCTGCTCTCCAGATGGCTTCTTTTCCTTTTGTGGTGATCTTTTCTTCTGTAATTCCCTGAGGGTGTGGCATTCTACCGGGTTCCAAGTAAACGGGAGGTGGAGTGCAGGAGCAAGAATCAGATTGCTAGACTATTCCATGCAATTTTCTCCAATTCCCTGCAACGTGAGGACAGTTGTCTGAGAGACCCTCTTCTCCCCATTCCCGCTCTACCCCAAAAAGCATATGTTTGTTAAGAGAGGAGGAGAGCAGAAGCTGGAGGAGATGCCCACTGGAGTCCTGATTGATTGAGGTGATCGGGAGCAGTGAATGATATACCAAGAACACACTAATGGGAAATGTGCTAATGACAGATTGTTCTATATTTATATGTCTCTCTCCTTTTTTTTTTCTTTTTCTTTTCTTCCTTTTGTTTTTTAGAGAGAGTGAGAGAGCATTCAGGCATGAGTTGGGGAGGGGGGGCGGGGAAGGGAGAGACGGGATTGAGAGAGAGAGAGAGAGAGAGAGAGAGAGAGAGAGAGAATCTTAAGCAGGCTCCACACTGAGTGCAGAGCCTAACACTGGACTCAATCCCACGACCCTGCGATCATGACCTGAGCCAAAACCAAGAGTCAGATACTCAACCGACAGAGCCACCCAGGTGCCCCTTCTCTCCCCTTCTTTTAGCTCAGTTAATATTTATCAAATATCTGAAGGGGTGTATGTGCCCAAGTAATTGCTTATATCCCCACTTCATCAGAGTAGATATTGATGGTCAAGAGCTATTTTTAGGGGACTTAATCCTTAAATGGAATGACAGTTCATGGGGCGCCTGGGTGGCTCAGTCGGTTAAGCCGACTTCGGCTCAGGTCGTGATCTCGCGGTCCGTGAGTTCGAGCCCCGCGTCGGGCTCTGTGCTGACAGCTCAGAGCATGGAGCCTGCCTCAGATTCTGTGTCTCCCTCTCTCTCTGCCCCTCCCCTGTTCATGCTCTGTCTCTCTCTGTCTCAAAAATAAATAAACATTAAAAAAAAATTTTAATGGAATGATAGTTCAGAATGCTGCAGGAACTTTTGCCAAAACTCCGGAACCCATCAGGAAAGTCTGGACAAGCAAGGGGCAAGTGTGTCTACCAGGGGTCACCAACACAGACCTGACCCTACTGGAATCTCATCTTGTTGGAATGATAGTCTGTTTCAAAGGCTTGATTCTGGCTGCGACATCCTGAGGCTGAGTCATTCCCTACCATGCCAACCCCACTGGAATCAGTCTGGCATGGGGGCTGTGGGGATGAGTGAGTTTTGGAAGGCGCAGAAGATGTGCCCGAGTCTGAGACTGTGCTGGAAAGGAGCAGTGGGCTACGAGAGAAGTTTGCAGGGCCTTTACAGTCTATGTTTGGTGAGTAGAGACTGGGCAGACCGCATTTCACAGGCCGGCACTAGCAAATCATGGCAAAGGCAAGAAATGACTTCATTTCATTTGGTCTGGGAGCAGGAGGTATAAGGGCACACTTTTCAGGGAAGGCAACCAGGTGCCTCTTGTGGTCGCAGCTACAACCCTAGTGGTTAGAAGAGGTGCAATCATAGGAGAACATATTTTAGGGAAGAGTAAGAAAGACCCAGTCATTTTTTTGGGCAGCCTAAGGTTACCGTGGAAGCTTCCAGAACGGTAGATTTCAGCAGCTTTTCTTCTTTGGGGGGAACAGATAGTCTATTGTAGTGTTCCCCAGACAAAGCCAGGACAAGGACCTGGGATAATTCCCAATCAATTTTATGGTTACGGGGTGCTTTCTTTCAGTTTAAGAAGCAATTCCTCACACACCTGTCTTATCTGCTTTTCCAATTCCATGAGGCAGGTTTTATGATCCCCGTTCTACAGATGAGGAAATGAAGGCTCAGAGAGATTAAGAAACGTGCTCAAATTCTCTCAATCATTAGATGGCAGGGCAGGAACTACATCCCAGGCCTGTGCAGTGCCCTTCCCCTGCCTATCTGGAGTGAGATTCTCAAACTAAAACTCATCTCTAGGGATTGCGAAATGGGCACGCACAAGATGAGAATTTCCTTTTACTGCAATTCTGAATTTAACAAGTAAAGATATTGGTAAGTGCTCCACTGCTGGCCAGGAGTGTTGGCTTAAATGTTTTGCAAGGGCATTTGGGTGGCTCGGCCAGCTGAGCGTCCGACTTTGGCTCAGGTCATGATCTCACCGTCGGGGAGTTCAAGCCCTGCATCGGGCTAGTTGCTGTTAGTGGAGAGCCCACTCCATGTCCCCTTCTCTCTGCCTCTCCCCCACTTGTGCTGTGTCAAAAATAAAATCAAATAAAGTTTTTAAAAATGTTTTTCCAAATGCACACCTTCCTCCCTCTCTCCATCCCCCTGTTCCTTCCTCTCATAAACATGTACCGAGGCACCGCCACACGGAAGTGATGGAAGTCATGATGTTAGGCGTCGTGGAAGTTACAGAGATTACTGACCCAGGTTCTGCCTCCAGGGGCTTCACAAGGTAGTGCTTGATCACCACTAGGCATGTTACAGTGGACTGTAACAAGGGCCAGTGGATCCGAGAGCTCTTCCAGCGTACCCACCAGAATCGACAATTTCCTTGTTTGCTCATGTTCTGTTGCCACGAACGGCAAGCTCCCTGTGAGTAGGAACGTGTCCATCTTACTCAGCATTGAATTTGCAGTACCTGGAACAGTACCTGGCACACAGCTGGTGCTCAATATTTGTTGTTTTTGGCACACAGTTGGTGCTCAGTATTTGTTGTTTTCTGTGTTTTTTAATTTTTTTAATGTTTATTTATTTTTGAGAGAGAGAGAGAGGCACAGTGCAAACGGAATAGGGGCAGAGAGAGAGGGAGACACAGAATCGGAAGCAGGCTCCAGGCTCTGAGCTGTCAGCACGGAGCTCGAACCCACGAACTGCGAGATCATGACCTGAGTTGAAGTTGGATGCCTAACTGACTGAGCCACCCAGGCACTCCTCAATATTTGTTGACTGAATGAATGAGAAATTGACCCTTAATGGGAGTCTCCTGGAAAGTTTCAAGGAAAAACATTCGTATGGGGCCTTGATGAAGAGGTGGGTTTTCGCAGGTACTGTAGCTATGTGTGTTCCAGATTGAATGTGAAGGGTGGGGGAACAGCTGGGGTGGAAAACCCCAGGCAAGGGACACCCCTGGCAAGGGACACCGAACGTGGCTGAAATGTAGGGGACGTGTGGGAGGGAAGTAAGGTTGGGCTTACGTCATGCAAGGCCCCGGACGTCAGCTGTTTGTTCCGTTGGCCACTGGAGACTATTCAAGTGTCTGCAGTGGGGAGAGGTTGGCCAGAGTCGTGGGTTTGTGTGACAGACCCAGTATGGGTTGGAGTGAGAGTGACAGGAGGGAGGCTGTGGGCGGGTTGGAGGTGGAAGCAAGAGTCCAGGGGAGAGGTGACAAGGGCGTGAACCAGGCAGCAGCTGTGGGACTAGGAACAGAGGGCCCTTCATAACTAGAACGTTCCGATCTCAGCAACCAGATGAATGTGGAGGTTGAAGGACAGTGAGATTCAAAGGTGATCCTGAGGCTCTCAGCCTGGGGGCAGGAAGAGAAAAGGGGCTATTAGCGGGGTTAGGCTGCCAAAAGGGGACAACTGTCTGATTGGGGCATCTTACGCTTGAGGGCCCGCGGGACGCCGGGTGAGAATGTCCAGCCAGCTCTCAGAAAGTCCGAGATGGGTGTGGTTATGACAAACCTTCTAATCTGCGGGTCAGAAATAGTTGAGCTGGGGTGGCCCTTTACCACAGGCTGCGTGATTACAGGCTGCAGAGCATCAGCCTTGGAAAGGCCTTGGAACTCATTCCTCCTCGGTGCAGAAGGGGTATCTGAGGCCCAGAGAGGTTGGGTGACTTGCCCAAGGTCACACAGCCAATTGGCCCTCCCCGATTCTTACAGGAGATCACTTAACTTTTAGGTGACTGGAATACTAATTTTGAAAAGTTGCTAACACGCACCACTCCGTGTGCAAAGCTGATTAGGGTAACTGCAGTCGTGAAATAAAGAGAATGATCTGGGTTGAACTTAGCTGCCATCCAGATGAGAGCACGGTCCTAAAGGAATTGGGGGCAGGATGGGCGGTGGCTTGGATTTTGTCTTTTTGTTTTTGATGTGCTTTTGTCTCCCTCATTCAGCACCCCATGAGGGCCACAGCCAGAGATGATCAACCTGTTTGAGTTCGGAATCCATAACCTCTCCAATGTTTCCAGACTCCCAGGAGGTGGAGGACAGGAGGAAAATAAAGCCTGGTACCGTACCCCAAATTCCTCTCTTCCTCACCCAAATGACACTGGTCCAACTACAAACTCTAGGACTTTTAAGAAAAGCAAACAAAACCCCAACCACATGCCAAAGGTCATCTGGCCTGAGGTGAGAGTGAATGAGTAACTCCCGTGAAAGGGAGTTTTGAGGATTTTTTTACAGCGTTCAAAGGTGCAACTGGGAAATGTCAGCCCAGGGAAAATTCTAAGACAGCACTTTCTCCCATACCCTGTGCTCCACCCGTACCCTTTCCCCCAATGATCGACCCACGGCCTTGTGAGGAGTGAGCCATGTCAAGGGCTGAGGATGTGGGTCACTCCCTGCCAGCCCCCTTCCCTTGGCTCCTGGGCGCTCACTTGACTACAGAGCCGGCAGGCAGGCAGGCCAAAGCTTCTGTCTGGAAGGCCTGGTCTGCTCTGTCTCCGCGTACCTCTCCCACGCCCTGCACTGTGAGGTGTTCACTGGGACAAATGCCAAAGACATGGCTGTGCCCACATCCAGTGGGGTGGCCTTGAGGGGACTCCTTTTTCTCTCTGAGCTTCCAAATGCTCATCGACGAACTGGGTTCACGATGCCTACCCACAGCCTCGGGGCTTCTCCTTTCCTCCTCCTTTTCCCTCCACGGGTCTGTAAGGAAGAGGAGTTAGAGGAGCATGGCTGCCTTTTCTTTTCTGCAGCCCCTCCACTCTTGCGGGCGAGGCGCTGGGCGTCCTGCAGCTCAGGGACAGTCACCGTCTGCGGGGGTGGCCTGGATTCGCATGGTGCATAAGAGAAGAGGGGCCCCCGGCAGCACGCAGTCAGCTCGGGGGGTCACGAGGGCCTCTCCGGGCATCAGGTGAGCTGACGGGGCACCCCAAAAGCACAGGGCTCTGCAGGGAGCCTGTGGGCACTCTGGGCTGGTGGCATTGCCAGCTGCTGCAGGGTCTGCGGGAGAGGAGCCACGGGCGCCCCCTGCCGCTTCATAGTCAGACAGCACTGAGCACCAGGACAGACGCCTCTCCCCCACCGGGCCCCTGGACTTCCCCTCTGGGTGGAGGGTGAAGGGGGCACCCATGCCAGGCCCCCACTGCTCCTCCTCACTCCTTCAGGAGCCCATGTCCTGGTCATCAAGGCCACAAGTCACTGACGGTGGCCGCTGGACAGAGAGAGTCAAGGGCAGAGAACTTTCCTGATGTCCCTTAATTCACCATGTGGGCAAGGAAGAACTCCTTGGAAGGAGGCAGTAGAGAGGAGGGAAAGGCAGGAGGAGGGGGCCCGGCCGAGGGCTGTCATAAGTCCCGCAGCACAGGAGCCCAGAGCCCAGCGCCTCTGTCCCCTGGCCACCAAATGACCAAAGCCCTCAGGCTTGGGCAGGTGGCTTGCTCACTCAGTCTCTCAGGTCTGGGTTCGGTGCTCCACCTACTTTTCTAATATCCCTCTGGGCCCCGAAGAGGGAGGTGACATTTTACATGACATTCAAGAATTGAGCATGATGTTGCGCAAGTGTTTTGTTCATTCACAATGCCACCCTCACAGGACCACTGTTCCCTCCGTCTGTTGTTTCGGGCCTTCATAGGCTGGGTCCTGACAGAAGATTCATAGGTTATAAAGCCTGAGAACAGAAGATATAAGCTCACAAAAGAAAGTCACACAGCCAAAACATAATGACGTTTGAATGAGAGGAAATGAATGGTCTAGAGTCAGAGACGAAGAGAATGAGACAGAGACCTTCTGCCAAGAGCCCTACCATTTGTCCCCCATGCTTGGCAGGAAAAGAGGGGGGAGGCCTGGACCCCTTTCTGATGTGTTTTGTTTCCATGCAAAGTGTGTGCGTGTGCACGGGTGCGTGTGTGTTGCTCGTGGAGTGCACAAAATGCCTGCGTTGGGTTGGATCCTGGCTGAGCCGGCAGCGTCCGGCAAGCGCCAGCTACAAGTACGCGTCAGTGTTCCCCTCGCGGTGGCCGGGGAGGCCCGGACGCGGCGCCGCGCCCCCCCCCCGCCGCAGCATGAGTGTGCACCCGCATTCTGCTGCGTCACACCGGGCTCTGCACCGGGAGAGGAGCCAGGCCCTTCCTGGAAGGAAGGCATCCGGAGCCCAGAGGCAACTTCTCTTTCTCTAGAGGCGGGGATGGGATTCCTCAGCCCTTCCGAATGTTACTTCACCCCGGGGAGAGCCTGGCCTGAGCATCGGAAGTCGTGGGTTCAAGTTCAGGCCCTGCCTTGAAGTGAAGCACACCGTGGGGCGAATTCATGCATTCATCCCTTCATCTAAGTATCCGTTTAACAAACGTTCGCCGAGCACGTGCTATGCTCCAGGCACCGTTCTAGGTGCAGAAGCTGCAGCAGTGAACAAAACAACTCTCCGCCCACGGGAAGTGTACATTCCAGTGAGAACAGGCAACCTGCCACGCGGAGAGGAAAGCGGGGTGGGGGCGCAGAGCGAAGGGGTGCGATCTGTTAGACTGGTCGGGGCCGAGGCAGCTCTGTCAACTGTGGGCCAAGGGATTTCTGAACAGAGGGGTGAGCTGGTACAAGGCATGGGACAGGAGCGAGCTTGTGTTTGAAACAAGGCAAGGACGGTGGCGTCCTGTGGCCGGAATGGGGTGGAGGCGCGAGGTGGCGGGCGAGGCGGGAGAGAAGGGTGGGGGGCAGGCGGCGTGGGCCGTGTGGGCTGCAATGGGAGTTCTGACTTTTTCTAAGAGGGACCGGAAGCTCCTGGAAGGGTTGGAGCAGGGAGGCGTGCTATGACTTGCACGTCAAAGAGACGGCTGGCTCTTGGGCGGGGGAGACTTTGGTGGCCTGCGGCGGGGCGGGTGGCAAAAGCAGGTGCAAGGAAACCAGTGAGGAAGTCCGTGTAGAGGCGTGGGGATGCATGTGGTGGGCTGAAGGTGCGGGGGTGATGGAGAGGCTCCGGGACGACGCGTGGGTTTGTGGCTGAAGCAAATGGTTGGACAAGGACTCTATTTACTGAGTGGGGACAGGCTGGAGAAGGGAAATCAAGGGTTCCGTTGGGGGCACTGTAAATCTGAGCAAATCATTTCCTGTCCTCTCTTCTAGCCTCTCCTTCTCACCTATACAACAAAGGGTCGTATAGGCCACCAGCTGGTCACCAGGCTCTCCTCCATGATGATTAGGGCTACCTTCTTTAATTCTTCCACATTCCCATGTCTTTTAAACCTGCAAATATATTCTGAATTCAGAGAAAAGAAGCAACAAGAGAGAGGAAGAGAGAGGGGGGAGAAGGAGAGAAAGAAAGAGAGACCACAAAAGCAGGTCCCCGTATCCGACAAGGGCCCTGCCCATGTCGATGTCCTGACAACCATGGCAGTGGGACCAGGGTGGAGGGCGAGGGGGGTGAGAGAGCACAGGCCACAGATGAGGGAGAATCACCAAAAATGTGTGGCCAGAGTCTGATTTGGGTTGCAATTCCTACATCACTTAGGTTTGCGCTTTAGAAGCTTCATGGGCTTCTGAGGAAAAGATTTTAGACTTTCAATTACAAATCGCCTCAAAGTTTGTGAGCTGAGCCCAACAGGTCAACCTGTCCGAACCCTCAGTTGCCCCATTCTACCATCTCTTCAAGTGAGAAAACTCTACGATTCTGCCACTTTGAAGGAGAGAGAAAAAAAATTCCTGTAAAAGTCCAGGAAGCTTGAGACTTGAATAGGTCGTTTCTGAAGGAGTTCTGCAAATACTTCTACACAATACATTACTTATTGGGCATTTGCCATGTGGCCAGGGTTGTAGACACAACCTTGAAAATAGGGATGAAATCTCTTTCTCACAGACACTCCACTCTGGTGGGAGATGATAGATGATAGATAGATAGATAGATAGATAGAAAGAATATACAGACAGACCGATAGAAAAAAGGAAGGAAAGAATGTCTAGGTGGTATTTAGTGCCATGGAGAGACTTAAAGCAGAACAGGAAGTTGAACATATCAAGACAGGGGTGAGGAGGGAGTAGGGACCAGTGATAACTAGTTTGTATAAGAAGGGTTAGGGAAGGGGGTGCCTGGGTGGCTCAGTTGATTGCATGCCTAACTCTAGATTTCAGCTCAGGTCATGATCCCAGGGTCATGGTATTGAGCCCTGCATGGGGCTCTGCACTGAACCTGCAGCCTGCTTGGGATTCTCTCTCCCTCTGCCTCTCTTCTCCCCAGCTTGCATTTGCACCCGCACATGTGTGCGTACTTTCTCTTAAAACAAAACAACAAAACAAAACAAAACAAAACAACAAGAAAGGTTAGGGAAAGTCTTCAGAAGACACAACAAGCAAAAGTCCTGAGGCAGAGTCATGCTTGGAATGTTCTAGAAGAGCAAGGTGTGACTGGAGGTGGGAGTGAGAAAGGAAAGGGGTAGGAGGTAGGTTCAGGGAGCTCGGGGGTTGCAGGTGGTTTGGGCCTCTGGATTTTAGGATGAGTGGGATGGGACGTGACTGGAGGATTGTGAGTGGAGGAGTGACGTGACTTAAAAACTGGAGGGGACTTGGTGAGTGGTGCACGGAGACCAGAAATCCCTAGGGCATCAGACACCATGTCAAGATATTTGAAGCTGTAAGGCAATCAGGCATATTTGTTCCACCAAATGCCTAAACCAAAATCATCGGGCCTAAATGAGAAGCCTGTACCAATGTTGCTGGAGGGTTCATTCACTTGTGTCCTGAAAGGTTATTGTTGTCCGTTGTGTGCCACATACTGGGGACACAATGGAATAAAAGACACTCTGTGTGTGGGGGGGAGGGGGGACAAACAGGCTAGAATCCAAATCCAGGGTCACGGTAGCAGATAATGTGGGAAGGGGGGTGATAGGAGCCAAGACCCTGGGGTCCTCAGTGAGAGAATAAAGGTAGTGGCTAACTTTCACCTGAGCCCATAGAATTAGTCTATATAGACAAATAGCCTTGGTAACCATTAAAAAGACAGAGAGATAGTACATGAACCTTACAAACTAGTAAGGAGGGGGAAAGAAATAGAAAAAAAAAAAAGAGAAAAAAAGCCCTTAATTTTTAAAAAGGCAAGATGCTGGGGCAAAAGACAGAAAAAGGTTTGGAAAATGGGTCACATGGAAAGCACAAGAGTAGCAATCAATCTAAATGTATTAGTCGAGTCAAAAGGCCTCCATTTGTTTTTAGAAACTCAGCCATTTACAAGAGACAGAGTTATCAACAATGTAAAGATACAAATGGGTGGAAAGCTAACTGACGGAAAATGATATGCGAGGGCAACTAAGGTGGTGTTCCAACATTAACATCAGACAAAAGCAATGTTTACGCAAATGTTTACGACAGTTCAAAAAAAAAGTCACCTTATAATGATAACATCTTCAGTTGACTGGGAAGACATAAACTCTAACCCTGTATGACCCTAATAATATAGTCTGAAAGTATATCGAGAACCAGTTGTCGATGCTTTAAGGAGAAATCGAAAAATCCACGCTCGTAATGGGAGATTTTAAAACAACTCTCGCAGGAAATGTTGGAAAATGCAGCCAAAAAGAAATCTGAAATAGGTACAAACTTTAAGCAGCACACCATCTAACTGACATTCCTTACACCTTGCATCCGAACTCGCACAACCCCTTGTATGCACTGACCACTGGAGACGCTCAGAGCAAAAAAGCCGGCCTCCATGAGTATCCATGGAGTGAGGCCTTCAGACCCCTCTCTTGGACTCTGGTGCAATCTATTTATAAATCAGTAATGAAAACATAACTAGGAAACCCAATATGTTTGAAAATAATACTTTTTAAAACATCTAAGTACCTCATGGGTCAGCGAGAAAATCGCAGTAGCAATCAGAAAATAAGCAGAACTAAAAGAAGATGAAAATGCAATTTATTAACACCTGTGGAATTCTGCTGAAAGGGTATTAAAAGGAAATTTGTATGCTTAGAAAAGAAGACATGCTGAGGAGTTCTGAGCTAAGCATTTAAGAAGTTAAAAAAAATAATAACATTAGAGTAAGCCTGGAGGAAGTAGAGGGAAAGAAAGCTATGAGCAGAAATTAATGAAAAACATCCAAAGATGAACAAAACACACAATTACTCGATAAGTCTCATCAAGAAAGAATACAAATATATCAGCGTTTAAATAGATAATTAAGTATTATGAACAATTATTTTGCCAGTAAATCTGAACACTTAGATGAAATGGGAGAATTCTTAGTAAAATGTAAATTAACAGGAAGCTCAGGAAGAAGTAGAAAATCTGAATATCATTTACCCCTAAAAGAAAAATTAATAGCTTCAAATCTTCTGACAAAACACAAGGCCCAGTCAGCTTTTTAGGTGAGTTTTACTAAAGTTCCAAGCAAAGAGATCATCCCAGTTTCATGAGAATTGACTGGAAAAAGAGAGAGTGCTTTCTAACTCTGGTGAAAAAAGGCACAGCGGTAAAATTGTAGAGGACATCATAGGAGCATATCTCCATGACGTTAAAAAACAGGAAGGATTTCTTACACAAGACACAAAATGCGTTCCATTCTAATGGAGAAAGTCACTGAAAGTTCACCGACATGAACATGGAGAATTTAGATTGGTGCTATCACTTCAGAAAATATGTTGACATTACCTCACAAAGTTAAACGTGTGTGTGTGTGTGTGTGTGTGTGTGTGTGTGTATTCTTTGAACCTGAGAATTCACTCTTATGTATATACCCTTAAGAGACCTGAGTGCATTCAGGGACGCCTGGGTGACACGGTCGGTGAAGCGTCCGACTTCAGCTCAGGTCACGATCTCACGGTTGGTGAGTTCGAGCCCTGCGTCGTGCTCTGTGCTGACAGCTCAGAACCCGGAGCCTGCTTCGGATTCTGTGTCTCCCTCTCTCTCTGCCCCTCCCCTGCTCATGTTCCGTCTCTCTCTCTCAAAAATAAAAATAAAAAAATTTTTAAAAAGGCCTGAGTGCATTAGAAGACACATACAAGAATGTGTACAAAAGCAGTTCCAATCGCTAAAGCTAGAAACAACCCGATGCGCAGCTACAGTAACGTAGATACGTACAGTGGCAGGGGTTCGCCGTGGAGTATTCCATGACAGTGGGAAGGAACACACCTCTGCCACCCACGCCCACATGGAAGAGCCTCAGAAGCACGCTGTGGACAAAAGCCAATCCCAGAAGACTTTGCATGGGATGATTCCATTGACATAAGACTCGAAAACAGGCAGAACTGAAAGACATCTAGGTGCATGCAAGTCGTATTTTGTGGGCTCTAAAATCAACTTTTTCACATTTTAATCTCTCTAAAACAATGGGGATGCACGGGGCCCCTGGGGGGCTCAGTCTGTCAAGTGTCGACTCTTAATTTCGGGTCAGGTCATGATCTCGTGGTTCCTGGGTCTGAGCCCCGCATCTGGCTCTGTGCTGACAGCACAGAGCCTGCTTGGGATTCTCTCTCTTTCTCCTTCTCAAAATAAACATTTTTTTTTTAAAGAAATGAGGACGCATCTGATAGTCAGTGGTGATTTGCAATTATTTGCAATTATGAAAGCACCTTTTCTTTCTGGGACGTGAAATCATGATTCACCTCACAACTGTTAGGGGCTTAGGTTCAATGAAATATGACAGGGAGTCAAACTGTAAAGAAAAGCAGCTGAATGGCTCACATAAAATCAGGGAGAGAGGGGGCTAGGGAACAGAACGGGCACCTAGGATTCTAAAGTACCGGCCAAGTGCTATTCTTCACCTAGGTAGTATATTGGCATCTGTTTTATTATTATTCTTTAGATACTTTCAACTCCCACCTGTGTGATATCTTTTGAAGAAAGAAAGAAAGGAAGGAAGGAAGAGAGGAAGGAAGAGGGGAAGGAAGGAAGGAAGGAAGGAAGGAAGGAAGGAAGGAAGGGAGGGAGGAAGGAAGGAAGGAAAGAAGGGAGGAAGGGAGGGAGGGAGGGAGGGAGGGAGGGAGGAAGAAAGGAAGGAAGGAAGGAAGGAAGGAAGGAAGGAAGAGAGGGAGGGAGGGAGGAAGGAAGAGAGGGAGGGAGGAAGGAAGGAAGGAAGGAAGGTGTGAAGAGGAAGCTGGGCAGTGAAGAGAGGCTAAGAGGGGGAATGACAGGTGTAAGAGGAAGAGCACGCTATGCACAATAAATGGAAAGCTGTCCCCAAGAAGGCAGGTTGGCATCGCTCCACCGCACGTGGAGAAATCCTCAGACCCTTCCTCCGCTCAGCAAGAGGGACGAAGGAAAAGATGGGTTTATGGAACTCGTGGTGGGATGCCACGCACGTTGTCCCCATGATGGTTTGTCATTTCTTGATGAAGGATGTCTCCATGGGGCGGGGGGAGCTATCAAGAAAGGCAGCGGTGGAGGCACGGCCCTGGGGAGTAGCTGTCCAAGACTCCAAGCGCTTATTCGACAGCTACGGTGCACCAGATTACTAAACGTCCTTTATTCTGTTTATTCCCCTCATCAAGGCAGTGAGGCACATACTCTGTCGTCGTGCTTGTACTGCCTTCCCAGGGTGGTCGTACCAAAATGCCACAGGCTGCATAGCTGAAACAACAGGAAATGATTTTCTCACGGTTCTGGAGAATGGAAACCCAAGATCAAGGTGCTGGCAACATTGCCTTCTCCAGAGGCTCCGCTCCTTGGCTTGCGGGTGGCCTTTCCTCCCTTGTGCCCCTGCCCAAGTGCCTCTTCCTCTTCTTACAGGAACATCAGTCCTAATGGCCCAGGGCCCACCCAAATGGCCTCATTTTAACTTGGTCACCTCTTTTAAAAATTTTAATGTTTATTTATTTTTGAGAGAGAGAGAGAGACAGAGACAGAGTGTGAGCAGGGGAGGGGCGGAGAGAGAGAGAGACAACAGTCTTCACACTGTCAGCACCAAGCCTGATGCGGGGGTAGAACTTGTGAACCGTGAGATGGTGACCTGAGCCGAAATCGGACGTTCAACCAACTGAGCCACCCAGGCGCCCCTTGACCACCTCTTTAAAGGCCCCACCTCCAAATACAGACACATTCTGAGGCACTGGGGGTGAGAGCTTCTGTACGTGAATTTTATGCGTGTGGGGGGGGGACACAATCCAGCCCATAACCACGCCCATAAAAAAATGGAGATACAGAGAGGGGTGAACAACTTATTAAGGGCAGTTGTGTGCCAGCGAGATGCAAGGGCAAGCAGGTCACTTAAATGGCTGAATACCAACCACTGCAGTATAAAACAGTCCTGTGGCCAGAGTGGACATGAAAGGAAAAATCTTTTGGAGAATAAAAACAAACAAACAAACAAACAAAACTTGACCAGAATAATATCAGACTTATCAGTATGTATATATCAGCATATCAGAATATCAGTAATATCAGACTTCTCAGAGCTAGGCGCTCTGTGCCTACAAACAGAAAGGAGGGACGACTCTCTCCCAGGCTCCCTTTGAAAGCCTGAGCCTTAAGCAGAACGACTGTGATGGCTGGCCACCCTTCTCCCAGAAGCCAGATTTAAGTCCCGGGCTGAGGAGGGTGCCACCTACTGGGCTCTGAGGGGTATGTGCAGGAAAGAGGCTCTTCCCAAATGCGGTCCTCTACTGTCCTCTGCTGCCCAGCAGAGGAACAGTCGGGAGTCCGCAGATCGCCCTGCTTCCTACGAAGACCACAGACAGATACGGGGAGGTGGGAAGAGCCTACCGGATCAGACTGTGGAGTATGTCAGTCCCACTCCTCTCCACGTGCACATTTCCAATCAGTGGTCCGGCCAACTTCCACTTCTTGGCATTATACAGCTCGCTTAAAACTTGCTTCACTTGTTTTCATCATTAAAAAAAAAAAAAAAAGTTATTATCTGCCACCTTCTCAGAAATGATGTGCCCCAAGGCCCAAGAGTATGGGTCTTTGAATGCAAGTTCTGATGACTTAACAAAACATTGGCTTGCTCATTATTTCACATTTTCAAAAATTACCAACTCATCGTATCTTTGAAAGGATTTTTTTTCCCCCAACAGTTTAAAATCATGATTTCCTATGTGATAGCCCAGGGAACCCACCATTTGGTTAGAGTATTTTTGTAAAAATATTTCACTTTCCAATGTGACTTTTTTTTAAAAAAAACTCAGTTGTTCATGCTTTTAGAAATTTCAGTGGGGGAAATGTTCTGAGTAATAAAGGATTCCCTTGAGTTGAAAAGCATAAATAAGTACCAGAAGAAAGCATTGACCTCCCCAAGCATTCTTTGTGCCACATGGGATGTGTGGCCCCGTGGATCTCAGTGAAATTCAAAATGGGTGGGCTTACTGGCCTTCAATGCCTCAACTCTTGTGTGGGACCCTATGCCCCCTTTATACAGTCACTGGACTGGTCATTTAAAATCCAAGTCATAAATAAATAAACAAAATGCAAATCATATCACCATACCCTACTGCTCTGGGAAAGGCCAACTGTCATGCCTTTGATTTTAGAATAAAATACAGATTCCTTGCCAGCTTTACAAGGTTCAGTGATCTGACCCATTCCAGCCCCTCCTAGCCTGCCCCTGCCCCCCCCCTCCCCCCCCCCCCCCCCGCCCGCTTCCCTTCCCCTTCAGCTGTTTACATTTTCATCCTTCGAGGAGCTCTCTGTGGCTCTATTTCAATATTCTGTTTGTTTCCTTCAGGGCACTTGCTACCATTTGTAATAATCATGTTTATTTATCTGTTGTGCACTTCCTGTCTTTGACATTAGGTGCCGTCCCCCAACGGGTACATCCTTTGTCCATTTGGCTCCTCGCTCTACTCCCAGTGCCTAATGAGCATGTATCTACCCATGAATGAGTGAGCGAATGAGGTGAGCAAAGGCAGGTATTGAGAGGTGGGTGACACCAAGCCATTTCTTGGAGGTCATCATCCTGGGCCCATTCTAAGAATATAAAACATCGGGCACAAGAAAAGGGGAATGGCCGGAGCAGACTGGCAAGCAGGGCTGAACTTTCACCTCTGGCCGGCACTGGCCATCAAAATCACCCTCTCCCCTCTTAGAGAACACCAGGGAAGCAGCTAGAACCACACGACCCGAAGTACGGTTCAGGAGAACTGAGGGCAGGAAGGCCAGGGCAGGCATGCCCACCGATCAGACACAATCACCCCGTCAGCGGTGTTGGTGCCGATCCAGCAGGCAAACGCCGGCTACCAACCAATGACTAACACTTTGTGTTGACCCAGTGCCCTCCTCTAGTAAGGGCACCAGCATAGTCCCGCAGGCTCAGAAAGGCACATTCACAGCTGCATTTGCGAGTGGAAAGGTAATGAGCCCACCGTCAGTGGGCTGGAGCACCAGTCCTGGGCCGCAGGCCGATGCCTGGCCCCCCAGGGGTTCTTGTCTCCATCCTCCCCGGCAGACACTCAGAGCCCGAGCGAGGAGAACACATCCAGTGCTGTCATCAGCTCGGAATCGATGGCTTGGGGAAGCCTGATGACAGCTTGTCCCCGAGAGAGGTAGCTCGTGAGGGCTGAAATGCTTGCTTGGCTCTAGGGAAGCTGAGATTGGACATGTTGGGGTACAGTGTTCCCCCCTTAAGTGCTAGTGGGCCAATGTCATCTCCTGTGCCACACGTTGCTTCTCTCCTGAGCAGGATCCTCCAGGGAACGAGGTCGAGCCAGGATAAAGCGTCCAAGAGCCCCCCAGGCAGGGGCAGCGTCAGGGCAGGCCGATCTGGGGGTTCTTCAGGAAGAGAGCCAGCTTCTGGGCCACGGTGTCCAGTTCGCCCGAGCTGGCATGCTGGAGCAGGTTGCTCTTGCGCACGAAATAGTGCTTCAGAAAGTGCTGGCTCACACACTTGTGCAGCTTCCTCACCAGGCGCAGGAACGCTTTGCTGAACACCTGCCACTCCTTCGGGTGGGGGTATTTCTCACAAGTCCAAAAGAGCACCGTCTACGGAAGGAAGAGGTGGTGTCAGACATCGTTCCGGGCAATGGAGGAGAAAGTCTTCGGAAATGGTACCGGGCTCACGCGGCCGTGGAAGGAGGGAGAAGGGAGGCAGTCACCCAGGACAAGTTGGTTCCGCCATGATTTCACGATCCCCACCCTCGGGTGGGTTCTCGGCCTCGCCCTGCAGGTCTCCTGCGCCTCTTTGATCATTTCTCGCCACTGGTATCCCCAGTTACCACCACTCTCCTTAGATCTGCAATTTCCCCGCTCCTGGCGGATGCCTTTGCCTACTACTTTTCAAGGAAGATGGAAACCCTCACGGCAGCAAAACAGTCCGCCTACATGCGCATCTTCCTCTTTTGCTGTCTGCTTTGACCACCCCCCTGGCCAGGAGAACCCCCAAACAGGGCTTGGGATCTCTCCTTCTGGGAGCTGTCTGCGACTGACTTCCCTCTTTCCTGCCCTTGCCCTTCCTCTGCTGGCTCTTGAAATTATTCTAAACTCTCCTCCCCCACTCCTTGCCCCAGGGCCACGTCTGCCTCCTAAACCCTCACATCTTGGCAAGTGAAGGCTTCTCTCAAAAGAATCCTCTCAATCATCTGTCGTCATTTCCTCTCCGCTGACTGCCATCTCGATCCACTGCAATATGGATTTTTCCGCCATCGGTCCTCAGGGCCCGTGGTCTCCATGTTGCTAAGTCCAAGTCCAACAGGCCTTGCCCAGCAGAATGGGGTTCTCTCACTGGGGCTTCTCAATGGGGTTCTCTCTCACTGGGTTGCCAAGCTTCTGGGCTCTCTGGGTTTCTCCAGGCACCACAGCTACCCCTTGGCACGCTATCTGCTTTCTCTACTTCCCAGTGATGGAGTTTTGGAGGCTCCGTTCCATACCCTCTTTTTCTCTTGGTCTCTTTTCCTTCCTTCCTCAGCAGCTAGAATCCCCACCGAACAAATAGAGGTCACTCACAATTTCTCTTCCCGGGCCAGACTTCTCTGACCTCCTCTCCTGGTATCTCTTGGGAATCTGAAAGTTATCGCCACCAACATGTCCCAGCCGGACTCACGACCCTTCTCCCCACAAACCTGGTGTGTTTCCAGACTTCCTTATCCAGCCAGTCAGGCAAGACTCAACCCGGGAGTCACCCCTCCCTCACCACCCTCATCAAGTTCTGCCAGTGCCTGCCAAGTGTTTCTCTCATCTACCGTGTATGTCCATCTCCACTGTTTTCTTCCTCTCCCATCTCACCTGGGCCTCTGCCCCTATTCTTGTCCCCAGTCTGTCACCACCACGCTGTGGCCAACGTGATCTTTTTGAGTATAAATCTATGTTTCTTCGTGTCTGAAATACTTTAGGGCCGCCTGGGTGGCTCAGTTGGTTAAGTGCGTAACTCTCGATTCAGGCTCAGGTCATGACCTCATGGTTCAGGAGTTCGAGCCCCACATCAGGCTCTGCATGGACAGTGTGAGGCCTGCTTGGGATTCTCTCTGCCTCTCCCCTGCTTGCATGCACATGCACTCTCTCTCTCTCCCCCTCGCAATAAATAAACAACAAAAAAGAAACACTTTAAAGACTTCCCACCATCGGTCAATGAAAAACCACAATCCTTAACATGGTTTGGTTTGCGAGGTTTGCTCCCTACCTTCCTTTCCAGCCTCATCTTACCCTCGTCCTCCCTTGTTCTCTCCTTCCAGCCCCACTGGCCCCCCTCTTCCACCACAGGGTGACTTCTTTCATATCTGACTTCTGTGTGGAGCACACTTCCTTCCCCAGTATGTCCGGGAAACTCACCTGTCAGATCAAATTTCCCTACGATACCATTAAACACTCTCTTCGTCCCGCACTTCCCATAAGCACTAGTGATCACAGGAGTAGCCGTCTCTGTATTCATTAATGTGATTCCCTGCTAGATTGTAAACTCCATCAAAGAAGAGCGCGATACCTATTTTAATTGCTGTTACATCACTAGCACCCAGCAGAGGAGCTGGCCCATGGGAGGCAGTCAATAAACGCTTATTGACTAAGTGAAATAAGCAATGTTATGATTTAGATGTTGAGCATTTTTAAAATACAGCCTTGACTAAGAAAGAAAAGAGCAGTTTTGGGTTCACGGCAAGACACTGAGTGTGTTTTGATTTAGAGCACATCGTGCAAAGTAAACGAGTCGGAGAGGATATCATGCTAGTCAAGATAACCTAGATACAGAATAGTTTGGGGCACCTGGGCGGCTCAGTCGATTAAGCATCCGACTTTGGCTCAGGGCATCATCTCGCAGTTCATGAGTTTGAGCCCCACATCGGGCTCTGTGCTGACAGCTCAGAGCCTGGCGCCTGCTTCGGATTCTGTGTCTCCTCTCGCTCTCTCTCTGCCCCTCCCCAGCTTGCAACTCTGTCTCTCAAAAATAAAGAAACATTAAAAAAAAAGATAACCTAGATACAAAAAAGTGTTTTCGTGCCTCTTGTAGTTAAGCATTTATCTCCCTAAACAAACCAAAACAGTTAAGCCTCTTATAATCAAGCCCCTGTGCCTTTGAGTGGGTTTTAGGAGCAAATAAGCCAAAGAAGGATAAGCTCTTGTTCACCTGGAGTTGCTCGGGAAAGAGCCACTTTGGGGAGGTGAGAAACTCATCAGACAGTGTTAGGCTGAAGGTGGGGTGACAATAAGTGGCACGACCTTCCTGATGCTGTTTTGCAACCAGTCTCTTCTGTTTTCCCCAGGCTGAAGGCTTGGCAACGATCCCGCCCACTCAAGCCATCATCTGGATGGTGTCTAACAGCACACGGTCACCAGCCACGCCCATCCCAATGTCTAAATGTGAGGGCATCCTGCCCTTGGGCCACAGTGGGAGACTAGAAGAACAGGCAGTTAGGACTGTTTTTGCCCTTCCTGCCCTTCTCAACAAATAACCCCCCTTTACAATGCCCGTTCTTGAGAGGGCACAATCCTGTGCCTTGGAGGTGAGCTCGGGAGAACTGAAACAGAGCACCTTTAAGGAGTTGCCCTAAAATCCTCTAGTGACTGAGAAGCCACTGGAACAAAAGTAAATCTTCGCATGTAACGCAGTTTTGACTGCAGTCAAGGGCCGGGAGGCCTGTGGTGGCCCTATTCAATCTCGGCTAAATTATTCATGTCACTTAATGTGTTTCCATCCATCTTAATTGTGAGGCAATGAAGTCAGTGGTTAACATTAGGAGCTTCAATAGGAGATAGAATGGAGTTTGCGGCTCAGCTCTGGCTCTTGCTAGTGTGGCCTGTAGAAAGGCCAGGAGGAAAGAAGCTAAACCAGCAGAATGAACTAGACTACCTTCAGGAAGCACATGTCCTCAATCCAGGAGAACAGGTGAGTGTTTTTAGGGGAATGTGCTCGGTGTTGAGAATGTTGAGATTCCAGAGAGAGGCACAGCTATGTGCAAATGAGATATTAACAGATTCTTGGGCAGGTCAAGAGGGACAGGTTATTAGGGAAGATACGAAAGCAAAGCAAAGACTACTGATTTCGTGGCGGCGGGGGGGGGGGGGGGGGGGAAGCTCAGTAGAATGTGAAGGCATTCATTCATTCGCCCAACAAGTATTTACTGAGCAACTACTAGGTATACCACATTGGGAGAGATCCTAAGGGCTCGTTAGTAGTTGCCCTTAAATAGCTTACATTGGAGCTGGGGTCAGAAGCTCTGACCCCAACACAGGGGCAGAAGATGGAGGTCCACTGAATGCCAAGGGGCACAGCAGGAGCGTGCAAGGAAGACACACACACAGGACCTGTGCTCACCTGGTCGAAGGGCAGGGAGAACGGACAAAGCTCCCGGACAGACGCTAGCTAGGCTCGGGCTGTGCTGTCTCTAAGTCTGCCTTCTCCCAACCTCAGTGTGCCACACAGCCTGTTCCATGAACGTCCAGTTCACGGTGTATGGTTGGAAATTTGCAAAAGAGGAGCTGAGAGTGTGAAAGTCACCTCCCCAGGGGGACCCCCCCCCCACCAGCCCCGATCTCGCAGCCCAGGTCAGGCTCTGCTGCTCTGAGCCCTCACGGAATGATGCTCCCGTCCTCTCTGGTGCTCCCCGTGCTGTGTGAGGCCACATGCACCTGGAGGACCATCTGACAAATGTCTGTCTGCCCCGCTAAACCATAAGCTCCATGGGAGCAGGAACCACTTCTGTGTTTGCTCATCTTGTGCTTGTGGAGCACACAGCAGGTGCTGGGGCAGGTGTGGCCCATAGTAACCTCAATAAACATTTGCTGGGTGAGCGAGGAAGGGCATTCATGAATGTTGGGTTTGGGGGCGAGGGGAGGCAGGTGCCGTAGGGTTTAGGGAAACCCCTGCCAGCTGATTTGGAACCTGGCAGTTCGGGTCTGTGGCAATGCTCACGTGGCAACCTCACCATTTCCCGGATCCTCCTCTGCGCGGCGGGCATCGGAGCACCGGTGGCCGCACCTGTGGGGACTGAGGGAGTCCTCACACCAGGGAAACCTCGAATCCATCTGAGGTTCAAGCAATTTGCAAGACTTCATCAGACCGTGGGTTTCTCAAAGGCGGAGGCTTTGAGTAAATCAATGCTGAACCCCAGCCAAGTTTCTGGCGCATCGCGCTGGTTTGTTGCGTGAAATAAGTTGAGGGGAGAGATGGAGACAGAAGAAAATCTGGAAAGGGCAAAAAGCAAGAAAAGGAAAGAGGGCAAGAAGGGGAGGGCAGGGAGGAGGCGGAGGCCATTCAGCCTGGGCAGGGCTGCGGCGGGCACACATACAGCCCGGGTTTACACATCTCGGCAGTGAGCAGTAACTTTGGGATGGCAACTATGGACACTAGGGTCTTCTCCTGAATTCGTCGTGTGCACACACACACACACACACACACCCACACCTGTCGTGAGTGGCTCCGGCCGGGCCCTGCAGGGCATACAGAGAGGACCCGCCCAAATTCGTGCGTGCCCACTCACCTGCAGATGGTGGGACGTGATGACAGGCCTCTTTCCCGGACACCAGACGTCCTCCTTCATCTGCCTCAGGGCCTGGAAGCACTTCCTGCGGCAGCCCCCGTCCTCATCCAGCTGGTCTAGCAGTACCTGCTCAGCCTGCAGGAAACTCTGCTGCCAGTGATAATTTGAACAGGCCAACAAGGCAAACCCAAACGACTGGGGAGAGAGAAAACCATCAGGAAAATGAGACGGACGGGGCTCGCCGCAGCAGAAAGCCCTCTCTGAAGCCATCCGCTACTCTGGGGGGTGGGGGGGGCCTGCCAGCAGGCAGGCTCTACCTCCTACGTGGGGGACACGGAAGGAGCCTCGGGACAAGCCCCTTCCCGGAGCGCAGTGAATGGCAGAGGCTGTGCCCACTTTCAACTGGTTCTCCACGTTAAGCCCGAACCAGAATCACCTGCGGAGCTTCTTACACCACAGGTTGCAGGGCCCCGCCCAGCAGGCCTCCGTCGGTAGGTCCGGGGCGGGCCCGGGAACCTGCATTCCTAGTAGGCTCTCAGATTCTGCGACCCACACCTGGAGCACCGCTGATCTCATGACACCTCATGTTTCCTTCCAGAGCTGGTTCACAGTCAGTGATGCTGTGGGCGGCTAAGCTGTGAGCCCCCGGCTCCCCGATACCTTGATACACTCCACTCGTTGTCGGGAAGGCCAGCGCTTCAGACAGGGAGGCCAGCGAGCTTTCTCGGGCCAGACGGTAGGGATCTCCACCGTGGGGACCAGCTCTAGCTCCACCTGACATGTGGAGGTTTCCATGGCAACCCAAACTGCGGAGAGCTGCGTCAGCATGCTGACCTTACCTGGTGGGAAATGACAAGGAGGCGATGAGAAGAGAAAGCCTGGCTCATTCCAAGAAGGAATTTGGGGCGGTGGCTCTGACCACCTGTTGCAACTGGTGGGGCAACTTTCAAGCGTCAGGAGCCTTCCAAGGGTGGGGTGTTTATGTCAACACTAGACAATTAGCTGAGTAAATATCGATAGAAACGTTGCTAGAAAATCTCATTGTTAGTGAGTGTTTCTTTGTCCTTCCTCCCCCACCCCCAAGGTTTTTGTGGTACATTTTCTTTTTTTTTTTTTTTTTAATTTTCTTTTTTTTCAACGTTTATTTATTTCTGGGATAGAGAGAGACAGAGCATGAACGGGGGAGGGGCAGAGAGAGAGGGAGACACAGAATCGGAAACAGCTCCAGGCTCTGAGCTGTCAGCACAGAGCCTGACACGGGGCTCGAACTCACGGACTGCGAGATCGTGACCTGGCTGAAGTCAGACGCTTAACCGACTGTGCCACCCAGGAGCCCCATTTTCTTTTAATTTAATTGATTCTTGAGGCGCCTGGGTGGCTCAGTCGGTTAAACGTCCAACTTCAGCTCAGGTCACGATGTCACAGTCTGTGAGTTCGAACCCTGCATCAGGCTCTGTGGTGACAGATCAGAGCCTGGAACCTGCTTCGGATTCTGTGTCTCCCTCTCTCTCTCTGCCTCTCCCCTGCTTGCACTCTCTCTCTCTCTCTCAACAATAAAATAAAAAATTAATAAATTCTTTTCAGAAGGCTCAACTGAAGAAAAGAGACACAGAAGACAAAGAAAAGACGTAGTATTTGCTGGTAAAAATGAAATCCAACCATTCTTCCATGCCCCCTCCGTTTCATCCAGATGTCCTGACCTTGCTGGGGACAGCCTCCAGTCCCCTTACTCCTTGACCTGCTTCTGGTGGGGTTCGGCTGAACCCACCTCTCACTTGACTCCCAGTCTCTCAGATGGCATGGCTTTGTACCCCCATCATTAAGCCAGTCTAGCCTCAGATGTATTTGTCATCCTGAGCCCTTGTAATTATAAAATACTTCAAAGTGTTCATAGCCATTGGCTTAAATGGTCAAAGGAGTGGCAACAGGCCCCCACTGCCTCTTCCAACCAGGCAGAGAGAGGGAGATAAAAAAAAAGGCATCTGGTAGCCTCTTCCAGCTCCTATAGGAGGACTCACTGCTAATCCGTTCTCCCTTCTTTCAAAAGATACGCAGTGGTTTTGTTTGTCTGTCTGCCCTCATTACAGATAAGGATGAGCGGTCTTGAATTGGGATCTATTATTGTTCTCTTCTTCACTCAGAGAGGAAAATGGAACTCCCTCACTAATTGTGTCAGGCTGTTCAAAAGGATAACGTCCCTCTCCTTGGCTGGGGTGTGATAAAGAGCTTATTGTCTGCATATCATCAGAGCTGCCCAGACAGGAACATGGCGACGTCTGGCACCTTGGCATCATTTACTGAAAGCATCTCATCAGCCTGCCCCGGTTTGAATCTCTCACTTGCCCTTGCATTGTTACCAGTGTTGCAGAGGTAAATAAGAAGTTAGCGCATGCTGGGCCAGCCTGCCTCGCCCACACCCTACTCCTGCCTGGCTCTGCTTCCTTGCCGTGTGACCCCATCTCTCTCAACCTCAGTGTTCTCATCTGTCAAACAGGTAGGAAATTCACTCTTACT
Source organism: Acinonyx jubatus (assembly GCF_027475565.1). NCBI lineage: Eukaryota > Metazoa > Chordata > Mammalia > Carnivora > Felidae > Acinonyx > Acinonyx jubatus. The sequence continues at coordinate 97,690,223 of NC_069381.1, read as the reverse complement.
CTACAGGTTTGCTAGGCGCATCGCATTTTCCATGAAAGCATCCTACACGTGGTGAAAATCCATTAAACGTGTGCCAATTCCATTAGGGAACCTTCCAGAATGGTTCTGTGTAGACAAGCAAACGCACATTCAGATCCGTCTCTTTCTCCACACGTGGGAGTGCACATTGTTCGGCACTGTGGTTTCTCCCTTCATTATCCAGCACAAGGATTTTTCACAGCTCTGTGCGCACACACATGAATGTACCCCACTCTTTTAAAGGCTGCGCAGTGGCCCAAGAGGCAGAGGTAGCACAATTTATTTTGTCAATTTTCCCTTGTAATTGACATTATTTCTAGTTACTTACTATTACAAAGCCCATGGCAGTGAATACCCTTGTACATATTTCTCTTTCAAAAAAAATTGTTTTAATGTTTATTTTTGAGAGAGAGACAGAGACACAGTGTGAGTGGGGGAGGGGGCAGAGGGGGAGGGTACACAGAATCTGAAGCAGGCTCCAGGCTCTGAGCTGTCAGCACAGAGCCTGACACGGGGCTCGAACTCACAGACTGTGAGACCATGACCTGAGCCAAAGTCGGACGCTTAACCGACTGAACCACCCAGGTGTCCTTCTCTTTTATGTGTAGGAATGTATTTCTAGAACCTGGAATTGTTGGGTTGTCAAGTTAAGCACATTATAAAAATGAAAACAGACTATAATCGTGCTTTAAAAGGGAGGCACCAACTTACACTTCCAGGAGCAATGCGTGCAAAGGCCGGTTGCACCACACTCACCCCTACACTGAGCACAATCACACTTTTTCATCTCCGTCAACCTATGAGGTGTTTTAATGCACACTGCTCGAAATATATGTTAGATGGAACATGTTTTCCCTCTTTTATACTACTACTTGTTTATATTCTTTTTCTCGGGGTCATTTTTTTTTTTTTTTGATCACTATTTCTACTGGTCTACTCATATTTTTTTCTTCTTGGTTTATAAATATTCTTTTATAATTAAGGGAGTTAGCCATTTTTTCCCAGTGTGTGTGTGTGTGTGTTCACATATACCACACGGTGGTACACAGTTTAAGATTTGGGGATTGTCAGATTTAATCAGTCCTTTATGTGTTTAATCAGTCCTTTTGTGTTTTGGCACAAGTCAGTGGTTTCCAAATGTGGCATCTCAAGACACCGAGGTACAAAACATGTCAGTCGGAGGGTGTTGTAGAAATGTGCTAATAACAAAGATCTGTGGTTTGTGAGGAATTTGGTTTTTAAAAAGTGTATCCACGTTTATGGAGCATCTGGGTGGCTCAGTCAGTTAAGCGTCTGACTTCAGCTCAGGTCACGATCTCACGGTCTGTGAGTTCGAGCCCCGTGTCGGGCTCTGTGCTGACAGCTCAGAGCCTGGAGCCTCCTTTGGATTCTGTGTCTCCCTCTCTCTGCCCCTCCCCTGCTCACACTCTGTCACTCTCCTCTCTCTCAAAAATAAACATAAAAATAGTACCTACGTTTTTAAATTAACATCCAGGAAAGGGTGCATAACTCAAAGCCCATCGTAGCTATGCCAGGGCAGGAAACCACTTAAATCTAAGCAGATGCTGTATGGATTCCATTCTTTGGTGCGTCACAGCGGAAAAAAGAGCTAATTTCTACTGTGAGGATCGAACAGATGTTGGGAGCACACGATTATGGTCTCACTTTAGGGGCATGGGCTTCAGGTTAACACCCACCAACGCAGAGGATTTCTAGAGGCAAATGGGAAATGCCAGAAACTGCTCTTGTACTTTTCTCGATCCGCTCACCTGAGAGATGACAGGTTCCAATTGCGTTTTCTACCAGCTTCCGGAATACCTGGAGCACCTTGGCGGGCACAATATCTCCCTCAATGTTCACGTCTGCCTCATGCCACTGCCACTGGCTCTTCATGAACTGCTCCGCCTCCAGCCACTGCCGCAGGCCCTCTGGGTCCTGCAAGGGACAGGGGAGCCTGGTGCCCCGCAGGGTGTAGTATCGCCAGCGCTGCTCCCTGGCCTCCCTGTACCCCACCAGGCCCTTTACCGGGACCGTGACGAGGAACTGGCAGGGGGCCAAAACCTGGGGTCGAGAAGGGAGAGAGAAGTGTGAGTTCACAGACTCAGAAGGTCGCAGAAATCCTCAGGGAGCCGGCCTGTCGAACCGGGTAGCTCGGTGAACCACTCGACCCTCAGCAACGTGCCGAGACGGACAGAGAGCTGCACCTGTTCATCCCAGGAGGCGTCCGTCCTCGTTGTGCCACTAACCACCGCAATGCCTCCTGGGTGTCAGGAAACTTCAAGGAAAAGAGTGAGCCTGACTTGCAACCCCAGAGGGCACCTAAGGTCCGGGGGAGAAGAGAAAGCAGGGAATACAAATAGCACACGCTGTGTTCTGCGCGTACTGAACACCGTAATTCTCACGCATCAGACTATGTGACATTCCCAGTTACACAATGAGGCGGCGGGCTTTGTTAACACTTCCCAGAGGAGGAATCTAAGGCTCAGAGGGGCTCTGAGATCTCCCGAGGGACACACAGCCATTCAGTGGTAGAGCCAGAAGGTGAACCTGAGCCCTCTGATGGGCTGGCTCTCAGTCAGGGGGGAGTGGCCTGGAACGGGCGAAGGGTCTGGCAGAGGAGGGCACGGGAGGGGGTGAAAGCATTCAGCAAAAATGTCCCTCTTTCTTTTTGCCTGTACCGATGACCCACAGCCCGTTTTAATGATCGGTCCTTACAACATCACAGATGAAACAAAAGGCAGTTGCTGAGACTACGTGAGCCACTGAGATGATTCTAAGCTTCATGGGATAAGACAAACAATCAGAATCTACCTACTTCACTTCTACAGGTACCGGTTAGGCAGAGGTCAGGGTGAAAGTGGTCAGGTGCGAAGTCCAAAGGAGAGAACACACTGGCCAGCAGCACACTATGCCCAAAGGGAGCTTGACACTGTGGGCCACATCACGTGGCAGTCTACTCCGTGCCGTACCTTCCCCCACCAGTCAGCTGCACACTGGAAGAGCCACCTCCCTTTCATGGAAAGTTCTGACAGCGGTATTTGGTTAACCTTTGCTCAGGGCCCTGTCACTGGGCAGTTCGGGGGTGAGCAGCAAACTCCGTCTCATTCTCAGAGATCAACAGTGTGATCCTTTAGATGATGGATCCACATGACTTCTGAAGGCCACAGAAAGGCAGTAGGATTAAAAAAGGGAACAAAGCGGGGCACCTGGGTGGCTTAGTCATTTAAGCGCCGGACTCTGGCTCAGGTCATGATCTCACAGTTTGTGAGTTTGAGCCCTGCATCGGGCTCTGTGCTGACAGCTCAGAGCCTGGAGCCTGCTTCAGATTCTGTGTCTCCCTCTCTCTCTGCCTCTCCCCCATCTGCGCTCTGTTTCTCTCTGTCTCTCAAAAATAAATAAACTTAAAAAAAAAAAAGGGAACAAATCTAAACTATAGCACTCACAATCAATACATTATTTGAGTTCGCTTGCATGTGAATTCAAGAGTACAACTATCATGTTACTAGTCACATCAATGGTGCTTAATTAACACTCGCTGAATGTGGTCCAAGATAAAATAAAAGCAGTTTTTATATTCCCCACTGTAACTATTTTCAAAATTTAATATGCAGGACATCATGTACATAAATGCAAGATGTATTTTAAGCTATGGATTCTAAGTGAGACCACAGAAGGAAATTTCCTCAGATAGAATTCTAGGAAAAAAGGCATTGTGTTTCTACTCCACGTCACTGGTCTGTATTTGTCTAATACAGGTTGGAAGAGTGATCGACATAGGCAAACGATGTTGTGACATGTCAGGATCCAATCTAGTTTTGCAATGTTTATCCCAGGGTGAATTTCCCAAGCTCGGCACTCTGACCCCAAATCCACAGGTTCCAGAATCTTGTGGGTGGTCCTTGTGGCCAACAACCTTGAAACGTCCTGGACCAGTAATGGTCTTCTGTTCGGGTGCTATTTCTTCTGCTTATCCATTTATTCACTGAAGCTGGGTGTCCGCCATGGGCCACACACTATGCTGGTGCGCGGAATGAAGCGATCAATTAACATGAACTTTACAAACAAGGAGCTTGTAGTCTTGTGTGAGAGACAGGGCATGAATACGTATATCTTTAATGCGAGTGAAAGGGGTTCTTATGTGCCATAAGAAAAATTGAGATAAAGGAGAATGAGAATCAGAGCCTCACTTCTCTCATCACTGAAAGGCAGTGAGCCATGTCTTTTCCACAAGGAGGCATGAGTGAGGCTATTTCTGTGACAATGGCTTGGCCCAAACAGCAGTGTCGCAGGAAGGCTGGCTGTCACCCAGGGCCCTGGCCACTTAGAGCCCTGTCCGCAGTGGGCACAGTGGGGCTGCTGCTGCCGTTTCTAAGGGCCACCTCTTCCTCTTCTTCCTTCCCCCACCTGCAACCCATAGACCCTCACTTTCAACTGTTTTCCCACCAGTGCCCTCAGTTCCCTCGCCCCAGCCCTCAATCTATGAACTAGGTGCTTCATAAATGAATGTGAAGTTTAACTAAACTTCAGTTGATATAGCAAAATGTGCTTTGGAATCAAAAGCCCCGGGCTCAGTTCCAACTTTAGTGCCTAATAGGACATGATCAAGTCACTTGACTTCTCGAAGTCTCCATTTTTATCATCCGTAGAGGAGGAACGCGGGGGTTCACATGAGACAGCACTGATGGAGCGAGCGTGTAAATGATAAATGCTAAGAGCACCTGTGGTACATGAAGGCTTATCGGTATTCTCAGCAGTGTGACGTCCGTCGAATGCCCAGACGGGCCCACCCACGTTCCCTGGCTCTCTGGGAGGCGCTTGCAGTACAAGTGAGCCCTGCTTACCTTAATGTTCCCATTGTATGTGTCAGAGTAAGGGACGGCCTGAAATCGGAGGTCTTGGAGGCTGATCTCTGTGGTCAGATGGTGGACGACCCTCTGTACCTCCTCCACAATCTGCGAGATCTGCTGGCGCCTCAAGTCCACCTGCGTGACAAGGGATCGGCACAGGCGGTCATCCCCGGTGCAGGCTCCAGGCACCGGCACGGGGAAGTGACAACGTGGGCCCAGTGCTGGGTGACCACAGGAGTACACTCAAACAACCCTGCCCACCCAAGAGCTCCAGGGGAGATGAACTTGGGTGTGATGGCACCTGCTCGTGACTCAATGTTCTCCTCTAAACTGGAAGCATTCGTTTAATATTTATCCAGCACCTGCTGAGCGGTGAGTGCCCACCTAAGTGAACAAGAAAATAGCGGACAAGATAGACTTGTCCTCGTATATACAGGACATATGTATATATGTGTACACATACACACGTATACACATACACACATATATACACGTATATATGTACACACAGGTATGTGTATGTATAATCTAATATCAGGTATGATAAAGCGCATGTAGACAAATAAAATAGGATAAGGGACTAGAGAGTAAAGGGGCTGCTATTTTAGATCAGGTGGCCAGGGAAGGCTTCACTAAGGAGGTGACATCTGAGTGAACCTTATCAACGACCGGGGAAACCAACCCCAAGACCCCTAAAGCGGGAGCATGCTTGGCAAGGCTCAAGGACTGGCAAGGAGGACCCTGTGGTTGGAGCCTGGGAAAGGGAAAGGAGGGTGACAGGGGATGAATTTGGAAAAGATGGCGGGACCAGGCCATCCCATAGGGCTTTGTGTGCAGCGGTGAGACGATAAAATAGGGTAAAAAGGCTGCTATCCGGGTTGGTGAAGATTAAGCAGTTCAACGCTTGTGATCATGCTTCAGATGGTTTCCCACTTACATTGTCCACAAAGGATGGCTCTCTCCACCCCGGTACTCACCCCTCCTTTGTTACTAGATTCACAAGGTGCGTGTTTGCTTTCCTTCAGACCCCACACTGTGAGTTCCCCAGAACCAGAACTACCCTCAGAAAGTCAAACACCAAAGATATATACCTTCACAGACACTTAAAGTTTAGGGAAATTGGTGTTTGTGGGGAACACAAAGGAACTTTTAGCAAAATCCAGGAGAGTTAGAAAGATCCAAGTAAAGAAGAAATGGGAAGAGTCTATAAGTGTTTTCTGAAATGGTGGGGCTCTGTTTCATTGCTCATGGTGCCTTGACGAGTGTCCCCTTGGAGGGGCTACTGAGCCTCGCCAGGAACTGACTGGAAGCAATATTTGGTATATCTAAACACAAGGTCCACCATGAATCTCTATATCCCCACCCAGTTTTGTACAATGGCTGTTTCTATGTATTCTCGAGTAGTTTAAGACACCCATAAACTGGTCAAGAAAACAAGTTCAAGGCAAAGAGATTTCTAGCTGCTTTTCTAAACTAAGTCACCAACTAGCCCAGTCCCCTAAGACCTCATACCTCCCACCCACAAACCCAACAACCATATACGGACATTGGACACAAATATTCACACGCATACATGTTGTATGTCACATACACATTATAAAGTATATCCTATGTAAAGTTAGTTCATTAATAAACATTTATTTAGCACCTCTGTGTTCCAGGTACTCTGTTACATGCTGAGGCACAGCAATGAACAGCACAGACACAGCCATGGCTGACAGTGGTGGGGAAGACAGGTGTCAGTACTGAATGGAAGCGTGGGTGCCATGATTGGGAAGTGTAGTGTGCCCCTGGGTACAATGGAGCAGAGGCCTTCTAGTCTGAAGACTGAGACCTGTTTTAAAGGTACTTGTCCCCACACAGGGGACTGTCTTTGAAAAACTAATACTCTCCAGATGTCTAGGAGTCACAAGAAACATAGGACGAGGCCCCTGATCTTCAGGAGTGTACAATCTCACTGAAAATACATGATACACATGAAATAGTCTTTTCAAAATCCATGTGTCTTGTCTGACCTTAGATATGATGATCATGTCTATACAGGCTCAATCTTCTTCTTGCCACCAGTGGCCACAATACTGCTCTCCGTATTTCTATCCCACTACATTCATCATGGGAGAAGGGACCCGGGGCACCTACCTTGAACATCTGCAAACTATCAAGATTCTGCATCTTCCAGAGTGTCCAGGTGGAAGAGGAAAGGTGGTCACAGAGAGGATAGATCATTTGCCATGCCAAACATAAAGGAGAACGTGTTTAGCAGCCCATGATGAAGGGTCCTCAGCAGTGTAGAAATTCTTTGTGTTGTGATTCAACTCCATTCAACCCATTTTGTTGAACACTGTGCGTACGTGTCAAGAGGTTTACAGACAAAGCAAGACAAATAAACTGGAAATTAAAGTCACAGCAATCTAGTGCTGGGTAGAGGTTTGCACAGGATACTATGGGTACACAGAAAAGGGAAATTTCATCTAGTATTGGAGGCTGGGGGCCCTTTCTGGAGGCATAGTGTAGTGGTGTTGTATCTTGAAAGATGAGTAGGAGTTAGCTGGAAAGAGAAGGGTGTGAAGGTTGTTCTAGAAAGAGAAAATGGCAGATATCTAGTATGAGGAGCACAAGGGAAGAACTACAATGGCTCCTGTATTGTTGGAGAAGGGATTGCCTTGGAGGAGGATGGTGAAATGGGAGAATAAGCAGCAAGAGGTCTTGAGAATAAAGGAAGAAGAATTTCAAGAACAAAGTCAACAGTAAGGGGCCAAGCAAGATAGGGCCTGAAAAATGTTCACCATGTTTGGCAACTAGAACAGGATCAATGTGTTCGGGGAAGGGGTGGGCATTAAGCCAGATTGAAGTGGGTTAAGACTAAGTGTGAGGCAAGCAAGTAACAAGGTAAGCAACTCTTCCAGGAAGTCTGGCCAGGGGAGGGGTAAAACAAAACAGGGACACCAACAGGTTTTTTCAAAATGACACACAGGTTTGAACATGTCTAAATGCAGAGAGAAAGGAGCCGGAAGGAAGAGGCAGCAGAGAGCGAAGCCGTGGAGTAAAAATTTCCCAGCCAGAGGGGCTTGCAAATCCAGAAACCTGGTGAGCACTTCACCTTGGTGCATCAGAAGGAAAGAAAGACAGGTGCAAACACAGATAAAAGGTAGGGAGTGAAGGAATGGGAGACATTTCCTGTCTGATGACTATTTTCTTTACAGCATAGGAGACAAGGCAATGTTCTGTAAGGTGGAGAAGGGAACGTAGGGGACTTCAGGGTGACAGACTTTGGAGATCACATCTCTAAGAAATGGAGGCTGTTCAGGCATGTATGTGAAGATTTCCAGGAGGTCCCAAGACTCAGCTGTGGGGGGTTCCCGAGGCTGTGGGATACCAGTGGGCTTCGTTGTAAGATGTTCTCCATGCCTCGGCCCTCCAAAGGTAACAACAGAGGTGCTAACGTTAGGACTTGCTGGGCAAGATCTGGAGAAGAATAAAGGAACAAGGGAGGGTTTCCATGGTGGGCCACGTTTTCCAGCCAGGGGAAGAGAATGGACAAAACCATTTTGTAGATTAGAGAACATTGGCCAAGTTCAGGGACCAGAAGTCTGATCAGGAATAGCGGGAGAAAGTAATACAAGGGCTAACTAAATAGAACACTGCAGTCAGAGCGGTTGGGAAATAGTATTCTCAAATAGCTAATTTCTTAGACTCTGTTGAGGACTAAGGCTCAGCCACAAATCCTCCAAGCCCACTGATGTGACTTCATAGAACTCAAATGTCAGTAACAGAGTGGTGACTCTCCACATTTTGTTTCCTGACTTGATAAACTAATGAAAGATTCATCACCATATTGACACTGTCAAATAATGTTTGACATTATTTATTAAATAATGTTTAGGGAAACAAAAGCAAAAATGAACTATTGTGACCTTATCAAAATAAAAAGCTTCTGCACAGAGAAGGAAACAATCAGTAAAACTAAAAGGCAACCAACGGAATGGGAGAAGATATTTGCAAATAACATATCAGATAAAGGGTTAGTATCCAAAATCTATAAAGAACTTATCAAACTCAACACCCAAAAAGCAAATAATACAGTGAAGAAATGGGCAAAAGACATGAATAGGCACTTCTCCAAAGAAGACATCCAGATGGCCAACCGACACATGAAAAAATGCTCAACATCACGCACCATCAGGGAAATACAAATCAAAACCACACTGAGATACCACCTCACACCTGTTAGAATGGCTAACATTAACAACTCAGGCAACAAGAGATGTTGGCGAGGATGCGGAGAAAGAGGATCTCTTTTGCACTGTTGGTGGGAATGCAAACTGGTGCAACCACTCTGGAAAACAGTATGGAGTCTCCTCAAAAAACTAAAGTAGAACTTCCCTATGACCCAGCAATTGCACTACTAGGTATTTATCCACAGGATACAGGTCTGCTGTTTCGAAGGGACACATGCAACCCCATGTTTATAGCAGCACTATCAACAATAGCCAAAGTATGGAAAGAGCCCAGATGTCCATCGATGGATGAATGGATAAGGAAGATGTGGTATATGGTATATAACACAATGGAATATTACTCGGCAATCCAAAAGAATGAAATCTTGCCATTTGCAACTACGTGGATGGAACTGGAAGGTATTATGCTAAGCGAAATTCGTCAGTCAGAGAAAGACAAATATCATATGACTTCACTCATATGAGGATTTTAAGATACAAAACAGATGAACATAAGGGAAGGGAAGCAAAAATAATGTAAAAACAGGGAGGGGGACAAAACAGAAGAGACTCTTAAATATGGAGAACAAACAGAGGGTTGCTGGAGGGGTTGTGGGAGGGGGGATGGGCTGAATGGGTAGGGGCACTAAGGAATCTACTCCTGAAATCATTGTTGCGCTATATGCTAACTTGGATGTAAATTTAAAAAATAAATTAAATAAACAAACAAAGAAATAAATAAATAAAGTTTGACTGATAAAACTTGAGAGAAAGAGTGTGTGCACGCACGCACGTACACACACATAACGAGTAGCCTATTGGAAAAAGTTCTCCATTGTGAATCTCTTCAAATTATGCCCTCGCCTGATGGTGGAATTTTCCTACTGGGCAGAACTAGACAGTTCACACACTCCCGGGTGCACACCTGTCATCTCTCACTCATTATACATCTTTATGACCTGTCTTGATTTCTGAAGCCGCAGAGCAGAGTCAGGGCCCTAGAGCCACACATTCTGGTTCCGATTTCCTTCATCCCTTACTTCCGCTGCAGTTTTGACTCGGGGTTCTTAGAATTGAAAGAGACCTCAGAAGTCGGCTTGCCTGGTGTCACTTGACAGGAGGCCGGAGCGGCAGGTGGTCCTAATGTCACACCGGTACTCGGCAGTAAAGCCAGCCCTAAGGTCCAGGTTCCCTCGCTGCTCTTTCCCTCCCACTTTGCCGGACCCTCAAGTGGACGCTCCAGAAGTAATACCTACCTCTATCCTTTTACTGAATTAACACGCCCTCCATTTGGAGTCCAGGCTCATGAAATAACAAGTCCGAAGTCTCTGTTTATTTGGGCATCCCTGACTATTCTGGCACCGCCCCCCCCCACCCCAGCCACCGCACACCAGGGCAACACAGCAGGGGCCTGTGTTGTGGGGTTCGACCAGAGCTGTGAGGAACAGCCCCACTTAGGACAAGCCTGCCTCATGGTGCCCAAGCCCCGGGAGTCAAGTGGAGGCCTCTTTCCCATAGGTGATGATGGGCTGCCCCTTCCCCTCCACGTCTCTGGCTGCAATTGGTTCTGATCCATACTCTTATACGAACCACATGCTGTCTCCAGCAGCCCCAGCAGGGATTTGTGCAAAAGGTCTCCCAGGCTCCGTCCCACACCCCACTTGTCACTGTCCTTGTGTCACTCACAACCCAGAAACCCCAGGCAGCTTCCCTCCAGCTGTCCTGACCACAGCCTAGTAAGGTAGAGCATAAAGATTCCATTTCAGGGTGTGGAAAAGCAGGGAATGGGGCCCCAGGCGGCTTTATAGGGAGTGATTTCAGGGAAAGAAGGCGGCTTCACCACAAGCAGAGACGGTAGCCAGCCCAACCCCAGAAGCCCTTTAGTGCCTGCCCGACATCAGGAAGATACCAGCTGTGGCCTTACAATAGCCTTGGCATCAGATCCATTTCATGGCACCGCTTTGAAACAAACCTAAAGTGGGGGGTGGGAGGTGGAATATGGTAATTTAAGAAGGATTCAAGGCCCATTCAGTTGAAACTTGACCTCGGTGCCTGTTTGAGTTTCACTCACTTCCTCTGCTGATTAGGTCAATGAACAAAGGTATGCTTTTCCTTTGAAAAGACGGCATTTGCGGATGGGACAAAGCACAAGCAGAAATGAACTGGGTGAAATTAGTCAGACACGTGGTGCTAGACGTGGTTAGGTCATCGAATCCTCCCTTCGGTCACACCGACCCCAGAAAATTCGCCACGCTTGTTGGCTTGCAGATTCAGGTACTCTAATTAAGCAGAGTTTATGCAAAATGAGTCATCGGAGCACCCTTTAAGGGCCCAGGCATTTTTTTGTGGGCTTCCCTGTCTCCAGGGCATAGGTACGTGTCCACACACACGTACACATCCCCATCCGGGCCATGTTCCTCCTCCCCAGCCACAGTGTCTGGCCCACTGTTGTCCCACACATCATTTGCTTCTGTGAATAGCTCCAGGTCACGAACAATTTACTGTTTCAAATATAAATTAGTGAGAATGCAAGGTTATTCCCTATAATAACACCATTCTGACTCGCTTGCATTCCGACATGCTTTCTTGAGAGAGATAGAGGGGTGGAGCCAAGTAGCTTGCCAGGAATGTCACACAGGCCTGGCCACAACCCTGAGCATATGGCCTGTGTGACTGTCCCTTACGATAAGGGCGCCTGGGGAGAAAAGGCCGAGAACTTCCTTCCAGACATCAGGAAGTCAGACTTAATTCTAGAATCACATTTAATCCGATAATCGGGTTTTTAAATAAAACAGGATGGGTACCATCTCTGACTTCCAGGGGTTAATAATCTAAAAGGATGGGGATGGGGGCTCCCGAGTGTGTCAGTCAGTTAAGCGTCTGACTTCGGCTCAGGTCATGATCTTGCAGTTTGTGGGTTCGAGCCCCGTGTCGGGCTCTGTGCTGACGGCTCAGAGCCTGGAGCCTGCTTCGGATTCTGTGTCTCCCTCTCTCTCTGCCCCTCCCCTGCTTGCGCTCTGTCTCTTCCTGTCTCTCAAAAATGAATAAATGTTAAAAATTTTTTTTAAATAAATAAAAGGATGCAGGTGAAGAGATGCTGCCTACAGACAAGACAGGAGGCTTCCACCATGATATCCCCACCTTTTCAGATCCACTCTTCCCTGAGCCATCTGCTGGGGCCCCACAGAATATGTACAGCTGGGCAGAACCCACAGCAACAGCAGTGCCACAGCGCTGAGACCGGAGTCCCTCCCGTGTGCAGGACACTTTATGAGAGCTAGCTCCTCCGCACTGCCCAACACTCCTTGAAGGTGGGCGCCATGATCATCCCCATTTTACAGAGGAAACACAGGCTCAGAACGGCCAAGTAATCTTGCCCAGGGTCCTGCTAGAGTCAGGAAGCCCCAGAACGGGGATCCATGCCAGAAACTGTCACACCTGGCAGCCCACATTCATAACCAGGGCTCTGCCTCCCCCAGGGACAAGGCTGCAGAGAATGAAACCCATGCTGCCTGCTTGAATGAGTTTCCCTCAGCTCGGAAGGCCTCTCGTATCCTCCTCCATCTGTGAAAACCCTACGTGCGCTCCCCCCAGGCTTAGTCTCCACCCCTCTTGCTGTGGACCACCTCCCCCACGAGAGCTAACACTCCTCTGTTCTCCTCCAGTGCCCTGTGGAAATCTCTGCTGCAACCCCTCTGCTCGGCCATATATTATATTAAGCATTTCCCTGTCCACTCACGGGACATCCTCCTTTTACCCTTAGAGCTATGTGCAAAATCTGCAGGCGGGCTAGGTCCACCCTTAAAGATAACCAGTGGGGCGCCTGGGTGGCTCAGTTGGTTGAGCATCCGGCTTCGGCTCAGGTCATGATTTCATGCTTCATGGGTTTGAGCCCTACGTCGAGCTCTGTAGCCTGAAGCCTGCTTCGGATTCTGTGTCTCCGTCTGTCTGTGTCCCTCCCCCCCGCTCACGCTCTGTCTTTCTCTGTCTCTCAAAACTGAATAAACATTAAAAAAAAATTAAAACAAAAAGATACCCAAAACACAATGTCCCTCTCATTGAGCAGGCCACATCCTGGGCCTGTGTTTGGGGCACCATGTTTTGCACAAAGCAGGTGCTTAGTGTGTGTTTATGGAGATATAGAGGGGTTTAGCGGAGCAAATATGGCTTTGGAGTAAAAAAAAAAAAAAAGAATGTTCTTACTGACACCTCAGAACTTTTCACTATCCAGCTGTGTGACTTTGGGCAAGTATTTTAATCCACATGAGCCTATTTCCTCCTCTGTAAAAAATGCAAGTAGTAGGCACGTGCCACATGCTTCCTGACAGATTAAATGAGATACTGCATGGGCCCCAACCTGCCAGCACCTTTTACACTATTCTAGTATTATCCTCAACGAGTCCTAAAAATACTCTGACCACATTATGTGCAAAGATACTGTGTGAATGTCAAGGGGAATGAAAATATCCAGGACACTATTCTCCCCTCCAGAAACTTCTAAAGAATAAAATGAGGTAATATTTATGTTGCCACCCAAGATAATAATAGGAAAGGTGTCAACATGTACACCTGAGTGCCCAATAAATATTGTCAGTAATAATTATGATGGGAGTTCATAGGAAAGCAAAAACGTTCTGTGCTGGGGTGTCAGGGAAATCTTCCTTGATAAAGTGGGCCCTGAGCTGAGTCTGAATATGATGAATATGAGCCAGAGAAATGGAAAGGAGAGAGGATATCTCCCTTGGTAGAGGAAAGTGGGGAAGCTGGGGCCTTAGATATTCTCAGAACACAGTACTTGTGGAGCAGGTGTGGCGGATTCAAACACCCACAGGGACAGAGGGGGACGCACACGTGCAGGAGGGCTGAGGGGGGGGCGGGTGTCGGACCCAGGAGAAGCTGCGAGCAAATGCCCTGTTGAACAGACACTCGGCCCCAGCCCATGGGACCTGGGATTGCCAGATACCCTGATGTTTTCCTTTTCCCGAAGAAGATGGAAATCTGGATTTCTATGCAAAATCCCGCTATTATGAAATGTTTGTAACACATTTGAAGACATTTAAAACTACTCCGTAGGCCAAAGAAAACACGTGCACGGCTAGATTCAAAGCGTAGAGCACTGTTTAGAATTTCTGCTATTGGAGACACAGGGAAGCAGAGAGTGGAAAGATAAAGTATTACTTGGATGCCAGGCTAAAACATTTGGAGCTTTTTGCTTCAGAAAACACAGGACCATGGGAAAATGTCAGCCCAAACCCTTCTGTTTATAATAGCCCCCAAAAGGAGAAATAGTGGGAAATCACTTTGCTGGCTATAATTTTTATCAATGTAAGTTTCCCCTATTTATCTCTTTAAATGGTTTTGCCTAAGAAATCAACTTTCCTTATCACTGTGATCATGAACTCTGCTGTGTTTACTTGTGAAGGCATGTCCCTAATCTTAGACAAGTCCCTACCCTTATTTTACATGTTTTAGTTTTACGGGTGGCTGTCTGTGTGCCTTAATAGTTTTGTCTGTAAATGGAAAGGGTTAAGTTAGATAATACTTAAGGTCCCTTCAAGTTCTAATATTCTAAGAGTCTCTGACTCTCTACAGAAGAAATTCAATTAACTCTTAATTGATGTGTACTAAAAATAGGATATATATTTTTAAATCTAGCATGATTACAGTTTCCAAAAGGCATTCTTAATTTCATTTACTCTTTTTCAATGACCCCACTAAGCCCCTATTATCACCCCCATTATACAGAGAAGAAAGCTGAGGCTCAGGCAGGTTAAGTGCCTTGCTCATGACTATACCAAGCATCAGTGACGGAGCTGGAGTTCTAACCCACGTTTCTTCTGTTCCACATTCTGCACCCAATGGGCCTCTGGCACTAAACAAGTCTGTAAACACTCTTATGGGTGATAGTCTTGGGTTCCTGAGGAGCATTTTATGTATCTTTGGAAGCAGCCTGAAATCCCTCTGAATCCAGGTTGATGGGGCAGCAGGGGTGAGGAGGGGTGTTTGGGAGAGACCAGTACCTGCCCTTACCTTATTCAGTAGGTAGTCTTCCAAGTCTCCTGCAGACGGGGATTTCATGGTTTCTCGGTCAGTCCTTAGTAGAGCAGCAATGTTGTGGTTTGTCCCTCAGTGGAGGACAACAGTTGCAAATTGGTTTCCCAGGAATGTCAGTCTCAGTGCTAAATTTCCTTGGGAATGTGTACATGAACCAGAGACTTCCCTTCCCAATTCTTCCCTTCAGCTCTCATATCCAAATTGGGAGCATTCGCTTGTCATCTTTCGGGAAAGTTTTTTTTAGAAAGGAATTTAGAAAGGAGAGCTGATGAAATTGAAATTGAACTGGAGTCCAACCTAATTTGACTCGACCTAGACCTATGGACTGGTGCTTTGACCGAAGGGCAAGTTTCCAAGTTGTATTTCCCATTCAAATACTTAAAAAGTTTCCATTTAAGATAGAAATGCTCGGGAGTTGGCTTCTTCCCTGCCTTTTTATGCTCTTGTCCTGACACCAGATGCACCCTGGAGCCCAGTATCTTTTATCTCCTTGTTCTTATCCTGTTGACAGTAAATATTCCTTGCCCTTCAATCCAGAAATCCCGCAGATTGATTTACCTTCTTTACAATAAACAAATAGGGAACTGACAAACAAGCGGCCGGGCACCATCATTATGCTTACAGACAAGTGATCAGGTCTCATCAACAAGATCAGGGCACAATAATGTGCATGTGGAAAAGCACACACACACACACGCGTGCTCGCACACAAACATAGAGGCATACACAAACATAGAGGCATGCACACACACACACACAGGCACACACCCAGGAACGGCAGGACAGGGATCTTTTTGCCTACCTGCTGACCTTTAAATATAATCTCCCTCTTCCCACTTGAAAACTGGCAGTAAAAAATAAAGTCAGTGTAAACAGGCCCCTTGAGAGTCAAGGAAACACTCTTGTCTAGTTTTGCCAGCAAAACCATGTTGGAAAACAGCTCAGGCAGTAAGTTCCCAGTCTGGCTGGCTGGGGCTAGTTTTATTACAGAAAAAAAAAAAAAAATCACAATGGCCTGATCTCCCTGAAGGTAAACATCAGAGACTGCTATCAGATGATCTGAAGAAATTAGAGCGCTTCTGGGAGCCCAGCTCACTTCTGAGCAAATGTCTTTCCAGACCCACCTGGGAGCGCTCAGCAACTGTTGGGCACCTGGGCTACTCCGCTGCCCGATGTCCGCAACCACCACATTTGCATACCTCCGCTCTCTGCCAGGTCTGGAAGCCACATCTGGGCCTCGCCAAGCTCCCTGCTCCACCCACCTCATAAATCCCAGCGGTCGTGCCAGCTTCTATAGATCCCTTCTGTGAAACACTGTAGCAAATCGAAATAGTCCATGTAAATATCGTAAACCTACCCCTCCTCAAAACTGCCTTGCTCTCCCATTTTCTTCTATTTGTAATTCAAAATTCCCTTCGCATGATATCAAGTGCTCCAGAATATTTCAGAACCTTCTTCTCTTGGCTTACCACTGGCCGGTCAGTCCAAACTCAGTGTTTCACCAACAGAACCTGAGCCTCTCTCTCACTGAATTTCCTACGGTGCGGAATTCTCTCTCCACCTCATTTTCGGTTTCACCAGAGTCCTCTTGTTTTTGGCCTTATTCTGCTTCACTGTAATCATTAACTTAGGATTCCAATTGCTCTGGTGGGGCCTCTCCTACAGTTCTAAGTTTCCCCCAGAGGTATGTCATCAGATGCACAAACTTGCTTTGCCTCCCTCTGTCTGTGGCTGTGGCTGCCCTCCCCCTGTGGCTCCAGCACTGCCACTGTTCAAAATGTTGAAACTGTAATTCTTCTCTCGCTAGGGCTCAGTGATGCCTCCCAGATGCATCACTAGGGCCAGGGAGAAGGAAGCAGTCTGTGCTCAGGGTGCATTACTACATTCTAGTTTTACCTGGGTGCCGTTCCTGGCAAATAGGGGTTCTTGAAACACAACCAGTGCCTGACTCCCTAAGATACTTCCTCGTGGGCAAAGGCTCCAATATATAGGGCAGTCCCACAGTGCAGGATCTCGGACAGGTTGGCAAAGAGGACCTTTCTTTGTAGATATAAATCTCTGGCTACGTGACTTTTGGATTAGCAAATATTTATTGAGCAACAGTCTGCCTAAGGCACTTTGTTGGGCCACAGAAACGGATTCAAAGTTAACTCAGATTCTCCTCCTTTTTCGGGAAATAAATATCCTCATTTCTCATGACTCATACCAAATGCAAGCATGAACATGTAAACCAGCTTTGGCCCAATTTCTATTGTGAGGACCAAGAAATTATTTTTCAAGTCAGTTTCACAAGGTATTCAAAACCCTAAACCATCCATATGAAAGCCCTAGGAAGATAACGTCATCCTTGATTCACCAGCAGAGGCGTTTGCTATTGATTTACTTACCTAATGGCTGGGGTTTTCATTCCAAGGAGGAGAGCTGGCTTGATCCAAATCAATCTTATATATACAAATTTGTTAAAGTTCATCAAGGTCACAAACTCTGACTTATTCTTTCAAAAATTCCATTAATTCCAGGGTGACTCAAATCTGTTCAAAGGACCACACGGAGACAATTGTCCATGCTGTGAGGATGCCCTCAGCAGTGAAGAAGACAGTGAGTGACCCTGTCTGTTTTGTATCCCCGCTGTGGTCCAGTACGTAACACATAAACCCTGTCTATACTGTATCCCCATAGCGGTCTAGTACCTAACACATAACTGTCCCTCAATAGTGTTGAATATTTGATTGCATTAAACATGAAAGTGACAGTCTCATATATATTTGGTGATGTGTAAGATCACTTTGTAAGTTATAAGGTTCATTTCATACATGCACCTGTGATCCTTTAAGTTACTATCATCTATCATAGAAAGGCCTGATATAAAAGAATTTAGCATAGTACGTGGCACATGGTAGGATCTCAATAAACATTTGTTTTCATACTCCATTTTCTTTGCTGGGGAGGGGACCCTTTCTTTTAATGGATGCGAGTCACTGTCCTGGTCCTATCTTATGGTAAGATCTTTCATTGGGTTGGTCTTCAAAGTTCCATCAAAATGCTAGTCTCCTTTTCTGTCATATCAGAAATGGCAACTGAGATAGTCTGAACTTGATCTTTGTCTAGTTCCAGAGGTAGAAGATCCCAAAGTGAAATGCCTACATGGATCGGGCAGGTAATAAAATAAATCAGGATAGAGTAGAACAATGGAAAGGGGTGGGGCCTATGATGGACTCAAGACTATATTCCCTATCTAGGGAGGATATTTGTGTGTGTGTGTGTGTGTGTGTGTGTGTGTGTTTAAACAACACTGTACTATCAAATTCTGGACAATATAAAACCCACCCCTGCACACTATACTCCTGCAATACTAAAATCATTGCAGTCCCCTAAGAAATCCTTGACATCTTCTCTGGCCCTTATGTAGGCAATGCTCTCTGCTTGGGTACTCTTCCCTACCTCCTTCCCCCTTCACTAGACCAACTCATATGCAGACCTTCTCTAATTCTCAAGGCTGAATAGGGGACTCTATGCAGGGCTCCTAGACCAATTGCTGGTTTACTTTATCACTTGTTGCACTGTATGCTCCTTGAAGGCAAAGTACTTGGCATCGAGTAGGTACTCAAAAAATATCTGCAGGATGAATGAATGCATGCATGAGTAAATAAACGAATACATGAAGGTGGCCCCTTTTCTCATTCTTCGGTCTAATCCCATCCTATCTATAGGCACAAGATAAAGTGTGAAAATAAAAGGTTAGTAATAAAGGTTCATTGGTTCACTTGGGAACACAATTAACAAAAGTAGAAAGGGAGTCAGATAATGACCCATTTATTTATTTATTTTATTTATTTTGAGAGAGAGAAAGAGAGAGAGAGAGCGAGAGAGCAGGGAAGGGGCAGAGAGAGAGGGAGAGAGAGAATCTCAAGCAGGTTCCACACCATCAGCACAGAGCCCGACATGGGGCTCAAACCCATAAACTGTGAGATCATGGCCTGAGCCGAAACCAAGAGTCAGCCATTTAACCAACTGAGCCACCCAGGTGCCCCAGATAATGACCTTTTAAAAAAGCTGACTTCAGGGGCGCCTGGGTGGCTCAGTCGGTTAAGCATTCAACTTCGGCTCAGGTCATGATCTCAGGGTCTGTGAGTTCAAGCCCCGCATGGAGGTCTGTGCTGACAGCTCAGAGCCTGGAGCCTGCTTTGGATTCTGTGTCTCCCTCTCTCTCTGCCCCTCCCCCGTTCATGCTGTGTCTCTCTCTGTCTCAAAAATAAATAAACGTTTAAAAAAAAAAGAGTACATTATTTCTTAGCTGCAATTATTATCCTAATACATCCAGAAAAAGGAAAAGTTTTCCAACATCAGCCTGAAGGGAGAAAACATATGTTTGCTTTACACCAATGACTCTACCACTTGTATCACCTGGGATCAAAAGAAATAATGAGGGGCGCCTGGGTGGCTCAGTCGGTTAAGCATCCGACTCTTGATCTCAGCTCAGGTCATGATCTCGCAGGTTAGTGGGTCTGAGCCCCACATTGGGCTCTGTGCTGACAGTGCGGAGCCTGCTTAGGATTCTGTCTCTCCCTCCCTCTCTCTCTGCCCCTCCCCCACTCGTTCTTTCTCTTTCTCTCTGTCACCCAAAACAACTAAGTAATCTTTAAAAAAAAAAAAAAGGAAACAATGAGAAATAATTAGTGTTGTCAACACCAGCTTTCCATGCAGCAAAGATAACCTATTTTAGTTACACAATAGTTTGTATTAAATGATCCCAGTTTGGGCTAGGGGAAAGGAAAGGAGACTATCTCGAGCTGTTACTATCTGTCTGTGTCCATGCATCTATATATCTGTGCACTGGAATGTCATTCTGGATTTTCCTCATTCAAACCACCCATGCTGAAAGGTAACCCAGAAACTTATTTTTAACAGAGACCAGTTGTTGATGTAATAAAACTCCTGCTGTGGGTTAGATGACAATTTATTTTCAAATTAAATAGTAAAAAATGTTTCCATTTTCCTATCTCCCTACCTGGTAAGCGGAGTTGTATTTTCACTTAAAACTTTTCCTTAAGTCAGGGTACAACCCCCTTCCCTCTGCTCTGGGTCATGTGAGGCTGGCATGCTTTTCAGTTTCCACACTGAGGAACATGCAGAGAGTGAGGGAAGTATTTAAGAAAGAAGACATTTGGTTTTACTAAGTGGTTACACCATAAAATTAACTGGTAAGTTTATCGAACTGTTCAGCTCAGTTTCTGTGATGTGTGACCTAGGAGGTGGCAGGAAATAGGTAATAGGAGGAATGGGATCGCTGCTAGTTCTTGGGCACACAGTGAACTGCTTTCCCCCATCCACCCTTTATTGTTCATGACACAGGACAATTATTTCTATTTTTTGTTTGTTGGTTGGTTTTTCAGTTAAAAGAGACCCAGAGAGAAGATATATAGACACAGAGATCAATGGAACAAAACAGAAACTCCAGAAATAGATTTATGTAAATACAGCCAGCCATTTGACCCTTGACAAAACATAAACACCATTCAGTCGAGGAAAGATAATTCTTTTCAACTAATGGGTATTGGAACAATAAGTCATCCATAAGGGAAGAAAGAAACCTTAATAAAAAGTTCACACCTTGCAAAAAGAAAGATTAACTCAAAATGGATCATACGTCTAAATGATAAACAAAACAACAAAGGCTTTAGAAGAAACATACGATAAATTCTTGCGACATGAAGTTAGGCAAAGAGATCTTAGAAATGACACCAAATAGATGATCCATAAAAAAAAAAAAAAGGATAAACTAGACTTCATCAAATTTAAAAACTTTTGTTCTTCCAAAGAGAATGAAGAGACAAGCTGTGGACAAGGAGAATATATCTGAAAACTACCTATCCCACAGTGGACTTACATCCAGAATATACAAAGAGTTCTCAAACTCAACAGTAAAAAAGCAAATAACACAATTAAAAAAATGGGTAAGGGACTAAAAGAGACACTTCACCAAGGAGCATATAAGGATGACAAGCGCATGAAAAGCTAGTCGACATCATCAACTATTAGAAGCATGCAAATTAAAAATACATCAGATACCATTACTTACATACCTATTTGAATGGCTAAAGAGAATACAATTCCAAGTGCTGACAAGTACACAGGCAACTGCAACACCAGACATTTCTGATGGGAATGTGAAATGGTACAGCTACCCTGGAAAATGATCTGGTAATTTCTCACACGGTTAAATATCAATTTCACCCCCAACAATCCCACTGCTAGGTTTATAGCCCAGGGAAATGAAAACTTGGTTTATATAAAAACCTGTACGTGAACATTTACAGCAATTATATTTGATAGTCAAAAGCTGTTGAAGAGTCAAAGCTCTTCAACAGGTAAATGGCTAAATAAACTATGTGACCTCCACACCATAGGCCACTATGCAACAATAAAAAGCAACAAACTACTGATACACACAACACAGATGAATCTTAAAAACACAATGCTGAGTGAGAGAACCCAATACCAAAAGGTGACATACCATATGATCCTATTTTTTTGCCATTCTCAAAAATCCTCAAAGAAAGATCAAGCTATAATGGTGGAGAACAGATCAGTGGTTGGCAGGGTGTTTGGGGTGAGGCGAGGATGTGACGACAAGCAGACGGCTGAGGGAACTTTTTGGGATGGGGGAACTGTTCTGTATCCCAATGTTGGTGGGGTTTTCATGAATCCATATATGTGTTAAAATTCATAGAAATTTTCACCAAAAAAGTGTTACCACAGATAATTTTTTTTTAATTTGTTTTGAGAGAGAGAGAGAGCACGCTCATGCCAGTGAGCAGGGTAGGGGCAGAGAGAGAGGGAGAGAGAGAATCCCAAGCAGGCTCCATACCATCAGTGCGGAGCTGGATGTGGGGCTCAATCTCACAAACCGTGAGATCATGACCTGAGCCCAAACCAAGAGTCACTCAAGTGACTGAGCCACCCAGGCTCCCCACCATAGATCATTTTAAAATAAAGCAACCCAATGATATTGATTGTAATGAAAATAAAATCAAGTTACCAGATTTCTCAGAATATATTGTGTTATTTTATTGAAAAAAATTAAGTATTGTGAGAAGTAATTGAATACTGCCGTTTAAAAAAAAAGACCTTTTTTTTTGAAAGAGAGTTTTAGGTTCACAGAAAAGTTGAGAGGAAGGAACAGAAATTTCCCATGTACCCCATGCACAGCCTCCCCCCATTACCAACACCTTCCCATGCACAGCCTCCCCCATTACCAACACCTGCCACCAGATTATTACATTTGTGCAGCTGATGAACCTCATTATCACTCAAAGTTCGTTATCACCCAAAGAGTGCTATCTCTTCAGTGTTGTTGAATTTGATTTTGCTGATTTTTTAATTTTTTAGTTGTTGACCTAGGGTTTTACAACTAATTCAAATCTACTTTCAAATAACACAGTACCACTTTACGGGTGGTCTGAGTACCTTACAATAACAAAATAATCTTGACTCCTTCCTCCCATCCCATCTATCCCTGCTGTCATTGCTATCATTCATTTTACTCGTATACAAGAATACATAAGTAGTAATATACATTCAATACGCATAAGCATACACAATTGAATACACTATTATTTTGAACAAACCATTTTCTGTTAACTCAATTCATAAGAAAAATAAAAGTTTTAACCAATAGGGGCTCCTGGGTGGCACAGTCGGTTAAGCGTCCAACTTCAGCCAGGTCACGATCTCGCGGTCCGTGAGTTCGAGCCCTGCGTCGGGCTCTGGGCTGATGGCTCGGAGCCTGGAGCCTGTTTCCGATTCTGTGTCTCCCTCTCTCTGCCCCTCCCCCGTTCATGCTCTGTCTCTCTCTGTCCCAAAAATAAATAAACGTTGAAAAAAAAAATTAAAAAAAAATTAAAAAAAAAAAGTTTTAACCAATATTGTTAAAATGTCCATACTACCCAAAGCAATCTACACATTTCATGCAATCCTTATCAAAATACCAACAGCGTTTTTCACAGAACTAGAACAATTTTAAAATTTGTACAGACCCACAAAAGACCCCAAATAGCCATAATAATCTTGAAAAAGAAAAGCAAAGCTGGAGACATCACAATTCCAGACTTAAGTTGTATTACAAAGCTGTAGTCATTAAAAAGTATGGTACTGGCACAAAAACAGATACATCGATCAGCAGAACAGAAAGAAAAACCCGGAAATGAGCCCACGATTATATGGCCAATTAATCTTCCGCAAAGCAGGAAAGAGCATCTAATGGGAAAGACTGTCTCTTGAACAAATAGTGTTGGGAAAACTAGACAGCTACGTGCAAAAGAATGAAACAGGACCAATCTCTTTTACCATACATAGAAACAAACTAAAAATGGATTAAGGACCTAATTGTGAGACCTGAAACCATAAAAGCCCTTGAAGAGAGCACAGGCAGTAATTTCTCTGACGCTGGCCAAAGCATTGGTCTCCTGAAGCAAGGGAAAGGAAAGTAAAAATAAACTATTGGGGGCACCTGGGTGGCTCGTCAGTTAAGCATTTGATTCTTGATTTTGGCTCAGGTCATGATCTCACAGGTTTGTGGGCTCTATCTGCACTGATGGCATGGAGCCTGCTTGGAATTCTCTCCCTCTCTCTCTCCCTCTCTCTGCCCCTCCCTTGCTTGTGTGTGCACACGTGCTCTCTCTCAAATAAACTTAAAAAAACTAAAAAAATAAACTACTGGGACTACATCAAAAAGCTTCTGCACAGCAAAGGAAATAATAAAACTAAAAGGCAACCTATGGAATAGGAGAAGATATTTACAAATGACATATTTGATAAAGGGTTAGTATCGAAAATATAGAAAGAACTTATACAAGTCAACACCCAAAAACAAATAATTCAATTAAAAAATGGGCAGAAGACATAAATAGACATGTCTCCAAAGAAGACATCAGGGAAATACAAATCAAAACTACATGAGATATCACCTCACACTTGTCAGAATGGCTAAAATCAACAACAGAAGAAAAACGGGTGTTGGCGAGGATGTGGAGAAAGGGGAACCCTCTTGCACTCTTGCTAGGAATGCAAACTGGTGTAGCTACCATGGAAAACAGTAGGGAGGATCTTCAAAAATTTTTAAATAGAACCACTTTACGATTCAGCAATCGCACCACTAGGTATTTACCTGAAGAACAGAAAAATACTAATTCAAAGGGATATGTGCACCCCAAAGTTTACAGCAGCATTATTTACAATAGCGAAGACATAGAAGTAGCCCAAGTGTCCATCGATTGATGAATGGATAGAGAAGATATGGTAGCATACACAATGGAATATTATTCAACCATAAAAGTGAATGAAATCTTGCAATTTGCAACGATGTGGATGGAGCTAGAGCATTATGCTACGCAAAATAAGTCAGAGAAAGACAAATAGCATATGATTTCACTCATGTGGAATTTAAGAAACAAAACAAATGATCACAGGGGGAAAAAAGAGACAAACCAAGGAACAGACTAGTAACTATACAGAACAAACTGATGGTTACCAGAGAAGGTGGGAGATGGGTAAAATCGGTGATGGGGATTAAGGAGTGCACTTCTGGTGATGAACACTGGGTGATGTATGTAAGTGTTCAATCGCAATACTGTACAGCTGAAATTGATATTACATTGTATGTTACCTAACCAGAATTTAAATAAAAACCGAAAAAAATTAGAAACAAAAAGAAAAGAAAGTGAAAAGTTTTTATTTTACCATCTTCAATCCTCTTTTTTCTTAATGTAGATCCAAGTCTCTGACCTATATTCTTTTCCTTCTCTAAAGAACCTCTTTTACCATTTCTTGCCAGGCAAGTCTACTTGGCAATGTATTCTCTCAATTTCTGTTGGTCTGAGAATGTGTTTCTTCTTCACTTTTGAAGGATAATTTCATAGGGTACAGAACACAAGGTTGGTGGTTTCTATTCTCCCAATGCTTTTAATACTTCACCCCACCCTTTCTTTGTTTGCATTATTTCTTTTTTAAAAGTTCATTTATTTTTGAGAGACAGAGAGAGAGACAGAGAGAGAGAGAGAGAATGATATCAGGGAGGGGCAGAGAGAGAGAGAGGGAGACACAGAATCCGAAGCAGGCTCCAGGCTCTGAGCTGTCAGCGCTCAACCCCACGAGCTGTGAGATCATGACCTGAGCTGAAGTCGGACACTTAACTGAGTCACCCAGGCACCCCTGTTTGCATCATTTTTGAGAAGTCAGAGATAATTCTTACCTTTGTTCCTCTGTAGATCGGTGTTTTTTTTTCCCTTCTTGAAGGATTTTTTTCATTATCTTTGATTTTCCTGTTATTTAAATATGCTATGCCTAGATGCAGTTTTTGATTGGTTTGGTTTGCTTTGGTTGGCATTTGACACTGAACAGACTTGGTGTTCTCTGAGTATCCTGGATCTGTGTTGGGGCCCCTGCCATTTAATTGGGAGGATTCTCAGTATCGTTGTTTCAAATATCTCTTCCGCTTGTTCTCTGTTTCTTCTGGTGCTCTCATTACATATATGCTTACTTTTGTGGTTGTCCTACGGTCGTTAGGTGTTTTGTTCTGTGTTTTACGATCTTTGCTCTCTTTGCTTTTCAGTTTCGGAGATTTCTGTTGAGATAGCGTGACACTCACAGATTCTCTCCTCGGTGTGTTCAGCCTATCATAAGCACCTCAGAGTTAAGTCTTCATTTCTCTTTACGTGGTTTTTATCTCTGGCATTTCTTTTTGGTTCTTTCTCAGGATTTCCACCTCTACATACACTGCTTATCTGTTCGCATATGCTGTCTCCTTTATCCACTAAAGCCCTTTACATATTAACCACAGTTGTTTGTAACTTCCTATCTAACATTTCCAACATCCCTTGTCATGTCTGATGCTAACTGTGATTTTTGTCTTTTCATATGCCTTGTACATTTTCCTTGACAGTTGGACATTCTGGGTAAAAGAAACTGCTGGAAATAGGCCTGAAGTAAGGTGGTGCTGGGACATGGGATGGGGGGGGGGGTGTTAGGGGTGGGAGGGGGATGAGGAGCCTTCCCTAGTCCCATGATTAGGGTTGCAGACTTTTAGTGAGTCTGTGCCCCTGGACTGTGAACTTTTAGTGTTCTTCCATTTTCTCTTCTCTCCTAAAGTGAGATAGGAGTTGGCTATTTTTCCTTCTTCCCCATGGAGGGTTAAAGCTGACTGGGGTTGAGAATTTCCCTTCTCTCAAGTCAGTTTTGGTAAGTCCCCTGCAGCTTTGGCTTTGGTTAACTAGTTTCTGCTAAAGGCGGGCCTTTTCAGAAAGAACAGCTTGCTTGGATATATTTAAAAATGGTTCCTTCTCCCTCCCCCGCAGGAAGTGCCAGGATATTTTTTTCTGGTAATTACTGTGAGGATCTGATAGAGAGCCGAGAGGTAAATCTCACAAAATTGTGGAGGCCTCTCATGACTGGGCCCCTGGAGTTTTTATCTCAGAATTCTCTGCACTGAACCTCTAGCAATGTGCCCCACCACCCTGCCGCTGATTCCCAGGGGGGATTCTTTCTCTGTGTTTCTGCTCTGCTAAGCAGGGGTGCTCTGTATTCACCTCGCTCTTCAATTTGGAGGGCAGTGGTCTGCCTGTGGCATGTTCGCGCTTACGAATCCGAGAAGAGTTGTTGATTTTTCAGTCTGTTCAGCATTTTACTACTTAGGATGGCGTGGCGACTCCCAAGCTCCTTACGTGTGGAATAAGAGACCAGACGTCCAATAGTGTCTGTTTAGAACTCTCATTGTTAGATCTCATATACTAATTATTAAAATGCCAGTGATGGTTTTAAACTTTAAAATCAGACAGCTAACAAGTCAGATTGAAATAATTAAATCTAATATTATGAGTGAAAGATCAGGAGGGTCATTCTGGACATGTGTATGTCCTATTACTCCCTTGGACGGTGGCCTTTCTGAATAATACATTTTAATAACCAGGTGTACTGGAATTTTTTGAAGAGTGTGTAGGAGGAAGGAGAAGGGGGGAGAAAAATACAAAATGAAGTTGACAGTTGTTATTTTGGGATGGTGGAATAATTATGGGCTTTTTTGGTGTGAATTTGTTTTTATATATTTTCTACAATGAGCATATGTTATTTATAATCAGAAAAAAAAGGTGTAAATGCTACAAATGCTATGTAAAATAAAACACTCATTTTTTTAAATTTTATTTTAGAGAGAGAGCGAGCAGGGGAGAGTGGCAGGACAGAGAGAGAGAGAGAAAGAAAGAGAATCCCAAGCAGGCTCCACGCTGAGCACAGAGCCTGATGAGGGGCTCGATCTCACAAACCATGGCATCATGACCAGAGCCAAAATCAAAAGTCAGCATCGCAACCTACTGAGCCATCCAGGTGCCCCTAAAACACTCATTTCTTGATACTTTCTTTATATTTGCTTTCTAGTTTTGCCAATATTATTCTGCATAATTAGAGAACAGATTCAGGATACCTGAGTGGCTCAGCCGGTTAAGCATTTGACTTCAGCTCAGGTCATGATCTCATGGTTCATGGGTTCAAGCCCAGTGTCGCGCTCTGTGCTGACAGCTCAGGGCCTGGAGCCTGCTTTGGATTCTGTGTCTCCCTCTCTCTGCTCCTCCCCAGCTCACTCTCTGTTTCTCTCTCAAAAAATAAATTAAAACAAAATTAAAACAAAAAAAATAGATTCAATTTTGTAAAAGTTTTAAAGTAGGGAAATATTGGCACAACTGTAAAGTACATATTTCTGTGCTGATTTTCTTTATTAAGATGTATCATGCTGAGGCAGGAAAGATATAAAAAAAACGTAAAAATATATGTATGTTGGAGGCTTAAGAGAACATTCGTAAATCATTTTGTAGTACACCTCTATCTTTCAAGGTAGCTATACAATTTCAAGGGCAAGCATCTGACAGAAATAGTTGCAAGTACATTGGAAAATTTTAAAAGGATCTTCAGGGGCGCGTGGGTGGCTCAGTCTGACTTCAGCTCAGGTCATGATCTCATGGTTCGTGGGTTCAAGCCCCACATCAGGCTCTGTGCTGACAGCTCGGAGCCTGGAGACTGCTTCAGGTTCTGTGTCTCCCTCTCTCTCTCTGCCCCTACCCCACTTGCACTCTGCCTCTCTCTCTCTCTCTCAAAAATAAATGAACATTAAAAAAAGTTTTTAAAGAATCTTCAGACCACACAGTCAAACTCATCGTGCTCTGCTGGGTACCAACAATGCAAAGATCCTACTGATTCCATAGGCTCCTTCCTTAGGTAAAGTTTGAGAGTCAAAGCCAAAGTATAAAGAATGACGTCATCAGCCCTGTCCTGATGGGGCATGTCCCAGCTGGCCCAGACAGAAATTGCTGCAGGGAATCACGGAGAGGAAGGCTGAGAACACACTGAGGAGGTGAGAGCTATGAAAGGAAGGTGGGAGGAACTATCTTAAGCCAGGGATACCATCCCGGCACTGGCATAGAGACATTGTCAGGGACCGTGGTCAGAGAAGTCAATCTGGAGGATGCCTGACTAGTCTGGAGAGATTACATAAGGCACTGAATTCAAAGCTAAGATATTTTTATTTTTCTCTGTAGGCAGTGGAGAGCCTTTGAAGGATTGTGAACAATACATTGATATGATAGAGATTGTTCTTTTGAGGCGTTTGGATGCCTCAGTTGGTTAAGCATCTGACTTTGGCTCAGATCATGACCTCAAGGTTCATGAGTTCGAGCCCCGTATCAGGCTCTGTGCTGACGGCTTGGAGCCTGGAGTCTGCTTTGGATTGTGTCTCCCTCTCTGTCTGCCTCTCCCCTGCTGGCTCTCTGTCTGTCTCTCTCTCAAAAAATAAATAATAACATTAAAAAGAATTTTAAAAAATTGTTCTTTAAAGTGACTTACTTTGCAACTAGTTGTCTGTGGGATTATCCACCTCTACTAGCCGGTTAGCCTTGCAGGCAGAGATTGTGTGTCTGGTTCGCTGTTGTCATGGGACTCAGAACTGATATTAGACACTTCAACACCCTCTGTGCAAATCGGAGAAGGGTGGCCCCTTCCCTGGTCCTGCAAAGCTAATGTATGGTGAGCTGGCCACACCTGCATTAGCAAGATCTTCCAGGCAGAAGCAGTCCACACAAGGCTTCACGGGTTGGTGAGAAGAGCTAGATTTCAGTCCCACTCGCCCCTCCCTCAGGTATCCTTGTGCAGTAGACCACCTAGCATTAGCTGAAGACACTGAGAAGCTACACGCAGGGGACTAGTTCAGAAGTGATCCCACTAGGCAGTGAGCCAGGGTAATGGCAGTGGGGTTAGAAAGAAGAGGAGAGGTCTAAGCGGCACGTACACTCTCCAACACTTTGACTGGAAGGCTGCTCTGAGAGATCCTGGGTAGTATATGTCATAAGCACGGGCCTTTCTTAAAAATTTACTCCATTCAGCTCCTCAGTGACGCCTCTACCAGCAAACTCTGTTTTCAAAGTCTTGTGTGAAGGAGAAGGCTTCTCCATAGATTGGCCCTAGTCTCCTCTAGTCTCATTTGGGGGTGTTCAAGCGTGAGAGCTTACTCAGGAAGCTTTGGTTTTTCTTGAGTTAATAGTACTTACACATACCTGTCCTCCTGCTGTCTTAGAAAGAAGTTGTGAAGAATGTTGAACAACTGGTTCGCAATAATATTCTGGTGGTGGAAAGGACAGGGTGGGGGTGGGGAGAGAGGTTATTTCCCTTATGAGTTTCTGGTCATGAAGACCACTTCTATCAAAGTGAGGCCCACCCAAACCCCAGACCACTCAAAGTCTACTATCCCAGAATCACTTGTTTGCCTTGTGGCATTTCTGGTGGTTCCATCCTGCTCTCTTTCACTGGTGCTTCCTCTTTCACTGAATATCTCTTTGCCAGAGTTCCTTCTGGCATCGTCTTGTGTTTTGTTCTTCACTTACTTTACATGTCCACTCAGCAGTCCTATCCACTCCCATGATGCCCCAAATGTCCCACTGCCGTGACTCCCACTGATGATCTCCAGCTCATGCTTCTCTTCCAAACACCAGACCTTATAGCATCTTGATCATTTGACATTGCCTTCTAGATTTCTTTTTTTTTTAAATTTTTTTTCAACGTTTTTAATTTATTTTTGGGACAGAGAGAGACAGAGCATGAACGGGGGAGGGGCAGAGAGAGGGAGACACAGAATCGGAAACAGGCTCCAGGCTCTGAGCCATCAGCCCAGAGCCTGACGCGGGGCTCGAACTCACGGAACGCGAGATCGTGACCTGGCTGAAGTTGGACGCTTAACCGACTGCGCCACCCAGGCGCCCCGCCTTCTAGATTTCTTGAAGATTTCTTAAAATCAACATAACCAAAACCGAACTGATTACTTTTCATGTTTCATCATAAAAGTAATATATTCTCATAGTAACAAGTGAGACCATTTGAAATATGAATATAAAAAGGAAAAAGGAATCTCTACATCACTACTACATTTGTACATGCATATAATTTATGTTCGTTTCTGGTGTTTCTTAAAAAAAAAAGACTACATACACTCTCTCTGCATCTTGCCCCCTAACAGTGTAGTGTAGAAATTCCCACCCCCTTGCCCTACCACATTTACTAGTATAGACAGCATTCACTCTTTAAATTTTTTTTTTTTCAACGTTTATTTATTTTCGGGACAGAGAGAGACAGAGCATGAACGGGGGAGGGGCAGAGAGAGACGAGTCACAGAATCGGAAACAGGCTCCAGGCTCTGAGCCATCAGCCCAGAGCCCGACGTGGGGCTCGAACCCACGGACCGCGAGATCGTGACCTGGCTGAAGTCGGACGCTTAACCGACTGCGCCACCCAGGCGCCCCAGGATTCACTCTTTAAATAGCTGTATAGTAGTCCATGGTGTAAGTGTGCTAGGGTTTACTCCACTTCTCTCTTTTTTTTTAACTCTTTAATGTTTATTTCTTTTTGAGAGAGAGGGAGAGAGACAGAGACAGAATGTGAGTGGGGAGGGACGGAGAGAGAGGGAGACACAGAATCTGAAGCAGGCTCCAAGCTCTGAGCTGTCAGCACAGAGCCCGACATGGGGCTTAAACCCAGACCGTGAGATCATGAACTGAGCCGAGGTCGGATGCTTAACCAACTGAGCCACCTGGGTGCCTCAGGTTTACTCTACTTCTGATGGGCATTTCCCTTGTTTCGAGGTTTCCCTGAAAACAATTCATCTGCAATTCATCTATATCTTTCAGTAGTCTAGAATGGCTTAAGTAATATAAGAAACATCTTTTCTTCAAAGCTTAGATACAACTCAGCTGCCAAAGCATTCTGGCCTGGTCTGGTCCTTTTAAAAGGGAAAAATCTCCATTTTGAACATCTCCCAAGGCTACTGATATGTTTAATTTTTCTGCCTCTTCTAGGGTCAGTGTTGGCAGTTTACATTTGACTCAAAATGGGAAGGAAAGGAAAAATAAAATAAGATAAAAACAGAGATGGGGGGCAAACCATAAGAGACTCTTAAGTAGAACAAACAGGGTTGCTGGAGGGCAGGTGGGGGAGGATGGGCTAAATGGGTGATGGGCACTGAGGAGGGCACTTGTTGGGATGAGCACTGGGTGACATATGTAAGTGATGAATCACTAAATTCTACTCCTGAAACCAGTATTACACTATATGTTAACTAACTTGAACCTAAATTAAAAAAAAAAAATCATCCATTCCATCCATTTTCAAGTTTACTGCCACAGACTTTTATATAATAGTGTTCCTTTATGATCATTTTCATCTCTTTCCTACTAAATTCTTGACATTTCTCTCAGATCTGCTTTTTGTCCAGTTTTATGGAGACCAGGAAGAGGAACCACTACCATCCCCAAATTGAAGTCATCTTTGACTCTTTCCTGTCCTTCACCTTCCACATTTAATCTTCCATTCAGCTCTGCCCACCTCCAAAATAGCTCTTGGGTCCATCAACCCAATCTGGACCACAAGTGCCATTGCTCCTCCGTATCACCATCACATCTTTCCTGGACTATTCCAGTATAAATCATCCCTACACTTCCTCACTTGTACCTCAGCACCATTTCCACACTGGGGTGAGCAATCTTTTTTTTCTTTTCTTTTTTTTAAGGAGGGGAAAAACCCAATTTTTATTACATGTATAGGTATGGGAGCCCCAAAGAGAGGTGAGACTCCTGGGGTGAGCAATCTTAAAATTCCCATTGGATCATATCACTCTTCTGCTGAAACTCTTGCATGAAATTGCCTTTTTTTTTTTTTAGTTTATTTATTTATTTTGAGACAGAGTGCGAGTGGGGGAGAGGCAGAGAGAGAGAGAGAGAGAGAGAGAATCCCAAGCAGTCTCCAGAACCTGACCTAGGTCTTGATCCCACAAACTTTGAGATCATGACCTGAGCCCAAATCAAGAGTCAGATACTTAACCAAGTGAGCCACCCAGGCACCCCTGGAATTGCATTTTTAAGGTAAGTTCCAAAGTCCTTTCTTATGCATAGGATCCTGTGTGACCAGATTCCTGCCTACTTCTCAACTCTCACTCCTCACTATTCTTCTCCCCTATTCCGGTAAAATTTTAGTCCCAAAGACCTTTTCTTATTTCGCTAGAAGCACCAAGCTGGAAAGGATGGCTTATTTAATAAATGCTGGTGTAAAAACTGGCTCTCCATCCTGCAGAAAATAAAGATTTCTTCACCCTACCTCACACCATATTTTTAAGGTAAAATAAATTCAAATTTCTTACATCTTGAACCAAATTTTAAGAGAATATATGTATAGCCTACGAATTGGGTTCCAACCAAGAAACCCAGAAGCTATATAAGAAAATACAGATATATTTGATGATACAAACATCAAAACTAATCATGTGAACAAAGGCACCACAAAAAAGCTAACAAGATAAATAATAGTTTGGGATAAAATATTCACAAGGTAAATGGAAAAAATAAAGGTCACACTATATGTGTTAACAAAGAGCTCTTACAAATGATAAGAAAAAGACAAATATTCCAATAGAAAATATAGGCAAAGGAAAATAAAAGGAGAATCTCTCTCTCTTCCTCTCAGTGTTCCCTCTGAAACATTGTCAGCGTAAGTATGAATCATTACCTTTTTGGAAAATATTCTGACAATATCTATCAAAATTGTAAAAATATATCCCAGAGGGGCATCTGTGGCTCAGTTGGTTGAGCATCTGACTCTTAATTTTGTCTCAGGTTCTGATCCCAGTTGTGACAGTGAGCCCTGCTTTGGGCTCCGTGCTGAACATGGAGACTGCTTGGGATTTCTCTCCCTCTCTTCACCCTTCCCCTGCTCATACACACACATGTTCACTCTCTCTCTCTTTCAAAATAAATGAACATTTAAATATGTAATATATATATCCCAGAAATCTCACCCGTAAGAATCCAACCCAAAGAAATAATCATAAGAATATCAGATACAAGTAATAATGATGATACCACCAATAATAATAGTTGACATTTGTTAAATACATTTCATATGCCAGGTACTGTTATAACTATTTTACAAATAGTATGCCACTTTATCTACATGGCAACCCAATGAGGTAAGTGTTATCATTATTTCCCTTTTACAAGTGAACTAGAAAAGGATGTATATAATAGTGTTATTTATAATGGAGACACAGGGATTGCCTATCAATGGTGGAATGGTTGAATAGAATGTGACCATCCAGAGGCACCTGGGTGGCTCAGTTAAGTGTCTGACTTCCGCCCAAGTCATGATCTTATGGTTGGTGAATTGAGCCCCATATCGGGCTCTGTGCTAACAGCTCAGAGTTTGGAGCCTGCTTCAGATTCTGTGTCTCCCTCTCTCTCTGACCCTCCCCCTCCCCCACTCATGCTCTGTCTCTCTCTCTAAAAAACAAAAAAACATAGGGGCGCCTGGGTGGGTCAGTTGGTTAAGCGTCTGACTTCGGCTCAGGTCATGATCTCATGGTTCTTGAGTTTGAACCCCGCGTCGGGCTCTGTGCTGACAGTCCAAAGCCTGGAGCCTGCTTCGGATTCTGTGTCTCCCTCTCTCTCTGCCCCTCCCCTGCTCATGCTCTGTCTCTCTCTGTCTCTCAAAAAATAAATAACATTAAAAAAAATTTTTTTTAAATAAACATAAAAAAACTTTTTTTTAAATGTGACCATCCATATTATATGATAGTGTGTGACTATTTGAAAGAATGATTTGGATTAGTGGTTCTGAATCTTGACTAAATACAGAATCATTTGGGGAGCATTTGAAAAACACAGATGCGTGGACCCAACTCCAAACCAATAAATCAGCATCTGGGGGCAGTATGTATGTGTGTGTGTGTGTGTGTGTGTGTGTGTATATAACACAAACACAAACATGGAAAATGTTTGGAAATATACAGGTGTGGTTGCTATTAGTTAAGAAATGGGGTACAAATGGCCCACAAGTCCAGGACAGAGAGAGAGGAGGCAGAGACAGGATGGGAAGAAAGTAAAAAAGAAAGACAGGCTTTAAACTGAAGTTTACCATACAAAACAGCATATATTCTCGTAATAGTTATCTCAAGGAAGCGAGATTTTAGGTAATTTTTAATACTTTAATGCATAAAATACATATCCTATAAGCATGCATCATTTTTATAATCAGAAAAAGCTTTCACCGCTTATGAAAGAAATTGAAGAAGATACAAAGAAATGGAAAAACATTCTGTGCTCATGGATTGGAAGAATAAATATTGTTAAAATGTCAATACTACCCAAAGCAATCTACACATTCAATGCAATCCCAATCAAAATTGCA
This sequence comes from Acinonyx jubatus, assembly GCF_027475565.1. Taxonomy (NCBI): domain Eukaryota; kingdom Metazoa; phylum Chordata; class Mammalia; order Carnivora; family Felidae; genus Acinonyx; species Acinonyx jubatus. The sequence continues at coordinate 97,655,326 of NC_069381.1, read as the reverse complement.
CCAGCATTCTTCTCAAAACTAGAACAAGCAATCCTAAAATTTATATGGAACCACAAAAGACCCCGAATAGCCAAAGTAATTTTGAAGAAGACCAAAGTGGGAGGCATCACAATCCCAGACTTTGGCCTCTACTACAAAGCTGTAATCATCAAGACAGCATGGTATTGGCACAAAAACAGAAACATATACCAATGGAATAGAATAGAGACTCCAGAAGTGGACCCACAAATATATGGCCAACTAATCTTTGACAAAGCAGGAAAGAGTATTCAATGGAAAAAAGCCTCTTTAAACAAACGGTGCTGGGAAAACTGGACAGCAACATGCAGAAGAATGAAACTAGACCTCTTTCTTACACCATTCACAAAAATAAACTCAAAATGGATGAAAGACCTGAATGTGAGACAGGAAACCATCAAAACCCTAGAGAAGAAAGCAGGAAAAAACCTCTCTGACTTCAACCGCAGCAATTTCTTACTCGACACATCTCCAAAGGCAAGGGAATTAAAAGCAAAAATGAACTATTGGGACCTCATCAAGATAAAGAGCTTCTGCACTGCAAAGGAAACAATCAACAAAACTAAAAGGCAACTGATGGAATGGGAAAATATGTTTGCAAATGACGTATTGGATAAAGGGCTAGTACCCAAAATCTATAAAGAATTTGCCAAACTCCACATCTGAAAAACAAATAATCCAGTGAAGAAATGGGCAGAAGACCTGAATAGACACTTTTCTAAAGAAGACATCCAGATGGCCAACAGGCACATGAAAAGATGCTCAACATCACTCCTCATCAGGGAAATACAAATCAAAACCACACTCAGATACCACCTCACGCTGGTCAGAGTGACTAAAATGAACAACTCAGGAGATTATAGATGCTGGCGAGGGTGTGGAGAAACGGGAACCCTCTTGCACTGTTGGTAGGAATGCAAATTGGTGCAGCCACTCTGGAAAACAGTGGGGAGGTTCCTCAAAAAATTAAAAATAGATCTACCCTATGACCCAGCAATAGCACTGCTAGGAATTTACCCAAGGGATACAGGAGTGCTGATTCATAGGGGCACTTGTACCCCAATGTTTATAAAAGCACTTTCAGCAATAGCCAAATTATGGAAAGAGCCTAAATGTCCACCAGCTGATGAATGGATAAAGATGTGGTTTATATATACAATGGAGTACTACTTGGCAACAAGGAAGAATGAAATCTGGCCATTTGCAGCAATGTGGATGGAACTGGAGGGTATTATGCTAAGTGAAATGAAGTCAGCCAGAGAAGGACAGATACCATGTTTTCACTCATATGTGATCCTGAGAAACTTAACAGAGACCATGGGGGAGGGGAAGGGGGAAAAATGTTACAGAGAGGGAGGGAGGCAAACCATAAGAGATTCTTGAGTACTGAGAACAAACTGAGGGTTGATGGGGGATGGGGGAGAGGGGAAAGTGGGTGATGGGCATTGAGGAGGGCACCTGTTGGGATGACCACTGGGTGTTGTATGGAAACCGATTTGACAATAAATTATATAAAAAGAAAATGCTTTCACATTATCCTTCCCCCTCCGCCTGCTATGTGTTGCTCTTAGTTCACATAATGGCCTCTGCTGGAACAAGGTTCCTTTGATTATTTGCTGGCTGTTATCCCTGGGCCTGCAGAATTCGTTTGAGATGGATTTGTTCTCTCACACTCAACCCTGTCCCATTGTCCTTTGCTTCTAAAGCACTTAACACAGTTTGAAATTATTTGTATGGCTATTAGTCTGTCTCCCCCTCTAGAGTAGAAGCCACAAGAGGTCAGGGGCCAGGTCTGTTTTGCTCTCCATCAATTTCCCAGTGCCATGCCCACTGTTGGGCACATAGGGGGTCTCCAAAAAAAAAATCTTAGTAACCACTTGGATCATTTCTCTGTATTTAATAACTTTCCATACATTCCTTCCTTGTGTTTTAATGAGATTTTGTGGTCTTTGATGTCTGGGACTGTGTCTTACACCTTTTTATTCTCTTGAAATCTCAACAGATCTGTCTGTGGGTGATTTGATGTGTTACTAACCCTTGTTTCCCTCCGGAGCATCACCATCTTCCCTTATATCATGCCCACGGCTGCTGTCACTTTCTCCTGCTGCTCTGGGAGAAAGATAAATTGGAATGAATCCCAACCATCCCAGAGGCTTCCGTCCTTTTAAGTACACTTCAGCTCCTTTGATTATACTTTGATGGTCATCAGCTGCCAAGTAAGTTACCGTTCCCTTTTTTTTGTGAACTTCCCCTTCTCCAGCCCCCAGTGGTAGAGTTTCCCATCCCATGTTGGTATTAGCTGAATGATGTCCCTCGCAAATTCATATGTTGAATTCCTAACCCACAGTACCTCAGATTGTGACTGTATTTGAAGGCAGGACCTTTCAGGTGGTAGGTAATAAAATTAATATGAGACCTTTTGAGTGGGTCCCCAGTCCAATCTGACTGGCGTCCCTATAAGAAAAGGAAGACACAAGGATGCACCTACACAGAGGAAAGGCCATGTGAGGATACAGGAGAAGGCAGCCATCTGAAAGGAGTCTCAAAAGAAACCAACCCTACTGGCACCTCGATCTTGATCTTGGTCTTCTGGCCTCCAGAACCGTGAAAAAATTAATTTCTTTGTTGAAGCCACCCAGTTGGTGGTATTTTGTTACGGCAGCTCTAGCAGACTAACACACTCACTTGGGTTTCCCACAGCTGGACAGAGACATCTTAGTGGCACCACCCTGTGTTGTCCTACCTCCTATCAGTCAACCAGTTGCCCTAGGAAGGGGGGAACAACCTTTCAGCTGATGTCTTCTGAAGGGTGAGTTTCTTGCTTCTCTGGGGTGGGTTTCTGATACTCTTTCTACCTCTCCCAGAAGTTGGGGACAGTGTTCCTCTTTACACAGGAGTTTCAATCTTAGGACCACAGGAAGCTCACTATGACCACTGTCCCAGCTTTATTATTTCTCTTCAGGAGGCCTATCAGGTAGTCTTCAAATGAGTCACCTGATGTTCAGTCTTGGTAACAGAGTTCTTGGTTTAGGCATCCAAATCAGGAATCTACTAAAGTTAAATCTTTCTTCTGAGCTTTCTCTCAGGGCTTTGGGAAACCAAGAAAGCCCACAAAGGCTACATTGGAGAGAATCTTTCCTTTGAGAAAGAAAAAACGTCTCAAAATACATGCTGGAGGCATCATCACCAAAAGGAACACTCAGACCCTACTTCTGTTCCACTACTCAGAAACCACAATATTTGTTATTGAAACATGATTAAGGAGACCAAATGCCAAGGAAAACGAGGCATTTTACCACAGGTTTATGGAGGTTTATAATCTACAGTCAATGTTGAGAAAATAAAATTTGGCTTTTTGGGTCCCGCCAATAAAAATGATCAAGGTTAAACCATCTAGACAAAACAATAACAATAATAAAAATAGAAAAAAAAATTAATGAAGTCTGAAATCTAAACATCTATGAGTCTTTATTTTTAAACATTTCATAAAGAAAAAAAACTCTTGGAACGAACAAAGTGTCAAATGACTGGTACTAGTCGAAATAAGTCTTACATTTGGCTGTAGTTCCTAAACTTATCATATAAACACTAAAAGTCTTTCATTACCAAGTCTCTGCCTCATATCTAAGCCTCCTTGGGGTCATGGGATAATGGAGTGAAGACAGAGACAGGTCTGATTTGCAGAACATAGTATATTTTTACTGACTTCATTTCACACTCTAGCATCAGGAAAGGAACACAATATTTCAAACCCTATGCATTGGAAGGCTATGACAAAGTCCTATTAACAAAGGATACGTATGTTAAGTCCCCTTCTTCTGCACTGTAATACCTATCATGGCTACATGGCTACCTGCCAATTCATTCTCTCCCATTACCATGACAACCCCCATCATCATAAGCAGCCAGAACAACCCGGAAGTAAAGACTAAGTCTTTATCCCCAACTCATGTGACTTTATTTCAAATAATAATCTTGTTTTTCTGTAAGCTCTTGCCTTATTATGACATCAAGTAGCCAGTCACTAGCACTGGGGAGATCCAAGGGCTCTTGGGCTCTTGACATCTAGGACTGCTTAGATTCTGGTTTCCTCTTCAATAGCCCATTAAGAGTAAGATTAAATAAATCCTCAGTTTTCCAGCTCAATCAAATTATACCCCCATCATTAAATGAGACTAAAATGATCCAAGATAAAAGGCCACATTAAGCGACACTAGGCAACAAATAAACCACACAAAAAAGCCCTATCAGAAAGGAAATGGAAGAAACAGCATACAGGTCAACCCCATCTGTGGGGTTTTGTATCCCAGCTGGAGTGCCTTGAACAATTCACCATAACTTCTTTTGATTAATAATCTCTAGAAGCTTCCTAAACCAAAATGTCTGTTATAAATATTTCAGGTTCATTGAAATGATATAGTTAAAGATATAACAAACCATGGCTATAATTACTGGGGAATTATATTAGAGCTTTTCTCCACAAGCTGAGGACACAGTAATTATTCTTTGTATAGTTTGTAATCCTGAATTGGGTAAAAGCCAACTACTCCTAGAAAGACCGCTATATAAAATAGAAGAATACATAACTGACAAATCTGTCTGCCATTTGAGGGCCTATCCATAGCTGGGTGTTAGTCTCTTGATAACTGAATTTTACATTTTCTCCCTTAAAGCCTTAAGTAAAGTCTGCAGATTAGTTGTGTGCATTTAAATGAAGCTGAACACTGAGAATGCTTTTCTTTACGTGAAACGTGGCACGACACTGAAAACTTGCAAAATCATGGAAGAGAAATGAAAAGGGCCCATTTTAATAATGGGAGAAATAGAGACACTTAATTGTAATTCTGGGTGAGAGTGAGGACAACAGTGATACATACACACAAGACCATGAGTGGTGCCAAAGCAAATAAAAGCAATGTTCCCAGCAGGTTAGGGAAACACTTCACTGAAGAAGGAACATTTAGACTGACCCTTATAGGTGAAAGGATTTATGAGGCTATTTAGGAAGGTAAGGATGCTTATGACAAGAAAATGGCAGGTTGAAAAGCATGGAAGCAAGTGATGTCAGTGACAATGGCAAAGACCTTCAAAACTTCTCTCCTCCCTAAAAATAATGAGAAAACTGGCAACAGTGGTCAAAATCAACTTTTTCAGAAAGCAGTAAACTAAAGTAAACTTACTTTAAACTTACAGCAATCTGGGCAGGATTTAAAGTAAAGTAAACTTACAGCAATCTGGGCAGGATTTAAAGTAAAGTAAACTTACAGCAATCTGGGCAGGATTTATTCGAGAAAAACAACTGAGGGGCTCCCGGGTAGCTCAGTCGGCTAAGCGTCCAATTCTTGATTTCAACTCAGGTCATGATCTCACAGTCATGAGATCGAGCCCCGCGTAGGGCTCCACACCAAGCACAGAACCTGCTTTGGATTCTCTCTCTCTCTCTCTCTCTCTCTCTCTCTCTCTCTCTCTCTGCCCCTCCCCAACCCATGCTTTCTCTCTCTCTCAAAATAAATAAATAAACATTTTTTAAAAAAGGAAAAGTAGTTGAATCTTGGTGAAAAGAAAGCGTTTTGTGGTGTTTTAACTTTTCCTCTATTTCACTTGCTACTCTATAGTAGCCTTGAAAATTAACAGCCCATAATCATGATGAAAACCAGCAGGCTGGCAGCCACCAGAAGAGGAACAGGAATGGAGCTCCCCCACGGCCTCATTCCCAGAGAATTGTCACAATTTCACCTGGCTAGTAATTCCTTTCTTGCTGTCTATATCTGACCTCACTTGCTGTCTATCATTTGACTTGACTTTGGTTCTTCCGGTACAGACTTGTCCCTAAGCACATTTGTCAAAACAATTACAATCAACAGTTTTACTTCATGGCTGCCCAAAGAGGTGAATTATAGTTGGGGCAAGGAATAGACTAACCAAGAACTTAAAAAGAACTGGAAAATGAGATCTTCACAGAGGCTTTGGAAATCTCGTTGGCATTTCTGGGAATCCAAAAGGCTATGCCTGTACACATGGTTGTGCACATTCCCATGGGATAAAAAAATGCTCAGGAAAGAGCTGAAAAAGCCCTATGCTCTCACCTCTGGCTGACTTGAGGCTCCACATCAAGCCAGAAATGAATGCTAAGGCAAAGTTGTAAATTGCCTGGCTGTTTGTTGAAGGCAGGTTCTATAGGAAAGACTAAAAGGTGTCCTTCAAGCTAAAATAAAAGGACACTAGACAGTAGGTTGAATCCATATAAAAAATGAGCATCAGTAAAGGAAGCAATAACTGACGGAATTAAAGAGAGAAAAAGACAATTAAACAATAATAGTTGAAAACTCCAATACCCCACTTTCAATAATGGATAGAAGAACTAGACAGAAGATAAACAAGGAAATAAAAGACTTGAACAACACTATAAAGCAACGAGACCTGATACACATTTATAGAACACTCACCTATTGACAGAATATACTTTCTTCTCAAGTGAACATGGAACATTCTCCAGGAGAGGCCAGATGCATGGCCTTAAAGAAAACATCAATATTTTTTTAAAAGGACAGAAACCACATGAAATATATTCTTCAATCACAAAAGAATTAAATTAGAAATCTATAACAGTAAGAAATTTGGGAAATTCAAAAATAGTAAAAATTAATCCACACACTCCTGAATAACAAACAGGTCAAAAATGAAATCACAAGAGAAATTTTAAAATACTTTGAAATGAAAACATTAAAAACAAAGAAAGATCTCAAATAACTTCAACTTCTACCTAAAGAAACTAAAATAGAAGAGCAAACTAAACTCAAGGAAAACTGAAAATAGTAAGTAATAAAAATGAGAGTGGAAATAAATAAATAAAAGAGAAAATAGAAAAATAATGGAGAAATATCAATGAAACCAAAAGTTGGTTGTTTGAAAAGATCAATGAAACTGACAAACCTTTAGTTGGAATGACCAAGAAAAAAGGGAGACATCTCAAAATACATCTCAAGAATGAAAAAGGGGACATCACTAGAAATCCTATAGAAGTACAAAGATAACAATAATAATGGAACACTATGACCACTTGTATGCTACCAAATTAGATAACCTAAATGGACAAATTTTAGTAGCAGACACAAACTATCAAAACTGAGTCCAGAATAAAGAGGACATTTGAATAGACGTAAAACAACTAAAGATTTTTAATTAATAATCAAAAAACTTCTCTGAAAAAAACACCTCAGGACCAGATGGCTTCACAGGTGAATTCTACTAAACAATTAAAAAAGAATTTAAGGGCACCTGGGAGGCTCAGTCGGTTGAGCATCTGACTCGTGGTTTTGGCTCAGGCCATGATCTCATAGCTTGTGAGTTTGAGCTGTGCTTCGGGGTCCATGCTGGCAGTGCAGAGCCTTCTTGGGATTGTCTCACTCCCTCTCTTTCTGTCCTTCCTTGCTCTCACACATTCTCTCTCTCAAAATATGTAAATAAACTTAAAAAAGAAAGAAAGAATTTGCACCAATTATTTACAAACTCTTCCAGAATAAGAGGAAACACTTCTCAACTTATTTTATGAGGTAATACCCAAACCTGACAAAGACATCACAAGCAAAGAAAACTATTGAGCAATATTCTATATGAGTATAGGTTGAAAAATCCTCAAAATACTAGCAAACCAAATCCTGCAACCTATATAAGGACCATACATACAAAATGACCAAATGGGATTTACTGCAGGAACACAAGGTTGTTTTAACATATAAAAATTTAAAAAATGTAGCACACCATATGCATAGTATAACGAATAAAGCTCACATGATAAGCTCAGTAGAGCTGAAAAAGCATTCGACAAAATCCAACACCATTTCATGATAAAAAATGATAAACAACAAGTTATGAAGTTTGTTAGGCCATCTATGTAAATGGCCATCTACTAAAAGGCCACAACTAATATCATACCTAATGGTGAAAGACCTGGTGATCTCATAGTTCGTGAGTTTGAGCCCTGCATCAGGCTCTGCACTGACAGTGCTGAGCTTGCTTCGGATTCTCTCTCTCCCTCTCTCTCTGTCCCTCCCCGACCTCTCTCAAAATAAATAAACAAACAAAATAAAATAAAATAAAGACAAATTAATCATGTGGACAAATTTGAAAAACCTCTGCTAAAATGCAAAGAAAAAAGACAAAAACATTAAAATGACGAGAAGGTGATGGATATGAAGGAAAGAAAATGGAGACCCAACACAGAAAATCGGTGCACCTTAAGAAGAGATCAGAAGAAATAGGATAGAATCAATAATTAAATAAAAAATAGAAGAAAGCCTTCACCAGTGAAAAAAAAAAACCTGAATCCAGGGAATAAAGGACTCATGCGTTCCCTACAACATAAATGAAGAGACAAGATACGTTAGACCTGCCCAAGCAAATCTTTGTAATTTAAGTGATAAGCAAAGAATTCTACCAACATCTAGGATGGAAAAAAAAACTAAAAAGGAGCAAAAAATAAGGTGGCCTCAGACTTCTCTATAACAGTAAGTGACAGACTACAACAAGTTGACAGTTTTGAAGGAAAATGTTCTTAATCATCATGAAGACAGCAAAAACATTCTCAGATATCTAAGAATTTAGAAAGCATACAACTACATAGCCATCCTGAAAAACTGACCCAAATTCATGAGGACAGCTGGATTTCCACAGCCAAAAGAATGAAGTTACCTTACAAATACATGAAAGTTAACTCAACATGGATCAATGACCTAAATGTAAACACTAAAACTCTAACACCCTTAGCAGAAGATATAAGGGAAAAGCTTCGTGACATTGGATTTGGAAGTGATTTCTTGGATATGATACCAAAAGCATAGGTGACAAAAGTAAAAATCGATAAATTAGATTGTATCAAAACTAAAACATCGTGCACCAAAAAGGACATTGTCAAGAGACTGAAAAGACAACATACAGAATAGGAGAAAATACTTGCAAATCATATATATTTCTGAAAAGAGATTGATATACAGAATATATAAAGAACTGCTACAACTCAACAAAGAAGCAACTCAACTTAAAAATGGGCAAAGGACTCAAATAATTTATTTTCCAAAGATCTTCAAGTAGCCGATAAGCACATTAAAAGATGTTCAGCATCACTAATCACTAGGAATGCAAATCAAAACCCGTAATGAGATACTACTGCACACCCATTAGAATGGCTCTAATTCAAGAAATTGGAAAATAACAGAGATGCTGGGGAGGATGTGGAGAAATTAGAACTTTGTGCATTGATGCAGGAAATGTAAAATAGTGCAGCCATTGTGAAAAATGGTATAGCAATTCCTCAAAAAATTAAACATTAAATTAACATGATATAGCAATTCACTTCTGGGTATATACTGAAGAGAAATCAAAGCAAAAACTCACACTGTTACTGTACACCTATATTCATCATTTTTTCAGTTTATTTTATTTTTTTATTCTCAAGTTAGTTAACATACAGTATAGTCTTGGCTTCAGGAGTAGAACCCAGTGATTCGTCTCTTACATATGATACCCTGTGCTTATGCCAAAAAGTGCCATCCTTAAGGCCCGTCACCCACTTAACCCAACGCCCCCTACCCTACCCCACCAGCCCTAAGTTTGTTCTCTGTATTTAAGAGTCTCTTATTCACTCTGGAAAACAGTATGGAGGTTCCTCAAAAATTAAAACTAGAACTACCCTACGACCCAGCAATTGCACTACTAGGCATTTATCCACGGGATACAGGTGTGCTGTTTCGAAGGGACACATGCACCCCCATGTCTATAGCAGCACTATCAACAATAGCCAAAGTATGGAAAGAGCCCAGATGTCCATCGATGGATGAATGGATAAAGAAGATGTGATATATATATATATATATATATGTATACACACACACACACACACACACACACAAACTGAGTATTGCTCGGCAATCAAAAAGAATGAAATCTTGCCATTTGCAACTACGTGGATGGACATAAGGGAAGGGAAGCAAAAATAATATAAAAACAGGGAGGGGGACAAAACAGAAGAGACTCTTAAATATGGAGAACAAACTGAGGGTTACGGGAGGGGTTGTGGGAGGGGGGATGGGCTAAATGGGTAAGGGGCATTAAGGAATCTCCTCCTGAAGTCATTGTTGCACTATATGCTAACTAACTTGAATGTAAATTTAAAAACAAAATTAAATTAAAAAAATAACAAAAAAATAAAAATGAATAAAACAACACTGCTGAAAATAGAAAAAGACTCTCTTATTGTACACCTATATTCATAGCAGCATTATTCACAGTAGCCAAAAGGTAGAAGCAATCCAAGTGTCTATGAACATATGAATGAATCAGCAAAATGTGGTACACAACATAATGGAATATAACCTTAAATTATATTCAATATAATATTGGAATAAATTGTATTCCAATCTTAAAAGGAAGAAAATTCTAACATGGTACGACATGGGTGAATCTTGAGGGCATTGTGTTGAGTGAAATAAGCTGGTTACAAAAGCACAAATATTGAATGATTCCACTTACATGAGGTACCTAAAGAAGTCAAATTCATAGAGTTAAAAAAGTAGAACAGTAGTAACCAGAGTCTAGGGGAAGAAAGAATGGGGATTCAGGGTTTAATGAATAGAGTTTCAATTTGGGGAGATAAAAAAGTTCTCGAGATGGGTAGTGGTGATTGCTATATAACGATGTCAATGTACTTTGTGTCACAGAACTGTGCACCTAAAAATGGTTACAATGGTGGCTTTTATGCCACATATATTTTATCACCTAAAAACACAATCCATATAGAAAAATATAGTGTATGGTGTCTGCTCTTGTTTGGTCTGAGCAGGCTTCGTCACCAGTTTGTCTCACCAAGCATGCCTGTACAACTTCAGTTCTTTATTTTTCATAAAGGAATGTCCCCTATGGATTCAATAAAATTCACTGCAGAATAGAAAAAAAAAGAAAAATATCGTACATAATATAGCAAGGAAACATACAAGCCAGAAAAATACGATGACAGAGGCTAAAAATATCAATTATGACAATAAATGCTAGTGGGTTAAACTCCCTTATGGACACAATGATTTCAATTTTCTGCTCTATTTTTTTTTCTTTTAATGTTTATTTCTTTTTGAGAGAGAGACAGAGACAGAGCACAAGCAGGGGAGGGACAGAGAGGGAGGGAGACACAGAATCTGAAGCAGGCTCCAGGCTCTGAGCTGTTAGCACAGAGCCTGACTCAGGGCTCAAACTCGAGAACCATGAGATCATGCCTGAGCTGAAGTTGGATGCTTAACCGACTGAGCCACCCAGGTGCCCCTCAACTTTCTGCTCTTTTTAACAGACACTATGAAAACAGAAAAGCCAGGCAAGAATACTTATGTGTCATTACTAACATCAAGAATAATCATATAAAGCATATACTACTAAGAAGTACTAAATAAAGCTGGCAGAAACACTATGGCAGTAGAAGTTTTAACATGCCTCTTTCAGTCTTTGGCAGATGAAGAAGGCAAAAAATAAAATAGAAATGTGGGCCATCTTATCAAAAGCTCATAAAAATTGTGTAGGGATGTTTGGCTGGCTAAGTCTGTAGAGCATGCGATTCTGGATCCTGGGGTTGTGAGTTCAAACCCCACAATCCCCAAACATAAGTAAGAGATTATTTAAAAATAAAATCTTTGGGGCACCTGGGTGGCTCAGTCGGTTGAGCGTCCGGCTTTGGCTCAGGTCATGATCTCGCAGTCTGTGGGTTCGAGCCCCACTTCAGGCTCTGTGCTGAGAGCTCAGAGCCTGGAGCCTGCTTCTTGTTCTGTGTCTCCCTCTCTCTCTGCCCCTCCCCTGCTCATGCTCTGTCTTCTCTCCATCTCTCAAAAATGAATAAGCATTTAAATACATACATACATACATACATACATACATACATAAAATAAAGTAAAATCTTTAAAAAAGATTTTGTAAAATCCATGGCAAAGAGAATCTTAAATATTCTAAAAAGCCATCATACTGGCTACATCTTTTGACCAGTGCAAAACAACAACAAAAATAATGATTATATACAAACCAATTCCAACTACTTGGATTTTTCTTAATAATTAAAAACAACAGAGACACAAGACACTTTAGCTAATCTTATAAAGTAAAAAGAAAATTACAATATACAATACACAAAATAAGAATCAGAAAGATATAGACACAGATATGGAGAGATTACTCTGTTAAACCACATGCTAATCAATTTAAAATCTGAATGAACTAGATGATTAATTACGAACATTGATTGAACAGAAGTTAAGAAAAAAATTAAAAAAATAAAAAAATAATTAAAAAAAGAAGTTAAGAACATTTTAAGAGAAACCACTATAGAAGATATGATAACATTGTTAAGAAAGTGCAGGGCTCAATTTACTAATTCTTTTAAACTTCCAGGGAATATATAGTTCCCACAATTTTTTTTACAGAGCACCAGAAAAACACAGAAAAACTCCCAGGCCCATACATTCAGACTTTATAAATGAAAATATCTGTCATTTTTGCTGCTCTTTTAAAAAATATAAAATTGACAATTGAAATCTCCTTCCTTAATGCCTTTCCCAAGCCCCCCATTTCTTCCCACCCACTACCCTTCTTCTGCCTAAACTACCTTGTCTGCACCTGAGCTCTTCCTGCTTACATGCTTTGAGATAAAGGTGGGATTTTAATCAGTGAGGACAAGATAAACAACTGAGTAAATGATGGAAAGGAACATACTCACCTCTTTGGAAGAAAATAAAGCCAGGTCCCTATATTCCTCCATATACCAAAATGCATTCCAAGTAAAAGAGTTAAATTTAACACATTTCAGGAGTTAAATATAAACACAAATTGTAAAAGAAATCAGAAGAAAATAGACATGAGCATTTATCTAAGTTTGTGTGTATGAGGAATATATTATATACTGAAGGTACAGAAAAAAAATTTAAAGTTTATTCATTTAGAGAGAGAGAAAGAGAGAGAGAGGGCGGGGGAGGGGGACAGAGAGGGAGACAGAGAATCCCAAGCAGGCTCTGTACTGTCAGCGCTGAGCCTGACGCAGGGCTCGAACCCACAAAACACGAGATCATGACCTAAGCCGAAACCAAGAGTCGGATGCTTAACCGACTGAGCCACCCAGGCACTCCTGAAGGTACAGAAAATTTTAATTAAATATTCAAAACTTCAAAATCAGAAAACATAATTTCACAGTAGAGAATAAGCAGAGAACCTGAATAGGCAATTCACAAAAGAAGAAATACAAATGATTAATAAGCACAAAACTACTACATCTCCAGTTACCAAAAACATGCAAATGAAAATCTAACAATGAGATACACTCTTCAGTGCCTTCCAGCCCACCCCCCCCCACCAATTTGATAATTTGATGAAAATCAGAAAAAGATAATAGTGCTTAGGAGGCTGTGGGGAGTCTGTCCTCATATATGAACATTTGCAGTGTAAATTGATATAAAAAAATCATGGCCACTAACCCAATGAGTCTACATCTTAAAATTTATCTGAAGGATATATGAGAGGTATTTTAAGTCTCTGTATGCCTCATTTATAGTAGGAAAAATGGACATAAACTACATATCTGGTAATTGGACACTGGCTATAAGTCAATGGAAGACTCTGCAACCTTTAAAAATTACATAGTAAAAGAGAGGAGTCTGGGTGGCGCAGTCGGTTAAGCATCCAACTTCAGCTCAGATGATGATCTCACAGTTCGTGGGTTCAAGGCCTGTGTTGGGCTCTGTGCTGACAGCTCAGAGCCTGGAGCCTGCTTCAGATTCTGTGTCTCCCTCTCTCTCTGCCCCTTCCCCACTTGCACTCTCTCTCTCTGAAAAAAATTAAATAAACATTAAAAAAAATTTTTAAATTACATAGTAAAAGAATATTTAATAACAAAAAAGTGTTACTAATGTTTTGACAAATGGGAAAAAAGCTGGTCACAAAACACTACCCATACACGGAGGTTAGGAATCATTTTCTCGAGGCGATGGGATTATATCTAATTTTTATTTTCATGTTAACTTTTTTTCATTGTTTGACTTTCTTTTTACAATTAACATACTGAGATTTTTATAAACAGAAACAAGATGTAATATGCAGATAATCAAACTCAATATTCAGAGTAGATGATGTTGCGATCGCTCGGAGAGAGTGTATAAAATGGAAAGGGCAAAGGATACCACCCATGGGAACAACTAGATATGAATGAGTCTGATGGTATTTTTTTGTCCTTAAAACAGTGAGACCTGTCCATCAACCTTAAGGGTGGTGCATATAATGTGTAATCGAATTTGCTTTCCTGCTCAATTACCTAAGTCTTCCATGGGTTTTTATGATTTAAATGCAGATAGTACCCAGGGCATATCACACTCTTCCTGAGCACACCCAAAGAATCCTGAAGGATCATTCTCTCTCCCTTGTGACCCATATCATGGTGCAACCAGGGCTCCTGGCTTCCTCTCCCCAGTTCCCTTATAGAGATCTAGATCTCACACACACACACATACACACACACACACACACACACACACACACACACACACCCTTCCCAATTAACTCTCCCACACTTACCCCTCCAAGCTGGTTCCAAAAGGGGCAGAGAGAAGATCTGTTGACCTCAGCTAGAGGAGGTGTTTTAAAATCCTTCCACCCCTCCCACTAGGAGGCTATTCCCTCCTCCCAATCCAGGATTCCTCAGAAAAGTGGGGGCGGGGGGGGGGGCAGCAGTGGGGGGGATGCTCTTCACTGCTCATGGGCAATTCCTCTATAGGAAATGCAGATCTTCAAGTACAATAAAGAAGACGGAAGTAGTTTTACAAAAGTCCTATCTCCTCAATTACGAGATTAGTTGGCCAACAAAGTAGATCTGATGAAAATAAATTTTCTTGAAACATTCTATATCAATTTCATTTTTGAGAAATAATGGCACCATGAGAGTTCACCTTTTTTTCATCACTTTTAAAAATGTGTGGGTTAAATCCTTGTTTGAAAATCTGGGACAGTTCCTAAGTGGTACCATTAATCGAAGCCCTCCTACCTGGCAGTTGGAATGCTACATACATATTGCAGAGCGATCAGCACAATGGAATTGTAGTAAAGATGTTATTATTGACATTTCATGTTAAAGAAGAAGAAAATGACAACGAGAAGTTTCCCTGATTCTAAAACCATATTCATGTGATACTGTGAATACCATAGAAGGTACTTAAAATATGTTTTGGGAATATTTTGAACTGCCCTAAAGCTAAAATTTATTAAACATCAAATAAAGATGTTAAATACGAATGTGGGGAAAAAGTGGTGGAGTTGGGGAAGCCTGGTCATTTGCTCTGGGCTTTGAAATGTGGCTAATACTAGAAAATGTTTATGGTTCCCTTTGCTGTTAGCAGCAAGCTTCTTCTCCTAACAGGTTTTAGGCTGTTGATTAATTTTAATTATTGGCATAATTAAAGGTATATGGGGAGGGATAACCTAGAGGCTATATGACTTGGACTTCCCTTGAAATCACGGGTAGAAGCCTTGGCCTGAGATCTTACTTCTTAAGAAATTCTTCCTTGAAAAAGATCCATTGCTGTTACTAACCAGTTTCCTAAACTTGGATCCCAGAAGTTCTAACTCCTGCCCCCCTCACCCCCGGGTGCCCCAGGCCTTTTCACCTTTGCTGTATCAACCCCTCCCACATCCCATGTAGGTCAAAGACTCTGGGAAGGCTCACTGCTTGAGCAACCCACCTCACTGTTTTCTGACAATGTCAAGCCTACTACAATGCCTGGCACAGATTAGGCCCCAGTAAATCTTTCTTGAATATACTAGGTGGAATGTCGGGTTAATAGCAGCCCTAGAGTGAATAATGAAAGTAATCCCAAAGGGTCCCCTACAGACATGGAAAACTTTTCCATTTCCTCTATGAGCTCATAACTGGATTTGGCCCATTAATGAGAAGTCTGAATTTTGACAAGCTTCTCAATCCATAATATTGACTCATTTAATTCTGGAGAAAAAAAAATCTCAATGGTTCTAAATATAGGGAGAATCTTCCTTAAAATGGTCTGCTGGAGAAGGAGCCCAATCAAAATGTCTGAGACTTGGTCTAAGATCAAGAAGATAAGATACAACAAGTGTTGGCAAGGATGTGGAAAAAAGGGAATCTTCAGGCACTGTTGGTGGGAATATAAATCAGTGCAGCCACTGTGGAAAACAATAAGGAGGTTCCTCAAAAAATTAAAAATAGAAATACTGTAGGGGAACCTGGGTGGCTCAGTTGAGCGTCCAACTTCGGCTCAGGTCATGATCTCATAGTTCGTGGGTTCGAGCCCTGTGTCGGGCTCTGTGCTGACAGCTCAGAGCCTGGAGCCTGCTTCAGATTCTGTGTCTCCCTCTCGCTCTCTGCCCTTCCCCCACCTGTACTCTGTCTCTGTCTCTCAAAATTAAATAAACATTAAAAAGGTTTTTTTGAAGAAATACTATATGATTCAATAATTTCACTATTGGGTATTTCCCCAGAGAAAATGAAAACGCTAACTCAAAAAGATATATGCACCACTATGTTCACTGCATTATTTACAATAGCCAAACAACCTAATGGGTCACAGTCTTGTGGGCCAAGCTCCCATTTACATGGGAGCAACCTGAGGGTCCATCAATAGATGAATTAATAAACAAAATGTGGCATATATACAATGAAATATTACACAGCCATAAAAGATGAGGTCATGCCATTTGAGACAGAATGGACAGACCTGGAGGGTACTATGCTAAGAGAACTAAGTCAGACTAGAAAGACAAATACTATATGATTCACTCATAAATGTGATCTATGCACCAAAAGCCATAAAATACCTAGGAATAAAGCTAACCAAAGAGGTAACAAAATCTACCCACTGAAAACTATAGAAAGCTTATGAAAGAAATTGAAGAAGACACAAAAAAAATGGAAAAAGATTCCATGCTCCTGGATAGGAACAGATATTGTTAAAATGTAGCTACTACCCAAAGCAATCTAACATATTCAATGTAATCCCTATCAAAATAACACCAGCATTCTTCACAGAGCTAGAACAAACAATCCTAAAATTTGTATGGAACCAGAAAAGACCCCAAATAGCCCAAGCAATCTTGAAAAAGAAAACTGAAGCTGGAGACATCACAATCCTGGACTTCATGCTGTATTACAAAGCTGTAATCATCAAGACAGTATTGTTCAGGCACAAAAACTGACACATAGCTCAGTAGAACAGAATACAGAACTCAGAAATGGACTCACAAATGTATGGCCAACTAATCTTTGACAAAGCAGGAAAGAATATCCAATGGAATAAAGACAATCTCTTCAGCAAGTGGTCCTGGGAAAACTGGACAGAGACATGCAGAAAAATGAACCTGGACCACTTTCTTACACCATACACAAAAATCAACCCAAAATGGATGAAAGACCTAAATATAAGACAGGAAGCCATCAAAATCCTCAAGGAGAAAGCAGGCAAAAACCTCTTTGACCTTGGCCGCAGCAACTTCTTATTCACCGTGTCTCCGGAGGCAAGAATAACAAAAGCAAAAATGAACTATTGGGACTTCATCAAAATAAAAAGCTTCTGCACAGTGAAGGAAACAATCAGCAAAATTAAAAAGCAACTGATGGAATGGGAGAAGATATTTGCAAATGACATATCAGATAAAGGGTTAGTATCCAAAATCTATAAAGAACTTATCAAACTCAACACCCGTTTCTTCCAGTGAAGACATGAACAGACACTTCTCCAAAGAAGACATCCAGATGGCTAATAGACACATGGAAAAATGCTCATCACTCACCATCAGGGAAATGCAAATCAAAACCACAATGAGATACCATCTCACACCTGTCAGAATGGCTAACATTAACAACTCAGGCAACAACAGATGTTGGAGAGGATGCGGAGAAAGAGGATCTCTTTCGCATTGTTGGTGGGAATGCAAACTGGTGCAGCCACTCTGGTAAACAATATGGAGGTTCCTCAAAAAATTAAAACTAGAACTACCCTACGACCCAGCAATTGCACTACTAGGTATTTATCCAAGGGATACAGGTGTGCTGTTTTGAAGGAGCACATGCACTCCAAGGTTTATAGCAGCGCTACTGACAACCGCCAAAGTATGGAAAGAGCCCAAATGTCCATCAGAGGATGAATGGATAAAGAGGATGTGGTATATATGTACAGTGGAGTATTACTCGGCAATCAAAAAGAATGAAATCTTGCCATTTGCAACTATGTGGTATTATGCTAAGCGAAATTCGTCAGAGAAAGACAAATATCATATGACTTCACTCATATGAGGACTTTAAGATAAAAATAGAGGAACTTAAGGGAAGGGAAGCAAAAGTAATATAAAAACAGGGAGGGGGACAAAACAGAAGAGACTCTTAAATATGGAGAACAAACAGAGGGTTGCTGGAGGGGTTATGGGAGGCGGGAGGGACAAAATGGGTAAGGGACATTAAGGGATCTACTCCTGAAATCACGGTTGCACTATATGCTAACTAACTTGGATGCAAATTTAAAAATTAATTAATTAAAAAAATAAATGTGATCTAAAAAAAATAATGAATAAACAGACATAAAGCAGAACCAGAACTATAAATACAGATACAAACTGATGGTTGCCAGATGGTTGCCAAAATCGGTGAAGGAGAGAGGGAGATACAGGCCTCCAGTTATGGAATGAGTAAGTCCTAGGAACAGAAAGCAGAGCACAAAGAATACAGTAATACTGTCATAGCGATGTAATGATGTAACGGCACAGATCGTAGCTATACCTGTGGTGAACACAGCATCATGTATACACTTGGCAAATCACTTGTGTGACACCTGAAACTAATGTAACAATGTGGGTCAACTACACTCACACTCAAAAAAAAAAAAAAAAAAAAAGTTCTGTCTTGGTTTCATAAGGATTCCGCCAGTGTCTGTTCTCAACTTACTGTTTGTTCCCTGAACTTGTCCTGAAACACTCTTTGAAAGAGAAGTGTCCCCTTTTCTCTTGAGTTAACTCTCTTTCACAGGAGGCAGACCAGAAGGGGTAACTAAGTACATGGACCTTGGCAGAAGACAAAAGGGGATCTAGACCTAGCAGTCACATACAGTCAGAGTCTGGAGGCTGCTTCAGATTCTGTGTCTCCCTCTCTCTCTGCCCCTGCCGTGCTTGCACTCTGTGCCTCTCTCTCTGTCCCTCTCTTGAAAATAAACATTAAAAAAAAAAGCTATTTAATGAACTCCAAGTTTATTATTTTCATCAACAGAGGAGGGATTATAAACCTACTTAATAGAGTTGTTCTGAGAAGTATGACATAACCATAGAATGTATTTCACATGGTCATATGGAGCATGGCACTCAATGCATGGCAGTTGCCATCCTCACTGTCATTATTGTCATTGAACAGCCCATGGAAACATAAGGGCTGGCTAGAATCAAAACCCCTCAAGAATCGTAGCAGTATACAGCAGAGTGACTTAACAAGTGATCTCTAAAGTCAGATAATCCAGGCTTTGCCAATTATTAGTTGCATGGCTTGGGAAAATTACTTAACTAGAGCCTCAGTTTTCTCATCCATAAAATGAAATCAATAGCACGCATTTCACAGTTTTCTTCTGAGGATTAGATATGCCAAGGAATGCAAAGGTTTAGGACAATGCTCAACACACGTTACCTCTTTTAACATAGAACCTAGAAGAGAATGCAGCACATAGTAGGTACTCAAAATATTTGATGAATAAATAAATGTGATTCCTCCCCCCCACTCCGGAACTATCTTTGGAATACTAGAAACTAGTTAAGGAAATTTTTTGATACCTTGTGTACGTACATCTTCCTAGGATAAACTTGAAGCTATCTGGGGTGGTTTGAAATGCTTGAAAGGAAACTGAGACACACAAAGCTTCGGTGCCCACTCCATTTCTCACTGAATGCCATTTTATGACCCCTTGTCATAAAACCTTTTACCTAGTCCCCTTTCTCCTTACCAGCTGACTCCTTATCAAGCCACATCCCTCTCCAGATGGACTGGATTGGGAAGATTATAAATTCTTTCGCCGTGAGAAAATCGTCTCTTCACAACAAAATGAAGATGTTTTGGGAGCTATTCATAAATTAATGAGTAGCTTCTTCTGGGATGCAGCGGACTGGAGGAATAAAGACAGCTATTTATTGTCTAACTTTCCCCTTAGGCTTTATTGACAGTTGTCTTCATGTATGTATTCATTCTTTTGACCAAGCATTCCTTGGATAAATCAAAGGTAACCTATATATTAGTCAACACGCAAGAGCCAGCTTCTCAGCTACCAAGCAAACAGAAAAATCTAGACACTGATCCAACTCCTAATGACTTTTTTTTTTCTCTGAATGTGCTGCTCCCTCAAATGCCTGGAATGAAACTGATACCATTTCTAAAATGTTTCCTTTAGATGAATTATTTTAGGAGATCTGATGGTTGTACCAAAAATTCCTTAGTTGAGGAATTAAGATAATACATTACCTCTCTATGGAGGCAGGGAAATGTTTGTTAAAAAAAATCACCAAATTCATTTATTCTACAACTCTAGGATGTTGGTACTCTAGGATGAATGGTTATTTTGGTAATAAATCTATAAATACATGGACAAGATTATTATTTTTTTTTACAATACCATTGACTATATTCTCTATGCAGTACTTTCCATCCCCATGACTTACTCATTCCATAACTGGAAGCCTATACCTCCCACTCTCCTTCCCTCATGTTGTCCCCCCCCCCCCGCCAACAAACATCAGTTTGTTCTCTATATTTATGGACGTGTTTTTCTTTTTTGTTTTGTCTTTTAGGTTCCACATATAAGTAAAATCATATGGTATTTTTCTCTTATTTCATGTATCACAATACCTCTAGGTCCATTCATGTTGTTGCAAATAGTAAGATCTCATTCTTTCTTATAGCTGAGTAATATTCCATTGCATATGTATGCCACATCTTCTTTATCCATTCTTCTACGGATGGCCAGTTAGGTTGTTCCTATATTTTGGCTATATATCTTTTTGAGTTAGTGTTTTCATTTTCTTTAGATAAATTTTCAATAGTGGAGTTCTGGATCACATAGTAGTTCTATTTTTAATTTTCTGAGGAACCTCTATGATGAGGCTGCACCAGTTTGCATTCCCACCAACAGTGCACGAGGGTTCCTTTTTCTCCACGTCCTCACCAACACTTGTTATTTCTTGTTATTTTGTGGACAAGATTATTTAATAATCAACCCTTGTTTGCTTACTTCCATTTTCAGAATAAGCATCTCGGACCTTGTTAAGGGGGATCATTTCTCTCGAATATATTCTAGTCCTAATTCTAATTTTGCACAGAATGGTGAGATTAGATAGCAAGAAGGTTAATGTGGAATGGTCGTTCTGGTCATCTGTAAGTAGCTTTCTCAGAGCTAAGCAACCCACAGACCCCTTGTCAAGTTAGTTCTAGAGAAGAATATTCCTTTTGAGTACATTACTTGATAGGTCAGTTAAGCTAATCTTGACTTGTGTCTGGGCTTTCATTTAAAACATCCTCTGTGTCCCAAATACTGTGCTAGTTCTTAGTTACTAAGATGAATAAGATAACAGTCCTTGTTTGCTTTTGAACGCAGTGCAGCAGTAGAGTTGATAAGGAGGAGTGGTGAGAAATTCATGCATTCCTTCAAAATCATTTAAATGCCTATGACACCCAGGGTTCAGTGCAGTGAGCTAGCATGTAGTAAAAACAGAAGAAAGACATGTCCCCCGTCTTCACAGAGCTTATGGCCTATGAACGACCTAGGGAAGACATCATCATTTATTACATTATACAGTAAGTGCTATAATGGAAAAGTATAGGATGCCTAAGGGCACATGACAAAGGTAGAGGGAATAATAGAATTGATTTCGATGAAAGATTGCTAGAAACTGTTGAGGCACAGCAACAAATAAAACTCGGAAACAAAGTTTCAGTAGGTTTAAATTCTGTTGTAAGTGGTTCAATCTTCAAACAGTAAGTGAAAGACTTCAGACTTAACTAACTGGGTCAATAAAATCAGCAATAAATGTACATTTCAAACTGTACCCATGGTCTGGGTCTGGCTTCTCCAACAACGGTGAGGTTACCCCACAGGACTTACAGTTATACGCTAATGAGCCAGCACGTCCTGTGTACTTGGGCTCCCTTGATGGCACACACTTAAAAAACACCTGTGATTAGCTATATACTTGTCCCCAAAGACACCCACATTCTAATCCCCAAAACCTGTAAATGTTACCTTTTATGGCAAAAGAGACTCTACAGATGTGATTAAGGTAAGGATCTTGAAAGGGGGAGATTAGCCTGGATCATCTAGGTGAGCCCAATGTAACCACCAAGGTCCTTAGAAGGCGGGGGGTGGGGGGGGTGGGGGTGGGGAGAAGGTCAGAAGTAGAACGCTACGCAGCCACAGAAGCAGAGACCGGCGTGATGAGGCCAGGACCAAGGAATACTGCCGTCTCTGGATACTGCAAGAGACAAAGCATGGAGTCTTCCCTAGAGAATTCAGAAGCCACTAGCCCCACTGACATCTTCCTTTTAGCCCCTGAAGACTCATCTTGTAGCCTGACCTCCGGAACCGTTCTAGAATAAACTTGTGTTTTCTAAAGCCACTAGGTTTGTGATAATTTGTTAGAGCAACAGGAAACAGATACCACACTCCATTACTTAAGTCAGCAAAGAGGGACCTCGGGAGTCTTTATGGAAGTTAGTGTGGTTGGCATTTCCTTACCACTGGTCTCTTCTGTTGCCATACTTCCTGTAGAAGCAAAATACTCTTCATTCTCCTCCTCACCCTTGGCCATAGTGTCCATTCAGAGGAAACTAAGATGGAAAAACAAATTACAATAACTAATACATTGAAAAGACGATTATTTGAAAGTGAACTGCTGCTCTCTAATTTTCTTCCTTATAAACTTGAGAATTAATCTTTCCAATCTACGCTGCGTAAGAGGCAAGAATATTGTAAGACATAACAACTCATTTCAGATTACTGTTTTTCTATTTGCTATTATCAAGGAAATTAGTGTGCGGGGTGGGGGGAATCATGAGGCTTTGAATTGTTTGCTGGTGACAATCAATCTTCATTTCCTCACAAAGGATCAGCAATGTGGTGAGATGCCATCCTTGATGTTGTCAGCATTTCTTCAGTGCCCACTGAAAGAATGAGTGTGGGGAAGGAAGGGACGAGTGGCAGACCACACTCCAGCTGTAGGCAGTGTAAAACACGTTCCAGCCCTCCTTCTTTTATCTCCGAAAACGTATAATTGAATCGTGCTACACAATTAAGCGGATGCGAGCCGCCTGCAACAGCAAATAGGAAAGCAAACATTTGCAATATGAAGTGCATCTATAATAATTAAAGTGGCTCGAGGAAGCAAATGAGTCTGTTGTGTTACCACCTGCAATAAGAGCTTGGCTTCAGTGATTTTAAGACCCTAATGATCTGATGTGATGGATATTCACCAACTCTCAAGTGCCTCCCAGTGCGAGGTATCTCCTGTCTGCCTCTCTGGATCCAGAGCCCCTGTGATCACTGTGTCCGCTGTTATCAGCGGGCTTCCTTCCGCATACTGACTTCTCTTCTGTGGTTTCTGGAGGCTCTGCCCACATATTGATAAATCACGCATTTATTAAACTCTCCTCCGAGTTGAGTGTGCATTTTTTGCCCATCTTACACAATCATCTCATTCAATTTCTTGAAGTTATATTTTGGAGCAAAGCAATTCCATCAGAATCTATTCTTTTGTTTTAAATATTTATTTTTGAGAGATACAGCACGCATGAGTGGGGAGGGGCAAAGAGGGAGGGGGGCAAAGGATCTGAAGCAGGCTCTGCGCTGACAGCAGAGACCCCAATATCTGAAAACTGTTCTATGATAAATACATAGGAGCACAATTTCTGTACATTTTCAATCTGATTCTATTAACAATCCAGTTGATGAATGAATTTATGCTTCTATGAGTATGTAAGTGAATTTCTTTTTCTTCGTATCTTTAAAATTAGATTTTATGACTCTCCCTCCCCAATCTAACAGATTTAAAATTATATCTTTATGTTGTTTCAATTTACATTTCTCTGACCCTCCAGTGAATTGGAGCATCTTTTCATCTGTGAATTGCCTAACAAAAATTGTGAATTTTTGTAAATTTCCTATTACTTTTCTTTCTAATTTGCAGGGTTTTTTTAAAGAAAAATCTTAAATTTTATTGAAGATCACACATCTAATAAATGACAGGGTTTTGATTCATACCCAGGCAATCTAATTATAAAATTCTTACTGTTTTGCTTGTAATCAGCTGAAATGAGGTACATTTTCATTTTAATTTCCAATTATTCGTTGCTATAATATAGACATACAATTGATTTTTACATACTGACTATATCCATACACCTTATACAATTTTTTAGTTGTAGCAGCTTTTTGGTAAATCGTTTAGGTCTTTCTATGAGGTAGGAAATGTATCCCTCTCCTCTATTTTCTGAAAGACTGTGTAGAATTGGTAACATTACTCCCTTAAATACTTGGTAGAATTCACAAGTAAAGCCAGCTGGACCTGGAACTTTCTTTGTGGAAAGATTTATAATTGGGATGTCAATTTCTTTCATTGATAGAGACTCAATATTCAGGTTACATATTTCTTCTTGGGTAAGCTTTAGCAGTTTGTGTCTTTCAAAGTATTTCTCCATTTCATCTAAATTGTAGAATTTACTGGAATAAAGTTGTTCATAATAATGTCTCACCAACCTAGAGGATCTGTAGTGATGTCTATTCTTTTACTCTTGATATTGGTAATTTGCTGCACTTATTCTTGATATATTCTGAATATTAATCCTTATCTCATACAGAAGTGGCAAATATTTTTTCCTAATTTATTGCTCTTCTTTGGACTTTGTGGTATGTTTAGTCATGTAGAAGGAAAACTTAAATTTAGATATAATCAACCATATTAGTTTTTTTAATGATTTGTAATTTTCACTTTTTATCTGAGAAATCTATCTATCCCACAAGGTCATAAGAATATTTTTCTGTATCACTTTCTAATAGTTGTAAAGTTTTTTTGTTTTTTTTTTTTTTTTTCCATTTAGGTCTGTAACTCACTTGGAATTTACTTTTATTACAGTGAGAAGAAAGGATCTAATTTTGTTTTCTTTGATATGGAAACCCAGCAGTACTCACATCAACAACTGAATAGTTCGCTCTTTTCCCACTGACTTGTGAGGCCATCTTTTAAAAACGCCAAACTGTTTTATATGCTTGGTCTTGTTCCGGGATCTCTATTATGTTCAGCTGTTTCACTTGCTTTTGCTGCATCAACACTACAGATTCTCCATAAGTTTCGATATCTGGGAAGTCAAGTCCCTCTGCTTGCTCTTATCTTTCAGGATTATGAAACATTCAGTGTGAATATTTTTGGACCTTTATTTTCCAATCAAATACTAGAATTATTTTGCCAGCTTCTATGTTAAAACCTTGTTCTATCTAGGTTCTATCTTGTTCAATCTATGTTCTATCTAAAATCTTGGTAAGATGTTAACCAAAGTTGCCCTCGTCAATGATGCTGCTGAAACTGCCTCAGCAAAACCAAGTGCCTCGGTCACTGCGGACCCCAGCTGAAAAAAACCAACACATCACACACATGGCCTCCACATCACTCCCATCTTCCAAATTCCAGCTGTCGCTGACTGATGGACACTAAATCACACCTAGAAGCCTGGCTATAAGGGACTATGGGAAAAGTACATTTTAGCTTTAAAACCTTTGCAGTACAGAGCAGTTAACAGGTTTCACACTATGGGTGGCAACCTCTTAGTGGGTTATGAAATTAATTTCTTGATTTCAATAACCGATTTATTTTCAATAATTGATTTCTATTAGTGGGTCATAAATGGTATTTTAAAAAATGAAATAGAACAGAATATAAGTTATCAGTGTACCTAGCAAGAATAGTTTCATTAAGGGTCTATATATATATATATATATATATATATATATACATATATTATAACTATATATATAAAACTTCTATGAAACAATACTTATTCATTCATATACACACACACACACACACACACACACACACACACACAAACACATACATATAAAATATTTTAGGGGGAGGAGCCAAGATGGTGGAAGAGAATGGAAGGTTTTTTTTTTTTGCTTCTCGGGTCCATGAAACACAACCAGACCAACACTAAACCATCCTGCACACCTAGAAAACCGATCTGAGGATTGACACAACAATATGCACAACCTGAACCACAGAACTCAGCAGGTATGCGGTGTCGAGAGGTGAACCAGGGGAGAGAAGCCACAGAGGGCAGGGAGTTGTTTCTCCTCGTGGAGAGAGGATGCAGACGGGGGAGAATATGGGAAAAGCACCCCCCCCCCAAAACAGCTGGAGAGAAAACAGAAAAGTGGAAACAGCCGCAGGGACTGAACTGAAAAGGGAGAAAGGAGAGGAGAGGGTTTAAATTCCATTAAGACTATAAACAGGGAAAGCAGAGTCTGCAACTCCGCAGCTGATACCTGGTGGTGCTCCGGTGGGAAGGGTGAAACCCCAGGAGCAGAGTGGGGTCCGGGGCTCTTCGGGCCACACGGGGAGAGAGAGGTGGTTCCCCTGCTGGGAGGACATTCGGTAGAGGCTGTGCGGCCACCCGGTCCCAGTGGACCCCGGAGAACAATCGCATTCGCTGGTGCTGGAACAAGGTCGCTGGGGGTGAAGCCAGATGTGCATTGAGATTTTCCATAATCCCTGAAAGGCTGCTGCCACCCGATCGCGGGAACTTTCTCTGGGACGGGCTGGCACCCAGCCCAGCCGCAGTCTCTGGGAGTCAGCAGCACAGTCCCGCCAACGTTCCTGGGGGCAGCGGCACCCGGCCGGTGCTCGGTGAGAGCCTCCCGCAGAGGGGCGGAGTGGTCAGAGCCACGGTCCCTCGGAAGTGAGGGGTCAGGAAACACAGTCTCATTTGAGATAAAACTCAGGAGGGAAGTGCTGCCTGGCACCCTGATGGCTTGGTCACGCAGGGTATAAAAGCAGGGAGCTGCCGCAAGACAGAGACAAAGGTTGGGTGCGCCACGAGAGACAGGGTAGCTGGGTGACGCCATTTTTTGCCCCTCCCACGCATGCGCATATACACACCTACACGCGCCACAACAATCCACCCTGGTAAGCTAAGCAGCGCCATCTAGTGGAGAACGGAGCCATTACACTGAGCCCCGCCCAACTGGGCCAACCTCACTCTTCAGAAACATGACAAATCTCTCCGCCTGCTTAGTTTATGGACTATAAAGTGCTTCATAGTTTGACTTCTAGGGGAAAATGGTGTAATTTCAATCGTATTTCAGTCTGTTCAATTTCTTTTCTTTCTCTTGAATTCAGAGAGAGAAAAAATTTATTTTTATTTTCAATTTTTATTAAAAATATTTTAATTTTTTTCTATTTTTTTACTTTTTTGTAAATTTTCAAGTTCTATTTTACTTCCATCATTTCATTTTATTCTATTTATTAATTTTATCAAATGTTCAGTTTTCCAGTTTTCCTCCCCCCCCCCCCCCCCCCCCCCGTTTCTCTAATCTGTCAAGCTCCTTTCAACAACCAGACCAAAACACACCTAGGATCTAGCTTCCTTTATTGAGTGTGTGTGTGTGTGTGTGTGTGTGTGTGTGTGTGTGTGTTGCTTTTAATTTTTTTACCTTATTAATTTCTTTTCTTCCTTCAAAATGATGAAACAAAGGAATTCACCCCAAAAGAAAGAGCAGGAAGAAATGACAGCCAGGGACTTAATAAACACAGATACAAGCAAGATGACTGAACCAGAATTCTGAATCCCAATAATAAGAATACTAGCTGGGGTCAAAAATAGATTAGAATCCCTTTCTGCAGAGATAGAAGAAGTAAAAGCTAGTTAGGATGAAATAAAAAATGCTATAACTGAGATGCAATCTCTAATGGATGCCTTGCCCTGGCAAGGATGGATGAGGCAGAGCAGTGAATCAGTGATATAGAGGACAAACTTATGGAGAATAACGAACCAGAAAAAAAAGAGGGAGACTAAGGCAAAAGAGCATGATTTAAGAATTAGAGAAATCAGTGACTCATTAAAAAGGAAAAACATCAGAATCATAGGGTTCCCCAAAGACGAAAAGAGAGAAAAAGGGGTAGAAGGATTATGTGAGCAAATCATAGCAGAAAACTTTCCTAACCTGGGGAAAGACACAGACATCAAAATCCAAGAAGCACAGAGGGCTCCCATAAGGTTCAACAAAAACGGGCCAACAACAAGGCATATCATAGTCAAATTCACAAAATACTCAGGCAAGGAAAGAATCATGAAAGCAGCAAGAGAAAAAAGTCCTTAACCTACAAGGGAAGACAGATCAGGTTTGCAGCAGACCTATCCACAGACACTTGGCAGGCCAGAAAGGAGTGGCAGGATATTTTCAGTGTGCTGAATCAGAAAAATATGCAGCCAAGGATTCTTTATCCAGCAAAGCTGTCATTCAAAATAGAAGCAGAGATTAAAAGTTTCCCAGAAAATCAAAACTTAAAGGAGTTTGTGACCACTAAACCAGCCCTGCAAGAAATTTTAAGGGGGACTCTCTGAGGGGAGAAAAGACTGACTAACTAACTAACTGACTAAATAAATAAATAAATAAATAAATAAATAAATAAATACCAAAAGCAACAAAGACTAGAAAGGACGAGAGAACACCACCAGAAACTCCAACTCTATGAGAAACATAATGGCAATAAATTCATATCTTTCAGTACTCATTCTAAACGTCAATGGGCTCAATGCTCCAATCAAAAGACATAGGGTAACAGAATGGATAAGAAACAAGATCCATCTATATGCTGTTTACAAGAGACCCACTTGAGACCTAAAGACACCTTCAGATTGAAAGTAAGGGGATGGAGAACCATCTATCATGCTAATGGTCAACAAAAGAAAGCCAGAGTGACATACTTATATCAGACAATCTAGACTTTAAAATAAAAACTGTAACAAGAGATGAAGAAGGGCATTATATCATAATTAAGGGGTCTATCTACCAAGAAGACCTAGCAATTGTAAACATTTATGCTTCAAATGTGGAACACCCAAATATATAAATCAATTAATCACAAACATAAAGAACTCATTGATAATAATACCATAATAGTAGGGGACTTCAACACCCCACTTACAGCAATGGACAGACCATCTAACAGAAAATTAACAAGGAAACAATGGCTTTGAATGACGCACTGGACCAGATGGGCTTAACAGATAGATTCAGAACATTTCATCCTAAAGCAGTAGAATATACAGTCTTCTCCAGTGCACATGGAACATTCTCCAGAACAGATCATATACTGGGACACAAATCAGCCTTCAACAAGTACAAAAATATTGAGATCAGGGGTGCCTGGGTGGCTCAGTTGGTTGGGCGTCCGACTTCGGCTCAGGTCATGATCTCACGGTCTGTGAGTTAGAGCCCTGTGTCGGGCTCTGTGCTGACAGCTCAGAGCCTGGAGCCTGTTTCAGATTCTGTGTCTCCCTCTCTCTCTGACCTTCCCCCGTTCATGCTCTCTCTCTGTCTCAAAAATGAATAAATGTTAAAAAAAAATTAAAAAAAAATATCGAGATCATACCGTGCGTATTTTCAGACCACAACGCTATGAAACTTGAAATCAACTACAAGAAAAATTTGTAAAGATAACAAATACTTGGAGACTAAAGAGCATCCTACTAAAGAATGAATGGGCTAACCAAGAAGTTAAAGAGGAAGTTAAAAAGTACATGGAAGCCAATGAAAATGATAACACCACAGCCACAAACCTCTGGGATGCAGCAAAGGTGGTCATAAGAGGAAAGTATATAGCAATCCAGGCCTTCCTAAAGAAGGAAGAAAGGCCTCAGATATACAACCTAACTTTACACCTTAAAGAGCTGGAAAAAGAACAGCAAATAAAACCCCAAACCAGCAGAAGACAGGAAATTATAAAGATTAGAGCAGAAATCAATACTATTGAAACCAAAAAACCAAAAACCAAAAAACAAAAAAATCAGTAGAACAAATCAATGAAACCAGAAGCTGGTTCTTTGAAAGAATTAACAAAATTGACAAACCACTAGCCAGTTTGATCAAAAAGAAAAAGGAAAAGATCCAAATAAATAAAATCAAGAATGAAAGAGGAGAGATCACAGCCAACACAGCAGAAATAAAAATAATAAGAGAATATCATGAGCAATTATACGCCAATAAAATGGGCAATCTGGAAGAAGTGGACAAATTCCTGGAAACATAAATTACAAAAACTGAAATAGGAATAGACAATTTCAACAGACCCATAACCAAAAGTAAAGAAATCAAATTAGTAATCAAAAATCTCCCCAAAAACAAGAGTCCAGGGCCAGATGGCTTTCCAGGGGGAATTCTACCAAACATTTACAGAAGAGTTAACACCTATTCTCTTGAAGCCATTCCAAAAAATAGAAATGGAAGGAAAACTTCCAAATTCTTTCTATTAAGCCAGCATTACCTTGATTCCAAAACCAGACAAAGACCCCACTAAAAAGGAGAACTATAGGCCAATTTCCCTGATGAAAATGGATGCAAAAATCCTCAACAAGATATTAGCCAACCAGATCCAACAATACATTAAAAAAATTATTCATCACGACCAAGTGGGATTTATACCTGGGATGCAGGGTAGTTTCAATATCCACAAAACAATCAGTGTGATTCATCACATCAATAAAAGAAAGGACAAGAACAACATGATCCCCTCAATAGATGCAGAGAAACCATCTGACAAAATACAGCATCCTTTCTTGATAAAAACCGTCAAGAAAGTAGGGATAGAAGGAGCATACCTTGAGATCATAAAAGCCATATATGAAGGACCCAACGCTAATATTATCCTCAATGGGGAAAAACTGAGAGCTCTCCCCTAAGGTCAGGAACAAGATAGGGAGGTCCACTCTCACCACTGTTATTTAACATGGTATTGGAAGTCTTAGTCTCTGTAATCAGACAACACAAGGAAATAAAAGGCATCCAAATTGGCCAGGAGGAGGTCAAACTTTCACTCTTTGCAGATGACATGATACTCTATATGGAAAACCCAAAAAATTACACCAAAAAACTGCTAGAACTGATCCATGAATTCAGCAAAGTGGCAGGATATAAAATCAATGCACAGAAATTGGTTGCATTCCTACACACCAATAATGAAGCAACGGAAAGAGAAATCAAGGAATTGATCCCATTTACAATTGCACCAAAACCCAAAAAATACCTAGGAATAAATCTCACCAAAGAGGTGAAAAATCTATACACTGAAAACTATAGAAAGCTTATGAAAGAAATTGAAGAAGACACACACAAAAAATGGAAAAATATTCCATGCTCCTGGATAGGAAGAACAAATATTGTTAAAATGTCAATACTACCCAAAGCAATCTACATATTCAATGCAATCCCTATCAAAGTAACACCCACATTCTTCACAGAGCTAGAACAAACAATCCTAAAAATTGTATGGAACCAGAAAAGACCCCAAATAACCAAAGCAATCTTGAAAAAGTAAGCCAAAGCAGGAGGCATCACAATTCCGGACTTCAAAGTTGTATTACAAAACTGTTATCATCAAGACAGTATGGCACTGACACAAAAACTGACACATAGCTCAATAGAACAGAATACAGTACTCAGAAATGGGCCCTCAAATGTATGGCCAACTGATCTTTGACAAAGCAGGAAAGAATATCCAATGGAATAAAGACAATCTCTTCAGCAAGTGGTCCTGGGAAAACTGGACAGCGACATGCAGAAAAATGAACCTGGACCACTTTCTTACACCATACACAAAAATCAACCCAAAATGGATGAAAGACCTAAATGTAAGACAGGAAGCCATCAAAATCCTCGAGGAGAAAGCAGGCAAAAACCTCTTTGACCTTGACTGCAGCAACTTCTTACTCAACATGTCTCTAGAGGCAAGGGAAACAAAAGCAAAAATGAACTATTGGGCCTTCATCAAAATAAAAAGTTTCTGCACAGCAAGGGAAGTACTCAGCAAAACTAAAAGGCAACCAATGGAATGGGAGAAGATATTTGCAAATGACATATCAGATAAAGGGTTAGTATCCAATATCTAGAAAGAATTTATCCAACTCCACACCCAAAAAACAAATAATGCAGTGAAGAAATGGGCAAAAGACATGAATAGACACTTCTCCAAAGAAGACATCCAGATGGCTAATAGACACATGGAAAAATGCTCATCACTCACCATCAGGGAAATACAAATCAAAACCACAATGAGATACCACCTCACACCTGTCAGAATGGCTAACATTAACAACTCAGGCAACGGCAGATGTTGGCGAGGATGCGGAGAAAGATCATCTCTTTTGCACTACTGGTGGAAATGCAAACTGGTGCAGCAACTCTGGAAAACAATATGGAGGTTCCTCAAAAAATTAAAACTGGAACTACCCTACGACCCAGCAACTGCACTAGTAGGCATTTATCCATGGAATACAGGTGTGCTGTTTCGAAGGGACACATTCACCTCAATGTTTATAGCAGCACTATCAACAATAGCCAAATGTCCATCGATGGATGAATGGATAAAGAAGGCGTGGTATATATATACAATGGAGTATTACTCGGCAATCAAAAAGAAAGAAATCTTGCCATTTGCACCTCCATGGATGGAACTGGAGGGTATTAGGCTCAGTGAAATTAGTCAGAGAAAGACAAAAATCATGACCTCACTCACGTGAGGACTTTAAGAGACAAAACAGATGAACACAAGGGAAGGGAAACAAAAATAATATAAAAACAGAGGACAAAACAGAAGAGACTCTTAAATATGGAGAACAAACAGAGGGTTGCTGGAGGGGTTGTGGGAGGGGGGATGGTTAAATAGGGAAGGGGCATTAAGGAATCTACTCCTGAAATCATTGTTGCACTATATGCTAACTAACTTGGATGTAAACTTAAAAAATTAAATTAAAATACCAAAAAAAAAAATGCTACCAAATAAAAGGTTGAAAGTAAAAAAAATATTTTAAACACATAAATAAGGGATAACAGAAAGAGAAAGTAAGAATAAGAGGAAGAAAGAAAATATATATAAAAATAAAAAAAGAAAACATTTCTTATTGTGGGTCACGATGAAGAAAGTTTGGAGGCCAAGGTCCCAGGAAGGTGTAGAGACACTGTGTGCTAATTCATCATGTCTTCTACAATATCCCTTAGTTTGCTAAGGAAGTCTCCTTTGATTCATCATCCGCTAATACCTTTTATTTTGAATAGGTGAATTTTGCCAAATAATATTTACATATATATTGAGGTAATCATTAAGTTCTTTCTCCTTTAATATGT
The DNA here is from genome assembly GCF_027475565.1 of Acinonyx jubatus. Lineage (NCBI taxonomy): Eukaryota > Metazoa > Chordata > Mammalia > Carnivora > Felidae > Acinonyx > Acinonyx jubatus. The sequence goes on along the minus strand of NC_069381.1, from coordinate 97,621,859 downwards.
GACACAGATGAATTTTCCAACACTGTATTATCTTTGCATTTTTCTCTCTAAAAATATTTTTATAGTTACCTGTTGTGCCCTAGCTATTGGGCCATGACTCTCTTGCTACAGCCCCTGCTGCATATACCACCCGTAATTTCCAGCAGATTCTGTATTTGCCCAGTTTGTCAAAGATGCTACCATACATCCTGAGTCATTCTCTAACAACAAAATAGACCTATGCTTTGTGATTCTTTATTAAATTAACAGGAAGCCTAAATACCTGCACTTTATTTTTAAAAAAAATCCTTTATAGATACTGTTCTAATTTCAGAACCAATAATCTAATAAGAATTTATAACAGAGGACTAAGTCCTACTGGAGAGCTGTATTTTAATTCTGATATACTAGTGACAATTATTTCCATGTTTTTGTTGAGAATACAAATCTACTAACAGTATCTTCATCAACTTGACCTCCACAAAAACACCTGCCCAGATTATATTCATGTAAGCAGTGCCCCAGACACGTTCATGTGCTTTTTTGTTCTATCGTGTTTATTTGCTCCTTTAAAAAAATTTTTTTAATGTTTATTTATTTTTGAGAGACAGAGAGACAGAGCACGAGTTGGGGAGGGGCAGAGAGAGAGGGAGACACAGAATCTGAAGCAGGCTCCGGGCTCTGAGCTGTCAGCACAGAGCCCAACGTAGGGCTCGAACCCATCAACCAGGAGATCATGACCTGAGCTGAAGTCAGACGCTTAACTGACTGAGCCACCCAGGCGCCCCTATTTGCTCATTTTTAAATACTAAAGAATGTCCATTGGCTGCTCGAAAGCAGCCAAATGACAAATACTGCATTTTCAACGGGCAGTGGTTTTCACTCACCAAATCAGGAAACTACAGCACAGTATCTTTTAACGTATCAGTGTGGTACCAAGGTTCCGAACCAGCTGTTATAAGACCTTTGACCTTTAGGCGTCTTATATTTCTCTAGCTGCTTGTGAGGAGAAAAGAAATTTAATTTTGAATGCAATAAAAACATTAAAAGGATGCTTTTTACAAATCACCTGCACAAACAAAATATGTTACCTGTAAATTAGCTTTCTGATCATTTAATCAATGCAAATACACACATGTGCAGTCTTCGACAGTTAATACCGAAAGGAAACAAAATCTGATTTTATAAAAGGCAGTACAGTGAACACACAGTAATTATTAAACTTCCCAGAAGACCATCTAGAAAGAAATGACTACCTAATTAGCTGACACGAGCAGCTGATCACCTGCCCGGCCTGTTTAAGTAACATGTGTTCAAACTGTGTGTCCTCCTTCCGTTCTTCCACCCCATAGCTGGGAAAAGACGATACCCAGGGATGGGGCTAATAGAATCCTCCTCTATTTAGCCAGAGGCAGAGGGAACCCCAGTGCCAACCGAGAGATAGGTTCCCAACTGGTCTTCAGTTAGAACAAAGCCACCACACTGGTTGCCTCTGGGCGTTGGGCCTATGAGTGATAGATTTTTTTTTACCTTCTAGTTTCCAAATTTTCTATAACGGGATGTATTCCTCTTCTAATGCAAAGGCCGTGCTAACTGACCAAAGAGCACATATATGCTAGATCGTTGTTTTATTTTTAACGCCTGACCATTAAAAAGAGCTTCTAAGTGTCCTTATAAGTTCTTTCTCTCTTCCTCTCCTGGTGGTGGGCAGGGTCTCCATTTGCCAGAGAAAGACAAGCAGGATTCCACAGTTTGGGGGTTTGGGTCAGATTTGCCTGATCTGGGATTTTTTTTTTTTTAATTTTTTTATTTTTTTTAATTAAAAAAAATTTTTTTTTCAACGTTTATTTATTCTTTGGGGGACAGAGAGAGACAGAGCATGAACGGGGGAGGGGCAGAGAGAGAGGGAGACACAGAATCGGAAACAGGCCCCAGGCTCTGAGCCATCAGCCCAGAGCCTGACGGGGGGGGGGCTCGAACTCACAGACCGCGAGATCGTGACCTGGCTGAAGTCGGACGCTTAACCGATTGCGCCACCCAGGCGCCCTGCCTGATCTGGGATTTATAAAAATGATACTGCAAAGAATTCCACGGTTTTCTTGATGGCTAGGAACAGTAACATTTATTAGATCCTCACTGGGTCTAGGGCCCATATTCTTCTGGGCATGGCAGAGAGAAACAAACAGCAGTAAAGATGGCCCTTATTTATGAAGAACTTAAAACATGATCAAGGGCATAAAGGACAGAAAAATACCTGAACACAAAGGTGGAGGCTAATATAGTGCAAACCATGATGTTAATGTGGAAGAGGACAGGGAAGTGTCAGAGCCAACTTGGGGGGGGGGATGCCCCCAAGATTTCCAGAAGCAGTCACAATGACGTCTTCTCTTTACTTCCAATGCAATTCCCTTCTCTCCAAGAGCTAGTAGAAAGAGAAATTCTGAAGAAACAGAAATGCTCCTTGTTGGGAAAGTGACCAAAAGCAATGCTGTGCAAGCCTGTTGACTCCAGGTTAGTACCACTCCTATTTGAGAGAGCACTCAAGTGTCTAGGGAAACAGATTTTCAGTATATGATTTTAGAAAACTAAGTGCGACCGATTTATTTGAAAGTTGGTGGTACTTCGCAGAAAACCATTTCCTATGAAATTACTTGCTTTCCACTCTGACTAAACAGGCAGAGACTGATCTGGGACTAGAAGTGTTCAAGCTCTTAAATGTTACCCAAGTGCCTTGTTGCACAATGCCCAAAATAGAACACAAAATTGTGAAAGGTCACGTTCTTTTCTTCCTTGTAAAAAATGGCACCTTTTGGGTGACTCAGTCAGTTAAGCGTCCAACTTTGGCTCAGGTCACAATCTCATGGGTTTGTGGGTTCGAGCCCTGAATCGGGCTCTGTGCTGACAGCTCAGAGCCTGAAACTTGCTCCGATTCTGTGTCTCCCTCTCTCTCTGTCCTTTCCCTGCTCATGCTCTGTGTCTCAAAAATAAATGAACATAAAAAATTTTTTTAAAAAAGCACCTTTCCCCCCTAACATCCAAGTGCTCAACATGTCACTTTCTAAAAAAATTTTTAATGTTTATTCCTTTTTGAGAGAGAGAGAGAGAGAGAGAGAGAGAGAGAGAGAGAGAGAGAGAGAGAGAATGAGCGGGAGAGGGTCAGAGAGCGAGGGAGACACAGAATCTGAAGCAGGATCCAAGCTCAGAGCTGTTAGCACAGAGCCCGACATGGGGCTCGAACCCACGGACCAAGAGATTATGACCTGACCCAAAGTTGGACGCTTAACTGCCTGAGTCACCCAGGCGCCCCTCAACATGCCATTTTTTAACTGCCCTCCATTTTTAAAAGCTTCCTCACTTACTGACACAGTTCTGACACAGTTATTGCTGGTACTAGAATCTGAGATGGAAATTTTCCTGGAGGTGCACACAAGTCGTAACTGAAGAAATGACCCAAGTTGAGTGTCAAAGAGAGTGAACAAGCAGCTGCAGCCATGCCTTTGGCTCTGAGAGAATCCCTTCAATACACTTGGCTTTTCCGAGTGGATTGTCTGTGGGACCAACGGCACAAGGAGTTCAAGCCAACCATTAGCCTGGGAACCAAGCTGAGGACCCAGGTCTCATCAGTTAGGGTAAAGCTGGAGGCCTCAGGCCACACACAGTCACCTCTCAGTGCTTTTCCTCTGGCACCAAAGTGAAATGCTAACGCCAATCTGCCTCAAGAGATTCCTGGTGAGTGAGGCACAAATGGTAAGGGGGAGGCGTCAGATATGGTATTCAGATGAGATGTGAAGGGTGGTTTCTCTTATCCCACTAGTGTGGTGAGAAGAAATCTTACATGTCTGCCTTTAGGTCAGGAGGAAAGATAAGTAATACGATCCGACTTCCAGAAACAAATTAGCTTTCCCCTCCGGCATGTGGATTTGAGCTACCTGACCAGATGTCAAGGTTCTGAACTGAACGTGAATTCTGGACGACTGTTCCCCTGATATGGTGATGTTTCTCTCATGCAATGTCTTCTCCATCTTCCCTGGTGCCTGAAAACAATGAGCCCATAAGGAGTACCTTCCATGTACGTTCAAGCCTGTATTTCGACAACTCTCTGAAGTTTCCCAGAAAAGCCTGCCTTGACCAGAGGCAAGGAGATCATCTGCTTGTGACGGAGGCTCGGGGGCTCTTCACTTAATCATCTGTGTTTCTTCATCCGCATCAAAAAACTCCTCCTCTTCCTCACTCTCACTCCCTAAAGTGTTCTCCTTGTCTGAAGACTGAAATAGGAAAGGAGAGCAAGGACCAAATTATTATTTGCCATTCGACAGACAGATGCATTTTTATGACATCTATTTCCCCTAAGAATTGGCCCTAAAGTGTTCTAAGAAAGTAAATGAATCACAAGCCATCTTTATTTCTCTCAAAAAATCAACTGCTGGGGCGCCTGGGTGGCTCAGTCGGTTAAGCGTCCGACTTCAGCTCAGGTGGCGATCTCGCGGTCCGTGAGTTCGAGCCCCTCGTCGGGCTCTGGGCTGACAGCTCAGAGCCTGGAGCCTGCTTCCGATTCTGTGTCTCCCTCTCTCTCTGCCCCTCCTCCGTTCATGCTCTGTCTCTCTCTGTCTCAAAAATAAATAAACGTTAAAAAAAAAAAAAAAACTACCACCATACCTGTGGGGGATCCAAGGTCTGTAAAGATAACGCCTCCTCCCCCAGCCTCCGATATGAATACACCTGAAGGTCAGAAAATGTCTCTAGCAATGGGCTGTTAAGGGTTTCTGGCAATAATAAACTCAGGAGGCCCGAAGTCAGGCCGGTGGCTCCGAAGACAATGAAGGGTAAGGACCACTGCACATATTTCTGTGGGGGCAGAGAGTAGAACAAAAACCATACAAAAACTCAGTATTCGTTTCCCAGCGCATGACATCAGTAGTTTTATGACCGAGGAGCTGCCACATTTACTACCCAACTCACGCCTCCCCACTAGAATGTACTGTCAGCCACTTGTTCCCCAACGAGAGAGACCCTGGAAAATCACCGAGTGGTTGCTCGGCCACACAGAAGGGAGAGCGAGAACATAAAAAGGCAGCAGAGGTATGGGGATCAGAAGGAGTGGGGTGGGTACTGCTTTTGCTCCAGGTGACTCGCTTATAACACGGGGATCTCCACATACTTTTCACTTAGGAGACTCCCTAGATACTCGCTCCTGATGAACTTTGATGTTCTCAACCTTGGAATCGGCCAAACAATCCCACATACGCTCGCTCATTCATTTGGCACCGTAACCAGGAAGACAGGGGTTAAGGGTGTAAACACCCCGAAAAGAAAAAGAGAAGCCTGAAAAACCTAGCACACCCGTGTGGTTTGGAAACTACCTGAACCGAACACGGTAATTCAAGCATTGCTTCAGAGATCCAAAAGACATTCTCGGGAATATTTACATAGTTTCTTTAAACACAAACAGGTTCGGGGCACCCAGGTGGCTCAGTCGGTTAAGCGTCCGACTTCGGCTCAGGTCATGATCTTGTGGTCTGTGGGTTCGAGCCCCGCGTCGGGCTCTGTGCTGGCAGCTCGGAGCCTGGAGCCTGCTTCGGATTCTGTGTCTCCCTCTCTCTCTACCCCTCCCTCACGTGTGCTCTGTCTCTGTCTCTCAAAAATGAATAAATGTTAAAAAAAAATTTTAGGCACACACAGGTTCAAAGATAACACAGAAAACTATCTTTGGGATGCTGCTCTGGGCCTTTCTGAGCTGATTTTAACATTCTTAAATTCCCGCACAAGAATGGTATTATCATCTTCTCATTTGGGCTTCCAAACTCTGTGGATGAGACCACTACTAGTTAGGATCTCCTCTCGGATTTAATAAGTTCCTGATTTTTGAGAAGTAAAGAGATGATGGAGATGATCGAGAAGAGGGCAGGGGGGAATGGAGGCGATGGGGAGCGGGGAGGGGAGAATCTCACCTCTGCCACCCACACGGAAACACACGTCCAACACTGTGGGTGTGTTGCTGAATCAAGGGAGACACAACACTTTGATCTCTTCTCAACTGAGCAGGGATCAGTAGAGACAGAGTGCTGGGTTTTCTAACGTTCTAGGAGGGCCATCCAAAGTCGGAGATCTTTAGAGACAAACACCTGATGTCAGACACATTTTGCAGAATGGAGCAAATCCGTATGAGAGGATGGTCTTGTAATGTAAAATTAAGCATGAAACACGGAAAGAGATACTCATGAGAAGGAAGTGAACTCAGAAAAAGAAAGAAAGGAAAGGCTTTTCCAAGACATCCTCCTGTACTAGTGAGACAGGGAAACCAAAGGGACCCTGGGAGAGAGAAAGCTGTTTCATGGCTTTGCTGCTTTACCTGTTTCTAGTCTTCCTAGGACCTGTACCCTCACCCCACTTTACACATGCCTTGTAATGTAAACAGCATATGTCCTTGTAAGGGACAAGGAGTTAATGATTTCTCTACAACAGATAACATCTAAGGAAGGGGCAAGTGAGAATGACCAGAGGAAGCTATCGCACGCGTATTCCAGACCCCTGCGGTAGACAGTTCATGGCCAAGATCCCCTGGCTCCAAGGTGTAACACCTGGCCCCTCATCCTTGATCCAACCGGTTCCTGGCTGCCTGAGAGGACACGTACCCCCAGAGCCCCGTCCTCAAGAAAAACCCTGACCCTGAACAACGACGAGACTCTCTCCTTTCCTTTCTGAGTCTCTCGGACACTCACTCTGTGTGTACCTGCTCTCTCTGTATCTTCAGTAAATGCTGCTTTCACCTCCTGCTGGCTCGTGTTGGACTTCTATCCTGCATGAAGGCAAGGGCCCTCTGGGCTGGTCCTGCGGGAACCCCGCTGGGTCCGTGGACCTGGCCTGCCAGCATTGCTAAGAAGTGCTAAGAAAAGTTGCCTGAGTGACAAACAGCTATCCGCACACCCAATCTTGTCAGCCTTTGCCGAGTCCTGGCTGGCAAGGCCACAGGTCAGACCAAGCACAGACATGCGTAGGGCTCCACGGATTCTGTCACAGAACCTGAACATGTCAAGTTCAGGAAGGATCTTCAGAACTGCCATTTAGTCTATCTTTTGACCATGAACTTTAGAAAATGCTAGAAACTCTTAATAGACACACTGCTAGGCATATTTCCTCTTCTAATTTTCTTTTTAAGAAATTTTTTCACGGTTATTTATTTTTGAGAGAGAGAGAGACAGAGTGCGAGTGGGGGAGGGGCGGGAAGCGAGGGAGACAGACTGTGAAGTGGGTTCCAGGCTCAGAGCTGTCAGCACAGAGCCCGACACAGGACTCGAACTCACGAACCGTGAGATCGTGACCCGAACCGAAGTCGGACGCTTAGCCGACTGAGCCCCCCAGGCACCCCTAGTTTTATTATTCTAAGTGGTGTGCCATCGGGCAAGTTAATCTGCTTCTGCTGCATTTCTCATCTTTATTAGAGGGTAACGATAATGCTGCCTCACACGGTGGCTGTGAATAGTACTTGAGACGATGTGTGCTGAAGTGCTCAGCACAGAGCCCAGTCCACAGCCGAAGCTTAAAAAATATTCGCTAAGTGACTAACCTACGAATGGAGACGGGAAGGGGCAAGCTGGCATTAGCTAACCCTCCAGTAAATACAGAGAAGCAAACAGTCAGAGCCTCTGGTACGAGTCCATCTGCCCCGAGGGATCCGTCACCTAAAAGGGTCCTTAATCTAGAAGGTACAAGGTTCACACTTGGGTCAGGCTGATCGTAAGTGGCAACTGCTCCTTACCCCTTTCTACTCAAAAGCATAAGCATTTCCAAAGCAGAGGATCGAGAAAAACAAAACTAGGAGGTACAAACCAACCAGTGAGGGGACGAAGGGAGCAATAATCCCACCAACTCGGGAGAACATAGAACAGGTTCCAAGCCCAACATTCCTGAAAGGAATACAAAAAGGGGGGAAAGTCAGTAAGTTCTGGGTGGGGGGTAGAATTTAAAGATGCCATGGCTTAGTGGACCTATAATCATGAATCACACAGTGGAGGAGGCACAGGCTCCTGTAGAGCAGTGCTGCCTACCGGAACATTCCGAGATGCTGGAAATGTTCTATAATTGCGCTGTCCAGTATGGAAGCTGCTAGATGCCTGTGGCTATGAGCACTTGAAATGTGGCTAGTGAGAATGAGGAACTGGATTTTTTTTTAATGTTTATTTTTGAGAGAGAGAGAGACAGAGTGCGAGCAGGAATGGGGCAGAGAGAGAGGGAAACACAGAATCTGAAGCAGGCTCCAGGCTCTGAGCTGTCAGCACGGAGCTTGATGTGGGGCTCACACTCATGAGCCATGAGATCATGACCTGAGCTGAAGTCGGATGCTTAACTGACTGGGCCACCCAGGCACCCCGAGGAACTGGATTTTTAATTTATTTCACTGTAACTGATTTAAATTTAAATAGCCACATGAGGCTAGTAACTACCATACTGGACAGTGCAGTTACTATAGAGAATAGTATAGAAATGACCATGTGAATATTTCTTGCCAAATGTTCTCATGGGTTTTGTGTCAAATGTTCTCATGGCTATGAATTAATATAGCCATGAAGACCCAGGGCTTTATGATCTGAGAAGTTTGCCCATTTAGTTAAAGTCAACTAACTGGCGATTAAAGGGTCAGGCATATAAATAGGAACGAGGAACATTATGTTTGTGAGGAGTACGGACATGCAAACGGGGGTAGGGCATGGGAACGAGGGAACAGGCAAGGTGGCCATCCACCGCTCCCCCCACCCACCCATATCCGCTCTCCAGAGTGTCCCAGTTTGGACAAAATGATCATCCTAGTTTCATAGCCAGCAGGCAGAGAAAACAGGTCAGAGGAATAATTAGGAAATGACTAGTCAATCACATGCAGTCTGGGAAAAACTGGAAGAAAAGGGAGCTGATATTAATAGGCAGAAAGAACCAGGAAGTCTGATGGATGTGGGAAACACTTGGAACGCTCCTCAGAAGGACTGGGGAAGGGCTGACCTAGGGAATACCCGCTGGGTTCACAGAGGCAATTCTGAGAAGAATAAGCTGGGTCCCTGCCCTTCAAATTTGGGTTTAATTTTTTGTTTTCAGACTTCTTTTAGAAGGGGAAACTTCAGATCAAATATGTTGTTTTTCATATAAGCATGTCCTACTTGTTAGAAACCACACTTAACAATCAATACGTAAACCTCCTGTTCACTTATTACTATATGGAAATATCTTTTTTTAAGTTTATTTATTTTAAGAGAAAGAGAGAAGAACAAAGAGACAGAGAGAGAGAGGGTGCGAGCAAGGGAGGGGCAGAGAGAGAATCCCAAGCAGCTCTGCACTGTCAGCATGGAGCCCGACATGGGGCTCAAACCCATGAACTGTGAGAGCATGACTGAGTGGGAATCAAGAGCCGGACGCTCAACCAACTGAGCCACCCAGGTGCCCCTGGAATTATCTTTTTACAGATGTGTATATTTTGTGTTAAAATGTAGGTTCTGAGAGAACACGGACCCAGTCCTCTTGTCCGTCTGTGCCTGACAGAGGCTGGGTGACTGAATCAATCAAGTCCACTGAAATAAAAATGGCAACCGAGCCCCATTTGGGTGATGGGATGTGCTTTGCGTAGAGTACTTCTCTCACGATTTACACAAGGGAGTTCGGCCCAAAACACAGCTCCGCCTTCCCCAGCCAACCGGGCAAAGTGTGGTCTACACAGACAGCTTCTGGGCTTGCAGCTGCTCGCTGACTTGTTGCTGGCCCCCACTCACTGTGCTCCCGGTGGAATGAGAACCACACCTCTGTTGCTGTGAGCATCTACAGCGAAACATGCGGGATGTGTGAGGCATACCTGATGACTGTGGGGTACAGCTCAGACGTGTAGATGTAGACCACGTTAAAGGCAGCACTGATCGTCAGCTTCCCGAGCAGAGACAAGGAATGGCTGTTCACCACTGCAAACACACCCGTGTCTGAGGAGGACAAGGGTTAACATTTGTGAGGTCCTTCTGGGAGAAAAATTCCTTTAAATGACACAATTATGAACTAAGCCAGAGGCATTAATATGGATCTCAAACAGTGAGGAGGTGGTAAAACTGAATACACACTCAGAAGGTTTAGTAAGCACACACAACACACACACACACACACACACACACACCACACACACGAATCTTCTCAGCGTCTTGGCTATCCCTGTGAAGTCGTCCATAATGGCGGTCATCATGGGCGACTGAACTTGCTCACTCCTCAATGGCAGAGCTCTTGGAATACTTCTTTACTAAAAGCAGGCTTCGTGGGGATCATTAAGTCTCATCCACCACGGGGGCTACTCGCCTCTCCTTCCCAGCCTTGTTCAACAACCAGCTCACTGCACTCTGACTTCTAATAACATCCTCTGCTGAAAGTCCTACTCTTAAAGGTCAACGGTGAAGTCCTAATCACCAAAGTAATTGCCTCTCATTGCCCCTGACATTTCTGCCAAATGGAACACACCTGTCCCCTTCCTTGGGACAGCCTGCAGGACTCATAGAAACCACTCCACCCTTAAATAACTCAAAAGCAATATGCTTTCCTCCCTTTGACCTCCACTGTCCCTATGTCCTGATCCATTAAATGGCATGCTTCAGACACGCTTCTGCAGTTGCTTACTTTTCCATCTTGCCTGCCCCAAATATTTCAAGTTACTTCAGCCTAAGGCTGGTATCTGGTTGTATCTGTGCCCCTCACGGCAATACCGTCTTCCACAGTACAATACTCAGCAGTGCCCACTGCATATCTGTGGAACAACGAAGTAGAAGGACTACAATAGGAATTAATTTAGTGAGAAGAATCTGTGCTCAGGTTCTTTCAACTTCTAAGGAGGGGGTTATTTAAACATGCCATCCTAAAGTATGCTTCGCCTTCCTTGCTTGACTATGAAATAAATCCTCATCTACTTTAAAGACGGCATCCTGAACACAGTGGCCCAGGCATTGCCAAACCCGACCATCTGGGGCTTTCTCCTCTTCTGCCAGGCTATTTGGAAGAACATGCTAGCTCTCTTAAGGACTGAATATATTATTTTAGGCCATGAGGTGCTTCTGGAAAAAGAACTATGCCGTTCAGCATTTTCCCCGAGAAATACGTCTGCACTTGAGATCAACAATCTCATCGATTAAACCAATAATAAGGGCAATTCTTCAATTATTTTCCAGAAAACTTAGCATGTCAAGAAAAGGTATTCAGTGGCCTTGAAGCCAACAGAAATGTGCACATTTGCTTTACTGCAAATGATCTCTGGGACTGTTTTCAATCCATACAGGATGGTGTCTTTCGGAACTGTATAGTGACACTCTAACATCTTTAACAACAGGTTAGGGGATTACCATCCTGAAAATTGAATTCTTTTTTTTTATTAAATTTTTTTTAATGTTTATTTATTTTTGAGACAGAGAGAGACAGAGCATGAACGGAGGAGGGGCAGAGAGAGGGAGACACAGAATCCGAAGCAGGCTCCAGGCTCCGAGCTGTCAGCCCAGAGCCCGACGCAGGGCTTGAACTCACAGACCGCGAGATCGTGACCTGAGCTGAAGTCGGACACTTAACTGACTGAGCCACCCAGGCGCCCCTGAAAATTGAATTCTAATGGCACACCATGGAAGACTTTTATCTACTCACCCGCAGGATCCAAAGCTGGAAGAAGTCTTTTGCATGAAGCTCAGGACATTTCCAGCTGTAACCCATTTGTGGAGCCTGGCTCCAGCCGCACACCCACAGAGTGCTTGCAGAAGCCCAACACCTCATCAGATGCTTGAAACTTCTCTTGTACATCCCTGCCAATGGAGTCTGCAGTCACCACTTGAATCTGGGGAGAATTCACTTTCACCCAAGGAAGCACATGTCAATTTCAGACAGCTCTGTTTATTAGAAAATTCCTTACCTAATGAAGGGTTGGTATCTGAAATCTATAAAGAACTTATGAAACTCAACACCCAAAAACCAAATAATCCAGTGAAGAAATGGACAGAAGACCTGAACAGACACTTCTCCCAAGAAGACATCCAGATGGCTAACAGACATGAAGAGATGCTCAACGTCACTCACCATCAGGGAAATACAAATCAAAACCACAATGAGATACCACCTCACACCTGTCAGAATGGCTAACATGAACAACTCAGGCAACAACAGATGTTGGTGAGGATGTGGAGAAAGAGGATCTCTTTTGCACTGTTGGTGGGAATGCAAACTTGTGCAGCCACTCTGGAAACCAGTATGGAGGGTCCTCAAAAAATTAAAAATAGAACTACCCTATGATCCAACGATTGCACTACTAGGTATTTATCCAAAGAATACAAAAATGCTGATTCAAAGGGGCGCATGCACCCCAACTTTTATAGCAGTGCTATCAACAATAGTCAAATTATGGAAAGAGCCCAAATGTCCACTGACTGAAGAATGGATACAGAAGATGTGGTTTATATATATATAATGGAATACTACTTAGCGATGAAAAAGAATGGAATCTTGCCATTTACAACAATGTGGATAGAACTAGAGTGTATTATGCTAAGGAAAATAAGTCAGATAAAGACAGATATCACATGATTTCACTCATATGTGGAATTTGAGAAACTCAACAGAAGAACATAGGGGAAGGGAAGGAAAAATAAGATAAAAACAGAGAAGGAGGCAAACCTTAAGAGACCCTTAAATACAAATTTACCCAAGGGATACAGGAGTGCTGATGCACAGGGGCAATTGTACCCCAATTTTTATACAGCACTTTCAACAATAGCCAAGTTATGGAAAGAGCCTAAATGTCCATCAACTGATGAATGGATAAAGAAGATGTAGTTTATATATATAATGGAATACTACTTGGCAATGAGAAAGAATGAAATATGACCTTTTGTAGCAATGTGGATGGAACTGGAGAGTGTGATGCTAAGTGAGATAAGTCATACAGAGAAAGACAGGTACCATATGTTTTCACTCTTATGTGGATCCTGAGAAACTTAACAGAAGACCATGGGGGAGGGGAAGGGGAAAAAAAAGTTAGAAAGGGAGGGAGGCAAACCATAAGAGACTCTTAAAAACTAAAAATAAACTGAGGGTTGATGGGGGGTGAGAGGGAGGGGAAAGTGGGTGATGGGCATTGAAGAGGACACCTGTTGGGATGAGCACTGGGTGTTGTATGGAAACCAATTTGACAATAAATTTCATATTTAAAAAAAAAAGAGAGAGAGAGAGAGATACCCTTAAATACAGAGAACAAACTGAGGGCTGCTGGAGGGGAGGTGGGTGGGGGATGGGTTAAATGGGTGATGGGCATTAAAGAGGGCACTTTTGGGGATGAGCACCGGGTGTCCTACGTAAGAGATGAATCACTGAGTTCTCTTCCTGATGCTAAGACTATACTGTATGTTAACTAACTTGAATTTAAATTTAAAAAAAGAAAATTATTTCTTATCTTTTTTTTAAAGTATATTTTTTTGTTTTAAGAGAGAGAGAGAGGGAGGAGCAGAGAGAGAGAGGGAGAGAGAATCCCAAGCAGGCTCCAGGCTGTCAGTGCAGAGCCCGGCATGGGGCTCAAACTCACAAATTGTGAGATCATGACCTGAGTCGAAATCAAGAGTCAGATGCTTAACTGACTGAGCCACGCAGGCACCCCTCTTATCCTTCTTGAGGCTCCTTTTTGGGGAGCTTCTAGACTCTTGGTCATCCTGAATCAATATTTAGTAGTGCTTTTTAGCCACTGGGCTAAATCCTTTGATTCTTGACCTTGATCTGAAAATAAAATCAAATATTACTGTCTATTACCAGTGAATATCCAAAGTAACTGCTTTGAAAAAAGAGTGATTTAAAAAGGAAAATTAAACTCAATTATCTTTGGGGGAAAAAAAGGTAATTCTTAAAACACGTGTATCCTTCAAAGCACTGAATTCAAGACGTTGTAAGTTTTTTCCAATGATGCAGTTATACGACCAATATTTTTGGGACTAGCTGTCTGGAAGTTTTCTTAGAGCCCATATGACGTCATCAGAACAAAAAGAATGTTTTACTCATATTTCACTGACCCCAAATAGTAAAAATTAAGCTTAATCGTCCACTTCATTCACTGGCTGAATACGGCAAATTTGGGATGGTTCGCATATATGTTAAAATTCTTTAAGACAGTGGTATGCCCTCTACTATGATACATAATTGCGGGCAAAAACCCACAATTCATTTGCTTCCCCTTTTTTAAAGGAAAATACCGTATATGCATAAAGATCTGTCACTACAGTTTTTTCTAAATTTCTAAGTTAGAAATTTCTAAAATTTCACATGAATGAAATGAGTCAGTTTGAGGACTTCTGTGTCTGGCTTCTTTTAGTTACCATTCATGCTTTTGACATTTATCCATGTTGTTGTATGTATCAGTAGGTCACAGTTCAATCCTTTTAATGTTTTGAGTAATATTTCACTGTATGAATATACCACAATTTGTCTATCCCTTCTTCAGCTGGTGGGTATTGGGCTCCTTCCAGTTTGGGGGCTATTATTAATAAACCTACTATGAACATTTGCATCAAAGTCTTTGTGCAAATCTGTGTTTCTGCTTCCCTTCAGAAAAGGTGAGTCATATGGCAAGCGTATATTTCCCTTTGAAATAAGCTGCTAATGTTTTTCAAAGTGTCGCTACCATTTTACATTTCTATCAGCAGTATATAAGAGTTCTGGTTCTCCTGTATCATGGTCAGTGTTTGATACGGTCAGCCTCTACGTTCTCTTATAGAAGTTGTATGGTTTTAGCCTTTGCATTTAAGTCTCTCGTCCATTTTGAGTTAATTACTGCATATGATGTGACATGCAAGTTGAAGTCAAATTTTTTGCACATGGATATCCAATTATTCCAGCACCAAGTGGTAAAAAGATTATCTTTTCCTCACTGAACTAACTTGTCATCGTTGCCAAAAATCAATTAACCAGATACATTTTTCTCTTTGTAACGTTATAATTGGATAAAACATTTTTAAAGGGTGATCAAAACCTCAGGCCCCTCAAAAAACAAAATAAAAGTCACCTGACCATATGCATGGGTTTACTTCATACTAAATTCTGTTCTATTATCTATATATCCATTCCTATCTGCCAATATCATACTGTCCTGATTCATGTAACTTTGTAGGAAGTTTTAAAATCAGGTAGGGTAAGTCTTCCAACTTTGTTTTTCTTGATAAAACTCAGTTTGGATATTCGAGGTCCTTTACATCTCTATAAAAATTTTGGTATTAATTTGTCGACATCTGTCCACAAAAAGAAGTCTGCTGGAAACTTTACTGGGATTGACCGTGCTGAAGACAGTGTGATTTGGGAAGAACGGACATCTTAAACAACATCTTTGGACCTTTAGTAGTATGGTAATCTCTTCATTTATTTTTATTATTATTATTACCACCAATTCATTTATGTAGTCTCTGCTTTGATTTCTCTCATCAACATTTTATATTTTATAGTTTTCTACAGGTCTGAAACATATTTTGTAAAACTTATCCCTAAATACATCATATTTTTAATTTATTATAAATGGTATTGTTTTCTTTCAATTTTATTTTTTCTAAGTTTGTTTATTGAATTAAGTAATCTCTATACCCAAAGTGGGACTCAAACTCACGACCCTGAGATCAAGAGTCGCATGCTCTACAAACTGAGCCAGCCAGGCACCCCTCTGTCATTTTAAATTGTTTGTTGCTAATAGATAGAAATAAAAGGGTGTCACATGACTCTGAAACTCATTAATTTTAGTGGATTTTAATATTTCCTAGGATTTTCTATGGAGACGACCATGTACCCTTGTGAATAAAGACAGTTTTACTTCTTCCTTTCTAATTTGGATCCCTTTAATTTCTCTTTATTGGCTTATCATATTCATTAGTAATTTCAGTACAATGTTCCATAGAAGTGATAAGAATGGACATCCTTGCCTTTGTCCTGATCTTAGGGAACAAGTACTTAGCTTTTCACCATTAAATGCGATGTTGGCTGTAGGTTTCCCCCAATGACCTTGATCAACTACTTCCAGTTGGTTGATGGTTTTTGTAATGAATGGATATTGAATTCTGACAAGTGCTTTTTCTACTTGTATTGAAATGATCATATGATTTTTTTTCTTTCAGCTTTTGAAGATGGTGAATAACACTGATTAGATTTTGAATGTCAAAATAACCCTGCACTGAGAGCATAAACCCTGCTTGGTCACGATGTATTACCCTTTTTGAGCATTGCTGGATTCAATTTGCTAATATTTAGTTGAGGATTTTTGTCATCGATATTGACCTGCAGTTTTCTTGCAAGGTCTTTGGTTTTATATCAGGATAATTGCTGGCCTCAAAAATGAGGTTGGGGGAGTATTCCTCCCTTCTGTATTTTCTGGAAGAATATACAGGATTAGTATTATTTCTTCCTGGAATTCTACCTGGAATTCTCTTACAGGAATGTTTTTACCTACAAATTAAATTTCTTTAATAGATAGAGGTCTATTCAGGTTATCTGCTTTTTTGAGTAGGATTTGGTAGTTTGTATCTTTGAAAGAATGGATCCATTTTGCCTAAGCTGGATTTACTGGCATAAAAATGTGTGCAATATTCCTTATAGATGCCAACAGGTTCTACGGGTTCCCCTCTTTCATTCTTGATATTGCTGATGTGTGTCTTCTCTCTTTGGCTGGAGGTTTACTGACTTTATATATCTCAACAACAAGCTTTTGGTTTCACTGATTTTTCTCTAGTATTTTCCAGTTTTTATTTCATTGATATTTGTTCTTATTAGTTCCTTTCTTCTCTTTGCATTGTGCTTAATTTGTCATTAAAAAATTTTTTTTAATGTTTATTTTTGAGAGAGAGAGTGCGAGCGGGGGAGGGGCAGAGAGAGAGGGAGACACAGAATCCGAAGCAGGCTCCAGGCTCTGAGCTGTCAGCAGGGACCATGAGATCATGACCTGAGCTGAATTCGGACGCTCAACCGACTGAGCCACCCAGGTGCTCCTGTCATTACTTTTTTTTTTATTATTTGCTTAAGAAAGAACCTTAGATCATTAATTTGAAAACTTTTCAACTAAATTTTTCTCTAAGCCCTGCTTTACTGCATCCCACAAACTTTGAAACATTATAATTTTTGTTTAATTAAAAATATTTTCTAATTTCCTTTGCAATTTCCTTTCTTCTTTGACCCGTTTTTACAAGAATGTCTTTTAAAATCCAAATATCTGAGGATTTCCCTAATATCTTCTGGTTACTGATTTTTAGCTTAATTCCATTCTCATCAAATAACTATTTTGGGGGAGCACCAGGGTGGCTCAGTCAGCTAAGTGTCTGACTGTTGATTTCAGCTCAGGTCATGATCTCATGGTTCATGAGTTCGAGCCCCACATCATGCTTTGTGCTGACAATGCAGAGCCTACTTGGGATTCTCTCTCTCTCTCTCTCTCTCTCTCTCTCTCTCTCTCTCTCTCCCTCTCTCTGCCCCTCCCCAATTTGTGTTTCCTCTCTCAAAAATTTTTTAAAAATAACTATTTTGGGAAGATTTCAATCCTTTTCAATTTTTGAAACTTGTTTTACGGCCCAAATGTGACCCTTCTCGGTAAACGTTCCATGCGCTTTTCAGATGGAATGCATATTCTGCTGTATTTGGGTACAGTGTTCGACAAATGGCAGTTAGGTCATGTTCAAGTCTCCATATCCTTCGGCATTTTCTGTCTGGTTTTTCTATCAGTGGTTGAGAGAGGGGTGGTGAAATATCCAACTATGATTTTGGATTTGTCTATTTATTCTTTCAGTTCTATCCAATTTTGCTTCCTGTATTCTGAATCTGTTATTAGATGCATACACAATCAGGACTATTACATCTTCTTGATGAACACGCTTTCTCATTACATGTTTATAGCTTTCATCAAATGAGGAAAGTATCTGACTGCCATTTCTGCAAATAATGTTTTCTTTACTTCCTCCTTCTTCGACTCCAATTACAAATACACGTTAGGCTTTGTGTTGCCCTATAACTCATTGATACCTTGTTAACTCTTCATTCAATTATTTTTCTCTGCTTCATTCTGCATGGTTTCTTTAGATATGTCTTTTTCACTGATCTTCTGTGGTTAATCTCATTCACTGGATTTGTTTTTCATATAACATATGCTTCATTTCTAGATGTCACACGATGTCTTTTTTTTTTTTATCCTTTATTTCTCTGTTCATGATGATCATGCTTTCCGCTATCTTCTTAAATGTGTGGAACATCTTGATAATAGCTGTTTTCAAGTTCTTGTCTCCTCATTCTATCATCTGGGTCATTTCTGGTTTTGTTTCTATTGATATGTTTCCTGGTTATAGGTGGTATTATCCTGCCTGGTAGTTTTGGCTGGATGCCATACACTGTGGATATGACGGTGCTGGATTTTACTGTCTTCCTTGACTGCTCTTTGTTCTGGGATGCTGTTACTTTGTTTTTCTTCTTTGTTTTTTGGGGGAGGCTTTTTTTGTGTGGAGGGGATGCTGTTACTTTGAATCATTTGATCCTTCTAAGATTTTTAAAGCACTTTGAGGACATGCAGAGAAGGTCTTAAGGTAGGGCTACTTTGACCCAGGAGGTCTCTACTCAATGCTGCACATCTGGCTGAAAAGAACACAAACTAGGCATGGCCTTGGATTCCAAGAATTATTCCAAATGCTGCTTCCTCGTGGTCCTCTCTCTGGCCTCAGTGGTTTCCTCAAACTCCTGAACATATCAGGAAGCAGCCTAAGACTCAGAGGCCCCTTCTGCAGATCTCTGGAGCTCATCCTCTGTGTATCTTACTCCTCTTCAGTCATTTTTCTAGCGAATTCTAGAAATCGTGGCCTCCCCAGGTTTTAATACTGTCTTCTCAGTTTAGTGCTGGGCTCCCTGTCCCTGCACCATGACTTGGACACCCTGGGTTAGGTCAGTCTTGGGGAGCACTTTGTTTCCTTCCCCTCGGGGATCACTGTCTTTCCTGGACAGCCTGCTGTCCAGTGTCTGAAAATCAGAGTTTTTTATATTTGTCTGGTTTTATGGCTATTTAACACAGGAGGATAGCTGGTCTCCATTCCTATCATGGTCCAAAGTTGAAGTCCCCATAGTGTTTTGCCGTGTCGATTCTCACATGGCACCTTCTGACTTTACTGTTGTTGCTTCTCTCTAATCACTCATCTTTCTCACCAGACTGTAAGCTCTTAGGGCCTAGGGACTAGGTCTTGTTTATGAATTGTGTCCTGTACATGGCCAGCACAAGAGAAGTCAAGTGAATAGAATGGGCAGATCAAGATAGATAAAAGAAATGAGATAGAGAGGTGCTCAGAGTGGAGCACCTTGAAATGTTTCAACTATGAAACTTGTTTATCTGGTCGTGTGCTGTGACTTCCTAGTATTCAGACTCTGGCAGGACCGTAACTGCCAGGAACCAACCTCCTTGCCAGTAAGAGCCCAGTGTCAGTCAGTCTGACAGTGCAGGTTCTTGAACCCTGGCCAATTCCCATCAGACCTATCTGCTGAAGAGTTAAGAACTGACTCTAATCAGGCAGCGTTAATTCTCTAAGACAAAAGTCTCACCATGTGCAATGAATACATTGGCTGTAAAACTCCAAGATGGCAAATCAGCATTCCCCCAAAGGCACTGATTTTAGAATCAGAAAGATCTGAAATCTGAATCCTAGGTGTGCTGCTTACCTGCTGTGCAAACCTAGGTAAGTTGCTTGACCTATCTGAACTTTAGCTTCCTTATAAAATGGGGGTAATACCTAATATCTTCTCTAGATGAAGACAACCCAGTATACAGTTAACCCTTAATAAATGATAGTATTGTAGGTTTAATTAGGATCCTTTAAGCAAAGATAGACGTCAGGTAAAATGCATTAGTAGCCACCTGGTAACACTACCCCCAGGCAGAACATTTACTTGGAGGCCACCCAACGTGCAAATATGCACTGGGCAGGACACTTTGCCTAATAATTATAAACCACAGGCCGAGGGACGCCAAACAATCTGTTTTCTAGCTTACTGGCTGTTTCTTCTAGGGGTGTGCCTGTCCGTCTCTCTGTCTGTGCCTCAGACACAGAGAACCACAATCGTACTCAGGTACTAAAAAACAGTTGGCAGGTACTGGGACACTTAAATTGGCTGGAAGAAGAGAGGGAATATATGTTTGGCGGGAAAAATTGAGGGGAAAATGGGTACAAAAAGTTCTGACGAGATGCTAATAAAATTTTTCAAACTACTAGGTGTCTTTCTTAATATATATTTATCAGAACTTCTGGAACAGACAGCTTAAGGCTGAGCACTTTGAAAACACTGAGATTTACAAGAGGGCCATCGAAATATTTTAAGAAGTAAACAGGAAAGGTTCAAAGAACGTTTAGAGAACAAATGTTTTCAGCTCAAAGAAGAAAAGGTTCAGGAATAGTTAAGATGACTCCTGGCAAACACAGGAAGGATTATGCAAAAGAAGGGGGTGGCCACCTGTCCTCTCGCCCTAGTGATGAATAAAATGAAAAGAAATGGACTCAGTTGTGACAGAAGAGGCCCACTCTAATGGCTATTAAAAATAGAAACAATTTTCTAAGGGACAGTGTGAGATTTTTTTTCCCCTGGAAATCTTCAAAAAATAGAGTAGACGTCCACTTTTCTGAGGATAAGAGAGGTACCATGTTGGTGAGGCGCTTTCCTGGGGTCTGAAAGATTCCGTTATGCTGTTTCTTATTCACAGTCCACCAAGGGGCACAATCAACAAAGGGCTTGAACTTTTCCTCTCTCTCTCTCTTTTTTAAATTTGTTTAATGTTTATTTATTTTTGAGAGAGAGAGAGAGAGAGAGAGAGACAGCATGCAGCATGAGTGGGGAAGCGGCAGAGAGAGAGGGAGACACAGAATCTGAAGCAGGCTCCAGGCTCTGAGCTGTCAGCAGCACAGAGCCCTACACAGGGCTCACACCCACTAACTGTGAGATCATGACCTGAGCCAAAGTTGGACGCTTAACCGACTGAGCCACCCAGGCGCCCGCCCCACTGAGCTTTTTCTCTCAAAAGTGGGGTGGGTCTGGATGGAGACCACACACCTGCTTTCACTTGGGTTTCTGTAGAAAGGGCCCCGTGCAGAGTGTCAGGAGGGGGGGTTCCCTGGAGTGCACAGATAGGTGAGAGGGGGAAGGACATAAACTGGCCTGGCTGGCAGAAGTGTGAGAGGTGACAGGTGTGCTTAGAGCAACAAGGAAACATTTTTCTCTCCAAGGTGACAGATAGAACAATGGACTTTTAGAGATAGAAAGCAACTGAATTTCCAAGGTGTCTATGAAAAACAAAAGCTGAATCTAAAGCCACAATATGATGGTTTGAAACCACTACTGTCTGTCCCAGACCAACAGAACCGGGCGCTTAATTCTACGAGCCCACGGCAGGGCAGCAGCTGAGGACGGTCTCCCTTTCCCGGCACTAGCAAAGGTAACAGTTTCCTTAGACAATAAAAAACAAGCAAACTTACTCACTTCTCTAGTTTCTGCAATTCCATGAAAATCACTCTAAGGCTGGGTCAAATAACTGGGTCAAACCCACAGTCATGAACAAACTGCCCTCTGGATTCGAGGCACAGAACTTGAGGTGGCAACTGGCAGCATAGCAGGTGTCCTGGAGGGTTCCAGAACTAGAACACGAGGCTTTGGGGTCTGCAGTGGGGCACTGGTGCAACTGAAACTCGAGGAGAAGCAATGGCCAAAGGTGCATTTCATACGTGATTTGCTGTCAGGAAAGACATTCTCCAGCTGCCTTTCTAGTAGCTGTCAAACTCCAGTAGCTGTGAAACCGCCTCACAATGATTCCCACCTGAAGTAAAAGCTCCAGGATGGGGCCCCATTAAGATCCAAAAGCCCCCCAAACAGGGCTTTTGCTATACCGTATACCCCCAGCAGCACCGGGTTTGTTACGGCCTGCTCCTCATTGTTGAAAATGGGGCGCCTGGGTGGCTCAGTCGGTTAAACCTCCAACTTCAGCTCAGGTCATGATCTCACGGTTCATGAGTTCGAGCCCCGCGTCGGGCTCTGGGCTGACAGCTCGGAGCCTGGAGCCTGCTTCTGCTTCTGTGTCTCCCTCTCTCTGCCCCTCCCCAGCTTGTGCTCTGTCTCTCAAAAATAAATAAAATGTTAAAAAAAATTTTTTTTTTAAAAAAGAAAAGAAAAACACTACCCAAATCAGTTTTTTGATGTTTTAGCTAGTAAGCCTCACATGTGTTAGTGCAAGAAAAAAAAAAGGTTGAGAACCATCACTCTTATACACTTTCTATAAAGGGAAAGAAATCAGGATGCCAAAGGGACCCTTTTCTTGCAGCTATGTTTACACAGCCACAAATATATAAAAATGCCAAAGTTTCCTAAAGCTGTTTTGTTCACACTTTATATAAGAATGAGAAAATGTCAGGCATCACCAACCGTGAACACTACTCATATTGTTGCTGCTGTTATCAGGGTGCCCTGGGAGTATGGATGGAGGTGCTGAGGGTGCCGTTGAGAACCAGCGTCTCTGACCTCTGATCTGTGACTGGCTGGAACGGGGAGTGCAATCTGTAACCCTGGATGGAGTTTCTCTCTGCAGAACTACATGGTCCTCCCCATCAGCAAATAAGCAACTCTAATACCAGCGTTGCAGCCCAGACGCCCCAGATGGTGGCTTAATAGCCCACAAGAATTAATAGTGCACCTCTAAGCACATTATTCACCCAGAGAACAGTTTAGGCAACGGGCAAGATTCTGGCCCATTATGCTCCACACAATCGCTAAATAATATGCAATCACAGAAATGAAGCATGGCATATGGTAATCTCTCCACGATATTGGGATTCATTGTAATAAAAGCGCCGTTCAGAACCCTTATGTAGAAATCTGAAAGGCTTACCTTTCTTTTCTGGAAGGAACATCACAATAAGACAAGCCAGTCCTCCTAGGCACAGAAATGCTGCTAAGGTCCGCTTCCGGCCACACCTAAACAATGGAAAGAAATGACACATTTCTCTTGGGGATCTTGTAAACGCATCTGCGGCTTCTCCTGAACCTCCTTCCTGAAACGTCCCCAGTGGCATTATATACGTTCGTCTTTGATTAAGGAATGGGTGGCAAATGGGACTGACCAGGACATAGAATATGTGACCATCACAACGCAAAGAACTAGCTGGATGGCAGCATCAAACGACGTGTGCAGGAGAAGAACAGAATCGCTCTGTTCCTGAGGGTTCGCTCTGTTCCGGGTGGTTCTGACTGCTTTCTGTCGAGCATTTTACTTAGTCCTCAAAATAAACCTATAAGGCGTGTGCTGTGCCCTCCGTCTTCCAGAGAATGAAAATAAAACATAGAGAACGGAGTCTCCCAACTCACTTCCTTTCCTCGGTACTGAAATCTTGAGCACTTCAGATTTTATTTTATTTTATTTATTTAAAAAAAATTTTTTTTTTAACACTGATCCATTTTTGAGAGACAGAGAGACAGAGCATGAGCAGGGGAAGGGCAGAGAGAGAGGGAGACACAGAATCCGAAGCAGGCTCCAGGCTCTGAGCTGTCAGCACAGAGCCAGATATGTGGGGCTCGAACTCACGAACCGCGAGATCATGACCCAAGTCAGAAGCTTAACCGACTGAGCCACCCGGGCGCCCCAAGCACTTCAAATTTTCAACACTGTAAAACAAGCCCCTCTCTCTTAAAAATGCAAACTGAAAATAATTTCTTGTTAGTACATCAGAATCAAGTGAAATTTATGGCACGCTTTATGAAGGGAAATCATTTTCAAAGAAGAGCTTGAGGCTTGGGCGAAAGACACTGGCAGTGACAAGCCTCCCTTCACGAGGAGCCTATGACCCGCTAGGTCCCCTGCAGGACCTTTGGTAGCACCTGTAACTTTTCTGACAATTTTGCCAGGGAATTTTATAATCCCTAGTTTGAGGGTAAGTACAGCTTACTGAGCTTGTTAAAGCCGTAAAACTAACATGTGGCTAGGACCAGATTTGAATTCAGTGGCAGCGGCTGGGAGACAGGACAGGACGTGGGTCCCCAGGTCACACTGTGCTTCATGTAACACCGGTACTGAACGCCCTTCAGCGGACAGGCACCACGCTAGGCAGGCAGTGGGGAGGCAAAGCCACACAGGGAACTCCCGTGGATGGCACCCTTCTAAACCTTCAGTCGTCCTCAGAGGGGCGCATGGGCAGCTGTGACAGCATAGAGGAGGGGCATCTGGCACACCGGAGGGGTTGGGGACGGATTTCTGAATTTGCAGCCTGACTCTGCTCTTGGACCAGCACTGACCGCAAGCTTGGTCACTAACAGAGAGGTCGGCAGAGACAACTTGGACCGCCCCCAGAGAAAGGGTTCCACTGAACAGAATCCAAACTTGCCCTTTGGAAGGCACTAAGCATGCCATTCATGACAACATCACCAAGGAATGCTGTTTTGCTTTGAGTGATGGTTTCTAGGTAGTGGGACAAGGCACGATCCAGCAGATTCCTGGTTCGTACAGAATGGGGTTTTCGGTTGTCCTGGTCAGGAGCTCAGGAACAGAAGTGACCTCAGGAAACTGAGGAAAAGGTACTTTGTCAAAGAGTTTTGAAAGGGCCTTGTAAAACTGCCCACTGACAATGAGAAGCAAAAGGAGGGTGTATTCCTCCCCTCAACAAAGTCGAGTGGGTCTTAAGAGGGAAGAAAAGTCTTTCCAGGCCCTCCAGTTCTATGCCTTGTGAAGGAATGTGCACGTGACAGGGGCTGGGTCCATGGAGTTCTGTCTACACAGAGCCAATACTCCTATCTGTTGGGGCTAACATATGACACACAGGCTACTCAAAAACCTTCTGGTGGTAGTGCATTTGTATTGAACACCTACGTAAAAACTCACAAACATGAAAGCCAAGAAATGCCACCCTAAAAAATGAATTCTGACTGCATTTGGTCTGAGAATAAGTCACCATCGAGTGCTTAACAGATACTAGCTGTGGACAAAGACAAAAATCTTTAAGTATTTACGGATATAAGAGCATGTGTGTGTATGTATTCTACGTAGTCCGCTTCATACTCGTCTATACTCACCATTTTTGGTTAATCAAGTAGATGCAGATAGGGTAAGAAGGAATCTCTATGAGGCCAGACAGGGCCAGGTTGGCATAAATATTTCCGCCGAGATCACCTGCACTCAGAGTGAGGCCATAATACACCAAGCTGCACACGAACCTGCAGTTGGGGGTAAAAGACAAGAAGGACAACAGAACAAGTACATTAAGAATCTGCCGGGGTGGGGCGCCTGGGTGGCGCAGTCGGTTAAGCGTCCGACTTCAGCCAGGTCACGATCTCGCGGTCCGTGAGTTCGAGCCCCGCGTCGGGCTCTGGGCTGATGGCTCAGAGCCTGGAGCCTGTTTCCGATTCTGTGTCTCCTTCTCTCTCTGCCCCTCCCCCGTTCATGCTCTGTCTCTCTCTGTCCCAAAAATAAATAAAAAAAACGTTGAAAAAAGAAAAAAAAGAAAAAGAATCTGCCGGGGAAGATTCGATCACTGGTTCAGTGTAATGCCACGTGTCGTAAGCAGTAAGCTTGACATTCCCACTGACCTTCCTATCCCGATCGAAATTTTTACTAGGAAAAAATACAAACGTAAGGGGCCTTGGAAATTATCTGCGCTGCACTTGGATGCTATCTAAAGCAAATGAGTGGTCAGCTGCTAAAAGAGCAAACACGCTGACTTTCATCAAGCATATCTGCATTTAATAGAAGACAAGGACGATTCTTACTTTAATCCAGCAGTTACCGGAACCCTTGCCGTAGGTGACTGCTGGGTCAAAATGACTCTAGAGAAGAACTCCCGGGGGGAAAGCCAAGAGAGGATGGTGTTGAGAACATGCACTGAGAAGCGACTGGAGTCGGCGGTGGTGACCTGTATAGGCCAGAAATGACTGGCACTGCACCCCCCTGACCAGGTTCTTGACCCCGCCCGACATTCAGCAGGTGTATGTGCTGTAGACAACCAGACAGGAAAGGGAAGACCAGGGGACAGCAGAGGAAGGACGCTTTAAAAAGCCACTAGTTTATTTCTGCATGCCGTTACTGCAATACACAGGGAGAGCCTCCTGGGTGGCAGGCACTGAGCCAACCTCTCAAGGTCTGGGAACCGAGGAACCCAGGAGCTTTAGTGTTTATTTATTTTTGAGTGAGAGCGTGTACAAGCAGGGAATGGGCAGAGAGAGGGAGACAGAGGGTCCAAAGCGGGCTCCATGCTGACAGCAGAGCCCTGATTCTGGGCTCGAACTCAGGAACCACGAGATCATGACCTGTGCCGAAGCCGGACGCCCAACTGAGCCACTGAGGCGCCCCAAGCCCAGAGGCTTTAAATAAGCCAAGCAAAGTACCATCCTG
Organism: Acinonyx jubatus; assembly: GCF_027475565.1. NCBI lineage: Eukaryota > Metazoa > Chordata > Mammalia > Carnivora > Felidae > Acinonyx > Acinonyx jubatus. The sequence continues at coordinate 97,595,497 of NC_069381.1, read as the reverse complement.
AAGCCCCAGGTTGAGGATTTCTCAGACAGAGTGAAGGAAATAATACAAACTTGTGTGCCTAGGAAACTGCACTATTAAAAATAAAACAGAACAGAACATACAAAAATAAAACCCTGAAACTAGGCTTAGTAGTTGATGAATATGTTTCCTAACCATACGTTTCTATTAAATGTACTACAGGTTTTGGGAGCACATCAGTTTTTACATTTTGCAATTCACTTTGACAGGTGTTTATTCCGGGGACATTTCCATTTGCTTCCCTTTAATTTTCCTTAGAACAAATCCGATGAGCTGTGGCGTGATGAGATCAAAAAGGAAAGGGAAAGCCTTCTTTCCATCTCTGCCAAAACAGCAAAGTGGGCCAAGCGCCCTGGGCTATTAAGAAGGGGCTGCAGTGGACAGGAGACGTGTGGGGGATGGGAAGAGGGGACCCTGGAGCTCGACTGCTTGGTGGGTCATCCCTTCCTGTCAAATGAGCCAGGGGTGCCAGCTACTTCCCATTACCTCTCACTGGGCGAGCTGTCACTCGTGTTCTAAGGATGATGAGCAGTGTCAGAGCCAGGACATCATGAGTAAGGATGCAAGGGGTCACTGAGTTGTCTGTGTTCCCTGCCCCCCAGAGCCCTGTCTGTAAGCAGTAAGCTAAACAAATTTAAACCTAATTTAAACCTAATTTAAACCAAAGGGTTTAAATTAGGGTTTAAACCAAAGGGCGGGTCAAGAACCTGGTCAGGGGGGTGCAGTGCCAGTCATTTCTGGCCTATACAGGTCACCACCGCCGACTCCAGTCGCTTCTCAGTGCATGTTCTCAACACCATCCTCTCTTGGCTTTCCCCCCGGGAGTTCTTCTCTAGAGTCATTTTGGTTTAAATTAGGTTTAAATTTGTTTTCTAAAGTATTTTTAAAATCCTTTGTACCTGCAGTAGATACCCTCCTCTGACAGGTGTATCTATCAGTGTGTTCACTCTGCATTTAAAATAGAAATCCCAGGGGCGCCTGGGCGGCTCAGTCAGTTAAGCATCCGGCTTCGGTCATGATCTCGCGGTTGGTGGGTTCGAGCCCCGCGTCGGGCTCCGTGCTGACAGCTCAGAGCCTAGAGCCTGCTTCAGATTCTGTGCCCCCCACCCTGGGCTCTCTGCCCCTCCCCACTTGTATTCTCTCTCTCTCTCTCTCTCTCTCTGTCTCCCTCCCTCTCAAAAATAAACATGAAAAACTAATAATAATAAATAAATAAATAAAATAGATATCCCGGTGAAGCAATTCCCACCATGGAAACACACATACGTATTTAAACCCAGTTGTGATGGCAGCAAGTCAGGCTCAAATAAAGCCCAGTTCAGGACACACGAGGCATCTGGTGCCCTCTCGTGGGGAGGGAGAACGGGGAGAGCACGGGCAAGGAGGGCCTACAGTCCCAAGGCGGGCACTATGCTTGGGAGCTTCCTTAATGGCAAGTTGGTCATTGGGATGCATAATTACAGCTATTAAAATCATCTTGATCCTTTTTATGGGCCCAAGCAAACTTTAAAATGCTTGCATAATATTTAACGGTATATTTAGGGCATCAAAGAACTGTTGAAAAAGGAACCACTGTGGGGAGTAACCAGAAGAACAGATGTGAAACACAGAGGTGTGATTTTACTCCCGGGGAAGGGCTTTCTTCAACGACAGACCCACAGAAAAGAATTCGGAATTTTATGGCATCTTCAGAAAGAACAGCAGTATGTGGAATGACTCTGCTTCTGTTATGGCATATTTTAGCATTCGGAACCCAAGGGGAAGAGGTTTATTTGAGAAGAACTCCTGTGGCTGTGTAAGATATAAAATAAACGGGGACGGGGTGCCTGGGTGGCTCAGTCGGTTGAGCGTCCGACTTCAGCTCAGGTCATGATCTCACAGCTCATGGGTTCGAGCCCTGTGTCGGGCTCTGTGCTGACAGCTCAGAGCCTGGAGCCTGCTTTGGATTCTGTCTCTCTCTCTCTCTCTCTGCCCCTCCCCCACTCACACTCTGTCTCTCTCTCTCTGTCAAAAATAAATAAACATTAAAAAAAAATTTATAAAATAAACAGGGACGCTCTCCCTGGCTCCATGTCTACTTTGTTGGTTTGTTCATCTGTTTTTTATCCCCTGAAGGCCAGACTCCAGAAGTTAACATGCTTCCAAAGAACAAACAACCTTAAAACAAGAAGTAAATTATCCTCAAGAAGAAGGCAGAGGGTTTGACTGTCTATATGACATGCAAATGCTGAGTTTTACGGAGCCCTAAGCGCCAGCACATATTTTCTAAGTGTTTGCACTCGGCAGAACCTCAAATTAGTTGCTCCTGTGCTGGGTTGTCAGGTTTGGCTTTTAATGGTTCCCTTAATCTCCACGCCTCCAAGCTTGGGTCCCCCGGTGAACACTTATTATGCATCTGCGATATTCCAGCACTGTGCTGGGTCTGTGGGGAAGGTGGCAGTGGGTGTGACCTGACCACACAGGTGGCAGCCAGGGAGAATCACGATATGGAAACATATATTCACACCTTCTTGTTCTCAATCTGCTGTCCTTTACAGCTGTGTACCTAAGATCACTTTCATATAAAATTATTCTCCTTGGCGAGGCTGGGTGGCTCAGTCGGTTTAGCGGCGGACTTCAGCTCAGGTCATGATCTCATGGTTCGTGGGTTCGAGCCCCACATCAGGCTCTCTGCTGTCAGCGCAGCTCCTGCTTGGATCCTCTGTCTCCCGCTCTCTCTGCCCCTCCCCTCTCTCTCTCTGCCCATCCCCAGTTGGTGTGCTGTCTCTCAAAAATAAAGATTTAAAAAAATAATAAAAAAATAAAATAAAACAATTCTCCTGAATCCCCACATGAAAATGTAGGTCTCCGCACAGCCTTCAAGGCAAATACGCACCAACCACAGCACAGCAGTCCTTTTAGGCCAGTAAATATGATGCTCACACCCAATACTGGACCCAATAACATCGATGGCACCCTAGCAGAGGGTGCAGGCATACCGAGGAGATATTGCGGGTTACGTTCCAGAACACTGTAATAGCCATAAAGCGATGATCGCAGTAAAGCAAGTCAAATAAACTTTTTTGTTTCCCAGTGCGTATAAAAGTTATGTTGACACTATACTGTAGTCCACTACGTGTGCAAAAGCATTATGCCTAAAAAGCAATGCACCTACCTAATTAAAAATATTTTGTTGCTAAAAAATGCTAACCATCATCTGAGCTTTTAGCAGATCATCATGTTTCTGCCGGCGGAGGGTCCTGCCTCGATGTGGATGGCTGCTGACTGATCGAGGTGGTGGCCGCCGAAGGTTGGGTGGCTGTGGCTGTCATTCTTAAGACAGCAGTGAAGTCTGCCACCTTGATTGACTCTTTCTTTCACAAACAATTTCTCTACAGCATGTGATGCAATTTGACAGCATTTTGCCCACGGTAGAACTTCTGTCAAAATTGGAATCTAACTTCTCAAACCCTGCTGCTGCTTTATCAACTAAGTTTCTGGAGCATTCTAAATCCTTTGTCGTCATTTTGACAGTCCGCACAGCATCTTCACCAGGAGCAGATTCCATCTCAAGAAACCACTGTCTTTGCTCATCCATCACAAGCAGCTCCTCATCCGTTCAGGTTTGATCATGAGGTTGCAGCCATTCAGTCCCATCTTCAGGCTCCGCTTCTAATTCTAGTTCACTTGCTGTTTCCGCCACATCCACAGCTACTTCTCCACCGAAATCTGGAACCCCTCAAAATCATCCATGAGGACTGGATCCAACTTATTCCAAATTCCTGTTAATGTTGATATCGTGACCTCTTCCCATGAATCACAAACGTTCACAATGGCATCTAGGAATAGTGAATCCTTTCCAGGAGGTTTTCCATTTACTTTGCCCAGATCCATCAGAGGCATCACTATCGATGGCACCGATATCCTTACGAAATGTGTGTCTTAAATAAGATCGAAATTACTGAAAGTTGAAATTACTCCTGGATCCATGGGCTGGAGAAGGTTGTATTAGCAGGCATGAAACCAACATTAATCTCATTGCACATCTCCATCTGAGCTCTTGGGTGACGAGGTGTGTTATCAATTAGCAGTAATATTTTGAAAAGAATCTTTTTTAAAATCATTTTTAAGGTTTACTTATTTACATTGAGAGAGAGAAAGAGAGAGCGAGCATGTGTGTGACAGTGGGGGAGGGGCAGAGAGAGGGGGAGAGAGAATCTCAAGCAGGCTCCATGCTGTCAGCTAAGAGCCCCACATGGGGCTCGATCTCACGAACCAGGAGTTCATGACCCAAGCCGAAATCAAGAGCTCAACTCCCAACCAACTGGGCCACCCAGGCACCCCAGAATCTTTTTTTCTGAGCAGTAGGTCTCAATGGCAGGCTTAAAAATTTAGTAAACCGTACTGCAAACAGATGTGCTATCATCCATTCTTGGTTATTACATTTACAGAGCACAGGCAGAATAGATTTAGCATAATTCTTTTTTTTTTAAGTTTATTTATTTATTTTGAGAGCAAGAGAGAGAGAGTGTGTGAGCAGAGGAGGGGCAGAGAGAGAGGGAGAGAGAGAGAATTCTAAGCAGGCTCCACCCGGTCAGTGAGGAGCCCGATGCGGGGCTCGAACTCACAAACCGCAAGTTCATGGCCTGAGCTGAAATCAAGAGTCAGACACTTAACCGACGGAGCCACCCAGGCACCCCCAGATTTAGCATAGTTCTTAAGGGCCCTAGAATTTTCAGAATGGTCACTGAGCACTGGCTTCCACTTAAAGTCACCAACTGCATTAGCCTCTAGCAAGAGTCAGCCTGCCCTTTGAAGCCAGGCATTGACTTCTCCTCTCTAGCCATAAAAGTCCTACATGGCATCTTCTTCCAAACGAAGCCTGTTTCATCTACGTGGAAATCTAGTGTGTAGTGTAGCCACCTTCATGAATGGTCTTAGCTGGATCTTCTGGAGAACTTGCTGGAGCTTCTACACCAGCACCTGTTGGCTGCTTCACTGTGAACTTTTATACTGTGGAGATGGCTTCTTTCCTTAAACCTCATGATCTAACCTCTGCTAGCTTCAGACTTTCCTTCTGCAGCTTCCTCACCTCCCAGCCTTCATAGAATGGGAGAGAGGGTGTTGCTCTGTACCAGGCTTTGGCTTAAGGGAACGTTGTGGCTGCTCTGATCGTCTCTCCAGACCACTCAAACTTTCTCCGTATCAGCAATCAGGCTGTTTTGCTTTATCATTCATGTGTTCACTGGAGTGGCTCTTCTCACTTCCTTCCAGAACTTTTCCTTCATTCACAGTGTGGCTAACTGGTCGGCACGAGAAGCCTAGCTTTTGGCCTACCTTGGCTTTCAACCTGCCTTCCTCAAAGCTGCGTCCTTTCTAGCTTTTGACTTAAAGTGAGAGGTGTGTGATTCTTCTTTTCATTTGGACACCTGGGGACCACTGTAGGGTTATTAACTGGCCTAATCCCAGTATTGTCATGTTTCCAGGAGGAGAGGGGTCCCAAAGAAGAGAGATGGGGGAACGGCCAGTGGGCGGAGTCGTTGGAACACACACAACATTTATTAAGTTTACTCTCTTCTATGGGTGTGGTTCGTGGTGCCCCAAAACATCCCAGTAGTAACACTAAAGAGCACTGATCACAGATCACCATGGCAAATGTAACAATAATGACAAAGTTCGACACAGAGCCGTGAAGCGAACAAATACTGTTGGAAAACGGTACCAACAGAGTCGCTTGCTGCAGCGCAGGCACACACCTTCCACCGTAAAAAACGCGGCATCTGAGAAGCATAGTAAAACGTGGTACGTCTATACGGTATGCAAGTACCGCCATCCACTTGACCCCTTCCCACGTCATTCTGCAAATGGGACCATCTTCAGTCGTTCGATGCAATTTACATGGATGCCGAGAGCATTCTGAGAGGCAGGTAGGAATGAGCTATTCAAGTGGCTTCAGGTCCGTCATTTCACACTCCCAGGATCCATCAGGGCAAGGAACAACACCGCCCACCCCCGTGAGTGAGTGAGTGAGTGAGTGAGCAAGCGGGAACGCCACAGAATGTGCTATCTGACCACTCGATGCCAAACCAAAGTTGGTATTTTAAACTCCTATTTAGAAACTCTTCTGTTTCTAATATGCTTTCTTACTTTCCTTTTTTTTAGAGGTGGGGGAGGGCAGTTCTTAAATATTTACATTAAATAGCTCAGAAGCACAGATGTGCTTCTGCTGTCTGTTTATTCAAGTTCAATGGACGTGCTGTCAGGCCCCATCAGTTCCTCCTGGACAGGGAGGGTGCTGCAAAAGCAGAGGTGAGCACGACACAGACATCAAGACACAAAACTTGTTTTCATGAAAACGTCAGGCTGACAAATCAGGTTACGTTTTCTGTCGCCCTGTACAAGGACGTCATCAACAGACCTCTAGCACCCTGAGTTGAAGATCAAGACAACACCCCCTAGATATAATTACCAGATGAACATCAGGGTCAGCGTGTGCCCCAAGAGGATCCGGTAACGGAAGAGATCCAGGAAACTTCCGGTCTCCCTGTAGCTTCTGCTGGCCGGATATGTTAGTGAGAACGTACACTTGAGCTTGTGGTTCCTCTTGGCAATGAGGTACAGAGCCGCTTCAGCCTCACTCAGCCGACCCTGGGAGTATAACCAACGAGGTGATTCAGGAATGAATCTGAAAGAGACGTCATTAAAGGCTGTATATTCATATAGGTACACGGGCACAGGAAGGAGCATGTAGATTTCCTCACCACAACTGGATTCCACGTGAGGTTTAAAACCAACTCTTCCAATGACATGGGGGGGGGGGTCCCCTTCAACAGCGTGCCAGTGTTAAACAGTGGTCTGCTTTACGAATGGAAACCAAGAACACACTTCCAAAACAGCAGCCAAAAAAAAAAAAAAGTAAGCAGTATGCATTTCCTTTTGAATAAATTTTAATAGATAAATGACAAGTTAAGCCTAGAATACTGAAAAATTCAAATTTTTCATAAAGCACAGGTCGGAGAGAGGGCTCTAAATCATAGCCATGTGTTAGAACAGTACCACAGAGTGAACAGGTGTTTAAGTTCTGACAAAGCTTCACAAGATAAAAATATTTATCGTCTTATCAGAAAAAAATAAATTTTTAAGAAGTGTTTTTAACATAGTGATATGTTATTAAGAAGGCAGAGATTATTTTAAGATTCTACATGAAAATTAAACAGGGTTTAGCCCATCTCAGCTACTTTTGAGCATTTCCACCTTCAAAATACTCGAATTAGCTGATACACTTGCTTTAATATGTCCTCAGGATATTTCCTGCCCCCCCCCCCAAGATCTTAAAGAATAAAAGTCATCTCCTGGTTAACTTTCAGTTACATAACAACAATTCTTTTCTACTGAATACTGAATACTGAATGTCAGTGATGTCACCACTGGTATTTTCCAATTGTTCCAAGACTTAACTATGATGTGTCTCCTCTCACAGCCGTGTGCACACTTCTAGAGGACCGAGGACTTGTGAAAGGCCAAACTGTGATAGGAACACAGACACGCATTTAATAAATACAGCAGCCAGTGCCTTTTGACCTAATGTGACATTATTTGCCTAAAATGAAACTTCTCTAAGGAAACTTGGCTATTTAAGGTGCCTTTTGGAATTCTTCATGCCCTTCTGTAAGGGCGGTGAAGTGGCAACAAAACCCACAGAATTTGGAACTTCACGGACAGCCAGTCGGTCGATAACCATTTGTTGAGCACATTCGATTTTGTATTGAGCTGTGTAGTAGGTGCTCAGAGGAAACAGAAAGGCACGAATTCTCCCAGAGCTTTGCTGCTGGACAGAGAATATCCATGCAGATCTGATTGTCAACAAAAGCAGGAATGTAGGCCATCCTTTATTTCCTTCTTTATTGCCCTCTGATTATTATTACTAATACACAAGGTGGATGATCGAGTAAAATATCGTTCTCTTGGAAGTTAGGTCTGCCGATCATCAAGTGGACCGACTGACCCTATCCACAAGGCCGCTTACAAGGTACCACATAAGCATCAGCTGAGTCTAAATGCAAATAAAAAAGAGCATAAATGAAGCCTATTGTGATGAATGTAGACAGTACACCTGGGAGAGATAAGTGAGCTACCAGAAGTCTATCATAATAAAAATCAAAAACAAGGAGAACTGGGAGGTAAGAAAAAAAAAAAAAAGACAAGGAAATAGCCAAAATACTAACAGTCATTATCTTTGGGTAATTTAGGTCATTTTTCCCTTCTCCTTAAACTTCCATTGTTTCCAGAATTGTTGATAAGCATTAATTATCGTTAAAATGTTTATAAATCGGGGCGCCTGAGTGGCTCAGTCGGTTAACCGTCTGACTCTGGCTCAGGTCATGATCTCACGGTCCATGGGTTCAAGCCCCATGTCGGGCTCTGTGCTGACAGCCCGGAGCCTGCTTCAGATTCTGTGTCTCCCTCTCTCTCTGCCCCTTCCCTGCTCATGCTCTGTTTCTGTCTCTCTCTTTCAAGAAATAAATACATAAATAAGAATATATAATAATAATTATAATAAATAAATAAAATATTTATAATAAATAAATAAAATAATTATAATAAATAAACAAATAAGAAGAAATAAATAAACATTAAAAATTAAAAAATGTTTATAAATCATGGTTAAAGATGAGACATGACAGATATTGAGGCTTTGGATATTTGAGTTAATCAAGTATTTCTACTTGGGAAAGCATGTATCTTGGGCACTAACTGAGGACCAGACATGTTCCCACATTTGGGGAAGCCAATGAGCTTTCTTATACAAAGGCTCACCTATCTGCTAATGGATGGACTTGGGAATGTAAATTCTGACACATGCAGATTTTTCATATCAAACAGCAAGAGGTGTTTTGAAAGAAAAAGCAGTCTTTGAACACACTGCCCTCTCAGTAGTGCTGGGGACAACTTCAGAAGCCACGGTGCTAATTTAACAATGTTGCCTCTGCTCGAAACATGTCCTGTGAATCTCTTAGAAGATGGAAAATCTTTGTAAATTATGGGAGTGTGATTTTTTTAAGTAAAGCTGCTCAAATCCAAGTACTGTGAAAACGAGGAATTTTGTAAACTAAGTGATAATGTTTCTAGGAAAAAACACAAGGTATGACCCTAAAATAATGTGACATTTTCGTATGTGGCTGACAGCTAATTCTGAAGGCTGATTCCAGATGTTTTTGTGCCAACACCTGCCCAACAGATACGAGGGATCTTCTGTGGGGAAGGCCCTGGGCTTTGCTGCTGGGGGACACGTAGCCAAGCCGAGAGCCTGCAACCGTCAGGGAGCTCCTGGTACAGAGAGACGGGCTCCACTCCAGCACGAGGTGGAAATAAGAACCCCACTCGAAGGGCATGGGTTTAGTGCTGCAGAATTCAGAAGCAAATGACTTGCAGCTAGAGGTGTGATCAGAAGTTTGGAGGGGGTGGCAATTTGAGCACTCCAGAAGGCTAGGAGTTAAACAGGAAGAAATGGAGAGAAGGGTGTTGAAGGGGCAGGTGCAGCAGTGAGTAGGAGGTAGGGAAGCAGGCCAGCGCCAGGTGAGTGCTGGAAACTCCATGCAGCCGGCTGTGTCTGGAACACAGGGTATGGGAAACAGGGTGGGAGAAAATCAGGGCAGATCAGCTGGAGGCCGACTGTGGGAAGGCTCGCATTCCAGGCCTATTTCAGTTTTACATGCTCTTGTCTCTCCGTTTCCTATTTTTTCCTGACCTGAATTCATTTCCCAGTGAGTAGATGTCCCCACCTAGCGCTGGGCCATAAACACTCTTCCGACTGAGCCAGCCAGACGCCCCACTGTTATATTCATTTTTGTGCTTAATTCTCTTATTTCAAAGGGAATACAGAAACAGATTGCAGCTCAACCCTCACCAAATCTCAATTAGTGGAACTTGAAGAAAGAACTACTGCGTTAAAGATGTATCTGAAGGAAAATTCTACTACAGTTATCCCTCATTTTACGGCATAGAAGTTGGGACCGCCGGCTGAAAGTTTCGTTTATTCCAAAGATTCTAATGGTTCAAATCAGAGGTCTGAAACCTCAGGAGACAGCCTTTCACAAGCACATTGAAACTTCTAGTGAAGTAAAATTAAAAACTCGAACTTCTTAAGCACATCATTAAACTGATGAAATAAGAGATGAACCAAGTATTACTTTGCGACTAAAGATCCGAATGCAGTACGGTATTTACAGGCAAAACTGGGTTCCTTAGCCCCAACAAGATGGTCAGCATTTAATGTTAATTTTACGGAGAACTCTGTAAATGTCTCTGAAATATCTGTTTTATTGTTACCGGACTCTATTTGGGGAAAAATGTTAATAAATAACATTCCTGTATTCTATATTATGTGATACATATTCTATAACAAACAATATTAATAAAGTGTCTGCTGTGGGGAAAAAGCACTGATAAGATAGCTCTACGTTGGTGGCTCACCTCCCGCATTTGGAGAGCCACAGTGGGGCATCTGGGCAAGTTGTTTGGAGCACCCTGACCAGGCATTGAGCCCATCCACCCTACGGGTTTCTGCCATATGTGAGAATCTTCCCGCACCCACGTTTAGAGGCCCTGAGATAACAGTCACGCGCAGGATAAAGAGGTGCCACTACGCATTGGATACGGATGGAGTGTCCTGTGGTATCGTACCTGGGCCATACACCTAGCACGTGATCTGATCCAGCCTAAAGATCTTTACGCTTGAGGCATTAGAAATGGGTACCCTGGGTCAACAACTCGAAGGTTCAAATATGGTCTACGGAGAGGTTACTTCAAATAAGGGATACCTGCATTCTGAATTAATTAAGCATCTCTCCTCCCAGCATCTGCCAAGCTTTGGAGTGCTTGTGGAATTTAGCTCTTCACCAAAGTCAGTTCAGGTAAACTCCTGAAAGGGAATAACGCCACTCATTGACCCGCATCCTCTTAAGACATTCCTTCTGCGTATTAAACCTCTTAGAGGAAAAACTACTTACAAAGATAGGAGGAAGACCACTGTTCCCTGCAGGTTAACCAGAATGGCGAGGGTCCTCCAGGAGCGGATGAAGTATCCCAACAGGGCATACTGGGCGATGCCAACCGCAAAGAAGAGGCCACCGATCGATCCTAATTCAGGGAAGAGACGCCTGTTACTGGAGACGGCACCCTCCCTGTCACCCTCTCCAACCCAAGTCACAAGCCAATGCCTTCCTTGGGAGACATCAACAGGAAAGAAAATCCTACCCAAATATTGAGTATCAGATGATAAAAGTGGAAGAGAGGCCAGCAAGTTAGTGGAAAAGGAGGAAGGACAGGTGAAAAATATGAATGGCATGTGGTCAAGATGACTTGTAAGGGTTTGTCCAAATGCCTTCTGCATTGAAGGCTGTGTTGACATCTGCCTGAGCATGTGCTGAAGCTTAGACGATGTTTTCCTGGATGGTGGTAAGGTTTTTAGGTCATGAGATGATTGCAGCAGTGGGACTTCATCTTATCACAGGGCTGTGCCTCAAATCCTTATTTTAAATCACAGGCTGCTCCTCAGCTCTCCCAACTGCCCTTCCCTACTTCATTTATTATCACCAGATATATGACATTTTCTATTTGTTTCTTGTCTGTCTCCATGACACATGGATTTTCGCCAGCACCCTGATGGAAAAAAATCAACCATGGGATTATTAAAAAAAAAAATCCTACGTTTTTTGAAATAAATGCTGAGACGGGAAGTAGGCCCACTAGCTTTGCTCAATATACTTGTGAATTTATACCTCGGACACACTTTTTATAATTACTACCATCACCATCGGTAGCGGTAATAGCTACTATTTATCGTGTATTAATAAATGTATTACATACATTGTCCTACAAAGCAGGTGCCATTGTGGACCACGCACAAGGAGGAAGCAGCACAGAGAGGTTGGATGCCACTGTTAGGGCACGGAGCTGTGCACAGCATGCCTGAGACCATACCCCGATCTGCCTGACTACAGAGCCTGTGATGCTATACCAATCCTCTCTCTCCGCCCTTCTGGGGAGAAGCAGGCTTCTGGGGGCAACCCACAGCAATGGGACGATCTTGTTACAAGACTCCTCTACGACGATCCCATAAAAGAAATGTTTACTTGTATTCTTGCCCACAGGCTTTCATTTTCTAGCAATGATGACTTGTAGGCTCTGTGCCCTGGTGAGGAAAGGGGGGAAGAAGGGAGAGCCGAGACAGCATCTTCAGCGTGTTCTGAGCATGTGGTCAGATAAGTAAGGGAGTGGGGACGCCATGATTTCCCTGGAAACTTAAGATAATCAATAGCTATTACAGGTTCATTACAGTGTATCAGACAGCACCTAGCTTGCAAGAGTAAGACTTTCTGTCCTTGCTCAGAACAGCTCCGAGCACTTGGTATCCACGGACAACAAGGTAGGTGAAAGGAAGACAGCCCACAAAATGGGACTGTTTTAGAGGGGCTGAGTTCAGACCCCAGTTCTGCCACTTGCTGTTGTGCGACCTTGGGCAAATCACTAAACGTCTCTGAGCCTCACTTTCCTCATCGGTAAAACAGAAATAATACTACCTACCTCAAAGAGTAGCTGTTAGCTTCAGATGGAATAATGCATGCTATGCAAATGTTAGCTATACTATCCTGCTGTGACACAGGTATGGCCCTTGACATCTATTAACCTCCCCCTACCCCCAAACAAAGCCATCTGGAAGCCTCCTGTGGTGAGTATCTGCTACAAAATATTGTCTACCTAGCACTATGCCTAATTCCAATATTCCTTCTCTCTTCTGGAGAGCGGACCTCTCTTTACTTCATCCCCGTGGTTCAAGTGGGGGCTGACCATCCTGGTCCCCCTCACTGCAGTGACCCCTGCTGGGCCAGTCGAGCTCTTACCCAGGATTATTTTTTAAGTAGGCTCTACACCCGACGTGGGGCTTGAACTCACAACCTCAATACCTGGAGTCGCATGCTTCACTGACTGAAGCAGCCAGGCACCCCTTACACAGGATTTTAAAATACTGTACTTGGTGGTGAAACCTGAGAGCTATAGCGTCCCATCCGTGACTGTGCAGCAGAAGCTTCTCAGGGAGGATGGGGGGCAGAGACGAGGAGCATCTGACTTCCTGGTTCCAGGCATCTCTGAGGCCTGGCTTGGGTATATTATCCAAATAATTTCCCTTTATATGCAGATGTTCAGCAGAGTTGAGTCTCCATTACTTACGATCGGTAAGAGTTGGTATCAATTGGGTATGATGGACAAGAGGAAATGATTCCAAGGGGTCTAGTTTAATGGCCTTAAAGACTGTGATGACCATGCACAGAGGTGCTGGAAGATGGAAAATGCAGGTGAAAGAAAGCAGTATTTTTATTTGAGGGTCCAACTGACATTCATATCTAATGTCCAGCAAGAAGCTGCACGTGTATGCCTGGAAATGACAATGGAGATAAGGTGTGGAGATGGAGGTGTGGTAAGGCTCTAGGTATTTGGTAAAAAAAATTAATGAAAAAAAATGAACACTTCCAATCACCATTTTTGCATCTTGTAATTCTGGAGTACCAGACTGGTGGTTTTATAACTGTTTGTGGGCGGTTAAATATTTATCCCAGTTTTCAGATGTCTTTTCTGTTTAAGTAATTTTCAAGCCTGCTATTTTTGCTCCATTTGAACTAGTAAAAGCCAAATTGTGGCAGGTGAGACTTCATTTTTTTGTAAAGGGTGCCAGCGAACCACCCAGTTTTCAAGCAAAGCTTCGAGGTCCCCCCGATTCCTTTCTCTCCCCACTCCGATCCTTCAGCAAGTCACTGTCCCACCAAAATCCAGCTCAAATGGACCTCCTCGCTGCTCCTCTCCCTGCACCTGTCTATGCTTGCATCACGTTTTGCGGGCCAACCACAACCACCTCCCGAATGACCCCTCAATTCCTCCTCTTGTCCCTCAACAGTCCATTCTCCACACCTCTGCCAGAGGCGTCTTCCTGTATCCTATGTGATCCTACTGCTCCACTATTTCATTCGCCCGCTGACTTCTCACTGCACTTTGAATACAAACAAATTCCTCATTTGGCCTAGCGCGGGGCCTATGTCATCCGGTCCCTCCAGCGTGTCTCTCCCCGGCCCACGGAATCAGTATTTAGTAAAATACAGTAAGAAGGTGCCGGGAGAGGCGTGTCTAGGATCTATGTCTGAGCCATTTTTCAGTTTAAGGTGAAAACAGTTAACGCCGCCGTTCTGAGGAAACAGACCCTCTCAGAACAATCTGGAGACAATCTGTGAGGATAGGAGGCAAGCTCCGGCCCCAGGGGAGACTTTCTACAGAGCAGTATGAATACAATGACTCATTCAAGGTCATACAGATCAAACTCTGGAACGCAAATCTAATGGTTAGATAGTCCCAAGTCCAAGTGCATTTTTGGACTCTGGGGTTAAACTGGTGCCCAACAGGGTTTTCTGGGGCAGCTCACTATCTGCGTTATGTACACGGAGTGAAGCAGTACCTGCGAGCGCCCAGTAGGCGGTGCCCACACATTCGTTCAGCAGGACAAAGGCCACCAGCGACATTCCTCCGTTCATCACACCCACCAGGAAGCGAGTTATTGCAAAGAACTCATAGGAGGGGGAAAACCCATTTGCAATGGCAAATAAGATGTCAAGAGCAAAACCTGGAATAAGAGGAACAGCGGTCAACAATCCAGACACAAGACAGCATTTGATCAAAGTAACAAATTATACTCATTACATTTGTAAAGATAAATCTTTGTAAGCTTAAATTTTCTGAGCCGTGCTCTTTTAAAACTGTAAAAGGAAACTGTAAAGAAAAACCGAAGTTTTTCTTTATTCGTTACAAGTGGATATCTGTCCATCATGCACCATTGTTATTCACAATAACGTTGGAAATGGAAAAATCCCAGCTCAGACTCAGCTTGTCAAGAGAACTCCACTGAGTCTTACACAACACAGTTGAACTGAACCGACACACAAGATATAAGGAAATGGATCCAGTACTCTGGTTCCATCTCTGTTCTCCTTAGAACCATGGTATAAATTAGAATTCAGGAGGTGCCGAAAGCACCATCATTTCTGAAAAGCTTAACTGCAAATACATGGCCTTCCTCAGGTATGCTGCTGGTCCTTTTAACACGCTTTGCCAGAAGCAACTCTGGCTGCGGTGTGGCCTCCTGCCAGTGTAATAAAAATCAGTTCTGTATCCACATGGCAATTTCCTGAGAACCTTAAGGAAAGAGTCCCCTTGTTATTTCCCTGAGAACCTTCAGGAAATAAGTCCTCCTAGTCAGTTCATGAACAGTCTAACACGTTACCTGTGAGATAGACTTTTTTCCTCCCGAAGCGATCTGAAAGCTGACCAAAAGAGATAACTCCCACGAACACACCACTGAAGAAGAAAGAGCTTGCTGCGCTGACTTTGTAGGATCTGTTGGCAATTAAAAACCACTAGGGGAAGAAAAAACAAAAGGGACACTGAGATCACAGAAAAGACGGATGGACGGAGTTAGCTATTAAAAAAAAAAGAAAAAAAAAAACACAACAGATGTACAACCAAAACTTGAACACTGGAAATTGTCTACTGCATGACTCATTACTAACCAGGATTTGGTAGGTCATCTACCTTGGATAATATCCAAGATTTTGTCATCAGAAACACTAGAATTCATTATTATAATGTGCTGCCACAATACTGTATACACATCTTATCACAACACTGAATACGGTATGAGGGCTACTTTTATATATGCATTTGGTGGCTACGTCCCTCTTCTTAAGCCCCTGTATTTTTTTTTTAAGTTTATTTGTTTATTTTGAGAGACAGAACATGTGCATGTGGGAGGGGCAGAGAGAGAGGAAGACAGAATCTTAAGCAGATTCCGCACTGCCAGCATGGAGCCCAATGCGGGGCTCAAACTCAAGAACTGAGAGATCTTGACCTGAGCTGAAATCAGGAGTTGGATGCTTAACCTACTGAGCCACCCAGTTGCCCCCATACAATAGAACATTATGCAACCTTAAAAGGGAAGGAGATTTTGACAAGCTACGACAGAGATGAACCTTAACCTTATGCTAAGTGAAATAAGCAGACAAAAAAAAAAAGACAAATATTGTAAGAACTTATTTATGACTGTAATATTGTGATTTATAGTAAGAAACATATATTTGGTCTTCGTCCTCTATTCCTAGCACACAGTTCCTAAAAACCCTTGTAATTTCCTACAGAAATATTTAGTAGTTTTGTTCCCAGTTCCTGAAATAATTTCAGAGCAATAAAGGAGAGGCTGTTGTTTTAACAGCCTCTTTCAACCACACCTGAGTTTAGTAAGATCACTTTTGGAAAGCTCCTGGTTGGGGGCTCGTAGCCAGGGGAACCCTCCCCTATCTCCCACCCCCGCCTCCGGGAGGGGGTGAGGGGCTGGAATTGCCGATGGCCAATAATTTAATCAGTTACGCCTACATAATGACACCTCCCCAAAAACCCAAAGGGACAGGGGCTCGAAAAGCTTCTCAGCTGGTGAACACGTGGAGGAGCTGGGAGAGTGGTGCCCTGGGAGGGCGCGGGAGCCTGCGCCCCTTCCCACCACCTTGTCCCGGGCATCTCTTCCATCAGGCTGTTCCCAAGTTATATCCCTTGGAATAAACCAGTGATCTGGTAAGATGTCTTCCTGAGTTCCGTGAGCCACTCTGGCCAATTAATCTCTCCCGAGGAGGACATTGCAGGGACCTCTGATTTCTGGTGGACCAGAAGCCCAGGAAACGAAGCAGACTCGCATCTGGCGTCTGAAGGTGGCGGCAGGGTGAGCCTTGTGGAATCAGTGGGAATCAGTGGAATCTGATGCTACCTCCAGGTGGATGGTGTCAGAACTGAGTCGAGTTGTAGGACATCCAGCCGGTGAGGTGGAGCTGTGTGACGTGGGAACCTGCCTCACCTGCCCCCACAAACCCTACCTCACGCATCTGGTGGCCAGAAGGGTCCATGGTGAAGTAGTTGACAGTAAAGGAGGCACAGGGGGAAGCTTTTTCCTTCACCTAGAGTAGTCAAAGCCAGAGACGGAAAGTCAAATAAGGGTTGCTAGGGGCCGGGCGAATGGGGAGTTACTGTTTAATGGGAACAGGTTTTCAGTTTGGGATGATAGAAAAGTTCTCGAGATGGACGGTGGTGATGGTTGCATGACATGTGTATACTTAACACCACTGCACCCTCAAAACGGCTGAAGTGTTAACATTTTATGTTATTTTACCACAATAAAAAAAAAAAAAAAAAAACCTTGAGTACTATTATCTTGTGGTCTAGGGAAACTTATGAACTTAAAGAGAAGGCAATCACCCCTGCTTAAAATGCTATTATATGAAACCCTGTTGGCTGCTGTGTAAGGTGATATTTGGTTATAGAGGTAAAAGTGAACCTGCATCACAGAGACAGAGAAGCAGGAAATGCTTCTCTCTCCCCTTCGCCGCCCCCTCTCCTGGAGTCCCCGAAGACAGGCTTAGGAAGAGCCCCAACACGCAAGGAGGAGCCCCCCCCACCCCTCGGCTGTCCCTTTGCCTCTTGGACCTCCCTTCCCACGCTCTGACAAGCAGTCCTCAAGGCTCAGAGCACATCTGACTTCTCTCTTGTATGGCGATGGTGAAGTTCTTGACCACACAGCTTCTGGACATCTCTGTGCAGCAACAATAACAAAATTCATAGCAATGATGACTATAATATTCCCTGGAAAATAAACAAGGGTAACGCCTCCTCACTAATGCAGGACTCGACTTCTGAATTCCCCGGGTCTTCAGATGCAGTTCTTAACGAGGTTAGTGAACTGGTTTTCCCAGGCCCTTGTGGATGAGAAATCGCAGACTAGGGTGTCACTGCTTTTAGAAAAAGTAATCAGGAATTACTGCTCCTGGTGGCAGTCATGATTCAAATAAGAGGGAAGGAAGCGGTGTGACAAATATCTGCGATATGTTCTAGACAGGTTTCCGTTCGGGTATTCAACAAATATTTTATTAGTTTCTACTGAAGGTTGACAACTACACTAAACACTGGGAACACAGATTGAGTAAGTTGGACATGGTCCCTTCCCAAATAGACGGTCAGTGCCAGTGGAATAAACACACAGGGATAGACTAGGAGGGCAGCTCTTCAAATCAGGTAATCAGGGAAGGCTTCTCTAGGGAGGTGATGTTTGGACCTGAATGATGAGAAGTGACCACTCTGGAAAGCTGTTCAGGGAACATGAGAAGAAGTGCCCCTACCCTAAGGTGAAGGTCCAGCAGTGCGCCTCCAGCAAGTGCTATGATGAGGCCAGACAGGTGCATGCGTGTCAGACCACACAGAGCCCTGGGCCACGGAAGGAGCCGGATTACTCTAGTGCAAAGGGAAGATGTTGGATTACTGGAATTCTGTTTCCAAGGATCACTCTTAGAGAATGCATTACAACAGAGAAAAGTGGGAGTGGGGAGGCTAGTACCTTAGCTCAGGAGACCATGGTGGTCTGGATGAGGGCAGAAGCGATGGGGATGGAGAATTACAAGGACTTGTGATAGATTCCGAAGGCAGAAGTGGCAGACCTTCCTGATGGATGACACAGGGTGGGGGACGGAGAATCAAGGGCTTCACCTAAGTCGTTACCTTTGGCCACTCTGTGGATGACCTTTATGGAGGTGGAGAAGGTGGCAAGTGGGGACCAGGCATGTGGCGGGAAAGAAAGAACTCTGTTTGGACTTGCTGAGGTTGGGATGCCTATAAAACATCCAAGTGGCGATGCCGAGCAGAAATCTGGACACGAGTCTGGAGCTCCAGGGAGAGGTTATGAGGGTTTAAGAGGGTTTAAGAACCTGTAGAGAAGGAAGAGGCTCAGGACTGGGGCCCAGGACACCCCCATGTTCAGAGGCCGAGGAGAAGAATGCCCATTATAGCAAACTCACAAGTAGGACTCAGAGACGTAGCAAGAAAACAGGGCGGAATGTGGTGTTGGAAACGCTACAAGAAGAAATTGGATGTGGGGAGGAAGGGGTGGTCAAGCGCGTGGAATGCTGCTTTAGAGGTCAGGTGAGATAAGCACAGGGACATGCGGTTATATTTAGAAACAAACGGACACTTCAAAATAGCAATTGCGGTGAAGAGTGAATGGAAGCCAGACTGGAGGAGGACAAGGAATTGCTGGCAGCAGTTCTGTACAGAATGGCTTCCAGAAGTTTTGGCTGTGAAGAGGAAGCAAGAAATGGGACAGTGTGGGGACAGGTATGCGGGACAGATTATTGGCTTGTTTTCTTTTAACATGGGTGCATCCTGATGAGAGTGAGTCAGCAGAGAAGATATCCCTGCAGAAGAAAAATATCTGGAAAAGCAGGAAGGGATGGGCTTGAGGGTACAGAGCGGAGAGGTTAACCGTTCACAGAAGCCGGGAGATGTCGCGGTAAAGGGAGCCAGAGAGGAAAGGCAGAATGTGGACTCAGAAGCAGGCAGTGAAGAAACCCCTGCCTGATTGCGTCATTTCTTTTTCAGTGAAATATCAAGTGAGGTCACTAGCCGAAGGAGAGTAGAAGTGGGGGAAGGGGGCATTTCAAGTTTCAGGAGGACTATGACGGACTCCTCTGAGGAAAGGGACGTGACCCTTTCAAGGGAAATGTTGCAGGAGACTGCCGCACCATGGTGAATATACACTTGAGCTGTGTAGTTACCAATTTTGTGAGGAGGATGTTGGGAGTTAAGCTTACACAGAGTCGGGGACTTCTCAGGAGAATTACAAAGAGAGAGAGGCACCAGGGCGCTGTGGGGATTCACAAAAGAGTGATTAGTATAATACTGGAATATATGCAGTTTAAGGAGAAAAGCAGGCATAGGGGATTGTGGGTAGAGAAATAAATGTCCTGACCAGAAAAATCCCCTACATCATTAACCTCCCTGTACTTCCCATTCTTGCCCTGACTGAAGCTTGGTGGTCCCCTGCAGAAATCACTCAGTGAACCGGATCCCTCTCAACTGGAGCCTGCTTTTCCTTTTCCACCCATGGACCTGAGAGCCTGGGATGGGAGAAGATGACCAAACTTCAAAATCATCAACTCACGTGAAGGTCACATTACCAGACGGCGTAATCCACTACCCTTCTAGAGCTGACAGAGATGCTAGCTTGTTTTGAACAGTAGCCACTCTCCCTCTGTTCCATTGTAACAGCATGTTTACTGGGCATATGGCTACCCAGATTGAAGACTAATGTCCCAACCTCTCTCACAATTAGGTATGACACGTTATCAAGTTCTGCACAATGAATGCAAACAGAAGCACCATGTGGCAACTTCCAGGACTTTGTCTTAGGAGACGGGTGATTTACCCTTTGCCCCTTCTTCCTTTCTGTCCCACTACTCAGAATGTCCATGGGGAAGCTGGGGCTCTATCTGAGGCCATGATGAAGAGGGCCACAAATTAAGGATGGTGAAGTCAAAAGCTGAAGGAGCCTAGGTCCCTGAGAACACTGGGGTAGGGCCCAGGCATTGGCATATTTTTTAAGTTCTCCAGATGATTCTCCTAGGCAATCAGGTTAAGAACCCCCATCCTAGACCTAGTCATCTTTAATAGCTGTATCACCTCTAAAACCTTGACCGTGAACATCTTACTCACTCTCCTTCTACCCCCTTCTCTTCCAACTCACTTCCCCCAGTACCCTGCTCCAAACATTCTTGAAGCTCTTCAAGACCCCAGTCACCACACTCTACACTAACTGTAGAGTGACTCAGTATGGCCTGAGTCAGCAAAAGAGATTCAATCATAGTAAGAAGCTCTGATTTAAGGATCTGTAAAGGGTAAAATATATTGTAAAGTTCACATGAAAGAGTTCTGGAAGCTGAAGGATAAGCTCTATTTTGTAAAACAAAGTAGTTATTTTGGATTACAGATAGTTCTACTGTAGAATTTTCAATTCATGAGGAATGTCTACGGTGACATTTTTCTAGGTTGAAAAAGAAATCCAATATTACATATCCTGTTGGCCTAGAAAAGAAAGGACCATATTTGTCACAGGGATATCCCTTCTACAATGGCCAATAAACAAGACCTCAT
Source organism: Acinonyx jubatus (assembly GCF_027475565.1). Taxonomy (NCBI): domain Eukaryota; kingdom Metazoa; phylum Chordata; class Mammalia; order Carnivora; family Felidae; genus Acinonyx; species Acinonyx jubatus. Next base: position 97,574,440 of record NC_069381.1, on the reverse strand, counting down.
TGTATTGATTTTTAATATCCTGAAGTTCAAACAACTTCTTTTTATATTTTTTAAGTTGTTGGTATTTGCTTTGGTGTTTTTATGCCTTTAAAATGTGGTCTTCACCTTTGGTCCTGATTATCCCATACTTCGATTTTTACTAGTCTGTTTCTTTGGCCAAGGTGTTCAAGCTCATACTGATCTGTTTTGTGCTTAATTAAGAAGTGGCTAATCTGCCTTCTCAATAATCAACTGTTCTGTTGATCACATTTGTAGAACTCAAATCCACCAAGAAAGCCATAATAACCATTCTTCCAACAACTGGAAAGCTGTCGGCTTGGATACAGTTTTAGGATGAAGTAGCCCACAAGATGCGTGACCAGCAAATTCCAAATTCTGATTCTCAGTTTCATGTGTGAAAGTAATTTCCAGTAATTCTTCTTCATGTCAATGCTGGTTGGGGTAATGCACTTCCTTAGTTCTCCTGTAATACGTTCAGGAATGGATAAAAAAAAAAAAAACTAAAGGCATTGTCAAATTATAAAAAAAAAAAAAAAAAAAAAAAAGCAAAATTATGGGTGCCTGGGTGGCCTAGTTGGCTGAGCATCCAGCTGTTGGTTTCAGCTCAGGTCATGATCTCATGGTTTGTGGGATCGAGCCCCACATTGGGCTCTGCGCCGACACCATGGAGCCTGCTTGGGTTTTTTTTCTGTGTCTCTCTCCGTTTCTTTTTCTGCCCCTCCCCTGCTTGTGCTCTAACTGTCTCTCTCTCAAAATAAACCAATGTAAAAAAAAAAATTTTTTTTCAAAAATTAAAAAAAAAAAAAAAGCAAATTAAAGCATACAAAACTGAAACCCAGGAAAACTCCTTGACAGATCTAGGTAAACTGGGCATGGTTGATTTAGAAATGTCCATTCAGGGACTTAGGACAATGTGTTTACAACCAGCTTTCCATATGCACCACTCCCTAACACATGAGATTTTGGTTTGTTTTGTTTCCAACTTTTAAAACTTTTCAAATATACTTTATTTATCACATACCTACTATGTGATCTAAAGAGTTCTGTTTTGTCAAAGCTCAGACAAGACACACTAGGACCGTGATCCCTATAGTATTCAAGAAGATTGTACTGGTGTAAGGTTTTGGAAAGAGGTCACTCACCAGACTCGACTCAATTGCTAGCATGTTTTCTTATCCCTTTGGCCAATACTTAAACCAAGGTAAAATCCAAACCAGGATATCACCAGGTCATTGCAAACTAAACTATAATAAACCTAAATATGGTAACCATTATATTCTCAAAGAGTGTGTTTTTTATGAGGCATACATGTATAAATGTATAAGTCACTCAAATCCTTAACTGGCTAGAGAGTACTGGAGGGATGACTCTCTTATTATTTTAAGCGACAAGTCAAATTCCAAAGCTAGAATGTTCTTTTTTGTACAATTCATTTGAAACTGAAAAACCACTCACAAGTTGAAAAACCTGGAAATCTTCTTTTCCTATACATTAACAGACAAGAAAGAAGAGAAAGACAAAATATTTTCAGTCTTTCAGGATGACCTAGATAAATCCATTTCCGTCTTATAACCAACATCTGTATTTTTGTTCATATGCTTACCAAAATCATTGAGTTCATCAGCTGGGCATTTATTATACTGTATTTTCAAAAAGGATTTGAGGGGGCTAGCACTAAAAATGTGGGCAAAATCATTCACCCATCTAAAGAAAGTAGCCCGGAGGGAAAATCAGACACCAGCAGCAGATGCCTCAGACATAAAAGGTGAAAGGAACATAAATATGGTGAATACTGGCGTGGTACAGAGCCAGGTGCCATGCAGAGCCATCCAGCTCTTAAGGATGAAAAAAAGGCAAGAAAATAGAAGTGAAGAGTGTTGACTATTGACTGGGTAGCAGGGAAAGATCCAGGAAGATTTTTAATATCTGGATTCTTATTGCTTAGAGGCTTAGAATAAGATGTCACTTCCTGTAAAGGGTAAGTATTATGTGTGTCAACAAAAGGTGTTTTAGCTGTAACACAGAGATTGGAATAGACCCATCAAAGGTCATTATGGTGATCCAAGCCAGCCAGGATGGGGTGGGGGCCTCAGAGAAGAAAATGGATTCAAGATGGAAACAGAGATTTGGGTTGAGCCATCCATAAACAGCTATTATATGACACCAAGAGATCAATCACAGATTGAGTGAAGCTGGAAGATGACTTTTTAAAAAATTTTTTACTTTACATAGTGAGGTGGGGGAAAGGAAAAGGGAGAGAGAGAATCCCAAGCAGCCTCCATGCCCAGCGTGGAGCCCGACGCGGGGCTCAAACTCACGAACCGTGAGATCAGGACCTGAGCCGAAATCAAGAGCTGGACACTCAACCAACTGAGCCACCCAGGCATGCCTAGAGAGAAGATGAGTTTTAAAAGAAGTACCAAAATGTATTTTTAGCATCTCCCTTGAAATCATCAGACCTTAAGCTTTCTGGAAATGTCACAAGTCAATTCAGTCAATTCAGTCCTTTTTTCTGACATGGCAGAAATAGGATAATCTAAAAAAATTAATTATTGCTTCAAAATGGACGGCATGCTTATACAATCCTAAAAGTAAAATTAATGTCCAAGTAATGACAACTGCCTATCAAATGGAAAGGCACAGCACCTTATAACCAGATAATTAACAACCAACCAACTTTTGCATAATACTCTCCCCTTATCCCAACAACCACCTTTTAGAATTAGGTATTTATTATTATTATTATTAATTATTCCCATTTGATGGATGACGCAGCTGCAGCTCAAACATGATCACACTAGAGTAAGCCTTGGGGACTGTACCTGATGCTGACATCGGTCTCAAAACCTCCTTCTTTGAGTACTATGTACTCGAATTAGTTAAGTAGGACAACTGTGGGGCTAAATCAATGAAATAACACTATATTTAAGTGTGTTAAATCCCAAGCACAGAAATTCCCATATACCAGGGAAAGAGTTTCTATTTCTTAACCCTTAGCATGTGTTCCATCCAGGAGGCTATGAAAAAAAAAATCAACGATATTAGAACACTAGAAACATGTAGGTTTTTGTGGCTCAGGGTAACAGAATCAGGGGCTCCTGGAAAGGAGAGGGCAAAGGAAGAAAAGGAAGGTCCTGTGTCAGATATGAAGTTAAGGTCACATGACCCACGGGTGTGAGGAACATGAGAAGGCTCAGAGTGAGGAGAACAGAATAACTTAAAAATCAACCTCCAGGGGCACCTGGGTGGCTCAGTCGGTTAAGCGTCTGACTTCGGCTCAGGTCATGATCTCAAGGCTTGTGAGTTCGAGCCCCATGTTGAGCTCACTGCTGTAAGCACAGAGCTGCTTCGGATCTTCTGTCCCCCCACCCTCTCTCTCTACCCTTACCCTGCTTGGGCTCTCTCTCAAAAATAAATAAATCTTAAAAAAAATAAATCAATCAACTTCCAAAGTGTTTTTGAGGGTGGGCAGGGGAGGGATTTATCTCATTCCATGGTGCATGTTTTAAATACAAATACTTAAAATGTCTATATATTTTTAAAATATTTTACACTTTTTAAGTAATCTCTATACCCAGTGTGGGGCTCGAACCCCAAACTCCAAGATCAAAAGTTGCATGCACCACTGATCAAGCCAGCCAAGTGCCCCCAAATTTCTATACATTTTTTTAAGTTTATTTTTTATTTATTTTGGGTGAGAGAGAGAGGAGAGAGCGCATGCGCAAGCAGGGGAGGGGCAGAGAGAGAGGGAGAGAGAGAATCCCAAGCAGGCTCCACGCTGGCAGCCTAGAGCCTGATGCGGTGCTCAAACCCATGAACTGTGAGATTCATGACCTGAGCCAAAACCAAGAGTCGGACGCTGAACCGACGGAGGCACCCAGGTGCCCCCCAATTTCTGTATTTTTAAATGAACTTTTATCATGTACTCTTTGACATCCTCATATGACACACAGGAGCTTTTTCGCTAGCTTGCTTTTTCCCTCTGCTGAACAGCCCCATGCTACCTCACCCCTCCATACAGCACTAGAACACAGATTATAAGATGCTTCCAAAAATCGGTCAGGGCTATCAGGAGACGAATAAGCAAGAAGAGACCCTCTTAACTCTGAGAACTGAGTCACACACCCAGCCTCTGCCCTGGGCAACTTCTCACCGGCTCTGTCAATGTCACAAATTTGTCTTGTCTCTGCTCCGGTTTTTTTTCCTGTGATCTGAACTGCCCGCTCCTCCCCCTTCTATTGTAGGGTGACATTCCACGGAATGAGGGTTGAGAAACATGCTGTAGCCACAGACGACTCTAATGGAAGGAACAACACATTATGTAAACAAAAATCCTTTAGCCTAAGCTCTTCCAAGCAGGGGGTCATTTCCCTTCCCTAAGGAGGCTGTGCCTGCCTGTCCTTGTCTTGGCCCTCAGCGGTGAAAACGAATAATCCCTCACTCACATGTGAATAATACAGAGCCGCTGCCCTGCAGGGCCCATGGAGGGCACGGCTCCCCACAGGGAAACAAACGTTCATCACTCGACTTTGCGTGAAGCCTGGCACCTCCAGGAACTGATTGCCTCCTCCCAGTACAGCCCTCCCCCACTCACCCCAGCCCCCCTCGTCCCTGGTGGGCTCCTGTTCACCCTTCACGGCCCTGCCTGGTCCACCGAGTGGGTCCATCTCCCTCCCTACTTTGGCTTCAAGTATGATGTTTGGTGAATTACACATTTCCTTGTCTCTCGCGTAGGATGCTGAGAGCTTCTTACAGCCCTATTTGCGTCTAAGTGCTTACCTGTCAGGACCAGCACTAATTAAATATATGCTGAATTATTCATGCAACAAGAGTGAATGATGTGGGTTACAGGCATCTTCATATACAATATCTCGATGTCACGACTTCAAGGATTGAGTTGTGCGTTTATGGACAGGCAGGGCAGGAACGGCCTTACCAGTCACCCAGGGGCCACTGAGTGGCGCTCTCGTGACAGGAAGGGAGAGGGAGATCTGGAATCAGAGGGGTCTCCTAGAGGACATAGAGAATACTTTGGCTTTATTGCTAGCCTCTACATTAATGAGAAAGAAAACTATGGAGGAAAAAAAAATTCCCAAACGATGGCAGTTTCCTGCCTAGAAAGGCAAAGTCTGTTCCATTGAAACACGCTTCCCAAAGCCTGCTTTGGGCGAGCACTGTGAGCGGTCCACAAATACCTGCACTGAGACAAGTGTGGAGGGTCTGCGGGGGGTAAGAATGCTGCCGTGAACAACCCACAGACCATCAGTGACCCCGCAAGCCAGGCAGGGGCCGTGGCAGGTCTCAGAGTCGCGTCCAAGCCCCTTGCCTGGCTTCTGTGTCTCTGGGAAAGGTGAACTTGTTCACAAGCTTGGTGTCCACCACGAGCCCCGACTCGGACTTCCCCAGAGGGGGAACAGACCCCCCCCCAACCGTGGCACAGCCTACCTTCTACTCCCAGCAGTCCTGGCAGGCTAGCCAGAATGGGCAGACAAGACTGGGCCTGTGTTTTCTGACAGAGCTCTTTGTCACTGGAAGTCCCGCTTTAGGGAAAATCAAGTCATATTAGAAGTGCCGTAGCCCTACCCAGACTCTCAGCTTGTCAGTAGCTTCCCTGACACGCCTGCAGGTCATCCCTGAGGGCTCTGCACAGTGCTGGTTACGGTGGCTCCGTAGAAGATTCTGGATTCTCTGCTACCAAGTCCAACCAAATTTCAGCCCTCCGCCGTCCTGTATGTCCCATAAAAATATTTAGAGCCTCGTGCAGGAAAATCTCGCTTCAGTAGAAAATGCGGTAACAGAGGCCTCCAGCGATTCGGGACTACTTGGCCAGGGTATTTCAGGAACAGTTTCATGGTGATTAACTAACTTGCTTCATTTCAATGTAGTTGTCACTCTGAATTACCACTTAATGGGTGAAGTGTGCAGGCTATAACAATCAGTAGTGCAGGCATAAGGAAGCAAGACATTAAAAAAAAAAAAATTAGCCCCTAAAGCAATTATTGTAGTGAATTTTTCAAATAGTTTTAATACCCGGTCCTTTGACCCGAGGGTATGGCTTGGGGAAAATATATTAATCTCAAGATAATAATCAGTCAATTTCAGTTCTTCGATATCTACAATGATATTAAAGATTTCAACCTTACTCTTTTCGGTTGCAAACATTAATTAAGCATGATAATTGTGTGTCTCTGTGATATTTGGTACTTTCTGAATGAGTCAGAGCTCAGGGAATAATTTGAATACAGCAGACAGCAATTTGCTACATAAATTCACCCCAATGCCTATTAGCTCATTGTGAAATAGTCAAAGCTCCTAGATTAGAGGGGTTCTTTTTTGCATTAATACCAAGTTAATCACATCTACGTAACCTTTTATTCACCCTTCCCCAAACCTTCCATGAATAACTTCTGTAAGCCCTGACCTGAATGGAATAAGGTACCGGGTGGGAGTTTTAAAGTACGTATTTTGAATACCGTCTCCTGAAACGATAGAGCTCTACAGGATCCATCCTGGTATTTATTTTCAGGGGGATTAGGTGAGAGGTGAACAGGCTTTATGCTTGTTTTTTTTAAACCAAATACCAAATTTGGTTATTTTACACCAAATAATTTCCATCAGAACCATACAGCATCTATATACCACAAACCTGCATCTTAAGGGTATTTACCAACTACTGGGTAAGTCACTTACTGGGTAAGTTCAGGTGCCAGTTTCAATGCTACCCCCCTGGAGATTTGGAGGAGCAACTGTAGGAAAGCCTACAGAGGCCATTAAAATGGACTGCATGCTGACAGTCAGTGCAGGGTGTGCTTGGGGACCGCATCCGCTGAAATAAAGATGACCTCATCTGGGGGCGCGGAGACCAGCAGCTCCTAAAGGGGTGCTGGCGAGGGTGCGGCTGCGGTCGCCATCCTGCCCTCCACTAGTGGCCCCGGCTGCTCCATCAGCCTAGTTCTCTCTGTTCTTCCCTCTGCTGCTGCTTCTCTTCTGACTCTTGTCATTTTGGTAGCAGCGGCAAGAAACCTGGAAGCCGCCCATAGCACCCTCTTCGAACCACCCCCGGGACTTGGAACGCCACCCACACGGGGCTCCGATGTCCGGGGCGGAAGGAGAGTGTGGGAATTCACACGAGACGCCCACGGCCCGAGCGGTGGGCAGGAGAGCACGCAGCCTGCATACTCTATTTGCACCTCAAAATAAAAGGGGAAACATGAGATCTGCTGCACTAAAAACGCAAAGCAGAGAGCGTCCTCTCAGGTCCACCTGAATATAGCCGGAGGAGAGAGGTGTGTGGTACCATCCACACGAGGGCAGCCGGCTGCTGAGTCTAGATGCAGGTGGACTCCCGAGGAGCAGGGAGACTGCCACTCGTTTGACTTAATTCTCCTTCACTATTTTTTGTTATATCAGGAAACGAGTAAGTTTATTTGGGCTTGACAATTACTGAGGCTTAACTGAATCGTTACTACTTTGACAGTACTTGTGTGATTTATTGTTTTATGTTTTTTGGTGGCGGGGGGGAACGGCTGGCCAGGTTCCTCATGAGATGTTTACAAACATCCTGAGAGTTGTATGATCACCTTGGGGACAGCAAACTCATGAAAGATTTGCAGGTGGGCTGACCCCCTCTTCCCTTTTTTTTTTTTTTTTAACATTTTATTTATTTTTGAGAGACAGAGAGAGACAGAGCATGCGCAGGGGAGGGGCAGAAAGAGGGAGACACAGAGTCTGAAGCAGGATGCAGGCTCTGAGCTGTCAGCACAAAGCCTGACATGGGGCTCGAACTCACAAACCGTGAGATCATGCCCTGAGCTAAAGTCGGAAGCTTAACTGACTGAGCCAGCCAGGCGCCCCCTCCCTCTTACCTTCTACCTCAGTCATATGCCACAGTGGAAGGGCCACAGAAATCTGTGGCCCGGCTCCTCCATTTACAGTGTGACACTGAGTGAGCCACCAGCTACTCTGAGCTCACGAATTCTGATATTTTTAATTTGCGAGCCACAATGCAAACGCTATGACTGTCTGCCCTTCTTCCTTAGAATTCACTCTCTCAGAGGCAAATCCAAGCAGGTGACGGGCAGCCCGGGCTCGGTGAGGATTTATTTTGCTTAGCTTTCCACCCAACATGTATGCACCATGGGCCATCGTCCCACAGTCACCTGGCCGACCTTCATTCCCACCAACCCACCGACCCCATACCTCCAGCCACTCTTCCCAGGCAGAGCCAAGCTCCTCCCTCTGTTCTGCATGGAAGTGCTTCTGGGGCTGTGGAGGGCGGCTGGGGGCCATGGGGGTATGGAAGCCCTTGATCTCGCTTCTCTTCACTGACAGCAGCAAAGTACCTAGCTATTTTAAATCCTGAAATGCCAACTGAGAAGACGTTAAACCTAAAGGCTTCTGTCTGTTGAGAAAAAACAAGCCTGAAAATCACTGGAGTAGTGGAAAGAATATGGGCTCATCGAACCCAGACCGGTGACTTATTAAATACGTGATTTAGGGCAAATTCCTTCAACTTTCTGCCCACCAGTTGTTTCATCTATAGGGCAGGGCTATGGCCAGGACTAACGAAGCAGCACATGGGGAAGGTCTCTGAGAGAGAGAGCCTTTCCCATAAGAGCAAAATAAAGTAGTCATAGTTACCTGCCTCTTCACTCTCCTCTACCCACCGAACCTTATAAAACTCATCTGCACCCACAAACTCTTTGCGTGGAATGGTCTCACTGCAGCAGAGGATTCCGTGAGGACCGTGGACCTCTGTCTCGTTATGCGGCCAGCAATGCCACCTGCACTCCTCCATCAGCAGAGTGGGCAGGCCACGGTCGCCCTTGCGAAGCATCATGAACCCACTCAGGCCGGAAGCAGCCAGTTTAGCATCTGGGATGCCCCAAAGATAACCCGTCCCCATGCGGGATAACCCGTCCACCCCCTGGAGGTGCCCACAGAGCAGCAGTGCAGCAATATCTCCAACTGTGCAGCTGGACAGCCCCACCACCACCTGCCATTCTGGACACATCTCGGGGCACCTGCTGGAGACCAAGGATCACGGTCCGCACAGAGAATATTTGTGCCTTGAGATACACCTCTGAGGTAGATAACTGACCTCCTGATGGGACGGGAACCTCATGTGTGCCTCTCTACCACGGGAGGAAAGTAGCAGGCATCTATAAATCTATAATGCGAAGACATCTCAGGAATGAGAAAGGACAGGTGAGTAACAGGAAGGAGGGAGACAGGGTGGGGAAGGAGGAGTGAAAGACAAAGAGAAAAACAGGGAGGTACATGCAGAGAGAATGAGACAGAAACGTCAGAGAAAGAGAAAGGCAAGACAGAGACAGTGAGATAGACACAGAAAAAGGCAGAGAGGAAGAAATGGGAGGTAAATAACGAGAAAGGCAGAGATGGAGAGAGGTGAGGATAGAGAGAAACAGGTGCAGAGAGACAAAATGACAGAGAGCGGGAAAAAATAAGGAGAGAAAAGAGAGAGCAAGAGAGAGGGGTGTGGGGAGGCGGGGGAGGGAGACAGGCACACAGTTCCGGTCTGATGAAGCCAGATGGCGAGAGAGACAGTGATTCACAGATGTGCCCCAGTGGTCGTTAGAAGGGGACATGACAGGCAGGTAAGGTGAAGCCATCTTAGCCCATCATCCTTTTTTTTTTCAGAGCTGCTTTAAACATCATTAGCGCTTGCTGGGAAAGCTATTTAATCCCATTTCTCCTGCATCTACCAACTCTTTATCTTGGGAGTAGTAGCCCCTGGGACTCCCTTCTTTCCCTATTCAGCCTCCAGTCGAGCACTGTGAAGGGGGTGAGCCACTGGGCACCAGCACGGGAGGTACGCTGGTGACCAGGGCGCCCAATCCTGCTGGCCTGGAGCGTAGTTTCTGACGGCACTCTCCTTCCTTGGCCCATATCAAGGCCTTATCTAGCATCAGGTGAGTAGTAGTTGCCCAAGGAATATTTGCTAATAATGGGGTCCCTCTGATGATATCTGAAAGGGCTCCTAATTATAGATTTCATTAGTATTAATTTAATTCAATTCCATTGAAATGTGTTGAGTGTCTGTGCTGAAGCACGGTGTTGCTATGGTATTTAATTTACTTTAAAGTATGAAGTACATACCTTGGGATATTCTGCATAAACATTACTTAGGCCAAGCTCCCATCTGGTACCAAGATTATTCTAGTGGAGGCTGTACTGGCCAGTGGTGGTCAGTGGGCCCATTCTCCAGAGCGAGGTCCTGCAAGGACTTTAATCACTGTCTCTATCAGCAATGGTTCCTTTGCTTCTTCTTGATTAAAGCAGTGGCCTGTTGACTAGCAATGATATGATCCCAAAAAACAGGTTACCTCTGGTGAAATTAGAGACACCCAAGTTATATAAATTAGGTCAATATATTTTAGAGACATTCACTACCCTTCCCTAAATTTGTGGGATAATCCAGTGTGTTCTGTATTCTTTATAAAGGGGTGATGCCCTCGGCTCAACTCCCTCCTTGGTCCTGAGACAATACGAATTCTGGATGGTTCTGCTTGCTTGATGCTGACAGGGAGGGGAAGTGTCAGTACTCTCACTATGGAAAACTGGAGTTTTTCTGTAGTGACCTGATATGCAAACTGTAGAGTACCGACCGAACCACAAAGCTATGACTTCTCAAGCCTGTAAGATATTTTATTTTGTGCTTCTCTGATAATAAGAATTAAGTTGATAAATGCTTCTATATGGGGCAGAATCTGGTCCGAGATCCACTTTCAGTTTAATATGGTAATGGATTTGTTGGAGGGCAGACCTATGGCTCTCACCCACCGCAAAATCCTATGAGGACTGTTTATAAACAGAACAAGGGCTTTTTGGAGAAATGACTAATTCCACAGTTGGGGTGGGGGGTGGGGTAAAAGATGAACCTGAAATACCTTGTTATGACAAAATTTTTTCAACTCCCCCCCCCCCCCAATGATGGGCACATCAGAAGGACACAGGAGGACTTTCAGCTCCAGGAAAATGGAATAAATGTACTTTTCCTTGTTTCTCCCAGTAGATACCACTAAGACCCCTGGGCATCGGGTAGAACACAAACATAAAAGAATTCTGAAAGACGGAGGGAAGACCAGCCAAGACCCTGGGACCCAAGGAATGAGCCAGTGGTGAGTTCCCGGGTTTCTCTTTGCTTCACATGCCCAAGACTGGGGACTGAAGAAGACAGCAACTTAGAAATGCCAAGAAAATTACAAAAGAAGCCCCAAACAAAACCTACTTTCTCCAGCCAAAGGCCTGGGAAAGGGGCAGCCCAGAAAGACAGAACATTGTTAGATTATAGCCGTTTTATTCTGGCCAATCACCACCATGAGAAACAAAAACCAACTATGGCCCCAACCCCATCCACAGCGAAGGCTAAGTGGGGAAACTAACCCTTCCCCCCAGGCTGGGTAGTAATAAGTGACCCCACCTTACTCCACTTGGGTGTGTCAGAAAAAGACAAACAGGTGAGCCAGCACGATCATTCCTGCCGCCTGCAGTAGGAACCCTCCATACCACCGCCACCACCACTGGTGGTGGTGCGACCTCACGGGGAGACAGGATTTCCAACACCATGTGACAGTAATGAGGCCCCTCTCCCCTCTTCCTGGGCCAGAACTGTGTCCGAGAAAGTCTGCTGAAATGGAAGATTTACTTAAGGCCCAGAATCTCTTAACATAATCCCCCTAACTGCTGGTTTCAAACAAAAATAATTTGTGATACCAGCAACCAGGAAAATCTCAAAGTAGAATGAAAACAAAACAAAACAAAAAGACAACTACTGAGATGGCAGAGATGTTAGAACTATCTGACAAAGATGTGAAAGCGGCCATCATAACAATGCTTCCAGGAGCACTTACAAACATGCTCGAAACAGATGACAAAATAGACCCAGCGGAAATACAGAAAGTCTCACCGAATAAAGAGAATATACTAAAAAAGAACAAAATGGAAAGCTTAGAACTAAAAAACCGCAATGAGTGGGTTTAACAGCAGAATGAAAGAGACAGAGGGAAGAATCAATACAGGTGAAAATGGAATAAAGGAAAATCTCCAATATGAAAACAAAGATAAACTAGACAGAAGAAAATGAACAAGGCTTCAGAGATCTATGGGGCTAGAGCAAAAAAAAAAACCCTAATATTTCTGTCATTGGAGTTCTGGAAGGAAAAGGGGAAGAGGATAAGCTTAAAATTAAAAATAAATATAAATACATAAATACATAAATACAGAAAGAAAAAGGAAGGAAGGAAGGAAGGAAGGAAGGAAGGAAGGAAGGAAGGAAGGAAGGAAGGAAGGAAGGAAGGAAGAAAGAAAGAAAGAAAGAAAGAAAGAAAGAAAGAAAGAAAGAAAAAGAAAGAAAGAGGGGCACCTGGCTGGCTCAGTCAGTCAAGCGTCCGACTTAGGCTCTGGTCATGATCTCACGGTCCGTGGGTTCGAGCCCGTGTCTGACTCTGTGCTGACAGCTCAGAGCCTGAAGCCTACTTCCGATTCTGTGTCTCCCTCTCTCTCTGCCCCTTCCCCGCTCATGCTCGCTCACGCTCTCTCATTCTCTCAAAAATGAATTATCATTGAAAAAAGTGTTAGAACAGAGTACTTGAATAAATAACAGCTGATAATTTCCCAATTTGTCAAGAGCCATACACCTACAGATCCAAGAAACTCAGTAAATCCCCAACAGGATAAACCTGAAGAAATTCACACCAAGAAACATCACAATCTGACTTCTAAACACTAGCGACTAAAACACTAAAAAAAATCTTGAAAGTAGCAAGAGGGAAATTCCCTGTAGGGAAAAAAAAAAGAAAAAGCAATTCAAATACCACCATATTTCTCATCAGAAGCCATGAAGCCTGAAGGAAGTGGCACAGGAGTTTCTAATGCTGAAGGAAATCAACTGTCCACCAAGAATTTTATTACCAGTGAAAATAAGTGATGAAGGAAAACTAAGAGAATGTGCCAGCATCACAATTACCCTAAGACAGTGGCTAATGGAAGTTCTCTAAAAAGGAAGAAAACATAAAAAGGGGATCGTGGAACATCAGGAAGTAAAAAAGAGCACTGTAAGAAAAAACTGGGGTAAATATGTTAGACTTTCCTTCTCTTGAGTTTTGTAAATTACGTTTGATGGCTGAAGCAAAAATGATAACACTATGTAATATGGTTCTAAAAGTATGTGGGAAAAATATTTAGAACAATTATATAAATAAACCGGAGAGGGCAAAGGAATGTACAGTGAAGTAGAATTTCTGTATGTCACTCAAACTGGTGATATGACATCAATAGACTGTGATAAGTTATGTAAATATAAGGCAATGTCAAGAGCAATCACTAAAAAAGCTATAAAAAATACTATAGATAAGTCAGAATAAATTCTAAAAATGTTCAAATAACCTATAGAAAGACTGGAAAAATCAAAGAAAAGAAACCAACAACAGAAAACAATAAAAAATAATAAGTTAGAAGAGGTAAGTTCTATCGTATAAATAATTATATTAAATGTAAATTATATAAAAAATATAAATAAAGATAGAGATTGACAGTGTGGGTTTAAAAACCGGACCCAATTATGTGCTGTCTACAAGAAACTAATTTCATACATACAGACAAGCTGAAAGTAAAGTGGAAAAATACATAATCATGCTAACAAAACTAATCGAAGAAAGCAAGAGTGGCTAGATTAGTATCAAACCACATTTCAGAACATAGAAAATTACCAGGGACATAAAGGTACATTATAAAATGATAAAAAGAAGCAAGAAGACATAGCAATCATCCATATGTATAGACTAAACAGAGCTAAAAAATATATGAAGGAAAAACTAGGAGCAGTGAAAGGAGAATTCAACAAATCTACAATAATAATTGAAGACATAAATACTCTTCTCTCAACAATATAGAACAACTAGGCGGAAAATCAGCAAGGATATAGAAGAAATCAACAATACCATTGACCAACAGGATCTAAACAATATTTATAAAACACTCCACATAACAGCAGCAGTTTGTTCAAGTGCCAGTGGAACATATACCAAAAGAGACCACATCCTGAATCATAAAGGAAACCGTAACAAATTTTTAAAAAATTGAAATCACACTGTCCTCTGACCATAATGGAATCAAACTAGAAAGCAAAAACAGAAAGCTAACAGGAAAATCTCCAAACACTAGGTAACTAAACAAGAGACTTCTAAGTAACCATTGGGTCAAAGAGGAAGTCTTAAGGAGGAAAAAAAAATACAGTGAGCTAAATGAAAATAAAAATACAACATGCCAAAATTTGTGGGACACAGCTAAAACAGTCATGAGAGGAAATTTTATAGCACTAAAATACTTATATTTGTAAAGAAGAAGACTCATTAAAAATCTAGGCTACCAACTCTATAACCTTAAAAAGAAAAAGAGAAAAAGAAACTCAAAGCAAGCACAAGAAAGGAAATAATAAAGGTAAGAACAGAAATCAATACAATTAAAAATAGAAAAATAACAGGGAAAAATCAATGAACAAAATGCTGGTTCTTTAAAACAATCAGTAAAACTGACAAGCTTGTATGACTGACAAGTAATTAAATAGGACAGAAGACACAAATTACCAAGATCGGGTAATAGAAGAGGGGATTTCATTTCAGACTCTGCAAACATCAAAAGAATAATAAAGTAATACAATGAATGACTCTACACACGTAAATCTGACAACTTAGATGAAATGGACCAAGTCCTTGAAAAGCACAAATTGCCACAACTCACAATACAAAATAAATCATTTAAACAGCTACATAACCTTTAAGAAAATTGAATTCATAATTTTAAAACTCCCAAAAAAGAAATGTAAAAAAAAAAAAAAAAAAAGCCCAGATGATATTACTGGAAAGTTCTACCAAATATTTAAAGAACTAACACAAATTCTACCCAATCACTTCCAGAGAACAGAAAAGAATGGAATACTTCTCAATTCATTTTATGAATGCACCCTGATACCAAAACCAGACAAAGGTCCAAAAAAAGAAAACAACAGATCGATATCTCTCATAAATACAGAAGCAAAAATTCTTAACAAAATATCAGCAAACAGAATTCAGCAATATATACAGAGAATATGCCATCAAGAGATGCAAAGCTGGTTCAATATTTGAAAGTCAATCAGGACAACCCACCATAGTAGAAGGTGAAAAAAACCCCACATAATCACTGCAATTGATGTCAAACACTGCAAATTGCTCTATTTGACAAAATTCAATACATATTCAAAATAAAAACTAAAAAAAATTAGAGGGGCGCCTGGGTGGCTTAGTCAGTTAAGCGTCTGACTCTTCATTTTGGCTCAGGTCGTGATCTCATGGTTGTGGGATAGAGCCCTGTGCTGGGCTCCGTGCTGAGCGTGCAGCCTGCTTGAGATTCTCTCTCTCCCCCTCTGCCCCTCTCCCCCACTTGCACACTCTTTAAAACAAATAATTGAATGAATGAATGAATGAGTAAATAAATGAATAAATAAATATTTTAAAAAGGACGCAAGAGCCAGCTTGAAGCCAGCTTGAAGAGATTCCCACTGGTAAACTGGGGATAATTTGAGCACCAAAATAATTAAAGATGGTAAAAAATTATAAATAATTAAGAATAGGGACCAATAAGTACATACTAATGATAGATATACAGGTAGATACATAGATAGAGATAGAGATAGAGATAGAGATAGAGATAGAGATAGAGATAGAGATAGAGATAGAGATAGATAGAGAGATAGAGAGATAGGGACAGACAGGCAGGCATACAGATGGACAAGGGAAAAGAAAGGGTTTTGCTTCCAGCTAAAAATGGAATGCCATGGAAATCTTAAAAAAAAAAAAAAAAGCTTATAGATATAGAGAACAGACTGGTGATTGCCAGAGGGAGGGGGTGGAGGGGGTGGGTAAAATAGGTAAAGGGGTTCAAAAGGTACAAACTTCAGGTTATAAAATACATAAATCCTGGGGATGTAACGAGCAGCCTGATGACAACAGATAATAATAATGCACAGATGCTAAAAGAATACATCTTAAAAGTTCTCCTCACAAGAACAAATTTTGTAACTATGGATGGTGATGGATGTTAACCAGACCTACCATGGTGATCATTTTGCAATGCATACAAACATTGAATCATTATGTTGTACACCTAAAAGTAATATAATGTTATAGGTCAACTATACTTCAAAAAAATGGGGGGGGCGCAGAATGCCAACTGGTAAATATGGAGGAAGTGCTAGAGTAAAGAAATCATCATTTTGCAACCATCATAGTCTTAGCTTGGTTTACAAAAGCATCATGAAAAGATGCTCCATTTGGAGTGGGGGGTTCTGATAAGAGTACATTTGCATAATCTTGAAGTGATTCTCCATAGATTACATATTCCTGGAAATGAAAAGAATGTTCACTGGACAGGGGAAAAGTCAAGCAATACCTGGAGTGGCTGATCAAAATTATCACCAAAAAGGGACAGATGGATAGCGTATGTGACCCAGAAGGGCATATTACTTATTACTATTCTGACTTCGGATGTGTAACGTTAATGAGAAATCATCAGACAGACCCAAAATGGAGAACATTCTTATTTTTAAAAAGAGGGGAGGTATGTCTTCTTCAAAAGTATCAATGTCATAAAAGGAAAAGGCTGAAGGTGAAAAGACCCTAAGAGCCATGACAACTAAGTGTTAACATGTGACCCTAAAACGGAACTGAGTACAAGAGGGGGAAACCAGTGCTAGCAAGGACAGTACTGGGTCAAGTGACAAAATTGGGTATGGATGGTAGATTAAAATACAGAATCAATGTTAAACTTTTTTTTTAATATTTTAATGTTTATTTATTTTTGAGAGAGAGAGAAGAGAGCCAGAGAGACAGAGCATGAGCGGGGGAGGGCAGAGAGAGAGGGAGACACAGAATCTGAAGCAGAACAGAATTCTGTCAGCACAGAGTCTGATGCAGGCTCTAACTCATGAACTTTGAGACCATGACCTGAGCCAAAGTCGGACGCTTAACGGACTGGGCCACCCGGGTGCCCCAATGATAAATGTCTTGAAGTTAGTAATTGTCCTGTGGTTATGTAAGAAAATTCCTTTACTTTTTAGGAAGTACACGCAGAAGTATTTGGGCATAAAAGAACAACAGTGTGGTATATGGAACTTTCAAAAGGCTTGGAAAAAAACGGATAGTAATGATAGGTGAAATTAAAGGATGTAAGGGTATTTATTCTCTGTAGGAGTCTTGAAATTTGCCAGTTTGAAATTATTTCCAAATTAAAAAAACATTTTTTTAAGTTCTTTGGCTACCGTTACCTATCAAAGAACTAAGAGATGTGCATACCAATTTGTACGGGATAGGCTTCCAAAAAGTAGAGTAATTAAGAGCATAGGCCTCTCAGTTAAGACAAACTTGGCTTCAAATCTAGCTCTGACCCTCTAAGCTGACCTGACCTCAAGATGCCTCGATTTCTTCACCTGTAAAATGGGGAAAATAACGTTGACCTCATAAATTATTCTGAAGGTTAATGAGTTCAGGGAGCGTTATCACAACACCTAGCATATAGTTAGTCATCATTCCACAGTGCTACTTGCTATTTCAATAGGTTAGCAGTCGTGGTACTCAGTTAGCACTTGTGGTGACGGTCATTGTTGCTAGCAGGCCACAGAGGTACAAAGATGACCAAAATATGGTTTCTGACCTCAAATGACTTCAAAAGAAACAGAGTTGAACCACAAGCTACCGTGGGTGACATAGTGCACACAAAATGTTACCGCAGCGGAAACAAGCGTATTTGCTTCTTCTGGGGGGTGGACTGGAAAGGATATCACAGGGAAGGTGACAGTCAAGGTGAGCAGTAGAGGGTAAGGTTAGGATTTCACCAGGTGGACACAAGGGTGAGGTTAGGGCATTCTGAGGTCAGTTACCTACCGAGGTAACAGGTAGGCCTCAGGCACTCAGGGCTTGGGTGGGAAAGAATGGAGGCAGAGGGAAGTGCAGGTGGGGCTGGAAAAGTACATCCGGGCCACAGCTGTGGAGGGTAAAGGGCCTTGAATGTAACACCCTAAGTGGGTTTCACGGTTTCCTGTGTGCAGTGGGAGAATCGGGGGAGGTTTTGAGTGAGGGGTGACGTGACTGGATGGTTGTCATAGAAAATATACCACCTGGCAGGAGCTCGGAACGTTAATCCAGTAATCATGCCTTCAAATGGAAACTCTTAAGGGAAGGCCAAGCAAATAGCCCCTTCGTGTCTCTTCTGTTTTTGGCACGTCCTGCCCAAAGGATGATAATCAAAACAGTCAGCAACAGGTAAGACTGGCTGATGCCATGGTGCACACACACACACACACACACACACACACAGGGGAGGTTGGGCAGGGGATGCAGGCAGGGCAGCTGGCAAGCACTCTGGTAGCCCTGCAGGGGGGCAGCCAAATGGATCTGGGGGCAGCTAACTGGCATGACAGTCAGCACCGGGAGCTGGCAATGCCCACCAGGCATTAACCTTATGGTTACGATCACCGGGACCAAGGGCTAGGCCAGGGTGGTGGTGGGCAAATGGATAGCTTGTGGGGAGCAGGCAAAGGACTGAGTATGTCAACTTTTAAACAACCAGTACACGTGCTTTCCGGCTGAGCGCGAGCCGTGCCCCTCTTACGCCAAGGTTTCCTTCACCAGACTATCCATCCTTAGTTTATGTACCTGGGGCTGGCCCAGAAGGTGCCATCCTTACCAGAACTATCTTGGCCACAAAGCCCCCTTCAAAGTAAGGCTTCCTGCACACACGAGGCGGTCCCACCTGTATTCTATATTGTACAGTCAAGGGGCCCCATGTGATCTACACACAGGACTGGACTGAATCCACACGAACTGTGGATGTTGTAGACAGTCACCACATTTCTGTCTCTTGACTCGGCTAATTTTTGTATACATAAGAAAAAGAAATGAGAGTTTTAATTCACTTTTTAAAAGGACACTGTAGTCCAACTTCGGCTCAGGTCATGATCTCACAGCTCGTGGGTTCGAGCCCCGCGTCGGGCTCTGTGCCGACAGCTCGGAGCCCTGGAGCCTGCTTCGGATTCTGTGCCTCCCTCTCTCTCTGCCCCTAACCCACTCGCATTCTGTCTCTGTCTCTCTCAAACATAAATAAACTTTAAAAAATAAATAAATAAATAAAAATAAAAGGACACTGTAATTGGAATGTGGCTCTTCCGGAGTGCACATCGTACTTCATCTAACCAGTCTGGTGAGGCTCATGCTTTTCCTGTTTGTAGCAAGAAGGAAAGAGAATATGTTCCCATACGACATTCTCCTTTAAACTCTCCAATGTACCCGACAGCTATTTGAAGAGGTGGCTGACATTTAAATCAACAAGACAGAAAAATGGTTCCATCTGGACCAGGAGAAACGTTCACCCAGCGATCGTGATCTTGTTTTCCCGACGGCCACCACTGGTGTTACCTCCGAGGCGATGGAGGTGAAAGTGCTGCTGAAGTGCACGTGCTTCCGGACCTCGCTGCCATTGGCAGTCAGCAGCCAGTCCCCCAAGGCGTGGTCGTCACCCGCCGACCGGTTGCCGTGGCTCTGGTTGGGCAGGAGCTCTGCCAGGTCCCAGTGGTAGGACGGCGTGGCCCCCACCAGTGCAATGAGGATGGCCTCCGTGGCCACGTAGAGCTGAAGGAGCAAACATACAAACTCATCAGTGTTGAGATCGCGATCAGCAGGCTCACAAGCCCCGCAAGATCAGTTTCTTGCTTTTGTGTTTTCGTGAGCTACACAAAACCAGACACATCAGAAGCAAAGGAGAGAAACTTGGAAAGGAAGCTTCCCGATCTACTACCAACAGCATCATCAGCAATCCCACTTGTAAAGCACCTTAGGCTTTTTCGGGGGGGGGGGGAGGGGGTCTCCTCTACATTTGAGACACATCTGATGCTCAGGACCCTGCACACGGATGACAGTATGACACTGGCGAAGGTGGGGATGGGCGGGGGACATTACGGCTCTGAAACACTACACTCTCAGTTCAGATAAGCAGGCACCAGGCTCCAAGAGTATCTTGGCCTTGGATTCACCATCTAAACAAAACCTTTTGTGGCACAGTTAAATGTCTCAGAAAACAGCACACATATATTCTCTCTCTCTCTCAGAGAGAGAGAATATACATACATAGTAAAAGAATATAGAGAGAGCATATTCATATAGAGTGTATATATATACACACAGAGACAAAGAATCTATATAGTGTGTATATACAGAGAGAACATTTATAGAGTACATATAGAGAGTATATATAAAAAGTATATATAGGAAGAAAATATATAGAGAGAGAAGTAGTATAGATAGATAACACATATATACAGAGAACACAAATGAAAATACTTTATTAAAGCAGGTAAGCATAATATGTACTTGAGTAGGCACTATTCTATTCTATTCTATTCTATTCTATTCTATTCTATTCTATTCTGTTTTATTTTAAGAGAGAGAGAGGCACAAGTAAGCAAGGGGCAGAGAGAGAGAGAGAGAGAGACAGAAAGAGAGAGAGAGAGAGAGAGAAGTGGAGCTCATTCCAAGGGGCCTTGAGCTCCCAGACCGTGAGATCATGACCAGAGCCAAAGTCAGATACTTAACCAACGGACCCACCCAGGCTCCCAAGTAGATACTATATTAAAACATAATAGACAACTTTCATAAGCTGTAAAGAAATTCAAAATCCCATAATAAATACTCACTTTATAACCCTTAGCTCTACTTAATCATTATTTAATCTAAACATAGTTGTTCCCCTAAAAAAAAAAAATTCCCTCATTCATTCAAGAAATAATTATTGAGCACATATGCCATTTGTCTCTGATTGTTCTGGGCCTTACAGCTATTCACAATCGGGTTTACAAGCTGTTGAGCCCTATGCAGCCTTTATATGCTATGAATTTCCATTTATATTAGTTCTCATTGCCGGATGATTATTTCAAGCTTCAAATGAATTTGGAAAACACAGAATCAGTCTGTTCCAGTGAGAACTCTCTCACTAAGGAAGAAATCTTATTTTAAGAACTGATCCCCATTAATTTAGAACCTGGTATCTTAAAATACCTTTAAACACAATAAGCGTTTTACAAAGTACGAAGCTGTGATTTCGCTATAGCATATAGTAACACCCCCACTGGACAGATGTGCTGACTGAGGCACGAAAAGGAGGAGATTTGCCAACAGCTTCGGCTCCATCCATCAGTGAACCCCGAGCTCCTTCCACACCACGGTGTAGGGGCATATTCAGCTGTTAAGTGGATAAGCTAAAATGCCAAAGGCAGAGTAATTTATCACAAGTAAATGATGGAATTAGCGTCAAGGAAAGAGAAAGGAAGTCATGCCATTGTGTGTGTCATAAGAGAAAGCTAACGTAAAACCCAGGGTGTGATTTTTGCACTCTCTGTGAGGCTGCGAGGATATGAGGCAGCCCCAATCTGTTTTGAGGCAAATGACGGTGGGCCTCCCGAGAGGTACCCAGCCACCACAGGTCAGTCTGCATGGGTGATTTATTGTAGAAGGCAGAAGATATCATGTTTCTAGATTTATATTGCTTCCTGGCCCCTATTTGCATACTATTAGGGAAGTTTTAGACCAGGAGGCAATCAGTCTGTAAAAATAAAAACCTTAATAATTACAAGAACAGATAGATTACACATTTGGCAGCAGCTATAATTACAAAGCCGCTTGCATCGTGTTAGTAACTGCCCCTTCTTATTATAATCTGCTGATCTTAATTGAAGGGCAAAGAAATGAAAAAATATGGGGCACGTGAACTCTGGAGATGAAGCAAAACACATGTTCAAAACAGAGCCGTCAATCGGGCAAAGCAAACTAGTTATATTTTCCTTCTTAAATATGCTATTTTCTGCTTTTGTGCCTCCCACTTGCTTTACATGGAAAGCACTTCACCTGGTTCAGCAGCGTCTCTGAACCTTTTCCATCCTCTGGGATGCGACTCAGGTACCACTTCCCACCGCCCCCCCCCCCCCACCTCACCTTCCTTTCGAACCCACCGGAAGCCCTCTCCTGCTTCTGTTCACCCCCAAAAGCTCCATCTAGACCTTTCTTAGTAAGAGACAGATCATTTTCTTCACGCCATCCCATTTATGTACTTGCTCATCTTATTTTTCCTACCAGAACATTCTGTCCCTGAGGGCAGGATCTCTGTGTGATCCACTCCTGGGCTTCCACACCAAACAACTCAGGGCCTGGACACATGAAGCCCACACTCAGCAAGTGAATGAATGAATAAATGACTGGGATAGAATGCTAATAACAGCAGCAAATGCTTCTCTAAATTCTAATTATGCGCCAAGCCCTATTCTAGGTGCTTGTTGAAAATACGTTAATACATCATATTTTTATCTGGACTGTTCTAAGATAAGCAATGTTCTAGGTAAGAGAGGAAATGCTCAAAGGATCCTCTACTCTGAAGTGTGCTTTTTCGTGGACACTCCCATTCTCAGCAGAAGCTACGATGTGTGGAAAGCAGTTCAGAAACTACATGCACCCCAGTGTTTACTGCAGCATTCATTTACAATAGCCAAATTATGGAGGCGGCCCCAGTGTCCAGATGAATGGATAAAGACACTGTATGTTAACTATCCTGGAATTACAATTAAACAATTAAAATTTTTTAAAAAGAAAACAGTTCAGAAACAAAGAGGTGGTGCTCATACACACGCTAATTCACAGAGGGGAGCAGTGAAACCCAGTTAATCAGTATGATCTGTGTTAATCAGTATTATTCCCAGCAACCTGAAGCCCGATGAACGCTTTCACCTTCTCATCTCCTCTGCCCTCCTCCCACCCCTCGCAGCGTTTCCAGTGTGCACACCATGCGTGCACACACACGTGTACACCCAGGGACCTCAACTGCACACACAGAGCCGTGGCGTTATGTCACCAGACGGGTCAGACACGTGCAGCCCAGAACTCCTGCTTCTCTCCGCCAGAGTCCAAAGAGTCTCTCAATCCTGTCTGTATTACCCTATAACTGCCATGCCCACGGATTCTTGTCGAATGATCACACCCATCAGCGGCTGGGTCTTAAAGCCACAATCAGAAACCACCATCCACGCTCGTTCCAAGTGGGGTCAACAACACCGCAGAGAGGCCATTACCTTCTCCAACACCCCCTCCAGGGAAGGAAAACAAGTGTCACAGATGGCTGCACTTTTTCTTCCCCTTTCAGTGTCATTATAATTAGGTGACTACAATGCACCAGGGGACTGAAATTTCTGAAGTTGCAAAAAGTGAAGGTTTTAAAAGTGATTTTATATCGACAGCATTATAAGCTTTTATACCACTCCGGAAACCAAACCGTCCCCCATAAATGATCTCATCACAATATCTTGTGCTGTGAAGTCATGGGAAGTATGATGTTTAGGTCTTAAAGTAGGTAAAATGGGCAATTAAGTGACTCGTTCAAGATCACGTATAACACTAATAGCAAAACCAGGATGAGAACGAGATCACCTCATGGGAAAAATGGAAGATGACTTTGTTGTTGTCATTACCGTTAGTCTTTTCTGCACTTCGTACTCCGTTACTGACTCAACCAAAGCATTACGTGGGCAAGCATATCATGACAGCACGCCCAGATGCCCAGTGCCCAGCACAAACTGGGTCTTCAATCAATGTCGGGTGACTTACAGATACCACCTATTTTTTTAAAATTGAAAATATTTAATATCATGCCCTGAATAACTGGTGTCTCGAAGTCCTGTTTCTTTCAACTCTAATTCATCCACATAATGCCACCAGATCGGTCTCCCTGAGACACTCCTCATGACATTCTTCCGGCCAAAGCATATCAATGGATCAGTGATAAATGTCTTAACGTTCCAGATCCCCACTGTATGGGCCAGCTGCTACCTAATCCACACTCACGCTTTCTGTACTGGCATGCTCAGCTCCCCATTGCATGACTTCTCATGGTGTGTGTGAAAAGAGGAAGGAATCTGTATACCTGAGTTGGAAACTCAGCTCTGGGAACCTTTCAGCAAATCAAAACCTCTCCAAACTTCAGGTTTTCTTTTCAGCGAGACTGGACACTGGTAGTAACCATCTTAATCTAATTCATTCATATCTAACTTATTCTGAGGGTCAAATGGGATGTTTCCTTTAGCCAGCAGTAAACTCTACAGCCCCATACAAATGGCATCTATCAGTGCCTCCCAGACTTTAAAGCCCAGGGTCTGGTCCTGTAGCCTGGGAAAGACCGGAGTTCCACATTTCTAGCAAGCTCTCCTGAGCTCAATGCTGCTAGTCTGGGCCACACTCTGTGTAGTAAGCCTAAAAGTTGTTCTGTCTTCTACACTTTTTTTCCCCCAATTTTACTGTTTTCCATCTGAAATGACCTTCCCACTTCTCTCTAAACCCAAGCTCCCAAGTTCAGCACAAGCTCAGCCCTTCTCAAGTCTTCAACAAACCACTCCAGACCACACTGATGGCTCCTTTGTTAATCTCCAAAGCAGTCAATGGCTGCACTATTTACTGGGGAAATATTATTTTGTATCTAACAGTGCAGATATAGTGAAATTCTAATTTGTTAATGATCTGTCTTCTCCTGAACGAAAGAAACGCTAACTTCGATTTCTATATGCTTCCAAGTAAACCCAACATACCACTCTATAACTAACAGCCTAGGATACATTTTAACTAATTCCTTGCAAAATGGTGTAGAAAAAGAAAAGAAAAAGATGATGATCAAGATAAAAAACCAGTAATTTCAGGACCTAATCTTTGTTCCAACCACTAATTAAGACTTTGGATAAAGTATTTGGGTAAACAGTGATTTAACCTGCATCTGTTTCCCTAGCTTTCTCCCAAATGAAATGGAAATACCCCCACCTGACTACCTTCCTTCTGTGACTTCAGTTTAATTCTTAAAAAATTTTAGTGAGCTCCACCACTTTGCAACACATTATATTATGGGCCTCAGATGATAACAAGGATGGCTAAAAAATAATCACTTCCTTCTAGGCAAATACATTCAAGTGAGGACAACAAACGTACCGAAAGCTACAAACACAAGGCAGATTTTCACAAATGCAGTATTAGCCACGGCGGAAATGAGGTGATGAGAGCACAGAGAAAGTAGATGGGAAATCTAACTGGGGAATAAGGAAAAAGTTGCAAATATGACACCAGAAACTGGGTAGAGAAAACCTAGTAGGGGTTTAATCAAAACCAAATTCAGAGGAAGGAACTTTTGGGGCAAAAAAATAGGCCAATCAGAGTCGAGAAGGTAAACCACATATTTTTAGTGTTCTTTGAAGAAATATTACAGGACAGCTCAGCTTTTCCCAAACTTCGGTCACCTGTGTGCTCCCTGCAACAATTTTATGTGCCGTTTTTTGTTTTCTATTTACTTAATAGTCTTCTTTTTTTTTTTTCTTTTAGAGAGACAGGGAGAGGGAGAGAGAGAGAGAATCCCAAGCAGGCTCCACACTCAGCACGGAGCCTGACACGGGGTTCGATTCCCCAACCCTGGAATCATGACCTAAGCCAAAATCAAGAGTCAGATGCTGAACGGACTGAGTCACCCAGGCGCCCCTAACGGTCTTCTTTTAAATTGATTCAAGATGTTTCTTTAAGCTTTTATTTCAATTCCAGTTAACATACAGTGTAATATTAATTTCGGGTGTACAATATAGTGAGTCAAGACTTCCTTCCAACAGCCAGTGCTCACCACAGCAAGTGCGCTCCTTAGTCCCTACCGTATATTTCACCCACCCCCCCTCCCCTCCCCTCCGGTAACCGTCAGTGTGTTCTCTAGGGTTAAGAGTCTGTTTTATGGTTTGCCTCTCGCTCTTTTCTTTCCCCTTTGCTTGTTTTGTTTCTTAAATTTCACATGAGTGAAATTACATGGTATTTGTCTTTCTCTGACTTAATTTCACTTAGCATTGTGCTCTCTAGCTCCAACCACATCATCACAGATGACAAGATCTCATTCTTTTTTGTGGCTGAATAATATTGCATTGTATATATATGCCACATCTTTATCCATTCATCCATCGATGGACACTTGGGCTGTTCCCACAATAATGCTGCTGTAAACATCGGGGTGCATGTATCCCTTCGAATTAGTATTTTTGTATTCTTTGAGTAAATACCTAGTAGTACGATTGCTGGATCATAGGCTAGTTCTATTTTTAACTTCTTGAGGAACCTCCACACTGTTTTCCACAGTGGCTGCACCAGTCTGCATTCCCATCAACAGTGCAAGAGGGTTCCTTTTTCTTCACATCCTTGCCAACACCGGTTGTTTCTTATGTTGCTGATTTTAGTCATTCTGACAGGTGCATGTGATATCTCATGTAGTTTTGATTTGTATTTCCCTGATGATGAGTGATGCTGAGCATCTTTTCATATGTGTGTTGACCATCTGTATGTCTTCTTTGGAAAAATGTCTATTCATGTCTTCTGCCCATTTTTTAATTGGATTATTCATTTTGGGGGTGTTGAACTTTTATAAGTTCTTTATACATTTTGGATACTAACCCTTTATCAGATATGTCCTTTGAAAATTCAGTTCAAAATTTTTAACTTAAGTGAATTTGCAAAGAAATAAAATTTTGTATCAATAGAGACATGACCAGACAGATGGAACTATCAAAATAAACACCATGTCATAATGCCAAGTGTTGGCTAGTGTGTTTTTACTTAAGACGGGCCACAAGAGATATTTTCAAGCAGGATTTGGGGAGAGAGGGTGAAAGCAAAGGAGCGGCCGTCTTGTTTTTTTATGCTCAGAAGGCTGGGAAAGGTGTTTTTTGCCTTTCTTTGCCACTTCTTTGCTGGCTCGCTCTGCTGGTAGAGCACAACAGCTGGGCCTGCCACGGATCCACGTTCCCCTGGACCCTCCCTCAGCATCTCTGACTCCCGGGCCAAGTATGTGTTTTCCAAGATGAAAGGCAGTTGCTTCATCAAGGTTGGAGGCAGTGAGAACAGCACAGATTCCCGTCAATTCGGATGGCTTCCAGACCATACTTTCCCTTCCAGACTGCCTTCCCTGCAGACTTCAAGCTCCAACATCAGACACAAAGACAACAGCCTTACAGGGACGGCTTAACCAACTCTCGCAATTGTGCGTGGTCAAATCTCTGTGACAAATTATTCACTGACTATGTGTATAATCATACACATATGAATACATATCACACACACACACACACACACACACACACATGTCCCCATCCCAGGAGTTCTGCTTTCTGCCTCTTGGGTTGAACTACAACTCACACCACCTTCAGCAAATATGGCACAATATTAGCACTTGTCAAATCTAGAAGTAGGCACAGGTATGTTTGTGACATTAGTCTCTGTGTTTCATGTGAAATGTTTCTTTGAAAATAAAATGACCACTACCATAAAGAAAGAATAATGTTATTAAATTTCAACTAGGTAAGGTTTTCTGCCCAAGTCTGAAGTCTGAGCCTTCTTTAATTCTTACTTCTAGTTCATTTCCTTTGCTAAAACAGAAATAGTTGCAAAAGTGTTGAGAAGTGCTAGCACCAAATGAGATTGTCTTCTTAGATGAAAGAAAGATCAGGGCGCCTGGGTGGCTCAGTCGGTTGAGGGTCCAACTATGGCTCAGGTCATGATCTCGCAGTCCGTGGGTTCGAGCCCTGCGTCGGGCTCTGTGCTGACGGCTCGGAGCCTGGAGCCTGCTTCGGATTCTGTGTCTCCGTCTCTCTCTCTGCCTCTCCCCTGCTCACGCTCTGTCTCTCTCTCTCTCTCAAAAATAAACATTTAAAAATTCTAATTAAAGAAAGATTAAGGAAGAACTGAAAAGGGAATAACTCTCTCACTTTACAAGCTAATGCTATTCAACGTAATTTCCACAGACCACTTAGATCTACCATGCAGGGCACCCTTTGGGACACGAGAGAATGCCGAAAGATGGAAGATTAGAAACGACTGAGAGAGTAACAAAGAATCAAGAACAAAGGTGAGAGGATGTCCCTGGAAGGAAGGTTGAGCTGTCTTCCTCTTGGACACTCTGAAGAGATGTAATGACAGGTAAGGGTAAACGTTAATTTCGAAGCAAAAGAAAGGAGATGTTTAGGAAGTTTGTACTTCTATTCCATCCATAAAGTGGGACCAAGGAACATCTGGAGAGAGTGTGAGCAATGGAGTCAGGCGAAGTTTGAGCTTAGGAAGAGTGGTCAACAGCCAACCGGAGGAAGTGCAGACCAGAGGCGGACAATGGCCCAAAGCATGGGTTTCAGAACTCCGAAAGAGAGAAACCAACCAGCCTATGGTGGCAACAAGAGATAATGGAATAAGCAAGTTCTGGTACAGCCACACATTGCTACACTGCTACAGCCATTATAAAATATGTGGTTGTTCATTTATGACTGCAGCAAGGCGTGCACGATATTGCTGACAGACAAAAATTGAGGTTAAGATACAAATTTATGCAAAAAAGGCAAATGTACATGTTTGTCTAACTAAAAGTCTGGAAGACAGTCCACCAACATGTGAGTGTGTTTCATGTCTGGTCCAAGTTCTGGTGATTCTTTCCCTTTTCTCTTTTCTATGTTTTCTCTTTTTGCTACACCCCCCATATACTCCTTGTTGAGCCTCATACAACTCCCCTAAATGCAGATGCTAATTTCTGCCTGAACAGTTGGTTAAGGGAGTCAGAGATGAGCTTCCTGAGTTGTGCGTATCTTGGGGTTGGCCAGCTCTCCCTTATAAGGCAGGCTTTGACCGTGGTGAATGGCCAAGCTCGTGTTCCGAAAACCTCAAGGTGACATTGACACAATGCCAACTAACTGCTGGGCATTGGGCAACTTGAAGAAATCCTGAACTTGCAAAACAAATGAATTACACTTTCGTGATCCAGCCACTTCCCAGAGTACACAAACGACTGAGGGGTCCCCTACTGAAGCTCTCTCAGCCATCTCAGAGCAGAGGGTCACAGCATTCAACACGGCATTCAGAGAGTCTAGCGTTCTCTCTGCCACACATCGTCTATCTTCACATTTTTAATGACGTGTGTGTGTGTGTGTGTGCACGCACGCACGCTGTCTTATTAAGGTAATACCTTCTCTGTCAGGGCACATGCTGAGTAGCTGTGCTGTGTGTGGCCCCAGCAGGCATGCTGCTAGAGTGTGGGTGCTGTGGGGGTGTTGAGCCAGTTGCTTTCTAAGGCACATCCCAATTCTTCAGATGCCCGAGGCTCAAAGGGGCTCCCTAAACCTCCCAGAAGCTCCCTGTATTTCCATAACCTCCCCAGATGGAAATCTGGACTGGCTGATTTGCAACTTCACCTGCTTTACACCAGGGGGCAGTGTCTGTCTACAGACAACAGCTTTCCTGAGGACATACTAGGGGGCAAGTGTAGCTATGGTCTCTTTAGGAAGCGAGCGCCCTACTTACCTAAAGTGATGGAATATTCCACCAGCAAAGGTTCCCCGGATTATCACCCAAACTCGCGGCCACCGTCTGAGGGCAGACACAACTAAATCTGAGGGTAAGGGCGGTGTAAAACTTGCCCAAACTGACAGAGAACCTGGTAGATGTTCACGTGTTCTGGAGTCATGATAGAGTGGCTCTCATGCCGGGTGTTGTCATCACGGCTGAACCCCTGGTGGTGGTGAGACTCTCCTGAGGCACAAGGGCTGGTCTCAATGACCAACACAGTGAGGTCTTCCCTAATGTCTGCCTACGAACTTCATTACTTGCTTAAGGTTGAGGGGTCGGAACCACCTCAGCGATACCTCATCAAAAGAAGTCTTTCCACGAATCTCCTGGGGAGATTAGGACCGGGAGGCAAATGCAAGCACGTAGGAGACATTCCCTGTGACAGTGTTCTACACAAAGTTCAAGAGCGCACCCTGAACAAAACTCTCTCTACCTCATTCTCTTAAGTGTGAAATTCATAGACCACAGTTGACAGCGCTAACTGGTTAAAGGGACGGCAGGAGAAAGGTGGACGGTTACTCTCATGAAGTGAACTGTAGCCTTTGCTTCTCAGTATGCCGATCTTTTCTATGCCACACTCTTCTTTTTTTTTTTTTTTTTTAATTTAACACAGAGAAGCAAAACAAAATAAAGTTCAGGAACCCACCATCCCAATTAACAAGCTACATTGTATTATATTTGCTTCAGATTTTTAAAATACGGTATTATGAATACAGAGCAAACCTCTTCTGTAACCCCCTCACCCCCACCCCTCCTTCCTTCCCTGGAGGTAACCAGTCTGATGGATTGGGTGCGGAGCCTTCTACCCCATATGTTTATACTGCTACATTGTCCATATACACTGATAAACCAAATATGGTACAGTTTCCTATATTTTGACAATTTTTTCAGATTTTATTTTAGAGAGAGAGAGAGAGAGAGAGAGAGAGAGAGAGCGTGCATGCAAGTAGGGGAAAGGGGCAGAGGGAGAGAGACCGAGAATCTGAGGCAGGCTCTGTACTAAGCGGAGGGCTCAATCCCACGACCCTGGGTCCATGACCTGAGCCAAAATCAAGAGTGAGGCGCTCAACCCACTGACTGAGTCACCCAGGAGGCCCGATATTTTTACAATTTTTAGTAAGACTTTTGTGTCATATTGTATATATCACACTTGTTATTTTTTTCATGTAACACCGTGTTTTAGAAATTCATTCCTGTAGTTGTTTATCGATCTGGTTCATTCATGCCAACCTGTTATAGACCATCAAATTTATGCCACATTTTGATTACCTGGTCCCTTTTTGGGAGTCACTAAGGTGGTTACTAATTTTTATTATTACAAACAGTGCGGCAGTAAACATCTGAGCCATATCTTCATGCACGTGTTCAAGAAATATTGGAGGATGTACACCTAGGAATCTAAAGCTGGGTTTCAATTTTACTAGACCGTGCCAAATTATTCTCTGAACGGCACAGTTCCCGCTCCTCTTTTTCAGCACACCTGTACTGTTAGACTATTTAATGTCTGCTCATCTATTCAGTGTGAAATGATATTTCATAGTCATTTTAATACGCCCGTCCCAGGTGACCACTGAAGGTAAACATCTTTTCCTGTGTTGACTATCACAGTTTCCTCTTCTGCACAATACCTGGTCAGTGATTCTGCTTTCTAAAACACCATGAAAGGATGTTTATTGCGTGAATGATCTGAAGGCACTGGTAACCCCAGGGTTGATAAATAAGATTGGGGTTATTAAGAGTTTACATTAAAATAATGTGTTCCAGAACACCGGAAGACTGTACCTCAAGCTGAGGTCCACGATGACATCACACTTTTGCTGGCGAAACTAATGCCTGTTACAGGTTACATGTTCCCGTTGGCTCATGGATGTTTTAAATCCTGTGCAAATTATACTACAATCTGTGACGCATGATCCCCGGGAAAATGAAGGAGCTGGAGTCGCCGGCTTAGAACACAAAGAAGTGGGTTCCATTTTCACTTTGCGTCTAAAGGGCTCAAAAAACAAAGAACTGCATTCCAACCTTCTTCCTCCAGATAGCCTGGCAAACAAACACACACGTACGCAAACACAAATGACGATGACAGCATCGGCTCTGAATCACTACCAGAAAATAGAAACAGAAATAAAGCACACAGAATTATTCACATTTAAATACCACAGATAGCTCTTGTCCAAGGGAGGGCACCTATATTTGGACAGTAAGAGTTTTTCTAACTACAAAATTGTGAACATTGCCGCGCGTTCACGAGACAACAATTTTTACCTGTGGCAATCCCTTTTCCTCTAGCTTTCTGCTTATCTACTTTCAAACCGCCTCTCACTCTTGTCAGGGGCATTTTCATCAGCATAAGAAGGGAGATCTACAAAATCTGCATCAATCCTTTATGTACCTGAAAGGTGACCACTATAGAGATTCTAAAGGTTGTGTTTGCAAAGCGTGTGGCCAGAAGTCACCTTGCTAAATAAAGGCAAGCGGATATTGAGGTAACTTGCGATGCGCTACCTGATGGTATCCACAATCCACAAAAACCGTTAACCTAAAGACCTTCCGAGTTGGCTTTGTGATGTGCTTTTGTCCTTTTAGTTTGAACTTGGATGTTCGAAGTAAGGGGGGTTAAAACCATTAATAATAATAATAATAATAATAATAATAATAATAATAAAACCCCGATAGAAGAAAATGCAAAGATCTGAATTTGCCATCTCTGTCCCTTCGAGTTCTGTGTTTCTCGACTGGGGTTGGTCATTGCCACACTGCAGATGCAGAAAAGGCTCTTGTTTCAGCAGTGGCTCCCTGTCTGGCTGTCCCTCTCTCTGGGAGTCCCGCCTACTGTGTACAGGGCTCTCTTTCTGCTAGCGCTGCTGTGCAGGTGGGTCTGCATGTTCCTTGGGCAACAGTAGACCAGGGCTTTGGTTTTTTTGAGGGTTTTTGTTGTTGTTTTTGGTTTTGTTTTTAAGATTTTTTTATTTATTTTTTTAATTTTTGGGGTTTTTTTTTGTTTTTTTTTCAATATATGAAGTTTATTGTCAAATTGGTTTCCATACAACACCCAGTGCTCTTTAAGATTTTTTAAAGTAATCTCTATACCCAACGTGGGCTCAAACTCCCAACACCAAGATCAAAAGTCATACACTCCACTAAGACAGCCTGGCACCCCAGGGCTCTGGTTTCTTTTCTTTTCTTTTTTTTTTTCTTTTGAGTTTATTTTTGAGAGAAGGAGCAGGGAGAGAGACAGAGAGAATCTCAAGCAGGCTCTGCACTGTTGGTGTGGAGCCTGACGTGGGGCTCGAACCCACGAACTGTGAGATCCTGACCTGAGCCTGGGCCAAAATCAAGAGTCAGACCCTTAACTGACTGAGTCACCCAGGTGCCCAGGGCTTTGATTTTTGAAGCAAACATCAACTTCCCATTTAAGCCAACTCTGAAAAGGGCTTCCTACTTTCTTCCTCTGCTGGAAGAAGCAACTTTCACAAGATGATGAAAGCATCATATTTTAATTGTGTAATGGGGCTCCTAGTATTCCCACTCCACAGGCCATCCCAAACCAAAACCATCTCCAACAAGTGACTTGGTAGAGAAGTCTTTGGTGATGTCCACTTTCATATCCAAGATAGCTTTGGGTGACCCCAAGACCACCTTTATCATGTATATCAATCGGGCAGTTGAATACTCATGAATATGTACCACTATGAAGGATTCACTTCTGCCTGGACTGAGGCATTGTTGGGACAGACACAGCTACAGGGTGCCTCCCAGTCCACACCTACAAAATAAACAGTCACTCACTCCCAATACTCATAAGACCTGGTTCTTCAATGGCAAATACTGACCACATGTCAGGCAGGGATCAGTGAACAATCATGGTCACAGGCTTAGAGCTCTTTGGTACTAAACGCAAACCAACTGGGCCAACCATAAAGAAAAGTAAATGAGAAAAACAATAGGTCTCAAACCCAGAACCGTGGCCCTTTTTTTTTTTAAGTTTTTATTTATTTATTTATTTATTTATTTATTTATTTATTTATTTAGAGAGAGCATGCAAGCAGGAGAGGGCAGAGAGAGAGAAGAGAGAGAGAAGAGAGAGAGAGAGAGAGAGAGAGAGAATCCCAAGCAGATTCCTCCAGATCAGCACAGAGCCTGACAAAGGGCTCGAACCCACGAACCATGAGATCATGACCTGAGCCAAAATCAAGAGTGGGACACTTAACTGACTGAGCCACCTAGGGGCCCCAGAACAGTGGCCTTTTTAGTGCTGCACTCCCTCAAGACAAACTTATTCTAAATAGGCAGACACCTAGCTAGGCCTGTAACAAGATAATGACAGCAGATGGAGTATAGGCATGGGGGGACGGGATTGTTCAGAAAAGGAATTATATTCCTGGAATTCTTGGTTAGAAGAGGAAAGAATTTTCTCAAAGAAAAAGTATTATAAATGAACATCAGGCATCATGGGTACAATGAAATACTCTCTGTATTAAATACTGTTTTGTGATTTAGGAAGTACTTTTTCCCCACAGGAAAATTACAGTTAAAGCTGAAACACCGAACTTAAAGAACTCCAGAATCCTGAATATTTGTGAACTGAATACTTGCTTTGCTAAAAAAAGGACTGACATCATCTATCAGTCCATCGTTTGAACAGCTCTTCTGGCTGGAGATAAAAACAACTGAACTTGCAAACATTTTAATGGAAAACAGAATCAGTAAGGCAACTCTTACCCTCCCCCACCCCCTACCTTCCTGTTGAGCAGTTGCCTTATGCCAGTTTCAAGCAACTGGTGGTTATACTCACGACTTCCCTGTACTTTCCTCGGGATAATCATCGCACACTAACTGTACTTATTGAACTGTCTGCCTGCCTCACCCACCCCCCACTAGAATGGGGGTCTTCTGGGGGGAAAGGGGCTTTGATTTGCCCACCACGGTAGCCCCTGCTAAGCAAATAGTAGGCATCATTAAATATGTGCTGAATGAAGGAGTAGTAAAATGAGGGCTCACAGTAGATACTAATCAAGAATTTGTGAATGAAACGCCTTTAGAATATTGGGAGAGGTAACTGATGTCATTAAATGGGCCATTTAGGCTGGCAAAGGAAGAGTAACTCTTGCCTGGCAAAGTGTATCTATAGCGACCTTGAGCATACCAAACCCACATTTTTGGGCTGGGGTGGGCAAGCAGTGTGGGAGAATTTTGTACAGTGAAGAAATGATTCTACTTTATAACTGAATCTTATACATATTGTAGATGACATTATTCAATTTATAGTAGTCTCAGCCCGAGGCTGGCCTCTGGGCAGAATGACCCAGCAGAACCTGAACGGGGGAGAAATAAACCCCATGCACGGAAAGCACCTGGAACAGAAAGCCCCCTGGAATCCAGGAAAAGATGGTAAGTGGACACCCAGAACTGAAGGAGGCCGCTCTAGGTCGGACCTTCGTCAGCGTCAGCGGCGACCGGGGCTCACTGTGTGCTCTAGATTCCAAGGTGACAGAGCCGCAGGTGAGTAACAATTCCGTCACGCGTTCACGATGTTGTCCCAGGTAACTGCAGAACCCGGCATCCGCTACGATTAACCAGCTCATCGGCGGATAAAGTACCACCAACCCCCACCCCACTCCCTCTCCCACTCGAGGTGGCAGGTGGGTGGGCCTGGCGGAACAGCCCCAGGGGGCAGGCTCTGAGGCTGGGGCGGGCACCAAAGACCAGGCCTGACGGCGACCTGGTGCTGGGGCCCAGGCCGGCCCTCGCGCGGGACGGGGGCAGGGGGCTCGTGTCCCCCCCGCCCCCTGGGGTTTGCAGAGCCTGGGCCACCGGCCGGGCCCCTCGGGGGATCCGCGGGAGGCGGGGCAGCGGGGCGCTGGGGGTGGAGGGGGACTCACCTGCAGCAGCACGGCCAGCAGGAAGCACAAGTACATCTGGTAGATGCCCATCTCCCCCACCGCCTGAAACGCCTCCTCCACCTCCATGGCGGCCCCGGCCCGGCGGCCCCGGCTCGGCCCGGTGGCGCGGAGCGGGAGCGGGAGCGGGAGCGGGGGCCGGGGAGGGGAGAGAACGGGTGGGGCGGGGGCGGGGGCAGCCAGAGCCGGCGCGGGGGCGGCGCGCGTGCGCGGGCGGGGCGGGGCGGGGCCGGGAGGGGGCGGACGCTGGGCTCGGTGCTCGGGGCGCGGGGCTGTGCGTCGGGGATCTGGGTCGGAGAGGGGCTGGCGTGCGCGCAGCTCGCGGGGCGAGGGAAGAGGAAGTGGGCGCGGGCTGAGACATCCGCGGCGATGGAGAAACACGGAAACGGCTGCCAGTCGGGTCCCCGGCCCTGCTTGGGGCGGGGGCGCGATTACCGGGCGACCTGGTGGCGGCTCGGCATTGTTTGTCCTTTTGTATAAATCGGGGGGCTGGGGGCGTGCCAGACCCTTCGGAGAAGAGGGCTGGCCGGCCTTTCTTTCTGGTCCAACGTTGCGCTAGCGCTGTGGGGGTCACACGTAAACACATTCTTGCAAAGCCGGGAGACTCATTTGCAAATAGAAATACGCACGAGGTACAAAGGAAATAAAGAGCCAAGGTTAAGCTGTGAGACTGGAGGTGATGGATGCCAAGGTGTTTGTGGGATAAGCAGCACTTGCCAGGCGGGAAAGGTGGAGGAAGAAGCGGCAGGGCGGAAAGAGAGGTCGCCCACCTTAAGTCCCCTCATTCCTGCGTCTCCTGAGGTTGGTTTTAACAGCTGCCTAGTATTCCCTGGTCCAGGCCATGACCCTCAATACATTGTGAACAGAAGAGGTGACCAGCTAATGTTTTACCTAGGCTTTCACATCTAAAAGAGTGCGATAGGCCTAAGTCTTCTTTTCTTCCTACTGTCCCTGTTTGCATTTGGCATTAAGATCATAGCAGCTTAGCAAAATGAGTTGGAAATGTTTGGTATAACTCTCCTTTAAACCATCTGGATTGGCTTGTCTTGCCGGGGCGAACCCCTGTATTACAGAGATACATAGAAATATCAGATATATTTTTATGGCTTTGTGTTCTTAAATTACTTGTATCATTTAAAAAATGCTTCTATTTTAATCGAGATTTTTTGTTTTTGGTTTTGTAATTAACTTGTTCATCTTGTTATAGGGTTTTATAAACTCATGCTCTAGTTGCATTGATGCTCTGTTTTTCATTCTTAATATTGTTTATTTTTATTGCTCATTCTTATCCATCATGCTGGAGTTTCTCTATTCTTTCTTTATTTTTTAAAATTTTTTCTCTATTCCTTTTTTAAAGAACCAGTTTTTATTTTATGGTTTTTCTTTCTGTGTTTCTTTGTTTTCTATTCTGTGGATTATGTGAATTCTTTTCACCCTTACTTACTTTTGTTACTCTGCATTTCTTTTTTTAGCTACATGACTTGAAAGTTTAGCTTATTTGCTTTAAATTTTACTTTTCTTTTTAATGTTTATTTATTTATTTTGAGACAGAGGGAGAGAGAGAATCCCAAGCAAGCCCTGTGCAATCAGAGCCTGACAGGGGGCTCGAGCTCATGAACTGAACCATGAGATAATGTTCTGAGCCAAAACCAAGAGTAGGTGGCTTAACTGACTGAGAAACCCAGATTCCCCTAATGTTACTTTTTAAAGAATAATTACATTTCAGGCTATGCATTTCTCTTTGCTCTGTCCTATAAGTTTTGTCATGATGTGGTTTCTCTTGTCTTTAGTTCTGAATATTCCATGATATTGTAATATACTCTTCAAACCACTAAGTTATTTGTTAATGCTTTCTCCCTTCTTTTCTTTTTTTTTTTAGTTTCCAAGTAAAGGTTATTGCTATTTTTAAACCATCCTTTTATTGTTGATTACTAATTTAAATACCTTGTGAACCAAGATGATATTAAATCTTGGAAATTGTTTGAGGTTTCTTGTGACCAGGAATGTGGTCATTTTAGAAAAATGGACTGAATGTACTGAAAATAGTCTCCATTTGCTTGGGTACAAGATTCTCTATATATTAGATCAATCATGTTAATTGTATTCAAGTAATGTGTATTACTACTGGATATATCAACTTTTAATAAACATGTCAAAATCTTCCAAAATGTTTATTGTTTTTGAGTTTTTATCAAGTTCTCTTTTTATTTCTGTAGGTACATAAAAGGACCAATTGAATCATTCCTCTTGTGACAAAATAGCTCTTTCCTCTTTTTAATGCTTTTGTCTTCATTTTTATTTTGTTTGATAATAATATTGCAACATCAGGGTTTTTAAATATTATTTTCCTTGTAGTCTTTTTATTTTCATCCTTTTGTTTTTACTATGTTTTAGAAATGTTTATGGAGGGAGGATTTTTTGTCCATCCACTTTGATAGTCTTTGTCTTTTAACATGTGAGTTAAATCCATTTATATTTATTGTGAGTGATATATTTGGAATTTTTTTCTACCATTTCATTTAGTGTTTTCTGTTCACCATCTTTTTTTTTTTCTTGGGCATCTGTTGGAGTCTGAAAGCCATTTTCATCTTGCCTTTCTCTCTTTTTGCTATTTTAGAGACCTACAGATTGCGTTATTATATTATTATTATTAATTTGGTAGTTACACTTACATTTTTTAACATCCTCATAACTATATACTGTTCTACAATGTTTATAGTTATTTAACACGCCTATTTTCTTTTCAAACTCATAGGAAACTACACAAGATTCTGAAGGAGTTCAGAACAAGTCTCCCTAAAATGTGTCACTTCGGCATGTTGACTATTTTAGCTGAAGGCAATAAAGGCACAGCAGACTCAAGAAAAATTTTCCCCTCCTTTAAACTACCTAAAAGAATTTAGATAGGAGACCTGGTTACTAAGAGATAATTTTTTTCATTCTTTCTTTCTTTTTTTTTTTTTTTTTTTTTACTGTTTATTCATTTTTGAAAGAGAGAGAGAGAGCATGAGCAGGGGAGCAGCAGAGAGAGGGAGACACAGAACTCAAAGCAGGCTCCAGACTTTGTGCTGTCAGCACAGAGACCTACACAGGGCTCAAACTCACAGATTGTGAGATCATGACCTGAGCCAAAGTCGGGTGCTTAACCGACTGAGCCACCCAGGTGCCCCAAGAGATAATTTTTTATCTGAAAGACTCATCTATAATGTAGGACAAACATCTAATTACCAAACAACTCCTCTTCATATTGTCCTATGAATCACCCTTCACCCCTTTGAAGCCCCAGCCCCGATCCCATTCCTTAGTTCAGGATAGCATATAAGCCCCAGTTGCCTCGCTTGTCCTTGGATCTCATATTCATATTCCCTGTAGGTGTGAAATTAAATGTTTTTCTCCTGTTAATCTCTCTAATTATTAGACCAGCCAGAGAATCTAGAATGGTAAAAGGAAATTTTTTTTTCTCTCCAATAATTCTAAGAAAGCTTTATCTGAGAAAACATAGGAGAACATAAAGATGTTACATATGCTGGAAAACTTTTTTAGGTGACTCAAGAAGTTACTGCTGTGGTGCTAAAACATGGATGGGGAAGATTCACGTGAAGTATTTTAATAAAAACCTTCCATTGTTAAGAAAAATTATCCTGCACTTGGAAATAATAAGAAAGCAAGAAGAGAACTGTGTGTGTCCTTTCAATGTGGTAATGAAGCGTTGTTTAACAGGCCCACCCTAGGATTATTTAATTCTGTAAAAGAACTGACTTGTGTTTAACTTTGTATTTACTATGAATTAGAGTCCAGAGACTATGTGTTTACATGTAAATTTATAGATTTTTGTTACGGATAGGTGTAAATGATTATGTTCAATAGAAAAGATAATCCATTATTTAATTATCCTATAAAACATTAGCTTGTTTTATATCAAATTTAGAAATTCTATTTTAATGTTCTTTTTTTTTTTTTCTGGGAATTACAAGTTCCTCAACTGCTCTTAGAATGAGCTTTACCATAGTACTGGTCCTTTCACCAATTAAAATAAAATCTTTGACACAGGTTCATTCTCTATTGGTAAGAGGGTTATATTTTTAA
Organism: Acinonyx jubatus; assembly: GCF_027475565.1. NCBI lineage: Eukaryota > Metazoa > Chordata > Mammalia > Carnivora > Felidae > Acinonyx > Acinonyx jubatus. Next base: position 97,534,974 of record NC_069381.1, on the reverse strand, counting down.
CTTTTGGAAGTTTTTCTTTGACATCATCATGTATGAGAATGAAAAAATTATAAATTAATATTTATATGATAGCTAAATAATGTGTTGAGTAGAAAGAGGGTTATTTCATCTTACTCCCTTAAAGTTTATATATTAATTTTTCTTCTATTGGATATTTATGCTAAAAGCAGTTGGCTATTATGAGAAAAGAAAGTACAACCTGGGGGTTGTCAGAAATGAGGTCTGATGGGTTGCTAAAGGCCAGGTATGCAGTGCTAAGCAGCTTGAACTTTTTCCTACAGGTGATGGGAACCACTGAAGTGTTTTAAGCTGGAGTAGTGTGATTTTTAACAGATGATTTAGTAGAAGTATTAAAAGCATGTAACACCAGTTGTAAGGGCCCAGGCAAGACCCAACGAGGGCCTGAGGGCTTAAACCAGAATAGTAGTAATATAGATGGAGAAGTCAAGTCAAATTTAAAGTAAAATTTCAAAAATTGATAGCGACTGCATTTTGCACAGGCAAAAGAGAAGTCACGAATGACTCCTATGGTTCTGGCCTTGATGACTGGAAAAATGGAGATGCTATTAACTGAGATAGGGAACACAGAAGGTGGAGTAGGTTGGTAGTGGTGGGTTGCAGGGCCTATAATAGGAATGGTGGGGCTGACCAGCATTGCTCTTTTAAATAGTCGTTGCCCCTTTAAGATCCTGCCCTTCCCCCTTAACCCACCCAGGTCCCTGCTGGATTTTCTTGCCCTAATTTACAGTCAGCGCCAGAGCTTCTGAGCATGCGCTGAAGAAAGAGCTGGCCTAATTAAAGCTCTCCTGAGGCTCAAGGTATTGCATCTGTGGCTCTTAGCAAAGAGTTCCATTTTGAGAGCATATTTTCCCCATCGGACTATTCTTTTCTCATTTTTCTTTTTCTTAAGCCCTTTCCTCCCTTAATTTTATAGTACCTGGATCTTTCTTTTATCACTCAGGAGTAATGAGCATCTTGGGTTGTTGTTGTTGTTGTTTTTTAAATAATAAAAAATTAAAATAATGTTTAGAATAGGGTGTCTATCAAATACATACTGTTTGGGATCTGAGAAGAAAAAGGGTAAACTTTATCTGGTAAATTAGATATAGCTTTGAAGCAAATAGACTTGATCATTATAATCTTTTTTTTAACATTATTATTATGAAAGCTGCACACCTAACCACTGTATCATGTCTTCTGCTTTATTGGTAATCTGATGTCCCAGAAGGTTACTGAAATTTGGTGTGCAAGATAACAGACTTCACATATGTCAAGTGTTGCTTCAGATCCTTGGCAATCAGTGTTGCAGACCCACCTAAATGTACCAAGAATTACCATTTTTTTGAAAAATCTGAAGAACATTTTTCCTTTTGCATAAACCTTCATGCTGTGCTAACCCTTCATTTTTAGTATTTCACAGCAACAAACTTTAATAAAGATAGCCAAAGTACAACTACCTCTGTCAACATTAAGTTGATAGAAACACAGCAAATACGTTGGGAATAACCAGATCACAAGGAAGCCTTCCTCCTGGGAGGAAGGAGCACGAGGGCCGAGGGAAGAGAAGCAAAAAGAAAATGGAATTGGCAGTGAAAAGGACATGTCTCCATCAGTTGACTAAACTAACAACTCTCCCAAACTAACAACTCTCATTCAAAAACCATCCGTGAGTCAGTGACAAACATATACTAAAATAAATCTAAATTAATGTGGAGAAATTGACCATTCCCATGTCTTAAACCTTAGCAATAAAACAAAAGAGGATGAATAGAGTGAGGTCTAAAATTAAGAAGGTTATGGAAGAGGGATATGAAATATGAGGGAAATTAGCCATTAAGTATGTTTGAATTTAGGTAGTAGAGTGTTTTGCTTGCTAAGAGCCGAAGTTTCCATGCTGTCCCAAGAGGCACTAAGCTTAGATAGTAGGACATTCACTGAATCCAACAAATTCATTCTTGAGTGCTCAGTTTTAATGGAAATGTCCATATTGTTGTGCCTGTGGTTGCTACTATTCCTTCCATGGGAGTTATCCATCAAGGGAATACAGACCAAAATGATGAATTTGCTTTACGCATGGGGTGGATACACTGGGACTGCATTCAGTAGGATGGATGAAAATTTACCCTCTACCAGACAAATGCTTCCAAGTTGCCCAGGATTAAAATCTGGAGGCCATGGGAACTGTCTAAACCACCTTTGCTGTTGAGTATTGCATAAAACTGATGATAACCTGCATATCGAGAATTCTAGCTGCAACTGGGCCTTCCAGTTAAAACCAGCAATTGACATTGCTTTCAGAAAATAGGAAGTCAAAGTAGACTTCAGAGAACCAAGTGTGACACACTTGATCTACTCAATCTCAGGAGAGGTCATCAATCCTAAACCATTCTGAAAATGCAAGTATTAGGTTCATTCAGCAAGCTGGCTTGAGCAACTCCTCCCTACTGGGCATTGTTGTAGGTGTGAGGAATAAGGCATTAAACCATCGGAGCCTCTCCCTCTCCCTGGATGCTTGCATTACAGAGAAGACTTCCTTCTTGGCTGCAGTTCTGGATGGCACGGGTGGAGGAGGAGTTGGCAACTATGGAAGTTGCACACTTGCTGCATTATCTGAACGTGAAATCAACCCCAAATCCAAACATAACAATGTGAACCAATTAGAGCATAAACAAAGCTTTACAATCCAGCCCATCTTCTCCAGTCTATCATTCAGCCTATGGGCTCTTGTCCCTGTGTTTATCTGCTTTAAAAAGAACGTAGCCAAGGGCACCTGGTTGGCTCAGTCAGTTGAGCATCCGATGTTGGTTCAGGTCATGATCTCATGGTTTATGAGTTCGAGTCCCACATCGGGCTCTTAAAAAAAAGAAAAAGAAAAAGAACGTAGCCAAATCTTGTTATCTCCCAATAGTGAAAGTCACGTAGTGGAAAGTTGCAATAATTCACAAATTCACAAAAAGAATCTGCATGATCTTCCGAACGAAATGAATCCCCGGTTTACTGGCACACAGCTATTCTGAGCCAAAAGATCATAATGCATTTGAAAGAATATAAACTCCTCTTCCTCAGTCTTCATTTGCATGAGAAGAGTATCTTATCCTTAGCCAAACAGAGCAAATCAGGTCCTCCAGTCAATGATCTATTCTAGCACAAGATTTTGAATATTCTCGGTTTCATTTTCCACTCCTACCAGGGCTTGAGATGCATCCTTCACCATTTTTTTTTTGTCATGTGGTCTTTTGCAAATCTAATGGAAGTGAATGGTTTTTCTCAAGAAAATGAGGGTGCACTCATACACATACTTTGAACATTGTTTTTTTTTCAAATCACTGAATTCAACCCTGACATGATAGATATGATGAATTAGGGCTACCAGAGGTTAGATAATACGTTTAAAATGATTAAGGAACATAGCAAAAGTCCACAGTTGGTAGAGCAGTGGATGAAAACCAAGTTCTCAAAAGTTTGGGCCTTTTTGGTTTTTTTTTTAATTTTTTTTTCAACGTTTTTTATTTATTTTTGGGACAGAGAGAGACAGAGCATGAACGGGGGAGGGGCAGAGAGAGAGGGAGACACAGAATCGGAAACAGGCTCCAGGCTCTGAGCCATCAGCCCAGAGCCTGATGCGGGGCTTAAACTCACGAACCGTGAGATCGTGACCTGGCTGAAGTCGGACGCTTAACCGACTGCGCCACCCAGGCGCCCCGGCCTTTTTGTTTTTTAAAACTACCAGAGACCCCTCTCAGATTATAGGCCCATCTCTAAACAATGTTTTTCTCGCGTGGAAATATTAATATAGACCAACATTATCTTTGTAACATATTTGCACTCTGATTCCTTTGTAAACAAGAGTAAATGTGCCCCCAGACCCACAATGATTTTAAGGTTGGGGCTTTAGCTGAATAGGGCCTTCCCTGCCTGCCTCCCAAGCCAGAGACTCTAGTCGGGCATATGTGATAACTCAGCCCCATGATTGCAGCCACACACACACACACACACAGAAGAGTTCTCATCTGTTGTGTTGGAAGCTGAAGAATGGAATAGTGTTGTAGTTTTCCTTTGTGGATTATTCCTTCCTCAACAGCCATTCTGCTTTTGACCTGAAAAACTGGGCCACAGAGATCCTGCACCATCAGGCATGTTTCTTATTGGGCTGTGAATGTCTGGCATATGGCTAATTACAATTTACACCTCCTGAAGTCTTCTGACAATCCACTAAAGGCTGTTGTGTCTCTTTGGTTTACTGTTCGGGGCACTTTTTGCAGACAAAGCAGCAAACGGTTCTTTGGGAGGTAATTTATTTTTAAGTTTTCATGTATTTATTATTTGAGAGAGAGTGTGTGTGCGCACGCACGCGTGTAAGAGCTGGAAAGGGCAGAGACAGAAAGGGAGAGAGGGAACCCAAGCAGGCACAGTGCTATCAGTGCAGAGCCCAACTCGGGGCTGGATCTCACAAACCGTGAGATTGTGACCTGAGCTGAAACCAAGAGTTAAATGCTTAACCGACTGAGCCACCCAGGCGCCCCTTGGAGGTACTTTTTAATTTCAGTTGATGACGGAAGATGATGACTTCTGTCTGGGTTGTTAATGGTGTATTCTCAGCCTGGTCTGTTAAATGCCTATGTCCCTACTGATGTGTCATTGTCATTACAGTGTCCTGGTGGCCAGCTTTCCTCTTCTTCTGTCTTCCTCTCAGACCTGTCCATGGGGGGTAAAATGAAGAAATAATATAAGTGAAAGAAGGCAGGATTTTAGAAGCAAAATGTCTATGGCATAAAATAAACCGATACAAATGATAAGAGAGATACCTGCATAAAGATACCTGAGTTGTTTTGAGTTCATGTTTTTATTTTTTTAGTTTATATTTATTTTGAGAGAGAGTGTGTGCATGCGAGAGAGTGGGGGAAGGGCAGAGAGAGGAAGGGAGAGGGAGAGAGAATCCCAAGCAAGCTTCCGACGAAGGCTCAATCCCACAAACTGTGAGATCATGACCTGAGCTGAAACCAAGAGTTAAATGCTTAACCGACTGAGTCACCCAGGCGCCCCTTATTTTTTATTTTTATCCCTGTTTTTTCCTGCTGCACGTTTGTGAGATAAAAACGTGCTCTGTTGCAAGGAGATGGGTATCTCTTCGAACAACACGTAATGGAAAGACATTTCCTCAAAGTTAATTTAGTTTTTAATTTGTGGGATATGAAAATACAAGCTGATAACTAGACATCACTTAAGCAGAGAGGTTTCCTCTCCAGTGGAGTGGCTGGCAGAGGGAGGAGGCATTCTGATGGAGATGTTCTATTTGAAGCTGGATGTAGAAGGCCAGGATGGATTTAGTCCCAGGGCTCTCTTCTGGCCCTGCCGACAGGTGACCAGCTGGCACCAGATATAAGCGTGACAGCTTGGTGCACTCAACTGAGCCCCCCGTTTCTATTTTCCCTCATCCAGGGAATAGCTAAAAACACGATCTCTAATTCCCTTACTGGCATGGGGCAGTACAGAAATAAATGAGTTTTCAGTTAAAGATTTGAAATAAAAATATGGCCAACCAGTTAGAATTTTAAAGTTGAAGCTTTGATACTCGCGTTTTAGGAACTGAGCGATCCATGAACCAAAGTAATGTGGGCCCCATCCATTCTCTACCGTAGAACACACTTGAAAAGGCTGACGACATGAGAGATTGAAAATTGAACATTTGAAATTTCAGCTTTGATGGCGATGTTTATGGGATGAGTATCTTTTTTTTTTTTTTTAAGTTTACTTATTTTTGACACAGAGAGAGAGAGCAGGGGAGGGGCAGAGAGAGAGAGGGAGAGAGAGAATCCCAAGCAGGCTCCACACTGTCAGCACAGAGCCCAGTGCAGGGCTCAGTGCCATGAACCATGAGATGACCACCTGGGCCGAAACCAAGAGTCGGACACTTCACTGACTGAGCCACCCACGTGCCCCGGGATGAATATCTTCCTGAGAGGCCCACATCTCCTTGATGGGGATGCAGAGCTAGGAGAGAAGATTCAGCCCTCTCCCTTTCCCCTAAATTGCCTGATTTGACCTAGAATCAGCATAACCACAATAAAGACTCTCAAGTATTTCAAATGAGCTCCTGAACATTGATGTTTTCCTTTTCGTTAATCTCTCTTTTAATGTTAAGGCTATACCTTAAAAAAAAAAAAATGCCCTTAAAGCTCCCAAAGGATGGTTAAAAGGAGGGAAAACAAACAAGGAAAAAAGATAATATGGCCAGCAATTACCAAGAGCTCTGCGGTAATAGGCTCAGAACTGTTAGACCTCAGGTTCAGATGGGCCATGAGGCAAGTACACCTGAGATGCGTGCAACCTGGTGGTCCTTTCTGCCCTAGCCACCCGCTCTGTGCTCAGGGACCAGGAAGTCCTACACTTTCCACAAACAACGTCAACTCTGCTCAAAAGTGCGCTGGAGCTCTGTCACAGGCATGCCCGTCTGCCGGCTTCCGCAGCACCTGCAAGGTCACTTTAAACTTCCTTCATTATATACGGTATGTTCCCCAAGATAGTTCTAAAATTCTTCCATGCCGGAAACGAAAGTAGAAATTTACATGAAACAACATCTTTTATAGAAAGGGGCTACAGGGATAGTTACAGCTTGGGGGGGTGGGGAAGTTTTCTGAAAAAGAAATCCTGATATGATTGTTTATATGTTCATTTTTTATATCTTCCACTTCTCATTACGTGTATGTTTTCCTTTGGACTCATGGGCATATTTATAATAACTTTTGAAGTCCTTGTCTGCTAATCTGCCAGTTCTGTTGTCTCTTCCGTTCTGGGTTTGTTGGCATTGCTTGATTTTTTTTTTTTCTTCTTCCTGATTATCGGTCCCAATTTTCTGCTGCTCCTATATAATAGTTTTTTATTGAATTCTAGAAATTGTGAATGTTTGTTATTGAGCACTGGAGTTTGTCTTAGTTCAAGCGTATTAGATTTTATTCTAGCGGGCCGTTAATCTGTTTGTGCATCGGCTGGACATTTTGAAGCTTTTTTGGAGTGGGTTTGGGGCAGCCTTCCCTACAGGGCTAATTTAGTCCTCCTGCAAAAGCGTGACTCCTCTGAAGCATCTAGTGATTACGTCAGGTGTTCACTGTAATCTCTTCACACCAATTTGGCTTTTGCCTTTTCTATACCCTGGAATTGTTTTTAATGGGAACACAATAACTTTTTTTTTTTTTTAGAGAGAGAGAGACAGAGAGAGAGAGAGAGAACTAGTGGGGGAAAGGGGGAGAGGGAGAGAGAGAATCTTTTCTTATATAAAGTGTATTTATGTATTTTGAGAGAGAGAGAGAGAGAGAGAGAGAGAGAGAGAGGTCGAGAATGAGCAGGGGAGGAGCAGAGAGAGGGGGAGAGAGAGAATCCCAAGCAGGCTCTGCATTGTTGGCACAGAAACCAATGCGGGGTTTGAACGAACCATGAGATCATGACCTGAAGTGAAGTCAGACACTTGACCCTGTGCCACCCAGGTGCCCCAAGAGAGAGAATCTTTTTTTATGCTTATTTATTTATTTTGAGAAAGAGAGAGAGAGAAGGGGGCAGAGAGAGGGGGAGAGAGAGAATCCCAAGGAGGCTCTGTGAGATCACGACTTGAGCCAAAACCAAGAGTTGGCTGCTTAACCGACTGAGCCACCCAGGCGTTCCCCCAAGAGAGAGAATCTCAAGCAGGCTCCACGCTCAGCATAGAGCCTGACACAGGGCTCGATCCCATGACCCTGGGCTCAAGACCTGAGCCGAAATCAAGAGTCAGATGCTCAACCAACCGAGCCACCCAGGTGCCCTGAACACTAATAACTTTTACATCCAAAGGATACTTTCCAGTTTTCCTCTTACCTGACCTCTTGGTGGTGGCATTTAATGCTGTTAGCCACTCCCACCTTCTTGAGACACTCTCTTCTTGAGACTTTGGTGCACTCTCTCTTTTCCCGGGGGATCTCACGCTGTGCCATGGCTTCCACTCCCATCTATTTTACAATGAAAGAAACTCAATGTGTATGTGTGTTTTCTTCATCCTGGACTTTTCCCATGCTTCAGACTCCCCATTACCAACCCCATGCTCAATATCTCTTCTTGAATATTACAAACACCTCATGTACTAAAGTGACCCCATGATTCCAGCCCACTGCCCCACACCTGCTTCTCTTCCAACATTCTGTCTCATTAAAAAGGCACGACCCAGTTTCTCATGCAAAAAAAAAAAAAAAAAAATCTGAGTCATTCCTATAGCCTCACCCTTGATGTATATGAATATCAAATATAATCATTTTTTTTCCTACTAGAGATCTGTTGAATCTGCCTCCCAAGATCCAACAAGAAACTGTTGGTCCTGCACACCATGTGTGGTTCTAGAGCAGAAGAGAGAGACGTGGAATATTAATATAGCAGGGTTGAAACAGCCTCAGAGTGTTGTCCACAGCCAGATTGTTTTGGAAGAAGCAGAATATTTTCTGTACCCTTGGAGAACAGATTAGACATGGTGTAGGGAAGAGGAGACCTGAGAAAGTTTCAAGATGGAGCCAAGAGGGTGCAGCAGAAGCCTGGGTGATGGGACCATAAAAACATCGGTAGACTCCACAGCAGAACATGAACAAGGAGACCAGACCGTTCACCCACCTTGTATAAGATCTCAGCGTACCTTCCTCCCCAAATTCAGATCAATATCAAGGAGGTGGAAAGACCCCCAAATGGCCTGAAATCAGATTTCCAGCTTCCAGAAGAATGGGAGCTTGGAACTAAAATTAACTTCACGTATATACAAAATAATATTCTACTTCTTGGCAAAGGAACAAAACTCACACCCAGCATATGGACAACATCACTGATATAAACTTGATGTTTAACCTAAATTGTGAATAAGTGTAAATGCAAAGATTAAGCAGGCTCTGTGATCAGCCAGTCTTCATCACCACCTCATCATCACCATCCAAGCCGCTGTCATCTCTTGCCTGAACACCAATAATCACCTCCTTCATATTCTCTCACCCAAATCTTGTTTCCCTCCAATCTTATTCTGCACCAAACCAGGAGTGATCTTTTTGGTATACAAACCTGATCCTATCACTCCCCTTCTTCCTCTTCTTTTTAATATAATTTATTGTCAAGTTGGCTAACATACAGTGTATACAGTGTGCTCTTGGCTTCGGGAGTAGATTCCCATGATTCATCGCTTAAAAACAACACCCAGTGCTCATCCCAACAAGTGCCCTCCTCAATGCCCATCACCTATTTTCCCCTCTCATCTGCCTTCCCCCCACCCCCCCCCCATCAACCCTCAGTTTGTTCTCTGTATTTAAGAGTCTCTTATGGTTTGCCTCCTTCCCTCTCTGAAACTATATTTTCCCCTTCCCTTCCCCTATGGTCTTCTGTTAAGTTTCTCAAGCTCCTCATATGAGTGAAAACGTATGATATTTATCTTTCTCTGATGGACTTACTTCACTTAGCATAATACCCTCCAGTTCCATCCACGTTGTTGCAAATGGCAGGATTTCATTCTTTCCCATTGTCAAGTAGTATTCCATTGTATATATAAACCACACCTTCTTTATCCATTCATCAGTTGATAGACATTTAGACATCTCCAGTTGATAGACATCTCCATAATTTGGCTATTGTTGATAGCACTGCTATGAACAGTGGGGTACACGTGCCCCTATGCGTCAGCACTCCTGTATCCTTTGGATAAATTCCTAGTAGTGCTATTGCTGGGTCATAGGGTAGTTTTATTTTTAATTTACTGAGGAACCTCCATACTGTTTTCCAGAGTGGCTGCACCAGTTTGCATTTCCACCAACAGTGCAAGAGGGTTCCCATTCTCCACATTCTCCCCAGCATCTGTTGTTTCCAGAATTGTTCATTTTAGCCACTCTGACTGGTGTGAGGTGGTATCTCAGTGTGGTTTTGATTTCTATTCCCCTGATGATAAGTGACGTTGAGCATCTTTTCATGTGTCTGTTGGTCATCTGGATGTCTTCTTTGGAAAAGTGTCTATTCATGTCTCTGCCCGTTTCTTCACTGGATTATTTGTTTTTTGGGGGTTGACTTTGGTAAGCTCTTTATAGACTTTGGATACTAACCCTTTATCTGGTATGTCATTTGCAAATATCTTCTCCCATTCTGTCGGTTGCCTTTTAGTTTTGTTGATTGTTTCCTTTGCAGTGCAGAAGCTTTTTATCTTGATGAGGTCCCCCGTAGCACGCTCACTCCCCTGCTAATAGCCTCTTTTTTTCTTAGTGTGGAGTCCCTATCCATTAACCAGGGCCTTTCAGACCCTGCGCTGTCTTGATAGTTACCCCTCCAGGCCTCTTTCTTTCATTCTGGCACACTAGACTTCTCCCAGCTCCTCTGGGGTGCTAATTCCAGGGGCCTCCCTCTGCCTGGAATGTGCCTCCTCGGTCCCCCCCCATACACACCCCAACTTGACCAACCCCCATTCATCCTTCAGTTCCTGGCTCCAGAGCCACTCCTCCCTGAAGCCTTCTTCCTTCTCCCAGGTCGGTCTGGGAACTTGTGGAGCCACTCACATTTGCTCTCTGCCATTTCACCTCGTCGTGCTTTACCGCCACTGTGCTCCACAAGGACAGGGCCAGGGTCTCCTACCCTCGATACCCAGGGCATACACTGCACCCCAGATGGGGACCCTCCAGCACCAGAGGGGCTGGAAGAAATGCTGGATGCAGGAAAGCGGTCCAGAAAGCTAATTCCCACCAAAGTGTTAACTGATAATGTGTTCAAATGCTTGTGTAAAGGACATGCTGATAAATCTAAAGAAGCGTGTCCTTCCTGGTAAAACTTTGACTGTTGGCATTTTTCTGAGCTAGGCCATTTTCACTTCCAGGCTGTTCACTAGGAGAAAAGGCGACAAGGACTCTACCATTACCCATGAATCCCTAGGTCATCACCCCCCTCCCTGCCTCTCTAACCCGCCTCTCCTCCCACTGTGTGCTCTGCCCAGAGGGGTTTTCTTTCTGTTTCTGGAACACACTAAGCTCCCGCCCCACCTGGGTCTTCGAGTGCCATCTCTCTGCGGGATGCTCTTAACCAGGTGAGGTGAGGTCCTGAACCACTGGCTAAGAGAGGCCGGCTCTGCTATTCCCTGCCGCTGCACTCTGTCTGCATCACAGCATTTGACCGCAGGCGGTAATTTAATGCATTTCTGTATTTACTTGCTTCAACCCATGTTCTTTACTAATCTGTAAGTAAAGGCAGGGAGTACATGTGCCTTGTACACTGTTGTTCCACGAGGGTCTAGCACAGTGCCTCGGACAAAGTGGGCACTCAGTAAGTATTTGTTGAATAAAAGAACTGATAGCTATAACAAACCATGAGCTGACAGTTATATTTATTAGCTATCATACCATACATGGCTTGACAAGGAAAATCAGAATATTTTTGTTAAGGCTATGGAGGTTTGGCAAGTCAGACATAAAAGTTAACTCTGAGGTTGCATTTGGATGGTTCCCTGAACTGGGGGGGTGGTGGTGGTGGAAGGTATTGGGAGGGGGAGAGCAAGGGATGGGGAACCCCAGGCTGGGGAAATGGGGTGAGAGAAGACGAGGGACAAAATGCCCCTTGGAGCATTTGCCCTTTGATTTGCGTTCTCCCAAAACCTTTACCTTAGAGATTTCTATTGTCCAGGTGTTAAGCCTATAAAACTGAATGTGATTGAAAGGAAAAAATATTCAACCTCTACGTTAATTTTGTGAAGTCATGGAGCCCTGTTTTATTTTTTGTTAATGTTTATTTTTTTTAGAGAGAGAGAGAGATAGCAAACGGAGGAGGGGCAAAGAGAGAGAGGGAGACACAGAATCCAAAGCAGGCTCCAGGCTCTGAGCTGTCAGCACAGAGCCTGACATGGGGCTCGAACTCATGAACCATGAGTTCATGACTTGAGCTGAAGTCAGATGCTCAACTGACTGAGCCACACAGGTGCCCCAGGAGTCCTGTTTTAATTTCCCATTGGTGCTATAACAAACTGTCACAAGTATAGTGGCTGAAAGGCAACAGCAATTTACTCTCTTGAGTCCTAGAAGCCAGAAGCCTGAAAGAATCTATGGGGCTAAACTCAAGGTGTCGGCAGCCTCCTTGGAGGCTCCAGGGGAGAATCTGTTCCCAGCCCCTTCCGGCTCCCAGTGGCTGCCGCGATACTTGGCTTGTGATACATCACTCCAATCTCTGCTTCCTGTTCATGTTACCTTTTCTGTGGTCAAGTCTCCCTCTCCCTCCCACTTGTAAGGACACATGTGATTACGTTTACGGCCCACCTGGATTACCCAGGGTCCTCTTCCTATATCACAGATAATCTTTCTCTATCAGGATCCCTAATTTAATCACATCTACAAGGTCTCTCTTTTGATATAAGGCAGCATTCACAGGTTGCAGGGATTAGGGTGTGGATGGCGTCTTTGAGGACCATCACTCAGCCTACCACGGGTCCATTTCAACTTTGAATTTCTATTGGACTGCCTCTTTAAGAAAAAAAAAACAGGTGCTCTATTTGCTGGGTTTGGGGTTTGTTTTTGGAACTCAACAGATTCTTTATACATTTTTTATTCTTCAGGGCTCTAGCAATTTTCAATGCTAATCAAACTTTGGTTCTAAGTGGTAGAACCACTTAGACCAAAACTTTGTTTTTATAAGGAAGAGCAAATGAATCATAACCCAAAAACACAACTGCAGTTTTGTTTTCCATCAGGCATCTCTTTTGAAAAGCCCCTCTAGGGAAGCTAAGCTGAAATAAAGATTTATCTGATTAAAGATTTGTTTTAGAGATGTCAGAAAATAAAACACCCAGAGATTTCTGGTCAGCAAAGGGCTGAGCGACATGTTTTCACGTTTCTGATCTTAGCAGACCCAGTGTCCCGTAACTCGGTGAGGGAGAAATTCCCTGCTGGGGGTTATAGGCTGTTCTGCATTCAGAGCCTGAGTCGGGAGCCTGGAGCTGCTCTTTGAAGGAGACCCTAGTCTCAGGCCAGCAGGGAGGAAGGCGCTTCTAGAAAGAACCCCAGCCTTCTCAGCTCAATCGCAATGGGCAGGTGTTCAGTGTTTTCAGAGCAGGGCAGTGCGATGGAAATATGACATAAGGGTTATATTTAAATATGCAATTTCAATTTTTCCTGTGGCCACCTTAAAAAAGCAAAAGAACAAGTGAAATTAAATTTAATGATAGCTTAATACATCCAAAATATTATTTCAACATGAAACAATAAGATAATGATTGAGGGATTTTTACCTTCGTTTTGAATGTTTTCATAGTAAGTCATGATTCTGGGGTGTGAGTTACACCTCCAGTGCATCTCACGTTGGCCCAGCCTTGGTTCAAGTGCTCCATAGCCACAGGTGCCTAGTGGCCACCGTACTAGCCTTTGGGGTGACTAGTAAAACTTTACTTGGCTTCTAGTGGTACTTCACCATTATAGATGCACTCCTTTACTCTTTTTTTACGTTTTCTGCTTTTGTTGTGTTTTTGCTTCTTAGATTTCTGGTGAGCTGTAAGTCTTTGTTTTGATTTTCTTCCATGGGGAAATGGGAATTTTCTCTTAAAGGGTGGAAGCTGGAGAATAACCCATGTACTAAAAATGAGATAAAATGTCCAGGATGTAACTAGGCCTGAAAGACAGTACTGGAAGGGTGATAGAACCATCTCACAAGGGCTCTAGCAAACCCCACCTGCCTCCCAAGACAGCAGTTAACACCTTCTCAGAACAGGTCAGATCTGGGAACAAACTTGCTCTACCTAAAGAAACAGTCCTGAACCAGGATTCAGGAAACCTGGCTTTAATAGCTGGTTGGGAAACTTGGGGAACTTATGTAAATTCTCTGAGTTGCAGGGCATTCATTAGTAAAATGATGAAGTCCGATGGGTCCATGATTTTTAACAGTATATGCAGTGAACTCCATTTCCAAACAAGCTTTACAGGGAATCTCAATATGTTAAACACATCTAAGGGGGAGCTACTCCGAAAGCAGTAAGAATGAAGAATGGAAATAGATGGGGGTACAAACAAGAGCAGGGTGACCAAAGCCCCCTGCCTCAACCATACCTTTGCTTCTGAGGCACAGTTTGAAACTCTGGATAGATGGTCTCCACTATAGCTTTCAGCATTAAACATTCGAATTCCCTGGTATTCTCCATTGTACTCTATCAGCCAACGCTCTCAACTCACCAAAACAAAGAACAAAGTAGACAAACAAAAAAGTAGGTGGGAGATCATTCCTACAAAGGTTCAAGGCTGGTTTAGGATTTGCAAAGGTTCTGAGCACTTTTCTTTTGGAGTCCCATTACCCCATCCTGTAGCATATCAAACAAAATTTTCTTTTGGTATTGGAGAGACCATTTTTTTTCAGGTCTCAAGCATTTCTGAAAGTCCTTAAAAACTCAGAGGCTGATGGCACTGTGCCTTCAGTACCTGATGGATAAATAGCCTGGAGGAAGATGTCTCCATGGATCCAATTTTCTTGATTTCCAGTATGAAACAAGATGGAGCAGAACTGGCCAGTGTGCACAACCCTTCATTTCCTTTGGCAGTCTTTCTTCAGCGACAAATAATGCCTATCTTGCAGTTACAATATATCAAGAGTCAATCTAGGATATCAAAATCATGAGTGAATGAATGAAGGGAAATAAGAGCTATGTAAAAACTGCAGTAGAACCAAAGCTCAGTAAATATTACAATATCTGATCTGAATCTGGGTATATTTCAGGGTACATGGCTGTGAACATAATAAGTGTCCAACTTTGATATTACTGAGAGGGAAAAAAATGGACCTAATTGTAGGACAAATAATCATTGGATGATGAGCTGTTTTTATTTTGTTTCGTTTTTCTAATTTGACTGTCTATTAGTATCATTATTCTAAATGTAGGCAATATTCCATTTTGCAGCCCTATCAGAGAATGAGATGTTCTACTTACACAAAAAAACAAATTAACCCTTTTCATAAAGTCAAGGAGATCTTCCATTTAACTAACCTCTGGGGCAATTTCTTGATATTTTCACTAAAACTACTTTTCTTTAAGCACCCACTGCTTGAAGATCACAGCTGAGGCTTGGGGGGAGTTTTCCAATTCCTGACAAGATGGTAAACTTTGTTTCATCTCTCAATCTCAGCCCTAGGGATGCCAAGGAAGTGGAAGAGAGGTTGACAACTTGCCGTGCTACCAACACAAATCAAGAGAGAACCAAAATGAGCAAAAATATTGAGAGAGGGGAAAAATAAACATAAGAAAAGGTCTTAACAATTGAAGGAAATAACCAAAAGAAGAAAGACAATGTGTGTGACTTTTGACTCTTTATTATGGTTTCTACCCTGCTGAAATTCCCTCCTGCTTCTGGTCTTCCTTTTCCACTAGATCCTTAAGCATACTAATAATAGTCATTTAGGATCCCTGCCTGATAGTTTGAACATTTGGGTCATCGCTGAGTCAGGATCAAAGTTGCTTTGTCTTGATAATGTTTTTATCTTTTGATATTTGTATGTCTTATAATTTTTGATTGAATGCTGGTCATTGAGTGTGAAAAGCACAGTCAAGACTGAGATAAATAGCATTTATGTCCAGAAATAGGTTTGCTGCTTTTTTTTTCTGACTGGCCATAGATATGGAGGGTTAGGTCAATAGAGCCAGGAGTTGAGCTGACTTTGGTACCTTCAGTGCACCACAGGATTTCTGTTCAATAAAGAAAATCTAAACAAAGGTAATTAAAAAGTGATAAATTGGGAGAAGATACTTCCAACAGCGGCGAGTGCTACATACCTAAAATAGACCAGAAACAACTTCAAATCAGCAACAACACTAAAAATGGGAAATCCAACAGGAAAATGGGCAAAATATACATATAGACAATTTTCTGAAGAGGACACTGGAATAGCCAACAAGTGTATGAAGACACACTCAATCTCACTTTACACAGAAATGAAATTCAAGATACAACTTTTCGCCTGTCAGATTGGCAAAAAGTAAAAGTCTGGTGACGTTGAGTATTGACAGAAGTGTGAGGAAACTAAAGCCCTCGTGTGCTATGAGCATAATGTAAACTCGTGAGCAGGCGATCAACGTTCAGGTAAGCAGCCCGTTTCTGGGGGTATGTCTCTGGGAGACTCTTGCACGTGACCAAAAGGAAATATTGCTTGGCGCATATTAGGCACCCAATAAATGCATATTTAGTGAAGGTTTGAAGGTGTTCATCACAACACAGTTTTTGATAAGCAGAGTTGAGGTAACCCAATCATCCATTTCTAGAAGTACAGGAAAGTAAAACGTATGTGAGGGATGTGTTTGACAAAAGCTAACACTGGCCAAGCAGTTGCAGTGTGTGAGGCGTCTTTCCAGTGCCTCATGTGTATTAATGCAATGGTTTTCCCATCAATGTAGTAAGGTGTTTATTTTACACAGAAGAGGTTCAGTCAGATCAAGCCAGAGGTCATGTAAAC
The DNA here is from genome assembly GCF_027475565.1 of Acinonyx jubatus. Taxonomy (NCBI): domain Eukaryota; kingdom Metazoa; phylum Chordata; class Mammalia; order Carnivora; family Felidae; genus Acinonyx; species Acinonyx jubatus. The sequence goes on along the minus strand of NC_069381.1, from coordinate 97,518,534 downwards.
AGTAAGAGTCAGAGCTGGGATTCAACCCAGGCATCTGGCTCCAGCAGCAGAGCACTGAACCACCTGTGATAAGGGGCTGCCTGCCTCCCGAGCCATGTGTCTCACCCAGCGACCTGCCCCGTGGTCTGATGATTCCCAACTTCTCAGCTCATCCTTTCTGTTACAGGCCTTCTTTTCCTCTTCAAGGGGAAATCATTTCCTGTCCAGCAGAGAGGAAAACACCTTAATGAGGCTCCGAGTGATTCTTCTTCTCTGCAATTAGTGGAAGTGTATCAGGCCTTTCAAGTCTTTAAGATCCTGTAGTGAGGTGCCGGGACGTCAAACAGCCTCTTTCCTAATCTTGTTGAGGTTCATTTTCAAATAGCCTGAGACAATATGGCGATTCCCTCCTCCGGGTTCTTTGCCCTGGGGTGCGGGCATATTCAGCCCTCATGGGATCTTTCAGAGATCCCCTTTCTGTATCTTTGGGTACACCTACAGGCTCGAGACAATGTACTGTCAGTCATCACAGCGGGCTGTGGTGCAGTGGAGCCCCTCAGAGGTGACACAGGTCTAGAAAGAGATTTTTGCCTACACTAAAAACTCCAGACTACTACACTTTGGAATTGTTTTGTCTCATTTTTATAAAATGTGCCATCTCCTCCTTCTTTGTGTATTTACTGTATCTTTTAGCCCTGTCTCTTTTATCACTTGTCAGCGTGTCTCCCCCTTACAGTCTTCTTGAGCTGCTCATCTCATCAGTCGATTGTGGCTGGGGAATGAGATGGCCCAGCTTGGTAGGGCTGTGTCTAAAGAGGTCATAGGTCCTGGGCCGGACCCTGAAGGGTTGTGCATCTCAGCTTGGTAGAAACTATTTTCAAATCTAAACCCAAACACCACTGAGTCACGAAGTGCCACCCACTGTGGCCTGCACTGTGCTGTGTTTCTTACTTCATCCTCAGGACCACCCAGTGGGTTGGGTAAAACTGTCCCCATTTTGCAGACACTGAAGCTCTAGGAGAGAGAGGGCCTTGCCCAAGGTCAGCTGAAAGGTTGCAGAGCTGGGATTCTGCCCAGGTGTTTTGACACAACTCTCTCAAGCGCTCCATTTTTTGGCCTTGTTGCTGATTTCTATGCACTAAATTGCCAATTAATTACCCTTGACCTAAATGGTGCATTTCTGTATTTAATTTCCTTTTTTTCTAAAAACAAGTTACCTATAATTTGAAACACTCTCTTACTTTAGAATAGTCACTGGCTTAGTGAAGATTAATTAGCAAATGGAAATTTCCTGCAAGGGGAAAAAAATCCCTTTATAATAAGAAACACAATTCAGTTCTTTTGAAGCCAAGCTCTGTTTCTGCCAGCCTGGCTATTCTGTTGGGGAGGACTCTCCTTTCCTTGGAGCAGGTTTGTGTATTGATTTAGCAAACACTTACATGGTGCACTATGTACTAGGCACTATCCTGAACCCTTTACAAATGTCAACTTTCTCTAGCAATAGAAACTTATATCATCCACATCTTACAGGTGAAGAGACTGAGGTTCAGAGAGATCTATCTATTTGTAAGTGGCCGAGTTTGGTAGGGCTGCATCTGAAGAAGTCACAGGTCTGAGCCAAACGCTAGCTCAGGCAAGATTTTTTGTTTTAATCTGTTTAATGTTTTATTTTTGAGAGCAGAGAGGAGGAGCAGAGAGAGAGAGAGAGAGAGAGAGAGGTTGAGAGGGAGACAACAGGATCCGAAGCAGGCTCCAGGCTCTGAGCTGTCAGCCCAGAGCCTGACTCGGGGCTCAAACTCATGAACTGTGAGATCATGACCTGAGCCGAGGTTGGACGCTCAACTGACTGAGCCACCCCAGTGCCCTGAGACAGGCAAGATTTTCACCCTAGAAGTCTGTGTCCAGAGTCCATGGGCTTAAGCACTGCACCACATTTCCTTTTTGCTAACTCTGTGCTATGGGAGGCAAAGTATGACAATAGCATATAAGTGGGGATGGAAACAGGGAGGAGCCCAGGAGACCCGTGTCTGTAGACTGGTTGAAGAAGCTTTGAAAGCCACACAGCTCAAGATGAAACTACCCTCCGCGTCTCTGTCCCCTCCGGAGCTGTCCCAGGGGATCATTATCGTGGGCTCAGAAAAGGAGAGAGGCCCTCTCTCCTAAAAAGAGAGAGTCTTTGTTAGCTGACACTTTTGGTCTGAAGCAAATTCACGTGAAAGAGGAACATGTTAGTCTTTCAGGTAACTGATAGCAAAATGACTGTGCACTCTGCCTTTTCTCAATCAAACCACCTGCTTGGCATCACAGAGATAGGATCCCGGTGTGTGTGTTTAGAACACCCCAGGCTAAGTAGAGCAGGTTGTTGAATCAGAAGAAAAAAAAGATACCTTTTATAAGGAAACGGACCTATGTGTTTCGTTGACAGTCATGAAATGGGAAGAGAGAAAAGAATTCCATTCCGCTTCTCCTAGAACATATAAAATGAAAAATACTCCCAATTAATTCTGCCTTTATGCACAAAGGGGAGCAGAGGGGTTTTAAAAGCCCCAGTCTCAGCACCACATAATCAGGTTCTTCCCTTCAGAGTCCAGTTCTGAGGTCGGTCGAGTATCCCAACATCTTGCTGCCATTTCCCTTCTCTCATGGTTCCAGCCTTCGGAACCATTAGTTATGTCACGGGAGGAAGAAGGGGGTAAGACCAAAACGACAAAAGACAAATCGGTTTGCAAGCTTCCTTTTTAAAAGTGAACGAGAATGGACGTTTCGAACAGGATCCTGTGATCGTGAGCAACAGAGCTCCAGCAAGGTTTCCGGGCAAATTCAGAAAGTCCCGGAAGCCCAGGGCCAGATCTCCCTCGTCATCTCTGCTTTCCCCCCTCTCCCCTTCCTTGTCCTCTCTCAGAGTTTCTGTGGGTCTCTCTGCCCATCTGCTCTTGTCATCTCTCCACCAACCAACTTCCCTGTCCTCTGCTGTCTAGAGCACAGGCTCTGCCTCCTCGGAATATCGGCTTTTGTGTGATTTTCTAACCCGTTGGACATCAAGCACCCTTCACCTTCTGCTCGACTGCTAACCCACTCAGCCTTCCAGTTTCCCGAGTCCTAATTCCTAGGAGAGCTATGTGAAAGGCCCATCTTTTCAAGATGGGCTGCACAAGCTGGTCTGTCTATAAATTGGTGGCCTTTGGGCAAGTTGTCCATCGTTCATCAGCTGTGGCAATTAGTATTCACTGTATCTGCTTTGGCGACAGGGGCGGATGGAGGTGGAAAGTCTCTTTTACAGGGCTTGTGGGTGGATAAGCTTCATAAATGAGTGCAGGGCAAGGCAGGTGAAGTCCGTTAAAATGAGCACGTTGCCTGTGGCCACACTCAGTGTCTGCTGCTGACCTCGCTCCACATTAGCCAGTGACCAATGTCCTTATGGCCCTCCCAGAACAAAATCCTTTGGAGAGACTCCAGGATAAGATGCTTTTGATATTAACCTCAATTATGGCTGAGCAGCGTGATGAAGATTTGTAGAGTAAGACCTGTTGTTGACCTTCCCATCGCAAAAGGAAATGAAAATAATGGTCTTGGACACCGGGGAGACTCCGGGCCTTTTCAGTCAGGCAGACCCAGGTCATTTACCATTTGTACCAAGTGTGACCAGTCTCCAAACCAGCTTTCTTATCTGCAAAGCATAGAGAGCACAGTAATACCTCCTTTGTAGGGCTGTAACGAGGACTCTTCTTAAGACGTCCTTTTACAGCCGTGTTATCATTCAGACTTCTTAGCTACACGCAACAGAAATCAGTTCTTGCAGACAGAAGCAGAAAAAAAAAAAAAAAAACAAACAGATGCACTAAAGAGGTACTGGGGGCTCCCGGACTCACTGGGGAAGCTGGAGAATCGGGGTCAGAAAACGACCAAGAACGAGTGGAGGCGGTAAGTGGGAGCCACAGCCAGCAGGAACACCTGCACAGCTGAATGGGGGCACCTGGGCCAGTACCCCACACAGCACTGGACCATGACGCTGCCACACAGCACTGCTGGCCTAGAAACCGCTGGGGCCAGATGGAAAATACATTCTCTGATATCCCTTGGTTTGGGGACTTTTTTTTTAAGACTTTTTTTTTTTTTTTTTAAGAGCAGTTTTAGGTTTACAGAAAAATTAAGAGGAAGATACAAAGATTCCCCATACACCCTGGACCTCCACAACTGCATAGCTTCTCCAGTTATGGACACCTCCACTAGAGTGGGGCATTTGTCACACTGGATGACCCTACACTGACACACCCTTATCATCCAAAGTCCGTAGTTTACCTTAGGGCTCATTCCTAGGGTTGTACATTCTATGGCTCTGGGCAAATGTAGAAGACATGCACCCACCATGATAGAATCATACAGAGTATTTTCACTGCCCCTAAAAATCCTCTGTGTTCGGTCTACTCCTATTTGGTCCTTTGCCTCACTCATTTCCTCCCTCCAGGCTGCGTGGCATTCATCTTGGCGCCATGCGGGGAGACATTGCCAAGCAGCTGAGGAAGGAGAAGTGGGAGGCTGGAAAGAGCCTGGTGCTCAGATGACATTGTTGAGCAGCTGAATCCACCCTGGGATGCCTTCCACCAGCCTTCCCATGATTTAGGTTGTTATGATTTAGATCACTTTTAAGTATTGCTATAGTTGCTATTTAAAGCCAAATGAACACTGATACGTTCCCCTTAAACAGCTGGGCTCAAGCACCTTGACATACAGCAGAGCTCCCTTTCCTGCCTGTTCACCATTGGCAAGAGGAGCTTAAAATGGCTAGGTGACAGTCTCAGCTTCTAATTCAGTGGGACTATTGCTTTCCCCCCCAGACTGTTCTTTCTTTGGATGCGAAGTTCTCTACATCAGTGGAGCCTGAAGTTATCGGGAACATAAGCGGAATTTTACAAATGGTAGTGAGGCATAACTCCTGCTTCTACCTTCTTGATTCCCAGATAGGTTTATCCTCGCCATGGCTGAAATGGCACCATATATTGGCTGCGAATTCAGGGAATAAACTTTAACTCCCAATGCCACACTGTAACCTCACCTGCTTTAGTTTCCAGTGAGGCTCCATAACTGAGTCTTTGATGGACTGTTCCGCACTTCTGTTATAGGCTGTGTATACCAGTGTTTACAAGCACAGGCTCTGTAGCTACATTGTCTGGATTCAAATCGCAGTGTCCCCCTTACTAACCAGGTGACCAGAAGCAATTTATTCACCATTCTTAGACACTAGTATGATGATGTGATTACCTCAAAGGGCTGTTGTAAGAGTTAAATGGGTTGGCCTATGTGAGGTGCTTAGAACAGTGCCTGGTATGTCCAGGCGGTCCCTGATTTATGATGGTTCAACCTAACAATTTTTTGACTTTACAATGGTGCAAAAGTAGAAACCGTATTTTGAAATTTGAATTTTGATCTTTTCCTGGCCTAAGGACATGTGGTACGATCCTGTCTCATGATGCTGAGTCGTGGCAGCTCCCAGTCATCTACGCGATCATGAGGGTGAACAACCAATACACCGACACCATTCTGTCCCACACAGCCCTTCTGTTTCTCACTTTCATACAGTAGTCAATAAATTGCATGAGAGATGTAAAACTTTACCATAAAATAAGCTGTGTTAGATGATTTTGCCCAAGTGCAGACTAGTATAAGTGTTCTAAGCATGTTTAAGGTAGGCTAGGCTAAGCTGTGATGTTTGGTAGGTTAGGTGTATTAAATGCAGTTTTGACTTACGGTATTTTCAACTCACGATGAGTTTATTGGGACATAAGTCAAAGAAGATCTATAAATGTTAGTTGTCATTACTATTCTGTAAGGCCAGCTGCTTCTGGGAAATGGGAAATAAATCCTGTGAGTCTCTGCTTTACTTTTTCAAAGAACAGCAAGTTCCTTGCTCAGAACCAGTGCTCTGTAGGATTCCATGGAAGAATGTCTGGCATCCTTGTTTCTACAGATGACAAGGGGGGCAGAATCATGGTGGACAGGGAAAACAATTCTGAACTCAAGAGCATATATCTACTCTAGAGAGGACAAATTTCTGCCTCCCCACTTGAATATGGGAGTCCAAGGTTACCATGGGGGAACAGGGGTGTGTTGGCTAGGCTTTTGGGGAATATGGTACTACATTTGGACCCCATATTGGTGAACACTGAGAGCAAGCTGGGCACTCTGAAGTGGCAAAAGCCAGCAGCAGGACAGGAGGGCAGGCAGTCCACGATATTAAGCCTAGGAATATTTCTGATTCTACCATCATAGCCAGTACTGGTTATTCATGAGCCTGTTGAATAAGCCCAGGTAACTGGGGGAGGAGGTTGACTAACTTGCAGAGCAAGTAATTTTGACCACCTGATTAAAATCTTCCTCTTTGGAAGGGACTTTTGGATAAACATTTACATGGAACACTGACAGTGCCACCCTTCTAGACCATTCTCAGGGATTTACCATGGACTCCTCCAAACCTTCTTGCTATCAACCCTCCCATCTTGTGCCTTCCAAGTCCCTGGCCATCCAACCATATTACTGGCTACTGCTTATGAGATAGAATAGACCCTGACCTCAAGCCATGTCTCCTTCTAAGAGGAGTGTCCCTCTTGAAGTTCTGCCTTCTGGCGTGATTTTCTTTCCTGATTGTCCCCCAGGGCCCTCCTGAGTAGGGATGTCATGTTGCACCATCCACTCCCACTGATGTCATCGTATCATGTAGAGTCACCTCTAAGCAAGACTCTTTCCCCTCTCCTCATCCAAGACCATAGGAGTGAATTGAAGAAGACCTACAATGGAGGATCTGCTCCCGTGACTATGGTATCTTTAGGGTCTTGCAGCCTGCCCTATACATTACATCACTTCTCCTGATGATATGGAGCTACCAGGCATGCCCAACTTTATGGCTAGGAGAGGCTCAGCTCTCCCCATTGAACAATGGATGGGACAGGTTGCTTGTAAATAAAGGTGCATCCATTTCATAAAAAGAGAATAATCCCTTGAATTGTGTACAGCAGGAGTTGGCAGACTCTTCCTGTAAAGGGCCAGATAGTAGATATGTTGGGTTTGGGGGGCCATACTCCACTTTGACACCATAGTGGTAAAGTAGCCATGATAATACGCACTTACGCTCATCTGTATGGACACTGAAGTTTGAATCGTGTATGATTTTCACATCATAAAATCTTCTTCTTCTTCTCAACCATTTGACAACATAAAAACCACCCTTAGTTTGTGGGTCATACAGAAACAAACAGTGGGGTGGATCTGACTTGTGGGCCGGAGGCTGCCACCCACCGGTGTAGGATAGTATATGGCACAAAAGGATTTCTTATACCTAAATGTACCTCACTTGTTTCTGAGATCAACCCACTGAAGCAGCTAGAGAAGAAAAGTCCTTGCCCTATTTTACAGAGAAGGAGAAAGTCCCAGAAGGATCGAGCAATGTACTAAATCAGTTAGTAAGTAGTACAGATTAGATCTGACCCGAGTCTCCAGAATCTGCTCTCTTTCATATACCATGCTCCCAGGTAGATACTCACCTTTACAACACATTTTAGAAAAAGGTATCAGCTCTCCACTGTGTGTACCCAAGGAACGGGCTGCTCCCACAGGTGAAGGGAGAGCTCTCATAACTGGGGGTTTGTTCACAGGTGGTTTGTATTCACTGTGAAGAGGACTGAGAGAGACAGAAATATATCTCCTGATTCTCTCTAACCCCCATAAACTTGACTTCAGGAAGCAGGCCCCGAGGGCTTTGAACCTCCTCTGAAAGCTCTTATCAAGGCAGCCCCATGGCACATCCAGCACTTCCCATCTTGGGCCCACCTGGCCTGTGTTTGCTTTTCTATCCATTTTGTATCCCAAAGGCCCAATGCGAAGAGAAGAGAAAAAGAGAGAAAATAAGAGAAAGTGAGCTGCAATGTGTGGGTTTGTGTCTTGCCCATCCTGCAGAAATCTGAATTTCTTACTTGATATACTGCCTACATGTTGGGTATTGTACCGTCACATTGACTGGAGAGCCCTGTTAGGGCTGCATGATTTGAATACCAACTTCTCCTCAGACGTGGACCTCCAAGTCAGAGATCGGTGTGATTTCCATTCAATTAGGAAGTTATTTTACATTCAAAGTTAACTACTTGCTAAAAAATAAAACATTAAAATGACCAATATTTATATATGTGTATATATACTATACATATGTATATGTGTATGTACGTGTGTGTGTGTGTGTGTGTGTGTGTGTTTTCCAGTGTTATATACCACTATACCAAATATACACTGTGGTATAATTACATGTGTTCCCAAGGAGAGCAAGATTTTTAAAAAAATTTTTTTGATGTTTATTTATTTTTGAGAGACAGAGCATGAGTGTGGGGGGCAGGGGGCAGAGAGAGAGTGAGACACAGAATCTGAAGCAGGCTCCAGGCTCCGAGCTGTCAGCACAGAGCACAGGGGCTCTAACTCATGAACAACAAAATCATGACCTGCCCTGAAGTTGGACGCTTAACTGGCTGAATCACCCAGGTGCCCCAAGTAGGGCAAGATTTAAAGATCTATAAGGATTTGGGTATTAGGTACTATCCGAACCTGTTCAGACTGACATAGCAAAACACCACAGACTGAGTACTTAAACATTTTCTAACAGTTCTGTAGGCTAGGAAGTCAAAAATCAAGACGATGGCCTTTCTAGCTCTGATGAGAGCATTTGTCCTGGCTTGCAGATCACCTGCTTCTGGCTGTGTCATCATGTGACCCCTTCTTTGTGCAGCTGGGGAGAAAGCCTGAGCTCTCCAGTGTGTCTTCTTACAAGGGCACTAATCCCATCAGACCAGGGCCCCATGCTCATAACCTCCTCTAACCCTAATTACCTCTCAAAGGCCACATCTTCAAATACCATCACATTGGGGGTTAGGGCTTCAACATATGAATTTGGGGGTGGGGGACATAAACATAACAAGCACTATTTTCAATGTTTAAAAACACAAACATTGTTCCTCTTTTCTCAACCTCGGGGGAAAAAAGTCATCCATCCATTCATTGATTAGCTGGTTATTTTAATAAGCACCTACTAAGTGCCAGACCTTCAATCTTTTAGTGATTGAAAGCTTCAAGAATCACAGAGCCCCCTGCAACCCAGAGTGGACATCCCTCCCTGCCTTTCTCTTTGGCTCTCATTATCACCTCTTCTTTTTCATGTGTAGTTACTGAATAAAGTCCCCAATGGGTTTTAAATACTTTTTTCTTAGATCTCCACCTTTCTTTTAATGTGGCTCAACAAACAGAAAGCCACAACTGCTATGTGCACCCCATGTTTCCCAGTGTGACTTCTCAGCAACTCTGTTTCTGCAATTAGTTTTTACCACCTCAAAGGAGAGGGCCTCTCTGCCCACAGGTACTATATTTGGCTGTCAGGTGTTTAATAATTAATTACTTGGATTTACAATTTCTCTCCTTATTAATTCTAGTAGGCATCTAGTTCAGTTATAAGATTGATTCAGATTTTTAAATGACCATACTCGTTTCCCAAAACACATAAACTTTATACACACAGTCTACATAACATTAGAAATTGTGTTTAAAAAAGAAATACAAAGTGGTTTCCCATAGTTGCCATCACAAGCTTCTGTGTTTGTGCTTCCCAGTGATGCTGTCGTGAAGTCATGGTGCCCTTTTGGGCTGAATCTGTTGTGGGCAGCACCATAGGCACTTGTTACTTATATGCCTTTAAATATGTAGACAATTTGCTCTTTCTATAAATTAAGGCAGAGTCAAGGTTTCTCCCTCAATACCATTGCTACAGGAAACAGGAGGCAATAAGGCATGACATGTAAGAACATTCTACTCCCTAAGCTCTCAGCCAAGCTACACCAGTGACAGGCTGAATAACTTTAGCCATGACAATTAAGATTAATAAGTCTCCATTTCTTCATCTATCAAATGAGGGTTATAATAGGATTGTAAATGACTTAGGTTATAAAAAATTTCAGTTTTAAATTATGAGAATTAGTTCAGAATGTGAATAAAAGAGTAGAGTGCTTGGCATATGGTAAATATTCAATAAAGGCGAGCTAAAATAACGCTATTTTCAAAACTACTACTACTGCTATTATTGTTGTTGTTGTTGTTGTTGTTGTTATTACAACTGAGAGGGCATCTAACACAGTGGTTAAGAAAGAACGTTTTGGTTCAAACAAACCTGGTCAGGATCTAGCCCTGCCACTTACTAGTTCTGTGAGTCTAGGCAACTTGCTTAACTTCTATTAGCCCCATTTCATGATATCAAAAAAGTGGATAGAGCACTGTGGATGCTAAATGGGCTATAAATCACCTGTTCAAGAAAATACAAAGTGCCTGATAAATAGTGATTGTTCCATAAACGTTTTCAATGATGATAACAATGGTAGTGCTTTCTTCAAAGTGGAAGGGAGGCAGGAATTGTGTTTAGGAAGCCCAGATCCATGATCCATTTGCTCACGAAAATATATTATTATTGATAAGGGAACAGCAGTCCTAGCAGATTTGAGAAATAGTGAGTCTACCAAAACATGTCAACTCTTCCCTCACAATTCCAAACCACCAGAGAAGCCTAGCATCCTGAGACAAACTGGGACTGCTGTATAGATCAGAATTGGGAGTTGATTGCTTATTGACATAAAGAACACATGATTTTGAAGGAAGAAAGAAACCTTAGAAAGTATGTAGTACAAATCTTTCTGTTGTTGTTTGTTGTTCAGAGAGAGAGAGAGAGAGTGCACAAGTTAGGGAAAGGGGCACAGAGAGAGAGAGACAGACAGACAGACAGAATCTTAAGCAGGCTCTGTGCTCAGCATAGAGCCCCATGCAGGGCTTGATCCCACGACCCTGGGATCACAACCTGAGCCAAAATCAAGAGTTGGATACTTAACCAGCTGAGCCACCCCGGCACCCCCAGGTACTTAATTTTAATACACAGTCAACCAGACTTGGTTAGAAGAATATGTAAAAGAAGGATTTGGTTTGCATCTCTATTTCTATGTTTGTGTAATGGCATGACTCTAGGGTTTTGATTAAAGATTGTGTTGACGTGTCAATTGAAAACTAAGAGACAGAGAAAGAGGGTTATCAGAATGTTTCAAACATCTGGATGTTTCATCCGTGCTTTTGTACATACAAATCATAAGAGAAGAAAAGTTAGTATTTACTAAGTACTCACCAAGTGCCAGTCACTATATAAATTATCTCATGTGAACTTCACAATAATCCCAGAAGGAGCTATACCCATCAGGGTTCAGTGCAGAAAACAGAACCTCCTTTGGCTATTTGAAACAGAAAGGGAATTCGGTACCTATAAAAGTATTGAAAGACCTCAAGGAGCAAGCTTCAGATAAGACCTCCAGGAATAATGGCTTCCCCAAACACCACCCTAGAACTAACCTGCCATGGGAGCTGCTCCCTCCACTGCACCAGGAGTCCAGAATCTGCTCTCCCTACTGCAGACTCTAAGATCCTTCCATCGAAGCCATGCATCTGGGACATGACTCCAACAAGGACCGTTGGCCCCAGAGTTGTGCTGTAGCTGCTAGAGCCACAGGAGTAACAGGTGATGCCCTTCAAGGCTGTTTTCCTGTGATTCCCAAGTGTGCTTGCATGGCGTGCATCTGATTAGTTCAGCCAAGTCACATTAAGACCTTTAGCTGCAAGGAGTCTAACACATATAGTTTTTAGGTTTTTAAGGCTTTGCAGATCAGGAAGCCATATTAGAAGGAGGTTGCAACAAATGTCAAGCAGGCCAATATCCATTTTTATAAAGGCAATATTTTGAAAGGTTAAATAGCTTACCCAAGGAAGGTTGCATACCAGTTCGTAAAAGGGAAGAGATTCAAATTAAGATCTTCTGGCTCTATTACTGTCTGTGCTTATGTCCTTAGCAGTATGTTGGTATCTCTGGTACATCATTTACCACATTGGGTAAGTTGTATACTCACTCATTTCCCTTGATTAGGAAGTCCCTTAAGGTAGAGACATGTTGTGGTTGATTATTACGTTTGGGGTCTCCCAAATATTCATGCCTTTGTGCAATCCCCTCCCACACTGACTCTGTGGTTGGCCACATGATTTGCTTTGGCCAATGAGACGTCAGCACACCTGATTCAATAAGGGCTTGTGCATGGGGACACTGCTGCCACTGTGTCAGGTGGTTCAAGGAACCAACTTGATGGTGAGAGAGAATTCTAGGCCACCTGCCATCCCAACCGAGCCCACCCCTTAGAGGCCTCCAACCTCTGCATGAAAGAGCAGAAGAACTAGCCAGTCAACTTACCGAATCGTAAGAAATAATAAATTATTGTTTTTAGTCTCTAAGTTTTGGGGCTGTTTGTTATGTAGTAATAGGTAACTGAAACATAGCCTATTTATTATTATTGTGTCTATGTACATCCAGCAATTATTAATTAGCATAGGCTAGATCACAGACGCTGCGATAAGCACTGGGAGATATAAAAATGAACAAGACAAAGGCCTTGCCATAGAGAAGCATCCAGTAAGGGGCAGGAAAAAATAAAGATATGATTATAGTACTACAAGATATAGACTATCAGAAGAGTAAACTGTGGGTGCTATGGAAGAACATAGCAGTGGCATATAGCTCAGTTTGAGGACAGAGGGTCATATGAAAATGCCTGATGTAGACACTGGATGCATACATATACATATATACGTATATATATATACGTATATATATACGTACATATATATATGTACGTATATATATACGTATATATATATATATACACACACACATATATATACGTATATATATATTGGTTGTTGTAGATGAGAGAGAAGTTCAGCTATTTGACCAATGTCACTTGATTATTGGGACTAATAAAATTTCTCCTCTCATTTGAGGATAGTGTACTCAAAGGTTGTTTATTTACACAAGTATCTTGTTTGTTTAGTTGGTTTTGTTTTGTCTACAGTGGAAATAATATTCTTGCCAATAAGAACTAAGGTCTTGTGGTCCTAATAACTGAGCTTTCTGCAGGCATAATTTTCTAAAACAGATTAGCCTACTTTCCCTGCTTTAATAATTCTTTATTAAAAATTAAAAAGTAGAATAAATTATTAGAGGAGTTAAGATTAAATGTCAAAAAAAATATGTTACATTGGAAAGATACTTTTATAGAGCAAGATTTAAGAAAACAAATATTGAGGGGCACCTGGGTGGCTCAGTTGGTTAGGTGTCCGACTTCGGCTCAGGTCATCTCACAGTTTGTGGGTTCGAGCCCCGCGTCGGGCTCTGTGCTGACAGCTCAGAGCCTGGAGCCTGCTTCAGATTCTGTGTCTCCCCCTCTCTCTGCCCCTCCCATGCTCATGCTCTGTCTCTGTCTCTCTCAATAATAAACAAATGTTAAAAAATACATATATTGAGACACCATTTGGTGCCTTTCTTAGTAATCTTCAATTATTACCAGTCATGGATAATCCAACTGTTTTCTCCCCATCTAAACCTGAAGAAGCACACAAATCCTGAGACAAAAGTGACCTTCAGGCCAATGAAATTGCTGCTAGGAAGGTCCTATGACCTCTCAAGGAGTCTTAAGTGTCACAGATAGGCAAAAGAATACATTAGAAAAGGACAGACATGATCAGTAACCCGTATTTTAGTTAAAATACACGCTTGTACATAGAAACAAGACCACCAGTCTAGAAAAAAGTCCTCAAACAGGCAGTGCAGTTTTAATTAGTTGAGTACGGAGACTAATTAATATGCAAATGAGGAGCTTACCAATATTAATCATCTGTTTTACTAGGCAGCTTTTACTAAAGAGTTTCTAACGAGTTTGCAAATTAAGTTTCTTTGACATTAAAAATCAGCTAAACGCCTGTCTGAGAATAATCTCTTCTAACTCAAAAGCAGGAAGGGGGGATTTTTTTTTGGATGAAAAACAGCAATATTTAAAACCAATTCCCATGTTGGCAAGCACTGTGCAAGAGTTTGGTAACAAGCCTTTCCAGGCTCTAATTGAAACCATTTCGGCAAGAAGAGACACCAGAAAACAGTTGGAACAAGAGACAAATAGGAACCGTGGTGATTTAAAGATGCATGACCTAAAAAGCTGCATCACAAAATTTGTTCGTGACCAGCATTATTAAAACCTGAAAGAGGTTACACACATTTTTATAAACTCCCCTTTATGGCCTTACACATACTAACTACTCTGCCTCTCTTCTCTTGGAAATGTTGAGGATTGGGTTGGATCTTGATTTTCAGACATGATTTGAAGTAGGAGGTGGATTGCAAGATTTTCCTGTGGTCACTTTTGTTTTAGGATTCCTTTTCCTTTGTTTTGGGTAGAAATGCATGGGTTTGGGCTCAATTGCGTCAATCATTTTCAGTGTCCCCCAGCTCCGTTATTGTGCCATTCAGCCATTAATAGAAAACAATCCAACACAAGATAATAGGATACTATTAGGCAGAATGTCAGAAAAGAAATTCTGTAAAGGAGACAATATAGAGCAAACGCACAGCTGAAACACCCAGTTGCCCTTAAAAAGATGTTTTCTGTCCCATCATATCCCTGTGGAGATTCAAAGGAAGCTTTGAAGTGATACACTTTTAATCAGCTCACAATCTGTGTTTCCTCTCAAATTCTGCATCTCTGCCTCCTGTCCCCTTTTCTATAGCTGTCAGCGGGACCAATTCGTTATCGTTCATTCATTCGTTTGTTCAATAGTTATTTATTGATGGAGCTGAATTCAGGTGCTGAGCACCTCACACTGTATCAGGTACTTGTGAGACGCAAATATGTATGATTAGCAGTGTCAAGGGCTTACAGTCTACTAAGAAAAGAGAACACATTCCCCCAATAAGCCCATTTTGAAGAATTACGTGATAAAATAATGATGTTGTATTTCCCATGTGCTTGCTGCAAATGACTGAACAATCTTATGGAGACACTACGACTCGATCTCTTGATACGTATAGCAGAGATGGTCTTAGTGAGATGCATGGAGACAAGGATGTGATGGGTGCTTCAGTACTTTTAAGGTTTGGTAAGTTTAACGTGGGCTAATGCAGTGAACACTGGAGAATGTTCCCACTTTCTCCATCTTAGGAAGAGACCGTTCTTCAGTCTATGGATATGTTTACTTGCTGACTAGCAATGATGATGCTAGTGAATCACTGGCCAATGGTGGCCAGTGAATGGCATTCACTTAAAGATGGCCAGTCCAGGAGCTCTGGATTGTACTGTTCAGGGTCTATTATAATTCTTGCTCATCCGAAGCTTTATTTCTTTCGGTCAGTGCCTGTGCTAAGTGTCATGGCTGGTGGAAAATACTGCTACGTTCAGATTCATTGAAATTCATGGCAAAAAGAAAGTCCTTAATCAAAGGCACAAGATAGATTTTGCAAAGAAATAACCGCCAGAAAATTAATCCAAAACGCGCTTTGGTTTGGGCTTCTGTGCAAGTGTGATTTGGCGGCAGGTCTGGACCCGAGGTTCTGGGAGTCCAGGAGTGGAAAATGGAAATGTTTCATCCGCACCTGCCCTTCCTCCAGAGATCTGGCTCATCCTCTCCCATGATACACAAGGCCTGTTTACACTCAGAAAGAAGCCTGCAGGCTACCCCCTCACTGATGCCCAGGCGCCAGCAGCCTGGTCCCACAGGTCACTGTCCCTGAAACTTTACTGTTTTACAAATGACTACGTGATTGGATATGGGATGTAACTCTGTGGTCTGTATGAATTCCAATCTTCCGCTCTAGAACAGCTCTGTTCAATAGAACTTTCTGCGGTGACAAAAATGGTCTATAAATCTGTAGTCTCTGATACAGTAGCCACTAGCCACATGTGGCTATGGAGCACCTGGAATGTGCAACTGACTTTATTTATTTTTAATTAATTTTAATCGAAATAGCCACATATGGCTAGTATCTACCATAATGGACAGTACAGCCCTATAAAATGGCTTCATCCATTTGGATTTTCATGACTAGAGGCGAATAAATGATCACCCCATGATAATGATATAATTTCAACTTAGGGACATGAACTAATTGTCTTATTTTTGCAATAAACAGAATGAATAAACATCCAAAAGATTTTTTTTGTCCCCAGTATTCAGGTGGCATCTGAGGCTGTGTCTCATCAATACCCAACTATCAATATAAAAAGAAGACAACTTAGAAGACTAGATTCTTACCCCATGATTACCTAGGTGTTTGGAATATCAGTAGATAATTACAGCATCAGACTTCTTCATGTCTTCAGTCATGTATGTATAGGCAACTAGAAGTTATTCTGATCAAGGGAATTCAGAAGAAAAATATTCAGCCTTTCTCCTATTGATGAAAAAAAACCCAGGAAAGCTTTAAACTCAGCTGTCTACATTGAATATGTAACTGACCAATTGCTTACTTTGATTTTTTTCCCCCATTTATCATACATCTTTGCCTCCCACTCCTAGCCGTGGATAAGTGAGATTGCAATTTACTAGTTTCCCATCATAGAAGAGACATGAAGATGCTCTAATCAGTACAAACAATTATAAAAATATAAATAGTGTAAATACAAGTAATAGTAATAACCTCTAGATAATTCATTCTAAGTGCTGTTTGGATCAGATTCTTGAACAACATGGTGACATGTCTACACTGGAGCTAAATCTGTCATAACTTGAAAATTATGGAGGCAAGGGGCACCTGAGTGGCTCAGTCAGTTAAGCAACCAACTCTTGATTTTGGCTCAGGTCATGATCTCATGGTTGGTGTTGTGAGTTCGAGTCCCACATCAGGCTCTGTGCTGACAGCGCACGACCTGCTTGGGATTCTCTCTCTCTCCTTCTCTCTCTGCCCCTCCCAACTCCTCTCTCCCTCAAAATAAATGAATAGACTTGAAAAAAAGAAGAAAAAAATTATGGAATCAAGTAGTGATGTATTCTTATGAGAAATGAAGATAACCAGCTCTTTTGTATATGGTGATAGACATGACACTAAGCACAGCTAACACAAAGCAGCACAGACTCCAAAAAATTTTATTTTAGGTTTTACAATATTATGAAATGTAATGCGTAGCTCATGTCGGGTGGAAGATGCCACCGATATCTGCAACAGAAATAGAAGCACCGGAGACTCAGTGGGTCTGATCCTCAAGACCCACCCTGAAGACAGGAAGTAAGAACTCCTGAGGTGCCGACCGTACTTCTGGGCCCCCTTCCTCCGACTGACCCATGTTGATCCTACACACACAAGACACTAGTGTTTGTCACTTTTAAATCTGCCCCTATCCATGAATATGGTTTAGACTAGACTGAAAATTGTAGCTTTTCAGGTAACCAGAGGCTTCAGCCCAATTCTGGACTTGAGCTTGAGACCACCTGCTCCACTGACTGCATTAATAGGGCTCCTGGCAGATCAACCTACTTGTTTATACAGCCTGTCTTACTTCACAGGATTCGTGTGAGAATCCAATGACATCCCGAGACAGTTAGACTCCTACAGTAGAGAAAGAGCAGTCAATGATCAGAAATACCTGAATTCTAATCTTGGGATTTGACTGAACTTGAGTTTTCCTTTTCTTTTCTTTTTAATTAAAAAAAATTTTTTAAGTTTATTTATTTATTTTGAGAGAGAGAGAGAGAGACAGATGCAGGGAGAGAGAGCAGGGAGAGAGAATCCCAAGCAGGCTCCATGCTTAGCCCAGAGCCCTACATGGTGCTCAAACCCACGAGCCGTGAGATCATGACCGGAGCCAGAATCAAGAGTCCAATGCTTAACCAACTGAGCCATGCAGGCACCTGAGTCTTCCTTTTCTTACCTGCAGAATGAGGGTAGGAGTGTCTGCTCTATGGGGCTTATAGAGTTTCTGTGTGAATTACATGAGGCACATCACGTGAACACACTTTTTAGTTTCACTTCTGTATAGACAGAGATTTCCAGTCTCTGTTTTCCAGATGAGATTCGTTGACTTTTGTCCCTCAGTCACCGGTTGCACATAGATGCAGGATGATTGGCCGGGATTAGTGGTATGGTCTGTGAAGGTGAAATTGAGTGAAATGAGAAGAACCATAAACGCCCCAAATCCGTGGCCTTGACTTCATTAAGCAGGCATGATTTTCATCAATGTGACCCATCTTCAGTCAAATGCAGCCTTCTGACCTTTTGCCAGCTTAGCCTGGCTGTCTGCAGCTGAGGGCCCTGCCAAAGGGCAGGGGGAGGGAGCCCCACGTTGCCCACATTGCAGATGATCTCGGAGATATTCAAGAAGGACTGTAAAATAAACCCCCAGTCCTGCAATTTTACTTCAAAAAGCAAAAAGGCTTCCAGATAATGAGCATTTTGCTCTAATAAGAACTGTAGGATTGATTAGGTTCAAACTGTTAACAGACCTCCTTATGGCTAATGAAGCAGCATTGAAAATGCCTCTTGATTTTCTGGAAACTTAAATCATACAAAGGCGGCAAGGAGCAAGAAAAGAACTGGAGGTGGGATAGAATCAACTGTCTGCTAGTTAATACACTCGAGATAATGAACAAAAAATGTTTGTCCTTTGAAAAGTTAATATTTATTGAGAGTTATCTCTGTGGTGGGCAAGCAATAAACTTTGATGATTATTGTTAAAACATTCTTTGGATAACATGTTTTTCTGTGAATCTTGAGTGGGGGAACGGAAGCTTCTGCCATTTTAATTCCTTTGTTAATGTCTTTATGAATGCAATTAACACTTCATTCACGCTTCTTTGTTTCTGGATCCCATTAGGATGTGGTTTATGCCAGTTTCTCTCTCCCAGGAGACAGCCCCGCATCACACAACACTTCACTCAGCTGTGTGGCTGAGCACTGACAAACTCAATTTACCAAAGGCAAGAGTGAGTTGACACCATGCTGTGGCAGTTGTCCTGATGGGAACAAATGACTCATTTCATTCCAAGGTGGAACCCACCTTCTCTGTACACAAGAGTATGGGCGAGGGAGACAAGGAGGTAGAGAAAGCCTCCGGCTGATGCAAAGTAACATCAGCGCAGGTCAAGACGTGCTGAGAACCAACGCCTTACAGAGGAAAGCCGGCTAGGCCACCGTAGGCACAACGGGCTGCTACCACCCCCTCTCAAACATTTAGCGAGGGCTGACTACCTAGAAAGTCAGGGAAGAGCCCCAAAGTAGGAGACACGGTCTCTCCCTTCTGGAGCTTACCGTTGAAATGACAGGCAAAAGATACACGTAACAAACATATCAGCAAGGGTACGGGCAGCACAGGTAAGTCCTGAGTGGGTGTAGACCATAAGAAAATAGGGGTTCAGGCCTCCGTGCCATGGGGAGGCGGTGCGGGGGGAGCTCTTCTGAGGAGACAGGACTTAAGTCAGAGCGGTTCTGAGGCCATGCTATGGAGATGGCCAGGAAAGAGGGGAGGGCGGGAAGAAGTGGCCAGAAGGGGGTGGGGACAGGCGTTAGCAAAGAGGCAGAGGCGCAAAGTGAATAAGAAGGTTCAGGTTCATGAGAAATTATTTTCCCGTTATATTAAAGTCTCTTCTCCAATTGATGGCATCATTTCTATTTCAAATATCAGTGTGATATTTGCTTAACAGCCGAAGGCACCGCGGATGAATATATCTGAGTCTTACTAAGATACTGTACAGGAGGTGGAGGAGGTCTGAGGAGACGTCAGAGACAAAGGAAGGAGAAGGAGGTATGGCCCATCTTTGGGGTGACGTTTTTCCTTAGATGAAAAATCACTGCTCAGAGGCCCTCTACCTGTGCCATGATTTTAAGGTATTTTCTTTTCTTCTGACAAAGATTGAAAACAAAACAGTTTCTAATAATCGCTATGAAGCATCAAATATTACCAGGAGAGGAAGTAAAATAGCCGATAGCCCCAAGTCATCAGTGCCTGACGCTGAAGGTGTGTTTTACCATTGCTTAATGATATGCTGATTGCTTGCTTTCTTTTCTCAGAGTTTCTCCAAAAATCTAGTAAGTGTTCCATTCGTTATATATAGCCTTACCTGGTACCAAGATGTGTCTCCTGTCTTTTTCAACCAGACCTGGTCTATCAACACCACCATATTCTATTATAATAAGGCCCGGCTGCCTCTCTAAATCTCTGCCGGATGGGCCGCCCTTGCGCATTAAAGCGCTTCAGACCACAGTCACGCCCGGCACTTTTTTGTATTAGGAAGGGTTATTTTGTTTACAGTTCATCCTATGTGACTGCTCTTCCTAGGGAAAATGGCTTCCTGTGCTACAAATATTTCGCGGCCAAACAAGAAGTCCCAACAAATGTCACCACTGATCGTAATCAAAGGTTCAAGTGTGGGTAGATAGTTCTGGGAGTGGCTGTTCCTTTCTCCAAAGCAAATAGTTGTCAACTGTTCATTTTAGAACTACTCCGCGATTTACTGCAAGAATGACAACTCGTTAGAATTACTAAGTTAATGTCCAAACAGTAAAAGGGGAAAGAAAAAGAAAAGATGATGCTCTGGGTCTATGGGGGTCATGGGGTACTTTGTGGTTCAAAAAAAGATCTTTACTGGAAGTGAAGTCCTTGTGCTTGTGTGCTTCTTGTCTTTTTGTTTTTTTTATTTTTTGTTTTCTGGGTTTTTTTTTTTTTTTTTAATAGAAAAAGTCACTCTGCATTCCCTGGCCTGGAGCCACTAGGTAGGTAGCTATGTAAAACATAAACAGGGTCTGTGTTTTGGTGCATTTGGGAAAGATGTAAATGTGTGAATATGATGGAAGAGGTTTTATTTTCTTTCCCCCTCACAGGAATGATCTGACAGCCCCAGGCTGGAGAATGTGTCTCTCCCAAGTGCTCTGTCACCCTGGTAACCATGGAGACCATGACGATCGATTAGATGCCATCTGATCTCAACCTCATAAAAAAAAAAAAGGCAGCAGATGGCAACCAGGCCACTAGACCTGTCTCAAGAGAGACGCAAAGGAAGAGAGAGAAAGGAAAGGAAGGAGGGGAGAGAGGAGACGAGGTGGGGGCGAATTGGTGTGGGGAGAAGCAAGCACAGAAGCAGCCCAGGAAATGAACAGTTTAGGAAAAAAAAAAGTGGAAATAGAAACAAAAACAGGGAAAGCAGGAGTAAAGGAAACAGGACACACAATGAAAGACTGAAATTAAACTTGACTGTGCAATGCACGTCCCTAGTGATCGGGAGGAAGAAAACCCCACAGAAAGCGATTGGCATATTCCTAACTTTCTGCTTGGATTTGTAGCGCTCAGGATGCTGTGGAACCTGGGCCCCACTCAGGCTCCTGGCTCTCAGTATCAGTTGGGATGTGATGCATCTACCCAAGAGTGCTGAGGCCTGGCCGTCAGAATGCGTGCCCCTAATCAGACAGGGTTTCCTTGTGGCCTTTCAGATGACAGGACATGTCAGGACCCTCCACCCCATAGCCAGCAGTGTTCTGCTTACCCTTTAAAGGAACAAGTGATAACCATGCGAATAGAGACCCACAGTAAAAAGAACAGTGAAGTCAGCGCTGGTAACTCGGGAGTCTTAGCCAACATCCCAGATGAATGCAGTGGCTAGTATTTATAAAGTGCTTATGGTGGGGGTGCCTGGGTGGCTCAGTCAGTTAAGCGGCCAGCTTCGACTCAGGTCATGATCTCACTGTTGGTAAGTTCGAGCCCCAGGTCGGGCTCTGTGCTGACAGCTGAGAGCCTGGAGCCTGCTTCAGATTCTGTGTTTCCATCTGTCTCTCTGCCCCTCCCCTGCTCACGCTCTGTCTCTCTGTCAAAAATAAATTAAAAAACATTAAAAAAATAATAATAAAGTGCTCACGGTGTGGCCATCACACACACTGCTAACCACTGTATACAGATCACGTTATATAGATGATTTAATGCAATCCAGTTAACAATGCTGTAAGACAGGTGCCGTTATCCACATTTTACAGATAGGAACTGGGTTTGAGAGGTTAACCACCTTCATTAAGGCACACCTAGAATGCAAAATGTATGTAACAGTTTGTTTGCTCTTGGTTTTTTTCTTTCCCTTTCTAAATTTTTAAATTTTTGCAGATTACAAAAAGACACAATTCAATGTAGAAAATGGTTTAAAAAAATAGAAAGAAAAGAAAAAATACCTATAATCTCACTAGAGATAGGTGTGTGGGTTGTATATGAAACAGCATGTTCTATGGGTATATACATTTCCATAGAAATATATGTATCTCACATATTTTAACCAAGTATAGCATTAAGCCTTAAAAACCATTTGGTTAACCCATCCTTTTCCCACAATATATTATGACCTTCTTTCCACATTTTTAGCTATTCTTCTATTTCATCTTATTTTTTATTTTTTTAAGGTTTATTTATTTTTGACAGAGAGAGAGACAGAGACAGAGCATAAGTGGGGGAAGGGCAGAGAGAGAGGGAGACACAGACTCCGAAGCAGGCTCTAGGCTTCAAGCTGTCAGCACAGAGCCCGACGTGGGCCTCGAACTCATGGGCTGCGAGATCATGACCTGAGCCGAAATCCAGATGCTCAACCGATTGAGCCACCCAGGTGCCCCCGTTTCATCTTATTTAAAGATGACACAGCATTCTACTGTTTAAAGGCACCATAATTTATGTAAATACTTCCTTATTAACTGATTCCTAGATTTTTACTACTATAAATAAAAAATCGTACTTCCATGTAAACCTTTTTTGTATTCCTCTGAGTTTTCCTTTAGGATGAAAACCTAATTGCTAAATCAAAGGTTGTTTTCATAAAATGTTTTAGTTGAAGCATAACATATACACATCCAATGAATAAATCTTAAGCATATGCCTATTTGAATTTTACACCTGTGTGTACAGCTATATTCCCACTACCTAGGATCTATGTATTAAACATATACGGCTCCCTAGAATGCTCGTTCATGCCCCTTTCTAATTAGTACCTACCTCAGGTTCTTGAACTTCACAGAAATGGAATGACAGGGTGTGTATTTCTTTTGTTTCTGGCTTCTTCCACTCAACATGATGTATGTGATTTTCATCCATGCTACAGGGTATAGCAGTAATTCACTTTTTAAAAATTTATTTATTTCTGAGAGAGAGAGAGAGAGAGAGACAGAGAGAAAGGGAAAATACAAGCAGGGGAAAGGAAGAGAGACAGAGGGAGACACAGAATCCGAAGCAGGCTCCAGGCTCTGAGCTGTCAGTACAGCAGGGCTCGGACCCACGAACCGCGAGATCATGACCTGAGCCGAAGTCGGACACTTAACCGACTGAGTCACCCAGGCGCCCCAGTAATTCACTCATTATATCACTATGTAGTGTTTTGTTTGAATACACAATTTGATTCAGTTTATTGTAGATGGCCATTTAAACTACTATGAATAAAGTTGCTATGAACAGTTCTGTACATGCCTTTTGGAGGACGTGTGTATACATTTTTTGGAAGCAAACTAGAAGTGGTCATTGGGTGGCCATGTTTAGCTTTAAATGCAGGAGCAACATTAAAAAAATTTTTTTTAATGTTGATTTATTTTTGAGAGAGACAGAGCACAAGTGGGGGAGGGGCACAGAGAGAGGGAGACAGAATCCAAAGCAGGCTCCAGGCTCTGAGCTGTTAGCATAGAGCCTGACGCAGGGCTCGAACTCACAAACTGTGAGAACATGACCTGAGCCAAAGTCGGATGCTCAACCAACTGAGCCACCCAGGAGCTCCCAGGGTAAATATTTTTTAAAGGGTTTTGTTTGTTGTTGTTTTAGTCTATAGTTGACTCTGGACAACACAGGTTTGAACTTATACACAGATTTTTTGTTGCAGAGTACTGTGAATGTGAATTTTCTCTTCCTTATAATTTTAATAACATTTATTTTCTCTAGCTTATTTTATTGTAAGAACACAGCATATAACACATAATAACATAAAAAGGATGAGTTATTCAATTCCTTAGTTTATTGGTAAGGCTTCTGGTCAGTTGTTAGCTACTAGTAGTTAGTTTCTGAGGGTCAAAAGTTATACACAGTTTTCAGCTGTGCAGGAAGTGGGGGCTTGGAGCCCCTAAGCCCTGTAATTGTTCTGCGGTCAACTGTACTTTTTCTTTTTTTAAACAGGGGGCATTTAAAAAATGTTAATGTTTATTTATTTGGTGGGCAGAGGGGCAGATGGAGACAGAGATAGAAAGAGAGAATCCCAAGCAGGCTCCACGCTGTCAGTGCAGAGCCCAATGTGGGCTCGATCCTATGAAACCGTGAGATCATGATCTGAGTCAAAATCAAGAGTTGGAAACTTGACTGACTGAGCCACCCAGGCATCCCCAGGGGCAACTGTACTTTTACACTGGCCTCAGAACAGCTGTGCCAATTTGAACTCCAGCCACTCATTGTTATGAGAGTGTCATTCTCTTGGACCCTTACCAACTGCAGGCAGCCTTTTCCGTTCTTTTTATCAGTCTTCTTTTGCCAATCTGAGTGATTAAATGGTATTTGGTTGTTTACATCCATGTCTGATGACCAGGTACGTTAAACAACTCTGGCTATATTACCAGACATTCTTATTTCTTCTTTCATAAATTGCCCATATATGTCATTGCCTATTTGGTATTAGCTTGAGGATAAGGCAAAAAGGTGAAACATAATCCATATAGTCTATACAAATTCATGGGCATTGTCAGAAAATGCATTGACATTTATGACCAGAACAAATTTACATTCTTTGCATAAGTTGACATCCTGCTCTATATATTTCAGAAGGAAGCTAACATTTACAGAACACCTTCTACTGAGCACATTTACTTTAGAAGAGCCCTATTCATTTAATTTTTATAGCTTCATTTAATTTTAGTAGTAGCATTTAATTTTCACAAAAGCTCTAAAAGACACTTAATATTCTGCCTATTTTTACAAATGTAGAAATCAAGTCTCACAGTCACACAACTATTTAAGTGGAGGGACTGGGATTTAAACTCAAGACACTTCAACTCCAAAGTAAATTTTCTTTTCTCTAGATACCATCGTTCAGGGAAATGATCCTCATTTGTTTTTGGGTTTTTTTTTTTCCACTTTAGAAACTCTAAGAGGGGTGTCTGGGTGGCTCTTTTGGCTAAGTGTCTGACTCTTTATTTCGCCTCAGGTCATGATCTCACAGTTCGTGAGATTGAGCCCTGCATGGGCTCTGCGCTGACAGTGTGCAGCCTGCTTGGGATTCTCTCTCTCCCTCTCTCTTTCTCAGCCCCTCCCCTACTTGCACACACATACTCTCTCTCTCTCTCTCAAAAGAAAGAAATAAACTTAAAAAAAAGAAACTCTAAGAGAGTTCCTGAATTCCATCCTCAACACACATATACTATTCTACCATGATATTGTTACTTGATTTTCTAAAACCCCTTATAATTTTTCATTATTTTTTTTATGAACTCCATATGCTGGATTACCTCTTCGTATGGCAAAGATTTCATATTTTTTATCTAGAAAGTATAAATCTTTCCTGTACATCGTTGATCAAATTTGTCTTTTATTAATAATTTAGGAAAGTTTGTGAGCCTCTTGTCTTATTATTGGTATCATCACATAAATGTTTAGGATTATAGTCAATTTGGGGAAACTTTTTCTTGTCATATGTGAGTCTTAAGATTTCAGAGCATTTCTAGTTTTTGTTGTTTTGTGCCTTATCTTAGATGTTTTGAATTGACAGTGCTCTCTGTTAACGAGTTTGTTGCAATGTCCTCACTGACACACAGTGTGTGTCAACATGAATTCATCTTTGTCAACATGAATATCCTTGTCAAATCATAAAGAAATTTAAATATGTTCACATAATCACTTTTCTTCATTAATTGCATCATTAAATAATCTAAGAGCCTATTTATTATTTCTATTAGCAATTTATCTCTTCCTCTTAATGGTTTACTACTTTTGGAATGATCTGGGTTGGTTTTGTTTGGTTTCAATTCATTTGTAGATATCAGAATAATTTCTATTAATGTCATTTGCAAAAATTTGAAAAATGATTTCATGATATGGCACAAAACCACAAAAGTATTCGCTGCGTCTTCATGTATATTCCCAATGGGAGAAAAACCTCATTTTAACTAGGTGTCAATGAAAACAGAACGCTTTGTTTGCAATTGATTGGAAAAAATTTTCCATGGACTAGCTTCTGGCCCCATTTCAAACATTCCTTTGCCTCCACTAAGGTCACAGAACACACTCGTATTGTCATACAACATCTGTATGTGCCTTTATGTTAGGACATCAGATGTGTTTCTACAGTGGGAATTCACTCCCACAAGAGGAAGGCTAGAAATACTACATGCAGAAGTGACTATGAATCACATAAATATATCCTGCTACACAAAAATTAGTATATTTCAAATCCACTTGACTTAGCTTCCCTCCCCCCCAAAAGCCTGCAGTGACTGATGGCACCTGGTAGGAGAGCAAGTTGGAGTCGAAAGAGACAGAAGTCTGACCTGTCAAGACTAAAATATCTGACTTTTACAAATTTTGCAAAAACATATGACAAGTGAATGCGTTGGTAGGGTTCCTCCTAGCACAGAGAGGGGCACTAATGCTTAACATTCCTCAGCCTCGTTATAAATCCACCTCTGGAGATTTTCTTCTTTCCCATAAAAGTTTGCTCTGGGTAAGACTCAGATTATCGGTCATTCATTTAGTCACAAATGGTGATTTTGCATGTATTATGGGTTAAACACCCTTTTAGTTAAGGGATAAAGTAATGAACAAGACAAAAATACCTCTGGCGTCACAAAGCTTACTTTCTTGAACTAGTGAGATAGACTTTCGAGTGGCCAAGCTGTTAGTACTGTGTTAGTGCTCTCATGGAAATTTGCATTTGAGATCCTTTATCTCTGTCTTTATTCTCCAGTTGACAATTTCAAATAGCAGGGACTCGGGGGGTGTATTTCAGATGGGGAGGGATACTTTTCCAATTTCGTGAAGCCTTCCATTTTTATTTTTGCACAAAACCGGACTTGGCTTCCCCAAGTTCAAGTGACTTTCCTCCAGACCATGCCCTTCCACTGGGAACTGTATGATTATTGTCAGAGCCTCCAGAACAGTCTCTTGACCAGGGCGATTTTAGATTATATACTAGGTTGTATCTGCTTCATGCTCTGCAACAGGTCTTCTGCTGAGGTGGAGTACGGCCCTGGTAGATATCTAGGATTTTAGACCACTTTACCTGGTCACGTTCAAACTATCCTGAGTGATGACAGTGCCTTAGGTTCGGCGCTAAATTATTTGATAGTTGAACCCTTTGCACTGTGGAGGAAGCCATCCTAGTTCTATCACCACGATGCAGTTTCTCTTCTTTTCATCCATTAGTCAATATTACATTCTTCCTTTTACGCAGGCAACAAACAGGTTTTGTCTTTCTCATGAGGACTACTTAGAAGTTTCTAGTTTTTGACAACTTGTATTAGTTAAGATTCCTTTCTTGCAAGCAACAGAAAACTCAAACTGGCTTATAAACTAACATAAAGTACGGCCACAAAACCAAAGTCTAGAGGAACTTGAGGCTTTGGGGTTGACGGGGTCTTGGGGCTCCTGGCCCTCTTTCGTGCTGCTCTCTTAAGCTCTGCCCTCTTCTGCCTGCACCTTCAGCCTCAACCTGGTAGCAGGGCACGTGTAGCAGATGGCCTCACATCCAGGGACATGTGATGGCCAGAGAAATGCTTCCCAAGGCAGTCTCTGAAGAAGGATATTTTCCCCCAGAGGCTCCAAGAAAAATCTTTTTTTGCCTCACTGGCCCAAATGATTACATGCTCATTTCTGAACCAACCGCTGTCAGTAGGTTGAGATTACCCCCGACCAGACCAGATCAGACTCCCCTGGAGAGAGTGGAGTTGGGAGGTGGCTTTGGATCTTCTTTCCTGGAAGCCCATGGAAATGCCACACAGAGCCAGAGTTCCAAAGGGCCTGGGGGAGTAGGAGCAGATGCTGGCAAAGGGCAAAACCACCCGTCTACTTCAGATGTCATTCTAGTTGCCTCGGTGATCTTTTGTCAATTTCTGAACTTCTTTCTCCAGTTTCCAGTTAATAAGACCAGGCTCAGACATGCCAGGCAATGACTATGTTTAGTATCTTTTGTTGCAGAAAATGAGGTTGGAGGTAGTACACAGATGACTAAGATAAATAACTTCTCTTTTTAGCTAAAAGAGTTGAATTTTAGGTTTTGAAAGTGGCCCACGGGCTTTAACTGCCGAAGTTTCCATGGAGAGGCTAGGGAGATTTTACTGAATATACCTGCCACACAGAGCGAAGCTTCCTCCGTCCCACCCAGAGGTGTACATGATCAGGTTGTTTGGTTTCACCTGTACTTTGGCGTATCTTGAGCCACTGAGGGGCTTGGTCATTCTCTGTGGTTCCCTGCCTTCCGCCTTCAGAGGCCATTTTCTTTCTTGAATCAAACCTCGCATGGCTACCGACGTTTCAAGGACATTTGCTGTTCTCCCTCTCTCTTCTTCGGGGGTGGGACAGAGATGGGCTGTACAAAAATCTTTAATTTCATGTAAATGACCCACCTTTCCTTCTTCCCCTGGGCAGGGCAGGGCGGGGGGTGTATAAAAATTAGTGCTCTAAAAACATTTTTACAAAGTGCTCCCTTGAGATGCAAAGAAAAGTGCTACCAGCTCAGCAGGTTCTCTACAAAAGCTTTTAAGTGGGAGGAGGGAGGAAGGAAAAGTCATACACATGCCTCTGGCGTTTTTCAGGTATTCGGGAATTCAAAAAATGTATCCTCACAGAAATTATTTTGGCTTCCCCCATCAACCAGTTCACAGACTGGGCCTATGTTCCCTTCTCCCACTTGTCTGGCTGTTGACTTAACTAGGGCGCCTCCATGGGAAAGGTTAGCATATCAGAGTGGTGTTTGTTGAAACTGACAAAGTGATAAACTAGGTTTGTATTTATTATTACCAAGGATACTTTTAACGTCCTTTTGATGTGCTAATAGTCCTTCCTAAGGAAAATTATGCAAACAAACTATTAATTAAATCAAGAGCAGCAGTCCCTACTGAAATACAATATGCAGATATGCTGATCTGCATGGACTTGAGCCAGGCAGTGGCCTTTGGCTGCATAGATGCTCTCAGGGGCCAGCTCTCTCGCATCTGTACCCCTTCCAGAAAGGGTTATAGGAGCCCTGTGTCCACTGGCTTCCCTAAGATCTCAGAGTTCCTTCCCTTGGGGGCTCTCCACACATTGTTCCAATTCACCAGGGAAGATCAGCTACGGATCCAAATGACTGAACACGGGGACTCAGGAAGACAATACAGAATCATACACGTACCCTATGAATTCCTAAATTGTCATTAGAGTTCCTGTATGGCTTACAACTCTTTACGGAGGTGAAAGAATCATCACGTCAAAAACCAAAAGCCAAGAGGACGATGTGATGTGTTATAACCCAAATCATGGTTAGCTGAGTACATTTCACCTGCTGGCTACTTGTGGTTCTAGGAGCTACCATCAATGAACATGGTGTGACCATTACTATCACTGGGCTATGAATACTAATTCTGGGGGTGTCTGGGTGGCTCAGTCGGCTGAAGGTGCCACTTCAGTCAGGGTCATGATCTCAGTTTTTGAGTTCAAGCCCTGTGTCTGGCTTGCTGCTGTCAGCGCAGAGCCCTCTTTGGGGCCCTCTGCACCCACCCGCCTCTCCCATGCTCGTGCTTTCTCTCTCTCTCTCTCGCTCTCAGAAATAAAAACATTAACAAAATGTATTAATTCTGGCCCAGTTGCGCCTGACCACATGTGTACCGATGCCCGGCACATGCAGAGAGGTCCCAGATGGGCTCCAGTTTCATCCACAGCCCCAACCAGCCCTGGCCCTCCTTGATGCTTCATTGTACTGGCAGCTTCCATCCCACTGGCTGCTCACGCTTCCTGTTGGGGGATTTTCAGCAACACAGCTGCGGGTAGATGTTGTGGTGCACGTGACTTTTTTTCCCCCCCTCATTCGAGGTTTTTTTCCGTCCATCCCCAGAACAATCCCTGTTTGCCCATTTTCCTGCCCAAGCTTTTAACTGTTTAGGTCAGTTTTTTTCTCTTTTCGCTCCAAAATGTTACTGGGTGTTGAATTTCACATTTCGCACTGTTAAGTCTGTGAAATGCATTCCCAGAAGGACCCCCACGACTCCCAAGTCTTGAGTGGGACACCTGTGTGAAGTTCTGTACCCTGGTCTCTGCTCCACCCTCATCCAGCCACTGAAGTAGATGGAAAAAGGCTCTTCCCTTTTTCACAGAACGTGATGATAAAGATACCATGGAGGCTTTCCCCAGAGCCACTGGCTCCCTTACTAGGAGAAGGGGAAGCCTATGATACCACTACTGGAGATGTAATCCTTTGGTCTAATTCAAGCATTTCCTCTAGTTAAAATGAATCTGTCTAAGAGGGGTCACTCCAGCATAAATGAGTCACCTGGGCCTTCTAAGGAGGCTTCTGAAGAAGTAAAGGATGTCGGGAGATCACGGTATAAGTTCCAGAGTGGGAGCGGTGGGGCTATATGGTGGGGCCAGGGCTGGAATAGGGTTGAGGGAGGTGGATGGCATAGGCAGGAAGAATACGTTCTCGACTGACGAGCCTCCCACTGTTGCTGAGGGCTGGTCCATCCCAGGTGCGCTGGCTTCTGGCTGAAGCAGGGTCCTGAGACCAGGTGTGGGGCCTGCTCGCCCTTCCTGGGCCCTAAGTGACCTCAAGACAACTGGCCTCGGTAGGAGCCTCGGATTCTGCAAAATAATCAGCTAACCCAATGGGGGAGGAAAAAAAAAAAACCTGGGCTCCCTTGGTTTGGGGAGTTTATTTTATTTCGGTTCTCTTTGTTCAACTGACTGGTTGTTCATGAAAGTGACCAAGTGTGTCACTGAGCGGCCTGGCTGCTTTGTGAAGAGTCACACATGAACGGCACGACCGGTTCTTTTGTTCTCCAGTAACCACAGCCTTAAAAACCAGTCTCTCTGTCGGTGCACAAGTGGGGCCTCTGGGCATATGGCCTTGTACCCAGGAAGGCCGATGCCGGGGTAGGAGAGGCCCAGGGTCCATTTTTGAAGCCCCTCTTTGTCAGCTGGGGGACCCTCCATGCCCTAATCTTTTCACCTGCAGATGGGGATACAGTGACACCAAGCTGGTAGAGTTATTTAAGGAAGAATGATCCTGCACATGAAGGGCTTACACAGTGCCTGGCAAATACTAAGCATCCAGTAGATGCCAGTTTGCTAGTTTTAATCCTAGGGGAGGCCCAACAGGCCAGGTATTTAATAACTAGCGTGTTGACAATCAGGAAGATGTACAGCCTCTTTCCAACAAGCCGAATTTATCCTCAGAGTAGTTCCAGGGACGAAGACACAGCTACGCATAAGGGTGGAGCGGGGGGCAGAAGGAAGAAGGTCTCTCTCCACAGTGTCCTACAAACTACCCTGCAATGTAGGAAGCCGCACCTACATTGAGTGTGGCCTTCTGGGGGAAGGAGCAAGGATTGGGAATTTGGAGAACCCTGAGCCAGACTGATTTCCAGTCCACTGCTCTCAGGAAAAGGATTTGCGTCCTCAACGCACATACAGGTGTATGGCCTCAGCGACTGTACATTTACATGCACACACACGCACACACATTCACTCACTTCAGGCTGGAACACCATTGCATCGAGTGTATTTTTTTCTGGTCTTCCTTCTTATCTCTTACATCCTTTGCAGTCCATTTGGGCATAATTATTATTGCTTTGCTGGCTCGGTTCTGCAGCTCTCTAGAGTGTAGCAGATGTCGACAGCTCTGAAAGATCCCATGCTATTACACAGCAGAACAAATGAGGATGTCAGAAAAGGCTCTTCAGTCTAACAAGAAAACAGAGGAAAGAGACAAAAAGAATAAAGCCTTTGGAGACCAGCAGACTCGCTCTGATTAGATCTTATGCTAACATGATGCCCACTCTGCGTACTAACAGTGATTTAATATGTTTAAACGATACAGGGGAAATACGTCTTGGGGAAAAAAAGAGAAAGGAGAATTTCTTCCCTGGCAGGCATGATTAAGATGGTGTGGGCTCCCTAGGAACACACAACTGCAGCGTGAGACTGTGGAGTGCTGGCCCAAGCATATTTGCCTACAATGCCTGACATGGTCTCGTTATCCTGGGCAGCCACTGTTTTCCCCAACACACAGGGGCCCCACCGGATGCTCCGATGGCTTAGCCGGCCGGTGCGTGCTGGGGTGGCGGCCTCACTGCCGGGCCATTGTTCCTTCTCTTGACATGGGAAGCTGAACTTTAAAAGCATTTTACATATGGGGCCACAAGTCCACACACCTTAAGCTTCCCAGAACAAAGATACAAGATACTCTAGAGTTTTGGAAGTGGGGAAGAGAGAAGTCTCTAATCAAATGGACGTACCAAAGTCCATGTATTATAGATTGTATCATGCAATTTACTAACTGAACAGGTCTCTGGTTCCTTTCTCTGAACCTATTTACTCATTTCCTATTTATAGTCCTAACTATTAATGTAATAGTTCTTTCACCAGACCGCAGCAGAACAGGGGAGAGAGGATTCAGAAGGGCCAATTTTGGGATAGCAAAGGCAGAGTGAAAGGTATATATGCAGCTATTCAAAAAATCCTGACAGTATCAGCTATCTGATAAGTTGGCTGTAAATGAGAAGATACAAACACCACAAGGAAGTAGAGAGCATTATATGTGTTTGTTTCCTTATTTGTTCTTAAATCCTTCCACAGTGGGTCTGCCTGGCAGCTTTTGTTATATGGATAAAGAGTATAGTACATACTTCAAAAATCCCCAAAGAATAGAAGTTTAAGAAAATAAATGAAATGAAATGAAATGAAATGAAATGAAATGAAATAAAACAAAATAAAATAAAAACTCCCTGAA
The DNA here is from genome assembly GCF_027475565.1 of Acinonyx jubatus. Classification (NCBI taxonomy): domain Eukaryota; kingdom Metazoa; phylum Chordata; class Mammalia; order Carnivora; family Felidae; genus Acinonyx; species Acinonyx jubatus. The sequence continues at coordinate 97,485,726 of NC_069381.1, read as the reverse complement.
GGGGAACAGGTTATCAGCATTCATTGTTGAAATGCAATAAATCAAAAACTGCAGGACTTGCCCCTGTGCCTAAAAGTGCCCCGACTCCCTAGTCCAGATGTTAGGACTAGTCCAGAAGCAGAGATGGCCTCAGTAGGAGAAGAACTCAAAAGGTCACCTGGTCCAGCGTCTGCTTCTGACAAGTGATCAGTTGGCCCGTGCTGGATGCCATCTAGGGACACTCCCTCATGAGATGCCAGTCCAATCGTCAAGAGTGCTCAAATTATTAGAAAGTGCATTGTTACTTGAACCTAAACATGCCTCTGTATTTTCACCCCCTTGGCCATGGCTCTGCCTTCCAGGCCTCCAGGAAGGAACACTTGAAGCCTGTTATACATATGAAGGCAGGGATCCTAACACCCGCCTTCTTCCTTGTGTCCCTCCCACCATGGCCCAGCCTGCCTTTTCTCATCCCATATGTCTATGATCTCAAGTCTTCAACTCTGTCTGTGTAGAGATATTACTTTTATAAGGTGACCGGATATACCAAGGTATAAGGTATATCAGCTCTATCTAGGTGTAAGCCAAAGGGCCCAAAGGCAGCCTGGAATGGTGGTTTAGCACAAGGTGGGATCAGAACACCATGTTCATGTCCCGGCTCTTGTATGTGACTTTGGACACGTTACTCAGTCTCCTCGGGCTTCAGTTTCCTTATCTGTAAGATGGGGTAATAGTAGCCCCTGACAGGATAGTGAGACTGGATGAGAGAATCCACAGAAAGATGTTTGCCATATAGCAAACTGAAAATAAGAGCCATCATTTTGGAGGAAGAAAGGTTATTGCCTCTCTTATATTCTACCCCCTTCCCGTTACAGTCCAAATTTACGGCGCACCAGTGATTCGTTTTGAGCCGATAACCAACTGAAACATCTCTATCATTTCCACATAGGCTACTATCAAAGCGCATCTGCTGCTCATTCCATCTTAGTTGTTTGTTTATTTTAAACAAGTGCAGGACTTTGCATTTATCCCCATTAAACATAATCTTATTAGATCTGGTCCATTGTTTCAGTCCGTCAGATCTTTTTTGCATCCCAATTGTGCCATCCAACTTATGAGCTAGCTCTTCCAGCTTTGTGTCACCCACAAATTTTATCACCAGGCCATCAACGTCTTCATCCAAGTCATTAATAAAAATAGTTAACAAGGCAAGACGGAGGCCAGAAACCTGTAGTGTGAAAGATCCTTTCTCCGGATCGTCATCAATCTATTAATTAGTACTCTATATTCAATCAGTTCTTCATCTACCTGATCCGGCTACCTTCTGCTCCTGCCCAGAGGTTCATCTCATCTGTCTTCAAGGACAGGGACTTTAGCTGTCAAAAGGACTGCTACAAACGCATTCTGTTTACACAATACCCAAAAACCAGTCTAGCAACTCTCAGAAAGAAATGTGGTACATCCGGGAAAATGCATTGACTCCTTGCTTCTCACCTGGAGACAATGTCCAGCTCGCGTGACCAAAGATCATCCAAACTGCCTGCCCATTTTTTTAAAAGATCGTAACTTTCCAGTGGCAGGGCTTCTAGCCCCTTCCCTCAAAGTCTCAGCTCTTCAAAAGCAGATAAGTCTCCTAGAATTTAATTTATCTGGCCAGGCCCTGGGACCCTGAGCGGGCCTTTAGAACATTCCTTATTTCTTGCCTGGGTTTCCATTTTCTGTCACCAACATCTGTGGGAACCTTGCCTCTTCCAACTTGAAGTTTCTTTCCTGGATAGGGAATATACTCTGTATGATTTTTGTGTTACCCAATAAGAGTATTGATCAAGCCACGGATGCGAGCGCCAATAAGAGTATTGATCAAGCCACGGATGTGTTTTTGTCCCTTGCCAAACATAACTAACAACTTTGTTTGAGAAGTCTGGGTGTCTCTTAGCAGCCCCAGGAGCAGTACCAGCAAAAAACTAGATGGCTCACCAGAAGCCAGCTTGTAATGGCAGTAGTACCAAGAGGGATCTGTCCCAGTCACTGGCTTCCTGACTGTCCCCTGTCTCCATTTCTCACCCTCAGATTCTGAACCAAAACTTTCCACTATGGCTGGAGACAAACAGTGTTTAAGATCTTGGAATTCTAAGTCCATCAAATGCTAACACACACTCTACACGTGCCTGGTGCAGATCTATAAGGGAGACACAGTAGTAATTACCTCTTAGAGTGGCTGTGAAGATCACATGATATAATGGCTTTAAAACTGCCTGGTCCAGGCGCCTGGGTGGCTGGTTAACCGTCTGACTTTGGCTCAGGTCATGATCTCACCATTCGTGGGTTCGAGCCTCATGTCGGGCTCTGTGCTGACGGCTCAGAGCCTAGAGCCTGCTTCAGATTCTGTGTCTCCCTCTCTCTCTGCCCCACCCCTACTTTCACTGTGTCTCTCAAAAATGAATAAACATTAAAAAATTAAAAACAAACAAAAAAGTGCCTGGCCCATGCGGGGTCGAATAGTGGTCCTGCACTATTAGCTTCTGGTTTCTGTCTTGTTCTTGTCCCCATTTGGTTCTACTCTTGTCACCAGTCCTTGGCCCCTTTCAAGCCTGTACTAGATCTGTCTCAAACTTTAATTTTCGACTTGCCCCTCACAGACTGGCTTCCCCTTCCTTGCTCCCAAGCCCCCGCCCACACACACTGGCTTTTCACAATACCTCTTTTACACTGAAAATCCCTTGCTGACTCTACTTCTGGAGGGAGATACAGATCAAATATGTGTGCAAAATCCTACCCCTACCTGGAGAGTCGAAGTTTCCATTTATGACGAGTCCCAGGGAATAATAACAGCCTTCAGAACTTTTTCACAAATCTCAAAGGTTGTAGTGCTTGGGATCAAATCCTGGCTTCCTCATTTTTTAACTGTGTGACCTTGGACAAATCAGTTTGCTGTCTGCGTCTCATCAAAATCAAATCCTGGCTTCCTCATTTTTTAACTGTATGACCTTGGACAAATCAGTTTGCTGTCTGGGTCTCATCTGCGAGGTGGGTATCATAAGATAGGGTTGTTGGGAGCATACACTGTTTAGCATCGCGCTTATTACAAAATAAATGCTCAGTAAATGTTAGCTGTTATTATCAGCCTCATTAGCACCAGCCATCCCCACTTTACATTTCTTGTTAGTATCCATTTTCTTAATAGATTCTTGTAATTCTAGTGGTTACATCCCCTCAATTTCTGAGCTCAATAGCGAGGTCTCCAGAAACCACATGGATCATTCTACATCATGCCTTCCCTTCTATGAGAAAAGGTATCTAAGCTATCAACTACAAAGCACAATGAAAATGATAATTACTGTATTACTACATTTTGAGATCAATTTCAACCACATTTGGATTTGTAGAGTTCATACCCATCCTTCTGTCTTCCTGGAGTTCTTTCACAAACTGTATGGAGCCATGTGTTTGCATGTTATACCATGAGTTAAACTTGACAGTAAATCCATGTTTTAGTCATAACCCTTCCCTTGTCCCAGTCTTCACCATTCGTTAATAACTTAATTCTTATATTTACTGAACTTCTGTTATGTGGCAAGCCCTGCCACACATCAACTCTAAGGTGTTAATTCCCGTCTTCCAGAAACTAAGTTAAGTGGGAGAGAATTCTGTTTCAGGTTAGCAGGTAAAAGATTGCAGCACATCTTCTTTCCCATAGGAATGAAGAAAAATGAAGAAAAATTTGGGTAACACAAAAATCATACAGAGTATATTTTCTGGCCACGCTAGAATTTAACTAATAACAAATTTAACCAATAACAAAAAGAGATCTCAAAAATATTAGAATATTTAGAAATTGAACAATACTCTTCTAGAGAAAAAAAAATCTCAAGGAAAAACACATATATATCCTGCCCAGCACAGAGCCTACCACGGGGCTTGAGTCCATGACCCGGAGATCAAGACCTGAACTGAAATCGAGTCGGACACTCAACTGACTGAGTCATTTGGGTGCTCCCCAAGTTTTCTTCTTAAGAAGCTAATAAAGGAATGATAGACTAAACTCAAAGTAAGTAGAAAAATAGCAAATAATAAAGAGTGAAAATCCATGAAATAGAAAACAGATAAACAATGGAGGAAATAAACAGCAAAAAAGAAAAAAAAGAATTTTTGAGAAGATCAATAAAATTGATAAATCCCTAGTTAGATTGAACAAGGAAAAAATAAAGAGAAAATGCAAATGACCACTATGAAGAATGAAAGGAAGGATAGTGCCTCAAATCCTACAGAGCTTTTTTTTTAAAGTTTAAAAAATATTTACTTTTATTTATTTATATTTTTCAAAAAAAATTTTTTATGTTTATTTAATTTTGAGAGAGAGACAGAACACAAGCAGGGGAGGGGCAGAGAGACAGGAAGACACAGAATCCAAAGCACGCTCCAGGCTCTGAGCTGTCAGCACGGAGCCCGATGACGGGCTTGAACTCATGAACTGAGCCGAAGTCGGACGCCTCACTGACTGAGCCACCCAGGTGCCCCAATCTTACAGATCTTAAAAGAAAAATAAAGGGATATTCCAAACAACTTTATGCCAACAAGTTTGACAATGTTTATGAAATGAATAACCCCTTGAAAAATACAATTTTTCAAAATGGACACAAGAAGAAATAAATGACCTGAAATCTGTTAAAGAAGTTGAATTCACCATTAAAATTGTTTCCCCCACAAAGAACACTTCTGGCCCACATAGTGCTAATGGTAAAGTCTATCAAACACTTAAGAAATAATGCCAATCTTAATCTCTTACAGAAACAAAGGAGGAGAAGTTACCTCTTGACCTTCTTTAAAAAGCCTAATATTCCTAATCATATTCCTAATACCAAAATCTGACAAATGCACTACAAAAAAATTACAAACCGATATTCCTCATGAACAGAGATGCAAAAAGCCTTAGCAAAACATTAGCAAATCAAATCCATCAATATATAAAAGGGATAACATATCATGGCCAAGTGAGGTTTATCACAAATAAATGCAAGGTTGGGTAAAGCAAAAAAAACAAAAAAAACCCAAAAAAAACCCAATGTAACCCATCCCATTAAAAAACAAAGGAGAGAAATCACGTGAACATCTCAGTAGGTCCAGGAAAAGGATCTCACAAACCTCACCATCACTTCGTGAGAAAAACTCTAGGCAAATTCGGAATAGAACAGAACTTCCTTAACCTGATAAAAGGCATCTATAAAAACCTATACGTAACATCACAATGGATGATAAAACATGGACCATGTTCCCTCTCAGGTCAGAAACAAGGTAAGGATGTCTGCTCTCACTGTTTCTAGTCAACCCATGTTATGGTATTTCTTTCCATTAAGAGTCCTGAAGACTGGGAGAGACCAAGTTTAAATAAGATAAAGTTAGCTTTATTTACAGAGACACAATTTTGCATATAGAAAAATCAAAGGAATCTACCCCCAAATCCTACTGAAGCTAGTAATTCAGCAAGGTTTAAGGATATAATGTCAATATAGAAAATTTAATTATATTTCTGTGTATTACCAATAAACAACTGGAAAAGGAAATTAAAAGCTAATAGCATTTACAACAGAATCAATATCACGAATACTTACAGATCACTTTTTAAAAAGATAGGTGAGACATGTACACTTAAAGCTATAAAATATTGGGGTACCTGGGTGGCTCAGTCAGTTAAGCATCCGATTCCTGATTCTGGTTCAGGTCATGATCTCACGGTTTGTGAGTTCAAGCCCCTTGTTTGGCTCTGTGCAGACAGTGCAGAGTCTGCTTGGGATTCTCTCTCTCTCTCTCTCTCTCTCTTTCTCTCTCTGCCTGCCCCTCCTCCACTCACTCTTTCTCTCTCTCAAAATAAATAAACATTTTTAAAAAACTATAAAATATTATTGAGAGAAATTAAGACAAATAAATGGGGAGAGATATACCATACTTACAGGGTAGCTGAATCAATATTGTAAAGATGGTGGTTCTCACAAAATTGATCTATAGATTAAATGCAATTCTAGTGAAATTCCCAGGAAGGTTTTTGTAGAAACTGATGAGTTGATAAACAATAAAATAGTTGGAGGATTTACACAACCTGATTTTAAGTGTCACTATAAAGCTTTATGGGATTTTTAAAAGACTATTGTTTTTATGTTTCCATATAAATGTTAGTATTAACTCGTCAATTTCTGAGACAGTAAGTTACTGGTATAAAGACAGACAAATAGATCAATGGGGCAGAAAAAAACCCACAATGACTATCGAATGATCTTTGCCAGAGGTGCCAAAGCAAATCAATGTGGGAGGGACAGGCTCTTCAACAAATGGGGCTAGAATGAACTCAGCAGCAAAAAGAAACATACTATGGACACTTGAGACAATAGGAATGACCCCCAAATATCATGTGCTAGACTGGAAGGAGCCAGACACAGAGGAACACATACTTAGAATCAATATGAAGTCCCCACTCATGCAAAACTAGTCTGTGGGGATAGAAATCAGAATAGTGGTGGCCTCTGGATGGAGGGGGTGATGACTAGAAAAGCACACAGAGGAATTTTCTAGAATAATGGCAGTGTTTTAGGTCTTATTTGGGGTGTCGGTTAAATGGGTTTTTACATTTATCAAAACTCACTGAATGGTACATTTAAGATTTATGCACTTTACCGTTATTATACTGCATAAACATATATTAAAAAAAAAACCCTAGGCGCAGGATAAGGAGGAAGAAGACACATAAAGAAAAATTACAATATGATATTGTAAGTGCAATGCTAGAGACACACACAGAGTTTTGTGAGAGAACATGGAAAGAACACAAACAGTTTGAATGTGGACAAGTCTTGAGCTTACAAGACAATTATACGTCTCTACCCCTCCTGGCATCCTTGCCAACTTGCTCGGAGAGAAGTTCATTCTCCAGTAGTTGAGTGAGGTCTTCACATCAGCAAACAAGTGGGGGTGCCCCCTGACTTTTGACTACTGGAATCTGGGACAGTTCACTGTGGTATGGTGAACTCTCCATACTTGGGGAGAAGGGGGAAAGGAGGAACAATCTAGAACCCACTTACCAGCTGTCAAACACTGGTTTTTCCTGTTTTCCTTTCCTGGTGATCACCCAGACATCCAGTGGCGTTTCCAACACTGCAGCTTTATGAATCCCTCCAGCACCAAATATTCCTATTACCCCACCCGCCCCCCGCCCTGCCTTTTTTGGTCCAATTTAACATCAAGATTCAAACTATGCAAATCTGTTGAAAAATCTGGCTATTTGCAAACAAAGAGAAAATGTATTGCCTTACACACCATATAGCAAAATAAAACCAGATGGATAGTAGACAATTTTAAATGAATATCGAGATGAATATTTGTCAGAGTTCTGGGTGGAAAAGGAATTCCTGTACAGATAACTAATCGAGGGAATAAGAACAAAACAATAGATTCCTTGACGAAAATACAAAACTTAAGTACATCAGAAAGTCATTACAATTTTTAAAAGCCTTACAACAGTCTGGCAGAAAACATTTGCTACAAATATTTCAGAAAAAAGGATTTATATCCTTCATAACTAAAGAAGGAAAGAGAAACACTGCCGTTACACTAAAAAAAAAAAAAAAAGGTAGGCAATGGACAACATGAATGATTAACTTAGAAAAACAAAAGTTCACCTCAGGAATACCCAAACAAATAAAATAACCCTAGGATACCATTTTTAAATCTACTGAAATAACAAAGTGTTTGAAAAATGACGACACTCAAAGTCTGGTAACATCAGCATTTTTCCCCCCACTGTGGAGGGAGTATAAATTAGTGCATTCTTTCTGGAAAGCAGTTAGGCAGTCTTGCATCAAAAATCTTAAAAAATAGTCTTGTCCTTTAAGAATTCCACATGTATGAATCTATTGTGAAACAATCAGAAGGGTGAACACATTTTAGACACAAAGATGTTTAATAAAAATGGAAAACTTTACCTAAATGAGCACAATGACTGAATTATGTGCAATTGACTGAATAAATTGTTGTATACCAAAATAATGGAGTATTTTTCAGGTTTTAAAAGTCTGTTTTAAAAACATTTTTGAGGGGCACCTGGGTGGCTTAGTCGGCTGAGCACCAACTTTGGCTCAAGTCATGATCTCGCGGTTCGTGGGTTCGAGACCCACATCAGGCTCTGGGCTGACAGCTCAGAACCTGGAACCTACTTCGGATTCTATGTCTCCCTCTCTCTTTCTGTCCTCACCTGCTCATGCTCTGTCTCTCTCTCTCAAAAATAAATAAACATTTAAAAAAATAATAAAGGGGAAAGTCTACAGAGAGGTAGAGAGAACACACTCCATGGGGTGAACTATAGCTCCAATTTCCCAACTGCATGGTGACCCTGGACAAATCACTTTCTCTGGGTCTCACCTTCTTCGTTATAAAGGAGGCATAGCGGCACCTAATCAGCTTACTTCCCAAGGAAGAGTAAGTTAGCTGTATAGGCACTGTGAAATTTCTTTGTTCTACAAATCTAAGGAATGATTATATATCTGCTGTACACTGGCTTGTTACAATGTGAGGATTTAAGTCTTGGGTGGCCTTATATTTCCTTTGCTGTGTGATTTTGGGGTGTAGGGCGTATCAGGTTCACAACTGAAAGCACTGTCTTGCTCATCACAAACCAGGCTGAATGGTTTGGCCACCGTCAACACACGACCAGTAAAGCCACATCAAAATAAACACCGCAGACCAAGTCTCCCTCTCTCTGAGAAGGAGTCAGATTCTGGGAGTCATAGCCCTCTCCTTACCCCCTCTTAAATCATGGAATCTTGATTATAATAGGGGAAGATAAAGTAAGTGGATGTTGTTGCCAGTAAAGAATGCGATGGCTCATCTATTGAAGACACCGGTGACCATACTCTTAGAGAAACAGTTTTCTGCACCTTCTGTAGATGGTCAATCTGAACAAGATTGACATATCACCTGTATGTGGAAGCCATAACTGAGAAAACAGGAAATGCAGAAAAATTATACAGTGGTTGAAGTTTATTTTGTTATGGTTGTTTCCCCTTAAAACCGAGAACTGCTATAAATTGCTGATAGTCAAGAGTTTATGCTTTAGGGGCGCCTGGGTGGCTCAATCAGTTAAGAGTCCGACTTCAGCTCAGGTCATGATCTTGTGGTTCGTGAGCTCGAGCCCCACATTGTGCTCTATGCTGACAGCTCAGAGCCTGGAGCCTGCTTCGGATTCTGACCTTCCCCCGCTTGTGCTCTCTCTTCAAAAAGGGATAAACATTTAAAAAAAAAAAAAAGTGTATGCTTTAGAGTCAGAACACTTTAAGATTGAACCCCAGTGGCTTACTTGTCTAGATGCGTGACTTCAAGTGCTCCCATCTGTCTGCACCTTGGTTTTCTAATCTGTTCATCCAAGTTATTTTCAAACTCATGGGGCTGTGCTGTGAATAAAGGAGAAAATGTATATAAGCACTTACCATCATGGCCAGCACAGAATATGTGCTCAGCAAATGAAAGCTAGAAATACTGAATAATGCCTGTTATCGTGATCATTGTTTTTACCAGAATATTTTTGCTTATATAGAAGTCAACTGCATTCGTATACACTAACAGTTATAAACTAGAAAGTGCAATTGAAAAGAAGACACCGTTTACAACAACAATCGCACCACACACAAAATCAGGCACCTAGCAGTACACTGAACAAAGTATCTGCAACACCTCCATGAGAACGAAGAAAGACCTAAATGAATGGAGAGTTAGATCAGGTCATGATCTCACAGTTTGTGAGTTCGAGCCCCACATCAGGCTCTGTGCTGACAGCTCAGAGCCTGGAGCCTGCTTCCGATTCTGTGTCTCTCTCTCTCTCTCTCTCTCTGTCCCTCCACTCTCTCTCAAAAATAAATAAATATTAAAAAAAAAGATTATGTGTTTCTAGTGGAGATACTGTCCAATATAATAGGACCTCAGAAACAGACCCTTGAATATATGGAACTTTGATATTTGAAAGACTTGGCATGGAAGGTCAGTAGGGGAAAAAAGACTATGTAATGAATTAACCTGGGGGAGAAAAAGAATATCTGTACGGTGGGGGGGAAAAGTGAAACTAATTCTTTTTTTTTAATTTTTTTTTATTTTTTAAAATTTACATCTAAATTAGTTAGCATATAGTGAAACAATGATTTCAGGAGTAGATTCCTTAATGCCCCTTACCCATTTAGCCCATCTCCAGCAACCCTCAGTTTTTCTCCATATTTATGAGTCTCTTTTGTTTTGTCCCCCTCCCTGATTTTATATTATTTTTGTTTCCCTTCCCTTATGTTCATTTGTTTTGTCTTTTAGAGTCCTCATAGGAGTGAAGTCATATGATTTTTGTCTTTCTCTGACTGACAAATTTCACTTAGCATAATACCCTTCAGTTCCATCCATGTAGTTGCAAATGACAAGATTTCATTCTTTTTGATTGCCGAGTAATACTCCATTGTATATCTATACCACACCTTCTTTATCCATTCATCCATCGATGGACACTTGGGCTCTTTCCATACTTTGGCTATTGTTGATAGTGCTGCTATAAACATGGGGGTGCATGTGTCCCTTCGAAACAGCACACCTGTATCCCGTGGACAAATGCCTAGTAGTGCAATTGCTGGGTCGTAGGGAAGTTCTAGTTTTAGTTTTTTGAGGAGCCTCCATACTGTTTTCCAGAGTGGCTGCACCAGCTTGCATTGCCACCAGCAATGCAAAAGAGATCCTCTTTCTCCACATCCTTGCCAACATCGGTTGTTGCCTGAGTTGTTAATGGTAGCCATTCTGACAGGTGTAAGGTGGTATCTCATGATTTGTATTTCCCTGATGATGAGTGATGTTGAGCATTTTTTGATGTGTCAGTTGGCCATCTGGATGTCTTCTTTGGAGAAGTGTCTATTCATGTCTTTCACCCATTTCTTCACTGGATTATTTGTTTTTTGGGTGTTGAGTTTGTTAAGTTCTTTATAGATTTTGGATACTAACCCTTTATCTGATATGTCATTTGCAAATACCTTCTCCCATTCTGTCGGTTGCCTTTTAGTTTTGCTGATGGTTTCCTTTGCTGTGCAGAAGCTTTTTATTTTGATGAGGTCCCAGTAGTTCATTTTTGCTTTTGTTTCCCTTGCCTCCAGAGACGTGTTGAGTAAGAAGTTGCTGTGGCCACGATCAAAGAGGTTTTTGCCTGCTTTCTCCTCGAGGATTTTGATGGCTTCCTGACTTACATTGAGGTCTTTCATCCATTTTGAGTTTATTTTTGTGTATGGTGTAAGAAAGTGGTCCAGGTTCATTTTTCTGTATGTCGCTGTCCAGTTTTCCCAGCACCACTTGCTGAAGAGACTGTCTTTACTCCATTGAATATTCTTTCCTGCTTTGTCAAAGATTAGTTGGCCATACATTTGTGGGTCCATTTCTGGATTCTCTATTCTGTTCCATTGATCTGAGGGTCTGTTCTTGTGCCAGAAAAGTGAAACTAATTTTAAGTTTGTACCATACAGAAAAATATCTCTTGATAACTCAAGCATTTAAATGACAAAGACAATAATACCTGTATTTTCTTTTTAGGAGAAATTATAGGTGAATATATATATATATATATATATATATATATATATTTAACATTTATTTTTGAGAGACAGAGAGAGACAGCGTGAATGGGGGAGGGGCAGAGAGAGAGAGAGAGACACAGAATCCAAGGCAGGCTCCAGGCTCTGAGCTGTCAGCACAGAGCCCAATGTGGGGCTCGAACTCATGAACTGTGAGATCATGACTGGAGCCGAAGTCGGACGCCTAACTGACTGAGCCACCCAGGCGCTCCATGAACATATATATTTTTAAGTTTATTTATTTATTTATTTTGGAGGAGAGGTGGGGGAAGGACAGAGAGGGAAAGAAAGAATCCCAAGCAGGCCCCGCACTGCCAGCACGGAGCCTGACACGAGGCTCAAACTCACAAACCACAAGATCATGACCTGAGTTGAAATCAAGAGTTGGATGCTTAACTGACTGAGCCCTAGGTGAATCTATTTCTAATCTTGGGATAGGGAGAAAGTTTTAAACAGAAATGCTAACTGTTAAAACTTGATGTTTTATTAAAGTGAAGAAATTCTGCTCATCAACAGCCACCTTACAGGATGTGAAAGACAACTTACAAATTGGATTGGGAAAAGGTATTTTCAACACATGAATTATTAGGTTAATTATCAGGGGCATATAAAGAAGTCCTACATTTCAGTCAAAAAACATCTCCACCCCCCACTTCCCAAAATGGCACAGCCATAAACGGGCAGTTTACAGGAGAGGCAATAACATAGAAAGATGTTCAACTTGAGGGAAATGCCAATTAAATCCACAGTGGTTATTTTATACCCAATTAAGTAGCAAAAATTAAGAATTCCAACCTACTAAGTATTGGAGAGGCTATGCATCCACAGGATTTTCTATACTTCACTGGTAGGAGTGTAAATGTGTACAAACTCTTCAGAAAGCAGTTCGACATTATCTTAAATGTCAGCCAGATACCTGCCCCATGACCCAGAAACTTCTAGATATATATCCAAGACAAGTTGCCGAACACATAAACATACAAGGGATGTTCATAGCAGCATTCTTCCTAATGGTAAAATCTGGAAACAACCCAAATCTGCAATTATTAGAATATACCACAGTGTATTTATCCATTCCCTTGGTATATTCATATAATCGAACACCATACAGCAGTGGAAGCAATAGATTTCTGTTACATGTAACAGTGTGAATGCTGTATTTGACCTCTGAGGAAATATGCCAAGGTAGGATTAACTGTGGGAAGTTTTCCTTAGGAGCAATGCTTGTGGAGAAAATGGGAGGAAGTCTGGGGGAGTCACAGACTGCGATGCAAATATGACCCTAAGTGAAGGAGAAGGAAAGGAGGATTGGACGGAAGGGATGTAGACTGTACTAGATCTGCAGATGATTCGGCAAGGTCACCTCGGTGTCCTTGAGCGAGCGTCAGCTGTCACAGGAGCCCTGTGTCTCCCAGGACTGGGGCTGTCTCAGTGTCTCGACCACACTCAGTCACCAGCTGGGAGCAATGTCCTAGGGATCCGCAGGAAGCGTGGTCTTGGTACAGCTCAGCAATGTTCACAATAGAGAGCGGAGAAGAGGGCCCTTGGTCAAGTACGCCTGCATTCTCATGGCCACCAACAGATGCCTTAACAATATAATATTGAGTGGGGGAAAAAAACCCAACAAGATTGCATTCAGGAGAATATCCTCTAATATAAAGAATAGTTAAAAAAAAAAAAAGAAAAGAAAAACTACATGTTAAAAAAAAGCAGGGGAATGACACACACAGGAGTCAGGACAGTGGGTGGGAGCCACAGAAGGACAGGATGGAAGACAAGTATGCAAGCTATTGCCAATAGTTTCCTTCTCGTGTTGATGGGGAGGGGGCTCCTGCATTTTACTTCTATTACTTAAGAAAAACAAGTCAGCGAATATATACATGAAAACACGCATATGAACCAAGAGGGCCATGCATGGATCAAAAATGAAGAGTGTTTCATGAAAAAGAGATTATCATTAATCTAATTCTGTGACTCTATGTCCAAAAATATTGCCTCTTTTCTCTCCTATGCTCTGATATGTTTCTCTATAATTGTTGGTGACTGAGCTGTTGATGGATGAGAGACACTGCTTATGTATCACAGATTAAATTATAGGTTTGTTAGGATCTCCCCGATATGGTAATCTGGAACTCGGATGTCCCAATTTAGGATCTCTTTGATGGTGTGTTCGAAGTCCAGGTGCTAAAATAGGAGCAGCGAAAATAGTTAAATGGTAACAGCATTGCTGTACGTGGGCTTTCTCCAAGTACTAGTTGGTGATCTCCTTCTCAAACTAGCGCCTGGCGTTCAGAATTCTAGGAGTAGAGACCTAGCCTCTAGGGCATGAGGTCCAAGGGAGCAGGGAGATGGCAAAAGATAAGAGACCACAGGGTTATCAAGAGGCACTATGGTACCACTGGTTAAAGACACAGACTCTGAAGTCAGACTCCCTAGGTCTGAATCCCAGTTCTGTCACATTTTCAGTTTGTCACCTAATCTCCGTGGGCCTTGATTTCCACATTTCCAGAGTAGGAATAACAGTACTTTCTCTGTAGTGTGGTTATAAAAATTAAATGACTCATTATACCCAAGATGCTTGAAACAGAGCCTGGGAAACTGTGTAAGTCAGAATGAGCTAGGTTATGGTACAGTAACCAGAAACTCCCAATTGCTAGTGTCTAACAAAAAAGTCGTATTCTCCATGCATAGAAGGCCAAGTAGCACAAGGCGATCAACTCTGTGCACAAGCTTTGGAATGGAACCTCTCTGAGCCCTCGCACAGAGATTCATAAAGTCAGGGGGAGAACACTTATGGTACTCTTTAACAGCTCTCTTTACCCAATAGCAGGAACTGCCCACTAAGCCCCATGTGGTTTCTGCTTCTAAGGTGAGGGTTCTGCTCTAGATCTCCCCATTACAAGATCAAGGTAGATAGAGCTTCCACTATTAGGAGAACTGTCAATTGCTTTGGCAAGGGAAAGAGACACTATGTGCAATGGTCTTAAAATTTCTTCTCAGATGTGTCACACACCTCATTGGCTGAAGCGGGTGACTGCTTCAAGTGGGCAAGGAACTGGGAGCCCACTACATTCCTGCAGGGAGGAGAAGCAGGATATCTGTGAACAATCCAATGGACTGTGACATATCCGGTGCTAAGTGTTAGTTATTATAATTCTGGAAGATCTGCAGTGCCAGCTGAAATATGTTAATAGGATATCCAGGAGGAACCAGAAAGGCAGTTCAGCCTATGCACAAGTCCCTCCTCTACCAGTCTGCCGTGTCTCTAATGACCATATTTTTTTAATGTTCGTATCACTAACACCTAGAAGCACCCAGTCGGTCTTTGATAAATAACAGAGACATACACCAGGGACCAAATGACCAAAGAATAAAGAGTGACTTCTAGAGAATGCTCCTAAAGTGACTTTTGCTGGGCCAACTCCCAGATTGCTAGTTGAGGCCCCCATGTGGGTTTTCTAGGCTCCCTCAACCATGTATTTTCTGATACCAGAGTCCTGGAAGGAAGAGTCCCCTGGGTAACCATTTCTGCTCTATGGATCAATTGCTTCATGCTCTTTGCTGCCACTATGAACACAGCCACGTGAAAGATCTCCTGTAATAGAACAGAAGTGTGTTTGAAGGAGACAGAGGAATAAACTTTCTTTAGGTCAACAAACAAATTCACAAGCTCATTAATGGCATGTACATGACACAAGGCTCCAATCCACTTCGTCGTGAGACATGTGGCCACTCTGGAGCCAGTGGACTGCTTCAAAGCCTATGAGGTTCTTCTATTGACTTTGAATTAACCACTCAGGAACGAATAGATACCGTTTCTTCACATTTAGCAAACATTTCATGTATAATGATGACTAATAACATGGTCCCTGTTTTCATGCAGTGCAGGGACTGTTTTCGGACCAGTGCAGGGGTTTCGAGGAGAGGACGGTCATCAAACAAATAAACACATAGATCAGTCTATAATTAAAACTGAGATATGTATATATATATATATATATATATATATATATATATATATATATACTTTGAAGGAAAAGGTCATCATTCTATGAAAACACGCAACAATAGGACCCCATCTAAGGAGGGGGGAGGGAGTGAAAAATAGGGGGAGGGAAGGGGCCTGGAGCACAGTCAGAAGTGACCTTCTAAAAACAAAGTTGGAGCTGATATCTAAAAAATAACTAGGGATTGAACAAATCAAGTTTAGGGGTAAAAGGTGGTTTTAGGCAAAGAGTAATATAGGGGCAAAGGGTCTGGAGTAAAAGGTGTATGGTAAGTTTTTAAAACTAAAAAAAAAAAAAAAAAAAAAAAGTTTCGGCCAGAATGTAGAGGTAGAGGGAGAGTAGTATAAGACAAAGTTGTGCTGTAGGTTATATTAAGAACTTGGTCTTTATCTCAACAGTCACAAAAAAGCCTTTGACAGAAGACCCTTTGGGAGGATCTTTGGATGGGGGACCAGAGGGGAAGAACTTATATGAAAAAGCAGCAGTGACCTTCAGTACCTTAACTCTGGAGTTAGGGTTCCCTGCCGTCTCCTGCTAATGGTAAGGAGGGACAGTGGAGACCACCATTTGCTAGTGAGTTCCACTGAACACAAATCCTTCAAGATGTCTCTTTCAAAAAGTATTGTGTTCAAATAAATTTTTGAAGTAGTTCTATACTACCTAGCACCCCTGGAGAGCCATAAAACACAGGAACTATATACAAGGTCAAGTCCTACAGGAAAGGTCAACATTGCTCAGGCCAATATTTCTAAAACTTACTGATCGTGGAGGCATTGTATTTTCAAATAAATCTGAGTTCCAACCTGTGGGGCTAATATTCAGTGAAATACTCTTCTAGGCTGGTGTAGACAGCTTGGGTTTATGCATGATCATAAGTAGCAGTTTAAAAAATAAGTAGCCCTCCCTGATTTGTGGGGTATATGTTCCAACATCCCTAGTAGATGCTTGAAACTGTGCATAGTACCAAACCCTATACAGGTACTATGTCTTGTCCTATACATGCATATCTATGATAAATTTTGTAAATTAGGTGCATTAAGAGTAACAATAACTAATAAAACAGAACAATTATAATAAATGATAATAAAAGGCATATGAATGTGTTTTTTCTCAATCTCTCTCAAAATATCTTCTTATACTGTACTCGCCTTTCTTCTTGTGATGATGTGAGGTAAATGATGTAGACATTGTGACATTAGGCTACTACTGATCTTCTGACAATATATCAGAAGGAGGATCATCTGTTTCTAGACCACAGTTCACGGTGGTAACAAACTGTGGAAAGTAAAACCAGAGAGAAAGGGCAACTACTGTAAAAAGGAAACCTTTCATAAACATGGATTTTTCAAACACAGATAGTAACAAGTAACCAGCCAGAAAAGCCATAACTGCCTCCAAAACACCAATGTGTTGAACCCCACAGTTGAGAACCACTGGGCAGGAGGCCAATAAGAAGAATGATGTCTGGCCAACCAATGGCTTAGGAACCCCAGGGAACCTATTGATTGCTCTATTGATTCCAGACTGCTCTCTGACAAGTGTGTCAGAAGAAATCAACCAAAGTGCTCTGGAAGTGTAAAGCTTCAAGAGCACGGTCTTTGAGAGCCAACCTCATGGCGGTCTTGATCCATAAGCTGGGGTTGTGATTGCACAGGACTGCTTAGACTAAACCCTCTTTTTTCATTGCTAAGTCTGTGAGGAAAATTAAGTCCAGGTTCCTCACGGAAGAAGGGCCAGAGCTTGTAGTTCAAGGAAGAAAGAATCAAGGATTGCATGGTGGACACGTGATGGTGGGTGCAGAGAACTGGAACAGAGGGCAAGCCTCGCAGGTCTTGGGCTGAATCACAAGAGGAAATGAGCACAACATGAAGAAAAGAGTGTCCTGGGCTGGAGGGAGAAGGATGTGGGAGCACCAGGCTTACCAATGGTTGGGGCATTGGAAAGTGAAGGCTCGCGGAGAAAGGACTTAGGGACCCTGTAGTCCTAGTTGCTTATGGATGGAACCCTCCAACCTTCCCCGTGGCACACGGCTAGAGAGCATTTGAGCCCAGGCTTGAATGCCAGGCCTGTCTACGTCAGCCAAGTAGTAAGAGCAGTGGCAAGGCTGGCAACGTAGTATTAATCATTTAAATAAAAACCAAAATTAATCTCTCTGGAGCCTGAATTAAGTATAAAGAAAATTCTTTTGTGTTCCTTAAGAGACAGGAAGAAAGGCTAACATTTTTAGATATACATAAATCTGGGAAGAGAAAATAGGCAGTTCCTAAAATGAGACAGAATTTTTTTCCTTTTTCCCATTCATTCAGAAAAATTTATATTCGCTTTTTTTGGTTCCAAACAAGATCAAGTAAACACAGGCAACCTCACGTCTCTTATTAACTACGACTAAAAACCTTGGGCAAAACCACATAATTGAACTTTCAGAAGGCTCTGACAGGTGGATGAGAGCAGGCAGGGTGAGCAAGGACCACTGGAGTTAAGAAGAGGACGTGGTGGTGATTTCTGAGGCTTCTGTTTTGAGGTTTGCTTTCTGCAGGGGATGGGTCCTCTTTTTGCCTCTTACATATCCTGACCTGGATGTTAAAACAGCCTGAACTTCCAGTGGATGCACACAAACATACATACACAAGCAAGCAAGCCAGCCCCAGCGAAAGCCAGAGCGCCTGGAAAGGGAGGACGTGGCAGGACCAAACCCTACTCCAAAGCCCCAGCTTTCCAACCAGAACACTAGGAAGGGGAAACCCTGGGAGACAGAGGGTGCAGAGCCGGGTGGGGAGGCATGAGAAAGGACTCCATTAAGACTGCATATGAAGTTCCTGGCTCATGCTTGAACTGAGCATGTGTCAACCAGCCTAGAATCAGCCCCGTGAAGACTTGGAACGCTGAACTGTAGGGGAGACCATGGCCCAGGTTTCAGACTGGCAGCTGAGCGGTATATAGGCTGGGCGGGTCAGCAGAGCGCTTGTAAATGCTTTCAAAACTAAATGGACATTGGAATCACAGACCACAGAAAGTAGACCAGGTTGTGCCATCTGAACCTAACGAGGTTGCCTGCCTGGTTAAAAAAAAAAAAAAAAAAAAAAAAAAAAAAAAAGTATAAACTTTCTAGATTTAAATAGGACTCAGAGTTTCATGACATAATAGTCAAAATATTTAAGATGCAACCCCAAATCACTTCACATACAGAAGAACAGGGAGACATAGATAACTCTCAAGGGAAAGGCAGTCAACACAAGCAAACATTGAGAAGACTTCAGTATAGGAATTGTTAGACAAAGACCCTGCAATAGTTATTGTAAACCATGCTTCAAGAAGTAAAGGTAAATATTTTTTTATATAAATGGAAAGATAGAAGTTTGCGGTAAGAACAAAAGCTATCAAAAGGAACTAAATGGAAGCTTTAGAACTGAAAAACTCACTGGCAAGACTCAATAGCAGAATGGAAAAGAACTCTACCTCATAGAATACACAAAGCTTAACTCAAAATGGATCACAGAACTGAATACGGAATTAGTTTTAATTTTAAACACATGAGTTAAATTAGAACTAAATATAAAGTTAATTTGAACTCATGGAAGAAAAACTGGAAAAACACTTTGACTTTGGGTTAGACAAGAGTTCTCAGAACTAAGAAATAAGGATCACCCACAAGGAAAACATGGTTAAACTTGGCTTCATACAATAGAGAAGCCTTTATTCTGCAAAGGAGATTGTTAACATCCTGTGAAAAGACAAGTTCTAAGCTGGAAGAAAGTCTTTGTGATCACCTATAAGACAAAGGATTTGTAACCAGAATATATAAAGAACCCAAGATTCAATGAACAAAACAAAGAACATATTTTAAAATGGGCCAAAAAATTGACATACACGTCACCAAAGAAGATATATGGATGGCAAATAAGGTGCTTCAGGTTAGTAAGATTAATAACATGGATGAAAAGATGCTTCAATATAATTTATTAGTGACACGCTGATTAAATGGCAATTCTAAGTGTCAGTGAGGATGCAAATCAACAGGAGCTCCCACACAGTGCTGGTGGTAATGCAAAATGGTACAGCCACTCTGGAAAAATGGTTTGGGAGTTTCTCATCAAGCTGAATACATGTTTATCATATGACCCAGCAATCCCACTAGCAGGTATTTATCCTAGAGCCATGAAAACTTATGTTTGCTCAAAAAACTGTACACAAATGATGATCGCAGCATTATTCATAATCACCAAAAGAGTTTCAGTGGGTGAGTGGATAAACACACCGTAATCCATCCACACCACAGAATACTAGTCCGCAATAAAAATGAACTATGAACACACACAATAACAGAGGTGAACTCAAATGCATTACGCTAAGTGAAAGATCTCAGTATGAAAAGGCAGCATGGGATAGGATTCCATTTCTAGGACATGCTGGAAAAGACAGTGTTGGAACAGAGAACGGATCGGTGGTTTCCAGGGACTGTAAGTGGAAAGAGGGTCTAACTAAAAAGAGGTAGCAGGAGGGAATGCTTTGGGATATTCCACTAGTTCTCCATCCTGGCTGTCAAAATCCATGCAGTGTAAAAATTTACACACAGCACACCAAAAGGTGAATTCTACTCTGTAATTTTTTTTAAGTTTATTTATTTATTTATTTATTTATTTTATTTTATTTAGAGAGGGAGAGAGAGAGAGAAAGAGAGCGCACAGGTGGGGGAGGAACAGAGAGAGAGGGAGAGAGAGAATCCCAAGCAGGCTCTGTATCATCAGCGCAGAGCTGGATGCAGGACTCAAACTCACAAACTGTGAGATCATGACCTGAGCTGAACTCAAGACGCTTAACCAACTGAGACACCCAGGTGCCCCTACTCTGTGATTTTTAAAATAAAACTTTAGGGAGTTCCTACTGTATGCCATAATCTCTAACAATAGAAGGGTGATTTGATCTTTGAAACTGAAGAATGTGAAAATGTAACTTTTGAGATTTCCATGAGTGTGGTTTTCATCCCCAAATTGCCTTGAATTCTAATCAATTTAATCTATTCTAGGGCTTTCTGTGTCTGCAGGCCTGCCTCGGACTAGGGGAAAGAATGGTGTGACTCGTGATATCACGGGGAGTCAGAGGTAGGTAAGGACTTAGATGTTTGATTGGAAATTTTAAGAATTTCTTTCACTCATGGTTGGTGCTGACAAGTAACTTGAAACCACGGAGCAGATGCTGTGACGGGGAACAGCTGGGGACCAAGCACCGTCTTGCCCACAGCAATAGAGGCAGAGTTTCAGCTAATCCTGTGGTTGCTTAACCCTCCCTGCATGCGGTTCCAGCTGGCCTTTTATTTGGGGTGGGAATAGGAATTGATATTCAAATGTGTTCTGTAAATACGATAAAGGTTCTTCGTGTCTGTGATGACCCAAAGGGGAAAAATGGGTGACGCTGACCAGCTATATAAGAGAAGACGACCACGGATGTAAAAAACCGAGTGATAACTTCATTACTGAATGCAATACCCCAATACACGTTTCTGTCCCTCAAAGGTGCCCAGACTCCAGGCGGAGTTCTTTGAAGCCAGGGAGTTTACTACATGGGAATCCAGGCGGCTCTAGGCTGTAAACAGAGAAAGTTTCGTTTTCACTTAAAGTGAGACCTACTCACTCAAAGAGGAAAATTAGCTTGGAAAGTACAGGTGTGCACCCCCACCCCCCCAACACTGTGAAGACAGCCCCTCCCTGCTACAATTAGAGGAAGCAAACTCCCAGCTGACCACAGAGATGAGCACTGCTGTGATTATTTTCATTTCAAAAAGGATCCACTTAAAATATTTACTCTGGTAGTTCCTTCAAGGGTGGACCACCTCTGGGGGCATTTAGATTTTTCATAAATCATTAAGCACCGGGCTGAGGGCACACAGTGAGGGCGAGTTCAGGATCCTTGCCAATTGAAGATTAATAAAAGCGAAGGGGCCGTCATCCCGGCGATGATGCTGTGAGTCGATGGGAGGGATGGGGTTATGATTTACACCCCGGGCTTTAGGAAGTGTGTCCGTGGAATGAAGGGAACGGTGTGGGTGATGCGGAGGCGGGAAACCGCTCCTCCTAAGGTGGGTTGCTGGGTGCCACGAGAAAGTCAGGAATGTCCTGTCACCTCTGCCCATTTGTCCTCTCTCCCCTCAAAGGGCCTGTGACTGGAGGTGACAGGTTTTGGTGAAGCTCAATGCATTCTGCCTCTGGGCCTCACTTGCTCATTATAGAAGGGCTGCAATTTCATTCCAGATCGGCAGTGTAAAACCTGTTGTCATATTTTATGTGATGATGTTAACTCTGCTATGAAATTATACCCTGAGAATACCCCAGAGCCGGCTCAGTACATATAAATAGCCATTTATCAGATGCAACCCGTAATCTTCCCGCTGCTGTGACCCATTCTGTAATTTTCCCTCAGCTGACAAGCTACAAATGAAGAGTGTACTTAGATTTCAGTTATGAGGTTTAAAATATGGATGTGGATATAAAAAGCTAAGCCCTTCAAGAAGAAACCAGGGAATTTTCCCATTAAACTCTAAGGGCCTTCATCCATCTGCTCTCTAATCGTACAAGAATCCTGTGATCCCTTCGCTGACCCCTCCAACACAATCTCTCCCCCACTGATTCTGTCACCACCACCCCCCGCCTGGCCCACCACCCACGTATGTACCCATTTCCTCACACCTACGAGCACACACACTTTCCTCAGATGTGCTCACAGAACGTCTCTGCTAAGCTGTGACCCTCATCATCTTTGCGGACATGCTGTTGCAAGCTGCAAGCACAAAGTTGTGTTTATCCACAAAAGTCAACATTCACACGGTAGTACCGGGTGCCAACCCCTATGCACTCGATACCTCACACATCTGGTCTTATTTTATATATGAGGACACACAGGCTCAGAACAAACTATGTCTACGATGACACAGAACTACATTGGACCCAGAGTCTGAACCCAAGAGTAGCAGACCCTGCGTTGGTGTCTGTGGCTGGGGTAACCACCACAAACTTGGTGGCCAACTAATAAGAATGTGGTCTCTCACAGCTCTGAAGGCCAGAAGTCTGAAATCAAGATGTCAGCAGGTCACACTCCTTCCCGGACCTATAGGAGGGAGTCTGTTCTTCGCCTGTTCGGTTTTTGGTGGCTCCCCGTGCTCCCTGACTCCTGGTTCCTGGACTCGGTTCCATCTTCACATCACCTTCCCTGCATGTGCCTCTCAAAACTCCCTCCACCTCGCTCTTCCAAGGTCACATGTGATTGCATTTAAGGCCCATGTGGATGTATCAGGATGAGCCCATTAACTTAATCAAGAGCCATAACTTAAGCACATCTTTCGCCATTTAGAATAACACTTGACAGATTCCAGAAATTTTATGTGGGTATCTTGGGGGGTGTGCTAACTTTTAGCTGGCCACAGACTTCAAAGCTGTCAAAACCCCATTTCTGTGGTCCCCATCACTAATGCATAAGAAATCCTCGAGCTGGACCTAAGGGTTGCCTCACCTACAAGTGCACGTAGCTCCTGAGCCAGATCCAGTTACTTGAACTTTCCAGGGACCTGAAATTCACAAACTCCTTTGGATTCAAACATCAAGACATGAACAAAACAAGATATCTGGGAAGCGTAAGTGAGGAGGCATTACCAGCCACAATCACTTTAACTGAGATCAGTTTATCAGATTAACCCTCATCACTCACAGCCCTGCAGAAATGAGACACCAATCACGTCAAGTCTGATGGCCTAGTCAGAAGGATATTAACACTTTCTTCAGGCACATTATGTTGACAGGAACAATGGCTTTGGAATGTACTTTGAGCCACGTTTTTTGTTTTTTTTCTTTTCTTTTCTTTTCTTTTTTTTTTGAGTCCTGACAGACACCAGAATATCTGGATGGAAAAAAAAATGCAACATTTAATTAACTGTAAGTTTTATCCACAGAAAAAATTTTATATGCTTGATTATTCACAGCACTTAGCTATCTGGCCATCTCCTTTTAGGTTTAAGTTGTTTGTCAGATTGGCATTTCTTGATCCATTTGTTTGTTATTTCCATGTCCCCACACTGAGAACTCTCCAAAACATTTTGCTTTTCCTCCTGGAAAAGACCTTTTTTGTAACCTTTTTAAAAATGCTTATTTTTCGAAGAATTTTATGTCAACATGAAAGAACATCTTTGAAAGGATAAAAAAAAAATCACCCCTAATCCGACCAACCTAGCAAACAAGAGTTTTCAAGAGGAGAAGGTTCTAACATTGAACATCACTACGCTCCTCCAGCAACAGCTTGAGACTGTATGTAAAAGAGAAACAGGAAAATATTTGCTTTTCAGTTGTGAGGCAAAGAACTACTTCAAGAACTGATTAAAACACTTAGGTACCCTGGCAACAGTCTTATGAATAAATAGGTCTTCATCACACCCTGGCACCAGAAAATGCTGACGAATGTGCTCAAATAAGTGGGCAATCACCTGGTAAAATCCCAGGTCCTATGAATCTTCACTGTGATTCGTTGGAACTTTGTGCTAGAACTTTGCCATAGAAATCGGATGGAGTCCCTGGGGATGTTGGGATTTTCCAGGGCAAAACGCTCTCTTGGTGTCTCACCGACACCTAAGCCACCTCTTTTGAGCCCAAGGAATGTACTCTTAATTTTAGGATTACTGGGAAATACAAGAGAGACACTTATTTTCCTGGAGGGCAAACACTACTAAAATGAGGCTCTCTGGGAAGCCTTGAAGGGGCACCAAGGGATGAATCTAGACTGGATTTTCTAAGATTGCCTCCGTGTATCCCAGGGTAGCCCGCATTTCCCTTTGCGTCCTGAAGAATGTGTGGATGCACATTATTGGTTGCTTGGCGAAAATCGTAATAAAAAGGAAGCACACAGGTGCTAATGCCAGCTTGCCTTGTGTGAGCTCCAGTTCTGTCACAAATCAGCTGTGTGACCTCTGAAAAATTAATTGACCCCCCCCCCAACCCCGTGCCTTTGTTTCTACATCTGAAAATTGGGGATAACGGTAGTACTTGCTGCCTAGGGATTATTTGAGGCCTGAATGAGCGAAGTGCTTAAAACTTCACACGTGGTGTATGCTCTGTAAACATCAGTGACTGTTAGCATAACACCTGTCCTTGGAAAATCATGCTGAGTCCAGGGATTTTTACCCCTTTATTCCCCCAAGTACTCACAAGCTGTCTGCTAATTAGGACAGCCCAGGATTTTTTCAGGGATTAGCATCAAGCCCACTGGGTGTTGGTTGCTGAAATATGTACCCCACTTCTTAGGAGAGAGCACCACGTTTGTCCTTAAGCCAGCACGGGTCCTCATGCCCCACTCGCCTCAGGTTTTATGTAAGGGTTCACAGACACATCTGGACATCTTTCATCCAGCCAACAGATTTGAGTCCGTTTAAAGCGAGTAAGGGAGACTCTTACTGTTTATTCAACCCGGTACGTACTCAAATCCTGTCCTAGCCAGTATCACACTACCCGTTGCCATTTGAAGATCATTTTCCTTGACAGAAAAGATGAAAGAAACACATGAAATGAATTGTTCTGCCTTCTTTGTGCTGCTGTTAACACCCAAACTGCACTGTGGACATAAGCTTCCTTGTTCTTCTTCCAACCCCAAAGATAACTGAAAGGTCTTTCCAATTACTAGTAGGCTTCCAAGCCTCCCCTAATTCTGTCCTTTACGTACAGAAAAAGGGACCCATTCTTTGTGTTTGCTCCCGGCTGGATGTTCTTGGTTCACTCAGTGCAGGGCTCCTAGGGACCCAAACTCATCACAGAGCCCCCGCGGGGGCCACACTGACCTGTTTCCTTGGGAAACATCCTGTTGGTGGCAATGTTGGATCGAGAGTTAGAACTTAAGCCACCTTCCCTTTTTTAAATTCAGACCATGGGATCACAGCTGCTTTTATTTCAAACTTTCTGAATTCCGTTTTCTTAAAATCCAGGATATGTGCCAGAACAACACACATTTTCTTTCTACACTCTCATGTCAGGTCCCTTGGATGTGAGGCTGTCGGTTTCACTTCTTTCCTTCCAGTTTGCCAGTGTGGGTCAGGAGAGGGCAGAAAGCAACTGTTTCTTTCAAAGCATCTTCCACCTTCTGGGACATTCACTAGCAAGGGAATCAAGACTTTATTCAATGTTGTAGTTTTTTGTTTTGTTTTGCTTTGGGAGGAAGACAGAATGAGACTTTTATTATTATTTTTTTTAATGTTTGTTTATTTTTGAGACAGAGAGAGACAGAGCATGAGCGGAGGAGGGTAGAGAGAGAGCGAGGGAGACACAGCATCTGAAGCAGACTCCAGGCTCCGAGCTGTCAGCACAGAGCCCGACGCGGGGCTTGAACTCATGAGCTGTGAGATCATGACCTGAGCCAAAGTCAGACACCGATCCGACTGAGCCACCCAGGGGCCCCAGAGACTTTTATTATTTTAAGTAAGCTTTTCATTGGGTTATAACATAGGTATAGAATACACCTTAAGTCCTAAGTGTACTGCTCCACAAATTTTCACAAGGCAGACACACCCCTCTAGTCACTTAATCTCGAAACCTATCAGCTCTGCCGAAACTTCCCTCTTCCTCATGAATTAGTTTTAATGGAGCTATAATCTGTACTGGAAGAGGATCATTACCCTAACGGGAGCGAACACTTGTGGAGAACTTGAACTACGTGTCAGACACTGTGCCAAACAATGTATATGCGTCACCCCTTTTAATCCTCACAGCAGCTCTATGAGATGGGTGTTATTATTTCCCCCATTGTAAAGCTAAGAAACTGAAGCTTGGAGAGGCAAGATCTCTAGCCTAGAAGGAATGGAGCAGCGATTCAAATCCAGGTCGTGGGGGGTGTCCTGTGCATTATAGTATGTTTAGAAGCAGCATCCCTGGCCTCTACCCACAGGATGCCAGAACCACAATTTCTCTGCTGCAGAGATAGTCAAAAATGTCTTGCCCCGTTGCCAACTTTTCTCTGGAGAGTCAAATTGCCCCCAGTTGAGAAGCACTGCTGTAGATAATCCCACACTTCCATGCTTAGCTTCTGTCTCCTTGCTGGTTTGCTCTTTGCTATATGAGTCCATCTGAAATAAATTCACGTTAACACAGGTGCGCACCTTCCTGGTAGAGAGCGTGATTCTAAACTCCAGGGATCCATCGGCTTCTTTGGAACTATGGCCTCACTGCCTGGATTGCATGTAAGAATCCGAATTGAGGACTGCTTCATTTTATTATGCAAATACGCTCTTTCCCACTCAGTCTTGTGAAGCCGGGACTACCACTGCTCCTGCCACAACTGTCATGGCTGCTGAGTCTCTTCCCTTTGACTTTTCCATAGAAACTCAGTGGGCGCTTCTTCCCATACACTCCCCTCTTCCACCTCACACCCATCATCCTCCATATATAACTATCTGTCAGATAGAGCATACTCAAAAAGGGCAAGAAGCAGTTCTCAGATATTACTTATGAAGGAGAGAGCACGATTTGGGGAAACCGAGGCAAGATACTGCAGCACTCTGGGTGTGGCAACCGTAGGGAGGCAGTCCCGTTTCTAGGACTGAGGGCAAGGGGAAGATATGGTTACTTGAGTCCAGAGACAGTTCCTCTATGGTGGCCCTCACTGGTTCAAGCGAAACAGGAATCTGACCATCATTGCATCATTGCAGCCTTTATGGTCAGATTGCCAGGCACAGAGCAGCGGGGAGTGGGGCAGAGAGTGGATCTGGATGGGCAGGTGGAACGTGTACAACATAGTATCTTTACAGTTTTATCTGGGCGAATTTCTCTGCTCCCTTTGCTACATTTCCTTTTGGAGTCCTCCTTATCAGATCACAAGGCTTCTTGCCAAACGTGCTATCCTGGTTTTTGAAAGATACCTTCCTCTTGTTGCCAGGAGCCCATCATTCTAGCATCAACAGCCATGGTTTAGAAAAACAAACTCCGGTTTTTGACACCACCTATCTAGCCAGCTGTCATTTCTCCTACCCTCCCTTCTCTTCCAAAATTATAAACTTCTACTGGAGGAAGAAATGAGAAAACCTGATTTACCTTGTGGGATCTTGGGTGGGTTTCTCTATCAGCTTCAGGAAGGAGTAACTCACCTTCTAGCCCTTTCTTTGCCTGATGTCCAGATCAGGATTTCTCAGACCTATCAATGTCTGGGTCTTCTCTCGATTAATCTCAAGGACACGTAATGCTGCTTTTCCCTCAGATATGGATTCATCCTGAAGGTCTTCAGGACTGGGTGAAAGAGAGCCTCAAGATGGAAAGTTTCTGGGTTTTTTCCCTCTTTTCCTCCATGCTATACACCTGCTGGAACACCCCTCTGTCCTCTTAAAAATTGCCCCCCACTTTTACTATCCGCTGGGTTATTTCTGCCACTCAGTCTAAGAACCCTTTGTTCTCTCTGCTAAGGCTTTCGTCAAATCCTTTTACCCTCTGCAAGGAGAGCAGTGGAATTTATAGCCCATCTGAGAGAGACAGAGAGAAATAGAGACAGACAGACACCAAGTAAGTGGGCTCCAGAATATTCCCTTTCATGTTCCAACCATCTGAGAGTCAGGTTGAAAAAAGAACCTTGTGTAGTTTCTTCTATAAATTTCTGCTCCTGTTTGCTTTCAAGTTCCTGGTCTCTTGGGGATTCTTGGTAACAAGCGACATCAAGTTGACAGGGCTGTTTTCCTCCCCTTCTCACCTAACCTCCGATAATCTACAAGGTATTGGTAATTAGCAGTAAATTGCACCAGCTACGAATCGAGTCCAGTTTCTTGCAGTGAATGTGGCGAGGCAGCAGTACTGTTCTTGATCCACAGAGACCCCGATGACAATGACTCATGCGTATCTCCCCACCTCTGGCCATGCCTGCTGTTTTGAGGCTGGGCTCAGTGTAACCGCAGACCAACCTTATTACACCTTCTCAGTCTAATGGTAAGCTTAACTAGTGGATTTTTAATTTTCGTTAAGGCAGCCTAGCACTTTAAAACAGTGTTATACAACAGTTAGACTTAAGAGCAGCTACATAGACAAAATAGACGTAAATAAATAGACGTAAATAAAATTGATAAAGCAATTATGACAGTCTTTAACATGTAACTTTTTAAAAAAAAATTTTTTTTCAACGTTTATTTATTTTTGGGACAGAGAGAGACAGAGCATGAACGGGGGAGGGGCAGAGAGAGAGGGAGACACAGAATCGGAAACAGGCTCCAGGCTCTGAGCTGTCAGCACAGAGCCCGACGCGGGGCTCGAACCCACGGACCGCGAGATCGTGACCTGGCTGAAGTCGGACGCTCAACCGACTGTGCCACCCAGGCGCCCCAACATGTAGCTTTTAAAAAATTTTCAAAGTGCTTCTGGGGCGCCTGGGTGGCTCAGTCGGTTAAGCGTCCGACTTCAGCTCAAGTCACGATCTCATGGTTCGTGGGTTCGAGTCCCGCGTCCTGCTCTGTGCTGACAGCTCAGAGCCTGGAGCCTGCTTCTGATTCTGTGTCTCCCTCTCTCTCTTTCCTGCTTGTACTCCATCTCTGTCTCTCTCTCAAAAATAAATAAATTACTTAATAATTTATACTTAATACTTTATACTTAATATTTAATAATAAATAAATTAAATAAATAAACAAATAAATAAATAAATTTCAAAGTGCTTTCCACATTTCCTTAATGTTCCTTATGTTTACATATTACAGATGAGACAACCTAAATGGTCTTAGTTTTCATATTGCAGATGAGACAACTAAGGCAGGCATTTGATTTATTCTTACTTTTTTACTTTCTCCGTCTTACGTTTATTATCAGGTTAACATCTTTAAATTCTGCATTCAATGTCAACATTGATTTCCTGATTTGGATAACTATAGGGTGGTTATGTCCTTGTTCTTAAGTAATATACACTGAATGTTTAGGAATAAAAGAACGCAATTTGCTACTTATTCTCAAATGGTTGAAAAAGGAAAGATTATGTGAGTGCGTGTGCGTATATATATTCATATATACCTATGTATCTTTCTACATCTAGATCTAGATCCCTATTTATCTACCTATTTATAGCTATCTATCTAGAGAGTGCAAATAAAGTGTCATTGGTTACCTTTAGAAGCAGGGAAGGCCCTACCCTATTATCAACCCTATCTGAAAATTGGGAAATAAAAAGAAATAATAAAAAAATTCTACTGGTCATGTAGTAGTGGTGAAGCGGTCCTTTGCTAACTACATTTTTTACAAGGGGCTCTCCAAACATTTGGTCACACATCACAAACAGTAAAAAGTTGTTTGAACACATTCCCTCGGCATATGTTTGTTGCTTTATTTATAAATTACATGTAGTACCAATGTACTGATAGGGAATACACAAATAATAAATCATATTTTTAAAAAATATATACATTTCCCTTATTAATAATATGAAAGCCCTTTTTAATATCACTAAAATGAATGTTAACAAATGATAAGTAGAGAGAGCAATGTTATTGAATATGCTTAATTTTTTAAAATTTTGGCTGAACTCTTCATAGTTCAGCAGTTCAAAGTTCTGGTTCTAAGCTTCGTCTATCCTGACTCTTGGTTTTAAAGACTGGCATAGCGAAAAAGAGATCTTACAACATGTGGAGACCCAAACGAAGGACGTGTATCATTGCCTCCACATACTGGTTTTCATTCAAATTTGGCTAGTGAAGCTCCATTTTTTCCCTGCCAAAACCCACCTTCTTCCTGCAAACTACTCAGAAAGCATTGCATTAAAAAAAAAATTTTTTTTAGAGAGCATGCATGTGCACATGTGCACAAGAGTGGGGGAGGGGCAGAGAGAGAGAGAGAGAGAGAGAGAGAGAGAGAGAGAGAGACAGACAATCTCAAGCAGGCTCCTTGCTCTGGGCTGGATCCCATCACTTTGGGATTATGACCTGAGCCAAAAATCAAGAGTCAGACACTCAAGTGACTGAGACACCCAGGCCCCTCAGAAGGCACTGCATTTTAATATTTACATTTTTATTTAATATTTAGTATTTATCTGGGTTTAAAAGTTATTGAAAGCTTTTGTTTTGGAAACATTTTAATTTTAATTAGTCTCTAAATTGTTTGTAAAGGGAAGAGGCATGAGGTTTCCTTATAGGTGAAACATATTTTTTTCTGATAACAAAATCACATTTCCATCCTTCAATGATTCCTCAGAAGCACCAGTTTTTTTGAAACATTATTACTTGCTCACTTTTTGTTACTTTGGCAGAGCAGATTAAGTGTGCTTGTTTATTTATTTTTGAAAACATATACTTGGTTACAAACTCCTTTCTGTCGTTTGTTGTCATAGGAAGGTCAGTATGTTTGGAGGACTTCCTTTTTACAAAAGAAAAGTGTTAAATTCCATTTCTAGTTCACGGCTCTTCAGAGTAATTTTGCATGAGTTCACTAGCAAATTCCCATGGGGGATACAAGATCTTGAGGGGCACTCCTCATCTCATAAAAAAACATACCCTGAAGATTCTCCGATGGTGGAAAGGTCTTGCTTTAACAAAAAGTAGCCACACCAGTGCTACCCCCTTAACACCGAGGCTACTATGCCCTGCAGTGCACCGAGAGCAAAATAACACGCGTGACTTCCACTGCCATCCCCTGTGGATGCAGCAGGGTGCACATGTGGCTGGTGACCAAACGAGGTCATCGTTGTCACTCTGTGCACTAAAGAATGGTAACAGTTATTTCATCTTAGCTAAAATTTAAAAGTGGTTGGAACCTTTTCTTCCTGTAGCCCGAAGGATTAACTTGCTCTTCCCCTGGGGTATACACACTCCTCTTTAGGGACCGCTGACTTCAAGAATATGTTGCATGCAACTGCTCATCCCTTCATTACTGTCCCCACCAGAGTGCAGGATCATTTTCCCCACCATGTGGGTTTTCCATCGCTGAGTCTAAGCTGCACGCGGCTCCCATTCCCTGACGTCTTCCGTGCACTTCAGCACCTTCCCTCTGGACCTCAAGATGGGCAAATCTACCCAGGGAAGTATGAAATTAAAACACCATTTTATTTTCAAAAACTGACATTACTTCAGATATAGGTGTCAGTATTGCTCATAATTGTGAGGTACTGAAACAACCTAAATGCCCATACATAGGAGAGTAAGCCCCGATGTGGGGCTCCATCCCACAAACCGTGAGATCACGACCTGAGGTGAAATCAAGTCAGACGCTTAACTGACTGAGCCACCCAGGCGCCCCTAAAGATTTTATTTTTAAGTAATCTCTACACCCAACGTGGGGCTCGAACTTACAACCCCGTGATCAAGAGTTGCATGCTCTACTGACTGAGCCAGCCAGGTGTCCCTAGAATTTCTATAATTTCTAATTTCTATGTCTAATATTCTAGCAAACGTTTTATCTAAAAAGAGAAATTAAGCCTTACAGACATATAATATGTGGACTGATCCTCGTTCCCTTCAGTTGGGTTTATGTCGTGTAGCCATATGTCATGTATGGTATAAAAGGATCCTCAGGGCAGAGTGGGAGTTATCAAACTTACAGGGGTTGACAGTGGAGGCCTCTGCCATTTAATCCCTTTCAATGTACTGTGATGTATTGCAGTTTGAATGTGCTTGGTTAAGAGGATTTGCAATTATATTATCTAGCTTTAAGAAAATAACCCTCACAAAGAGACCAATGGCTTAAAAATAATTCATTTAGAGATGCCATAAATTATATATCATACTAACAATGCAGTCACCAACAAACAAGATGGCAGCCATCACTCTCTCCATTGCAGACATGAGTGCTACATCAGACATTTCAACAAACACCACGTGGAGCTAAGCAGGTCCATCAAGAACTTATCTAAAAATGTAAAACTGTTAACAGTGTAAACTAGTGAACAATGACACTCAGTCGAACGGTATCTTTTATCCTTAGATATAGCTCATTTGATGATAGTGCCATGCCGTCATGACAACCATGAGTTTTTACAATTACTCATGGAGTTTCACTTTTGCTTAGGCTGTGGAGGGCTGCAAAGATGTCATTCCCATCCTAATATTGAGCAAAATCCAGATAAAAAATAAAATTGAAAATTTCAGCGAGCTTTCTGAGAGCTGAAATCACAAAACAAGGAAACAGCCTGAGTTCCAAAGACACACAAGTCCTTCTAATAAGAGGTGGAAGACACAAACTCTCTCACCTATGGAAGAGTACATGAGAGAAAGGTGTTGGCCAAGAAACACGTGAGGAACGAGAAACAACTACAACTTTAAGGGGTTGCTAAAGGCCAAGAGGGGGTTCGTGTGTCAGTCCAGAATAGTGAGGGCCCCACCAAGGGGAGTTCATTGTTTTCATAAGCTCTTATCCTTAAGCCTTTACTGAATGCTCATGAACGAGAGTAGGGGTGGAACAGGTGTATGGGAGGTCACTGGCAGGCATGGAGTTCAGGCAGAAAACACCACTTGTTTCCCTAGATTCTTCTCCCATGTGAAACAAAAGCTTTAAGCTTTTGGGGGACTGGCAGCAAAGACTGTTGCCCAAGTCACAGAAAAAGACCTGCTGTGGGACGAAAGTAGGTTATACAAAGAGTAGTCCTAGGGGAGAAGCACAAAACCATCTTGAGCCCAAGATCCTGAATTAATGTCAAGCAGAGGTTTCCTACCAGTGGGGGAGGGGGAAGAAAACTCCTGCTCAAGATCAATCACAAATCCAAGACAGAACTTGAGCACCATAAGGAGGAGGAGCAGGAATGCAGAGAGGGGCCCACACCTGAGGCTTGAGTACATAGGTCCTTCCCTAAGACTTAGACCAGGGTAGAACAACAGAGAGGTCCTTGTACTCCCAACACAAGCCTGGTACAAAGCAATAAACACCAGCAGTCTGTAGCTGGGGACGGGGCGTGCACATGGCGAGAGACCTAGGCCGAAAGCTGATGGTGGAGTGATAATCCCGAGAAAAGCTTCTATCATGACAGCTCTTATCCTAACCACGAGGCAAAAGTAGCCTGCCACTTGAAGAATTTAAAGTCTATGGTTGTACTGAAGCTCAGCATAGCAACACCAAGACCCACAGCCAGCCCAACACTGACTGAGTTGACTCACATGGCTCAATTCTCCACGCTAACAGTCCAACCAAAGAAGAGCCATGATCATTTCCTGGCATGAATAATATTTATCTCAGTCTCTACTGTTCTACATGAAACATCTGGTATTCACTGGAAAACTACAGTTTACACACACTCACACACACAGAAAACCCACTGTCAAGAGACAATGCAATCAATAGGAGCAAACTCAAGCAATACTCGGACAATGGAATGAGCAACAGGGATTTTACAATAACTATAATTAGTATGTAAAAGGATATAGTGGACAAGGTCAACAACAGGTACCAACATATGAGGAGTTTCAGGAGAGGGAAACTCTAGAAATGATAACCCAGTATCAGAGATGCAGAGTGTCTTCAACATGTTCATCAGTAGATGGAACCCAGCTGAGGGAATCAATTAGCTTGAAGATCTGTCAATAGAAATTACCAGTCCCCCCCCATCACACACACAAAAGACACAAAGAGAAAGAACAAGGCCACAGCAACAGCAACAATGACAACAACAGAACAGAGCATTCCAAAGATCCAGGAGAGTATCAAACATCATAACATACTTATAATTGAAAGCCAAGAAGGCGAAGAAAAAGAGAATGGGAAAGAAAAGATATCTAAAAATAATGGCCAAGAATTACCCCAAAGTAATGAATAGCAATAAATCACAGATCCAAGGAGCTCAGACAACTCCAAAGAGGATAGACACTAAACTAGCAAACCAAAATACTTCACACATACCTGCATACATCAGAGTTAACCTGCTGAAAAGCCAAAATAAAGAAAAAGTTTTGATGGCAGCTGGAGGAGTAGAGGGAGAATACATGATATACAGAGGAATAAAGATAAGGACTAGAGCAGGCTGCTCGTCAAAAACTTCACAAGCCAAAAAAAAAAAAAAAAAAAAAAAAACAAAACCAACCCAGCACATATTTAAAATACTGAAACAAAAAAAAATAAAAACAGCTGTCAATTTAGAATTCTATACCCAGTGCAAATCTTTCAAAAATGAAAGCAAGTAAAGACACTTTCAGAAAAACAATAGGTGAGAAAATTCAGTGCCAGCTGACCTGAGGTTAAAGGGCGTTCTCCAGGCAGAAGAAATATGTTCCCAGATAGAAACTTGTATCTCCGCAGTCATATAAGGAGTTCTGAAAGTGGTAAAATGGGTACTCCCCTGCAATAATAAGGAACAAACTATTGATACATACAACAGCACAGATGGATCTCAAAATAATGACCCATTGAGAAAAGGCACGCAAAAAAGAAAACCTAATATTTGATCCCATTTATATAAAATTCTAGAAACACAAAATAATCTCTAGTGACAGAAATTAGACCAATGGTTTCCTGTGGGGTGAGCAGGAGGGAGGATGAGCGGGGATGGATAAGAGTATAATTGATATGCTCATGGCCCTGATGGTGGTGATGGTTTCACGGCTCTACACATATCCCCAAACTCTATTACACGGTGCACTTTAAATGCATGCAGTTTATTAAATGCATTATACCTCAGTAAAGCTGAAAGGGGGTGGGGGTTATGCAAGACAAAATTACAATGAGATACCACCAGACACCTATTAGAATGGCTTAAAATAAGCTTTTAAAAACTAACATAATAAATACTAGGGAATTTGTTGGACAGCTGGAGCACTGCTGGCAAAAATGTAAAATGATACAACTGCTTTGTAAAACAGTTTGGCAATTTCTCATGAAGATCAACAAACACCATACCACCCAATGATCTCACCCCAGTTATTTACAGGAGAACTGTATATACATATGCCCTCACACATGCCTGTATGGGCATGGTTATACCAAATTTGTTAGCTGTATTTTTTTTTTTTTTGAGAGAGAGAGAGAGAGAGAGAGAGAGTGAGCAGGGGAAAAACAGAGGGAGAGGGAGAGAGAGAATCTTAAGCTCTATCTCATGTCCGTGAGATTGTGACCTGAGCTGAAATCAAGAGTCAGATGCTCCATCGACTAAACCCCCCAGGTGCCTCTCTTAGCTGCAGTCTTAGTATCCAACTGGAAACACCCCAAATGCCGATTCATCTGAGAATAGATAAACAAATTGTGCTACATCATACAATGGGCTACTATCCAGGAAAATAACACCACCACCACCAAATTGCTGATTCATGCAACAACATGGATGAATCCCAATAGCCTTATGTTGAGGGGAAAAGCCAGACTCAAAAATCTACACACTGTATGATTCCATTTTTACAATATTCTGGAAAAGGCAGAACTATAGGAACAGAAATCAGATCACTGGTTATCTGAAGTTGGGTGGGACAAAGGAACTGGTTACTAAGGGAGACCGGGATGCTTTTAGGGTGATGGAAATGTTCTAGATTTTGCTTATATTGGTTACATGAACTTATACATTTGTCAAATTCATAGAATTTGAACCATCTCTGAAGGGTGAATTTTACTTTGTATAAATTAAACTTCAATGAACTGATTTTAAAAATTAACCATCCAAAACATGAGAGAGCAAACCTCTTAAGTTTTTCAGTGACATTTAAAATCGTATCATAATACAAATATCATATGACTTCACTCATATGAGGACTTTAAGATACAAAATAGATGAACATAAGGAAAGGGAAGCAAAAATAATACAAAAACAGGGAGGGGGACAAAAACATAAGAGGCTCTTAAATATGGAGAACAAACAGTGGGTTACTGGAGGGGGGATGGGCTAAATGGATAAGGGGCATTAAGGAATCTACTCCTGAAATCATTGTTGCACTATATGCTAACTAACTTGGATGTAAATTTAAAAATAAATTAAATAAAAATAAAAAAATTAAAATAATGTCATAATCTACTACTTTTAAACATTTTACTAAATCTGGGGCTTTTGGGTGGCTCAGTTGGCTAAGCATCTGACTTCAGCTCAGGTCATGATCTCATGGTTTGTAAGTTCAAGCCCCCCATCCGGCTCTGTGCTGACAGCTTGGAGTCTGGAACCTACTTCAGATTCTGTGTCTCCCTCTCTCTCTGCCCCTCCCCTGCTCACACTCTGTCACTCTCTCTCAAAAATAAGTGAAGATTAAAAAAAAGTTTTTAAACATTTCACTAAATATAATGGTAAATACTTAGAAGCTTTTTAAAAATATTTATTTATTTATTTTGAGAGAGAAAGAGAGTGTGGGGGGGGTTGCAAAGAGAAAGAGAAAGAGAGAATCCCAAGCAGGCTCTGTGCTGTCAGCACAGAGCCCGATGTGGGGCTCAAACCTATAACTGTGAGATCATGACCTGACCTGAAATCAAGAGTCAAGACACTTAACTGACTGAACCACCCAGGCGCCCTATTTAAGGTTTCATATTTTATAGCAAAAGCCACTCTTGGGGAGAAGGCTGAAATAGTACACAAACACTAAGAAGGTAACAAACTAAAATGCACTCCCATGTCAGCAAATTTCACTGATAGACATGGGGACACAACACACTGCTGGAGATTTGAAGAAACAAGTATGAGACCAAATCATGTAGTGTTGGAAGTTTGCTATTTAGTGGGATGAGAAAAAAGAGCAGCTATTTCTAACGTGTTTCAGCTCACAGTACTTCACAGATTCTGTTTCAATAATCAAATACACAAAGAACTTCTCTCTTTTTTTTTAATGCTTATTTATTTTTGACAGAGACAGAGAGAGAGAGAGAGAGAGAGACAGACAGACAGACAGACCATGAGCAGGGGAGGGGCAGAGAGGGAGGGAGACACAGAATCCAAAGCAGGCTCCAGGCTCTGAGCTCTCAGCACAGAGCCCATCACGGGGGTCGAACTTACGGACTGTGAGATCATGACCTGAGCTGAAGCTGGCCGCTTAACTGACTGAGCCACCCAGGTGCCCCAAGAACTTCTCTTTTTAAGAGGGCATTAAAGGTAAAACGTATGGGAGAGGAGCTACTCACAACGGAAATGATCTTTAATAAAAGAATGACTTATGGGGGTGCCTGGATGGCTCAGTCGGTTGAGCATCCGACTTCAGCTCAGGTTATGATCTCACAGTCCATGAGTTCGAGCCCCGCGTCGGGCTCTGTGCTGACAGCTCAGAGCCTGGAGCCTGCTCCAGATTCTGTGTGTGTGTGTGTCTCTCTCTCTGCCCCTCCCCTGCTCATGCTCTCTCTCTGTCTCAAAAATAAACATTAAAAAAAATTTTTTTTTTGAAGAATGATTTATGGAAAAGTTGTGGACGTATAACCACTGAGGAAATGGCTTCTTTAACTCAAATATAGAGTCTGGGGCCAGAAATACCTCACAAACAAAATTTATTCACTAAATAATTCCTAGGCAAGAATTTTCCATAAGGAAGTTGAAGAAGTATACCAGATATACCCATGTAGTTTTAGAAATACGAGTCTTTTAGAATATGGTAGAATCTTTGCAATACATGAAACCAGAAGAGACCATGAAATTCTAATGTCCCGCAAAGAATCAATTAGTACGTAGCAAAGCTCTTACAGAATCTCTTAAAAGATCTGTTCATATTTAAGTGTTCCAAATCTATTTTTTTATGACTAAAGGATGTCAATTGGAAGCTAACAGATTAAAAACAAACAAAGCACCTTAAATGTGTCTCTTCAAGTATGTATTTTTAGAAGAGTTAAGTAGTGATTTTTAAAAAGAAAATTTGTGCCACGGTAAAGGCATTTTAAAGAGAGATATTTGGAAATTGTTCTATTATATGTGATTTTTGATGTCCAAAACAATGGAAATGTGCCCATATGTCAAAATCTCTTACATGTGAACACTTAAAATACTTAGAAAAATCTAAACTGTTAAAAAAAAAGTGTCCAAATAAAGAGTTTCAGGGATTTTGAACTCATTTCTTAAAAGAATAATAAATTCCCACTAGAAGGAAATTTGCTAGCCAAATTTCAATGAAACTTTGGCACATTTGGTAGATAACACAGAAAAATCAGAAATAGAATTTAGTTAACAATCAATGATGAACTACTATTTGGATCTTTGAATTTTTGTATTACATCCCTTTCTGTTGTATTTGCCATAAAACCAGCTTCTAAATAAGTTGGGCTTAAAAACCAGACCATCAGATCACATTATCACAAAGGGTTAAGCAATGATTACAATAAAATGAAGCTTATTGTTTCCAAAAACTATATATTATCAATATTTTTTGCAGTTAATAGGCTTTTGTATTTTAATACAAATTTTTAACAAAAATTATTTTTATGTTTAGCATTACTTAAAAACGTCTTTTCATTTATGCTTTATAATTGTAGAATATGCTAGTAGTCTCTGCATAAAGTTTGTTAACAATAAAATACATATACTGGATGTGTATGCTCAAAATTTTTGCTCATAGGGTGCAAAATGGAAGAAAATAGATTGGAAACAGCTGTCTAGTGGAATTAACAAATAATTATAAAGCTTTTGTAGTCCAGTAACGTCTGGCACAATGCTAGATGCACAGTAAGTATTTAAAACTGTTTGCACACTGACCACCTCTGAATGCAAAATGTGGTATTTTATATATGTTGTGCGTGTGTATATATTTCTCCTTCAGAATATGCATTTCTTTTGGTGAATAAGTCCTCTACCTGAGTATATTTGTATAGGATACTATGACCATAGAAGCAGTAAATGCACAGTGGTGGCAGTTTCTGAGTTTAGCCTACCTCAGTCTATATTTTGGCTCCATAATTTATTAGCTGTACACCCTTGAATAGATCATGTTTTGCGTCCCAATTTCCTTAATATGCAAAACCAGGACAACAACAGTACCCGTCTCAACACTTTGTGGTGAAGATAAAATGAGTTAATATGTGTAAAGTCCCTAGACCTATATTTGACATGGAAAGTGCACACTGTAGGTTAGTTGCCAGACAGACAGACACACACACACACACACACACACACACACACACACACACAATTGGGGTGAGTATACGGATATGTTTATATTTCATGTAATTTTATTTTGTATTTCTGGTTCACAATATTTATTTTGAACCATAACAGTAATATTATTAACAATATGAATAGTCAACTTGATTGAGCATGAGTTTTAGGCATTCAGTTAAGTACACAGATTATCTTTGTTCGTCTTTAGAAAAAGAATGACATAACATAACAACATGATATACTTTTCTCATTCCCATTTTATAGACAGAAAACTGAGGTCCAGGATAGTAAAGTAAATCCCTTAAGTTTACATGGCTAGCCTATGATAGAGCCAGGAAGTCTGGCTTTTTAAATCACTGCTTGCCACCTCCCTACTGATTTAATATTAGGTAATATTAGGTAATATTACTCTTAATACTCCATAGTATCTTCATTTGTATGATGCTTGGTATTTTAGAAGATACTTTCACATGCGGTGAGTCTCATAACCAGCCTGTGAAGGGAGGAGGGTAGGATTATTATCCTCACTTTTATAGGGGAGGAAACCAATACAGATGAAACTAAGGGTATTTTGATGGAAATGCTTCTGTGTTACAAATACTCCAGCTGCCTCTGTACACAGGGGGTCATTCACCATAGTACTGAGTACTTACAATGTGTCAAACTCAGACATCCGTGCTGGGGCCATGAGCTACAGACCTGCCCTGGGAGCGTCACAGCCTAGTGGGAAACACAGGTATGGAAACCGAGAATCACCGTGTACGATATGTAATCTCTAAGGGGGATAGGAAAAAAAGTGCTTATGAAGCACAGAAGGAGGGACCATCTGTGCTAGGGAGGTCTTAGAAAAGGCAAAGGTGGCAGTAGGAGAGGGGGAGGCTTTCCTGGAAGAGAGAATGCACACGTATGTGAGCGTGAATTCATGTTTGTGACCATAACTGTGCATCCAGCCATGGCTATGTATGAGTCTAAGCATGTACCTGTTTACAAGGGCTTTATGTACACGCAGGCTGTCAGTATGGAATTGGTAAGCCTGAATGTAAAAAAGAACGTATCTGGATCCACACACACGTTGGCAGGATCTGATCTGCCCTGGTATGTTCCCCCCGCTTCCTTCCTTCCTCCAACACCAGGGTAACTAGAGATACCAGTGGCTTCCCACGGCAGCAATGGTCTCATGAGCTATGGTGATTAGATTC
Organism: Acinonyx jubatus; assembly: GCF_027475565.1. NCBI lineage: Eukaryota > Metazoa > Chordata > Mammalia > Carnivora > Felidae > Acinonyx > Acinonyx jubatus. Next base: position 97,444,980 of record NC_069381.1, on the reverse strand, counting down.
ACCAGGTTTTTCACTTTGTCAGTCTGAATGTGTAGCAGTCTAATAGAGCCAGCCAGATTACATGAGTAGTGGGGGGTGAGACTACAGGTATCTGTGGGTGCGCATCTGGGTGCACAGGTGGCTATGTGTGGATGCTTGGCCAGAATGGGGAAACCTCCCTTTTCCCTTCATCTTTACACCTTGGGGAGTTCCTCCACTCACCTCTTTCCACTGCCACCTAAATGCAGCTGGCTTCTGCCTCTGCTGAAACGTCCTGGGGATATCTAAAACATGCTTCTGTGCTGGGGCTGGGCAGAGGCAAAGCTGGGAAGTGTTGGTGCCCATTTTCCTTGGAGACACTTCCTACTCTCCCCACCCCCACCCCATTCCGGTCCAGGCATCTCCCATAGGCTGAAATATGTGTGCAAAGGCAAACAGGACTGGTGGCAGCCATGAGGGTCACTCCCAGGGGTAGGCTGATCAATCCTCTCCCCTGATGATAAAACCTGTTTTTAGAGCAAAATTGAAAAAGAAGGAAAAATGAGGAGTCCTCTCTCAACAAATGTTCCCCCAGGGAATTATTGACATGGAGAATAAGGCTACAGTATTTCTTTATTTCTTTTAAGCTTACACAATCAAAAAAGCCAAAATGATTGCAAATAATACTTAGTTGGTGGAGACTAACAGTGTCTTTATAAAGTGGCCAAGTAATTGAACTAGATTTTCCCTTTTGTTATAAGGCATATAAATTCAGGGCCACGGGGTTGGGTATAGCAAAGGCATAATGTGCTGCAATACACTGGTGATTTGTGTGTGTTTACATCCTGGCCCAATGCACTGCCCCTACGCTAAATATTCACATGGTAAAATAAGCAAAAATGAAGTGCAGTAATCAACACATGTAATATGCCAGACTTTAACTTGAATGAACGAATGGGTAAAGAGAAAAACAAACATGTTTAGGAAAGTAGGATGGTCTCCTAGAGTGCTCTCTGAAATTACAATGCCTGGATTCTGTTCCCAGTTCCACCAATGACTTAATCTATTGAAAGGGGTTTTGTTTTTTTTTTTTAAACCACATATTGGAAAATTAGTCCAGTGGCAGGATATATTTCAAAAACATGAATATGCTTCATCAAGTCTTGATCAAATATCTTCTGATGATCACTAATAAATGTTGGCCATTACATACGTGAATATATTTATTATAGTACCATATATAGTATATATTCTCATGTTCTGGACACAAATACTTTCCCAAACATTAGGGGAAGATGCCGGTTTTCTAATATGTGAGGAGAAATTTTCCACAGTCAATATGTTGCTTATTTGCACTTAAAGACTGCATCAATAATCGGAAAAAAAGAAATAGTCTGATAATGGCTAGAGACTCTGTTTAGAGGCTAAGGTTTCTATCATGGACTGCTTTCAACTGTTATATTTTATGGCACAGATTCAGTGGGAATCTGATCTGCTAAAATATTTGGGCTGTGAAAACTCCCACACTGTGACAGATGTCAAGTCCAATTAAGTGACTCATGTCCAGGTTTCTGTCCAATAGGATTTCCCATTAAATATCAATTTAGGGGAAAAAAATTCCATCCCCCTTCTTAAGCCTTTATCTCTTCCACCATCTCCAGGCTGAATCAATTGGTACCAGGAGAGCCAAGAAGCCACACACGCATCTCTGCCTCTTTGCTCTGGCTCTCCCACCCTCTCCCGTCTTTCTCCGCGTCCCTGTCACTGTTACTCCGGGAGACATTCACTTTCCAGGAACCTTTCTCCAAGCGTCTCCAAGCCAGACTATATGTATTTTGCTATAAGGTAAAGAAAGGAGGGGGTGGGGGTGGGAGGTGTTAGCAAGCCTTGGAAGACTTTGAAACTGCAAATAGGTGCCTGTTTATACAATCTACAAGTAAATGAGGAGAGAGGAAGAGGCAAGCTTAGCCCCGAGTTACAGTATTGTGTTCCTGGGAACTGGGGAGACATCAGCTGAACAAAGCCTTATCTCAAAAAAAAAAAAAAAATCACTTCTGAGGAAGATCGCATCTCTGCCTTGCTCTTCCCAGTTTCTTCTCCACGGTATTAAGGGAAGGAAAGGAGTCCTACAGGAGCAGGATCTCATCTAATGTAACCATCTTTCTTATTGATTCTTCCACTATTAGAAAGTGGAGGAATCAGCCCTTTGATGTGATTGTGTTTATCTCTGCATCTCTTTTGTTATTTATAGAGACCCAGAAGAGGAAAAAAGGCACGAGACTTTTCAACACCTCATTTAAAAAAAAAAAAATCAACAACGAATTTCCCGAAATGTTTGAGAACAATTAAAAGGAGAAGGCATTTTTGGTCTATCAACTAAGTGAACAATCATTTACATCGTCCACATCCTGAGACACTATCGTCCCTCGCTGTGGACACCAGCGAGATGACAGCTGCTTTTTCACACTCGAATGTAATAAATATTTGCTGCTTTTAATATATACTTCGGAATTTCTCCCCTCTATTCTTTGGGATTTGTAACTCTAAAAGATTGGAGAAAAGATTATCGAGAAGGCTTTTACAAGGTAAGGCTCCTTTAAGTAATTTTTTTTCCCACCTTGGAACTAAGTTAGATTATTCATACCGTCTTCATAGATGTACTTCAGCTAATTGTGAAATGGATGTATGCACGACATGCTATTTGTGACTATTTTAAAAAGATATCTGGAGGAGAATTTAGCATGCTTTGAAGGCAACCCGGGAACTTTTTAGCCGCACTACAACTATGTCGATGCTTACTGTGATTTTCCACCACTCGCCAATTTATTTATGCCCTTTCAAGCCGAATGTACAGGTGCAAGTTGTTCTCCTTTATAAACGTACCCGAGAGAAGCCCGTAGGGAGTCACATGTAGCTCACTTGGAGCATTTGTTTTTATTTTGCCTTCGGGGACCCGCTTTCCTCGCAGCGCAGTACGAGCCAGCTTGGAGACACATTCGCTCCTGGGCGAGCGCGGCGCGAGGAGAGGATCTCACCTCCCTGGCTTTTGTTTCTTTAGAAGCGAGCCCTCCGACTCCTCGCCGCCACGGATTTCTCCCGCGGCGAGCGTCTCTCGGGCTGCACGCGCGGGGCCCACGGCCTGGTGCTCTCCCACTGGCGCCGGCGGTCGGTGCGCGCTGCCCCGCAGGTGCCGGCCCCTTTCTTGGAGGCCGGACCACCCCCCACCCCCACCCCCACCGCCGACCACCCGAGCCCCGGGGGTTGTGGGCAGCCCCCTCCCAGGAGGCGCGCGGTCGGTGTCGGAGCTCGAGGCCCCGGCAGGAGCCCGGCGGGGCGGCCTTCCCGGGAAGGCGTCGTTCCAGGAGAGCTGAGCACAGCCCCGCTCCGCCTGGGCCAGGCCGCCGCTGCGGGGCTCTCGATTCCGACCCCTCCCCCCCAGCACCGGGCTTGGCCCTTGGAGAGGAAGCTCTGGTCGCGTCTTCCCGCCCCGGGTCTCCCTTTCCCTCCCAGCCTCCCCTCCCGCCACTACCCCGCCGGCGGCATTTTCCCCGTGAGGTGGTCGGCCGGCTGCTGGGCGCATTGTCTCATGCCACGTCGCCGCGCCCCTAGGTCCCCGATGTGTGTGGCTGTCTGCGTGACAGATGGTGCTTCGGGGGGCCGCGAGGGCAAAAGGGTCAATTTTCCGGAGAAAGGAGCCTTCGCGTTTGTTCAGTCATTGCTTTGTTTTTCCGGGGAAGCGCGAGGGGGACGGAGAAGCTGCCCGCTCCGGGCCGCCTGCCCTCCGTCCACACTAGTGACCGGGGCTCCCCTCCAGGGCGGGGCGCCCTCCACGGCCGCGGCCGTCCCGCACGCCCCAGACTGGTGCGAGGCCCGCGGGCGCCGCGGCCTCCGGCTGCCTGGTCCAAGGCCCTCGGGGCCGGGGCGCCCACGGCGTCCCCCCGCCCCGCGTACACCCCAGAAGTGCTCGCCGTTCGGCATCGTTCGTTTGTCAGGGAAGGGGAAGGAAGGCAGGCGGCCTGACGGGTCGGTATTCTGGCAGAAGTAGGCACCGGACGCGCGCGCAGCCTCCTGGGCCTGCCGCTTCCCCGCCGGGCCGGGCCGGGCCCACAGGCCGGTCTCGGCCTCCCGCAGGCCGAGCAGTCGGGTCCGGGATGCGGCCGGGGCCCAGCCGGGACCTCGCTGGCCGCCGCGCGGGGAGACGCGCGGCTCGGGCCCTCGGGTCTGCCCCTCTCCGCGCGCTGCCTGCCCGCGGGGCCAGCTCCGCCGAGCGCGCCCGCCTGGGGTGGGGAGGAGACCCGGGACGCGCCGAGGGCCGGCCCGGTAGGCCCTCGCCCGCTCTCCCTCGGATCCAAGGAAGACCCTTCCTTGTATTGATTGATGTTCTGACTCCCCCTCAGCTTCCAAAATGATGCTGAGTCCGGACCAAGCCGCCGACTCGGACCACCCCAGCTCGGCGCACTCGGACCCGGAGTCGTTGGGCGGCGCGGAGGCCAAGGTGCTGGGCAGCGTGTCGGACCTGGAGCCGGTGGAGGAGGCCGAGGGCGACGGCAAGGGCGGCAGCCGGGCCGCGCTCTACCCGCACCCGCAGCAGCTGAGCCGCGAGGAGAAGCGCCGCCGCCGGCGCGCCACCGCCAAGTACCGCTCGGCCCACGCCACCCGCGAGCGCATCCGCGTGGAGGCCTTCAACTTGGCCTTCGCCGAGCTCCGCAAACTGCTGCCCACGCTGCCCCCGGACAAGAAGCTCTCCAAGATCGAGATCCTGCGCCTGGCCATCTGCTACATCTCCTATCTCAACCACGTCCTGGACGTGTAGGGCCGCGGGCGCGGCGGGAGGCCGCCTGTCCGGAAGCCGGGGGAGCGCCACCGGCCCCGGGGGGCAGCCGCAGGGCTGGTGGACGAGAGGGCCGCCCAGCCGGACAGCCGCTGCGAGAGGCCTGGACGCGGGAGGAAGCTTGCCACGCGTTCGAGCTCTCTCCGGTCAGCGGGGAGTCGAGGGAAGGTTTCCAACTCGGGAAGGTGGGGTTGTCTGGCGAGCCCCCGGGTTTGCAGGGGGCATTATTCCAGGCGAGCCTCCCCGAGGCACCCGCAACGCACAGCCTCCAAACCTCCCCTCCGTGTGTTAGGATCCCTTTAAGGGTGGTTGCTTTAGCTCACTGGAGGCTTTGAGTTCTCCATTTATCTCCCACAGATCTTCACGTTTTGAAAGAATGAGGGCAGGAGCTCAGAAGCTCAGAGTAAAGCCTCCTAACTTTAGACTATCTGGGATTTTTCTAATTGACAAATCACCTAACATTTGGAGGGGGTGGGAGGGACTCTCCTCCAGTGTAGAGATTTAAGGCACAGAACGGTGGAACAGGAAAGTTTCCATTCTGCTGTGGAAGGGAAGATTATATTGGGATCCAAATAAAATAGACAAACCCTGAATATTGGTAAGCTTAAAAGATAAAGAACAGACACACTGTGGGAAGATTTGATCTTGGTGAGATTTTAACCCCAAGGTAGGACACTGATGTAGACAGGAGAATCCATATTTAAATGGAAATTTTAATATCTGATTGCTTTTTCAGGCGAAGTGCCCCTTTATATATCCAAAAACATCTATTTGTGACCTTAAACATGTGGACCCATAGGTACAGTTAGCAAAAGACAACCTATTTTTATTTATGTTAGAAGGAGTAGAGTATTTTTTTCAAGACATTTATTTTTCAGAGTGGTGATAATTTTACTTTGGATACTCTGTGCCAATTTATTTATAGTCAAGTGTTTACAATTTTTCCTGTGGAATAATTATGTCTAACTTTTTATGTGTCTGTTGAGATTATACTGTGGTCTTTCTTTTTTGCTCTAATTATATTGCACTTGTATAACAAATTTCCCACTTCTCCCTGTTTCTAAACATATTTTATATATTAAGATGTTTGTTCTTGAAAAGGTTCTTTTGTTGTGAGATCAGCAACATTAGCACTTCACTATTATAGTTTTTTAAAAAAAAGTAAGTGTTGTTATTCTTATGTGTAGTTATGTCTGAAAAGTACTTTACAAACTGTTTATAAGGACAGTAGCTTCTTTGTGTGTGTGTGTGTGTGTGTGTGTGTGTGCTGTTTGTGCGTGGGATGATTTTAGGAAATTAAGTTATTTTCCTAAAAAAAAAAAAAAAGATTTCAAAACTACTTTCCTCTGTGACAACCAAAAAGAAAAGTCTATAACCTGAAAATGTTTCATGTTCTCAGCTGTGAAACTCTTAAAACAAGGAGTGTATTTTAGAGACAAGGGAAAAAAAAAACCACACATCTGCTATCCAAAGATTTTAGTCTTTTTCAGGGTTTTTTTGTGTCTCTGTTGCTTTATATAATGCAATATTTTGTAGTGAAAATAGATATAACCTGGTTTCTATCTGACGAGTTTTTCATATCTCATGAATGGTGCGCTGTTTTGCATATAAATAAAGGTATCAAATAAAGTTCTCTCCTTTATTTAAAGCATACTATTGAAAAATAATAAACATACTGGCTGAGCATGAAGTATCTTAATGGACACAATCCTCAGAAAGGAACTAATTAAAAAATATACACACAAAAAAAACCCCAACAACCCAAACATTAACAAATTTATGTACTGAGGTATTTGATACTTTTCCTAAACTTGGATACTGATCATCTATAGATATCCTACATGTGATGGTGACACAGAGCATGTTCCTCCCAATGAGGAATAAATTATAATGCTTACAGAAAAATATTATTTAATCATGGGTTTTTTGGCTCTAAAAGGAGTCTTAGTAATTAACTCAACCTCTTCAAATTTGATTTAGGAAACTGAGGCACAGGGAGTTTACGTGCCCTACACTAAATCACACGGCTACTTACTGGCAGTAAGAAGACCCCAAGATGATGACACTGAGTCCTCGTGGCACTTGTTAAGAACAAGGTGTACATTGTAGCACTCGAACATCTAATCCAGACATGACACCTGCAAACAAGAAAAAAAACTAAATCCTGGACCAACCTTGGGATGTGAAGAATGTCATCTACAAAAGCCTATAAAAATGTGAAATAGTCCGTGTATAAGCAGAACACGTGAATAACTTTATACATATGTACAACACACACACACGTGTAGAATATTATGAACCATGAGTCTATATCACACCAAATCTCTGGTTGCCAAGTAAAAATTATAATTATGTGGATGCTTCGTTTTATGTCTGTGAAATATCTGGGATTCTGAGCATTTTTCACCTTTCACCCAGGTATCTTATAGTCAAGTTCACAGATACCTAGTGAGACTTCATTCTCTTCTTCACATGGAGGTGCATAGTAAGAACACACTTTCTAGGGCATGAAAAAGAATGGAACCTGCTTTGGCTTTGTACCTGGACCAAGTCCTGGCCACTGCAGCAGGGGCCGGTTCCTCCAGCCTCCAGACATGCTGTGTTTGGACTGAGTGTTTGAATTGAGGTCTCCCCCCCCCCTCTAGGAACAGTTTCAGTCCTCATGGCACTTCTCTCTTGTATGACAGAAAAATCGGCTCTGCTCCCATGCCAAGAAATGGAGTCAACTTCTGACCTCCAGAACCTTCTGACAGCCCCCTTTTCCTGGTTTATGAGCTCAATTTCCAACTGACCTACACAGACTTCCCATTGACAGCTAGGGGGGGATCTTTTTACTCACTTTCCAGACCACGGCCCTCACCTCTGGTGTTAAGTAAGGCGGACATGAACCAAGGGCAAAGGGCAACATCCTTTCCCAGGCACACGGCCCCTGTGAGGCCAGGAGAGGATTGTGCAATTTCAGATCCAAGGCAGCTCAGCACCCTCCAAAGAGAAAGGGAGCACTGTGGTGCTCTGCTACACCAGAAGGTAACTGACTCATCCCTGGCATGTAGCAGGGGCTCAGCGACATGTATTCAGCCACAGGTAAGGGAGTAATAATTCTTGTCTGTAGAATGACGGCAATCATTCAAATCTTACATTCAACAAATATTTGTTGAGGACCTACTGTGTGCTGAGCATTGTTCTAGATGCCACGAAAAGAGCAACAGATGGGACCAAGTCTACTGGAGAAAAGACAACAAGTAAACAATATTTAATTTCAAGTTTTGCCGTGAAGAAAAATACAGCAGGGTAAATTGAGAACGGCAGCTGAGGGCATTGCTGCCCTGTGACTGCTGTTAGGGCCGGCCTCTCAGAAGAGGCAGACACCTGGATCCACCCAACCAGCCGCTTCCAAGATCACTGCTACTTGGAGGGCCGTCTTCTCACATCTTGTTAACGTGTCTTGTGCGCAAGCCACCCAAAACAGCCCAAGCCGATCTCTCGCCACTCCCCACTGCCAGGGGCCTTGTCCTTCACCCCCAGCTCGCTCCCTCCCTAGACACGCTGGGGACCACAGTTCCTCCCAATGTTTCTCTCACCTTCTGCCCTCTGTCCCAGCTGCCCAACAACTGGCCAGTGCACTGCCACTCCCCAGAAAACTGAGCCCCACCTGGCCCAGCTGACGAGGCCACCTGTGCTGGGTATTTCTATGCCCAGATGACTGCTCCGCTTCTGCCACTGTCCAGAGACATCCAGAGAAAAGGGGCAAAAGTCTTGAGCAAAAAATCCCTCCCCGGGCAGGGGGCGGGGAGGATAATGGGAGGGCCAGTGGCAGAGAGTACGGGTGGTGGCATAGATTAGGAAAGGAAGAGCAGACTGAGGACAGGGGGTGTATATGGAAAGAAATGGAGCTGGATGGAGGAGGACGGAAGGCCTGTTTCCCCCTCTGAATCCTGTTCTTGGGTCTTCCTCCCGTGGCCCCACCCCATGACCATGTGTCTGTTAGGATGAGGTAAGCAGACAGAGCCCACCTCAGGAGTGCTGTGGTGTAGCCAGTCCCTGTCACTGCTATCTGTCTCTGGTTGCCGTCTTCCTCCCACTGAGGTCTGGGGTAGCAAGGGATGAGGGGCAGGGGACAGCCAACTCAAGTGCATGTACAGCCAATACCCCTTCCCAGGCCTGGACGGGCTCTCGCTCATTGTTGGTTTGGTAGATACATTAACAGCTAACGTGTAGTCAGTGTGAACTATGTGCTTACTGCGCTAAGACCTTTGTGTGCATTCTTGAGAGCTTGTTTGGAGGTTCTAGCAGGGGAGCACAGCTACTCGTATGCCCTTGACTGAAGAACAGTCCTCCTCTATCGGGGAAGGTCGTCCTCTTCGACCGAGCGCGCTTTCGGAGGGACACACGTGGAGCGGTGAGGGAGGAAGGGGACCCCTGCCTAGTCAGCCAGATCAGCCGAATCAACCCTGGTGATCAATGGGGTGACAGATGTCGTGGCCAGATCGCCCTCACATCCTGTTCTTACGTGCATTCTTAGCTCTTTTAATCCTCACAATAACCCATTGAGGTAGGTACTTCCATTTAGCAAGTTGAGGAAACTGAGGCTTAGAGAAATTACATAACTTTCTCAGGGCCATGAAACCACATCTGTCGGTCTATCCAAGTGCCTGCCTTTAGGGGTCACACTCAGTGGTTTTCCTTTGCTAAAGGGGGGCCGTGACATGCACACACCCTACCTTTGGCCCTTGTACCCCATCTTCTCATGCATGTGCTTAGGAGAAGCTCCAGTTCAGGTAACGCCTAAGGAGTGCAGGCCCCCCAACCAAGTGGACCCGTGGAGGCTAAGACTGAGCCTGTGCCCTGCTTGCCAAGTTCAGCGTGTGCCTGGGCTTGGGACTAAGCCATCGGGTGGTAGGGGAGCCTCTTTCTACTTTGCAGGAAGACACTGCAGGCAGGTGGCAGGTGTGGACAGGCTCCTCCTGGAGGAGGACACTGTCTGCGACATTACTATTCACCACCACGGTGGGGCTGGCTCTTCAGTCTACCCCACCCACACTCCTTAGCACATTGAGGTCCATTCTCCCGATGCCCCGAGAAACAGCTTTTAAAGATAGCCTGCCATTCCCTGCCTGAAAGCTCTCCTTGAGTTCCCATTGCTTATAAATAAAGCTCAAGTTTTTTCTCCAGGCATAGAAATCTTTCACAAGCTTGTTGCAGACACTCTCTAGCATCATCTTCAGCCATTCTCCCTGAGGTTAAATGTTCCTGCCAAATTCAGATTTCCTCTCTTCTCTGGAGATGCCTGGTCCTTTATAATCTGTGCCTTTGTACTCGCTCTCCTTCTCCCTAGGATGCTCTCCTCCGTTCTTATTTTTTGCCCAGAAACTTCCAATCATTCCATTGTCACCTAACTCAAATGTAACCACTTTACAACACTTTCCTCGGTTTCTTTGGGCAGCATTAGCCACTCAGCTCCCTGAGTCCCACGCGCAAACCTTACACCAGAATTTGTTTCTCCTATCCCTGTGTTTGAAACCCAGGGGTCTGGGGCCAGGTTTAGATTCTGGCTCCAACCCATTCTAGATGTGTGATGTGGAACGTGTTACCATACCTCCTCAAGCTGTCGTTTTCAGATGTGTAGGAGGGGACAATATATGCATCTATCTAAAATGCATATCATGAGGTTTCCACAGGATATTGTAGAGTGCTTGCCAGAAGAGCAAGAATACAGTAAGTGCCACATAAATGCGAGCTATTACCATTACTTTGCATTTATAGTATATATAGGACACTATATATATATATATATATATATATACATACATATATATATATATAGGAGAAACTAAAAATAATACATCAATAGTTCATGAGTGTATTAACGATCTGTGGTCTCTACCACCTGTATTCATGTGCATAGGACACACTGCTAGGTCTACAAGAGGTCAGACAGCAAAAATCCCTGTCCTATAAGACAGAAAACATTACAGGGAAGTAAACAGCATGCGATGGAATGAAACATAAATGCATACATTACAAGTGACGCATACATCTGAAGCCCCCGCGCCACCCCATGTGCGAGGCCTGTCCCACGCCTTTTATCTTCTCATCGTGGTTTCTGCCCTCAGCACTGATGCTGTCACAGGCAGAGTGGTCAGGAGCGCGGGCTCTGACAAAGCACGCTTGTGTTCAAACCCCAGCTCTTCCACTACCTGGCAGTGACCCTGAAACAAATTACTTAGTTCTCTGCCTCAGTTTTTTCACCTGTAAAATGGGGGTGGTGGTGGCGATAGTAGTTCCTACCCTGTAGCATTGTTAGGAAGATTAAGTTAATTCATGTAAAACACTTAGAACAGGTCCGGTGCATGTTAAGAGTGCAGCAGCACTTACTATAATGGCTCTTACAGCAGGTGAGCTTTTTGAAAGTTAAGCAACTAAATTATTTTTGAGGTAATGAAGAGAGGAATTGTTGGAATTTCCTGTCCAGTTTTGCTAAGTATTTCCAGATCAGGAAGGAAGTTCCTCACCTCCCTGATGATCATTCCAGAAAGACACTAGGAAAAAGGGACAGGATATTAGGATATCAGGAATCACAGGGCAGGTGTAAGAGTGGTGGATGTAGGAAAGGGGAGGTTCTCTCAGGATCTCCTGGGGTCCAGATGGGCTAACTGGGAGGGGAAAGGACATGGGGATCAGTCTGCCTGAAAGGCTCAGGAGGTCAGACGCACTCAAGGGAAGGAGCTGAGTCTGTGGAGCAGTACCTGGTGAGTCCTCTCCTAGGGGATAAAAGTAGTGAGGGTTAGGGGTCATTCCTGGAGCAGTGGGAGGTGAGCTGCGATGGAGATCTGCTATGAGGGGAGGCTGCCTCAGTTCCGGAGTGAGTGATTGGGGCCTGGTGAGTAAAAATCAATCAGCATGAATTTTCTGAGTAACTACATTAAAAACCACTCTTAATGGAGAGTTTAAGAACATCTACAAAAGCAAAGGGCATAGTACACTGCGTTCTAATATGATGACATTTCATTTGTACTCTTATCCACACTTTCCCCCCACCCCTTTGGGCTGTTTGAAGCACGTTCCAAACATCACATCATTCATCCATAAATATATCAGTAAATATCTCTAAAGGATAAGGACCTTCTTTTAACATAACTAAATTACCATTATTAGTGTGAAACAAATTAGCAGTATTTTCTGAATATCATCAGTGAGTACCTGCATTTTTGGGGGGAATTTTACAGCTGGCATAACCCACCTTTCCGAATTATCTTTTCCTCCAGCCAGTTGGATCGTCTTTCTGATGGTTCTCCATTGTATTTATTTATTTATTTATTTATTTTTAATGTTTATTTTTCAGAGAGAGACAGAGAGAGAGCACCAGCAAGGGAGGGGCAGAGAGAGGGAGACAGAATCTGAAGCAGGCTCCAGGCTCCTAGCGGTCAGCACAGAGCCCGATGCGGGGCTCGAACTCAGGAAACGTGAGATCATGACCTGAGCCGAAGTCGGACGCTTAACCAACTGAGCCACCCAGGTGCCCCTGATGGTCCTCTATTTTAAAAATTCTTAATTTTGGCACTCTCTCTCCTCTCTCTCTCACACGTGCACGCGCACGCGCGCGCACGCACACACACACACACCATGAATGCCCCTCTTACCACCCTCTCCCTGCCTTGTCAATGGAGGGACATGCCCAAGAACTGGCCAGTTTAACACAGGAGGTCATTCCACAGCCCCAAGCTGCTGTGAGGGTACCACCTGGGTAGTCAGTGGGTGATGGCTGGTTAACTACAACCCAGGGTAAAAGACAACACTGCCAGAGCCCAACTCAGGCAGATTTCAAAGACTTAAAAACAAAAAACCAGGTGGATTCTCTTAACAAAAATCCAGGTGGATTCTCCCAGTTCTTGGCTGGGAACTGGGGTGAGGGGGTGCTCTGGAGAAGGAAGAATTCTGCGGAATTAGAAGTGAGGACCTGCGAGCCTTCCCTGACAGCAGCATCTGCAGAGGCTTGAGGATTATTAACAACAGCAACAAATGCCCCCAGCACGGTCCTTCCAGCTCACAAAGTCTGTCACATATGCCGGCTCTGTGAGTCCTTCAGGCCCCCAGGACAGAGGTATGGCCAGCTGACGTCCTGAGTGCTTAAGTGGCTCAGCCACAGTCTCCTACCTTGTCAGCAGCAGAGCCGCCTAGAAGCCTCTGACTCCCAGACAGCCCACACTGTCCTCCCTGGGTTGTAGCCCCGCGACTAACAGCAAAACAGCAAGAAGTGCACAGACTTTAGCACTTACCCTGGGCGGGGCACTTTCGATGATTACTCACATGGTCCCCCAACAGTCAGTGACTTAGGAGCCCTTATTTTTCCTAAATCACAGATGAAGACACTGGAACACAGAGAAATTAAGGCACATGCCCAAGGTCACACGGCTGGCAAGCTCTGAATGGAAAATGAAGCTGGGGCGGGGGCAGTAAAATTCAAAACCTTATACTTTGAAAACAGAGAAAAAGGAAAAAAATACAAGAGTTTATTTTTTTTGGTGGGAAACAAAACACCACCCAAAACTACAGGAATTGAAAGAACACATTTTCTCTTAAGCATCCTGGGCCCTGGAGCAGACACTGGCCCAGCCCACTGGACTTGCCCTCTAGTGTGGAGCAGGTGGCTAGGGCCCAAGTGTGGGGTGTGGTTCTGAGCTTGGCTTTGGGAAGTTGGGTGCTGAAAGCATCAAGCTGCATGGCCCCAGGCCAAGCCTGGGAAAGGTCCACAAGGAATCACGGTTGCAGGGTGACCTTGACAACACCTAGACTTTGGGAAGTGGTCAGAAAGCCTCTGTGGTCAGTGCTCTTGCACGATTCTGAGTCAGTGGAAACAGAAACGAGTGTTCCCACAAGACAGGCAGGTGCAGACACTAAAGGTTCGCACAAAGAAAATGAGCCCACCCAGGAATCGCACATCTACTGCGTCCTTGGTGTGACAGATGCCACGGGCCGACGGCAGTCACACACACACACACACACACACACACCTGCTCATGTCTCCCCACCTTGTTCTTCATATCTAGTTCTATTTCTGGACTTTGCTGTCCAGATCCCCTGATGCCAGGCACTTAGTTCTGGCCTGTGGTGTGAGCAAGAGGAAATGGTACTTACTACAATAGCTCATGATTAATTTTTTAAAAACTCTGAAACCCCAATTAAAGTTCTGGGTGATTTTTTTGGTAGTTGGGACTTCAAGAGGTGTTTGGTTTTCTTGGTTTGCAGGCAGAAGCCAGGACGCTGGCGGCTGGGGTGTGTGCTGCGGGCTCTGTGTCCCTGTCCCCGGAGTCATTGTATTTGCATGTGGGCCCGGATTTGTCTTTGGCTTCTTGTAGGGTTTGGGATGAGACCCTCTGGTCCCAGGGGAGGGGGGCAGGTGTTGCTCCAGTCGAGCGAATGGAACCAAATTACAGGCCCGTCTGTCACCTCCTCTGGGAGAAGGTGGAGGGAGGGGGATGGGAGGGAGGGAAGGAGGCAGAGAGTGGGGAGAGGGGGAGAGGGGAGAGGCCTCACTGCAGGAGAACAGAGAGCCAGAATCGGCTCTGGCTGCGGGAGGATGGCGAAGGGGACCTGGAGCGAGCGAGCACCGCCGGGGACGTGGCGTAGGGATGACACTGTGTCCCTGGGGGCCGCCGCGTAGGCTCGTGACCCCGTGGCTCTTTGCTGACCCTCTGAGATCCACCGCCACTCAGGCCTCGTCTACGTGGCGCCAGCGAGCACTCACCCTGGAGTTGGTTTCACTAAATAGACTGACGTATTTTCTGACTGCACTGACTTGGGGTCTGTGTCTCTATTCCGTCCCATCTCCTGAAAACAAACCTCCAACACATCCATTGCCTTAATCTTTTGGTCTAGAAAGTGGCTCGCTCACGAGTGCACTCTTCAATCAAGCCGCGCCAATCTGCATGTGCAGACCTAGATGCGCCACCCTGATTATAGCCCCGGGTGGGCACAGCCACTGAACCACACTGCCGGGATTTGTCCTGCAGCCAGAGTTAACGCGCACCCTGCCGTGGTGATGTCCTACGGCTTCAGGAGCCCTTTGGAGGGGACTGAGGCTGCTAGGTCTAACCAGAGATAACAATGAACACTTGGCTGTCTGAGGCAGCCTCTAGAGATCATCCCTCCACTGAAGGCCCCGCTGGGGCAGAGCAGTGTTATTCTAAGCTACCTGAGAAAAATACAAACAGATAATGTGGGCCTTTTGTGGGCAGGAATAATACACTACCATCATTTTGCTTTCTCTTGTAGATAGAGTGGTACAAAGAATGTGAGAGAGAATGGGCGGGGGGCGGGGGGGGGGGGAGATCTCAAACCAGAGAGAGTGACTCTAATAGGAAACAAGTTCTTGTCAGATTCTCTAGACTCGTGTGGCGAAAGCAGCGTTTCACATGCCTTATTCTCTCTCCCTGCCTCTGGGGTAGGAAAGGTTAAAGAAATTGTCAGCTCCTACTAGCTCTTTCAATAAGAAAAGAACTGAGGCATAGAGTGATGATGTACTGCAGGCCCAAGAAGAGACAAATTTCTTCCCCTTTTCTTCGACAATAAAATGATTGACAGAGATAATTCCCCATGTGAGATGAAAAACAGAATTGCCAGCAGCGAGTGGCTGTGCTTAGATTGTGGCTGGTGAGACTCTGTCCACCCGATGTCAAGTGATGACTGAAAAGGGAAACATGAATTCCATTATGCAGCTGTTGTTGCTGCTGGTTGCCAAAATACCCAGATGTTCCCAAACATCTGGGTACTTGACAGCATGTTTTTACCATCTATCCAGATGCTTGGTATTGTGTAGACAAAGGCCAAACCTGGACACAGAGAAGCAAGATAACTACCTGGAAAGAGAGGCACCAAAAGTTGGTCAGGGGACAGAGAGAAGGGAGATTGCGGGGTGATGGGGGAAGAAGAAGAGAAATGAAAGGGAAAAACTTAAGTGAGAAGATAAAAATAAATAAATAAATAAATGTTCCAAAAGAGAACAGTTTTCTGTTTCCTAATGGCCTGCACCTTGGCCTCACTCCCCCCTGGCTCCGTGACAGGCATCTTTGCCTGCCGGTGTCTGGGTGGTAAAGGGCACAAGGGGGTGATCGGGAAGACACCTGTGAACAGGCCTGGAGCAGTGGTCCGGGCTGGGATGCGAGGCTTACTCAAGGCGGGTGGCTGTGCACCTGCAGAGAGGTGGGACTGCAAAGTGGAAAAGTGATCCGCATGGTGGGGGAAGTGGTGATCCCACAGGATGAAGAGTTGAACTTCCTGTCAAGATGCCCACGTTCAGAAAAGCACTGAAGTGTCCCGAGTAGTCAACTTCACTTCCAGTTATCAATCAGGATGATGAGCTTGGTATCGGCACAACCAGGGATGGTGTAACAGAAGGAAAAGGGTAATTGATGGGGGGGGGGGGGGAGGTTGTGCGGTTCGGTGACAGATTTAGAGGAGGGGACATGATGTGATCGAGGTGATGGTGGGAGTAAGTGTTAGGCTTTCAGAACAGCTCACAAAGCCCCCTGCAATTCCCAAGCTGTCTGTTATCTATGAAATGCAAATCAGGAGGGGAGTGACATCATGTCGGATTATGGCCACAGGGAGTAATTATTTAGACATTAAAGGCTACTGAAGGGAGTGGTTGACAATATTAATGATGTCCAGATGGACAGAATGTGATGCTAAAATTATTTTCTAGTACAAAGAACAAGGGAATTTTTATCAGGCTTTCTTTTCTATTGGACTGCCTGGATCTCTTGGTGGTTTGCCCCTCAAAGAGATAGTGATACTAAGAGATGGCCTCTGGAATTAAAAGCACAACGGGGTTTGCAGAAACAAGCCACAGTCTCCAGCTCCTGCGAACAGAGGTACAATCAATATGCAAAACGTTCACATAATAATTATGACTATAAAAAGAGGAAATAATCTCAAGATGGTGTCTATAACAAGCCAGTGATTGGAAACCCTTCTCTCCCGACATTCACACCACCCCATTCTGCCTTTCTTTTCCAAATACAGCAATTTGTTCCTCCTCAGGGCCCTCCTCTCCTCCCCCCCCAACCCCCACCACAATACAAACACTAACACAGGCAGTGGTCATTAGTACTGGTATCAACTGCATAACCACAGGTAACAATATTCCCAACCACTGATGAACATAAGGAGAAAGGCATCTCGGCCAAGACCACATTGTGAACAACAACAACAACAAAACCAAAAAAAAAAAAAAAAAAAAAAAAAGGAAAAAGCCACAACCTGAGATCCAAATTGGGAAAGACTAAGAGGCAATGGCAAATTACAGAAAACCAGTCTCAAGGAGACCCACGGGCAAATCTGCTGATCTGGACAGCGTGCCTGACAATGCCAGCCAGAGGTCTGCTCTCCTTTCAGAGCAGGTATCAATATTTGAGTGGAAATTCACCAGGGTTCCAGACCTGCTGGTCATCTTTCTGACCCAGGTAAGAAGGAATGATGCAGTGAGGAGAAGCCAAAATGTGTTTTTAATATATACGAAGTTCCTGAATACGATTAGAGGGATCAGGGGACAGGTGATGTTTTTGCCTCTTACATTTGAAAGTCATAAAATGGGTAAAGAGGAGGTTTCAGAAAGTGAACAGGTGATTCCAAAGTTGGTTTTGAAGATCCCCTCCATCCCTGCCTCCAGAGGTTATGGCTTACAATACCAAAATGCAAGGCACTTAGCAAGGGTCAACTAATGTAGACTGTGATTCCCCTAAGCCGGGAGACTTCTAAATGCTCCCATAACCCCTTGTGCCAGCCTCTGTCATATCATTGATGTCACTACACTGTACTGGCTTATTTATTTTTCTGACTCCTCCCTTAGGCTTTGAGCTACTTGAAGGCAGGCAATCTGACTTATTGGCCACTGAGTCATAAGCACCTAGGATGTACCCTCAATTAATACGTGAATAATAAACTAAAAGAACATCATGGAAAGCTTTGCAAACTGTTAAAGAGGGTTTGACACAGAAATTGCCAGAGAGGAAGACAAATGATTATGAAATCACAAAACCCACTACTATAGAGGATATAATAAATTCCTTATTGTGGAGGACATATAAAGAACAACAGCCTTGGAGAAGGTACTTAAAAAATAGCTGGAGAGAGGATTAGGAATGAACTGTGTTATCTCGTCTATATGCCAATTCAATTCAGCTATTTGAATTCAATTCAACAGGTATCTACTGAGTACCTACATGCTAAAAGGAATATACATTTTTTAGACAAGAAGATAAATGTTTTGCAGAAGTGCTTAAGACTGGGGTTTGGGGGGGCGCCTGGGTGGCTCAGTCGGTAAGCGTCCGACTTCAGCTCAGGTCATGATCTCACGGTTCGTGAGTTCAAGCCCCGCGTCGGGCTCTGGGCTGACAGCTCAGAGCCTGGAGCCTACTTCGGATTCTGTGTCTCCCTCTCTCTCTGCCCCTCGCCTGCTCCCACTCTGTCTCTTGCTCTCTCAAAAATAAATAAACAGTAAAAAATATTAAAAAAAAAAGACTGGGGTTTGGGGACATATGAATGGAAATGTAAGTAGTTCAAACAGAAAGCAGTGAAGTATGGTTTAGATCAAGGGTTGGCAATACTCATGGATGTAAAAATTACTGAAATTCACATTTCGGTGTACATAAATAAAAGTATACAGGAACACAGCCACACCCACTTGTTTACTTGTTGTTTATGACCGCCCTTGAGCTACAATGGCAGAATCAAGTAGTTGCAACCGAATTTATAGTCCATAAAACCTAAAACAGTTCCTATCTGGCTCCTTACAGAAAGTTTAAAACCACTGGTGAGAGCAAGACCTCTAAAATCAAAACACCTGGTTTCAAATCCCAGTGCACGGCTACTTGCTAGCCATGAGATTTAGGGTAAGTCACTTAGCTTTTCTATACCTTGTTTTTATCATGTATGAAATGGGTGTAACAATAGCAACTTCTTCAAGGGAATGTTGAAAGAGGTAAGGTGTTCAGAACGATGTTTAGAATCCACCAAGAATATATAAAGAGTTCTTAAAACTCAACAAGAATGCATGCAACCCAATTGAAAACTAGGCAAAAGAGGGGCCTGGGTGGCTCGGTCGGTTGAGTGCAGGACTCTTGATTTTGGCTCAGGTCATGACCTCACAGTTGGGTTCGGTTTGTGGGATTAAGTCCCATGTTGGGTTCTGCACTGACCGTGAGGAGCCTGCTTGGGATTTTCTCTTTCCCTCTCTCTTTGCCCCTCTCCTGCTCACACATGCACATGTGCATGTGCACACTCTCTCTCGTGCGCTCTCAAAATAAAGTTAATAAACAAACATTAAAGGAAACAAGTAGGCAAAAGATTTAAAGAGCCACTTCACCAAAGAAGAGATAAGGATGGCAAATAGCACCCACAGAGATGCTCAATGTCATTAGTTGCTAGGGAAATAAAAACGGAATCTATGAGGAGATATCACTGCACAACTCTTAGGACAACTTAAAAAATTAAAAACAAAAACTTATAATACCAGGTACTGGCAAGGATACTGAGCAACTAGAACTCTTATATTTTGCAAGCAGGAATGCAAAACGGTACAGTCACTTTGGAAAACAATTTGGCAATCTGTTATAAACATACACTTACCACATGACTCAGTAATTCCACTCCTAGGTATTCACTCAAATGCAATGAAAGCATATGTTGACAAAGACATATGCATAAATTTTTTTAGCAGCTTTATTCATAATAGCCCTGAAGTGGAAAGGACCCAATGTCCACACACCAGTGAATGGATAAACAAGTTACAGTACAACCATACAACAGAACACTATGCAGCAATTAAAAGGAATAAACCATCCACACATTAACATGGGTGGTTCTCAAAAACATTATGCTAAGAAGTCAGACACAACAGGTTACACACCATATTGGTCCATCCATATGACATTTTAGAAAAGGCAAAGATATAAAGACAGAAGTAAGACCAGTGGTTGCTTGGGTTTGGGATGGTGTGGAGACTGACTGCAAAGAATGAGGACACTTTCTGGGGTGATGGAAATAGTCTATATCTTGATTGTGGTAGTTATGCGACTATATAAAATGCAGCAAACTATACATCTAAACAGAGCAAATATTACTGAATGCAAATTATATCCCTAAACCCAACTTTTAAAAACTAGCATCCTGAAAATTTCCAGAAACTTGAAGGTTTGTTACAGATGAATTTTCCAGAATCATGAAGGGAAATAGACCTAGCACAAGGTAGTAGCTGGGCAAATTTTTAACAAGAAAATTATTGGATTGTAGAATGACCCAGGTGACATGAAGTCCCAATAAAGTTTTAAAATTATATATGGTTTTTGAGTGTTGGGAAAAGAGATATTACTCACAAAAGTGGGCATACTTTCAACAATAATAAGCCATGTAAAAGTAACTTTAATTTACTTTTTTCACACGCTTTTTTTGGATGTACCTATTTTTAAAAATCGTCTTCTAGATTGTGTCTTTCTTCATCTCCCTCTCTAACAGATTCAAAATCAACATCTTTCCTATATAATACCTTCAAATTGGAGCTCCTATTCCTTAATTCCTAAGCTAAATGGATTATCAAATTGACCAAAAAAAACCCCAAATCCCAAGTCTAGGGGTGACTGAGTCCTGGGATGCTTGCCTGACATCCAGGCAGACTGAGGAGCCAAAGCTGCCAAAGCTTCCCCCTCCCACTACTGGGGACAAAGATGTAGTAAGTTAACACTGCTCCCCTTCTGCCCTCCCCCCTGCCACCTTCCCCATCACTCTCTTGTTCTCTTTTTCCCTCCCACAACACAGAGTATGGGGGATTTCAGGCTCCACCTTTGGGAGAGTCTCACATGTTGATAAATGTTGAAGATATTTTTTACTTGGCACAAAAACAGACACATAGACCAATGGAATAGAATAGAAACCCCAGAACTAGACCCACAAACGTATGGCCAACTCATCTTTGACAAAGCAGGAAAGAACATCCAATGGAAAAAAGACAGCCTCTTTAACAAATGGTGCTGGGAGAACTGGACAGCAACATGCAGAAGGTTGAAACTAGACCACTTTCTCACACCATTCACAAAAATAAACTCAAAATGGATAAAGGACCTGAATGTGAGGCAGGAAACCATCAAAACCTTAGAGGAGAAAGCAGGAAAAGACCTCTCTGACCTCAGCCGTAGCAATCTCTTACTCAACACATCCCCAAAGGCAAGGGAATTAAAAGCAAAAGTGAATTACTGGGACCTTATGAAGATAAAAAGCTTCTGCACAGCAAAGGAAACAACCAACAAAACTAAAAGGCAACCAACAAAACTAAAAGGCAACCAACGGAATGGGAAAAGATATTTGCAAATGACATATCGGACAAAGGGCTAGTATCCAAAATCTATAAAGAGCTCACCAAACTCCACACCCGAAAAACAAATAACCCAGTGAAGAAATGGGCAGAAAACATGAATAGACACTTCTCTAAAGAAGACATCTGGATGGCCAACAGGCACATGAAAAGATGTTCAGCGTCGCTCCTTATCAGGGAAATACAAATCAAAACCACACTCAGGTATCACCTCACACCAGTCAGAGTGGCCAAAATGAACAAATCAGGAGACTATAGATGCTGGAGAG
The DNA here is from genome assembly GCF_027475565.1 of Acinonyx jubatus. NCBI lineage: Eukaryota > Metazoa > Chordata > Mammalia > Carnivora > Felidae > Acinonyx > Acinonyx jubatus. The sequence goes on along the minus strand of NC_069381.1, from coordinate 97,423,559 downwards.
GATGTGGAGAAACGGGAACCCTCTTGCACTGTTGGTGGGAATGCAAATTGGTGCAGCCGCTCTGGGAAGCAGTGTGGAGGTTCCTCAGAAAATTAAAAATAGATCTACCCTATGACCCAGCAACAGCACTGCTAGGAATTTATCCAAGGGATACAGGAGTACTGATGCATAGGGGCACTTGTACCCCAATGTTCACAGCAGCACTCTCAACAACAGCCAAATTATGGAAAGAGCCTAAATGTCCATCAACTGATGAATGGATAAAGAAATTGTGGTTTATATACACAATGGAATACTACGTGGCAATGAGAAAAAATGAAATATGGCCTTTTGTAGCAAAGTGGATGAAACTGGAGAGTGTGATGCTAAGTGAAATAAGCCATACAGAGAAAGACAGATACCATATGGTTTCACTCTTATGTGGATCCTGAGAAACTTAACAGGAACCCATGGGGGAGGGGAAGGGAAAAAAAAAAAAAAAGAGGTTAGAGTGGGAGAGAGCCAAAGCATAAGAGACTGTTAAAAACTGAGAACAAACTGAGGGTTGATGGGGGGTGGGAGGGAGGAGAGGGTGGGTGATGGGTATTGAGGAGGGCACCTTTTGGGATGAGCACTGGGTGTTGTATGGAAACCAATTTGACAATAAATTTCATATATTAAAAAAAAAAAAAAAAGAAGATATTTTTTACTTTTTTTTTTCTTAAGAAACAGAAAGAGAGAGAGAGGGAGTGAGAGAGAGAGAGTGCTTCAGTGGAGGAGAGGGTGGGGGAGAGAGGAGAGAGAATCCCATGCTGAGCTTGGAGCCAGATACAGGGCTCAATCCCATGACCTTGGTTGGGATCATGACCGGAGCTGAAATCAGAAGTCTGATGCTCAACTGACTGAGCCACCAGGCACCCCATTTTTTACTGTTCTAATAATGACTAAACTTGAGGAGGGACTAGGATTTTTTTAAAGTATGGGAGATTTTGGTCGGTAAGTGAACACTTATCTCTACAGAATTATTTTCTCCTTGCTTAAGAAAAAAACTAATAAAATAATATTTAAAGTTTAGATATTGAGTATATTTTAGCTCAGAATGAATAAAATGAGTCATGGAGCAAGCACTGGGTGATGTAGGGAATCACTGAATCACTATATTGTATACCTGAAACTAATATGATACTGTATGCTAACTAATAATAATTAAAATAAAAACTTAAAAAAAAAAAAAGAGTGAGTCATGGAGCAACCAGATTAAGAGAGCAGACTGATCTCACATTTTATCTCCTTTCTTCCAAGGCCTCATTAGAATTATAGTAACAGAATAAGCATAGGTGTAAGTTCAAAACAATGAAGAAAACAGTAGGCAAGGTATCAGCAAAAGAATAATCTCAACACACTTGGTAGAAGGTGGAGGCATGCTGACAGATGAGCAGAACTGGGGAAACCCTAGCCTAATTAAACTATGTGCTGAGCAGACTTCGTCAGAGATGTGTCCAGCAAGTTCTGAAGGTTTCAAGTTGTGAATAGCAGACATAATGAGGATTGGGAATGAGAAGTGAAGTCAAACATTGAGAAAGTGATTAAAGATTTAAATGTGGAACAAATGAACTTGCCTGCCATTCCCACCTTCACTCCTACCACCATGGGAAAAGGCAGCTAGACATGCACTTTTAGGAAAAAATAGGATTCTTCTCAATTTCTTTAGAAAAGAACTACCTCACATGGGTGCTAAGAGCCCAAGTAAACTCTTTTTTGTTTTGGCATTTATGGGGCCAAATAGTCCAAATTTCATATAATATGAAATTCTCACCACTTAACTTTGAAATAGTCCAACGATCAACAAGTATCACCCACATATATAGAGCTCATGGTTAACCTTTTTACTTCCTCATTTAAAAATACGTACAAATAACCAAATACCACCAGACATTTGAAGGACAGCTACAGCATAAAAGAGAAACACTAAGATAAATAAATTTGACATCAGGATTAACGAAGATAATTAAGAAAATAATAATAACTTTAAAAATGTCCTGAGGAGTATCTCTGAGAGATTATACTAATAAAGGTACTCACAGGAAAACCAGAGAACAGCATAATTTTGGGGGCTAAAACAATGTATTTCCTAAAGGAAAAAAAAAATAGAAGTATTAGGGAATAAAAACAAGGCCATCTTTTATGACATTGAACAAAAATATAGAAAATATAAGAGAAAAAATAAATAATATGGAGATTCATTTCAGGAGATCTAAAATAGTAATTCCAGAAGAAAAAATGAAATAAATGAAAGGGGGGGATTATAAAGAAGTAACACAATAAAATTTTCCATAGATGAAAGTATACAACATTATTTGAATTAAAAAGGCCTTGTCATATAGCCTCTTTGTTTCAGTTTTCTCATACGTAAAGTGGGAGAAACAATCATACCTACCTCACAGGGTTGTTGAATGTGGTAATACATATAAAGCACTTCCAACAATCCTCAACATATAATGAGTAAATTTTATTTCATTGTGATTATTATATTATCAGTGTTGAGCAGGATAAATGCAGAAACACCACATCTAAGGCATCACTGGAAAATTTTAGATCTTCAAAGATATAGAAGAACTCCTAAGAGTTTTCAGGAATAAAAAAGATGTCCTATAAAAGAACAAGATTTATATTGTGTCAAAAGAAAATATAATTGGGAATGCAAGCTGGTGCAGCCACTCTGGAAAACAATATGGAGTTTCCTCAAAAAGCTAAAACTAGAACTACCCTAAGACCCAGCAATTGCACTACTAGGCATTATCCACGGGATACGGGTGTGCTGTTTTGAAGGGACACACGCACTCCCATGTTTATAGCAGCACTATCAACAATAGCCAAAGTATGGAAAGAGCCCAAATGTCCATCGATGGATGAATGGATAAAGAAGATGTGGTATATATATACAATGGAGTATTACTCGGCAATCAAAAAGAATGAAATCTTGCCATTTACAACTACGTGGATGGAATTGGAGGGTGTGCTAAGTGAAATTAGTCAGTCAGAGAAAGACAAAAATCGTATGACTTCACTCCTATGAGGACTTTGAGAGACAAAACAGATGAACATAGGCTAAGGGAAACAAAAATAATATAAAAACAAGGAGGGGACAAAACAGAAGCAACTCATAAATATGGGGAACAAACGGAGGGTTACTGGAGGGGTTGTGGCAGGGAGGGAGTGGTCTAAACGGGTAAGGGGCATTAAGGAATCTACTCCTGAAATCATTGTTGCACTATATGCTAATTTGGATGTAAATTTTTAAATAAATTTTAAAAAAGAAACTATATTATGTCAAAAGAAAGTAAAGCAATACTCTCAAAGACTTGACGAAAAAAAAGATTTTGAAATTGGAATTTTATATCCAACCAAGTTATCAGTCAAGTGTACAGACAGAATATAATCTTTTTTTAAACATGCAAGACCTTAGAAAGCTTGCCTTCCACATATCCTTTCTAAGTGAATTATTTGAATACATAACTGCAGGAAAAGTGAGAGCTTCAACCAAAAAAGATAATATAAAACAAAGAAGAGGTCCTACTGAGGACAGCAAAGCAGCCAAGTCCAGATGACAATGGTTAATGGTACAGCTAACCCTGAAAGCAAATAAATAATCCAGTTTGGAGCAGAAAGTTGGAAGATATCAAGAGGGATGCCTTTGATTATAAAAGAGACACCATACACTTGATATCTGAGGAAAAACAAACTTGAGACTATACTAAAGCAATTAGAAGGATCATTAGAAATGTCAGAAAAAATACAAAGCTTCATTAAAATGTCAAAGTTCAAATATGAGGCAACCAGCCCAAATACAATCAAGAAGTCAGTGGACTTTAAGAACAAATCTGGGATCTATTCTGAAAGGTGAAATGTGTTAAGAAAGACATGGCCCAAATATAAAACATTAAAACGTAACCCCCAAAAATTAATAATTAGTATACTGTAAGAAAAAGAGTATCTATGTTTGTTTATTTATGTTTTTATCTATTACATTTGTTTGGCATGAGAAACATTTGAGAGACACACAGACTGGGACTCTGAAACCATAGCACACTATTCAACTTTGCTGGGATTAATATTTTCATGGTCATAAAATGTGTTATTTGCAGTTTGTTTTTCATTTTTTATTATGAAAAATTCAGAACATACACAAAAATAGTGTGTAGAACAATGAGCCTCTATCATCACCCAGCTTTAACGGTGATCCACCTCATGGCAAATTTTATTTCATTGATATTTTCTTCCTCTCCTCACCTCCTATATTGTTTGGAAATATAGCCAAGTCATTATATCATTACATCCATAAATAGTTCAGTTTTTACTTTTAAATAATAATTCTTCTTTCAAATGGGCTTTAAACATGGGTTGATATGTCCCTCAAGTCTCCTTAATTTGTAGGATTTCCCTCCATTCTTGCATTTATTTTTATTTATTTTTTATAGAAACCAAATTGTTTTTCTCAATGAGTTTCTTGCGATCTGGATTTTTCTAATTAATCTCCATTTGTTATCATTCATCTTTTGCATTTTCTATAAATTAGAAGTAGATCCAGAAGTTTGGCCAGATTCAGGTTTGAATTTTTGGCTAGCCTGCTCTTTAGGCAGTGGTGTATACTTCCTTTAGGAGGTTAGCTGGTCTCTTTTTGTGATATTAGCAGTCTTTGATGGTCATTAATTAGCCATTGTTAGTTGGGTCTTCTACTTTTGTCATTCTTCATTTATTATTTGAGACACTTCTGTAGAGATAAACTTCCTGTCATCAACCATCTGATTAACCTGAAGCATAGCTCAGATAGGAAAGATAGGATAAATTGTTGTTTCTTTCACTTTACTTACCCATTTTTATTAACAAGTTAATTCTCTAGCATCCTACCAAGATGACTAATAAGAATTTTTATTGTGTTGTAAAAAATATGTTTATGAAATCATGGATCTAAAGTAGTTGATGCGTTTCCATTGCTTGCAGTTATTATCCTTATTAATAATCACACTGGGGGCGCCTGGGTGGCTTGGTCAGTTAAGCGTCCAACTTCGGCTCAGGTCGTGATCTCACGGTCCGTGGGTTCGAGCCCCGCGTTGGGCTCTGTGCTGACACTGCCCCATCCTTGACCAATGAGAGCCTTTTCAGGTTGGCTTCTATATGCTTTTGACATGACCTCAGTATATTTCACAATATTCTTGCTTCTGACCTGGCAGAATGTTCTAGCAACATTGTATACGTATCTTTCCCTAGATCTTAAACCAGCCTTTCCTCCAAGATGCTATAGTTCTATTTAGTGCCCGGTGGTGCTTATAAGATCACAGTCTGGGTATAGGGATTCTCATTACTACTGGCCAGGTCATTGTTACTACACTCCTACAGTTTAAAGAGCTAGAAAATATTTTTGTTTTCTTGTTTTGCTTTAGGATAAGCCATTACTTCCAATTGAAATTCAAGACTATATAGGGCTTTTTGTTGCCCTTTTTAATTTTATATCTCCTTCTTCTAGGCTGAATATACCAGTTCTCAATGACAAAAATATAATTACTTATTTATTTGCTTTATCCTACATTAAAAACACAATACAGAATAGCAGAAATAACACTACTATGAAAAATATAACTGAAACATTCTAAGAATTTTTTTTGGCAATTCTTTTTTTCTTAAGGTATATACCACTAGAGATACATAATCATATTTATGGTTAAAGTTACTTGAAGTAGTTTTTCTCTGCGTGGTAATACCACCCACCAACTGGGTTTATATTTGGGATAACTTGCTTCGTTTTGCTTTCAATTTTCCAGAATTGCTTCTGTAAATTTAATTTTGTTTTAGAATTATATAGACTATTTACATGTTTCAATAGCTTTACTTATAGAATTAGATATATTTAAAGAATTGACCTTATATTTCCATCACCACCTCTTACTATACTCCCTTCCTCTCCCTATAGAAAACTTGCTTTTACAGTTTATCCTTTACTTTTTTATGTAAGCAAATAAACATATAAATACAGATAGATACCATATCTTTCAGATAGATACCATATCTTCAAATTTCTTAAATGGTGGCATACTAGGTGTACTTCTTTTCATATCGTGTTTTCATTTAATGTATCCTGGACATCACTCCATAGGAAAACATAGAAATATTCACATTCCTTTTGAAGAAAAAATTTTAAAGGTATAGTTAAAAGATAATAATAAACGGCAAATGTTTATTTTTAATTTATTTTTTAATTTGAGAGAGAAAGCACGAGTGGGGGAGAGAGGCAGAGGGAGAGAGAGCGAGAGAGGGAGAATCTTAAGCCTTAATGTAGGGCCTGACCCCATGACCCTGGGATCATGACCTAGTGGAAATCTAGAGTCATACGCTCAACTGACTGAGCCACTCAGGAGCCCCTAAAATACAAACTTCTATCCATTTTTACATATGTAATGCACCCCAGTCAAGCTAACAAACACTTTTCCTGCTCTCGTAAGTGTCCCTGGGCCTCTGTGTCATTTATCCCTCTGTGACCCTTGTACCCAACCAATTTCTGATTCGCTTCCTGTCACTATAGATCAGATCACATTTTCTAGAATTTTATATAAATGGAATAATATGTATTTTTTTCATTGGCTTCTTTCACCCTGCACAACCATTTTAACCATTCACCCATGTGGTTGCTATTATCAGTAAGTAGTTTGTTGCTTTTTATTGCTGAGTAGTATTCCTTTTGTGAATGGATTCCAAAGTATTCCAGTGTGAATGGATAAATCACATTATTTACTCATTCACCTGCTTATGGATATTTGGGTTATGTCCGGATTTGGGCTATTACACATAAAGCTGCCATGAACATTCATGTACCAGTATTTGTGTGGACTTTAACCTTGTTGGTTTCTTCAAAAACTAAACACACTTAAGCATATAACTCAATCATTCCATTCCTAGATAATGCCACTTTGTAGCTGCACAATATTCTTTTGCACAGATGTTTCATAGTTTATAGGATAGTTCCCTGTTGATGGACATTAAGGTTGCTTTTAGTTTTTTATATAGTAAATATATAATTTTGTGCGTGTGTCATTTGGTATTTCTGCCAGTGAATATTTACTGTTTATTCCAGGCAGATTCCTGGAAGTGGGATTTTTCCCCAAGTTTTTTCCAGTAAAGGACAGGCTGGCAGGCAGAGAAATCCTCCAGTTCTGTGCATTTTCACAATGACTGCATTCTCAAAACTTATCAGAATAGAATCTAAAGGTGAAAATATCTGAAATTGCAGCCAACCGCAACCCCCTCCTAGCTCAAATAATGACAAGTTCAAAGACAGACGCACTTTAAATTCAAGGTCCCAAAAGGTTAAAAGCAAAAGGATGGAAAAAGATCTACTATGCAAACAGCGACCACAAGAAATCTGATGTAACTATATTAATTTCAGACAGAGTAGAATTTAAGACAAGAACTATTACCAGAGATAAAGAGGGATACTTCATAAAGTTAAGAAGGTTAATTTACCAAGAAGACATAATCCTAAATGTGTGTGTCCCTAATAGAATTTCTCCTTAATCATATACTAAATTTCCAAATGCAATTGAATATTACTGTATTTTATAAAATCTTTTTTTCTTCGTTCTGTCTATTCATGGGCAAATACCATCCTGTTTTTATTAAGGCTTAGAGAAGCTTTGTGATGTGCTTTTAATATCTAGTAGATTTAGGCCCTCAATCTGGCCCCACTGTTCTTGGTTTTTCTAACTGCTATTGCTTTTTTCCCTCGAAGTGGACTCTATAATCAATTTATCTAGCTCTGTAAAAAAAAAGTCTGATGGTATTTTTATTATTGCATTAAATCTATAAACTAACTTAGGAAGAAAAGATCGTTATGATATTGAGGCCTCCTGTTCAAGAACATATATTTTTTTCACGGATTCAGGTCTATTTGGTTTATTGATTTTTACCTTACAGAATAAAGCTATAGACAAATTATGGCAGACATCATAACAGTTATGAAACAGAATGTTGCCAATTTTGGAAATGCAAAAGAAAAAGCATGGCTGATTATAGTTGAGGGATAGAACGGTGAGGAAGAGCAGAAAGAAGCGTAGGGCTTTTTTTTTATTTATTTTTTTTTTATTTTTTAGAAGTTTAGGGCTTTTATTAGCCTTCATGAAGTAAGAAATCAGAAATGACAAAACAAGAAAAGGGTGTACTTATTTTTACGGAAGTTAGAGAAATTAAACCACAGTAATGTTACTATGTTGTAGGAGGGAAGAAGGGTCAATAAGGTGTATAGAGCTAAGGCACTGTCCACCTTAACAGGAGTTAACAGGGAAGGTCTACCAGTGATACTCTGATGATTTGGAGGACGATGGGAATAGGAGTATTTAATGGACAGCTATGGAAAGGAAGACACCCTAAACAATCTGAGCTCTCAAACCTGGGTTGCTGCCTTCCTTTCATCAGACACCCACAGACCCAGCTCTAGTTTGGAGGTTTTCCCCCTACACAGCAGACGGAAAGTTGCTCACCACTTCACGAGCAACAACCCCCAACCATGGCGGCAGCATGCCACACCAGGGGTGAGGAAAGAATAACTAGATTATAGCCGTCTTTCTGTGTTTTCCATCTGATCCCTGTGCCCCAAGAGGGACTTCTTTTCTTTTTATTAAAATCCAGGGGTTAATTGATTTGATTACTCATGCATACTAGGGAACAGGAAGTAGACTATAAATTACTGAAGTGGGCTGTCTGAGTTCAATCTCCAATCACAGGCAGTGGTAGACGATGGAGTAAGGGATGAGGCTCCCCCAGTTAGGGCCTCAAAAAGCCTCAGGCTCCATCAACAACCTGCCTCAAATCCTTCCATGGTTTCTCAGCAAAGCTTCTCCCCACTCCACCTGCTCCTGTCTGGCCAATGGTTGCTCTTTTGTGCTTTTATCTTTACTCTTTAGGGCTCTCCATTTATTCATTTAGATAAGAATACGTGTGAACTGACGGGTAGAGGGTGGGACCAGGGAACAGGAGACGAGTACGTAGTCCTACCTCCAGTCTCCTGTCATTTCTCTCCTTTCTCTCCCAAGGCACATTCCAAGTTTTAGATTTACCATGAGAAATATGATTATTGAGTAGGCTGGATTCTCAGGTCTGCTGGCCACCACATCTCCTGTGGTGAACCTACGAGATAAAGAATTATGAGGTGTGCTTGGTGTTATGAAATAAAAGCAAAGAAAGTTGGAGAGTGCCACAGGACAGCCCTCTTTCATGAACAGAGAAACATTCTGCAATACGAACCCCTCCCTGGGCCTCATGGGGCACCTTACATGTTACCTCTCCAGAAAAGTGGTCCATCAAAAGCTAATCAAGTAAAACAGTGATAATTTCCTATGGAGGTCGACCAAAGCCAAAGTAAGAAAATGGTGCATTTTGCATTACCACCCCAACTGTGATGGGAGAGTGTAGACACAGTCAGTATCCGGACAGTCACGTCTCTGATCCTTCATTCCCAAATCCTGTGTGATAGAAACACCGCTTATGTGGCTTTCCTGATACTTGTCATCGGGGATTACCACATACTTAGTCTAGAAAAATAAGTTATGTTTGTGAACATTAGCCTGGAACGAGGAAGCTGCTGTCTGGGCACTGGGACAATTACCAAAGGCAAGGTGGCATAAGGTGACTCAGACACGCGAGGAAGAAGAGGAGAGAAGGAATTAACAAGAGAAAAGCCAGCAAGAAAGAGGGAGCAGCTTTGTGTCTGAGACAGAATTGTGACAGAGGATGAGTTGGACACGTTTTTCCTTTGCCCCAAGACTTAGCCTCTCTTGCCCATCACAGGCCCAGAGGACTCCCTTCAAAGCCATGTGCAGGTGGAAACACCCGCCGCACCCACAGACATTGGGTGCATAGAGAGGGGTTTCCCTCCCTCTCACTCTGTCCTTCGCCTGCCTGCCGGCCAACTGTGGGGTTGGAGCCTGTGTTCAACTCTGTGACCCCTTAGTGAGAGGGGGGAGTGCCACCACGGTCTTGTGTCTCTGAGGCAGCACGGCCCACGGAGTTGTGGAGCTGGCTAATCTTTAATCTGACTCCACTCAGATGAGGTCCACATATTCTCTAAAGAGCAGACGCCCTCCCAGGACCATTGGCTGCCGTGTATCTCCAGCGCCTAGAAAGCCAGCATGGTCGCCCTGACAAGCTGCCCTGGCGTATTGCCCCCACACACCTTCTCTCAATTCAACTCCAACAGCCTCTCCTGCAGCTGTTTCCCACACGTGCTCTGTCCCCACCCAGGTATTTTCTACCACCAGGTGCCAACATCTCCTATAGTCAACAATTCAGCTAACAATTTGTTTGTGGGTTTATCCTCCAGCTGAATGGAAGAAATCTGGTGACAGATTAACCAAAGCAAACACAGAGCCAAAAGGAGTAGAGTGGAAATATAAATTACACCCTATGGGAGTCCAAAAGAAAAGATGATTAATTACAACCAAGTGAATCAGGAAATGCTTCATGGAAATTGTATCTGCACTGGGCCTTAGTGGGCAGGTTTCGACAGGCCAAATAGGAAAAGGTATTCCATAGGGCAGCAGTGGTGTAAGACAAGGACAAAGCTGAAAAGGGTTAGGGTAGGTGGAGTTCTGATCACTGAGGGCCTTGAATGCTGTGCTCAGGAACGTGGAGCTCATTCTGTACACAGTGGGGAACCAGTGGAGGCTTTAAGCAGAGGAATGATAGTATCAGATCTAATAATACTGACCCTTTATGGAGTACTCACTGTGATCCAGGCATCCCACTAAACACTTCACAGGCATTCACCTGCTTAGCCCTCATGATGGCCCCCTGAGGACGGTGAAGTGGGACAGCAGTTTGGGGATGGGTCAGGGGCGGAATGGTTAGGGGAGAGGCAATAGGAGAGGACATGATTTCAATGGACTAGAGCTCAGGGAGAATGGCCTGAGCTCAAGCCTACTGGCAGCAGCAATGACAATTGGCATTAGAATTCTGAGCAGGTAGAATCAGAGGACCTGGTGGTCGATTAGCTCCTGGAGTCAAGGGCACCAGTGACCAGATCTAGAAGGAAAGGCTCCAGGTAAACAACGCCAGCAGTCTCAAGACTTAGCTCCCCTACCTCTCCACTAACATCCCAGTCTCAGGAGAACAAGACACTTTCCCACCCGCTGACCATGAGACTTGGAAATTCAGGAAAGTTATAGCAATGAGGGCTCTTCCACTTGGTCCAGGTGGGAGACCAGATGGGACATGGAAGCAAATGAACTGGGAGCAATAAAAGCCCTCCCTATATGAAGCACTATGTGGCAGGCCCCGTACTGGGCACTTCACAGGCCTCAGGTCACTTAATGTTCAAAGTATCACTATATTGCTTTACTACAATGAAACAGATTCAGAGAGATTAGGTAACCGGCCTGAGCTCACACAGCTAAGGGGCAGCGCTGAGACACGCACGCTCGCAAAGTCGATGCTTCTGGCTGGTGCATGAAACTGCCTACACGGTAGATCGACTTCTCACAGGGCGGGCAAGATGTGTCTGGCTCAAGTTGGGTTCGCGCTCACATCTATTCATTCAGTTATTAGTCCAGTCACTCACTTATTCATATATTATGCCATTACTGAGCACCTACTATGTGGTAGGGAGGGTGCTGGGTAGTCAGAATAAAAAAATTAACAAGACGCCATCTTTGCCCTCAGTGAGAACAGTCTAGAAGGGGAGGCAGACAAGCAAACAGGGGAGGGCAGCTAACCTGGCTTGTGGGGGTGAAGGGGGAACTGAAGAAGACTTTCAGAGGTGATATGTAGGCTCAATCTGGAAGGAGTAGAAGGGTGGCTGGGCTCAGGTGAGGAAGTGAGAAGACAGCAGTGTTCCAGACAGTAGGGCTGGTGCAAATGCACAGGCCTGCCTGAGAAATGATGAACTCTGAACTGAGGACCAGAAGCAACTTGGGTTGCCAAAGGCAGAGATGAGAGGCAGAGGAGGCAGAGGCTGGAGAGTAGGGGAAAGAGAACGTTCCACTCAGAGTCAAGACATGGGTAGCCACTGAAGGGCAGACTTATATTTAATAAAGCTCTCTCAGGCTGCAGAGGGGAAGAGACAGGGGGCCAGAAGGTGAGGGAGGAGGCTACTGGTACACGTTTGGGACAACAGAGAGGCCAAGGAGTGGGAAAAAGATCTGGAAAATGTTTACGGGTAACATAGGGACTCCTAGTAAGTATTCCAGATGGGAGCAAAGGGCTGGGGCACCCTCGAGGATGACTCATGTCCTCAGCTTCCTCCACCAGCAGGCTTTCCACTCTAAACGGCTCTCTGCAGGTAGGTGGATACCAGTCAATCCTTATGCTCAATGCACATAGCCTGTGTGGATACCTGTGGTTCCCAAACCACTGCTTTTGGGGGAGTGCTAAGTATCTATGGAGTGAGGCTTCAGTCCTGGAGCCACCAGCCAAGGGAGGGTGTAACCCTCTCCACATGCAGGAAAAGGTTAGTTCAGGAGGACTGAGTCTCTCAAGCTCTGCATATTCCCAAGAAACACCTGATTTAGGCATGGCCCCTGGCCAGCTCCTGGGAGATGAGCTCTAGAGTCTCTGGAATATTCTGCCTGATAAGAGTGTTTCTGTATGCCCGAAGTCTTGGGCCATATGTTAGCAGTTTGTTCAGATAGTTTATGCTAACAATGTGATTTGTGGTGAACACCTATTTTGCTCTGGGGATGGAGTCTGAGTAGCTGAGGTCAGCCACACAGCACAGCATGCCTGCATGACAGACCCCCCTCCCCAATAAAAACCCTGGATACCAAGGCTGGGGTGCACTTCCTTGGTTGGCAACACTTCGCATATGTTCTGACACACTGCTACCAGAAGAATTCAGCATATCCCATCAGCTCTACTGGGACTGGACATCTGGAAGCTTGCACCTGGTTTCTCCTGGACTTTGCCCCATATGCCTTTTTCCTTTGCTGATTTTAATCTGCATCCTTTTACTGTAATACACTCTAACCACAAGTATAAGAGCTTTCCTGAATGCTGGGAGTTCCTCTAACAAACCACAGAGCCTGAGGCTGGTCTTGGGTACCCCTGACACATCCCACCAAGGGGTGACAGCAGAAAAGCACACAGCCCAAAACCCAGTATTTCACCCCAGAGGAGGCAACTTTAGAGTCAGGTCCTGCAAAAACAACCTAAGTGGAATACTTTGTGTACCACACAGAGGGCACAAGGACACCTGGAACGCTGGGAGAATATTTTCCAGCTTCTCCAGAATCCAGGGTCGCTCTGCTGTTCTCCCTGTGGCCTCTAGGAGCTTGCTTTGGTTCTGACCTCTATTATCCAACAAAGCATTTTACCTTTTTGTTTTCAGCTTTTGCAAAAAGTGTAATATCCTCCCCCTCTGCCCCTCCAGTTTGTTTCTTTTGCCAGATAGTTGTGTCAAAACTGCCGGCAATTTCCAGATTCTGTAAAAGAGAATTTGCCCTGAACAACAGATGTGAGAATCTACAGTGTGCCCTAGAAACATAATACATCACTATGGTGTAAATTTATAGGTTATTCAGATAACATGCTGTGATACAACAGGGAAACTAAGCTTCTTAGCAATGTGTATGATCTACAGCCAGGAAATCTGAGGTTCGAGTTGATGTGAATACAAGCTTTCTGTGCGCAACCTTCCTCCTCACTTTACCGCTTGCTCGGTTTGTTGACAGAACGTGAGATGTTGCGAATGAGTGGCACCCACCTTCTCTTCACATTTATCCAGAAAAGGATCTGGACCAATAGGTATTTCTGCTCAACTTGCAGTCCAAACCCATTCTTGGCTTCAACTCCAAGCCTAGGCATCAGGAACTTTTTTACAGTATTTCAGTTAAATGAATGACTTTTCAGAATACATCCCTATACACATTTGTAAAGCCACTCTGCATCTCCCCAGGCCCTGCCACATCCTGGTTTAGCTTCCTCTTCATTATCTCCCTCTCTCCAGTACACCGGGGCCCTCAGTACTGCACCTAGATCAGTGGGAAGCAAGACAGGAAGTTCTTCACCTGTTTATGACCTTGTGTGAGGCACGGCTCAATGTGGACAGCAGAAATATGGGTACTGTAAGCACAAAGGAACTTAATACAAGAAACGCAGTGGTAGCAAGTTATTGGAAGGGCTAGAAGACTGGATTCTAGGCTGGCTTCTGGAAAGCCCGCACTAGAACTATAGAGTTCAAGTCTGTACTTCCATGCCTGCTAACCAAGGGTCTATATCCTCTGCTACTTCCTCCAAACCACCTTTCTACGTCAGGAAGCTAGAGAATGACACTGCTGCAGGCCTTCCCTCTGTCCTTGACCTTGCTCAGCAACAACAACTACTGGAGCAAGATGACAGCCCCTCCCTCACTTCCACAATCCAAATCCTGCTCGTGCACGTAAGGTGGATGCCAGACCCCAGCTGTTGAGGGAAGGTTAGGAATTTTTCCAGCATTCTCAGTACAGGAAACATTACTAGGTGAGGGTGGAGACTTGCGTCAGGAGATACACTGCACTCCACTGCACGCTATTAAGGTGTTTTCAAGATCTCACATTCCCTGTATGACCAGGATCCTGAATAAGAAAAGACAACAATCTCCAGAGAAGGACATAAAGGAGGAAAGTATGCCTTCTGCTACCATCTCCTCTTCCACTGCAATCTGCTTAGAAGTTATTTCCAACTAGTCCTGCCCTCTTAGCTTGTGTCTCTTCTGACTACTTTCAGTCTAGCCCCCTGTTGCTAAGAGTCGACAATAACTCCAAGTCTGAAGCTGGAAGAGATTCTAGAAACAACCCTTTATTTAAAGGAAAAGAGCTAGAAACTTGAGAGTTTCCGTAAGTCTCCCAACTTTATCATTTGGGTCTTCAACTACCTTCATCCAAATATTTAAGGTAACTCAGTGATGCTAGAGATGCCATAGCTTTTTGCTCTTCAATTCAGCAAAGGTTAAAACGTCCTAGCCTTTCCTGTCAAGTGTTAATCTCTTAAATTTGAATACAAGTGGTCCCCCAAAGGCCCTGATTAACTGGACCTTAGGGGGACCTTCCTTAACTCTGATATAGAGAACATAGGGAGTATTCAGAAAGAATATATATTTTAACCAGAGATGCTTGCTTGCTTGCTTGCTTTAATGTTTTGAGAGAAAGAGAGACAGAGGGTGAGCGGGTAAGGGGGGGAGAGAGAGAGACACAGAACCCAAGCAGGCTCCAGGCTCTGAGCTGTCAGCACAGAGACCGACATGGGGCTCAAACTCACGGACCACAAGATCACGATCTGAGCCAAAGTTGGACGCTTAACCAACTGAGCCACCCAGGCGCCCAAACCAGAGATGTTTTCATTTGTTTCGTTAGTTGCTCTCTATATTTCTGTTCTCTATTTCCTAAAACAATATGAGGGATGAAAAACAGAGTTTTAAAAAAACACACACAAAGAGGAATACAGTACTTTGGGATGGGCATGAGGGGCAGAGATTTGGCTAGTAAAAGAGAAACGCATTTTGGGACACCTGACTTTGAAGATTCCAGAACTTCCTGGATATTCCAGTCCTTGGATAACTCTGAAGAAAGACTCCAAGGAATTTGAGAGTGGGAATTTAGGAATTCAGTTAGAAGACACTAAACTGAAGAGCTGGAGAGTTTGTACCACTGAAAGGGACAACTGGTGAACAGACAAAAGACTGCTTTAAGGCAGGGGTTTCTCAACCTCAACATTACTGACATTTTGGACGAGATAATACTATGCTGTGGGGCTGTCCTGTGCATGGTAGCGTGCTTAGCGGTGTCCCCAGCCTGTAGTCTTCAGATGCAAGTAGCAACTCCACAGTCCTCATCACCAAAAATGTCACCAACATTGATAACTGCCCCTTGGCGGGGGTGGGAGGGGACAAAATTATCCCCAGTTGAGAACCACTCATTTAAAGTTTAAACTTGTGAATCAGAGGGAGAGAGAAACAGGGGAAGAACCTGGGAAGTTAGCATTTCTCTTTTAATCTCACATATTTCTTTTAGGCGGTGACTTCAGGACCTCAGCTGATACAGACCTTCCTCGACTTACAAGGGGGTTTAAATTGAGATAAACCCCATCATAAAGTGAAAATGTCATTAAATCAAAAAATGCATTTAATATACCTAACCTACCTACCTGCTGGACATCATAGCTTAGCCCAGCCTCCCTGAAACATGCTCAGAACATTTACATTAGCCTACAGTGGGGCAACATCACCTAACATAAAGTGTATTTTATAATGAAGTATTGAATATCTATCTCATGTAGTTTACTAACTACTGAACTGAAAGTGAAAAACAGAATGGCTGCATGCAGAATGGCTATCAGTGCAATGGGTGTTCACCCTCGTGATCATGTGGCCGACTGAGAGCTCCAGCATCCTACCTCATATCCCTAACCCAAGAGAAGATCAAAATTCAAAGTCCAAAGTATAATTTCTACTGAATACGTATTGCTTTTGCCCCATCGGAAAGTTGAACGTTCTAAATCGAACCACTGCCCATCTTCGACCTTCTTTTGGCATTTCCTCTTCATCTTAAAATACCGTGGCATCTTTATTGATAAGGGCTCCTCCTACTGGACATGCTGTGGTTTCCCCTTCAGTCTCCAAAAGCTAAGATGTTGCCCCCTCAGCTAGGATATTTTAGCAAACCCCCACCCCTTATTCCCTGTCCCAAATGTACTAAAGAATGGGGCGCCTGGGTGGCTCAGTCGGTTAAGCATCCGACTTCGGCTCAGGTCATGATCTCGCTCTTTGTGAGTTCGAGCCCTGCGTCGGGCTTTGTGCTGACAGCTCAGAGCTTGGAGCCTACTTAGGATTCTGTGTCTCCTTCTCTCTCTCTGTCCTTCCCCCACTTGTGCTCTGTTTCTCTGTGTCTCTTAAAAATAAATAAACATTAAAAGTTTAAAGAAAAAACCAAATGTACTAAAAAAGCTCAAAGGTCATCTATCACTGCACAAGTTGAACAGTTTGGAGGAACTGTTCCACACAAAAGCTGTTGAATTCAAAGACATTCTGAAGAAAGAGAAAAAAGTTCAATGAGAGCATCAGTGATTCCTCCACTCTGAAAAGAGGTTATCATGCTTCAAATGAGCACACAGTCACGTAAGAAACTGCTGCCTGGAATATCCCTCGGTTCTCTCCCGAAGCAAGCCCTTCTCTGTGCCCCTCAGGAAGTCTCTGCCTGTGACCATATGTCTGACCCCCAAACCCGTTTCTTGACTCAAAGATTGACAAAGAGTCTTCCTTTTCTCTCCTTATCTCCTCTGTGGCACCAGGGGGCCTGAGAACTCCAGTGATGTCTTAAATACCTTTTCTCTGACATGACATCAAACTCAAAAGTGGCAGCCTTGCTAGAAGGGATGCCTTTGATATTACGAAGCCTTTAAAAGTCCTGCATACCTTCTAGAAAGGATGTAACCTGAGAGCCGATCTCTGGCAGGCATCCACTGATCTCAGGAGATGTTAGAGGCAGAATTCACTCAGTCAATAATTATTTATTGGGTACCCACTATATGCCAGGTACTTGGTTAGGGGCTAAAGAGAGAGACATAATTCTGCCTTAACGGATCCACCATAAAGCAGAGAAAACTGATAAAGTGGTGTGATAGGGAAGCACAGAGTGCAGACAAGTGTCATCAATGAAGGCTAACACCAGGCACAAAAGGTTGATGGTGGACTTCACAGCAGTCAAGTTAACATCATCTGAACCCAGTGGCCAATCAATCCTAACATCTCAAAAAGTGAAACAATCCGTCATACGTTCCTCCCAACGTGCCAAGAGTAGAAAACACATAGCACCACTTATGGAGTATTACTGGCAAAAAAAAAAAAGTACTGAATCTAATTAAGTCAGCTTTACCCAATAACAGGAAATACAGGGGTTAAAGGAACAGGTTAAATGACACCAAGAGGATGCAATCGGACAAATTCAGAACGAAGGAAGTTGTACAGTGCAAATAATCTAGTCTCTTCAACAAATAAATGGGATGAATTCCAAAATAATAATAATAATTGTTATTATTAATACTACTAATAATTGGTTAATAATAAGAGCTGTTAGAGATGAAGATAAATTGAAATTTCAGATACAAACCAACCAAATGTAATTTTGTAGAGATCATTTAGATCTTTATTCAAACCATAAAAGGACATTTGGGGGAAAATTACCTGAAATTAAACATGAATTAGAGATTAGATGATATTAAAGAATTATTATTACCTTTATTGAGAATAATAATGGTATCATGGTTCTTAGTCTTAAAAGGGTTCTCAGATTAAATGATATTTGAGCTGGCTAAAATATTCCAGATATATTCGCACATTATTTGTATAATTAAAATGAAAATGAGAAGTAAAAGAAAAAATAAAGTGTAGAAACCAGGTCTTTCTTATTCAACATAACATATGAGAGGGACCTCATTTAATCTAAGGAGTTGGGTAGAAGGCACATCTATGGAAAGCAGGTTCCAATGATGTTGATTACTGCAGAAGAGGTATTCTGAAGAGAAGAGAGAAGCAGGTAAGATGTATTCTAAGACCTTGCTACTCAAAGAGTGGTCCCTGGCCCAGAGCACCAACATCTCTTGTGTTTTATAAATGCAAAATCTCAGGCCCATCTCAGACCCATTGAATCAGAAAATATATTTTAACAAAACACCCAGGTGATTCATTTGCACATTAAAATTTGAGACTCACTGCTCTAAGCGCGTGCTCATCTTTTAATAAAGTTGCTTCATTATCCACCTCTGAAAGCTCCTAGTGACCAAATCTAAGATTTCATGCAGGATCCCCTGGGAGCAAAGATTTGTGTATTAATCTGTTGCAACACCTACACCGGTTCCCTTACTAATGGCTGATCCACCATCTATTCCTGGCCCCAAGCCACACAACATCCTCCCTGCCATGCTTCCTAATTGGTAATCTGCCACCCATGACCTTGACCAGATGGTGTACTGCCTTGGGACCCCTGGCCTCATCAGCTGATTCCACACTTAGGCAGAACCACCATACAAAGGGAGGCCAGTGCCTGGAGCAGCCGTAGAGATGGATGGGCCCCCAAAGATTGTGGCATGCAATTAAAGGGAAAGAACTCTATTAAGTATTTTTATGAGAGGCCAAGGCCCTTTACAGATAGGGGTCACCAGCCCTGCTATTAATCTAGTCTTGCTCTGTCCTCCGAATAGGAAATACTTTACATATGAAGAGATATGAGGAGGGCACAGGGGCAGATGTGGAGTGCTTCAAATCCATCCGGATAAGTGGGAGTCCCTTCTACCCTCTATTTACCCAAGACAGGAAGGAAGGTTTGTCTCCATTAGTGATATCTTCCCTTTTGGGTAGAGCCAACTTGGGAGCAGTGTCTATGCCTTCTTTTGATTAACTTTTGTTCATGCACATGGCTGTTTAATGAATATTGATTCTGGTGATTGCTTTGATTAATAGGGTCTGAGGAATTTCACACTTAATATCTGAGTTGAGATGAGGCATGTGGCATCATTTCAATTCTCAGGGAACTGGCAACTACATCACAGCCTCTTTTATAAAGTGTCTTAAAAGAAATCCTTTCCATGTTTCTGAATATTGGCCATCAGACATGCCCGACATCTTCAAGTCTGACTTTTAGTTTTGCATCAGCTAGCTGCCTGAGGGTGCAGAAAAGAGAGCTGAACAGTGAGACTGTGGGGGTGGTGGTTTAGGATGTGGGCTCTGAAGCCAAATTGCTTGGGCTTAAATCCCAATTTTGCTATTTACCATCTGCGTGACACTGAAATTACTTACCACCTCTGTGCCTCAGTTTCCTACATGTAAATGGGGATAATAATGTCTTCTGTCTCACCATTTTGTCATGAGGGTCATATGAGGTAACATATGTAAAGCACTCGGAAGAGCGCCTGGAACAGAGTAAGTGCTCACTAACGTCATTATTATCACTGATACAAATACCTACTACGTTCCAACACCAATTCTCTGACACTAACTGGGTGTCCTATGATTCCATTCAATTCTGACACTAACTACTCAGAGTTAGCACAGACCCAAGAAGTTAAGGGTAAAGTCCTTTTATTCTAACTACTCGTAGTACCAGATCCCACGAGATAAAGAGCAAGGTCCCCAAGATAGCCTTTATTTCAGATGCCAGTTGCAAGGGGGATCCCCAAATACCTGCACTTGTGTGTGACTTGGCTACAAATTCAGGGGTTCCAATGTCCCAGCCCCTCTTCAGGTTTGACAATTCACTAGAATGACTGAAGGCTACAGTTCTGAAACCGCCAAACACTGAAGGTACATAGGGTAAGTTCTTGCGGGAAAGGCACAGAACTTCTTTGCTCTCTCTGGGCATGTGACCCTCTCAACACATCCACTTCTTCATCAACCAGGAAGCTCTCCTCAGCGCCGGTTTTCAGTTTTTGTCTGGGGTTTCACTGTACTATCACCACTGATTAAATCACAGGCTGCCTGAGCAAACTCGATCTCCAGCCCTGCTCCTCGCCCCAGAGGTCAGGGGGTGGGGTTGAAAGAAAGTTCCATACTCTAATCATAACCATGTCTTGGTTTTTCTGACATAACCAGTCCCTCCCTTGAAAGTGTTTAAGGCCCGTCAAGAGTCACCTCATTAGCATAAACTCAGGTATGGTCAAAGGGGCTCTTAGGATAATAAAAGACTCTACTATCACATGGGAAATTCCAAGGATTTTTGAAACTCTGTGCCAGGAACCAGGGACAAAGACCAGCTGTGTTCTTTATTATATCATACTCAATAAATATTCCAGCACTTACGTTGGGCCAGGTACTATGCTAGGCACTGGGGAATAATCTGTATTTTCAATGGTTTTCATTAAGCCACAAGCCTGCAGAACAGCACCATGCCTTGACCAGGATTCAGGATCAGCACCTTTACTTCACCATCATGACCACCCACACAGAACCATACCTCAAGGGTTTGAAGAACCACAACTTTTTTGGGCTGCAGGGCACCTGAGAACTTATGAAAACAACTCCACCCCTTTACAGATGAGGAAACCAAGAATCAATTGGCTCAAAGTTTTATTCAGTCAGTGACACATGTCATGACTGATAATCTGTACCTATTTCCATTCGCCATGAGCTATGGGATCAGAGACCTCAGCAACTGTGCCAAAGGTGAAAAGTAGCTATTTACTGTTCTTTGGATTAAGGGCCTAGTCATTCTCCTCTGCCCCACTATTACGGCCCGCAGAGTTGGCTTGGAAGACATATAGGACATGATAGCGAGAGCTGATGGTCAGAGGAACAGACATCAGACATCCCTTCTCCCTTCTCTCCTAAGCGAATCAGCTCTCCTACCACCACCTTCCTCCCTGGAGGAAAGGTCCTAAATCTCTGGCAACTCCATTCTACTCGGTATTTGAGGAGGGGACACCCACCATGTACAGAGCATCCTAGTAGCTGCTGGGTACACAGAGCTGAGTAAGACTTGGTCTTATATATCTACATACATAACTTGAATGAGAAAAAAAAAATGTGAGAAATGTGGCACCAAAGGTGTAGTATACCATCAGAATATAGGGGAAAGAGAATTAATTAAGGTGAGGAATCCTAGTAACACTGCTTTTACAGGGTACTAACCTTTCTGCTAATCTAAAGGCCGATGAGGAAGAACCCAAAAGCTAAAATATGCTGAGTGCCTGCCATGCTATGCAAATACACAATGTTTTATTTGCCTTCAATCCTCTAATTAAGGGTTTTCAAATGATTTTTATCATGTGCCCTAATTTATAAAACATGTGGACAATTTCATAAATATATACATGGTTACGGGTGAAATGTGAACATATACTGACGTATTGGGTAAAGCACATAAAACACAGCAAGATAATAAAAATGACCAATTGGAAAACCGGATTTCCCATAGATGGCTATTATCAACATCCTCTGTTCCCACCTATTCTTTCTGACACTCCTTCGTTGAGGGGTGATGTCTGTGTTCCCTCCCTTTGAACCTGGGTGCAAGTTTGTGGCTACCCCAGCTAGACAGGGTCATAAAAGGAGATACCACTCTGCTTGGCTCTTTCTCTCTTGGGATGTGTGCCTGGGGGGCCCTGAGCTGAAACAGAAGGGTAGATGGCCCAGGCAGACAGGAGCTGACAGTCCCCATCAACTCCCTGACAGGATGATGCAGGTCCCAGCCTTTGAACCGACCCAGGTGACACCATGTGGAACAGAGACCAGCTATCCCTGCTGAGCTCTGCCCACATTGTAAAATGGTAAGTGGGATCAATACTGTCGGTGCTCTAAACTGCTAAGTTTGGGAGCGATGTGTTCTACAGCCACAGTAACTAGAAAAAAAACAAAGATGAGGTAAAATACTTCTAAATTATCTTACTTTATCAATGGCATAAAAACTCTTTATACTCTTAATATTATCATTCATAACAATACGTTTAGTGAGAGCAACGTAGTTGGATATACTTCATTAAAAAGCAAAAAAAAACTCACGATGCAATAATTCAGAGTTGGGAGTTCTATGCCTGGTTTATTTCCCCACTAGATTTTTTTAAAATTGAGGTATAATTGACATATAACATTGTATTAGTTTCAGGTGTACAACGTAATGATTCGATATTCATACATATTTTGAAGCGATCAACACAGTAAGTCTGGTTAACATCCATCATCACACACAGTTACACATTTTTTTCTTGCAATTGAATTTCTAAGATCCTAGTAACTTTCAAACATACATTATTATTAACTATAGTCACCATACTGTTATATATTCTATCCCCAGGACTTATTTATTTCATAACTGAAGTTTGTACCTTTTGACCCCTCTCCCCATTAGATTTTCATGGCAGACTTGGCCAAAAAGATACCTCATTTCATGAAAACACAATATAAACCTACGGATTGTACCCTGTAGTTAATGTTACTAACCCGTATTTCAAAGTGTCTTAACAAATCTTAATTATTTTGTCTTCTTGTCAGAGCTAAGTATATCCATTTTGTTTTTACCCCAAAATGTGGCTGAGAGCTCAGGCCAAGAGTAGACGATCTGGCCCCACCGTTCTCTTGATTGCTTGTCTGCTGCTTCTTTACAGGAATCTCTTAATGCCACGCATTCATTTAATGAGGAAAAGTTCAGTTACACCAGATAAAGAAGAGAGGCACTACTGCTGTAGTCACCTGTTTACTACCTCCAGAAGGCCCTCACCGCCCTCAGGATAAATAAATATCCAAGCCTCAAACCTGGCAGACCGTGTCATCTGCTCCCTCATATGCACCTGGGCGCCAGTCTTTCCAAATCACTTGCAGCCTCTGTTCAGTTCCTCACAGTGAATGATTATGGAATACATCCATGTATCTGAGTTGAAGTCAAATGCACAGAAGACAGCCGCTCATTCTAAATGTATGCGCACTTTGTCAAGGATGGTAGAGAGAAGGGGTCCCACGTACTTGTGTGACAACCTTACCCAAAACGATGGCAAAAATGAGCCAAACATTCCTTAAAGGTGCCTGAAACTGTAGGGTTGGGGGTGGGGGCAGAGGAGTCCTTGTGCTAACTAAGGAGTCTGTACCAACCACACTGTATTTCTCTTCTGACTTGGCGTGGATGGTATAATGGTAGCCACACCCCAACGGGTAGCCTTGACCACCTTTCCTTCAAATGTGTGATCTTTAAAGCCTTATTATCTTTTAAGTATGGTTCCCATTATCCCCTCGAACAAGACTGTTTATCTGGTACACAGCTTTACTTTTCTGATGAACGTCCATGGCAAAATCTAATTCTGTTACCCAAAAATGTCCTTTTGTAGACAAACCTTTAAAAGCTCATCTATTCTGTAAAGTAGGTATATTTATATTCTTCGTTTCCTTTAGGGATAGAGGAGGGAAATGGAGTAGGCAAATGCATTCAGCTCACCAGTTATTAATGTCGTGGATTACATCCTCCGCGGATTATAAGGGGTGTGTTTTTCATTCTGGGCCAACACTGACCGAAGTACCTGGGGAATAAAAACTCATTTTAAAATTAGCCCAAGCAAAAATAAATAATGAGGGAAGAAAATGCACTGTAAAAAAGAATAATATGAAGCAGGTGAAAGCCAGATAATACGGTTTTGATCAATCACTGCTTTGGACTGCCTTTTCCCTGCTTTCTCTGCCATTTGCATGCATAATTGAATGTTGCCTACTTGATGAAAAGGAACGCTTAGGAGAAAATATTGCCATCACGATGACCAAGAGTGGCTAAATTTGTGCTTTACTAACCTTCAAGGCTCCCTTGTAGGAAAGGTCTTGTTTTCAGAGTCTGTGCCCCCTTAGAATTTAGGTCTAGTTTGCCTTTCATGGATAGGCGGTAGACCTTCTAGGGAATTAGCTCTCTATACCTTGGTGTGTCCCTATTAGCCTATTAGGGATTCTTAACGGCATTTCCTTATGAAATTTCCTCAGACATCCACAATTCCCAGGAGATCTGAACATGACGTTTCTTAACACTCATAGTTGCCTTTTCTCTTCCTTTCTCTTATTTATCCTTTGGAAAAGTATTTTTTTTTAAACATTTATTTATTTATTTTTGAGAGACAGAGACAGAGTGTGAGTGGGGGGAGGGGCAGAGAGAGAGGGAGACACAGAATCAGAAGCAGGCTCCAGGCTCTGAGCTGTCAGCACAGAGCCCAACGCGGGGCTCAAACCGACGAACCGTGAGATCATGACCTGAGCCAAAGTCGGATGCTTAACTGACTGAGCCACCCAGGCACCCCTGGTGAGTATTTTGAAGATGTGGTCTCCTTCTTTTCCCAAATATATAGTGACCTAGACCTCTTCACTCCTTGGCAATCTCTGTGAATCTCTTCACTTCTTATCTTCCTTGTCACTGGAGTGATAGCATCTGAGTTAACTCGAGAGGAGAAGATAGCATTAATTTTGCACACCTCCAAAAGAATGATAAGGCTGTCTGTACATGATGGCAACACAGCTACTGTGAGGACTGATTTATTGAAACATAAGGTTTATAGTACAGATACAAGAAAATTAATCGTTTGATGGCAAATTCGCTTTCCCCTCTGTGGTAGCGCCCAGTAGCTTAGACCTATATGTAGTGGAGTAATCCCCAGAAAGCCTTTTCTTCTGCCTTGCTAAGTAGCACTGTATATCAACAAACCTTATAAAATAATACCTCGAGGTGCCCCACTGGTATTCTAGAAGCCATCTTTGGGAGCCAGTCAAGCTCAATGAACTGCTCCAGGGAAAGCTCTGACCTTCCAGTGAGTTCCTTGCTGGGCTCCTGCTGACAAACCATTGACCTGAGGGGCAGAGGGCATTGTGTTTTCTTGTTCACCACTGGAAATTATATTTTCATAGACTCTCCTTAGGAAGACCAGAAAGTGCCTTCTTTTACTCCTTTTGTGATACTGTTAATTGAACTTCATGCAAAGTAAAATTGGTCTTCTACAGCTCCCTACACACGTGGGTTACACAGCAGATTTCACTACAACCAAATTGCTTTCTCCTTCGTTACATATTTTCCATTTTTTAATCTACACTTACAAATGCAGTCACTGAAAAAAAAAAAAACAACTAGCCTTTGGGCCTAATGTACTTTTTTTAATAATGATTTTTTTTAAAAGGGAACCTACATTGGCCTGACTTCCTTTTGTCTGAATAAAAGCTTTAGCACAGTATAAAAGGGTTGCATGTGCTGAAATGTTGCCCAAGGATATGTGTTATTATTCCTCCCCCCTTGACCAGCAGGGTCTCCGTTCTCTTTCCCTTTCAGCCTTTTGTTTGAACAGATGGGATTGGGGAAGCAGGGAAAGAAAGCCATTCTGTTCTCATTAACTCTCCCCATACACAAACACAAACCTGGGCTTCAGGGACTCTGAAACGGGACAGCTCCCACTCTATTGCCATTGAGACCTGATGTACTGAGATACAAAGAAAGCCAGGCCCAGGGCCCACATCACCATTTCAATGAGGTTGCTAACCAGTAAAATTATGTTTATATACGTTTTTATAAGTACATTCTCAAAAAGATGTGTCTATATAACACAAGCAAATATCACGTGTATAGAAAAATCCACCTATTACATGTAGTATATATAATATAGTATTTTCAGAAATTTCTTTATCAGCTATGGTGATATCTTGAGTACAAATATATTTGTGATGAAATATAATGGTGTTCTGTGAATTATAAAATAAAATCCTTTCCCCCTTTATCACGTCTTCTCTCTATAGAATAGAGCTTAAATATATTGAGAATGGTGGGGTTCCTATTATCTCATGCTCTCTTGTTCAGCTGTAGTGTAAAAATTTTTATTAAGGTTTCTAGTTTGGATGGTCTTGTTTGTTAAAGCTCTTGACCAAGAAAAATGTCACAAAAAAATTTAAAAATATGGGTCCAAGTATTCAAGGTCTCTCTTCCGGGGTCCTTATACAAATAAAAGACTTTAAGAAATACATACATATATATCTTGAGAGAAAGTAAAAGGCTTTCCAGAAAGAGCTGAGGGTGTTTCCCCCCTGGTGAGCTAATGCCGGGAAGTGCTATCTTTTGTTCTGGATGCTGGATTAGAAAGTGGTCTGGCCTATTTGTTAGATCATATTTGCTTTTAAATCTCCGTCCATCCTCATTACTATGATGAGGGTACTGAGGCAAAGATAAACAGAGCCTGAAAAGATGTCTTCTCATGGCCAGATGCTACCACATGGGCTTCTGACTCCACGAGCCCTAGGTCTCAGGAGGGCGAGCGAAAAAAGAAAATGCCCAGGAACAGATGCATTTATATTTCATAGCACATTCATACATGCAAAGTGCAGTCCCCAAGGAGCAGGACGCTACTTTTACTCTTCCAGGACTTCTAAAGGTGTGGAATGTGTAGAATAAACACGAAATGGGTAAAACTGTGGAGATGGTAAAAAGATCAGTGGGTTGCTAGGGGTTGGGGAGAAGGAGAGCTGAGTAGGTGGAGCACAGAGGATTTTTAGGGCCGTGAAAATATCCTGTGAGATACCATAATGATGGATATGTGTCAAAACATCTGTCAAAATACATTTGTCAAAACCCACAGAATGTACACCACCAAGAGTGAACCCTAATGTAAACTATAGGCTTTGGGTGATAATGATGTGTCAATGTAGATTCAACGACTGTAACAAATGTACTGCTCTGGTGGGGGAGGCGACGCGTGTGTGCAGGCAGAAGGTACGCAGCAAATTTTCACTTTCCTCTCAATTTTCCTGTGAGCCTCAAACTTCCCCTAAAAAATAAAGTCTATTTTCTAAAAAAGAAAAACAGTCTTTTTTTTTTTTTTCAATTAAATGGATTTTGTGGCATGTCTCTTGGTGGGATCCCCCAAACACAGGGGAATATTTGTATCAGAAGACAAGCATCTCTAGGCGATAAACGATCCTTTGTAGTGCTATCAAATATTTCCTCGGAGTTTGTTATGAACACAAATTCGCCAGTTTACTTTTTTTTTATGCCCAAAGAAACCAAAGCACAAAATGCTCCAGGCCTGAGTTTGTGATCAAAAAGAGAAATTGAGTAAAATTTCTATTCCTTATTAGCAATTGTTAACTCAGGAACACAGGATTCAAAAGAACCTGTTGAAAATAAAACATTTTGTCAACTATCCAGATCACATCAAAACATGCTGATATTTAATATCCTGTTAGGGAAAAAGAAAAAAAGAACTCTGTTGTATACCATAATTGTTTCCTGCTGTATAGAAAAAAAAATGCAGATCTGGACTTCAACTAGAAAATCTTGGAATATCTTTCAATATTTTTATTTTCAAAATCGGTTCAGATGGACCAGGCTGAGGGCAGAGAAGATGGCTCTAAATTGGCCAAACAACCACAGGGAAAAAAGGCCAGTGATAAAAGGCAGCCAGTCCCAAGGGGGGCTGTCTTGCAGGGCACCGTGGGGGTCAGCACTGGCTTTAGTCCTATTTAATATTTTTATTACCAATCTGAAGGGGGAGGGGAGGCTGAATAAAAATGAAATCTGCAGATGGCTACTCATTACGGAGGATTTGCAGACCCCAGGAAGAGCAGGAATGAAATTCAGAGGTTCATTTGGAAAGGTGGTCAGAAAAAAAAACAAAGGCGGCTGGAAAGCAGTGAAATGGGGAATCCCAGGGCAACAACTCCATTGCAGCAGGTGAAAGGCATCTTGGGCTGCAGGAATTCTGAGAGCTTCCTGGCAGTGGTCAAGTTTTACCCCTGCTTATTAAGGAACGCCACACATTTTAGGTGTTCGGATTGGCAAGGTAAAGGTCTGCGAGATGGTCTTTAGATTGCTGAATTCAGTTTCAAGAAGACATAGGGAATTTAAGTTAGGATCTCTTCTCTGCCTTCATAATTGCACGTGCTCCTGCTGAGGGGTGATTTAAGGCATATGGATGATTAAAAAGACCAGTAGGCAACCAGGTCCGTGCCATTCTTCGATGTGCACAGGCAGCCCTCTGTCCTCAGAGCCTGTCACTCTGTGCAGCTTGGCTCCTGAGATGTACACAAAGCCTTTCTTCAGGAAGAGCTACCCACAGGCCTGGCCTCCCTTTGCTAGTGACCCATTCATTGAAGTGCTGCCCCTGCAAGTTCTGCAAGCTGTCCCTATGTGCTCAGCAGAGAAGTCATCGTCAACTGAGGAGATCTCCTCTTTGCTCGGAACCCTCCGTGGCTCCCAAATGCCTGTAGAAAATTGGCATTCCTTAACCTAGGATTCTGGCTGTCTCCTAAAGAGCATGTAAGTTACTGCACCATCCCTGGAGTCAAGACTGATCAGCTTCAAACTGCCTGACTCACCAAATGCCCATTGTTTCAACTACCAACTACCAGGCACTTTCAACTACCAAACAGGGAAACCAGTATCTGCCTCATCATGTTGTTCTAAGGGTCAAATGAAAGAAATATACATAAAGTGCTTGTATCGTGTCTGGTACACCGTAAGTGCTCAAAGGATGCCAGCCACAGCTTTTTGTTTGACAATTATTCACAATGTATCCCTAATGCCCCTTTATCAAATGACCTTTCAAAAACAATCTTCCTGGGTTTATTTATGGCACGTGTTTTATCTTCCAGAAACTGGCATTTCTAGGAAAAATCTTTAATCTACCATATACCAGTGATCTTTTCCTGCAGAAGCTTGATGACCTACCTGCTCCATGTTGAACAGGCACCCATGTTTGTGGCTCTGCCTGCCTCACGGTGGACCAGCTTGTCATACAGCACCCTTCACTCTCTGATCTCAACCCAACCTTCCAGCCTCTCATCTTTCACACTCCTCTTGCCCAGGCTCCTCACAGTGTCTCCTACAGGCACACCCCCACCTTCGTCCAACACCCCCCCACCCCGCTGCCACCAGACTGGTTACCCACGCTGTTTGTTCACACACCTGGGGTTTTCATGCCTCTGTGTGTCACTCACAACGCTCCTTCCGTCCTGCCATTACTTCCTCACTTAGAAACAAAATCTCATTCCCTTTAAGGCCCCATCAAGATGGTGCCACTTCTGTGAAGCCTTCCCAGGAACTACTCTGCTCTATCCCTTCTCTGAGGAAACCAATCTCTTCCTCTGGGTTCCCACTACTGTAACTCCCAACAGGCTGCGTGGCTGTCTCCATCTCGATTGTGAGGGCTCCTGCGGTCAGAAGTGTGTCTTACTCAACCTACACCTCAGGTTCCTGGCACAGAAGTCCTTAATAATTATTTGCTGAGTGTTTTAAACTTGTTAACTCATGAATGGCAGCTGTTCTTGCTGGAGAAAGGGAAGAAGCTCCAGGGAATCCAAGGAAAGGGGCAGACAGGTCTAGAGACAGGAGAGCCTGGTCTATCCACTAGGACCCCCTGCTGGACAGAGAAAGTGAGTGCAAGTAAGCAGCTTTGAAATTGACTTTGGGACTGGGAGCCCTTTCCCCACGGGAACTGGGTCTGGGTTAGCCACAGAGAAGCACTGGAAGTGAGATTCCAAAATGCAATTTCACAGTTGGAGCCACCTTCCTCCTCCAGCATGGCAGCAGCACGTCTGTCCTGGGGACAGGCACACAGACTGTGTAATCAGGCTCAGCTGGTAATCAGGGAGCTGCCAAACAGACGCGAGACTAAATTACCTTCCCGTCCCGGACAAAGTGGCCTTCTCGATGAGGGTTCAAACCAGTGATGGTGGAAAAAAACAAAGGAAGGCAAGTGGCAGCTGCTACCAAACACCTGGCCAGTGGACGGCTCCCAATCCGTCCTTATTCAACCCGCAGACCCTCTAAAGCCAGGGTTGCTTAATGAGGAGCGAGTGTTTCAGACCAAAGGTATTTGGTGCCAAAGTCATCGTTAGAGGAGGAAAACAATTTATGCCCACAGTGACAACAAAAGGGGCAGAACCAATTTCCTGTCAACAGCCTGCCAATGGCCGACCGAGTAAACTTGGAAGAAACAATGTGCCTCAGTTTCCCTCTTTTGTAATTGAGAGGAATGTGCCCTCACATCCCAGATTCAGATGGTTAAGATCTTTTTGGGATTGAAGATCCCATTTTTGTTCCTGCATGTGTGTGTCCTTAGGGGGCTGGAAGGGACCTTGAAATTAGGAGAGAACCATGTAAGTTCATGAGCTGTGGGATAAAAAGTGCTAGAGGAAGGAAGGAAAGCCCAGAAATCAAATACCTCCCTAGGAAAGGGGGCATTTCTGAGGCTTAGAGGGAGAATGAGGCTGCTATACTCGATTTGTAGTTACTAAGGACTTGGAATACCAGGTACATGCTGTGCACGGAGTTTGCAGTGAGCAAAAACAACCAGAAGCTTACCCTTGCTTTCCTGAAGCTTATAGTCTGGGGAGCAAACAGCCATTAAACAAATCTTCCCACGAGTAGATGTAAAACGGCATCTCTGTGTGCCATGAAGAAGCAAGGAGCATGGGATTGGCCGTGGGGACTTGATCCAGTTGGGAAAGGCCCCTGAGAGAGTGGCACCAGAGCTGAGAGTTGAGGGGACAAGTAGGGTTCACTCCATGTGGAAGGGAAAGAGGAGCGTTCCAAGCTGCTGGGACAGGTGGGCAAATAAAAGGCTTCTGCAATTGCAAATAGGTCTTACTATTCACTGCATCAATTATTGTGTGGCTCAGACATTTTATACTCTAGGTCAACAGAAGAGGGCCAGGCTAGCTGCAAGGCAAGGCTGCTTTCTATTATGGAGGTGGGTGATGAGGGAGAGGTTCTGCCTGAGTAGGATGGTAAATGTCACCCTCCAAAGGGGGCTGGAGGCAGGTCCTGTGTTTCACCCTGCTGTCTGGGTAACAGGAACAAGGTCAAGAGGTTCTGCTATAGCTTGTGGGTAGCAGCCAGTGAGATGGGCAGGACTTGCTCCACAGAAGGGATTCTGGACAGGGCCTGTGACATTGCATCATCCGTATCAGTCAGCTATTGTCACAATGATGCTGAAAAACAAGTCAGCTCGGCACTCAGTGCATCACCACACTAGCATTTATGTTCATGGTCTACAGTTTTTCTGCTATTCAGCTGATCTAGAATGGGCTACATGGGAGGCTTTGCTTCAGGTTGTGGGTCAAGCAGGGCTCCTGGCTTCAGGTTAGGTTCGGGCCCATTCCATGTGTCATGCTCAGATCCAGGCTGAAGACTCAGTGCTACCCAAGGCATGTCCTTGTCACGGCAGATCACTGGATGCAAAAGCAAGCCATGCAAGCAAGCACATTTAAGGCCTCTGTTCATGTTGTGTCTATTAACATTCCAGTGGTCAAGAAAGTCACATGGTGAAAGTCAACACCAATGTGACAAGGATGTATATTGCACACACAGTGGGAAGGGTAAGAAATGAATATTTGCTTAACAATAATGCAAATTATTACACCATCCTTAAGACCGGCATGTGGTTATTTTAGGATCAGAAACTAGTGCTCTGGAAACTCACTATTTGTATTGTCTGCTATTATTTCCTTTTTGTTCTCCCTTAGTGTTTAGTTAAATTCTTTTTGAAAATGTCAGATTGTCTCAGCTGTTATGAAGAACCAGGAGAAACACTTTTGTCTACCCTTGAGCCTGAATTTTAAATGGAACTGAAGGACCCCAGGGTGAGAATCCCAAGTGAGGTGAAACACGGGGGAACAGTTTCTAAGAATTCTTGTTCAGTAGTCACCCCCCCCACCCCCCCCACCCCCCCCACACACACACTTTGCATGGATTCTCCTTCCAGCATTCTTCTCTGCTCACTCCTTGGAGGATTCTGCAGTTTGAGTTCGTAAGAAAACAGTTTCAGTGTACATGACATGTCAGGCTACAGCATGGTAGAAACAACGTGCTATCCATCCTAAACCAAAATGCTTCCAGCTGACTTGCCATTAGCAAGACAGGCCTCCATAAGTACTGCCAGTTGCTCCAACCATCAAGGCAGGGCCCTACACACCAGGTTTCAGGCATGTCTTCATGTCCTGCTAGGGCAAGTGAAGTTAACCAACACTTTTATTTTAGAAAGTGAAACTCTGGAAACTGATAAACACTCCCACACTGGTCCCTGAGAGGGAGTGCTGGAGACGGTCAGGATCTGTCACTAACACTCAAAACGCAGGTCAACCTCTGTGTCACAGAGGGTAGCCAGAACCTCTCCCCATTCTTCCTTATAGCCAGTGGCTGCAATTTGCAAGAGCGTTCCTCAAACTTTAATGGGCTGAGGAATCACTTAGGGGTTTTGTTAAAATACGGATTCTGATTCACTGGGCCTGGGGTGGGTTGAGTCTGCATTTTAAACAAGTTCCCAGGTTTTGACCTGCTAGTCCACCAAACACACTCTGAGTAGCAAAGGATTTGGAAACCTCGTTCTGTTCCTTCTAGGAAATGAAGGGAATGAAATTGCTACTTTAGGTGTATCAAAACGTCAAAGTACGGGATAACCTTTTGTCAGGCTTTGGCGGGGTCAGGACTGGCTGCATATGGTTTCCAGTCAAATCAGGGAAAAGGGGAAACATTATTTAGAAGCGGATTCAGGCCCAATCTCAACTGATTTAACCTCACTAAATTCATTTAACCTTTATCTGCTTATAAAGCACTTATAACCTGAGTTGTCTGCCAATGAAACGGCTGTTTCTGATGTACTGCACTTCCTGCTCCTGAAGGTGCTAGAGAAGGAGTGAAGGGACTACTGATGAGAGAGGGCAGGGAGGGTTCCAGCTGTGTGCAGAAGGTGACCAGAGGACCGACCACCTACCTTCAAGGTCTTGGTCTATTTTAGACTGCATATGTGGTTTCTGTACAAGGTATGATTCTAATTTGTGATTTATCATTTTTGTTGTGAAGTGCTCAGAAATGGAAGATGCTGTAAAGCAGTGCACTGCATTCAATGGGAATGCATTCTAACCCCGTCTTCCCTCACAGACTTTGTATTCCTAGGCAATCACACATTTCTTAGAAATAGGGGGCAGATGTGAACCTTGGTGTTTTGCACACTGACCTCAGGGTCTAGAAGGGTCTAGAAGGGCTCTAGAAGAATTCACGTGGGGTAATGTGGAAACAAAGTCTAAGAGACCCAGCAAGTCAGGCAGGACAGTGTCCCCCTAGGAGCCAGAGCCTGTGGGCCCCAATGCTGGGGCCTGCCACTTGGATGGCTGTATGTCTCGGACAGGCCATCACCCTCACTTTTCCCATAAGGGCATTAGAGAACTGGATTCGATCCCTTTGCTTTGTTTTCCTGTCTTTTAAGCTGTGGAAGCCTTTTGTCAAATAAAGTCTAAAGATGAACCCAATAGAAAAAAGCAAAGCTGCTGGGCACCTGGGTGGTTCAATTGGCTAAGTGTCCAACTCTTGATTTTGGCTCAGGTCATGATCTCACGGTTCAGGAGATGGAGCCCCGTGGTGGGCTCTGCGCTGACAGTGCAGATTCTTTCCCTCCCTCTGTCTCTGCCCCTCCTCACCACAAAGTAAATAAACTTAAAAAAAAAAAAAAAAAAAAAAGCCAAGCTTCTCTCATTGGAGCAGGGAGCCTAGAACTTTTCTATAGGGTCCTTAACAATCCATGAGGCACTGTGGAAGCCAACAGCTGAAAAGACACAGTCTGCAAACCAAAACAAACCTCTGCCCTAGATGACCTCAAAGGTCCCTCCTGTTCCAAGCTGGAGAGATCACCTCATTTGCAAGAATGCCCTCTAAGACTGCATAAAAGGTGGGAATTAAGACTCTCCCAGCAGTAGGACACCTGTCTGTGAAAGGTTTGGGCCCTTCCTTTTTGCTCTTATACACATAGATTCAGGTCTTCAGGAATAAAGAATACACGATAGGGACACCTGGGTGGCTCAGTAGGTTAAGCGTCTGACTCTTGGTTTTGGCTCTGGCCATGATCTCATGGTTGGTGAGATCAAGCCCCATGTCGGGCTCTGCACTGACAGTGAGGAGCCTGCTTGAATTCTCTCTCTCTCCCTCTTTCTCTGCACCTTCCCAACTTGTGCTGTCCCTGTCTCTCTCAAATAAATAAATAAACTAAAAAAAAAAAAAAAAAGAATACATGATCATAAAATCCTGATCACGGCGTACTGTTCACTAATGTCGGTTTGCAAGGGACAAAAAACAAATTTTCATCCATGTTAGGCAAAAAGAGGAGAATTTATTGGTTCACATATCCAACCTCAAGGACAGGAGGAGCTGATCTAAAAGCAACTTTCAAAACTTCTCTCTCTTCCTTCTATCTCTGCTTCTGTTATGTGTTCATCCCATTATCACCTCCTGAAGTAAGCAGCATCAGTTCTGGACAGTCATTCTTCAAGCTTAGTAATTAGACAAGAGTAAAATACCCAATGACATACCATGTCCATTAAAAGACATCAAAGGGAGGACTCTGCTTGGACCGTCCTAGGCTGGGCATCCCTCCCTGGGATCTACTGCTCAGGACAAAAGCATGGTATCCTCTGTGATGGGTAGAATCCACCGGAGCCACATGGCTGGCTCCAATGTGGCTGTTACGAAAAGGGAAGAAAAGAGGAAAGGAAAAGAAAAACAGCAGATGTCCACTGTATCTGCCATTCTGAACCTTCCTCAGTGTGGGTCCGTTGTGTGTTTAAGCATTACTGCTCATTAAGGCTGCACACAGCCTCCACTCCAGCCAAACTAGGCTGTCTCTTGCCTTTCGTTTTGTCTCCCTTGCCTAACATGCCCTTTCCTTCCTTCTCAGCTGGTCTACGATCTCGCCATTCTTCAAGGGATAGTTGAAATTCAAACTCCCCCAGAAAGGCCTCTTCTTCCAACCTGTACATTCTTTCCTTTCCAGGAGAAAGGGTCTCCTGTCTGTACCTTCAGTGGTGTGTTGGAAAATGTTTTAAAACTGCTCCCTTGAAAAACGAAGAATCAAACAAAACCCTGATTTTTCATTTGTCAATTTCCATGGTGTAATCACTCCCACCATGGTCAATTTCCTGCTCTCAGCATGACAGTCACTGAATGCAGAGCTGGAAAGAGGTGTGCAATACAGCAACATTACACAGAATTCCCATAGCATTCCCACCATACAAATACAACAGATCTAATCTCAAGAACATATGTGTTAATAAACTGTAGTAAAATAATTAGAAACTTTATGAATTTTAATACATATTTTTTTTATTTATTTTGAGAGAGACAGTGAATGCAAGCAGGGGAGGGGCAGAAAGACGGGGAGAAAGAATCCTAAGCAGGCCCTGGGTTGTCAGCACACAGCCCGATGTGGGCCTTGATCCCACAACCGTGAGATTGTGACCCGAGCCAATATCAGG
Organism: Acinonyx jubatus; assembly: GCF_027475565.1. Classification (NCBI taxonomy): domain Eukaryota; kingdom Metazoa; phylum Chordata; class Mammalia; order Carnivora; family Felidae; genus Acinonyx; species Acinonyx jubatus. The sequence goes on along the minus strand of NC_069381.1, from coordinate 97,387,840 downwards.
AGTTGGACGCTTGACCAATTGAGTCACTCAGGAGCCCCAGAAAGTTTACGAGCTAGGAGTATTTACCAACTTTGTGTTTAATGTAATTTAATTGTAAGTTTATATTATTTTAATATTGGCAGTGTTTAATAATCATCTCATAAAATTCTTAGAAAACTAACAGCTACGGTTTTGACTTTTCTAGCATTTCATTTAAATAGAATCATACAGTAAGTAGTCTTGTATCTGGCTTCTTTTGCTAAGCATAATGCTTTTGAGATGTATTCATGTTATTGCATCCATCAGTAATTTGTTACTTTTTACTGATGAAACATAGTATACATCATGTGAATAACACCACAAATTTTCATTCATTCATAATTTTGGTTTCTAGTTTTTGACTATTATGCATAAAGTTGCTGTAAACATTTGTATACAGGTCTCTGTGTGGACGTAAGTTTTCACCTGTCTTGGATAAATATCTAGGAGACTGTTGTGTTCTATGGTGAGTGTACATTTTTTAAAAGGAACCACATAAAGGTTTTCCTAAGTGCACTTACGATTTTGCATGCATATCAGGAATATAGAATTCCAGCTGTTCCATTTGCTCTCGAACACTTAGTGTGATCAGTCTTTCTAATTTTAGACATTCTAGCAGGTGGTGTAGTGATCTCTTACTCTGATCTTGATAAACGCTTTTCTAACAACTACTGATGTTAAGAACCTTCTCATGCGCTTATTTGCCATTCACCTGTCTTTGGTGAAGTGCCAATTCAAATCTTGTGCTCAATTGTCAACTGGGTTGTTATTGTAGAGTTGTTTTATTATTGAGTTGTCAGCGTTATTTATATATTCTGAATGCAAGTTATTTATCAGATATAGGGTTTATAAAAATGTTCTCCCAGTCTGTGGCTCTTATTTTCTTAATAGTATCTTTGCCCAACCCAAAGACACAAATATTTTCCCCCACATAACTAAAACTATTATATTTTAGCTCTTATGTTTAAGTCTATTTAATTTTTGTGTATGGTATGAAGTGAGGTTTGAGGTCCGTTTTCCCTTATAAATATCCAATTTTTTCTAGCACTGTATTTTTTTTTGCATTTTTTAAACTTGTTTTATTTTTTATTTTTTAAAATTTACATCCAAATTAGTTAGCATATAGTGCAACAATGATTTCAGGAGTAGATTGCTTAGTGCCCCTTACCCATTTAGCCCATCCCCCCTCCCACAACCCCTCCTGTAACCCTCAGATTGTTCTCCATATTTAGGAGTCTCTTCTGTTTTGTCCCCCTCCCTGTTTTTATGTTATGTTTCCCTTCCCTTATGTTCATCTGTTTTGTCTCTTAAAGTCCTCGTGAGTGAAGTCGTATGATTTTTGTCTTTCTCTGACTAATTTCACTCAGCATAATACCCTCCAGTTCCATCCACATAGTTGCAAATGGCAAGATTTCATTCATTTTGATTGCCAAATAATATTCCATTTTATGTATGTGTGTGTGTATATATATGTATATATATATATATATACATATATATACACCACATTTTCTTTATCCATTCATCCATCGATGGACATTTGGGCTCTTTCCATACTTTGGCTATTGTTGATAGTGCTGCTATAAACATTGGGGTGCATGTGCCCCTGTGGACCAGCACTTGTGTACCCTTCGGATAAATAGTAGTGCAATTGCTGGGTCGTAGGGTAGTTCTATTTTTAATTTTTTGAGGAACCTTCACACTGTGTTCCACAGTGGCCACACCAGTTTGCTTTCCCACCAGCAGTGAAAAAGAGATCCTCTTTGTCTGCATCCTTGTCAACATCTGTTGTTGCCTGAGTTGTTAATTTTTGTCATTCTGACAGGTGTGAGGTGGTATCTCATTGTGGTTTTGATTTCTATTTCCCTGATGATGAGTGATGTTGAGCATGTTTGCATGTGTCTCTTAGCCATCTGGATGTCTTCTTTGGAGAAGTGTCTATTCATGTCTTTTGCCCATTTCTTCACTGGATTATTTGTTTTTTGGGTGTTGAGTTTGATAAGTTCTTTATAGATTTTGGATACTAACCCTTTATCTGATATGTCATTTGCAAATATCTTCTCCCATTCTGTTGGCTGCCTTTTGGTTTTGCTAATTGTTTCCTTCGCCATGCAGAAGCTTTTTATTTTGATGAGGTCCCAGTAGTTCATTTTTGCTTTTGTTTCCCTTGCCTCTGGAGAGGTGTTGAGTAAGAAGCTGCTGTGGCCAAGATCAAAGAGGTTTTCTAGCACTGTATTTTTTAAAAGTCCTTATTTTTTAGAACAGTTTGAGCTCCGCAGCAAAATTGAAGGGAAGGTACAGATAACTTCCACATCCCCCCCTTCCCCCTGCACATGCATAACTTCTCCAGTTATCAACACTCTCCACTAGAGTGGTACATATGTTATAAGTAACAAAGCTACACTGACACCCCCAGTCACCTCAAGTCCACAGTTTATATTAGGGTTCACTCTTGGTGTGGCCCAGTCTGTGGGTTTGGACAAGTGTACAATAACACGTATCCATCATTATAACAGCATACAGAGTATTTTCACGGCCCCAAAGATCCTCTGCTCTGCCTACTCATCCCTCCCCTTATTCTAATTCCTGATTTTTTACTGTCTTTTTCAATGACTAATCTGCTTTTAATCCCATCCAGTATACTTTTTATTTCAGACATTTTATTTTTCATGTCTAGAAGCTCCATTTGAGTTTTTTACTGGGACATACTCTTGTCATTTAGACCCTTAAATAATTTGACTGGTCCTTCCCAGTACTTAATAAGGCCATGGAATTTCTTAGAACAACCTACCACAGAGTAGGGAGTTTGAAATACATAGATGTGGACCATCCAGCTTATTAGTTGTGTCACCACAGGAAAGTCACTTAACTTCTCTGAGTGTATGAACGATCACCTATAAAACGGGATTGAGTGATAATGCTCACTGAATGGGCAGGAATTTGTTGGAGCAGCAAACAGATGGAAGAGGTATTTGTGGCCAAGAGGCCCCTCCTTCAAGTTTTAGAACCTCACCGCTTTGGAAGCTGGTTTTAGTCATGAGTCAGAGGAAGGATTAGCAGTCCCTTTGCGTTCGGAAGGAGTGGCAGAGGAATGTTTTTGGATGCTACAAGTCCAGACCATACACTGCAAGGTACAGTGGCCTGTTCCCAGAACACTGCTGAGATGATGATCTAGAGGATGTCATTCCTGCTCTTGAGAGCCCACAAGTCCCAGGGTGCCACCGCAACAACAGCAGAAGGCTCTGCCCCATGTTCCTCTTTGGTCATGTGTCCACACCCTCCTCAGCACTTGAGAACTCTCCACAGGACAACATCTCACACACACTCAGCATCTCGCTCTAGCAGGCTGGTTGTGTCCTGAATGGGGATAATCAGGGGAGTTTAAGAGAATGGGTGGCTACCAGCAAAGGACCCAGCAAACAGGACAGGCAGAAGGACTAATCAAAGGGCCACAGGAAAGGTAAAAGAACCAGGCAGGCTCGGGGGGCTTGTCTTGGAACAGTTAAGGACAGGGTGTCTTTCCCGGTCTAAACTTATCCTGCAGCCTGTGAGGCAAGGAGACAGAGCTATAAAGAGCAACAAGCTGTACAACAAGCCGTGAGGCTAGAGACAGAGGCAAAGCCAGTGCTCACATACCAAACAAGGAACCAATTCTTCAGGTTCTTCACATACTCTTCAGATTCTGTGAGCAAGATGAAGACCATTGGTATTTAAGTCACAAAGACCACAATGCTGGGTAATGTCCAGATGGAGGGAGTCTCGATCAGCACATCAGCAGGAATCTTTTGGTCTAGCCCGGGTTTTCTCAACCTTAGCCCTAGTGACATTTTGGGAACAGACAATTCCTTGTTGTGGGGACCTGTCTTGAGCATTGTAGAAAGTTTCATGTATCACTGGCTTCTGTCCACTAGGTGCCAGTACACGCCAATCCCCTCCCCATGACTTGAGACAACTGAAAAGGTATTCAGGCACTGCCAAACAGCTCCTGGGTTGTCACATTGCCTTTGGTTGAGAACCACTGATCTGGCCTTCTGGACTTAGACCTTAGAAAAACTGACGGCACTAGCAATCACATTTCCTGACTTCAGAGCTCAGTGTGAAATACAGGGACCTCTGCTCAAAATCCCGTATTTATGTCGGTTTACTGATACCTGTGAAGCAAAAAGCCATTACTTACATAAAAATTTGCCCCAAGCCCTTAACAGAGTGTAGTGGTTAATTACACTCCATCCAGAGCATCAATCCCAGCTGTTCAGATTCTAGCTTCATCGCTTACTACTGTGTAGCATTGGGCAAGGGAATTTCATCTCTTTGTGCCTCAGTTTCTTTATCTGTGAACTATGGATAATCACAGGGACTACTTCATGAGGTATCTGAGGATATATATTTGTTGTTGTATGTGACACACTCAGAACAGTGTTTGACAAATGGTGAGCCCTAAAGATGATCTATTCTAGCACTTGTCAGCTGGCGGGGGGTGGGGGGGGTCGGGGCGGGTTGTGATGGTGTTCCAAGTGTTCAAGTGTTATGACATTAACGGCACAAAGATTCCTTTTTTTTTTTTATAAGTACCCAAAATAATAACTTAAATATCTTGCCACTTAAAATAAAACTGCTTGAGAGCCTCCAATTAAATAGGAGTACACATGGCCCTTAGTGGGGTCAGACAGGCCAGCTCCTGACTCAGGCACTCAGATTATCACTCAGCTGCCACAGCAGTCTGGGCTACTGCAGAGCTTTCAATTATCTTTACTCTTAGTCATCATGTTTTCTAACCTGTGCCTACAACACATTATTGTGCAAAGACAAAAAATACAAGGAACACTGGTGCTAAGACACAAGAGGAAGCATATGAATGTTAACTAATTCTACAAATGTATCTTCATAAATCCATGAGTTTACTTTATTCAACCCAAATCCCAATTCACATATCCAGATACAGCCAACGTTTCTAAAGTCAGAGTCCGAAATATACTATCGTAGTGAATTTAACTGTTCATTTATTAGGATTAAAGAGACTACTATGTTGTATTACTTGTCCCAAAGAGCTTACAAACAGCCTGACGCACTCACCCAGGTGGACACTGTGATTGCTTCCCCCCATTCCTCTCTGACTTTGGACAATGACGCCTTCCTGGCAGTCCAGGGCTTTGGGGGAAGCTGATCCCACCAGAGCCTCAGTGAATCAGTATAAGTGCATCCCCTGGACTCTGGTTTTCAGAAGTGGGGACATGACCTAATTTTAACTTCAGAAATTGGAGAAGATGGTTCCTGGTAGTTTCTGGGGGGAAAGAACTCACACTGTCCTCCTGGAAGTGGAAGAGAAAACATGGAGCCCAGGAGTTGTTGGCAGTCATCTCTTAACAACCAGGCACAGCCCATAAGAATATGGTTGAAGACATGAGAAGGTAGAACAGAGAGATGGAAACAGAAGAGATCCTGATGACACTGTCAAGCAGACGAATCATACCAACCCTACAACCCTCCCCACTTCAGTAAAACAAGCTAAACCAGCTTGCACTGGGTTTTTCTTATTTGCATCCTAACATAATCTTAGCTTTAGCTCTCCTATTTAGAAACAAACTAAAAAAAATTATAAAAACTAAATGAGCTAACTGCAAACTATGAGAATGATCAACATCACATCATAAAAACAGTTTTTGTCTATTTTGTTTGTACAGCCCATAGCTTAATTTCAATTTTCCAAGACTTTTGCTTCCAGCCAAAATGTAGTAACAAAGACCAGTTTACACTTGTACCTGAAACAACAGCAAACAATCCATAAAAACACCGGAAATAATAGTTTTTGAGACACTACACATTAGGCGATGAAAGAGTGTGATCCCCGAGAAAGGAAACCAATGATGTAAGCCTTACAACTGCCCCAATATACTGCCTGCAGAGAGAGCTTCTAGGTGGTGGCACAGGGAAGGATAACCAGAGCAGGGCCTCTGCACTGAGGAGGAGGAGCTGAGGGTCCAGGTCGGCAAGAAGGCCACAGTTCACAGGCCGCTGCAGCAGAGAAGAGAGCTGCACAGAGAGAGAACCATGAAGGTCAAGTCCTGAGGGCCCTTCTCAAGTCCTGAGCAGAATACTGATGAGTGCATGTATAGAAGGAGAACACATGAGACTAGGCAAAAGAACATTTCCAAAGGATTAGACTAGGAGGAACAGTACCTAGTGCTCATACGGCCTAAGAAGGCCAGTTTCCATTAGCCAAACTGAAAAACCTCGTAATGGTGAGACACTGGGTAGACTGCTCAGAAGAATCCTGCCTTGGCAGTGGAGAATAATTAGTCTCAGGTCAAGTGTTGCTCTGGTCCTGCCAAAAAAATACCTTAACACTGAGACTATAATAGAGACTAAACGATTCCCCCCCCCCCCAAATTAACTTCATCACAGAACAAAGTTCAAGAAGACTTATCACAGCACCCAATTAAATAAAATTCACAAAGTCTGGCATCAGGTCAAATATTTGGCTTTTTCAAAGAAGCAGAAAATAAGACCCATAATGATGAAAATTGAAACTGACCCAGATATGACACAAATGTTACACTTAGCAGACAAGGACATTAAGATAAGTATTATAATTGTATTCCATGTATTCAAAAAAGTAATTCAAGGAAGACATAAAAAGAGTGAAGCCAGTGAAGACTTTTAGGAAATGAAAGCTATTAATATCTGAGATGAAAAATACACTGGCTGGGATTAACAAATCCTGAATCTTGGAGAAGAAAAGACTGGTGAACTTGAAGACACAGCAATAGAACTATCCAAAAGGAAACACAGAAAAAAGAAGTTTAGAAAATGGAAAGAGCATCAGTGAGCTGTGAGGCAACCCAAGTGACCCTATTTGTATGGGTGGAGTTCTTCAGAGGGGAGGAGGCAGAAAAATATTTGAAGTGATAGTGGCTTAATACGTAACAAATTAGACGAAAAATATAAACTCAAAGTTCCAAAGAGCTCAACAAACTGCAAACACCAGGAACACGAAGAAAACTAAATCACCAAGTCACTAAATCAAGGCAAGTCAGAACCAAATGGCATAACACTAAAGATTAAAAGACCATCTTGAGAAAAGCCCGAGGTAAAAAAGAAAATTATGTACAACGGAACAAAGACAAGGATGACAGCAATTGCTTGCAGGGCACAATGCAAGCAAGATGACAGCAGACTAACTCTGAGGTACTAAAAAAAAAAAACAAAACCAAAAAACAAAAACAAAAAACTGACAGCCTAGAACTTTTATCCAATGAAAATATCTTTCAAAAACAAAAGCAAAATGAAAACATTTAGAGACAGGCAAAAGCTAAAACAATTGTTAACAAACTGATACCACAGAAATGGCAAAGGGAGTCCTTTGGGCAGAAGGAAAATACAGATGTGCAATATGGATGTTCAAAAAGCAGTGCAGCCCAATATCCTTCATGAACAAAGGTGCAAGAATTTTAAACAAAATTCTAGTACATTTAATCCAAAATTTATAAAAAGGACAGTATATCATGACTAAATGGGGTTTATCTTAGAAATCCAAAGTCGATTTAACTTTGAAAATCAATTTGGTAATTCACCTAATCAACAAAGTAAATAAGAAAAACCATATGGTCAACTCAATAGATGCAGAAAAAATATTTTCAACACCTATCCCCAAAAGTAAATTCAATATCCATTTCTGATGAAAATTCTCAGACAACTAAAAAAAAAAAAATGAACGTCCTCAACCAAATAAAGGGCATCAATGAAAAAAATCTATAGCTGCTGTCATATTTAATACTGAAAGACTGAATTCTCTTCTCAGATGATCAGAGACAAGGCAAGGATATCTACTCTCACCACGTCTATCAACATGGTACTGAAGGTTCCAGCCAGTGCAATGAAGCAAGCAAAAGAAACAGAAGGCATCAAAATTTCAAATAAAGAAATGAAATGATCTCTATTTACAGATGACATGACTACGCAGAAGATGCAGTGGAGTCCATAAAAAAAGCTTCCAGAAACTCAAAATTGAGTTTAGCATGTTTATAGGATACAAGCCCAATATACAAAAGCCAAGTATATCTCTATATACTATCAACAAAAAATGGAAATCAAAATTTTAAAAGCTTATCATTTTAATCATCAAAAACATGAAATAGTTGCAAATAAATCTGACAATATATTGAAATTTACAAAACACTGCTGAAAGATTATTAAAGACCTAAATCTATGGAGAGATCTGCCTTGCTCATTGATGTTCCAGAAAACTCAGTATTGTAAGGATGTCAGTTCTCCCCAAATTGATTTATACATTTGACACAATCAAAATCCTGATGAGCTTTTTTAACTTGATGAGCTCATTCTAAAGTTCACATGGAAATGAAAAGAACTTAGAAAAGACAAAACAACTTGAAAGAGGAGGTTGGAAGGTAACTACTCTGATTTCAAAACACTCCAAGCTACAATTATCAAGTCTATGTGGTATCAATATTTTAAAAAGATAAACAGATCAAAGGTACAAAACAGAGCCCAGTAATAGACTTATAGGTATACATAAAACTAATTTTTGACAAGGTGCAAAGGTAATTGAGTGGAGGACAGACTTTTTAAGTGGTGCAAAACCAATTGGATATCCTTACGCATACACATACACACAAAACACCACAAATTTGATCCATACTTCACACCATTACTTATTAAAAAATTAACTCAAATCACAGACCTAAATTTAAGGGTTTATGTATGAAAAAAACCCAAATGTCTACCAATATGGAATGGATAAACACACTGTGTATATTGATACAATATAACTCTAGTTGGCAATAAAAATGAGAGGTATTAATATATGCAACAACATGACCAAGTCCAAAAAAATAATTATGCTGAGTGGCAGAAGCCAGATTAAAAAAATAAAGAACAGATAATATGTGATTCCATACATTCTCGTAAATGACTGGCACAGGGTCTAGAAAGCTGGACAGATGAGAGTTTCTGTCCAATCTGCCTTTTAATGGCTGAATAAACTTTCGAGGATCACTCATTCTCTGATTCTCAGTTCCCCCCCTTGTCAAATGGGGATAATTACACCTATAGTTAACCTCCCAGTGCCTCAGTTTACCCATCTGTTCAACGGGGATACTAAAATTACCAACTTCATAGCATTCAGACTAAATGAGTTAAATTTGTAAAGTACTTTTTCTTTTAATTTTCTAAAGTTTACTTATTTATTTAGAGAGAGAAAGAGCACAAGCAGGGAACAGAGAGAGAGGGAGAGGGAAGCTCAAGCAGGCTCTGCACTGTCAACATAGAGCCTGATGTGGGGCTCAAACTCACAAACCATGAGATCATGACCTGAGCTGAAATCAAGAGTTGGACACTTAACCAACCGAGCCACCCAGGTGCCCCTGTAAAGTACTTTAAAATAAGACCTAGCACAAATTAAGTGCTTCCAATTTACTTAATGACTATTTAGTGAGAACTGTGACAGGCCAGGCTGATTTGAGGATTACTGTTAACAATAATCTGCTACTATACGGCTATTTTAAGGCTCATTCTACCTGGGGGAAACAAATCCCCAGGGTAGAAATGTTTCCAAGGAGAACTATTGTGTAAGGTCAGTGAGTCAGCCAGGGGTCTACACTGGGCGCTTCCCTGACGACGCGTCATTAGTTACAACTTGGACTTATTACTGGTAAACTTTGGGGCTCTTTTTCAACCAGCACTGGTCTTTTTCTGCTCGGTGCTGTTTAGTAGGAGTTTCCTGGTGCTGGGCAGAAGGCTCCTGGGATGGCCTGAATTCAGGCCTGTTCCAATCCACCAGAGGAAGCCTGAGAGCAGGGAGCACCGGGTCCTAGACACAAGTGCTTCAGGCCAGCAGGCGGGCCACTGGCCCAGCCCAGTGGGAGGGAAGAACCGGATCAAAGAAAGAAAGATGCCATGCTCCGCTTTATCCACGGGGTGGAGTATTTTAGCCAAAGAAAGGACCTTTGGAGGCAGTGAAGTCCTGGGAGAAAGATAAGCCCGGACTTGTCCAGAGTCACGCCCATCAAACCCTCCTCCGCAGGCAGTCAGTCATCAAATTTCTCAAACCTGAGGGCTGTGCCAAGGCCTATCCTGGTAAAAGAAAATCCTCTACGAGCCTCAGCAAATTTAAAAATTTGAGAGCCAAAGAGGGACCAGGGGAGACCAGTGAGTCTGACCCTTCCCCCCACAAATGAGAAATATGAGGGCCAAGAGGGGAGGGAGGAGTCCTGACGGAGGTCGCACTGCCAGGCTGCGTCAGACCAGCCCCGAACCCAGGTCCCCCGGCCGCCTGTCGCCTGTCGAAGCTCTCTCGCTGGGCTGCCTCCGGGTCGTTCAGACGGGGTCGCTGCCCTGTAGACCTTCCAGTGCAGGTGAGATCCCATCCACATGTTTCACTGGGAGGTGCAGTCTGAGCGCGGAAGAAGGGGGAGGCGGACACAGCCCTCCGCTGGTGGAGTCCCCCAGGTCTGGAGCATGGAGGCTCGCGCCTTCCCCCTGGGCAGCCTGCTCGCGGCTCCCTCTTTTCTGCTCCCACGTCCCCTCCCAGAGGAGCTTTCCTCAACCACCCGTCCAAAGGTGCCTCCACTTACCCACGGTCTCGGACTCTCCGTTGTTCTCCGTTGTTCTTCAGAGCATGTGCCTCTACTTGCCCTTAGGTATGCACACACCATGCGCGCACGCGCAGGCTTACACGCATGCGCGCACCTACACCGTCATGTGCTTGCGCATGCGTGCGCACACCCCGCGTTTACGTTTTGTTTGATCATCGTCTGTCGAGGTTATAAACTCATGTAAAATCAGGTTAGCGACCAATCCCCAGTACCCAGAGAAGTGTCTGGTAAGTAGAAGATGCCCAATAAAAATATAATTAACAAATAGAGGGAAGACCATGGCTTCAAGTCCTGATTAATCTGTGAAATAAATTATTGTAAAGATCAAATTAAATAATATATGCAAAATCACTCTGGCACCTGACGAGAATAAAGAATTGAAAGGGGTTAGATTAGATTAAAGGACTGTAGGTAGGGCCCTCTCACAAAGTGGAGAACTGGCAAGAACAACGGGCCTGCATTGTGATAATAATTAACATCTATTTGCATTTATTTTTTTGTTTTGTTTTATCCCTTCCGGTGTAAACAAAACGAAACGAAAATACTGCTACAGGCACATAAGGATACACACACTTCTGCACAATCACAAACTAGGAGTGTGTGGGGGTGACACACTGACTGGGGCAGCAGCTAAAACCCGAATGAGAGGGCTGATTTCGTAGATAGATACAAAATTGACTCAGAAATGTCCGGAAGCATTCCCTGTTTACAAAATGAATTAATTAAGGCTGGTGAGCAAGAATGCAAAGGAAAAACAAAAAGAGGAAAATAAAAGCAGCCAGAGAAATGACTGGTACCTAAAAAATAGGCTGTGGACAGTGAGAAACCTGATTTCTACAGCATGTGTCCTCGGGGCTGGGCTGCGAAGCCCCCAGTACAGTCCAGGATCTGGGGACTGGAACTTTCCACACTAGAGCTTCTTCTCTCTGTTAACATGCAGTTGGTCAGAAGCCAGACTTGAAGGCTTAAACTACATTTTCCAAATGTATTTCTTTTCCTTGGTACTTTTTATCAGTTTCAAGTCAAGAAATTCAAAGACTCTGACTTTAAATATTTCCAAATTTTTCAGTAAAATTTTAAAAACCTTTCATATTAAGAAAAGTGGGGCATATTCTAAATAAAGGTAACCACGTGAGATTGAGACAATGGGAACAGGTTGGGAAACTGACCTGGAAAAGACAAGACATACATTGTTTCACTCGGAAATCTTGTTCCTGGGAAATTTTCTAAAGAAAGCAGAGATCTCTGGTGCTTGCCAATGACCTGGAAAGTTAACCACACCTTAGAATGGCTATTTTTGTCTCCATTTTTAAAAGCAGAGAGAATTCACCTTTAGAAAGAACTGAAGGTTTTCACGTTTTCACTGATAGGTTCTCCAAGGTCCTGGCTTCCTGGACATGAAAGTGTCCTGACAGCTCCTTGTCACCCTACTTCTCAGCATAAGGCCCTCTGGATGTAGAGGAGGGGCCTGGTCTTCCTCGAGTAGGATGACAAACCTCTTTTCCTTCAATCCTCTGTAAATGTTGTGCATGAGTGAGTCCTCACTCTTTCCAAAGCTGATTTTCCAACCAAAGGAAGACAAAACTTTGGTCCAAATTTTAAGACCCATAGACCACTCTAAAGAGTGGAAAGACATGACTGGGCTGTTGTTTGACCAGAAAGGATGGTCGAGGAACCACTTAAGAAATTGCCCTGAGTCATAGTTAAAGCAGCCAGCAGCACCTGGAATCCTCACACTGGCAGTTAGGAAGGCTATTTCAGACAAGTTGCTGATCTCTCTGAATCTCAGTTAGCTCACCTGTGAAATGAGTGCTCATCAACTCTGCCCCAATTGCCTGCTTGGTTCAAGGAGAAAGTGGACCGGAAAGGATTCACAAACCACTATTATTAGAAACTGACAAGTCTTATAATAACCTATGTTCCACCATCTCCAGTGAGAATGAAGTAAGTATAATAGCTACTACGCACCTGCTTTGTACGATGCTTTTCCAACTCTGTGCTCCAAACCTTACAATATAGTCATAATTATCCTCATAACAAGGCAGGGGGAGGAACTGAGAACCAGAGAGAGTGAGTGACACTTCAAAGTGCGTCCAGCCATTAAAAGGCAGAACGGGGATTGGAGCTGTCATCTGTCCAACTTCCAGACTCTGTGTACCAGTCTGTCTTTAATGAAGAGGAAAGGGACAAAAATGACACATTAGGGGTTAAGGTAAAAAAAGAGCTATAACAGAGATGGTCTGTCATAATCTAAGAGAGTTTAAGAGAATTTCTGAGGAAGACTGTTGAACTTTTACTTTATTTAAAGTATTTTAAATTTATTTTAAAATGGAGATGGATTTTCCTGGTGTTAGCAGTGTTCAGCTGTGGGCAGGGGTGGAAGGAGAGGAACTGAGGCCCCAGTGCGGGGGGTCTGACAGGGAGGGTGTCCCTGTATCCCTTGCCCAGTGCCTGTCAGGGCCATGTGAGCATGGCACAGAGGCCACCTGGGGCCCAGTTCCCAAGAAGAGAGGATGGGGGGCAGGGAAAGGCAGGTGCAGCACGTGAAGTCCGCCTGGACTGGACTGTGTGAGCAATGAGTAGGTAGGGGGACAGGCAGCCCACCCAGAGGGGACAGGCTGACTTCTCTCCTTAATTGAACGATTCCAAGGCCTGGGTGGCCCTGTGTACATGCAGACGTCTCCACTAGCTTGTCTCGTTTACGGTCCCATCTCTCTCCCCTCTCATCTTTTCTCCTTCCTTCTTGAGTTTCTCTTCCCTGACCTTGCTGTCCTCCTTATTCCTTGTGCACGAGTTCTCCTCTTTCCCTCCTGCCTCCTCCCTTGCTACCCCTCTGACAAACTGTATCAGCGAATCCCTCAACAGTGTCATATCTAACTTTTTTTTTATTCATTGCATGATTTATTTTTAGCTTGAGACAACTGCATCCTAAAAATGGAGTTCCTGATGAGACAGGGGCTGGGCCCAGTTATGTGAGGTATCTGGGGCCTGGCCCGGCCCGGCCCTCAGTCTCCGCACGCCTGTGTCCTGTGCCCAGGAGTACTAGTAGCTGGAGCCCAGGCAGTGGAGAGTTGGTCCTCCGGGCCCAGGAGGGATAGAGAGGAGGGACCAAATCTGCCTCTCTGCTCCCCCGCTTCTTGCAACCAGACCTCTGAGAGTCTTCCAGCCACTTTCCTGCCCTCAGTCTTTCTGGGAAAGTGAAACGAAAACTGTTCCCAGATGAAGAGAACGCACCTGTTCATCGTGGGGGTCTACCTGCTGTCCTCCTGCAGGGCAGAAGAGGGACTCAACTTCCCCACGTATGACGGCAAGGACCGCGTGGTAAGCCTCACTGAGAAGAACTTCAAGCAGGTTTTGAAGAAATACGACTTGCTCTGCCTCTACTACCACGAGCCCGTGTCTTCAGACAAAGTCGCGCAGAAACAGTTCCAACTGAAAGAAATTGTGCTGGAGGTAAGCAGGGGGCATGCTGACCACCTTGTCCCAGCAAGCACGGGCTGGCCAGCGGCCTGGGGATGTGGGAACGCAGGAGCGGAGACTGTGTCCTGAAGTCCGGCTGCATTTTAGTCTCATGTGAATCTGAAGATATTTTTGTTGCAAAGCTGGGGTGTGTGAACAACGCAGGGTGGGGCCTGACTCCTAAAATAGGGACAATCGAATGTGTTGCACAATGCATGGGTCTGATTTAAAATCTGTCTCATGATGGTCCTCTTGGTTTTTCAAGGGCAATAGTCCCAGCAACTATTTTTCTGAGATAATTTTAAAAGTTTGTTAAGTGGCCTTGGGTGAAATGCATTCAGAGATGATTTTGGTTTCATTCGGTGTGCTAATTCCCCACTCTCTGCTCCCTGAACTTTTGCCGCAATCCTGGAGAGACAGGAGGCTTTTGACCTTGCTTCTCTCCATGGGTCAGCCGGGGAATATCACTAAGTGATCTTCGTCTCTTGTGATCTGGGTTCAGTCAACATTGCGCAGTGTACATGTGTGAAGATCTTTAGCTGCACGTTCACTAATTAACGGGAATTTTTTTTTTTTTTTCCTCAGAAAGTTCTTGGTGTGAGTTCAGGGCAGATGCTGAAGTCAGTTCTTGTTTTATCTGCATTACATGGCCTGTTAAGCCTGGCACTGTGGGGCCTATCCTCTAATCCTTGGTGAGGGCTCCAGGGCCAATTCCTGCAGTGCCTCCTGGACAGTGTAAGGTCACTTACACTTCAGGAGCACCTGTGAGTGCCAGGAATTCTAGTAGTCACCAAGATCCCTTATCAGCCCCGTGCCCAGCCCAGGCACAGACCTGTGGAAAGAGACATTTGAGAATTACAGCAGCTTGTTAACTAGCACCTCAGAAAGCTCAGCTTAATCAAATATTGTGATTACGAGAGTTACCATGTATGAAACTCATATAGATTTGAATCTTAAAAAAAAAAGATTCAAATAAACTCCATGAAAGCCATGTGACATATAGTCAAATATGTTGGATACTTTAAAAAGTACTTCAGAATCCTCAGTGTCTCCCGATCATCATACAAGCACCTATTCTCAGAGCACTTATGTGTGGCGGTCTGGTCATTACAGAGAGCTCAGGTTGACAAAAAACTAAGTGTTTAGAAAATATCACCACTACCATTATGTTTTGTCTCAGGCTTATCCTGGGGGCTGCAAGTGGACGTTCATCTTGTGGGTTGCATGCAAAGAGAAAGCAGGAACAGTTTTTAGATCTTTGTGCTATCTATGGGAACATTGCAGGCTGGAAAAAAACCAGGACGTATAGCATAGCTGCTACTCAGCCCCTGAAATCCTCGCTCATATCATTGTCTCTGTCTCAAACTGCCATACTCAGTTATTGAGAGACTGAAAAAGTTTATTGAAGGCATAAAGATCCTACCCTGTATGCTCATCACTGTCTGGCAGCCTGGAACTCAAAAAGAATGCCAGTACAAGCAATGACTTCCCATTTCTGATGCCCCATCATATTAAAACACACGTGCACACACACCTACACATGCACACACGTACACACACTTTCCCCCAAGAATGTATCTCCCGCCAAAGACCTAGGGCCCTGAGAAGGCACTTTCCCCTGGGCTCACCATCCCTTCACGCCCCTTTGATCCAAGAGTGCCTGGCAGAGACCCATAGGACATAGTTGATGCCCTGCAGGGTGCTAAAGCTGAGGTGGGCATCCTTAGGGGAAAAGGACACAGAACTTGGGGTTGGGAGATCTAGATTTATATTCTGGCTTTGCCTTTCCTGGGCACATGACATAGGGCAGGTTGCTTAGTTCCTCTGGGTCTCATTTTCTCATCTATAAATATAGAAAAAAACATCATACAGGCTTAAGAGATAATTATGTAACGATAATTAAGATTTAGTGAATGCTTACTGTTTACAGAGACGGTTCTAAGCACTTTGTATATGTTAGCTAGTTTAATCCTTACAGTATTTCTGTGACATAGGTACAGTTCCCATCCCTATTTTACAGGGGGATACTGAGGCACAGAGAAGGTAAGTTGCCCAGGGTCACCCAACTAGTGCAGGCAAAGGTGGTCTTAGCCCCTGCACTGCAATATTGCTAGAACCAAATGAGACAGTGTTCAGTTAGCTGCTAGATACTCTGTTGAGGATCGCTTTGAGTCTGCCTTAGAGTTGCTCTGCCGCGGGCCCAGACCTGGTGAGGCCAGCTGTATCACACTCACGGTTGAGAAGCGCATAGCCCTGGAGGGAGGCACTACTTATGCAGATGCCCGGACCAGGCAGGAGACCATGCTCCCTTAATGAGGATGGAAGTGGGGGGTGGGAATGGAGGGAGGTTTTGGGGGTGTTGGGGGTACCTGTCAGGTACAGGCTGTTTCTCAGAGTCCAGGACAAAACTGATTCCAAGAATCCCATGGGTAGAAAGAGAGTGATTTAAGCCTCTACATTTTCTTCATAGTCAAAACAGTTATTTTGTCCTCTGAATTCCCTGGACCTGAGACCTGCATGAAGGGAAGTACGCTGCCTGTTCCAGTGCGGTGGCTTTAGGGGGATAAGAGGCAAGGACGCAGCCCCCAGCCAATGTCCACAGGAAGTGAGGTCTCAGCCATGGGGTGGACAGTGCAGGGGACAGTTGGCTCCTCTCCTCCAGCCAGTTCAGGAAGGTGGCTTCTGGTATCTCTGTGTCATAATTCACCACAACCTAGTACTCAGGGACACATACACAACGGAAACACAGATTTCAAGGGACAATACTGATTATTATTTGGAGAAATACTTGGGTTTTTAACAAAATTCTTTTGTCTTCTGTTTTATTCTTTCTGTTCTAGTCTATTCTGTTTGTCTTCATTAAAAAAAAATATTGATTCCAACCTATTAAGTTGATTTCATTCTACAGTTGTTAGTTGCTACCCCCCAGTTGAAACACCTGAGACATCTTTAGGGATTAGGAGCTCATGACCTGTCATGTAAGGGCCACCCCATTCTGCTAAAAACCCAGAGGAACTATGGTCATGTGTATATTTTGCCCACCGTTCTAAGGGATGACAAGAAAAATGGCCCAGAAACATCCTCCTCCACAGGGTGAGCAGGTCACTCCCTGACTCAGGGTCTTGAATGCTGATCAATCAGTCATCTGTCTGTTACTTAGAGGTTAGGTCTTGGGATAGATGCTGTGGACACAGGAAAATGAGACCCTCAAGTGGCTCTTGACCTATTATGGAAGAAGGGCAAATAAAAAACTATAGTGCAATGGGGTCACTGTTAAGAGTAGAGCAACTTAGAAGGTACTCCCAGAGCACAAAGAACAAGGGCCCTGCTTCCCAGGAGAGACACGGAAGGTATAACAAGGAAGAACTGGTTTGTGAAAATGAGGAAAATTTACCAGGCCAATAAGCAAGGGCTGGGGAGGGAACCGCAAGAGCAAGGATTCTGACAGCCCTCAGGGATCTTCCCACCCGATTTTCCTAAAATTTGCCCATGAGGGTCTCATTCCTTTAGGGAAGGATTTTTCTCCAAACACAGTTAAGCCCCTCTGAGAGTAGCAGTCCTTTAAAATGTTGCCAGTCACTTTTACCTACATCTGACCACGTTTGAGTCCCGTGCGGGAACAGGGTTTGACAAGAGGGAAGAGGAGTAGGGAAAGAATAGAAAGTCACTAAAAGCTTGGGCAGAAAAAGGGCAAATTAAATGTCACCAGGTGACACCGAGCTCAAACTGCATTCCAGTTTGGCTGGGGTCTGGCTCTGGAGGGCACCAGGGGCAGTGCGTGGTAGCTAGTTCAATAGAGAAGTTCTGTAGAGGCTGGCTGAATGGATGCCATGTTCGATGAAACGTTCTCTTTGAACACCATCTAGATTGTTCTGAACCTTTACTTCATAGCCGTGGCTTTGTAGTGACAGGACTCACGCAGCTGGGAATCCCGATTCCTGGTTGGGCATTTTATCCACAAAATAGCACATGCTCACTTAGAAATGTTGGAATATATGGAAAAGGAAAAAGAAGGCAATAAAAGCATCCACCCAGAAAGCAACACGGTTCACGTTCTGATAGATTTCTCCCCCGTACTTTCTGTCTATATGTAAACGTACAGTTTTCAGTGGGTTTATACCAATTATACAGTTTTGTTTCCTGCTTTTTTCACTTCAGTACATTGTATTTTTGTGTCACGAAAGAGTTTAATATTCTTGACAAACAGTGTTAAGGCTGGCCTAGCACTCCATGGTATGACCATGCATATTCTTAAGATAAGTTGTCCATTTGGGGATGTTGACACAATTTTCAGTTTTAAAAATCTTTGTCTGTTGAGGTTTTCATTGTAGTGTTAATGAAAATTCTTTGATTTTTAGCGAGATGGAATGTTCCCATAAAATTATCTGCCATTTATATTTCTTTCTCCCATGAATTATTTTTCGGTACCTTTCCCCCATTTTCCTGTTGAGGTGTCAACACAATTATAAAGGGAGTTGCCATGCTGCATGCTGTTTCCTTCAGCTTCAGCCCAGACCATAACTGAGTTACACCACAGCAGCCAGATTCTGTTAGCCTCACCGGACTCAGGCACAGGAGGAGGACGTGCCCGGTGATTTTGATTCCTCCTTGTCCTTTTGTTTCTTGCTTCTACTTTTCCCTTGAAACTGCTGTGCAAGTTACTGCTGCTATCACACGCTCTAGAAAGGGTGTCACAGAAAGTCCTCCAACATCACCCATCTGTCTTGGGTTGAAATACTTGAGAAGTGGTGTGCTCTAACATGGGCTTCCGAGTCAGGTAGACCTGGGGCCCCGTTCCCAAGGAAGATGCCCCTCTGCGTTCGGGCTCCATGTTGGTGACGTGGAGACGGCGGTGGTGGCTTGGCAAGAGCACAGCTTCTGGCAAACAGGAAGTACTTCACAAATACCGGCAACTTGCAGTCTGCACTCCACTCTTGAGTCACGATTTTAGACGGCCCCAGCCTAACCCTATCACTTCACAGACTGAGGACACCAGGCCACTTTCAGAGAGCTCGGGATTTGTGACACGGTGCCATGTTGCTTTTTCGTAGGCAGCTAAGCCCCAGAGAGGACGAGTGGCTTGCCCATGATCACAGATTCTTGAAGCACCCCCTCCCCATGTTCAGCTCTCCCTCTGCTCTCCCGGGCTTTGCCAAGTCCGTGCCTGATGCACTAAGCCTCTTCTCCAACACCGTTTATTAACTAGGCCCCTTCCACATTTTCAGTCACAGTGCAGACACTCAGCCTACCGAGCCACCCAGGCACCCCTCATGTTCAAAGCTGATACTATTAAGTGTGTACATGTGTTTTGTGGGAGCATGCAAACAGGCCAACCCATAACCGATATATATTTATTGGATTAGGAGAAGCCTTGGGGGATCTTCTCAGGCAAATTACTGAGCGATTTGGAACATGAAAATAAGTATCGTGAATCCCTGAACAGAAATATTAATTCACCAAATACCCACTGCTCTTACCAGACTCTGAGTAACGTTAGCATGAATAAATGAACAAATGAGCCAGTGAACGAGTGATGAACGAGCTGTGACTTCCTCATTGTGAACAGTGAAAACTGCTTCAGTTGCTGAGGGGGAGCTAGGTCCCTTAGGCAGTCTCTAGGGCAGGCAGCCCAGGGTCCTGCAGGAACAGCCACACCATCCTGGTAGTTTCATGCCAGGTTGACTTGGTATTCCTGTTATTTTCAACAGGCCTCAGCTGGGGTGTGAGGTCCGAGGCTGCTCCTCTGTGTCCCCCTCTGGGGACCTTCTCTTCTTCCTGCTTATGGAAGTCCGACTTCCACTCACCACATGAAAGTTGCTGCCATCCACACACAACCTGCCTAGTGGCTTTGTCCTGGGCCCTCTTAGATATTGATTGCAGGATGGTCACATAAAATTATTGGAAATGGCCTATCCACCAGGAAGAAGACAGCCTGTTGTTATGACCAATTTTCCAGGACTGGTAAGCAGATTATTTTCCAATAATTTTAGATGGTGACTCTGGCACAGATTATGCATGAGGCCCTGTGGGGCTGGGGGAGGCCGGTTCCACCATCTGTAGCAGAATCAAGGATCAGAATCCTGGGCCATGTTGGCCTCTGGGTTCTGCCACTATTTATGCAAATCTCTTGCTGCTGCTGCTCTGAGTCTACCAAGGTCCCTAACAGACCGAGCTCCCTTCTCTATTCAGAACCTAGTCTCCTAATCGATTTGCACATCAGTGAAATATCTTCGGTTGGGAGCACAACCTCTTCAGACCCTCCAGTGTGCCCAGTGTCATTGACGTGACTCTCATGTGCGCTTTCTGAGCATGGCCGTCCCCTTACATCTGACCTCAGTTGAGGGAGCCATGCTCAGGAAAAGCAGACAACTGGAGTTCAGAGTGCTGAAATTCCCTGACACTTGCTTTTGGATCCAGGGCAAGTCACAGATGAGCCCCACATTTTGCTCCTCTGCTAAACCAGTCGCGTAGTTTCTATCAGTGAATGAGAAGACTTCAATGAAAGCAGGTGAATGGAAATTTCTCATAACATTATAAGAAGCTGTACACGTATCAGGTATTATTATTTGGTTATGCTGATTACTGTTTAGGAGGTTCATCTATGTAGGATGCCTAATTGAGGGTCTGAAATATATACCCAGTGCTTATCAACTGCTAATTCTCTTCACCTGTTGCTCGAAATTTAGACCGTGTTCTTGGCCGGTTGCAAATAGGTCTCAACCTTGGCTGCATATTGGAATCACCACAGAATTGTTAAAAATACTGGTGCCTGGGTCTTCTCCCCCCAGATCCTGATTTCATTGATGATGAGGTAAGAGATGATATCTATGTACTACAGAATTTAAAAGCTCCCTGGGTGATTCTCGTGTGCAGCCAAGTTTACAGGCACTTGAGACCTGATGCTCAAAATGTGGAACCCAGAGCAGTTCCAGTGACATCACCTGGGTGCTGGTTGCATTTAAATGGCATTTCCCAAGTGATTCATAGGCATGTTAAAGTTTCCAAAGCATAGTACTGGCCTCTTGGGTTAGAGAAATTTTCTAGATGACCAGAATCGTGTTGTGATTGCTTGACCCTTTGTCTCTTGCCTCTCTCCAGTGCTATTGGACCGGTTAGCACACCTCTGGTTTGAACTGCTGGGATAAGTTGGTTACTGGGGCTGTAGGGATTCAAATCTGCTCTGGGTCTCACCCAAGCCTCCCAGTGCACTCCCACTGTCCTCTCTGACAGTCAGTGATTCACACTTTGGACCTCCTTAAAAGGGGATGACTGGGCTCATGGGAAGCCTTACCCTACCTGAGAGGTTTCCCTTTGAGTTACAGGGTTTTCTAAGGACAGATCAGAAAGTAATCTTCAGTCAGGGTCCAGCATTTACCTTCAGAAAGATGAAAAACATCTATTGGGTTGCTGTGTTGCATTGCCCTTTTCTGCCAAGAAATGACAAATCAGAGAACCCTAGAGAATAGGGGATACTAAGGTGTTACCATGTTTAACAGAAAACTATGAGAAAACTGGTTACAGCAAACTCGTGAGTGTTCTATAATGTGAAACTTAGCCCATGGCTCCCCAAAGAGAAACATTCACCCTTTCATTGATCCATCAAATATTCATACCCGCTTCCTTACAAAATGCAGATGGCATGGCCCCTTACAGCTAAGGAGATGTTCTTTCATTAATGCTAAGAACTCACCTTCAAAGAACTTTAGTTCTTTGCTTAAATGGCATCTTATGAAAGAAGTTATTTCCCTGACCTCCTCCACAGAGCACTCTCTGAGCACTCCTTTTGACTTGTCTTCCCTATTCTGTCTTTTCTCCATAGAGCTTTGCTGGCACGGTGCCCGTTGTGTGACGCCCTTAGAGAATGTAAAATCCACAAAGGCAGAGGCAAAATGTTCTCTTCATTGCTGTATGCCAGCACCTACATTAGCATCTGACTCATGGTGGGCACTCAGTGGTGTTTGTTGAGTGAATGTTAAGTGAACAGAAGAGAAGGAGGAGAAGGGAGATAGCACTTGTTATGAATTTACCATGAAGCGTACCCAGTATGGGCGCTTTATATATGTTACTTTACTTAACTCTTAACAACATTTGTTCACATCATGTGCAAAGAACTGATCCTGAAAGTAGACTGCCCAAGGTCACAAAGCTATAAAATGGCAGAGCATGTATCAGGATTTGAATTCATGTCTGTTTGGTTCCAAATGACATGTTCCTTCCACTAAACCAAGGAACAGCTGAAAGGGATTGCTTTGTGTTTGTAAGCAAGGCCAACTTAAAAAGGGACAAGAGTCTTTAGCTTGTATTCTGGATTCTCACCCATGCTTGAGCAACATTTAATTGTACAATTGGATTATGTTGAACCAAAATGACCAGTGTGAGCAAATGGCCTAATGCTTAGCACCTACTTGGGATTTAATAAAAATCCAGAAAACACTGGATGGATGGATGGATGGATGGATGGATGGATGGATGGATGGATGGAAAGAGAGGGAAAGGCAAGCAATTATAAATGTGTTGCCTATATTGAAAATATATTTGTCCTTGATCTCTTTTTAACATTAAATTTATTCCAAAAAAGCGTTGAGTGGAATAGTATAAAATTAGGTTGACTCTGTCAGATTCAGGGACCTGTTTGTCATCTTTGCTTAATCCCACTGACATAGGGGTAAAACTGATTTTTTTTAAACCACGGGACTCTCAGTCCCAACTATATATCCAGCACGGGCAGAAACTTCTGGGCTCTGTGAGGCTGACCCTGCCTTCAAACCTATTTAGCACTGGCAAATGTCCCCAGGATTGCATTCCTAAACCCCAGGAGAGGAAGGCAAAATTAAGTTGCTGGAGTCGAGTAAATCTACAGATGGAATGATGTGGGAACTGTGGGCAGAGAATAGCAACACACACAGGATTCAGGTATTTCTTCCAACTGTTCACTGCCCAAAAATGGCATTCTCCAAACTTGCACCTGCTGCCCTCTGTAAAACTGGATGAGGTCAGGCTTATTTTGGTTTGGCTTTGGGAACGAACCCTCACATAAAGCCAGTCCTCTCTCCCACGATGTATAACCATGCCCACTCTTAAATTGCAGATCTCCTTAGAGCCCAAGTGCCGCCCAAATATTTGATGAGAGTTTGCTGTGCACTTCCCAGGGGCAGATGTTGGAAAGACAGAAGTGCTATTATAAGATCATGGCTTGAGTTGACGACAGTGAAATTCTTCCTTCCATAAAGAGATGGAATAGAGATTCACAAAATGGAAAACACACTGTTGACTCAGAACTTCTAAACCACTGGAAGTTTCTTCTCTCACTATGTTACTCAAGTCTGGCCATCAAATCCCTTAGGTAGACCTTCTCCCAAAGTTAAACATGTTTAAATGGAGACGTGAGATACCATGAAAGTCACCACTATAAAACTATCATAAGATAAAGCAGTAAAATAAAAAGTCAAAAATAAAATGTTTCAGAATCACTCGGCTTTTCTTTAAAAGCAGCAGCCCCGCTCTCCTGTAGTTTGAGTCTCAGTGGTTGGTGTGGAGGATTTTTGTATAATTGACAGCTCGGCCTTAGCATCTACAATGACTTCTTCCACCAAGAAAGCCAGCCGTCCAGAGTACTGAGTCTGTACAAAAAAGCCTCAGAGGCTCCCTCTTCTGAAAACTGGATGTGATTTTATCCAGATAAGCCATTTCTGTTTGGACAGCCATGCAGGAAGATGGCCAGTGCGCCATCTTGCAGTGTGCTGGGCTGGGCCGGCCAGACCCGCTTCTGAGTGCCCGCAGAACCTGTTCCAGGAGTGCCTGCCTGCTGCCCGGTGCCCCACGCCAGACCGGCCTCTCCTCACCATCTGCTGTGTGCTGGGCATGGAGGCGGGCCAGGCGAGCCAACAGGTACTCCCTCACATGCTCACCTGCCTGTACCTCACACCGACACACACGGCCAAGTTGGCTCAGGACACCAAACGGATCTGACCATACTCACCCGATTTATTTATGAAGACAATGAGAGCATCCCCCAGACTCAAAGAAAAAAGTGGACACAACACATAAATGGGAGCCCTCAATATCCCCTGGCAGAGAAGCACACAGCTCGGAGTTAGACACACCTGGTTGGAGTCCTTGCACTAGTGTGTGACCACAGGCAGGTCACTTCACTCCTCCAGCCTTCCTTTGTAAAATTAGAAACCGCAATACCTTCAGCACAGAGTTCTTACAAAGAGAAACAAGGGGATGTGTAAGGCGACTGGCACATGTTTGGCACACAACAAAGGGCTGTTCTTGAAACTATTGGGTACGTGAGAGCATGTTGCTGTCCCCAAGCTTTGCATATCCATGCTATTTGTTGTCATTAGCAGATGCTAGCAGAACAGACACTGGTCAGACATTTGATACGGTTCAGCCAAGCAGCAACAGGCTTCTCTTCTGCTTTTCACCACGCGCTCTGGGAGCGACAAGTCAAAGAGTTCCTGGTCTGCTCATTGTTTTATCTTTAGGAAGCTTCTCCGTCAGCTGAAGCACCTCTTGCATTGTGTGTGTGTTTGTTTGTTTTTGGATGAGGTGCACCAAACTATGGAAGTTTTAGTTAGAAAACGGCTGGTCTCTGGGGCCCCATTGGTTAAGCGTCCAACTTCAGCTCAGGTCATGATCTCATGGCTCATGAGTTCGAGCCCTGCGTCAGGCTCTGTGATGACAGCTCAGAGCCTGGAGCCTGCTTCAGATTCTTGTCTCCCTCTCTCTCTGTCCCCCACCTCTTGTGCTCGTGCTCTCTCTCTCTCTCTCTCAAACAAACATAAATAAAAACGTTAAAAAAAATTTAAAAAGAAAAGGGCTGGTGTCTCTCTGGCTTCCAGAACATAGTGACTACTTTGTGGGACTCCCTTATAAGGCAGGCTGAGGAGGGAGCTACTAGAAGAGGTCAGGTCCGGGACTGCCAGATGTCATTTTCACAGCCTCTGGGGCACAACAGAACCCCACTGAGAACAAGGTT
This sequence comes from Acinonyx jubatus, assembly GCF_027475565.1. Classification (NCBI taxonomy): domain Eukaryota; kingdom Metazoa; phylum Chordata; class Mammalia; order Carnivora; family Felidae; genus Acinonyx; species Acinonyx jubatus. Next base: position 97,362,769 of record NC_069381.1, on the reverse strand, counting down.
AAAGGGCGCGGCCTGGTCCCATGTCAATCAACGCCATTTTTTTAAAAAAATTCCATTGCAGCAATGTTTTTAGTGTGAAAAGGGAAAAACCTGGCCTTTCTCATTCAGTCTGTATGGACATCGCAAGATGCCATGTGATAAAAGATTGTGATTATAGGTTAGAGACCGTTGTAAGCCGTGGTTCTCAACGTGTGGGCCTGGGACCAGCAGCATCAGCGTCACCAGGGATGCATTGCTCATCATGAATGCAAGTGCGTGTCACAAATCCCATCCCAGACCTGATGAGTCAAAAACTCTGAGGTGGGCCCAGGAAATCTGTGTTTTCACGAGACCTTCCTCCAAGTAATGCTGATGTGGGCTCGGATTCACTAACTACCAGCTCAATGTCATGGTGTTGCCCCAAGTGACTTTAGAGGGAACAAACCTTCCTTAAGCACTTGCTCCCATGTAACCTCTACAAGAATGAGAGCTCATCTGTAGACTAGAAAGTTGAGATGGGAGAAGATGTGACCTGCTCAGAGTCTCACAGCTGATGACTGGAGCCTGGGTTTCTCTAAGACCCAGGTGCAGGAGTAGAATGTAATGGGTGAGAGCCGGGGCTCCGGAGCCACGGTGTCAGGTCGGGAACCCAGCTATGTTACTTAAGCACTGTGTGGCCTTAGGCAAGTTGTTTGACCTCTCTATGCCTCCATTTCCTCATCTGCAAACTTCTACTCTTATGTGGGTTTGGGGAAGATTCAATAAGATAATTCATGCAAGGCCTTGGAGCATAGAACAAACACCCAATGGGTGATACTTTTATTATAGTTGCTATACTGCTCTCAACATGGTAGAGTGTAAAACACACAGCCTTGGCCCTTGGTTTCTTCCCTGGCATTGACCAAAGTGAGAGCCTCACAGTGCCAATAAAACAGTCAACAGCCTCCCTCTTACCCCAATAATCAGAGGCCACCCATTCCAGCCCCAACAGTCCCCAATATTTACTTCACTCTCATAAAATAGCTGTTCTATTCCCTTGCCTGCCCCTGCGTGGAGACATCACATGCAATGCCCAGCTATACATAGCCCGGGCCTCATTTGAGGGTGGTGGAAAGTGACAGGAGATTACCGGGGATAAACATCAGCTCTCCGGTTTCAAGGGAGGACACACAGTTGTTGAATTGCTTGACACGTTGCCAGATGGTATCAGGGACAGTGGGTGAAAACAGTTTGCTTCTTGGCTTACATGGGAAGAACAGGATTGCAGCCAGGGTATTTTTAATGACTGGCCTGTGGGACGTTCACTTGGAGCAAAGATCAGTGATACTTTTCCCCAGGCTCCTCAGTCCTCCCTTTTCTTCGGATTCTTGACTTTGCAGAAGGTATCCCCCACACACACTCAGTTCCCTTTAATGGAGCCACTGTCTTTCCTCTGCTACCCCATGCCTTCCCCACCTTCCCTCTGACCATGAAATGCAGTGTGAATGTAGCTTTCTTCAATCTGTCCCTGGAGTTGAGGCATGCCACAAAGGGACTGGACTTGGAGGGACAAATATGGGGCCCTGGTGTTCCACATATGCTGTCCTGAGGCCCACGGGACGTACCCCACACGACGTGCCCCCCAGTGCTGCTGTGCCACTCTCTCCTACCTTTCATGGGCAAACTTCTTAAACAAGTGATCCACACCTGCTCTTACATGTCCTTGCCACCCACTCAAATGCTTAACTCCCAGTGCTTTGGCTCCTGGCCCAGCTCTTCTCTAAAAGGTCACCAGTGACTTACCAGTCCTGATAGGAGACCTCATGGTGGTCCTACTGTCTGTTACTCCTCCCTGCAATATTCGAACTGACCACCTGCTTCTTCTCAAGCCACTCTCCTCTCATGACTTTGGAGTCACTACGCTCCCTGTCCTTTTCTGATTTCTGCCCCCTACTCCTCTCCACCTCCAGAGCAGGCTCCTCTCTCTTCCTGCTCTTGCCTCCTATGAGGTGGTCAGTCTTTGACCCTGTGGTTTCCTTACCCACTGTTGTCCCTGAAGATGCCACCCACCCTTAAACTTCCACCTCTCACCTCCACCACTCCATTTGGGCCCTCTCCCCCTGAGCGCCAGCTTGGCACCTCAAGCTCTTGGCTGGACTTTGCCATGAACACATTGCATCTAAATCCAAGCTGAGAACCCTGCCTCCGGTTCTGGCATGCCCTCCTGATGCCATTGTTTTGTCCTTCACCCCGTTCCCTGGCTGGAGACCCTGGAGTCATCTTGCCTCCTCTTTTTGTGTGGTCTCCCTCCCTTCTCTCTCCAAAGCCATGGAAGAGTGGCCAGTCTGATGGACTCTTCACTTGTGGCATCACCACTCCATCCACTGCTGCTGCCTCAGTCTGAGATCAGTCATCTCCCATGCAGACAATGGCATCAGCCTCTCAGCTGGTCACCTTTCCTTTCCACTCTTCTTTCTGTCTCTCCGGGCTATGCCCTCAGATCAACCCTCCTCAAGCTCAAATTAGCCATATCCTTCTCTTACCCAAACACCCCCAACTCAGAACTGCTCGTCCTAATATTCACATCCTTTACACTCTTTCTCTCGTGTACCTTAAATACACCACTCCATTCAGTGCCCTCAATTAAGCTTTCTGTTCAAGTAAGTCAGCCTCTTCTACACTCACTCTGCACGTCTGCATCTCCAAACCTCCACTTCTGCCATTTTGTCTTCCTGAGATGCCCTCACTGCTCTCCTCTGCCTATCCACACACTCCTCCTTGTTCAAAGTCTAGTGGGCCTCTCCTTTTCCAAGGAGCCTCCTCTTTCGTTCGTTCATTTACTTAAAAAACAAATGGTGTTTTTATCTACTAAAAAGTAGAGATGTAGTTCTAGCTCTTCTGATACTTCAAGGAAAGTCAGAAATCTCAATTTCCATATGAAAGTGCTTAATTTAGAAATCTGTGCACCATATTGTAAAGATGGTACCTACCATAGTCCCTTAAAATTGCAGTTTATAGGTTACTTCATGTGCAACATGGATGTGAAATAGTAACATTCAATGTGCAGATACAAAAGACAGTAACCATTCTACTTTTCAGAACAGATTTTGGCTGTATAAATAGATTTTCCTGAAAATCAGGAGTTGAATGTGATATCCTATGAATTTGGGATTTAAATGATAGGCGAAAAGTATGGCAGTGTTTATCATATTTTCATTTTACAGATGAATTCAGTAATATAACACTTCCATCAGTTAATGTAACCAGATGACTTCAATATATCTTATTTTTGTTTTATGAAAATATTCAATGAAACAATTATTAAGATATATTAATCTTAAGATATATTATTATTAAGATATAACTGCCATATAACATCATATTTGATTTAGGTATACAATATAATGGTTTGATACATGTACATATTGTGAAATGATCACCATGGTAAGTTTAGTTAACACATCCATCACCACAAATAGTTGCTAATTTTTTCCTTGTGAGAACTTTTCAGATCTATTCTCTTAGCAACTTTCAGACATACAATACAGTATTGTATTATATATTATATATATATTATATATATATTATGTATTATATATATAATACAGTACAGTATTATATATATACAATATAGTATTACATATAATATAAACATAGATAATATATATGTAAATATGTGTAATATATATATAAAACTATACCCATTATGCTCTATATTACACCCCTAGGACTTATTTGTCTTATTAGCGGACATTTGTACCTTTTGACCCCCTTCATTCATTTCACCCACCCCCCTCCCTGCCACCCCACTTGTTTTGTTTTGTTTTTGGATTCTACATTTAGATGAGATCATACCAAAAGCAAGGAACTAATGTTTTTTGAGATCCATTCTGGTCAGGTACTATACTGAGGAGAGTATGGGGAGAAAAACAGAAGTGGACAGAGAGCTGACAGGCTATCAAATGAGTAGGTATAGACAAATGATTGTGTAGGTTGAGGTATGCTTATGAACTGAGAAAGAGGTATGAAGGAGAAGCCCAGGCTTCCTTGGACAAGAGTACAGAAGGCACCCAATTCAGACTGGGGGCCAGGGGATGCCTTTTGAGAAACTGACATTTACGTGTAGACTTCAAGGATAGTAGAAGTTGATAGGGGTGCCCGGTGGCTCAGTTGGTTAAGTGTCCGTCTTCAGCTCAGGTTGTAATCTCTCAGTTCATGGGTTTGAGCCCCACATCAGGGCTCTGTGCTGACAGCTCAGAGCCTGGAGCCTGCTTCGGATTCCGTGTCTCCCTCTCTCTCTGCCCCTGCCTCTCTCTCTCTCTCTCTCTCTCTCTCTCTCTCAAAAATAAATAAACATTAAAAAAAAAAAGGATTTAAAAAAAAAGGCTAGTAAGAGTTGGTGAAATATGAAGGAAAGGCTCTTCTTGGAAGAGGGGTGGGGGCGTGGAAGCAGGGCACATTCCGTGCCTTTGTGTGACTAGAACCAGGCATTTCTGGCAGACAGCTGCGGCCGGTGCCCAGCCTTGGGCGTGGGGACACAGCTGAACGAGGATACCCTGTACAAAGACCTCCTGAGGCAGGAGACAGCTTGACGTTTTGAGGAACTGAAGAAGAGGGTATTAAGTAAGAGGCTGAGTGGCCCCAAATGAGGTTGGAGAGGCAGGCAGGCCAAACTGGGCAGGGCCCTGTTGGCCACGTTAGGGATTTGAGAGTTCATTCTGAGTGTGTGGAAGTTAAATCCACGCTGCTTATCACAGCCTCCACTAGGCTCTGCATGGTTTGACCTCCCTGCTCACAAGCTCTAAGTCTCTATAACCCTTGTTTTCTTTAGTACCTACCAGGTAATTTTTCATTAGCTTCTCCCTTAATGAAATCACACGGTCCTTGATGCTCTAACGTGTCTTACACACTTTTGTTTAGCACGTACCTTGATCATAGCAGGTCCTCAATTCATAGTTTTTGCTTTCTTTCCATTCCAGTCCAGTCGGCTTTGATCCTTTGGAATTGGCACAAGGTCCAGAACCTTATCCAGCTGTCATAATATTAAGAACAAAATATAACATTTATTTGGCACTTACCGCATGCCCAAAGCTGTGTCAACAACTTTGCATGCATTATCTCACGTAATCTTTACAACAGCCTTGTGAAATAGGCTCTAATCATCCATATTTTATAGCAGAGTCACAGCACGTAGGGCCAAGTCAGGAATCCAGGTCGCTGATGCCAAGTTGCTGTATTCTTAATGACTGGGATAACCTATTTAAAGAAGAGACTCATTAATTCATTTAAAGATGAGATCTACTTTGATTCCATCAATACAGAGGTAACACTGGTGTAATAAATATCTATACAATGCAGTATAAAGATAGAAAGGGTATACTATCATATATGCTTATTTACACTGAATTGTGCATATTATTTAGTACAACTTTTTTTTTTTTTATGAAGTTAGTTTTGTACTCAAAAGAATCATCTGGGGTGTCTGCACGGTTCAGTCAGTTAAGTGTCTGACTCTTGATCTCAGCTCAGGTCTTGATCTCAGGGTCATGAGTTTGAGCCCCGTGTTGGGCTCTGTGCTGGGTGTGAAGCCAACTTAAAAAAATAAAAAAATAATAAAATTAAATTAAAAAAAAATAGAATCATCTGTGGTCAAAGCAAATCCTAATGTTTCTGGAAAGAATAATCATTGCACCAGTGCCCAGGACTGCATATGCCAACCAATAAGAGATGACCCCAGTCTCTAGGACAGACAACAGAGAAGTAACCAACCAACCAAACTAACAAAACCAGCAGGGGAAAGATGATAAGTCAATAGGAGAAAATTGCAGTCAGATGGGATGAGAGTATTCCAGTTTTCTTGGAATTTAGGAGACATATTGACTCTATTTTTTTCTCTTCCTCATGTTTGTAACTCTTAATCACTGTAATTAGTGACAATTGCCTCTTCCCACTTTGGCTCAGCAGTCCCTTGAACTTATGAAGTGCATGGGCCCACCCATCCATTCATCCAAAGCATGCCGAGTATCTCTAAGGAGCTAGATGAGAGACCCAAGGCACAAAATGGGGTCCTTCCTCTTAGGGAGGAGAGATGGACAAAACAGGAGAGACTCAGACATGACTCTGACTGCAAAATAAGTGTCAGAGAGCCACGCCCCTGCCATGGGCTATTGGAATTCACAGAAAGGAGGCTGGAGTGAAAGATGAGCCTGGAGCTGGCTTTACAGCCAGGGGCGCCAAGGCTGGCAGCAGCTGAGAGAGCGCAGTGAGCTGGGCTGCAGGAGAGTGGGGAAAGGAACATATGAGCTGGAGATTTAGGATCGGAGCAAGGGCGACGCAAGATGTTGCCAAGTGCGAGAGGCAAACGATGTCCGGCCAGCCCCCATCAGCCTGGCAGGGATTCTCGGTCCTGGGGAGACTGGGTCATGTCAGGACTCAGCCCAGGGGGGCCCGGACTTTCACCACAGACGTTCTCCCCCAACCCAGTTTCACTGTTCTCTCTTGGGTTGCTGCCAGCCCTGGCCACCCTTGGCTCAGCCCATGAGGGGTGCTTGCGAGGGTTGATGGGAGCGATGACAGAGCTCAAGTGGGGAGGCTTTGGGCCTAATCAGGGTGGGAGGCGAGAGTGACAGACACTGCCGGGACTGCGCCAAGGAGGAGGTGGGCAGGTCTCAGCTAGCACGGGTTGCTGGCCCATCTGTGAGTGCCGGCTCTGTCCATCCATCCGATCCTAGGACAGTGACCAGCTATGCTTAGTTAAACAGGAAACCCAAGAAACAGAACTCAGCTTATCTGAGATAGCACCTCTCACTCATATAGGTTCAAAAGTCACATACAAATATCAATAAAGTAATTGGAGGCCATGCTTTTCATGCCTGGGTTTTTGCATCGGCCTAAAACCCAACAAAACATGGTGGCATATACCTAGGAGAGGTCAGTTAAAACTTCTGTTTCATTCTCATAGTTAATCTCTTATATTCTTACTATTATTAATATGTCTCTCCTATGCCTGAGGTAGAGGGGTCAACAGAGCCACACGTGGGCCTGAGGGTCACAGGTGAAAAAAATCACACCGTATCACTTTTGGATCAACTGACAATCATTTATGGCAGTGCTTTCTAGAGTGTAGTGTGAAATCTGCTGTGTCAGAATCATGAGATGTGGCAGTGTGGCTTGTAAAAATGTAAATTTCTGAGCCCCACCCAACTCTGTTCTCTACTTTCTGGTGCTGAGGCTCAGGAAGCCCCATTTTAACTGGTGATTTAAATGCATGCCATACTTTAAGAGCCACTGCTAACGGCTCCTGCGGTAGGAGTAGGGAAACTTAATAGTATCATTATTAACTTTGTATGATAGACAAGGGGGCATTTAAATCAACATTTTGATAGCACTAAGTAGGACAGAGTGGCTTATAATGAAAGCCAGAAAACTCTTTCAAAAACGACCTTGTCTAATGAATTGAATGCAATAGGCTAAAGCCAAGTGACTTTCCAGAAATATTAGCCTGTTTAAGTATTGCAGGAAAGCTCAAGATGAGTCATAACATAAACACTGATAATGATGTCTTTCATCCAAAGCCTGCTTTCCCTATTCTCAGCCAAAATCCAAGAAAGGAGAGAAAACTGCCCTAGGGGCAGGTGGTGCCATTTGTTGTCTGCCCCTCCACCCCTGGTCACCAGGGACACTCCACAGAGCAGCTTCTGTGCTCCCCACCAATATCCTTAGCTTTAAAGGAACAGAAGTAGTTAGCAGCAGAGAGAAAGAAAGAAAATGGCAAGGAAGAGTGAAGAGGCAAAGAAAGCCCTCAAAGAAGTTATAAGAGGAAAGGAAATCCAAGGGAAAAGACAGAGATGCCGGGAAAAATGAAGGCAGATGTAGGAATGAAGCGAAAATGAGAGAAGCAACCACAGAAGAAGAAGTAGAGGGATTTATAGCACAAACTGCAGAGCCAAATAGATCCAGGATCACTCCACAGAGAAAACAGGAAATACTAAAGGGATGTGCACAAAGGGGCAGAACTGCAAAATGTGTGCAGCAAAAACTGATAGAATGGAAAGGAAAAGTAGACCAAGTCCTAAGATTGAGAACAAGGCGTAGATGTCTGCTTTTGCCACTTTTATTGAACATAATGCTGGAAGCTCTTGTCAGTGCCATAAGGAAACCCAAAAAAAGAAAGGCATACAGATATGGGGAAAAAATTGTCCCTCTTTGTGAATGACATGATTGTCTACATAGAAAAATCCAAAAGAATCTGCAAAGAACAAAACAAAAACCTCTTAGCATTAATCATAATTCAGCAGGGCTGCAAGATACAAGATAAACATAGAAAAAGCAATTATATACCTATTTACCATCAATAAGCACATGACCACCAAAATTTAAAATGCTATTAATAATCACTCAAAACATTTAAATAATTAGGTATAAATCTAACAAGACATGCATACATCTTGTGTGCTAAAAATTATGCAATGCAGATGAGAGAAGCCAAAGCAGATCTAAATAAATGGAGAGGCATACCATATTCCTGAGTTGGAGGACAACATAGTAAATATGTCACTTCTTCCCATGTTAATACACAGATTTAAAGATTCAATGCAGGGGCACCTGGATAGCTCAATTGGTTAAGCATCTGACTTGAGCTCACGTCATGATCTTGCGGTTTGTGAGTTTGAGCCCCATGTGAGGCTCTGTGCTGACAGCTTGGAGCCTAGAGCCTGCCTCAGATTCTGTGCCTCCCTCTCTCTCTCTGCCCTTCTCCTGCTCATGCTCTGTCTCTCTCTCAAAAATAAACATTAAAAAAAAAAGGTTCAATGTAATTCCAATGAAAATCCTAGAAATATTTTTTTATAATTAGATACAAGATTATTCTAAAGTTTATATGGAAATGCAAAGGAACTAAACTAGCTAAAACAATTTTGAAAGAGAAGAATCATGTGGGAAGAGGCAGTCTACTCACCTTCAGGAGCTATTATATAGTTACCGTAATCAAGGCCATGTGATATTGACAGACATATGAGAGAAAACAGAAATAGATCCACATAATTGTGTCAAATGATCTGTGACAAAGGTGTAAAAGCAATTCAATGGGGGAGAGATGGCCTTTTCAACAATGGTGCTGGCCAAAAAACAAAAAAGAACAAGATAAATCTCACACGTTACTGAAATGTAGCTCAGAATGGTTCATGAACCCAAAAGTAAAATTAAAACTATAAAATGTTTAGAAAAGGAATTAGGAGAAAACGTCAGGATATAGGGCTAGACAAAGAGTTCTTAGACTTAACACCAAAGGCACAATCCATAAATGGAGAAACCGATAAATTGGACTTCATCAAAATTGAAGTGTTTTCTTCTGTGAAGGACCCTATTAAGAGGATAAAAAGATAAGCTACAGAGTGGGAGAAATGTTTGTAAACCACATCTCTGAAAAAGGACTAATATTAAAAGAGCTCTCAAAACTCAACAATCAAAACCAACCTGGTTAGTAAATAAGCCGAGACATGAATAAGGATTTCATGGAGAAAGACATATAGATGTCAAATAAGCACATGAAAAAAATGTTCAGCCTCATTAGACATTAGGGAAATGCAAATTAAAGCCATAACGAAATATCACTACATGTCTGTAAAAATGGCTAAAATTAAAAATAGTGACAACTCCAAATTCTGGCAAGGAGGTGGAAGAATGAGACAGCTCATCACTGCGTTGCTGGTGGGAATGTCATGTGGTACAGCTACTCAGGAAAACACTTCAGCAGTTTCTTTAAACATTAAGCATGCAGTTGCTATACCCAGAAACCACACTCCTGAGCATATATCCTAGAGTAATGAAAACCAACCTTCACAAAAAGCTTGTACGTTAATGTTTATAGCAACTTTATTCATTATAGCCCCAAACTTTAAACAACCCAGATGTCCTTCAATGGATGAATAATTGACCAACTGTAGTACTTCTATACCATGTAAATACTACTCAGCACATAAAAAACAAATGACCTTTTGATATACATAAGCATCTGGATGAATCTCCAGAGAAATATGATGAGTTAAAGAAACTACTCCCAAAAGGCTACATACTATGTGATTGAACTTAGGTAACATTCTTCAAATGAAAAGGTTATAGAAATCTTTTTAGGGAGTGGATGAGTTTGGGAGAAAGAGGATGTGACTATAAAGGGATAACATGAGGGGTCCTTGTGGTTATGCAAATGTTCTGTATCTTGACTACATTAAAGCCAATGTCTAGTTTGTGATATTGCACTATCGTTTTGCAAGATGTTACTTTGGGGGAACCTGGCTAAAAGGTGCAAGGGATCTCTGTATCATTTCTTAGAACTGCACATTAATCTATAATTACCTTTTTTAAAAAGTTTAAAGAAAGGGGTGTCTGGGTGGCTCAGTCGGTTGAGCATCCGGTTCTTTTTTGTTTTTTAATTTTTTTTAACATTTATTTATTTTTGAGAGAAAGAGACAGAGCACGAGGGGGGGAGGGACAAAGAGAGAGGGAGACACCGAATCGGAAGCAGGCTCCAGAGCCGGATGTGGGGCTAGAACTCACGAACCCGTGAGATCATGACCTGACCGAAGTCAGACATTCAACCGACTGAGCCACCCAGGCGTCCCTGAGCATCCGGTTCTTGATAGTGGCTCAAGTCATGATCTCACCGTTCATGAGATCGAGCGCCATGTGGGACTCTGTGCTGACAGCATGGAGTCTGCTTGGGATTCTCTCTCTCCCCCTTTCCCTGCCCCCTTCTGGCTCTCACTCTCTGTCTCAAAATAAATACATAAACATTTTTTTTTAATTTAAAGAAAAGTGACATTAATGTTTCATGATCTCTCTAGTATCTCCTTCGCTGTTCTATTTAAGCTCCCATTCACCAGATGGCAGGACATAGATCTCAGTCAGTTGAGGGTTTCCCTGCTTCCTTAAATCTGAGTTTCAGGAAGATTAACGTGATGCCAGTCCTGTGCTGGTGTCCAATCATCTGTCCACCTAGGACCCTGCTGCACCCTTTTCACTTTTGGGGCTGATGGTTCCATTCTGGTCCTCTACTGGTTCTTTTTCTCAGTGGGCTGTGGGAAAGTGTCAGAAGCCGTCTTGGGTCTATTGGCCAGATACACCCGGTGGGCATTTCAACTCCACAAGCCCAGGGGCTGAAGGAACCCAGGGACCATGCTTGAGTATTGGGGATACAGGTCTCCTTCATTTTAAGGTTCCTCAGCTTTTTCAGGGATGAGAGGGAGGATTTAGATGAGGCATGGTTAAGTGACCACAAAATGTGCCTTGTGATATCTTGTGTCCCCATCTGACTCCATGTTCGGTTGGTGGCAAGGGAAGGGCTCTGGGCCCATTGTCATGTACCTGCGGTTGTCCAAATACTCCTTGCTTCCTTTATGATTTTTCTTTCTCTCAGTTCAAACTTGATCTACCTCAAGGGCAGAGGAGGGTGTGAGACAGTGGATGTACTTCCAAATCCTGTATCTTAGGTCTGGTCCTCATATTTTTTCTCCTAGGTTCTCAGCATTCTGCTAAACCATCCTTCTCCTGGGGGTATGGCATGGAATCTCTTTGTTGCTGCTTGAATTGTCAGAGTAACAGGATGTATGGAGGACAATCTTCTTGTCGTTATGTCAGAATATTATCCCGTAACATATTGTACCATCTTTCTGCCCTTGGTCCCCTTACTGTCTGGCTTGTCTTTCCCTTCAGCTTGTGGCCCAGGTCCTGGAACATAAAGATATAGGCTTTGTGATGGTGGATGCCAAGAAAGAAGCCAAGCTTGCCAAGAAACTGGGTAAGTGGGACTTCTTTAGGCATACCAGGAAGAAACAAATGTGTCTTGCAAAAAAAAAAAAACAAAAAACTACGGTTTCATTTCTTCTTGTATGGTAACTGAACTATTTTTCAATGAATACAAAACAATTCTGCACACCTTAGTCTTGGGTTGGGGATGAGTTTCATGAAAGTAGTGAATGAATTGAATTGAATTGAATGATTTCACATGAATCATCAAATATATCTTGAATTGAATGATTTCACATGAATCATCAAATATATCTTTGTATCACCATAGAAATTGACATCAAAGAAGTCAAACCTTTCTTTTCAGCTCCTAGAACAGGCTAAAAGCCTAGCCTCTTCATCTCACTGCCATGGTTATCTCTCTGGAAGAGAGCAAATCTCTTCTTCCATCATCTATTATTTCCTTATCTCTTGGCTGAAGCAGCCAACACAAGATAACGTTAATAGTAGTGACCCTGGGGACCCAGTGGTTTCTAAATGCAAAGCTAAACCCCAGCTGGGCATTATCATTAAGGGCGAGAGGGAGGATTTAGACGCAGCATAGTTAAGTGACCACACGGTGCGTGTTGTGATCTCTTGTGTCAATACATCACGCTCAAGTTCAAGTGCACTTTAAGACGCTCACACCCCTAATCCCAAGGAGAGACAATATGGGTAGCTCCTCTGGTTTCCCAATACCCACACACATGTACTGCCCATTTTGCCTTTTCTGCATGACCAGTGAAGAATGGCTATTTAAATATAGCAGGAGCTTATAAAACAGGACCTTTGAAGAAAGGTTAATTGGATTTGGGGTAGTAAACGCAGGGGGGAGAAAGATTAGTGGCTTCAGGTACACGAAGGTTCATTATCTTAGAGCATTACAAACAATTGTTCTCTATTTTATTTTCAAGAAGACCAGCTTTTTTTTTTTTTTAAGATTTAAATTTTATGAGATTGTATTTAGGTTAGACACAAAGAAGAACTCATGGTTATAAAACGATAGCAGATTATTAAGAATGTCTGGGGTATCTCTTTCCCTGGGGATAAATTAAGGAATATTTTCCCCCTTTGGTCGGGGGAACAGAGTATGTTAAACTGTTTCCCTAGTCAAAAACAATTTAATGACTTGTTTCTCTGCCCCCAGATTCTATTGATACCCTAGTCTTCTTTCCCATTGCTTTCATGGACAGTTGAATTTGAGAGAATTTCCGGTAAATTTAATTAGGGGAAAATACTAGTATTCCAGTGATCTAAGAATTTAGGGCGGTGGGAGGCAAATGCTGGACAAGCTTTTATAAGAGTGGACCAGTGGGTATCCTCAAGTGGACAGAGCTTGAAAAATCTAAACGAACTTTTCTCTACATTCAGCCTGGAGGAATTGGAGCAGATTCTTTTGGACTGTTTGACTCTCAGAGTTTACAGGACAGTGGTATTTTGTGAACCTGCTCTTTCTTCATCATCCTTCCTTCCGTTTGCCTGAGTTTGGTTTCCATCAGGCTATGCCTGAACTACTACAAAAGTCTCCTAACTGGTTTCACTCAGAGAAAACTCCAACATCAGGACACTGGCTGATGTTCCCAAGTTACCCGTTGTTGTTGGTCATTGCTGGCCTCAAGGATACTTGACACCTTGACCCTTTAGATTTACAAATGGTGCTCCAGAATGTGTCTGGGGTTTTTCAGATGTGCCCTGGGACACAGCAGGCAGTGGGCCAGCCTCCTCTTCTCTAGAGGCTCTACAGGAGAGTTCCTTTGGAGAAAGCATTCTCCAGCTAATAGAGAGTTTGAAAACAATTTGTCTAAGGAATTAAGGATGCCATGCAGTTAGACTAAATGCCAGCCTGGGTTATTTAGCATTCCTGGAGGGAAACATAGTTTTCCAGCGAACATTTGTTAAAGTGCATAGCATTACGCCAGCAGCAATGGAGGGCAGAGAAGAGGCAGAACTTTCCCTTGCAGCATTATCAGCTAACTGGGAAAAGATGTGCAAAATTCAGCCACGATAGAAAAGCAAGCCGCTCATCCTGGCCACGGACATTTATGGGGTGCCTGATGTGTCCAGGCTCTGTGCAAGCTTCTGGGGACACCAAAGTGACAGTTGTCCTGCCTTTGGAGACCTTACTGTTCCAGTGAGTACCTGTAAATGAAGCTGAGAGAAGAGTAATGGTGGTGAGAGAGATTGGAGTGGCCTTCTTGGGAAAGATGAGTCCTAAGCCGAGATCCAAAGGAACTGACCAGGATGAGAGCAGGGTTGGAGGTCACTCCAAATTTGAGGAACCAGGAGAACATCTGTGTAAAGAACCACACTCTGTGGCTTTTCCTTTACACACTCTTTCACATCAGCATGAGGGCAAGAAGGAGGGAAGCACACAAAGAGAGCGGGTCTACCCAAGGGAGAATGTGAAGGGTAGGATTGGCACTAGCTCATGGAGGGACTGGAATGCCCGGCTAAAAGGAGTCAAGTGGGCACTGAAGCATTTTATAGGGAGAATGAGGTTGGCAGCATATTTGGAAAATGAAAGCAGTGGTAGGGTAGAGAATCGATTTTTCTATCAAGTTAAAGTCCAGGTGGGGCCAGTGGTTCTTGACTATTTCAATTTAAATGTGTACTTAGGGTGTCCTTTACAGGGGTGGTTTCAAGGGGAACTGATCCTGAGGTTAATGCTAGCTCCATAGATCTTGAGCCAGACTTCAGCCCGGGGGATGATTTTTCTTGCATCAGGATGACCTTGTCTTGGGGACTCTTTGTTTCTTCCAGGTTTTGATGAAGAAGGAAGTCTGTATGTTCTTAAGGGCGATCGCACAATTGAGTTTGATGGCGAATTTGCAGCTGACGTCCTGGTGGAGTTTCTCCTGGACGTAAGAATTTATGCACAGTGGCCCTGCTTGGAGCTGTTTGGGTTCAACTACAGGGGGATGTAAAACCCCAAAGTAAAAACAGAGAAGCTGGATAATCTGTCCTGGTCTAAGACAGTTTCCTCATGCTTCACAAAAAACCTGGGAGTACCTACTTCACAGTGCTATTTTCTACTGGGAAGCTGGCCCTTAAGTTACCTTAGAAACTGTTTTATTAGTGACCAGAGGGTCACTAATCGGGATCGTGTAGGCAACACATTAGTTTTCTTAGCAGTTATACACCAGGAGCCCCTGACGCCCCCTTGGCTTTGCTCCAGGGCTTCTGGAGAGAGTGGGAAAGAGAGGTGGGTAATCACTTAGAGATAGAATAACAATCAGCTGAGGGTGGCAGGACTAATGAGCCCCCGATATCATACTCCCTCTCAGCCACAGAAGCACGACACTATAGATCCATATGCTCAGGCAGATAGAGGAACAGACATTATAAAAATGTTATCCATAAATAACCTCACACTTTCAATAATAGCTGTGAAGTCGAATGCTTTCAAACAGATACCTGTACAGGTAAACAACGTCTACGCTGGTGATTTCCTATCTACCAGCTAGTGCACAGTGGCCTGTGGCCTTTTCCTCACGGCCTCAAAAACCCAGAAAGAGTGAGTCAAAAGAGAGTTGAAGGCCACCTCCTGCAAAAAAGCACCCAAGAGTCTCTCGGCTCTCTCATGGACCCATACCTACAAGCCCTAAAAATGTGAAGGAGGCAACAGAAAACTCTGGGTCAACCCAGCACTGGCCCATCTCTGTCAGCCAAGTGGAGGCTTCTAGATGCACGTAATGGAAACCCAATTCAGCTACCTAGAAGCACAAATGGAAGGACAGAGAGAGGGCAGATTTTAGACTTATTGACAAATCACAGGTAGTCTGCTTTTCAGAGTGTTGGTTTTGTCCTCCAGCTGACTCTTCTCAGGTTGGTTACAAGAAAGCCAGTGGCAGGAGCTGATACTCACATCTCATTCATATGCAATGGGAGGTAAGGGCGGGGGTGCAGGGAGGATCTGGCTTCCTTTGTTCTCTTTAAAAGAAAGGAGAACTTTCCCAAAGCTTTTAGCAAATCTACCCCAAGAGCCATTGGCCAGAATTGAGTCACAGACTATTCCAAACTCAATAGAGGAGGAGACAGAGAGAATTGCCCAGTAGACCTACTCCTGAGTTAAGTCCATTCCTCAGAAGGCGCTGCCGCTGTGCTCGCTGGGGATGCATGGGGTCCACAGCTTCCTGCCAAAGTAGCTTACATGTGTGCCTGATTTCCCCACTGAGGAAGGAACAGTTCTCTTGTTGGAACATATTTCATACACGTGTGTGTGTGTGGCATTCTAGCTAATTGAGGATCCCGTGGAGATCATCAACAGCAAACTGGAAGTCCAAGCCTTTGAACGCATTGAGGACCACATCAAGCTCATTGGCTTTTTCAAGAGTGAAGACTCGGAGTGTAAGTTGTCTGTCAGCCCCATCTGGGAGTCTAAAGCCTAGATTCCCAACCAGATATGTTACATGTCGCCCATAAAGAAGATGGGCTATCAGCATATCCTGTGCTGGGTGGGATGGAGGGAGAATCTTTCTTGCACCCTCTGCCATGGGTGGGACCCATGTCCAAGAATTATGCAAAACAGGCAAGGATGCTGGAAGAGCATTAAGGTTGGGGCCATGTTCCCTGATCTTGAAGCGGGGAGGTGAGTGCTTTACGGAAGAGAGAAAAGTCTCCCTCCCCTTTTCCCACCTGGCCACCTACCAGTGGGACTCTCCCCTAAAATAAGTAAATAGCGGGCTCTCTCTCCCTGATGTTAGCCCCTCCTGTGGTCACCGGTTATAGAGCTTCTCAGTCACTTGGACAGGATTAGAGGAAAATTTGAGTAGGCGGGGCTTTGCAGCTGCCACACAGTGTGGAAAATTGCTGGCCAACCCCACAGCTGACCACCAAGGCTCCCTGCAACAGCACAACTTCACCCTTGGGTATAATCCCTTTGAACGCTTTGTGGTCAGGTTTTGGGTGGGCACAGGAATGCCTCATAACGCTACCGCCACCCATACGGGGGTGAGAGGGTAGAGAGTGGGAATCAGGAAGAGGAGGGACCAGCAAGGCTACTACTGGAGTACCTCTTTCCAAAGAGCTTTGGCAGCATGACCCAATGAAGTAATCCTTTTCTTGAAGTCTCAGCCGTGGAGAGGAGAGTGATAGAAGGAGTGGGCATAACCATGGTAGCATTAGTGCGTGGGGGACATGCAAAGGAGGGCTGCTTATGATGTTTCTGGAAAGTCCAAAATATTTTGAAAATATTTTGAAAATCCTTTGCAAAGCTGTTACCCGTCTGCCAGCTGGCATCCTTGGTCTTTGCACCAACAACCCACCTATTTTCCCTCTCCCGTAAGCAAACGTAACCATTTTTTCATGTGTTATATAAAAGCCTCTCCACTCGCCCTCCTTAGCAGCATGCCTGCAGAAGGTGGCTAGCCAAAGAGGTTTGCCCAGCTGTCCTTTGGGTGATTTCACTTCGATTTTTCTGTTTCTTTTAGATGCTGACTACTGTGGGGGTGCTCTGCCTACTCCCTTCTTCTTTCTCTTTAATTTCCTTCTATTTCACTTTCTCCTTTTCTGTCCCCACCCCTCCATTTGTTTCGTCCTCTGTTTCTCTCTCCTCCATTAAGCTCAGGATAGCAGATAAGGAGGGAGGCCAGGCCCAGACTGGGATAAAGAGCACATCTTTCAGTTCCTATTCTCCCTACTAAACCAATTGACAAAAACAGCTTCCTTTAATAAACACATGTCATGGGCCAAGGCCTGTGCCAGGAGCTCCATACAGATGCCTTCATTTCTTTCTCATGACTAGCCTGTAGGGTGGTTACCGTATTATCCGCATTTTAATGATGAGGAAATGAAAGGAAAAAAAGGTTAAAGTAACTCACTGTCACACAGCTAGTAAATAAACTGTAGAGCCACGATGTCAGTCCTAGGAATCTGACTTTATAGCTGACACACTTAAACACTGTTTTGTACTTTCAAGACTTACACACTTTTTTCACGCCATGGCACACACAAAACGTGGGAATGCTTATACAGCCCATAGGAGTAAACTGGAAAGGATTTGGACATAGTGGAAAAACAAAACATTCTTTTGCTTTCTTTATATACTACTACTGTTACCACTAATAATAATAATAATAATAATAATAATAATAAAAGAAGATAAGAGAAAAGTTATCAAATATTGCATTGCATAAATCCTTCAAATAAAATATTTTTAGATTTTTGAGATAGATTTTGAAACAACAACATGCTATTCCCGGTGAAGGGTTTAAATGATCTCTTCTGCTCTTGATGGTCACAGTTGATAAAAGACTTTGGATGGTGGCAAATGATAGGACAATGGTCATTGCTTTGTCTTTGATGGATGAGCGGTCTTTTCTCACCACTGAACAGAATTCAGGAAATCTAATCTCTAAACTATCCTTCCAAGGTGTGAGCGTTCTTTTAGCCCTCATGGCTATTACTTTCTTTTTCATCGATAAATGGAATATTCTTATGATAATCTGAATAGATTTCAAATTCAAAGCTTTCCATATTATATATTTGAAAATAATGATGAAGCATTTCCTTAGGAATACACAGATATTGCTCTCCTGGTCTTACCATTTTTTTCCCCTGAAGATTCAAATAATAAAATCACTAGTGAGACATTTCAATCTCCTTTGTAAAGCTGAATTTTTATCTGTAAATTGATACGGTTTGTCTTTAGGAATACCTGATACCAGACCAGGTTAATAATACTGATTATGATGATGATGAACACAGTAAAAAAGAGCAATCATACATTCATTCCATTGATGTTAGTAGAAAATACAAACATTAGAGTATATTAAATCAAAACCGAAAAAATGGACTATTTTACAGAGTGTCACAAACCAAAAAACATCACTGATGACGAACAAACGTGACTTTGGTCACAATCACAACACCTGAGAAGATCCAGTGAGGAAGTCAGGGGAGTGGCCTCTCCAAGGCTGTCTTAGCTGTGATGCTTGCTGACGTCTTCGGCAGAAGATAATTGTTCCAGAATGCAGGAAGTTTACAGAGGGGGCCATGACTTTCAGATATAATACTAAGTACTGTAGAATTTTGAATGGTTGTGGAAAGCACATAGGAAGTTTATCACCACAAGAAAATGTATGTCTCTCAAGGCTGTTGTGACGCACCGGTTGCTACCACACACTGACTGAAAGCATCACGACGTTCTATCAGGCATCCACATCTCTCTGTTTCTTCTTGCCCTGCAAAAGAGGATGGAGTCCATGGATGGGGAAGCTAGGAGTTGGTAAGGCACCAAGGGAAACAGTCCTGTATTTCTGCTGTAATTTGAGGGTGATTGGTCAGGGAACTTTAATGGCACCAAGAGCATTGGCTCTACAAATGATCCCAAGCCATCCTATAGAGCAAGAACGATGGAGGGACAATGGAGAATTGGAGGGGTTTCACACATAGTTAGACTGGAATGGTCTTGGGAGAAGAGGGTACTAAGTGATTTGGGACCAAATTAGAAAGGACCTGGAAGAACTGGGGGGCTACATCTACCAAGGAAATTGGACATGAAGGTTCACATCTGGCTTTAACATGTAGCTATGGATGCTAGTGTTGAAAGAGCATGACAGGAACTCTCTGGGGGGAATTCAGCTGATGTTAAGAATTCCAAACTGGGGGAAATCTGGAGCTTGCGGGGGCGGGGGAGGGTGGTTACAATACTCAGAACAGAAACCCTTGAGAGATGGGAAGAAAGGTGAGGAAATGCTAAGATAAGTGTGCAGTAAGCTGGAGGTTGAAGGCTGAATGTTGAGGAGCCTATTCCAGAAGGGGAAACTGGAGGGTCAGTCTGAAGGAGCCAGGATGGAGCTGGTCAGCATCAGAACAGGACGTGAGGGCAGGAATACCTGGGACCACATGAGGTGAGACTGAGCAGGCAGTTAGGCCAGGTTCCCTGCAAGACAGCTGCTGTTTGGGCAAGGTTAAAGGTTCAGCCACAGTTTGAAGCACCACCCTGGGGACTTGCCTTGCTCTATCTAACCTTCTTCATCTTAAAAGGGATATAAACTGGTTCCCTAGGGGAAGAAGGGAATTCTCTGGACACAGGTTTAGGCCATTCTTTCCATCAGGGTAGAAGTTAAGGAAGTGGGGAGAGATTCATCAGGGACAAGGGGGTCAGGGAAGGAGGATTCTGATGGAGCCCACTGCAGCTTTAGATACACATAAATGACTTTGGTATAGCTTAAACACTTCCATTCTCTCCCACCTTCTCTTTATGCATTCTCCAGACCTCCCACCCATCTTCTTTCCCTCCACCCCCTTCTCTACCCCAACTATCAGTCTATAGGATATATTTTCTGGCTACCCAGTTACTTTTATGGGGGTGGGTTTGTGTGAATGTGTATCAGTCTGTACAGGCATTCTTGTAAATTTTTCAACCCCCCCCCATCTGTGTTTGTTGTGTTTACCTCTATTCTAGCAACCACATTGCACTGTGATTCTCTAAGGATCCATACCCTCTCTGGGTTGTGAGCCTTTGAGATCAGTGGCTTTGTCTTATATCTTGGTGTTTCCTGAGCCAGTATTATTCTTGAAATGTTTTTGATTGACTATTAGAAAAGTCTTCAGGCTCCTAGAATCCTAGCCAAAGCCTATGCTTGTAATGATTAAGAGACAGGGGATTCCACAAAATGGGAGAAAGCTAATCTAAAGAATGAATCATAGGATGACCACTTTTCAGGATTATAGACATTGTGCAGAGCCACCACCACCATCATTACCATCACCATCACCTTCACCTCTAAGGCTGAAAGACCAGTGTATTTGCCAGGTAGCTATCCCGATGTAGTAAGGCACAGTATGACCATCCTTATGTGTCTCATGCCTCTCTTGACCAGTTTGGACTCACGTTTGGGACCAGAGTCAAGCATAGGCTTGATTAATTTTAAATCATCCTCCCAAGGGGTCAGAATAAAAACAAAAACTTAAAAAGAGGGAAAGAGAGGTGCCTGGGTGCCTCAGTCGGTTAAGCGTCCGACTTCAGCTCAGGTCATGATCTCACAGTCTGTGGGTTTGAGCCCCGCGTCAGGCTCTATGCTGACAGCTTGGAGCGTGGAGCCTGCTTTGGATTCTGTGTCTCCCTCTCTCACTGCCCTTCCCCTGTTCGCGCGCTCTCTCTCTCTCTCTTTCTCTCTCAAAAATAAAATAAAACATTAATGAGAGGGAAAGAAAAATGAGGATTTACCAAAAGGGGTATTCCTGCTAAGAAGTTTAAAGTACCTTCATGATGTCATCTTTAATTGAGGTTGCTTTACATACTAAGGTGGATTTTCTTCTTAGCACTCATTTATAGTAAGCTGCACTCTCTCTAGAGGGCACACTTACAACTAGTGGTGAGTTTGAGTGGAAGAACTTTTCCCTTGGGTTTAGAGTCTAATATTCTATTTTCCTCCCTCTCTGAGTTTCCTCCATTTTCTCCTTCCCATTTACCAATTCCCAAAAACACATAAAAATGTGGTAAAGGGTTCTTCTTTAGCTCAAGTGAATACCAGTCAATTCAAACTCCTTGGGGGGAAATTGTGGGTTTAAATAGTACTAAATCATTATCTATCTAAATAATATCTTCTGAATAATTATCCAGTCAGGATTAATTGGCCCCCCACTTTCTCGACATTATTTAAAGAGAGAAATGTCTGCAGTGTGCATCTTGAAAAGGTCTCTTTCTTTGATCTTTTTCCCTCTTAGATTACAAGGCTTTTGAAGAGGCAGCTGAACACTTCCAACCTTACATCAAATTTTTTGCTACGTTCGACAAAGGGGTAAGTACCTGTGAAACCCCGATTTAAATACTTTTGTAGGCACGTAGGATTAAAATTTGAACTTTACAGTACTGTTTTCTTCTTTTGGAAACATTAACCATCCTCTATCCATTAATACTTTCTCCAGAAGTGCTAGATATATGGCAGGACATCACTTTTGAATGGGAGAGGGGTACAAAGATGATAAATCCAGAGGATCGAAGAGTATTTCTGAAAACAGTCCATGAAAAGTGATGGACCGCTCTTTGCCACCTCGATCACTAAGAGTGGGAGATGCATCAGCAGAGTGTGCCAGGACACTGGTCACTGCTTCCTTGTTTTTAGAGCGATTCTCCCCCTTCCCAGGGTTGCATGCTCCCCACTCTGTTGAGTTAGGATGGGATGGAATGGGGAGGACCACTGGTCATTTGGAGCCTTGCGCGCTTCAGTAAGTTGCCTACATCTCCAAGAGAAGTCCTTGATGTACTTGTCTATAATCCAGTTCTTTCTTTTCTGGATGTGGCAAGTGCTTTCATAAGCCAAAGAACGGCCTATGTGAGGGACTTCAAATCAATGGGTAGTTTATTTGGGGTCTACTGTGGTTGGAGTTCTGACTCCAATGGCTACTATTTATCAAGGGCTTTCCATATGTTGAGTACAACTTGCAATATTGCATTTGTGTGATCTCTAATCATTGCAACAACTTTGAAAGGTAAGAAGTCCCACGTCCCAGATGACAAAACAGAGTTAGAAAGATTCAGTAATAACCAAGGTCTCCAGTGAATTAATGGTAGTGCTGCGATCCCCGCCTATGCCCCAAACCCCTGCCCTTTCGTTGGTACCACACACTTAAGCAGAATACCCTGTACCTGCCCTTGAGATTCAGAGTGCATGCCCACACACCCACACTCACATAGCAGACACACATAACACAAAAACTCATACGTAACAGACATATAAAACACCCATCACACATATAACACATACAACAAACCCAACACACATACATAACACACCACACACATAAGCACACAACACACAAGACACATACAACACACACACTCACACAACACACAAATATAACACATACCTCCTCACACACACTTACACTCAAATCCACACCACACTTACCTAGCTATACTCAATACACACATTCACACTCACATCCACACCTCCACATATATGATTCTCTGTCTCTCTCAATCTCTCTCTCTCTCTCTCTCTCACACACACACACACACACCCCAACTAAAAACCCTAAATCACCATATTTACTAGAACAAATAAATCTAGGACATACTAAATCCTGATCACATTCAAGTAAAAGTTAGGCAGAGAGTGGCCTACTGAGGAATAAGGTAGTGGGGGAAGGGGTTCTGATGGACCTTTATACTATGAGAAGTTCAAGTATTCTGTGAAGAACAAGAGGAAGCCTGTAAGGAAGCCTGTAGGTGCTGAAGCAGGGAAGGAGTATGACAAAAATAGATCGTATTCAATCTTTGTATATGTGTATATTGAACCACCTCTATGGATAAAAATTCTGGATTAAAAAGGATCCAGAAGAGAGTCTATAATCTGAGTCTTGTAACCTAAACTTGAAGAAAATGTACCGTAACTGGTTGGATTAGAGTCCAAAGAGATTTTGGGCAAGAATGCCAAGAAGAAGAGTAACTATCACTTATTAAGTACTTTTTACATGCCAGGCTTTGTACTGAGAGCTTTACATAGCTGTTTTCGATTATCTCAATGTGCCTATAAAGGGAGGATTAATATTCTCAGTCAACACAGAATGAAACCAAGGCACCGAGAGATTAAGTGATTTGCTCATGGTCACATAGTGAGTTAGTAGTCAAGCCTGATATAACCTCAGCTCAGCCTGACTTCAAAGTCAATGCCATATACTACTTACTGTACATCAGAGAAAGAAACAATACATGTGAAGCACTTCGCTGGCGTCTGGCACATGGTAAACATTCAGTAATTGTTAGTCCTGCTGAGCATAAAAGGCAGCCATCTAAGCCCAGGAAAATGGAGGTTGGAAGATAATTTTAGAGAGAAGGGGACGTACAGGGAAGCCTAAACTGAATACATCATTGATGTTCATTTATGATAGGCCAGCAGTGACTGACGTGGCTCCTGGGTAAGAAATCATCTGAGGGAACAGAACCAGGCAGACGGGCTTGGCCAAGCAACAAAGCCTCAGTTCTGAGAAGGGTGGCCCAACGCTGTGTTCAGGGTAGTGTTTGTTTTCAGACGTGCCTCCCAGCCTAACCATATGGCTTCGTGTCTGTGGCCCATGAAGAAGGTGAGGTCAGGCTATAATTAAAAACTCAGAAACTTCTTCACTCAAAACTCTGTAAGACACTGAATCATAAGTGTCCCCGTTCACATAGCCTTGTTGGATTTTATAACATTTAAAAAGAGAAAGACACCCTGTCTTCCTCTACATGGGACACAGAAAAGCAGTCACACTTAGAGGACTCAGTGTCACTTGGGGCTTGAAAATTGCACCCATCAGTTGGGAGACAGAGCCCAAGACAAGAAGAAGATGGTGAAGTCCAGAAGGCTTGGCTGCTCCCAGCAGCTGCCTCAATGGTGTCCAGCACGGGGCGCTAGTGAAGAAGAGGGAGCTGGAAGAACCTTTTGTTGAGACAGCATGGCAGCCCAGAGGGACACACTAGAGCGGAGGTGCTTTGTAGAGGTGTGAAGTCAGGAGAGTCCAGGGGCAAGGAGGCACTCGTATAGTCTCAAAGACGAAAAGCCAACTGGCAGAGGTCGAGATGACAAGAGGACTTGGCCACTATTGAGGTGAGGGAGAGAAAGCCAAGAGAAGACTCAAAAATAAGATTGCAAGTCTCTGTTTCGAGACAGCAAAGACTTTGAAGCTACTGAAAACATTAGGGAATCTAGGAAGAAGAATCTACCGAGCAACATAAGGATGGGGTTGATGAGTTCTCTTTCTGCAAGCAGGGAAGACGTATAACTAGAGATGGCTTTTATTTATTTATTCATTTTTCTCATTCAGAGAATATTTATTGAGTGCCTTTTATGTGCCAGAAGCTCTTCTAGATGCCAGGAACACAACATCGAGCAAAACAGATTCCTGTCCCTGTAGAATTTAGTTAACGTGGCAGGGGAGGAGGTGAGGTGAAGATGGGAAGACAGAAAGTAAATAAATAAACCAATAAATATGTTATATTAAATATATGAGTAAGAGAACCATAAAGACACTGAGATGTCAGGGCTGCTGATGTAGATTTGGGAGTTAGTAGTTTCCAACAGCTGTCCATATTGGTATCCCCCAAGGAGCTTTTAAAATCATGGATTCCTGAGCCCTACATCTAGAAGTTGGTGTTTTTTTATGGTTGTGCCCAGGCCCAGGAATGTGTGTTTTCAGAGAGCTCCCTGGGGAGTTTTACCTGGCCCACAGGTTTGGGACCAGTACTGATTGATCTACGCATCCTGATCCTAAACCAAGCCACAACATCTCTGGAGCAAATGGAGCAAGAGAATCTAAGAGCTAAGGATGGCAGGCTTACTCTCCAAGATACCACTGCAAGAGTGGAAGAAAGGGCTTCTCAGGGATACAGAGCGGGGCACTCTGTGGTGGTGGCGGCGGGGATATGGTGACTATCTGGAAAATTTTGTTCGGGTTTCCCAGGACTGAAACTTAAGAACATCACAATCCAACTTTACGTTCATGATCTTAACATCGCAAAGCCAGACACTGGCGCTCACGGACCAGACACACACACACACACACACACACACACACACACACACACCGCCTGGATTTAAATTCAGGCTCTATCCCCCTCCACATATGTGATCTTGACAAACTGCATACACAGATTGTGCCTCTGGCTCATTATCTGTAAAATAAGTATAATGATGGTTCTCACCTCAGCAATCCAAGTGAGGATTCATAAAGGACTCAACAGAAAGCACCTTGCACGAGTGCCTGACACACAGTGAGCACCCCTTGTGCTTGCTACTATTACTGTTTTCCTGCGTCCTGTCAATTCCCACTTCCTATAAGCACAGTTCCCTGGTTCCTAACATATGTAGTAAGTGAAGTCAGAAACCCAGAATCCAGTGTCATTTTAAGCCCATTCTCTGACGGGCCCAGCTTTGTAAACAACAGTTTGAAAACCCAGACACTGGTTGTGTGGTTGCTGGTTCCCTCCTACACTCCCCACCCCATCATCCACACCGCCCCCGGCCCCGTACAAGAGGGGGGGATCAGTAAGAAAAAACTCCACACTTCCCTGTCCCTCAAAATCAACATGACCATAAATCTCTTTTGACTGACTGTAGTTCCTAAGAAATGTCTTTTGGAATATAGTGACCTGGAATTAATAGCAATTGATGACAAAAGCCATAGGGACACCAGTGTTGGCTCAGAATGGCCCTCCTTGTATAACAGCTTATGTAATACCCAGTTCCTCCCCCTCCCCAATTAGTCACGGCTGCCCGGGGCCTCTGTACCATCGGTTACCGCCACAGGGCGTCAGCTCTTAGGCAATTCCTCTTTCGTTTCAAGGGAACCACTGTTCATCCCTGTGCTTTCTTGGACCACAGCTCTGAACTAGAAAAGAATGGCATTTGATTTTCTACAAAGCGTTGCACATTCCAGGCCTCTCAAATAATTTCACAAAAAGAGATTTGAGCTCAGCAGCTCTGCAGGCGAACACAGCAACCATTCTGCCCTGAGAGCAGACCGTGCGGCCACTTTAATCAAGAGCACTAATGTCTTCCGGGCTACAGGCTGGCTCCCCCAGCTTGTTATTTGGTAGAGGGTGAGCAGTTCACCCTGGCTTGCCGGGTACTAGCCCAGTGTTAGCAAGCACTAAGAGTCTGAAGTCTGGGAAAGCCCTCCACTCTGGACCAACCAGGATGGCTGGTCACCCTCTGGCTGGCAACAAAGCGGGCAGTTCCCAGAGCCTGAGAACGCATAGGACAAGCCCTGCACTGAGAGAGAACCCTAGGGCCAGTGCTTTCACCCTAAATCGAAAGGAGGGGGTAGGGGCTGATTGAGGACGGATTAATGGGTTGACCTCTGATTCTGAGTACTTGTATGCTCTAAATGGTTTCCATCTATTGCCTGTGCTATCAAAATTGGTTCAGTTAAATCCATGCATCCCAGAACACTGAGCTTGCTCTGTTGACATTTGCTTCTTCCCCCAGCCCTGGCAAATACAGTGGCGTGATGACGATTGTGCAATTAGACTTCACACTTTTTATTCCCACTGCTCCCTGCTCCTGCCTGGACCTCATCTGCCAGATAGGTTTTTTCCTTCCTATCGGTCCTTCTCGAGTCAGTTGAGCTAAGCATCGGCGATGAGTTTCTACCATTTCAACATTTAAAAAAATTTTTTAACATTTATTCATTTTTTGATAGAGACAGAGCATGAGTGGGGGAGGGACAGAGAGAGAGGGAGACACAGAATCCGAAACAGGCTCCAGGCTCTGAGCGGTCAGCACAGAGCCTGACCCGGGGCTCGAATTCACGGACTGCAAGATCATGACCTGAGCTGAAGTCGGATGCTTAACCGACTGAGCCACCCAGGCACCCCTCTACTACTTCAACATTTAAGTTAAAACTGTAAAGAACACTGTCATGTCTTTGCCAGAAAATTCTCACGCACTCCTTACAGATGGGCAACCCACTGCCACTCTAAACTGGCATTTAAGGAAACTATTGTCGTATTTCTGAATGTTACAGGTTGCAAAGAAATTATCCTTGAAGATGAATGAGGTTGACTTCTACGAGCCATTTATGGAAGAGCCCATTGCCATCCCCGACAAACCTTACACAGAAGAGGAGCTCGTGGAGTTTGTCAAGGAGCACCAAAGGTGCCCCAGATGGCATGCAGGGGATACGGGGTGGTGGTGGTGGTGGTGGTCGTGGTCTAGGGTCTGGGGAAGGGAGAAGAACCTCTTGGTCCTAACATTGTGGGCCTCCCAAGAACAACAACCTGGAGTTACTGCCCCAGTAGAACTGACGTCAGTAGTATGGCTTTGTTGGTCATTGATCAGTTGGGCAGGGATGTTGGTACCTTTTCTAAATATGGGTCTACACCTGCAAATGGGGTTAGACCACCTCCCCACAATCAGCAAATCCCCCCTAAGTCATAGTAAGATACAAGTCAAATTCCACAATAATGACAGAAGTGATTTAGTGACAGCCAAATACCAAATACCATGCTAAGTGCTTATGGAAACTATTTATCTAACATTCAACATTATGGAGTAATTAGTATTATCCCAATTTTACAGACCAAGGAATTGGGCTACGAGTAGTTAAGTAGCTTAGCCATGGCTGAACATTTTATACACAGAACTTCTGGGAGAGGAATATTTGATACGACTTAGAGTCGCTGTAGCACAGATCGGCCAACTTTTCCCATAAAGGGCCAGAGAATAAATATTTCAGGCTCCGCGGGCCAGATGGTTTCTGTTGTAATACTCAGCTCTACTGTTGTAGTGTGAAAGCAGCTGTAGACAGCATGTAAACGAATGGGTGTGGCTGTTTCCCAATAAAAGCTTATTTACAAATACAGGAGGCACTGGCTGGATTTGCCCGCCAGCTCTAGTTTGCTGACCCCTGCTCTTGAGGGAGGGATAATATTGAAACATGGAACATGGTGGTGGGTTCACCGCCTCACCACCCACCTTCTCCAACACGTGCCCACATTGTTCATTGAACCTGGAGCATTATGATTGCATCACCTGGTCGTCCTGGTCCCCACAGGGAGGTGGCATTTGGAGGAGCAAATATCAACATGTCCAGCACTATTTGCCAACATTCAGAAAGACATAAAACCATGAGCAAAATAGAGTTTTGCCTGTTCTTCCTAAACATCCCTAAAGAGCTTTTGGGTGATGACCCAATGACAAGACAATGCAGTTCTGGGCTGGAAAAACCAAGACTTTTGTTTTCTCTCCCAGGTGTCCTCATTCTGGGCCTGTTCTGGGTTCTCAGGAGTGTCCTCTGTCAATGGGGAAGGAAATGGCTTCTTGCCCTCTGACCCACTGTTTGTAATCCTTGGATCACATGGGTCTGTGAAAAGGCTGGGAGCTTCAGGCTCAGCTCTGTGTGTGACCAAGCAGGGTAGAACAGCTCTGTCTCCTTAGGGGAGATTTCTAGAGCTCTTCACCCCCTTCATGCCCTTGCAGATGAACCAGCATCTCATTGTACATTTCGCTGGGCTGAGGCTGCAGCGTCTGCCTTGGAAATCCCTCCTCAAAGAAGCTCACCTTTGTTTTTTTCAGACCCACCTTACGTCGCCTGCGCCCAGAAGATATGTTTGAAACATGGGTAAGAAAGTGGCAAACCCTTTCTGCCTTTTTAGACATGAGTATATTCCCCAAGAGGGGAGTGCCCAAACTTAAACCAAGTTTTATTGTGCTGGAATGGATGTCTGGAGGGTGGAGTATTTGAAACGTGGACAACATTTAAATTAAGTTAAATTAGAGCCCAGTTCTCCATGGACCTGGTTGAAGAGTCTTTGGTACCACCCACTAGGTAAGATTACTCCATCTCTGAGTTGGTTTCCCACAGTGACTACTGGCTTCTCTTGACTGGCAACCAGAGACCCAGGGTCATATAATGGAAGGAGCTCAGGCTGTGGGGGTCATAGAGACGCGGGTTCAAATCCAGAATCTGCTACCTGGTAGGTCTGCATCCTGCATCAAGTTATGTTATCCTTCTGAGCTTTAGTTAGTTTCTGCTTCTCAAATCAGGGCTTTTTGTTAGGGACGAGCAGTGCGAAGAACCCAGAGCATGGTAGGTGTTTGGCCGGTCAACGGTAGCCCTTTTCATAAATGTCAACTCAAGGCGCTGGGAAGCGCTAAGTCAGATTATTCCCTGGGTCTGTGTCATAGATGATGCGTCAGGTGGGTCAAAAAGATAGATATTGAAAGATGGCCATGGAGGTGCACCTCCCCTCCTACCTCAGCTTTACACAAAATTCCCTAAACGATAACAACCAAAGTCTGTGGAGCATTTTTCAAAGCACATATCCTCTTAAGCTGGATGTTTCAACAGTTCCAAAGAGTAATGTAGAACAGGTCATATTTAACGTCATTTTACATGGGGCAACTGGTGGTCATGTGGATTAAGTTAACTACTCACGGATACAAAGCTAATAAGCATTAGATCTTGGGACTTCAGTTTAGATCGTTTGGAGCCAAATCTCATGTTCTCTTTAGTAGAGTCCCCTAGAGGAAGCCATGTCCCCATAAGGCACCATTTTGTCAGGGGCTGTTGGGGGAGGAGAAAGGAATTAATATGGAGGCACTTATTTATTTATTTATTCTTTAATTCAGAGTCCAAAGTGACAGATGAACAGAACCATGAGTAACTTAACACTTTGTGTTTTACTGCCTGGTAACTTATTTGTACATCTGAGGGCAGAGCAAACATTTCATGGGACACAGAAGAGCAAATAATCCCGTCTGGAGGAGTGGCCTATTTAAACAACCCAGTGCTTTGGCAACATATTTTCCTAACATTTAAACCTTTCAAAAATTTAACCTTAAAAATTTTTTTTAATGTTTATTTATTTTTGAGAGAGAGACAGAGCATGAGCAGGGGAGGGGCAGAGGAAGAGAGGGAGACACAGAATCCAAAACAGGCTCCAGGCTCTGAGCTGTCAGCACAGAGCCTGATGCGGGGCTCGAACCCATGGAAGGACCGTGAGATCATGACCTGAGCTGAAGTCACACGCTTAACCGACTGAGCCCACCCAGGCGCCCCTCAAAAATGTAACCTTTAGGAGGTCTTGTGACAAGACTTAAAAATAACAAAAGTGTATAACAGTGCTTTAAAAATAATATTCCTTTAAAAACATTTTTACCTTTTACTTAAAATAATTTCAGACTTACAAAAAACAATGTAAAGAATTCCATGATCTGTTTACCAGATTCCCCAAATGTTAGCATTTTATCTCCTTTGCTTTATCACACACTTCTGGACAGATACAGATATAGACTTTTTTCCCGCTGAGTTATTTGAGAGTAAGTAGCAGATACAACTCCCCTTACCTCTAAATACTTCAGACGTTTTCTAAAAACAACGAATTTCTCTCATAACCACAATATACTTACCAAAATCAGGAAATTAGTAAAATTCTATTTCATCTATGGACCTTATTCAAATTGACCAGTGTCTCACTAGTGCCCTGTATAGCATAAAAAATATATATATATACATACATGTTTTTTTTCCTGGCCCAGGATCTGATCTTGGATCTCACATTCATACTTTGTTGTTATGTTTCTCTAAGTTGTCTTTAATCCCAAATAGGCTCTTGATGTTTATCTTTCATGACACAAAGTACCATTTTATATTTTATTTTATTTTGTTTTATTTTTTATTTTATTTTATTTTATTTCGTTTTATTATTTATCTCATCTCATCTCACCTCATCTCATCTCATCTCATCTCATCTCATCTCATCTTATCTTTGAGAAAAAGCAAGAGAGCGCACATGAGCAGGGGAGGGGCAGAGGGAGAGAGAGAAAATCTTAAGCAGCTCCATACTCAGCACAGACCCCAGCTCGGGGCTTGATCTCATGACACTGGGATCATGACCTGAGTTGAAATCAAGAGTCGGATGCTCAACCAACTGAGCCACCCAGGCACCCCACAAAGTACCATTTTATTTTATTCATTTTATTTTTTAATTATGATTTTTTTAAAAGTGTTTATTTATTTTTGAGAGAGAGACAGAGCGTGAGCAGGGGAGGGGCAGAGAGAGAGGGAGATACAGAATCTGAAGCAGGCTCCACGCTCCAGGCTGTCGGCACAGAGCCCGACACGGGGCTCAAACTCACAACCATAAGATCATGACCTGAGCCGAACCTGGATGCTTAACCCACTGAGCCGCCCAGGGGCCCCCACAAAGTACCATTTTAAATTGAGAGTGATTCTCACTGTTCTATTGTGCTATGGCCTTTATTCTTAGTTCTTTTTATTTTCTTCATCCCTAAGAGATGCCCTGCCTTCAAGCCTTTTCTCACTGACACAGCATATCACACCCAAGACACCACGTGCTATGGCACAAGAGCCTGTGTCCTGCCCCTCCCCCTGACCACAAACACCCTGCCACCCCAAACCGCCCAGTAGAAATGCTCCTTCTCATTATGTCAGAGGCAGATGTTCAGAAAGACCCTTCCACTGTCTGGCTTCACTGGAAGTCATTCTCTGCTTCCTTTTCACTTAAGGAAAAAGGTACGTTACAGCCTTTTGCTATGATACAACAATGACAGCAGGTATTTTCTACATTATTATATATTCAGTTGTTTTCTAATCAGGAAAGGGCTGTGTATTAAACCTGGTAGAGGAAAGGGCAGCTAGACTGGTTTACTTCTTTCCTGCACCCCATCATGGAAAACCCACATGACTTCCCCAGAGGCCATAACCAGACCTAACCAACCCAAGTCTCCATCTAGGGCGGGAAGCCAGGACAGACCCTTCCAGCATCATCTTTCCATCCGTAAAAAGGAGAAGTCAGAGGGATTTCTGGGGAGCCACCCTCCATGCACCTTCCCCATCCACCTCTGCCCACCTAGAAGAGCTCTGCTCCAAAGAACAGCACCTCCATGGGCAGATGAAACTACAGATGCTGGAGAAAGTGACCAGTTAATGAACTTGGAAGTCTTTAACTTCACCACCCACTTCCCTAGACATTGCAAAATATTTAAATAAGATAGAAAAACTAAGTCAAGCTAGAGCACCTAGCGGCTTTTCTCTTTCCCCAGCTGTGCGGGTTTTTAAAGCAGCAAGCCATAAAAAACACAGAATTGAATATTACTAAAGAAATTGGTGGCCAGCAATACTTGCTGTGTATAAATCGAATAGCTATTTGTTTATTTAGAATATTTAAAGAATATCAAGGTGGGGCAAGGTGGTCCAGACTGAGTGCTGACGTGTCCTTCCTCTTTGACACTTTATCTTCCAACCGGCTCGCCATGCTGGCAAGTGGTCAGAGTCCTGGGAAAAAGCCCACAGGGATGGGAGTCAATAGTTCCTTAGAAAATAATCCTCTGTCTGTGGCAGTAACAAAGTAGTACTTCTAAAAGGGGTGGGGGTGGGGCAGAAACTTCCAGATAAGCCCCTGGAGCATCCCATTGCACCAGGGAGTCTTCAGTTTTAAGTGCATGTTTTTTTCCTTTGCATCTCTCCACTCAATGAGAGTAACAAACCTTCAATAGAACCTGGAAGGAAACAGAGCAAAACAGGAACAGTGGTAATTAATTTATCTGGTTGGTGGGTAACTAGTTTCTTCTTGGAATCTAATATTTTGTAGATTTTTCAAGTGTTTAAGATTCTGATCACCATATTCTTTTTTTTTTTTTTAAGTCAATGGGCATTAATAAGAACCTATTACATTGTGCTAAGCACAGGGGTTGTAAAAATGAACATTGCTGTCATGTCCTTAGGAGTTCAAGGTTGAGCAAATGAAACAGTCTCAAAATGTATAAACAGTCCAGTGTGTTGATGCTATGACAGATGGACATACAAAGTGAAAGAGAATTCAGAGTAAAGTATTCACCAAAGTAATTCTAGATCTCCAGTTCTTTGGGGGATCTGGGGCTCAGTCACTTTACATAAAGGCCCCTTATCAGCCTCCTTTAACTTAAGAGTCACTAATCTGAGTTTGAAACACCTACACACCCTGCAGGGGACAACAGATTCATGGAACCCATTCTACTGCTTTAGGTGATGTCAAGGAAGAAAACTTTCCTCTACCCTCTTATGTTCAGTATTGAAGGCCTGCAAATTAAACTGACAAAATACAGATTAGCATGAGCAAAAAACAGATTTAATGACCGATTATGCATGGAAGTTTACAAGGAAATGTGACTCAAGAAGGGGCTTAGCATCTTAATTGGAAATGGAAGAGGCAGGGGGCAGTTCTGGGAGAATAGGTGACCTGTTAGAAGGTTGAGGTAAAAGAGAACTTATGGAAAAACAAATGACTTTTTTGGAAAGAGAAATGGGCCCTTGGGGAATAGATGGGAGATTTGATAGTTTTGTGATAATATCTATCTGAGAAATTAGAGCTACTTTCGGGGGGCGGGTTGATGACAATTGAATTCTTGTGGGCAGCTCTGTTTTTAGGTAGGTAAAGGATTTCAGGAATTCATATGCCTTCGGCTCAAAGTAATTTTTATGCCACAGTGGCTTATTCTGGACCTCCTTCAGTGAGAAAGTACAAGCATGTGGGGCCACACAGAACTGACTGGAATCCCAGCCATGTCCATGCTAGTTCTGTGGCTTTAGGTAAGTCACTTCAATTCTTTAAGCACTAAACAGGAATAAGACTTTCATTTGCGATTTTGAAATAATGTACTTACAAAGTACTGATACAAAAAATGGCAAGTGGCAGATACTATTGTGGCCGTTTTAACCATTGTTATTTCAAGGCATAATCCCTTCCCTGCGAGAGCTTGCCATCTGGTTGAGAAGGGAATATTGGTGCTATTAAAAAGATAGTTTCCAAGGCAATATGATCCAAAGACCAAATGGGTGATCTGGAGCGAAGGCTGTGGGGTTCGGAGAAAGCCCCTGGGTGGTCTCAGTCGTGTGGGTGGTCATCTTGGTCCTTCCTCACTCATGCATGTTGGGTTCTCACTGAGCAACCCTGATTTCTAGGCTTGCCCGTGGATTCTCGCTCTGTGAGTTTATTACTGAAAATATCTGGCAGCCGGCATGCACCCGCTTCTTTGCAAGTGTTAAGCACAGGGCTGTGTGCTGAATCTTTGAACCCCATCAGTCCGCCATCCAGGCACTGTCTTAGGCCTGGGGAGTGACAGGCATATTATGAGCAGACTCTTAGCAAACAAATATAGATTCTTAATTCCAAAACCAATTTCCAAATGCATTCCAGAAGCACACACAGAAATGAAGCCTGCTCCACAGAGTTAATACTGCTCACTTCCAGCTGATGGCAGGAGACAAGAGACACAGGATTGCCTAATGAGAACTGATCAGGATATTCTCTTTGGCGATAATAGCAAATGTAAAACAGTCAAACCTCAGACTCCCCTTCTGGTTGCTGTCGGATTTGTGTAATAAACTTGCACACAGACGCACGCACACACATATATATCCGTACAATTCAATTCCCCGGGGCATCTGACCAAGCCCAGGCCGACTCTCTTGTTTTTAACAATAATATTTTCCATTTAATCTCTCTTAGAATTTTTGGAGGTTTTGTCCATTCCAAACTCAAAGGGAAAAAAATTAGCATTTAGATAGGATTGCACCAGCATTAAAATCAATTGAAATGAAAACAGAGGATCATGGGAGGGTTGAGATGCCTGGAGTTTTTTCTATAGGATGATTCTAGTGTGACAGCCAGGGTGCCCAGTGACTCCCTTTCATTAGTATTCACTCAGATTTGTCCCCGGTGCCTCCTTCTTATACATCTTCCTCTCCATGTTTTTTGGGGAATCACGGTTCTCATCACAGAGGGTCCTCCAAAGCTCCTGCTATGGATGGGATGGGATGGATTGATGTGAAGGAGACACAGGTGTATGGTCCTTTCTGCCCAGGATGTAGAAACATGGAGTGCCACTTGCCCACAGATGTGAAATAACTGCTCGATTCTTGGCCTGGCCCCCGGCCTCCACAGCCACACCCACTTGTCAGTGTCACACCCTCACCTTTCTCTAGCTCCCATATCCACTCTTCCCACAGCCCCCCACACTCATAGAAATCCATTACAGGCCTTTACTGCTTCGGCAAGCTTTGGGACTCAAGCAGAAAGGACCCCAAGGAAGGAAACCTGGAAAGTCAACGTCAGCAAGGTGCCCCTTACTGACTACAAAGGTTCTTCAACAGGAGGTGTGTTAGCGGAGAAGCCCTACGCTTGTATATGATTCTTGTGTGAACAGAACAGACCCACATCCTACTTTGCCTCAGAGTCCTGTCTGCTGTCAGTTTGCGGCCGGTTGCAGGGTCCGTCAGCAGCATTCAGAAGTTCCCCTAATCGCTGGTTCTGGCGGTGAATTCTCGAAACACAGGCCGACAACGGCGTTTACTGAGCTAGGTGCAGAGTGCTTGCTGCCCTCAGAGTGCCTGACGGGCCAGACTCACGTTTTTCCTCCTTGTGCCTTTTACTGCAGCTCTCCTGGACCCAGCAGCCCATGGGAGTGAGGCCCTGTCAGTGCTGATGTGTGTAGTGGTGTTTTCCTGTCTCGCAAACCCATTTATCAAACAGCACGTGTTCCTCCCAGTTGCTCATCAATATTTCCTTCCTTACTGTGCGCCCCTCTGTTCCCCTAGCCCCCGTGTCCACTGCCCCTCCGCCACCTTCCCGCTGCCCATTTCCGTTCCAGCCTCCCTGTCTGTCTCTGACTTGCTCCTTAGTATCTCTCCCCCTGGGAGCGTAACCTTTGATTCTTTTCTCCTCCAGGAAGATGATTTGAATGGGATCCACATTGTGGCCTTTGCAGAGAGGAGTGACCCAGGTAGGAAACCCCCAATCTTCCCCTTTGTACCTTGAGCAAGATCTGCCTTCTCACCTTTGCGGGTCCTCATTCCTTTTTCTTCCCTCACTTCCTGTCTGCAAGGCCACTGCAAGATATTGGGCACCCCCTGGTGGTCGCTTGTTACGTAGGACTTCATTTTCAGTTGTGCTGGTGGCTAAGGGATGTGGATGAATCATAACCTCATTCTGTTCTGCTTAGCTGGCCAAACTAGGAAGGAGCACTGAGTACTGGGGAGGATATGAAAACATCCTAGCTTTACAGGGAGTGTGTGTGTGTGTGTGTGTGAGAGAGAGAGAGAGAGAGAACTTCTGTTCACATTAAAAGTTTATTTACCAGTGTGATCTAGCCTATATAAATAACAATCCTATGTTAGAATTACAACAAATGTACCCTTTGGTTTGTAAAATCCTGTATGTGCTTGGGAAACTTCATAGAAAATATTCCCTCAAATAATGAGAACTGGACAAAACTAGCAGTTAATTTCTAAAGTGCAAAATAACCCTATAAATGGATGAGTAACTTGGTTTTATTTGGGAACCTGGATGACTATTTCCTGGCTTCACTCTTTTTTTTTTAATTAATTTATTTATTTTGAGTGGAGGTTGGGGGCAGAGAGAGGGAGAGATAGAATCCCAAGTAGTCTCAGTGCTGTCTGCACAGAACCCAACCGTGAGATCATGACCTGAGCTGCAATCAAGAGTCAGACGCTTAACCGACTGAGCACCCAGATGCCCCTTGGCTTCACTCTTTTTCACATCCGTGAAGAGTGAAGTGCAGGAAAAATGAATGTTGCTGGCGGTAAAATGCTAGGTCCCTTTGGCAATACCCTGTGAGATAAATCGTCCCCAAAGGGAAAGTGTGAGTGGACATTCTGAAGTGTGTTTGGGGAGACCTGGCAAATCCAGATTGCAACCAGGGAAGGCAGGGAATTTCATTTAGGATGGCTAAACAGCCAGGCCTTGGGCCACAAGGTGCCCGGGCAGGGATTCCAAACCTGCCAGCACAGAGAAGCACAAGCACCAAAGCCACCTGGGGCTGATTATAACAGGACTTTCAGAAACCTGTAATTTCACGGAACTCCGAGGTGAGTTAGTTAACACAGCATTGGGTTTGGGAACTGCCGCTCCAGGCAATGTAGGACTGTGGCCTTTGCCTGGGGCCTCTTGTATACTCATAGAGATGACCAGGAAGCTCTGAGAAGCTGAGCAAACTTCCCACGAGGGCACAAGGAATTAGTGGTAGGTCATGAGGGAGCCAGAGATGGTCTTGGCCATCAGTGCTTACCTGGTCCTTGTGCAGTGCCTTGACGAATAGTAGATACTCAATAAACAGCTGTCGGGAGGTGATCAGATCAGCACATGACTGACCAAGACTGAGCCCCAAGACTCCACTGCCATGCTGTTAATACATTATCAGCCTGCGTAGTTCTTACAGATTGAGACTTAAATGTTGTTATCATACAATTTTTAATCAAACTTGAGAGATAATCCCTACATGACAATATTCACTTTAAAAAATTGTTTTTATTGCTTATTTATTTTTGAGAGAGAGAGTGGGAGCAGGGAGGGGCAGAGAGAGAGAGGGAGACACAGAATCCGAAGCAGGCTCCAGGCTCTAAGCTGTTAGCACAGAGCCCGACATGGGGCTCGGACTCACGGGCCATGAGATCATGACCTGAGCCGAAGTTGGGTGCTTTAACTGACTGAGCCACCCGGGCGCCCCAACAGTATTCACCTTTTTAAAGTGTGTGATTCAGTGTAGCTTTAATATATTCACAAAGCTGTGTTCTATCTAGTTCCAGAATGTTTTCAGGCCCTCAGAAGGAAAGCCCACGCCCATCAGCAGTGGCTCCCGTTTCTCCTCCCCCAGCCTCGGGCAGCCACTACTCCACTTTCTATCTCCATGGATTTGATTATTCTGGACATGTCATAGAAGTGGAATTATGTAATCTGTGGCCTTTTACGCCCGGCACCTTTCGCTTGGCCTAATGTGTTCGAGGTTCTCCATTCTGTAGCATGCATGCATCAGTAATTCACTCCGTGTTAGGGCCAAACACTGTTCCATTGTATCAAGACCAAATGTATGCTCCAAATTACCTGAGGGTTTCCTCCTCCCTTTTTTTTTTATTAAAAGTTCTGAACGTCCACTCTGTCTCAGTTTTCCCATCACTGACTTGCAGAGTTGAAAAAACTCTCCCAGGATATCTAGTCTTTGACTGAAAAAGAAAAGCCCGAATGGTTCCAGCTTCTCTCCACAGTTTCTGGCTACCCCTCTGCCCCTGGAGGAGAAAATAGCAAAGGAAGCCAATTGCCCAGGGTTTACAAGGTGTAATCAAACAGAGTCGGATTCCTGGTGTTGTGTGAACAGAGATGGAATTGCCATCAGCAGCAGTGTGCTGGCCAGACTCAGGGTGGGGGTGGGGGGGCTTCCTCCCTCCCCACCCCCACCCTGCCCCACCTGCTCCCTTCCAGGATGGTGGGGGAAGCCTGTCTGGCTCTTCGGAACAATGGAACAAAGAGGCCTCCAAGAAGTTGTAGGAACCTGTTTGACAGAGATTGCTGCTGTAATGAATCAAGCTCCTGAAACTACTTTCACCTCCTCCCTGCACAAATATCCCTGGGCCCGAAGCTGTGTCTTTCCCCAAAGGAGCCCAAGCTTGGGCTTGTTACTGAGAAGCGGGAAGAAATGCACTGAAAGAGGGGGCGTGTGGTGTCATAGCAGATTTTTTCATCAAGGGAGGGCCTGGCCCACTCAGGCCTAGGAAAGGGAAAGGCTTTTCTGCGAAAGTCCAGACTGTGTGGCTAGTCAGTCATTATCCGAAGGTCACTGATGTGTAACCCGGGGCTGAGGGGCCTGGCTGCAGGACTAGGAATTTCATTCCTGCCCAGACAGTGGTTGCTCGTATACCTTTGCTCTTGCTAACAAGCTGTACATGGCCGATTGCCCCAACCAAATCCTTACCCGCTGGCCAAAGAACGATCATACATCCAGGAAGTGCATACGATTCTCCTTAAAGAGCTAACAGTCTTGAGGAAACGCGCTATACAGAGATGACCTCATCCAGTCCCCAAAACCACGATGCGGTATATGTGCGATTATTGTCAACCCAGCTCAGATGAGAAAAGCGGGTTTTAGAAGTTAAATGACCCAAATCACTTGCTGTATCTAAGCCAAGATTCAAATTCCAGCAGGCTTTCTTGACCTCCGAATCCGTCCTGATTATGATGAAATAAATGGTCATGATCACTTGTCTGCTTATGAGACAGAACCCCACGCGGGCGTCCCTCGTTTTGTTCCCATTTTACAACTGAGGAAGCTGAGGCCAGGGTGGCCTGCTGGGGGAAGCAGAGCAGGAATGAGCTGTGAAGGCTTCCTTCGCAGGAAGGCCTTGCTGCAGACTTGGGGGCCCCTCCCAGTTACCACCTCAATGGCCTCCAGTAATCACTCGGCCCGCCCTCCTTCCTCTCTGCTGCCCTTCACCACCCCCTCCACCTCCACCATGTGAAAGACACAGAGAAGTTCCATAGTGTGTGCTCGAGATCACATGGCCAGAGGCAGAGCAGACACAGGAGCTTCGATTTCTTGCCGGCGTAGCTGAGCACCCTACCTGCCGGGCCACCTGGCCCTAGACGGGCTCTGAGCATGCGCAATGCAGCTGGAACGTGGAGATGGGGAGGGGGCAGGGAGGGGTGGGCAGGGAGGGCAGGAGAAAGGGGGAAGTGAGAAGAGAGTGCCAAGTAAAGGAGGGAGGTCAGCCGTCCTCCCCGCTGTCCACTGATGTTCCCAGATTTGGAATACGACCGTCTATCCTAGTGATCTGGGTCCCTCAAGGGCTCTTCTCTGACCGGTCCTGACAATGCCAGCTGTGAGCTTGGTTCCCAGACTTCAGTGCCTGCTCTCTGAGCCCTGGAAGGACACGTCTGGCGCTCTGCTCTCGCCCCAGATCCCAGGCCCTGTGTGCGGCTCCGTCTTCCTCCTCCAGAGCCTCTCCCGCTCCTGCGCTCAAGATGCCCCCGGAGCCACAGTTTGACAGGTTTGAAAACAAACGCCTCTCCTCTGCCGCCCCTAGATGTGTCTGCATCGGGCTGACATCTTCTTTATAACACCTGCTGAAAGGTTCGCAGACTGGCGTTTCTACATGAGCGCATGCTGGATGGATATCCTCCAAGGGCCCAGGGAATATTCGCACTAACAAGCTGGAAACACAAGGACAGGCTGCCGTGTGCAGGCGCGGATTGGCCCCAGAATGAACGTCTCCAAGCCCTGTTCCAACCGGATTGCAACCACCTGAGGTTCTTACGAAATGCTTTTGAGACCAGTTGTCTGCAGTGGGCATACTGACTGCTTATTTGAGCTTCCAAATGCAAATCTGCTTTATCGAACTTAGCATTTGGGGTTCTTGCTAAGTGCTAACTGTGCATGTATCACAACCCTATGTACTAGGTATGGTCCTTATCATCTTCCCTGATGTACAGATGAGGAAACGAAGGTATGGAGAACTTAAATAACGTCGCCAGGTCACATAGCTAAGAAGTGGTCGAACTGGGGCTCAAATCCAGGCCCCCAGCCCCTGGGCTTGGCTCTGAGATACACAGGTCTCTGCCAGACAGAGCCCTGGCTCCTGTCACGGCTGGGACTGTCCCCCAGGGCTTGGTCCAGCCTCATTCCCACCAGATCCTCCCTGCCTGGGAGGAGGAGAGCATAATCACCAGTTTCCCCTCCCACAGAGCTGTGATTCCCAGAGGCCTCTCGCCTGCCGTGGGAAACCTGGCTCCACACTGGCCCTCAGCGCTGGGTCATGGGACATCAGGTTCTAAGCCTGTGTGGCAGGGAGGGAGTCACAGTTCTCACAGTGCCAGGTCCCTCTTCTTTATTTAGGTCGATCTCTGAGACTCCAGTCACACTCAGGGACACCGCTGAGTTAGCCAACCAAACACACTGGGGCTGGGAGGAAGAGGGGGCGCGGCCCTGTGCACCTGCTCCAGAGGATGCTGCCCCCATGCTGTTTCCTGGAGCCCCGTGCTTCCCTACTATTGAAGCTTTCACACTCAGCTTGCAAATCTCAGCCACAACTTTGAGGGAAGAAGATGGCAACAGCTTTGGCAGGAGTGCCGAACTCTCAGAGGGAAAACGACAGCGGAAATGGCTCTAGACGTGCAGCCCAAAAACCTGAGTTACAGTCCTGGCTCTGCCCCTTGCTCTCAGGTGACGCCGGGCAAGCCACATACTCTCCTTGTGTCTCAATTCCATCCTCTTTAAAATGGAGATACTAAGATCTCCCTAACCCCATCAGGACCAGATGTGAAGATTAAATGCAGAGACTAGTCCTGTAGTTGTTTTGGTGTCTAAATAACTACTGGCCTCCCAAAAGCACAGAATAATATTTCCTCTTTTTTTTTTTCAAATCTAGCTTTTTAAAAAATCGTGGACTATTCCTTCTGAAAGATACATGGGGGTGCCTGGGCGGCTCAGTCGGTTAAGCATCCACTTCTTGATTTTGGCTCAGGTCATAATGTCACGGTTGTGAGATTGAGCCCCTCGTAGGCTCTGCCTGAGAGATTCTCTCTCTCCTTCTCCCTCTGCCCCTCCCCCACGCACACACACGCCCACTCTGCACACACATTCTCTCTGTCCCCCCCGCCAAAAACAATTAAAGATATACAGCCACACTCTTACAAGGTCTCTAAGCTTAGTGCATCACTGATGAAGTAAACATTTATTCATTTCAAATCCACCTATTTATTCATGTGATCCCAATTGTGGGCTCATCTTCTGCTTTACATTGAATAACAAAAGTGAAATATGGCTTCCTCCACCTGCCTTCCTGGTCAGAAAGGGAGGGTCCATCATGGCTGTTTCCCTTTCCCAAGACACCTGCTTGGACACCTGTTTTACAAAGAAACAGAAGCTGTCCCTAAGAGGAAATTGAACTTGTAACTTACAATTTTAGCAACTAAATGCCTGGGAAACCAATCTAGCTACCTTAACCCAGCTTTCCCAGATGCATGAGAATCCATTCCAGCAGGTCTACATTCAAGGCTGGGATAAAGGGGAGAGAATGTATCTATCAGGCTATGAACCTTGAATCAAGAATATCCAAGTTAGCTTATGACTTCAAAACAAAGGAGACAAACCTTGCTCTAACCCACATATTGAGGCAAGATTCTCATAGCTACACCTACTGGCACAGCCACCCTGAAGCCTTCAGTCATAGAGTCATTAACAGGGGCCAGAAGGAACCACCCCATCACATACTGTCTCCCTGTGTAACTTCCTATGAGTCTGTCTTCTCTATTGCATGGGGCCAAGACTGTATCTTACCCACCACTTGTGCCCAGATCATTGTATTTATTACCAATGCATTGAATGGAGAGATGAATAGTCAAATTCCTTGTATTCAAGCAGAAGAATCCAGATGATTTAGGAATAACGGCTAAAGCTTACTATGTGCCACGCACCATCTCAGTGCTTTAGAGGTATGAACTCATGTAACCTACAACCACCTTATGAAACGGGTACTATGATTATCATCATCCCATCTTTACAGATGAGGAACCAAGACTTGCCCTAAGTCACACTCAAAATGGCGGAACCTGGATTTGGACCCAAGGGTCCGTGTGTTTAAGCATCATGCCAGGCTCCTTCCGTCTGTTCTGTTCTTGAAAATGTCCAG
The DNA here is from genome assembly GCF_027475565.1 of Acinonyx jubatus. Lineage (NCBI taxonomy): Eukaryota > Metazoa > Chordata > Mammalia > Carnivora > Felidae > Acinonyx > Acinonyx jubatus. Next base: position 97,320,127 of record NC_069381.1, on the reverse strand, counting down.
GGAGGAGAAGGATTATGACCATTATGGAATTCGTCATCCTGAAAGTCAAAAAGCTGCCTTTGGATCTGGATGAGGTTTCTCTTGCTTTAATGTCAACCTCATTTATCCATTTATTACTGTGAATGTTTTCTGAGATTTCCTTACTCCTCTATAGATGCAAAAATCTTTTATATTCCTAAAAATAAGCATTAAGCCAAAATTTTCACTTCTCTTGTTTATGTAAAAACTCCAGTCCATTTGATTTTTCTTGCAGAACCCAATTTTTATTCCTTCAGTTTTTTTTTATTTTTATCTCCAAGCCTGCTCTAGCATGTAGAATAGAAAAGGTTCCTGTACATAGCATTTCTTTGTATTTATTCCAACATTCTGTAGGGTTTTCCATCAGAAAACTATAGTGCTATCTTGTGTGTTTAGTCTTATTTTTTTTTAATTTATTTTTGACAGAGAGAGGCAGAGCATGAGTGGGGGAGGGGCAGAGAGAGAGAGAGAGAGAGGGAGGGAGACACAGAATCCAAGGCAGGCTCTAGGCTCTGAGCTGTCAGCACAGCCCGACATGGGGCTCGAACTCACGCACCATGAGATCATGACCAGCGCCGAAGTCGGACGCTCAACTGACTGAGCCACCCAGGCGCCCCTGTTTAGTCGTAGTTCTGGTGACCCCCTTGCCCCTTTGCAATACAGTGTCCAACTGGCTTCTTGCCTCCCTTTATGCGAGTTCATCTTTTGTATCTCGAGTTTAGTTTCTACTTGAATCAGGGTCTGTGTCATTGAATTTCATCCTCTTTGTGAATTTCTGATTTGTCAAGTTCACTTTTTTAAAAAAAAAAGTTTATTTATTTCGAGAGAGAGCAAGAGAGCATGAGTGAGTGTGGGGGAGGGGCAGAAAGAGGGAGACAGAGAATCCCAAGTAGACTCCGTGTTATCAGCAGAGAGCCCAAGGCGGGGCTTGATCCCACAAACCATGAGATCACAACCTGAGCCGACGTCAAGAGTCAGACACTTAACCTACTAAACCACCCAGGTGCTCCTCAAATTCACTTTTAAATTTGATTCTTACCTTCCAGAGTACTTCCTTCTGGCTGCTGAAAGTAGTCATGGGAAGTGTTTTTGGAGAATTCCCCCTTGTGGTCTGTGTAATGATATATAACCCACAGATTCCCTGTTCTGTGGCACAGTTCTGTCCCCAGAGAAGGGAGATCCGTGGTGTCCAGATATCAGGAAATAGAACTGTGCCACAGAACAGGGAATCTGTGGGTTATGTATCATAATACGCAGTGCTCGACCTCAGCCTCTCCTACAGGCACCAGGAGTAATATCCCCAGACCCAACCCCATCCAATCCCCACAATGACAATGAACTCTAAAGCCTACGGCCCTATTCCTCACAAGGGTCTGTTCTAGAAGGTAACTCGTGATCTCCAGGTTTCCCTCGCTAACCGAACATTTGCTTTACATCACACTGCTTTTACAAAAGTCCTGTGTTAATACCTGCTTTTGCTAATGAAGAGAAATCCAAAGAGGATTTTGGATTTTATAAAATGTTATTGCTTCTTGGCTTTACAGCATTTTGGTTCATAGGAACGTTCTACTTTTGGATATCAAGGGAGACCTGTAATTCAGAAACTGGGTGGAAAAATCACCCAGGCAGAGCATATCTCTGCTGGAAGAGTCTGCGGCCTCTTGATTACTAGCAGTAACTCTGCTCTCCAGATAGCAAGGCCTGAGGGGGCCCAGTCTGAATCTAACAGTTAGCAGTGTGAGCTAGTGACAGTGTGAGTGACTCCACCCACTCAGAGCCGAATTGCTAAGGATGGCATGCATTTTGCCTGGAATGTATTGGAGATGAGGAAGGGCAGAGAAAAATCTTTACCAAGCAAAGGCTAGAGCTCCTGGAGAGGGGCGAGGCTTGTTAAAGTGCCTGGGACCTCAGCACAAGAAGAAACATTTACAATGAAAGGGCAGTTACCAGACTGAATTAGGAGACAGGTGGCCAGTTGCTTGTAGAGAGGGTGTACATTTCAGGCCACACATCAGCTAGGCCAGACATGGAACTTTATTGTCTAGAACCAAACCTGAATTGTACCCAGTGGGAACTGGGTCTGATCATCGATGCCCCCTACCCCAACCCTCACCCCACCATCCCTAGAGGTCCGGGGTCTTGCCGCTTCCCGGGGGCACAGACAGGTGCACTATTCACCTGGTCGGTGTCGGCTGTGGTTGCATATGGTCTCCAGCCCTTGTTCCCAGCAGGTCATCTCTGGTCCTGTCCATCCCAACTGTGGCATCGTCCATGTTCCTCAGAACCACAGAGAACTCGGTGGGGCCTCGGGACAGACCTTTCTGCCCCAGTGCTCCTGCACTGAGGGGTCCTCCAGGAGATTCGGGGGCCTTTCCATTTTCCTGAGTTTCATTCTGAAACAAAGCCTGAGGCCCCTATGCTCTGATTTTCCCTGGAAGTGTGGAGTTTCTGTGTGTGGACACACATGTACACACCAGCTTACATCTGTGCACACGCACGTACAAACACGTATGCGTAAACACATACGCACAGGCACAGAGCTCATTCTCAGATACTTCCCAGAGTCTCCACTCTTTGTTTCTAGTTTGGAGTCGGGTGGGGATGTAGTGGGGTTAGGGTGTGCTTTTTCTTACTAACCATTCTTCCAAAACTTTTTGTTTCTGGTATAAATTTTATGCTCCCAGTCCTTAAAGGTTTAGGCTTAATTTTTTATTTTTATTACAAAAAAAAAAAAAAAAACCAAAAAACTGTGTTCTTGAGGCTCACAAGGCTTGTCTCTGCTTTTCTTATGAATCATCCCTCCCCTGGGGGCAATGAATGCTGCTGCCTGGTTGGGGGAAGGCAGACATACAAGGAAATGGTGAGGGAGGAAGAGAAACCCTATTTGCTATCTCAAAGCTATGAAACCAGCTGTAAATCAGAAGCATAGTTTGAAAGTTTTAGAAATTCCAGGTTGTAGAAAATTAAGCATCCAGGCTACATGTTCTTGGTATATAGAACTCAGGGATGGCAAATTACTGGTTTCCAAAGAGGGCACAGGGCACCGGGGACCAGGCAGGGGTTCCTCTGATCTGGGATTGTACTTGCTGACTCAAGCCTGGTCAGTTTTCACGTGCAGATTAGCCAATGAGCCCAGCTTTGAGTTAAGAAGCAGCCGCTTCCCTGTGAACTTTTAATTTTTTTATTTAAAATTTTTATCATTTTCTTTGAGGAAGCTGCTTTGCGGCTGGAGTTCTCATCTGACTCATTTTATAGAATAATCCTATAATTAAGGGTATGCACCAAATAGGCCTAAGAAACCCTCGTGGAAAAACCACACTCCCTGCTCTTGGTGTTGGAAGCCATGTCTGTGCTGGGGTTACTCAGCCTTCTCGAATCCTGCTTCAGATGGTTACGAGTTCCTGGAAATCCTGAAACAGGTTGCCAGGGACAACACGGACAACCCTGACCTGAGCATCGTGTGGATTGACCCGGATGACTTTCCTCTGGTGAGTGGCTCAGACCCCGGCACCTTTGGCGGTCACCTTCACAGTCTCATGCTTGTGTTTAGTGTGAGCCCCGGGAGCACGAAGCAGGGTGTGAATCAGGAGACGCACTTGCAGAAACACGATGACCACCCCCATCCGGTGTGGGAGACCTTGGCCACTGGGGCAACACTGACTTTCGCACTGACACGATTAGACCCAGCACTCACCTCCCTGGAGACCAGGGGTTCCTCTGGCCCACCCATGCGAGTGAGTGGGGTGAATTTCTTCTGCTAGCACGTCCATTGCTGTCCCCATCCCACCACCTCCCTTGCTATCGCCTCCTTCATGTTCTGGGGGAGGGGGGAGCGTCCTTCCAAGGGAACCAGAGTTGCTAAGAAATTAAAATCAGACCTGAACATTTTGCATGGAGTTAAGAACTTCATGGAGAGAAGGAGCAAGTTCTTGGAGGGCAAAGACCATCTGCCACGTGCATTGTGTTCTCCCAGGTCCTAGCATTGTTGTATCTAGCACATGTTGAATGTATAAGAAAATTAAAGTCCCAAACTCTTGCTGGTGTCAGTGATCAACGGCCAGAAAGCCTTGATTATGCCTATTTTTATTTTTTTTTTAAATTTGTTTGAGACAGAAAGAGAGAGGGACAAGGAGAGGGGGCAGAGGGAAAGAGAGAGAGAATCCCAAGCAGGCTCCACACTCAGCGTGGAGCCCGATGGGGGTGCTCGATCTCACGACCCTGGGATCGTGACCTGAGCCAATTTTTTTCAAATTTTATTTGAGAGAGAGAGGGTTATGCTTACTTTTAAAGAGAATAATAAACAGAATTCATACAGCACACGAGCCCAGTGGTCGTGATAATGGATGTAGCTAATTTACTGTATGCTTGGAACCATAGTAAATTCTTCACACGGACCATCTCATCTAATCCTCCCGACAACACTATGAAGTAGGGACTATCATAATCCCTGTCTGACAGATGAAAAGAAAAACAGCTGGCGAGGTTGAGGCTACTATTATGTGGTAGACGTGATATCCTGACCCAGGATTACGTGATGCCAAAATTTTGTCTGCTAGTCAGTGGACTTTAGGATGAGCCAGCTGCTGGTGACCAGTACACGTTTAGTTATCATTAGATTATAAACGATAACCTGTCTTCTTCCCGAAATTACCATTTGTTGCATAGGACACGACGGATCATATCATGATTAAATAGTCAAAATGGAGGGGATTTCATGAGTTTGAGGGTCCTGAAACCCAACCCTACATACAGAGTAAGTGAATCGAAGGCAGAGACTCTCCTGACGCCTGAGGTCACTGTCATCATTCTGGGTAATCGTAACAGAGTCATGGCCTCCTAAGATCCTAGATATTATAACATTTTTTTAGTTAGCCTCTGCCAGACTGTATTTCTAGTTTATCCGGACTGTTTTGTTATGCAGGCTTGCAGATGGCCAGCAGCTCTCTCAACCTGCCCTGTGTGTTTGTTTATCTTGGTTTTTACAAAGGAGAAATCTTTAGACTGTCCCGACATCCAGGTTCCTGACTATCCCTGGTCCCCATCAAGCCATATATTTGCCTTGGAGACTTTCTGTCACTGAACATTTGCACTGTCTTAGCCCCACGGCCCCTTACTCCTTTAGTCCCCCCCCCCCCCCCCCCCAGTCTAGTCCATGTGGATCCCAAGCCTGGCAACGTACGCCTCCCCCGCCACCAACCCTTTTAATTGGATGGCACTTCACTACCTTCCCAGCCACCTCGTGGATCAGAGTAGTGCAAGGTAAGGGATTTTTAAATGGGCCACTGAAAGAGAAGTGGGGGAAAATGGCTCTCTCGCCACACATAAACTATAAAAGAGCCACAAGTAATTTGGGAATCAACGTCAGACCATCTCTGTAATATTCTTCCTTACAGCTGTAGAAGATTTTATATTACATGTTTTCATAGTTTGTGTTATAACATCTTGTTTTCATACTTCTTTAAAGTGCTTGAGGGCTGAGGCCAAGTCTTCAGTTTTCAAAGTGCCTGCAGATGTTTTGGAGACCTTTAATCAATGGTGACCTATGATGATGGGATGGCAGGTGGGTCCAGCCACAAAATGTGGCTTTAACAGGGAATGCCCTCTGTCTGCTGTCTAATCTCATTTTTTTTGTTGTTGCTTCAGCTTGTTGCCTATTGGGAAAAGACTTTCAAGATTGATCTATTCAAGCCACAGATTGGGGTGGTGAATGTGACAGATGTGAGTATACCCCATGAAAGCTTGCTCAGGCACCCTCAGACTGTCCTGTCCTGACTGGGCCACCACGTATACGAGTCTAGCCTGTCCTGAAATGAAAAACTTGCCAGTGTGGCCCAAGCCTAGTGTCTGAGCCAGTCTTAATCTATGGTTTCATGATTTGCTTCCATGGGCACTTCCTTGGAAATGTATGGCCATGTTTCCTTGCTTACAGGGCCAGCTGTCCTGTTTTACTATTTGGAGCTTTCCACCCAAGTAACCTCTCCTGTGAATTTTCTCCCCAAGCACAACAAACTTTTTTAATGCAAAAGAACCCACACATGAAGCTTCCATTGCACAGTGGCTGATCAGCAAGGGGGCTACAGGAGAAGGGGAGGAAGATCACATAGGAAGAGGGGACCTCTTCTCACCATGCAGGTGCCATTGAACTGAGGGCAGGGAGGCAAGCTGGTGTGGCGGACTGGCAGAGCATGAGGAATTTTAGATCTCAGCCCAGATGTCTGATACAACTCCACCATAAAAAAAAAAAAAAAAAAAAAAAAAAAAAAAAAAAAAAAAAAAAAAACAGAAAGGGGTACAGATACAACAGATAATGGGCAAACAATGGACAGAAAGAGATGGTCACAGAGAAGTCATTAGAGCCCTAATTAATGGCGGTGGAAATGCTTGTGAATGGGGCCCAGGTAGCAATGTCCTTTTACCCTGTTGCTGGGCGTCTGGTCACCTGGGGAATTCTGCACTTATTTATTTTCGAAACTGCCTTTTAAATTAATAATAATAAACAAGTTTTAAAATTTGCTCAAGTTAAAACATTTTTAAGTAAAACAACAGACGATAAGGTGGAAAGCAAAAGTATTTCCCACTGCCCTGACCTTCTTCTTTTTCCCATTCCCCGAGGGAACCACTGATAAGTGGTTTCATGGCCATCCTACCAGAAATGTCATATACATGTTTGTTCTTATTAAATAGGTGTCTTGTAGATATGCTCATGTAATCAGAGGGGGGAAAAAACCAGTGCAAACATAATTACAATTCATAATAATACTTGATTTCAATACCCCTGGAAACCGCCCCAATCCTGGCCTGCCTCCCCATCCCAAGCACTTTCCACAGTAACAACCTAATGCTTGGGATAAGGAGAGCAGGCAGGTTAGGGTGGGGAGTGCTGGGGATCTGGAGGAACTACTCCAGGGTGGAGAAGCAAGGAAGAAATTCGGGGTGTGTGGGTGGGGGGAGGTGGCATCTTAAGGAGGGGCCGGGTTGAAGCAGCTGCCAGTCTCAGCATGCTGGGCTCTGCCCATTCCCCTGCCAACCCTCCACAGCCCTGCCTCCACACTCTTCCTCCTTCCCCAGAAACCGTTCTGCACAAACTACACACACACACACACACACACACACACACACACCTCCTTTTATCTTGCACAAGTACGATACTACCCAGAGTGTTCTGCATTGAGGCTTTCGCATTTAACAGTGTGCACGCGTCCCTGACAACTGAGCCAGGCTGCTTGGACCCCTCTGGTCTGACTCGTCCTTCCTGCACTCACTCACTCACTCACTCGGTCCCTCGGTCCCTTGGTCCCTCGCTGCAGGCCGACAGTGTCTGGATGGAGATCCCAGATGATGACGACCTGCCCACAGCTGAGGAGCTGGAAGACTGGATCGAGGATGTGCTTTCCGGGAAGATAAACACTGAAGACGATGACAATGAAGATGAGGATGACAGGGATGATGACGAGGATGACGATGACGATGACGACGACAATTCTGATGAGGATAATGATGACAGCGATGATGATGATGAGTAGCCCCCACCCCGGATGACTGATAAAAGCAAAATCACAGCTACACGACCATGCAGACAGCACGGCGGGGGACAGCACACAGCCCTGGCCTCCGCCCGCCAGCTCCTTCCCCCTTGCCCATCCCTTTCCCCAACCCCTTCTCATCAGGAGCTGTACCATTCAGCAAATGCCTCTAAACCCAGTAATCCCACTCAGCAGGAACAAGTGGGGGAATTATTGCCATGTGGACTGTCTTGATTGTCTTGGAAAAACTCTTGTTCTTTGCCAGACCGTCAGCGGTCGTAGCAGTGCCGGAATGCAGTGGTCTGGTCGAACAATCCCCTGACACCGCTACTCAAGTTTACTTGTTGTCTTTGATGTGACGGTAACAGAATGGACAGCTGGCAAACTCCGAGCATAGAGTGACCTTACAGTCGGAGCCCAGGGAGACCCGCAATTAAGCCATTTGGCTCCCGTGCCTAGAACATCAGTGGGGACCCCTCCTCAAGGCAAGAGGTTCTCTCTTAGGGAGGGCTCAGCCTTAGAAACGAGTTTATAAATCAGTTAAACTGATTCTTTCAAATGTAGGTGAGACCATTATGAGCTCAGATCCAAGTGTTGGGATAGCTACCGGGAGGCCTTGAACCCCATGTGTACAGATATCACCATCATTTCTAGTACGTTAGGATCTGGGATCGGAGGTAGATTTGCTTTCTGAACTTCCCTTTAGCGACGACAAATCTTGCACTATGCACAAGGGGGTGGGGAAAGTGGGAGGATTACAGGTTTTTAATTTTTTCTTCTGGGTTCATGCCCCTGATTGAGTCAGCTGGCTTCCTAGTCTGAACTGGGATCTAGATACCCTTCTCTGTTGCTGCTAGTGAGCCCTCCCCTGGGGAGTGAAAGTTGGTTTATCTAGAGGTCAACCAATGCTCCATTTGTCAGCCCTCCCACACTTGCACAGGACAATAGCTAGAGTTCATAATGGCGCCCTCAGGCACTGAGAGAATCCCAAAGTGCCTTCAAAACTATCTAGAAGTTACATTGTGCTTGATAGTTTTAGCAGTAAGTGTGCATTATAACGTTCTAATTTATTTTCTCAATCTTTTAACACGTGTAAGACATGGTGCAAATGCTTTGGAAATAGGGTAATCCTTGTATGGAATAGTAGCCAACTAACACTGCCATTAAACTTATACTTTGAAAATATTGAGACTATCTTGGAAATCCTCGCTTGGTTTTCCTGATCCTGCTCATTCTCTCTTGGTTCCTGTCCTACCTCTCTGTTCCCTCTGTTTTCCTTTCTGGCCCCTCTTTCCCTGCCTGCCCTTTAAATGATAGTGTTTCACAGTATCTCTTGACTCTAACTTTCTTCCAAGGTACTATCATCCGTGCCCATCAGCTACCACCTGTGGGCTAATGACGTCCAAGTCTGGGTCTCTAGCCTTGACCACTCTCTTAGTTTTAGACCCCATTCATCTTGGTTTGGATGTTGCACAAGCAATGCAAACAACATGGCAAAACCCCAACTCATTACCTTCTCCCCTAAACTTCTCCTCCTCCTCTTCATGGAGTCCCATATTGGAAGAGTGGTATCACTGTGTATCCAATTGTCAAGGTGATCTGAAGGGGCTGCCTTCCCCTCTGCAACCATGGAATTTTGTGCATACCCCAAACCATGGAAATTGTCCTTAATTGTAACACATAGGAGTGCCTGGGTGGCTCGGTCGGTTGAGCATCCGACTCTTGGTTTCGGCTCAGGTTCATGGTTCGAGCCCCACGCTGGGCTCTGTGCTGACAGTGCAAAGCCTGCTTGGGATTCTGTCTCTCTCTCTCTCTCTCTCTTTCTCTGCCCTTCCTGTGCTCTCTCTCTCTCTCTCACAGAATAAATAAATGAACTTAAAAAATCATTTAAATTGTAACACATATTTATGTGCCTGTCTTTTCACTAAATTGTAGGCTTCTTGGAAGCAAGGAATTTATTTATCTTTGTATCCTCAGCAACTAGCACTTTATCCAGCACAAAGTACACACGCGTTTCTTGAACTGGTGGGTGAATGATTGATTCACCAGAATACGTATCATTCCCCAGCGCTGTTGGATAACAATGCTTACAAGGCCTCCCCTTCACAAAGCAAGGCAGACACTTCCCAAGCTGGACTATGTTGTGACCCAGCCAGACCCAACCACACCTCTAATAAGCTCTTGGGGAGGTAAATTTTCAAAGCAATCTTTGAAGCTAATCTTTTAAGTAGTCAAGGAATGTGGTCTGTCATGAAAGTGGTCTGTTCTCCAGTCCAGGAAAAATTCCCTGTTCCTGGAGGCTGAGTAATATGCATTAAGTCTAAATCATGTCGTGGTACTCCCATATTAGAAGCACTGAGTGTTAAGTTAGTACTGTTTGTATGTAGTAGTGCTGTTTAGTTATCGGTCTAAAACCTCTTGAGCTGGTATTTATTGAATGTTTGGTATGTGCCTGGAGCACGATGCTATGTGCTTTACACGTATTATGTCGTTTAATCCTCACAAAGTTCTTATTTTCCCCATTTTACAGATGAGGAAGCGAAGACTCAGAGGGCCCAAGGAATTTTCCCAGGGCCACACAAACACTTTAAAGGAGTATAAATATAACTTCATTTTTATACTGAAATCAAGGATTTAAACTAAATCAAATTCCTTAAATTAAGCAAAGGATCCCAGTTCTTTTCCTTGGATAGTGTCCTGAGATGGACGCAAGTGAATTTCCCACAATTCTTTTCGCTGCTTAAGCCAAGATATTCTTTCCCTGGAGGCCGTACTCAACTTATCCCATATTTGAAATGGAGGTTAATTAGAACTGCAAGTTCTGGCCATCCTGTCGGGGAAAAAATTCATTGTGCTATCCAGAATGCACAATCATTTTCAGTGTATTTTTTTAAGTAACATCTCATAGCTAGAAATGAGCTGATCTTTTCTACAATAAGGCTGTGTACTGTCCAGGCCCTAGTGTGTATAATGCAGGAAGCCCATACTAGTAATGTCATTTGTCATAGATCATTACCAAGTAGCTTTTGATCAACAATCCTGATACATGCAGACATACTCACCCCTCATAAGTGCTGGTGGGTCCTGGGGCTCTGCCTTCCAACTTCCCACTCCCACTGGGATTCTCCACCCTGCTCAGCGAGCAGCAGAATATTGTCCTCCAAGCTTATTTAGAAAACACAGATGCCCGTCTCGAGCCCAGACACCCTGATGTGTCATCTACAGAGCTGGAGACTGACCATCTACATTTTAGAGTCACTGGGGACTGACACAAGCCAAGGCTAGGAACCACGGCTCATCCACTCCCCCAGGTGATCTCACTCAGCCTGTGGTTACCAGCATCATGTGTCTCTAGCCAGGCTCTCCTGTTTTCAAACCCTTCACCCCAACCATCTCTCCTGGACAGCTTCATCTGGAGGTCCCCTAGGCACCTAAGATCAACGCAGTTTGGGGGCTTTAAAGATCTCCCCCAAATTAGGTCAAGAAGTCAGCAGTGCAATGTTAGTAATTAATAATAATAATTAATAATCACCATTATTACAGAAGAGCGGCAATTTGGAGACTAGATATGAGAAGAATGGGCTTTCCAAGCTTCCTGCCTCCAACTGCGGGCTCCCCAAGGGAATCAGACTTGTAGAGAGGACCAAGGCCATTGCTTTTCAGTGGGCGAGGATGGAGAAGAGAAAAAAACCAGACCCTCCACACTAACTTCACCCCCAAGAACTTCACCCCAAGAAATCTGGACAAAGGTCTGTTACCCACTAACCAGGTAACTTGCTCTATCTCAGGACAGGAGTAAGGTTTAGGCAAAAGGCCAGCAGCACGTAGGAAATGATCCTTCTTCATAGAAGCAGAGGAGTGGGGAAGAGGTATCCCCCTCTGGCAGTGTTCAAGCCAGAAATCTTACAGCCATTCCGTTGTGTCCTGCTTCTGCATCAACTAGGGAGCAAGTCCTGGGCTCTCCTCTGCGCCCACCCCTGCTGTGTAACTGAGGCTGTACAATCTCCTACTTGGGTTACAGCAGGGTTCCAACTGCTCTCCCATCTCGAACCCAGCCTGAGTGCTGTGATCAAGTGATCTTTCTAAAATGAAAAACCGATCATGTCACACACATGCTTAAAATTCAGTGGCTCTCTATTCCCAGTAGGTGTTTAAAAAAAATTTTTTTTTTTTTTTTTTTGACTAGAAGAAGCCAAAGAGTGAGCTATGAATGGAAAGGTCGTTGACTGTGAATGCAGAGCCAGGATGTGTCGTGGGAGGTTGGGGAGGAGAAACGGGATGGGTTTTGTAAAACCCAAAGTCCTTGAAGTGTCTCGCCTCCGTATGAAGAAAGCAAAGTGTGAGTAGCGCTGACTGATGCTGGCGGGATCTGGGATCCTGGATTAGGAAAGCATCGGACGAGACGGGGTGATTTCTGCTGCCTACGTGGAGTGTCTGTCTTGGAATTATGGCGTCCACATGCCCCATTTGGGATTATAGCGCCCAGTGGTTGTTTTATCAGAAGTTGTTTTATCAGCACCACTGGCAACAGGCTATGGGGTCAGGTGTACCTTTGTAATTGGTAAAGGCCAGTTTCCTTTGCAGGACACTCAAGGTCTATGTGTGTTGCCTTTTATCCACCTTATCAGCCTCATCTCCCATGATGCTTCCCGACCACCTGCCTCCTCTATTCTTAGAAGCTAAAGTCTGTAGAAACTTCCTGGCTGCTTAACAGCTCCAAGCCTTGGCTCATGCTATTCCGTCTACTGGAATGCCTGTCCTTTCCCATCTGTGCCTGCCTGGCGGACTCCCAACTATCTTACCTTAAGTATAAAGTAGGGTGCATCCTATGACTCTTCCGTGACTCTTGGAGCTAACTGGCCACCTCATCTGCTGAGCCCTCACTGCACCCTGTGTAAAGTTCTCTTATAGAAACTACAATTTATTATGCTTTTATGTGTACGTCTATTCGTTTGAAAGCAACCTTGGGGAAAAGACTTTGTCTAATTCTGTTCTATCCTCAGTGCCTAAGTTCTGATAGGTACTTAATAAACTTGTTTGACTAAGTACTCTCTAAGCCCTACGCAAAGCTAATTTAAAAGTGATTAGCACCGCTAAGAATGTGCTAGTGATTATCAAAAGCTATTAGTACCATTAAGAATATGCTGGTGATTATCCAAAGTCATGCAGGGACTTTTTGGCAATGCTGTCATCTGTTCAGTGTTGCTTCGGAGAGCCAACTACTAAAAAGCATAGAGTAGAATAGAATAGAATAGAGTAAAATAGAATAAAATAAAATATAAAATAAAATAAAATATAAAATAAAATAAAATATAAAATAAATAAAATATAAAATATAAAATAAAATAAAATACGAACACAGGAACTCTTTGGCTCAGTGAGGAAGCTTCCGATGTGTGAAGTTCTTTAGTCAGGTAAGCACAGTCACCTAGAAATACAGGCACCACGACGGGAAGCAAAGCGGCATGGGATGGCAGCAGAAATCCCAGACCCCACTCTCCGGGAACAGGATAACCACAGCCACCTGACTGCGCATTTATTGTAATGCATCTGCAGACCCACATGCTTGCAAGGTGAACTAAGGACCTCTTTGGAATTAATCTGGCATTTTAACAGTCTGAACTCTTCAGAGTAGCGATGGCTAGAATGCTCAAGGTTAGCCCTAGGACCCTACAAAACACCAATGATTGCCTTAAAATAATCACATGTGATTAGATTGTGGCTGGTAGCTTCAGCCCTGAATATGCTATCGTGTTCTCATTCACTCATTCGCTCAAGTATTCAATCAATGGCCCTTTGACGCTTGTTCACACGTGCGGATCACAGAAGGCAGAAATGAGTGGGTGAGATGGGAGTGCTGAGCAAAAAGCTAGAAAAGGAAAATGTTTAAAGAAGCTTGTGTCGGGGCGCCTGGGTGGCGCAGTCGGTTAAGCGTCCGACTTCAGCCAGGTCACGATCTCGCGGTCCGTGAGTTCGAGCCCCGCGTCAGGCTCTGGGCTGATGGCTCAGAGCTTGGAGCCTGTTTCCGATTCTGTCTCTCTCTCTCTCTCTCTCTGCCCCTCCCCCGTTCATGCCCTGTCTCTCTCTGTCCCAAAAATAAACGTTGAAAAAAAAAATTAAAAAAAAAAAAAGAAGCTTGTGTCAGTCCTACAAATGCATCATCATCTTGTCTGAAATAGTACAAATTCTCAGAACCTCAGTAACACATTCAACTGTAAATACAGAGAACATACCCAAAAGTCGAAGGCAGTTTTTGTTTTTCTAGGTCAACCTTAGCCTGTATAACCAGAAGATGCTTGCGTGACACGTTGACACCAGCAGGGAACTGCCAAGTCCCTCCGGAAGCAGGGACAATGCCCATGTCACGCCACTGCTGGTGAGCCCGGTCTCTGGCACTGGGCGTGCAGGCAGGGACTTAACTGGTGCCATTCTGGTATCTCTCACTCCACTTCCGTAATCTGATAGTTTATCATCTGATATTCTCAAAACTCTTCCAAAATTCCATAGCAGTAGAATGGGTAGTGAATGAAAAAGAGAGGACTCTTCGGTTTATGTCTGCAGGCAACTTTAATCTTTTCTCCAGCAGGGTTTGCTTGTGCAGATATAAAGTATGCACGTCTTGGCCGATGGCCCAGAGAAACAGAATTTGTCAATAATCTATCTTCAAATCAATTGCTTTCTCTGACCCCTGTCCATGCAACAGGTGAGAATTTGATTGTGTGCTATCAGCATTCTATCCAGGTAAAAAGTAGCTGAGTGTAGCAGAAGGCAAGTTCCAACATTTCTTTGGAAAATAATCAAGTTCCTTTTAAATAGACCTACCTATCTGAAATCCCTCAATAATTAACATTGAATTACCAAACCACTCACCAAAACAATCCAATATTTACCAACAAATCCAGGGTCTGACACTTTTCTTCCTCCCTACTTAACTCCAGGATCTTTTTTCACTTGATTTATTCAAAAGGCCCATTTGATCTTCATTTTTAGAGCCTACGATTTTAATGTCCAGCTATCTATTCATTTTAAAACATTCTCTTGAGCATAAAATGATCACAACAGATAGTTTTCATTACAGTGGCAATCCACATTTCATTCAATCTATCATTATAATTGTCTTGGCTTTCACGGAACCTTGACGTGTTTTTAAGAGGGTATCAAAATCATACAAGAGCGCAAATGTTCCCTAAAAAACAAAAAAAAAAAACAAAAAAAAAAACACCAAACAACTTTTTAGATTGAAATAGTCACATGAAAAAAAGAAGCCAAATACAATTTGGGAGTTGTTTATTTTTCAAGTTTTACAGTATAAAAAAATGCAACATGTAAAATGTTTTAACAGTTAATTGGGATTGGGGGTGGGACCCAAAAGGGGACCAAATGACTTGGCTGCCAGGTACGCCGTGTCAGCTGTAAACACTAACATTGGTACTGATAGATGTCACAATGAGAAGACATCTCCTAGGATACACCTTGTCCATGTGTGTAAGTGTCCTCGTGCGGATGATTGCTGGTTGATCCATTCATTTAGATGTTCGAAAGGCCTCATCAGAGCCTATTCAGAAGTTCTCATACATACGTGGTGACGGGAGCAGAGACTGATTAGCAAAACTGCCCCCTCCCGGTTACAAAAAGCACAGTATCAACTACCAAGAAAGAACGCAAAGTCCCCCGGCCCCGTTTTTGTACAAACCATTCTGGCTCCCTCAGACAGAGACAGATGGTTTTGTCATGGAATCTTCCGGGTTGTAGATCCACAAGTGAAAATTTCTTTCAATACAAAAGCAATTTGTTGGCAAATGAACTTCTCTGAAGACCTGACTCGGCCCTGCTGGCCTTCTCTCTAGAGTCTTTGTTGAGTAAGTGGTCATTCACCAGGTGAGTGATGTTCACCACCCCCATGAGTCAGGACCCAGCCGTTCTCATTCTGGCTAGTGTCCTGTACTCTACACAACAGTTGTACTCACAAACGACTGCTTGGACATCAAGTTTGGGTAATGTCATAATTCAGGGATCTCAGGGGAGTTTGCTATTTAACTAAACCCTACAGCAAATCCATTATAAAAATAAGGAATTACCACCAGAGTTCAAATTTTACGATCATTTTTCTTGAAGAATGATGAACCACATGAAGCGAATATTCCATTGTTTCTATAACGGAGGGGCACCTCTTCCTACCTGGCCCCTGCAATGGTGCCAGTGTGCAACGATCTGAATTCCCTATGACGTGAGTCAAACTAGACTTGTCACCCACAGATCCCATGCCTGGGTCCCATCACTAATTCCCTGAGCGACAGTCTCTGGTCCTCAGAGATGAAGCTTTCCTAGGCTTTGGGCTTTTGGGGGGCTTAACGACTCCTAAATGACCAGCTCCTTTAGAATGAAAGCTCATGTTACATGGGCAAACTCCGATAAATATAAGCAAACACAAAACCAGACAACTGTACATTCAAATATCTGTATGCAAAACTTATTTCAGTGCCGAAAGAAGTGCCAAAGACACTCTGAAGACCAAAGCCTTGGCATTTATCACATTTGTCCCACTGCGCCCCACCCCTCCCAGGCTCAAGGTAAGAGTGTTTTTATTCCCCTAAGTCAAACCACTGGTGTTTTCAAGCCGCGAGACTTCGTAATTGTAGATCCTTAGTGCCATATTGGAAGTAACCTTTCACTTAATGCTTCGGCTGTTAGAGATCTGTTGTTGTATCGGGGAAACTCTAAAACAATCCATTGAAAGAGATTTATTTTACAGGTGAGACAAAGCAAACTGGATTATCTAAATAAAAATGGGACAAGGCCTGGCAAGGGAGACTCACAGAGTCCCCAAATTCTATTTTATTTAGCAGTTTTACAGTTTCTTTTCTACCCTTTGGAAATCTGTGCCAATCCCTAAGGAGCAGCCATGCTGAGAAATGGGAGCCCCATCTTCGTTTTCCTGTCCTTTACGGAAAGCAAATAGCAGGAGAGAAAAAGGTAGTCTGTACTCCAAGGAACAAAACTTAAAGGCATCGGAAGAGAGGAAAACTGCGTTTCCAGAGTTCTGTTTCATCAGTTCTGTTAAAACTGTTGAGGGCAACTGTGGGGAAAAAGGGTGGGGTGCAAAGTGCTTGCTGAGAGCACCGATGTCACGGGGAGGCCAGGGACCCCCACTTCCAGAGCTCCTGAGGCGGGGCCTGTGGGTGGTCTTTCTCCCACCCTAACCAGGTGAAGCAGAGCACCAGCGAGAAGCTTCCTCAGCTCAGGAAGAAGCCTGGTCTGCCCGCTGCCCACCTGCCCAAGCCAGCAGGATGGAGGCAGAGGGCCAGAGGGGCAAAAGCAAAGGGTGGCTGCCAGAACAACGGCACCTTGGTCGCGCTGGTTTTCCTGGGGGCGGGGCATTCTCAAATTCTTTCAATTAGAAATCGCAAGAAACATGCCAGCACCATAGAGAGGTTCCCCCTGGGGCCACAGCTCTGGTGCAAAGTGCAAGAATCGAAGGGATTCCACCACCTCAAGGAACCCTCACCCCCAGGTTCAGATTCAAGGTCAAGTGTCCTCAGGTCCCTCCTCCACATTCCCAGATGCCAGATCATTTAGATCACACCTCGAGGTACAGAGAGCGAGGGGCTGGAATCAGACATTAGATTTGAAATCCCATTCACTAGCCATGAGACCTGAGACTGGTCCCTCGCTCCCTGATTGTCCTCCTTCTCACCTGTTAAACTGAGATAACCCTGCCTCCAAGGAGTTCCCGTTCTAGAACAGCACCTGACATGATACCTGAGACACAGTGTCGGCACCCTTCTCTTCCTTGTCTGACCAAAATATGTTTTGTCAAAAACATGACCTGAAATCTAATTTTCTAGGCATCAACTTGGTTAAAGTGCAATACAGCAACTTCAATGTAGTGTCTAAATTGCCTTGATTCACTACTGCCCTGAATACCATTTAAGAACTGTGCTATGGGCTTAAGAACGACTCATATTTTATTAACGATGGAATGTGATCACAAGGTTTCATAGTAAATTCACAGTAGTGATTTATTATTTTTTTTTTTTGTAACAAGATCCATAAAGCATAAACACTACCCAGAAATACTTACATCACTTTATAATTGCAGGATCGCTGCTGGACTATTTAAATATTATGTTAACATTTCTGTGCTACTTTTAGTAATCAGGCTTATCTTTTTTTATGAAGCTCAGTTTTTAAGTTATATTCAGAAACATAGAATAAGGCTTCCAAGGTAGTGAACTTGGAGCAGTGATTATCAGAAAGCTTGACCTTTCTTTCTCTGCTTCTTACTGTTTTCAGGTCATAGGGTCCTGAGGCAGGAGAGAGTCTAATGGATTGTCTGCAGGACATCAAAATTTCCAGAAGACACTTCTATGCTAAAGCCATTTACTCCTGGGGAGAAGCCAGTATAACTGATGGAAAGGAATATAGGAGCCAAGGGAGAAATAACGGACTTTAGAGAAGCCTTCCGAAGGATTGGGTGCTGTTAGGAACTCTCTCCGCCATAGGGTATGGGGGAAACACAGACACCCTCAAGACACTCATCCATACAAACACACGCATCAATTACCTGCTGACAGAACTAACCCATCTATAGACAACACAGATGTTCAGATGGCTAACATATAAACCAGACACCGCCTGTCTCGTAAATTACCCTCAAGAGAAATGCACACAGATATGGAAACACATACCCACAAACAAGTGTGCGTCCCCATTTAGGGAACGCTACATCACAGAGCCCAGCCAGAGGGCATGTGAACCAAGGGCCCGATTCTCTTGGTTTTGTGGAGTGACTAACACTCACTTCCCCAGGCGCCGGGGGTGGGGGTGAGGAGAGTCAGGGTAATTAATTCCTGCCATCTCGACAGAGGACTTGCCACAGAGATACAGCCGTATCTAAACACATGCACGCAAAATGAAGGGGAGCCATGAGTAGGGTGAGAGGGGAGAGGGACACCTCATCTCATCACCCCCACACACACTGAAAAGGCGCTTGAACTCTAGCAATGAGCCACAATGCTGCATGTGTGCATGTGCGCGCGCACACACACACACACACACACACACACAACACACACACCCCTCCCCACCCCTCCAGGGCCACCTACCTCCACCCGCCTCTGCACAGAGTTTCTCCTGGCCGTAGATGTGAAAGGGAAGGACAGAGAGGGAAGACGATGAGAGCCAGGCAAAAACCTGGCCAAGCATTTTCTCAAGGGCTTTGTGAACTTCAGCATTAAGTATTCTGGCTTCTGACTTAACCAATAACGCAGAGGATGAATAAACCACAAAGCCTTAGAGTTCCTTCCCCCTCTAGGAATGCAGACTTTTTAACTGTAACATGCAGTTCGTGGACGACTGAAAATTATAATCACCATCAGAAGTAGGCACCGAAGAAAAAAAATTACCCACTGGTTAAAACAGCAGCAGGGAACAGAGTGATCTCAGGCACGCACTCCTCATCGGGGTCCTCTACTCCTCACATTGAACATTCATATTTTAATACCTTAGGCTGAAAGTTATAGAAAATCTATAAACATTTAAGGCAAATGAAATCCTGACTCCTCTAATGTGAAGTCTCCTATATTTTACTAGCCCTCAGGCAGTTTACCCTCTTTTAAAAAGAATAGCCTATTGGTTCCATGGACTGAAATGAAAACGCATCATTTTCGATTGTGTGACGCAGCTTTCTGAAACCTTCAATCTCTTTAATGTCATTTACAATGTTCCCACTGCACCAGCAACTCGAGTTATTAAGGTTTTGAAAGTGCAAAGGCTTTATCCAAAGATCCTGCATTTTATTTTGTTCTTCTTTCAAAGGGGACTCAATACGAAGCCAGTGCCAAAAATCGATATCCAATTTAAAACCGAAACAATAATTTCAGAAAGGCTGACATTCTCCTATGCAAAGACTGGGGGGAGGGAGGATGGGGGGAGGGGAGAGAGAAAACAAATTCCTTAATTTAAACCCTTTTTCACCCTGCTGGGAATACATGCACCAAGGCAGTGACGCCAACGTAACTCCTGGGCTGGGGACTTAAGATCGGGTCGGAGGCACAGTATTTTAGAACGTTGATGAACAGTGTCATTACGAACTACGTGTCCTGTATATGAACTCTACGGACTTACGGCGTCTCCAGCCGCTGTGTCCCTCCCTGATGCAGAAGCCTCTGACACCCTTAGCCTAGGACATTAGAACTGCTGCACAGCCAAAGTCTCATCCACTTACACCTTTCCTCGCCCCATCTCCCAAAATAGATTTCCTGAGAAAGATATCATAAGGAATGTCCAGTTTGAAAGGACCTAAAGGCAACAGCTAGGAAAAAAGCACCATGGTTACATGGTATGTGTTTTTCATAAACAGAACCATGTAGTGACACAGCACATCCTGGCTCCAGGCCACACTGACTGGTGTCTCCTTTCTACTTTTCCAACACTTGTCTTTTTAAGCAGAAGGCTGTTGATTCGAGAATGCTGTTTACTTTTTCAGGTACAGGTGCGTTACCAATATCCAAAGCCAATTGTGATTTTCAAAAATGATACACAAATACTGCACCACTTTTGGAACGCACAGCCCAGTAAGGGTATGTGCCAACACACACACAGAGAACATTCCGACAGCGCTCTCCTTTTCTAAAGCGAGGTGATTGAATACCCCCAACTTCCTGGGAAAAGCAAGGCCAAATACTTTGTAAAGGTTTGCCATGATACAGGAAGGCAGACGGAGGCACAGACAGGCGCTCCCTTACAGCAGGCCTCCGCCAGGTCAGCTTGCCACAACCCCCACCCCCAAGCCGCGGCTGCTCCCTCTGGCCAGGGGTGAGCCCACTGAAACCAGCGGCATTTCAGAAACCGATCACAGATGAATGGCCCGGGATCCTAAGACTGGCTCCCTCCCTTTCCTTCTCCCAAGCTCGGCCGCTTACCCAATCCCTCTCCCCACTTTCCCAATAACTACAAGAAATTCCAGCACCAGGGCCAAAGCAGCTCTTTCCCTGGTGCTAAGTGGCAGAGGTGATGAGTTGCACAGTGATGGTGGTCAGAAAGCAGGGAGCGGACATCAGCAGCTGTCACTGCGCCGGGCACTGTTTGGTCTCCCGTGGCAGGGCAGCCGGCTCTGAAGCTTTGGCGCGGACTCATCTCCGCGGGAAATGAGAGGCTCCGAGCTGCACCTGCCAGTGTCTGAGTCCCGGTGTCAGTCTTCCGCCTGGTCCCTATGAGCAGCCGGGAGGAGGAGCGGGAGGGGAGGGGCTCCCACTGCAGCCTGGGAGGGACAGCCTAGCAGGCTTGCTCGCCCTGTGTTCTAGCTGGTAGGCACTCTACGCTTCCCTGTGCAAACAATCCCCGGGGCCCACTGGAGGCGGCGCACAAAGCCTGCGAGCCCGCGTGAAGAGCCAGGTCCCGGCAGCCTTCCCTGGCCGGTGTATGGTGTGTGCAGGGGAGGGCAGGTGGAGGGAGATGGGTGGGCAATCGTGGGGTCAGGAAAGGTCTACCTGCTCGACTCGAGGGAAGCAGGGTCAGAAACAGGACAGGCAGGTTTTCTCTTTGGGGGAGAAAACAACATAAAACCACGTAGAGCTGTAAACAGTGCACATTTTCTGTCGTGACCTCTCTCTGCAGCACTTAAGGCAACAAAGAACAAAGATGAAGGCAGGCGTTTCCTGAACGGCCCGTGGCTCCCGTGGGTGATGTGGTGCTGGACGTTTACTTACACAAACACATATGTGGACATGTCACGTCTGGTTTCCCCGAACAGAATAAAGATGTGTCCCCCGGGAGCTCTACCAGGGGGTGGACCAGAAGTGACAGGAGGGCGTGGTCCTGGACGACAGGCGGGGACTAGATGCTGTAAGGCAAGGCTCCTGAGAGCCACCAGCTCCGCTTTGGTTTACAGCTGTCACAGAAGCGCCAGGGAACAGCTTCTAGAGAAGTCCCATCCACAGAAGTCAGATGTCGCCAGTCACTGTTTTCCAGGGTGGACATCCCCTGCTTCCTTCCAAATAAAGTGCGGATGGTGAAAGGACACTGGTCTATCATCTGCCAGTTTCAGTCAGCGATGAAGAAGAATAAAAAAGGATGCCCCTCTGGTATACATATATATATCTCATATATTCTTTTTTTTTTGTAATAAAGCCACAAATATAAAACTTTTAAACTGAGGTCTCAGACTGTAAGCGAAGGACAAATTTGTGAGATTTGGGGTCTATGAACTCTTCCGAGAGTACGATGAATGGAATTTTCTTCACATTGACCACGAGGCTGAAGTCCAAGCATTTGAGGACGAAAACGATTCCATCCCGTAGTCCGTTAGTGACAGCCTCGTCACTGACCAGTCTCCACTGCGTCGAGAGCCAGCGCTCCTTGTCATACTGCAGGGTGGGGCCTGCGCTGAGGTAACGTTCCAGAAAGGCCTGGAAAAGAGGGGAAAGGCCATCAGGGAAGAATCACCCCACACCCACGGCAGTGCCACCAGGGGCCTATTCATCCTGTGCTGATGAAAATGTTTCCCAGCAAACCAAGATGGAACCCAGCTTATCATACCGTATTCCCATCAGACCCTCACAACGGAGACCTTGTTGGGTAGGGAAACCTCCTTGGACATCCTCATTCCCCTCTGCCAACTTCCAACCAGAGGTGGGGGGGGGGGTGGGGGTGGTGGTGGCTGGCATCCGAATCTGCCCGGAAGCCATCGCTGAGGCACCAGCCCAGCCAAGGCTCGGCCCCACCACACATGCCACCACTTGTCCCTGTGCTGGGCCTGCCTCCTCTTGCATGGACAGTTCCTCAGGGCAAGGGCTGGCCCCGAGGGACACTGGGGAAATGTAGGCCTAACACATAAAAGGATATACTTGCACGCTTGAAAATGCATGCTGTACCACTCACAGGTTGTGTGACTGTGGACAAGTCATTTAACCTCCCTGTAAGTGGAGAGAGTAACAGCTCCTAACTCACAGGGCCGCTGTGGGGATGAAAAGATTACCTCCAGCCATTGCATGGCACAAGGGAAACCCAACCAGTGTGAGCGATGGTGATCTCCCGTGGGACCAATGTGCACAGGGCAAGTCCGAGGGATGCCAGAGCCCATGTCCTTGTCCTTCTGCTCCAACAGTGCTTAGCTCCTTAGCTCCTGGGAGTTCTTGGACAGCACCCCCTGCCCCCGTTCCGCCCCAAATGGTGTCCACATGCACTGTTCCTCTTGGGCGTTTACATCTCCTCAGACCACCACTTGAACCTCTGGACACATGAACACACCCTCCTCCAAGTGCTTATAATCACTGGCCTGACTCCCGTGTGACATTCGGCTCAGCGGTGTATTAAATCAATAACTACACTGATTAAGCTGCAAGAAAAGAATGAGCCAGCAATTCAGACAGGATATATGGGGATATAGCACTCTGGTCCTAGACACAGGATGGTTTCTATGTGCATCCCCTTCCTTCTATACCTCACTCTGCTGCCAAGTATATTATTTCTGATCTGTACGCGTATATTCTAAGGCGGGAAGTACAGCCATGCCTCAACATCCTTCTAATATAAAAATAGCTCTTACGGGGGCACCTGGGTGGCCTCGTCGGTTAAGCGTCCGACTCTTGATTTTGGCTCAGGTCATGATCTTACGGTTTCTGAGATTGAGCCCCTGCTTAAGATTCTCTCTCTCCTTCTGAGCATCTGGATGGCTCTGTCGGTGAAGCATCCGACTTTGGTTCAGGTCACGATCTCATGGTTTGTGAGTTCGAGTCCTGCGTCGGGCTCTGTGCTGACAGCTCAGATTCTATGCCTGCTTCAGATTCTCTGTCTTCCTCTCTCTCTGCCCCTTCCCCACTCATGCTGTCTCTCTCTCAAAAATAAACATTTAAAAAAATTTTTTTTAAGATTCTCTTTCTCTCTCTGCCCCTCCCCAGCTCATCCTCTCTCTCTCTTTCTCTCTCACAAAAAAGAAACAGCTCTTATGAATCATGAGAAAAAGAAATAACTCAGCAATTAGAGAAACAAAATTAATAATTTATAGAATAAATATTAATAGAAAATTAACATAGTAAAAAAGATGTTCTACCACATTAATAATTCAAGAAACAGGAATTAAAACGAAAAATATTTTTTTTCCTCTTATGTGGACAGTGATTAAAAAGAATGGTAACACCCAACACGCCAATTGTGTGGAAGAAATAAACAATCCTATCTCAGAGGCAAAGGTGTAAAATAGTAACATGCCTAGGAAGGACAATTTGGCAAGATCTGTACCTTTGATCTAGCTGTTCCTCTTCCAGAAATTTATCTTTCGGATATAGTTACACAGATGCACAAAGACATGTAAAAAAGATATTTGCTGCAACCCTGTTTAGACCAGGGGTTGGCAACATTTTCTCTAACGTAAATATTTTCAGCTTCACAAGCCACACTCTGGCACAACTGGTCAACTCAGTCTGTGTAGAGAGAAAGCAGCCATAGACGATATGGAAATAAAAGGGTGTGGCTGTGTTCCAATAAAACTCGATTAACAAAAACAGCTGAGCCCTGGTTTAAACTAGTGAAAGATCTTAATCCAGATGTGCATCGTAAGCACTGGTTAAACAAATCGTGCTATTCAGTGGAATAAGATGCAACTACTAAAGAGAACGAGTTAGATCTGTAGGACAGAGATCTGGAAGGTACTGACATGGGAAAACAGCCAAGGGATCGTTTTAAATGAAAAAAGCAAGTTTCCAAACTGCGTGTGTGTGTGCGTGTGTGTGCATAAGCTCCCATTTGTGGTTTGCTTTTTTTTCCACTTCTACTTTAGACAGACAGACACACACACACACACACACACACACCCTCTGGAAGCATACATAAGGACTCCTTATCACTACGAACAGTTTAGGGTAGTAGAATGGAGAGTTCCCCTTGCACATTATATTTTTCTTTAATGCCTGGATTTTTACACAAAGAAAGAGTGTGAAATGAGTTTTAATTCAGAAAAAGTATACATTTTTGTTTTAAATGTTTATTTTTGAAAGAAAAAAAAGAAAGAGAGAGAGAGAGATGGAGCATGAGCGGGGGGGTGGGGCAGAGAGAGAGAGAGAGAGAGAGAGAGAGAGAGACACAGAATCCAAAGCAGGCTCCAGCCTCTGAGCTGTCAGCACAGAGCCCGATGCGGGGCTCGAACTCACAGACTATGAGATCATGACCTGAGCCAAAGCCAGACACTTAACCCACTAAGCCACCCAGGCACCCCAAAAGTATACATTTTTTAAACGAAAACGAAAGCAACCAGGACAGTAAGACATCTCAAATAAAAGGAAAACGGCTTCCGTTCCACATGGTATCAGCTATCACTTTGCTTGTGTAGATGTATCATACTCGTACTTTCTTGCATTCCGTTTTTTGTAACTTAATATTCTAACAAAGATTTTTCTATTTTTAACAGGTGACATACCGTGATTTATAAGCCACTGTTCTATTTTTAAGTGATGGCCGGCGTGGAGTTATTCCAGATTATTTTGCAAAAATCACCTTCATGTATATTTGTATATGTATGTGACTGCGCTGAATACTTTTTCTAGGAGAGGAATTAGTGAGTCAAAGAAAATGGAAAACCTTACAGACCCCCACTGAATATCTCTGTATTGCTTCCTTGACGGTTGCTACTGATGAGTGACAACACAGCCACACATTGTACACGTACAGGGCGATGCGTGTACACGGGCCCTTAGAACAAAAGCCGCCAATCATTTCATGAGCACTGTATGCCAAGCTCATTTACTCCCTACCTTGTGATTTACATGTCGTGTTGCCACATTTAACATGACTTTCACACAACAGCCCTATCGGGTAGATGCTGCCACTGTCCCCATTTTATAAAAGAGGAAACAAATGTAGAGTGACTTCTACAAAGTCACCAACCAATCAACTGGTGGAGCTGGGATCTGAGCTCCCCTCTGTCTGGTGACTGGTCATTTACTCTATTCTGCTTCCTTGGCCACAGCCCTCTCTGAGATGCACAGCCGTTTCCTGCAATATCCCTGAAAGTATGCTCACGTCATAATTCAAAACACCATTCAAGTAAAACTAACTCCACGACATCCAAAACGCCTAACAGAGTGCTGGCATTCTTTCCTCCACTAATAACAGTCATTTATTCAGTCCTTACCATATGACGGGCACTGTTCTAAGCACTTCATATGAACGAGCTCTTTGAATTCCCAAAGCAGCCCGATGAGGTAGGTATTAACCATTAGCCCCAATGGATAGAGCAGGAAAGTGAGGCACAGAGCCATCGAAGCATTTGCCCAAGGTGACCAGCTTGTTGGTGGAGGAGGAAGGTTAGAAGGAGTCTGCTCGGTTCCAGAACCCGCCGAGTACCTTGAACTACTGCCTATACTGTCTCTAAGTCAAAGTCCTTCCTCTGCGTGAACCTAGAGGCTGTCAAAGGGCCATTTAACAAAAACCAATCACACCCAGATAATACAAAGTTAAGTGGGAGTCATGAATTCTCACGAGTCGGTGCCTTTAGAGAAGACTTTGACCATATTGCTCCCGGGCACACCCTACAGTGGGACCGCCCAGGCTCAGGGACAGGTGGCACCTTGGGGGTCATGCTGTTGGTGATGCAGAAGGCCAGGTGCTGCAGGATGCTCTCCATGCTGTGGTAATGCTGCTGTCGAGTGGTGCGCAGGTATTTCTGCAGAGCGCGGGCCATGGAGGGGAAGATGGCCTGGGCGGCCTCCCGGGGGTCCATCACCTCCCCTGGGGCTTTCTGCTGCTCTTCGGCCTGGAGACGCTGGATGTGGATGAAGGCCTCCTCCACGGCCACCACCAGCCTGGCGGGCAACAGAAAGTCATCAGGACGGGGCCCGCTGCAGGCTTGAGAGCAGAGCGGTGCTAAAGGGTCTGGAAGGGCCCCCGCCCGCCTCTGCGTCCCGGCCTGCCGCCAGCTCACCCAGGGCTCACCTCCTTAGCTGTCACTCCAGATGGCTGAGAGGGGACAGAGGGAGAAAGGAAGGCAGGGGAGCCAGAGGGGTGAAGAGGAAGGAGCCCTGGGACGGGGGGATGACCGCTCAAGTCGATTCTGCCACGAACGAGCTCAGGGGCCTCGCTTCAACCCTTCCATCTCCACAACGAAGGGTTAGAGGAAAAGAGCTGTAAGATTACTCAAACTCTGGCCACACACAGGGCTCTGCACACGCTGAGGGGTGGCCGGCGGTTCAGAAGCAGCCTTGCAAAGAACCAGAGCTGTATCCCCCTTGATCCAGCCACCCACACCAGCAGCCTCGGGGGGAAAAGGAAGGAAGGGGCCCAGCATCCACGATGGAAACCAACT
The DNA here is from genome assembly GCF_027475565.1 of Acinonyx jubatus. NCBI lineage: Eukaryota > Metazoa > Chordata > Mammalia > Carnivora > Felidae > Acinonyx > Acinonyx jubatus. The sequence goes on along the minus strand of NC_069381.1, from coordinate 97,293,289 downwards.
TTGTCCGCTTCCGTTCACATGATCAGAACTTGGAAACCAACAAGGGCCTGGGGGTGTAGGAGGGGGGCCCCTCAAAGCATGGGCCACGCAGCCCAACGGCTTCAGCATCAGCTGGGAATTTGTAAGACGTGCAGATTCTTGGGCCCAACTCCAGCCCCACTGAATAGTAAGTCAGTTACTTTTGCAGGTGGGGCCCGGACCCTCAGATCCGTGCTTTAATAAGCCCTCCCGAGGGCGCTGAAGTATGAGAAACCCTGGGATGGGAGACACTCCTAAGGCTTGAGCGTGTCACGTTTACACATGGAGATTTCATTCCGGCAGTAAAAAAATAAAGAAATAAAAAGTCTACTATGACAGGGGGTTATGTCGGGGTGGGGTGGGGGGGCGACAGACCTTGCTCTCCGCTTCTTCACCCGCCGCTCGTGCTCAGCCTCTTCATAATACAACTCGTTGTGGCTCGAATCTCGGCGCCGAGCGGCAGCAGCAATCATGGCCCGGGACTGACCAGTGGCATTGTTACTGGGGCCTTTGGGGAAGGACAGTGGAGGCGGAAGAACGGTTTTAATGCCATGGGGCTGCAAAGTACAGCAGAAAGCCAGTACCTCGGTCTGTCAGTACTGTCTACCCGCCTACCCGCACATACACAAATCTCAGAAGGAGCTTCCCAGGAGGGTCGACAGGACCTCCTGTACTCATATTCAGTGCACTCCCTGGGGGAAGGAAATCTCCCCCAAGCCCCCTGGGATCAGTGGAAATGGAGAAAGAACTCAGGAGGAGATGATTAAAACGTTGGCCAAAATCAACACACGGAGTACGCTGAAGAGGTTACTCACCATTGGCTATATAAAGTTTCAGTTTGGCCACAAAGGGTATGTGGAACATCACGTTTCGGCAACAAGACAACGAGAGAGAACGAGACGCAACGGGGAGAATGAGGACAGAGATAAAAGAAAGCCACGGGACATGGAGACACGGATTATGCACAGGACAGCAAACCATGTTGGAATATCACAGTAGTCACAGTGTTTATTAAAAAAAAAAAAAAAAAGGATTTGAGGTCTGGCAGTATGGCCCGTCTGTTAATACAGACTTGGAACTCGCGGCCCTGTTCCCAGCTGCCCACAGACCACCTTCACTTTTCAGAAGGACAAGGCAGATCACATGCTTTCTTCTGTATCAACTACTTAGTTAATAACTTGGTTTCACTCGTGGGAATTTATGCTAAGTTTTCAGAGCAGGTGAAATTTACCAACCCTTTGGGAATCCCACCAGAGTACATATCTCATGAAACCACCTCCCCCCCCAAAAATGGGGAGGATATCGCCACTAAAAATTGACACCATCCATAAATCACTCGACTTGTTAACAATATGATCCTCTTATAGGGTCTGCAAAGCTCTTGCCCTGACCCAAGGCACTGAGCAAGAAATGACACTGTGTCCTGTTTCTTGCACTTAACCATCTGATAGCTCTGAAATGCAGCTCTGACGTTCCCAGGCTGGCCTCTGGCCTCCGGCCACCCACTCAGCCCCAGCTCCTAGCCAGGATTGAGAAATCCCTGTAAGTATCTCACCAGATGCCTGAACTACTGAAAGTTACGGACTCCATGGACCTAGGGAGCTGAGTCTATGGGTAGCTCATCCAAAATTTCAAAAGCGGCGTTCTGAGCAGGATGTAGGAAACGTACATCACTATTGTTTTCAATCAGAAAATCCCAAAATGAATGAACCTCCCACATGTGTGGGCTGTAAATCAACATTCCTTTGGAAGTATGTCTGCCTGCAGAAAGAGAGAGAGAGAGAGAGAGAGAGAGAGAGAGAGAGAGAGAGAGAGAACGAAAGAACAAAAGGAAGAAAGGAAGAAAAGGGAGGGAGGGGGAAGAAAAGAAAAGGAAAAAGAGAAGCAAAGCAAAGCAAAAAAATGGTTCTGAACTGAGAATGTACCATAGAGATGGACACTGAGGGGAGGGAGTACCAAACAGACGGACCATAACGTTGAAGCTAAAGAGTTGCCCAAACTGTGCTCCCTAGATCCACCAACGAGAGACACCATTTCAAGGCACGTACCATCTACATTGTAGACTTTCAGCCCGGCCATGTGCTTGGCTGCTCGGAATTTGGAGGCTGTTAGGAGATTGGGGTTATAGATGGTGAAATCTTTATAGTAATTTTCCAGAACCACCAATGCTGCTCGCTGGATACTGAGAAAAGAGGGCAAAATTAATGCAATGCTTTTTCATTGAATAAGCAGGTCCTAAATGAAAAAAAAAAAAAATCCTCTTCTGGAGTCAGGACACCAAGGGTAACCTGGCAGACTGGCAGCAGCTCCTGGGTTTCACCACCCCATTTGTCTCCGGGACGAGAATTTAAAGGTGAGACTGAGTTCCGTCATCAAGCGGCTCCCGTGCCTTCTCCCGGGCTATGTCATTAGCCACATCCCACCGAGACAACAGCTGAGAAAGGAATCAGTTATAACTTAGATTTGCTTAGGCTGCACGGAACTTTCCCGTTTTTCTCAGTTTACAAACGAGGGAAGCGAGGAGCCCACAAGGGTCAAGAGCCTTACAGATGGTGGCGGGGCTAACAGGTGAAGGGACCAAGTGTAGGTTCAGCTTTCTCAGGTCTCCGTGCAGGGGCTCCCTCTAAACCCCATCGCCCCTATTGTAAGGAAGGCTGGGCTTTCGGTTTTCTAGAAATCAGAACCAACTACAACCACACAGGGCAGAGGGCGCGTGATAGAAGCCGGCTCCAGTGGGGCGCCTGGGTGGCCAGGCTGGCAGCGCGGGGCCTGCTTGGGATTCTCTTTCTCTCCCTCTCTCTGCCCCTCCCCTATTCGCGCTGTTTCTCTCATAAAATAAATAAATAAATATAAACACATAAATACATAAATGCATGCTGCCTGCAGATATTAGTTAATCCTGATCCCTCCTCTGGGTTCCATCCTATCTGCCCCAGGTCAGCTGGAGCTCCGTGTTTCAGAGGGAGCAATACCCCTTGAACCCTCAGCTGAGACCTTGACCTTTCTTGGTCTACGAGGCCTTCTGCCCTCGGCCCTCTGCTGTCTCTGGCCCTCAGTAGAGGCATACGCAGCGGGCTCTCCCCGCCCAAGGTCAGGCCCCTAGGAGAGCAGCAGGGAAGAGGTAAGGCCAACAGGTACAGGGGCAGAGGAGGGAGGACGTCCACGCTCCCTACTGGCGGCAGAAGAACCTGCTCTTGGTCAGGACACTCACCACCTCAAAGAAAAACTTGGGTTCATACAGCACTGATTTTCGCATACCGTTGTGTCTGACTCCCACAATCATTCCAGGTAAGAAAACTGTCGTTCAAAAATCTCTGACCAGGGACACCTGGGTGGCTCGGTCAGTTGAGCATGGGACTCCTGGTTTCAGCTCAAGTCATGACCTTGCAGTTTGTGAGTTCTAACCCTGTCGGGCTGTGTGCTGACGGTGTAGAACTTACTTGGGATTCTCTCTCTCTCTCCCTCTCTCTCTCTCTGTTCCACGGCTGCTTGTGTGCTCTCTCTCTCTCTCAAAATAAATAAATAAACTTAAAAAAAAAAAATCTCTGATCGGCACACAGGAGAGCTGGAACTCCAATCTGGGTTTACAAACCTCCAGCCTATGCTCTTTCCTTGTGACGCGTGGCCCCTGTGGGACAGTGTACATGCTGACACCAACTCTACAAATTTATTTTTATCTTGCCCTGCTTATTTTCCTTCCTAGCCCCTGCTAAGTGGGTGGGATTACCAGGGTCACTCACAGTAGCCCAGGTGCCAGGACAGGGTTGCCCTCCATTCCTGGATGGCCACTGTAACTCTCTGAGTGGCTCAGGGATGTGCACTTCACAGAAAGACAACACAGCCCCCTAACCTATCAGCTGGACACTCTGTCAAACCCCGGCTCGGCTCCCCTTGTTTGGCACAGAGTCTAAAAACGATCCAGAAGTCAATCAGCTAACCTCCCTGATAGCAGGGCCATGGCAAAGCTATCCCACTTATATCCCAACAGTGCTTCAGTCAATCAATGGTCTACCCTCGGCTGCTGCTTAGTATCAGCCTCGACAGGCACACTCGAGGGAGGCTGGGAGAATCTGGCGAGACCAGCCCTGTATAATGGAAGTAAGAGTCCTACGAGCAAATGCGCGTTTTAAAAGCCCTAGTCATCCAGTCACACGGCTGCTCAATATCCCTTCCACATTTGAGTGCCTCCGTCTGCCCAGCCCCGGGAATGCAAAGGCAGGACGCAAGGGGCTGCTCGTTAGCCAGCCCTACAGAGAACCCAAGCCCTGTGACAGCTGACGGGAATACGTGTGGTTTGAGGGAGCGCAGGGAAGAGTGCAGGGAAGGTCCAGACTCCCTGAGCAAGCCAAGGGGTCCCTGAACCGAGGTTTTGTGTCACAGGTCTTAAGCCTGCTCAGTGGCTCTCCAGCTCAGAACGACCCGGGCAGGCTCCTCCTTGACGGCTGTCTCTGGTATTTTCCAAAGCGGGGCAAGAACTTCTTCACCCCCACCCCTCCATCCAGAGACTCTCTGCGGCCTGATCACGCGTGCACACACACACACACCCGCCCTCATAAGCACCCATCCCACCCCCTTCCCCGTGCACTCTCTCTCCAGAGGCTCCGGGCTCGGTGAGACCAGAAGTCCCTGCACACACAGTGTCTCAGTTCATGCACACAGACACGCTGGCGTGCAAATATTTCCTCCCACACTACCATATGCACGTGAAAGGTGAAAACATCCCTAGGCTCCTGGATTCCAGCTGAAAGGTATTTCCCTGATCAACACTTAAAACTTAAAGGGCAACTCACAGGCTATTCTCAGGCCCGTCTTCAAAGCAAACCCTCTTGTGGTTGCTGGGTTTGGCTTTTCTGTCCAGCCAGGCCACAGAGAGGAGCCCAGGGGATCCCGCTAACTCAGTCAGGGCCTGCTAGGCAGGAGAGGGAAAGCTGGATGGGAGCCCGGTGGCCCCATTTCCCAGCCTCTCCACCCCAAAACCACAGACAACGTGCTGTGCTGCCTGGAGAAGGATGTCCTGCCCAGGCGCAGCTCCAGCACGGCTTCGCTTGCCGGGGTGCCCACCCCACGCCCTGCCTCCTTCTGGCACAGGGCTGCGGGCAGACACTCTCCAAACCGGGCAAGTCCACAAGCCTCCCTCGAAGTCCACTTACGCCAAAGCCCAGGCGGCCCTGGGGAGCGCGCAGGGATGGGGCAGGGAACCCGGGAAAGGAGCTGCTGACGTTACCTGTGTGGCTCTCCGAGTCCTTGAGAACCTTTGCTCAGGAAAACTGTTCAGTTCGGAATGAGGGGGAAAAGTCAGGCAGTGATCGCCTTCCCCAGGACTGTCACCTCCACAGAGGTACCAGAGTTTCCCAGAAGCAGCCACGGACCGGGCCAGCCCCACTCCAGGCTGACAAGCTGACACAGGAGCTGAGGGACTCCTCTGGGAAGATTAGAAATGCCTCTAAGAGGGGTGCATGGCCTCGTCCATAGAAAACGAGGCCATGCCTCGTGCACCACTCAACAGATCTAGCAATGCCGGGTACAGAAAGCTCCACATAACTAAAAATAACACATAACTGAAGTCCCAACTTCAAAAAACTGCTTGTGGGGCGCCTGGGTGGCTCAGTCAGTTAAGTGTCTGACTTCGGCTCAGGTCATGATCTTTAGGTTCGGGAGTTTGAGCCTTGCATCAGGCTCTGTGCTGACAGCTCAGAGCCTGGAGCCTGCTTCGGATTCTGTGTCTTCCTCTCTCTCCGCCCCTCCCCTGCTCAGGCTCACTCACTCTCTCTCTCTCTCTCAAAAATAAATAAATAAACATTAAAAGAAAATCTTTTTTAAATGTTTGCAAAATCTGGATTAAAATGTGGGGCATCTGAGTGGCTCAATCGGTTAAGCATCCAACTCTTGATTTCGGCTCAGGTCGTGACCTCACTTGGGCTCTGTGCTCCCTCTCTCCTTCTCTCTCTGCCCCTCCCCTGCTCATGTGCTCTCTCTCAAAACAAACAAATAAACTTAAAAAAAAAATTCAATATGCCTTTTTTCACCTTTTTAAAGACAGTAACCTGCACGTGACTTAAGCCTTGTTGGTGACTCAGGATGAATGTTTCATGTGTTCATTATGAGCTGTGCCACGTACATAGCCCCGTGAAAATGTCAGACCCCACAGGAGACAGAGGCCACCTGTCCCCACGCCCCACGCTGGGTACTCAAGGCTGTTTCTTCACATCTCTTCTGTACTCCAGCCTTCACTGTGGCTATCAGATTCCTTCCTAGGTGCCGTCTCCCTACCCGCCTCTGGCAATCATCTTTCTGTTCTCATACATCCTCAGCCTGGGTATAAATAGGGAAAAGGGCTTTGGCGGACCCAAGCGAGGAACTCTACTCCAGCTAAGTGACATCCGCTATGGCACGTGAGTCTGAGGTCTATTTCAATCCAAAGTCTAAGGTCTTTTTCATGTCTATTCTGGATCCGGATTCATGCCGTGGACTGAGTCTGTCCGATAACTGACTGTAGGTTAAAAGTAACATGCTACTAATATGGCATTTGGCTTCCAGTAAAAGAGCAATTCAGCAGCCACTGAGGGGAAATCCTGCAGGGCACCAGTGCTGGCCTCGGCCATGGCCCACAATGCCAGGATGCAGGAACACCCTTGTCCTTGGCCGTTGTCAAGGTTCAGTATCTTTCTGCGCCTCTGTCCTTCACCATCTTCCAAACTTGGGGTCTTCCAAGGCCCAAGCAGGCCCAATTTCTTTTAGGAAGCCTTTTCTAAACTCTCTGGTCACCACTGATCTGTCCCTAAAACGCACAGCATCAACAGCCACCACACAGGACCTATGGGGTTTTCAAGCGTGCTACTCTCCCTCTTCAGCAAGGCCATCAAAGTCCCCAGTGTGCAAGGGACACCTCCTATGACTTCCCCCAAGTACATACCACTCACTGGCTCAATCTTGCTCCTGTAGGAAACCCCAGAATTCCAACAGGCATACGATCAGCCCAGAGCATGCATTTCATAAAACCATGGGGTTTCCAAGGCAAAAAGGGCCTCAGAGATGGAGAAAAGCAAATCTTTCAACTAGTCCCAGTCTCCAGACCAGACCGTCTCTGGGGACGGAGCGGGGGCAAGAACAATCAAGTTGGTGAGAAACCTGCCATCTCTCTTATCGCCGTCATATTCCGAGAACTAGTAATCTGACTAAACAACCCCTACGCAGAAACCCCGTATTATAGGCAGGTGGAGCCTGATGTACAGATTATAGACATGGCCTCACCCAAAACCCACGGCAAGGACCACCCCCCCAAGATGGAGAAGGCTGAGCTCAATCGATATCGTGTTCCAACATACACCCCTAGATCACGATCCAGGGAAATAACTGCTCACAGACCACACGGATTTGTGGAAAACAGCACGGTGATAGGCAGAACTGTAACAGAAATTCCCTTGAACCTGCACGTAAAGACACGGACAGGAATGCCAGGTATGTGACAGACCACACGGACGATGGAATATTTAGGGTCAGAAGAGCCGACATCATTGCCAGAGCGAAAGCACACCCCTCTACTCTGCTTGGCCCAGGCTGACCCAAACTTGAACTCGTGGGAAAGACAGGCCTGCAACGGGCCAGCACACACGTCTGAGGCAATTCAACAGCCACCTTTATTTACCTTTTTAAAAATTTTTTATTTTTATTTTGAAAGAGAGAGAGAGAGAGAGAGAGAGAGAGAGAAACAGCATTAGCGGGGGAGGGGCAGAGAGAAGGAAAGACAGAATCCCAAGCAGGCTCCGCCCTGTCAGCACAGAGCCTGATGCGGGGCTCGAACTCAGGAACCGTGAGGCCATGACCTGAGCCGAGATCAAGAGTCGCACGCTTGACGGACTGAGCCACCCAGGCGCCCCTCGACAGCCACTTTTAAATGTGAAACTCTCTGCTGACAATGTTGCCTTACTGGCCCACTTTCTTTTCAGGACAAAGACGGTGGAATGAGACGTGTCGTGGCCTCTGGCGTCTGTTACGACTGCCGTGGGAACAGAGACAAGGGGCTCGCCCTGCCCGTGCACTGCGGTAAAGACAAACACCTGGGAGCAGAGTTCGTGCTTTAGTTCCTAAGAACCTGAAAGACGTTTTTGAAAGATGAATCTGAAGGCCCAAACCCAAACCAAATCAATGTCCTACACAGCTACGCTTGCTACTGTTCCCCGCATCCCTGCTGTGGGAAACCGTGTGCACAGAGCAGCTGGTACCGGGCTTTGGTCCCAGGCAGCACGACTCTTGGCTCTATCGCTTATTCTCTGACCTTGAACTTCCTGAGTTCGAGCCTCACACTGGGCTCTCTGCTGTCAGCACAGAGCCCGCTGTGGATCCTCTGTCTCCCTCTCTGCTCCTCCCCTGCTCTCTCCCTCTCTCTCAGAAATAATAAACATTAAAAAAACTGGGAAAAGAAAAGAAAAGAAAAGAAAAGAAAAGAAAAGAAAAGAAAAGAAAAGAAAAGAAAAGAGGAAAGGGAAAGGGAAAGGGAAAGGGAAAGGGAAAGGGAAAGGGAAAGGGAAAGGAAAGGAATTCCAGAGGCGCCTGGGTGGTTCAGTCAGTGAAGCGTCCAACTTCGGCTCAGGTCATAACCTCGCGGTCTGTGAGTTCGAGCCCCACGTCGGGCTCTGTGCTGACAGCTGAGAGCCTGGAGCCTGCTTCCAATTATGTTTCCCTCTCTCTCTGCTCCTCCCCCATTCTCTCTCTCTCTCTCTCAAAAATAAATAGCGTCCAAATTCGGCTCAGGTCATGATCTCGTGGTCTGTGAGTTCGAGCCCCTCATTGGGCTCTGTGCTGCAGCTCAGAGACTGAAGCCTGCTTCGAATTCTGTTTCCCTCTCTCTCTGCCCCTCCCCCATGCTCGCTCTTGTGCTCTCTCTCTCTCTCTCTCTCAAAAATAAATAAACATTAACAAAAAATTTTTTTTTTAATTCCAGGGACAGAGGGCAAGATCCAAATACGCCAGGATCTGACTGGAGTCTGGTGACACCTGTACTTAACTCCTGAGCTTAAATATCAGTGGAGACAAATACAAATTCTATGGCTTTCCGAGACTTTAAGGTCAGCTGGCATTTAGGTTGGGAGAAAAACCAGAGACCTCTACCTTCTTGCTCTCAAGGAGGACTTGCTTGCTTGCCTGGTTTAGGTGTATTTTTTTTTAAAGTATATTTATTTAGGGGCACCTGGTTGGCTCAGTCAGTTGAGCATTTGACTCTTGATTTTACCTCAGGTCATGATCCCAGAGTCATAGGATTGAGCCTGGCATCAGGCTTTGCACTGAACACAGAGTCTGCTTAAGGCTCTCTCTCTCTCTCTCTCTCTCTTTCCCTCCCTCTGCCCCTCTCCCCAGCTTGTGTGCTCTCTCTCTAAAATAAATGAAGAAGAATCTTCGTACAGTTTATTTTGAGAAAGAGAGAGAGGGCGCACACACGCACAAGTGGCGGTGGGGCAGAGAGAGAGAATCCCGGTGAGGCTGCGAGCCCAACGCGGGGCTCGAACTCACACACCATGAGCTCATGACCGGAGTCAAAACCAAGACTTGGACGCTTAACTGACTGAGCCACCTAGGCGCCCCTTCAGGTACGTTCGAAAGATTAAATGAGATACTACATTCCAAAGTACCTGGCCCAAAGCAAGGCCACAGGTCGCTGCCACAGGAAATAAGCCAGGACACATCCCCTCTGCACAGCTTTCCTTAGTGCCTCAGACCCTAGAGTTGTGCTCCCGCCTGTTTTTACGCAGCGTCTCCTGCCAACCCCAGCCTCCTGCAAACCGGGCCCTGCTCCCGGGAGGTGCCCACGACACACGCTGTGGACGAGGAGCAGCCTCAGAGTCAGAAGGCCTAGACCCCAAATCTGCTCCCGCGGCCCTGTAGCTCTGTACAGTCCCTTCCCTTCCGGGGCCTGTTTCTCGGTCCCCGGAGCCGAGATGCCAGAGAACACCTAGGGCTGCGTGCGGATGTCTCGAAGAGCAAACAAAGGAAGGGCAGGAAAAGCATCTGCAAACTGCACGCGGCCATGGAATGCAAACGGTCCCGCTCCTAAGGGCAATGAGCATCTGGCAGCAAAGGGCTGAGGCTGGCTGCTGGCTCGATTCTTCGTGTGTCTCTGGGTGTGAAAGCACGACCTAAGCTTCCCTGCCCCTGAATCACAAAATGTTACTCTTCGCAGAAGGAAGAGAACCTTAATGCTCACCCAGGCAGAGAGAGACACAAGAAGCAAAGAAATCCGAGTCCGTCTAGGCCAAGCTTCCAATCCACATACCGATTCTCTTTATGGCGCCCCGGACAGCAACCAGCCTCTCTGCGAAAAGAAAGTTCTCGCTCACTTGGCCTTGAAATGACCTTCCTCTAAGTTCTACCCAGGGGTCCTGCCACCGCTTCCTTCTGCACCCAAACCCTCCTTTCTTGTGAAAGCTCATCAAATATTTGAAGGAAACAATTGTGGCCATAAACTTCCCCCCTTTCAACTCTCTTCCTGCGCAAATAAGGGCACCAAGGCCTAGAAACGCGTGTATGCAAATATGCACACATACGCATGCACACACAGAGAGCTCCCTGTTTTGTTCGCTTTTCCTTCGATTTGGTTGTGGCTTCCGTAATTAAATTAAGACATGCTATTAAAATCAGAAATATTCAGGTTTTAGAGCTCAGCCGGTCTGAGATCCTCACGCTTTACAGGCTTTAATGTCTCTCCGGGCAGCTAGAAAGGCCCTCCCCTGACAGGGCCAGGTGGGGAGGCCTCAGGCAGGTTTTAGCCAGTTCTTTTTAAATTAAAAAAAATTTTTTTTCACGTTTATTTATTTTTGAGAGAGAGAGAGAGTGAGTGAGCAGGGGAGGGGCAGAGAGAGAGGGAGACACAGAATCTGAAGCAGGCTCCAGGCTCTGAGCTGTCAGCACAGAGCTTGACGCGGGGCTCGAACTCACGGACCGTGAGATCATGACCTGAGCTGAAGTTGGATACTTAACTGACTGAGCCACCCAGGTGTCCCTTAAATTTTTTTTTAATGTTTATTTATTTTTGAGAAAAAGAGAGAGAGCATGAGCAGGGGAGAGGCAGAGAGAGAGGGAGACACAGAATCTGAAGCAGGCTCCAGGCTCCGAGCCATCAGCACAGAGCCGGACGCGGGGCTTGAACTCACGAACCGTGAGATCGTGGCTTGAGCTGAAGTCAGACATTTAACTGACTGAGCCACCCAGGTGCCCCTAGCCACTTCTTTTTAAATATTCATCTGCTCCCTTTGGCTCTGTCAACAAAAACAGCTTTCTTCATGCGTGAAAAACGTGGAAGCATTTCTTACATGTTAGTGCCCCACGTAAATGACAGCTGCCATTAATCTGGTTACCTCGGCGTGTGCCGACAGGAAGGCACTGAAGAGACAGGGTTCCAGTCACAGCAAAATCCGCAAGGGCTTGCTTTCAGGGCAAGTACTCATTACTCTACTAGCCAGCTAAGGATCCTAACAACCAGTCTCTCCAACACCATTCACAGGCTAGTATGAATTAGGAGCATCCGCTACATCCCAAGGACCTGGAAACAGATGTGAAAAGAACCTTAAGAGGCTTAAGCTCCCGTCGGTGGTGACCCACAGACTGTGACAGAACCTGTGACCAGGGGAGGGGTGGAGGGTTTCAGGTGAAGATCTGCGGCAGAGGCGAAGCGGAGTTGCTAAGCGTTAAATGATGGATGATGGCCACGCCGTGCGGACAACGGGCTGTAAAGTGAATTCCAGGCAGAGGAAGGGGTGTGGGCAAAGCAGGCTGGTGTGAAACAACCCTCCCAAACAACTACAGTAACAGCGACAGGGCCACCCTGCTGAGTCACAGAACAGCTTTGAGACCCTGTTGGTGGGGTGAAGTGTCTCCCCAAATCCACGTGTGTACCCAGGACCTCACGATGGGATCCCTGCAGATGTAATTACAGCGAGTTAAGGTCTTACTGGTATCTTTATAAAGAAAAGGGGACACACACCGAAAGCGCCACGTGATGACAGAGCGCTGATGTGGACGCAAACCAAGGAGTGCCAAGGACGGCCAGCAGAAGCCAGGAAGACCAGGAAGGATTCAGAGGGAGCCCGGCCCTGCCAGGACCTAGATTTGAGACTCCTAGCCTCCAGAACGGACAGAGAAAACTGTTTTAAGCCACCCAGTCTGTGGTCCCACCGCAGCTTTAGGAAGTGAACACATCTGTATTTAGGGCAAGACAGATGGAGACAGGGAAAGAGCAGGGCCAGGCTGAGAGGATGGCAAAGGTCGGAGACGGTGAGGGGGGACAGCGCAACAGAGAGGGAGTAGGAGAGAGGGAGAGCCGGCCAGGAAGATCCAGAGGATGCTAACAGTAAAGGCTGCCTGGGTACCAAGGCCTCCCTCTCTCCTACTACTCTTAGAGGCATACCTGATCCAGTGACGGCTTTTTAGGCCTGAACCCGGGGCCTTTGAGAAAAGGCTAAAATGGTTCGACTTTTTGTGACAACTCCCAGTGTGGGCGAGCCGGCAGATGGGCTCAGTTCTATCTAACTTCTCCCCACAAGACTCAGCAAGGCCGCAGCCTGGATGCGTGGCCTTCGCTGTTGGCCTGGACGTAGAGATAAAGTGACTCTGGGGTGACCAGGAGTCAGGACAAGGTGCAGCAATATTCATGCCGAGTCCCGGAGACGTGAGTATAATTAGCCCCTCAATGCCGCTGCCACCTCTCCTGGGAACCGCGCACACGAGCGTTTGCATCTCTGGGCCCTCCTGCCTTTTAATTAAAATGTTTGTCTCGAGACTGCCTTTGGGGATGTGGCTTACACAAATCCCACACAGGGAACAGGCAATGATCACCTTGGAACTTGAGGACAGGGAGGGGTGAAAATGGGAAACGGCTTGTGTTTACTGACAGACCTGGACTGGACGGTAGAAAGAGTTGGGCACAAGCCTGGATTTTCAGGGACTCTGTCACAATGGGCCAGGTGCGACACACATTGCTGCCTGAGATCCTGGGATGGGAGGCAGACTGCCGACCTTGACGGAGGCCCCACAGCTGGGGCCCTGTCCTGCTGGCGCGGCCCAGGGAGGCTCCCTTCCAGGGTGCAGGCTCCCCAGCCACACGGAAGCTGCAGAAACCTAGTTCTCTGAATCAATATTTATGGGTTGGAAAGTGTCCCTGGCGTAGGCACCAAATGGGGCTGCACGCAAGCCCTGCAGGGGCTCCCCATCAGGAGGCAGAGACACTAGAGGCCGGGAGCAGCTCAAACGGGGTTGGTCACCAAGGAATGGCCTCCAAAGTGCAGTCTGGGGGAGCACCGGAGCCCTTCTCTCTGCACTTTACGTCCCCCCTCTTAACAAACGATCACCCTGGAAAATACCCTCCCGAATGTCAGGCAGACCACACTGGGAACATGTGCAGAGACCACGCTCTGCCTCCCTGGGAGGAGTCTGGGAGGATGAGAGGTAGCTCACGGCTACATACACCGGCCTGGTTCTTCTGGTCTCAGGAGCCAGAAAACAAAACGCTGTCCCGCGTGTCGCCCTTTTAGGCCACGATGCCATGATCCACGGGGCGGGCGGTTCTGAGTGTGGCGTCAACACTTGAGACCTCCTTCGGAGGTGATCCCGTCATGGCGGGCTGTCCCTTTGGCGGTCCTTCCCGCAGCAGAAATGCTGGCAAACCTGAGACACGCCTCCCTGTAAGCGGCAGGTTCGGCTATTGCCAAGGTCTGCCCGAAGAGTCCGCAGCCCTGCTTCCGGGACAGGGCACCGACCCCATCACACCACCACCTCCCTGCATGGTCCAATTTGGGCCGCACCTGCCAGCCCTGCCTGGGATGGAAATTCAGCTTTCTCAACGTTTCAAATTACTGAGCTGAATCACACCAGATAAACATCAAAGACAACTGCCTGCTTGGGGCTAAGACAGAGATTTAGAAAGGAACTACGGTACCTCCAGACCCACCTGGGATGCCTGACTGGCATTCTCTTAGCCAGCCTCCCATTTCTCAGCCTCAGTACCTCTGGCCTTGGGAAGGACCACGGGAGCAGAGCATGAAAAGTCGGGAATTCTGAGGGCCATCAGCCTGGCCCACTAGACCTCTGCCGGCAGAGACGGAGCCAAAACGGGCACAGAGCGGAGCCGGGCAGTGGCTCTGCAGGACAGGGAACGCAGACACCTGTCCATCCACCTTCTTGTGTGTTGGCACGTCCTAGCCACCTGTGGCCCCACGGGAAGGCCATCTAGACCAGTTCTGCATCCACGGGCTCCTTGGCCATTCGGTGGCTGCGCTCTGTGAGGGTTGGCCCCTCGGGGGCTCGGAGCAGGGCTTATGGGCAGACACTGTGCGAGGGAAGCCTTCCCAGCTGTGGCCACTGCCAAGAGGCAGCTATCCAAACACAGGGCTGCAGTGTCCAGCGTCTCACACCCTCATTACAGCCACTTCGAACAGGCACCCCCGGGCCAAACCGCAAACGGCAAATTCTCCCACAGCAACGCAGATCCGAGCAAAAACCTTTCCACTCTACTCCTCAGCTTTTACTCGTTTTTATCCTTTGCTTTTTTAGGGGACTGGCAAACGTCTTCGATGAAAAGCAGTTAAACAAAACACACCTCTCTAAAAATGAAAACTGTGTACGAAACCATGATCATAAATGACATGAACCAAAACCCCCGGTGGTCATTTAAAAACACTCCCCAGCTTTGCAGCCAATGGTGCTGGGTCCTAACCAAACCCGTTGATGCCAGTCTTGAATGTGAGAGGGAGGGCCCACAGCTCAGCGGGACGGTCAAATCTGATCGGCGGTGTAATTACCAGCTTGGATATCGCTTGACCCAGGATCACAGACCTAGGATTTCAAGGGGAGGTAGATCTGCCCTGGAATTACTGGAATAACCTTAATCTCCCCCAGAGACTCTCGCTTTCTCACTTCTAACTAGAAAACCCAAGTGCATTCGAGAGAAGCAAGGCTCCCACTTGAGCTGTGAGGACGCAGGCATGAGCCGGAGAAGGGACAATATGAGCTCTGTTTCATCAGGGTTGAACTGCACTCATTGATCCCATGGTTTCCTGGGGCTCTGGGCTCAAGAGTCACCAGTGTGTCATGTTCCCGTCTTAGCTCAGGCTGCCATAACAAAATACCATAGACTGAGTGGCTTAAACAACAGAAACTTATTTTCTTAGAGTTCAGAAGCCCAGATGTCCAAGACCAAGGTTTGGCTGATTCAGTTTCTGGTGAGAGCTCTCTTCCTGGCTTACAGATGACAACCTTCTCATGACATCTACACATGGCCGTTCCTCGATCCGTGAGCACAGGGGTGAGAGAGAGAGAGAGACAGGGGTGAGAGAGAGAGAGAGAGAGACGTGTGTGTGTGTGTGCGCGCGCAAGCTCTCTGGTGTCTCTTCTTATAAGAACATGCGTTTTATATCAGATCTATGACCTCACTGAACCTTAATGACTCCTTCAGATACCCCATCTCTAAATAAAGCCACACAGGGTTTAGAGTTGCAACCTATAAATTCTGGGTGATACAATTTAATCCATAACATTCCACCCCTGGCCCCTAAAATTGATGTTCTTCTCCCATGCAAAATATGCCAATTCCATCCCAACAGCCCAGAAGGTCTTGACTCATTCTGGCACCAGCCCTAAGCGCAAAGTCTCATCTAAGTGCTGAGACTCAAGGTATAACCTACAGTGAAGCAAAGATCCCACTCCAGCTGTGAACCCGTGGAACCAGACAACTTATGTGCTTCCAATATATTAATGAGATAGGGATAGGATAGGCATTCTCATTCCAAAAGGGAGAAACTGGAGGAAAGGGTTGATGGGTCCCAGACAAGTCCAAAACCTAGCAAGGCCAATTCCAT
Source organism: Acinonyx jubatus (assembly GCF_027475565.1). Taxonomy (NCBI): domain Eukaryota; kingdom Metazoa; phylum Chordata; class Mammalia; order Carnivora; family Felidae; genus Acinonyx; species Acinonyx jubatus. Next base: position 97,277,429 of record NC_069381.1, on the reverse strand, counting down.
TAGATCCTAAGATCTTGATCTTAAGGGTGATCCTCTTTGGTTCAACACGGTGTCCTTGGGGCTCAGGGCTGGCCCTGCCCAAGCAGCTCTTGGCAGTGGCCCCAAGTGGGGGACCCAACTTCTGAAGCCAATGAAAAAGGAACCTGGCCCTGGGGCCTGTAGTGGGAGTGGCAGCCCAATGATCTCTGGATCATCTTTGGGGTCATTCCTCCCTATTCGTGAGGATAACACATGTTCTCAGCCTTTCTTCATTCTACACCCCCTTCTCTGTATCCGTTAGTCCCAGGTGACACTGTTACTACTGGGACAAACCCATCTTCCCATTTTTATTCTTGGCTTCTGCTGGAATGGCTGATCAAATCCTGATTAAATCAAACAGAGCTTGGCTGGCTCAGTTGGTAGAGCACGCAACTCTAGATCTCGGGGCCATGAGTTTGAGCCCCACATTGGGTGTAGAGATTTCATAAACAGACAAACAAACTTTAGAAAACATCAAACAGTTGTGTGACCACACCCTTGATGTTGTTCTCTTTAGTATCCACTTCATCATTTTTTGCTATATGGATAAGCTGAAAATTTTCCAAACCTTCAAGTTTGGATTCCCTTTTGCTTAACGACCTTTCCCTTCTGCAACACATCTCCTTGTCACATTTTACTATAAGCAGTTAAGGAGGACCCAAGCTGCATCCTCAACACCTTGCTTAGAAATTTCTCAGCTAAACATCGGGGCTCCTGGGTGGCTCAGTCGAAGCACCTGACTCTTCATTTCTGCTCAGGTCATGATCTCATAGTTCATGAGATCGAGCCCCCAGTCAGGCTCTGCACTGACAGTGCAGCGTCTGCTTGGGATCCTCTCTCTCCCTCCCTCTCTCTCTGCCCTCCCCTGCTTACACGCTGGCATGCATGCTAAGTAAATAAACATTAAAAAAAAAAAACTATTAAAAAAATTCCTCAGCCAGAAATCCAATTCCATCATTCACAAGTTCTCCCTGCCATAGAACACCAGAACATGAACACAGTTCAGCCAAGTTCCTTGCCACTTTATAACAAAAATGGTCTCTTCGCCACTCTCCAGTGACATGTTTCTCATTTCCACCTATGAATTTTGGGGGTGGGACACAACTGCCCCTTTCAACACAGCAATGCTACGATCATGCATGACCATAAACCTGCATTGTTTGAAAAGCAATCCGTGAATCCTTTTTTCTAAAGCACAGGTGATTCTATGGTCAGTAACCAGACCCTTGATAAAAAGGTGCAGGGTCGGCACCAATTTATAAGATACTCTCCACGTCAGTGAATGAAGCATGCCTAGAAACCCACACAGTCAAAGCCTGCTCGCTGAATTAGGCACAACGGAGCTTCAGCCAGATGAATATCTCACAGAACACGGGTCACTGTCAACAGGCAAGAGTTCTACCTGCTTTTGTGGTTCCAGTCTCTCTGCTGATGACTCCCGGCTACCACTTTTCCTTGATGTTCACATGCCTCCCTATAGTAGCTCTCCTTTGAAATGTGTTACTTGTGGACTTGAGGTACAGAAGTCGGTAAGTAAACGTTAGAACTATATGCAAAGTAAGAACAAGCAGACTCTGAGAATGGGAGCCCGAGGTGGCTGGGGGAGTCGGCTGCCTACCGCTATGGTTTCAAGGTCCAGGTTTTGGGTGCTGACTGACTGAACAAAAAGAACCAATGGGCTACGGAATGGCTGCAGAGCGCAAGCCGGACATCTCTGGCAATCCTCTCTGCATTCTCTCCTTTCCAGCCCTGCAGCTGAGAGTTCAGTAGAATCACGTATTTTTAAAAAATCGCCAGCACCCAGCCTGGCCCACGGTGAGCAACTCCAAATTGCTGATGAGTTCGTTCACGTGTTCTTAAAGCAGTGATGCGAACATGGACGCATCTATCCAAAGGTTAAGAACATTCTGGAACCAGACAGCCTGGTCTCAAACTCTGGCTCCCACAATCACAAGCAGACAACCAGCTTAACTCTTCTGTGCCTCAGTTCCTTCCTCTGAAGATGAGGATGATGGTGCCTCCCCCAGGACTGTTCAGATTAAATGAGTTCTGTTAGGAGCGCAGAAGGAGCTCGGTACATGGTAAGGACCAGGTGATTGTTACCTTAGGGTTTCACTGTAAACTGCTCTCCTACATCTCAGATTCAGTCAATTCGACTGGCTTCTACACTCCAACATTCACAGTATTTGGCTTTAAAGAGCTCAAAACTGAGAAATATATTAATTATGATAATCAAATGCCATTTGTCTCTCTTCTGGATTTCTCCCCAAATGTGGTCAGATCAAAACTTACCAATATTTGGTGACATCCTGGAAAAGTCAGCAGCTCATTGTGAGAATGGGGTCAAGGAGGTGACCAGGGAGGTGTGCATGCACAATTACAAAGCAGATGTGCTGAGACCCAGGGTGCTGCAGGGGAGGGGTGGGACCCCCAGGAGGGCACACAGGTCCCTGATCCTGCAGCTTGGGCTCCCCTCTAATTTTTTTTAATGTTTATTCATTTTTGAGAGAGAGAGAGAGAGCGAGCACAAGCGAGCACACAAGCAGGGGAGGGGCAGAGAGAGACACACACACACACACACACACACACACACACACGTGAGGCAGGCTCCAGGCTCTGAGCCGTCAGCACAGAGCCTGATGTGAGGCTCAAACTCACGAACCATGAGATCGTGACCTGAGTCAGACCGACTGAGCCACCTAGGCACCCTGGGTTCTCTGCAAAGGGCGGCAGCCCCATACCACCTGCCCCACCCTGGCAGGGCAAGAGAGGGAAATGACAGCAGACATCTAAAAAGCCCCGTCATCCCCAAGGCACTGGACAAACGTTAGTAATATCTTAGTCTATTGACAATGTCTCACTTCGTACCACAATAATCTTTTATTTTTCTGGAAGTTTTCAAATAAGCCCATAATTCCATTCTTGCCAACAAACAGGGCCACTGTACCTTTTGTGAGAGCTAACGAGGAGCATATTTGCTTCGAGAAACGAAAGAACAGGCATTCTTTTGACAACTGTCAAAAATAGCTCAGTCAATTCAAGAAAATCATCTTTGAGGACAAAACAAGGACTAAGAACTCACCGTGGCCCTGCACCTAAGCCCATCAGGTCATTGCCACGGGCAAGGCTTTACATAAAGGGAAGGGAGAAGGGCCGCACACATCAGCTGATCTGATTCCCGGCCTCGCTCTTTGTCTCTCTGGTTCCCCCACCCCTCCCGTTTCCACACTTTACGAAAGGGTTTAGAAGTTCTATTTCTGGCCCCGTGACTCTTCCGGCCACCGCTGGGTGCAGACCAGATTTAGCCCAAGAGTCGGCGGGTGACTGGGCCCACACGGTGCCAGCAGGAGAGGTGCCAAGCCCGCTCCAGCTTGCACAGACCGGCTGTCACGGGGGCGGCCAGGCATTCGTGCAGAAAAGGCGTCTCCCCTTCCCCAGCCACCTTTCCACCCCAGAAGCAGGGTCTCCACCTGAGGACAAAGAGGGCCTTACTGAAGGTAGGAAGAGGAGGAAAACAAAGGGCCCGGAGAGAAGCCACCAGGAAGACCAGGGCACCCCCTCAGCACGCTCCCCGCCCCCCCCCCCCCCCACCGGGGCTGCTGGCAAGGTGCTACCCTCGGGTTTCCCTAGGGGCTGGGGTTAGTGGCTTCAGGGTTGGCAGGGAGAGGCTGGGCAGCTGTCGGTCATGGTGAGAACAACCGGGAAGGGTCCGTGGGCCCCAGAAGCATCGCAACAGAGCCCTGAAGGTAGCCATCGTGCATCAGGAGCCCCAGTGCCGGGCTGCGCACCTGACAGGTGTCTAATGCAAGTCTGCTGGTCATTCTCCACCGCAAAACAGGGGGAAAGAAAGCAGAGATGAACAAGCAGCCGCGGCTTACTTGCCTTCAGAGCCCCACGGGCATCTGCGAAGGACTCGAAACACAGGATTCTGCCGTGCAGGGCGCGTGACTCAGACACCAATTCCCTCCAAAGACCGGTCAGGATGGCAGCAGCTTCCAATGCTAACCCCCCCCCCCCCCCACCCCAGGCCTGGGGTGGCCCAGGTGAAGCCAGAGGAACGAAAGAGGGTGTGTGCCAACACTGAGCCGGTTTGGCCCAGCTGCAAACCAGGGCTGGGCCACCTTCCTGTGTCCCAGCCAGAACTATGACAAAGCCCATTGTTCTGAGATCCACTAAGGTGCGCCTGCCGGTACTGGCCGCTTTGCCAGCTGCACGATCAGAGGCCGTAATGGCCACAATTAACTAAGGGCTCACCAGGTGCCAGGCAGGTTACACACCTCAACATATATCGCCCGAGGAGACAGGAGAGCCCGATGAGACGGCCAAGTCGGTCATCCCAGGCTATCCGTTCACCGGGAGCCCTGTGAGTGCCAGCTGTATGCCACGCTCCGGGGCCGGATGCTGGGGGTGCGATGAGAAGGAGACATGGCCGCTGTCCTCAGCCCCTTCCTCAGTTGGTGGGAGAAAACAGACAAATAGTCCCGTACACACAAAGTGAGACATACCATGATGAGGGCATTAACCTAGGCCCAGCTTCACGACAACTAGGTGACTGCGAACGAAGGCCAGCCGTTACTAGTTTCTACACATTGTTTAAGTGTCCTAATCCCCCTCATCTGTAATACTGGGATGAAGAGGGGCGCCTGGGTGGCTCAGTTGGTTAAGCGGCCGACTTTGGCTCAGGTCATGATCTCGCGGTCCGTGAGTTCGAGCCCTGCGTCGGGCTCTGTGCTGACAGCTCGGAGCCCGGAGCCTGTTTCAGATTCTGTGTCTCCCTCTCTCTGACCCTCCCCCGTTCATGTTCTGTCTCTCTCTGTCTCAAAAATAAATAAATGTTAAAAAAAAAAATTAAAAAAAAAAAACTGGGATGAAGAGTACCTATAGCAAAGGGTTCTGTGAGGGCTAAACGTGACAATCTACACGAAGCGCTTACCTTGGGATAAAAAAAAATAAATGAGATAAAATACGACCATCGCTTTTTTAGTTGACCACCAAGTAGATTATATACGCAGATTTAAAGTATGACATCTCAATGTATTTCTAACTTTGTCCCACATACGTACATTTTCAAAACACTCAACTCACAAGTTCAGGGTCTCCAACCTGCACCTGATTCGTTACTGGAGGGTCACTAGGGTGGCCGTATAATTTAGTGCCTAGACCAGGACGCCTCTGGGGGTGGAAAACAAAGGACCAATGAGCGATTCTGAGCAGCCTGGAGGTGCTGGCCACTCTGTCCACTGCCCACAGGCCAATTTCAGAGGAAAGGCCAGCAGCCATCACTAGGCATCCTTCCTCCAGCTCTGTTGGGAGCTGCCATGTTTGAGAGCTCGCCCAACAAAACTGCAGCCTGGATGACAGGTAGCATTTGTGTCACCCCATCCCGCAGTCAGGAAAGTCCACGGACAGGGACACCGCCCCACCACACACACACACGCGCGCGCGCACACACACACACGTCTTCCCAGAACCTCAGGAAAGGAGTCAGACTCTGGTCCTGGCACCTGTCCTCACCCCTCACGTGCGGCCTCCTAGAAAGATGTCAGTCAGCAGCCCTTACCTCAGGTGTCCCAGGCTGTAGAACCGGGACTCGCCGTCGGTGGAGCGGACCACCTGCAGCGTGAACATGGGCTGCAGCTGCCTCAGCTCCAGCAGGACGATGGCCAGGTAGTGGATGAAGAGGAGGGCGTCCACGAGGGACACCGCGTACTGCACGATACCCTGGTAGTTGCGGTCCCGAGAGTCCAAAATGCGGACCCCATAAAACAGCCAATAGGAAACCACAAAAAAAAAGATGAGGACCAACAGAAGGGCACGGAACACGAAGACGCGTGGCACGTCAGCTCTCTGCTTGCGGAAGAAGAGCGCCCAGGTCCCGATGAGCAGGATGAGGAGTTTGAACGCCACGGAAATGAAGAGTCCCTCACAAATTGTGCCACAAGGCTCCAGCTCGTCCCTCCACAGGATGGGGGGTAACAGGATGAAGGCAATGGGGGTGAGGAACACCAGCAGTCCAAGGACCGAGGCCACGGTGAGGCCCAGGTAGCGCCTGCAATCCAGCCTCACGCTGTCTTCCATATCCTTGCTGATCCTGGCAATGTCCTCCTGTGATATGCTGTGCTCTGAGGTGCCTGTGATGGCCGTGGTGGTCTCTCCCCAGTTGTCATCCTGACGGGGAACACAAACAGGGAGCGTGAAGAGCCACAGGCGGCAGGTCACTGGTAAAAGCCACGAAGCAAGCATTTGGACACGCGGCGCCCACGGAGGGCCCTCCTCTCTGAACCAGCCCACACCCACGGGCATCCCAGAAAACGGAGGCTTAAGTCTTCAAATACAGGAAGTTTTGACCTGAACGGTTTTCACTGGCATTTTTCCAAGGGGGTCATACACTGACCTTTCCAAACAGAGAAAACGCAGTCTACCCTTTTGGTGTGTTTGTTGGGGGATTCATTCTTATCATGTTGATTATCATCCCCCGTGCTGGAATCTCCGGAGAGGCTTTTTGGCCCAATAAGCAATCCCGCCGTGAGACTGACATGTGAGGGCTCACCCGTAACATAAGAAAACTCTGTGTTCTCACCTCAGTTCATGGCTGGGTTACGAAGGCCGACAAAGTCCAACTTCCGGAAGTGAGGTATTATAATACCCCCCAGCAGCTCTGAAGAGCCAGCGACCTTCACTGCTATGTACAAATCACAGCTAACCTGTAACTATTTTTTTTTTTTCTTCAAGAAGTATCAGTGTCAAGCACTCCGTGACAATGTTTCTCAGCGAGCAACCTAAGCAAATTCAAGTACGGATGGCCAGGACAACTCACAACTTCCTCCCTACGCCTGGGTGGCTCAGTCGGTTCAGTATCCAACTTCGGCTCAGGTCATGATCTCATGGTTCATGAGTTCAAGCCCCACATCGGGCTCTGTGCTGACAGCTCAGAGCCTGGAGCCTGCTTCAGATTCTGCATCTCCTTCTCTCTCTGCCCCTCCCCTGCTCACAATCTGTCTCTGTCACTCAAAAATAAATAAACATTGAAAAAAAAATTAAAAAAAAACAAAAACAAAAAACTTCCTCCCTCAACACACATTCTCACTGACACACGGAATACAGACTGCTACAGAACTACCAGACTATTGCAGTGTCTCTGACTTTTGTGCTTTCCTCTCTCTTTTTAAAGTCTGAGGTAGCTTCCATTTGGAGCAAGCAGTCTCTTCCTTTACCAAGATCCACTGGTTAAGATTTTCAAACAATTCTGCTATTTCGCTGGCAAGCAAACCTGACTTCACTACAAAGGCAATGAAAAGCCACAGGGGCTCCAAAGAGGTTTTTGCCTCAGAGATTTGTGTACATGATTTAACTTGGAGAAAACAGTCTCATGTAGGGACAAGCTGGGTGAAATTCATGCGTAAGACACCAACTTTGAAAAATCTAGTTTAAGTTGACAGCTGAATCAGCAAGAATTGGGATCTCATAACTGAACAAGAACCTTAGATCTAGAAATGATCAGAATCACGATCTATGAACAGATAGGCTATGACAAGGACTGGTGGGCGGTGGCAATGGTCTTGACCGATGAACAAACAGGTCTTCGACTTGGAAGGTTACAAGTATCACATACCACAAACTCTCTAGGACAACGCCAAAAGCCACCAAGACTCTCTCACACATGTCTGAGGGAAGTACCGAATGGTCCAAGCACTCTTGAAAACGGGTCTGGTAGTGTCATACAAATTTCACTATATGCTGAACTGTATGATCCAACAATGCCACTCCCACGGTTTTATCCAAAATCAATGAAAATACACATCCACAAGAAGACCCATGCCAGAACGTTCTTAACAGCTTTATTCACAGTAGCCCCAAATGGCACACCTCAAATGTCTATCTATCACCAGAAGGATAGGTAACAAACTGTAGTATATTCAGACGACAGAATACTACTCAGCGAAAATAAAAAAGGATGAATTGCTAAAACACACCAGAGCTTGGTAAATCTCAAAATCATTACGCTGACTAAAAAACGTCTCAAACAAAAGAGTATGATCCCAATTACATTAAATTCTAAAGCAGGCAAAACTAATCTATGGCGGTAGAAATCAAAATAGGGTCTGTCTTGGAGAGGTGGGGGTGGGGACGGGAATTGACTGGGGAGAACATGAGAACTTTGTAGAGGAATAAAAACGTATGTATCGATAGTGTAAGTTCTCTGGGTTTATTCAGCTGTTTGAAATTCTCAAACCCTACACTTGAAATCTGTTCATTTCTGTGGGTAAATTTCCTTCAATGAAAAAAAAAATCACTGATATAGAGGAAAAAATAGCCACAACGTCAAAAATCAACAACTTGTGGGGAGCCTGGGTAGCTCATTCGGGTAAGCATCCGACTTCGGCTCAGGTCATGATCTCGCGGGTTTGTGAGTTCGAGTCCCACCTTGGGCTCTGCGCTGACAGCTCAGGGCCTGGAGCCTGCTTTGGATTCTGTGTCTCCCTCTCTCTGTGCCCCTCCCCTGCTCGCACTCTGTCTCTCTCTCTCTCTCAAAAATAAACAAACATTAAAAAAAATCAACAACTTGTAATATAAGGTGAGTTCACAGCCTACACAAAATAACTTACTTTATAACACCTAGAAAGGGTGAAACGCAAATACTGGATTCCATGTTGTGTACTGGGCCTAATATTCAGATGATAATCAGTGTGGAAGTAATTATTCCTAGTGCCTCGTGGTCATTTCGTTGACCACCACACTGCTATGGTTTAGCCAGCGTTTCTAACTAAATCCCCTGAATGGATGTACACCTTGTGCCTAAAGAGCGTAGCTGTCCGAAGCGTCCTCCGAAGCTTGGGGTTCTTAGAACAGAAAGGATCTAAGATCCTCTAAATCTGATATCTAAAGAGCCTGAGGCCCACAAAGGTCATGACTGCCCTTGGTCACAGAGCTGCTGAGAAGTACCGCCTCCAAAAACCCATGTCAGGGCCTTTCCCATCACATCAACTTAGCGTAAACACGAACAGCTTCCCGGCGAGCTCCAAGGTGTAGAGAAGCGGCAAAGAAGAAATGTCCTCCCAGTGGGCCGCCAGCACTGCGGAATCCACATGCGGAAGGAAACTGCCGCCCTGCAGCACTTCAAGGGCGTCCAATCTCAGGGTCAGCCAGTCAAGGCCACCCCTCTGGCCCTCCCAGAGCCGTGGCAGACAGTGCAACGTTCCTACTGACGGCATTTACTCATCACTGGCCAAACTCCACCTTCATCCCACAGCTGAGCGTTGGGTTCTGAGAGCACCTCGTGTGCTCTGAGGAATCCCAATTTCAGTGCCTCTGTCTGCTTAAAGATGCACGTATGTGTGCAGCTGCAGGTGTGAGCATACATCGGTCTATTCGGGGCCAAGGCTGTACGTGCATGTATTTCAAGAGCTGTGGAAGGTATGCAAGCGTGTTTCTGAGTACAGCTCAGATGTTTATTTAAATCAGGCGGGCTGCCAGATAGTCAGGACCCAGAGAGAAGAACCCACACGGTGTCTTTTAATACACTGCCAATATTTTAAAACTGGGTGACTTCACATAAAATCCTGATTTCCAGCTCTTCTTAAGTACCAGTACACCCAGAAACACAGAATTCCTGCACCCCTGAGCAGTAAGACGTGTCCAGAGCTGGGGAGCTGCTGCTCCTTTGACAGAGGAAATGCATTCTCTAGTTTGCCACAGACCCCAACGCTCTACGCCTCTGTCCGGACGCTGAGGTGCCCCACAGTTTGCTGCTCAGCCCCCAGCCTGCCTGATATGTGTGTGTCCCTTCTCTGTGACTGAGGGCCTATTTCATTCTTCCAGGTTTTCCTACCGGGCATCTAAGTGTCCAGCCCCCGATTTATTTCATATATGTCTTAGCGGTCAGTCTGGGCTCTCTGAACCTCTTCTTCTCCATGCCACTCGGGGCTGCGAGAGAGGACATTTCCTTCCCTCCCGTACTGTTCCACTTTGGAACGAGTCTCTGGAGACGACAGCCTGTAACTTTCCCTTTCTCTGCCCTGTCATCAGCCCGGCTGGCTTCTTTTCAACACCATAGTCAAAGCAGGCCAACCAATCGCATTTCAGAACAATCCCCAAGGCAGCCAATGGCAGGACAGGCTGTCCTTAGACCAACAAGAAACCACGAGACATAGATAAACTAATTATCATGCTAGAAAAATAAAGATAAAAACCCAAGAGAACCTACTGCAACAAGACTTAGGAAAACATTTACTGAAAAGAGTCTTGATCCAGTGGCAGTGTGCTTACAGACTGCCTTTGATCCTTACCTGAACTTCCTCTGTCCGAGTGGAATCGTTTGCCAACAGGGGCTCTCCAGTGGGAGCTTGAATGGTGACAGATTTTTCTGACCCTCTGCCATCTTTATTCCGGGGTGATTTGTGTCTCTCTCTATTTCTCTCCCTGAAAAAAACAAAAATGACTGATCATCAGCTAGCACGTTTATACCACGTGAATCACTTCTCATCAAAATACATTGCAGATTTGATTTTGAGCTTGGAAAAATTCTACACACACACATATACACACGCACGCAGCCAATACCCACCCACGCCACCTGCCTACAAGGAATAAGCTCATTTTTACTCCCAACTTAGTATTTTCCTCCTGCCATCCAAAGACCCAAAACAGAGACTCACTCCACCCTCAACAGTGGAATTGAAAATACACCTTTTCAAAGCCTCACACTGTGAATTTTAGAATTTCTGTAGCTGACTTGATTTGCTTACAATCTGCCTAAATTCATTTTCTAGGACTTTCTTGTGGGGGCAACACTGCAAAATGTTTACACTTTGGTCTGTCCAAAAAAATCTGGGACACACTGTCACCCTACACCTTTGCATAACACAAGAAGAAAGGAAATTCTAAACCAGCACAGAGAAGCATTTACTTCTCATTCCTAGAAATTCAAACTGAAAGTCATTCCCATAGGCTCTGGCTGAGTCCGAAGGACCCAGAGGAACACAAAAATCTAGTACAAATGACACGAAGGGGTGCAACTGTCTATGTGTGTGTATGTTCAGGCTTCCTACGGAAAACAGGCTGCTGCCTCATTTTACCCCAGATGCACTTCCTGGGTGGTCTTCCAGGGCAACCGTGAGAGGACCCTACCTCGGGTCAATGTTGAAATTACAACAGGGATCAACTACTGTGTGAAGCTGAGTGTGGTCACAACCTAGCCATTAACCACCTACGGAAACTGGGACTCCCACCCCCGTCTGTGAACACTCAGTTCAGGAGCCCCCCGCAAAGGAGCCCCTCGGTGGCCAAGAGTAAGCTCCCTCAACCTCCGGTCTTATACGGCCTCCTTGACATCAGTCCTCCCTCAAACACTTGCCCTCATTCCCAAGTCCCCCCAGACAGGACAGAGCACTGCACACATAGACTCTGGGGACATCAGTCAGATCTCAGGTCTGCCCCTATTCGATTTGCACAAATTATTTAACTTCTGAAAACCTCAGTTTCCTTATCTGTTGACATGGGGATAATGATCATACCCCACAGATAACGTATGCAGATTTCAGTACAGGGGCCTCAAAGAAGGAGATATAAAAGGAGCTATTAATACACAATCCAACTCCTATCTCCACAGTGTCCTGTTAACCTACCATTTACCAAACAAAATCACATGCAGACTTCCTGGGGGCAAACTCCTACCTTATCAGTACCTCCCTAGGATAATCATTGGTTATTTCCTTCAAAGAGTAGGGAGGCTTTCTTGGTCCCAGAAGTTCTCAGTGACAGCATCTCCAACTGCTAGAGCATAACTTATCATCCCAATCTATTGCTAAATTAGAGTCTAGAAATACACGTGCTCTGGTCAACTTGGGTGTTTTATTTTAACCAGGTAATGAGGGCAACAGCAGAGAATCTGTCTGTTTACCTAGAGATGCATCCATCAGTGCCAATCATTCCACTCCCACTTCGATTTAGAGAGCACCTCACGGTGTGCTTCAATTCATTAACTTCATTCAATCCTAACAGTGACTGTCTGAGGCTGGTGGCCTTGTCCCTGTTTTACAGATGAGGAAACTGAGGGTCATGGAGGTTAACTGACTTCCCAAAGTCGTAGTGAGCGGCAGAGCAGGATGTGAACCCAGGTCTGCTCCCACCACCGCGTCTCATACCCGCTACGCTGCGCTGATCTGCAGATCTGGTGGCACAAACATTCCTAATGCTCATCCTGACACCCTCTGTTGGATGAACTACCGGAGCCATGAAATCTGCCTGTGGAGCTACTTCTGGTGGCCACAAAGGCACTGTGAACTTGGACAGCATGAAGCGATGGGTCCCATGCTCTGGGCTGCTGAAGACACTCACTTCAAAAGGACCCAGTGGTGTGCGAAACAAAAAACAAGTTGGGAGAGCCTTCCCACGCGCCTGCGCAGTCTTCAGGATGAAGAGTGTGGACGAAGCCTAGAACCCCCGCTCCCCAGGGCCTCCATCGGCCAGACCCAGGAGCCTCCCCTTCCACCCTGTGTTTCCACCATCCCCAACCGCTTTCCCATCCATCACTCTTTCTGCCGTCAGCCAAGTCACATGCTCCCCCAACCCATCTATCTATTCACTAGTCCCAGGGGTCAAATCCTGTGACAGCACAAATTCCACTGGAAATCAAAATTCTTTCACTGAGTGCCAAGTGCTGAGCCTGAACGTTGCCAAGGCAGAAAGCAAGTGGGGAGGCACCCAGGGATGGAAACAGCCTCTCTAGGGCCAGCCATCAACCTGACCACCTCCACCCCCGCGGCTCTTAAAGGGCCCCGCAGCACCCAAAGGAGAAGTGACAGCTTAACCATTCCCCTGGCGACATCTGAGGTGAACCAGACAGGAGCCTACTATCTGATAACCCTGGGAAGGTTTCTCATCCCCCAGAGCCAGATACCCTAAACCAGTGCTTCCCACACCTGCACCAGGATGGGATTTAGGTACATTCGCTGGCCCCACCCCTAGGGAATTCTGGCAGGCAGACAATGGGAATCTGCATTTGTCACCAGCACCCCCGGTGATTAAGATGCGGGGGGTCCAGGGAAACTTGCCCCAAGGTGTTTCCCCCCAAATGCTCTGAGGAGGAGGGCTGTTGGGGGTGACTGCCTGGCAGCCTGGCTGTTTGTGACATGCCTGTATACAACAGGGGCTCAATAATGGGAGCCGTGAGTGTAACGCCTGGCTGCGCGATGCTGCGGCGTAGCGTGGCTTCTTTATTAAAACAGCGTTAAGCGGATGAGGCTGGGGACAAGGCTCAGGCCAGCGTGCGTTGCGTCAGGACACAGCATCAGCAGCGGGGTCGGTCAACACTGGGCCGGTGCCTGTGGTCACACGGCTTTTACAAAAATCACCGGTTGTGAGTTACCGCTCCGGGAAGGTGTCGGAGCCAGTCCTAAATGGAGAAGTCCAACAAAATTACTGCCGTTCGGTGCTGTCCAGGGTGCAGAGCTTCGAGCCGCAGGATGGCCGCCTCACTACAGTGGGTGCTCACATGTCCATCTCTACGGCTCCAAATGCCGTGTCGAGTGCACTCCGGGAGAGGGCTCCCCGCTGTTTGCGGGATCTAAGAGTGGAAACAGGAGACTGAAGCAGGGGGCTGGGTAAGGCCACCACGCCACAAGAGGGCTGTGACAAAGGCATGCACGCCAGGGAGGGTCTCCGGCTCCACCTCAGTGGTGTGGATCACCGGTGTGCCGGGCAGCTGTGTCAGCCACAGGAACCGGTGTCTTCACCTGTGAGTCGGTCTCTATGCAGCATCTGCCCATCAGAGTCCAGATCAGTGTAACTGTCCCGTGTGCGTGCGGGCGAGAGGGTGGAGAAGCCAGCGACGGCACGCAGGAGGCCCCAGCACGTGTCTGTACCTGCGTGTGTGTATGTGTGTGCAAACGCATCTACCCAGGCGGCTCTAGAGCTGAGCCCTTGGGGGCTGCTGTAAAACGCCCTTGCTCCAGCCAGAACCCCCATCGATTCCTGTTCCGTTCCCACCACAGTCGGCATTTCCTGGGAAGACTATTCAGCTCTGTGTCTGTTGTTGGTCTATTTCTATTTGGGGAAAGCTGGCCCCACCAGTCACTCCTCCCTTTCCTTCTCTACCACCACCCACTACCCGTCCTTTCTCTGCTGACTGCGGGGCTGGCTGGCCGCTTCCGGTCGGCATGGAGTCGGGTGGGAGGGCTGGGCACCTGGCAAACCGACTCTGGGGCAGCCTGGGAACAAAAGCACCAGTTCCCTCACCGCTCAGGCAGCCCTCTTTTGAACAATGCATTTCAGCACACGGAGGGTCCTAGCCTGAGGGTCCTAGCAGGTACCTGCCAAGGGTTCATTAGCATCACTGTTACAGCTGTAGCATGTAACTCCAGGAACGCAAAAGGTAAGGCAAGGTCGGCTGAAGTCCGCACCATTTTCCCAGCAAGTTAACTGGACACCCTCTGGAGACAGCAGACATCACAAAACCAGACCACTGACCTCTTTGTTAAAAACGAGTCACTTGTCATCTGCTTGGAACCCAGCCAGTCCCCCAAAGATGATCGCCGAGTCACTGGGCATATCAAGTTTGGTACACTTCATTATTCCTGAGTTAGGGGCCTACTAAAATTACCAAAAACCAAGGTCCCTCCCCTTTCCTACTTTTCATTCAAATTTCTGACAAATCCCTGAGCAGAGCAGCCTTCACGGGGACACTCCTGGGGGACACAATACCCTTGGCTGGGTCTAGGGCCTGCTTATGCGCCAGTGAGGGATATTATTACCACTTAATATTCTTTACGCCCAGACAAAGAACTCCCTGGCATCCACCATCCACAGACTACAGGCTCGGTCCCATCATCAATTACTACACCCTCCAGGGCTCTCAGAGAACTCACCGCATGTGGGTGCTGTTTTTCCCCATCCCTTCACCCAGAGCTTTTCTAAATAGGTATTCAGGAACATTCCTTGATTGCTTTATTAAAAGTCTCAGCTTGTGCTATCATTTGCCAAGGACTTTCCGCATGGGTCCGAAAAGGCACTAAGAATTCCGCAGGCTGTTTTAATTGGAAGTTATTGTCTCTTAAAGTCACCACGAGAGCACTGCTGTATCAATTTGTGGGGGGCCCCTGAGAGGCCGGAGGAAACAGCAGAGCACAGCCTGGGGCCTTGAAGTGTGACAGTTGGGACAAACATACAGGCAGGGGAGGCCAGAGATGGTTCCTACTCAGAACATGTCTTCCCCGATTCATCTCCAAGCACCAACAGAACCCCAAATTCCTACTTCTGTCACCACCATGTGGAAAAGGGAAGCTTGGCACACTGACAAGGGAATGGCTTTCTCCAGTTAGAGCCAAAGACCTGATGTTTCCAAACAGCTGTTTCTGGTGTTTTAGAATTCGTCTGGTACATGTACCCAGCGGTTGAAACTTGTGATGAATCTCTGATCACCAGAGTGTTTCTGACTTTCTCGGGATCTGGGCTCATCTATGGTACTTGAAGCCTCACTCAGCAGGCTTCTGTTCCATATGCTGCCAGAAAGGCTTACCCAGGGTCTGGGGCAAGCTCATTCACATCCCTGCCCCACATTTTTAGGATTAAAAGCCCAACACATGAACATTTAGAAAATAATGGAGGTTTCAAAAACAACAACAACAACAATCAAAATCTTAATAACCCTATACTCAGAAACAGGACAAGCATCGTCAATGTTACCATTCATTTTCTCATAAGAATATGTAACTATTGTAACGTGCAAAGTTTTGACTCCTGTTTTTTTATAACACAGATTCATAAACATTGTCTCCGGTCATTAAACAATCTTTGGAGATTTTTGTTTTATATTCTTTCATTCCGTTCATATTCTTAATTATGAAACACACCCTTAGGGAAGACTGAATGGGTACAGAAAGATAAAGCGTAAACAAAACTGCCATCAGTCACCATCTCCTGTCTGGACCCTTTCCTATGGGTGACTGCTGCGGGCAGCTTGGAGAATATCCTCCCAGACCTCCCGCTGCCTGTGTAAATCCAAATGGGCTCACAAACGAGTAAGTCAATTAGACAGACACATCTTACTGCCGTTTTACAAAACAAAATCCCACTCTGCATTCAGCTGCTTGTATGAGGAACTGCTTGGTCAGGGAAACACCACCTCCACTACCGTTCCCAGCCCACACTGGGCTGTGACCACAGCTGGACCTCTGGGCTGTGGCCAGTTGGGACCTTTGAATGTAATGCTGACATGCCAAGGCCATTAACAGCATTGATACGGCCACGGGATAGTGACCTCCCACCTTGTGCTGTGTTAAACGCTTTACAAGCACAATCTAATTTAATCCTCTCACTAGCCCTGTAAGTAGGGTACTGCTATACCCATTTCACAGGTGAGGAGTCTAAGTAAGAGGCAGCATATAGCACTACAACTTTACCATCTGTATTCTTAACCAGTTACAGTAGCACCCCTCCCTCCCTCCCTCCCTTCCTTCCTTTCTTCCTTCCTACCTTCCCTTGTTCCTTTCCTCACCAAACATTCTGCAGGTCTGGAATACCGCAGGCTCTAGGAACACCAGTGCAGACCTGTGCACTTTGCACAGAGGAAGGCAACAGGGCCCCATCACCTCGGATGGCGTTTTTTTCATAACCTGGGCCTGTTCACTGGGAAAACTAGTCAGAGAGAGATATGGCACCAGGCCAATCCCACCACCTCGTGCATTAACCTCACAGCAAATGCCTAGTGGACAATGAGGCAGCAGCTTTGGGTAAAAAGCAACAAATTAACACTTTTTTTTTTTTTAACTTTCATTTACATTCTCGGTAAAGCTTTGGGAGAACTGTCATCTATGAGAAGCACTTAGAAATGAAAAATATTTCCACTGCAGGGAGAAACTTTAATTTAAAATCAGTTGTGAACACTTAAGGTCGTCAACCGTAATGGCAGCTGTAAAATATACATTGGTGGTATAGTTACTCCGAATGCGAGTTAAATGCCCTTAACGTCCAGCAGCTTCTCACGCACCGTGGGCTGAACCTCCAGCCATCAGCAGCCCTGCAACCTGGCTTTGCCATTTGAAAAGTGAGTCTTGAAATCTGGACCCACCTGCCAGTGTCCCCAGAAGGAAATGTGGAACAACCCAGAGCTTACATACCCTTGTCTGTGAGATTTTTTCGAATGACTTGAATAGTAAGAATATCCAGAGTATGTGGATTCGGTATCCATAGCAATGGGGAGCTTGCTCTTGATGAAGGAGCGGGCAGTGTTTCTCCTCAGAGGTAGGGAATTTCACCTACTCTCCTCCTAAGACTGCAAAGGGTCTGGAGATCCAGGAGCCGCTCTTCGACAGGAACAAATTCTAGGAAAAGTGGAGAGAAAAAAAGAGATTTACTGTCAAAGGCAACCCAAAGATCTTGGAAGATAAATGACGGCAACCACCTCCTCTGGGTCTCTGTTACGGAACAGAGTGAGCAAGGAAGAAGTGTCTGAGTGTTAAATGCACCGCCCAGGCAGCAATGAGCTTCCCCGGGTGTCTGGGAGGCAGGTGCGGGGCAGGCCAAACCCCTTCCACAGCAGCAGGCAAACCAGAGCTGGGAGAGACCTGGCCCTTGGCCATTTCCTGGCCACAGCCTCGCTGCAGGGGTTCAGGCTGGAGGAAGTGACTTCCCATCCCACAGCCTAGACAGTGCCCAGCCCCCACTGCCAGTTTGCTGGTCCCAAGAACAATACACAGGGAAGCAGCTTTTAAGGGATGTTGCTTGCAGTTGCTGAAAACCAATGGAAAAAAAAAAGAAA
Organism: Acinonyx jubatus; assembly: GCF_027475565.1. Classification (NCBI taxonomy): domain Eukaryota; kingdom Metazoa; phylum Chordata; class Mammalia; order Carnivora; family Felidae; genus Acinonyx; species Acinonyx jubatus. Next base: position 97,259,656 of record NC_069381.1, on the reverse strand, counting down.
GAAAGAAAAGAGAGAAAAAGTTTTTTGTCTCTTTAATCCAGGAATCCAAACACCTGAGAATTTATCCTAGGGAAAGAATTTTTTTTTTTTAAAGAAAAACTACTACCGCATTGTCTATAACAGTGGAAAGTGAGAAATCATCTAAATGCCCCCAAAGCAGAGGAATAGGTAAGGAAAACATAATTCATCCACCCAAAGAAAAATCATAGAGCTGTTTAAAATAATTACGAAGTATGGAAAGTTTTACAATATAATGGTAAATTTAAAAGGCAGACTACAGGGGCACCTGGGTGGTTCAGCTGGTTAATCGTCCCACTTCAGCTCAGGTTACGATCTCACGGTTCGTGGGTTCGAGCCCCATGTCGGGCTCTGTGCAGACAGCTCAGAGCTTGGAGCCTGCTTCGGATTCTGTGTCTCCCTCTCTCTCTGCCCCTCCCTTGCTCATGCTCTCTCTCCCTCTCTCTCAAAAATAAATAGATGTAAAAAAATTTTTTAAGTAAAAAATAAATAAATAAAAGACACACTACAGGATTATAAATACATCCTGAATCTGGGTTACAGTTACAATCATATAAAAGGCTTATGTAAACATGATTAAGAGGGAACATCAGAAAATGGAAGTAGGTGATTTATTTGTTGCCGGCTCCTGGGTGTTTCCCCAAATTCATTAGATATTGCATTGCAATAGAAATAAATGGGAAACATTTCCAAGTACATTCCTGAGCCCCACATGCTCAACCTTGACTTCTAGAAGCCTGAGAACCACAAGTCTGTCTGCCCCTGTATCCCTCACCCCAGAGCTGGTCTCCGCCCATTCAGGGCCCCTCCTTCCAGTGCAAACAAAGCCAGTGAGATAAGTGTGGAGAGAAAACAAAGGAGCTGCAAATGCCAATGCCCTCCCCGCCCCCCACAATGACCCTGCCAACAACCTGTAAACCTAGAGGCCCTCAGCCTCAAACACCGCTTAGGATGCGTCTGCCCTCAGCATTTGCTCTAAGTGAGGCACGTTCACTTCCAGGGGCTGTGACCCTGGGCGAACCTCCCTGGGCCTGGGTGTCCGGACTCATCATTTCTCCTCTGCCATCAAGAGCCCAAGGCGAGCAGTGGGGGGACATGGGTTCTAGCCAGACCTCTTCACTGTTCAGAACGCTCTGGGAGGGGCTGCTTGCCTTGAAGTCGGCCTCAGTTTCCTCATCTGTCAAACTGGGATAAATCAGCCAGCCACTGTTCTCCCAGGGGTGATCTGAAAATGGCAACAGATACGGTATCGGGAGCTGGGTTCCAATCCCAGGCTTTATTGGTTATCCCCTTATTGGTTATGAAACCTCAAATTACTAAACCTCTCAGTACCAGGAGCTAATTAGCTAATTCTGGCTAAATGCTGTTGGCCTGTCTCAGAGGCAGGTGACCCAGGCCCTGAGACCTGGGCTGGTCCTGTTCATGCTTCCCACTCATGACATCTCTGAGCCACTATTCACCCACCACCCATAAAACGAGGCCACTTCACATGAGCTCCTCCTAAGGTTGGTGAGAACATTAAACCAGGCTCCCTGCGGAAGGCACATGGCAACCCAGGCTTCATTCCCCTCCTCCCTCCGCACAAGGATGTCATTCCAAGTCCTCATTAAAACCTCCGGCCATCTATTAGGACAACTCCAGGCACGTCCCTCAAAGGAAATCCTGGGCTCCCGAGTGACCTCTGGGGAAGGGCTTTACCTGACTCTACCGGCACCCACGTCCACGTTCTCCCACAAGTCCTGCCTGTACTCATCAAAGGGGTGGTCTGTATCTGCTGCCACTCCCTCCCTCTCGACTGTCACCCCAATCCTCCTCCCTCGACACTCCACTGAACTAGCTCTAAGTGGGCCAAACCCAAAGGTCACAGCCTCGTCCTCCTTTCCCTAGACCTTCTGACCCCATTTCTGCATTCATCTACCTCTGCATTTAGCAAGCAGCCACAGGAGACCCCGGTAAGCGCTGCTGGGACACAGCAGAGACAACAGCACACGCACACGGCCCCCGGCCTGTCGTCCCAGAGCTCTCTGTTGCCCATCAGCCTCTGACTTGATGGTACTGGTGCTACCATTTCTCCAACGCGCCTTCCCTCTCCCCCCATCGGGTTATCCCTTCAGTCTCAAAACTCGCCCTTTCTTCTTCTTTGTCCACGGATTTATTCTCGCATAAGCTCCTTGGAGTCAGGAGCTATGATTTGCCTACACCAAGATACTCTGAACGTGGTAGGTACTCAACAAATACTGAAAGAATCCCCAGGGCACATCTCCTACTCGGCTACCTCTTTCCAATTTCCTCTGCCGGGGGAGGGGGGGGGTACAGTCCAGCCCGGTGCCACTTCTGACAGTCTCTTTCCTGTGACTCGCACACATCCTGCTGTCACTAAGTGCTGACGTCAGTCCTCAGGAGCCTCCGTCACTCTCCTGGTGCTCAGCCACCCACTTCCCCCAGGCTCTGTGGACAGAGGGCTCGTGTATTACGAAGCCTGCAGGTCTCCCCATAGAATCCAGTCTACACTGAGCTCGGGCCCTTTCTCCTAAATCATGCTGTCTCTATTTCAGCGATCTACTCTTGTCCAAGATCTGAGTAAGGATTAAGCACAAGCAGCAGCAGGCAAACGGACAAAATCCCGGGTGGACTCATTTTAAGGGCCAACGAAAGAGCTCCGATATAGCCCACAGGAACACCCATGGCGAAGCTTATCACTGCAATGCTATGTTTCGGAGACAGTTCGCCTCTATGCACAAGAAAGTAGCAGGATTCAAATAAGTTCAGAGGGATGCTTTATCAGGAAAATAATAAAGTAATGAAAAGGAATCAGGTTCCTGGGGTAATAAACTGATAGGCTGCTACACTGGCCTGAATAGGACAGTCATATAAACGTGTAAACATAGGGGTGTCTGGGTGGCTCAGTCAGTTAAGCATCAGACTCTTGGTTTCAGCACAGGTCATGATCTCACAGTTCATGGGATCGAGCCCTGCATCAGGCTCCATGCTGACAGTGCAGAGCCTGCTTCGGATCCTCTGTCTCCCCCTCTCTCTCTGCCCCCCCTTCACTTGCACATCTGTGCACGCGCCTATGCGCGCGCTCTCTCTCTCAAAATAAAAAAAATATATATACATAAATATGGATCCTGGAATCTGGAACTGTCCCTCTATCATCCTGGCCCCAGAGATGACCCACACTGGCAGGTGCACAGCACCCAGAGTGATCTTTCATATCACAACGTGGAGGTCATTTCTCTGCTTGAAACCAGCACATGGATGGTGTCCCATGACAGTTGGCATAAACCAAAATCCTTCATTTGGTGTGTGGGCCCTGCCCACCTCCCAGGCTGCACTCTTCCTTCTCCAGCTCCAGGCCCTTCAAGGCACCAGGCTCTCCAACTTTGGCTCAGGTCATGATCTCACAGACTGTGAGTTCGAGCCCCCCATCCGGCTCTCTGCTGTCAGCACAGAGCCCGCTTTGGATCCTCTGCCCCCCTCTTTCTCTGCTCCTCCCCTGCTCACGCTCTCTCTCTCAAAAAACAAACATGAAAAAAAATTCAAAAATAAATAAATACTGCTTCTTTCAAGAGGCCCTTCTGGACCCTCCAGTCTACATGAGGCCCCTTCACAGAATCCTATACTTTTCCTTTATGTCACAATTTCTAATCATACATTGCACGATTACTTAATGTCTGGCTCCAGTGGAGACTGTAAGCACCACCAGGGCAGGGACCACATTCATTACTGTCTGTTCAGCTCCTGAAATATACCAGGCAATCAATAAATGTGTGCTGAGTAAGGGTTTCTGTGGCAGACCTCAGGCCGTGGAGGCCACAGATCCACTGTGGAAGAAACCCTAGCCATTGTCTAGTTTACATTCTCAGTTTTACAGAAGAGGAAAGTAACGCAGCGATTAGGTTAGTGGTGATGTCAGAACCACCAACTTTTTGCTCACACAACAATCTCACTGCAGACACACTAAGTAAAAATCAGCAGCAGTCTCGTTCAGCTGCTTCCCACAAACACCCTGACTACCCCCTCTCCACCCCCCCACCACTGCCCTCCTGCCTTTCACCCCTGTAGTACCAGCTATAGGCACTGCTTGGGTGGGAGACGGAGGCAAACACCAGGAAAGGATGAGGGCTGGTCAAGTGACATCTCCTGAAGGCCAGGAGGGCAACGCTGGGACAGGTGCACAGGGCACTTTTGACTGCATGGCAGCATCTTAAATTCTGGGATTCCCAGGCACAAATGTCAGAGAGAACCCCCTTCGCCATGCTTTATTAAAAACAAATTGAAGGTCACTGGCCTCAGAGAGGATCTTTCCCTAAAGTCAAGTTCACCCACATAAAATATACCTACTACTTAAAAGAAAAACACAGTGTTCAGAAAATCATACGGGGGAAATAATATGTTACGGTAATGACAGTGGTAAACATAAGTTAACCTTGACGAAAAGGAAATTATAAAAACATCAACGGCTCTGCCTACAGCTATGAAGTAATTACGGGAACTCTGGTTTGGAGGGTAGAAAGTTATCTTGTGAGGGGTATGGAGACATACACTGTATTTAAAGAGCCACTCTGCTCCTTCTGCAGTAAATCCAAGGGAAAGAAGTTTCTGGTGCAATCGTGTTTATCCATACTGTGCATATTACTTTTTATCATACATAGCATGCTAAAGGGTTTACTCCATTAACTTTTTTTTTAAGATCTTTTTTTTAAGTTTATTTTTTTCAAGCTCACAGAGTGTGAGTGGGCGAGGGGCAGAGAGAGAGGGAGGCACAGAATCCGAAGCAGGCTCCAGGCTCCGAGTTGTCAGCACAGAGCCCGCCCCAAGGCAGGAATACTTCTTCCTTAGGAAGAATACCTTTAGTATGGCACAAGACTTCCATACCAATTGCATTACACTATATGTACATTTTTTGGTCAGTGCTGGTCTACCTCGAACTAATACCATTAACTGTAGCTAAGTAATTTAGTGACATACATTCTGTTCCTTGGGCCTCCTTTTACTAGTCCCAGGTTGGAAGTGACTATCAAAGGGATCAGAGAAAAAACTGTGTGTTCCACTGGGTTTATCTGGAGGGCCTTCGGGTTGTAAGTATGGGAGGGTGGGAAGGGTATGGCAAAGCCCTGCAAAACATTTTGCTGAACTTGTGAACTTGTGCTCTCTAAACCATAAAACACCCTCCAGGTCGCTGATGGGGGGTCAGAAGGCCTGTGGCATTTGTGACAAACCCAACTGATATTTTCATTACAACAGACCGCTGATAAATGAATGATTCTGGGCCACTATACACAAGCAAAGAAAATGTTAACCTCATTTTTTTTTTTTTTTTACCTGTTTTGCCAAAGATTTCAACTCACCTTCCTCGAATAACTGCTCTTGGCTCCAGTCGCTAATTACCCCTGGAACACCCCCCAGCAGCAGGGTGTGGATTTCTGAAGAGCTGTGAATGGTTAACATGTCTGGGGTTCTATGATGGGTATCTGTTTTCAAGTGACCCCCTTATCCCCTGCTAGATTTTTAAGCTTCAAAAAACAGATTTGAGGGGCACCTGGGTGGCTCAGTCGGTTAAGCGTCCGACTTCGGCTCAGGTCATGATCTCTCGGTTCGTGAGTTTGAGCCCTGCATTGGGCTCTGTGCTGACAGTTCAGAGCCTGGAGCCTGCTTCGGATTCTGTGTCTCCCTCTCTCTCTGTCCCTGTCCCATTCATGTTGTCTATCTCTAAAAAAATAAACATTAATTTAAAAAAAAAAAACAAACAGATTTTTATGAGTACTACCTCCTCTGTAAATCCCATGGTGCCTAGTCCAATGATTGCTGTCCAATAAATGGCATTCAGAAAGGCACTAATGGGGACAGCAGCATGCACCTTTTCATCAGGCTGCAGGCGAGACCAAAGCCGCTGGCAGAAACATGGTCCACTTAAACCTGTCTTGTCCACCTTCTGGAAAATGGCATAGCACGATGCCCACATCACATGCCCACACACAGCTAGTCCCCTAACCACAGCTAGTTACCTTACAGAGAGAGAGCATGACAATAACAATTTAACAGACTACAGTTACTTGTGTGCTTACTATGTGTTGTGGACCATTTAAATCATTTGCATGCAATATCCCACTTAATCCTGAGAACAACAATGTAAAGGACATCAGATATTAATGTCATGCTACCGTTAAAGAAAGCAAGGTCACAGTAAGTGAAGGAGCCAGGGCTTGAACTCTGAGAATCTAATTCCAGAACCTGTGCACTTAGCCATGGAAAACGAATAGCAATACAGCAATTACCAGAACGGTTTATTTACACATTGGAGGGCAGGCAACCATCATAAATTGTCCCAAACCACACATAACCCACAAAGAATTTTGCAATTTCAACTCCTGCTCACAGGCCCGGTGTCCCAAGCGTTGTAGAGAGTCCGGAAGAAAAGAATCTGAAATAGCTGCAGGTCCAAAGGTAGAAACTGCTTATTAAAATACAATGGGATAAGCACCCATTTAACCCAAAAATGCCGCTGAGGTCTGGGGTGACAAACAGGGTGTTTGTGTGTATCGGGGGATGGAGAGGAGAATAACTTCCTCACTCAACGCCTGTTCTTCAATAGACTAAGGTGACACGGAACTGGTGCTTGGTAAGGAAACTTTCCTTTATGGTTCTGTCCTGGTGCTCAAACACATAAGACAATAAAAATGTACTGCCTGGCAAGCAGTCCTTGCAAATATGCCGTCTCAAAATGCTGCCATTTTACTTACAAATTAAGTTGCAACCAAATAATTTCACTAATTACCTTGACAGACACCAATGTTTGGGAATTCTAAAGGCTCATGGATAGGTGAAGAGTGTCCTTTTCTCTGAACTGCAGAATAAAACAGTTTCCTCCCACAAATCAAAGCCCCAGCTAGATCACACTGATTTAATTGAGCTCTAAAAACTCTAATTAGTAGTTACATAAAATGACTAATTACTTTTCCCTGGTTTTAGGCAGTTTCTGCCATGTCACTTTAAAAAGCCTAGAAGCTGTGTAATCAACCCACCCGGAGGAGGAAGAATGCTAATTAGCATTGTTGATGGGTGACACAAGCTATAATATTTTCCAGCAACTCTGTAAAATTCATAAACATATCGGTGAAAACGGCCAGATTCTTTACAGCTTGCTGGCTTTTGGCATAAAGGTCTAAAAATACATGCACTTCCAACCACAGCCTGGTCCAAAGGGCTCAACAGAACGCACGCGCCAGCCACACAATCATCAGAATATTAAGCGCTCTGACATCTCTTAACGAGGAGCTAAACGGGCTCACGACACCTCCTCGGCTGGGCCTTGATGACCTGGTTTGAAGACGCGAAAACTGAGCAAGAGATTTCTCAGCTCCGAGGCTCAGCCGCTCACCTCCCGGCCGCCAGGCCACGGCTCCGCCCCCCGCCTGCCTCCGCCGGCGACGCGTTTAAATTTTTATAAAGCTTCACACTTCTCTGGGCGCGTTGCTTGGGGCAGTTCAAAGGCTGCAGGAGGAAGGGAGGTCCTGCCCGTGGCGAAGGCTGCCCCGGTGCGGTGAGATTTCCTCCAACGGGGACACCTCGGGCGGGGACTTGCCGGACGCCTTCTGCTCCACCCCGGCGTTTTTGAAAGTAAACTCCTACCTGCCTGTTGCGCTCTCCCGGGCGCAACCGGACTCGCCGCCCCCCCCCCCCCCCCCCAGGCCTCCGGGGCCGGCTCAGTTTTGCAAGCGAGGTGCGAACACAGGCCGGCTCTGTGCCGGTTTCTGGCCCGGGGCCGGCAGCTCCAGGGTCGAGCCCCGCGGCAGGGTGGGAACCGCGGTGCGCGCCTGACTCCCAGGGAGCGCAGGGCGGCCCGGCCCCCCGCCCCGCTGGGCCGGTACAGCCGCCCCGGTGCCCCGGGAAGGTCGGCCACTCCCCGCCGGCCGGCCGGAACGCGCACCCCGGGGCGCACCCCAAAGTGCGGCCGGGGCAGAAGGCGGCGTCCGAGGCGTGGGGAGGGAGTGCCGGGGCGGCGGGGCAGGGGCCGGGGCAGGAGGGGCGCACCTCGCGGGCTCGGGAGAGGAGTGGGACCCCGGAGGCACGATCCGGGTGCGGTGCGCAGGCGGGGAGCGGGCTCCCGGGCGGGAGGCGAGGAGGGCGGGGACCCGGGGTCCCAGTCCGGGGTCGGGGCGCGGGGTCCCGCGGCGGGGAGCGGCTCCGCGCCCCGCGCCCGGCCTCCCGCGGGACTCACCTCCGCGCCGGCCGTGCGGGCTCCCCGGCCCGCGCTCTCGGCTCACAGCGGCCCCGGCTCTGCGGCCTGCGCTGGGCTCCCGTAGAGGCAGAGCCCCGCCGCCGCCGCCGCCGCTGCACTGCCGCTTTCCGCTTCCTGTCCCGGCGCCGCCCCGCAGCCCGAGCCCAGCCCTGCGAGCCCGGCGCGGCCGCGAGCCAAGAGCAGCGAGCGCGGCCGGCCCCGCCGCGGGCCCGGCCCACCTGCAGCGGAGGGCGGGACCGGCCGGCGTCTCCCGGCCCCTCCCCGCCGGCGGTCGCTCCACACCCGAAGCTCGCACACACTCAGACACGCGCGTGCCCACTCAGGCACACACAGGCCCCAGGGACTGACCACACACACTCACTCAATCATTCGCTCACTCACTCATTCATACATCGTTAACGCCTGTCCTGGCCTCGACCCCACCCCGCACCCCAACATACTTGCACCCTTGAATGCTCGCGCGCGCACACACACATATTCACAATCATGCACAAAATCCAAGCCTGTTTGCCCTGACCGGGGCCCCGCATACATTCACACAGACCAGGGACTGACCACCCCCCCACACACACTCATGTACACACATCCCAAGTACTGAGCTGCAAATGTCCATATACGCCCAACCAATACACGTTACTCACACTTAAGTTCACACACAGTCCAGGAAATGAGCCCACAAATAACCATACACCCCCACACCCCCACAGCCAACCCTTTCCCTTCTCTGACAGAGCAGTCACTGCCCCCCCCCATCCCCACCCCAGCCAGTTTTCTGGAAACTGCTGGAAGAGCACACCTCTGAAGGCACACAGCCCCCGGGGTGGGGGGCTCAGTCCAGAAAGTGAGAGGATGGGAATGCCAACCTTGCAGCCTCTGGGGAGGATGATGGAAAGTGGCTGGTGCCCAGGCAGGCGCTGAACAGTTGTCATCTGTTTATTTGAATATCTGCATTCTTCTTACTTAGTTGTGTCGCGTGGGTAGGGCTGAGCATCCCTGTGGAGAGTCTGGAATCCGGCTGGAACCCAAAGCTGCTCACGTGACGAGCTCTCGTGTAGAGGCATGTCTAATGAAGCACTGTGGGCAGTTGGTGTGGGGAAACACACGCCCACCCTAAGCTAGCCTTGGGGGAGGGGGGAGGAACTTCAGCCCCAAAGCCCACACTGTCCCCTCACCACCTCTTGCCCCATCCCTCTCATCCCCATTGTCTCTCCCACATGTCACACTTCTTCAGAGGACATCATATGCTCAAAGTGCCAACCTTGAACCCCACCCCCAGCCTGCCACCCCAGGACATCTGCCCACCCCTCACCAACCTGTCACCTGTCTCCAGAGGGCAGGTGCTGCTGACGCGGGTAGCCACCTTCTTAAGGGTAAAACCAGTTGTCTATCCACCGTGTTCAGGTGCAGAAATGTAGAGCTTTATAAAAACATGTGTCTTTCGCAGTGCCTGGGTGGCTGAGTCAGTTGAGCGTCCAACTTCAGCTCAGGTCATGATCTCACGGTTTGTGAGTTCAAGCCCCGTGTCGTGCTCTGTGCTGACAGCTCAGAGCCTGGAGCCTGCTTCAGATTCTGTGTCCCCCTCTCTCTCCCCCCCCCACCCCTGCTTATGCTCTGTCTCTGTCTTTCAAAAATGAATAAACAAAAAAAAAATGTGTCTTTCATCTTTAAAATATAGAGTCTTCAATGTTAGAACAGGCCAAGGATTTCCATTCCTAGTTATGATGCTCCTGGATAGCCCCCATGAAATACACAAATCCTCACTAAATTTTCCTGGGAAGTGATTATAATTCACCGTAGTTTATTAAATCTAGCTACCGTTACTATGTGCTTTCGGGGGGAAGGGGAACAGTGTAAAATAAACTCTATTTTAAGGTAATAAATTTGCATTTAAGTGCTATCCACTCTATGTTTTTTTATTTTTTTTCAACGTTTATTTATTTTTGGGACAGAGAGAGACAGAGCATGAACGGGGGAGGGGCAGAGAGAGAGGGAGACACAGAATCGGAAACAGGCTCCAGGCTCTGAGCCATCAGCCCAGAGCCCGACGTGGGGCTCGAACCCACGGACCGCGAGATCGTGACCTGGCTGAAGTCGGACGCTTAACCGACTGCGCCACCCAGGCGCCCCCACTCTATGTTTTAATTCAATAATCTCAAGTATCCAAGTGTAGAAGGTAAGAGTTGGAAAACTTGTCAGGAGCTGAATGGTGGTCTCTGTAACCTGGAGGCTTGCCCTGGCTTCTGTTTTCTATCCTAAAGAGGATCAGGCTTATTTAGCTCTTGCCTAACATTAAATCCTCCAACTTAACCTGAATTAGTAGTGAAGGTAAAATTGTGGGTTCCAACGGCCACTCCATTGTTTCAATTCTCCATTTGTGCCAAACTCAAGTAGGGGCGTGGGGTACAACGTGTTGGGCGCTCTCAAGACTCCTGCATGACTGTATGTTTCACCAACTCGTGTGTGTATTTCTCCCTTCCTGACCATGCTCATGGTATCCCCAAAGCCTAGAATGCTGCCCACTGAAATTCTCCCTGTCTGCCAAGATCCAGCTCAAAGGCTACCTCTTACCAAAGCCTTTTCCGGTTCTCACAACCAGGAAACATTCCTCCCCCCTATTTGGATTCACACAGCACTCTGGATTTTTTCACTTACCTTCTTAGCTTCTATTGGTTATTTGCATTTCGCTCCCTAATAATGTGCAGCTACCACGTCTTACCTTTATTTTCATCCAAGATCTTTCCACATGGTAGTTGCTTAAAAAAAAAAAAAAAAAAAGCTTAGCAAATAAATGAGTGACTATAAAATACCACTTGCCCTTGAGAAGTTTACAATCTTTTTTTTTAAGTGTTTGTTTATTTATGTGGGGAGGAGGGGCAGAGAGAGGGAGAGAGAATCCCAAGCAGGCTCCGTGCTGTCAGCGCAGAGCTCTTCGTGGGGCTCGATCTCACGAACCGTGACATCATGACCTCAGCCAAATCAAGAGTCGGATGCTTAACTGACTGAGGCACCTAGACACCCTGAGAAGTTTATAATCTAACCAGGGAACAATCTAATTGAAAAGTTATGACATGTACATAAAGATAGTCAACAACAGAAGAGAATACAGTACATAAAATGCTAAATGCACCAAAGGCATAATTTTTAAAAGTCCCTTATCCAGCCTCAAGAATTCTGAATACACCTGAGAAACAGCAGTTACAGGAGAAAGTCCTCTGTATTAACAAAATAGACTGTATAAAACCCATGCTTTAAAGTGGGTAGACTTTATGAGTAGGAGAATCTCTCATATCCTCCCTTAGATACTGTCTATACTTAGTTTGCAAACATTTCTGATAAACTTCATCATCTGATTTCTAAACCCACCGTAGATAAGATACTTATCAAAGCAGAACAGGGGATGACCTCAGGAGACCTCAGGGTCTGCAAAGGTCATTATGAAGCTTGTTTAATTCCCAAATTCCTGCCCTTTTGCCAGTTACCTCTCTTGGCACACTGTCACATCACAGAATAATAGTGATGAACCTGAGTTATAAAGATTAGATGGATATTCTGTATACAGTACTCTAAGAAGACAGGAGGGGCGCCTGGGTGGCTCAGTCGGTTGAACGTCCGTCCGACTTCGGCTCAGGTCATGATCTCGCGGTCCGTGGGTTCGAGCCCCGCGTCGGGCTCTGTGCTAACAGCTCAGAGCCTGGAGGCTGTTTCAGATTCTATGTCTCCCTCTTTCTCTGACCCTCCCCTGTTCATGCTCTCTCTCTCTCTCTCTCTCTGTCTCAAAAATAAATAAATGTTAAAAAAATTTTTTAAAAAAAGACAGGAAAAAATGTAAAAAAAAATTTTTTTTGAAAGATTTCCATCCAAAATGTTTGAAATGTCATAAAGTGCCGATTCTTTACAGAGATGTTTTCTGTGAAAAAGGCCCATATGTAAAAAGCCACATCTTATCTAGGTTAATAATGCCAGTGATGAGGTGCTAACCTGTGGGTTATTGGTGTCTAAGGAGAGAAGTGACAGGGACCTGGATGGTCAGTCAGGGTCAACTTGTCCTTACTTTAAGGAAAGAAAGAAGTAGGATAGGCAGAGGTAGATGACAGTGGCTGGGATGGTGACTGGCTTATCTCAAGTGCTTAATAAATATGAGTTGAATAAATGTGTAAATAGTATTTCTGTTTAGAGTGTGGACAGGGCTGTGAAGAGACGAGTGTCTGGGATACAGTCAAGGGCAGTAGCAGATAAGCACTCATGCTAAACACAGCACATTTGATATTGAGTGGCGGGATTAGAAGGTAGAGAGAACTTTGAATCTAACTCCAGTGTTTGAACTTTTTTAAACAGGCTAGCAACAACACCATAAAGTATTCATTCATCCATCCATTCATTCAAAAACGTACACTTAGTATCTACCACAGGGCAGGCGATGTATTAACTATTAAGGATACAAAGATAGGTAATGTAACTGATCAGTGAGTCAACAAATATTTACTGAGCACTTACTATGTGCCAGTCACTATTCTAGGCTCTGGGGATACATCGTAACAGATGCAAGCTTCTGCCTTGGTAAAATACATATTCTAGAGGGGAGACAGAGATGGACAAAGGAGCAACATGTGTATTGGGGTCAGATGATAACAAGCACTACTGAGAAAACATAGCAGGAAGAGAGAGAAGGGATGTGGGCGGGCATGCGCAACCTCACTGTCCTGCAGGAGCCCAGGCTGCTGGATGAGGCTACTGCTTGCAGCCTTGCAACGCCTCTGAGAGCACTGTGACTGAGCCAGTCCCAGGACGGGAGCTCAGCCTGCATGGCTTCACCTGGTCATGACCCTGGGAGCAGAACTGGAAGGATGAGTATTTGGCAGATAATGAGGGAGGCAACATTCTGGGCCGAGGCACAGAAGTGTGACAGAGCATGTCCAGGAGGCTGTATCAGACGGCAGCGTGCAGCGCCGACGAGCTGGAGAGTGGGGCAGGGGGTTATGCAGGAGGCAGCGTGGAACTCAGATCTGGAGGGCTGAGGCACTCCGATGCCGGTGGTGTCATGGGGGGAGGACAGGAAGGCAGCATGCCCCTGCGAGCAGTTCCGCAAGGAGTGAACATAAGGGAGGAAGCAGGGCTGGCGTGAGTGAGAGAGGGGGTGGGCACAGCCTGGAAGAGGGGGCAGAATTCCGAAGGCTTTACGGGGTGGAACCTGGAAGTTGGCCTTTATCTGTGGGCAGTCGGGAGCTATTGGAGGGTTTTCTTGGAGAGGAATAGGACTGAGCTGGGTTGAGGTGTGCAGAGTGGTTTGGGGAAGAAAGAGTGAAGGCAGGAAGACCCAACGGGAGGCTGGGGAGACACAGGGAACCCAAGTGACAGATGCTGTCATCCTAGGCAGATGCCGAGCCTGGAGGAAGAAGTGCAAGGAGGAAAGGTAAGTTCAGTTTTAGGCATGTTGAAATGTCAGTACCTTTGGGGTGTGTAGGTGCAAACGTTAGTAGAGCACACTGAGCATTCGTTATATACGAGGCACCGCACTTAGCATTTTATAGGTCTTATTTATTCCTCACCGTTGTAAAGTGTTGTATCGTCTACATTTTACAGAGAAGACTCGGGCATAGGAAAGTGAAGAAAGCTGCAGAAGGTCACCCAGCAGCTCACAGGTGGGGCCGGGCTCTGAACCCAGACTGGCTGGCCACAGATGCCTCATCTTTAAAATATTTTTTTTAACATGTATTTATTATTTTTGAGAAACAGAGATGGAGTGTGGGTGGGGAAGGGGCAGAGAGAGAGAGGGAGACAGAGAATCCGAAGCAGGCTCCGGGCTCTGAGCTGTCAGCACACAGCCCAACGCGGGGCTCGAACCCATGGACCGTGGTGAGATCACGACCTGAGCCGGAGTCGGTTGCTTAACCCTTTGAGCCACCCATGCGCCCCAAGGTGCCCCGTCTTTAATCTCTAAGCTACCCTGCTTTTAAGCAGTGTGGGTTTAGAACCGGGAGGAGACAGGCTGCTGACAACGCATCAAGTTTTTGGAGATTATGTGCAGTTGACAGTGCAGTGGATAAAGGAGCAAGAAATGGGTAGAGAGATGCAGACTGTGGGAAGCAAAGAGATAAGACAGGGACAGGCGGAGGTGAGACAGGTGTCGTTGTTATTGTGTTCTGACAGAGGAAGCCCTTGGAGCCTGTTTATAGACCAGGGAGAAGAAATCTTCCATTTCAAAATTAAGAAAGGAAAGGTAACTTGGGAGACCGGTGGAAGGACAGGTCTTGCGTAGGTGGAGACAGGTGATCAGACAGGGTGGGTGTAAGAGGTCAAGGGCATCTCCGTATTCTCCGTGAAGGAGGAGGCAAGATGCTCTCACAGAACCTGGGAGGCTGGGAGAGGAGGTGTATGGACGGCTCCTCAGGGGCCTTTGAGAAGCTGATTGCCGCTGGGGTCGAAGCCACAGAAAAATGCACATTCCCTCATTTTTTCAAATGATTTCTGTGGGCTCACATACCCTGAAGGCCTAGGGAGAGCCCAGACATAATGCTCTCTTCTGTGTCTAAGAATTGTTGTCTTCGATGAGCTGAGTTTGAGGTGAGGGTAGGACAGCCAATGGAAACGTGAAAAAGTAGTTGCAATGGTGGGATTTTCTACCAAGTAGCTTTGTTGGGCGTGGGCGTGTAGTCTGCGGACCAGAAAGCAGATGAGCTCCGTGTAAAGCCACTGGGCCCACGGGAGCCTAAACAAGCAGCCGTGGCCTCGGATCAAGTGCCCTTCGGGCTCTGCAGCCGGGCCAGGGACTGGTGCCCGTGCCAGTCTGGGCAGGTAGGCCCACGCCCAGGCCCTACGGCTATCATTACCTCGGGGGCTGGGAGGGAACTAAATGCCGGGGAGGGCTCCGATCTCAGAAGCAGGATCCTGCCAAGCCTACAGTCACCCCTTGCACTGCTTCGGCAGCTTTGTTATCAGTGAAAGGACAGAGCCAGGGGAAGAGCGCCTGATGAAGACCCCAGCCAACGCACAGGGCCTTCTCGGTGCTTCTGGGTGTTCCCGGAAGCGATTCCGCTTGCTGGGGCTGTGCAGAGGGTCGTCCTCAGGGCCCGTTGTGGGCAGGGCTGAACTGGCTAATAATACCTTCTGGGGCCTGGAAGTTTCTCCTTCAGTGTTGTTTTTTTAATCTAGGGAGTCATCATCAGTAATTCATTACCTATTTATGAGAAACACTTGAATAACACCCTGCCTGCCGCGTTAAGCTAATTACTTAGGCTAACAGCAGGTGGCATTATTTCCGGAGCCTGAACCAGCCTCTGGCACTGCTGGCTTGAGCTCAGGCTCCTCTCGGCTGTGGAGCCAACTCGACACGGAAGGAAGGCCCTAGCTTCTGGCCCACACTCAGAACTGCTTACCCGTGTCTCATAAACGGTCTTCATGGGTGCTGCGGCGGGGTGGGTGGGGGGGCAAGTCTGGGCACGGCAGGACACCACCATGAATCCACCTTCGTGATTGGGGTTTGTATTAATCATGCCTTTCTGTTTTCTGTACTTCTGAGGCTCTGACCTCTGGGGCTTTGCTGACCCTGGGGGACTGCCCGTCCCCAGAATTAGCTAATTCTTGGAGCTGGCAGACCCCCCTGCGACCCTGCTCTTCCCATACAAAGCACCAAACCAGACCCCGTACCCCATCCACCCCCTTTATCGGGCTTTCACGCTCTGGGCCACTGTCCACCAGCCCTAATCACCCCAGGGCCAGGTACCAGTCAAGTAGAGACAGACCTTCCTCCCAGAACCTGCTGACATTATTCAAGGTAGCCGGTCCTAAGCCTGCTGGCCCCGCCTCACTCCTTCTCACGTGAAACAGCCATAGAGGCTCTGGGCCCTGTTCTCTGTCCATCCCTCTGGCCCCTAAGTGACCCTGTACCTCCCGATGGGACCCTGCACAGTGCCGTGTGTCCTCTCCTCTTAGGAACTGTTTTTTCTTTTTTTTTTTTTCTTTTTATTTATTTATTTATTTTAATTTTTTTTTCAACGTTTATTTATTTTTGGGACAGAGAGAGACAGAGCATGAACGGGGGAGGGGCAGAGAGAGAGGGAGACACAGAATTGGAAACAGGCTCCAGGCTCTGAGCCATCAGCCCAGAGCCTGACGCGGGGCTTGAACTCACCGACCGCGAGATCGTGACCTGGCTGAAGTCGGACGCTTAACCGACTGCGCCACTCAGGCGCCCCAGGAACTGTTTTTTCAAAGGCAACTGTCTCCTGATCCATTGGCCTTATCATACCTGAATCATATTAAAACCTGAATTTTAAAACAGAGTTTCTACGGAAACTTTGCTGATTTGTGAAGCATATAAATGACCAGGCCGAGAGGAGAAATTAAGATTCGTTGTTTTCTTCAATTACATCTCAGGCATCGCAAAAATTTTAAATCTATTATTTAAAGGTATTTTCCTGGCAATCCTCTAAAGCAGATATTTTACAGAAGCTCAGGTATGTGAAGTGACATTTCCCACGCTCACAAGACTGAGGCTAAACCCAGGCCTTCTGGTTCCCAGTCAGGAATTTCTCGCTGGTCACAGATAGCTAAGACAGATTTCTTTCTGTTGTTTCTTTATTCCCTCTTCCCGTCTCTGATTAACGATTGCTTCCCACCCCATCCTCTACCACTTTTCTTTTTTCCTACCTTTCCCTTAAAAAAAAAAAAAATTCCTCTGCAGTGTTCTTTGTGTTTCTTTCTCGCCTTGGTGAGAATCTGAAAGTCAAATAAATCATAAATTCCAGGATCGAATAAAATTCCTCCTTTTCATTACAAAAGGCTTTAAGTTCTGGGCTGAAAATCTTTTTTACATTTTGAGCTCAGTAAGAAAGCTGTTGGCACGTGGACGTGCGGTTGTGCGGGCACCACTCCCTGAAGAGTCCGTCGTGTTACTCTTGTACTTGGTCAAATAGAGTTGACTGCATTCACATGGGTCTGCTTCTGCACTTGTGCTTCTGTTCATTGATCTACTCTATCCCAGTATGATAGGCTTCTTCTTGGAATCAGTGTAGAAGTCTGGACCCTGGGTATTTCTTGCTGTCCCCTGGGGGTAGAGGGTTTTGACTTCTACTCTTTTTTCCAGCAGCAACGGTTCGTTGCCTATGTCCTGGGGAGGCTTTTCTACCTTCTCTGAGAAGCCCTGGGTCTAGAGGTTCACTAACCCTCCCTCAGTGGCTTAATGCTTTTGCTTCATTGGAGAAAAGGGGCCGGGGAAGCAAGGAGGGCTCTGTGCCTGTTCCCCTCAGCCATGTGTTACTTTCTTCTCTCCTGTGTCCGAGAGGAGCCTCTGGCAGTCTCCTTCCCTGCCCCCAATATTTCTTGTGAGCGCCCAGTGAAGACTCATGAGGAAGAGTTTGCCAGAGAAGCAGCTTTCCTAGTTTCTAGGGCCCCCAGCGATTCCAAACGGACACGCTGGCCCACCTGTGGCCTCTAAGAATTTGCTAACATTTCAGTTCACTTCCTACCCGTTTCTTCGGCAGCCACATCTGTCTCCCATGCTCTGCCGAAGGGAGACACTGCGTGTACCACTTTGCCTCTGTCCCTCTTTGGAGTTTGGTTTACTTGGTTGCCTCATGAACGCAGACTTCTCATGGGCTCCATAGAAGTTATCATCTTGTAGCTTACCCAGCTTTTCCTCATTGTCAGCGTGAGGACAACAATCTTGCCAGCTTCCTTCATCCTGGAAGGAAGCCTCATTCTCTTATCATCAGATTCATTTTATTTCTCAATGGCCAGAAGAGGTCAGTCTCCCATGTTACACGTGGAAAACTGAGCTCTTGGAGAGATTATGGTCCTCCGTGGGTAGGTGATGAGCCTGGGACTCTCCAGCTAGGAGAAGTGTATGAGGTCTTCCTTGGGATGCGACAGGCAGAAAGGCTGAGGGTCCTGGGAGGTGAGAGCACATGGTGAATAGGAGTTGCCCAGGGGGTGAGGGTCACAGGTGTTTACACCTCGGTCAGAGGCAAGAATCCAGTGATCAACGAGGAACAAAAAGCCTGATGCGGTGGCTTGCCGAAACCCCACTGGCCAAGAACTGCCCCATCCAGGGTGAAGGGGCACTGAGATGGTGTGACGAGAGCATCTCCACTGCATTCAGGGTCCAGATGAATGCTTTGCCCTGTGCTCTCCACTGTTTTCCCCACTGACCTTCACAGCTGTGCTCTCCCAGGCACACCCAGCCTGCTCCCCATCCATCCACGATGCAGAGACACTCGCCTACTTGCCATTTCTCAAGAACGCCCCTCCCTCCTCTGACATTATGGACTTCCTCGAAGTGTCCCCTAACCTGCAATGCCCTCTCCCCCCCGCACAGTTCTGCCTGTCCAAAGTTGAGGAAGTGGGGGAAACCTGCGTGTTTGCCTTGCGTATGTGAGATGAAAGAAAGGATGCGTGAATGGCAGCAGAAAAGTGCCCCAGCAAAGGTGGGAGACAGCTCAGAGGGTGCTCAAAGGGCAGGAGGGGCAGGCAAACATGGGATTGCTAATGTTATTGTGGTTTTGGAACATCCCTGGAGATGTGCCTCATCTGTCAGCGCTAATGTCTTGGTAAGATGCGGGTGTCCAGCCACTGACGAGACAGAATTAGC
Organism: Acinonyx jubatus; assembly: GCF_027475565.1. Lineage (NCBI taxonomy): Eukaryota > Metazoa > Chordata > Mammalia > Carnivora > Felidae > Acinonyx > Acinonyx jubatus. The sequence goes on along the minus strand of NC_069381.1, from coordinate 97,240,811 downwards.
CCAGCAGGGTAACAATGACAGCTCGTGGTGAGAATCCTCTTCCAGGCTGGCTGTACGGACGGGCACTGGGTGAGGCTCCCCACGCTGCAAACAGGATGAGCAGAGGCCCTTCCATGAATGCTGAGGGCTCGGGAAGGTCTAGTGCCAGACTGTATGGAGTCCCACAATCAGTGATTTAATAGTGTACCATGTTCTCCATCCCAAGTCTTTAAAATGCTAATCTTGCTAAGCAGGGTAGGTAGTCTGTTTGATTCCTTTGGTTCAATTTTATGTTAATAGCATGGGCCTTGAATCCATTAGAACGGAGTTCAAATCCTGACTCTATCAGTTGCCAGCAATGAGCCCTGTGAACACTTTGGTTTTAGTTCTTAACCCTCTGAAAATCCATTTCCTCCAGGGTAAAGGGAGGATAATGACATAACGATACCTGCCCTACGGGTTTGTCAAGACGATGAAATGAGATAATGGACGTCAAGTGCCCCACCGAGCATCCACCGCAAGAATCATCCGTTTGTCCATTCACTCACCAAATGTTTATTGAGCAGCTACCAATGACAGGCTCCCCTCTACACGCTGGCGATTTAGCAGTAAGCAGACAGATCCCCCACCGTCATGGAGCCCATGTGCAGGGCAATAAAAAATAACGAGTGAATGTAAAGTATTTCAGTTAGTAAGTGCTTTGGGGAGTAATACAACAAGGGGAAGGGGATCATGGGGGAAGGGTCACTATTAAATTCTGTGTAGGGTGTTCAGAAGGCCTCTTTCATGAGGAGAGATTTGAGCAGGGCCTGAAGGAAGTGAGGGAGTGAGTGCCTAAGCTCGGGGAGGGGGGTGGGGGGGGGGGAGTCAGCAGAGCAGGGAAGAATGAACAGCCGTCTAGAGCCTACAGCATGCTGGGCAAGTGGGAGGGAGAAGAGGGAGGCCAGAGTGGCTCCCTGGAAGTAGGGAGCCATGGGAGAGGTGGGGCAGCGGGGGGTGTCATGGCAGGCAGGTCTCATGGGCCATGCTGGGAACCATGGCTTGTACCTGATGGGAGCCATGGGAAGCCTGAAGGAGAGGAGAGCCATAGACGCACTCATACCCCAGGTGCTGCGTAGAGCGTAGACAGCAGGCAGGGGAAAGGTGTAGGTGTAGGGAGACGGTCTAGGATGCCATTGCAATACAAGGAAATGATGGCTGGGGCTTTGACCTAACTGTGCAGGCAGTGCAAAGTCAGGTTCTGAATAGAAAGTGAAGGTACTGATGCCTAGAATATGCTATGAGAGACGGAAAGCAAGGGTGACCCCCAAGTTGTCTTGACTCAAGCAACTGCAAGAACAGACATGTCAGTTCCTGAAATAGGAACTTTGGAGAGGTTAGTTTTGGACATGTTTGGTTGGATATACAAGAGGAGCTGTCAAGCAGACATACGGACATGAGGGTCTGGCATGCAGAGGCGAGGGTAAGTCTGGAGATGGCGATAGACAAGGAGAGGTAAGGCAGTGTTTGGGGACTGTTCCTTTTTCTTCCCATCCAGATATGGCCGTAGGAGGGTATAGAGAAGATTCTGGAAATGAGGGCAGGGCTCCCACAGGCTACCACTGTGTGTGCCTCTACAGGCGATTCCCTGACTTCCATCCCATTTCTTTGTTCATGAAGAAGGAGCTGGGCCAGATGATCTAAGGTCTGACATTCTAAGATTCTGTGGGTATCTCACAGAGACGAGATAGAGGATAAGAATAATGAGATAGATAGATTCGAAAACGAGGTAACACAGCAAACTATTAATAACTGATGTGGGTCCATCTAGCAGTTGTCTGCTCGGGGAAGCCGGGGAGGATAGGATGGTGAAAACCCACAAGGCAGGTGTTACAGCTGGGTAGAGTGGGAGCGAGGGCCCACCCGGATGGACGTGGGGTTCTGTTCATCAGTGGAAGGGGGCAAAGGTTGGGCTTCCCTGTTCTACCTGCAGCCGTGCGGAGCCAGCTGCCCACACTCGCTCTCCAGGAGCCTGGCCAGCCCAGCAGCTGAGTGGACTGTTCATTTTGCAGCTCAAACCTTAGGAAGAGCCTCATCTTCCTAAGAGAATTGACCGCCTTTCCTAAAGGGGGCTGTCCCCTGCCTGGAAGGGCATCACACTGCCGCTGTATAATTCATTACAGGCTTCCAGCTCTATGATTCACTGAAAGAAGTAGTTCTTTGGCCTGAGACCCATCAGTCTGTGACGAGCGACCTCTCAGAGAATATCCCGATGGTGTGGAATCTTCACTTAGCCCAGAGGGAAGTTTCACAGGGTCATTAGCATTTCAAGTTGTTAGAAGTGGGGCACTCATGGAATAAATTATCATTAGATTAAAAAACAAAAGGAGTCAAGTCAAATTAAGCAAGAATAGAAGTCAAGCCATGGGACAGGGCATGCTGGGATTTGGGTAAACTGACTGAATATTACCCCCAATAAAGAGCTCATTGCAAAGGTCATGCCGGTAAGAGGTGATGCCTGCAGGCAGAGGGCCAATAGAGCCTTCACTCCAAGGTCGTTCACCGCAGGGAACAGCATGCCATCTCCATTGGTCCAAGGAAGGCATAGACAAGAATGATCGAGGGCATGGTTCTCAAACTCTGCAGCGCATGCGGTCATCTTTCAAACTTGCAGACTGCTGTGTCTGTCCTCAGAGATCCAGTATGTCTGGGATGTGGCCTGGGGTTTGGCAGTTGAGCAAGCACTGCAGGTGATTCTGTGTTGAGCGATCGTGGGCCACCCTTGAGGAAACACTGATAGAGGAGGGGAGGGTCCAGGCCAAGGAGGCTGGGGACGAGGGGAGGCTTCTGGTGTTTTAGAGGAATGTTCTGCGAACCGCGGACACTGAAGCCTAGGGTTGGGTACAGACCAGCAAGGCAGCAGCAGGATGAGGCTGCTAATTGAGCCCGTGCGGGCTCACCCCTGGTGGCCAAGTATTGGGTCCAGTCCCCTGAACGACAGGCATGGCAGTTGAGAAACTAGAAAGAAGTGAAGGCAGAAAGAGTGTGTCTGTGACTCCGCCTGGACGAACAGGGAAGGGCTAAGTGGACAATTTGCTAAACTATATAACATGCCAATGTAACTTATGAGGTGTGCGTATACGTATGCGTGTTTCAACCACGGCGAATTCTGAAACGAAAGGGCTTTGTTTCCGGAAGATTCATCAATAAGAGTGTTGCCACTGTGCTGCTACTCCCCCAGCTGAATACGAGAGAACTATCTGAACCAAGAATCACATTTTTACAAAGAGGAAAGCCTGTTGTGGAAGCTGCTTGATTTAAAAAAATTTTTCTTAACGTTTATTTATTTTTTCGAGACAGAGAGAGACAGAGCATGAACGCGGGAGGGTCAGAGAGAAGGAGACACAGAATCCGAAACAGGCTCCAAGCTGTCAGCACAGAGCCCGACACAGGGCTCGAACTCATGGACCGCGAGATCATGACCTGAGCCGAAGTTGGCCACTTACCGACTGAGCCACCCAGGCGCCCCATTGAAGCTGCTTGATTTAAATGGGAAGAATGCATTCTAGAGGGGTGGGCTTGCATGGCACTTTCCATTCATTCTGGCATGGAGGAGAGATCAGACTCTAAGTGTGACATGTGCAGACTCACCACCCTGGAGTTACGAATGAGGTTCCTTTATCTTGTGGGACCACCCCCTGTGGGCTCATCACCTACACCTGTGTCAACACGGCACTCCCAAAAAAGTGGGCAATGAGGCAAATAAGCAAGTGCTGTGGAAGAGAGACCCATCTCCCACCAGGTAGTAAGATCGGTCAACTTTTCAATCTGCATCGTGAACAGGATCGTTCAGCTGAGGCTGTACTTTTGTTTCCCTTGGTTGAAGGAGCAATCTCTAACCCTGGACAGCTCTACAAATAAGTATACAGAAAATGGAAAAATGGACGCCAAATTCCTTCCGGTTGGTGATATTGTGTGGGATTTGTAATAATTCTTGAAATCATTCTGCTGCCTTGTATACGCTTTGTCTGCTTTTCTGTTTTTATGATGTTTGAAATGGGTAAGAGAATCTGAAATGCCACATTTGCAAGACCGATTTATTAATTTATGATAGTAGAATAATTGCTGAGAATAATTTTCCTTGTTAAGTCTGCCACAACAAGAGTCTCAATTGCCTGGAAGAATCCAACATGTTAAATTGTGATTGTATTTTCAAATGTCTAAGGAAATAGGATTAATTAAAAAATAAAGGGGAGTAAATGTTTAAGAAGGATTTAACCTGTGAAACTTGCTAGTTGAGCATTGATCAAAAAGCCAGTAGAAATGATTTTTGAAAATCCTTTTTAATTGTTGAATTTGTAAATAGAACAGGATGATTTGTAGGTTGAATTTGGAGGTTTAGGATAAACTAGGTTTTAAAAATTAAAACTTTAATATATTGCATATTAGATTAAACACACACACACTCACACACACACACATACACACACACACACACACACACACAGTGAACTATAATTAGTGTCATCCAGGTACAAAAGCCTCTTTCCCTGTACCACAAAAAGGAAAGAAAAATCAATAACCAAATTCTCATCAGCAGCCTGCAGGGTGTCTCCAGGTCCTGTCTGACATTGGTTGTGATTATTCTTTCCATTTTTTTAAAAATTTTTAATGTTTATTTTTGAGAGACAGAGAGAGACAGAGAATGAGCAGGGGAGGGCAGAGGGAGAGGGAAACAGAATCTGAAGCAGGCTCCAGGCTCTGAGTTGTCAGCACAGAGCCCGACGCGGGGCTTGAACCCACGAACTGTGAGATCACGACATGAGCTGAAGTCAGATGCTTAACCAACTGAGCCACCCAGGCACCCCTGTGATTATTTGTAATAATTTCTGCCAACCCTGTATGTCAAGAGTGATATTTCATTGTTGCTTTAATTTCCATTTCTATGAGGTTGACTGTACTTTCATCTTGAATTGGACATTTGATGGGGGTCTCAGAATTTCTGCTGAAGCCTCACAGCTAAAAGCAGTGGGTGATGCATACCATTGGATTCTAGAGAGAGGCCCTGGACCCATCCCCACAGGACGTGCTAAGGAGTAGCTGAGCTGGCCCAGAGGTTTCTTGCCCACGTTGGGCCCATCAAGAGAAAGCATTAAATCAGTGAGGAAGGCAGGAAATTCTGAAAGGGATGGAGGAGTGGAGAACGCTATAGTTTTTTCTCCTCTCCCCCGTGTGGGGGGGAATCCCTTACCTTCAAGCCAAATATGAGGAGCCCCAAAATGCTGCCCTTAGAAAATGGGGGAAGTCCGGGGGGACTAACCTTCTCCCATCCTGGCCAGCTGTTCACTTAGTGGGGAGGGGGGGAGGATGCATTATACACATTCCACCAGGGGACACAGTAAGGATTCCAATAAAACAAAGCTATAGCTGCTACCTGATCATGTCGGCCTCCTTCTCGCAGTGGAGCAGCAGGACAAGAAAGGAGTTGCAAGATTGGGAGGGATGAACAATAGCCAAATTATGGAAAGAGACAAAATGTCCATCAACTGACGAAGGGATAAAGAAGATGTGGTTTACATATGCAATGGAATACTACCTGGCAACGAGGAAGGATGAAATCTGGCCATTTGCAGCAACGTGGATGGAACTGGAGGATATTGTGTTAAGTGGGATACGTCAGGCAGAGCAAGACAGATATCACATGTTTTCACTCATGTGTGGATCCTGAGAAACTCAACAGAAGACCAGGGGGGAGGGAAAGGGGGAAAAATGTCACAGAGAGGAAGGGAGGCAAACCATAAGAGACTCTTGAGTACTGAGAATAAACTGAGGGTTGATGGGGGGTGGGGGGGAGGGGAAAGTGGGTGATGGGCATTGAGGAGGGCACCGGTTGGGACGAGCCCTGGGTGTTGTATGAAAACCGATTTGACAATCAATTTCATAAAAAAAAATATATTGGGAGGGATGATTGGCCCTATAGCTGCCATGATGGTCTGGAGGCAGGTTCCTGCCATACAGAAGTACTTCTGGAGGCCCGTGGACTGCCTTTCCGTGGCCCAGCAGGGCCCCGACCCCCCGAGGATGAGGGTCTTGAAGCATCACACCAGGCAAGCAACCTAGACCCACTGAAGTCACAGCAACACGCACTCTGTTTTGCTGCGTCTTCTGTATGAAGTCTGGCCACACACCGAAGGCTGTGTCGTTCGGTGTGTCCGGGACGGATGTGAGTGTGCCAAGAGCGACTGGTTGTATCAGGCACCTTTGACGTCTGGCTTCCCATCTTCTCAGGTCACCTGTGTCGCTCTGGTCATTCCTTGAGGCAGCCACCTGGGCACAGGCATCAACTGACGGCACCTGGCCTCAGCTGCATTGAATACCTCCAGCTGTTTCCTCCGGGATTCTCCGCTGCTGCCCTGTGATGCGCCCGCAAGAGCGCGCTGGGCCGTCCTCCGACATGTGACAACCTTGAAGTCCAAGGGAGTTAACATCCACGGGGCAGTTCAGCTGAGCCCTCCAAGAAACAGATGCCGAGACAGAGTGAGGGGTGCATGGGCTTACCGAAAGATAAAATGAGGGCAGGGGGAGAATTTGGTAGGAAATGCCCCTAGATGCCACCCACAGATCAGACACCTGTGAAAGGAAACGAGGAAGCCGGATTGGACAGGGAGAGCCTCGGTTGGTGAGGCAGATCTGATAAAGCGTTGGGCCCACAGAGAGATCTGGAACAAATGCTGCCCAGCAGAGGACTCCCATGTTGGGCAGAAATGGCAAGATCCTAGGACCCCCACCATGCTCACTGGTGAATTGGGTGCTGCTCCAGAAAGGCAGGACTGGCTCAGAAGCTGAGGCCGATCCCGGAGGCCCTGCAGCTGAGACTTTTGGCTAAGTGTACTCACTCCTTACAGCTGCATGCCAAATTCTTTTTTTTTTTTTTTTAAGTTTTATTTATTTATTTTGAGAGAGCACGTGTGCAAAAGTGGGGTGGGGCAGAGAGAGAGAGAGGGAGAGAGAGAATCCCAAGCAGGTTCCGCATTGCCAGCCCAGAGTGCCTGGAAATCTCGAAAGGACGTTGACCAACACATCTCCGTGGCTGCCACGTGAACCAATGGGATTCAATTAAATTTCAACCAGTGGATTAAATAAATACTCCCCTCTTCTATCTCCAAGGCAGATGATTCTGCATTCTACAGGGCTCCACAGAGGGTTCCCAGCAAGACTGGGCCCAGCGCACAGCAAGAATCAGCTCCATAATGTAACTTTGGCCCTCACGCTCCACTCCTGTTTCTTGAGATCTTCTCAGATTACCTGCGCGCAAAACCTGGTCTCAGATTCTGCTTTTGTGGGCACCCAGACTGAGCGCAGATTGCTGTGTTTCTTAATTCAACAGTGCCCTCTTCAGTTGGCACAGTGAAGTTCAGCTTCTTAATGAAGGGTGTGTGGCTTCTGATTTTGTGATAGTGTTTCCGAGGACACTGAAATTCAGATGTTTCCTCTCCTTTCCTTTCACTATCAAGCCTCTAAGGGTTGCCCCTCTCCCTAAGGTCCTCAAGGCTCAGGTGTTTTTCTCTGATCGACTTGGTCTCAAACTTACCATCGGTATTTCCCCACTCAGGACAGAAGGTTCTCCTGGTGTTACTTTCTGGTGGAGGCTATTTTCCTTCTGTTCCTGCTCGAATCCTGTCGTGCCTTTTTCATGAAATCCCCACTGAATTCTCTACTCCAGAGAGGGCTCCGAAGCTGGCTCTGCTTTGCTCCTTGTAAAGCTTCATTGCCCACTTGTAAGTAAATGGTCTTTCAGTATAGGTGTGGGTTAAGAGTAATCCTATTTGTTTCCCTTATTTTTCTACACAGTTTTTGGAGCATGTGTGTAGAGATCCTCCTTTGAGATCCCATGAGAATCAAAATTCCTGATTCAACTTCTCTTCCAGGGTCCTATCTCTTCTTGGGTCAGTGTTGAGGTCATAACTAGAAAATTGTTATTTTCTGTTGTCAATTCTGGGGGGCATACCATGTAGTTAAAGTATGTGCTTATTATTAAAAAAATTTTTCTATGGTTCCCCCCCCCCCCCAATTTGGTGTCTTCTATGCTTTTCTCAAGCCTAGCTAGTATCCTTATGATTGTTGTTTTAAATTCTGGATCAGGTATATTACTTGTATCTGTTTCCATTGGACCCCTGTCCATGACCTGAGCTTGTTCTTTCTTTTGGGATGAATTCCTCCATCTGGGCATTTTGTCTAGGTCTCTGTCTTCTTCTCTGTGTTAGGAAAGCCCATTGTTTCCTGCTCCTGAGAGGAGTGGCTATATTAAGAAGACGTCATATGCAGTCCAGGGGCTAACCTCAAGAAGTATTTCTGGTGTATATTGTGTGAACTCTGCTGTTGTGTTTTGGCTGTTCTTTCCCTCAGGCTGGTCCTCTGCAGAGCTTCTTGTTGCCTGCAGTGGAGAGTGTTTGGACTGTGTCCACTGTGTGGGGAGTTTTAACTAGGTGTGCTTTGGTCTGCTTGTTAAAATAAGCCTGATTGTATTTTCCCCAGAGCTGAAGCTTTGCATGTGGGAATCTGTGCTGGTCTTTTGGGAGAGGGGCCTGCTGCATTGGTTCTCAAGCATACTTGCCCTAGTAAATAGCACCTGTAGAGTGCAGGAGAGGTGGTTCTTGGTGTAAGCGGCTCAAGCCTCCACTGTGGGCACTGTGCTGTTCACTGAAGTCCATCCGTGCTGATGGGTAGGGGTAAAAAATGGCATCAGCTAGCTCTCTCACCCCTACAGAGGAGAGTTTGCACCACCGCTGTTCAGGAAGCCCTCAAACAAGAATGAACAATCTCCCTTCGTGTGTCCCAGGCCTTCCTTAGATCCCTGCCTTCACCTTGTTTGTATCTGAGCTGTTGCCCGCCTGGCAGTGTAGGGCACCTGTGTTTTATCTCAAGCACTCCAGCTGAGTTTCAAAACTCCAAATTTTAAGGACCTGGTGTGGCACGGACCTGTGCTGATCTCACCATGTTGTGGCTGCTACTGATTTGTCCTAGAAAGACACGAACATGCGGGTGCTTGGTGTTTAGAGTCAAGCGCAGCAAAAAGCTGGCATCCAGGTTTGCTACCCTCAGTGGGTGTCTCTGCCCCTGTGCTAATGAAAAGGACAGCTCAGTGGAGCCTGCCAGCTCTTTTGTCCCCGGAGAGGCATTGCCGTCTCTCTCAAATGCACTCCAAGAGGGGGAACTTCTCTCCCAATCTGACCCAGGGGATTCTCAGACCACGCTCTCCACTCCCAGGCCTCTGTCCTCCTTCCCCACCGGAGCATCACTATGCCCGCTGGACTCTACACCTGCCACTGCATGGGCTTCTAAAACTTCAGTCTTTGCGCTCCACTGGTTGCAAAAACTCATGATGATCAGCCGCTTTGGTTTTCCCGATGATTTTGAGGAAATGTGTTTCTTGTGTGAACCCCTGTGTGCTGCTCTTTCTCTCTCTCTCTCCCCACCACCTCTGTGATTGGGGCTCCCTTCCCTCAGTACCTGTGACTCTTTTCTCCCCCAAATTATGTCTCCATACTTCCTACCCTCCTCAACGTGGCCTCTTTTCTCCCTTTAGTTGTGCAGCTAGTTCTGCAGTGCTCAGATGAATTTCTTGAGTGTGCAGAATGATTTGATATTATCTAGCTGTGTGCGAGGGCCAAGGCAAGCATAGGGTTCCTGTACTCCTCTGCTATCTTTGAGATGAGGGGAACTAAGTATTGTCAATTTTATATCATGTATTTAACTTACATGATATCAGGGAGAAAAATAAACATAACTCAAGGACTTTATCCCCTCTTCTAAGGAAGGACTTAGTGTATTTTCAGTTGTACACAAAATGTAGGATATTTGCCTCATGTGAGGTAGCATTATGACTTTCTAATTTTCTTTATTTGGAGATCAAATATAGTTTAAGGTGAGGCGATAGGCCAACTTGACAAGGGTTGGACTCATGATGGTTGATTTTTTTGTGTCAATCTTTCTGGGTCCTGAGGTGCCCAGATGTTTGGTCAAACACTCTGGATCTTTCTATGGAGGTGTGTTTCGGATGAGTTTAACATTGGACCGAATTGGTTTTTTTAAGAGTTTTTTTAAATTTAGCACCTTTGTTGTTATTTATTATGAGTAAGCTCCACACCTAAAGTGGCGTTGGAACTCACAACCCTGAAATCGAGATGGATGAGTTTAACATTTAAATCAACAGGGCTGAGTAAAGCAGATTGCTCTCCCTGCTGTAGGTGGGCCTCATTCAATCAGTTGAAGGCCTGAATAGAGCAAAACCAGCTGATCCTCTCCCAAATAAGAGGAGGTTGAGATAAGGTGCAGAGATTAAGGATTCAGAGATGACCATGTTGAATCTGTGTATCTGTTTATAATGCAAACCAGTCAAAAAATACCAGCTTGAAACCTGGGAAATTTTGCTGAAGATACAGATTTAGGGTCGTCAGCACAATTCTTAAAACCATGCGAATGTACGTAACTATCCATGCAAAACAGGATACTTAGAAGATGCAGTCCATCATGAGAGTTGTTCCCAAAGTGTGGGCCAGAGTCTTGCCTCACAAACACCTGAAGTGCTAGTTAGAATGACAGATTCCTGGATTCCTCCCACACAAACTAAATTCAAACCTCAGGGCCTGGATCCCTGGGACCCTCATGCTTAGCAAGCATTTGGGTGATTTTCACGCACCCCGGGTCTGAGAACATCTCTGCACAGCGAGAAGGCAAACTGACCTCACGGGAGAGTGGTTTCTGGCAGGGTGGCTGATGGCTCCTGGGTCACTAGATGGCACCAAACACACACTAAATCTCCAGTTATGCCGCTTCCTCAGCCAGAATGGAAAAGTGCCGGTTAGAGGCTCCTCTGGACTTTTTACAAGAAATTCTGTGAGAGGATTTCGGCCAGGACTTGTTCACAGTGAAGGAAAGGTAGAGGCAGCAATCTGACTGGAGTATCTGCCCTGACACTGTCCATCGCCCATGAAAGGTCTGCCCAGGAGAGGCTAAAGTTACAGGTAGGGAAGGAGATATCGCTGAGAGCTGTTAATTCCACTGTTGTCTCTGATATCCTGGCTCAAAAACACCCACTCCTGCTGCCCCACGTTCTGTCTGTAGGCTCACAGAGTCTCGAAAGCCTCTAACAGAATGAAGAACCACCCCAGCATCCTCCTGCCTTCACCCTAGACCCTCTGTGCCTCGCCCTTGAGTCGTTTCCACAGTGTTTGACTTGCACTCCCCCCCCCCCCCCCCCCGCCCCAACCTGGGCTCCTTGACCTCCAGTCTGTGTGTGGCCAACTGTGAGATCCCAAAGCACGCCTGTTCAAAGCCACAAGCCTCAGCCTGGCATTCCGTGTTCTCATCTTCTGGACCCGGTGGCCAGAGAGGCCGCTGCACTTCCTGTGTCAGGGGAGTATCGGTGGAGGGAGGCTGCGAAGGGAATGGGAGACGGGGAGGGGGGGGCACTGGGCTCCTGGAAAGGGAAGGCACGAGTGTCACAAATGGAGGAATGGGAGCAAACCAGGGAGGGTTCAGTCAGGGACCGTGTGGGGGGAGAAGACATACCTGAAGAGAGTAATGGAGGAGAGTTTCATGAGGGAGCAATGACAAGGGATTATAGGCTCACGGAAAACCAGCGAGAGCTGAGGACCACAATAGGGCCAGCAACACGGGGAAGCGAGCCATTACCATCCCCGGGGCTAAGGGCAGCTGAGGGGCAATTACTGGAATCTAGCATAAGAGCTAAGGCTTCAGGGGGGGCTGTAGGAGGACTGGAGGGAACCAGGGGAGCAAATGTCCCAACCTCCCCTTCTTTGGATCTCTGCTCCCTGCTTCCTCCTGTCTCCACTCCCCGGGATCTCTACTGGGGCCTCCCTTTGGTCAAACCCAGTGGGAAGCCAGAAGGCAGAGGCCTCCTTTGATGCAGGTGCGAAGTTCAGCCTGAGGCAGAGAGCAGAGAGGAGAAGGCAGAACCGGATCCTGGTGGGACAGGAAGAGAATAAGCAGTTAGAACCAGCTGGGACCATGGAAGACACACGTGGAAAGTTCAGCCCTTTGCAAGTTCATCATGATGCAGTGGGACAAGCAAGGACTTTTGGAGCTAGAGGGGGCTGTGCTCACCCCTACAGCATACTCCACCATAGACACTTCGAGCAAGTTTCTTAATGCCTAACATGGAACAATGTTCCACGCAACACGTGTCTTCTAGATTTTGTGTGGGTTCAAAGAGATACTGTGTGCCTCTGTATTAGCCTGGGTGTGGTCAGGGGGATCCAGGGCAAAGGGTCTCTTGGCTCTCCATGTCCTCACTATATGCTTAGCAGTCCAGAGGGACTTCCAGAGACTTCTCTCATAGCTGGGCCTAGTGGCTTGGAGCTGAACCAACAGTCTGATCGCTGGGGCCCGGGACCAGCACAAGGGCTCTCTTGCTGCCTTCTCTAGACCAAGGACACCTACAGGGACTGACAGGCAATAGGTTAGCTCTGGGGACCAGTCAGACTCTGGGCTGGGCCCATTGTTGTCCCCAAGCCGTCCTTTTAATACACAGCCCAAGGGGCCTCACTTCTGCTTTTCAGAAGTGGGAGCCTTGGTTCCTACCTGATTGCCTTTGAGGTTGTTTTTTCCATCCTCCCTGCCCCTGGTGCCCTCACACTCCTCAGTCTTGCTCTTCAGGTTCTCGGGGCTACGGTGAGTGTCTGCAAGGCCAGGCGGGCCCGGCAGTGTTCACGGGGCTCGGGGCTCAGACGGGGTCTGCTCCTGCAGCGAGGGGCTAGTCTGTGATCCCAGGGGCAAAGAAATGACCGTTTACCAATTAACAGGGGACTGGGCTGGATTGGGCTGGTTTGGCTTCGAGGCCACATAGGCCGATGAAGGAAGGACTGGAGTCCGTTGCTCACACCCAGATCAGGAAGAAACTGTCTCCCACAAGTCCCAGCATCAGCCTGTGTTTCTACGACCAGCGCATGCCCCTCTGATGCACACCACACGCCCCCCACTGCTACCGGCCGGCCTGGAAAGGAACACACAGGAGAGCAAGGCATGAGGAGGCAGAACCGGGAGGGCCTGAGTGTCCCCTGCTCCGGAAACCTGAAATGTGACCCCAATATTATTTCCTATTGTAGTCATTCCGTTAATGCTTCTTTATTAAAAAGCATTAATGAAAATTTTATAAAGAGCCCTTCTTATCCCATTTTGGCTTTTACCCATTTCTTTAAAAGAGAGCGGAAGCTTCAAGAAATGGAAGCAGGCTGGGCCTTTCTTCAGATGGTGAAGGGCCCTGCTCCAGAGGGTCACAGAGCATCTAAAATGATGCGGGTGCAGGTGGAGGTGAGTCCTAGACTGCATCCCCTCCCTAGAATTAGGAGGGGAAACTCTGGTCTGGCTGTGAAATGGTTTGTGAAGGCCCGGGGCCTGGGACTACCCAGCCCCCCCACCCCCCCCCACCCCTGCTTCCTGCAGGTGGGTGGGCTGGCCCCTCTCTAACACACAGCTGCAATCTACCCAGGAGGGGCCGCACCTCACAGGCCAGCCTCTCCTGCCTCGGCAGCAGCTGCCAACCCCTCTCCACCCCCACCCCCCCCCCCCACCACCACACAAGAGACACTGCAGATGTGGCTCCAGGCACCGACCCCCAGGCTGGGGGCAGTCACCTGGGGCATCGGAGCCTGAGTCCCAGAAACACACACCCAGCTGGGCAACAATGACAAAGACAGACCCTGGCCCCCCAAAGTAAAAGCCTTGGCAAGTAGAAGCAGCCACTAAGGATTACAAATAAGTTAAGGGCGAACAATTGGGTCAGGCCGCTTATTAACTTGCTAATATAACAGGCAGTGGGAATCCCTGAGGGAGGGAGGGATGATAATGGTACAATAGCTACCATTTACTTCTTGCCAGGAGCTGCAGCTACATGTTTTACAGACATTATCAGCCACCCTGCACTATGGGTATTGTTTTTTTTTTTTTTTTCACTCCAGAGATAAGGAAATTGAGGGCTAACAGAGGTTAGAAACTTGCTGGCAATCTTAGGAGTAAAGGATGAGAATTCCAGACCAGATCTGTCTCCTAAGCTTTTAACATGAGGGTTTCATGCCCTCGTTCCTAGAAGGGAGGAAGGGAAGGCAGGGTCTGGTAGCCGACCCCCCAAAATGGGTCAGTGTTGCTAGGAAGTAGCATTTAGGCATCAAACACTTAAACCTGACCTCCCTCCTCTGATTTTAAAATCTAATCTCTTGAATTCTCAGTGCAGACACACTATCTCTTCCTGGCTGCGAGTTACTGCTTCTCTTCATTTGCTATATTTTCATCTTCTATGTGGTGCCACGTGCTATGCTTTGCCCTGGGTCTGCCAAGATCATGAAACCATGCAAGTGCTTTGAGGACATTGGAGAGAGGATTCTTCTGCCTGGAAGGAGGAACTGGGAAGGCTTCCTGGAGGAGGAAGTGTTTCAGCTGGGCCTGGAAGAATGTTAGGGTTTGGTGCAGGAATCCTTCTGTTGGAGAAGTAGATGTAGAAAGTTTAGAGGGGGTGGACAGCAAGCTGGAAAGCCAAACCCAAGAAGCTCTACTAGGCCACCTGTGGTGCTTATGAACTGAAGTAAATCTCTTTTTCTTCTCAAGGTCCCCCAAATTTGCTAAGGTCCCGGGCTTTCCAGGAAGTGACCTTCTTTACCACCTGTGAGAACAGGAGCCAAACTCCTATTCCCAGGAGGACGTTGTAGGCATTAGGTCCACAAGTAAAGTCAACCCTTGTTCCTTAAAAGTGGCTGGTCACACCTAATTCAGTGAGGATTATTCTCAAACGTGCCACTCCTGTTAAGGTCTCGCTTGTACAATCGTTTGTCTAGTTATGTCCTGGCAGGAACTTACACAAATATATCACCACAGACAATAAGGAAACTTAGAATTCAGAACTTCTGGTATGGGGTTCGAGGATAATCAGACAACATTTTCACATGTTTTATTTCAGTTTACCAAAGTCGTTTATTAAATTGATGGGGATGACAGAAAGCTTAGGAAGAAAGAGAAAGGACTTTTCTTATCTGTAGGGAAGATAGACCATTCAAATGATACCGATGATATTAAAAATAAAATAACCGTAAAAATGTCCCTCATCAGTGTTATGCCCAGAATTCGTGATCCCCAAATACCGCCAGGGAGCCGAGTCCGATGCAAAAGCAAAAGAGCCTTTATTTGAGCTAGCTCGAGCTCAATCCCCTACCTGCAGCGGTGAGATACCGGAGAGAGAGAGCAGAGTTTCAAAGGGACAAAGGTTTTATTGGGGCCTAGGGGCAGTTGGTGAGGTAATGGCTGTGGCCTCAGCCGATTGGCTGGGGAAGGGTCCGAGTCCTGTTAGGCAGGTGGGGGGGGGGGGCGGTTACTCAAGGGGAGGAGGTGTGGTCAAGGTGAAGGACACAGAACAAGATGAAGTTGGCCCGCGTAGGCCCGCCCTTTCAGTCAGTTTATTTGGTCTTATGTCATTCATTCTTATTCTGCTGGATCCTGGGTTAGGAGTCTGCTTTCATGAAGCCGACTGTGTCTGGACTAAAACGAATCCTGGAAATCCTGGCTCAGTCCACTACTGTGGCCTGAAAGTTGTCTGATCAATGCTGCACAGAAGCCTGGGCCTAGAGCCGGTCTTTGAAGTGTCAGTAGTTTATAGTACATGGTACAGTCTTTCCTGCAATCTGGGCTCAGAGACGGTCCTTTGCTGAAGACACGAATGCTGGACTGTAGCTTACAGAAGAGACTTCAAGCAAGCAACTGAATGAGACTAAAGCCACCTGTAAATGACAGTGAGAGACTAAATGTCCTAACAGATGAGAGGCAGACCACAGACAAAAGTAGAACTGACCCACAACCTGCAGCAACCAGCCCAGGGAGCCAACCTACTGTATAGGTAGTAACTTGTTCAAGGAGCCGAAGGGTAACTTTTATAGCAATTGGCCCCGGATGGCCAAGACGTGATTAATTACTGAAAACTTCCCTAAATTTTGCCCCTACTTCCAACTTTGGGCCAACTAGAGAAAGCCAGACATGATGCCCTAAATATGATCAATCACACAGGATGCCCACATGGTTAGCTCTCGTTAGTTCATCCACAGCTTCCCCGAGCCAACAGCTTCGAATCAGGGCACATCTAAAGTCTTGCCTCCTTCCCGCTTATAGAGATTTCCCACTCTGCCTGCCTTTGAGTCTCAGCTAACATGTAAGTGACTGTGGATGCCTTCTCTGCTGTAGCAAGCTCAGAATAGCCTTTGCTGCTTCCTATTTGGGTGGTTTCTGTTTATTTCCACAACACAGACCTAAGGGCTGTGGTTATTTTATGACTGATTACTGTCAAGTGTGAAAGATCCGATGCATGTTAATAAAGTTGAAGATGTAATTGTCAAGGAAATTTGATTGTTTCAATGGCATAAAAAATAAAGGTTGGAAAATCTTGAGGTTAACATATAACAAATGCCAAGACATGTTTTTTCCTTAGAATATTAAGTAAAGAGATATAATAAGTATAGATTTGGGCCTAGATATTTGTATTTTTTTTAAAACTCCATGAATAAGTCTGCATCCCAACTTAAGAGTCACTGGCCTAGAATATGCTTTATGCAAATTAAAGAAGTGGCCAATTAAACATTTTAATGATAGGCAAAATCATTATCGATATAACATGATACTATTGTTTTCAGGCAAAGCACCTCTAGCACTCTGACAAGTATAGGAAAATGCAACAGACTATTTCATCAGAGTTTTGATGAGTGTTATCCCAGAGGGAAAAAACATTATGGCAGCCAGAGCACTGCCAAATACCCAGGGTTTTCCCACAAAAACCTATAATTCCTAAAATATTTATATTAATAACATTTTGCCTATGCAAATTTAATACAGGGAGAGTCAAGTAGCTTTTCTGATGTGACAACTTTCCATACAACTGTTGTAGTAGAAGCATATCAAATCAAATTATTCCTAAAAAAAATTTTTTTTACCATTTATTTATTATTGAAAAACAGAGAGAGACAGAGCACGAGTGGAGGAGGGGCAGAGAGAGAGAGGGAGACACAGAATCTGAAACAGGCTCCAGGCTCTGAGCTGTCAGCACAGAGCCCAACGCGGGGCTTGAACTCATGAACCACGAGATCATGACCTGAGCCGAAGTCGGACGCTTAACCGACTGAGCTACCCAGGTGCCCCTCAAATTATTTCTAATACTTCTCTTTTTGTAAAGTAAAAAAATAAATCGTTATGAATTTCCAGGAAATTTTAGGTGTATGAGAGATAGTGAAAGCTTTATTTTTTCCTATATGTCGGACGCTTAACCGACTGAGCTACCCAGGTGCCCCTCAAATTATTTCTAATACTTCTCTTTTTGTAAAGTAAAAAAATAAATCGTTATGAATTTCCAGGAAATTTTAGGTGTATGAGAGATAGTGAAAGCTTTATTTTTTCCTATATGTGGGATCCAATTTTGATCAGGCAAAATTTAAAAAACAAAAACAAAAACTTGTAAAAGGAGGTTTGGAATGTTGTCTAAGGTAGGATCATGGGTTGACTGAGAATTAGTATTAGTTACCTGTTCTGTCAAAATGACAAAACGTTTAGAAGTAAACTTAAGTGACATGGGATTGAAGAGAATCTTAGTTCTTTTGTAAGTGGAGATCCTTGTTTTTTTTTCCTTAAATGATAAAGGTCCTAATGAAGTCAATATGGAATTCAGAAAATTATTCTGGTAAGACCCAGAATCTCTATTATATAGGTAAATTATAAAGAAGGTAGAGAATAGTCTTTCATAGGCAGATTCATTAATCGGTAAACTGAAAAGAAAGCCCGTCAACGTGGAATGAACTTTGCTGTAATTTTAACACATTTTATAGCTTTGGTGTTTGTTTGTTTTTTCAGATGCGGGTAAACCAAGACAAATACATTTAACTTTCCAAGCTTTGTCCTTTGTTAAACTTTTTTGTATTCTGGAACAAACTGATTCTTCTCCATCAGGATGGTAGTTCTCTCTCAAGGGTCCATGAGGTGGAAACTATTCTAATAATAATACCAAGATGTTATTTTTGTTAACATGCAATGCATTTGTCATTGCTTATCTTTATTTTTTTTTTAATTATTTAATGTTTATCTATTTTTGAGAGAGAGAGACAGAGTGTGAGCGGGGGAGGAACAGAAAGAGGGAGACACAGAATCTGAAGCCGGCTCTAGGTTCCACACTGTCAGCACAGAGCCCGACGCGGGGCTTGAACTCACGAACTTCGAGATCACGACCTGAGCTGGAGTTGGACACTTAGCCACCTGAGCCACCCAAGCGCCCCTATCATTGCTTATCTTTAAATGAACCAATCAATAAATGTCTTAAAAAGTCTCAGTATCAGTTTCTAATCTGGATAGAATTGACAGTTATAACCCACTTATATAAAAGGTCCTTGGGATAGTCTCTGTGAGGATCACTAGTGATCCTGTCTCAGTCATGCGTTTGTGTAGCCTCCTCTCCTTGAGTGTGGGCTGGACTTACTGACTTGCTTCTAATGAAGAAAGTATGACAGAAGTGATGGGGTGTCACCCCTGATGTGAGGTTACAGAAAGACTGTGTGACTTCCCTCTCAGATGCTCTCTCCCCCTCTATGGCTCACTCACTCTGAGAGGGTGGCTGCCTGGATGTGACCTGCTCTATGGAAAGGGCCTGTAATTGGAAACTGAAGAAGGCTGTTGGTCAACAGTCAGTGAGAAAAGATACACCCAGGTCTGAGGCCCCCGTGCAGTATACTCCTCCGGAGGTGATATTTACTGGGTTCTGTCCGGTGAATCCAGCGTGTGACTTAGATAATCTCCAAAACTGTGAAAAGATGACTTTTTTTTTTAACAAAAAACAAAATCACAACTCACACAAACATAAAATAAACACATGCGAAACATGTTGTTTAACTGACTTGTTTATTTTATTTTTTAATGTTTTCATTTATTTTTGAGACAGAGAGAGACAGCATGAGCAGGGGAGGGACAGAGAGAGAGGGAGACACAGAATCCAAAGCAGGCTCCAGGCTCTGAGCTGTCAGCACAGAGTCTGACGCGGGACTCTAACCCACGAACTCTGAGATCATGACCTGAGCTGAAGTTGTACGCTTAACCGACTGAGCCACCCAGGTGACCCTTGTTTAACTGATTTATTGATGTGAGAAAGCTCAGGACATTACAACCACTTTGAATGTCAAAATAAATTTGCTTAATTACATGAAACCACCCGATAGTCACAGGGCAATCATCAGTTTCACCTTCACCAGCTACAATTTGCTTTTCCATGGACAAGAATCCAATATATTCTTAATTTCTACAACATACAGAGTTGTAAAATAGCTCAAAGATAATGACAGTGGAGATAACCTAGCATGAGTACTAGAGAGGACACCATGCCATCTTCTTTGACCTTTCCTAATTTGTTTTTTTAGAGAGAGAGAGTGAGCACAAGAACAGGGGAAAGGGGCAGAAAGAGAGAGAGAGAGAGAGAGAGAGAGAGAGAGAGAGAATCTTAAGTAGGTTCTGCACTCAGTGTGGAGCCTGATATGGGGCTTGATCCCACGACCCTGGGATCATGACCTGAGCCAAAAATCAAGAGTCAGACACTCAACCTACTGAGCCACCCAGGTGTCCCTTCTTTGTTCCTTTCAAAGTGTTTCCCGATTTCGCTAACAGAGAGCTTTGTAGGATTAATGCCACATGTCCCTTTTTCCATGTCTGATTAAATGAGAATCTTTCTCAAATATGGCATACCAGACATGGCCTTGGTTGTACAGTCAGCATTCACAATTATATGCTGGTGAAAAAAAAAGCCAGATTTTATTGAACCTATGCAATAACTATATTGTGTTCATAAAAAAAATTAGGAGACTCCCTATGAGTTTCTGAGTTGGTGGGTGAGGAGAGCACCCATAAGAATTGAATACAATTTGTTTCGAAGCAGAGTCTACTAAACTAAGGGTTAGAGATAGCTTAAGAAGGAAGAGAAAGTGTTTCCTGATAGATCCATTGAAAAAAATTACATAAAACCAGCATGAACAACACTCTCAACCGAAAGCTCCAATTAAGTTTACCTTGTCAAGGTCACTCAATCTAACATAATAATGTCAATAATTCTTTTTTTTTTAATGTTTATTTATTTTTGAGAGAGAGTGAGAGCAGGGGAGGAGGAGAGACAGAGGGATACAGAGGATCTGAAGCAGGCTCTGTGCTGACAGCAGAGAGCTCCATGTGGGGCTCGAACTCATGAACCATAAGATCGTGACCTGAGAGGAAGTCGCACGCTCAAAGAACTGAGCCACCCAGGCACCCCATGTTAAGAATCCTGCTGCTGCCGAGATTTCAGTCTGTAGTTTGTCTTCATGAAGCTGTTTGCTTCCAGACTAGAGCAAGTCTTGGAAATCCCACTTAGTCGACTGGTGTGGTCTGAAGTTGTCGAGGAAGTGTCAGCTTGGAGGCTTGTACCCACCCGGCTACTTTTTGAAGTGTCAATAGTTCAAAGTCCCTGACTCCTTCTTAGATGAAGACACACATATACTCTGGTTTCTCTTCAGATCATATAGATGAAGACACAGACTCTAGCTTATTAGAGAGATGTCAGGCAAGCATCCAAGTGAAACAAAAATTATTTGTAGATGACAAAGATGGAAAGGCTGAGGTCAATCATTACAGTGACCGATAACAGCAGAATATAAGATAATAAAAATGGGGTACATTTTGCGTGGATTTGATCAATGTTTTTCTCTGAGAGTGAATGCAGTGAAAAATTTCCAGGGTCTTCACATAAAGCATACAATTAAAAAATATTTATATTCATAATAGTTTACCTGTTCTAATTTAATTCGGGAAGGCTAAGAGTTTTTTTTGTTTTTGTTTTTTTTAATGATTTGATAATTCTTCCTATGCAGCTCTTACAATAATGTTGAGCTAGTTAGGAAATATGGAGCGTGCCAAACAAACCTAATTATTTTGAACATCCCCTTCTGTTTTCAAGGCAAAATAACAAATTGTTGCCACTTCCCAGGAGCCCTTTGGGTTATCCCAGAGATTTGGTAGGTCCCCAGGTGTATGAGGGGCACACTGTGTTGTAAGCAGCTTACCTGCCCCCTGAGGAGAGCACACTGTAGTAGCTTGGGGATGATCACCAAAACCCCAGAAACATTACTTTCAAAATGGCAGATCCATGACTCTGACAGAAATTTTAATTGGACCCTTATCAAAGATTATAGAACTCTTTAACTAAAGAGGGAACCGGTGGGATGTGAAAACCAGTTTAAATCAAGATTTGACATACAGTAACTTACAGTCTCCCTGGAACAAAACTCATGTGCTCAGTTATGGACAGGGACCATTCCCATTGTTGTAGAAGAAAACATGTGCATGACATCAGTTTTCTACAACTTAACCCTGAATTCCACAGAGCTGTGAAGTAGCCGAATCTGTCAAAGGCAGTCAAGGGTACGCAACCCCTGTAGAGCTAGACGGTCGCACTAGACGAGGCCAGCGTTGCCTAAAAGGTGTTCCTAATAATAATTTTCTTCAGTTTTGAGTCCTTGACATATTTTTTCCCCCTGAGAAGCAGGGAGGTTTTGTAGAGGAGTTACAGAGTATCCATCTGTGTGGGTGGAGGATGTGCAACGGGGCCAGGCAAGGAGGTTTTCATGTATCAGCCATGAGACCGAATTGTGACAGCCTTCTGTGTCATCCACAAAATCCAGACTTTGCTCTGCACAATAACAAGGTTTTGAAGCAGGGAAGTGACATGATCACGTATATTATTTATATATAATATATATGTTATATATGATAAAACTTTATATAAATTATATAACCTTATATATAATATATATTTTTTACATGTTATATAACTTTAATATATATTTTATATATTATATAACTTTATATATAGTATATATTAAGATAGAATTATCTATTTTTAATTATTACATAATTAAGAATTAATATAATTACATTATATATAATTGATATATTATATATAATTATATATTAATATAATCAAGAATTAATGTAATAAATAATTAATACAATCATTAATATATGAAGATAGATATTATTAATATCTATTTAATTTAATATATATTAATGATATGTTAAGAATTATTCATATAATTTTAAAATATTTAAAAATATATTTTTACATGCTATATAACTTTAATAAATATTTTATATATTATATAACTTTATATATAATATATATGAAGATAGATACAACTATATTTAATTATTACACAATTAAGAATTAATATAATTATATTTTATATATAATTAATATATTACATATAATTATATATTAATATAATCAAGAAATAATAATCAATAATTAATACAATAATTAATATATGAAGAGAGATATGATTAATATCTATTTAATGTAATATATGTTAAATGATATGTTAAGAATTATTCATATAATTCTAATATATTTAAAATACATACATTTGTATATTAAAAACACCAATCAGCAGAAGGTCATTTGGAGAAGAAAGAGATGGAAACAGGGGTTCAGTTAGGAGGGCAGTGTGATGGTCCTGGGAGAAGACAACCAGGTTATTCAATAGTCAGGAAGAAGAGGAGAGGATGAGGCATCTCCAGGGTAAAGCAACTGACACCTGGCCAGGTATTAGAGTCAGAAATCCAGAGGCAGGATGCATCCACAATTATCCAAGATGACTGCCTTGAAGCCATTGTTGGAGTCTGGGAATATGGGAGGGGCAGTAGATTCCAGAAGAATGAGTTCAGTTTTAGACACGCTGCGTGAGAGAAGACTGGAAGGCTTCAATAACAACATCTAAGGGACAGTTGAAAATCTGGTTGGGACTGAAGGAGAGTGGTCAGGGCTGGGAGTGAGGTACCAAAGCCAGAGAGGTAGGGGCGCCTGGGTGGCTCAGTCGGTTGGGCGTCTGACTTCAGCTTAGGTCATGATCTCATGGCTGGTGAGTTCGAGCCCCATGTCGGCCGCTGTGCTGACAGCTCAGAGCCTGGAGCCTGCTTTGGATTCTGTGTCTCCCTCTCTTTCTGCTCCTCCCCCACTCGTGCTCTGTCTCTGTCTCTCTCTCAAAAATAAATAAACATTAAAAAAAAAAAAAGCCAGAGGGGTGGCTGTGTGGCTCAGAGACTGTGAAGACAAGAGGGTGGGAAGTGAGTTCCAGCAAAGAGGGAAGAGAGCCCTTAAGAAAGCTGGCAAGCAGTGGAAATAGGAGAGCTTTGGAACAGTTCCTTCATCTGACCCTTTATTCTATCACTTGTGACATTGATTATCACTTCCTACCTTTGTGGAGGCTATTTGGGAAAGCTGCTTCCCTAACCAACCACATTTCTACGGTGTAGCCCCGATCAGCATAGAGCCTTGCACACAGTTGCCACTCCGTACACAGTGAGTATATAAGGAAAAGAATGATGAAATGAAGAGACTAGAAAGGAGTTCTAGGCTACAGAAGGAAACTGAGACAATGGTCTGCTGGAAATATCTGAAGAGGAACATCAGGACGGCATAGAAAACCGTGGACTGGGACGGGGAGGCCCTCCAGGGAGCCGCCACTATGGATTGGTATGCACAACGGCTCGCTCCGTTCTGGTGGCGGCGTGCCCAAAGGCAACCTCTCTCAGTCCCCTGGACCAATGCCATCTGCAGCCGGGCCATAAGCCAGAGCATTGCCTTCTGACCACATGTATAGTGTGCATCCTTATAGGGAGGCTCCTTGGGAAAGGATCTGGGTCTGCCTATATAGCCGGCTGATTGATTGCTCAAAGAGAGCACGGACTCAGACCATCAATAAAAATAACCAGTTCATCAGGAATCTCACGTTTCCACTTCTGATTTCACTCTTTTGAGTTGGATAACCACTAGCTTCTCTTGGTCAGTGTGCACATATACTCACCCACTGTTTTCCCTGCTGGCTCTCCTGTTCCTGGTTGATGCCTTTCTCACTGTATAGTCATTATCTGGCACTACAGAGCTAATATTTAAAAGAGGAAGTTTTAATGTTAGACCGGATGGACTTAGCAGATTCATTCAGAGCATTCCATTCAAACATAACAGAATACTTCTCAAGTACACATAGAATATTCCCCAAGATAGATCGTATGTTAGGTTACGAGACAAGTCTTAACAAATTTAAAAAGACCGAAATCATATCAAGCATATTTTTTCTGGCCCAAATGGTATGAAGCTAGAAATCAATTACAAGAAGAAAACTGGAAAACTCACAAGTATGTGGAGAAGAAACAACAAGCCACCAAACAACCAACGCATCAATGAAGAAATCAAAAGTGAAATGAAAAACACCCCGAGTCAAACAAAAAAGGACAGTCTCTTCAACAAAGGGTGTTGGGAAAACTGGACAGCTACATGCAGAAGAACGAAACTAGACCCCTATCTTACACCATACACAAAAACTAGCTCAAAATGGATTAAAGACTTGAATGTAAGACCTGAAAGCATTAAATTCCCAGAATTTAGGAGTAAGCTCCTTTACATCGGTCTCGGCAATGACTTTTTTGGATCTGACACCAAAAGCAAAGGCAACTAAAGCAAAAATAAACAAGCGGGACTATAGCAAGCTAAAAAGTTTCCACACAGCAAAGGAAACCACCAACAAAATGAAAACGCAACCTATGCAATCGTAGAAATTATTTGCAAATCATATGATAAAGGGTTAATATCCAAATTATATAAAGAACTCGTGCAACCCACGAGCAGAAAGCCAAACAATCGGATTAAAAATGGGCAGAGGATCCAAATATCCATTTTTCCAAAGACACGCAGAGAGCCAAGTGCACAAAAAGATGCTCAGCATGAGTGAACATCAGGGAAATGTGAATCAAACCCACAATGAGGTATCACATCACACCTGTCAGAATGGTCCACATCAGAAGACAAGAAATAACAAATGTTGTCGAGGAAGTGAAGAAAAAGCAATTCCACTTCTTGGTATTTATCTTAAGAAAAGGAAAATGCTAACTCAAGAAGATGTCTGCACCCATGTTCATTACAGCGTGATTAACAATAGCCAAGATGTAGAAGCGGCCCAAGTGTCCATCGATAGGTAAATGAATAAACTCACCCATATAAAAAGAATGAAATCTTGCCATTTAAATATTAGCTCTGCAGTGCCAGATAATACAGATGGAACTTGAGGGTATCATGCTGAAATAAGTGAAGACAAAGTGAAATAAGTCAAAGAAAGACAAATACCATGTGATCCCACTTAGATGTAGAATGTAAAAACCAAAAAAATGAGGCAGAGCAAAAAACAAAACCAAAAACAACTAAGCTGATAGGTACAGAGAACAGATTGGCGGTTGCCAGAGGGGGGTGGGGTGGGCAAATGAGTGAAGGGAGAAAAAGATACAAACGTCTAATTATAAAATAAGTATATTCTGGGGCGCCTGGGTGGCTCAGTCGGTTGGGTGTCCGACTTCGGCTCAGGTTATGATCTCACGGTTTGTGGGTTCGAGCCCCGCATTGGGCTCTGTGCTGACAGCTCAGAGCCTGGAGCCTGTTTCAGATTCTGTGTCTCCCTCTCTCTCTGACCCTCCCCTGCTCATGCTCTGTCTCTCTCTGTCTCTGTCTCAAAAATAAATAAACGTAAAAAAAAAAAATTAAAAAAAAAAAAGTAAATTCTGAGGATGTCTTGTACAGCATGGAGACTATAGTTAATCATGTCGTATTGCATATTTGACAGTTGCTCGGAGAGAAAGTCTTAAAAGTTCTTATCACAAGAAAAAAATTCTGTAACCGTGTATGGTGACAGACATTAATTAGATTTATTATAGCGAGCATTTCACAAATATCAATATATGTATTTGTATCTACAAATATCAAATCATTATGTTGTATACCTAAAACTAATATAATGTATGTCAGTTATATCTCAAAAAAATGTAGAGGTTTTATATCTAGCCGTCGCCAGCTTTACAGTGTTGCATTTTTGGGAAAGATTTGTTGCATTTTTTTCTTTTGACCTGGTATCTGTCCTTGGTTTTGTATTTATCCTGTGGTGCTTATCCTTGATTTCTGCCACATTAAAGCCATAGGAGCCCTAGGCTGAATACCTGAATACCTCAGACCGATATGGCCCGTCCCGGATGAGAAAAAACAAACACCCCATCTTATTCCTCTAGCAAAGGTACAGTAATAAATTCACTTTTTTTTTTCAACGTTTATTTATTTTTGGGACAGAGAGAGACAGAGCATGAATGGGGGAGGGGCAGAGAGAGAGGGAGACACAGAATCGGAAACAGGCTCCAGGCTCTGAGCCATCAGCCCAGAGCCCGACGCGGGGCTCGAACTCCTGGACCGCGAGATCGTGACCTGGCTGAAGTCGGACGCTTGACCGACTGCGCCACCCAGGCGCCCCAATAAATTCACTTTTTAAGCATTCTTCACTTAATACCATCCTACTACGGTAGTAAACACGGTAAACATTAAAGCAACATTTCCCAACTATGTCCAATATCATCCCCAACATCAGTAAGACCAAATATTTTGTTTTTAAAATTTTGTTCAATGTTTATTTATTTAGAGAGAGAGAGAGACAGAGCGTGAGCAGGGGAGGGGCAGAGAGAGAGAGAGGGAGACACAGAATCGGAAGCAGGCTCCAGGCTCTGAGCTGTTAGCACAGAGCCCGATGCGGGGCTCGAACTCACGAACCGTGAGATCACTACCTGAGCTGAAGTCGGGCACTTAACCGACTGAGTCACCCACGTGCCCCTCTTTCTTTCTTTTTTTTTAACGTTCATTCATTTTTGAGAGACAGACAGAGCGTGAACGGGGGAGGGGCAGAGAGAGAGGGAGACACAGAATCCGAAGCAGGCTCCAGGCTCCGAGCTGTCAGCACAGAGCCCAACCCGGGGCTTGAACTCAGGAACCACGAGATCATGACCTGAGTCGAAGTCGGATGCTTAACGGACTGAACCACCCCGGTGCCCCAGTAAGACCAAATATTGTAAATTTTTGGCATATGGTGTATTTATTTAGAGAAGGGGGTCCAATCTCTTTTAACTGTGAGGATCCCTTTAACGTGTCAAACAACTTACTGGAGGCTCCCAGGTGTATCTGAAGTTTTAATGAGCATTCTGATGACGGACCAAAGCATTATGACCGACAGCTTTTATGTAACCCTTTCAAATGAGTTTATAATTAGTTAATGACGGCGTTGTACGCCATCACACTGTCGGTTGGCAAAGGTCAAGCCTCCTGGTTTAGTTTCCTGCTACAATGACTCTGGACTTGGATGGCGTGGCCTGCTGTGGCCAGAGAGACCTCAGCGGTCTCGACGCCAGCATCAGCTTGGTAGGTGCTCACTTACCCTCTGAGTTTGCCATCTTGGCACCTGACTGCCATCATGCGAGGAAGCTAGGCTAGCCTCCTTGAGCATAAAAGACCATAAGGGGACAGAGAGAGGCCTGACTGCCCCAACTGAGTTATCAGCCCAGCCACCAGCTGAATGCAACCACATGTGTGATCCCAGGCAAAACCAGCAGCATCAGCCGGCCCGGGAGCAGAATCGCGAGAAATAACAAATTCAGTGTTGTTTTAAGCCGTTAAATTTCAGAGTAGTTTGTTAGGCAGCAATAGATAATCAAAACACAATGATATTTACAAAATTTGAAATCTACTAATATATATATGAATCACATGGATTATTCATTCATTCAAGAAATATTTCCCAGGGCCTACTATATGCACATTGTTCAGACCACCCTCAGGGCTGGCTCTGCATGAGGATTCATGGACCCTTTGGAATAACCCGTGGCCCCAGAAAGTCTGCGACTCACAAATAGGGAAGAAAGTTCCAAATTGAGATGCTATTCTATATAGTGTATTTTCAAAGTTAGAAAAAAACTGGAACCGCCTCCCTACCCGCACCCCAGGTCTGTAATGCAAACCGATCCTTCAAATCTGGTGGTTTGATCACTGGTCTGAAAATAAAGACTGAGCTGTGGTTTTGTACCTGCAGGAGCTATTTTTCTTTGCTCTTTTCTTTGCTCCTTAATTATTTGCTGTATTATGCTTTTGGTCAAACAGTTTGTCTGCAACAGGAACTAATCATGTGTTAATGTAGCTCTTTACAGTTTATAAAGTGTCCTTCGTTTTACAAAGCACTTTCAGGGACATTATCTCATTAAACCTTGAAACGACCCAGGAAGGTTGATTGCTGCAGGCCCCTCGGAGCAAACACGTGTGTAGAAGTTCTGTGCAAATCTGTCACCACTGTTGGACAAATGGTTTTGAGCACGGACCTAATGAGGGATTGGGAATTTTCATAAACTTGGATTAAAGATGGCACTCTCATAAATGACATCTTCACAATACAATTCAAAAGGTGACACTCTTTCTTATATGGCATTAATGCTTTTTCAATCAGAATTTCAGGTCAATGTCTGTTTTGTGCTCTCAAAGTTTTAATTAAGACAGAAGAACTTTACTATCTCCTAACCTTTGCAATATCCATTACAAGTTTGGATCTTTCTCTTTTTGAGGCCCCCGTTCCTCTAGGGATCTTTTAGCAAAAAGAATGTGATTCAAAGATTTCCAGATGTTACTTTTCAGATGTGTCTCAGCACGCATCTATAAACCATCTGGTAGCAGGAACGGCTGGATTGGGTCCAAATGTAAATGTTCATTCAGGTAAACGGGTATTAATAGAAGAACCTGAACCAATTAGTGGTTTGTCGACCAAGTTTGTAATATTGTTTCATCAGCTTTCGGTGACCAAGATAGGCTTTCAGCATGCTAGAGTCGGTTTTCTTGCTGAAGGTGGGTATCCCTCACCTGGATCCTCTAAGTCTGTGGCCAGCTCAGAAACGATTTGTGGTTAGTCTTCGAGTAAACTCTGCCTTATTTAAGCATCCTGAAGTGTCCACGGTGTTGCTTGCACCAATATTTCAATACCTTTGTATCCCCACGCCCTTTCCGACCAGCAAAAGAAAGAACTCTCTCTGAAATGTGCTGGGAAGCAGAAGTGAAAACAGTTAGTGGGGCTCTGGGGTGCTGGTAAATGTGTGTCTTGGTCATCCAGCTTCTGACTCAGGAAACTGCCTGAAGCCTTAGCCAGTGGCAACCTTCCCACCTCCGCCCTTGGTTACTGGAATGAAAGAGGACATCCCCCAGCCATCTGACTTTGGGACCTCCAACAGGACAAGATCATCTCATTAATTCAGCTCCTCTTTTCTTCTGGGAAGTTTTGATAACTATGCCAGGGGCTGGAATGAACTTTCCCTAGGCTATACACTCACTTTTAACTCTGCAAATGAATCCAGATAACGGTGAAGATAATTAGTAAAAAGTATCACAATTAATAAAAAATATTTCAGGGAGAATATTCCATCTACATATATATATAAAAAAAAGGACTTCCAACCACCTCAGAAGCAATTGTTTCCCTAACGTAAAGATAATAATAATAGAGCGAATATTTATTAAGCATTTACTAGTGCGGGGTATTTTGCTAGTTGATTTATATAGATTATCTCACTTAATTGTCACATTGAAACTATGGGGTTTTCTTATTAATCCTAATTGTATAGATGAGGAAACTGAGCTGTAGGGCATGAAGAAATTTGTGCAAGGTTCCAAATCTTATAAATGATAGTTCATGAAGGTATACTGGATCCCAAGGACATCCACGTGCATATGCTAATTTATTCAATTATCGCAATAATTTTGTGAGGCAATTTTTGTTCTTATTATTCCTATTTTTGTGGGTGAGGAAAATGAAGCCCCCAAATTCAGTGACTTTTCTTTGGATCCCAGAAGTAGCCCTTGGTGGAGTGAGAATGTAGCCCCCCCACCATGTAGTGCCCCCCCACCCCACATTCTGCGGATTCCAAAGTCTTTTGTTATTCTAAGATCCCCCAGTATCCTTTTCTGGGTAATTAAGGCCAAAGTCCTCAGGACACCGAGCCATTAAACTCACAGAGCTGGTCCTGGGTGGATTGGGGGTGGGGGAGAGGTCCCTATTTGGATTCTCCTTAGTATCCTTTGAGCATGGTACTTTGCAAAAATAAACATTGCACCTATCTGGAGAACCGTAGTGTTTCCTGGCTTCATCCAGACATCTGAAATCCCAAGTTCACTAACTGCAATGTGGAGAAATGCTTGGTCTGGCCATCGGGTCAGCACGCACCACACAGGGACTTCTCTGATTGCACCCGGGGAGTGCTGTTGGCGATTTCCAAAAGCAGCAAGGAGATCCAACTGCAGTTGGGAATCAGGTTCACATGAAAGAGAGATTTCTGAATCAGAGCAGACCGTAGACACTCGACCACATCAAGGAGGAAGCAGACTTTGGGGCAGACATAGAGTTGCCGCATTGGGGAATGTTGACTGATTAGCCAACCGCAGGGCAGGCGGGCGGTGCTGAGCTCCTGGCTGGAGCAAAAAGGAAGAGTGAGGCTGGAAGGTGAACGGAAGCAGGCAGGGAGGCATGAAGTGTCAGGATCTACAACATCTGGGGATGCTTAATCGGGAGGAAACTTAGACCTCCCACACAGTAGCACTATTATGAGCTCTGATTACACACTCGGGGTACAGAAAAAAATAACAAACTAGTGCGCTGGTAAATAGTCCTCCTTGATGCAGAAAAAAAACCCCTATAGCTTCCTTGAAGCTTTCCCCTTCTCCAGCGTGTTTGAAAGGCAAATGAGGCCGAGTGTATCAATGTGATGGGGGAGGGGAGCTAAGTGCAGGTCTAAACACTGACAGCTCCCGGGAGGCCCACGATAAAAAGGAGAAGCCTGAACCTCTAAGGAGAGTGATGGCCCAAGATTCCTTTGGGAAATCAGCACAATTGTAACTCTTCTTGGTCTCTTGACTCTTGAGGTCTTTATGCCTCAGGACCAGCCCCTGAGTTGAAGGGCAGGGTAGTGCTGGGGGTTGCCGGATGAGGGAGAGGGCGAGCAGGATCTCAGCTCACTTATTCACTCAGTCATTCATTCACTCATTCATTGATTCATTCAGTACAATGTGAAAAATGTGTGCTCTGGAGTCAGGCTCATTTACCTGGCTTCAAATTCTAGCCTACCTCCTTTTTTTCCCCAACTAACATCTTTGTTTTTCTTTTTTTATTATTATTTAAGTTTTAGTTAGTTAACATACAGTGCAATATTGGTTTCAGGAGTAGAATTCATTTACTTCATTTACATACAACACCCAGTGCTCATCATAAGTGCCCTCCTTAACACCCATCACCCATCTAACCCATCCCCCATCCACCTCCCTCCATCAACCCTCAGTTTGTTCTCTAAGAGTCTCTTGGGGTTTGCTTCCCCCCACCTTTCCCCCACCCACCTCTTCCCCCCACCCCCGCCCTTCCCATATGCTCATCTGTTTTGTTTCTTAAATTCCACATATGAGTGAAATCATATGATATTTGTCTTTCTCTGATTGACTTATTTCGCTTAGTATAACATATTCTAGCTCCATTCACGTCGTTGCAAATCTAGCCCCACCTCTTGAGAGCTCTATGAACTCCTGCAGGTTACTTAGCCTCTGTAGGCTTCAGTTTTCTCAAGGCTGTCTCTGCATCATGGAAACGTTGTGAGGACTAAAATTCATGGCCCAATAAGATGATAATACTACCACTGGGATACGTGTATATAGGTGATCAATGGATATATGCTGTGATTGTTATTGGGTCTTTCAATAAATAGTAATGAGTTCTGGGCTAGTTGATGAGAGTACAAAGATGGCGGCTTGGGGTCATAATTTTACCCTCCACTTGTGGAATAAGACACATGGCAAACTCTTCTTCCTGGCCGATGTTCTTCCCTTCTATTTCCTTTCTTCCCACTTTCCCACATACAGAAAACCTAATAGATGGAACAAGGGAGAAAGGGGGGCTCTGTGGTCAGAGAGGAGTTGAGAAAATGGGAACATTCTAGAATCCTTTCCGTGCCTGGCACACAGTAGGCACTGAATAGTTGTACAACTAACATGAGTCCAGGGGACCAAGTTCTCAGAAGCAGAATGGAAATTTTTATTTAATTTTCTTGGTGTTTTGGTTAAAACGGAGTCACTCATTTGGAATTCAGGGTCGCACACTGGTGGCCGTTGGATCAGGTCTGGCCCGGTGACAAGTTTTGTTTGGCCTTCACAGTATTTTAAAAATTGGGACATTTTACGTTATATGCACATAAAAACCTGGATTTCTGGCTTCTCCTGAAAAACGAGAAGGCCTGGTAATCCTGGGCCCACATTCCTGTGTGGGAGAGGCAGTCAGCGGAGGCTGCCCCCATTCCAGGGACTTTCCCTCCCTGTCCCCTCCAGTGCCACCACCCCTAGTGTATTTCAGCCTCGGGGGCCAAGGCACTGTCATTTCCATACATTCCCCAAGTGAGCCAGGACCTCCTTGGCTCATCTTGGCCATCCTGGAGGTGATCCCAGGCGAGGAGAAAAGAACTGAGGACTTCTGGCAAACCCTTTCTCAGAGCCAGGCCTCTCCCCGCACTCCTTCCCTGCTTCTCTGCTTGAGCCACAAGTCCCAATGACTGATCTTTCTCTTTCCACCCGGATCTGTTGGCCTCGTGTCAACCGGGCCGACACCACCCTTCCTTTATGATTTCTCCCCTTTCGGGCAATAAGAAAATGATTGAATGACAATTATTGTGGCATCTGATACAAGGGCAATTTCCCTCTGGTTAGCCAAGCACAGGATGGAACATAACTGCACATTCTTCGCATACCTACAGCGTGACTG
Source organism: Acinonyx jubatus (assembly GCF_027475565.1). Classification (NCBI taxonomy): domain Eukaryota; kingdom Metazoa; phylum Chordata; class Mammalia; order Carnivora; family Felidae; genus Acinonyx; species Acinonyx jubatus. The sequence goes on along the minus strand of NC_069381.1, from coordinate 97,208,118 downwards.
AGAGCCATCCCGTAGCACGGGCTTAGCTGAGTCTCAGACCGAGACATTCAAAAGTGAAGACGTGGGGGAGTTTGAGCATCACACAGTACAGTGGCTTTCAAGCTCATTTTGTTCTTTGTATTACCTTTAATCAGTGATATACCTTTATTTTTTCCCCCCATGAAGCCTTACACAGGGGCCTAATACACCCAGAACTCCTCTGACAACACATCCTTGGATCCCTGGGGGCAGAGAGAGCCTAATGGGAAAACACTGATCTGATCACACTATCCATTCTACAAATGAGGAAGCAGAGGCCCGGAGAGGGACAGTGGTCTGTCCAAGCTCATGGAGGGTGGAAGGGGCAGCAGACTCAGAGAGGCCTCATTCCGGGTCTGGTGCCCTTTGCCCTCGGACATGTTGTCCTCAGCAGCAGCAACCAGAGCAGCGCTCACATCTGGACCTCCGCTGTGTCACTCTGACTGAGGAGCATGGACTTCACTTCACATCACTCAACCTCTCTGGTCGAGTCACTTCCGATATCTGGGTCTGTCCAGCCTGAGTACTGCTGTCTCCCTGGAGCAGCCAGCCCCCCAGAGAGCCCCAGTGACCCTGCCTCCTGGTATTCACCCCCCCCGTGTGTCCCCTCTCACGCTGTGCCGGGTTGGTCTGTGTGATCAATAGAACACGGCAGAAGTGTTTAATGTCAATTCTGAGATTAAGTTAAAAAGACATGGTGGCATGTTTCTGTCTGTCTCTCTCTCTCTTTCTCATCACTCATTCTGGGGGAGGCTATATTGTGAGCAGCCCCGTGAAGAGGCTCACGGTGAAGTCCACTGCCAGCGGAGCACTTGGAAGCACATCCCGCAGCCCTGGTCTTGTGTCCAGGACAGCAGCTCTGGCTGGCAGCTTGACTGAGACCCTTCTGGAAACCCCGAGCCAGAACCACTCAGCTAAACTGCTCCTGGATACCTGACCCACAGAAGTTGTGAGGTCCTCAATTATCATTGTTTTAAGCTGCTGAGACATGGTGTCATTTGTTACCCAGCATTAGATAACTAATACACAGCAGCATTCAGTGAATGTGTGATGACGGGCACCTTCAGAAAAATTGTAAAATTCAGGCAAAAAAAGCACAAGTATTTGGCTTCCTATCACTAAATATGATTTTGAGGTCATGAATCAAAAGCCAGAATTAAACAGTGTTATCACACTGGATTTAACCAAATATATATATGTTTATATATATGTACAAATATATATGTGTATATATACGTGTGTGGGTGTGTATGTGTGTGTATATATACACACACACATATATATACACATATATATGTATATATGTATACACACACACACACACACACACACACATGAACATTCTGTTTATCCATTCATTAACTGGTGGCCATTCGGGATGTCTCCACTTTCTGGCCGCTCTAAAATGTTGTCATGAACATTCGTGTATACATTTTTGCATGAATATATATTTCCAGTTCTCTTGGGGGTAAACCTAGCAGTGGAATTATAGGGTGGTAGGGTAATTCTATGTTTAACTTTTTGAGGGTCTTGCCAAACTGTTTTCCACAGCGGCTGTACCATTTTCATTCGAGATGGGCATTTTGAAACCAGTAAGCAGTCCGACAACTGGACAAAAATGGAACATGGAAGTATGCATAAAATTGAGACCTAGGAGAATTTACTTCAGTATATTTGAGTCTCGGCTTTTGACTTTTCATCATTTAGCACGGGGTTTGGTATTGCACAGACTCAGGGCTTGTGGTTGTAGTGGAGCCTGCCATTTGTTCTCCCCTCCTCCTTAGTAGTTGACCCCTTTAATTTAAGCTGGCCCATCACTACCCAAAATAAAGGTGCTAATTCTTAGCCTCTTATGCTAGCATGGTTATTGACCGAGTTCTGGTAAATGAGATGTAATCAGAAGTTTGGCATGTGACTTCCAAGAAATGACCTGACAGGGAAGAGACATTCCCTTTCTCCTCTTCCTCTTTCCCACTGGCTGGAATGCAGATGGTCTGGCTGAATTCAAGATGCCATTTGGACCAAGAAGTAGAAGCCGTGTGCTAAGGAAAGCCGAGCAAACAAATACAAGATGCCTGGATTCTTAACATGGCAGAACCCTAAACTCGTCATGGATGGATTGCCTCCAAACTTCTTTATGTGAGTGAAAAATAAATGTTTATCTCATTGAAACTATTGGTTTTGGGGATTTTGGTTATATCTAGCTGAACTTAATCCTGAGCAACCAAATGCTTAAGGGCTGGTGGTTAAAAAAAAAAAGTATAGTCTTTGGAGACTAACAGAGCTGAATTCAAATCCTTGGAAGCTCTCTCTTCCTCACCTTCCCCATCCAATCATAGTCAACTCCGATGATTTTACCTCTTTACTCTCTCTCAAACTTTTCTATCTCCACCACTGCTTCCAAACCCATTGTCTTTCTCCTGGACTTCTAAAATAGCCAACCATCTGGCCATGTGTCTCCATTCTAGCTCTCTTCAGCCTGTTCTCTGCTCGCCACCACTCAGCCTGCTTTTCTTAAGCTATAGTCTGTATCCTGTCACTTTCCTTAAAACTCATCACTGGCTTTCCACTGATCTTGGGGTAAAGATCAAAATTCTCACAGGCCTTGCAAGGCCTGACCCCCTTCTTCTTTAGGTTTTTCTCACTCCATGACCCTCTCCTTCTGTCCACTTCGGCCCCATTGACCTTCTTTCAATTCCTTGAATAGATCATGCTGTGTCTTGCCACAAGCTTTGCACACAGTGGTCCTTCAGCTGAAACTTTCCTCCATGTCCCATACCTGCTTGACCCAGTCAACTCCTGTTCATACCTGGGATCTCCTGAGATCAGCCTTCTCTGACCATCCTGACTCATGTAAGGATGGGTTCTGTGCTGCTTTCTGCTCATTTTTGTGTCTGGCATGGGGTCTGGCACATGGCAGGTGCTTTAAGAATGTTTGTTGAATGAGTCAATAAATGACCGTCATATTTAGTTGTATGAACTTGGCACTTAATCTCTCCAAGATTTCACCATTGGAAAGTGGAAACGATGACAATGACTACTTCCCAGGGTTCTTGTGAGTTTTAATTGGGGAAGCACTAGGGAAGAGCACCCAAGATGTAGCCGCCATCACGGCTCTCACCACCAAGGGTCCTCACTGACCAGGTATAAGAAAGACGGTTGAGCAAGGCATAAATACATCATGGAAAGAGACGGGAGACTCACTTATCCTGATTCTTCAGGTTTACAGGAGAATAATAACCCATGGGCCTCTTTTATCATCCACCTGGTTGTGCCACTGGACCAACACACATGTGTATATACCTGTAACTGATGTAGGGTTTATATTAGACACAAAAGTCCAGTGAGGTGAGTAGATGTTAGAAAGACAATAAAATATAATGAGAAAAAGCCTGGTGTCTGTTTTCTGAAAAACCTGGAATCAAATAGGAGCTTTCTCAACCTTAGAAAGTTACATGGTGCCCTGAACATCAATCTCCTCATCCATGAACTGGGAGAAGAGTGTAACTTATCTGACAGCACCATGTTGAGGATTAAATGGGAGCAAGTCCCACTGCCTGATAGATATTAAATGCTCAGTAAATGGCAGCCAGTACTGGTTACCAGCAAAGACCCAAAGCATACTCGAGTTTGATGAGCTTGCTCCTTCCTGGGATGATGAGGCCAGGTGATGTGCGGGCACAGCAGGCAGCTGTGGCAGGCAGAGGCTGTGTCCTCAGTAGCACCTCAAACCCAAGGCAAGCCCGGTGAGGATGAGCCACGTGAGGCCTCCCCAGGATCTAGGCCGGGGGACAGAGAATCTACTGATAGAGCCAGTCATGGAAAGCTGGGAGCTGATCTCTGCCCCTTGAGCAGCACTTGCCCCTGGGCCTGATGCCTGTTTGAGGTTCATTCTTGTCCCTTCTCCTAATCAAGGTGCATTCATTCCCAACATTCACCATCTTCTGTTCTGCCCCAGAACCTACCAGAGAGGGTAATAACTTACACCAGCGCTGTCTCCCCTCTGTCCTTTTCTTGGATGGAGTTAGGAGGAGGCAAATGATGAATATCAGACCTATGAGAGAGTCACAGGCCACTCTGTTGCAGGAGCCACCCTGTCCTGACTCCCGCAGAGCCAGAAGCATCTTCCTGGCCCTGAAAGCATGGCTGGTAATGTGATCTCCAGGCCTGTTGTCAAACATCACTACGAATTTCAAGACGGTGACGGTAGAGCATTGAACCAAGCTGGGGCCCTTCTTTGTACATCCAAGGCCCCATGTGACAGCACTGGTCACATGCCCAAGAAGGGAGTCCTGCCCTGCAAGTCCATAGTGCTATTAAAGCTGGCAGTAAGGGGCACCTGGGTGGCTCAGTTGGTTAAGCGTCCGATTTCAGCTCAGGTCACAATCTCACGGTCCATGAGTTCGAGCCCCACGTCGGGCTCTGTGCTGGCAGCTCAGAGCCTGGATCCTGCTTCAGATCCTGTGTCTCCTTCTCTCTCTGTTCTCCCCCCCCCCGCCCACTCATACTCTGTCTCTGTCTCTCAAAAATAAATAAATCTTAAAAAAAAAAAAGCTGGCAGTAAGCCTGCCTGCCAGAGAGCGTCCCAGGGAGCAGGAGAACCTCCTGAGCCCTTGTTCATACTTGGGATGGCAACGAGTGGAGGGTTGGAATGGGTACTCATGGCCAAGACTTCTTGGAAGGCAGAGCCTGGGTGTCAGCCCGCAGTGCCCAGGACCGCACCTGTTGTGCATGTCATGTTATGTGAGTGGCCTGTCCTCGTGGACATCCTCACCTGTCACAGTGGGGTAGGTGAGCACAGGCTGTGTGCTGAGGGGGACCGGGGCAGCCATGAGATTTCTCTCTCCTGCCTGGGTTTTCATCGTCTGGCATCACTATTCATCCCAGCTGAAATCATTTTTCTCCATATTCTCCAAGGATCAGGACCCTGAAAATTCCACACATACGGGGCAAACCAAACAAAAGGCACGGATGAGTGACTGGGTACCTGATTGCAGATTTGGGGATGCTGTGGACCCCGGTCACTCATATACTGCCTTCCCCGGCAAACACAGAGGATGGACACACACACACACACACACACACACACACACACACACGAATGTGACTTAGCCCAAGTCTGCTTTGGAGACAAGTCACGGTCCATTAAAAAATGTGAGGTCACGCTGTCCTCTGAATGTTAAAATTCATATGTGGAAGTCCTAATGCCCAACGTGATGGAATTTGACTGTGAGACCTTTGGCTCTGTCCGCACGAATGAGACTGATGCCTTATAGAAGATGCCCGAGAGAGAGCGCCCTTGCCCCTTCTGCCATGTGGGGACACATCATGAAGCCTGTGACCCAGGACAGGGTCCTCACCTGAGCATTCTGGCACTGTCGTTTTGGACTTCCTGCCTCCAGATGGTGGGAAATGAGAATTTCCGCTGTCTGTAAGTTACCCAGTGTATGAGGTTTTATTACAGCAGCCCAGTGTGCTAATACAGGTCAGAGGGTGATGTCAGGGTACAGTATTCCTCCTCCCTGGGACATCTCTCTCCCCACCGCCCCCCACCAAATCTTCATGAAATTCTACCCCCTCTCACCCCCCCCCAAAAGAACCCTAAAGAATGAAACCAATCAACCAAAATCTCAAGACTGCTCGCTTGCAAGCCCCAAGCATGGGGTGGCTGAGGTCTCCCCCTCAGAGTCTCCATCCAACTCTTTGATTTAGGGTCAGCCCTAAAATGGAGCTCGTGCTTATACTGAGGGATTGTGACTCCCCAGAAACACTCTGAGAGACCTGAGCGTGTGGGGGGGCTGCCTTCATGTGGAGTATCTACAAGACCCCATTCCAAACGCGCCACAGTTTTTGAGTTACAGCAAATGTCACGTACTCAATTGTTGGTCACAGCACCCCAGTAAAGAAAACGGAAGGGGGTCCACTGGCTTTCCAAACAAAGGTCTTATTCAGCTTCCTGGTCACACACGTGGAAGCCTCCACTCCCTCCTGATGCTTGAAATGGCTGCAGCCCATGATGGGGCAGGGAGACCTCCCTCCGGAGGCTTAGACAAACAGCCAAGATCCCTAGGGGAGGTGCATCATCGGGTTTGGTTCCCTCCCAGATGGTTTCCACTGCCTGGATGTCATCCCTCCCACCTCCTGGCCTACAGCTGGGTGATCCCTCTTGCGGCCAACTTCACTGTGTTTCTTACGAGCCTCGCCCTTGGCCGTTTTCCGGAGAAAAGTAAAACCTGACGATGGAATTTAAATGAAAAGTCTTCGGAAATGGAAAATCAAGTTAGGAGGCACATAGTAAGTGCTTGGTAACAAAAAGGAATGAGTGAACGAATGAGTGAATTTACCCCATGAGCCAACCCCTTCACTAAGAAAGAAAGAAAGAAAGAAAGAAGGAAAGAAAGAAAGAAAGAAAGAAAGAAAGAAAGAAAGAAAGAGACACCTCTGTTGCAAGGTTTTTTGAAGGTTGCTGCTCAGCTGTGCCTTACCTACTTTAGAATCGGCCAGGGCAAATGTGTGAGTCCTACCTCAAACCCACTTCATCAGGATCTTTGGTGGAATTTGACTTTGGACTTGGCACTGCTAACGAAGTCCTCGGGGAATTTCTGGGACTAACAAAGCTGGCAGAGCAGTGTGGTGCAGGCACCAAAGCGTCGAGAAGGAACCAAAGACTGTCAGTCAGGGAGTTCTGCCATCATGATTAATACCAAGTGGTTCTTTTTCTTGAATAACAGTCTGGGGAGATATTAACAGATACTCACTTTGGTTTGTGGGCTGAGCTGAAGCAAAGAAAAGCCTAGAAGAGCCAAAGGACTCGTAAAAACAAGGGCAGGAAATGTGCTACTTCATATTTCCACAGTGAGGGAGAGCTCAGTGGTTGCTATTAGCCAGAGGAAAACAGATGATGTTGGGGTGCCTGGGTGGCTCAATTGGTCGTACATCCGACTTTGGCTCAGGTCATGCTCTCGCGGTTTGTGAGTCGAGCCCCCCGTCGGGCTCTGTGCTGATAGCTGGGAGCCTGGGGCCTGCTTCAGATTCTGTGTCTCCCTCTCTCTCTGCCCCTCCCCTGCTTGCTCTCTCTCTCTCTCTCTCAAAAATAAATAAACATCAAAAAAAAAAAAAAATGAGGGGCGCCTGGGTGGCTCAGTTGGTTATGAGTCTGACTTGGCCCAGGTCATGATCTCACGGTTCGTGGGTTCGAGCCCCACATCGGGCTCTGTGCTGACAGCTCGGAGCCTGGAGCCTGCTTCTGATTGTGTGTCTCCCTCTCTCTCTGCCCCTTCCCCACTTGCGCTCTGTCTCTCCAAAATGAATAAATGTAAGAAAAAATTTCTGTTTTAAAAAACAGACGATGTTTAACAAGGCGTTCACATGGTGCCAGGGAGCTCCAAATTTCACTTCATGCAATCGGCAAGCAGAGTGGAAAAAAAGAGAAATGCACGTGGGTCTGGAGCCCTCTGATTTCAGGAAAAGACACTCGGATTGCCCTGAACAATTATTCTCTTCTGAAATACCAAGTGTCTATCACAGAGCTCATGTCTGGATGCAACAGAACATTGTATCAGTTGAAACGTCTGTGAGGAATATTTCATGTTGGCTAATAAAAGCCTGGAATCTTACGCAGTGCATGCGGTTAAATTGTTTAAGTAGAGCCTGCTTCCAATAATTTATCTTCATGGGCCAAAGCTCATTTCTCAGCCATTGAAGGGACCACCTGTAAGGAGCTTACAGAATCATGGCTTCCGTGGAGTATCCCTGTTGACCAGTGTCCCAGCCTTATTCAGAAGCTGTGGGGATACAAACTCTCTGTTCTCACTTGCTAGACAGCAAAGAGCACTGATTCCTTAACTTCCAGGGAGCAGAATATTGTGGTGTTTCATAAAAGCGTAGACTTTCTACTTAGGCCTCTCTTATCTATTTTCACTGTCAACAAATTTTCCATCATGCCTCCCACCCCCACACCCCACAGCCCTTCTCTTTTTTCTGTGGATTTCTCCCTTTGGGCAAATTGAGGACATAAGTGAAGTTTGTCTGCAGAACTCCTCACCTACTCTCTTGGTCCTGCTTTTCTGCTCTCTCCAGGGCCCCAAGCCCTTCTGCTTTCCTCCATCTTCTGTCTCCCTTCTGCAAGCATGTCCTGGGTATGGGGCCTGCCCAGAGCTTGAGGCCCCGAGCTTATCTTGAGTGGCTCACACCCTGTTACAGACTGCTCTCCACCAGATTCCATGAAGATAAACCTCCAAATGTGAATGACTGGGATGGCTTAACATGACCTTCTTCACACGGGCAACTTCCAAATCATCCACAGTCTTGGCCTGTGGTCTGTCTACATCTCAGATGCTCAGCCACTCATGGTCAACAGGTGAGCTTCTACATGGGTCCAAGTTAAACCAGCCTCCGCCATCCTAAATAGCCTTCTGGTTCTGCCATTGGCCATTAGAGACAATGTGAAGTTAGGGGACTTGATCTTTGGCTCCCCTCCTCCATGTGTTTCTCCCCTGCTCCTCCCAGCTCCGACGAAGGCCTCCGTATTCCCACTCATCCCACTTTGCCTAGAATCCTTCCAGCTTATGTCTGCCATCCTGGTGTCTCACCTGGGTCCCACCCCCTTTCACCCTTAGAAATGATCCGGCCAAAATATTAATTACATGGTTATCCCACTTATAGGCAAGAACATAAAGATTAGTCATTTTACCTCAGTGGGAATTTAAAACAGTTCTCATGGGCCTTTGCATTTAAATCCTTCTCTGTATTTGTAAATGAAAGTTAGCCACTGCTTTAAAAAATGTAGACATCAGTAAGTAGCATGAATTAAGTATTTTGAGGTGCAAAGGGACAGGTTGTTCCTTGTGGTCTAGAGGCTAGTGAAAAGTAGCTCATCACAGCACTTATCATATTGTATGATAGCAGGCTGTTGACTTGTCCAATATCCCCTTTTTGATGTGGCCCTTAAGGGCAGGGACCATGCTGTATTTGTCTCCATATATCTTCCTATATCTAGACAAGTGGAACATAACAGGCACTCATTAAATATTTGTTGAGTGAATGAAAGTACATGATCAAAGGCATGGAGTGGGGGGGGTGTTGGGGAAATGAGTCTCTCCGAGTATGATTAATGTATATGACAGTCCAATCACCTTGAATTTAATCAGAGGTTGCCAAGAAGCAAGAGCTCTTGGAGGTGTGAAAGGTAGATATGTTCCTAAACAGCAATGAGTCCTTTCTATTCCTACAGGTGCTTGAAGACTATATGCTAACACCTCTTCACTAGGCATACAGAATACATGGAATAATTGTTTGAAATAAATAGTGGTTTCACTCTGAAATAAAAACAATTTGGTGTTCTTTAATGAGTAAAAAAATGATATTCCAGACTACTGATTGCCCCTGCCCAGTGAATATCTGTGATTCAGAATGCCCAAGAGAACAGCTCCCTACCTTGTTCTGGACACACTCGTTCTCCCCAGAAAAGAACAGAATCTGCCATTTTCTTTTAGATCCCACCCCACTGGCCAGACTGGTTGTTTCAGAGGTCACCATGTAACCTGAGCCAGGCCAATTGTTTGATCCCTCTTTCCCTGGCCACAGATGGGTGGTTCAGAGATAGATAGGAACTGAGCCTAAGAGGAGCCAATGAGAGCCCTTCCCTGGATTGGCATGAGGGTTTCAGTTCTCTGGGGGTAGGGATGTGAGCCTGTGGGTTGATCGAGCCACCCACAGTGCAGAAGGAGCCATTCTCAGCGGGAGAGAGACTCCAGAATCCGAGAGAACGTCAGGGGCCGCCCTGGGCCCTACCTGCGGTTCACGAAACTTCTGTCTACCGGACCCATTTGAACAGGTTTCTGTCATCTGCAGCCAGAAGATGTCTAATAGGCTCAGCTCGATGCTCCAGGCTGTACTTGGTATAAAAAGATGATGCTGTCACATTTACATGTCCTCCTACAATCATTCGCCTCCAGCTGTCATAGCAAGTAGCTTCCCGTGCAATTCAATTCCTCGTGAAACCAAACACAGAGGACTTCTTTTCAAAATTCGGTTTTGTTTGTTTTCAAAAATACAGCTTTATTTCTTGTGCCATTGCAATATTTTATTTGGAAGTTGCAGAAATTCAGTTGGAAAGTTTCAAACGGCTCTTGTCTGCGTTAATATATGTCCTAGACTATGTCCCTCCAATGTCAGTGTCTGTTTTTTTCCATATCTTTTGTCCTCTAGGAACTTCTGCAGCTGGCCGCCTCAGCCTAGCTCCTCTGCAAAAGAAGATACTCTTTTTTCTTTAAATTAAAATAAATACAGATACTGCTTCGAGCCGCTCCCCTCCTCTCGTGGATTTCTGAGATCTGGGCCACGTATTTCTGCTTCATCTCAGCCAAACAAACAAACAAACCACACGAGAAAATAAGAAGTAGTGAAGTAAATAATGCGAAAAAATTCAAATAATCAGAAAAAGCATAGGAGCGTTTTGTTTGCATACAAAATTAATATCCACTACCAGTTATGGAGACTCCCAAGAAGGCTTATGCAGTCTTAGGCTGAATAATACAAGGATGTTTTCTATGTAACAAGGAAGGTGATTAATAGCTCTCCACGTTTCCTTTACCACCCCGATTACTATGATGTGTGTGTATCATGATGTGCAATTCAAGATTGCCACTCCTGAAGAGCGACAGTCACTAACTGATGAAGGTCCAGGGTCTAGGATGTGAAGTCTGGGACGTTTTGAGGAACGAGTGACAACACTGAGGATGGGCCAGAAAAGAAAAGAAAGCATAGCAAAGTGAATTACTACGGTCCCGTTGGATGGAAAGGAGCAACTACTTACCAAGGATCTTGCAGACGGGATTTAGGCAGTGTAAAGACCCAGAGTTCTGGAATCCCTTCCACTTGCCTTTCAGCGGTGGATAACACAGCATCATGAAGAGTAAAATGGAGACCCCAACTCCGCCACGTATTATTACGCAGTACCGGGCAAAGTTTCAACCTTGGAGAATCGCTCTTGTTTCATCTATTAAAATAGCAATAATAACATTAAACTTCTGGGTTTCTGTGAAAATTATATAAGATGAAGTATCCTCCAAATACCCTCAAGATATTCAGACTCTCCTCCAGATATACAATGTGCACACACGGGGGCCGCTGGGTGGCTCAGTCGGTTGAGCGTCCGACTTCGGCTCAGGTCATGATCTCGCGGTTTGTGAGTTTGAGCCCTGCATCGGGCTCTGTGCTGACAGCTCAGAGCCTGGAGCCTGCTTTGGATTCTGTGTCTCCCTCTCTCTCTCTCTGCCCTTTCCCCACTCGTGCTCTATCTCTCTCTCTCTCAAAATAATAAACAAACATTAAATAATTTAGAATGTGCACATGTGAAAGACCAATGAACACATTGATGAGGGAAGTACCACAACGGTGAAGCTTCTTCAAAGGAGTAGAGACAGGACTTTTTATAGCCACTGAAGGAAAGACTACTTGAAGAAGATTGCTAAATTAGTGACAACTGGCTAATGAATCCCTGTAAACTTCAGGGATTATCTTTCCTCAGGGTGGCAATCATTTTCATTTCTGTGTGTAGAGGAGGAAGGATTTTTTTTCCTGTCTACTCAGTTGAGATTATGCAGCCGAGTCCCTGTAAATGAGATTGACCAAAGACAGATCAACAAGATAAACCCAGAAGTTCATTAGCATGTGCAGGGCGTGGCCTGTGGGAGTACACAGAGATGTGTAACTCAGAGGGGTGGTTAGAACTCGGGTTTATTTATCATCATAGGATAAAACAAAGGAAAAGGGGTTGGGGTTCAGGACAGTTAAGTGAGTGAAGTGGGAGGCAAGTTATGGGAAGGGGCAGGGGAGGTATGGTAAAAAAAGGTCTTTCAGTCAAGTCATTTACTACTTCGTCCTCATCTGATAGGGAGACACCTTCAGAAAAATTGAAACTTCCTTTATAAACGCAGCTCTCCTTTACAAAACGAAAACTTGCGCCCTCTTTTTACAGCTTTTCCTGCACCTGCTGGCTCTCAGTGGCCTCCAGCTCAGAGTAATCCATACGTCAGAGAGGCACATTTTGAGGCGGTGTCTTCTGGAACCCCTTATGTGATGTAACTGCTGTGGGGTTCATATCAGACACAAAAGTCCAGGTTGGTGAGTAGTTGTGAGAGAGACAATAAAATGTAATGAGGAAAAGCCTGGGCAAAAAAAATGAGACACATTCTCAACACGTTAACACCCACCCTTCCAGAGTTGTACAATCTCCTAATGCATAGGAAATGATGAGTCACTCACATGCCTCCAGAGAACGAGATAATGCTTGGGTGGGGCTGCTGCTCCGTGGTGCTCCAGGAGGACACTCTCAGGACATCGCAGTCATCTTGTTGTTCATTTCCAAGTTGTTGGTTCTTCCCCCCTTAATGCTTTAACAGACCAACAAGCTGTCTCTAGCTTCCACAAGGGTCCAGGTCCATTCTCAACTGCCCTAGGATTCCCAGGCCCTTGGATTCTTCTTCTGGTCGCTTTGGTTTCCTGCCTGTGATGGTGCGCTTTATACGCAAATGTGGCCAGGTGATGGTGCTCTGTCATTCAATCAAATGTGAACCTAGGTGTTGCTATGAAGGTGTTTTCTAGATGTGGTTGACATCTACAGTCAATTGACTTTCTGTGAAGGGAATTAACTGGATAATATGGTTGGGCCTGATCCAATAAGTTGAAAGCCTTAAGAGCAAGAAATTCTGCTTCAAAACTGCAGCTTTAGCTCCATCCCGAGAGTTCCCAGTTCGCTGGTCTGCTCAGCATGTTTTGGACTTGTCAGCCCCTGTTACCAGCTGAACCCCAAGACCTGGCCTTTCCAGCTCACCTGCTTGTACCCACTGATCTTTGTCCCACATTTTTCCTTAAGCTCCTCTTTCCAGCTCCTCTCTTGACGCAGGCAAAGACCTGAGGGGCATCACATCTCAAGAAAGAAACCGAAACTGCCCTCAAGCAATAATGACTGCCCAGACAAAGAGCTCCAGTGGCCCAGACCACCCAGACCAGTTTTACCTTAACCCCCAATTCACACCTGCGCAAATGGACCCTGGAGAGACCCATGGAGTGACTGACAGTCATCTTTACCTCATTGTCATACGAAAATCTTCGTCCAAGGAGGAGCGCAAGCCTCATTTACACAACATACAATTGTTGGAGGACTTTTTTTTACCAGAATACCTGGGAGGGATTCGTTGTTGTCTCGCAGCTTCGAAGAATGAAGAGGCGGACACAAAATGAGCAACAGGCAAAAGTTTATTAGAGTAGAAGATCAGAAAGTAAGACTAGGAGGAAAGCTCTCTTTACAGAGAGGAGACATTCGAAAGTGAATGCCTGTGACCATAGGCAAGGGTCTTTGGTTTATAACGTTCTGGTCACCCCTCTTTCCCTTCCCCTGTGATTCTTCTCAGGTTCTACCCTTATTGACTTGATAACTCTAGGTGCTGGCTTGTCCATTCCTGATTGGCTCGTTTCCATTGTATAAGGGGTGGTCTGTGGCCACATCATTCCTTGTGGGTCATACAGTTTATGGTCTACTTATTTTTAGTTAGGTCTTTTGTCAAATTCCTGAGGGAAACCTGATGGGGAGTAGGTGGGGTCTGTTACATTCTTAAGAGGAACCTTAACCGCAAGGTTTGCTGTGGTCAGACACTCCCAGCATTGTTCCAAAATATTCAGGGACCTCATTCAGGGACCTCAGGTCCTAACCTTTCCTTCTCTGCCTACTGAATTCTATCTTTTCCTATCATACAATGTATGTCTAGGCATGTTTCTTTAAGGTGCATATGTGATCTTAGACCTACCTCTATATACCGTAACAAGGCCCCCTTTCTAAAATTCATCATGATGCAAGTGGCCCGGGTCCAAGGACCCAGAGAGGGTCCTGCAGGACCAACCAAGAGGGTCCTTTGCTTTGTGTAGGATAGAAATCAAGTACAAGCTGAGAGGAAGTGACAGTAGTTTATTAAAGATATAGAGAGAGTGGAGATATGGACAGAGTGTCTGGGAGACTCAGAAAGGAAAGGAGCGTGAGTCTCATCTTTGCTTGGGACCCGGGGTTTTTATTGAGGATGGCGGTCTGGCACATGTGTCTTCTCAGCAATCCGGACACAAAGAGGAGTGTTTGGGTACCCTCCATGTGTCGCTTATGCCAGGAGCCAGGGATCTTGCTGAGTGTGGTCACTCCTCAGATGTTACTTATTGTGCTAGAAGACTCCAAAGAGTTCATTAAAGCCTTGACCTTGGCAAGGAGGACATACGCTATCCGTTCTACGAGGCATGTGTAAGGTGGGGGTACAGGTCCTAGCAAGAACAGAGGCAGGGAAAGGAGTGAACAAAGCTGGTTTTCATGGGGTCCCTTCAGTTTCCCTGTCTAAATCCTAACCCTAAATAAGAGGAACTCATTTACCCTTGCTCGATGAGTCATGGCTTTGGAAGTTTTCCCTGGTGATCTTATTGGCTGCAAAGAAAGTTTTATGTGAGAAGCCCACCTACTGTAGTTTCTATCTGTGATTCGCCCAGGAGCAAACTGTTGCGTTCTCATAATCACATGTGCCAATTCCTTGAAACAAACAAATAAATATATACATATATATCCTACAGGTTCTGGTTCTCTTGCCAGCTCTCTTGCTCCCTGTGGCTGCTGCCTTACTCTGCACCGGTTTGCTCCATGAATGAGCTTCACTAATCCAAGGTGGGGTATGTCATTAACTTTAACAGAAGCTCTGATGATCATCTTTCTCTAGGAAATACAACAGAGCAGGAAACTGGATATCACTGTCTTTTAACAGCCATCTGTGAGCAGCACAAAAGGATTTCTCACGGGTCAGCGTTTCCTTGATCCCAACCTGCTGCTGTTTTGGAGCCCATCCTCTCCCCGAATCTGTCTTCCTTCGTTCTTTTCTCGGACGTCAGGCCCCTAAATTTCAATCCCTTCCAACTGCCAAAAGAAAGTTCCAAACCGCCAGTCCTCTATTATACGAAGAATATAAATTCCACGGGGACAGGAATGTTGGTCTCTTTTATTTCCCAGATATATGCCAACCACCAAGAAGGAAAATGTGCAGTAAGGCATTCACTGACTACTCATTGGATGAATGAATGAATTGAATGAATTAAATGAATACAAAGCTTTCTTCTCCCAGTGATTCCCATTCTAGCTTAGCACCAAACGGCATGCTTTGCATAGCTAAAAAAAACCCATTAACAATCTTTGCAAAATAAAAAGTTCCCTGTCTTTTGCTGAATGGTTGGCAGCAGGCATGCATTTATCTTGGCTATAATTCCCAGTTATTCAAACACTAAGGTAGGTGTTGTTGTGAAGGTATTTTGTAGGTGTGATTAAAGTCCATAATCAGCTGATATTGCAGGGGAGATAATCCTATCGCTAATCTGGGTGGCTATGACTCAATCATTTGAAAGGTTTAAGAGCAGAACTGAAGCTTGTCTGAAGATGAAATCCCGCCCACCCATGTATAGCAGCTTTGCCACATGCCGGAGAGTTCTAGGCTGCCCTTCCCAATGGCCTGCCTTCTGGGTTTTAGACTTGCCTGGCCAGCCCCGACAATTGTGTGAGCCAATTTCTTGTAATAAACCTCTCAATATATACCTGTGGTTGGTTCTATTTCTCAGGCTAAACCCTGAATGATATGGTAAGGTGTAAGGTTGGAGGCCACAACATTTTTCACAATAATTTTTCTTTCCTTCTTCTGTATGAAGACCCTGGTATGGTGCCTAAAATACAATGAACATAATTGAATGGTGGCTATTATTACTATTCAAGAATTCAGAGAAAACCATCTAAATCCAGGATTTACTTGGATTTGGCGGTCTTTGAAATCCTGGTTATTTCTGTCAGGTCTCCCTACACTTAATTGGTAAATGATCAACTAAGAGATTTTCCAGTTCACTGCTATCATTCCCTTCCAATCTGACACAGCACAATTTTAGAATAAGTTTTTTCCTTTGATAAAATATGTTTAATTGACTTGGATCCCAGTGGAGGTAGCCTAAAGAATGGTGTCACAGACGTGGGTCATCCACCACTGTCCCTATCATTTACTTTTTAATTTTAATTTTTATTTATTTATTTTGAGCAAGAGAGAGATAGCAGGGGAGGGGCAGAGAGAGAGAGGGAGAGAGAGAATCCCCAGCGGGCTCTGCACTGTCAGCACAGAGCCCCACGTGGGGTTCGATCTCACCAACCACGAGATCACGACCTGAACTGAAATCAACAGTCAGACACTTAACTGACTGAGCCACCCAGGCGCCCTAACAACTGTCCCTATCTTTTATTTTATTTTATTTTTTTAAAATGTTTATTTATTTATTTCTGAGAGACAGAGACCGAGCATGAACAGGGGAGGAGCAGAGAGAGAGGAAGACACAGAATCTGAAACAGGCTCCAGGCTCTGAGCCGTCAGCACAGAGCCCGATGCGGAGCTTGAACTCACAGACCGTGAGATCATGACCCGAGCGGAAGCCGGACGCTCAACCGACTGAGCCACCCAGGCGCCCCATATCCCTATCTTTTAAATAGCACCTCTCCAGATTCTGGTATTTCCCATATTGTGAATTCAGTCTCCCCAAGGAAGACCTTTTGTTGATTTCTCTTATTTCTTAGCTTCTTTGCTGCTAGAGGACAGACATGTGACGTAGGTCCCAGAAGTCAGAGTTGTCCGGCTTGGAACAAGAGTCGGGTTGGAATGAGTTCCATGAGACTAGGCATAGGGCTTCACACTGGCCTGGGACAGTGGTGGCTGTGGGTCTCCATCACAATTCGGTGTCACCAGGTGTCCTTCTTGGAAGTCTATGTGGAACCCAATGCTGCAGCCCTCTCAACAATTCTGAGAGTCATCCGGGGTCTCGTAATAAATCCCTCCTGCTCAAACTGCCAAGAGTGGATTGACTATGAGTAACTAAACATGCTGATGGACACCAATGGGTTGGGGTGTGGAAGATGATTTACACAACTTTGCTGAATTAATTATACATTTTGTATCTACATGTATTTTTAATTATACATGTAAATTATGCCCATAAGGGAGGAGATTTTCTAATAGCACAGGTGAGTATAAGTTGAAAAATAAGTCTTCACCCCCATCATCCCCAACCCTAGAGTCTGACTCCCGGAGACAACAACTACAAACAATTCTTGAGTTCACTGAATAAATGTTGGTGTATGCACATGAGCGTGCACACACACACACACGCGTGTGCACGCACACACACACCCTTAATTTTTTTACCTCAAAAGGAATATACGGTATTCTTCTGTAACTTGATTTAAAAAAATATCCTCAATATATCTTAGTTATCTTTCTAAATCAGTAGATACAGATTTACCTCCTCATTTTCATGGTTATGTGGTAATCTAATATATGAATGTGTTTTAATTTATTTTAACAGGCCCTGTTGATGGGCATTTAGGTTGTTGCTGACTTGCCATTCCGCCAGTGCTGCTTTCAACATTTTTTGTAAAGTTGGTATGATGACGTGTCTTTGTACACAGCCATACGCGTTCGTGCAGGTTTATCTACAGAATAAACCTCCCAAGTGGAATTGTGACATCAAAGGGTGTACAAATTAAAAAAAATTTTTTTTGAATGTTTATTTTTGAGAGAGAGAGAGACAAAACATGAGCGGGAGAGGGGCAGAGGGAGAGGGAGACACAGAATCCGAAACAGGCTCCAGGCTCTGAGCTGTCAGCACAGAGCCCGACGCGGGGCTCGAACTCACAAACCGTGAGATCACGACCTGAGCTGAAGTCGGCCGCTCAACTGACTGAGCCACCCAGGCGCCCCAGGGTGTACAAATTTTAAATGTTGATAGATATCACCAAATTCCCCTCCAATAATGTTCCCAACATACATTTTACACTCAGCAATCTTCCCCTGAAGCATTAATGAGCTTTAAACTGCAGCAGCTGGAGTTTTGTTTGGTTGTTTTTAGAATTTTTGCCTCTTAAACATTACTTTCTGGGCTTATTTGCTTACTCAAACAAAAGAGCAGAAGCAGGGAGATGAAAATGAGACAGGACAGAGGAAGTGGAGACACACAGGCTCAGACCCAAGGACTGAGAAAGGCACAGACTGAGGAGCGAGGCTCAGGCAAGGAAGCTTGGGTTGGCAACGTGTTGATTGGGAAGCACGTTCTTCAGACAGGAGGGCGGCCTGCAGGGTCTCCTTCAAATCATCAAATGTGGTGCTGCAGACACAGTAGGCTTACTTAGGTGAAATATGTCCGTGCATATGACGCAGGAGCTACATGAAAGCAACCGACACTTACACGGTGTGTCCCAGGACGTGGTCCAGTGTTCTGTAAGGTAAACAAAAGCTTTGTGTGTTTTCTATCTTTGGAGAGACACCTGAAGCCTGAACTGCATGAGGTGCTACAACCCTGCTCACATCATTCACACAGTCAGGTCCACTAGCTCAGGTGCAACATTAACATTGACGATCGGTGTTTCTCTGGTCCTGTTGCTTCCTGCTTTTCGGGAAGACAAACTCCGTTCACAACCTCCCAAGTAGTTCTGACTTGCTCAGGCATTGCCTACACGTGCTCAGGAGATTAGCTCTTTTGTCTGCAAAAGTAGGATGATCTTAGAGCCTTTTCTATCTCTCTGGGTGATCATAATGGTATGTGACAGTCAGTGCTCAAAGAAGCAGTTATGCTATTGGCAGTGAAAGAAACCAGAACATGTTACCCTAAAATATGCCACTCTGGCATAAGGATTATTTTGAGCCGAAGGTAATTGAGACATAGATACAAAAAAAACCTCTCTGTCCTTCCTCTATTTGTCTAAAAGCAGGACATAAGTTTTCAAAGGTGTCCCTTCTCCCCTCTTTACCAGGAAGGACAAGAGCTAATCACCAAGGACAACTTATCAGCCTAAAGAAAGCACCAGAGGGATCTACATAACAAACTTTACTAACTAGCCTTTATCTACCATTAAATACCTAGATATTTACCTTCCCACAGTTTGCCGCCCTTGGAAATCCAAAAACCTCTTTCCTTGTACTATCATTTCTCTACACATTTATTGTTCTTTTGAGGATAGTCTATAAACTTGAATTCTAAGCTATTTCTTTGAGTTACTATCTCTGGTTACCCTCATATGTTACATGTGTGATACACATATTAATAAATTTGTCTGATTTTCTCTTGTTAACCTGTCTTTTATACAGAGCCCAGCCTAAGATGAGTGGAGAAAAGCTAAGAACTATTATGAATGGAGGGAAAAATTTTCCTTCCCTGCTATTACTGTCTCTTCAGATCAGGTGCTCTGATACTAAGTGCATATATATTCTAATTGTTATATGTTCTTGGTGAAATGACCCCTTGATCATTATATGATGACCTTTTGTTTAACCTCTGTTACTTTTTTGTCTTAAAGTCTATTTCGTCTGATGTAAGTATAGCTACCCCTGCTCTCTTTTGGCTTCCACTTGCGTAGAATATCTTATTCCATCCCTCACTTTTAGTCTATGTGTGTCTTTAAAGCTGCAGTGAGTCTGGTGTAGACAACATATAGTTGCATCTTGTTTTTTTGGTTTTTTTTTAATCATCCAGCCACTATGTGCATTTAGATTGGAGAATTCAGTTAATCTACAG
Source organism: Acinonyx jubatus (assembly GCF_027475565.1). Taxonomy (NCBI): domain Eukaryota; kingdom Metazoa; phylum Chordata; class Mammalia; order Carnivora; family Felidae; genus Acinonyx; species Acinonyx jubatus. The sequence goes on along the minus strand of NC_069381.1, from coordinate 97,188,483 downwards.
TTAGAGTAGTTATTGATATTAAGACCTTACTAATGCTTTCTTATCAAATGTTTTCTGGATGTTTTGTAGTTCTCTTGTTCCTTTCTTCCTTTCTTGCTGCCTTCCTGTGTGAACTGATGATTTTCTGTAGTGGTGTGCTTTGATTCCCTTCTCTTTTTTTTTTGCAAATCTTCAGCAGCGTTTTGCTTTGTGGTTACCATGAGGCTTACATCAAACATCTTATAGATATAACAGCCTATTTTATGTTGATATGAACTTAACTGCGACCACATATAAAAAAGCCCTACTCTTTTACGTGCCCCCCTCTTATGTTTGTGATATCACAACTTACCTCTCTATATTGTGTATTCCTTAACAATGATCGTAGCTGTACTTATTTTTAATACTCTTTTCCTTTAAGTTTTACACTAGAGTTAAATACTTAACACTCCTCTATATTGCAGTTTTAGAATTTTCTGAATTTGACTATATGTTTAACTTTACTAATGTGTTGAATATTTTCAAATGTGTTCATGTTACTAATTAGTGTGGTTTCATTTGAATTTGAAAAAATCCTTTCAGCATTTCTTGTAAGGCAGATCTAGTGTTGATTTCCTCAGCTTTTGTTTGTCTGGAAAGCCTTCTCTCCCTTCATTTCTCAAGGACAGCTTTACTGAGTCAAGTATTCTTGATTGCCAGATTTTTTCTTTCAGCACTCTGAATCTATCATCCCACTCTCTCCTGGGCTGCCAGGATTCTGCTGAGAAATCCACAGATAGCCTTATGGGAGTTCCCTTGTAAATTATAAGCTTTTTCTCTCTCTCTCTTGCTGCCTTTTAAGAGTCTGTCTTTGAATTTTGAGGTTTTAAATAATGTGTCTTGGAGAGAATCTCTTTAAGTTGAGTTTGTTCGGTGACCCATGAGTTTCATGAACTTGAACATCCAAATCTCTTCAGATTTGGGAAACTTCCAGCCACCATTTCTTTAAATAAGCTTTCTGCCCCCTTCTCATGCTCTTCTCTTTCTTCAATGGCAATAATTTGCAAATTGGTCTTCTTGATGGTATTCCATAGGTCACATAGGCTTTCTTTGCTCTTTTTCATTATGTTTTCTTTGTTCTCTGACTGGATAGTTCCAAGGTTTTGGTCTTCTATCTCACATATTCTTTCTTCTTCTTGATCCGTTCTTGCTGGTGACACTTGATTTTGTTTGTTTGGTTGTTTCTTTCATTGTATTCTTTGACTCCAGGATTTTTGTGAGGTTCTTTTTTATGATTTCTGTCTCATTGTTAAACTTCTCATTTGGTCTGTGGATTGTTTTCCTATGTCGATGAACTATCTTACTGTATTTCCTTGTAGCTCATTGAGTTTCCTTAAAGCAGCTATTTTGAATTATCAGAGAAATCTTGATTTCCATGTCTTTAGGTTCAGTTAATGGAAGATCATTGTGATCCTTCGATGTCATTTTACACTGACTTTTCATGTTCCTTGGAGTGTTGTGTTGCTGTTTCCACAGTTGAAGTACCATAGCCTCCTCCAGGCTATACTAACTGCCTTTGGGAGAGGTATATCTTTCTTCAGCCCTGGTAGGGATCCTGAGGCTGTCTCATACCTTCTATGGATACATCTCCTCCAGGCTTCTTGCTCCCCTTTGTTTCAGAATTATTAGGCTTCTATGCCTTCTCTGAATTCTGCAACACACGAGGCTGAGGGCTAATGGTCTATCTTTTGTCTTCCCAAAGATGGCACTGAGGCTCAAATTTGTGGTCTCTCCCTGGCCTGCAGATTTGGGCCAGCTTTCTGTATGTGCTCCCTATATATCTGTCTGTGTGGGGAGCATACACAGAGAGCCTGTTACAGGCTGAGCGAATGTGTGGGTGAGGCATGCTGAGTGCTGGGGGCCACTGGGCCAGAGTGGGGGGGATTGCAGGTGGGACATTCTCAGCAGGTGGTGGTGGGCCTGTTGATGTAGTCCATTTGTAGCTAGCAGGATCTGTGTCCCTTTAATGTCCCCAGAGAGTCCCATCTGCTGCTCTCTCTGCCTCTTCCTGCTTCCTACTCACATAGCTCACAATTCAGTACCTGGGTGGGGTGATAGAGAAATGACCCCCTTTGACAGTGTATGCACAGCTGGGGAAGCTGGGTGCCCATGTACTCTCCTTTTCCCCACAGGATCGATCACAGGCTGAGAGGGTCTCTCCTGCTCCTAAGCTGTGCCACCATAGGGGAAGAGTAGTGAGGGTAAAGTCATACTTTCCTCTTCTCCACTCCAATGTGCCCAAATCTATCTATCTATCTATCAATCTATCTATCATCTGTCTACTCCAACAGAGTGCTGGAACTTTTCCTCTGGAAACCAGAACTTCCACATAGGTTTTCTCATCCACGGGTGATTGTCTGACACAGTGTTTTCCAGGGGCTTCTGGACTATACCAGGAGAGGCAGAACCCAGTAGGTTCATGGGCCACTGTAGCACCTGCAGCTGGGTCAAATTCTGTCTGCCTATTTCCTTACTTACACACAGGTGGGCAAGATACAGTATGAAACCTGTAGCAACCTTGCTAGGGTTCCATGGATCCCCTTTCAAGAAACTACCCTAAGGGTTTTAAATGAATTAATAATATATGCCAAGGTCTCAGAAGACTGGTGCAGCATGGTAGCTATTACTGCATTGAGGACGAAGGAAGTTGCCACCGGGGAGAAGATTGGCATTAATACCAAAAACTATCATATAATAATGTCATTGCCTTAATGAAATTAAATATACCTAAGTTATCTGGGCATGCTGAGAAGGAGCTCCATAAGGCTGCTCCACAGAATTAAGAGATGGTTTTACCTAGTAGTGGTATTTGGCTGAGATATGAAAAATGATTAGGTATTTTCTAGTCAGACATTGGAAGGAGAGGGTGCTTTGGATAGAGAAATCACATGGGTGAGTAGTTTTATTGCACGTGTAATAGATGATCACCAGCAAGAGAAAAATAAGAAGGAAATATATGTATTATATTTCTATTTAGTCCTCAGTCTACACAGGTGATCATTTCCTCATGAATTTTTGCCTTAATCAGAACTGTTGGAATTTTAAAGGATTTGCTACATCGAACTTCCTTACATGAACTAGACAATTTGCAAAATCCAAACAAATTTTAGTTTACTGATGGCCACAATCCGAGCAGAAGTGTGCACTTAATAACATTTGGTTGTGGGAAAATAAACTCCACAATTAGTTTATATTCAATGTTCTTCCCCACTCCAGGCTCAAGTCGGCATTCGTAATTAGCTGGGAAACACAAGAACAGGTATGTTTGTGGCAGTGATGAATTCTAATGACATTTCAGGAAATTCATTATCATGTTACAATGTTCCCATTGAGCTTTCAAAAACGCTTTACATTGAACAAACTTGATGCTATTTCCAGCACAACTTGTTGGGATTTGAAAGCAAATCTTAGCTCTTAAGAAGAATGAGAGAGATTTAAGGAGGTGTGGAGAGAATGCTGAACTGAATCCAAAATCTCTTTATAAATGTATGTTGAAAAAAAAATAATTCAGCATTGTTTTTAAATCATGCCTTCTAGAATGAGGAATAGAAATTGGCACGTCTTATAATATGCAAATAGTCTTTCACTTTTTGAATGTTGGCCAAAATAGTCTTTCACTTTTTGAATGTTGGTTTTTTTTTTTTCTTTTTTTCATCGTTAGTGAAAACTCTGTTGCCTTCAGCCTGCAAGCTCTTTGGGCAGAGTCCTTGCTCTTTTTAGAGAACAAGAAAAAAATCCTAGTGGGATTCGCCCTGGAGAAAGCAGGCCCGAGGGACGCAGATGTGAAGCTTCAGCCTTATGCCTGCAGTGGTAGAAGCCAAAAACCCTGTTGTCCATGGCACCACCGTGGCCTCTCGTCACAGCCTCCGGAACAGCATGGCAACACGATCAGGAGCTTCCGGTGCCATCCAGAGGAGTGAAGGACATGGAGCACAGGAGGAGGGATGAGAGAAGTTTGGGAATGGTCATTACCCATCTTCCCACAGATTCATCATCTTGTCCAAAGCCCTGAGGACCCCACTGTGAAAAACAGTGTACCAGGAAGAGGAGATAGAGGAAGAAAACAGGGAGGGGTGGGAAAGGACATGGGTGGGAGAGAAGAGAGAGGCCGAGAGAGGCAGGCGGGGTGGGGGGCAGGCGGGAGAAAGGGCTATAAGGCACCAGGGGATTCCTTTGGGTCAGAGGACCTTGCCAGGACCACCATTTGCTCAGAGCGTGCTCGGCCCCTAGATGGCGCTGTGTAGTTAGCAAGTTCGGAAACAACCCTCGCTCAAGCACCGAATCCCAACTTTCCCTCTGGTGCCTTTATATGTGGCTCCAGGTTTGGATCATTTCCCCCATACAGCCCCCAAATTGACTCCTAGATGCTGCCCTTTGTCCTCTTCTTCCCTCCCTCCATTCCCTTTACTCTTTCTCATGTACCCTGTGCTGTGCTAGGTGCCTTACATATAGGTATTATCTCGTGGATGCTTACAGGAAGCCCGAGAGCGAGGCCACATTAACACTGGGAATCAGATATGTGAAGCAAGAAGCCCAAGCTCTCTCAATCATTAGGTTCAACAGCTGGAGGCAGGGTTTGAATCCAGAGCTTCTGAAGTGCAAAGTCCATGCACCTGACGGTGGGCATGGCTGGGGGCATCTTTCCTACACATTTGCTGGGGCCAGGCTGTCAGCCATCTGGTGTCTCAGTCCATCAACACTCTTCATGGGGAGAACAGCATGCTGTATACAAGGCCCTGCCCTGAGCCCCATCGCAGGGAAAGTTACAGGTGACTTCCACAAGTTATTTCCCCCAGGAGGCACCCAAAGGGAGCACCTTGCTCATTGGTCACCAGAGTGACACAGCTGAGTATGAGTAACCAGAGAAAGGGAGAGAGGGAGGAAAAAGAGGGAAGAAACAAAATAATCTAAATCATCGTTGCTTTCTTCTGTTCTGACAATGAAGACCTTTTTATTTTCCATTTAGAACTATACCTTTTTTTTAAATTTGAGAGACAGAGAGCATGAATGGGGAGGGGGCAGAGCAAAAGAGAGGGAGAGAAAGAGAAAGAGAGAGAGAAAATCCCAAGCAGGGCTTGGGATCCAGCGACACAGGGCTCCATCCCATGACCCTGAGATCATGAGCTATGCCGAAATCAAGAGTCAGACGCTCAGCCAACTGAGCGACCCAGCACCCCTAGTATTATAGCTCTTAAGGTACATGGAATCAGCAGGCTAAGATCCAAGAATAGATCTTATTCTCAAATAAGTATCTCAAATACTTATTTATTAGTAATTGAATCGTACAAAACTCAAGATAAAGATCACAAGTCGGTGTTATTCCAGTGGTTAGAATAATCTTTGGAAAAGAAAGCATAACCATTCACTTCCATTTCCTAACTTATTTGAAATTAGGGGAGAATGAAAGGAACGAGAAAGAGAGAAAGAGGAAACGGACACAAAGGAGTGACAAAAGAGAAAGAAAAATGAAAATGGAACAAAAAGATTGCTTGTCTGCACGGGGCCTGCTTGGGCACCTGTGTCTTTCCCCTGAATCCTTTCTTGCTTATTCTTTCCTATTTATCCTTTGTATCCCCCTATTTTTTCTCTCTACACATATTTGAAAATGAATAGGGTAAAAAATAGAATTCAAAGTTGATTCTCCCTCACCGCACATCTTATTGTCAGCCTGTTAACTGCATGGTCATTTCCCTCCATTAAAAACAATGATTGCTTAGGCACTTATCAATTCAAGCAACAACATAAAATTATTAAGATAATTCTAGCCCAGACTGACCAGTTTCTCAACATTTATGAAGCGGTTGAGTGAGTATCGGGTAGCTGCCTAGGTTTAGAAGAAAACATGGGTTGGTGACAAGCAGTGATGACAGGCAGACACATTGAAAAATTGTCCCCTGTGTACCTGAGACCGTATTAAGCAATTGGTAGGTTACAGAAGAGAATAAAGAGGGAAGAAGTCAGAGAAATAGCAAATATGAGATGATATACTGTTAACACGTCCCTTATATAAAAGTTCTTCAGGGCTCGTCAAAACAAAGAGCAATCGTGTCTTCCATGAGAAAAAGAACCGCTTCTGTTGCATCTGGTAAATTCATCTTCTGTTGAAGAAGGTACAGCCAAGTGTCCAGAGAAATGACCTCTGTTAGGCCCCTCTGTAAATGGTCTGGGTTTTATCAGTGGTCTTGACTTCACAGAAGAGAGCAGTGTGAGAGGCAGGCATCCAAGTGAATTGACCTCCAACTTTCAAGACACAGGGAGGCAAGAATTCTAACGTTGAGCTGCCATGAACCATGAATAGGAGGATGCCAAAATCCATTTGGTTGGAGTGTGAAGAACAAGCAAGAAAACAGTTAACTTTAAGGATTAGCGCTAGTGTTGCCTCAATGAGATTTTATCTACCGAGTGAGAGATTAGGGGAGACCTAATTTATTGTCATTCAGAGCAAGTATTTGTAAACTTGGCAGAGCCTCATGTGAGAGCAGAACAAAGGCCGCCAACGAGGTTCATAAATTACAATGGATGATCTGAAAGGATTTTGCACGTATACTGCGCGCATATGGCTATGTAGACACTGCATGGCCCGAGCCCAGTACCAAATCGCCCTGCGGGAGGCTGGTGTTATTTCTTCTGTGGGCATGGTGTCCAGTGGGGAGCCTGAGTCGGTTTCTGTTAGAATTGGGATGCAGAATAAATGCTTTTATAGGGATGAGACTGCATAGTGGGGGAGGGATGAAAGGAAATGGAAGTTTGCACTGAAAGGGGGGGTTCACCGTGAGGACAGAAGACCCTTCGTGATAAGTTGCATGGAGGAGAAGAAAAACCCTGAGGGTTAGGCTGGGGGAGAAAGTGGGAGAGGGCATGGCCTGACGTGGGGAATGGCAACAAGGGATAAAAGCAAAAAGGCAGAGGATTCAGTTGGGGAAGCAATGGTCTTGACCAAAGGCTCATGGGCCAAATCTGGCTTGGCTCTCCGATTTTGCAAGTAAAGCTTTTTTGGAAGTTTTCATTCGTTTACAGATCGTTTATGGCTGCTTTGGTGCTGTAGCAATGGAGTTGAGTAATTGTAACAAAGATCATTATAACCTGCATAACCTAAAATATTTACTATCTTGCCCTTTGCAGAAACAGTTCCTACGTCCTTGCGTCACACCCCTCTCTGTCACTCACATGCTGCTGGTCTGTCAGGGACTATTTGTATTGCTGGAGAAGCCTGATTCTACTCTACATGTATTATCTACTCTTTATGCTTATTTTGCATATGCTTACAGCTCTTCCAGATCATTCTTGGGAAAGTAATATTATGTGATATCTCATAAAAAAAGCGATAGCAGGTGCTGCTAAGAGATAGGAGTGTGTGCCCAAGGGACCTCTTATGCAGTGTCTCCTGAGGACTCTTGTTTATTGAACCAGCAACACATTGTTAACGGTTTAAGTGTATACCCCCAAAATGCAGACGTTGAAGTCCTCACCCCCCGAGTACCTAGAATGTGACTGTTTAAAAAGAGGGTCGTCGCAGATGTAATTAGGAGGAGAAGGAGAAGTCATTCAGGCGGGCCTCTTATTCAGTATGACTTGGGATCCTTATAAAAAGAGAAAAATGGGTAAAGACACAGGGAAAACACCATGTAAAGATGAAGGCAGTGAGGCTGGCGGCGTGGCAGAAGCCAAAGAATGGCAAAGATTGCCAGAAAACCACCAGAGGCGAGGGCGCGCCTGGAACAGATCCTCACTCTCGCCCTCAGAAGCAACCACCCCTGCGCATACCTCCATCTTGTACTTCCGCCTCCAGACCCCTGAGACGATACATTTCAGTTGTTAAAGCCATTCGGTTTGTGGCACTTTGTTGCTGCTGCCTGAGAAAATTAACGCACACGTGGACAAGTTTTCCCACATAGACTTTCTTTGCTGGCATCGACCATTTCCCAAAGGGCCATTTGCATTCCCAGGGGGGCACTTACTTGAGCTCATAAGAGTCTAAGGGTTTTGCTTTCTTTTTAAAAAAATTTTTTTAAGTTCATTCATTTATTTAGAGAGAGAGACAGAGAGAGAGAGCACACAAGTGAGTGGCAGGGGGGCGGGGTGCAGAGAGAGAGGGAGAGAGAGAATCCCAAGCAGGCTCTGCACCACCAGCATGGAGCCCGACTCAGGGCTCAAACCCACGAACCGCGAGATCATGACCAGAGCCGATATCGGACGCTCAACAGACTGGGCCACCCAGGCGCCCCATGAGGTTTTGCTTTCTTTTTCTCAGCAGATCCCAGCTTGACAGATAAGCCTTCCAACCCCTGACCTTGAGCTCTGGGATTGCCTGAATCCAACGATGTTTCCTTCCACAAAGACTCCAGCAACTCTCATGGGCTTCATTTCTTATGCCCACATTTAGGATAAGCCAGAAACACTTTATCATATTCTTTTTTTAAATTCGTCTTTAGGGCTTAATCGTAAACTGTAAAAGTCATCAACTCTCTCGAAAAATGCCACATCCTTTAGAGGCATGGTTGCCCGCAGGTGTGCCCCAGACCGCCCCCCCTCCCGCCCCCACTCCCCACAGGCCAGGAGCTGCAGTCACTGCCCTTTCAAATCTGTATGCGCACCAAACTTTGTGGGTTGGCTCCGTTCAGTTTTAAAGGTACTTATTTATAAGACTGTATTGTATCAGGTCATGATAAAATATTCACCCTCAAATATTAAAAATTTAACTAGTGGTTCAGAAGTGAATCCGTGAGACAGTTTGATTTCAAAAAAGAAGTCCTCACACTTAAGTAAAGCCTCTATTTTATCTTATTTTATTATTATTATTATTAATATGAAATCTAGTGTCAAATTGGTTTCCATACAACACCCAGTGCTCGTCCCAACAGGTGCCCTCCTCAATGCCCATCACCCACTTTCCCCTCCGTCCCACATCAACCCTCAGTGTGTTCTCGGTATTTAAGAGTCTCTTACGGTTTGCCTCCTTCCCTCTCTGTAACTGTTTTTTCCCCTTTCCCTGCCCCCCTGGTCTTCTGTTAAGTAAAGCTTCCATTTTAAAGGAGTGGGGCAGCAATGGTCTCTTTAAATATTGTCAATTCCCCCAATCATTCTCTTACTTGTATGAGGGATAAACAGGTACCATGACAAGAAAAGAACAGCACACACTGTCCTCAAGGAGCTCTGAATCTCGAGGGGAAAGCAGATAAAGAAATCAAGGATGAACCACAGAAGAGCCAGAGCAGTCGTGGAAGCATATGCGTTGGAGCTCGAGATGGACACTAACTCAGCATGAAATGGCAAAGTCAATAAAAGTTGAAACGGGCTCTAAAAGTCATGGATGTCTGAACTTGAGTGGGAGTTATTCTGACAGTGATATAAGGGCTTTCCAGAAAGAAGAAGGAAGAGCTAACAGTTTGTGAGCACCTGCGATATGCCAGCATCGTGCCAAATATATTCTGCAGCTTTATGTCTTTATGGTGACCTTCTGAGATGGCTACTATAGTTTACAATTTTATCGTAGTAAAAGCTATATACTGTAAAATTTATAATTTTAACCATTTTTAAGTGTACAGGTCAGCCGTTAAGGACATTCACGTTATTGTACAGCTGGCCCCATTGTCTGTTTCCTGAACTTATCAATCTTCCCAGCCTGGCACTGTGCACCTATTAAACAGTAACCCTCCCTATCGTGTCTCTCCAGCCCCTGGCCGTCACCATTCCACTTTCTGTCTCCATGAACACGACTACTCCAGGACTTCATACGAGTGTAACCATACAATATTTGCCCTATTGTAACTGGCTTATTTCACTTTGCATATCTTCAAGGTCCATCTACGTTGCCATATGTTAGGATTTTGATCTTCTATTAAGCTGAATAATATTCCGTTGTGTGTCTATGCCCCATTTTGTTTGTGTGTTTGTCCAGCGATGATTGTCTGGGTTACTTCTAGCACTTGGTCATCGTGAATGATGTTGCCATGAACACGCGTGTACAAATATCTATTTGAATCTGTGCTTCTGGTTCCCTTTGTTTATACCCAGAAGCGGAATTGCGGGATCGTGTGACATTTCTGGCATTACCTGCAAAAATGTGGACACCAATTTCTAATGTTTTTGAAGACCTGCCATACTGTATTTCACCGAGGCTGTATTATTTTACATTCCCACCAGCAACGCACGAAAGTTTCAATTTCTCCATGTCCTTGCAAAGTCTTGCTGTTTTCACATTTGTTGCTAATAGCCATCCTAATGGATATGAAGTGATGGTGCACTGTGATGAGATGGGTACAGTTATTATCTGCATTTTTTCAGATGAGGAACAGAAGCTGACAAACTTGCCCAAGGTCACCTGGCCCATATGTGACAGAATCAGAATTTAAACCTGAGTCCATTCTCCCCTGGCTTTGAGTTCCCAAACATGATGCCAGAAGGCCTGGTGGGGAGCTGGAAGAGAACACAGGAAGCTTCTGGAATGTAAATAGAGGAACAGGTTGGCGGGGAGCGGGGAGGCGGGGCAGGGAGAGCTGTAGTGCAGGGGCCGAGTCATAAAGACCTTTGTGTTTTTTCCTGGAAAAAGTTTCAGTTCTTATAAACAACTTGGAAACCTAAAATGTATATGGCAGCCATATTAGTCTAAGGATAAAGAAAAGGAAACACAAAATGGACCTATGAAAACACACACATGCACACACACACACACACACACATACACACACACACACACACAAACCCTCTGTTTCTCAGAAATGTAATTGGAATAGCTGTAGGTTAAGGCCTAATGTAAAGAATAACTTATTTTTCCATCAAAGTGCAACTGAAAATAACCAAGAGTAATGTTGGCTTCACATTTTTCCATTTGTACAGAGCAAGGATATTTTGGGGCATCTTATGGAAAATATAACCTCAAGGGTTAAGGGAGCATTTATCAGGCATCTCAGTGAATTCCTATAAGGAATTTGTGCTTATAGGAGGCAAAGTCCCGAGCACATAATCCCAGACAAGGGGCCCACAAGGAAGGAAGGATCCCACTGTACACTTTGTGGTTTAGGGTATCCAGGTATGGCCAGGTAGTGTGCCTCAAGGAGTGGGGAAGGAAAGAGGGATCTCTGTATGGGTGAGTCTGGAGCCAGCTGGTCAAAAGTGAGGGTGGTCTGGAGAATCTTGAGCCCACGTCTGATGGATTAAGGAGGCATATGCTAGACTAGTATTTCTGCCAACAAACTAGACCAGGACAGAGGCCAGACCTACGGCCCATCAAAAGGATAGAGAAGTTTGGGTACAAATAGAGAGAGACAGAAGAATGGTAGTTGAGGGTAAAGGAATGAGTAAATGGGTAGGCAATTGAGGTAGATCCAATATTACATTAATGCTTTAAAAGGGACTCAGAGCGGGGCGCCTGGGTGGCTCAGTCGGTTGAGCGTCTGACTTCAGCTCAGGTCATGATCTCGCGGTTTGTGGGTTCGGGCTCTGCGTCGGGCTCTGTGCTGACAGCTCAGAGCCTGGAGCCTGCTTTGGATTCTGTGTCTCCCTCTCTCTCTGCCCCTCCCCTGCTCATACTCCGCCTCTCTCTGTCTCTCAAAAATAAATTGAAAAAAAAAAAAAGGGGACTCAGAACAAGAGATGGTATTATATCTTAGCTCGTTTATCCCAGATTCCTGGTAGGGCGAGAGGCTATGTATTGCTGGGACCACTCTTGCTTTGCAAACCTGCCAAGGTCAAATGGAAGCCTGCAAACCAGAGTGGCCTTGCTCTGGGAGACATTGTGGTCATGTAACATGATGATGGACTAAACTGATTGCTAATGACTGAGTAGGACTCTTTGTTCAGGTGTGGTATCACACTGGCCTTGTTGGTAAGAGTATAATGCCGATATCGATGCTCAGATGTATTAATTGGGAAATTGATCTAAGCCTCCTCTCCCTAGCCTACACTGGCAACTCCAAAGCTTAGGCATAGAAGAAGACCATGGTCAAAGTCTGGTGGTGGCCTGTGTGGTGAAGATCTCTGAGTCTGAGTCATTCGTCAAGCTGCAGTGACTGGAATTTATCTCTGCCTTTATCTGCATCTAGATATTTTGGATGACGAGATGTGAGAGTGAAAACTCCTTCAATCCCAAACCAGCAGATGGTTGACTGATTAGAAGAGGAAGTGGCTGGTGACTCATTCTGGATAGAAAGGGACTTCGGGTGTGTGCTTCTGAGGGTGGGAGAGGGTCAGAGGGGCCAGGAGAGGGTTGGTTAGGGGAGGGGAAAGGGGAGAGCAAAGGCACCTGAAGGTGCCCCGTAGAGCTGTACTCTGAGCCAGTGACCCTCCATGTAGGGAAAGCACCCCTCCATGCCTTGTCTTAGACACCGGATTTGGGAGAATCCAGGGCCTCGAAGGCATCACCCCAGAGATTCAGGACCCTATGCTTACACCTAGGCATCAAAGGTGCCAGTGGCCATAGCTTTTCCCCCTGGGACTTTCCCCTCTTATGAATGCTTAGGTGAGACCAGGTCAAGGAGGAAAAAGAAAGGTACTGTGCCTGTGAGGTGGGACCCAGCAGGGAAGGGAGGGCACTGCAGAGCAGGGTGCCATCTGTGTCCCCGATGGTTGAAGAAGTTCAAGAGAGGAAGATTATTATCTGAAGTTCGAGAGAGGAAGATTTTCTTTTCAGGACTGGTTAATTCACAGCTTCAGCCCAGGCTTGGTTTGTTATGAAATTGCTGCCCTTGACTTCAGGACTATACTTCCTTCCTAACCTTTCCCCTCAGTCGTGTCTGCCCACTGGTACACACCCCTCCTGCCCCAGTGGGCTGAGCCTCCTGCTTCCTAGGACACTCTCCCTCTAGGCCCCTGGGGGATGAGGAGGGGGCCCGGGCGACAGCTCAAAGTCCAGAGCAAGCTGGGGTCTCTTGTTTTCTCCTGACCTAGGTGGGAGGGGGCCAATGTTCCTAAAGTTAGGTATATGCCTCTCTGCTCACTCCAGTGCCCTGTCCCGGGTCTCACACCAGCCCCCAGGGAACTGTGCCCTTCGGAAGTGAAGGGGCAAGAGAGTATAGTCTTGTCTGATCTTTAGGATGGAATCCGATGAAACATATATACAGTCACTCCTTGAACAACATGGGTTTAAACTGTGCAGGCCCACTTACATGCAGATTTTTTTTTGTATACAGTACATTACTGTGCATGTATTCTCTCTTCCTTATGATTTTTTTTCATGTTTATTTTTAAGAAAGAGAGCGACAGAGCACAAGCAGGGGAGGGGCAGCGAGAGGGAGACACAGAATCCGAAGCAGGCTCCAGGCTCTGAGCTGTCAGCACAGAGCCTGACACAGGGCCCAAACCCACGAACCATGAGATCATGACCTAAAGTCAGGTGCCCCCTTTGTGATTTTCTTAATAACATTTTCTTTTCTCTAGCTTACTTTATTGTAAGAATACGATATATAATATACATAACATACAAAATATGTGTTAATTGGCTGTTTGTGTTATCGGGAAGGCTTCCAGTCAACAGGAGGCCGTTACTCGTTAAGTTTGGGTGGAATCAAAAGTTGTGTATAGATTTTTGACTGCATGGGGAGGGGTGGCACTCCTAACGCTGGCCTTGTTCAAGGGCCAACTGTATATGTGTGTGTATATGTATATACACTTATATATATATATATATATATATATATATATATATATATATACATACACACATATATATGTATATATACACATATGTACACACATATACATATATTTTTATATGTATTTTATATGTAATGCTCTTTTAGTTATTTACCTAAAAACATTGTTGCCTTTCCTAGGTCATGAGTGGGACATGAGTGTGCTCTATTATACATTGCCCTCTAAAATTGCATTATTCATTATACATTTCCTAAGAAACACTTTATTATACAGGATTGATATGCTACACAAATACAGCGCACCTCCAGTTTAGTTTAAGGGATGTTTTACTATTTACTCATTTTTTTGCCTTATATTCTCCTTAAAATCTATTCCCCACACAGAACATTGTTTTTAAAACTATGTCTAATAATGCTGCTCAAGCTAGCATGTACCAGAATCACCTGGAGCATTTGCTAAAACAGATTCCTGAGCCCCAACCCCAGACTTCCTGACTCATGGGTAGGACCCATGACTTTGCCTCTTGAATGTTTCCAGGTGATGGTGGGGTGGTGGGGCCTTGGACTTCACTTGAGGGAGCCGCGTTTTAACAACCACCAATACTGTGCTTACTGTGCTTAGAACAGTGTCATGCTGTGTTATACGCACCGTGCAAATATCAATACACAATCCTCATGACAACCTTAAGTGGTGGGGACTCTTGTCATCCTCATTTTACAGGTGAGGAAACTGAGGTATGGGAAGGTCGAGTAACTTGCCCCAGGTCACTTACTTAGTTGAGTACCAGAGCCGGGATTCATTCAGATCTGTGACCTGCTATATGTCCCATAGGGATCCAGGGCTCCCTGATTTCATCCCTGGATGATTGTGGATGACTGCCCAGTGATTTTGGAGGGTGGCCAAATGAGCAAAGGGCATTTGCTGCTCCAGCCCCGAAGCTGGCATGAGCACCGAAATTGCTTCCCAAGATTCAGTGATGGCTCAGCTCCTCTGGATTTCCCAGCTGATGGTGCGGCAAAGGGCAGGGGGCAATGATGGGAGAAGCTGAGATAGAGTCTCTGTGGAGTCAGCCAGGTGTTTCAGCTCCTTAAATCAGGGATTGCAAAGTCAAATGCCTACAGGGGCCAGACTCTAAAAGAGAGACTCTAGCTAGACGTAAGAAAATATTTTCCTTAAAATCACTCATTCTCTCAGCCTGTTGTTTTTTCCACCTTTGGTAGATACATGGTTACAGGACATAGTCCACATTTATTTCAACTCTACTGCAAGAAAAACAAAAGGTAAAAGCATATCGTTTGGCGTAGTGAATACTTGGTCCCCTTTGCATAGACTATAACTGGGGAGCTATAGGACAACATAATCTGGCTCATCCATAGTGAGTAGTTGTGCTCTATTCCAATCAATTGCCTCCAAAGGCCAACCTCAAGAGAAGTTGAAATCCAGATTTGTATGTGATATCCCTTGGTTTTCAAATTTTGGTGACTACAAATGCACACAGACATAATACACACAAACACATATATACATTCAATCCTCATTTTCCGCGGATCTCATATTTACGAACTCTCCCGTTTGCTAATAATGTGTTTGTAATATCCAATCAGTATTCATGGTGCTTTTCTGTTCATTTGTGGATATGCACATACTGGCAAAAAGTTTGTGTCACTCAACACAAGAAAACCTAGCTGAAGTTGAATAATGCAATGCTCTGTCATCTTGTTTCAGCTCTCAGTGCAGCGTGGAACAAGAAAATCCATCTCTGGCGCCAGCTAGAAGGGGGTTTGAATCCCAGCTCTGGCAGAATCTATTAGCAGGGCCGTGTGGTATGATAATAATATAATATTTGGTCTTCGTACCCGGATTCCTGGCACAGAGCTCCTAAACTCTCGGAATTTCCCGAGTAATAGAGTGTCTTTTGTTATTGGTTACAAGTCCCTTTGAGCACACCTGAGTTTATGCTAGGAGGTGACTCCTGGCAGTCCTTTAGATAGTTTCAAGATGGGGGCTGGTCACCAGAGGAACCAACCATGAGAATAGAATTGGCACTTTCAGCCCTAACTCCCTTGCAGACGGGAGAGGGGCTGGAGATTGAGTCCAATCATCCAACAGCAGTGATTTAATCAGCCATGCCCACATAATGAAACTTCAGTAAAAATCCTTGAACAACAGGGGTGCCTGGTGGCTCAGTCAATTAAGCATCCAACTCCTGATCTCAGCTCAGGTCTTGATCTCAGGGCTGTGAGTTCAAGCCCCACATTGGGCTCCATGCTGGGCATGAAGCCTACTTAAAAACAAAACAACACAAAACATCTTGAACAACAAGGTTTGGGGCGCTTCTGGGTCAATGAATGCATTGATGTACTGGGAGGGTGACCCTCCCACAGAGGGTATGGAAGCTCTGCACGTCCCCCAAAGCTTGCCCTATGCATCTCAGCCCATTCCTGAGATAACTGTAATAAAGTTACAGTTTTAAGTCTAATGCTTTCCTGGGTTAGTGAGTTATTCTAGCAAATTATCAAACTTGAGTGGGGTGGTCATGGGAACCCCCGAATTTGTTGTTATCCAGGCGGAAATGTAGACCTCCTGGGGTCCCCATTTGTAGCTGCCAACT
Source organism: Acinonyx jubatus (assembly GCF_027475565.1). Lineage (NCBI taxonomy): Eukaryota > Metazoa > Chordata > Mammalia > Carnivora > Felidae > Acinonyx > Acinonyx jubatus. The sequence goes on along the minus strand of NC_069381.1, from coordinate 97,172,264 downwards.
GCAGTGGGGCCAATTCTTAAGAATTATCCTTATATAATACTTATACTCTTAGTTAATCCTTAATTTGTGGGGTCTGGGGTCTGTGCTAACTCAGTGAAGTTAGCGTCAGAAGTGAATTGACTGTTAGACACTTGTTGCTATTGGAGAATTAGAGAATTGGTTGGTGTTGGAACGACATGCTTGATGTCAGAAGAAACCAAACTGGTAGCCTCAGGCAAGTCACTGAATACCTCTGAACCTTGTCTTCTCTTTTGTAAAATAAAGAAAATAGAATCTACCAGGATGAGTTGTTTTAGGATTGAAGATTATAATCTATGTGCGATATATGCGTGTATGTATGTTTATGTGCATGTGTATTCATATCTCACATAAATTATAGTTCACATATATAGATTTCTCCTAGGAGCAATGATTCAGAATTCACAAATTTGATGTTCACAGTGGCTTTCTAGAGCATAACTGCTGCACATAACTAGAACTGACTGTTATAATCTTTAACACTATTAAGCTTAGAAATAAGCAATTAACTATCTCTGGCTTCATTCATTACATGAACTCATTGCCCCCCTGGTCCCAACATTGCAGCAGACAGAGAGTACCAAGTGTTGGGTCCAATCTTCTCTAGATCTCCCTATTAAAATAATAATAAAAAAAAGAGGAGCAGAGAGGTATTTCTAAGTTTTTAAAATTAATATACTTTATGTTTTATCACAGTTTTAGGTTCAGAGCAAAACTGAGTGGCAAGTACAGAGACTTCCCACACACCACCCCCTCCAGCCTCCTCCACCATCAACAACCCCACCAGAATGGTGCATTGGTTACAATAAATAAGCCGACATTGATACATCATTATTAACCAGAGTCTGCAGTTTATGGGTTTTGATAAACGTATAAGGACATGTAACCAACCACCATTATAGTATTGTACCAAATAGTTTTGCTGCCTTAAACCTCCCCTGTTCCACGTACTCCTCTTCCTGCCCCAAAGGCATACCTGGTGACCACTGATTTTTTCATTTCACCATCTCTATAGTTTTACCTCTTATGGAATTATATATTTGGAATCACACAGTATATAACTTTTTCAGATTACTTCTTTTACTGAGGAATATGCATTTAAGTTTCCTCCATGTCTCTTCATGGCTTCACACTTATTTTTTTTTTTTAGCACCAATCCATTGTATGGATCTACCACAGTTTACCTGTTCGCTTATTGAAGGACATTTTTTCCTGTATTTTTTTGCTTTTACATTTTTAAAACTTGAAGTATAGTCGACACAATGTTACGTTAGTTTCAGGTGTAAACCATGGTGATTTGACAACACTATTATATTATTATCTATATTCCCTATGCTTGTTCCTTCTATCCCCATGGCTTATTCATTTCATAAGACTGTATCTCCCACTCCCTTTCACCCATTTCACCCATACCCCCACCTCTCTCCTCTCTGGCAAACGTCAGTTTATGTTTTGTATTTATGAGTCTGTTTCTGCCTTTGTTTTGTTTTTTAGATTGTACTTACAAGGGAAATCAGATGGTATTTGTCTTTCTCCGAGTTATTTTACTTAGTATAACACTCTCTAGGTCTATCCATGTTGTTGCAAATGGCAAGATCTCATCCTTTTTTATAGCTGAGTAGTGTTCCATTGTATATGCTTCTTTATCCGTTCGCCTACTGATGGACACTTGGGCCACTTCCAGAGTTTGGCTATTGTAAACGATGCTGTGATAAGCATAGGGTGCATATATCTTTCGAATTAGTGTTTTCATTTTCTTTGGGTAAATACCTGATAATGGAATTACTAGATCATATGATATTTCTAGTTTTAATTTTTTGAGGAACCTCCACACTATTTTCCCACAGTGGCTGCACCAATTTACATCCCTACCAGTAATGCACCCGCATTCCTTTTTCTGCACATCCTTGCCATCCATTTTGACATTAGCCATTCTAATGGGTATAAGGTGGAATTTCATTGTGGTTTTAATTTGCATTTCTCTGATGATGACTGATGTTGAACATCTTTTCACGTGTCTATTAGCTGTCTGTGTATCTGCTTTGGAAAAATCTCTATTCAGGTACTCTGCCCATTTTTTAATTGGATTGATGGTTCTTTCAGTGTTAATTGCATCCAAACCTAGTTTGGATATATTAACCCCTTATTGGATATATCATTTGTGAATATCTTCTCCCATTAAGTTTTTCATTTTGTTGCTGGTCTCCTTCACTGTGTAGTGAATTAAAATAAAAAATAAAAAATAAAAAAATAAAAGCTTTTTATTTTGGTGTAGTCCCAATAGTTTATTTTTTATTTCATTTCTATTGCCTGAGGAGACATATCTAGGAAAATATTGCATGAGTGATGTCAGAGAAATTACTACCTATGTTTTCTTCTAGGAGTTTTAGGTTTCGTGTCTCAATAAGTCTTTAATCCATTTTGAGTTTATTTTTGTGTACAGTGTAAGAAAGTGGCCCTGTTTCATTCTTTTGTATGAAGGACAACTTGATTGTTTGAGTTCTTTGTGTATTTTGTGTTATAGCCCTTTAACAGACATGGAGTTTGTAAAGGTTTTTCTGTCAGTCTGTGGCTTTTCTTTTCATCCTCTTAACAGTGTCCTTTGCAGAGAAATTTTACTGAAGCCCATTTTATCAAATTTTTCTTTCATAGATTATGCTTTTGATGTTTTATCAAAAAAGTCATCACCAAACCAAGATCACCTAGATTTTTTTCCATTTTTTTTCATTTTTTCCCTTTTTTTTTTTTTTTTTTACCTTTTAGGAGTTATGTAGTTTTATGTTTTACATTTAAGTCTATGATCCATTCTGAAATGATTTTTGTGAAAGGTATAAGGTCTGTGCTTTGATGGTTTTCTTTTATTTATTTATTTATTTATTTGCATGGGGATGTCCAGTTGACTCAACATCACTTAGTGAAAAGACTATCCTTCCTCCGTTGAATTGACTTAGCTTCTTTACCAAATGTCAGGTGACTATGTTGTATGGGTCTGTATTTGGGTTCTCTAATCTGTGTTATTCATCTATTTGTCTATTCTGTCACCAGTACCACACTGTCTTTGATTTCTGCCACTTTATAGTAAATCTTGAAGTTGGATAGTGTCAGTTGTCCAACCTTGTTCTTCAATATTGTGTTGGCTCTTCTGAATCTTTCGACTTTCCATATAAATTTTTAATCAGTTTGTCAAAATCTCACAAAATATTGTGTTGAGAATTTGATTAATATTGCATTGAATATATAGAACATATTGGGAAGAACCAACATCTTAACAGTATTGAGTCTTCTTATCTATAAACATGGAATATCTCTGCATTTATTTAGATCTTCGATTTCTTTTTTTAAACTTTTTTTTTAAAATTTTTTTTCAACGTTTTTTATTTATTTTTGGGACAGAGAGAGACAGAGCATGAACGGGGAAGGGGCAGAGAGAGAGGGAGACACAGAATCGGAAACAGGCTCCAGGCTCTGAGCCATCAGCCCAGAGCCTGATGAGGGACTCGAACTCACGGACCGCGAGATCGTGACCTGGCTGAAGTCGGACGCTTAACCGACTGCGCCACCCAGGAGCCCCTTTTTAAACTTTTTATAAGCAATTTATTTATTTTGAGAGAGAGAGAGAGAGAGAGAGAGAGAGAGAGAGAGAAAGCAGGGAAGGGGCAGAGAGAGAGACAGAGAGAGGGAGAATCCCAAGCAGCCTCCATACTGTCAGCTCAGAACCCAATGCAGGCCTTACACTCACAAACCTCAGTCGAAACCACGAGTTGGGTGCTTAACCAACTGAGCTATCCAGATGGCCCAGGATCTTTGATTTCTTTCATCGGAATTTGTGATTTTCTTCATGTAGATCTCGTCATATATTGTTTTTTTTTTTCTTTTTTCTGTCTTTCCCCTTCCTTCCTTCCTTCCTTCCTTCCTTCCTTTTCTTTCTTTTGGCAATTATGTCAATGGTATTGTGTTTTTAATTTCAAATTCCAATTGTTTGTTGCTGGTATATAGGAAGGCAGTGACTTTTGTACATTTTTTACTGGTTTACATTAACTTCATATCTTTGAACCTTGCTATAAGACTAATTGACTTATAACTAATTAACACTTGTTAGTTCTGGGAGGATTTCTTCCTTGACTTTGGGTTTTTTCTACATAGATAATCATGTACTCTGCAAATAAAGGGTTTTATTTCTTCCTTCCCAATCTGTATACCTTTTATTTTCTTGTCTTGTTTTATTGCCTTAGCTAGGACTTCCAGTATAATGCTGAAATAGGAGTGATGAGAGTGGATATCCTTACCTTGTTTCTGATCTTAAAGAGAAAGCACCTAATTTTTCACCATTAAGTATTATGTAGAGTTTTTGTAGACGTTCTTATCAAGTTGAGGAAGTTCTCCTCTATTCCAGAGAAATAGAACCAAGAGGATATATATATCTATATTATACTATCTATCTATCTATATTATATCTCAATTATATATCTCTATATTATATACCTACATTATATTATATATAGTATATACATGTATATATTATATATGTTAGATATATATATAATATATATAATATAGAGCTATACAGAGAAATATAATAGAGATATATAATATATATAATATATATAATATTATATGTATACACACACACACACACACACACACATGAAATATAGAATCATGGAGATATACCTGACATTGCATTTATTTTTTGTTAAGGATTTTATTTTTAAGTAATCTCCACACCCAATGTGGGGCTTAAGCTCACAACCCTGAGGTCAAGAGTTACATGCTCCACTGACTAAACCAGCCAACCCCCCCCCCCCCGCCCGACATTGTATTTAGACAACTATTTCTAGGAGTCCATGTATCTTACCTGGACTTATTATAGAATGTTCAGCACCTCTATTCATGTATATAACACTGTTCTCATGCTGAGCAAATACTATAGTTAGAAACATCATTTTTACATGTTTCTTTAAACATTTCTCTACATGCATTACAGGAATAAAAATATCCATAAATAAGTATTGTATATACTTGCCCTGGTTTCATTATCCTTTCAATCTGCCATACCAATGACACATATATTATACCCTTTATGCTGTCTCACAGGTGATCGGAGCTCTATTAATTTTACAATATCTCTTTCCTCTCTGTTCTTCAGATTGGATACTTTCTTCGGGTCCACCGATTCTTTCGTTGGCTTGTGTCCAGTCTACTAATGAGCCTATCAAAGGCATTCTTCATTTCCTTTTGACTTTCTCTTAGAATTTCCATTGTTACCTACATCACCCATTTGTTCTTGCATGCTGTCTACTTTTCCCCATTAGAGTCATTAGCCTATTAATTATCATTATTTTAAATTCCCAGGCCGATGACTCCAAAATCCTTGGAGTCTGATTCTGAGTCTGGTTCTGCTGTTTGCTCTGTCTCTTCAAACTCTGTTGTCTTTTAGTTTGCTCTGTGATTTTTCTACTGAAAACTGGATGTGAGGTACTGGGGAAGGGGAATGAGGTAAATAGGTCTTTAGTGAATGATGGTAAGATGTAGGGGGAGGGGACGTTTCCTGTGGTCCTCTGATTAGGTCTTAGTCTCTGGTGAGCCTGTGTCCCTGGACTGTGACTTTTGCAAGTGTTTTTTCAGTCCTTCTCACTACCCTATCTCATGCTCATGTCCTGATTTCTTAGGTGAAACCGTGTTTCCCTTCTCCCAGGTCCCTCCTCCCAGGTCCATTAAGCTCTGGTAAAACCCCATGTGGTTAGGCTCTGGTACAGACCTTGTTAAGAACAGAGGCCTCTGGTAGTGTTTCAAATGTCTATCTTGCTTTCCCACTGCTGGAAGCACAAGAGGACTTTTCCCCTGATTTTCCCTGTGAGAACATGATAGAGCTCCTGGAGGTAAAACATAAACGCGTGTGCACCACCGCCTCCCCTCCCTCGCCAAGGCTGGGTCTCTCCGTAGTTTTTAATTTTCGAACATGTTCACCACACTGAGCCTCCAGCAATTTGTCAATTACAGTTCAGGTTTCCCTGCCGTGGACTGGTGCCCATGGAGGCTTCTGCTCCGGTAAGTTATGATTCCCTGTTCGTCTTGTCTCTCTAATTTTGGAGGCAGTGGTTTGCACTGTGGCCTCAGTTCTCTTTTGGGTCTAAGAAAAGTTGTTGATTTTTCCATTTGTTCATCTTTTTTATTTTTTTCTTTGTGGTGTGAACAGGAGTAATGACTTCCAAGCTCCTTATGTTCTGGACCAGACACCAAAGGTCCTAGCATCCTATTTTCCTTCTTTCTTTTCTTCCTTCTTCCTTTCCACGTTCCTTCCTTCCTTCCATCCTTCCTTTTTTCCTTCCTTCCTTCCTCTGTCTCTTTTCTTTCTTCTTTTTCTTCTTTTTCCCCTTCTTCTCCTTCTCCTCCTCCTCTTCCCCCTCTTCTTCCTCCTTTTTTTTTTTAAATTTTCAAAAATGTTTATTTTTGAGAGAGAGAGAGAAACAGAGTGCAAGTGGGGAAGGGACAGAGAGAGAGAGGGAGATACAGAATTCGAAACAGGCTCCAGTCTCTGAGCCATCAGCACAGAGTCCAATGCGGGGCTCGAACCCACTAGCCATGAGATCATGACCTGAGCCAAAGTCAGACTAACCCACTGAGCCACCCTGGCGCCCCTCCTTCTTCTTCTTTAAGCAACAAACATTTATTTTTTCCTCACGATTGTAGGTTGGCTGGGATATTCTTCTGGTGTGGACAGCTTTGACAGGGCTGGATGATTCAGATGGCCTCACTCCCATGTTGGAAGTTAGGTTGGTCTGGGGGTTTCGGGGGTCTCAGCTGAGATGACTCACCTAGCTCCATCATCCGGCAGCCTAGTTTGGACTCTTTCACATGGCAGCCTCAGGGAGCCAAAGAGCAGGAAGTAAGCGAGCCCCAAAGCACAAGCACATTCCACACCTCTTTTTGTGCCATATTTCCCGTGGTGCCATTGGCTAAAGTGGGAAATACGGCCAAGTCCGGAGTCCCATAGTCTGTCCTGGGCTGAGTGAGGCACAAATGGGAGAAAACTCAGTTCCAGGCCCTGCCTGCAGCTATCCCCCCCAGGGCTCAGGACAGAGGAAGGTGGCAAAATTGCCCAGCTCTCAGATCTCCCACTTCCTCCCTCCCCTCCCCACCAAAGGGCCCATCTGCACCCTGGGAGCCGCTGTCTGAGGCTCAGGTCTCCAACCCAGCAGGCACCAGGGGCAGGCCACACCCCCTCCCAACCTCCTCCGCCAAGGAAGCTAGAGGACGCTCCCCCTGCTGTCTCCCCTCAACCTGCCCCAAGCCACCAGGGTCTCCCCAGAAGGAGATTCCCAGGCTTCTATTTTCAAGGTCTCCTGGAGGCATTATCCAAGGTCCCAGGAGAGAGGGAAGGGGCTGTGTGAAGAGGAAAAAACAGCTCTGGAGAAGTTTTCTGGGAGAGCAGAGGGTGGTTGGAGGACTGACCACTCAGAGAGGGAGGGCCTTGATAAGGACCCTATCATCCAGGGCCCCTTGTCCTCTGCCTCCTTTCTGGAGCCCCTCAACCTCTGCCGAGGCTTCAACACTCAAGCTGCCTTCACCTCTGCCTGTTGCTTGAATAATAATCCCTGGGAAACAACAAAAGCATTGGCAGGTTGAAACCTAGTGAATCTCTACCTCCTCACAGGCAACCCCAGGGGCTGGTGAACTGCTGAGGGTGTCTTTTCTCTGAAGGTAGGTCATCTGGAGAGTCAGTCGGCCCACATCTGTGTGCGGGAGAAGGTGCCCAGCTGGGAGCGGGGAGGGTGCCCCTGGGGGCTGCAGCTGAGGGGAAGGCTCCACCCCGGGCAGAGGCCAGGTGCTAATAGAATTCCAGTGGGGCATCGAGGCCCAGCTGGGACAAGTCTGGGCCTGGAGGCTTCTCCACCATGGGTTGGAGAAGGGGCAGCAGTGTGTGTCTGAGAGTGTGGGGGCTCCCTCAAAGCTTCCTGTCTCCTCAGGTTTCAGAGATGGCCAGTTATGTGCTTCTGGGCCCCGCAGGGCCCCTGGCATGGGTCCACCCGCACAGCGGGTGACAGGGGGCAGGTGCACAGGAGCCTCCACTCAGTGAACAGGAGAGGTGGAGAGAGAAACACATACACAAACCACCCGTGCAAACCTCTTCCCGCTCAGGACCCATGCTCCCCTGGGACGCCCGGAAGGGTGCAGGGACAGGTGCACATCGCCAGCCCTGCTCTCTCTTGGCCAGAACTTGCTCCGGCTTCCAGGGTGGCTGCAGCTCTTGGTTTGCTAAAAGCCTGAGACAGCAGTGGGCGGAAACACCTCCCTCCAGTCCCCTCCCGTGAGCCTCGAGGGTGAGCCAGCAGCCCCTGTCGCCCTTGGGGACCCGCACTACCTGGAGCTCTGGGCTAGGGTGACGCTGGAGCAGGTCGCCTAAGACCCCGCCCCCACTAGGTCCCCCGGAGGTCTCTCCGGGAGCAGTAAGTGAGGTGGCCTCTTCCCTCCTCCCAGGCTGGGGGCCCTGGAGGCAGGCTGGGGCAGGACAGGGTGGGGGACAGCCCTTCTGGTGCCCCAGGCTTCCTAGAGCCTGGAGATCCGCCCCTCCTAGAGGTCAGCTCAGACACGCCCACTGAGTCCCTGCTCCCTCCCTTAGTCTGGGGACCCCTGGGAAAGGCTCTTCCAGGGGACCCTGCTGCACCTCAAAGGCCCATTCCTGCAGGGAGCCTCAGGGGCTCAGCCCCCAACATCCACTGGCTCATAGGGTGATGGGGGCAGGAGGGGAGCCACCGAGCATTCTGGGGCATGGGAGTGTTTGGACATTCCTTGGGCCAGGAGTTTGAGCAAGACTGAGTTTGGGTCATTAAGTAATTCTTTAAAAACATTTTTTTTTCAAATGTTTTTATTTATTTTTGAAGGAGAGAGAGAGACAGAGCATGAGTGGGGGAGGAGCAGAGATAGAGGGAGACACAGAATTCGAAGCAGGCTCCAGGCTCTAAGCTGTCAGCACAGAGCCCGATGCGGGGCTCGAACTCACAAACTGCAAGATCATGACCTGAGCAGAGGCCAGAAGCTCACCGGACTGAGCCACCCAAGCACCCCTCTTTAAGTAGTTCTTAAAGCCTCCCCTCTGTCCTGAGTCTGGGGGCAGGCGGTGGGCAAACAGGTGTCCCTGAGCCTACCGCTTTGCTGGGGGCATTAGAGGTCTGGTGATGGGGAGAGTCTGTGCTTGCCCTTGGAGTGAAGAGGTGAAGGCCTGGCACAGAGGTAGCACCAAGGTGGGATCAGGTGGTGGTGAGTGTGTGTGTGCGTGTGTATGTGTGTGTGTGTGTGTGTGTGTGTGTGTACTGGGGGTATAGGCCTGAGAACAGTTGCTAGGGGGTAGGAGGAGAAATGGTGAGTGGCCAGGCCAGCTTAGGAGAAAGCCTCTTTGCTAGGCAGACTCTCCTCTGGTCACCCTCTGTCACCCACTGAGCAGGGCACTGTAGCATGCCAGCCCTCTTTGCCCTAGTGAGGCCTCGGTCAGCCCCCCTTCTGTCTGCCTCTGGGACCTAACTAGTCACCGGCACTTTTTTTTTTAAGAGGCCAGATCCCTTACTTCCTACCCAAAAGTGCTTCTAGAGAAGGCCCTTTCTATTTCCTTGTTTTCCTTTTGGCCTATTCAGGGGCCTCTTAATCATGGGTCTTCTATTGTCTGGAATCCAGTTTTATCCAACCAAACTTCTGCAGTCATGGAAATGTTCTGTATCTGCGCTGCCCGATGCAGTGGCCGTTAGCCACTCGTGACCTCTGAGCATTTGAACTGTGGCTAGTGCAACCTTTGGTTTAATTTAAATGTCAATGTAAATAGTCATGTGTGGCTAGTTGCTACCGTACTGAAGGGGGTGCCCACTTAAGGTCATGGGCCTCAGCATGTCGGAGCTGAAAAGGATTCTGACCCTGACCCTTCCTTTTGCGGTGGGGAAATAAAGCCAGGCAGGGCACGGGAACTCCGAGAATCTATGGGGAAACAAGGCGGGGGGTGGGGACCAGCATCCCCATCCCGGGCTCATGTTCTTGGCTATGCATAGGGACTAGGGACGCTGCAGAGGTCTCCTGTCTGCAGGAATGCTGCCCTAGGGGAGCCCCAGGCTACGATTCTAGAAGCAGGAGGTTTGCCTGGGTCTCGTGCAACCCAGTTCAGTGACTCAGCCTTTTTAATAAATGGAGTTTATTAAACTCCTCCCTTGAAGAGGGACCTCCTTTGAAGAGGGACGGCTTCATTGTCTTCAGGTGATGCTGCCTCCGCCTCCAGGGACACATCCCCTGCAGACAGCCCAAGGGGTGGGAGGGGAGAAGAGCATTTACCCGTCGGGTTCCACCTCTGCAACCCTAGTAGTGCTGTGTGCGTCTGCTGTGTGCAGGTGGACCCATACCAGGGTGTGGGAAGCTATGTCCCTGGACGCTACAACTGCACATGGTAAGGTGGAGAGCTCCCAGGACCTGAATCAGACGGGCTGCATTCTGGGTTCTTGATTCTAAGCCATCTTGAACAGCCTCCATTCTCTAAGCCTCAGTTTCCCCCTGTGTAAAGTGAAAATGTTGCTCAGATTTCCGATGTTTTGTGTCTTTAGGTGGTGGTACTTTAGGCTGTGTGTGTGAACGGCTCTGTGGGGTGGAACCGGGGGAAGAGGGCGATCTGCCAGGTGAGACCCTGGCTTCACAAGTTCTGCAGGGCACCCGAAGCAGGGCTGGCCAGCTCAGGGGTGCAGAGACTGAGCCCGGGGCTGGCTCCCGTGAACTGCGAGCATGTCTCTGACGCACAGCCTACCGCCGTAGCGCTGGTCCCCAAGGGGCTGGAGGGGGGCACGGGGCTGGCTCTCTGCAAACTTCCCACCTGTGGTTGTGTAAAGACCTCCACACTTAGGAGCCCCACCAATGGCAGACAGATGGCATCATCCCCTGCATGCTGGCATCTGTGGACATTGCTCAGGGTGTGTGGTTTGTCATTCTGCATCATATGTGCACACAGCTGCCCCTCCCTCTGTCCCAGTCCTTAGCAAACCCAAGAGCAATGGTGTTGTGAACGTGACCTTTGTTCTTTGTCCCCAAAGCAGGGAGAGCCAGCGCTGGGGGTCAGGCAAGTATGCGGGGGGAGCTCCACATCTGTGTGAGGGCACAGAGCAGACAGAGGAACTTCCCAGAGGCTGTGGCCCCAAACAAGTGTTTCCCTACTGCCCGGCATATGCCCGCCCATTCCCTCCTCACCCTGCCCGACCCTCACAGCCATCTTCTGCTACACCTCTGCTCCTCTCCCGGTCCGCACCAGGCCTCCATCACATCCTGGCTGTGCAGCCATGAACCCCGTCATGGGTTACGCCCATCCTGGATGCGGACACGAGGCCGGACACCAGGCAAACAGCATCAGGCACCTTACAGTCGAGCAGAGCTTCGGATCCCAGGCAAGGCACTGAACTTACCGAAGCCCGTTGAGTAGAAAAGGGGATGAGAATATTCCCAGCAAAAGATTCCTGGGAGCGTTTGATGAGAAAATGGAGGTATAGGGACCAACATAATGGCTTGCAAACTTAGCTGCACACTGGAGTCCCCTGGGGAGTTTTCTAAGGCACTGATGCCCTGGGGCTGTATCTAGAGCTTCCGATTTAATAGACAGGAGATGTGGCCTGGACGTTAGGATCTCAAATGCTCCCTAGGTGAGTCTAACATGTCACCAAGTTTGAGAACCACTGGTCTACAATATCATCTATGCATAATGACCTGTCCTCCCTTGAGGCCGCTGCCCCCCCCCTTCCTTCCTGCCACGGAGGGTCCGATTTGAGCCTCCCTTGTAATACATCTCGGAGGGGGAAGAGGATGTCACAGTTGCTTACAAGCCTCAACGTACTGCGGGAAGTGGCAGAGGGAGTCCATTGGACGTTTGAGCGCCGAGGTCCTTCCGGCAGACAGAGCCCAGTGTCTGGCCGGTCTGGAGAGGACTGTGCCCTCCTTCCCTGGGGGAACAAGTTATATATGTGAAATATGTGAGAGGTGGGGGAGGAAGACCCGAGAAAGCCTTGTGTGGGGCCTCATGCCGCCTGGGGTGATTTTAGGGCCTGGACCAAGTGGTGTCCCACCCCATCTGCCCCCCTTTGGGGCTTCTCTTTATCTGTGCTCAGCTCCTCAGTCCCCTTGTCTCCATGGGCAGCCTCGGGGAGCTGGCGGCCCCTGGGTTGAGGGATGGGCTAAGGTCCACCCACCACTCCTGCAGGCCTCCTCACAGAGCCACTCGACGGACCTCATAGACACCCCAGGGGAGGCCACGGTCAGACAGCCAGGAGCTGATGGGGCACCAGCGGGCTGCAGTTTCCTGAGCGAGGGCAGGTGGAGGATAGTGGGGTCAGTAAGAGGCAGGTAAGGCAGCGGGTGGGAGATACCGTCTCTCACTTGCCGCCCCACCCCAAGCCCGGTCCTTACATCTCCTCGTTCCTGGGGCTGGGCAGAGCAAATGCTGGCTGTGCCTTGACAAGGGGCTGCCAGGGGGGACGGGGCAGGGTGGCAGCAGTGCTTTTGGAGAGCAGGGAGGGTTGTGGATTCCCGACCCTTTGCTCCGATCGGCCGGGGGGCCGCTCTTGCTGACAACTCAGCCGTGGAAAGTCCCTCGGTGACAGCGGGGGTCACGGCCTCCCAGCACAATCTTCCCCGGCAAGTGGGGACTCCTAAAGAAAAGAGCAGAGGCTCTTGGAGGCCTGTGAGCTCCGAGACACAGGGACCCAAGGGCAAGTTGGGCAGGGGTGCAGTGGGGCAGAGGAAGGTGGGACAGATGGCAAGGCTGGGAAGCTGTCGTCACAGAGCAGGCAGAACACACAGCTTCTCCACCTTCCTTGCTCCTCCCCCAACCCAACCCGCGGAGTCTCCGGGAGAGTCTTGCTGAGCCCATTAAAGCGTCCCCAGTGACATCCCAGCAAAGGGCCAGGCACAAGGACAGCGAGTAGAATAATGCAGACGAGGTGTGCCCCCCTCACTTGGGTTTGGGTTACTGCGGGTGGGGCTGTTGGGTGGGGGTGAGCGGGGGTGTAAGGCCAGCAGGAAGAAGCGGCTGAACGTGAGCCTGCTGAGGTGGGTTGGGGGCAGGCGGCAGGTGGCATATGGGGCTCTGGGTGGGGTGGTCAGGGGGTCCTGGCAGGTCAGGGCTGCACGAGGCTCACCTCCTTACCTGTAGAGGAAAGCCCGTAGGAAGCTGGCTTTTGTTCCTGGTGAAGCCTATTGTTTGGCGGGGGGGGGGGGGGGGGGGGGTACGAGTCACTCTCATTGCCCTTCAGGCCACGGATTCACCAAGATCTGAAGTCACTTCCCCGAAGTCAGGCAGGCCTAGTGGGGTATGTGGGGGACTGGAGCCAGGGCTCCGGGTGCACAGTCGGAAGCTGGCTCCCTTGCCTTTCTTGCCTCCACACCGCATGATGCTCCCATGGCTCAGGGGCTGCCATAGGCCTGATTTCCAGGGTGTGCACGTGTGTGGGATGCAGCTTTCCAGCATTCCCAGCGGGACGCGCGTGTGTGCCCTGTGAAGGCGTGCACGTGACTTCGTGCGGGTGTGATCGCATGCCTGCAAACTCAGTACACATGTGCATGTGTTAGCACGAGTCCCTCCTGCCTGTCCCTCCCCTGGTAACCTCAGGACCCCTGATGACCCCTTTGTCTGCAGCTCATACCATCTACCTAACCCAGCAGGTTGGGCAGATCACATCCGGTTCAAGAGCGGATGGCCGTTCCTCCGGGGCTTGTAGAAGGGCACGGAAGCTCAGCCTAGATCTGAACAGCTTCTGGTTTTCAGCCATGTATTCCCAGTGCCCGTGACACTCATCACAGCACAACGATTCTGTCTTCCCTGTTGGACTGTAGGCTTGGTGAAGGCGGGGCCTCTGTGTCACACGCTGTGTTCATGGCTGGACCTCCAGAGCCTAGCACAGTGCTTGGCACGTAAGCTATTGGAGCTGTCGAATCAATGAGTGTGCAAATGGATGAATGAACGAAGTGGGCTGTGTCCGCGTGAGAGGAGCCATGGGCCTCACAGGGAACGTCCCAAGGTTACTTGCCCTACATACAAGGAAGCTGCAAAATCCTTCAGAATCACCAGGTTGGAGGAAGGTAGTCAGCTTTGCTCTGTCATAGGCACTGCTCCCTTGCTGTTTTAGCTTCTAGTGGCACAGCAGGGTGGTCCCCCACCGCCCAGGCTTCAGAATGTGCTGGAGCCCACCTCCCCTAGTGTGATCCCTGCAGGGGCAGCAGAGCCCTGGGACAGGAAAGGCAGAGGGTCACATGACCTGGGGGGGGGGGGCCCACACGTGGTCCCCGTGTCTTGGGCTCAGGAAACTTTGCCCTTCTCTGAATTCTAGTCTGTGGTGAATTCTGTCCCGTGTTCCATGTGGCTGGAGGCTTGCAGCGGTTGTTTCTCCGGCGGAGGGACCTAGGCTTGGGTCTGTGCAAGAGAGACCCGGGTGGGGGCTCAGAGAGTGCTGTGTTGTGGGTTTGGCTGGTGTGTTCGAGCACTTTGGTGCAGGAAATGGGGAGTCCTGGGGCCAGGCACTGGGCAAATGGCTTTAATCAGTCAGGGACTGTGTTTCTGGAGCCCCTGTTGTGCCTATGCCTCTGAGAATTTTGTCTCAAATGTTCATTCAAATCGCTAGCACTAGGATGGGGAGAAGATTCTGGGCACAGAGTAGTCAGTATGAAGTTCTGATTGAGTACGGGGTGGGGGTGACAGTGCCTGGGTGAATTTGAGAATTCAGTTCTGTCTTAGTCTCAGGGGAACTGGGACATGGCCTTCTGGGTGGGCCAAAGGCTTCTGGAACTTACCTTTTTTTTTTTTTCATCTTGGCGGCCATGGGGAGCAGAGGCAGAGGAAGAGTTCAAGTAGCAGCAGGGGGGTTTAGCTGGGCGAGAGGCAGGACTACCCAAGAGTGGCAGGGCAGGGGCCCCGCCAGAAGCCCAGAGGTCCTGAGTCTCACTACAAGCAGTGTAGACAGAGCTGTACTTGCTGGGGCTCCCAGAGGTTGACTGAACCCACTTCAAAGATGACTTCAAGGTCTGGGGTAGGGAGCTGTGTGAGTCCATTTGGGCTGCTCTGGCAAACCCGGGTAGCTGATCGAACACAGAAATTTATTTCTCATAGTTCTAGAGGCCGGAAGTCCGAGATGAGGGTGCCAGCCTGCTCAGTTCTGGTGAGGGCCGTGTCATGGGTTGCAGATTGCCGACTCCCCCTTGAGCACTCACACAGTAGAAAGAGAGCCAGGGAGTCTCTGGGGCTTCTTTCAGAAGGGCACTCATCCCATTCACGAGGACTCCACCCTTGTGACCGAACCACCTCCCAAAGGCCCCACCTCCTAGTACCATCACACTGGGATTGGGATTTACCACGTGGATTTGGAGGGACACAAACTTTCAGTCTGTAACAGGTGCCCATGCTGATCTTGCCGTAGTACTGAGTTTGTGGGGCTGAAAGGAAAGAGGCTGCCTGAGGGTTCCGGAGAGGCTTGGGCTTTGGGGTCCTGCCTGGCCCCTCCCTCAAGCGCTTCGGGTGGGATTAGGCAGGTCGTCCAGGCTAGGCTTGGCCCCGTTTTATGACTTCCCAGGAAGCGGGAGCCTCAGTGAGATAAAAGGGCAAAATAGAAACATTGAAGATGAAACAAAGTGTCCAAAGTCCGAGGAACCACTGGTGCATAAGAGGTCAAGCTGTGCTCAGCCTGGTCACAGAAACCCCTGCCTGAGGTCAACACTTCTTCCACCTACCAGCGACACCTGGGCTTGAGGCCAAGAGCCTGGATTCCTGGGTTCTAAACCTGACCCCTCCTCTGGTCCCTGTGCTCTTTCCTGTCCTCTTGTGCCTCAGGCTTTCCAGTTGTCGAATGGGAATTTTCTACAGTACGCATGTGCTCGTCTGTTCTTCCAGGTGCTTGGTGAGGATCACAGAGCAGGTGCTGTCGCCAAGGAGCAAACTGACTCCGTTCTGCACTGAGACTGGCCGCATTCAGACCTCGCTTCCTCAGCCTTTCCTGGACTGAGGACGCGTCCTTGAAGGACATCCTGGCCCAGGGTGAGGAAGAAAAAAATAGAAGAGGCCAGGTCTCTCCTGTAATGGCAGAGTCTGGGAAGCCCCTGCTTCTCTTACAGCCACCCCAAAGGCACCGAGGAATCGCTCAGTTCCTAGAGGCCTCTGAAGGAGAATTTACAAGCCTCTATGAGTCAACTGTGCAGGCAGGAAAGAACCCTCAACAAAAGTTCCTTCTGTGGTGTATGATCTCCATCACTGGAAGGCCATTTGTTCATTCATTCATTCATCCATCCCATAATCACCTGTTTGTACGCGTGCACGGAGCTGGATGCTGGAGACACAGCTAGAGAAGACTGTCGCTGCCGCCAGGGAGTGCCAGCAGGCCTGGAGACAGACCAGGGAACACGGAGCCACATCTCCCGGAGGAGGAGGCTGGGAGTGGCCCTCAAAGCTGGACAGGGGAGGCAATGCCATACGGGGCCTATAGGTGGCAGCAGATGCCCACCACAGCCGGCAGGGCCAACAGAGAGAAAGTACGAGTCAGGGAAGGGCAGAGACAGAGGAGAGAGAGCGAATCCCAAGCAGGCTCCATGCTGTCAGCGCAGAGCCTGACGTGGGGCTTGAACTCACAAACGATGAGATCATGACCTGAGCCGGTCCGAGGCTTAACCAACAGAGCCACCCAGGCGTCCCAAGTGTTTTCACAATTATGATCGTATCTGATCCTCAGCTTTCCTGTGAGGCTGGTAATTTTATGGTTCCCATTTTACAGATGGGGAAATGGAAGGTCAGAGGTTTTACCTCAAAGAAGGTGCCTTCTGCTCTGAGACTTTTACTTTTGCCAATGCCCTTTGAGAAAATATCTTGCTTCTCCCTTTCTTTTTTTTCCCAGGTTTTTGATCCTTCAAAGCCCAGCGTGCTCCCGTCCTCTAGGCAGCTTATCTGGAGGCTTGCAGTTCACAGTGGCCTTGCCTCCCCTTAGGCTCTTGTTCCTTGCCCCCTCGAGCTGGCAGCCAGCGTGGTCTGGATTGATGGTGGGGAGGCAGTACAGGATGGCAGGAGGCCCGAGTGCTTGTGTGACATGCCTGATTGCAGGAGCCTCCCCTTACGACCTGTGTGTCTCTGAGCGCCCTACCTAACTTCTCTGGGCCTCCTGAGCCCCTCTATAAGATGGGTGTAACCATACTGCCTACCTTGGAGGGTCTCTGTGCGCGTATGAGGCAATAAAAACACCTTGGGAATGGGGGTCACGTGCTCGGAGCTCCCAAAGTGTCTTGTACGAGGATCTGCACACAGCAGTTGGTAAATTTGCACAACTGTGTTTCCAAAGCCTGACCCCCTCTCCGCCGCCCAATTCCGGGGCCTGACTCTTCTCTCTTGGAGAAGCAAGGGAGGATGGTTTTACCCTCCCCTACCTCGCACCCCACCACCCAGGGGGGAAGCTACCCTCGTCCTACGCTTCTGACCTTCCTCCCAACCGGGCAGGTTCTCTCTGGAAACCTTGGAGCAGGGGAAACTGGCTTTGAAAACAACAGGGCAGGCATGTGTCCGAATCCCCCTGCTACTTACTCATGGAGGCTTAATATCCTCATCTGTACAAGGGGACCGTTGGGTTGTTGGGAGGGTGGTGATTTGAGATGAGACGTGAGAAGAGATTCGGTGAAATCCTAGGCATTTCACGGGCTTAGCCGCTATTACTGTTATCAAACCTGCCTCTTCTTAAGCCTTCCTGTCCTGTGTGCAGTCCCCAAACTTTCTCCAAGAAGCCCCCTCCCAACCCTGCGTCTCCCCTAATGAATAACTTGTTCCCACAGGGCAGGGCGCGGCACCAGATGGATGTTAAGCCTTTCTCCCCCCTCCTTTGGGCTGCCTTAAGCCTTTCTTTTGCCTTTTTGGCTGCCTTTTGAATCTTAAATCTTCATGACCATCTGCCCTGTGTTAGGAATAGCAGCTGAGCTCTTACCGCGTTTCCTGCACTGGGCTGAGGGCTTTACGTGCATTGTCTGAGTCAATCTTCAGGGCTGTAGGTGTTGGCATTATCCCTGGTTTAAAAATCAGTAAACTGAGGCTTCAGAGGACAAGTGGGAACTTGTCCATGGTTCTAGAGCTGGCTAGTCCTGCTAAGAGGAGCAGAATGTAAAATCCATTCCCTGTGCTTTTCCCGGTGGAGCGCCCTGTGCCCACACCCTTCGTGCCCCTTAGGCTGTGAGCCCCCTGAGGGCATGACTTCATCACCTCTGAATCCCCGCACAGTACCTCGTGGTTGGGGCGGGGGGGGGGGGGGGGGGGGGGGGGTTGGGCCTGGCAGGAAGGAGCTCTGGGCAGGAATCAAAAGATAATGGCTTCTGGGTCTTACACTACTTCTCAATTGTCCACGTGACTTGGGGTAAGTCACCAGGACCTCTCTGAATGGGACCGGAGGACTGGATGACAGTACATATCCGAAAGCCAGTGGCGGCAGAGTAGGAAGGACCCCTGGGCCCCTGCCACTGCACTCTGCCTGAATCATTGGGTCACTGGGGTCTCCATGGAGACCGCTGGTGCAGGAGTCCCAGGACACCAGCAGGAGTCCCCAGAGAGGCATCCTGCCCTCCCCTCAGTGTGAGGCTCTCTCTCTGGGATCCACTGAAGCCTGTGGCCCCAGAGCCCCTCCCCCTTTTGTCCACTGCATGCATGAGGAAGTTACGATTTTCCTATGCACTGACTTATCATCCCAGGGCGCATGGCAGGCAGTCACTAATAAGTCTACCCATGGAGGTAGGTGGGTGCAGAGTGGCCACAAGGGACTGTGAGAGAGGATGCTGTGCCCAGTGATGCCAACAGCACTCTGTCTCAGCCTGGCCCTGGTGCCCCCAAGAGGAAGCAGAGGCTGGTAGGAATAAGCAGCACTATGCAGGGACAAAGTCAAGGCTGAGACAGGCAGAGAACCTGGGTTTCTAAACTCCCTGCCCAGACCCCACCCACCCTGTCCTTGAAGCTCCATTCTCTGTAGTAACCTTGACCATGCCCCTGACTGGCTTCTCCCAGGCCGTGTCTCAGTTTTCCCATCAGGAAGATGGGTGAATTCTCCTTCTGCTGGAGGAGACCAGGGGCCTCAGTGTCGCCTCCCGGCAAGGGTCTGTCAGCAGCAGGTGTTTATGGGAAAGAGCGCCACTTTAAATATCAGCACCTTCTCCAGAACCAGGCCCTGACTCAGCCTGGAATCCCCTGCTTTCTCCGGCAGGCTACACAGTGCAGGAATGAGCCTTCCATGAGACCACGACCTCAGTTCCCCCTGGATCAGTTATTTACGTGTGTGTGCATTGGCATCTTGCCCGGCACAAAGTATGGCCTAACACTTGTCAAATGAGTCAGCTAGTGAACTGTGAGAGGCAGTGCAAAGAACCCTGGACGAGGCTCTATCATGAACTTGCTGTGTGATGTTGGACCGGTCCCTTTCCCTCTCTGGGCCTCAGTTTCTAAATAAGTATAATAAGGCAGATGGCTGGATGTCCCCTAAGGTGCCTCCCAGCTCAGGCACTCCAGCATTCTATGTTCTGTGCCTCCGTGACGGTGCTTTCTGCCAGGGGAGGAATGGGATATCGCAGGCAGAAGTGCATGCAAACGGCCTGTGGAGAGAGCGAGAAAGAGGGTGTAAGAGCATCTGCATGATTAAAACAGACGGATGAGAGGGGGTGGGGTGAAAGATGGAGGCTGAGGAAGTGGGGGCTGACGACAGCAGTCACTTACTGAGTGCTTACTGTGTGCCAGGCGGCATTCCACACGCAGACACGGCACAGCTCTCAGCAGAACTGGGAGGTACATGTCATAATTACCCCATTTTACAGGTGAGAGGACTGAGATACGGGGAGTTCAGGGGGTAACTCGCCCAGGCTCAGACAGACAGGAAGTGGTGAGGTCAGGATGCATATTTAAGCAGTAAGATCCAGAACTCCTTACATTGCTGACTTGAGTGTTGAACCATGAAGGTTCTCAAACTGCGCGCCAGGAAGTTCTGTGTCTGCCCTGTAAGTAACGGTAGCTGTCGATGGGTTATGCGTTATATCCTTGTATAATTCCACGTGTTTCACAAAAGGCCCCTCGCTACAATGGGGATGAGCAAGGAACTAGAATGGGTCTAGGCTAGTGTAGCATACATGTGTTAGGAAGCATGGCAGTTGAACTCTCATTGAGAGGGCTTTTTTTTTTAATGTTTTTATTTTTGAGACTGAGAGAGAGCATAAATGGGGGAGGGGCAGAGAGAGAGGGAGACACAGAATCCAAAAGAGGCTCCAGGCTCTGAGCTTTCAGCACAGAGCCCGAGGAGGGGCTCGAACTCACAGACCGCGAGATCATGACCTGAGCCCAAGTCGGACGCTCAACGGACGGAGCCACCCAGGCGCCCCTGAACTTGAGAGTTTTGGTGGAAGCTTGGACTAGGGTGGGTGGGCATGGTGGGGATAGAGAAGACTGCATCCAACTGAGAGCAATTTAGGAAATAAAATTCACAAGACCTGGTGGTGAATCCCATCTAGGGAGTGAGGAAGAGGGAAGGTGCTGTGGAAAAGCACGCGGATTCCAGAAGGGGACGAGGCTTGGAGAGATCATGAGTTTGAAGACCGGTTGAGTGTGGCGCTACGAGTGAGACATCCCAGGGGAGATGTTCAATGGCAGATGGCAGGCTGTGTGGATCTGGAGAAAGATTTATGCGCCCTTTGTCATGGGTAATTAATGCCACGGGTCTGAATGAAACCAGCCAGGGAAAAAGTACAGAGCAAGGTCCAGGGCTCCAAGCTTTAATGGACCAGTGTTGGACAAAGTCCACACAGGAGACCCAAAAGGAGTGGCCAGAGAAAACCACTAGGGGTCCCTGAAGCCACAGGAGGAAAGTGATGAGCAAATGGTCTCACCGCAAAGTCAGGTAAGACTCTGGTTAAAAAGTGGACCTTCAGCCATGGGTGCTGCCAGCAGGAGCTTTTCTGGGGGAGCAGAGGGGCAGGAATCAAGGATAGCTGAGCAATGAAGGAAGGAGGTCAGGAGAAGAAGACAGCATAGTATAGGCAGTTGTTTGGAGAAGTTGGGCTGTAAGGAAGAGGAAAGATGGTGAGAGCTGGAGGGGAATGAGGACCAAGTGAGAGGCTTTGTCTCTCTCCCTCCCTCCCTTTCTTCTTTCCTTCTTTCACTTCCTTCTTCCTTCCTCTCTTCCTTCCTTCACTTCCTCCCTCTCTCCCTTCCCCCTTCCTTCCTTCCTTCCTTCCTTCCTTCCTTCCTTCCTTCCTCATAATGGGAGGAAGTTGACTATATTTAAAGGCATAGAAAGGACTCACTTGAGGGGAAGACTTCATCAATACAGCAAGACTCCTGAGATCAGCTCTGACCGCAGCCCCTGCCCTGGAACAGAAGGGAGGCAGGATGTGTGCTGCATTGGTAGTGAGGAAGAAGGTCAGTGACAGGAGGGCACTCAAGGAACTTAGGGGCCGGGGTGCCGGCCAGGTCACCCTCTGTGTGGATGGTGGTCCATCCAAGATGATCTTGGGTGCTTGAGGTGGAGGAAGCCTGTAAGTCGGGAGCCAAAGTTTTTGATTAATGATGTGGTGGGGGCAGGGTAGGGGCTGGAAGACTGGTAATGACAGTAGTGAGTTGGCAGAGAGGCTCAGAGGTAAAAAGTCATGAGTTTGAAAGGAGAAGGGTCTTCTCCCAATGTCACATCGGCCCTGGATGCAAGGGGAGTGGACCCGTACCCCTATAACACAGGAAGAAACCAAGACCTAAGAGGTTGAGTAACACGTCCTAATTATTAGCTGGTAAGTGGCAGAGTGGGGATTGAATCTCCCCTCTGCCACATCCTGTGTTACCCTCTTCCTGCCCACAGGAGTCATCAGAGAGAGGAGTGGTCCAGGGGACAGGAGAATGGCTCACTTTATAGAATAGGTGTTGGGTTTGTGATTCTTTACCCAGAGATACAGAGATATACCCCAGGGCATTTCACCCCCTCCCCCAAATCCCCAGCATCACCCCTGTCCTGACATGCCATGACATGAGCCCACAGCATTATTGATCATTTGAGAGCCCTTTGAGAATGATTTCAAGAGTAGAGACAGGGTGGGGGCAGGTTGGCGCATTCCCATGGCAGTCAATGTCATCGCGATAGCAACACAACTCTGCCCGCATCCCATAGAGTCCTGGTTTCTGTCATGAATGGAATGCCATGGCACTTTCTGGTACGGTAGTGAGCCCCACTGTCCCTCTGGGAAAGAACACTTCCATACTAGATCAAGCAGAATGGGAGTAGCCCAAGGCTGTCGAGGAGGGCTGCGTTTTCTTGTTTGCGAGTGCGTGTGGATTTCCTGGGCATTCCCTACTGACAAGCTCTACTCCTTCCTAGAGCAATTCCAACTCAATAGTTGTTGGGGTCCCCAAAAGTGTTCCCTACAAGGTCAACTGCCCTTTTTTTTTTTTTTTTTTTTGATCTCTGCCACAGCTGAATCCGGTGGAAACCATGCCATTTCAGAGAAGTGTCACAGTGCAGTGGGAGAGCCAGGCTGTGTCATCAGGAGCCCTGGTGGCCAGTACTGGGTTTGCTATTCACTGACTGTGTGCTTTAAGTTATTTATCCTCCTGAAGCTCAGGTCTCTCACCTGTAAAAATGGGGACAATACATGCCCATCTCCCTGGGTGGTTACGAGGATGAAGTGAAGTGAGACATACAACCTCAATGGCACTGGTTATAAAAACTAGCGACAGATCACATGTTGGTGACACGGCAGCTGTTTCTTTATCGCCTTAGGGCAGAAACTCCAATCCCCTTCGAGCTTGCCCTGGCCCCAGTTCGCACGCTCTTTGAGCCCTGGTCCCTGGTTTGAAATTCATTGCCTGGAATCTCTGCCCTCGGTCCATCCCAGTGCCTAAACCTTGGTCTCCAGCAGCACGGCCAAAGTCTAGATGTAGGTCCCTCCCTTGCTGTATCAGCACCAGCCTGAGTTTGGAGACCAGACAGTTGGAGGTGAAGGAGCCCACAGGCCTGGCTTTTCAGCCCCACAGAGTTTTGGGGGATGAGGGACAGGCAAAGGGGCCAGGAGGGATTCCTTTCAATACACTGGGGACAGGGGCCCAGGAGTCCCAGCTGCTGGCCTAGGACAGAGAGCCACCAGGAGAGGCTGCAGCGAGGCCAAGGTATCTGCAGGTGTGAGGGGATGGCTATGGAACACCTGTTCCACCCCATCCTGCAATTTCCTTTTGTTCCTTGACATGTAGGACGCTCAAAGCTAAATGCCGTACAGAACCAGCAGGATCTTATCTTAATGATCAACCCATTTGCTGCCCCCTCCTTCTGCATGGCTTTCACTGACAATGTTTACCAAAGGGGCGCCTGGGTGGCTCAGTCGGTTAAGCATCCGGCATCGACTCAGGTCATGATCTCGCGGTTCGTGAGTTTGAGCCCCGCGGCGGGCTCTGCGCTGACAGCTAGGAGCCCGGAGCTCGCATCGGTTTCCTTATCTCCCCCCCTCTCTGCCCCTCTCCTGCTCACGCTCTGTCTCTCTCTCTCAAAAACAAATACATATTTAAAAGGTTAAAAAAGAAAGAAAGAAAGAAAGAAAGAAAGAAAGAAAGAAAGAAAATGTCTACCAGAATAGTTTTCAATGTGTTTTATACAAAACTGCTAACTTTTAGGGAGCAAATGGGGTACAGCTTCGAAATAAAGATAAGTCAAGTCTTGTTGCACACCACGCTTTCCTGCTCTGCCTGGCTCGTCTGCCGAGTCTCTGTATCAGGCTTCCCTAGTGGACCGTGAACTGCTGGTGATGACAAGGCCGTGTTCATACATCCGCGTGCCTTGTGGTGCTTGAAGGGATGCCTTGCATGTAGTAGGGCCTCAGGAAATGCTTGTGAAATATATAAAAGCCAAGGAATCGCTTGTGGAAACAGGAGTTGAGAAAGAAGGCAAACACCGTTGTGCCTTCACTTCCCTGGGATCCAAGTCTGGTCTCTGCGAATAATAGCTGGGATGCCCCAGTAAGTTGAGTAAAGACCCGACAAAGAGCGAGCATCTGTGGGTCACTTGAAGCCCTCGCCTCTCCCCTCCCTGGGAAGTTGCTTCCCTTCACCTGAGGCCGATCTGGAAGGCGCCTCGCATGCAAGGCCGCTTAAATTAACTCTAATTTTGCCAGTAGTGCAAGGAGCTCCGAGTAGACCACAACCTCAGCCGGTGGTGGCGGGAGATGAGCAGAAACGTGGCCCGGTGCGAGTGTGTGTGTGGGTGCTGGGGGCGCCGTGCTCTCCAGGGCCCTGGAGCCCTTGGGAGAAGAGCAACACGGCAGAGTCCAGAGTTCCCAGAAAGCTGCCAAGGCCCTTCCCGCCCCACCCCCGCCCAGGGCCCTTGATTCTACCTGAAGTTGGATTGCAACTTCTCTGTTTCTTCCTGGCGTGAGAAATCCAGAGCCTTCTGCCCGTGTCTACGCCACTCTGGTGTCTCTTATCTGATCTTCTCATTTGCTTTGTGCTCCAGGGACCATGTTCGGGTCTGAAGGATGAGTGGTGACCTCTTGGAAGAGAGGACTTGGAGGAATCTGAGCAGGAGGTAGGGGACGACAGATACCCATGCTGGGCTAGGCATCGGGGCCACTGCGTCTGCAGACTTGAACGAGGCCACCCCCTGCCCTTGAGCGTCTCACCTGCCCACACTGGGAGCCAAGTGAGGCGTACGCGGCTCCCTTGGAGGTGGTGTGCACAGAATTCTGAACGTTGATGAGGATGTTACTGGGGGAAGCAGGACACAGGAGCCCATAGGTCAGGGGCAGGGGCAGGTGGAGCACAGAGGTTGGGGGGAGTGGTGAGGTCTCTGTGGTTTCCAGGAAATGGTGGCCTACTGGGACTTACTCCTCGGACAGCTCACTGTGGTCTGA
Organism: Acinonyx jubatus; assembly: GCF_027475565.1. Lineage (NCBI taxonomy): Eukaryota > Metazoa > Chordata > Mammalia > Carnivora > Felidae > Acinonyx > Acinonyx jubatus. The sequence continues at coordinate 97,147,373 of NC_069381.1, read as the reverse complement.
GGACCAATTTTACCAGAATCACTGGAGAAGCCAGCAGGGGCCGTGCGCCTGGGAAGTGCCCGTGGCCGCACAGATCAGGGCTGCTTATTATCACACCTGCCTCGTACGGCGCTAGTAAATTTCAGATGACACGTATGTCCAGACGCCAAGTGGTCGGGATGTGGCTCTGAGACTCCTGCCTTAGCGAATTGGGCTTGGCACAGCAAGAAATCGAAATCGTCTTAACCAGCATGTCACCCGAACAGGCTTGATTATTCACAAGGGACTGGCCAGTTGTTTTCCAGGCGCCTTCTTGGGAAATCTGACAAGTTGATCTAGAGTATCAAGAGCCGTGCTGTCCAGGACGGTAGCGTCTCGCTTACACGTGGGTATTTTAAGAGAACATTTTCATCATCACAGAAAAAGTTCTTTCTACGGAATATTGCTGCCGAGAAAACAAATTCTATTCCCAGGCATGTTCCTGAGAGATTTGACACTGGGTCTCTTGTGTGTGCTGGGACGAAAGTCAGGCCTGAATGACAACGCTCCAAGTGTGTGTCAGATACCTGGACAGCCAGTCTATCTGGTTGGTCAGTCTGGTGCGGGGGAAAAGCAACGAAGCCGGTCAGTAAACATCGTCTGTGGCAGGGGTGACATTGCAGCCTTATTAAAAGATTCCCTTTTCAGCTACTCATTTTCCAGACGTTCGTGGGGTACCTGTTATGTCTCGGCCCCATGTCTAGACACTGGGGATTCAACAGTGACAGGACAGTTGTGGTTCTTGTCCTTATGGAAGGTGTCGTCCTGTGCAGTTGGACTCTAGTATTGCAGATGGAACGTAGGGCGTTACCAGAATGGCTTGAGATTTCTCTCTCAGGACTCATTCGGAGCAACCGCCCGGGATTCTCAGTGCAAACACACAGTACAATTCTAAAGATCCCAAATTGTGTTTCAAGTGAGCAAAGCACAAGGCCCCCTGTAATTGTCCCCGGCTTTCTCTATGGGGCTCTGAAGCCCAGCCAGTAATCCGGGGCCATCTGGACACATTTAGAACAATGGAGGTGAGAGGGAGGTCCTCAAGGCAGCTTGGGAGGCCCCCAAAGGGAGCTCTTGGGGGCAGCAGGAGTAAACACAGGCCGAGTGGCTGGTGAAATGGTTTGGCTGTAGAGGCTAATGCACCGAGGTTCAAAGCTTTGAAGAAAGTCTGCAGGGCAATCACAACAAACGACTTTGATTTAATTACGTACCACAGACTTTCTAACTGCCTTTGGAGGGAGACAGCGCTTCTGAGATCCAAGTCTGGCAAGAATTTGCCATAGGTGATTTTTTTCAGGTTATTTTACAGACCAACATTTTTGTGAGACTCAGGAAATAAACAAGCCCTTTGAAATTGTGTGTGTGTGTGTGTGTGTGTGTGTGACACCACCATTTTTTAATTTTAAAATAGCAAAGTTTGTGCTTGATCATGATGTGTGTCTCAGATTATAACTAAAAGCGGTTTTGAGAGCCATTCATCAGTTCTCGGAAAAGTGTATGTAGAGGTATGTTGCAAAGTGTTTTATGAAAAACACTGGAGTCTGTTGGGGGTGTGTGTGTCAGGGCCTCTTTTGGTTTATATTTCAGGCAGCTATTTAAAGGGTTGAGTGATGAAGAATGCAATTATTTGTATTGAGAATGGGCCTATTGTTTCCAAAATCTTCAATACTCTTAGTGACCATTTCTTGGGGACCTACTGTATGTTCAGCACCCACCTGGCTTCAGGGGAAATACAAAGAGAAGTGAAAAAAACTTGGCTTTGTCTCTAAGGCTTGCAGATTCCCAGGAGAGACAGGCACAGGTCAGGCTGCATAGGAGGGAGAGATTTACCCTCATGGAGGGGATCCAGGAAGGCTTCTAGAAGGAGGGGGCCTTGGACCTGGGTCTGGCATATTCAACCGTCAGCTGGCTCACTGCACCAAGGAAAGGACTTCTCCAGACTCCTCTAGCATGTTCAGGCCCATGGGCTCCGTCCTGCGTATTGGAACTTGTCTCTAAATTAAACTTCATATTGGGGTGCCTGGGTGGCTCAGTCGGTTAAGTAATCCGACTTCAGCTCAAGTCATGATCTTACAGTTGACGGGTTCAAGCCCTGCATCAGGCTCTGTGCTAACAGCTCAGAGCCTGGAGACTGCTTTGGATTCTGTGTCTCCCTCTCTCTCTGCCCCTCCTCTGCTCACTCTCTGTCTCTCAAAAATAAATAAAAATGTTTAAAAATTTTTAAATTGAACTTCATATTTTTTTGCAACTTTAAGAATGAAGTTGGGGTAGATGGAGATTTACAGTAAACCCTAAAATTTCATTGTTTCTATAATGGATTTGCGAAGTCTTTCTTGGAATGAAATCTTCCTTGTTAAAGTATATGCCATGTGCCTGAGCTTGGGAAGCAGGTGTGTTAGTGATTTCACATGCAGTCGAGTCAGAGAGACCTGGGCTTGAATCCTGGCTCCACTCTATTGAAATCTTGGGCAAGTTCCTGAACCTCCCTGAGCCTCAGTGGACTCACCTAGAAAATGGTAGTCAAAATGCCTATCCTATGAAATCTGTCTGTGGTTAGAATTTAGTAAGATACTTTGGTGAATTTCTCAGTGTGCTATCAGGCATGTAGTGAGTGTTTGACTATCGGTGGCGAAAATACAGTTGACCCCTTGTCCCATCTTAACTGGCCTGTGCTGTGCTATGGTCACTTACAATTCAGTACCAACAATGGCGAAGTAAAGTCCTTTGGGTAAGGGATAGCAGGGGGCAAAAGGCTTTTCATGGAGTTAAGTAGAAGTCTGGAGGGAGCTACTTTATGTGAAGAAAGTTCTATCTTGTTAAAAACACCTTCTTTAGGCAGCCCCAGCAGGAGATAAGGGGGCCAGGTTCACGACCTTCCCCTCCATTCCCCAGTAGCCTCTAACTCATCTCACCTTGGCTCTTGTCACCCATGTTGACATAGCCTGTTTACAGGTTGGTCTCCCCTAGTTGACCATGGGCTCCTTTAAGACTTCTTCTTCCTGGGGCACCTGGGTGGCTCAGTTGGTTGAGCGACCGGCTTCGGCTCAGGTCATGATCTCGCGGTTTGTGAGTTCCAGCCCCGCGTCAGGCTCTGTGCTGACAGCTCCGAGCCTACAGCCTGCTTGGGAAACCCAGGGAATTTTCATGTTGAATGTGAGATTCATCCTATCCAGACTATTGTCCTGGCTTATCTAGATTCTGTTTTGGGGGTGATCAAGAGAAATTATGATATTCTCTAAGCTGGTGGGGATTGATTCATCCTATCTGCCTCTCCTCAGCTATTAGACCTGAAGCAGGGAGAGAGAAGGATGTCTGGAAAAGGTAGCTGAGGTCGGGTGTCAAAGGAGCTGTCTAGGGAGTTGAAGGAAGAAAACCTTCTAGGGTCCAGGAAAGTCACTAATTGATGAGCCTGAGGAAGAAGAAATGCCTTCGTGGTCACATGTTGAGGTCAATCCATGTCAACATTTCCTGCTTCCTCACTTCAATATGAACTCGGCAGTGGCCAGTCACACACTGATTCACCCTGTGTGGTGACCAATAATCATTATTCATTCATTCATTCACTCATTCAACAATGTAGGGGAATTTCTGTATGTAGCATAGAAGTACGAAAAGTACCGTATTAGGACACATAAAAGTGTATCGTAATATAAACCTGCCCTCAAGGAACTCATGGTTTAATAATACAGATTAGTAGGCACACACATAACAGATTGAACAAAAGGTAGACAATGAAACATTAAAAAGAGTCAGAGGGCCATGGGAGACCAAGAGAGTGGAATAGCATTGTCATTGGCAATGAGATTGAGAGACCTCAGAAATAAATGGGTTCAAATCCCAGAATTGCCATTCATTACCTATATGACCTGTGGTATGGCACTAAACCTCTGCGGGCCTCATTTTCTTTACTTGTTGGATTTTTTATGAGGTTAAATGAGAAAATGTGTGTAGAACCTCATCATAGATCTTGACACGTGGATGGCCAGGGTGTCTGAGCTCACTCTGCAGGCCAATGGAGCTTTAAAGATCACAGATGTCCCTGTGTTTTGGTCAGGGTCACTGGGTTATAAACATGAAATGTATCTTTGCTAACATTACACAAGCAAAAATTTATTGGGAATACGTAGAGAACTCTTAGAATTGAAGGAAAAGAGAAGAGCCAGGCCTTGCAAAAGATAAGACCAGGTGGTTCTGGAGGTCTCTGTGTGGGCATCATGGGCAGTTAATTTCAAGGGACTTATGCTGGAGGAATTAGTTCCAATGAATTTTCATTCCTCTTTTTTTTCAGGCCAGGATTGGGACCTTCGGATAGTCTGGATGGCCTTGCTTGGTCCCATGCCCATGCCTCAGTTAAGGGAGTGGGGGGCTAATATCTCCTCCAACCAGTGGGTGTGGATGGGTATTGTTTCCCAGGACACATGAGGTATTTTCTCCCAAACCGATCATGAGTGTTGGGCTTGGAAATAACAGTTGTTCACAGCACAGCACCCACTCTATATCTACATAGTAGGCATGAATGGATGGAGTGTGGGCAAGTCTACTTCTAAAAAAAACCCCACAAATAATTCAGAAGTTAAGGTATTAATAAAGGAAAGAGTATCATTAGTTCTTAAGGCAGGGAGGGAAGGTAGGTACAAAGCTGAAAAACACATATCTCTTCAGAACTTGAAGTCCTTTGTGATAATTGGCATGGCAGGAAGATATTAGATGCGACTCAGCCCTCTTGCCTTCTAGTGGAGGAGATAAACACTATTCACATAGCTCCAAGGATATGTGCAAGGCTTTGAGAGAGCCTTGACCTTTCTTCCAGATGACTATTTCGGTCTTCATGATCCCAGGCACACCAAGGTCAGTCCAAGGCCCCCAGCAAGTGAGTGGTCCGAGAAGAAAGTGCACTACCACTGACCCAGGAAAGGTGGCCATCTCTGCACTGGGGGTTATCACCACCTCTGACTGCAAAGAGAAGACCTATACATCATTCCAGGGAATATTCCACTCCCTGATTTCAGAACCAGCCTCTTCTGCAGAGGGATTGGGCATCTGCCAGGTGACCCGTGGGAGTAACCTGCACTTTCTGAACTTTTCTGCAGCCTTGGGGAGGGAAGTGGGAGCAGCAGACCTGGAAGTCTGCCAAGAGATATGGAATCATGGGAATGTGCCTGACCAGCTCTGGGAGGTTGCCCAGCCCTGCTGGATGTGAGTTTCAGGGTCTTTGAAGGACCAAACATCGCTCTAGACATTTTGCTCTGGGTCCATTAATCCTGATGACAAGTTCCAAAACTGCAAAGGGATTGCCCTTTGCCAGATCACATGTATCTATAGCCTGACATTACAAAACCGAGCTTGGCTTTTCTGTGTATAATTGGCACCCAAATATAGCTAAAGCAAAGAGGAAAAAAAAAAAAAAGAAAAGAAAAGGAGAGAATTTTTGGCTTCCTCACTAGTTTAAAAATTATACCATGACATTTATTGCTCCCATTATCTAAAAATGTCCACTCGGAGTAGGTTCTCCTCCCTTTTTGCAGCCACCTCACCCCTCCATTGTGGAGGTCTTCCCACACTGATCTGACAATGAGCTCTTGTGTCCAGATGTACCGTTGTACCTTCAGTCCCTACCAGGAGAGACCCTGGACAGGATTAGATCACAGGAGAAGGATGTCTTTGGGCACTCCCAGCCCCTCTCTTTATGACCTATCAAATTTCAGAAATTGTAGGTTACTATTTCCAGAGATATTTACTCCCTCCCCCAACTTTCATCGTCCAAAGAAAGAGTTGATCCCTTATTAGATGTCATTAGTTTCCCTCTCTGGATCCCATTTCACTGAAGAAAGTAAGTTTTGGTCAAATCTTTGAATGTGAATTCAGAAGGGATAGGTTTCTCTTCCTCAGAATGAAAAAGGAGAGCAGCACTTAATCCAAAGGAATACATCTTTAGTTGTGGGGTTTCAGGCAGCAACACTGGTGTGGAAGATGTGTTGGGCTGGGGAGGGATATTAGAACATTGGTTTGGTTACTGTAACGAAGGCTGAGATGGCAGTGACTTAGTCAAGGCAGAGATTTGTCTTTTCCTCTCTTAGCGAGGGTTATCGTGGTGGCCCACAGCATCAGGGGCTGAAGATCTTTCTGTGTTATTGCCCTGCCACCCTCAGGATGTGCCTCCACCTTGCGTTCCGGGCAACATGTCACAGCTCCAGCTGTCAGATCTGGGCTACTACAGCCAGCAGGCCTGGGAAGGGGAGGCAGGTGGGGGCTGGCCCAGGCTTTATAGCGACCCCACTTGGGAGTTGTGTGAGTGGCCTCTTTTCATGTTCTGGAACCTTGTCACAGAGCCATACCTAGCCGCAAGACAGTTTGGGAAATGGAGTCTTCAGTTGGGTAATCGTGGGTCCATGCAACAATCTGTGACCACAGAGGACACGAAGGACAGATATTGGGTGACAGCTTGCAATCTCTTCCGTGGGTGGTTTTCCTGCCGCCTTTCAGTTCACAGTCCAGTTTTATATCTTTATAAAGAATTTATATCTGACCTTCAAACCCGTCTGTCTCCTCATGGGCAATCTCTCTGAATGCTTCTACCCACCAATCACTCTGTGCCTACCTTAGAGACCTAGTGACGTTATTGCTGCTGTATTACCCTCATTTCCCACTCCTACATTGGCCACCAAGTCCTGTTGCTTCGGCTGTGGGGTTATCTTCCACATCTGGCCTCTTTGCTCCCTCTGCACCACCACTTAGTTCCGGGTTTCAACCTCTCATTTCATTCCCTTTATTATTAATTTATTTAATATGCAATTACTGAGCACCTACTCTGTGGCAGGTAACGATATAGGTGCTGGCAGTTAAAAAAAAAAAATTCTTGTCCTTCAGTAGCTCAGAGCATAATAGGGGAGACCAAACCAAAGCAAACCCATGCACAAATGATTGAAGCCAACTATTTCTTCCCCAGGCCAGCACCCACCTAATTCTAATGCCTTCTCTCCACCATTCCAGAGTTACATTCCTTAATGGCTAAAATCAAAAGGACAAGAAACAACTAGTGTTGGTGAGGATGTGAAGAAAAAGAAACCCTCATGCGCTGTTGGTGGGGGTGTCAATTGGTTCAGCCACCATGGAAAATGGTACGGAGGGTCCTCAGAATATTAAAAATAGAAGTACCATATGATCCCATAATTCCACTACCGGGTGCTTCCCCAAAGAAAAGGAAAACACTACTTTGAAAAGATATATGCACCCCTAGGTTTACTGTGGCATTATTTACCAAGCCCGAAATCTGGAAGCAACCTAAGTGTCCATCAATAGATGAATGATTAAGGAAAATGTGGTGTACATAAACAATGGAATATTATATGGCCACAAAAAGAAAGAGAGATCATGCCATTTGAGACAACGTGGTTGGACCTAGAGCGAATCATGCTAAGCGAAAGGAGTCAGACTGAGAAAGGTGAATACCATATGATTCCACTCATAAGTGGAATCTAATGAATCAATGAATGAAAAGCAGAGTCAGACCTATAAATACAACTATGCCGCAACAGTAGTCTTATTATTTCCATTTTAAAGATGAGGAGTCAAGGCGCAGGGAAGTTAAATGAGCTGTCCCTAGTCATCCAAGGCAAATGTCATTTTCTGCATGAAGCTTTTCCAGACATACCCAGGCAGAACTAGTTGCTTTTTGCTTTGTGTTCCCATGACACGGTGTACCAATCTCTATTATTTACCTCGTTGTATGGTAAGTCATCTGTTGATATATTTCTCCTCAGTGGCAGAGAATGCAGTCTCCAGGGCCTGGCACGGCACTTGGCATGGGATAGGCACTCAGTAAAAGCTGCTGTCTGCTGAAGGAACACTTCAGCTCTAGGTAAATGCCTTCTTACCCTTGTGGGCCCATTTTATCAACACCCTCAATAATTTCCTAAAAGTGTCTCTTCTTAATTTTTTAGTATTTTTTCAGCCAGGATAAGCACCTTACCTGGAAGAAGAGAAGGCGACAACCAATGCAGTGTGAATTCAGGAGCTCTGAGAAAACATGTATTAAAAGTAAATGCCTACCTTACTGGCCCCCTAGAAGCTTCCTGGCCAGAATAACAACTCTTTGATTTCAGGCTTTACCTGCACGCTCCGGGGAAAGATGCAGAAATGAGAAGGGTCGTGGGGAGGAGGGGAGCAACGCTCACCAACCCAGAGCCAGAGGATAGGGGAAGAGTGAGTTCACCTGATTGCGTTTCTCTCATTCTTCCAGGATCTGAGCCTTTGCCTGGCACTGTCATTATTAAGGTCTTTGGGGCAAGAAAACAAAAGCCAGACACCGCTACCTTTCATGGGATTTAGAATCTCAACGTGGCCCTCTTCTCAACCTTGGCAGTTTCTCTCCTTGGTTTTGAAAACTTTTTAAATGGATAGCCCACAAGAATACTGTCTTTTCACATCATAAGGTGGGTAAGAGATGATCTGGGGTTCCCATTAATGATCAGAAGCTCCTTCAAGGTGATGCTGAATGCCATACTTGAGATGAGCTTTGTCCCGTCAGAGTATCTGGTACAGTGCATGGTGGCATTGGTCTCCATTCCTGAGGCTAATCAATAAGAAAACGTGACATGATGTGGAACTGATTCAGTTTAGAAGATGTCGCTATCCACTCAGACAGACAGACATACCCCGGTATGATTGAAGTCACTATGAAACCATAATTTTGTATCTTCATACTTAATATAAATCACAAACTCTTTTCATTTTTACATTCTCAATAATGCCGATTGTAAATAACTACCTATTCTATCCAGAAAATGAACCATAATTGAGCTATACATTTCCTGATAATTGAACACTTAGGCTGCTTACATTAAAAATAATTTTTTTAATGTTTATTTATTTTTGAGAAAGAGAGAGAGAGAGTGCGAGCAGGGAAGGGGCAGAGAGAGAGGGAGACACAGAATCTGAAGCAGGCTCCAGGCTCCGAGCTGTCAGCACTGAGCCCGATGCGGGGCTTGAACCCATGAACCATGAGATGGTGACCTGAGCTGAAGTCGGACACTTAACTGACTGAGCCACCCAGGTGCCCCTAGGCTGCTTACATTAAAAAAATTTTTTTTAATGTTTATTTATTATTGAGAGAGAGAGAGACACAGAGCGTGAGCAGGGGGAGCAGGGGGAGACTTAGAATCTGAAGTAGGTTCCAGGCTCTGAGTTGTCAGCACAGACCCGACGCGGGGCTCAAACTCACAAACTGCGAGATCATGACCTGAGCTGAAGTTGGTCGCTTAACCAACTGAGCCACCCAGGCGCCCCTAGGCTGCTTACATTTTTAAAAATAATTATCAGGTTTCCAAAAAAATGTAAACAAAATGACATTTCATTGCTAAATACTTCAATTTGCATCTGTAAACAATAAGGACTTTTAAGAATGTTAGAACCAGGGGCGCCTGGGTGGCTCAGTGGGTTGAGCATCAGACTGGCTCAGGTCATGATCTCACGGTCTGTTAGTTTGAGCCCTGCGTTGGGCTCTGTGCTGTCAGCTCAGAGCCTGGAGCCTGCTTTGGATTCTGTGTCTCCCTCTCTCCCTGACCCTCCCCTGTTCATGATCTGTCTCTCTCTGTCTCAAAAATAAATAAACGTTAAAAAAAATTTTTTTAAAGGATGTCAAAATCAAAATCATTGCTAACAAAATGAACATTTATTCCTTAATATCTTCTAATACCTGGTCAATATTAAAGTTCCCAATAGCCCCACAATGTCTTTTTACTGTTTGCTCAAACCTAAATCCAAACAAGGTCCACCCACGCATTGCATTTTGTGGTTATGGCTTTTGAGTAGTCCCTTTTAACCTAGAATCCCCTGCCTGGTCCCAATATTTTTCTATTCCATTGACTTGATGGGGAAATTGGGTCAGTTTTCCATTAGACTTTTCTACCTTCTGGATTGCTTTCTGGAAATGTCATTAAACATTTTCTCCTTATCCTCGCATGTAAATGAAAAGTTGGGTCTTAATCATATTCTTTGGTAAAAATACTTCGTAGAGGACCATGTCTCATATTGTATCAGCAGGTACATAATAGAAATTGTTCGACCAAAAGTGTCGATCTTTAATCTAAAGATCTTTAATCTAATTAAAGATCTTTTGATCTTTAATCTAAAAAAAATTAAAGATAAATTTAACTGATCAGTGAGCTTAAGTAGCAACAGCTTGATCTGTCCATTTTAGAATTGTACATTTCCCTCCCCCCCTTTAGACCAACAAGTAATCAGTGGGGAGATGTTCTAGCATTCTACAAATATCCAGTTCTCCCTCAATCTTTACTGTAATGATTTTAGCCTCCACGGCTGAACAGCCCCTAAATCAAATATCTCATTGAGAGTTACAAAATGTCAATTTCTTGTTCTGGTAATTCCTCTAATTTAGTCACTGGAATTCTATTGAGATTCTATTTATTTCTAATTTATTAATGGGAGTTCTTCTGTAAAGTAGAGCTTCCCCTTATTAGCTAGAGCTACTTAGTGAGCCTGCATTCCGGTTAATATGGGTATGTAGCAAACCACCCCAGACAGTGGCGTAAAACAAGAATTTTATTATGTTTGTGGATTCTGTGGGCAAAGGAATTCAGACAGGGCATAGTGGGGTGGCATGTCTCTTTTCTGTGATGTCTGGGCCTCAAGTGAGGAGACGGGAAGGTGTGGATTACTCAGCTATTGGATGCATGATTGATTCAGGAACTCCTTCCCTCCCAAGTTTCTTGGGGCCCAGAATGACTTGAACGCTGAGCTCAGCTGGGACTGTTAACCAGAGTTTGTACATCTGGACCGTCTCTGTGGCTTGGGCTTCCTCACAGCATGGTGGCCTCAGGGAATCTGAACTGTTTTACTGAGATGGTCAGGACTTCCGAATTAATGTTCCAGCAGACATGGCAGAAGCCCAGCTGCCTTTTGTGACTTATCCTCAGACTGCAAAGCATCACCTTTGGGCACCCAAACCTGCCCAGGTTCAAGGGGAGGGGAAGCAGACACTTTTTTTTTTTTTTTTTGAGAGAGAGAGACAGAGAGACAGAGAGAGAGAGGGAGCAAGAGAATCCCAAACAGGCTCCACACTGTCAGCGCAGAGCTCAATGCAAGGCTTGATCTTATGAACTGAGATCATGGCCTGAGCCCAAACCAAGCGTTGGACGCTTGACTGACTGAGCCACCCAGGCCCCCAGACCCACCTTGTGATGGGAAAGTGCAATAGTCACGGTGCAGAAGAACTTGTGGGATGGGAGACCCTGTGGCCACCTCTGGAAAATACAGTCCGGTACAACCTAAAATATAGTTCCTACAGGAAAGGAAAATAAATGTTTAACTCTACCCATTTAATTATCAGTATTTAGAGTAAGAGGCCAGTATAATGGGTATTTTGAATGGTGACAAATTTAGATGTTTTTCTGAGAACTGAGTGTGAGGCTTTCTCATTTTCAATAGCATTATTAATACAGTGATTTTTTTGGTTTTGTTTCATTTTATTTTGTTTTAATAGTGTGTTTCAATCTATTTTTTTTTTTTTTTTTTGTGGCACACAGATTGTCTGGACTTTGGCTTATGAGAGCCTCTTCAAACTGGCTTCTGTGTCCCCTAGATAATACACCACAAACTTTGAGAGCTTCGCTGCTTGATCCCATGACCCTGAGATCATGACCTGAGCAGAAATCAAGAGTTAGATGCTCAACCGCCTGAGCTGCCCAGGCACCCCTCCAATCCCCTTCAGTGGAGAATGATATTTAGAAACCAAATCTGGGCACTGAAGATGTTCATTACTACAGGGGCTGGTGTTGAGCCCAGGGCTTTCCAGTGGACAGAGCAAGGATAGAGCTTTAAATTCTTAAAAAACAAAAGAGTGTGGCATGCATATGTACATCACTAAATGTCTAAGGTATTTTTTTTTTTTTACTGTTTATTTATTTATTTTGAGAGAGAGCAAGCACGAGCAGAGACGGACAGAGAGAGACACACACAGAATCCAAAGCAGGCTCCAGGCTCTGAGTTGTCAACACAGAGCCCAACGCGTGGCTCCAACCCACAAACTGTGAGATCATGACCTGAGTCAAAGTCAGACTGTTACCGGACTGAGCCACCCAGGAGCCCCTGAATGTCTAAGTTTACACTAATATGTGTAATTCAAGTTTAACTATATAGGATTTTTACCTAATATCTTTGATTTTGCACTTTTATGTCTTTTACACTATCTTGCAGTATAAATCTTACATTTTAAAACTATCTTAGAAAACAAAAGCTAGCTTCAAAATGACAACGCTAATATCACTTCTAACAATAGGGTGTAACTAAAAGTAGATTTAGATTCCTCGGAAAGTTTTTTGTTGGTGTTATGCTCATTTATTTTAAAATTTTGTCCTTGTCGAAATCACACCATGCTTGTAGAGCAAATGTACAGCGAGTCAATGAATGTCCAAAGTTTATGCAGATGAATCCTGCTTCCTTCCTGCCTCTTCACCATGTTCCTTCTCATCCTATAGTAAATATTTTTGTAAGATTTCGATTTATGCTTCCAGTGTTTCTTTTTTACAAATACAAAAAAAAATATGTATATATAAAAACACATTTGTATTTATACCCTCACCTCTCTTTACCCCAACAATAGCACATCATTTGTATTTTTCTGCCTCTTTCTGTTTTCACTTAACAGGATATCCTGAAGATCTCTCCGCGAAACTGCTAGAACTCTTCCCCATCATTTTCACAGCTGCATGCACTCCACTGGGTGGGCTTACCATAGTTTTTTAAAATTTTTTTTAAATAATGTTTATTTATTTTTGAGAGGGGGAGAGAGAGAGAGAGAGAGAGAGAGAGAGAGAGAGAGAGACAGAGCGTGAGTGGGGGAGGGGCAGAGAGAGAGGGAAACATAATCTGAAGCAGGCTCCAGGCTCTGAGCTGTCAGCACAGAGCCCCACGCGGGGCTCGAACTCACCAACTGTGAGATCATGACCTGAGTCGAAGTCCGCCGCTTAACCAACTGAGCCACCCAGGTGCCCTTACCATACTTTAATCAATCCCTGGGTGATGGAGATTCAGGTTGATTTCAATCCTTTAATTTCAAATAAGGCCACCAGTAATGACTTCGTGGGTATGCTATTTTGCATCTGTTTTCACATCACTGAATCTTTGAGACAGATTCTGAGAACTAGGACCGCCAAGTCCAAGGGTCAGTGCATCTGCCATTTAGCTTGATGTTGCCAACCCCCCTCCAGAGGGGCAATGCCATTGCATTCCTAAAGGCAATGAGGGGAAAATTAGTTCCCCATAGGCTCGTCATCAGAATGTGTTATCAAACTTGTAGATTTTTGCCAATCTGATAGGGGAGAAATGGTATCTTGCTGTGCTATTATTTCACATTGCTCTAATTATGAATGTGCTTGAGCAACTTTAGTATTTTAAAGGCCATTTTTTATTTCCTTCTATGAGTTTTGTTTGTTCATGTCTTTGGCCTAATTCTCTATTGAACTCAGTGCCTTCCCTCTTCCAATACATATAGTGCTGTTTCGCCATGCAAAACAATGGTTTTTCCTTTGGGTCTTCCCGAATTTATTGGTATTTCTTTTTGTTGATTCCGGATTTAAGCCATAACTACAAAGGTTTTCCTCATTCTCAGGTTGTAGGAATTCATGCATCATTTCTCCACTATTTTTACGTAATAAAAAATGTGGCTACTTCCTTATGAGCCTGGAAAACTTTCCCTATCATCAATAATGTTTATAAACATCTCCGTGCACCCAGCTTTTCTTTCTCCCTGTATTTCAGATGATCTCCTCAGGGTAGAGACCCATAGTGGGATTTCTGGGTCAAAGAGCACAAAACATTTTAAAGATCTTGATACGTAATTCCAAATGAACAATGTCTTAACACCATAGTAAGTGAATTGACAACAAATTCTGAGCCTTGGTTATGGACAAGAGGTTCAATCTGCTCATCAATTTTCATAATTCAGAGCATGTGCTATAATATGGGACGGTGCAATTCCCTGGGGCACACCTGCAAAAATGTCCCCTACACCTCAGGAGCCACATGGGTATAAATGGGTTCTTTTTATCCACTTATATCCTAATTTGCTGACTTGTTTCCTCCATTTTCATATTACTCAGTTCTATCAAAGCCTCAGTTATCTCAGCTTCTATCAAAGCCGTCTATCATACTCCGCAGTTATTTGGGGGTTGCAGGGGTCACCAAGTGTCTTTTGAGGGGCAAGGATTTTTTTCTCTCTAGCCACATTGCGTGTGTCCACTGCCCAGAAGCCCCTTGGGAGACGCCTCATCATTGCCACTGGGGGGAAGTGTTTTCCATGAGAATGCCCCATCGCAGCCCTGGACTGCCTCCACACTGCTCCCCCGGCCACCTGATGGCTCCTTTCTCTCTGTCCTCAGAGCACTGAAGCTGTGCTCTATTCTTTGCAGACATAAGAAGAATTTATACCTCTGCTGCTCTGCCACCAGAACCCTTAGTGGCTCTGCTTTTGCTGTAGGTTAGAGTCCTTCGAGGAGACCATCCCTTCATTCCTTCCTCTCCTTTGCCCTGTCTGTCCACATTATGTTCTGTGAATGCATCACAAAGCTTCCCCATCCAAGTCCTCCTGGCTTCCCTGCATGTAAACCCATGCCATAATTGTGGGGAGCTACATCGGTGTCGAGAGCGTGGCTCACTGATGTATCTGATACAACAGACTGAATCTGAATTTTCCTGCTCCCTCTACTGTTTAGTTTGATGGATATGGAGACTATACAGGGTAGACAACCATTTATTCAACTAACACGGATTTACTGAGTGCCTAGGCATTACTCTAGGTACTAGGGATTGGATAAGTAAAGAAAAAAATCCTTTCCTCATGGAACTTGCATTCTAGTGGTGAAGAACAGATAATTAACAATTGTAGAAAATATATCGCAGCAGATGATGGGGGAGGATGTGGCTATTTTAGACAGTGGGTTTTTGAGTTTATTTATTTATTTTTGAGAGACAGGGAGGGAGGGGCAGAGAGACAGGGAGAGCGAGAATCCCAAGCAGGCTTTGTGATGTCAGAGCAGAGCCTGATGCGGGGCTCAATGTCACGAACCACGAGATGACAACCTGAGCCTAAATCAAGAGCCCGATGCCTGACTGACTGAGCCACCCAGGCACCCCTATTTTAGACAGTGTTAAGAAAGCTTCCAGAGGAAGTGATGAGACACACAGAGAAAAAGATGCAGATCTCTAGGAGAGATTGTGTGTGTGTATGTGTGTGTGTGTGTGTGTGTGAGGTTGGAAAAACTGTGGGGTACTGAAGGGGCAGCTAGGAGGTTGGTGGGGTGGGCAGAGCAGGGATGGGGGAGAGGGGTTGAAAATGGGGTCAAAGAGGGAGCCAGGGGCCAGTCCCACTGGCCTTGTAAGTAAGCACTGTGGATTTTGTTGCAAATGTGATCAACAGTCTCTGGAGAGTTTTGAGCAGCAGAGTAATCATCCTACTTACTTTGAAATAAGATTTCTGCAGTTTCTGTGTCGTGAAAAGTGTGAAGGGGGGCAAAGGTGGCATTAGGGAGACCAGGGACATCACTGTGGTGGCCTCAACTAGATTTACCAGCGCAATTCAGATTTTAAATATTCTGTCCTCTTAGCACTTTAAAGAGTTATTCATTTGTGGGGCGCCTGGGTGGCTCAGTTGGTTAAGCGTCTGACTCTTGATTTCAGCTCAGGTCATGATCTCACAGTTTGTGAGTTCGAGCCCCACATCAGGCTCTGCCCTGACAGCGTGGAGCCTGCCTGGGATTCTCTTTCTCCCTCTCTCTCTGCCTCTCCCCCGCTCGTGCTATCACTGTCTCCCAAAATAAAAGAATAAGCTTTAAAAAAAAAGAAGTTATTCATTTGTTCAGCCAATATTTATTGGGCACCTACCACGTGCCAGACACGCATGTAAAAATAGAAATCTTTGCTTTCGTGGAGCTTTTCATCTTGGTGGCTGGGGGGAGACAAAATAAATAAATGGATCCTATGCTCTGTTAGATATGGATAAATTTCGAAGGAGGAAATTAAACCAAGAGGTTAGGAAGTGTGTGCGTGTGTGTGTGTGCATGCGTGTGTGTGTTCGTGTGGGCACGCGTGCCCCCATGCGCGGAGTAGGGCGGCAGGGGTTAAGGGCTGGCGAGGATGCAAACTTCAGTTCAGATGACTGGAGAAGACCTCACTAAGGACTTGCTTTGAGTGAAGGTCTGAAGGACGTAAGGGACTCACCAGACCATGCAAGGTCTAATTCTTATTTTGAAAACATGGTCATATTGATGGATTCATTCAGCAAGTATGTATTGAGCCCCCGCTATGTTGAGTGCTGGGGATAGAAATGTGGGTAAAATTATATGTTCTCTGCCTTCATCAAACTTACATTTCAGGGAAGGGGAAGAATTATCAAACAGTTTTCAAAATAAGAGTAAAATTATGACTGTCCTATGTGCTACGTTGAAGCACTTGGTTTTATGACAGCATATAATAGGGGGGTTTTGACGCAATCAAAGTCAGGGAAGACTGTTCAGCTGAGGTCTAAAGGATGAATAGGCATTAATTCAACAAAGGGTGTTGCAAGACCACCCTTTCCAGATGGAGTAGACTGTCAAGGCCACCTGGTGGGAGGGAGTATGACATACAAGGACCAAAAGGCCCAGATGTTTGGAGGAGGACGCAGTAAATTTCTGGGTTCGAGATACAGAATGAAGGGGGATGCCTGAGTGGCTTAGTCAGTTGAGTGTCAGAGTCTTGATTTTGGCTCAGGTCATGATCTTGTGGTTCGGGAGTTCAGGTCCCGAGTCGGGCTTTGAGCTGACGATGGGAAGCTTTCTTGGGATTCTCTCTCCCTCCCTCTCTCTTTCTCTCTCTCTCTGTCAGCCCCTGCTCACTCACTCCCCCTCTCTCTGTCTCAAAATAAATAAACTTAAAAATATTTATGGTCAAGGAGCACCTGGATGGCTTAGTCGGTTAAGCGTCCGACTCTTGATTTCAGCTCAGGTCATGATCTTACGGTTCGTGAGATAGAACCCCACATGGGGCTCTGAGCTGACAGTGCAGAGCCTGCTTGGGATTCACTCTCCCTTTCTTTCTGCCCCTCCTCTGCTCACATACATGCTCTTTCTCTCTCTCCCTTTCAAAAATAAATAAATCAACTTAAAAAAAGGATACAGGATGAAGAAGTTGTTGATGTGCAAAGCTTGTTTTTTGTTTTTGTCTTTAGTGTGGGATTTATAAATTTGTCTATCTATAAATAGGCTTCCCCACTGAGGCGTGGGACGTGGGAAATCATGAGAAAAGCAAATAGGATTCCATTATCTCTGAGATTAGAACTTATTCTGGTAAAAGTTTAGAGATTAATGCCAAGGACCTAATTTTCCAGGTAGGGTGTGGTGAGGATGAACAAGGGCCAGTAGCAAAGGTGGTTGATTGTAACTTTGTTTTCTAAAAAAAAATTTTTAATGTTTATTTATTTTTGAGAGCAAGCAGAGGAGGGGCAGAGAGAGAGGGAGACACAGAATCCGAAACAGGTTCCAGGCTCTGAGCTTTCAGCACAGAGCCCAACGTGGGGCTCAAGCTCACAAACCGTGAGATCATGACCTGAGCCGAAGTCAGACCCTTAACCGACTGAGCCACCCAGGCGCCCAGGTTGATTGTGAATTTGTAAGAGAGGGAGAGGATGGTTATTTACTTTGGGTGTTAGCCTTATTAAAAAACTGCTTTTTGTTGGTTTATAACAGTGTGAGTGTAAGGAGAGTTAGAGAAGCTTCATTGTAAGTATGACAAACAAGGTCCTAACCCTGAGTCTAGGCATCCCAGCAGACAGGGACGATCCAGCAACCAGTTCTTGTTTATTTCATATTATTCAATATAAACACAAAATATTATAATGTAACATACAATCTCCTGAAATAAAACAAAACCTGTATTTTATAAAGTATCAACCCGTTGCCCAACTCTTTAGTTATTTTCACATAAATTTCAGTTTCTTATTTTTTTCAAAAAATTTTTTTAATCTTTATTTATTTTTGAGAGAGACAGACAGACAGAATGTAAGCAGGGGAGGGGCAGAGAGAGAGGGAGACACAGAATCCAAAGCAGACTCCAGGCTCCGAGCTGTCAGCACAGAGCCCGATGCGGGGTTCAAATCCACGAACCGCGAGATCATGACCCTAGCAGAAGTTGGATGCTCAGCCGACTGAGCGCCCCTTCTCAACTTATTTTTTAAATCCTTTATTCAAATGAAGTCTTATGCATCGTTCAAATATATAAAATAGATGAAGGTGAGCTGCATTAGTAGAAGGAATGAGGGGTCCTGACCTTTCTTTGGCCATCTCCTTGTCCCAATCATGACCTCAGGGCCCCTACATGGAGATCTAAGGCTCTGTCAAACAGTGTGGAAACCTCAAATCTAACTGATCCTTTCTACCATCTTAAAAAGCTACTGGGTGATTCACTGTTACAAAATTCATTCACCTTACTTACAGCTACTGAAACTTAATTCCTTTATAAATTGGCTTCCATGACGATCTCCCAGCATTTATCTACTGGGACAGCCATTTATCCACTTAATCTGGGAAGCATAGAGATTCCTTTCCAACTCCCACTTGGTCAGACTTGCACAGTGGCTCTTCTTCCCCAGAACTGGTTCTTAATCATGATTTCCTTGCTTCTTGTCTCCTAGGGCCCCCCAAACAACTGGGCATGGCAGGAAGAATTGTGAAAGACTGGAAATGGGCAAAAATGATGACAGCTTGTCCTGTGGAGGGCACTCTTCCAGGTTATCCCCAGCTTTCATTGTCTTTGAGTTTCTTTGAAAGCTCTGTAAATTGTAGACTACTGATAGTAATGCAAATAATTGTTGTGTAGAGAATCCCAAATTATGTCTCCTAGAGATGGACTTGATGGTTGCCCTGTAGATATGGACCAATTCTGAATTTATTTGTAAATTCATTTCATAGTCTTCATGGTCAATATATGTGTGCACGTTTTGAATGTTCCATTAATTCTCCCGTTGCATCTTATTAGTTTTTAATTTTTTGTTTAACGTTTATTCATCTTTGAGAGACAGACAGAGACAGAGCAGGAGCAGGGAAGGGGCAGAGAGAGGGAGACACAGAATGCAAAGCCAGCTCCAGGCTCTTAGCTGTCAGCACAGAGCCTGACACGGGGCTGGAACCCACGAACCGCGAGATCGTGACCTGAGCCGAAGTCGGACGCCCAACCAACTGAGCCACCCAGGCGCCCTGAATCTTATTCGTTTTTAATGAGTTGAAAAGTCATTGACATGTGTCTACTTTATATTTATATGAGAATTTTTCTTTTTAGCTTCAAAAAATACATATCCTTTAACAGGCAGTAACTGCTGCCTGTCAAACCCACTATGAAAGTTACAAGAGGGCAGTAGACATCTGTTCTGATGCTGCCAGAAGTAGGGGGACAGGGAAGAACTGAACTCTTCTGTTGGAGGGAATTATTTTGTTTTTTATCCTCTCTATTCTCCATCTCCCCTTCTCTTGGTAAGGAAAGTCACTTCTGGTCCCTGTTGGGCCCTCTAGGGGCCTCTCTACCTTCGTCTTCCAGACACTCTATGCTACATCCCTGTCTCTCAACCTTATTGTACTTAACTAAATGTGCAATACACGGGAGATCAGGCAAGTCTGGGCATGTTCAGTGACCATAAAGCTGACCATAAGAAGTCCATTTGTAGGGGGGGGTGGTGGTTCTAGAAGTCCCTTGGGACAATCCAAATCAAGGGCAGAAAGAAAGAGGCATAATGAACACTACCTAGCAAAAAAACAAACAAACAAACATTGATCTTGGTATTGGAGGACATTTGAGAGAATAATTCAATATCTGTCACTCATATTCATCTCCCAGTCCACTCTCCATAAGATTCTGAATTCTAGAAAGGGCAGAGTTGCTGCAAGTAGAAACTGAACAAGCAGTCGAACTTAAAACTCTGTGGGACTTTGGGGCGGAGCATCATAGGCCCTGGACCGCCATCCGGAAGGGAGAAGAAGGTGCCAGTCTTCTCCTATCTCTGACCTTGAGGTTGGTCTTGAGGACTTCCTTGCTTTAGATGGGATACCCAGCAGAGTAGCAGCCAGGGTCAGAATGGCATTGTTTGCTCCCAGGAAAGTCACTTGAAAATAATCCTGGGAACTCCAGAAACCGATCCATGTTGGTGGATGCAATAGGTCAGTAACCTGTAGTCTGCTCAGACCTAGAAACGGTTTTTCAACTTTTTCTTCCGCAAATTTGGGGTTTGTTTGTTTGTTTTTAAACACTATGACATTGTAGTCACTGAATACAGACTGACACAAATCTGCTTCCATTTAAGTTATGCCTGGTCATCCTAGCTCTGCCGTGTTCACTATGCTCCCTTAAATGTTTTTGGTGAAGATCCTGGTAGTCCTTTATTGCAAAGTGACAGACACCCTGTTCAAACCTGCTTTCGCAAAAGTGGATATGTATTGGCCCAGGTGACTGGAAGGTGAGGGATCAGAGGTAGAAGGGAGAGGGGGGCTGGCATTCCCACCCACCTGAATCAAGTAATGTTACGAGTTCCACCTCTCTCCACCCAACCCCCAGTTCAGGTTTTCACCGTGGTGACTTTAGTCTCAGGAATGATTGTCCCTCATAAGACAGTCTTTGGCAGCTCAAGACTTTACAGGTTTCCTCCTAGAATTCTTTTTTTTTTTTTTAAGTTATTTATTTATTTATTTTGAGAGAGAGAGAGAGTGCATGAGCAGGGGAGGTGCAGAGAGAGAAGGCGAGAGGGCATCCCAAGCAGGCTCTGCACTGGAGCCCAACGCGGGGGCTCTAACTCATGAACCATGAGATCATGACCTGAGCGGAAATCAAAAGTCGGACACTTAACCCACTTCACCGACTGAGCCACCTGGCTGCCCCTCTCCTAGCCCTCTTGACCTCAGTAGAGAGACCGTTCCTCCCAGAAGCCAGACATTTTTAGGAATTCTGATTGGTCCCACTTGATCACATAGCCCACCCTGGATCAGTGAGTGAAGCCCCTAGATAAAGCACTCTGATTGGCCAACTGGGTCACGTGTGCACCCACACATCCACAGAGAAGGTAGTGCCCCATGACTCACCGCCCCATGGGAGCTCTGCAAACACTTTTTTTTTTTTTTCTTGCTTCCACACCCTAAATGCAACAGTTGGCCATGCTTCGGTCCTTGGTGAGTGTGGACTCTGTAGCCAAACTGCTTTGCCTTGAATTTTAACCCCACCCGCTTGTTAGCTGTGTCCCCCTTGGGCAAATTACCCTGGGCTCCAAGTTTCTCACCTGCAAAACCGGGAAAATAGTACCGACATCATAGTATTATTCCGAAGATGAACCGAGGGAATATGTACAAAACTGTGTCTGGCACATAGTAAGTGCTGTGTAAGTGCTAACTATCCATCACCACCATCGTCACCATCGTCGTCACCATGCCTCCGGGGTCAGTCGAACAGCCAAGAGCCTAAACTCCCTGTTTTTGAAAGGAAACTCAGAAGGAGAAAGGCAGCCTAGTTCATACCTCCTAAATAAGCCTTTGAATGTTTCTTTCTCAGAGAAATACTGGAGCCACTTTTACCAGCAGATCCGCAAGGAATTCAGCACTGGTGCACAGTTGAAGATCAACAGATAGACTATGGTCAGAAGGTTGAGGCTTTAGACTTCAAAGAGGATCCCTTCTCATTATGTGAAAATGAATGGCATTTTCTGCATTCGCAAAAGGATAGGTCAGCATCCTAAAAGAACTTGCACGCATCCAGCCCTCCTCCTGATTAGTCACGGCGCTTAAAAATCTGAGAGAGACAAGCATCCTTTGTGGACTTGTACGTTATAGCCCTGTCTGTTAGACTTTGCCACAACTGTGTGCACTTTGAGATACATAAACCCAATTAAAGTGTGTCCAGCTTTGAAAGCAGAGGGGAGATAAGGCCTCTGAGAGCAGCTTTCTCATTTTATGCTCTTTACCAAGCCACTTGACTTTTTGCCACCTCATTCCGGGCAGTTAGATCTTGGGTCACGTGGGTGGGTGACCTACCATGAGGTTAAAAACCCCAGCAAGAGTTGGAAAGCAAGCTCATTAAGAAACAAAAATCACACAGGCACAGGCATGTGAGTATACGTAGGGCCTGTTTCTCCAAAGATGTGTTTTGGGAGTTAGAAGCTCTTGATCGGGCATTTGAGGTGACCAGCTCAGTGTCCATGTCTATTTCCATTTTTGCAATCAAACCCCGAGAAGTGCCCCTACTCAAAAGCAGAAAATGAGCGAGCTATTTTGGTGACATCCCCTACAAGCAAATACCACTCAGATCCTCAGATATCTGACCATACCGAAAGTCTTCTCTTTGACTTTCCGCCAAGTGTAACAATAGCTTTACAGAGTTTTTTCTCCGGGGAGGTGCATTCAAAAACAAGTAGCTGTCGTTTGCTGAGCACCTCTTGCGTAAGCGGCCTATCTTAGCTATCTTAGAAGTTCCGTATCTTCTACAATCAGTAACTGACCACATGAGATAGAGAAATGGAGGAGCTCCTGTTGTCCCAGCTCTCGGTTTGGATATCCTTGGCCAGAGCCCCAGACATACGGACCAGTGAGCAAGCCTCCAGGTGATTCTAGTTCCCAAACTTGGAGCCACAACAGCCCATGCTGAGTGGAGCAGAGCTGAGCTGTCCCTCCCCAGGGCAGGTGGAAGGTTCGTGAACGAAGTACATTTGGTTGTTTTATCCCATTCGATTAGGGGTAGTGTGTGACATTGCGATGGAGAATATGAGTGATGAGGATAAAATTGCTTTACTTACAAGGTGGTTGTGAAGCAGTAAGAATGTACATGAAGTTCATGTACATTTTATTATTTATTTATTTTATTTATTTATTTTTGTTCATGTACATTTTAAAGTATTGCACAAACACAGTTATCACAGGACAACGCAGGGAACACACAAGTACATCTATGTCCACATGCCAGAGTTTCCAGCTACGTCCCACAGAGGAGCCGGATTTCTAGATTTGCCGATCTTGACTGGCATCTCTCAGGGGCTCCTGATAGAGTGAAAAGTGAAAGCAGGCCCGAACATTCATGAAGATTCCGGAATACTGTAAACATTTTATAATTAACAAATCAACATTTTTATAAAAAAAATATAATGGGATATTCGCAATGTGACCAAAGGATTTATAAAAAAATGAATTCTTAGTGCACCACAGAGAGGCCCAGCCTGGCGATGAGACACCCGCGTGAGGCTGCATGACCAGCATCTCTCATTCTGTCAGTATCTCTGTGCCTATGCAAACTCATTTGGAAGTGGCGTCCAAAGTCTACATCTGAGGCCATTGTGAATGTGAATCCTGAACAGTTGAGCCAGGCATGTGCCAAGCCCTGAGCTGGACACCCTTGGTCTCTGGCAGGCCCATTTCTGATGGTCTGAGCCACCAGGACCATCAGCTCCTGGGTGACTGCGTGGTCCCCTCGGGCTCTGGGGGCTTTTTCATCCTCCTCCCAACCAAGAGACCTCTCTTTCTTTGCTGCCCAGGGTCGAGAGAGTTTTTAAAAAAAAAAACAAAAAACACCTTTTTTTTTCCCCCTCCTTTTTTCTTGTTTTTCTCCTTTCCCAGCCTTCCTCCTACCAGGACTCCAAGATTCCTCTGTGAGACGTTGTTTTCTCTCTTCAGCGCCATTTAGTCTCTCTTAGTGTAAACAACAATAGCGACCAGCGCAATTAACACTTGAACGGTAAGCTGCAGCTTGCCGAGCATTTTCACAGACCTCCTCTTATCTCAGCCTCACATCCAACAGATCAGTATTATTCTCATGTAGTTATTATTATAATTTCAAGTTTGCATGGAAAGAACAAGGCTCTTCGAGGTGAAGAGACTTGTTTGAGATCAAATAACCCGCAAGTGGGAAGCCCGGATGCTGATGCAGGTACTGAGCTGACTCCCATCGTCTTTCCACTGTCAAGTTTATCCCTGCGGGTAGACAGAATGGCACCTCTCCTTACACAAGTAATTATTGAGATGGTTGTTGTCATTGTTTATCAGCTTGGGTTCCCTCAATGTGCCTTTGTTTTCTTTTCTGTGAAAATAATTTTATATTTACAGAATAGGATTACATAATGGAAACCTACTGGGAATTAGTACAAATTTTAAATCTCAGTTTACCCACTAGTGCCTGGGTTTTCTATGTGTAAAATATAACAACAACAACAACAACAATACTAATAATAAAATTACTATGGTTACAAACCAATAGTAAAGAACAAAAGTTTATAGTGTTTAGTATTTAACAACTTGCAAGGTACTTTCATACACAATATTGCATTTGATCTTCACCCCTTCCCAGTAAACAGTATGCTTGTTTTATGGAACAACTGAACTTCACAGAAGCGAAATGGCTAGTTCACATTCTCTCAACAAATAGAAGTTGCCCTGTGATTTGTACTAAAGGTTTTGGCTTGTTCTCTACCTTTCCTGGTACCTCCAGCATGGCCTGACTCAGGGTGGGAGAGAATATCACTTATTCTGTGTCCTGGGGCAGCGCTGCTGAAACTCCATCATGTACAACAACCACCTGGAGAGCTGTTGAAACAGATTCCTGGGCCCAACCACCTTGATCCAGGAGGTCGGGGATTTAGGACCCTAACATCTGCATTTCCAACAAGCTTCTAGCTCATGTCGCTACTTGCCATCTGTGGACAATACTTCGGATAGGGCTGATAGAGCAAAAGTGACTCATCCCTCAAAACTTAGTCCTATTATCTCTACAGGAGGGTAACAGTAGTACCTACCTCACAGGGTGCAATGAAATTATGTGGGTAAAAGCCCTTTTACACCTGCTGATAATGTATTATGCGAAACATACTTGAAAGTTGAAAGATAACATCAAAAACATTCTTACACAGACCTCAGGGGTGCTATCCACATAATGCTCTATGCACACGGTGCCCATGGGTTTGTGTGACAGGGAGGTATCGGGTAAATGAGAACCCACTCCATTCAGCTCATCGTTAAGAACTTTTAGATGGCATTCCATTCTAAACCCAGTCCACACTCAGGACGCCTACCTCCCCAGTGATAAGGAGCGTAGAGCACAGCTGATTTCCGCTTTGTGGCAGCTGGCATCCCGGGAGTGTGATTACACTCCCCACTTGGGGAACACTGACCAGGCATGGGCAGAAGAGGGGAGGGAAAAGAACCAGGAATCCCACATCCTCACCCCCTACCACGTGGGCTTCTCTTTTTCCACACGAGCCTTGGTCAAGCAGCCAGACTGAAGTGCAGAGTTTTTCCTTTTCTTGCTTAGTCTAGTTCAGGAATTACTGGGGACTTGAAAGTGCCAACAAGCAGTCAGCGAAGGGGGAGAGGAGCCAGGGCAAAGGGCCCCTCAAACCACATGTGAGTTCAGCAACCTCTGAGTGAGAGAAAATCAGCCCCATGAGGATTCGCTTACTCCTCAGCTTTGGAGTCAGAAAGTGTCATGTTGCCATCACTGTCACTTATTAGCAGTGTGAATGTATGTGGGTTACTGTACCTCCTTGAGATGCAGTTTCTTTACTGTAAAAGAAGATTAATAATGTCCCAATGCCCAGGGCACTCGGTGGACTGCAGCTATTGAAAGGGCGGGACTATGCCGGCCGACTCCATCTTGTTCTGTGTCCTTCACCTTGACCACGCCTCCTCCCCTTGAGTAACCTCCCCCTCACCCGTTCAAACTTCCCAATCAAAACAAGCCCGGGCATCTTCGTAACAGGACTCCGACCCTTCCCCAGCCAATCGGCCGAGGCCACGACCCTTCCCCAGCCAATCGGCTGAGGCCACAGCCATTACCTCACCAACTGCCCCTAGACCCCAATAAAACCTGTGTGCTTTTGAAACTCGCTCTCTCCCCCCAGGTATCTCACCGCTGCGTTGGTGCAGGTAGGGGATTGAGCTCGAGCTAGCTCGAATAAAGGCTCTTTTGCTTTTGCATCGGACTCGGCTCCCTGGTGGTCTTTGGGGATCACGAATTCTGGGCATAACACTATCAGCATCATCGTCGTCATTCACTCAACCAGGATGTACTGTGCACATTCTATGTGCCAAACAATATGTTAGGCACTAGCGATATGGAGGTAATAAACACAACACCGTGCCTGTCCTGGAGCAACCCCTAGTCCAGTGTGGGGAGACAGAAATAAGTACAACTCATGTTGTGGGTGTTCGCAATACATGCACAGAGTACACAAATAAGGGAAATTGGCAGAGAGTGTTAAGACCGTTCTGCAACTAACAGCTTCCTGATTGCTCGCCCTTCCCTTCCATGTACCACCCACCGCCCCAGTCCTGAGGAGGCTCATCTACATGGATAATTGTCCTAGGTCGATATTCCCTGAGCATCCCTGAACTTCTGCCTGCTGAGCCCTTGCCAGCCCAAACCGACATCTACTGGGGTGAATTTACACTGTCCACTCGGCATGCTGTGTCCACACAAGGCATTTCATTCAGGTTTGGAAAGTTACAGGCTGACGCAGCTCTGGAGGGTTGTTTGACTTTTTTTTTTTTTTTTTTTAAATGTTTCATTTCTTTCCTTTTAGGATCTGTGCCCTAGTTGTTCTGGGAAACTTGTGACCTCTCTGTGTTTTTAATTGGAAGATGTCATTTTTCCATGGCAACCTATCTTGATGTCCTAAATAGAGAATCTGTAAAATCAGTTTCTCTCTGAAGGGCCACACGGTTGGAATGGGGGGCTGTCCAAGAAGCGCTGATGCCCAGGCCTGGTGGCTCCACCCCTGGGGAAGTTCCCCCACGCAGAGAAACACCACCAGGGTCTCCTGCTACAACAGACCTGTACCACGGTCGGCCCCACCAGGAATTCTCTTGGGTTGGGCTCATAAAACCCAGTTGTTGATGGTTGAAGGGGGAGAATTTGCACTTTCTGATGGCATGGGAACAAAACCATGTCAGCCATGAATTATGGTGTCGCCAGGGCCAAGAACCCATAGGTAATAACATCGAAGCCAGAAAAACATTGATGGGAAACCATTGAAATCAACCCAAGTTCCATGGAGGCCGAATCTGAACTCACCCTTTCACAGCACCTCACCTCCTGAGGGGAATGAATGTCCTCAGGAAATGATGAAGAAAATAGAGGAATTTTGTACCACACTGTGTAAGTCACTGCTGAGGAAACAGTAGCTAAATCACTTGGCAAATAAGTGATCAGTTTCCAATAAACGCCCTGATTTTTGTGATTCTGTTTTTCCTTTCTTCTATTTTTTTTTAAAGCATAGTTTCCATTCAGTACGGAATGGGTATGTTGATAAACACATGTTGATAAAACAGAAGTCAACCTGACCATGGAGATTATATTGGTGCATTTTAAAATGAAATGGTAAAATGATATGCCAAGTGTTTCTTCTATACTTGATCTAGGTAGAAGGGTACCAGAGTGACCTACTCATTCTGGATACACGGTGAAACCCCAGCAGGTGCTGGGCACCACCACCAACAGCTAACACCTGTTGACTTACTATTTCCAAGAACTGTTCGAGGGCTGTGTATATTTTAATGAAGGATTCATAATCATCATGTCAAGAAGCTTCCCTCATTGACTGCTTATTATGTGACAAGAACTGTGAAAAGTGTCTTCACGTCTAACTAATTTCATATTCGCTATTGTTTTCCCCAATTTGAAAACCGGGAAATTGGGATGTAGCGAGGTTGGGTGACTTTCCCAAGGTCACAGTCTGGATATAAAACCAGGCAGCATGGGCTCCAGCATCTGTCTGTACTTGTAACTGCTACAAATACCACTCTTTCTTACCCCGCGTAGGAACGTTCTGGAAACAGACAAGCATGGTTGATGTGCTGAGCTCATTCCCACTTCTGGACCTTGCAGTGACTCTTCCCTCTGCCTGGAATGCCTTCCTTACCTTTGTCTTTGCTTGACTGGCCCCTTCTCATCATTCAGGGCTTGGCTCTGACGTATTTCTTGAAGTGTTCTTCCTGACCCCCATGTCAAAGCAGCCCTCCCCACCTCAAGCCCTAGTTACTAAGTCTCATTTCTTGTTTTGGTTCTTTCAGTGCTTTTCACTGCCAGAAATTGCCCTGTGTTTTATGTGCTGGTTCTCCCCCATGACTGGGATGGAAGATCCAGGATGATCGAGACCTCACTACCATGTCCCTGGCTCACAGAAAAGTGTTTGGCACAGTTAGGCACTCAGTGGCTATCTGTTAAATACACGAATGGGACATACTGTTACTGACTTTCATCTTGAGCACCAATCATAATGATGATAATGCAGCAGCAGCCACAATACTCACAGGAAATAATAATTAAATGTTTATTATGAGTCATATGCTGGGCCAAATGTTTCTCATTGATTCCTATAAGGTAGATACCATTATTGCCTCCATTTTGCAGAGGAGGAAACTGAGGCTTCGGGTATGCCATGCCGGGGTCATCAGGAGGCTGAGAAACCCTCAGGGACACGTCAATACCTGTGACAGGAAGAACACGAAGTTCCTGTTGGTGAAGGAAAGGATGAAGCCAGTCGGACCCACCACGGCAAGTCCCCAAGGCCCTGGGGCCTCCGCTTCCTTCTCAGTTAAAGAGGGAAAGTCGAAGCTTTCTAACCAAGAAGCGTCAGGGTCTAGAATGCAGCACGGTACAGTAGACAGGACCCGGGCGCTGGCTTTGGGAATAACTGGGTTTGAATTCTGACCTTGTCCCTTAGCAGCTGTGTAAGTGTGGGCAGCCTCTTGATCTCTTTAAGCCTTGGTTTCTCCACCTGTGAAAAGGGGTAACAGTCTGGACCGGTCTGCTCTGCAGAGATGCCGTGAGGAGCCCACGAGGTAGGTCTGTAAAAGCAGCTAGCACGATCACTGGTGCATGGTCAACTCTCGAGAGATAGCGCTTTCTCTCCTCCATTCCTGTGCTGCAGCTTATTCAACATTTACCACCCCCCACCAAAAAAAAACCACGAAAACAAAAAAAACCAACCTGGATGTTTGAATTCCGTGTCCTCAGATGAAGCCAAAATCTATAGGTCTGTCTGTAGTCTTTGACCTCATTAAAGGAAGGCTGGAAAGCGAGATTAAAAAAAAAAAAAAAGACCAGGAAAAAGATTTCAAGGAAGAAAATAGAAACTTTTTTGACAGGGGGGGAAAAATGTGTGGGAGGAGAGGATATTGCAGGAACCACATAACAAGAAGAGCCCCGCTGAGGGGGGAAAAAAAATGGTGTCAGTCAAGGATAAGTCATTGAGGACATGGTGTTTCCTCTGCTCCGTTTGGAGCCGGACGCGCTGCGGGGTGAGTCCCAGTAGCCGGCCAACCGCCCTTGGAAGCTGCAGGCCTCCTGGGAGCGGACGGTCACTTCAGAGCGGCCACGAGTGCACCTGCCAGGCGAGGCCTGACCCGAGGCCCGAGCGGGGCGGGGGCGAGGATCCGACACTGTGCTCAGCTGCTTTCCAGCTTCTGAAAACACCTCGCAGCCCTCTATGGCAGGAGACTTTCTTGGGTCAGGCAAGTGTGAGGTGAAAAGGTAATTAAGTGAGAGGTTGACGGGCTGATCAAATTCTGAGGATTTCACAGAATGGCTGGGGCACATACCGAAATGGATGTTGAACTTATTTTTAAGTTGATTTTTGTTTCCTCCAGGGAGGGAGAAAACCAAGCCTCACCCGCGAGGCCGTCCCTTCTCCCTCACGCAGAGGATGGTGGGAACTGCTTGGCTTCCACCTGGGCCTGCGGTTGGAGGGAGAGGATCGCCCTCTCGGCACGGCAGTGGGGCTCTGGGCCTGGTGCCCCCGCGAGGTGAGGCTGTGCAGGAGCTACACGGCCCCGTTGTGACCACGCCTGACGCGGATCCGGCGCAGGGGTCCTCGGTCTGCGTTTCAGCAAGATCCCACCTCAGGTCATGCGCGCGCACCTTCCAGTTTCAGAAGCGCTGAGCTAAAAACAAAACAAACAGGCAAAAAAAAAAAAACCCACCCAAGCCTTCCCACTTCTCTCAAGGAGTCCTTGCGATCACAGGAAGGGAAATTCTCCGATGGCAACAGCCGAACCACAGGGTGAACTGTGTGTTTGCCAACCGCCATTCAATCAAGCTGGGGTCTCTCATTATGGGGAATAAATCCAATCTCGGGCTTAACTTCAGTCTTTCTGGAAAACAAAACAAAACAAAACAAAAAAAAACTTCTCAGGGCACCTGGGTGGCTCAGTCAGTTGAGTGTCCGACTCTTGATTTCGGGTCAGGTCACGATCTCGCGGTTCGTGAGTTCGAGCCCCTCACTGGGCTCTATGCTGGCGGTGTGGAGCCTGCTTGGGATTCTTTCTCCCTTTCTCTCTCTGCCCCTCCCCTGCTTGCTCTCTTCTCCCTCTCTCTCAAAATAAAAACATAAACCTAAAACCAAAAAAAACTCTCTCTAGCCCTCTTTTTTCACATAGTAAAGAAGCTCTCAAGATTTCCTGGTTGATGACATTAAAGGGAGGGCAGTAGATTAGTTAAAGGTGTGCTTTGGGGTCAGAAAAAGTGGGTTTCCATCCTGGTTCCGGTTTTTCCTGACTGCGTGAATCTAAGCCATCTCTTATACCCTCAGGCCTCGGTTTTCTTCTCCACGGAATGAAGCTAGTAAGAGCACCTCATTCATGAGGTGATAGGATTAAATTTAAAAACAGCTGCAAAGTGCTGTCACAATTCAAGTGCCCCAAAATTGGCTGCAGTTACCGCCCTTATTAAGCAATAATATTGTAGTATAATTATTCCCAGATACTGCCGCAGTCTTCATTCATCCCAGGAATGCATTTTCACGTTAGTATTCTGTTGGTAACTCACTGTGGTTATCTGGAGATCTTACTTAACAAAGAATTAATCTTCTAAGGGTGTGCACTATGAAGACAGACATTCATTTGCCAATCCTGAAGAAAAATACTAATGAAATTATATGGCTGCTCTATGTGTAAAAAAGCCTTAAAAAGTCATTTAAAAAAATTTTTTAATGTTCATTTATTTTTGAGAGAGAGAGAGAACACAAGCAGGGAAGACACAGAATCTGAAGCAGGCTCTAGGCTCCGAGCTGTCAGCACAGAGCCCGAAATGGCTCAAACCCGTAAACCGCAAGATCATGACCTGAGCCGAAGTCGGATGCTCCACCGACTGAGCCACCCAGGCATCCCCCCGACCCCTCGCACGCACAAAAAAGTCATTTTAAACCACTGGTATTGTGCCGATGAAAATCAGATTTTATTCCATCTATTTGCAAAAGTGTTTCCTCTTTTTTTTTGAAATTTATTTTAACATTTATTCATTTTTTGAGAGACAGAGAGAGACAGTACGAGTGGGGGAAGGACAGAGAGAGTGCACACAGAGCCCGACACGGGGCTTGAACTCACGAACCGTGAGATCATGACCTGCGCCGAAGTCGGATGCTCACCCGACTGAGCCACCCAGGCGCCCCTGCAGAAGTGTTTTCTTTGGGCCAATTACTGGGTGAGGTGATGCATGAATAAGATGTGGCCCTTGTCCTCTGGCAGGTCACAGGGTGGTTGTGGAGACAGACACGTAGACAAGGCACTAGAAGAACTTAGAACAGACGCACTAGTGGAACATAGCATACTTTCAGGGCACAGTCATAGCAGCAAGGAGAGGGCCTAAGTCAGTACTGGGGAGGAGGCAGGGAAAGAGTCATTTTAAAGACTGAATTAAGTTTTAAGGTTGGACAGATGAAAAGGTAGAGAAAGTATTCTGGGCAGAGAGAATAGAGGTGTAAAGGGTGTGTGTGTGTGTGTGTGTGTGTGTGCGCATGACTTACAATATGTGGTATTTAGATTTCACACATAAGAGTTGATTCCATAGCGAGGGCTGTTGGAGAATTTACAGAGTGGAGTGTTGAGGTCACGTTTGAGTTTCTGTAAGATCCCTGCCGTGACTGTGCAGGAAATGGAATAGAAGGGCAGGCTAGAGACAGCTGGAGCAGACAATAGGGAGTGGGAACAGAGAAAAAGGGCAGGAGTGAGGGGACAGTTAGAAGATAAAATTGGATCTAGAAGTGAGAGGAAGAAAGGTGTTAAAAATGCCAAGTAGGTGGAAATGTTCAGCAAATGGTTCAATACACAATTATGGCAGACACTGATCTTTGCTTACATAACAACCATCCCCTATGTCCCACCTTCTTGTTGCTAGAGCCCCAATTTATTGACTTATAGGCAGAAATCCTTTGAGATTGGAAGGGTTTAGGCCCAACCCCTACGGATGAAGTGAGGTTGGTCTGAACCAGTTGTGCTAATCTCTTCCCCCTTGGCCACTTAGTCGAACTGTGGGCAAGTGACTCATTTATTCTGGCTAAAATATATCGAGGGGCTTCCCTTGAGGCATAAAAAGACACACAACTGGGGAACTAACACTTTGCTGATTTTCCCTTCTCCCTGTCCGGAGGTGAGCATAACCCCCGTAGCCCACATATCCCTTTGCAGCTGCAATCTTGTGGCTATGAGACAAGAGTTTGAGAACAAAGACAATACCTTAAGGATGGTAAGCAGAAGGTGACACTTGGTCCCTGATGGCACCCTTGAGCATCTGAATAAATGCCAGCAGCTACTCTCTGAATTTCTTAAGTAAGATAAAAGTGTTCTGTTAGTTTAAGGCATTTGTTTTATTTAAGGTAGGATACAGTAAGGTAATGAGTAGATTCCAAAAGTAATGGCTCAGACATGATAAACATGTATTTCTTAGTTTTGGTCGGTCAAGGCTGGATGTTGCGGGTTGTTGGTGGTGGAAAGCCCAGGGACACAAGGTAATAGTGGATCTATTGTTTTCAACCTGTGGCTTCTGACTTTGTTCTGAGCATAGAATCAGTTGGCCAGCAGGGGGAGAAGGGAGATTTTATAGGCCAGGCCCCTGAATGGCATATTTAACTTCCACTCCCTTTGCATGGGAGACAACTGAGTCATGTGGCCACATCTAGCTGCAAGGGGAACTGAGAAATACAGAGTAACCAGGAGACCATATTCCAGCTTCTATGGAAGGATGGATTTTGTGGATAGCTAATAGACTCTGCCACACCACTGTAAGTTGAATTTTTTATTGTTGTTACTTGCAGCTAAACGGATTCTTAACTGATCCAATGGGTCTGGAGCATAGAGGAGACCTTGAAATGGGTCATGTAGTTTTTCCTTGACTGTAATATCTGCATTTTTCAAGACATTGTCATATGTGATCAGTAAAAACCAGTGGAGTGATGACATCACCTAGGAAGGAGGCAGAAAGTGAGAGGAGACACACAGAGAGAGCCCTTTACATTGCTCATGGGACCCATCCAATCCAGAATTCTCCCCACTGTCTGTGAAAGAATAACTCAAACATGTTAGTGGCCTAGAGGACTTGCCTCGTCCAATAGTCTCATAGCTCAGATGAAAGAACAAGTCTATAGATCAAAGTTGCCCAAGTATTTTTGTTTTGGGGGGCTTCTGGATATAAAATCCAAGGAGGACCGTCTTTGTCTCTGTTTTCTTTCTAGGAGGCACTAATGTGGACACACAGCTGAAAAAAGTCTTGAGCAGAATGTGTTCAACTTCCTGCTTCTCTGGTGAATATATTTTATGTGGACACCTAGCAACACAGATCCTGAAATAACCTAATGTGGGAAATGCTCCAAGTGCAGTTCTGTTCCTTCCCCTCTTCCTTATCCTCACTCCTGAGGCTTCAGGTTGGGAGACAGACTTTTCTGGTTTTAACTGTACAAGGCCACACTAAAAGCAATAGATGCGGGCTCTGGAAATTTCCTCCACCAGGAAGCTACATTGCCATTTGAATTTTCTTGGAAGGATGTCCCCATTAGGCAGTGGTCTTTCCTGATAACTGTAATCACTCTATGGAATACGTACTAATGACCCTTGGAAACCTCAGTTGACACAGACCTTGGCTCTCACGGATGTGTGGTGTCATGGTGTCATGGGTAGCCTGTCAGACATCCGCCGTCTAACTAGCTAACGGCATCCTCCAACACTGGGCCTCAAACTCCCAATCACAATAGAGAGGCAAAGAGAGAACATTCAATTGTCGTTTGCTCCTAAAACTTGAGGATATAGGCACTAATCAGCTGGAGACCTATCTATGTATCATTCAAATAAATTCCACTGAGGCAGGAGCCATATGGTATGCATTTCATCACCCCCCCATCCCGGCCATACTCTGTAAAACAAATATAATAACAACTGGTGTATGGGGCCTTCTTGTTTTATGCCAGTCATCATGTTACGTGTTTCACCAGAGGAATCTCATTTAATCCTCAGAACAACTGGATCAGGTAGGTAGTATTTTACAGATGAAGGTAAAAGAGGTTAAGTAACCATGCAAGTAACAGAGTTCACAAATGGTCGAACCGGGATCCAAGCCCAGCAGTATGAATTGCTCCTATCCTAGCCCCCCCCCACCCCCCATTATTTCTTGTTGTAAGGATTAAAGATGAAGGCAAAGCACCTTATATACTCAATAAATGGCCATTATCTTTATGTCATCATTCCTTCTTAATACTGGACACTGTGTCGCTTTCTTACAAGTTGCATAGCGGGCTTACTGAGCTGTCTTGTTTCTTATGTGACTATGAAGAAGCTTTACAAAGATGATTCCTTTGTTAGAAAATGCAGGAGTTTTGTGACATGGTAACGACTAAGGTCTTGATGACAGCCAACATCTGGGGGAGCTGGCCCAGAGAAATAAAAGGTCCCAGGAGTCAAGTCAACCTTCGGGCGCTTTAAGTTATAAGATTTTACTTACTAGCAGTATTTATGAGTCTTTTGAAGAGCAATATTAAATTGAATCAATTAATGGTTATTCTGATCATTTTTACTTCATAAAGCTTATGTTTCCAATACAAAAGGCATATAAAACTTGGAAAATCCAATGAAGTACGAGGAGGAAAAATCAGCATAATTCTACTGCTCCAAGACAGTTCCATTGGCATTTTTGTGTTCTAATTGACATTGTATTCATTTTTTAGAATTTGCTTGCTTTGTTGATAGCATGAGAGGCCCTTGAATTCCCAGGTACCCGAGTCATCAAACTTTCTAAATCTGGTCCCTTTGGCTTGGGACACAGAGAGGCCCTGCTATTAGTCGGCTCTTAGCCCTAGAGTCTCAAGGGTGCAGTAAGGCAGATCCTGGCAGGGCAGTGGCCAGAGGGGCCCCTCTGGACAGGGTGACAGAGGCCCTGATATCTCAGGGAAAAGCACTCTGCTCTGAGCCAGTATTCTGCACAAGGGTCGCCCCAGTCCAGGAGGAAGTTTTCCTGGGCCCGGTTCCCACCCTCGTGGTCACATCACGGTGACGCAGAAGGAAGCCGGCCTCCCTAGAGCCCAGGTCTCTCACAGGAAAGTGTTGTCAGAGGTTTCTGTATGGGCAGGCGGTTCGTGCATGCTGGGTTCAAAACAGCATTCCCAACCCGCAGGATTTGTTCACAGGCTGGAAGCCCGGCCTCAGGGCTGCTCTGTGGCGTTTCCTCCATTTGGTCCCAATACTTGCGGTAATGCCTGTGGTGGTGCCATAAATCAGCCCTGCTCTGCTCTCCCCCCAGAGACTTCCAAATGGATTGCCCTCCGGGCGGGCAGCGTGAGATACCTCCTTTCAGATGTCATGGACCGCACAATGATTGACCAGGGGAAATTTATCGTTTAGCTGAACAAAATAATACTCTGAAGGCTTGGACATAGTCTTGTTTTGGCCTGACACTTTTTGGTGGCCACTGAGAGAAAGGGAAAGCCTCTGCATTCATCTGTTGTCTGGACGGAATTTGCTACTTTGTAGAGGAGGTGGATGGCAACGCCATGCTCTCCTGTTGACGTCTGGTCCTCAGTCCTCACTTCAGCTCCACGTCAGTGATAAGCTCACCCTCGGAGGCCCCTCTCGCAGCGTTCACTCAGCTAGAGGGAAGAACCAAGGAATAGGAGTCCGGAACCCCATGCTCCAGGCTTGCAACACCCACAGCCTGAAATTAGGGGCGCCTAGGTGGCTCAGTCAGTTAAGCATCCGACTTCGGCTCAGGTCATGATCTCGCGGTTCATGAGTTCAAGCCCCACGTCGGGCTCTGTGCTAACAGCTCAGAGCCTGGAGCCTGTTTCAGATTCTGTGTCTCCCTCTCTCTCTCTGATCCTCCCCCGTTCATGCTCTGTCTCTCTCTGTCTCAAAAATAAATAAACGTTAAAAAAAAATTTTGAAATGAGACAAACTAGCTTACCTCCGGAGGTCCTGAGATTCCTTGAAAGTGTATTCTCTTAAGTGGACAGCTAATTAACTGACACTCCTTGCAGCTGTCCGTCCAAGAGCATGTGACACGCTAATGACCCTTGGGTCCTGTAAGATCCTAAGTCAACTTCTGAGCTCCCTCTCTTCTCAGGGCTCCACGTATTTTATTTACTCAAATTCCTTGAAGATTGGCAACCTGTGTGCCTCAATTTTGAAGACTCTAGTAACCAGAACAATGGACTGTCAGAATGAGACGTGGGGTGTTGCCCAAACCCTTCATCCTTTATTTTGGGGGTGATGTCATGGAATGTGTTATAAGACACCAGCTGGGCTGAAGCGACACACAGAGGACCAAGGGGCTGTCATGGGCACCCCAGGAAGACTTACCACAGGCGTAGGACACAATAGCTTTAGGCCGCAAAGGCCACTACTCTTTTCTTGTTCCACAGACTTTCCACATAGAATGTCTGTTGTTCAAAAAGGCTTCTTCAGCTTCAGATTGCTGTAGCCAGTTTCTCTCTCTGCTGCTGCCACTTCCCAGCTGTCCCGTGGCAGGCTGTGCCCTTTGAGGTGCGACTTGCTCTGATTGCATTCAGTCTGTGCTGAATGTGCTCCAGTCCATGGCACAGGTGGCTGTGTTACAAGAAGACCACGTCTTAGCCACTGAGTGGGCTGCGATCAGCTTAAAGCTCAACGCGTACATGAGGATGAAGGTGATTTGAGGGACAAGCTTGTGTCTCAGAACCACTGTTCTACAGGCCTAGGGCATGGTTTAGACTATGGTGTTTCGTTCGTTCTTCCTGACAGAATGTTCAGTGAGACTTTCCCTATTTTCTCAGCATTTCTCCTGAGGGCCCCAAGTTGACAAATGACTCTGCTTTCTAAAGAAGTTGCTAGACCGTCCATGTGGGATTTGCTAAGGGGTGGCCCATCGCCCGTCTCTAACCTATATATAAGAGAAAGCTAGAGGTTGATCAAGGATGCTGGGGAGTAAGATTTCTTCAAAGCAGCTTATCTGAGTGTCCTGTATGTACCTCCACTCTCCTCGTGAGAGTCAGAGGAAAGCTTTTTCTCATCCCCTTTTCAAGCCGGTGTGGAGAGCCTGCTGCCCAGTGCTGCTGGGACAACACAACGGGGAGGAGCAGATGAGCTCCTGGGAGGACATGACAGTGTCCCTTGGAATCTGCCTGAGTCTCCTTGGGAGAACTCTAGAGGAGAAAGGTCGACCAGAGCTGTTTATGCAAGTCAAAAGAAGACATCGCAGACTGGCGACACTTTTAGCAGATGCTGTGGGAGTCAGCTGGGCTTGAACTGTCATGACAGAACCGTGCCCTACACGGACGACTCTGGGCAGCAGTTGCCAGGAGACAATGTCTGTCACCCTAGGTCTGTAGAGGCTGACAGAGCGGTGCCACACCTGTGGTCCCCCTAGAGCAGGGGCTCAGGAGAACCCACAACAGAGGGAGAAGCCACATTTGGGCCCCTGACTGGCAGGGGGCACTCCTGTCTGACCGAAGCAGCTCCAACCGTAATGTAACACTTTGCCCTGTCTTTTAATTTCCCCTCCCCTGACCCCAACCGTGGATGGAAAAGAAGCCAGGGAGAGGAAGAACAAAGCAGAAGAGAAAGCCAAGTTCTGCCCTATGCAGGTTAAAAAGGTGGGGCCAAGTCCGGTGGTAGAAAGAAAAAGAATCCTCTGAGGTGGATGAAAAATTGAATTTTGGCTTAGTTTGGATTGCCTTTTTGACCCCTGAAAATAAAGACCATTCACA
Source organism: Acinonyx jubatus (assembly GCF_027475565.1). Classification (NCBI taxonomy): domain Eukaryota; kingdom Metazoa; phylum Chordata; class Mammalia; order Carnivora; family Felidae; genus Acinonyx; species Acinonyx jubatus. The sequence continues at coordinate 97,109,356 of NC_069381.1, read as the reverse complement.
CTTGGACCTGGAAAGTCTGAGGACCCACTCACGCTATCATCCAGGGTAGGGAGATGGGAAGATAGGATTTGAAGGGTAGAGATGAGGCAAAAATGGAGCTTTGGGATCCAAGCTCTTCAGTAAACTGGTCACATTAACATTTTGGAGTCAGGCTTTCACTTCTAGGAAGATTGAGTAGACATATCTTTCTCTATTCTTCTTGCCAAGGGACTTGGCAAGGGACTTCTTGCCAAGTCCCAAATATCCAGACCTAGGTGGTTTCAATGGAGAATTCTATCAAATATTTAAAAGAGAATTAACACCAACTCAGCAAAATATCTTATAGAAAAATAGAAGAGGAGGGAATACTTCCCAATTTGTTTCATAAAGTTAGTAGTATCATAATACTAAAACCAAACATTGACAGTACAAAAAAAGAAAACAGCAGACCAATATACTTATAAATTTAGAGGCAAAATATTAGTAAAGAGAATCCAGCAATATATAGAAAAAAATTATACTCCGTGACCAAATAGAGTGGGGTTTGTTCCACAAATGGAAGGCTTGTTCATTATTTAAAAATCAACCAACATAATCCACCTTATTAATAGCTAAAGGAAAAATCACACGATCATTTTAATCACTAAAGAACACATTTGACAATATTCAATTATCTGTTCGTGATAAAAATGCTGAGAAAACTAAGAATAGAAGGGAACTTCCTCACCTTGAAAATGAGCATCTACAAAATATTTATAATTAACATTATTCTTAATGGCAAAAGAGGGAACTCTTTCCCTCTAAGATCAGGAACAAGGCAAGGTTGTCTTCTCTGAACACTTTTGTACAATATATTGTTACAAGTTCTAGCTAGTACAATGGACAAGAAAAAGAAATAAAGGGCAAGCAAATCAGGAAGGAAGGAAGGAAGGAAGGAAGGAAGGAAGGAAGGAAGAAGGAAGGAAGGAAAGGAAGGGAGGGAGGGAGGAAGGAAGGAAGGAGGGAAGGGAAGATGGAAGGGAGGGAGGAAGGAAGGAAGGAAAGAAGGAAGGAAGGGAGGAAGGAAGGAAGGAAGGGAGGAAGGAAGGAAAGGAGGAAGAAAAGGAAGGAAGGAAAGGAGGAAGGGAAGAAAGGAAGGAAAGGAAGGAAGGAAGGAAGGAAGGAAGGAAGGAAGGAAGGAAGCAACTGTCTCTTTGTAGAAGACATGGTTGTCTGTGGAAAATCCTAAGGAATCAACAAAAGAAATCTCCTACAACCAATACATGTTCAACAAGGTCACAGGCTGCAAGACAAATGTGTACAAGCTAACTGGACTTCTATATACTAACAATGAACGTGGATACTGAAATTTAAAACACCATTCCATTGACGACTACTCAACAAAAAGAAATATTCAGGTGTAAATCTAACAACACATATATGGGACTTGTATGCTGAAAACTACAAAACTCTGATGAAAGAAATCAAAGAAGACCAAAATAAATGGAGACACATTCCCTGTTCATAAATTGGAAGACTCAGCTTAATAAAGCAGTTCATTCTCCCCAAACTGGCATACAGATTTAATGTAATTCATATTAAATACACTGCCAGACTTTTCATAGATATACACAAGATTACTTTAAAATTCATATGCAAGAGGCATCTGGGTGGTTCAGTTGGTTAAGCGTCTGATTCTTGATTTTGGCTCAGGTCATGATCTCAGGGTCATGGAATCGAGCCCCACGTGGCACAGAGCCTGCTTAAGATTCTCTCTCCCTCTGCCCCTCCCCTGCTCACATGGGCTCACTCTTTCTCTCAAAATAACATAACATGACATAACGTAACGTAATGTAACGTAACATAACTTAAAAAAGTAAAATTCGCATGCAAATGCAAAGGAACTGAGATAGTTAAAACAATTTAAAAAATTTTTTATGTTTATTTTTGAGAGAGAGAGGGAGACAGAGTGTGAGCAGGAGAGGGGCAAAGAGAGACAGAGACACAGAATCTGAATCAGGCTCCAGGCTCTGAGCTGTCAGCACAGAGCCCAATGCGGGTCTCGAACCCACGAACTGTGAGATCATGACCTGAGTCGAAATCCAGATGCTTAACCGACTGAGCCACCCAGGCACCCCTAAAACAATTTTTGAAAAGAGTAAAACGTGTGGGATCTACCCAATGTCACGAGTGAAAATACAGCTAGTGTAGTGAAAATTGTGTGGTGTTGGCAGGGGGGGGGCACATAGGTCAATGGAAGAGAACAGAGAATCCTGAAGTAGACCCACACAAATATGCCAAACTTACTTTTGAGAAGGTTGCAAACAATGTTGGGGTAACTGGTCATGCAAGGGCAAAATAATGATCCCTGATCTACAAAAAAATAAACTCAAAATTGGATCATGGGCTTAAATGTAAAATACAAATCTGTGAAGTTTTTAGGGAAAAAAAAGAGAAAAACCTTTGGGATCTGGGGTTAAGCCAAGTTCCTAGGCTTGATACCCAAAACACGATGCATTAAAGGAAAAATGGATAAGATGGATTTCATCGAAATTAAAAACACTCATGCCTCGAAATACCTCGATAAGAGAAAAAAGAGACAAGCCACAGACTGGGAGGAAATATTGGCAAACCACGTATCTAACAAGAGACTAGGATCTAGAATATATTAAAAACTCTGAAAACTCAACAGTAAAACAAAACAAAACAAAAAACAGGCAACCCACTTAGAAAATGGATAAAAGACACATACAGACATTTCACTGAAGAAGGTGTCCAGAGAGCAAATAGGCACAAGGGAAGCTGTCCAACGTTATTGGTCATTAGGGAAATGCAACTTACAACCACTAACTATACGCCTATCGGAATGACTAATATAAGACAGATGATGCCCAGGATGCGAACAGACAGGATCACTTACACAATCCTGGCTAATAGGTGAGATGGCACAGTCACTCTGGAAGACAGTTTGGCAGCTTTTAAAATAAAACATTAAGCACGGGGCTGCCGTCACGCCACCCAGCAAATGCAGTCTGGGCATTTACTCCAGAGAAACCAAAGCCGATTTTCACACAAAACCTGTATACACATCGTCACAGAAACTTGATTGTAAAAACCACACGCTGGAAACAAGCCAGATATCTTTCAACAGGTGAATAGTTAAACAGAATGTGCTACATCCGTTCATGGACTACTACCAGGCAATAAAACGGAATGAATGACTGATATCCACCACAACCTGGATGAATCTCCAGAGAACTATGCTGACCGAAAAAAAGCCAAAACCAAAAGGTTACATCATGTGATTCCATTCGTATGACATTCTTGAGATGTCAAAATCGCAGAAATAGAGAATTAGAGTCTACGTGGTTTCAGGGGCTGAAGGAGGGGGTCAGGGCGGGAGAGCAGTGAGGCACCATGAAGGACCCTCGTGATGAAGAATGTTTTGTATCGTGACTGTATCCCTGTCGGTATCCAGATTGTGACGTCATACTGCAGTTTTCCAAGATGTTGTCATTGGGGAAGACTGAGTGTTATAGACTGAGTTGCATCCCCTAAAATTCATGGGGAAGCCCCCGTATGAATTGGAATTCACACGAATTGGTAAGCTCCAATAGGACTGCATTTGGAGACAGGGCCTCGAAAAAAGTAATTCAAAAGGGTAGGGCCCTAATCCAATCGGCCTGGTTGTGTCCTTATAAGAAGAGGAAGAGACATCAGTGATATGCCTGCACAGAAGAAGGGCCATATAAAGACACAGAAGGCAGTCCTCTGGTAAGCCAACCAGAGAAGCTTCAGGAGGAACCAAACCTGGCAACGCCTTGATCTCTTAGACTCCCAGCCTCCAGAAAGGCGAGAAATAAATTTCCATTGTTTAAGCTGCCCATAACTTGGTTGTGGCAGCCCACGCAGACTGAGACACTGGGCAAAGGGTATACAGGCTCTCTCTCTATTATTTCTTACATTTGCGTATTAATCTAATATTATCTCAAAATAGGGGCACCTGGGCGGCTCGGTCGGTTAAGCATCCGGCTCTTGGTTTCGGCTCAGGTCATGATCTCATGGTTCATGAGATCGAGCCCTGTGACAGCACAGAGCCTGCTTGGATCCTCTCTCCCTTTCTCTCTCTGCCCCTCCTCTGCTTGCTCTCTCTCTCTCTCTCTCTCTCTCTCAAAAAAAAAATAAATAAACAAAAAAATAAAATTATCTCAAAATAAAAATTTACTTACAAAAAAACAAACAAACAAACAAACGAAAATGTAGTATCTCAGAACTAAACAGCTCTGAGAAGTACCTGAAGGACAACAGTGGTGTCCTTAACTAGATTTTTTTCATACCAGGCCATGTCAAGTGCCTCTTCTTGGTATACCCATGCTACCCTGCGCTTACCTCTATTACCACACTGGTCTCCTTGCTCTCTGAGTAGCCCTTTACATGCCTGTCTCAATCATTTTATTTTTAGCACGCGGCCATGTGTTTGTTGACATGATGTCTGGGACATAGTAGGTACTCAGCAAGTGTTGGTTGCATGGGCAAGTCCATGAATGTGTATGTGGCAGGTGACAGGTGACAGGTTTTTGTCCAAGATTGGCTGCCTGACTGATTCATACAGGGCACCTAAGAACAAATTTAAAGATGAGGCTGAGAAAAATGGAGACCCTAACCAATTTTTATAAGGAAAGCATTTTCCATTGTAAGCTCCATTAAGACCATTCCCTGTAAGTACTGTTAAGCCATTCCAAAATTTGCCATCATCCTCTTTATTTTATTTAAAGCATTTTTACTAGAATTAAATATTTTCTACTTAAATATTTCATAAAGATTTGATTCGTTCATTTTTTGTGTGTGATATAACTTCTGCCTTTTTGTTTGTTTGTTTGTTTGTAATGGTTTCCTTCTTGTGTCAAATTTACAGATGTAAATTTTCTCTGACAGATTTGATTTTTCCATTAGTTTTCCCCGGTAACAAATTTTACTCTACAGAATTTTAGCCAACGTCAGTTTTAGCCTCAGACATAGTAAAGCCTTAATAAACATCAGCTGTTATTATGCATTCTTTGTAACAGTTATTTCTTTGCAAATTTGTTTTGAGGTATAATTACATGCCATAAAATTTTAATGTGTACAATTCAGTATTTGCAACATTTTGCAGCCATCTCACCATTTAAGTCCAGAACATTTTATCACCTCAAAAAGAAACTCCATACCTGTTAACAGTCACTCCCCGTATCCCCCTCTCCAGTCCCTGGCAACCACTAATCTACTTTCTGTCTCTATGTATTTGCCTATTTCAGACATTTCATATAAACGAAATCATGCAACATGTGGGCTTTCACATCTGGCTTTTTTCACTTTGTATAATGGCCTCCAGGTCCATCCGTACTGTAGCATGTATTAATAGTACATTCCTTTTTATGACTGAATAAGCCATTGAATGGCTATGCCCTCTTGTATAGTCATCGTATGGCTGTGCCATTTTATTCGTCCATTCATCAACTTATAGAACTTTGCGTTGTTTCCACTTTTTGGCTATGAGGAGTGACCCTGCTGTGAACATTGTGTACAAGTTTTTGTGTTGATATGTTTTCAGTTCCCCTGGCCATTTACCCAGAAGTTGGAATTGCCAGAATGGATTCCCACTATCCTGTATAAGAGTTCTACTTTCAGGGTTCAGTTGGTTGAGCGCCCGATTCTCAGTTTCAGCTCAGGTCATGATCTCACGTTTCATGAGTTCGAGCTCCACATCGGGCTCTAAGCTGACAGCACGAATGGGGTTTCTCTCTCCCTCTGTCTCTGCCCCTCCCCGGCTTGTGCTGTCTCTGTCTCTCTCAAAATAAGTAAATAAACTTAAAAAAATTATAAACAAAAAGAGTTCTTTCTCCGCAACCAGTCAATACTTCTTACTGTCTTTCTTAACGTTGCCATCATAGTAGATATGAAGTGGTATCTCAATGTGGCTTTGATATGCATTTCCCTAATGACTCATGATGTTGGGCATCTTTTTGTGAGCTTCTTGGCCATTTGTATATCTCTTTTGGAGAAATTTCTACTCAAATTCATTTTTTAATTGGCCTATTTGTCTTTCATTGTTTCATGGTAAGAGTCATTTATAGATACTGGATATAAATCCCTTATCAGATATATGATTTGCAAATATTTCCTCCCATTCTCTGGATTGTCTTTTTCTTAGATGTTTATTTATTTTTGAGAGAGAGAGAGAGAGAGAGAGCACAAGCGAGGGAGGGGCAGAGAGAGAGGGAGACATAGAATCTGAAGCAGGCTCCAGGCTCTGAGCTGTCAGCACAGAGCCTGATGTGGAGCTTGAACCCACGAGCCATGAGATCATAACCTGAACTGAAGCTAGATGCTTAACTGACTGAGCCACCTGGGTTGTCTTTTGCTTTCTTGATGGTGTCCCTTGAAGCACAGAAGGTTTTAGTTTTGATGAAATCCAATACGTACGTGTGTGTGTGTATGTGTGTGTATAGTGGTCGTGTTTTGGATATCCTAAGAAACCGTTGTGTAATTCAAGTCACAAAGAATTACATTTATTTTTTTTTTATCGTTTTAGCCTTATGTTTGGGTCTATGATCCATTCTGAATTAGTTTTTGTATATAGTTTAAGGCAGGGTTTCAACTTCCTTCACTGCCTGTGAAAATCTGGTTGCCGCAGCCCCATTTGTTACAGACCATACTGCCCACACTGAATTGTTTTAGCATCCTTATTGAAAATCAATTGACCATACATGTAAGAGTTTATTTCTGGGGGCTCTTGGGTGGCTCAGTCAGTTAAGCGTCTGACTTCGGCTCAGGTCATGATATCACGGTTCGAACCCAGCGACGGGCTCTGTGCTGACAGCTAAGAGCCTGGAGCCTGAATCCGATCCTGTGTCTCCCTCTTATTCTTCCCCTCCCACTCCCCTGCTCACCCTCTCTGTCTCTCTTTCTCAAAAATGAATAAGCCTTAAAAAAATTTTTTTTAAAGACTTTATTTCTGGACCATCAGTTCTATTTCACTGATCTGTGTATCTATCCATATGCCCTTTTCACAGTCTTGATTACTGTCAAAAGTTTTCAGATCAAGAAGCATGAGTTGTTCAACTTCGCTTCTTTTTTTTAAAAGACTGTTTTGGCTATTTTAGGTCCCTTGATTTCCATATAAATTTAATGATCAGCTTGTTAATTTCTTTTACAAAAGGCAGTTAGGATTTTAATGGGGATTGTGCTGAATCTGTAAATCAGTCTAGGGAGTACTCCCGTCTTAACAATATTAAATCATCTGACCCACGAAGATGGGATTGCTTTCCACTTATTTAGGTTTTTAATTTCTTTCAGTGATGTTTTGTAGTTTCCAATGTACAAGTTTTCTACTTCTTGTGTTTCTCTACAAACTGGAGGAAAGACTGGTAGAATTTAGTTTTTAAGTTAATGTGCAAGAACTTTCTCTCATCTTCGTAAGACAGAATGAGGGAAGCTAGAGAAAAAGATGGCTGTGCAGGGAGACTGAGGGAAAGGCCAAGCTTCTGCAGTGAGTCGACTGTTCAATTCTTGAATGCCTGGCAATGGCAAAGCAAAGGGAGAATATTTGGGCACCGCAAAAACAGAGTGCAAACTTTAGGCTAAAAGCATCCGGCTCTGGCAAGGAGAGATGGAAGAAGGCAGGGGGGGTCTTTGACATACTTCCCATTATACCCCATGGTAGTCCCCTGGCCTCCAAGTATGAGTCTGGTCCTGTCAGTAGTAACCTTGCAGAGACACTGTCGTGTCTCCATGCACTTTTCCATTCTGTAATCACCTGAACTCAGAGTCCAGAATTATATGGGATGGGAATGTTTCCCCCAGTTCTTCCTGACCTGTCAAGCAAAAGACCATGCATGGATGCCCAAAGTCCTCATTCAGTCAGCCAATGGCACTGCGGGAATGGCCCGCCTCTCCTTCCCAGTACCCTGTGGCAGAGGGGAGAAAGACGGGAGCAGCTGGGGAAAAAAAAAAAAACAGCAGCAGGGATTCTCTTGAGTCTGAAATTAAGTTGTGGAAAAAAAAATCCTGAGAAATCCCATTGGAAAGAATGGGAAAGAATCCACATAAAAGATTTTATTGCTTATGATGAACTCCTGCTGCTCCCATAAATTTTTCTGCAAACTATACTGACATTATAAATATGCAACACACACACACACACACACACACACACACACACACACACTCTGACGTATGGACCGGGCTGCATTTGGAGTGGGCTTTCCAGAGGAAAAGGTGCACTTCAGTTTAAACATCTTCAATGCAAATGGAAAAACAATTTCAAATATCAAGTTTTCAAAAACCGTCCCATTCTGAGGTGGACTCAGTCCCTCCATATTTCATTCGGGATAATTCTCTCTGCTATTGAAAACTAGTAGAACCCAGACATTTGTGTTTAATTTAATTTAATTTAATTTAATTTACAGGAGTGCCCATCCTCATTTCACCAGAATACTTTGCTTTCACCCTTTTAAAGAGTGGTACTTCATAGGAAGCTTAAGATATTTTACCCTTATCACATCATTTGTTTCCCAGCATTCCTGGGAGTATACAAAAAAGAGGGAAGACAAGGTAAGAAGGGGGTTTATTCTCCCCATTACACAGATGAAGAAACTGAGACATGGGGAAGGAAGTAGGATTTCATGCATTCATCAGTTTATTCATTCACCAATTGTCTACCAAGGGCCATTTTGTTTTAGGTCCTATCTTTAGATGCTAGGGCTGATGTAACTGTCTTGGCTCCTCTTTTCACGGCATCTCCAGTCTTATGGGAGAGCCAGATTGTCATTTTCAAAATGTAAATCTTGATCGTGTCATGTCTTCTTTCTGGGGTTTTCTGCAGATTTCAGAATAAACACAAACTCTTATCATGGCGTCCATGGTCACGTGGTCTTGCCCCATATCCACTAACATTAGCCTCATCCAGTTTCTGCTCCAACACCCACCAAAGCTTCAGCTCTCTTCCCCATGAGGTTCATATGCCTTTGGGGTTTTTGAGAGGATATATTTATTTAATCTCAGTATTTAGTCTGATCAAAGTTTTAAGGGCATATTGTTCATAAAGTTGGTATTTCTAATAAAGTCTTATTGTAAAGAACCATAACCCTTTTTCTCCCAGACTCAGACTCACTCTCCTCCATCTTCAGTCGATTCTCCTGATATTTACCTCCTTATCTCTCCCATTCTTGCGTTGCCGCGTTCCTGTGTTTCACTTTAAGCACTATCTGTTGGCTCACGGAGGAGTAGGAGGCTTTAGTTTTATTGACCCCGCGACATCACCACATTCTGTTCCCACCACTACCGACGGTCATGACTTATCATTGTAAATCCAGATTTTATAATCAAAAGCAGACTTTATGTGCTACAAATTATATACAATTGTATATACAATTATATACAATTATATTTATTGTTCCTGGTTCAGAAACAGCTGAACAGAAGACTCAGCGCTAGGGGATGAAAGCCATGAGACATTGACTGGTTTAATTTTTTTCATTAGAAGGAATCTTAGGGGTAACTTCTTCCTGTCTTTTAACTGCCCAGATATCGATGCCTAGGTTGAAGGTCACGCTGCAAGTGGGTGACAGACAGGACCGGCAGGTGGTTCTCCTCACCCCATTTCTTTCTTTTAGCATGGGCCACTCTGTAAACAAACTTTCAGGTAATATGAATTTAGGACTGATCACTGAGTGTGTCAGGAAGGTTCAGCTGTTTGCTTAAAGGTACCTCCTGGGCAGATCTGGGCCAAAGTAGTAGGAGCTGAGATTCAAATGCCCTCTGTCTGCTTCTGAGTTCAACACTTTCCTTCTTTAACTAACATCGTGCTGTTTCTGTGTTTCTCAGACCATGATCCTTCCTGATTCTTGGAACCTGAGACTGTCTGGCCTGCTGTCAGCCTCAAAGGGCTGTCCTTAGAATTAAATAAATAAATACAGACGCAAACACTGTGTCTTAGAAGAATGTCTGCCACGTGGTAAGCACCTAAGAAATGTTAGCTGCCGTTGCGATCCTCTCCTCCTTGTCTTCCTCCTCCTCATCTTCCTCCTCCTCCACATCCTCTCCTCTTGTCCCCTCTCCTCTTCCTCCCCAACCCCTTCTTCCTCCCCCAGCTCCTCTCTCCTCTTTCTTTCCATTCTCTGTCTCTAATTCCTTTACCTTCCTCCTTGCTGACAAACTACCTATTTTTTCTTGGTCCTGACAAGGACTTTTCTCTGATTTTCCTCGCTAAAGTTTCCTGAGGTCTCCGTTTTTGCTGCTGTCCACATGTAGCTCAAACTTTTGTCCTCCTGTCTTGTTTTCTTCATTTTTTTCTTACCTGCCTTCCATCTGTAATTGGTTACAAATGGCCCCAGAATTGTCCCCTTTGGGTTCCACTGTCCTAGGGAGTTCCCCATCTTGCCTCTTCACATTAGCCTCTCAGTTGCCCAAAACAAGTCCCTTCCAAGAAGTCCTTCCTGAACCGGACAAACCCTCTTCACCTCCACGGGGAGAAAAGAATCCAAGTGCCATGGCCTTCCCCCCAACCCCTGCCCAATTCTGCAATTACTTTTCAGCCTTGAGAAACTTCACTGGTCTTAGCTTTCTTATCTGTGAAGCCAAGGCACTGAACACCCCAGCCCCCCAATTCTCGGGTTTAATAAATGTTTTTGTTTCATTTCAGATATTAGATCATGCTCTCTGCTGGGGTTCTGCACACCATCCAACGGTGTCCACTGAACTTCCTTTTGCTTTTTGCTTTGTTTTTATTCTTCCCTGGGAAAAAAATAAAATAAAATTGGGTAGAAGACACTGTGTCTGTTACACTACACAAGAAATCTTAACAAATTATGACCATCCTTCGCTCATCATTCTGGGAATATCCACTTCTGTGGGGGAGAGGTAACTAAATACCTACAATCTTTAAATCCATTCCCTGTAATGGAATCAGAAAAACAAACCTCTGGGCAAGAAATGGATCTTTAAGGGTGACTTCTCTTCCTTTCTCTCCCCCCTCTCTAGATTAAGTGATAGTTCCTCTATATTTGAAATTCTGCTATGTCCTGTCTCCTCAAACACCACTGGTCTCAAAAATTGCCATGCTCACTATTATTTCAAATACCCCTTTCCCAATAAAGAGCCAAAAAAAGGGGGGTGGAGTAAAAGGGATGAAAGGGAGGACTGAGGGAGAAGAAAGAACTGAAATATTAGATTAGCACATGATATACCTTAGGTCTTTCTCTTATCGCTTAATATATGCTATTTAATTTAATAATGACAATCCCACTGGGTAATTGCTGTTATTACACTTTCAGAGGAGAGGAGAGGAGAGGAGAGGAGAGGAGAGGAGAGGAGAGGGAGGCTCAAGGCGGTTAAATTGCCCAGTTGTCCCGTCACTGTCTCTTCTTGCATTTTGCATTAGGCCAGTTAAGCTGTAGTCAAGCTCTGCTTGACTCCAAAGACGGTGCCTTTTTCCCCCCACTTTACTTTATTGATTTTCCATGGTACCACTAATTTCCAGTTGCTTAAAACAACACTGATCCTCTCACAAGTTGTATAAGTCAAGAACCTGGGTGTGGCTTAGCTGGGTGCTTCTTACTCGGGGTCTCTCGGTATAATCAAGGCGTCGGCCAGGGGCCGTCAGCACCTCCAGTCAATCACCTGGCTGTGGAGAGGCAACGTGGCAAGAAATTGATCAATTCCCCTCCACTGGGCAGCTCTCCACATGGCAGCTAGCTTCCCTAGGTGAGTAATTTAGAGGGAGAGAACACTCAAGTGGGGAGCCACAGTCTTTTCATAAACTACTCTTGTAAGTGATAGCCGAGCACCTGTAACAGCATTCAGTGGGTCAGGAAGTCCAACCCACTCAAGGGCAGGGGGTTACACAAGGACATGAACACCAGGAGGTGGGTGCCGGGGGTGGGGGGGCCTTGTGCAAATCATCTTCCTGAGCTCGTTTTTATGTCCTAAAATATTCTTCACTCTACAAAAACCAGTTCTATTTAAGCCGTCCCTTAGGTAAAACTAGCATTCTACTTGCTTTCAGCATCTCTCATGAACTTTTTAATTATTATTATTTTTAATGTTTATTTATTTATTTTGAGAGAGAGAAAGAGAGAGAGAGTGAGCGTGGGCAGGGTCTGGGGCAGCGACAGAGGATCCCAAGCAGGCTCTGCGTTGGTTCAGCGCAGAGCCTGATAGGGGCTGGATCTCACAAACTGTGAGATCATGACCTGAGACGAGATCAAGAGTCAGACCCTTAACCAGCTGAGCCACCCAGGCGCCCATTCTCATGCCCTTTTTTACACAGTCAATTTTCAGGAACAAGTTTCAGATATATCTATATCTATATCTATATCTATATCTATATCTATATCTATATCTCTATATCTATATCTATATCTATATGTAGATATATAGATATATAGATATATATCTATATATCTCATACGTAATGTATATGGGTACTCCAAAAACCATATGAAACTGCTCTCTTCATACTGGCTGCAATGTATAAAATATTAAAAAAATAAAACCAAATCACAAAGATAAGCAGCATCTGGCACAATGTTCATCACATTTATACAAGTCCTGTTTGCAAAGATTTCTATCGTGTTAAGCTTGGATAGGACCCCACAGAGACATCTTAGTGGCCACCTGACCCATGCTAATGTGAACATCCATCCGCTCATAAGTGACACATTACTAATGTCCAGAATTAGCCAAGAACACTTACTGACTATATACTAAGAACCGAGCCCTTCATTCTGGTGAACACATAGTAAGTAAAGCTTTTTATACCTTCGAAGCTTTAGAATTCAATTGACCAGGCTAAGGTAGCTGAACCTCCTAGGGCCTCACGGGGAAAAGCAGTACAGACAGAGAGCATGCTACTTGAACAAGGCCTTGGGATCCCAGAGACCTAGCTTCAGAGGACCGTTCTTCTGCCTGGTGGGTCTTGGTCAAGTGCTCTTACCTAAAAATAGGTATAACAGGGAACCTGGGTAGCTCAGTTGTTAAGCAAATGGCGTTAGCTCAGGTTATGATCTTAGGGCTCGTGAGTTCGAATCCCACATTGGGCGACCCTGAACCCCACTTTGGGGAAAACATGAACCCCATGTCAGGTGAGCCCTGCTTCTCTCTCTCTGCCCCTCGATCACTTGCACCCTCTCTCTCAAATAAAATAAAATAAAATAAAATAAAATAAAAATAGGTATAACAATACCAGGTGGCCGAGAGGGTAATGGTGAGAAAAGCCAGCACAGCCAAGTGGTTACCCAAAGCACATGGACTGCGATGTTGGACTGCCTGGGTTCATTTTCAGGCTTTTCCGCTTTCTCCAGAAGGCCCTTAACTTCTCTGCTTCAGCTTCCCCATCTGAGAAATGGACATAATGGTGGCAGCTGCCTCACAGGGCTGTCGGATTAAGTGAGTTAATAGGTGCAAAGCACTGAGAACAGTACTCGGCATATGGTACATGGTGAATCAATGAAGGATAAATGATAGTATTTGTGTAAAACCCTTAGCATGGTACCCGGCATAAAGTAAGGAAAATAATAAATCATTCTCAATTTTTAAAACTTTAATTCCTTTGTCTGTAAAACGGGAATATTAATGCCCGTATTATAGAATTCTTGTGAAAATAAAATATAAAATATAAGTACCTTACGGTTTGTGGTCCAAATAAGGACTTACTAAATGGTGACAGTTATTATGACTACTCACAAGCAATTATAGGGCCACCAATATATAAGAGTTGGGAATGCCAAATAACTCAGCGTAAAACCTCTGTTAAGCCACGAGCTAAGTATCTCAGCTCTAAGTGAGTTCCATGCTCTGGGATCACTACAAGATGTTCCTTGTAGCCTGCGTAGTGCTTTCTGGAGTTCCTTCGGTGCTGCATGTGTCCAGGGAATTCTGGGTCTGAGAATGGTTTCTGCTTGGTATTTTAATTGGCATATTAAGTTTCTTATCTACTTCTCTTTTGTGTTTTTAATAATGTCCCTTTGTGGCTGCAGGCTGAGTGCAGGAAGAATGTATTAAAGCTAATAGAGACAAATGCCGTAGACACATTGAGAGCCTGTGTTTCTGGGATCATCTGGTTCCAAACAGAGGGAGCTGGTTGTCAACCTCGTGAGCAGCTTCTGGAGGGCCTTGCTCATGGGGTGACGAGTAGGGGAGGCTCAGGGGCACCCAAAGGGCCCACTGAAATTCTCTTTTTCTACTCTCTCAAAGACTGCCACTGTGCCTCGCGCCCTCTCGTGAGAGCCCAGTTCAAGGACACTTAGCGTCTTAGACCTCTCCTTCAAGGCTGGGAGGGAGAGTTCATAGGTAGCACCAGCTTGGGTAGAAAAGAATCCATTTCTGGAACACATAGCCCTGTCTGTGGCCCTGCTGACGATAGCCACAAACTAAGGGGAAAGAAAAGCATTTTTAAAGCTTAGTTCTGGGAAGCAGATCGCCCCCTGACCTCCTCCCTCGAGCCAGAGCTCGACTATCAGACTGAAGGTAAACATACCACAAAACAAGACAGTGGGGAGACACCACTTCATGACTAATTGGCTTGAAGAACACGGAGTAAAGAAAAATACATAAACAACTCTTTGAGCTTTGAAAATAAATACTGCTAAGGACCACGGATTGCTCACACAATTTCGTTTTTATTAGAAATACCAACCTCAGTGACTATCACTGTCCCACCCTAACACTGAGTCCAGGAGGGATGTATCATTTCTAATGATAATCCTCAACTATATTGGAAATTTTACTTGGTTTTGGGTTGTTGTTGTGTTGTGTTTTGTTTGGTTTTACCTGAAGGCTTCAGAGAAGTCTCATCAGAGCTCACTTGGCAGTGTTTTATGTGTCTGAAATCAAGCAAACTTAAAAAAAAAAAAAAAAGTCCTAACTTTCACCACCTTTCAAGTGGAATTAGCTTGGCTTTAAACTCCTCAGTGAGAGAGTCTCAGTGGTAAAGGGTAAGTTCCTGGTATCCGTTATCAGCTCTCTGTTGGGGGATTAGTCCTGTGTTTTCATGTGGGATATAAACATATCCAGATAATTCTCCTGAGCTTCACTTGTTGAAATTTGACATTTGTCCTATCACTTAATTATGGCTTAGCTCCCAGAAAGCTTTGCTGGCACCTCTTTGACGGCTGCCTGCCCCCCCCACCCCCCCCCCTCCCGCCCAATGCACACACTCAGCCCTGGTCCCCAGTCCTCCCTTTAGCTAAGAAAGCAAAGCCAACAACAAAGTACAGACTGGATGGAGTCCCTCCATCGTAAAAGGCCACCTCAGCTTTGTGGCTTAGGGTTATTAGCCACGGTGAGGTCAAGAGGTCAGATTTGGAGTCTTTCTGTCCGGGGAGGCAGGGCTTCCAGCTGCCCCACCCCTACCTCCTGGCCACTGCCCCCAGCCCAACATTTTAGCTTTCTTCACTGACAGCTTGTCTTACTGCGTTCCGGGAGCATCTTTTCTAGGGAAAAGATTTGCTACCCCCAGGGTTGCTGGAACAGAAGCAGCTGCCCTCTTACTGAAAAACCCCATGGGTGAGTATAGACACGGCAGACTGGGATTAGCAGAAAAGAACTAAGAGTGTGTGTGCCCTTGTTCTACTGCCATAGAGTGTTTTCTCTCCATGTGAAGGAACCTTCTGGGTTATATTCAGTGGCGTGCTGGTAAATGTGTAAAAGCTTGCTCTTCAGGGGGAAATCAAAGCACTTATTTGGAGCACGTGCTGATTTCCTTGGTATGAATACTCCAGCATGGTTGATTTCAAGATACTGACGTGAAGTCACTGAACAAGGACTTGGGAAGACACTCAACGTCATCAACTCCGCCAGCAGTGTGAGTCTGGTCCAGCACGGGGTGCTGGAGAAGGCCAGGGAAGGTTTATGGAGCAAGCAATTCTTGAGCTTGAATCTAGAAAGATGAGTAAGTATTTTCTGAGTAGATATAGACATGGGGGAAGAAGGCAAGGGGCAAGGACTCCTCGCAGAGGGTAGACAACTTCGGCTGCCTTGTAAGTGTGTGTACGTACTTGCGTGGGTGACATGTGTAGTGAATGGAGGGCTGGACTGGGGACAAGGCTCCCTTAGACAGGCCACGTGTGGCTCTAACAATGAGTTTTTATCACCTACCTTATTTCCAGGATTAAATGTAACATCTGTGGTCTCCTCTCAAGACTGTGCCTTCTAAGCCGGGAAGACGGTCCTCTCCCACTGGGCTCCTTTCGAAAAACAGTTGTTTCAAATAATCCTTTGGTTCTTTGGTTACCATAGTCAGTGTCATGGTGAAATAGCCATTATTCTAGGAGCCAACATCAATACTGTATTATTACAGAGAATGGCCACAACAGAGCACAGTCAAGCCAAGGAAAAGCGAACTTCAGACTGCGAGGCTTGTAAAGGTCATGCTGTGATTTGGTCTGCAGAGGAAGTGGACAGAGTTTAAAGGGAAGAGTGATGCATTGTTTGCGTCAAAATACAAGCTCTGTGTAATGAGAACTATTTCAGAATCGTCTAATTACCAACTGTCCCCATCACATTAGCTTGCCCGCCAAAGGCTGCGTTTCCTTTGCTGCATCTGAGCGCAATTCAAAGTGTTGCTCAAGGCATGGAGTTTGGTATTTCCGAAGCTGGGTGCTGGGAAGTCTCATTTCTCTCAAGGAAATCAACAAACATTTATGGAGTGGCATTTTGGCTCATGATAGCAGGTTGTCCTCTGTCGGGGCACAGCAGCCCAAGACTTGGAATGCCCTCCTCTCCCCTGCTCTCACTGACTTCTTCAAGAAGAAAAGGATGTCTCTAGAGACTTCTCATCAGCTCATTCCACTCCTGCTTCTTGACCTACAGGGCAGGCTGCAGAGCTTAGGGATTCTCAGACATGGGTTCCTGGATTCTTTCTCCTTCATGAGGATTTTATATTCTAGCTTCTGTAACTCACTTAACTATTGTTTGTATAATTTAACTATATCTAAACATATACTCTAATATAGCTAGATAATAAAAATACTCCAAATAAACTATAACTAAGTTAACTATATTTTGTAACATGAACACGTTCTAGAGGCCTTGAGTAATGAATATTTTAAAAATGAACCAGAAAAAGTCATCACAATTCAAGAGCACCAATTGAGTTTCTTAAGGTCTTTTTTTTTTATTTATTTAAATGAGTTTGCCTTCCCTCCCCCGCCCCCCAACTATGGGAAAAATGCTAATTTTCTTGCACAGGAAACTTTAACAATCCAATTACAGTGAATAGTAAAAATAGTTTCCTAGTGGGAATATGTAAGGATATTGAAATAAAAACCCATTAAGAATATTGAAATAGTTGGATTATTTGGGTTTTTTTGTGTGTTTTTGGGGGGGTTGGTGTTGAGTTGTATCAGTTCTTTACATATTTTGGATATTAACCCCTTATTGGATCTGTCATTTGCAATATCTTCTCCCATTCAGTAGGTTGCCTTTCCGTTTCGTTAATAGTGTCTTTCACTGTGCATAACCTTTTTATTCTGGTGTAGTTCCAATAGTTTACTTTTGCTTTTGTGTCCCTTGAAAGAGGAGACGAATCTAGAAAAATGGCTGCTGTCAAAGGAATTACTGCCTATGTTTCCTATATGGAGTTTTCTTAAAAATTAAAGATGGAATTATCATAGGATCCGATAATGCCACCACTGGATATCTACCTGAATAAAATGCAAACACTAATTCGAAAAGATATATGCACCCTTATGTTTAGAGCATCATGATTTACAATAGTCAAAATATGGAAGCAACCCAAGTGTCTTTCCATGGATGAATGGATATATATACACATACACACACTGGAATAAAATAAAAGGAATTAAAGGGAAATAAAAGGAATTAAATCTTGCCATTTCAACAATATGGATAGATCTCAAGGGTTTATTGCTAAGTGAAATAAGTCAGTCAGACAAATACCATATGATTTCACTCATACTGTATGTGGAACTTAATAAACAAGTGAACAAATAAAAAAAGAGACAAACCAAGAAACAGACTCTTAACTATAGAGAATAAACTGATGGTTACCAGAGAGGAAGGGGGTCGGGTTTGGGTGAAATAGGTAAAGGGGATTAAGAGGACACTCATCATGGGGCACCTGGGTGGTTCAGCTGATTAATCATCTGACTCTTGGTTTTGGCTCAGGTCATGATCTCACAGTTTGTGGGTTCAAGCCCTGCGTGGGGCTCCACTCTGACAGTGTGGAGCCTGCTTGGGATTCTCTCTCTCCCTCTCTCTCTGCCCCTCCCATGCTCATGTGTTGGCACACACAATCTCTCTCTCTCAAAATAAATAAAATAAACTTAAAAATAAAAGAGTACACTTATCACAATAAGCGTTGAGTAATGCATAGAATTGTTGAATCATTATATTGTATACCTGAAACTCACGTAACACTACGTTAATAATATTTTGACTTAAAAAAAGAATTTTGAAATAAAAACCCACCAGTGATACCAAATAGCAGCTAAAAGTATGGATGATTATGACGGAAATGTTCTAATAAAAGGCAGAAATAACAATTAGGAGGTAGTTTATTACCTAAGGCATCATTTTGCTGCCTGGTCCTAGTGGCCAACATGCTTCTTCCCATGTTGCTTAAATAATGTCGTACTAGGATAAACATGAGATTAAGGTTTCTATCACCCTGCTGCCGCTGTCAAAAGACAAGCCTTTAAGTGCGATTTCCCTTCAGTAACTAAGTAGTTGCTCAGAAAAGACCTGAAAGCCAAGAATGGCCATTATGAGACATCACTTCCCTAGCACAGTGACGCATATGTGGTTGTAAAGAAAAATAAATGTAACCATTTATATTAGGAAAATAAATTTTTCAATTCTACAAGATCGATTCCAAGGAGTTTCTGAATGAGAGGGAGGCCACCCGTGCTAGGACCACAGGCTCTGAGGGCTGGGCTTTTTATAAGGTCATCCTTGCCATCTTGTTTTGATTACTTCCTGCCAAGACCCATCACACAGGAGAATGAAGATGGGGAATGAAGTCACTTTCTAGAGCTCTGGGCTCTGGAGTGGAGCCTCCTCTCATCCCAGGAGTGGCCCAGGGTGCATCTCTCCCTGCCTCAATTGTCCTGGGGCAGGGGGGATGGAGGAAATGGAACCAAACCTTAAGGGAGATTTCCTCTGGAACACGACAGAGAGATGACCATATCGTTCAGCAGGATAAGCAGAATCATCAGAGGTTAGCCTCATACCAGCTGTGTGAGTTGGTGGCCTATTTAATCCTTCTGAACCTCTTTCCTCATCTATAGAGTGGAGTTAATGATACAATATTGTTTGAATGCTTAAATGAAATGAGGGTATAAAGTGCCTGGCCCAGGGGTGGAACCCAGTCAAGGATGGTTCTCATCACACACTCAAATCCTCTCCGGAAGGGAATTTCTTTCTCTCCACTGCTGACACTGTGTTTCCCTCTACCCAAAAGGAGAGCCAAGTGCCTTGCAATCATCAGACAGTTCACCTAGAAATGAGGGCGAGGGTGAGGTTGATGGAGAGGAATATCCCATGAATGGGGGTTGAAGCAACTTTTAGGTATCTCTAAGGAGCTGGCTACTCTGAGGCCAAAGGGCTCACGGTGGGGCAGGAATAGCTTTCAGTGGACAAGAGCTCAGCTCAGTAAAGAAGGGCCAGGTCTCATGCTCTGAGAGAACAGGCAGTCCCACCTCTCTCAACAAGAGGCAAAAACATCCTGTAACTTTCTACCACTTGGCTGGGATGCAGAATGCTCAAGCTATCCAAAACTACCTATACTACACACAACGTACATTGCTGTTTGTCTGCTCGCCTCTGTTTGTTTTCAGTGTCTTAGCAGATTGGCTCTGGGTTCATGCTGCGTGTTGTGTTTGGCAGGAGGAGGTGTTTTAATATCCTTGCTTGACTGGAACTATCTCAATGCCGACGAGTTTAGTTATTTTGAATAGGATAAAGTATTGCCCCAGGTTTCTGTATAATCATTGCATGGAATGGTTCAACTTTAAACTTGAATTATCTATCTTAGGAAATAGTCACTAAAATAACCGTATCTGGAGTGTTCCCCACAGGTTCCTGGAGCTCTGACCAACTCTTGGGCAAATCATGCCTGTCAAAACACACTTGATGGCTTATCTGAGCTATAATCTGGGAAGCCGAAATTGATAGAGTATCCTTGTCCCCACCCTTAACCTTCCTCTGCATATGTCTGTAATCCAGTGCCTTAGGTGGGTGAGACTAGTGAAGATTTAACAGTTATCTTATCCAAAGTTTCTGCGATTTATATTCAGTCCACAAAGAATGTGTTCATCCACCCAAATGAAGTAAGGCTGAATTCATTCAATCATTCAAAAATACTTTATCGCATCCTTTTGTACCAGACACTTTATAAGCACTGGGGATACAAGTGTGAGTGGTCCAGTCTCTGCCTGAAGGCCTCACAGCCTCGTAGAAGAGGCGGTGTTCAGGACATGCAGAGGTTCCAAATGAGGGGAGCGGTCGACTCCATCGGGATTGGAAATCAGGCAAGACTTCATGGAAAAAATGACCTTTGTTCAGGATCAAGGCTTCAACTCAAGAAGTCTTTCCCGATTTCCAATCCCCGTAGAATTGACCACTCCCCTCATGAACTCAGGATTATCCTAGCCGCCAGTGATTATCTATCACACTGTGATGACTTTTCTGGCTTGAATTACCCACACATACTAGTGACCCCGAAGTTCACTAGATAATAGAACAGTCTCTGGCTTTATCACATGTGTTCATCTTTTAGGTCAGCAAAAGAAACTCTGCTTTGAAATTTGACAACCTCTACAGTTTTAGCCAATTCCATTAAAGACCCACGTGACCAAACCCTATACACAGAGGCATTTGGGAAAGAGAAATCTCCGAAATCATGCCCTTTGTTTATAGCTCATGTCTCCACAATAGCGAAAGCTAAAAAGTTGACTTAAAAAAAAAAAATTGAGCTTAAGATGAGCTGCCTGAAAACAAAGGCAAGGAGGGAATGCAAGAACTGGAGATTCGAGCCATTGAAATTAGTGTGATTTCAGAGGCACTTTATGTTCCTCCCCAAATGTTTCTCATACCTCTCATATCATCTTGATCATATTTCTTGACCCTATTTAAAGTATCGCTATCCCTATAGATGCCTTTTACACCTTGGTGTGAATAAATTTATCAGATTCTTTCTGGAGATTGGTGGCACCATGGTGAAAAGAGAGTTCTGCTAAGGCAGAAAGAGAGGAGGAAGAGTGAACAAGATAAAGTCTTGGGGGTACCCCGAGTTTTCTTTGTGTTGTTTTCGCTTTGCTCTGTTTTGTTTCCTAACTTGCGATTTGCCAAAGGCCAGCCCTGGTCACAGTTTAGGAAAAAAAAAAAAATTCACACATGAGAATGATGCCCAATATCTGAGATTCTGAAGAGTTGTAAGACAGACAAATATGATGGTTTTGATAATCAAGATTAAGACACCTCACCCTTATTCTCCTGCCTCAGCTTGTAGTTGCATGAGAGTTTCTAGTCCAGAACCAGTCAGACTGCAGTAGGTACCCAGTGACATGACAGGATGTCACCTGCCTTCATGGCACTCTAAGAAAACAGCTGTAGTCACAGCTCCTCAACAAGGACATTCAGAGTTCTATTTCACTGTTTTCTTTTTTTCAGTTTTATTGTAACATGACAGTCCTTGTTCTTAGATCTGATTGTTGTGGAAAGCATCTCATTTCTCAGTCCCCACCCCGCGGGCCAGTGCAAACCTGCTGGGGATGGGATGAGTCAGTGTCTCAAAGCCCTACTACAGTCACTAAAGGAACCTTCCATCCCTACTTGGGCAGAACATTTGCATACACTCACTCAAAAGTATGAACTGAACACTCTCTGTGTAGCACACTGAGCCTGCTCTATGACAGATATCAGAACAGTATCAGACACATCTCTTGTTTTTTCTGCTTATACTTGCATTAGAGAAACAAGTCGCAAATGCATGAAAGCTTGGGTAACAGTAGGAGGTGATGGGGGACTAACTCCCTAAAGAGAACTTGAGCAGGTCATGGAAAGGAAAGATCCCCATAGCTGGAGTGGCTAAGCTCCATGAGGGCAGGGACTGTGGCTGGCTGTTCATTGTTATATCTCCAGGGTCTATGACATAGTGGGGACTTGATAAATATTTGTTGAATGAATGAGTGGATGATGAATGGATGGATGGATGGATGGATGATAAATGATGAATAGATGGCTATTATGGAAAGCTCCATGCAATAGATAATTTTTGAAGGCTGGGTAGGCCCTCGATACAGAGGAGAAAGGAGGAGGGAATATCAGAAAAAGTTCTCCTAAAGATCCCCAGGACATCAGCAGGATTGGGATGCCACCAAGATAGGGAAAGCATTTGAATACCCTTGGCCAGTCCTGAGGTCCAAGCAATGCCATAACTCCAACCTACATCAACATCAGTGGGCAGGCTAGAACCCAAAAAGAGAAAGTAGGAGATACAAAGTAGAAAGGAAGCTTCTTGTTCTAAACACAACCTCAAAGCCACTGGGAGTGCCTCATCCAGCAGCCATTCATCCATCTATGGGACAGGCTCACAGAGATTACAGATTGTCATGATTACCTGTGTCCATGGTAATAGTAAAGGAGCCACAGCCAACTTGTATCAGTCACAAGTTGGACACAAAGGTCCCTGGGAAGACCGGGATTCAACAGGTGGCAATATTCCCATCCCTTTCTGCCGGACCCAACCAGGTTTGGCTTCCAGTCTGAGCCCTGACTTTTCCCAAGCTGAGCCACTTGGTCTATATCCAGAGGTTCTTAATACCAAACTACTTAAACACATGTAAGCAGACAATGGCACCAAGCCCACAGTAAGACCCATCCTGCTATCTGCTTTTATGACTTATGGAGGCAGCAAGAGGTGTTCAAGCTGAAGGCAGTGACTGTGTCTTCTTTTGTATTCCCAGCATCGTCCCCAGTGCCTGACACATAGCAGGTATTCAGCAAATGTTTATTGAACCATGGAGTAAGGCAGGTCTTGTTCCATAGTGCACATCAGCCATCTGCTAGTTTGCCCCTGCCCTAAATCCTAGTGTGGACAACTGGACTTCTGCCATTGCTCTGTTCTGGTAACCTACCACCAGGACAGGGCTTCCTACCTTCCTCTTATCTATCCAGGCCTGAATCCTGTCCTAGCACCCAAGTCTATTATCTGTTTTGTTCCTGAAGAGCAGGTGTCTGATTTTCTCAAATGTTGCTTTCCCCAGATTACCATTAGCTTCCATAATGCATAGGTTCTCAAATACTATTTCATGCCATGGCGCTCTCATATTTATCATTGTCTCTCACCCAAACTATCCTTCACCTCACTGACTTCGATTCATGCTTCAAAGTTCATCTCAGTCATCACCTCCTCCTGGAAGCCTACCCAAGTCTGCCCACCCTCATATGATATATACATTCCTCCCTTAGATTCTCATAGCCTCTTGGGCACATCTCTACCTATCACTACCTATTAAGTCACAGTGAAATCATTGATGCTCTCATCTGTTCTCCACAGTCAACTGGAGGGCAGGGAATATGTGTTCATCTTTTTATCCCCATCATCTACAATAGAGTCTAGCATAGAGCATTCAATAAGTTTAAGAAAAAAAAAAGTGAAGAATGAATGAATGAATGAATGCCTTCTACTCATCAGGATGGCCTGAGCTAAGACCTTTTTGCTCTCTTCTGACTATTCCCATCCACTGCACTGACTATTCCCTTCCCTCAGTCCCTCTAGTTCGAGTGCCTGAACCATACTCCCTCTCCCTTCTACTTACTGCCCACTGCCCCAGCCATGAGTGCTTTCCTTGTCCTATTTGGAATTTGTACTGCATTATCCCATGATACAATACTTTGTTTAACATTGACCTTCACTTTTATAAATTCAACTATGTGTTGTCAGCACTGCTTATGGTTTTAGAATTTAATGATACATATTTTTTATACAACTTGGCTCCAAATATGTGCCATCTATTTCATTCGTCACAAAGAACCACTCGTTTGTTCCAACAGTAAAGGGGAAATTGTTAGATTTGTTTAAAGATACTAGACTCTGTTTTGGACTTTATGGACAATTTAAGGGATTTTTCAAGGATACTGTTTGTCTATAAAAAATTTTTTACCTTACATTCTGATTTTATTGCATTAAAAAAAATTCATCTGTATACTTCAGTATGTGTCTCCAAAAGACAAGGATTTCTTTTCAGTCATTATCACAATACCATCACCGCACAAAGAAAGCCAAAATTCCCTAATATTATCAAACATCTTTGAATGTCCTTTATGTGTTTTGTTTTTATTTTTATATATTTTTTAAAAGTTTGAGGTTTCGATTAGAATCTGAATAAAGTCTAGGGGGCGCCTGGGTGGCGCAGTCGGTTAAGCGTCCGACTTCAGCCAGGTCACGATCTCGCGGTCGGTGAGTTCGAGCCCCGTGTCAGGCTCTGGGCTGATGGCTCGGAGCCTGGAGCCTGTTTCCGATTCTGTGTCTCCCTCTCTCTCTGCCCCTCCCCCGTTCATGCTCTGTCTTTCTCTGTCCCAAAAATAAAAATAAACGTTGAAAAAAAAAAAAAGAATCTGAATAAAGTCTATACCTTGTGACTGGTAAAGGTGGCTCTTAAATTTCTTTTGATCTATGGCATATTTCCCTATTGCTTTTTTCTTTTAATTGCATTTTTTTTTTGTTATCCTTGTAGAAACCACATTATTTAACTTTTAGTTTCCTACCTGTTATTTCCTTAGGTTTTGTGAACTGGTAAAATTTGAAACCTATTATTTGAACTTTCTCTCACCTACTATTTATTTGCCCTAAGCTAGGAGTTAGTTTGCTAGTTTGTTTTTTAATGTCTATTTATTTTTGAGAGAGAGAGAAAGGCAGAACACGAGCAAGGGAGGGGCAGAGAGAGAGGGAGACACAGAATCCGAAGCAGGCTCCAGGCTCTGAACTGTCAGCACAGAGTCCCGTGTGGGACTCGAACCCACAAACTGTGAGATCATGATCTGAGCCCAAGTCAGACACTAAACCAACTGAGCCAACCAGGTGCCCCTGTTTGTTTGTTTTTTAATCAAGAATAAATACTTGATTGTTTCATTTCTCAGTTTTCAGTGGCTCCCGAATAATCTTCAGAGGTGATAAATGAAAAAATATATAAAATATCTTTATGAACTCATGGGTTTAAACATAATCAATGCATTTCACCTATTGTGGTTATTAGCCTTATTGATGTTCAAGCTGTTCCCTCTTTACCCAAAGGGAGACTATTGAATTGGTTCCCAAGCCCTGTGACCTGACCCCAGTTGTTGCCGGTAGCTACCTTTAATTTGGGTATGACAGGATGTTTAGGTTCATCTTGTATATCTCTGCCCCAGACCTGGAATCAGCAATTTCTCCAAGAAGCCATGCTTCCTTTTATTTGGAAATTAGGTTTATAAGCAATAATTTAGGCCCTAGGGGTGCCCAGTGCTATTGTACTGCTCACTGTACTGTTAAGCTAGAAATATCATGACTTTATAGAGATATTTCCAGTTGAAGTTCAGGACTACAAGGTTTTCACTGATCCTTGTTGTTCTTACCTCCCACTCCAAAAATCTTGTTTCTTGACAACTCCACATTATTACGTTGCTTTATCCCACAATACATCATGTTAAAATAACAATAATAATACCACCCTAATAGATTACTGAAAACAGGTTAAGTTCTTTTAAGTTTTGTTGTTGTTTGTTTTGGATTATACACGATTAAGGATGAACAAATTGCTGTCCTTTAAGGTCACTTGTAACAGTTTCGATCAACTAGATGTGTCCATCATTAGGGTTATTCGGTTCATTTTACTTTTGTTTTTAGAGACTGCTTCTGAAATTTTAATTTTGGCTTATAATTATTTATGCAATTAAAAATAAAATATAATAAAAATAATACATAAATGTTGACATGGTTTCAAAGTCAAATTTATACCGGAAAATAAATTTTTAGAAATCTAGCTTCTCTCTCTCTTCCTTATTCCCTCCCTCCCAATAACCAAAACTTAAAAATTTTATGACACAGTCTCCCAAAGTTTAAATATCAACATGTATATATGTGCAGCCATGTATGTATTCTTCTCCACTCCTAAATAAATGGTGGGTGGCGTATTATACGCACTTCTCTTCAGCATGTCTTTTGTTACTTACCAGTATATCCCAGAGACCATGTCACTATAGGATAGCAGCCTAAGGAGATACTCCCCGTTCCTTTACACAGATGCACAGTGCTCCATTTACGGACAGAGCACAGTGTTTTGTTTTATGTGGGTTTTTTTGTTTGTCTGAGAGAGAGAGAGACAGACAGAGAGCAGGGGGAGGGCAGAAGGAGAGGGAGAGCGAATCCCAAGCAGGCTACATGCTCAGCGCAAGCCTGCCATGGTGCTTAATCCCATGATCCTGGGATCATGACCTGACCCAAATCAAGAGTTGGAAGCTTGAGGCACCCCATACACAGCACGGTTTATTCAATCTGTCCCCTTTGATAGATAGATAGCTTGTTTTAGTCTTTGGCTATTACCGATACTGCTACAATAGATTGCTTTGTGCATGTACCTTTCCATGGTTTTGCAGGTGTGTCTTTGGAAAGATTCCCAAAAGTGCATTGCCCAGATAAAGTGTAAATGATAAACAATTGTACTAGATCTTGCCACATGCCCCTCCACAGCGTTCAACCTTTTGTATCTCCACCACCCCCTAGTTTTGAGGGTGCCCATTTCCCGTTAGATGCACCAACAAACTTTGTTGTCAAACTTGAACTTCTGCCCATCTGATAGATGAGAAAGGATATCCCAGTGTGGTTTCTTTCTTTCTTTTTTTTTTTTAAGTTTATTTATTTATTCTGAGAAAGACAGAGAGAGAGAGCATGGGAGGGGCAGAGAAAGAAGGAGAGAGGGAAAATCTCAAGCAGTCTCTGCACTGTTAGCACAGAGCCTGATTCAGGGCTGGAACTCATGTACCATGAGATCATGTCCTGAGCCGAAACCAAGAGTCCAACACTTAACTGACTGAGCCCACCAGGAGCACCCCGTATGGTTTCTTTTACATTTCGCTTCTCATAGGTAGGGTTGGGCATTTTCCATAACACTTAAGAGCTATTTCCACCTTTTTTGTCGACAGTTTATATCTCTAGCCTGTTTTTTCTATAGGGTCGTTGGCTTTTTACTTCTGTATTTCTGTAAATTTTTTGTATATTATGAATATTAGCCTTTAGTCTGTGCTATAAGTTGCAAATATTTTTCCTTTTCATCTTTTATCTTTTACCTTACTTATGATGTATTTTCCCATGTAAAAGTTAAGAGCAATTATGTGATCATTTATCAATCTTTTCCCTTAATATATTTAGATTAAATTTTCACTAGTTTCAGATTATAGAGGAATTCAACCATCTTTTTTTCCTTTGGTACTTGTATTTGTATGATCTGTTTGGAATTTATCCTCATGTACAGTGTGAGGGATGCTTCCAATTATATTATTTTTCTATGACTACCCAATGACCCTAACACCACTTTTTAAAAAGATGATCTTGTCCCTGCCGATTTGTGATGTTGTCTTTATCATATATTAAACATCCATGTGCTGTCGGACCTATTTTTTAATTGTTTTTCTTCTTATCTATTGGTTTGTCTATTCATGCGTTAGTACAAATCCATTTGAATTACAAAGCTATATGGTATGTTTTAGTGTTCAGTATTGTAAGTACAATTCAATACTCTTCTTTTTCAAGGTTATGTATATATGCATGCTTCTTTGTTTTTTTTCAACTAAACTTTATAACCACCTTGCTTAGGTCTAGAAATAACCTGATGGCATTTTCTTGGGACTGCATTACATATATAAATGAGCTTAGAACTGACTTCTTGTAATTTTGAGTCTTTTTATCCAAGAATGTGGTATATCTTCCATTTCTTCAGGTCTATTTTTTTTTAATCATTCAGGAGAGTCTTACAGTTTTTCTCTTACAGGTTTTGGACATTTCTTGTTACTTTTATGGATAAGTATTTTATTTTGTTATTTGATATCACAAATGAGGTGTTCTCTTCCATTAAGTCTCTAATTGTTTTTCATATATATGTGTACATATATACACGAATGATTTTGTGTGAATTGTATAACTTGTTACTTTGCTAAATTCTATTATTTTGATAGGTTTTTCTTATTGATTCTTTTAGGTTTTCCAAATATATAATCATGGTTCTTAAAAATGAAGATAGGTTTCCTTATTCCTCTCTAAGTATTATGTCTCTAATTGCTTTCTCTTATCTAATTACATTGGTTAATACCTCCAGTGCAATATTAGTCAAGAACTTACAACCTAACACCAATCTAAGACATGAGTACACAAAATTGTGAGTAAGCTGACTCCAAGAAATGATGAAGAGTTAAACTATGGTATCTGTGTCAGTGGAGAAAACCTTAAATAGTAACTTCCAATGGAAATAAGTCCCTCTTCATGGCATCTGGGAATATGCTTCCCCTAGAACTCCAAAAGATAAGTAGATCTTAAAGCTTATGGGATCCTTTCTGAATTAAGCTTCAAGGATGTCACATGAACTCCCTAGAGAAAGTCTAAAATTCATTCCGTGAGTAAATGCACCGATCTTTCCATTCCTTCAACCATTTATAACACAGATTTCTAAAGTTTTGTTTTACGGTAATGTCTTACTCATTTAGTCTTATAGGAAAAACATCTAAAGTAACAGAAAACCTGCCACATATTTAATGTTGTTTGTCTGGATTAGATGGGGACCATGTGTTTCTGGTGTCATGTGGCTCCAGACTCCAGAGGCACATGGTACTCCTGGTCAGAAGGGTCTGTACCCACTTAGCAGGTCACAGGCAGAGGCTTAAGCACATGCCATCATCTTCTTGGGAAATTAAGACTCAGCCTTTATGCTTTGGTTCCTGGTCTGCAAGTATTGGACAGCCTGACTCAGTGATTAAGAGGATAGACCCTGAATAGATCTACACTCAAATGGTATGTGGTCATTAGCAAGTTAACATCTGTTTACCTTGTGTTCTTTGTCTGCGGAATGGGGATGCTTCCTACCTCCTGGGGTTCTTATAAGGGTTAAATGAGACAGTGTATACAAAGCGCTCAGCTGAGTGTTGGTCATATAGTTTGTGTTCAAGAGATGGGAACTATCATTTCTGTTATTAAACTAATAGAAAATACCAAATAAGCAATATATTAGTGTTTGGCAGTCTTAGCCATAAAGATTAAACTGTCAAATGGGAACATCTCTGAGCTGCTATCAACATCAGACATGTTTAAAAGTATATATAAAGTGACCATAAAGAAGAATCATGTTGGCTATTTCCTACTGTAAAGTAGGTGGGAATAATTGGTTTTCACTTGGGATTGCAATCAGAAAGTTACTTTCTCTCCCTCATTACCATGGAGCACCCCCAAACACGGCTTCCTCTCCAGTATCCCCTCTAGGGTAAGAGTGTCAAGGACCTAATCCTGGGTGGGCCTTTGGAAGTTCGATGGCAGAGGGGCTATAGTTTGAGGTTGGGATGACAGTCCAGCCAGAAAAAGAATGATCACTTTGAAACATCAAGACCAATGTTGCAAGAAGAGGCAAAAGTAGAGCCAGGAACCAGCCACTGGCCGCCAACTAAAAGAGGTGGACAAATTTGGAGTTGACACCTGACAAGGTCACTGAGACAACAATGAGAAAGAAACTCTGCTAGCAAGGTGATGTTACGGGCACCATGAGGTTTTGCACAGATAAGCTGGAAGCAGAATGCTCACATCAAAGCAGAGAGAGGACTGGCCGTCCTAGACACGGGCCACCAAACCCTGAAGTCATTCTTGGGCTTATTATTCAGTAGTTGTAAATTATTTGCAAAAATGAAGGGAATGAACATCTTTAGCTAATGTTGATTTACGTAAGGTCAAATTCCTATAATAAATCATATATTCCATATCATTCATAGTGATTTCGTTTCTCTGACCAGGCATTAAGTGATACATAATTTGGTGCGGGAAGTGGGTGCTGTGGTTAAAAAAAAAAAAATTCCCAAGTTTGAGGATAATTTAAAAACTGGAAAAAAAATACAGAAAACAACTACTTTTTTAGACACTGGACAATATTGGCAGCACAGGAGTGAGGTCCCTGATAAAAAGGAAACAAATGAAGTGAGGCTTACCAATGCCTAGCTTTCTGTCCAGGGTAATTCCAAGATTGTAGCACAGGAAGGGGGATCCTAAGAAGAGTTCACCAATCTTGCTTTGTTGAAAAGACAAACATCAGAGCTTTGGGAAACCGAGGCAGCTAGAATTTCAAAGGTAGAATATCTAAGAGAAGGGAGTGACACCAAGAAAGAGCTCCAGAAATCCGCAGAGGGATTATACACATATAGAGGAAATCCAATGAGGCCAAACAAGAGTGACATCAGAGAAAAAGACAAGCACTGGGAGCTATAAGATGAATCATTTCAGGAGTTCACACAGGACCAGGAATTGTTCAAATTCCCCTTGGACAAAATAAAGAAATCTCGAGGTATGATGCACGGGGTATAAAATAACAGATTTCTAAATGGTCCAGTGTTAGAATTAGGCTATATTAATCCTAGAATGAAGACAACTTTAGTCTGCCTTAAAAGAGTTTAAAACAAACCACAAGAGGATAAAACCAACTCATCTGTGATAACATAACTGGCCACCAAAAAAGTTCAATACTCTTTAAAGTAATACAACAAACTAGAGCACTGAAGATAAAATTCACACTATGTAACATTCACTGTACTATTGCTAACATACAAAAAAAAAAAAACCACAACAAAACAAAATTAAGTGACCAATAACTAGGACAAAAGTTAGCCAGAAACAAAATAAGAAAATACAGTGTTGATGAAATTAGCGGGAAAGACATCAATAAATTACATCAATAAATTACAAGCCATATTATAAATATGCTGCTTGCTATGGAATAAATTGTGTCACCTCCAAAAATTCATATGTTGAAACCCTAACCCTGAATATAACTATATTTGAAAATAGGGTCTACAAGGAGACAAGGTTACATGAGGTCCTAAAGGTAGTGTTCTAATACAGTAGGATTAGTGTTTTATAAGAAGAGACACCAAGGAGGAAAGAAGGTGCCTTATAAGACAATACTTACATGAAACTTTAAATTTGTTCTCTCTCTTTCTCTTCACTCCTGTCCCCACCTATGTGAGGGCACAACGAGAAGGTGGCTGTCTGTAAGCCAGGAAAGGAGTTCTGACCAGGAACTGACTCAATAGACAGCTTGATCTTGGCTTTACCAGCTTCTAGAACTGTGAGAAATATATTTCTGTTGTTTGAACCACACAATCTGGGGGATTTTTTATGGCAGCCCAAGCAAGCCCAATTCTGCTCAAGAATGTAAAAGACAGAATCATCATGATGGGAAGATAAATTAAAGATATTAAAAAAATTCAAGTGAACTTAGAAGTAAAACTACAATAACTAAACAAGAAAAATGTATCAGTTGACATTAAGAGAAGATGGGACACTATAGAAGCAAACATCACTGAACTTGAAGATGTAGCAATAGAAACTATCAAAAATGAAGTGCAAAGAGCAAAAGACTGAAAAAAAAGTGAGCAGAACCTCAGTGATCAGTGGACAATATCAAATGGTCTAAGATACATATAAATAGAGTCCCAGAAGAAGAAAATGAGGAAGATAAAATGAGAAGGAAGAAAATGAGAAAGAATATTTGAAGAAATTGTGGCCAATATTTTTCCAAACTTGATGAAAAGTAGGAGTCTACAGATTCAAGAAGCTCCACAAATCCCAAGCAGAATAAACAAAAGTAAATCATACCATGGCACATAATAATCAAATTGCTGAGAACCAATGAAAAAGAGAAAACATGGAAAATAGCCAGAGGGCAAAGAGACAATTACATACAGAGAAACAAATATTTGAATGAGATTTCAAGCAAGTAGACAGAAAATAAGTAGGACAGAAAACAATGGACTGATATCCTTAACATATTGAAGAACGATTTAACCTAGAATTCTACATCCAACAACAATATCTTCCAAAAATGAAGATTAAATAAAGCTTTAAAAAAAAACTCAGGAATTTCATTGCTATAAGATGTGTATTACAATCAAGTTTTCAAAAGTTCTCCAGATATGGGGCACCCGGGTGGCTCAGTCACTTAAACGTCCAACTTTGGCTCAGGTCATGATCTCATGGTTCATGGGCTCAAACCCCATGTCGGGTTCTGCGCTGACAGCTCAGGGCCTGGATCCTGCTTCACATTCTCTCTCCCTCTCTCTCTGCCCTTCTCCTGCTTGCACTGTCTTTCTCTCTCTCAAAAATACGTAAACATTAAAAAAAAAAATCAGAGCACCTGGGTGGTTCAGTCAGTTGGCCGTCCAACTTCAGCTCAGGTCATGATCTCATGGTTTGTGAGTTCGAGCCCCAGGTTGGGCTCTGTGCTGACAGCTCAGAGCCCAGAGCCTGCTTCAGATTGTGTCTCCCTCTCTCTGCTCCTCCCGCACTCATGATCTCTCTCTCTCTCTTTTTCTCTTAAAAATAAAATAAACATTAAAACAATTGTTTTAATTGAAAGTTCTTCAGATAAAAGGAAAATAGTCATCAAGAAATTTGAATTTGGACCAAGGAATAAAGATCACCAGAATATGCAGATAATTTTCTGACTTGAGAAATCTATTTAAAAGGTGGTAGATGACTTAAAACAAAATTAATAGCATATTGTGGTATTTATAACACATGTAGAAATAAAATATATAACGATGACAGTGTAAAAGAAAGAGGTGGAAAGGAAGTACATGATGATAAGATTTTTCCAATATACATGAAGAGATACAATACTACTTAAAGTTAAACTGTGATAGGTTACTGATGTGTTATTGCAAGCCCTGGCACAACCACAGAAATAATGAAACAAAGAGGTATCGCTGATAAGCTAGTAACGGAAATAAACAAGTAAAAATGATTAATGTCTTTTTAAAACACTGGGAAAGAAGAATAAAGGACTAGCAGGAAAAACAGAAAACAAATAACAAGATGGTCAGTTTAAACACATCTGTATCAGTGATTAAGTTGAATGCTTAATGGTCTAAGCACTCCAATTAATACGCACAGATTGTCAGATCTGACTAAAACTAAAGCAAAATCTAAGTACAGTTGACCCTTGAACAACACGGGTTTGAACTACTCAAGCCCACTTACACACAGATTTTTTTTTCAGTAAAAAAACAGAACATTACTATAAATGTATTTTCTCTTCCTTACGATTTTCTTAATATCATTTTCTTTTCTCTAGCTTATTTTATTATAAGAATACAGTATATAATACATATAACATATAAAATATGTGCTAATCGACTGTTTATGCTATCGGTAAGGCTTCCAGTCAACAGTAGACTATTAGTTGTTAAGTTTTGGGAAAGTCAAAAGTTATACATGAATTTTTGACTGCTGGAGGGAGGTGGAGGGGTGGCATCCCTAACCCCTGCATTGTTCAAGGGCCAACTGTACGTGATGTTGACAAAATACTCACTTTACATATAAAGGCATTGATATTTTAAAAGCAAAACGATAGGGAAAAGTATACTATGCAAACATCGGACAAAAGAAAACTGAAGTGGATATAATAACATCAGAAATTTGATTCAGAAAAGGGAACAATACCAGGTATAAAGATGACTATTTCATAATGATAAAGGGATTAGTATATCAAGAAGGCATCCTGACTGTAGCAATCATTTCCTTAGATATACATATATCAAATCATCATGCCATACACTTTAAACATGTACAGTTTCTATCGAAAAGAACTAATCCAGAAAACAAAAGAGGACATACTATGCTAAATACAGATATGCCTAATAATAGAGGGATAAAAAAACATGAAGCAAAACCTAAGAAAACTGAAAGTAGAAATACACATCCATGGTTACAGTTGGAGATTTTAACAGTCCTCTCTTAGCAATTGATAGAACACGTAGACACAAGAGCCAGTAAGGTTATAGAGGACGTGAACAGTACTGTCCACCAACCAACTCGGTTGCCATTTATAGGCCATACTACCCAGAATAAATGTTAATCTCAAGTGCAAACAGGACGTTCACCTAGATCACATTCTGGGCCCTACGATAGATCTCAAGAAATTCAAGAAGACTGAAATTATACGAAAAGTATATGCTTTCGTTGCAGGGGAATCAAACCAGAAATTACTAGAAAGTGAGCTGTAGAGCCCCCAAATATTGGGAAATTAAACCACACAGTTTTAAATATAGCATGGGTCAAAAAAAAATCACAAGGGAAATTAGAAAATACTTTGAACTGAATGAAAAATGAAAGCACAACGTACCAAAATTGGAGGACTGCTGCTGAAATAATGCTTAGAGGGAAATTTATAACATTAAGTGATATTAGTTAAAAGTTATTAAATTAATTATCTACACTTCCACCTTAAGAAGGAAGGAAAAAGGGCAAATTAAACTTGGAGTAAGCTGAAGGAAAGAAATAATAAAGGTAAGTTTTAAAACCAACGCAACTAAAAATGGACAAATAACAGAGAAAAGACTAAAACCAAAGCTGGTCTTTTGCACATATCAATAAAATTGATAAGCCTGTAGTCTATTTAGGTTGACCAACTCATCCTGGTTTGTCTGGGACTTTCCCAGTATTAGTCCTAAAGGTTACCCATTTCAGGAGTCCCTCAGTCCTGAGTAATCCCAACAGTTGGTCCCTTTAGCCAGAGTGATCCGGAAACAGAGAGAGATAAGACACAAATTACTAATATCAAGAATGAAAGAGAGATGTCATTATAGATCCCAAAGACATTAAAATAAATAATGAGAATATTATAAACAACTTTATGCCAATAGATTTGACAACTGAGATGAAATGTACAAATTTCTTGAAAGTAAAACTACCAAAGCTTACTCAAGAGGAAATAGATCATCTGACTTGCCCATTGTCTATCAAAGAAATATTTATGGATAAATGTCTTCCCCCAAAGAAAACTCCAGGCCCAGATAGTTTCACTGGTAAAGTCTGCCGAGCATTTAAGAAAGAATTAAAACCAATTCTATAGAAATGCTTCTAGAAAATAGAAAAAGGACTTCTTACTTTATGAGGCCAGCATCATCCTGATACCAAAAGGAGATAAAAACATTACAAGAGAATAAAACTGTAGATCGATATCACTTTTGAACATAGATTTAAAGATTCTTAACACAATTTTAGCAAATCCAATGCAGTGAGACATAAAATGACAAATAAACCAAGTGAGCTTTATCCCAGGAATGCCAGTTTGATTTAGGATTCAGAAATTATTAATATAATTCATCACATTAACAGATTGAAATAGAAAAACCATACAATCATCTTAACAGAGGCAGAAAAAAAATTGATAAAATTCCACACCCATTCATGATTATAAAAAAAAATTTTAGGAAGAGGAATAGAAGGGAACTTTCTTAATCTGATAAAAGGCGTATGGGAAAAGTGTATAGCCTATCATATGCTCAACAGTGAAATACTGAAAAATTGAATGTTTTCCCTACCAAGATCAGGAGAAAGGACTGAAAGTTGCTGTTACTACAGTTAACCTGTTAACAACTCTAGGGTTAGGGACACCAACCCACCCTCTCCATAGCTGAAAATTCATGTATAATTTTTGACTCCCACAAAACGTAATAGTTTACTGTTGACTGGAAACCTTACCGATAACATAAATAGTTGATCAACACATATTTTGTGTATTATATGTATTATGTACCATATTCTTAGTATAAAGTATACTTTAGTATACTTTTTAGTATAGAGAAGAAAAATATTGTTAAGAAATCATAAGGAGGAGAAAATACATTTACCATACTGGATGGTAAAAAATCCACGTTAGGTAGTGCGTCGTGGGTCTTGGGGATCTGTGCCTTGCTTCAACAGTGTTTGGATGGAACACATCCAGGAACACCCCTTCTTCCAACCTCCAACCATCCTCCAACCTCTTTTCTAGTTGCAATCTTCAGAACCATCTTTTCATACATCCTCTGAATCTGGGACCAGCCAACATCATTTTTGGAGCTTAGCTCTTTATTGTTTTTCAACCATGAGCTCCCGGATTCTTCAAAATTATCCCCCGGAGGTAAAGGTCCCCCTAATCTGCCTGGTCAACATGCGTCTGAAGCTCTTCTGCACTCTGGGCTGTTATTTCCACCAAGACCAAAAGAATGGCTCCTAAGGGCATGGGCCACTTCTGTCAGCTGGTTGGGGAGAAACATGGGGATGCCCAGTGTCTCTTGAAGAGGCAACACCGGTGCAGCCGGGACCTCTTCCAGGACAAGCAGAAGACATCCCAAGATGAGAGAGGTAGACCCTGGAGGCATGAAAGCCTCCAGGGTCCTGGAGAAGTCTTGACCCCAGGCCTCTTGGATCTGCCAGCCCCCGGCTCCTCCAGCACAGCCTTTGTGACTTCCGAGAGAGCCACTTCCTGGATGAGGAGGTCAAACTCATCAAGAAGGTGGCGAACTCCGCAGGCTGGCAGTCGCCTGGGCTGGGCTGTCTTTGAAAGTATCTCTTTGAAAGGCTCACCCTCAAGCCCATCTGGGAACCTCCTGAGTCCAGCGACTCTTGTGTAGAGGGGTCCCTCTGGCATCCTCCAGTGTCAGGGCCTCTGTCTGACTCTATCCTTATAGCCACCAGCCAGCTTTGTAACCACCTGGAGCTCTCTCCCAAGCCGTAGACCAAATGTGAACAACTAAGTTTTGGAAGAAAGAAAAAAAAATCCTCATATAAATGGATCCATGCAGTTAAACCCCTGTTGTTCAAGACTCAATTGTACTTCTGTTCAACAGTCTACCTGAGATCCTAGCTACTCCAATCAAGAAAGGGGAAAAAAAACACATTCAGGTAAGAACAAAAAAAGTAAAATTGCCTTTATTGGCACATAATATAATTATCTATGTAAGAAATTCTAAGAAATCTACAGAAAAGAACTAATAAACTAATAATACCAGAACTAGTAAGTGAATTTTGTGAAATTACAGGACACAGGGTCAATATACTAAAATCAGTGGTGTTTCTATATACGATAAACAATCGCTAGACATTGAAATTTTAAAAATAGCATCAAAAGTATTAAATACTTGGGGATAAATTTTAAAAAATAGGTGCTAGACTTGTACAGTGAAAACTACAAAACATTGTTGAAGGAGATTAAGAATTCTTAAGTAGCACAAGATATGTTATTTATGGATTAAAAGACAATATTGTTAATAAGTCCAATTCTCCTTGTGTTAGCTTGCTAAGGCTGCTATAACAAAATGCTGTAGACTAGGTGGCTTAAACAACAGAAATTTCTCTTCTCATAGTTCTGGAAGCTAGAAGGCCAAGATCAAGGTGATGGCAGGTTTGGTTTCTCCTGAGGCCTTTCTCCTTGACTTGTAGACGGCTGCCTTCTTCTGTGTCCTCACATGGCCTTTTCTTCTGTGTATACATATCCCTGAGGTCTGTTCCTCTTCTAATAAGGGCACCAGTCATGGTGGGCTTGGACCCCTAACAGACTCATTTTAACCTGGTCACCCCCTTAAAGACCCTGTCTCCAAATATACTCACATTCCAAGGTACTGGGGGCTAGGCTTCAACATATGAATTTGAGGGGAACACACAGTTCAGTCCATAACACTCCTCAAATTGTTCTATAGATTCAAGTCAATGCCAATCAAAATCCCAGCAGATTTGCATGGAATTTACTGTTTTTCTAAAAAATTTTCATGGAAAATCAAAGGATTTGATTAGTCAAAACAATTTGGGGGGGGGGAGATAAAACTGGTGAACTTAGAGTACCTGATTGTCAGATTTACTATAAAGTAAATCAGTAATAACAAAATGTGATATTAGCATAAGGATAGACATATGGATCAGCAGTTGGCAAACTTCAAGCCACAGACTGGTTTCCTGTTTTTATAAATAAAACTTTATTAGAACACTGTGATTCCTATTTGTTTATGTGATGTCTATGGCCGCTTTTGCACTATAACAGCAAAGTTGACAGGTTATGACAAAGACCACCTGGCCCACAGCTTAAAATATTCACTCTTTGGTCCTTTGATTAAGTTTTCCAGTCCCCGATCAGTAAAACAAAACAGAATCCAGAAATAGCCTAACACAGGGTTTCTTAGCAGTTGCACTATTGACATTTGGGGCAGCACGATTCTTTGTTGGAAGACTTGCCTGGACATTGAAGAATGCATAGCAGCATCCATGGTCTCTACCCACTAGATGCCAGTAACATCCCGTTACACTTATAACAAACAAAAATGTCTCCAGACATTGCCAATGTCCCTCAGGTTGACAAGATGGCTCTCAGTTGAGAACTACTGGTCTAATACCTATTTGGTCAGTTGATTAACAACAGTACCAAGGTAATTCAATGGGGAAACAATATAAAGACCCTTCAATAAATGGTGCTGGAAAAAATCAGATATCCTTTTAGGAAAAAAAAGGACCTTTCCACTATGTAAGAAATTAATTTTAAAGGGACTATCTACCAAAACGTAACAGCTGAAACTATAAAACCATCTCCAATAAAATGTAGGAGAAAATCTTTGTGACCTTGTGTAAGCCAAAGCTTTTTTTGATAAAGAGCAGGCCACACAAAAATAATAATAAATTGGACATCATTAAAATAAAACTTTTGTTCTTCAAAGAAATCGTTACAAAAATGAAAAACAAGCAACAGCCTGGGAGAAAACAGCTGCAAAACATATATCTAATAAACAGCTTGTGTCTAGAATATATAAAGAACTCTGACAAGTCAATTAAAGAAAAAGAACCCAATAAAATTTGGGCAAAAGATTTCACAATCAACTCACCAAAGAGGATTATACAAATGGCAAATGAAACCTATAAAAAGAATCCTAAAAACATTCACCAGCAAGTAAATTCTAATTAAAACCAAAATGAGGTACTGCTTATGTACTCATCAAAATGGCTAATGATTTCTTTAAACAAGACAAAACCCAAAAAATAAAGATCTAACGACACCACGATGGCAGATTTGTGGAGCAGCTGGAGCACTCATAAATTGCTAATAGGTCTACAAAATGGTACAGCCCCTTCAAAAAATATTTGACAGTTCTTATAAAGTTAACCATCACTTACTATGCAACCCAGTATTTCCACTCCTAGGTATCTTTTCAAGAGAAATGAAAACATGTTCACACAAAGACTTCTGGGAAAATATTGGTGACAACTTTATTATAATTGCCAAGAAAAAAATAGAAACAACCTAAATGCCCACCAACTGATGAGTGAATAAACAGATTGTGGTATATCCATACCATGGAATACTACTCAGCAACATAAAGAGACAAACTACTGATACTTACAATGGCATGGATGAATCTCAAAAGTATTTTGTTGAAGATGGAGGACTGACACGAAAGACTGCCTATGATGTAGTCTTCTATGTGAATTCTAGATTTCTATCATCAGAGTGATGGAAATGAGGTCAATGTTGCCAGGGACCAAAGGTTGGGGAGGGAGTTGATTGTCAAGGCGTACAAAGGAATTTTCTGGGATGTGTCATTGTGATACCCTAGGCACAAATGGTTACAGAGTTCAGCCTTAGTTGAGATTCCCCAAGTTAGCTCTACACTGGCCACTTCAGGCTATTGTCTCTGGAAGCAGCAGCTGAGACAGAGTTTGGGGTGAAGATCCTGTGATCCCTGTGAAAGGAAGGGAGAGGAAGCAGGACTGGGCCAAAAGATCAATCATGTGACCGTGTGACCCAAAAAAGTCTTGGCCAACCCACTGGAGAGCTCTGGGGTGAGTGCCGCCCCCAGAGTGGCCCCACCAGGCTCAAATGATCATGCCTATGTCAGTCAGCCAGAGGCTGAGGGTTGCCCCAGAAAGAGTGTGACCTTGAGCAAGAGGACTCTGCAGCCAAGGCAGTCCCAGGCACTGGTCCCTCCAGGCTGTCTGCTGACTGCATCGTGCAACTAGGTGGCATGTCCTCCCTCGGAGCAGGCATCTGGGCAGGTGTGTGCCTGAGTCTATGGCCGGGTGCTATTTCTCAGAATGCTTCCCCCTGGCACTGCAATGCCACTGAGCTACCCAAGTCCTCCCAAGGGTTTATTGTTTTTAAAAGCATGTAACAC
Source organism: Acinonyx jubatus (assembly GCF_027475565.1). Taxonomy (NCBI): domain Eukaryota; kingdom Metazoa; phylum Chordata; class Mammalia; order Carnivora; family Felidae; genus Acinonyx; species Acinonyx jubatus. The sequence continues at coordinate 97,069,195 of NC_069381.1, read as the reverse complement.
TGTTTTAATGGACAAAATGATACTTAGAAAAGTAAACAAAATCCGGAAAGAATCATCTTAAAGAACTTGATTTGATGCCATAAAACCCCCTAACATAATATCAATGTTATACTGGTAAACTAGGGGCTACTAAAAGATAATAAAGTCAGTTCTGATACCAGCGGCATTAATTTAGTCATCTAAAGTTTACAGTACACTCCAATGCACCAGGCACCCTGCTGACTCTTGAAGACATGAAAACAAATACAGTATATAAGAATAAATAAGTGAAGGAATAAATGAAGAAACGGAAAGACAAGCTTCTTATCCTTTAGCAGCCTAAAATTTGGCGTGTGAGGACAGCAGGGAATCAAGCGACAGTGAAACAGTGTGCCACCTGCTTTATGGAGAGCAGGCAGAGAAGAAGCTGGGTGGCCCCCAGCTGGCCCCAGGATGAACTACCAGAGCTGGGTGGGAAAGGGTCCCTGTGGAATTGGCAACAGAAACAAAGGCAGGAGTGTGAGTCGTTCAGTGTGAGGATTGTGTAGGAAAGGATTGGCGGAAGGCAGGCCAGTTGGGATGGATTGTGATTGGCCTTGAACACTATGCTAAGGAGGCTGGAGGAGTCACATGAAGGCTCTGGAGAGACTAAGGCAAACCCATTCCTGTGACTGGACAACCCAGAGCATGTGTCCTTCCTGGCTCTCCGGATCCTTTTTGGTCTTTGCTTTGGGCTTTGTCTCTATCCAGGACCCTGGATTTGCTTTCTTTCCAAACCCATCATATTCTGTTCTTCCATGTCATTTCTGACTGCCACTTGTAAAAACATGCCCTCTTGTCCCTTTGTCAAGCAAGATGGGGAGATCAGGACACATGTATCAGCAAGACCTTGAGCTGAATGAGCAGCTGATGTCAGTCCTACGATGGAGACACCATTACCCCTCGGACAGCAGGTGAGTGTGCCCACATCTTGGGCACTTCCTCCTCTTCTGACCAGTGTGGAAAAGAAGGGATAGCATCACTGTTTTATGCCCCCTGTAGTCTCTGTCTTCTTTTCCAGCTTCTGCTCCATCTATGCGGCCACTTTCAACAGGATTCAATATAAATACTTTATTTTAACATGATCCCTTAGAAATCAAAGAGAACGCAAACAGATTCACTTAACTCCATCAGTTTCTAGAAAACCTGCCTCCGAATCACACAGCTGATTTACATATGGTAAGTAAAACAGGAATTAGCAAATATTTTCTGAACTTGTAAAATGTTTTTAAGACACTCTGATGAGTCAGTGTTTAATCCTTTCTCCATAAATAGGATTGAAAGATCTTTGCCATGTTTTCTCTTAAGTAAATATATTTTAAAACTGTGCCTACATAATGCTCCAATTTTCTTTTCAGCTGCCACTATGAATGGACACAGCAGCTGGAATGAGGGATAACACATCACACCTCAACTTTGAATTTCCTGCCTTTTGTTTTCTTGAATCATAGCCTTGATGTTGTTTAAATAGTGCTCTGTATATTTAATTTCCCTTTTCTCTTCACAAAGACCAAACAGTTTTTTTTTAAATCACCCCATCTTTCACAGTGGGTTATAAAAGTGTTCCTGAGCTGAAATTGAACTGGTCTCTTATTTAAACATATGAATATATATTTAGGCATTTTAAGCCACTATCGTTTATTTTATTGATTGACTGCTTGGGCAGAAATGTATTTGTGCACATTTTGTCCATGTCATGTGCTCTGCATTTAAAGATAACAACGCTGATAGTGACTGCTAATTGTATGCACAGATGGTTGGGCGAAGAACTTACATCTTCCAAGGTACATGCACATAAAATCCGCTCTTTGCTTTTTGCAAGCTGTGTCATTTGTGACTCTCTCTCTCTCTCTCTCTCTCACTTCGTTTCAGATCTTCTCCAAAAAATCAGAGATATGTGGCATTAGAAGGACAGTTAAATATTATTAGGTCCAACTATCCAAATAAATCAGCCATCTGCCATTCTGCAGCTCCCACTTGTAACTTTCAGTGGTAAGATATTTAGCTCTTCAAAAAGGTAGCCCATTTCATTGTCACCTATCGCTAAGTACTCAAAAATTCTTCCTTTTATCAAGGCAAGGGTTTCCTTCATGTAACTTCCACCTATTTCTAGGGCCCTGTAGGCACACACAGAATAAGCCCGGGGAAGTCTTTTGGAGACAGATCTTATATCTTCCCTTTTGCCTTCTTCCAATGGAAATTTCTAATTTCCTTCAGGGTTTCCTTGCTATCGTGATACCTGCCTCTCGGCTCACATCAATTTGTCAACTTTCCTCTTTTGTGCTGATCTCAAAAACTCCTCGTGGGGCCTGACCAGTGCAGCGTGACAGATGATCCCATGCCTTCTGCTTTCTTTTTTCTTCCTCTAGAAGCATTCTTGCTTTATAATTAACTTATCCTTCAATGTTTTATATATATTTTTAAATAATCAGTCAGGTTGTATCTATTCTGTCTAGTACTACATATTTGACCATTGGGACTAAAAGGTAGGACTTTGCTTTTAAGTCCTATCTTGTTTCATTCTTCCTGTTCGTTGTTCCAAGGTTGTGTTTTTTGTTTTGTTTTGTTTTGTTTGGGTTGGCTTTGGGTTTGTTTGTTTGTTTGTTGCCAATTGTGCCAACAAACCTAACAGTTCTCTCTTCAGGCTTGGTTTCACCTGAAAAGTTGACAAAATTATCCTTTGTCTTCTTGTAGGCCATTGATGAAAACATGGCATGGGACGGGCTCAATATGGAACTCCTTGATATGCTGTTAAGGACTCCTCCTCCTCTGCAATTTTATACCAATTCATTCGTCAACACAGTTGATGGTCCTTCAACCAGGTATCTCTGGCCTGATTTCTGTCTTGTTCAAAAAGATAAAATGAGAAGCCGTCAAATGTCTTACTCAAACGGTGCTATGTCTGAACAGCACTTTCCCGGCCTACAGTGTAATAACCTAATACCCTGATCAAGAGTGCATTAGATACCCTTCCCAAGTGCTTCAGTAGCAAACTCAACTATGTTCGTGCTTGTTTAGCATTTAATATGTTGTGTTGTAATCACTTATTTATACATGTTTTTGTCCCAGTTAGATTATAAGTTCTTTAATGGCAGGGACCCGCTCTTTTTAGTCACCATTGATCCCTGGTGCTTACTGGTGGAGCCTGGCAGATGATGGGTACTCAACAGATGTTGGTTAAATCATTGAATATGTGAAGAGTGCCATGATGGAGTGTAATAGAAGCAATTTATAAGATATGTTGGATTGATGTGTCTGTGGGTAAGTGGAGTAGATTTCCATATTAGTAGATTTTATATACAGGTTAGGAATTCAAGAGAAAGACAATTTAGACTTTTGAATAATCAGGGCAATAAGTGAGATCAAAGCCAAGGCCAAATGAGTGAGGCTGCTTAGCAGGGAGAGGGTGTGGGATGAGAAGGTAAAGGCAGCAATATGGAGCCAGTGCTCCATCAAGACCCTGGGGCTCTAAAGTCAAGCCTCCTGACTACAAATTCTGCCATTTCTTAGGCAAGTAATAACCTCATGGGCTTTATTTCCCTCATCTGTAAGATAAGGATGTGATAATAATTACTACATCATATGCTCAATGAGCGGTATAAAAGATGACCAGAAAGTGGAAGAGGAACTAAGAAAGTATTTTGTCACATAATCCAAAAGAGAAAGAGTTTTGAGAAGAAAATGTTCATCAGCAATTGCAAGAGCCACACCAGTGACCTGTTTTGAGGGGAAGCTTCTCTCCAGATATAGCAGGAGAAACCAGATTTTAGTGGCCAGAGGAAAGACAAGGAGGTGAGCAAGTGGAGAGACATGCATTAATGGTCCCACAAAGGTTGGCTGGGTCGGGGAGTGTGGGAGGGAGGAGAGAGGAGAGGCCAGACAGGCCTCAAGACATCAAGGGATGTCTTTGCTTGTTTTGTAGGATAGGCTTGACTCATATATGGTTACATGCTGGAGAGAAGGGAACCATTTGAGAGAAGAAGAATCTGGAATTACAGAAAAGCAAGAGGAGAACTAAGAAAGAACAGTACCCAAAAAACAGATGGGAGGTACAAGGGAGCTCAAAAGGAAAAAAGAAGGACCCCTGTTCCTCAGCAGTCTGTCCTATCCTTGATGACAGTGGAAGTATGGTACCTATCTTTGCACAGCAAGTGGATAATAAATGTTGAAGCCATTTTCTAGGGTAGGAAGAAAAGAAGAAAGGACGGTGTAACTGGATGTTTGTAGTGAGGAACAGTAAGCTGATGAGTTCTCTATTTTCTGCGGCATAGGTAATGACTCCGATCTTCTCAGAGGGAACAGTAGAGGGTTGAGTAAGGAGCTTGATGGAGTAGCTATGGGTGAATATAGAGGGAGAAGGCCAGGATCAGTATAAGGATAAATGGTGAAGCAAGACAGGAGCTTTTTATTCAAAATTCAACATGTACTTATTGAGCAATTACTATGTGCCAGGGACTGTTCCAAGTGCTAAAGATACAGCAGAGAACAAAAAATAGACATTCTCTTCACCTTCACAAAGTTTATATTTTAGTGGAAGAGACACTAAGTAAACAAATATAGACAATTTTGATAAATTAAGTATTATGAAAGAAGTTAGCAGGACGATTTGGTAGATATTGAGTAAGAGGTAGAAAAGAATACTATTTGGATATAGACTAGAAGGTCAGAAAAATCTTCTCTGAAAAAGTAATATTTGAGTTAAATCCTGGAGCTGGGGGTAGGGCAGAGGTGTTCTGGTAAACTGGCTCTCAAAAAAGAAAAAAGATTTAAAATTTTTGCAGTTTTGTTCATTTTCATGGTGTAAATACACCCAACCAATTTACAGATGCCAACATGATACCACTGAATTCAAAAGTGGGAGAAAATGTACACATTTGGCTCTGACAAGCTGGGAAGGACCATTTCCAGCACACCACTGGAAGAATGTTCCAGAAGGAAGAAGAACACATGGAAAGACATGGTAAAAGGAAGGAGCTCAGGGTGACTGGATACAGGAACTAAGGAGGAAGGAACGTAGGAAGTCAGAGGGGTTGGCAAATTCCAGAATTTCCATGCAAGGAATTGAATCTCATTCTAAATGAAGTGGGACAAGATCTGGTTTACACTGTAAAATGATCATTCTCATTGTTAGATGGAGAATGAATTCAAACAGGGACAAGAATAGAAGCAGGTAGCCAGTTAAGAGTTATTTGAAGTTGTTCAAGCAAGAATGAGGATGAGAGCTGCAGAAATGGAGGAAGTGGATGAATTTGGGAATATACTTTTTGAAGCAGACAGTAGGACTTACTGGTAGAATGGATGTGACCGTTCAGGGAAGGAAGCATTCCAAATGGTTCCTAGGTTATCATCTGATGCCATTTGCCAAAATGGGGTGGGGTGCGGTGGGGTGGGAGGCAACTAGATTTGAGTTCTAGAAGTTTACTTGGGATGTATAGTAGGTGTCCATATGAAAACAGTAAGTAAGCATACAAGAATCTGAAACTAAGAGGAAGACTGGGAATGGAGATATAAATTGGCAGGTCGTCTGCATCAGATGACAGCTGAACAGTGTGAACCGTTGGCATTACATCAAGAGAGAGGATTGGTAGAGAGATTCACCCCTGAAGAGTTTAAGGATTCAGCGGTCAGCTAGAAAAGGAGAAGTCAGCAAAGGACACCGGACCAGGTGGTCAATGAAGTCAGATAAACAGGCCATTGTGCCGTCACAGAAGCCCGGAGGAGAAAGTCTTTCAAGGAGGAAATGGTCAGGTGCATTGAATGCTGCTCAAAGGTGAAGTGACATGGAGACAGAGAAGTGCCCACAGGATGTGGCATGGTGGAGGTCACGGGTGACCTTGAGGAGAGACATTTCAGGCCCTGGTGGTGCAGAATGAATCAGGGTGACCCCTCTAACTGTGACATGGCAAAGCAGAAGCTTGCTCAGCCTGACCTACCCCAGAGTTAGTCTCTCCCCTGGGGAAACTGGTATGATACACTGGGGAGGGGAGCAGGTGGAGGCTGTAAGCCAAGTAACTTCTCTGGACTCTCCTCTTCTTGTCATTAAAATTAGAGGCTCTGAAATTCTATTTATTCACTGACTCATTCAGCAAATAAGTATCAAGCAGCTATTCTGTGCCACGTCCTGAGAAAAAAAAGCCATGTCATGCCCTTGAATAACTGTCTCTAATTCACTGACTTGCAGCATGGACTTTTGTGTTTATATGTGGCTTACCTCGCCAGCAAGATGTTAGGGTCCCTCCTTGGGGCTGTATCTTTCTCATCTTGGCCACAGGGCTTAATGCAATTCCTGGTAAATACCGTGCACTTAATATTGGGGTCATGAATATGTTGTTGTACCATTACAAATTATATTAATCATTTTCTGATTCATGTACAATCTTGACTCTACCATTCGTTGTTTGGGCAAGTTACTTAACCTCTCTGGGTCCCAGTTTCCTCAACTAAAATGTGAGCAATAATAGTATCTATATAATAATGTATTGTGAAAATTAGAATGGGTGCCTGGCATGTATTAAGCTATCAGTATTCATAATATGTGCTCAAGGCAGTAAATCCATAAAAATCAGAATTGATGAAGAAGTGAAATAAATTACTCATGACTTCACAACTAGAGACAAGCCCTGCTAATATTTCGGTGTGTGTCCTCAGTCTTTTTTCTGCCTGATGCAAAGAATTATCTCCTGAACTTACACGGCTCAAATGGCAGTTACACCATGAAGGTGCTGATAACTGGAAATACTGTATAGAGCTCTTGGCACGATGCCTTTTATTTTCCTTTCATGCTAAATAGGGCGAAATAATGTTGGCTTACCAATTCTTTCACCTTTGCCTCCCAAAGACCCCTGAATTGGCTTCTTTGAGGTTCTTCTGAGGGATTTAGTATTGCTGGGTACAAGGTTTTTTAAATGAATACTATTTAATTTAGACCCTTCCCCTTCCAAGTGTTGTTACCATCTCATTTTGCTTCACAAGTGTAAAGTGACTTTTCCTTGTTCTCCCACGAGGTCAGAAACACATTGCCCACCATAAATGGCAAGATTTTGCTGTTTTGCTTATTTTTATGTTATTATGTTTGAGTAAAATATATGTAATAAAAGCTACAAGTTATTGGAGTCTTTGCAGTTTGAATCCTAAGCATTTTATATACATTATCTTATTAACTGGCCACAACACTTTCTGGTAGTTATCATACCCATTTTACTGATGAGAAAAATGAGGGTTGGAGAATGTGGCATTATATTCAACAGTATCCTGTTCTCTCTTTCTGGTCACATGCAAGTAACTGATCTCTGCCATATTGGTATTAGTTGTGGCCATATGACACGCAGCCAATGAAATGTAACTGGTACGTGTTACTTCTGGATGGAAATGCTTAATTGCAGGTATTTAACTCTCCACCAATCTCCCCTGCGCCATGATGATCATGGAAACCAGTGTAGACATGGAGAGTTAATGCTGAGCCATCACAAGAACAGCTGTGCTGGAGAGTTGCCAAACCCGGATCAGACTTTGCTTGAGCAAGAAATAAACCTTCCTGGTTTCAACCCACTGACATTTTGAGACTGTTTGTTACCACAGCATAGTTTGGCTTATCCTGACTAAGGCAGAGTGCTGAAAAGACTCCTCAAGGTCACAGAACTTGTAAGTAGAGCAGCCAGGATTTGGACCCTGATCTATACGCCCCAAAGCCCACATTCACTAGCTTCTCTAAGATGATTCAGGCAGAGATTTTGTGAAAAATGGAGCATAGAACCTACTGTAATGGTCACTGTCATCATCTTTGAAGTTATGAGGTATTTCTCCAGATCTGCACGTTGGGGAAAAAATAAGCGAAACTGCATAACCTTGCCATTTATGGTGGGCAATGTGTTTTTGACCTCGTGGGAGAACAAGGAAAAGTCACCTCACACTTGTGAAGCAGAATGAGATGGTAACAACAATTGAAAGGGGAAATGTCTGAATTAAATAGTATTCATTAAAAAAAACCTTGTACCCAGCAATACTATATCCCTCAGAAGAACCTCAAGGAAGCCAATTCAGGGGTCTTTGGGAGGCAAAGGTGAGAGAATTGGTAAGTCAAGCCACTGAATAAAGGTTTTAAGGACAGAAGTTGCTAAGTACCCACCAGACTGAGTGGTTAAAAGAGGAGAAACAGGCAGAATACACGAACAGCCCTGGTTTTCAGACTATGATGGTCACAGCATGGAGTTCTGGATTATATGAACTATGATAGGAAGGCCGTAACTGGTAGAAAGAGCCCGGCTCTACTCCAATCTGATTGCTGGGAGATCTTCTTCAAAAACTGGGGCAGAAGCCATGTGGTCACCTTTTGTGGATGGCATCCTTCATGGTGGGGGTATATACCAAATTTGAATGCAGCCCCCTGAATTATTCAAAGCAATTAAAGATAGCATCTCCTTAGTGTCTGTAACCCATCAGCACAATCTGAACAAATTAGGTTATTTCCTAAAATCAGAACGCTAATAATGAGGAAAAGGCATCTCTTTTTTGTTAGGTAGACAAAGAAGGAAATGGCTCCAACTGCTCAGGTCCCTACTCTCTCAGCCCTGATCTTAGGACAGGATATTATCATAATCCAGGCAGTTTCCCCTTAGGGATGGATGCGATGGATGACAAATGAGGTGTTAATGGCTCCTTTGGACTAAAGTTCAGAAGCATGTGGGTCTTTGCCAAGATTCTGGTCCAGGGTCACCCAAAGGAATAGGCTTGGGTCTTGGTGTATCTAAATAGCATGGATGTAGTACCAATGGCCGGATCCCTGGCTGTGGCTAGGTTCTGGCATCTTCTAGTGTTCCTTACCAGCTCCATTCATGACAAACAGGCCTACTCCTCAAAGGGTCATTTCCACCATAGCTATTACATCAGAAACTGAGGCTTCATCAGCTGGCTTGACTGCTTTATCTGATAGAAGATACTCATATTCAAGAATTAAAACACGTCAGTTGTCGAGTTGTGCAGAGCTTTACAAGGTTGCCTGAAATCCCCTGGCTTTTTAAACGAACACATACTCAAATACTAAACCTAAACATACTCAAAATAATGTTCTTCCCACCTTTACTCAATGGGAGATGGCCATGATATTGTTTGAGAAATTCCTCATAATGAAGATGTTTTCGCCATCTTGTTGGAATCTCCTTCTGTTGGGATTGCAGGTAAAAATATTTTACTCCCTCATCAGTAAAGAGGGTGTAAAGAGAGCTATATGTGCCAGAGGACTGAGTACAATTCCATGGTTACGTGGCCCAAAGCACAGCTTTGCTTTCCAGGGACACAGAGCATGTCACTAACTTACGGCTTGGTGATGTTCGATACCCCCCTGCTAAAAATCAGAACTCCTCTGCAGTCAGAGTTCTTCTGTGTTCTAATCTCTCTCTTGGCACTTCTCTGCTTACTAAAGGAACATCTCAATTTTTGTGCTGGCAGGAAGTACATAGAGTCCACATTCAGGGGGCCTGGGTGGCTCAGGCAGTTAAGTGTCTGACTCTTGATTTCGGCTTGGGTTATGATCTCACGGTTCATGGAATCAAGCCCTACATCAGGCTCTGTGCTAACAGGGCAGAACCTGCTTGGGATTCTCTCTCTCCCTCTCTCTCTGTCTCTCTGCTGTTCTCTCTCTCTCTCTCTCTCTCTCTCACTCTCTCAAAATAAATAAATAAACTTAAAAAAAAAGAGTCCACATTCATTTGGCAAACATTTATTGAACACCTTGTGCTAGATAGTAGGGATCCAAACTCAAATCACCTTCCCTCCCAAATATGTAGTCTGAACTTGGAGTTGGACAGAACCTGGTAGAATTTTGGCCCTCTTTTTACTAGCTTTGTGACTTTGTGCTAGAAACTTAACTTCCCTGAGCTTTTGTTCCCTCATCCATAAATGTGGACAATGGGAGTCCATTTCACAGGGTCATGTAAATATTTAATGATTGACGCAGTGACTTAGAACTCTAGTTGGCCCGTAAGCTCTCAATTAGTGCAATTCTTCTTGCAATTATTATTCTCATTTCATGGGGAAGCTGAGGATAAACAAGACAACCTAGAGCTACACCTTAAAACTAGGTTTACCTGAAGCCACGCTATATCCTGCTTCTTCTTAAATACTCGCTGTGTTTGTTCTCTCCATTTCACTGTCTGCAATGGCTATTCATCTTAAACCTGGCTCACATCATGGCTGTAGGACAGCTGTTGTAGAAGCCAGGGCTACATGCTTCCTGGTTCCCATCCACTTGGAAAGCAAGTGTGACCTCAGGGGTCTTTCATTTAAGAGCAAGAAGAAGCTTTCCCAGCAAATCTCTCCTGGCATCACTTGGGTCGGAACTGGGCTACGTGGCTATGGAGCCAGTCACTTGTAAGGGGAATGGAAATATCCTTAGAGTTTTGGGGCCCTTGGGCCTTTCCTTCCCTCTTTACTTACTCAGTTATTTTATAATATCCTTTAAATCTTTAATATGAGAGAGACTTAAACGTGTTTCTCTATGGTTCGTGCCATGATGGCTAATTGATTGTAACAAAGAAAGATTGTAAACATGATAGTATTAAGCTCCCAAGAATGCAGGAGAGGATGGGAGTCAAAGCACATATGGAAGGAACTGGCCCAGGTAGGCGAGGGAGCCCTTCTTTATTGTGGAGAGAATGAAGAGTCGATGGGGCCCAGTCTAAACAGGTGACTCCAACTACTGTTGTTCCCTTTGGCAATCTGAGTGGAGCCACCCACTGCACACCTTCAGCCACATCTACTGTCACAGGCACAAGCTTTCTGCCTTCTGGGCTGCTTCCAGGCCCTACCAGAAGAAATTGTGGAAAGTGTGACTGTACTCATAGTGCCAGCATCTCTAGTTGGGCTTTTCCTCTCAAGGTTTGACATGGTAGACCATGTTCTAGGAAGTATATTTAGTTTCCTCCTTGGATAATGCCTTCTCCTCCAGTCCCTGCCACCTCATGGAAAGCTCTGGAACTGTTTCGGAACAAGTGGCCTACAGATTCAGGCACAGGCTCGTTGGGGTAAGATTAACTAAGAAAGCCAGGAATGCATCGCCTTACTTATCAAAGTTCTAATGAGGAACACTACCTCTCCCAAGATATTTATTAATTACAAAGGGAAAAACAGTAACTTTGTAGTAGAAACAGATGACAGACACACTTAGCCAACTGGTCAAGGCTAACATCACCAGTAATAAGCCATACTGACTTCAGGTACTCCCTGATGTGATGAGCACAGAAGGGCACATCACTTGATGGTATTCATTCCAAAAATGCTTACCACAATCTCATCATGAGACACTCAGACCAACTCAAATCAAGAGACATCCTACAAAAAACTAAACAGTGCTCTTCAAAGAGTTGAGAGTGTTCAAATGTCCTTCAATGGGTGAGTGCTTAAATAAACCGGGGCACACCCTACCGTGGAGTACTCAGCAAGAATGGAAGCAATCAATGCACGCCACAACTTGGACGGAGCTCAAGGGAATTACAATGAGTGAAATGAAACAATCTCCAGAGGTTACCTACTGTAAGATAGTATTTACACAGCATTCTTGACGTGACAAAACTCTAGAGATGGAGAACAGATGAATGGTTGCCAGAGTTGGAGAGCGAGAGAGGCAGGGAGATAACTGTGGTTCCTTCCTTGCGTACCACAAGGCATCCTTGGCAAGGAACTGTTTTTTGGTGGCTGTCACACAAATCCACATGTGATAAAATTGCAAAGAACTAAACACACCATACATATACATGCAAAAATCCATATAAAAGTGGCAGAATCTGGATAAAGTCCATGGATTATATCAATGTCCATTTCCTGGTTGTGATTTTTGGCTGTAGTTATGCAAAATGTTACCACTGAGGAAAATCAGGTGAAGTGCATTGGGATCTCTCTGTATTATTTCCTCAAGTGCTGATGAATCTACAATTACCTCAAAATAAGAATTTTTAAAAAATATGTTAAGATGGTAACAGTCAAGAAAATTTTGGGAAAAGCCCCAGATTGGAGGAGATGTACTTATGGAACTAAAAGCAATAGGGGACCCTGGTTTGGATCCCCAGCTAGAAAAAAAAGGACTTTAGTGCAACAAAGTCTATAGTTTGGTTCATAGTATTGTACCAGTGTTCATTTCTTAGTTTGATCAATATATCGTTGTTACACAAGATAGTGACATTAGGGGGAAACTGGGTGAAGGGACTTCTGTACTATTTCTGCAAATTTTTCTACATGTTTAAAGTAATTTAAATTTTTTTAAATGATTTCACATTTTCGAAAGAAAACAACCTTAAAAATTCTATAAAGAAAAATTCCTTTTATTCCAACTAATCAGAAATATAACTGGCGGGGCGCCTGGGTAGCTCAGTCAGTTAAGCGTCCGACTTCGACTCAGGTCTTGATCAAGCTGTTCCCAAGTTCGGGCCCCGTGTCGTCAGACTCTGTGCTGACAGCTCAGAGCCTGTAGCCCGCTTTTGATTCTGTGTCTCCCTCTCTTTCTGCCCTTCCCCCACTCGCACTCTGTGTCTCAAAAATAAATAAACATAAAAAAAAAAAAGAAATATACCTGTCTTTGAAATATAAATTGGAGAGGCGCCTGGGTGGCTCAGTGGGTTGAATGTCTGAGTCTTGATTTCAGCTCAGGTCATGCATGATCCCAGGGTTGTGGGATCAAGCCCTGAATTGGGCTCTGTGCTGAGTGTGGAACCTGCCTAAGATTCTCTCTCTCTCCCTCTGTCCCTCTCCCCTGTGCACACACGTATGCTCTCTCTCTCTAAAAACCAAATTAATTAATTAATTAATATAAATTGGAAAGCTAGCAAATAGAGTAAACAAAATAAAAGAGGGTATATGTAATTTCTTAACATTCTTACTGATAGGTTTCTTCAAGTTTAGGACCATCTATAACAGCTATCATATAAAATTTGGAGTTAAAACATCCCACCAATACTACATTTTTATTATAGTAGCCTCTACAATCCACTGTGTTACATTTGCCTGACCTAATATTTGTTTCTCAGAGCATCTCTCTCCCTGATGACTGTCCTATGAGCAAGCCTTTTCCTGCTACCTCACCTGCCATTTACGGTGGAGACCAAAGCTGGCCTTGGGGTTGCCTTGACCGGTTCCAAAGAGCCCATCCAGGTTGCTCTAGTCCAGAGGAATGACCCAGCATGACTCAGCACGTTTTGCAACACGGTTGATTGAAATGAGACAGATTTCTCCACACCCATGGTCTCTCAATGTCATACTTTCAGGGCCAGGGACTCAGAGAAGACAACCAACTCCCCCTTAGCCCCGTGCAGTAGGCAGGCTCAGCTCAGCTTCTGCCATGTTCTTTGGCCAACGCATCCAAGTGAGCCAGGTTTTGCTGTGTGTGGACTTTTTTTTTCTTCCTTTAAATAAGTATTTTTCCAAGCATGGAATTCAGAGGAGAGGTCACTTTTTCTGCATGGGAATCTGTCTGCTTTCTTTTTATGGTCATTTCTATATCCAGAAGGCCCCAGGTCCGGTACACCATGGGACATTCTAGTAAATCTCCCTGGAGCAAACGGCCCTATGTCCGCCTGCTGTCTTGTCACCGAATCTCATTCAGAGGCCACTTTCTTCAGGTCCCTTCAGCCCCTGGTTTTTCTGCTCAAGTGCGAAGAGTACACTCCTTCGGTTTCTTCTTTGGGTTCTTATCTGTGCAGCTCTGGTTCAAGGCTGGACTGGTCTGGTTTTCATCCATCTAACTGCAGAGGTTATAGCAGGAGGGACAGAAGTTTGGACATAGCAGTCTGGGAAAACTTCTCCCATAAACCTGACTTGATACATCTGTCCTGCTGGCAGCCAGAGGCCCACTAGGCGTCCAGCTGGCTCTTCGCCTTCTTCCAAGAGGCTCAGTCCAATGAGGAGGCCCCTGATACTTACTCCTCACTTGGGAAGAAGCGAGGGTCCCGCCCAGGGCAGCCTGATGGGCTGGGCATATCATGGGCCCGGTATGCCATAAGCGGTCTCCCGCCCCAGCAGGTGCACGAGGGAGATCCAGACATTCAGCAGGGAGAATAAGACCGGAGGACCAGATTGTGCCAGCCCTTACTGCTTTCAGAACAACATTCTCCTCGAAACACAAGAAACGAAGCCCCCACTTTCATCTGTCTGGTTCTGCTAGATGAGCCAAGAGAGCGTAAAGCTAAATTCCCCGTTTCCAGACTCCTGAGTCAGTATGTTTATTATTGTACAAGAGACCCAGCCTAGAACTTCAGGTACTTCGTTTTCAAGCCAAAGTTGTCTGGCACCAGTGACTTTAAAGAAAACCCGACCTTCCACCCAAACCTCCCTGGCATGACACCCTCACCCAGTAGACTCTTAAGGAAGTGCCCTGCAGGGATATCTCAGGGGGTGCGGCAGCCCCGGGCTCTGGCCAGGACGGAGAAGGGGAAACGGTCCAGGGCACAGAAGGAGCTGGGTGATATTTCAGGCCTGCATCAAGGGTCTCTGTCACTTGGGTGATACCGCTCAGCCGAGAGGATTTCCAGGCGCACTGCAGGGAGCGGGCGGCCTGAGCTCATCCCACTGGCAGACTGCGGGCGCTGCCTGGAGGTTGGCTAATGACTATCACATGGCTGGACCCAGATCCTCATCCTGGAGCTCAGAGCACACTCCAGCCACAGTCTGAAGTGTGAGGCAGCACAGGAGGGGGCAGCCACTGCCATTCTCACCCAGCTCCTCACTGCACCTCCTGCCGCATCTGGAAGGTTCTTGAAGGAGGGCCTCTGGGGCTCTAGCTGCCATGGACCCCGTAGGTGGGGGAAATCATCCATGGAACTCTGACATTTTCTCTCTGTTTATTCTTTATATTTTAATGGAATTCTGTGGTCCAGACTTGGTTTTAGACTCTGTGCTCTCAGAGTCAGCTAAAGTACAAAGGGGGGGTGAAAAAAAAAAGAGAAAGTAGTGGGAAAAATTAGATTCTTGATTTGTGTCCAGATGGTACTGGACGAAAATAGACTCAGAGATTCTCACTGCAAACTTGCCTCTGGTATGAAGCTCCCCTCCCCTCTTCATTTAAGGTCTTCTTGGTAGAAGACGGAATGGGAATGGGAAAAATACTGGGAACATTCATTTTGCTTTTTCCCAGCCATATATTAAAAGGCTTACACAGGTTCCAGTCAGGGACTTCGTGAAACACCAGGAGTCGCACCATGCGCGCACAGGGGCCCGGATCGGAAAGGCTGGCTCGAGGCAGGACACAGCTGGTGTGCCCTGGAGGCAGCAACAGTGTATGACGTGTTGGGCAACGTAGCCCTACTGGCCTGGCCATGAAGGGCCACACTGCCTTGCTTCTGGCTCCACGTTCAAGGACCTCAAAGGAATTGGGGCATCTGGATGGCTCGGTTGGTTGAGTGTCAGACTCTTGGTTTTGGTTTTAGCTCAGGTTGCGATCCCAGGGTCTTGGGATTGAGCCCCGTGTCAGGCTCTCTGCTGAGCGTGGAGTCTTGGGATTCTCTCTCTCTTCCTCTGCCCCTCTTCCCTGCTCTCTCTCTCTCTCTGAAAAAGAAAAAAAAAGGACCTCAAAGGAGAGAGGCAAGGCACAGACCCTGGGCTCTGGGTCCACTGTCTGTAGAGAGAAGCAGGGCTTCATCTATGTGCCTTTCTCCTTCACTTTGGGGTGAGGCAAAGTGCACACGGGCTGGGCTCCCCCTGGAAGGCCAGCCAGAAAGTGGAAGGCACTCAGTCGTCTTGGACGATTGTGTGGTGAAATCTTGAGGGAGTCCACCTGTCAGCAATAGAAAACCTGACAGACGGCTCACCTCAGATGCCCCCCAGCATGAGCTTGACCACAAAACCAAGTGATCCCAGGGCTCCATCCTGAGTAGATAGAGGCCACGCCTTGTAGTCGTCAAAGATTATCCCCCATCATTCTTTTGATGTTCGCTGGGAACCCAGCATCCATAAGCCACTACACAGGGAGGGTTTTCTCAAGTCCAGGACCTTCTCCACTGACAGGCAGCCCAGGGGCAGTCAGTCAAATGCCAATGAAATGAGTAGGGGTCAGATGGGAGGTACTTTTTTTTTTTTAATGCAACTTTCTCACAACTGGGTTTCCTTTCTAATGTTTAAACTGCCTTGGAGGACAAGCAGAGTGTCTGTGGGTCAATCCTTGGTTCTGGGAGCTGGGGCTGGGCAGGGAGAAGAGGTCTCAGGACCCAAGCAGATGCCAGAACCAAGAGCCGACAGAGCGTCCAAGGAAAGCATCCATGTGAAGGCCAGGTGCAATGAGACAGGTCCCAGGCCACAGGCCGCCCCCACATCCAAGGCGGGCACTGGAAGAGACACAGCCCGGAATACTTCCTCGGGCACTAGGATTCAGATACAGGGACCTCCCTGTCGTTTGCCTGGGGCCACATCTGGGTTCAGCCGTGAAGTCTACTTTTAGAACTTGAGAGTTTGAACTAAGATCTTTCAACTTTCCCACCTCGCTTTACCTATGTTAGGTATTTTTCTCAACTTCAAATCAGCATCTAGGAACACGTTATTGTGCGGGCAACGCCGTCAATACGTTTGAACAGAGAATAGTAATATTTAAATTCGCCTGTGTTTTATACTTGACAAAACATTTTCACGTTTTGTCCCTCACATAGGCTCAGGATTGCCCTGAGAGGTAGAAAGGAAACTTACTCCATAGACCACTGAGTTCTTTGTTCATCGTGGTAACCTAAGCTCTTACTCTTCTGCCTGGCACAGGGAGGATACTCAAATATTTGTCCAACAAAGGGATGGGTGGGTGGGTGGAAGGGGATGGGTAGATAGAATCTGCCTCGGTTTTCAAGCTGGATTAAATTCCCAAATCTACTGCCCACCTGCATGTGGCTTTCTCTAAGCCTCTTCAACATTCTTTTCCTCGTCTATAAAATAGCAGTAAGGATACTGCTTCTGGTACCACAATGGAAAAAGAGACACAGACTCGCTCAGTGACCCAGTGAGGAGGAATAGAGCCAGGACCTCAACTGGGACGTCCTGATGCCTAGGCCCACTGTGTTATGGTGGAGGAATGGAGCAAACTAGTGCATTTTTTTTGTGTCAGGCGGTGCTTCAGGAACTTTAAACCCCCGTAACCGCCCTATGAGCTAAGTATCATTATTATTCCCACCTTACAGATGAAGAAAACAAGACTCAGAGAAGTTAACTTGTCGCAGCTTCCACACCGGAGGTGGTCTTGGAACCCATATCTGTCTGGCCTCAAGAGCCCATCTTTTCACCACCTGCCATATTTTTTTTTTTTTTTTTTTTGTAGCACACACCGTGTCCGCGGTTGGAACGCCCCATGCACCCTGGAAACAAGACTGGCAGTGGCTGCCGGAGACTCCAGCAGTGTGGTGAAAGCACCCACCTGAGCGGCTGCCACAGTTTTAGCTATTGACCAATATGTGCAAACGGCCTTTCCAAGTTGGAATATTTTGGACAGAAACATGGCTGTCTACTGCCACATTCTAGGACATCCCACTGCTCTCTGGCTGCCCAGATGTTTCATTCCAGACAGTCTGACAACCGGCAGGTAATGGCCACCCTCATGAGACTGATTCCGTGGAACCCTTTACGGCCCCAAATAAACTTGAAGTATATGTGGGCGTCGCAGTGGAGGGAAACCTGGAGGAAAGTGAAAACAGAACTTAGTTTAAATCATTCCATAACCTTTCTATTAGAGTAATTGGCTAAGTTGCCTCCCAACCGGGGAGCAGGTACACAAAGCAAAAACTCTGATTCACAATGTTCCAATGTGGGACACACCTGCGCTCAGGAGGAGGCGAAGAAAAATGGGGTGGAGGAGAAAGAAATAGCTTTAATCTTGGAACAAATGGAAATCCTTAATGGGTGGGGCTTGAATATGTCTGTCTCCAAGATGTATTTCTCTATCAGTTCAAGCGCAGCTACAAGGGACAAAGAACCCAGCCTAAAGTAGTCTAAAGCAAAATATTGATGTATAGGCCCACATAACTGATAAGTGTGGAGATAGGTTATTACAGACTGAATATTTGGGGCCCCCTCCCCAGATTCATATGTTGAAACCCTAAGCCCTCACTGTGATGTTATTTGGAGGAGGTAATGAGGGTGGGTCCTTGTGATGGGATCAGTACCCTTATAAGAGACAATGAGAGAGCTTCCTCTCTCTCTCTCTCTCTCTCTCTCTCTCTCTCTCTCTCTCTTCAATGTGAGCACACAGCAAGAAAGGCACTATATGCAAGCCAGGAAGAGAGCCCTTGCTAGAACCTCACCATACTGGCACTGCGACCTGGGACTTCAAGGCTCCAAAACTGTTAGAAATAAAATTCTGTCATTTAAGCCCCCCAGTCTGTGGTATTTTGTTACAGCAGCCTGAGCTGGTGAAGACACGGGTCCAGCTTCATGCATGGCTGGCTACAAGGGTTCAGAGCTGCTGTTATTAGCTTATTTCCCTCTCTTAGTGTGTCAGCTTTCTGTGCTCTCCCAAGGTTCCAGAAAAACTAATGCCCCAGTGAAACAAAAATGGCTTCCCAGGGTCAAGTTGGAAGGGAGGACGTGACCGGGTCATCTCCTTCTGTCCCAGAATTCCCAGCAAAATCTCATTTACATCTCACTGGCTCTGATGGAGCCACATGCCCATTCGTGAAGCCATCTGTGTCCATAGAATGTGATGTGTCACCTGACTTAGGCCTAGGCCACATGTTTCACCCTGATTCTGTAGACATAGGTCAACTAAAAGACACAGAATGAGGTTGGGTAGGGGGGCTGAAGACCCAAAGAGCACATGCTTACTACAATAGGTTAGTGGAGCCCGGCTAGTTCTCAAAATCAAACCCCTAGGACAAGAAAAGAGCGAAACAGGGGCGCCTGGGTGGCTCAGTCGGTGAAGCGCCCAACTTCGGCTCAGTTCATGATCTCACTGTTTGTGAGTTTGAGCCCCAAGTTGGGCTTTGTGCTGATGGCTCAGAGTCTGGAACCTGCTTTGGATCCTGTGTCTGCCTCTCTCTCTCTGCCCCTCCCTTGCTTGTGTGCGTGCTCTCTCTCTCTCTTTCTCTCTCTCTCTCTCACTCTCTGTCTCTTAAAAATAAATAAGCATTAAAAAAATTTAAAAAAGAGTGATAGAGTAAGAGAACAGATAAACACCAGCAAATACAGGCTGGCCTGTCTCAATAACCCGGTACACTGAATTTATCATTAAGCTGTGAAATGTTTTATCCCAACTAATAACTGAAAAGGTAGACTTTGTTAAGATGAAGATTCTTACCTTATGGAGCTTAAGCTCCACAATGCTGTGCCTAGAATTCTGCAAAAGGGTTGGTTGATCCTAAAGAAATGTTTTCTATTTAAATAAATACCGGTGTGCCTCACTTTTCACTGTCCATTCATTCCTGAAATCATGTGTATAAACTGAATTTGAGACCAATGGATTGTATTTTCCAATTTGGGGCCCTTAAAGAGGCATTGCAGAATTTCATCTATGGTGTGAAAAATCTCCTTTATTTTCACTATAAATTTGGGTTGTGGCCTATTGGCTTTTTCTAAAGTGAGGCCTTGGTAGTATTCTTAAAACGCACACACACACACACACACACACACACACCCATACACCATATTCCAAAATCCATAGACCCCGTAGCAGTACCTTCAGAGGAAGCTTAATTTTTTCCCTCCAAACAATCTTTCTGCATATGAGTCCCTCTTTGTAGGACTAAATCTCTTTAAATTCACTTCCCTAGACCGTGTTCCTCCCTGGACAACAAATCCCATAAACAAATGGCCCTCCAGTGACTTGACAGCAGAAAGACATCAGGAGCCAATGCTCCCCGAGCCAATAAACAAAATTCAGTTTCAACACTGTTTCCACTGGATCAAAGGTCAGGCCCTTGTGCATCTTGATGGCACTGATTCGCAAGGCTCTCCAGCTAAGTGAAACAGAGCTCACAGCTTCATCCACCCTACGTTTCGGGGCCATAAGGACAGATGCCAAAGTAGGCATAGATCGTGTGTAGATCGTCCTGATTTGTTGATTTGGAAATTTAATTGAACTGTTGATAAAAGCTGATATTTCATCAGTACTAGAACACAAGTGCTTATTAGGAGTTTTCTCTTGAATAGGCTTGGAACTGAGAGAGATCCTTCAGCAGGGGCCTGTATGGCAGTCTTTTAAGAACGCTGTCCTCTAGCTGAAATGCTCTAGGATTTATGAATATGTTCTTGACATAAATGTCTGAAAGTAAGGCAACGAGGACAAGAGGACATATTTTGAGCCACTATAAAGTAAGTGTCTTTTTCTTTTTTAAAAAATGTTTTTAAAGTTTATTTATTTATTTTGAAAGAAAGAGAGAGAGAGAAAGCAGGGGAGGGGCAGAGAAAGAGTGAGAGAGGGAGAATCCCAAGTAGGCTGTCAGCGCAGAGCCCGACACGGGGCTCGAACCTACAAACCATGAGATCATGACCTGAGCCAAAATCAAGAGTCCGATGCTTAATCGACTGAGCCATCCAGGTGCCCCATCCAGGTGTCTTTTTCAAGCATAAATGGGGGAGGGGCACATTGCAAAGGAGTTACCTTCACCAGCCCCTCTGCCCTCCCAGGAAGGAAGCAGAAAATGTCCTTCCTGGAGCGAGTAGGTGACTCTTTTCCCAGCAGGGTTTCGGGGGGGGCTTGTGCCTCACCCCAAGGAACATCTCCCCTAGGTGCTCTCCTGGTCACACTGACCTGGTCACACTGACCAAAGCGGTCACACTGCTCTGTTCCTCAAGTTCAAAGGCAACTGTTTTGGGAAATGCAGGCTTAATTCCACTAACATGGACCTTACTTACAGATGTCAGAGCCTTTCCTGAGGAGCAGGAGTGATGGTATCATTCATTTTGGGAACTACCTCATTTAATCCCCCAAGCAACTTTATGGACAGCCATATGCTCATTAATGCCATTTTAGAGATGAGGAAGCTCGCCTTTAAGAATAGTAAGGAACTTGTCGGGCCACACAGGGTTTTGAGACATGAAGGGATTGGGAGGGGGATAGAACAGTATGAGGACAGGTAGGCTTTACCTGTCGCGCAGTTGCTCTTAGGGCAAGCCCTGGAACAAGCACAGCCCAGCTCTCTGATTTCCCAGAGAGAGAGCAGGACCAGAACAGGCATGAGTGGGGTGAGAGCAGGTACCCAGCAAGTGAGGAAGTGAGGGTCAAGACAGGCACCCATGTGAGCGAACATGTCTGTCCTCATTTTCCCCTACCAGGTTCCAGGCTGGAAAAGAAAGGACCCCAGTGATTCTCCCTTCTTATCTCCCATCAATCACAAACATGTGTCTGTCCCACCAACCTTTTATACTCGGGGCCTGAAGGTCAAGAGTGGCTGCAGACAGGAAGAAGATTCCCCTCGGGCCTCATGCAGAACCAGACGCTGGCAAACAGAATCAAGTCCAGCACTGAGTATTATGGCACCTGATACTGTCCCTGCATCTCCCTTTCTCAAAGCCTGACATACATAATGTATTTAAAAACATGACCCGTCCTGCCGTGTCCTCACTGCCAGGAATTTTCTCTCAGTATCTACACTTTGCTTTGTAACCCTAAGCGTGTTCCACCACGCACCCTAGATGGGGGCTCTGAGTTCCCTCAGGCAGCCACCCGCCCGGGACGGCCCAATATGTTGGACCCAATGTGCCACAATGTCCCTTGAATCCAGACACTCCTTGTTAAGACACTTCAGGTTTATGATGTTGAATTAATTGGTCCAATTACAAGTGAAAAAAATAGCCTCTGATGATAGCTCTCTTTGCAACTTCCCACAATGTAGGGGATCAAAATTCCTGCAGCTACTCAAGAGGGGAACTTGACTTCCACCCAGTGGGGTTCTGAATCTGTTGGCTCATTCATTTAACAAGTCGGTATTGAGCACCTACTGTGCGCCTGGCCCGGTGGCAGCCGCTGGGCCTCCAGATGTCCCCCCAAGGGACACACTGGAGACAAATCATGACAACGGTGAGTGGCTAACTTGCAATAGGAACAAGTATACCTGGCACAGGGGAACAGAAGGCAGAGTTCAAGGCCACAGCTGAGGCTGACCCAGCGAAGTGTTTGCCCTTACAGAGCAGAATCCAGTTTCATCCATGCTCTGGGATCAATTTGTATACTCCGATTCCAAGTTCAGCAGGGATACTTCCTGCTACAATGAACCACGTCACCCATCACACATCATTACATCTAAGGAGGTCCCTAGGAGCCTGTAGAGGTGTCGCAGGGACCCTGAGCCTGTGCAGTCTGGCCTGCCGTTAGGAGCTGACTCCTCTTCAGCCCTCCCCAGGCTGAGGCCTAGGAACTTGAGGGTGATGCAGGGGCCGGAACAGAGTGAGCGCCGGCCAGCTTGCCCAACGTGCCAGGCGTTCAAGCAGTCACTCATTCGTTCATGCAACAAATATTTATGCCGTGCCAACTGTTGCCAGACACTGCTGTGGGGCCAGGGCTGAAAAAGGATAAAACTCACTGCCCTATGGAGCTGACAGCCTATGGCAGCAAATCAGACAAATCAGAATAACAAGTGCTATTGCTGCGCGCCAGTTCTCAGTGCCTTACATATTTTACCTTCGCTGCCACCCCGTGAGGTAGGTGCTATTATTAACCCCAACCTACCCACGAGGAAACTGGGACACACAGAGGTCAAGTATCTGCCCTAAGGTCACTAGCTGGGAAGTAGAGAGGTCAAGGATTTGAACGTAAGTAATACAGAGGTCATGCAGGCCCATGCCGTGATTACTCTCTGCCGGAAAAGAAACGTCAGTTATATGTGTTATCTTAGGAGGTGATAAAGTCAGTGGGGAAAAAAAAAAAAAAAAGACCGGGGAGGAAGGATAGGAAGTGCTGGGGTGCATGTGTGAGAGACAGTGATTCGTATTTTTACGTATTACGTATTACTGCCGTATTACGGCAGTCGATTCGTATTTTTAATTACAGCAGTCAGGAAAATCCTCAATATGTTGGGGCATTTGAGCAAAGACTGGAAGGGAGAGAGGAAGTGAGCTTTACAAACGTCTGGGAAAGAGCCTTCCAAGAACCAGATAGCAAGTGCAAAGGCCCTGGCACCCAATTTCAGTACGGGGGTGGGAGAGTTCCACACCGGCAAGCAATTCTCTGACACCAGCTGGGTGTCCCACAACTCAACTGAATAGCGACAGAGCCCACAAGCTAAGGGCTCAGTCCTACGACACTGACCCCCGGTGCCTGACTTCAAATGCCCACTGCCAATCCAAGTTGTCACTTGTGCTTCTGACCCATCAGCTATAGATCAGAGGTCCCAACGATCCCCCCCTTGGGGTCGATTGGTTTGCCAGAGCCTGTCAGAGAAACATGCTACCTATTGGATTACCAGTTCTATGATAAAAGCATCTAAGTCAGGAACAGCCAGATGGACTAGCTCATAAGGCAAGGTATGTGGGAAATGTGCTGAGATCCCTTGTCCTCTCTGAGCGTGCCACTTTCCCCAGATCGCCACCAAGTTCACCAAGCCGGACACTCAGACACTGGTCCTTTCAAAAGGCTTCGTTACATAGGCATAATAGATTGAATCATTGGCCACTGGAGATTGATAACACCTCCTGAGGTCAGGGGGTGGGACTGAAAATTCCAACCTTCTATTCAGAGCTTGATTCTCCTGGCAACCAGCCCCCATCCCTAGGTGTGGTCCAGAAGTCACCTCATTAACATAATAAGAGACACCTCTATGCTCCCATCACAGGAAATTCCAAGGGTTTTAGGAGCTCTGGTCCAAGACCAAATATACCTTTCTTATTAGAAGTCACAATGTCTCAGGGAGCCTGCCTAGAGTGTGAAGCAGCTGAAGTGGAGGGAACAGGACCTTAGAATGAGGTGAGACCAGAGAGGTAATTGTCAGAGTTGGAAGTCACATCCTGCAGGGCCCTGAAGGCTGTGATGAAGACGTGTGATGTTTTCCAAGTGAGATGATTACCCTTCTGCCAAAAATTCCCCGTCTGGCCACAGCATAAGGTTGCCCTTCCTTGTCCTTGGGAAGCTGTGTGTGGCCATGTGACTTCGCTCCATCAACAAAATGGGAGCAGAGGGGATGTGGTCACTTTCATGCAGAAGCTTTGGTGGAGAAATAAGCTTTATTGGGTTAAACCACTGAGATTTGGGTGTTGTTTGTGATCTCAGCATCATTTAGCCCAAAGCGACTCAGAGATTCCAAGAGAGGGTTTTGACTTTTGGTGGGATCTTTCTGGCAGCAGTTGGACTGAAGGGAGACCCAGCTGGAAGCAGAGAAAGCAGTTAAGAAGGTATTGCTATAATCTAGCTGAGAGATAAGGATGATGGTCTGTTGGTCAGGAACACTAGAGATAATGAAAAGTGATCAGATTCTAGCTAGATACGTGAAGTTGAATGAACCACTAGGATTTGCTAGTGGACTGGACGCTGGATGGGAGAGAAAGAAGTCAGAGATGTCCCCAACGTTTTTGGTGTGGGCCACTAGAAGGATGAAAAAGCTCTTAACCGTCCCAACCATCCCTTCTGTGCAACACACACGCACATGCACATACACACACACACACACACACACACACATATGCACACACACACACGCACACACTTTTCAAAAAAAGACCTCTGTTTTTCATTTGGCAGATGCCCGAAATTTCGCCATTAAACAGTCATTCCTCTTGGATAAGCATTGCCCTTTTCAGGCAGCTTACTTCAAAATGAAAATACCCGCTGGAGAGGTTGCTTAATGTGGATTGATTTATTTTAGCAACTTGCAATTCAGAGACACCCTCGAAACCATCTAGTCCAAGCCTCTTGTTGCATTTGAAGAAACCGAGGTCCAGAGAGGTAAATGATCTCACTCAAGGTCATGTAAAAAATTATAGAGTCAAGCTGAGCTCCAGACAGAAGGACTCCCGGACTCCTTGCCTATTGTCCAGCCTGGGCAGAAAGCTCCGATTGTGCTTGGGTCTTGGGTGGGGGCAGGGAAGAGAGAGGGAGCCATGTAAAAAGAGCAGTCCCTTCTTCACTATTTTGTGCAGACCAGTCTTGAGCAGGACTCAGGACCTTCCTGAGGTAACAAATCCTTCCTTCACACTAACCTTGACTTTGCTGGTCCTGAATCAGAGAGTAAAACCGAAAAGGAAAATTATCAAAAGACACTGAAAAAAAAAAATGCATCCCGTTCAACTTTGTGTGTGAGTGTGTTTGACACTCACATTTACCAAGCATGGAACACGTTCAAGTCCCTTCTCCCCTCTGTCTTGTTTGGTACTTTCCTGCCCTGCCAGCTTGGTGCCATTCTTCTTGCAAAGCATTCTTTGAACTGCACCCCACGGGTCGGGCACAGCTAAAGACAGTGCCAACACAACTCTTCAGATCCCAGCACACTGTCTCCTAGCACACTGACTAGAATCATTTGTATTATGCATTTTTATGTCATGTGCTAAATTTGCAAAGTGCCTGACTAGAACTTTTATTAGACTTTTATTATTAGTCATACCTTTTAAAACAGCTATTTGAAACCATTAACCATGAGACCCCTCCCTGCCTTTGGCAAATCTTGGACAAAGGCCATTTTTAGTGACTTTTGTCTTAGACCCACCCTGGGGTCTAGGGAAACCAAACCACCTTTTCAGGTGGTTTACTGATCAGAAATTTCCCGTGAGTGGCAGAACGGTAAGAGGCAACAAGCGGGTTTCGACCTGAATGTCCTCTTCTAAGAAGAAGGAAAAGAATTAGTTACCCGAAGAGATTCACTTTAGAGGCCAAGTAGCAACTTTCAGAGCCACTGGCGGCCCAGGGACACCTGAATGTTTACCGGGCCCCAGTATTGGAAAAACGTGTGGACTAAACTGACATCGTGTTAACTTTTGTTTCTGAAGTCTAAGTGAATATCTGCATCATATAAAAGTGCCGAAAAGTATATCAAAGCCTGTAAAAATGTTAACTAAGAACGTTTCCAATGATCTTGCTTTCATTGGAAAGGAAATGTCCCCATAAAAAGGCATAATCTGTGCCTCATTCCTCTGTTGGGAGATTGGCAAATACTGCACTTGATGTCCTGGGTAAACCTTCCTTTCTTCCAATGCAAACCGATCTGTCTCTCCCTACACACGTGCAAGGAGTTTGGAAAGATTGCTAAAGCCACTCTTGGAACAGCGTGACTTTGTGCACTGCTTCTGGACACACGGCCTGTTTCATATATTAACTGCGCTCTCAATGCCATTAATGACAATGCCATGTGTGCTCTCTTAAGTTTTTACCCCCATTTCTACCTTGACTCCACCCTAACAGATCCCAGCTGTTACTAAAGAACAGTGTCGAAGTCTCATTACAATAAAGAGTTCCCTATAACGAACCACCCCAAGCGAGGGCCCATTTCTTGGAATCATCTTACCCCATTCAGTTTAACGACTGTTATTGAAGACAACTCTGCCAGGTGCCGTCTGTCCTCAGATCTGCCGATGCAGAGATGAGAAAAAGCCAAGTATCTGATCCCAGGGGGCTCCTTTTTCGAAATGACAAAATTCCAACACAACTAAAGAACTGTGGTTTTCCTTCAAACTTTATTCTGATAGGACCTAATATAGAATTCCAAGAGGGGATGGCGGTTTTACTCTCTAGGAATTTTAGTTGTCGTCGTCGTTTTTCTCTTCATCTCTGTAGCTCTTTGGTCAGGGTCTGATGGCTCCTAGGGTCTCTCTAGGGATAGGGGTCCTTCCGCAACTGCGGATCCTCACTGACGACACACACTCACTTCCAAGGGGGTCTGAAAAGGTCCCCTTGTGCCCTTAATCACACCAATCAGGACTGCCAGGATGACACGGGCATTGACACCACACGGCTGAATGGGGATTATCTACACCGAAGTACACATCAGATACAGAGCTTCACCCAGGTCCTCACCGTCCTAAGAGCTCGGTAGCAAAGTAGCTCCTTCACTTCACCTCTGGCAAGGGGGACGACGTCCAACATAAGAGCTTCACAGCTCGGGCGGCTTTTGCAGTCATTTTTCTCCCCACCGCAAAATGTTTTTCTTTTTCAAAAAAATGAACTTGTTGTTCCAACCGGCCTGGTATCTGGCTCTGGGTCCAGAACTTGAGGGCAAATGGTGAAGTCGAAATGTGTTTTTGGATTCTGTGGTTTCAAAGTGGTTACTCTTTCCAAACCGGGGTGGGCCCTCTGCAAAACTGTCAAGTTGGTGAAGTTGGCCTCCCCGATTTCCTGGCATCCCTGGCTTGATCTGAGCACAAGGAAATGCATCTGTGGAATCAGTAATGATCCCTTCATCGAGCACTCACCGTGTGCCAAGACATATCCCCAAGTGCCTTACCTTACCGTCCCGTGCCGTCCCATCCCATTTAAACCTCCCGAAGTTTCCATACGCATCCCTGATGGAGATCTTCTTCCCTTGAGAAATCCGATGCCCAGAGAGAGGTTAAACCACTTGCCCGAGGTCACGGAGGTGGTGAGTGGCTAAGACAGGCGGGGCTCAAGCCTAGGATGAAGAAACTGGGAAGGCCACGGGCCCGACAACCTCGATGCCTAGACGGCCTTCTACCAAACGCCAGCCATGTTTCTGTCAGCATTCTTTATGCTGCATAATACAGAGGCATGCTCCTTTATTTAAAAAAAAAAAAAAAAAAAAAGACAAAGAAGAAAGTTTCTTGGAAAATACATAACTCGTCTTCAACCAGGGTATTCCCGGTCTTCCCATCACATCATATCAGGCCAGGACTCACTTCCTGCCTGAGCTCCTTGCTGGAGACATTACCTTTGCAGGCAGCAGGGGTTTACCTGCTTGGCGGGGCCAGAGAAGCCCGCCTGTCAGGAAAATGTCTCCCCCCAATGCACTTCCTTCTTAATTAGAATAACGTTTTGAAAGTAAAATTATACAGAGTGCAGAATAAACAGAACAATAGCTGTGATTAATCTGTCAGGGATTGTATAATGTGATGCTAATGGGAAGAAGTAAACTCCTGCTGAAGATCAAAGTCATCTCTGTGCATGGAGGACTTTTAAAATTAGAATGACGATAGATGCATCTCCATTCCTGAAAAAAAAAAAAAAAAAGAAATGCTCTGCCGGCTTGCAGAATGAGGGGAGGAAAGCCAGTCTGAGGACATGCTACCGCCCAGAGGAGCTAGCAGCTTGGAGAAGTGTTGTGGTCTGCAGCCTTGTCTCCCGTTGTCCCCAGCAACAGTTGTCCATCACTGCTGTCCCAAGTGTCCAGCAGCCCCCCTGCACTGACCTTGTGTTGGGCTCTCAAGCCACGGGTCCACCCAAATACCACTGCAATCCATCCAGCTCGGCCCATGGCAGGGTGCATGTGGGTGTGCATGCACGGGGCATGTGTACATGGGGGTGCAGCGGAGAAGGGGATACATCCAAGTCTGTGTCGAGCACCTGCTACACAGAGTCTCTCCTGTGCCTCATAGGCAGGCATCATTTTAATGCACAGGGGTTGGGCTTAATAAGCAAAGGAACTGGAATAATGAACGCAGATCTCTACACTCAAGTGTGGATACCGTGGAGGTCCGGTCAGAGAAGGCGGCGGGGCCACCGAGGGGCACCCTGCCCCAGAGTGGAGCAGTCAGGCTGCCTCCAAAGTCCGACCTGTGCTGAGGCCTCCGGCAGGAAGCAGAGTCCGCTCAGTGAAGAGAACGCGGAATAAGGAAAACGTGTCAGGAAGAGGAAAGAGCATGCTATAAGGCCCAGAAACACGAGCACAATCCGTGGAAATCTACCCGATTAGTCCGTGACCGAATGAGAAATGACCTCAGTTCCACCCAGCCAAGACCCTGTGTTCCCCCGAATATCTCCTTCTCTCAATTTACAAGGTAGCTCTTCTCTGTTTCCAATCAGCACTGCGGCCCACTGAAAGTCAGACATCCCTGCACCAACTGCAGATTTCAGTCCATTTCAGGTCTGGGGTCCATGAGGATCCCGGGCCACTTCCTGAGAGTTGGGTGAAGACCGGAGGGTGGTGGTAGGTCTCCCAGAGGGAGGCAGTTTTTGCCAGGCTCACAGTTTGTCAGAAGTGAAATCCTGCGGGAACCGATTCTTGCCAAAAAGGTGGCATCTGCACGGGCTTCTTGACCCCACGGCCAAGGGTCGCAGTGGAATTAAACCTGCCGGCACGCACCGTCTTCTTAGCTTCCACCATACTGGCAGAAATGATTTTAGAGACCCGAGGCTGGGTTCTTTAATCATTTTCCCAAATATTAGTCACTAAGATATATATATACTGGGGGTGTGGGCTTCACAGGCCAACACACTAGGTTAGTTACTAGCTGTGTGGCCTCAGGCAGGTTATTCAAGCTCTCTGAGCTTCAATTTATTCAGTCATATAACGTGCATTTATTGAGGACCTACTATACTCTGTGTGTTATGACAGGTCCTGGGAACTGAAAGGTCCCAGGATTTTATGGTTCAGTGGGGATCGTAGGCCCACTCTTGCACCTGTCCCTAAAGGTGGGGAGTGCAGAGGAGCGCTACAGAAACGGGAGAGAACTGGAGATTGCTGGAGCAAGGAGCCCATTTCCCTGGGCGCAGGCCTCTGGGAGATGCCCCGCAGCTGGCTTGGTACCAACATGGTGGAGTATGGCATCAACCGGGAGGGAGGGAAGCCCTCAGTGGAGACTCTGAGACAGTGCCGCTGGCTCCCTTCAGCCTGCATGCAGTGTGTGCAAACCATTAGCCCTAACGCCTTTCCTGACCTTCAGACTTCTGTGTTGCACAGATGCCCTCGAATGTTGTTCCACAGGTCCCACAAAAGTCCCGAACTGAAGACCTCTGTTTCCCGGCCCTCCCATGGGCTCCGCCTTCAGACACCCCATCTCTACAGTTGGCACCACTATTTATCCGGTCAGGCAAATGAGGAATCCAGGGCGCACGCCAGAGACCTCTTCCTCTCCCTCATTCCACTACCCACCATTCCCCACAGCCTGACAGATTTACCCCTTGGATTTATTTCGAATCTGTCTCTTCTCCACGCTCAGCTCCCAGTGCCCCGCTCAGGCTGCCATCTTTGTTGTTGACTTGGATCAAAACTTTCTGTTTCAATCCTAGGAAACTGGGAGAGCAAACTGGGCGGAGACAACGAAAGGCTCTGGGGCATCAGGCTGAGAACGCAGCATGAAGTACTGTGCCATGGCCCATCCCCTCCAATACCACGACTGTGGTGCATACCGATGGCCATTCTCTGTAAGCACATGGAGGTTTTCTCTGGATGCAGGAGTGTGTCCAAGGAGGACCAGAGGCAGGCCACTAGTGATGGGAGATCATTCTCCCCTCCCCTGAAATCACTTTCAACCATTTTTGTTTTAATTTTTAATGTTTATTTATTTTTGAGAGCGTGAGAAAGAAACAGTGCAAGCGGGGGAGGGACAGAGAGAGAGGGAGACACAGAATCCAAAGCAGGCTCCAGGCTCCGCTGAGCTGTCAGCACAGAGCCCGATGTGGGGCTTGAACCCACAAACTGTGAGATCATGACCTGAGCCCCCCAGGTGCCCCACCTTCAACCAGTTTTGGTGGGGAATTGGTGGATGAATACCCCAACTCCCTTGGTTTTCACCACAGATAATACTGAGGAGTGATCACTCTGCCTGGACCCCAAGTTGTTCCCCCTGTCCTTGCCCCTACCCTCCACGATTCCACAATCCAGGCCTTCCTTCATCCATCCACAACTACACTGGTTTCATCTCCCGCAGCTTCGTGCTCCTTGATTCTAAACTGGCCGCAGCTTCCTGCACGCACCACGCTATTTGGCCCTTGCACGCTTTAGCTCAAGCCGTTCCCTCTGTCTGCAGTGATGCCCTTCCCCGCGTTCCTCCCTGGCTCTTTCTCATGCTTCAAAGCTCAGCTCGGGCAATACCTCATTTGCAAATATTTATTAAGCATTTGCTCTGTATGATACCAAGTGCTACAGAAGTACCTGGAAAGGGCACCTCGTCTTGACCTGGGGGACGGAAAGCGCCCCATCAGAAGTGTCATCTAAAATTCTAAGAGATGAGTCTCAAAGGAAGAGGGAGGGGTCAGATGAAGAAGGAGGTGGGGGTTCTCGTTTCTGAGGCACCAGCAGTGATGCCAGAGCAGAGGTGGATCACAGGTGCCAGAGCAGCCGGTTAAGTGAACGAAAACCAACAAAAGTGACCGAGGATGGCGTCATAGCAGAGAAAAGGAAGCAAGAGGGGGGGAAGATGAAAAGGCAAGAGGTTTCGAGACGACACAGGGCTTCGTGTCATTTTACGGAACGTAGAATTTGTGCCGGCGCAATGGCACAACGATGAAGAGTCCCTGAAGCTCCAAGCCGGTCAAATGCTCCATCCCCCGAGCTTCCACATCTTCCCTGGGATACGTCTTGTCAGTTCATGCTCCTGCTTCCCCAGCGGACAGCGCATTCAGATATGGCAAGAAGCATTTCTTAATCTCCGTTCCCTTACACCTGACACAGATCCTGCCCCAGAACAGGATTGTCGTGAATGCATTCAGCTGGTCCACGGGAGGGACATATTGCCATCCGGATCACAGCACAGCCCACCTACAAAGGAAGGCGTGAGGCTCCCCCCCCCCCACCCCGCCTCAGCATCAGAGTCCTCATTGTCAATGCCACACCAGGTGACGCGAAAGTGCAGCTGAGATGCTCTGCAGGCAGAATTTGACCACTGAGGATCCCTGACCCAGAGGCATCTCTGGGGTGGCCAAGCAGGAATGGCCCACACTAGGAGCTAGGGGATGCGTGGGGAGGACCTGGAAGAAGACTCCGGCAGTACAGCGCTGGGGAGGCTCAGGAGGAGCACGGAGGGCTTGCCCCTCTGACAACCGCGGAGGTCTCTGAAGACAGCACCAGTGAAGACCTGCGCTCGCTGTCCACAGGGTGGCCATGGGGTCACTGGAGGCCCTTTGGGGACAGAGAGCAGTCAGAAGTTGGAGGCTCACAGCTGTTCGGGTCAGGAGAGCAGAGGACAGACTCCATGTGCTGGGAGGTTTGCTTCGCTTGTTTTGCACTAAGGAGATCATCGTCTGCATCATCGATGCTGGTTTCTAGGTCTGTTTCACCCTCCTTTCCAAACCAGGCTCATTGTGTGTGACCTGAGCCGAAGTCAGATGCATAACTGACTAAGCCATCCAGGCATCACAGTTTTCTTTGTATGGGCCTGGTTTACAATGTACATTAGATAAATATTTATTAAATGAGAGAAGTCGCTTGCTGGAATTATGTCCCACGTGGCTAGTGGCTGTTTTGTTCACATGCTGAATCCCCAGCACCTAGACTGGGACTGGCACCCAGCAGGTGCTCAGAAATTACTCACCTGATATACCTAGTTATATTATTACAAGGAATTCGTGTTATCATGGCTCAAAGAGGATAGATCTTTCTCCCAAGATCACAAGACCTTAGAGGGTAGAATGGACAGACGAGCTCAGTCTTCCCAGGTTCCAAGCTGGTGGCTCTCCTGGGCTGCGGTGCCCCTGCTGGAGAAGAGCTGAAGTGCTGTGGGCCCAACTAGATTCTCTGACCTGCTTCAAGGACGAGACCTGGGGGGCTCTGGTGGCTGAGTTGAGACCAAGGACTTTGGACGGTGGTGCTGAGGATCAGAGGTGGGATGGCTGCATAGGCTTTGCCGGGGCCCGTACAGGTGGCCTAAAACAAGAACCTGGATAGCACGTTGCAAACGTGGGCTCTGCAAATAGGAATGCTCAAAATGTTAGTGCCCGAAGGAGCATGGGAGAGAGGGCAGAGCTGGGGCTGGGGGAGGAATCTTAACGTCGGGAGGACTGAGAGTGGGGAAGAATGGAAAGCCCCAGGACTGAGGCATGGAAGTGCGTGCATCCCGAGAGCAGGCAGGGACATCTGAGAGAACAATGGTAGGCCAGGACAGTGCAGTCACAGAGCCTTGAAGGGAAGCGTGAGGTGCAGGAAATCATCAGGAGACCAGACGGAGGACTGGCAAAGTCTGCTGAACTTGGCTGCATGGAGGAAAAGGCACAGAGTTTCATGGCAAGAGCCTGTTCAAATCTGTACTTGGCCATTCTACTGCCTACTAGCAACTTAGGATGAGCAAGAGACTTACCTCCTACTTGTCAGCATCCTTATTTACAAGCAGATGATACAGACTGGGCCCGTAAGATGCCCTGCCCAGCGCCTGAAACACGGCATGCACTCAATAAACGCTGTGATTAGTATGTTGGTGGCGGTGTTGTTATTGCAACTGGTGACCTTTAAGGAGAAAATATCAGTTCAGTACTGGGAAGGGGAGGGGAGGGGAAGAAGATGGGAACCAGATTGCAGGAAGTTAAAGGGAGCCAAAGAAACGGTGGGTGTAGATCACTTTGTGGGGGAATTCGATAGTGGAAGGAAGTTGAGAAATCCGGTGGTTGGGCAGCAGGAGGGCCAGCAGTTTCTTTGAGGCAAGTGAATGTTCACAAGTAACCTGGGGAGAAGAAACTGAAGATTTCAGAGAAACCAGGGGCAGTCCCTGGGAGCAGGCAGGGATGGCCCCCAGATGAGAAGACGGAGAGGAGCCCCTGACTGTTCTCTGAACACTGGCCTGCCTCTGCTCAGGTACCAGCCTCCCCACGAAGGCTAGGGCCAGAGGTCTTTCCCTCGGCCTCTTTCAGAGAGGGTGGTAGAAAGAAGAGGCCCAAGTTCTGGCCCTGACCCTGGCCATTTGTACTTGGCTGAGCCCTCGTCCTTGCCGGGCCCCTGCTTCCTCCTATGTCAATGAGGTGGCAGGGGGTGGGAGGGAGGAATCATCTCTGATTTGGGCCATGGCATCTCAGTGAGCATCACAAAGCGTTTTCTCTTCTGAAGCCTTTCTCCACGCTGATTAGAAGGAAGAAAAAAAAAACCAAACAACTTGGAGCTGAAGCTACCACCTCCCCCAGCAACCGGGACAATATTTCTGTTTCACACGTATTGCGAGCAGATCCGGCGATTCCATCAGTGCTGGCAGATCGCTGCCGAGCCTCCTGGTGTTTTAAATAGCATGTGCACTTCGTCCTGGCTTCTGGAATGAAGCAAGGGAGAGGCAGGAGCCTTGTGCTAGGCTGAGTGTCGCTGTTGATGAGGCACTCGACGGCTGCAGGCTTCTGAATCCTCAGAAATAACAACAATTTCTGCACACGCCACAATCTGTCCTCCAAGGCAGCAAATGCATCAGCTGCTGGTTATTTTGATACCCTAGATAAAAAGCTCTTTCGAGAAAATCTAGTGCAGAAAAACATTCTTATCCTCTGCCTGTCTGCACCATTCCTTCTGCCCGCTGTCCCTCAACTGTTTTGCATTCCTATAAACATAGCCGGTCCAAGCCTTAAAGTCCTTGTCTCAATTACCCAGGAGAAGGACATTTCCTTTAGGGCCTTTCGTGGAAACGGAAAAGGCAAGCGAAGACATACCTGGCTGTGGTCTCTGTGCCAGGGTCAGCCTGATCCTCAACCTGCTGGAAACTGATGCAGTGTGAATGGGTTGTCTGACAGCCACAGATGGCTCTGACCACTCTTGGATTCAGCAAGCATGTACTGAGCACCTACCGCGTACCAGGACCTGGGGAGACTGTGATACACGTGGGTAGGGACTAATCCAGCTCCCACAAGAACATGAACTCTCTGATCAGGGACTACGGCCATCTCACAATGCCTGGCACACAGTAAGTGCTCAAAAAGTAATCTTTGGAGTGTTTGTTTATTTGTTGGTCATTTACATGCCATTTACATGTCATTTACTTGAGATCCTTAAAGTTCAGGGACAGAAGCAGAGCTACACAGGGCTGGAAAGAGCTCTTATTAAACCAACATGTGCCATCAGAATACAATCAACAATTTGGGGGGTGGGGCATCTAGGCTTATATTCTGCTTACATCATTTTAAATTTCCCTCTTACACACCACATGAAAAAGAACCACAAGTGCCCCAAATCCTTTTGTCCTTCTGGGTGACGCCACAAGTTTGCACACAAAAGCTCCGCGTTCAACAACCATATTCTCTGTTATTCTAGAATTGTCAACTTCATCCCTAAATTCTCAGGCAGCTATTAGGTAAGAGGTAGGGCCGGTGCTTTGGAACAAGTTTCTACATGACACGATTGATGAATGAATTTGTCCTATTGTCTGGAAATTCCTTTGTTTATTTGACGATGCTAATTTCCTAACGCATCACCCTGAGTCTGATGCCGCCTTTGCAGAAAGGCCATTTATGGTGTCCCCAGTCGTTTGCACCCACCTCCAAAGTGTGTTCAGCCACCAGTCTGTATCTGAACAACTCAGAAGTGGAAGAGCCTTTGCTGGGAAACAACGAGGTCATACCAAAGCTAAAGCTGACTTTTAATTTCTGGGGCTTTCTTCCCACCTCATCCTTCTCAGAGTACGCATCGCCGGAGTGAACTTAGGTATGGGGGCAAAGGTGAAAACAGAAAGAAGTGAAGACCTCAGGCCAATATGTGTGAAGGGGGTTGGAAATGCCTAAGCAGAGCCTCGCTGTGTTCAAGTGACCTGCACTGGGGGTAAAGGGCTACTCTTGGATTGACAACAGAAGTCACTCCTGGGTCTCACTAAATCCCAGTACGCGAGGGTGACTTTCGCCTGTATTGTGCTGCATGCCTTCTCTGCTTCTCTCTGTCTCTGTCCCCACATCTGTTCCTCCTTGTGACATCAGGCACAGGGTGGGGGTTCAGCATACAATTTATTCAAGGGAGAAGTGAAGACATCTGAAGAGCTGGACCCCAGAGGGAGAGGGGGTGTGAATTTTCAAAGACCTATGGATCCCCCAGCACATTACAATCAATGATGTACACTTGGTGAAAAATCTGCCTTGCTCCTTTGGGGCTGGGGTGGGAAAGGGCAGGCTGTGGATCCAGATGAGCTCCCCTGTCAGGCTCTGAATCCAGGAACCCAAGAAATCCCAGAGATCCTGTCTCACTTAAAGTCCACACGGTGAGGATAAAAAGGAATTTGTTTAGGGCCTAAGGCTGGGCAGAGGCTCTTTCTGCCTAGATCAGTTTAGAGTGACAAACTCTTAACAAAGCTAAAGAAAGCTGCAGACCCTCTACCCAGAAAAATCCACACATCAAACACAGCCATACAAATTCGCCTACAATTTCAGAGGGATCAGTGATCGCAGCAAGGAAGCTTCTGGAATCTGGGCCCTTAAGTTCTAGCCCTGAATCTAAGTCCTGCTGCCTAAGTACTCTAGCCCTTGTCCCCACGCCCGACTTGCCCCTGCCTGGGGGCCTTCTAGCTGGTTCTGGTTTTCCGAGACGCCTCCTTCCCTTGAATCAGAGGAGCCCCGCACCTGCATCTCGCCAAGCTTCCCTGGGTGCTCTTTTCTCCCCGGGCGTCGGGTGGCGTCCCAGGCGGAAAGCTCTCTTGGCTTTTCTCTCTGGCTGCTAGGAGCAGAGGCAGCCAGAGAGCCTAGGGCACCGAGCGTGACGTCGGGCGGACCCCGGGAGCTCTGGCTGCAGGCGACGCGCGAGGCAAGGGCGGGGAGGTGCGGGGAGCTCCGGGCAACTCCGCCCACAACGGCCTGCTGGCCCTTTGGCGTCCGGAGCCGGTACCCCCGCCTGATGCCCCAGAAAATCCCCGTCCAGGCTTTGCGCGCGCGGCCCCTCCGACCCCCGTGAGTTTCCCTTTGACCTCCGGAGACTTGAACCCTTCCCTGGCTGTGTGGAGCCGGCCCTCCCGGGAGCTATCGATCTGTAACACCCAGGACCCCTGATAGCCCGACACCTCCGCCCACCAGAGCAGGTGCTGGGCCGGGGCTGGGGAGGGTTGCAGTGGGGGGAAGGATTTGGAGTGAGTGACTCAGGAGTCCGGGAGGAGGGGCTAAGAATTCAAGAAGCTTGTGTTAGAGCAGCTCGGCGCTCCTGCACAGCAGAGAGCGCTGGGAGCCGGAGGGGAGCGCAGCGGTGAGTCAGGCTGCCCCGAACCGAGCGCGGAGAGGGGCGCAGCGCGGGCAGGGGGCGCGGGCTGGCGCGGTTGGGCTCCCCGGGAGAGAGTGCATGGGTCCTGTTTTGGCGAGATCTCCGGGCACCCCCGAGGCTCCCGCGGGCTGAAGTGCAGCAGTGTCCCGAGTGGGTGTGGGAGCGCGGGAGCCTGGGCAGGCGGGCGAGTCCGGGAGAGCAGCGCTCTCTCTCGCTCTTTGGTCGAGGAGTTCCGGGTCTCCCGATGGCCCGAAGTCCGGGAGGCATCCCTGGAGCCTGCAGTGGCCGCAACGGCTGTGCCAGGGACTACCAGCTCCAGGGCGAAGGGGACCGCGCGCAAGTGAGGGAGCGCGAAAGAGCGTAGAGAGAGGGATGCGCGGGCTGCGAGCGCGCCGGGAGGGGAGGAATGGTGGTCTGCGCCGCGGCGGGCGAGTGCGCAGCGCGCGCGGGCTGGTGTGTGCGCGGAGTCCGGAAAGTGCTACGTCGCCCCCAGGTGAGGGGATGAGCCGGGCAGGGCTCACTGGAAGCGGTGCAGGGAACCGAGTAAGGGTCCTTGGGCTCCTCCGCGAGTCGCTGGAGGGCTGGGAGACCCTAGTGAGGGCCCCAGGGCTCGGCAGAAGGAGCCTGTGCACCAGGGGACCTCCAAGGAGCCGCGCTGGACCGAGGTCGCCAAGGCTTAACCCGGCTACTTGGGTCACAGGCCTCACCTCCAGCTGTCTGCTGCCAGGTGTAGGAGAAGCTGGAGGGGTGGGGCGGGCAGCGCCTTGGGTCCAGACGGCAAGGACAGAGGGGAGGCAGAGAGAGGACTCAGAGGTCAGGAAGCGGCATCTTTGGGTCAACACGAACAAGCGGCTTAGCAGTGTTTGATTACAACTCTCCTTTCAAAAAAAAAAAAAAAAAATCTCTGAGATTCTCATGGAAGGTGTTTTCTGCTTGAACTTTCTCTTCCCTTGTGACTTGAGAGATTAAAAAAGATCCTGCTTGCTAGGCTGGTTTTTCCAAGTTGTTCCAGGTTGGAAGTTGTAACAGTTTGAAGGATAATTTATGGGTGTTTCATGCATTAAAGTGTGTTACAGCAAAGCCTGTTGGGTGCTGTGGGTATTAAGGAAAACTTAGTGCACGTTCCCAGCTGGAAACCAAAATAGTGCTCTCCTGGGTGCCTCTGCCCCATCTGTCATCTGAGGCCAATGGAAATCCTGGAGAAAAGGTACTTGATTAATTGTCCTGGCTCCATCCTGTGGGCACACCCACTGCCAGGGCCAGCCCCCTCTTCCCCTCCACGTGCAGGGCCAGCTGCCTTCTGCAAATTCACACATGGTGGTGGAAGGCCCACCAGTGACACCGTTGCATGGTCTTCAGGCTCTTGAAGCTGCCAATTCAGTCCGCTGGAGGGGAATACTTCTCCCTCCCAGAGCAGCACAGAAAGGGCAGCAGCACTTGGGCCCTGCCCGCCCGTCTTGCGCAGTGTTTTCGGTTTTTTACGGAACGTCTGAAACTTGCTCCCTCTGCAGAAGAAAGGGCTACATCAGATCTGGATGGGCGCCTTCTGTGGATCTTATTCTGGAATAAGTCATATGTCAGCCTCGGCAACCCAAATGTCAATCCATGTTGGGCAGTGTTCCCGGAGGTTCAGAGGGGACTGCGGACTGGGCAGAGAGGGCGGGGAGGAGTGGTCTGGGGGCTGGGGCTGGCGCTGCTGGCATTGACTCGCTGAAGAAGCGCGTGGTGTTCCTCATACTTGGGTCCGTCAGTTGCAGGGGGTGGGGTTCGCGTCACGTGTTGCCAAACCCCTCCTCCTTTCCCCAATGTTTTTATGCAGGTGAAAGAAAGGGCAGCCTTGAAGGGGAAAATGTTAGGAGGCACCACAAATGGTCCCCCAGGAGCGTGGGGACCCATGTGTTGATGGACTTGTAGGAGTCCCTCAGAGGATTTTATAACCAGCTGCTGGGGCCACCCCTTCCCTGGGCAGCCTTGTCACCCCTGAAGCAGCCCAAGCCTACCAGCAAGTGGAAAAATTGGGTCCGCTGGGGACAGTCATCCTAGTCTGGGTGACTCTTCCTGCACCTTTAGTCCTTCTCAAAGCAGTGAGGTTCTCACCTCCTCCTATTACCCACCCCTCGTCACCCCCAGCTGGGGGCCCAGAGGGAGGTTTGACATTCTTCTTCTCCTCCGTGGAGAAATTCTGGCAGTGGCCAGGACCAGGAAGGGGGCCCCGGCTGCCTGCCGACATCAGCAGGGAGGGTAGGGCATGGCAGGGCAGGGCTGGAGCCTGAGGGAAGTTTCTCATCGTTACTGAGATGAAACTGATGAGAAAGTCTCACCTCTTCACTTTGCAACAAGCACTGAGCACTCCTGCGGCACAGTCGAGTGCCCTTTGCAGCGGCAGTTGCATTGAGCTGCAGAGAAATTACCAGGAGACGTCCTACTGCTCTTCCCTACTATGCCTAGAGTGGAGGCAACGCCCAAACCCCTGAGCCAACATCAGTGCAAGACCAGGGACCAGAGCCCCAGCCATTGATCTGCTCCCAGTAAGAACTGGTAGGGATTTCGGGGTCCCGAGCAGGCCTTGGAGACGTTTGCTGGCAGCAAATACTCTGCTCTTAGGAGGCAGTGGAAGGTTTGCTGAGGATTCACTTAAAATCTCTGGGTATCAGGGGCACCTGGGTGGCTCAGTCGGTTAAGCATCTGACTCTTGGTTTCTGCTGAGGTCATGATCTCCCGATTTGTGAGATCAAGCCCCTTGTCGGGTTCCGTGATGGCAGTGTAGAGCCTGCTTGGGATTCTCTCTCTGCCTCTCCCAGTCACGCTCGCTCTCAAAATAAATAAATAAAACATTTAAAAATTTTTCTGGCTAGGTCTGAGCAAAATAAAACCTATGTTCCCAGAGGGTTTCTCTTTCTTTGACTGGCACTTCCAATCTTGCAAATCACCACCTAAACTGTCAGCTCTCAAGCTCACCCAGTCTTGAGAAATCAACTCTATGATGGACCAGTGTCACAGAACAGTTTATGGTGGCATTAAGCATTAGGCAGATAAATGTAGGTGGAAGACCGTTCCCCGACCCACTCCCAGGGACCTTGCGTCTTGACAGTGAGCACACGGTTGACATCCTAACTCCAAAGAGCAGTAACACCAGGATGGCCCTGAGGCAGAAATGCAGCTGGGGAAACCAAGGCTTTGGAGTCATTGGCCTTTAGATCAGGTGTGCACAGGGATGGAACTGTCACTGTTAGAACCAAGGAGGCTAGACCTTCCGCCACAATGATTGGCCAAGACCAGAATAATGACAATATACAATAAAAAAGAGTTTCTCAAGCTTCCTGATGGTTTTTATTCTTCTTCTATTGGCTGCTTTACATGTTTTTGAGGAGCCTCTATAGACCATTGGCCTCAGACTCTGACATAGTAGGAATCAGATTGAAACACTGAGATGATCTCTTGACATTTTTTTGCTGTATTGTGGGCAAACGTTCTGTAGTAGTCCTGAGTTGGGAGACAGGAGAGAAAAAAATCTTTGTGACCTTGAGCAAGTCACTCAACCTGTCAGGCTTCACTTTTCCAATCTATAGGACAGTTGTATTGAATTAATAGTGTTTCCCAATGGGACTTACTTTGGGGACAATTCTTGGTTAAGGGTGACCTACTTACATAATGCAGGAAGCTTAGCATCCCTATCTTGCCTGCTAAATAAATGCCAGAAGTCATGGCGACAACCAAAAATTCACCTCCCCCACCCCCGCCACTGCCCCTCATATATGGGTAAATGCCTATTAAAAGGATAATACTCTTCTCGGTCAAAAATTCCCTTGGGAATTACCAATAAGTGCCTTTCTTCCAGGCCCCACTCTCGGGGCCTCAATTATTTAATCATTGACTTGGGGCTTCATCTCCAAGAACCAGCATATCAGTCTCCAGGAGGCCATTGGCAGGAACCTCAGTGCTGTGGTCCCACCAGGAATCACTCTGTCCCTTTTGTCACTGGAGTATGACTACAAATGACCCACATGAAAAGAAAACCAGCAAGAGTGGGGGGAAGGGACAGGTGGTATTAGAGCATGGCAGCTTTCCTTCCCTGCCATATGCTGTTAAAAACACAGGCAGACTGCTTGCCCCGGGTGTCCACAGCTCTGGGAGGGAATCCTTCCTTCCTTTACTAAATGGATCACACTCTGGCACCAGGAGGTCCCTTTCCTGAATGAGAGAATGAGAAGGCAGAACCCTCTCCGGCACTGCCGGCACTTAATACAACATGGGGCCATGTTGATAGCAAATTAATACAACTGTGCCCAAGCTGTGAGAATAAATGGGAATCAAAAATGTGACATTTGATTGAAAAAAGTCAGCCAGCAATGCTACACTGGAGGGGGTGGTGCTTGGAACACTGGGTTTATTCTCAAGGAGAACAGCTCATGTTATACTTACGCCCGCCCCAAGCTCTCACTGTAGGACAAAAGATGGAACCGGTTGATTATTCATAGTGCAGAGGGCTGAAATGAATGCCATCTTGGGAGAAACACCTGCTTGCTACACCCCTCCCCCCGCCCCCAAGTAATAGAAGAGGGCTGGCAGGGTTTAGAGTTGACTCTTAATGAGGGGGTGGGGGAAGGACATAGGAGACCTAAGGAGATCCCTGATGAGGCCAAGAATGGTCTGGTGATGCAGTCTGTCAGGTGGGACCAGCAGCAGTGGCTTTTTAAGTTGCCCAAGACTTGGGCCAACCCCTTCCACATGCAGAGAGTCTTTTCATTAGTAGTAGGATTAGTCAGAGTCAGACAGTCAGGGTTTTCCCGAAAACTGACCACGAGGCAAAGCAGTTGGAGATGCTCTGGCACCTTCCTGCGCTGGCTTCTGCAGGTGGAGGGTTGCAAGTGCAAGGACCTGGCTCCCGAGTCAGTGGGAGGGAATGGCCCAAGCCACCCCACATCGAGGGCAGTTAGGATCCACCACTGCCGGAATCGTTTCCCAATAACCACTTAGTACAGATGGGCTGAGTCTCCCAGTTCCTCTGGCTGTTCCTTCGGTAGCCGGGGTTGGTGACGTGCTCGTGTGTCTGCATTCTGCATGCTGTCCCCAAGGGAGCTGAAGGAGGCCCGGCTGTCTGTTAGAAGCCATGAGCACTCGGCCCAGGTGGGTGGTGGAGGGAGGTCCTGCCTCCCCTCAGCACTGTGGGTCTGAGGCATGGACAAAGTGACTTGCTTTTCAAT
Source organism: Acinonyx jubatus (assembly GCF_027475565.1). NCBI lineage: Eukaryota > Metazoa > Chordata > Mammalia > Carnivora > Felidae > Acinonyx > Acinonyx jubatus. Next base: position 97,027,080 of record NC_069381.1, on the reverse strand, counting down.
CTGGTGACACGCCATCCCATGTTTGGACTCGGGAAGACCTGACTCAGAGGCTGAGTCCCTGGGCTACCGCCTCATCCTTGTCAATAACCAGGTGTCGGACCCCCGAGGTGTGTGGGAGATGCCAAGAGAGGCAGGGTCCCTTTGGACGGTGGTTTTGAAGTTGGAGCCATGCTGGGCTCTAACTGCCTACGAGATGCTGGACTAGGTGACACAGGTGACAGAGGGGAGAGGGGTGACCACCCAGCAGAGAGAGCTGCAAGGGGTCACCTGTGGTATGGCGTCCTCTTCCATGAAACAGAAGTAACAGTAGAGTAGTACCCGCTCCTTCGGGCTGTGGTGCGTAGTAAGTGGGACGCATGCCAGCACCTGCCGGGCATGTGGGAGGTACCGCGCAGGCACGACTCTCCTTCCCTCGTGTTCTCCCTCGGAGGGACTCATCTGAGGAGGTCATCCCGTCATGCCTTTTCACTTCAGGTCAGACACTATCAGCTTTGCACTTTTTCCTTTTCAAAGTTTATTTATTTATTTTGAGGGAAGGAAGGGTAGGGAGATTGGGAGAGAGAGAATCCAAAGCAGGCCCCACACAGTCAGCACAGAGCCCGACGTGGGGCTCGAACCCACGAACCATGAGATCATGGCCTGAGCCGGAGTCGGACGCTTAACCGACTGAGCCACCCATCCTTACGCTTTTGAGATCTCTGCGTCTCTATCAAAAACTTTGCTGCATGGAGGGAAGAAATCTCTTTAACAGCATTGAAGGCTTTTCTAAGAACTTACTCACCTATATTTGGACCTTCTGTAATTAACATACTCATTTTGATAGAATTTTAACCAAAGCCTTCATTTCTGAATTCTTTTTGCCTCATAACGTCCAGGGGAAAGACGACGCGAGGATAATTTTCTTTCAGAGGCCAACTTCTCAGACTTTTACTTCAGCAACGTTAGGCAGTGCTCTCTAAATAAGGCATTTCTTGAGAATGGCCATTTGCACTGGCAGCTTTAACAGTGTTTTGGTTCCTTACCCCACATACCAATGCCTCCTCCTCCAACCACTTGTGTCTTGGGGATTTTATGTATCTTATCAAGTTTACAAGAGGAGAAAGAAGGAGGAAGTGAATTTTTCTATGACAGCAGGCCGGTTGTGCTTCTCCCGACCAAGGGTCCCTGGCTGAGTAGCTGTCACTGAACCACCTATAGCCTGTGGTTAAAGGGGACACAGCCCCCACCCCACTGGGGAGGCAGGTCCCCCAGACATCAGGCCTGTGGATTGATTTTCCTTTTGCTCAGCCTCTTTATTGAGGCACTAACCAGGGAGATTGGGCATGATGGGGGGGGGGTTCACGATCCATATAAATCATGATCCCATCTCATCAAGGAGTTTGCTCAGGAGTCGAGATTGAAATGGCTTTACAGGCTCATCAGATAACATAAGTGAGGTAAGTCCAGAGACTGGTGGGGACCACGGTGAGCTCCAGAGTGCACCCCGTCCAAAGGGGACAAGCCATCTGTCACTTTGCGGGATTGTAGGGCCAATGTGGCCAGGTCTTCCAACTTTTCAAGAGAAGTCAAAACTTTGAGCTTAAACGTATTATGTCCTCACTTTCAAAACACCCATGCAGACCCAACAGAATCTGTCAGCAGGCTTTTTTATCTTCTCAGTTAGATTAACACACTTGGAGCAGTTGAGGGCAGCATGAGGATGGGACCAGGGGAGCTAGCTGAAGAAGTGCTAATGTGGTGGCTGTAGGAGCCCCAGGAGGGGAGCGGTCTGAATGATGTGGTGCACTCCAGGGGGGCTTCCTGGAGGTGGGGGGTAGGGCTGGATATAGAAGGAACCTTGGCACACAAAGAGACAGAACTAGCTCCCGATCCCATGGTTCCACCTCTTATTGGTTCTCTGACCACGCTCCTTAATCCCTGTGTGCCTCAGTTTCCTCATCTGTAAGAGGGAATCACAATGCCAATCTTAGCGGGCACTCGAGAGGTCAGAGAAGTGGATGCTGGAAGGCCCAAACTTAGCCCAGAGCCTGCAATGCAGGAGTGCCCAGTAAGCCTGCTCCTCAGGCTGGCTGGGTGGGTGGGGGTTTGGCCAGCTCGGGGGGCTTTAAGAATACAGAGCCAGAAGCATGAAGGAGAAGGGCCCCTCACTGAGCTTTGTGGATCATTGCTTTGTAAGGACTTGGGTCTGTCGCTTTTTCTGCCCCAGAAAAAGGACAGAAGGTGTAGTTATTTTTCTCATCTCTCGCCCTCCTCCTCTTTCTCCCCACGGCCTGTGGCCACCTGCCTACTTGTTCTCCATCAGGATCCCACCCTTTTAAAAACCTGACCTGAGCCACAGCAGAAAAACACAGCTCTACTCAGTAAGAAGGAAAAGGACTCTGGGAGGCTGTATAGACACGCACGGCAAATATTCAAGGAATTCTTAGGAATAAAAAAAAAATTCGTAAATCTGGATTTTTGCATGAGGCCATCACAGGAACATGTTTTCTCAATTAGCATGCACATTGCTTGGAGTGAAGTCACCGAGTCCACGGCTCATCAGGGCTGACTCGTGCTGAGCCATCTGATCTGGACTTCACTTTCCATGACCTGACCCTGATGCAACCAACCCTGTCACTGTCCCTAGCTGTCGAAACAGATTTATCCCCGAAATCCCAGACCAGGGTGGAGACACACACCCTCCCCTAAAGAGCAGTCCAATTTCAGATCCTAGGTGTGCTCACGAAAAATTGAGAAAGGCAACGTGAGTCTTGACGGTGGGTTGATGGATTCCCCATGTGACCTTGTGTGTTTCTTTCCCTCTGGCATTATTGTTAGGTCGTGAGCACACACTGCCTCGTGAGGCGAGAGGAGTCCTTTAGGCTCCGAAAGCAGTGAAAAGAGTTCTTTTGCAAGCATGCGTCAACTGCCTAAAATATTGTATTAGCTGGTGCCTGAGATCAGCGGTTATGTTTTCTGGATGATTTCCTGGACTGACTGTTCTCCAAGCAAATGGCTTTGTCAGATATTTGTAATTTCTGAAATATTTGATTGATGATGACCCCCTCCACCAGAGGGATGGTCCTGAGTGCATGAGTAGCAGCATGCCTCAGAAGCAGAGATGCTGCCCAGCATCCAGCAAGATCAAGCAGGAAGTTGAAAAACATTTCAAATCAACTGCCATCAAGTAGAGGAAAGGAAAACTTTTTTCAAAATACAGATTGAGTCCCATCAGGGGGATATGAAACCAATTTAGTAGTATAACTCTCTCTCTCTCTCTCTCTCTCTCTCTCTCTCTCTCTCTCTCTCAATGCAAGAGAGTAGAATAAAATTTTTAAAAATCAAAATGCATTGCATGTAGCAAAAAGTATTCATGAAACTTGTGTTTTAGTGGTATGCACGCTTACACGTACGTATGTGCAAACCGGATCATGATGGAAAATGAATTTTTTCATGACGAGTCATGGTTTAAAAAGTTTAAAAGCTACTGGTATAGACAGCGGCATGGTTTAGAAAAGGGCGTAGCTCCGAAGCCAGACAAACTTGGAGTTAAGTCCCAGCTCTGTGACTCCCGGTTGTGTGATGTTGGGTAACCTGAGTTCTCACAGCATCAGTGTCCTTCTCTGGGCAGTCAGATGAATTCCATCCTCATAGGGCTGTTGTGTAGATTAAGTGACAAAGATGTATGAAGTGCCTGCCACCAAAGTGGCCCTCTGTAAGTGAGAGCTGCTGTTATCATCTGTCTTCTCCTGCCTCCCCCTCCTCCTCCTCCCCCTCCCCTTCCTCCTCCCCCTCCCCCTCCTCCCCATCCTCCTCCTCCTCCTCCTCCTCCTCACCCCCTCCTCCTCCTTTATCACTACTCAACCTCATCAGAACTATGACTTCCATTTTATCATCCCTGAATTTTGTTGTTTCTCTGGCAAACCAAGCTTGTCTTCGTTCCCACCTTCTAGATCATGTTTCTCCCATTTCATGCTTGCAGAGCCATCTCCCTGTGATCCTGTTGCCCACTCATGACCATGGCTTCACTGTCCAAGGGGCACAAGGCATCCTTCCCTGTCACTGGGAACCACCAGAGGGATATCGCCACCTCTTCTGGCCTTGGGACTAGGACAAATGCTTTGGTCCTAATGCGGATGCAGGGACTCTGGAGGGAGCTTCTGTTCCCACAAATCACATCCTTCCCCTTTAGTATATTTTTATAAGGGCAGCAGAGCTAAGATACCATTAAAATGTTGACATTGTCAAAATACTAAAGAAGTTCCTGCCCAGACGAGAGAGCCTAACATTTTCTCATGAGCGAGGCTCCAGACTGCCCCAATGCCGGGGGTTTGTTTCTCTCCTGGTACAAACAGCTTAAAGGCTCCTAATGTGGACACTTGGGACATCCACCTTCGGGCAAGCCAAACCCTAATCCTAACTCCAGCCCTCACCCTGGCCCACAATCTGTCACTGACCCGAGACCTCCCCTTCCTGGCAGGCGGTACCTGAGCGACCCACACCGGAATCCTAGTTTGGGGCCACAAGGGTGAAATGTCCCAATTTTCTTGAGAGCCTGGCTAATGCAGCCCCAGAAGACAGATCAGTGATGACAAACTGCCTGCCTCTTTGTTCACGTGGAATTGTCACCTTCCCCCCCTCATCTGTGTTTCTTCGTGCTCCCCTGGGGCTCATTCCAGCTCTCTCCTCATAAAATGCCCTCCCCCTGGGCCCCATTTTCACCACTAACACTCAAAGAGGATTATTAGTGACATCTCCTCAAATGCTGAATTCCTGTCCAGACCAAAGATTTAATGCTCCTTTCCGGGCACTTAAGACATCTCTCTTTGAGGTTTCAGGGCAGTGGGGCAGAAGGGGAGAAAAGGGACCTGGTCCTAGTGTTAATTTCCGTCTCTGTAAGGGAATTCTCTCCCCTCCACCACTCATTGGGCTATGCCCTATGAAATTAACATCACCAGGTCAGTTGCACATTCTAACTAACATTTTTAACAGAGGGACACTCCTGCATGTACCCAGTCCCTTCCCCCAAGCAGGTGGGTTATACTGAGCCGAGCCCTGGAGCTTGCGCGGACAGCAGGCGAAACAGCCAAGACGCTGTTTAAATACATCATCATTGCACCTGGTTTTGTGGTTGTTTTTATTTTTAAGGAAAAAACAAACGCCGACTTACTTTTTCTGTGCCCCAAAGGCGGGGGTGGGGGAAGCATATTTCCACCCTTCCTGAAACTTGCAGTGACAAATGGAATCAATTGTCCCAGAACATGACACAAGACCAAGAATGTTTCTTAGGCATGAAATGAATTACCTTTCTTTTCATCTGGGTTCAAGAGTGTGGTGTCTGTCCTTTCTGGGGGAAAGTGTGAACACCCAGAAATGTTTTCGTTTTCTTTTCTGAAGAGGTCAGACACCCAAAGCCTGACTCCAGACTTCACGCCCGTGTGTCAGCATCTCTGTGTCTTGGAAGTGGAAGGAAATATTTGGGGCGGGGGAAGGGCTTTTCAGTGTTGTTGTTTTGAATTTTTCTAAAAAAGAGCAGGGCATGTGAGGAAGTGGACGGCTTAATAAAGCAAAAATATGTTTCAAAGGTTCTTTTTAAAGGATCTTGATGGTTAAGCAAAATAATAATTTAAATTGACACAGCACACAGAAGGTCCCCTTCTCATCATGTCAACTTCTTGAATGATTATGGCCCCATTACAGAATTCTGACTGGCAAACTCACGCTTGGGAGAACTCCACAAACCTGTCGGGAGTTCCTTTCTTTCATGGGCTGGAAAGGTTGTTATGTAAGAAAGAAAAAATGGCTAAGTTGGGTATAGAGTACTTCTTTCACCTCGGTCATACTCAGATTCGGGAGACCAGGGGTTTATCGTTGGCTCAGCCTTCTCTAGCTGTGTAACCTGGTCAAATCGCAGAACCTCCCTGAGCCTCTGAGTCTTAATCTGTACAATGAGAGTAATGATATTGCCCCTCTGTACCGCGTAGGGCTGCTGCTTTGACTATGGCTGCCAGCTGGGGAAGCACCTTGGCTATGGATAAACAAAGTGAAGTGTGAAAGCCCTGGACGAGGAGTGTGGGGCTCCGGGTACCAGTGCTGGTTCTGCCCTTGGTTGGGTAGGGGACCTTGACAGTCACTTGCCCTACGTGAGTGATGCTAGCTCCCTCCCGCCCATACCAAACGCAGCAGCAGATGTGAAAGCATTTCGCATAAGCTTGGGAAGAGATGAGCTGTTCCTGCCATGATGGGAACAGAGCCTGTGCCGGGCATTGAACGGGCCTAACGCAAGAGGCCAAGGGCAAAAGTGTGGAAAAAGTGGGAACGTGGAATCAGCCCCTCCAGGATTCCAGGTCCAGGGGGGGGCTAAAAACGCATGTGATGGAGAGTGAGTTACTGTACCTTTTTGACTTCTAATTTCCTCAGCTGTAAATGGGACTAACAGAACTTCTTGGGAAGGATTAGACAAGGTGACTTCTGCTACGTCATTTGGTTGCCCAAAACCCGGTGTTGTAGGGGTCGTTGACGCTGAGCACAAATGGATGCCTCAGGAGCTGCTCAGCTATTTGTCGACCCGGCCGTGGACAGGATATGGTGGATGTAGTTACAGGGTCAGATGCCGCAAGGACATGAGCTCTCCTAATGTCCCTTCTCCCTTCTCTGTCCCCTTGGGTGGCTTTGCCTTCTCTCCTGACCTCTAAATGTTGGAATGCCCTGAGCTCAGTCCAGGCTCTTTCCCTTTCTGTATCACTCTCTTCCTGGATATCTCATCCTCCCCAGGCACTAAATACAGTCCACCACTTCTGAGTGTCTGTTGCCAATGTGGACCTTTCCCCTGAGCCCGTAGGTCTCATGGGCTACTGCCCCGTCCACTTGGATATTGCAGATTTAGGTCTTACTTTAGCCTTCCCTATTTTAGATAATGACATCATTATCCCCACAGTTGTTTGGACCCCAAAGCTAGAAATCATCCTTGTGTCTACCTTCCTGGTCACCTCTCATCCAATTCACCAGCAAGTCTTGTTGATTTCAAAATAAATTCTGAATGCAATCACTGCTTACCATCCCGCCACTGCCTGGTCCAGACCGCTATCACCTGTCCCCCAGACTACTCCAGAACCTCCTCATGGAGCCCCCTGCCTCCACTCTTTTAACCCCGCTGCAGTCAGTGTGCCCTTTTAACGGTGTCAGTCACGTCCCATGATTTCTCAGGCCTCAACCTTCCAATGTCGTCCCACTACACATGGAATACAATCCATACTTCTGCCTGTCCCCTGTCACCCGGGGGACATCTGGCAGGCTCTGGAGATAAATTTTAATGGTCACAAGTGGGAGGTGGGGATGGTGACACTGGCATCTAGGGAGTGGAGTCCTGGGATGCTCTAAATATCCTACAGTCCATAGGACAGCCACCTGCAACAAAGAGTTACCCGGCTCCAGGTGTCAGTAGGGTTGAAACCCTACTGGGAGAAGCCCTGCCTTTCCATGGTCTGGACCCTGCCCCTGTCTCCAACATCCTGGATCTCTCCTCTCCTTGACTGCTATGTGGCAGCCACACTGATCTCCTGGCTAGGTCTCTGGCACACTAATCTGTTTACTGTCTCAGGGTCTTTGCGCTTGCTGTTTGGGACTCTTCTGCCCACAGGTCTTCTTTGCATGGTTAACTTTTGTTAACCTCTGTTCAGAGGTCACCTCTTGATTGCCTAATTTAAAATATCTATTTCCACTCCCTACCAAACCCAGCCACCGGTAGACTCTAGCTAGCCCCTTCCCGTGCTTTATTTTACAGTACTTAATTCTAGTATTCGTCTATTTGTGTGCTGTTTCCTCCACAGGAATGTAAGAATGAGGGTTGGAGCTTTGCTATATTGAGCTCAAAAAGCATTGGTTGAATGCATGAGGTTGGTAAGTGTGGCATAGACGTGGATTATGACAGAAGGCTAGGAAAGGAGATGCGTGGGATCTGCATTTTGGAGAAGGCTGCCTGGAGGAGGCATGACATGGGCTGCACAAATAGTTTGTGGAGTCCCTTTCAGCTAAGGGGTCGCAGGCAGAGCAGGGCTGTGGAGGCTTGGCTGCCTCTGGTAAATGCACGGCGGCCCAGGGAGCTGTTGTAGACCAGAGCTGGACGTGAGCTTTAATATTCAGCAGGACAGAGAGCGAGGCTGGAAGGCTCTGAGACGTGTGACTGAAGAGAGGAGTCAGAGAAGGGAGGTGAGTGGGGGAAGGACAGGAGCAGGAGGGAAAAATCTAAACTCAAGTGGGTCCTGGTCAGGGGCAGAGCCTGACCTCCCTTCCTCCCTCTACCTGAGGGAGGCTGAGACCCGGGAGGGAAGAGCGGCCATCTCCAGGGGAAAATCTCTGGATCCTGAAGATCAATGGAGAAGGGCCATTGGTCATTCCTAGGGAAGGAATGGGGGATCTTATGCCATCACTTTCAGGAGCTCAGTGAAGGGCTGAGTAGGACCAAGTGTACCGGAAAGGCCAATGAGGGGTGAAATCAAGCATCGCACACAGCCCAGCAGAGACTGGGTCCTGAACAGACACACTGGCCTGTATTGAGTTAGTATGATTATCGTGCGATAATTAGGAAAATTGTGGTTCCAGGAGAGCGTTCAGTGTCAGACATTGGTCCTATGCTTCAGTTAAAAAAAAAAGGAATTCCCATAATGCCACCTGCAATGATGGACGGTCTGTGTTTAAAACATGGTAGATGAGGCAGGCGTCCCCCAGCCCTAGGTCAACCCCTGTTCTTGAGGTGGGGGTGGGGGATGTTTTAGACCACGGATCCTTTTCCTAGGTCTCAGGATCCTGAGGGATGTAGACCATGGAGTCTCCCATGGGAGGGGAATGCCCCGTCCCAGATACACAGCTCTGGTCATCCCACTACTCCAAGTGACACAGGATGGTCAGGGTCTGTGCCCTCAGGGCCACCTCAGGACAATTACTCATAACTGGTTCATTTTGCTGCCTGGATACTTCTGAGGATATGACTACAGGGGATTAGCTGGCCGACACCTCATTTTATTAGTCTGTTAAATGTAGGTTTAAAGTAATACACCTCAGATGGAGACAGCTTATTCCAGCCTACCAAAAATATCATTATGAACATTTACAAGGTCTAAAGGATGATGTCATGGTGATGAAAGTCAGATGTGTTGCCTTACCCTAATGTCTAATTTAGCCCTGACTCAGTCCATAGAAATATGTATTTTCCCACAGACGTGGTCTCATAGCTGCTTTGTAGGGCTAAGGTGATGAGGTTGTCTGTCACATAGCTTCGGAAGTCATAAAACGCTCGAGCTGACCAACCCTTTCCGACTCCCTCAGAGAACCGCTCGCTGACTTTGGCTTTTTGTTTACAAAACCTATCGGCCAACTTGCCGGTGGGGCCCCCTTCCATCATTAGGTCCCCTTCTTGGTATGCAGAGGTTTGATGCTTTCAAACTTTGGCTCCATCAAAAGGTGATCTCTGACCGTTCATCGTACTAAGAAATGCATGCTGGATAAGGCTCAGCCTGATGCTTCTGTTAGGGGCAAATGCTTTTAGCAGCCATCACATTGTCTCCATTGGAAGGCAGTGAACCACTCACAGACAACAGCGCAAGCACAAGGCTGGCCTTGGTCCTTTCTTCCTACTGATGGGTGACTTTAAATACATCACATACTCTCCCTTTGATTCTCAGCTTCCTCAACTGTACAAGTGGAATATAATAACAATACCCCCTTTCTGAAATGGTGGTTCAATGAGAGAAAATATGTAATCGTGCAGTATTTGGCACTTAAAAGCTCTTCAACAGACAGCAGATATTCTCCTTGAATTATTACAATCTTAGAAAGTTAAATTTCAGACATCAGTCAATGACTCACGGAAATATTTTGGAGCTTAAGGTCTTTGTAAAGCGAGACGGAAGGGAATGGAGCTTAAATCCCCAAACAAGGAAGACAGAAGGCCAGTGTCGTGGCGTCGCTGTGACTTACTGCTCATTTGTAGAGTGAGCCTCAGTTAAGCCATCTGTAAGATCGGGGTAGTAATGCTTATAAAATGGCTAACATAGCACCTGGCACTTAAGCCTTGAAGGGTCTAGCATTGTACGTTACCATAATCACAACCTGTGTTCCTCATGCCAGTTCCTCTTTCAACCCTTTCCTCAGGTCCAGCTTCTACATACACAGGTGCAACCAGGTTCCTAAGCCCCATTCCAGAATTTAGGCCAGGACCGCTCCCCACCACCCGTCAGGGTCTGTTCCTGCCACCGGGCATTTGCAGCCAGCTAAAAATCACTCCCATAGATTTCTGGGATCCACTCCTTGCTGCCTCCATGTGGCTTTGTCCCATGGAAAGGCAATGTCATGTTCTGCACACATGGGGAACAGCCCCTTGTCTTTTCTTTCCTACCAGGGACCTGGGGGTGGTCCTACCTGGCCCTCACCTCTCATTCCTGGGATGGTCAAAAAAGCAAGGGAGCCGTGGCCCCTGAAATGAGCCAGCAAAGGGAAAGGTGGCCCCAAACTTAGCTTTTGCCTTTGGCTTTGCCGGGAAGTGCTGGACCGGGACAGAAGAGAAATCCCAGAGACAAGCATCTTCTGTGTTTCTTAGACTCCGGGGAGAAATACATTGTAGGTGGTCGCCTTTATGATCAAAGCTACCAAAACCTATCAAGTGTTCTGGAGATGTTTCTGTTCATGTGTCCCTAAGCAAACATGTAAAAAATGGAGGGACTTTTTGTTCCCTCCAAAACTGGTATTGAGGACGAATTTTCACTGCCAGGGTGAGGTCTGTCTCGAAGCTAAGTGTTTAGCAGGTGCCTCCGAGTTCTCACTGTGTGCACTGCCCTGTTCTGGGCTTTAGGGGGCCGCAGGGCCATTTAAGACCTAGACCTGCCCACAGGCACTTACGAGCTGATTGGCACCTCTTAGTTCCCTTTGAATTCCAAGGAAGCCTTGAGTCTTTTGGGAAAACAATGACGGAGATGAATCTAATACCGCAGGGCTGGCTGTCAGATGGATTCTTCTATGACCCGGTGACCTTGGACATGAAAGGGAAACAAAAACATTTCATTATAAGATTTTCTTCTTCCCTTCTTCTCTCTCTCTCTCACACACACACTTGCAAACACACATATGCTATATGCACATCACACACACACATACACACATCACACAAAAAAGTGGACACATTGCTAAGGTGGGCTGCAAACATTTGCAAATCACACTGCCCTTCTGAAATCTTGCATTCTTTTTAAAAATATGTATTTGCAAATGGGGGGCGGAGGGAAAGAAGGAAAAAAAACCAAAAGCTAGAGGATAAAGTGCCCTGGTTGGGTAAGATCACAGAGCTCGGAGAAAAGCCCAGGACAGGCCTCACCTCATTTCTTTCCTTGGTCACCAGCTGTTTACTAAACACCAACTTGGTGGCAGGCGCTGTGCTGGGCACCAGCGATCCAGGGACACAACTATAGAGTCCCCTCCCTCGCAGGGCTCACAGACGAGCGAGGAAGACAGGGATCAACAGTCACACGAAAAGAGGTTCACATGCCCCTAGAGAGGGTACATTAGCAGGGCAGGGGAGCTCCGGCAGGAAGGTATTTGAGGTTCGTTTGAGACCTCCAAGGCAGGCAGGGGGAGAAGGGGAGTTGCCTCCAAGATAAAGGAAAGTCCTCTTTCCCCGTCCAGGAAAACGCTTCGTTCGGACGGTGTTGGGCTGCGGCCGGCTCACCCGGGCTTGCACCTGCTCCCCTGTGAGCTTCTCTTCCCGGCTCACACTCAGTGAGGTCACACCGGTAGCTGGCACTTGGCCACGGTGGGAGTAGTCACATCACGGGAAGCAGCAGGTGCTACCAATCAAGACGCCTCTCTCTCTCTCTCTCTCTCTCTCTCTCTCTCTGGAGAGCCGATTTTACCAAGACACCAGGGCTCCACCTATTTCCACCTGCTTCCTCACTGTGGGTAGCACAGACCCTGCCCTTTTAACCAAATGCCCGATCCCCTTTCTGAGAAACTCCACCAAGAGCCTATTCCCAGGAAGGACTGTCAACAAGTGACTGGAGCCTCAGGGCTGTTTATCTCAGACCCTGGGCCATCTGGCTTCTCCTGGGATCCAGGACACCCCAGCAAGTTAATAGCAAGCAACTAGAAAGCAAGAAAGAGCCCATTCTTGTGGTCTTCGTCACGCCCCCTGCCATCTAATGATATTTTATCAACCACCCACGCCGGCCCAGCTCTGCATGAGACACTTGGCCAGGCAGATTTCAAGTCAGGCTTTGACCCCTCAGGAATTCGGGGCCTGGCCGAGGCTCCTAGGCCGACATTGTTCTTCCTTAACATAACTTGGGCTGCTCAGGACCCAAGAACCAGGGGCTGAAGGAGACTGAGAGCTGGTACCACTGCTCTTTCCCCTGGTCTGTTCCCGGGCACAGGAAACCCCGAGTGAGCAGAGAGAGGTCGGAGTTCACCATATATGTGACATGGCCAAGTTTTAAACACAACTGATGCTGCCACCCCGGCGCCCTCACTGCCACGCCAGCCCTCTTGACAGCTGCCAGAAGAAAAAGTGGGTTCTGAGCAAGGCCGGGTGGGCGTCCCGGAGGGTGGGATTTGCCGGAGAAGCACCTTTGTTTCCCGGGCGTGTGTGCACCTGTGTGTGTGTGTGTGTGTGTGTGTGTGTGTGTGTGTGTTGTGTCTGCTGTGCGTGCAGAACATAGGGGACAAACGGTGCCTGTGGATGGTGGTGCAGGTGCATGTGAGGCGGACGGGGCTGTGCGATGGAGAATCCCAAAGGAAGAGACCGGCCGTGGCATCCGGTTGGGAAAAGAAGCTGGGCACTGGAGATGGAGGGAAGCCCCTTCCCACTGATCTCTCCCAGTTCCTGGGCAGGAGCCGGTAACTACCACAGCTGGTCCATGCTGGGGAAGTACCCCAGGAGCTATGCAAGTACTTCCTTGACCTCTAATCTGACTCGAAAGCTCGGTGACACCAGGAAGTCTCCCAGCCAGGCTTTGCTGTGAAAGCCGGGCCTGTGCACGCAGGGACTGAGTCCCGGGGCGAAGCCACCCAACATTATCTGCCTGGAGCCCCGCTCCAGGCAACACCACCTGGGTTGACAGTGAGCCTCCAGAAGGCTTCCATTCAAAGCAAAGCCAAAAGTGATGAGGGCAGCATTACCTACTACTAACACCAGGTATCGGATTCACTTCTCAGAGGATCAGGCTGCACACCGAGGGAGAGAGGCCTCCGGAAGCGGGTGTGGGAGGGAGGCCAGCAGGGGGGGCTGCCAGGGTGGTGGGGAGGGGCTGCTGCTGGAGCACTTGCATTTGTAGGTGCTGTGTGTTCAGAGTACCAGGGAGACCGCGAAGGAGAGGGTGGCTGGGATCGCAGAAGTGGTGGGGAAGGAGGTCTGCGCTAGGGGAGCCGCCCCAATAACACAGGAAAGGCAGGTGGATGTGAAGCCCCCAGCTGCCCTGCAGAGAAGCTACATCCGCTTCCCCCTCCCCCCACCCCTGTAGCTTTCCTGACACTGCCTTGGGGCCCAAGGATGCCTAGTGGTGCTTCTGGCCACTTGAGGGTCCGGGCCCGGGTACCGTGAGTCAGAGAGGAAGTCCACAGGGGCCCTCTGACAAGCCACCAGTGGAGGGACAGCAGGCAGTCTCCGGTACGGTTGTGCAGGTTGTGTCTTGTACGGCGTGTCTAGCCGAGGGAATGAGTGTGGACTCCGCGTACCCAGCCACCCCACTGGCCTGGGGCTGCCTGTGGAAGGGGCACCTTCTCCTAATTCACACAAAGGCTCCATATGGCCCCGCTGCAGCCTGATCCCGGGAAACCCCTCAGACGCCGCAGGGGAGGCCTCTGGAGAAGATGGAAAGTCCAGAGAAGGGGGAAGGCAGGTACCTCAGGGGACAGGGAAGGGGCCGCCTTTCTGGAAGGGAAAGGTGAAGACCAGTGTTGCTCACTTAATGACTCCTGGAGCCAGAATAGGCTTATCTGTTTACTCCGGCGAAATGCAGGCTGAAGGGTGGCTTATCCCCATTAACAAGGAAGTAGTTAAGTTGTTTATATTATTATGTTTATTGTCTAAATATTATTAAATAAAACATCTTCTTGCTGATAATTATCCGGAGATCACAGTGAACATGGGGCTCCTGCCAGCGGCAGGGATGCATTTCCAGTTACAGGGCGAGCCCCCTTCTCCGTGGTCAGATCCCAAAGTATGTGGGTGATCAACACAGTGGCATTGTGTCCTTGAGTGAGTCTTGTTTTCCATACGTGGGAGGAATTCCAGACTTGAGAATTCTGCATCCAGACTTCATAGATTTTTTTTTTTCTAATTGAGACGACATAACTAATGATAAAGAACAATGCTAGCCTGGCATCTAAGCTCTGAAAGGCTCTGAGTCAAAACCTGACCTCCGTAGGGATTGGACCAAATCCAACAGCAACTACTGTCTTCTCTTGTCAACCCGGACCCCGGGCTCCACGAGACCAACTTTCCGTTGGCTTCTGGAGTGTGGAAAGAGAGCTGCCCACTAACGCACTGTAGGATGGAACCGCTCTCCAGGCTTATTGAAATCAGATGTCCAGCCCTCAGGGCTGCCCTGCAAACAGATGGTAACTCCACGCAAGCGCCACCACTTTGGAAAATTACAAGAGCCATGACTACATCTCCTCACTGCCATGTGAAACTCCATTTTTACCAACTGGGCAAGAAGAAAGGATTTCCCTTCTCTTAGCACACACTCGGAGGGCCCAAGGCTGCATCAAAAAGAAAGAAAAGAAAGTCCTTCTAGACAGCTAAAGTAGTTCAAAAATGTGAATGCCATAGATGATTCTAGAAGATTGTGCCATAAATGTTAATATTAGTTATCTCTGAGTAGGCGGCTTTGGGACAGAAAACCAAGATGGCATATCTGGAGTTGCGCATACTTGTTCGAGAAAATTCCACTCAATCCCCAAAGAATTTTCCGAGGCTTCCTGGTTGGTTTTTTTTTTTTTTTTAATATGCAACATCCTTCAAGATAAATGTAGCTTAAAATTCTAGCGAGTTAATAAATGATTTCAATTGCTCTAAGAATTAGAAGTGTAAGTCATATTGGCTTTTCTTTGAGATTTTCTAGGTTAAAACTATGTAATCCGGGTAAAACGTGAAGTTGGTGGGACTCTGTTGGTTATTTGGTTGACTTTTGACGTTTACCTAAGCAAATACATAAGTAGCCTCGGTTTCCTCCTCTGTGCACAAAGCAGACAACTGCACTCATACAACTACTCTGAGCATTGAGGGAGATGGTCTACTTAAAGTGTTTCTAATACATGGCACATACCAGGTATTTGGTAAAGTTTAGCTATCTTTAGCCATATATATGTATATACGAAAATTTCATTTGGATGAAAGGAATATACGTATTTCGTTTTTGTTTCCTTTTAAAGATGCTACCAAGAGCTGCGAAAAATAAGTGAGCCAGAGAGCAGATATTGTTTCCTTTTCTGAATGTCTCTCACCTGGAACAGATGTGAGTGTAAAACGAATATCCAGAGCCCAGCTCGAGCCCTCCGGACTCCGTGTAATGCTTAATCTGGGGAGGCCAGAATTTAGGACCACAAGGAATCTTAGAGATGATCGATCCAGACCATTTTCCAAATGACACTGACTCCCCACTGATGCCTTGTACCACTAGGTAATATCGCACAGCGTTCAGTACAACCCTGTGCGTGTATATGGTATATGGTCTGCCGGTCCAGTTCAACAATGGCGTTTGGCTTCTGAGTTGCCAGGGACATACCCCTGCAGTGTAAGGGATAGGAAGCTTAAATAAGACAGTCTCTGCTTTCAGGAAGCTTCCAAAGACAGACCGGGGAAGGCACAGCAGGGGGTGGCGGGGGGGGGGGTCTCAGAGAGGGGAGACTTGTTTAATTTCCTCTACAGAAGATTGAAGGTCAGAAATCAAATCACGTAATAAACTTCAGTGTACCTCTCCAGGCTCCTTATCCCAGATGAGTTCCACAGCTAGACATTTCCAAAATGTATACTTACAGCCCTTGATGTCTCCTCTGAATTCCCGATTTCTGTGCCGGCTGCCCACTCAGACTTTCCACTTGTAGACCCCATAGGGATCTCAAGTGTAACATATCCAAACCGAAACTTTTGGTTCTGTCCTTCAAACCTGCTCCTTCCACAGTGTCTTCGGCCCCAGTTGGCAGCTAAAACCTCGGAGCCATCCTCGATTCTCCTCTTCCGCACTCTCCCACCTCACAGTCCAGTAGGGAATCCTATTTGCCTCTCTCCTAACACACAGCTCACTCCCAGTGACCTCTTGCCGCCCCTACACCGTTATCCTAGCCCTGACCGTGAGTCACCACCTGTCACCCACATGATGACAGGCACCACCTGAGCCGTCCGTCTTTCCACTTCTGCTCTTGTTTTCGACTTTGCAGGCTCAGCCAGAGTGCTCCTTTAAAACCTGAACACCTCAGCTCACTTTCCTGCTCGAAACCTTCTAATGGCTTCCTTTCTCCTTTAGAATTATGTCCAAAGCCTCACCAGGGTCCATAAAGTTCTAGAAAAGCTAGCCACAGTTGTGTCTCAGAGCTCATCCTCAGCATTCCGCTGAGGCAAACATTCCGCCCCTGCCACAGGGGCATGTTCACGATTTTCTGCCAAGCACACTCCTGCCTCAGGGCCTTTACACGGGCCATCCTCTCTGCCTGGAATGTTCTTCTCACATTTCTGCACAGCTCTCCCCCATACACACAGGTCTCTTTGTAAACTTCACCTCATCAGAAAGACCTTCTCTGACCAAACTAGGACTTTCCTGACTTACCGTTCCCACGCCTTACCATGCATTGTTTTTTCCATCACTTACCACCAAGGGACATTTTATTGGCTGGTTTTTTTTTTCTTAGTTCTCTGTCCACCCCTACTAGAATTTAAGCTCCCTGAGAGCAGAGAACTTTTCCACTCTGTTCACGACTGTATCGCCATACCTGAAGCAGTGCCTTGCCAGACAGTAGGTGCTCAGTATATATTTGCTGCATCAGTGAATCCACAATATACTTTGTGTTTCTGTTTAGTTTGTGTACTTCTCTTCGTGCCCCGACTAGACCAGCCTTATTCCCCTCTAATTCCTGCACTTCTAAGCATAGTGCACCTGCATGGAACAGGTGCTCCTGACATGTTTGTTGAATTAAATGGAACAATTGCCAACCACTAGCCACAAATTATGTGACTTAAATCCAGTTCGTATCATCTCCAGGAGGCCTTTTGCCCAAAGGCTTTGTTAATTTTCCTGAGAGACGGTCCGGTATTTCGTTAGAACTTGGGGCTCTGGGGGCCTGGGGGGCGGGGCAGGGGGGAGGTATGGCACAAATGGAGCTTTGTGCGATCGAGAAAACAGGGAGGTACAGACACAGCACAGCTCTTTGCAGCGACCTTTTGCCAGGCCTGAGCATTCAGAGCCAAGCTCTGGGGAAAGCAGCAGAAGCAAATGTGACCAAAGGGGCTGATTAGACCTGAGCCACTAGGGTCACGGGGTCCGTCTTGGAGGGGAAGGGTAAACCACAGGGCCGCCACAGCACCATGCAGACAAACCTCGGTGAGTCAGACACACCAAGATTCGCGCTCCTGTCTTATTCTGCTACACTACTGCGGAAGCTGACAACTTCGTTCCTCGGCTTTGAAGTCTCTCCCATTTATTTGCGGTAGGGGACTGGGCCATTCCACAATGCCACCCTCAGGACCCATCCCCGGAGGCCCTGGTATGGGTGAGGCTGTGCTGTGATGAGTCCCCTTTCCCAATAACCAGCGCCTTTGGAAGGCATCCAGAAACAAAATTCAGGATTATAAGTTGGGATAGAACATGACACAATATACTAGGAATCGTTTTACAAATTTATCTTAAAATCAAAGCTACTTGAGAGAATGGATTTAGCTCTGCCTCGACTGTATCCTCAGGCTCAAATGTTTAAATAGGAATAATTCACAAAATGTGTCACTGCTTGTGTTTTTTCTCCTGGTGGGAGCAGAATGTTACTCAACCCTCCAGTTCACCGTCAATTATTTTTAAACTGCTTTGACTTTGAATAAAAACCCTTTGGGATCTGGAAGGCTTGTTTCCAAAGTTAATGAGAAGAGGAAAAACAACTATACATTTGAAAGGTATATTAAAGTAAAAAAAAAAAAGGAAAAGCTTTAATAAGGTAAAGAAACTTAATATGCTAGGTATTTTTGCTCTTACCTTTTTAGTGGGTTGGTGCCCGTAAGTGATCCTTATCATTGGAAACTGTGCAAGGAAACCCACCAAAATGAAAGCAAGTGCAGATTTACAGAGAAACAAACAGCAGCTGTCCCAAATCATCCAGGGCTCCAGGGCCAGCAATCTGCTGAGAATTTATCAAGTCCAATTGAGCAGTTCAGGGCAAAAGACATTTAAAAAATAAAAGTACAGGCCCATTGGGAATATTAAGAATAGATTCATCCAAATTTTTGAAAAATGTGCATCCAGGGCTCAAGCCATTACAACAAGCCAAAGCAAGACTTTATAAACCAGAGCTGCAAAGAGGTGACTTAGAAAAGCTACTTAAGGGCGGCGTAAAAAATAGCCTGGTCTTCCCTTCACATGGGCCTGGCTTAGAACAGCAGGACTTCCTTTTTGCTCTCTCTAGAAAACCTCCAAATCGCAATTTTCGAGGCTCCATTATACTGGTGATCACAGCATTGGTGAATTCAAGAAGCCATTTTCTTTGGATAGTTTAAGCTAATTATTCTCAAAGTGAATTTTTTGGCATATTGATTCAAATTTATGTTACCAAATCTTCAGCAAAAAATGTTTCCATGATCAAGTAAGTTTGACCTCACAGAAGCGAATCCTTCTGGAGAGTCCCAGTGCATGCTGGCATATGTAATGCTTTGATAAAGAGAGCTGTTTCCAGCCCAATAATTCCAAAATGCCTTTGACCATGGAACCCTTGTTTTACCAAACCTCTTTTGACATCCTAGGGGTGGGAATCCTGGTTTAGACATTCTTGTGACCCCAAGGCTGAGATCAAGGTCCACTTCTTACCAAGATCATTCATTCACTGATTAAGTGAACACTAATTTAATGGACTCTCCAGGTCAGACTCTGTCTGCACTCCAGGACAGTTACAAAGAAGAAAGTATCTAGGTCCCTGCACTCCGGTCAATGTAATGGGAATAATAAATGTGACCAAATATGAACAATTTCATATGATACAGTCTTCTCTGCACCCCATTGCTGCTGACAGTCTATGTAGCACAATTTAGAACCCAGGTTATTCGCTAAATATTTCCTGTGCACTGGTCTTATCTCCTTCCCTGTGTTGTGTACTATTTGAAGGCAAAGCTCATGCTTTATACTTGTCTGTATTTATGGTACTGAGGATGGATTTGGACACATAGTAGGTCATCCAGTGAATACTAGTTGATTGATTAACTAGTTGATTTCATTAACCAAATGAAAACAAATAAAAAAGCCTAAACTAGATGATCCCTTAGTCCTTTTTAGTTTTGCAGAGTCTTTAAGAGCATTTGTCAAATATTGGTACAACCCTATGCCTACAAAATTATGGTGAACCATAAAAATATTGAATAATTCATAGCTCTAGTTTTCCAGGAGCTGTCTTAATGCCATAGAAATATCAAAATTAATGTGTGCTACCCCTCCAAATAAGCAAGCCACAGCAAACTAAAGCCATTTACTCTCTGCTTATAGACACATCTTAAGTGTTAAAATTTAGTGCCTCGACCTCGTAATCGGAAAACAGCCAAGTTTCTGATTTTACATATGGGAATCCTGACACTCAAGTGAATGCTTAGCTATTCATTGTAGAATTTAATACAGATTAGGGTTAAGCCACAATTGGTAACACTTGGGGAGTTGTTAATTTCTGGCTGGCAATTGCACTGTAAACTCCCTTCATAAATTTTAGATTTAAACTTGGCATTGTCGTCTAGATTTTATGCACATTTATTTGATTTATGTATGCTGAGTGGTTCCTAATTGTATGATCAGTCAACAGACAGCACCTCGGATGCTTTATGTATTTCAGAATTGTTCAGAACCACAGAAACTTAATTTCGTAAGTGAACAAAGAAGGGAATGTAGTGGGGATAAGTTACACTGGGCTCTATTACGACATGGCACAGCTTCTCAACCTCAACACATTGTGGCCCAGATGATTCCTTGTTGTGGCAGGTGGCCTTCTGCACAATAGGATGTGTAGCGGCATTCATGGCCTCTACCTACAAGATGCTAGCAGCAACCCCCCACCCCATTATGACACCAAAAATATCTCCATAGGTTGCCAAATGCCCCCTGGGATAGGGTTGGGGGTCAAAGTCACCCCTGCTTGAGAACCACCGATGATAAAAGAACCCCCTGGTGACTCAAGTCAGTTCTAGCTATTTTTCATTTTGTGGATTGTCTATTAGTATGTGCCCAGAGCATGGAGACCAAGGCTCACTGTGCTTTGGAACTAGATGATTCCTTTTTTTCTAGCCTGTGTGGCTTAGGAGAAGTTACCTGACCTCTCACAGTCTCAGTTCCCTCGTCTGATGAATGTAAGTTAGCAGCATGCTGAAAAGCCCCTAGTATAATACCTGGCAAGTGGCAGGCATGTATTAAATGTCGGTAGCTCCCTTCCTCCTCCTCCCACGCCTCCCCATCCTCCTCCTCCTTCTGCTCTTCCTCTTTCCCCAAAGTCAGGGGTGAACACAACCAAATGATGTGCACTACAAATAACTTGGTGGTTTGTTTCCAATTCTTTCCTTCCATAGAACAGATAATCAGGAGCTGACATTTTATCCAAAACTTATGTGAGCTTTGGAGGATGGAACCGCCTAAGTCAGCAAGAGATAAAGGAGAATCTGAGTCCTCCTTTGCATCCATGCCCAAGAACTGCCAAATATAGGGAATGTGTCCACGCACATCGGAACCATTCATCCGTTTCTTATTCTCTGTTCGACGAGATAAAACTGTAACTTGAGTAAAGAAAGAGCCTGCTCACAGATTGAGCGTATCCCCAAGCTGCACCTACCCAAAGCCGTAGAATAAGCCTGGGGGCTCAGTCAGTGACACTGACAGCACCAGTCTAGAATGAAGAAGCCCAGACGAGCCACCATGGTGGGGGGGGGAGCGCTGACATGGGAGCATATCTGGTATCGCTCCACACCTGAAGGGTTTACAGAAAGAACACCTGGAAAGGTTTATGGACTTTATTCTCATTATACAGGCATTATAACAACATTACAAACCACTGGCAATATGGAGGAGAAGAGAAGGAGGTCCCCCAAAGTTCTCACACTCAGTGCGAATGTTCTCATTTTACATGTTTACTTCTAGGCCTGGTTCCTTTGCACGTGTGATTTCCCTTGGCTGCAATGATTTCATGCATAGTCTTCTCTGACCTGTTTGCCCCCCATATTGTACTAGATACACGAGTGTTCCCCTTTGTTCTTTTGTGTATTTCTTTCGAGTGAGAGAGGGGGGCAGAGAGAGACATGGGGGAGAGAGGCAGAGAGATGGAGAGAGAGAGAGAGAGAGAGAGAGAGAGAGAGAGAATCCCAAGCAGGCTCTGCCCACATGGGGCTCAAACTCATGAACAGCAAGATCATGACCTGAGCCAAAATCAAGAGTCAGACACTCAACCGACTGAGCCACCCAGGTGCCCCACCCTCTGTTCTTACTACTTTCAGTTTTCTTATTTAATGACTACTGAGACATTCTTTTTTTTTTTTTTTAATGTTTTATTTATTTTCGAGACAGAGAGAGAGAGACAGAGCCAGAGCAGGGGAGGGGCAAACAGAGAGGGAGACACAGAATCCAAAGCAGGCTCCAGGCTCCGAGCTGTCAGCACAGAGCCCGACTCGGGGCTCAACTCACGAACCGCGAGATCATGACCTGAGCCGAAGTCAGATGCCCGACCGACTGAGCCACCTAGGCGCCTCACTACTGAGACATTCTTGGAAAAGGTTTTCCACGAAGTAACTAATTGCCCCATTGCTGAAGAACACTTGGCTTCTGCTGTTGCAATTATAAATCATTTAGAAAAAAAAATCATGAATATAGCTTTTTCCCTTTTAGGATTACTTTCTTAGGATCAAGTCTCAAAGGTGGGATTCATAGGTAAAATCTGTGAACATTTCTCTGCAGTGTTAAATATGATTGTCCAAAATTTTAAATGCATCATTCTGATTATAAAAGTTATCAGTGGTGCACTGCAAAATATTCAGAAAATAGAGGAAAGTATACAAAAGAAAACAAAAATCATTCCTAATCCTTTAACCCAACTGCTGCTAACATGTGCTGCATTTCCTTCTAGTGTTTTCCGTGTCTGTCTTTAATATGTGCAACTATTTAAAATTAGTTTTGTGGTAATATTGTCAAGATAGGGCTTTCTGAAGAAGCAGTTATAGATGGTTCTGGCCTCAACTAAGACAGTCAGAGGAAGTTTTCAAGTTTTCAATATTCAAGTAATTTTCAGTATTCAAGTAATTCAATATTTAAGGGGTCTTGTTTGAGTGTGAAGGAGGCTCGGGGGTTACCATAATTGCTTCAGTACACCCGAAGCCTCCTCCACATCATCCACCTTTTGTGAAAGGCCATCTATCTGCCCTCCTTGCCAACCTTCTCTAGCATGGGCACTCCTATCAGACAAAGCCCTGACTGCTTTCGTGCAGGGGCTGTGTTCTAAAGTCAGTGTGGCATCGACTGATGAATGGACAAAGATGTGGTTGGAATATATAGAAACAAATCTCATATATATGAATATATATGAACTTGGCAATGAGAAAGAATTAAATTCTGCCATTTGCAGCAACATGGACGGAACTGGAAGGTATTATGCTGAGTGATATAAGTCAGTCAGAGAAGGACAGATATCATATGTTTGCATTCATATGTGGATCTCGAGAAACTTAACAGAAGACCATGGGGGGAAGAGAGGGGGGAAAATAGATACAAACAGAGAGGGAGGGAGGCAAACCATAAGAGACTCTTACATACAGAGAACAAACAGGGTGGATATGGGGGGTGGGGGAGAGGGGAAAATGGGTGACGGGCATTGAGGAGGGCACTTGTTGGGATGAGCACTGGGTGTTGTAGGTAAGCCAATTTGACAATAAATTATATTTTACAAAAAAAAATAAAGTCACTGTGGAAGAAATCTGTGAAGTATAGCCACATGAACCTTCAAAAACCCCTAAGGAAGGGGTCTCCTATGTTGGAGAATAACATAATGCCCCCAATAAGTCCAACCAGCTAGTTTCCCTCTGGTGTGAGAACAGATCGCTCTTCCTTTGGTTGAGCACCAGATGAAACAGTTGACTTGCAAAGGGGCCGTACTGTGTAAAACATACAAATCTCTGGGGCGCCTGGGTGGCTCAGTCAGTTGAGCGTCCAACTTCGGCTCAGGTCAAGATCTTGCAGTTCATGAGTTTGAGCCCCACATCGGGCTCACTGCTGTCAGATCCTCTGTCCTCCTCTCTCTCTGCCCCTCCCCCCTCTCAAAAATAAATAAACATAAAAATAAAAGCATACAAATCTCTGACAGTAAATTCACACACAGGCTCACAGAATGAGAGGTCACTGGGGACTGACACTGATGAAAGAATGGTCTCCATCTCGTGTGCTCATTGGGTGGGGCCATGTGAAGAATCACCCTCACTGGGAAGGGGTCACCTGCTCTCCCTCTTTCCTTCTTTCCTTCCTCCCTCCTCCTTTTATTTGTTCTAATTGCTTACAACTGAATCCACACAGGTTTCACGCTTTTGTAATGAGAGGCCATTACAGTTATTCAGCCTGCATTGAACACGGCTCTTGACAGGGAATTTACCTCAGCGGGCCACTCGTTGTGTCTCCTGGCGCGATGGAGAGCAGCTCCTCGCCCCGTGCCCGCGAAAGCCTTCCTGAATTTGTAACATCTCTAATTCCTCCAGTCATTTTTGTTCTGGGGTGGTTTCCAGTTGCCTCGCCTTCCTGGTTTGCCTTGAATGCTTGCTGCGCCCAGGAGAGGAGGGACTGTGGGTCCCCTCAGTTCGTTGGCGGCCTAAGCAGCAGCAACAGGGCAATGGCAGGGCGTGAGCGGAATGACTCTGGTTCCTCTCTGCACCTCTCGCTCCAGCAGCCTGATTTCCAGATTTGTGGATGGCACCTGGGGAAGCAATGATGCAAGCCCATGTGAAATCCAAGTACATCACCAGTTGTCTGTGTTTGGATTTGGTTTGGGGTTTTATTAATGACAGAGGATTTGATTAAACAAAGTTTCCACTATAGCCAGCTCCAGCTGGATCTAAGCATCAATGGGAAGCCCCAATTCCCCTGATATTGTCCTCTCGCCCTTCTCCCTCACAATTTCTTTTCCAAGTCATTTGCTCTGAATCTGATAATGGTGAGGTCATCCAATCTCATTTATTTTAAGGGCCAGTCTGGCACTCCCAGCACGACGGCCCTGTGATGAAGGATTTTGTGTGGAAGATGTTGTGTACCCTGGGATGTGGCCTCATCCTACCCTATGGAATGAAATCACTGGGTCATTCTGCCAAGGCAATGTTATCATTGGGTTTGGGCTCATATTTGGAAGTTTTCCAGCAAAAATCCTATTGTAATAGACTGTTAATTGAAACACCGTCAGGATTATCTTGTAAGGTTACCAGAAGCCAGTTTGATGAAATCTGGGTTCTTTGGGGGGACTTGCTAATTAGAAATGGCTCTGATTACCTGTTGCTTGGATTTTTTTCTCTAGGGTGAGGAGTGTGAATCTTTTTGTGATTTGGCCAGGGATTTCTTCCACCTCACTACAGCTGAGCCTGAGTCCATCTTGAATGCATTCTGTCTGTCTCTCTCTTTCTTCCATTGCTTGCCCTCTCTGGTTCCTCTCCCAGGCTACTCTCCCTCTCCTTGCTGTTGCTGTTTTGCCCTTTGGGTCTCCCTCTTCACCCTCCTTCTGTTTTGCCCACTCCCCTCCTCTCCTGATTGCTTTTTGCTATACAGTTGACCCTTGAACTGCACAGATCCACTTATACATGGATTTTTTTTATAAACACAGTATGGTACTGTAAATGTATTTTCTCTTCCTTATGATTTTCTTTTATTTTTTAAGTTTATTTATTTATTTTGAGAGAGAGCGAGAATCCCAAGCAGGCTTCATGCTGTCAGTGCAGAGCCCGACACGGAACTGATCTCAAAAACCATGAGATCATGACCTGAGCCAATACCGAGAGTCAGATGCTTAACCGACTGAGCCACCCAGATGCCCCAGTCTTCCTTAGGATTTTCTTGACTACAATCTCTTTTCTCTAACTTACTTCATTGTAAGAATACAGTACGTGATACATGTAACATACAAAATATGTGGTAGTTGACTGTTGATGTTATCGGTAAGGCTTCTGGTCAAGAGTAGGCTATTAGTAGTTAAGTTCTGGGGGGTCAAAATTCCGTGTGGATCTTCAGCTGCACAAGGGGCCCTCGTGCCCCACGATGTTCAAAGGTTGGCTGTAGTTAGTTCTCTCTTTCTCACCCTGCGTCTTCAGTTCCCCTCTATAATGACATCAGGTTTCCTCAGGATAGGGCGAATCCCAGCCCACTTGTGCCAATTTGTCCCACTGTCTGCAGGTGTTTGGCTGGTCTGATACCATCTGTTCAGGACTCATCTATTCATGCCGCAAACACCCTTCAGGCTCCCAGCTGATGGGAAATGAGAAAGGCGTTTTCTCCCTCTGTCCCTGACCTGGGCTCAGCCCCAGGTTGGCCCCTAATTGGAAACAGCAGGTCCAGCACCAGAGCCAGGGCCATCCCCGTGCCAGCATTATTCAGATCCCCCATGGTGCCCTGTGGGGACTGGGCCAAGCCACTTAATTCATGGCCAGTGTGTGCCTTTCTAATGTGTCTGCCAAAATGTCACTGTCAGCCTATAGGTGACAGCCATTGCTCATTGGTGAAGAGCCTTCCTGTGATTTGCACTTTCCTGCTCATGCTATTCTTGAGAAGTTAAAAGAAGACAGAGACCCTGTGTCTTTTCAAGAGGGTCTCTGGAGGCAGTGGGCTGGTGAGCTAAAGGGACTATCAGATTTTCACTCTAGAGCTTAAGATGAAACCCCCGCTCGGCTGCACACACAGCAGCAAGGTTCCCAATAGGTATCCTGTTTTTGCCTAGTGCGAGATTCTCACTCGCCCAGGAAAAACCATTTCACCTGCTAACAGTGAAAACAGCCATGTCTGCCTAAAAACAAAACAAAACAAAACAAAACAAAACACAAAAACACTGGTGGTAACTCAACCTCCTCTTCTTTGCCTTTTTATTGACTCCTGTTGTAAGAAGTACTCACTGCTGACAGCATGAAGCCTGGACAATTGAACCCTGATTGAGTAATTCACACAGTTCTGGGAAATAAAGTCAACAATTCACAGACTGAATCCACTTCTGAATGCTCATTCACCAAGGACCCTTGATATTCGATCTCTTTGCATTTCTGTTCAGTGTTTATTACTTTCCACCCATCCCTCAAACCAAAGTCATAGGTTGGTAATTTCTTGTTTTAGAAAGTGACAAACAGAGCAGGCAGAGAAAACACTGTATATTTTGGACTAAAAATGAAATCATTAGGGTAAGTTTCTATTCTTGGCGACTGGAATTTTACTCTGGTTCTGATTAAGCTCCACAACGATATTATATTCGATGTTTTCCTGTAAATGTATGAGATGGTTTTCTATTGCATGTCCATGAATGGAAATATTAACAGACTCCACTTGGCTCCATTGGCCTCTGGCTTGGTCTTCACACCCAAAAAGCCAACTAACAGAGAATCACATCCCAGCCCAGAGTGAGTAGTTCTTGTCCTGCCTGTGGTTTTTGTTCATGGTCTCACAATGAAGCGTAAATCTCAAACAAAATATATGAAAGTAAGTGCAATAACTCCATTCCAGTGTCTGTAAATTACTCAGGAAGAAACGGCTGCCTACTCCAAGCATCTATCTTCTGTGCCTACATTTCTGTCAATAGTGGGTCTTTCCTGAGTCTATTTCTTGGTGGTTATTTTCGTGAGGCGGGAGGATGGTCTATGCGTTCTCTCAAGTTTGTAAACAAGGAGAGTCTCGTGACAGAGAAGTGGAGAAGTCAAGGTATTTTATAATTGGAAAATTATAGATATCAGCACTAGATTTTTAAAAGCAGTTAGGTAAATTTGAGAATGAAAAATATGTGGGAAATAATAGAATAGCTACATTCCACCTATCCATTACCCATGTCGCAGAAGCAGAAATCGACCCTCGGTCCAGAAGCCAGAGGATGAAGCTGTTGCCCCTTTGGATGGTCAGACTTGTGAGCAATCTAGAGTAGGTGTGGAGGAGGGGATCCCAGAGCAAGAGGGCCGGGCTCTTGTCCATAACACCATCCCCTAAGCAGGGTCACCTTGTACTTCTCCACCTCATGCTGAGTTGGAAGTTACCTTATCTGTACGATGGGGATAATACTGATCTCAGAGGTTTTTAATAGGTATTTTAGAAGTTAATCTATAGAAAACCCTTAGTAGAGTGGCACATAATACACAATAAATGTCATATATTATCGGTGGTAGCAGTTATACTCACTTCTGGCCCACAGTTTACGCCAGTGAAGGGCTTGACATATTTTAATACATCATATTACATTACACTTAATTTTACACCTAACATATAGGCAGTGCTATCTTTATCGATGCCTCTCAGACAGCCTCAGAGAGAGGCCTAAGGGGAATCTTCGGGGGTATTTCTATCCCACCCTTGCCTTTTCTCCCCGCAAAGCCCAGACTCAGATTTCCAGTATTGGTGTGCTCACCCTTGTGGCCGAGGAAGAAGCATGGCAGGGAGTTGGCCAAGCTTCTTCCTGGTCCAGCTGATGGGCCTCTTCTCATTCTGGCACAGAAGGGCCAGGAGAGAGCCATACATGGGCCCGCAGGGAACTCCCCTCTTACAAGTGGGAGCCAATCACCTCTATGGAATCAAACTAGTCAGAGGAATACCTCCTTCTGGAGGCTTCTGGGAGGGGTCAGGGAGGCCTGCATGGGCCTAAACACAAAGTCCACTTGGCTTCAAATGTGAAGAAATAGAAAAACTCAAAGATGGCTAGCAAAAATTGTACACTTATCCTTAACACATTGCATTAGACATATGGAAGCACCTGCCTCATTTTGGAGGGCCAAGGTACATAACTCCTTATTTACCTTTGTGAATTTGTGTGTGTGTGTGTGTGTGTGTGTGTGTGTGTGTATAATGTCATTGTGACAATCATAGGTCTTCCTCTTTTGATATAATTTTATCAAGGTCTAAACTGAATAATGTTGTCATCTACATTATTAGAAAAGCAAAGGTAACAGCAACAGCAAGACAAACAAGAAAATCTCAGGAGAGAGAAGGGGAAAAAAGCAGTTTCCAGAATAGGTGCTGGAAAACAGTATAATAGAAGAGACGGGAAAGCAGGAATATTGATTTCTAGACGTGGCTCTATTCACCACTCCATTGGAAGCAATATGGACCTAAACAATTCATTTAACAACTCTGGAGACAATAAATGACTCCCGGGTGTGGCTCTCTTCTGGTTCTGCTGGTTTTCTTGACAGCCTAAGAGGAGATCTTGGGGGAACATTGGCAAGACTTCCCTGACTCCAGAAAGTTCTTGGAGTCCTCTGGTGGTGGTGCTGGTGGTGGTGGTGGCGACGGTGGTGAGGAGGTGTTGGGGAAAATGATGGTAGTGATGATAGGATGGTGGTGGTCATGGTGATGGTGGAGCTGGTGGTGGAAATGTTGGTGGAGGCGGCGATGGTGGTAAAGGTAGCGGTCACGGTGTTGGAGGTAATGGCGGTGGAGCTGGTGGTGGAAATGTTGGTGGAGGCGGCGATGGCGGTAAGGGTAGTGGTCCTGGTGATGGAGGAGGAGCTGGTCATGGTGATGATGGTGGTAGGGAGAGTGGTGGTGGCGGAGGTTGGAGAGAATGCCGCCGTGATCCACGGGTCTGAATAAGAGACATGACTGGGGCAAATGCCGTGATGGGTTTGAGAAAGGGGCAGATCGAGTGGTGGACAATTAGGCACTAGGACTTCACGGGCCCAAGTGCACATTACTGTAACTACAACACACGTCTTTTGAGGCCATTCCTCTCTCAGGGACAATGCAAGCACCACAAACATGCTCAGGCAGATACACACTGTTCCACCGGTTGTAAATTGGGGGCGGGGGGGGGGGGTTGTTGACACTTTTGTTTTCATTTTAAATTTTTATTTTGCTTTTTTATCCTTAAAAAAAAGGTGTGAATCTGTATTTTGGGAATATGGAGATCAGGTCTGTGGAAAGAAGGAAAAGTAGAACAGCTCAAAAGGAAGCGGGGACTGCCGGTGGACACAATGCAGGCAAGGGGAGAGCCCTTCTTACAGCAAACCGCAGTCTGGCTAAGGCAGAGCTGGAAACTGAGGTTAATGCCTGATTCCACAGGGTGGGGGAGGCGCCTTAGGACAGAGGTGCGACTGGAGCCAGGCCCAGTCTAGGCTGTGGCCCAGAGGGAGCCGGGACAGTCAATCAAGTGCCCTCCTCTCTGAGGACACGGCGTGACATGGACTGGACATGGTGAACGAGCCCCTGGAAGGTCTTAGGGGTGCAGCTCCCTTCGCAGACAGAGGCCTGGTGCCAGGAACTCGGCCAATTCAGAAAGAAAGGAGCGAAATCCTGACAAATGGTTTTCATTATCATCACGCAGCCTCCACCCTCGTTCTGTGTGTGTATGCTCTGTGTTTTTCTTTCTTTCTTTTTCATCTTTTCATGGGTCATAACTAAACAGCGAGGTGACTACCATCCCGCTGGATTGCACAATGGCACCAGTGGCTGGGTTGGAGCATAGCTTTCCCCAAGTAAATTCTGGACGAGAAAAATGAGCATGCTGGGAGTGAGAAAAATGAGCATGCTGGGAGTGAGGAATTTGTTCTGCACGACACCTGTGTGTGCTCTTTCGTGCTGCTAACGGAGGCGGGATGAGGGTCCACTGAGAGCTAAGACAATTCCTCAGCAGTGCAATTCTTCTTCTTAAATGAAGCCTCGCCATAGCGAAATGGGGGGCTTCCCCAGGTATCCAGGAATATAAATTGGGACCACTTGTCATTTCCCAATGTAATACGAAATCATGATTTACTTTGAATAAACTGGTGCAGCCGTGGGAAGAGTTGTCGATTCTGCTGAATACACACTCATTAAGTGCCTACCCTGGGACAGCCCATGGTCAGAAAAGCACCTAAGACCTCAAGAAGTCAACAGTCAAGCAGCTGCCTGAATTTGTCCCCAGTGCCTGGATAGCGGAGCGTGAATCTGACCATGAGGATACCTCCGTGTCGTATTCTACTTGTGATCCACGCTCCCTGTAAGGCAGCAACTACCCTAAGTAAAGATGCTGTTAACTCTGCGGGGCCCGGCACATTTTCGTGATGGCCAAAGAGCGAGCGGGCACTGTGCTCCCCAAACGCAGTCAAAGCTGGAGCAGCTTCCTCCCTCCGACTGCCACGTGGCTGAGGAAAACGGATCATTCCAAAAGCGCACGTTTCAGTTCGTTACTCAGCGTTTTCGCTGGGAGGCGATTGCAGATAATTGTCCTGCAGCTGCAGACGGGGCCACTGAGCCTGTGCGTGGCCAGCCATTCCATCCAAGACTGGGACAAAAAGCAGGGTTCTTCCTGCCAGAGACAGCCAGGTGGGGACGCGAGATGGACACGAGGCGTCGCTTTCCGTTCTGCACCCAGCCTGCCACTAACTGATTGCCTGATTCTAGCTGAATGTCTTCAGTGGTATTCATAAGAATAGCTACGATGCTAGCTAATAGCCAGGTGCCAAGCACTGGGCTAAATGCTTATTTTATTTAAGCCTCTCAATGACCCAATGTGGAAGATAGAGTTACTGTAGTTTTTGAGAGGAGACCCCGGGGCACAGAGAGGTTAAGGCACTTGCCAAAGGTCACACGGCTGGTAAGTGGTAGGGCTAAAATACAGCCAACCCCAGGCTTCAGGGCATTAGTTGGCCAGCTTGTCAAGGGAAGCACCTGGACTGCAGAATCACCAGTGGCCCTTTCTGTACAGCTCTAACAGTCTATCATTAAGATAACAATTGAGAGTCTAAAATAAGGTCATGTATAGTTCTTTGGATCTTAAACATCCGGACTTACCTCTTTAGAAACCGCGGGATGAGCTTCTGGTGTCTGTGCGTATGTAGGTACTTGTGTGTGTGTGCACACACATGTGCCCATGTGTGGTGAGCGAGCGGGAGAAACCGTCTGCCCTCATCTTTGGGATTTCTAATTACCCACAGTGTTCCAGGTCCCCGGAGACAGAGGTGCGCTGTGGGTCTCTTGTTAGCTCCGGACTGAAATGCACCAGTGCCGAGTTTTTCTTTTGTTCATGATGTCATGGTCAAATAAAACCTAAAAAAGAAACACTAGAAGATTGGGAATGTTCTGAAATATAATTATATGTGAGTCAAATGACTTTAGAAGGGGCAGCAGGTTTTCATCTCCCCTGACCTTTTTCCTAACATAATGAAAGAGCTAGATGGAACTCCTTCAAATAAGCTGAAAAAGGCCCATCAAATAGCTCCTCATTACAGTTAACCACCCTAGTGACGTTCCGACATCCCCCATCAGGCATGTATGTGTGGTACGAGCCTGCTCGGGACTGGGATAGTTAAAGCCACACATAGGAAGTAGCTAAAACAGCATAAAGCCCCCAGACAAACACACACGTGGAAATCAATTCTTCCTTCCCAGTTCTTCTCTTAGCCTCAGGTTACCCACGATTTGCATGTGCTGCATGCCTGGGCAGAGCTGGGCTGAGCTACCTCTCTCGTGCCTTGAGTCAGATTTTTCTGGGTGTGAAATCAGTGAACAAGCCAGGAAATGTCAGCACGGAAGAGCCAGGGAGCAGGAGAGACGGTGGCAGCTGTCACTCCAGGGTGTTGTGGTGTGGGAAGGTGGCCAACCCATCTTTGGGACTCAGTTTCCCCTTGTGATGTGTTTGGTGCTGGCTACCTGTGATCCAGGTTTTCGTGGATGCAGGGGGATTGAGGTGCGGCAGTTTTTGCAGTGAGACTGAAGTCCAGCTGCTCAAACAGAAGTGGCCTTGAACATACTTATGGACAAGTGTGTCTCAGGGACAAGTGTGAGTGTCTCGTGGACAGTGAGGGTGTCTCAGGGACAAGTGTGGGTGTCTCGGGGACAAGTGTGGGTGTCTCATGAACAAGCATGGGTGCCTCATGGACAAATGTGTCTCGGGGACAAGTGTTAGTGTTTCATGGACAAGTGTGAGTGTCTCATGGACAGTGAGGGTGTCTCATGGACAGTGAAGGTGTCTCAGGGACAAGTGGGGGTGTCTCATGGACAAGTGTGGGTGTCTCAGGGACAAGTGTGTCTTGGGGACAAGCGTGAGTGTCTCATGGGCAAACGTGTCTCATAGACAAGTGTGTGTTTCTCATGGACAAGTGTGTGTTTCTCATGGACAAGTGTGAGTGTCTCATGGACAGTGAGGGTGTCTCAGGGACAAGTGTGGGTGTCTCGGGGACAAGTGTGGGTGTCTCATGAACAAGCATGGGTGCCTCATGGACAAATGTGTCTTGGGGACGAGTGTTAGTGTCTCATGGACAAGTGTGAGTGTCTCATGGACAGTGAGGGTGTCTTAGGGACAAATGTGGGTGTCTCAGGGACAAGTGTGGGTGACATTTTACCAGGACCCTTACATTCAAGTCCCATAGCTCATCCCTTATCCCTCACCAATTGAAAGATGGCCTGCCTGCCTTTTTAAAAGCCCTAGAATGTTCTGTGTCTGTTAGGCCAGGGTATTTGCTGGTCTGTTACAAGACTATAGATCTTTAGCTTGTCTTTATTTCTGAAGTTACATCTGAATTGCATTATAGACTTATGTGCTGTAACGTTGCTTGACCTATTGCTCGGAAAACATACCACACACTGAGAGGAAAAGGCTAGCTCAAGAGGAGTTGAGGACATTTAATCCTATAAAGCAAATAGAAGAGTGAGACTTGAATCTGAGCTGTCGCTCACTGACAATGTTTTGTTTTCGTTCACGCGTTCCCTCCCAGGTGGCCACCCGAGGTCTGCAGCGGGTGAGAGACCTCGCTAGGTGCCAGGATTCTCGAAAGCAACCTTTGACTCCAACCAGCCTGAGAGTCCTTTTTCCCCCAATACTTCTGTCTGCTCTTAGTCCCAAGTATGGGAACGGCAGGCAGGGAAAGGCCAAAAGCAGAGCTGAAATGGATCTTTTTCTTGTGGTTTAAGGATCAGCCAGTTGGAACCAAGGAGATGTTTTCTTAGGGTTGCAGAGAAGTTTGAAAGCATATTGGATTGTTTTTGGCACTGAAGCATAGATTATAGATATATCATTAGTATTGCTAAGCCGATGGGCTATAGTACAAGAACTGCTATTTAGAAGTGCATTCTTGCAAAAGTACGCTGCCCTCAGCTCTGTAATGGAAGGCCGCTGTGCATTTAGATGTCTTATCTCCTACCACCACGTTGACGTTGTAATTACCCACGCTATGAAAACCTCTCTGCGGTGTGGGCATTGCACAGCTCATGAATCTAGGCAGGTAAATACCATGCGGACTGCGGCCAGCCGCACACACCAAGAGGCCTTGCACATGCATAGCAAATGCTCTTTGGTTCTGAAGTTCAAGGTCAGCCAACCTTGGTGGTTTCTTCCTTAAGCTGCCTGTCTCTCTGGAGAAATGCTAGGGTTTTGTAATTTACCTCAGAATCTCCCAAAGAGCCAGAGGCCCATTTCTCTTTTAGAAAAATGTGGCAGGACTCTTTAGAATTGTTAGCATTGAATACTTCCAGTCAAAAAGAATAGCAGTTTTGCTGAACTTTAACGTCTTCCTAAGTCCTTGGTGCCAGATGTACGATTTTCCTATTGGACTTGCCAAAACCACTAAATAGTTAAAACACATCAAATCATCTCTAAATGGTCAAATTGAATCCCCTCCCCACCGCCACCCAAACAAGAACTCTTAGTCAGCAAACCTCATGGTTGTATTCCATACTAGAAAATTTCTGATTAGGCTAAAAATTAGGAAAACAGACTTACAACGCGAAAGACTCCAAATTTCCTTTTTGTGTGCAGGCTTAGAGCAAGAACCACCAGAGAAAAGGAGAGAATCAAGGGAGAACAGTCATAATGATGACAATCACAGAGAGAGCACCAACAGTGATTATTATCATGCCCGCAACTACATGTTCTTAATGCCCAACATCCCCCGTGAGTTTCCCCAACACAGGCCTCTGGCAGGTGGAAGCTAGGGGAAAGGAGACTGTAGTTCATGCCAGGGGCTCTGGCATCTTTGATGTGGCAGACACTGCTCTTGGGACCAGCCGTCACTTCCGAGCACGTGCGAGGAACCGTCCAAGAGTTCTTTGTGGTCGAGCATCCCCAAATCTTTGGTATTAAAAATGCCAGCAAATAATCCTTGGGCTTAATAAGAAGCTAACCGTAACTCCAACCATCAAACAACATGTTAAGTGGCTTGCAAGGAGTAAAGAGGAGACCTTCCAATTCACATATGTCAATTATGTCTAGATACTTGGCAGGGCAGAGGGTGGTGAGAAGGGGTTCACATCCCCCAGAGAGTCTGGACACTGTATTCTTGTTGCCTCAAAGTGACCGTACCTGCACTTTACGTTTTCTGAGCTATATTAATTTCCTCATAATTTCTCTTAATTGCTAGCTCATCAAAGCCAATGTCAAGCTTCCTGTTCATCCTGTATGACAGTTGTTCTCAGCCCTTTTCCTTGGGATCACCTTGAGAGCTTCACAAAATACTGATCCCCAGGCAGCACTCCAAAACGGTTGAGTTGGGGGGTGCCTGGGTGGCTCAGTCGGTTAAGCATCTGACTTTGGCTCAGGTCATAATCTCACGGTTCACGAGTTTGAGACCCGCATCGGGCTTGCTGCTGTCAGCGTGGAGCCCACTCTGTCCTCATCTCTCTGTGCTCCTCCCCTGCTTGCTGTCTCTCTCTCTCTCTCAAAAAATAAATAAACATTAAAAAAAAACCAGTTAAGTTGGAATTTCTGGAGGTGGGACAGGTGTCAGGACTTTGTAAACCTCCTCAGGTGGTTCTAGTGTTCAGCCTGGGTGGAAGGTCACTGCTGTAGAGGATTGGGGAGGGGGGGGAGGGCAGCAGAATGGGGGAGCTAGGAGGTAGATGACATCTTCCACAAAGTTCGAGCATGGAGAACTTCGCAGGATGCTGATTGACATTTAGCAGGTTGCAATTGCTATAGCTGATGCCCCTCACTCCCCAGTAACTCCCCAGCAGAGGCATGGGTTCCTCCAATTGTATATTAATTGGGTTTTCAACAGTTTGCATTCCTCTAAGCTTCTTGGCTAAAATTGACCAAAATGTCATTGAGACCTTAAGAAAGTGAAGGGGTCACTGACACAGGCATCAACAGAGAGAGCCATACAAATAGGCTAAACCTCAGGAGGTCCTCAGGAGAACCTCTAATTCTAGCTGACTCAAGGCTGGTTGTTCTGGGGTTCTGGACCCCATGGTCATGGGGGTCCAGACATAACGTGGTCTAGACATAACGTGGACTATAATATGGAAAGTTCCATCAAGCAGGTTGCCCAGTGCAGTAGACTTCCTCTGGGTTGGCTCTCTCTTGGCCCTGGCTCCCTCACCCCATGGGGAGATTGCAGACAGAGGAGGGCCACAGTGGGCCTTCTAACGCAGTGATTCTCAAGCTTAGGTGTGCACAGAACCACCTGAGGGGTTAAAACACAGATGGCTGGGTCTCACTCAGCATTGCTAGGTCTATGATGGGGCCGAAGCATTTGCATGTCTAAGAAGTTCCAAGACATTGCTGATACTACCATGGCTCCCACTTTGAGAATCACTGCTTTAAACAGGGGGCCCTGGACAGACCAGGGTTGTCCTGGTCTAGAAGAAGTACCCTAGACTTCAAGAGCATTCCATCATGCCCTGTAAGAAGGAATAGAACACAGGTCTGCAGTGAGCTTGGCTTTATTTTCATGCATTTGTAAAAGGGTGAGAGCCATCTGATTTAGTGATTACCTCATGAGAACAGACAGCATTTTAAAATAGATATGCACTGGGGTTGGTTGCCCCTAATATCTTTGCATCAGAAATCGGGGATATTTAAATCAGATTTAATTTTAGAGCCCCAACCCTCACTAGCATAAGACTAAAAACAATGATAGCAGTTTCTGTGAAAATCATTTAGGGGTGCCTGGGTGGCTCAGTCGGTTAAGCATCATGACTCAGGTCATGATCTTGAGGTATGTGGGTTCGAGCCCCGCATCGGGCTCTGGGCTGATGGCTCGGAGCCTGGAGCCTGCTTCATTCTGTGTCTCCCTCTCTCTCTGCCCCTCCCCCTCTCACGCTCTGCCTTTCTCTCAAAACTAAACATTAAAAATTAAAACAAAAATCATAGTGTTTCAGTATTCTTGACAGTGAATTGTTCTCTCCAAAAGCAAACTACTTATACCTATGTTGATCGAGAGAAGGTCAAAAGCATAGGAGATGTGAGACGGGGTCTCAAATCTACCGCTCAGGCATCTAGATGTGATTGGCAGGTGACCCTGGTGCACGAGGGTGGCTTGGCCCAGGTTGCATCCATAGGGCCAGGGAAATTTTTGTGATAGGTCTAGGGAGAATCCCCAAGAAGGTAGCTCTGCCTAGAATTTGGGGGATTTTTTTATGGAGATCTAAACTGGAGGCCATCCTGGCTTATAGTAGAATATCCAGAATATTTCTAGCGAAAGTCACTCTTCCCTGGGTGGAAAGTGGAGGCCTTTTCTGTCACACAGGAAGTTACAGTCAGTGGGCAGGCCACTGTGGTGGGCTCCCCAAGCTCACAGGCACCTACCGATATATACGGCCCATCACCGCTTCTTACACCCAACCTGAAACCCCGTCCTGAGCTGTGTTGAACCTCCAGCTAATTCTTTTTTTTTTTTTTTTTTTTTTAATTTATTTTTGAGAGAGAGCATGAGCAGGGGAGGGGCAGAGAGAGACACACACACACAGAATCCAAAGCAGGCTCCAGGCTCTGAGCTGTCAGCACAGAGCCCGACGTGGGGCTCGAATTCATGGACCGTGAGATCGTGACCTAAGCTGAAGTTCCTCCTTCCACAAGGTTTCCATATCATGTCACATACACATCATACCTGTCACACTGTGCTTTAAATGCGTGTTCATATGCTTGCTTTTCTGCACCTCTAGATTATTTGCTCTTAGAAGTTAAGTCATATTCTTTGTGTCCTTAGCACCTAACAGAGCGGCTGGCACAGGGCCTGCGAGTTTTATTTAATTAACAGGAAAAAAAAAAAAAATGAGTTCTAGTGTGGGGGTGGGGGAAAGCATTGCTTAAGAATCCAGGAGGGATACGGTCCCCAAAATGTTAACTGAGCTCAGAGAACTACAGATGATCAGAGCTGGAGACCTTAGCTATCACAGCAGTTTGCCGTCGGACAAGGAAGCCCAGAGATGCTTAAGGATACTAAGTGATTTACCCAGGAATCAGAGGGAACTGGACCCAGATGCAGCTCTGTGGGATCCACTAGTGGTCAGTCAGTGTTGGCCAAATGGCCAGCTGAACAATTTGTGGACTGGATCCAGACCCTCTTTCCTGGGAGCGATGGAAGGCCCCACAATGCCCACCTCTTAACCCTGGGAACACGTCATGCTCCTCCAGGGCTAAACCCAACCCTGAGAGAGCGTGACTGTGTACTTTGCCACGGAATCTAACCCTTTAAAAGGGCGTTCGGGTAAATTTCCATCTCTAGACCTGAACCCCAACTGAGTATTGGAAGGTTTTTCTGGTGCTTTTGCGGCAAGAAGGATATTTTGAGCTGAGTGGGTGAGGAAGAGGAATGAAAGCACCTCGGTCCTTAATTTCATGACATCTAGTAGCGGGAAAACCACTCCAGATGCTCTCTCTAACCCCCTGTCCCGTGCCACCTCCTCTATGTGAGTAGCGACTTGATGGCTTCCTTGACATTTGCTTCTATAGTACAAGATGAGAAGGGGTTGAAGGAGGATGAGTGGTGGGGTCCACACTGGAAAAAAAACATGATGGGGCAAAGGGGTTGGGGAATTGGAGAGAATATAAACAGGAAAGCTACAGATATCATTCTTGAATTTTTTTTTTTTTTAGTGGGGGGGGTACCTCAACCCTACAAGTTCTACGATGGACATAATAGTTCATTCATTCATTTATTAAAAATGTGATGCCACTCTCTTGCTTAAAGCCCTCCACTGCCCCTCCCCATTACCCCTAGGATAAAGCCATAGCTCCAGCTATGTCCTTGCAGACCTGGTTCCTTCTGCCTCTCCATTTCATTTCCCTACATGTTCAGCAACTTTGACCTGTTCTACCTCACGGCCTTTGCACTTGCCATTCCTTCTGACTTGCAAGTTTTCTCCCTCATTCCTTTTCATCCTTCCGATCTCAACCTGAACACCATTTCCTCCAAGCACTCTTCACTGAGCAGCCTGTCTACAGGATGACCTCATTCCACCTTGCAGTCAGTCACCCTCTGTCATCTTGCCTTGTTTATTTCCTCCGTGACGTGAAAAGAATCAGAAGGTACCTTGTTTGTTTACATAAGACTGTGAGCTCCATAGGAGCAGCAACCTGTGTGTCTTATTCAGTGCTGGGTCCCCAGCACCTAGATCAGTGCTTGGCATGGAGCACGTGCTCAGGAAATATTGTTGAATGAATGAAGGAAGCACCTACATGTATGAAGTTTATAGAAGGGAGAGGAGAAGAGAACCCTTCCACTGTTCCTAGGAACCACAACCTAAACCTGAAGAGCATTTTTTTTCACACCGTATCATCTGTATATCTTCCGATTGATAAATTTTGACTTTTGGCTTGGTTCTCTGAGAGCCACAACCTAATTCGATAAGAGTTTTCTGTTATCTATCAAGATTGTCATATCTGCCACCATAACTTCTCTGAATCTTTATCAAAGGACCAACTTGTTCTCAACTGTCAGGATGTTTTCTTCTGTAAAATTTATCTGTTTTTTTTTTAAGTGGACCCATGCAATTAATGTTTATTTATTTTTGAGAGAGAGAGAGAGAGAGAGAGAGAGAGAGAGAAAGTGGAGGAGGGTCAGAGAGAGAGGGAGACACAGAATTTGAAGCAGGCTCCAGGCTCTGACCTGTCAGCACAGAGTCCAACGTGGGGCTCGAACCATGAGATCATGACCTGAGCTGAAGTTGGTCGTTTAACCAACGGAGCCACCCAGGTGCTCCTTCTGTATAATTTATCTTCAGTTAGGTAGGCTTGTCCAAAGTTGGGTCTGCTACATCTGCATGTGTGTGTGATATACAGAATAATTTCCATTTTGATGCTGGGTCAGGGGTCTCCTGGAACAGGACTCTGGTGTGGGACTGCAAGCATCTCACTGGGACCTGTGGACTATATCCAGGCAGAAACCAAGGGCTTTGGCACAAGAGTGGGAGGCAGGTGCCACCATAGGTCTGTGCAAGGTCAGCCCGTGGCAATTTCGGGAGCCAGACACTCTCTCCTGCCTGGGCTCTGATGCTGGTAAAGTCCCAGAACTCAGGGAATAGGGTTTGTCCCGCTGGCACATCCCTCCCCTCCTGCCTAGGGTACAGCTATCCACCCGCTGCAGAATACGGTGAAGTGCCCATCTAATGCCAGCTCTCTCCTCCCGCAGAGTCCTGGCCCGTGGTCGTGCAGTCCAGGGGGCTGGATGGCATGCTGGACCCAAGCTCAGCTCAGCGTCCGGGCCCAATAACGGCTTTTTCAAGGGAGCAGCTTTCTGTCCTGGCCACACTGAGGTAAGCGCCTGAGGGGCTTCTGCCTCGCCAAGGCTCCTGGCTCTGGAGCATCCAGGACAGCTGGAAATGAGCCCTAGGCTGAAGAAGGGAAGTCACATCTAACTGCTAACTAGCAGAGGCCTGGGGTGGGTCCTAGAGATCCAACACATGTGGCCCTCCTAGCCCGACTGGAAGAGAAATCCCCCCGGGCTCTCAGTCTGGCCCCACGGCTTCCAGGAACATGTTGAGAGTCTGAGCTGCCCACCCCTGAAATAGCAGAACACAGGGCCTCGAATAGAGAACATCAGTCAGACCCTCCACATGGCTCCTGGTCTGTCTGCACTGGCAACCCTGTGAGACGAAATGTCCTTGATCACGGTCATGCTCTTGGCCATGGAGCTCCAGGTCTGGGAACAGAGGCCAGCTCTGAGTTCCGCTCCTACCGGATATGCGGCCACATCGCGTTCCTTCTCCTGCGTCTGTGTCCTCCTCTGTACGACAGGAAGAATAAGGCCTCCTCCCGGGCTTGTTGTGATGGTTAAGGAGATACTTGTGCCCCATAAATGCTAATGATAATCATCATGATCTCACCTCCTTCATTTAAGGATGTGTGTCTAAGAATTCAGACCAGCAGGTTCTGGTCCCAGGAAAGCCACAGGTACCTGCGAGTGCTTTCTGGAGGCATATTTCTATCATGGGCACTTTAAGTGCTCTTGGACCAAATCTGCCTGATGCCTGGAAACCTGATAAGCCAAATGTAAAAATAATTGACTATCCACGGGATCCCCGGTGTCCAGGTTTGTGGCGCAAGGAAGGCAAAACTTACCGTCTGTTGAACGGAATTTTCATTTTGATGTCGGTGATTGGGAAGGCGCTGCCATCAGTTACGGCCTGCGTGCCCCCTCAGGGCTCTCTCCTCTGGAAGGTGCTGGGGCTGAGCAGCGCCAAGTGCCCACAGGCAGAGCCTGCCACTCAGCTGCAGAGTCCCAGGCCACTCAGAGCCACCCCCCCACCCAGCCTCCCGACACCCATGTCTCTCCTCCGTCAAGTTCAAGGATTGGACCGGACCTGTGGTTCTCAAAATGCAGCCCCCGGAGCTGCTGCAACACTATCACCTGGGAGCTTGTCAGAAACGTAGAGTCTCGGGCCCCACGCTAGACCTGCTGAGTCAGAAACTCTGGGAGTGGGGCCCAGCAGTCTCCTGTTTGGCAGACCCACCAGGTGCTTCGATGCCCAAAACCTCTGGACTTGATCATCTTGGAATGCCCCTTCCAGTCCAAGCCTCCCCCTGGGAGATGCCCACAGAGGCGCTCACTGGGCTGTATCCTGTCAAGGCTTTTCTCTGCTGCGGCCTCAGGGGTACCTCCCCGGGGAGCTGAGGAGCCGCAGGATGCCTCTCGCACTCCACACAGGCCCTGACAACTGGGGGCGTTCCAGTCTTCACAGCTGAAGTCAGCTGCATGTTTACATTTAGAGCAAGGCCAAGTGGACAGCGAAAATGACCCTTGACCCACTGGCACCACTGGAATAGACATAGCACTCATTTCTTCTTTTTTTCTCTATCCATTGATGGCTTTTAAAAAGAAAAACTTCTTTAACTTATTTTTTAAGTTTATTTATTTATTTTGAGAGAGAGAGAGAGAGAGAGAGTGCATGTGCATGGGGAGGGGCAGAGAGAGAGAGAGAGAGAGAATCCCAAGCAGGTGTTACACTGTCAGCGCAGAGCCTGACGTGGGGCTCAGACTTAAGAACCATGAGATCATGACCTGAGCCAAAACCAAGAGACAGGTGCTTAACCAACAGAACCACCCAGGCACCCCAAGACTTGTTTAATTTAAAAAGAAAGAGGTGATGGGGATTGAAGAACACACTGGTCACGATGTATAGAATTGTTGAATCCCTGTTTTGTACACCTGGAATTAATATAGCAC
The DNA here is from genome assembly GCF_027475565.1 of Acinonyx jubatus. NCBI lineage: Eukaryota > Metazoa > Chordata > Mammalia > Carnivora > Felidae > Acinonyx > Acinonyx jubatus. The sequence goes on along the minus strand of NC_069381.1, from coordinate 96,985,346 downwards.
TGTGTGCTTGCTGGAATTAAAATTAAAAAGCATGGGGAGCCTGGGTGGCTCAGTCGGTTAAACCTGAGCCTGGGTAGCTCAGGTCATGATCTCGCAGTCTGTGAGTTCGAGCCCTGTGTAAGGCTCTGTGCTGACAGCTCAGAGCCTGGAGCCCGTTTCAGATTCTGTGTCTCCCTTTCTCTCTGCCCCTCCCCTGTTCATGCTCTGTCTCTCTCTGTCTCAAAAATAATTAAACGTTAAAAAAAAAAATTAAAAAGCATAATAAAAATAAATAAATAAAAATACAGATATTTGGTATTGTCATTGCATTATGAGATAATGTCAGGCATGGCAATATTCTCATTCAGAAAAAAGAAAAGCTAGGAAGTGTATTTTAAATATTTTTAAAAAATGAATAAAAATTTTTAAAAGATTATGGTATAGGGGCATGCTATGATGAGTGATCCAATTAAAAAAAAAAAAACACCAACTTTTAATCTAGAGCCCAAATGTGAGCACATATTTGCAACGTTTTCAAATCTTAATGAAACAATCTGTCCCTGGTGCAAATCTTTACGGTGATTAAATGCCATCAGCTACCACGTGTTATCCTGACAGCGAATTGAGAAGTAAAATTTGACTTTATGAACTTTGTGAAGTCAATTCAGTTGAGCCTGCAGAGTGCTAGGCAGCGCAGCAACCTTTATGGTTGCTTAAACTCGAAGAATGTCGGAGTTGGAAGATGCCTTAAGCATCAGCAGTCACGTGGAGAAATGAAAGAACACAGAAGCAAGGAGACTTGTCCACACACTCGCTGATTCTTAGAGGTCACCTGGACGCACCAAAGGTGAACAGGAGCCCTTTCGGCCTCCAGGCAGTTTGCCTGTAGGTGGGAGAATATGAGAATGCAATGGCCCTAAGACAGTGCGAAAGAAATACTCTACAGAGGTGGAGAAGGGAGAGAGTTTATCTCTTTAGAAATAGAAAAAGGTCCCCAGGGGAGGTGGTATTTAAGTCAGGTGTTAAAAGGTGACAGGCAGGACTCCAACCAGCAAAGGTGGGGAACAGGAAAGGCACAGGGAGGGCGTGAGGGAGTATGCCTGGCAGAGAAGAGTCTGAACCAAGGGCAATGGTGGGAAAGCGCAAGGCAGGCACTGCGACAGGAGTTCTGTTTGCCTGGAATGCAAAATATGGGAGGGGAGGGGCACCTGGGTGGCTCAGTCAGAGCTCACGGCTTGTGAGTTCTTGTGAGTTCGAGGTCCGCATCAGGCTCTCTGCTGACAGCTCAGAGCCTGGAGCCTGTTTTCTGATTCTGTGTCTCCCTCTCTCTCTGCCCCTCCCCTGCTCTCTCTCATTCTCTCTCTCTCAAAGATAAATAAATATTAAAAAAAATATATGGGAGGGGAGTAGAAGGAGGGCAGGGTCTGATGGGTTCCTGGCTCCCTAGACAATTGCTCACCACTGGACCCTCTGAGCAAGGTGATGGGATCAGAGTGGTGCTTCAAGAGGTTGAATCGGGTGGCCAGGGACAGGAGGAACTGGAAGAAGAGAGGTGGGGGTCCAGGACATCAGTTGGGAGACTGTTCTGTGACCTGAACTAGGAACAGAGAGGTGAGAATAAAACAGAATTTCAAGAGATGCTACGGAAGCAGAAGGCAAAGGGCTGGAGGGGAGGCCAGGAGGAAGGAGCTGAGGCCAATGAAGAGTGGAGTTTTGGAGCTGGTGAACAAAGGGATGGTGGTTCCAGTGATGGAAAAAGGAAGAGGTTGGGGAAATACATTTAGGAGTATGGGGGGAGATGTTCACAAGAGATAGCAGCTGTGGAACTCCATCATAAACCATCAAGTGGTTGTTGAGTAAAGCCGGAGGCAGGGAATGATCATCCTAATGAGGAGTATGGGTGTGAAGGTTTTTGCTTGGGATGCCTTGCATTTAAAATGTCAGTATCCGGGGCGCCTGGGTGGCTCAGTTGGTTGAATGTCCTACTTCAGCTCTGGTCATTATTTCGCGGTTCGTGAGTTCGAGCCCCGCGTTGGGCTCTGTGCTGACAGCTCGGGGCCTGGAGACTGCTTTGGAGTCTGTGACTCTCTCTTTCTCTGCCCCTCTCCCGCTCAGGCTATGTCTCTCTCTGTCTCTCAAAAAACAAATGTTAAAAAAAATTTTTTTTAAATGTCAGTATCCATGGAAAGTTGCTCACGAGGAAGCTGGAGGTTCAGAACTGGCTTTCAAACAAGCAGTTGGGCTAGAGGTCCCGGTATGGGCGTCAGCCCCACAGAAGACGGGACTGTTACAAGAGGATGAGCTTACCAAAGGGGAGACTGTAGGAGTGGGTGGGGACCTGCGGTCATGGGAGAGAGGGAGCAGTAGGTCCCTTATTACCATCAAAACCCTAACTCTTAGTGGTTATTTTTTCCCATTTCCCCAACCAAATTCTAAGTGTTACTAATTTGGTTATAAAGGGATGAATTTCGGTTTCCTTTCTTCTCCTTCTTGTCTGAGGAGAGCCACCGTGTGTTGAGAAGAAAGGAAAGGAGCCAACGAAGGGGTTTGACTTAGCTGCCAACAAATGATCAGTTCTGTGGCCGTTGGCTGGACTATCACACCATTAGCCGGCAGAACCAGCGGCGGTCAGAAGCCCGGCTCTGCGTGGCCGGCTGGAGGCCTGGAGGAAACACCGATGTTTTCCTAAGTAACCCAAGAGAAAAGAATTTGGTGGTTTTCTTGGTATCTCACCAAAGAGCTGTCTGTTGCCAGCTGAAATAAAGCACAGTTGAGGAGAAGAATGCATCCCTTTGAAAACAGATTAGGAACGTAGCACGTAGCCATATCCACAAAATCCAAAAGAAGGCGTGCACCGCAGCGAAGAGAAGGCAGGCAGTGAGCCTCTCGGGCCATCCCCATTCACTCTTCCATTCATTTTCCTTTTATTTGTTGTGTGCCGGAACTGCGCATGGTCCCCGAGATACTTAACTTCAAATGGCACACCGTCTGACGTGCTCTTATGAGACAGACATGTTCACGATTGCCCACAGCGCGAGGAGAGGTGAGAGGGCTACGCACAAGCCATCATGGAAGACCAGAGAGGTGCACACCGAGGGATGGAGTGACTAGTGCCTGTGGAGGAGACGCGGCTCTGCGCTCCAGGTCCTTGCAGCCAGTGGGGAGACGGGCTCAAATCACTGGGCTTGAAAAACAGCCCAATCGGGGTAGTCAGTGCTATGAAAAGACGTGAATGGAGTAGGCTTGGAGAGTGAACGAGCAGCACTGTGACTGAAGAAGACAAAGTCCTTGACCACAGGACATTGGGAGGGCCCCGGACTAAGGAGGTGTGTGGGCACCTATCAGTCCTCACGACAACCCTGTGAAATCGTAGTTTTTGCCTGCTTTTTTATCAATGAGGAAACTAAGGCCCGGAAAGATTAAATGACTTCCCCTTTGCTAACCAGTTTGGAATCCGCACAAGGCTTTCTAACCCCAGATCCGATGCTGAGTTCCTGTCATTGCACTGATTTAGTAGGAGAGAACACACCCGTGTGCACACGCACTTCACAAGTTGAGCGTGGAAAGAGATCACTTTTCCTAGGGTGATCTGAGGAGCCTCAAGGAGAAGGTGGTGTCTGTGGCAGGCAGGCTGGAAAAGAGGGCAGGTCACAGAATGACCTGTGGGAGTGGGGAGGAGTGGGGGGAAGGGATGGAATGGGAAGTTTGAGCACCCTCTCCAGGGGATGCCTCTAACCCTACCAAGAGAGGGGGTGACACTTGATATACATCTGCAGGTGTGACTAGAACCCCACCAGAAATGAGTTCAAGAGCAGAGGTAACTCCACAGTTAGCTGCCTGGGGGTGGTCACTCGACTGCAGTGTGGAGCCCTATCTGGCCCAGGCTCTAGGGGAGGCTAGTACTGCCTCTTGGGGACAGACGGATTTCTGCCATTTGGTCTATACTCACATAAAAGTAAATAATAAAAAGAAAAGGCACGTTTAAGAATGAAAGAGAAAGTGAGAAGGAAGGAAGCGAAAGGGAAGGGAGGAAAGAAAGGAAAGGGAAGGGAAGGGAAGGGAAGGGAAGGGAAGGGAAGGGAAGGGAGGAAAGAAAAAGGAAAGGAAAGGAAAAGGAAATAAAGGGAAGGGAAGGGAGGAAAGAAAAAGGAAAGGAAAGGAAAGGAAAGGAAAGGAAAGGAAAGGAAAGGGAGGGAGAGAGGAGAGGAAAGGAAAGGAAAGGATAGGAAAGGGAAGAGAAGGAAGGGAGGGAAGAAAAAGGAAAGGAAAGGAAAGGAAAGGAAAGGGAAGAGAAGGAAGGGAGGGAAGAAAAAGGAAAGGAAAGGAAAGGAAAGGAAAGGAAAGGAAAGGAAAGGAAAGGAAAGGAAGGAAAGGAAGGGGAAGGGAGGGGAGGGGAGGGGAGGGGAGGGAAGAGAGGAAAGGAAAAGGAAAGGAAAGGAAAGGAAAGGAAAGGAAGGGAAGGGAGGGGAAGGGAGGGGAGGGGAGGGAAGGGGAGGGAAGGGAAGGGAAGGGAAGGGAAGGGAGGAAAGAAAGGAAAGGAGGAAGGAAAGGAAAGGGAAGGGAAGGAAGAAAGGAAAGGAAAGGAAAGGAAAGGAAAGGAAAGGAAAGGAAAGGAAAGGAAAGAAGGAATGGAGGGAGGCAGGGACAGGGAGGGAGGAAGCGTAGATTGGCTTAGTAAGGTCAGCTTTGGCGTCTATTCTTAGTCTAGTTTGTGCCGATGACTTTAGGCCTGTTCATTAATTTTGTGTGGATCACTCTCTTTGTACATGACAGAAAGATGATGAATCCTAACCTAACTCACAGATTAATGAGAAATTCGAAATGAATGCATTTGAAAAGTTTAAGAATATCCCACAACCAGGAACTATTATCAGTATCAGTATCTGTGTGTGCTGGCTGGCAGCTGAATAGGCTGGCGATGACGGTCCCAGAGCTCTATACCTTTTTGCCAAACGTGAGGCCTCATGGATTTGTAGCAAGGGTTCCGAGTCACCAGATCTCAGATCTGACCCGGTACTGCTGTCTGAAGAAAGTGTATTCGGTGCCAAGGCTTCAAGATACGTCCCCGGCAGCCCTTCCCACAGCCTTCCCAGGGGAGCCAAGCCTTCGGGCAGGACACAGTGCTGGGAACAGGTGTCAGACATATACTGCCCGCCCACAGCTGCCCCAGGCTGGCAGGCAGACAACTCAAAAGACTCAGTAAGAGCTGCTGGCAAGTTTGGGGGCTCTGTCCCTTCCCGAAAAAGCCCACCCCTAGATGGCATGACCATACCCCCAGGTCATCTGAGCCAGCCCATCCATGCCTGCTCAGATAACTGTAGCTCGCAGCCCCTGTCACTCTCAAGGGTATCCCGGTTTGAATGGTAAATCCCAGGTCACCTTGCCCTTAGACTCCCAGGTGAAACCTCATGATCCTCTAGGGAGGTCAAGGCCCAGAAGCTGCCTTTGTTCAAAACTTAGTGCACCGTGGAATAATCCTTGTTTCTGTTTCATTCCAGGTGCATAGCGTAATGTCCATGTTGTCCTACACTCTGATCACAGCTCTTTTGATCGGCATACAGGCAGAACCACACCCAGAGAGCAATGTCCCAGCAGGACACGCCATCCCCCAAGCCCACTGGACTAAGCTTCAGCATTCCCTCGACACAGCCCTCCGCAGAGCCCGCAGCACCCCGGCCGGGGCAATAGCCGCGAGGGTGGCAGGGCAGACCCGCAACATCACTGTGGACCCCAAACTTTTTAAAAAGCGGCGACTGCGTTCACCCCGCGTGCTGTTCAGCACGCACCCCCCACCTGTGGCTGCAGATACTCAGGGTCTGGACTTGGAGGCAGGTGGTGCTGCCTCCTTCAACAGGACTCACAGGAGCAAGCGGTCGTCGTCGCACCCTGTCTTCCACCGGGGGGAGTTCTCGGTGTGCGACAGCGTCAGCGTGTGGGTGGGGGACAAGACCACCGCCACGGACATCAAGGGCAAGGAGGTGATGGTGCTGGGAGAGGTGAACATTAACAACAGTGTGTTCAAACAGTACTTTTTTGAGACCAAGTGCCGGGACCCCACTCCCGTGGACAGCGGGTGCAGGGGCATTGACTCGAAGCACTGGAACTCATACTGTACCACGACGCACACCTTCGTCAAGGCGCTGACCATGGACGGCAAGCAGGCCGCCTGGCGGTTCATCCGGATCGACACGGCCTGTGTGTGTGTGCTCAGCAGGAAGGCTGGGAGAAGAGCCTGACCTGCAGGACAGCCCCCACCCTCCCCGAGCTCCCCCTCCACACCCTCCTGGGCCCCTCCCTACCTCAACCTGTAAATTATTTTAAATTATAAGGACTGCATGGTAATTTATAGTTTATACAGTTTTAAAAAATCATTATTTATTAAATTTTTGGAAGCATCCCTTGTGCCGGAGCCCCAGTCATTTTACCCCACTGTGACCACCTACGAGGCTTGGGCCGTTGCAGGGTGAATTGCCCACAGCAACCCCTGGCTGGAACCCTCGCCCCACCCCAGCCAGCTCTGCAAAAACTTCAGGGAAGGCTGACTGGGTTCAGATATTAGCCTAAGCCAGACATGATTAGAAAGGGAAGTCTGCTGGATTGCAACTTCGCTCTGCATTCCAGAGCCAAAGCTACCTAATCCTTGGATTACCTGTCCCACCGCCCCGATGCAGGAGCCTTGATTGCTTCGCGCGGGGAGGTTTGTGGAGCCTCATCAGAAGCAGATCCCCTGCCTCAGGCCCAGCCTGGGTCCTGGAGGCCCTCACCATCTAGATAGGAGGAGACGTGCACCAAAGACCTGTGAGGTAGGCTTGTTCTTAGGGGGAGAGCTGCTTTTTGCAGAAATGCTGACCAGAGGAGCGGTAACGAGATAATCTCATGAGAGCTGTCATGGTGGGTCAGATTTCATGTTAAGATTGCCTTAGTACTACTGGCTGGTCCTCGATTCATCCTCCAGTGGCTTCCTGCAGAAAGATTTCATTATCCGAGAAAACAGGAGGGCCTCCAACACTCTTCCCACCCACTGACGGCCCCACGGCAACTTCCAGGGGCCCCAGCGTTGGCCTACGAGCCAGGGAGCCAGAAAGAACTTTTTGATTTCTAACTGGGTGATGTCCACAAGTGACCAAAGGTGGACGGGGTCATGGGACCGGCAGAGAAGATGGCGGGGGAGGAAAAGAAACAGAGTGAGAACCAACACAAAAGCCAGGGAGATGCATAGGAAAGGGGGGGTCACGCCAGGAGGGAACAATGGCTTCCTGCCTGCCCTGATGGGAAAGCTAACGGGAGAGAGGAGAGGAGAGGCAGGCGAGGAGGGGGGCGATGGAGCAGAAAGAGGAGGAAGGTGTGTCATATTTACCAGCATCAGGATCCCGGGCTTCCAAGAAACCCAACACCGTGAGTAGTCATGTTTTGAGGGGTTGTCCTCATCAACACTGACTACTTCAACAGGTCTTAGAAAGAGATGGGGGTGACAGACCCCAGGGAGCAGCCTGGCCCAGGGCTCCACCCATCCTCAAGCTGCCACCTTCCCCTGCGATTTTTTAATTTTTTCCCTGAAGGCACAGTTTTTCCCCCAGAAGAACACATACACTGAAACCAAGTTTTCACTTCCCTAGCCACCCCCTTCCTGCACGGGGTGAAAGCCCTGCTCTAGTTTTTAGATCCAGCTTGTCCCTCTGGTTAAAAAAAAAACAAAAAAAACAAAAAACAAAACAGCAAATGGTCCTATTCATTCCTCTAGAACTTTCTCTGTCCCATCCGCCCCCAACCCAATCCAAATAGGGCAAGTTAGAAACGTCGAGAGCATTGGCAAGAGAGACATTTGATTAGAGTAAAAGCACGATGAAGTGTGCCCTGTTTTTTTCCATCAAAGCTACTGCAATTGGAATAAAGATTTATGTTCAAGAAACACCAACCAGAACATTGTGTGCCGAGATACTTGGTCAGATAAAGACCTGGGGGAGGGAGCCTCCCACTGGCCTGTGTCTGCGGCTTTTTGCTGGGCTCCAGTGCCCTCAGCCCCCCTGGCCCCACCTGCAAACAGTTCCTGGGGGGCCTTCCTCCTGGGGCTGGCAGGCCTGAGAGGGAGGCATCTAGGAAGCTCCCAGCCGCGAAGCTTCGTTGGTGAGCAGCTTGGCCAGCACGAAGGGTCTGGGGAGCTACTCCCGGCACTACGGGCCGCTGGGACCTCTCAAGAAGATATTTTGGGACTCTCCCGGCCTGCCCGGAGGGCTGACAGCCTCCAAACCTCTAAGGAAGGACGGAGGCCAAGGGTCAGGTAAAAGGAGGCCCCCCTCACCCCACTAACGCCAAGGCCCTCCCCAAAGGTGCCGGGGCTCCAGGTCCACCTCTGGAGTCACGGTGTGGGAGTCAGGGTTTTCACACCATGCCTGGAGCTCTCGGCTTGGCTGAAGTTTGGCTGAACAGAGCTGGAGCAGTCCAAAATCAACCCCGAGCCTGGTGGTTCTGCAGCTTGGACTCTGCACCCCCCCCCACCCCCCCCCCCCCACACACACAGAGCGGGGGAGCTCTGGCTTCCGGACCCAGCCGGGCCAGCCTCCGAGAGGCTGGCCTAGGTCATCAGGGAGCCAGACACACTCGAACACGTTGAAACAACAGCTCGAACCCACCCATTGTGTTCTACGGGGACGGCAGCTGCAGGTCGCACAAGCCCTTCCTTCACTGGCCTCACTGAGGTTTCCCACCCCAGCACCCCCAAAGCCGGGAGGGTCAGCGCAGATAGCCTCCCCTCGCAGCCTCATCAGAGGGCCTCCCTCCGGCATGCCAGAGAAAACTAGTGCAGACCCTGGCTCATCCTCAGCCCGACACGGCCCAGCCCTCCCGGCAAAGCCAATCTCCTGGTTCTGGGAGACAAGAGCAACATGGTGCCTGACTGTAGTTTATATCCCGAGCCTGTCCTGCTGGCTTCCCCTCTCCCAGCCAGAGCACCAGCCTCCCCTAGATCTGCTTCCGCTACTAGCAAAACAACCTACGCAGAGATACAGATTTTCAGCAGCCAGCGCACGGCTATTTTCACCCCCGTGAGACATGGGAATGTTCTTCATTGGTTGCCCCGCTTCCTCCTCAGTATAATCTGCATTATGGGAGAAGGGCCCACCGCAGACCTGGAGGACAGAGGACACAGGGGCAGGGTCTGCCCCCTGCCCTGGGCCACATATTGCCTGCTCCTTGGAGAAAAGGGAAGGGGGCGGTGCGGAACTGAGTGCAAGTGTGGGCTATGAAGATCACGAGGGGTCCAGCTTGGCAGTGACCTCGGTCTTTCTTCCAGCAGTCTGAATGGAACCATGGGAGCCCCCAGGCCCCTGGTGCTGAGGAAGCAGCTGGTGTGATGCCTCAAACAAAGGACTTGGTGTCCACAGAGCTATCTCTAGGTCCCGCTCCCCCATTCCTATCTGTGAACTTTGGCAAGCCGCGGCTCCTCTTTGACCTCAGATCCTGCAGCTGTGAAATGAAAATAATCATTCCTATCTCCCAGAGTTAGGACCAGGAAGCAAAACCACATATTTGAAAGTAAACAGCCACATCCCATGCAAGTGTAAGGCAAAGTAATTTATCCTACACTTAACAGTTCCTGTACTGGGTGTAGGAAAGGCACTCACTAAACATTGGTTTATTGGCAGAGGCATGGATTGGGTAAGGGAAACCCTCTGGTCAGCAGATGTCATGGAAAATGAATATGGGTATGGCATAGCCAGGGCCGGAAGGTCAAGAGCAAGGACAGCAGTCCTTCAGCTTCAGATTCTGTTTGAATCCAAGCTCAGGAAAGCCCCGTACATTCCAGAGGTTCTAGCCTCATGGTAAAGGGTATGGGCTCTGGAGCCACACAAGCAAAGGATTTCTACTTAGGCTGTGTGACCTTAGCCAAGTTGCTTCACGTCTCTGAGTTGCAGTTTCTTCATCCGTGGAATGGGGATAATAATAGCACTTTTCTCGGAGGGCCTAGAGCTGATTAAATGAGATAATATATAATATTCAATGAGATAATACATAAATACACACACTGTGCCTGGCACTTGAGAAGTATGTAATAAAACTTAGTTTTGAAAAGTCGAGTTGGCTGGGGACCCCTAATAGGATGTTAGAAGAGGGTGGAACAGCTTTCAACCAGGCGAGGAGGTTTGTGAACAGTTTTGCAGATGTATCGCCGGTCCGTTCCTTGACATGCCATAGTGACTGTGAGCATTTACTAAGAGCTTGTTATGTGCCAGCTCAGTACCGAGCAGCTCGTGCAGATTAGCTCTGAGCAAGTGTCTGGGTTCTAACACGAAGACCACCTTAAGAAGAGTGCCAGAAGTCTGCGCGTTTTGTTTGCCTGCCTCACTGCCAGAGGGCTCCTTCTCGGTTCTCTGGGATGGGTTTAGCCCTCCAGCCTCTGGCAAGTTGAGCGACCATCGGCTCTGAGCATTTCCACACGGCAAGCACGTATGGGATCTGTTTCGCTCCAGCTCACTTGAGTCGGCCACAAAAAAGGCTGTGACCTTCTCAAAATTCACCTGGGTTTGTGGAGGTGGCTCAGGAGGTCCAGAGCCAAGATGAAACCGGGGGGGCCCTCCTGCACCAGAAGCCTGAAGAGAATCCCTCCAACCCCGGACTGCTCCTTAAAATCAAGGATGCGTTCCATCTGCGTCCCCGTGGCACCTGGCCCGATCTTGCACGTGAAAGGCGCTCGATCAGGGCAGTAGGGCAGGTAAAACCATTTAATTCCTTTTTTTTTTCTCTACCGCCGCCACCCCCACCCTGTCTGTGCCTCCCCTGTGTCAGCAATAGATGGGTTAAGGGGTTAAAGACAAGGTCCGTCCTGAGGCCATTGCAGGAGAGTTATCCGAGAAGCTTTCAGAGGGTGGTGTCATGGCCACGAGGATAATCAGACTGCCACAGTCAAATCCTGGCCTCACCGCAAGCCTGACTGAGCCATATCAGACAAATTACCTTCTTTCTCTGCACTTTGGTTTCTTATACAGAAGATGTGGATGATAACAATAGAATCTACTTTGTTGAGTTGTAAGGCACTTAGTTCAATGCTGGGCATGTTGTCAATTGTTGTATGTAAAATATATACAAATACATGCACAAATACATACAAATACACGTACATGTATGTCCACATACAGACACAACATACAAATACACAGAGAGCCCCTGAGAGCTAAGAAGCGGCCAGGAAGCATACCTCTACACTCACATGCACCCACACACTGACTTGAACACACAGAGCAACAAACAAATCAGTGCAGATAAACACTCAAAACCAAAGCTGCACTGATAAGAGGCAACCGGGTGGAAAGAGCGAATCAGGGAAGACTTCCTGAAGGAAACAACTTTTAAAACTGTGTTTGGAAAAAGGAGTTGAATGAAATTATTGTTTGTGCTAGGAGGTTTTCCAGATTTACAAACAATGTAAAACCCACCCAAGAGGTCGTCCGGCCCCAGGCGGGAGAGACGGAAGAACCGTCCCTGTTCTCTCGCCTCATTCTGAGCTACAAGCTGGCAAAGCAACTAGTTTCTCCTGCAAATACAGACCCTGGGGAAACCCGAGGAAGAACGGTGTGAAATCCCACGGATGAACACAAGGCTCACAAGGTTCATGCTACCCACAAGATCTTTGTACTGAGCCCAGATGCCAAAGAGCTGGGCAGGCAAATAGCTTCTTGAAGATGGGACCCCCTCCAGCCTTATCAGCTGGGTTTCCTTAACCCCCCAAATAAGTAGGAGAAAGGCTGGCCCTCAGAGTGGGCCCAACAAGCCCCTGGCTTTGGGAACAGACCCGGGTCGGAGGCCTGCTAGGCGCCTGGGCTGACATTTGGTGCCACAGCTCAGTGCCGTCTCTGGCCTGGCGGCCTCCCCCCCCCTTTATTTCGCCCTCGCTATTCCTTTCGCTTTGACATAATGAAAGTGCAACTTGCACACTGTCTCGAGATTGCGTATGATAATTGGAAGCATGTGTCCAAGCTGGCATCCCTTCAAAGGACTTTGGAACTCTGACTTGGGCCGTCTTCTGATTGCAATAGCAATCCCCCGAGCCGGCTCTGCCGCCTTCGCATTCTTTCGGCTGCACCTTAGCGTTAACTCTTGCCAGGAGAAGGCCGCGGCAAGCCGCGCTCATTCCTGAGGTTCTGCAGAGGCTGGCACTCACGATCCCCCCAGTGCCCAGCAGGGCTTTGCCTTTGGCGTCCGGCACCAACTCTTCCAGAAATAAGAGCAAGAACCCGCAGGTCCATTTTCCGTTGTGCAGGGGTGGCACGCTGATGGGTCTACACCCGGGTGGGAAGCTGGGTCTTCTGGGCACTGCCTGGGCTTTTCCAAGGGATATGATGCTGGAGCCTCTCTGATCCAGCTGGATGGTTTTTGCTGAAGAAAATACCAAAACGTCTTTATCTTAGCAGGAGAGCCCTGGGGGATATGCAGAATCAGTGGCGACTCTCCACTGCAATCACCCCAAGCTCAGGAGGAGCTGAGGAGGCCTATTCAGTTCAGCAGGCACCAGCTGCACATCTCTGATGTGCCAGTGCCATGCTAGGCCCCGAGGAGACAGAGGGTAAGGTAGGTCGCTACCCTGCAGGCCCCTACATCCAAGGTGAAAGCCAAAAAGAGCATTTAGGCTGGATATATCCACATACCCCACACCACAGCACAAGGCGGCAGGCTTAAATACCCCTGGTGTCAGCAGTAACCACCCTGCCCCTCACCTTGGCCCCACCTGCTTGTCCTGACCTACGCTTACTCCCATCTCACCCCCACTGAGTTCCAAACTCCTTGCCTGTGCCCCTGACCTTGGTCCCGCCCTGGGAAAGTGTTTCTCAGACTTTAATATTCACCTGAATGACCTGGGGATCTGATTCGGCGCAGTCCTCCTCCCTTGATGGGGAGAAGTCAGAAGGGAGCAGACCTGACTCACACATATAATACTGGGAAAAGCACAACGGGGGCTCCAACCAAGCCTTGAGGAGGTAGAAATTCATCCCAAAGGGAAGCCAGTGGCCAAGGCAGGGTCTCATGAGGCAGACCTCAAAGGGGTATGTTTAGCGGCGAGGCAGAAAAAGAGGTATCTGCCACCCAGCAGATCCTGCAACCCAGGCTCGGTCCTACTTGCAGAAAAACTCAGTGATCAGCAAAGCACCACAACAGAAGGTTGATGCAGAATCCTTCCCTCTCAAAGTAAATCTGAGTGAGCGTCTTTTCCTTTCTGACCCTCTGTTTCTTCATCTTGATAACAGAGGGATGAAAAGGCATCCTCAACGGCGTCAGACATTCTGGTCTGTCTTAAAGTTTCCCCGAGGGGCCGTCTTTACCACACCCGGGACAGTTTACATAACACTCAATATAACTATCGGCAATGGCTGTAAAAATGACAAATGTCACAGTTAAGTGTGTAAAACAAGCAGCTCCCATTGGTCTCAGGATTTGTCTCCCTTCAGCTTGAAATAGATGAATTCCATAGCCCAACCGTGTCAGGAGTACTCAAAGCATTTGAAAACCCCAAGCCAGATCTCTGGATGGAGTTTCATATGTGGAGTTTGCACCTCTAGGCCCTTGCCCTTAAAGGGCAACATACAACTTACAGTTGGCCGACATTGAAGACTATCACTTAGAAACAACAAGCAGTTCTAGTCTTCTCTCTTTAGGGGGCTCCTTGCTGGATCTCTAACGGTTGCTGCTATCATTACAATCTCTCCTTTATCCATTAAGTAAAAAGATCACTATTTTGAGTAAAATATCATGAACACACAAAGAAATGAGGCTTTCAATGGCCCGAAGAGAAGCTTCGCTGGAAAAAAATTTTTCAAAGAATTGAAGCCACCTCAAGTTTATCAGAACAGATGGCCAGTTAGTTCTCTCTGAATTAATAGTTGCTGGAAGCAATAAAATCAAAGCAAATGTTGTACGTGTATACCAAGATTGCATATTCAGGTAACTCAGTGAACCTCTTGGTATTGGGACTGGAAGCCTCAGGTGGTAAATATAAATGTCTCTCTGGAAAGAATTTTGTTTCAGACACTGTTTGAAGGGTGTTTTTTTTTTTTTTCTTTTTCACAACATGATTCTACACAGAACAAGAGCCAGAAGATGAAAATGTGGGCAAAACTCCCTCTAAATCAGTCTTGCTCACTTATTCCAGCAGCCTCTGGATTCAGCACAGGCAAGGATGCCAGCTGGGAAAGCTATCCATTTGCTGCTGATTTTCTTCTTCTAGTCTTACCTTTCATTTGGGTCACTTTCCTGGTTTTCCTCCAATGTTCCAGGAAGCCTTCCCTCTGTGCCTCCCGTTAGACAAGACTTCTTCTCCACTGAGAAATCATATGGGCATAAGATTCATGGCTGGGGAAAGTGATGATAGGACAGAGGTCTATGAGCAAGAGGGCCCAACATACATCAAAGGGTTTCGATGACTTGTGGTAACAGCACGCAAAACTCTGCTCATTGAGGGATTTATTCGACATAGACTTTAATCATGGCTTTATTGAGTTGTGGTTTGAGTGTATTTGGTGAGTCATAGAGGCTTTTAAGAGGAAAGAGCTTTTCAATTGTCTTATTCATTATAAAAGACTTTGTCTTACGTAAAGCAATAAAGACACAATTAAAATGGAATACCCAGATCCCCACAGAACCGGGGGAGAGTGTCAGAAAAAGAAAGCAATGTTTAAATCAGAATCCTGGCTGTGCCACTGAGTAAAGAAGGCCCAGCCTGGTGACACGTGCAGGCCATCTGGACTACAGGGTGGATCTGAGTACCATTTTCTTTTAACAAAGACCCCCTGCACAGTAAAAGTAGCAAGAAGTGGCAAGTCTGGGAGAACACACTGAGCACACAAGCTACGTATTTATGTCTGCCATGTGTTTCTGCCCCTAATTCACTGGGAAAAGTATTCTACTCCATTAATCCACTTAGGTTCAAACTTCTAATCTACCTGTTTGTTGTTTTTTGTTTTTTTTTTTCCATGAGTTTATATTTTGGTGGAGAAAAGGCATGTATAGCAGGAAAAGGCTGGGAAAGTAGAATTTCTGGGTTCAAATCCTGGCTCTCCCATTTCCTGACTATATTACTCAGCTTGGGCTGCCTTAGCAAAACACCATTGACTGGGTGGCTTAAACAACAGAAATTTATTTTTCACAGTTTTGGAGGCTGGGAAGTCTAAGATCAATGTGTTGGCTGATTTGGTTTCTGGTGAGGGCTCTCTTCCTAGCTTATAGATGGTGCTTTGTCACTATGTCCTCCCTTGGAGGAAAGAGAAAGATAGAGGAGGGGGGGAAAGGGGAGGAAAAAGAAGAGGCCTTATAAGGACACTGACCCCATTGGATCGAAGTCCTACCCTTAAGACTTCATTTAACTGATTTTTTCCTTGAAAGCTCCATTTCCAAATACAGCTACACTAAGGGTTAGGGCTTCAATCTATGAATTTAGGGGGCACATCATTCAGTCCATAGCACTAGGTATGTGACTTTGCACAAGTTATCTAAGCTTTGTTTCTTCCTCTATACAATGGAATGATGATTATATTTATTCCATGCTTTGCACCAAGCAATCAATATCACCTCTGTAAAGTGCTTAGCTTAGTGTTGGTTGTCAATATTACCATTCACTCACACGGAAGTAAATTGTAAGGCCTCATTCCATCATGACCAAGAAAAATGAGGGATTTGAGATCATTAGGGAGGAAAAGGGAACCTGCAAACCAGTTCTTAGAAAGAGAGGCAGACGGCACCTGAGTGGCTCAGTCGGTTAAGCGTCCGACTCTTGATCTCAGCTCAGGTCATGATCTCACGGTTCTTGAGTTTGAGCCCAGCGTCAGGCTCTGTGCTTACAGCACACAGTCTGCTTGACATTTTCTCTCCTCTCTCTCTGCACCTACCCCACTCACGCTCACTCTCTCTCAAAATAAATAAATGAACTGTAAAAAATTAAAAAATAAACTCAAAATAATTAAATACACTTAAAAATAAATAAAAATAAATAAACTTAAATATATTTAAGAAAGAAGAAAGAAAGAAAGAAAGAAAGAAAGAAAGAAAGAAAGAAAGAAAGAAAGACAAGAAAGTAAAATGCTGAGAAAAGAGAACACCCGGTCCACCATTGGACAGCTTGGTTGCTACAAAGCCTCTCCCCATGTCAAACTAAAAATCTTTCCCTAACATCTCCACTAGTTCACCCAAGTGCTATTCCTGAGAAGCGTTCTCTATAACAACACATGGAGTTGGCCTATGCCCTTTTCTGTATGACAAATCTTTGAAAATAGCTATTATGTCCCCCACCTAAGTCTTTTATTTCCCAGCCTAAACATTCCCAGGTCCTTCAATTATCTGTGTATGATAGGGTTTCCAGACCCCTCACCATCCTGGGCAGCCCTCTCTAGACACACTCTAATTTGTCCGCGTGTCTCTTCAGATGTGGTGTCCAGAAGGAAACACAGTACTCCAGATGTGGACTGACCAGCACTAATTACAATGAGACTATTAACTCCTTTGATCCACATAGTATATTTCTATTAATGGAGCCTAAAATTACAAAAACTTTTGCAGCTGCCACATCACTCTAGATTTTCATTTTGAGTTTATGGTAAATTATAATTCCTTGGGGTTTTGTTGTGTTTTGTTTTCTTACTATTATTAAACCAAGACTCCTCCATCTTGCATTTCTGCCAACGATTATTTAAGTTAAACACGGGAGTGTGGCGGACTAAACAGTGAGACCGAAAGCCTCTGTGGGCAAGAACTATGTCTAACTCATCATGGTGTTGCAGAGCCTAGCACAGTGCCTGGCTCACTGACATGTTGGGTGTGTCTTCTACGGGCTGCCTCTCCTCATGATGACAGCTCAAGGCATAAAAGCACCAAGAAGGCATGAGGCAAAAGCTTAATCTTTCCTCCTAATTATAGCATTGCCCCCCAAATCCCTATAATGTCTTCCATCCTGGCAACCTTGACTGGAGCATCTCTGGCTTTTGTAGAACTTACGTGAACTCATCCAGACAAGCCCATCTGATGACAAACACAGGACAGCAGAAAAGGAAAAGACACCAAGAGCAAAAGCAAACTGTGAAACAGGGAGGGTGGATAAAAGGGCATTTGCTCAGTCCAGCTCCATTTATAATCACATTATTCCTCCCACTGGGAGCCCCAGGCCTTCTCCTTTGGTCACCTGGTGAGAGGAGAAGCCTTGAGCTCCCCCTAGAGGTTAGAGTGTAGGACTGATCAGAGACGCTCAATGATTTGAAGGATCACTGGTCTTGTGTTCTTTCTGAATACTGATCCGGTGATCCAACATACTGATCAGTTCTCTCAGCCTCCAGAGAACTGTGACTTGAGGAAGAATCACAGCAACCTGGAACTTTTAAAAGAAATACCAGTGTATGTGACCTTGGTCCAAGGAATTCACTGCAAATTCACTTTGTCTGAACACTCTCTTTATTTGTTTGCTTGTTCCTGTCAGCTTTGGACCCCGGGCAGCCTCCCACATACTTTCAGAGCTTGCATTTGCTTAACTTGGACTTTAGCTTTCCTATTCATTCTTTTGTTCTTGTTCATCCAAGCCAAGGACTTTACAGGAACTGAGAATGCACCAGTAAGAAAACTCAGACATGGGAAAAGAAACCTCTCCTTAGGGTCTCATGAAGAAGAAAGATAACCCACAAATAAATAAACTGTAGCCAGGAGGAGTGCTACAAATAGAAGTGTGTGGGACCAGGAGCACTACAATAAAGGGATTGGACCTGGGTGGGGAGGAGGAAGTCATGTGTGAGGTGAGGGATGTGTGGGACAAACCAGGTGAAGAGAATGAAGAAGTTTCCAGGCAAAGGCCTTCTACAAAAGATCTGGTGGTGAAGAGAGCCCAGAAAGTACTGGAAGCTGATAAGAGGCCAGCATGGCTGGAATGAATGCAGAAAAAGGAAGCCTACAGGAAGATGAGGCCATGGAAGACAGCCATTGGCTTGTCACCAAGACCTGCCTCCAGGGTAGTATCGATCTACAGCCAATGCTCCTTAAACTTGACTGTCGTAAAACTTTAACCCACTTCTTTTTCATCCTCTCTGCAAGGATTTCATGAGCTACGTGGTCACATGCCTTGAGGAAGTCAAAATACTTTATGTGTTTATCACAACCCTGAGAAGTTCCATCACGGATCTTAGAGCTTCAGGCATAGTTAGAGGTTACTTGTTTGCTTTTCTTGTTTAACATGGAACGTATGAACATACTTAGAAGCGTAGGGAAGGAGTCAAAGAGGGAGAAGCTACGGATGCTAGAGAAGCTTTGACGTGAGTGAAAAACAAAGTCCTTCCTGAGGAACCACTAGGTGCCTGCCTGATATCTTCTCTGAATAGTTTCACTACTCCTTAAGGATCACATCACTCAGCAGTGCTTTCCATTTGTTCAATGTTTTTCCTTGTTGGTAAGAAATATCAGCTGGTGACCAAGCAACTTCAAGCTCATTTTCCTTCATTCCTGGACTATTGAACACCGGCTACAAATCTGTAACTGGGCAGTAACATCCCCTACTTTTATTGTTGTTTTTTTTTTATTTTATTTAATCAGCTATTCTTTCAACAAACATTTATTAAGTTTCTACCATGTGCTAGACATTGGGGGAAAAAAACATGAATAAGACAGGGTATTTGCCCTCTGAGAGCTCACAGTCTAGTGGGAAAACCAGACACAATCTGATTAGTGAGTAATGGAATCGATGTGGATGTGATAAATGGTAACATGAGGTGAGAGAAAACTTTGAACTCTGCTTATGGAGGCCAGGAAGGCCTTTTACAAGAGAAGGAATTTAAGCTGAGGCTCAAAGGATGAGTAGAAGCGTACGACAAGGACAAAAGCAAGTCCCAGGCAGAGAAAACAGCATTTACAAAGGCATGGAGGCAAAGGGGAGTTTGGGATCGTGGGTAACTGGAGGAAGGTGGCTTGAACAGAGTCCAAGATGTCCTTAGGAGTCAGAAGAAAGATGATGCTGGAAAAGCAGTTAGGAGTTGCTTGTGAGGAGCCTTGAACACTGTTCTCTGGAATCTAGATTTTGTCCCATAGGCAAAGGCAAGCCTGGGAAGCCCCAATTTGCACTTGAGAAGATCACCCAGGCAGCCATGTAGAGACATAATTTGTGATCATGAAAAGTCACGGAGAACTTTAACCCATCTGACATCAGTGATTGGTTGGCCCGTATACATTTGGCTGTTCACATGAGCTATTACCTTGATTTATTTGATAGAAAATCTTAACATCAATGACCATCCCAGACTCTCTGGAAATACAGTTACAGTTGGCTCAGTTCTTCCCAGAATGTGCTCTAGTTGTATGGGGTGTTACTAGGTGCTAAGTAGTGGGGGCAAGGGGGAATATCTGTCAATTATATTCTAGGAAATGATATTTTGGGTTACTACCCATAGGGAGTAGAGTGGCCTTATAGGTAACCCAGAGGAAATAAAGGAAAGAAAGTGCCTCTGTGTTTCTCCGGAAAGCACCAAAGAAGACAAAATGCAAGTAGCTACAGACATAAACATAGCCACTTGCTTCTCTTTCTATGATTGCTTTCCTTGGACCAGTCCTAAAATGAGCTGATATTGGTAGTCTCTGAGCACACAGCTGCTCCTAGTAGGTAGAGCTGTTCCGGAGACACAGCGACATAGAGATACTTCCACATGCTCACTCCCACCAACTCTCCTCTGGAGTTCTATGAGTTCCCTGTCAGGGAGGCTGTCCAGGGAACCCTCTGCTCAGGGACACTCCCGGCCCTGCTCAAAGATAAACAAGGACAAAAATCACAGCACGTAATGTCTAAGGAAGAATTTACAAGGGCAGACTTGCAAATTCTCCAGCTTCAGACGGTGGAGACACTGCCTAGTGTCCTCGTCCAACATTAGTGTTCAGGTCTGGCTGGGAAGAGGGCTCTTTAGGCTCATTCTTTTCTCTAAAATCTCTAAAATCTTCCCTTTTCTCTTAAATCTTTCTTCCAACTCGACAAACATTGATCAGACAGGGACCCCATGCCACGTGCACGATCCCAGGACCACATAGAGAAACCAGACACTCGTGGTCTGATTGTGGTCAAAACACTGGCAACTGTCAGACCTTCTGTGTGAAGGTTTTGGCCTCTCCTGTGGGGATCTAGAGCCCAGGGGGTATGGGGAGTGGCTTCAAATCAAATCCACTGATAAGTATTCGTGGCACTGTGCTATTCATCCCTGGTTCCCATGAGCCTCCCCTGGGACCCTCTTCTCATCCTTTTGCACCCTCAGAAACTTCATCCCATTGTACTCGTTCCCTCTGGCCTTAGCCGAAGTCTGACATCTCCTGAGGATACCACCCCCCCCACCACCACCACCACCCTCTCCAGTGTTTCTCAGGCTAAGGTGGGAGCAGAGAAGGAGTGGTATTGGGGTCCCACTGCTCCCAAGCCATTACACCCCTGCTTTGCCATAGTGCCTCGCTCCCCCTTGGAGCCGCCAACTATGGATCACTGAGGTAGTGAAGAGAATTTAAACCACCTTAAAATACAGCTCAGAATCAACAATCATCCTGCCAGTTTTAGCTTCTGGTTTTCTCAAACCTGTTCCCTCTCTCCCAGCAATTACTGCCCTGTGGTAAGCCTCATTATCCCTTGCCTGGAATATGGTAATAGCTTCCTCCCTGATGTGTCCACATCCAGTCTTGTCGCCTTCATACCTGTCCCCTCCCCCTCCCAGCTCACACTATCTAAACCACAAATATTACCGTCGTAGTTTCCAAGTGCTTGTGACCTCATAGATGGTGACAACATTTATCGAGGGCTTACACTGTGCCAGACGCTGGACTAAATGCTTTACGTGTTACTACTACTGTTGCCATTTTACAGAAGAGGAAACCACAGTTGAGAGAGATTAACTCAGTCACGATCACGTGTCTCAGATGGAATTCGAAGATATAGCTGTCCAACTCCAGAGCCTACGCACATAACCACGTGCCACTGAAGAAGACACAGCTGGTGTTTATCAGTGTTTCCAGTTCCCTGCTCCCTGGATCACACCGCCCAGCCTCCGTAAAGTTAGGAGCAGCCACCTGACTTGCTTCAGTCAATGAGACATGAGCAGAAGTGATGTGGGTCATGTTCGGCAAACACCAGGGTGTAGCTCTCGATAATCTTCTTCCCTAAGGAACTCCAGAGCTTTCTGGAGACATGGTGGAATCATAAGAGGGTAGGGCCTTTGTTGGCCTAGGTCTTGAGCGACCAAGCTGAGCTGAGTTCCCCATCAACCTACAGGGTTGAAGCATGAGTAAGAAACAGACCTTTGTTTTATGGACTTTTCAACCACTGAGATTTGGAGATGCCACAGAAATGTGCGTGCACACACACATACACACACACACAGCCTATCCTGATGAATACAGATACACTGTCTCACTCCAGTTACTACAATCAGGCCCTTGTCTTCTTTGTGCAAAAAACCCTCTTGTTCCATGCAGTTTTAGTTCACTGCATTTTCTAGCTATGCAAACTCAAATGTGTCACTTAACCTCTCCAATTCTCAGTCTCCTTATTTATAAGGGAATTAAAGTATAAGTTAAATTTTATGCAACAAACACCTATGGAGATTGTGGCAGGTGCCAGGCACCATGTGAGTGCTGGCCGATACGAAAAGCCCCTTCTGTATCTGAGAGTATAAGTTTTTCCTAACCAGCTGCCTAGAACTGTCCCCCGGAGCGGACTGCTGAAAACAAACCTGGGGTCAAACCCTGCCTCTGCCACTCACTAGATGCAAGATGATGTGCAAGTTATTATTTGATCTGTCCGTCTCCATTTTCTCATTTGGTAAAACGATGATATGATTTCCCAGCTCCTAGGTCTGTCGGGAGGGTTAAACAAAGTGCGTGTATATGACTCCGTAGTTAAGTCCACTGGGGATAGATACAGATCTGGTACAAGCCATCAGGTCACCTCTTACCTGCTGTGTGACCTGGAGCATACTACTTAGACACTTTAGGCCTCAGTTTCTCCATCCAGAAAGAGAGAGTGGTAGTGGTATCTCTATATCCCTTGGGTTTTAGTGAGAAATATTGAACTCTTGACACATAGTGGCTCTCAGTCAATGTGAATTATTCCTAAGAAGGATGCTTTACAGCTATAAATCTATAACAAATGTATTTAACATTTAATAACTAAAATATAACAAAGATATCTAATATTTAATAACAAATATACAGTATGTGCATATAGAATGAATAACATCTACATATCGAGGCATCATTATTTACTGAATGGCTCTTTCTTCCCCCTTGAAGACAGGGGCTGTCTTATTCATCCTCACATCTCCAGCCCTTGGAAAGTAGACAGGTTAAGAGATTGTTTGGGGGAGGAACTGAATAAATTCCTCATATTTTCTATTCTCTTCTTTCTAGTATCCTCCAGAAAACTCAATCTCTTGGCCTCAGAAAATCACATGCTTTTCTAGGGACCGTCCAGCTGTCAAAGAAGTTGCACATCACCAGCCTTCATTCTGACCTTGCCTTATGCCTCCTGGACTAACCAAGTGGAGGCAAGGGCCGAGGCAAGGGCAGAAAGAAGTACCCAGCCTCCCCGTATTGCCTAAGTCTCTGGGTCGTGTTTTTCCACCGTCTGAGAGGTTTTGTTTTTGATTTAAAGAAACAAAACAGTTTCCAAGGAAAACTCATTTTGTTATGGTTCAAAACCATTTAATTTGTGATATTGTTTCCTCTGCTGAGCTTTCAACTTTCTAAACTCCTCTGAGGCTGGAAAAGCTCCGAGGCCGTGAGTGCTCTGGAGGGTGAAAGGCCCTGTGCGGCTGCAGAGTCCGCCACTGGCTGCAGAGCCCAGAGATGCAGCTCAGGGAAATAAATCACCATCCCCCGGGCTTCTATTCAGGCCTGTGTCAGCAGCGGCCTTGCAAGCGGACCCTCCCGTGTCTTTTTAATCATGGAACTTTCCCTGGAGAAAGCACAGGGGCTGTGGCCAGACACAGCACAGCTGAGATCGGGGCCGATGAGGTGAGTCGCTCCGTGTGGTTTTGTGGCCATCAGTTGAGGGTGCTTTATCACATCTGTGGGATGAATGAGTGCAGTCCCTCATAGTGACTATTTGTGCTAACAATTCATAATCACAGAGCGCCCCACTTTTCCTCAAACCCCTGCCAATGTGCTGTGCAGTTTGGGAGAGGCCAAAGAAAAGATCTCCCTTCACATGATGGGAGATATGCCACAGCAATACATCTGAAAGCTGTTCCACAAGCGATCTGGGGCCTTTTGAAGCCTTTCTTTCTTTATATATATATATATATATATATATATATATATATATATATGTCTTTTTAAGAAAGAGAGAGAGAGACAGCAAGCACACATGGGGGAGGGGCAGAGAGAGAGAGAAGAGAGAGAAGGGAGACAGAGAATCTCAAGCAGGCTCAGAGCCATCAGCACAGAGCCCAATGCAGGGCTTGAACTCATGAACCAAGAGATCATGACCTGAGCTGAAATGAAGAGTCAGAGGCTTAGCAGACCGAGCCCCCCAAGTGTCCCGAGGCTTTTCTTGAACAGGGAGGAAAATTCAACCTGGGTCATGAAATTCACTGATGTGAATTCTCTGCAGTGAGAAGGAGCCACCCCTCCCCTCTGCACCAACAGAGTGAGAAGCTGGGCTCAAAGGCCAACATTTTCCTTACAGCTCAAGAGGTAGCTCAAACCAAGGAGGCTATACTGAAATCAATTTTGGATCAACATAAAGCTGAGCTTTTCTAGCGTAATTTTTTTTTTTTTTTTTTAATGAATGGAGTCTCCGGTCACTGGAATTATTTAAATAGACTGAGCACCAGGCAGAAAAGTTATAGAAGAGATTCAAACAAATAAGTGTTGACGTTACATGACCTTAGTTATCCCTTCAGTCCTAAGGTGGGATGATTGAATGAAGGCATGTTCCTTTAACCAACACTAAGAGCCTGGTGTGTGTGCGATATTCTTGTGATACCACGAGACACACAGAAACAAGTGAAGACTCCAGCCTTGTGCTTAGCCTTACTCGGAAACAAGACACCCCGTTAGGCTCATTTCAGAAGCTTAAAATGACCAGTGCTTAAGCGCTCACATGTGCTGCATGTTTTCGTAAGTCGTGGAGGGGGCAGGTCTCTACCCCTTGTCATCCTCAGGCATCCAGGTTGACAGAGGCTCAAACTTGTGGAGAGTCACAGGTCACTGCAACGGCAGGAGGAGAAGAGGGAGAGTCCTGTACTGACTCTTCCTCTTCTGTCTGAACGTGACGCTTGTCAATTCTGCTTGACATGATCGGCTAAAGCAAGTCACATGGCATGACCAACTTTAAGAGGCAGCAAGTGTGATCCTACCGGGTCCACAAGGAAGAGGACCAGAAATACGGATGTCCATCACCAACACAGATGCATCAAATACAAATACAAATGTCCCACAAATACACGCAACAACTGGACAACAACCTAAGACAATGTTAGTCAAGGTCTAAATGAAGAAAATGCTAAGTGAATGAAGAATTAATGAATGAATGAGAAGTCCATGTGAGTTGAATATAAGGGAAGATTTTGCAGCAGAGGTAGGACATGATCACACCATTAAAAGTGGGAAGATGATGGGAATGCAAGCTGGTGCAGCCACTCTGGAAAACAGTATGGAGGTTCCTCAAAAAGCTAAGAATAGAACTACCCTACGACCCAGCAATTGCACTACTAGGCATTTATCCATGGGATACAGGTGTGCTGTTTTGAAGGGACACATGCACCCCCATGTTTATAGCAGCACTATCAACAACAGCCAAAGTATGGAAAGAGCCCAAATGTCCATCGATGGATGAATGGATAAAGAAGATGTGGTATATATAGGGTGTATATATATATATATATATATATATATATATATATACATCGATGCATCGATGCATCGATGGATGAATGGATAAAGAAGATGTGGTATATATAGGGTGTATATATATATATATATATATATATATATATATACACAATGGAGTATATACACACAATGGAGTATTACTCAGCAATCAAAAAGAATGACATCTTGCCATTTGCAATTATGTGGATGAAACTGGAGGGTATGATGCTAAGTGAAATTAGTCAGTCAGAGAAAGACAAAAATCATGACTTCACTCATATGAGGACTTTAAGAGACAAAATAGAGGAACATAAGGGAAGGGAAACAAAAATAATATAAATACAGGGAGGGGGACAAAACAGAAGAGACTCATAAATATGGAGAACAAACTGAGGGTTCCTGGAGGGGTTATGGGAGGGGGGATGGGCTAAATGGGTAAGAGGCACTCAGGAATCTACTCCTGAAACATTGTTGCTCTATATGCTAACTAATTTGGATGTAAATTTTAAAAAATAAAATTAAAAAAGTAAAAAATAAATAAACAAAAGTGGGAAGATGAATAGGTCTGGGTCACAGAGAGGAAAATAGCATCTCCACAAGAGAGGAGAACCACGGAGAAAAGTGGGCAGAGAACTAAAATTTATATATCACCTATTTTGTTCTAAGTACTTTGTAGGAAGGTTTACATTTTATTATTCCCATTTTATAGATAAGACTGGGTCTCAGATTGACCATGAAGTTTGTTCTCCCCAAAGCATACCTCCAATAATTACAGAACCGACCTTCGAATGCAAGCATCCTTGGTTCCAAAGCCTGTGAAATTTTCTACTCCTTGACAAAAAGGCAATAAGCACTATTTTTTCCCAGGACCACAAAGAGACAGGGTTGCCTAAGGCAGCCCTGGAGAACAGTGGAAGATAAAGTTAGTAGAGAATTTCGGCCATGGGCTGAGTTTGGAACTAAGACAATCAATGAGAAATCACTGAAGTTCAGGTTAAGTAGATATAACATACTTTTGAAGCACCCTACTACTATAACATTATGGGAGGCACAAATATTAGCCAAAGACTCCTGGCCTTCCAGGACCTTACGAAACCTGAGGAAATAAAAGAGTTACTCTGTAGTAGGGGCTACATAGCAGAAACAGAGGCACAAAGTGTAAAGCTAAGCAACACCCTGTAAATGTAGGTATTCCTGATGTTCTCAGGCAGGTGCTTAGGGAAACGTCCCCTCCCTTGAGTGTGACTGTGCCTCCCCAAGCCACAAGAGCCACAGTAGGACCCAACACGAGAACAAACTGGTATTTCCCACCAAATTCTTCTCAATCATTTCATGACATCACCAGGGAGTAGCTCGCTCATTACCTCAAACACAGTCTTCCTGTCTCCCGCAGGCAGGGGTTTCCATCTCCTTCTTTCCTGCATTAGCTCTTTACAGTGAGTGAATTCCAGGGGGTGGCTGACCTGACCCTTTAAGAATAATATATTAACAATAATAACAACTATAAACCCCATGTTTACAGAAGACCAACGCGATAGGTCAGTCAGGCACATTATCTCATTGACATCTTACAGCACCAGATGAAAAACTCAAGGTGCAAAGATTATGCGTCTCACCCAAGATCACTGAATGTCAAAGTCATGATTCGAACTCAGATCTCTCCTACTCCACAGTACTGCCTTGAGACCAAGGACTATGTCTTGTAGAACTCTGACTCATCGACAGCACACCATGCCTGGCAAGGAAAAAAAAAATCACTTATTGAAATGGTTAAAGGAATACAAAAAAAATCAGACAGTTGAAGTCACATTCCTGTGGTGGCAAATCTGTTTCCTTTTTAAAAGTGGGGAATGCATGTGAATGAATCAGAAGAAATAAAGCAGAGAGAAGGGGGGTCTAGGAAGTGTTGATGGTAGGCTTCGGAAGCCAGAAAGAGGAGGTGGGATGGCTGGCATCAGCAGTGAGCAGCATAGCAGTGGTCTGGGCACCCAAGAGGGGAACACAGATGGAGATACAGGGATGGGGTGGCAGCCTGGGCTGGGGTGGCGACAATGGGAAGAAAATACCAGGTGCCACAGAGGCGAATCAGGAGGGTTGGCTAGAAAGTTGGATATAGTTGCTAAAGAAGAAGAAGGGGCTAAAAGTGGCTCCAAGTTTTCCAGGTAAGGGGAATTTGATAAGAAACTTCTTGCCATTGCAATACTCTAGGGTTCTAGGGGCATGTTTCACAATAATGCCTTGCATTTCCATAGCCCTTTATCATTTCTAAAGAACCTCTGCACCCATTAAAGTCCCTCAATATGTTTGACAAATGAGACGAGTAAGACTCAGGGAAGTCTCCGATAAGGATGGTCCACCCCAAAGCCCTCTGTTCAGTTTGATAATCAATTCTCGTTATGCAGACAGACAGCTGGGAGCAAGGAAATTGAAGTAACATATAATTCATTTACTTAGCAAAAAAGTTCTGAGAGAAGGAACCAAATAAATTGGGCTCCCTGGTGAAGACTCTGAGATGTTAATGCATGCCCAGCATGCCGGTGGATGGTCTTCTCTAGAATACAGGTTCTCTAGAACCTGCAGGTTCTTTGGAAGATGGGACAAGGAAAGCAGTCCTTGGAGAATCGCTTTTTGTCCGGAAAACAGGATGCCTTTGGTTAATTCTTTACATCTAGCATATTGGGATTTGTGTTCCCAATCCTGTCTCCCCCACAGGAGTAAGCTCTCCCTTGTAATCCGGTAGTGCACATGTAGCAGGTGTCAGCCCATAAAAGAGACTCAAAACGTGAATGCTGATTGACGGTCTACATCACCTCGTCTGACGAGCGTGAATTAACCAGGGTTACTCAGTGAAGTTGTCTGATCTATTACTGCTTTCCATTCTTGCTCAAAGCCAAGTGAAAGATATGCGTGTTTTTCTGCCAGCAAGTTCATACCAAGTTCCTCCTTGATACTTTCTAATTTGCCTCCTGAGGAACGGAGGCCAAGTAGAGCAGTTGCATTGGCCGTGGCATTTTGAGATTTATGTAACAGGCGTTGGAACTACCCTTCTCTGTAATTGTGTTTCCTAAGAAGCTGCCATAATATGAGTAGTTCTACAAAAGAAAAAAAAAAAACTGCATTGGCGTGTGAGGTCATGAATATGGCTTGCCGTGGCCAGACCTGCTTATCGGTTAATTGCCTTACAATTAACCTCAAGCCACTTGGTGCAGGTAAAACCATTTCCCAATTTGGTTTCTAAGCTTCCTGAAGACCTGGGCCCTGTTTTTCTAACTGTATTATCACTCAGAACCAAGGACACAGGAGCTTATTAAATCCACCCTGAAATGAGAGAAGTCAGGAGAAAGGTCCTCCAGGGATGGAAACAACGGGTCGCTGGGCGTGGGGGGCTTCTTCCTTTGCTGTAGAATTCATTCTCTGTGACCCCAGATTTCAATAGCACAGAACTTCTTCTTATCATCTTCCTGAAGAAGTTATGGTCAGGCCATGGAGTGAAAATTGTTCTTTATCCAATCACAGAATATTTTTTAAATATTCAGTCCAAATGGACTGCCACATTACTTAAAAACAGTCCTTCACTTTAAAAAGCAGCTTCAGAAAGCCTGTTTAGATTTCCAAAACATCTGTGCCTACAATGCTTGGAAACTCACACTCTGGAGCACAGAAGCCATCTCTAACAGTTCCTGCTGCCAAGCTGCTCAGAAAATAACCAAAGGAGAATAAAACAATGTCTCCAAACAAGCGCTCCCTTCTACAGTGCACACTCTTGCTTTATTTCCCTGTGGTTTTTTCCAAAAATGGCTTTGTCTCCAAGACAGGCTCCATGATGTGAAAGAGGTTCCAGGCCAGTGGACTGAGCCCAGAAGGTGGGCAGTGGCTTCTTCCATTGCCACCTTTGCAGAACCAATAGACCAGTTCCCAGATGCCCCCTTGCCTTTCCCTCCAGACAGACTCCAGCAATTTGTTCTTCAAGGGAATTTCTCCCAAACCTACCGGAGCCTGTTCACAGAGTGGCAAATCTCAGAGTGGGCAGGAGCCTTAATGGCCATGCATCGGGACACTCCTCCCCACATGGGAATTTCCTCCAGCACAAGGCCCTGAGGGGGGTCGTTTCCATCTGCAGGGGTCTCCCGATGACAGGTGATCGCCACCTTAAGAGGAGTCCAGGCCTCTTATTTATTAGCTCATCTCCATATTCCACCCTAAGTTGTTTCTTGTAACTGGAACCATCAGACCTGTTCTACCCTGAGAAGCCTCAAAGGATACATCAAATCCCTCTTTTCCGCGGCAGTCAAATATGTTGAAATGGTTGTCTGGCCTCCTCCGAGTCTTTCATTCTTTTGGCTCAATAGTCCTGGTTTCCTGAAACTGGCCCACAAGCGATGGGATTGTCAAGGTCTTCCCCATCTAGACAGCCCCCAGACACGCTCCTGCTTGGAGATGTCTTGCCGGCAGGCTGGGCACTCCCAGGTAGGAATAAAATTTTGAACAGGGTCTGCTGAGCACAGAGGACACTGGAATCATCTCTCTTAGCCTTTGTTCTTTAAAAAGCAACACCATCATAGCATTCTGTAGTTTATCTGTGTTTTTGTCCTGTAGCAACTGGCTTTTAAGTCACCTTTCGCTCATCTTGGACTTTGTTGATTGTTTGAAGCATAGAGCTGACCTTGACCTTTACCTCTGAAACTGTTATCTTCACAGTTTAAAGGTTACGTTTAGCCTATTGAAATTGTTTTAGCCAAGTGACTTTGTTATCTAACACATCTTGTATCCCTCCTAGTTTCTTTTTTTCTTTCCTTTTTTCTTTGAGAGAGAGAGAGAGCGCGCGAGTGTGACTGAGTGAGGGAGAGGGGTGGGGAGAGAGAATCTTAATTAGGCTCCAAGATCCCATGACCCTGGGATCATGACCTGAGCCCAAATCAAGAGTCAGATGCTCAGCCAACTGAGACACCCAGGTGCCCCTCCCTCCTAGTTTTAGGAGGAAAGTGACTTCTCTATCTTAATCCAAGCCCAAGATTAATTAAAAAAAAAAAAAAAAAAAAGTATGTATACAGTAGGACCCAGCAGTTAACAACATTTACTGAGTGTTTACCATGTGCCAGGCTCTGTTCTAAACACTTCTTTTTATTATTATTATTTTTTAAATTTTATTTAAATCCAAGTTAGTTAACATATAGTATAATAACGGTTTCAGGGGTAGAATTTAGTGATTCATCACTTACATATAACATCCAATGATCATCCCAACAAGTGCCCTCCTTAATGCCCATCACCCATTTAGCCCATCCCCCCCACCCAACACTCCTCCAGCAACCCTCAGTTTGTTCTCTGTATTTAAGAGTCTCTTACGGTTTGCCACCCTCTCTGTTTTAAACACATCTCATGAATTAACACATTTAATCTTCACATTGATCCTGACATATAGGTGTAATTAGTGTCCCCACTTTCCTGATGAGGAAACTGAGGCACAGAGAGGTTAAGTAACTTGCCAAGGCCCCTAAGCTAGTAAATGGCAGAGGCAGGATTTGAGGCCGGGCAGCCTGGTTCCAGAGCCTGTGGTCTTACCCACTGCTCTGCACTGCCCCTGCTGGAGGCCATCAGGAGACTTCCCTCCACTTTGACATCATTAAACCAACAGCCAATGCCCTTTAGGAACAGTTGGGTGAACCAACTAGAACCCCAACATTTGTATTATCATTTAACCTGTTTCCATCCATCCTTTCCATAGGAATCTTAGAAGGAACTCTGTCCAATGCTTTTCTGAAATCAAAACATACTGTCTACATGGTGTTGCCTTGATCTGCAAGGTCAGTCCACCCATCAAGGAAAAGAATTATTTAGGATGCCTTGCTTTTTGAGGATCTGTGTTGGCTTCAGTGCTATCCCGCCCTTCTCTGGCCCTCCAGGGCAGCCTGGTTTCCCTACACCACTTACCCAGCTACTCAGAGTCATTCCGCCAGGCTAGTCTTGCTTATTTTAGTCTAATCCAGCCCAGTCTTGCTCCCAAACCCTTTCCTGCCTAGTCGAATTCCTTGACATTTTAGCCCCATCTTTGATCCTTTCTTCTCACACAGTGTGTCTACAAGTGTGTTTCATGGAGCATGCCTTCTGCCAGATTTTTTTAAAGGAGTGGTTCTTGGGTTAAAAAAAAGATTCTAAATTAGTTCCTCTACTGTGGAGCTCTTAATATGCTAATGTGCACCTCGAAGCTTTAGTTAGAGTGGTATTCTATGCAGAATTTCACATTACTTGACCCTGGAATCTGTGCTGTGCTTGTACACACACACACACACACACACACACACACACACACACACACGCACATGCACAAAACTAGTGTAAGGATATTGAAGTATATTATGTAATAGGATATATTGGGGCACCCACTATTTCCTTCTCTAAATGCTTACAAATCAGGGTGCCTGGCTGACTCAGTCATGAGTTCATGCTCCACACTGGGTGTAGAGCTTACTTAAAAAAAAATAATGAAACAAATACTCACAAATCACATATTTGTTATGCATTCTAGAATTCTGTGAAGGATGCAGAGAAATTTAACAAGCTGGTCAGTGCCAGAGTCTACCTTTTCTTATTTTTTAAAAAACAGAATATTCAAGGAGCGCCGGGGTGGCTCAGTCAGTTAAGCGTCCAACATCGGCTCAGGTCATGATCTCATGGTTTGTGAGTTCAAGCCCCACATCGGGCTCTGTGCTGACTTCAGATTCTGTGTCTCCTTCTATCTCTGCTCCTCCCCCACTCATTCTCTGTCTCTCTCTCAAAAATAAAAAAATGTTAAGAAAAAAAATTTTTAATAAAAAAAAACCAGAATATTTCAGTGTCTCCATTTGAGTGGAGAGATTCTGTATGCCTTCTCGTAAGTGCCTTAGGATGATGAATGGTCTCCGGGTTTGGAAATTGGAGCTAGAAGTAACTCCTTCTTACCTAAATTGGGCCTCAATTTCCCCTTAACCATCTCTATGCTTCCCCTTGTATATTGATCATTTTTTTTCCTGCTTTTATACCACCTTCAAGCCTTGGTCAAATTTCACATTCTCGAGGAAATACAGCTTTTTGACCACCTTATTTTAAATCCCAGCACCCTCCCAGTACTCTTTGCCTACTTTCCTTCATTAAGTTTCTCAATAGACCTCAATGCCTTCAAACACTGCAGACAATTTACTTTCTTTGTTCATTGGCTGTGTCTCTACAAGGAGATACTGTTGTACCTCCAGCACCTATAATAATACCTAGCACCGAGGAGGTTCCTCATACATATTTGTTGAATGAATGGAGAAAGTAGAAGTAGCAATCATTCAAAACCTATAGACACTGGGTGCCTTCTATTTGGCACGCATTCCACTGAAGTGGCTTAAATGCCTCTTCCTCAAGGAAGGACTCCCATCATACTCTCACTGCCTTTGCTTTGCTTTCATAGCACTTACCACATTTTGTAATTATACTTGTATTTGTGTAATTATTTAGTTTTATCTCCCTTATTGATTCATAAGGACAAATATCCAATCTATTTTGTCACGTTTCTCCCCAGTGCCTGGCCAAGGTTAGGCACCCAATAATCCACACATTGAATTTCTAATTTCAGTTTGAAGTTCCATTTGGTTCCTTTTCAATTCTTTTCGGTCACTCTTTATAATCCTCTTCCCTTTTGTAGCATTTTAAATGCCATCTTTGTTCAATTAAACTATTGAACATAGTTTACATTCTATTTTTGACAATTTCAGTAACTTCAAGCTTTGACTTTCTGTTTCTGTTCTGAAGTTTATTGTGTCTTCTGATTCTAGTGCATGGTAATTTCTCTCTCTCTCTCTCTCTCTCTCTCTCTCTCTCTCTGTGTGTGTGTGTGTGTGTGTGTGTGTGTGTGTGTGACAGAGAGAGAGAGAGAGAGAGAGAGAGCTCATAGTCCTTGGAAATTCACCTATAGGAATTTTCAAGTCCTGAAATTTAACAAATGTTTCCACAGATAAGTTTTCATTTAATTCTTAAGGACCTGGTGGACAACCAATCCTGAGATCTCTTTAAAATAAGTATTCACCTTGGAGGTTGGCTTTCAAATCTTAAAGCGGTTGTAAATTTTGGTCCTGGATACCCCGAAATAAGCTTGGGATTAGGAATTCTTGTAGAAGACTTTCGCCTTATTTTCCTCCACCCAAACTCAAAGCCAAGACACACAAGGATTCCCACTATTTACCTCTGTGGTGTGGGTTTTTTTCCCGGATTTACTACTGAGGATGTTGTCTTTCAGTGATGTCAGCTTTAAGCAGAAGTCTTAGATCTGACTAATCTTCTGCCTTACGTAGGCCCCGTTAAATACTAAGCTCTAGAGATTCACATAAACCCTGGGACAAGTGTTGGCCAGAACTTTCTTGTCATTTACAGATTTTGAAGATTTCTTTTACTTTCCCATCAACTAAGCAAAGCATTTAAATAAACTACCCGGCATCTTTAGGTGTTCTGCACTTGGAGTTTCTCCAGTCTCTTCCATGTCATGAGAAACTGAAGTCCTCTTCCTGAGTTTTCACAATCTTGTTAAATTTTCCTTGTTCTACAGTATTTCTTTTTAGATCGTCTCCAGGGACAATGTTCTTCGTCACTCATTCTCACATAAGGCAGGATCTGTATATTCAGAATCTCTACAAACAACAGCATGTATGAATTGTCCTTGGCTACACTCCTAGGCTAATGGATGACTCTCCTCAGTTCCACAGCTAAAGGGCAAGTTGACATTCACAGCCAAGCAGCTACAATATCTACTTCAGCTGGTCAGCTTCAGTGGCATTTTCCCCAAACTTATTGTTCCAGGCTCTAATACTTTGAACAAATGTGGCTAAAGAAAATCTAGTTTTCTGCTTATGTTGTTATCACATTACTTTTCACTCTGACGTTGTTATTTCACTGTCTTTCTAACCTACATTACTCAAGAATATACCTGTTCAAATGCAGTGTTCCCTTGGTTTCTCCAGCTCCCTCCCATCCTCTTAGCTAATTCCTGCCTGTCCATTTTTGCCATTGGACTATCTTCTAGCAGTTCAGTAGTTTTTCCCAGTACACTCACTGATATCATCTTCATAACTGATGAGACTATATCTGTCTTTCTATAAAGATGGCTAAGTGGTATGAGAAGTTTTCAGGAAAACTCAAGGTGCTCTACCCTGAGCCCTAAAAGAATATTTTATTCTTTATTTTCTGGTTTGTGAAAACCCTCAGCCTCAGATCAATGAAGCAGATGTCAAGGATTATGAAGTGACTTTTCTTTCCCCCAGGTGTTCTGTCTTATGAAGTTAAGCAAAACTTGAAAGTGCCAGGAAGACAAACCTATACAGGATTTATTCCTCTAATTTAGTTCTTTCTGTCTTATACGTAAGAGATTCTTCTTAGATTCTAGTATTAGGTTATCCACCACTTTTAGTTTAGTTTAGTTTCATTCATTTTTGTCTTTTTTGCTGATCCTTCAGGGGTATTTATGTCATTGGAATATTTTGAGAAGCTGTATTGGTAACCTGAAGCCATATGCCATTTTCAACAAGATGTTGCCTCCCTTGGCCTTGACCAGTTATATATTACCATGTTACTTTCACCCAAAGTTCTGGTCTTCCACATCCCTGATAAATTGGTAAATGTTTCTAGAGGAGACTATGACGCTGATGACTGGCTTCCCCAGTGTGCTGAGGGATTCTACATATTTGGGACCAGACTTGAGAGTGGTGATGGTTTCATACTGGTCTCTTACAATGCATACCAGTTCATGGAGGAAAAAACCAACTCAACTGTCCAAGCTAAACCTGTGGTCTCAGGAAAATAGTTATATAGCACAATCTCCTCCTCCCACTGACTTCAGTCCCCAGCCTTACTTCTCCCAACATGGAGCCCAGTGTTCAAAGCTTCCTTTGTCTAAGGTTTGGGTTTCCTTTCAATGACAGTCCTTCCTCCTTCCCCTATTGTCCAAGTCCTTGAGTTTCTTTTTTTCTTTTCTTTTTTAAAAGTGTATTTATTTATTTTGAGAAAGAGAGAGAGAGAGAGAGAGAGAGAGAGCACAAGCAGGGGAGGGGGCAGAGAACGGGAGACAGAGAATCCCAAGCAGGCTCTGTGCTGTCAGCGTAGAGTCTGACATAGGGCTCAATCCATGAACTGTGACATCATGACCTGAGACAAAACCAAGAGTCTGTCACTTAACCAACTGAGCCACCCAGGCGCCCCCAAGTCCTTGAATTTCTTAGCAACTGCAGAGAGCTGGTTTATGGGGCAAGGTGAAAACAGAGAAGCCCTTGAAGATTGGGCATCCTAACCCCTGGGTCAATCAGGATTCCTTTTGCTGTCAGAATTAAATCCAGCCAGCTCTTCCTCAACCTTCTGAGACATCAAGGCACATCCAGAATTTCTCATGTGCATTTCTCAATATTCCTGTTATACAGCGAATGAGTTTATTGCTTCTGGGCTAGAGCCACTCCAGCGTGCAGGTGGCATTGCAGGCATCCAGAAACCTCATACTGATTAATACTGTCTGCCAAGCATGTGCATGTTAAGAATCCTACTCAGATTATTAACGAATGAACTTTCACTCGCTAACTGAATGACTATGGAAGTGTCTGGGCTTGGGAGTTCTCAAGACTGTACCAATGACAGCACTAATTAAATAATTTTGCAGTTCAGCAACCTTATTCGGGGATGGTGGCTATGTGCCAGTTTTAGGAAAGACTTCAGTGTTGGGCTGAAGGGCTCTCACTGGATCTGCTTATTCAGACTTACAGATGATACAAAGCCAGGAGTAGCCACTAGTAGGTGGGGTAACAAATTAAGATTGAGTGAACAGACAAGAACAAGGGCCTGAAACAGAAGAGTTAGAGAGAGAGAAATTTTTACCTAATGATTAAGTTATCTGCATTTAGATTAAAATATTAATTGCTTAATATACTAGTCTAATCCAGGGAATGCCTAACTTGATAGCAATCTCTATGGACATGTCTTGAAGTTTTAATGCATTAGACACGAAATATTAAACAATCATGCAATTTGATTTAAAAAAAAATAAATACTGTAACGCTATCAGCCCAAATTCAGCCCGAGGGAGATTTAACCTTCTGGCCTCCACGGTGTTAGAACCCTCCTGGTGTAGCTCAGGGGGAGACTTTTAGAGAACACTGGAAAATGTGGGCAACCTCGGAGAAGAAGAACAGCCTGGGTTGTAAAGGACCTAGAAATTGTTACAGCAGAAGCAATCAGATAAACCAACTTATAGAGTTTGGAAAGAAAATTGCTGTTTTCAAATACAGCTGTCAAATGACAGAGGGAGCAGAATGCTTGCTCTATTTCACAGAACTCAGGCCAATGAAACAAAGACCTGAGAAAGGAGAAAGGAGAAAGACTTCCTTCAACTTATAAATGAATGTCTTGTCAACTTCAGCTCCACCACAGTAGAATGGACTACCTATCTCATAAAGTACTGAGCACTTTGCCACTGGAATCAAGAAGAGTCTGGATGGCTATCCACCGGGGCGTTATCAACACAGTTTGGGGGCGGGGGGTGGAAGTTGGACAAAG
This sequence comes from Acinonyx jubatus, assembly GCF_027475565.1. Classification (NCBI taxonomy): domain Eukaryota; kingdom Metazoa; phylum Chordata; class Mammalia; order Carnivora; family Felidae; genus Acinonyx; species Acinonyx jubatus. The sequence continues at coordinate 96,948,968 of NC_069381.1, read as the reverse complement.
TGACCTCCAACCTTGAGAAGCTACGGTTTTAAAATTATTTCCCACTGAGATTTTAATGACTAATACGTATAGTACGATATCATATGATAAAAGCAATGACTAATGGCACCTCACCGGGCATTATCACAGTCACAGTCATCACAGGGTTTGGAAGATAACATTTTTGTCTAGGGTAGGGCAAGGAGGGTCTTCTTAATGCTATTCACCATGAGCAACTTCAGTGTTGTATAAGACCTGCTTCCAGTTTTTACGCTTGACAGTCTCAGCATCTTTGTAAGATACTGGAGAGCCAGAAAGGGAGAAAGGGAGGAAACTGTATCCTATGCAGCTTGATCACACACACACACACACACACACACACACACACACTTTCACATTTGTCATTCCATTTGGTCTTTGCAATAACCTGGGGCAGCAGGAAGTTTTATGCCCATTTAACAAATGAGGAGACTCACACTTAGGGAAGGTGAGAGCCCAAGGTCACACGGCTGGTAAGTGAGGATGGCAACATAGCAACAAAGATGGAAAAGGGGACAAGTGGGCTTTCTCAAACTCTTTCTTGTGGAACCCCAGATCCCTGAGATAGAAAGAGCTTCAGGGGTTCTCCGTTCCAAACACCCATCAGCTACATGAAGTCCTTCTTAGCCTTGGAGAATTAGGTATGTGCGCTTGAACTGAAGGCCAACCTAATATGAGAATGAGGCTGACTTTTAAAACCTGATGTCTCTAACAGCACAGTACCCCCCGCAACCCCCTCTGCCTAGTTTAGACAAGACTCCTGCTGTAGACACCCAGTGCAGGTTAATGTGTACCTGGGGATGGGGGGAGACCCCAGCAGGCTGCCCGCACAGTATCTTGGTTCTCACCATTGGCCTTGAGCCTGAAGGAGCCCCAGGTCAAATCCAGTCCTTGCTAGTGCAGTCCAGGCACCCAGGGAGCTGTCTCTGTTCCAAACCACCCCACAGCCTGCACCCCAGGGAGCAAGGCTCAATGGGAAAGAATGTATTCCTAACTTCCATGTCCTTGATTCCATTTCTTTCTCTGAATTTCCTCATTGGGCTGTGGATGCTTCTATGCTGCCTCAGAGGGGAGGCCCCACGATGCAAATTTTTCTACCCCATAACTCCTTCTCATTCCCGCAGGCAGGCCTGGGTGCAGTCCAGCCTCAGAGCCAGTGCAAGCACTAGAAACTGGCGGCCTCCTCCTATGATTCATTGGTCTCTCATTTCCCAGCCAGTGACATATCTTGGCTCAAAAATGAATTTTAATCTTCATCAAATCTTTGAAGGGGAGCCCAGGAGAACTGAATGGGTTGAGAAAGAAAAAAGAGAGAGGGGAAGGAGAAAGAGATGGATCTTGGTCTCAGGTATCTTTCAGAGCAGAGGGCAAGAGCAGGTTGGACTAGTGCTCTGAATTCTCAAACAAGAAGTTCAGTGAGGTCTTGGATGACTGTGGCAATGCAGTTTGCTGAATTTCCAAATGCTCTGGGATGAATACAAAGCTGTGTAAAGTATTGTCCCTGCCCAAAGGAAGCTCATGTCTCCTGGTAGAGCCTCCTTGGATCCTCCAGATCGCAATGGCACCTTCTCCCGTGATCCCCTAGCACTGTGCCTGTTCGTCTTCTGAGACTCACACTGTGAGTGGATCACTGCTCATGTCCCTGCTATACTAGAAGCTCGCCAAATCCAACAACAAGATTTTCATCATCTTTATATCCACAAAGCAGTTAGCATAGTGCCTGCCACACAATCAATGCTCAACCAATGTGAAATGAATGCAATCTTCTTGGGAAGATAAAAGCTATATAGGCACCAGTGAAAAGTCCGTGCTAGGCAGGGCAAGTGTGGCACGCAGGGGGAGAACCCCAGGTGGTGAGTCAACCCACTTGGCTCTGATCCCAGCTCAGCCATTAACAGCTATGTAAACTTGGACAGGTTGCTTCCTCTCTCTGGACCTCGCCAGTCCAGGCACCCAAGCTTCCATGTCCGTCAAATTAAGGCTGGTAAAAGATTTTTGGACACTCTTCCCAAAAAAAGGTTCACAGATGGGAGGGGTCCCTAAAGGTCACAAAGATGAACACACTGCCTTCTGGTAGTTCCATTCTGAACTACACCCTTTGAAGGTAGGGTGTCCCCTCGAGATTCTGTCTCCTGGTTCCTTTGCCACCAGGAACTGAAGGGTCTCGGGTAGAGGAAACCTCTTAGCAAAGATCTGCCCCTATAGGCTTCTCTCCATATCTTACCTTGTACATCTTAAGAAAGAGAGCACGTTTTCTGGTCTCTAAATCCTGAATAAATTTTTCCCGCCATTTTGAAAATCAGGACATCCGCCCATCCCAAGTTTGGAAGCACTTAAGATTCTATAATCTATCTGCAATTGTAGTCATCCCTTGGGACATAATTCAGCTGCCTCTGGGATTGTGGCTCATCCGGCCATATTGCGTGTTCACTTACAGCTCTTCACCTCTCTTAGACCTCGGGCTCTGCCGTAACTGATTGTTCCACATTTTTCCTACGTGGAAAAATGGATGAAATGAACAAAAGAACAAAATGAACTAGAACGGAAAAGGAGTTGTTCTGGATTCTTTCTACCATCCATTAACATCTCACCAGCGATCCCAAGAAGTGGGCGGGGCCGGCAACCCCTTTGATCTTTCTTTTGTTCTGATCATAGTCTTAAAAGCAGCTCTTTTGTTCTTGTTCTCAGCACCGGCTGAGAGCTTCATCTCCTTTAACAATTTCAGAACTCTGACGCTCTTCTTAAAGATAAAATAGCCAGTTAGTTTATCAGCAAAATGAGTTTATTCAGGAAAAGCAGGGGAGTTGCAATTCGGGACAAGCAAACTATGGCGAACCTTAGCAAGTCTGAAGAGACAGAAAAGAAGGTCAGCTTTTATTAGGTTTTAGGAGGAAATTACGGAAGTTCGTATTAAACAAACGTTCACTGGGGAAGAACAAGAGTTCAAGGTTGAGGTGGCTTCTCATGGGCTGCAAGCGTGCTTACTGAGTTGTTGCTGGCAGGGAGGGATCTCTTAAAAGCAGGAGGTGAAATTCCTATGTGAAGAATGTCCTCCCTTGTCAAGATAATCCTGATCTTCCTCCTTTCTGCAGTTCAGAGATTGCCAGGAGTGGTACCTGCGTGACAGCTCCCCCTTCAGGGCTCCCTGAATCCTTTTGAAAAGAGGTTTCTTTTATTCCCTCACTGCTAACCTTGGATTAGTCACTGCCTTCCGGTCTCCAGGATGTGCTTTTGGAAAGCTGAATTCAAGGAGAGCTCTGAAGGCAACTACATTATTGCTAAGGGCTGGTTTCCCTTTTTCTTCTTCAGCGGACTCCTTTGCAATTGAATAGTCCCAAATCTGTTTCCGAGACTTTCCCGGACTTTTCAGTCTGCTTCCGCTTTACAGAGACCTGAGTTTACATCTGATTTTATATGGCATTCGTTTCCCTAACTCTAGGGAAGGTACCAGGGTTGCCGTCCTTGGCTACTTCTATCTAGGACTATTTCCCCCAATTTCTCTGTCATTTCCTTATCTTCAAAATCAGTCGTTTCTTTTTGATCACCTTTGAGTTCACAGACTGTGAGGACCTTCCCAAATTCAAAATAGTGGCAGTCTCTGGAGAAAGGGAGGGACATAGAACTGAGGTGGGGGGCAGGGGCAAAGAGTTTACTTCTATGAAAGTCTAGAGCAGGTATCTTGAAGGAGTGACGTTTGTTAATTCTGGAGGGGAGTGGGTACATTCATTTCTGTTAGATTATTTTTGGTACTTTCCCATATTTGTCTTCAAAATAAAATAATACAGTAAAAAAAAATTAAGTCCAGAATGACAGTTCACTGGACTGCTCCTTCCGTTTTCCAAGAGAGAAATGTGTGAAGTAATACCAGAATTTATCAGGTATTTCAGTTCACCTTTTAGGGTGGACCCTCACACCTGCTGTCTACACATAGTTCCAAAGGCACCACTTCTATCCTGCTCTTTCTCCCCCTGTTGCCATCTTTCCCTCATTCACGCTGTCCTTGGCACACATTATCCCTGTCTTCCCTCTCAGAATACACCCTCTTCTGACCTCTGTCTTGCTGTATTCCTTCCACCTTGGTCAGTAAAAACCAAGATAAGAGCCACATTAACAAAATTTATAAAGGAAGTTTTATGCGCAAGATGTAGAGCAAATGTGTTGTTGTCCAACAACAAATGCTCAGCCTGTCTCAGCAGGTGAGGAGAGGAGGGTTTGATATATGGCAGAAAGTAACCCTAAGTGATGGGGGAAGACAAAGGTAGCATCATTCAGCCCTGAGGTCATTGTGTCTTGTAGAACCTTATAAAATAAATCCTCTTTAACTGCACAGGCCATAGAAAGCAGGTGTTGTATATAGCATGCCATCAAAGCAGGAAATTTCACAGAAAAGATAGCCCAGCAAAGTCCCTCCTTGTTTAGGTTCAGCATTACACAAATGCATGACAAACAGCAGGACCAGAGTGAAGACTGCAATAATAAAGGAGAAGGCAATCCTGTTTCTTAAACCAATCATAGGCAGAGAATCATAGGAGCACATTGTCCACAGTTAGCATAAACCCCCAGATTAGTCAAAGGCAGTGACCAATATCTATGTGCTATCCTGAATCAGTTTGACATGCAGAAAAGAACAGAGGTAGCGGCCCAAAACGAGAATCCACAAAAAAATGCTCCTTAATCATTTCTGGCTCAGTAGTTCACTGGTGTTCTACAGAGCAAGGATTTTTTTTTTTTTTTTAAATAAGCAGCAGAACCAGAACTATACTACCTGTTGTTGTTTTTTTTTTTTTAATTTAGCATGTATGTGTTTTGGGGTACACACGCATGCACTCACCATGCTCTTAAATGAACTGTTTAATAAATTCTATCTAGTTCACTCTATAGTATAGTTTCAGTTTCTATCAACCATCTTATTATTGCCCTTACTGAAAGTCAACATTAAAGAATTTGGGGGAGAGGGATGTTAAGAACTATTTGAAACGGATCCCACTGACATTTGCAGCGAAACCCTTATTGTTGGGAAAGGGTAGCTTGGTCAAGCTGCCACTCGTAGAGAATTCTAACTTAGGTGAGCCACATGTGGCCCTGGGCAGTATACCAAAACTTTCTAAAATTTGTTTGCCACTACCGTGGCATTTACAGTATAATTAGAAGACAAGGAATTATTATCACATAAAATGCCACATGATAATAAGAGCTCAAAATAATAGTGGAGTTCTCATGAAACAATTCATGATTTATTGCTAAATGAATATTACTGATCCTAGTTGTTATATCAGAAAAGGGATAAAGAAATCAAAGAAGAATTAAATAAATGGAGGGATATCCTATGTTCCTGGATAGAAAGACAATATTGTCAAGGTGTCAGTTCCTCCCAACTTGATCTACAGATTCAGTGCAATCCCAGTTAAAACCCTAACAAGTTATTTTATGGATATTGACAAATTTATTGTTAAGTTTATATGGAGAGGCAAAAGACCAGAAGAACCAATGCAATATTGAAGAAGAATAAAATTGTGGGCTAATACTACCTGACTTCAGTACTTACGGTAAAGCTACAGTAATCAAGACAGTGTGGTGTTGACAAAAGAACGGATAACTAGATCAATGGAACCTAATAGAGAGCCCAGGAATACACCCCCATAAATACAGTCAAATGACGTTCGACAAAGGAGCAAGACAATAAAATGGAGCAAAGATGGTCTCTTCAACAGATGGTCCTGGAACAACTGGATCAAAAAGATGAATCTAAACATAGACCTTACACCCTTCACAAAAATTAATTCAAAACGGATCAGAGACCTGTGGCTATAACGCAAAACTATAAAACTTCTAGAAGATAACATAGGAGAAAACCTTGGATATGGTGATGACTTTTTAGATACAACACCAAAGGCACAATCCATGAAAGAGATAATTGATAAGTGAGACTTTGTAAAATGAAAAACTTCTTCCCTGGCAAAGACAATATCAGGAGAATGAGGAGACAAGCCACAGACTGGGAGAACATATTTGCAAAACACACATCTGATAGAGAACTATTATCCCAAATATGCAAAGAACGCTTCAAACTCAACAGTAAAAAAAAAAGAACAACTCACTTAAAAAAAAAAAATAGGCCAAAGACTTTAACAAACAGACACCTCACCACAGAAGATGTACACGTGGCAAATAAAGCATATGAAGAGAGGCTCCACATCATGTCATCAGGAAAATACAAATTAAAACAGCAAGATGCCACTGCACACCCATTAGAAGGGCCAAAATCCAGAACACTGACAGCACCAAATGCTGGTGGGGATGTGGAGCCACAGAAATTGCTGGCGAGGATGCGAAAGGACACAGCCACCTAGATGATATTTTTGACATTCTGGAAAACCACAACTATGGACACAATAAAAAGATCAGTGGTTTCCAGGGGTGCAGGAGGTGAGGGAGGGATGAATAGGCAGAGCACAGAGGATTTTTAGGACAGTGAAAATACTCTGCAGAGTATTATAATGATGGGTCTATGTTCTTTTGCACTAGTCCAAACCCATAAAAAGTAGAACGCCAATAGTGAAGCCTAAGGTAAACTGGGTGATTATGATGTGTCAATATATGTTCATCCTTGGTAAAAATGTAACATCCTGAGAAGTGATGTTGATCATAAGGGAGGTTATGCATGTGTGGGGGTGGAGGATGTGCGGGAAATCTCTGTACCTTCCTCCCAATTTTGTTGTAAACCCGAAACTGCTCTAAACAATGAAGTATTGTGTTTTTTTTTTAAAGCTCATGCATTGAAAAATTAAGAGAAGTTCATTGATTGCAATTCTTTTAAAAAGATCAATAAATTTCAGGGATGAACAATGAAATATCTGCAGTGTGTAAATAAGAAGCTAGGGGCGCCTGGGTGGCTCAGTCGGTTGAGCGTCCGACTTCTGCTCAGGTCATGATCTCGCGATTCGTGAGTTCGAGCCCTTCATCGGTCTCTGTGCTGACAGTTTGGAGCCTGGAGCCTGCTTTGGAGTCTGTGTTTCGCTCTCTCTCTGCCCCTCCCCTGCTCATGCTCTGTCTCCCCAAAATAAATAAATGTTAAAAAAAAATTTAACAAAAGGAGCTATATGTATGCATTTATAATTCGATTATAATGCTTGTAGTAGCGATAATAAATTCCCTCTAATTTACCTGGTTTGGAGACTTTAGGGCTTCTAACACCTACTTACTTACATTTCATTAGATATTCACAATATCCATGTACAGCAGGTAAGATCAGTGTTCTTTTTTTACACATGAGAAAACTAAGGTTCAGAATCGATTTCTTCTGACTCTTAATGCAGAGCTCTTTCAAGGGCAAAAGGGCCAAACTAATTTGACAACTTTCTTGATTAAATCCCTAGCCTTTTATTGCAACTTCGATACTCAAGGTCAAAAGGACTCACAGACTTGGCTCAGGAAATTTGGAAAATAATCAGGAGATACAGGTACAAGGTATAAAGTACAAATGTTCTGTAAATTAAAAAACTCAAGAAAATGTTAGTGGTGGTTGATATTCTCTGCTGGGCACCACTCCTCAAGTTTCTGAACGGAGATGGAAATGCCATTTCAGTCCCAACTACAGCACAGCCAATGAAACATCCCAGGCCTGCTGAGCAAGGAGTGGAGACCCTACCAGGGTGTCCCCTTCCTCCATCAATTCTGTTTGCCACCAGAGCCAGCGCAGAAGGGAGGAAATTGCAAGCGTCCTATTTTATGACCTTCATGTTGTGCTGAAGGATTTAAAACAGCCAGCCCCACCAGGGGAGGCTGGGTGCTCTGGGAAGCCTTTTCTTCATGTTTTATTTGCTTCTGTTGCAGTCTCTGTGGAAGTGATGAAGACAAGTCCCTCCTGGCAGTGGACATTGCTGGGCCCGCCAACTTGCTCCAGATCTGGGGTCAAAGGGGAGGGTGTGATTCCAAGGCAGGTGGACCCAGTCTAGGGTGGCAGGCTCACAATCGGCTTTCTGGAGTCTAAATTCAAATCCATGTTCAGCCACTGGCTAGCTGTACAACTGTGAAAAAATTATATAACTTTTCTAAGCCTCGGTTTCTTCCTCTGTCACGTGAGGATAATAACCCTACCTCATTACACTTCTGTAAAGACTTAATGAGATAATGTGGGTATTTGACATAGAGCCTCCCATAAAACAATAACTGCTAACCATTTCTATTATTGTTGTAATAACTATCACCAATTATTATTAAGGGTTCAATACGCCAACCAACTGGTCAGAGTTGAATGGAGTGAAAGACTTAAGAGAGTCTGGGTTTAGGATCTTTGGGTCAACAGATCAGAGCACTGGTTGTCCTTCCTTCTTTGGAATAGTTGGGAAAGATGGGTTTTGGGGGGTGTGGCGGGTGGATAAAGTGAGTTTATTTTCTTCTATATGTATTTTAAACAAAGAAAGAAAAGTCCTCCTTCCTTCCAGGACCCAAAGTCCACTGGGCTCAGAGGAGGTCAAGCCAGGGCCAGCCCCTTGGAGAAGATGTCACAGTAGAAGGCAATGGCATTGACCTTGTAGTCCATAGGGAGGAGGTGCCCCATGTGCCTGGGGCCTAGGCTGACACCACCAGAGTGCCACAGCCTCATCAGGGTGAAGCTAGACAAGGATTTCTGAACCTCGATTGCTCGGCCCCGGGCCAATGCCAAAGGAAACTGTCCTTCAGCGGCCACCTCTTCCACACTGAGCCCACACAGGACAGGGAGGCCAATCTGTGTGGGGAAGAAGATGGTTCATTAAGCACCTCTGGTAGGTAGATTTTCTTACCTGTTTATGCAACCCTCACCACCGCGATAGTACTAATATTTTCGTTGTACAGATGATAAAAGAGGGGTTCAGACAAAGACCAAGGTCACAGTGCCAGTAGTGTGCACTATGCTAAAACTGAGCTCTAAGATTCCACAGGACCTCACCCAAATTCCAAGAAAGAGCTCATGAATTTGGAAATCTGGAAAGTCGATTCTAGCTGTTGTTTTGCCCCTAACTAGCTGGATGACCTTGGACAAGGTCTTGCTTCTGGGAGCCAGGGATTCCTCAAGTGTAAAATGAAATGGTGGCCTTGTTGACTCGTAAGGAGCGAACATGCCTGCCTGCGTTCTAGGAGCGTGAGCCAGGGTGGTCATTCCAGGCCTAGTACACTGGGAGAGAAGTGTCCTCACCCATGGAGCATGAGTCGGCACAGGTGGAATCCACAGGGTACTGCAGGCTCCATGCCATCAGGACTTCCCAGATCCATCTGCTCAACCTGTTTCCCAGACCCTACACTTCAACTTCCCCTTCCTCTCGCATCCCTACACATGTAGTCCCCACCGCTGGGACAAAGGCCCACAGGTCCCTCTTCTCTAAGCCATACATTCAACAATATTTAAATGGACAACACCGAATTGAATAGTGTCCCTAGCTAACATTAAGTCAGGTTAGTTCCTACTTACTTTCTTTGAGATTTAATTATTTATTATTAATTAAATTATTAATATTAATTAATCACAAGGAATCCCCAAATCCTTCAGTGTTCTGGGGCTAAGAAAGGCCTAATCTGGTGTTTGGCCTAGAGCTGTGGCCCCACCCCTTGCCCCCTCCCCATGCCCAACCCCGTCTGCTGAGCCACATAAGAAACTAAGCAACTCCAGGCTACACTTAGGAGAAGCAATTCCTTCAAAACCACACTCACCCTGATGACCTCTTAGATGGGCAAGTACAGCCTCTCGTTTTCTCTGTGAAGCTCTGAACTAATTCAAACCTGAGGTCCCAGCTTTACTGGAAGGAGCAAAGGACCAGAAGTCCGGGGAAACTCAGGATAACTGTCGACAGTTTATCATCTGCGAACTTTCCACCAGAGTCCCAGACCTGGGCCTGGGAAATACAGCTAGGAGGTATTAGCTGGTCCAATGCTAAGAACCTCAGGGGAAAGGGAAGAAAAGGGGGACATTCACCCCAAGAATGCATTCCTAGGAAGACAGTGTGAACGTTTTAGGTGTACAGGGTGCTGCCCCAGAGTGCGGAGGCTACAGGCACCTTCCTGAAGGGGCACAGTTCTGATTTGCATCCTGGCTCCTTCGCTTGCCAGCTGCGGGACCTCTGGAAAGTGATTCAATCCCTTCGTATCTCTTTGATCTTTTCTGATGTGTAAAATGGGGCTAATCACTTATCACATGAGGTCTTTGTAAGAAATGAAATAGTGCGAAGATCTCTTAGCACTATTAGATTATAACTATTATCATTTGGGCGACTCATGGTGAGGTCTGCTGCAAAGCCAAGCTCTTTTGTTTGACAAATTCAGCCTATTGTATATAAACTTTTCTTAAATAAATCTTGAGACTCCAAGTCTCCCAGCAGAAGAAAGTTTACTCTTTTAAAGGCATATTAGAGAGAAATTGTATCTCTATATAAAAGAAATGGGTGAAATAGAGTCCAACTAGTTCTCCCAAAGAGTTCGAAAGTGCTTGTCTCAGGAGAAGGATCTGGGGGGCAGAGACCCTGTGGGGAGAAGGGCTGAAGTTATGAGAGGGGGCGGGCACACAGGGACCGGAGATCCTTAATGGAAAGCATCTGCTCTAAGGTACCTTTCTGGCTAAAAAACATTCACTGCGACCACTCTCTGCCATTCTCACACACAGTGTCCCTTTGTCACCTGGTCCCTTTATGCTGCTCTACTCATTATGGAGGAGCACTGGCCTGGACAGAGCTAGCCAGTCACTTCTCACAAGAGATAAGGGACAAAGGGACCCACACAAATTCCTCATCATACCGGAGCTGCGCTATCCCACCACCTCTGTGGTCCTCTAAGACCTTGAAGCATATTTAGGGGTGGAGAGGTGATGAACACATGGCAGTGTGGAAAGATGGGTGACAGTGGATGGTCATCACGGCCCTATAAGCTCACCAGGAAGGTTTCCTCTTAGTGCCTACCTCATCCAGAAAATATAAACTGGCAGGAAAACAGACCAAAGAAATGTGCTGTGAGGCTCTGGGGAAGATGGGAGCAAGGAATGATCAGGAGCAAATAAAACTTTATTCCTTCCCAAAAGAATCAATAAGAAACTAGCAGATAGAACATATTCAAAAGAAAGAGGCAATCCACCAATGAATGAATGGATTGGGATTATTCTGGCTGGTAGAGGCAGCAGTGGAGAAAAGCAGAAGGGAGCCAGTTTGAAGGTTCTAGGGATCCATATGGATTTGTCTTAGACACACACCAGCCCCAGAACAGAAGCCATAGTGTTTGAACATTTGAAAAGTCCCACAGTGGAAAACCCCCAAAGAAAAGACCCTGTGGAGCCATCTGGCTCCAGGGCAACATATACCAGAATTACTTCCTGCACGGCCCTGTGTCCAACAAACACAAAAATGTGTTTGTTCTGTGAGACTGGCTCGTATAAATGACATGAACTAATCTCACCACATCCAGAAATGTTTGGAACAAAATAAAAACCTTAATTGGCCCTAGACCAACTCCAAACACTCAGAATGTTTAATCTCAGGGTTTTCAGCCACTCATGGGTAACACGGGCATTTACCAGCAAAACCCCCTCCCTGTGCTTGAACTCATCATCTTCCTTACCTCCCCTCCCCACATGGCCCTCCCTCCAGCCTCACAGACTGAAAGCTTTACGAGCATTGTTGACTCTTTTCCTTATTCCGATTCCAACATCATTAGATCCTGCTAATTTTTCTTCTGAAAAGTATTCGCATTTGCTCTTGGTTTTCTACCTATGAGACTACAACCCCGGCCCAGGCCCTCATCCCCTTTGCACCTGTTTTATGACCCTCTTGCCACCCATGTCTTCCCTCCAATACTGTCTGCAGAAGGGGTCTTTTCTCATTCCATGCCCCCATGACATGTCAGTCACCAAGTTTTGTCTCCCCTTAGTCACACTCAACTCGTGAGCAGTGGGATCTGTTTGAATTCTGAAGCCCTCTGGCAGAGACTGCCCAGTCTTTATGCTTAGCTTGGGGGCCTTTCCTGACTCCCCCAAGGGCAAAAGTTCTATGTTACTTTGTTCATTCCTTTTACATAACACTTGTCATATTTTATCCTTTAAGTGGTAATTACAAAGCTAATCATTGGATACTTCTTTAGTCATCTCATTCAGCTCCCTTCCTGCCAGTTCCCTGCATAAAGCCTCACAACAGAAAACTCTGGATGAATGTGTGCTGAATTTATCTTCACTGCTGCAAGCCTGTCTACACATACCTACAGTCCATTATTTATGCTTACCCCGGTCCTCTCACCATCCCTTTCCTGATGTCTTATGCTTGTTTAAAATCTGCCCACTATTCAAGGCTCACCTGTTTCTAAACTTGTGCATGGAATCCACTTCCATCTCAATTTCCTCTCCTTCTAGGACAGTTTGATTCTAGACTGCATATCTAGAATATGGGTATATTAGGGAATCTGATTGGGTAGTGAATACGACTGCAGTAAATCATTTGACAAGCATTTCAAGATAGACTCCAAGCATGAAAACAAGGGCTGGAGGCCAAAATATACTAGCTGGATAATACAATCAAGACAGTTAATAACTAATTGAATTACCATATTGGAAGGACGTGGTCCTCAGCCCTACACTTAAATTTTTCCAAAAATATTAGTTAAGTTCCATATTTTTATTAATGACTTAAATTAAGATACACAAGTTATGCTTCATACCAATTGCCCAGATATAGGAAAGAGGGTAGGAGGAGTTGGTCATGATTTATCAGCAACGGATTTGAAAAATATCTAAGTGTTTTGACTGGTATGAAACTCAATAAGTCAGAATGATAGAAGAAGGAAGAAAAGAAGGAGGGGAGAAGGGAGGGAAAGAAGAGGGAAAGAGGAAGAGAGGAAGACAGATAGAGGAAAAATAAATTATTTTAGGTGGCAGGGGTGAAAATTGAGCAGTGCTCTCCAAGGCTTTGGACCAGTAGGGTGTCTACGCATAGATAACAGCTCTGTGGTCAAATTAGTTTACGAAACAGTAGGTTAGGGAAGGATCAAGAGGACTACTCAGGTCCTTCAGTACTCTGAAGCACATTCTGAAATCTCCAAGACTTTATGGTACTCCACAGGATTTCCCAAACATATCTGACTGCAACAAACTGACCCCCCGCCCCGAGCCCTGGCCCCAGGTCATGTCACAGAAGCTGGGATGAGTGGAATTCACTTCGAGAAGCAAAGGACTGCAGAGCCCATCTAGAGTATAGCATGTAGCTCCAGGCACCTCAAAGGAAGAGAAATAGAGATCAGTTGGACAAGATTAGGCAGAGCAATTAGGTTGGCAAAAATACTCAAAACCATAATATCCAAGGAATGTTGGAAAAACTGACATGCTTTGCCTGGAGAAGAGCTGACTTGGCAGGGGTGTGAGGTGATCACAGAAGGTTAAGGGCTTGATAATTGTAATGAAATATGTGAAGAGCTGGCATAGGAGGAAGGAATTAAACTTGTTCATGTGTGACCTCAAAAGATAAAACTGAGACCAATGGTTGGAATCTGAAATGAGTCATATTTTAGCTTATCTTCCACAGTTTCCTTTATACACATTACTTTTGGCTAAAATTCTGGTAAGGTGCTTACTTCCCAGCTAGGAGTATTACATTCAAGAGTTTCCAATTCCCCTGATTTTCATTCTTTTTTTTTTTTTTTTTTTTTTTTTTTGCCTAGCAACAGGAGTGGAGTCACGGGGGATCAAATGGGGCACTCAAATCCTAACTGAGGTAGTGAAAAAGAGATGAGTCCACACATGGGTCCCAGCCAAGACCTTGAGGGAAAGCTAAGAGTCAAGCCAAGAAGAACAAAGAACAACCCTAAGTCCAGAGGACAGAAGACAGTGAAGAGGAGGTAGAGCCAAGAGTCGGGCCCAGGCAGAAAGAATATTGGGATGGTGCAGGTAAATAACCTGGTCTGGGATCATTGCTGTGAACAGCAGCTTATCTGTAGGAAATTAGCATATAAGATGTCAGGCTGGCATGAAGACACAGGATGGCAAGGGGTCCCAGACAGCCAAGTTGGGCAACAGTGAGGAGTTTTCTTAGGCTATTCCAGGTAGATACTCTACCATAGATCATAAGCAGTTAAGTGACACTCATACAAAATACCAATATTTGCAGAAATTCCACAAGTCTCCTTCAATGATCATCCAAAGATCAATACTTTAAGAATCTTTCCATTACTTTGAATTTCTTCTGGATTCGTGCTAATTGATCCAAACTTCTCATTTGTAAAATGCAGAAACAGCGGCCCAGAGAAGGGCAATGATTTGTCACAGGGACAAAACTTGATAAATTACAGAAGGGCAGAGCATGAACCATCATCCTCTGGATTTCCCAGCCCAGTGTTGTCCCTTTGTATTCATCATGGCACCCGATACAAGATCCACTCCCAGTCTTTGCCCCATAAATGTTGGTTGAGTTAAATTAAGTAGACAGTGGTGTGTCAATAACTAGTGTTATTAGTGTTCCATTAGTGTCAATGGAAGACTAAGGAGCAAATACAGCCTCTGCTCTGGATGTAGGTTGATGTCCCTATTTGGCACTGGCACTGACCTTGGGCATCTTCCCCATAAAAGTGCTGCCCTTCACTCTAAGCGCTGACCCAAGGAAGGTCCTGTGAACCCAGATACACCACATCAGATTCTGAGGTGATGCTGAAGAAGAGCTCTGGAGAGCCTTTGGTCCCTGGCTGCCTATAAATAAAGTGCAATATTAAGTTGAAATATGGGCTATAAGTTTATCCCTGCCTGGCATTTGGGAACTCCCCCAGGCCCCCAGAGTCATGCTGCCAGAAGAAGCCATTAACTCCCACAGCTCAGGGGTAAATGCTGCTTCCCAGCCAAGGCTCATAAAATTTCAAACAGAAACCCTCCGAACCCAGGAAGATCAGCCTCGTTGACAAGAAACACATGGGCAGAGCCAACACATGGAATGCATTTTGCTCTGAACGGCTTCTTTTGATGATGTTTCCAAGGTCTGAGACCACAGCTCTCTGCACCTTCATGGCATGTGCTCAAGTCTTACTTCTCTAGGCCTTGGCATCTTGTTAGAGCTCCCAGTCTCTAGAACTGTTGACTCTCAATGCGTTCATTGTGCCATAGGAGCAGCCCCTGGCCCTTTGGGCATGAACACATTGCACATTGTCAGTGTCTCAACCAGACCGTTTCCTCCACCACAGACTCAGAGCTGTGAGCATGGGCTCTCAACCATAGGGCAGACGTCAGATACGGAATGCTCATCCTTGCTTGTACTGAGGACCATTTCCTTGCTTGTTCCACTTCCTTAAATGAGCCTCTAGGCCTATGTTGCATGGCTTCTTCATCGGATTCCCAACTGCACCCTGACGGTTACCATGATTCTTTTTTATTTTTCTAGCTTGCCCCCCACTGTCATTACTGCCCTCATTACTGAGCACCCATTCCAGGCCCTAGGCCATGACCACCGGCCCCTTCACTCCACCTTCGAGCATTCTAGAGGCCTTCCTCCCAAACAGCATGCTTCGCCTCCTCTGCAGCCCTTCTCTTCTACCCCGAGCACTCCTCCAGAAAACCTGCTGTGTGGACCTCTCCTAGCCAGATCATTGTCCTTCCCCTTTCATCTGTAGCCCTCTGGTCTTCTAGTCACATTACAATGACTTATGTGCAAGTGGATGACAGTTTGGGAGCATGTTACCATGTTTATCTTCTAAAATTATCTCTGTAGTTAAAATCTGTATGAGTGGATGGATGGATAGATGGATGGATTAAAGAAATATATAATAGCTTCCACCAGGCCCTGGACCTTGTCTAACCCTAAATGACCTATATTTGGTATGGAATCTTCAGCATAGTACTCTGAAAAGTACTCAAGAGGTATTTTTCTCTGACAATGAGGCCAGTTTTTCTACCCCAGAAAACTTCCCGACCTCAAGGTC
Source organism: Acinonyx jubatus (assembly GCF_027475565.1). Taxonomy (NCBI): domain Eukaryota; kingdom Metazoa; phylum Chordata; class Mammalia; order Carnivora; family Felidae; genus Acinonyx; species Acinonyx jubatus. The sequence continues at coordinate 96,933,047 of NC_069381.1, read as the reverse complement.
CAAATCACAAAGTCTTCTCTTTCTTTTTTTTAAGTCTTCTCTGTTCTGAGCAAAGCAATCAGTGGTCCTGGTCCTGGTCTGTGTTCAGGTCATCATTCTCAGTAAGGCTGAGGACTAATTTAGGTCTTCTCCCTGGCAATCACCAGCTGCACCAAACACCCAATAATGGCCACAAAAAGCCTCCTGTCTTAGTTAGTTCAAGCTGTTATAACAAAGTACCATACACTGGGTGGCTTATAAACAACAGAAATCTATTTTTCATAGTTCTGGAGGCTGGAAGCCCAAGATCAAGTCTTCAGCAGATTCAATGTCTGATGACAGCCTCCTTTCTGATTCATAGATGGTTACATTCTTGCTGTGTCCTCACATAGTGGAAGGGGTTAAGGAGCCCTCTTGGACCTCTTTCATACAGACACAAATCTTATTCATGAGGACTCCACCCTCATGACCTAATAATCACTTCCCAAAGGCCCCATACCATCACGTTGGGGGGCAGGATTTCTGCATATAAATTTCAGGGGGACATAGACATTCCAACCATAGCACCTCCCAAGTCTCATTTTACCCTTAAAAAAATTTTTTTATGTATATCTAACAGCAGTCAAACATGTTAAAGATTTTTCTGTTGGTTTTGTTTTTTTTTTTTAAGAGTGAAGGGGAGTGGAGGTAGAACAATTCAACATCAGACATAAGCCATAACCATAAAGGAGAGCAGAGGAAAAAAAAAGCCCCTGCCCAGAGGGCTTGCCGTGTAAATTAGACACACAGAGGGAGTGCAACAAGACAGGGCAGGCACCCATAGAGAGACAGGTGGCAGTCAAGGATAACTGTCTTTGTTCCTGGCCAGACCAGCCTGTCATCTGCCACCTTTGAGGCAGCTCAGGGGAAGGCTCAAGAGAGAGACTGAGAGAGGAGAGAATAGTGATAAATTACTTCCAATAATAAGTGGAAATGAAGGCAGGGTTGAGAGGGGCCCAGACACGTAGCTCCTGGCTCCTGTCCTCCCTTATTGTCCTATGTGTGAGAGAGGGAGAAAGAAAGGACAGTATTAATGAAACTGTTCCCCAACCCCCACAAGACTAAGAGGACCAAATGGAGGGTGTCCAGGATTTGACACTGGGTTTGCTGTGTGTGTATGTGTGTGTGTGTGTGTGTGTGTGTGTGTGTGTGTGTGTGTTTACTGTTCCAGTGTTAGTTTATTCTTCTAACATGTGTTATTGTGCTGAACCCTGTGTGTGGGTGACATCTTCCAGTCTCGCCCATGCCATAACCCTGCAGTGTTCTCTCTTCATAAATTCCAGGGCTAGAGCCCAAAGGCATCTCAGTCGAACACATCTTGTCACACTGAAATAGAAGCAAAATTAAAGCCTAGACATCGTGGAATGCCTCATAAAGCTCCCCCAGCACACGATCCAGGCTCAGATTTCCCAACATCAAGCTGCTGCTACTGGGACGACCCTCTTAATATGCACGTGGAATATGTAGGTCAACAAGGATGGGTTTTAATCCTTTTATTACAGGAAATCACATCAGGTCAAGGCACGGTATTGAAGGAGCGTGTCTTGAGCAAAGTTGACGAAAGGTGGCAGTCTGTTCCGTGTGGGACTCACCCTGGGTACACTGAGGACATGCTAGGACTTTGCTGGAGACTCACAACATGCATCTCTATCCTGTGAATATCACATAAACTGCGACCCTCCCCCACCTGGATCAACAACCTTGTAAAATAGAGAAGAAAAGTTGGAGGTCATGAGCACCCAAGTCCTGGTCCTTGAGTTCACCTGACTATTTAATTCCTTTGGAGACAGTCACCTCCATTTACGAAACGGCAACTCCCCCAATTACATAGCAGTAAATTACAACGTTGGTTGGAATGGAATTCTTTGTATTTTTCACTGTCTTTGATGATTTCAAAACTTGTTGAAGATGAGTGTTGTCTACAGTAAGCCAGCCAGAGGAAGGGAGGAAGAGATTCATAAGATTTGACAGTTTTGATGAATGACTAATTGGAATGTCAGAGGCTGATTCTTCAGGAACTGTGGAAATAGCTAGGAGCCAGAAAGATACAAAAGCCTTTCTTGGAGAGGAGAGACTCCCCCTGATTTGTAAGAGGGTGACAGCTTTCAGCCCCTTCCAAGGTCCCCTATGGCATCGGGGATGGGAAGTGCTAAGACTCAGGGAGAGAAAATGGCCTCCCTAGAAGAGCCTGGGCCCTGAGTGCTGGCTTCCAGAGCTGAGGTGTGGCTGACAGTGACACCCAAATGCTCAGTTCCTGAACTGTTTGGGGGGAAAAGAAGATAGAGGCACCTTGAGCCTGAGGTTCATTTCTCCGCATGGAAGGTTTGGGGCAAGCCCTGATGTGTGCACTGAAAGCTGTCTTTCTGGATTTGCAAGTAGATTAATGAGGTTGAGTTTTACAGAAAACAGGTTTCCAAACACATCAGCCACAGGCCAAACATCTCGTCAGAGGAATTTTATTTTTAGAAGAGCCTTAAAAGTATTTCCTTTACAGTACCTGAGACTAAAATCAATCCCTACTGAAAGGGCGGGCCTACGCCAGCCGACTCCATCTTGTTCTGTGTCCTTCACCTTGATCACACCTCCTCCCCTTGAGTAACCCCCCCTCACCTGCCTAACTGGACTCGGACCCTTCCCCAGGACCCTTCCCCAGCCAATCGGCTGAGGCCACAGCCATTACCTCACCAACTGCCCCTAGGCCCCAATAAAACCTTTGTCCTTTTGAAACTCGCTCTCTTTCCCTGGTATCTCACCGCTGCGCCAGTGCAGGTAGGGGATTGAGCTCGAGCTAGCTCGAATAAAGGCTCTTTGCTTTTGCATCGGACTCGGCTCCCTAGTGGTCTTTGGGGATCACGAATTCTGGGCATAACATTACGACTACCTGAAACTCCATTTACCATCGGCCTTTGGAGACAGTGGAGCCATTTGCCCAATCTTGCCAGAATGGGGTTGAACACTCTGTGGGCATGAGAGGAAACCTCGCTCGGGAGAGCCGGGAGCAGACAGGGTGGGAAATCCTCCTTCAGTTATGCTCGTCCATCACCTGCTCTTAAAGTTGGTCTGACAGAAAATACCAGATGGGAAGACCAAGTTCCTCTTTGGCTTTGTCACAATTTGGGGCATGCCACACATGTCATAACTTCTCTCAGTCTCAATTTTCCTGTTTAAGTAAGAAAGACTTCAATAAGAAATCATGTCCTCCTGAACCCAGGAATTGCTTACAGACCCACAAAGAGACACCTGACTTTTCTCCAGCTTTGCTAAACGCACATATTTATCCGCACAAATTTGAGTCGAATCGTATCTGGAGGCTTTACATTTCAAGGGGAAAACGTTTTCATGATTACTGTTTCAATTCTTCCAACAAACCTATAAAGCATGTCTTATGGACGAGGAGGTTGGGACTTAGAGAGAGTATGTGTGTTCTCAGTCCCAGAGCTATTAAGTGATAAAATGGTACAATTCATTTGTTTCTACTGCCGAAATTCCTCAATAGTTTCCAGCTGAATTCTGTGACTGGTCTCAAAGACGTTATCTGTCTCGAGAGTTTAGGATTGAACCAAAGTTATAATAGCTGCTACCAACTGAGATTCTACAATGAGCCATTGTATTTGGGCAGTTAGTTACACGGGTTAACCTTCACAGCAACTCTGCACGTAGGTAATATCCTCATTTTATAGAAGACAAATATAAATATAAACAGAGTAAGGATTCAGATCTGTTCCATGCCACTTTCCCCTCCACCATGAGGAGACAAAGAATCCCATTGGTGACCCTTTGGAAAGTCTAACAACCTTCCCAGGGTCACTAAGATCTTGGAGACTTACACTCGGGGTGCTGTTACCAAGGATAAATCTTTAAAACTCACCCAATTCTGTTTGCTGGTGACTGTGGAATAGCCAGAAGGTGTGATAGCTTCCTAAGTCTTCCCTGAAGGCTTTCTACCTGAGTGGGGAAGCTCACTCTTGCCTTGGGGAAATCCAGCCCTAGCTAACCTTCCCCCTCTGACCACAGCACATTATGGCATTTTTCAAAAGCCATTATTTGTATATCTGCTAAAGGTATCACCCTGCTCATGAGATCACAACCTTTGGGGGGACACAGCCGGGAGGACTTTGTGTCCTCCTTGCCCCACAGAGAAAGTAAAGCAGGTACTCCAGAAATATAACCAGCTGAGGTGGTGAATGGGCTGATTGGTCTATGGGAAAATTTAGGGGAGACTCCAGTTTACGTCTCCAGAAATTTTCAAAAGGCTGTGTCAAGTAGGGCATGGGACGTGAAGCTACACTTGAAAAGAACCCAAGTAAGCAAGGTGTAGACATTCTAATAGGCCAGGGAATTCAATGTTCTACTCAACCAGAAGGGGTAAAGTTAACATCAGAAACAAAGTCAGAACGAAAGGACTTCTCGCCTTCAGGTGTCTGGAAAATTGGAGCATGCCGTCTCAAGGGGTGTCAAAGCACGGCTCTCAAGTCAAGGCTCATAAAACATGTGCTGCTGTGAGGGAGGCGGGGGGACTTCTGCCAAAGTTCTCCCAAGTCCGCCTGTGCTTTTCCCCCTGGAAGGTTCCCTTCCCAGGAGCACATCCACAAACGAATCATTCTAATCGCCAGCCACCTCCGGGACAAGGCTCATCCTCAGGGGCTCGAGAACCGACTTCGCACATACAAGAAAGCCCGCTCCACTCCTAGATCGCCGAGTTAAGAGGAACAGAAGCTTAACCGAGAGTTTACATCATGTGCAATTTAAAGAGAATACTCAAGGGCAGTAAACACCTCATTACACACATGTGACTTCATTATTTCACAAATGCTCCACCCCATTTGCCATTGCACGGTGACGGCCTCCTGTGCCCACAAACGCTGCAGAGTGTTCCGACACCTGTCATTAGTCAGCGAGGACTAGGGTGTGCTTATGCATTTTAATATCAACGAAAGCAAGCATGATACAGTTAAATATGTTCTTCTTGCCCCCCCCCCCCATACACACACACACTCTCTCTCTCCCTCTCTCTCTCTTTCTCTCTCCAAAAGAATTATATGTGATTTGGGGATTTTTCCAGAGCTAGGGATTATCTGCTTCACTGTTCCTCTAGAAGTCAACTGCACTGTGGCATATTCTATTATCCTGCTTAAAGAAGCAGGTCTGACATCTCACTCGGGGCTCTGTTCAAAAAGGAAAACCAGCAGGAATTTCACACAACTGGACCTGGCCTTCGGCAGCACAAATCTGGGACGTGTTAAGGATGTGAAAACAGCCCCGCATTTGCATGGCGCCGTCCGTTCTCCAAGCTCAGGATGCACCAGAGACTTCACGGGGGCCTCACTAGCAAAGTAGCATCCTCTCCCGCCCAGCAGCCCAGGCCTGACCACAAAAGGCCTCCCCGGGCCTCTGCAGGCAAGGTTGGACCTCGTCCCTTCAACGTTCCACTGTTCCAGGCCGAATTCCGAGCTGATAATCCAATCTCCATTTGTTTGCCTTCTGCAAAAAACTTTAAATGGGAGATAGGTTCCTCTTCACTTCCCGTCTCCCTCTCTGTTGACTTTTAAACCCTTTGCCACCTCCCACCCGGTGAGGGTGGATGCCCTCGGTGATCCCTGGTGCCACACCAAGCTGCCGTGCAAACTCCAGTCTGTGTGCCGAGAGACGGTGCGGGCGGGGACCGCAGGTGCTGTCTCCATTCAGAGTGAAGTGAGTCTAACCTGTCGAGATGGAATCTACTGGACCCAGAGGCTGACCCATTCTGACCTCGGGCTGGGGGCTCCTCTTGCCAGTGGCTCTGGTCCCCTCTCCACCCTGTACCATCTCCCCTTCCCTGAAGACGCACAGCTTGGAGTCTCTGATGGTCTGTGCCAAGGAGGGGACAGGCATAATTTCCCTAATCGCACGTTTGCTGATCACAGACTGGCGGGGGAGGTAGAGACACAGCCATCCACGTTGTGCGAGATGAAGCGCACGCACGTAGTTCCATTCCCGGTTCCTGGAAGGCAGGCAGGCTTCTTTTTTGGTTTGAATTCCCAAGAGAAGCGGCTATTTTGAAACCAGCCTCGGGGATAGGAAGATAGCTGGCCATTCCCATTGTCCAAAAAGAGAGTGAGAATATCCAGAAGGTGAGAGGCCCTCTGTGGCTAGTTGGAACACATTCTTTAAGTTTTATGTTAAAGTTGATTCTTTTCCCATACTATTTCCATAATGTTCCGTTTCGTTATTTATTTTTCCATGAAAAGCTATCCTCCTATACTCTACTATGTGTGACTCTCAAGGCTTATTCAAAAATCTTGGGGAAAAAAACCAGAGAACTACCCCCTCCCCGCCCCGGACCCCGCCAAGCATGTTATGCGTGTCCAGTAACCTGAAACCCGATACAAAACTGTAGCTTTGCGTTAGTTAAGTTTGTCTCCAACACTCAACATCCCCTCCACCACACAACAACACACACACACTTTGCCTGCCTCTCTCCCCACCTTGGTACTCCCTGAGCTTTCCTGGCAGCCTAGGAGCAGCACAACCCACGTGCCCCCTTCCTGAGCAGCCCCGGTGCCCCAGTTGGCCTCTTGCCCCGTCACACAATTTCTCGAACAATCTCAGATGGATGCGTTAATGGCTGTTAATGGAAAATAACAATGACAAGGCTTTACATACGTACACAATGAAATAACTTTTCCAAGTGATGGACACTTTTCAAAACGTTTACATTTGTTATTTCACCTGGTGATGTTTTTGATATTGGCTCCTCAGTTAGGTAGGGCTGAGATTTTCTTCTCCGTTTTGTGGATGAGGAAACTCGATGAGGTTCTTCGACTTGAATTGTCCGGCCCAAAGTTACAGAGCTAGAAAGATGGGGAGTTGGGACTTGATCAGAGTGTTCCGGAACCTAGTTCCCACACTGACCGGACAATTGCTCTGTCAGCCTGTGTGTGCCCTTTTTGAAGAGAACAGCTGGAATAGGCAATGCCTTAATTATTTCTCAAGGCAAAGACATGCTAGAACCATCGGGGTGCTTCTTCATAGAGCAGATTCTTAAAAAGCTCCACCCTAGACTTACTGAATCTGAATATTTGAGACTGGCCCAGAAACCTGTAATTTAACATCTAAATTTCTAGGACAATTCTTAGGCACACTAATGTCTCAGAACCTTTTCCTTGAGCCAAAGAACTAGATTTATTTTTTTAATGTTTATTATTTATTTTTGAGAGAGAGACACAGAGTGGGAGCAGGGGAGGGGCAGAGAGAGAGAGAGAGAGAGAGAGAGAGAGAGAGACAGAATCCGAAGCAGGCTCCAGGCTCCGAGCTGTCAGCACAGAGCCCGACACGGGGCTCGAACTCACGAACCACGAGATCATGACCTGAGCTGAAGTCAGAAGCTTAACTGATGGAGCCACCCAGGCGCCCCAAAAGAACTACATTTCTAATTCAGATTTCAGAGAAAGATCAAAGAACTATATGAGAAACAGAAACTCATGTTGAATGCCATTAACACTTCCTTTTTTAGAAAGAAAGTTTATCCATTTCGAGAGAGAGTGGGGGAGGGGCAGAGAGAGAGAGAGAGAGAGAGAGAGAATCCCAAGCAGACTTCCTGCTGTCAGCGCAGAGCCCAGCGCCAGCTCGAACCCACGAGCCATGACAACCACCAAAATCAAGAGTCAGACGCTTAACCGACAGTCACCAAGGCGCCCCACCATTAACACTTTGTGAGCACACACCTACTGTGTGGTATTCTGCACACTACAGAATGGCAGACTCTGTTTAAGAGATGTTCCACCCCCTTACCCGCCACTTCAAGGCTGCTCTATTCCAACCAGAAGCACCCACTGCAGTCTGAAGGGAGGGGCATGTCTTAGGCTTCTTTCTGTCATGTCTCCTCTGTCTCCATGTTCTGCTTGATATTGTTAAACTCACAAAGGAAAAGAAAATGCAAAAGAGTACTGGGAAAACACCCTTTTCCTTCCTTTCAAGAACATTTTTCTCCACCATTTTGCAAGAATAATCCATTATTATCAAGGACCAAAGCCCCACTGTGGCTACATTCATGTAAAATGCAAAAACATCTGGATAATTGATTGACTTTTTCTCTTTTTTATTTGAATGTGCTGCATTGTGTACAACCAGCCTGTGTGTTCCCCCATGGGAACTGCTGAGGATATAAATCCATCCCTCAGCTCTTTAATTAAAGTTACGAAAACATCAAGAGGGTCTCACCCTTGTAAACACAAGGAGCCTTTCCAGGAAATAGCTCTGCCTCTTGTGTTAACAGATGTCATGGGGCAGTTGGGTGGGAGAGTGTTGTTTTAAAATTCTCAATCTGCCTCAGAAGAGTTGTTTCCTTAGATGGTTCCTGGATAGCATCACATGCTTTTCTCCTTTCCACTCTCACATCACTTCGTGGAGCTTTTCTCTCCTGTCTCACTGCCATGGTGTGAGTGTTTATGTCCCCCCAAAATTCATATGTTGATATCCTATGTTGAAACACCCAAGGCGATGGTGCTAGGAGCTGTGACCTCTGAGACATGACTAGGTCATGAGAGCTGTGAGGTCATGAATGGGATCCATGCCCTTGTAAAGGAGACTCCAGAGAGAGCCCTTGCACCTTCCACCATGTGAGGGCACAGCAAGGCGTGGGCAACCTGCAGTCCGTAAGAGACATTCCCCCAGAACCTGACCGTGCTGGCACCCTGATCTTGTACTTGCACCCTGCAGAACTGTGAGAAGTGGATTCCTGTGATTTCTAAGCTTCCGAGCCTGTGGTATTTGTGTTATAGCTACCAGAATGGACCGAGACAGCCACCTTGAGTGTTTGTCAGGTGGACCAGAAAGAATCCAAAGGCCAGCTCCTTAGGCCCATGAAAGTCATTATGGCTGATTTCCCTGGATTGAACCACACTGTTATTTGTGCCTTCTGATACTGAGATGGCAATCAGCTTTGTAGTTATACAGCATTGGATGTGTCTTCCTGACTTTAAACACCTGGATGAAAAGTCAAAAATCTTTTCAGAAAATCAGGATGCTTAGCATGATGGTAACAAGGTTCCAGATACCAGACAGATTTCATCCTTTATCCAGATCCTTTTTCGGTTATTGGTTTCAATGTCTTCTTGCAGGCTGCTTTGTCAACAGTAAGCAGCCTTCCAGTTGAGCATTCTTCTGTTCCAAGGAAGGGTGGCAAGCTCCTGGAAGGAAGTGCTGAGCACCTCCACCCTGGGGGGAAATCACCTCAGCACAGAGGGAACCTAAGAGAACATTTCACAGAAGCAGGCAAGTGAGAAGACTCGACATACAGGAGGCTGGACTCTTGAAGAAAAGCAATTCTGAGTTGAGCCATGGTGTAGCAACTATACCTAATATATGGCTGATGAGCAACTAAAGGGAACAGAGATAAAGGTCATTGGAACTGACTTCCTCAAAGAACTGACCCGGGAGGGCAGAGATGCCCACATATGGATGCCAAAGTCCCTGGGATGAATACTTTCTAATACTGTGCTCAAGTCATCAAGAACCAGAGTATCCATAAGACATCAAATGATGAAAGCAAAAGCCAGTAAATAGAGTGGTATGAGAGGGTTGGCCTTCCAAAGAGGTGCTATGCCCAGAAGTTGAGAAATCGGGCCCTAGACCTGCCACCACTAATTTCCTGTTGACCCTAGGCAAGTCATTTAACATCTTTGAGCCTTAGCTTAACTCATTTGTAAGAGGAAGAGGGCTAGGTTGGACGATCTCTATGGCTTCCTCTAGCTCTGACATCTAGTCCCATCTGGTTCAGGGAGGAGGGAGTTGAGGGAAGCACAGAGGCTCTAGATGATGGGTTATTGCTGCCAAAATCACCCTTTCCCCTCCCTCCTCCTGTTCTCTCATTGACATGCCCTTTATTATCTTGTTGTTGTTGATGTAGTGTTTTTTTCCCACAGAGCTCTGTGGGATAGGACAGCAGAGCACACACAGAGAAGATAGGAAAGGAGAACAGGAGTGGGAAAGGGGAGGAAGGGCCTCTCCAGGATTCCCAAAAGCCCTTGCTCTCCAGAGCTGCAGGCTGAGGAGGCGTGTCTTCCAGGCTGGGAATCTGAGAAGGTGAAGATCTCTCAACAGTCTCCAGCCCCTCCAAAGTCTGCAACCTTTTCACTGATGTTCCCAGTTCCAGCACCAGATCACTGGTCATTGTTCTTCACAATGACCGCTTTTTTTCCAAGCTTCCTTGGGGGTCTGGCTCGTTCCCATAAAGGCCAAGATGCTGAATTGGGAGGATCTATAAAGTACAGTATACTTCTGGTAACAGGTCATTTTTGCTACATAACAGAACATGACAAAATTTAGTGATTTAAAGCAACAACAATTTTATTTGCTCCAATCCTGTTGGTCCTTCTGGTCTGGGATGGCTTGTCTGTGGCTAAACAGTCTAGAATAGAGCTATCCAATAGAAGTGTAATACAAACCACATCTGAAATTTGAAATTTCTAGTAGCCACATTTAAAAAACCTAAAAGAAACAAGTGAAGTTTATTTTAAGTTAACACAATATGTCCAAAATACTATTATTTCAATGTCTAATTAACATAAAAATTCTTAGTGAAATATTTTACATTCTTTCATCATACAAGTGTTTAAAGTCCAGTATGTATTTTTACACTTACAATACATTTCAATTCAGGGGCACCTGGGTGGCCCAGTCAGTTAAGCATCCAACTCTTGGTTTCAGTCCAGGTCATGATCTTGTAGTTCGTGGGTTCGAGCCCTGCATCGGGCTCTGCGCTGACAGTGTGGGGCCTGCTTGGGAGTCTCTCTCCCCCTCTCTCTGCTCCTCCCCGTCTTATACTCTTTCTCTCTCTCAAAATAAATAAATAAAAACTTAAAAAAACAACAATACATTTCAATTCATACTAGCCACATTTCACTAGTGGCTCAACAGCCACTGTCTAGAATCTCACTCATATGTCTATGGTGTCAGATGGGATGGCTGGAATGGCTGAGGGTTCTCTTCACATAGTATCTCATCCTCCAGATTTGTCTGCATGACAGAGGGAGAGTTCCTATTGGCAATAGAACGCCAATGCACAAGTGACTTTCAAACCCCCATCTGTTTCATGTTTGCTAAAGTCCCATTGGCCAGATTGAGACACATGAGCTAACCCAGGGTCAGTGTGGGAGGGATTTATCTGAGGGTGTGGTTACCAGGAGGTAACTAAAGAGGAGGCCATTTCTCCCAAATCCCCAGGCTCAAGGGAAATATCCCACCACTGCTGCCAGCTTCTCCCTCCCTGCTTCTTAGAAAATTCAACACAGGGAAGGCACAAAAAAGAAAATTAAAATAATCTGTAATCCTGCTTCTTACAAACAACCAGAGATAATCCTATCTCCCACAAACAACCAGAGATAATCCTATCTCCCACAAACAACCAGAGATAATCCTATCTCCCACAAACAACCAGAGATAATCCTATCTCCCACAAACAACCAGAGATAATCCTATCTCCCACAAACAACCAGAGATAATCCTATCTCCCACAAACAACCAGAGATAATCCTATCTCCCACAGATACTGTTATTCCATTATTCCATTACTTTTTCAAAGCACATATACATAGTCATTTTGTAAATTGGCAATCAAATCAGGAAATACTAATGACTATCATTCTTAACATTTTCCCACATTATTAAAGATTCTTCTAAGAAGTGAATTTTAATTATTTCATAACATTCTATTGTATGGATATACCACAATCTATATAATCACTTAATGCTAAAGGATTATGTTTTTTCCTATTTTTCACACTCATAAATAATAAGAGATGGTCCACACACTTTTCATTCATTCAAGCCAATTTGTGAAGAATGGATTCCTAGAAATAGAATTTCTAGGCCAAAAAAAAATTGTACATTTCAAAGTATCTGATTGACTAATAGATTCAACAAATAATTATTAAGCATGTATAATGTCCAGACACTCTTAAAGGCACTGGGGATAGGGAAGTATGAAAACCAGACAAAACCCCTACTGTCATAGAGGAGGTTACCTTTCACTGGAGTGACCCTTTAATAAGGAAAGAAGTATATTACCTAGTATGTTAGAAAGTACTAAATGCTATGGAGAAAAGTAGATTGGAGATAGGGGCAGGAAGTGCCAGGGTGGGGACAAGGCTATAAATGTAAATAAGGGAGTCAACAAAGACCTCACTCAGGTAATTTTGCTCCAAATATATTCTTTAGTTTCTTTCTTCAGGGTATATAAGATGAGGGGAGGGTAGGACACTGGGGGAAGTATTAAACAGGTGACCACGAAGGTCAGAGTCTAATTCATCTTCATCATAAGACTGGCCCAGACTATTCTATTTGCCTTCACCTGTGAGCAATTGTAGGATTACAACTAGATCCCAGGTAGTCAAGCTAGGGGTCCATGGGGGAGAAGTCCTATGCGTCTAGTCCTGTGGGGATACATACACAGTAGTACCCACATAACTCCTGGAAACAAACACAGTGAGGGAGATATTATGGGGGCAGTGGGGTCTTTGAGCCCCTGCCTCACCTCTTTGGTCAAGTGTTTCTTCTGATTGGCCAGAAACCTCCCAGAGGCTGTAATCAGTGCCTTTTTTCTCAGAAAGCTCAGATCACAAATACATACCCTCTACCACTATCATAGCAAAGGCTTGCAAATACTGAACGTTGAGTATATATATTTGATGAAGGCATGGCAAACTAAATAAGTGAGTGGATTTTTTGAGTTAAGAATAAAGAAACAGCTTTATTTGAGGAGGATAAAGAGAACTTCACTATTCACCCAGCAAGCCTGTGGCATTGAGGAGGCAGAGTGGGATTAGAAATGTGAAAGTAGCCTCGTAAAAAAAGAACTTTGGCCCAGTTGTTATTCTACCATCGATGACTACATTCATGTCCTCAGATACAGTATTGGTTTCTAGAATTGCCATCTTTTTATCTGGACGTAGATAATACAAAGCAGTATACATCTCTGCCATTGAGGACTGGGTCATAGAGGGCATCCAGAAACTTTCCTTTGCCACTACTTACAAAAGCATTCATTCATTCAACCAACAAATTTTTATGATGTGCGTGTTATATCCCAGGCATTATTCTAGGTGTTGAGAACAACTGTTCTGGGTTTCAGAGATAAACAAGAAAGACCAGTTCAGATCTACATTTTTGGGGGGAGGTAAACACACAAGCATATGAATACAACCAGGTAGTAATAGGTACTACAAAGAGACATTTCAAAAGGGTTATGTGGGGTGCCTGAAGTTGGTTGAGCAGCCGACTCGATTTTGGCTCAGGTCATGACCTCACAGTTTGTGGGACTGAGCTGTGCTGACATCATAGAGCCTGCTTGGGATTTTCTCACCCCCCTCTCTCTTCCCCTGCACACGCTCGCTCTCATGCTTTCTCTCTCTCTCTCAAAATAAATAAATAAACATTAAAAAAAAAAAGAAAGGGTGATATACTAGATGATGGTTTCTTCAAGTTGGGTGTTCAGGAAAGAGCTCTCTGAGGAAGTGACATTTAAGTTGAGATCTGAATGACAAGCAGGAGCCAGACATGTGGCAATGAGGGGCCACGGGGAGGCTCAAGTGCCCTGACTCATGTTCAAGAAACAGAGAGGATGCCACAGTAACTGGAGCATAGTAGGTGATGGGAAAACGGTGTGAGATGAGGGTCAGATAAGGAAGCCCTGGAGGAGTTTGGGTATTAATCTAAAAGCCATTGAAGAGCTTTAGGTAAGACACTGCATGTCTGATTTGCGTACGAGCAATGGAGAAGGAGGTTGAAAGCAAGAGACTTCCAGCAAACAGACTACTGCTATAATCTAGGTGAGAGACAGAAGAAGAATTTGGCCAGTGGCAGTGGAAAAGAAAGAAGTGGGGACTGATTTTGCTATATTTTTCAGCAAGCTTCTGACGGATAAGACGTTGGCTTGCATTAGTGGATGAATGCTGAGACCATTTACAGAAATGAACACAGCTACAGGCATAGCAGATTTTGAGGCAAAACTTAAAAAGATCTGTTTTGTCCTGGTCAGGTTGGAGAGGCCTACTAGATGTCCAATGGCGATGTTGAGTCGGCAGTTGGAAATGAGCCCAGAATTTCAGGTAGAGATCGGGCTGGCAAGTCACAAGTGTAAACCGACAGGCATGGATGTGGTTCAGGGTAATCTTTCATTAAACTCCTCTCATGAATTTGTCAAGTGATAAAACGAATGAGTAGTCATAAGGAGAGTAAAGAACACTCACTGAGCCGCACAGAACCAGAATCATCTGTCACTTACTGAGCAAGTTGCTTCTCCGTCTGGGAAGTGGGGTCACTGGTGGTGTCTACCAGGAAGGGTTGTTTTAGGACCAAAGGAACAAACATTTGCAAAAGTATCCAGTACAACATAGGCCTCTTTCAGTCAAGGGCTGTCTGCTCTACTCAACCTGAAAAGCCTTCTAGAAAAGCGCAAGGGAAAATACAGGCACCACCTTCAGAAGGAGTCTGCCCTTGCCTCACAGGCCCTTTTGTTGACAGCTTTGGTGAAGGCAAAATCAACACTATGCAGAGCTCTCGCTTGAATCCGAAATCAGCTGCTTCTGGGGGAGAAAAAAATGGTGATGAATCTCTTGACAGCCATGCTATTTGTCAGCTGGTAACATATTTTTTCCCAGATTATTAGACTTGAGCCAAGGAAGCAACAGTTAAAAACGCATTCTACAAATATTATTATTGCTTCTGAGTGGAGTTTTGTTTTACTTTTCTCTCTCTCTCTCTCTTTTTTTCTTTAAGAAAGTGCCTGCGCAGAGCCTATTTTGGGGGCTGACTTGAGTTGTTTTCCTGGCTGTGCTCCAGGGAGGTTCATAGCAAGGGTTGCTCAAGCTGCAGATAGTGGTTTTGTGGGCTATTTGTTGCTGCTTTTAAGTGCCCCGAAGACCTCTCATTCCCACGTCTTCCTAGTTCAAAAAGGAGGTGTGGGACTCCTGACCACTAACAACTCCTCTGAAATCAAGGGGTTGGGGAAGGAAGGGGGAAGGGCTACTACTTAAGTCCCTGGTCATCGGCTCCCATCTCATGACAGTGGCAATTGTGCACTGGACCTGCTCCAGGATCCTGGTGGGAAAATCTGTAGATAAACTACCAGAGCAAACAGCACCCTTGGGGAATGTTCTTGTGGTGTTTCTGTCATAAAGGGGCCATTTGCGCTCAAGAGGTTTCCACAGAGGACACCATCCCAGCATGGTGTGTCACCAAGAGGGCACAGGGCACGGTCCTGCTGTGAACTGCCCAGGCTCTCCACACAGGAGGTGGAGGCAAGGCTGCTGCCGGAGCCACGGCAGGGCCTGGACAGCCTGTAAACAGAGACTGTTCCCTGGCCAGCTCAATGGGTGCCTACTTCTGGGTGAATAAATTAAGCCTTCACATGTCACAGATATGGCTTCTCCTAGAAGCCCTGGTGCCAGCCCCCACTCTGAATTTGCTGGGAACATTATAACCTCCCTGGAGCTTCTGCCTGAATGGAGAGCATTTTCCCCCAAACTCTTTAGGAATGGGGCAGGTGAGGGCATCTCCTGTTGGCCGCAAGTGGGGTAATAAGGAATAGGCAGGAATTCAGGAGCCTAACCAAAGCCAAGAGTCTTGGGCTCTTCTTCCTGGTAAAGCACGCCCCTCTCAAGTTCCCCTGATTTCACCAACATTTCGTCAAGAACGCAGAATTACTGCCCTGGTAATCCCATGAATGATATAGGTCCTGACCCATTCACACACAGGAAGGGAAGGAACTCCTCACCTTAGATTTCTACACCCTATGTTGCCCTGGGCAAGCCTCCCTGACCGCAGGGAATGGGGGAGGTTTCCGTTCTGGGACTGGATCCGACTCTGGGTGTCTCTGAGCAAACTTCATTCAGTTATTCAACAGATATAGACTAAGCTTCTTGCAAGTGCCAGAGATTTCCTGGAGGCAGTAATCCAAAGGCAATCTGCCTCCCGGGCTCATGGGTTAATGAAACACACAAATAAATAGAACCTCCCCGAGCCTCAGTTTTCCTACTGATGAAGTGTGGATGACAACAACAACATGAAAACACTGTAAACAACCAGCAGCAGATGAGTGCAACATTAGATTACGGTGTAAGCAGTGAAAACAGATGAGCTAGAACTACATTTGTCAATAGGGATGAGTAAGTGAAGTGAAAAAAGCACATTGGAGAAGGATACATTTGCACGATCATTCATATAAGGGTTTAAAACACGCAAAACAATAATAGATTATAAATACATTCCTTTGTAATGCTTTGTAATAAAAGCAAGAAATTATGCATGGGAATGCTATGTCAAATTTAGAAAAACTATTACCCCTGGGGAGGGAGATGCACTGGAAGGTACACTCAGGACTTTGCCAGAAGGTACGCTCAGGAGTTTCCATTGAACCTGAAATGTTTTACCCTTTCAATGAGCTGGTAGGTACCTGCGCGTTTGTTATATTACTTACGTTTTTGGTCTGCCCGAAATATATAGAAATAAACTAATTTAATACTACATTGAACTCATAAAAATAATTAATTTTTAAATCCCTGTAATCAGTCAATTCTGTGGTAGTATGGAGAACCCAAACAACAGATAACCCTAAGCATATCTATTTGGGTATGGAACACCCCATTTGATTTCTGAGGAAAGGAAGATAAAAGCCTTCACTTGCTGATTTGTATTGATAATTATTATTATCAACATTTATTGAGTGCTTACTATGTGCCAGGCACACAATACAGAATCACTAAGGATTTTACATGCATTATTAGCATTTTAAGAGAGAGGTCGCTGAAGCTCATTGAAGTTAAGGAACTTGCCGACCTCACGAGACCATACGTAGGGGATTCAGAATTCAAACCCAGGTCGCTTTGCCTGAGTATGCAGCAGTTGAGAAGTTGTAACTGGGAAGTAACTCCTCGGCAACTTGACACATTTCCCAATTCATTGATTGACATCAGCCAGGTCCCTCACCCACCCTCTCTATCCCAGCTTTCCCTCACTGCCTGGAATATGAGGATAGTAACAATCAGCTTCCTCCTGAATGGACCTTCTAACTGAAAGTGGCGAACAAGTAGACGGTGGCTGGATGATGCATGCATGGGACATAAATGGCAAATAAATGGGTGGTTGCTAGGTGGGTGGGTAATGGGTTGTGTACTGTAGAATCGTAGATGGAAGGCAGGTGGTGGGTACACGATGACTGGGTGATGAATGGCTGATGGTGAGATGATGGATGGCTACATCATAGAAGGTCACGTAAAAGGTGAATGGTACACGGTAGATGGAGGAGAGATGAAAGCCGGGTGGTAGGTAGTGAGTGGTGTATGGTTCACGGATGGTTCAACGTATACACGGAGGACGATGGGTGGATGGCAAGTGGATGGTGAAAAGATGATGAATGCAAATGGATTTTGAATGAATATGATAGTAAATAATGGATGTGGGGGAAGAAAGAAAATGTTCAGACCTCTCTGTGGGCCTCGGACTGAGCAAGGGCCACACAGGTACCTACAGTGGTGAGGTTCAGTGCAAGTCTCCTGTGCAGTCCACTTTGGTACCCCTTCCGTTACTCCCTCTCACGGCTGTCCCTTTGCTCAGGCTGACTCTCCCTGTGGACATTTCCACAAACAGCTCTGCAAAAGTGAGGCAGGTTCAAAAATGGCTTTTTAATTAGGCTATTACATCCCAGACTTACATCCCAAAACACTGTTTTGCCTTCTATAAATAACAAAATTTGGGTTTTGTTTACACTTAATTTCACGGATAACATATGACTACATTTTTCAGAACAATAAAGCCAAATTCTTTATCAAAAACTATACACATAGCTTCAAATGCCAGGCTGACCTCCCCAGGGATAATGGTTTCCAGTTTGGTGGATATCCTAGACTTTCTCCGGTCATTTGCACACACCTGAGTGTGCCTATAAAATATGGTGTGGTGGCATTTATAAAAATTGTATCAGGCTATATCTATCAGTCTAGAACTTGCTCTTTTTTTTTTTTTAACTTTTTACTATTAACCAAGCTATATAAGCACATAATTTAAAAAGCCAACTAGGACGATAAGGTTTATTAAGTCAAAGAGTGGTCCCCAGACTTCCCACTCCCATTTCTTCCTTCCCATGGGCAACCACTTGCTGATTTCCTCTGTCTGGTTCTTTCGGTACTGACTTCATACCTCTTGCTACTATATATATATATATATATATATATATATATATATATATATATATATTAGTTTTAGAAATTATCAATTACTTTCCCACGGTAAAAGATGAAGTTTGGCTCTCTTTCCTCCCTCCCACTGCACCATCCCACAAGCATCCTTCCCACCCCTTCGTTCTCCCAATATACTTAGAGCACAATTTTGAATAGATCAATATTCAGGATACACAATGATAACCACTCTGCAATTCACAGCTGAGTTGTGTGCTAAGCTATAATTAAATTCCTTCCCTGCACAACTTTTTGTTTTTTCTGTATTTAATAATTTACCTTTTCCATTTTCCTTGTTTTCTAAATAACTATGATTAATGCAACAAGTTCATTGGCAACTGTTTAATTTTTCTCTCAGTATATTCAGATACTTCAGGTAGTCTGTCAATTACATTGTCTTGAAGAAGCCTCTCTGGGAGTCTTCCCACCTGCTCCTGTTTTCCTTGTAGCCAGGTGCCCCACTATTGTGGAGATCTCCCCCACAATAGTCCTAAGAATTCTTTTCGCCTTTCTCCTGTGTCCTGTATTCTTTGTCTTCCTCCCGCTTAGTTTTCTCTCTCAACTTAATGAAGTACATTCTCTGGCTGCTTCCAGAGAAGGGATCTATGGAAGGCAAATTGGTTGAGAGCTTGTCTGAAATGGCTTTATTCTACACTGACCCTTGACTGATAGTTTGGTTAGGTATCAAATTCTAAGTTACAAATCACTTTGAAATGTTTGAAAGCATTACTCCACTGTCTTCGGATTTCCAATATTATTACTGAGAAATGCAAAGCCATTTTACTTCCTGATCTTGTGTATATGACCAGTTGCAAAGGACCATCTTTTTGTTTCCAATTATTGGTATGCAAAACATCAAGTATTGCATGTGCTTCCCTAGGTTTTCCAGCTTTGTCTACAATTGGATTAGGGCCAAGTGGCTAGAGTAGAAGTGACACATGTCACTTCCAAGCTAAGAAAGTTACCAACCAGTGTGCCTGGTTTGTAAAAGCCTATTTTCCCCTCCCACAACTACTTACCCCAGGAGACCCATGATCCAGGTGACATATTTACAAGGCAGAGTTGGACTACCTGAAATACTTTGCATTAATGACAAACTTTGGTTTCATTAAACCACTAAGATTTTTAAGGGCTGTATAAAAAGATGTATCTACAATCTATTATTGTTTTGCATGTTTTAAACCTTTATATGAATGATCATTCAAATGTATCCTTCTCCAGTGTGCTTTTTTCACTTAAGTTACTTATCCCCATTGACAAATGTAGTTCTAGCTTATCTGTTTTCACTGATGTATAGAACTGTCAAGTTTATATCACAATCTAGTGATGCACTCATATGCTGCTGGTCATTTACAGTATTTTCATGTTACTGTTACCCACACTTAATCAACAGGAAAACTGAGGCTCAGGGAGGTGTACTTACCTGTGTGCTTCATTAACCCACGAACCCAGAAGGCAGACTGCCTCTGGATTGCTGCCTCCAGGAAATTTCTGGCACATGCAAGAAGCTTAGTCTATCTCTGTTGATTAATTGAATGAAATGCAGACCTCCTGGTGCCTGATAAAACATTCCCTGTGGTCAGGGCGGACTGCCCAGGGCAACACACAGTGTAGAAATGTAAGGTGCGGAATTCTGAATGAAGACTTTAAAAACTCCATCTGTGATGTATATTTGGGTCTTCCTTTAGTTCTGTCAGTTTTTGCTTCATAGATATAAAAGCACTGCTGTTAAGTGAGTACTCATTTATGATGAGGTTTTCCTGATTAAATCATAATGAAATGTTTCACATTTATCATTGTGAAATGGCTCTTTTTTTTCTATCCATTTAACTTGCTTCAAAGGGTTTTGTATATCTTCCTTTGTGAAGTGCCTATTAAAATCTTTACTAGGTTATCTTTTTATTATTCTATAAGAAGTCTTTATATATTCTAAAGAGAAGTCCTGTCAGATACATGTAAGACAGCCATTTTCTCCCAGGTCATGGCCTTCCTTTTTCATATGCTTAATGGTGACAAAGAGCAAAACTTTTTACTATTTATGAAAATTAAACAATTTTTAACAATTTTCATAGTTCCGTTTTTTTTCTTTGCTACATCTATAAAAGTTTTGCTTACTCCAATTTTGTGAGGATTTTCTGCTTTGCTCTCTTCAAGAAGTTTTTTAGTTTTAGCTTATACTTTTAGATCTATGATTAATTTCAAGATAATACTTGTATAAGGAGGGAGTTAAGTGCTGAGGTTCATTTTTTTCCAAATGGATTGCCAACTGTTCTGAAAAAAATGTACTATTCCCATTGCATTACCTTGCTCCTTGGTGGAAATCGATTGTCCATATATATGTGGGTCTTTTCTGAACTCTCTGTTTTGTCCCATTGATCTACATGTCTACCCTTACATAAGTATTACACTGTCTTATTTATTGTAGCTTCATAGTAAGTCTTAAAATCAAGCAGTCTAGTCCTCTCAATTTCTTCCTCTTTAAAAAAGTATTTTGGCCTAAGTCTTTTGCAATTGCATAAAATATTAGAATTAGCCTGTATAATTTTTAATGATAAAACATGCTGGAATTCTTGTTAGGTTTCTGTTGCATCGATGGTTCCATTTAGGGAGAATTTTAGCAATATTGAGTCCTCTGATATGGGAACATGGTTTATCTCTCAATTTTATTTAGGTCTTCTTTAATTTCACTCAACTGTGTTTTATAGTTTTCCTTGTACAAGTCTGGCACAAAATTGTCAAGTTTATCCCTAAGTATTTCTAGTTTTTTATATTCTTATAAATTGTATTGTTTTTAAACTTAACTTTCCAATTTTTATTACTAAGGTACAGAATTAAAACTAAATTTTATATATTCTTTTTATCTTGTGTCCTGGCTAAACTCACTTTTTACTGTTATCATTTTTTTGTGAATTCTTTAGGATTTTTCATGTGCAACATTATCATTTGTGGTCTCCAGTAACATGTCAAAAAGAAATAGTGAGAAGTTATGGTTCAAGATGGCAACATAGGAGGCTCCCAAACTCACCTCCTCCCACAGACACACCAAATCTCATCTACATATGGAGCAACTGGCCCTGAAAGAAATCCAGAAACTAGCTGAGTAAATCCCACACATGGGGCAAATGAGAAAAAAAAAGGACAAGAGAAGCTGAGACAGAATTTCTCCATAAACCCCACCCCTGGCATGGCAACACACATTCAAGAGGGAACTTACAAATCCCTGCTTCTCCTTGAGGAGTGATGGGTTTGGACTCAGTATCTATTGCTCCAACTTTTTTCCAACGAACCTGCATCTAGGTGCTGACTGAGATCCTCCCCTTTGAGACATTGACAGGTCTTGGCACACCCTTAACTGCTGGGAGCCATCAAGAACAAAGACAGCAGCTTGGACAATCACAGAAGTTTGTGAGTCAACCAGGAGCTCTGGACAGGCTTATTGACAAGGTTCAACTCGTACATGAGACCAGTCTGTCAAGACTGGAAGAGGTAGCTGTGGTATCTAATGCACAGAAACCAATACAGAGAGCCAGGGAAAGTGAAGAACTAGGGGACTGCATTCCAAACAAAAGATAAGTCTCCAGAAATCAATATCAATGAAATGGAAATAAGTGATTTACCCAATAGAGTTCAATATAATGTTCATAAAGATGCTCACTAAGGCCAGGAGAGCAATGCATGAATAAAGTAAAAATTTCAAGAAAGACATAAAATACTGAAAAGTAACAAACAGAAATCATAGAGCTGAAGAATACAATAATTGAAATGAAAATTCAGTAAAGTGGTTTGACAAAAGATTAGGTCAAACAGAAGAAAGAATCAGCAAACTCAAAGACAGAGCGATGGAAGCCATCCAATCAGAGAAGCAAAAGAAAAAGGAAGGAAAGACTAAAGATAGTTTAAAGGACTTATAGGACACTATCAAGAGGACCAATATATGCATTATGGAGACCTCAGAAGGAGAAGAGAGAGAAGGAAATGGGCAGAAGCTTATTCAAAGAAATAATGGCTGAAAGCTTCCCTAATCTTTCAGGGGAAAGAAACAGATACCCAGATCTAGAAAGCCCAAAGAGTACCAAATAAGGAGAACTAACGAGACTCACACCAAAACACATTACAATTAAGTTGTCAAGTTAAAGACAAAGAGAGAATCTTAACAGCAGCAAGAGAAAAGCAATTTGTTATATACAAGGAAACACCCCTAAGACTAAGCATATTTTTCAGCAGCAACCTCGCAGGATAGAAGGGAGTGGATGATACATTCAAAGTACTGAAAGAAAAGAACTACCAACCAAGAATACTCTACCCAGCAAAGCAGTACTTTAGAAGTGAAGGAGAAATAAAGGGTTTCCCACACAAACAAAAGCTGAAGGAATACTAGACTGGCCTTACCAAAAAAAAAAAAAAAAGTTAAAAGGAGTTCTTCAAGCTGAAATGAAAGGATGCTAATTAGTAACATGAAACATATGAAAGTATAAAACTCACTGGTAAAGTTAAATTTAGAATACTCTAATATTGTGATGGTTGAAGGCAAATCATTTATAACTGTCATATAAAAGTTAAAACACAGAAGTATTAAAATAACTAAATTGCAATAATTTGTTAAGGTATATACGATATAAATAGATGTAAAGTATAACATTAAAAACATAAAATGTGGGAGGGGGGGCACCTGGGTGGCTCCGTTGGTTGAGCATCCATCTTCAGTTCAGGTCATGATCTCACATTTCATGAGTTCGAGCCTCACATCTGGCTCTCTGCTATCAGCCTGTCAGTGCAAAGCCTGCTTCGGATCCTCTGTCTCCCTCTGTCTGCCCGTCCCCCACTTGCGCTCCCCCCCAAAAATAAATAAATATTTTTTTGGAAAACACAAAATGTGGGGGAGAGTATAAAAATGTAGAGTTTTTATATGCATTTGCAGTTCTTACCAGCTTAAAAGAGACAGTTATAAGTATAGGAAGTTTTAAGTAAGCTTCATGTTAACCACAGAGCAAAAACCTATGGTAAATATACAAAAGAGAAAAAGAAGGAAAGCCAAGCATCCCACCACAGAAAATCATCAAAACCCAAAGGAAGATAGCAACAGAGGAAGAAAGGAACAAAAGGACTACAAAATAGCCAGAAAACAATTTTTTAAATGGCAATAATATACCTATCAATAATTACTTTAAATGTAAAAGGACTAAATTCTAAAATCAAAAGGCATGGTTGGATGTTTATTATAAATAAATGAATAAATAAATAAATAAATAAATAAATAAATAAATAAAACAAGATCTAACTATATGCGGACTACAAGAGATTTCAGCTTTAAGGACACACATAGACTGAAAGGGAAAACATATTCCATGCAACTGGTAATCAAAACAAAGCAGGCTTCTGCACTACTTCCTGATATTCTGTAAGACCATTGTCCTAATTCTTGAAGAAGTATAGAAAACTGTCCCCACGCTCTTGGTCTGTTTCTTTAAGGATAAAACCAAACCATCCCAGCACTTTCTATCCCCAGGCAAAGGACTGCACTAACTAGAATGAGTTCTTGCAAACTACTGCATCCCTTAGACTGGAATGTTTAACATTCCTCATCTTTTATATTAATACCAAAGTGCACTTTAAGGGAATGGCTGAGCAAGCTGCCATACCCAGCAATTTAAGCACATGCAGCCTCTATTGTCAAAGTAGAGAACATCATGAAGAGGGAATACAGACAATTTGACATAAACAGTGAATAACAATTCCTTTAAGTCTGTGGTCTACTGTGCCTACAGGATGCCAAACATCTGGATAGAAGATGCAACATTCCATCAAGAATTTCACTGTTCTTCCAGATAATTGAATAGACTTTTATTGTGAATTGTATAAACCTAGCAATTATAGCAGTTATGCTTATATTTCCATGATTTACAACTGCAGGGTACATATATGTATAAGTGTGTGTGTGTGTGTGTGTGTGTGTGTGTGTGTGTGTGTGTTTAACTTCATCTGATGACCATATCCTTAGGGAATAGGCTTAATTATCCAATTTTACAGACGAGGAAGTTGAGAGCCTTTCTTAAGCATGTTTTGATCTCATACTCTGTGACAGACACAAAGCCTACAATAGAGATATAAAACAGTTTCTGCCCTAAAGGTGCCCACAGACCAAAGGAGGAGCTCAGAACTGAAGGAATTTGACTTGCCCAAGGTCACACAGCTATTTACTGTCAGATCTGGGACACCATCCAATTTTTCTGGCTCCAAGTTCAGTACTCTCTTCACAGCTGCCTCCAATAAAGCCCAGATGCACTAGTAGAGCAGGGAGTGAAAGGGGAAGGGGTGGAGGTGATGTTGGAGTTGGAAGAGCCTTGTTATTAACACCAAGATGAGAAATTAAGTATATGCCATTAAAGTTACAATTTTGAAGATTATGACCAGACATTAGAAAATGCTTTTGATGTAATGTTGGGTTAAAAAAAAAAAAAAACAGAGCACAAATAGCATGTCTACCCATGTTCACTTGATACACATATGGACAGTTACAGGACAAGAACATGGGCAAATTTAAATAGCTGGATTTTCTTCATGTAGCGGGATAGTTAGTGGCTAAAATTTCCTTTTCTTTCTTTCTTTCTTTCTTCCTTCCTTCCTTCCTTCCTTCCTTCCTTCCTTCCTTCCTTTTTTTTCTTTCTTTCTCCTATTACTTTTGTTGGAATTACTAATTACTAACTACTAATTACTAATTACTATTAGTTTTGTTGATGTTAAAATATAAGCTGTAGGTACGAAAAAAGAGATAGATGGGGCGCCTGGGTGGCTCAGTCGGTTAAGCGCCCGGCTTCGGCTCAGGTCATGATCTCATGGTTCATGGGTTCGAGCCCCGCATCGGGCTCTGTGCTGACAGCTCAGAGCCCGGAGCCTGTTTCAGATTCTGTGTCTCCCTCTCTCTATGCCCCTCCCCACTCGCACTCTGTCTCCCTCTGTCTCAAAAATAAATAAACATTAAAAAAAAAATTTTTTTTAAAGAGATAGATAACATGGAAAGATGAAAGGTTTTGCAGCTGGGCACACTTGGATTCATATCACAGTTTTGCCAGTGACTAGCTATACAATGTAGGGAAATTCATTTAACTTCTCTGTACATCAGGGTTTTTTGGCAAAGAATACTACTAATTTTGCAGGGTTATGTTGAGGATTAGTGATTATGTATTAGAACACCTAATACACAAAGACCAACCACTCAAACTGTGATTATTTTTATCATTATTATTACATAATATAAGCCAAGAAGTGTGTTGGAGAACAGACAGGACTTGCAGGGCCTGCTCTAAGGCACAGGTTTGGCCAAAAGTCTGCAATGACATCTTTAACCCAGAGAACAACAATGTGGAATCATCCTTACCAGCAGTGAAAACACGTGTTGAGCCAGGTCCTCGGAATACAAATGTGTAAAACACCATCTGTCCTAAAGGGATTTACCATCTATCTTTTTGCCTACTCATAAACATTTATTATGTACCTGTTATAATTCGGAGGCCAAAGGAACAACTAGTAATATAAAGATACATAGGACTTAGTCCTTAGGATAATTTACTGGGAGAGAAATAATCCCGGAAACAAATACAATATAATGTAGAGAACATAATCACAAAGTTAGGCATTTGGAAACATAGATCAATAAACACTTAATCCAACCTGGTGAGGGAAAATGAGGAAAGTCTAAGAAGGATTTCTGGAAGCACTGGCCCCAGAACTGAGCCTTTAAGTATAAACAAGAGTTAGTTAGAAAAAAGGGGACTGTTTTTTCAACATGACTTTGGCTACTTAGGGTCTTTTGTGGTTCCATACAAATTTTAGGATTGTTTGCTCTAGTTCTGTGAAGAATGCTGGTGTTATTTTGATAGAGACTGCACTGAATGTGTAGACTGCTTTGGGTAGTATTGACATTTTAACAATATTTGCTCTTCCGATCCATGAGCGTGGAATGTTTTTCCATTTCTTTCTGTATTCTCCAACTTATTTCATAAGCTTTCTATAGTTTTCAGTGTACAAATCTTGTACCTCTTTGGTTAGGTTAATTCCTAGGTGTTTTATGGGTTTTGGTGCAATTATAAATGGGATTGATTCCTCGATTTCTCTTTCTGTTGCTTCATTATTGGTGTATAGAAATGCAACCAATTTCTGTACACTAACTTTATATCCTGCAACTTTGCTGAATTCAACCTAACTTTACACCTAACAGAGTTAGAAAAGGAGCAGCATATAAAGCCCAAGGCCAGCAACAGAAGGGAAATAAGAAAGATCAGAGCAGAAATAAATGATACAGAATCACAAAAAAAAAAAAAAGACAACAGAAATGATCATTGAAACTAAGAGCTGTTTTTTGAAAGAATAAAGACAGTTGATAAACTCCTAGCCAGACTTCTCAAAAAGAAAAGACAGAGGACCCAAATAGATAAAGTCATGAATGAAAGAGGAGAGATCACAACCAACACCACAGAAATACAAACAATTAGAAGAGAACATTATGAAAAATTATATGCCAACAAACTGGACAATCTAGAAGAAATGGACAAATTCCTAGACACTTACACACTACCAAAACTCGAACAGGAAGAAATAGAAAATTTGAACAGACCCATAACCAGCAAAGAAATTGAATCAATTATCAAAAATCTCCCAAATTCTACTGGAAATTTAAAGCAGAGTCAATGCCTATTCTTCTCAAACTGTTCCAGAAACTATAAATGGAAGGAAAGCTTCCAAAGTCATTCTATCAAGGCAGCATTACCTTGATTCCAAAACCAGACAAAGACTCCACTAAAAAGAAGAATTATAGGTCAATATCCCTGTTGAATCCAGATGCAAAAGTTCTCATCAAGATACTAGCAAATCAAATTCAACAGTACATTTAAAGAATTATTCACCATGATCAAGTGGGATTCATTCCTGGGCTGCAGGGCAGTTCAATATTTGCAAATCAATCAACGTGATACACCACACTAATAGAAGAAAAGCTAAGAACCATATGATCCTGTCAACAGACCAAAAAAAGGCATTTGATAAAATACAGCATCCTTTCTTGATAAAAACCCTCAAGAAAATTAGGATAGAAGGAACATACTTTAACATCATCAAGATAAAAACCTTCTGCATAGCAAAGGAAACAATCAACAAAACTAAAAGGCAACTGACAGAATGGAAGAAGATATTTGCAAATGATATATCAGATAAAGGGTTAGTATCCAAAATCTATAAAGAACTTACCAAACTCAACACCCCCAAAACAAATAATCCAGTGAAGAAATGAGCAGAAGCCATGAACAGACCCTTTTCCAGAGAAAATATCCAGATGGCAAACAGATACATGAAAAAATTCTCAGTATCACTCATCATCAGGGAAATACAAATCAAAACCACAATTAGATACCACCTCATATCAGTCAGAATGGTTAAAATTAACTCAGGAAACAACAGATGTTGGTGAGGATGTGGAGAAAAATGATCTCTTTTGCACTGCTGCTGGGAATGCAAACTGGTGCAGCCACTCTGGAAAACAGTATGGAGGTTCCTCAGAAAATTAAAAATAGAACTACTCTATGAGCCAGCAACTTCACTACCAAGAATTTATCCAAAGGATACAAAAATGCTGATTCAAAGGGGTGTATGCACCCCAATGTTTATGGAAGCACTATCAACAATAGCCAAATTATGGAGAGAGCGCAAATGTCCATAGACTGATGAATGGATTAAGAGGATGTGATATATATGCAATGGAATACTACTTGGCAATGAAAAAGAATGAAGTCTCTCCATTTGCAACAACATGGATGAAACTAGAATGTATTATGCTAAGCAAAATAAATCCATCAGAGAAAGAAAACATATGATTTCACTCATATGTGGAATTTGAGAAACTCAACAAATGAACATAGGGGAAGGGAAGGAAAAATAAGATAAAAACAGGGAGGAAGGCAAACCATAAGAGACTCTTAAATACAGAGAACAAACTGAGGGCTGCTGGAGGTAGGGGGGGATGGCCTAAATGAGTGACGGGCATCAAGGAGGGCACTTCTCAGGATGAGCATTGGGTGTCATATGTAAGACAGGAATCACTGGGTTCTACTCCTGAAGCCAAGACTATACTGTATGTTAACTAACTTGAATATAAATTTTAAAAAGGAGGGTACTGGGTGGAATGGCAGAAAAACATCCTAGGCAGAGAGGAAGACGTAAGGAATGGTGTATTAGATAATAATTAATTTGGTTTTTCCAGAGCATGGAATTTGAAGCAGGAGATGAGATTGGAGAGGGAGATGGGAACCAGCTCAAATGAGGCTTCATACACCTTCTCCAGAGGGCAGTGAAGGGTTTGAAGCAGGTGTCAAGGTGGTCAGCTTTACAGCTCAGACAGATGCTCCAGAGCCTATAGTGGGTTGCAGTTTAGGGCCACCTCTAGGGGTTCAGGAGAAAGATGAGTCTGCACTGGAACAGAGATCATGGACACAGAGATCAGGGTGATGGAAACCAGACAGCAAGACAGTCCCGAACAATCCCAAGAGCCCAGTGAAAAGTAGAAAGGAAGTACTTGAGAAGTACTTGAGAAAGGAAGACTTGAGAAAAAATTTTGTAACAGACAGTCTGGAAAAGCTTAGTAGAGCAGAGAGGACATGAGCAGCTCTTGAAAGAGAAGACACAGGTGGAGAAAGGGGGCAGATCCCAGGGGAAGAAAAGGAATTAACGAAGGCAAAGAAACCATAATATGTAGATTGTGTTCACAGAAGAAGTCAGTCAGTTGACAGTAAGAATGTGTAACCTTTGACAGGCCCTCTACATTGTAAATTCTCATCCCCATAGAGGGAATGCATTTGTGCAGGACGGATTGTTTCCTCCCCAAACACCTGCTTTCCTAAGGCATAAAGAGGTTACCATGAGCTAAACATAGAGAAAAATTCAGGAATTCTTCTAGACTATAATCCAGAAAGGAAAAGACGGTGTCCCTCCTGATGGCATGAAAGCTCTGGTGGTCTTTTGGTGACTCCAGGCTGTGGCCAGACAAGGGGAGAACCTCCTTTCCCGCTCTGGCTTTCTCATTCCCCACCTCCAGTCCCACTCCCTGCCATCCAGGGACTGACTGATGAGCTGTGCCAATGAACAAAGAAAAGTAAGATGGGAAGGGGTAGGGAAGAAAGTGTTAAAATGACTGAGGGATCAAGGGCAAAGGAGAGAAAGGCAGTGTCCGGGGCAAGAGGTCCCCTTACCAATCTGAATATCATAGGAGTACACAGGGTCAGACAAGAAATATTAGACTTTGTGGGACATTCAGTCTCCGTCTTAACCACTCACTTCTGCCCCTTGGCACTTAGCATGTTGTGCCATTTAGCACAATAGGTAAATAAAGAAGAGTAGCTATTTTTTCAGTAAAACTTTGTTTATGGAGGCTGAGATTTAGATTTTGTAAAATATTCACGTCACAAAACATTCGCCTTTGATTGCTTCAATCAGTTAAAAATGCAAAAACCATTCTTAACTCACATACCAACATAACCAATGGGCTGGGTTTGGTTTGTGGAGTGTGGTTTGCCATCCCTGGTTTAGAATAAAGGTCCCGTATAGATGAAGAGCTGGGACAGGTCAAGGAGCACAGAGAAGCCATTCCCAAACCTATACTCCTGTGGGTTCCAGATGGGATGGGATATGGGGCAGAAAGTGAAAAACAGAACTGTTTCTACACTTTCATGGGGGGCTTCCCTGGCTAATGATAAGTGGTTTAGGAATGAGCCATACCACTCCTTTTCCCATAATCAAGGATATAGCAATGGGGTTTTACATTGCTTTTATATTAATTAAACTTTGAAATCCTGCTTCCTATATTTCTATAAACCATATTATGGTATTCAAGAAAACCCATAACGAAACAACAGCCATGCATATTTTGACTATGATATGCTCCTCTGGCTACCAACAAAGCCAGGTAACGCCTAGGGGTGTGCCTGTGAACAACTGGGCCTCACTGTGGCCCCAACTGCCCATCTGGGTAATGGCAGCACATCCTATCCAAGTCTGAGACCTGTTCTTGCCCAATGGGCTGCTTCCACTTGTAAGGCTCTCAGATGTTCTGCGGACACACAGTGTGTTATTTACTCTCCCAAGGCTCAATCTCTTCACCTATTAGATACTAAATGATCTTTTTAGATTCCAAACACTTATGTGGTCTTTCTTGGAAAATACTTAAGAATCCTCGAGCTTTGCCTTCTCTCCCAGCAACATAGCTGAGGGGTAGCTGCACACCAACATAACGTGATTAGGAAGACTGACGTACAAGATTCTTGACAAAGAGCCCAGCCATTTTCCTTGGCCTGGGCACAAGTCTCCAGATTTCCTTAAAATTAATCATCAATATCATGTCCAATTCAGACTCTAAAACCCGCTCAATCTCCCCTCCCCCTGACCCGTTGCACCCAGAATACAAGGATTCATGTTGTTACATTTTCCTTCTTTTCTGCTCTCTGGAAGCAGGCATTGCTCCTTGTTAGAGAAGATGTTTGAGATGCTCCTGCTGACCTATTGCCTTGTCTATGTTCCAAGAGCTCGAACTCCCCAGGCACCACCCCAGACTCTTTCTCCTCTGACACTCGTAATCATTGAGAGGTGAAGACAAAGAGAAGGAGTCAGGGAAGAAGACAAGCCCTGGAGAAAACGAGGATGCATGATGAGGATTCTTGTTCCTGACACTCCTGCTGCCCTCAACCAAGCCATGATGGGGGCGGGGGGGGGGGGGGGCGGGTAATGGATCCAGCCACTAAATCCACCCAGGACCCAAAAGTACGTGATCCACAGAACTCGAACCCGAAAGGACCCCCACAAAGAGATTTCATAGAACCAACGATGGAAAACTCGGTTGTGTACATTTCCAGCAAATCCAAGCTCACAGGACTTGCTTGGTTGGTAGTGGAGAGCCCTCCCCTCGCTGCTAGGGTGTGGGGAAGGTGGATACACTTTTCCCAACTTCCCGGATACAGTCAAAAACCCACTTTCTGCCGCAAGTCACAAGGTTGGTTCGGCTGGCTTCCCACAAATCTGGTTCTGAAGGAGGCAGACAGCTCCTCTGAAAACATATTCATTCTCTTCTCCCATTTGATCTTTCTTCCACATGCTTTTTGGATTAACACTGGCATTTTGTTTCCATCTGTTTTCAACTCTTGCTTAGAAACGTCCAAGTCAGCCTCTAGCCTCTACATGGCTGGTGGGGGGGGGGGGGGTCCTCTGCAGGGCACTGCTCCCCAGCAGGGTCCGTGAAAGATCACCTGTTCATCCTGCTTCCAGTCCACAAACACCGAGTGAGAGCCCCCTGTGTGCCAGGCATGGCGCTATCTATCAGGCGCACCAAGGTGCCATGTCACGCTGCTGGGCAAAATTCAGTACAGGCTCCTGTGCACTTGAGCAAAAGCTCACATCATTACAGTGACCTGTAAGCTGTAAGATACCCCCCTTCCCCCCCCCCCCCCCCACAGCCCTCTGACCTCACCTCCTGCACCTCTCCCTCTGAACCCCCAAAGCCACCCTGGCCTTGCTGCTGTGCCGTGACCACGCCTGCCCCCTTCTGGCTTGATGCCTTGCTGTTCCCTCCTTTCCCCACCCCAGAATGTCCTTTCCCCAGAGTGGCTAACTTCCTCACCTTCGAGCCTTTGTTCAAATATCACCTTTCCACAAGGCTGATACTGACAATCCTGTTGGAAGCTGCCACCCTTCACCAGCACACCTGACCCCCCTTTTTACCCGCTCTAAATGTTCTTTCTCTGCAGCACTTATCACCCTACTTCCTTGGCCCGGTTCCCTAGAAAATGTAATTTAAAGGAATACGATCCAGGGAAGTGGACATGAGGGAAAAGGGGGTAGAGCACAAAAGCAGGGAGAATAAACCTGAGGGAAAATGTTTCCAAATGCCCACAGTGTTGTAAAAAGTGAGGGCTGGGTCGCACAGGACAGCTTCAGAGAGTCTGGATGAAGCAATGCATCTCCAAACAATCTGCCCAAGAGAGAAGAACGTAGCCTTCAGTCTCTGTCTCTCATTGGTCAAAGTCCACCCTGTGGGTCTGAACACCCTCATACATCCAAGCGATGTGAAAGCAGATGAGCCCAGAGGGGGCTCCTCACCTTCATGGGAACAGGAAGCTGCAGAGTGGAAGGTGGGAGTTGAAAGATGCAAGACAGGCACTGGGCGAGTGCCTATGGGGCGTGCCTGGAAGCAACCTGAGGGACACTCCTTGCAACTGGCCCCGCAGCTGTAGGAGTGGCAGCAGTGGGTGGCCCAGGACTGCCTCAAAATGCAGGCACCAGTGGCCCCAGGCTGGCAGGCACAGACCAAGCCGTTGCCAGGCCAGTCCATGGATCCTGACTGTGCATAAGCTGAATCCTGCATAACCTTCCAATATGGCATCCATCTCCCCCAACTAGAAACTGAGCTCCACAAAGGCAAGATCTCTGTCTGCTTGTGTTCCCTGATGCACCCCAGAAGTCTAGGAAAAGGCCTGGTGCAGGATAGGTCCTCAGCATACTGTTGAAAGAATGAAAGGGCAGTGATAGTGAAGGAGGTACAGACCCTGCCTTCAATGAGCTTGCAGAGCCCGGGGGACATAGACAAGCCAATGGCTCAGCGCGGTACAAAACAGGAGTGCAATTCGGGTGGCAGACCAGGCAGCTGCAGGAACACTTAGCAGAGCTGTGGGCAACTGATCTCTGAGACCTGGTGATTTGACTTTAGAGGCGACAGGTTATGCCCAGCCTGGTGTATCCCATAAAACAAGGACACTGGAATAGAAAGTTGAGATCTGGGCTCTAAGCCCAACCTCGGCTGTGAATCGGCTGTAAGACCTTTCGAGAGTAATCACTATTTATCAAGTACTCACTTTCTGCCAGATCACAGTAGGAGTAATTTACTGTCTCAGTCCATTTGGGCTGCTCTAACAGAGTACCATAGACTGGCTAGCTTATAAACAACAGAAATGTATTTCTCACAGTTCCAGAGGCTGGGAAGCCCAAGGTCAAGGCGCCAGCAGATTCGGTGTCTGGTCTGTAAATGGCCACCTTTGTGCTGTGTCCTCACAAGGCAGAAGGGATGAGGGAGCTCCCTGG
Organism: Acinonyx jubatus; assembly: GCF_027475565.1. NCBI lineage: Eukaryota > Metazoa > Chordata > Mammalia > Carnivora > Felidae > Acinonyx > Acinonyx jubatus. The sequence continues at coordinate 96,899,712 of NC_069381.1, read as the reverse complement.
GTTCCCTTTATAAGAGCATTAATCAGGTACAAGAGGGCAGAGCCCTAATGGGCCTAAAGGCCCCACCCACTGACACCAACACTTTGAGGGGTAGGTTTAATAATATATGAATATGGGGGGAGAGGAGGCCCAAATATTTAGTCCATGGCATTTACAAGCATCTTTTATTTCATTCTTACAACAATTCCTTGAGAGAGATATGATGATCCTCATTTAATTAGACAGGCATCTAAACTGAACCCAGAAATGTTCAACTAACCTACCCAAGTTCTCCTGGCTAAGAAGTGGCAGAGCTAGGATTTGAACTTGCAACTTCTGCTGCCAACGTCTAAAGCTCATAAAAACCACCCTCTCGCCCCATACGGCTGAGTCTTGGTGCCCTCTTTTGTAAAATGGAAAGATTAGACTACCTAATCTTTAAAGTCCTTTCCTGCTGAGCTGCATCCTAAACATGTCAAGGTCAAAGAGAAGTGATCCAGCCCAGACTTGGTGGCAAGTGATTGGATACTGCCTAGGACAAACATACTCATGCTATACTGGGGGCCTGCAGCCAGGTCTGAGTCACCAGCAGCTTCCGTCCAGCCCCAGGCCAGTGAGCACGAGGCTCTCTATGCCACACACGAGGACATGCACAGGACATCAGCCTGGCCAGGGAAGAGGGATCACCTGAGAAACTTGACTCGATGTGGCATCCTGAAGGTACACATAAAGACAGAGTGTCTCCGCAGTTCCAAGCTATGGAACGTGATTGTTGAAAGCCTACTTACTCATCACGCAGAGCCTTAACATTTGCAGGTTACCAGCGCAAGTGCAGACAAAGCCTGTGACTCGGCTAATGCATCTCAAAGTCTCCATCATCGGTCCAGATGACCACCGTCCCACAGAAATGTTACGTGAGCCACATATGTCATTTTACATGATCTCATGGCCACACTTTAAAAAGAGGTGAAATTAATATGGATAACATATTTAGTTTAACCCAATCTATCCACGATATTATCAATGCTGTGTGTAATCCATATAAAAGCATATTGAGACATGTTATGCTTTATTTTTCATACTAAATCTTTGACATCGAGTGCATCTTTTACTGAGAGCACCTCTCGTTCAGAAGCCACATTTCAAGCGCTCAGTACGAATCAACATGAACCACGTGAATTACGGCCTGCTGAATTGGACAGTGCGAGCCCGGCGTCCTCTGGTGCTGATGGGGAACACACACATGCATGCACACACTCATGCCAGAGCAGCACAAATAACAAGGAACTTGACCTGGGGGCAGAGCTGGGAGCGGGGGAGGCCCAGGGGAAAGACACCGACCTGAATTCACGCACACAGAACGCAGACAAATGAGAGGAAACCAGCCCTTCGTGGGGACAGAAGACATCTGGCTTGCTGCCCTTTGAAGTTCAATTCACCTTCGGATCTCAAGAGTAGCAGGCCAAGAAAAAAATACCAGAGGCCCTCAAACGACTGAGGCAAGAGGTCAGAGTTCCTTGGTCAGTTCCTTGGAAAATGAGATTCATATGAGATTCGGGAGAGGGGAGAAATTTGTCAAAAAATCATAAAGTTAACAATTTGTATATTTAAATGGTGTCAAACCACAGGAGCCTGGCGTCCTGACACATTAATGAAAGCCTCAGCTCCATACTCATTTACACGGAAAGTAATTGCTGCTCGAAACAGATCCACAGAAGCAAAGGGTAGCAGACAAAATGTGTGTTTTTCAAAACCGAAGGACTCGGAGACTGCTGGGGGGATTGTGGTTTTCCAGGAATGGGATGGAATGAAACGGATTTTTAAAAGAGAAAGAAAGAAAAGAAAACGTTTCCAACCGTCCTTTGTAGCCTCCCCCACCCCACCCCACCACGCAAAGCACTGAAGGAAGGGTCCGCCACCTCCTGTCCGCCACCAGGAGAAGGGAAGAGGCTGGTAGCTCCCAGGGCAGACGCCCCCCGGGGCCCAGCCTCCCGGCCTCCCCCCCTTCAGGAGCGAACCACATGGGCGACGCCTCAGAACTGCACTTGGAGAGTGTTTACTCGCTGCGTTTGTGAGGCCGAGACTGGAGCCACATGGAAGGCACATGCAGGATGTGCTGTAATCATCTTCTGTTTATAATTCTGACAGAAGGATGGCAGAGTCGAGGATGGGATTGATCCGGTTCCAAATCTATTTCCTGGAGTCAGATTTAAGAGAGATGTTAAGGGCAGAGTCTCTAACGATGTGGGTGCAACAAGTTACAAGTTTATTTCTATTGGTGTTTGTACAGATTTTTTAAATCTGTTGCTTTCTTCTCACACGTTCAGCCCAGCCCCGCCAGAGCCCACGGAACTCTGCAAACTGCCTCCTCTGATACATTCTTATCAAATTCAGAAAAATCTGATTTTCTAAGAGTTCATTTACAGGACAACAGTCCCCTTTCGCTGTAATGCCTTTATTGTCTTTTTATTGTTATTGTTCAGATTTTAAGTGTTACCATCTGACAATCTTGTTCATTCTCAGTGATGTTAAACACCCATCCAATCATAGTCTGGTTTCCAAGTTTCTCCCTGAACGACCAAAGCTTACAATGGGTCTGCTCACATTCTCTGGCACACCCATGTAAGAAGACGTTTTGAGGTCTGAGGAGTCTCCTGTCTGAGCTGGCCGCTCCCCTGGAGCTGCCTCTGAGTCATTGTTCCTCTTTGTCTCTCTCGATTAGGATGGGATGTTTTACAGCTCTTGCTGGGAAGTAGATTTTCTGGGCTCCCTAGCATGGCATTTAAATTCTAGTCACATGCCCCAGGTAGGAAAGCTGCCAGGCTATGAAGAAAACAGGTGAGCTGGAAAACCAACTCTAGGGACGACTAAGGGTAATTACTACCATCGCCACAGCACTTTACAGTTTACAGAGTGATTTCGTACTTGGTATCTCGTTTACCCTCACAACCATCCCAACGATATAGGGTCTTAACCTTCTTTTTACAGTGAGGAAACTGAGGCTGGGATTGCTGACACATCTCCCTAGGGTCACACACGTAGCTCACGTTGGAGCTGGGAATGGAAATAGCTCTTCAGACAAGAAACACAACCCAGCTCCGTCCATGGATCTTCTCCTGTAGGCATCAGCAAGTAATCCAGACCGCAGTGTGTGAGACGTGTTTAATCACAATGAACACTGCCCCTCTTTTGCTTAATGTATTTCGAAGTCTCTTCCCTCATTGCCTTTTGATGGTGTGTAGGTAAAACCATTCCAGTGTTCATCCAAAATGAATACAACGAGAGGGAAAAAGTAGAACTTCAACCAACTATGTATTGAGGGTCCACTGTGTGAGAGAAAACGTGATGCTTACTGTCAAGAAATTTCTATTGCATGAGCAGAAGAGCTATGGATTGTGGAGGGTTAGATAGCAACACAGAGAACCACAACCAGAGTTGTCACCAGGTCAAGGCGTTCGATGCAGCCTGGGCTGGGGGAGATTTTGTGGAGAAGGAACATGAGTTAAGCCCTGGGCGGGGACTCCCCAACTTCCCTAAAGACAAGTCACTAGGAGTGCTTGTAAAAGCACTTGCATGAAGAAGGCAGGAGAAAGGCCTGATAAACCTGTGCCCCAGATGATCCCTAACATAGGGAAGGCTCTGAGCCCTGGGAAGCATGAGTCAGCTCCACAGGCTTCGCCGCGGGAAGGGCTGGGGGAAGGGCAGAAAATGTGGCGAAAGATGGAGACAAGGTGAGATGTACAACTTAAGACAAATACGAAAAGAAGACTTAATTCCACCGTGAGGGCAGGGATGGCAAGAAGTTGGCAGACAGAAGGGCAGATGGAGGGAGGGGAGGCTGGGCTCAAGGAAAGGACTCCTCGCACCTGGCCCTGACACCACAGCTGGGTAGGGCCCTCCCTTCAGGTGCATCACTCGATGGACCTGTACTGGAAGCCCATCCTGGGGACCATGGCCAGTGCTTGTCCTCTCGTTTCCAGCTGAGGAGCCAGCAGGGAAGAATGATGTAAATTGCTGAATGAACATATGATTTTGCTCAATACCTGAATTGCTTTTTCTTTTTCACTGACATGTATCCATGACCGAGCCCTAGGAGACCCCAGGGATATGGTCCCAAAGGAAGCCTCTAGCAGCCATGGTGAAGGTGGAAAGGTTCTTGGTCTAGGGAAAGTCTGTGGATTCGAAGCCCACTTCCAGGAGAACGTCACAGGGCAAAATCATGTTTTGGTCCTTGGTTTCTTCCTCAATTAAATAATAATAATACCTAACCCTTATATAGCACTTACTACAAGCCTAGCATTGTTCTTTGTATTTTTACATGTTTTAGGCCTTTTAATTCTCACAACAACCATGTAAGGAAGGTTCTGCTATTGTCCCTGCTTTCCAGATAAGAAAACTGAAGCACAGAGAATTTGTCAGGTGCCCAACAAGTAATTGACAGAGGCAAGATTCAAACTCAAGTGGTGTGGCTCCAGAGCCCAAGCTTACCCACCGTCCCCACCTCCTCTCTCAGAGGAACAAAGTCTAGCCAACACAGAGAGAACAGGTGTAACTATAAGTGAGCATGTCAGCGTGCATGTACAGGGGACGTATGAGAGAGGAGAGATTGGGTGGTGAGTGGTACCACAGTAGATTCTAAGACAGAAGATGACTCTGGGCTAGGGTGCATTAGGAAGGCTTCGTGAAACAAGTCTATCCACCTGCCGGAGAAAGCCCAGAGGAGTGAAGAAGGTTCCTCTGGATGGCAGATAGGGGATTTGGGGTGAAAATGCTGAGCACACAGTGGGTTCATTCATTCGATTTGGCAGCCGTTTAGTGAGTTCCTGGCATATGCCAGGCCCCGGTGCAGACACAGGAGACACAATGGTGAGGCACCCTCCCTGACTTTGTGGGGCTTACGGTCTAGCACAGGAGATGGCCAAAAAAGAAAGCCAACAAATGAAAAGTGCTGAATGGCATGGAGAATAAGAGTCAGGTGACTCTTTTAGCTGGGGTGGACGGGAAGGCCTGTCTGAGGATGGGTCGGCCCAGCAGTAACCTGACAGGGCCTGGTGGGTGCAGGAAGTGAAAGACCAGCGTGATTACGGAGCATTGGATGGGCAGAGGTGATGGAAGGGAGGGCGGGAGACAGACAGCACCCCGAGGTCCCCAAGAGGAGACTGGAGAGTGGCGCTGTGGGGAGACATTGACGCCTCTAAGCAGGAAACAGACATTATCCAATTTATGTTTTAAGAAAAAATTCTCCGGCTGCCTGTGTGGAGAGTTAGCCTGCAGGGACCCAGTTAGGAGGGTACCGGGGAGGGTGGTGGCCTGCCAGGTGGCGCCTGAGGTGGGTGGAGAGAAGGAACGTGACTGGAAGCATATTTTAGAAGTAGAACCCACAGGCGCTTTGCTCCCACCCCCATGGAAGGCAGGTTGCATAGACAGCAGCATGATTTAGACCCCGCGTGGATGCCTTATTTACCAAGCCTAAGTCCAAAGAGGAAGGCGAGAAAGACCACACGCTTGCACGGCTTGTGCCGGTGGGAAGGACAAACAAAGGTTCACCCTGTTTTGGAAGAAGTGGGTCTATGCCACTCTCCAGGTACACACCACAACTCTGAAAAGTGGATGCGAGAGGACAGATCCTCTCAAGCACTTTCCAACCAACCGAATTTAGGGCAACGATCCAAACAGAAACAAGGGTGTTCTGTGCAGAGCTGAGCAAGGTCCCCATGCTTGGCGCTCAGGCAGACAGACAGCTGTGGTGACTGAGTGTGTCCCGGGCCACGGCGCCAAGCCAGGAGACCCTGGGCAGCAAGCCGACTCACAGAGCCTCGGAGAGGAGGTGGCCATCAGGGATGACACGGCCTCCCGAGAGCACAGCACAAAGGATGGGTGCTTGGGGCTCCGAGGGGAAAGGGAAGTCCAGGGGCAGTTCCGTCTGTGGCCATGGACTAACCACCAGGGACAGGGTCTTCTGAAAGTGGAGGAAAGCTGCCATCAGACTTAAAATTCTTAGTGTTATATTTCATTGTGAATAGAATTTTCCTTTAAAATTTTTTTATTCTTATTTTTTAGAAAGAGAAAGAGAGTGAATGGGGGAGAGGGGCAAGCAGAGAGAGAGAGAGAGAGAGGTGAGGGGGAGAGAGAGTGGGGGGGGGGAGAGAGAGAGAGAGAGAGAGAGAGAGAGAGAGAGAGAGAACCTCAAGTAGGCTCCATGCTCAGCACAGAGCCCGACATGGGGCTCGATCCCACAACCCTGCCATCATGACCTGAGCCGAAATCAAGAGTCAGGCACTCAACTGACTGAGCCACCCAGGCGCCCCAAATGTTCCCTTTAAATAAAACCAGTAGGTCCTAGCAAATTATTTTGCTAGCTTCCTAATTCTTACTCCTTCATTTATTGACAACAGAGCTTCTCACACTTTAACGTGCACATGAATCACCTGGGCAACTGGTTAACCTTCGGACTCTGGTTCAGTAGGTCTGGGGTGTGGTCTGAGATTCTGTATTTTTTTAAATGTAATTTATTGTCAAATTGGCTAACATACAGTGTATACAGTGTGCTCTCGGTTTTGGGGTGGATTCCCGTGATTCATCGCTTACATACAACACCCTGTGCTCCTCCCAACAAGTGCCCTTCTCAATGCCCATCACCCATTTTCTCCTCTTCCCCACCCCCCCCCACCAACCCTCAGATTGGTCTCTGTATTTAAGAGTCTCTTATGGTTTGCCTCCCTCCCTCTCTGTAATTATTTTTCCCCCTTCCCTTCCCCCATGGTCTTCTGTTAAGTTTCTCAAGTTCCACGCATGAGTGAAAACATATGATATCTGTCTTTCTCTGACTGACTTCTTTCACTTGGCATAATATCCTCCAGTTCCATCCATGTTGCTGCAAATGGCAAGATTTCATTCTTTCTCATTGCCAAGTAGTATTCCATTGTATATATAAACCACATCTTCTTTATCCATTCATCAGTTGATGGACATTTAGGCTCTTTCCATAACTTGGTTATTACTGAAAAAATATGGAAGCTTCACGAATTTGTGTGTCATCTTTGTGCAAGGGCCACGCTAATCTTCTCTGTATCATTCCAGTTTTAGTATATGTGCTGCTGAAACGAGCACAAGAGATTCTGTATTTTTTAATGTTTACTTATTTATTTTGAGAGAGAGAGAGAGTGAGCAGGGAAGGGGCAGAGGGAGAGAAGGAGAGAGACAATCCCAAGCAGGCTCTGCACCGTCAACACAGCCCGACTCTGGGCTTGATCTCATCCACTGTGAGATCATGACCTGAGCCAAAATCAAGAGTCCTGCTGTTTAACCGACTGAGCCACCCAGGCACCCCAAGATTCTGCATTTTTATTAGTTCTCTGGTGACCCATGCACTACACTTTGAGTAGGGAGGCTCTGGCCCAGTCAGATGTCCCTTTCACTGCCCTTGAATCCCTTCCTCACACCACTTTGACTTCAAAATAAAATTAGTTCATTCACTATTTATTGGAGTATCAGTATATACAAAGCATGGGTTGAGTGTTGAGAGAGATACAGAAATAAACATAATACAGTGTTCCCTTAAGCAAACTGCAAACAGGCTTGGTGGAGAGATGGTTACCAACATAGAGTATAAAGCCTGCCCTCCCCCAGGCCTCCTCCTACATTGGAATTATAATGCATTGCCCCACATAATCCCACTGCACCCTGAAATAGGAACTGTCTCTATCTTACATACAAGGAAAACCAGGCTAGGAAAAGTTAAGTTGATTTTTCAAGCTCACACAACCATTGAAAAGTTGGATTTGGATTTAAATTTGGATCTGTCTGGCCCCAAAGTTCAAATTCTTTCCATGAAGCCATACCAAGGACATAGATCTAAGTATAAATACCCCCAAACACTGGGCCTTATGTGATGCATGTAAAATAAGAAACACAAAGACCTTGCTGGAGGGGCTCAGCAGGTGAGGTGGTAGGTGACAGAAATTTGGAACTATAGTATATTCACTGAATTGGACTGGGTTACGAGAAAAAAAAAGGCAGCAATAAAGACTTCACATTGAGAATATTTTTTAATGTTGCAGAAGAGAGATCGGTTTCCTTGTTTGTTCATAAATTCTCCTTTTATGGACTGCAGTTCCAAAGTCCGGGAAGCCACTTGCCCAGCCAAGAGAGGCTGGCATCTCTGGCTCATGGTTCCAGATGCTCCCAGACGTTTTGTGTGCAAGCACCCAGAGAGAGGGCTGCCCATCCCAGGAGCAATCTTCTATTTCACATCCGCCTCGGACCCAACAGATTGCCGAGCTCAGCCTGGAAACCCAGGACGTGAACGTGCTTGGTACCCAGCCCTGTCCGGCTAAATTGGCACCCACATCACAGTGGGGTTTCCTTCCACGATCACAATCCCTTTTCAGGGCCTCTTGCTCCAAGTTTTGCCCTCTTACGTACACACAGACGGCTCGCTCTCCGTGCCCGCCAGCCACTGCTGGACTGACCACTAACGAGGAGCCCCCCGGGGCGGCCTGTCTGGGATTCAGAAATGACTCCACCTTCTCTGCCGCTTAGTCATTGTTATTGGGACGGGGACAGGAAGACCAAAAGCCATGAAAATGCAAGTCGCTATTGCGAGAGCCTCTCTTTACACCACCACCCTCGGGGCTCCACCTGAGCCCAGCGCTCCTGAACGGCGTCAAAATGTTCCGTGTCATCTTTGGAACAGGAAGGGCAAAGAGAAACAAGATGGTGTGTCATTAAACACTGAAATACCTGGAAGTCAGTGCCAGAATTAAGGGAAGGTTTAGTGACATTCTGTATTTCCTGGACACTAATGCAGGCTTTCTATTTACTGCATGGGACGCAGTGAACTGAAATGCGTTAATTAGGGAAAGTGTCCTATGGACGCTCCCAGATAGGCATTGCTTCCCAGAAGCAGAGGGCAGCTTCCTCTCTGGACCTGTCGCTATCCCTGTTCCCCATTCTGGGGACAGAAACCACAGCAGGTCAACCAGCGCAAAAAGGCAGCTTGCGTGGGGGCCTTCGCACATCCTGGATCACCCTCAGCCCCAAGGACATGGACGGGGCCTCCCAGAGCTATTTTTGTTCAGTCACACACGCTCCCAGGTGCCAACAGCATGTTTTGTCATTAAGTAAATGTAAGAGGGACCTGAGCACCAGCATTGCTTTTGCCAAACATTGTGGAGACACTTTCTGGAATCGCTGAAATCCCATTTCTTTCCACCAGCTGCTGACTACAGGGGCCAAGGATGACACTTTAATACAAATTGAGCTCCTTCCATAATGAAACGAGTTGGGTTTTAGGGGTGATTTGTTTAAAAGCCACATCGTAAATCAGCTGTCAGTTCTTCTTTATTCCAGGCCTGGCAGGCTCACCTTTACACTGAATTAATCGCATCTGAAACTTGACCTCCTAGCCCCAGAGCCTGCTGGAAACAACATGTGCTCAACGACTTCCAGTCAAGGCAGCAAGAACTTAAACTGTTCCACATTTTTAATAAATGGGCCAGGAACTCACGGAGTGACTCCCATTGACCTGGGTGCTCAACATATTGATCAGATGAAGGGGACAGAGACAGGTCTGCAACAGCCAGATCTGGGCGAACATTTGCTAACATTGGACAACACTAATTCATGTTCTTAAGTACAACCAGAGTGAGTCTAAGCCTGAAGAAAGGCCCAGAAACATTACATGAATTGCCAATAACCACTCAGCTAGGTGTTGGGCGGGGGGCGAGTGGAAGTGCTGAGGAGGGAGGGAAGGTATTGCAGGACCACCTGCCAGGGAGAGAGGAGGGAGCTGGAACTTTCTGTGAGGAGATGGGCCTCAGGGACCCCTTCCAGCTTCTTAGTGCTCTGATGCTAAAAGAGAAATCTGATTATCCAGGAAGAAGGAGCTTTGGAGCTCACTGCAACAGGGCCTCAGAGTCGATGCTGTAAGCCAGCCTTGATGAGGCACTCTCATGAGCCAGGCCTGTGCTAACCACTGCAGACATGAAGATAATGAAGACAAGCTCCCTCCTGGCAATGAAAATGGATGTGATGGTTTAATACGATGAGCAACTACTACAGGCCTGGGCTGGTTCAGAGATACAATAAGGAACAAGATATATGGCCCCTTCCCCTGAGATGTGCACCGTCCAGCAGGGACAAAGAGATGAAAGAAAAGAGTGACCGCTCAGTGTGTGTGACAGCGACCATGACAAGGTGTCCTTGAAACCCACAGGAGGGCCACCCAGACGTGGGTGCTCAGGGACATCTTTTCGGAGCAGGGGGTGTTCAACAGACTCCCAATGATGAGCAGGGGCTCACCACATGGGGGTGGGACACAGGGGAGGGGCACACAATGCTGTCACAGAACTGAGAGGAGGCCCCGCACTTTGTAAAACTATAGGGACACAGTAAGACTCGAGTATAAAATGCAGGTACAGGTGAGACAGAAAGCGGATAGTTGGCAGGGCCTCCATGCACAGCGCACAACAGATGCGTCATAGCGGTGTGAGAGGAGCATTATGGGTATGCAGAGAAGAGAGCCATGGAATTCGCTGAGGATGGCCCAGAGAAGTTTCTACAAACACACACACACACACACACACACACACACACACACACACACACCTCCTAAATGATGGCTAGGCATTTACCAGAGGAGATGAGAAGACAAAAACTGTTCCAGGCAGAGGAAACAGCATGTACAAGGGTACGGGGACACTTTGAAAATAAACCCTATTCTCTCCCCCAATCCCAGGTGGGGTCCAGAATGAGCAACACACCATGGACCAAATTCTGTGCTGCAAGGTCATATCAAGGTCAAGATTATGAATCCTCAAGCTCCAGAAAAAGTGGAGGGGACTGACAACAAGCAATGCTTCCTTACATAGGCCAGCGTCCTCACGCACAGGGACCCTCTTGCTGAGAAGAGCCTCTATTTCCGAAATCAGAGACATGGCCCAGCCAACTGGAAACATTTCAGGGGGACCTTCAAGGAATAACTTGAGGGGGAATCACTTCTTTGGGGAGGTTCCTACAAGAAGATGTTGCCTCATAAACAAAATAAAAATACCCTTGAAACAAGGACCCTCCAAAATTATGCCAATTTGATCCGCAGCACTCACTCCATACTAGGCACTGCACAAAATGCTCCCAAGGCTATCTCGTTTCATTGCTCATCAGCCCGACAAAGGGTTCAGGCTTCCTGTCACTTTATAGAGGAAAAAACTGAAGATAATGTCCTGCCCAAAGTCTCAGGACCACCAGCAAATGGCATCTGGGGAAGGACCAGGGCCCTCCAGCCACACTTCCCCCCATTCTGGCCTACTTCTCCCCACAGACAGGTAACAGCACCCCCAAACTGTCTCCCACCACGTCACTGGAGAAAAACACACAGAGACTAGCAAGAGAACGATTATGTCATAAATATGTGGGTACCAAAGAGATCACTGTGGGGTTTACCTGAAGTTTAAGCCTTTTTACCTTCACAAGCAGTGAATGGCAGCCAACTGTCCTCAATCTGTTGAAGACGAAGATGCCTCTTCCAGGGGGCATCTGGACCATCTTGCGTGTGAGATGCCTTCATTCTCCTTTCCTTGCGTGTTCCTCAAGATGCCCGTCTTACAGCTGAGGAAATCAAGATTCAAAGCTGTTAAGTATCTTTTCCAAAGTCTCACTGCCATTCAAGTGCTCAGGTCGGGACTCAGAGTAGGTTCAGGAACGAAGCCTGCCTGCAGCACCTGCCACCTCAAGGCAGAATGGAAGGGAACTGCGGATCTTCCCTGAAGGAGAGTCCTCGGAGCCCGTGAAAGAAAGCTAAGCACCCACTACGCAAGGCCTTTCACTAAGAGCAGCTGTAGTTTACAAGGATGCTGACAGGCCTACGCTGCCAAACACAGGTTCTTCCACAAAAGAAAAAAAAAAAAAAAAAACAGTCATGAGTGCCAAAAGAGAGAGAAAGAGGACGTCTGCAGATGAACAGAATGCTTGCTCTTCCAGCCAAACTTATGGTTCAACTTTCCACTCTCAAATGCCATTGTTGGAAAGTAACTTACACCGAGGATCTTTACAATAGAAGACAACAGAAATAAAGTGTGGGGAAGGATGGGCCCCAAGGGGACCTGGGGTGGAAAGCAAGACGTCACTGGGGGAGGGGAGGTCTGAGGAAGGAGGAGCCCATCTGTGTAGACTTGCACGGATGAAAGTCGCATTGTAGTTCATGCCCTACTGCACAGACTTTAGAGCTTCCTGTAAATCTTGGTCAGAGTGCTGAAAGGTGATGTCAGAGAAAGAGCACCAAACAGAAAGGAGGCCTGGGTTCAAGTCCCAGGCCTACTACCATTCCAGGAGTTATGGAATCTCCTCAGTCCTTCATTTTCTTTGTCCGATACGTGCGAGCATTGAGAGCAATGGGTTCTGGGCAGACCAGGAGTGTCTCTTTATAAGCTGTGTGATCAATGGGATTTCACCTCTCTTAGCCTAAGTTTCTTGGGATGAAAGACAATGATGATGATACTATGAACTGATGACAAATAGTCTTTCTCATAGAGTCATTGTGATTATCAAATACATGCAAGACCTTAAGGCTCAGTCAATGAAGCAAGTGCTGCTCCCAGGGCAAGACCATGGGCAGTGACCAAGTGTCTAGGAGCAGGGCTAGGGGCTAGTGGGGAGGGGGGGGGGTTCTGTACACATTCCCAGCCTTTTGCCTACAAAATCTCTTCAGGTGGCAGGAAATATGAAGTAGGTACATGGGAAAGGATTCAGCCACTTGGGCCAGACTAGAGATCCCAGCAGTCACCACCCAGAAGCAAGAGCTCCATGGAGCTATGGAGACAGGGGCGTTCAAAGAGGTATCTCTTTCCTGACTGGACCAACTTCCACAGAAAGTGAGTCAGAACAACCCCCCTAAGGAGGTCATAGCTCCCTGAGGCGGGGGTCATTTCTTGTGCTGGATCCCCAGCACCCAGCATGGAGCTGGCACATCGTGGACTCTGATTAAATACTTGTTGACTGACTGAATGATGAGAAATGGAAAGGCTGAGGGAACAGAAATCCCAGTGAGCAAGTGAATGAGGGGGCTGAGGACCTGACGTGGCTGGATTGGCCTCCACACCAGGGATGCCCTGGAGGTTGGGGTGATCAGGAGAACTAAGGGTAGCACTGAGAAAAACCAGACCAGAGAGGAAAGGGTCAGTCTGTGAGTCACCTGTCCTTCAAACCCAGGCCCTGTTGGAGGAGGGAGCTGAGGAGTGTAAAACTGTGAGTCAGCAGGTTATCTGTGTTGCTACCTTCTGAGTCACCTCCTGACCCCCTGTGGACCTGCCCTCCCGTGTGAGAGGGTATGGGGGCATGTGTACATCCGTGTGTTTATGTCTATACCAACACACTCAGCAGACGACAGCAGCCAGGATGAGTCAAGAGCTTCTCTCACGTTTTATTCAAGCTGTGTTACTGGGCTGCCCTGTCAGTGACTCACTGCTTACCTGCCCTCCCCCAGGAGAAATGCCTTCCAACAGAGGTGAAGCTTGGCAAGCCTCACAGTATGTCAGGGGCCATGAGATCTGCTTACGAGCCAGGTTCTGTCAGTCTCCAGGAGCCACATGCTTCCTCCAGGCCCTCTGTGGGCGCCCCAATGAAAAGGAGGTCCAGGCCCAAGGCTGAGCACATTGCTTACCCTAAGCCCTACCAGGAACTCTCTCCCCTTCCTCAAAAAGTCCTCCCTAGTCTGCCCCTCTCTTCCCCTTACTGCAACCTGCTTCTGTATCATCTCCTAGGGTACAATTGTAGAAAAAGCAGCTCTTCCATGGCCATTGCAATCTATTACCAGAGAATTCTTGAAGGCCCCAATGCCTTCCAATTCCCTTCCCCCATTCTGCTAGAAGAATGCCTAGTAAATCATTCTTCTCACCACTGAGATCATTCCTGACATTACTACCGGATTAACCTTCCTCACATGTAGCTTACTGCTCAAAAACTTTCATCGCCTACCAAATTCAGTCAAAATGTGTCTTCCTAACACTGTATGTAGTTTGTTGCCAGCCACATGTAGGGTGGGAAGAACGAACTTCTGGCAGCTATGTCTATGCCATGTGGCCCTGGCCACAGCCAAGTGTTCAGGGGTGAGCCCCTGACCTAACCTGGGCCAGTCTGAATCTCTTCTGTGAAATTCTGAATAGGGGCTCAGAAATGCCAATCTCAGTCTGGACCAAAGGCTTGAGCAAGGAAGATGTAAAGACTCAGGAGTGGTGGGGGGGACCAATTTTCCCATGATGTGACCAGTAAAGCTTAGAAAGCATCTCCACAGTGACAGCAGGATAAAGCTAACATGTGTGGAGAAGCCGAGGGGAGAGGAAAACATATTGCCCTGTCCCTTCCAGTCCCTAGCTCCCAAGTCCAGTGCTACCCAAAAGCACTTTCTCCATTTCAATGTATAAACACAGAGGGTGGTGAAGGAAATAGCTAAAAGTTCACTTATAGTAGAAAATTTAATTAGAAAAATATTAAAACTTACATGGTATATAAAATAATATTTTAGAAAAATGTTTCCAAGGAAGGAAGAAATTCATTCAAACTAATTTTATTGAGCACCTACTATGGACCAAGCATTAGAATTTTTCATTAGAATTTTTCACTAGAATTTCCAAAATCAGGCAGGCATGAGCCACACATGAAGAGCAAGCAAGCAAGAAAGAAAGAAAGAGGGAGAGGGGGAGAGGGGGAGAGAGAGAGACAGAGAGAGAGAGAGAGACGCAGGGAGGAAAAAAGAAAAGAAATTTATAGTGTCTGAAATGTTATTTATTCTTCTCTTTAATTTTTTTAAGTTTATTTATTTTGAGAGAGAGAGAGAGAGAGAGAGCAGGGGAGGAGCAGAGAGAGGGAGAGAGAGAATCCCAAGCAGGCTCCGTATTGTCAGCTCGAACTCACGAACTGTGAGATCATAACCTGAGCCGAAACCAAGAGTCGGATGCTTAACCGACTGAGCCACCCAGGCGCCCCATTGTTTATCACTCTTCTTATAGGTGATGATTCTTGATCTGAAAATGATCTTCAAAGGCCTTGTTTACAATTATACCCATCACTTGCACTTCTTGCCCTGACTTCTTGTACAAAAGGCAGGATTTCGCAGGCATAGTAACCTACCAACTGGATTTAACTCTACCTGGGAATCTTTTTAAAAAATTTTTTTCAACATTTATTTATTTTGGGGAGACAGAGACAGAGCATGAGTGAGGGAGGGGCAGAGAGAGCGGGAGACACAGAATCTGAAGCAGGCTCCAGGCTCCAAGCTGTCTGCACAGAGCCCAACACGGGGCTCGAACTCATGAACTGCGAGATCGTGACCTAAGCTGAAGTCAGATGTTTAACTGACTGAGTCAGCCAGGCGCCCCTCCCTGGGAATCTTAATAGTGGTTCATAATTTTTGCATTAATTAAAATTTACATATTTTTTTAAGTTGTTAATTGCCTTAGAACATAACAAAACTGGCTTACCATGGACAAAGAAGCTCCCAGCCAAGTTGAGAGGATCTCTGGAAGCATCCATCATCTGTCTGTCTCTGTCTGTGTCTCTGTCTCTTTCTGTCTCTCTCTCTCATGTTTTTGGTTCCCAGATGTAGACTCCTATTAGGAAAGGAAAGTGGGGGGAGACCAGAGGAGGGAAAGAGAGCAAATGGATGTTCTCTGAGAAGTGCTTTTATAATAGCCACAAAAAAATAGCTAGCATCTATTGAGCACTTACTATAAGTCACTCACTGAGCTAGTGCTTTCCAAATTTCTCTTATGCAATCCTCACAAACAGCCTGAAAGGTGGGCATCCTCACACTCCCACAGAGAAAGAAGCAGAGGTCTGAGTCCACTCAGCTAGTAAGTGGCAGGATCACTAAATTCACAGCCTGGGCCCTTAATCGCCAACTGCACTGACTCCTAGGACCCAAATGGATGTCTGGCCTCAGCTGAGCTATGGCCAAATCACATGGTCCGCGTCGATTAGCCAATCCAAAATCCAGGCCAGGCAGTGGAGGAGGAGGAGTCGCCGCTGTGGTTTGAGACGAAAAGAAAGCACATCACCACCCCAGGCTAAAGGCCTAGGAGCTCAGACTCAAGCAACTTTCCTGCCATCCTTTTTTTTGTCAGGCCCACTGCGCTCAGGCACTGAGCTCAGCAGCACCCTCAAATCAGGATCCTGGAGTCCTGAGCTCTCAGGAAAGTCCCAAATGGAAAAGGAGCTGTCAACCAGGTCATTGTCCCAAAAGCGTAGGCCTAAATGTAAATGGGTTAAGTTGCTCTTGAGAAGCCAGAAACCAAAGAGACAGGGTTCCCTCATACTCCTATTCCCAGAGGACCCTAAACATCCCCAGGGAAGCAAAAAAGGAGCCATTGCACCCAAGCATCTTGTTTTGATTGTACTGAAAATATCCCCGTCACAGCTCAGACCCCGTGAAGACGAAAGGAGCATTCTCTACTCCTCGGGCAGAGCACAGAGCCCGCTCGCTGCACTCGAGGCTATGACAGTCAAGAATGCTTTCATACTGGCGCTTGGCTGCCTGATTCCTTCTGGAATGTACGGACTTTTTCCCTTTGATCTTTAATATGGCTGCCTGGAGGGACCAGGATCCGAGCATTTGCAGCTACTCCTGTCTTCTGATTGTGCCTCCACCCCAAGTTTTTGGACACACTTCTGCGGGTCTGCACTCGGTAGTCAGTCCCTCCTCCTTCCCTCTCATCTCCCCCCACTCCTAAGAGTGTGCCCTCCACTCCAGACCCTTGACATCCTGTCATCAGGCCACCTGTGACCTTCCTCTTCTTCTCAAGACTGCCTCCACCCCCAATACAAGGACCCAACATCTAGATGCTTGGAAACAAGCAACTGGTTAACTGGCTGGGTTTTTTGTTTGTTTGTTTCATTTGTTTTAGCTTTTCATCCAGATGTTGGTGTCACGTAAAACCAGCCTGGAAGTCCTGTGTTTTTTATTCCAATTCAGAATATGTCACAATCACTAGAAGAAATAAGGCGCTGTTTGTCCTTTTCAGCACCGTACCCAAGAACAAGACCTGGGCACCTAACCTGCCCAAAGAAATTCAGTTGTGGACACACCAGTCTCTTTTTTAAAGGGAGAAAGGAGGAGGAAAAAGAAGTAAAAGCAAGATTTTGGAGACTGCTTAATAGTGGGATGAGTGGTGGCCCCAGAGATACCAGGTCTGCATCTCTGTAACCTTGAATGTTACCTTGATTGGAAAAGGTGTCTTTGCAGATGTAAGCAAGTTAAGGACCTTGAGATGGAGATGCCATCCTGGATTACCTGGGTGAGTGCCAAGGACCATCATATGTGTCCTTATAAAAGGGAGGCGGGGGGAGACCTGACACACACAGAAGCAGAAAAAGCTAGGAGAAGACGGAGGAAGAGGTTGGAGTAAGGCAGAGACAAGCCAAGAAATGAAGCAGCCACCAGAAGCTGGAACAGGCAAGGAGAGAGCCTCAGGAGAAGTACGCCCTGCTGACTTGGTGTTAGACTTTTAGCTTCCAGAACTGTGAGAGAATACATTTCTGTTGTTAATCCACCAACTTTGTGATAATTTGTTAACAGCAATCACAGGAAACTAATGCGATGCTCCTTTTTCCAAGAGCTATTGTAGACAAGCCTGGAGGTGGAGGTTAAAAAAAAAAAAAGAAAAAAAGGAATAGGGAGAATGGACAGTAAGATCGTCTACACGTGGATCTGGGTGACGTAGGGGCTCTTATTACGGTCCTGACAACGGGTCCAGCGGTTCTCGAGACCTGCTTTGGCTCAGCCAGCCCTCCTTCCTGTGTGTTCCTAAGAGAGATAGGTGCACGAGGGAAAATAGCACATACATGGTCAACATACCTCTACCTAAACATCTAACTGGGTTTGGGCCTGAAACTCCATTGGACAACCCCTAATAAGTTGACACACTGCCCCAATTTTATGGCTGAAGGGTCTTACCACGTTCTGGCCAGCTGTAGAAGGCCAAAGAGATGAGCTCCCACAAACCTGTGTGGGTTGCTAAACACACCAGCCCATTGTCCTCAAAGTCCTACCCATGAGTAAATATGGCTCAGTGTTCTGAACTGTGACTAACCTAATTAACAACTCACCCTCCCTGTCAGACACAAGAAGGGAAGTGGAAAGAGAGCTAGGCTCATCCTCCCGTACAAATAGGAACAATTTGGGAACCACAACCTCCCCGAGACTGTTGATTGAAATCTCTATTTTGGGACACAGGTGATGGGAGTGAATCACCATTCTGTCCATTTTAGCTTCCTTCTCTCATCTCCACCAAGGGAAGGAGATACTGAGCCAACTTTCCCTGGATGCCTACCTTATGCCATGTGCTATTCTAGACACTGGGGATGAGTACAGTATTAACAGGACAGACACAGTCCCTGCCTCCACAAAGGACCAGAAATTCCCTTCTGGGCTTACTAAGCCTTCACCACTCCAAAACACAGTCCAAGGGAATTCACCCCAAGCTTAGTCTCTCCCAACTTCCAGTAAGTACCCTGCAGACATGCTCCCCACCCAGTGCCATGCTGGTCTGCAAACCTGAGAACTATAACTCTACAAAGAACCATGGCGGCTTAAGGGTATGAGAACCAGATAAAATAAACTTCTGTGAAGAGCACGAAACACTGTAAAATTACAAGGCATTTTTAATTGTAATCTATAACCAGTCAGGTCAGAGGATCAGAAAATTGTGCTGCTGAGGCCAAAACTTTGTGGTCTCATTAACTGCATTTATTCTCATGTCACATCCCAGACTTAAACTCCGAATGGCTGATTAAAACCAATAGAAATCAGCTGACTCCCATCCATCTTTTTTGAGGACCAGCCAATAGCCCTGGCTTCCTTTACAGAGGATGGCATGTTATTTTTGAAACATGAAAAAAGAACAAAAAAAGGACATTGTGCAAGGCCCAGGGAAATCCAAGTGTAAGAATAAGCAAGCTATATATCTAGAGGTAAAGGAGGAGGGAAGGAGGAGAGGGAAGGAGAGGGCGAGGGGAAGGGGAGGGCAAGGGGGAGGAGGCAAATATTTTTAAGTATGCAAAGGTTTGTTATGATTATTATGAATTAGAGCCGGGAGCTCTGTGAGTGACCGTTAAGGGAGACTTTTTTCTCTGTTTGATCAGCCTGTCCATGAGCAAACACTAAACCTGAAGGTAGTTCAGAAACCAAAATAATTGTTCCAATTTACATTCATTGTTTTTTTGAAATTTGAAAATTAAGTCGAATGGTTCAGTGCCAGTCAAAACAAATCCGTTCTGACAAATTCCACAGGAAGTGGCACGAAGCTTTCCCATCTAGGATCTGTGGTTACCTGGGTGGCACGCATCCAGAACCGAACGTCTCTGTGCTCCTTCAGCCCAAGCTCGTCACTAACGCTCAAGAAACTTCCCACTAGACCACAACTCACTAGGAAGAACAACCATTGCTTGGGTCAAAATGAGTGGAAAGGGAACCGCGGTAGGAGAAACAACAATAGAGAGAAAAAAGAAGGGAGAGAAGAGGATGTGACGGAGATAAAAACAGAGCAGAACCTGTAATTTGAAGAAGAAAGCAGGGACATGCCACTTCGGAGGTTTGGTCGAACCGAATGAACTGAAGACAAAGGCCAGTGAAATGTTCCCATTCCCCGGGGCTTCATCTGGGTTAATTACGTCCTGACAGAACAGCCCGTCCAAGAGTTCACTTGGGTCTTTCCCAATCACACATTTGATTGCTCGTTCATTCAACAACAATGTAGAATGTGCAGGGCCCTGGGCTCACTTCTAAAGAGGTAGAAAGGTGAGCTGAGGCAAAATCTTGTAGAGACACGAGACATGAAGGTAAATGTACATAATACTAGTGTGACCTTCCTGTGGGAAGAATGGAGCTTGAGGGGGTGCGGTTTTAAAAATAAATGTTGTAGGGGCACCTGAGTGGCTCAGTCGGTTGAGCGTCCAACTTCGGCTCTGGTCAGGATCTCGTGGTTTGTGAGTTTGAGCCCCGTGTCGGGCTCTGTGCTGACAGCTGGGAGCCTGGAGCCTGCTTTGGATTCTGTGTCTCCTCCTCTCTCTGCCCCTTCCCTGCTCATGCTCTGTCTCTCTCTGTCTCTCAAAAATGAATAAACGTTTAAAAAATTTTTTTAAATAAATGCTGTATTTTACAATACTTTTAAGATTTACAGAAAAATGGTGAAGAGAGCACAGAGTTCGCATATATCCGACACCCAAGTACCTCACTTCAACATCTTACAGTAGTGTGGCACATGTATCACAACTAATGAAGCAATACTGATCAATTAGTGTTAACAAAAGTGCATACTTTATTCGGGTTTCCTTCATTTTTAACCAAATGTCTTTTTTCTATTTCAGGGTCCTAGCTGGGACCACACTGCATTCAGTCACTATGTCTCCTTAGGGTCCTCATGACTGTGACAGGTGAGAGCATGCATTTTTAAAACAACTGCAGTTTTTCTTATGTTGTCTCTCCAAACAGGCTTAATGAATTGGTCGTTTCTCTGTGCCTACATGAATCATGAGCTGGCCCCAAAACTTCTTCAGTCTCTCTCAAATAATAGGTCCTATCCAATATAAGATACCATGTCTAGCCCACTGTAGTAATTGATCAGAATTAGGGGCGGGGGCAGTAGAGGAATAAACAGAGAAGAAACACGCAGAAAAGCTTGAGAACCCAGGAAAGTAGAGTATCATGGAAGCCAAAAAAGAGGGAATCTTAAGAAAAAAGGAGCAATCACATGCTGAAGAGAGGCTCTGACAGAGGAGGAGAAGAAAAGGACTTGGCTCTCAGGAGTTCTCTTAGAACCTTCAAGAGAACAGCTGTGTAGAGTGGCAAGAATGGAAGCCACCATGGAATATGTTAAGGAGTGAGTATGTGGCCGGAAAATGGGTCCACCAATTTAGACCCCTCCCTTGAGAAGCTGAGTGGTAAATATAAAGAGAAAAATAGATTGCCATCCTAAATGGGTAGCAGCAGATTTAAGGAAAAGGATTTAGGGTTGGGGTATATGGTAGTCAGCTTCTAAAAGGCTCCCCCAAATCCCTCCTACTGATACTCACCCCTGTTTAATCCCATCCCTGTGTATATGGGCTGGACCAGTGATTCACTTCTAACAAACAGAATGCAGGAAAAGTGAGGGGTTGTCTTGTCTGAGATTAAGATACAGAAGCCTATGATTTTGTTTTACTTGCACTCTGTCTTCCCCTGGCTTTTCTCAGTTTGCTTACTCTGACAAAGCAAGCTGCCATGTTACAAGCCACCCGTGGAGAGACCCGCATGGCAAGAATCTGAGAATGACCTCCAGCCAATAGCCAGCAAGGAACTAAGGCCCTGAGGCCAACAGTCCTTGAGGAACTGAGTGTTGTTAACAATGACACAAATGCTCTTGAAGCAGATCCTTCCATGACTGAGTCTTGATGTGGACAGCAGCCCCAGCCAACACTCTGCAGCCTCTGAGAGACCCCCAAAGCACAAGGCTCAGCTAAGCCACATCCTGAGTCCTAACCTACAGAAAACTGTGAGATAAGCAATGTTGCTGTAAGCCACTAAATTTAGGATAATTTTCCTACACAGCAATACGGATCTAATACAGAATGGGTATAGGTTTTTTTTTTTAATTTTTATTTATTTATTTTGAGAGAGAGAGAGAGAGAGAGAGAGAGCATTCGCACATGCATGTGAGTGGGGAAGAGACAGAGAGAGAGGAGAAAAAGAATCCCAAGCAGACTCCACGCTGTTAGCACAGAGCCCGATACGGGGCTCAATCCCACAAACCATGAGATCATGACCTGCGCTGAAATCAAGAGTATGACACTTAACTAACTGAGCCACCCAGGTACCTCAGGATGGGTATCTTTGATAAGGGATGCTTGCACATGACTCTAGTTTCAAAATTTGTTGTCCTTAAGAATTACCTTGGCATCTGTCAAAATGCAGATTCTGGGCACCAGACCCAAAAATTTTTATTTAGGCACTGGGGATACAGCACTAACTGGACAGCACTCTTTGGAAAAGGACCCAAGAAATCGCACCTGTGAAATACTGGGAATGATTCTGATACAAATGGGGAAGGAAAGGCTACATCCAGTGGGAAAAAAACAAAAACAAAAACAAAAACAAAACACCAGGAGATGCAATTCAGAGATGGGGGTCTTGAGGTCCTAGAGCAGACACAGCAAGAATCCATGAGAAAGCTAGCCTTCAAGTCTTGACTTATTCCTCCGAAAAAGCAAGGAAGAACAAAGCTATGGGGAAAGACACACAGAAATTTTGAGATGGGAAGGAAGAAAAGTCTCAGTCATCTCTGAAGGAAGGACACGGAGCCATCTACAAAGACTGAAGAAGTAGAAATATTGTAGAAGGTTTAAAGAGAGAAGAAAGGATTGGGAAGAGCTAGATTCCTTGAGGAAGCTTTGGTGATTCAGTAATGATTTTTTACATAATAGATAGCAAGGACCAGAGGATGACTAATGCGCATAATTTGGAGGAAAATGAAAGAGCACACTCACTTCACTCTCCTCTCTCTATGAGCCATTTCTAGTGGGAGGAGGAAGGTCTCTGTTGGAGAAATTTGCGGGAACAGTATCCGGGGAAAAGGCCACTTTCTGCTGTGATAAGGAGGCAGAAAGAAGGCTTTAAGAAAAGGTGAGGGAGGAGCTTGTCCTCAACAATACAAGGGTTCTCCTGGACTCGGTAGAAGAGTCCCATAGAAGCAAAGCAAAGGGGCCCTGGGTAGGCCTGGGACTGACCTGGATAGAAAAAGAGGAGGACAGGAGGCACTGCCTGAGGAGGTGAAGGCTGAAGATGGGCTACAGATTCCCGATCGTAATGGGAGGACACAGCAGATACCAGATACATTCACTGAATTAACTTGTCCCCATAATCTGAGTTAAATATTGATCCATCATCAACGTCCTTGGCTCCTCTAAGAGCAGGTCCAAGAAGAGGGCTGACAGTGCATGCCCCTCGCAGGGAGGCCTGCCTCTGAGATCTGGTTCAGGCCTCAGGAGAGCATTGAAACTGTCCAGACTCAAAATGTTTCAAGTCCTATATCTATTATTTACAACATCCCCACGCATCTCATACAGGTACCTGCCTGTAGTTAAACTGATAGGGAGGAAAGATCCCTAGGCTGAGGGTTTAGAGACCTGAGTCCTTGTCCCAGCTCCAGCCCGACAAGCTATGTGACCTTAAAAAGCTATTCACCTCTGACACCATTTGTAGAGTGGAGGGGGGCTGAACCAGATGTTCCCTCAAATCCCTTCCAGCTCCAACATTCTAGGAGCCCGAAAACACGCAAACCTAAACCAGGTCTAGGAATCATGTGGTTTCGTTTTTGGAAATTTAGCTTAAAAAATAAAAAAAAAAAAAAGGAAAAAGTTTTAGCCCTTATCTGTAAACCTCCTGGAGACTTTCTATCCATTGGTAGGATTCCCTGTGGGAGATGTTTTGAAATAGTGGACATTCCATGAAATGAAATTCTGGGGATTCATCTGCAATAGGGGCTGAAAATTTTCTGAGTGAGCTTTCCCAAATGTATGAGAAATCTTTATCCAATTGGATATGGGGCAGATTCTCCTCTGAAGCATCCTGTTTGCATTGTCAAGGCAGGGTTTGGTAGGAAAAAAGCACTGAGGCCCAGATATCTTGCCACTTACTCATAAAGCTGTAGGGGAAGATGCAATGACAATGATTGGTGAATCACGTCTGGGTCATCTCATGTCTAAGGTTTTAAAGCATCTCCAAGTATTGCCACACACACATCCACACACACCTCACACCACCAGAACCATAAGGTGGATTGTGAAAGAGCTTCCATCACATGGCAGAAGTGAAAGTGGGACTTTCTCCTGACCTCCAGCATCCCTGAGGAATGCTCTCTCTCGCCACCACTTACTTCTCTGATGGAAACCCTGAGGTCATTTAGTTCCATCTTACATCTTGGAAACTCAGGATAACCCAATAGATGTCCCAACTCATATCCCCAAACTTTACATGAAAGAAGGGATGAAAAACAGACGTGGAAACTTCTTTTGATTTCCAAATGCAGGAATTTTGATTACCCTGGCCAGGCCCTTGGGACTCTGTTTACTTTTTCACAATATATTACCCGTAAAAATCAAAACACCCTTTACAATGGTACACTGCATTTTTTTTTAATATTTTATCCTTTTTTTTTCAATCATTCAACAAATACATATTTAGCACTGTGCTAGGTGCTGGGAGGGAACTCAGTATTGAAACTATGAATTAACTACAACGCAGTGAAATAAATTCTACAATAGTGGCATCTGAAAAGGGGTTTGTAACTAATTCTGCCTCAGGGCAGGGAAGCTGAGGAAGGCGAGTCTTAAACAGTGAATAAGAATTTGAAGATGAGTCAGAACTAGCCAGGTGATGAATGAGACTGAAGGGCATTCAAGGCAAGAGAAATAGGGGGAAGAAAAAAAAAAAAAGACACAGAAGTGTGAGCCTACCTGAGCAGTGTTTGGAGACCTCCTACTAGTCTAATATGGCTAAAGTGTAGGGTTCAAAGCAAGAACACAAAGGGATACAGAGGAAGATAAGCAGGTTTAGGCCAGCCTGTGAAGGAACAACAACAGACTAAGGGCTATGGTCTTCACTTTTTTAGGTAACAAAGAGACAAAGATAATACTGATCATGATCGAACTGTATATTAGAAAGGTCATTCTGATAGCAAGGAAGACAATGGATTGGGAGGGAGAGAATAAAGAGAAAGATCAAGATCTACTATAATAGCTAGCAGAGAAATGATAAATGTACAACATACCACATTTTACTGTCACTCTTTTTTGTCTCCTTCCCCAACCCCACATACAGATAAATCCCTGTGGATACCACGTCCTATTCGTGTTGTATCCCAGCCCAGAACACAATGCCTGGCATACATAGTGTAGGCAGGCAATAAATGCCATCCATAGATGAATGGATGAATGCGGACTTAAAGTAGGCAGCAACAGTGTGGATGTACAGAAAAGGACATATTCAAGAAATATTTTCTGGGGAAGATTCTAAAGAATTTGGTCTGAGGAAAATGGAAAAAATCCAAAGTTTCCATGTTGTCTGACTAATAAGGTCTTTAAGATTTTTTAAAATATAGGAGGCTGAGTAGATTGAGAGAGAAAGGCAATGAGTTAAGAACATGTTGAGTTAGGGGCACCTGGGTGGCTCAGTCGGTTGGGCGTCCAACTTTGGCTCAGGTCATGATTCCGTGGTTCGTGGGTTTAAGCCCCGCGTTGGGCTCTGTGCTGACAGCTCAGAGCCTGGAGCCTGCTTCGGATTCTGTGTCTCCCTCTCTCTCTGCCCCTCCCCTGCTCACACTCTGTCTCTCTCTGTCTCTCCAAAATAAATAAATGTAAAAAAAAAAAAAATTAAAAAAAAAAACATGTTGAGTTGGAGGTATCTGTGGGCCAGGGTCCTAAAGTTCAGTAGACATTTGTAAATATGCATCAGGACATGAGAAGAGTTCATTGGCTGATTTATACTCATGACCACTCATAGACGCAGGTGAACCAAACTCTTCAAAATCTAGGTTTTTTTAAAGGTGTGCTGAAAACTTTGTTTCCAAAGAAAAAAGCAACTAAGAAAATGAAAAGTGTTTTCAAAGATCCCTGCTTCATTACTCATGAAACAAAAGCAAAGACGAGAGAAGCCAGAGGTAATCTTCCACCCTTTCATCTCTGAATTGGTCATAATAAAGTCCTCATATCTTCAGAATCCCAAGGGAAAGGTTCCCATGAACAGCAGTAGTCATCCAAACATTAGTTAGCTGGATTACTGCAGAGCATAAAAAACAATGAATGTTTCAGCAGAAAAGCCTAAGATTCTTCCCTTTGTTTTCTTCTCACGCACTGCCACTGAGAATTCTCAGATAGGAAATGCTTTCTTCAAGGCATGAACATGATAGAAACCTAAGGCTATATGGTACCTGGAATGTGCATTGAATAAAGAGTTGGAAGAAATGGATTTACTCCCTTCTCCACCACTAATTGGCCACGTGACCTTAGGCAAGTCTCTTTATCCTTCTGAATCACAGCTTCCTCACCTGTAAAATGAGTCCAGTCTTGATTTTCTCTGTGTGTGTGTGTGTGTGTGTGTGTGTGTGTATTTTCTTAAACATTTACTACCGATCTAGATCCTTCCATATGTGTTCATCATTAACTCAGCCCTACGTCCCTAGAGTTTTGCACATCCAACTCCGACTATTCAGGGTCTCAAGATGAACCCAGATGACCATTCCACTGAAAGAATCAGTGTATGCCAAGGCACTTCTCAATTACCATCCTTGGGTGTATTACACTGCCCCCCAAGAAGCCCTAAAAATATGCACCTTCTAGTGGTTGAACTGGTGCAAATGTTGGTACCTGGAAATGAAGTGCTACCATAATAAAAACATAAGATGTAGGAGCGGTGTGGAAACCACTCAATGGGCAGAGCTGGAATGGATGTAAGGACATTAGGAGAGCAGTACTGAAAGCCTAAATTACCTTGAACACACTTTGAGGAGGTAGCTGGTAAGGTGTTAAAGGAAAATGAGGAAAATCTTGTTGGAAGCTGAGACGGGGGTGGAGGATCCTTGTTATTCGTGGCAGAAAGTTTAGCAGCACTCTCTCCTGCAGTCATATGAAGGGGGAGTTAGCTAAGAAGCTTTCCAGCCACAGTGTTGAAGGTGCCATTGGCTTCTTGTTACTGCTCATGTTAAAATGTGAGAGGTGACAGACGAGCTAAAGGAAGGACTGTTAAACCAAAAGAAGATGGGAATTGCTGATTCTGAAGATTCTGAGGCTCCCCAAATGGGAAACAATAGTAAACTTAAGAAATTGCTCCCACGCAAAGATCAAATCCAGGACACGCTCAGGAAACAATGTTCCAAAGGTAAAGCCAAGAATATGTCTGTAAAATCCTTTGTTAAGACCTCAGAAAGTTAAAAGGTGGATCTTCAGGGTTACATTCAGACAGACAAAAGGCCCTCTAAAGAGTTTAAAGATTTGCCTCACAGCACCTATAAATAAAATAATATGGATCCTCAGAAGCTTACGGGCTTTGTCCCTCATCCATCTTAGCAGAAGTCCAAAGTAGAGAGGATTTATCTCAAAGAGATTTGTAGGTGTGGATTTGTTGAATGGAGCAAACCTCAATGAGATTCACAGGAGGACCACAAAGTTTGAGAGAATTTTATGACCAGAAATACTGCCAGGTTGAACTGAAAGTGACAAAAATAGTATAAAATAAAAAAGAAGCCTTTGAACCCCCAAACTTCTACAAACAAGAAACAGGCTGAGAAAACCACTCAGCTGCAAACACATGGTAAGTTCCACGAAAAGAGAAGGATGATTCCAAAGGAGGACTAAGAGCCCAGAGAACAGAACCAAAAACTATGGAAAGTCATTTCCAGGCAGGCGTAGTGCTGAGTCCTAATCAAGAAACTTGCAACATTTGTCTGGCTAGATTTCAGGGTGACTATGAACCAGTGTCTCCTTTGTGCCTCACTTGCCCCCTTTTTGAACAGGAGTGTCTATATAGGCTATCCTCTGCTGTGCCAACATTGTATGTTGTAAGGACAAGAGACAGCCAACTTGGTTCCATCATGCACTGGTCTACAGATTGAGAGGAATTATGCTCATGAAGCTGTATTTAAGGGAATTACATCCAAGAACCTGGATCTGCTTCAGAAGATTAGATTCTGAACTTGGAGCTAATGCTATAATGGGATGAAACTTTTGTGGGCCTGGGGAAGGGATGAGTGTATTTTGTATGTGTAAGGCAGATGGGTTACCAGGGACTAGAGGACAGACTGTGGTAGGCAGAGTCCAAGATGGGTCCTGCATGATGAGCTGCACTTCCTGGTATTCACATCCCATGTAGTTCCCCTTGCATGTTGCACAAAGGTTTGTCTGTGTGACCAATGACACGTGGCAGAAGTGATAGGATATTCTCTTGCTCTCTCAGATCATTCACTCAGGGGAAATTCAACTGCCATGTCATACACAATTTTATACAGAGGCCTATGTGGTAAGGAACTGACACTTCCTGCCAAGAGCCACTTGAGTGACCTTAGAAAATCATCTAGCCCCAGTTGAACCTTTGGATGACTGTAGCCTTAGCCAAGAGTTGACCGTAACTCATGATAGATTCTGAGCCATAATTACTCAACTAGGTCACTCCTGGATTTCTGACCCTCAGAAACAGTGCTTGTTTTTTTAATATGCTCAGTTTGGGGGCAATCTGTTATACAACAATTGATAACTAATAAGGCCAATATATAAAAATCTGTTGTATTTCTTCTGTGTGGCTGGAAAGCAAATGGAAAATGAAATTTTTGAAATCTGATTCACAGTGGCATCAAAAAACATAATATATACTCAGGGATAAATCTGAAAACCTATGTAGAATATACATTGCTGAAAGAAAGTAATGAAGATCTAAGTAAATGGAGAGATATACCATGTTCATATCTGGGAAGAGTCAATATTTTTAAGATGTCAGTTTTTCTCAATTGATCTATATATCCAAAGTCCTTAAAAATTTCTTTGTAGAAACTTATAAGCTGATTATAAAATTTATATGGAGACATTAGATAGCCAAAACATTCTTGAAAAAGAACAGACATGGAGAACTTATTCTACCTGATTTCAAGACTTATTATAATCAAGACAATGTGGAAATGGCATGAAGATAAACAAATAGATCAATGGAATAAACAGAGTCAAAAAATAGACCCATACTATATAGTCAGTTAGTATTTATCAAGGTGTCAAAGCAAATGAATGGTGAATGGAAAGGTTTTTGTTTTAATGATGCTGGAAAAATTGCCTTTCCATGTCCGAAAAAAGAACCCATATGCAAAAATTAATTATATATGGATACACCTAAGTGTAAAGCGAAAGCTGCAAAGCTTTTGGAGGACAAGATAGAAAGAAATATTTACAGTATTTAGGTTTCTTAGACAGGACCCAGAAAACAGTAACCATAAAAGACAAAAACTGGAAGCGAAATTTTAGCAAAATTTAAAACCTTTGTTCATCAAAAGACACTGTGAAGAAAATGAAAAGCAAGACACAGACTAGAAGAAAAATTTCTAATATGTATATCTGACCAAAGACTTATAACAATAATATATAGGAACACATGGGGTGCCTGGGTGGCTCAGTCGGTCAAGTGTCCAACTCTTAATTTCAGCTCAGGTTATGATTTCACAGTTCATGAGTTTGAGCCCTGTTTTGGGCTCTGTGCTGACAAGCGTGGAGCCTGCTTGGGATTCTCTGTCTCCCTCTCTCTCTGTCACTCCCCCAACCACTCTCTATCTCCTTCAAAACAAATAAATAAACATGTTTAAAGAATATATAGGAGTAGCGCACCTGGGTGGCTCAGTTAAGTGTCCGACTTTGGCTCAGGTCATGATCTCATGGTTCATGAGTTCAAGCCTCACGTCAGGCTCTGTGCTGACAGCTCAGAGCCTGGAGCCTGCTTTGGGTTCTGTGTCTCCCTATCTTTCTGTTCCTCCCCTGCTCATGCTTTTCTCTCTCTCTCTTTCTCTCTCTCTCTCTCTCTCTCTCTCAAAAATAAAAAACATTAAAAAAAAGAATATATAGGAGTATATTTTCAACACACAACTCAATAATAAAAAGACAATCCATTTTTCTTTAAATGGGCAGGAGACTTGACAAATGACGATACATAAATGGCCAGCAAGTTCATGAAAAGATGCTCAAGATCATGAGTCATCAGAGAAATAAAATTAAAACCATAATAAGTTACAAATATATCCATTGGAATGACTATAATTAAAATTGAATGGCAATACCAAACATTGGTGAAGATGTGTAGTAAGTGGAACTTCAAACATTGCTGATGGGACTGCCAAATGGCACACGCACTTTGGAACTAAGTCTAGCAGTTTCTCATAAAGTTAAACATAAACCTACCCTAAGACCCAGGTACTCCTCTTCTAGTATGTCCCCAACAGAAATGAAAACATATATTCACACAAAGACTTAAACAAGAATGTTCAGATCAGCTTTATTCATAACACCCCAAAACTAAAAATAGCCTAAATTTTCACCAACAGGAAAAAGGAAAATCAAATTGTGGTATGTCCATTCAGTGGAATACTACTTAGCAATATAAAAGAGAAAGAACTACTGGAACACACACCAATGTAGGTGAACCTCAAAATATATACTGAGTTAAAGAATCTGGATACAACAGAGTACATACTGTTTTATCCCACTTATATATCTTTTGAACAGGCAAAAGTAATCTACAGTGAAAGAAATATGAACAATAGAATAGTAGTTACCTCTGGTGGGGGAGGAGGGAAGGACTGACTCAAAGGGAGAAAGGGGATCTCTCAGGGGTGAAAGAAGTGTTCCATTTCTTGGGTTATACTGGTACATACAATTGTCAGAATCCATCTAACCATACGCTGAAAACCTATGCATTTTACTGTTTATAAATTAAACCTCAATTTTAAAAAGGGAATGTGATTTATTAAGCCATTAAACATATCAGATATCTAGAAATTATTCTAATGACAACTGTGTGAACCTTTCACAGAGAAGAAAATGCAAATCATCACTGAGATAAACTGAAGAAGACCTAAATAAATGAAAAGATATTCCATGTTCACAGCTTGGAAGAACCATGTAAAGTTATCAATTCTCCGTAACGGATCTTTAAATTCAACACAGTTCCAATAAAAATTCCAGTATGATAAAGGAAATTTTCAACTTTTAACATTTGTGGGGCCTGTTCCTAGGCTCCCAGGGAAGCTATGCCTTCACATTTACCAAGGTCAAAATGATTCAGCAAAACCTCAAAGCATGGGCTCTATTTATGCCCCAAGAACACATTATACATCTGCTTCATTAAATAAAATAATAAAAAAGAATCACTCTGAACACAAAAGATAAGAAAAAGTAAGAAACTTCCCTGGTTCCTATCAGATTAAAGGCATAGAGCCCTGCATATACTAGAAACTAAAGATAGGGTTTACAACTTTCTGACATGTTCTTTGTCTAATAATCTGCAACTTTTTATGAAAAAAAAAATGTATATAACCCTACCCCAAATGTTCCCTTGCCAGAGTACTTTCTTCTTTGTGAAGATTGTATATCCTGGGTAGCTGTCCTAACTCAGTCTTGAATAAAGCTCTCATCCTTTTTTTAGAAATTCTAAAAGTTTTGTCCATTTTGCATCAACAAGTAGGCTTTCTTTTTTCTTTCTTTCTTTCTTCCTTTTGTTCTTTCTTTCTTTCTTTCTTTCTTTGTGGAACTTAATAAGCTAATTCTAAAATAAGTATGGAAACTCAAAGGCCAAAAATAGCCAAGACACCCTTGACAGAGACAAAGAGGGAGGACATTTTTTCCAGATATCAAACTTATTCTAAAACCACAAAATTAAGAAAATGATTTTTGAGTAGGAATAAACAAACAGACCAATGGAATAACATAGCAATTTCAGAAATTCACACAAGAAAAACCACTTGATTTGTGACAAAATGATACTTCAGATAAGTGGGGAAAGTATGATATTTTTCTTTCTTTTTTTTTTTAATTTTTTTTAATGTTTATTTATTTTTGAGACAGAGAGAGACAGAGCATGAACGGGGGAGGGTCAGAGAGAGGGAGACACAGAATCCGAAACAGGCTCCAGGCTCTGAGCTGTCAGCACAGAGCCCGACGCGGGGCTCGAACCCACGAACTGTGAGATCATGACCTGAGCCGAAGTCGGCTGCTTAACCGACTGAGCCACCCAGATGCCCCTGATATTTTTCATAAATGGTGCTGAATTGATTGGATATTCATATGAAAAAAAAACTGAACTCCACATCACACCATACACAAAAATCAATTCCAAGAAGAATGTAGCTTTAAATGGAAAAGGCAACATCAAGTTTCTAGACATTAATATATAGAATATTTTCGTGACTGTGAGGGATATATTTCTTAAACAGGAGGTTAAAATGCATCAATCATAAAGAAAAAGATTGATAAAATGGGATACATTAAAATTAAGAACATCTGTTCACCAAAAGACACAATTTAGAGACTAGAAAGGCAAGTCAAAAAGTAAAACAAGGTATCAGCAACTTAGGTAACTGAAAAGGTTTGCATTCAGAAAAAATATAAAGAATTCCTACATGTTAATAAGAAAAAGATATACAGCCCAATAGAAACATGTGAAAGAGATCTGAACAAGCACTCTACAAAATATAATACCCAAACGGCCAGTAAATGGAAAAAGTTGTTCAACTTCATCAGTCATCAAGAAAATGCAAAATAAATGAAAATGTAAAAATTTTAAGTTAAATAAAAAGAAAATGCGAAATAAAACACTAGCACTCTACATTGCCACCAGCATAGCTAACGTTTAAGAAATTAAAAATAATTAGTGTTGGTACAAATTTAGAACAACATAATTTCTCATTTGCATAAATTGGCATAGCCACTCGGGAAAACAGTTTGACATTAAGCAATAAAAGTAAAGACACTGCTATCCTATAACCCAGGCATAGATCCAACAGAAATGCATGCATCTGGGCACCAAGAGACATGGTCAAGAATGTTCATGGTAACTTTCTTTGTCATAGCGAAAACTGAAAACAACCCAAATGTCCATCAACAGTCAATACGTATAGGTAAATTACAGTGTATGTATACAATGTAGCATCGTACAGCCACGAAACTTATAAACTCCAGGTACCTTTAACAACATAAATGAGCCACAGAAGGCAGGCACAAAAGAAAAATTAGGGTGTAGTTCCAGTCAGATAATCTTTGAAACAGGCAAAAGTAAACTTAAAGCATTAGACGTCAATGGTTAATTTCAAGGAAGTTTCCAGTGTGCAAACAGAACAGTTTGTTTGGTGGTAACAGTGTTCTTTTTCTTGACCTGGTGGGGGTTACACAGGTATTTGCTTTGTTATAATTTATGGTGCACACTTATTTCTTTTTAAAATATGTATGTAGTATATATATTGTGTATATATATATATGTGTTATATTTCTTAATAAAGAAGTTAAAATAAAATTAATTAAAGTACCTGTAAGCACACAGTAAGCGCACAGAAAATAGTTTCTACTACTATCCTCCCAGGACCCCTGTCACCCCTGAGCTAATACACAGACTTTGTTCTCCCAAAACAAAAAGCTGTCGCAGGCAAATATTGACCTTCCTCTCCCTCTCCGTTTGGGACCGGGTTCTAGATGATGGAAGGGGCCCAGAGGCAGATTCCTTCATTGTTCCAGCAGGCCCAAACTAAGGGGGGAGGGGCAGAGGGGGGCTCACAAGCGTCCTCACAAGCCTCTGCCTTCTGTTCCACAACTCTGTAAACTGGGGCAACCAGCCTGGAGGATGACTTAGCTCTGCTGGTAAAGTTGAAGATGCACATCTCCAGTGACACCACAATTCCACTTCTAAATATGTATCTCGGAGGATCTCTTGCACAGTACCCAGGTACAAAGGTATGTCACGTGGCATTATTTGTCGTCGCAAAAAAAAAAAAAAAAAAAAAAAAAAGAGATAGAGAAAGAAAATATAAAAACACAAAACCTGGAACCACCTACATATCCACCAATCCAGGCACAGATCTATAAATCACAGAGCAGTCGCTGAGTGAGCAGTTGTTTCAATGAGTGAACTGGATCTAATTTATTAACGGGAATAAATCTCAAAAATATATAGTGGAGTAAAAAAGGCAAGTTGTAGTAGGATGCCATTTATACACGTTGAGGCATTTCAAGAGGAGGCATGTTGCTTATGAAGATGTAGCAAAATTACAGAGAGAGGGAAAGAAAGTGGTCACTTATGAAAGGTCCTGGGACTTGGGGAAGATGGCTAGAGCTGAATATCTAACGTTTTATTTCTTTCAATAAGTATCTGAAACAAATATGGGAAAATATTCACAATCTCTTAGATCTGATGGTGGGCGTATTGAGTGTCTATTACATTATTGTGCAGTATCATGTTTGAAATATTGTCTAACTTAAGAAAAATGATGGATATAACTCACCACTCTGAAAACATTCTCCAGGCTCCTTCCTCCTTCACAAAGGATAAATTGTCTGATTCTGCCAGATTTTTCTGCTTCTTCAAGAAGCAAATGGAAATTTATGATGAACGAAAGTTGGCAGTAGGGTCGTCGACTCTCCTCCAGGCTGTTCCTGACACAGAAGCGTCTCTGACCTAGGCAGACCCCCCTCCACCCTGCTCTACACCCTGGGAAGCTGACCTGTAAAGACAACCGGTCCCTGCCTCTGGCTTCCGATGGCGCTTGGTAAACAGGAGGCAGAAACTGAGATGGCTAGACAGAAAGGAAAAAAAGGACTGGGTACTCATTCCCCGGCTTACTTCTGTAGGCCTACCGGTTGGAAGCTGCTGTCTGTCTCTACTGAAGGCCGTATTTCCTAAACGTGGGCGTCTCCTGGGCTCTGCCATGGCTCTCACTAGGTTGCACCCACCCCCCACTTTCCCCTCTCTTCTTCTGACCTGGTGAGGGAGGCAATGGCTCCCTGCCATCACCAGCCCCGGTGGCTTCACCATCCCTTTGGTTTCCCTTCATTCTGACCACTTCTTTATAAATAGTCCCCTCCTTAAGCTCTCCTTCATTTCCCAGTTGGATGTGCCTTCTCTTCCCTACGGGCACCCTGACCTCACAGAGCACAAGTGAAACACGTGAAGCATGAAGGACCGTGAGAAGCCAAGCCTCACAGAAAGCTGCAGACATAAGGCTCATACCTGAGCAAAGGCTTGAAAGAGGGCCAGAAATTTGTCAGTTGGTCAAAGAATTATGACAGGGGTCGGGGAAGATGACAAGAGCAGCAAGAGTGAGGGAACAGCTTCGGGAAAGGCCTTATATATTAGGTTGACCACATGGAATTGCCAATATTAGACCATTTTTTGACATACCAAATCAAAAAGGCAATTTCATATGGTTCAACCTTATAATAGGATTCAAGCGATGATGACCTCAATGATGGTCAGACTGTGATGAATATGGCACGCCCTTGTTGGGGGCCTACAGGAGCAGGAAGAATGAAAAATGACCCTGCCCCTACAAGGGTAGATGTCAGGAAGGGTGCAGATAGCATTAATCTGAAGAGGATGAAAATCATCTTTGCAAAGAGAGATAAAGTGTGCTCTCTGTGTTTTATTTTTATTCAAACAGAACCTCTTTGTGTTCTCCTTATATCTGCATCTGCAGTCAAGTTCTTACAAAGGAGGTAAATGCATACAGGCTTCCACATCTTGAGCCATAGCCCTGAGACCAGATAGGCCCTTAATATTCTACCCTCTCATTTCAAAGATTAAAAAAAATAATGAGGCACCAGAGTTAAGAGTCTTGCTCACTACCATACAACTATGTGATCCTCCAGTTGGTTGTCTTGATAATGGAAACTTCCAGAAGGAATGCGTTTGGGAAGATTCCAATGACACAATTCTACGGAGAGGGAGTGAAGGTCATTATAGGGAAGAGTCAAACCCTGGCAGAGGTGAAGGAATACAACGTTGTCTGGGGAAAGAGGCAGCTAAGAGCCAATTAGCTTGGCTGGAAGAGCAAAGAATGCATATGGCGGATGATTTTATTAATCTTATCCTTGGACCCAAATTAATTTTTTTCCTAGACTTGTCAGGCTGACCAAATTTATTAACCTTTATAAACCTTCCCCACTTTGGGCTTTGGGAAGAATTAAAAGACGTACGATACATTTTTCCTGAGCTCGTTCCCAGGCCCATAGTGCTGCTCTTCAGAACTAATATTTTGACATTTAATAAGCCAGAGAAATTAGATGTTAGGCCATGTAGTTGACATTAGCCAATTAAAAAAATAATAAATGCTGGCAATATTTCAAGTTGGAGTTGTATTCATCTCATTATTTCTTTCCTGACATTTCAGTTAATATATACTCTGGAACCAGATTTTCAGAAGCCTGTGCTGAGGCTGAGAGCAGCCTTTCTGTATTCCACAGTTTGGCAACCTTAACTAGCCAAAGTCCCAGGCTTTATCTGAACACCCAGCATGGCGTAGTGCCTGGGCATTTTGTTTTGTTTTGTTTTGTTTTTTATGAAGGCTTCCCATCCACCCTGAAGCACCAAACAGAGCTTGAACTCACAACCCTGAGATCAATACCTGAGCTGAGATCAAGAGTCAGTGTTTTAACCAACTAAGCCCCAGGTGCCCCATGTCTGGGCCTTTTGAAGCGTTGCCCAGACCATTATAAGCAAGAACTGTAGTGGAACTTTGTGCTTTGAGAGTAAAGAAAGAATAAGGCGAACTCTTAGAGGAGCAGGGGGCAGGGATAGGGGCTGGTGGCTAAGCCCTACTCTAGGTTGAGGAACTTGCAGACATACCTGTCTTGGTGGACAGCTACAAACATCGGCATTATTCCAAACCAGGAAGAAATGCAGATGAAAGTCCTCCAGGAGGATGTCACTTGTGTGCCTCCGTCTGTTAGCTCAACATAAACTGGCAGGCCTGTTGTGCTTATTATCTCTAGGACTTATATTTACAAATAAGCTACTGAGTTACTTATTTCAGAACTGAATCACCAATCATCACCCCATTCCTAAGCCTTTGGGCTTAGCAGAGCTAGAAAATGACCATAAGTCAATAACACAATAAGAGAATTCTCCTCTAGAAGGGACCATGGTGATGATCTAGGTTTTAATTCTCACCCTGAAAATGAGGAAACACAGGCTCAGAGATAGCGAATGACTTGCTCAAGGTCCTAAAACCAGTAAGTACAGTACTGTGCTTGGTAAGTATGGTACTGCGCTTGGTAACTAAGTACAGTACTGCACCTGGTAAGTATAGTATTGCACTTGGTTGCAAGTGCATGGACTACGATCTTATAGTGCCTAGAAAGTTCTTAATCCTTTTCTTTTATACAAATATTTTCCCCTCCTTTGTTCAGTGATTTGTTTTATGGCTTTGTACCTGGCTTTGTGATTACTTGGGGGCCTATGAGTGCACATATTAAGCGCTCAGTCAATACTTATTTAACTGGACTATATATGGGAAGCCATTCTAGGATGAGCGCACGGAAGAAGAGAAAATGTGGGGGAGAGTAATAGGAAAGATAACCATGCTAGTGCACGCATCACAACATAATTTGGCCCTAAAAGAAAATCGTGGTGGTCATGATAGGAATAAAAATCATAGAAAAAAAAGGTGGAATTCATTTCAGAGTAAAATTGGATGTCAGGAAAGGAATGATAAGAAAATTATATTTTACACATTTCAGATGTGAGGTACCAACTAGGCACGCATTTGGAGAAGTCCCACAAACAGGGGGAAATGATTTAAGCAGTAGAAGCAAAGCTTGCCTTTCCGGAAGTTAGCACATCTCTCTGCTAAAATTCTCCTGCTGCTTTGAAATATGTGAATAGATCAAGAAATGGCAAAGATAGCAGAAATAGAGAAAATGAATAGGAAAAGACCAGCAGCCCATGCAGGCTGCCCCAGACGCAAGGCCAACCTTTCCCCTTTGGCCCAGCCAATATTCTTTCTACCCATCATTCCAAATGCCTCATCTCCTCCAGGAAGCCCTCTTGTTTTGATAAGATGAGAACCACTAGCTTACCTGCCACTTTTCTTAGATTTCTTAGATTTTCTTAGTAACATCCCCATGTTACTATTAGTGGTATACTTGGGCACTTCATGCTAAATGATGTGATCTGGTGATACTGATGGTTACTACAGCAGCCACGTGCACAGTTCCCCTCCTTTAATTGTCCGTCCTCTCACTGTTGCCCCTGCTCCCAACGCCTTTCCCCTCCAGGCTCCTTGAAGCCCTCAAACTGACCCGTATCCCTGATAAGTTCCAGTGAAGAACGAGTTTCATAAAACAAAATTTAAAAAACTGATTTATGTCACACAGGAGAAACCTGCTTAAAATAGACTTTGGCTTTGCAAATATTCTGCATATGTTAGAACCTATATTCCCTGAATGTGGCAAAGATCTCCATTTGATAAACCTCGAACTCAATCTCATTTTAAATATTTGTAAAATTTCCACTAGAACATGCAACAATGACTGGTGGCAATGATGATCAAAATAGAAGCAAGGAAATTGGATAAAAACAGCAGACCACTAAGGCCACCCAAGTGGGGAAGCCAAACCACAGAGGAGCAGGAAACTTCAGGGACACAGCCCTCCGGGAAAACCTTCAGCTTCCTCTTCTCCAGAACAAAAATGTACTCATACGGTGGTTTATCTTATCATGAAAGGGGTGCCCGGCCCGAATACTGGAAGGGCAGGGGCTTTGTACCACGATCTACCACAAACAACCAGCAGTATGTTGGAATTCATCATACGTGGTCTTCTAGATCACTCAAACCTACAAAAACTTCACCAATAACATCCCATGACTGGGTCTGATGAGGAAGAGCTTGAAATCTGAAATTCTCAAAGCCCGTGACTTGAGGAGGTGTCTTCCCATGCACTTAGCATTTCCTTGTTGATACAACACATCTTCGGTATATCAGAGTGTAACGAGCAATTTCACCATCTCAACCATTCCTTGGTTTGGAGCTTATATGAAGTCAAGGAGAGTTCCCCCACAGGACATTTCCCACCACCGCAGCTAACAATAGCATCTTGTCTCCGAAGGCAGCCCCTCCAGTAAGAGCCCAGGCCAGACCCCACCACACCCAGTAATGGGAACTTTGCGGACAAATGCTTCTCATCTGAACCCAATCAGTTTATAGGGCATTATACAGACCTACGAATGTATTCCATATGCGCTCCGTCTCTGAAATCCCGAGGCCTCGGCCCCAAACCAAAATCAGATTACTACCATTGTTGTTGTTATTTAACATTTGTTCTTTTTTACAAGTGCAAAGTGCAGCCCAATCATTTCATTAGTGTCTTATCATCTGGAGCCCAGCCCCTGTTCACTGCGGAGACTGGCAACAAAGGTGAGCTGGAGAAATGTATTGGCCTTGTTGTAGCCTTAGTACTATTTCCCCACCCTCCCCATCCGCCCACCATTACCTTCCAAAGAAAGGGCAGAAGCATGCCTGCACTGCTCCAATCAAACATTAGCAGCTTTCCCAATGCACTAAAAAAATGTGAACATTGACAGACTTTTCTCAATTGTAGGCATTTCTCCCATAAATTTTTGTTCTGCCTTGCTGCCTGTTACCACTTGCCTATTAGCCAGAGCTAGCATAAGACAAAATAAATGAATGAGCAGAAACTATTAATGAGAAACTCCAAAACAAATACCCTTGCATCCTTCAACAGCTTGCTTTCTTGTGGCCCTGGCTGCTGGTGTTTGTGGTTTAATACGATCATGTTTGCTGGGGGAAATCGCCCCTTAATCATTTGAAGGAATTCGAGAGATCATATTTTATGGCATTCAGAAAAAAAAAAAAAACAACGGATAGACTCTATAACAAGACATGGGTGGAAGGGGAGTTTGAGCCTGGTCTGGTTCCCACCCAGGGCAAGCTCTTCAGTTGACCAGATCTCTTCCAGCTACGGTTTCCACATCAGTAAAATGGAAACAGAACCTTCTGAGGATTAAATGTAACCATGTATTAATGTGCCTTGTGTGAGGTAGGCACTCAATAAATGTTAGTGATTGTTATTATCAGGATAAATGAATGTGCATTTTAAATATGCGTAGCCCGGGGCGCCTGGGTGGCTCAGTCGATTGGGCATCCAACTTCAGCTCAGGTCATGATCTCATAGTTGTGGGTTTGAGCCCCACGTCAGGCTCCGTGCTGACAGCTCAGAGCCTGGAGCCTACTTCGGATTCTGTGTCTCCCTCTCTCTGGCCCTCCCCCACTCACACTCTGTCTCACTCTCTCTCTCAAAAAATAAATAAGCATTAAAAAAATTTTTTTTAACAAAAAAATTAAATATGCCTAGCCCAATTCCTCACACTTGCAAAGTGATCCTCAAATGCCACTCCTTTCCCTTCCCCACAGCTATAGGGCTGTCACCCCACAGCTGCTCTGCCCTCAGACCTCCCCAAGCTCTGGGAAATGCTTTACACCACTTGGTTTCCAGGCTGGTATGTGAGCTCCTGCCCAGAACCACCAACTCACAACAGCCACAAACAGCACCCCCGCCCCCCGGCAAAGAGCCCCAGGGAGCTGAGGCTCCAGCACACGTGAAGCCAGAGGGACAGAAAGTGTCTGCACACCTACAACCAAAGGGCTCCTGCTGTTTTCCTCAAAAGAGAGCCCAGAGCTTTCTCACATGTGGTCCACCCAGGCCCCAGGATCACCCTCTCACAGCTTTGCCTGGACCAGACCCAGGAGTCTGCCACTCCTGGAGTTTTAATCAAATGCAAAAAAAAAAAAAAAAAAAAAGTAAATAGTTCTCCCTTAAACAAAGAACAAGTACAATGCAGAAAGAGCTAACCCCTTGGAAATGCACAGCCTGGTGCTTCATCACAAGGTGTTAATCAGTTGGCAGAAGGGCACAGATGGAAATGGCTCTTCTCGAAGAGAAAAAAAGCTGGCTGGGCAGGAGTGCAGGCCCCCAGCCCCCTCCCCAAAGTGGTTCCATATTTGGCTTCCTTAAGATGAATCTAATTGTTTAAACAAGATTAAACAAGCATGGAATTTGGGAGGGAGAAGGAAGAAATTAAAAAAAAAAAAAAAAAAGGCGAGAGAATTTTTCTTACCAAAAGACCCAAAACAAATCTAAACTGTAAAAACAGCTTTAGCTCTTAGCAGCTAAAAAAAAAAAAAAAAAAAAAAAAACCAAACAAAAACAAAAACAAAAACAAAAACAAAAACAAAACTTCTAGGCTGAAAGTGTCAGTGTCCAAGGGAAATTAATTTCCTGGGGTCAGCGTATTACAGAAGAATTACAAAGGAACAATGAACCCCGAGCCACCACGTTCACTTTGCTTTAGAAAAAAAAAGACAAAGAAACACATAGAAAGCTTCCTAGCTCTAACATATTTCTACTTGGAACACCAGTTTCGGCCACTATAAAATAAGAAAACCATGTGCTGGGAGAGCCCTGAAAACTTCATAATAGAGCCCCACAAAAGGATTCAGGGTCAGACTCTTGATTCATACATGCATCAATTTCGTCATCCCACAGGCATTTTCTGGACATCTACTCTGTGCTGGGTACCATGCTAGGCATTGGGGGCTATAACCAGGCACCACATGGAAATGATGCCTTCCTTCAAGAAGCTTCAAGACTCATGGGGCAGAAGACTTATGAACCTGCCATACTGTGTGCTGTGCTAACAGAAGTAATACAATTGATTCTGCCCAGAGGGGTCACTGAGGTAACATACTGCTTCAGATAAGGGGTGACCTCTACCCTGGACCTGAAAGAAAGAGTAGGGGTTCTTTAGGAAGAAGAGTATTAGGAGCTTTTTAAATGACACAACAGAGGTGTCCCTAGGCATGCTGTGTGCTGGGGTCCTCCCTGAGGAGGAAAGACGGCTGTGTCCAGACTGCCAAAGCTTTATCTACTATTCTCCAGAGCTCCAACTTTCCCCTGTGCATATTGGAGCTTCTCAGAAGGTAGAATGACATCATGAAGAGAACACTGGATTAAGAGCCAAGAAAACAAAGGCATTTCCTAGCTGTGTGACCTTGGGTAAGGGACTGTCCCACTCTGATCCCAAGTTGCCTTCTCTGTCAGTTGAGAGAATTGAGGGAAATAAAAATTTTTTTTTTTAATTTCATGAGAGGCAAGGGAAACAAATTAAGGACGGAAACAAATTAAGGACGGACAGTACATTGTCAGACTGACCACTGGGAAGGCCCCCACATCCATAGGCCTTTTGATTAATGTCATCCCAACCATGTACATCCAGATATGTGCATTCGCACTCAATCGCACCTCTCCAAGGCGCCCTCCATTTGCTCACCAAACACTGACAGGATTAAGATGCTTCTGGGATCCAAAGCCCCAGTACGATAAAGCCAAAGTCCCTTAGCAAGGAAGAGAAAGACCTTTATAACCCCACAGTCTGACACCATGAACTTTGTAACTAGAAGTTCCAGCCTGGACGGGGCCTCTGCTTCCCT
Organism: Acinonyx jubatus; assembly: GCF_027475565.1. Classification (NCBI taxonomy): domain Eukaryota; kingdom Metazoa; phylum Chordata; class Mammalia; order Carnivora; family Felidae; genus Acinonyx; species Acinonyx jubatus. The sequence goes on along the minus strand of NC_069381.1, from coordinate 96,857,698 downwards.
GGCCCCAAGGCCCCCAGTACATCATGTGGCCTCATATATCTGCTCCTTGGCCCATGGGACTTCATCTGTCTGGAATGCCCTTTCCCTACCTTTGCTCACTTGGTAAACCCTTGTTCACTCTTTAAAACTTGCTCAAGAATGATCTCCCCAGCAAAGCTTTTTGTCTTGCTCATCACCCCACCTTGTGCATACTTCTATCCATGCCCAGGACACTGAATGCAGCCACTGGCTTACGTGACTCTCCCCCACGGAAAATGAACTCCTCTAGAACAAGGGTTGTGAGGAAATGCAAATCAAAACCACAGTGAGATACCACCTCACGCCGGTCAGAATGGCTGCTATCAAAAAGGTAGGGAATAATTAGTGTCGGTGAGGATATGGAGAGAAACTTCATGCATGTTTGTGGGAATATAAATTGGTGCGGCCACCATGGAAGACAGTGTGGAGATTCCTCAAAAATTTAAATATAGAACCACCGGGGTGCCTGGATGGCTCAGTCAGTTAAGCATCTGACTCTTGATTTCGGCTCAAGTCATGATTTCATGGTTCATGAGTTCAAGCCCTGCATCAGGCTCCGCACTGACAGCGCAAAGCCTGCTTGGGATGCTCGCTCGCTCTCTCTCTCTTAAAAATAAATAAGTAAACATTCTTTAAAATAAATATAGAATTATATATGATCCAGTAATTCTATGACTATTTACCCAAAGAAAGCAAAAACATTAATTCAGATATGTGTGCCCCTATGTTCATAGCAGTATTATTTACAATAGCCAAGAAACAGAAGCAATCCAAGTGCCGATCAACAGATGAATGGAGAAAGAAGATATACATATACATATACATATACATATACATATACATATACATATACATACACATATATATACATACATACATACACACACAATGGACTACTACTCAGCCATAAAAAAGAATGAGATCTTGCGATTTTCAACAAGGATGGACCTAGAATATATTCTGCTAAGTGAAATAAGTCAGAAAAAGACAAACACCATATGATTTCACTTGTATGTGGGATATAAAACAAACAAAAAACAGGAACAGACTTATCAATACACAGAACAAATTAGTGGTTGCCAGAAGCAAGGGGAGGGGGGTGGCCAGGGATGAAATAGGTGAAGAAGTTCAAGCTTCCAGTCGTAAAATAAGTAAGTCAAGGAGATGAAAGGCACAGCATAGGGACTATAGCCAACAATATTGTAATAACGTTGTATGGTGACGGACAGTGATTACACTTATCATGGGGAGCACTGTGTAATGTACAGAAATGTCGAATCACTATGTTGTGCCCCTGAAAGTAATATACCATTGCATATCAACTATACTTCAATAATAACTTTTTTTAATAACTAAAATATGTTAAAAAGAAGGGAATAAGGACTGTATCTCAGTGACACTCACACCCCTAGCTCCTAGGGCTGTCCTAGGAGCTAGAAGGCATGCAGCAGACCTCTGTAGAGCTGATCGCTTGCCTCTTATTTAACTGTTCTGATTGCATGCACAATAACACAGGATGATCCTTCAATGGTCTTTTGGGAACCAGGGTCTCTTAGAGCTAAATTAGAAACCAGAAAAAAACCGCCCAGCATAGCTTGGAGGCCCATGATCTCCGTATATATTTCCACATATATATGTCAGGTATAAACTCCACATCAGACTGGGGGAGGACAGGTGAGAAGGTGGGCCCCCCCACACTTGCCCAGGGATTTGTCATTTTCATGTCACTGTCATTTCCTAGAAGCTACTGCAACGTTCCCCACCCTCACCCCAGCAGAACACCTCTCTGCAGCACCCTGAAGTGCTGCTCATCCCAATTCAGCACGTCCCACCACATCATGAGGGAGCCTATCCTATTCTTGACCGATTATTAGAAAATGCTTGCTCGTGTCACCCATATAATAATCACAGACTTTCCTGCGCTCCAGTCGCAATAACATCGTATTCGAGTGAGACAGTCCAACAACGAACAATAGGTGAAGATACAATTCTAAACTGGCCTGGAATTTCTCAAAGATTTTATTAAAAGGCCATCAAGTAATCAACGACCATGTCTCACGGTCCTCTTTCTACATAATTCTCTTTCGATCTCCTACTCAGTGCAGAAACCCCCAAAACCCTCCCTTTGAACCATTCCCAGCAAGCCTGCCCGTGGACCTCAGCGCCCCTCCCCCAACTGCCTTCTGATTGTACAACTCTCGTGGATAATGTTAGCTTCCCTAGCTCTCTTACTTTCTGTTGTTTTCTCTCCTACCCACCACCCAGATTCTGCACTACAAAAGAAGGCCCAGAAGCTTCCTTGATTTTGAAAACACTTGTTTTCTATTCCTCTGTAACATGTTGGTGGAAACAGAAGCACCCCCACGCCGGGAAGCTATCACATGTTCCCTACCTCTTTTCTTCTCCTGTCTACACAGCCCCCATGTCCCCATCGGACCCCCAAATGGCACAACCCCCAGAGCCTCCACCATTCTGATCACCCTCCTTTTGATACTATCCTTAAATAATACCCATTGCCTTTAAAAAGAGGGGCTCGGAACAGAACGCAGTAATTGAAGTGGGCTTTCACAACGCAGAGCGCGGTGGAACTTTTCATGAAGAAGAAACTCCCTCAGTGAAGCTAAAGAATGCATTGCTTTCTCAACATCTTCTACGAATCGAAAGTACCGCCTGGTTCAAACCTGGATACTAACTGTCAGAGGTGGGCACAACTCTCCAGACGGCAGGCGTGCTGCGGCTGGTCCGCGGAGGGACGTGCACCCTAGCACATCAGTGCGGATGGAGCACTGCGAAAGGCCGCCCTGTGGGTGACTGGAGGGGCTCTGAGAGCGTCCCGGTCCCCCCCCCCCCCACCAAAATATGGCCACCACCAGGGCACCCACCATGTTACTCAAAGGCCTTGAAAGCAATTGTTAGGATGCAGCCACGTCACCAGGAGGATGCCCCCCTCCAAATTGTTACAATTAGGGTCTTAGCTGGGGTTACAGAAGATGCTACTGGCTACCGCCAAAGGAAGGAAGGACAGGTCCCCAATCTGCCACAGGTGAGGGTGGTCTACATCCAGGGGAGCAGGAGGTAAGGAAGGGTAGTACGCAAAATAAAGGATACATGTGACAGGAGTGACTGGAGGCTGGTAAGGGGCTGGCCCGAGCCCAGAGCCCCCGGGCCGACGGCACTCACCAAGACGCGCTGAGGCCACACTGCAGAGCCAAGCGGGGCCGGCGAGGCCGTCGGAGGCGGAGCCACACCCGCCCGGCTCCCAGCGAAGCGCACGGCGAGAGTGCCCTCTAGCGGGGGGAAGTAGCGCTCGCCACCCCTCAGGTCTGCGCGCCGCGGCGTGGATCTGACCTCCGTCACCTCCTCTCATCATTCATTCCGCAAACACTGCTTGCACCTCCGCTACGCGCTGAACACCACGGTAGACAGGCGAGCGGGACGTAATCGCTCCCTCGAGAGGGCTTCGGGCTGGTTGGGGAAGCTGGACAAGTCGTGGCAGCTGAGTGTGTGTCGAGGCCATGGCCACGCAGAGGCAGAAGTGGGGGCACAGGAAGGGCTTCGCCAGAGAGGCGACCCTCGGGCTGTGACGTTTGCCAGATAAGTGAATGGGAAACAGGCCTTCCAGACAGGATAGCACGGACTGGAGGTGTTCCAGTCCCCCCCCCCCCCGGGAGAAACAGAAGGTGGGGGCCACGGCCAGAGAAGAAGCTGGAGGGGGCAAACTGGGTCAGATAATGGAGGGCTTGGCCTTCATCCCAAAGGTGATAGAAGCCAGAGCGACATCAGTCAATTTTACAGATTTGAAAGGATTTCTCTGGTAAAGGGGGCAGACGTTGAACGTCGAGCAAAAAAACGAAAACAAAAAAACCAGGGCATAACTGAGGATGAAAATGGCACGGAAGAGGAGATGGGAAGGAAGGGAATTTACAGGACTTCGTTAGACGGGGTGCGGAGGGTAAAGGAAGCAGGTTAGCATGACCATGACGTCATCTGTCAGACCAGAAACGAAGAGGAGCCGATCGGGAAGAAAGAAGGTGAGCTCAGTTCTGAACACCTAGAATTGGATGTGTCTGGAAATTCTGGAAGGTAGCTGTCAATTGCCTGGTTTAGTCTGGAGCTCTGGGAACTGATTTGGGGGTTGGCACTGGAAGGGAGTATGTCTGCAGGTGCACAGTCAACCCGAAGAGAGGAAAGAGCTGAGGGCAGATCCTTAGGGAAGCTAACTTGTAAGAAGCACGCAGAAGAAAAGCTGCCCCGCCCCACCACCAGGAGACCAAGAGGAAGGACTGAAGTTGAAGGAGAACCAGAAAGGACTGAAGCCATGGGAGAGACAGCTTCAAGAGGCATGCGATCAGTCTCCACCAATGACCACCAGGACCACAGGTCTTGTTGAAGAGTACCTGAAGCTGAAAGAGGGAGTGTGGTCTCACACTTGGCTTCCTGATCATTTCGATTTGCATTCTGAAAACATCGGTCTTGCGTCCTTCTACCACTCAGCATCCAGGAATACCCAGGTAAAATATTTCCAAGAGGATGCAAACCCTTGGCTTGATAACACCCCTCACAGGACCACCAGAATTCAATGAGATCATTTATATCGAGCACCTAGAAAATTGCCCCGCCTAGTAGTCACTCAAAGCTAGTTCCATCCCCCCATACACACTTGGATAAAACAATTAGGAAAATAAATCTAACAGAATACAGACCCACATTGGATTAGCTGGTGTCTAGGCCAACCAGGACATGACTCCCTCCTGAACAGAGTAAGCGAGAGTGGACTCAGCTCGGATAGACGAACATCCACCAAGTAGGCATTGTGGTCAGATAGGGTCAGAAATTGGGTCCTGAGATTTAGATCCATTAGTGACCTCAATGGTGGTATGAGGTAAGTGTTACAATTATTCCCTTTTTATACATCAGGACATTAAATTTAAAGATTATGTAATTCTCCAAATGCCACACATTCTTTCTCATGGACTGGGGTCTGTTTTTAAACTATGTCACTTCCAATGTCCTTTTTGAAGATTTAGGAGGACCAGAGAGGAGCACGCGCGCGCGCGCACACACACACGTACACATGCACGTGCACACTGTCCTGGATGGCAGCCCCTCTGAGCAGGAGCCCAATTTTTTCTCAGCTCTGTAGCGAGCTCATTGCCTGGTCCTTAAACTCCTCCCATTCCTCGGTTTCTCCATCTGGAAATGGGATGAAACAGTCCTATGCCTCCCGCTTCCCCCCAGGGAGTGGCCCTGATGAGATCATGTCTGGATTCTTGGCTTGGACAGAGGGAAGGCCGGTCCTCCTCCTAACTTCCAGAGGATGTGCACATCCAGAAGTGCAGACCAATGTCACATGGCTGCCTGATCACACTGCTCCCTTCTGAGGCCTAGAACGAATGGGAATGAAGGGGGTTGACGATGAGGCTCCACAACAGCGGCAAGGAAATAAAGCTCAGTTTCAATGATAAACCTTCAAAAGGAAAGGTGCTAGGCCAACTGGCTGAGTCTCAGCCAAATTCTAGTAAGATCTGTAAATCATCATATGGATCTTTGCACCCAGGTTCTTTACTCTGCCTTATCCCTGCTTCTGATTTTAATCTCACCCCAAATCCAGGTTCTGAATCCAAACACAGAAGCTGGGACATCTTTATTAGACATAAAGATAGCTCTTGATGAGGTTCTTCTGAAATATCTCACACCTGGAGTTGATCAGTCTCACACTTTCTTCCTCACTCATCAATCTTTCTTCTCCCACCTCACAGTCTCACTGCCCTCCTCCTTGTCTGCTGCACACACACACACACACACACACAGGCACACACGTGAGCATGCACACACACACACAGAAACACATACCTCTAGCCACTCCAAGGAGTCCAAAGGAGTGAACCACCCTAAGGGCATCTCAGCACCTCAGCCTGCGGAAACAACACTCATGTGCCTGGAATGTTCCCTGGCCACCTCTTCACCAAGCCTATCCCTTTCTCCAATCAATCTGCTCCTGAAGGCCCACTTCCTCTGGAAGGTCTTAGATTAATCACATAAGCAGTTTCCCCTGCCCCACCCTGCACCAATCTGTGTCTTAAAGTGGTTCCCGCAAGCTACTTTCTTACCTCAATTATTCACTCATCGCTTTTTCTGACCTCCAGAATGCACTTAACCTTTAGGTGTAACTGATGTGTATTCTCTACTGGCGAGTTACGTAACTTTCTGATGCCTTCCCATGGTCATGTGTGCCTCCATATTCATATGTCAGCATCGCAGGGTGGGAGAGCTCTCTATGCAGCACCAGATGGACACTAATAAGGAATCTGTGAAGATGACAACAACAATGACCACGTTCAACAACTATCGATTGAGCTGCTCCTATCTGCTCGTCAGTGTGCTAATTGTGTTGGGGTTGGGACTGTGATAGAGCCAGTAGAAAGTATAAAGCAAAATCCTTACAAGGAGAACATAATACCAATTCTCGGATGTCTTTGTTCCCATTTTACAGATGGAGAAATCGAGGCTCAGACATGGTCACAGTTTGCCAGAGGTCCCACAGCACAGAGTGCCCCAGCAGGGACTCCTGAGCCCAGCCCCAAGGTTCAGGGAAGCAAAGAAAGCTTTCAACTTGCCAACACGAACACAAACCCCCATGGGCAACGAACCGCAGGTGGTGGGGGCCAAAAGGGTATGTAGAGACAACACATATTCAAGGTATTTGAAGAACTACAGTGAAGAGCAGTCCGCCACAGTGGAGGGTCTCAGGACAGCCGAGAGAAACACTGCCCACTGAGTTGCCGCCCTTCTGGCCACATGTCCCCTGCTCTGGGACACCATCACACTGCTGGGACACAGAGAACAGCGTTAGCATTCCCCAGTAAATCATTTGCTGGGCACAAGTATGAGGAAATAGTTTGACTTTAAATGACATCTACATCCTGAAGGAAACTAAAATTAGCAGTTTCTCCTGCCATGACCCATTTGTTCTTCCAACTGGACTATCCGGCCAGGGAGCCTTGCTTGCCTTGCTGATCCTGTCCATGCCCCATCACGGCTCCCCCGCCCCACACTTACAGCACTTCCAGATCGTGACCAAGTCTGTAAATGTGTGTATATTCATGCACGTGTGTGCATGCATGTGTACGCGTGTTCGTATGTGCACGCGTGGACGTCCACTGACCTTCATTCTCCAGCTTGCTAGGAAGCTAGCTAGTGAGGCTAATGTATCTGTTGTTTGCGTGAAGACTGAAACTGACCAGTGCTTCCTCTCATCATGGGGTTTTTTTGACAGCTACATGGATGCAAGAACCCAGGAAAGCCAAGCAGCCTGGCATCAGGGGAGGAGCGGCACCCTGGGGTCGGTCCTGGATCTGCAGCAGCCCTCAGCGGCAGAGTTTGTATCTCTTCCAGCTCATGGGCCACCACTGACATGATTTGGCTTCCTTCTGTGCCTTCCTGTCATTTCTCACCACCGAGTGGCTCCTGGTTACCTCTGCTCTTTGCAGCTGTTCCCCACCTCACAGCTTCTGCTTCTCAGAGCGTCTTTTTTTTTTTTTTTAATGTCTATTTATTCTTGAGACAGAGACAGAGCATGAACAGGGGAGGGGCAGAGAGAGAGGGAGACACAGAATCTGAAACAGGCTCCAGGCTCTGAGCTGTCAGCACAGAGCCCAACGCGGGGCTTGAACCCACGAACTTTGAGATCAAGACCTGAGCCGAAGTCAGACACTTAACTGACTGAGCCACCCAGGCGCCCCTCAGAATGTCTTGCATGTGTCCATCCTGGCCACTCTCCAGCCCCACGTCGTGATCTTGCAGCTTTGGCTCTCACGGCTAGCCCATTCTTCAGCATTTACTGGCTCAGAGCAGTTAGAGGGGAATCTCACTTGGCCTGGCTCATCATTTCAAACAAACCAAGGTATGGACACGGGTAGGGGTTAGTTGCATTTAAGGCAGATGCCCTGTGTGATTGGGACCAGCTTTGTGCAAAAATGAAAGCCTTGAGCTATTTCCCAGAGCAAGGAGTTCCCAGAGCAAGGCCAGAAGAGCAACACAGTGATGGCCATGTCCGGTGCACTCAGACTCAGGTGACCCACAGCCAGACCCTTTGTCCTTCTCACCCAGGACTCCCCAGCAGCCTCTCAGCCCCCACACTGGGCCAGGATTCAAACCCTGGCTTTGAATTTTTTTTCTCTCTCAGCCTTTAGATTATTCTCTGGTGCTTCCACTTGTCCATGTTCATTGTCTAGTTGACTCATCAACCGAACTGCAAAATCCTCAAGGCCAGGGAGGATCTCACCTTTCCTGCATATGACAAAGCACTGAATATAACATGCCATGCAGGCCAGAGGCATGAATGAATGAACACATTAATTTAGGGAGAGAAAAAAGACTGGCCAGATAACTTTCTAAAGCCAGTTAGCCTGGAGCTCCCTGGACAATGGCATGTTCCACTGGCCTGCTCTGGCCTTAGGCCCCTGCTCTGCTTCCCTGGGACCCTCAGGCTGCAGGCAACTGAGCCCTCACCTACCCCAGACACCCAAGCCTACAGGGTCCAAGGAAAAGGCTCCCTTGCCTTTCAGATCATGCTTAAAGCCCACGTGAAAAATTAGCCATCTAATTTGATTACTGGAACTCAGGCCAAGTCCAGAAAGAAAGGGGCACAAGAAAAGAACGTCCGGTGGGGTGTGGGGACGAGTTGAGGGCAACGAGAAGGCCACCCTGGGGAGTCTTCAGCTCAGCCCACAAGCTGGGCCTGGTCTTGTTGCCACCCCAGCTGTGCACCCTCGGGAAGCCTCTCATCAGCAGTGTCGTTCGCCTCATTAGTCCTTCCTGCCTCCCAGGAGTGGCGGAGGGGGTGACTGGGGAAGTCAGGTGCAATCATAAATGTCAGATGGTTGCTCTTAGCGTCACTGTCGTCATCGCGAGGCAGATAATTGAGCCTGGTGTGGCCCTGAGTTCCTCCCGCTCTGCCATCTAGGACAGACACACTCATCCAGACATACATGTGGGAAACACAGACAGTGGGAAGAAATCAAAACAAGATGCAAACACTCGTGTGCATGTGTATATATCGTGTATCAAATGAAGCTACATGGCTGTTTTTTTTTAAATGCAGGATCGTTTACAGAGTGAAGCCCGTACCTACTCCGAGCACCCAACTGACTTGAAGAGAAGAGGGGGAGTAACAGCAAACCACCATCCGAGTTTCAGGTGCCCTGTGTGCAAGGCTCCATTTATTCCTCAGAGCAGCCTTGATATTATTAGCTTTTCTCTTGCAGAGAAGGAAACCGAGTGTGTGGGAGAAGCGAGGCTTGAACCCAGGTCTGTTGGGCTGCAAAGCTGGCACCTGTCCACTCCAATGACTCCCCCGTAGAATCTCAGGTCAGGAAGCTCAGAGATTTTCCTGGCCAACCACCCTTCAGAGCAGTCAGTGAAAACCCCAGCAGGTTCCTCTGATGACAGTCAGCTCGCTGTGTCCTGGAGCAGCACAGACCACACTTGTGGACACCTAGGGGCCGTTAGAAACATGGCTGTCCACCAGCACAGCACAGGGGCCACCTTCACCCGCAGGGAAAGGACAATGCTGTGGTCTCCTCCACACTCTGTACAAAGGGACACGCATCAGTCCCAGGAGAAACCTTAACCATTTGATTTTCATGACTCCCAAGCAGCATGTTCTGTTTTATGAATGACCCTTGTTTTATTTCTAATTTTTTTTAACGTTTATTTATTTTTGAGACAGAGAGAGACAGAGCATGAACGGGGGAGGGGCAGAGAGAGAGGGAGACACAGAATCAGAAGTAGGCTCCAGGCTCTGAGCCATCAGCCCAGAGCCCGACGCGGGGCTCGAACTCACAGACCGCGAGATCGTGACCTGAGCTGAAGTCGGACGCTTAACCGACTGAGCCACCCAGGCGCCCCATGAATGACCCTTGTTTTAAAGAATGAGAACACCAGTGATATAAACACTTAAAGAAAAAAAAAAAACACCCAGGAAGGGAGGGACTCATGACCCAGTGTTACAGGATCTAATAGTCTCCCCAACAGCCAAAGGGGGGTTGGTTGGTGACTTGTGAATCAGTCTCCACGTCGGGGCCTTGGTGAAACACCTACATTCACAAACTGGCCCTTTTCATAGATCCTAGAGCCAAAGCCCTGCTCTTCTCCCCTCAGAATCAGGCATCTTGGGGCGGGAATGTGAGCCTAGTGGTGAGGAAGGTGCAAAGTCAGAGTCCAAGAGGAAGTTGGAAAGGTCAGACAAAGGAGCTTCTAAGGGGCAGCTGGAGGCACTTCACACTGAGGCCCCAGGACTCTCGATCCAGACATGGCCCTGTGTGTTGTGTGTTCCTGATGTTTATCATCAGCAAATCCATTTTCATGGAGTTGGCTTGGTTTTGCTCAATCGACCAGCACCTCATACTTTTCAAATATGTGGAAAATAATGAAAATGGCTTTAATAACTGGGATGACTTTTTTTTTTCCCACAGCTTCCCCTCAAAAAGATGTCTGGAACCCACAGAGAATGATGGTCAGATAGGAAACAAGTGGGGACCCATTCAGGACCAAGATGCAGGACAGCCGGTCCCCTCTCAGGATTTGGCAGGCCCACTCGGGTCCCTGGCCTGCTCCCCTCAAGTGACCCAGGCAGAGGAACTTTCCATCAAGACAGGACCTGACTCAACCTCTCCCAAACAAACCAGACACCAGCCACCAAACTGCCAGCACAAGAGTTTCCATAATGAGAAGCTTCCAGGAAAGCCCCATAAAACCTTTACTGTAAATTCAATAAACTGGATTTCCAACATGGTGGCGGGGCTGGGGAAGCCTGGAGCCACACACCGCCCTCCACCCCCTCCACCATCCCTGCACACACAGAAGTAGGCCATTCCTGCCCTGACAGGGATGCTGCCCCACCCTTCTGTCCGCCAGTCCCCCAGTCTGCTTCTCCATGCTTGCCCGCACCAGCCGCAGCACCAGAGCAGCTCGGGCCAGGCACGTGGAGGAACCACCCAGTAGAACTTCCAAACAATGCTCAGCCACTCACGGTGTAAAACTCCTGCCCCTGGACTCCCTCAAGCACACCCGGGTGCATCAAGGACTTAGCTCCGTGACACCTGTCAGAGCCCTGTGCCCACCTTTCCTGTGCCCCATGCCATTAGCCCTGTCAAGAAGCCAGCCATCTGAGACCATAAAAAGGACATACAGCCCCCAAATCACTGAATCTAAATCCAAATGACACCTGGCCCAGGATGACCAAGTGACAGCCTCTCCCCCTGTTCTGCTCGAAAACCTCTCCCCTCACCGTGATTCTCAGATGGGTGCCTCACACCACCCCCACACCGAGACCCCGATTTTCCTTTCCACACAGTTTTCACCCCAACCCAGCCTCACCCTGCCATCCCACGGGTCAGGCAAGAGACCTAACACTTGCGGAGTGGTGTGGGCAACCGGGCCAGGGCCTGGGTGGACAGTCAGAGGCAAAAGCGGGCCTCGAGCCTCCAGCTCTGTGCTCAGCCCACTTCACCAGGGCCAAGTGGGTACCAGGAAGGGTCACGGCAGAGTCTGTGCGGGACCAGTGACTGAATGGACTGGGGAGGTGATGGCTGCATCGGCAGGGGCTAGCCAGCATGGGTTTGAAGCATGGGTTTGATCGGGAAATTTAGCGCCTCAAAGCTTGATAATGGGAAGGAGCTCAGACTTCAGAGACTATCCCACTCCACACTTAACGTTGTGCAGATGAGGAAACTGAGGCACAGAGAGATTAAAGTGACTTGCCCAAGGTCACACATTCATTCTTTCAAACAATCAAGAGGCCACCTATGGGCCAGGCACAGTGCCACAAAGGTCAGGCTCCTGACCCCAAAGCCCTCACCCCCCAGCACCTCCCACTTCTGAGATAATGCAGCAGGGACCCATAGGGTGTCTAAGGTGCAAGACTTAGGGGCAGCACACGCATGGTCTAGGAGAAAGGACACTGGACTCACGGGAGACTGAGGTCTATGTGGCCCTAAGCAGACACCTCCCCTCCTGAACCTGAGTCTCTCTTTTGTACAACAGACCCAGTAGTATCCTGGGTCTATACCTCACCTCCTCACTCACAGCAAGTGTCAAATGAGATCATGTGTAAAGTGGTGAATCACTGCATAAGGTAGGAAGTGAGGATTGGTCACAGAGAGTAGGTTTAGACTGGGAGGCCAAGCAGTCCCAGCATCCTTGAGAAAATAGATGCATGTTCCAGGTCCCCACTGAGCATCTGGGGACCAGAGCAGGTATCCTGACTCACCCACCCACTGAACCCCTGCCGTCCGAGGCAGCCCCTCAGGAGGCAACAACTTCCCAGCATGACCCATGCCCCCCCTTGCCTCCAAGCGCAGGCAGAAAGTGAAAGGCACACTGTGCATTTTTCCCCCTTCGGGTGATAGGGTTTCACATTCCTTCCCTGCCTCTTCGCAAGAGGACCGCGGAATCTCCGGCTGCAAGCCCGTCTAGGAGACTTCCCGCCCCCGCTCTGCAGACACTTGGGGTGTGGATATTTTCCACATTTTTTTAAGCTGCTTTTTTGGGAAACTATTTTCCTCCAGCCCTGGACCAAGGACAAACGAGTCAGCGCTTGCAGTTGTGAGTGCAGAGGGCAGCCAGGCATCTGCCTGAAGGCCTGTACTTTTCCATGAATGGAGGAGACGGGGCAGCAGCCAGGGCGGTCGTCCCTCCGGGCAGCTGCCCGAGTGGCCTAGCACCCTGGGGGTTTTCCCAGTTGGTTTTGGGGAGGTTACTCTAACCTGATCCAGCTGTGGCCGAGGCCCCGATGGGCACGAGGATTCAGACTGTCAGGCCTGCTCTCAAAGCAGGAGGTGGTCCTGCCTCCCCCAACCAACTTTCTCTCCCTGCTGGACCTGCGCGGTCCTCCATGAGCCTGGGGTTCTGGCATTTGTCTATCTGCCTTCCAAACACCTACCCCTTGTTTGCACGTCTTAAATACCCACAGCGTTAGGGCTGGTTCGGCCTCACCAGTAACCTGGGGTCATACCTCAGCCGGGCCCAGTCCCCGAGTCAGATGGAGAGCGGGCACTTCTGCCACCAACAAAACAGGATGATAACAGAGTGCTCTCGGGCGACACAGTCCGTGTGCAGAAGAGGTTAAACACATGGAGTGTGGGGTCTGACATCCTTAGGTTCACTGGCTCCGCCACCTTTCCGGCTGTTGTTACATCTCTGAACGTCAGTTTCCTCAACAGTCAAAGGACTGATGCGACTTACCTCAGAGAAGTGTAGGTTGGAGTAATTAACATGACACGTATAAAAAGTACTTGTCACCATGCCTGGTACAAAACCGTGACATCCTGTAATTATGAGCAGGTGGGGTAGGCCGAGGTATGTGATGGGTAGCATCCTCTCACACCAGAATCGTGACCTAGGGAGCATGGAAGAGAGGCCCGCAGAGCAGCACAGGACAATCTCCCACATTATGAGTCACACGGGACAGCTGGGTCTTTGTGGAGAAGGCCTGAAGCGAAAGAAAAGGTGTTGGCTCTCTACCTGTTCCCTGGAGAACTCAGGGAGACTCAAATCTTCAGGGAGCTCACAGGTGTCTCTAAAGTGGAGCCCTAACCCCATGGCCCAGATCCTGACCCTGTCTTCCTGCTGGGAACACCACAGGCTTCTCTCCAGCCCCCAGCCAGCCCCTCAGGTTCTCCTCTGCTGGACCAAAACCACCAGGTGACACTCTCTGTTTCTTAAGGGCTGGTTGACAAAACAATGTGTATAGGGTGATCGTTCCAACTGGGCTACAGTTAGAATACAAACATTCATCGATGATTGGAAAGCTACATGCCAAGGTAGGGGCGCCTGGGTGGCTCAGTCGGTTGGACGTCCGACTTCAGCTCAGGTCACAATCTCGAGGTCTGTGAGTTTGAGCCCCACGCTGGGCTCTGGGCTGATGGCTCAGAGCCTGGAGCCTGCTTCCGATTCTGTCTCTCTCTCTCTCTCTCTCTGCCCCTCCCCCGTTCATGCTCTGTCTCTCTCTGTCTCAAAAATAAATAAACTTAAAAAAAAAAAAAAAAACTATGTGCCAAGGTTAACAGCAATTACCTCTTGTCTTCAGGCAGTGGGATTAAAGGTGATTTTTATTTTCCACTCTGTGCTTTTCTGTGCATTCCAAATGAACAATGTGTGGGTTTTACAGCCATAAAATGTAATTCGTGTATTTTTCAAAAATAATAAAATTCATCACTGGCTTTTCTGGGGTTTTTTTAAGTTTTTAATTAAATTTCAGTTAGTTAACCCACGGTGTAATATCAGTTGCAGGTGTATGAAACAGTGATTCGGTGCTTCCCTACATCACCCTGTGCTCATCACAGCAAGAGCACTCCTAATCCCCCTCACCTATTACACCCCTCCCCACCCACCGGCTTGTTCTCTGTAATTAAGAGTCTATTTCTTAGTTTGTCTCTCTCTCTCTCTTTTTCCCTATGACCATTCGTTTTGCTTCCTAAATTCCACATATGAGTGAAATCATATGGTATTTGTCTTTGACTGACTTATTTTGCTTAGCATTATCCTCTTTGGATCTATCCATATCGTTGCAAATGGCAAGATTCGTTCTTTTTACAGCACAGTAATATTCCATCATATATATACACACCACATCTTCTTTATCCATTCATGTCAGTGGACACTTGGGCTGTTTCCATAATTTGGCTATTGTCAACAATGCTAGTATAAGCATCAGGGTGCACATATCCCTTTGCATTAGTATTCTTTGGGTAAATACCTAGTAGTGCAATTGCAGGATCATAGGGTAGTTCTATTTTTAACTTTTTGAGGAACCTGCATACTGTTTTCCAGAGTGGCTGCACCAGTTTGCACTCCCACCAACAGTGTAAGAGGGTTCCCCTTCCTCTGCATCCTCACCAACACCTGTTGTTTCTAGTGTTGTTGACGTTAGCCATTCTGACAGGTGTGAGGTGGTATCTGATTGTGGTTTTGATTTGTATTTCCCTGGTGATGAGTGGCATTGAACATCTTTTCATGTGTCTCTTGGCTATCTGGACGTCTTCTTCAGAAAAATGTCTATTCATGCCTTCTATGCACTTTTTTAATTGGAGTATTCATTTTTGGGGTGTCGAGATTTATAAGTTCTTTATCTATTTTGGATCTAACCCTTTATCAGATATATCATTTGCAAATATCTTCTCCCATTCTGTAGGTTACCTTTTAGTTTTGTTGATTGTTTCCCTCACTGTGCAGAAGCCTTTTTATTTTGATAAATTCCTAACAGTTTATTTTTGCTTTTGTTTCCCTTGCCTGGGGAGACATACCTAGTAATTTCACTATGGCTGATGTCAAAGGGGTTACTACCTGTGTTCTCCTCTAGGATTTTAATGGTTTCCTGTCTCACATTTAGGTTTTTCATCCATTTTGAATGTATTTTTGTGTATGGTGTGAGAAAGTGGTACAATTTCATTCTTTTGCATGTTGCTGTCCAGTTTTCTCAACATCATTTGCTAAAGATACTGTCTTTTTTCCATTGGATGTTCTTTCCTGCTTTGTCGAAGATTAGTTGACCCTATGGTTGCGAGTCCATCTCTGAGTTTTCTATTCTGTTCTATTGACCTATGTGTCTATTTCTGTGCCAGGACCATACTGTTTTGATCACTACTGTTTTGTAATGCATCTTGAAGTCCAGAATTGTGATGCTCCCAGCTTTGTTTTCCTTCTTCAAGGTTGCTTTGGCTATTTGGGGTCTTTTGTGGTTCCATCAAAATTTTAGGATTGTTTGTTCTAGCTCTGTGAAAAATGCTGTTGGTATTTTGATAGGGATTGCATTAAATATGTAGATTGCTTTCTGTAGTATAGACATTTTAACAATATTTGTTCTTCCAATCCATGAGCATGGGTGTCTTTCCATTTCTTTGTGTCAATCAATTTCTTTCATCAGTGTTTCATAGTTTTCAGAGTACACGTCTTTCACCTTTTTGGTCAGGTTTATTCCTAGGTACTTTATTATTTTTGGTGTAATTGTAAATGGGATCAATTCCTTAATTTCTCTTTCTGATATTTCATTACTGGTGTATAGAAATGTAACAGATTCCTGAATATTGATTTTGTATCCTATGACTTTACTAGCTTTTCTACTTGTACATTACATCATGCACTCTCCTGCTTAAATCTTTTCAATAGTTTTTCATGACAGAATAAAATTTAAACTCCTTTTCCATGGCCTACAAGGCTGGACAGGACCCGGATTCTCTTCCGAGCCCCAGCCCAACCTCCTGTGGATCCTGTCCTCATTTTCCGGTTCCAACCTCAGGGGCCTCCTCCCGGGTAAGAATTGCAGCTCTACCATTCACTGGCTGTGTGACCTTGGTCAGCTTCCTTAACCCTCTCTAGCCTTGGTTTCCAATTCTGAAAAGGAAAAAACAAAAACAAAAACAAAAAAACCATAATACCAGTAACTACCTCACAGCATTGTTGTGAGAACTAACTTTTTTTTTTACATTTTTTAATGTTTATTTTTGAGAAAGAGAGACAGAGCATGAGTGGGAGGGGGCAGAGAGAGAGGGAGACACGGAATCCCAGGCGGGCTCCAGCCTCCGAGCTGTCAGCACAGAGCCCGATGTGGGGCTCGAACTCATAGACCATGAGATCCTGACCTCAGCCGAAGTCAAATACTCAACTGACTCAGCCACCTAGGTGCCCCAAGGACTAATTTTAAGAACGCCTGGCACATAGTAAGCACCACGTGTTTTTATTATTATCATTTTCTCCATTGCAGCAGCTCACATGGTCTTCCCCTGCCCAGATGCTCTCCATTCCATTCTTCACCTGGCTGACTCCTTTCCCCTCTTGGTCTTGGTTTATGTGTCCCTCCCCCAGAGATACCTTTCTGCTCACCTGCTCCCAAACCTGCCCCTCCTATTATTCTCTCATAACATCTTACTCTTTTTCTTCAGCACATTGATCAGAATTTATAATTACATAATTATATGTTGGCTAATTTCATGTAATGCTTGCCTCTCACCAGACTATGAAGCTTCATGACGGTTGGTATCATGGTGAGTTTATCCATCTATGAATAGCCAGAGCTTATAAAAGCCAGGCACACAGCAGGTACTCAATAGACGTTGGCTGAAAGAATGAATACAATGAATAAATGAATACTTGCCTTCAGGCCTCTCTGATGGACCTCAAAGGTTTACTTTTTTATTTAGAAATGCATTCGTACTTTGGTGCTCACTTTCAATCTGCATGCTGAAACATGGCTACGTGACATTCCTTAGTCACAAGGTGGATGTGTTCTCCCTAACCTTGTGAGGACAAGTGACAGAAGCCCAGCTGAAATGAGGCCAGGCCAAAAGGGAAAGTTATTGGGAGGATGCTGGAGTCACGTAACCAAAGGAAGGCTGCACACCACACCCAGGAGGGGCCAGCCTCAGGGATGGCTGGCCGGGTCACCATCCACTGTCTGCCCTGCTTTTCTCTGCCTGCTGCTTCATTCTCTCGCTGCTGCACATCCCCCATGGGTGGCCTAGCGGCTGAGGGCCCAAAAGTTTCAAAACCTTTGGCTCCTACTACTAATTCCAGCTTGGAAACATTCTGAGGAATAACTACCAGGCCTGGCTTGGTCAGATGATCATCCCTGTGGTCAGAGCCAGGGTCTTATTCTCTGACAAGCACGGAGGGGTCAGGTGTTGACGTCTAGATCAGCCAGCCAGACCCTGGGCCTGAGACGGGGCCACCCGGACTCACCTCCGCTTGTCCCCAGAAAAGGAAGAATGGCTCTGAGTCGAGCAGCGCTCCCATGAATCTACCACAGTGAGGTATTCATGTCTCCAGAGAGCCCTTGAATATCAGGACTGCTCCCAGAAAGTGGCTCTGGGCTGCTCCCACAATGCTGTTGACTCTCTGACTGACTAAAACTTAGACTATTCTTTTCCCCTTTTTTATTTTGTGTATTTACTTTTTTCTATGTATTCATTTTATATTATTTGTCATTTTTATTCTAATAAATTATATTAACATATAATAAACATTTGATTTGTGAGCCCACCCAGGGTTGCCATCTTGTACAGCTCTGGAAATACCACTCACACTATGATTTGGAGTGGTTCAAAATCTGGTTAGTAGATGACCCTCCCTACCACCCAACCCAACAGCTAGAGCATTAAGCCAAGTACACACATGTTCCTTCTTATTCCACCTTTCTGCCTCTTCTTTCCTAAAGAGCTAACATAACCTTCTTGTGTAATACACTTGAATATGTTTGCCGTGGCAGATTGTATTTTCCAAAGATGACCTCAACAATATTTCCCACTCACAAGCTGTTCTTACAAAGTGAGTTCGATACTTCTCCCATCAAAGTGGGGGGTCCATGTCCTCTCCTTGAACCTGGGCAGATCTTTGGGACTGCCTCGATCAGCAGAGAATGACACAAGCTGTGTTGTGTGACTTCATACAATGCTGTGGGCTTCGTCTTGCTCTGCTCAGTGCAGTCCAAACAAGCCCATGCTGAGTGATGGCCTAGAGGGTTCTTCAAACCACACAGAGAAAGGGAGACACTCAGCCACCTCACATCCCCACCATCTCAGCGCCAGCCACCGGACGGCAACCTCACCAGAGACCCTGAGACAGAACTGCCAAGCCGTACCCTTTCTGCATCCAGAAGAGACAGAAAATGATTGTGATTTTAAGGCACTATGTTCGGGAGCAATTTTTTATGCAGCAGTGGTTAACCAGAACAGAGCTGGGTACCTGGAAGTGGGGTGCTGATCTCACAAAGCTAATTTTGCTCAGCAGTGGCTTTTTAACTGGGAAGTGGCTGGGGGTTGGAAGAACCTTGAAGATACTGTTCTCTGCGAAGCCTGATTGCCTCTAGAAGTCTGGCAGTGAGGGCTTAAAGGAAAACGCTACGGGCGCTGGAATAAAGGGCACTGTTTCTCTGCTGTGGCACAAATTTTGGTAATACGTTCACCTGCAGTAGCATGGAAACTAGGACACATACCTAACGAGCTTGATGATCTGCAATTTCCAGGCAGAATATTGGTGGTGCCATCTGGCTGCTGCTCATTCCCAGCGATTAAATGTGAATGGAGAGAAAGGAAGTAAAGGATGAACTGCACATATAATGGAGCATTTGAAAATAAAACTTCCTCACTCCCAAACTCTCCACGGCCAACAATTCTCATAATAAGAAATGCATCAGGGGTGCCTGGGTGGCTCAGTTGGATAAGCAGCTAACTCTTACCTTCAGCTCAGGTCATGATCTCAGCGTTGATGGGTTTGAGCCCCACGTTGGGCTCTGTGCTAACAGCTCTGAGCCTGCTTGAGACTCTCTCTCTCTCCCTCTTTCTCTGTTCCTCCCCCACAAGAATTCACACTTTCTCTCTCTCTTCTCTCTCTCTCAAAATAAATGAACAAACATTAAAAAAGGAGGAGGAGGAGGAGGAGGAGGAGGAGGAGGAGGAGGAGGAGAAAGAAATGCATCAAATCCAGGAGGAAGCTGTAAGGTCCTTTGTCAAAACTTCAGGAAGGAGCAAGATGGTGACATTAGACCAGTGTCTCTCCACCAGGGGCTTTTTTTGTCCCCCAAGGCACATATGACAATGCTGAGAAACATTTTTGGTTGTCACAACTGGGGGATGCCACTCGCCTTGACTGGGTAGCAGCCAAGGATATCACTGCACCCCCTCCGATGCACAGGACCAGCCACAATAACAAAGGATTCTTTGGCCCAAAACATCAATGCTGCTGAGTTTGAGAAACCCACCATAGACAGAAGAAAGAGCTTCTAAGGTTAATTTTTTTGAAGTATCGTTGACACACAGTGTTACATTAGCTTCAGGTGCCCAGTGTAGTGATCGGACAATCTGTACCTGATTGGACAATCTATGCATTTATACCCACAAGTGCAGCAATAAGGATACTTTTTTTCATCCCACCAAACTTTCAGGCCCTCCCACTGTACTAGGCACTGGAGATACAACAGAGAGTATAAGCGGGAGACTTACACTGCCCTCAGGAGACTAACACTCAAGTTGGGTAAGAAAAAAAAAAACAAAAAAAAACAAAACCAAAAAAAACGCTCTAAAGGCTATAATAGGAGAAGAAATCCAATATTGGTGAGAGTGACAACGGTCATATGCTTGGCCTCACACTGCCTTCACTGTCACCCATGAGTTTGGGTGTATTGTATCTTCATTTTCATTCATCTCAAAGCAATTTTGTGATTTCTTCTTTGACCCACTGGTTACTTAATAGTATGTTACTTTATTTCCATTTATTTATAAATTTCCCAAGTTGGCCTCTGTGATTGACTTCTGATTTAATTCCATTATGGTCAGACAACAGATTTTATATTATTTCAATTGTATTAAGTTTATTGAATTTTGATTATTTCCAAGAGCCAAATTATGGAAGCAGCCCAAGTGTCCACTGACAGATGAATGGATAGAGAAGATACGTATACGTATACAATGGAATATTATTCAGCCATAAAAAGAATGAATTTGCAATGTCATTTGCAATGACATGGATGGATCTAAAGAGTATTATGCTAAACAAAGTAAGTCAGTCAGAGAAAGACAAATACCATACGATTTCACTCACATATGGAATTTAAGAAACAAACAAAAATAAACAAAGAAAAAAAAGAGAGAGAGAATCAAACCAAGAAACAGACTCTTAACTATACAGAAAAAACTGATGGTTACTGGGGGTGAGGTGGGAGATGGGCTAAATTGGTGATAGGGATTAAGGAGTGCACTTGTTGTGATGAGCATTGGTTGTATGGGAGTGTTGAATCACTATATTGTACACCTGTTAATATAATACTGTATGCTAACTATACTGGAAATAAAATAAAATAAAATAAAATAAAATAAAATAAAATAAAATAAAATAAAAATTTATTGACTTTATGATTTTTTGGTCTTATTTTTATTTTTTTTTAAATTTTTTTTTAAACATTTATTTATTTTTGAGACAGAGAGAGACAGAGCATGAACGGGGGAGGGGCAGAGAGAGAGGGAGACACAGAATCTGAAACAGACTCCAGGCTCTGAGCTGTCAGCACAGAGCCCGACGCGGGGCTTGAACTCACGGACCGCGAGATCGTGACCTGAGCTGAAGTCGGCCGCTTAACCGGCTGAGCCACCCAGGCGCCCCAGGTCTCATTTTTAAATTAAAACCATATTACTTTATGGTTTTATGATCTATCCTGGAGAATATACTGTGTGAACTTGAGAAGAATGTGAATTCTGCTATTGTTAGGTGTAGTGTTCTACAGATGTCTGTGAGATCATGTGGATCTATAGACTCTCCAAGTCCCTTCAAATCTTTCTCAAATGTCACTTTCTCAATGAGATGTACCCTGACCTACTCCATTTAAATTGAAACTTACCCCGCCAACCTCGCCAACCTGCTCCATTGCCCTTACCTTCCTCTATCTCCCTTGATACTAGATAACTAGCTAATTATTACTTTTATCGTTCATTGTCCCTCTCCCCCCAGAAGAATGTAAGCCACGGCAAAAACTGCCATTTTTATCTTTGTGTTCACTGTTATAGCCTAAACACCTAAAAAAAGGACCTTGTGCAAAGTAGGGTTGAAGGAGTTTTTATTGAATAAATGAGTGCCTGGATCTTTTCCAATTCCCTGTATTAACAGACTTCGTAATTGTTGCCAATTAAACAGATAAGTGTTAACCCACCGTTGTCTTAATTTATTTTTCCTTGATAACTAAAGATGTTGACTACCTCTTCATGTGTGCATTAGCCATACGTATTTCCTTTTCTGTGAAACCCCTATTCATGTGACTTCTCTATTTTTCTCTTGAGTTGTTTGTTCTGTTTGTATTGAATTGTAGGAATTCTATATAATTTTGATACCACTCTCTTGCAAGTATATGCACCCCAAGTATCTTCTCCCAGTATGCAACTTCTCGTTAAGATGTCTAATAAACGGATATTCTTTATTTTAATCTAATCAATGGTGTCGTAAATTCTTTTTATGTCTTATTTAAAAATAAACTATTCTTCTCACACCAGAGCATCAGGGTTGAGGGTCAGTCATTTCTAAAATTTTCTTTTTAATTAAAAGCTTAGTTTATTGACCACAGAGGGGTCCCATGCGTGAAACTCAAGATGTTACAAAGGACCCCGGTTGGGCCCCTCCAAAGAGACAAGCCCACGCACTCCCAAACCCAGGCCCCCCCTCTCTCATTTAGCATCATCTTCTCCCCTCTAGCAATGAAGCGAGAGACAACGCCATTAATCACTCTCTATGAGCTGCCAGGTGGGCAAGAGGTGGGGGAAAGTGGGAAAGAGCCCAAGGGAAGGGGCTGCAGTTGAAAAATACCAACCAGCACAGTAGCCCTCCCCCTGCTAGAGGAGCTGGGCAAGTCCCAACACAGGATTCTAGGGGTGGGGGGCACTTAGGGATTTGAAACATAGCAAAAAAAAAAAAAAAGATGATAATAAAGGAGGGTGGGGGGTAACGCACTAAGGAAAGCTCAGGAGAAAGCGGGAGAGGCTATGCTTCTACAGAAAGAGGTACCCTTTCAGATGGGCCCCATTGAGGCAGAAGACAGTTGGGGTGACCTCCGTGCCTGTAAGAGAACCAGCATCGGGGTGATCTGCACATTGGCACAGATTCCTGAAAATGAGCGGACATCACGGGCAGAGGGGAAAGAGGGAATGGGGTTGTCTGAGTCCAAAGGCTATCTATCAGTACTGCTCAGACCTGGACGTTGTCACTCACCCACCACAGGTTTCCAGAGGCCTCCTCAACTTCCCACCTAAGGATAACAGTCATTTTTCCTGCAGGGAGGAGAAAAGGAGAAATTTCAAAACGTAAGCACCAGAAAATGCCCCTGTCCATCTTCCTAAGATTAGCCGAGCGATCAGTGTATAACCTGCAGGGATTCTCAGAGTCCTGAGTTGCCCACGACCGATGAGTCACTAAATCTTATTTGAAGTGTTCAGACTTTGCCTCCAGTGAATATTTGGCTTTGACACCTTCTGTCATCTCTGCTGAGAAGAGAAGCAATCACCAGTCAGCGCTGCCAGAGCCTGGACCTCTGGTAAACCTCCCCCGCTCAGATCAGCCTCCTCGGCCTCCCCGTCCCCAGCACCCCAGTGAGACAGCCTCGTGCTGTGCACCGGACCGAGAGCCACCAGAGCCAGATCCTGGTCGAGCTACTTCCTCTCATCCATATAAAGAGATTTTGAAATGAAGCACAAGCCAAGAAATTGAAAGGTCACCAGGCAAAGAACAAAGACCGGGCCTGATATTTATCCTACACCAGCTGCCACAGACGAGTGTAAAGGGAAGCTGTGAGCCCTGCCAAAATGACATGAGGCACCTAGAGGATGCTCGCTTAGCTCAGAGCTGTATCTCCCAGCCAGCGGGCATCACCAGACCTGTGATGGGGGGCCTCTCCCCTCCAGGCTTCCCTGCTGCTCACCAGCCCACGACCGTTTCAGGAAAAGTGGTCCCTCGAGCAGGCAGAACGCGTGTGGGCTTAGCTCCGATGGGTAACTCTGCAGGAAAGGGAGCCCCACACCCAAATTGCTCACAATGAGCCAAGCCCTCAGACCCTAGCTGGAGACCCTGCACACATAGCAGGGCTAACCTGGAGCCTCTCAAGGGTGGGAGTGGGAGACAGGGGCACAAGTCCTTTCTCCAGGGAATCCCCCCATCTAAGGAAGACATCATGGGTGACAAGTCTCTTAATCTAAAGGTTGAGATGAAGCCCCTGCTGTCAGGAACGGAGCCTCCCCCAGAAAGTTCCCAAGCCCCTAGAGGACCCCGATGGGGCAGACAAGAACAGAGTTGCGAGACTTGGCCAATAAAAATACAAGGCATCCAGTTAAACTTCAATTTCAGATAAACAGGGGATCTTTTTTTAGTATAAGTATGTCCATGCAATATATAGGCCACACTTAAACTAAAAAAAAAAAAGATTCCTTGCCTATTCAAAATTTAAATTTAACCGGACACTGCGTATTTTATCTGGCAACTCTAGAACAGAAGCAAGTCACAAGGCCCATACCTAAGTCTACGTATGTGGCGACAAGCCAGCAGGTAGAAATTAACCAGCCACAGGGTCGTAATGCTGTGAGGACAGAAAAGAAAGGGTGGCTCAGAGTTAGTAGGGTGCTGCTGGGTCTGTGGGCTGCCCGGGAAGGCGTCAGACTCTGACCTGTCACCACAGGCGGCTGCCGGCTGCGTCCCTGCACCGTCGGCTGCTCGGGACCCAGAGAAAGAAGGCCAGGCAGGGGCCTTGCACGCAGCTGTGTCCGCTCAAGCCAGAGACGAGGCCAAGCACACTGGGAGAGAGATCGTGGGCGGGCCCCGGGGGAAAGAGCGCCAAGATCTGGGGGAATGCAGCTGAGTGCCCAAGGGACAGTGTGTGCTTTCAAAATGAAGAATGATGGGAAGTCTTCTACATCGCCAGGAAAGAAGCCTCCAGGAGACGGCTGCTGCGAGGGGTGCTGGTATCACGGGAACCTGACAATGGGGGAAGCTGGAGAACAGGAAACGGGCACCATCCAGAGCTGACGCCACAGAGCCCGAAGGTCTGAGCTCCCTGAGATGCTAGGCAACCAAGGCCCTGGGATCCCGGCCCCAGGAAGCCCCCAGGCAGGTGTCCGCACCCACACCCACGGCTCCCCAGCACCCACCGCGTGGGGCCCACACAGTGAGGCAGAAAAGCAGTTCACCCAGGCAAGAGCTAGTTTGAAATATCTAACCTCTGTTCTCCATCAATCAGTTAACTCGGCATGCCTCCATCTAAGGAGGCCAGGGGTCCCATCTTGTCAGAGAGGACCCAGGTGCAACCTTCAGAAAGGCAGAGGTAGTTTGAGCAACCTCAGCTCCCAGGGCTGAGGCCTGAGAATCACCAATACTAAACAGTTAACAGACCAGATGCTAATGTCCAGGGAGCTGCCTGGCACTCACCAGCCCAGCCTTCCTCCTCCTCTCCTCCTCCTTGGTGTTGGGCACCAGGCTCCTGGCTCCTAGTGCACTCCGGTGAGGAGGGCTGAGAACGTCTAGAATGTCCCCAGAACATCTGGAGTCAGGTCATCTCTCCCCACCACTGGAAATGCCACCTAGGGCTACCTCCTTTGAGGAGCTTTGAGAAGGATTGCTACTGTTATTACTACTTACCAATCACTAACTGCATACTAGACAACACTAAGAACTTTATTTCCTTCCTCGAAGAATGCACAACCTGCAAAATGGGCACTGTTGATGCTATTTCACAGATGAGGACCTGACAGCCACGGCCGTCGACCAATCTAGACAGTTAACACTCAGGGGTGGAGAAGACCAGTGAGACAAAATCCTCAGACTTGGGAACTGATCATCAGGGCTAAAACCCCCAATTCTTGAGAGAACACTGTCCAGACAGAAGATGCTAAGGGCAGGCTCCAAGTCCTTGCAACACCGATCGCTGACAGCAGGGGGCGACAATGTCTGTGAAAAGCTACTTGCCACAGAAAATGTAGGCCCAGTTGGTGCAGAGGAATACAGATACCAAAGGGAAGAAGGGGGAATGATCCCCTGATCCCCATGAGCCCCAGGAAAGAAACTTGAAACAACTGGCCTGTGCTGCAGGCCCAGATTTAGAGAGTGCTAGATTCCAGGGTTATTGAGACTTCTCATCAGCTTCCCCACAGCTCAGCAAATGCTCCACAGAGAAAACCAGCCTTGCCTTTGGGGCCCCTCTGGTTTCTCTGTCCTGCCAGCCTATCGAGATGGCCACAACCTCTGTGGTTTCCCTTTCCTTCAGTAGAGTCTCAGCCCACTCAGGTCAAGTACATGCCTGTGCTCAGACCGGGCAGATGCTCCCGGGGAAGAAAATGAGGCAGGATCAGCGGGCCAAAAGGTTCTTTTCTAGATTAATCGTTCCTGCTCATGGCTTCCAAGGCTCTCCACTGTCTCTCCCAGATGTTTTGTACAATGCATCCAGTTTTCTTCCAGTTACTGCAATAGTTGTGGTGGCCTGTTGTAACTCTCTCTCCTACCCAGAAGCAGATGTCCAAGTTCTCTCTCTCTCTCTCTCTCTCTCTCTCTCTCTCTCTCAGCCACCGCTCCCTCAATTGTGAAATGATGATGACGGTGTGAACTTTAAATGAACAGAAAGTATGTCATGGTGGGCACTTGGCAGAGTATGACCCGGGGTCAGCCATCTGAGAGATTTGCAGGGGAGAGGCCCTATAGGTCCTGGGGAAGGGCACTAGCTTTGGAGTCCATGGGCTCAGCTCCCCAATTTATAAGCTGTGTGACCTTGAGTAAGTGGCTAAAGCTCTCCTAGCTTTTGTTTTCTCCTCAGTCAAATGAGGGAAACTAATGCCCACCTCACATTCTTGTACACAGTAAATGAAGCCCTTAGCTCTGCGTGTGCTGCTCTCGGTGGGCATTCAGCGGGAAACAGTAGTATATCTCGTTTCACTTACTAGGTGAAGTAAGGGCAGGCAGATGAAGGCATTCTAGTATCTGGAGAGTGCCTAGAAAAGACTAAATATTATCACGTATATCAGAAAGATACAAGGCAATGATAAACATTTCTCACATTTTGTATCCATTTAGCAATTGTTCTAAGTGCTTTGACATTGTCTCTTCATGTTCTCACCACCACCAGGCATTATATAGTAGGACAGATATTATTATCCCCATCTTAAAGATGAGGAAACTACGCTTCGATGAGATTAATTGAATTAGCTACTCAAGCACAGAACCATAAAAGAATTAGTGTTCACATTCCTAATCGATGCCTTCAAGGATATAATAATCCTACCATCAAATGGGCCTCTCGAGGAGAATATAATCAGGTGGTATAAGGTGAACATTAGGCAGGGGTATGATAGAAAGTCAAAGAAAGGAGAGCTGCGGGAAAGCTTGCTAGCAAAGACTGTGTTTATGTGTGTGATGAAACCACTCCGGCCATCACTGCCCAGTGCAGACCAGAGCCCTATAGAGAACAGATGAAGCCAAGAAATCCTGATAAGTGGGAGACTGGAAGCAAATTCGTACCTCGGGTGGTCTGGCAAGGTCAGATTGCATGTTTTTTATGTATTCATTCCACAAAAATGTTTTGGACTCTTATCGCCTAGCAAGTGCCACGTTAGACACTAAAATACAGTCAGGGACAAATGTATAGTTCCTGTCCTCATGGAGCTTATGGTCTAGCGAAGGAGATAAACAATGATAAAATATATGATTACACAATGCATGTTATGATGAGAAAGTATCAGGTATGTTGAGAGCCCCTACCAGGCAAGGGTTGGTAAGGGCACTGAAAAAGCCAATTCCAAGAGCCCCGCAGGCAGAAGGCAGCTTGGGAGATCCCCACGCAGGAGTGCACGGAACACTCGAAGGAGAGAAGGTGAGGGGGGCCCAAGAGAGAGTGCTCCCCAAGAAGGCAGGCAGAGAGGCCCCCAGAGCGGTGTGGGCTTGGCCTGCAGGCCACTCTGGGAGCTGGGTTTTGCTCTCATAGAAATGTGAAGCCCCCAGAGCTGTAAGCAGTGGGGGGAGCTACAAGAGACAGAGAAAAGGGAGCAGAGGGTGACCTCTTCGGGTTTCTTTGATCATAAACAACAGCAACGGAGTCTGGCTTGCTTCAGAAAAAGCTAATTTATTGGAAGCAGATGCTGTGGCATCAAAGGCAAGGCTGAACCACAGGGCCTTGAAAAGGACGGGAACAAAGGAAGTGCCACAGATCCCAGAAGCAGGGATTATAGACAGTCACCACTGTCCCAAAGTAGCTGCCCGACCGCTTTCCAGCTATTAGGCTGTGTCGCTCGCATTCCGATTCCCCAGGGACAGAGTGACAAGCTCAGCTTGGGTCACAGGCTCACTTCTTGGCCACAACACACAACACCTACCCTGACAGACTCTCAACAAGACAGCTTCCAAGGGGAGGGGTGTTCCTCCAAAGAAAAATAGCAGAGGAACTGGGGCGACATTCCCAAAGAATTGAGAAGGGGGTTCTGGACAAAAAAAAATGAGGTGTCTACTACAGATCCTGAAAAAACAGCTGAAGGATCATTAAGGACAAAGAGCATTTTCCCGGGGTTTTGCCTAGGAAACAAAGTCAGGCAGCATCCTGTCAAGGGGTGGGCCGGTAGAGGAGGTTTGGGAGATGGGAGGTTGAGAAAGAAGGTACCAGATGGCACCTCATATCAGGTTGCACGCCACAGAGTCCTCCCCTGGCTTCATTCGCTGACTCATCCATAGCCTTCAGAGAGATAAGGTAACCAACCACTAAGTAAATAAGCCACCAAGCTAGTGAGAAGTGACAGAGGAAACCGAAAAGGAATGTATTCATTCCACCAACAGTTATGTATAAATACGTTCATCTAAGGAAGAAGGCTGACTGAAGCATCCCCCTGCTTTGGGAGGATGAAGGAAGGGGTAAGTGATAACCGATCGATGAGATTCCGGACGTCAGAAGAGAAAGCCAGGAAAATAAGCTGACAGACTACAGGCAGGAAGCAGCCAGAGCCCTGCCAGAGTCACTTCTCCGGCTCCTGAAGATCTATCCGTTAGAATAGCAATGTAGGTTCCTTCCTGGACAGGCAACTTCCTTCACAGGCAACTTCCTTCACCATATGCTAATTCAATGCTTCATTTCTTACAGGAAGAATATTTCAATGTGCGTTGCAGAGTCTTAAGAAATCCACAGTGCCTCGAATAATGTAGACATCGCAAACAAAAGAACTGAAGATTAAAAAAGCACAGAGCTGGACTTGGGGGGTGGGGGATGCGGATGGAAAGCCTTTGCTTGCCTCCTTGCAACTTTGTTTCACTGGAATAGAACTCAAGATTCTCTGTACAATTTCAAGGCCTCAGCCTGACAGTTTCCGAAGGTCTTATTCCCCCTCCCCCTTCCCCACCCCCAGCTTTTTCACGCAAGACTTCTTTCGTTGCGCTGAGATGAAAATTTTTGGTGCAAAAAAGAGTGGCATTGACTCTAAGGAAAGGAGCTCAGACATGGAACTGTGACGTGTAATGTGTCAAAGCTTCAAAACGCCACTGCCAGAACCCAGGGATGTCTGTTTGCAGAGAGGCAGTGGGGAAAATTGCGGCCACTTCCAGCTGCACGTGTTGCTTCCACGTGAATCAAGCTGATGAATTTACAATAAGAACTTGAGCAAATATAGGAACGTGTGAAGGAAAAGCAGCAGCATGTTCCTTAAAGAGGAAACTCTTACTACTACCGCGTTACAATACTTTCCTTACTGGTCTCTGCCACCTAGATCACTTTTTCCACCTTAGTCCATTTCACACCCGCTCTCAGATGGATCTACCAAAGCCCCACCCTAAACACTTAGCGTGCCTACCCTCCTAAATCATTCTAAACTGAGCCCAATCTCCCTGCATTTTTCCTTGATGATTTTTGTCATGTCTGTGCACCATCCAAGTTATTACTTCCTTCTTTAATGATTTTTTAATTTATTTTGAGAAGGGAGAGGGGCAAAGAGAGGGAGCGAGAGAGAATACCTAGCAGGCTCCGCACTGTCAGCGCGGAGCCCGACACAGGGCTCGATCTCACCAACCACGAGATCGTGAGCTGAACTGAAATCAAGAGTCAGACGCTTCACCAACTGAGTCACCCGGCCGCCTGCAAATTACTGCTTCCTGAATATTAAGTTGCCTCATTTTCTTTACTTTGCCTCATCGTGAGGAATATTATCATTACCGTTTAAATATTTCCAAGGTGCGTTAATATAAATGCCTAAGTGATAAACTCTAAAATGGCCATCACATGCCACCAAAGACCATCTCGTGCATCCCCTAGCGGCACCGCACTGTCCTGGGCTGCTCCTAAGCACCCTTCATTCATACCCCCTGCACTCAGGCCAAAGCGGGCAATTCGCCGTTTCCCCCACACGCATCACTTGCTCTAATGTTTGTTCCACCATCCAACTCTACCTCTCTCATCACACTAATCATTCAAGCCCCAGCCCTCCACAGCCACCCCCCTCTGGAGATTTTCCCAGACTCCCACAGCCTGAAAGGATCTTGGCTCCCTGAGCTCTCTCGCTGCACTTGGAGCACCTAGGACTTCTCACTTCGGACTCTAGGATGGCCTCTTCAAAATACGACGTTTTGGTAGACACCTTTTCTTTTAGAACATCCGCAGGCTTCCTTAGACCAGACGTCATATAAGCTGATGAATTTATAATAGACCAGAGGTTTGTCAGTGTATTTTTAGGCTTCTTCTTCTTTTTTTTTTTTTTTAATTTTTTTGTTTTAATGTTTATTTATTCTTTGAGAGAGAAAGAGAGCACGAGCAGGGAGGGGCAGAGAGAGACACAGAATCTGAAACAGGCTCCAGGCTCTGAGCTGTCAGCACAGAGCCAGACATGGAGCTCAAACTCACAAACTGCGAGATCATGACCTGAGCCAAAGTTGGATGCTTAACCTAGGGGGCCACCTGCCAAGGCAATAGGGTAGCCCGTGGCTACCAGAACTGGGTTCTAGTTCTATGCACGTCCTGCAAAGACAGTGTGATGGTTAATTTCATGTGTCAACCAGACCAGGAACAGGGTACTCACACATTTGGCCAAACATTATTTTGAGTATGTCTTGAGGGTGTTCTGTAAGGAATTAACATTTCAGTTGGCAGACTGAGTAAAGCAGATTACCCCCCTAATGCGGGTGGGCCTCATCCAAGCAGTTGAAGATCTGACTAGAACAAAAGGCTGGAGTAAGAGAGACCTCCTCTCACCTGCCTGCCTTGAGCTGAGACACCGGTCTTTCCCCGCCTTCAGATTTCACCTGAAAAATCAGCTCTGTTTCCATCTTAAGCCTGCCAGCTTTCGGACTGGAACTACATCATTGACTTTGCGACTGCAGACTACAGATCCTGAGACTTGTCAACCTCCACAATCACGCAGGCCGATTCCTTATAATATAATAGATGTACATGCCTTTGTTCTGCTTTAGAATGTAAAGGTTCTAAAGATTTTGTTCCCCGTCTTTGAGGTCCCTGTCAAAATTTAGAAGCAACAAGAAAAGTCACATTAAAATTATGCCAGATTAGGGGCACCTGGGTGGCTCAGTCTGTAGAGCATCTGACTCTTGATTTCAGCTCAGGTCACGATTCCATGGTCGTGAGATTGAGCCCTGTGCAGGGCTTCATGCTGGGTGTGAGCCTGCTTAATATTCTCTCTCTCTCTCTCTCTCTCTCTCTCTTTCTCTCTCTCTCTCTCTCTCTCTCAAAAAAAAAAAAAATTATGCCAGATTATTATTCTGTAATTTTAAAAAATTTTCCCTAATTCAGGTGATGAAAATGGGGATCATCTATGAGATAAGATAAATATTTGGACTCGTAAATTAGACCTGAATGGGTTATGTTCTCTCCTTTCCCGACCCCCTAGAAAAGTGAAAACAAAAATGAGTAGGCTATTCCCACAGGGCCCTATGGAAACAATCAATTATCCTTTGTGTTTGCCCCCGCCTCCTGTGTCACGGTCCCTTCTCTTGCAACCATACATGTCTACACAAGCAGGTGTGCATGGCTTCCTCTCACCAGCAAACACCAGGAGCTAAAAAATGATGAAAGGAAGCTACTACTGCCTGAATGCTGCAGATAAAACATTGAAAGCAGAGAGCCCAGCAACCTGTGACCATGGAGATGAATTGTAATCAGCAAACCAAGGCCTCGCCTTCCATCTTTCTCTGGACATCCAAGAAATGGTTGGTTTAGAAACCCTGAGCCCACACACTATTTTCCAGCAACAACCACATAGCAACAGAATTAATACATCACAAGCTCAGCAGTCAAACACTGCTCACGGCCTGCTTATCAAAACCAAAGTTTAGATAGCAGGTACACCACAGTTCTTTTTCCAACACTAGGGCAGACTTGATGCCCCGAAGTACTTCCTCCACTGAAACTAAAGCACAGGATAAAATATATAAGCATCTTTTTAAAAACAGGTTGCTTAGCTCGCACAAAAGAAAAAGCGTCGACAAAGGCCAAAATGAAGTGAATTCAAGAACCCTGGGAAATAAAGATGCCAAGACCATCTCTGGCCCCGAGTTTCTGTTTCAACAGGTGCAAAGTCTCAAAGTTGATGAAATAAAGCGTGAAATCCCACTAAGGTAAAGAGTGTATTAGGAAACCCTTACCCAAACCTGGTGTCCCTTCCCAAGGGCTGCACTCTCAAGGTAGGACTAGAGAGGAAATAAACCCATCATAAGAAAGGGGGCAACAAGGAAATGGACATGTTTTGATCTTGAGGTTGCAGGGGGGGGGGGACTCCAGGTGGAATCTCCCCTGGGAACTTGTAAAGCCAGCCTTGAAATGGGTTTGCTGTCTGAATTAATACTCTGTGGTGGTGCCTTGAGATGATTGATTTGCAGACGTCAAAGTAAACCCTCGCCGGAGAAACAAAACCTCAACTCAGGACACAAGGCATTTCCACAATTTTCCACGGGAAATGAGCAGCTTACGGTAAGAAAAGAGAAAGAAATCACACAACACACAAGGAAACAAGACACTAAAACAAATAGGCAGAGAGTTCCACAGGTAGCAAAATCAGATCACAGAGAGCTCAAGGACTGAGATTAAGCAACACAGAATGCAAGCTTTTTCGATGCCACCGTCCCTTGCCTGCTTTCTCCCGTCTCCGTACGTAAACCTCCATCAATGTTCTGTCTCTCCACACCTTTCTACTTCTTCCGAGTCTCTACTCTTGCTTTTCATCTTTTTCGACCTCTCTTTCTCCACAGGCCCTGGAGGGACGCAAAGCACTACTACGAACATGTCCAAATCTTTCCACGAAGGAAGAAAGGAAAGAGAAAAGAAAATTTGTCCCCCCCACGCCACCACTTTTCCTCTACCACTCTTGTAGGTGGGCTTCCTGAAGAGCAGCTACAGTGACTCCCCCACTGCCCAGTCACCCCTAAACTGCAGCCCAGCTTCCACATGCCCCCCCACCACTCTAATGAAACAGCCCTTACCCTAATGTCCTGAGTTACCACATCACCAAATGCAATCAACTTTTATCTTACCTGCACATACCAAAGGTATGTGCACTTTGACTAAGTCCTTCCTTTCAGAAACTTTCTTCCTCCTCCAGCCTCTATGACATCACGCTCTTCTGATTTTTCTCTTACCTCTCTGGTCATGTCCAACTAGTCTCCTTTGAGTGTTACGTCTCCTCTGCTCACTTCTTAAAATGTAGCTGTTTTAAAGTTTTCATTCTTGGGGTGCCTGGGTGGCCTAGTCAGTTGAGCATTTGACTCTTGATTTTGGCTTAGGTCATGATCCCAGGGTCGTGGGATGGGAGCTCCACTCAGCGTGGAGCCTGCTTAAGATTCTCTCTCTCCCTCTGCCCCCATCCTCCACTTGTGCACTCTCTCTCAAAAAAAATAAATAAAAATAAAAATAAAATAAAGTTTCCATTCTCAACACTTTTCACATCCTCCCTGGCCATATCATCCACTCTCAGGGCTCAAAACAGCAGTCCATCTCTGGGGCACGCATAATCTGGCAATATAAGACATCTTTCCAGAAGACGTTCCAACATGAATAGTTTCAAGAGGATCCATTTCCAGATCCTCAATTGCCATGTGTTTTCCTTCCTAGAATCAATCTGCCTGAGAATATGTGACACCTTGATGACAGGCGTCTTCCTTCATAAGTTCCTTCTTGCTCATCCTAAATCTGATAAGGGCACATTTCTTCAGAGTTTATGTAAAAATCTCTGGGCCAGCAACTTGAAAAGTTGCTGTAGGAAAGAACAACCTGATGGCTGCCAGAGGGGAAGGGGTTGGGGGATAGGTAAAATGGGTGAAGGGGAGTGGGAGGTATAGGCTTCCAGTTATGGAATGAATAAGTCACAGCATGAAAGGTACAGCAGAGGGAATATAGTCAGTCAATGGTATTGTAATAATGTTGTATGGTGACAGACAGTAGCTACACTTGTGGTGAGCATGGCATCACAGTTAGACTTGTCACATCACTATGTTGTACACCTGAAAGCAATATAAGATTGTGTGTCGACTAAACTTCAATTAAAAAAAAAAAATGCCATAGGTACTGAGACTACCTACAAGGACTATAATATAGTGAATGACTATAATATGGGTAATAAATGCTCTTGTAAGTTAGAAGGGTTCCAATCCTGCTTTCAATAAAATTGAACAGGGGCTCCTGGGTGGCTCAGTCAGCTCAGGTCATGATCTCGTGGTTCGTTGGTTTGAGCCCCCTGTGGGGCTTTGTGATTACAGCTCAGAGCCTGGAGTCTGCTTCAGATTCTGTGTCTCCCTCCCTCTCTCTCTCTCTGCCTGTCCCCCACTCATGCTCTATCTCTCTCAAAAATAAATAAACATTAAAAAATAAAATAAAAATATTGGGGCACCTGGGTGGCTCAGTCGGTTAAGCGTCGACTCTTGATTTCGGCTCAGGTCATGATCTCACGGTTTGTGAGTTCAAGCCCTTCACTGGGCTCTGCACTGACAGTGTGGAGCCTGTTTGATATTCTCTCTCTCTCCCTCTCTCTCTGCCCTGCTCTCTCCCTCTCTCTCAAAAGTAAATAAACATCTAAAAAAGTAAAATAATGGGGTGCCTGGGTGGCTCGGTCGGTTAAGCGGCCGACTTCAGCTCAGGTCATGATCTCGCAGTCCGTGAGTTCGAGCCCGCGTCGGGCTTTGTGCTGACAGCTCAGAGCCTGGAACCTGTTTCAGATTCTGTGTCTCCCTCTCTCTGACCCTCCCCTGTTCATGCTCTGTCTCTGTCTGTCTCAAAAATAAATAAACATTAAAAAAAAAAAACCTCTTAATTTCAAATAAATAAATAAAATAAAAAATAAAAAAGTAAAATAATAATAAAATAAATAAAATTGAAGAAAGACCAAATGGAGTTGTCAGCATATTGATCATTTGATGATAGTTTTTGATGATACATCTATATGTGAATTGGGGCTTCTAATTCAGAAGGGGGTTGAAGAACTAATTGGCAGTTGCTATAACAACTTCTTCCATCCTCATTCACTTATTTATCCAACCAGTGTTTCTCAGCATTAATATCAAAGCAAGGAAAAATATTAAGACAATTTATGCTGAGCCCTGTGTTGTTCTAGCAATAAGGAATATTCATCCATGGATAGGTAAACTAGTAGGAGAAAAATCCCAGCCCCCCCCAACCTCATTAAAAGATGCAGTTCCAGTAATATTTTACGTTTGTGCTTAATGATTGTGTATTTAAACTATAATTGTGTGTTAATCAGTAATCAATTGTGTACTAAGAATAATTAATGATAGCTCAAGCGAGAATAAATTAATTAACACTTAGAGCCTTAGGGTCTCAGGAGGCAAAATTTCTTTTAATAAACATATAGTAATATTTGCTCAGACAAGTATAAAAGCACATTCAAGAAAAATCTTTCAAGCATAAAAATTACTTTAGGATTACATCGCATGGAAAGATAGAATGGAAATACAAGTTCAAGGAGAAAAAGGAAAGTTGTGAAACCTTTACTCTGTTGAAGATGAGCTTGTTTATACATTTTTTAAATGGATGATGAATATGTAAAAATATTGAATCTTTATGTTGTATACTTGAAACTCATATAATGTATGTCAATTGCACCTCAATAAAAATTTATCTTGAATTAAGTCTTCTGAATTAATTTAAAAATTGAGAGATTGTCATGCACTAGACCTGATGAAACATTTCATATTGTCATTTCAAGTGTTAAACCTGAGACATAAAAAGAAATGGGTGATGGTCGGTAGCAAATGACACTGGCACTAAGTTTCTAGTGGATGCATTAAAATGAGGGATGTGACTGTTTTTTATGTTGATATTTAAAATACATTAGAAATGACATCTTTTGCAAATATTCTAACTTATAATAAAGAAATTTATGTCAACTTAAAAATGTCAACTTAAAATATGTGAGGGTATGGCTCAGTCTGTTAGGCGTCCGACTTCAGGTCAGGTCATGATCTCACAGTTCATGAGTTCAAGCCCCGCATCAGGCTCTGTGCTGACAGCTCAGAGCCTGGAACCTGCTTCGGATTCTGTGTCTCCCTCTCTCTCTCCTCCTCCCCTACTCGCGCTCTGTCTCTCTCTCTCAAAAGTAAGTAAACATTTAAAAAATTAATAAAATTTTTAAAATGTGAGGGTAAATACTGTAAAATTCCATTTATATGATGTTACAGAAGAGGGAAAATTAACCTATCATGAAAAAATCAGAACAGCGGTTGCCTCTAGAAGGGACGGGGACACAGACTGACTGCAAAAGAGTTCAAGGGAACTCTTTGTTATAAACGCAAAAGCATTTGTCAAACATCATCGAATGGGGTACTTAAAAATGTGTACATTTCACTGAGGCAAATTTTACTTCAAGCAAAAAAGAAAAACTACTAATATAGGTAGTGTCATGCATGCCAAAAAATTTAGAGGTGAAATATATTGGTGTCAAACATGTATTTGGAAACGTACAAAAAATAAAATGGATTGAAAATGGACAGATGTAGAGATAAGTAATGTAACTAAAGCAAAATGTTTATGGGAGAATCTAGGTGGTGTGTGTATGTTGCTCACTGCTCAAGTATTTCAACTTTTCTGTATGTTGAAAATATTCACAGTAAAGTATTGGGCAAAGTGCACAAATGAGAATATTTTTTTCATAATTCTTTGAGGGACATGTGGGCAAAAGTTTGAGACCATTGGTTTCCATTATCACCATTTGCTAATGAATCTCTAACTTCAACAGCCCAAACCTCTCTCCAGAATCCCAATAATCTTTCCGTCTTCTCCTGGACCACTCCATCTGGATTTCCCATCAGATCTAAAACTCAACAGATCCAAATATGAATTTACTGTCTTCCCGTGTCAGTTAGAAATATCATCAAGTGACAGAATGTAACAAACAAAACGAGGGCAATTTTTCTTACATAACAAGAGATCTGGAGGTGGACGGCTGCTGGCGTTGGCTCAGCAGCTCAACGATTTCCTGGCAGGTCTGCCATTCACTTGGCCTTTCCTCATAGCCACAAAGTGTTCTACTGTTCCAGGCATCATGTCTGAGTTCAAGATAGGAAAAAGGGGAAGGAAGCAATGCCAGTGACAACTGAACTTTTATTAACACAACTTCAGATTTTCCAGAAGCCTCCAGCAGCCTTCCACATAAATACCATTAATCAGAACTGCAAAGGAAACCAGGAGGCAGGTACCCAGCTTCCCTGTCTTCTAAATTGGATATAGGATTGGGTGACAGGAAAGCCCAGCTACAGTATATATAACATTCTCCCCCAAACCTGTTCCACCTCCTATACTCCCTCTCTGAATTAATGGTCCCTGGACCTGATTAATTACCCAAGTAAGGAGGCCAGGAATCATCCTTACCTTTCTTTCCTCTCTACTCCTCATATTCACAGTCTTGATCTTTTCTCAGTCTTTGAGTCTCTCCCAGATCTGAGCCTCCTTCCTATATCCACTGCCACTGTCTTGGTTCAAGTTCTCATTTCTTCCCTGAACTGCTTAGTCTCAAGTCTTAACTTTAAACCATCTTCCATGTGGCCCCAGCTTGACCATTCTAAAAATAGACATCTAACCATCTTATCGCCTGCCTAGATCTTGTCTGTGGCTTTGCATGACACCTAGTTTAAAAGCTAACTTCCTGAGTATGTCATGTATTTTAGCCCCCCATTTTCGTATAATAATGGATTCTTGCAAATGTGTGATCAGTCAGGGTGCCCCAGTCCTGTCAAGGGTCAGCTCCCCTAAGACACAACTTTATAGATGGGGAGGGGGGAGCTGGGAAAGTCAATATTCAAAATCTAAACCTGTTATGCTAGGTAGGGAACCATCTGTCTCTAATACATGTGAGCTAAAATCATAGTATGAAGGAATAATACATTTACATGTTATTGTAAGGGTTCTGTTCTCAAGAGTTTTGATATATCATCTCTAAATGCATTTTGTCTTAGAGACTTAAAATTCAACAATATATTTAAAATATATCATTGCTGTTCATTCAGTTCAGATTTATTGAATGCCCACTAGGTACGAGACCCTACCCTTTAGTTCTTTTCCTTCATAATAGAGCAGAAATGAGAGACCTAGAAGAGTGTTTGATGGAAGCTATTTGCCTCTTTCTGCATACCTAATGACTCACATCTTTGTCTCTACTGCACTATTTGAGACTTATTACCAGAATCAGCACTTTCATTTTTCTGGCTTCTTACTCATTTTCATAAATAAAATTCACTATTCAAACAAATGTCCAAAGACACAGATGGAGGCAAAGATGGCAACATGGTAGAAACCAGTTGATTGATAAGAGTGTGATGCGGTGATAGCTTAGCTTTAGAGAGTACTTACTCTGTGCCAGGCACTGTTCTAGGCACTTTACAAAGAGTAACTGAATCCTCACAACTCTACGAAGCAGGTGCTATGATCTCCATGTTGCAAATGAAGAAACTGAGACCCAAGGATACTTTTGGACCTTTGTCAGCTGAGAGCTATGCCCACCACCTCCCAGATTCACCTCCTGTCTGTTCCACTTGAGCTAACTACATTTCTCGTAGTTGGAGGTCGTGTGTATGGGGGGAGGGACTTTGGTCTCTCCAGCCCTGTGGTTTTGTACATGCTGTCCCATCTGCCTGGACTGCTCTTCCTTTGTGCTCACCTCATTCTTGAAGACCAGGTCAGGCCCACTCTCCTCTGTAAAGTCTTCCCTGTCTAACGAGGTGAGGTCCAGATCTGCTGGCCAGCACCTTGCCCAACCTCCCCATCTTGCTGTAACTATGTGCTTACAGATGTCTCTCTACCACCATAGAAGATACTGCCAGGCCTGGCTGTCTCATTGTTGAGTCCCTGGGGCTTGCTACTATGCCTAGCCTATAATTGGCACTTCAAGTTTTGCTGAATTGGTGCACAGGATTCCTGGGTTTTACACTTTCTTGTCGCCCCCATACCGTCTGGCACCACATATTGCAGACTCTTAGTCAATGGGAGCGGGAGCCTGGTTTCCCTGCCAGCAGCCTAACTTAATAAAACAGCAACACAAAGCCCGCCCCCCCGCTTTTTCTCCCGTGTCCACATCACAATTTAATACCCCAGGATCTGAATTCCTTTCGAAGCCCTCCCACCAGTCGAATCCAGCGGGACCCGAGGGGTCTGACTGACTCCCCCGTTCAGTGTAGAAGGGGCAGGGTGGGGAGCCATCAGGGCGCAGGGTAACCGCATCCCGCGCCTTCTGCCAGTTCTTGCCTATTAAGGTAAGAGTTCTCGGAGGAGTGCGGGAGCGACCGAAGCGGGGGGATCCCCAGAAGGGGCCCAGCGGCCGGTGCGCTCGCCCGGCGCCGGGGGAGCACAGCCCGGGTACTGCCAGCTTCAGGGCGGCCCCGGGGTCCTACTTTTCTCTTCTGCCCGAGGCCACCTTCCTAGGTTTCCACAGCCACTGGGGCCGCGTCCTCATTCTCAACCGCCACCGCAGGCCTCAAATGAGTCTCTGCACAGGGCGCTGATTAAATGGGTCTCCGGTCCCCAGCGGACGCTCCTACCCGTCAGATGCCCGCGGAAGCACCGAGAGCGCTGCGCCCGCGGGGCCCCGCAACCGAGGTAAGGTCCCGCGCTGCGGGGGCACAGCGGAGGACGCGTCCTTCCGGCCTTCGGCTCTCCGCCCCCTCTGCGCCCCGACCCCACGCCAGTCTCTCGGGGTCCCATAGGGCCCGCTCCAGCCCCGCGCCGGGCGCAGGCCCCGCCCCACCGCCCCGCCCCCCGCAGGCCCCGCCCACGGTCCCTCGCGCTCCGCCCCCTCCCCGCCGGCTCCCGCCGCTCCCGGCGCTCCGAGCGCGGGCCTGGGGACTCGGGATCCCGCCGCCGGGGCCGCAGCATGGGGCGCTTCCGCGGGGGCCTGCGATGCATCAAGTACCTGCTGCTCGGCTTCAACCTGCTCTTCTGGGTGAGACCCGGAGCCCGGAGGGCCGGGCAGGGGAGGGGCCGGGCGGGGGCGCGGGGCCAGGGTCCCCGGGGAGCTGGCCTTTGCGGCGTCCGAGCCGGGCTCCTGAAGGCTGGGTGTTCAAACAGGCGGAGGTGTGGAAGAGGCAGACAAAGAGGGAGGGGGAAATAAAAGGGGAGGGATGGAGGGGAAGGAAGCACAGAGGGAGGGAGAGGTTGAGCAACAAGAAACGGTGAGAAGGTGGGGGGACACCTTGTGGATCTTACCTTTAAGGAACCTCTGCCTCAGCTGGTGACTCCAGATGCGGGGACACCAGCCCCTCCTCACCTCACCTCCTGAGGAGTGGGTCCCCCCAGCCTTCAGGGCACTCACCCCTTCTTGCTCTCCCTTTCTACCGCAGCGGGGGCCTGGCCAGGGCGCTGGAAGAGAACCCCCCCCCCCTCCGGGCCCAGGAGGGGGCTGCCGGGGGGTGGTGCCCCAAAGGGCGTGTGTGGAGACACCACCTGGCGAGGATGGTTTTGTTTAGGAAATTGGGGGTAGGAGTGAAAATGGTATGGGGTGGGGGGTCGTCCTTATTCTGGGTGTTAGAAGAGGGTACCACGGGCTGGGAGGGGGTGGTGGTGCTCTTCTGCGAAGCGTATGGACGGAAGAGAGGGGCTTGCAAAGGGCATCGGCATCTCCCCACAACCCCTAGCCCGCAGCCTCTGCTAAATAACACAGATGATCTCATTCAACTTTGCATTGAACCAGCATTCCCCGGATTAGTGTGGTTCACAGAGAGACAGGGCCATGCCCCTGGTCTCCTATATTATTGGGACGAGGTTAGGGCCAGACCATCCCTAGATCCCCGGCTATCCTGTCTCGGGCCCTGGAGGACAAGGTCTAAAAATTGTTTTCTCTGCACGTTCTTGCTTGGGCTTTCTCAAGAAACTGTCGGTCAGTATAACTGCTCAGTTAGACCCTGGGGGAAAATAAAAATCTTGTTTTGGGTGAACAGGTTCTTAAAGCTGGGGTGGTGGGTTGGGGGGGGGGGGGAGCAGCAGTGGCCCGGGTGCTTTGAAACAGCCAGGAAGGAAGAGGTAGGTTGGTGATTGTCCTATGGGCTCTGGGGAGTCGGTCTTCCCATGGCTGCAACTAATTAATTATTGAGTGATGGGCTCTGCTCATGTCTGCCAACCCATTAGCCCAGATGGCTGGGTGACTTCAGCAACTGCAGCCTCTCAGAAGACAAGTTACCAGGCTCAGCATCCTGCAGCAGGGGAAGGTGTGAAGGAGGCACCCCAAAGACAGCCCCTGAATTTTAAAAATACACATGGTTTTTGTATCCCAGGCATTTACACTCAGCCTACTGTAGGGAGGGACATTTCTAAAGGCCCTTTATGTTGTGCTTTTTAATAGTGTGGCTTAATTTCAAAAGCTGTTAATTATAGATGTCATGCTTGGGTGATACCCTTCGCTCTCGCTGCTTACAAATTCAAAACAAGTTTCATATCAGCCTTAGAAGGAATTCTCGGGCTGGGCTCAGTGCTTACTTAGTGCCTGATGTTATGCCAGCCCTTCCAGGGATAAGAGGAAGCATTTCTTGAATGTTTTCTGTGTGTCAGGGACAGTGCTAAGCACATTGCATTCATTATTACACCTAATCCTCACAACAGTCCTCACGTGTATAATATTGCTATCCCCATTTTTACAGTTGAAGAAAGAGGCTCAAATAGGTTGACTTGCCCAAGGTCAAATAGCTAGTGAGTGGCAGAGGCAGGACTCGAACTCCTAAACACTGTGGTACATCACACTCCTAAGCAGGGGTTCTCAAAGAGTGGTTCCTAGACGAGCAGCATCAGCATTTCCTTAGAACTTGTCAGAAATGCATATTCTCAGCTCCATTCTAGGCCTGCTGAAGCAGGAACTCTGGGGGAGGGACCCAGCAATCTATTCTAGCAACCCTTCTAGGTAATTCTGATGCATGCTTGAGTTTGAGAACCACTGTTAAACAATTATTAAATAAGTATTATAAAGCTCATTTATCACATATAAATATAAATTAATATGTATAATTTGTCAATATAAAATGCTGTTCCCTAAGTTTGCTAATGTTGTTAAGGAAACAAGCCCAATGCATATAGAACAACAAGTTAATAAGTATATAATCAAGCGAAAAGTTCACACTTCTGGCCATAAGCACAGTAAAGAAGGGAAGTAGGAACGAAGTGATGTTTGAGTGTCTGCCATGTGTTAGCTACTGGGGTTAGTCGTGACCTTTTATATGTATGATCTAATTAAGGAATTCAGAGAAAGGATCACAGCAATAGTGAGGAGTCAGGACTCTTGTCCTGAAGAATAGGGTGCTTAAGCTGAACCCCGAAGGACTGTTGAATGAAGGTAGGCAAGGCAAGGGAGCGATGCCACCATCCAGTCTGACAAAGCGGTCAGGCTTGAGTGCAGAGATCCCAGGCAGAGTGTGCTTGAGTAAGCTATTCTCATCTCTAAGAGTCTGTTTTCTCGTCCATACTATTGAGGTAACGGGGTTGTCAGGAGGATTAAAAGGAAATGTGTAAAGCGCCTGACCTCCTCTTCCTATGAGTCTAGTACGTAGTAAGTGCTCAAAAAGCGTTGTTATTAGTGCAGACAGGAAGCATTCGATAAAAATTAGCTCTCTTTCCCGAGTCCCGTGATTTGGGGGAATAGCCTGTCTGTTTGCCAAATGGCTTGCAGCTTGTCTTTGTTTTAGGATAACTACATGTTATCTTCTCAATTCGTACTCACGAATTTGGAGCGCTAGAACTCGGAGTGCTCGGAGAGCAGGAGTTTTTTGTTTGTTTTGTTTTTATGTCTTGTTCACAGTTGCACCTCCAGTGCCTAGAACAGAACCCAGCACGCAGGAGCCGCTCAATGAATAGTCTGTAGAATGAATTCATGAATCTGCAGGTTAGAGGACGTGGTACAAATAACCTTTCCAGTTTGCACAGATAATCAATGATCGACTTTATCTGGATGACTGAGCCTATCTCTTCCCGCTCATTACCTGCCAATTTGTTCTGTCTTGGGCA
Organism: Acinonyx jubatus; assembly: GCF_027475565.1. Lineage (NCBI taxonomy): Eukaryota > Metazoa > Chordata > Mammalia > Carnivora > Felidae > Acinonyx > Acinonyx jubatus. The sequence continues at coordinate 96,814,713 of NC_069381.1, read as the reverse complement.
GATTGAGCACAGGACAGGGGCAGGGATGGGTGCGGGTGGTATGGGGTCTTCCTCTCTCCCAACTCCATGGGAGGGTGGGGACTGTGGGTCTCAGAGCAGCAGCAGTTACAAGAGGCCTTCCCAGGTCCTCTACACGCACAACCACAGGGAAACGGCCAGCTGAAACCAATACATAATGACTTAGGGGAAAATGAGTATTTGGGATAAATTATCTAGATGTCTACCTTCACTGTAACTGAGGGAACCTGATTCCAGAAAAGCCCCACCCTCGTTTCTGAAGTTGTTTTTCCTGGTTGGAGGGGTTTGTGGGGAGGTTGGGGAATGGGCAGAGGGTGGGGGCCAGTTTTCCTGGAAGGCTGGGCTTTAACTGTGATATTCAGGTGTAATATTGCCACACACTGTTGGATGTTTGGGTGTCTGCCCCTCTGAGATAGAAGGTCCCCCTCGGGGACTACACTCTCTTTCCTATCAGGCCTTCAACAGAAGGCAGGCAAGGAGGTAGGGGTGGGTGTGTTCTGTGATCTGCAATTTGACAAATCAATTTGCAGCCTCCTCTGGCAGTTTGGTTTAAGTAAGCCTCCCCAGGCTGTGCTCCTGATTTTATATACATTCAGCTAGATCCTGCCAGAGCCAGCACAGCACTGCCTGGCCCAGGGCCGCTGACTGTATTCACCACTGAATTTTTAAAAACAGAAGTACAGCCTAGCCATGAACCCCACCAAATTCATGTCTGTTATCATGGTCGATGTCTAACATGGAACCCCTCCCAACATCTGTCATGTCTAAATTCGGACACTGCAATCAGATAGCACAGTATATTCCCATGCCTTTCACTGAAATCACCTTTATTTTTTTCTTCTGTTGCATAGCAATATAAACAAAACACCACAGTCCACCACACTGCATATGTTGGTTTCAAGAAAAACCTGGGCGCTGTTTATTCCTTGGTTTATTGTTGTACGCTCAGCGTTTTCCTATCATTGTGCTATACCGAGCAACTTGGTGTTAGCGACCGACAGGAAGCAGGACTGCTCATTGTTGAAAGTCACATGCCATATATGGCTTGTCTGAAGTTTCTCTCCTTTCCTTCTCACCACTATTCATGCAGCTTTGGGGTTTCAGTCGGTGATGTCTAGCAGGTGCTGTTGGGAAAGACTGTGTTCCGTGGGCTGGGGAGTAAAACATATTTGACCCTACTGAAGCTTACACAGGTTGCCTCCTCCACTTTGTCAAATTGAATTCAAACAGCGACTTCAGAGCTACCACCTGTTCAGAACACTGGTTTAGAAAAATACCTGAAGAAAGTATTCTTTGGAGTCCATCCAAAAGCTAGACCACCCCAGAAGGCAGACAGGAATTTCCTTGGCCTTCTTGTAGGACAGTCTTTGTTTCTGATTTCTGTCTGGGGGGGAAGATAGCAGTGGAGGCCAGCCTCCCCTAACGTGGACAAGAGGGGCCTAGCGTTGCTGGAGGGGGCAAGGAGTCTATGACAGGGCCAGTGTGTGGAGGCTAGAGGTATAGTGCCAGTAGTCGGGTAGACCTCGGACAGGTCCAGGCAGTATGGCCATTCAAATCCAGGAACTCAAAGCCAGGAAGGTGGATACTGGCATCACACTGCCTGGGGTTATTCTTGCCTGTATTATTTACTAACTAGGGGACCTTGGACAAGTTGTTAAACCTCTTTGAGCTTCAGTTTTCTCATCTATAAAATAGACATAATTGAGTACCAACATCCATCTGTGATTTTTGTGCAGATAAAATGAGTTACTATAGGCAAAATAGTAAGTATAGTACGTGTGCATAGGTAACACTCAATAACGTAAGCTATTAGCAGCAGTCATATTTAAGCATTAGAAGTACAAGTAGAAACCAGAATCCAAGAGGTTCATAAAGGTAAAGAGAAGTGGCAGATAGGTGGCCTAGGTCCAACCGACCAACTAAAAGGGCAAGAGTTTCATAGCTTCCGAAAAGCATGGAGTCCAAAGGACAGATGTCCTCCTCTGCAGTTACTCAGGAGACATATGCTGATGACCTACTGTGTGCCCGGCACCCTGCCAAGTGCTTGGGCATTCAAAAATGATTAAGACACAGTCCTTGACCTTGAGACGCTCATGCCTCTATGTTAGCGCTCCATTTTCCCTTTCACTGTGGCTTATTTCCTCTCTAGTGTCTTTGTTCCTCGAGGGCAGTGACTGTTTCTTGCTGGGATCCTCCTTTGTCTCTCCGCACCTAGAAGAGGTTCAGCGGTCACTGGCAAAGCTCTGGCCAACAGGACTACGTTCACTGATGGCAGCACAAGGGCTGCCTGTTTGTGCCCTGTTCTCCCTCTCTACTACCAAGGGGAAGGCTTTGAGAAGCGATGGGAAAGCCTTTGGTGATTGCCGCCCCTCTCACTTCAGTGTGTCTGCAAATCATTGGAAGGTCTTGTCCAAATATCCACTTTGCTCAGTAGGTCTGCATCTCTAACAAGCCTCCCAGTGATGGCTGATGCTGCTGGTCTAGGGAATACACTTTGGTTTAGATGTGGCCTGAAGAGGTCAAAGACCTCCTGGTAGCTCTCATTTCTGAACGGGGCAGAGAGTACCCTTTGTTTTGGCTTCCTTATGGCATTTCTCTTAAAAGACTTTTTTTTTTTTCACATTAAGACTTGATGGTTTCTAGAATTACCCAGTGACCATGTGTCCATTGTTCACTTCATTTCACTGTGCAATTCTAGAACATGCATGCAATATCCTTATGTCTCCAACCATGTGTCACAAAAAAGAACATAACCTCCATCCCCTACGTTAATATTGACCATTAACATCACAACAGGGCTGTTCTCCTGAAGTAAGTGATGCTGTACTGACCACTGAGGCAAATCACGTCATGGTTGCTAAAGAATTTGGAGAAGGAATTGAGGGAGAAGCAGGTAAAATGAGAATATCCGATTGGCTGAGAGCATATCTTACAGATGAGTAAGGGTTACCTTGGCCGGCCTTTTTCATCCTTTTTGGATTTAATTAGACACAAAAATAATAATGCTAATTAACATTCATATGATGTTTTAGTTTACAAAATGCTTTCACATGCCTTATCCCATTTGATCACACATTGCAACGGGCCCATGACATAATGTAATTATCCCCATTTTACAGATGTGGAAGCCGAGAGTCAGGTCCAGTATATGAGAGGCAGGAGAGAGGTTGAGAACATGACTGATCAGTTTAAGACAGAGGAAAAGCAAGATGGGAATTGAGAAAGGGTATATATGTATCAAGAGACAGTTTTTAAACTTAATTTCAGGAGCAAAACCTTGAGGAAGAATAGTAAGCATTATATAAATGTAAGCTGTGTGCTGCTGCTTTCCTGAGCGCATTTTCTACATTAGCTCCTTAAATCCTCACTCCAATCTCCAAAATAGCAGCTATTGTTACCCCTAGTTTGCACAGGAGGAGACAGAGGTGCAGACACTTTAAGAGACTTGGCGGGGACTCCGAGCCAGCCAGCGACAGAGCTGGGTTTCCGTGTGTGGCCCCAGACTCTCTGGTGTCAACCACTCTAAGTCTGCAGACCAGCAGGAGAGAAGGTTGGAGCTGTGATGAACGTGTGCATTCCAGTATGGTGACCGTGCTAGTAACCATATGCGGCGACTCAGATTTAAATTAGTTAGTATTAAAAGAGACTTAATATTCAGCTCCCCAGTCACAGTAGCCCCATGTCAAGTGCTTGATAACCATAGGGGGCTAGTGGCTACAATACTGGACAGAGAGGGAACATCTATATTCACATCACTGGGAAAAGTTCTATTGGATAGCTCTAGCCTAAGTATAGTTATTCTTTCTCTCTAAACCATTTTTTCTGTTTATCTCTCATTAGGTCTTATAAAACTAAAGAGAGAGGGGAAGTATAGTTTTTAGAAAGGGGCACTGACGTCTGGAGTATCGGATGATTGAGAAAACTCAAGGGGATTCTAGCTATCCTGGAAAGAGCATAGAGCTAAAATAAAAGTGAGGGGAGACAGGTAGCAGAAGACTTAGCTATTGGTACTATGGGACTGGTGTTTCCTACCTTGAGTAGGATTCAGTTTTCAGTTTGACTGTATGTAGTAACATTAGCACGTCTATCACCATAATGAAACTCAGTGCCACTCCCACTCCTAACACTCACTCCCTCTCCTAAGTGTGAACCGTGACCTCATTTAACCTCTTAGGGAGGCACTGTTATTACCTCCACTTTGCAGATGAGGAAGCTGAGGGTTAGAGGGATCAGGTGTCTTGCTCAGGATCACAGACTAGTAAGTGACAGAGCCTGATTCCAATCTAGGATGCCTAGAACCTCCGCCTGTCGACACCGCAGCACTATATGGTGGATGTTTTTGTTATGATCCAGCCTGAGGGCATCACTATGCAGTCAGAATACTCAGAAGCGGTAAAATTTTCAAGAAGAATCGTTGGCAGTGTTCCCAAGTGCGTGCCAAGCCCCGTCCTCCCCATTGTAATGGTGGTTGGGAAAGAGTCAGCTCATAAACTGGGCCACGGAAGTTGGGCGAGGATGGCAAAGCCCCCTGTGGAGCAGGGCCTGGTGCCCTGAAAGTTGCTGTCACTCAGCCAGGAAGCCCATTTGCTCTCCCTGCACACACTCGAATCTGTCCGGTCCCCTGTTAATGCCCCAGCGCTGTCTGCCTTCACGGCACAAATGGCTTCTGGCAAAATTGCTGTTAAGTAAAAGCTCTCTAGAACACCAAGCTGGACTTTCAGGATTTCTCCGGGATTCCATCCAAGCTAACTTTTTAATAAACCAAAGCTTTTAGGCTTGTTCCAGTCTGACCTGAGTTCTACCTGAAACATTTATTTCCTCCTGTTGTTTCTCTGTACCATCTAAAACTGGATGGAGAGCATTATCATAGATTGATATTTAAGAATCCTATGTATCTCAAGAATAATTATTGAGATACCTTGAACGATATTAGGCTCTAAAACAAATATTGCTTCATGCCCAGTCTTTGCTCATATAAAGCTTGACACAGATGAGATATCACAGTAGGCATTGGAGCCCTCAAGGTATATGTCTACTCAGAGGGCGAGCCTGGGATAAGAGCCAGCCAGGTGTTGTAAGGAGGAAGTCAGAGGATGTAGAAAAGGCCATTACTGTGCTCCTGGGAAGTCATCCACTAGGTGAGCTAAGGCAGACAGCGGATTTCATTCACTTCAGTGACTTGGTGGGTTGGATGTTAGTTCTGTATTTGATCTTCCCTTGATGAAGCCATCTGCTCACTGGAATCATTAGCCAGCAGTCTGTGATATTTGTGTTGCTGTCAAAGACAACTATACGGCCATCACCTTTCTCCTAATCCTTGCTGATTACTTCCCCCCCTCCTCCTTTGCCCTGTATCTCTTTAGAGACAAGGCGTTGTGTAGAACCACTGAGTAAATGCGACACACTTTCCAGCACCTGTCTTGTGTCTGCTTTGGGGTGGAGGAAAGCTCCACCCCAGGTTGGTTTCCTTCTCCTGTCCCCGGGGTGACCCAGCACTTCCACACTGCCTCCCACGCAATGCCATGCTGGTTGAGCCACACAAGTTAACTTCCTAATGACCTAAACAAGCACAAGAAGGCGTGTTTGGCTCAAATCTATAACCCGGCATTCTTTCCAGAGAGGACATGCTCCTGATTCTGTCGCGATGTTGATTGCAGAACATTACCATCAGTGCAGAGAATTCAACATGGATTGGTTTTAAAATATATCCTTACCCGGAGGCAGTCTTTCGGGAATTTCTGAAGCACGAGCTTGTTCTAATGAAACCGTTATGAGAAAAATAATAGGGAAAATCAGAAACCCTGGTATCTAACCAGCACATTTCCAAGCTAACATACACTGCTGCAGCCCTGCCTCCCCGTTACACCTCACCTGCTCCGGATGTCAGGGCAAAGGCAGCGAGCTTCCTCAGATCTCCTGTGGCCTTTGGCTCTTGGGTTTCTTCTGACAAAATCCTCGATTTTGAGAAAGTGCTGCCTGCCTCCTTTCACTGAATAAGGGGATGAAAATCTTGGGAGCTGGCTTTCCTCCTTGAGAAAATTAGTGTCACCATCCAGAGCAAATGTGCTTCTGACGTTTGCCTGCTGAAAGGATGAAACTCCATTACCCTTATGGTATCATAATGTGGTTTGCAATCACATCAAAACTGTGAGTGCTCATTACGTGATTCCATCCGGGATGAGAACTGCCCCTGAGCTTAAAAGCTTTTAATGGAAACTCTGGGGTTCAAGTGTCATTTCCAGCTTTGCGTGACTTCATCCCAAAGAAGAGATTTGCAGATGAGTTGGGTTGTGGGCGCACATGGGGTTGACCCTGGAGAAGCAAGAATACAAAATTGCTTTGGTTCAGTCTTTCATTCGAGTCCTTGATTGCTGCTCTAATTGCAATCATATGTCCCTGCCTGTAAAAGGCGTGTGGAGATGTACCCTGTGTCCACGCATGAGGGGACAGCACACATCCGCACAGGCTTAGGAAACACGGAAGTGGATAACTATCTGCGCTGGTTTTGTTTTGGTTTTCTGTGGGAAAGTGTTTTGCTGAGTATATTCAGCAGTGTGTTCACACAGTGCCTTCCAAGGTGTCTGCACAGTGTTTCCCAGGCTCAGATGTTTTTGAAAATAGTATTTTGCAAAGTATTCCCTTGGGGGGCAATCATTCCTGTCAGCCTGTCTTAGTCAAGTCAGGTTGCCATAAAAAAAATACCATAGATTGGCTTAAACAACAGAAATTTATTTCTTACAATTCTGGAGGCTTGGAAAGTCAAGATCAAGGTATTGGCCGATTGGGCTCTTGGTGAAAGCTTTCTTCCTGGAAATCAGATGGCTGCCTTCTCACTGTGTCCTCACATGGCAGAGAGAGAGAGAGAGAGAGAGACAGAGAAGGAGAGTGCGGGCTCTAGGGTCTCTTATAAAGGAATCCCATCATGGGGCTCTCACCATCATGACCCCATCTAAACCTAATCATCCCTCAAAGGCCGCACCTCCAAATACCATCACACTGCAGGTAGGGCTTCAGCATATGAATCTGGGTGGTGGTGGAGGACACAGTTCAGTCCACAGCACAGCCTAAATGGTAACCTTGTGAAGGCCCTCCACTCTTGCACGTAACAGATGTCTGTTGGGAGCCTGCTCTACAAGGCTGAGGGGTAAATCAACATACACCCTGTCCCTACCCTCATGCAGCTCAGGCCTTAGTTTTTTTCAATGCCAGAAATATTTACAACGGATTATGTTTTTAATGTTTATTTATTTTGAGAGAGACAGAGCGGGGACGGGCAGAGAGAGAGAGGGAGAGAGACAGAGAATCCCAAGCAGGCCCCGCCATGTCAGCAGAGACCACACACGAGGCTCAATCCCAAGACTGTGAGATCATTGACTTGAGCCAAAATCAAGAGTCAGGCACTTAACCAACTGAGCTACCCAGGCACCTCTGAATTCCAGAAATATTTAAATAGAAGTGGTTACATGAGACATGAAGGAAAATACATATGCAGGCCAGCGTAGGTTTCCCAGAGGAAGTGACAAGAGAGCTGATAGCTGGGGGGTGGAGATGGGGGGCAAGTTGGGGAGCTCAGGGGAGGGGGAGGGGAGGAGAGGGGAGGAGAGCTTTCTAAGCTAAAGAAACAGCAAGAGAGTAAGAGCGGAGGCCCTCAAGTGTGAGGAGGAATTGAAACTGTGTCTCCCGTATAGGTGAAAAAATATGTACTGAGAACTTCCCCAAGAGAAGCTTTTTTTACCCAAATAGGGGGCTTTCTGCTGGGTTTAGTTATCAGATAGCAGAGTGGCATGTATTTGCTTTTTATGATCAAGGTTTGGCTGGCCGCCTCTGGGTGTGGGTGTGGGTGCAGGTGGGGGGCTGGGCAGCCCTGGGCACCAGGGTCTGGGGAGTGATCTTTGCATTTTCGCATCTTAGCACAGCCCACTTTCCAACTTAGTGCCTTCCAAAGAACCATGTTTGTGATCCATGAAATCTTTATTTTCTTTAAGTGAAAAAAATATGTCCTCAAGATGGAACATTTCATCAGCAATCCTAGGAAAGTAGAAATAAATACAGCAAAATAAAATTGAAATCCTTTGACAAGTTCTGCTTTGTGCCAGATGATCTGTTTCTGACAGATAGCCATTCCTTAAAGGAAACTTTTTGCTCATCCACTTTCTTAAATGCTTTCTGAGCAGGTCTGGAGACCTCTCCGCTGCTACTTCAGTTTTAGAACACAAACCGCCTTCTCTAAAGACATATGCTTACAATTTGCAACTTTGTGTCCTGCAAACGCTCTGGAGTATGGTTAGATACTGAAACCACTTGCCTGTGAAGATGCATAATATAGTTGTATCTGGTGACCCCCTATTTAATGACATGGATGTATATGTCACTGTTCCCTTCACTGTTACCTTTTTCCCCCTATTTGATTCCTGTCCTCTTTTTAAATGGTGGGCACACTTTTGCCCTCAAAATTCTGTTTCATCACATTCTCTGAGTTCGTAATGCACAGTTCATCCTCAGAAAAGAAATGTGACACAAAGGATAATGATATCTGGCATCTTCTCGTGGGCTGGTTCTGTGATTGAATTCTTACCTGCAAGGTTTGTGTCTGTTGTGGACCACCCGGTGGGAACCAGCTTCTCCATGAGCCCCTGAGATCCTCCTGAGAAGGAACTGGGTCTTCCTTTCCTATGAATCTTTGGCTCCTGGCTCACAATAGATGTTCAATAAATGTTTAAGTGACCAACATCAAAGTCCCACTCATCCTGCTGTAGGAAAACATCCATTCCTAGAAAAAACAACATCTCTAGTGAGAATTACTCCAGAGGCATGAGGATTGGTACGAGTCCTGGACACAGGGGCAGCCCTCAGGAAAGTTCTTTAGTTAGGAGAGTGGATCCTTTGTGGTCCTCACCACTCAACTACATCCACTCTCTAGTGTCCCTGCTCCCTCCTTCAGCCATCGGGTCTTTATCTCTGGCTTCTCACTGTCTGGCATGAGGAAGCACTCATGCTCCTGATTGTTCCATCAAAATGAGTAGCTCCCGTCTCCCCTCCCCTCAAGGCCCTGCCATGGGCTTTCCAAGATGGCAGCAAGCTAAGTAGAAGCCATGGGCCATGCATGGTCTGCCCCAATGTGCTTTTCCAGCCCCAGATTTCTCTCTCTGCCCAACACAGGTTCCAGGTAAGGAAGGAAAGCCTTACCCATGCTGTTCCCTCTGCCTGATATTTGCTCCCCCCTTCCAGTCCTCCCTGGCTCAGTGACTTCCAGCTCATTCTTCAAGGTGTAAATCAAAATGCCTTCTGCCGAACACCGGTTGTCACGCTTTGCTCTGACCCCCCAGGGCAGTGTGACGCTCTCCCATGAGCACACTTCCTGCATTACGTTTCATGTGTCCATTCATGGGATTATCTTCCATGTGAGACTGTGAGTCCTGTCTTTCAGCATTGATTTCCTAAAGCCTAGCACATCCCACTGGGACCGCAGTTGATTCCTTGAAAGATGGGAGGAAGGGGAAGGAGGTGAGGGCAGGGGCAAGAGAAGGAAAGGGCGGCCTCATTCCTTGTTTGTTCCAACACTGGCTGAGGTGCATGTTGTGGCTGAGATTAAAAGGAGAAGAGCGGGAAAACGGAGGGTTTGGGCCTAGAAGGGGTTAAAATTTAAGCTTAGTGGGCCTGAAGTCTTCTCCCACATCATTTAGTGAGATGTCTTTTCCCGGGTTTGGGACACACAGAGCAAGGGGACTCACTGACACCTGCCTTGCTCTCTTTGCCCCTGGCTGCACTGGAATTGGGATGAAGTTTTTCAATTTAATTCAGTTTGTAGCATGAGTTAGATCAGTCAGAGTCCAGTGATCGGAGTATTACAAGAGCCTTACCGGAATGGTGAGTCTGAAAAAACCAAAGGGCTACGTGGTCTGTGTTGATGTCACTTTCCAAAGCAGCGATCACTGTTGTCACGAGCAACCTCAGGCCCGACTGGTCCTCACCCACGTATTCCTGACACAGCCAGTGGCTATGTGCTGGGAGGATTCCCTCCACACAGTGATGACATTCAGTTAAGCCACAGTTTCCTTGACCCGGGAGGAAACCCGTGTGGTTTGGGGTTGGGGGCGTGGATGAGCAAGCCCAGATTTTTTTCTCCTTGCCCCGTGGCTTTAAATTGCAACTTCTCTTTTAATTTTCCATTATGCAGTGAATACATGTGTGCCAGAAGTGGACAAATGTGTTCCGTCTGGGAGGGTGATCCCAGACAGCAATAAATTAAAGTCTGTGTACAGACATGCCAAAAATGTGGCCGCGTGGTGGGGTGTCCCTGGGACCAGTCACCTCCTCCACAGTCTGCTTGGTGGCTGCAGGCCTTTGGCCTGACGCCTCTGTCAATAGATTTTGCTTTGTATTTGGAAACTGTCTTTCCATCAAGTCGCCACAGAGGCAAGATGGGAGGGTTGCCTGTGAGGCTTTGCTGGGCACATCTGTCCCAGGCAGCCTCGGGGAGCTTCTAGGACAGTGTCCTCCCAAGGGCATCATTCTCTTTCCTACACCAGAACAGCAATGACCTCAAAGCTGGTTCCCTCCCAAACTAAAGCACGGCCCAAGAAAAGCCTCCCCGCTCTTTCAGGGTTGAGCAGATAAACTACCCTATAATGCTTTAAAAAAAAAAAAAGAAAGAAAGAAAAGAAACAACATTTTTAAGCTTACGAGAGTAATACATGCTTAATGCACACAACTTAGACCGTAGAGTGGGAAAAAAAAAGCCACCCATAATCCCACCTTCAAAGATACATACTGTGACTGTTTTAGCATGACTTCTTTCAATACTTTTCCATGCCGTGCTACCCTTTTAAACATGCAAAACCCCTTTTAAAGCTGTCAGACTCCGGGGTGGCTCGGTCCGTTAAGCGTCCGACTTCAGCTCAGTCATGATCTCTTGGTCTTGGGAGTTGGAGCCCCACATCGGGCTCTGTGCTGACAGCTCAGAGCCTGGAGCCTGCTTGGGATCTTATGTCTCCCTCTCTCTCTGCCCCTCCCCTGCTCACGGTCTGTCTTTCTCCGTCTTCCAAAAATGAATAAATGCTATAAAAAAAATAAAAAAAATAAAAAGCTGGCAGACTCCAGCTCCCTTAGCTGTCCCTCACATTATCCAATTAGTGCTTTCCCCTAAGTACTGGAAACTTTTACTTATTCCACATGAGAGAGTCCAGCTGGTGGAGCGCTAGCGCCTCTGACTCCCCATGCTCTTCTGAAGAAGCCAGCCACAGAGGGAAGTGGCCTGGAGACAAGGGAAGGACAAAGTCCTTACGTAAGTCCAGCCAGAGAGCCCCAAACGGGAGCACCAGGTCCTTTAGCAGCAGCCCTGCGAATGGAGGGATGCTGCATCCAAAGGGCTCTGGTCTGACCCTGACTTTGATGCCCTTTTCCTTCGGAAAACCTCTACTGCCCTGACCGCATCCTGTCCTGTTGCTAGCATGTGTGTGTGCTCTTCCCTGTCGGGCCAGAAGCAGCCTCTGAACTGCTCATGTGATGATGGGCTCGGGCGCCCCCACACCAATGAGAGGGGTTGGCTGACCCAGGAGCGATCTTGACATCTGCTTGCTTCCCCGCGAGCCTCCGAGCCCAGCAGGTGCCCAGCGAGTAGCTGTTGATTGACTGATAGGACGCAATTCGAGATGGGTGTTTGTGGCAGGAGTTGTGACAGGCCTGCGACAGGAGGAAAGACTCCCAGCGTTGATGCGGAGCCTCACAGAAGCCCTCAGAGTGGCCGAGAGGAAGCAGGCGATGAGTCTACCAGCCGCTGCCTGCGCCAGCCACACGGCCTCTCCATGAGCCGCACAGTACACAGACCGTGCTTTTTCAGAAAATTATTTTTTCCTTTCTCACTTTCCATGGAAACTCAAAATAGCAACCAAAAAGAAAAAAAAAAAAAAACACAAAACAAAACAAAAAAACAGCTGAGCTCCCTCTCTGCCTGCAAAACCATCCCCAGGCCGTACTGTGATCATAGAGGCCCTGGTGGAGACAGGGTTCTAGATCCCTCTAAAAGAGCTTTCTAACTGGGCACTGCACACTCATGAGGTGAAAGCGGGTTCTGAGGTGGTGTGCTTTCTTCCAGTTGAGAAAAGTGGGTTTCTTCCAGGTCTTAGAGCTCAGCTTGCTGTTGTGGTGACGGTCCCCTTTCACTGTGATGTCGGTGAGGAGGTGCGGACTGCCCAGCAAGGGACGATGTGGCAGAGGGTAGATGCCTTCCAGGGGGACTTTGATTGGAACATTCTTTTTGAGATGCCTCCCAGGGTGTGCTGTTATGCCCAGTCACCGCAGGGCAGCCTGGCAGAATGGGGAAAACTCTGGGCTTGGAATCAGGAAATCCCAGTTCTGGTATCACATCAGGTACCTGAGAGGCTTTGAGCACATTGTTTCACCTTCCCTAGGAAACATGAAGGGCAGACAGGCTGGTTTCTGAAGGGATAGCCTCATCCAGCCTCAGCACTCTGTGCCCCCAGCCCACTCCCAGATTATGTGTACACCATCCCTTTCCATTCCCTGAAAAACCAGGTTGTTTCCCTTTCAGCTGGCAGGGTCGGCCGTCATTGGTTTTGGACTATGGTTTCGGTTTGGAGGCACCATGAAGGACTTCTCATCAGAGGACAAGTCCCCGGAGTATTTCTACATGGGTGAGTGACCCCAGCTTGCTCCTCTAAGCTTTACCAGAGCTGCCCCAGAGGCTTAGGGCAGAACCCACACCTGGACTTATGGAGGGGAAGTGAGGATGCAAAACCTGACCCCTGTAGACTCCACCTGGCCCCGAGGGTGCAGGGGCCATGTGGCCATGGCAGGCGAGGACCCTGCACCCCTACCCTGCCCGTTCCTCACATGGATCGAGAAAGACCAGTGTGGGAGGACCAGGACCGACCCACTGTGCTTCTCTCAGCCACATCTCATTTCCAAAGAGTTAGAAGGTTGCCTCTTGCCCTCCGAATGAGGTGGGTGCGCCACAAAATCAGTCATCCTCTTGTCCGTCTGGGCTGATGGGGTCCCTGCCGAGTCAGGTTTTTTTGTGTGTGATCTGCTATTTTAAATTGTCATAAGAGAGACACCATTCAAAGTGAGGAGACATCTCAAAGTTTGGAGGTGCTCAGTCCATCCCTAACTAGGGCCTGCAGAAGGCAGGGCTCCCTACCCAGGGAAGAGGCTGCCTCCCCGCCCAGCAGGAGGAAAGGGATGAGGGCTGCGAGGGCAGCCTGCAGTTCTGAGACAGTGTGGTCAGTAATAGGGGCTGAGCATTTCCCCGGGTTTAGTCCCTCTGATCTACTCCTCATCCTCTTCTGAGAATGTCCTCACTCTCCAGCCACGTGCACCCAGACTCTAGACTTCAAAAACCTCCAGACCGTTGTCACTGCAGGTCATAGCCCTGTGTGACTGGCCATTTCACGGTCTGTAGCAGCCACACGGTCCGCGTCAGTTGCTGGGGGAGAAGCAGGGCCCTGTGCAAGTCCTTTGCTCCCAGCACGGAGAAGAGCAACGTTCACTGCCGGGCCGGGGGGACTGAGCACCCAGGCTCAGTCCACACCAGGAAGGGCCACCCACAGCTGTGTCACCTCCTGTTCCTGGCACCTTTCGCACACTGCCTCCTCCTGCAGAGAGCAGCCAGATCGGCGAGGATACTTCCAGGAGCAAGTAACAAGAAAACCTACTACAAGACGGGTAACTGTAAGGACACTCCACATTCATCAAATCTTAGATGCAGTCTTTTGTAAAACACACAATTATTTTAAGTTCCACCTCGAGGTGGGAAAGAAGAAATGCTGCCAATTCAGCCATGACCGCCCCTAAAATATGCATGCTAATTTTAGAAACATTAAAGTGTAAATATGTAAAATGTATATCGAAATTGATGAAACGTGGGGAGGGAAGAGTGGCGGTGGGGAGTCTCGTCTCCAGAGCTAGTTCTGGGTCCAGCAAAGTCATCAAGGAGCCAGGGTTTTTCCGTCTTTCCACCGGCAGTCCTTGGGATAACCTCAGACACCTCCCCTCGGGTTTAAAAGACAGCCGTTGTGGCTCCACGTCTCATGTCCTCATACAGCAACCTCCAAAAGAGAAAAAAAAAGAAGTTTCACCTCGCGTGGCCCCTTTCAGGGATGAATGCCACCTTTGTCAGAAGACCCCCAGCAGACCTCTCCTCGCAGCTTATTGGCCAGGACTGTACCGTGTGTTCCAGCCTAAGCCAATCACGGCCGAGAAGGGAACTACTGTGACTGGCTCTCTGACTAATGGGGAGGCACCCTGGGCTTGGGAAGGGGCCCAGGCTCCCCGGAGGGCCTCTGACCCTTGGCCAAAGGCAGAGTTTTGTGCCAAGGACGGAGCGGAGGAATCTGCCATCGTGCTTAGCACCGAAATGCTCTTTTCCACTCACGTGGTTTCCAGGGAGTGCACACCCGTCCAGAGCCAGCACGCACATTTAACATATTTCTCCTTGAGGCACTCCTGGCTCTGAAAACCTCGTCTCCATCCCAGGGCAGGCCCCAGTGCCCCAAGACAAAGTTCGGCCTGTCCTTGTCCTGCGCCACCTCCCCGGGGATGCGCAGAAACAGTCAGGGGAGGGGAGCAGAAGGAATGAATCTCCCTGCCCCCCCCCCCTCCCCAACCCCCATATGCTGCTGGTAGTCCAGGACCTGCTTATTTCATACTTGTTCCCCGCGATGTCTGACTGGGTTCAGCATAGTCACACCTCAGCACCCGCTGGATTAGCCAGCGTGGTTTGATCCTGTTGTCCTGGGATTCTTGCATGTGTGCAGTAATAAACAGCAGACAACAATCACAAGCAAACTGACGAGTGGCACAAGCATAACCACTGAATTTGGAAGTAGAAGGGGCGCCTGGCTGGCTCAGTGGGGGGAGCATGCAACCCTTGATCTCGGGGTCATGGGTTCAAACCCCATATTGGGCATAGAGCCTACTAAAACAAAAAAGACGAAAAAAAGAGAAAAGATTGTGTGCGAACAGTGGTGGTGTATGTGCCTGTGACTTTAGCAGTCACATGAAATCAGCGTCACAGATTTAGGAGACACTTCTAATAGCCACCTGGCCGACCCAGTCAGAAGAACATGCTACTCTTGATCTCAGGCTCATGAGTGTGTGCTCCACGTTGGGCCTAGAGCTTACATTAAAAAAGGAGGAGAAGAAGAAGAAGTGAGAGAAAGCACTAGGGGCCGGTAGGACAGTCTCAGGTGGAGGGGGGCTTGAACGAGGCCTTGGAAGACAGGTGGGTTTCAGACAGACTGAATGAGTTGGGGAGAGCTTTACTCATGACTCGGAATTAGCACTGGCAAACATAAGGCAAGCAGTTACCCATCATTTCCCTCTTCTGGGGAAGTGATGGCTAATTGTTCCGGCTGCTCTCTTACCACAGTCTTCCTAACCTAGCCCCTCCAACCAACTATAGCTGATGCCCAGGGTCAACAATATTTTCTCTTCCTACTCTGAAGCCAGTAGTTACCTGATGGCGTAACATGACATCCGTCCCAATAAAACAGCGGAAATCTTTTGCTCCTGAAATCCAGGCATGCAGTGGTTCAGGGTTATTAACATTCAGTCTGTCTTCTCTTCACATGCTGTTGGCTTCGCACTGGCACCCTATTTATCCCCTCTTCCTCGGGAGGGACTCTCAAGACTTTCCATCAAAAGCTGCATTTCTGCCTTCAAGTGGAAGCTGAGGGGAGCCCGCCCTTTGCTAGAACCAAAACATGGGAAACATCAACCAGTTCACTTACAGGCAGACCTTCTCCTTCAAGGTGTTTGGCAATAAGTAACTGCCTAATGCCCAGCCACCTACCCACCTCCTCACCAAGTTTGAGGTTGACAGATGTATATCTCTATACTGCAGTTTCTGAGCTTGAACTGGAAATTTTCAGCACCAGTGAAGAAAACCCATTTTAAAAGGTCACGAAGGCCTGGGTTATGTGAAACACATGTACGAAAAGCTGTCTCCCTTTCAATGATGATAAGCGTCTGGTTATCTAGTGATCTCTTCCTGGCTGTTTTAATTTGGGGATTTCATCAACTGTGGGTTTATGCAAACATAGGTATTCATTCAAGCAGGGGTGCCTCTATTCTTTCCATTTTTTTAGAGGTTTCTCCATTTGGGAAAAAAATATAACCTATTCATGGATGCATCACCCAGCATCCATGTAGACTGTAGAGTCGTGGGCACTGGAGTCACACAAAAAAGGATGAGAACGCTGTACTTTCTCCCACGTATCTTTGCAACCTATTCGAAAAGACTCACGGAGTTAACAACTCAAATTCTAATGGAAACTAGCACGTAAATGCCAGCTAAGTGGTATTTGCAGTGGGTGAATCAGGGGGCATTCTAAACTGGTGAGGCAAGGATCTGATGTAGGTTTGAAAGACCAGACTGTAATCAGTAAGTGGAAGCAAAATGAGGACGGTGAAGGTTGTAGGGCAAGACTGCACAAGGCATGTCCACAGGACAGTGACCAGTGAACCCAGGCTGGGCAGAGAACTCTGGTTGGAGTGTAACAGGTTGGGGCAAGGTGGGAAGTAGGACTCGAAGGGCCAGGGAGGGGGCGCCTGGGTCACTCGGTGGGTTAAGCATCTGAATCTTGATTTCAGCTCCAGTTATGTTCTCATGGTCTGTGAGATTGAGCCCCACGATGGGCTCTGCACTGACAGTGAGGAGCCTTCTTGGGATTCTCTCTCTGCCCCTCCCCTGCTCATGCGCTTGCTCTCTCTCCCCCCCTCAAAATAAATAAATAAACGTTAAACAAACAAACAAAAAAAGAAGTGCCAGAGAGGGAGGAGGACAATCACAGAGGACCCTGAATGTCAAAACTTGTTAATTTGGTAAGCAGTAGAGGAATAATTCAGGATTTGGGGGAGGCATGATCAGCGCTGCGTTTGTTTTTAAGTTTATTTATCTTGAGAGAGAGAGAGAGAGAGAGCACAAGCAGGGGAGGGGCAGAGAGGGAGGGAAAGAATCCCAAGCAGACTCCATGCGCAGAGCCCAGCACGGGTCTCAAGCCCATGAACTGTGAGATAATGCCCTGAGCCGAGATCAAGAGCTGGACGCTCCACCAACTGAGCCACCCAGGTACCCTGGCAGTTCATTTTAAAGAGATTATTCTGGCAGCGGCAGAATGAGAAGGGAGATAGCCCATGCTAGGTTATTGACATAGGCAGACATAGGACATAACCCTTGGGGGTTGTCAATAGTAGGGACTGTGAAGAAAGAGACAGGCAGATAAGAAATGTTATTAAACGTTATTATTAAACATTATTAAAGTCAGGAATAGAAAGAATCAAAATGACAAAAGATATCAGTGATAGAAGAGTCAAGCCTAGAAGTAATAATTAATGATTTTCAGTGGAAACTTGAGTTGCAGAAGGAAGGGATCTTGCTCAGAGAGAGGGGGAGGGATGTGGACCTGAGGTGAAAGCCAGTCTCGGGGAGCAGCCTGTGTATGTTGTCCCGGAAACAAAGTGCTGATAGCAATTTCACAGGTGTACATTTGGGGCCAACAGAAGAGAACCTTTTTAATGATTTTGTAAACCAAAGAAGCTGAGCAGATTTCCACAGATAGAAGTGAGCTTTCCTCTACATCAGTATTTAACCACGAATGTGGCAAAAATCATAATGGAGTGATTATCAATTCAGGAGATTTCCTGTGCTGAGTAAGAGGGTGAAGAGGCTCCATACAGACATTCCTGATCCTATTTTTGAAACGAAAGCAAAATGAACTGCTCAAGATGCAAGAAATGTCGTATCTTTATGGACATATCTGTCAGGACCCTTTTCAAATCCAGTCACAGAAACTTGACTCCCACTGTCTTGAGCAAAACAGAAATTTCTTGACTCACAAAACTGAAAAGTCCAGGATCAGTACTCATCTCGGGGGTGCAGGTGGTGCGGTCGGAGCCCAGCCTGTACCCATCTCTTAGCCCTGCTCCCCTTTGGCTCCATTCTTGGGCGGGTTCCCATTAGACGTGACAACATGGCTGCTCCCAGCTCCAGGTGCCATCTCCCGAGCAACACTGGCAACGGAGGTACATACTTCTTTCATTCCAGCAGCTCCAACCAAAGTCCTGAGCCTCACTCTTACTGGCAATCTTGGGTCCAGTGCCTGTTCCCACACCAGTTACTGGAATGGGCTTTTTGGCCGAGGCCTGGGCTTCATGCCTGCCTTAGAGGTTGAGGTGAGGCAGACCACAGGGACTGAGCAGAGAAGGTGATTGTCTCTCACAGAGAGAGGAGGAAGTGAATTCAGGTTAGGGAAAACAACAGGCTATAAACTGGGCCTGAGGTCCATCTTGTGTGTTTTTAGTGGCCTGGGGCATGGATGTGGGTCTGCCCACCCTTAGTTCTTCCTCAGCCACACTTCCCTTCCCTGTGTCTTCCCTTGAGTGGCTGGTGAAACGCTCACGGTCAGTGCTTGAAGTTCAGCGAAATGTGTTATCAAGAAACTAGAAACCAGTGGGTAGAGCAGCAGGGGTTGGCAGTCAGCCATGGTTTTCCAGCTCTTCGTGATGGGGCCCAGCCCACAACCCAGGTCTCCTTGTTTGTTTCCCCAAGCTGCTTCTCTGGTTAGAGGCAACAATAAAAAGTCCTGTGAAGCCAGAGATCTTTTCTTCACTTTAAGTATTCCTTCTAAGTGAAGCAATATAACCCACGTTTATAGAAGGTGATAACTTCCTTCCTCAATAAATAATTTTGCAAATCGGAAAGATACCTGCTCTCTGGCAATCAAATGAGGAGAAAAATACACCCAGACACCATTTATGGACTTGCATAGCAAACAGTGTGAGGTAATAGGACTTTAAAAAAGAAGCAGGCCCAGCTTTTGGAAAATCTCACTTCATGTCACAGGGTACCTAGTCACTAATCTGTGTGTTTTCTTTGCAGAGTAAGTTCCAGAGCAATCAGCCCACCAAACTCTTATCACCCCTTTGTTAAAGAGCGTCAGTGAATGGGCTTGGCACATTCAAGTGGTTCTGAAAGAAACAGGGCCTCACAGCCTAGAGTCTGTCCCCTCTGACAGGGACCTCGGGAGGACACGTGGTCTAGCTGCCTGCTTCTGGGCAAATGACTGCCACGCTTTGTAGGAGAACTTCTTCCATCTTTGGGGGGGATGCTTTCCTGTCTGGGATCCTTAGTTCTTTCTCCTTGTGATGGAAAGAGGCTCCCTTCCTGTGATGAAGATCTACCCTGATGTGAGCTGGGGACAGGGTGGAAAGAATCCAGCTGCAAGCCCTGGGGGGAGCTGGCGCTGAGGGCAGGGCGTGAGGGTGGTCAGACTGTCTCCTGCTGCCCCTTCTCCATGTCCTCTGAGTCCAGGCCGGGGTCTGGAGGCTGACGCAGGAAGTTTGTGTCCCCTGAGTGCTAACATGGACAAAGGAGAGCCTGGCAAGAGAGGCTTGGGTGGCTTGGGGCTTCCTGCACTCTCTCCACTGTAGTCTCTCTCAGTGAGCTCCAAGGGGAAGCTCTCCCACCCCCGTGTCTTCCAAACTCTACCCATCTGCCCCTCTGACTTCCTGTCAGTCTGTCTCTAGGGCTGCCTCGTAGAGGGGCAGATACCGCAGGGGGCTTCTTGGGGGGGCAGGGAGGCCTCCCCTAAGCCCTTGGAAGCCTGGACAGATGGCATGTGCTGGAGAGCCTGAAGTCGTGTCCCGTGAGCAGAGGACGTTGGCAGGTTTTCTCCACAAAGGGGCTGCCCACACAAACAGCAGTCCTTTGGCCCTTCGGGGTCACAGGCTGACTGCCTACAGCTGTGTCTCCCTGTTGAATTCAGAGTCCGGGAGCCTGGCTCTGATTGCGGGCTGGACGCAGTGCTGAACGCTGAGAAGCCGGCCTGCCTTTTCTCAAAACTCTGACTCACCCCACTAATATTTTTTTTTTTCACTTCTTGGTTTTCAGTTGTACATGACGGTCATAGTGGCTGCAGAAGAGATGTGCCGTAGCTCACGTTGTTGAGACAATTTCCCCGAAGCCTTTTTTACAAGTTAGATTGTTATGCATACTGCAGATGACAAAACTGAGGACTAAGGGGAGGTACCTAAAGCTCAGTTGACAGGCATGGGTCTCTGGCTCCCAGCCCTGTATTTTCAGAGGAAAACCCAGACATCATCCACTAGAGACTCCTCAAGCCCTTCTCTCAAGGAAGAAGAAAGAACCCTCCTGACATTTATAAGTTACAAAGTTAACAGACTTCCAGCTGTGAGCCTTTGTTCTCCTGCATTCCTACCAGAATTGCCCTGTAGGAGTTGGGGGGGGGGGTGCCCTTTGGAATAGACTCCCTAGTTCAGTTCCAGTTTTGCACCGTCCATGAGCTGTGCAGTCGCAGGGAAGTGACTTAAACTGTCTGTGTCTCCGATTCCCCAGCTGTGAAATGGGAGTACCAGCACCACAGACGTCATAGCATGAGATGATTTAACACGTGAGCGTGCTTACACGCAGTACCTGTCGTGTAGCTTTGTTGTTTTGTGTAGGTAGGTTACCGTGTTCCTCAGTCAAGGAAGGAGCCGGCCCACAGCCCACGGGACGCATGATTCCATGGGACGAAAAGAGAAGGAAAGAGAGAGAAAGGAATGGTTTAGGTGCTGGTAGTCAGTGAGAGAAGAGTTGACAGCATTGAGGCTTGTCAGGCGGCAGGTTCCCGAGATGATGCCTGTCAAGGTCACAGTGCAGAGTCCGCACAGAGCGGGCTGAGGTTCCAGGAAGTGGCACCTGTTACTCTAGCCCTGAATGACTCCATGACTAATACATGTCACGCTACTTAGAGCACAACTCGATAACCGATAGCTGTTGTTATTTAGATAGAACCCTAGTCTTTACTGTCCCCATAAGCCAACTCCCATCCAATATTCCAGACGACAAATGGTCATTAGCCGAGTGTGTAAAACCATCTGCTGCCAGAAAGCCACTATAATTGATGACCAGGCCACTCTCCAGTCCCTAAAAGGGGAAGCCGTTTTGAAATGAGTTGATGCCCACAAGGCTTTTTGGAGGTTGCTGCCTCCTTTCCATGTTAACTAAATGGTGCTTCTGGCTTAAAAAGAAGAATCTGGAATGTAAGAAACGAGCGATGGAATCGTCAGGGATTTGGTGATAGTGTGTCACCTGAAGATCACTTGCATCACAAGGCCCAGCTATTAATGATAAAAATGCGTTTTCAAGGTGTTTACTCTTTTTTTTTTTTCTCAAATCGAGGGAAATAGGACTTGGAAGGCATAGGGGATTTTAAGAAATCGGTAATACACTTGTCACACCAGCCGCCTGAGAGGGAAAGGGTTCTACAGAAACCATCTTGGAATTCAAATGTGACTGTCAAGTAATGTATTCATTCAACAGCTATTTTTTTAATGTTTATTTTTTGAGAGGGAGAGAAAAAGAGACCAGGCATGAGCAGAGGAGGGGCAGAGGGAGAGGGAGACACAGAATCCGAAGCAGGCTCCAGGCTCCAAGCTGTCAGCACAGAGCCTGATGCGGGGCTCGGACTCACAAACTTTGAGATCGTGACCTGAGCCAAAGTTGGATGCTCAACCCACTGAGCCACCCAGGTGGCCAACAGCTATTTTTTGAGGGCCAGATCAGAAAAAGGATAAGGTGTCCTTGGAAGCCACAGGTGGCCTTATGGTGTGCAGTTTTACAACCAGACTGGGAACTGCTTTCCAGGGGCCTAAGGAATTCGTCTGATTTTCCCTTAAGCTCCAACGAGCAGTGCTCATTTGGCACTGGGCTGAGTCATGTGGCCCACGCATACACAAACTGAGGTTTGCTGGGGAGAGGCCTCTGAATTTGGAGCTGCCGGGTCAGTTCCAGGGTGTTTTTGCTCTGAGCTCTAGACTCTGACAGCCTAAGAATGGACTACTATACCAATCAGCAGATTTTCTTGGCGAGCTCGTATTATTTCAGAAGGGAGAGGATTGTTGCCCGAGGAACCGAGTGAGCCTGTGTGCAGTGGGGAACAACTGTGTCCTCCTCAGGCCCCTGTGCCTCTGTCCACTGCACCCCCGCTTCCTCAGGGGCACCCCTCTTTCCTACATCCCAGACTCTCAGGAACCCTTTCTCAGAGCGTGCAGCCATGCACTCATCTGCCCGACCTTGAGAGAGCCCACCCTGTGGCAGCTTCCTGGAGGTTGGTTGAGATGTATTCCTAGCGTGTATCTCTAAGCAAAGATGGGCGATGGCAGGCAGCCAGTCCAGAACTTCAGATTTGATATGTTCTTTCTTTATCCCCTCATCCAACAAACACTGATCAAGAATCCCGCCTTGTGTCGGCGTAGTCTAGATAGGGTGAATAAGGGTTGTTTGTGGACTTAAAATCTACAGAAGACAGACAAATAGGACAGCCTGCAAAAGCACAAAATGGAAAAGAGCTGGCCGGGTCAGATCACGATAAACTCCCCTGTGGCCAGAGCGTAGGCTAGATAAGGATCAAGGTGAGCCCAGTCCCTGGGCTGTTACTGTAAGCGGAACCTGTAGAGTAGATCTTGTAGCAGTGGGAGACCATGACTGTTAAAAACATTTTCTAATGTTTATTTATGTTTTGAGAGAGAGAGCTCAAGGGGGGCGGGGCGGAGAGAGGGGGACAGAGGATCCAAAGCAGGCTCTGTGCTGACAGCAGACCTGGGGCTCGAACCCACGAACTTCGAGATCATGACCTGAGCCCAAGTAGGATGCTCAGCCGACAGAACCACCCAGGTGCCCCCACAGTGAACATTTTAAATGGGAAATCAATATATTAAGGTAGCCCAACCATGAGATCTTCTGTGAGGGAACTGAGTACGGTGTTGCTGCCTTCCTGCAGCCTGTTCCAGTAGGGTGGGGATCAGGTCTCCAGTCCCGGGTGTCCCGCCTGGAGCCACCTTGCCTCTCTGACCCCCGTCGGCAAAACAGAAATAGAACACTCGCCTTACCTTACGGGCTTGTTTGAGAAACCAGCAAGAGGATGAAAGTGAAAGAGCTTTGAAAAATAAAAATTTTAAAGCAATAAGGTGTGTAGGCAGTGGAGCCAACAACAGTATTGTCTTTCACATGGTGTCATTTCTCATTCCCACGTCCGTTCCACACTAAGTCAATTCTTTTAGCGAAAAGGGAAGGGGAGGGAGTGGCAGATCTGGCGTAGCAGGAAGTAAATAAATAACCTGCCACAGGACCGCAGCACGGCAGGGCTTCCCCGTCCCAGGGGCCCCGAGAAGAGCTGGGGTGCTACAGGAAGCGGAGCTGCCTGGGTGTCACCCTGTCTGTGTCAGGGACCAGACAGATCTGCCCACAAACAACCGTCAGCACTGAGAGGGGCCCCCCGGAGGCACCCGGCTCACGCTTTCCCCACGGGGGTGGGACACCGGCTGGCTCCCACCCTTTCGGTGACTGGGAGTGGTTTCCAGGTGACTCAGATGAATACAATGCAAAAAAATAAAATAGGGACAATTAGCATTACTCTAAGCAAGTCAAGTGCCAGGCCCCCACATTGTGTTCTGACTTATCTCCGGATCAGAAAAGGAAATAAGAAAGGGCTTGGCTTTATTTGTCTCCGAACAAGAACATTTCTGTCCTTTTCTTTCTCTGTGAGAACAGTGGTTCCTGTGGCTTGACTTCAGGACTAAGTGGGATTAGCGCCAGCAATGAGGCTGCTGGTATTACCGACGAGACAGGGCAGGGTAGGCTAACCATGATGAGCTAGCTTTAGAGGCACATGGGTATTTTTATCCCAGCTCTATCTTCTTGAGCAAATCACTTAACCATTTGGGGACTAGTTTCTCTAGAAAATGGATATAATGGTACCTGCCTCAGGAAGATAAAACTAATCAATCTGTGCCAGGTGCTTAAAACAGTGCCTGGAAAAAATAAGCCCTTAATAAATGTAGCTACTGTGGTATTAGGAATAGTATTTGGTGTGTATTAGCCTGTCACCTCCTCTCATTGGCTATTTTCTTGGAACATTGCCACCTCCCATGTGTCCAGTGTTCGTGGTGATGCCCTCTACAGTTGGTGATTCTCAACCAAACTTGACTGCCTTATTCCTGTGTCTTCCTGCCCCTCTTGGTAACCAAAGACCCCCTGTTCTGCCCCACCCTGTCCCTGCTTCCCCATCTGTGCCTGGGCAGACCATCAGCCCTTTTCCCTTCCAGACACTTTGTCCTCGCAGCCTCTCCTGTGATAAAGACAGCTATTAATTCCAGAGTGCCGTGACAGCCCAAGGGTCTCCTGGAAAGGTGTGGGTTTGTGTCCCAGCTCCAGCACTGACTCCTGACCACCCCTGGACTCACTGTACTACTTTCCCGCAAAGTATAGTGATACCCACTTTCCAGGGAAGGTAGAAATCTGAAAGGTAAAGTGCCCGGCATGTAGGAGGCACCTGGAGGGGATTAAGAGCATGAGCCGTGGAATTTGGACTGGTCACTGCCGCTCAAGTGACAGTGAGTAGGTCCCTTCACCTCTGTAGGTGTCAGCTTTCTCTGTCCACCGGGGATGATCGTACCCCCTACCTCCCAGGACCCTGGTGCGGGTTCTGTCAGGTGCACACTCAGCAAGCATTCAGCAAGTGCTCCCCATTATACTGTCAGCAGCCATGCTCTGCTCTGCAGGGACACCTGGCACAGCAGGGGAGCAAGCAGGCTAGGTGCTCAGTGTCCCCTCTGACCTCTTCCCTGCAGGACTGTATGTACTGGTTGGAGCAGGGGCCCTGATGATGGCTGTGGGCTTCTTCGGATGCTGCGGAGCCATGCGGGAGTCGCAATGTGTGCTCGGATCTGTAAGTGGGGCATGTGGGAGGGGACTGGTCTGAAGGGCACTGGAGATCGGGCCTCCAGCGCCAGCTCCTCGGGCCCACTGAGACCTTGGCACTCGCTCCCTCCCCCTGAGTCTCCGTTTTCTCCATCTCTTGCTTAAGAATAATATTATCTTTGTCCCTGCCTCATATGGAAAATATGAAAAAAAAAATGAGGTCATTAGTGTGAAGATGTTTTGGAAGGAAAGGTGCCTAATAATTGTAGGGGGTAATTATGATTGTTCTTTCAAAAGTACTTCCCAGTGAGGCAGCTAAGATTCCTATAGCCAGGGAAGTGCTGTTATCTACAAGAAAAGAATTGCTGTTTGAGATCAATAAGTTAGCCAAACATCTCTCTTGTGGATTATTTTAACAAGCAGCCTCTGTCAAAAAAAAAAAAGAATGAATTTCAGTTACTGCTATACACATCCAATGCCAGAGCGACCTAAGAGAAACGGGGAGAAGGAAGAGGGGTCAGAAGAGAGAAGGATTTCGTATTTCTCCATGAGGGGTCAGAAACAGCAATTTCAGAGGGCAGTCTCTCCTTACTCGTTGCAATCTTTGATTTTTAAACTGTGCCTGCTGCTTCTGATCTCTTGCTGTGTAAAATCTCTTAACTCATTTCCTCAGTCCTGCATTCTGCCTGTCTTTCCCCTGTTGCTGAGCATCTCTCTCATTTATCTCTTAACATAGAGCCGACCCAAGAGACCGGAACAGAAATCTGTCCGGGAGGCCATCCCTCACCACCACCCCCACTCCCCAGAGAAGCCCTCACAGGCCCCAGGCCCCACCAGTTGCTCCCTATCTCCTGGCCTTGTTTTAGATCTTCGTAGTATCTCTTTTGTTCAAGAATTCATTCAGCGCATAGGTGCCAGGCACTGTTCTGAATGGTGGGATTTCTTTATCAGTGTCTGAAATTATCCAACTCACCTTTTTTTAGTGCTTTACTCCTTTATCATATTTACCATTTTCCAAGATGAGGCCCATGATCGCAGAGACGTTGGGATCTTACCTTATTCACCATTGAATACCCAGTGCCAAGGACAGTGCCTGGTGCAGAGTAGATGCTCAATAAACAATCACTGAATGAATCAATGAGCAAATGAACGCATAACCAAGCTCCAGGGGAGGGGGGGACAAATACTTCCTACTAGATCAATTCGAACGAATAATCTTGCCTCATGTTTTCCAAATGGAACTAGAATTAAAGAGGCCGAATACATTGAAAAGGTATTGAGTTAATGAAGTGAATGTTTTCTCTCCTCTATAGTTCTTCACCTGCCTACTGGTGATCTTTGCTGCTGAAGTAACCACTGGAGTATTTGCTTTTATAGGCAAGGGTGTAGTAAGTAGAAATTACATGCAATTTCTTTTTATGATGGTTACAGGGTCTCTTTATGGCAAAGGATATGAGAATATTACACCCACAATGGTATTACAAAACTAAATAACCCCCACGTTTCAAATTGGCACAAAATGTCTTAACCTGGAAATATCGTGCAGACCTATGCGGGTGTATATACGTATGTGCACACATTTTTCTGAGGAGATAGTTCATAGCTTTCATTAGATTTATGAAAGGGGCTATGATTTTTTAAAGGATATTTATCTTAAGATTATCCTATTTGTAATGGGGAAAGGGGATAAATTGCATTCGTGAGAAAGAGGGATCAAGAGGAACATGCATTTTCATCCCTTGTTGGACTAATATTTGTCCATAGGGCTCAGCCTGGAAAGAGGCCACATCATCCTTGAAGACTAAAGCCTGACCTGCTGTGTGCTGGTGAAGCCAGTCTCTTTAGATTTGTGCTCAAACTATAGGTGTCCAAAATAGGTTATCAGAAGAACCCACAGAGGAAATGTCCTTTTAGAAGGTTAAAACACACTGTGGGAAAGAGGGGAGTGAAAAGGAGGAAGAATGGAGTCTTAAACGTACTGTATTTCATGTAAATTCATGTGCTATCAATATTGTGTTTATGAACTTACTTTAGATGTAAAAAAAATGGTGAACATGTAGAATAAGTAAATATCACCTCCTTTGGAATGTTTCTGAAGTAGCTGGCTATATTTGCAGGTTGGAGGAATTGGATCTAATGACTTTTTGAGATCTTTATGGATGTCAGATCACATGCCTTTATATCAGAAAAAGCATTCTCTACATTTTCTACGATATTTATATGCTGAAACAGCGTTCCTCAGTCATGAGCATCTTTCAAACCATGTAATGAATAGACTTGAATACTTTTAACCAGTGGGGTACCAAGAATGCCTAAGTCCCCACTCCCTGTATGTCAGAATCTCCTGGGGAGGCCCCAGAGTCTGGGGCTCGGTGGATGCTGATGTCCATTCAGGTTTGAGAACCTCCACTTAAAGAAATCTTTCTAGTCTATGAAAGTTATTCTTGGTTAGTCTATCCTCCCATCTCCAGAAGTATCTGTGAAACTCCAGAATCTATAATCTATTCCGTAAATGCAGAATTGACTTAAAATACAGATAAACACAGGGACAGGCTGTATTTTCCAAGGGTAAGGAAGAGGGGGTTTTCCTTGATGAAAGGAGAATGTTTGGAACTTCCCACAGTTTTCCTGGTATTTTTTCAGGCTATACGGCATGTTCAGACCATGTATGAAGAGGCTTATAATGATTACCTGAAAGACAGGGGAAAGGGAAATGGGACCCTCATTACCTTCCACTCAACAGTAAGTAACTTTGCTTCTTCTTTAACATCATATCTTCTGAAGACCATGCGTTAGTCAGGACCTCTGTCTTCACTTGGCTTAAAGATCAGAATAACTTTGGTGAAGCCATGCCGCAGCTGTATTTCAGCCCTCACAGGAGCCGCCATTGGCATTACGCGTAGAACCTAGAAGAGTAAGGGGCCTACCTGGCACCCAGCGTTCACCAGAGGAAGTCAGGGCATGTGCCCCGGAGAGACAAAAGAGCACAAAGAAGAGCGCCCAGAAAGCAGCCCAAATCAGTTCCAAGCTGTCTCGGAAGGTGGCATGGTGGTGTAATAGAAGCGACCATGACCTTCAAGTCAGGAAAGCTCTTTCTAGCTGCAGCTCTGCCACTGAGCCTCTTTGCGACTTGAGCCACTTCCTTGCCTCCCTGATAATCACTCAGCTCCCCCATTTGTAACACAAAAGGGCACGGAGACAGCTATGCTCCCTTTATCCTAGAACGTTCTGTGGGACTGTGCCGTCAGTGCAGTGCTGAGGGCTGCACACAGCTAACCAACAAGGGCTTATGGATGATGGGCCAGGTCAGAGTCATCCTGATTTATTAACCACTGCCGTATGGAGAAGTATCTCTGAACCCCTGGGCCAATTGCTTCCGGGTAGCCCCATTCCTGTTTGTCACAGGAAATGGTTGGAAGGTGCCAACCATTTATCCTGTTCAGCCTCAGCTGCCCCAGGGACATCAAGCAACACACAGTCTCCTTTGTCTTTGAAGAGCCAGCCCTAAGGCAGGACACCTATTTGTTGGCCTGACTTCATGCCCTGGCCTTTCAGCCCCTGGGGTTTATTTACTGTGGCCACTTCTCCTCTCTGCCCCAGGCTGTCCCCAGTTAATGAGCCCTTCCTGAAGCTCATAAAACTTGAGCTACTCAGCAGGGTAAGTTACTCCCAGGCTGAAATAAAGAATCTAAGGACCCAGTTCCTGTCTAAAAAACAGCAATTTACACAAGACACTGTCATTGGCTTCTTGCTTTGTTTGGATTGCCTTGAGTCACTTCCCATCGTAAAACTCAGACAACTTTACCAAAGTTCTCTTCTTGTTTTGCTAGCATGGTTATGTGACTCTTCACTATCTTCCTAGAAATGGCAGTTTGGGTTGCAGAGGTTGGCCCCATAGCTGCTTTGCTGCCTCAGTGCCCCAGTCCTCCGCCGTGATGCCCAGACTTATAGCTCCCACTCCTCCTTCCTGTGCCCTAAAAGCTGTTCTCTGACTCTCTAGTTTCAGTGCTGTGGAAAAGAAAGCTCTGAACAGGTCCAACCCACATGCCCAAAGGAACTTCTAGGGCACAAGGTAAGCTTCTCTACTAGGGTTCCCATCCTATCTATACTGTAAGATGGCTCTTGCCCTTGGGTATGATTCTAGAAGGCCATCTCCCAGTGGCTTCTGAGCCTCAGCTTTATTCTATGTAAAATACATGAAGCAATGCTGAGTCCTAGTCTCCTGGTCCCCTGGGAAATGATGGTAAGCTGACCTGCCCATAATGGTGCAAATGCCATGGCATTAATTAAACTCACCAGGGCCAGAGGTGTGCACCCTGAGAACGTTGCCCCACCCACCTCTCCCTGGAAGTCACTGATGAATGCTTCATTTAGCAAGTGAAGGTACCAGGTTCTGAAAACTCTGAGATGAAACATGGCTCCTGCCTCAGTGGCCTTGTAGACTAGTCAAGGGAGATGGTGTATGCGCGAAGCCTGTAAAGAATACAATGTAGACACAGAAAGCTTCATAGAAGTTGAGATCCTTGAGCTGCATTTTGACAAAGGAAGGTCATTCTGGGCCCATAAAGCAGCAGGAACAGAGGCATGGCAGTAGGGAAGTCCAGGACTGCAGGACAGTAGGGAGTCCAGAGGGGATGGTGAGGGACATCCTTGGGCAAGGCAGACAAAGGCGTGATTTTACACCTGGAAGTTTGGGAAAGGTGTTGCTTTTAGCAGAGGATTATCATAGTCTGTTTTGCATTGTAGAAACAGTACTCAGGCTGCTGGGTGTGACAGGTAGAATAGAAGGTTGGGGAGTGTTGGAGGGAGGCCACGTAGGTGCCACTTGTGGTCACCTTGGTAAGAGAGGATGAGGAGCTAATGCAAGTCATGAGCAGTAGGGATGGAGAGGAGGCAGCTGATTCAGAGATGTTCGGAGGGTAGAATCAACAGGCCTGGCCAATCTCTTGTGTGTGAGTGGGGAGTGGGAGGAGGAAGCTAAGACCTCAGACTTCTGCTTGAGCAGAATGGGTGGATGGAGACTCTGCTCCCCGTGAGAGGTGCATGGAGGGAAAAGAGCACATTCCGGGACAGTTTTGGCCAAGTTTGCACTTCAGGTGCCTGTGGGACTTACATGTAATCTGAGCTGAAGACGGGTGTAGGAATCCCAGCATAGTGGTGGTAGCTGAAGCCGTAGGAGTGGCCTCACCCAGGGAGAGTGTGTGAAATAAGGCAGAGGTGGGCTGAAAACCCTGTCATTTAAGGGTAAGCAAAGGACAAGAAGCCAGAAGAAGACTGTGAAGGAGGAGTCGAACTGGAGAGAGTCCAAAGACAGTGGCGCCTGGGAAGCGAGGGAGGAGATGGTTGGTCCATAAAGTTCAATGCTGGGAAGAAGACAAGGCGATGAAGGCTGGAAATAATGTGTTGGATTTGGTCTTAATCATTAATGATGTTTGCTCTGCAGTTTCAGCGAAGGGGGTGGGGGAAGCACAGATGCGATGTGGGACATTAGGGGAGAAATATGAGAATATGGGGACAATGACATGGATGCTTCTAAGCATGCAGCTGTGAGGAGACTGATGAGATCTTAGCTCCAGCCTGTGTCCTGAGTCCTGCATTGGACACTTAGTGACTCCCTTTGAGTTGGAGGACATGAACAAGGCACAGCCACTGCCCTCAAAGTGCTCAGCGGCTGCCGGAGAGACCCGCAGGGGAGCCGGCACCACCACTCGGTAGTACAAGAGTAAGGCTGCGTGAGAGAGGCATGCGATTGACGGGTTGCGGGAGACCCTCCTGATGTGTGATTCTTTTTTGTTGGTGTTCAAGTATCATTAACGTAACAGTCTTCACTTAGTTTCAAGTGTACAATATAATGATTCAGCAATTCTGTGCATTACTCGGTGCTCGTCACAGGTGTACCTCTTGGGGCACCTGGGTGGTTTAGTCGGTTAAGCGTCCGACTTAAGCTCAGGTCATGATTTTGCGGTTCGTGGGTTCGAGCCCCGTGTCGGGCTCTGTGCTGACAACTTAGAGCCTAGAACCTGCTTCGGATTCTGTGTCTCCCTCTTTCTCTCTGTCCTTTCCCTGCCCATGCTCGCTCTTTTCTCCCACTCTTTCTCCCTCTCTTAAAAATAAATTTTAAACATTTAAAAAAAATTCTAGGGGCACCTGGGTGGTTCAGTCAGTTAAGCATCCGACTCTTGTTTTCAGCTCAGGTCATGATCTCACGGTTTCGTGAGTTAGAGCCCCACCTCTGGCTCTGCACTGACAGTGTGGAGCCTGCTGGGGATTCTCTCTCTCCCTCTCTAGCTGCCCCTCCCCTAGGTGTGCTGTCTCTCTCTTAAAATAAATAAATAAACTTAAAAGTTGGTTTTTAAAAATTTCAACAAGTGTACATCTTAATCCCTGTTATCTATTTCGCCCATCTCCCTACCCACCTCCCCTCTGGCAACCACCAGTTTGTTCTCTGTATTTAAGAGTCTGGTTTTTGTCTTTTTTTTGTTGTTGTTGCTTGCTCATCTGCTTTGTTTCTTAAATTCCATACATGAGTGAAAGCGTATGGTATTTGTCTTTCTCTGACTGTGTTTCTCTTTTTCACTTAGCATTATACCCTCTAGGTCCATCCACATTGTTGCAGATGGCAAGATTTCATTCTTTTTTATGGCCAAGTAATATTCCATTGTGTATCTATACCACATCTTCTGTATCCATTCATCTGTCAATGGACACTTGGGCTCCTTCTATATCTTGGCTATTGTAGGTAATACTGCAATAAACATAGAGGTGCATATATCTTCTTGAATTAGTTTTCCTTGGGTAAATATCCAATAGTGGAATTACTGGATTATAGGGTAATACTTCATATTGTTTCCACAGTGGCTGCACCAACTTACATTCCCACCAACAGTGCGTGAGCGTTCTCTTTCTCCACGTCCTCATCAGCATTTGTTTCTCGTGTTTTTGATTTTAGCCATTCTGACAGATGTAAGATGATATTTCATTGTGGTTGTGATTTGCATCTCCCTGATGATGAGTGATGTTCAGTTCTTGCATGTCTTCTTTGGAGAAATGTCTATTCAAGCCCTCTGCCCGTTTTTTAATTGGATTATTTGGGGTTTTTTGGTGTTGAGTTCTCCAAGTTCTTTATATAGTTGAGGTATTAACCCTTTATCAACTATGTCATTTATAAATATCTCCTCCCATTTGGTAAGTTGCCTTTTCGTTCTGTGATTGTTTTCTTTGCTGTGCAGAAGCTTTTTATTTTGATGTAGTCTCCATAGTTTAATTTTGCTTTTATTTCCCTTGCCAGAGGAGAAATATCTGGAAAAATGTTTCTATAGCCAATGTCAAACAGATGCCTGCCGTGTTTTCTTCTTGGAATTTTATTTTTCAGGTCTCACTAAGTCTTTAATCCATTTTGAGTTTATTTTTGTGTGCGGTGTAAGAAAGTGGCCCCATTCCATTCTTTTGAAAATGTAGCTGTCCAGTTTTCCCAGCACTGTTTGTTGAAGAGATGTCTTTTTTCCATTTTGTATCCTTGCCTCCTTTGTCATAGATTAGTTGACCATAAAAGCGTGGGTTTATTTTTGGATTCTATTCCGTTCCATTGATCTGTGTGTCTGTTATTGTGCCAGTACCATACTGTTTTGATTCCTACAGCTTTGGAGCGTATCTTAAAATCTGGGATTCTTTCTTCAAATTGCTTAGGCTATTTAGGGTCTTTTGTGGTTACAAATTCCAGGATTATTTGTTCTAGTTCTGTGACAAATACTGTTGGTATTTTGATAGGGATTGTATTAAATCTGTAGATTGCTTTGGAGAGTATAGACATTTTAGCAATATTTGTTCTTCCAATCCATGAGTATGGAGTATCTTTTCATTTGTTTGTCATCTTGTATTTATTTCATTGGTGTTATATAGTTTTTGGAATATAGATTTTTCACCTCCTTGGTTAAGTTTATTCCCAAGTATTTTATTATGGGTGCAATTGTAAATGGGATTCTTTTAATTTATCCTTCTGTTACTTCATTATTAGTGTGTATAAATGCAACAGATTTCTATATATTGACTTTGTATCCTGCAACCTTACTGAATTCATTTATCCGTTCTGGTAGTTTTCCAGTGGAGCCTTCAGGGTTTTCTGTGTATGGTATTGCATCATCTGTAAATAGTGAAAGTTTTACTTCTTCCTGACAAATTCAGATGCCTTTATATATTTTTGTCTTCTAATTGCTGTGGCTAAGACTTCCAGTACTATGTTGAATAAAAGTGGTGAGAGTAGGTAAAAAAGAAAACAATGGTAGGAGTGGATATCCTTATCTCGTTCCTGATCTCAGAGGAAAAGCTCTCAGTTTCACCATTGAGCATGATGTTAGCTGTGGAGTTTTCACATATGGACTTTATTATGTTGAGGTATGTTCCCTTTAAACCTACTTTGTTGAGGGTATTTATCATGAATGGATGTTGTACCTTGTCAAATGCTTTTTCTGCATCTATTGAGGTGACATATGGTTTTTATCCTTTCTCTTACTGATGTGATGTATCACATTGATTGATTTGCAAATATTGAACCACTCTTGCATGACAAGAATAAATCCCACTTGATCATAGTGAATGATTTTTTTAATGTATTGTTGGATTTTGTTGCTAGTATTTTGTTGAGGATTTTTGCATCTTTGTTCAACAGAAACATTGACCTGTAGTTCTTTTATTTTGTAGTGTCTTTGTCTGGATTTGGTATCAGGATAATGCTAGCCTTATAGAATGAATCTGGAAGCTTTCCTTCCTCTCCTATTTTTTGGAATAGCTTAGGAAGAATAAATGTTAACTCTTCTTTAAACAATTGATAGAATTCACCTGTGAAGCTATCTGGTCCCATATGTTTGTTTATTGGGAATTTTTTATTACTGATTCAATTTCATTTTTAGTATTTAGTCTGTTCAAATTTTTTATTTCTTCTTGATTCAATTGTGGGAGTTTATATGTTTCTAGGAATTTATCCATTTCTTTTAGGTTGTCCAATTTGTTGGCATGTAATTTTTCATAATATTCTCTTATAATTGTGTTTCTGTTGTGTCAGTTTTTTCTCCTCCTTTGTTTCTGATTTTATTTGAGTTCTTTTTTGATGAGTCTGGCTAAAGTTTTACTGATTTTTTTAGTCTCTATTTCATGTATTTCTCCTCTAATGTTTATTATTTCCTTCCTCTACTGGCTTTGCTTGGTTTGTTTTCTTTTCTAGCTCCTCTCAGTGTAAGTTTAGGTTGCTTGAGATTTTTCTTGCTTGTTGAGGTAGTCCTGTATTGCTATAATCTTCACTCTTAGAATAGCTTTTGCTGCATCCTAAAGATTTTGAAACCTAGTTTCATAGTGTTCTGGTCAGAAAATATCCATGATATGATTTCAGTCTTTTTGAATTTATTGAGATGTGTTTTGTGGCCTAACATGTGATCTATTCTAGAGAATGTTCCATGTGCACTTGAAAAGAACGTGTATTCCACTCTTATTGGATTGAATGTTCTGAATATATCAGTTAAGTCCATCTGGTCCAATGTATCATTCAAAGCCACTATTTCCTTGTTGATTTTCTGCCTGGATGATCTATGCATTGATGTAAGTGGGGTGTTAAAGTCCCCTACTATTATTGTATGACTATCAATTTCATATGTGTGCTAATATTTACTTTATGCATTTAGGTGCTTTCTTTTTGGGTGCATAAATATTTACAATAGTTATATCTTCTTAATGGATTGTTCCCTTTATCATTGTGTTGTGATCTTCTCTGTCTCTTATTATAGTCTGTCTTTTAAAGTCTATTTGTTCAATATAAGTATTGTTACCTCTGCTTTCTTTTTGTTTCCATTTGCATGGTAAAGGTTTTTCCACCCCTTCACTTTGAATCTGCCTGTGTCTTTAAGTCTGAAGTGAGTCTTTTTTAGGCAGCATGTAGATGGGTCTTGTTTTTTATCCATTCAGTCACCCTATGTCTTTTGATTGGAGCATTTAGTTCATTTACATTCAAAGTAGTTATTGATAGGTATGTATTTATTGCCATTTTGTTACTTGTTTTACATTGCTTTTCTTTGTTCCTTTCTTCTCTTGCTCTTTTCCCTTGTGGTTTGATGGCTTTCTTTAGTGATATGCTTGGATTCTTTTCTCTTTATTTTTTATGTATTACTGCAGGTTTCTTATTTGTGGTTACTATTAGATTACTATTGTGGTTACTATTAGGCTCATATACAACATCTTATACATATGGCAGTCTATATTAAGCTGATGGTTGCTTAAATTTGAAACCATTCTAAAAGCACTAAATTTTTACTGCCCCCCCCATTTCATGTAATGATGTCATACTTCATATTCTTTTACTTTTTAATTCTTTGACTGGTTTTTATAGATATAATTGATTTTACTGCTTTTGTGCTTTAATCTCTGTATTGCTTTTATAAGTGATTAATCTACAACCTTTATTGTATTTGTATTTACCTGTGAAATCTTTTCCTTTCATAATTTTCTTACTCCTGATTATGGCCTTTTCTTTCCATGTAAAGAAGTCCCTTTAATGTTTCTTGTAAGGCTGGTTTAATGGTAATGAACTCCCTTAACTTTTTTTTATCTGGGAAACCCTTTCTCTCTCCTTCCATTCTGATGCTAGCCTTGCTGGATAGAATATTCTTAGTTGCAGGTTTTTTCCTTTCAGCACTTTGACTATATCATAGGGGCCTTCTGGCCCTCAAAGTTTTTGCTGAAAAATCCATGGGTTTACCTTGTCTGTAACTATTTACTTTTCTCTTGCTACTTTTAAAATTCTCTCTTTATCACTATTTTTTTTTTCTTTTGCCTGGTGTGTCCTGGGATGTATCTTTGTGGGTTCATCTCGTTAGGGGCTCTCTCTGCTACTTGGGCTTGTTTCTTTCCCCAGGTGATTAGGGAGGTTTTCAGCTATGATTTCTTCAAATAAATTTTCTACCCCCTTTTTATTTTTTTCTCTGGTATTCTTATAATGTGAATGTTACTGCATTTGAATATGTCATTGAGTTCTCTTAACCTATTCTCATTTTTTATTGTTCTTTTTTCTTTTTGCTGTTCAGTGTGGTTGCTTTCCATTACCCTGTGTTCCAGCTCCCTGATCCATTTTTCTGTTTCTCTAATCTACTATTGATTCCCTCTAGTGTATTTTTAATTTCAGTTATTGAATTCTTCATCTTTGATTGGTCCTTTTTTATATTTTCTCTTTGTTGAAGGTCTCAGTGAGATCCTCCACTCTTTTCTCAAGTCCAGTCAAGAATATCTTTAGGACCATTGCTTTGAATTCTTCATCAGGAATATTGCTTACCTCTGTTTTATTTAGTTGTTTTGCTGTGTTTTTATCCTATTCTTTCATTTAGGACATATTCCTCTGTTTCCTCATGTTGTCTAATTCTCTGTATTTCTGTGTATTCGTAATGTCAATTATGTCTCCTGCTCTTGAAAGTAGTTACCTATGAGGAAGAGGTCTTACGGTACCCTGCAGTGCAATGTCCCCTGTTCCCCAGGACCAGGAGCTTCAGGGGTGTCTTCTATGTGAGTTGCACAGGCCCTACTGTTGTGGCTGAGCCTTGTTTACCTTCAGTCCAGGTGACTGCAGTGGTCCACTTTGCCTGTTGTGGGCAGGGTTTAGTCCCTGTGCCAGTCTGGGGCCATAGTGGGCTTGTCGTTAGGCAGTATCAGCAGTCAGACCAGATGTCTGCCCTCATCCCATCTGCTGGGGCTGGGGTCATACCAAAATGCAGGGCACTGTCTCTTCCCTGTCCCCTGAGAGGCTTTCATTGGTGGCTTGGGCCTCCAGTCCATCTGCTGAGGCTGCAGTGACCCCAGACTGCAGGACTCTCTTCCTGTGCTCTCTTTGAGAAGTTTCTATCGGTGGGCAGAGCCAGTAGTGAGATCAGATGTCTGCCCCCAGTCTATCTGCTGGAGCTATAGATGCACCGATTGTCAGGGCACTCCCTCTGCACTGCCACTTACAAGGTTCAGCTACTAGAGCTGCAGCGAAACTGGTGTGTATGGTTATCTTCCCTTCTTCCCAGGGCAGATGTCACTTTGGAGTGGCAGGGTCCCTGCCTGGGCTGATTGCAGGGTGAGATGTGGCCGGAGCCATTCTGGAAGGACTCCTGCCAAGTGGGGCTGGTTGGATGGAGTGGACCCAGATCCATAGAACACAGGGGCAGGCAATGTGGTGTTAGCAAGCTAGGTGGCAGGTGTTCTCACTGGTTCCCGCAGGTCTCTAGCTGTCTAGGCTGGAGAGCAGGGAGAGAGAAATGGTGCCCACAAGCTCTTTTGTTCTTAGAAAAGTCTCCTAAAGACCCCTGCCCCTCCAGCACATGTTCTGCGGTTAATAAATAAATCTTCCCATATACCCCAGCCACTTTTCAAACTGCTGCTTCTGTGTTATATCTCCGCAGGCCTGTTTGTTATGCTGGCTCTTTAAGGATAGCAGCTGAGTTTCCTACCACCCTCTGGCTCTCCCAGAGCGGAGCATGCTGATTTTTAAATTTCCTGGTGTTAAGCCCCACAAATTGTAAAACCTCTCAAAATTAAGCCCCTCTGGTTTTCCAAACAAAATGTTATGGGGACTTATCTTCCCAGTGCCAGTCCCCTGTGAGTGGGATGACCGGTGTGGGGTCTGTCTCTCTCCCTTCCCCATGCTTGTGGTGCCCCTCCTGTTCGTGGTTAGTCTCACCAAGAGTTTGGTTCACCAACTGCCTCTCTGCCCTCCCTGCCCTTTTCCATGTGGCCTCCTTTCTATGATTAAGTGTGGAAAATCTATCCTGCTAGTCTTAGGGGTTTCTGGGTTGGCTGCACTGATGTCACGGTTCCCTAGGTGTGCCCATGGGAGGAGGTGACTTGAAGATCATCCTACTCTGCCATCTTTCCGGAAATCCTCTCCCCTGATATAATTCTTAGGATGCGTTTTAAAGGATGAATCAGAGCCTAGCAAACAGACAAAAGAGAAGGGTATTCCAGGTAGAAGGGATACGGGGTAAAGACAATGAAAACAAGGGAATATGATTGTATCCAGAGAAGTGTCAGTAATGGGTTTTGGCTCACGTACCTGTGGTGCTGAGTCCTTCAAGGAGGAGGGACCTGTTCTTGAAGGGCCTTGAATACTTTCATGAAGCCAAAAGTCTACATCTCCTGCTGTATGCTTAGGAAAGTACTAATGTTGGAATCTGGGATGGGATTTACATTTTCCTGAGTTTCCTATAGTAGCAGTTTGGAGGATTGATGGGAAATGAAAATCTGGAGCCCAGAAGGCCAGTTGGGAAGGCTGCTGTCCTCGTTGTTGTCCAAGAGACATTAACTGATAACAAGCTGGACTGAGCACCAGGAATGGAGAGAAAGCCATTTAGAAAGGAAAAGCAACAGGATCTGGTGACCAGTTCGATATGAGAGAAGAGGGAGGAATCCATTGCTGCTTTTGGCTTTACTAGCTGGATAGATGGTATCATTTAATGAACTGAGAAATAGAGAAAAAGGAACAAATTTTGGAGGAAAGAAAGCAAGTTCAGTGCTTAACCTGGTAATTTTGAGGAGCTAGTGGAACTTCCAACTGGAAACGTCCAATAGACGGTTGCAAAATCTGGCCTGCGGCTCAGGAGAGAGGTTCGGGTGTCAGGACTTCATGGGAGTCTTAAAGCTGTAGATAAGAATTTAATCCATTAGGTTTAGACGAGAAAATGGCAAGGATAGAATTCCAGGGAACAACATTTAAGGACGGGAAGAAGAAGAGTTGTCAAATAAGAAAAGTAGAAAAAGTAGACAGACACATGTGAGGAGATGCATGGGGGGAGGAGGGAATAGTTACCAGGGTCAGGTGCTGCCATTGAGGTCAGCTCAGCATTTATCCATCCCTACCCTACGCCTGGCCCTGCAGGTAAAAAGATGAACGACACAAAGTCGCTGCTCTCAAGGAATGTGTGGTCTAACAGGACAGATGGACACAGAAGTGGACAAAGTGCAGTAACAGAGGTGGGCACAGAGGGTGCAAGTGCTTTGAAAGCACAAAGGGTTACTTAGTGAGGCCAGAGGCTGGAAGGGTGGCGGGAAAGCTGACTGGAGCAGTGATGTCTCAGCTAACTCTTCAGGTGTGAGAAGTAACTATGGAAGCATTAGGCAGGAGGAAAGAGAAAAGAGCATAAGCAAAGGCACAGAAGCAGAAAATATGAATGGGGAAGTAAAAGTCCAAGGAGGTCCACTGAGATAACTACTGCAATGTTGACAGGATTGAGCATTTTAAAACGATACCTTGATGTCAGGGGGAGTGAGGACAAACCCCATCCTGCATGACATTTGCCTAATTTGGGGCAAAGGACAGAAAAAAAGAGTTCAGAAAAGACGAAATCCAGGGGCACCTGGCTGGCTCAGTTGGAAGAGCATCCAACTCTAATTTCGGGATCATGAGTTTGAGC
Organism: Acinonyx jubatus; assembly: GCF_027475565.1. Lineage (NCBI taxonomy): Eukaryota > Metazoa > Chordata > Mammalia > Carnivora > Felidae > Acinonyx > Acinonyx jubatus. The sequence continues at coordinate 96,775,551 of NC_069381.1, read as the reverse complement.
TCCACGTTGGGTGCAGAAATTACATAAGTAAGTTTTTAACAACTTAAAAGACAAAATCCAAATTACCATTAAACACATAAAAAATACAGGCAGTTAATAGCAATGGTAAAATATTGCAAATTAAAGAGCTGACATCGTTTAACCTATGAAATTGACCAAGTTCTTTCTTCCTTAATAGTTATATACAGGGTTGACAAAAATGATACGAAGTGAGCATTTTCAGAGAAATCAGTACAAAATGTTTAGAGGTAGTATGACTGTAGAATACTAGTGAGTTAAAAGAGCTTAGGAATGTGATAGAGTAGGAGGACCCTGACCTCACCCCATCCCATGTTTACAACCAGATATCACCCACATCCAAGTCAATAAACTAGAGAGTAATCCAAAGGCTTAGAAAACAAGCGTCACAACTAAATATAGAGAAGAAGCTGCATCTGGAAGGTTAGGAAGGTCAGAAAGGCAAAGGGAGGTTGCCTGGAGGAGGGAGGGAGCCACACACGTGGAGAGGACAGAGAAATGGGCCTTTGCACCAGGGAACTTAGCAGGGAAAACTAATCCCCGTAATGTTTGGCTTTAAAAACCAGAGAGGCTGAATTTTGGGGGACTTGGATCCTGGAACTTTAAAAGTCAGCTGACTCAGCACAGGGCAAGCTGGGAAGGTGAGTGATAGCCGGGTCACTGCCCTTAAACAGCAGCCTGTATGAAGAGGCAACATGAAAAAGGCGGTTTACACAATGCCAGGGGCAACAGGAGACAGATCTGTTCATACTGATTTCAGAGCACGTTGGAGGACTTCAAACTAAGGGAGCTGGCAGGTGCCGTCTTCCTCCTCCACCCCCCAGCATGAACACAGAGCCACTTGTAGGAGGCAGGACTGCACAGACACTTGCTGCCTAACCTGCTAGCAGTTCAGGTGCATGCCCGTGAGATCTCCTGAGGACTCACCCACTCCAAGCCTGCTAACCTTGGCCCTGGGCTCAGGGAAAATTTTGTGAAAGCCGCCCATGCACCCCGCCCAGCCTCCGAGTGCCCAGTTGCCACCATGTTCAGTGCCTAGCCACTGCACCAGGCCCAGCTGAAAACCCCCAGCCGCCAACACATGCTAAGCACAGCTGGATGCCAAGTTCAGCCTCACACCCACAGCCATCCCGGCACAGCCTCCAACCTCCACCACAGTGCTTTGGGGGATCTGGCATGGGACAAGTAGCACAATGCAAATTTTGCTAACACTGCCACCCTGCTCCCAAGTTCCCTGGCAGGCACACCCACTCAGAGCTGGCCTGCGTGGGACCCGGGGGTCCCACTAACACCACAGAGAGCAAGCACAACCCACACCAGGCAGAGAGTCAGTGCAGATCACTGCATGGAAAGGAAAAGTGACCCAGACACAATAACAGAGAATAAGCCACACACATAGGATACTATCCTGAACTGCCAGGACCTCTTTGTTGTGAAGTCCCCATTTTCAAGAGCAGAAGACGTAGCCGACTTTCTTAACACAGAGAGACAGACAGAGAAGCAGACAAAAGGGAGACAGAGAAATTTATCCCAAATGAAAGGACTGGACAAGGCCACAGCCGGAGATCTGAGCAAAACAGATATAAGTAACATGCCTGATGGAGTGTTTAAAGCAATGATCATAGGACACTCATTGGGCTTGAGAAAAGAGTAGAAGACATGAGAAAGATACTTAACAGAGATAAGGAGTAACATAACAGAGATAAAGGTTCAATAAAGGAAATGGAAAACATGCTTGATGGATTGAACAGCAGGATGAAAGAAGCAGAGAAATTAATTAGTGACCTAGAACACACACTATTTGAAAGTAATCAAGTTGAACAAAAGAGAAAAGAATTATGCAAAATAAGAATAGACTTAGGAAATTCAATGACTCCATCAAAAATAATAATATTTGTATTATAGGAGTCCCAGAAGAAAAGGGGGCAGAAAATTCATTTGAAGAAATAATAGCAGATAACTTCCCTAATCTGGGGAAGGAAACAGATACCCAGATCTAGTAGACACAGAAAACTCCCATCAAGATCAACAAAAGCAGGGATGCCTGGGTGGCTTGGCTGGTTAAGCATCCAACTTCAGCTCAGGTCTGAATCTCAGGGTTCTTGGGTTCGAGCTCCACATTGGCTCTGTGCTGACAGCTCAGAGCCTGGAGCCTGCTTCAGATTCTGTGTGTGTGTGTGTGTGTCTGTGTGTGTGTGTGTCTGCCCCTCCCAAACTCATGCACATGCTCTCTCTCTCTCTCTCAAAAATAAACATTAAAAAAAATACTTTTAAAAGAATCTACAAAAGCAGATCCACACCAAGACATATTGTAATTAAATTGGCAAAATATAATAATAAAGAAAAACATTTAAAAGCAGCAAGAAAAGTCCATAACTTACAACAGAAAACCCATAAGGCTAGTAGGGAATTTTTCAATAGAAACTTTCCAAGCCAGAGGGAGTAACATGATGTATTCAAAATGCCCAATGGGAAAAATCTGCAGCCAAGAATACTCTATCCAACAAGAATACTCTTATCATTCAGAATAAGAGAGATAAAGTGTTCCCAGGGAAACAAAAACTAAAGGAGTTCATGACAACTAAACGAACTCTGCAAGAAATATTAAAGGGGACTCCTCGAGTGGAAAAAAAAGAGACTAAAAGTAAGAGTATAGAGGTAAGATATACAAAAGGAGTAAAAAATGAATATTTCTGTAAAAAATCATTCAAGGAAATCACAAAAAAACGGTTATAAAATATAATAATATATACCTAAAACCTGAGGAGGAAAAAACAATGGGTTCAAACTTAAATACCATCAACTAAATATAGACCACTATGTGCAGAAGCTGTTATATACAAACCTAATGGTAACCATATATCAAAAGCCACTAGGGGCACCTCAGTGGCTCGGTCACTTAAGTCTCTGACTTTGGCTCGGGTCATGATCTTGCAGTTTGTGGTTCAAGCCCCACATCAGGCTCTGTGCTAATAGCTCAGAGCCTGGAGCCTGCTTTGCATCCTGTGTCTCCCCCTCTCTCTGCCTCTCCCCTGCTTACACTCTGTCTCTCTCTCAAAACTAAATAAACGTTAAAAAATTTAAAAAAAATTAAAAAAACACTAAGGGTACTTGGGCGGCTCAGTCAGTTAACCCTCTGACTCTTGATTTCGGCTCAGGTCATGATCTCGTAGTCATGAGATCAAGCCCCGTGTCAGGCTCTGTACTGTGTGGAATCTGCTTGAGAATCTCTCTGTCTCTCTCTCTCTCTCTCTCTCTCTGTCCCCACTCCTCTCTCTCTACCCTTCCCCCTCTCTCTGAGAAAACACTAATAAATATGCAAAGAATAAAGAGAAAGAAATCCAAATATATCACTAAATAAAATCAGCAAGCTATGAAAGAATGACAAGAAACGATGGAAGAAAATCTTCAGAAACAACCACAAAATAAAAAATAAAATGACAATAAATACATACCTATCAATAATTACTTTGAATGTAAATGAACTAAATTCTCCAATCAAAAGACATAGGGTGACCAAATGTTAAAAAAAAAAAAAAAGACCCATCCATATGCTGCCTACAAGAGACTCATTTTAGACCTAAAGACACATGCAAATTGAAAGTGAAAGGACAGAGAAACGCCTATTGGATGCAAATGGATGTCAAAAGAAAGCTGGAGTATTAATACTTACATTGGACAAACTAGACTTTAAAGACTGTAACAAGAGATGAAGAAGGGCACTATATCATAATAAAGGGGACAATCTAATAAGATATAACAATTGTAAATATTTATGCATCCAACAAGGAAACACCTAAGTATATAAAACAGTTAATAAAAAACAAAGGAATTAATCGATAGTAATGTAATAATAGTAGGACACTTTACCACCCCACTTACAACAATGGACAGATCATCAAGGAAATAATGGCTTTGAATGACCCACTGTACCAGATGGATTTAATAGATATATTCAGAAGATTTTATCCTAAAACAACAGAACACACATTCTTTTCAAGTGCACATGGAACATTCTCCAGATCACATATTAGCCCACAAAAGAAGCCTCAACAAATTCAAGATCGAAGTCATACCATGCATATTTCTGACAGCAACACTATGAAACAAAGTCAACCACAAGATAAAATCTGGAAAAACCACAAATACATGGAGCTTAAATAACATGCTACTAAACAATGAATGGGCCAACTAGGAAATAAAAGAAGAAATTAAAAATTACATGAAACAAATGGAAATGAAAACATAATGGTCCAAAACTCTGGGGTGCAGCAAAAGTGGTTCTAAGAGCAAAGTTTATAGCAATTCAGGCCTACCTCAAGAAGCAAGAGAAATCTCAAGTAAACAACCTAACCTTACACCTAAAGGAGCTAGAAGAAAACAAACAAAACCTAAAGCCAGCAGAAGGAAGGAAATAATAAAGATTAGAGTAGAAATAAATGATACAGAAACTAAAAAAACGAGAACAAATCAATGAATCCAGGAGATGGTTCTTTGAAAAATCAATAAAATTGATAAACCTCTAGGCAGACTTATTTAGAAGAGAAATGACTCAAATAAATCTCAAATGAGAGAGGAAAAATAACAACCAACACTACAGATATACAAACTCATAAGATAATATTATGAAAAACCGTATGCTAACAAATTGGGCAACCTAAAAGAAATGGATAAATTCCTAGAAACCTATAAACTCCCACAGCTGAATCAGGAAGAAATAAAAAAATTGAAGACTGAATACTAACAATGAAATTGAATCAGTAATTTTAAAAGTCCCAAAAACCAAAAGTCCGGGACCAGATGGCTTTACAGGCAAATTCTACCAAACGTTTAAAGAAGAGTTAATACCTGTTCTTCTCAAACTATTCCAAAAAATAGAAAAGGAAGGAAAACTTCCAGAGTCATTCTATAGGGCCAACATTACCCTGATACCAAAACCAAATGAAACGCCACTAAAAAAGAGAACTGCAGGACAATATCCCTGATGAACTTGGATGCAAAATTTCTAAACAAAATACTAGTAAACTGAATCAAACAATACATGTAAAAATCACCATGATCAAGTGGGATCTGTTCTTGGTTTGCAAGGATGGTTCAATATTGGCTAATCAATCAGCATGATACATCACATCAATAAGAGAAAGGATAAGAACCATATGATCATTTCAATAGATGCTGATAAAGCATCTGACAAAGTACAACATCCATTCCTGATAAAAATCCCCCACAAAGTAGGGTTAGAGAGCACATACCTCAACATAATAAAGGCCATCTATGAAAAACCCACAGCTAACATCATCCTCAATGGCTAAACACTGAGAGATGTTCCCCTAAGGTCAGGAAGAAGACAAGGATGTCCACTCTCACCACTTTTATTCAACATGGTGCTGGAAGTCCTAACCACAGCAATCAGACAACAAAAAGAAATAATAGGCCTCCAAATCGGCAAGGAAGAAATCAAACTTTGACTATTTGTAGATGACATGAAACTATACGTGGAGAACCCAAAAGACTCCACCAATAGATAGATAGGTAGGTAGAATGAAAAACTGCCAGAACTGATAAACGAATTCAGCAAAGTCAAAGGATACAAAATCAGTGTACAGAAATCTGTTACATTTCTATACACCAATGATGAAGCAGCAGAAAGAGAAATGAAAATGCAATTTCTATCGAAATACCAGCAGCATTTTTCACAGGGCTAGAACAAACAATCCTAAAATTTGTATGGAACCAGAAAAGACCCCAAATAGTCAAAGCAATCTTGAAAAAGAAAAGCAAAGCTGGAGGCATCATAATTCCAGACTTCAAGTTATATTACAAAGCTGTAGTCATCAAAACAGTATGCTACTGGCACAAAAATAGACAGCGCAGATCAATGGAATAAAATAGAAAATCCAGAAATAAACCCACAGCGATAAGGTCGATTAATCTTCAACAAAGCAGGAAAGAATATCTGGTGGAAAAAGACAGTCTCTTCAACAAATGATGTTGGGAAAACTGGGTTGCAACATGCAAGAGAGTGAAACCGGACCACTTTCTTACGCCAAACACAAAAATAAGTTCGAAATAGATGAAAGACCTAAATGGGAGACATGAAACCATCAAAATCCTAGAAGAGAGCACAAGCAGTAACTTCTTTGATATGGCCATAGCAACATTTTTCTAGATATGTCTCCTGAAGCAGGGAAACAAAAGCAAAAATAAACTATTTGGACTACATCAAAATGAAAAGCTCTGCACAGTGAAGAAACAACAAAACTAAAAGGCAACCTACAGAGTGGGAGATGATATTTGCAAGTGACAACTCTGATAAAGGGTTAGTATCCAAAATATGTAAAGAATTTACAAAAACTCAACATCACAAACACAAATAACCCAATTGAAAAATGGGCAGAAGGTGTGGACATTTGTCAAAGAAGACATACAGATGGCCAAAAGGCACATGAAAAAATGTCCAACATTACTTATTATGAGGAGAATGCAAATCAAAACTACAATGAGATATCACCTTATACCTGTAAGAATGACTAAAATCAACAATGCAAGAAAGAACAGGTGTTGGCAAGGATGTGGAGAAAAAGGAATTCTCATGCATGGTTGGTTGGAATGCAAACTGGTATAGTCACTGTGGAAAACAGTATGGAGGTTCCTCAAAAAGTTAAAAATAGAACTACCTTATGACCCAGCAATCCCATTACTGGTATTTACCCAAAGAATACAAGAACACTAATTCAAAGTGATATATGCACCCCTCTGTTTATCGCAGCATTATCAACAGTAGCCAAAATATGGAAACAGCCCAAGTGTCCACTGATACTTACATATATATCATATATATATATGTATGTATGTATATATATATACACACACACACATATATACATGTCCTATATATATACATATATATACATGTCACATATATATACATATATATGTCACTTTTTATATATATACATATATATGTACATATGTATATATATATACATTATATATATACATTTATAAAAATAGAATGAAACCTTGCCATTTGCAATGACATGGATGCAGCTGGAGAGTATAATGCTAAGCAAAATAAGTCAGACAGAGACAAATACCATATGATTTCAATCATATGTGGAATTTAACAAAACAAGCAAAGGAGAAAAATAAGAGAGACAAATCAAGAAACAGACTCTTAATTGTAGAGAACAAACTGATGGTTACCAGAGGGGAGGTGGGTGGGGGGGATGGGTGAAATAGGTAAAAGGAATTAAAGAGTGCACTTGTAGTGATGAGCACAAGGTGATGTATGGAAGTGTTGAATTACTATATTGTATACCTAAAACTAATACAACACTCTATGTTAAGCAATTGGAATTAAAATAAAAACTTAAATTTAAAAAGAAATTTAAATAGACTAATGAGTTGAGTATGTCCATGCCCTTTATCCAGAAATTCCACTCGTCAATTTATTTTAAGGAAAATAAATCAGAGATAGGGAGAGAGGTATGGTATCACTGCAGTGTTAGTCATGAGAACAAAATACTGAATAGGCCATTAATGTGTAACAAGAGGGGACTGTCTAAATTATGTACTCTCATATGATAAATTATAGCCACTAAAAACCACTATTGCAAAGAATTTTTGATGAAAGTAGTTTTGAAGTCCTAATGTTAAGTTTAAAAAGCACATAGTTGTATATAAAGAATTACCTAAGTGTGTGTTTGAGTTTAAAAATACACCACCTGAGTCATCTAGCTGGTTCTGTGGGTAGAGCATGCGACTCGATCTTGGGGTTATGTGTTTGAGCCCCACGCTGAGTGTGGAGATTACTTAAAAAAATAAATATTTAAAAAAGGAATATACTCACAGTGTTGATGATTATCTTTAGTGTAGTAATACATGTCTTATTCTCTTCATTTTTTAATCTCCAGTATTTCCCCTTTACCCACAGGGGATATGTTGCAAGACTCCCAGTGGGTGGCTGAAACACAAATAACACCAAACCCTGTATAAAGGGTCTTTATATAAACCCTATATATGTGGTATCATATATACCTGTGATAAAGTTTAATTTATAAATGAGGCACAGTAAGACGTTAACAATAATAGTAAAATAAAACAATAATAATAATGTAATGTAATAAAAGTTATGTGACTAGTCTCTTTCTCACTCAAAACATCTTACTGTGCTGTACTTACCTTGTTCTTGTGACGTGAGATGATAAAATACCCATGTGATGAGATAAACGAGGTGAATGACAGACGTTGTGATGTAGCATTAGTCTACTAATGACCTAATGGTATGTCACAGGAAGGATCATCTGCTCCTAGACCCATGGAACCATGGGTAACCAACTGCAAAAGCGAAACCACAGATAAGGGGGAACTACTGTATTTCCCAAATTTCAACAGGAAGCACCTATTTCTTTTATAGGGAAGTAAACCAGTACAAGTTACTTTTCCAAAAAGAAGCTGGCTTTGAAAGCAAGGATGGAATATGGGTAGTGCTAGAGGAGGACAGTCTTGGAGGGGATTGTTTTTGTTTTAGACTGAGGAACACGGGCATGGTGTCATAACGATGAGTGGGCATGTCAATGGAGAAGTAGAGGCAAAATAAGAAAGATAAGGGACAGCACAGGCTTCCTGAGGAGGTGACTGGGAAAGAGATCCGGCTCCAGTAGGGGATTAACTTTCAACAGAGATGCGTACTTGGCTTTGATGAGATAGAAATAAGAGCAGTGTTGCCTTGTTCACTCTGCGTGCTCACTGCCTAGAACAGTGCCTGGCACTGACTGAATGGAGCATGTAAGTTTTATAGGTGAAGGAGGGGAAGGTTAAGGAATTTTCTCCAACAGGTGCAGTCGTGTATTATAGTGTATTATTTTTTCTGTGGGTCTGTATCCTTCTCTAAACTGTGAGCTCCCTGGGGTACCTGAGTGGCCCAGTTGATTAAACGACTGACCCTTGATTTCAGCTCAGGTCATGCATGATCTCACAGTTCATGAGTTTGAGCCCCGAATCTGCACTCAAACTGCAGAGCCTGCTTGGGATTCTCTCTTTCCCTCTCTCTCTGCCCTTCCCCTGCTCGCTTGCTCTCTTCCTCTCTCATAAAATATATCAATAAACTAAATAAACTGCCAGCTCCCTAAGGGCAGAAGAAGTCATGTCTTATTATCTCCATATCTACCACACCATTCCAGTGACTGACTGATGAAGGTAGATTGCTCAAGAAATGTTTGTTGAATGAATGAATGATGAATGAATACGGTATGAGAGGAGACCTGAAGATTGTGGTAAGGGTTTCATATAGCTTATGTGGGTATTAGAGGCAACTAACCAGTGACAAGTAAAAGGACCTGGGCAGCCTAAAGACAAAATTGAATAGAGAGCATACCTCTGTACTTAAAAGGATTCCAGAGAGAAGCTGGAGAAACTAATTATAAGTGATCTGTTCTTTTCCCTGTCCAGTTATCCCCCTTTCTTTTAACCTGCCCTGCACACGTCTCTGTGGGCACAGATGAAAGGATAGAGACCCACCCAGCCCAGCCATCATTGAAAAGAGTTGGTCCTCTAACTGCTAACATTTGGTTTCCCTTTGTTTAATTCGAACCTGTACAGTCTTTTAAGCCTCTTACTAAGTAATCCCTACCTTGCATAGTAAATTGGACCAAGTATGTAGAAAGTCTTTTAAACTATTAATGGCAATAAAAAAAAAAAGCAAGGAGCTATTATCTGGGGGATATTTTACTTATTTTTATATGCTGAAAGTGAGAAGATGCCCCAAATTTTTAAATGCTTCAGGTCCTAGAATCGCTTCCCCCAGCCAGGTTTCAGGGTTCTGAAGCAGCCATTGGCCTAAATAGGAACATTTTACCAAAAGGAGAGGATTATATGTTTTCCCTAATATACATTTTTGCTTTAAGGTTATCAGAATGATGCTAAGAGGAGTGGTTTGGATGTGAGCAGAAGCTGACATGGAAAAACAGCTCTGTAGAGAAGGAAGGGGTTGGATCAGAGTGATGATTCACAGATACAATCATTTGTTATTCCTTTTTTTTTCCCCCCAAAACAGAATTGCATTGATGAAATTGAGGCCATAATCAGCGTTAAACTCCAGCTCATCGGAATCGTCGGCATTGGAATCGCAGGTCTCACGGTGAGAAAGTTCCAGAACTTACCTCTTTTGCGCTCTAAGAAGCCTTTGTATGTTGTTTGTCTTCCAGTGTGATACGGCAATACCTTAGGAGAGATTTCTCATAAAAGACAGACACTGTTGACAGGACATCTTCTAAGAACAAAGCTTATTAGATATATCAAGACTTAGTTCTCTAAAATATGATACAGGTTTGGTTTTTTTTTAACATTTATTTATTTTTGAGAGACAGAGAGAGACAGACCATGAGCAGGGGAGAGGCAGGGAGAGAGGGAGACACAGAATCCGAAGGAGACTCCAGGCTCCGAGCTGTCAGCACAGAGCCTGATGTGGGGCTTGAACCCACACACCGCGAGTTCATGACCTGAGCTGAAGTCGGACGCTCGACCGACTGAGCCACCCAGGTGCCCCGACACAGATGTTAACTTTAACCAAATTATGACCTTGAGCTTATCATTGTAATAACTTGCTGCTTTAAGGCCACCAAACTTACACTAGACAAGTGATTTTCAATTCTGGTCTCTTCTTACTCTTAGAAATTTATAAGAGCACACCACATTAATCCCTCTCACTTATGATTTGCAGATGTGGTGATTAATAGTGTAAACTCTGGCGTCACCCTGTCTGGATTCAGCTCCTAGCTCCACTACCTGTGAGCCCTGGGATCATGGGGTAGTTTCTTAATGTCTCTATTCTTCAATTCCATCTGTGAAATGAGAATTTTAATGTACCAACCTAAAGTATTCTTCCAAATTAACCCCTATAAAGTGTCTGGAACATAGCACTCATAGATGTTCCCTCTATACATAGTCTCAGGGTTCCCAAGCCCAGAATCCAGGCAAAGGGCGTAACACACGCAGAGTGTGAAGCCGAGTGCAACCAGCGCCTGCAGGCAGCTCAGTGCCTCGAAAGTATGTGTGTGCAAGAATTGAGAGACCGAAGGATGTGAGAGGAGCAGCAAGAGATGACACTGAAGGGCGTGTGAGGGTCCACACAACTGTAGTCTCTGTGTGCCCTTTAGAAAGGCTGGGCTTCATCCTTAAGGTAGAAGGAAGCCACCGAGGGTTAGAAGGGCCTGTGGTTGCCAAGTGGAGACAAGTTGGAGGGAAATGAGGTTGGAATCAGGCCAGTAAAGAGGTGATTTCCACTGTCCAGGAGTTGAGTGATATTCGCTAATGCCAAGGCAGTACTTACCCTCTGGCTCTCTATGTAGATGAATTCATGGCATGAGCATAAGGGAATTACGAGGAAAATCAATGAATTGGCGGTTTTCCAGGACACACCGGCATCTGCCCTCTTTTCTGTATTTCCAGCGCAGAGGGGTGGGACGTGTGGGTGAAATACTATGCTGAGGACCCCCCAATCCAGGGCCGTCTCTCAGGCCCTCCTCACCTGCTCTGGGGCTAGCCCGGTTGCTACTCTGTGGCTTCCTGAGGACAATTTTTAGGCAGAAGACTTGAAAATGCACTGCATCACAGAGGTATCAGATAGATGCTCCTAACAACTCTACAGTCTCAGTGAGCGAGCATCCTACAGGCAGTCACCCCTGACTCGTGACAGTGGCAGGACAAGGCTGAAAAAGTTCTTTAGAGTACAGCCAGGATGAAGCAGGGGTTGTAGCCAGCCTTCACAACCACACTCAAAGGGGAACGCCTTCTACTGGTCGTCTTGAATCAGCATCCCCGGAGTTTCTTCTTAAATTCCTTTCTTCTTAAGTGTAATCAGTTAACCAGATGTCCATTAGGTGTCTCCCCTGCCATGCGCTGGTACCATCAGCGAGAAGCTTGGAGCCCTGCTGCTGGCTCTTCTCCTACTTAAGCCTACCCCTTCCCTTCCAAAAGAACAGATAATACGTGTCTTTTTAAACTTAGCATTTATAGATTCTGGTCCGATGTAGGGTAGGATCAAGGAGGGAATGGTATGGATTTCTTGAAACAAACTTTGACAGTCATTTATCAACATTGCACCCACAGATAACATTCCATAGGCTCTGCAAAACTGTAGGGGCAATGACTGAGAACAAGAAAGATCTTTTGGCATCTTTCTATTCAAACCATACCAGTGGCTGTTGGTTTGGCCAAGTGTTTGGCTTTTCCCAGAATTATCCAAGAGGTAGAAGTAATATCAGAATTCCAACACCTCAGTTTATGCTTTGGGGAAACTGTGGAGTTAAATAGTGAAGCATCATTTGTACCTTAAAATGGACCAAGAATGAAGAGACGCTTCACTTTGTCATATGTGGTCAAAGCTGCAAAAATTCGAAACTTTTCCAATGACAGAAAACTCTTTAGACCAAGGTGTAAACAACTAATAAATAGTTGATATGTTAATATGGAAGCCTTTAACCTGCAGCCATAAATAAGTATTATATATAAAACTGCCATTTATAGCCAGTAGTGGTTGTAATTATTTGTTAGACACCCAGGCAGTTTGCTGACCTTTTCATCAATTTTTATCATTCGAAAGTCATTAACAAGTGGTTCCTTCTTTTTCAGATCTTTGGCATGATATTCAGCATGGTCCTTTGCTGTGCAATCCGAAACTCACGAGATGTGATATGAAGCTACTTCGACATGAAAACTGCAATCGAGAGCTTTCGTACAGCTGTCACAGGACCTGGCTCCTGGCTCATTTTTAATACTCAAAGGACATTAGGATCTTAAAATAATTTGCTGTCAATTGTACATTTGCACATGTATGTATGTTTGGCTCATTCCTCGTTTACCCCTTGAGTGAATGCTCTGTGTGTTGACTGACAGCATATTCATGTGTGATCTGTGTGTTTCTGGTATACGCATTATACAGAATGAAATCTGTTGGCTGAAAATTCCTGGTTCTTGTTATGTTAGAGGAACAATCTATTTAACTCTCAGAAAAAAGATCATAAAACTTTGATACACTTTAAAAAACTTGGCTATTCAGAAGAAGTGATAATGGGTCATTCTCTCAGATTCTAGCCATAGAAAGTTCGATACAGAGAATTCAGGGATTTCTAGTTAACAGAAGCAGTAAGTTATGGGAATTGAGAGATCGTGGCGGGGTGCTAAAATTGACTGCCTCTGAGTTGGGTGTCAGGGTTTCCTGGGATTTTTTTATATACATACTCTCCCCAGAACACAGTAAGCCACAGTTTTAGAACTAAACACATCTGTAAAACTAAATATAGCATGGAAAATCTTATTTGAATAACTCATACTTTCCTAGTATTTAAAAACAAAAAACTCCCTCTGGAAAGAGTGGTCACACAGACAATCATGTGCCCTATAAAAGTGAGTGTTTTTAGGACTTCAAAAAAAAAAAAACCTTTTAATAACTTTTTGAAGACATTTTTTTTCTTATGTAAGTACATTTAAACATTGCTTTATTACTTACTTTCCTTTTCTGACTCTGTTCTGAACTACAGCAACCCTCACACAAACAAAAGGGCTTTTATCTCAAATTTTTCTGTGTTTCTCCAAATGTAAAGATAGAAAGACTAAAGCCAGAGATCTGGCAGTTGCAATTAGTGGGAAAGAGAATTTTCATGGGCACTGTATCCTTGAAATACCTCATAACTTGAGTTTACATATTTTCCTAATTTTTTCTATTTTTCTTACTCACCTAGAGAATTCTTCATAGATTATGAACTATAGATTCCACCACTTAAGAAAACAAAACCCTTCCTAATTCAAATATTATAAGCATCCTTGGCCAAACCAAAATAGAGAAAGAAAAGCATCTACTAGTTGTGTGCACACAGCAGAGACAAGCTAAGGAAATTAAAATATTTAAACACACAGAACAGAAATATGTTTTTTCTGTGTTAAGTCGCCTATAAAAATAAAATTTTCGTATTCTTTATGATCTTGATGCTTTCATTTTGGTATGTAAACCCAAAGATAAGATCTAAACTGACATTATTTGTCCATTTTTAACAACTTGGTACCTTTAGTAGATCATGGAGGGTTTTTTTTAATTATTATTATTACATTTGAAAAGGCCACCCAAAAGCGAAAGTGCTGGGGACTTTGGAAGCCCCTGAGTAAGTTCACAGGCCTGTGAGAACACAATCTTTGGGTGCACACTAAAGCAAAGTGCTCAGTCCCAAGAAACTTTTACAAATCGATTTGCTGAAAAGACCTAATTGCTACAAATAGTCTCAATCACATAGAGAACCACTCTTCCACCATACTTGCTACTGCTACTTACTTGGGAGGAAGCTTTTCTAGAAAAAAAGACTGGAAGCAAGCTAATTTAATCGTACGTGGCTACTTTACAGTGTTTATAGCTGATGCAAAGATGATTTTAAGAAAGTGACTTTAACTTTAAAGATTATTTTAAGAAAGTCACGTGTAAACGTGAAATAGATGTTTATACCCCAGTAGGTGACAAATACAACCTTTGAGGCAAAGAACAAACAGTCCATCTCTCTTGCTGGCTTTAGTTCATCCGTCTACCTGAAGACAGGCCCAAGTGCATACTCGGGTTTCTTGCAGTTCAGAATCATCTCTGATTCAACAAAACTGAGTTTCACTCCATATCTGAATTAACAACCTTAAAGAAGACTACAGTGGTTAAAAGAGGAAGAGTAGAGATCTGTTCCATAAATGATTAATGTACCCCTTTGGGGAGTAATTTTTCAGAAATATGTGCCATGAGTAAAACTAGAGAATTCCACCTCTGAGTGAGGGTAGATTTATATATATCCTGAATCTATATATATCTTGAATTCCTATATATCTTGAATCTATATATGTCTTGAATCTATATATCTTGAATATATAACTCTTGGATACATACATATGTAACTTGAATATATGTATACATGCATGTATGTATAGACATACATACATGCATGTATATATATGTGTGTGCATATATATATATATATATATATACACACACACACATATATAAATTTTTGGTTATGTCTGTTTACCTGAACTGATTTGAGATCAGACTCAAACATATTCTTAAGCATCTGGTGCCAAGTCACTGAATTAAAATTTCTTGATGAACTATTTTAAGTTATTTCAAATTAAATTTTTTACGCACTGGAATTGTTTGTTTGATTTTATCTTAAAATTCTATTCTATCTGTATACACCCCTTTACACAACCTTTCCAAATGTCCAACTACCAAACAATACGGTTAAAAAAGGCAGGAGTAGCAATCCTTCTATAGTTTATTGTGAGGAGCTGGACGTAAAAGCAACACCCTAAGGACATTCAAGCAAATAGCACTATTTCCTTTAACGTTGTTTCATCTCTTCCCCAGAGTCGCTCCTTTGTTGTCCATGGTTCAATCTGGGAAGCCAGACACTGCTCCTGGGGCCATCACAGTCCCCCCCCCCCCCCCCGCGCAGTCATGGAGATAGTTCTTTGCCCGTGTGCCTTGCTAATAGGTTTGCTTGATGAGAATAAGGCTGGTGGGAAGACAGCAGTGAAGGAGATCTCTTCCCTTCTGAAGTAAGTATCAAAGGTTAAAAGGAAGAGGCACCCTTGGAAATTCAGGCAGTGCACCCCAACTTTCCTGGTTCACTGCTCCATTGACATCCCTTTGAGGGAGCATTTGTGGGCCCTTGAAGCTAGTCACTTAACTACACCATCTTAGTTTGGACTCATCAAAATCAAATTTGTATTAAGGTATATTTTAAGGGGAACAAACGTTTTCTACTTTCTCTCAACATGGTTTTATTTTTTCCTATAAAATGTACCTGTAAATTATTATACGTAGGTGTCCACTGAAAGGTAAAAAGGACTACACTACTACCAAATATTATTAATCATTCTGTTGGTAGCCTCATTGCTAACAAAAGTTAAATGCATTCCAGGAAACCACTATTCCAATGGCTATCTCCTGGGGACACAGAAAGCATGACATAGAGAAGCAGTATGTCATGACAGTATGTCATGTCAAAGCAAACTCTATGTTGATTTCATAAAGTTTTTAGCCAGAAACCCATCTGAAGCTTTGGTATTTGTTTTTCGGGGTTTTTTTCGTGTATAATTTAATGATGGTTTTACTTACATTAAACAGAAGAAATTTAAATTAAAAGAAATAACCAACGAAATGCTTAGCAAACCTGGCAACTAATGAGTATCACCTAAATTGTTATATTTATTACATTGATCAGGACTTTTTGTTAATTACAAATCAAATATGCATAATCGTGCACAACTGAATATAACTTCTGCATGATACCAAATACCTATCTGAACACATTCATTTGTTGAATTAATCAATAGTCTTTGATCTAGTTCCCCATTCTATTTTAATTCAAAGACTTGTTATCAGTAGCCAGAGCCAGAGTCCCTCTGTATTCCCCTCGGCCTGCTCTGCCTTACAAGATGCAACCCACTCTAATATTAGAATTTTTTTCTTTACTTTATTTGGGGGCTACTATTTTATACGTTTGAAAATCTCTTTGCAACATACTGATATGCTAAGATGAACAAGAGAAGTCTCTGCCTTCAAGAAGCTTAGGGTGGAAAAAAGGCAGGCAAATAGAACCCCCGTGAGGTTAAGTGCTGTGATAATCGTTAACCACGCGTGGGCCTTCTTGACCTTGGAGAGGATGGTCAGGTGAGAGAGGTTTCCTAAGTTCTGAGGTCTCTAAACTGAGTCCTGAAGAACTCCTAACACATTAGCCTAGTAAAAAGTAATAGGAGTCGAGAAGAAAAGGGGATCTTTGGTGGAACAATATACAAGAAGACCCTGAAACAGAGAGCATGGAAGCTTTCCAAGAGGGCATGTCAAGAAGACATGAAGAGATGAAGGGCCCTGTTAAACTGTACCAAGGTGTCTTATCTCTGTACAGAGATCATAGGAAATACTTTATTTTCACATATTGTGATCTTTATTTTTTCTTTTAATTTAAATTTGAGTTAACATAGAGTGCACTATTGGTTTCAGTGCAATTCAGTGATTCATCACTTACATACAGCACTCCATGCTAATCACAAGTGCTCTCCTTAGTACCCACCATCCATCTAGCCCATCCCCCACCCACCTCCCTCCATCAACCCACAGTTTGTTCTCTATCATTGAGTCTCTTGTGGTTTGTTCCCTTCTCTTCTCTTTTCCCCCCTTCCCATGCGTACATCTCTTTTGTTTCTTAAATTCCACATATGAGTGAAATCATTTGGTATTTGTCTTTCTCTGACCTATTTCGCTTAGCATTATAATTATACTCTTTAGATCGATCCATATCGTTAAAAATGGCAAGATTTCCTTCTTTTTACGGCAGAATAATATTCCATTGTATATGTACACATCACATCTTCTTTATCCAGTCATCTGTCAGTGGACACTTGGGCTATTCCATAATTTGGCTATTGTAAATAATGCTAGTATAAGCATCAGGGTGCACATATCCCTTTGCATTAGTATTTTTGTATTCTTTGGGTAAATACCTAGTAATGTAATTGCTGGCTCATAGAGTAGTTCTATTTTTAACTTTCTGAGGAAGCTCCATACTATTTTCCAGAGTGGCTGCGCCAGCTTGCATTGCCACCAACAATGCAAAAGAGATCCTCTTTCTCCGCATCCTTGCCAACACCTGTTGTTTCTTGTTAATTCTAGCCATTCTGAGAGATGTGAGGTGGTATCTCATAATGGTTTTGATTTGTATTTCCCTGATGAAGAGTAGCATTGAGCATCTTTTCATGTGTCTGTTAGCCATCTAGATGTCTTCTTTGGAAAAGTGTCTATTCGTGCCTTCTGCCTCTTTCTTCACTGGGTTGTTTGTTTTGGAGGTGTTAAGTGTGATAAGTTCTTCATAGATTTTGGATACTAACCCTTTATCAGATAGGTCATCGGCAAATATCTTCTCCCACTCCATAGGCTGCCTTTTAGTTTTGTTGATTGTTTCTTTCACTGTGCAGAAGCTTTTTATCTTGATGAGGTCCCAGTAGTTCATTTTTGCTTTTGTTTCCCTTATCTTCAGCAATGTGCCTAGTAAGAAGTTGCTCCAACCAAGGTCAAAGAGGTTCCTGCCTGTGTTCTCTGGATTTTGATGGTTTCCTGTCTTAAATTAAGGTGTTTCATCCATTTTGAATTTATTTTTGTGTATGGTGCAAGAATGTGGTCCAGTTTCATTTTTCTGCATGTTGCTGTCCGGTTTTCCCAACACCATTTGTTGAAGAGATTGTCTTTTTTCCATTGGATATTCTTTCCTGCTTTGTTGAAGATAAATTAACCGTATAGTTGTGGGTCAATTTCTTGGTTTTCCATTCTGTTCCATTGATGCATGTGTCTGTTTTTGTGCCAGGACCATAATGTCTTGATCACTAGCTCCGTAACGTAGCTTGAAGTCTGGACTCGTGATGCCTTCAGTTTTGTTTTTCTTTTTCAGGACTACTTTGGCTATTCAGGGTCTTTTGTGGTTCCATACAAATTTTAGGATTGTTTGTTCTAGCCCTGTGAAGAATGCTGGTGGTATGATGAGAGGGATTGCATTAAATGTGTAGATTGCTTTGGGTAGTATTGACATTTTAACAATATTTGTTCTTCCTATCCAGAAGCATGGAATGCCTTTCCGTTTGGGTCTTCTTCAATTTCTTTCATAAGTGTTCTATAGTTTTCAAAGTATAGATCTTTTACCACTTTAGTTAGGTTTATTCCTAGGTGTCTTACTGTTTTTGGTGCAATTGAAAATGGGATCGATTCCTTGATTTCTTTTTCTGTTGCTTCATTACTGGTATATAGTAATGCCACAGATTTCTGCACATTGATTTTATATCCTGCTACTTTGCTGAATCATGTGTTCTAGCAATTTTTTGGTGGGGTCTTTCAGATTTTCTTTTTTTATTATTTTTTTAATGTTTATTCTTGAGAGAGAGACAGAGCATGAACAGGGGAGGAGCAGAGAGAGACAGACAGACAGACAGAATCCAAAGCAGGCTCCAGGCTCTGAGTTGTCAGCATAGAGCTGAACTTGGGGCCTGAGCCCACACACCGTGAGATCATGACCTGAGCCGAAGTCAGACACGCAACCAAGTGAGCCACCCAGGTGCCCCCAGATTTTCTACATAGAGTATCATGTCGTCTGCAAAAAGTGAAAGTTTGACTTCTTCTTTCCTTTCTTTTTGTTGTCTGATTGCTGAGGCTACGATTTCCAGTACATGTTAATAGTCGTGGTGAGAGTGGAAATCCTGTCTTCTCCTCACTGTAAGGGAAAGGCTCTCAATTTTTCCCCACTGAGGATGATATTAGCTGTGGGTCTTTCATATATGGCCTTTGTGATGTTATGTTCCATCTATCCATACTTTATTGAGGGGTTTCATCAAGAATGGATTCTGTATTTTGTCAAATGCTTTCTCTGCATCTATTGACAGGATCATATGGTTCTTTTATCCTTTTTTAAAATTAAAGTGGTGTATCAAGTTAATTGATTTGTGGATACTGAACCAGCCCTGCAGCCCAGGAATAAATCCCACTTGATCATGGTGAATGATTCTTTCAATGTACTGTTGAATTCGGTTTGCCAGTATCTTCTTGAGAATTTTTGAATCCACGTTCATCAGGGATATTGGCCTGTAATTCTCCTTTTTTAGTGGAGTCTTTGTCTGGTTTTGGAATCAAGGTAATGCTGGCTTCATAGAATGACTTTGGAAGTTTTCCTTCTATTTCTGTTTTTTGGAACAGTTTGAGAAAATAGATGTTAACTCTTTAAGTGTTTGGTAGAATTCCCCTGGGAAGCCATCTGGCCCAGGTCTCTTGTTTGTTGGGAGATTTTTGATTACTGATTCAATTTCTATACTGATTATGTGTCTGTTCAAATTTTCTGTTTCCTCCTGTTTCAGTTTTGGTAGTTTGTGAGTTATTAGGAATTTGTCCATCTCTTCCAGATTGTCCACTTTGTTGGCATATAATTTTTCATAGTATTCTCTTACAATTGTTTGTATTTCTGTTGTGTTGTGATTTCTCCTCTTTAATTTGTGATTTTATCTATTTGGGTCCTCTTTTCTTTTTGATAAGTCTGGCTAGAGGGTTATCAATTTTGTTAATTCTTTCGAAGGACCGGCTCTTAGTTTCATTGATGTGTTCTACTGGGTTTTTTCGTGTGTTTGTTTGTTTCTATATCATTTCTATTCT
The DNA here is from genome assembly GCF_027475565.1 of Acinonyx jubatus. NCBI lineage: Eukaryota > Metazoa > Chordata > Mammalia > Carnivora > Felidae > Acinonyx > Acinonyx jubatus. Next base: position 96,755,318 of record NC_069381.1, on the reverse strand, counting down.
TTATTATTTCCCTTCTTCTGCTGGCTTTAGGCTTTATTTGCTGTTCCTTTTCTAGATCCTCTAGGTGTAAGTTTAGTTTGTGTATTTGGGACCTTTCTTACTTTTTGAGATAAGCCTGAATTGCAATATACTCCCTCTTAGGACTGCCTTTGCTGCATCCCAAGGGTTTGGGATTGTCATGTTTTTATTTTCATTTGCTTCCATGTATTTCTTTAATTTCTTCTTTAATTTACTGGTTAACCCATTCGTTCTTCAGTAGGATGTTCTTTAACCTCCCTGTATTTGAGGGCTTTCCAAATTTTTTCTTGTGGTTGACCTCAAGTTTCACAGTGTTGTGATCTGAAAACGTGCATGGTATGATCTCAGTCTTTTGTACTTGTTGAGGGCTGATTTGTGACCCAGTATGCGATCTATTCTGGAGAATATTCCATGTACACTCAAAAAGAATGTGCATTCTGTTGATTTGAGATGAAATGTTCTGAATAATATCTGTTAAGTCCATCCAGTCCAGTGTGTCATTCAAAGCCATTGTTTCCTTGTTGATTTTCTGCTTAGATGATCTGTCCATTGTTGTAAGTGGGGTGTTAAAGTCCCCTACTATTATTTTATTGTTATCAGTGAGTTTCTTTATGTTTATTATTAATTGATTTATATATCTGGGTGCTTACAAGTTGGAGGCATATTACAATTATTTGATCTTCTTGATGGATAAGCCCATTTTATTATGATATAATGTCCTTCATCCTTTGTTACAGTCTTGTCTTAAAATCTAGTTTGTCTGATATAAGTATGGCTACTCCAGCTTTCTTTTGACATCCAGTAGCATGATAGATGGTTCTCCATCCCTTCACTTCCAATCTTCAAGTTGTCTTTAGGTCTAAAATGAGTCTCTTGTAGGCAGCGTATAGATGGATCTTTTTTTTTTTGTATCCATTCTGATACCCTATGTCTTTTGATTGATCCTATGTCATTTAGTCCATTTACATTCAGAATGATTATTGAATGATTGGACTTTAGTGCCATCATGTAACCTGTAGATTTGATGTTTCTGGTGATGTTCTCTGGTCCTTTCTAGTCTTTGTTGCTTTTGGTCTTTTTTTTTTCTTTTTTCTCCAAAGAGTCCCCCTTAAAGTTTCTTGTGGTCACAAATTCCTTTAGTTTTTGTCTGGGAAACTCTTTATCTCTCCTATGTTGAATGACAGCCTTTCTGGATAGAGCATTCTTGGCTGCACAATGTTTCCATTCAACATGTTGAATGTATCTTGCCATTCCTTTCTGGCCTGCCAAGTTTCTGTGGACAGATCTGCTGTGAACCTATCTATCTTCCCTTGTAGGTTAAGGAATTTTTTCACCATGTTGCTTTCAGGATTCTTTCCTTGTCTGTGTATTTTGTGAATTTTACTATGATATGTCTTGGTGATGACTGGCTTTTGTTGAATTTAATGGGAGTCCTCTGTGCTTCTTGGATTTTGATGTCTGTGTCCTTTCCCAGATTAGGGAAGTTTTCCACTATAATTTGCTCACATAAACCTTCCTTTTTCTCCCTCTTCATCTTCTGGAACTCCTCTGATACAAATGTTATTACATTTTAATAAACACTGAGTTCCCTAAGTCTGCCTTCATGATCCCTGACCTCTGTTTCCCTCTTCTTTTCAGATCCATTATTTTTTATAATTTTATCTTCTGTATTGTTAATTCACTCCTCTGCCTCATCTATCCTTGTTTTTGTGCACTCAATTTGGGTTTTTGCATCTCAGTTTTAGCATTTTTAATTTCGGCCTGACTAGATTTTAGTTCTTTTATCTATGCAGAAAGAGATTCTTTTGTGTCTTCTATGCTTTTTGAAGCCCAGCTAGTATCCTTATAATTGTTTTAAATTATAGTTCAGAAATCTTATTTATATCTGCATTGACTAAATACCTGGTCATCATTTCTTCCTGTCCTTTTTTCTTTTTTTAAAAAAAATGTTTAATATTCATTTATTTTTAACAGAGACAGACAGATTGTGAGTGGGGGTGGGGCAGAGAGAGAGGGAGACACAGAATCTGAAGCGTGCTCCAGGCTCTGAGCTCTCAGCACAGAACCCAACACAGGGCTCAAAATCATGGGCCATGAGATCATGACCTGAGCCAAAGTCAGATGCTTAACCAACTGAACCACCCAGGCACCCATCTTCCTGTTCTTTCTTTTGAGGTGAATTTCTCAATCTTGTAATTTTGGATGAATATAAAACAACAACAATAATAATAGAATAAAATAAAATAAAAATTAATTTTAAAAAATCAAGTAAAGGAAGCTAGATCCTAGGTGTGTTTTGGTCTGCATGTTAAGAGAAGCTTGATAGAAAAAAGAGGAGAGAAAAAGAATAAAAATTACAAAAATTAAAAAAATGAAAATAAAAATGAAATAAAATTTGAAAATAAAAAATTTTGCTCTTTCCATAACCAAGAAACAAAAGAAAAACAACAAAAACAACAGAAGCGACAAAAACAAAAAAAGCAAACAAATGAACAAAAAAACCCAAATGAAGCTAGATCCAGTTTTCCCTAGAGCTGAAACTTCGCAGCAGTAGGGTCAGTAGACTAATCTCGTGGAAGGGACTTGTGCTGGTCTCCTAGGGGAGGGGAATGCTGCTCTCTCAGGCTGACTTGCCCTAGTGGAGATGTGCCTGGAGGACACAATGGGGAGGGGCTTGCTGTAATGACTCAGTTCTCCACTTGGTGGCACTATTTAGCTCACTGGGGTCCATCAGTGTTGGTGGGCTAATGGTGAAAATGGCTTCACCCCACTCTGTATTCTCCAGCGTGGGAAGTTTGGGCCATCACCCCTCCTGTGTCCCCTGCTTCCATCACCTCCCTGCCTTCCCCCGTGTCCAAGCTGTCCACCTACTAGGCAGTGACTCTCTCTAGAGTTTTATCTTAGGCATTGCTGTGTTTCAAAATCCACATTTCAGAGACCTCCATGGTTCAGACCCACAGTGATCTGGGGGAGTCTCGTGGAACTGTAGCCTGCTTGTTCCAGGAAACAGTTGCACCACCACACAGTGGCTTAGGGTTTATGGTGAATCAAACACAGCCGGTACCAGGGTTTGTTACCCTCAGCTGGGGTCTTTGTTCCTATATGGGTGAATATGGCAGCTTGATCGTGCCCACCAGGTCTTTTGCCCACGGAGAGGCCATATCACCTCTATTAAATGCACTGCAAGCTGGGGAACCACTTCTCCCTGTAGGACCCAGGGGATCCTCAGACCGTGCTTCCTGCTCCTGGGCCTCTGCCTTGCTTCCTCCCCAGAGCACCACCAGGGGCTGACCTCTGACTCTGTGCTCTACTATTTATTAAAAACTGGCAGTATTGAAACCCTGTCCTTTTTCTCCTATCAATGGTTTTGGGGAACAGTTTTCTTGTGTAGTCCCCTGTGCCTGTTTTCACTCTTCCTTTCTAGCTGCTTTCAGGGTGATTGCTTTCTTGCACAAACCCAATGCATTGCCCTCTCCCTTGAAGTGCAGGTAGCTGATAGAGACTCTCCAGCCTGAGATTAAGGAATGGATGGGGAATACGAACTGTTTTGGGCTTTAAACATTACTGAATTCTGGATTGTAGTTAGAAACATTACTGGATTCTAGTTTTTGCAGCTTTCTCACTGAGGTCTTCGATGTGAAAAGCTACTCATATTGTTCAAATATGGGCACTACTACTTGTATGTTGCAGATTCCTAAACTATAGTTCTCGTGAGACTCCCTCCTTGAGCTTCAGGAATGTATATATCCTTCACATGTATTCAGTGCCTGTTTATGTTTCCTCTTGGATGTCCTATAGTCTTTTCCAACTTGCTTCGTCACTGTAGTCTGCTTTCCTGCCTGTGTGCCACCATCTTCTAGCTGTCAGGAAACCTGGGAATGATTCTAGTTTCCTATTTCCCTCAATTCCCTCTCTCTGTCTACTTCTTGGTAGGAATTCCAGTATATTAGTTAGAAATCCTCATGAAGGGGCGCCTGGGTGGCTCAGTCGGTGAAGCGTCTGACTTTGGCTCAAGTCATGATCTCACGGTTCGTGAGTTCGAGCCCCATGTCGGGCTCTGTGCTGACAGCTCGAAGCCTGGAGCCTGCTTCTGATTCTGTGTCTCCCTCCCTCTCTGCCCCTCCCCTGCTCATGCTCTGTCTCTCTCTCTCTCTCTCTCTCTCTCTCTCCAAAATAAATAAACATGAAAAAAATTTTTTTTAAATCCTCATGAAATCCTCTGACTTTGTCCTCCAGTCACTGTTCATACTAAAGCTAAGTGATCTTGAAAGGGTTCAAATTTGATTTTGTAACTCGTTCAAAATTTTTTCAGTGTGGGGAGGAGTTAAGATGGCAGAGTAGTAAGGGGACCTTGGGCTTGTGTCATTCCTTGGACACAGATCAACATCAACCCATTTTGAACACCTATGAAATTGATCTGAGGATTAACAGAACAACCTGCATAATTTGAGGCAGAGAACACAGCAGGTGTGTGCCAAGAGGTGAACTAGGGGAGTGAAGAGCTGCGGTGCCACAGAGCGGAGGGAGGGAAGGAGGAGAGAGGGAGGGAGAGAGGGAGGGAGGGAGGGAGCGAAGGAGGAGAGAGGGAGGGAGGGAGGAAGGAAACAAACATGGGGAGAAGCCCAAAGGAAAATCGAGGTGCACCGACCAGAAGGGACATGAATGCTAGGCAGACAAAAACAGCAGGTGCAAGGAGGGTAACAGAAGTAGAGAATGTGAGCCAGAGTTCTTTGAAAAGATAACTAGGAATTAGCCAGGAAAGATGAGAGGGTAGGAAAGAATCCAACATTGAGCAATAGGGGGTTAGAGTGGAAGTTACCTTGATAAAAAAAATTTTTACTGTACTTAGACTTGCTACTGAGAAGTGGGAGAGGGGCAATTTCTTATATAAATGAGAACTTTTTTTTTCCTGAGGAGATACTGTATAATAGACATACAACATTAGTTTCAGATGTACATTATATTTGTATATATCCTGACACGATCACCACAATAAGTCTAACATCTGTCACCGTACATAGTTACAGAATTTTTTTTCTTATGATGAGAACTTGTAAGATTTACCTTCACTTAGCAACTTTCCCCTATGCAATACAGCATTAACTATAGATGCCATGCTGTACATTACATCCCCATGACTTATTTATTTTATAACCGGAAGTTTGTACCTTTTGACTCTCTTCACCTATTTCACTCACCTCCAACTCCCCACCTCTGGCAAGCACCACTCTGTTCTCTGTATCTCTAGCTTATTTTTCTTTTTCTTCAAGATTCAACATATAAGTGAGATCATACAGTATTTGCGTTTCTCTGACTTATTTTGCTTAATATAATCCCCTCAGGGTCCATTCATGTTGTCCTACATGGCAAGATTTTACTTCTTTTTTATGGCAAAACAAAAAATAAGTGTTGATGAAAATGTGAAGAAAAGGGAACCCTTGTATGTTGTTGGTGGCAATGTAAATTGGTGTAGCCACTATGGGAAACAGTATGGAAGTTCCTCAAAAAATTAAAAATAGTACTCTCATATGACCCAGCAATTCCACTTCTGAATATTTATCCAAAGCAAAGGAAAACACCAAGTGGAAGAGATATATGCACCCCTATGTTCCTTGCTGCATTATTTACAATAGCCAAGACACGGAAGCAACCCAAATGTCCATCAATGGATGAATGGATGTGTGTATATATATATGCAATGGACTATTACTCGGCCATAAAAAAGAATAAGATCTTGCCATTTGCAACAACATAGATGGACCTAGAGGGTATTGTGCTGAGTGAAATAAGTCAGACAGAAAAAGACAAATACCACATGATTTCACAAGATGTGAAGTCTAAAAACAAAGGAAAAAAAAAACACAGCAAGCAAAATAAAACAGACTCATAAATACAGAGAACAAACTGGTAGTTGCCAGAGTGGAGGGGAGTGGCAGGGTGGGTGAAGTAGATGAAGGGGATTAAGAGGAACAAACTTCCAGTTATAAAATAAATAACTCATGGGGATGAAAAGCACAGCATACAAAATATAGTCAATATATTGAATAACATTGTATGATGACAGATGATGACTACACTTACCGTGGTAAGTACTGAGTAATATATATTGTAGTGTGTACAACATACGTCATATAAATATGTATTATATTTTGTTGTATGTATAGTGAGAATTGTTGAATTGCTGTGTTGTACATCGGAAACTAATATGCTATCATATGTCAACGACACTTCCGTAATAAAACAAAAATATTTTTTAAGGTTGTTTTGGTTATTCAGGGACTGTGGTGGTTCCACACAAGTTTTAAGTTTTAGAATTGTTTGCTCTGGTTCTGTGAAAAACGCCACTTGCGTCTGAATAAGGATTGCACTGAATCTACATGTAGATTGCTTTGGCTAGTATGGATTTTAACAATATTCATTTTTCCAATCCATGAGCAGAATATCTTCCCATTTATTCGTGTCTTCTTCAATTTCTTTCATCAATGTCTTAGAGTTTTCAGTGTCTTTCACTTCCTTTGTTGAACTTATTCCTAAATACTTTCTTCTTTTTGATAGAATTGAAAATAGGATTGTTCTCTTAATCTCTTTCTGATAATTTTGTGGGGTTTTTTAGTGTTTGTTTTCAGTGCAACAGGTTTCTGTAGATTGATTTTGTACCCTGCAATTTTACTGAATTTATTTATTAGTTCTAACAGGTTTTTGGTGGAGTCTGTAAGGTATTCTATATGTAGTATCATGTCATCTGCAAATAGTGACAGTGTTACTTGCAATTTGGATGCCTTTTATTTCTCTTTCTTACATACTTCTGAAGAGTTTGGCTATTAGAAAAGCAGAGATGGCAGCTGCACTGATCCCAGATCCATTTACTTATGAAAAAACTCTTTATATTTCAGAGTCAAATGAGGAACAAAAGGGTTTTTTACAGACCTGAGTCTCAAACTTCTGTCAAGAACTGACTCCTTTAAACTTTAGGTTGAATTAAAAACCACTTCAGAAGATGTTCCAAAGTCTCCATCTTTCCCTTATTCCACCAGCAATGATTCTTTATTTCCCATTTCTGAACTCTCTATTCATTCCGCCTCTCTTAAACCCAAAGAACATCGATACCCTCCAAAAGAGCATTTCCATATACACGTGTTTCTAGATCCAGTTGAAGCAAATTGTTGATTGTGCCGATCCCGAACCCTTCTCCTAAGGATTGTCTTAGACTACTTCACTTTTAAAAATAGTTCAGTATAACTTATACGTGCCCCTATTCTAAGTGGATTGCCTTCAGTGGGTGGAGACAAGTTGTCTCTGATATGCCATTCTAGGGTTCTGTGGCCCATGATGGTATAGGCCCACCACAGCCATGTCCAGGCCTAGCCTCCTCCCTACAGGTATAGGAAGCTAATTTATGCAATGTCTTCTGAGTGGAAGTCTGTTTAAGGGGCCTCCCTAAATCTCTCAGCGTAGTCACAGTTCAAGTCGCTGGAAAATATCTTTCAGATTCCATGAAAGCCATGGAATCACGTGATTAGTGCCAGTTAGGTTTGAACATTAAAGAGTTTACTCATTAATCAGAGATCTATGTTTGATACACAGTTTTCAGAGGGGATGTTATAATCCTGCAGCTTTAACGTGTCCATGTTATCAAGTGATATAAGAACCCAAAGCCCCAGATTAATACTTGGAAACTGTACTGTCAACCTCAAACACAGTAAGGTAAGCATAATGTGGATTCCTGACTTTGTCTATAAATGTGCAACTATTCCCTCCCCATTGACAGAGCACGGGCTTGGTGGTAATCCATCTATGCCACCTGAACACCTGCACACATGCGCACTCGCACACACACGCATGCTCACTCGCCCAGCTCTCCCGTGTCTGCATGCGGGCATTTACAAGATGCCCAACTGAATGTAGCCGGTGACTGTGGGATACAGCAAAGGTAACCATCCCTGCTGATAATTGATTTTTACCCCGAGGGTAGCAGTTTAGATGGAGAGAAATGGGCAAATACAGGATAAATCATCTTTTTGAGGTCAAGTCTTTTTGAGGTCAGACTAGGTCTGTCTCACATCACACGTGTGTTGAAACCAAACTCATGAAAGAGTACCTAAGGAAGGAAAAGAAAAATAAACGGCCACTTACCAAGTGCATTTTCCAGATAACAGTGTTTCAATATTGATGAAGGTTTAGAATTTAGGATGATTCTATGTTATTGAATCCCTTAGCATTCTCCCCCTGTCCCTGAAATCTTTCAAAATCCTTCTAGTTTTTTAGGACATCAAAAGCCAAAGCAGCACAAGTTACTCTTGGTATAAATGCTGAAAAGTGTCTCTTATTACTTGAAAGAATACAAAGGATTTAGACTTCCACATGTAAAATGATCATGGCCTCTTTTCTAGGCTTTTGGGCGTATAACTTTCATAAGTCAGTTGGCCCATCAGAGTAATTAAATTAAAGAGAACAGTTTTTAGAATGGAATATACTATCCTCTGAGTTTTGGTGAAGTTTTATCACATGCATTTGAGTAGCCTAGAATAAAAGGCTATATTGCAGATTTCACATATTCTTTACCCACCATTTCCACTCCAGTCCTGCTTCTAGCCTTTGGAAGTCAGTGTCTCCAGTACCCTGTTGCCATATATTCCTTCACTTTCTGATCACATAACCCTCTACTTATAACTCTGCAGCATCCCCACATTCATTTTCTATATCAAGACAAACCTCATGGCCTTCTGTTAAGAAAGCCTGCTCAGGGGGCGCCTGGTGGCTCAATCAGTTGAGCGTCCGACTTTGGCTCAGGTCATAATCTCACGACTTCAGCTCGGGTCACAATCTCATGGCTTCGGCTCAGGTTATGATCTCACGGCTCATGAGTTCGAGCCCCACGTCGGGCTCTGTGCTGACAGCTCAGAGCCTGGAGTCTGCTTCGGATTCTGTGTCCCTCTCTTGCTGTGCCCCTCCCTCACTCATGCTCTCTCTTTCTCTCAAGAATAAATAAAACATTAAAAAAAATTTTTTTTAAAGCCTGCTCAAGGCTGGCTTTCATCAATGTCTGATATCCCTGTTCGCCATTTTACCTGCTCTCTGCCCTTCCATGTGGAAACCATCCTTTATACGAGCTCAAAAGGCTGTTTCATTGACCTTTTCTTCTAAATCCCCTAAGCTCTCTAATGCATGTGTGGGTATAGGTTTGGATGAAAGAGTACTCAAAATGTACACAGTGTGTTGTGAAACATATTGGTATTTTATTAATTGTATTCCAGGTAAACACATTGAACTGAACCGCAAGTGACCTTGCTATTGAAGTTAGATAGAAACTCCTACCGCATCGGACTTCCGGGGTTTGGTACAATCATTTGTCTTGATGGCCTCATGTATGCAGTCGCTATAGTCAGTATTACACTTGCCACACTTACAGCTTACAGCTACCGGGTAGGAGAAATAGGGAGTAACATGGTGTGGGCATCCTGGTATTTCTACAGTCTTGTACAGGAAGTCTCTGTAGGTGCAAACATCTTGGGACAGAGCATATTTGGGAAGAAACAGTTTGCCATTGATATCCTGAGGGAAGAACAGAAGAGGAAGCAAAATGTTAATTCGCTTACATCCCATAGATACAAATAGGTCTGGGGGAGGATTCCTTAGTCCCATTCCCCAATACCGATTCAGCATATCCACACTGAATCCTATAGAGACAAAAATGACATACACACACACCTCTTTTATCCTTGATCGTGGGAACAAGATAAGGTTTAAATAAACTTTGGGAGTAAAACTATTGTAAAAATTATCTGTACCAACTGTATGGAGTAGGTCCGTATATTATAACCTAGGGACTCTACCTCTAAGGAGCCAATGACCGTTAGGTCTGCGAAATGAGGTTGTGATTTATCTCATTTCCTTTCTGGATAGAAATGGACTGAGTCTAGGTTTATCTAATTTTCAGCTAAAAGAAGTGAGATGAACTACATACCCGTGTCATACAATATCCAGCACAGATGGTGGTGTTGATGGTTAGGCAATAAGCACACTCTTTCCTTTCGACATGCATCATATACTCAGTTGGAAAACAAAAAGACATCGCTTGTCCACATGCCAGGCCAAAAAGCAAGGACATCACGTAGATTGCAGTCATGCTAAATCAAAGACAAAATTAAAGAATCTATTACATGAATCCTTTAGGACATTCAGAAGGGACATTTAGAAAGAGCTACAGTGCGTGTGCATATGTGTGTGCATGTGTGTGTGTGTGTAAATATATATATTTATCGAATGCCTACTTTGTCCTAGGCCCTATATTAGGTGTTTTTACATACTTTGTACTCTCAATAACCTTTCTTTATAATGTGGCCATGAGCCATATACGTCATAGTGTAGGAACTCACATAGCAAATGTCCTGCTCGCAAGTGCCACTTAACAACACTGGGCGGTGAAATGGAAAGCCTGAAACATCACAACAGAACAGTGACAGACACATAAGGTCAACTCAGTGCAAAACAATTCATTCAGTAGAAACAGTTTAAATACCTGCCTCTAATTATAAGAAGTGACTTAACAAGCCTCAGTAGGGGCTTTTCAAAACAGGAGTTTTCTAAAATCTTTGGTTCGATAGTTTAAAAGGCCAACAGACTACTCGTAATTAGAAAGCATATAGAAACCAAGAAAATGTATAATCAAACTGTAGTGCCATCTCAGTGCAAATAAGCTTGCATACAATTCTATCCAATGTCTGTCAAGGAAGATGAAGCTAGAGAAAGCCTAGAATGGGCCAACTATTCTAGTGTTATTCTAACCGGTGTTAAAGGGTTAACCCAGAAATCTAGAAACACCCCCCCCCTTTCCAACCCTGAGAATATTCTCTGATGGTTGAAAGAAGTGGAGTTGGACAAATAAAAGTTATTTTACTAAGAAAATGTATGGAGCGCACTATCTTAAAACAAATTATAGAAACAAAAAATATAGGTTGACATAGTGAGAGTAATTACCATTCAAGGACAGATCTACTGTGGGTTAGCCGGGAAAATAAAATGAGGTTTGACTACCTGGAAGATAACAGAGGGTCCACTGTTCCTCAAGTAGAAGGAGAATATGTATCTCAATAGAACCTGTTTAGTGGAGAGTCTGTTCAATATTGATGGGTCATTCTAAGCAGATGGATAATGTTATTATGACTTATAGCAGATAAATTAGATAAACATATACTGAGCATTTGAACCAGACGATGAGAAATACAAAATGGATAAGCTATGGTCCATGACTTCAAGGGCTAACAGTCTAAGGAGAGAAGTATGAACACTAATAATAAAAGCATTGTTCTAAGTGCTCTGAAAGAGTCCAAATCATGACTCCAAGATACAAAATTATATAAAACGTCTTCTGTATAAACAAGGAAGTGAAGTAACCCATTTAAAAGGGTTTTCTGGTTAACTCTTTTGGATAAAATGTTGCATATTCAAGTATTCTTTGGAATTTTTTGGTATTTCAGTTAAGGAGTGAAAATATAAGAATTTCTGGCTCATGGGTCTGGTTTTCTCAAGTGCTTCACAAATGTGAGCTCCATCTATGGTAGAGAATTGGTTCCATTATTTTAAAACCACAGATTTAGAGGATTCTCTAAGAATGATATAAAATATTCAGCCATCATGATCATATGGTTCTTGCCTGTCTAGCCAACTACTGGGTTTTTGCATAAAAAATAATTAACTTGGATATTTTAACTATTAGCTCTGTCTGTGATTCTATATAAAATAGATCTGTGGTGATCTGGTGAGAATATTGGTCCTGGAGTTAGGAAACAGAATGCTATTTCAAGATCTCCCATAGATCTATGAGAAATTGACTAAAATATTTAATCCATCTGGGCCTTATTTTCTCATCTGGAAAACATAAAGAGACAAGTAAACCTAACCATTTTTTTTTAATTGTAGGATAAAACACTGTTTTAGAACTTTTACCCACTGTTGCCATATTCATTATGGATACTGTATATGTTTTGAGAGTTCCTCTTATAAATGTAAAACTCTGAACTAACAAAAGGAAAAATTAAAAGTGCTGAGTTACTGGGTGGCTCAGTCGGTTAAGCATCAGACTTCATTCAGCTCAGGCCGTGATCTCATGGTTCCTGAGTTCGAGCCCTACGTCTGACTCTCTCCTGTCAGCACAGGGCCCACTTTGGATTCTCTGTCCCCTTCTCTCTGCACCTCCCCCATTTGCATTCCTTCTCTCTCAAAAATGAATAAAAACATTTTTAGGGGCTTCATGCTCGGGTCATGATCTCATGGGTTCATGGGTTCGAGCCCCAGGTCAGGCTCTGCGCTGACAGCGTGGAGCTTGGAACCTACTTCAGATTCTGTTTCCATCTCTCTGCCCCCACCCCCTCCCTCGCTCACATTTTGTCTCTCTCTCTCTCTCTTGCAAATATAAAATAAAATGAAAACAATTTTTTAATAAATAATTTTTTAAGTGCTGAATTACAAGCAATAGTAGCTGTATAATTTTGTGAGTGTAAAAAAAAGTAAGAATTGTTCTCTCCCCTTCATTGCAAATAGTAAAACTTCACCCACAGAATCTTTCTGAGCCTGTTTCTTCATCTATAAAAGGAAGGCTTAGAACTAGAAGATGATCAGGAAGCTCTTTTCAGCACAAATAGATTGTGATTCTATGTGATAAATTAGTGTCAGTTCCCTGAGCTATAAGAGTTAGTGATCTAGAATTCTGCTTCCAGATTTCATTACAATTATGAGTAACTGAGCAATTTAATATCATTTGCCTTCATTTTTCCACATGCTCCTTCCTAAAAATCATAAAAAGAATAAAACAATATGTGTGAAGCTCTTGGAATGCTATGGAACAAAGACTAATAACTATATAACACTATATAAATCACTATTAGTTAATACCCCCCTATATGATCTGCCATAATTTCTCCTTTATTGTCACCTGGATTCTCATCTCTGCAACTTAAATGCCTCTTTAAAGTCATCATAAGTGATTTATTAAGCACCTAAAAATAGAAGGCATGATTTCAGGTCCTAATAATGAGAGATGCCTCTTTCAGTGGTATGACCATCTGTCTACACTTTCAACATTTTTTCTTACATAAAGTAACTTCTTTCCTTTGCCACTTACCCCACCTTTTTCCTCCCTCCCTCTTTTTTTGCTCTCACTACCTTCATTCTTAATAAACACATTGCTCTCTACTCTGCTAAATTCCTTTGCCTATCTTTTGTCTCCAAATTCCTTACTATGCCATAAAAAAATCAATTGCCCACCCTATAAGCAATCCAGAACTTCACTAAAGCAATATTTTTCTGGAAACCAAAATATACTATAAGGCAGGTGTGTACATTAGACACTATCCAAAGTGAATTTACTGTAAGTTTTCCCAGAAGTATATGATCATCAAACATAACCATTAGTAATTGACAGGATCTAATACACTGATAAAAATGTTTAAATCAAAATGTAACTAGAGAAAGCCATGAACATCAATCAGCCTTCATTAGAGAACTGACCAGTTGTTCCTCTTACTTTAAGTCAATGTAGTTTTTCATATCTTTATATATGTCATTCACTCACCTCCACCACCTTTGAACAATTTTGGAGCAGTAATTAGAATTCTTGGAGTCTATTGAAGCAAATTATCACTTAGCACTTGCCATTTTTGAGTATTGGCTAAAATCATGAAAATGAAGAAAGAATTCAAGTAAGAACATTTCATTTCACAAAGCCTTTTCAGTGTAGACACCTACCTTACTTTGCATTGGTGAGCTGACGGTATAATGACCCAGACTAAAAGCTCTTGGTTCATTTTATACCCTTCAGGATAATTCCTCTCTGATCTTCTTGTTTATATAATTGCGTTTGAATTACTGCTTTCTTATCTGAAAAAACATCTATTGAAAATTCATACTGAACCCCAAATAAAATGTGTTTAGACAAACAATTTCACAACATATTCCCCTGGAAACTCTGACATTATTGCAGCATGAATTTTCCTCTCTCCAATTTCAAAATAAAATTACCCTTTTAAATACATCCTTTATTAATATTTATTAATATTAACAAAGGATACACACAGAAAGAGAAAAAACATAACAACAACAAAAAAAAAACCCTCAACATCATCTAAGTAAATCTTGGGAATAAATTTATTTGGGGCTTGAGTGTCCCAAATTTTGCCTGAATGCTCCTTTACAGATAATAGAAAATTTTGTTCATCTACAAAACAAAGGCACCTTTTTTATGGAAATCCAGAGCAATTCGCATATGTGTTGTGGATTAAAAGAAAAAAAATATTTAATTAGTTAAAATATTTTAGTTCAAAATATTTCATTGTTCTATCTTTGGATTTGAAAAAATAATAAACAAAATTTACATGTGTGAAAGAATAGTCATTTAAGTAAATGACCAAATCTGACAAGATGTCAAACTGATCTGAGATCAAATCCTGACTCTGCCATTTACTATGACATTAGCATGCTTGAGCTTTAGTTGTTTCATCACGTACTTAAAGGTAGTATCAATGTTTATGTAAAGCACTTAACACAGTATCTGCCATATAATAAGTGCTCGATAAATGATAGCTAACTTATGATAATTCAATACTCACTTGTTTAATAACTATTTAGTCAGAATGCCTGGTATATAGCAGGCAGTCGTTATATGTGTTTAATGTATAAATGGCTGAGGAAGGGCATGAAAAAATAATTATTGAATTTTTGTTTTGTTTTTTCAACTTTTTTTTTTGGGGGGGGGGACAGAGAGAGACAGAGCATGAACGGGGTAGGGGCAGAGAGAGAGGGAGGCACAGAATCGGAAACAGGCTCCAGGCTCCGAGCCATCAGCCCAGAGCCTGACGCGGGGCTCGAACTCATGGACCGCGAGATCGTGACCTGGCTGAAGTCGGACGCTTAACCGACTGCGCCACCCAGGCACCCCAGGCACATGAATCATAAAAGAAGCAGGAAAATTATCTGTTTGCAGATGACATAATCTAATATATGGAAAATTCTAAAGGCTCCACCAAAAAAACATTACAACTAATAAATGAATTCAGTAAATTTGCAGGATATAAAATCATTATACAAAAGTCAATTGCATTTCTATACACTAACAATAAACTATCTGAAAGAAAAATTAAGAAAGCAATCCCATTTAAAATAGCACCAAAAAAACAATAATATACTTCAGAATAAATTTAAACAAGGAAGTGAAAGAGATATACACCAAAAACTATAAGACACTGATGAAAACAAATGAGGAAGTCACAAATTAATGGAAGTTATCCTGCATTCATGGGTTAGAAGAAATAATAGTGTTGGGGCGCCTGGGTGGCTCAGTCGGTTGAGCGTCTGACTTCGGCCCAGGTCGTGATCTCACAGTTTGTGAGTTTGAGCCCTGCATCAGGCTCTGTGCTGACAGCTTGGAGCCTGGAGCCTGCTTCGGATTCTGTGTGTCCCTCTCTCTCTGCCCCTAACCACTTGCATTCTGTCCCTGTCTCTCTCAAAAATAAATAAACATTTAAAAAAAGGTTTTTAAATAAAGAAGAAATAACAGTGTTAAAATGTCCATATTACCCAAATCAATCTACAAAGTCAATGCAATCTGTATCAAAATTCCAATGGCATTTTTCACAAAAAATAGAAATAATCCTAAAATTTGTACAGGAACACAAAAATCTCTAAAAACTAAGGCAATCTTGAGAAAGGGAAACAAAGCTAGAGGCATCACACATCCTGATTTCAAACCATATTACAAAGATACAGTAATCAAAACAGTATGATACTCACATAAAAACAAGCACATATAACAATGGAACAGAACAGGGAGCCCAGAAGTAAACTCATACATATATGGTCAACTAATCTTTGACAAGGGGGCAAGAACACACAAAGGAAAAAGTGTAGTCTGTTGAATAAATGATATTGAAAAATAGGATAGCCACATACAAAGAAAGGAAACTGGATCCTATTTTATACTAATCAACAAAACTAACTCAGGGGTCCTGGGTAGCTCAGTTGGTTAAATGTTCAATTCTTGAGTTTGGTTCAGGTCATGATCTCACAGTCATGAGATTAAGCCCCACATTGGGTTCTGTGCTGGGCATGGAGCCTGCTTCAGATTCTCTTTCTCCCTCTCCCTTTGCCCCTCCCCAACTCATGTGTGCACTCTCTCAAAAAAAAAAAAAAAATGAACTCAGAATGGATTAAAATTTAAATGTAAGACCTGAAACTAGAATTCCTAGAAGAAAACATAGGAAAAGGCTCTTTGACATATGTCTTGACTATGATCTTTTGGATAGGACTCCAAAGGCATAGGTAACAAAAGCTAAAATAAATAAGTAGGACCATATCAAATTTTAAAAGCTTCAGGAAAGCAAATGAAATAATAACTTGAAATGGCAACCTACAGAATGGGAGAAAATACTTGCAAAGCAGGTCTGTTAAGGAGAAAATATTTGCAAAGCAGGTCTGTTAAGGAGGTAATATCTAATATATATACATACACACACACACACACACACACACATATATACTCATACAACTAAATAGCAAAAAAGTAAATAACGTAATTAAAAAATAGACAAATAACCTGAATTGACATTTTTCCAAAGATGGCCCAATAATACAGTATTGTATATACTTGAAATTTGCTGAGAGTAGATGTTAAGTATTCTCACTACATAACAAAAAAAAAGACTCAACTATGTTAGAAGATGGTGTATTAATTATCTTGATTTTGGTTATTATTCCACTGTGTGTGTATGTGTGTGTGTATAAAATCATCATGTTGTATAATTTTAATATATACAATTATTTTGTCAATTATCCCTCAATAAATAAAGTTGGGGAAAAGGTATTATAACTAGTTTCCATATATTAGAGGAAAGATTAAGTATGTAGAGACATGGAGATATAAAAGACCAAAATTGAACTTCTAAAGGTGAAAACAACAATGGTTGTGAAGAAAAATACATTTAAATGAGTTGACAATAGAGGAGACATTGCAGAGAAAAAGATTAGTAAACCTAAAGACATAGCAATACAAATTATTCTAAATAAAATACACAGAGGAAAAAAAATTAACAGTAAATGATTGAGTTGTGGAACAACTTCAAGATCCCAAACATATATGTAGTTGGGACTCCTGAAGGCAAGGGATACAGAAAAAAAATACTTGAAGATAATGGCCAAAAAAGTTTACAAACATGATCAAAGCTATAAATCTACAGATCCAAAAAGCCCCAAAACATAAGAAATGTGAAGAAAACCAAACCAAGACACATCATAATTAAATTGCTTAAAGGCAGTAAAAAAGAGAAAAAAATTAAAAGCAGCCAGAGAAAAAGACACATAATGCAGAGTAGAGCAAAGATAAAGACGACAGGAGATTTCTCACTGGAACAATCAAGTCAAACTAAAAGGCAGTGGATTATCATCTTTAAAGTACTGCCAAAAACAAAAACAAAAAACTAAAAAACCTATCCACAGAATTCTTAAGCCAGCAAAAATATCTTTCAAATATGAAGGGAAAATAAAGGCTTTCACAGACATGCACAATCACAATCCGAAAAGAATTCATCACCAACAGTTCTGCACCATAAGCAGAAGGAAATGATACCAGATAGAAATCTAGATATAGACAACAGCATGAAGAACACTGGAAATGGTCATTACATGTGTAAAAAATTTTGTCTCATTATTTACATTTTTTTAAAGATAACTGAATGTTTAGGGGGAAAACAATAATATAGGGCTCATAATATATGAAGAAGTTAATTATATAACAAAAGCACAATGGCCAAGAGGCAGAAATGGGAGTACCCTGTTATAATGTTCTTATGCCATATGTAAAATGATATATATAACATCACCTGAAGACAGACTAAGATTAAGTTAAAGATGGATAAAGATATAATCCTTAAACTATTAAAATACCACAACAAAGAATTATGAATAATAAGTCAACAAAGTAAATAAAATGAAATTATAAAACATGCTCAATCCAAAAGGAGTCATAAAAATAAGGGAAAAGGTAACAACAACAACAAAACAGATGGGACAAATAGAAAACATCAAGATGACAAATTTAAATCCAACCATGTCAATAACTGTATTAAGTTAAATAGTCTATGGTAGGCAGAATCTTAGCCCCCAAGATTCCTGACTCCTATTATACATACCTTGTATAATTTCCTCCCCTTGATTATGGGTAAACACTTTTAAAAGAAGATCAGAAACAGAAAAAGTCAGAAAGACTCAAAGCTATAGCAGATGCCTTCCATTGGTCTTGAAGACGCAAACTTCCATGTTGAGGAAAGTGCCACATGGCAAGGACCTGAGAGTGGCCTCAAGGAGCTGAGAGTGGTCCCTGATCATAAGGAAGAAAAAGAGAACCTCAGTCATACAGCAGTTAGGAACTCAATTGTGCCAACAACTTGAGGGAGCTTGGAAGTGGATCTTTCCATAATCAAGTTTCCAGATAAGGATGCAATCTACTGGCACCTTAATGTCAGCCTTGTGGGATGTACCAGACCAGTGACCCATGTAAACTATGAGATTATACATTTGTGTTGATTTAAATTGCTGTCTGTGGTAATTTCTCACTCAGCAAAATAACATATGTTATAAACACACCAATTAAAAGTACAGAATGTCAGTGTGGAAGGGAAAAAGACCCTACTCAATTACATGCCACCTATAACAAATCTACTTTAAACATGAAGGCACAGAGGTCCTAAGGTGGCTCAGTCAGTTAAGTGGCTGACTCTTGATTTCAGCTCAGGTCATTATCTCACAGTTCATGAGATTGAGCCCCAGGTTGGGCTCTGTGCTGATAGTGCAGGGCTTGCTTGGGATTCTCTCTCTCCTCTCTCTCTTCCCCTCCTCTCACTCAGGCTATCTCTCTCTCTCTCTCTCTCCCTCTCCCTCCCCCTCTCCCTCTCCCTCTCTCTCAAAATACATAAATAAACATTTTTTTTAAAAAAAATTAAACATGAAGGCACAAATAGGTTAAAAGTTAAAAGAATATAAAATGATAAACTACGCTAACATCAATCAAAAGAAAGCTAGAGTAAATATATTAATACAAAACACACTACATTTCAAAGAATATTACCAGAGTTAAAAAGGGTCATTTGAAAATGATAAAGAAGCCAATCCATCAAGAGGACATAGCAATTCTAAAAATTTATGCACATAATAACAAAGCTTCAAATTTGTTGAAACACTGATAGAACTTCAAAGAAAAGTTTCCAAATGCATAATTATAAGTGGAAATTTCAATGCCCCTCTCAACACTTGATAGACAAGTGGACAGAAAATTATTAAAGATAGAGAAGATTTAAACAACATTATCCAACATTTCCTAACTGACCTTTGTAGAACATACCACCCAAAACAATATGATACACACTCTTTTATAAAAAGATTCAAGTCATACAAAGTATGATCTCTGACAAAAAATGGAATTAAATTACAAATCAATAATAAAAAGTTATCAGTAATAACCTCAAATATTTATAAACATGCTTCATATAACCCATGGGTTGAAAAAACATTCAAAGGGAAAATTATAAAGTATTTTGAATAGAATGAAAATTAAAAATTAAAACACAACATGTAAAAATTTGGGAAATGCAACTAAAGCAGTACTTAGAGGGAAATTTATACCCTTGCTGCATGGGAAGATAATACCTTAGAAAAAGAATAATGGTCTCACAAGAAAAAATTTGAAAAGAACACAAATACTTGGAGGTTAAAGAACATCCTACTAAAGAATGAATGGTTTAAACAAGAAATTAAAGAAGAAATTAAAAAGTACATGGAAGCCAATGAAAATGAAAACACGACAGTCCAAAACCTTTAGGATGCAGCAAAGGCAGTCATAAGAGAGGTGTATAGCAATCCAGGCCTTCCTACAAAAGAAAAAATGTCTCAAATACACAACCTAACCTAATACCTAAAGGAGGTGGAAAAAGAACAGCAAATAAAGGCCAAAACCATCAGAAGAAGTAAAATAATAAAGATTAGAGCAGAAATCAATGATATCAAAATAAAAAAACAAAAAGCAAAAGACAGAAGAACCGATCAATGAAACTAGAGACTGGTTCTTTGAAAGAATTAACAAAGTTGATAAGCCCCTAGCCAGACTTATCAGAAAGAAACAGGAAAGGACCCAAATAAATAAAATGAAGAATAAAGGAGGAGACAGCACAACCAACACTGCAGAAATACAAACAATAATAAGAGAATATTATGAGCAATTACATGCAAACAAATGGGGCAATCTGGAAAAAATGGACAAATTCCTAGAAAGACATAAACTCCCAAAACTGAAACAAGAAGATATAGAAAATTTGAATAGACCCATAACCAGTAAAGAAATTGAATCAGCCATCAAAAATCTCCCAACGAACCAGAGTCCAGGGCTGGATAACTTCCCAGGCGAATTCTATCAAACATGTAAAGAAGAGTTAATATCTATTATTTTGAAACCATTCCAAACAAATAGAAATGGAAGGAAAACTTGCACACCCATTCTCTGAGGCCAGCATTACCTTGATTCCAAAATGAAAGACCCCACTAAAAAGAATTACAGAACAATTACCCTGTCAAACTTGGATGCAAACATTCTCAATAAGATACTAGCAAATTAGGGTACCTGGGTGACTCAGTCAGTTAAGTGTCCTACTCGTGGTTTCATCTCAGGTCATGATCTCACAGTTTGTGAGATTGAGCCCCACATTAGGCTCTACACTGACAGTGCAGAGCCTGCTTGAGGTCTCTTTCTCTCTCTTTCTCTCTCTCTCTCTCTGCCCCTCCCCCTCTCAAAATAAATAAATGATCTTAAAAAAAGATATAGCAAATCAAATCCAACAATACATTAAAAGAATTATTCATCACAATCAAGTGGGATTTATTCCTGGGCTGCAGGGCTGGTTCAGTATCATCAAATCAATCAACATGATATACAACATTAATAAAAGAAATGATAAGGGGCACCTGGGTGGCTCAGTCGGTTGAGCATCCGACTTCGGCTCAGGTCATGATCTCACAGTTTGTGGGTTGGAGCCCTGCATCAGGCTCTGTGCTGACCGCTTGCTCAGAGCCTGGAGCCTGCTTCAGATTCTGTGTCTCCTTCTTTCTCTGCCCCTCCCCTGCTCACACTTTGTCTCACTTTGTTTCTCAAAAATAAATAAATGTAAAAAATGTAAAAAAAATTTTTAAATAAATGATAAGAACGACATAATCCTCTCAATAGATGCAGAAAAATCATTTGACAAACTACAGCATCTTTTCTTGATAAAAACCCTCAAGAAAGTAAAGATAGAAGAAACATACCTGAACATCATAAAGGCCATATATGAAAGACCCACAGTTAATATCACCCTCAGGGGAGAAAAACTAAGAACTTTCCCCTTAAGGTCAGGAACACAACAGGGCTGTCCACTCTCACCACTGTTGTTCAAGACAGTAGTAGAAGTCCTAACCTCAGCAATCACACAACAAAAGGAAATAAAAGGCATATAAATTGGCAATAAAGAAGTCAAACTTTCACTCTTCACAGACAACATGATACCCTATGTGGAAAACCCAAAAGACTCCACCAAAAAACTGCTACAACTGATACATGAACTCAGCAAAGTTGCACAATATAAAATCAACATACAGAAATCTGTTGCATTTCTATATACCAATAATGAAACAGCAGAAAGAGAAATCAAGGAATTGATCCCATTTACAATTGCACAAAAACCATAAGATACCTAGGAATAACCCTAATCAGGGGCTCCTGGGTGGCTCAGTTGTTTGAGCTACTGACTCTTGATTTGGCTCAGATCAGGATCTCATGGTTCATGAGGTTGAGCCCTGCATTGAGATCCATGCTAACAGTATGGAGCCTGCTTGGGATTCTCTCTCTCCCTTTCTATCTTCCCTACCCCACTCTCTCTCTCTCCCCCAAAATAAATAAACTTAAAAAAAAAAAAACAAAACATAACCAAAGAGGTAAAAGATCTGTACACTGCACACTATACAATGCTTATGAAAGAAATTGAAAAGGACACAAAGAAATGGAAAAACATTCCATGCTAATGGATTGGAAGAACAAATATTGTTAAAATGTCTATGATACCCAAAGCACTCTACACATGCAATGCAATCCCTATCGAAATAACATCAGCATTCTTCACCAAGATAGAACAAACAATTCATAAATTTTTATGGATCTAGAAAAGACCCTGAATAGCTTAAGTAATGTTAAAAAAGAAAACCAAAGCTGGAGGCATCAAAATTCTGGGCTTAAAGCTGTAATAATCAAGACAGCATGGTGCTAGCACAAAAACAGACACATAGATCAATGGAACAGAATATACAGAAATGGACCCACAAATGTATGGCCAACTAATCTTTGACAAAGCAGGAAAGAATATCCAATGGAAAAAAGTCTCTTCAACAAATGGTGCTGGGAAAACTAGACAGTGACATACAGAAGAATGAAACTAGACCATTTTCTTACACCATACACAAAATAAATTCAAAATGGATGAAAGACCTTAATGTAAGACAGGAAACCTTCCAAATCCAGAGGAGAACACATGCAGCAACCTCTTTGACCTCAGCCACAGCAACTTCTCATTAGACATGTCTCCAGAGGCAAGGAAAACAAAAGCAAACATGAACTATTGAGACTTCATCAAGATAAAAAGCTTCTACACAGTGAAGGAAACAATCAACAAAACTTAAAGGCAACTGATGAAATGGGAGAAGATACTTGCAAACGACATATCTGATAAAGGGTCAGCATCCAAAATCTATTAAGAACTTATCAAACTCAACACCCAAACAAATAATCCAGTGAAGAAATAGGCAGAAGCCATGAATAGACACTTTTCCAAAGAAGACATCCAGACGGCTAACAGACTCATTAAAAGATGCTCAACACCTATCATCATCAGGGAAATACACATCAAAACCACAATGAGATACCACCTCATACCTGTCAGAATGGCTAAAATCAACAACTCAGGAAAAGAGATGTTGGTGAGGATGCAGAGAAAGGGGAACCCTTTTGTACTATTGGTGGGAATGTAAACTGGTGCAGCCACTCTCAAAAACAGTATGGAGGTTCCTCAAAAAATTAAAAATAGAACTACCCTATGACCCAGCAACTGTACTACTAGGTATTTATACGAAGGATAAAAAAATACTGATTCAAAGGGGCACATGCACCCCAATGTTTATAGCACCTCTATCAACAATAGCTAAATTGGGGCGACTGGGTGTCAGCCGGTTAAGCGTCCGGCTTCGGCTCAGGTCATGATCTTGCGGTCTGTGGGTTCAAGCCCCGCGTCGGGCTCTGTGCTGACAGCTCAGAGCATGGAGCCTGTTTCAGATTCCATGTCTCCCTCTTCCTCTGACCCTCCCCTGTTCATGCTCTCTCTCTGTCTCAAAAATAAATAAATGTTAAAAAAAATTAAAAAAAAAACAATAGCTAAATTATGGAAAGAGCCTAAATGTCCATCAACTGATGAATGGATAAAGAAAATGCAGTATTTATATACAATGGAATATTACTTAGTGATCAAAAAGAATGAAATCTTGCCATTTGCAACAACATAGATGGAACTATTGTGCATTATGCTAAGCAAAATAAGTCAGTCAGAGAAAGATAAATACCATATGATTTCACTCACATGTGGAATTTAAGAAACAAAACAGACGAACATAGGGGAAGGGAAGGAAAAATAAAGTAAGATAAAAACAGAGAGTGAGGCAAACCAAAAGAGACTCTTAAATACAGAGAACAAATTGAGGGTTGATGGGGGGCGGGGGGGAAGGCAGACGAGAGGGGAAAATAGGTGATGGGCATTAAGGAGGGCTTTTGTTGGGATGAGCACTGGGTGTTATATGTAAGTGATGAATCACTAAATTCTACTCCTGAAACCAATACTACACTATATGTTGACTAACTCGAATTTAAATTAAAAAAAAAGAAAAAGAAAAGAAAAATTGGTCTCCAATGACTTCTGCTTCCATCTTAAGAAACTAGAAGAGCAAAGTAAGCCCAAAATGAGCAAAAGAAAGGAAATAAAGGCCAAAGAGAAAGTCAATAAAATAAGAAAACTAATTAAAAGCTAATCCTTTGAGAAAATTAATAAGATCAATAAGCCTCTAGCCATACTGATAAGAAAAAGACAAAACACATATTATTAAGATTAGAAATGAGAGAAGTGACATCACCACAGACCCCATAGGTATTAAGAGGGAGTATTATGAATAACTTTCTCTCAAAAATCAACAATTTAGGGGCGCCTAGGTGGCTCAGTCAGTTGAGTGTCTGATTCTTGATTTTGGCTTGAGTCATAATTCCAGGGCCATGAAATCAAGCTCTGTGTCAGGCTCTGTGCTGAGCATGGAGCCTGCATGGGATTCTCTCTTTCTCTTTCCCTCTGCCCTTCTCCCCTTCTTGCTCTCTCTCTCTCTGTGTCAAATATCAACAATTTAGATAACATTGACAGATTCTGTAAAAGACACAAATTACCAGAGCTAACTCTAAAGAAAAAAAAAAAAGGTAACTTGAATAGCTTTGTATCTATTTAAAAAATTGAACTTGTAGTTAAAAACATTCCCACAAATACTATGCCAGGCTCAAATGACTTCACTAAGGAAATTCTACCAAACTTTTAAAAAAGAAATAAAACAAAACTTACACAAATCTAGAAGGTAGCAGAAAACAGAACATTTCTCAACTCATTTGACGAGAACTGCATTACCACTTATATACAAACTCATATTCTTCAAAAAATGTGAATAGAAGGAAGTACATCCCGATACATTCTATGAAGCCAACATTATCCTGATAATAAAGCTAGACAAAGACATTACAGAAAAGAAAACCACAGACAATAACCTTCATGAAATGAACATACATGCTAAAATTCTTCACAAAATTTTAGCAAATCAAATCAAATAATATATAAAAAGGATAAAACATGACCAAATAGAGTTTATTCCAGGAATGTAAGGTTAATTTGCGTTCAACCAATGCAATTCACTATATGAATAGACTAAACAATAGGGGAGAGTCAAGATGAAGGAGAAGTAGGGGAACCAGAATTTCCCTCAGCCCTCAAACACAGCAGTACAGAGGTCAGAACATTTGAAGTTCCAGGAATCCAGGCTACAGAGTGACAGAAACATCTCCACAGGTGTATAGAGACAGCTTGGCAGGACAGAGGTGCATGTTTGTGAATTGGGAGAGTGAACTGGGTGGTGTAGGCATGGACAGGGGGAACCACTTCAGTGGAGAGACAAAGAGAAGAGAAAGGCTCTGGAAGTAAGGGATTGTATTTGGACAAGAGAAAAACCTCTCTGGACCACGGGCCAGAGAATGAAAAATACGGAGAGAGCCCATTTCTACCTTGCAAATAGCATTCAGGGTGAAGATCTGAGTTTTGAGGGCTGCACAACTATCTCCAGACTGGAGCTGTGTGCACGAACTTCAGGAGGAGGGGAGCCAGCACTGGGACTCAGTAGCAATCTTGGGGGCATAGTGGGAATAAGCAGTCCTCCCTTGAGTACTGTGGGAAGAAGGGTATATTGCCCCTCCAAGGACAAAAGATCTGCAGGCACCAGCCAGAGGCCCTTTTGTTGACTGGGCAGAGTGGTGCTATTCCAGAACGGGTCCCCACAGAGTGGGATCCTTTAAGACAGTTGGTTTTGAATCCCATTCAAGCATCTGGGAGGAGCAGGAGATTGTAAAGCAGGACAAGCCTGCCTACCTGTACTGCTCTGTGAGGGCTGCCTAAACAGAATAGTTTGTGACACCTGGCCCAGGAAGGAGAGATGGGGGTATTGCCATTTTTCTGGCCATCACCAACACAGTGGAGCTTTGGAGAACAGGACAGTGGGTCCCAGTGGAGGCAGGACCCACTTACACCAAACCCTTTCACTTCATGCCTGGCAACTGCTTATCTACAGCAGCAAGATTGACACTGACCAAACCAGACGGCCTCTCCTCCAGACCAGTATAGCCGCCAGTTTCAAGGCACCAACAGACAACCATCCTGCGGTTTTGCATTTTCTGATTTGATTTTTGGCCAGTTCTTATTTTTTCTTTCTTTCTTTCTTTCTTTCTTTCTTTCTTTCTTTCTTTCTTTCTTTCTTTCTTTCTTTCTTTCTTTCTTTCTTTCTCTCTCTCTCTCTCTCTCTCTCTCTCTTTCTTTCTCTTTCTCTCTTTCTTTCTTTCTCTTTCTTCCTTCCTTTCTCTCTCTCTCTCTCTCTCTCTCTCTCTCTCTCCTTTTCTTCCTTATTTCCTTTCCTTTCCTTTCCTTCCTTTCTTTCTCTGTTCTGGTTGTTTGTTTAATCAGGCACTTTTACTCTATTCTTTTTACATCTTTGGTGTATCTCCTTCTTTATTTCTCTCTCTCTCTCTCTCTCTCTCTCTCTCTCTCTCTCTCTCTCTCCCACTCTCTCTGGATTAAGCCTTATAGTTTCTTTGATTCTCTGCCTGGTCTTTTTTTCCCACCCCTGTCATTTCTCTCTTTCTATGGGATAAGGTGTCTTCCACTCCCCACCTTTTTTCATTTTTTCAAGTGTTACTTCAACAAAGAGATCAAAGCACACCTGGTGGAAGGTCCAAACCTCCACTACAAGTAGGGAGATAAAACAACCAGAGACACAACAACAAAGTGCACACAACACACTCCAGAAACACTTCCTGAAGTTCCAGGACCTGGACAGTGGGTAACCCCTTTTAAATATAGTAGTACTCACAGGTGCAGTACACATAAAAAGCTATTAAAACACATAAAAGACAGAAAACTAGCTAAAATGATGAAACGGAAGAATTCTCCTCAAAAGAAATTCCAGGAAGAAATGACAGCCAAAGAATTGCTCAAAACAGATATAAACAATACATCTGAACATGAATTTAGAATAACAGTCACAGTACTAATAGCAGGGCTTGAAAAAAAACATAGAAAACAACAGAAAATCTATTGCTGCAGAGATCAAGAACCTCAGAAATAGTCAAGACCAATTAAGAAATGTTGTAAATGAGATACAAAATAAACTAGATGCAGTGACAGCAAGGATGGAGGAAGCAGAGGGGAGAATAGGTGAAATAAAAGATAAGATTATGGAAAATGATGAAGCTGAGAAAAAGAGGGCTAGGAAATTACTAGACCATGAGGGGAGAATTAGAGACTTAAGTGATTCAATGAAACATCATATCATAGGAGTTCCAGAAGAAGAAGAGAAAGGGGCAGAAGGTTTATTTGAACAAATTATAGCTGAGAACTTCCCTAAAGTTCTTGGGAGAAGAAGAAGACATCCAAGTCCACTGAGAACTCCCTTCAAAATCAACAAAAACAGGTCAACATCACAACATATCATAGTGAAACTGGCAAAATACAAAGATAAAGAGAAAATTCTGAAAGGAACTAGGGATAAATGAAACTTAACCTACAAGGTTAGACACATAAGGGTAGTAGCAGACCAGTCCACTCAGACTTGGCAGGCCAGAAGGGAGAGGAAGGAAATATTAAATGTGCTGAATAGGAAAAATATGCAGCCAAGAATCCTTTATCCAGTTAGGCTGGATACTCATTCAGAATAGAAGGAGAGATAAAGGCTTTCCCAGACAAACAAAAACTAAAGGAGTTCACGACTACTAAACCAGCCCTGCAGGAGATCCTAAGTGCAACTCTATGAGTAGAAAGCAGCAAAGACTACAAAGGACCAGAGATATCACCACAAGCACAAAACCTACAGATAACACAATGGCACTAAATCCATATCTTTCAATAACTCTGAATGTAAATGGACTAAATGCCCAAATCAAAAGATATAGGGTATCAGAATGGATAGAAAAAACAAGATCCATCTATATGCTGCCTACAAAAGACTCATTGTACACCCGAGTACACCTGCAGATTGAAAGTGAGAGGATAGAGAACCATCTATCATGGTACTGGATGTCAAAAGAAAGATGGAGTAGCCATACTTATATCAGACCAACTAGATTTGAAACCAAAGACTATGACATGAAGAAGGGCATTATATCATAATTATGGGGTCTATCCATCAAGAAGAGCTAACAATTGTAGATATTTATGCCCCCAAGGTGAAAGAACACAAATATATAAATCAATCACAAACATAAGCAAACTTATTGATAATAATACTGTAAATGTAGGTGACTTTAATATTCTACTTACAACAATGGACAGATCATCTAGGCAGAAAATCAATAAGGACAATAGCCTTGAATGATACACTGGGCCAGATGGACTTAACAGATATATTCAGAACTTTTCATCCAAAAACAGCAGAATACACATCCTTCTTGAGTGCACAGGGAACATTCTCCAAAACAGATCACATACTGGGTCACAAAACATCCCTCAACAAATATAAAAGGATTGAGATTATAACGTGCATATTTTTAGATCACAATGCTATGAAACTTGAAATCAACCACAAGAAAAAATTTGGAAAGCCTCCAAATACATGGAAGTTAAAGAATATCCTATCAAAGAAAGAATGGGTCAACCAGGAAATTGAAGAGATTAAAAAATATATGGAAGCAAATGAAAATGAAAACATGGCAGTCCAAACCCTTTGGGATGCAGCAAAAGCAGTCCTAAGAGGAAAATACATTGCAATCCAGACCTATCTCAAGAAGCAAGAAAGATCCCAAATACAGAATTTAACCTCACACCTAAAGGAACTAAAAACACAGCAGAAAAGAAAGCCCAAAGCCAGCAGAAGAAGAGAAATAATAAAGGATTAAAGCAGAAATAATATACAATCCAAAAAAACAGGAGAACAGATCAATGAATCTAAGAGCTGTTTCTTGAAAGAATAAACACAACTGATAAACTCCTAGCCAGACTTCTCAAAAAGAAAAGAGAGAGGACCCAAATAGAGAAAATCACAAATGAAAGAGAAGAGATCACAACCAACACCACAGAAATACAATTAGTAGAAAATATTATGAAAAATTATATGCCAATAAAGTGGATAATCTGGAAGAAATGGACAAATTCCTAGACACCCACACACCACCAAAACTCAAACGGAAAGAAATAGAAAATTTGAACAGATCCATAACCAGCAAAGAAATTAAATCGGTTATCAAAAATCTCCCAACAAATAAGAGCCCTGGGCCAGAAGGCTTGCCAGGGGAATTCTGCCAGACATTTAAAGCAGAGTTAGTACCTATTCTTCACAAGCTGTTTCAAAAGATAGAACTGGAAAGAAAGCTTCCAGACTCATTCTATGAAGCCAGCATTACCTTGATTCCCAAACCAAAGACCCCACTAAAAAGAACAATTACAGGCCAATATCCCTGATGAACATGGATGAAAAAACCACAAGATGTTAGCAAATCGAATTCAACAGTACATTAAAAGATTCACCACAATCAAGTGGGATTCATTCCTGTGCTACAGGGTTGGTTCAATATTTGCAAATCAATCAATGTGATACAACACATTAATAGAAGAAAAGTTAAGAACCATATGATCCTGTCAATAGATGCAGAAAAGGCATTTAACAAAATACAGTATCCATTCTTAATAGAAAAACCTCAATAAAGTTGGGATAGAAGGAACATATCTTAACATCATAAAAGCCATATATGAAAGGCCCATAGCTAAGATCATCCTCAATGGGGAAAAACTGAGACTTTTCCCTCTGAGATCACGAACACTACAGGGATGTCCACTCTCATCACTGTTGTTCAACATAGTAGTGGAAGTCCTAGCCTCAGAAATCACACAACAAAAAGAAATAAAAGGCATCCAAATCAGCAAAGAAGAAATCAAACTTTTACTTCTCTCAGATGACATGATACTCTACATGGAAAACCTGAAAGACTCCCTCAAAAAACTGCTAGAGTTGATGCATGAATTCAGCAAAGTCACAAAATATAAAATCAATGTACAGATATCAGTGGCATTTCTACACATCAATAATGAAGCAAAAAAAAAAGAGAGAGATAAAGGAATCGATCCCATTTATAATTGCACCAAGAACCATAAAATACCTAGGAATAAACCTAACCAAAGATGTAAAAGATCTGTATGCTGAAAACTATAGAAAGCTAGTGAAAGAAAAGGAAAAACATTCCATGCTCATGGATCAGAAGAACAAATATTGTTAAAATGTCGATACTACCCAAAGGAATCTACACATTCAATGCAATCCCAATCAAAATCGCACCAGCATTCTTCTCAGAGCTGGAAGAAGCAATCCTAAAATTTGTATGGAACCACAAAAGACCCTGAATAGCCAAAGTTTTGTTGAAAAAGGAAACCAAAGCAGGAGGCATCACAATCCAGACTTTAACCTGTACTACAAAGCTGTAATTATCAAGACAGTATGGTAATCGCACAAAAACAGACACATAGACCAATGGAATAGAGAACCAGAAATGGGCCCACAAATGTATGGCCAACTAATCTTTGACAAAGCAGGAAAGAATATCCAATGGAAAAAAGACAGTCTTTTTAGCAAATGGTGCTGGGAGAACTGGACAGCAACACAAAGAATGAAACTGGACCACTTTCTTACACCATACACAAAAATAAATTCAAAATGGATGAAAGACCTAAATGTGAGACAGGGAACCATCAAAATCCTAGAGGAGAAAACAAGCAACAACCTCTTTGACCTCAACTTCTTACTTGACATGTCTCTGAAGGCAAAAGAAATAAAAGCAAAAATGAACTATTGGGGCCTCATCAAGATAAAAAGCTTCTTTCTGCACAGAAGGAAGTAATCTACAAAACTAAAAGGCAACCAATGGAATGGGGGAAGATATTTGTAAATGACATATTGGATAAAGGGTTAATATCCAAAACCTATAAAGAGCTTACCAACTCAACACCTGAAAAACAAATAATTCAGTGAAGAAATGGGTAGAAGACATAAACAGACACTTTTCCAAGGAAGACATCCAGATGGCTAACAGACACATGAAAAGATGCTCAACATGGCTCATCATCAGGGAAATACAAATCAAACCACATCAAGATACCACCTCACACTGGTCAGAGTGGCTAAAGTTAACAACTCAGGAAACAACAGATGTAGGTGAGGATGTGGAGAAAGGGGAACCCTCTTGCACTGTTGGTGGGAATGCAAACTGGTGCAGCTGCCCTGGAAAACAGTATGGAAGTTACTCAAAAAATTAAAAATAGAATTACCCTATGACCCAGCAATTGCACTACTAGGAATTTATCGAAAGGTTACAGGAGTGCTGATTCATAGGGGCACATGTACCCCAATGTTTATAGCAGCACTATCAACAATAGCCAAATTAAGGAAATAGCCCAAATGTCCATCTACTGATGAATAGATAAAGAAGATGTGGTATACATATATATATATATATATATATATATATACACACACACACACACACACACACACACACACACACACACATACATACACACACACACACACACACACACACAATGGACTACTACTTGGTGATGAAAGAGAATGAAATCTTGCCATTTGTAACAATGTGGATAAAATTGGAGGGTATTATGCTAAGTGAAATAAGTCAGTCAGAGAAAGACAGATATCATATGTTTTCACTCTTATGTGAAATTTGAGACCATAGGGGAAGGGAAGGAAAGGTAAGTTACAAACAGAGAGTGAGGCAAACAATAAGAGGCTCTTAAATACAGAAAACAAACTGAAGGCTGTTGGGGGTGGAGGCTTGGGGGTGTGTGGGGGGAAAATGAGAGATGGGCATTGAGGAGGGCATTTGTTGGGATGAGCACTGGGTGTTGTATATAAGTGATGAATCATGGGAATCTACTCCCAAAGCCAACACTACACTATATACACTGTATGTTAGCTAACATGATAATAAATTATTTTTTTAAAGCAATAAAAACTATGGTGCAATCACTGTGGAAAACAACGTGGAGGTTCCTCAAAAAATTAAAAATAGATGTACCACATGATTCAATAATTCCACTACTGGGTTTTACCCAAAGAAAACAAAAACACTAATTCAAAAAGATATATGCACCCCTATCTTCACTGCAGCATTGTTCACAATAGCCAAGATATGGAAGCAACCCAAGTTTCCATCAATAGATAAATAGATAAAAAGATGTGATATACCAAAAGTCTATTAACATTAGAATGAGTAATACACTGTGACATGTTTATACAATGGAATGTTATTCAATAGTGAAAAAAGAATGAACTACTGAATCATGCAATTGCATTAATGAATCTCATAGACATAATGTTGAATGAAAAAAGTAAAAAAAAACCAAAAAGTATACATACTATGCCATTCCATTTACATGATGTTCAAGAACTTGTCTGAAAGAAGGCATGAGTGAACCTTGTGGGAGGGGGATATGATAAGGTTCTATATTTTGTCTGAATAGTGATTGAATATTACTCAGACTTTAAAAAGAAAGAGATCTTGGTGTGCCAGGGTGGCTCAGTTGGTTGCGTGCCTGACTTCAGCTCAGGTCATGATCTCACAAGTCGTGGATTCAAGCCCCATGTCGGGCTCTGTGCTGACATCTCAGAGCCTGGAGCTTGCTTCAGATTCTGTGTCTCCCTCTCTCTGCCCCTCCCCTACGCATGTTCTGTCTCTCTCTCTCAAAAATAAACGTTAAAAAAATTATTTAAAAAAAAAGAGATCTTGCCATTTGCAACAACATGGATGGACCTAGAGGGTATTATGCTAAGTGAAATAAGTTGGACAGAAAAAGACCATATAGTTTCCATAAATACCATATAATTTCACTTATATGTAGAGTATAAAAGACAAATGAACAACAAACAAAAATCAGAAAAAAGACCCATAAATACAGGGAACAAACTAAACTGATGGTTGCCAGAGGGGAAGGGGTGTGAGGATGGGCAAAATGGGTGAAGAGGAGTAGAAGACACAGATTTCCAATTATGGAATGAATAAGTCACAGGGATAAAAGGTACAACAAAGGGAACATAATCCATGGTATCAAAATAGCATTGTATGGTGACAGATAGTAGCTATACTTGTGGTGAGGATTGCACACCTTTAGGCTTGTCAAATCACTACGTTGTACACCTGACACTAATGTGACATTGTATGTTAATAGATAAATAAGGAAAAAATGTTCATCCTTGGTCTTAGGAATGTGCACATTGAATGCGTATTCAATGATGTGCTACTGCATACTTCTTTGAATGTCTAAAATTTTTAAGTTGACCATATCAAGTGTCAGCAAGGATGTGGAGTAACTAAAATTCTCCTACACTGCTGGTAGGAATATAAAATGGTATAGTTTGTCAAACAGGCAATTTCTTAAAAATTTAAATACATACCTATACTATGATCAACCATTCCATTCTTACACAAGAGATATTAAAGGACGTGTCCCTACACAAAGACTTGTACATAAACATAATGTCTTTATTTATAAAAGCCAAAACCTAGACACTAATGTCCATCCACAGCTGATAAACAAATTACACACACACACACAGACACAGGAATATTTTCCAACAGTAAATAGGAATAAACTATTGATACAGTAATAACATGGGATGAACCTCAAAAAGTAATTATGCTTTGTGAAAGAGCCAGATCATATGATTCTGTTTATAAAAAATTCTAGAAAGTACAAACTAATCATAAGAAAGAAAGAAAGCATATTACTGAGTGCCTAATATGGAGAAAGGGAAGGAAGAGCAGAAGAGAGGGGTTACAAAGGGGCAGAAGAAATTTTAGGGGTGATGAAAATGTTTATCTTGATTGTGATGATTTCACAGCATATACATATGTCAAAATGTATCATATTGTGTTCTTTAAATATATGCAATGTTATGGTTTGAATTGTGCACCGTCAAATTCATATGTTGAAGTTCTAACCCCTAGTATCTCTGAACGTGGCCACATTTGGGAAACTGAGGCATTGTAGATGTAATTAGTTAAAATTAGGTCATTCTGGAGTAGGGTAGTCTCCTAGCCCAACGTGATTGGTATCCTTATAAAAAGAGGAAATTTGGACACAGACATGTAGACAGGGAGAATGCCATATGAAGACTGGAGTTATGCTGCCACAAAGCAAAGAACTATCAGAAGCTAGGACACAGGCCTGGAACAGATCTTTTCCGGCACCTTCAGAGGGAGCCTGGCCCTACTAATTTCTTATCTCAGACTTCTAGCCTCTAGAACTGTGACACAAAAATTTCTGTTGTTTAAGCCCCTCGGTTTTGTAGTACTTTATTACAGCAGCCCTAGGAAACTAACACATACAGTTCATTGTATGTCACCTATACCTCAACAAAGCTGTTTTTAAAATCCAGTAGGTACAAATGATCTGTGGCCACTTCTCTGACTTCATGTCATACCACTCTCTCACTCTACCTTTCACTTACAATGTTCCTTTGAACATGCTAAACTTGTTCTTGCATCAGGACTTTTCATTTGCTATTGTTCATTATGAAGGGCTCTTTCACTAGATCTCCAAATGGCTTACTCATCATCTCCGTTTAAACTACTTAAAACTACTTTCCTCAGAAAAGACTTCCTTCACCACCAAATCTAATATAGCACTCCGGCTCTGTCATTTGTTAATCCACTATCTCATACTTTTTTCAAAACACTTATAACTTTGATATCATATCATTTGTTTACATGTTTATTCTGTTTCTCCCCTTCTAACTAGGATGTAAGCACCCTAAATAGAGGGAATTATTTGTCTTGGTCATCACTGTATCCTTAGAATTCAAACCAGCCTATTACATACATTAGATGTTCAATAAATATTTACTGAATGCATAAATAAATGGAAATAGATATGCTTTTCCCAGAGTTTATAATTAGATACTCAGGGGGGCGCCTGGGTGCCTCAGTCGGTTAGGTGTCCAGCTTCAGCTCAGGTCATGATCTTGTGGTTTGTGAGTTTGAGCCCTGCATCAGGCTCTGTGCTGACAGCTCAGAACCTGGAGCCTGCTTGGGATTCTGTGTCTCCTTCTCTCTCTGCCCCTTGCCCACTTGTGCTCTGCCTCTGTCTCTCAAAAATAAATAAATGTAAATTTAAAAAAAAAAAACCAAAAATATAATTTGATACTCAGAGAGGCTATTAACTGCTCTGATGTTCTGAAAAAATTTTTTGCCCTGTTTTTTTCCTTTTTAAGTAGGCTTCATGCCCAACATAGGCTTTAATTCACAGCCCTGAGATCAAGAGTCACATGTTCTACCAACTGAGCCAGCCAGGCACCCCAACTGCTCTGATGTTCTATAGATAGTTATAGGCAACGCCAGGCTAAAATCCAAGTTTCCTGATGTCCTTTTATTGCATTAAAATTTTAACTCATTTTCAAAGAAAAAAAAAGTACCCACAACCTTCAATTAGCTAAACAGAGAAACAGAGGAGTGGCACAGGAATATGAATCAGACATATAGTATTTTCCCCTCCTCAAAGAGAGGGTAATTTTGTAGTTTGCTCTGCTTCCATAAAATTCTAAAATCTTGTACAACAATTATTTTTTAATCAGTTTATCTATATGAATTCTGAGTTATCTGTAAGCATCACATTAGAACTGTCTGCCATTTGAAACAAAATCTGTTTTTTAACTCCTTTTAATGTTTTTTTTTTCTTAAACAATACAAATAAATGATAGCAAGTAGAGTTGGGCCTAATGTGCATATTGATCATTTTATTATCCTAAAGTTCCCAAGTAGAGGGACAAAATTGATTTAATATGTATAAAAATTATGTCAGTTTGCTTCTCCCATCTGGTAACAGGTTAAAGCCCCTGATATGCCAGATTTATATGAATTTATATAAGCTTTTTCCATCCTTTTCAAAACATTTCTGAAATTAAGGTCATATATTAATGTTAATAGGAATTGCTAGCATCTTCCGTATCAAGTTTTCTTTCCTGTATATCAAAACATATTTCTTGATCCCTTAGTGTACTATCATTCACTCTATTTTTGTTGCTTTGCATAAACTCTTGGTAATTAGATATTATTTCTCTGGCTGAATAATATGAGTAGTATTAACTGTACTCATAATAACATGTGTAGCTACTTCCTAACAGCTAATCAATAATATTAATCAACAGTATTAATTAATATTAATTTTTGGTTATTAATCTCATCAAAACTTATTTTAACTTTTGTCATCTTTGTTTAGTACAACTTTTATCTTAAAAGAAGTTCATAGTATTTTTATATGCAAAAATCAATAAAAGATTCT
This sequence comes from Acinonyx jubatus, assembly GCF_027475565.1. Taxonomy (NCBI): domain Eukaryota; kingdom Metazoa; phylum Chordata; class Mammalia; order Carnivora; family Felidae; genus Acinonyx; species Acinonyx jubatus. The sequence continues at coordinate 96,719,061 of NC_069381.1, read as the reverse complement.
GTTAGTGGGACACCTGGGTAGCTCAATCAGGGAGGCATCTGACTCTTGGTTTCGGCTCAGGTCATGATCTCACCGTTCGTTGGTTTGAGCCCACGTTGGGTTCTGCACTTGACGGTGCAGAGCCTGCCTGAAATTCTCTCCCTCTCTCTCTGCCCCTCCCTGCTCATGCTCTCTCCACCCCCCACTCTCTCAACAAAACAAAAAAAGATTCTGTTAGCAAATTAATCTGTGATAGCCAAGAAATAATAAACAAACAATGCAGTTAAATTCCTTAACGACATGTGTGTATAAAACAAAGTGAAAAGAAGCTACACACAAAAGATCACATATGGTGCAATTCCATTTATTTGAAATATACAGAATAGGTAAACCCATAAAGTCAGAACACACACTGGTGGTTACCAGGAGCTCAGGGAGTGGGAATGGGGAAATAACAGCAAATGGGTGTGGGCACATCCTTTTGGGGTTATAAAAATGATTTGGAGGGGCACTTGGGGGGCTCAGTCTGTTAAGTGTCTGACTCTTGATTTTGGCTCAGGTCATGATCTCTTGGTTTGTGAGTCTGAGACCCATGTTGGGCTCCTCGCTGATAGTGTAGAGCCTGCTTGGCATTCTGTCTCTCCCTCTCCCTCTGACCCTCCCCTGCTCACTTGCACACATGTTCTCCCTCTCTCTCTCATTAAAAATTAAAAGATAAAAAGAAAATGATTTGGAACTAGATAAGGGTACATTATGGAACATTTGGGACATTGTGAATGTATTAAATACCACAGAACTGTTCACTTTAAAGCATTTAATTTTATTATGTAATTTTCACCTAACTTAAAAAAAAAAGTGGGGGCACCTGAGTGGCCTAGTCAGTTAAGCGTCTGACTCTTGGTTTTGGCTCCGGTCATGATCTCACAGTTTGTGAGTTCGAGCCCCACATCGTGCTCTGTGCCATCAGTGTGAGTCTGCTTGAGATTCTCTCTCTCCCTCTCTCTCTCTGCCCCTCCCCTGCTCAATCTCTCTCTCTCTCAAAACTAAATAAAATTCTAAAAATTAAAAAAAAAAGACAATTGACAGCTTAAAGAAAAAGTGACAATGTTTTGTGGGATTTATAACATATAAAGAAGTAAACTATACGTCAAGAATAAAACAAAGAACAGGAATGGGAAATAGAAATATATTTCTGTAAGTTTCTTTAACTATATGTGAAGTGCTATAATATTATTTGAAGGTAAACTATAAATTGAAGATGTATATTGCAAATCTTAAAGCAATCACTCAAAATAAAAGTATAGCTAAAAGCCAATTGTGTCAAAAGAATGAGAAGACAGACTGGGAGGAAAATATTGGCAAAAGATACATCAGGTAAAAGATTGCTATCTGAAATATACAAAGAACTCTTAAAAATCAACAGTAGGAAAACTAAGTTTGATTTAAAAGATAACTGAGCAGACGCTGCAACCAAAAAGACACAGCAGATGGCACATAAGCATATGAAAAGATGCCTCACATCATAGGTCATCAGGGAAATACAGATTAAAATAACAACACAATACCACTACTCATCTAAGAGAATGGTCAAGATCCAGAACAATGACATCACCAAATGCTGGCAAGGATGAGGAGCAAGAGGAACTCTCACTCACCGCTGGTGGGAAGGCAAAATGCTGCAGCCCACTTTGGAAGACAGTTTGGCAGTTTCTCACAAAAATTAAACATACTCTTACCTAGCAACCTCACTCTTTGGTATTTACCCAAAAAAGCTGAAAACCCTAGCCACACAAAAACCTATACACAGATGTTAATAGCAGCTTTATTCATAATCATCAAAACTTGAAAGCAACCAAGATATCCTGCAGAAGGTGAAAAATAAACAAATTGTGGCATATCCAGACAACGGAATATTATTTAGTAGTAGAAAAAAACAAACGAACAAACAAACAAACTACCAAGCCATGAAAAAATATTGAGGAACCCTAAATGCATATTACTAAGTGAAAGAAGACAATCTGAAAAGGCTACTTACTGCATTATCCCAACCGTATGACATTCTGGAAAAGGCAAAACTACAGAGGCATTAAAAAGATCATTAGTTATTCAACACAGTGTTGGAAGTCATAGCAGTCAGACAGCAAAAACAATAAAAGGCATCCAAATTGGAAAAGAAATAAAACTGTCACTATTTGCAGATGACATGATATTATATATAGAAAACCCTGACAACTCCACCAAAATATATTAGAACTAATTTAAAAAGTTAACATGCAGTCATGCAGTATCCTGCAATAAAGTTGTAAGATACAAAATTAATATACATAAGTTATTGCATTTCTATACAGTTATAATGAACTTTTAGAGAAATTAAGAAAGCAATCCAATTTACAATTGCATCAAAAAGAATAAAATACCTAGGAATAAATTTAACCACGGAGGTGAAAGACTCATACACTGAAAACTCTAAGACATTGATAAAAGAAATTAAAGACGAACACAAATAAAAGGGAAAATATTCTGTGCTCATGGATTGGAAAAATTAATGTTGTTAAAGTATCCATACACTACCCAAGGCAATCTACAGATCAAAACATCGAAATAACAATGGCATTTATCACAGAACTAGGATAATCCTAAAATTTTTATAGAACCACCAAAGACCCTAAATAACCAAATCAATCTTGAGAAAGAACAAAGCCATAGGTATCATGCTTCCTGATTTCAAACTATACTACAAAGCTATAGTAAATAAAAACATTATGGTACTGGCACAAGAACAGATAATAAATCAATGGAACAGAATAGAGTCCAGAAATAAACCCATGGTTTTATGGTCAGTTAATATAAAACAGAGGAGGCAAGAGCATACAACGGGCAGAAGACAGTTTCCAGTAAATGATGTTGGGGAAACTGGACTACATGCAAAATAATGAAACTGGACCACTTTTTTATATGATACACAAAAATAAACTCAAAATAGTTTAAAGACTTAAATGTAAGACAGGAAATCATAAAACTCCTAGAAGAAAACATCAGCAGTAAGCTCTTAGACATCAGTCTCAGCAACAATTTTTTTGCATCTTTCTCTTCAGGCAAGAGCAACAAAAGCAAAAATAAACAAATGGGACTATATCAAACTAGACGGCTTTTGCATAGTGAAGGAAACCATCAACCAAATGAAAAGGCAATCTACTGAATGGGAGAAAATATTCGCAAATGATATAACTGAAACAAAATGTGGAAAAACACACAACTCAATATGAAAAAACAAACAATCCAATCGAAAAATGGGCAGAGCATCTGAAAAGACCTTTCACCAAAGAAGATATACAAATGGCCAAGAGATACATGAAAAGATGTTCAGCATCACTAATCATCAGAGAAATGCAAATCAAAACCACAATGAGATATTATCTCATACCTATCATATTGGCTATTATCAAAAAGACAAGAAATAACAAGTGTTGGCAAAGATGTAGAGAAAAGAGAACGCTCGTGCGCTGTTGGTGGCAATGCGACATGATGCAGCCACCATGGGAAACAGTATACAGTTTCCTCAAAAAAATTAAAATAGAGGTGGTGAGGGAGCTAAGATGATGGCATAGTAGGAGGACCCTAGGCTCATCTCATAGCTCAAACACAACTAGATAACTATCAAATGATAACTACCATTCTAAACACCCCAGAAATCAACCTGAAGACTGACAGAACAAACTTCACAACTTGAGGGAGAGAAGAGGCCACACTGAGGAAGGTATGAGGTGCAGAGGTGTGGTATGAGGGAGAAACTGACCACAGGTGCTACGGAGGGGAGGGAGCTGTGGTTGTGGTGAAGTGTGAGGGAGACAGGAGAACACAGGGAAATGTACAAGGAGAACACTTTCCCCAAGCCATTGGCTGGGAAAATGAGAGGGGCTGATTTTTGGAAGTTCTTGGAACCAGCCAGGTTTAAAGACCGGTGTTTTAAAGGTGAAGGGGCTTGGCTGGAATAAAGCCCTGAGGGTACTTCCCTACTCCTAGAGAGAGGGCAGGCAAAAAACCTAGGGGCAGACAGGTTTTAGAAACGGGGATCTAAAGAACACCTGGGGCACACAGCTGGGAGATAATTCACTCTTCTTGGAGCAAGTCCCTGAGAGGTAGCATTCACAGAGATGTCTCTCCCCAGGGACAAAGGAGCTGGCTGGCACCATTTCCTTCCCCTACCCTTCAGCATAATGCAGAGCCACCTGTGGGAAGCGGTTCAGCCCTGACAGTGGCTGCCTAACCTCCTTACACCAAGACCACATCTGGCACAACTGACCTTCTCAGTGAAGCCCGCCTCATTCCCAGCATGGTGAGACCCTCCCCCAGAAAACCAGGGCAGGCCTCTGTCCATACCACATCCCTAAAGCCTGGAATTTTCAAAGTCCGAAGGGTTAGCTGGGAACTGTTAAGAAGGCACTGCACTGTTCCTGGAGAGAAGGCTGGCAAACAACTCAGAGGCATAGAGTGTGGAAATAGCCATTTAGGATTGTTTGTTCTAGCTCTGTGAAAAATGACGTTAGTATTTTGATAGGGATTGCAGTAAATGTGTAGATTGCTTTGGGTAGTATAGACATTTTAACAATATTTGTTCTTCCAATCCACGAGCATGGAATGTTTTTCCATTTCTTTGTGTCACTTTCAATTTCTTTCATAAATGTATTACAATCGACAAGATAAAAATCTTCTGCACAGCGAAGTAAACAATCAACAAAACTAAAAGGCAACCTTTGGAATGGGAGAAAATATTTGCAAGTGACATACCTTATAAATGGTTAGTATACAAAATATAGTAAGAATTTATGAAACTCAACACCCCAAAAAACAAATAATCCAGTTAAAAAATGATCAGAAGACATGAATATACATTTTTCCCAAGAAGACATATAAATGGCTACCAGACGCATGAAATGATGCTCAATATTAATAATCATCAGGGACATACAATGAGCTATCACCTCACATCTGTCAAAATGGCTACCATTAACAACACAGGAAAAAACAAGTTTGGCAAAGATGTTAAGAAAGGAGAACCCTCTTACACTTTTGGTGGGAATGAATACTGGTGCAGCCACTGTGGAAAACAGTATGGAGCTTCCTTAAAAAGTGAAAAATAGAACTATCCTATGATCCAGTAATTGCACTAATAGGTATTTACCCAAAAGATACAAAAATACTAATTTGAAGGGATACATGCACCCTTATGCTTATAGCTGCATTATCAACAATAGCCAAATTATGGAAAGAGCCCAAATGTCCATCAACTGATGAATGGCTAAAGAAGATGTGGTTTATATATACAGTGAATATTACTCAGCCATATAAAAGAATGAAATCTTGTCATTTGTGATGACTTGGATAGACCTACTCTTGGATAGAGTATTATGCTAAGCGAAATAAGTCAGAGAAAGACAAATACCATTTAATTTCATTCATATGTGGAAAATAAACAAAGGGGAAAAACCAAGAAAGGAAAACCAAGAAACAGGCTCTTATCTATAGAGAACAAAATGATGGTTATCAGAGGAGAGGCGAGTAAGCGATGAGTTAAATAGGTGATGTGGGTTAAGGAGTGCACTTGTTGTGATGAGCATCTGGTGTAGTATGTAAGTGTTGAATCACTAAATTCTATACAGAAAACTAATATTACACTGTATTTTAACTAACTGGAATTTAAATAAAAACTTAAAAAAATAAAACTGTATACCAAAAAAATAAAGTAGAACTACAACTATATTATGCAACAATTCCAGTTCTGAATATTTACCTGAAGAAAATAAAAATACCAATTTGAAGAGATATATGTACCCTTGTGTTCATTGCAGCTTTGTTTACAACAGCGAAGATATAGAAGCAACCTAAGCATCTATCAATAGATGAATGGATAAAAATGTGGTGTGTGTATGTGTGTGTGTACAGATACACACACATGGAGGCTGGAAAATGCCAGCAGAGTAGCAAGACCCTAGGCTCAACTTGTCCCACAAATACAACTAGGTAACTATCAAATCATCTTAAATACTCCAAAAACTGACCTGAAGACAAGCAGAACAAACTCCACAACTGAAGAAGAGGCCATATGAAAGAAGGTAGGAAGTGTAGGGACATGGTTTGGGAGAGAAATGGATTGTGGCCACTGTGGAAGGCAGGGAGCTGTGGTCAGAGAGAAGGGCAAGAGACAAACTGTGTGTACAGGGGAGCTCACAGGGAAAATGTATCCCCATAGCAAGTGGCTTGGAAAGTGAGAGGGAACAAATTTCCCGACTTCTGGCAACCAGTGGGGCTTAAAGCCTGGCATGTTTTGTTTTGTTTTAATTATTTGCTCATGTTTATTTATTTTTGAGAGAGAGGGAAAGACAGCATGAGCGAAGGAGAGGCAGAGAGAGAGAGAGAGAGAGTGTGAGACATAGAATATGAAGCAGGCTCCAGGCTCTGGGCCGTCAGCACAAAGCACAATGCGGGGCTTGAACCCACAAACTGCAAGATCATGACCTGAGCCACCAAAGTCAGAAGCTTAACCACTGAGCCACCCAGGCACCCCCAAAGCCTGGGGTTTTGAAGATCAGCAGACTTGGCTGGGATAGAGCCCCGTGCTCTCGGCAAGACAGCAGGAAACAATCTGTAGGTAGGTAGTGTGAAAACAGTGATCTGAAGAGCACCAGGGACACACACTGGGAAGGTTATTTGCTCATTTCAGAGCATATCCCAGAGAGGCAGTGTTCGTGAAGAAACCCTGCTGGGAACAAAGGAACTGCCCCACAGCACTCTGGCAGAACCACCCTTTCCAGTCTCACTTGCCTCAGTCCCAGCTTTGTTGAACCCCTTCCCCAGAAGACCTGCCCAAACCCATGGTCACACTGCATGTCTCCACGCGGGAGTTTTCTGGAGCCTCATTTCCACTGGGGACAGGCCTCATTTCACACGCAGACCAGAACATATCTAGTTAAAATGCACCCCATTCAGGCCTGGGATCAAATACTGCCCACAAGATGCAAAGACAGCCTCTGCAGATGACTGGCCTGAAAGTTAAAGTGGCCAAGACAAAACATCAGAAAACACGTAGCACACATTGGAAGCACTCGAAACTGCCAGGACAGTACACCATAGGGCACTATAGCACTGCTTCTTCATAAGGCCATTACCCTCAAGAATAGGAGACATAGCTAAGTTTCTTAACACAGAGAAAGAGACACAGAGAGGCAGACAAAATGAGGAGACAGAGAAATTTATCTCAGATGAAAGAACTGGACAAGGCTATAGCCAGTGATCTAAGTGAAACAGAGATAATAACATGCCTGATGGAGTATTTAAAGTAATTTATTAGGGCACCTGAGTGGCTCAGTCTGTTATGCATCTGACTCTTGATCTCAGTTCAAGTCACGATCTCACAGTTCATGAGTTTGAGCCCTGTGTCAGGCTCTGCACCAGCAGCGCAGAGCCTGCCTGGGATTCTGTCTCTCCCTCTCTCTGCCCCTCCCGCACCCATTCTCTCCCTCCCTCTCTCTCTCTCCCTCCTTCTCAAAATAAAGAAATAAACTTTAAAAAAATAAAAAATAAAGTGATCATATGAATACTCCCTGGATTTGAGAAAAGAATGGAAGACATGAGTGAGATGCTTAACACAGAGATAAAAAATAACATAGCAGAGATAAAGGGCTCAATAAACAAAATGAGAAACATGTTCCTCCTCCTCCTCCTCCTCCTCCTCCTCCTCCTCCTCCTCCACTCATGTGCTCTCTCTCTCAAAATAAGCATTAAAAAAAATAAGTTAGCTTTTTTGAAGGAAAAATATATACACACATACATACACACAATGAAGTATTACTCAACTAAAAAAGAATGAGATCTTGCCATTTGTGACAACATGGATGAACCTAGAGGATATTATGCTAAGTGAAATAAGCCAAAGAGAGAGGGACAAATATCATGATTTCACTTAAATCTAAAAAGAAAAACAAACAGAAAAAAACAGAAATAGATTCATAGATACAGAGACATATCTAGTGGTTGCCAGAAGGGTGAGAGGTATGGAAAATGGGTGAAATAGAATAGGGGATTAAAAGGTACAAACTTCCAGTTATAAAATACATAAGACATGGGGATAAGATATAGAGCATACAGAATATAGTTAATAATATGTAACAACTTTGTGTGGTGACAGATGGTTGCTAGATTTATCATAGTAATCACTTCATAATGTATATAAATATCAAATCTCCATTTTGTACACCTCAAACTAATATAATATTGTATGTCAACTACACTTTAATTTAAAAATATGTATCAGTGGTTATCAGGGATTGAGGGAAGGAAGTGATGAATGGGCAGAGAACAGAGAATTTTTAGGACAGTGAAAATATTTTGTATGATACTATAATGGTGGGTATCTGTCATTATACATTTGTGAAAACCCAGAAAATGTACATCAAGAATTAACCTTAATGTAAACTATGGACTTCAGGTAATAATGATGTACTGATAAAGATTCATCAGTTGTAACAAATGTACTACTGTGGTACTGGATATTTATAGAAAAAGTATGCATGTGTGGGGGAATGTGTATATGGGAAATCTCCATACTTTCCACTCAGTTTTGCTGTGCACTTAAAATTACTCTAAAAAATAAAGTCTAGGGGCTCCTGGGTGGCTCAGTCGGTTAAGCGGCCGACTTCGGCTCAGGTCATGATCTCACGGTCCGTGAGTTAGAGCCCCACGTTGGGCTCTGTGCTGACAGCTCAGAGCCTGGAGCCTGTTTTAGATTCTCCCTCTCTCTCTGACCCTCTCCCGTTCATGCTCTGTCTCTGTCTCAAAAATAAACATTAAAAAAAAATTAAAAAAAAATAAAGTCTATTAATTTTTAAAAAGTCAATGATGAAGATAAAATGAAATCATGACAATACCATAATAAAACAGAGCAGGCGGAAAAAATAAGAACAGAGGGAAAATTGGGGTACCTGGGTGTCTTAGTCAGTTGAGTGTCTGACTTCAGCTCAGGTCATGATCTCACAGCTTGTAGGTTCAACCCCATCAGGCTCTGTGCTGACAGCTCAGAGCCTGGAGCCTGCTTCAGTTTCTGTGCCTCCCTCTCTCTCTCTGCCCCTCCCCCACGCATGCTCTCTCTTTCTCTCTCTCAAAAATAAATATTTAAAAATTTAAATGAAAAAAAGAATAGAGGGAAAATATAAAGAATAGAAAACAAATGGCAATATGATAAACTTAAACCTAACCACATCGACAATTACATTAAGTGTAAAGGGTTTAAACATTCAAAATTATAAAGCAAAGATGATAAGACTGCATGAAAAAATCAAGACTGATATATTCCATCTCCAAGTAATGCACTTTACATATAGGGACACACATGGGGTGACAATAAAAGGACTGAAAAAGATACATTATGAAACATTAATTAAAAGAAAGCTGTAGTGGCTATATGCAAGTCAAAGTAAACCTCAGAGCAAGGAATATACTATGAATAAAGAGGGATATTCTACAATGATAAAGTATCAAATTAGTCAAGACCAGAAAAGCAATCCTAAATGTGTATGCGCCTAAAAACAAACTCCAAAATATATGAAATAAAAATTGATAGAATTTAAAAGGAGAAATAATCTGCAATTATAGTTGAAATTTTCAACACGTTTTTCTCAGTAATTGAAATAAAAACACAAAATATAAGAAAAAATATAGAAAATTTGAACCCTATAAACAACTTTTCCTAATTGATATATGTAGAATATTCCATCCACCAAGAGCAGAACACACATTCTTTATGCACATGAATACATATGGGATATTCACCAAGATAAGACTATATTCTGGGCCATAATACAAGTGTCAAAAAATTTTAAAAGATCATAATGATACTGAGTATAGATTCTGACCAAAGTGAAATTAAATATCAACAGAGGATATTTGGAAAATTCCCAAATAGTTGGAAATTAAACAACACAATTTCAACATTCAATGGTGCAAAGCAAAAAAGCAAAAAGTTAAAAAGAAAATTAGAAAATATTTAAAACTGAATAGAAATAAAAATGTGTCAAAATTTGTGAGATGTAACTAATGTATAGAGAAAAATGTATAGCCTTAAGTGTACATATTAAAATAAGAAAGGTCTAAAATCAAGTTTTAAGCTTCTATTTGGAAGAAAAGTAAATCCAATGTAAGCAAAATAAAGGAAAAAATTAAAATGAGAATACAATCAAAGAAATAGGAAACGGACAAAAAATCAACAGGAAAACCACTAAAACCATTTTTTTTCTGGAAAAGATCAATAAAATCCATAAACATTTAAGTAGACTGGTCAAGAGAAAAAGACACAAATCACCAAAATCAGGGATAAAAAAGAACCCTCCCTACAGATCCTAAAGACATTAATATGATACTAAGGGAATATTATGAACAACTTCATTTCAAATACACTCAACCATTTAGGAAAAAAAATATGCATTTTGTGAAAGATAGAAATTATCAAAATTGACTCAAGAAGAAATAGTAACTGTAAGTAGCCACATATTTATCAAATAAATTTATTCGTAATTAAATATATTATTTAAAAAACTCCATTCCCAAATGATTTCCCTGGTGAATTCTAAAAAAAGAATTTTATCATGCACTAAATCATGCACTAAAAAAAGAATAATACCAATTTGACATAAACTCCAAAAGTTAGATTGCGGGAATGCTTCTCAACTCATGTTATAAGGCCAGCATTACCTTGATAGCAAACCAAACAAAAATATTACAAAAAAACAAAACTAGATGTCATTCCTCAGAAAAGCTTTAGCAAATTGAATCCAATAATATATAAATAGAATAAACTATAATGACCTTCACATTCCAGGAATGCAAAGTTAGTTTAACATTCAAAACTCAATCAGTACAATTCACCATATTAACAGACTAAAAGTAAAATACCATATGATCATCTCAAAATATTCAGAAAAAGCCTGAGAAAATTCAACGTTCATTCATGATACAATTTTCAACAAATTAGCAATAGAAAGAACTTCTTTAATCTGATAAAAAGATATCTAACAACATACTTAAGGTTAAATAATTGGGGAAAAGGCCAGGATGTCAACTCTCATCATATATATACAACATTGTACTGAAGTAGGTACTAGCCTGTGCAATAAGGCAATAAAAAGAAAAAGTTATAGATTGAAGAGGAAGAAGTAAAAATGTCTTTAGCCATAGATTACATAATCATCCACATAGAAAACCCCAAGGAATCTATAAAAATGCGACTGGAACTAGTGAGTTTATCAAGGATGTGGGATACAAGTTGATTAGACAAAAATCTCCACCTCCCCAGGCATCATTATCTTCCCCCTGCCACACTGTATCTGGAGGGTCTGGCCATGCCATACTCACACCTCCTTTTGGATCCTAGGCTCTATAGATGGGTACTGCTAGGGGGCCATCCTTGGGCCCATCTACCTGCTGTCCCGCTAGCTATCCTGCTTTAGTTCCCATACACCAAACACCATCTTCTGATTCCTCCAAACACATGCAGACCTCAGCAAGGCAGACTTCCTCATTCAGTGAAGCTAGCAATAGTAGACCAATGCTCCATGCCAATTTGGCTTTTCATAGACTGTGGCCACCTATTACTGGCCAGAGCTGCCCTGAGGTAGCCCCTAATGTGTCCATTCATAGGAACAGTAGCCTCCAAGTTAACTCCAAATTTTTCAAAGAACCTGGGAGAAACAGGTGTGTGGTAACAATAGCTATTGCACGCACCAGTCTGGCAATATGGATTCTGTTGACATTTCAGGTATTCCTAGTAGAGAAAGGAGGCTTCTGAGGCTGGAGAGAGTCCACTTGGCCAATTTGAGCTAGGGAACTTCTAGAATACAGGTCCTTCTTTTTCACTGTCCCTGTTAAATTTTCACCTTCATATGGTGAGTCAAATTCACTAAAATCCACTGAAAGCCTACATGTCATGGGCATGCATAAGATTGATTTTATTAATAAAAATGAGAGGTAATCATGATTAGCACTTGCTTTGTGCTAGATACCTTTCAAAATGCCTATTATTTTTTTCTAGTTATAAGTATCATCATTTTTTTAGACCTAAAACTCAGCCACACAGAGGTTGTTATTCAAAACATGAACAACAGTTGCTAAGATTCCAAATTCAGTAGGCCAAAACAAAAAATAAAAAAAAAAACCCAAAACAAACCAAAACAACAAAAAAACCCACAATACTTTTAACTGACACATGTAACATGCAGACTGGCCCAAAGAATTAGTTTTGACTTAAGTAAACACAATAACCCCAACAAACTATATTTGCGATTTAGCTGATAAACAGAATACACAAAAATCTCAGTTATTATTATAAGGACTAGAAAACTTTTAATGTAATATCATATAACATAGCAATAATTTTTAAAAATTAAAAAATAATTTAGAATAATCAATTTGTATTACAGTTTACAACTCTTGATTAGCACTTAATTTAATGTTTATTTTTTAGAGAGAAAAGGCATGAGAGGGGGAGGAACAGAAAGAGAGAGAGACAGAGGATCTGAAGGCGACTCCAGCTAACAGCAGAGAGCCCAATGAGGGGCTTGAACTCACAAACCACAAGATCATGACCTGAGCTGAAGCTGGATACTTAACTGACTGAGCCACCCAGGCTTTTATAAGAGAATAAGCTGTACTCTGTAGAATATATTGTCATAGAATATAGTTTCAACTATTAATTACATAATGATTTGTACACATAATATATATTTCCATACCAGTGATTACATATTTTTACTATCGCTCCTAGACAACACCTATTAAAAATTTTAATATGCATATCTGTAGGTCCATCAATTCCAAAATTAATAATTTACAGAAATAAAAGCACTAACATTAGCATTGTTCATAGTGCAAAAAACTGGAAACAAAGAGAATTCTCCTTATATCAGTTAAGATAGAGTAGGTTATGCCAACAATCATAGACAACCCCAAACTGTCAGGGGCTTAACGCTACAAAGTCTTATATCTTATTCATACTACATGACCATGATGGGCTAATGGGGAAACTTTATTTTATGTAATTTTTACTCACGTAGAATGACAGGAGTTTTGTCATCTGTAACATCACAAATCGCTGCAGCAGGAGGAAGAATGTTCTAGAAGGTCTCACACTATTAATCAAATACTCTGGCACAGAAGTAATTAGTGTGTATCAGTTCTATCTAAACTCCCTTGGCCAGAACTTACAATATAGGCTCACCAAGATGCGAAGGGAAATGTAATCTTTATCTTGTGTGCCTAGAAGGAGAGAAGAAGTAGGTATAGGTGATCATAAAAGTCTCTACCATACTCTAATATATAGCTAAATTATGGTACATCCATGAAATATTACTACAGCCATTTAAAAGAATGAATTGCAGGAGCACCTGGGTGGCTCAGTCAGTTAAGTGACTCTTGATTTCAGCTCAGGTCATGCATGATCTCATAGTTGGTGGGATTGAGCCCTGTGTCAGGCTCTATGCTGACAGTATGGAGGCTGCTTGGGATTCTGTCTCTCCCCCACCCCCTTCTCTGCCCTTCCCCAACTTGTGCTCACTCTGTCTCAAAAATAAATAAACTTTAAAAAAATAATAATAAAAGAATGAATTGGAACTACACCATGCTTTAAAGAGATTGTCATGAGATACTGAGTAAAGAAAGACTCTGAAAAGCATATATAATAGTATCCCATTTTTGTAAATTAACCATGACAAGAGAATCCTGTGTGTATGCCTATGTAAAAGTATGTAACTAAATATACTACATTTATTATCTACATCTATCAGTGATTGAAAAAAACAGGAAAGGATTTTTTCCCCCAGGAGAGGGAGATTTGGCAGAGGGTGACCCTGATGTGTGTGGAGAGGGGAAGAAAGGGGGAAGACAAAAGCAAAAGGAAAAAAGAAGGCAGTAAGATTTTATGATTATATTTATGTATTGATGTAAAGTATGTATATGCATAGAAATTCAGTTTTCAAAACTATCTTTTCCTTTTAATTATGATTACTTTTATAGGCCTCAAATTATTGATCTATTGAAATTAAATTATCTTTTCAGTTCCCTCCAGCTCTAAACTCTTAACTTAATAATGGTAAGTCCTACCTGTCTCCTGTTTGTCATTTCCTATTTCTAACCCAGAGATGACCTACCACTGATTAAAGTAGATGTACTTCTACAGCCTGTGGACTACTAATTATACTGAATTCAGGTTGCCTAAATTATAAATAATTTATTTCTAACCTTTATATCAACCAAAGCAAGTTGTTCTTTGACATCATTAACTTACATTTACATGAAGGAGGGTTTAAAGAGATAAAATTATGGATATTTTTCTTATGCTAGGTATTAGATATAATCTAAAAGTCTGGAACTTAAAATTTTTAGTCTAAGAAATTTTCCCATCTCTCATCTGGACTATTTCCATAGCTGCAATAACGTCACCCTGTTCCAACTGACCTTTAATGAGCTTTCTAAACACAAAAGTCTTTTTCAATTATAGGGATGGATAGTAGAGTTGGGAGACCTTATAAACACTTGTTACACTTTTGTAAAACTTAAATTTTAAAATACTGTATTTTAAATAATAAAGTCTTATTTTCCTTGCTTAAACTCTATTCAATTTTCCATATCAAAAAGTCCAAGCTTTGGAATATAACATACTACATGAAGACACCATGGTCTGGTTCTCCTACCTACTTTTCAGCTCATCCTTTATATTGCTATTTCTCTTGCCTTAATTTTCCCTTGTCCTTCTTATACACAGGTAGCATTCTTTTTTATGCCCAAAATTCATCTCTTCTAGAAGGTCTTCTCTGAAGCCAAGACACGAAATTATCTTTCACATCTCTGTATCTCTTACGTACTGTTGAATTACTTACATTATAAGTGACTCATTTGTTTACACATTTATATTTGCTGCTGGACATCAAGTCATTGACAGCAGAGATTGTATGTCATATAGATAAATCCAATTATTTGCTTTCAAGTATTGCCACTCAGAAGGATTGGACATGGGAGAATACTACCTTCTTAAATCACTTTGGTCTTTAAGCTTCATGACCCCATACACTTCACTTGTCTGTAATTCTTAGTCTTTGCAGCAACTCCTCTATTGCTTGACTTTTAAATGTTCCAGTATCCCAAGGGTATTAACTCTTCTCTGTAACTACACACTCACTGTCCACAGAAAGAGTGCACACAGTCCTATGCTTTAAATGACATATATATGCCAATGATTACCAAATAATGATCCTTCTGGAGAACTCCAGATTCATTTGTTCAATGATCTATTCAACATCTCCACTTAGATATCAAAGATAGCTCAAATATTACATAGCCCCCGCCCCCAAATATTACATCAAAACAAAACTTCAAGACCCAACTTTGTACCTTCTTTTTCTCTCACTTCATCCTTATTTCAAGCCAATCTGTCAGCAAATCTTTTTGGTGTTTCCCCTTTTGCAGCAACCTTGGAAGCCCATTGTTAAACATGGCAGAACTAAAAGTTGGAAGTAGCCAGGTTTCCTGAATCATTGCTTGGAGGAATGCTTCTCACTAAATAGGAACATTTATGTTGGAGTTTAGATAAGTGACAAGTCGATGAATGATTAGCCAGAGAAGCTTGTTACCTTAATACACTAGCCTGGTGGCTCAGTTGAGCATCTGACTCTTGATTTTAGCTCAGGTCATGATCTCACAGTTTGTGGGGTTGAGCCCCAGATAGGGCTCTGCACTGACAGCTTGGAGCCTGCTTAGGGTTCTCTCTTTGCCCCTCCCCAACTCATGCGCATGCACTCTCTCAAAATAAACATTTTTAAAAAATAAAATGTTTGAAAATATATAGCTTCAAATACAAAATATCACATTATCAAGACCAATAATCCTCTAAAAAACACTTGCTCAGGAGACTAATTATAAAATTTAAATTAAGATATCAGAAAGCTGAGGAGCATCTGAATGGCTCATTGGGTTAAGCGTCCGACTTCCACTCAGGTCATGATCTCACAGTTGGTTGAGACCGCATCCAGCTCTGTGCTGACAGCTCAGAGCCTGAAGCCTGTTTCAGATTCTGTGTCTCCCTCTCTCTTTCTGTCCCTTCCCCATTCATACTCTCTCTCTCTCTCAAAAATAAACAAATATTAAAAAATTAAAAAAAAAAAATACCACAAAGCTGGAAATCCCCAAACCATTTCCAGTTATCAGAGTATAGTCAAAGGCTTACAAATTGAAGGAGGAACACAATTTCTGTAATGTTATAGCATTTCCATTTTTTCTTGGCACACATAATTCCACACTATGAGGGAATTAGAGTTCTACTACACCAAAATTGTTAGAGACAACTGGAACTATTTTTTATCTACTTGTCAGTTGTTTTGACAGTTTATTTTCACTTCCCTAGTTTATATGAAACTTTTACCTGCTCATCTTTCTCCTCCATTCTCATTCTCAATTCTTACTCCACTAGGAAAATCGAAGCTATGAAACCACAACTTCTACAAACTCCTATCCACTTACCAACATCTTGTGTGATACACTCTTCCATTTCTCTGGTTACTATGGTAGAACTCTCTATTTTCCTGCCTAAGGCCCAGCACTTTCATTTTCCACTAGATTCTATTCATCTTGCCTATCATAGAACATTCTACCAAAAAAAAAAAAACAAAAAAAAAAAACAGTAAAAAAAGCACTTCCCTCTCTCCTGCATAATCATTTCCCCCCATCCTGAATCCTTCCCTAATTATTAAACATGCTATTAATTCTTAGATCTTTAAAAAAAAATCCCTTGATCCACTTCCACTTCTAGTAGCTGCTTCATTTATCTTCTTCCCTTTAAAGTGTAACTTCTTCTGTTTCTTACACTTTTTAAAAAAATGTTATTTTTGAGAGAGAGCACAAGGAGGGGAGGGGCATAGAGAGAGACCAAGGATCCGAAGTGGGCTCTGCGCTGACAGCAGAGAACCTGAGGCGCGGTTTGAACTCATAAATCATGAGATCAATGACCTGAGCCAAAGTCAGCCGCTTAAACAACTGAGCCACCCAGGCATACGGCTTTTTTTTTTTTTTTCAATATATGAAGTTTATTGTCAAATTGGTTTCCATACAACACCCAGTGCTCATCCCAAAAGGTGCCCTCCTCAATACCCATCACCCACCCTCCCCTCCCTCCCACCCCCCATCAACCCTCAGTTTGTTCTCAGTTTTTAAGAGTCTCTTATGCTTTGGTTCTCTTCCACTCTAACCTCTTTTCTTTTTTCCTCCCCGTCCCCCATGGGTTTCTGTTAAGTTTCTCAGGATCCACATAAGAGTGAAACCATATGGTATCTGTCTTTCTCTGTATGGCTTATTTCACTTAGCATCACACTTTCCAGTTCCATCCATGTTGCTACAAAGAGCCATATTTCATTCTTTCTCATTGCCACGTAGTACTCCATTGTGTATATAAACCACAATTTCTTTATCCATTCATCAGTTGATGGACATTTAGGCTCTTTCCATAATTTGGCTATTGTTGAGAGTGCTACTATAAACATTGGGGTACAAGTGCCCCTATGCATCAGTACTCCTGTATCCCTTGGGTAAATTCCTAGAAGTGCTATTGCTGGGTCATAGGGTAGGTCTATTTTTAATTTTTTGAGGAACCTCCACACTATTTTCCAGAGTGGCTGCACCAATTTGCATTCCCACCAACAGTGCAAGAGGGTTCCTGTTTCTCCACATCCTCGACAGCATCTATAGTCTCCTGATTTGTTCATTTTGGCCACTCTGACTGGTGGGTGATATCTGAGTGTGGTTTTGATTTGTATTTCCCTGATGAGGAGCGATGTTGAGCATCTTTTCATGTGCCTGTTGGCCATCTGGATGTCATCTTTAGAGAAGTGTCTATTCATGTTTTCTGCCCATTTCTTCACTGGATTATTTGTTTTTCGGGTGTGGAGTTTGGCAAGCTCTTTATAGATTTTGGATACTAGCCCTTTGTCCGATATGTCATCTGCAAATATCTTCTCCCATTCCATTGGTTGCCTTTTAGTTTTGTTGGTTGTTTCCTTTGCTGTGCAGAAGCTTTTTATCTTCATAAGGTCCCAGTAGTTCATTTTTGCTTTTAATTCCTTTGCCTTTGGGGATGTGTCAAGTAAGAAATTGCTACTTCCTACTCTTTATAGAGATGTTATCTCCACTTCCTCTGCTCCCATTCTCTTAACTGTCCCTTTCAATCAAATTCCAGTCACCAAAACTGCCATTCTTAAGATCATCCAGGCTCCACATTAACAACACTTAACCAATTTTACTTTACCTCTGAGCAGTATTTAACACAATTTATCACTCCCTCTTTGTTGAAATACTTTCTTGCTTGACTTCACTATCACTCTTGGCTAATCTTTTGATGGTTTCTTATCATCTCTCTAATCTCCTCTTTTCTAGATACAGTCACACCCATGATTATACATGTTCTCATCCCATTTGATAGCTTTAAATATGCTGTTAACTCCCACCAAATTTATATCACCACCCTAAACTTGTCTCTAAGCCTATTTACCATCCCCTATTTGGATGTCTAACAGGCATTTCAAACCTGACATGTCCAAAACTACATTGCTCAGGCCGAAAATATTAAATTATCCTTGGTTCTTTTTCTTATCACGTCCCAAATCTAATCTTCAAAGCAGATCCAAAAGTTGACCATGTTATTCCTCTACTGCTTTCACCCTTGTTCAAGACAAATACCATCTCTCATATGCATTATTAAAATAACTTCCTGGGGCACCTGGGTGGCTCAATCAGTTGAGTGTCCAACTCTTGATTTCAGCTCAGGTCATGATCCCAGGGTCATGGGATTGAGCCCCATCTTGGGCTCCATGCTGGGCGTGGAGCCTGCTTAAGATTCTCTCTCTCTTGCTCTGGCCTTCTCCCTCACTTGCTCTAAAATAAAAAAAAAAAATAAAGTTCCTATTTTGTTTTAGCCTTTTGTCTTCTTTTCAAAATCTGTTCTCAATATAATAGTCAGAAAGGTCCTTATGTTAAAACTTGAGTCACATCATAGCTCTTCTTTGCTAAAAAATACTATTAATTTCACATCTTATTCAGAGTAAAAGCCACAGTTCTTACAGTAGTTACAGCACTACATAAACTGCCCACCCAAACTCCCCATCCTGATAAAGATAGACCTTTTCTCCTTCTACTCTTCCTTTTGCTCATGATTCTCCAGGTACAGTGACCTCTTTGCTGCTTCTCAAATACAGTAGGCACACTTCCACCTCTGGGTCTTTGAACTTCTGTTCCTTGCGCCAGGAATGTACTCCCCAGAGAGCCACAGGCTCACTTGTTAGTCATCAGATCTTCAAATGTTATCTCAGTGAGGCCCACTCTACTTAAAAGTCCAACCTTCTTCATACTCCCTAGTACTCTTCTGTTTTATTTCTCCTAGCAATTACCATTAACAATACACTATCTGTTTTGGTCTTTAAATTTTCTGTCTTGTCTATTTCCCTCACTAACATGTAAGCTCTAGAAAAACAGAGGGTTTCTTTTTCTGTTCTGTTCACTGTCATATCTCCACTATCTAGAACTGTGTTTTGCTCTTAGTGGGCATTCAATAAATATTTGCTTAAAGTAGTAAGTGTTGAATAAATAATGTTATGAAGGCATACTGGTATAGCCTTTTTCCCCCTACAACTAAATAGATAGAGCTATTAGTATAGCTCTAAAGTTTAGTATAGCTAAAAGGTATAGCCTTTTCCCCCCTACAACTAAAGCTTCTTCAGAATTATGAAACTTCACTAAAATGACCTTAAGATTTTAAAAACAAATATTATCAAAATTATGATAAGCTGTTCAGATGACCTCACAGAATCAATGAAAAGCATTTATTTGCATTCAAAATATTTTAATAGTAAAGAATAAAGAGTAAATCTCAATGTGTTCCTAGCATTTAATGGATAACTTTACAAATTTGAAAACTTAGCTAAAACAGTTTTAATAAAGACAACAAAAGGTAAAAACAAAATACAATCATATTATTTGACTACAATTACAAGATTTCAGGTAACGTGTGGTTATTTCAATTTAGGCCAAAATATACAAATTTTAAAAACCAAATTATTTATGCAAAAATAAAGTCTCAATTTCAGAAACTGTTTGGCTCTTCAGAAAATAAACATTTTTAATTAACTATAAATAAGATGTTATTAGGCTCCTTAATCACACTTATTTTCTGAAATTAAGCAAATAGCTTTTCTGCATCCTTTAGTTTTTTTTTCCTATCCATTTTGGCAATTACAGCCCAACGATCTTCACTCATTTTCCTCATAGCTCCAAACTTCAGTGTAGATCCAGGGGTTGTTAGAGATGAAGGGGTCTGAATATAAAATAAAATAAAATCATAATATATTGAATTTAAAAAGATAAAGTCCAGCTTTTGAAATTTGCTTTCTGAAGTAAAAATGAAAAGATACCTGTTTTGGTGTTCTGACACAAAGATGAGGAGTTGGTGGATTATGAGTCTTGTACAGTTTTTTCGATGTCTCTTCTTCTGCTACCATGCCCTTAAAGGAAAATACAAAAATATTAATTTGGAGTCTGTCACCACTGATATTTGTTATTAAGATTTTTCCTACATATCACAGAGAGGAGGAGAAAAACGAGGAAGGGAAAAGAGGAAGAAAGGAGGTAAGAGAAGGGAAGAAAGAGGAGAAAGAGGAGAGAATAAAGAAGAAAAACTGAAGACAATGACAAAATAAACCCTCCATCTGTCAAACAGGGACATAGATTTGGATTCTATTAACTATGTTCCTGAAAGGTTATGTGAAATACAAGATGTGTATGAATAGTACTTATTTTGTTATTTCTATTTCAGTTTCAGAGTCTTTATACTACTACCTTTCCTTCCCCTTCCCCCCAGCCCACTTATTCAAACTCACACTTCGGCTTTAGAATAAGCATTTATAATCCTATAAAGTTATAATGTTATCAATGATCAGTTTATGAGTATTGTAATGTCCCTACACAATAGCTAACACGTATTTAGTACTTTATGTTAGAAACTGTTTTAATCACTTTGTGTATTTTAGCTTTAATCCTCACAACGATTTTATGAAGTAGGTATACTATTATTATCCCCATTTTGAGGGTGAAGAATGAAGACACAGAAATATTAAGTAACTTGCCTAAGATTATACAGCTAGTAAGAGGTGGAGCCAGGATTCAAATCCAGGTAGGCTGGTTCCAGAATCCATTCTCTTAATAAATATACTACACAGATTTAGTCAGGCAAGCAATCGGTTTACATTATCTTTTCCTGCTCCTAATGTCACATTTACAGAAGCTTCATGAATAAAAATATTCAAAGAGATTTTCATGAATTCTAAGATTTCAGCAGAATTCAGTAATTCATAAAAAGCTGCCTTTCAGATACACTCAGAACCAGTATGTACCAACTGACCAGCTTAGAAAAGAAAAATTTTTTAAATCATCCTGGAAACTGTTAAAATTTTACTCAGTACATAGCAAACTGATAATTCATTAATGACTGCCCAAATAAAAATAAATTAACCCAATTAAAACAAAACCTTATCTGTCCTTCTAACTCTGTAACGTTCACCTTTTCATGTGCTTGTTGGCCATTTGTATATCCTCTTTGGAGAAATGTCTATTCAAGTCTTTTGTCCATTTTTAAATTGGGCTGTATGGTTTTTGGTGTTGAATTATGGGGGTTCCTTATATATTCTAGATATTAATCCCTTTTCAAATATATGATTTGAAATATTTTCTGCCACCCTCTAGCTTGTCCTTTCACTTTAATAGTGTCCTTGGATGCACAAAAAATTCTTAATTTTGAAGTCAAATTGATCTATTTTCTCTTTTCTTGGCTGTTTTTGGTGTCATACCCATTAGGTCCTTGCCAAATTCAATGTCATGAAAATTTTCCCAATATTTTCTTCTAAGAGCTTCATGGTTTTAGCATTAAGTTTAGATCTTTGATACATTTTTACTTAATTTTTATATGTGGTATAAAGTAAGAGTCCAACTTCATTCTTTTGCATCTGGGTATATCCAGTTCTAGCACCATTTGTTTAAAAAAATGTCTTCTCTACCCACTGAATGGTCTTGGCACTCTTTTGTCAAAAATCAATTGACTATATATGTGAGGATTTATTTCTGGGCTATTTTATTCCACATATATCTGTCCTTATCCTAGTATTAATCTGCTTAAATTACTAGCTTTGTAGAAAATTTGAAAGTTGAGAACTATGAATCCCCCAACATTATCCTTCTTTTTCAAAATTGTTTTAGCTATTTGGGGACCCATGTAGCTCTATATGAATTTTAGTATCAGAAGTAGTTTTGACATCTTAACAATGTTGTCTTCCTATCCATAAGCAGAATTTTCTATTTCTTTAAGTCTTAATTTCTTCCCGCAATGTTTATAGTTTTCATTGTATTTCAGCGTTTTACCTTCTTGGTTAGATTTGTACCTAAATAATAGTAGTAGTAGTAGTAGTAGTAGTAGTAGTAGTAGTGGTAGTAGTAATTTCCTTTTGGATTTTAATCATTGCTGGTGTATACACACATAACTGATGTCATGTGTTCTTCTACCCTTCCATGTTGCTGACTTCATTTATTAGCTCTAGTAGCCTTCTTGTGGAGTCTTTGTGATTTTCAATGGATAGGATCATGACATCTGCACATAGCTGTACCCCATACTCCATTCGTATGCCGGCTTTTTAGC
This sequence comes from Acinonyx jubatus, assembly GCF_027475565.1. Taxonomy (NCBI): domain Eukaryota; kingdom Metazoa; phylum Chordata; class Mammalia; order Carnivora; family Felidae; genus Acinonyx; species Acinonyx jubatus. The sequence continues at coordinate 96,696,317 of NC_069381.1, read as the reverse complement.
TCCCTCCCCCTTTGTCTTTTTTGTCTTGGCTATAACTTCCAGAACAATGTTGACTAGCAGTGGTGAAAATGGATATCCTTGTCTCATTCTTAATCTTACGGGGAAGTTTTCAATCTGTTACCACTGACTATGATGTTAGCTGTGGGTTTTCGTAAGTACTTTTTATCATGCTGAGGAATTTTCCCTTTATTACTAGCTTTGTAAGAGTTTTTAATCATGAAAAAATGTTGGATTTTGTTGAGTGCCTTTTCTATACCAATTGAGATGAATTTTTTTCCCTTTGTTCTATTAATGTGATATATTACATTAATTTTCTTATACTGAACCATCCTTGTATTTCTCAGAAAAACCCCACTTGGTCATGGTGAATAGCCCTTGTAATATGATGTGGAATTTGACTAATATTTTGTTGAGGATTTCTACATATACAATCATAAAAGATAATGGTCTTTAATTTTTTTCTAATAATATCTGTATTTTGCTTTGGTGTCAAGGTAATGCTGGCCTCAGGGAATGAGTTAGCCTGAGTTCTCTAATTTTTTTGAACTTGAGAAGGTTATATCCTCAAATGTTTGATATAATCCATCAATGAAACCATCTGGTCCAAGGCTTTTCTTTGTTGAGAGTTTTTTTTATTACTAATTCAAATTCTTTACTTACTGTAGGTAAGTCTGTTGAGATTTTCTATTTCTTCTTGAATCAGTTTAGGTAATTTGTGTTTTGAGGATTTTACCCATTTGTCCATTTCTTCTAGGTTATAAAATTTGTTACCATATAGTCACAGTATTTTTATCTCTGAATAATTAGTAATAATGTACCCACTTTCATTTGATTCAAGTTATTTACATCTTCTTGTTAGTCTAGCCAAAGATTTGTCAATTTTGTTCAAATAAACAAATTTTGGTTTCATTGATTTTCTCTATTGTTTTCTATTCTCTAATTTGTTTATCTCTCCTTGAATATTTATTATATCCTTCTTTCTGCTAGCTTTGGGTTTAGTTTGTTCTTCTTTTTCTAGTTACATAAAGTGTAAAGTTAAGTTACTGAACTGAGATCTTTCTTTTTTAGTAGGAATTTGGGAACTATGCCTTTCCTCTGAGTGTGGTTTTTGCTTTATCACATAAGTTTTGATATATTGTGCTTTCATTTTTATTCATATCTAAGTCTTAATTTCCCTCGTGACGACTTTTCTGATTAGAAGTGTGTTAATTTTCACAAATTTGTGAATTTTCTAATTTTCCTACTCTTACTGATTTCTAATTTCATCCCATTGTAGTCAGAGAAGATACTTTGTATGATGGCTATCTTTTAAAATGTATTGAGACTTGTTTTGTAATCTATACGGCTTATCCTGAAGAATATTCCATGTGCACTTGAAAATGATGTGTATTCTGTTGTTGTTGAGTGTTTTGTATAGATCTGTTAGGCCTATTTGCTTTATTGTGTTTTTCCAGTCCTCCATTTCCTTATTTATCTTCTGATTATTTTATCCTTTATTGAAGGTGGGGTATTGAAGTATCCAACTATTGATGTAGAACTATTAGTCCCTTCAATTTTGTAAAGACTTTCTTCATGTATCTTGAGGATCTGTTATTAGGTATAAATGTTTAAAACTCTCATATCTTCTTGCTGTACTGAAACTCTTATTAATATAAAATGTCATTCTTTGCCTCTTGCACTTTTTTGATTTAAAACCTATTTTGTTGGATAGAAGTATAGCCAGACCAGATCTTTTATGGTTACTATTTGCATGGAATATCTTTTTCCACCTTTTGACTTTCAATTTGTGTCTTTGGTTCTAAGATGAGTTTCTTTTAGACAAAACACTAGTTGGATCATTCTTTAAAATTTATTCTGTAAATCTATGTTGATTGGAAAATGTAATCCATTTAAAGTAATTACAATAAAGAGAGACTAACTTCTGCCTATTTGCTGTTTGTTTTCTATATGCCTTATAGGTTTGTTGTTTCTCATTTGCTCCATCACTGTCTTCTTTTATGGTTAGGTGATTTTTTTTTGTAGTGAAATGTTTTGATTCCCTTTTCATTTCCTTTTGTGTATATTCTACAGATTTTTTTGTATGGCTACCATGGGGATTACATTTAATATCCTATAATGTTATAACAATCTAATTTGAATTTATACCAACTTCACTTCAATAGCCTGCAAAAATCCTGCTCTTATACAGCTCCATGCTCCTTTTCTGTTATTGATGTCACAAATTACATTTTTATACCTTGGGTACCCAGTAACGTAGATTAACAATTTTGATGCAATTTCTTTCAAATCCTGTAGAAAACAAAAGGTGGAGTTACAAACCAAATTACAATGCTAGCTTTTATAAGTTCCTGTGTAAATTATTTGGTAACTCCCTCAGCTTTTGTTTATCTGGGAATGTCTTAATTTCTCCCTCATTTTTGAAGAACAGTTTTTGCAGGTATCAAATTCTCAGTTGATGATTTTGTTCTTTCAGCACTTTGAATATGGAAAACTATTGTCTTCTGGCCTCCAAGTCTTCTCAGTGAGAAATCAGCTGATAATTGTATTGAGAGTACCTTGTTTGTGATGAGTTGATTCTCACTACTTTCAAGATTCTCTTTGTCTTTAGACAGTTTGATTATAATGTGTTTTGACGTGAGTCTGTTTGATTTTATACTACTTAGAATTAAATGAGCTTCTTGGATTTGTAGATTCATTTTCTTTCATCAAAGTTTGAGAAGTTTTCAGCTATTACTTTTTCAAATATTTTTTCCCTTTTTTCTCTCTCTTCTTCTGGAACTCGTACAAAACATATTGATGTTTGATGATGTCCCACAAGTCTCAGGCTGCCTACTCACTTTTCCTTTTTTCTTTCCTTTCCTCAAACTCAGTAATTTCAATGATCCTATTTCCAAATTCATCAATTCTTCTGCTTACTCAAATCTTTTGAATCTCTCTAATGAACTTTACATTTTAAGTTATTGTACTTTCAACTCCAGGATTCCTTCTTGGTTCTTTTTATATCTCTTTATTGGTATTCTCATTTTAGTCATACATCATTTTTCTGTCTTTGTCTATGTCTTCGTTTAGCTCTTTCAGCATCTTTAAGATGGTTGTTTTGAAACCTTTATCTAGTAAGCCCAACATCTGGGCTTCCTCAGGGACATTTTCCATTGACTTGTTCTGTTCCTTTGTATAGCCCTACTTTCCTTTTCTTTGTATACCTTGTGATTTTTGTTGAAAACTAGACATTGGAATCTTATAATTAGATAGGTCTGCAAATCAGATTCTTCACCTTCCCCAGGGTTTGCTGTAGTGGGTTAGTTTTGTTTTTGTTTTATGTTGTATAAGTTTCTATGCCAGGGATCAGGATGAGGTGAAAATTTGAGATCTCAGGTTTTTTCTGAGCCTGTCTTTCCCTTGGCACATGTAGTGGTTTTAAATACCCCATAAATGTGAGTGCTTTTGAGTGTACTAATTCTTAAATGCCTGGTCCTCCAAAGAAGAAAAATGAAAAGAAGAGGAAGGCAAAAAAAAAAACAAAAACAAAAACAAAACAAAACCCACAGATACAGTTCACTTAAATCCTCTAAGAAGACACAAGCCAGCGAGGGTTGAAAGAATGGCAGGAAGTTTCTGTGCCTGCACCTCAGTGGTGAGAAGCAGCAATCATGATATGGAACCCTGAACCTTGATACTCAGAGAAAAAGTCCTTGTTGCTTACCCTGGCTATGGCCAAGATCTGAGCATAGCTGTCTGCCACAGGCCTATGGATTGGATGATAGGTAGTTACTACCATTCTTAAGGTTGCAAACTTAACTATAATTTACCAAGTTGCAACCCTGGAAATTGCAAGCATTCAAACAGTCTCCAGAGCTCCAAAATAGTTATTTCTGGCAATTTCTGCAAGTACAATTGCTATCTAGGTGGAGAAATAAATTTGTGGTATGTCCTACTCCACTATCCAAGATCACTTAGACAATCCATTTTTACATCTAACTTTTTATAATAATTTGAATCTTCATCAAAATTTAAACACAACAGCTAAGAAATTTACAAAAATAGTAACTTCAAATGATAATTATAACCAAATAAATAGACATGAAATGTCTTTTTAGACAAGTGGAAATAATTGTGTATACATATAATAGTGTAGTATGTTTATGGTGTTGCAAAGTTGTGATGCTTTTAAAAATGAGATGAGTCATTTTGAATCTCAGATCAGCTAAATTCACATTGCTAGAAAAATAGTAGGGATTCCAACCCTGGAGTGTCTAATCCCAGAGCTCATAGTCTTTCTACTAATTCTCCTTACATTTTTATATATCTGGACTTCAGTTTAAGCTGGAAGTTACTATGTACATGGTCTTACATAGGCTTTGGAGCTAGATGGTCTGTGTTCAAATTTTGGCTCCCTGCCTTACTAGCTATGTGATCTTGGGCAAGTATCTGTGTGACTCAGTTTCCTCTTCTGTAAAATGAGAACAGCAACATTGTCTATACTTCTTAAACAGGAGATTGTTCTAAGAAATAATCTATGTAGTCTTTGAAACATTCCTTGGTTCAGTTTTAATCATTAAAATGCTAATCAACATCTATAAAACAAAGAGGTACTTGAGTAAGGATTCTGTGTTAACTTCAATAATTAAAGTTTTAAGACTTCAGCTACTCATTTTTCCAGAACAAAGCAGTCCCAAAAAAGCTTGAAGAATCTCAAAAGTTGTAAGTGGCAACAATGAAACAAGTGCTTTTAACTGGAATTTTGTAATTAGGAATCTTTGGTATATTGCTTCATTTTGTGTGATGAGATTTATTTGGTTTTAAATTAAATGAATCTAAGTTTAACTATTCTCACTAAACCAATATTATAACTTCAGAAAACACTGGTATGTGTGGATATACTCATGGTAGGGAGTAATTACTAATACAAACTGCTAGGGGAAATATCTTCCTTAAACAACTCATTTTTAATACATTAACTCTTTAAGAATAATAGTAATGTTATACCTTGATACATATTTCAACCAAAAAGTGGTATAAAATGAAGTAACATGTATATTAGCAAAATCAAAAGGGACCCTAAATAACAAATTTGGCTATAGCAAGATTCATCTAACCTTTCTGAAAGAAAGAAAGAGGAAAAAGAAAAGAAACAAAAAAAGAGAAAATGTGGTTAAAAATTCCTTGTAACACTCTGCTGGAAAACAAGATTGTTAATCATGTGTCAACTATGTTACATCAAGTAATTCAAAATGCCATGTTTACTGAAGTTAGATTATTTGAACCCTATCCGAAATGCTGCAAAAGCATATAGGGCTCTGTGTTGTAGTAGAGTTCTACTATATTTTAGTATTGCAATGGTAGATGCTGTGTGTATATATTATACATATACATCAAAAAGTAATGTATAAAAATAATGAATAATGTAAACAAGTAATAAATACTGATTTGTAGTATTTTACCAAAAGATCAGTAGTTTCTGAACTATCCGAGTTAATATCAAACTCAAAGACCATTTTTCTTTTTTTATTACTTTCTTCGGTAGGTATATTCTTGCTTTCTCTCTGCTGAATTTTTAGTTTCGTTGGTGTCTTCACAGTATATGCCTATCCAAAAAGAAAAACAATACATTTTCCCATCAAAAACTCCGTATTATTAATAAAGGCAAGTTAAGTCTTTAGCAATCAATAACTCTCAATTATTAGTGGAATGTATATAGAGATTTTTGATAAGAATTTAATTCAGGTATTTTTGATGCTAAAACTTACAACTTTCTTCCAAAAATTTTTAATAGAAAACTGTTTCTTTGTCCTTCCCTTCAACTTACTGAAGAAAATAATGGCAGGAGAGAGTGCGGAGAGACACTCTTCAACTTCAGGAGTCAACGATCTTAAGAAGAGGGATTTTTAACTTTTTTAACAATGATTCAGACCAAAAAACAGAATGAGTTTAGCTCTCTCTACAAAAATCCTTACTGATTTATGAGAAAATAGGTATGCTTATATTTTGTTGATTAAGTAAGTCACATTAGTCAACGTTTACTATTCCATATTTCCCCGTAAGTTTTACAATTTTTTTTCAAGTACCTTAAAAAGTTAGGTGTGACATCAGCAAAAATGGCACAGTAAGGTACTCCAAAAATTTTCTCTTCCATAAAGCAATAAAATACTAGTAAAATGGTCAAAGTCCACTTTTTTCAGAACTCTGGAAATTAACCAAAAGCTTGTCACAAACTGTAGTGTTTATTTAAAAAAAAAATAATTGGCAGAGGGGTGCCTGGGTGGCTCAGTCAGTTAAGCTTCCGACTTCAGCTCAGGTCATAATCTCACAGTTTGTGGGTTCAAGCCCTATATCAGGCTCTGTGCTGGCAGCTTAGAGCCTGGAGCCTGCTTAGGATTCTGTGTCTCCCTCTCTCTCTCTGCCCCTCCCCCACTCATGTTCGCTCGCTCTCTCTCTCAAAACTAAACATTAATTTTTTTTATTATAAAATAAAATAAAATAAAATAATTGGCAGAACCTCCATAAGAACAGCAAGCTTGGCGGTGTCTTAACTTTTCTTCATCCTAGCTCCCATTCTCTATGTTACCCTTAAAAAATAACATCCCACACTCCTGGTCCAGACTGGCAGCCATTAGTCGGAGCAAAACAAAATTGAGAGCTCTTTCAAAGCTTTTATTCCCAAAGAGTTGTCATTATTTAACCTGTCTAGGGGTTCTGTGAAAGACCTCACAAGCTAGTCTGTATTTAACCTGATTCAGAACTCATTCAGTACAAAAGCTTTCTCTTTGGTGTTGAGTAGGACACAGCATTTATCAAGACAATTATAGACAAGTGTTTTCACTTTGCAGTTCCATGAGGCAATGATTTTAACAGGTCAAATGATAAACTAGACAAAAACTTCAAAAATTCTGGCATTCCTGGAAATGTAGAAAGCCACACATGCATAGGACTGTGAATAAGCACAGGAAAGACCTAAGAAGGCCCTAGTTGAGTTTGAAGATTCAGTTATCAATGGTCTGGCTGAGTGCTGAAGGTATACCCTAATAAGTACCTACAGTCTATTGGTAAAAATTGGGAGATTTATTGGTACAGGCTCAGTTGGTTCAAACATTAGCTGAACATTAAGCTAACCAAGTAGAAACTTCAGTGGCACTCAAAGAATACAAACTTTACAGAATTAGTTTAGAAAAGTCACTAAACAAACAACAACTATAACAAGCAGAAACAACAAACCCTAAGGACAGCTAAGGACAGGGGTGAATCTGGTCTCCACAGCTGTCACATTATGTTATTTTTAGTGTTCAGATTTCAAGAAAACATTATGAGACATGCAAAGAAACAAAAAACTATGGCCCATCACAGGGGTTGGGATGGTACAATCAAAAGAAACTATCCCTAAGGAAGACCTGTCATGGATTTCCTAGACAAAGGCTTTAAGTCAGTTATTTTAAATATGTTCAAGGAGCTGAAGAAACCCATATCTAAAGAAATAAAGTATGATGACAATCTCTAACCAAATGGAATTATCAATAAAGATAAAACTTATTTTTTTAAAAAGAACCAAATTGAAAATTGCAGTTGAAAAGTATAATAAGTGAAATGAAAAGTTCAGTAGAGGGGCTCAATATCATATTAAAGCAGAAAGAATCCATGAACCTGAAGATAGTTCAATTGAAATTATCTGGTCTAAGAAATGGAAAGAAGAAAAATGAACAGGGCCTCAGAGACTTGTGGGACACCATCAAGTATACATAATGGGAGTTCCAAGATAAGAGCAGAGAAAGGGAAGAAGAAACATTTGAAAAAATAATGGCTGAAAACCTCCCAAATTTGGTGAAAACATTAATCTATACACCCAAGAAGCTCAACAAACTCCAAGGAGGATAAACTCAATTAGAACTACACTTAGACATACAATCAAACTGTCAAAAGTCAAAGACAAACTAGAAAAGCAGTAAGAGACAAGTGACTCATTACATACAGTTGATTTCTACCATAAACCATGGAGTTAAAACAGCTGTAGGTTGACTCCAAAGCACTTAAAAAAACCTGTTTCCAAATAATTCTATATACACCAAAACCATCCAGTAAAGAAAACTATATAATTATAAAAGATAGTATGCATGTATTTGTTTATAATTCTTTTTTCCTATCTAATCTAAAATATAGACACATAAGGCAATAATTATTATACTGTATCAATGGGCTTAAAATGTATAAATATATGATTTGCATGACAATGATATCAAAAGACAGAGGGAATGAAACTAAGTTTGGGCAAAGTTTTTGTATACCGTTGAAATTACATTGGTATTAATTCAAACTAAATCATTTTAAGATGTTAATACTCAGGTAATCACTAAGAAAATAATTCAAAAAGTATAATAAAAAACAAGAGGATTAAAATGGTATACTAGAAAATACTTAGGGGCACCTAGGGCTCACTTGGTTAAGTGCCCAACTCTTGGTTTCAGCTCAGGTCACAATCTCACGGTTCGTGAGTTCAAGCTCCACATTGGGGTCCATGCTGACAGCTCAGAGTCTGCTTGGGATTCTCTCTCTCCCTCTTTCTTTGCTCCTCCCCCACTCATGCTCTCTCTCCCTCAAAATAAGTAAGTAAGTAAGTAAGTAAGTAAGTAAGTAAATAAATAAATAAATAAACTTTAAAAATTTAAGATCAAGACTAGGGAAGTATGCCAACTAAATGCAAAGTGGTACCCTGGATTGAATCCTGGAAGAGTAAGAAAACATTAATGGAAAAATAAAGTTTAGTTAACAGTAATGTACCAATGTATGTTTCTTAGTTTTGACAAATGTACATGGTAATGTAAAATGTTAACAATGTAGAAAACTGAGTGACTGATATAAAGGAATTCTCTGTACTACCTTTGCAATTTTCCTGTAAATCTAAAATTATGGTAAAAATGTTCTTTTTAAAAAAGTAAAGTCACCACAGCCATGAGAATGGCTAAAATCAAAACGATAAAAAATACCATGTGGTAGCAAGGATGTGGGGCAACTAGAACTCTCACTCGCTGCTAGCTTAGATATAAATTGATGTAATGATTTTTTTTAAATGATTGGCAGTGTGGTACAATAAGAAACATACCTTTAGTTTTTGTCCCTGGTTCCTGACAGAGAACTTCTAAAACCCATGTAATTTTCTGAGTGAAAGGAGCATCTTTTGGTACAACATTTGGTCTTTGTTGACAGTAATGTGATAGGAGTCTTTTCCTATTCAGAATGAACTCCTTTCAACTGGACAAGAGTTAATGTTAATGAAATAATTGGCAGTAAAGGGCACCTACATAACTTCAGGATGGTGGCTTATTGCCGGAAAAAAAACAAGGTTTGATCAGAAGTTTGTAACCTTTCAGTTCCACCCCCTGACCTCCTGGGAGGGGAGAGAGGTTGGAGATTGAGTTACCAATGGCCATAATTTAACTAATCATGCTAGGTAGTGAAATCTCCATTAAAAAGAAACCCTAAACGATAGGGTTCTGAGAATGTCCATGTTGGCAAACACACAGAGGTGCTGCTGGAAGGATGGAACTCCTGAAGAGAGCATGGAAGCTCTATACCCCTTCCCCTATACCCTGCCCTACTCATCTTTTCCATTTGGCTGTTCCTGGGTTGTATCCTTTATAATAAACTGGTAATAGTAAGTAAAGGAATTTCCTGAGTTCTGTGAGTCATTCTAGCAAATTAGCAAACCTGAGGAGGGGGTTGTGGGAACCCCCAATTTAGAGCCAACTGGTCAGTAGTACAAGTGGCAAACCAGGATTGTGACTGGTGTCTGAAGCGGAAGCAGTCTTATGAGACTAAGCCCTAACCTACTGGGATCTACATTAGCTCCACGTAGTGTGAGAATTTAATCAAGTTGTGGGACGCCTAGTTGGTGTCTACAATCAGAGAACTGGCATGAGGGAGAAAAAACAAAAAACAAAAAACACATGTTTTGTATCACAGTAAAAAACAGCCCAGGCAATATCTATTAAAATGTAACATATTATGCATAATGTTATTACCCAGCAATTTCATTCCTAAAGACATACCCAACCAAAATGCATACATGTCAAATACTAGAATTTTTATAGCAACACTGTTCATAAAAGTCCCATCTGGAAACTACCCAAAAGTCCACTAACAATACAATAAATAAAATATGGTACATCATACAATGGATTACTATACAGGAATAAAAACAAAGAATCTACAACTTAAAGCAACAATATAGATGAGTCCCACAAACATAATGTTAAATGAATAAAGCCAAAACAAAAATAATGATTCTGTTTATAGAAAATGCAAAAACAGATACATCAAATATTAGAGTTGGGACAGTAGTTAGCCTTGGCGGAGAAGCTAGTAAGGGGGGCAAGAAGATCTTCAGAGGTGATAGTAATGTTCTGTATTTTATTGTGAATGCTGATTACTAAAAAAGTCATCTTTAGTTTGTAAAGATTCATCCAGTTGTATAATTAAGACCTGGGCATTTTTTTTGCATATATTTCAATAAAAATTTTTTTTTAAGTAAGGTTCATTTTATACAAAGATCATTTCATGTGAATAATATAGTTCTAAATACAACAAAATAATTTTATATAAAAGCCTCTCTAAGCCATGTAGTTTACTAATTTTCATAATTTGCACAGTGTGGATAATATGTATAAACAGGATGTGAGAGACTCTTCTTTTTGCTCTGGAACTGTTAACTGGGGCACAAAGCTGTTGAAAAAAGTGCTAGTAACCCATATTCTAAAGAAAGTAACCTATGATTAAAGCCCGGATCCTTCGATCCTTCTTTCGGGCTTATTAAAAAGTGGTTAAACTGGCCATACAAGCACCAAACACCTCCTTTCTTCCCAGTTATCTTAAGGAAACTGAGAAGGAAAGGTATGAAATTTCAACTTAGAAGGATACAAAGAGGTAGAGATATTTTTCCCTTCAAGTTCCAAGCCAAGTGAGGAGCTAATATAAAACTAGGGGCACCTTTAAGAAGATACACACTTAATGTATACCTCACTAGATACACACTTAGGGAGAAATTTCATTTGTCTTTGCATCTGGCTGAACAGTTTAGAGTATAAAGAAATTAGAGAGAAATGGATGGTGGGGGGGAGGGGGGCGGGGCCAGAGTAGACATTCTGTACTACCATTTAGCATGGAAAGGCTGAATGAATTCCCCATGGATTAAGTGGGCATATGGAAGATAGCTAGTAACTCAGCCACCTCCTGGTGGTACCTGATCCACCAAGGGCTGACTGCTAAGTAAAGGACTCTTGCAGCAAGATGATGAAGGGTAAATAGAAAAGGAAGCAACTGGGGTGAAAAATGCCAAGTCAGAACCAGATTTCCCACATCAGGGAATGCCATCTGGTGAATGCCAAAAATTTATGGAATCTGCCCAAGGTGTCACTAAGTTGTAGACAGTAATTTAAAAAAAAAAATTTTTTTTTAACTTAAAAAAAAAAAAAAGGAAACCATTTCATGCTGGTATCACAAAAACTGAATTGGTTTTATATATGTATGTGCAATACCAGATATATGGCATATGATACTAAAACCTTTTTTAACCAAAACGTTATGAACTTCTTAGAAATTTTAGCAACCAACCTTTGGCAATGGTGTGGATAAAGTACTTTTGGCAGATGTCCACAAATAGTCTCTTTTGTCTCTGGATTTGCCATTGTCCGCTGATGTGATGTTTCTGGATATATTTTGTGAAGGAGCTACTTTAGAATCAAACTTCCAATAATGAGTTTCATGTGTTTCCAACAGAGATGTCTGTGTTTTCTATATTGAACAACAAATAGGAATAAAATCATCACTATATGTCATTTAAAGTGCAGCAACTACTAGAGATAACACTGGAATAAACTAGAATTTACCCCCAAATTTATTATTAAATAACTTTCAATAAATTATATTTATCACTTTATTTTCCCATTTAAGATGAAAATGGTATCTGCCCCTCTCTGTCTTCACAGAGCGGCTATAAAAAGAAATAAAACATCTCAACTCTCTAACTGACCAAAAGTTGAGGATTTGCTAAAGAAAAACCTCTATTCCTGGTGGCAAAAAAGCCTTTCTTTGTTGTTCATTACAATAGTCTAAAAGCCAGAGGGCAGTTTATTCTCATTTCTATCCATTCTCTTTTATGCTTTCGTATTTCCTCTCTCTCATCTATAAAAATATCGCCTTTCCTATCCACCAGCCTTACTCCCCACCAAAAAAAAAAAAAAAAAAAAAGAAAGAAAGAAAGAAAAGAAAGAAAAATAGGCAAGAAAACCTATAAAAGTAAAGAACCAGAAATTTTTTCCAGGAGGAAAAAAAATGGTTTGTTTTTTTTTTTTTTAAGAAAACAAATTTTTGGAAGAAAAAAATTTTCTTCAATTCTGAAACAAATTGCAAATTTACTTTAAATACTTAGGTTTTATTTCAATTCAATGTCTTCCATTTTTTTTCTACCTTCATATGTATCTTCTCTTTAGCATCTGACCTATCTTTCTAGTAAAAGTTCGCAGTAGCTACTTTAATGGAATTGTGTTAGTTGCTTTGTATTTTATCACTTCTCTTGGTTGCAGTGGCATGCAGTCTCCATGCATGGCAATTACTCACAAGAAAAAACGGAGCACATACAAACCACACACAAAGGGCTATTCTCAAAAGTTCAGTGGTTAAGTCTGCCATAAATTTAAATTAGGAGGGTATAAGATGCAGGATTAAGAGGTGACCACATGTGCTATAAAAATATTGGGAGTAGGGGAGCCCGGGTGGCTCAGTCAGTTGAGCATCGGACTCTTGATTTCAGCTCAAGTCATGATCCCAGGGTCATGGGATTCAGCCTCGTGTCGAGCTCCCTACTGAGCATGGAGCCTGGTTAAGGTTTGTTCTCTCTCTCTCCGCCCCTGCAAGTTCCTCCTCTCCCCCTTTACAACTTTCACACTCTCACTCTCTAAATTAATTAATTTTAATTTAAAAATTAAAAAACTTGGGGCACCTGGGTGGCTCAGTCGGTTAGGTGTCCAACTTCGGCTCAGGTCATGATCTTGTGGTTTGTGAATTCAAGCCCTGCATCAGTCTCTGTGCTAACAGCTCAGAGACTGGAGCCTGCTTCAGATTCTGTGTCTCCCTCTCTCTCTCTCTCTCTCTGCCCCTCCCACTCGCACTTTCTCTCAAAAGTAAATAAAACATTTAAAAATTTTTAATAAAAAATCCCACACTGGGGCGCCTGGGTGGCTCAGTCAGTTGAGCAACTGACTTCGGCTCAGGTCATGATCTCATAGCTCATGAGTTCAAGCCCCGTGTCAGGCTCTGTGCTGACAGCTCAGAGCCTGGAGCTTGCTTTGGATTCTATGTCTCCCTCTCTCTCTTCCCCTAACCCACTTGCATTCTGTCTCTGTCTCTCTCAAAAATAAACATTAAAAAAAAATTTTTTTTTTAAATCCCACACTGGGCAAATGGATAAGGAGGATTTGGTATACATACATACACACACACACACACACACACACACACACACACACACACAGAGGAATGTTACATAACTGTATAAAAAAGGATGAGATTGTGCCATCTGAGACACCATGGATGGACCTAGAAGCTATTATGCCAAATGAAATAAGTCAGACTAAGAAAAACAAATACCATATTATTTCACTCATATGTGAAATCCAAAAACAACAACAGCAACAAAAGAATAAACAAAAAGCAGAATCAGACCTATAAATACACAGAACAAACTGATGGTAGTCAGATGGGAAGAGGATGGGAGAATGGGCAAAATTGGTGACAGGAAGTGAGAGATACAGGCTTCCAGTTAGGAAATGAATAAGTCACAGGAATAAAAAGCTCAGCATAAAGACTACAGTCAATGATATTATCATGGTGATGTAATAGGACAGATGGTAGCTACACTTGTGGTGAACACAGCATAATGTATAAACTTGTTGAATCACTATGTTGTACTTGAACTTATATAACACTGTATGTTGACTATATTTTAAAAAACAGAACAAAACATTAGACTAGGAGTCAAGGAATATACTCTTTTCTCCTCAGTCTTTTACTATCTTGCTGGGTGATTCTAAGTAAATCTCCAAGTACCTCTTGGCTTAAATCTGTCCATCTATATAAATCAAGGTGCTAAATGAGGTGACGTGTAGGCTTCTGCCCAGTTCTAGTGATCTCACTTCATAATCTTTTTTCCAGCAGGTATAAATTTTGGTAGCTTTTTTTCACACACTTGCATTTTTGTATCCTCCTTCCTAAATATTTCTGCATCATAGTTGATAACACAATTTTGATGGAAGTAAATCTTTTTGTTCTCTGGACTTATCAGGAGTCATCCTCAGAATTTCCAAAATGTAGCTGTTTTCATAGACAAATTTTTCTCTCTTGAAAGGACTGATAATGGCAACTACACCACCTTGTGGCCAAGTCTGGGAATTTAACACTTCCTGGGGTAGAAGGGTAGTTTGAAAGAAAATTCACCCCCATTCTAGAATACTGAAATATTCCCCTTCATAATAAGTCATAGAAATGTATATATTCTCCTACCAGTTCATTCTTTTCTGAAGGTTACATTTCTAGTGATGCATATACCGGCATATCTCCTTTCATTACACTTCACTTTACTGTGTTTCAGAGATGCTGTGTGGTTTTTTTTTTTTGGTGTTTTTTGTTTGTCAAGCAAGCCTATTGGCAACATTTTTCCTTAACCATTTTGCTCACTTACTGGAACTTTTGTCTCTTTGTGTCACATCCTGGTAATTCTTACAATATGTCAAACTTCTGCATTATTGTTATATTTGTTATGGTAATCTGTGATTGGTGATCTTTGATGTTACTGTTGTAATTGTCTGGGGGCACCATGAGTCACACCCTCATAAGATGGCTAACTTAATTGTTAAATGCTGTGCGTGTTCTGATTGCTCTACTGACCACCCATTCCCCATCCTTCTCCCTCTCCTGGAGCCTCCCTATTCACTGAGACCCAACAAAACTGAAATTAGGCCAATCAGTACTGCTCCAATGGCCTCTATGTGTTCAAGTGAAAAAAAGAGCATGAGCTATAAATGATTGAGCTTAGAGATAGGAAGGCATGTTGAAAGCTGAGATAGGCCAAAAGCTAGGCCTCTTGCACCAAACAGCTAGGCAGGTTGTAAATGCAAAGAAAAAGTTCTTGAAGGAAATTAAAAGTGCTACTTCCAGTGAGCACACACAAATGAGAAGTAAAACAGCTTTATTACTGATATGGAGAAAGTTTTAGTGGTCTGGATAGAAGATCAAACCAGCCACAACATTCCCTTAAATCAAAACCTAATCCAGAGTAAGGCCCTAAATCACTTCAATTCTATGAAGGCTGAGAGAAGTGAGGAAGCTGCAGAAGAAAAGTTTGAAGCTCGCACAGGTTGGTTCATGAGGTTTAAGAAGCCATGTCCATAACATAAAAGTGCCAGGTGAAGCAGCAAGTGCTGATATAGAAGCTGCAGGAAATTATCCATGAGACCTAGCTAATTAATTACTGAAGGGGGCTATGCTAAACAAGAGAGTTTCAATGTACATGAAACAGCCTTATATTGGAAGCAGATACCATCTAGGACTTTCATAGCTAGAGAGGAGAAGTCAATACTTGACTTCAAAGCTTCAAAGAACTGGCTGACTCCCTTGTTAGGGGCTAATGCAGCTGGTGAATTTAAATTGAAGTCAGTGCTCATTAACCATTCTGAAAATCCTAAGGCCCTTTAAGAATTACACTAATCTACTTGCCTATGTTCTATAAATAGAACAAAGCCTGGATGACAGCACATCTGATTACAACCTGGTTTACTGAATATTTTAAGCCTGCTGTTAACACCTACTACTGCTCAGACAAAAAGATTCCTTTCAAAATATTACTGCTCCATGACAATGCACCTGGTTACACAAGAGCTCTGATGGAGATGTACAAGGTTACTGCTCTGATGCCTGCAGCCCATGGATCACGGAGTCATTCTGACTTTCAAGTCTCGTTATTTAAGAAATGCATTTTGCGTTTTTTTTAATGTTTGCTTATTTTTGAGACAGAGAGAGAGAGAGAAAGAGAAAGAGAGAGAGAGAAACAGAATGTGAGTAGGGGAGAGCAGAGAGAAAGGGAGACACAGAATCCGAAGCAGGATCCAGGCTCTGAGCTGTGTGCACAAAGCCTGACACAGGGCTCGAACTTATGAACTGTGAGATCATGACATGAGCCAAAGTCAGACACTTAACTGATGAAGCCACCCAAGCACCGCTCAATAAGTGCATTTTGTAAGACTACAGCTGCTATAGATAGTGATTCTACTAATGGATCTAGGAAAAGTAAATTGAAAACCTTCTGGAAAGGATTCACCATTCTAGATTCCATAGAAGAGGCCAAATATCAGTATTAACAGGAGTTTGGAAGAATGTGATCCCAACCCTCATGGATGACTTTAGGGGTTCAAGACTTCCGTGGCAGAAATAACTTTAGATATGGTGGAAACAGCAAAAACACTGGAATTAAAAGTGAAGCCTGAAGATGTGATTTAAAGGCTGCAATCTCATGATAAAACTTTAACAAGTGAGGAGTCACTTCATGTGGATCAGCAAAAAAAAAAAAAAAAAAAAAAAAAAAGTGGTTTCTCAAGATGAAATCTACTCTTGATGAACATGTTGTGAAGACTGTTGAAATGAAACAAAGGATTTAAACTATGATGTGAACTTAGTTGATAAATCAGCAGCAGAATTTGAGAAGACTGACTCTGATCTTAAAAGAAGTTCTACTATGGGCAAAATGCTATCAAACAGTATCCCGTGCTACAGAGAAATCATTCGTGAAAAGAAGAGTCAGTGAAGAAAACTTCATCGTTGTCTTATTTTAAGAAATTGTCACATATCCCAACCTTCAGCAACCATCATCCTTGATCAGTCTGCAGCCATTAATATCAAGGCTAGACCCCCCCACCAGCAAAAAGGATTACTACTCATTAAAGGCTCACATGATGGTTAGCATTTTTAAGTAATAAAGTATTTTTAAATTAAGGTATGTACACTGTTTTTTAGACATAATGCACACTCAACAGACCACAATATAGTATACATGTAACTTTTATATGCAGTGGGAAACCAAAAAATTCATTTACTGTAGTATTTGCTGCATTGATCTGGAACTGAACCTGCACTATCTTCAAGGTGTGCCTACATACAGAACATTCACGATTTTCTGCTTTACTTTTTTAATGGAAATATAATTAACATACAGTATTATATTTGTTACATGTATACAATGTAATGATTCAACAATTCTATACATTACTCAGTGCTCATCACTGTATTTTTTAAACACTTATATGGCATTTTCTATGTGCCACGCTCTATTATAAATGCCTTACAAATATTATCTCATTTAATCTTTATAACGTTAAAAAATAGATACTATTAATTATCCCTATATCGATGAAGAAACTGAGGCATAATTTTCCCAAACTCAGAAATGTTTCATAAACCTAATAGTCATTACATATAAAGATTGTGCTATTTCAATATTGTTGGAATAAGGCATAGCAAATAAAAGCTTATTAAAATTTTTTATTTCTTGTATTATTTCCTCATTTGTAATTTATATATCCAGAACCCCAAATGAAATATAGGGCATTTACTAATCTAAATAAAGGGCCTATATTACTGGAATTATACATGAATCAAAATAACTCCATAAGAATACATGATATATACTGGTATACTCTAAACACATTCTATATTTAGAAATGAATATTAGATGTTCCTTACATATTTATGATCAAAAAAATTTTTCAGGTAGATGTTAGAAAAACAAGGAGAATTATATAAAACTCTTACCTTGTCTTTTTTTTCTTTGAGAAGAACTGTGTTTTCTTTGGTCTCTTTTTTGAGTTTTTCCTATTAAAAATGAGTACACACAATGCAGTCATTACTGTTATCAAAAATTAATGCTATTATCAAAATCTTTGCTGAGAAGTATCAACAAAGAATGCTAAACTCTAAATAATAGAAAATAATGAAAAAAAAGCAAATTAGTTTCTTTCTACAGAGCCCATTATTTAGTTTTGATTATCTTTTTTAAAAATTCTGATCTGTCTAGTATGTATCTGTGGAATCCTGAGTCTTTTAAAACTCTGAATCAACTTTCTCATTTGTAAAATGAAGTAGACGAATTGGATTATAAACTAAGGAATACACACAAGTAATAACTGTGAAGAGCTATAAAGAGATCCAAGTATTATGGGCCTTTAGATGTAGAATTCAATTTTTCTGTGTGTTGAGAGAGGATACATCTCAGTTGGACCTTGGATAATGAACTTTCAACATGAGATAATTAAGGATGAGGGAAAAAAGAGTACAAAATACTTAGGAAATAATATATCACTTTTGCTGGAGATTAGGGTATGTGTACTCAGTATAGAAAAAAAGTTACCCCTGGCCTACAGAAAAGAATATGTATTATGCCTTTAATATGACAGCCAACTGGAGAACAGAATTGTTACAGCCCCAGGGGAACTTAAAGGACTAAGAGAAGGGAAAGTTCCAACACACAGAACTTTAAGCAAACTTGCCGTGCCTGCCCATGATGCCTATGCCAATATCAATCCTCACTGAATGCCTCTTGTACATTGTGCTCTCTATCCCAGAGTGTTGCTCCTAACCAAAAAACTCACTTCACCACAAAGAAGCTGGCAGTAAACTAATTTAACAATAGTCACTATTCTTATTATGTATCCTATCAACCACCAATGGTTGATTTTTAGTTATAGTGACAACTGGGGTCTCTACTAAGGGACTAGAATGCTATCTTCTAGAGTAAAGTACATCCTCTAAACCAGCAAAATTGCACTGCCTCTCTGAATATGTATCTTGGCTTCTAGAAGACAGAAGGGCAAAAGCACCTTTTATGACTGCAATGACTCTATTAAAGTCTGGAGACTTTTACTGGTCTGGAGATCTTAGTACAGTCTATTCTAATACAACATATGTTTCCAAGGTGGGAATTATTAGCTCATACACAAACATGTATCTTTGGGAGTGGTTAATTGATCTTGAGTTCCTTAAGGCCATACCAATGGGCAGTCCACTATGGTCCCTATTCAATCTAAATAACTAAAATATGCCTGTAATACACACTGGCAAACAGAGGATTGACTTCAGCCACAGGAATAGAGAATGACAGGCCTATACCCAGATTTCAGACTTGAACAAATTAAATTTATAAACCTAGAACCCTCTAAATTAAAAGAAAGCCTGGTAACTCTTATGGAACGATTCTGTAATAGTATCACAAATAAATACTGTATTTTCTAGTATCTTGTGCGCTGAAACACTAAGACTTATGGGTAAATGGACACTGACTATAAATTAACCCCATTTATTACACCCATAATGTTACTATTTTTTCATTAGATCAAGTGCAGGCGTTTTGGGATCAGGTGAAAATGGCATTTAATCCAAGTCTACTTTCACAATGAGCCCATGGAACTATAAACCTAATCTATGGTCGTTTCTTTGGATCCTAAGAATAAAGTTTGATAGATAGTTTAAATTCAGTAAGTGCCATAATCCCCATACTGGTTCTAACCACAGAATGAGGGTTTTAAATTTGGAAGGACCAACTGGAAGACTTTGTTACTTTCCTCCATATCAAGAATGTAAACAAATGCAAATCAAATGTCACATCTCACATAGGCAGAGACTAAGGTCCCATTAAACCATGGAAGATATAGAGAAGGTGATTTATCACAGTCCCACAGAGACAAATTTTGGAAAATTAAATTTGGCTGTCATCTAGTAACAATTTGGTCATACCAATGGGCAAGTAACAGAAGTTAAAATATGAACTGCCATAATGACTGGGATCAAAATTGAGAACTAAGAAAACAGTTTCATATAAAAGATGAACTGAATCGGCGGGGGTGGGGGGAGCACCTGGGTGGCCCAGTCAGTTAAGCATCCGACTTGGGCTCAGATCATGATCTCACGGTTGATGAGTTTGAGCCCCACATCAGGCTCTGTGTTGACAGCTCAGAGTCTGGAGCCTGCTTCAGATTCTGTGTCTCCCTCTCTCTCTGCCACTCCCCTGGCTCGTGCTCTGTCTTCCTCTCTCTCTCAAAAATAAATAACCGTTAAAAAAATTAAAAAGAAAAGATGAACTAAATCTATGTAAATATAAAGCTCAAATTAAATACCAGAATCATGGTTACAGAACAAATACATGTGTTTGTTAATCTTGACAATGTAAATTAATACCAAAATTGTATAAACAAAGGAAGAAGCAGTAGGAGGAAGTGTTAGATACACTGTTTACAAATACAAAGGTAACCAGTAAAATAACTGAAAATACTACACACACCTTTCAAATTAACAAGATACCCACAAACACATTTCGAGAAAAAGAAAAAATAAATAAATATTAATATGTAATGTAAAATAAGAGGACAAAAACATGATATAAAGCATATCAATAAGGGGTTAATATCCAGAAAATATAAGTCAACAACAAAAAACAATTTAAAAATGGGCAAAGGATTTGAACAGACAATTCTCCAAAGAAGATGTGTAAATGGTCAACAGGGGAAGGAAACAATTAAGAACTTCCAAAATAAATTCAATAACATAAACATACAATCACATGCCATAATTTCTGATTCCAGTGAGGCTCAGCATGAGAGCCATTGTAGACCTGTGCTTATTTGATTCTAGTCAACACGGCTCTTAACCTAATCACCACTTGTATAGTACTGGTGAAAGTGGACACATATAATAATGAGAATAACTGTCACTAGTATACCTGTATTGATAAGAAGTAATCTGAGGGGATAAGTAGGCAGTCCAGGAAAAAAAAAAGAGGCCTATAAAATGCACAGAGAGTGAAAGTTTCAGGAAAAATGACTAAATTTTTTCATTTTGGTCTATCTAGTCTGGATAAAGAAAGTACAACAAACATACCCATACAGAATTAATTATCCATGCCAATAAATAGAACATACTAGCAGTAAAGTCAAAAGACAAGTTAAAAAAAAAAAAAAAAGAAAGAAAAGATTCACCTGAAGGAGCAGAAAACACAAAAAGAAGAGATTCACTGAAAAAAATAAATGAATTTTGTCCTTTTCCCAGCCTCCCTCTTACCACGCTGTAAGTAGAATATACCAAATCATGATATTCTTATCTTTCTTGCATAAAATGCATGAGGAAATACAGCTTGAAGAGAGACTGGTAAATGGCAAAAGTGAATACACACACTGGAATATTAGCCATGAAAGAGATCTTGCCATTTACAACAACATGAATAGATCTATGGAGTATTAAGTTAAATGAAATAACTCAGACAAAGACACACATACCATCTGATTTCACTTATGTGGAATCTAAAAAACAAATAAACAAAGCAGAAACAGACCCATAAATACAGAGAACAAATTGATGACTGCCAGAGGGGAAAAGGGTGAAGGGATGGCAAAATGGGTGATTGAGAATAGTAGATACAGGCTTCCAGTTATGGAATGAATAAGTCAAGGGATGAAAGGTACAGCATAGGAAATATAGTCAGTGATATTATAACAGCACTGTATGGTGGCAGATGGTAACTACACTTAGGGTAAGCATAGCATACAATACTAAATGCTTTCAATAGGAAAAGAGAAGATTGATGTCAGCAAAATGGCAAGAGTTTTCTACCATCTACCCCACCAAGACAACAGATTTTAACAAAGATCACTCCATCCATGATACTGAGGTTAACTATAAGACTAAGGGGTGAGGAGGGTTGGGACTATAGCAGCAAAAGTTTAGAATGTATTTAAGGGACACAGATCCTACTAACTACATCATGGACTCTATTGGAAAGCCTGCCCAAGAGCTGCTGAGGATACCTTGCTTGAAGATCTCCTCAACTGGCCAATGGGCATTCTCCCAACGCTCCACACATCTCACCCATACACGTCCTACCCCGCTGCCAACCTATGCATGCCCCTATAAGTGTGGCAAGTGTGGGTCTTTATAGATGGCAAGTGATCATGTGCAGAAAGCTGGGTCAATGCTGCATCATGCAGACATGATGAAAGTAGTCCTTCAAGCTGAAATGAGAGGATGGTAACTAGTAATATGAAAACATATGAAAATATGAAACACACTGGTAAAGGTCAAATTCAAAATACTCTAATATGTATGAAGGTGGTATGTTAATCACTTAACTATCTCTCATATAAAGGTTAAATAAGCATTAGAAATAGCTAGAGCTATAAAATTAACAAGTCAGGAAACAACAGATGTTGGCGAGGATGCAGACAAAGGGGAACCTTTTTGCACTGCTGGTGGGAATGCAAACTGGTGCAGCCACTCTGGAAAATAGTAGGGAGGTTCCTCAAAAAATTAAAAATAGAACTACCCTATGACCCAGCAATTGCACTACTAGGT
Organism: Acinonyx jubatus; assembly: GCF_027475565.1. NCBI lineage: Eukaryota > Metazoa > Chordata > Mammalia > Carnivora > Felidae > Acinonyx > Acinonyx jubatus. The sequence goes on along the minus strand of NC_069381.1, from coordinate 96,673,892 downwards.
ATTTATCCAAAGGATACAAGAGTGCTATTTTGAAGGGGCACATGCACCCCAATGTTTATAGCAGCACTATCAACAACAGCCAAATCATAGAAAGAGCCCAAATGTCCATTGATTGATGAATGGATAAAGATGTGGTGTACACACACACACACACACACACACACACACACACACACACACACAATGGAATATTATTCGGCGATCAAAAAGAATTAAATTTTGCCATTTGCAACACATGGATGGAACTAGAGTATATTCTGCTAAGTGAAATAAGTCAGAGAAAGATATATATCATGATTTCACTCATAGGTGGAATTTAAGAAACAAAACAGATGAACATAGGGGAAGGGAAGGAAAAATAAAGTAAGATAAAAACAGAGAGGGAGGCAAACCATAAGAGACTCTTAAATACAGAGAATAAACTGAGGGTTGCTGGAGGAGTGTTGGGTGGGGGATGGGCTAAAGGGGTGATGGGCATTAGGAGGGCACTTGTTGGGATGAGCACTGGGTGTTATATGTAAGTGATGAATCACTAAATTCTACTTCTGAAAACATTACACTATATGTTAACTAACTTAAATAAAACTTAAAAATTAAATAAATTTTAAAAATGAGAAAAAAGAAATACAGCTACAATAATTTGTTAATGGACACACATTATTAAAAGATGCAAACTGTAACACTGACTGAAAACACAAAATGTAGAAGGGACTTGTTTGCACTACAAGTTATTATCACCTTAAAATAGACTATTAGAACTATATGAGTTTCTAGGGAGGCCTCATGGTAACCACCAAGGAAAAACTTACAGTAGGAACACAAAAGATAAACAGAAGGGAATCAGAAGGGAATCAAAATATACCAGTAGGTAAGATTATCATTTCACAAAGGAAGATGCAAAAGAAGAAACAAAGGAACTACAAAACAGCCAGAAAACAATTGGATGGCATTAGTAAGTCCTTACCTAACATTAATTACTCTAAATATAAATGGACTCAATTCTCCAAGCAAAAGATGGAGAGTGGCTGAATGGAAAAATATGGGTAATGGATGAAGAATGGATAAATAAAGATCCAACAATGTGCTGCCAACTAGACTCAGTTATACTTTAAGGACACTGGTGAAAGTGAAGGGATAGAGAAATATTCCATGCAAAAAAAAACCAAAAAAACAGTCTATTTGACAAAATAGACTTTCAGTCAAAAGCTGTAACAAAAGACAATGAAGGTCATTACATAATGATAAAGGGGTCAACTTATGAAGATCATATAACAATTGTCAATACATATGCACCCAACAGCAGAGCACCTAAATATATTAAGCAAATACTAACAAACCTGAAGGGAGAAACAGAAAACAATATAATAGTAAGGGACTTCAGTACCTCATTTTTTTATTGAAATATAATTAACAATGTTAAATTAGTTTCAGATATACAACATATTGATTCAACAATTCTATATATTACTCAGTGATTATCACAATAAGTAGTCACTATCTGTCACAACACTGTTATATCATTAGAACAACATTGTTATATCATTAGAACAACACTGTTATAATATCATTGACTATATTCCCTATACTGTAGTTTTCATCTCTATGACTTAATTTTTATTTATTTTTAATGTTTATTTTTGACAGAGAGAGACAGAGAGACAGAGCATGAGCGGGGGAGGGGCAGAGAGAGAGAGAGACACAGAATCCAAAGCAGGCGCCAGGCTCTGAGCTGTCAACACAGAGCCTGATGCAGGGCTTGAACCCACGAGCTGCGAGATCACGACCTGAACCAAAGTCGGATGCTCAACCGACTGAGCCACCCAGGCGCCCCTGACTTATTTATTTTAAATTGAAGTTTGTACCTCTTAATCTCCTTTACCTATTTTACCCCTCCCCACCACTTTCCCTCTGGCAACCACCAGTTTGTTCTCTGTATTTAAGAACCTGTTCAGGGCCGTCTGGGTGGCTCAGTCAGTTAAGCGTCCGACTCTTGGTTTCAGCTCATGTCATGATCTCACGGTTTCATGAGTTCGAGCCCTGCATCAGGCTCTGTACTGTCAGACTGTCAGTCCCTCTCTCTCTCTGTCCCTCCCCTGATCACACTGTCTCTGTCTCTCTCAAAATAAATAAACTTTAAAAAAAGAGAGAGAGAGTCTGTTTATTCAGGGGTGCCTGGGTGGCTCAGCTGGTTAAGCGTCCAACTTCAGCTCAAGTCATGATCTCATGATTCATGAGACTGAGCCCTGCCTGCATTGGGCTCTCTGCTGTCAGTGCAAAGTCCACTTTGGATCCTCTGTACCCCCCTCTCTGCCCCTCCCCTGCTTGTCCTTTTCTTTCTCTCTCAACAAATAAAAAATTTTAAAAATAAGTAAAATATGAGTCCATTTATTCATTTGTTTTCTCTTTTAGATCCACATACAAGTGAAATCATATGGTATTTGTCTTTCTGTGTCTGAGTATAATACCCTCTAGATACAGCCATATTGTCACATATGGCAAGATCTCTTTCTTTTTTATTGCCAAACAATATTCCAGTGTGTGTGTGTGTGTGTGTCTGTGTGTGTGTATCTCATGTCTTCTTCATCCATTCATCTATCAATAAACACTTGGATCACTCCCACATCTTGGCTAGTATAAATAATGCTGCAGTAAACATTAGAGTGCACATATCTTTTTGAATTAGTGTTTTTTGAGAAACAAAAAACCTCCTGATTTTAAGATTTACTACAAAGCTAGAGTAATTGGTAGAATTACTGGATCATATGTTTATTTCTATTTTTAATTTTTTGAGGAATCTCCATACTGCTTCTCGCAGTGGCTACATCAATTTACATTCTCACCAACAGTGCCTGAGTCTTCCTTATTCTCCATTCTTCCTTATTCTCCTTGTCAACACTTGTAATTTCTTATCTTTTTTTATTCTAGCTATGCTGACAGGTGTGAGGTTGTATCTCATAGTGGTTTGAACAGTACTCCCTTTTCAACAATGGATAGATCATTAAGGAAACACTGGAATATGAACTATGCTTTAGACCAAACAGACCTAACAGACATACACACAACTTTTCATCCAATAAAACATCTTGAGACGAATATTCATTCTTCTCAAAACACATGGAACATGTCCATGGTAACTCATATGTTAGGCCATAAAACAAGTCTTAACAAATTTAGGATGACTGAAATCATACCAAGTATGTTTTAGAACCACAAGAGTATGAAATTAGAAATCAGTAACAGGAGAAAAACTGGAAAATTCACAAATAATGTGGAAATCAAACAATATACTCCTGGATAACCAATTAGTCAAAGAAGAAATCCAAAAGGGAATTTAAAAAATATATAAAGCAAATGAAAATGGAAACATAACACACTAAAACTTACAGGATGCAAGTAGTTCTAAGAGGAAAAAGTTTATAGCAGTAAACACCTTCAACTAAGAAAAAAGAAAGATCTCAAGTAAACAACCTAAATTTACATCTCTAGAAAATAGAAAAAGAGGAACAAACTAAGTTCAAAGTTTGTAGAAGAATGCAAATAACAAAGATCAGAGTATAAAAACATGAAAGAGACAGATGAGGAAGGGGAGAGGATGGGAGGGGGGGAGGAGGACAGAAGGAAAAGGACAATGGCTAAGTCTGATCATTTGAAAAGATAAACCCAACACACCTTTGGCTAGATCATTAAGAAAAAAGAGAGAACTAAGAGTCAAATGAATAAAATCAGAATTAAAAGAGGAGATATTACAACAAACACCACAGAAATACAAAGAATCCTAAGAGACTACGAAAACAATTATATGCCAACAAACTGGATAACCTAGAAGAAATGGGTAAATCCCTAGAAATATAACCTACCAAGACTGAATCATCAAAAAATAGAAAATCTGAACAGACCAATAAGAATCAGTTGTCAAAAGTCTCCCAATAAGAAAAGTCCAAGACAACACAGTAAGTGTAGTCACTATCTGTCACTATCTGTCACAACTGATTGCTTTTCTGGGGAATTCATCCAAACATTTAAAGAATAACTGACACCAATATTTCTCAAAATATTCCTCCCAAAGTGAGGAAGGAACACTTCCAAACTCATTTTACCAGGCCAGCGTTACCCTGTTAACAAAGCTGGGGAAGAGAATTATAAGAAAATTACAGGCCAATATCCCTGATGAACACAAATGCAAAAATCCTCAACAAAATACTAGTGAAGAGAATTCAACAGTACTGAAAGAATCATACATCATGATCAAGTGGGATTTTTCCCTGGGATACAAAAATGGTTCAAATACACAAATCAATAAATGTGATAAACCACATTAACAGAATTGAAGGGTAAAAATAATATGATGATCTCAACAGATGCATAAAAAGCACCTGACAAAACTGAACACTCTTTCATGTAAAAACTCTTAACACATTAGGTAAAGTAGGAATACACCTCAACATAATAAAGGCCATATATGAAAAGCCCACAGCTTACATCATAGTCAATGGAGAAAAGCTGAAAGCCTTTCCTCTAAAATCAAGAAGACAAAGATGCCCACTGTCACCACTCCTATTCACTTATTTTTCTGCCAAAGAAAGCAGACAAGAAAAAAAAAGGCATCAAAAATGGAAAAGAAGAAGTAAAATTATCTCTATTTGCAGATGACATGATTTTATATGGAGAGAATCCTAAAGACTCCACCAAAGAGCTGCTAGAATAAACAAAGTTGCAGGACACAATATTAATGTACAAAAATCAATAGCATTTCTATACACTAGCAACAAGTTATCTGAAAAAGAAATTAAAAAAATAAAGAAAATGATCCCATCCATAATAGTGTCAAAACTATAGGGTATTTAGGAATAAATTTAATCAAGGAGGTGAAATATTTGTGCATGAAAACTTTTCTTTAAATATAATTTATTGCCAAATTGGTTAACATACAGTGTGTAAAGTGTGCTCTTGATTTTTGGCGTAGAGTCCCGTGGTTCATCACTTACATACAACACCCAGTGCAATGTACATGAAAACTTTAAGGCACTGATGAAAGAAATCAAAGAAGACACAAATAAGTGGAAAGATGTCCCATGTTCATGGGTTGAAAGAGTTAACACTGTTAAAATGTCCATACTACCCAACACCATTTATAAATTCAATGCATCTCTACTGTTTCCAATGGCATTTTTTACAGAAGTAGAAAAAACAATTCTAAAATTTACATAGAATCACAAAAGACCCCAAGTAACCAAAACAATCCTGAGAAAAAAGAACAAAGCAGGAGGCATCACACCTCCTCATTTTAAGATCTATTAGAAAGCTAGAGTAATCAAAAAATAAATAAAAATAAAGCTACAATAATCAAAACAGTATGGTAATGGCATAAAAACAGACACATAAAAACTCATGCATATACAGTCAACTATTATTTTACAAGGGAGCCAAGAATACTCAATGGAGAAAAGACAGTCTCCTCAATAAATGGTGCTGAGAAAACTAAATATTCATAGTAAAAGAATAAAAGACCACTATCCTGTATTTACACCACACACAAAAATTAACTAAAAATGGATTAAAGACTTAAATGTAAGACTGGAAACCATGAAACTCCTTGAAGAAAGCAGGGGAAAAGCTCCTTGACAGGATCTTAGCAATGATTTTTTGGATAGAACACTAAAGCACAAACAACACAATCAAAATAAATAAGTGGGACTATGTCAATCTGCACAGCAAAAGAAATGATGGATCACATGAAAAGATAACCTACAAAATGTGGAAAAAATATACGCAAACTGTGTCTTATAAGGGGTCAATATCAAAAATATATAAAGAATTCACACAATTCAAGAGCAAAAAAATCCAATAAAAAAATGGGCAAAGGACCAGAATAGACATTTTTCCAAAGAACATATATGAATAGCCAATAGGTACATGAAAAGGTTCTCAACATCAGTAATCATCAGAAAAATGCAAATCAAAACCATATTGAGATACCACCTCATGCCTGTCAGAATAACTATCATCAAAAAGACAAAAGAGGATGTATAGAAAAGAAAACCCTTGAAGGGAGCTAAGACAGGGGAACAGTAGGAGGACCCTAGGCTTGCCTTGTCCCTCAAATACAGGTAGATAAATATCAAACCATTCTGAACACCCAAGAAATCGATCTGAGGACAAAACAAACTGCACAACTAGGAGAGAAGAGTACACATGACATTGGAAGGAAGGAGGTGCGATATGTGATTGGGGGAGAAAAGGATCTCAGGGGCTACAGGGGAGAGGGTGCGCTGATCACAGAGAGAGGGAGGGAGAGGGAGGGGAAGGGAAAGAGGAGGAGGGAGGAAGGAGCACAAGGAAAACACTTTCCCAAAGCCACTGATTGAGAAAATGAAAGGGGCTGATATCATGAGTTCTTACAACAATCAGAGTTCAAAGACTGGAGTTTTAGAGGTCTGTACCATGGCTGGCGTTGAGCCTGGTGGGCATTGCAGTGTTCCTGTGGAGAAGGAGGGCAGAAGGCTGGGAGCAGACAGCGAGATCTGAGGATCTCCTGGGATGCACTGGGAGAGACGGATCCTCCTTCTTGGAGCACAACTGGAAGAGGTGGCATTGCTTCTCGGCGGACAAAAGAGCCAGCAGGCACCATTACACTCCCCCGCTCCTTAGCATAGGTGCAGAGACAACTGCTGAAGACAGCTAACCTGGACATTGGCTTTTTGCTGAGCTTTACTCCAAATTCAAAGTTCCTGCATATTGGTGTGACTGCCCTTCTGGGATAAACCTGCACCAGCCTCATCATGGCGAGACCCTCCCCCAGAGGATCAGCATGGATCTGCTCCATGCCAGGTCTCTAAAGTTTGGAGTTTAAATTTTGTTTTAAGTTCATTTATTTATTTGGAGGGGGGGGGGTGGGCAGAGAGAAGGGGAGAGAAAGAAGCCCAAGCAGGATCTGTGCTCTCAGCTCAGAGCCTGACACGGGGCTTAATCCCACAAACTGCAAGATCATGATGTGAGCTGAAATCAAGAGTCAGATACTCAACTGACTGAGCCACCCAGGTGCCCCTAAAGTTTGGAGGGTTTTTTTTCCTTAATGTGTATTTATTTTTGAGAGAGAGACAGAGCACAAGCAGGGGAGAAAGAGAGAGAGAGAGGGACACAGAACCTGAAGCAGGTTCCAGGCTCTGAGCTGTTAGCACAGAACCTGATGTGGGGCTTGAACCTACAAACCTCAAGATTATAACCCGAGCTAAAGAGGAATGCTTAACCGACTGAGCCACCCAGGCGCCCCTGGAATTTTTTAATCTTAGCCATCCTGCATTAGATAAAACTCAGGTGTACTGCACTTCCAGAGTGAGCAGATCACCCAAACACAGGCAGGGTGAAGGCAGGGATCTGAGGGACACCTGGGACACATGAGTGGAGATGGTTCGCTCTTCTGTGAGGGCTTCCCAGACAGCAGTGGGAGCAAACTCCACTCTCCAGGGACAAGAGAGAGGGCCGACATCATTTTCCTCCCCTATCCCTTAGTGTAAACTAATTTCAGTTAGCAGGACAGCACCAAAATTGAAGGCCTAAACCACTTATGCCAAGCCCCACCCCCCAGTGTTCTGCAGGTGCTTCTTTACTAGGGCAAGTGTGCCTGAGAACCAGAGCAGCAGGCCCCTCCCCAAGAAGACCAGCACAACCCCCCCCCCCCCACATGCACCAAGTCTGCTGACCTAATAGAATGTGCAAAGCTTCAGGTCTAGTGCAAATAACTGATCAGGTCTATTTTAACAAGCAGACAAGAACACACCTAGTTAAAACTCACTACACACTCTGGCCAAGGTCCAAATACTCCCCACTGCAAGCAAGGAGAAACTGCAGAGGACTGACCTAAGGGAAAGAGCAGCCAAAACACAGTGTACACCAGAAACACTTCCTAAAGCACCAGGCCCAGAATATATGACCTCTTCTTAAAGTTATTACTCTCAGGAGCAAGAAACATAACAGGCTTTCCTAACACACACAAAAAAGACAAAGACCTAGACAAAATGCCAAGACAGATGAATTCATCCCAATAGAGCAAGAAAAGATCATGGCTAGGGATCTACTGGAAACAGATAAAAGTAATATGACTAATCCAGACTTTAAAACAACAATAATATGGATACTAGCTGGACTTGAGAAAAGCACAGAAGACACCAGGGAGTCCCTTACTGCAGAGATAAAAGACCTAAAAACTATTCAGGCCAAAATAAATATTATAACCGCAATGCAAAACCAATTGAATGTAACGATCATGACAATGGGAGAAACAGAGGAACAAATGACTGATACAGAAGATAAAATTATGGAAAATAATGAAGCTGAAAAGAAGAGGGAAAGAAAAATACTGGATCACAAATGTAGACTTGGGGAACTCAGTGACTCCATAAAACATAATAACATTCATACCACAGGAGTCCCAGAAGAAGAGAAGGAAAAAGGGACAGAAGGTTTATTTAAGAAAATGATAGCTGAAGACTTCCCTAATCTGGGGATGGAAACAGACATCAAAATCCAGGAGGCACAGAGAATCCCCATCAAAATCAAGGAAAACAGGCCAGCACCAAGACATATCATAGTAATATTTGCAAAATATATACATAAGGAAAAAATACTAAAAGCAGCAATGGAAAAGAGGTCCCTGATTTACCAGGGAAGACAAATAAGGTTATCAGCAGACCTCCACACAGAAACTTGGCAGGCCAGAAAGGAGTGGCATGATATAGTCAATGTGCTGATGGGAAAAATATACAGCCAAGAACACTCTATCCAACAAAGCTGTCATTCAGAATAGGAGAGACAAAGAGTTTCCCAAACAAAACCTAAAGGAGTTCATGACCACTAAACCAGCCCTGCAAGAAATAGTAAAGGGGACTCTTTCGGAAAGAAAGACCAAAAGCAATAAAGACCAAAAGCAAAATAAAAGAAAAGAATAGAGAAAATCTCCAGACACAATGACTTAACAAATAATACAATGGCACTAAATTCATATCTATCATTAAACCACTCTGAGGTAAACAGGCTAAATCCTCCAATCAAAAGACATATAGTATGTCAGAATGGATTAAAAAAAAAAGACTCATCTATATGTTGTTCACAAGAGACTTATTTTCTCCTATTTTATTTGAGAGAGAACAAGCAGGTGAGGGGCAGAGGGAGAAAGAATCTTTAAGCAGGCTCCATGCTCAGTGCAGGGCCCAACGTGGGATTTGATCTTACAACCCGGGATCATGACTTGAGCCAAAATCAAGAGTCAGATGCTCAACTGAGCCACCCAAGCACCCTAAGACTCATTTTAGACCTAAAGGCACCTGTATACTAAAAGTGAGAGAATGGAGAACCATTTATCATGCTAATGGATTTCAAAAGAAAGCCAGTGTAGTAATACTTAATTCAGACAAACTAGACTTTAAACCAAAGACTAACAAGAGATGACTAAAGGCATTATATCATAATAAATGGGTCTATCCAACAAGAAGATCTAACAATTGTAAAAATTTATGCCCCTAACTTGAGCACACCCAAATATATAAAACTAATAAGTAACATAGAGGAACTCATTGATAATAATACAGTAATATAACACCCACTTACAGCAATGGACAGACCACCTAAACAGAAAATCAGCAAAGAAACAATGGCTTTGAATGACACACTGGATTAGATGGGCTTAAGAGAAATATTCAGAACTTTTCATCCTAGGGTAGCATACATTCTTTTCGAGTGCACATGGAACATTCTCCAAAATAGATCACATACTGGGTTACATATCAGGCTTCAACAAACACAAAAAGACTGAGATCATACCATGCATATTTTCCAACCACAACACTATGAAACTTAAAGTCAACCACAAGAAAAATCTGGAAAGACCACAAGTACATGGAGGTTAAGAATATCCTAGTAAATAATGAATGGGTTAAACAGGAAATTAAAGAAGAAATAAAACAATACACAGAAGCAAATGAAAATGAAAATATGACAGCCCAAAATGTTTGGGATGCAGCAAAAGCGGCCATAAGAAGAAAATATATAGCAATACAGGCCTACCTCAAGAAGAAAGAAAAATCTCAAATATACAATCTAACCTTACACCTAAAGGAGCTAGAAAAGAACAAATGAAACCTAAAGTCAGCAAAAGAAGGGAAGTAATAAAGATTAGAGAAAAATAAATGATATAGAAACAAAAAAATAAAACAGATCAATGAAACTAGGAGCTGGTTCCTAGAAAGAATTAACAAAATTGATGAACTCCTAGCCAGACTTATAAGAGAAAGGACCCAAATAAATAAAATCACAGATGAGAGGAGATCAAAACCAATACCACAGAAATACAAACAACTGTAAGAGAATATTATGAAAAATCACATGCCAACAAATGGGGCAATCTGGAAGAAATGGATAAATTCCTAGAAACATATAAGCTACCAAAACTGAAAAAGGAAGAAATCGAAAAGGCGAACAGAGATAACTAGCGAAGAAATTGAATCAGTAATCAAAACACTCCCAACTAAAAGAAGTCCAGGGCCAGATGGCTTTTCAGGCAAAACCTTTAAAGAAGAGTTAATACCTATTCTTTTGAAACGGTTCCAAAAAAATAGAAATGGAAGGGAAACTTTCAAACTCACTCTACAAGGCCATCATTACCTTGATTCTGAAACCAAAGACCCAGCTAAACACAAGAATTACAGACCAATATCCCTGATGAACATGAACACAAAAATTCTCAACAAAATACTAGAGAAAGTCAAATCCAACAATACATTAAAAGAATCATTCACCACAATCAAATGGGATTTATTCCTGGGCTGCAAAGTTGGTTCAATATTCACAAATCAATCAATGTGATACATCATACATAAAAGAAAGGCTAAGAACCGTAATGATCCTGTCAATATATGCAGAAAAAAGCATCTGATAAAGTATCTCATCCATTCTTGATAAAACCCCTCAACAACGTAGGAATAGAGGGGACATATATCAACATCATAAAGGCCATATATGAAAGATTCACAGCTAATATAATCCCCAATGGGGGAAAAACTGAGAACTTTTCCTCTACTGTCAGGAACAAGACAGAGATATCCACTCTTGCCATTATTATTTAACATAGTACTGGAAGTCCTAGCCACAGCAATCAACAACAAAAAGAAATAAAAGGCATCCAAATCAGCAAGGAAGAAGTCAAACTTTCACTATTCGCAGACATGATACTCTATGTAGAAAACCCAAAAGACTCCACCAAAAATTGCTACAACTGATAAATGAAATTAGTAAAGTCAAAGGATACAAAATCAACTTATAGAAACCTGTTGCATTTCTAAACACCAATAATGAGGCAGCAGAAAGAAAAATCAAGGAATCTATGCCATTTACAACTGCACTAAAAACTATACAATACCTACGAATAAACCTAATAAGTAAAAGATCTGTACCCTGAAAACTATAGAACACTGATGAAAGAAACTGAAGATGACACAAAGAAATGGAAAAACATTCCATGCTCACAAATTGGAAGAAAAAATATTGTTAAAATGTCAATACTACCCAAAGCAATCTACATATTTTATGCAATCCCTATCAAAGCATTTTCACAGAGGTAGAACAAACAGTCCTAAAATTTATATGGAAGCACAAATGACCCCAAATAGTCAAAGCAATCTTGAAAAAGAAAAGCAAAGCTGGAGGCATCACAATTCTGGGCTTCAAGCTATATTACAAAGCTGTAATATGCTACTGGCAGAAAAACAGACACATAGATCAATGGAACAGAACAGAAAACCCAGAAATAGACCCACAGCCATAGGGTCAACTAATCTTCTACAAAGCAGGAAAGACTATCTAATGGAAAAAAAGACAGTCTTTTCAACAAATGGTGTTGAGAAAACTGGACAGTGACATGCAGAAGAATGAAACTGAACCACTTTATTTTTTAATTTTTTTTATGTTTGAGAGAGAGAGCATGTGAGCAGGGAGGGACAGAGAGAGAGGGAGACACAGAATCTGAAGCAGGCTCCAGACTCCAAGCTGTCAGCAAAGAGCCCAACATGGGGCTCGAACCCACGAACTGCAAGATCATGACCTGAACCGAAGTCGGACACTCAACCAACTGAGCCACCCAGACACTCCAAAACCGAACCACTTTTAACACCATACACACAAATAAACTCAAAATGGATGAAAGACCTAAATGTGAGACAGGAACCATCAAAATCCTATTAGAGAAAACAGTCAACAACCTCTTTGACCTTAGCTGCAGCAATTTCTTACTTGACACATCTCTGAAGCCAAGGGAAATAAAAGCAAAAATCAACTATTGGGACCTCATCAAGATAAAAATCTTCTGCACAGCAAAGGAAACAATCAACAAAACTAAAAGGTAACTGACAGAATGGGACAAGGTATTTGCAAACAGCACAGCTGATAAAGGGTTAGTATCCAAAATCTATAAAGAACTTATCAAACTCAACAGCCAAAAAACCGATAATCCAGTGAAGAAATAGGCAGAAGACATGAACAGACATTTTTCCAAAGATGACATTCAGATGGGTAACAGACACAAAAAATATGCTCCGCATCACTCATCATCAGTCAAATACAAATCAAAACCATGATGAGATACCACCCCCATACCTGTCAGAATGGCTAAAATTAACAACACAGGAAATAAAAGACATTGGTAAGGATGCAGAGAAAGGGGAGCCCTCTTACACTGTTGATGAGAATGAAAACTGGTACAGCCACTCTGGAAAACAATATGGAGGTTCTTCAAAAAGTTAAAAATGGAACTACCCTATGACCCAGCAATTGCACTAGGTATTTACCCAAAGAATATAAAATTACAGACTCAAAGGGATATATGCACCCCAATTTGTTTATAGCAGCATTACCAACAATAGCCAAACTATGGAAAGACCCCAAATATCCACTGACTAATGAACGAATAAAGAAGATGTGTGTATAAATACACACACACAAGGAATACTACTCAGCCATCAAAAAGAATAAAATCTTGCCATCTGCAATGACATGGATGAAGCTAGAGTGTATCGTGCTAAGAAAAATAAGTCAGAGACAAATACTGTCTTATTTCACTCATACATGCAATTTAAGAAATAAAATGGATGCACATATGGGAAGGGGGAAAAGAAAGGAGGGAAACAAACCATAAGAGACTCTTAAGAACAGAGAACAAACTGGGGGTTGATGGAGGGAGATAAATAGGTGATGAGTATTAAGGAGGGCACCCGTTCTGATGAACAGTGGATATTATATGTAAGTGATGAATCACTAAATTCTACTCCTGAAACTAAGATTACACTATATGTTAACTAACTAGAATTTAAATAAAAGCTTGAAACAACAACAAAAACAAGAAGAAAAGAAAACCCTTGTGTGCACTGTTGGTGGGACTGTAAATTGGTACAGCCACTATGGAAAACAGTATGGAGCTTCTTCAAAAAAAATCAATAATAAAACTACCATATGATCTAGCCATCCCATTTCTAGGAATACATCCAAAGGAAATGAAAACACTATACTAAAGAGATATCTGTCCCCACATGTTCATTGCAGCAGCATCACTTCCAATAGCTAAGACAAAGAAACAACTTAAGTGTTACCAACAGATGAATGCATAAAGTGTGATACACATACATACACATATATACACACACACTGTTAGATTATTCAGCCATAAATAAGAAGGAAATCCTGCCATTTGCAATAACATGAATGGACCTTGGGAGCATTATGCTATATGAATTAAGTCAAAGAAAAACAAATACTTACATGTGTTCATTTACATGAGAGTCTAAAATTTTAAAAACTCCGGGCACCTGGGTGGCTCAGTCGGTTAAGCATCTGACTTCTGCTCAGGTCATGATCTCACAGTTTGTGGGTTCAAGTCCCGTGTTGGGCTCTGTACTGACATCTCAGAGCCTGGAGCCTGTTTCAGATTCTGTGTTTCCCTCCCTCTGCCCTCCCCCATCCCGCTGCCCTGCTTGTGCTCTGTCTCTCTCTCAAAAATAAATAAACATTAAAAAAAATTTTTTTAACAAAAAACTCATAGAAAAACATCAGATTTGTGGTTACCAGAGGCAAGGGGCTTGGGGCTGGGGAATTAGATGAAAATGGTCAAAGGTACAAACTTCAAGTTATAAGATAAATAAGTACTAGGGATGTAATTTACCACACAATGACTATAGTTAACACTGCTATATGGTATACGTGAAAGTTAAGAGAGTAAATCCTAAGAGTTCTCATGAAAAAGGAAAGAACATTTTTTTCTTTTTTTTTTTTTGGCATCTATATGAAATGATGGATGTTAAATGTATTACAGTAATCATTTCACAATCTATGTAGGTCAAATCATGCTGTGTACCTTAAACTTGGACAGGGCTGCATGCCAAGTATATCTCAATAAAACTGGAAAACATTTGGAAAGAAAAGAACCTTAAGAGTAGTTAAAAACAACGAAGAAGACCTCTTCTACTAAAACAGCAGGATAAAGGTAAGTATATGTTACTAATGCAGGTGAAGAGAAAACCATTTAGTCATTCCTCTGACAACATTCATTAAAAGCAGAAACTTTTCAGAGCCTCGTGGGTGGCTCAGTGGGTTAAGCGTCTGAGACCTTTGGCTCAGGTCATGATCTTGCGGTTTGTGGGTTTGAGCCCCATGTTGGGCTCTGTGCTGACAGGCCTGCTTCAGAATCTGTGTTTCCCTCTCTCTCTGCCCCTTCCCCTCTTGCACTCTGTCTTTCTGTCAAAATAAACATTAAAAAAAGAATAAAAATAATAAAAAAAATACATTAAAAATTTTTTCAAAGCACTGTGCTCAAAGAGAAAACAAAAATAAATAAGATATAATCCTTGCCTCTGAAGAGCCTGAAATATAATAGAAGCATAGAGTGACATAACTATTTTTAATATAAGTACAAACTGCTATGAAAATACTTATATACAGTAAGCTCACCTTTGGAAGTTGAAAGATGTGTCAGATTTGCCATAGTGAAGAAAGGAATTAAGTACAAGAAACAAAGTGAACAAATGCACAGGGTCTTGAAACTGAAAGTGCAAGTTACCTAGGCTGCTGTTGAGTCATTAGGAGAACAGGTTTTGGAATCATGTAAAATAGACCTAGATTTGAATTCTAAGTCATTTTACTTTTTTATTACGTGATCTTGAATAAATAACCTAAACTCTGTAAAAATGAGGATAATATGTATTGCTTATTCCATTGTTGTAAGGATTAGGTAGGATAGTCCTATAGAAAGCAAGAATAAATAAATAGTATCTGCCATTTTAAAATAAGCCCATTCATTTTGTCAGGGTGCCTGGGTAGCTCAGTCAGTTGAGCGTCCCACTTCGGCTCAGGTCATGATCTCGCACTTCGTGGGTTCAAGCCCCATGTCAGGCTCTGTGCTGACAGCTCAGAGCCTGGAGCCTGCTTCAGATTCTGTGTCTCCCTCTCTCTCCACCCCTCTCCCACTAACTCATGCATACGCACTCTCTCTCAAAAATAAACATTACAAAAAATTTTAAGTAAGTCAATTCATTTTGTAAACTGCAAAACACTATACAAATATAAGGCATTATTCTTTCCTAAAACCTGATGAATAGTTTAAAAAACACATCTAAATACATAAGCATTTTATAATATACGAGATAATATTTTCCAAGTACTTCTATCTAAAAGCACTCCTAAAGTATGGCTATATTTATATGTTTAATATTTCAGTAAAGGAATATACTAAATATGTCTGAAAAAGAAGCTAATGGGGAAAAACTATATTTTAAAAATATATATTTATTATATATATTTAATATAAATATAATTAATATTAATATTTAATATTAAATATATATAATAAATATATATTTTCTAGTATGACATGTTTATAAGAACAATGTTGCAATTATACTTCAGTAAAAAATTAAGAAAACAAAGTCACACCTAAATGGTACAATTAGTTACTTTAATGCCACAAAACCTACCTTTTCTTCTCTTTCTATTTCAAGTTGTTTCTTAACAGACAAAAGCTCATTTTTGAAATTAGATAGTTCAGCTTCCTAAAGAAAAAAAAATATGAAATTTTCAGGTACATCCATGTATTTCTCAAAACAATGCTAACAAATGCTTCAGATATATTCGGTTTTTCAGAGAAATAAATTCACTAATAAAATACATACACTTTAAAAGTCTACTGATAGACAGCCTGCTAGCTGAACATGACTAAAGATTTCATTTAGACAAATGTCTTACAGTTTTCTCTGAAGAAATATTAACACCATGTATATTCTCCTCCTCAGCATCTCCTAATATATCCCATTCCTCCTCTCCCCATCTCTATCAGAGCTCCAAATTTATTTGTAACTGGAGTTTATATTTATTCATTTGAAAGAATAGTTCACTCCACCATTTCAGAATATAAATTGGAAAACCACTTAACTATCAAACCCATAAGATCTTTTTCAAAATGTAAGATTCTTTGATTCCATAGCTCTAAAATTATGGCTTTATTTAATATATTACTCTTTACCACCAGCCATGCTGATATGAAAATTGGCATTAGTACTATTTGCTCTGTAACTCACCAAAGATGCCTTCATTGATGACTGTTCTTGTTCTTTGCTTTTATAAAGTCCTAATTCTGCGTCTCTTTCTTCAACTATTTTATCATATTGGTGCTATATTAAACAGAGAAAATATTTTAGGTGTATCAGAACACAAATAGGTCATGTTTTATTAATGGTGGTATTCTTAAGCATTTAATATTTGTTAGACAATGTCTAGGAATTCAGTGATATATATCTGAGTTTTTTCCTAACTTTTCAAGTCTTTTTTATTCATATAATGTAATCAATGAAACATAAAAAAACAGTCTTGAAAATAATCTAACACAAGAGCAGCAAAAAATTCTTTTTAATTAGAAATGTTGAATGTCATAATTTAAAAACTAAGGTAGGAATGCCAGGACCTCTTAGAAAAGTAACTGATTCCAGATCTGGGAATACAGGATGACTCTTGAGCATTTGTCACAATAGAAAGCAAAAAAGCTGTCAGAAATTATTAAGGTCAAAAGGACTGGCCAATGAGTTTGAAGAGCCTCCCGCTGGCCAAAAGATAAACAATTTGAGCATCAAGGATTATACTGGATTGAGATATATAAAATACACTTAAATCTATGAGTTCACAATATTTTAAAGTTAAGCTCCACGCCCAGCGTGGAACCCAATATGAGACCTGAACTCACGAACCTAAGCTGAGATCGTGAGTAGGATGCTTAACTGACTGAACCACCCAGGCACCCCGAGTTCCCAATATTTTTATGAATTTTGTTAATATTTATTACTTAAATATTTTTAATTCTTGTTGGTTACCTCATAACAATGTTATATTTCACCAACAATTTTTAACATGGATAGATAGATAGATATAGCCTACCTCCTCTCCAAATCTTGAAGGGAATAAAGGTAAATTCCCCTAAAAGAATGACTACTTTTAGAACGTTACTTTTAGAACAAAAAATACAGCATACTCACAAACACAACAAACATGAAGTCTTTCATCTATTTATACCACTGATAAAAATTTGTTTATCCTAATATGTGTTAGCCATATAGATGATATAAATATTTACCAGATACATATCCTGGGGATGTACTTAAATAAATAGAAGGTGGCTATAAGAGACTACTAGGAAAATTCAGAAGAAAAGTGATTACTTCCATACACCACAGATGACAAAGAGAGATTCTACCAAGGAAGTGACACCCGAACTCAGCTTTGTGTAGTTAAGACCCAAACTGTGAGAAATGAGAGATCAAGAATATTCTAGCTGTAATAAGACATTCTTGCATAGTTTTCTGACATATCAGAATGTTATCTTGATTTCATCATTTTATTCATAAATATGGCTCCAATTAATAGTTTTCAATACACAAAAAGGGAAGAGTTACCTTATGTTTTTCCATAAGTGCTACCATTTCAGCTATTTTATGTTGACATCGCTTATCAATTTCTTTCTGTAATTTTACTGCTTCATCAGCTATTACTTTTGCTTTCTCAACCTATCAAATAAAGTGATTCTTAAAATTAATGCACAAAAAACAAATTTAACTTAAATCCAAAGACCATACACACTACTTACATAAAATGCAGAAATCAAACACAAGGATATTAGGAAAGCCAAGCAGAAAATGCATTACTGTTTTGGTTTATTTTAGGGTGTTCTATCAAGTAAGATGACAATATAACACTGTAATGTTATAACCTTTTAATGTTATAATCTTAGTCTTGGCAAAATATACTACTCAGTACTCAAATACTTACAATAACAAAGATATTTTTAAGCTTCATAGAAACTGTCTCATATAAACTTATTAAATATTTTAAAAAATCATAATTTAAAAATAAGAATTGCTTTTCTCTTAAAGTGCTAATAAAAATATAGTTTTAAGATAACAAATTTTCAAACATAGTTTTTCCTACCTCTTCCAAAAGATTTTCTTCTGATATCGTTTTGTCTTTAATTTCTTTTTGATAGATGTCGGTCATTTCTTTAAATTTTTGTTTGGCAACTTCTAGTTCTAACTCTAATTTATTGACCTTTGAGCAAAGAAAATAACATGAACATTAGTAAATGCTGTGGATTACTTAAAAATATTCTGTATTCATTTTGGGGTTTTGTGAATCTTAAAAGATTACTTATTCATTGCAATTGTGGTTAGATCATTTTCTTACATTTTTTATACGGTGAGATGTGCTTTATTTTTCACAAAATCTATCTTCTCCCCCGAAGTATGTATGTAGTCTTAGCAAGTAATGTTTTAAAAGCAACCATATATATATATTTTTAATCCATTCCTCAGCAATATTTATTTAGTCTCAGGTTTAGGTTTATTATAGTAAGTACTCCATTTGGATAGAACATCCATGTGACTCAAAGAAAAGTCTGCTCTTTTACCAAAACAAAACAAACAGCTTTACTGAGGTACAACTGATACACATAAAAAAAACTACACATAATGTATACAATTTGATAAATTTAGACATATGCATATACCGTAAAACCACCACGATTCAGAGGATAGACATAATGCATCACCTCCAAAAGTTTCCTGCTATCCCTTTGTTTTTTGCCATTAAGAACATTTTAACGTGAGATCCTCTTAAATGAATAAGTTCACAATACAGTATTGTTGACTGTAGGTACCATGCTGTACCATCTGCTGCTGTACAGCTGATCTTAGAACTAACTTATCCTACATAATGGAAACTTTATACAAATTGAGGAACTCTCCATTTCCCCCTACCCCTTGCCCATTCTAATCTCTGCTTCTGTGAATCTGACTCATGCCTCAAAAAAGTGGAATCATGCAGCATCTGTCCTTTTGTGACTGGCTTTTGTTGCTGAATTGGAAGTGTTCTTTATATTCTGAATACTAGATCATTACCAAGTATATGACTGGCTAATATTCTCTCTATCCTGTGGGTTGCCTTTCACTCTTTTGACACTGCCCTTTGATACATTCAATAAAATTTCTACCAACATCCCAACTATCTTTTTGTCAGAAAATATAGAAGCTGATCCTAAAGTTTATATGGAATTATTAGGAACCCTGAATAGCCAAAACAATCTTGAAAAAAAATGATGTTGGAGGACACATACTCATTAATAATTTATAATAAAACTTATTACAAAGCTACAATAATTAAAACAGTGTGATATTGACATAAGATAACATACAGATCAAGGCAATACAATTGGGAGTCCAGAAATAAGGCCATACAGCTATGGTCAATTTGTAATTTATTTTCAACAAGAGTAACATGACAATTCAATGGGGAAAGAATACTCTAACAAATGTTGCTGAGACAACTGCTATTCACATGAAAAGAAATAAATCTGGACACTTAACCTCGTATCATAAAAAAAAAACTCAAAACAGATTAAAGATTTAACTGTAATAGCTAAAACTATAAAACTCTTAGAAGAAAATAGGAGCTAACATTCATGGAT
Organism: Acinonyx jubatus; assembly: GCF_027475565.1. NCBI lineage: Eukaryota > Metazoa > Chordata > Mammalia > Carnivora > Felidae > Acinonyx > Acinonyx jubatus. The sequence goes on along the minus strand of NC_069381.1, from coordinate 96,653,857 downwards.
CTGGCAGTGGATTCCTAGATAGGATACTAAAAGCATAAGCAAATGAGAAAAATAGATTTCATGAAAGACATAGTCTTAAAGAGATTTTCTATAAAGAATTAATATCTCTGATTTCTATTATTTTCATACATTTTGTACAAAAATGTACTGAGTTGTGTAGACATGATTCAAACACAGAAATTATCAAAAGAAAGAGAAACCTGAATTAGCATATCCACCCTCCAGAGTCACTTATTACTTTAGAGCTGAATTAGAAATGAAGAGTAGGTATATGGCAGGGACAGGAATTGGGGAAGGGAGGTATAAGTAATTTAACAATGAATCAGACCGTATACTGTACTCAAGAATCAACCAACTTTAAGATGGAATAGTATCAATATTGATAAATACTTCTGAGTGCCTCTCTTCATTGGTTTGCCCCTTCTGCCCCTCAAATGTAACAAATATCCTTAATATTCATTTTTCCTTGCTCTTCTTTATAGTTCTACTGTATATTTATCTACCAATATTTCAGAGTTGTTTTTGAACTTTATGTAAATGTATGTTTATTTTTCTTTCTTGCATTTTTTTATTCATCAGTATATTTCAGATACTTATGTGTGTAAATACACTTCCTTCATTTTCACTGCTAACGCTGTTCCATTGTATGAGTGTACTGTAGTGCTTGGTGATGAGAAAGAATGAAATCCAGTCATTTGCAACAACATGGACGGAACTGGAAGCCATTGTGCTAAGAAATATGTCAGAGAAAGACAGATACCATGTTTTCACTCATATGTGGAACTTGAGAAGTTTAACAGAAGACCATGTGGAAAGGGAAGGGGAAAAACAGTTTCAAACAGAGAGGGAGGCAAACCCATAAGAGACTCTTAAATACAGAGAACAAACTAAAGATTGATAAGGGGGATGGGAGAGAGGGGAAAATGGGAGATGGGCATTGAGGAGGGCACTTGTTGGATGAGCACTGGGTGTTGTATGTAAGTGATAAATCACAGGAATCTATCCCCAAAACCAAGAACACACTGTATACGTTGTATGTTAGCTACTTGACAATAAATTATATTTTTAAAAAAGTGAGTGCAGGGGCGCCTGGGTGGCTCAGTCGGTTGAGTGTCCGACTTTGGCTTAGGTCATGATCTCACGGTCGATGAGTTCGAGCCCCGCGTCGGGCTCTGTGCTGACAGCTTGGAACCTAGAGCCTGCTTCGGATTCTGTGTCTCCCTCTCTCTCTCATAAATAAACATTTAAAAAAATTTTTTTAAATAAAAAATAAAAAAATGAGTGCAGAATTTTGTCAGATGCTTTTTCTGCAATCACTGAAATGATTATATTGTTCTCTTTTATTACTTGATACAGGAAATTACACTGATAGTTTCAAATTTTAAACTACCTTCTCAAGATAAACCTTCACTCGTTCAATGTAAGATAGTTTTCATTACAAGGTTAAATTTACTATTATATTAAGGATTTTATACATATATATTTTTTAATGTTATTTTTGAGGGAGAGAGACAGAGAACAAATGGGAAAGGCAGAGAGAGAGAGAGAGGGAGACACAGAATCCGAAGCAGGCTCCACGATCCAAACTGTCAACACAGAGCCTGACGCGGGGCTCAAACTCATGAGCACTGAGATCATGACCTGAGTCGAAGTCGGACGCTTAACCAACTGGGCCTCCCAGGCGCCCTTATACCTATATTTTTAAGGGATAGCGAAAAAATAAAAGATATTCTTGTAATGTCTTTGCCAGGATTTGGTATCAAAAAAACTAGTTGGGAATTGTTCCCCTTCTATTTTTAGGAAGAGTTCATAGAAGGCTGATATTATTTAAAAAAATTTTTTGAATATACAGTTTTACATTACTTTCAGGTGTACAACAAAGTCATTCAGCGTCTCTATACATTATGCTACACACTCACAACTGTAGCTACCATTTGTCATCACACAATACTATTAACAATAGTATTACTATGTTCCTATGCTGTACCTTTAATTCCCACAACTTACTCAGTCCATAACTAGGAAGCTGTATCTCCTACTCCCTAACACCCATTTTGCCCATCCCCCAAGATGGGTATTATTTCTTCCTGAAGCATTTGTTAGAATTCACCAGTGAGATCTTCCAGATCTGGATATTTCTCTAGGAAATTTTTCATGACGAATTCAGTATCGCTGATATATGGTTCTTTAGATTTTCTGTTTCATTTTGTGTCCGTTCTAGTAAATTAGGTTTTCCAAATTTTCCCATGTCATCTAAGTTTCAAATTTATTGGCATATAATTGTCCATGACATTCCCTTATTATCTTTCCAATATTTATAATATTTATATTAATGACCTATTTCATTCTTACCTTTAGTGAGTTTTATTATTTTTGTGATCAATCCTGCTAAGGGATTATCAATTTTAGTAATATTTTCAAAGAATCAACTTTTGACTTCATTGATTTTTTTCATTTTTTTTTTCTCTTTGTCTCTCTTCTGTTTCTTTGATCTCTCTTCTTTACTATTTCCTTTTGTCTACTTTCTTTCGGTTTAATTTGCTCACCTTTTCTCAGTTTCTGAATAAAAACGTGAGTCATTTCTTTTCTAAAACGAACATTGTTTATAAATTTCCTTCCAAAACCTGCCAAATGCATGCCACAAATTTTGACATGCTGTATTTCTATCATTATTCAGTTTAAAATCATTTCTAACTTTTCTTGTGATTTCTTCTTTGGCCTATGACTTATTAGTGTGATATTTAATTTCTAAATATTCAAACTTCTCTAGGTATCTTAAGGTTACTTATTTCTAACTTAATTCTATTGTAGTTAGAGAATATACTTTGTAAAACTTCAATCTTTTTAAACATATGGAGACTTGTTTTATAGCCCAGCATATGGTCTTCCTTGGTAAACATTCTATGTGTCTACAAAATAATTCACAGCTTAACTATAGTGTTCTATAAATGCAAATTAAGTCAAGGTAGTAAATGGTGTTGTTCAGAATTTCTACATTCTTACCAATTTTTTACTAGTTGTATCAATTGCTAAAAGAGGTGTATTATAATTCATTTTAGTTTAAGTTTTTGCTTCATGTATCTTGAAGCTCTGTTATAAAATACAAACATACTCATGATTGTTACATCTTCCTGATACATTAATGCCTTTATCACTGTGAAATGCCCCTCTGGATCTCTGATAATACTTTTATCTTAATCTATTTTGTGTGTTATTAAAACAATCACTCCAGTTTTCCTATTCTTACTGTTTGCATGGTATACAATGTATCTTTTTCATCTTTATTTTCAACCTCCTTGTATCTTTACATTAAATAAAGTATGTCTCTTATAGGTAGCATATAGTTTGGTCTCAATTTTTTATCCAGACTAACAATCTCTGCCTCTCTTTCTTTTTATTATTTAGTCCATTGATATTTAAGGTAATTATTGATATGCTTGATTCAGATGTATCATTTTGCTCTTTACCTTCATGTCATCTCTTTTTTTGTTCTGCTCCTCTTTTGGATTTATCAAAATTTTTTAGTATTCCACTTTTTTGGCTTTTGGCTGGGAGGAGATGAAGGTGCAACTGTCTTTGGTGGTCCCAAATCCAGATTCATCCAACTTCAACTGCTGTCACCATGCCAATAAAGTTTGATCCCAATGAGATGAAAGTTGTATACCTGATGGGCAATGGTAGAGAAGGTGGTGCCACATCTGTCCTAGCCCCGAAGATCAGCCCCCTACGTCTGTCTCCAAAAAAGGTTTGTGATGATATCACCAAGGCAACTGGTGATTGGAAGGGTCTGAGGATTACAGTGAAACTGGCCATTCAGAACAGACAGGCCTAGATTGAAGTAGTACCTTCTGCCTCTGACCTGATTATCAAAGCCATCAAGAAACCGCCAAGAGACAGAAAGGAGCAGAAAAATACTAAGCACAGTGGAAATATCACTTTTGATGAGATTGGCAACAAAGTCAGACAGATGTGGCACCGATCTTTGCTAGAGAACTCTCTGGAACCATTAAAGAGATCTTGGGGACTGACTGCCCAATCTACGGGCTGCAATGTTGATGGCTGACACTCTCATGACATCAATAGTGAGCAGTGGGGCTAAGCTGGTGAAGAACTGTAAATAAAAATATTTCAATAAAGGATCATTTAACAACCAATGGAAAAATTTTTTTCTTCATTCCATTTTTCTATTGGCTTTTCACTGTTTCTTTCCATTATTTTATAGTGACTGCTCTAGAGAGAATATGTATCACTAACTTATAGTCTACACAAGGACTTAATAGTGTACTACTTCATGTATCATGTAAAAATCCTACAACAAAATAGTTGTATTTACCTTCCTGCCCTTTGAGCCATGGCTGTCATATATCTTATGCACTGTACATAGAATTTTTTTATAGAAGCCGAATACACATTTTAAAAATTAAAAAAAAAAGAAAAATATATAGCCTTTTGTATTCATTTACATATTTACTGTTTCTAGTACTTTTCATTCCTTCCGTTGATTCAAGTTTTCATCTGATGTCATTTTCCTTCAGACAGAAAAAAATTCCTTCAGCAGATCTTTAACGATTAGTACAACTCTCAATGTCCTTATTTTTGCTGCATACAGAATTCTGGCTTGATGGTTTATTTCTGGCACCACTTTACAGATGTCATTCCTTTGACATCCAGCCTTCACTGTCCTAATGCAAGGTCAGCCCTTATTTGTGTCATTGTTTCCCCATATGCAATATGATGTTCTTCTCTGGCTGCTTTTAAGTTTCTATTTTGGGTTTTAGCACTTTGACTAAGATACACCTGCCTAGGTATCATTTTCTGTTTATCTTCCTCTGGATTTGATAAAAGCCACAGATGTACAAGTTTCTGTTTTTTATTAAATGTGGGAAATTTTTCAGAAATCCTTCAAATAACCTTCTTTTGACCTATCCTCTCTCTACCCTCTTCTTAGGGTCTCCAACTACACACTTAAAACCACTTGATATTGTCCCGCAGGCCACTAAAGTACCATTCCTTTTTTTATTTTCTTCTCCATCTTTCTTCTGTGCTTCTCTGATCATTTCTATTGATCCAGCTTCAAGTTCACGGACACTCTCTTCATCCATTTTCAATCTACTACTAGGACACTTGAAGTTTAAGATATTTTACTTTTCAGTTTTAGAATCTCCATGTGATTCTTTTTTAAAGTTTCCATTTATTCATGGAGATTCCCCATTTGTTATTTCATTATAATCATACTCTCCATCTTTGAACACAATTAAAATAGCTACATAAATGATCTTATCTGCTAATTCCATCATCTGGGTCATCTTAGAGTGATTTCCTATTGACTTATTTTTATACTGCTAATGGTTATCTGTGTCATCTTCAGTTTAGGGCTACTATAAGTAATGCTGCTATGAAGATTTTGTACATTTCTCCTGATTCTACCTACAGAAGGCTGATTTATAGGATATATTTATAGGATATATGTATCAGTTACTTTTCTACATAATTCCAGCAGTTTGAGACTTCTTTTCATTTTTAACACAATGTTTATATATTTTTAATCTCAAATAGTATTACAGGAAGGTGTAATATTTTTGCTTTCCTAGAAAAGGGCCATGTCTCAAACACCGAGAACCACTGTTTTCCATTCAAGACTCAAAAACTATTTGAGTACTGTCAGTTGTTGTTCAAAGACTTGGGCATATGATAACAAATTAGAGCTCTGACATCATGAGCTGACATTCCCTAAGTTCAATTTGTTTCTGCAAAATCAATGGTTCGCAAACTTCTTGGGCAGCCAGATAATCATATGTAGAGCTTCTATAAAATGTAGATTCCATGCAAATTGGTGCAGCCACTCTGGAAAACAGTGTGGAGGTTTCTCAGAAAATTAAAAATAGACCTACCCTATGACCCAGCAATAGCACTTCTAGGAATTTACCAAAGGCATACAGGAGTACTGATGCATAGGGGCACTTGTACCCCAATGTTTATAGCAGCGCTCTCAACAATAGCCAAATTATGGAAAGAGCCTAAATGTTCATCAACTGATGAATGGATAAAGAAATTGTGGTTTATATACACAATGGAGTACTACATGGCAATGAGAAAGAACGAAATATGGCCCTTTGTAGCAACATGGATGGAACTGGAGAGTGTGATGCTAAGTGAAATAAGCCATACAGAGAAAGACAGATACCATATGGTTTCACTCTTATGTGGATCCTGAGAAACTTAACAGAAACCCATGGAGGAGGGGGAGGAAAAAAAAAAAGAGGTTAGAGTGGGAGAGAGCCAAAGCATAAGAGACTGTTAAAAACGGAGAACAAACTGAGGGTTGATGGGGGGTGGGAGGGAGGGGAGGGTGGGTGATGGGTATTGAGGAGGGCACCTTTTGGGATGAGCACTGGGTGTTGTATGGAAACCAATTTGACAATAAATTTCATATATTGAAAAAAAATAAAAAAAATAAAGTTAAATTAAAAAAAAATAAAATAAAATAAAATGTAGATTCCAAGGCTCCACCCCAAAATCTACTCAATCTCAATTGTGGAGGTATGGGTAAGGAATATGAATACACACATATACCACACACATTCATGTATTTTAAGCTGCTTATATTATTTTAATTCAGCTAAATCACAGACAAGTACTCTATTACAACTAAAAGGATTCCTGTAATCTCAAAAGATAATTTCTGAAAATAACTGCTACAATATGAAGAGTTTAAAATTCCTAAGTTCTCATCTACTTACTAGTATTTTAAAAACAAAGAGTCCAAATACCTTTATCTCATAAATATTCAGTTGCTTGCTTTCTGCTGTACCCTTTTTTTTTAAGGCCTTATTCTGTAAAAAATTAAAAATACAGAATTACATTCAGTGATTCAATTTTGCACTGCCACTGACTTAGACTGAAATTACCAAAGGAAAGAAAAGCATTATTCTCTAAAAGTATAGTGAAAAAAATAGTTTTCCTTTAATAGTTTGATTTTGAGAATCAGTACATACCTCTTGCTGGAGTTCTTCAATACACTTGCTTTTATTTTCAACTTGTTTCCTTAAATTGTTACACTACAAATTATGAGAAATTATAATTATTTTATTCAATATTCCAGTCAAAATAAGTAATTTTAAACAAAAATATTGCATAAGGTAACAAAGAGGTCATTTCAAAAATCATGTGGTTAAGTAATTCCATTAATGTCAAAAATTATGTGATCAAGTATAAATTGTAATGAAGAAAATGTGCCTCTTGGTAAATTCTATACAGAAGGCTGAATTATATTAATTGGATTTTCAAAAGCTACAGCCAGAGATAAGATTAACTGTAATTTGTTTCCCATTATTACTCATTATTCCCCATTTCATTATTCCCCACTCATTATTCCCCATTTCTCATTTCTGAGTCTCTTTTACTTGTTATATTTGGGGAAGGGAAATAATGTGATACTCTATGTTCTAGCTACATTCTAATTCCTCTTATCTAAACCACTTTTTTTTTTTTTATCTCACTTTAAGAGACTATTTCACCTGAGTACACAGGCATGATTGGACCAGGAGGCATTAGGGTAAGAAATATTTGGAGCACCATAAAAGTAGCACAGATTTCTAACCAGTCCTAAGACATTACAACTTTGTAAACTGTCCTAATTTCCATCAAAATAGAAACTCCAAAGGGGGGGGGGGGGAACTAACCTCTCTTAGCACAAACTATTCTGTTAAATATTTTTACTGCAAAACCCACGTGCAGTCATAGTTAGCTATTATTCTAAAGCTGAGTAATACATGGCATTGTTGTTTAAAGTAACTTATTTATCTCATTTTTAATATCCCCCACCCCCAAACCGTCTACTTCACGGAAGAAAAGTTAAAGAAAAGTGATTTTCACAGCAATTTTACTGGTATAAACATATTAGCAGGTACAACTATTTGTGTATGCAATTTTTCCTTACTTCCAATTTTGACAGAAAAGCCAGCTAGATACTCTGAACAACCTTCCTGATAATTTAAAAGTAAATGGCTACAAAACAGGTAATCTGCTTACTTGAAATTATAATTTAAAGTGATAATAGTAGGTTTGGGGGTAGCACCAAAACCAGCTAAGGATGTATGTTGAAACTACCTAGGGTAAGGGAGATAGATAAAACTTAGAGCTCACTAAAGGTAAAGAATTCAATAACACAACCCCGCATAAAGCCATAAACTCAAAAGACTACCTACCCTATGAAAATGTAAACAAGAAATAAATCTGCCATACAGAAGGGTACTGTAAGAAAACTTGTCTGTCTTGATGCTAACACTTAAGTGAAAGGTATCAAAATCTTCCCTGAAATTTGTAGACATGAGGTGGCCTTATATGAGTTTATAGGCTGAATTCATGCTATCTCTATTATTTGGAAAAACTTAAAAATGGAGAATTTAATTTAAAATGGTTCCTGGTGAATAATGCTCCCAAGAAAATCTTTTGGGGAAGATCCCAACTTCAATACAAACCTCAAAGAAATCCCATAGATGAAATTCCAAAGAATCATTAAAAAACACAAAAGAATCAGCAGAAAGAACAAAAAGCAGAATCAGACCTGAAAAGACTTCAAATACTGGTATTCCTAAAAAAAAAAACCTTTATTATTGGCATTACTACCATCCAAAAATTATATACCTTACTAAAATGATAGTGGCATCAAAACTATCAACTTTGAAGTCATTTTGACTGCCCCACCTCACTCTCCCTTCTTTCTGAATAAGCTAATGAAAATTAAAATAACAAGTTTTCATTCCTTTTAAGTTTAAATAATCTCCAAATTTAGGGCTAATGAAGATAAATATATTTGGTAGGATGTCCAAAAATTCTTGAAAAGTATTTAAACTATCAAAGTTTTTGAAATCACAGTTCAATTTTAAATAAAATAATTCATGTGCATAGAAACAAAGAATTTTATTCACCAGAATTCTAGGTAGAAGAAAACAGTGTTGCTTATTAGAGGTCAGAACTTCAGAGAGTGAACTATACTTTTCCAGAGGACTACTCAACTATAAAGAAGGTCAAGTTTAGGACAAGTGTGTGGTGAGGGATAGAGAAAGGAAGAGTGAATTGGGATGGACAGCCAGGCAGTAAAAACACTCCATAACTTCACATAAAAAGACAAGAAAATTTTCTGTAGCTCCCTTGATTATAAGAATGAGAGCAAAGTCTAACAATAATGTTTAAAAGCATCTTGCCGCTCTAAAGATATCTGCAACAAATACAGCTGCTGAGAGTGTGAAATCTGGGGAAAGGGAAGAGATAACTAAAGAGGAGTTTAATGAAACTGCTGTTTGAAGCACTGTACAAAACTCCTGAACTAATGGCCTCTTCAAAGAAACCTGCAGTAAAAATCCAAACTTATTCCTTAAAGCCTTCAGTGGAGAATTGAGATCTCTTTCTACAAGACAGTGTAAAGACTCCTCCTAAAGAATCTAGTCATACTTATATTGTTACAAAGTCTCTTTTCTCAAAAACATTTTTTGCGATTTGATAATACCTTGTTCTCTAATATCTTCATTTGTTTATCTTTTTTTAAAACTTCACATTCAATGCTGCGAGCCTAAAAAACATTATATGACATCAGATTAAAAATGCTAACAGAATTTTCTTCTATGAGAATCTTATAGAAATGGAATTATAAAACTTAGTCTTATATTTCTACAAAAATATCCATTCTCCCAGTTTATTTCAGTATTCTTTTTTTTTTTAAAAAAGAAACTGTCTTTAATGTTCATCATTCTTATCTTGGCCCAATAATCACTTTATATTTTATTAACTTCCCAGTTTACCCTGAAATTTAAAAAAAAAAGTTTATTTATTTATTTTGAGGGAGAGAGAGTGCATGTGTGTGCGTATGCACACATACAAGTGGGAAAGGGGCAGATAGAGAGGGAGAAAGAATCCCAAGCAGGCTCTGCACCATCAGCACCAACACAAGCCTCAATCTCACAAACAATGAATGAGATCATGACCCGAGCGGAAATCGAGAGTCAGACACTTAACCAACTGAGCCACCTAGGTACCCGCTACCCTGGATTTTTAACAGTTGTCTTGCATACAAATGTTTATAATTTTTTAAATATGTCTTTCACAAACATTTGTTAGATCTGAACCTTGTAACAACCCAATGATAAAGACAGGTCAGGTATTATCATCTCCATTTTAGAGATGAGAAAATAGGCTCAGATAAAGCATGCATGAAACAATATAAATGTCTAAACTAAGGTAGCAGATTGGGGGGAAAAGTGTAATGAATATCAATGCCAGGCAAATATCTGAGAACTACTTACAAACTGGATTCTTTCTGAGAAGCTGTTTCAATAGGTAAATAGAAATCCAACCATGGAAAAAGCTTAAATATTCTAACAACTTGTTTTGCATTTTGGGTTTTTTCCCTTAACTCATCACTAATATCTTGTACATTGATAACATAAATTTAAATTCTTGGTAGAGAATTTTTATTTTAAACACTAAATTCATGTTTTACCACATCACAAACAAAAGGACTGGGGTCTTGAGCAGTCTCCGATGAAAATTTTAAAGCAGTAAATTACATAGCAAGTCTTTAGGATAAGATTAAATTGTTTTTTTCTGGTTGAACGTAGTAAATATGAAACTGAAAGTAAAAAATACGTTTTTGGAAGAAAAAAATATGGGAAAGTCTGAAGAATGGTAGAAGTCCAGCACTACCGCTACTACTTCTTATTCATGACATTCAGAGTCTCAATTTCTTTTTTTTTTTTTTTAAGTTTATTTATTTATTGGGGGGAGGGGGCAGGGAGAGATGAACAAAGAGGCAGACAATCCCAAGCAGGCTCTGTGCTACCAGCCAGAGCCTGATGCAGGGCTCAGTCTCACAAACTGTGAGATCATGACCTGAGCCGAAGTCAAGAATCAGACGCATAACCAGACTGAGCCACCCAGGTGCTCTCAGAGGCTTGATTTCTTAATTCATAAAAAGAGGACAAAAGTAAGTTCCAGTTAACTAAGATAACATATATAGAGAACTAGAATGTTCCTGGTACACTGTAAGCCCTTCAAAATATTAGCTCATCTCATCCTTAGTTGAGATGGTCTGACAACTTTCTAAAAGTAAACATGACATTCCTCAGGTCAAAACTCTTCAATAACCTCAAATTCCTAAATATAGTTTATGAGACTTTACATAATCTGCCCTCATCTCTCCCAACTTTCATTTTCCCTATCCTCATCTCTCCACTCTCATCTTTCCCTACTCTCTACACTATTACCACAATCTTGAACTCTACCTTTCAACCAAGATGAACTTTTCATAATTGTTTAAATACAAAAGACTCTCTCATGGTCTGTATACAGTGTGTGTATACTTGTAAATTATAACACTCTTTTCCCTGATATATTTACGTCCACCTCTCTGATTTCCACTAATTCCTATTAATCTAAGGTTTCAAATTGAATGTCACTTCTTCCAGGAAACGTATCCTGATTAGATGCCCTGTACAGGCTCCAACAGCATCTATATAGAGGACCTATGTTTTGGTCTGGCCACCATTCTTTCCTGAGAAAACTCTGTTAGTGTAAATTCCATGATAATCCTGCTAAATCCATGTTGTTTGATCGAAGCTAATCTGTCTCCAGGAGTAGGTGGGTAAGTACCTCAGGCTTTGCCAAATTACTCTACCCCTTACCCACAATAATTAATTCAGGAATAAGTAAGTAAACTAAACTAGGCCAAAGTCCTTTCCAAGATTTTTTTTCCAGAGCTTTCAGGACACTTTTTTAAAGCCTTCCAACTGACTCCAGCACCTTTCATATCTCCTCATTCCATTCTTAAAGATTAAAAATATCACTTCCCTAATAACAAATCTTAATTGGGGGCACCTGGGTGACTCAGTCAGCTAAGCATCTGACTTCCGCTCAGGTCATGATCTAGTGATTCGTGAGTTCGAGCCCCACCTTGGGCTCTGTGCTGACAGCTCAGAGCCTGGAGCCTGCTTCAGATTCTGTGCCCCCCACCCCCCACTCTCACTCTCTGCCCCCTCCCCCCATGCTCTCACTTGCTCTCTCTCTCTCTCAAAAATATATAAGCATTAAAAAAAAAAAAAAACACTTTAATAAAAAAACACTTTAATTGGATCACACATTATCCACCAGAACAAATGAAGTCCAAGCTTGATACCCAGAACAGTGCCTAGAACATGGTGGAATCACATACTTTGTACTATTCCACTTTTGTGATATTCTTCCCAGAAAACCGTCTTCCTATCTCTATACATTGACATCATACCCACCAAAGCACAACACAAACTTACCAATTTTATCGGTATGTTATTTACTGACAAATTTTTTCTTGAGCCTCTTTAGCCTAAAAATGTATATCAACATTAAATGTTGAGGATTTATGAAAGAAATTTAGAATTATACCACTATTTCTGTTACTCATAAATCCTGTAAGCAAAATAACTCAGCTTTGCCTGTATTTTTAAGGTCAGCAGCCTACAATAGTCCCTATATCACTATTTATACACTAGAATATTTCACTTTATTTTTTTTTACACACGTGGTGATTTTATGATTTGAAATTCTATTCTACAATTTATTATTCAATATAACATACATTTTCTTCGCTCTTGTCCAATTTACATTTAACTTCATCTCCTTTCTGCTTTAGTTCTTCTCGCACAGATTCCAGGTCATTCCTTAAAGGAAATGGAAGAGTGATATAGTAATAAACTTTATATTTTTTGTTCTATTCATTTTCTGGGATTTCTAAAATGCTTGACTATATTTTTTTGTTGGTTTAGATTTTCATTTTGTTTGGTAATTATTCATGCATTAATGTCAACATATATACCTCCTCTCCTACATTTAAATGAATTTATACATTTAACTTGAAACTATCTAGATCCTTTTTCCACTAAAAAAACCTCTAGAGGGGCGCCTGGGTGGCACAGTCAGTTAAGTGTCCGACTTCAGCCAGGTCACAATCTCGCGGTCCGTGAGTTCGAGCCCCGCGTCGGGCTCTGGGCTGATGGCTCAGAGCCTGGAGCCTGTTTCCGATTCTGTGTTTCCCTCTCTCTCTGCCCCTCCCCCGTTCATGCTCTGTCTCTCTCTGTCCCAAAAAAATAAATAAACGTTGAAAAAAAAATTAAAAAAAAAAACCTCTAGAAAGAAGTACTTCTGATTTAAATCAAGATTTCACTCTACTCTTCCTTAGTCTTAAATTAGTCCTCATAGTCAAGACATAGTTATTATTTTATACAAATAAATTAGGGACATAAATACAAGTGATTTTTAATGAACTACTACATGACTGAGATATTTACATAGACAAATATCCTTACATAGAGATAGAGAGAGAGTATCTCTGGAAACACACATAAGAAACAGTGATACCTCTGGGGAGGGACACTAGACAGCAGAAAGACAAAGAAAAGACAGTTTTCTTTCCTTATGTGCCCCCCCTTTGTTGCTTTGAATTTTGTACCATATGCATGTATTATCCTTTCAAAATTTTGTAAATTAAAAATTTGTTGCACATGAAAGCAATGGTCTTTTGTCTTGGATCCTTGAAGCTATTTATTTTTTTTCTTTTTTTTAAATTTTATTTTAGAGAGAGCACATGAGCAGGAGAGAGGGACAGAGGGAGAGGGACAGGGAGAGGGAGAGAGAGAATGCCAAGCAGGCTCCACGCTCAGTGTGGAGCCTGATGCGGGGTTTGATCCCATGACCTTGGGATCATGACCTGAGCTGAAATCAAGAGTCCGATGCTCAACCAACTGGCCACCCGGGCACCCCTTCTTGAAGCTATTTCTATTTATAGAAATATATAAATATTATTCAATCATATGAAATAATTGGCCTTGCAAAAACTGAATTCAGGCTATTTACTCTTTAACTGAGTATAAAATTTTTAATTGGCATATTCTTACTTCTATATGAGTGTACATATATATATAGTGTATAGAGTTGTGATATATGTTATATTGTATATATAATTATATAATATATATAATACAATATATATAATTATATAACCCATATAATTATTATATATAACTCTTCAGAGTGTATATATACATATATATTCAGAGTTATTTATGTCCATAGAGTAGGTAGATGTACAAAAAGATATTTTCTAAGTAATTTTAATTCTCCTAAATAAAATATAGCCTTTCCCTAAAATATGTCTTCATTTTTTATCTCCAAAATGTACAGTGCTTTAATCACAGAGATTCAATCTCGAAATAACAGCTACTTTCTCTGAAGGAGAAAATTGAGCAACAACAACAAAAGCAATCATTAGAAGTGTAATAAAAGATGACTTTCCAAACCTAGAAAATAGCGACAGTCTTGTGGCCAGACACTATATGTAGTACTTTATTCACATTACCTCATATAATTCTCAATCCTATATATTAATCAAAATGAGAAGCCAAAGCTTAATACTTCAGAATATAAGTACAGACAAGGATCTCCAAGTATTTAGAAACCATCTAAATTAACTAATGGATTAAAAGGAAACTTAAAATACAGGAACAGGCTGTTTAGAAAATAAACATAAAAACACCATATATCAAAACCTAAGTCATAGATCCATAGCTGTGTTAAGAAGTAAACTGCTATCTTCAAATGTTTTTATTATTTGAAAAAGAGAAAGAAAACTAAGTATCAATATATCAATTTGAAAAAGAACTAAAGAAAAGATTAATATGTGATTTTAAGCAGGCAAAACATTTCTAAGTAGAAAAGCAATGGAAAAATTACCAAAAAAAGACAACTAGATTTAATTCAAATTAAAAAAATTTACGCACAACAAAAAATTACCCAAAATGCAAGGAAAACCACAAGTTGGGGGAAATATGTACTGTAATATATTGTAAATATATGTAAATATATTATTTAAAGCTTAAGTAAATCAGTAAGTAAACAAGACCTCAAAAGTATTAACAGGCAACAGATATAAGCAATTTTAGAAATAAATTCTAGCAAGCGAACACAAAAAATTCCAAAACTTACCCCCCAAAAAAGAAAATTACAAGTCCTAATAGCAATGAGTTGTTTTTATCTATTATATTATCAAATAAATTAATAATAATACGCAAAACAAATTAAAAGATTTTTGGAGCCAGCATTTTCATACAATAGTGACTGTACTACATGGTTTACAACTAGTATAACCTATTAGAAACCATTTGACTATCAACAGTTATTGAAATCGTTATTCCTATGACTCAGTAAATTCTCCTTGAAATGTATCCTATCAAATTCAAAATAAGGGAAAAAATCTGTATGCTCCAAGATGTTTACTGCAATACTATTTATGATAGTGGAAAACTGGAAAATGTCATCTCTAAAACCAACAAGGATTAAAATAAATTGTTATATCCACTTGACTGGTTTACAGGCATTAAAAATAGACGATTGTGAAAACACCTAGAAACATGGACGTTTTAAAATAACATTAATTTTTTTTAATTTCGCTTCTAAATTTTCTTGCATATAATTACTTTCTTCAATATTAAATATAAGAAAGTTCGTGATGCTTTAAAATTCCTGTCTAACCTATTTCAACACTAGAACAAAAGACATTGTTATGATTTTATTTTTAAGCAGAACTCCAAAGCAATCATTCTAATTTTTTACTTTATACCATATCCAACATTAAGTGTAATTTAAATTAAGCATAACAAATAGAAAAATACTAAAATCTTTTGCCAGACAAAAAAAAGCCAACTCATTAGTCTTGCCTTAATTGTGTTTCAGTTTTTTCCATATTTTCTATTTGTTTCAACATCCGTTCTTCTTTCTTTTTGCTATTCTAAAGAAATAAATGTTGTTTATGTTAATAATTCTGTTTCAACAAAAATAAAATTGAAACTAATATTTAAAACTTTTATCTGTCACCATGAAATTCAATTAGTTATATATAAAACAAGACAGTGAGCTATTTAACTTGCATAGTTACATACTATTTTTCCAGCCTTATTTTAATTATTCCCCTAGTAATCTCTATACAGCAGCTAAAAAGCAAGTCTTACTTATTGTCTCCCAGTGATACTTTAAGGCCTTCTATCCTTGTTCATATTGTTGTGACTTCAAGGAATGCTTTTCCATTCACTATTACCTACTGAACTTATAATCAGTTATCTTTTAAGACCAAAATCAATGTTATGTTCTCTCTGAAGCCTTCTCTTCCTCCAAGGAAGAAGATAACACTTTGTCCCAAAAACAACACATATAACATAGTATTTTAAGTTATTTGAGCATTTAGTTCTTCTCTTGAGTCATAAGATCTTAATGAGGAAAGAAGGTATTTTATTCATCGTTGTATCCTCCACATTGTCATATGATTTACCTGATAAATACTTGTTGAATAAATATTCATAAAAATCCTAACGCTTAAAATCACATTAACTTTATCAATGGGTATAGTCTGTTGCCCATTATCACCATCTAAATCAATATGCATATTTTTCTTCTGAAACAGAGGATCAGCTTTAAGATAATCAGATTTGTAAAGGGTAAAGAATCTTGGAAAGTCATCTATTCAAGCCCCCTATATTTACAGGTTAGAAAACTAAGTCACTGGTACTTTCTTTTACAACTCACATCAGTATCTTCTTGCTGTTTCTTGAGTTCTAGGGCCATTTCACTTGTTTCTTGTGCTAATTTTTTGTTCGCCAGTGAAAGCCTGTTGCAGCTTGCATTTAGTTCAGTAGTCTTAAACCTGTTTTTTAAAAACATGTCAGACCTAAATATTTACCTATTAAATTATATGATGTAGAATTTAATTCAAGATAATCTTAGGGGAAAGGGAGAAAGGGCTGGGAATATAAATAAGATTGGCCATTAATTAATAATTTCTGAAGTGCAGTGATAGCTATGTGCTGCTTCATTACATTAGTCCCTCTACTTTACACGTTTGAAATTTTCAACACTAAGTTAAGATGCCACAGATTTCCTTGCATATTCCCTACACCTCATCTCCCCATACTTTTCCACAAATTTTGAAGGGTGTCTTACTTTCTCATATAATTTTTTTTCTCTAGTAGACGGTCTCAAAACTATTCCAAACTTCTGGTGATTTGATTATAGTAGTACATGAGGCATGAGCTATTTTTAACAAAATATTTTCATTAAAATAAGTAAAATGAGGTTTAATTTTTGTGCGCAACACTTAAACTGCTCTTACAAGATCTCAAATACTCCACACTGGAAGAGAGATTACTACTGCTATTAGTGCAGTCAGGATCAATTTTAAATCAAAGAAGGGGGAACTGTGTGGTTCTATGGAATTATTTCAGTAGCAAGCACCTATTATCTTCTCCTACTTAACCAATACTGGAAATTCATCAAAGAGTAGATTAGAAAATGAAAGGTTGAAAAAGAAAACATAGCTTTGAAAGGTTGAAATAGGAAACATTAAACTAATGTATAAATAACCAGTCCATTTACTAAAAGGAATTTTGGTTAATAAGTTTTACCCAGAATTCAATGACGTGTATGTATTTTGTCACTTCACCAAAACAAATCTATGAAATAATTTAACAAGCAATCAAAATAAATGGGTAGAATTGCAAATAATTATTTTTATGAGGAACTAAGTATTGCCAAGAAAAGTAATATATTGATATTCTAAAGAAGTTCTCAACTTTGTGATATACTCTTTTTATGTCAATTATATGTATATGTGTATGTATATATGTATATGTATTTATCTGTATATATATATTTACAATGGTGTGTATATGTATATATGTGTGTCTATATATGTATATGTGTATATGTATATACATATATATATATATACACACACACCATTGTTAATTTCATTAGCAGTAAAATTAATAAATTATTTTGATCTCTAATTAGGAATAAATACAACTTTAACCCCATTCAAATAAATATTGAATATAATTTACTAATTTATTAACTACCAGAAAGCTTAAAAATGAAATATGTAAGTTATTTATAGATAGAAAACTTACTTCTCATTTTCAAGTTCAGTTTTCAGCTCTTTAACCTGTCTGGAATAATGTTGCTCACTTGTCACAATGGCAGTTAACTGTACTTCCAAATCATGCACTTTTCTCTGGAAAATAAATGTGTATAATCACAGCAAACATTTTTACAATATTCTTATTTTAAAAGTATGGCCAATCTGTAATCAACTCATATATTAGGCAAAAATTTGGTAAGAAAATGTCACATTTTAAAATCTAATAGACTTAATGCCAAAAGCATTATAATTTTAGAATAATGAATAATGACAAATGTAATACAAGTAAATTCCATCTTGATATTTTAAAGCTCAACCACTAAAATTATATTTACAAATTATAAAATATTTTCATCAGTTTTACTCAACCAGGTAATTAATCTCCATTAAAATGTTATATTATCAAGAAAAAATATAATAATTAATGAAGTCAGGTAGTATCTTAAAAACTAAGCTGTTCTTACTATTTTAAACTATTGTATAGTTACAACGTAATACTGTTATGGATTGAAAAAATACCTTTATAAAATAAAAAACATATTCCAAAATTATAACATAAGCACTATAAAAATTATTGTAAACTAAGAACTTAACAAAAGTTAAATTTTAAATGTTTAAATTAAGAATACTGAAGACATCAAAAATGTGATTGTTAT
Source organism: Acinonyx jubatus (assembly GCF_027475565.1). Lineage (NCBI taxonomy): Eukaryota > Metazoa > Chordata > Mammalia > Carnivora > Felidae > Acinonyx > Acinonyx jubatus. The sequence continues at coordinate 96,635,209 of NC_069381.1, read as the reverse complement.
AAACCATAGCATGATGCATACTCCTGATATCTTAAATGCTGACCTCTCTCTCCCACATTAGAATATGAAGATTTTCTAGATGTGTTTCACATTAATCATTAGTACATTAAATGTAGCAGGAACACTTCCTTTGAAAGGAATTTTGTGAAGAAATCTTTCACAAAGCTAATAGCTATACCATAATCTATTCTGTAAATCTGTACTCTACTAACAAAATGTTGCAGGACAAAATGTATCTTTTCTAAACAAACCTCTCTGGTGTGGAGAAGACCAGTCAGTTCTTGCTGTGTTCCTTTTAATTCTTCAGCAATCTTCTCAAATTGTTTCTTTTCATCTAAAAGCTTTTGGTTTTCTACCTATTTAAGAACACCATAAATCATGACAACCAAAGCACAAACGTATGCAAAATGATCAAACTACCTAACTAGAGTGAAGAGACTTACGAGTTTCTCTTTGGCTAAAATTTTTTAAAAAGAGAAAACAAGTATTTAATAAGTTAATTCCAAAACTAAATATGATAACAAAGGATTGAATAAACAGAGCCCTAAAATTTTTTATTTAAAAAAAATCAGACAGGTCATTGAATTCAAACCTTATCTTATGCATAATTCACTCCAATTTATTAGCATTTATTAGTCACTCACTATCCTACCAATCCTGTTTGTCTTTATACTGCACTAAAACGTGCTTCCCTATAACTTCCATGCAATTGTCATTGTTCTGCCTTTCTTAGTCGCAGAGAAGTCTAATTCCTTTTTTACATGATAGCTGACAAATATTTGAAGAGAATTATCAACACTCCCTAACTTTTCTTTTTCTCTTAACCATTCTAAAATCTCTAATTCTTATTATCATTCTTCCTATGAAATGGTTTTAAATTACTTCACTCCCCGAGGATTCCTTTGTCAATATACAATTTTAAATAAGGTATCAAGAATTAAATTCAATGTTGAAATATGGCCCTTTGTAGCAACGTGGATGGAACTGGAGAGTGTTATGCTAAGTGAAGTAAGCCATACAGAGAAAGACAGATACCATATGTTTTCACTCTTATGTGGATCCTGAGAAACTTAACAGAAACCCATGGGGGAGGGAAGAAAAAAAAAAAGAGGCTAGAGTGGGAGAGAGCCAAAGCATAAGAGACTCTTAAAAACTGAGAACAAACTGAGGGTTGATGGGGGTTGGGGGGGGGTGGGTGATGGGTATTGAAGAGGGCATCTTTTGGGATGAGCACTGGGTGTTGTATGGAAACCAATTTGACAATAAATTTCATATATTGAAAAAAAAAAGAATTAAATTTAATGTTCTAGACAATCAAGGATCAACAAACTACAGCCCACAGGCCAAATCCAGTCCCTACTTGTTTTTAATAAAGCTTTACTGTAATACAGCCAACATATTTATGTATTGTATATTCCCATTTTGCCTTGTAACAACGAAGCTGTATAGATGCAAGAGAGACCAACCACATGGCCCACAAAGCCTAAAAATTTGCTACTGGCCCTTTAAAGAAGAATTCTGTCAATCTTTGCTTTAGATGGGTCCTATACAATAGAACTTTCTGCAATAACAGGAACATGCAGTAGCTACTGATCACTTCAAATGTGGCTACTGGAGCTGAGGAACTGACTTGTTTTTTTTTTTAATTTGGTCTATTTTAATTAATTTAAATTTAAGTGCCACATTTGGCCTCTAGTTACCATACTGGATGGCACAGCTCTAGAAAGTGAGCAAGACTAAGTATAAAACAACCATTAACTCTTTACTTACAGGTGCTTAATTACTATCAACTCCTCCTGTTATCCAACATAGATTTAAGTCAATTTTCATGTTGTTTACTTAAGCATGAGATCACAACAGTGGAGCTATTTAAAATTTTGATACAGCTATAACATGATCGCATCTGTGATTTAAAAAGCTAACTCTAGCAATAGTGCATAGGAAGACCCAATTATATACAGACTACATATATACATATACACAAGTGTTTACAAATAAAAGACTAATCCAGTTTGAAAGATATACCTTGCAAACCATAAACATTCTTCAAGACAAAAAGATACTGTCAGAGATAAAGAGAGATATTAATAATGATCAAAGGTCTATTTGTCAGGAAGACAGAATAGTTCTATATGAATGTGAGACTTATAACAGAAATTCAAAGTACGTGAAGCAAACATTGACATAATTATAGAGAAATAGACAATTACTAAATCAAAATAGGAGATGTTAACACCCCTCAGTAATAATAGAACAGGACAAAAAAAAAAATCGACAACACTGAAGATTTTCACAACACCATCAATCAAATGAATCTAACTAACATTTAAAGAACACATATAGAACCTAACAACAGCAGAATACACATTCTTTTCAAGTACACATGGAACATTTACTAAGACAGATTATATCCTTTATAAATTTAAATAATAAAGTATATTCTTGAACCATAATGGAGACTAGAAATAAGTAAAAGAGGAAAATCTCCAAATACATGGAAATTAAATAACAGACTTCTAAATAACCCCAGGGTCAAAGAGGAAATCGAGAAATTAGAAAATATTTTAACCTAAATAAAAATGAAAATACAAGATATCAAAATTTGTGGGATGCAGTTAAGGAAGTGATTAAGTAAATTTATAGCATTAAATGTTTAAATGGAAAAGAAAGGTCTCAAAACAACAATCTAGGTTTTCATCTTAAGAACCTAGAAAAAGAACAAAATAAACCCAAGCAAGTAGAAGAAAGGAAATAATAAAGATAAGAGCCAAAACTGATGAAACTGAAAATGGAAAAACAGTAGAGAAAAATCAACAAAACACAAAGCTGGTTATTTTGAAAAGGTCAGTAAAATCAATAAACTTCTATCAAGACTGACAAGACAGAAGACACCAATCACCAATATTAGTAATCAAAGAGTATAGACTATAGACTCCATAGATATTAAAAAAATAACAGAATGCTACAAACAACTCTATGCACAGAAAGTTGACAACTTCAATGAAATGGACTAATTCCTTAGAAACCACAAACTACCAAATCACCTAAGATAAAACAGGTCACCTTAACAGTTCTGTAATAATGAAAAACATTAGATTCATAGTTTAAAATCTTGCCAAAAAAGAATCTCTAAGTCCAGATGATTTCACCAGAGAATTCTACCAAATGTTTAAAGAAGAAATAACACTAGTTGTATACAATCTCTTCCAGAAAACAGAAATGAAAGAAATGCTTCCCAACTCATTTTATGAGGCCAGTATTAGCCTGATTCCAAAACCAGATAAAGACCACTGAAGAAAACTATAGACTTCCCAAGAACACAAAACCAAAAATCCTCAACAAAATATTCATAAATTCAACAATTTAGAAAAAGAATAATATACCACACCAACTGGGATTTATCCCAGAAATGCAAGCCTGGTTCAATATTTGAAAATCAATGTATGACATTGATTAGAATATTAATATTCTAAATAAGAAAAACAACATGATCATATCAGTAAACACAGAAAAAGCACTTGACAAAATTCAACACAGATTCATAAGAAAAAAGCTTAAACTAGGAACAGAAGGGCACTTCCACCAAAAAAAAAAAAAACAAAAACTAGAATTAAACATCATATTTAATGGTGAAACACTGAATATTTTCCCTTAAGATCACATCAAAGATGTACATGGTCACCACTCCTTTTCAACATCATACTGGGAAGTCTGAGCCAGTGCAGTTAGACAAGAAAAAAAGAAATACAACTGTCCTTATTTGCAGACAAAATAACTGCCTACATAGAAAATTATAAGGAATGTGCAAAAAACTCCAAGAACTAGTAAGTCATTTTGAAAAGGGGTACCTGGGTGGCTCAGTGGATTAAAACATCTGACTCTGGGTTTCCGCTCAGGTCATGACCTCACTCACCAGCCATGAGATTGAGCCCCACATCGGGTTCAGCACTGACAGCATCTCTCCCTCTCTATCTGCTCCCTCCCTCTCTCTCAAAATAAACAAACATTAAAAAAATAAAAAATAAAATAAATAAATGATTTTGGCAAGACTGTAGGATACAAGGCCAATGCATAAAGCAATTGTATCCCCACCTGCTAGTAATGTACAACTGGAAAAATACAGGTTTTTTGAGAAAAGTACTTTTAAATACTACTTAAAACACTTTCCAGAAAGGAAATATTTAGGTATAAATACAACATGTACAGATCTGTATGTTGAAAACTAAAAAATGCTAAAGAATGAAGGAAGATCTATACAAATGGACAGATACCATGTTCATATATTAGAAGACCCAACATAAGTAATAACAGCAATTCAACCTAACTTGATTTCATACAATCACAATCATAATCACAATTACAATTACAATCACAATTACAATCATAATTCTGGTAGGATTTCCTTAGATAATAGACAAGCTGAAAATCTAGATGATAAAGGAACTAGGATAGCTAAAACAATTTTGAAAAAGAATATTAAAGCCAGAGGAACCACACTACCCAAATCTAAGACTAACTATTAAGCTACAGAAATCAAAACACTAATATGTCAGTGAATTGATAACAAATAGATCAAGAAAACAGAAATAGTCCAGAAACAGATCCACACAAATATGGCCAATTGATTTTTTATAAAAGTGCAAAAGCAATTCAAGGGGAAAAAAGAATCTCTTCAACAAATGCTAGTATCATCCTGGATTAACCTAAGTATTTAAATCTTAAATATCTCTCAAAACCATCCACTTTTTCCTCACCACTACTTCCCAGCCTAAGCTACAATCATCTCTCCTCTAGCTACTGTGATTGTCTGTCTAATTAACTGTTCTATCTTAATCTGTTCTCAATTCTGCAAGCCAAATGAGCTTTTCAAAATGCAAACCAAGTCACTCCCTACTGAAATTCTTTAGACTTTCCCATACCTCTTGGGATAATACAAAATTATCCTGATAAGATTTAAAAGGCCATGAACTGCCAAGCTCCTACTACCTAACTTTCTGGACTCATTTTGTACCATTCTCTTCTTTTCACTCGAGGTTGTACTCACCATACTCCTTCCTATTAAAGAAACTTTGCACATAAATATTTCCTCTACCTGATAAGCTCTTACTTCTCTGAATTTCAGTTCAATATTTATTTTTTTTAAAAAAGACTTTCCTGACCTAACTAGTTCAAATTCCTTAATTATAGGCCTCATAGCACTGAAAAGTAATCCTTTATTGCCTTTGTCACCATTGTAATATTACTTTTGAATGACTGCTTATATTTAAATGTGATTATTTCATGACTGTAGATCCATGAAAGCTGCATATGCATCCATTTGCTCCCAACCGTACCCCCAGAGTATAGCATAATAGAAACTCAACAAATATTTGTTAAAAGGGCAAATTTATTATTTTATTTATCCCTTACAACTACCCCATTAGCTATGTGCATTTCAGAGATGGAGATCTGAGGCATCAAGAGTTTAGTTAAATTGCTCTTAGTCATACAGTTAAGAAGCAAAGAGCTAGATTACCAATCAAAACATAATTTTAAGGACCAAGATATTGTGTTCTATTGCTGTCAAAATATAACAAAACCCTAAACCAGTTCTTGTCTGCATAGGAGTGAATCTTCACAGTAAAAATAATGCTTTAGTATTCATTCATTCAACAAATATTCATAAAGTGTCAGTCACTGTACTAAGTACTAGGTTTACAAGGAAAACAGGGCATGGATTCTTAGCCCTTAGCCCTTATGGGAGCATACATTCATTCCACTATTTATTAACTGAAGACCTACTGTATACCACCTACTGTGCTAAGTAAGGGGGAATCAAAAGGGTGAATAAAGCTTTAAATAATTTTACCAAAAATAAAGTAATTCTATTTGTGGTAAGTGCTATACAGGAAAAGTACAGGGTGGCTATGGGAACAGGCCATACAGAGACCTAAACTAGATAAGAATATTAAAGAGAGGTTTCCTAAACAACTGATATTCAAGCTGAAACTTAAAGTATAAGTCTGCATTATCAAATCTGAAAGCAATGTAAACATTACTATTCACAAGAGTTTGAGTTAAAGCAATTCAGTGGAGAAAAGATAAGCATTTGGAAATAATGCTTCCCAAGAGATGGAAGAATCAGGAGTTGCAAAGTCAGGTAGAGACACAATAGGTTAAACCCACCATCAAATATCTATAATCATAAACAATACTATATAGCAAGGGTTGGCAAACTACAGCCTGCTAGACAAAATCAGCCCACAATCTCTTTCTGTAGGCCCTTGACCTAAGAATAATTTTTACATTTTATTTAAAAATAAAAGAGAGGAGGAGGAGAAGGGGGTGTGGAAATAGGAGAGGAGAATTAACATTCTGTATATAGCTTATAAAGCCTAAAATATTTACTATCCAGTTCTTTAAATAAAAGTTTGCCACCCATGCTCCACACATTATAATCAATTAAAACATAATGAAGCCTACCCTAACAAATTCATTAAACGTGATTCTATCTGAACACTTAACATAGCTACTGAATATATAACATACATATCTTCCTTAAAAGTGTAGCTTTATGGTTCAAAGGTATCAAAGGCATACCAAATTTACAACCAGCTATATCGTATGCATTGCTCTTACTTAAATGTACTGTCAACACATGTTCAAATAACATAAACACTTTAGCCAAGACAGATGTATAAAACTTGGTACAGATAAGAATGTGATTTACTAAAACACAAGTGTATTTTTTTATATTTAGCTGAAAACACTAATATAAAATATCTGTAGTGTATGAGACTAGGTCAACAGATTCATATTATTTTGAAAAATAACTGCTCTATATTAGTAAGAGAAACTATATACTTACCAAGATTTTCTTCAATTCTTCAAGTTCTACTTCTTTGTTATTTTTAAGCTTAGTCATCTCTTCTAAAATAAGCAAAAGAATAAAAGGTGTGAAAAGCCAGATTAGAAGAACAGGAAAGGAGAGATGAGAAATAAGAATACCACAGTTTGAAAGGGAAGAAAACCGAGATGGTTTAGTGCAACTAAAGAAAGCACCATAAAAGGACAGGTTTCATTCTTTCTCATTGCCAAGTAGTATTCCATTGTATATATAAACCACAACTTCTTTATCCATTCATCAGTTGATGGACATTTAGGTTCTTTCCATAGTTTGGCTATTATGGCCTTTTGTAACAACAGGGATGGAACTGGAGAGTGTTATGCTAAGTGAAATATGTTACACAGAGAAAGACAGATCCCATATGTTTTCACTCTTATGTGGATCCTGAGAAACTTAACAGAAGACCATGGGGGAGGGGGAGGGGGAAAAAAGTTATAGAGGTAGGGAGGCAAACCATAAGAGACTCTTAAAAACTGAGAGTAAACTGAGTGAGGGTTGATGACGGGTAGGAGGGAGCGGAAAGTGGGTGATGGGCGTTGAGGAGGGAACCTGTTGGGATGAGCACTGGGTGTTGTATGGAAACCAATTTGACAATAAATTTCATATTAAAAAATAAATAAGTAAATGCCTTAGGTAAAAAAAATAAAATAAAAAAGAAAGAAAGCACCATAAAGCATAGAGGAAGTCCAAATGGAACTACGCAAAAATAATGGATATGTATTAATAGCAATGTTTGTATCAAGTTAATTCCACAACCAAATGAGCCCGGAGTTCATTAGTCAAAATAAGCAATACACACGCGCGCGCGCGCGCGCACACACACACACACACACACACACACACACACACACACACATATTCCAAATATATTTGGAATGAGGTCACTCAGCATGTACCTTTACCTTTAATTCATCACTGTCTAAATGCCTGGCCTCTTAATCTTCACTCTCAACTAAAAAGGACAAGTGATCCACTTTTCTCAAGCTAATTCTGACCATTGTACTCTGGACTTCAACATTCCTACCTCCTCTGAGACTTTAGTTGCTTATATAACCAATATATATATACTGACTCTCTGTAAAGGAATCTTTCATTTCCCCCATCCCATCAAAACATCTATTTGAATACAAAACAATCTGACTGACCTTTCTGCCTCTTCTTACTACTGTCCAATTTCTTTGGTTTGCAAACAAATTCCTGTTTGTTATCTACACATTTCTTTCTTAGTCCTATGCAAAACTAATGCCTATCTCATGACATTACACTAATTACATCTCTAACATTATTTTACATTATTTATAAGTATTTATAAATAGAAATACTTTAATATTTATAAATAATTCATAATTTATATTAAATATTTATAATTACGTTATTAAAACTATGACCCTCAATAACCATTCTGTGGTACAATTCTCAGTCCTCTTTATTGTGGAGCTTTCTGGCATTTAATGCTATCAACTACTCTCTATTTTTCTTTGATTTTCAAGACCTTGTGTTATTTGCATTTCCTGTTTTCTCTGCTGACACCCTTCTTTTTTTTTTTCCTACCCTAAATAATAACACTCTACACAAGGCTTTTATGTCTATCTTTTATTAATTCAGTATTAGACTAATAAATTTATAAAACTTTTCCAGGCCAAACCACCTTTATCCTCCTTTCTTAAATTCTTTAACTGCCTACAAAGTTCCCAAATGATGCCTAGCTGTCAGCTACAATTTTATTGTATTTGAAACATTGTCTTTCTTCACTGTTAATTAAGGGTTTTTAATAAATGGAGATATAAGAGATTTACTGGAAATTTCCAAGACTCTGTACATTAAAAATAAACAGGGGTACCTGGGTGGCTCAGTTGGGTAAGTGTCTGACCTCTGCTTGGGTCTGATCACATGGTTCGTGAGTTTGAGCCCTGCGTCAAGCTCTGAGTGGACAGCTCAGAGCCTGGAACCTGCTTTGGATTCTGTGTCTCCTTCTCTCTCTGCTCCTCCCCCGCCTGCACACACACTCTCTCTCAAAAATAAATATTTTAAAAAAATAATAAAAAACAAAAGTGAAAAATAAAAATATTGTAATAATTGCCCACAATTTTTAAGGAAAAATCAAACAAATAGGAAATGCCAGCATGGAGTCAAAAGAAACACCTGTCACAAGCAAAGCTTATTTAACCACAATTTTCATTTTAGGTAAAAAGAGTTTTTCAAACTCAAGGATTAATTAAAAATAGTTGACTAAGCATATCTTCACATTCTCTCATCCCCACTCCCATAAAATTTTTTAAAGATATATATATGTGTATATATATATACATATATATATATAAAATATAAATCATATATAAAAATATATGATGAGGGAGTGCAGGACAAGCTGAGGGCAAAACACAGGCTAATGGCACCACCCACCCCCAGGTGGGATATGTGTGATATTCCTCAGACAGTCCTGGCTACCCAAGAATAAAGGAAAGGGATTTAAGTGTTTGCCATGATGATGTGGAAAACGAAGACAAATGAAAAATTAAATTGCCTTACTGTCTACAGCCCACTGACAAGTCCTTGGAACAGGCAGAGTGACCTCTGCTAGGGACAAAAGGAAATCTTGGCTTATCCTGACCCCCCAGGAATCTGTAAGTCTACTTCAACATATAAAAATTCCTTTGGAAACTTCCTTTATCTCAACTCCCCTAAGATATATGCTGGCAATTATACTCCAAGCTTATGGCCCCCTGATATACATATGAAGGGTCTCATGATAGGTTTTACTGAACGGTAATAAATGGTGTTTTCCTAACACAGCTAGCCCCTCAAAGTCCTGGAAACCTTCCTTCCAAAATACCTTAGAGAGTTACTCTATCCCTAATCCCCTCCCAACCTGAGGGTATATAATCAGTTACTTGTCACAACCCCAGCACAGCCCTTCCTGCCCACGGGTCCTGTCCCTGTGCTTTAATAAAATCACTTTTTACACCAAAGATGTCTTCGAGAATTCTTCCTTGGCCGTCCGCTCTGGACCCCACCATCACCCCAAAACCTCATCATATATATATATTTACAACAATAACAAAACCAGACAGACTACCATAAACAAACCAAAATACTGAAGAATCCTAGAAGGAGGAGGGGTCACCTACATTAATTCATTGAAGACTATGTGCAACAACTAGACCAGGTGACTATACCTCCCACCACAGAGTCCACCTCAGGTTAAATCAAAGATCCTAGGAATTGGAGCCCAAGGGGTAAGGCAGTGCCCCCAAACAGCTCATGATCTCTACAAACAATCCCCTAAATCCAAAAGATTAGCTACCGAGCCCACCCTTCCCTACAGTACCTCCCATCTCCCCCCAACATAATCAGAAAAATCACATTATAACATATGTGGGAGAAAAAAGATTCTCAAATATTTAGATGAGTAAATAATCAAAAATCACCAATTAGTGAAGAAAAGCAAAACCATAAATGTTAGGCACCAAATTCAGAGAAGAACTAAAATAAAACTCAAGAAGGAATTAATAGAGCAAACAGAAGCAGAAATCTTGCTAAGTATAGTATGTTCCAACAGGATACAATATCCATGAAATTAATCACCTAGAGCTCTCAGAAACTTAAAATTTGGTAACTAAGACTTTAAAAACAGCAAAGTAGGGGTGCCTGGTGATTCAGTCATTTGAGTATCCAACTCTTTATTTCAACTCTAGTCATGATCCCAGGGTCGTGGGATCTAGCCCCATGTCGGGCTCTGCACTAAGCATGGAGCCTGCTTAAAGATTCTCTCTCTGGGGCACCGGAATGGCTCAGTTGGTTGGACATCCGACTTTGGCTCAGGTCATGATCTCATGGTTCATGGGTTTAAGTCCTGCATGGGGCTCTGTGCTAATAGCTTGGAGCCTGGTTTGGATTCTGTGTCTCCTTCTCTCTCTCTGCCACTCACCTGCTTGTGCATGCACTCTCTCTCTCTGTCTCTCAACAAATGAATAAACATTTTTTTAAAAAATTAAAAAAAAAAAAAGATTCTCTCTCTCTCCCTCTGCCTCTCCCCACCCAGCTCATGCATGTGCTCTCTACCAAAAACAAAAAAAGGCAAATTAAACATATCTAAAGACTGAATTATTAGGGGGAAGCCAAAAAAACCTTTTTTCCCAAAATTCCCCTCAAAATAAACTAAAAAGTAAAGAGTTTAAGAGAGAAATTTTAAAATATAAAGATTGGGGCGCCTGGATGGCTCAGTTGGTAAAGCGTCTGACTTCGGCTCAGGCCATGATCTCATGGCTTGTTAAGTTCAAGCCCCGTTTGGGGCTCTGTGCTGACAGCTCAGAGCCTGGAACCTGCTTCTGATTCTATGTCTCTCTCTCTGCCCCTTCCCTACTCGTGCTCTCTCTCTCTCTCTCTCTAAGAATAAAAACATTAAAAAAATTTTTAAATAAAAATATAAAAGATTCAGAATTTCTAAAATCCACCTATCAAAATTTACAGAGAGAGAGAACAATGACACTAGAAAAGAAGAATTAAGAGAACTTTTCAGAGCTGAAGACAGTGTCCTCAGATTCAAGAGCTCACCAAATGCTAGCAAAAGTGGGATATGATTCCACTTTTAAAAGATAGTCTCTCATGCCTGTACCACTCAAACGGCTTCTAATATGATTTCTCCTCTTTGTCCTTTTCCTATCATCATTCCCCACCCACCACCAAATTTATTTGCCATACAAAAGTCGCAGTGATCCTCTAAAAATGTAAACCACAGGCACCTGGGTGGCTTAGTCAGTTAAGCGTCTGACTTTGGCTCAGGTCATGATCTCATGGTTCATGAGTTTGAGCCCTGCTCAAACTGACAGGTAGGGCTCTGCACTGACAGCATGGAGCCTGCTTGGGATTCTCTCTCTCTCTCTCTGGCCCCTTCCCCACTTGTGTGCACCCTCTAAATAAATATTTTTTAAAAAGACAAAGATTTGCAAGATAGAGTTAAATTAGTTAGATCTTACAAGCTAGATAGATATTAAAAGTTAGAAACAACAGCACTGGATAACCAATTAGAAGTGAAAAGTAAGGGAGAAAGAACAGTACAGAATATCATCCAAGATTTTGATTCTGAGAACTATACTATTAACCAAAGAAGGAAATAAGCTAATGCTCAGTACTTATGTCATTGTTAATGCTGCTCTCCTACACATAATGCTTTACACATTCCATCATTCTCTACAACTACCCAAAGCCGCTTTATACCTTAAAGTCTACTTTTAAAATCTACCTCTTCTAGAGAATCATTTCCAATTCTGCAGTCCACATTGATACCTTTGGCTTCCTCTTGTCATCAACATTAACACATCTCCATCAGCAACAAGTCTGTGAGCATTCACCTCAAATATATAAATACGTATAAAACACAAATACGTACTTATATATCGTGTAAAATTTTAAAGTATAAATATGTGTACTATACTAGTCATTATGAAATATATGCAAAGCATAAAATAAATAGAAATAGAAACTCTAATATTCCCTTCTCTTAATAGAATTCTTGCTCATCCCCTCATTTTGGAAACATTGCTCTAATGATTTTATGTGTTCAACCTTTCTCTCATTAAATTAGAGAGTTCTCTATTATGAGAAAAATCACCTTATGCATTTGATTTGTTAATCTGACAATAACAGCCACTTAACTTCAATATCAGACTGAATTGTTACACATAAATATCCACTAAAGATATTTTAAGGACTAAAATTATTCCTTAGTCTACCACATTCAATTGAATAATTCTAAGAAAGTAGGTATGTGCAGTGATTTAAAATACTACATTATGCTTTGAATGAAGATTTAAAAATTAGATGAAAAATGCATTTACAGTCATTGTAATATAAAATAATACCAAAGGAATTATTTACCACTGAAAAGTACAATTTTGGATGCTCAAATATTGGTCTAGTCTATAGTGGGAGATTAAGCATTGCCAAAGGAAAGGCATAAATAAGTTTCGAAGTTCAACCAAACATCCTAACAGGGCAAAATTTCTTACAATTATTTTAATTACACAATTTTTCAAACCAAATAATAAAGTTTACAGAATGTTGTGGAGACAGTCTAGAAAACACCTGCAAATTCCTGAGTTAATTTATAAAAATAATTCTTTTCACCAAAATTGGAAAAATGTTTTTATATCTTTATAATTCTGCACATCTGTACATATGAAGATTTGTAAATATGAAATACAGGAGTTAAATTAGGATTAGCTAATTAAAGGGTTATAAATTCACAACTACAGAACTTCTTTCTCTTTTGGCCATGAAATCTATTGAGTATTAACAATACTACGTGACAAAACAGGATAGCATTCTCCTATAGATAGTTCATAATCCAACATGACTAATCAATAAAATGTCAAAATTCAATTAAAATATAACAGACCTTTTCCATTAAGAATTATTAAGGCCTCTAAATCCTAAAATAAGAAAAATAAACTAGAAACATCTCTTAAGCTCCTTCCACTTCTAGACATCTATGAATTGCATAATGGTACAGAATAGTCTTTCTTAAGGTTTAAATTTTCTGTCTTTGAAAATCAAATTAAAAGTTACAAAATAATTATTATTGATAAATGACAAAGGAGAAACTATATCATAATCTGAAATAGCATTTATATCTGTATAATAGACTAATATTATCACATACACGTTATTCTCTAAATCTTACCGAGTTCACTTGATTTCTGCTGAAGCTTCATGGTAAGTATTTTCAATTGATCTTCACTTTTTTCCAATCTTGTAAAATATTAATTTACATGTAAAACATTCTTTTAATCACAATTCACCTAGTAACTAAAACTGGTGCAATTTAACAATATATCTTTCACAGATTCACCCAATTAAACAATTTTTGAGTATCTACCATGCCATATAGTATAACATTTCAAAATAAGGTATCACTATTATTAATCCATAGTTGTATATTAATTATATCTGCATAAAACCTTAAAGCTTATGGTCACAATTTATCTCTTAGCTATTGATGATAATCAAATTAATGCATCCTAGAACTTTAAAAGAGACTGAATATGTAACTACTGTTACATTGAATTCTGCCTTAGAAACAATATAAATGTGAGAATTGGGCAATCCACTTAACTCTTCTAGCTTTCTGCTTCCTCATCTATAAAACTGAGGTAATTGGGGGCCCCTGGGTGGCTCAGTCAGTTAAGCATCCGACTTCAGCTCAGGTCATATCTCGCTGCTGGTGGGTTTGAGCCCTGCATCGGGTTCTGTGCTGACAGCTTGGAGCCTGGAGCCTGCTTCAGATTCTGTGTCTACCTTTTTCTCTCCCCTCCCCAGTTCTCTCTCTCTTTCCCTCTCTCTCTCTCTCTCTCAAAAATAAATACTTAAAAAAAATTTTTTTAACTGATATAATTGGAACAGATGATACTTAAGCTAACTTACAATTTCAAAATTTGAAAATCACCTATAAGATCAACAAAGAATATATAAGATGAGCTGAAGTAGAAAAACTAGCTTTTCTTCCACCACCATACATAAGCAGTACAGAAGAAATACTACTAGGTTCAGGTCATGAATTCACAGAAAAGCGTGTTCCTGTCTTTCATCCTACTAGACTTACTAAACCCTAATGCTAATGGGACAAAAATAATAACTTAGGCCTCATAACACAGCTTTAAAAATACACATATAGTGAAAACAGAGTAAGTTTTTAATTCAAGCTTTAGACAAACTGTTATTTAGATGAAATTCAAATGAATATCTTATATATAATATTCATTAATTCATTAATTTAATAAAAAAATGTTTTGAGTACCTACCCTATACCAGGCTAGTACTAATTTTATACATCAGAGAGGTTACAGACCCAAGTAAAACAAACCCACAACCTGGGAAGTTATTTCTATGAAGCTAATAATGATCCACAGTTTAATTAAATATGTCCTATCACTGCATCAGCACTTATGAGCTTGTTTATATAGCTGGACTCTGTGGCCAAGTATGCATGGGAACTATCCTAAAGAATACCTGCTATCTTTTCCCAGGACACCTGCCTACCTAATACAAACTTTTAAAATGTATTCCCATTTTATAAATTAAAAAAGAGACTTACTTGGTTACAGATACTATAGGAATTAGAAGTCACTTGACAATGAATAGAAAATACAGTGAATATTGGAAATAAATTGTTTTTATCAGCTAAATAAAAATAGCTTTACCTTTGCTGTTCTGTTGTCAATAATTCTTTCAAGCTACAGACAGAAGTTTTAAGTTCAGTAAGCACAAATGAATGAGCAGCTTTAGCTTTATTAAATTCTTCCATCTGAGTTTCTTTTTCTCCAGTGAGCTGATATATTTTTTTTGTTGCTACCTGTAAATCTTCCTCTAAAGCCTTCTGAGTAATCTAAATGAAATAAAATACAAAACAAAAGCTATAATCCAAGGGCCTTAAGAAAAAAACTGAACTCATCTGCCTTTGCCGCCTCTCCTCCCTCCTTATTATTCTATCACCCTCTTCCATTACCCCACCCTGGCCAATTTCAATGCCCATTCAGTATTCCTACTTCAATTTACCATTCTCCCAAAGCCAACCTATAGTCCCAACCTCCCAATGGAGTCTTCTTAGCCCACAGTGTTTTTCCATTTTTAGAACTACTGTAACAATTTTAGCCTGAATCACTCTGTTGGTATTTAGCAGAGTCTTCTATCTTATAGTTTTGATGCGTTTTTACCCAATGTTTCTAATTAAACTATAAGCATTTTGTAGACTGGGATGAAGTTCCGGGTCCTTGTACACAGTATTAGCATTTTATAAGTATTTACTGACTCATAGTGTGAGGCTTATCACACACGAATCAGTTTTTAAATCATACCACACTTCTTTGCAAAGACATTTTAGTATCTTCTAGTTCTGATGTCAAATGATCCTGCTTCTCATTTGATTCTTTTAAGTTTTCATTCTGTAATTCTAAAAAAGAGAGTTGTGGATTGGTAGTACTTAATAAAAAAATACATACCAAGAAAACCAATTATTTGTTCAACTACTTTTCTTTCCTCCATGAGATACTCCAAAATGAAGGAAAATTATGCAAATATAGATGCACTGATATTGGCCATCATCTACTTTTACTGACTTTTCAAGACTATTAACTCCCAAGTACTCACCAGTAAACATGAGGATGTTTGATGCTACATTTTAATAACAGCTAAACAAAGGAAACAATCTAAATATTCAATAGGAGATAAATTAAATTATGATGGTACATACACACAATGGCATACCATGTAACCACTATAAAAGATAATGGACTTCATTTATTCCAAATTGGAATACATATTCACAGAATATGTATTAAATAAAAAGGGCAGAATAAAAAGGGCAAGTTTAAATGGTATTTATAGAAATAATGCATATGAAAGGAAACAATACAAAAATATTGCAAGTTATTTACCTCTTAATGGTGAAATTATTCAATACTTTATTTTTATCATTGCACATCTTGATTTTTAGAGTTTTCTAAAATATTACATTTATATATTGAAATATTATGAAAAAAGGCTTTTGACTCTATAGCTAATATTTATTAAATACTAAATGTTACGTACTAGTCTATGTGCTTTATATGTGTGCATTCTACTTTTAAACCTCATGGAAAAAATAGGGTGAAAAAAGAAGTTCATGCTCTTCCCTGAATTCAAATTATTCTATGTCCTCTTACTAGCTACCTAAACTTAGGCATGATAATAAAGTAGTCTGTCACTACTTTTCTCAACTGGAGAAAGAGAATAATCATAGTTATTCATATCTTGAAGGACTAAACAAAATAATGCAACTTAAAATGTTTAACCACAGTGTCTAGCATATATAGTCAATTAGTGTTAATGATTAGTATGATAATGATGGTGTAAACTAGAAACTGGGCCTTAAAAATTCATGGTATTTACAATGCAAGCAGACAAATAATCAATGATAACTGCTGATGGGCACTCACTCAGAAATTCTGGAAATATACAGACGGGGAACCTAAGCCAAAAAGGATCAATAAAAGTTAGAGGTAAGGGGAGACAGACATAAAGAGGGAAAGTTCAAGGAAGGCTTCCAGAAAGTGACAGATCAGTTCAAACATTTGAAAGCCAGTAAGAATTAATAAGAGTAGTGGGAGCTAGGAGAGAAAGAAATATCACAGACAGGTCAAAGAGCATGTACAAAGACAAAAATGAAAGAGACAAGATGACACATCTAAATGTCTAAATGAAATGCATTTCAGTAGCATGAAACATAAAGTAAGAGGGAAGAATCATAGCAATTATGGTTAGAAAAATAACAAGGACAAGATAACAGGATTTATATGACTTGTTCAGAGGTAGTTCAGAAGTCATAAAGACTATGAAAAATGATGAAAGATGCTAGACCACAGAATGTTTCAAGTTCATATTTTTTTAAAGTTCCACTCTGAAAATCTGTGTAGAAATGAAAAGGTTAGTGGTCCACCTCTGAAAACAAAATGGGAAAAATAGATCTGGAGAGAGGAAATGATTACCAAAGACTATGGTGTCTGCTATGGTACTATTTATTATAGTCTGGTAATAAATGTCTCCTCTGAGAAATCATAATCACAAACTAGTACTTCAGCATGTATGAGAACTGAATGTATGCTGCTTGAATGTCCTAAAAAGCTCCAAGCCGAAACTTAATTTGAAATGTCCTTAAGTTCACCCAGGATTCCAGAACTGCTAATGCAAATTTTCTCTGTAGAAATTTACTTCCAATCCAAGTCTTAAAGAAGTTCCACAGATGAAGTTACATGACCTCAAAATCACAAGAGAAAACAAAGCACCATGAGCAGAGTCAGCATAATAAATGAAAGGCGTACTTGGATCTGCAAAAATTTCAGATGTTAGAATTACTGGCTGTGGATTAAAAAAAAAAAAGTATTATAACATTCTTTAAAAACTAAAAAAGGAAGATATCTATAAACTAAATAAGACTTCTAGAAAAGACTTTTTTTTTAATTTTTTTAACGTTTATTTATTTTTGAGACAGAGACAGAGCATGAACGGGGGAGGGTCAGAGAGAGAGAGGGACACACAGAATCTGAAACAGGCTCCAGGCTCTGAGCTGTCAGCACAGAGCCCGACGCGGGGCTTGAACTCACGAACCGCAAGATCATGACCTGAGCCAAAATCGGACGCTTAACCGACTGAGCCACCCAGGCGCCCCTAGAAATGACATTTATAAAACTGAAACTGAAAATTCCATTGGGGTAATGAGTAAGGTATGTCATTCAAACATTCCTCTAAAAAGGAATAAAAACCCAGGATCAAATATTAAGAATATTAAAATCATTAAGCTCCTGACAAAATCGTAAGAAATTACCAGGACCAAGTGAAGGAGAAAACAGAAACTTGGAGAAGTAAGATAAGCACAGAAACCCTCTTTTGCCCTGAAAGCATTTGCAGATCCTGGCAAAGTTAGACTTTTGATTTGAAATGAGGTGATGAAAAAATGAGGTCAGGAAAAGAAACATGAAAACCCAAAAAGACTGTGTAAGACAAAGAATCCAAGAACTGAGGCACCTGGGTGGCTCAGTCAATTGAGCGTCCCACTTCGGCTCAGGTCATGATCTTGCACTTCATGGGTTCAAGCCCCATGTCAGGCTCTGTGCTGACATCTCAGAGCCTGGAGCCTACTTCAGATTCTGTGTCTCCCTCTCTCTCTCCACCCCTCCCCAGCTTTCCTCGCTCTCCTCTCGCTCTCTCAAAAATAAACAAACATTAAAAAAGGAAAGGAATCCAAGAACTAAACCTCTATACAATAAGCTGAGACACTGTTTATGTAAAGGAAGCCAAAGGAAACCAATCCTCAAGCAGATTTGCAGCCCAGGTTCCCATGACCTGAGTGGTCCAAGGAACCCGAAGCCTTGAAACTGAAGCTCGGAGCCTGGAGCCTGCTTTGGATTCTGTGTCTCGTTCTCTCTCTGCCCCTCTCCCACTTGTGCTCTGTCTCATTCTGTCTCTCAAAAATAAATAATAAATGTAAAAGAAAAAAAAGAAAATTTGAATAGACCCATAACCACTGAAGAAATTAAATCTTACTCAAAAACCTCCCAACAAACAAGACTCCAGGGCCAGACAGCTTTCCAGGGGAATTCTACCAAACATTTAAATAAGAGTTAATACCTATTCTTTTGAAACTGTTCCAAAAAATACAAATGGCAGAAAAACTTCCAAACTCATTCTATAAGACCAGCCACTATCTGGATTCCAAAACTAGATAAAGACCCCCACTAAAAAGGAGAACCACAGCCCAATTTCCCTGATGAACATGGATGCAAAAATTCCCAACAAGATACCAGCAAACCAAATCCAACATTACATTAAAAGAATTATTCACCACGATCAAGTGGGATTTATTCCTGGGATACAGGACTGGTTCAACATCTACAAATCAACCAACATGATACATCACATTAATAAAAAATAAAAAGAACTACACGATCCTCTAAAGAGAGAAAAACCATTTGACAGTATACAGCATCCTTTCTTGATAAAAACCCTCAAGAAAGCAGGGACAAAAAGAAACATACCTCAACATCACAAATGCCATATAGGGAAGACCCACAGCTAATATCATCCTCAATGGGGAAAAACTGAGAGCTTTCCCTCTAAGGTCAAGAACATGACAGAGATGTCCACTCTCACCACTGTTGTTCAAGATGGTGTTGGAAGTCCCGGCCTCAACATTCAGACAACAAAAAGAAATAAAAGGCATTCAAATCCACATGGAAGAAGCCAACTTTTCACTATTCACAGATGACATGATACTCGATATGAAAAACCCAGAAGACTCCACCAAAAAACTGCTACAACTGATACATGAAATCAGCAAAGTCACAGGATATTAAATCAACGTACAGAAATCTGTGGAATTTCTATACACCAATAATGAAGCAGCAGCAAGAGTAATCAAGGAATTGATCCCATTTACAACTGCACTGAAAACTATAAAATACCGAGGAATAAACTTAACCAAAGAGATAAAAGATCTATATGCTGAAAACTACAGAAGACACAAGAAATGAAAAAACATTCCAGGCTCATGGACTGGAAGAACAAATATTGTTAAAATGTCAATACTACAGAAAGCAATCTATGTAGTCAATGCAATCCCTATCAAAATAACACCAGCATTCTTCACAGAGCCAGAACAAAGAATTCTAAAATTTGTATGGAACCAGAAAAAACCCTGAATAGCCAAAGTAATGTTAAAAAAGAAAACCAAAGCTGGAGGCATCACAATTCTGGACTTCAAGCTGTATTACAAAGCTGTAATCATCAAGACAGTATGATATTGGCACAAAAACAGACAAACGAATCAATGGAACAGAATAGAGAACCCAGAAATAGACCCACAAATGTATAGTCAACTAATCTTTGACAAAGCAGGAAAGACTATCCAGTGGAAAAAAGGGAGTCCCTTCAGCATATGATGTTGGGAAAACTGGACAGTGACACGCAGAATGAACCCGGACCACTGTCTTACACAAAAATAAACTCAAAATGGATGAAAGACCTAAATGTAAGACAGAAAATCATCAAAATCCTACAGGAGAAAACAGGCAATCTTTTTGACCACGGCCACAGCAACTTATTCTAGACATGTCTCCGGAGGCAAGGGAAACAAAAGCAAAAATAACTATTATATTTCATCAATATAAAAAGTTTCTGCACAGTGAAGGAAACAATCAACAAAACTAAAAGGCAACCAATGGAATGGAAAAAGATATTTGCAATGACATACTGGATAATTGGTTAGTATCCAAAATCTATAAAGAACTTACCAAACTCAATACCCAAAAAACAAATAACCCAGTGAAGAAATGAGCAGAAGACGTGAACTTTTCCAAAGAGGACATCCAGATGGCTAACAGACACATGAAAAGATGCTCAATATCACTCATCATCAGGGAAATACAAATCAAAACCACAATGAGATACCACCTCACACTGGTCAGAATGGCTAATATTAACAACTCAGGAAACAACAGATGTAGAATTACCCTACAACCCAGCAATTGCACTACTAGGTATTTATCTGAAGGATACAAAAATGCTGATTCAAAGGGGCACATACATCCCAATGTTTATAGTAGCTCTATCAACAATAGCTACATTATGGAAAGATCCCAAATGTCCATTGACTGACGAATGGATAAAGAAGATGTGGTATATATAAACAAAGGAAAATTACTCAGCGATCAAAAAAAATGAAATCTTGCCATTTGCAACAACATGGATGGAACTAAAGTGTACTATGCTAACCTAAATGAGTCAGTCAGAGAAAGATAAATATCGTGTGATTTCACTCATATGTGGAATTTAAGAAACAAAAGAAATGAACATAGGGAAAGGGAAGGAAAAATAAGATAAAAACAGAGAGAGAGACAAACCATAAGAGACTCTTAAAGTACAGAGAACAAACTGAAGGTTGCTGGAGGGGTATTGGATGGGGTGGGGGGATGGACTAAAGAGGGAATGGGCATTAAGGAGGGTACTTGCTGGGGTGAGCACTGGGTATTACATGCAAGTGATGAATCACTAAATTCTACTTATGAAATCATTATTACACTATATGTTAACTTGGATTTAAATAAAATTTTAAAAATAATTTAAATATTTTAAAAATAAATTAAAAAGAAAAGCAAATTAGACACAGAAGGTGGGATTAGGTAACAGGTCAATAGAAGATCTCCCAACTGAAACAAAGAAAAAATAAAAGATATACCGCATATGGGACACAATGAAAAGTAACTTAAATGAATACATTTCAGTGCTTATGAGTCTGCAGAATCACAGAGAATTAGTTACTTAATACCAGGAAATTGTTTCCAGTTTAAATGAGAAGATTAAACATACATTCATTCATCCTAACAACTCTTTAGCTATTATGTACACAGCAACATGCTAGGCATTGAATTACACAGATACTTAATGAAATACAGCCCTGCCTGCAAAACACCCATAGTCACAGATGAGTAATGGTTAAGCCATTCTTAAGAATAAGGAGTTCACTGGAATTTAGGCAAAATATTTGGAGTGGAGGTAAGAGGCTCATTTGTGGTAGAGGAAGTAGCCAAAATCATGATGGAGAGGTAAGAAGAACAAAAAACGTATGGGAAGTTAAACTATTTCATACCTGGAGTATACCGATTTAGTAATGACAGTAATGTAAAATGAGTGGGCATCGTTTCACCCAAACTATGTAATCATTTGCCATGTGAAAAAAAGAATTTTTTTTTAAGAGAGAAGTGACAAATATCACAAGATCTATATGATGCTCTGGAAGGTATACAGTATTTCACAAAGTGTATTATGCCTTCCAAGTGCCCTGCTACCTAAACAAGTTTGAAAAATATTCAATAAGGTGGTCTAAACATAACATGACATTCAAGAACCTTCACAATCTGATCCAAACATTCTTTTCCAGTCATGTACCTGAGTTCTCTAAGATATAAACACACAAATCAGTGTTTCAAATATACCCTAACTCTGACACTTCTATGACTTGCACAAGGCATTTCTTCTGCCTACATTCTCCCCTCCAATTCAGTAGAGAAACTTTAATCATCAAAGGTATATTTAGTTTAACAAGCAATTTTCCCTAATACCTTTCCCAATACCTCTAGAGTGTTCCCAGGGTATTCATTCATTCATGAAATATTTATTGAGTATGCTGTGTGCCAAACACTGTTCTAGGCACTTGGAATGCATCAGTAAACAAAAGAAAGAAAACCCTTGTTTTCTTGAAGCATTCTGTTGAAATTCTGAAGAAAGGGACAGTATGGAAAAGTGAAAAGAGCATATGTACACTGAAAAATCTCCCTAAGTGACTCTATTACACCCTCCTCCAAAGATCCAATCCAGGTTGAGAATTACAGCACTAGAAAGCATTACGACAAAACTGTAATGAAAGCCAAAATTTTAAATATAACAAGAGTAATACACAAGACACATTGTTATATTTTCTTATGTAAATTCTTACTTGTCTTTTCCTCTAATCGATTAACTTTATCTCTGGATTCCTCCAGCAGAAATACCAAATTTTTCATTTCATTTTCTTTCTCAGTATTTTGGAGCAATAGTAGTGATACCTAAAATGAAATATTTAAATAATACAATATAAATATGAAAAATTAAATATAATACCTTAGCTTTTACCATTACCTACGATTATTTATGTACTTGTTTATATGCTTTTCAACTGGTTGTGCCTGGCATTTAGTACATATTTGCATAATAAACATTTACTAAGTGAATGAACAAACTAATATGATCTACCCAATGATCTACCCGATATTATAATATGCATTTCAAGTTAGTACTTAGAATACACAGATAATGAAATAGATATATAATGAAATCTATCGGCTCATTTATTCCATAAATATTATGGAGCACCTCCTTCATTCCACAAACCATAATAAGCATTGAGTATACAGAGATAAGGAAACTTACCTTAAAGAAACTCAGAGCCTACACCAGGAGACAACTATACTTGAATATTATTAGTAACAGGACAAAATGTTATATGAATCAGCACACACACACACACACACACACACACACACACACACACAGACCTAAATCAGTCTTAGAGGATGTAAACAAAAATTAATCCTTCTCAGAGTACTGAATTGAGTCTTGATAGACAAATAGAAATTAATCAAACACAGAAATTAACATTCTAACTCATACAAGAACACAAAGGATCAAGAGATGTTTTATTTAAAGAGCTGAAAATATTCAGATGGCTAGAGTATAGAGTCCATGTGAAGAAAAAGGTAAAAGATAAACTTATAAAGACAAGGGGAAGACTCGCAGAATCAAGATGGCAGAAAGACCTCTCTGCCCTGTATTCAATTCCAAATCACCCAAGAAATAACCAGGAGAACAAAGACAGATTCCATTTCCCATGAAACTATGAGACTGCTATGACCCAAACCACGATATGTAACGAAGGAAAGCAGTTAAAAGGAATGGAAAATGATGTAGTATAGAAAAGCAAGGTCAAACCTAAGAGCCTACACAGGGAAGATACTATTGAGAAGCAAAACAATTCAATCCCAAAGGACTCCAGAATGTTTCAAGAATTAGAGGCAACAGACACTGTGGAAGGTAGGTATAAAAAAGACTAAGTATAAGGAGGCTATTTGGAAGTCTGTATAAAGAGTATGAAAACCTCTCCAGGTCCACTTAATCCTCCTTTTTCGGACTCTCCTCCTTGATAGCCAATGTAGTCAGAGAACTACAGACGTAGTCATATTGAAAAGAGAATCTCTAAACCTAGGTTTTCTAATCACAGGGAGGGTTGTAATGAAAGGTCAGCCTGTGGAATAGTAAAACTCATCCTGTCCTTCCTACTCTGCCAGCCTCAATCCAAAATGCCATCAGTCAAGTCTGTACCACCAAGCAGGAATTTGGAGAATTAAAAAAAAAAAAAGTATTATAAATAATGACATTTAGGAGTCCATAGCAAAACACTAGTTGGCCACACCACCATTTCACAGGGAACCCCACCAATCTATAAGCCCTGCCCATGCACCCAGAACTCCAACAAGCTTTTTTAGCACTTCCTTTGTGTTCTTTATAATACTCACAATTTTAACTTTTAAAAAGGCCTTCTCTCAGAAATCTGGTTTAAAAGTTCAGTTACAATATGGAAAATTATTAAGTCTTTCAAAAGATCTAAGCCTTAACACATAAATTTAACCAGAATTTAAAAATACAAGTATCTTCTCTGTACTTTCAATTAACTTTTGTTACTATTAAGTAGATATCCTTGTTATCTATCATTACAAGATATCTTATAAAAAAAAAAAACTCTGAAAAAATAGGGGGAGACAGAAAGAAGGTGATTCCTTTCTATAAAACATTTTCCATTGGTAAGCATGACTTGAAACTGATTAAGTTGGCATAATAATTGACATTCTTGTGAATGTCAAAGAACACAGACATTACTTTCACATTTTCCACTATGTGACATTAATAGAAAGAAGCAAAAGAGTATTTTAGTTCCCCCTCCTTGGTGTCATTAATAACAAATACATTTCAAAATAAACTGCAAAATAGGAGTTGAGTGGTCAACGATCATCATCTTTACATTTGATAAAATTTTTATCTAAACAAAAGTTCTCATAAAATATTTTTGCAGCAATGTTACCCACTAATATAAATATTGTAGAAAATACACTGAGTTTTTAAAAAAGGGTTGCCATTCAGGGCATGCATGTTTGAATCAATGGAAATTAATTCTGCTAGGTAAATGGCTAAGTATTTGGAAATGTATATTTAAAATCTCTCACAGAAATTTATCATGCAGTCTGCAATACAGAGTTCTTTTGAAATTTTAAGTATTTTATGAATTATCAAATACAAAGAATACAAAGAGTTGATTTTTTTAAAAAAATACCTGCTTTTCCTTGTCATGTACTTCCTTCTTATATTCCTCTTCAAGGTGTTGGAATTTTTCATGATCTTCCTTTACTTTAAAAATAAAGCCGATATACTTTAATATCTTAACACAATTACACAATAAAATTTAAAGTTTATGAGACTTTATTTCACCTCCTTATTTATCTAGATACTAAACCTCAAAGTTCTATCAAGTTACAACTGCTATTTTCTTGCTGTTTAATAAAATATTGAATTTAAATAATATCAAAATATAACAAGAAAATTCTGTAATTTTGTAACAGCAAATATGTAAAAGCTTATACTTTATAACACTTTTTAAATAACAGATTTTAAATATATACAGATTTTAAATAACAGATTTTAAATATATACAGAGTTGACCCTTGAACAACAAACATTAGGGACACTGACCCCTACACAGTTGAAAATCCACGTATACTTTTGACTCCCCAAAAACTGAACTACTAATAGCCTACTGGTGACCAGAAGCCTTACCCATAACATGTTTTGTATGTCATATGTATTATATAGACTGTATTCTTACACTAAAGTAAGCTAGAGAAAATGTTAAAAAATTCATAAAAGAAAGTACATTTATAGTACTATGCTGTATTTACTGAAAAAAATCCACAGAAGTGGACCTGCACAGTTCAAATTTGTGTTGTTCAAGGGTCAACTTGTTATTTTATCATGAAACTTTACCAAGAAATGTAAAAATAAGACCAAATCACCCTTCTAAAAAATTAGTACAAACCATAGTAAGTTTGATTTCAGGGAAAATGTAGCTTTGAAGCCAAAAGACTATTTTTAACATATATCAATTCCCTGCCACATTCCACAAGATTTTGAAGGGTTTACAAAACCCTGAGTACGAAATTTAAAAGACCTGAGGAATCAAGCTGAAGCTAGGAAAACATTAAAGGAATCTAATTTTTTATTAGATTTATATATTTTTATTTATTTTTATTTTATTTATTTATTTATTTATTTATTTATATTTTTTATAAACATCAGTAGAGTAATATAAAATTAAATAGGATCCATACATTTAAAATGCATTTCCAATCTGGAATTCTCAGCTTGCCCACGAAGTTCCTCAAAAGCTATTATCATTTTCTGAAATATAAAATTTAACTTTTAAGAATCATACTTACATTTTTTAAATAGGTTCTTCAAACTATGAAAATATTAATAAATTTGTCTCATGATCACTAGATATAAAACCACTCAACCTTGAATAATGAAGTTCCCATAACTTGTAATAATTAAATAAGTTACTAAAAATGTATTAGAGTGCCTACTAAATTAGCTTCCCAGATGCTTAAATGCACTGGAGACATGTTACATACTACCAAACAGCAGCAAGATGATTTTTGGTATTCTAGTCATTTACTTAATAGCCCATATCAAAGTCTATAATTTTACATATTTTTTTGCTTACTTAATTTCTGTCTTCCCCCCACTAAAGTGTAACCTCTGTGAGGTCTCCCTCCTATTAGAGTCCAAATTAACACTTACGTCATCTAGCAGTGTTAAGTTCATTCAGGATTCAACAAATCCTGATTTGCAGATTTGTACGAATTCATTTATTTGTTCAATAAATAGTTACTGAGTATCTACCATGTGCCAGCCACTGTTTTAGGCACTTAGGATATAGGACAAGGTTCTGATAGGGAACTAATTTATATTCCAGGGTAATGGAAAATACTTACATATACATCTATATCAAATAAATGTCATGTGGCTTTCAGCAAAGTTAAACAAGGTGAGGAGATAGAGAAAAACTGAAAGGAAAGGTATTTTAGATAAAGTAGTAAGGGGGATAATTAAAAAGGAGAATGAAGCTTAAGAGTTCTCATAAAATCTTGGACACAAAAGTTCTAGACAAAGTCAAAGAACCAAGATCATAAAGAGGTTACAAGTTTGAGAAACATAAGAAAGAATGACTATACCTGAAAAAGCAAAGTAGAAAACAAGAGGGATAAGAAAGGTAAGCAGGAACCAGACACATTAGTAATACTTTGTATTTTTTTTCAAATTAATGGTTATGTAACATAATGTGATAGTCTCTGACACAGAGTTAATACATATTTGATAAATTAAGTTAAATGGTGTCACTAACATGTAAATTCAAAAGCCACTGAATAACAAAACATTAACACACCTAGTGCAGAATCTTAATCTTATTGGATATAATCCTATGTCAACAAATAATAATCCTTTTATCAAGAAGAGTTACATATATCTTTGTAGCTATCACTCGATTTTGCTTAGAAATGTCTCTATTTAGCAGTGTCTATGTGGCTCAGTCAGTTAAGCGTCCGACTTCAGCTCAGGTCATGATCTCATGGTTCATGGGTTTGAGTCCTACACATCAGGCTCTGCACTAAAGGCTCGGAGCCTGGAGTCTGGTTCAGATTTTGTGTCTCCCTCTCTCTCTCTCTCTCTCTCTCTGCCCCTTCCCTGCTTGTGTGTGCTCGCTCTCTGCCTCTCTCTCTCTCAAAAATAAACACTTTTTTTAAATGCCTCTGTTTAGAACATTTAACTTTTCCCTACGACTTACCTCAATGTTATTATTTAGATCCACATATACTTGCCTAGTTTCTTCCCGTTCATATTCATCTATTAATATAAAATAATTCAGAATTAAATTTTAAAATGATAATGCCAATAATACTCAAAATGCCTCAAGAAAACATTAAAATATTTAAAATTCTGTTAGTGAAATGTATTAGTATATCCTGAGTCTCTGAAAATAGTATCAAATGTACAGAATTGTTGATTGCTATGTTGTACATCTGAAACTAACATAACGTTGTATGTCAACTATACTTCAGTAACAAGTTTTTTTAAATAAGCTACTTCATAGTAGTCTCACAGCAAGGCACAGCAAGGCATAGTAACGCATGATTTTATTTCAACCTCAAAAGTTCTAATTTTCTTTTACCGAATTACTACCCATGGATTTATTCAAACTTTGTAAAATATATTTACAGTTTTAGCCTTTAAAATGAGTAGGGATTTAACAATTATTCTATTAAGTACTTTCTCCTGTGTATATTTATGATTCATAGAGTCCACATGAAAACCAAAGCCTACAATCTCTTGCTCTACTTCTGAGGAGGCAGAAAGGAAGATAAACTTGCTCTTCATGTCTTGAGGTTTAAGAATAGGTGTGGCTCCAGACAGAAATCCCCTATAAATCCTCTACAACCTTTTTATTTTTCTGGGTGTTTTTTTTTTACCTGAGCAATGATTCCCTCTAGCTATACTGAGGGGAATGAAGGTAGAAGGCAGTACCTTAATTACAAAGCAGTAACAGACAACGTGGTTGTTCCTTTATCATCCCCCCAAATGAGACCAGCATTACATTAAAGCATGTTAAATTTAAAGATGGTAGGGGCGCCTGGGTGGCTCAGTTGGTTAAGCGTCCAACTTCA
This sequence comes from Acinonyx jubatus, assembly GCF_027475565.1. Taxonomy (NCBI): domain Eukaryota; kingdom Metazoa; phylum Chordata; class Mammalia; order Carnivora; family Felidae; genus Acinonyx; species Acinonyx jubatus. The sequence goes on along the minus strand of NC_069381.1, from coordinate 96,606,430 downwards.
GCTCAAGTCATGATCTCACAGTCTGTGAGTTTGAGCCCCACATCAGGCTCTGTGCTGACAGCTCAGAGCCTGGAGCCTGTTTCAGATTCTGTGTCTCCCTCTCTCTCTGACCCTCCCCCATTCATGCTCTGTCTCTCTCTGTCTCAAAAATAAATAAACGTTAAAAAAAAAATGTAAAGAGGGTATTAGTCCCAGATTCTCAGTAACCAGCTGCAAACAAGAGAATAGCAGCTGTCAATGGGAACCCAAATAACCAAAAAGAGGGTACATGAACTATCTTTAGAAGAATGCAGGTGTCCTAAACCCCTAAAAAATAATGGAGAAAGCTCTGGACTTACAGCATATGAAACAGGAACTGAACCAATTTTATCTGAATATTAAAGGGCTGGAAATAAAGGGCTGGAAAATTTAAGGAAATAGAGGCAGAATATATCAGCATTTGAACAGAAAGATAGTTCATACTTCTCACTCCATCTATTCTGTTTTATATTCACTACTTACACACTTAGTAACACATCTTCTCTATTCCTCAGAAATGATTTGTGCCAAAGAACTGCATTCTACTGCCAACACCTCCAATTTTCCCATTACCAATACCATTAGTACTTCTAAGACACCATCCAGCCATTCTTCCAATAGAAAAGTACTGGAAATTAAATAAAACTACAGAAAAGAACATAAACGGGTATAGATATACTTTACAGTTGTCAGAAGCAAGACCTAAAGTAGGGACTCTGGTAGCTGTTGAGTGTTCCAATGTGGTAATGTAGTATTGTAAAAATATAACCCTACATTTTCTGTTTTTCTTCTTGATATTTATCTATCCATTGATCTATCTCCCCACCCCCCATTTCACTCCCTTCTCTTTACTACCCTCCCTCCCTCTCCCTTCACACTCTACCCCTCCTCCCCCCCACACACACACACACATGCTTTGCCCCAGTTTGGGCAACTAGATCTTTCAGCATTTACTGCCTTAAAGAAGAAATGATTCAGGGGTGTCTGGGTGGCTCAGTCGGTTAAGCATCCGACTTTGGCTCAGGTCATGATCTCATAGCTCATGAGTTCGCACCCCGCGTCACGCTCTGTGCTGACAGCTCAGAGCCTGGAAGCTGCTCCAGATTCTATGTCTCCCTCTCTCTCTGCCCCTCTCCCACTCACACTCTCTCTCTATCAAAAATAAACATTTAAAAAATAATTTAGAAAAGAAGAGATGATTCAAACAAAAGCAAAGAAAAACTCTTTGGGTTTCAAAACACCAGATTGGGGATTAAGGGAAGGATTCAGGACATAAACACTAGGTTTTTTAAATATATGAGTCAGAACAAAGATTCTCATCCTCTACGTCAAAGAAATATTTACTAATTTGTGGGAAAAAGCCTTTAGAAGCGGAAGCTAAGAGAGCTTGGTAGGTTCTGGCAGACACTTAAGAAAAGGTTCTGGAGCCCTCTACACTCACCAGACTAAGCCTCAGGGTTGAGGACCACAAAACCCCCAGCGAGTGTGGGCCAACCAAGAGCAGAGTGAGACTATACTTTTTTCTTCAGTAGGGCTCTAGAAAGATGACAAAACCTAAGAAGAAATGCCTGTGAAGTATATCTAGGCAGACAGGGCTTTAGACAGCTTCCATTACCCTTGTTGCAACACCCGATGCAGCTGCGCATGGTGGGACAAAGCACAGAGAACCAGCAGATATGAATGGGCCCTGAGGACAGAAATGAGGGAGGACTCAGCAGCAACCTATGTGGACCAGTTACCGAATACCAGTCGAAACGAGAAAAGTCTCCATGGATAACAAATGTCCTTCTCTACCACATGGTACAATATGGGAACTTCCAAATTTAGATTCAACCCCAGGGGAAGGGGGAAAGTTCCCAAATTTACTAAGATTATGTTTCTTCTATGTTAGCAGCATCAAGGCTTTAAGATATTAAAAATTAAGATTTTTTTATATTTTAAGATATCAAAGTGTTATGCATGTTTCAGTTTATTGATTACAATTATGCAGAATCATAGTTTCTACATTTATCAGAGCATCAGAAAACCAGCCAGAAGGGGCAGAGTTACACAAGGTGAAAACTTTACAAACTGCTCAAGGATCTGCCATACAACTGTAAATATAAAAAGAGGATTCAGCCACTAAACCAGAGGAGGTAAATCCAGACTAAAGTCAGTTTATCACCTAGTTTATTTAGTCTGGATAGTTCTTGCTTTTTTCAATGGCATATATGGTGAGAAAACCCACATGAGGCCTACAAAAAAATACTGTCAAACAAAGGAAAGGTAACAACATGAGAGATGTTAAAAGGAATAACCTATCTCTGAAAACAAAGTCTATCTAGAGAACCCAGATGAAGATTTCAGAAAACTATCCAGTATCCTCAACAGAACCAAGAAAATATGGTCAATGAAAGAGGAAGATACAGTGATAAAAGAACAGGCCACAACAGAAATGCAAGAATTGGGATAAATCAAATAGAAAAATAAATGAGGAGGAAAGGGGCAATGAATTGGATGACACTACAAGAGAATTACAGGTTAGAGGCAGAACAGTACAGAATTGATATTTCAAAAGTCAAACTGTAAATATAAGAAACAAACAGGATGAGGGGGAAAATATTAAAACAATTAGAGAAAAGAAGAACTGAAGGCCAACAAACAAGTATTGCCCAAACAAAAATCAGACAGTGCCCATAGATATCATAAAGCTTTCATGAGCTAAAAAAAAGACCGGTACAGATTGAAATGGTTGTACTGACAAAACTGTGAATTATAATGATCAAACACACACACACACACACACACAATATCTAGGTATAGATCTAGGGAACTGTGATTACCCCCATTTCACAGATGAGGAAATTGTGAGACAGAAAATTATGTTATTTTCCAGGATCCCAAAGCTAGTGAGTAGTGGGACATGATTAAAACACAGGTGTGCCTGGGGGCACCTGGGTGGCTCCGGTTGCGCGTCTGACTTCAGCTTAGGCCATGATCTCATGGTTTGTGGGTTTGAGTCCAGCATCAGGCTCTGTGCTGACAGCCTGGAGCCTGCTTCAGATTCTGTGTCTCCTTCTCTCTCTGCCCCTCCCCCACTTGTGCTTTGTCTCTGTCTCTCAAAAATAAATAAATGTAAAAAAAAATTTTTTTTTTAAACATAGGTGTGCCTGATTAAATCTAGTTTGGATAAATGCAAAGAATGCTATCTGGATCCAAAAATGTAAATGTACATGCAAAGAATAAAGCAAAAAAGAAAATGTAAAGGTTTTAATTAATAGTGAACTCACTAAGCCTATAATGCATTCTGACTATCAAATAAACTGACCTTAGAGTTCATTAAAGACACCTACAATTAGACAATGAATAGTCCCTTACACAGGTTAAGTTACAAAACTAGACTACCTCAGACAGATCTGGACTCTGTAACAAAGATGTTCAACAGATCAACCAAAATGCCAAAAGCACTTAAGAATCTTCAAATGTCTAGGCTAACGACAAGATTCAAAAAGGACAAGAAGCCAGCTTTAAAGATCTAAAGAGATAGCACATAAAAAATGACTTAGACTTTTTCCATATGCCCTAAGGAGAGCTACGATAAGAAGACAGAAACTATGTCAAGATTTCAGCTCAACATAAAAATAAAGAGCTGTCCTTAAATGCCAATCTTGGGCTTAGTGAGTTTCCATCACTGAATATATTCAAACATAAAAAAGACTACCACTTGTTTAGACATGCTATAAAGGAAAGTAGATCAATGGAAATGTAAGTAGACTACAAAAGCTTTAAAGTCTTTCCCAACACTAAAACACTAACTACTTTAGATTAGGACTTAAGGCTACAAAAAAAAAAAAAAAAAAAAGCCAATGCAGTATTTCGAATGGCAGGCTAAATAATTCAATATCATTCAGTGTGCAACAGCCATTTAAAGGGTTTTTTTTTAAAGGTGCATCTAAGAACAGATTTGTTCTTTTTTTTTATTAATCTATCGCCTACTATCTTGAAAGACATTGTCTAAAGAACGGACTATACCGAATTAAGATATGATCCCTTGCCCTTAAGCTTGCAGTGAGATGTCTAGCATATAGTAGTAGACACTCAAATATTTGTTGAGGGAATTCATAAATACAGTACATGGTAAAGGTATACAAAGAAGAGGAGCATCTAAATCAGACTACAAAATTGGGGAATATTTCCCAAGAGTAGTAACATTTATTCTGAGTTTTGAAGAACAAATACGAGCTAAGGAGATGAAGGAAAGAGGATCAGTCAATAAAAAAAATACATTCAAAAGCTCAGAAGCATAATCTGTTTAGGGAGTAACAAGTAGTTCTCCATGAGCCTGTATATATGGGAAAGTGGCAAACACCATGCTATCCACCAAAAAAACATATGGAAAGCCATTTAATGAATTAGACAGTAACATGATTTGGTCTATATTTTAGGAAAGCATCAAGGACTCTGTTTTCTGGTAATAGCTAAGTAATTCAGACCAACCCTCCTACTGCAGACAGTTAAAAATCTGGAGGATCTTTTAATTCTTAAATGAATCAAAGATCTAAAAACATAATGATGAAAACATAATCAGGCCAAGAATAGATTGAGGGTTATAATTCAAAAACACCAAACCAACTTCCAGTGCCAGTCAAGATGAAGTAATTCCACTATAGCTTTTCTCTCCCATTGCTTACAGCTAAGATCCCTGAATGAAATACATAAAGCAACTACTTTAGGACTCTGAAAAGTAAGCGAAGGCAGATATATTGGAGACAAAAAGTAAAATCTTAAAGAAATGACTCATGTGAAGGTGAGTTTCCTGTTTAGGTTTTTTCCTATCTTCCCTCCTAACAGTAGCCAAAGTGTAAGGCCCCAGCAGAACTGTAACAGGAAACATGAGCAGCAAAAGGAAATCCTGATTTTTTTCTTTTTTTCCCCCCTCACAGCCCTGTCCCCAAAATGGCCCTAGTAGTGGAATAGTAGCAGCCATGGCAGCAAGGACATACAAAACCCCAAAAGAAATTCCACATTTACAGCCAACGGGCAGGGAAAATGGGCCCAAGGCTGAGCATGGGGGAGAAATCTTAAAGACAGCTCCAAAAGAGGATTACCTAAATTATCATATGAGTCCCATGGGAAAATTGAGAGAATATACATGTACAAGACAGACCCAAAACAAATACAGCAAGGGCTTTGAAAACTAAACCCCAATATAAACCACTACCCACATCCCAGACCTAATCTTGAGTGGAGCATACAAGAAACAGAGCCAGAGCAGTATACCAAAGGCTTTGGAAACTGAACTGATACTGGAACCCAGCACACAAAAGGCAAGATAGAACTTGTGATCTGATCTGGAGTTGACAAACTGCTAAAAAATAAACAAACAAACATACATTGTCCTGGGGATTTTAAAAGGACCCAGATTCTCACAACATATAATTTCAAAATGTCCAGGATATAATCAAAACTTTTCAACATTCAAAGAACCAGGAAAATGTGACACCATTCTAGGTCTCAAGCAAATAATCATGGATAATGAAGTACACAATGAGATAAACAGAAGTAGAATGTAGAGCACGACACACCAGAATAGACCCCTTTAATAAACTTTATTAAAACCTTAATAAAATAATGTTTAATTTATTATGTTCATGGAGATAAAAAAAAAGCTGAACTTAAAAATTTCAGCAAGGAACACTAGTGGTGAACATCGCATATTAAATCACAATGTTACACACCTGAAACTAATGTAACATTGTCCATCAACTTTATGTTAAAGAAAAATTTCAGCAACAAACATGAAAGTCTAAAAAGTGACACTACAGATATTTTTAAGACCAGCTAATATATACAAAACCAGAAAATGCAATAACAAAAATTGAAACTTCGACTAATGAATTAAAAAACAAACTAGAACTAGCTAAAAAGAGAATTAGTGTACTAGAAGAGAGATTAGAAGAAATGTTCCCGAATGGCACACAAGAAAAAAGATGAAAAACATATACAAGGCAGAAATATGAAAGGTAACAGCACAGTGGCCTCACTGACTTGAAAAGATTAAACAGGCTTTCATCTAAGGGACTTTGCACTTACTATTTCCCAAAATAACTACATGGCTCACCCCCCCCAAACACACACACACTTACTAGGGTCCCTAAAATACTTCCCCAATCACCCTATCCCAAAATACTCTCTCCTTAAGTAGTTACCATCACCCAACATATAATTTGTTTATGGTCTGTGTCCCTCCACTAGGATGTATCCTCCTTAAAAGCAGAAACTGTTCATTGCTGTTTTCCTCAGCATTCAGAATATTTCATGACCCAAAGTAGACACTTTAAAAGCTGGTGAATGAATAAATGAGACAGAAAAATCCAATAGCAAAAGGAAAGACTTCAGGAAGAATCTAGATGGAGTTTACATTAATAAGTGTAAAGACTTTGTATAGGAAAAAACGATCTACACATATCAAGATACATTCATCGGTTCATTTAAGAAATCACCTAAAAATCTTTTTAAAGATTCTTCAAACCTCTCCCACCATCTATCTCTGACTTAGAGAACATAAAACTAAACAGAGAAAAAAAAAAAACCTAGCAGCCTTGTCTCTATGGCCCAGGTTACTTTCTACAAAGCAGTCAACACACCATCCCTCTACACCCATCAGTGTATACTTTTCACCATTTTTTATACATAGATGGGAAAGCTAATATTGAAAGCTGAATAAACGGGATGCAGTGGAGGAGCTGATAGTGGTACACTACATTCTGGAAAATATATATAGCTCTAAAAGCAAAGTACTATGTGCAGGGACAAAGAATTAAAAACACTAGCAATAGTGCATACTAGGAAGGAAGGAAGGAAGGAAGGAAGGAAGGAAGGAAGGAAGGAAGGAAGGAAAAGAAAAGAGGACAAGGAAGAGGAGAGGGGGAAGGAAAAGGAAGAGGAGGAGGAGGAAAAAAAGAAAAAGAAAAAAGAAGAGGGAGGAGGAGGGGTGGAGCACTTTGCACTGTTACAAGCAATTTATATTTATTAACAAATTTAATTCTCAAAACAACACTAAGAGGCACTTTATTAACCAATAAACAGTGGATCAGAGATTATATAACTTATCCAAGGTCAAGTAGACAGCAACCTAACTCTTAAGCCCAGGCTCTTAAGCAATAAGCTGTGTGACACTAAAATTTTAGCTATCCTGAAAAAACAGATAGACAGTATATCCTAATAGATTCTTGTCAGAAACAAAGTAGAGCTAGTGTGAAAATAATGACAAAGATGAAAGTATTATTTTTGAAAATAAAATCTGTTTTTCATCAAAATGAAAAAAAATTCCTACAAGTAAAATCAAAATATGCATACAATGAAAAGGTGTACCTTCATATATATACCACAACCTTATTTGAATATTTTAAAAGCATGTTTCTTTAGGAGAAACTTGAGAATTCTATTTAGATAGGAAATAAATATTGCACTACTCTTAAGTACTATGCCTTCAGCATAGCCCTCCACCAGTAGTTTCTATTATCAACATGGTTATGCATCAAAATTCAATATGCTGGTTGTTCCAGACAGAAAGGTTAGTCTCAAGATCACATTTTAACTGAAATAAGAACTACAAATGTCAGATATATAGCTTTTGAAATAAATTATCTTTCAAAAAAACTTTGAGCTTTGAAAGCTCAAAGAACTGAGAATCAAATTACTACTTATGCAAAGAAATGGTATGAGGCACATGTAACTTGTTCAAATCAAAGTTGGCTCCAAAAAGTGAAAAAACAATTTCTTCCCTTCTCCATTAAAATAATAATAAGTTGACAGGGTGCCTGGGGGGCTCAGTTGGTTGAGCATCTGACTTCAGCTCAGGTCATGATCTCACGGTTTGTGAGTTTGGGCCCCACATCGGGCTTGGGCTAGGTGCTGACAGCTCAGAGCCTGGAGCCTGCCTCTGACTCTGTGTCTTCCTCTCTCTCTGCTCCTCCCCCACTCTGTCTCTCTCTCAAAAATAAACATTAAAAAAAATTTTTTTAAATAATAACAAATTGAGAAAATCACATAAAACAAGAAAAATATTTACATTTCTTTGTCTTTTCTGCAGATCTGGCACAGGTTTCTTTGAGTAAATTGCATAAATGCCTTGTAGCATTATTCCTGAAAGAAAGCAAAGAGTCTGTGTAAGTGCAATCTGATCTCAAAGCAAAATCATATATAAAAGTTATGAAACATTATTTTTATAATTTTTGAAGAAAGTCTTATAATACTTTAATATATATATCACATCCCTCATAAATGACTATATGAAAAAAAAATGGGTTGACTGCACTATTAGCAAAGATGATTTAGTAACTGCTTCCCTTTAAAGTAAAAAGGATAGTTCCTTAACAAGTTTCTACCCAAGTAGCTATCAACAACCCTTCAGTAAACAGTTCTAGATATGCAGAAGAAAAAATATGAGAAAAGAGGGTAGGGCTTTTCATTTACTAATTACCCCACATATACTCTAGCTGTCTTACCCTCAAAACAGTAAACAGGTAATTTTCTGACTAGCCTTTCATTACATGAATAAGACGACCTCTGATCATCTCAATAGATGCAGAAAAAGCATTTAATAAAATTCAATATCCATTTGTGATAAAAACTCTCAACAAAGTTGGGTATAAAGAGAATGTACCTCAACATAATAACGGCCATATATGACAAGTACACAGCTTGCATCATATTCAACAGTAAAAAGCCAAAAGCTTTTCCTCTAAGATCAGAACGAGACAAGAATACCCCCTCTTACCATTTTTATTATATACTTACCATAGTATTAGAAGAACTAGTCAGAGCAATGAGGCAAGAAAATAAAGGTATCAAAAAAAAAAAAAAAGGCATCCAAATTGGAAAGGAAAAAGAAACTCTTAACATGATACATAGAGAAAACTCTAAAGACCCCACCAAAAAACTGTTAGAACTAAAAAACCAGTTCAGTGAAGTGTGTAGGATATAAAAAATCAATATACACAAAAATCAGCTGCATTTGTGTACACTGATAATGAACTATCTGAAGGAGAAATTAAGAAAACAACCCCATTTACAGTTGCATCAAAAAGAATAAAATACCTAGGATTAAATTTAACCAAGGAAATTAAAGACCTGTGTACTGAAAACTATAATACATTAAGAAATTGAAGACACAAATAAATGGAAAGATATTCCATGCTCATAGATTAGAAGAATATTGTTAAAATGTCCACATTACCTAAATGGGTCCTAATACCAATTCCAATGTGGAAGGGCAGCAGTTCAATTCTTGGGACCAACAAGCAATTCTTGGGATACCAGTTGAGTGTACCACAATTCAATTCAATCTGACACTACCTACCTGGAGATAGCCTCAGATTCTAAGGGTTCGGTCCTACAAAAACTGCTGTTCCCCCAGCCCCACTTGAGATTCTACAAGTTAAGGGTTCGGTCCTACAAAACTGCTGTTCCCCCAGCCCTACTTGACCAGTTGCAAGCCCAAGTTGTTACCTACACTTCTGTCCAACTGGCTATAACTAAAAAATTCCCATGACTCACTCCTTAGTTTTCAGACACCAGTAACAAGCTCAGATTGTTACCTATACCTCTGACAAACTGCCTATAAATCTGAGATTCCTTAGGTTCAATTAATTTGCTAGAGGAGCTCACTGAACACTGAGAAACAATTCACTTGCCATGTTACTAGTTTATTATAAAAGAATATAAGTCAGAAATAGATAAAAGAGATGCATAGGGACAGGCATGGGGAAAGGGTGGGGAGCTTCCATGCTCTCTCTCTGAGCTCATCACTCTCTTCAAATCTCTTTACCAAGCTCAAAGTTTTCCTGAACCCTGTCCTCTTGGGTTTTCATGGAGGCTAAGTTACATAATCATGATTGATTAAATCATTGGTCAATGATGACAGATTCGACTTCCAGACCCTCTTCCCCTTACCAAGGTGAGGGGGGGGGGGGTAGGGGTGGAGAGGGACTGTAAGTTCCAACCCTCTAATCACATGGTGGGTTCTCCTGGCAGCCAACCTCATCCTTAAGTAGGTTCCAAAAGTCATCTCATTAACATAATAAGAGATACTTTTGTCACTCTTAGCACTTAGGAAATTCCAAGGGTTTTGGAAGCTATGAGCCAGGAATGGTAGATGAAAACCAAATATATATACATATATGTGTGTGTGTGTGTGTGTGTGTGTGTGTGTGTGTGTGTGTGTGTGTATTTATATGAGAAATACAGATTTGGTCATCTGAATGACCAAATATATTTTTCTTATAAATATCACACTACCCAAAACAATTCACAGAATTAATGCAATCCCAACCAAATTTTCAATGGCATTTTTCAGATACAGAACAAACCTAAAATTTGTATGATATCACCAAAGAGCCAAAGCAAACTTAAGAAGAGCTAGAGGAATCACACTTCCTGATTTCAGACTGTATGACAAAACTAGAGTAATCAAAACAGTCTGGGAGGAGGGGGGAACTGGTTAAATAGGTGATGGGGATTAAGGAGTACACTTGTTGGGATGAGCACCAAGTACTGCATGGAAGTGTTGAATCACTGTATTGTACACCTGAAACTAATATTACATTGTATGTTAACTAACTGGAATTTAAAAAGTTTTTCAAAAGTATGGTATTAGCATAAAAACAGACACATAAATCAACAAAACAAACAAACCCATGCATATATGGTCAGTGAGTTCATTACCAAGGAGCCAAGAATATACAACGGGGAAAGGAGAGTCCCTTCAATAAATGGTGTTGAGAAGGGGCACCTTGGTGGCTGGCTCCATCAGTTCAGCATCCAACTTGGGCTCAGGTCATGATCTCACAGTTCGTGAGTTTGAGCCCTGTGTTGGGCTCCGTGCTGCAGCTCAGAGCCTGGAGCCTGCTTCTGATTCTGCGTTCTTCTCTCTCTCTCTGCTTCTCCCCTGCTCGTGCTCTCTCCCTTTCTCCCAAAAATAAATAAACATTAAAAATTGTTTGAAATAAATAAATGCCACTGGGAAAATGGAACCACTATCTTATAGCATACACAAAATCAACTCAAAATGGACTAAAGACTTGAACATAAGACCTGAAACCATAAAACTCCTAGAAGAAAACATGGGTGGTAAGTTCCTTGACATCAATCTTAGAAATGACTTTTTTGGATTTGACACAAGCAAAGACAACAAAAGCAAAAATAAACAAGTGGGACCACATCAAATTTAAAAGCTTCTGGGGGTGTCTGGGTGGCTCAGTTGGTTAAGCACCGACTTTAGCTCAGGTCATGATCTCAAAGTTTGTAGGTTTGAGCCCAACATCCAGCTCTGTGCTGACAGCTCAGAGCCTGGAGACTGCTTCGGATTCTGTGTCTCCCTCTCTCTCTGCCCCTCCCCTGCTCGCATTCCATGTCTCTCAAAAATAAATAAACGTTAAAAATAATTATTTAAAAAAAGCCATGACAACTGAAATCAATACATGATCAGTATTTAAAAAATAATAATAAAAAAACAAAAATAAATAAGTGCTTCTGCACAGCCAAGGAAACTACCAACAAAATGAAAAGACAACCTACTAAATGGGAGAATATATTTGCTGTCATTTTGCTATACATATATCCAGTAATTATGTTTCATACCTAAAATTAATGTCATAGATAAATTATACCAATAAACTTTTTTAGAAAGTTCAATACAATGTAGTCTTATATATTCCAAATCTCATTACATGTTAATGAAAATTTTTAAAAAAGAAAGAAGAGGGAAAAAAGGCCTCTAGATAACATGAAGTAATCATATATTCAACAGTTAGATATAATTTTCCACCTTATAAATTTTCCATAGAAATGAACTGTTACAAATTAATCATTAATAATTATTTTTGGGGTGTTTTTATATTTATTTATTTTTGAGAGAGCGCAAGCAGGGGAGAGGCAGAGAGAAGGGAACAGAGGATCCAAAGTGGGCTCTGTGCTGACAGCAGCACAAACCACAAACCATGACATCATGACTTGAGCTGAAGTCGGACTCTGAACCGACGAGCCACCCAGGTGCCTTTCATTAATAATGATTTTTAGCGGCACCTGGGTAGCTCAGTCACTAAGTGTGGATCTCAATTCCAGCTCAGGTCATGATCTCACTGTCCATGAGTTCAAGTCCTGCACTGGGCTCTGTGTTCAGAGCACAGAGCCTGCTTGGGATTCTGTCTCCCTCTCTTTCTGCCCCTCTCTCACTTGCATGGGCATGCTCTCTCTCTGAAAAATAAATAAAAATAAACTTTTGAGTTTTTAAATCTACATATTAGTTTAGTAAAAAGCAAAAGATTATTACATAGACCATATCCTTTGACATTTTCAATAATCTAATAAATGAAAAAGCTAAGAAATCACTGAAATCAAGTGTGGTTTTTTGTCTGCTTTTTCAAAATGTTTTACTTATTTTAATTCAGGAGTAGTCAACACACTGTGTTATATTAGTTTCAGGTTTATAATACAGTGATTCAATAATTCCGGAAATTACTCAGTGCTCATGATAAATGTACTCTTAATACACTTTACCTATTTCACCCACCTCCCACCCACCTCACCTCTGGTAACCATCTGTTTGTTCTCTGTTTTTGGTTTGCCTTTTTTTCCTTTGTTCATTTGTTTCTTAAATTACACAGGAGTGAAGGCTGGAGGTATCACAATTCCAGATTTCAACTGCTACTACAAATATAGTGATCAAAACTGTGGTACTGGCACAAAAAGAGACACACAGGTTAAGGGAACAGAATATAAAACCCAGAAATAAACCCACAATTATGTGGTCAACTAATCTTCAACAAAGGAGGCAAGAATATGTAATGGGAAAAAAGTCTCTTCAACAAATGGTAATGGAAAAAGTGGACAGCTACATGCAAAAGAATGAAACTGGACCACTTTCTTATACTATCCACAAAAACAAATTCAAAATGGATTTTTGAAAGGCTTAAATGTGAGACCTAAAATCATAAAACTCTTTCCAATTTGGATGCCTTTTATTTCTTTTTGTTGATTGCCCTAGAAGAGAGCACAGGCATATCAGCCATAAAACATCTTTCTAGATATGTCTTCTGAGACAAGGGAAACAAAAGCAAAAATAAACTATTGGGACATCAAAATAAAAAAAAAAGCTTTTGCACAGCAAAGGAAACAATCAACAAAACTAAAAAACAACCTACTGAAGGGGAGAAGATATTTGCAAATGACATATCTGATAGAGGGTTAGTATCCAAAATATACAAAGAACTTATAAAATTCAACACACACAAAAAACCTGGTAACCAAATTTAAAAATGGGCAGAAGACATAAACAGTTCTCCAAAGACGACATACAGATGGCCAACAGACACCTGAAAAGATGCTCAATGTCACTAATCAACAGGGAAATGCAAATCAAAATCATGCCACCTGTCAGAATGGCTAAAATCAAAAACACAAGAAACAACAAGTGCTGGCGAAAATGTGGAGAAAAAAGAACCTTATGCACTGTGGGAATGCAAACTGTTGCAGCCACTGTGGAAAACAGTATGGAGGTTGCTCAAAAAATTAAAAACAGAATTACCATATGATCCAGTAATAGCACTACTGGGTATTTACCCAAAGAACACAAAAACACTAATTTGAAGGGATATACACAGTCCTATATTTATTGCAACTTTAAAATAGCCAAAATATGGAAGCAGCCCAAGTGGCCACTGATAGATGAATGGATAAAGAAGATGTGGTGTATGCACATACACACACACACACACACACACGGAACATTCTATCACTCAGTCATAAGAGAATGAAATTTTGCCATTTTCAACAACATGGATGGATCTAGAGAGTATAATGCTAAGAAAAATAAGCCAGTCAGAGAAAAGGTGGGTTTGCTTTATTTTTAAAGCCTGTGACTGTTCTCTAGTACAGAGTAGTAGCTCCCAAAGTATGATCCTTGGACCAGTAGCATCCACATCACTTGTTAGAAAGGCAAATTCTGAAGCCCTACTCCACTGAATCAGAAATTCGGGGGGGGGGGGGGGCGGGGAGGACAACAGTATATTCTTTAACAAGCTCTGCAGATAATTTTTTTAAAAAAAATTTTTTTTCAACGTTTTTTATTTATTTTTGGGACAGAGAGAGACAGAGCATAAACGGGGGAGGGGCAGAGAGAGAGGGAGACACAGAATCGGAAACAGGCTCCAGGCTCCAAGCCATCAGCCCAGAGCCTGACGCGGGGCTCGAACTCACGGACCGCGAGATCGTGACCTGGCTGAAGTCGGATGCTCAACCGACTGCGCCACCCAGGCGCCCAAGCTCTGCAGATAATTTAGATGCTTGCTAAAATTTGAGAACCAATGGTCTAGAGAGGGTCTTTTTTGTTAGAGGTTTTATAAAAATCAGAACAAGTGACCATAAACCTAATTTTTCAATTACAGTTTGAAAAAACAACTTCAACCTCTTCCTGCTAATCTATGGTGAGAGGTAAAGGACAAAAGTGTCTTTAGCAATACGCTCCCCAAACCACAAAGACCCTTTGAGCAGCACAGCTTGGTATAAAACTAGCCATACATCCATATACAAGCAATCATCCAATCAAATATTTCAAGTGTACTCTGTATTCACAATGGCTCAATTTTAGAATTCTGAAAACCCTTCACTGGCTTCAAAACGACCATCTGCAGCAATTTTCAATTTTTTTTTTCTAGAACCAAAATTCTCTTACAAAATGAAATCTTAACTGGATACAGAAGATTTTAAATTATACTTAAAAAATAAAACTATTCTTGTTGAAGGGAGCCATAGCTATAGCCAATCAGCCTTTCTTCAGCCCACTCTTCTTCAGCCCTACCCTCCCACCCCACTTCAAGATAAAATCAAAACTCTAGCTTGTCACAAAATGCCAGAGTCGCAACCTCTAATTCTCCTCCTGGTTAATTCCTATTCGTCCTTTGGACATCCTCATCTATAGAAAGCCTTCTCTTCTCTGATAACTATCACTATCACATGCATGCCACAGGGCTTGATAAGGGTTTAATTCATCAAATTATCTAAACAAATCCCAGATAGGAGTCTGACAAATGCTGCTTTTTAAAGTAATTTCTGAATTATGTAATTGTGGATGCTTCAGGTTTGACTGCTGAAATTTGAAAATTGAGACACTAATATATGGAAATAAAATCACATATAAGGTCCTGCACTCCACTCAAAAAAAAAAAAAAATCCCTCCTAAATTATCTAAACTATCTCAAAAGTCTTTTCCTGCTCAAAACTGTCAATAAATTAAAGTGTCCATTCCCTCTCAAACTTCTACTACAGGCCAAGCATATGGTTTTGAAATACCCAAAGTCTCTTTCAAATCTATATCCCTTTTAGAAAGTCATGACCAGTGAATAGGCTGGTCCTGAGCAACTTTATATTAAGTCTGTCATCCAACAATCAAGTCACTCGACCTTAAGTGCAACTTTGTTTCTCACCAACATTTTGACAAAGCTCTTACCTAAATGTCAAGGTTCTTTCAGATGACAAATGACAATTCAGCATTTGAGGGCAAAACTGACATACAACTCAAACAAGTGCTTAAAATAGAAGGAGATCCCATCCAAAATAAACTACCTCTCACCTCAAAAAAATGGTGTAACTCCTATGTCACGCTACACTACGTTACATTATACTATGTAATTAAACAGTCACAGTATTAACAAAAATACACATGTTCATTAATGGAGGTAACAGCAAACTTAAGAAAGCTCACAAGTTATCAAATACTGGTATTAGGGTGACAGTAAGATACTGTAGGAACTCAGTCACATACCCTACGAAAGTGACCATAAGTACAAAATATACAATAGGCATACAATGTCAGAAACTTCCTCTTCACTCTCTCTTCTCCCTAATAACCAAACCTCAAGTAGGCAGAGAAAAAATTAAAGTATAATATTTCAATTTGATCTGGGAAGTCATAAGTTACCTTTTTTAAAGTTTGTTTATTTATTTAAGTAATCTCTAACTCCAATATTGGGCTTGAACTCATGACCCTGAGATCAAGAGTCACATGCTCTTCCAACTGAGCCAGCCAGGCACCTCCACAGGTTGTCTTTCACTTGGGCTAAAACAATGTGTCATTAAGAGCCCTTTTCACTTATCAGCAACTTCACTGACAAGGTGATAGGTCTTCTAAAACCATATTTAGCAAGCAAGTAGGAATAAGAAAGTTTTGCACTCTTTGTGGACCCATACGTTACATTCTAACTATTCAATATCTATTTAGCAGATGAATTAAACAATTTATATGTTTCTATTAAATTGTATGATATAATCTGAATGAGAATGAGGTAAGAGTGTATAAAATAAGGCTTAGCTACTGCCTAGAACAAAGAAAAGGAAAAGTTAAAGATGACTCTAAAATTTAAAGCTAATGTTCATGAAACAATCATTAGGCTACTGACAAAAACAGGAACTTGAGAGTGAGAATTAGCTTGGAACTAAATTGAGCACTATTTATACTATTTACTATACTATTATACTATTTACACTATAAATACTGTACCTAAAATACTACAACAGAAAGGTAGACAATATACATAGGCAGTTGTAAATACAGAATTATCAGATACCTTTTTGACACCCAATTAATGGTTTTTCCTACCTGACATTTTAGAAAGTGAAAAATTATTAGTCAGTGACCACTGTTTGCCAAACATAAGAATGTAGAGTAACTACGTCTTCCTTCTCTCACAGTACCCAGGTAAAATTCTGTATATAATACATAATAGAAAGCGTTCAATACATTTCTGGAAATTATTTTAATAAATCTGGAATAAAATTTAGAGAGAACAAATTCATTAAACGATTACTTACTCTTTTATTAAATCTTTATTTTCTTGAATTCCTTCTTCTAATTTCAAACTTACTTTTTCATTTTCAAACTAATTTACAAAACAGAAGAACAGTACATCACATTTTGCTTAGGAAAATAAACATGAGTATAATTATTAAGCAGCATTTTTTTGCTAACAACTAAGAAGTGTAAAAAACTTTTTTGCACACAAAAAAGTTTTTTTGTCACAACTTATGGATTTTCCCCTAAGAACACAGTCTCACTTTCACAGATCTAAAATCAAGTTTGCTGAATCATCTCCAGAAAGTATCCAACAATATTTTAATGCAATATTATCTTCCCTAAACATTTTTAAATGATGTCTTATCTTTGTCCTAACCCAATGGTGCATTTTCTCAACCTTTTTCTTTCACTAGGCCACAAAACTGAAGCTCAATAGTTTCAAATACAGTTTTAACCACCAATATCATATTCCAATTAATAAAAGACATTTATTTCAAACAGAACATCAGTAATAGGAATTAAAAAATTAAAAGTCTATAATTAGAATCACTAAATCAATCTTTATCTAAAGTAATTTATTATTTCCCTAATCATTTGCATTAAGCTCTGTACAACTTGTCTTCTGTGTTCATCCTAAAGTTGAAATGCAGTATCGCTGAAACTTAAAAAAAGTACTGTCCTTAAAATCCACACCACAGAAATACTCTACTTTAAATACTATTATGACAAAATCTACTACACTACATTTTCAATTCCAAATCTCATTATACCTGTAGTTCTTGAATGGCTTTCCGCTGTGCTTCAATTATCTTTCTATTTTCTTGCAACTTATTTTCTTTCTGCTTCAATTCAAATTCTATATTCACTTTCCACTTCTTGATCTTTTCAGCCTCCTTATACAGTTTTGAATACAGTCTGCTCATTGGCTCTGAATTCTATTAAAACAAATAGATTTTCAAAGATTGGTTACACTAAAATTATGAACAATTAACAAACTACAGCTGCCTACTGAAAATATCCAAGACTAATAGTACCTTACTAGTTGACAATAAATCTCTCCTCAAATTATGCCCTAATATCATACTGAAAGCTACATTAATTCTTTAAAATACTAAGGCAGTATTAGCTACTTTATTAAAGTTACTGGTCACTTGATTAAGTTATACCCACTGAGTATAATCATATACCTTCAAAATGTACCTAAGTCAGAAGTTGAAAATATTTTAATCAGTGAGAGAGTATCGCTGATTAAAAGCTAGAGTAAATCCCTCTACATGATATCTATAAATTTTTACCATGGTCTTAAAACATTTTGGTTATACAGTTTGAAGATTACTTAAAGGACAAGAATTTTAAAATATAATGACAAAACATATAGTTAACAAAAGATCTAGCTTTCATTTATTCGCAGTTTTTTTTTTTATTCTCAGGTTCTATTTAGATTTTATTTGGATTTCCTTCATTTCAACATTATAAGGTAATGCCAGAGTTTGTATTTTTTAAATCATATTGACTTCTGTTTTCTGATTAGCTCTGCTATCAAAATATATGAATATTAAATTCTGTGATGCTATAATCACAGCAACAAACATATAGCATTTTATCAGGCCATAGTTTCTCTCTGTTGGTTTTTTGTTTTGTTTTGTTTTTTTTAAGTAGACCCACACCCAATGTGGGGCTTGAACTAAGGACCCTGAGGTTAAGAGTCACATGCTCTGGGGCCTCCTGGGTGGCTCAGTCAGTTAAGCACCAGACTCAGATAATGATCTCACATTTCACAGGATCAAGCCCCTTATCAGGCTCTGCGCTGTCAGCTTAGGATTCTCTCCCTCTCTCTCTGTCCCTCCTCTGCTTGTACTCTCTCTCAAAATAAATAAGCCTTAAAAAAAAAAAATTCCTTAGACAGCAAACCAGCCAATCATACCTATTAGTTTTATTTGTAAAATAGTGACTTGATTCTCAGCCTTTTCATAAGCTGAGCCTATAAAATTGTAGCCACAGCCCCTCTTCTATTCTTGCTATAGTTTAAAATTCAATTTCTCCTAAAGGATGGTTGCTTGTATAACCCAGGAAAATACAGAAGCCTAGTGTTTCAATAATTTTAAAAGAAAAACAAAGAGGGGAAAAAGATTTTGAAGGATATAACTTAAAACATTAGCCAAATTTTAAACCTTTAGAAGCTTCAAAAGAAAAATATAAATAAATAACAATAGATGGTACTCCAATTACAATAAATTGAATATGGATAGGAAAACTTCTGACCTCAAAATCAGAGTCTTTTAGTCCTTCCTGGTAGTGACAACTGTCAGAGTTATCAACCTAAAAAAAACGAATAAATGTTTCCTGTAAGAAAATATGTCTGATGAGAGTGTCCAAATAGTAGCAATTAAATACTAAAGGCTAGTAATCCAACAAATAAAGAATTTTTTTTCCTTTTTTCAAACAAGCAACTCAAGACCTAAACATGTTATATGTTATAGTATTGTACGTTATACTTAACTGACCTGTTCAAGCATGGGCAAAACCTTAACTTTTTGTAAAGCAGGATCTGCAAGATAGAAGACAACTGATATTAAGTATGCCAACACCTTATTTTTTAGGTCAAGTATTATATCTAGCTTTAATGTCAAGGCTATCAATATAATACTTACATTTTCAATATCTAATAATGTATATATAAAAAATGCTTACACGTATAGTCATGTATTGCTGTTCCAGTTTCTTACCTGAATCAACGTTTTCCCC
This sequence comes from Acinonyx jubatus, assembly GCF_027475565.1. Classification (NCBI taxonomy): domain Eukaryota; kingdom Metazoa; phylum Chordata; class Mammalia; order Carnivora; family Felidae; genus Acinonyx; species Acinonyx jubatus. The sequence continues at coordinate 96,586,836 of NC_069381.1, read as the reverse complement.
ATTTTTGGAGAGATTAGTCATTGCAAATGGAAAGCCAAAATCATCTTCAATACATTTGCTGAAACTCTAGAAACACAAAGAAGTTCTTAAACATACTGTTCCATATCACTCTGGTAACTAGGAGTGAATATGTAGTTATATATGGAACATACATCTGCTTGAAAAAGTGACTTTAATTGTAAATCCTTTCATGTATATACAGTATTTAAAATATCAAGTGGTTTTGCTATATAAGAAAGCAAAAAATTTTTTGACTTAGAAGATAAAGCTAAACTATAAATTTCACAATACACACTTTGGAAGTATTCAGTGAAATCTTATTTTATTTTTAAAAGTTTATTTATTTTTATTTATTTTTGAGAGAGAGAGGAAAAAAAAGCATGAGTGGGGGGAGGGGGGGGGGAGGAGAAAATCCCAAGCAGGCTCCACATTGTCAGTGCTGGGCTCTAACCCATGAACCATGAGACCATGACTTAAGCCGAAGTTGGGCACTTAACCAACTGAGCCACCCAGGCACCCCAAAAGTAACAGTAATTTTAATTACTAGCTTAATATATTAGTCTTCTTCAATTTCATTATCTTTTCCTTGAGAGAATTGAGAGTTGTCTTCACTGAATAGCATTTTAATGTTATCCTCTTAGCTATACAGACATAGAAATTTTTCTACAGCATATAAAATTAAAATATTTTAACATTTTATATATTTAGTATATAAATATTATATATTATTGGGTTATAATTATTATTATATTATATTATTACACGTTATATATATTATATATAGATTATATATTATTATAAATATTGGAGATATCTATATCTCCAATATAAAGTTCCACAGAGAAATTTTTAAAATAATTTAGTAGTAAGCTGTTTTGCCTGAGAAACTTGGTATGATTCCCCCTTTCTGGTAAGAACTCTACTACAGAAATGAATTTCTCTTTTTATCCTGTCAAGCAGGAAGCTCAAAGCCAAATTTTAAGCTTAGTCAGACACTAATTTTTACCAGTATATTGACATATTTGTCCAAATTTTCTTATTTTTTTGATCCTAATAGTCTCTGAATATACTTTTATATCTTGATACTTCAATGTACATGTCTTATAAGTTGCCTCCAAGAGAGGATTCAAATTAGGACCCATTATGTACCCAGAGTTCTATGGCAACAGTGATTATTTTTTTTAATGAACAATGCTCGCAAACATTAAGTATGCTCATTATTCATTCAAAGCAATACTATTCAAAATTCTTGGGTAATAAAAATCCTGGAAGACAACACAGGCAGGAGTTTCTCTGACACTGGCCATATCCACATTTTTCTAGGCAAGTCTCCTGAGACAAGGGAAACAAAGGCAAAAATAAGCTATGAGGACTACAACAAAATAAAAAGCTTCTTTGTGCACAGTGAGGAAACAATCAACAAAACTAAAAAATAGCCTACTGAATGGGAGAAGATATTTGCAAATGACATATCCAATAAAGGGTTAGTATCCAAAATATATATACAATACCAAAAAAAACAAATAATCCAATTTAAAAAATGGGAAGAAGACATGAAACAAACAGGTCTCCAAAGAAGAGATCCAGATGGCTAAAAGACACATGAAAAGATGCTCAACATCACTCATCATCACAGAAATGTTAGTCAAAATCACAGTATCACATCACACCTGTCAGAATGGCAAAAAACATAAACACATGAAACAAGTGTTGGTGAGGACGTGGAGAAAAAGGAACACTTGTGCACTGCTGGTGGGAATGCAAATTGGTGCATCCTCTGTGGAAAACAGTATGGAGGTTCCTCAGAAAATAAAAATAGAACTACCCTATGACCCAGTAATTCCACTACTGGGTATTTACCCAAAGAATATGAAAACACTAATTTGAAAAGATGTATGCACCCCTATGTGTCCTGCAGCATTATTTACAATAGCCGAGCCATGGAAGCAGCCCAAGTGTCTACTGATAGATGAGTGGATAAAGAAGATGTGTTATAGGTGCCTGGGTGGCTCACTCGGTTGGGCGTCCGACTTTGGCTCAGGTCACGATCTCACAGCTTGTGGGTTCGAGTCCCACGTCGGTTTCTGCGCTGACAGCTCAGAGCCTGGGGCCTGCTTCAGGTTCTGTGTCTCCCTCTCTCTCTGCCCCTCCCCGGCTTGCGCTGTCTCTCTCGAAAATAAACATCAAAAAAAAAAAAAATTAAGGATGTGCTATAGATATACAATGGAATAGTACTGATGTATAAAAAAAGAATGAAAGCTTGCCATTTGCAACGACAAGCACAGAGTTGGGAGAGTATAGTGGTAAGCGAAATAAGTCGGTCAGAAAAAGACAAATACCCTATGATTTCATTCCTATGTGGAATTTAAGACACAAAACAAAGGAGGCTACAGGGAAAAAAGAGACAAACCAAGAAGGCGACTCCTAACTATAGAGAACAAACTGGTGGTTGCCTGAGGGAAGGTGGTGGAGAGAGGGGTGAAATAGGTGAAGGGGATTAAGAGTACCCTTATCTTCATGAGCACTGAATAATGTACAGAATTGCTGAATCACTGTATTGTACACCTGAAACTAATATAACTGTATATCAAGTAAATGGGATTTAAATTTTTAAATAAATTTGTTTACAAATTCTTGGGCTAAAATAAAATCAAAAATAGGGCGCCTGGGTGGCTCTGCCCATTGAGCGACTTTGGCTCAGGTCATGACCTCAGGGTTCCTGGGTTCAGGTCCCGCATGGGGCTCCGCGCTGACCGCTGGGAGCCTAGAACCTGGAGCCTGCTTCGGATTCCGAGTCTCCCTTTCTCTCTGCCCCTCCCCCATTAGTGCTCTCTGTATCTTAAAAACAAAAAATAAACATTAAAAAAGATAAAAAATAAATTAAAAATAAAAATTCTTGGGCAAATCAGGCCACACTTACTGAAAAACAAATTATACAATGTACCAATAAAATTATACAATATTACCAGTTAGAAAGTACACTGTGCCTCTTTACCTGAAGAATATTCAAATCAAGATTCATACGCAAATTTACCTTGAAGAAATTAGAATCTCCTCCCAAATTCTGAGGTTTCACTGCAGATACTTGACTGCTACTTAATCTTGGTGGTACGAACAATTTAAAAGGCTTTTGCTTTTCCATTTTCTCTCTTCCAGTTGTAATTATCTGTTGCCCCAGCGGGCGGGGTGGAGGGAGGGAAAGCATTTTACATGGTTTCATTAATACCCTCTTTATTTTAAAAGGCGATGCTTGTACAATAAATGCTGTGTCAAGGAGCAGGTGTACCCTTTGCCACAATGTGAGTCTGCAGCGTCACATCACTGGGCAAAGTAAAAACACCCCGCAGTTGTTCCCTTCCACCCCCCACCGCCAATGGCCACGCTGGCAACGTAGATAAGCCAGAAACTCCCACCCCTGAAAAAGAAAGCTCTGCCCCCCACCGGCCCTGGTAAATTGCATCACCCAGCCGCGAGAACTACCTTAGGTTCTTAGGGGGCTACAGCTACCAACGAGGCGCCGGGGGGTGGGGAGTGGGGGCGGCCAGAATCAAAATATCGCCCAGCTCCGGGTTCGGTCGTCAGGAAAAGAACTCAGTACACCTGCCCTTACCTCTGAATAGTCAGCGGGAAACCGTGGACTCGGTGCCCACGCGAACTGCTACCCGCTGTCTACTAGGGCGGCAAAAAGAATCTACGAGAACTTCTGCCTTCGAACCTCCAGAAAAGTAAGAAATCGCTCCGCCTCAGCGGCCGGCCGAAAAGGGCCGGGTGCACAACGGTTTAACGGCTAAATAACGGTCAGCCGCGACCGTTGGCCGGCTCCCGATTCTCGCGAGATTTTCCTTTGTGTTGGTAACAATTCTTCTCTGGATTCTGTTTTTCCTTAGACATTCTTGAAGCTTCTGCGATTGTCAGAGAATGCAAGGAAGACTATAGCGAGTCCCATGACAGATTGGAGCGAAGAATAAAAAATCCTCTTGTGTCTTCCGAGAGTTCAGTCAGGGCAAAAAACAGATGGGCAAACAGTTGTAGCCACGTGTAATCATTTAAAGGTGGTAATTTTCAAAGACTGGTTAGGACACAGGGAAAGCGGTACTTTCAGTGGCCTGGGGAGTCAGGAGAGGCTGCCCAGCTGTGATAGGCTTCTTTTAAGGCTTCCGTCAAGAATAGAGTGACTATAGACAGATTGGGCTAGTCAATGGGGAAAGACTACTCCTGAAGGTAGGCGAAGGCCCTGTGGTTGTGAAAGAGATTAGTACAAGAGAGACTCCAACAAGTGTGGCGTAGGTGTGTGAGGACAAGGTCGGGGAATGGCAAGAAGGAGACTGCAGGCTTGACAGATACGGCCTTGCAAAGACCTTTGGATTTTAGCCTCTGTGGATGGGGAACTTGTAGAATTCTGAGTGGAGAGGGAGCCAAGATCAAGTTAAGAAGAAGATTTGTAGTATGAGAAATGGTTTAGGCAGGCATTGGGACTTGAGTTAGGGAGACAGTTTTAATAGGCTGAGTGAAGTATGAGGACCCGAGCCATGACAGTGGCGCTGGAGATGAGGAAGAGGCATCAAAAGTAAAAGGTATTTAGAAGTAAAATTAATAGGAGTTGATGGGCTGTTTTAACAGTAAGCAGTGAAAGAGAGAAGTCTAAGATGACTTCCTAGTTTCAGACTTGGGCAAGTAACTGTAATAAACATTATGATTCTAAGTACCTAGGTTTGAGCAATTAGATGAGTTCCGTTCCGTTTTGACCACATTTGACTTTGTTTTCTAATGTCTATAATTGATGTTTTTCCAAAGGACTTAAGTAATATTTTTAAATAACCAATTTTGTTTTGTGTAAATTTAATGAGACATCATAGTTTCTGCTAGAATTTAAAAATTTTTTGAGCTTTGAAAGAGATGAGCCAGGTTGTCCTTCATTTTACACTTTAAGGAAATTGAGTCTAGATACCCTAAAAAAAGAATATTCCCTCCAAGAGATGATTCCAGGTTTATGCCCAACATACCCCCCCCCAGGGGACAATAATTAACACATTTAAATAAGATCATTTTGAAGTTGAGGATATAAATTCAACTATGTCTTTTTTTTTTAAGTTTTATAAATGTGAAAAATTTAACTATGGGCTTTTTTTTTTTTCATCGAAAACCAAACTGCTGCTACTCCTGCTATCAAATTAACTTAAATTCACAGTATTGAAAGACTTACACCCAGTCTTTCAAAATAATACCACCACAGAATTTATTAATTTCATGTATTTCATATGAAATTTATTTTTACTAGATAGCCTTCCTATCCTTACAAGGATTAAAATATTTGTGGGAAGATTTCAGTTTTTAAGAACTTCATTTTTTTTCTACAAAAGATATTGGCAAAAATGTCAAAGTATTGTCTGCCAGAATAAGCAGTAAATCGTGCCAGTATTTCCCAATATGTGTTAAAACATTTTAGGGGCGCCTGGGTGGCTCAGTCGGTTGAGTGTCCGACTTCGGTTCAGGTCATGATCTCGAGGTCTGTGAGTTTGAGCCCCGCGTCGGGCTCTGTGCTGACAGCTCAGAGCCTGGAGCCTGCTTCGGATTCTGTGTCTCCCCTTCTCTCTCTCTCTGCCCCTCCCCACCTCACGCTCTGTCTCTCAAAAAATGAATAAACGTTAAAAAAATTTTTTTAAACCATTTTAATGATTTGTCATTTTAACTTTTTTCAATATTTTACCATCACAATTTTTTTTAATTTAGACTTATAAAAGATTTCTTTTTAGAAAACATTAAGAAAAGGTAAGAGTTGAACAAAGTTTTGTTCCTCTTTAATAATTCATAAAATGCCATAACAGGAATAAGTTTAAAATGTTAGTTCTTTATCCATCAATGTGGCCTAATTAATGAGGTTCACAAACTGTCTTTATTCTGATTACAATTGTTTCCACTAGATACCCTTTCTCATGTCTATAAGTAATCTACATATTTTCGTTCAGTTTTCTACTAAAGGGAAAAAGTAGAGCATCTTCAGGAAAGAACTCTATTTAGCATTTTTCCCTTTAGAAGGAACCATGCAAACAATAATCCTTGCTTCTTTTGAGTCAAATCTGGAAAAGAATCCTGGATGTCCCTCTAGTGGTGGTCCTATATCCCACAAAATTTGATAAGCACTGATAATGTCCCATTTTATGCTGATACATTGGTAACCTAGCAATCCTGTTTATGTTTTTCAAAGCAGTCATCCTATAATGATAAACAATCTAGATTTTGAAAGTTTTAAGACAAACCACAACCACATTCTAAAATTTCAGCAATGTGAATACAAATTCCATTTCTCTGAGAGTAAACTAGCCAATTTGGGGTCCTTTGCTTTCCAAGTGCTAAGTATTTCTGAGTAGTTGTGATTCAGTGTCCTCAGTTCTGTGAGCCTCCCTATGAGACGAGCAAAATGCTGTAGGTCTTCTGGATGATAAATTTTTGAATATTTGTATAAAATCTGTAAAACTGGTTCTTGTAAATTTTCCACATATTGCTTATTTTTAAGGCATGGACGATCTGAAAAACATCATCATATACATCTTAATGAACACTGGAAAGTGGTAAAAGATAGCAAATTCATTGAAAACAATACAGTTTGTAAATAATAAAAATAGCAAATATTTACTGAACCCTTAATATATGCCAGATATTACACTAAGTAACTTATTTCATGCAATGTCTTATTTAGTCTTCAGAGTACACTATGAGGTAAATTCTATTATTACCGCTGTTTTTTGGACAAGCTTCTTAAGATGTAGAGAAGTCAAATAGGAAGAGAAAGGTCAGTAAGTGGTTGTAAGAATATAAAAGCAAGTTTCAAGCTTACTTGAAACTTAAAAAGATTAATTTCCTCCAGGTCAACAATAAGTAAAAGGTGAAGCTTCTTTTTTTATTTATTTTTTATTTTTTTTTAATGTTTTTATTTATTTTTGAGAGAGAGAGAGAGAGAGCATAAGCAGGGGAGGAGCAGAGAGAGAGGGAGACACAGAATCTGAAGCAGGCTCCAGGCTCTGAGCTGTCAGCACAGAGCCTGACACGGGGCTCAAACTCACGGACCGTGAGATCATGACCTGAGCTGAAGCTGGCCGCTTAACTGACTGAGCCACCCAGGTGCCCCAAAAGGTTAAGCTTCTTAAGTACCTAGTTATAAAAATAAGAACCAACCAAGAATTTCTTAATGCCTAGGCAACAATTATTTATCCAGGCATTTTGGTAGAGATACAGCAGTGAACATAAACAGACACAATTTCCTGCCCTCATTAAGCTTATATCCTGAGTTTGGGAGGAGTGGATGAGAAAAGAGACATATACACATTTTAAATAAAAATATAATATGACAATGATATGTGTTACAGAGACAAACAGAGAAAGGGATAAGAATTTAGGGGGGGGAGGCACACTAGCTATTTTTAAAAGGATAATCAGAGATAGGATGACATTTAGCAGAGATCCAAGATGAAGGAGGGAGGCATGTAGCTATTCTGGGGAAATAGCTTTCCAAGGATATTTGTCAAGTACAGTACAACCTGTGGCAGGAGACTGCTTGACATTTTCAAGTAACAAAATGTATCAAAAGTAATGTGGGAAAAAAAATGTGGCTGTGGTGGTGTAAGCAAAAGGAATAGTAGTAGGCAATAATGGAAAAAACTGGGCTTTAAGCTATGTAGAATAGGAAACCATGAAAGGGTTATGAGCAGAGAAGTGAAATGATCTGGCCTATGTTTTAAAAGAATAACTCTGGTCTCTATATAGAGACTAGACCCTAGGGAGGAAAGGGCAGAAACAGGAAAGCAAAAAAGGACACTAGTTTGAATTAGGGTGGCAGGAACAGAACAGTAAGACATGGTTGAGTTCTGGATATATTCTGAGGCTAGAGCCAACAGGAGATGTTGCCTTTTTGATATGGGTTCTTGGTTTGTGCAACTTGAAGGATGGAGATGCCATTTAGTAAAGATGGAGGAAGAATATAGGAGGATCGGGGAGAGATCAGGAGTTCATCCTGGGATAGGTTAAATTTGATATGCCTTACTGCAGGTTGAAATCTTGAGTAGGCTATTTAGTGGAGTTAGGGGAGCAGTCCAAGTTGGTATATAAATTTGGGAGTTGGCTGGGTCGCCTGGGTGGCTTAGTCAGTTGAGCATCCAACTCTTGATTTTGGCTCAGGTTGTGATCCCAGGGTCATGGGATTGAGCCCCACACATCAGGCCCCATGCTCAGCTCAGGCTCAGCAAGGAGACTGCCTAAGTTCTCACTCCCTCTGCCCCTCCCCCACTCACTCTCCCACGCACACACACGCTCTCTCTCTCTCTCTCTCTCTCTCTCTCTCAGATAAAAATATTTGAGAGTTGTTAACATGTAGATGGTGTTCAAAGTCATGAGATAGGATGAAATTTCAGAGGAAGTGAGTATGGAAGAGAAAAGAACTGAGCCTTAGAACACTCTTAGCATTTATCAGTGTGAAAGATGAGGAGGAGTCAACAAAGGAGATGGAAAGAACAGTCATTGAGGAGGAAAATCAAGAGAGTGTGATGTCCTGGAAATTAAGTGGGGAAAAAATTTTTTTTCAAGAGGGAGGGAGTGACCAACAGAAGCCAAGTGATGAAAGTGTTCCAAGAAAGAAGGAATGATCTGCTCTGTCAGATGAAGTTGATGATGGGTCAAGTACAATAAGGACTAAGAATTGACCACTGGAATCAGCAATGCCAGATTACTAAAGATCTTGACAAGTTATGGCAGAATGGAAAGAAGGGGACAAAATCTGACTGCAGTGGGTTCATGAGTAAATGAGAGAAATAAAGGCAGGAGCACAGACAACTCAAAAAGGTTTTTTTCTGTAAAGTAAAACAGAGAAATGGGAGAACAGCTGAAAGGGGATTATAGGTCAAGAAGGCGTTTTTTGAGATGCAAGAAATTATAGCATGTTTGTAAGCTAAAGAGAATTCTCTCAAGGAGAAAGAGGTTTTGATGAAACAAAATTGTTACATTTGGCATCAGTGAATAATGTAATAACCACAGACATCATGATTTGATTGCCAAACTTAATCCAAATTTTTACTTTTGAATGGTTTTTACCTGAAAAAAACACAGTTGTTGCTGCAAGCAGAGCATATTCAGTATTAGTAATATTAAGCTCACTCATTCTTCTGTAGAAGTAAAACAATGTGTTAATAAATTCTTCAGCAATACCTAAAAAGATTAATATCAAATGTATTTTCATCAGAACATAGTGCAGAATCAAACATATTGTCATTATCATTTTTTCTTAAAGCAGAATAATAAAATAAAACATTATATCTGACCAATTTTTTCCACCCATTATATTTTGTATGATATGTAATATTACCAGTCAGTGTAGTAGGAGGACAGTCTTCGTTGCAAAAGGTTTCCATAGAATAAATAACACTTCTATTAACACTCTGATTGTGACAATTCAGTGAGTGATCTGAATGATCTGATATTCTCATAGTACCTAGTAACAGGGGAAAACATAAAGTCTGATTTTTGAAAAAAACTTTACACAGATAGTAAATCCATTCTCTCTAATCTGTTAGGAAACATTCCCAACAAATGGTAGATTTATAATTTTTATTACTGAAACAGGAAGTGAGATTAATAGTTTAGATTTTATATAAATTTTGTGTAGAAAACCTTCCAAAAAGATTTTTCTTATGATGCCATATAATAAAAATGGTTTACTTTAAAAGAAAAGCAAAAGCTAGACCAATGAATTAGAAAAGCTATTACGAAATTCTTATTACTACACTAACTAGTAAAACAAAAATATAATAAGAAAAATAACTCAATGTGGTATAATTTGTTGCTGTATTTAATAGTAACTGTTAACAGTAAGGTTATGTTGACCGGACTTTTTTACTTTCAGAAGCTGACGAAAGACATTCTTTCAGGCTGTAAAGTTGGGCCCCGTGAAGAAACATCACTTCAGTTTTTGATCCTTTACGTAATGCAGTCTGGTCCTCAGTTGTCAAATTTTCAAATCCTTTAACAAAAGATCACATAATTGTTTGAAATCAATAATGAAAAGATAATTTTCAGGTATAAGATTTAGTATTTTTAACTATCCATTTAGTTATAATATAAATCCTAAATGTTTCCTTAGAATAATCACAATTTGTAACTTCAAATCTAAATAAAATTCTTGATTCCACATGATAATATTTTGGAGCACTTTCATCAGAACTAGATAATAATACTTTTATATGGCAAGAGCAAATCAAACATAGTTTAGCCTCAAAGAATTTATTTTTACAGTGAGTTATCTATATATGTAGATAGGTAAGTTTTGGCCAACTGTACCTTGATTTTTTCATACTGTACTGGCAATTTTGTTTGTTTCATGTTTTAGCTAAAGTTAAAAGATACAGTCATATTATTTCTCTTGTTCCTAAGTCCTTGGAGTCATTTGAATATTTTAAAATATTTATACTTTCAACTACCTGATTGTTTAAAGCAGACAAAATGAACCATTTCCACCAGCTTTGCTGGAAAAATAGAGGTTTTTGTTTTCCTAAATGGTCCCCTTCCTTTAAAATAGGAAACTTAAAAAAAAAAAAGTATTGGGGCGCCTGGGTGGCTCAGTCGGTTATGCGTCTGACTTCAGCTCAGGTCATGATCTCGTGGTCCATGAGTTCAGGCCCCATGTCGGGCTCTATGCTGCCAGTTCAGAGCCTGGACCCTGCTTCAGATTCTGTGTCTCCCCCTCTCTCTGCCCCTCCCCTGTTCATGCTCTGTCTCTATCTGTCTCAAAAAAATAAAGCATTAAAAAAAAAAGTGTTAATTTTTTTTCCAAAGGTGAAGTGATTACCTGGGAGTCCCTTGGTAAAATCCACTAACCCCTGTAGGTGTAGGACCATGGTCTCCGAGAGTTGCAAAAAGCTCAGCTCAGGATTTGCATATTTCTGGAGCTAGCCAGCAAAAAGAAATAAGGTTAATAGATTTTTTTCTTTTAAGTAAATTAAAACGTTTAACTTTTAAATTACAAGTTTAAATTTTTAACTTTCACATTGACACTCTTATTTTCTAACATAATTAGTTATAAATTATTTCCTGCCAATAATGAACACATACAAACATCTTTGTTTCCTCTAAAGGACTTGTGTATTTTTGATGAGCAGCCACAATGTCCTTAATGAGCTGATGTTCCTCGTGAGTTAGTTCCATGCTCTCCTTAATCTGTAAGAAAACATGGGGGAGGGAGGAGAACTATAATGAATTCTTATTAAACAAGACATCATGTCATCATTAAAGAAACAGGAAATTTTATAAGAAGAGTCTTGCCACTTTTCCAGATCTAGTGGTGGATGATACAAGCTTGTTGTCTACTTCCTCTTCCACTTTGATGCTAGAGGAAAAACTATTCTTCTGCTTAAAATTCTTTCGAAGTCTCTTTGATTTGCATTGGATTTCTGTGAGCAAACCTGTGATATTACAAAATTCATATAAAATGTTTTAGGCATGGCAAATAACATTCTAGGATTTGATGAAAATTGTCTTATACTGGATACATATATAATCATAGACTTGTCTTTTCACAAAGAATCTTTCTTTTATGGCAAGCAGCAATTAAATTTACTACATTACTTTCTCCTTTTCCTTCCATCACTACCTTCTACTTAAAAATACATAGTTAGCCTACGGGCACCTGGGTGGCTCAATCGGTTGAGCTTCCAACTTCGGCTCAGGTCATGATCTCATGGCCCGTGAATTCAAGCCACGCATCAATCAGGCTTTGTGCTGACAGCTCAGAGCCTGGAGCCTGCTTCGGATTCTGCATCTCCCTCTCTCTCTGCCCCTCCCCCACTCGCACTGTGTCTCAAAAAATAAATAAACATCAAAAAAAATACATAGCCTAGACATAAATTAAAAATTAATTTTGCATCTCCAGACTATAAGTTTAGACCTTTTTATGTCAGAGAAATATACACATTAATTAGATCTTGGAAGTAATATAAAATATCAATTGGTATAGCAGTTGAACCAACTACCTTATCCATGAGCTTTTTTCTTTGATTTTTATATAAGGTCAAGAGAATATTTTGTGATTTTTCAAATGAGCTAAGTCAATTTTTTCCTAACAAGACAAGAAAATGGTATTTTGTTATGGCAGCCCGAGCAGTCTCAAGACAGGGATAAACTAAAGGATTCAGGCTGGACAGGATAACCTTAAGATCTTCTCCAACCCTAGAATCTTAAATAGGAATCCTTTCGCTCAAAAACTTTGAAGAGTTTGGATTTTATTATAATAAGCTGTATAAAATAAACAGGATACTGCATTGGTATTTATTGAACAAGAATGTAACTTAATAAAAATTGAAGAATATTATAGCAGTGGAAGGTAGATTGAACTAAAAAACAGAAAATGAAGAAATAGCCATAAAATTAATATAATAGTATAAGTGCAAGATGATAAGAGTTTGTGCAAGATTAGACATGAGAAGAAAACCTTGATAGTACCTTACTAAGAAAAATGAAATTTTGAAATCACCATGAGATTTTGAGCCCTGGGAAATAGGAGAAATTGAGGAAATAATGCCAAAATCTTAGTGCTACTCTGAGGATTAAATGACATCGTGTAAGTTATCAGCTAAAAACTCAGTGAACATATCAGGAACCCAAACAGCTTAGGTACTCTTCTGCCTGTTGAGTTGGGTTTTGACACCTATGGGTTGTTAGTAGGCTCTGCTTCCCTATCATGGTATCATGTAGGCTTGTAAAGATACCAGACCAAAGAAGGGGAACTACCAATTTAAAATTCTGCTCTTTTGGGGCGCCTGGGTGGCTCAGTCGGTTGGGCGTCCGACTTCAGCTCAGGTCACGATCTCGCGGTCCGTGGGTTCGAGCCCCGCGTCGGGCTCTGGGCTGATGGCTCAGAGCCTGGAGCCTGCTTCCGATTCTGTGTCTCCCTCTCTCTCTGCCCCTCCCCCATTCATGCTGTGTCTCTCTCTGTCCCAAAAATAAATAAACATTAAAAAAAAAATTTTTTTTTTAAATAAAATTCTGCTCTTTATAGATACATTATATAACTTTAGGTTAAGTAATATGGCAGTACAAGGATTTCCAGTTAAGAACATAAGATTACTGGCAAAATTAGAGCAATATAGTATAGAACGGGGTTTATGGAAATAATTACCTAGATTGGTTACTGGTCATCCTAATTTATCAGTTGCTAGAGAAATAGCTTGAATCTAGACAACTATGTTACAATTCAAAATGACAATCTGAGGAATGCATTAAGTTGTCAGGAAGGTAAGAAAAACTAAAATCCCCCTCAAAAAAAGAGCCCCCCAAATCCACAATAATACTTACATTCTGCCAACATTCCTACTGCCTTACACTTTTTTAGTCTGCACTCTTGACATTTCCTACGCATGTACATGTCCATTTCACAGTGGCCACCATTCTTGCAATGATATACTGCATTTTTGGTGATGCTACGTCGAAAAAAACCTAATGACAAGAAAAACTACTTTTAAAATTTACGATTAGGTATTTTTAGTTGTTTTTAATTAATATATACCTTCCTAGTAAAATGATCAAAATAAAATTATTTCAATAAAATGTGTTTTTCTATCAATAAGAAGGTTTGGTTTGGTATACATTTATATTCCCTCATGATTGATAATATTCTATTCCAAGGGTATTCCTTTCAATAATCGCATCCGAAAATTAAACTAAATAGCTCCAACACATTAAGATTTTATTTTATCTATTTTACTATGGTTATACTATATCATCTAAAGCATTTTTATAACTATGTTCTGCAGACTATCAAGATTCCATGAAGCATCTCTCTAGCTGCCTTTGAAATAATATGTGCTCAGGTGAAACCTCTTTTCTGCTCTCCTCACATTTCCACCTCAACCCATAAAGGAAGAGTTATTCTTCGAAACTTAGTCCCCTGTCCTTCCTTTTTTAGCACCCCCACAGGTGAGAAAATATTTTTAAGTTATTTGGCCTGAGACATTGAGTCAGCTGTGTTATGTGTGTGTGTGTTTTGGTGGAGGTATCTATATTTTCTCTTTCATTTCCTAAATCCATGCATAGCAGTCCCCCTTCCCATTTCCTCTTTTATTTCCCATTTCTCTGTAGTCACCCCTGCTACCTTCTTAATCCATTCCAAGCAGTAAAGTTGATAAGCCATGTCAATGCCTCTCTCAGAGGCCTGCCATACCTTTTTTCTGTAGCCACACTTGAGAGTGAGAGTTTCATGACTTAGATTCAACAAAGGGAGCAGAAAGGTCAGCTGAAGCCTTCAAGAACTATGCCTCATCCTCCACCTAGTTTTAACAGCAAGGCCCTGCATTTTAAGAGTAAGCAAATACATGCCCAGCTATTCTATTCACAAAGCTGGTACTTCATTTCCCACAGTCTTTATTTGGCTATTCTTTGTGAGGGGTATGCTGTGAGATTCTGACAGTAAGTCTTCACCGTGAACTTCTAATAGATATGTTTACCTAGTGCTGCATTGGCCTAAGCATTTCCAGGTCTGTCTCAACATTGCATTTGTAAATAAAAATAGTGCAGAAGTGTTTTAATACCTCGAAATTTCATCAAGGGCTATTTCACTTTTTGAAAATTTCATTGTCAATAATGATCTTTGCTTGCAAACTTCCCATTTGTTTTCAAAAAAGCATTCCAAAAGAATTAAAATAGACTCATAGAAGTCATTTAATTTCAAATTCCTTTCTAATGCATGAATTATACCAGCCGCATGAGAAGATGTATTAGTTACCATTCAGATGGTTTTAAAAGTCATTTTCCATTCCAATATCAGATTCATCTAGGAACACAGAAACCTCCTGCTATTATATAAATATTGAAGTTTGTATTTAAATGTAAAAGTTTTCATCAAAAATGAAAACTAAATCAAAACTTTATTACATTCCACCTTCATGTCTTTTATGCCACAGATGGATCACCTTTAAATACATCAATGGGTCCCCCTGGTTTTCTTTTTCACACTTTAAAAAGTAAGGCTATTCTTACAGGCCTAAAATTTCATGTCTCTTCAGTGAACACTAGGACTTCAGTTTCGTTTTAACTTTATCCTTACCTTTGCAACCTTCACAAGTAAGTGCATTATAATGATATCCTGATGCTTTATCACCACAAACTACACAGAGGTCTTCCTGTCTCTTAATTCGCATAGAAGAATGAGTTAGTCTGGACCTTTTTATTCCAGAGTATCCATCTTCAACATCATGGTCAACCACATAAGTGGGTTTATTTAATTCACAGGAAACAAGTCCACATTCTCCACCACTGAACTGTGGATCCAAGCTGCAAGTGTTGAAATGACTTTGTAAAGATTGGGACTGTAGAGCTGTTGGCAACTGGACGGTAGAATACTGGCAAAAAGGCGATTCTTGAAAATCAGTGTCGTACAGCTGATAACTGATTTGCTCTGGCAGAATATCTAGGTGTTTTTAGCATAAACAAAGAACAAATGGTAAAAAGTCAAAATTTCATAATTGTTTTCAAAGGTCAAAGAGTTTTATGCTCAACAAACAGTTCAACATGTCCACTACATCCCAGGGACTTGCTGTCCAGCATGAGGAGCAGGCAGTAAACTGTATTGCAATGCATCGTAAGTGCTGCCGTCCCAGTGGTATGCAGAGGTTGCCCAGGAGCTGGGAGAAAGGGCAGTCGTTGCTAATGGCCTGCATACCAACTCCAGCCTCCTTCTTAAATACAAATGTGTATTTCCCAAAGTTTGGAATGAAAGAAGGTTTTCCCCACTGTATGCATTTCCCTTATTGTGGATACAACCGTTTGCAGTGCAGTGAGGCCAACAAAGAGATGAATTCATAAATTAGCACCTCCCCAAAATACCAACGTGAAATACAATTTTACCAGTTACCTGGTTATTTCAAGCAAAGAAAAATTTTTTTTCTGGGGCTCCTAGCTGGCTTAGGAGCTTAAGTCAGTTAAGCCTAGCTGGCTTAGTCAGTTAAGTGTCCAACTTCAGCTCAGGTCATGATTTCACAGTTCATGAGTTCAGTTCATGAGTTCAAGTCCCGTGTTGGGCTTTGTGCTGACAGCGTGGAGCCTGCTTGGGATTCTCTCTCTCTCCCTCTCTCTCTGCCCCTCCCTGACTCGTGCTTTCTCTCTCTCTCTCAAAATAAATAAATTAATTAAAAAAATATTATTTACTTGAACTCCCCATTTAATATACCTTAACACTCTCCTTTGCAATTCATAGGCCTGATTTAAATTACTAGTTTCTTTTGTGTTTTGTTGACTAACAGTTCTAACTAGCAATTATGTGGTGATAAGTTCACCTACCTCAAAGGGTTACTGTAAGGATAAATAAAAGATGGTATGCAAAAGCAAATATAAAACATAAAATACAAAATAATGCTTAATGAATATCACTATTATAATTATCAGAAGCTCCCAAACACCAACTTACTTTTCACTTTCAGCAAAATTGTTAAATCTAAATCCAGAAAATTGGCTCCAAATGGATCCAGGAGTACTGAGTGCCCTATGTCTGTAACTAGCAATATTTGTACTTTTCCTGATGCTGAATCACCAGGTGATTAACCTCAAAATTCTACCAAGATCAGTAAACATTATAATTTTCATTAACTAACTCACATAAGTCACTTGCAATCTTAGAGCATTCAGTCTAATGCTAAGTGTTGAGTAAATACTAATGACCACCTGATATGAAAAGAAAGGTTATCAGTAAAAACAATGTAACTTTTTTTAAAAGAAGAAGGCCCTTTCTGACTGAGTGTCAAAAGACTGTAGAATACTGGCTGATGTTCCATTGTCATGGCAATCCGAGTTGAAATCTCAACCCTAACCTTACCCTTAACAAGAAAACTGCCCCTAAAATAAATTTATATTATAGCCTTACTCTTTTTGGAGAAAATTCCCGTCATATCCTGCATTCTGTTTCTATTTCTTTCCTTTTGATAAAAATCTTATATCAAGATTAAAATTTCAAGTATATTGAATAGCACTCTGAGCTACATTTACTAAATTGCATGTGAACTAGCTACAACTAACTCCTAAAACAACTTCTAATGTGCATGTTAATTCACATTTTAAAAATTAAATACAATTTTGTACTATCTTGATTTTCCCTCCTTTTTTTTTTTAAAGTTTATTTATTTTGAGAGAGAGAGAGTACTCCTGCAGGCACACGGACGAGGGTCAGAGCAAGGGAGAGAGAATCCCAAGCAGGCTCCTAGCCATCAGCACAAAGCCCAACTCAGGGCTCCATCCCATGAACTGTGAGATCATAACCTGAGCCAAAATCAAGAGTCTGATGCTCAACCGACTGAGTTACCCAAGCACGCTGGGCTTTTCCCTTTTACAATTGATTCTGGCTTAGAATATTTTCATATTACTGATTTTTTTAAATTATATTCTCGTAGAGGGAATAATTTTTTATTAAGTTTTTTATTTTAATTCCTCTTGTTGAGAATAATTTAAAGTCTTTGGTTTACTTGTTTATTTCTTTTTTAAAAAAAACCCTATTATTAACCAATATTACACACACAAAAAAATGTTTTATTAACTATTATACTGTATTTGTCTACATACCATAGTACTGCACTGGTTCAGCAAGACAGTACCCATCAGATGTAGTAACATAAGTATTTGCCATTCTCTGGTCCAATTCTCACTTACTCATCAGTGAATGCTGAAATAGAGCCTGAAGGAAATAAAACTTTTGTAGACTATCTGAAAGCATGATTATCAACTCGGCATGACTTTATAAAAGTACAGTACTATTTTTGGAAAAGAGGAGTTAGCAGAATTTATACTAAAATTAGACATCTATATTTATACTTTAAAATTGGAAAAATAGTGGGTTTTCAATTTCTAAACACCAAATTATTAATTCTGCCAATTTCTTTATACATATTTTTTTTTAATTTTTAATGTTCATTTTTGAAAGAGAGAGAGACAGAGAGAGAGATCATGAGCAGGGGAGGGGCAGAGAGATAGTGAGACACAGAATCCAAAGCAGGCTCCAGGCTCTGAGCTGTCAGCGCAGAGCCCGAAGTGGGGCTCGAACCCATGAAACGTGAGATCATGAACCGAGCCAAAGTCGGACATTTAACTGAGCCACCCAGGCATCCCTAATTTTGCCAATTTCTTATTGCTCAGCTCTTTACAAATAACTCATTAAACCTTGGTAATAATCAATGTGGCTTTTTTTTTTTTTTAATGTGGCTTTTGAAAGTATACCAAGCTTTGGTGTCAGGCTTCATACACTGCTTTCACCACTTACTTATGGGTCATTTATTAAACCTCCCTAAACCTTAGTTTCCTCATTTGTAGAAGAAAAATAATAAAACCCTCCTGGCAAAATTATTGGGAGAGTTTAATTTAATGTATGTAAAATCCAGCACACTTCTTGTCTTAATAACTGATTCTCATAATCTCTATTCTAATAGGTTCAAGATTTCACTGTTCTAAATTTAGAGGAACTAGGAAGAAAAATGAGACTTTTTCACAAAGGAAATTAAAGAGTAAGAAAAAATGCCTTTCATAGCACTTGTGTTTATGTTCTAAGTCCTCTATAAATATTTTTCATAGTCCTATGATATGCTAAACATTAAAACATTAATTTTGGTTCTGCTTAACTAAAATTTTATTTTTTTATTTATTAAAGAAAGTTTATGGATTACTGGAGAAAGTGTTTTATTTTTAATAGTAAAGCCTAAAAATCACAAGCTGTTATAAGAAAAATTATTCAAAATCTAAGGCTATCCTTTAATGGGAAAAAAAAGTCTTTATTTTTGTTATTTCCTAGAAAGGAACTCCAAAAATTTAAATAAACTTAAACAGGAAATCACAGTTTAAGAGATTGAAAATTATTGGAAGAAAATAAAGTTCACCCTAGAGTCCATCGTATCTTACAGCTTTATCTTCTCTATTAGAAGGTAAAGACTGTTTTCACCTTCAAAAAGAACCAAAAAAGGAGAAATTAGGGTTTTAAATCATGCCAGAAAATTTATGTGACCAACTTCTGAGACAGTCTCTGAGCTTATATTGAAAAATCTTTCACTTGGATTTATTACCCATGTGACGAGTTTGTGGCTAAGGTTTCTATGTCCACGAAGACGGTTCAAATAGTAATATCTCTGAAATGTGTCCCCTTTATCATCTAATAGAATGTATGCTCCTTTAAAAGCGTTTGAATCTCCAGTCTTCTGACAGCATAGCAGTCAGTAGAATGAGCATTGGATGGAAGAGATGAAGCAAAAGCAGTGCCCCCAAATAAGTGCAACTTTGATATGAAGTTTTCCTTCCTTGAAAAGTCAGGACTAAAATCAGTATGATCAGTCAGCATACACTTCTGTGTTTCCTATATTGCAACAGGTCAATTGGCCCTCCATAGAAAAAACAATTCTGAATGCCATCCACTTAATTTGTGTGGTCCGTTTTAGCAATGATCCTGTTCAGTTCTTTCCAAACTTCTCTTTGGAGTCTCAATTCAATTTCATAAAATTATAAATGAATGTGAAAACTTGAAGTTGTTATTCACCCTCCTTTAAAATTGCTGCATTTGCCATGAGGCTTCATACAATATTGAATATCTGAAGAAGTCTGAAAATTTAAAAGTATTTGGTACTACTTAGATACAGACTTTGCTGAGGGAGAGTTTGAGAAATAATATAGAACAAACCAGAGGTAGCACATTAAAACAAAACTGGTAGTATCCTGACAAAGACACACACAAGTATCCTGTAGTAATGCCACTATCAGGGTTCAAATCACAAACAATGATGTTCTAAAATCCAGTCCTTCCAATGCTGGTAAATAAACACCCCAAAATATTATCTAAAGTAAACCTGTTTTTATCAGTTTATGGACTTGTTATATTCCAGGGCATACATGAAACATACATAAATAAGCCTTTGATTAAAAATATGCTTCTTAAAATATGAAATATTCATCTCTCTAAATGCTTACAGTAATGTTGTATTATTTTCTACATAAAATTTTTCACTAATTTTCTTCAGTCTTTTAGATGTTTAATAGAAGTATTTTAATATGTATACATAGTAAATAAAAGCTTTCAGAAATGCAGTGTTCGTACAATTAGTTTAAGATCACTTAAGTAAATTATTAATAACATAGAGAAAGGTATGTAATCAAAGACTTCCTATCCTGTTAAAAGTTACAATAGGCCTGGCGTGATTCTGTTTTGTTATCTTTCCTAGTAAATATTTACTTAAAAACAAAAATAACTTAGTTAAGAGAGAAGCTTTTATCAAGAGGATCAATTTGGCATGGGCAAAGTCTGTATTTTCTTTCTAGAACAAATATAACTTTATTAAAAAATTGTACTTTCCACAGATTATAATAGCTATTTACCTGAAAAGATGCTTAATTGCAGAAATGAATTTGCATCTCCTCTGCCTTAACCCTAAATCATGCGTAGGAAATCTTCACGTAGCTAGAACTTTTAACAGGAAAAACATATTGACTCCAGAGAACTACAGTGACACGTTAAAGGCACGGTTTTTACATTTTCACTCTTGCAATAGGTCACTTGAATCATGAATAATGCATTGCATAAAACTGATATCACTGAAAAGTAGATAGCTTCATAAGAAAAACATTTTACTCTTCAGAGTAGCCTCTATTAGAAAAAAAGGAATGATAGTGCTGTATGATACACAATTATAAAAAGGTTTTTCAGAGCAGAATTCTTTGATCCAAAATTCTTTGAGCTTATTGGAACCAAAGAAAATGAAAAGAATATATTTGAATAACAGCACAAATTAAGGCTTCTGGATTCCTTTACAAGGATCTGTCCTTTAACCTTCGAATACTTGGAGGATTTTACACTGTGAAGTCTTCACATATAGTTTTATCATGCAGCTTTTTTGAGATGTAATTTACATAATATAAAATTCGCCCTTTTAAAATGTACAATTCGTGGTTTTTAGAATACTCAGAGTGTGCAACTATCACCACCATCTAATTGCAGAGCATTTTTATTACTGCAAAGTGAAATCCTATACCCATAAACAGTCTCTCCTCATTCTCTTCTCCCCCCCCCATCCGTAGCAACCACCAATCCACTTTCTGTGTCTATGTATTTGCCTATTCTAGACATTTCATATAAATGGAATCCTACAATTCCATATATAGTTTTAAATGAAAAAACATATTTAGTTAATATCATGTCAAGTAATTTTTACAGCTTAAGAAACAGAAAACAGACTAAATGTTTAGAAAATTCATGGCTATGAATTTAATGTATACTCCACAAACTGTTGGAAATACAGTTTGTGTCTACTTCCATAATCTGGAAGAATGTTTATAAATATCATCATAGCATTTTGAACAGAGGTGTAATTCCCTGAATATACCCCTATCAGAATATATTTCAAGTTGCCTTCAATTTACATATAACCTATTGCTTTAAAAAATAAAATGTGTTTTAAGAATAAGTTCTTGATTAAAAACACATTTCATTTTTAAATATGAGAGTAAATACCACTGTGAATCAACTTACATTATTACATCGAATGTCACCTGAAGTCCAACTACGGTTCAAAATTGCCTTGTCATTCTTCAGGGGAAAACCAAACCACTGTATAAGCTACTTAAGTTTCTTGTTTTCAAGGAGCAAATGCTTTTTATAGTTTGACTATCATAGCAACAACATTGGCTTATTTGCTTTGCAAAAATTAAATTAATGATGATGGAAACTAAAGCGTTCCAAAAATACCCTTAACACCTTCCAGTTTAATAATAAATTGCCAACAAAATTAATATTCATATTTAATTTAGACAGCATAAAATTATAAAATTTTGTGTTTTGAAAGAAGACAAAATACTCACAGTTAAATGATATTACTAGAGATTGTCCTTTTCCTCGCAGAACAAGTATAGATAGATTTAACAAGGACTTCAAATTTCCAGCTGGAGCAAATTGGACCTTTTCCCTATTTATCAAGGAGCGGAGAGGGGGGCACTCTGCATACACTTAGGCTCCAGACACTCTGCAGAGCAACGCTTCAGCTCTATCTCAGAGACAAACTTCCCAGACAATCCTCTCTTAGGTCAAAACAAGGGCAGTTATTATTTGACATAAATCAAATAATAACCAGATCATCAGGGATAGAGTTCTTTGGGACCTTCAGGTCACACTCTCCCAGAGTTCCTTATTGTTTACTTAATAAATATTTTGTTTTCTTGATTAAATTTGACATTCTCCCACTTTGGTTACAAAACACCGGGTCTCTAGAAACTACTAAGCAATATGTACAGGAAAGGAAAAACCGTCATTAATTCAAACGTCATTAATACAGGTGTTATAACAATTCAACTTGAAGTTTATCTCTGCATTACCTACAAAATAATTGTTAATCCAATTAGAAATGTTGATAATAATTCAGATCGGTACAGTGTTACATGTATACAAGCCATCTAGTCCAACCCTCTCAACGTTTTGGCTTAAAAAACTGCAACACCAATAAATACTACTCCTGGTTCAAGTTCTCATAGCTAAGCCAGTTAGTAGCAGAGGTGAAACTCAATGAAAATTCATGTAGTTGAACAAGATACATAAATAACTTCACTATGATTTTTTTTAATGTCACTTACGTAAACAAAGTCTGTGGGCTACCAGGCTCATAGTATCATCCCTGTAAGGCATCTCTACAGAGGCATGTTCCACCATTAACCTCCAATTCTTCTGGTAACACCTCCTCTAACTCACCTATTTTACGTGACTCTAGGCTCTGGTCTCTGTCCTGCCCAGTTCTGCTTGCACATTAACGTAGCACAGTATACATTTCCACCTTTCTTGGCATCTTAGTCCACATCCCGTTTCTGACTTCACAACTACTATATCTGCTGAATTCTTCAAGGGACCTTATCTACTACTGGGAAGAATTCATGATAAAATCTGCAAGTCATGTCACATAGAGTTTTGTTTATTTCTTAAAAGAATAGGCCCTGTGTCTATGAATTTTAATCCGTAAACCAAAGAATAATAGTTCCAGCATTATAAATTCATTTATTTGATTATAAAATATTCCAAAAACAGGCTCCAAATTATGTCTCAAAAGAACTGACACTCTACTGGAAACCTTACAATGAAATAAGGCAAAACAAACATACACTACTTGATGTGTTTTAAAAGCAATGTTTAACTTCTAAATATTTATCAGGAACATTTGCTTCTCAAAAAAAACATTTTTAAAAGAACTTCAGCCCTTTCAGTATTAGTATACAAGTATCAGGGATAGTTTATAAATTATTTTATCATTTTTTTTATTTTTTTAATTGAGGTGTAATTGACATAAGACCTTGTATTAGTTTCAGGTTTACAACATAATTCAATATTTGTATGTATTGTCAAATGATCAACATAATAAGTCTAGTTAAGGTCTGTTACCATACATAGTTACAAATTTTTTTTCTTGTGATGAGAGCTTTTAAGATCTACTCGTTTAGCAAATAGCAAATATGCAGTACAGTATATTAAGTATAGTTACCATCCTGTTCATTATTTTATTTTATAGCTGGAAGTTTGTGCCTTTTGATCCCCTTCACCCATTTTGCCCACCCTCCACTCCCTACCCCCCGGCAATCACCAATTTGTCCTATGAGACTGGTTGTTGTATTTTGCTTTTTTTAGGATTCCGCATATAATTGAGATCATGCGATATTTGTCCTTGTCTGACTCATTTCATTCATTTCACTTAGCATGATGCCCTCAAGGTCCATCCCTGTTGTTGTAAATGTAAATGGTATACATCATGTTTTCTTTATTCATTCATCTATCCATGCACACTGAGGTTGTTTCCATATGTTGCCTCTTGTAAATAATGCTGCAATGAACATGGGATTGCATATTTATTTTCAAGTTAGTGTTTTCATTTTTTTTTCAGATAAATATCCAGAAGTGTAATTTCTTGATCATATAATAGTTCTATTTATAATTTTGGGGGGATTCTCCATACTGTTTTCCATGATGGCTGCACCAATTTGCCGTCCCACCAACAGTGTACAACAGTTCCCTTTTCTCCACATCCTCATCAATGCTTGTTATTTCTTGTCTTTTTGATAACAGACATTCTAACAGGTGTGATATGATATCTCATCATGGTTTTGATATGCATTTACCTGATGATTAATGATGTTGAGCACCTTTTCAGGTACCTGTTGGCCACCTCTATATCATCTTTGAAAAAATGTCTACAGGTCCTCTGCCCACTCTGTAATCAGATTGTTTACTATTGAATTATATGAGTTCTCTATATATTTTGGAAATTAACCCCTTACTAGATATATGATTTCCAAAAGTTTTCTCCCATTAAGTAGGTTGCCTTTTCATTTTGTTGATTTTGAGTATTTCCTTTGGTGCGCAGAGGCTTTTTAGTTTAACGTAGTCCCACTTATTTATTTTTGCTTTTGTTGCTTTTGCTATTGGTGTTAGATCCAAAATATCATCACCAAGACCAATGCAATGAGCTTATAGTCCATGTTTACTTCTAGGAGCTTTATAAATTAATTTTATTATTCAGATAATTACCAGTTTTAGCCTCTACTTATAACTATAATTATTAGTTTCTGTATTCAGTAATGTATCTCAAATGCTCAATGATTCAAACATTTCATTAATTCATATCACCATGACCACTTACACCCTCATTCCACCCTTACTATATCTGAAATATTACAATTCATTGCCACCAGCTTCCTTGTTTAGCATTGCAAAGAGTAATTCATTCAGACCTTTTCTGTTACAAATTTTTATATGTACTTCCCTGGTTTATGATAACACCCTAGACTTACTATGTTGTTCACATAGTACTCATTCCAAGTACTTGAAAATATGTGCAAATATATGTTAATACTTTAAAATAGAGAATGCAGAACATATTTTTAAATTTTATACAACAGGCTACTGTCACCTAAGCACTCTACAATTACATAGTTCACTGATATTCCTTAATAAGCATAAATGGGGGAATCTCCTGAAGTTTATTCTTTTCATACAGTCACTCAATAGGCAGCTAGCCCAGATAGATAGATACATGCCATTTAAAATAAATATTAACATTGTTATCTTATCAATACATGCCATTTAAAATAAATATTAACATTGTTACCATATCAGTAACAAACAATCTAAAGAGTTATAAATCTAACCAACTAGTTTGCTGTAGGGTTGGGAGCATCATTACGGAAGGCTCTTAAGGAGATGACATCCAAGCCAAGACCTAAAAGATGAGAAAAAGCCACAGAAGGGTTGGGAGATGAATGTTTCCGTGGGAACAACACAGTGTTGTCTATTGGCTTGTGTAATATGGGAAGAAGTCCGGTGTGATGAATGGGGAAAGAAGACACAGTTAGCATAAAATGATACTGGGGAAAAGACATAAACCTGATTTTTTTCCCCTTTGTTTTTCTTTCTTTTTTTTTTTTAAGTTTTTATTTAAATTCCAGTTAGGTAACATAAGAGCCTTAGAGAGACATCTGAATTTTATTCCAGGTATAATAAGAAATCATTGAAGGACTCTACCCAAAAAAGGCACATAATCTGAAGTATATTTTTTGTTTTGTTTTGTTTTGTTTTGTTTTTTTCCTGACAGAGTGAGGATGAGCACACGTGTGCGTGTGGGGGGAGGGTACAGGCAGGGAGAGAGAGGGAAAGAGAGAGAGAGAGACAGAGACAGAGACAGAGACAGAGACAGAGAGACAGAGAATCCCAAGCAGGCTCCACGCTCAGCACGGAGCCTGATCCTGGGCTCAATCTCATGACCCTGGATCATGACCTGAGCTGAAGTC
Source organism: Acinonyx jubatus (assembly GCF_027475565.1). Lineage (NCBI taxonomy): Eukaryota > Metazoa > Chordata > Mammalia > Carnivora > Felidae > Acinonyx > Acinonyx jubatus. The sequence goes on along the minus strand of NC_069381.1, from coordinate 96,561,027 downwards.
AAGAGTCAGATGCTCCACTGATTGAGCCACCCAGGCGCCCCTTTTTAAAAGTAATCTGTACACCCAACATGGGGCTTGAACTCACAACCTTGAGATAAAGAGTCACATGCTCTACCTACTGAGTCAGTCAGGTGCCCCTGCTTTTCTTAATGGAGCTTTCATTGACATCATTGTCAGTTCACTTGCAGAGGTAAGGAATAATACAGAGAGATCTGTCTATGCTTAATCCAGTTTTCCCCAATGGTAAAACTTGCAGAACTATACTACAATAGCAGAACCAGGATATTGACATTGATACTGATTTCCCCAATTTTGCTTGTACTTATTTTTGCATGTGTATTAAATTCTATGTAATTTTATCACCTATAGGTTCATGTATCCATCACCACAGTCACAGTCAAAATACTGAATAGTTCCAACATCACCAGAAGCCCTCGTGTTGCCCTGGTTTGTATATACCCACTTCCCTCCTCCCATTCCCCATTCCCGAGTGCTGGAGATCACTAATTTTTCTCCATTTCTAAAATTTTGTAATTTCAAAATGTCCTATAATGGATCATACATTATATAACCTTTTATGGTGGGCTTTTTTTTTTTCTCAGCATAATTCCCTGGAGATTGATCCAAGTTGTTGTACGTATCAATAGTCTACTCATTGGTGAGTAATATTCTATGGTTATAGGTATACCGCAGTTTAAACATTCACCTATTGAAGGACACATGGGTTGATTCCATTTTCTGGCTATGGCAAATAAAGCTGCTATGAATATTCATGTACAGATATGTGCAAGTATATGCTCATTTCTCTTGGGTAAATGCCCAAGAGTGTGATTACTGGGTTTTATGGTAATTGTATATTTTGTTTTATAAGAAACTGCCAAACGTTTCCAGATTGGCTATACCATTTTATAATTCTACCAGCAACATGCAAATGTATCTCTGTATCTTTGCTAGGATGCAATATTTTCACAGTTTTTTATTTTAGCCTTTCTGACAGATGTGTAGTGATATCTCGTGGTTTTAATTTGCATTTCTCTGTTGGCTAATCATATTGAACATCCTTTTTCTTTTGAGAAAGAGAGAGAGAGAGAGAGACAGCAAACTTGGGAGAGGGGTAGAGGGAGAGAGAGAGAGAACCTTAAGTAGGTTCCATGACCCTAGGGTCATGACCTGAGCCAAAGCAACTGACTGAGCCACCCAAGCACCCCTGAATATCTTTTAATGTACTTATTTGCCATTTGTATATCCTCTTTAAAGAAATGGCTGTTCATGTCTTTTTCCTGTTTTCTAATTGGACTGAGGTTTTGTTTTGTTTTGTTTTACTGTTTTGAGGGTTCTTTATATATTCTAGATACTTACTAATCTTTTGTTGCATATGTGATTTACAAACTTTTTTTTCCCAATTTGTGGTGTGTCTTTGCATCCTCCTGAGGAGATCTTTTGCAGAACAAGTTTTTAATTGTGATAAAGTATAATTTATCAGTTTATCCTTTTATGGATTGTACTTTAAGTGCTAAGTCTAAGAACTCTTCACCTAGCCCAAGATCCCAAAGATGTTCTCCTGTGTTTTTTTTGCAAGTTTTATATTTTAATTTTTTTTTAATGTTTATTTATTTTTGAGAGAGAGATAGAGTGTGAGCAGGGGAGGGACAGAGAGAGAGGGAGACACAGAATCCGAAGCAGGCTCCAGGCTCTGAGCTGTCAGCACAGAGCCTGTCGTGGGGGTCGAACCCACAGGCCATGAGATCATGACCTTAGCCCAAGTCAGATGCTGAACCGACTGAGCCACCCAGGCGCTCCTTAAGGTTTTATATTTTAAGTTTCACATTTAAGTCTACGATTTTAGTTACTATTTTTAAAAGGTATGAGGTTTAGGTTAAGGTTCATTTTTTTGCTAAGAGATGTTCAATTGATCCAGCACCATTTGTTGAAAACGCAACTTTCCATTGGTGAATTGCTGTTGCACCTTGTGAAAATTCAGTTAGACATATTTGTGTGGATATATTTCTAGGTTCTCTATTCTGTTCCATTGATTTGTGTATCTGTCTCTCCACCAGTACAACACCACGCTATTTTGATTGTTATAGCCATCAAGTAAGCCTGTAATATTGAGTGAAGAGATCCCCCCCCCCCACTTTATCCTTCTTTAGTAAGATTGCTTTAGTTATTCTGGGACCTGTGCTTTTTCGCACAAATCAAATTTCAAAATAAGCTTGTTTGTTTCTAAACAAAAGAAAACAAAACAAAACAAAAACTTACTGGGATTCTTCATAAAAATTGTATTAAACCTATTGATCAGTTTGAGAAGAACTGACATCTTACTACATTGAGACTTTCCAAACATGAACGTAATACATCTCTTCATTTATTTAGGTCTTCTTTGATTTCTTTCATCATAATTTTCAGCATCTATATCCTATACATGTTTTGTTAAGTATATACCTAAGTATCTCATTTTTTTCGAAGTGATTGTAAATAGTACTGTTTTTAATTTCAGTTACTTCATGTTCATTGTTGGTATATAGAAATATGGTTTCATTTCTTGTGTTGATCTTGTATCCTGCAACCTTGCTGAACTCACTTGCTAGTTCTGGAGTGATTTTATTATTCCTCTGGATTTTCTTTTCTTTTTTTTTTTTCTTTTTTAAAGATTTTATTTTTGGGGCGTCTGGGTGGCTCAGTGGGTTAAGCGTCCGACTTCAGCTCAGGTCACGATCTCGCAGTCCATGAGTTCGAGCCCCGCGTCGGGCTCTGGGCTGATGGCTCAGAGCCTGGAGCCTGCTTCCGATTCTGTGTCTCCCTCTCTCTCTGACCCTCCCCCATTCATGCTCTGTCTTTCTCTGTCTCAAAAATAAATAAACGTTAAAAAAATATATAAAAATAAAAAGATTTTATTTTTAAGTAATCTCTACACCTGGGGCACCTGGGTGGCTCAGTTGGTTAAGCATCCAACTTTGGCTCAGGTCATGATTTTGAGGTTCATGAGTGTAAGCCCCACAGCTGGCTCTGCACTGACAGTGCAAAGTCTGCTTGGGGTTCTCTCTCTCTCCCTCTCTCTCTCTGTACAACCCTCTCCTTGCTTTCTCTCTCAAAATAAATAAACTTTAAAAACGAAGAATAAATAAATAAATAAATAAATAAATAAAAGTAATCTCTACACCCAACATGGGGCTTGAACTTACAACCCCAAGATCAAATCAAGAGTTGCATGCTCTACTGACTAAGCCAGCCAGGTGCCCCCCTCCCTTTTTTTTTTAAAGATTTTATTTTTACCCTATGACCCAGCAATAGAACTGCTAGGAATTTACCCAAGGGATACAGGAGTACTGATGCATAGGGGCACTTGTACCCCAATGTTTATAGCAGCACTCTCAACAATAGCCAAATTATGGAAAGAGCCTAAATGTCCATCAACTGATGAATGGATAAAGAAATTGCAGTTTATATACACAATGGAGTACCACGTGGCAATGAGAAAGAACGAAATATGGCCCTTTGTAGCAACGTGGATGGAACTGGAGAGTGTTATGCTAAGTGAAATAAGCCATACAGAGAAAGACAGATACCATGTTTTCATTTAGGTGGATCCTGAGAAACTTAACAGAAACCCATGGGGGAGGAGAAGGAAAAAAAAAAAAAAAGAGGTTAGAGTGGGAGAGAGCCAAAGCATAAACGACTCTTAAAAACTGAGAACAAACTGAGGGTTGATGGGGGTGTGGGAGGGAGGGGAGGGTGGGTGATGGGTATTGAGGAGGGCACCTTTTGGGGTGAGCACTGAGTGTTGCATGGAAACCAATTTGACAATAAATTTCATATATTGAAAAAAATGCAAAAAATAAATAAAATAAAGATTTTATTTTTGGGGTGCCTGGGTGGTACAGTTGGTTAAGTGTCTGACTTTTGATCTTGGCTCAGGTCAAGATCTCACAGTTCATGAGTTCGGCCCCACATCGGGCTCTGCACTAATGTAATGGGGCCTGCTTAGGATTCTGTCTCTCCTTCTCTCTGCCCCGCCCCTGCTTGTGCTCTCTCTCTCTCTCTCTCTCAAAATAAATAAATAAACTTAAAAACTAAAATAAAACAAAATAAAATTTAAAAAGATTTTAAAGTAATCTCTACACCCAACATGGGTCTCCTTGGAATTTTCTATGTAGACAATCGTGTCATCTGCAAATAGAAACAGTTTTATTTATTCTTTTCCAATATGTATGCCTTTCATTTGTTTTCTTGACCTTTTGCAATGGCTAGAACTTCCAGTACTATGCTGAATAAGAGTGGTGAGAGCAGACAGCCTTCCCTTGCTCCCAATCTTGAGAAAGCATATAGTTTTTCAGCATTCTGTGTGATATTAACTGTAACTTTTTATAGATACTCTCAAGTTGAGGTAAATCTCTTATATTCCTCACTTACTGAGTGAATATTGTTTTTAAATAACTCTGGATGCTATAAGAGGAATACATTAGAGGAGACTTTAAAAAGTAGTGAGGTAGCCAGTTAGGTGACTATCACAGTACTCCAGGTGAAAGATGATGATAGCCTAGGCTTAGATGATGATAGTGATCTGAACCAGGAGATAGGTGAGTGGATTCGAGATATATTTTGCTGTAGACTCTGTAGGATTTGCTGATGGATTGGATGGTTAGAGTTAGAAATTGCATTTGGATGCAACTAATAGAAAGTCTACTACAGGGCACTTGGGTGGCTCAGTCAGTTAAGTGTCTGACTCTTGATTTCAGGTCAGGTCATGGTCTCAGGGTCATGAGAGAGAGCCCTGCATGGGGCTCTGTGCTGGGCATGGATCCTGTTTAAGATTCCCTCTCTCCCTCTCCCTCTGCTCCCCCCCCCCCACCTCTGTCCCTCCTCCTGTTCACATGCTCTCTCTCCCTAAAAAAAAAAAAAAAAAAAGTCCGCAACAATGACTTAAGTGGAGGGTTTTTCTCCCCCATATAACAATAGTCTGAATGTGACAAGTCTAACAGTTTAACAGTAGTTTTATTGATGTCATCAGTGTCTCAAGATACTTCTATTCTTTGCTTTCTCATCACTAGCATGTAGCTTTGAACCATATGGTCACAAGATGGATGCTGTACCTCCAGGTATCACAGATAAGTTCCAGTAAGGAAGACAGAGGGAGACTTGCAAAGATTTTCTTTTAGTAAAATTTTATGTAGAAAGTTAAGCACTTCTAGGATGCCTGAATGGCTCAGCAGGTTGAGCGTCTGACTCTTGATTTAGGCTCAGGTCAGGATCCTAGGATCATGGGATCAAGCCCTACATCAGTCTCTGTGCTGAGCATGGAGCATGCTTAAGCATCTCTCTCTTTCCCACTCCCTCTCCTTTCCTCTGCCCCTCTCCCCCACTCACACTCTCACTCTCTCTCTAAAAGAAAAAGAAAAGAAAGTTAAGCACTTCTGTAAAGATCCATTCATATTTCCTTTATCAAAACTATGTAACTGGTGTGCGCCTGGGTGGTTCAGTTGGTTAAGCAACCAAGTCCCAATTTAGGCTCAGGTCATGATCTCATGGTTTGTGGGATCAAGCTGCACATTGGGCTCTGTGCTGACAGTACAGAGCCTGCTTGAGATTCTCTCTCTCTCTCTCTCTGCCCCTCCCCTGCTTGTTCTTGCTCTCTCTCTCTCTCTCTCTCTCATAAAATGAATAAACTTAAAAAAAAAAAAGTTAAAAAAAAAAACTACTTGGCTACTCAGCTGCAAGGGAGGCTAGGAAATGAGTATTTCATTTTCCAGTCTTTAAAGGAAAGAAAAGCAAGGAGGAGTTTATTGTAATGGGTGTTAGGTGAGCCAACCCATAGTATCTGCCACATTAAAGATGATGGAGAGTAAGGAATCATGGATAACTCCCAGGTTTCTGGTTGATGGATTATATTACAGTTTACTAAGATATACAGACATAAAGAAGGAATACACTTTTAAATGGAAAAGTAGTAGTTCGATTTTGGACATATTGAGTTTAAAATGTTTGTGAAGCATCTGGAATGTCAAGCAGATAATATGAAGCTGGAATTGAGAGAAGTCCATGCTGGTGGTAATACTGTGGAAGTTTTCAGGATACTGATGGTATTTAAAGCTATTAAAATACATAAGATCACTGAGGAAGAAAAAAGTAGTAGAACACAGCCTTGACAAACTCCAATATTTAAGTATCGGTTTGACAACAGAGAACTTGCAAAATAGAGAGAGTAGCTAAAAGGGTAAAAGAAAAAAACAAGAAAAAGGCATCAAGGAAGTTAAAAGAGACATATGTTTCATGGAGAAAGTGCTCAACAGTGTGGAATGCTAGTGAGAAGTTAAATAAGATGAGGAAAGGTTCTATTGAATTTAGCAGCATGAAAGTTGGTGGCGACTGTATTAATAGGAACTGATTTCAGAGTCAAGAAATGACAACAACAAAAAATCAGATTAAACCCAAATAAGAATCTGGGATTTTTTCCCCACACATACCACAAAAAGTCTGGAGGTATCACCAGCTACAGGCGCTAGTTGGCAGTTGAATGTCAGAGCCTGTTATGCTCTGATGGTGGCAAGAGGGGTGTCACTGTTCTGGACTCGTGTACAAGGCAGGGGGGGAAAGCTAAGGTGTGGAGCCCACAGTGTATGTCCCTTTATTAAGAATAGAAAAAAACTTTCCAAGAAGCTTCCATCCCCAGAATTCTTTTGTATCTCATCAGTCAGAGCTATGCCACGTAGCCACCCTGAACTGCAAGGGAAGCTCTGGGAAAGTGAGAGTTGAATTTTTCTAGCCTCTACGGAGAAAGTAGACAAGGGAAAAGGGAGTTGGGAATGAAGGGTTAAGTCGATCAAAAGTGCCCGCTATGATGACCCTGACCACAACAGTTTTAGTGGCGTGATGAGAACAAAACCAGATTACATAGGAGACTGAAGAGGGAACCGGAACTATGCCTGCAGCGTGTCTCCCTGTGTCACCTGCTTTGGACCTCTGTCCCCACCTCAGCCGGAAACGGACCCAACTGCCCCTGCTCCACCAGTGGCTTCTGCAACATGCAGAGTGCAAATGCATTGCAGGAAGTAGAACTGCTGCTCTTGCTGCCTGGTGGGCAGTGCCAAGTGTGCCCAGGGCCGCATCTGGCATCAGAAGGAGGCATCAGACAAGCGCAGCTGCTGTGCCCGATGTGACGGAGAGCCTGTTCCAGACGTCAGTAGAGCAACATGAACAAACCTGCAGTTTTAAAACATTTTTTCCTATGCCTCTGACCTGTTGGCTACATTCTTATTTCTGTAAAATACATGGAATTATAATAAAAGTTGTTGACTTTTTAAAAAAGTGAATTGGAGGGAGAGGCAGCAAAACACAACAGATGGAAACATTCTTCATTTGGCTAGAAGTTTAGCTGTATGGAGGAGCAGAGAAGTGGGATGGTATCTAGACTGGGATTTAAGGTCCAGAGGTTTTTGGTTGCATTTTTTTTTTTTTTTTTTTTTTTGCTGTTGTTGTTTTTAACGCCAAGGAGGCAATCTTTATCAGGTGACAGGAGTGATCGCAGTGAAGAGGGGAGAGATTAATGATGCAGCGAGTCAAGGGAATAAAGAGGACTCCAAACAGCTCATGCCCATGGGTTCCAGCCTACTTGTGATCTTCTCTTCCTGTCCTGTCTTGCCTATGGACTTTGGACTTAGCCACCCTTCACAAATGCTTCAGCTAATTCCTTGCAGTAAATCCCTTAAAATTCCTGGTTCTGCTTCTTTGATTAAATCCTGACTGATACTGAATTTGATCCTTAAGAAGCCATTGAAAAGGCAATTAAGTTATCCACTGGTTTCTAGGAAAGCAGAGGAGTTACACTTGACTTAGAGAGGTGAGTGAAGACTTCCAGAGTGAGATTTCACTTAAACTGAATTTTAAAGAATTATTAACAATTAGTAAGGTAAGAGAGAAGTGGAAGCGGTGGTAAGCTAGTAAGCCAGCTTGCTGGAAAAACACAAACTTGATTTGTGGTGGTTGATTATTTCACTGGTGCATATACTCCCACCATGGCCAATATCAAGCCACCAATGTGATGTTATAGGATACAGACTCAGGAAAAAATGCGCACAGTTGGCTTTTATGAGTCTACACCACTTAAGTGGAAGGTGGAGGGAGAACAGAATATACAACAGAAAAGTATACACCAAGCTTCTTTCTTCTACAGTACACCTTGTCATGGAAAAAAGACCCAGTGGAGCCTCTTTCTCACACAGTTGTCACTGCAGTAAAAGAACAAAGTTCAGAAGCATGACTGTAGTGTTGGGCAGCTTACCAATAACGAACACCATTATAATAAATTCAGCGAAGAAATGTTTAGACACTGTCCTAAAGAAGCGGATAATGTTATTTGCCTAAGATCGATGACAAGTAAATGCAGACATGGGATTCAAAGCCTAGACAGTGTACAGAGCCTGCTCTTTCCACTGTAAAATGCTTCCTCATTACCATTTTTTATTATAGGAACTAAACTAAGAGACCAGAATGTATAACATCAGGAAAATCCTTATACACCCCCGCTAGCCTTGGATCAAATTTTTTAGAATCTCTGTAGTAAGATAAAAATGACTAGTTGGTTTTGCAGTAATTTAAAATCCAGTCTCTAATTTATTCATCTATGGCTAATTCATTTTTGACAAAGATGCCAAAACCATCCAATGGGGAAAGAACAGTCCCTTCAACAAATCGTGCTGGGACAACTGAATATCCACATGCAAAAGTGGATATTTTTGGAAAAAAAAATATATATCCATATATATCATATATCACATCATATAAAAAATTAACTCAAAATGGTTTAATGACTTAAATATGAGCTAAAACTATAAAACTCTTAGAAGAAAACATAGGGGTAAATTGACATGATCCTGGATTCAGGAATGGTTTCTTAGATAGGGCATCAAAAGTATGAGTTACAAAAGAAGATATAAATAGATAAATTGGACTTCATCAAAACTAAAAACTTTTATGCATAAAAGAACATTATCAAAAAGGTGAAAAGAAAATCTACAGAATGGGAGAAAATATTTGCAAGCCATATATGTAGTATCCAGAATATATCAAGAACTCTCACAACTCAACCACAGAAAGATTTAAAAAGTCCAATTTAAAAATGCATGGGGGCGCCCGTGTGGCTCAGTCAGTTAAGCATCTGACCCCTGATCTCAGATCATGTCTTGATCTCAGGGTCGTGAGTTCAAGCCCTGCATTGGGCTCCACACTGGGCATGAAGCCTACTTTTAAATAAATTAAATTAAATTAAAATGCACAAGGGACTTGATTACACATTTCTTTAAACAAGACCTACAAATAGCCAACAAACACACGAAAAGATGAACATCATTAGCCACTAGGTAAATGCGAATCAAAACCATAATGAAGTACCACTTCATACTCCCTAGGATAGCTATAATTTAAAAAAAATAGTAAATAAGTGTTGGCGAGTGTGTGCAGAAATTGGACCTTTAGTACACTGCTAATGGGAATGTAAAATAGTTCAGTATTATGAAAAACAGTTTATTGATAACTCAAAAAGTTAAACATAGAATTAGCATATGACCAAACAATTCTACTCCTAAACATATACCCAAAAGAATTGAAAACAGGTACTCAAATACATATTCATAGCAGCACTATTCACTTTAGCCAAAAGATGGGAAACACTACAAATGTCCACCAACAGACAAATGGATGAACAAACTGTGGCATAAACAGACCATGAAATATTAATTAAGCCATAAAAAGAAATGAGTCCTGACATATGGTACAATGTTGATAAATCTCAAAAATGTTGTTAAGTAAAAGTAAGTAGATACAAAAGGTCACATATTGTATGATTCCACTTATATGAAATATCCAGAATAGGTAAATCATAAAGACAGGATGCACACCGGTGGTTGCCAGGAGGTAGGGATGGGATAAATGGAGAGTAGTAGCTTAAATGGGTATGGTCTTTCCTTTTGGGGTAAATGAACATGTTCTGGAACTAAAACAGAGGTAGTAAGTGTACAACATTGTGAATATACTAAATACCACTGAAATGTTCACTTTTTAAATGGTTGATTTTATGTTTCGTGAATCTCAACTTAGAAACAGAAAAAGCTGGATTCTAAATTTGGCTCTATACTTAAGAGTTCATATTAAGCAATCAAAAAGAATGTCTCCAGTTGTACTGATTTTCATTTCATGTTAAGATCAAGTGAATTCCATTTTGTGTTTTGGAGCTGTTTCACTGAATTTGAAAACCAAACTAGATATGGCTTTCAATACTAAACCACACAGTAAGAAATAAAGTTACAACATAGGTGGTTTGGTTGGTTTTTTTCTTAAGGGTTTTAAAATATTTTTGAGGTTCTTAATAGTAAAAGGAAATCATATTTAGTACAGCTGGATCATTTCTACATAATTGGCTTTTCATTCTTGATCTGGTTTTGAACTGTTTACTCCACTTTAGTAATTAACCATTATCAGCTTCATTAATGAAACAGAAACCACCTCCTATAATCATTTATAAAATGCTTGTCAAGCAAAATTTAAACAAAGAATAGGATCTGGGCAAAGTAACAGCTCTTTGAAAGCTACTGCAACTAATTATAAAGTATTCTAGTTATTTTGTTGTTGTTTTCCATTTATTATGAAAGAATCCTTCAGGACCTACAGATTTTCTCTTGGCATAGTTATCTGAATTCTTTTATCCAAGAGGAATTATTTTAACAATACTTTTTATCCGCTGTTATGAAAAGATCTGAGTTTTCAGCTGCTTATTTATGTCTATTACTTATAAAAATCAGATTCCTATTTAATCAAGCCACCTTTAGAGACTTTATTTTCTATTTACTTGATTTTTAGGTGACTGAAAAGGAGCATGGGAGATAGTTGAAGACATATGTCTTAGTTCAAGATATATTTATGAGACCACACAAGCAAAATTATGGTTTGTATATCCAAAAACAAAATTAGATTTAAGTATTCTAAAAGACTGCTCCACTGGCATTTTTTAAAAATTTTTTTTAATGTTTATTTATTTTTGAGACAGAGAGAGACAGAGCATGAATGGGGGAGGGGCAGACAGAGAGGGAGACACAGAATGGGAAGCAGGCTCCAGGCTCTGAGCCATCAGCCCAGAGCCTGACGCGGGGCTCGAACTCACGAACTGTGAGATCGTGACCTGAGCTGAAGTCAGACGCTCAACCGACTGAGCCACCCAGGCGCCCCATCCACTGGCATTTAATGAGAATGCCACAAAGTTTTAAATGATTTCTAGGAAAATAGGCTCCACTATTGTAATCCTTTCTCTCCAAGGCTTCATATTTTATAGAATTTAGAATATTACTAATTTAGAAAAATAAGGCAAAAATTAAAATGTTAATTCAGAATACAAGGGTTAATGATGAGATGCAAACTTTATATATATAAATGATGCAAGTGGTAGATCACCAACTGAGCATGTTCTTTGAGCTTCTTTTCTAGTACACAATTGTACTTTGCTAGCTAAAAGATCAACAGTAGCAACGGAGCAGGAAAAAGCACATCGGGTGATTTAATCCCTGATCTTTTTTCATTACTATTCTATTAGAATGTTGGTCTGTGGCTATCTGCTTCCCTATTGTGTTCCCGGTGCCCATCTCAGGGCCTGGCTCAGAATGTGTGCTCAGCATTTCTTGTGCGGATGAATAAACAAATGGATGAATGAAACATGAATGACGGCTATGCTAACCAATTGAGCTAACTGTCCAGAAATTGAAAGCGAAGACGTAATAAAGTAATACTTCTGGCATTCGAGAAAGTCAAAATACTCAGTTAAGGAGCCCATTATCTTACACCTTCACTTTTGAACTCAACATTTATTTATCCTCATTTTGCAGGAGGAAAACTGAGCACTAGTAGTTAACAGTTTATGCATCTGTTAGCACTTTATCTCCCTGGGCCTTAACTGTTTTCATTCATATTTATTTAACCAATTAGTCATGTATACCTTATGAGCAAACACCATGTTCGTTTTTATCTCCCTGGCGCTTAATACAGTGACTTGTGCATAAGAGATGCTCAATAAATGCTTGCTGAACCCAAAGTTTAAACTTTTCTAAAAATATTTTCCTTTTCATTTTTAAGTTGTTTCTAGTGTATTAATATAGTACAGACCTTTCAGAATTCAGGAATGTGCAGATAATACCATGGGCATTTCTACTTATTTGTGACAATGCATTTTTGAAATCTTATTGATTAGCTCTGACTTACAAAGAAATGGCTCCAAAAATTTATGACTTCTAATTAGCATTAAATAATATTTTAGAAATTTCTTCATTTGGATTTTACAGATTACACATTTAAAAAATTATATTAATACAACAACCAATGAAAAAATTAAATCTTGTTACACCCCCAATTTCAAGAGCAGAAAATTTATCTAATGTTCCAGTTACAATTTTCCTATCTGGAGAGTTTAGAAAATAAAATTTCCCAGAATTTTCCCATAATATCAGGGACAATCTAGGAAAAAATATTCATTTTTCTCCAAAGTGGCAAAGATACATAGGCACACACACACACACACACACACACACACATACACACACACACCATCTGATTTAAATCGACAAGTGAATCTCCTTTATATGAATTAAAGAACTGAGTGATATCAGGGAGAATTTCAGTCACCACTTATGATACTAACACTTTTTACCTGGAAATTTCACCATTGGTTTTAGACTGTCAGATATGTTTTATAAATGCACATTAAAATATAGAATTAAACACTCTAACATTTTTCCCATTATACTTCCCCTTGTTCCTTGATATTATATTTGGCATAATGTTATAGAAATGCACATGATTTCTGAGGATTGTTTTTTGGCATTGCCAGTCTGTTTTGTGTGATGCAGCACTGACAGATCAGCTCAGGCTCTAATTGTAAGAATAAAAAATTTTTCACATTTTTAATGTAGTGTTTATGACTACTTGACAGTTCTCTTTACATTAATGTCAGAGTTAGAATGGGTATTTTTTTTAGATTAAGGAGGAGGATAGTTGCTCTGGATGATAGCTGCATACAAGGGAAGAGTTGCCCTTTCTTGTTTTTAACTAAATCAAGTAATTCTTTGTTAGCAGCTCTTCTGAGTCCTACCAGAATGGAACTTGTCTCATTTTGACAAGATGCAGAAGTGGCACTACTAGATATTAAAAGCATTAAAACATTAACCTTTAGCAACCTCATTTTTCACTCAGTACCCGCGTTTCAGTATTTTATCAAACTGAAGTCAAACGCTAAAAATTGGAGTGAACAACTGATCTATTCCCTTTAACCTAAAAGAATAAATGTGATAGAAAGTAAGGCATTAGAAGGAAGAGACAGTATAAATAGTTGTTTTAGTGTTAACATAATTCTAATCACTTATGACTGGTGAAACTAGTGTCAGAAAGGGAACTGGCCAAGAAACATCCTCTGTGATTATCTGGGGGGGTGGGGGAGGAGGGTCGGGGGTGTGTGGAGAACAAGCTCTCTTGAATTCACTTTGACCCCAAGGCCCTCCACTCCCTGTTACTAGCACTAAGCTCAATTAACTCACTTACAATTCCTGTCTGGCCCCTCCTGGTCTTTGAGTTTACAACTCCTAAAAGGAAAGAATATATATTTGGAATAATGCATATAATCATTCCAAGTTGTTGTGGAGATGCAATTCCCCAGGGTTTTGTTTGTTTGTTTGTTTGTTTGTTTGTTTTTTTACATACCTGCACATCTTGTAAGCAATACACTTATTCCCTTTGTTCACACTAGCTTTTCAAAGACAGGTTTAGTGGATTTTGGTACTTGGGCTGTCCAAAGCATCAGACTCCAGCAGTCTTCAACTGATGAGATGCCGTAAAGAGGCAAAGTTGCTATTTGGCACCTTTGCAAAGAAACTTCCCCAGGAATCTGGCTGGATAACTGTTCAGGGTAAGCTGAAATCTGCAGTAATGACTGAAGAGTATCATGGCAGGATGTGTGCTTCCAGCCCTAGGGTCAGTTTTTCTACTTCTGTCTCACCTTAGGACTGTTTTCCTTAGGAGTCATTTCTCAATAAACTGACTAGTTCCACAGCTCAATCTTCTGTGCTATTTAACCCTGAAATCATCCCAGACTAGCACCGACTATTTATGGACCAGGCACTATACTTGGTTCTTTGTATATATTGCCTCTTTCATTTCTACAGCCACCATGTTACACAAGTACTCATGTAATCCTCATTTTATAGATGAGGGAACTGAGGCTCAGAAAATTTAAATGGCTTTCCCAGGGTTACACAGCTGGTAGGTGTTTATCCAGATTAAACCTAGGTATATTCAGCTAGGTATATTCAAAGCCCATACAATGGTTCAGGAGGAGTAGGTGAAGACAGGAGATAAACTGGCCTATCCTCCTCAAAATGCCAATCACAGAGGGGCGCCTGGCTGGCTCAGTCAGTGGAGCATATGACTCTTGCTCTTGGGGTTGTAAGTTTGAGCCCCATGTTGGGTGTAGAGATTACTTAAAAATAAAATCTTAAAATAAAAAAAAAAATAAAAATGCTGATCACAGCATAGCATAATGTATAGCGATGTTGAATCACTATGTTGTACACCAGAAACTAATGTAACATCGTGTCAACTCCACTCAAATTTTTTTAAAAAAGTAAAACAAAACAAACAAACAAACAAAAAACACTGACCACAATATGTATGGCCTTGTGACCAGGGAAAAGGAAGAGGCCTGAAATAAAAACCATAATCCTCACTTCCTGGGAGCACCCTGTTGGAACTTCTTGGCTTGTTCTTGAACATGGCCCGTCTCATACAAGACCATCAGTAGAACAGACAAACTAAGCTGAGTGGTCCAACAGGACAGTATTATGACATAAACATAAGACTACATTTTAGTTCTCATCTACTGGGACATGCAACTATCCATCAGGGAGAAGACTGTAGAAATGGGTATAAAGGAGTAGCTGGAGGCAGAAGCTTGAGGCAGAAAATTCTCAAATGGCCGAGAAAATAGTCCCCCACATTTTAGCTAGATCAATAAAGTCAAATATGATAAAGACATTTAAGGCTACTGACTTAGAGTCAGAGGGACCTGACCCTAAAATGAATTCCTCTTCTATGAGATGCTAGAGCTTCAAAGGAGACTTGATTATCCAAGATACATTGAAGGAGTGTTCCTTCAATAATTGAAACATAGGATAGTAAAATATCTTGATAGTCTCTAAATGAGAGATTAGACTGAAGTCTCAAAAGAACACTAACATAAGTAATCTAAGTGAACAGCCTCAATCATGTTATTTACAACCGAAATACCCAAATTTTTAGTATGTTCACAGAGTTGTGCAACCATCACCACAATCTAATTGTAGAGCATTTTCATCACCCCCAAACAAAGCTTGATTTTGAGACTTGAAATACTTAAAATACTAAAGAATATAATACATTGTATTCTCTTTCTCCTAGATAATTAAGAATAACTGTTAAGCAAGATTTGGAAAACTGAACTTCCACTATGCTTCAATTGACAATATTATATATTACACCTTAAGCCAATTTAAAATGACTAAGAAAGTCAACTTAAATATTTTCCCATCTAGCCTCCTGCCAGCCAAGCAATCACAAACCAGAATACGCCAGCCTGACCCAGACCACAGGGACTACCCTGCAGACTCATGAACAAAATAGTTATTGTTTTAAGCCATTAAGTTTGGGGGTAGTTTATTATGGAACAAGAAATAAATGATCCGCCTTCTGAGTCACTTCAGTACTTTATTCCAAGCATTCAATGACCACCCCCACTACCATTCTAGGTACCTAATTTTACCTCCTTTTTCAAATAAGAAAAACAGACATACTTAACTCCCCACCCTGACCAAACATCGCACTATAGCATAGTGGCCAAGAATACCAATCCTAAAGCCAGACTCCCAATTCTTATCTGGACTCTGGCACATATAAGCTATAAGGCTGAGAGAAAACTACGTGTGGGGCGCCTGGGTGGCTCAGTCGGTTGGGCGTCCGACTTCGGCTCAGGGCACGATCTCGCGGTCCGTGAGTTCGAGCCCCGCGTCGGGCTCTGTGCTGACAGCTCAGAGCCTGGAGCCTGTTTCAGATTCTGTGTCTCCCTCTCTCTCTGACCTTCCCCCATTCATGCTCTGTCTCTCTCTGTCTCAAAAATGAATAAACGTTAAAAAAAATTAAAAAAAAAAAGAAAACTACGTGTTCCTTCTCTGTAAGAGTAGGGACAGTGATAATACCTACTTCATACAGTGGTGGGGAAAAATATGAATAAAGCCTTGAGACCATTTTGTTTCCCATAGTCAACACTAAAAATATAAGCTACTATTATGTTTATTGTACACTGGCCAGTGACCTTGACTTTTTAACAGTGTCATTCACAACCATATTCAGTATTCATATACCATAAAATTCATACATTTAAAGTGTACATTTCAGTGATTTTTAGTATGTTTATAGACTTGTGCAACCGTCACGACAAATCTAATTTTAGAGCATTTTCATCACCCCCAAACAAAGCTTGATTTTGAGACTTGAAATACTAAAGTGGCTGTCAGACACATCCTTGAGGAAAGGCCAAAAGTCCAACAGGGAATACCAAATACTGATGCCAGTCTAATGAGCAGGAGCAGAACTGTAAATAAGAGGTGAAGCCAAGAATTGGGGTCAGATGGAAACAGACTGGAGAGGAAATGAAGTTCAATACATAGCCACAAACAGTACTAGCCTGACTATGGCTAACATTTTCACATTTGCCAGGCTGACTTAAAGGTGTGGCACCAGGGAAAGCTTCTCACTTCCCACCTTCACACCTACTCTGTCAAGACTTAAAAATCTAGGACTTCCCACAAATCTCTGCCCTCTAAAAGGTTCTAACACAGGGGCGCGTGGGTGGCTCAGCTGGTTAAGCATCCGACTTCAATTCGGGTCATGATCTCATGGTTCCCAGGTTCTGTGCTGACAGCTCAGAGCCTGGAGCCTGCTTCCGATTCTGTGTCTCCCTCTCTCTCTCTCTCTGCCTCTCCCCTGCTCACACTCTGTGTCTCTGGCTTTCAAAGATAAATAAATATTAAAAAATTAATTAAAAAAAAAGATAAAAGAAACTACAACACAGGAAAAGATGATTATTTAAAACAAAATTTTAGTCATCATTGCCCTTGTATCTACTGGCAATACTTTACCACAGAGGGTTCCCTACCAGTGACCTTCAGTTGGCCACAGTGGTATAGAATGACAGTTCTCCTCCCAAAGTTCGGGGTCCTTTCAACGCTTTTTATCCTTTCCTTCCCAGGCCATGGGCTTTCCTGCTCTTTCCCAGACCCAGCCAGAGTAAAAGTCTGGCCTTCTCTACTTAGGAGCCTCATCTCCTTCTCAAGGATGACCGACGGTGGGAACAAGTGTGGTATTCAGGAAAGATCTCCTATTTCCCACCACACAAAATATGATATGGACCCTGGCCGCAGGAAGCCACAATAGTGTAGAGTTTCCAAAGTCTGACTTACTCAGCCTTAACAGGGATCACATGTGGCTCACTGACTGTCTCACCCAGCTGCCACCGTGTCAGATCCAGTCCAGCTCCTTTTCCCATACTTTCCTCCAGGTTACACTGAAAAGATTTCAGATCTTCATGTTCCTCTTGTGGTCTGCTCTCCCAATTTCTTACAAACAAACATTCGTAACAAAGACATACACACTCCCAAATAAAAGTAATGATTATATTCTGTCATAAAGCAACCTAATTCTGGAATGATAAAGAAAACAATTAACTGTAGGCAGCCTGTTCTGTAAAAGATGCAATTATGTGTAAAAGATGCACATAATCCACACTGTTAAGCCAAACTGTAATCATCTCGAAATTAAGCATATTAATTTGTTTTGTTTCACCGGGTCAGGATCATCCCCATACAGTAAGTAGTATCACTCATTATTCAACATCTCCAACACTGAAAGAGGTCACCAAAATGCTTACAGAACAACTCCAAGCTCCATCATACAATATAGAGACTGGCTACTGTCCTTAAAATGACATTCTTTCCAGTTCATGTGACTTGTCCATGCCTACTTCGACCACCTATGGTCAGGGGGCAGGATCATAAGGGCCTATAATCCCTTAAATATTCTTACAAAATCCAAAAATCTCTGAAATTTGAAAGCTTGTTTTCATAACTCATTTGGCAGCAAAGCTGGCTACCTCCCACTATATACAAATATTAACTCAAAATGGATAAGAGACCTACATGTAAGAACTTGAAAATATAAAACTCTTACATGAAACAAAAGTAAATTTTCATGACCTTGCAATGTGCAGTAGTTTCTTAGCTATTACAGCTACAACATAAAAAAAAAAACAAATTAAAAACAGGTAATTTACATTCCATCAAAATTAAAAAACATTTGTACTTCAAAAACTACCATAAAGAAAGTAAAAAGGCAAGCACAAAATAGAGGAAAATATTTGCAAATCATATATTTGATTAGGGACTTAAATCCAGAATATAAAAAGAATTCTTATGACTCAGCAAAAAGACAAAAAATCCAACTTAGACATGATCAATGTGTTTGTATAGACACTTCTCCAAAGGAGATATATCAAGGGCCATTAAGCATATGAAAAGATACGCAACATCGTTAGCCATGAGGGAAGTGCAAATCAAAAACACAGTGAGATACCATTTCGCCCCACTAGTATGGCTCTAACAACAACAACAAAAGGAAGGATAACAAGTGTTGGCAAAGATGAGAAGGAACTGACAATGTAAAATGATGTGTGGCTGCTTTGGAAAATAGTTTGGCAGTCCCTCAAAAAGCTAAATGTAGAGTTACCTTATGACCAAGCAATTCCACTCCAGGGTATTTAACCATAAAAATCAAAAGCATATGTTCCCACAAAAACTTGTACACAGATGTTCATAGTAGCATTATTCATAATAGCCAAAAAGCAATCCAAATATCCATCAACAGATAAAGAGGTAAATAAAATGTGATATATTGTTCCATTGTATGGAACATTACTCAGTCATAAAAAGGAATGAGGTTCTCCTACACACCACAATATAGACAAACCTTGAAAACACTATGCTAAGTGAAAGAAGTCAGACACAAAAGATATATATTCTATGATTCTGTTTAATCTGAAATACTCAGAATAGGCAAATCATTAGAGACAGAAAATTGATTAGAGGTTGCCAAGGACTAGGGTGAGAGGGAAATGGGAAGTGACTGCTACTGGTTATGAAAGAAATTTCAGGTAATGAATGTCCTAGAATTAGTGTTGATCAATACACAACTTCTAAAATCTACTAAAAACCACTAAATTGTATGCTTTTAAAGGGTGAAATTCATCATACATGATATCTCAATAAAGCTAGTATTAAAAAGTAAAACAAAAAACATGACTTGGGTTATTGCTGAGTGAGGTTATATATAATCTTTAATACCCATGTTAAATCAATATGCATTTATTTGCTGCAGAAATGTTTAATTTTGAGTACTTCCCCAGACCCTGCCAAGGGTGTTCTATAATATCAATATTATAGATCTCAGTGCCTCCGTAAAATCTTAAATTTTCTGAATCTCAGAATACATGGGACCCAAGATTTTTAGTAAGGAATTATGGGATTGTATAACCAAAACCTGACTTATCATAAAAGTCTGAGCTTGACAGATAATACTAAAGCTCTTTCATGCATGAAGTAGGAAATAAAAGTATCTAATACATGGGGCTGGTCCGAGTGCAGTGGTATTTATAATTAATTGATCATAGCCAGTTACAGATTTCTTTGTTCCTTCTCCACTCCCACTGCTTCACTCAACTAGCCTTAAAAAAAAAAATAAAGAAAGAAAAAAAGAAAAAAAAATCTAACACATAGGATAATCATGAGGATTAAGTAATTAATATAAAGTCCTTAGAACAGTGACTGGCACATAGTAAGCACTTATTAAACATCAGTATTGCTATTATTCTTGTTGAAGTAGGAGTTTGGTTCCAATGACAGCCCTTCTGGATCTAATCCCTTCCATTAGACCAGGTATCAGAGATGTTTATGGTTCTATAAAACCAGTATTCTCTTCTGTAAACTTTGGCTTCCCATGTCAGGAGAAGGAGGGCAGGATGTAGGCCTCCTGAGACACAGTACAGAATGGTAATAGGAAAAAATATCACAGAATAGCATAATGAGAGGTAGAATTCAATGGAGTTGGTTATCTCTGTGGCTTTGAATGGACCCAAAAAGTCGTCTTCCAGATTTTGATAGGAACAGATTGTACAAGCATAGCAAAAGAATTAGACAGGGACTTCCACAAGACTGCCTCTCCTGTAGGCCACTCTCTGTTGTGCATACTGAAGCACTCTGCTTTGTATAATGTAGATGTGCTGGAGGGTTGTGGTTCAACAGTGTGGGAAATTGTGGGAGAGTACTGGAATTGTGGGCTTTAGTAAAAAGTATATTAAAGTATTGTTTGCAGTTCTGCAGTGGTGAGGTAGAAGGACCAGCAGTGTTATCTAGAGTAGATATGGTAGTGGAATTTGTCTTCCAGAATTCTGTTGATATAATCTGTTTGGCAAATTGGTCCTAAGGTGATTGGCAATGGACATGTGGACATACACAAAGGAATCTGACATGATTACCAGAGTCATAATAAGTCTGAGGGCTGCAGGTAAGTTGTTAGTAAATCTCTGGAGATAACTCTTTAAAACAGTGGAGATGACTACATCAATCAGGAATCTAGAATACGGGCCTTTTGATTAGAACCATTTCTTTCAAAATTCAAGGGGGAAACAAAAACAGTCTAATATATTTTTCAGCTAGGGCTGAAAGCTGCAGAGTTTTCAAGAGTTCTCAGGGAACCTGCACGGCTTTTTGTCAAAGCTTATAAACAAACCTACGTTCCCCAGTTCTGGCTGTATGCATGATGTGAAAGGCAAAACTTTGATAAAATTGCCCATTTTATCTGGCATAGGCTAAGCATTTTCATTTTTCTCTGAGTTGATGCAAACCAAGGTGGTCAGACTTCATCATCTCAGGATTCCCATTTCCTTCAAAGTAGTTTTGAAGACAACTTGACTATCTTCTTACCACTTCACAGCTTTGCCTCAACCAACACAGTCTTCCTTACAAAGGCATAACAGTTTCTTATAGAGTAGACTCTTAACATTCCTGAGTGAAAAAGCCTGAGACTTTTATGATACTGCAAATTTGAAAAGATGACTGCAGCATATAATTTTCCCCACAAAATGAATACAAAACCACATACGCAACAATAAAATGGTGCCAGTGCAGAGTTGGTTTAAGCAACCAACTCACTAGCTAAGCAGAGACCCTACACACTAGCTTGTAGTAGAAAAATCACCATACTTCATGGACTGTCACGATCTTTTGAGAATACTCAAAGGTCACGAATGCTAAATCTTCAAATTCCAAGAATCTTCTGTGATGTGGCTCTCCATACGATGGAAGGGGATCTGTCACTGTTGGTTATATGTTTCCATAATTTAGGGACACACTGATCAGTCAAGGATGAGGGTAAGGGTGATAAATCTTTTGAATCAGAACACAGTGCCTACCCATTTAGGTGGGCCCATGTTACAGAGTGAACTATTTACAATCTCATTCATGTTTTACGGAACATTCAGTAGGCTTTGGAGCCAACTTTGCCTCTTAACCCAGGTTGATACTCTATATTATACAGCGATTCATATGTCACCTAATTCAGTGTTTCTGCTCACAAATAACTCCATAACTTCATAACATATATTGCATTTAGAAATAATACCTCATTTGCTTTCTTATTAATCAACTGGCCTCTCTTTCCTTTCACTTTACAGTTCCAAAAAGGAGGGAGGGGATACTTTGGGAGTGTCCAGGCCTGAGAGGAAGTAGAAAAAAAAATCTTGCCCTTTCTGTCAGGGTGGACTCTGGGAAAAATCAGAAGATTGTGGGAAGACACAGACACATACAGGTCCTGACCTTTCTTCTGTGAAGTCCCAGGTTAAAGTCCAAAATAGAAGAATGTTTTGTCCTGCTTCCCATTTGAAATTCTATGCAGATATAAAGCATTCCATTCCATACCCATTATTATTTCTTCTAGTAAAATTTGACCTCATCGGGTCTGCTCTCTCATATAATACTAATTTAAATTAAATTAAAATTAATTAGTTAAAATTCCAGAATCTAACCTTCTAAATGCAAGTTTTCTTTTTTTTTTTCAAGTTTTAATTTAAATTCCAGTTAGTTAACATACAGTGCAATATTACTTGCAGGTGTAGAATTTTGTGATTCATCACTTACATACAACACGCAGTGCTTATCACAAGTGCCCTCTTTAATACCTATCGCCCATTTAACCTGTCCACCCCCATCCCTGACTTAGGTAGATTTCTTTTAAACAAAGAGTTTGATAATCTGTATCTCGTTAGTTAAAGAGGAGGACTCCTTGCTGGCCCCACAACAACCATTGCTGACATAAAGAAGAGAAATGGTGGGGCACCTGGGTGGCTCAGTCGGTTAAGCATCTGACTTAGGCTCAGGTCATGATTTCACGGTCCGTGGGTTCAAGCCCCACATGGGGCTCTGTGCTGACAGCTCAGAACCTGGAGCCTGCTTCAGATTCTGTGTCTCCCTCTCTCTCTGCCCCTCCACTGCGCTCTCTCTCTCTCTCTCTCTCAAAATATTAAAAAAGAGAAAGAGAAATGGTGATCACAACATGGAAGACACCCAGATGTTCCCACTGGCCTCTAAGGAAATGAGAGAAGTAGCTGAGAAACTGGCTAGGAAACTTACCAGAGGAATTCACTGCAACATCAGGAGGTACCCAGGTGGTCCTATAACTAAGGATTCCAAATACTGCCTCAGCCAGGAACCTATTGAGAGGTATGGCCTTAAGGAGGTATTAGATGTATAAACCCCTCCCCACTGCTGCATATGGGTCAGGGAGGACTACTAGGTCCCGAGTCTAGAGAGGAAAGACCAAGCTTTCTGAGGGATGGAACCAGACCAACCACAGACCAATCACACCTCCAAAGCCTGGGGTTTGCAGGGGACACTCTTTGCCCAACACCTCCAAATACCCATACTCCATCATGGGTCGAAGTGGGGAAAGGGGGATGAAATCTGAAAAACAATCACACATAAGAATCTGATTTAGCTGAAGAAACTGTTAAATTACTTAATTAGACTAAGTTTATCAGACTCAACTAAAAGCTAGGGTTGGGGTTTGTGCCCTATTTTACCTAATAAGGTGGGCATGGGGGTTCACAAGAAATTGCAGATTACAGAAAATAAGCTACAGTTTGTGCACATATCTGTAATAAAAGTAAATTTGTGACCCTATTGCATATAGTTTTACAAATTGATCAGAATTGGTCAGCACACTTGTGAAAGATTTGGAGCACATTAGATGATAAACACTGGATTATACACAGAAGTGTTTTTTAAAAATAAACAATTAAAAGCATAGTCAGCCACCCTTTGGTCTGCGATGACTCCACCATTGTTAATAGGACTTTGGGGCTGCATTCACCTGTCTTCCCACTCTGCCAGGGAAGCAGATTCAGCAGAGTCTAATCCAACAAGAGGTAGTTTGGGTTTCATAACTAGGACCACCCATCTTGCTGTTCTCCCAACATTGTGATAATACCCCAAATGCCTGTTTCTTGGATTCCCTCGTTAATTTAAATAAGAATAGGCTTTTTGTTTACTTAAGAAATATACCCATCACAGTTTTTGTTTCTTTGTTTTTAATCTCCATACATGAAGGAGAAGAAGGGTGAATTTATGGAAAGGCATGGGATAGATTTCCTCAGAGCCTCCAAAGGGTATCAACCCTGCTGACACCTTGACTTCAGACTTCTGGCTTCCACACATGTGAGAGAATAAACTTATGTTGTTAAGCCACCCAGTGGTAATTTATTATGATAGCCCTACAAAACCGATACACACATATAGTTGTTTTGTTTTTTGTGGGTTTTTTTAAACGGAATCAGAAGAACATCGCCAGTGATCACCAATGATGTTCTTCTGATTCTGTTAAAACACACACACACACGCACACACACACACACACACACACACGCACACAAAACAACTATATATGTGTATCAGTTTCGTAGGGCTATCATAATAAATTACCCCCGGGTGGCTTAATACAACATAAGTTTATTCTCTCAGATGTGTGGAAGCCAGAAGTCTGAAGTCAAGGTGTCAGCAGGGTTGATACCCTTTGGAGGCTCTGAGGAAATCTATTCCATGCCTTTTCCCTAACTTCGGTGGCTGTAGGCAAACCTTGGCATTCCTTGGCTTATAAACACACCATTCCAATTTCTACTTCCGTCACATGACCTTCTCCTCTTTTTGACTCTGTGTGTCTTCTTCTTTTCTGTCACTCTTTTTTTTTTTTTTTTAAGATTTTATCTTTTAGGTAATCTCTACACCCAACACTCAAACCCACAACCCTGACATCAAGAGTCGCATGCTTTACTGACTAAGCCAGCCAGGTACCCCCTTTTCTGCCACTTCTAAGGTCGACTGTCATTGGATTTAGGGTTCATCCTAATCCAGGATGATCTCATTTTGAGATCCTTTTTTTAATTACAAATGCAAAGATCTCTTTCCAAGTAAGGTCATATTCACAGGTATAGGAAGTTAAGGCTTGGACATATCTTTTGGGGAGACATATCATTTGGGGAAAGATCTCTTTCCAAGGAAGGTCACAGTCACCGGTACAGGGAGTTAGGGCTTGGACATATTATTAAGTAAAACAGCAAATCAGAATTACAGACTTCTTAGATGTTAAAGGTTATTTTCACAGACCATAGCAACAATCTCTGAAGTCAGGGTGTCTCTTAATTAGAATTAACATTTATAAGAAGTTTTACGATACAAAATGAGTATCTGCTTTTCTGACTTTCTAGAAGACTAAACATTTTTCCTTATCTTATTGAGATTTCTTTTACCATAATTATGAATGTCTGTGGTTTTTCAAGACCAAGTCCTAGAAAGCCATTAGTTAGCAACAACATGAAAAAAAAATAGGTATGAGAGCTCAAAACTTACCATATGGAGGACAAAGGAGCAAAATAAAATAGACCCAGTTTTCTTTTTTTTTTTTTTTTAATTTTTTTTTTCAACGTTTATTTATTTTTTGGGACAGAGAGAGACAGAGCATGAACGGGGGAGGGGCAGAGAGAGAGGGAGACACAGAATCGGAAACAGGCTCCAGGCTCCGAGCCATCAGCCCAGAGCCTGACACGGGGCTCGAACTCCCGGACCGCGAGATCGTGACCTGGCTGAAGTCGGACGCTTAACCGACTGAGCCACCCAGGCGCCCCAATAGACCCAGTTTTCTAATCTTAGACCAACAATTTCATTCCAAATGTCTCCTAGAGGCATATACCATATACCAGAAACCATTTTCATGCTTCTCACTTTCATACACCTCATAAATTGGAATGGATCCACTCACCATGCTGTGTCCATTCACAACCAGGAAGAAGACTTGATTAGCATTGAATTGTAAGAGCCTGCTAATTATTTTGATGAGTTCACTCATTTTGATGTGATCAGGTGCGAAGAACTCAGTTTTATCCAGGATAGGAAACTGCTTCTCACCCTTTCTTGGTTCTATTATCACTGGGATTTGGGTAGGATACTGCTCTTGGGTAAATTTGGCATCTTTTATTCTTTGTTGCAAGGTGCAGAGCCACTTGAAGGTCTTCTCCAAGATCTTGGCATAGGAGATTGAGATAGGATGGCAGCAGCAGTGGCTCTGACTGTGGAGATAGTAACTCCTGAAAAAATTTATTAAAAAGTTACTATGTCCCTTTTCTTCTGGTTCTTCCTCCTTCATACGTCCCCCTCCTCTCTTTTAACTCTTCCTCCATTGGATCCTTCCCATATGAAGGCTATAAACATGCTCAACACTTGTTCATAAAAATAAAAGCAAAAATGGCAACAAAAACCCTGTATCCTGTTTTAACCACTACTAGAATCATAGTATTGGTCAAGGGTTGGAGTTTACTGTTTGCATTTGGCTTTTTAAAAAAGTTCACAGAGGCACCTGGGTGGCTCAGTCGCTTAAGCATCCAAATCTCAATCTCAGCTCAGGTCCTGATCTGAGCCCTGTGTTTAAGCCCCATCTTGGGCTCCACGTTGGGCATGAAGCCTACTTAAAAGAAAAAATATATATAAAATACACATATATAGTTAATAATTAATGTATGATAATTACACATAACATGTAACATATTATATAATAATATGGCTTAGTATATATAATAATTAAAATATATTATTGATTATTATTAATTATATGCACAGAAATTAAGGGTACTAGAGAGACTGTGGTTCACATTGGCTATCATAAGCTCCTTGTCTATTCAGGGAAAGAAAATTAGAGCATAACAAAATAATCTGATAGGTAGAGAGATTATGACATATTCAGAAATGAAAGAGCTGGATGAGGTCAAAGAGACAGTAGTGGGAGAAAAGGCTGCAAGAACTAGACAGATTAAAATAAAGGTTGCAGTCAAATGATTAGTATGAAAGTTTAAAATCCTTTTTTTAAATGTTTATTTTTAAGAGAGAGAAAGAGCACAAGTGGGCGAAGGGCAGAGAGTGAGGGCGACAGAGTATCCAAAGCAGGCTATGCACCAACAGCAGCGAGAAGCCCCATGCGGGGTTTGAACTCAGGAACTGTAAGGTCATGACCTAAGCCAATGTCAGATATTCAACCCACTGAACCACCCAGGTGCCCCTGAAAGTTTAAATTCCCGATGAGGAAAAATTCTTAGTGAATGATCAAGGGTGTGGTCATGGATGCCCAAAATAAATTCAATGTCTCTTGAAATGAAAAGGCCAAGGAAGACATTATATAAATTGTCCACATAGACATGAATGTCACCCAAGATGAGAGCAAACCAATGAAGTAATCAAAAAGACTGTAAGCCAATTCCTTATTCCTACGAATAAAGGGGACTATCCAAAGTAGTCAGTAACTGACAACAATGAGGAGGGACAGAAGATTCTTCAGCTGCATGATGTAAACTTCAAATAAAGTAGAGGTTGTAATTACACAACCAAGTACAAGTAATGGTTTGGCAGTGTCATTGGGGAATTACAATGACAGTCTAGTTTTCAGCCCTAACATGGGTGGGGCATAGAAGAATAATTGCCACCATGGAAAGGGCAGCATGGCTTGTGGTGTCCTTAAGGGAGAGCTATTAGAGAAGAAGAAGACTTGAGGTAGGGACAAGACCAGTTGGGAGACTGTTGCTGCATCTGGGTGAGAAAGGATGATGGCCCAACTACCAGTAGCAGTGAGAATAAAAAGAAGGAAATATGTCCTAATGGTATAAAGGAGATAGATTGCTTTGATAACTAATTAAGTGTAAAGAATAAATAGGAAGGATAAAGGACAACTTTCAGGATGCTCTTTTGGGCAAATGGATATATGAATATGCTCTTTACTGAAACGGGGAAGAGCAGGTATATAAACATCAATAATGAGATCGGATTTTGATCTTCTCCCTCTGCGAATACAAATATATTCTAGGTTCATGGAAAAGATTGGGGCTACAGAGATGAATTTGAGAACCATCATCCCTGAATAGAAGTCAAAGGTAAATAAGTGAAAGAGATCACTTAGGGAGGGTATTTTGTTTTGTTTTAATGAATGAATGAAACCTCTTTGTATCTGTGGCTCTACATTATTCTTTATTCTGTCGGTCAGTGGTCCTGATTTGTTATCTTTGTTTAACTTGTTCCCCATCACCCTCTTGACAATCATTGAATGTCTCCATTGTGCCATGTGTTGAAATACAAAAGTAAAAAGCATAGTTCTTTCCCCGCTGCTTCTCTAACCTGTCACTACTTCTCTGAGGCACTTGCCTGTTTTACCAGCCTCCTTATGCTGTCATGAACTTCAATTATTCATAAGAGTATGAACTCTTTCTCCCATTAGAATATAAACTCCCTAAGGGCAGAGACCTTGTGTCATTTTCTGAAGCATTCTCAGACACTAAACAGTGCCTGAACCAAAGTAGTCTCACCAAAAATATTTATTAAAGTAATGAATGAAAAAGAACAAAGATTGGCATGCAAGCTTGATATGGTAAACTCTTATAAACCAATATAACAAATAGTATGGAAGTCAGTGCCATTCTGGTTAAATTTATTATTTGTTAATTGAATTAGAAAGGAAAAATAAGCAAGCAGAAAATAACAATGACTGCATCTCATACCCATGAAGATGGCTATCAAAAAAAAAAAAAAAAAGAAAGAAAGAAAGAAAGAAAGCACCAAGTGTGGGCAAGAATGTGGGGAAATTGGAATCCTTATGCAATGTTGTTAAAAATGTAAAATGGTACAGCCACTGTGAAAAACAGTATGATCTTTCCTCAAAAAATCTAAAGCAGAATTATTATTATATGAACCAGGAATTCCACTTCTAGTAAATACCTAAAAGAATTGAAAGCTGGGATTCAAACAGATAAGCAAACATCTCTTCACAGTGGCCAAAAGGTGGAAGTATCCCTCAGTGGATGAATGGATAGGCAAAATATGGCACATACATTTGATGAACTATCATTTAGCCCTAAAAAGGAAGTAAATTCTGAAATGCATAGATAAACCCTGAGGACACATTAAGTGAAATAAGCTAGTAACAAAACAACAGATATGATTTGTATAATTCCACTTACTGTACTTGAGGTTCATACAGACAGAAAGTAGATTAGTGGTTACCAAGGGCTGAGAGGACTGCAGAATAGGGAGTTAGTATTTAATGGACATATTGTTTCCATTTTGCAAGATGAAGAGTTCTGGAAATGGATGGTGGTGATGGTTGCATAAGGAAGGCAATGCACTTAAAAAGTACTAGAGTATACATTTAAAAAAGGTTCACTGGGTTAAGCGTCCAACTCTTTATATTGGCTCAGGTCACGATCTCACCGTTGGTGGGATGGAGCCCAGTATCCGGCACTGTGCTGACAGCGTGGAGCCTGCTTGGGATTCTCTCTCTCTCTCCCTCCCTCCCTCCCTCTCTCTGCTCCTCTCCGACTTGCTCTAGCTATCTCCCAAAATAAATAAACATGAACATGCTTAATATGCTACATTTTATGTGTATTTTACCACAATTTTTAAGAATTAATTTTAAAAAGAAACCAAGCACAATTAAAAAAAAAAAAAAGATGACTGAACAGCAATCCACATCAGTCAGAACCCACTGGGAAAAAAGACACGGACCAGAAGCCAGCTTGACTACCTGGCCATCAGAGCCAGAAGCCAGAGGCGGGGCCAGGCGGGGCCAGGCCAGGCCTGGGGCTCCGCGCAAGGCGGGGCCGCACGGCGAGGCTGCTGGTAAACTGGGTCACCGGCGGACTG
Organism: Acinonyx jubatus; assembly: GCF_027475565.1. Taxonomy (NCBI): domain Eukaryota; kingdom Metazoa; phylum Chordata; class Mammalia; order Carnivora; family Felidae; genus Acinonyx; species Acinonyx jubatus. The sequence goes on along the minus strand of NC_069381.1, from coordinate 96,531,637 downwards.
GGCCGCCACTGCGCAGGCGCATACGGCGGCTGCCTAGGCGCCTTTTAAACATACCGGAAGTGACGTCTGTAACGCTGAGACAGGTTCAGGGAAGGTTCGTATAGGTGAGCAGGGCGGGGGGCCGTGGTCCTGGGCCGCTATGAGCTGCACCATCGAGAAGATCCTGACAGACGCCAAGACGCTGCTGGAGCGGCTGCGGGAGCACGACGCGGCCGCAGAGTCGCTAGTGGATCAGTCCGCCGCGCTGCACCGGCGGGTGGCCGCTATGAGGGAGGCGGGGACGGCGCTTCCGGACCAGGTCGGGCAGAGGGTAGGGGGCCGTGCCCGCGGGTTCTGTGCACCGGGAGGGGTGGAGGGCATAGGACGGTGGGAACCCGGCTTTAAATTTATGCCTGCTCTCAGAGGGTGGCGGTGAGACCTTTCTGCGGGGTCGGGGCTGAGAATGCTGCCCTGGAGCCCCGACCCCAACTTCTTCGGTTGCATCCGCGGCTGTTTTCCTGTTAACGGCGCGCTTAGTCTGTCTCTGTTTGTCCAGTATCAAGAAGATGCACCCGATATAAAGGACATGTCCAAATTCAAACCTCACATTCTGCTGTCCCAAGAGAACACACAGATTAGAGACTTGCAGCAGGAAAACAGAGGTTAGTCAGGTCTTTTTCTGTAGTTATTATTTTCTAATATCCAATAATGTTTCAAAAGTTCTTGCCAAACTAACTTCACATCTTATATATATCTCCGGATTAGTACTTTGAAAAAGCGTTATCCCTTGCTGGCCCAGTAACAATAAAGTTTACGTTACCCTTTTTAAGGTCATCTGACTGATTTTGCATTTATAGGCTGCTTACCAAAGGGGGTGCTTAGTAGAGTTGAATTATTGCATGGCTTATTTGTGTATCCCCATATGGATATTTGCATAAGAAAAGAGTTAATATCCTCAAGAGCTTAAATTTTTTTTTATTAATTGACATAAACACTAAGATTGAAGAAGTTTTTTAAATGTTCTTGTGCAAGGTGGAAGAAATGAATTTTATCCTCAGGGTATATATTCTCAGGTTTAATGAGTAAATTATCAATGATAGTATGAAGTTATTTGTATGTCAGTTTACAGAGAGCTTTCACATATATCATTACATTATATTCTCATATCTTCATTTTGAGGTAGATAAGCCAGTATTTAATATTACAATGCAGTTAATAGGCTCAGAGAGGTTAAATGATTTGCATAGGAGTAGTAGTAAGCTAGTAACTCACAGAATTGAACTGAAACCCATGTCTTCTGGTTCTACATCCCATGTTGTTTCTACCAGACTATGCTGCCTCTGCCTAGAAAGTTATTTTTCAGATAGACCTTAACTGTTGAGTTTTGTGGACTTAAACACTGAGTTATAACTTTGCATTCACAATATCTCATGGACTGTCATAAAATTCCAACTTTAAGAGCTTTGGCTTTGAGAGCTCTCTCTCTCAGACATCACTGCCAAGTGGTTTTATTTATTTATTTTCTTATAGAGCTATGGGTTTCCTTGGAGGAACACCAGGATGCTTTGGAACTCATCATGAGCAAGTACCGGAAACAGATGTTACAATTAATGGTTGCTAAAAAGGCCGTGGATGCTGAACCAGTCCTGAAAGCTCACCAGTCTCACTCTGCAGTAAGAAATTTTGATGAATAAGTTCTAAATGAACAGGATTGAAATCTTGAATTGTTTTAAATTGTTTGCTTGTTTTTGAAGAAAAGTAAGCTTGTTTTCCTTTCATGTTTATCATATTTGCTTTGATTTCCCTATACCTTTGTAAGGATATGAATAGAAAGAAGGGGGGTAAGGGACTGTTCAGGTGCTTTTCTCTGAGTGGGATTAAGGTTCTTCCCTTCCTCACCAAGATCTCTTTTCAAGATTAATGGATGCTTAGTTCCTTGACCAAACATAATGCCAGGTAGTGCTGAAGGTGCTCAGTAAATATTTGGTTGCTTATTAAATTTTTTTAAATGTTTTATTTCTTTTTTGAGAGACAGACACACAGAGTGAGCAGGGGAGGGGCTGAGAGAGAGAGAGAGAGACAGACAGAATCCAAAGCAGGCTCCAGGCTCCAGGCTCCAAGCTGTCAGCACAGAGCCCAATGCGGGGCTCAAACTCACAAATCACGAGATCATGACCTGAGCCGAAGTTGGACGCTCAACCCACTGAGCCACCCCGGCGCCCCAATATTTAGTTGGTTATTATTGTACTTTCACTAAACTATAAGCTTCTTGATTGTAAGGAGCATGAATTCTTCTTTTATCCCTAACATAGTACCTGGCACATAGCAGGCAGTCAGTAAACCTTTATTAAACTGAACTACATAGCATCATACTATGTTGTCAGAAGTATGGTTTTAAAAAAATACATGGCGTAGTTTCTATAGTTTGGTTGCTTATGATTTAATTTGGGAGACCTAGTAATTGTGCTTATGTTTGTAGAGTGCTTCATAGTTGTCATTGTACATTCACATGTACTGTATCATTTAAAACGGTATTAAAAGATGGGCACCTATTTGCTCCAGGGAATTTATGAAAGATAAGTTGCATCTTATATTCCTTTGAAAGCATTTTACTGACTTAACAAAAGTCTTAGGGAGCAGGAATATTTTAAATATGTGAATAGCTCTCATCTAGAAGAGAAAAATAAACGATTTTCTGTTATCTGGAGGAAAAAACTTGAACCTTAAAAGAGACAGTTTAGTTTGGGGCGCCTGGGTGGCTCAGTTGGTTTAGCATTGGACTTCAGCTCAAGTCATGATGTCACGGTTCATGGGTTCAAGCCCTGCGTCAGGCTCTGTGCTGACAGCGCAGAGCCCACTTTGGATCTTGCCCCCCTCTCTCTCTTCACCTCACTCACTCTCTCTCAAAAATAAACATTTAAAAAAGAAAAAAAAAAAAAAAAACAGTTTAACTCACATGAAAAACTTGCGAAGAGATATGTCCAATTATAGAATAAGGTACCTTGGAATGCGGTGAGCTTCCTGCCAATAAATATACTCAAATTTAAGTTAAACAGCCACTTAGAGATGTTGTTCAATGGCCAGTGGTTGGTTAGACTAGAATCAATCTTTTGAAAACAAATTATTTATTTGTGAATACCACAAGATAACTTGATTATGTCTTTGCCTCTTCAGACTCAGGTTGTGATGAAACTCCTGTGTAACTTCTATAGCATAGATTAAAGGAATTTTTTAACTCATAATGCATATGTTCTCGTGAACATCTATAGAAAAGATAACTTTTCACCTTTGTCTTTTCTTAATCTTAATCTTTACAGGAAATTGAGAGTCAGATTGACAGAATCTGTGAAATGGGAGAAGTGATGAGGAAAGCAGTTCAGGTGGATGATGACCAATTTTGTAAGATTCAGGAAAAACTAGCCCAATTAGAGGTAAGATTGTTGCTATTATAGGGTCACAATATTCAGGGAATTTTCTTAGAGTCCAGAAGGTATGCCATTGCTATCCTAGGCAGTGTATTGATGTTTTCTGTGTGTTCATGATTTAAAATTAAAACTCCTGTTCTACATCCTTTCCAAGAAAGTAAATACAATCAGCAGCAAACAATGAAAATGCCAACTATGTATTGGCTAGAAATTGAGATATTATCATATTGAGAGGGTAGAGAGAGTAGAAGAGAGAGATTACATGTGAGCTAAAATCCCTCCTCTGCTATAAAAGGAAGTCAGATAATGTCTTAAATTGATCATCAAGAAATAGCAGTACAGGGGCACCTGGGTGGCTCAGTTGGTTAAGCATCCAACTTCGGCTCAGGTCATGACCTCACGGTTCATGAGTTCGAGCCCCACATTAGGCTCTGTGCTCACAGCTCAGAGCCTGGAGCCTGCTTCAGATTCTGTGTCTCCCTCTCTGCCCCTCTCCCACTCACACTCTCTCTTTCAAAAATAAACATTAAAAATATATATATAGCAGTACAGGCATAATAATTACTATTAATTATTCATTTATTAACTATGGAAGTAAGTACCAAAAGAAAAGATAAAAGTTTTAAAAGTTGTTGCCCTTGGGGAACAAAGCCAAGGGCATGCTATTTATTTTATAAGCCTTACAGTTTTGATTTTTTAAAGGCTCTTTTCATGTAATGTTTTTATTATAATAGCAATAATTTACCAAGGGAAAAAAAAAAGACCTGGAGGTATTAGAATCCCATAAAATCATTAAGAAAACACATAACAGTAAATCATTTGAATGTTGCTTATTACAAGATGCTGTCATGGCCCCTTTGAGAAATATCAGAGAGAAAGAGAGGATCCCTGCACAGAGTCTACTGAAAGGAATAAGACTAGTACTTATATGATACGAAATGGTTTGTACATGCTAGGAGAGATGCACAGTACTAAGGGAAGCACTTTATATGTTAGACGATTTAATGACCATGGACGCAGACTCTTGATGAAGCCTAAAAATGCTATGGTTTCCTAGAATTTCCTACAGAGAGAATGAGGCTACAGAGTGCAAGCTGCCCTAGCTGGAAATCAAAGGGAGAGACAAGGTCCCAAGTAGGAATTAGGAGTTAGTTAAAACAGTAGAACAACCTTGTCTATACTATCCCTGATGTACCTCAACTATGGAAATAGCCCTAAGGAAATGTGGAACAAATTTTACTCAGTATTTTAAGTGGAAAGGACACCAACATCAGATTGAAACCCTAGCAGTATCACATCCACGTTGTCTGCGTTTGGACAAGTTTTTGGACTTTGGTGAGCCACAGTGTCCTCGTCTTCTAGAGAACATGGATGTAGGGAATGGTACCTGCCCTACATGTTGTTGTGAGATGATATATGTAGGACACCCACTGGTACCTGGCTGTGGACCCATGAGTAGTTTCTTCTCCTTTTCTTCCTTCCTCCAAAACTGTAGCACATTCAGGAGAAAAGACTGAGCACAGTAAAAATATTATTAGGAATTTAAAAGGTAGAAGAAACAGTAGTAAAACTAGTGGGAACCACAAAAAGTACAACAAGCACCGAATACCTCAGGTGGAGAGAGACTTTGGTTTTTTTTCCTTGTAATCCTAACATGTGGTTTATATAAATTACTCAGTAAATGTATATTAAATGATTAATAATTAGTATTTTAGGAAATTCTCAGTTATTTTGTTTCTTTCAAATGTTTAAAATTAATATGCTTTCTGTTCCTGGCCCAAAACAATGTATTCTGATACAGTTTGACAATCAAAATACTGAAATAAACATACCTTTTTTTTTCCAGCTTGAAAATAAGGAACTTCGAGAATTATTGTCCATCAGCAGTGAATCTCTTCAGGTCAGGAAGGAAAACTCAATGGACACTGCTTCCCAAGCCATCAAATAACTCCACTTCTGAATGACAGCTGGAGATTGTCAAGGAAGGAAGTTATTATCTTTCTATTTGAGTACTGTCCATGTAATGTCTTGCCTCAGACTTGATTTAGTGTTGATTAAAGGTATCAGGTGGCAGTTCAGAAATTCGAAATCAGATTGGCTGTCCACAAAACAGTTTTTGGGTGTGTTCGTGAAAATACACACTGAGTTTCACCATTCCTTTCTCTGAGAGACTACTTTTAATTTTCAGTTCTGGGACCTTGATTTATATAAACTGTGTTACCAGTTCCTTTTTGTTTGTTCATATCTCTGAAACTTAGAGCCTTTTATTATAAGCCAGCAATTTTATTTTATATAGGATTGTAAATTACAATTCTAAAAATTTTTAAAAGAGATTAGCTTTTTAAATCTACTTGGCATACACCTAGATTTTTTTTCCAGTTGAGAAAAGTAATACAGTTCCATAGAACTAGATTAGTAGATTCTCTGATTTGTAACGTCATTCACCTCCTATGAAGTTTTAAGTCTCTCTGGTGCTAAGAGTTGGCACTTTATGACCTGGTGTCTTTACTCTTAATTTGAGAGAACCTACTGCTAGTCCCCAAGAAACATACTTGAAAATAAGTCCACCTTTTTTCTAGTGATAGTAAAGTCATTGTATTGTTCAAAGAATCCTGAGAAATTTGTCCCGTGTATGTGCATATACACATGTACTCTTAGTTAAATCCTAAAGGTAGCTTTTATTTATTCTATTTGATATTAATAGTCAGTTTTTCAATATTGTCCTCATAGGAAATCTTCAACTTGGGTGATTCACCCAGTTGAAGAGCATACAATAGGTTTATTCACATCATGGTTTTTAATGTACAACATTCTGTTTACTATACATAGAAATTCTTTTTATAGTTGAGTACCATCACTTACTTGGATGTCTTTCATTATTAGTACTGGCAGTTGGCTTTCTTTTTAGATCCACTTTTCACAAGGAAGCAAAAGTTTATCACCTAATGAGAGTTATTACATTCATCGTGTTGTGCAGACAACAAAGCAGTGTTGAGATTCAAATGCTGAGTGGTCAACTAGGCTCACTCATCAACTCATTCTCCCATCTCAGTTTAGTCACGTGATATTTACAAATTACTTCATGTTATACTGTCAGATTAGGTTTGCCTAAAAATAATTGAAATAACAAATCCTAAACCTGTCCACATTTTCCAGTAGTACTAAGCACCATACTGCATAGGAGAGACCCAGTATTAAAAAGAGTTTTTTGTTTGTGCTTTGTGTGATGTAAACTTTCATACTGCCATAAAGAATTAATTCCAATTAAAACAATAAAACTTCACTAAGATATCCTAAAAGCATCTGATCCCAGTAATACTGAAATTACTTTGCCTATAGTGGTGGTCTTTAATAATCAGGTATTTTAGAATTTGTCAAATTTCTATTCAAAGTCCTATACAGAATTTGAAAAATACTACCACCCCCAGTGTAGGCATTTTTATCTTGTTTTCCAAGAGTAAGTAAACCTTTAGTCCAGCCATTTGGCTTGAAGTATATACCCTAAGTGCCACTGTGTGTCCCACAGTTCCACTCAGGAGGCAGTGGACTATACAGGGCCATCAAATGGCCCATTAAAATATGACATGGTGTCTCTTTATCTGCCTTATGTTCCTTTAAAGGTGTTTATAAAGTACTTTACATCTTAGATATCAGGATAAATGTCTATGTTAACTTTTCACCCTGGCAAATCAAAAGCTTGAAGTCTGAGTCTAAAGAGCTCTCAGCACCCTACATAATGTAATTCTGGCTAGTGTTAATATGAATGTTTCTAATAAAAACTTCATTTTGAGAATAACAGTTAATTTTATTCCGCAGTGAGTCTAATTATCAGGAAATACAAAGGTCTATTTTTCACATAATAGCAACATGTCAAGTAGACAGGGCTTTTCATAAATATTTTATAATTAGCATAATGTAGTCAAATGTATAAGTCTACAAATAGTTGCATCTAAAATGATTTTAGAAGGGTACTTCCATGGCTCAGTCGGTTGAGCATGATTCCAGCTCAGGTCATGATCCCAGGTTTGTTGGATCGAGCCCCACATCGGGCTCCATGCTGAGCTTGACCCTGCCTGAGATTCTCTCTTCTCTCTCCTTCTGCCCTCTCTACCCGGCTCATGTGCTGGCTCTCTCTCTCTCTCAACTAACTAAATGAACAAATAAATGAATAAATAAAATAGTTTTAGAGATTTCCTCATGATTTAGAAATCCAAAATTATATGATTACAAATCAAATTACAAAAACTGAGAAGTACCTTGAAAAATGCTTAAATATTACTGATCTTACCTTAATACCTTTTACCTTGACTTATATTGATAATTTTCACATAATTTGATTCAAACATTGAAGTCCATTCCGTGTTCCCCAAAATTGTTTGCTGACTAATGAAATAGAAACTTAGGAATGGGATCCAGGAATTTGTATTTTATAATCATCCCAGATAACTTATACGGATACTAGTTTGAGAATGTCTAATCTGCTATGTACCAGGCACTTCATTTGGAGTTACGAATAGAAAAAAGGTGAGGGAAAGGCGTTGACACTGTTTTTGAAGAAAAATTTGGTAGAGGAGACAAGTATACATATAATTACAGGGCAGTGATAAATCCAATATGAGAATGTATAGGATGCAGAGAAGGCTCTATGGGGAGGAGAAAGCTTGGTGCTTTCTAGTTATTCTATAATCTCCATTTCAACTATACCTCATTTTACATACACTCAGGCACAAGGAGGTTATGCTATCTGTCTAAACTGGAACCAAGATTCCAACCTAGAGAGACCCTTAAACATACTCTTAACCACTAAGGTAGGATGCCTTTAAATGCCAAATACGGGTCAGAGTTCAAGTGGTTCTTGATTGGCAAAATCTATTTTTACTAATAGTGCAAAAGAAACACCACAGCCCATATGTTAGAAAATACGAATTCAATAAATGGAGTCTTAACTCATGAGACGTAATTGTCCTCTCTTTTCTTTTTTTTTTTTTTAAATTTTTTTTTTCGACGTTTATTTATTTTTGGGACAGAGAGAGACAGAGCATGAACGGGCGAGGGGCAGAGAGAGAGGGAGACACAGAATCGGAAACAGGCTCCAGGCTCTGAGCCATCAGCCCAGAGCCCGACACGGGGCTCGAACTCACGGACCGCAATATCGTGACCTGGCTGAAGTCGGACGCTTAACCGACTGCGCCACCCAGGCGCCCCATGTCCTCTCTTTTCTAGAGTGGTGCAGCTGAGACCATGTGTACATACGATTAAACAATGTTTAATTGGTGGTCTTACCTACATACAAAGAGTGCAGTGCTGTCTTTCAAATCCGCCTCCTGAGCATGCCATTTTTCATCCTTCATGCTCTTTTCTTGTGGTTGCAAGGTCGGTGCTGTGCCAGATTCCATGTCCCTACTGAAGGCAGGAAGATAAAGGGAAATGGCCTGTGCCAGCTCTGTGTATCCTCTTTTACGAAGGAAAGCAAAGCTTTCCCCGAAATTCCAGACAGATTTCCCCTTGTCTTAATTTGCCTGCCTCTTTAAATGGTAACTTCTATCTTCAAAGGAGGCTGTGTACATAGCTGCCTCAGATAAAGTCGGTATTCCATTAGCAAGGAGGAAAGAGTATTGAGAAAGCAACTAACAAGGTCTGACAAGTCCTTTTACTCTGAATCATTCTTAATAAGTGAAAGTTGAAGGTGTTGGTGTTGAGTGGCCAAGAGTGGCTGTGGCAGACAACTGTCATTTCTTTCCTGGCTGCCCAATATCATTCGTATCCTGTTAGGGAGTCCCTCACCTAATGAGGCAGAGGCCTTCCTCCCTCCTAAGAAATTTAAGTGTCAGATGTTTTCCCAGCCTCTTTTGCAGCTAAGGAAGATATATCTGCTTTAAACTTTAAAATTAAGCATACAAAGAAGCAGGGAACTATGCAGAATTCCTTTTGAGTAAAGGCCTACAACACTGCCTACTATGTCCAGTTCCACAGAGGAACAGCCCAAGCGGCTTTAGTGACAACATTTCAGTATCCAGTGTCTGCAAAGTCAATGGTGCGGCTGCAGTGTCTCTGCCACACAGTGAGATCGTCAATGAAGCAATTATCTGAAGTGATTAGAGGCTCTGTAGCCTCTCATTTTGGTTTTCCGCCTGTCTTAGAGATCCTGAGGATTGCCTTTTAATAAAATCACTTTTTGTTAAAATTAACCTGACTTGCCTCTAATTAAGAACGCTGATCAAATAAACATAGTCTAAAAAACAACTGTGCAAATACAAATTTTGCCAATACTTTATACATAATTTTGCACTTACGTTTTAATATTTAACACTTAGAAAAGGATATGTAACATGCAAATAAGCTATCAAATATAATCATTCATCACCTAACTTAAGAATTAGAACATCACCCATACTTTGCATTTATCTAAGCTCCTTTCCTATTCTCCCCATCTCCCTACTCCCTCTTTTTGATAGTTCTACCACATGCAAAAAGACCTAAAATATGTATGCATCCCTAAAGTGACATTTTTTAGTTTTGTTCCATTTTGATTTCTATAAAAATGGTACCATATTTTACATAGTCTATAGGGATTTGATATTTTCAACTGAACATGTTTCTAAAAATAGTTTTGTACATAGCTGTCATTTATTTCCACTGATGTTCACTATTTCATTGTGTGATCATATAATGTATTAAGAGATACATATATAATACTACAATTATGCATTTTGTAAATCCTTGCCAATATCTGACTTCCTGAATTTTAATTCTCCGTCCACCTTTATATTAGATACATTTCGCAATAAGCAGTTATATTGCACATTTTTCAGTATTTCACTTGCAGGTGTCTCAGCAACTTTTAGAGGGAATTAAGGACTATTATCTGCTAATATAATGGAAAGCAGATGATGCTTTTTCTTTTGTCACCCACAAAGAATGCTAAAGAGGAGGCAGAACCTTCAGAGCTGAATGAACTGCAATTTACTCAACATTTCATCTAGCCTAAAAATATAAGAGGAATTGATGGAAGTGGATTTCTATATGTTATTGATCCTAAGCTTGATTTTTATTTCATATGTTAACATCCCTGTAATTGGGATATGTCTTACACATGTAGGGGTTTGTGGTGTAGTTGACTGTAAGCATAAGCATAATTGGCTGTGTTCCTGGTGGCATGACTAGACAAAGGTAAGCTCTTGCTATTTTCGTCAAGAAACTATTTTAAGCACTATTTGAGAAGGGAGTAGGGGTTCAGCTGTTTTCTGTGAACTTTCCATTCATGTGAACCTTCTGGTAAGATCAAGAGAGTGCCAGCATAAGAACTTGGGAGTATGGCTATATTCGTTCTTTACTGCTATATAACAGATGACCACAAATTTCCCACCTTAAAACAATGCCCATTTCTTCTCTTACAGTTCTGTAGGTCAGCAGTCCATGCAGGGTTTAACTAGGTTCCCATCTAATGATGTCACAAGGCTGAAATCAAGGTGTCAGCATAGGCTAGGCATCTCATCTGAGGCTCTGGGCCCCCTCCCAAGCTCACATGGTTGTTGGCAAAATTCATTTCTATACAGGTGTAAAACTCCCAGGACTTCAAGGCCAAAAGGAGATCACTCTCCAACCTTCCTTGTCTCCCATCTCTAGACTCCCTTTTAAGAGCTTACGTTAGGCCCAACCAGAATAACCCCCTCTTGATTAACCCAACTGATTGGAGATCTTAATTACACCTGCAGTAATCTCTTTGCCATAAAGAGATTAGGTATCCTCTAATATCCACAGGTCTAGCCCATGCTCAAGGGCAGGGGACTATACACAGCATGTACACCACCAGGTGGTGGGATTCTTGGTAGCCATCTCACAGTTCTGCCTGCCACACAGCTTTTGCTAGCTTGAAATAAAATTCTGGACACCACAATGAAGCACTCTTAGGAAATCCTGTGTTACCAGTATTTTTGGTGGCCTAAGAATAATCCTGTGTGGAAAAACCTGCACATCTATGAGCCAAAAAGAGATTCAGTAAGATTCATCAATGTATGCTGTAATCAGTGAACTAAAGTGTTTTTTTTTTTTTAACATTTATTTATTTTTGAGAGAGCACACATGAGTGGAGGAGGGGCAAAGAGAGAGGAGGACAAAGACCCAAAGTGAGCTCTGTGCTAACAGCTCAACTGACTGAGCCACCCAGGTGCCCCTAGTGAACTAAAATTTAAACAGAAAAAGGTATTTGCTTAGCTTCTATTAGTTTCCTAGAGTTACCATAACAAATTACTACAAACTGGATAGCTTAAAACAACAGAAATGTATTCTGTCACAGTTCTGATGGCTAGAAGTCTGAAATTAAGGTGTTGACAAGGTTGGTTCTTTCTGGAGGCTCTAAGGGAGAGTATGTTCCATGCCCTTTTTCTAGCTCCTGCAACTCTTGGCATTCCTTGACTTCTAGATACAGCACTGCAATTTCTACCTCAATCTTCACATGATTTTCTTCCTGTATGTGTGTGTCTGTATCCAAATATCCCTCTTCTAAGAACAGTAGTCATTTGATTAGTTGTTGCTATAATTCAGTATGACTTCATTGTAACTTGATTACATCTGCAGAGACCTATTTCCAAACAAGGCCATGTTCTGAGATTCTGAGTAGATATAATTTTGAGAGGACAATTCAATCAAGTCCCAAAGTATCTCCCCCAAAACATTTAGTAATTATAATGGAAAAATAACAAGTTTACTATGAATAATCCTGGCAGACACCACTTTAACCAACTGATTAACGTAAACATCACTAATAATAAATTTCAACATCTTATGTCCCCTGGTATAATGCAATGAGAAAGGTACATCACCTCCATAACATTCTTTCAAATAATGCATCACCTCAATCTAACCCAGGGAAGCATCAGACAAAAACAAGTTGAGGGATGTTTACAAAATAACTGATCAATGTTCCAAAGTGTCCAGGTCACGAAAGGCAAGGAACTGTCACAGAATGGAGGAGAGTAAGGAGACAACAACTAAATGCAGGGTGTGATCCTGGATTTGACTGTGGAAGAGAAAATGGATATCAGGGAAAGAACTCATGAAACCTGAATTAATTTTGTAGTTTAGTTAATATTGTGTCAAGGTTAATTTCCTCGTTTCGAAAATTGTCCTATGGCTAAGTAAGCTTAACATAATGGAAAAGTGGGTGAAGTGTTTATGGGAACTTTCTATATAGTTTTTGTAATTCTTTGGTAAGTCTAAAACTATCTCAAAACAAAAATGTATTCCCTGGATTACTAATGAGGCTGAGCATAATATCAAATGATTATTTGCCTAACAGTTTTCTTTTTTCTAATTTTAGAGAAAGAGAGAGAGACAGAGCTCGCACACGCCGCTAGGGGTGAGGGAGACAGAGAACCTTAAGCAGGCTCCATATTCAATGCAGAGCTCGATGCGGGGCTCAATCCTGTGACCTTGGGATCATGACCAGAGCAGAAATCTAGAGTCAGACACTCAACCAACTGAGCCACGCAGGCACCCCGTACCTATACAGTTGTTCGTTTGTTTGTTTTAACATTTATTCATTTTTGAAAGACAGAGAGAGGCAGAGCATGAGCGAGGAAGGGGCAGAGAGAGGGAGACACAGAATCTGAAACAGGCTCCAGGCTCCGAGCTGTCAGTACAGAGCCCAACGCGGGGCTCAGACTCATAAACTGCAAGATCACGACCTGAGCCAAAGTCAGACGCTCAACCGCCTGAGCCACCCAGGCGCCCTTAACGTTTTTTTTTAATGTAGACATTCAAGTCATTCCCCCATTTCTTTTCTTTCACTTTTTCCTATTTATAGGTATTAATTTAGTATATATTTATGATACTAATACATTATCAGTTTTACATGTTGCAAACATATATATTTTAGTTTCTTGATTTTTTAAAGTTTTTAATGCTGTCTCTTGATGAATGGAATTTTTAAAATACAGTCAAATTTATTACTACAAAGAAAGATTCATAAGTTAGGTTTCGTGAAGAAGTTTTAGGAAGACCACCAATTTACTTTGCTTATTTTTTTTTCACTTTATATACACACAAGAGTGACACATGATGAAAATGTTTTTAAAGTTTTATCTAATTAGACCTAAACCAGGTCTAAATAACTTTAAAGGAACTCCATTAACAAATATAAAAATTGTAACCAATGACAGTATTATGTCAGAGTGAAAATGGCAACATATTTTCTTCTTGCTGATGCACAAATAATGATGTATGGTACAAATAATAATGTCTTAGAATTAGTGAAATGGATAATTCATCCATTCGATGAATATTATTAAGTACTTACTGTTATGTCAGTCCCTGTCCTAGATTTAGGGGATGTAGTGATGAACCAGAGAACTGAAACTTGGACTATTGTTTAGAAAGAAGGGGAATAAACAACTAAATTCATAAATGTGTTAATTTTGGACAGCAATACATATTATGGAGACAATAAAACAAGCTAATACTGTGGAGAGCGATGGTGATAGTGGGTACTTTTACTTTAGAGAAGATCTTTGTGAGGCAGTAACATTTAAGCTAACAAGTTACTGATGAGAAAGTGCCACAAAGTGATAATTTGGGGAAACAGCATTCCAGACAGCAGCAACAGTAAATGCAAGTTCTGAGTAGAAACAAATCTGCAATGTGGGAAAAACCAAAATAGCAATGGAATTGAATCACAGTGAACCAGAGGTTAGAGATTTAGTGGGAACTAGGTCAGTTAGGGCCTTGTAGGCCATGGTAAAAGAATTTAGATTTTATTCTGAGTACAATTGGTTTCATTAGGATCTAAATTAAGTTTAATTAACAATATTCTTTTGCTCCACCCTTCCCTCTGGCTGATTCCCAGAGCTAAAGTGTTATGGTGACTACTTTTAATGCAGCAGCTTAGCATATAATTCTTCTCTTATGTGCAGTGTTGACACTTTAAAGGGAAGCATAGGGGCACCTGGTGGGTCAGTCAGTTGAGCGACTGACCTAGGCTTAGGTCATGATCTCACGGTTTGTGAGTTTCAACCCTGCATTGAGCTCTCTACTGTCAGGGCAGAGCCCACTTGGGATCCTCTGTCTGCCATCCCCCGCTCATTCCCTCTCTCTCTCTTTCTCTCCCTCTCTCTTTCAAAAATTGAAAAAAAAAAAAAATAAAGGGAAGCATTATACAAAGTTTTTGCATTATTCTTATTTAAATTCTAATATTTTATTACATGTTGTTATCCTTATATCATTCTTATTTACATAATGCATTTTAACTGTTAGAGGCTTGTTAATGAATAAAAAGTTTTGGAATGCAGTGTTCTAGGATTAAATCTTATTTACATTCTTGTGGAAATAATGATTCCTTATGAAAGTTTCTGCTCTAAATTGTGTTTTTCTGTTCTGAAATCTTGAATGTGGATACCTTTACCATCCACTATTAGCAAAATTTTATAAAAGTCCCCGGGGGTGCCTGGGTGGCTCAGTCAGTTGAGCATCCGACTTCGGCTCAGGTCACGATCTCCCAGTCTGTGGGTTCAAGCCCTGTGTCAGGCTCTGAGCTGACAGCTCAGAGCCTGGAGCCTGCTTCTGATTCTGTGCCTCACTCTCTCTCCGCCCCTCTCCCACTCATGCTCTGTCTCTCTCTGTCTCAGAAATAAACATTAAAAAAATTTTTTTTTTTTAAAGTTCCCTTTAGGGGCGCCTGGGTGGCTCAGTCGGTTGAGCATCTGACTTTAGCTCAGGTCGTGATCTCGCGGTCCGTGAGTTCGAGCCCCACGTCGGGCTCTGTGCTGACAGCGCAGAGCCTGGAGCCTGTTTCAGATTCTGTGTCTCCCTGTCTCTCTCTGACCCTCCCCCATTCATGCTCTGTCTCTGTCTGTCTCAAAAATAAATAAACGTTAAAAAAAATTAAAAAATTAAAAAATAAATAAATAAATAAATAAAAGTTCCCTTTACCTCCCCTAAATAGGAAAGACATGTCAGAATGAAAACAGCCCTTAGAATCTTGAATAAGTTTAGCCTTATTTTTTAAAAAATCTCTACATTGACCTAATATTTCTCATTTCACAGAGAACTGACAAAAATCTCATCCTATACAGTTGCCATCACTGCTCAAGAAAAACTTACAAATGTGTAAAAGATGCTTTTGATTGTCAAATAGATTCGAGAGATATGTGCTTATTGATAATTGTAGAGAGAAAAAAACACAATCATAATCAATTTCACTATCTATTTAAGTTTCTCAGGGAAGAAAACTGGGATGATAAATACCAAAAAATAATGTATGCATTTTTTTTGTTTCAGTTTATTCCTTAATAGAATAAATATCTCCTCAAAATCCATAACTACCCCATTGCATAGGAGATGGTTTCCCAAGTGACTTCACAAGTTTCTGCTTTAACTTTGGTTTTAAAAAATAAACATAACATGATAACTACATTTCAGTTTTTTAATTTCACTTCAAAATTAATCTGAAAAAAATTATTGCCCTAAAATGTAGCGATCTTCTAAAAATGAAACCTACCTCTAGTTATGGGTAATACTTGTAAAAAGAATAAATCACATAAGCTAGTGATTTAAATCAAATGTTTCCATCTTTTACTTTCTTTAATGCCTTGGATGCTAAAATGTATGCTTCTGGGTGTATGCATATTTGCATTTTGTGTTTAATGTAAATTGATACTAATTATGGATCATGGAGGAATTTAAAGGCAATTGAGACATAATCAGAATGATGAGGATGAATGGTTGTATGATTTAAGAAGGCATTTAGAAACTATGTGTAATAGTAGAAATCAAGACTTATTCTTTCTTATTAATAGGGATTGTATATATAGAATTTAATGAGACTATTATTTTTTACATTTCCCATTACTGTGATATTTGAGAATGCATGCTCTTAGACCTAATTCTACTTTTAGCCCAGCTTCACATGACCTTGTTTCTAGTGCAAGAGCCCGGGGCAGTTTCTCTGTAACATTAGATTAGAATATCCAGACTAGATCTATTGCTGAGAAGGAGAGATCTCAATTTAAGAACTGGACAAAGGAAACAAAACAGCTGGTTTGATAGATGAAACGTTTTGTACTTCCACAGAACACTCTAATTTCTAACAACATCCTACACTATTGTTCAGTGCTACTCATTCAACAAGCTTTTGAGAGTTGTTGTTGAGAGCCAAGTACTGTCAGAAACTAGGGATGCAAAGATGAATGTCATTGGTCCTGTCGTAAAGTATCACTAGGTGGTATAAACCAATAATTACAATAGAGTGAGCTATGAAAACATTGAAAGCAAATATGAAGCAAATATCTTACCTTGGAAGCATGGGAAGGCATCAAAGAGAACAAAGGCAGCTTGGAGGTGGAATGGAATTGGACTAATAGCAACAGAGTTCAGAGAAAAATCTTTTAACATCATAACTAGAATACTGCCTCCTCTTAGAATTCAAAATAATTTGCTCAGAATTGGAGGCTATTTACTCTTAACTCTGTGCATCTTTCCTTCACTGCACTTATGTCTCTGTGTACGTTTAAATTTGTTTTTGTGATTACTTAATGGTGCTAAACTGAAAGTTCCTTGAGGACAGAACTATATCCATTTGTCTTGAGAACTGTATATACCCCAATGATGACAGATATGAGATGCAGAATAAATGTATCTTGAAAGCGAAAATAAAGCGTAGGGGAGTTCTCAGGAGCGTTACTGGTCATTGTTTATCCAATACTGTCAAGAGGGAGAGCCACAGAATCCGGGAAAAGCATTCCTCTCACCAGAGGGTACTGCCCTATTGTTTGACAAGGGATAACTCATTGAACTTTTCTGTGGCCACAATGAACTATTTTCTTTCTTCCCCATACCCCGTTGGATTAATCATCATTTGCCCTGATTTCAACCTTTTGGCTACTGATTCAGCCTCTTTGATTACCAGATACAATACGAATATCTTCTGGTGACTAAAAGGTCAGTTGAAGGAGTTTTTTGTTTGTTTTTTGTTTTTTAATGGTTATGCTGCCTTGCTCACTCTTGTCCGTCTGTTGCAAGCACTACAGTTTCTTCGAGACAAAGGTCTCACGTAGAACTTCCAAACTACCTTACTAAAACCTACTCTATACTAACGAAAATTCCAGTATATTATAGCAGACAAGAGAAAAAAAGCCTTGCCCTGTGAGGAGAAACTGGGGTTTGGGGCTTCTGAATGATGTTCGAGAAAACAGAAATCCTTTATATGACATTCCTGCATATGCCCTCCAGATTGTTCGTCCTCAAAGTTTAGCCTGGTCTCTCTGTCTAAAGCATATTCAGGTGTGCAAAGATCAGAGACGCCGAAAGTTACCCGCCACCCCGCCCCATGCGTCCCAGCGGAGTCAGTAAACACGGAGATTGCTTCCCGCACCTCAAGGGGGAGGGAATGTAAGGGAACGTGGGCACCATCTTGGTTGTGGTTAAGCGCAGCGCACTAGTTGGCGTCATTCAGCCCTCATGCGCAAGCGTATTAGGAATACGCTCCCCCTCGCTTCCCGTGCACGCGCTTAGAGCCCGCAACTCTCGCGAGAGAAGCGAGATTTATTCCTACGTACCGGGCCGTGCTGCTTATGGCGGCGCTGGAGAGGGGGCGCTGAGCTGTTGGGGTGAGTACGACCTCGGGGTCCAACTGGGGGTAGTAAAAAGCCAGGCTAGGTGCGGATGAGAAGACCAAGACTAACAGGAGAGACTTCTGAGTCAAGGTGGGCACTCCTAGAGCTCTGGGCAGGGAAGGTTTCACCCTGAGTCTCTACCCCGGCTTTTCCACCTGGCCCCCGTTTAACTGTCTAAGCCTCACGTCAGGCCGCAGAGCTGAAAGGAAGAGTCGAGGCCAGGCAGCCGCGCGTGGTGGTGGTGGTGGTGGTGGTGACTAAAGTGGGGGGAGGGAGCGAAAATGGAGGCTCCGACCGCAGCCAAGATGGAGGCAGGGGTGCGGGGCTCGGGCGCGGAGGCTGCTGGGAATTGTAGTCTGGCCACTTCCTCCTCTGCGGCTTGGCGGGGGAAACGGGAACTACAAGTCCCGGCGGGCGGGGCGAGGGGGGGTGGTGGCGCGGTCCTTTGTGTGAGGCTGGAAGAGCCGGAGGCAGAGGGGCCTGCTTTGACTCCGGACCCCATAGTTTACTGGCAGTCACCTGCTTGGGGATCTGACTACGAGTACCAGAGCGCAGTGCGGTAGTGGCGCCTCCTTTGTGTATGGACTGAGACCCCGCTCCGTCTAAATGCTTAGAGACACCCCTTTCCCCAGCCACGTCTGACACAGTAGCGTAGCCGAAGTGTCATCTTTACTTCTACTCACCTAGAGCTGTCTGTCTTGATTCTGAACACCCAACATTCCCTTCTTCGCTTACCCCTCGGCTTCTTGAGAAAGGGAACCAGCCCCTAATCGTGGGCACGTGGCTCTCATTCCTTCATCCTGGGGTTAGGGCGTACTCTATTAGAGCTCTGTGGAATCGTCCTTAGCACCATCTTTGCCGCTTATGGTGCCAGAGCCTGGCCCCTGTTGAGCAGCGAACGTCTTGGCTTCGTCATTCTCTGTAGAGTGAGTTTTTTTAGAACCCTGGCAGGAGACCCTTGAAGATTTTAACCATCGATCGATATTTTATCAGTAGGAAATTTGGGGCGCCTGGCTGGTTGAGTCGGTAGAGCTTGCAAACTCTTGGTCTCAGGGTCGTTTTTAAACCCCACCTTGGGTGTAGAGATTACTTAAAAATCTTTAAAAAAAAGAAAAAAACACTATGACAATTTTAGTGCCTTGGTTCTTTTGGTTTCAGGTTTTCCTTTAGAAACACCCAGATGGCTCCTCTCTTGCTTGACTCAAAAGTGAGGCAGGGAACACTCCCTAAAACAGCCTTCAATCTGCAAACACAAAAATCTGAACACTGTTGTAGGAGGTAGTTGTTTTGCACCTAAAGTGAGTGAAAGAATGGTCCTCTAAAGAGTTTAGAGACAGGGTTAGAGGGCGAGGGAGGACGTCCAAAGACACTGTAGTAAAATTTCCTTTGAGAGACATAGTTTTTTATCAGGATGATATGAACTGCCAGCTCTTGACCAGAGCTGGCCTAAAAAATGCAGGTACCAAATTATAGCTCATAAGTTATTCAATATCAAAATGCTGAGTAATTTTCATTTTGAGTTTCTAGAAGGTAGGCATTTTCGATACTACATGGAGGGGCAATATAATACCTTGGTGCTTTTGGGGTACTAATGAAAAATAGGTGTTCTTGGTGTGGGTTAGGAAGAGGGTTTATATGCCTGAATGGTTGTGTGTGTATGTATGTGGATATATATATATATATGAGTCATAAAATCTGGGTAAATATTCAGCCTTGTTTCTTTTTGTTTCCTTTTAGCCTTAGGCTTGAAATAAAAGAGATGGTAGTGGTTTGAGTGATTTTGCAGCTGCTCTGGATGTTTACCATTGGGATGAGTATTTATAGCAGCTGAGTTGAAAAGTAAAGTATTTGAGGCGCAGAAGATAGGTTTTCTTTTTTTGTAAATAAGTTCTGACTTAACAAGTATGACCTTTAGAGTGTGGTTGAAAATTCTGGTAAATTCCTGCAAATCAAAAAATGAGAGCGTGAAAGCTGACATACAGTCCTGCTTTATTCCACTCCTGTTTTCCCCTCCATCCATCTAAAGACACACTGTGCAGAGCCATCCAACTTGTAAAAAATATTTTTTCTGGGGTGCCTGAGTGGCTCAGTTAAGCGTCTGACTTCAGCTCAGGTCACGATCTCAAGGTTCGTGGGTTCGGGCCTGCCTTGGGCTCTGGGCTGACAGCTCAGAGCCTGCAGCCTGCTTGGAATTCTGTGTCTCCCTCTCTTTCTTCCCCTCCCCCACTCGTGTTCTCTCATGGTCTCAAAAATAAATTATAAATGTTAATAAAATTTTTTTAAAATATTTTTTCTTTTAAGTTGTCGAAAAATATACATAACATAAAGTTTATAATTTTAACCCCCCCCTTTTTTTTAAAGTGTATGGTTCAGAGATAATAACTTCATTCACATTGTTTTGAGGACCATACTTTTGGCAAGGTAGCTGAAACATGGAAATGCTGTTTGGACAGATTTTTACGGAGCTGAACTGTAGGACTGTATTATAAAATAAAAATCTTGGTTTTGTTAAATAAACACAAAGAACTCTGCCTTCTTAGCTTTTGTCTTTTCAAAAAATGAAAGGGAAACTAATTTGAGATCTTTGACTCAGACTGTCTTATGGAGAGCTGTAAAACCTGGAGGATTTTTCATAATAGAGAATTACAGCGACAAAAATTACAACTTTTTAAAGACTTCATAGCTAGAATATCTACAGGGGTGAAAATGCTTTGGTAGGAGTGACTTGTTTTCTTGAATTCCATCATTTCTTGATGTTAAATTCTTTTTGCCAAGTCAGGATTTTAAAAATTCCTTTGTCTTGATACTGGAATGTTTCCCTTCTATGTAGGAGTACCTAGTTAAAAACAATACAAAACTTTTTTTTCAGTTCGTACTGCCAAGTCTGAGGAATTATAAAATGTATTTTTCATTAAGGTTATTAAACTGGGGTATGATGTTCTAGGCAGTATTCTGTTGAGAAGTACTGAATGGGCATTTTATTTTTGAAGCGTTTTTATATTTAATATGTCCTTTAATGCTGAGGTTTAACTGTGTAGTTGAAAATAAATTGATTAGCAGTTTCTTCACGGTTAACATGTCGGCTATCCATTGGTTTGTAGCCCTAGCCAATAAATAAATAAATAAATAAGTTAGCCAATAAATAAGTTAGTTATTTACACTTTTGCTTCTCAAAATGCAGTACGTACAAGCTCTTGCTATGGTCAGGTTTGCTAGATACTGCCTCCTTTTATCTGTGAAAGCCTTTGCCAAAGAGCCTTTTGTTTTGTATGTATTGGGCATGCCAGTACCTTTTTCCCTCATGAGTCTGTACCTGCTGTGACCAATTTGGTAGTCATGTATGGCACTTAACACTGTGCACAATTCTGAATTGAAATGTGCTATAATTGTAAAATAAACATCAGATTTCAAAGAAAACTTTTTAGATTGACTACATCGGGAAAATAACATGTCAGATATATTTGGTTAAATAGACCTAATAAAAATTAGGTTCACCCTTTTCTCTCAATTTTAACATGATTACCAGAAAATTTTAAATTACATGCATGGTTTTGCACTATATTTCGCATGAACAGTGCTGGTCTACACTATTTTCTGGTTTTGTGTTTGGAGCATTTAGCTCCTTCCTACACTGGCATTTGTCCTATTTCAGAGTGCTAGTGTATTATAAAAGCGGTTAAGTGATAGATGGAGATAAAACTTTAAATGTCTTAGCAGCTATTCAGGTAACTAACAACCCAGCGTAATTGTTCTTACTGAACATATACAAAAAGATAGTTGCAGTAATTTGATTTTCTCTAATTTCTGCCTGATATGATGGCTTAAATTGGTTAATTATCTAAACTTTATCATTTTCCTTAGATTCTAAAGCAAAGGTGAATTACAATGTTAACCACTTCAGTTATACAGGTAATAGCAAAATATGACACACTTAAATTTGTCTTGAGTTAAAGCATCTAGAAATATGAACTAGTGCTGCCTAATTGGATCGTTGCTCTTCTCAAAAAAAAAAAAAGTATTTTCTGGGCACTTGGGTGACTCAGTCGGTTAAGTGTCCAACTCTTGATTTTGGCTCAAGTTATGATCTCTCAGGGTTTGTGAGTTTGAGCCCCGCGTCGTCGGGCTCTATGCTGACAGCGCTGAGCCTGCTTGGGATATTTCCTCCCTCTCTCTCTCTCTCTCTCTCTGCCATGTCCCTCTCTTACGAGCACCCACACGCGCTAACATTTTTTTTTTATAAATTAAAAAAAAACTACTTTCTGAACAAAGTGGGTTAGGTGGGAAGACTTACAGCCTAGCCTGTCATTAACATTGTCTCCAGGTGAGTGCTGTACAGACTTTGAGAATAACTTGTCAAAATGACAAACTGGGTTATGTGATATATTTTAGATGGATTGTTGGCCACGTAAGTGTAGTGGTTCAACATTTATTATTTAGTGCCTGCTGTTTGCTTGTCTTCTACTAGGCCTTTTGAGATAAAACAGCAAACAGGTGATGATAATTTTAAGACCGTTGAGATAGGAATACCTATTTGGATTATCAGTTCAGTTAAAAGAATTAGCTTTTAACTTCCGACTGAAGCTGTGTGACATAATAGTTGATAATTAACTAGTGGTGATACTGTTTCCATACAAAACAAAGGAAAAGGGAATTGATTACTTAGCAATGAGGGAGGCTCTGAGATCAACATTTAAACTGTTCCTTAGTATTTTGGTTGGTACTTCTTTCATGTGACTTAAGTATCTAGCTTTTGGGGGCTAGAGGGAATGCACTGCATTCTTAGGGTTAAGGCAGAAGAGTTGTCAGTACCGCCCATGAATGTTAATAATCTTGGCATGAGTGCATAGCCAATTTTATTAAAATGCCCAATGGGTACTTTTTAAGTATTTCATTAAGTGTTAATTTGACTGAAAAGTGTTTTGTTAACCATAGAAGTCTCATAGCTGTGAAGATACTAATGAAGTAAAATTCAGCCACTTTCAGTTATTTTTGATAGCTGGTGCATTTGTTTGAGCTTTAATAGATCCTAATAGGCTTCATTAGTGCCCCAACACTAAGTCTGCAATGCTCCAGATTTTAGATTCTGGAAGTCTCATTTCTGTGTTACTAAGTGACAATCTGGACAGTTCTTAACATAATACAACACCCTAGAACTGGGTTAATCCAAATTTTTCAAGATAAGTTGTTTCAGAAAAAGACATATATGATTTCACTCGTGAAATTTAAGAAACAAAACAGATGAACCTAGGAGAAGGGAAAAAAGGAAGCAAATCCTAAGAGACTTAATGATAGAGAACAAACAGGGTTGATGGAGAGAAGGTGGGCGGGGAATGGGTATTAAGGAGGGCACTTGTGTTGAGCAATAGGTGTTATATGTAAGTGATGAATTACTAAATTCTCCTGAAACCCAATATTACAGTATATGTTAACCAACTAGAATTTAAATAAAAATTACCAAAAAAAAATTCTCACCTCTTTTATCAGATAGCACTTTTGGGGTCTTTGGGTTTGTAAATAGAAGTTGGTAGAACTGCTGCACTTGAATTGTGGTGTCCTTTTCCTATTATGGACTAACTGCATTTTTTGCTGTGGTAGTTTCTGCTGTGCTTAAGTTTGGCAGTGCTGGATTAGGTGCTGAAGGGGGCTGTGATACAGAAATAAACTTGTGGGGCACCTGGGTGGACTTTTGATTTCAGCTCAGGTCATTTCACGGTTTGTGGGTTTGAGCCTCGAGTTGGGATTCTCTCTCTCCCTTTCTCTGTGACCCCACTGTCCCCCCCCCACTCATGTACACTCTCAAACTTAAAAAAAAAAAAGAAACTTGTTTCATAATTGGAGGAACAAGACACATAGCATGAAGTAAGCAAAGTGCAGAAATGACTTGGTACCAAAAAGGATGATATGATGTATGCAGTGGGAGTTACTGCCTCACATAGTGGGAATTAAGGTATTAAGTCTGTACTGGAAATGGTACAGAGGAAGCTGTTTTGTCACTTTGAAGATGGTAATATTATCTCTTTGTGGGAAGACCCACATGCACAAAGAAGGCTAGAATTCAGGAATCTTCCAAGGGTTATGTTTAAGAATTAGGCAGGAAAATGCACCTATCTAGGAGACCTGGAGAGCAATTGAAGGTAAAAGGTGGAAAGGTAGAATAGAGAACACCTTAAAATGGTAGTTCTTAAATCCTGCCACGAGTCAGAATCATATGGAGAGAGGAGAGATAAAATATACCAATTCCTGGGATGTAACCCTCGTGAAATTGAATTAGTATCTCAAGGTAGGATCCAGGCTTTGGTTTTTTTTTTTTTTTTTTTTTTTTTAGGTTGCCCAGGTGGTTGGGTTGGATGTGTAGCCAGGATTAAGAATTTCCCATCTAAAGTGCTAAAAAAATCATTGAAGATTTAGGACAATGAGATGAGGTGAAATTGGAGTTTTAGATCAGTCTGGCAGTATTGTGTGACAGAAAATGGAAAGAGTTGACACTGGAAATTATCAGATGTGTTAGATACTTATACTAAAATATGTGTCATTTAGGTATCTTGAAGGAAATATTGATAAGACTTGCGACACTGGATGTGGAGGTAGAGAAGGAGGAATCAAAGATCATAACGGAAGTAGCCTCACTTTAGGCCAATTAAATTACTTTTTTTTTTAATGTTTAGTTTTGAGAGATAGAGCAGGGGAGGGGCAGAGACAGAGAGAGGGAGGGAGGGAGGGAGGGAAGGAAGGAGAAAGAATCTTAAGCAGGCTCCTCATTTTCAGCACAGAGCCCAGTGTGTGGCTCAAACTCACGAATCGTGAGATCATGACCTGAGCCAAAATCAAGAGTTGGATTCTTAGCCAACTGAGCCACCCAGGCACACCATAGGCCAATTAAATTACTCTTTGAGTGAGGACTGGGCTTAGGTATTTTTTAAAGCTTCCCAAGTGATTTGAGAACCATTGGCCTAAGAAATATCTAGTCTGGGAAATAAAATGATCCAAATAAAAAGAACAGTATATAACAGCATTTGATATTTGAGGTAATAATACAAAGTCAGGGAACGTAAGGTATAGCCACAAAAAAACAAAAAACAAGCCACAGATCAGCTCTTGATGAGTTTTCATTTTGTGTATGAGAAACCAGAATTTAGAGAGATGAAATGATTTGTTCAAGCATTTTACTAGTAAGTGTCAGTGGATGGACTGGGGCTCTCCTGGTCTAAGCTATTTCACAAGCTCTGACCTCTCACCTTATAGACATTCTTATTTCTGAGGTTTCTAAAATACACTATTCATCTCTCAGCATATCTAAAACCAAATCTACCTTTTTTTTTCTCCCTGTGTAAATCGTTTTGCTAACAGCACCAGTTAATATTTCGGTCAGTACAGAAGAAACGCTTTTATGGCTAATATAAAGCACGATTCTGTGGTTTTACCTATAAATATATTTCGCTTCCCATCTCTTCTCATCTTAATTGTTTCTTTTTTATAGATATTTTTCTCTATTTCTGGCAACAGCTCAGAAATAGAGATTTCTCAGAAAATGAGATTTCTGTTACCTTCACTAACTTATCTCCCATAGGATTTCAAGACTTAATATCCTTTCATCAAGAACTAAGGCTCTCTATTTCCTGTTATATCAAGTTGAAATACGTCATAATCTGACTCCACTACACCTGTCACACCACGTATCCCATTTCACTTTAAGCCAGCCCTCTGTTCTGGCCAGACTAGACTGTTCATTCCTCTGAAACAACAAGCTGCACTTGTTGGCCATAGTCATTCATGTAATAATAAACCTCCCTTGATGTCAGGCATCAAAAATCATATACCTGGTCCCTGCTTTCAAGGAACTTATGATTCAGTGGCATACCCTGGCTTGGCATACCCCAACATGCCTAGAATGCTTGACTGTTTTATTTCTCTTAAAATTTGCCTATGTCTCTAAATTAAGCCTGTCTCTTACTAAACTCCTTCTCTGTGCTCACCATGTTGTTGCAATGCACTTACAGTGGTGAAGAAACAACAAGTAGTAGCTCTAGTATACTGTATGTCATAGTACTCTGATATTGGTTGGGCAAATTAATTTTTGGCATTTGGTCCTATATTCTAGTTTTTCTCCGTGTATAACTTATCTTCTCTGCAAGAGTGTAAGTTATCTGATGGCAGGAACTTCTTTATTTTCCATAATACCTACCATAGTACTAGATGCTTATAAAACACTTGTATTAAGTTGAATATTATGCTTTATAACTTAGAACTTAAGGTGTGGAAGTGTCAATTAAGGACTGAAATTCCTGTTTTGAGTGTATGACACCAAAGGGGGTATCCATTAGCACTTGAGAGATTGCTCAAATAACATCAAATGAGTGTGCTTTCAAGTTTCTTGCATTCCTTGTTTAGCCAATGAATGATTCTAACTTTATGAAATGAGCTTGTCACCTCTACCCACCCTCTGTCTTGGTTCTTTTATGTAAGTTATACTTAATGTCTTCATTTTTTATCTCTAGTATGAAGTGTAACAGAACAGATTTTACCACCTGAAACTGCTGCTTCAAGTTCAGATCAGGCAAGGAACAAACCTCGAAACAACCAACAAGACCAAAGAAGAGTACACTTAAGTTGAAGACACAACACTTGATCTGAAACAAGAAGTTTGTGCCTACTCAACAGCTTTGAAAGAGCACTTCCCAACGCTGCTAGTAGTCTTTGTTTTCTTCAGTGCTGTACTGTGAGATTGCCCGGTGCAGCAGCAGTTGTATTCTTTATTAGCTTGATAGATCATTTTCTCTCGCTCTTTTTTTTAATACTAGCAACTTTCATCCTTTGAAACGTGTGCTGAAAAAGAAGAATCAGCAAATACTACTGAAAGTGCAATATTTGATTATCACTGCGAGGTAGGTTTGTAGTTTCCTTTTGGCAAAGGATCCGTTTGTAACTTCAGAAATCCTGATTGTTTTGGCCAAATATAAAATCTTATTAATGTCTTCTTTTCTAAAGCTATTCTGAAAACAATTTATATTCTCAGCCATTTAGTCTGAAAATGTCAACACTAGATTATTTAATTTATTATCTCTTACTGGACAAGGACAATATTGATGGCCAAACTATGGGATTTTTCAAACAAGATTACATTTATTAATACATGTGGATCTCTCTTAATGTATCGGTCTCTTAGAAAGGAAAACTCCCGTTGTACTGTTTAAAAGTTAGAATTTCAGTTGCAGTCTGTTCAGCGATCTCTGTAAAGGTAAAGAAAGCCTAGAGAGAAGGGACATTTGAAGGCAAATAGTGCTTTAAGAGGGAGAAGAGTCTTCGTAGAGGCAACAGAATGAGCAGATTCAGGGAGATCTGAAAGCATATAGTATATAATGAGTGGTCATTATGAACAAAGTGGGAGATACAGTTTTGTGGGTAGAGAGAGTAACTAGAAAGGAAAACTTGCTGGAGGAAGGTTCTGAAGGTCCCAATGTATTTGACTTCATTCTATAGAAAAGTCATCAGATGTTTATATTTGTAAGCAAGGGCTTAATGGGTTTTTTAATTTCAAAACTGAGATAGCTTTATTGCTTCAGGTTTTAAAATTATATTTTCAGAAGTGTATCTTTGAAAACAAGTAGAACAACTTTTTAAGAGATAGACTGAGGGTGGGAAAACCTGTTAAGAGCAATGGATAGGATATAAGGAAGATAAAAGCTAGGGTATAGGCAGAGAAAGAGTAGGTGTTTTTAGTGGCAGAAATGATAGGACTTGATAACCAACTGAATGTGAAAATGAGCCTGGAGGGAATTGACCTAGTCTACCCAGTTATAGAAGCTCGAAACCTTTTTGTTCATAGGACTGGGGAACTTTACATGGGGACTTGTTGAAAGCAAAATATATTGTGGAACTCTAGTGCATTCATTAGATAGTAATCTGAAGTTGAGGAAATATGCTAGCATGGAATATTAAACAGTGGTTATTTGGGGAGGGAGGATTATAAAAGGCAATTGTCCTTTTTAGTCAGCTTTCTAAACTGTGTAGAAATAGAAGCTTGGAAATCAGAAAGGAGTCCTCGCTTTATAAGTAATAAATGAAGAAGTACCAGAGAATGTTCAAAGAAATAAAGGTAGCCAGGAAGGAACACCGAGGAAGATCATTTTAAGGAGAATTTGGTTGATAACCCTTTTTTAAAATGCTACAGTAATCAAATAGAATGAGGAATGAGAACATTAGGTCATTCCTAGGTTGTCATCTTACAAAAGCTTCCTCACCATTTCAAGAAGCACTTGGGCCTTTAATCTGTAATTTATTTAAAAGTTGATGAGCCTGTTGTGGTAATGATCATACTGTGGACCAAAATTATTCCTTAACTGTGAAAATTACCAATCATACCAATTTATTTAAATTATCTGTGTTCTGTAAACAGACAGTTACTCAGTTTTAAAGTTATTGTACCATTTGCTTCTTCTGTTTGTTTCTTCTTAACCTCCTCATTTGATTTTTAAAAAATAATTTTAGATTGTTATCAGTTGTGCTGGATTAGATAAGGTAATGCAAATTGAAACTGTACCATTTTCTTTAGTCTTCAGAAGAGTAAGAGACTAGGCACCCTAACATGAACTTTTTTTTTTTTTTTAGTGTTTATTTTGAAAGACAAAGAGTACATTCATGAAAAAGAGGGGCAGACAGAATCCCAAGCAGGTTCCACGCTCAACAGGGAGCCGGATGTGGGGCTCAATCTCACGACCAAGGGATCTGAGCCAGAATCAAGAGTCTGTTGCTTAACTGACTGAGCCTTCCAGGCACCCCTCCAATTCTTCTTTTGTAAAGGGGTGGGTTAACGTTAATGACTTTCCAATTTTAAAAATAAATATGTAGGGAAGTTGGGAATTTTTATCTGTTGGATTCTCTGTATGAACACAGCCTAGAACAGTATTGATGTAGGCACTAAAATTCTTTCATGTATAAGGCAGCGGTTAAGAATGTGGGCCATGGGGGTGCCTGGGTAGCTCAGTTGGTTGAGCGTCCAACTCTTGATCTCAGCTCAGGTCTTGATCTCAGGGTCTTGAATTCAGGTCCCGCTTTGGGCTCAATGCTGGGCATGGAGCCTACTTAAAAGATAAAAAGAATGTGGGCAGCGGTTAAGAATGTGGGCCATGGGGGTGCCTGGGTAGCTCAGTTGGTTGAGCGTCCAACTCTTGATCTCAGCTCAGGTCTTGATCTCAGGGTCTTGAATTCAGGTCCCGCTTTGGGCTCAATGCTGGGCATGGAGCCTACTTAAAAGATAAAAAGAATGTGGGCCATGGAGGGGTCCTGGCCGGTTCACTCAGTAAAGCGTGCAGCTCTTAGCCTCAGGTTGGTGAGTTCAAGCCCTATATTGGGCATGGAGCCTATTTTAAAAAATAATAATACGGGGCCATAGTATCAGTACTGTAGTCTGTCCCCATTTACCATTTTAAGACACCTTCCAAGTGTTCTCTTGAGAAATCCGTGAGCATTAGATTAGACTTCTCTGGTCTTTTTTAAAATACATTTGAAATCATATTGTATAGATAATCTCTCTTATTTGTCATTTCATATTATAGTATAAGCATATTTGTCCATCCTTTCTAAAGACTGCATGGCATTTATACAAATTGTTGTGACTTGACCCAGTGTGAGACTAGATTGTTTCCAGACGTTTGTTATTAAAACATATCAGTGAACACATTGGTGCATAAAGTGTCATTCACACATTTCAGATTGCAGGTTTCCTGCATTGGAATTATTAAGGAAAACAACTCCACATTTTGATTCATGTTGCTGCATTTCAGAAAGGTTGCACCAGTTTACCACCATAAAAGTATTTGAGCATATTGTTCTTAGCCTACTTTCTCACTATTTTTAAATCTTTAATCTTTGGTCATTTGATAAATGAATAATTTGCTTTATCAAAATTTTGATGGTCAAAACTGAAGTTTTTCTTGTATTTTATGTTTAATGTGTGGTCTTTAAGACTAATTTATTTGTCTAAATGCTTGCAGTATTTGACAAATGAGTGCCTAATATGTGCCAACAACTGTTTGTCTAGACTGTAGGAATTTAACTTTGAACAAAAAGTCCTTGCCCTCATGGAGTTTATAATCTAGTACAGTAGGCCTCCCCTTATCAACAAAGGGATATGTTTCAAGACTCCCAGTGGATGTGTGGAACCTCAGTACTGAACCCTGTATAAACTGTTTTTTTTCTATTCCTACATATCTGTGATGAAATTTAATTTGTAAATGAGGTGGAATAAGATATTAATAGTAATTAACCCAATTATATCAGTATACTATAGTTAAAGTTATGTTGAATGTATCTCTCAGAACATCTTATTGTACTGTACTTGCCCTTGTTGTAGTGATGTGAGATGATAAAATGCCTACATGATGAGCTGAAGTGATGAATGACATTTGCATGTGGTATAGTGTGAGGCTGCTATTGACCTTCTGACAATATGTCAGGAGGAGTATCACATGCTTCCAGACTGTGGTTGGGGGGTAGGGAGGTGGGTAACAAATTGCAGAAAGCAAAATGTGGAAAAGGGGTGACTTATTATAGTTTAATTCCACTGATTTGCTTACATTTCCTTAATAATAACACTGATACCTTTGTGTTTGCATTTGTTTTCCTTAGGTTTGGGTATAGAAGGTTGTCCTTTTTGTATGTAATCATTGACTCTTTGCAGTTTTTTCTGTTTTCAAATCTAGAAAGTCTTCCTTCCAAAAATTTTATTAATATGCATGTTTGTATTTAATATCTGTTAGGGTATTTAACTAGGTTTATCTTGATTATATTTTTGTATGCTGTAAGGTGAACAACTAAATTGTTCCCCCGCCCCCATTTAAAAAAAGCCAAATAACATTTACACTCTGGTCCTTTCCTTCCATTCCCTCTCCCCCCTTTTTTTTGATGTGTGTTTATCTTAATTTTTTACAAAGAAGCATCTGTTGTTGAGCTATCTGTTTTTTCCATTGGACTTAACACTTTTATGTAATTGGAGTTTTTGTGTGTATGTGTGTTTAACGAACTTTCTTTTTGTTTAATGGCACTTCTTTAAAGTTTTAGTGGTGCTGGTTAAGAAAATCTTACAGTGCCATAGAAATGTAGTTTAGTCTGAATTGTAAAGAATTCTTTGAAGAGAAGGGTGTTAACATATTGCTTTATCTAAAGTTGCTCCAGTGCCATGTTTTTCCTAAAAGAAAGATGAGGCCCCCCAAATGGATAAAGGATAGAGAAAGAAACTTCAGTCAGTAAAGATGGGAGGAGAAAGGAAAGACCCTTTTTCAATTCTGCTTTGATACTCATTTTGAGGTGAGATGAGACTAAAGAGCAATACAGTCCAAGTTCCAGAACCTTTGTTAGGGAATAATAATCTTAGAGGGAAAGGATAGCTCTGATTCCTTGTATTTCTGTTTCATTTTCCCTTAGAAAAACAAGTCTGACCTTGTACCTGCAGGAATATGTGATAGGACTGGAGACTTGAGAATGTGGTTTTTGGGACTTCATGGCCTGTGTGTTACAAATCACAGTATTGTGTTCTTACCTGTATGGTAATAACTCTAGTCCAAATAGCACAGCTTGAAAGTCATGATCCAAGACATGTCTTGGATCTAGAATATGGTCTTCAAATTAGTTTGATCATATTGTTAGTTAAAGCACGTATAGTCAGTGTGTATATGTGTAGATACTTCTAAATCGTGTAATTATACTAGACACATCGCATTTGTGTTATAAAACATAGTCCTACAAATAAGGAAGATAAAGATGGAAAAGGTGCCTGGTTGGCTCAGTCAGAAGAGCTGGCAACTCTTGATCTCGGGGTTGTGAGTTTGAGCCCCGTGTTGGGTGTAGAGATTACTTAAATGAATAAAAACTTCAAAAGAAGAAAAAACATCTAACTTACATTTTGGGATGTCTGGCTGGCTCAGTCGATAGAGCATGTGACTCTTATTAATCTTAGGATCGTGAGTTAAAGCCCCACATTGGGCGTGGAGCCTACTTAAAAACAAAAGATGAAATAATACCATAAAAATAGTTTACCTATTAACAGTACAGAAACTTCCCCCTCACTAAAAATGTTATGTCTAAATGCTTAGTTTATAAGTGTTTTAAAAATGTATACCATCATGAATTAATATCAGAGGGACAGTATATGTGCAGTGTGTTTTATTGCTACTAGTATAAGTCTGTATCATAGTCTTGATATTAACGTTTGGCAGACTTATCAGATCTTAAATTAGATGATCATTTTACGTCATGGAGAGGTTAAAGAACTAATACTAGGATTAGAAGTGTCAGGGCCCATTTTCTTTGCTGGTGCTTGCCTTATATTAACATTTTTTTTCTATCTAAGAGTCTTGTGTAGCAATCTTTTTCAACCGTTTGTCTTTTTGTAAAAAAAATTTTTTTAACGTTTATTTTTGAGACAGAGACAGAGCATGAACGGGGGAGGGTCAGAGAGAGAGGGAAACACAGAATCCGAAGCAGGCTCCAGGCTCTGAGCCGTCAGCACAGAGCCCGACGCAGGGCTTGAACTCATGGACAGTGAGATCATGACCTGAGCCGAAGTCAGACGCTCAACTGACTGAGCCACCCAGGTGCCCCCTGTTTGTCTTTTTGTGAGGGCTGTTTAAACTAGATAGCTACGTTTGTCCACTTAATTGGGCAAATATAAATTGTAATATACTGAAAGTAAATGAATGAGGGCTTCACTGTCAGCCTCTTGTGGAGTTTTTCACCCTCCCTCAAAACACCTAAGTAATGTATGCGCAGTGTGATATTATCTAACATACCACTCAGTCCTTTCCTGAAAATATATATTTATAATAAAGCTAAGTTTATCTATGGGCAAGATAAATAATATAGTTGTAATATTTTCTTCCACATCCTATTGGATTATTGTTGTGCATACTCTGAAGAGTCAAATAACTGAAAATACTGGATTCCGTGTGAAGTTGTGAGACGTTGAGAAGAAGTTGGGCTGAATTGTGTCATTGTAGCAACCACCAGTGACTCATTATGGCATTTAAAAAATTGTAAATGTTGTGGATTAGGGATTGTGAAAGGGATTTAAAAGATACATTTCAGCTTGACCTCTTAATGTTAACGCTATAATTTCTTTTGTCAATAGAAACCTGATTCAATGAATTCTGTTTTGCTGAATAACCTAAGGGTAAATCTGTAAAGGTATAGAAGTTGACTGTCAAGTGTGTGTTAAATTGTTATTGATCATAGTTATAAACATTGTGCTATGTTACCACAGCTGTTTGAGATGGAGAACGTTTTTACTGTATCATCAGATCCTCATCCCCCTCCTGCAGCCCCTCCTTCATTTTCTTTACCTTTATCTTCATCTTCTACCTCATCTGGGACTAAAAAACAAAAGAGGACCCCCACGTATCAGAGATCTGTAAGTCAGGGAAACAGTCATCCCAGCTCATTTTGCTTTGTGTTAAGAGCATGACTTAGGAGGGCCACTCACTTTGGTTGAAGTAACCTGCAAACTCACTTTCTAACTTCTCTAGGCATTTCCTTCACCCTGAATCATGAAAGATAAGTAGTTTAGGCCTTGCTACTCATAATGTGTCCAAGAATCTAAAGCATTGGTACCACCTTGGGAGCTTGTTAGAAGTGGAGAATCTCAAACTTTAACTCCTGCCTCCACTGCAATCAGTATTTTGTATTTTAGCCCTAGTTCAGAACCCAGATTGTAGAGGTAGGCCTTCTTGGTTTAAATCCTCTACCATTTAACTTTGGCAAGTCATTTAACCTTTCTGTGTCTGTTACCTCATTAGTAAAATGAGGATAATATTACTTTCTCTTGGGCTTTGTAAAAAATTAAATGAGTTCATGCATGTCAAACAGAAGAATGTCTAGTATGAAAGAACTAGAACTTAATTACCTACAGATTTAATGGCTTTGATTTGCATGGTTTGGCCATCCCATGTACTGTTTAACTACTCATACTTGGGTTTATTGTTCTACAGTCTTAGTCTTTTTATTTTCCTAAAGAAAAATATTTTTATTAATAGTGCCCAACATCACATTTAAATGAAAATGCTTCTTAATAAGTCAAATTTTCAATGGAAGAGTCTAAAACTAGTAAAGATGTGGATATGTTGCTGTCATAGTAAATCAGTTACAGACCTAATCTCTCCTAGGGATTTTTCCTCTTTTATCCATCACTTACATTAATAATTTGTTTTTATGGTTTTACTCAAATAAGGCAAAATGAAATCTCCAATGTGATAGACTGTATTTGATGATCTAACATGTTCCATTGCATTGTATTTAAATAGCTCTTTCCACTAAAGAATGTTTTCCTTTGTTTTACCTGATCGTAGAAGCAAATGACAGTATTTAGAGATTTCATCAGCATCTGAAATGGGTGAAAAGATTTCTTTAAATATACTGTGAAATGATTAAAACATTTTTAGATTTGAAGAGTTTTTGTTGTCATGGACTTCTGTCTTAGAAAAATCCTGTTTTCTAAGGGTATTCTTTCACTGAAGAATCTGTTGCATTACTCTAATATTTTGTAGTTTGAAATAAGTATTGCATACAAAGTTTGTTTTGTTTTCATCTCTACTAATTTAAGTAATTGCCTTTGGATGCATGGCTTACCATATAGTGTTGATTTCTATTTAAGTTTCAAAGTAGGTGTTAGCAAATTTCTTAAAGAAGTGTTTTGGTAGTCTGGGTTGCCATCCCTTGAATATCAGTTACCTTTGTTCTGAAATTGTTTTAGTAGTAATTTGAAGTTAACATAAAGGCAGCTTATACTTAACGTAGTTGCTTTACCTTAACACTAAACTCCAGAAATCCTATTTGTCTGGTAAGTGAAAATTCTACCATAAATTGGGGCAGTTCCTTAAAATAAATGGAATTATTTCTTCTGAAATATTTTATTAGCTAAACTAACATTTCAATAGTAAAATCCCATAAACTTTGCTTTACCGATTTTATCTTTATTTGCTTGTTTATATTAAAAATTTAGTGATTTGTTAATCATAAAATGCTTTAATGTACAGATCTGAATATATTAAGTTCTTTTTCTTCTTAAAACAGATGAGCTTTGATCCAAACCTTCTCCATAACAATGGACACAATGGGTACCCCAATGGTACTTCAGCAGCACTGCGTGAAACTGGGGTTATTGAAAAACTGCTAACCTCTTATGGATTTATTCAGTGTTCAGAA
Organism: Acinonyx jubatus; assembly: GCF_027475565.1. Taxonomy (NCBI): domain Eukaryota; kingdom Metazoa; phylum Chordata; class Mammalia; order Carnivora; family Felidae; genus Acinonyx; species Acinonyx jubatus. The sequence goes on along the minus strand of NC_069381.1, from coordinate 96,496,437 downwards.
CGTCAAGCTAGACTTTTCTTCCACTGTTCACAGTATAATGGCAACCTGCAGGACTTAAAAGTAGGAGGTAATCTGTCATTGACTATTCTTTTTAAAAAACTAATCACAGATTTCTCTTGCATATCATCTTGCTCGTGACAGTGTTCTACTACTTTTGGCCTTTTAATTGTCCCAGTTACTGAAATGTATCTCTGTAAACTAACAATCCTGATTTCTCTTGTGGTGTTGTCTTTTTGAGGGATAAAGGACTAATTGACTTAAAGATATCTTTGAATATTTTTTAAATAGATACTTGGAAGATCTAATTGTTCTCCCCCATAATAATGACTTTAGCTGTATATTAGATTTTAAACCAATGAAAATATTAGACTTTTATAGTGTTTTGACTGTTTTATTAAGTACTAATTTTGGTAGTACCTGAGAAAAATAACTCCTACAGTGTCACCACTTGAACTATTCATCTTGGCTGACACCATAGAAATTACTTTCACATGTGAAAATGTATGGTTTATTGGAAGACTGAAGTTACAAGGTGTCAAGCAAGGTGTGTGTGTTTAAAGATTTTATTACAATTTTTTTAATGTTTTTATTTATTTTTGAGAGAGAGTGAGGAAGCATGAGCAGAGGAGGGGCAAAGTGGAAGGGGACAGAGGATCCAAAGCAGGCTCTGCGCCTACAGCAGAGAGCCTGATGCAGGGCTTGAACTCCGAAACCAGGAGATCATGACCTGAACCGAAGTCAGACACTTAGATTCAACCACCCAGGCACCCCCTCGGTGTGGTTTTTTGTTTCTTTTTTTTTTTTTTTTAAGTATCTTTGGGAAAAAAGAGCAGTGGTTTACATGCATATTTGGCATACCAAATACTCTAAACCCTGCAAGAACATTATTTTGGTTAATCCTTACTTTGCAGATGAGGAAACTGAGATACAGAGAAGCTTAAGAAAGAAGAAAAGTTGCCAAAGGTCATGATCTTTATATCGCCTCATTTTCAGTATTTGTTAAATGTGAAAACTAAGACGTTTCTATCTTAGAATAAAACAGTGGTTCTGAAGCATTAGTATGTATCAGAATAACTTGGAAGGCTTGTCAAAACAAATTGCTGTACCTGGTGCCTAGAGTTTGTCTTTCAATAGGTCTGAAGTGGGGCGGGGCCCAGGACTTTGCATTTCTGCTAAGCTACCAGGTAATGTGCTGCTGCTGCTGCTGGTCCAGGAACTGCACTTTGAGAAGTCACTGGTCTAAAACATCTCAAATGCTACATTAAGTTTGGCTTGAAAGTGAAGTACCATTTTGCCAAAATTAGTCCAACACATACAATACTTATACTTTATTTTAGATGATGTTGAATTCGAAGTATCATCTGACCGGCGGACTGGGAAACCCATTGCTGTTAAACTGGTGAAGATAAAACCAGAAATCCTCCCTGAAGAACGAATGAATGGACAAGTTAGTGGCTTTGATGCTTTGTGTTTTCTTAGGGCCCTGCATTTGCATATCTTTCACATTAGAAAAGGAAGATTCTCCCCATCTCCTCAGTTTGCACGCAAGAGAGCTATAGTATATAAAGATTACTATCTTAAAATTCTAACAGAAGCACTGGCATTTCTTGACCTGAAATAAAATATGGTCAAGACTCAATTTGGGTTTTTACATATAACCCTAAGACTACACTTACAGTCAGCTTATGTACTGTAAGTTTGAAACTTGGCAGCATGACATCCTCTTGTGGATCATATTAAAATGCATCCCTATGTATAGTATAGAGGATATTAAAATTCAGTTAATATTGCACAGTGCTGCTCCTGAAATGATTAGCAATGGAAATTTTTTTTTTTTTGACTGGTAGGTTGTGTGCGCTGTTCCTCACAACTTAGAGAGTAAATCTCCAGCTGCCCCGGGTCAGAGTCCAACAGGGAGTGTATGCTACGAACGTAATGGGGTAAACTTGTGTATTTTTCTTAAACCTTTGCCTGATCCACCATGTGATCTATAAGCGTACTTTAAAATTCAAAATAGAAAACGTAAGCTGCAGTTGATAAATTCAGTTTTAAATTTGGTTTCTAAGAGACTTCGAGTGCAGCATAATCAAAAACTTTAAAAGGAAAAAAATCCTTAGGACTTCCAAGTGTCTTAGCTTGCCCAAGTGTGACCTTAGTTAGAACATTAAGGTAAAATGTTCCTTTTACTCGAATTTTTGGGGGTTGTGGGAGGGGATCTTTTTTCTGGTTCTTTTTAAACACTAACTCCATCTTTTTTGTTTGGAATGCCTTACATAAAAATTGTTTTTTTGAAATGTAACTACAGTCTCTGGGCAAATGCTTCCACGTGTGTAAGCTTTTTGAAGTTGGATTGCTGCTCAGCTGTGGACTCGCAGAAGTCATCAGCATCATGGAGGGGAAGTGTGTGTTTATATGAATAAAACAATGTACTTGTCATAAAGCATTGTTAAGACATTTGGTTTAAAATGCCAGTTTAAGAGGTATTTAACAAAGTAAATCACAGTATACAGAGAATATGCATCCTGCCAGTATAGTAATAACAACTTATTAATTCACAGGAAGTGTTTTATCTGACTTACACTCCTGAAGATGTCGAAGGGAACGTTCAGCTGGAAACCGGAGATAAAATAAACTTTGTAATTGATAACAATAAACAGTAAGTTCTTTTTTTCCACTTAAGTTGGGAGTTTTTGTTTTGTTTCTTTTGTTTGTGTGTCTTCCTCCTCCCCCCAAGGAGAAGAAAATTGAAGTACGTTGAAAACCTAACTTGTAGATTTGGATAATTTTAATGATAATTTTCATGATCTTTTTTTTTTAATGTTTATTTATTTTTGAGAGAGAGAGAGAGAAAACACAAGCAGGGGAGGGGCAGAGAGAGGGAGACACAGAATCTGAAGCAGGCTCCAGGCTCTGAGCTATCAGCACAGAGCCTGATGGGGGTGCCCAAACCCACAAACCGTGAGATCATGACCCGAGCCAAAGTCAGACGCTCAACCGACTGAGCCACCCAGGTTCCCCTTCATGGTCTTTTAAACTTTTCATCAGCTAAGCATTTGAGGGTCTATGCTATGATGGGCACTGTGCAGCTGTCAAAAATAGGAATATAAAGTTATGGTCCGAGCTTTCAAGGAGCTGTTCTAGAAGTCCGTGAAAGTTTCGCAGTGCTAAAGAGAAGTTTTGAGGGAAATGGTGTAAAGTCACCAGGGAGATGAGGGGGAGGAAATAGCATTCTGAGTAGAAGTGTAATTTTGAGGAAATGGCCAAAAGTTTTGAGTTTGATTGAATTGATTGGATCATAGGAAGATGAAGTTTGAGCTTTATCCCATAGTCCTAGGACTCTGGAGGGATTTTAAATTGGGTGGGGGTGGGGGGTGGCGGCAGGGTAGGAGCAGAGATGGAGGTATGATTGGTTTAGATCATTGAAGTGGTGGAGATGGTAGACTTTTGAAGGGTAGGTATACACTAGACTAGAAGCAGTGACTTGAGAGTTAATATGCAAGATGAGTGTCTATGCGTAGGCCAAGGATGGTTAGGTGGAGAAGTTAAGCCATTGATTAGATAGAGGTGTATATTGGAATTAAGGAAAGGAGAGTTCCAAATGCCACTTTTCTGGCTACTGGACAGATGATGTCATTAACCAGAAGATACAGCAGAAAGTACTAAATGTGGGAGAAGAATTATACTTATTTTGGCATTTTTTTAAATAAATGTTTATTCGTTTTTGAGAGAGCAAGAAGTGAGCAGGGGAGGGGAGGGGCAATGGGGAGAAGCGGACAGAGGATCCTAAGCAGACTGCGCAGAGAGCAACGAGCCTGATGTGGGGCTCAAACTCATGAATCGTGAGTTCATGACCTGAGCTGAAGTTGGGCCCTCAACCAACTGAGCCAAACCAGGCTCCCCTTGTTTTGGCATTTTATGTAGGTGAAGATCATAAATATGTAGTTGCATGTAGAAGTCTGAAACAAGCTTAATGGACAGGATATACAGCTGTTGAATTCATCAGCATGAGCAGTTAAGGAAAGTGTAGTTAAGAAAGCTTAAGGATAAGGGGCACCTGGGTGACTCCATCAGTTAAGCGTCTGACTCTTGATTTTGGCTTAGGTCATGATCTCATGATTGTGGGTTCTAGCCCCACATCAGTCTCTGCACTGACAACGCCAGAGCCTGCTTGGGGTTCTTTCTCCCTCTCTCTGCCCCTCCCTCCCTGCCTCCCCCCCCCCTCTTCTCCCCCTCTGAAAAATAGGCTTTAAAAAAGAAAGAAAGCCTAGGGAAAATTATTTTTGTACAAGCACAGAAGGAAGTTAAAAGTAGGAAGTTGGAAAAAATGCTAGGAATGCACTTTACAATAGTGTAGAGAAAGCAAAGTCCCAAGAGCATGTGCAGAATTATTAGCCCTGAATCTTACCTCTTGTCAGACTAAAAGGAATCAGATTGAGTTGGTGGGTATGTTAATAGTTTCAGTCTAAAGCCCTCCATTTGATCTTAGATAGGAATCTAGGGGATAATTTATTAAGTTCCTGTATGCCAAGCACTTGTACTAAATGTATATAATTGTTACTTCTGAGAACAGCTTCACCTGATCAGTGTCTTCATCTGTAACACAGAGTATGTTCTCATAAAGTAACTTGCCTAAAGTCATACAGCCTGTAAATAGCAGGTCTTTGAACCCCAGTCTGGCTCTAAAGTCTTTCACTGTAGTAAGTTGCAAAGACAAATAGTATATTTTCCACTGTCTTCATTAGCCTGTTACATTTTTGAAATAAAAACCCCAATTGGGTGACAGTTTGTCCGTGAAGAATTTACTTAGTCTTTACCTTTTGTTAAAACAACTACACCAATAGCCTGCACCATCTTTAAAATGAAATCAGATTTACATTTTCCTGCTCAAAGATGAGGACAGGATAACAACATGTAGGGTCTAATGGGTTTCAGTGAAGGTGAATGTCTTGTTTGTTTGTTTTTGTTTTTAAAGCATAGGAAATTTCTCCTTTAATCACATTTATTCAACCTTCTTTTATGGCTGTTTAATCAGAAATCATTGATGGGATAGCTAGTAAATTCAGCACTCGTTGCAAACAGGGACCATTCCGTATCCATCTCTATATCCCCAGTACCTTTAGTTTGCGGCACAAGATACTCAAATGTTTACCCAATAAATGACCTTCCTAAGACTTTACCCTATTTGGTTGCATTCAGTTTAGGACTTTCTTTTGTTGTAATAGAAAAGCATAGGGTATCTGTGATACTCTTTTAAGATTCTAAGAGAAAAATGATATATATGTATGTGCCCAATTTAGAAGGCTAGAGAATTTGAGCAAAAAATCCTTTGCATATGAAGCCATGTAAAAAGGATCATGTGTCAAAAACTTTATATTTGCTCTTTGTGTTGACATAAAATTGAGCTCTCAGAAAACTAATTGTTTCTCTAGATTCCTCATATCTAACCAAGCCAATGCATTTTTTTTTTTTTTACCCCATTTTGATCCCCCTACCCCCACCCAATTATTCCTTTCTAGTACTGGTGCTGTAAGTGCTCGTAACATTATGCTGTTGAAAAAGAAGCAAGCCCGCTGTCAGGGAGTAGTTTGTGCCATGAAGGTAAGTGTCATCAAATGTGAAAAATTTGAGGTTTTTGTTCTTTGATTACTTTCAGTCCATACTTCAAACCCAAGCCTTTGGTTCTTTCTTTTCTTTGTCTTCCTTTTAAAAATATTTCACTGGTAATGTCAAAAGTAATCTTTTAAAATTTCTTGGTTACTAATTCATATTTTCTTTACAATGGGCCATGTAATTGATACTGTTAATATTAGACCTAGCCAAATATATTGTTTCCAGGGCAGTATAATTTTACAATAAGGCTTATTGACTGTAAATTATAATCATAAATATGTACACTGAATAGTACCTAATGTTCCTATTATTTTTTTGGATTTTGCTTGTTTGTCTTTAGGAGGCGTTTGGCTTTATTGAAAGAGGTGATATCGTAAAAGAGATATTCTTTCACTATAGTGAATTTAAGGGTGACTTAGAAACCTTACAGCCTGGAGATGACGTGGAATTCACAATCAAGGACAGAAATGTAAGATAGTTGACTAACTTGATCTTCGGCCTTCTTTTAAGGTCAGTAGTGAATTACATTTTTAGGAAACACTTAAAATTATATGATCTCCTCCTCCCTTCCGATTTAGGGTAAAGAAGTTGCAACAGATGTCAGACTATTGCCTCAAGGAACAGTCATTTTTGAAGATATCAGCATTGAACATTTTGAAGGAACTGTAACCAAAGTAATCCCAAAAGTACCCAGTAAAAACCAGGTAAATAGTCTTTTTCAGAAGAGTTTTCTATTGTCTCATCAGTAGAACAGTTTGATATACAGAAATTTTATTCAATTAATGTAATTTTATGGTGGTGGAACAATTAAATATTTCTCTTTTTATTTATTTTTTATTTTTTAACATTTATTTATTCTTGAGAGAGAAAGAGCATGAGCGGGGGGAGGGGGGGGCAGAGTGAGAGAAGGACGCAGAATCCAAAGCAGGCTCCAGGCTCTGAGATGTCAGCACAGAGCCCGACACAGGGCTCGAACCCATGAGCTGTGAGATCATGACCTGAGCTGAAGTCACACGCTTAACCGACTGAGCCACCCAGGCACCCCAAATATTTCTTCATATATATAATTAAGCTAAACGAGGGACCAGTGATTGATATGTCTATGAATAGGTTTTGTTTTGTTTTGTACTGGGTGATCAGGAGAAAGGGACAAAAGAAATGCTGGTTAAATTGGGAAAAACCATTTTAGGGATGCATTTATTGGGTTTCTCTCCCACCTCCTCCCCCTCCTCCTCCACCAGTTTGTTTCTTTTATGTGGGAGGTAAGGTGAGGAGAGGAGACTGCTGGCGTCATTGCTTAAGAAATGTGAAACCTAAAAGACAAATTCTTTTCCTTAAATAAAATATCTCTGTCAGAGTGCAGGATCTTAACTGCAGTGTTGTGATTTTATCATGTGACCACAGAACACAAAGTTTGCAAATTGGGCTTATGTTGTCAACATTTTTTTTCCCTGTAGGGAACTGTTTATTATAAATAACATGGGTTTGCTGTGTGTTCTTCTTGTTTGACTTAGAACTAGGAAGGATGAGAAATCTCCAGCTAAAATAGTTTTTCCTTCTCATCAGAATGACCCATTGCCAGGACGCATCAAAGTTGATTTTGTGATTCCTAAAGAGCTTCCCTTTGGAGACAAAGATACAAAATCCAAGGTGACCCTGCTGGAAGGCGACCATGTTAGGTTTAATATTTCAACAGACCGACGTGACAAGTTAGAACGAGCAACCAACATAGAAGTTCTGTCAAATACATTTCAGTTCACTAATGAAGCCAGAGAGATGGTAAGTGTTGGATATTATTAGATATTTGTATTCAGTATGGGGGCCTAATATTATATTCAAATTTGTAATGCTATACTGAAAAGCATTTAAGTTAATGATGACATGGGGCAGCTTCCTTATGAAGTGACTAAGAACACAGATATTTCAGTCAGTCTGGGTTTGGTAACTGACTCTGCCAGTTATCTTGAAACAGATGTGAAAAAGTTTCAGAATGGAAATGTGTACAGGAGGAATTCTAAGATCTTTTGAGAGTCCGTTACTTTGTGGACCTTAAATATGAAGACTGAGAAAATTTAAGTCTATCGTTGTAGAAAACAGATCTTCCCAAACTGTTCCATGTTTAGTAAACACTCGATAAGGTTAAGTAGGTTTTGGATTTTTGGCTTTTACAGCAGGAATTTGCAAATTCTTTTCAGTGGGTATATGTCCAGGAGTGACCTGCACCAGCAATGTTTCCCAAACATGTTTTATAAGCTCTGTTTTCATAAATTAACTGCCTCAGATGTAATTTATAGTTCTGTTGGGATCGTAACATGAGTGGTATATCTCCGTGCGGTCAATGGAACTGGGTACATTCAATGAAAATTTAAGTTTCTTGGGACTTAGAACCTTTATCTTTGGAGAACTGATCTTGTTTGATACTTGCAATGTGCTTTTAACTTTATAAATTTTGAGAACCAAATGAATGGGTGTGTGTGTGTGTGTGTGTTTTAAACAAAAAGCTTCTCAGGTAGGGTCTATTTTGCTTGACAGTATAGACTACATTGTCGAGTAGCTTGGCTGCCATCAAGATTTAGCCAAAGATTAAATGTCAGGATATTATTTATGCTATATTCAAAACTGGTTATAGAACAGTCGTCAGTAATAATACAAATAAATATGCAACATGTAAGTCATTGGTAGGTTGATAATAATTGTTTCAGTAAACTTCTGAGTACCTGCCATGTGCCAGCTAACTCTGGATGTAATTGCCCTTACAAAGCTGATAATTTAGTAAGGGGGAAAAATGAGGAAAGGATTTCGTATATTTTGTTTATTCTTCAGACCTTAATCTTAAGCCTTTCCTGCACCTAAACTCACATAAAAATTTTTGAGATTGAGACTAAAAAAAAAGTTCCCTTTAGTTGACTCTGGAAGTATTTGAAGTATTTGTGTAGATTTTTAAAATTTCTAGATGTTGTCATAAAGCTTGGGCCTTAGGATCCATAGATTTAGAATCTTTGTTTTCTACCACTTATTAGCTGTGTGCTTTGAACAAACTGCTTAACTTCAGCCTCGATTTCCTCATCTTGCAATACAGGGTAATAATACCAAGTTCACAAATTTGAGAATGAGAAGGAGTATATTGTGTGCCTGTGTTAACACTCAAATGTGATAGTTTTTTCTAGGCATGCTGACCAGGGGGGTAGCATCTCAGACAGTGGCTTAGAAGTTAATTTACTGAAAGCAATGAGTTTGTATTTAAATAGAAAAATTAAAAAGTGGGTACAAATTTTGAGTCATTAATTCAGAGAATTCCTAATGAGTTTAACTTGATGCCTCCAAAATTGAGTATTGTTTTCTTGGCAAGCTTCGCAGCCAGTGAAAATATTATCTGGATTTCAGGGTGTAATTGCTGCCATGAGAGATGGATTTGGTTTCATCAAGTGTGTGGATCGTGACGCTCGGATGTTCTTCCACTTCAGTGAAATTCTGGATGGGAATCAGCTCCATATTGCGGATGAAGTAGAGTTTACTGTGGTTCCTGTGAGTACTTTTTGAGAAAGAATGGGATGGTTTCTTGATGCTTCCTTTTTCAGTTTAAAGTTACTTTTGTTTATCATTTGTAGGATATGCTCTCTGCCCAAAGAAATCATGCTATTAGGATTAAAAAGCTTCCCAAGGGCACGGTTTCGTTCCATTCCCATTCAGATCATCGTTTTCTGGGCACTGTAGAAAAAGAAGCCACTTTCTCTAATCCTAAAACCACTAGCCCAAATAAAGGCAAAGAAAAGGTAAGTTTTACATGATCAAAATGATTTCTGTAGCTCTTTATTCCTCTCTTTCAAGGAAACCACTGTCCACACAGTAATGGAATGAAGTATTGTCTCTTTTGGAATTCTCTGTAACATTAACAGTGAACTGATCTAAAAGAAGGTTTTTAATCTCCACATTATGACTTGCGGGGTGGGGGGGCTGTTCTATGGATTGTGGGATGTTAAGCAGCATCCCTGACCTTTACCCACTGGAGATCAGTATCTCTCTTCTCCCTCTGTGTGACAGCCGAACCTGTTGCCATATCCTGCAAGACATCCCCTAATCCCCAATGAGAACTGCTCATCTAAAATGATAGTACTGATCTTCCCAAGCAGTTTAAAACTTCCAAATTTGTGTGGACTCCATTTACACATTTGAACTCCATTTTGAATAGTCCACAGAATAGAGATAGAATGATGTCTAACATGGCTTTTGCTCTCAAGTAAATAATAAATTGAGGGTTGTACAGAAGCAGGTAATTCATACAAAATATAAAATATTGCCATAAAAGATCAGTGAGAGCACTGTGGCGAAAATAAATTCTAATGTGGCAGGATCTGGGATGGTATCACTAAGGCACTGACACTTAATAGGTGGGTATACATGAAGAAAGAACATTCCTCACAGAATAGAGGTACAAATGAGAAAAATTCAGGATTTCTTTAGAAAGCACTGAGTAGTTAAACAGGAAGATAGGGTTTTTCTTTGGTGGGTAGAATAGGGGAAATAAGATGAAAAATCAGGATACAGCTAGATGGAGAAGGTTCAATTGCTACTCTAGCGAATTTAGACTTTGTTCTATACTCCGAGAAGATTTGTGGAAAGTGACATCAGATACGCACTTCAGGAAGAAATGGCATAGTATGAACCCTAGATGGGGGTGGAGAAAGACAAAAGATGAAGAGGCCTGATACAAAATGAGTTTAGGTAGACCTTGAACTGGGAGCAGATATCATGGATCTAGACAAGAGCAGCAGGTACGTGTGGGAGATAGTGGAAGGTAATGTAATTTTTAAAATGGCTACTTAGGATCCTGAGAGAACTGGAACAACATCTTGCTTACTATTTATTTTGTAGCTTAGGAAATCACTTCTGAGCTTCAGTTTTTAAACTGAAAAAATCATAGTCTCCTGTTATGGTGAAAAAGCCCTCACAAGGCCAGGCCCATAGTAGGAATTTCACAAATGCTGCATTTAACAATAATAAAAATAAAAGAAAATCAGTGGGGCTTGTTTTTAATGGTTTTTAAAAAGCTTAGAATGCCCTGCTTCCCAAATGGCTTTGACAAAACTGAGTTGATCAAGACAGCCTTTGAATGAGACTTTTCCTGCCCTTTTATTGTTCTGTTCTTCTTAGATCAACACTGGACCCTAGTAAGTCCTTCTGTCATCACGCTTATTTATAACAGTGTATTACAGTAAGGAATATGAATGGTAGAAGACTAGAAATTAATTGGTTTTGTATAGTTGAAACCATAAAAGTGGTGTAATTTGTGAGGTAGTTGAACAGTGTCATTTACAGTATGATTCTGTATGGTATACCAGAAATTTCTTAGACTTTTGACGAGTGAATCTTTCTGGTAATCAACAATGTTTTAAATTCTGTAAGCGTTGAATATCAAATGCTCTGAACTGTGCTAGATCCTCTACCGAATTAAATTTTCGTGCATTGGTAAATACGCTCTCATACAAAACACTGTAAGGTACTATGGGAGATTCAAAATAGGTGATACAAAAAGCTTCTTGCCCTATAGAATTTCTGTTTATTAAAAATACATGCTTGGGGCTTCTGGGTGGCTCAGTCGGTTAAGCGTCTGACTTCGGCCCAGGTCATGATCGCACGGTTTGTGAGTTCGAGCTGCGTGTCGGGCTCTGTGCTGACAGCCTCGAGCCTGGAGCCTGCTTCGGATTCTGTGTCTCCCTCTCTCTCTCCCCCTCCCCAGTTCATGCCCGCACTGTGTCTCTGTCAAAAATAAATAACCTTAAAAAAAATTTAAAAAATACATGCTCAGTTTAATTTTTGGCTGGCTATGAGAAGTATAGAATGGGTGTGTTATAAATTTTCAGTAAGCTTTCCCTCCTCAATAATAAAAATTAGATTCTCGGAACTAAAAGACCCAATTGCAGTATGTTGAATCAGTCCTGGGTTTAAGGTAAGACTATCTTTTATTCATATGAAAAATTGGTTACTGTTAGGGAACCCCAGAATAGGACATTTGTACAGCTGTGCCAATTCTTTAGCTCCAGGGTCTAAAAACTGTAACTGCTTATTGCCTTTTTATTCTTGATTCTTTTCATTGTATCCTGTTTTGTAGGAGGCTGAGGATGGTGTTATTGCCTATGATGATTGTGGGGTGAAATTGACTATTGCTTTTCAAGCCAAGGATGTGGAAGGATCTACTTCTCCTCAAATAGGAGATAAGGCAAGATAATTCTGCTTATTTGAGAGGAGAGTTAAAGGTTGTCATCTTCATCATAAGTCCTGCAAAATGTCTTTGGGGTTTTTTTTTAGTCTTACCAAGTTTTGCTAAAAAAAAATGGTGTGTTTACAAGTTTAATATAAGAACGTCTTCCCATTTACAAGCAGCTTATTCAGAATAGGGTCTAAGATGCCCTTTGTTAAAAGCTTTCTGAGGAGTCAGTAAGCACTAGAGAAGATCTGCCTAAGTCAATTAACTTATAATATTATAAGCTAAACCAGTTGCTGAAACATTATCAAAGTAAAATCATACCCAAGATTTTATATTGCTGTGCATTTTTCTCCTCACTATGTCTGGTTTTCTGATAGCCCTGCTTTAGAGAAATTGAGAATCTATAAGGAATACACACTGGAGAACAAAACTTGATCCCCTTATGAAAAGTGTGAATGAGACCTAAAAGTGTTAGTTTTGGTGAAAATCTCTTCCATCAGAGTATTTAACACAAAGGATATTTGGAGTGGGAAGTTGTAGGTCCTAAGGTAAGGAGCTTGGTGTGGTAAAGACATGATATTAAATATGAGTGTCCTTATTTTTCACAGGTTGAATTTAGTATTAGTGACAAACAGAGGCCTGGACAGCAGATTGCAACTTGTGTTCGACTTTTAGGTCGTAATTCCAACTCCAAGAGGCTCTTGGGTTATGTGGCAACTCTGAAGGATAATTTTGGATTTATTGAAACAGCTAATCATGATAAGGAAATCTTTTTCCATTACAGGTGAGGAATGCCTTTTAGGAACTTAGAGCTTACTATCCATTGTTTGGTTTTGTTCGAAAACATTTAGTATCAGGTGGTTATATATTTTGTAATTCCAAATTTCATATTGGTAAAATTATGGCACTACATAAACAAAAGTTAATCATGTGTATAGGGAACATGTGGCCGGAAGATAAAGGCCTGTACCTGCTTTGAACATTGGGCAAGAACTTTCTGCTTCAGTAAAAGAATACTGTCTTCTATGTTGCTACCAGAGAGTTGTACATTTAATATGTGTCAGTTAAGGGCATGGGCTCTTAGATGGTTCAGGTTTGAATCCTGGCTCTGCCACCTAATTAACCTCCTAGTATTTTAGTTTCATTGTCTTGAAGCTGGAGATAATGGTGCCTTTTCATTGGGTGTTTCTGAGGATTAAATGAGTCACTGTCTATAATGTGCTTCAAACAGTATCCAGCATAAGTAAGCACACCATGAATGTTGTTACAGAAGAAGTAAATTTATTTGCTACCGTTGATGTTTGTGGTGATTGCTTATTCAAATGTTTCCTTTCTTCCCAGTGAGTTCTCTGGTGATGTCGATAGCTTGGAACTGGGGGACATGGTCGAGTATAGCTTGTCCAAAGGCAAAGGCAACAAAGTCAGTGCAGAAAAAGTGAACAAAACACACTCAGGTAATGAATTGTGATTTCTACTTATTTAGTCTAGGCTTTTGGTGGGAGATGAGAGACAGCATGGGAGAGGAAGCAAAAACCCAAGATTAGTGGTCCCCCAGGTGTGATACCCAGATACAGTAGCATCACCTGGCCACTTAGAAGAAATACAAGTTCTTTGACCCCACCCCAGAGCTACTAAACTTAGGATGGGCATTCTGTTTTAACAAATCCTTTAGGTGATTCTGACGTACGCTAAAGTTTGAGAACCACTAGATAGATAGTTTAGATCATTCACTTTATTTTCAATTCAGTACCTCTTTCTTAAAAAAATAACCCTAAGATGTAAATATCCATGGGAATGGGGAAAGAGGCATTCTTCGAGGACGCTGTTTTGGAGAAGAATGAGAAAAATAATGGGAACTTAAAATGGTTGCTGTTTAGGATCTCTAACTTAAAAAAAAAAACCCGCAACTTTTGACTTTGATCTCAACTCCTCAAATAATACTTCCTCATGGTGAGACCTAGAAAAATGACAGCCAAGAACGTTCATTTCATTTCAATAAATATCTAAGCACATGCTGTGTTTTAAGTACTGGGGATACAGCAGTGAAGAAATCAAAGGCAAGAAACCTGCCTTTGTTGAGTTTATTTTTTAGTTTGTATTTATAGGCAAGCAAGATGAGTAAAATTTTGTGCTTAGAAAGATAGTAATATATATTACTAACATATTGAGCTTAAAATAAAGGGAAGTGTGTAAGTGTTGGGGTTGCATTTTAGAGATTTAGAGATTAGAGAGAGAGAGAGAGAGAGAGACAGTGCGAGCAGGGGAGGGCCAGAGAGAGACAGGGAGACAAAGAATCTGAAGCAGGCTCCAGGCTCTGAGCTGTCAGCACAGAGCCCGATGTAGGGCTCGGTCCCATGAACCTTGATGAGCTCATGACCTGAGCTGAAGCCCAATGCTGAACCTTCTGAGCCACCCTGGCACCCCCAAATTAACATTATTTTCATGATAATTTAGCAATAGTTCAAGAGTAGCAGACCAGCCAGCAACCCTCTGTTAACATTTGTTCTGATGATTTTTGCTTTTTTCCTGTGGAATGGAGTTACAATTGTTGAATAAGAAGTATACATGCTTTTGCTTTGTAGTGAATGGCATTACTGAGGAAGCTGATCCCACCATTTACTCTGGTAAAGTCATTCGCCCCTTGAGGAGTGTTGATCCAACACAGACTGAGTACCAAGGAATGATTGAGATTGTGGAGGAAGGTAAGAGCAGCCCTATGAGATTGTTTAAAATTTGTTTTACCTTTACATGAGCACTTGGAACATTTTAAAATGTGGTGGTGTTGGTCGCAGTCGCTTTCAGACTCCTTAGAAACTGAAATTAAGGAAAAGTGCCTCTTCCTATCCCCCCCCCCCAACCCTTGGTTTTTATGATCATCATCCTGGGTTTATGTTGTGAACAAATGACTGTTATGTGAGCAACTGAGTTATACTGAAATAGACTGAGAACAAAATCTCACACTAAAAGTACTCATCTAATGTTGGATGATAATCAGATATTTACAGTTGGCTGCATTTAGTACAACTTTACAGTTTTCTTGTAGTCTGTAATTATTTACATCAGTATTAACAAATTTTCCTAGTAGCCAATTCACTTCTATAAATATTTTGCTTTTTGTAAATGTCCTATATTTATTTCTTAATAGCTAGGGTTCCGTGTGGATCCTAACAACTTGTTTCTGGGCCATGGCTCTCTATGTTTTTCATTTACTGCTTTTTTCTCCCCATCTTCAGTAACTCCCTGATTTCTAGTGTCATCCCAACAATTAGTACCAAAAGACAACTTTGTTCATAAAATAAGTTTGCAATAGGAATGATCGTAAGGACCACTGATGATTAGTAGAGCTAAATTACCATAATGATGGGGTTGATGAGAAGAGGGTTTGAATTTCCAACCAAAGATGATAGCTTGACTTAAGAGAATAAATCTTGTGTTATCTAGGAGTCAGAGGGCATAAAGTGGGGAAGAACAGGTCATTTGAGAGAAAGAAATGAACCTTGATAACATACATGCTCCTTGTATGAGGCCCTTAGGAGTTTCCGCTTTACATAGAATCGGAGTACATCCAGTTCTCCCCAACACACACACCTCCAGATAGGAATAGATTTTATAGCAAATGAGTCTTTTATTTCAATAAATCACTCCTTTAGTTGATTGAGATCTAATTCAAATTAATTTTAAAATAAACTTCCTTTGTTCTGCTTTCTCATCTTATAACTGACCCTGGTGGTTAAACACACTATTTTTTAAAAATCATTCAGTACAAATCTGGTCTTTTGCAAATCAGTATTTTAAATGAATGACATGATTACACCATACTCCTAAAGGGGTCGTGGGGACTGGGCAACTTACTCACTTTTGCAGTACTTCCTCTGTAACATTTCACTTTGACTTCTTTTTGTGTTCCCAACCCCCAATCCACTTACTCTTCAACTCTGGCTCTAGGATATAGTCAAGCAGTGATTTTGTGGGAAAGGAAACTTTTCTGAACTCTAATAGACCTTAGAGGGTTTTGAGACTACACAGGTTACATTTTCCCACTTGATAGTGAGAACAGCTCTTTCATTCAGGAACACTTTGAAGTAGGGCAAGGCCTAGATCTGAACACCACCTCTTCCATTTCTACCTGTATAACTTTGGACAAATTACTTAAATCTCTCCTAGCTTAGTTTCTTCATCTTTAAAATGAGGGTAATTTCTTTGAGAAGATTCTAGAATGATTAAATATGAATCTGTAAATGTTTAATAAATGACTGCTTTAATAAAACTGAATCAGACCAGCTGTCTCTAGAGAATGCTTGTGTATGACTTTGTTGGAAGTGTATCCTCAAAAGTTTGTGGTTCCTGTATGTTTGAAAGGAAAACCTTCCCTTACACCTTATAATCATTAAAAGAATTGTTAAAAGCATTTCCAGTTCTGAAGCTTCCACTTCCACCTCATGTTTTTTTCTCCTCTTCACCTTTGTTGATTCAGTGGCTTCCCGTTCAGATGAACTGATATGATAAGCAACTGAACCTTTGGCACAGTTCTTATTCCTAGCCTGCACTCCTCTCCAGCCAATATTTTAGTCTAGGGCAGAGCTCAGCAAATAGGGTGGTTTGTTTCTGTAAGTAAAGTTTTCTTAAAATAGCTATGGCCATAGTTTACATCTTGTGTTTGGTTGCTTTCCCACTACAACAGCAAAGTTGAGTAGATGTGACAGAAATAGGATAATTTATAAGTCTAAAATATTTACTGTCTTTCAGAAAGTATACTGAGCTCTGAACTAGGAGAAAGTGCCTGTTGGTTTGAGGGAGCCATAATCAGAACAAAGAAAAGAGATTAGAATGCCAAGGAAATTTATCCACATTGTTTTTGCCTGTGCCTGGCTTGTTGAATGCCCAGTTGAGTATGGGTCAGAAATATTTTTGACTGGTTGGCTGTGAACTGGGGAAGAAGATAATTCAGAGGATCATGCTAACAACCCATTCTGCTTAAAATGCCCACATATTTAGGTAATGAGGTTGAGTGCCAGTGTTCCTTTTAATTTCGTAAGGATGGTTTAAAACTGTTCATTAGCTAGTAAAGTACTACAAGTTCTCATTTGTTTTCTTGGTAATATTTCATTGAAGCTTTAAGGTAGGAGTTCTCAGGTATTAAAACATTTTTCTTAGGTAAGAATACATTCTTAGCAACTTATCTATAAACTTATGACCATCAGCATAGGATCATTCTGAACTATTAGTTTTCAGACTTTATACCTGTCTCTCATTACAGGGGATATGAAAGGTGAAGTCTATCCATTTGGCATAGTTGGGATGGCCAACAAAGGAGATTGCCTGCAGAAAGGGGAAAGTGTCAAGTTCCAGTTGTGTGTTCTGGGCCAAAATGCACAGACTATGGCCTATAACATCACACCCCTGCGTAGGGCCACAGTGGAGTGTGTGAAAGATCAGGTAAGTGGTAGTATCTCTGGATCTGAATTTGATCCTTTTATGAGTTGGTACCCAAGTGGTAACCAAAACCTTGAAATTTTTTCAGCCAAGGGAGAACCATCAGTACTCATTTCTCCTTTTTTCATTGATTTGAGGTAGCTTGTAAAAATATGAAGAAAATGACATGAAAAGGAAAAAAATGGTGATATGAGCAAAAAGAAAGTTAAGAGTGCTATTGATAACATTACATGACAGGGGAAATAAGTTTGGAATGAGATTTTTCAGAATAGAAAGACTAGGATTTTGTATGCTTGAGCTCGGGACTTCTTTTGCAGACCACACAACGAAAGCATATGTAAAGGTGTTCATAAGATAAGTTTAGGGCAAACAAAACTATTCCTCATATTGAAATCTCAGTGTGATTTTGCTTAATTCAAAAACTTCATATACTATATGAAGACACAGGCAACCTTTGTTTCAGACAGACTATGATAGATTGAATGGCAGTGATTTCAAAGATACATTTCCTGACAAGTTTTTCAGACCCATATGCTGTTACATTATAGCATGAGCAATTAAACTGGAGTATCAGCATTAATACCATGTTTAGTAAATCCCCTTCTAGTTAGGTATTGTGCTTCATTCACAGTGAGGTACTTTTCCCCTCTGTAGTATGTCCTGCTTTTAGTTACTGTCTTTTTTAATTTTTCCCTCCCCCCACCCCCCCTCAGTTTGGCTTCATTAACTATGAAGTAGGAGATAGCAAGAAGCTCTTCTTCCATGTGAAAGAAGTTCAAGATGGCATTGAGCTACAGGCTGGAGATGAGGTGGAATTCTCAGTGATTCTTAATCAGCGCACTGGCAAGTGCAGTGCTTGTAATGTTTGGCGAGTCTGGTGAGTTTGTTGTTGTTGGATTGGTAAATTCCCTGGACTGTCTTTAAACTTTCATAAACTCTGGTTTAATCACACTTCTTCACTTTTCATCGCTCCTCTTTTTATCCTGCTACTTTCTGGCTATTTCTTGATCTTTCCTCTGTGTGTGTGTGTGTGTGTGTGTGTGTGTGGTTTTTTTGTTTTTGTTTTTTTTTTAATAGGTTTGATTTTTTTTTTTTGAAAGAGTACAAGTGGGGGAGGGGCATAGAGGGAGATTGAGGATCTCCATGCACTGACAGCAGAGAGCCCGATACAGAGCTCGAACTCCAACCATGAGATCATGACCTGACCTGAAGTCGGACACTTAACCAACTGAGACACCCCTACTGTGTCTTTTTTACCTCTGGCCTTCATTTTCTAAATTTTAGTCTTACAAATCTGGCCTAATGAAACATTAATTGGGTACATTCTATGTAATAGAACTTATAAGATTATGTAGTCCTTATTCTTCAAGGATTCTGCTTAGCTTTTTCTTCCATTAAGTTATTTATATGCTACTTAAAATTCTAATTTTATAGTTTAGCAGTGCTTTCTCTGTGCTTTAAAAAAATTTTTTTAATCTGTAATATTGTCATGAGAGGAGCTGGGAGTCTCTTGAAATACTTCATATTTAACTTGTCTAAGGTTTTTCACATCTTATTACCTCGTTTTGTGTGTCTGTGGAACAGGTTTTTCTAGGTGCAGACCAGTCCAGGGATGACCCTCACCCAAATGATTCTTCCGTTCCTCCACAGTGATAAACCTTGAGTTAGGAATAAAAACAAACAAACTTGTCTGTCCTGTCTTGCTAGCTATAGCTAGGTGGCTAGATGAGGCAAGAGTCTCCTCATTAAAACTGAGTCATTTGGGTAGTTAGATAGAAAACATACTCCTCTGCAAGTACTTGCTTTCTTCCCACCAAGAGTTGCTGCTTCTCACCTCTTAACTTCATTACAGCGAGGGCCCCAAGGCTGTTGCAGCTCCACGACCTGATAGGTTGGTCAATCGCTTGAAGAACATCACCCTGGATGATGCCAGTGCTCCTCGCCTAATGGTTCTTCGTCAGCCAAGGGGACCAGATAACTCAATGGTATGAGGGCATTACAAGGTTCGGGAGGTGGGGGTAGGGGCAGCTGACAAACAATATGCCTATCAAGTTCCTATTTCAGCATAGCTCGGAGCTTAATGGCACAGGGAACTTCAGTTTTCTTTTTCAGTGTTTCAATATGCTTATAACTAGTTAAAGCTCCATATACATTGGTTCAGCCCCTAACAATAATGATTCCTCACAGTAAGCAGCACATTTTCTGGTCTTCCTGATCCTTTGAACATAATAGATAATAGATCAGGAGGGCTTATTAGGGATTTCCTCCTCTGGGAAAGAAGTGGTGGTGGTTACGATGATTAAAAAAAAGTACTGCTTTTGTAGTGATTAACTGTAATTTTACTTCTTCACAGGGATTTGGTGCAGAAAGAAAGATTCGTCAAGCTGGTGTCATTGACTAACCACATCCACAAAGCACATCATTAATCCACTATGATCAAGTTGGGGGGATTCTGGTGAAGGGTTCTGAATATCCTCCTCTTCATCCCTCCCAAAATCTGGAATACTTATTCTATTGAGCTATTACACCAGTTTTAACACCTTCCTCGTGTTATGTTTAAAAAAAATAAATAAATTTAAGAAACCATTTTAAAATTATGCACAGTTGCAGCCTGGAAAACTTAAGGTGGCGCCTTATAGTATCAATCTTAGGAGCTTTATTTGGTGCATTTAACGCAACTGGTAATTGCAAAATCCACTTCGCCTGTGTAAGTGAAAAATATAGACTGTTATCTTGTTGGCCCTATGAAATTCTGCACTTGGTATTTAGCATATACTCTACCTTCATTACTATCTGGCAAGATGTTCTGCCTTAGCACTCAGCTGCATTCTTTTCCTTTTCTTTCCTGTTCATTATGCTTTAATTCTGAGGACCATATGAGGGTAGAATATATTAAAAATTACAAAAATTCTAAAAATTTGTATAGGCAAACCATTTCCTTAAGTTGATGGCCAAATGTTAAAATGTTATTTTTCATATCATTTATAATCTTGTCACAGTCCACTTAACAAAGTTTGGTTAGATTTCAGTGAAAATTATCTTCCAGAGTAGTTTTTTTTTTTTTCCTGGGATTAGGGAGGGGGGTAACTTTACTGCAATTAGTATGTATGGTGCAGAATTTCATGCAAATGAGGTGTGCCAGCAGTGTGGTAATTTAATCGTATTTAAACAAAAACAAAAAAAAAACGAATGCACAAACTTGCTGCTGCTTAGATCACTGCAGCTTCTAGGACCCAGTTTCTTTTACTGATTTCAAAACAAAACAAAACAAAAAAATAAAAAAAGTTGTGCCTGAAATGAATCTTGTTTTTTTTATAAGTAGCCGCCTGGTTCCTGTGTCCTGTGAAATACAGGCACTTGACCCTTGGTGTAGCTTCTGTTCGACTGTATATCACGGGAATGGATTGGTCTGATTTCTTGGCCCTCATCTTGAATTGGCCACATCCAGGGTCCCTGGCCAGTGGACTGAAGGCTTTGTCTAAGGACAAGGGCAGCTCAGGGGATGTGGGGGAGGGCGCTTTTATCTTCCCCGTTGTCGTTTGAGGTTTTGATCTTCTCTGGGTAAAGAGGCCGTTTATCTTTGTAAACACAAAACATTTTTGCTTTCTCCAGTTTTCTGTTAATGGCGAAAGAATGGAAGCGAATAAAGTTTTACTGATTTTTGAGACTCTAGCACCTAGCGCTTTCATTTTTGAAACGTCCTGTGTGGGAGGGGCGGGTCTGGGTGCGGCCCGCCGCGTGACTCCTGGGTCGGGGGCCCACGTGGCTGGGGCGGGGACTCGGACGCCCCGGGCGCCGACTGATTACGTAGCGGGCGGGGCCGGAAGTGCCGCTCCCTAGTGGGGGCTGTTCATGGCGGTTCCGGGGTCTCCAGCCTTTTTCCCAGTTGTTCTAAATCAGTCGGAAGCGGAGGCAGCGAAGTTTGAGGTAAGGCTCTGTTGTGTTTAGCGTTCGTCTTTGGCGCAAAGAAGCAACTCGTTGTTGCCAGGAATCGAACGGAATCTGCAGGCTGGAGACAAAGGCCCTTGGGCGGGGGTCCTTCGTTTTGAGCGTTACGGGGGAGATCTTTGAAGACCGGCAGGGGAGTAAGACGAGGGGATGGCCAGGAGGCTGCCCCACCAGAGCGGAGAAGACTTGGGGGAGGAGTAGGAAGAGGGGTTTCCTTTACCTTAGGCTGAGGGCGGGGCCCAAGGGCTGTTGAAAAATACCGAAGGGTGGGGGTAGTAGCTAGGAGACTAGCCAGAATTCTGAGGCCCGCAGTAACCTGCCAGTGCTTTTGCACTCCTGAAATCACTGAGAACCAAGTGGAAGGTCACGTGTATGGAACCCACATATTTCAAACTCGGGCTTTAACTTACTATTGATTATAGAAAGCTTTGAAGTACTGTGGATGTGACTCGCCAGTTAACCCTGATTGCTGCTTTCCCACAGGTTCTCGCTGGTGTGAAATGACTGAGTACAAACTGGTGGTGGTTGGAGCAGGTGGTGTTGGGAAAAGCGCACTGACAATCCAGCTAATCCAGAACCACTTTGTAGATGAATATGATCCCACCATAGAGGTGAGGCCCAGTGGCAGTGTGCTGACCCTACCTCTGGCTTTTGGCTCACCCTTACCCATATCCTTTAGCTTGCTGTTTAGCTAAAGGAATAATCAGGAGACAGAAGTAAAAGTTATTTTGGGTACTGCGTTCAGCAATACAGTAAAGCTTTCCATGTTTGTGGAGAAGAGTTCATTTTTATTAGCTGTTAGAGTTTTTCTGAAAACTTGACAATTTAGCAGTTTAATAAACTGTTGCATACTCGTTGAACTCCTATATGACAGCTCTATTAAAAAGAAACCAGCGGTGGGAAGAGTGACTGAGTAATAGGATGGAGATAAAGGATTCAGAGATCTAGATAGTCTGCAATTTTCATTAAAAGTTGAAGCAGCTGAGACTGGGCTGGAGTAAGAAAGAACATGAGATTTTGAGTCACTACCTAGATTTTTTTTCAGTCCCTGTTGGCAGTTTATTTAGTTATGTTATATTGAACAAAACACTTAAACTCTCTGAGCCTCATTGTCTTCGTCTATTAAATTATTATAAACATGTCCTGCCTATCACACACAGGGATGTTGAGAAAAATCAGTATGTTTAAATTTTTTGTGAGTCCACGTTCTAGATTGGCTTGAATAAATGGCATCTAAGGTCCTTTAAAAAAGGTTGTGTAATTTTATTCAATTTAGAAATGTCTGACTAGAGAGTTTTTATTTTAATCCACATCCTGGTCTTCCTACCCTCCCCCCACCAGCTGGTGAGTGTTTAATGGAAGCTAACATAGCCATTATTAAAAATTAGTAAGTCCTCGGCAAAATTTTATTTAAGCTAAACAGCTTTAGTGTTAATAGTTAGAACCTTTTAATATTTTGCTGAGTTTTAGTTATTGAAGGGTAACATACATACAGTAAAATTCACAAGTATATCTACAGCCTAGTGACTTAAAATTTGTATTTTAAATACTTCCATAATCACCACTCAGAAATATAGACCATTTCCAATACTCCAGAGAGTTCTCCCATGTCCCTTTCCAGTCAGTAAACCCCCACACTGCCAGGAAATAACCACTTCTCTCTGACTTCTATTAACCTAAGTTAGTTTGACTCAAACCTACCTTATAATTTTAATTTTGCTCATTTCCTCGAACACTCGTACACTTAACCATATTTCATACTTCAGGCAAGTTTTGGCAATGTGAAGTCTATGTTAATTTGAAAGTATATTATAGTCCCACAACGAAGTTGAGAGGCACTGATCAATGAACTGGGAAACCAGCTCGCATTTGTTTCTGGAGCTAGATCTTTACCAGGTGTGATGGGTTGTTTTCTTTGAACTGAATTCCCAAAATGTAAGTATCAAAATGCAAGTAAAATTTTTGCCTTAGAGGCAAATTGAAACCATGTATATATTCTATGCATGTCTGTCTTTCTAAGGAATTATAACTATATACAGTAAAACCTTGGTTTGCGAGGTTAATTCGTTCCAGAAACATGCTTGTGATCCAAAGCACTTGTGTATCAAAACGAATTTCAAGAACCATTAACCAAGTTGTGATCGTGTGACATTCGGCATCACATATTGCAAGACGTTGCTAGTTAATAAAGTTAAAATTTAGTATAAATGTTTGCTCGTCTTGCAGAACCCTCACAGAACAAGTTACTTGCAATCCAGGGTTTTACTGCACCTTGTTTGGAACCTTTAGGAATTTGATTCCGGAATATTTTCCAAAGGTAAAAATCCACTATGATGAGAAAAATATTTTGGTGTTATAATTTTGTCTGAAATGAAAAGTATATGTGTGTTTAGTTATAAACACAAATGATACTGTGTCCAAGGCCTGGTATAACTGGTAGAAGTATGTTTAGAATTTAAATGTATAATAAACAAGAAAATTCCAGTTTATACCTTGGTAAAATAACACCTTGAATGCTAATCTCTAGTCTAACTGCTGTATAGCTGTCTTTTGAATTACCAAACTTTTTTTATCTTTTCCAAGAACAGAGTGACCACATTTTCCTTTCTGTAGGCTTTTTTCTTAGGGTGACATTCAGTACGTTCTGTTTGTGATTATATATTAGGAGTTTGAGGGACAGAGAGATGGAAATAAACTTAGGAAGGAGCTTATCTAACTTTGGCAATAGCATTGCGTACCCTGTGGTTTCTAATAAAAATGAAATCTTCCTCTCTCCCTGCCGTCTCCCACCCTTCGCACCCCAGGATTCTTACCGAAAACAGGTGGTTATAGACGGTGAAACCTGTCTGTTGGACATACTGGATACAGCTGGTCAAGAAGAGTACAGTGCCATGAGAGACCAATACATGAGGACAGGCGAAGGCTTCCTCTGTGTATTTGCCATCAACAATAGCAAATCATTTGCAGATATTAACCTTTACAGGTACTAGGAGCATTATTTACTCTGAAAGGATGATTGATAAGTGTGTTCTGAAGCTTTGTGAGGGGATGAGGATACCACACTAGGAAAGATAGCATCTTTAATTATGAAGAGAGTTGGTTTTAGGTTGTTTAACATTGAGGATCTGGGGTTACAACTGGAAGTTAATATTGTGACATATTTTATATAATGCACTATGGCTGGAATGTGTGATAATACTTAAATGAAGCTTCCTAATGGGATGATTCAGGACCACAGGTGGTGGTAGAGATCCCACAGGAATTTCAGAGATGAAAACACCTCTGAGAAGCAGTCGTCAGTATGTGACAGAAGATAGAAAATGGTAGGAAGAAATGAACAGGCAGTAAAGAGAGATGAAAGGTGGTCTTTCTCAATAGAACCATAAAGTTTCAAAGCTCAGTCAGACCATAAAAAATTCTGGCACAACATTCTTGTTTTACAGAATCAGATACCGAGTTCAGAAGGTGTTTTGTTAGGTTTTTAGAGTCATGGTTGTTGTTAGTAGCAGAGCGGGACCAAAAACCCAGGGCTCCTTTTTCTTAGCTCCATGTTCTTTGAGCAGAGTAATAGAACAGGTTGAAACTTGGCTCCATCATCCATTAGCCATGGGACTTCGGGGCAAACTACCAAATGGCTGTGATGCAGTTTCCTTATCTATAATATGGAGGTAATAGTACCTACCAAGAGTTGTTTGCAAAATTAAACAAGATAATATAACATGTTAATCGCCCAGAAAAGTGCCTAGCACATGGTCAATGTGAGTGTCCTTCCTACAGCCTACAGGCATATTATACTCCATCCATTGAAGATGTCTGCTCATGGAAACAAACTAGTCCAGAAAAGTTACTCAGCAGGGAGAGTGGTTCATTGGTTTCTTTCTTTCTTTCTTTCTTTCTTTCTTTCTTTCTTTCTTTCTTTCTTTCTTTCTTCCTTCCTTCCTTCCTTCCTTCCTTCCTTCCTTCCTTCCTTCCTTCCTCCTTTCCTTTCTTTTGTCTCTCCCTCTCTCTCTTTCTCTCTTCCTCCCTCCCTTTTTCTTTTTCTTTCTTTCTTTCTTTCTTTCTTCCTTCCTTCCTTCCTTCCTTCCTTCCTTCCTTCCTTCCTTCCTCCTTTCCTTTCTTTTGTCTCTCCCTCTCTCTCTTTCTCTCTTCCTCCCTCCCTTTTTCTTTTTCTTTCTTCCTTCCTTCCTTCCTTCCTTCCTTCCTTCCTTCCTTCCTTCCTTCCTTCCTTCCTCTTCTAGAGAGTGGGAGGAGGGGAGGGGCAGAGGGAGAGAAAGTGAATCTCAAGCAGGCTCCACCCCCAGCACAGAGCCCCAATGCAGGGCTTAGTCTCAGAAACATGAGATCATGACCTGAGCAAAATCAGGAGTCAAGACACTTAACCAACTGAGCCACACAGACACCCCAGAAACAAACTAGTCCAAAACTGACTTTGGTGGGGTTTTTTCTGCTTAAACCTGCTCTGCTTTCCATTTGCTGTCTGGAAATAATAGCAATGCATAAGAAAATGTCCAGTACTTGGCAAGTACCTAATGTTGAATTTCTAGAAGTCATTTTTCCTCTTAGGCTGTGTTGTCTTACATTATCCTTTAAAATAGGCTACTGCCGTTACTCCAAAGGTCGGTTCTGCAGATAGCCAGTGTAATGAATTTTAGGTGCGTGATTGTGTGTGTACCCAAGGGTAGAGTCTGGAGTAGTGCTGTGCAGTATGGTAGCTACAACCTTACGTGATTATTTCAGTCAATTAAAGTTAAATATAATTGAAAGCTCAGTTCCTTGACCACATAACAACTGACTTCTTAAGTGTTCAACAGCTACATATGACTAGTGGATATAGTTGGACAGCACAGATAGAGAATATTTCCATCATCATGAAAAGTTCTGTTGGACAGTATTGGTCAAGAGAAGCTAGAGCAGTAGTTTCCAAACTGCTGTGTGGTGTGTCTTACATGTCACTGAAAGGAGTGCTGTAAGTTGGGAGTTCCCAGATCCTTTAGTCCCCCTTTAAGAAGAGCACTTCTGGTGTTTTCTATTTTATATCTCGGACTTCCAGCGATAGTATCGTTTGAAGAAAATGTTTGGACGTCACCCATCTAGAGAAGTGGATAGACTGTCTTTCATTAAACACTGTCACTCAAGGAAACTTCAAAAAGTTATTTTGAGGCAGTAAGCTTTACTTTTCATACTTTAGATCTTAATCTAGAGTATGATTTCAGGTTGCCAATTAAATCCAGAGCCAAGCTCTTTGGAGAATCAGGGAGTGTAACAGGGGTATGCGTCAAGGTAGAATAGCCATCCATTTCCACTAGAAGGTGAACCAGTACTTGGCTGCCTTATGGCTGCTGCATCAAGTCTAAACCAGTCCACTGTTGTGCATGGTTTTTTATAATTAAACCAAAAGACCATTAGGCATCGTCTTTTATAATCCGTGGGGGGGGGGGGGGGGGGGGAGTGAAACTCCATACTAGATCAATACTAGAAGCTAACAGGCCTAGATAAAATTGGTTAGATTCTTTTTCCATCTGTTCATTTCTTCCTAAAAACTTACTCTTAGGTAATGATGATATGTTCCCTTTTTTTTTTTTTTTTTTTAGGGAACAGATTAAGCGAGTAAAAGACTCCGATGATGTACCTATGGTGCTAGTAGGAAACAAGTGTGATTTGCCAACAAGGACTGTCGACACAAAACAAGCCCACGAACTGGCCAAGAGTTATGGGATTCCATTCATTGAAACCTCAGCCAAGACCAGACAGGTACAGCAGAGCTTTGAACACCTGGCAAGCATTCATTTAAGGCAGAAAAATTTGATTACTAGAGATAATGATCTGCATTCTTTGTTGTTATGGAATTTTTTGTATTTTATTTTTTTTAATCCTTCGTCTAAACCCCAAATGAACCGATTAATATTTTGGTGTGGCATTTTAGCCTCACGTTAATATGCACAAATATTACTAAAATGAAGACCCTTGATTAAAATTAGTTACAAACATTAGACCTTCCTCCATCAACACCAGCCAGTATTTAGGGATTTTGCTCTCCTGAATGGAATCTTTAGATCTGGTCATTCTCTATGTCCCACGTTACCCATTTTCCTGTGCTTGAGTATAATTTTTCAAAATTTGCCATTTGTATATATCAGTCTGTTGATGTAATTCAATAAAAATGCTAAATTTGGTGTCCCCAAGAAGTACAAGTGAGATAGTTCACATCTTGGATCGTGTCTATTAAGCCGTCTTTATCATTCTCTTTTACAGGGTGTTGAAGATGCCTTTTACACACTGGTAAGAGAAATACGTCAGTACCGAATGAAGAAACTCAACAGCAGTGATGATGGGACTCAAGGTTGTATGGGGTTACCGTGTGTGGTGATGTAACAAGGTGAGCATGCAGTCTCTTGGTGTCATAATCATAAATTTTATTATTTAGCATCAGGCAGTTTGGAGGAGATTGCTGTTACTTTTTCTGTGTTGCTATTTGAGAGTTTCTACTTGCTCACAGCTGTAAAATATTTTCCTTATGGCACCCTTTCTGAGAGTACTTTTAAAGCATTAAGTATTTTATAGACATCATTACGCTTTCAATAACAGTAGAAACCAGAAGACATTATTATGAAATGTATGCCTACCATACCATATTCTTGCACTCATTAGGAATTGGAAGAATCACTACATCAAAACTAGATTATAATGACATGGTGTGTGTTCTTTTCTTATAGATACTTTTAAAGTTCTAGCATCAGAAAAGAGCCACTGTCAAGGTATGACAAGCTTGGAAGCGAATGTATTATCGTTCATGTTGATTTCTTAACCATGTTTTTCTCATAATCTCCGTGTGCCATTTATACAGATTCTGTCTTTATTTTAGCTGCACTGACACCCTGGTCCTGACTTCCCTGGAGGAGAAGTGTTCCTGTTGCTATCTTCAGTTTCACAAAGAAGCTCCTGCTATTTCCCCAGCTCTGTAGATCAGTACATTATTCTCTGTTTGAGAAGTTCTCCGAGTAACTACCTCCTCACTTGGTTGTCTGACCAGAGAAATGAACCTCTTGTTACTCCCCACTGTTTTTCCACCCTGGTTCTCCCCCAGCACATATAAACAAACCTCCCAGGTTTTTCATCTGAAAAGTAATTCATGCTCTGAAACAGAGAACCAAACTGTAGACATGAAATTCTGTAGGAAACAATGTCTTGAGCTCTAAAGTAGCAACTGCTGGTGACTTTTTTTTTTTTTTTTCCTTTTTACTGTTGAACTTGGAACTATGTTGGTTTTTGGAGAAATGTCGTAAGTTACTGTTTTGCTGAGTATATAGTTAAGTTTACCATTCGGTTTGTTTGTAATGTTACTGGCTATACTCTATACCTGGCATCTGCTCTGCATTCATAAAAACAAAAGTGAATTCTGACTTTTGAGTCTATCCTAGTGTTCTCAACTTCCACATAATTAAATCTAACTTTTGCAGCAAAGTGCCTTTTTCCTAGAAGTGGTTTGTAGATTGCTTTATAATACTTTGGTGGAATAGATGTCTCAAAAACCATTATACATGAAAATGAATGTCTGAGATACGTCTATGATCTGTCTCCCTTTGAGGGAAAGATATACCGACATAATAGCAGATGCCGTGTCTTACGTGTATGAAGTTGGATTTCCAGAGACCTGATTTGGGTCTCTTCCAAGAGAAAGATGAAACTGGAAACAATTATGAATAACTTCACTTAATTTTTACCTAATCTCTACTTCGGGGCGGGGGGGCAGGGAGTAGGTTACCACTTACAAAATATATGCAATTTGTTTCTTCTAGCTTACTGATAATGAACTTCCATTCATATTTAAATTTAGGTCATATCCTAAAGCTTTACATTTGCAGGTGTTCGAAATTGTAAGTTTAATGCAGTTTTATTTAATAGCTATGATCAATGATTTTCAAGCCTCAGAGGTATTAACGGACACATTTTCACTACGTATTATGATATTTTAAGGATGTATATTATAATTGCCCTCATTCCCCTTCTCATCCCACCGCAATGGCGGCTTGGTTATTTCAGTTGAGTACAGCAAGGTGCTAATAGACCAGGGTCACAGTTTCAAAACTTGAGCAAGCCGGTTAGCATTGCAGAGAGAGAAATTCTTCCACATTTGCTCATTGCACCAGTAAACTCCAGCTAGTAGTTTGGCCAGATGCACACTGTTAGTCCTGCAAGGAAAGAAGAGGTCAGTTAGCACAGATCCTTTACCGTGACTGGAAAAACCTGCTGTCTTGAGGAGGGTCAGCTTAGAAATTTTTATAAATAAAATCTGTAGACCATTTTTAGCCATGTGGAAACTCTGAATTAAACCAATATTTTTTCTCATTATTTTGAGAATGAGGATGCCTCAGATCAAAATTTTCAAAATTTTCTTTCTTCATGATGTCCTTTGAAGGGTTTAAAACCAGATGTTGATGAATTCGTCTGTGTATACCAGATAATAAGCTGATGGAGTTTGCTCAGAAGAGAAGTAGCCTTTCTATAGAAATTGCTGTTTGAGAAGGGAGTGGGAAGTAGAACTAATTGTTAGTTATGAGGGTTTGGAGGTACGGCGTTTGCATTTGCAGATAATTTCCTGGTAATTCCAATGAAAAGGAGACTTGGATAACTTTTGATGAGAGATTAGTTCCCAGATGGCCGCTTCCTGTTCTGGTCTCCTCTGATGTGTACTTACTGAGGTCCTCTATCTTCTCAAACAAGCTTTCATTTAAGGAGACTCCACACTGTCTCTAAATGGATTCAGAAGAGGGCAAGAACCTGCACTGTGCCCAGAGCGAACAAGCCCAGAGAGTTGTGTTCCTTAGTGTTAACTTTGAGAGCTTTCACATACTGTCAACAGCTGTAAATAGAAACTCCTGCTGCTGGGTTTCTGCTCCTTTTGGAACATTGCTGTGTGACTTTCTTGAGGCTAGATGGAGTCTTGTCACCTCAGCTGTCATTGTCTTCCACCTCTTCCTTCTCTTCTCATCTGTGTGACTGACAGTATGACCCTTTTTGTAATATCAAATTTAGGGAAAAAGATACTCATTTTTGCCCTTACATGTATGTACCTTACAGTTTTTTCAAGTGTGTCCTAAGCACAGAATTATCTAAATGGGGCCAAAATTCAGACTTGAAAATGTTCTTTTAATAGCTTGTTAAGAAGTTACACATAGGTGTGAATTTTGGCACGATAGAGTGACAGACTTACAGTTAAATGCTGAGTAACTTCAGTTGGTGTGAAGTAAAGTGTGGTTGTTTAGAATTTGTTTGTAATTGCTGAAAACAGTTCTAGTTTACCTCAGAATCTGAAAAGTCTCTTCCCCCAAGTTAAGTGCCTGGCCAGCTGTCATGAATTACATACTACTTTATGTGTGTTTGTGTTTTAAGGGTTGCACACCCAAGAGTGTGAAAATAAGATGTTCTGTGTAAAGGCCACCATGCCTAGTCTGTAAATGAAACTGTTAAGTGCTGTATTTGCTCCAGCAGCTTACTCTAGAATGTTACTTGGTAATATAATATCATGCTTCTTACAGTTTTCACTTTAGTGTAGTAGGTAAAGTTATTCTCAGTATGTCTTTTAGCAGGCCCATGTTTAGTCTTTCATCATCCCTTAAACTGCTGTGAATTTTTTGTCTGACTTGAAAGCAAGGATGGAGAAACACTTTGAAGAGATATTTTCATTTTTTCCCATTCCAGAATTTGTGAGCATGGTCATATTTTGCTTTTACATTTACAGTCATGAACTCTCAAGCTGGCAGCTACAACCAAGAACCAAAAAATGGTGCATTCTGCTTCTTGTAATTCATCTCTGCTAATAAATTATAAGAAGCAAGGATAATTAATTAGGGAAAATATTTTATTTAGGTGGTTTCTGTAAGCAAGAGACTATAATTCTTGTACATTATTTTTCATCTTCACTGTTTCTTTAAGCAGTGTAATGTGCCACAAAATTATTTTTAAGGTGTTTCCTGTTAGGAATTGTTTTAAACGTGTTCTCATTATCAGAATAGTTGTAGATATGTTTCAGAATACAACTGGTGATTTTTAAAGGCCTGAGTACTGACCTAAGAAGCAACTGGATGAATTCTACTCTGGAGGGAAGGGAGGATCTCAGTGAAAGTTGTATGACTTTTATATTTCTGTGCCATCAGATATAGGTAAAAATACCAATTGTGCAATTCTGTTGTTTAAACAGAACTATTGGCCTCTTTGGCCCTAAATTAAGGGGCTGATATTTTAAGTTGACTATTTTATTGTAAATTAATCCATCCTAATTTTTAAAAATTTGGTTGAATGTTTTTCTTGTTAAATGTTTAAAAAATAAAAACTGGAAGTTCTTTGCTTAGTCATAATTCTTTTTTCTATTGAAGTGCCTTTCTTGAAAGTTAATATTAATTTTAGATTTGGTTTTTTTGTTTTTTTAAATAAGTTTTATTTTTATTTATTTTGAGAGAGAGAGAGAGAGCACGGGAGGGGCAGAGAGAGAGGGAGACAGAATACCAAGCAGTCTGCCCTGTCCTCCCAGACCCCTAAGGCTCGAACTCATGAACTGGTGAGATCATGACCTCAACCAAAATTGAGAGTCAGATGCTTAATTGAGCCACCCAGGCGCCCCTAATTTTAGATTTTTGGATGTGACATTTGGACAGTGTTCGAAGATCTGAGTTCCTCATTTTATCTCCGTGTAAAATATGTCAAAGCCTGCTTTTAAACTCTTACCTTGGGGGTGATTCATAGCCATGATCCATAGCTATATGTCAAATTCTAACATAATAATATAAAGTGCTTGAAACTATCTTTGGAAATATTTTTTCCTGTTTTCACATTTACTGCACAGTCTATCTACCAACCTTGGTATCATTAGAACATAGTTCTAGGAGCCAAAGAACATGGGTTCCAACTATAATTTTGCTACTCTGGCCCATACATACTTTGTTCATATGCAAACTAGGAAAGTTGAATTAGCATGTTTCAGGTTTCCCCACCCTAATTAAGGAGATACAGTTCTAAAAAACCCAAACAAAAACTTCACACCTAGAATTTTTCACCTAACACTGAAATACTGTGATTATGAGGATCTTGGCTTATTCTACCAAAGACATCATTTTTACTTTCACTTTTTCTTCAAAAGGGGGCAAAGAGGGATATTGATACTTGGCTGAATTAAACTTGAGAAAAGCAAATTTAAATGACAAAGTATGTTTCTAGATAGGACTACTAGGACATATAAACATTTTAGAATATAAAATATAAGTGAAAAAAATTATGGGCTTTGTGTATCTAAAGCATTTGCACCTAAAATTGATCCCTTATGCCTACCATCATTTGTTGTTTGCTAATATTGGACCCGGTGGTAACTGAGAAAAGAATGTAGAAGAGGATGTTTTCTGGATTCTGCTGATGGCTGCTAATTCTGTTTGGTAATATGAAGCTACAAAGAGATAAATGGTGAAAAAGTAGCATAAGAAGCTTGTTTCTTTGAAATATGTGGAGACTTCCCACGCATCTCCGTGCTGTTAAGATTTCTGCCTTAGAGCAAGCAATACTGAAGGTTATTAAAAGGACAACATAGTTACATGAGTTATTTATATCCATAGATACATGTAAAGGGGCCAAGAGGCCATGCTAGTGATCACTTTGCAAAACTAAGACATTTCAGAGAGTATCCAACTCCTGTCATGACCCGAGGCCTAGGATCAATGTCCAGTATCCAAGTGGGAAGAATATGCTTTGTATTGCTTTAAAGTTGACTCTGGGCAATGAAATGGGGTCTGGAAAAGAAAACTAGACCTCTAGGAACATATGAAATACAGGAAACAAATAAAATACCCTTTTCAGTGCCAAAATGAGCATTAAAAGTTTCAGATTCATGAACTAGAAGGAAACCTGGTGAATTGATCATTCATATCTGGAGAATTTGTATCCATGATTTACTTCACACTTGCACCGAAATAGTTTATTAACCTGCATGTTATTTTTCAATTTAAAAGGATGCACTTAGTCTCTTCTTAAATAATAGTATACATAGGGGCACCTGGGTGGCTCAGTCGTTAAGCATCTGACTTTGGCTGGGTTCATGATCTGACAGTCCATGGGTTCGAGCCCTGCATCGGGCTCTGCGCTGACAGCTCAGAGCCTGGAGCCCTGCTCCACATTCTGTGTCTCCCTCTGTGCCCCTCCCCCACTAGTGCTCTGTCTCGCTCTGTCTCCCAAAAATAAATGTTAAAAAATTTTAATAATAATAGTATAAATACAGTGTACCCTCAGTTTACAGGCATGTAGAAAGAGAACGAGACCTAACACTCACCCAATGTTGGGAGTAAAAATGATATTAAATGTTTCTAAAATGTTTCTAAAGATAGAGGTGGCTTCCAGCACAACTGTCTAATGGGGGAGGATGTGGTTGGAACTGAGCAGGTGCCTCCTAGAACCTTTAGGCACTGGAGCCTGAAATGTTATCCAAGTTAGGAAAAGAAATCTAGGATGGCTTCTGTGAACGCGATAAAACTGGCACGATGACCCTTTCTATTAGAACTACAGATGTGCAAGTTACACTGAATATTTAAGTCTGAAAAAGGAAATTTGTGCATTATTTTAAAACATCTTAGTACAAATTGATTCTCCACGTTTACAGCTGAGACCCAATATCCCTGATTTTTTTTTTTTTTAATCACTGGAATGAAGTCTAAAGACCTCTTCAAAATTAGATCGAGAACTCTCATAAATTTATGCTTGTTTTGCCTGTGAATTTGAGGAGTCTGACATTTAACAATTAAAGTCCAAAATGAAACTCTAGAATAGCATATGAACTAAAATTACCAAGGTCTGTGCCCGTGGCATCCCATCATTCTGTATCTGGTGTGACATTTCCTCTCAGAGAACCACATTTGGATCCCACTGTGACACAGAGCCACATGCTCTAACAAAATATATTTGTTTTGTTGGCTCACTCAATTTTCCTTATGACTTTCCTTCCTAATTCATTTCGCAAGTTTTTACTGAATACCTGCTATTGTGCCTGGGCACACCACTGCTCCGGACGTTTAGTAGCGAACCAGATAGGCATTGTTTTCCTATTCATCTTTTCTATTCTATTGAGGAGACATCACTAAAACAAAATTTCTTCGTTAGAATTTGGTGATCGTTTCAAAGACTCTACCCAGCTTTTCTGACTTCTCTGACTCCTTCCTGGTCTGAGAATGCTCAGGGATACCCAAGATGCACTAGAAACTGTCTCATGCCTCATTGCCACTTGGGGTTCTCCTTTTTAAGTCAGGTCTTGGTAGAAATGGAAACTATACATTGCTTTGCGAGTTCAAAGTGGTGCTCTTATGGACTTCATCTCATTCAATCCTCAAGAACAAGGTAGCATAGGAATGGTCTCCCATTTTACAGGTGAGAAAACTGAATCCCCTAAAAATGGATGGATTTATCTTCATTTGAGCCCAGGTCTCCTGATTTTAGATCCCTTGCTCTTTGTTTTCTTTTTTCTTTCTTTTTTTTTTTTTTTTTAAATGTTTATTTACTTTTGAGAGAGAGCACTAGCATGTAAGTGCGGGAGGGGCAGAGAGAGAGGGGGGACAGAGGATCCAAAGAGTGCTCTGGGCTGACAGCAGAGAGCCGAATGTGGGGCTCGAACTCACAAACCGTGAGATCATGACCTGAGCTGAAGTCAGACACTTAACCGACTGAGCCACCCAGGTGCCCCTGATCCACTTATAGTTTTCTTTTTCTTTCTTTTTTTTTTTGTTTTTTTGTTTATTTTTTGAGAGAGAGCAAGCAGGGGGGAGGAGTAGAGAGAGGGAGACAGAGAATCTGAAGCAGACTCGGTGCATGGCAGCACAGAGCCTGACTTGGGGATCGAACCTACAAACAGTAACCGTGAGATCATGACCAGAGCCGAAATCAAGAGCCTGGGCGTTCAACCGCCTGAGCCACCCGGGCGCACCCACTTTGTAGTTTTCAAACCATGTTTCTCCAAGCCCTTCCAGTCCCATAAAGACTTCCAGGAAAGCCTGAGTGGGTGGAGCCCAGGCCTTCCTCCTTTGTCCCCCTACTTTAACTGAAGCAGTCCACTTCTGTCTGTTTTTCCATTTTAGGCTTTCATTCAAGATTTAATTTGAAGATTTCATAAGAAAAAGTTTAAATACCACTTGATGTCACCAATCTGCTTCTACAACCATCTATCACCAAGTGGGGAATCACTAGGTCATACCCTCACGTCTAGTCCAGAACCCAGTACCCTCTAGGTACAGTCATGGTCATTGTACAACGAAATGGTGAGGCAGGATATAACACAGTGGTTCACAGGCCCCATGCTGCAGCCGGAATACCTGGGCTACCACTTACCACTAGCTGTGAGCCTTTGGGCAAGTCAACCTCTTTGTATCTAGGTTTCTTCAACTGTAAAACGGAGGTAACAATAGTTCCTTAAAAGACTATTGTGAAAATTAAAGGAATTGATATATGCTTAAGGGGGGGGAAAGATACTTGAAACAGTACTCAGCACAATCACCATGGCATGGATCCTATGAACATGCCTCCCTCTCACTTCCAACAGAACTGCTGTGTGCTGTGAAGTTTAGATGGTTTTGTTGAAAGCAAATTGCTGAATTTCAGTTCCATTCAGGAGGCAGGAAATAGTCAGTTTGTCTCATGGAAAAGGATGAGTCCTATAAATTTGACTTCTTTATTTTTAGGCATGTATGGGAAATTATTACTGACAGGAAAATGAGGCTGAAAAAAATACCATAAAATTCCATAGGTTTGGTTTTACGCCAAACTAAAACTGACTACTTAGGTAAAAACTAACTTACATACCTGTAACAGGGTAACAAAAACAGCCCATGGTTGCTGCTGGCAAAAGAGGTATACTCCCAAACCAGAAGCTGTAATGAGCTCAGAACTGCTCCCACTGAGGAAATGTAGCAAAAGATTAAGCTGGTCCTGAAAGTTCACTCACGGCAACCCTGAGCCCCATAGGCAGCTTTGGTAACTCTGAGCCATGAGTGACTGAGGGCATCGAGCAGGGTGGGATGGAAGGCAGGTTGGAAAAGGGTGGGGATGCCCGGCAGGTTTCACAGCAGGGAGGGAGGTCTGCTACAGCAGAACAGAGGGGCTTGCTGGACAAAAGAAGGCAGGCGGCAGTGATCTGTTTAGAGCCGATTCCCGTTATGTGTCTGTCACCTCCTTCCTGTACGGACTCAGGTTACCGATCTCTCTAACTCAATGAAATACAAGAGATCTCCCCCTTTTAAAAATGTTTGTAAATTTCGTATTTGGAACTCTGGATGTTTTCCATTGGAATAATATTCTAAGTGATGGTTAGTTTCCCAGGTTGGCTCCAACTAATGTAGTCCATAAGGTAGCTGAAATATTCACATTAACAATTTACAAACATTTTTTAAAATATTTATTTATCTTGAGAGCGAGACAGAGAGAGAGCATGCAAGCAGGGGAGGGGCAGAGAGAGGGAGAGAGAGAATCCCAAGCAGGCTCCATGCTGCCAGCACAGAGCCTAATGTGGGGCTCAATCTCACAAACCCATGAGATCATAACCAAAATCAGGTCGAAATCAAGAGCCAAATGCTTAACCAACCGAGCCACGCAGGCACCTCTCATATTAACAATTTTTAAAAGAAAACAAAATAATATATTTTTTTTGCTAAAAACTAAAGCAAAAAATAGAATTAAATAAGACTAGTTTATCTTATATATTGAGGCTTGAAAAAAAAGCAAGCTTACTTACAGAAAAAGTATGGGTAAATAGAGACTTGTCCCATTGAAGGAAGCTTCTGAGGGTTTTCCCTTAAAGGCTGTAGGTGAGGACAGGATCGAGATTTGTTTTATTTCATTTTCCTTTAAATTCAGGTTTTATTTTTCTTATGGTATAAATAACACTTGTTCATGGTAGAAAATAGAAACAAGCCAAAAGAAAAAAGTAAAAAATCCCCATCATCCCACTACCCAGACAAAACACAAATGTAAGTCGCCCAGGCGGTTTATCAATGTCTGTAGTGATATTTAAATTAAATACCTTTCGTTTGTTTACACAAACAAGATTATACTAGGTATACATCTCTGTACTATGTTTTCTCACTTAATAAAATCTTTTATTTAATGTTTCCTATGTTACTATGTATTCATTCACATCACTAAGTTAATTACTGTTATTTTGTGATGATTGCACCATCCTATAATCAGTCTTCTAGTTCAGACCTCTCAGTTGTTCCTACTTTTTGGCTCTAGTAACGGTTTGGCTACAGTGAACATTTTTGAAGTACATTTTTGAGTACTTGTATAATAATTTCCTTAAAATAAAGTCATAAAAATGAAATCGTATCAATAGAGGAACCACACTGTTTAAGGTTTTTTTGGTAAATATGCTGCCAAATTCCCTTCCATAAAGGCTAAAATCTTATACTTTCACACCATCATTGTGACTGTTTCCCTATATATTAAGCATTGAGTATTATCAAGAAACTGGTTCCCTTTTTATATCAAATTCACTTCAAAACTGTATGAGAAACAGAAACAAATTGCAAATGATTGAAAACACACACACACACACACACACACACACACACACACACACACACACTAAATGTTAGAAGATATGCCATTTTAGAAATTCCTCAGAGTATAATGAATCTTATTTTTCAAAGCTGTATCAGGTGGAATTCACCAAAAGACAAGTCTCTTCAGATCTTTTCATTTTTAACGTGATAGTAAAGACTTCAAATCTGTTCTTCTCTTTTCCTCATTACTTACATCTACCACCTTGTGTCTGGACATCTCTATGTGCTAACAACTTTATATTCATTAACTCATTTACTCAGTGAATCGGGAATATTAAAAATAACACAGGGCTTTAATACCCCAAATACTATCCCCATGTCGCAAAATTCTCTCTCTCTCTCTCTCTCTCTCTCTCTCTCTCTCTGCATCCTCCTCCCTTCCTCCACTCCAGACTCAGAGGAAAAATCCCTCTCTTTTCTTCGAGTCTCGCTTCCCCCTCCTCCCATGTCCTTCAAGACTGGAACCTTGTTCTGTCCTTGACGTTCCATTCTCCGGTGATGTTTATATTCCTCCATCTATAAATATATTCCCTTGACCCTAGATCCCTCTACCTGTCTTTCTATTTTTTCTCCGTCCACTCTCTGACATTGTTAGGAAAGAATGGTCTCCACTTCGTCATCTCCCATCCATTCGTCAACCCACAACCACCAAACCTCCTCCACTCCTATGACTCCTCTAAAACTTCCCTAACAGTTTGGCAGCCACAGAGCCGGGACAAGAGGTTCTTGAACTTGACCTGAGGAGCCAGCTGACAGCTTCCAGCTGCCATAACGTTTCATTTGCAACCCTGAAGCCATCCTCAGTACCCACACTCCCTACCTCACAGTCAGTGACTGAACATGGTGAGGGTACTAGAGTGGGGCCAGTTTTCTCCCTACAGGACTCCTTGAATGGGCAATCCTTGTGGGGAACGCCCCGCTGGCCTGGCCAAGACTTTCCCAGACTAAAATCTGAGGCTCTTTCAAGTCATCCTCCTTCCTTCCTTCTCTCTTCTTATACCTGTCAGATCATCATCGCACCATTGTCTGAAGACTTTCCCTGCCTACCCCGGCTCCCTCCTCTTTTATCCTTCACAGGCATTACCTTAAATGCAATAAATCTCTTGTATGTCTCATTCTCTCTGGGCATCTTCTTAAAAGGAGCTGAACTGACCCATGGTGATCACCCACTTTCCTAATCGCCGAACCTATGAACTATTTTCTATCCTTTCATGAAGTCTCACAACATTAAGCCCCGTGACTTGGTTTCAGATTGCTTTTCTCCCAAAGCTTCCACGATACAGTATCTTCTTCTTCTCCTCCTTCGTCCCCTATCATTTCAACTTTTTCCGTGGTCTTTTCTTTCTACAAGCAATCCTTAAAGATTGGTTTTCCTTAAGAATCTTTCTATGGCCCTCTGCTCTTTGCACACGTTCTGTCTCAGTGCTGTAACTGATTATCAGAGTTTTAACCAAGATCATTGCTGGTGACTCACAAATATACCTCCAGTTCAGGATTCTCTCCTGAGTTCCAAAGCCAAATATCCAACTGCCAACTGGACATTTCCATTTTGAGGAATTAAGCCAAATACATTGGTTTGGGCTTTAATCCTATCTATCCTCTTGTATTATCTTCTTACCAATCACTCACAAGGAAACTTAAGACTTATTCTCAACAACTCCTCTTCCATCACCCCATATCCATTTTGTGGTTTGATAGTCTTGTCTTCAAAATAGGTCATATCTGTCACTTCTGCTGCAGTTCTACAGTGATTGTTTCCATTTAAGCCTTCATCAGTTTTTAAAAACTTTGTAAAATGCTCATTTTTGAGAGAGAGAGACAGAGACAGAGACAGAGCACGAGTGGGGGAGGGGCGGAGAGAGAAGGAGACACAGAATCCGAAGCAGCCTCCAGGCTCTGAACAGTCAGCACAGAGCCCGATGTGGGGCTCGAACTCACGAGCTGTGAGATCAGGACCTGAGCCAAAGTTGGATGCGAGGTATCTAAATGTGAGGTATCTGAAAATCTACACTAGTAGTCTAAATAGTTCTGAGAAGAGACCTACTCCTGTCTTCAGTTATAGACGTCTCATCAATAGAAATCACCTTGTTTTGTTTTCTTCATAGCACCCATTACTACCTGAAATTACCTTATTGTATGTTGCCCATTAGAATATAAACAGAGGCTGTGTTTTTCTTGTTCACCACCATACGTATGCCACTGCCCAGGACAGTGCCTGGTTAGGTTTGCAAAAGTTGAGGCCACACAACTAGTAAAAACTGGAGGTAAGACTGGAGCCGAAGTCTGTCTGAAATTACCCACAAACTTGGTGTCCTTGAGCACCCAAGAAATATTTGTTGAAACAACAAATGAAGTCAGTGAACTTTTGTAAGTTTATTTATTTATTTTGAGGTTGTGGGGGGAGGAGAAGAGAGAGGAGAAAGAGAACCCCAAGCAGGCTCTGCACGGCCAGCTTGGAGCCTGAAGCAGGCCTTGAACCCAGGAACCGTGACATCATGCCTGACACAAAACCAAGAGTCGGATGCTTAACCAACTGAGCCACCCAGGTGCCCCTCGGTGAATGTTTTTAAATGGAGAGTGTACGGGTGCCTGGGTGGCTCAGTTGGTTAAGCGTCCAACTTCTGCTCAGCTCATGATCTCACAGCTCATGGGTTGGAGCCCTGCACTGGGCTCTGTGCTGTCAGTGCAGAGCCCGCTTTGGATCCTATCTCCTTCTCTCTGCCCCTCCCCCACTAGAGCGCACGCGCACACATGCTCTCTCTCTCAAAAATAAACATTAAAAAAAAATGGAGAATATAGTGGTGTTTTATTTGTTTATGTTTATTTATTTTTGAGAGGGAGCAAGAGAGAGTGCATGGATGAATGTGAGCGGAGGAGGGGCAAAAAGGGAGAATCCCAAGTAGGACCCTTGCTGTCAGCATAGACCCTGACTTGGGGCTCTATCTCATGAACCATGAGATCATGACCTGAGTCAAAGTCAAGAGTTAGACAACTAACCAACTGAGCCACCCAGGAGCCCCTCAAAGTGATGTTTTAAAAAGATTTCATCTGGAAGTATTTTGCAATATGATTTGGAGGCAGCGAAAATAATTAAGAATCTATTGCAATCATCTGAATTTGAGGTGACTAATGATTTATGAAAATTGCAGTAGCTGCTAATAACCAAAAAACCTGAGTAACCAATTTCTAAAACTAATTTATTTTTCTTATATACAGGTAAGCCTTGAACAACATGGATTAAAACTGTCACATCCACTTATACACAGATTTTTTTTATAAATACTGTAGTATAAATGTATTTTCCTTATGGTTTTCTCTTCTTTAGCTTACTTTATTGTAAAAATACAGTATACAACATATAACATGCAAAATATGTGTTAATCAACTGTTTATTTATGTCATCAGTAAGGCTTCTGGTCTGTAGTAGGCTATTAGTAGTTAAGTTTGGGGGGAGTCAAAAGTTACATGTGGATTTTCGACCATTCGAGGGGGCAGTAAGAAGGATGTCAGTAACCCTAACTCCAGCGCTGTTTGGGGGTCATCTGTTTTAGAAAGCCTGCAGGGGGGCAGTCCAGGGCTAATATGGCGACTTGAAGATACCTTCAGGGACCCTGGCTCTTTTCTTCTGCTCAGGTATTTCTTCACATGTGGCTTTTGTCCTGCTCATCACTTGTGTTACAACAATGGTTGATTTGCACTCACCCAGATATATATATTTTTTATTCCAGAGAGGAAGAAGAAGACTGGCAAAAAAGCAGAACGTATGCCATGGCACCCAGCAATTCTGTTTATATCCCATTGGTCAGACTGTACTTCATGGCCACGTCTAGCTGCTTGGAGGTTTAGCAAACACAGTTGATTTCGGCTGAGTACGTTAGTGCCCAAACTAAAAAGGGCTTTATTAATAAGAAATAAAAAGGGAAAATGACTTTTGAGTAGATAGCTAGGGTATCTGCCACAAATGGAAGGGGAAAATTGAAGGATAACATATAAAGATAAGGATCGCTAAAGAGGAAAGAAGATTGGGGAAGGAAATGTTTAGTTTGGATATATCAATTTGTAGATACCCCTGGGAAGCCCAGGTGGAAATATCACCAAAAAAGTTGGAAAGGAATGAACAAATGTTTTGGTTCAGTAACACCATTGTAAATGTGTTTTCATGTTGCTGATGAAAAGGAGGAGATCGCCAAAAACGTAGGCAGCAAACTATTCAGTTTTGCCAACAAAAAGGCTTGTTCCAATTTTCCATAGGAAACAGTTAATAGTGAAAAGATTATTCAGTCTACATCCATAATTCTGTTGTAATCTGCAGCTCCAACTTGTGCTACTGTCTTTAATATAAACTGTTACAACTGATAAACTCTGCTGAATCTCAGAAATACTTTCTTTACCTAACAGTAATTATCACATAATTAGCCACAGCAAAGACTCTCTGTTATTGTCGAAAGATCCTAAGATTTTGGTCCAGAGGGTCTTAGCTTTGCCATTTATGAGTAGAAAGCCTTCGGGCAGGATACTTCACTTTTCAGAGCCTCAGTTTTCTCATTTGGGAGGCAGGGATAAAGTACTTATAGGATTGTAATTAGGATCCAAAAGATAATGTCTGAAAAATGCTTTATATACTATAAAATGTTATATAAAAGGAAGATATCATTCTTTTTATAACAATATACAAAGGAGGGGTAAATGAGCACTCAAGATGGAAGTTTAGTTTCTCTAAGATTTGAAGTAAGTTTACTACCTAATTCATTGAATAAATTCTGTCAAGGGGATTTCTGTTAAACATAGCCCATTTCTTCTTTTTTTTTTTTTTTACTTATTTTTAAAATTTGTATTTAATTTATTTTTTTAATTTACATCTAAGTTAGTTAGCATATAGTGCAACAATGATTTCAGGAGTAGATCCCTTAATGCCCCTTATCCATTTAGCCCATCCCCCTCCAACAACCCCTCCAGCAACCCTCTGTTTGTTCTCCATATTTAAGAGTCTTTTCTGTTTTGTCCCCATCTCTGTTTTTATATTATTTTTGCTTCCCTTACCTTATGTTCATCTGTTTTGTATCTTAAAGTCCTCATATGAGTGAAGTCAGAAATATAGCATATTTCTAATGAAAGTGTGGGTGTGTGCATGTGCGCACACCTGTGTGTGCCTGTGTGTGTGTGTGTGTGTGTGTGTGTGGAGAGAACTTGATGAATACACCAGCATATACATCAAACTCAGCAAGCTGTTCTCATGACTGAAATCCTGAGGACTTTGACATCCAGAGCCTATAAGACTTTGCTGTATTTCACCGGGGTGAAAAATAATCATCACTGGTGAAATCATGTAAGAAAACTACACCTGAGGAGACTCCGATGCATAGGAAGATTTAGAAAGTACTGAAATGCAATTCCTGACCTAGCACATATCTTTTCTGAAATCCCAGGGTAAAGACTGAAGGCTTCACCTGTTTTTCTCTGTCAATTGCCTAAAGCTATAAATAGGTCTAAAACTCATCTCTCTCTTTTTAGCAGAGAAGGGTCAGATTACAGATGCAAAGCAAAATCATAAAATGAATGTCAGGGTATTTTATAGTGTCAGGCAGTCATCCCCACAGCCTCCTCTCTCCTCCTTTCTACTGTGCTATCCTAGAATCAAGGACCCCGGCAACAATGCCTCTGTTGAAACTTCCAGGTAGGTGTGCAAAAGTGTTTTGAGAGCTCAATTCTTTTAAATGCAGCCATTCCTTTGAGTATATCATGTCAGCTTTGACAATCCTTTATTTAGGGTTCAGAGTACCACTTAATTATACTTTTCAGGAAGAAGCAAGACAAGATTTTCAAGGATTTTTTTCTTCTTAGTTTTGGAAGGGAGATAATTTTCTAAAACTGTATCATGTGGTAGCATCTTTGATGATCCCAGGAGAAAACGGTGGAAGATATTTAAAATCTACTCTGCTAGTCTAAACAAAGCCTGTGCCTGTTAGAGTTCACAGCAGTGTCCTATACGACGTCTCTAGCTATAGTGTTAGTTGAAAATCACAAGCGTGATGGAAATGTTAACCCCATCTGTGTATTTTGATGGTTCACGATCCAGGTTTGTACACATAATAATTTTTAGAATCATACTAAGTCTTTTTCATTAGGAAGGAAATACATATCTCCTGTGAAACAAGAAAGAGAAATTCCACTGAACATAAAAGTAATAACACTCATTTAGAGAACACGAGAAATTTAGGAGAGCGGTACTAAGAAAAAAACAACCACAGTCCCATCATCCAAAGATACCACTTTTCACATGTTAGTGTTTTTCTTTTCAATCTATTTTCTATGCAACTTTAAGGAATTTGTAAAAAAACATAGCTGTGATTATATAATACATGTCACTTTATAGCCTGTCTTTTTTTTCCCTTAACATTATGACTTAATCGTTTATCGTGGTATTCTAAACTCTTCCTAAACATCATTTTAAATGGCTGGGTAATATTCAAATCTTCTTAACTAATCCCTTAGGTTCTTTACAGTTGGGTAAGTAAAATTGTATTCTGACAACAGTATTTGTACATAAAGTTTTTGCCATTTTTAAGAATGGAAATCAGTAGGGTAGATTGTCAGAAATGGCTGTTTGGTAGGTGTTGCTAAATTGCTTACCAAATGGGCTCCTTCAGTTTGGCTGAAACCAGCATCGTATGAGAGTTTACATTTCTCTAGAGCAGATGTCTTTAACATCACATTTTACAAAGCGTACCTCTTTACGATTATAAACATAAATTTAAGGAGCCATATTAGAAAGGGAAAGAAAAGAAAGGGGTGTGTAATGACCACATTCCCAGAGTTTTCTGATGACAGCAAATTGTAGGTAAATGGAAGAATGAGCTGTAATAACACATTCCACCTCCCCCATTTCTTGTACCAATCTACACATTTCTACCCCAAAGCACAGATTAACAGCCACTATGATTTCTGAAAGTTGTTTATATATTTTATCTTGTTTT
Source organism: Acinonyx jubatus (assembly GCF_027475565.1). NCBI lineage: Eukaryota > Metazoa > Chordata > Mammalia > Carnivora > Felidae > Acinonyx > Acinonyx jubatus. The sequence continues at coordinate 96,451,687 of NC_069381.1, read as the reverse complement.
ATTTTACTTCAAACAGCTAAAGAAAAACGTAAGTATTTTGGACAATTTTTCCTGCCATTTGCCAAAGTATCAATGAAAAATAGTACTACTCATTAATTCAGAAACATGAGTATTTTCCAGCAGTGTTTATTAAATGATACCATTGAAAGCCAACAAAGATTAATAATAACCATAGATATCCCATAGCATAGCAAATGAACTCATGGATTTTCTGGACTCCCCCCCGCCAAAAAAAAAACCAACCAAATCCATTTTTTAAACAGAACATCAGAGGGGCGTTCATCTGATGTTTTAAAATAAAATAGTATTCTTTAGATATAGGTTAGCCAGCAGGGCCTATTGAGTCTTGCCTTAGGAAATCCTCAACTCCAAAGCAAAACATTTCATGGTAAATTTCTGTGACCGGGTCAAATAAAATCTCACTTCAGATAAAACTGGAACCTTAAGTTATGTTTCAAATTAGACTTGTCCTTAGGCTGACTGATAGTAAGTAGGTCTGCCTCGGAGAGGCATAGAGGAGATGAGATGTGGCAGATGAAACACCTACGACCTGTCTTTTCTACCCATCAATAAAGCACTGCTGGGAAATAAGCATGCTCTTCTGGGTCTCAACGTTGAGTGAAGAAGCCAGCATGACATTCCCTTTCTCAAGAGCCTTGCACTTCCCATGTTAATAGTAATAATCCCCAACTTCTATATAGCACTGTGTCATTTTTAAAGGATTTCTTGTTTAACCTTTATGGCAATGCTCTGAAGTTGACATTATTATTATTAGCATTCTCTTGTTATGATGATGAACACTGAGGCTCCTTGTGATTATGTGGTTTCCCCAAGGCCACCCAGCTGTCACAGACACTTTTCCTCACTCCTAGTTCAGTGTTCACTCTGCTTCATCTTTTTACCACTTGTTTCTATTCTCGTGTCTACTCCACATGTAAATGAAGATGTCCTGTCATCCAGACATTTCCACTCAGGTGCTCCATTATCTCAAATGTAATATGCTGAAAAAAGAACCCAACAATCAGCTATACAAACACAAGGGACTCATCTCTCCTTTACTCCCTGAATTCAGAACTGTCACCAAATCTTATCCACTCATCTTTTGAAATACCAGTTTCACTCTTTCTTTCCCACAATCATCGCCACTCCCTGAAATATTTTTGAAAGGCAGAGCTCTTGAATGAGGAGTCAAATTTCAGCTGTGGTTGCATGAAGTCAAAACGACTGGTTGATTCAGTGGAAGGAAATATCAACCATGTAATTTGGGGGCATCATGCAAACCACATCTTAGAGTAGAGTTTCTAACTTTTCAATCATCTCTAGTGGCTTAGGGAGATGGGACTCAGTAAAAACAATAACATTTAAAACTATGAAACAAATGGATACGTGCAGTCCTAGGTAATGACTGTTTGTTCTGGACAAGCCAGATCTCAAGCAAGTAGGATTTGGTTTCTGAGCATCCATTTCCATGCCATCCTTCCTGAGGCCTCCGGCAGCATTGTCACAGACCCATCATGACAAGCCAGTTGCATCCTTGTCCTCATCATCATCATAACCAACTAGCCCCTTTTCATTTGCGTTTCATGGTGCATGAAGCCTCTTCTAACTTCTGCTTGCCATTCATCCTTGAGGTGCATGTGCTTGCTTGCATTCCTGGAGGAATGATACTAATCTCTGAGGATCAGTTGGTAGTGGGGTGGGGAGGCATTCTCAGGCCATCAAACATATCTATTTAGAGTCCCATTTGGTCCTTTGTGGAGTGTGGTACTTGTCAAAGAACTACTCCATAGCATCCAAAGACGGTCTTCAGTTTCAGGAAGTGCTTGAGTTTAATGAGGCAGACAGATGCATGAAGTTCAGCAATACAGTGGGTTTCTGTTATTCTTTTGTGATAAGCCAGGTTTTGAAAATAGGCTGACCTGACAGTGGTGATGAAGTTATGATTTAATTACTATCATTTCCAATGTACGCTTCAGCCTATACTAAGTCATATCATTTATCATTTCCTTAATAGCCCCAAACTAACCCCAAATACCAGATATCTGTCTGACCAACACTACCAAATTGCATCATTCAGTTTGATCTGGTGCTTTGTTGTCTGTAAAGTATTTCCCTGTACATTATTACCACAACAGCCTCATGAGTGAGTTTTGGTAGGTACTAGTATTCCCACTTTACAGATGAGGAAACTAAGACAGAGGAAGGTGAAGGTGTCGGTAAGTGCAGAACAAGGATTTGAACACATGCACTTACTCAAGTCAAAATCGAAAATGTGGCATTTTGGAGATCTGTAAGGACACTGATGGGGCGGCAATGAGGGGATCTTTCTCTTTGCACGCAGTTTGCTCTGTCATCATTTGAAGAGTGTTCTGTCTTCTGTTGCTCCAAATAGCTAACTCTTTGCCATTCTCATTATTTGCTACCTGCTCTTTTCTGGAAATATGAAGAGATTTTAGAAGTATTAGAAGTAATGACTATTCAGATGAAAACAATTGGGTATGTGGAAAATGCAGTGGAACTTAACAGAAGAGCAGATACTTGATAGCCATTACTACGCTGTATGATGAAATTAGTTCCTTTACATCCGGAGAGTCTTGGGTTATTCATTGCCAAACTAAACGTCACCCCTCCACCCATTCTAAGAATGGGAATATTAAGGTGCCTCAGTCGGAAGAGTATGTGACTCTTGATCTTGGGGTTGTGAGTTTAAGCCCCACGTTGGGTGTAGAGATTACTTAAAATAAATTTAAAAACAAAGGATGGGAATATTAAGGCATGTAAAAGTAAAATTGGCTTTCCAAGGGCCATTCATTATGAAAAGCCACATGTCCACAAGAAGTGGGACTCCCAACACTGGGTAGTAACTTTCAATGGCCCCCTTCTCCCACATACCAGCATATCATCAAGTTGTCAGGATTTGAAATAATGTGTGAGAGAAACACAGTATCTGTCCTATGAGGAAGAAAGGCCCAAAGTACACGTTTATTTCTCAAAACTACCTAGATCACTACGATCTTTCTAGAAAGAAAAGCTCTGAAGACCAAAAATCCTATTCACACCTTCACAGCCATCGGAAATACTCCACCAGTCTAATGAGAAAGATTATGCTGCATGGTTACTATGAAATCAGACTTAGCCCTGCCAGAAACAGGTGATCTTACATTAAGTGCTAATCCTTCAAGAGACCAATCCCACCTTTAGGACCTCCTGAAATGTGCTGCAAGAATCTGACCTGTGTTTCTGAGAATGGATTTCCAAGCTACCCACACAGAAACCTCTAAAGAGACAGTAGAGTGGCACTGAGCTTTGACATGCTTCTGGGGCACTGGTTAGAGTATAGGGGAGCCACGCACCCAGGTCAGTCCTTAGCACTGTGCCTCACACATAGCAGGAACTCTCTGATGACTTCTGAGAAAGAGCTTGAATACTAATCCATGAAAACCTCTTTTAGAAGTTGATGATGAAATACGTAGCTTGGCTGAAAAAGTATTTGCCTCTGAAGTCAAAGATGAGGGAGGCCGTCAAGAGATTTCCCCCTTTGATGTGGATGAAATCTGTCCAATTTCTCATCATGAGATGCGAGCACACATATTCCACCTGGAGGCCATGTCCACCTCCACAGAAGGCAGGAGGTAAGTGGTGTAAGGGAATGTTGGGACATTGGGACACAGGAAGGAGAATTGTCAGGCAGCTGGTTCAGTCTGTCTGAATGATGGTTCAACTTGGAGGAGGAACTCTGCCAGAGCTAAAAATTCTTCTCTTTCACCTATACCCCCACCCCCGCACTGTGTAAGCTAGGGCAAGGTTAGCAATGACTAAAAAGAAGAAAAGAGTAGACATCCTGCGCTCATGCACATCTTCCTTTAGTTGAAGCCTCCCTATCTGCCCAAGCAAGAGGACGTGAGCTCCTGTGCAATTGTTCCAAACCAAGGTAGGCTGATGGCTGCTGGGCACACACTCAACTTACACACAATGGGTACGGAAACCAGAACTCAAGAGCCTCATCTTCAGAGTTCATTTTTAGCCAACCTTCGCATTGTGCTATCTGATATGAATATAGCCCTCAGGCCAGTCTGACTTCCTCTAGGCCCCAGGGATACAACACTCCATTTCTGCCTTCCTGCCCTGGCCATCCTCTTTATTTTGTCTTTAAGGAAAGAACAGCGATCCCCCTTGTTCAGCATGCCCCATAGGACCTAACGTAAGTCTTGGGTCAAAGCAGAAACTCAATAAAGACTTGTTGATCTAAGGAACTAATATTGACTAAGCAACTTATAAACTCTGTACACTAAATCTCACAGAATTTCTTTAAGGTAGGCATTATTACACTATTTTTTTTCATAGGGGGCAACAGAAGCTCACAGAGTTTCAGAACAAGCAGAAAACAACACAGGTAATAACTGACATAGCCTGTGCTTGTTGTGGTTCCCAGACTGCCCATCTGCTAGGAGTGGACTGCCAGCGAAGAATAAGGTCATGCTGAAAGCCTTCTCGTATGTTCCCAAAGGCCAACGGTCCCAAAGGATACCGGGAAGAAGGGAATACGGTCATGTGATCCCTCTTCCCATATGGTTGGATCCTGTTTCTGACAGCCAGCTGACATTTTAATTTGCACTTTTTGTCCTCAAAATGAAATTGGATAGTGAAACACCAATCTATCACAACGCAACTCCCAATGAGTCCCAATGAGGACCAAGTTAAGTTCTTTTATTTTTGTGTTTCAAACCCAGAAAAAAACGTTTCCATGGACGGAAGACTGTTAATTTGTCCATTCCACAAAGTGAAGCATCTTCCACTAAACTGTCCCATATCGACGAATACATTTCTTCATCTCCAACCTACCAGACCGTGCCTGATTTTCAGAGAGTGCAGATCACTGGCGATTATGCCTCAGGGGTGAGTTGCTCTTTTTCCCCTCAAATGTCGCTGCTGGGAAGACACAGCTTGATTGTTTCAGCTTCCTTACCTTCTTGCCTTTCCTTCTGAGGAAGGTGTTAGTTCACTTGTCCTTTGCTGTACTTCATTATTGCATTTCAATACTGATTTGCCATGACTTATATTTCTATTTTGTTTTATCATCCCACATGATCTATCCTTCTCTATTCCATTTGCTTGCACATGGACAGTATGTAGTGGAATGCAGTGTGTGTGTTACAGAATACACTAGACAAATTTTGGCACAAGAAACAAGAGAGCACCTGGTGGGCTAATCTCACTGAGGATATCGCAAGACAAGACAGGGAGCCTCGAGGAGGCACAGGGGGCTCTTGGGAAAAGATGGATCCCGGGCAGCCCTAGAATAGAGACAAGGACTTCAGGTAGCATAAACCAATCCAAGAAAACAGCTTGGAAGAAAGAGAGGGAGATGAGAAAAGAAGAGTGGAGAGACCAGAGAAAAGAAGAAAGATGAGAGAGAGCCTAGAAGATTCTAATGGGGCTATTGTTTTTTTTTTGACCAACGGTCATCTCCAATTTCATTGCAGATGCTTACACGGTAGATTATTGCCTGGAATAGACTCTAGTTATGCCACAGGGATAGTAAACTCCTGTCACAAACAACTTGACCTTCCTGTCCTGTCCAGGACAGTTGGGCAATTAATAAATCTCTGTCACATGAACTTGCAGAGTCAGCATCATATTGGTGAAACTGATGTGTAGCTATCAGTCTATGCTCCAAATATAGTTTTAATGACCAATCCTAAGCCCCCTTCTCATGTAACTGACCCACTTAGGGTCAGTCCCAAGATATTTAAAAAGGGACAGAGCAAGGAAACAAACACAATTCTTGTTTATTCACTTTCTGTGTGATGACATGACTGCAAATGGCAGGCATTTTAGATTATAAATGACTGAAAGGAGATGTTCAATAGAGCTGCCATTTGGAGAACGCAGGAGTTCAAAAAAACATAAAAACTAAGAGGCAAAGTTGATACTGCTTGTGCTTGGTAGAAACAAACACAAACGAAAAGAAAGAGGATGGGAGGAAGGAAAAGGTTCACAGAAGTCAGGGAGTAGCTATTTCTCCTCTGAAAACTGGAGGGCACCTGAAACCATGACATGGAGTCTTTGAAGAACCAAGCGTGTTGGCTGAATGTGGCTGAGCTGCTGAGCAATAATCAGCTGGTTGTATTCTGTGCCCCCATCCATTCTCACCTTGTAACTGAACAGAGAGGTAAGGGGGATCAGGACTAAGTTTCCAAGGCCATCAATCCCTGATAATCAGTTGATTCCATTTAATCAATTCTTATTGAGCACCTACTGTGTGCTACGCATTGTGTGCCAGATGCTGAGGACACCACAGTGAATAAGATCCAGCTCTTATCCTGGAGAAGATAGACCGGTGGCCCATTAGGTGGCAAAGGAACAAGCATGCCATTAGAAGCAGACCTCTAGTTCCAGCACCTATGCCAGAATCTCTCGGCCAAGGTCAGCACACCTTTAAAAAGAGTTCAACTGGTTAGGATCAACATCCGGGCCTCAAACATTCGAAACAAGCTTACATTGGTCCCAGAAAATCTTTGGGCTCTGATGACAATCATTCAGTGATTTCAAGTTATAACTCTTTGGGCATGCTGTCCCCAGCCCAGAGTCAAGGATGGGGCATGGGAGACAGACAGCTTAGGAAATTTCCAGCAGTTCTGAGAAAATTTTATTCTAGAATCTCTCCATTTTTAGCCACAGATTAAGTTCTCTTTAAAACCATCCAAAGGAATGATAACTTATCATAAGATGATGTTCTGATCCATCTATAACGACAGAAGGCAGGGCATGCATGATAGGGTTTGAGGGATGTGTGACACCTTATTCATCCCCACATATTTCCCCCACTGACCAGAAAGTGGTTTGAATTCTCAAATTAGAGTCACATGGTCTTTCAGTTGAGATACCGTCTTCAGAAGCCCGTATGTAAAACCTGGAAGGAAGAAGGTATTTTCCATGTTAGAATGGGTTCTTTTAATCACACTCACTAGATAATCACTGCTTTCTAGCAAACACCAAACAAACACAAGACTGTCAGGAAAGACTTGTAGACCAGGTGAGTTTTAGTAGAAATGAAAGAGGGCAAGAAACTTCAGGATCTGCTCCTGGAGGAAGACCCAGGGCCCAAGTCACGTAAGGGAGCAGCCACATGGGCAGGTGGGCTCAGCACGGGCTACAACACCCAGGAGAGAGCAGGGGCATACCCAAGACAATCCACTTCTTGGATTTTCACAGGAGTGACTCCGATGCTCTAACACTTTCTTGGCAGGTGACAGTTGAAGACTTTGAAATGGTTTGCAAAGGTCTGTACAGGGCACTGTGCATACGGGAGAAGTACATGCAGAAGTCATTTCAGAGATTCCCTAAAACCCCTTCCAAGTACTTGCGGAACATCGATGGTGAGGCTTGGGTAGCAAACGAGAGCTTCTACCCAGGTACGTCAGAAGTAATTTTCTTATGCAGCATATGAAATAGATCTTTTGGTTTAACTACTCAATATTAAGTATATCCCTAAATTACAGTAGTCTCCCCGCACCACCATTCCGTGATTTGGCTTTCTTCAGTTTCAGTTGCCTGCAGTCAACCGAGGTCCATACATAGATGGTCCTCCTGATTTATTGTCAGAAGGTCAGCAGTGGCCTGAGGAGTCCAGGTGGCTTAGTTGGTTAAGCATCCAGTTCTTGATCTCAGCTCATGTCTTTTTTTTTTTTTTTAAGTTTATTTATTTACTTTGAGAGAGAGAGAGAGTGGGGGAGGAGCGGGGGGCAGGTGGGGGCAGAGGATCTAAAGCGGGATCTGTGGTGACAGCAGAGAGTCTGATGTGGGGCTCGAACTCATGAACCGTGAGGTCATGACCTGAGCCGAAGTTGGACTCTTAACACACTGAGCCACCCAGGTGCTCTCAGCTCAGTTCTTGATCTCAGGGTTGTGAGTTCAAGCCCCACGTTGAGCTCTGCACTGGGCATGAGGCCTACTTAAAAAAAAAAAAAAAAAAAAAAAGAGGTCAGTGGCCTACTGCTACCTCACAAGGCCTACCTTATTCACCTCATTTCATGTCACATAGGAATTTTATCATCTCACATCATCACAAGAGGAAAGGTGAGTTTAGGGCAATAAGATATTTTGAGAGAGACCATGTTCAATTAAAAAAAATTTTTTTAATGTTTATTTTTATTTTTGAGAGAGAGAGAGAGAGTGCGGGCAGGGGAGGGGCAGAGAGAAAGGGAGACACAGAATCCAAAGCAGGCTCCAGGCTCTGAGCTGTCAGCACAAGGGCTTGATCTCGTGAACCATGAGATCATGACCTGAGCTGAAGTCAGACACTTAACCAACTGAGCCACCCAGGCGCCCCTCCTAATTTTTATTACAGTATGTTGTTATTATTGATCTATTTTATTATTAGTTGTAGTTGTTAATTTCTTACTGTGCCTAATTTATAAATTAAACGTGTAAGTTGATAGACCAGTGGCCCATTAATAGGTATGTATAGGTATATATAGGAAAAGACAGTCTGTACAGGGTTCAATGCTATCCACAGTTTCAGGCATCCACTGGGGGTGGTGGAACATGTCCCCTATGGATAAGGAGGGACTACTATCTAAGTAAGCCAGTCTAAAAATATCATAGTCGTCTTTGGCTCCATTCTCTCTCCTGCCCACGTGCACAATCACATAATTAATTCCGTACAATACCTCTCAAAATCTCCCCTCTTTGCTATTCCCCAAACCCTAATTTAGGTCTATCTTTCACCTTGTCTAGGCTATTATCATAGTTTCTGACCCATTCTGTTAAATTCTAATCTCACTGTCTGTTGGTGAGATTCACTTAGGTGCCAGTTATTAAAACACAGATCTGAACATATCCCTCTCCTATCACAAACCTTTAATTGCTCCCATTACCTTCCAAATTGAGTCCAGTCTTTAGCCTGGCATTCAAGGCCTGCCACCAGCTGGCCTTCTAACTAGATTCTCAACCTATTTATAAACTTACCTTATCTACTCCACCTTTGTTCTGGTCGGAAGTGTTTCCTGTCTGCCGTTTGGTTCAGCACTTTCCTGTCCCTGTACTGTTGTCATGCTGTTCCCTGTGCCTGGACTGCCCTTCACTTTTTTCACTGTATGTCCATATGTCCAGATGCAACCTCACCCTTTGACGTGCAGCCCAGATGCTATCGTTTCCTTCCTTCCTCTAACCTCTGGAGAACACTAAACTGTATGTTTTGACTTTCCATAGTACTTCATTTCCATCTCTCACTTTTTACTTTCTGCCTTATATGAAGTGAAGTACATGTTTTTAAATAATCAGATTTATAGAACTTCTCAGATTTCTATTGTATAACTGTATCATGTTTTATTTAACCAATTCTCATTTTTAGGCATTTAGATTTCCGACTTTTAAAAATTGATTTCCATTAAGGTTGCAATGAACAGCGTTAGAGAAACATCTTTGTGCAGTTGCTCGACATCTTCTGGAGTATACTTCTAGGTTTGAGATTTCAAGGGAGACAAATATTAAGGGTTTTTGAACTTGCAAATTGTTATGTCATTAAAGCTTTCCAGTTCTGTAACTTCTTCTCTATAATTCCTTTTAATATTAAAATCAGAGTAAACATGTATCCTGTTTGGCGATACATAAAATCGGTTTACCTCTTTTCTATAATACTGTCATTAAGATATTTGTTTTGTCTTTGCTTCTTCTAAATTGTGCTTTATCTCTCTATTATGTTCACGTATAAAGATTCAAAAAATTAATACTCGACATAGCAAAATACTGTTTCACTTCTTTCGTGTTCCTTGTCTCCTAGTTTTGAATAGAAAATGCATGACTTTTTTCTTCCCATATTATTTTTCCCACTGTGGTTGTGAGTCATCACTGGCAAACTGGAGACTTTTCTGCTGCCTTGGGCACTTACTTGTTGAAAGTAGAAGGTTAAGCGCTTTAAAGGCCATGACAACGTAGAATTTCTTCCTGGCTTTCTTAGGTTGAAACTGTTAGCACTGGAAAGAAGGGGGCATTTACCCACAAAATCCCTTCTCATTCCTTTGTAGGTGCTTTAGAAGGTGGATAGTATGTTATAATTACAATAAGAACTGGAATTCTTCTAGTAAGACTTTATTTTATATTTCCACTTATATTAAAACCAGTCTAGACGGAGCACAAAGGGTCTTTAGGGCAGTGAGACCATTTGTATGATACTCTAAGAGTGGATACATGTCATTGTACATTTGTCCAAACCTATGTAATGTACAACCCCAAGAGTGAACCCTAAGTTAAAGTATGGACTTTGGGTGATTACGACATGTCAGTTATGTTCATCAGTTGCACCAAATGTACCCTCTGGTGGAGGGTGTGCATAGTGGGGAAGGCAGTGCCTGTGCGGGAGTAGCAGTGAGTATATGGGAACTGTGTATTTGATGCTCAATTTTGCTTTGAACTTAAAACTGCTCTAGGGACACCTGGGTGGCTCAGTTGGTTAAGCGTCTGACTTCTGCTCAGGTCATGATCTCCCAGTTTGTGGGTTTGAGCCCTGTTGCAGGCCCTGCGCTGACAGCTCAGAGCCTGGAGGCTGTTTCAGATTCTGTGTCTCCCTCTCTCTCTGCCCCTCCCCCGCTTGTGCTCTGTTTTTCTCTCTCTCTCTCTCTCAAGAATAAATAAACATTTAAAAAATATTTTAAACTGCTCTAAAAAATAAAGTTTTTTGAAAATAACCACTCTAAATTAAGACTTCTAGAGAGGTTGGTTTTATTAAGGACACAATGCAAATTCTACTTTTCAACTGTAGTTTGATTTTATTTCTATGCAAATATCTCATAAGCTAATAAAATGTTCTAAACAGGAAGCCTTTGATAAGCTACTTTAGTAAATAAAATTATTGGTAAGTAGTGTATCAATCATGTAAACAGTACTTCTAAAGGACTTGAAAATCATTCTTACACTAGATAAAATCTTATAGTTATTTTAAACTACTAATTTGGTCAGCTTTGAAAAATAATGTAGGAGCGCCTGGGTGGCTCAGTGGGTTAAGCGTCCGCCTTCAGCTCAGGTCATGAACTCGCAGTTCAAGGGTTGGAGCCCCGCATTGGGCTCTGTGCTGACAGCTCAGAGCCTGGAGCCTGCTTCGGATTCTGTGTCTCCCTCTCTCTCTGCCCCTCCCCTGCTCACCCTCTGTGTCTCTCTCTCTCAAAAATAAAAATATAAAAAAAATAATAATAAAGAAAAGAAAAGAAAGAAAAATAACGTAAAAATAAGCTTTAGCTTAGCTCTGGATAAATAATTATAACTTATGACGCACAGGATTCCAAACAAATGAGATCTTACAGCATTTCATATTTTGGTTATTTTCATGTGGTCATTTGTCTTATTTCCTGATATATTACTCTGTGTTTCATTGAAAAAGTCTTTACCCCTCCTGCGAAGAACGGAGAAGATCCCTTCCAAACAGATAACCTCCCGGAAAACCTGGGTTATCACCTCAAAATGAAGGACGGTGTGGTTCATGTCTATCCTAATGAAGCAGCAGCCAGCAAAGATGAACCTAAGCCACTTCCTTATCTCGATATGGACACCTTCTTAGATGATATGAATTTTTTGCTTGCTTTAATTGCCCAAGGACCTGTGTGAGTGTTTAGTGATGCTACCACCACGAGTACTAACACTGCTCTTAGTAAGAATGAGTATTTACCAAGTGCTTACAATGTTCAAATACTGTTAAGCCCTTCAGGTACATTATTTCCCATCTCCTCACAAGCATTCTGCGAGGTGGGTAGTTTTATAATTGCCGTTTTGTAAGCGGAGACTCTGATGAGTTAAATAATCTCCCAAAGTCACACAGCTCCCTGAGATTCAAGTCTGCATCTGCCATCCCTAAAGCCAGGACCCTCAGCCTTGAGCAACGCTGTCTCCCCGGGGCTGTTAAATGCCTTCCCAAGTCTTCCCTCACTATTCTGTCCAACATGGATGAAAAGATTGAGCCCCTGGAGCCCAATACTTCTCAAGTGAGATTAACTGCAAACTGAAATGTTTGTTTCAATAATTGCTTCCTATGGGTAATAAGGGTCCTGATGGTTTTGAAACTGTGTCTGTTTTCCTTAAGTGTCTGAATGATTCAGAATTATGTGATTTAATTTTCCACAGTAAGACCTACACCCACCGGCGCCTGAAGTTCCTGTCTTCCAAGTTCCAGGTCCATGAGATGCTCAACGAGATGGACGAGTTAAAGGAGTTGAAGAACAACCCCCACCGAGATTTTTATAACTGCAGGAAGGTAAACGTGGGCACTGCTCAGGGGCCAGCGCTGGGCAAAAACGGGAGCCCAGTTAGCTCTTGAGTGGGACAAGAAAGAAACTGTTTTTAGTGAGAGCAAATGAATTATTCTAGAAAGTTAAAATGCCATTTCTACTGTTTTCTACACAGAAGGGTTTACCACATTCTTGCCACAAAAAATTATAATGATCGTGAACCACAAAAATAACAAAAACGAATGAAATCTCAAAAACTGCTATTCCAGGCTTTGGAAGACCTTTCTTCTAGTCCTTTTTCTTCTACTTCCTGACTCTGAGATATAGCGGGTGATGATTAAATATTTCTGAGTTTGTTTCCTCATTCATAAAATTGGAAAATATATCTGCTCAGTCTAGCTCACAAGAGGACGGTGGGCATCAGATGCGCTAATAAGTGTAGAAAACGAATCAACTTAGAAACACCTCTGAGATGTGTTCCGACCATTTGAGTGATTGAAAGAAGTGAGGATAGAAAATATACGAGCAAAGATTCAGGACCAAATCCTGGCTCAGCTGCCTGTATAACCTTGGGCAAATTCATCTATCAAATCTCCAGGCTATAAAATTATAATCATAAGAATATCTAGCTCAGGGGCGCCTGGGTGGCTCAGCCTGTTAAACATCTGACTTTGGCTGGGGTCATGATCTCGAGGTTTGTGAGTTCAAGCCCCACTTCGAGCTCTGTGCTGACAGCTTGGAGCCCAGAGCCTGCTTCAGATTCTGTGTCTCCCTCTCTCTCTGCCCCTCCCCTGCTCGCACTCTGTCTCCCTCTCCCTCTCTCTCAAAAAGAAATAAAACATTAAATTTTTTTTTTTAAATATCTAACTCATAAGTTCCATCGCTGTGTCAGTCATGGCTTTGACATGATTTTGATCTTTTCTCCCTTTGGGGCTGAAAGCTGTGGCAGCTAGTTTATTTCAGGGGTGGAGAATGGTCCCCGAGAATTTTGTGTGGATCAAAGGTAGAGAGTTAATTGGATAGGCAGATATCCAAGAGAAATAGGCATTATAATTGCATCGCCCTAAACTTTCACATTCTCGCAAGGGTACAAAAAGGTGCTGCTGGTTCTTTCCTGCCGGGCCACCTTCACCGGATGTCAGGTCACATCCCTCTACTTATTCCTTTCTCTTGCCTCAATGGGGTTTGCAGGCACCATGGCCTCTAACAGAGCAGCATGACTAGGGCTGATTGTTGGTTTTCTTTCTCTGAATGTACACACAGGTGGACACCCATATCCATGCAGCCGCTTGCATGAACCAAAAGCACCTGCTGCGCTTTATTAAGAAATCTTACCACATCGATGCTGACAGAGTGGTCTACAGCAGCAAGGAGAAAAATCTGACCCTGAAGGAACTTTTTGCCAAATTAAAGATGCATCCCTATGACCTGACGGTTGATTCTCTGGATGTTCACGCTGTAGGTTGAAAAAGATGATGTCAGCTTCATGCTCATACTCAGAACCACACATGCCATTCTCCTATAACCTCCCACTTCTCAGAGCCCTCTTAACCGTGTTGGCTGACCGTGCTGACTGAAAGCACCCACAGACAATTTTGAGGTTCACTCATTGTCAACTGTGCCAGATTCCTTTCTTGGAGCCCACCCCCTTCCCCCCGGTTCCCAGGCCCTGTTCCTTGTGGCCATTCCCTCGCTCTCCATGTCCCAGCAGCTCTGATAATAATATACTTGTGTTCCTGTTTCCTGATTCAGGGACGCCAGACCTTCCAGCGTTTTGATAAGTTCAATGACAAATACAATCCTGTAGGAGCAAGTGAGCTACGAGACCTCTACTTAAAGACAGACAATTACATTGACGGGGAATATTTTGCCACTATCATCAAGGTGAGGAGGAACCAACCAGATCTATGGTACCTGGCCTGGTTCTTGAGGAGGGGGCGGGAGAGAAGGAGGAAAAGAAGGAAGGAGAAAAGAGAAGAGGAAGGAGGAAGAGAGGGAAGGAAAGGAAGGAGGGAAAGGAAGGAGAAAGGGTGCTATCCCTGGGGAAGCACCACAGACATGAATGCAAGAATTTCTTCAGAGATGTCCACTGTAATGATTTAAAAGACTTGTATTCCGAGGCTAGAGAAGCTGAGGGTGTGGATTTGGGACTGATTAAGGACTCTTTCAGGCTCATGGCCTGAGCTCTAGCATGCAGGAATGACACAGTGGACTTGGGAGATGTGCGTTTTGGAAAGTAAGGGGTGTAAAAAGAGCTGAGTGCCGTTTGCAGGCCCCTTGGATTGGATATTTCAACATCCTTTCTCTGACTTTTTCACTCTCTAGACTCCATCACTATCAGTCTCTTCCTGACTAGATTCCCCTCATCTCTCGATTTCCTTAGATCTTAACCTGGAATAGGTTCCCTCTGACCTCCTTTTACGCTTCCCCTGTTCTTGGTACCCACTTCCTCTCCCTAGACCCCACAGATTTAGACCCCTGAGGGACTTGTGGAAATTCCTGGCTTTGGACTCCTTTGTTGGCTTCGCAGGAGGTAGGTGCAGACCTGGTGGAGGCAAAGTACCAGCACGCCGAGCCCCGCCTGTCAATCTATGGCCGCAGTCCTGATGAGTGGCACAAACTGTCCTCCTGGTTCGTCCGTAACCGCATCTACTGCTGCAACATGACCTGGCTGATCCAGGTCCCCAGGATCTAGTATGTACTTTCCCATCTGAGACGCGAAAGCCTGACTTCATCCCGCCTGCCTCGCCTTCTCTGCACAAACAAGAAAGATGTAGCGCCTCTAGACACAAAAAAGCTTTGTTAAAGCGGAGCTCAGAACAGGGTCCTGGGTACTTGGTTTTGTCCAATCTGGGTTCAGCACTCCTGACCAAAGACAGGAATTAGGAAGATCATTTCAGTACAGTTTTCTAACCAAGTTTTGGGGTTTTGTTTTTTAAAACATGGGACTTCACGCAGATCACAAAATAACTTATTGAGAATATTTGAAAGCTAGGATGAGAACTATGTACATTTTACTATACTTTCCCTTTCTCCTGGTCTTTCTCTCTGTGTCCAGTCATTCTTTCCCATGCTTATCTGGACTGGGATGTAGCTTTCTTGTATCAGAACCTTTATTATCTGGATGCCGGCGTGGCCCAGTTGGTTAAGTGATTGACTCTTAATTACGGTTCAGGTCATGATCTCACGGTTTGTGAGTTCGAGCCCCACGTTAGACTCTGTGCTGACAGCTCAGAGCCTGCTTGAAATTCTCCAACTATCTGCCCTCTCTCTGACCTTCTCCTGCTCACCCACTCTTGCATTGCACTCTCTCCGTCTCAAAATGAATAAACATTAAAAAAAAAGAACCTTTACTACCATCTGACAATTGTCTCATTTCCAAGTGCTCAAGTTCTCCACAATCAATGAGTATTTATCAATGATATTACCATTGATAATTACTCATGACCCTCGGGGATGCTCAGCATCATTGATCTTCTATCTAACTTAAGTGTTTATATATTTTCTGGCCACCTGCCTCTGTATGCCACCCCTGTCTCCCACCCTTGTCAATGCAAGAGTTTTATCCTATTTCTTGAACCAAAAAAGTAACTTTTTGACTGGGGTAGGAATTCCTGTCTAATATCATTAAAGCAGAGAGGCAGTAGGTGTGATAAGAGCATGGACTCTGGACCTAGACTGGCTGTATTTGAATCCCAGTTTTACTATTTACTAGCAGTGTGACCTTGGGCAAGTTTCATGAGCTCTCTGCCTTTGTTTCATCATCTTTACAATGAGGGCATCTGGTTGGCTTAGTCAGTAGAGCATGGGACTCTTGATCTCCAAGTTGTGAGTTCAAGCCCCACATTAGGTGAAGAGCTTACTTAAAAATAAACTAACTAAAAAATAGGGTCATAATGGTAGCTAACATACTGAGTTGTTATAAGGATTAAATTAACTAATATTTCTGGCTACTTAAAAGAGTGGATGGCCATATGCTGAGTGCTATATAAGAGTTAGTTCGTTAGATTGTCCCTGGCTAAAGCATATCAGAAGTGTTTTGTTTTTGTTTTTCTTTTTTGAGAGACAGAGAGAGTGAGAGAGCGCACATGTGAGAGCTGGGGAGAGGGGCAGAGGGAGAGAGAGGATCCTAAGCAGGCTCTGCACTGAGTGTGGAGCCCAACACGGGGCTCGATCCCACTACCCTGGGATCATGACCTGAGCTGAAATCAACCAACTTGAGCCACCCCAGGCGCTCCAGAAGTGTTCTCGATAAATGTATCATGCTCACCATCTTATATACCACAAATAAGTCACCCAATCTTTTGCGACATAGTTCCTATATATACTCTTCATTTTCTATATGGATTTAGCTGTGAAGGTTAATATTTTTACTACAGAGGTTTTGTAGAAGAGATTGAGGCAACTGGTCCAGCAAGAAATTTATGTCTCTATGCCTCATCTAAACGGAATCCCTCTTTATGGGTAGCCAAAAAGAGTGTACCGGAGTGGACCTAGAATGGACACACTAAGTCTTTTTCTGAACATGGCATCTTGCCCTCTGATTCCTTCACACAGGGGCTGTTAATACTAAAACTATTTTCCTCGTAAATTCTCTTTATTCTTGCCTTTAGCGATGTGTTCCGATCGAAGAACTTCCTCCCACACTTCGGAAAGATGCTGGAGAATGTTTTCATGCCAGTGTTTGAGGCCACCATTAATCCCCAGGCTCACCCAGACCTCAGTGTCTTCCTTAAGCATGTAAGCATGAGCCTTTGGGCCTTCTCACTGCTGTGCGTGAGCTAGTATTGCCACAAGCTGTGATTCATTTTTGGTGCTTATCTCTGACGTTTGGTCCTTGCCTTTGGGAGCTGAAAGGTTTTCTGAGGACTGGGATCCTGTAGTCGAACTGACCCCATTGCATGGCCTACTTTTCTGGACAGATTACTGGCTTCGACAGTGTGGATGATGAGTCCAAACACAGTGGCCACATGTTCTCCTCCAAGAGTCCCAAGCCCCAGGAGTGGACCATGGAAAAGAATCCGTCTTACACTTACTATGCTTATTACATGTATGCAAACATCACGGTTCTCAACAGCCTGAGAAAGTAAGTAGACAGAACTGGAGCTAGAAGGAGATGATTCTATTTGACACACCTCTTTTGCTCAGACATTGGCACCTTGGGTGGTGAAGGGCCACTGCACTGCACTGCTAGGACACTTTCAATTGGCCCGAATCAGAAATATCTTTCCCTTGTCTTTTTCTTTGGTTTCTTTCTTTATTTAGTAGCAGGAATGGATGTTTTGGAGCCTTCAGCAACTTTCACAGTTCCTTTCTTTGCAAGTTTAGGAATTTTCACTAATCACTGCACAATTTATTATCATACTCCATACACTTCACCCTTCTTGATATACCTGGGTAAAGAATAGAGGAGTATTATAACGGGGTTTTCTGGAAACATCTCCCCCCTCAAGTGTGAGTAGGAGAAATGACAACATGGTACTTTTGGTAAATTTCCTGTTGAAACTGAAGGTAATCAAATCTTGACTTTCCTCTATACCCTCATATCCTCTGCTGCCTCTTTTTTTCAGAAGGCTATGTTCGGGAAGAATTAAGATCATGACCTGGGAATTGCCAGCTTTACCGAATCCTTTGGATGCCCCACTCTCCTTCAGAGGGTTAATTCTTTTCTTACCAGATTTTCTTATAAATTACTCCATGCCCCAAATTGCTGCCGGGTCCTAGCCAGCCACCTGTGATAACTATGGCAGTTGCCTTTCCCTAGGGAACGAGGCATGAATACTTTCCTGTTCCGACCTCACTGCGGGGAAGCAGGTGCTCTCACCCATCTCATGACAGCATTCATGACAGCAGATAATATCTCTCATGGCCTGAATTTAAAGAAGGTGAGTTGGAGGCTCTCTTCCTAATATTAACTTTTATATTGGAGCTAGAGGAATAATTTTTTCTGTATCATTGTCTCCCAACTCATTATCAACACTGGAATCAAATTAAAGTAGAGCAAAAAAAGATTTTTGAGGTTATTTAGTACAGTTCATTTCACAGAAGCCAGACAAGTAAAGGGAGCTGCTTACGATTACCTAACCAGTTAGCAGCAGAGATGAGTTAATGCAGGTCTTTCGACTTCTATTTTAGAACTCTGACAAGGGAGAATTCAGAGGTGCTTGGCTTACCTTAAACTAGTTTTTGCCAGATTTCTTGTTATAGCATGTTTTCAAATACCTCTTGTGAGAGTCAGAACTTTCTTATGAGGGATAAAAAAATGTTTCAAGGTGAAGTCTTTTCCCGAGACAGACCATGTACCTTAGGCAACTAAAACTCAAACATTTAGTTTGATTCAAGGCTACTGAAAATTGATGATCCCAAATACATGTATTCTAAATAGCATTTACATTTAAAATGATTATTTGTCTGTCCTCAGGGACTGAAAGAACATATGATCATTCTTTTGAAAGCTAAAACTTGCAGATCATGTAGTTATAACATTTCTCATTTGTATCCCTTTTTCAACATCCTTAAATAATTTTTTTCGCTTTTCCTTTTCAGAGTCCTGTGTTACAGTATTTGTTCTTCTTAGCCCAGATTCCCATCGCCATGTCGCCATTAAGTAACAACAGCTTATTTCTAGAATATGCCAAAAATCCTCTTTTAGATTTCCTCCAGAAGGGACTAATGATCTCACTGTCAACAGATGACCCGATGCAATTCCACTTTACCAAGGTACACATATGGAATCTTGAGCAATACAGGCATCTTTGGAGGGATTGCTGTTTTCCATCCAGAATTTCAAAGTCAAATCAAGGTGTTTCAATATACTTTTTCTGCTGGATGCTTGTTATTTTTTTTTAATATGCTTCTTTTCTTCTTTCTTTCTTTCTCTCTTTCTCTCTTTCTCTTTTTCTTTTTTTTGCCTCATGTAAATAAATAACCTAAGGAGCCCCTAATGGAAGAATACGCCATTGCTGCCCAAGTGTTCAAACTGAGTACCTGCGATATGTGTGAAGTGGCAAGAAACAGTGTTCTGCAATGT
Organism: Acinonyx jubatus; assembly: GCF_027475565.1. Lineage (NCBI taxonomy): Eukaryota > Metazoa > Chordata > Mammalia > Carnivora > Felidae > Acinonyx > Acinonyx jubatus. The sequence goes on along the minus strand of NC_069381.1, from coordinate 96,432,439 downwards.
GGAATTTCTCATGAGGTAGACCTGTCCTTGGCTGGCTGTCCTTCTGTGCATAGGATCTGGAAACTGAGTAATGAAAAGATAGTTGGGGAAACACATGTAGAAAAATTATCCCGCAAATCATACGCAAATACTATGGCCAGGGATTAGAAAGAATTCTTCTATCTCTCTGGCTATGCCTTTGGGCAAGGAAAATAAAACACATTTGACTTCTCAGCAGACCATGTGTACTGAAGCACTGGATAAGTGCTTTTACTGGTTTATGTTTTCCTTTTGTCAGTAAGTAATATAAGGAAGGGATCTTTGTGGAAGATGTAATTACTGTCTATATCAGGATAAAAAGACAACAATCATTCTCCTTTCTTTTCTCTTACAGGAGAAAGCAAAGTTCCTGGGCGACAATTACCTTGAGGAAGGCCCTATGGGAAACGATATCCGGAAGACAAATGTAGCCCAAATCCGCATGGCCTATCGCTATGAAACCTGGTGTTATGAACTTAATTTAATTGCTGAAGGCCTTAAATCGGGAGAATAAAGCAAATAAACCAAATAATAATGTGGGTGAGATTTTCATTAGAGAATATGAATAATATTTACCAGTTACTGAATCCTTACTGTAAACCAATGATTGTACCACTGACATTATTTCATTTAATTATTTTCACTTTATGAAGTAGAAAATGTTATCTTCATTTTGGAGAAGATGAGTAAACTGAAGTTAGTGAAGTTAATAACCTGCACAAGGACACATCTATTGAGAGGTAGCAATGGGGACGTAGGTTTGTGTGACTCTAGAGTCACTATGACTTACAGGTGAAACATTTGGTAGTATTTTTTGCCCTGCCTTATTAACAATTAATAATAGTTAATAATACATATTATTATTAACATAATAACTATTAAGTCAAGGCAAAAATACTAGCGAATGACTTGTTATTGGGAGAATGTAGGCTTAAAATTTTTTTTTTTGATGTTTATTTATATTTGAAGGAGAAGGAAACAGAGCATGAGCTGGAAGGGGTAGAAAGAGAGGGAGACACAGAATCCAAAGCAGACTCCAGGCTCTGAGCTGTCAGCAAAGAACCCAATGAGGGGCTCGAACTCAAGAGAGGTGAGATCAGGACCTGAGCCAAAGTTGGATGCCCAACCCACTGAGCCACCCAGGAGCCCCAGGGAGAAATGCAGGCTTTGGGTTTACAGAATGAACTTTGCTTGAGGCACTTAGACAATTGAAAAGTCCTCTTGACGGGATACAACTGGAGACTAATGCTCTTAGACAAAAACAGGTGTCGTCCAATATAGAAAATATGTACCTATGAGCTATTACGCTTAGGTAGAATTTATCTTATCCAAAGATGATCAGTTTTAAGGATATAATTGCCAATAAAGTTATAGCCAGCTGTCATTGTACATTTCAAATAACTTTTTAGGAACCTATCTGTTACTCAAGGCCAGGTAGAATTCCAATTAGCTAGACTATACTTCTACATGTACAACTGTGTTGCCATCTAGTGGCTGGGCTGATAGTTCATTTAACTTATTAAATAAACAATTACTGATGAACTGCTCAAGTATCAGGTAGTATTCTAGGCAGCAAAGGTGTAAAGAATAAGATTTCATTCCTACTCTCCTGTTGTTCACAGTGTGAAATGATAGAGTGAGTGGATACAAATGTGAAAAAGAACATTTTGTGAAACACCTCAGGAAGTAATGACTTCTCAAATGGAAAAACAAAAATAAAGGCAAATTCCTGCATGTTTCCACATTCTACACAGGTAGCTATAAGCATGGGTGTGATCCTGACAGCGTGTTTATACTAGCCCTAGTATAAGAATCCTCTCCCTGGTTTCTGAAGTTGAACTTCTGTTTGCTGAGTATTTATATGTCCCTTAGAGAACCTGATTTTATTTCTACCTTGTCCTCTATATCATCAAAATAATAGAGATTGGTAAATTAAACATTCTAGTCTCAGATTTAAAAGGCATTAACTACCATTAGTTATATCTCCAGATCACCCATGAGAGGGCAGTAGAATACATACATGTTAATTCATTTATTACAGACATAGAAACCATGCCAGATTTGGAATTCAATCTGCCTCATTTTGCCACATAACCTTCCTGAATGTAAAGTTTGAACTCTGAAATCAATTTGAATTTTGAAATAAAATTTAAAACCACACTATTCTAGCTTAAAATTTCATCTTAGACAATTGTTTGAGAAGTTTTCTAAATATAGAAGTATGGAGGTGGGGTTGAGGGGGGTAGTCCATAAAGATCTCTGCTCAAAATTTACTGCAAAATATATTGACTTTTTTTCCTCAGTGAAACACGATTTTTAAAAATGTCTTGTCATTACTCTCCCTCCTCCCCCCCCCATTATAGAAGGTAATTCCTGTTTCATTGTCCACAACTCATGGTTTCACAACGGTGTGGGATATGCGGCCTTTACTGCTTAGGCTAAATTGGCTTGTGACAGTCATCTGCGATGTGTAACCAAACACCTCTTTCTGGCAGTCTTCTATTTTGGTACCTCTCTGTGAACAGATGTGGGAAGATTTTGGTCAAACCCAAGAGGCTCTGGTGGGGAGCGGTGGGGTGGGGTGGGGTGGAATGGGGCGGGACGAGGTGGGGTGGGGTGGTTGGCGAGTGCCTGGGAAACAGGCTTAACTCATCCTGACTCGCAGCCTTGGTGAAACTGGGCTGCTGCTCGCAGTAGGCACAGCGCCATGCACATACCTGAGTGTGAGCGTGTTGCAGGCGTAGTGCTTAGGCATGTGTGTCACAACAGGGCGTGGGGGCCGACCTCAGGCACTGGGAGTATCAAAGGCGCCTTGCTCTGGGATTTCAAACCTCAGGTGTTCGGAGCGTTATTCGCATCTGTGTACGTTTCAAGTTGGCAGTGGACTGCAATGGCAAGAGATAATTTTATGGCTTCCTTGAGTGAGGTTTCATTTGGATTCCTCGATTAAACTAGGTGGCCGTGAAGAGTCAACCTTCATGCAAATTCAGGTCCATCGCCGTGGGGTCAATAGGACCGTAGGCACGGCTACTGCGATGGGGCTTTGGCTTGAGATCTCGGCCGGCGTCCGGGCGCGTAAGGTCCGCGGGACAAGGTTCTGGCCCCCGGGCCGCCTGGAACGGGGGCGGTTCCCCTCTCGACGGTTCCCGGGCGGTGCCGGGGGCGGGCCGGAGCGTGAAGGGTGGGAAGAGGAGCCAATGAGAACCCGGCTTTTCCGGGCGGGGTGGGGCCGCGGCCGGGCGGGGCGGGGCCTTCGACTGGGCCTGCGGGGGCGGGGCGCAGCAGGCCACGAGTGCTAGCGCCAAGAGCTGGCGCCTCCGCCGTGAGAGCGAGAACCTCGCAGCCCGGCCGTGGGGGCGACGTGGAGGTCGAAGGCAGGTAGGTGCGGGGCGATCCTGGTCGGCCTCTAAGGCGGGTGCCTCGGTCCCTCGAGGCGGTGCGTGTCGCATGCTGGGCGTCGGAAGCGGGGCAGCGGGGCTGGCAGTGAGGGAGCCGGGACGCGCGGAGGTGTCGGCCGGGCCCCGCAGTCTGGGCGCCTCCCCTGCCCGGAGGGACACGCGAGGGTCGGACCCGAGCCCGGCGACAACTGGCGTCGGGAGCCCGGCTGGTGGGCCGCGGTGGCTGTGGCGGAGCCTGGCGAGGCGTCTCTCCGCCGCTCACCTCGGGGCCCGAGACCAGGGGCCGGGGGCGCTCGGCAGTCTTAGGGACGGGAGAGGGAGCGCGCCATCCAGGAGGAAACGTGGGGCTGTCGCCGGGACTGGCCGGCGAGTTTGAACGTCCACAGGCAGAGACCGTGGACTTTTAAACATTTGTGTGTGTTTCGATTCTTAACAGAATCTGAGGAGCACAATATTGAAAGTCGTCAAGTAGGATTTTGATTTTAAAATCGGACAGTGGGACATCTAAGAACTTTTGAGTAACTAGTATAGCAGAGGATGATTAGATTGTGAGTCAAGGGCTGGAGTCTCCGCCAGGACCCACATAACACATGTGATACCTCAGTCAAAACTACTGTGAAACTGGGACGCTCGCGCCCAGGGGTGTTGAGAGCCAAAGGAAATGAGTGAGAGTCGTCTGTAAATGTTAGGTATTGAAATTGATGCATCAGCAGCATGCATATTCTGTAAAGAAACTACTAAACGCCAGACACGTAGTAGGCACTATGTAAATCTTTACCCCGAGGCTAGTGATTCACCTCCAGTGTTTTAGATAAAAGTCTTAAATCTTTGTTTTCTGCGTAAATTGTTTAAGCTCCTTTTTTTCCCCCAGAATCGCCATTGCTTGAAGTGTGGTCCATTTTTAACTGATTAATAAATTTTTCCAGAATAGCACATATTATCTATACATTGTTACTGAATTATTTATCATGAAGTTAGGTAGCAATCGAATACATAATTTACTTTTTTTGCTTTAGGTAAGTAGTTCTAGTTTAAGTTACCTGGTAAAGTAAGCTGGGAGTATGGCTTCAAATCAAGACTTTCATTTGCTTTTGTAGGATTTAAGTCCTTCAAAACAAAATTACTATGTAGCTGTATTTTTTTGTACATTTATTATAGACACTTGCGTTCTTTTCCATGGATATGTGAATGTATAAGGGGTTTTAGGGGGAGAACGGAAATAAAAAAAGGGAATAGCAATTTGTTACCATCAGACTTACTGGGGATATTTGTAGGTGGTTCTGAAGTAGTTTCCCAGGTAGAAACCTGGAAATATAGTAATTGTACCTCTTGGCCTTTCATCAGGGTTTTTTTAATATTTAATATGGCAAAAGATTTTTAAAAATGCAGATATAAAGGAAGAATATTGGTTTTTTTTGATGTGACAATAGACAGTTTTCTAAACCTGGAAATTATATTTTAAAAGATCTGTAGCGTGTCTTATAGACAAGAATTTTAGACCAAAGGAGACTAAAAGTAAATCAGATGGAGTAGAGGGAAGGTTCCCAGTGAACATAATTTGTGTGTTGCTTTAAAAGTTTTATGTTTCAGCAGTTCAGTGGAAGATAGGTGTTTTGAAACTACTAAAACAATTTTAAATGTTTTAAATATGTACTCTGTATATAAATTTTGCTGTGATTTGTAATTTGTTGATTTTGGAGGTCTGAAGCCTTACTGTCACATTATTTATTGAGCACTTGCTATATTCCAGGGCACCGTTTTAGCACTTACATTGTATTTGGGTATGAGAAGAATATAATTCCTTCCTTCTAGGAGATTGCACTCTACCAAGTGGGCTAAAATAAGTAGTAAGAAAGCTGTTTTTAAAACTGATGATAGCATCAGTCAGCATTTATTGGGACCTACTTTGAGCCAGGCAGTGTTCTAAATTCTGTACGTGCATTACTTATTTAATCCTTAAGACAGCACCATGAGGGGTGTCATTATTTTGGTCTCCTCATTGAAAGACATAGAGGTTGAGTAACGCCCCTGTCAAACAGCCTAGGCAGCAAAGCTAGCATTCGAACCAGACAGTTAGACTCCAGAAATCCTGATCTCAACCTCTGCATTATACTGAGTTTCAAATTCTGTGAGTGGAATACAAATCAAATCCAATGTGTATTTAAAAGAGAGTTCTGTAAAGAACTTCTTCAAAAAAGAAGCAGAGAGAGAAAGAAACAGGTATTGCAAGATGTAGATGAAAGCTTGTCCAGGCTACAGTTTAATTATACTTTGTATATAAGACCATTTTCCCCCCACCCTGGTGAATGCCTCGGGATTCTTTTTGTTTCTAAACTCTCAGTCACTCAGTTACTACAATTATGGTATTATCTTAATAATAGAACAGGTGATTATTTTTCAACAAGGAGTTTAAAATATCTGTTCTCAGACCAAAAGTGAAATGTTAGATTTAAGAAAAAAAAAAATGCTTCCCTGCCTTCAAAAAGCTTATAACCAGAGATGGCTGGGTGGCTCGGTCGGTTAAATGACTGACTCTTGATTTTGGCTCAGATCGCGATCCCAGGATCTTGGGGATTGAGCCCCGAGTCCGGCTCCGCACTGCACATGGAGCCTGGTTAAGATTCTCTCTCTCCCCCTCTGCCCTCTCCCCTGCTTGCACTCTCTTTCTCTCTCTAAAATTAAAAAAAAATTTTGTTTCAAAAAGCATATAAGCAGACATGTAAATAAGTCCCTACAATTTCAGTGTGATAAGAGTTAAAACAGAGATTGAGACAGAATTTAGTGGGAATAGTGATGAGGGAAAATAATTCTGTGTATGATAGGGAGGAAGATTGGAGAGGAGATACCATATTTGAATTTGGCTTTGCAGGATGAATAGCAGTTAACTGAGTTGAGGAAGGAATTAGAAGATATGGATGAGAACAAGAATATTATGTGGAAGTTTATGGTATGTGTGAGGGGTGTATTGTAGTTTATTGCCTAAAGATGAGAGTGTATGAAGATGAGAGGCTGGGCTAAAGGGGATGGTGCCTGGAACCAAGCTGGAAAAAGAAAATTGCTGAGTTTGATTATGGTGGCATTAGGGTCACTGAAATTGCTAGAAATGAGGTGAGTGTGGGGTTTCAGTGTCTCTCCTTGGGAATAATGAAGACTTGTCCGGTTTGGCAAAGTGTTTCACTATAGAATATGGTGTTAAAAGCTGTTTTAATACTTTGAAGTACAAGAAGTGTCCTAAAACAACATACAGATTTAGCTAAATAAAAAGTTAGGACTCAGAAAAAAGAAGTTGGCTGGTGCCACGCAGTGAAGAGTTTCTGTATCATGTTAGGGACTTTGGACTCGATTCTAAAGACAAGGGAGAGCCAGTGAAGGATGGTAGGTAATTAGGAAAGATAATATGGTGGTACGGTGTGGAGGCTGGATGGGATGGAGAGAGGCAGAAGATAAAGAGGTAAGTTAGAAGGCTTAACGCTATTGAAATCGTCCAGATAAGAGAGGATAGGGCCTGGAGTGGGGAAATCGTAATAGAGAAGAGGAGAGGACATGTCAAGATGTAGAATTTACAGGGGCCTCAAAAGTGATTGGCTTTGAAGGTGAACAGAAAAAGTAAATGCCTTAGTTTCTTAGTTTGGGAAACCGTGGTTAGGAGAACTTGTTTTATTTTTTAATGTGAGAGGAAGATCATTGTTTCAGTGTTGAACACGTTGAGTTTGAAGTGTGTCTGTCTGGAGCATTCAGGTAGAAATGTCAGGTCGGGAGGATCCAGAGCCCAGGAGGGAGGCTGAGATTGGTGATCCAGATTTCAGAGTTAGCCAGTAAGTGGTATTTGAAGCCTTAAGAGCAGAGGAAATTGCTCAGGGAGAGCAATCATACGATATGATTCTTGATCTCAGGGTTGTGAGTTTGGGCCCCATGTTGGGTGTAGAGATTTACTTCAAAATAAAATCTTAAAAACATAAAATAGTAAAATAAAATTTTATTCGGGAGTCACTCATTTATTCCAGAAGTGTATTGCCTGAGGTATTATTGGAGTTCCTGTTTATTAAAGCAAACAAACAAACAAATGAAACAACTTTATAGCAAATTCACAGCCATACAAGAATGTAGACCTTCTAGTTTTATTACAGAATTCTTTTTCCTCCTCTGTACTTTCTATTTCTGTGCATATATTGCCAATTTAGCTTGAGTCAAACCTATGAAAGCATATGACTATACCCTCACTCAATTGTTAGCTCTCGGAAGTCAGAGAAAGTGCTTTTTTTTCCGAAGAGATCTTCACTTCCCATAAATATGGATTATTAATAAATGTTTGTTGGTTGATTCATCTTCATAACCAACCTTACTCAATTTTGGCTCCAAGTGGCTTAGCCATCTCCAAAATTCATATTCATCCCCAAAGAATGAAGGTTTGCCACCACTGAGGAAACTCAAAAGAATGTGGTATGGCTTTGAAAGCATTTTCAAAAATGGACTTTCGGAAATATTTTCCTAATTTGTAGTATCATTAGAATAAACGTATGATCTCTTAAGGGAGAAGGTGGCAAACTTTCTCTGTAAAGGGCTAGAATGGTAAATACTAGACTTTGTGGGCCATATGTCTCTGTCACAGCTACGCAATTCTGCTATAAAAAGCCATGGACAATACTTCAATGAATGAACATGGGCTCTGTTCCAATGAAAGTTCGTTTATGGTCACTAAAATCTGAATTTCATATAATTTTCACATATCACAGAATATTATACTTCTTTGATTATTTTTTCAACCATTTAAAAATGTAAAAACCGGGCTTTGTTCAGAGGCCATACAGAAACAGGTGATGGGCCACATTTGGTTGATCCTGTAATAAGGAGTGTTTTTTTAAGTACTTAGATTTGTAAGTTTAGTTTTACTTATTTTTAACTTTTTAAAAATGTTTATTTTTTTTTGAGAGAGAGGAGACAGAGTACGAGTGGGGGAGGGGCAGAGAGGGAGACACAGAATCCCAAGCAGGCTCCAGGCTCCGAAATGTCAGCACAGAGCCCACGAACTGTGACATCATGACCTGAGCTGATGTCAGCCACCTAACCAACAGAGCCACCGAGGCGCCCTTGTAAGTTTAGTTTTAAAAAAAGTTCTTCAGGGGCGCCTGGGTGGCTCAGTCGGTTAAGCTTCCAGCTTCGGCTCAGGTCATGATCTCACGGTTCGTGAGTTCGAGCCCCACATCGGGCTCTGTGCTGAGAGCCTAGAGCCTGCTTCGGATTCTGTGTCCCCCTCTCTTTCTGCCCCTCTCTTGCTTGTACTCTGTCTCTCTCTCTCTCTCTCTCTCAAGAATAAATGAAACGCTAAAAAAATTTTTTTTTAAATAAACAAAAAAAATAAAAAAAATAAAAAAAGTTCTTCAGAGTTATACCTCCTGCTTTTAAATTCTAATACATTTCTTGAAACCTATGGAAATTTTAAGTTCATCCTCCTTTTCTTTCATATAACAGGTGGAAAATATTCCCCTTATTGTTTTAGAACCTGAGACACAGAGAAGTGGATTAACTTGGACAATGTCAGGATCAAAAATACGTTTGGAAATATTTTCAGTATTCAGTGCTTCTTACTAAATTAATAAAATGGCGATCTGTTTGCCTCAGTGAAAGTGGGGATTTTGAAAACTGGGTGAAATAAAAGACCAAAACTTGAAGGATTATCCTGCACTGGTTCCAAGAGGGTTAGACAGGAGGGAATCTTTGATCTTTTTCCTCTCTGACTTAAATAAATAATTTTTATCCTATAGAAAAGAAAACATGCAATTTTTCTTCACTTCATGGGCATTAGAACGGGTTGTAAGATTGAAGTATTAAGTAAATGATGGTGAGGTAAGAGAAGGAAATGTAAAGGACTTACTTCTTCACATCTAGCTATCTCAGATGTTTCTCTTATACCCCCTGTTTTTGAAAAGGAAATTCAATATTTTTATCCTTATAAGTCTTAGATTCCTGGGTAGCAGCCTGAGAATGGACTCTTTAGCATTCAACTTAGGCAGTATTAATCCACTTATATTAGTTAAAGTTTATTATTTATGCTCTATTTTTTTAAAGTTAGATTTCTTGAGGTGTCTGGGTGGCTCAGTCAGTTAAGCGTCCGACTTCAGCTCAGGTCATGATCTCAGGGTCCGTGAGTTCGAGCCCCGTGTCGGCCTCTGTGCTGACAGCTCAGAGCCTGGAGCCTGCTTCAGATTTTGTGTCTCCCTCTCTCTCTGACCCTCCCCCATTTATGCTCTGTCTCTCTCTGTCTCAAAAATAAATAAATAAATAAATAAATAAATAAATAAATAAATAAATATTGATTAAAAAAATAAAGTTAGATTTCTGACTTTGGAAGTGTTTACAGCAGTGATAAATGTTTACAGCAGAGGACATGGAAGAAAATTATTAATTTTCCTTCAAAGTTACAAATGGCATACGTGTGGATTTTTTTGTGTGGATGTTATTTTTTTTTAATTTTTTAATGTTTATTTATTTTTGAGAGAGAAAGAGACAGAGCACAAGCAGAAGAGAGGCAAGAGAAAGAGAGAGGGAAACACAGAATCTGAAAGAGGTTTCAGGCTCTCAGAAGTCAGCACAGAGCCTGACATGGGGCTGGAACTCAGGAACTGTGAGACCATGACCTGAGCCGAAGTCAGATGCTTAACCGATTGAGCCACTCAGGCACCCCATGTGTGGATGTTAAATTTTAGGACAGATTGTGGGGTGTGTGTGTGTGTGTGTGTGTGTGTGTGTGTGCGCGTGTGTGTTATTCTTGCAGCTACTTACTTAAAAGAGATGTGCTTTTTTTCTTTCTTTTTATCTACCAGAGTAAAAAAACAAAAAACACCAGCTATCTAGAATATGTTTGAATTGGTTACTTAGCAATATGAAGCATAGTTTTATATTTAAATTTTTTAATGTTTATTTATTTATTTTGAGAGAGAGAGAGCCAAGGAAGAGGAGAGAGAACCCCAAACAGGCTCCACATTGTCAGCACAGAGCTGGACACAGGCCTTGAGCTCACAAACTGTGAGATCATGACCTGAACCTAAATCAAGAGTCAAACGCTTAACCCACTGAGCCACCCAGGTGCCCCGATATTTAAATATTTAGCTGTATTCTTTGGTACTCTGATTATTTAAGAGTCTGTTAAGGCCGATGATAATAGGACCTGCTGGGAGGAAATGACACAGCCGGCTCTACAACAGCATTCACTCAAACTGTCTTTTCCCTGGTCCCTGCTTAAACTGGAAGGGGTAACATGGAACAGAAGAGGAACGTTATGTGAACTAAAGTAATGGCCCATTTGAGCGTGATCATAGCGCAGTGGTTATCATCACCCAGTTCATTTAGATGAGCAGAATTCAAGGTCAAGCAAAATGTAGCAGAACTGTATTGGCCTCTGGTGAAAATGGTGAGATGCTGTCTAACCAAGTCTTATTTGTGAACTTTAAATGTGTTCCTAAAGTGTAGTATTCTTAAGAGTTCAGTGATAATGATAATTTAAGAGAAAATGAGATCCATTTGTCCTTAGAATTTATTACTTAGCTATCAGAAGAAGAAGGCATGAAGTAACGAATACAGAAACATGTTCAATAGCTGCATTTGGATGTACAAAAATGTTGAGAAAATAGTGAGTTGAGAAAGAGTCTAAGACTTTTAATGAAGATTATTTAAAATATGGGTTTATCAAATGTGCAAAACCTGACTAAAATGACAGACTCTGTATTTGTATTAATGTTGCAAATGAAAGTTAAACATCTTTAAAATTAAAAAAGACTCTTGGAAACATAGCATACTGGACTTTTCAGTAAACCTTTCCAGATATTTTCAAAGAAAAAAATGTAAAATGATCACAGTTTCCTTTTTATTCATGGACCTTTCCTGGAAGAGACTCATTATTGTTTTATTTCGTTGTCTATCAGTGGCGGAAGAGAAAAATGGCTACATACCTCTTGGAAAAAAGTATTCATCTAGAATTGATGGATGTTATGTTTATGATTTTTGATGATATATCAGCTGAAAATTAAAACTTCACCTCTTAGTGATGACATACCCCCATTCTATACCATTATGGGACATTTCATCATGCTGATGAGGTGGCTAGAGTGAGATACAGATATCACAGTCCAGATATTATAAGTTGTACTATACTTTTAGTTTGTCAAGAAAATGACTTCTTGTGGCTTAGTTCTTCATTTACTCTGACGAATGAGTCTATGACATTGCTTACTTATCATCATTTTGTATTATGACCAAATAATACATTTCTAAATTGCAAAGTAGAAAGAATGTAGTACTATTTTTGCCATTCACATCAACTCATTGTTTCAAGGAGGATTTTCAACCCTGACCCAATTCAAAACAAAAGAATAAAAGACTCTCGTGATCCTGATAAGTACATAGCATTGTCTTTGTGTTTTCCAGACTGGAATTAATTTATGAACAGGAAAAGTCACCCACTGCATTACATTGGATCTTTGTTAATTGTATATTTTTTATACTATATTATATTATATTATATTATATTATATTATATTATATTATATATAATTTATTTTATATTACTTATTTTGGAATTTTAAATGTATTTGCATAATGGGAACATAACATTTGATGTTCACTTTATGTTTTACTTTATCATATGGTAATTATCTTATGAAACTTCTATTTCAGGTGTGTGTGTGTGTGCATGTGTTTGTGTGTGTATTATGACAAAACATGTATTTCTTGCCATGGGTTTGGTTAGGGCAGTTCATGAAACACTGGCCTAAGAAGGACTTGATTGAATAGGCAGTCCTCTCTCACTAAGCAGGCTAAAGAACCTTGGCAATTGCGTGTGTATGTTCTATAAAACCAGACCGACATACACTTCTGCTGTTACTGCCGGGAGATGATCCCGTTTTGATTTTCCATTCATTCCTCCCCAGAAAAACTACAATCACCTGCTGTATCTCCTCCTCTGTTGATGTTATGTGTTCCTGTTTCCTTGTGTTTATTAATTTCCTCAAACCCAATTTCTCCCCACAAACATGCCTCTTCTTCACTCAGTACCCAAGACTTCACTTTTGCCCTCATCATATCACCGGGTTCCTTGGCTCCACTGATCTTCCATTATTTACACCGAAAGCCAAGGCAAGGCATTCCCCTGAGTGGAGAAAATGACTAGTTTTTCTATCTTTGGCACTAGTCTATTTTGTTCACTCTTGTGCCCAGCTTTAGGAGAGAGATGAAGAGTCACGTAGGCTAGACCCTCTATGAATCATGCTATCCAGCTTCAATCAAATGTCCAGCCATTAATCTATTAACTATCCACCTTGTTGTTGAGTAGCTCTTGAAGATTTTATCCTCAAGTAGCCAGGCTTCTTCTCTAAAATGGCCGGGCTATTTTATTTTCATAGATTACAGCCTGGTACACCATGAGCAAGCTTCACTGACTTGGTGTGAGAAAGTTTACCTGACTTGATCTGAGCCTTCGTTACACTGTACATACTTTCTTGTCTTTTTCCCAGTTCTGTAAGCACTCCCATCCTTCTCAGACTCTTAAGCCTCTTTCTTCCATGAGACCTAACCTGCCTCAAGCCTCTTCCATGTTTCATCCTTTGTGGATCTTGTTTGTTTGTTTTGTTTGTTTGTTTTTGCTTCAATTTAAAAACATGTATAGGCTCTTTTCCCCAACTTTAAACTATTGTGTTTGAGGTTGCTTGCCCCTTTTGTTTTTATTTTTCTCACCAATTTTACAAAAAAATGTTGTATTCGTTTGCTCACTGATTGTCTTCATAAGCTGTAGCTAGCTGTTAGCTGTCCTTACTGTCCCTTTGACACCATTTATTTAATGCCCTGTCATCAAAAACAAGGACCTTTCTCAGTCGTTACTCTCCTTACTTATAAAACACTGATGTGCCTCTTCCTCTTCTTTTTAGGACATTTTCTTCCCATCTTGTCTGTGATCCACATTCTCCTGGTTCTGTTAGCTCTCCCAGTCTTGCCCATTCTTTATCTGGTTCTGTCTTTTCTTCTCATTTACAGTTTCTAATCATGATTCATGTTCTCAAAGGTTTAGCCCCTACCTCTGCTTTTTGAAAAACTCTCCGCTTACCTCCCATTTGAGACTTTTGCTTTACTGGGATACAGAATAAAGTGATATAGTCATTGGCAAATACGTACATACATACATATATGCATAAATCATACATACATACAAACTCTCTGCTTAGGGAACCTGTAGGTTCTTGCTTCTTTTTTTTCAATGTCACACCTATCTTAAACCTTCTTTACCCTCGATTTTTCCATCTTTCACTTTACTCCCAGCAGATAATCGCCCTTGTTATCTCAAAGAGAAAAGAGCAGCCATCAGAGGAGAGGTTCATCAGCGTAAGGCCCCTACACCTACATATATACCTGCATCCTTACCTTTCTTTCCTCATTACCTTCTGTTCCCAGGGAAGCACTCTTCTTCTTCCTGACAAATGCTAATCCCTGCAGCTCCAGTTGGAGGCCACACCCTGCCTCCCTCTTGGGGTTTGCTCTCAGACCTTTGTTTCTTCTCTACTGATTCCTTTCCACCACTGTTTAAACAAGCTTAGCTCTCCTCTATCCTTAAAAAAAAAAAAAGGCTTTCCTGAGCCCTGTATTCCTGTTCAGCTACCACTCTGTTGTCCACTTGCCTCCCTGGATAAACCCCTTGAAAGGATTGGCTGCAGTTGCTGTTTCCATTCTTTTTTCCCACCCACTTCTCATTTCACTGTGACCCCTGCCATGCCACTGAACCTGCACTTACCCAAGTTCTTATGACCAACAGACACTCAAGTCTTTACCTTATTTGACCTTTTAATGGTGTATCTGTCACTGCTGACCATTCTTTTCTGTTTAAGGATTCTCTTCCTTTGACTTCCACGACTCTACACACTCCTGGTATTTTCTTCCATCTTTTATCTACATTTATGACTTAAATTGCCATCTTTGACAGAAGAGGCCTGACCTAGAATGTCCTAGAACTGACCTGTTTTGGATTAGTAATATTTTTAGAGTGTATAATGCTTGATGCCAACAGAACGTGATGATCTACAAAAGTCATTTAAAAAAATAAATTATGATTCTGTGGTGACAAAGGATGTGTGGCCTGGTATGGTAAGAAATAAATTAGTTTGTAAAGTTTGTGCGGATACCACAGTGAGATGCCACAACGTTAACAGAATGGCTGAAATCAAAAAGCCTAATAGTCTAAGTCCTGGTGAGATGAAGGAGTGGCCAGAACTCATACACTACTAGGGAGGGTGTAAATTGGTACAACCCCCTTTGACAGGTCTTTGGCAGTGTCTGTTAAAGTGAAGTGTATGATCGACAGTAGCCAAACTATGGAAAGAGCCAAAATGTCCATCGATGGATGAATGGATAAAGAAGATGTGCTATATATATATATATATATACACATATATATATGTGTGTATATATATATATACACATATATATGTGTGTATATATATATACACACATATATATATGTGTATATATATATGTGTGTGTATATATATATATATACACACACACACAATGGAGTATTACTTGGCAATCAAAAAGAATGAAATCTTGCCATTTGCAACTACGTGGATGGAACTGGAAGGCATTATGCTACGTGAAATTAGTCAGAGAAAGACAAATATATGACCTCACTCATATGAGGACTTTAAGATACAAAACAGATGATTAATTAATTAATTAATTAATTAAAAAAAATAAAGTGAAGTGTATGTCTGCCCTATAACCAGCAATTCTACTGCTAGGTAATACCCAAGAGATTTAAATAAGTGACTATATACATTAAAAACACATAGAAGAATGTTTATAAGAGCTTTCCTCATAATAGTCAAAACCGGGAACAAATGTTCATGTCTGTCAACAGGAGAATGAATTAATAAATGCTGGTGTTTCTATTAGATGGAATAATACTCAGCAAGGGAAAAAAAACCCTGTTGTTATATACAATAGCATGAATGAATCCTACAGATACTATTTTGCACAAAAGAAACCATACACAAAATACTACTACTGTATGATTTTGTTTAAATGAAATTCAAGAAAAGGCAAAACTAATCCGTGGATTGAAGTCAGATGGGTGATTTCTTCTGGGGGATGGTTACTGCCTGAAAAGGGACACGAAGGAACCTGAGGTGTGACGGGTGGTTTACACAGGGTATTCATATGTGAAAGTTCTTTGAGCTGTACGCTTAGGATTAGTGGACTTTATGTGCTTTATATATGCTACACTAAAAAAAAGAAAAAAATTTACACATCTTAGAAAACTCTTGGCACATAATAAGTGCTTCAGAAGTATTTGGTCTGGCGCCTGGCTGGCTTAGTTGGTGCAGCATGCGACTCTTGATCTCGGGGTCATGAGCTTGAGCTTCACGTTGAGTGAAGAGATTACTTAAAAAAAAAAAAAAAAGAAAATATTTGTTACTGTTGTTCTATTTGTCAGGAATGCCTCTCAGTTTTGTTCTTTTGGTAGATGCTTTCTCATCTGTCAAATTTCATTTAATAATAAACTGCCTATAATTATATATAAATGTCCTGTAAGTGTGTTTGTATTTTATTTTCATGTGTATGATTTTCTAATGGGATATAGTGTGGAGTGAAAGGTACATAGACTGGTTTCAGAGTATGGTTCTGTCACTTAACCACGTGGCTTTGCACCTCTGTTTTCTGTCTGTAAATGAGGACAATAATACCTGCCTGTGGCACAGATTTTTTGCCAACTCTAATGTCCATTCTCTTAAGACACAGAAGTCAATTTTTTGGCTGGGCACATTGCAGGATAAAAAGATGAATGATTGCGGTGCCTGGGGTGGCTCAGTCGGTTAAGCGTCCGACTCTTGGTTTTGGCTCAGGTCATGACCTCGTGGTTTGTGGGTTCGAGCCCCACAATGGACTCTGTCCTGACAGTGTGGAGCCTGTGTGGGGTTCTCTCTCTCCCCACTCTCTCTGCCCCTACCCAACTCGTGCTCTATCTCTCTCTTAAAATAAATAAACTTAAAAAAAAAAAAAGATGACTGATTATGTTTCCCAGTCTCACATGTATCTAGTACATGTGACTAAGTCCTGGTCAGTGGGCAATCAGCAAAAGCATTATATGGGACTTTCAGGAATGCTGCTTTAATAGAGCTGCCTTTTTTCCTTTCTACTTCCTGGAATGCACGTGTAATAGCTGGAACTCTAACAGCTCATATGAACTATGAAGTGATTGTGAAGATAGAAGCTATGCGTTGGGGATGGCATAGCAGAAGCATTGGAGCTCAAGGACCTTGGGGCACCTTAGGCTACTACTCACCTTCCTTCCTTCCTTTCTCCTCTCCTTCCTTCCTTCCTTCCTCCCTCGTTTCCTTCCTTCCAGTAAGTCTATGCCCAACGTGGAGCTCGAACTCACAACCCAGAGATCAAGAGTTGTGTGCTTCACCAACTGAGCCAGCCAGGTGCCACTCTCTCTTTTTTTAAGTGGAGAGAAACAGACATCTCTTTGTTTAAAAACATTGGCTAAGCTCCTGCCATTTTCAGTTTTTAAGTAATCTGTACACAAACTTAATTCTAACTGATATATGGACCTCAAAGAGGTGCTCCAAAAATCGATATAAAGTGACTGAAATGGTTGGCATATAATAGTTACTTAATAAAGCTCAACTGCTGTTACTGCTGTTTTAATTCCCAAAATGCCTTATATGAAGTAGGTGTTCAGAACATATATGATGAATCTTCTAAAAGTAAGTTATCTTTTTTTTTTTGAAACAAATGTTGTACAACTGATTTATGTTTATTTTTAAAAATTAGAAAATACAGGGGCGCCTGGGTGGCTCAGTCGATTAAGTGTCCAGCTTCAGCTCAGGTTATGATCTTGTGGTTTGTGAGTTCAAGCCCGGCATCAGTCTGTCTGCTGTCAGCACAGAGCCTGCTTCAGATCCTCTGTACCCCTCTCTCTTTGCCTTTCCCCTGCTTGCGTGCTCTCTCTCTCTTTCTCAAAAATAAACATCTAAAAACTAAAATTAAAAAATTTGAAAGTAAAGATTAACCAAAAGAAAACTCACCATAGTTCTATTACTTAGAGATAATCTCTGTTAACATTTTGGTATATATTCATGTTTACTTTTAAATTTTATGTATTTATTCATACAGATTTTTGAATTATACTGCACAGTCTTTTATAACATTTTTCTTTTACTTACTAGATTTTGAACAGGGTATAACTTAATAGTATTTCAGTCTATGGGTTTGCCATAATATTGTACATCTAACGTACAGTAAATAAATACATTTAATGATAGTCCCTATTAGAAATTTATTTTCCATTTTACAGTAATCTAAATCCACTCTTTCATATACATTTGTGAATTTATCCAGCGACTTCCCTTGGATAAATTATTAGAAGTGATATTTCTGCAATATTATGTGTGTTCATTTTTTTAAAAAAGCATTAAGATTTCATTTAGTATAGAAAAATGTAAAGAATGCAATGTAATTTTTTTGTTTGTTTATAACGTTTATTTTTGAGACAGAGAGAGACAGAGCATGAACGGGGGAGGGGCAGAGAGAGAGGGAGACACAGAATCTGAAGCAGGCTCCAGGCTCGGAGCCATCAGCCCAGAGCCCGACGTGGGGCTCGAACTCACGGACCGCGAGATCACGACCTGAGCTGAAGTCAGACGCTTAACCGACTGAGCCACCCAGGTGCCCCAAGAATACAATATAAAAGAGCCATTTTTCCACCATCCAAATACATCCTGTCTTAACATTAAAAAACAACAACAAAAGTATGTAATACCAGTTTAAAAAAAAGGTTCAAGCATTATGAAGTTATAAAATGGAGAGTAAAAAACTTGTTTCAAGTCCTTGCTGGTCTCATCGTTGATGATTTCTTGCTTATCCACTATAATGCAATAAGCAGCGTCCATAAAATTTAATCTTCCAAAACACTGAGTCATGGTATTACAAAAACAATACAAAAAAAATGTTTAAAGTATGGTCCGATTGTATAAAAAGTATCGGTGTGAAGATGATGAAACTTTTATTGACAGAACTGACCTTGTACTGAACCGAGAAAATCCAAATGATGGTAAGATGATCACTTCCTAACTACCCCTTTCGTTCACTTTGAGGAAGAGAAAAGGCCTAGTCCACCCACTCCATATCAGAGAAGGAGGCTGGACAGAGGAGGAGTCAGTTATATAATATTCAGTTCACATCATGGCAAGGTGTGTGTGTGTGTGTGTGAGTGTGCATGTGCACATTTGTTTGTGGATGGGTATGTATATAGATATATGTATATCTTTTTAAAAAGGTATAGAGAAGGAATCATACTAGAGAAATTGTTTCCCCCACTTTTATTTTGCACATTTTGCCATATCTACACATACATCTCTACCTCATTCTTTTTAATACTTGCATGGTACAGGTAGGTATCTCCCATTTTTTGAAAGTTCACATTAGGCTGTTTGCTTTTACGGGCAATCTACCTATGTCCCTGTTTTTGCTAACTGAAAGAAATCTGAAGAGGACATTCACTGCCACAAAGAAAGGCAAAAAGTGAAAGTAGCGTTCAGCATTTATTTTGCATTGAACTGAGCTATTATAGACACACTCAGCTAGAGTGTCTCCGCGGAGCTCCTGCCCCTGGAACTACACTCCCCATCTCAGCATCAGCCACCATGGCTTTGAACTGCATCTGTGAGCATCTATACTTTAGCTCAGTTTATTTTGTGCATCTATTAGCAAGATGTGTGCTAAGGTATCAGAATCCTGAGAGAGGCTATTTTGGGGGGTCTGGGAAAGCTGAAACAATTTTCCTTATAAATTAATGGTAATTACTTTTTCACTTTATGCCAATTTGGGTTATGAAAGGTTTCATAGAAATGCCCTATTTTCAGATGGTGGGGAGGCCTGTATTCAATGGTCAAGGTGTTCTGTTTGAGTGGCTTGTCTGTTACGCATAGGCACCCAGCTGACAGGCTGAAACCCAGCCTAAGGTTCACTTGTCAGTACTCGGTGCCAGTCTGCCCCCACTTCCTCACCCAGCCCTGGCTCTGACAGTCCACCCTGGCCACTCATCAGCCTGGCTGCCCCCTCGTTCTGCTCAGGCATTAACATCTGCAGGGCCTAGCCTCTTGACCTTGTTCAGGCCCTGTCTGCTACACCAATAGCCCTCCTATGCGCATGCTGTCCTGACTCCCCAAGCTCTGGTGCTCTCACCTCCGGCTCTGCTCTGATGTGGCTCCTTAGCATCAGGCATGGATGCCAGCCTTACACTCAGTTCCCCCTGACCCTTTAGTTCCGAACAGGCCAGGAGGAGAAGGGGAAGAGTAGTAACTATGATTGCTTCTAAGTGATATTGTTGGGCCTGAGGGTTTCATACATTACAGACCTAAAACTTCGTGTGTTTTAAATGGTAATTTGAGGAATAGGAGACATGTTTAATAACTATGTGAATGTACTTTGTGTTGCTTTTATATTGTCAAGTGAGATAAAATATCCGTTGAATGTATAATTTTGGGATGATTTGCAAACTCGAGAAATCTGTCTTCTGGCTTTTTGGCTTTAGAATAAGATAGGAAGTTACATTGTTCAGGGGATATGAATGTACGTTTTTAGGAGAGCCTGTTATGTCTATAGTTTTATATCCTTGAAAAGTACATTGTTTATATAACACTAAAAAAGGCAGGATACGAGTTCGTACATACTATAATTGCTACTATATAAAAATGTGCTTATGAAAAAAAAGACAGGAAATATACTAAAATATACTAGTGATTACCGGAGATGGTAGGCTTACAGGTATTTTCCTCTCATTTTCTCTCTCTTCAAAATTTCTAAAAAGTGGTAGTAGTACTTTATGATATTTAAAACTTTAAAAAAATGTTTCTTTTTACTTTCTGGAATTTTTTCCCAACCTTTGAACACTATAGGAAGTAAGAATTTTGCTGTCTTTATTTTCCAGTGTCTTGCTAAGAATTTAGCCAAGATTTAGTTTGTGATGTAAAAACTGTGTTACTTGGGGGCACCTCGTGGCTCAGTCCATTAAACTTCTAACTTCGGCTCAGGTCATGATCTCACGATTTGTGAGTTCAAGCGCCCCCATTGGGCTCTGTGCTGACAGCTCAGAGCCTTGAGTCTGCTTTGAATTCTGTGTCTCCCTCTCTTTCTGGCCCTCTGCCCTCGTGTTCTGTCTCTCTCTCAAAATAAATAAACATTAAAAAAAATAATAATAATAATAAAACAAGCTATTTTGAAGCTATTTGTAAAGTATACAAGTTCTAGTTTGGGACAGTTATTTCTTTAGAGGAGGTTTTGAAACGGATGATTAGATCAAAAAATTAAGATAAACCACTTAATTATTTGGATGGTTACTAACATTGCATTAATGTAATGAAATTGTAAAGTTTCATGTTATTAAACTTACTTTTATATGTAATTTTTCACACTGTGGCATTTTATAAAACTTCCTCTTCTGCTGAAACATTTAATTTGACCATTGTACCTAAGCAGCCTTTAAAATTTAGCTATGAACCAGCATTTTTTATCCCGCTCAGCAGGGGTGGATACCAATCCCTGTGTTTCTCCTATTCTGGGTAGAAGTTAAGCACTTTGAGTGATTATCTTAAGCTTCCAGTCCCTTAGTGTGAGGTGGGCAGGAAGTACCTCCCCCTTTTCCCTTAGGAGGCAAGGAAACACAAACCGCCCAATTTCTTCAAAGAAGTTCTTTATATTGTCTCTCGTAACCCTTACAACTAACTAATTATAATTCCTTTTACATAGTTTTGACGAGGGAAATGAACTGATGTTAACACAGCCAGTTTGGGGCTGCCCTACTTCATAAGCCTTGCACTTTTCTTTAGAATATGGAAGTGTTGGACTCCTATTGTTTTGATCTTGGCCTTTGAGGCCCCTGCTGAAACTCTGAGAGGACAGGAAAAGTTGCATTTGACATCCTGTTATATTAGCTGATATTATTGTTATGTCTGCCCACAAACAAGTAATACGTACTGGTTAAATGCAGAAGCTTTGGAGTAAAGCGGAACTAAGTTTGTGTTACCTGGGTAACATACCCAACCCGTTCAGTCTCAGCTTCCTCATCTACAAAAGGGGGGTAATAATAACTATTTGTCAGAGCTGTGAGAGTCAAACGTAATAATGCATGTAGGTACTAAGCACAATGCTTGGCACCTGAAACATTTAATAAGTGATAATAATGATCATTTAAAATATCACATCACCTGGGGTGCCTGAGTGGCTCAGTCGGTTGAGTGTCCTACTTCGGCTTAGGTCCTGATCTCCCAGTTCGTGGGTTTGAGCCCCGTGTCAGGCCCTGTGCTGACAGCCTGGAGCCTGGAGCCTACTTTGGATTCTGTGTCTCCCTCTCTCTCTGCTCCTCCCCAGCTCATGTTCTGTCTCTCTCTCTCTCTCCTTCAAAAATAAATAAACATTAAAAAAATTTTTTTAATAAAATAAAATATCACATCACTATGCAAAGATACCTCTTCTGTGCCACCTGGATTTTTTTCTCTTTACACTACATTTGCTGAAAATATTTGGGTTGTGGTAATTAAGTTCTCCTGCTGATAAGAGACATAAGTACTGAATTAGAGAGGACCGCTTTGACGTCGGTCATGCTATTAGTGACACTGAATACTCTCTTGTTGACTTACTACAGCATTCTTTATGGGACAGGAGCAGTGGTGTGAATAACAAATCATATCATTAGCTTATTTGGAAGATATCTTTTAAAACTTAGGGATTATGAATTTAAGAAACAAAAATCAAATGAACATGGGGAAGGGAAGGAAAAATAAGATAAAAACAGAGAGGGAGGCAAACCATAAGAGACTCTGAAATACAGAGAACAAACTGAGGGTTGCTGGCAGGGTGTTGGGGGGGGGATGGGCTAAATGGGTGAAGGGCATTAACGAGGGCACTTTTTGGGATGACCACTGGGTGTCAAATGTAAGTGATGAATCAGTAAATTCTACTCCCGAAACTATTATTACACTATATGTTAACTCACTTGGATTTAAATTTTTAAAAAATGAAAAGAAAAAAAAACTTACAGATTATATTATGTATTTTTTTCAAAGTATCTTTCTAAATTTATTTTTCTTATTTTCCTTGGTAAATTTAGTTGAGTATCTTTCAAATGTATTTGGTAAAACACTACTTTATAGGCTAACTGCATTACAGTAGTATTCTATTTAGTATTATGTTCCAGTCCAAAGATGTGGTCTCAACAGCGTACTAATTAACATATGTGTTATAACAGGGGGTGTACTGTAAGAAAATTAGTTTGCATTCTTTTCACAAACATAGCAGGAAGGCATGACGTAGAAGCCAATGAAATGGCTTGACAAAGTTGGGCAGAATATTAGATTTGAACAAATACTAGATTTGAGCAGGGCATTATCATATTGTGGGTCAACTAGATAGTCATAATCGAGTTTTGGTGAGTGGAGTGCCAACTGTATAAATTAAACTGTTGTCATCCTCTGTAGGCAGAACAATACTTTTACGTCTCTGTTTTGCTACCTCTAACATCTACACCTCTATTTTGCTCTGTTTTGCTACACCTGTGTTTCATCTTCAACTCAACTGTAGCATTTTTACACCTTTCATATCACAAATTAAAGGTGCATCCCAAAGAGATTTTGAGGTTTATAAAGGAGACAAATGGGACAAGGCAAGAGTTGCTGGGAGCTTGGTCCCTGTACTCCTGATACGAGAATCGGGTAAGGACTTTTAGTGCGCACAGCACTCCTGGCTCCTGTGAATCTAAATCCAACTCTTTATTGGTATTTGTGCTCCAGAGTAACTCTTTGGAAATCCGAATTGTCTCCTAAATTCTAAGAGGTATGGTTAGCTGAAGAGCCTGCTTCTACACTCCTAGGGATTTTGGATTTCTCTGTAAGCTCTGATATAAACTTGGCTAACTTCATGGTTTAAGATGTTGGTTTGGGAACTTAGTTCTACTTTAAGGCCTGTTTTACCAGGGGCCCATACAGCCTCTTAGGACTGGTACATTTCTGGATATGGTACACTATACAATTAACCATACCTAGCATGGCTCTAAACTAGATTATTGACTGAACACTAGATTGAAGTCTAGCTGCAACAGAAGCACAGCTACTAATTTGATTGCCAGCCTCCTTGAAATGTAGACGGAGGAACGCTTTTCTCAAATCGCATTCTTCTTTCTTCCAGCCTCTAGTGCATGTGTCCCCTGCTCCCCCAGGCTTCTTTTGTGTTTCCCTGTCATTTGGGAAAAGCCTAAGACTGTCCAGATGTAAATGACCTCTGTAGGCATGTATTTTGCACTTTTCAGAAGACAGTTCTTGGTGAGTAGTTAACAATACTGTTGCTAAGAGAGCAGATCTTAAATGTTCTCGATACAAAATAAAATAGTAATGAGTTGATGAATGTGTTAACTAACCTTAATGTGATAATCATTTCAGAGTATATGCACTTACCAAATCACGTTGTACGCCTTAAACTCACACAATATCCTATGTCAGTTATACCTCAATAAAGCTGTGGATGAAAATACGTCTTACATCTTCTCTGTACCCTGAGTTTCAAAGGAAAGAGTTGTTTGCATTTTATACTCATAAAACTTTTGGTCGCCTGGTTACTTTAGCAGACCCCTGAATATTCTCATTTTACTTGTGTAAGATGGTAAACTTTAAAGGTAATACACGTGTAAGTTGGAATACTTTACTCTGTACTCATGGTCTTCTACAGGTGCACAAGGTGATACACTGAGTTGAAAAGAGCATTAGCATTGTTTTTGTATCAGTTTTCATCTAAAAAAGCAATAAATTAGGCTGTACTAAATTAATGTACAGACTGACACTGATGCCTTCACTCCTGTCAGAGTTCATTTATGGGATTAATCCCCAGGGAAAGAGTGCTCATCCCCCAGCAAAAAGGAGTTGACAGTGACATCCTCACTTTCTGTTTACTTTTACCTGTTGCAACACATAGCAGTTTTTATGTGTCCAGCTTATGTGTGTCTAAGTAGGTAGATTTAAAAATTATATTTTATTTAAATTTTTTAAATGTTTATTTATTTTTGAGAGAGAGAGACAGAATGCAAGCAGGGGAGGTGCAGAGAGAGAGGGAGACACAGAATCTGAAGCAGGCTCCAGGCTCTGAGCTGTCAGCACAAAGGCCAACGCAGGGTTCGAACCCACAAGCGGTGAAATTGTGACCTGAGCCAAAGTGAGACACTTAACCGTCTGAGCCACCCAGGTGCTCCTTAAGATTTTATTTTTAAATAATCTCTATACCCAAAGTGGGGCTCTAACTCACAGCCCTCAGATCAAGAGTCACACATGCCACTGACTGAGCCAGCCAGGTACCCCTACAAATTATATTTTAAATGGTAGAATCATTACAATCCTTTGAGAATAGGATGAACAATAGCCTTGAAAATAATTTGTATCTCAGGGGTGCCTGGGTGGCTCAGTCAGTTAAGTATCTGACTTTGGCTCAGGTCATGACCTCGGGTTGGTGAGTTTGAGCCCCCCATCAAGACTCTGCTTTCAGCACAGAACCCGCTTCAGATCCTCTGTCCCCCTCTCCCTCTGATTCTCCCCAACTTGTTCTCTCTCTCTCTAAATAAACTTAAAAAAAAAAAAAAGAATTTGTATTTCGTGTAGTTTCTTAGTTTGTTATGGAGAAGTATTTTTAAAAGTTTAGAAGTTGAAAGTTTAAAAGTTTAAAATATTTCCTTTACCAGTAGAAAAGTTCCAGAACTGTTGGGTTTCTGTAATAACAATTGATTATTGGCAGAAATTTTTAAAAATATTTTAAGAATGAATGAGAACTCTATTGTTTTTCTGAAGAATCTCATGATTTAGAGAGAGGATTTGGTGTTTGGAAGTGTTTTCATTGCTATTTATTGTTGCCCAAAACAAAGGATGTATATCATCTATAAAAGCTTCATATCTGCACACTTAGGACCCTTGGAAACAATTTTCTGGTCTGTTTTAAAATCTTTCAGGGGTACCTGGGTGGCTTAGTTGGTTAAGTATCCAACTTCAGCTCAAGTCATGATCTCACAGTTTGTGACTTCAAGCCCCACATCGGGCTCACTGTCGTCAGCTCAGAGCTGGCTTTGGATCCTCTGTCCCCCCTCTCTCTGCCCCTCCCTGCCACTCAAAATGAGTAAACATTTAAAAAAATTAAATCTTGGGGCACCTGGGTGGCTCAGTCGGTTGAGCGTTTGACTTCGGGTCAGGTTATGATCTCGTCGTGGTCCATGGGTTCAAACCCTGCATTGAGCTCTGTGCTGACAGCTCAGAGCCTGGAGCCTGCTTTGGATTCTGTGTCTCCCTCTCTCTCTGCCCCTCCCCAACTTGTGTTCTGTCTCTCTCCCTCTCTCTCTCAAAAATAAATAAACATTAAAAATTTTTTTAAAAATAAAATAAAACCTTTCAAAGTAGTTCCAATGGATTTTTAATCAGTTTGTTAAAAATTTAAATAATTTAACACTGACCAATTAGTTTGCAAATATAGTCCATAGACTTTGGAGAAGATGGAAATACACCAGCCAGATTTCAGCAGAAACTTTTGCTTAGTTGTGAATGGAATTCACAGATGAGTATTTCAATTCAGTCCACAAAGCTCTTCTTTCTTTGGCTCCTAGGTATTGTGGTGAGCTGTCTTTTTCAACTCCTATAACCCTTTGTATTAGCTCAGCTGCCATAACAAAGTACCACAGACTCAGTGACTTAAACAGTGGAGTTTATGTTCTTACACTTTTGGAGGGTAGATGTCCGAAATTAAGGTGTTGGTTTCTTCTGGGGCCTCTCTCCTTGGCTTTATAGATGGCTGTCTTCTCCCTGTGTCTTCACATGGTCTTCTTTCTGTGTCCGTGTCCCAAATTCCTTTTCTTATAGGGATACCAGTTATATTGGATTAGGGCCCACTCTAGTGATTTTATTTTAACTTGATTACATTTTGAAAGACTGTCTCCAAATGCAGTCATATTCTGAGATACTGGGGGTTGGGACTTCAACACATGAATGAGGGAGGGGATGGGGGAGAGACACAATCCAGCCCATAACACACTTAGAATCAAGCAGAAAATACGCTGAATTTAGAACTAGATATTTGAATCATTGTTTCAAGAAAAAAAATCATGTACAATCACATTGCTCTTACATAAAATATTTACAATTTATAATACTTTAGTAAGAATGAAATGGTTCTTTTGTCCTCCATCTATATAGTTAATTTTTAACAAAGCTAATAAAATAAAATTATTTTTAACAATATCTCATGCTTTAGGGTGCTTGGGTGGCTCAGTCGGTTAACCGACCAACTCAGCTCAGGTCATGCATGATCTTACGGTTCGTGGGTTCAAGCCCCGCGTTGGGCTCTGTGCTGACAGCTCAGAGCCTGGAGCCTGCTTCAGATTCTGTCTCTGTCTCCCCTGCTCATTCTCTCTCTCAAAAATAAAATAAACATTAAAAAATTTTAAAAAGTATATCTCGGGGCACCTGGGTGGCTCAGTCGGTTAAGCGTCCGACTTCAGCTCAGGTCATGATCTCACGGTCTGTGAGTTCGAGCCCCGTGTCGGGCTCTGTGCTGATAGCTCGGAGCCTGGAGCCTGCTTCAATTCTGTGTCTCCCACTCTCTCTGTCCCTGCCCTGCCTCTGCTCTCTGACTCTCATAAATGAATAAATGTTAAAAAAAATTTTTTTAATTAAAAAATATATCTCGTGCTTTAAAATTTTTCATTTTATAATATGCATATTATTATAGTTGTGTCTAATTTATAAATATACATAAATCATTTTTTTCGTAGGAGTTTCAAATCAGAGTTTGGAGACCTCTGACTTTAGATATGTCCCTTATCAAAATGTCTTTATCTTGAAGGTAATATGCTATTTGCTAATAAGAACAAGAGTTTTAGAGTTCAAATTCCAGTTTTTCCACTTAATAATGTAATGTATATGACCCTAAAAAGTTATTCAACCCAGGGTGCCTGGGTGGCTCAGTCGGTAGAGCTTCCTACTCTTGGTTTTGGTTCAGGTCATGGTTTGTGGGATTGGGCCCTGAATCAGGCTCTGTGCTGACAGCATGAAGCCTGCTTGTGATTTTCTCTCTCTCTCCCTCTCTCTCTGCCTCTCTCCTGTGCTCGCTCTCTCTCTCAAATAAATAAACATTTAAAAATGTTATCTAACCCTGGGATGCTTGGCTGGCTCAGTCAGTAGAGCATTGGACTCTTGATCTCAGGGTCATCAGTTCAAGCCCCACTTTGGGTGTGGAGCCTACTTTAAAAAAAATTATCTAACCCTGCTAAGCCTCAATTTTCTCACCTAGAAAATCAAAATATCTTCCTCCAGAGATTGTTGTGAGGATTAAATGAGATGTGTATAATGCCCAACAAATCATAAATACATAAAAAGGACCTTACTATTGTGGTGCTTGTTATCATTTTAAATAAGCTGTTTTGGTGTTACTCATTTATCCTTAAAGTATTTTAACATGTTTTCCCCTCCTACAAATGGGGCAACTTCAAATCATTAGAAACTCTTAAAGTAACAGGCGTTGCTGATTTTCATAAACCTTTCCTCTTTTTACATCCTTTTTTTAAATTTTATTTTTTATTTTTTAAATTTACATCCAAATTAGTTAGCATATAGTGCAACAGTGATTTTAGGAGTAGATTCCTTAGTGCCCCTTACCCATTTAGCCCATCCCCCCTCCCACTCCCCCTCCCCTAACCCTCAGTTTGTTCTCCATATTTATGAGTCTCTTGTGTTTTGTCCCCCTCCCTGTTTTTATATTATTTTTGTTTCCCTTCCCTTAGGTTCATCTGTTTTGTCTCTTAAAGTTCTAATAGGAGTGAAGTCATATGATATTTGTCTTTCTCTGACTGACTAATTTCACTTAGTATAATACCCTCCAGTTCCATCCACGTAGTAGCAAATGGCAAGATTTCATTCTTTTTGATTGCCGAGAAATACTCCATTGTATATATATACCACATCTTCTTTATCCATTCATCCATCGATGGACATTTGGGCTCTTTCCATACTTTGGCTATTGTTGATAGTGCTGCTATAAACATGGGGGTGCATGTGTCCTTTCGAAACAGCACACCTGTATCCCTTGGATAAATGCCTAGTAGTGCAATTGCTGGGTTGTAGGGTAGTTCTATTTTTAGTTTCTTGAGGAACCTCCATACTGTTTTCCAGAGTGGCTGCACCAGCTTGCATTCCCATCCTCTTTATACATTCTTATATTTAGGGTTTAGTCATTAATTCAGCAAATATTTATTGAGGGATTACTGTATGGGGCACACTCTTCTAGGTGCTGGGAATATAGTCATGAACAATCTTATGTTCCAGTCGGGAAGACAAGAAGTGAACAAACAAATAATGGAATTTCAGGTAAATGATTAGCTCTATGGAGAAAATACAGCAGAGTGAAGGCATAGAAAAATATGTGGGGGAAGAAGCCTTATTTTTATTTTTTTTAATGTTAATTTTGAGAGAGAGAGAGCGCACACACAACTGGGGTAGGGATGGAGGGGCATAGGATCTGAAGCAGTCTCTGCACTGACAGCAGAGAGCTGACACGGGGCTTGAACCTGAGGACCACAAGATCATGACCTGAGCCGAAGATGGATGCTTAAGTGACTGAGACACCCACGCGCCCCAAAAGAAGCCTTACCTTAGATAAGATGGACAGGAGATGTGAAAAATGAGTAGAAATCAGAAAACAAGAGAGGGAGAAATGATGGCGTGGATTGGTGTGGTAGCAATGAAGATAGTGAGTGGTCAGGATAAGAGGTATGTTTTGAAGTTGGAATTACCCTTTGTCTAGTCAGCTTAGGCTGCTATAACAAAAATACCATCGACTGGGTGGCTTAACAAAAATTTATTTCTCACAGTTCTAGAGGCTGAGAAGTCCAGTATCAAGGTGCCATCCAGTTGGGTTCCTGGTGAGGGCTCTCTTCCTGGTTTACAGATGGCTGTCTTGTTGTATCCTCCCATGGTGGAGAGAGAGATCATCTATCTCTCTTATGTTTCTTCTTATAAGGGCACTCATCCCATTCATGAGTACTTCATCCTTATGACCTCCCAAAGGCCTCATCTCCAATACCATCCCATTGAGGATTAGGGCTTCAACATAGGAATTTGGGGGGGGGGGTGCACATTCAGTCAGTAACACCATTGGGTTAGTTATGAGAGTAGTTCCCAGGGTTACGCAGCTTTGTTAAGTAAAATCTCCATCAGTACCCATTAGATTCAGTGAACAGCAAAGAATTGTAGTCATTTGGAAGTTTTTTGAAGTGTGGATAATCAGCTATTTAACACAGTCACGAAGTTAGCATTATTCTAATTCTTTGACTTGTGCCTCAACATCTGAATATAATCTGCATTAAGTCAACTGTCATTTTTCATCCTTTCATTAAAAAAAAAAAAACAACTCAGGAAGGGGCACCTGGGTGGCTCGGTCAGTTAAGTGTCCGACTCTTGATCTCAGCTTGAGTCTTGAGCTCAGGGTCGTGAGTTCAGGCCCTGAATTGGGCTCCGTGCTGGGTGTGAAGCCCGATTGAAAAAAGAAAATAGCTAAAAAACAAAACAAAACAAAACCAAAAACCTCAGAAAATCACCATGACAGAGGTCTTAAGAGAGTTGATTGAACTATTAAGGCATTAAATTTATTTTTTGAAGAATCCTATTGCTTGTTTTGCAGTTAAGCACAATAACTGTTAAGAAGTTTATATTGTCTATTATTAGTAATATTAGGTTTTTTTTTTTAAGTTTCTTTGCTATTTTGAGTATCATTTTTAGTTACCTATAAGGCTGTTTCCTCTGATTAGGAGTGAGATAAAAGGCTGATATCCTGTTTGTGCTTGCTTTGAAGGTTTGTTGCTCAAGGAACAGTTGACAAGCTGGTAAAAGTTTGAGAGGTAGAAGCCAGTTTGACATTTTTTTTTCTCTTTTGCTTTAAAATATTTGAAGCAAATTCAATGGAGAATTTTATTGGCCTCTGTGCTGACAGTGTGGAACCTGCTTGAGATTCTCTTTCCCTCTCTCTCTGCCCCTCCAGTGTGTGCACTCTCTCAAGAAAGAAAGAAAGAAAGAATGAATAAATAAATAACTTTAAAAAGTAAAAAAGTAAAAGCACACATATGTGTACCTATGACATTTTTAAAAAGCTGCGTGATTGGCTTGTCCACAGTTTCTACATAAATTTTTGTTGGCCCTGTGTTTATTTGTTTTGCCATTTTGTCAGCATTGACCAACACCACAAATAGTAGCAAGAATCAAATGTTTCAGGTGTGTTTGTGGAGGAAAAAACTTAATATTGAGGAAATTCTATCCACTAATTTAACTTATTTCTGCAAGCTAGTGTGTAGGATGTTACTTAGTTTTTATATCAGATCTTAGAAGTCCATTGTTCCTTGGGAGCATGTTGTGATAACCCCTTTGGTAAATTATGGAGTTCCTCCAAAAGGTCTTAACTGTGACTTGATCTTAGATATCTAAGTATTAGAAATATCACTTTGGCAACAGTGTTGGAAGGAGGTGGATACTGGAAGCAGGTAGGCCATCTAGGAGACTACATCATGGTAGTTCTAGAATGATAAGGACATGAACTGAGGTTGCTGTAATAGGGATAGAAATAGACATTCAGGAGGTTAGATTGGTGAGAATGTGTACTGGCACTTACATACGTATAATATTTAAATAAGTTGTGACAGTAGTGTCATAACTGTTCTTGGGCACTTACTTTGTTTAAGACACTTTATTATCTCATTTGATCCTTGCAGCAACTCTACAGGTGAGTGTTATTCCCTTGTTATAGAGTAAAGCTTGGATGGGTTAAGAGTACAAGGCACACCATTAAGTAAGTTGCAGAAAAATTGAATCCAGGTGTCCAGCTGTAAAGCTCGCACTCTTTGTATCCTATACTATGATGCCTCCCTTATAAACATTATGGTCTCCACCTATGTTTTTTTTTATTTTAATTATTTTAGTGTTTATTACTTTTGAGAGAGAGACAGAGCATGAGCAGGGGAGGGGGAGAGAGAGAGGGGCCACAGAATCTGAAGCAGGCTCAGGCTCTGAGCTGTCAGCACAGACGCCCATGCAGGGCTCAAACTCATGAGCTGTGATGTGAGATCATGACCTGAACCAAAGTTGGATGCTTAACCGACTGAGCCACCCCCAGGAGCCCCTCTACCTATGTTTTATAACATTTGGTTTGTTTCATAGATGCTGAGTTAAAGGTGACTTCTTCTGTTCACCTAAGAATAGCTTTCTTACATTCAGAGTCTTTTTGTCTCTTTCCCTCCAAAAAAAGAGAGTTTAGAAATATTTTTATTAAAGAAGCCAAATATAAAAGGAGCACATTCTCTCTCCAGAATCTTTCTTTGCATTCTTAATCTAATAATAGCAATCGGTAAGCAGCAAATTGAATTATAATACATAGGCCCAGAAACTGGCTTTAATAAAAACCAAAGCCTGGTGGTTATTAAAATATCTGGATGTATTTTATCCTTCTCTAACATCAGTTGCCTATTGTGATAATTTATGCTTTGTGTATTTTTCCAGGGACTTATTTTGTTCCGTGTTGACATGTAAAAACTTTTGTGTGTCTGAAATGTTTCAGTGCCTGAAATCCAGCTAGCAGTAGACAAATCTCTTTAAAGATCAGTGTCCTTTGGGTAAGTGGCCAACTTAGGCTCAGGTCACGATCTCATGGTTCGTGTATTTGAGCCCTGCATTGGGTCTTTGCTGTTGGCGTGGAGCCTGCTTCAGATCCTCTGTCTCCTTCTCTTTCTGTCCCTCCCCCACTCATTGTCACTCTCTCAAAAATAAACAAACATTAATAAGGGGGGGGGGATTAGTGTCTTGATATCCTTTCTCTAAACTCCATTGTCGCTCTCTCAAAAATAAACAAACATTAATGGGGGGGGGGATTAGTGTCTTGATATCCTTTCTCTAAACTCCTTGCCTTGCACTGAAGGGACTTTAATGTCCCTAGACAGACTTCTTAATTTTTTTGACCACACCTCACCATTATAAACACGTTTGCAATCCATAGCACACACACATACCTGAAACAAACATTCTGAAGCGATATTTACCCTTACCTTCATGCAGTACATGTATTCTGATTTATTCTGTTGTTCACCATTCTATTTCATTAAAAACATTTGAAGACTTCCTCTTCCAGTTAGAATGTAGTAATACTTGAAAAACATTTGCTTCCACAGTAACAAGAAAATCCTGGACAAAATAAAAATCATATATTTCTTGGGGGTCAGTGAACAGTAGTGGATGCAAGGAAATGTTGATGAACTGAATTCCAAAGTGAATTCCTTTGAAAGTGAGCAAAGAGCCATAACAATTTTCATACCTGAGGACAAGCACGTAGTCTGGATACAGGTAGCCCTGGCATAGATGGGGAGGCTTTACAGAGGCAAGGGGAAATCTGCCAAGTCTTAGTTAATGGTATGGACTCTTGGAATTGGAGAATTGGAATCTGGAAGAATCCAAAATGCAAAAACAAACCACTTGGCCCAATAATTTTCTACTGTTCCAGTTATTACTAATAAGAAAGCAGCATTGCAGTAGGTAGGGGAGGCACAAAGAAGTTTTATATCCCACAAATTTGTGCAGTGATATCCTGCCAGAGTTGGATCCAAAGTTGAACCAAAAATAACTGAAACTGTAGCCAAGCTCTTTCCAGCTCAAATACTGACAAGATTTAAGAGGTAGCAGCAGCTCAGGGGGTTAGAGGTTGAGCTAATCCCAGGTGAATTCTGGGGCACCTGCGTGGCTCGGTCAATTAAGCATCTGACTCTTCGTTTTGGCTTGGGTCATGATCTCAAGGTTCGTGAGTTCCAGCCCTGCATCAGACTCTGTGCTAACAGTGCAGTGCCTGCTTGGGGTTCTCTCTCTCCCTCTCCTTCTGCCCCTACCCCACTCACACATGCTCTCAAAATAAATAAACTTAAAAAAAATTAAAAACAATCCCAGGTGAATTCCGTGTACTAAGACCTGCTATCCAGCCTCAGTTCAACTTGACTATAAGAGGAATCTGAATGATTAGTCCCTCAATTTAATTATCACACAGAGGAATGCTTGCAGTCTCAGAAATATATAAAACAAAACAAATACAAAATGTATCTTTTCCTCTAGTGTTCTTTTATAGACAGTGCTAAGATTAAAAATTATAAGGAACTAGAAGAAATAGGAAAATGTGAACCATAATAAAGAAAAAAATGGGGTCAGTAAAAGGAAACCTAAAGATGACCCAGCTGTTGGCATTAGCCAACAAGGACTTCAAGATTTTTATAATAAATATATTAAATAATATATAGGAAAAAATGTAATGGGTGAAGAGATGGAGTATTTCAGAAGAGCAATGGAAATGTTAGAAGAACCAGATAGAAATTTGAAGTTGGAAAATACAATATCGGAAATAAGAGTTATTAGATGGGCTTAAAATCAGATTGGACTTTGTTTTATAG
This sequence comes from Acinonyx jubatus, assembly GCF_027475565.1. Lineage (NCBI taxonomy): Eukaryota > Metazoa > Chordata > Mammalia > Carnivora > Felidae > Acinonyx > Acinonyx jubatus. The sequence goes on along the minus strand of NC_069381.1, from coordinate 96,398,497 downwards.
AATGTTTAGTGCACTTGAAGACAGGTCAATAGAATTCAAGCTGAAGCAGCAGAGCAAGAAAAAGTAAAAAAAAATAAATGAACAGAGAACACGTAACCTGTGGAATAATAATATTAAGTTGTCTAACATATGTGTAATTAGAGTCTCAAAAGGAGAAGAGAAAGAATGGGTCAGCTGAAAAATGTATTTGATGGAAAACAACTCAGAATCTAAGAAACTCTATAAACCTCAAGCAGGATAAATGCAAAGAAGACCACACTTAGGTTTATCATAGTTAAATTGCTGAAAAGCAAATATAAAGAGTAAATCTTAAAAGCAGCTAGAGGGGGAAAAAAGCCACATAACATACAGGGGAACTAAACATAAGAATGGCCGCAAACTTCTTATTAGAAATGATGCAAACTGGAGTGCCTGGGTGGCTCAGTTGGTTGAACATCCGACTTTGGCTCAGGTCACAATCTCATGGTTCATGAGTTCGAGCCCCGTGTCTGGCTCTGTGCTAACAGCTCAGAGCCTGGAGCCTGCTTCAGATTCTGTGTCTCCCTCTCTCTGCCCCTCCCCTGCCCTATCTCTCTCTCTCTCTCTCTCTCTCTTTCTGTCTCTCAAAAATAAATAAACATAAAAAAAAATTTTTTTAAATGATACAAACTACAAGCCAAAGAATAACAACCTAGGGGCACCTGAGTAGCTCAGTTGGTTAAGCGCCTGACTCTTGGTTTCAGCTCAGGTCATGGTCTCACAGCTCCGTGAGTTCAAGCCCCATTAGGGGCTCTGTGCTGACAGCACAGAGTCTGCTTGGGATTCTGTCTCCTCTCTCTACCCCTACCCTGCTCACTCTGTCTCTCTCAAAAATAAATGAACATAAAAAAAAAGAATAACAACCTTAAACTAAAGAAAAAAATAAAACAAAACAAAAACCTGTCAACCTACAATTTTATATCCAGCAAAAATAACCTCCAAAACTGAAGGTGAAATAAATTTACTTTAATAAAAGAGGAGGAAATTTGTTGACCACAGATATGCACTACAGGAAATGTTAAAGGAAGTCCACAGAGAGCAGTGATAAATCAGAATTTTCAGATGAGAATACTGAAACCTAGAAAGGTAAAGTGACTTTGCTAAGGTTACACAGCTGGTTAAGCTGCAGGGTTAGGACTAAACTCCATTTCTTCTGATTTCAGTCCAGTGTACTTTGTTTGGGGGGCAGTCTATCACAGTGAGTGGGAAAAGCAGTGACTTTGGGAGTAGTCATATTCAGATCTGAATCCCAGCTCCACTGGCTGTCAGAACCTTGGACTACTGGGAACGTCACTCATCTCCATTTTTCAGATGAAGAATATGGCACAGAGAGATTAATATCTACATCATTGTTGTTGAGAAGAAGATTATGTTTGTTAAAGTACCTTGCACTTTATTTATGTCTATTTATTGTAGACATAAAATCAATATTAGTTTTCTTCCCCTCTTTCCACTATGCTGCCTTTTTTTTTTTAACCGGTAGAGATTTTGTGGGGGGAGGGTGGAGGTGATCATCTTTCCCAGAAATTTTGTCTTCTGTCTTATTTCTTTCCTGAATTAAGTCACCCTCATGACACCTATAGTGATTGTGTTTCCATTTGGCTGACTGTTCCTTCTCATAGCTTAGTAGTTGGAATCCTCTTGGCATCCATTTTCTTTGGTAAACAGGCACTAAACCTGAAACTCGCATTTTAAACATAGGCATCTATATGCCTCTTCACAAAAGAACACATAAGAGCTCAAGGAAAATCTGCAATGAGTGGTATAATATTCTTGGGAGCTAAATGCGTTAATGAGGAAGAAATCTCAGATTATTTAGATGTTTAAGAGTATGGTTAACCAAGTAACTAGAATGGGGGATATGACAGAGACTACAGATACAAAGTATAAAAGAAAAGAATGACATTAATAGATAATGAAATTTCCTTAAATATTCTTCCTTTTAAAAGCAAAACAATGCATTTTTTAAAAGCAAATACAATGTATTTGTATTTTTCTAATTATAATAATTTGTAAATTTTATTAAAACTGGTAACATCTATAATCCCATCAGCCAAAAAAAAACCATTTACCATTTTAAATGATCAGAATATCTTTCTATACCACATACACCTTTCAAATAAATAAAAACATTATTCTACACACACACACACACACACACACACACACACACTCACACAAAAGAGTATGGTTATATGATAACTTGTTTTAGATTTCCTGATCAAGATCTGTTGTTCGGAGAAAGATGATACTAGTTCTACAGAATGTAGGCTTGAGTACAAAGAGTGATTTTTTTTAAGTCTATTTATTATTTTGAGAGAGAGAGAGAGAGAGCATGCACAAGCTGGGGAGGGGTAGAGAGAATCCCAAGCAGGGTCTGGGATATCAGCATGAAGCCCAACACAGGGCTCCATCCCATGAACCATGAGATCATGACCCGAGCCAAAATCAAGAGTCAGACGTTCAACCGACTGAGCCACCCAGGCACCCCAAAGAGTGATTAAAAAAACAAATTAATGTATCTTATCTAGCGTACATTCACTGTTTCCAAAAGGTATGGAATTCATTACAAATATGAACCCTTGTTAGGTCCTTTGTCCCCAAGCAGTGTGCCTTATGTGAAAATTGAAAAGAAGATTGTTTTGCTGAAAATTAAATTGTCCCCAAAGTAAACTCACTGTGTTTGGATTTTGTTTACTTTAGTAACAAATTTATTTATGCTATTTAATTGATTGTCACTTGATTATTAAGGATACAGAAGACCAGTAGCACCTGCTCTGAGGAGACCATTTGTTTTTGAGTTTGATGTTGGCATTGTTTTCCCTTAAAGCATTCAGATTCAAGGGGTGCCTGGGTGACTTAGTCGGTTAAGCATCCTACCTCAGTTCAGGTCATGATTTCATGGTTTGTGAATTCGAGCCCCACATCAGGCTCTGTCCTAATAGTGCAGACCCTGCTTGGGATTCTCTTTCTCTCCCTCTCTCCTTCTCTCCCTCTGACCCTCCCCCACTTTCATCCTGTCTCTGTCTCTCTCTAAATAACTTTAAAAAAAGCTCTCAGATTCAGGAAATTAAATCCTGTTGCCTCTTTTTTTTTTTTTTTTTCTTTTTTCTTTTTCGGATGAAAAACAATTAGAGAGCTGAGTGACTCTGGCTCTGGCAGAGGAAAAGGAAGTTGCAATTAACTGTCATATTTTTATTTTATTTTATTTTATTTTATTTTATTTTATTTTACTTAAAACTTTTTAATGTTTATTTTTGAGAGAGAGTTAGAGCATGAGCAGAGGGAGGGGCAGAGAGAGAGGGAGACACAGAATCTGAAACAGGCTTCAGGCTCTGAGCTGTCAGCACAGGGCCCAAAGCAGGGCTCGAACCCACAGACGAAATCATGACCTGAGCTGAAGTCAGATGCTGAACCAACTGAGCCACCCAGGCATCCCAACTGTCAAATTTCAATTTTTTAATAGTAGGTGTGATATAGAACACTTTGGGATTTGTAACCTACAAATTAATTTTTTAATTTTTTGTTTTTTTATTAGAGAAGAAAAGCATGAGTAGGGGAGAGGGGTAGCAGGAAAGGGAGAGAGAGAGAGAGAGAGAGAGGGAGAGGGAGAGGGAGAGAATCTTAAGCAGGCTCCATGCTCAGTGCAGAGCCCAATGCAGGGCTTGATCCCATGACCGTAGGATCATGACATGAGCCGAAATCAAAATCAGATGCTCAACTGACTGAGCCACCCAGGTGCCCCTTTTTTTTTTTTTTTTCAAAGTAATCTCTATACCCAACTCAACCGTGAGATCAAAAGTCAGATGGATGCTCTACCGACTGAGCTGGCCAGGTGCCCCAAGATATAATTTCATATGCACCCATTTTAAGTGTATGGGAAATTAGTTTTGACAAATGTATACACCTAACAAGATATATAATATTTTCATCTCCCCCCAAAAAGTTCCCTATACTCTTTTGTAGTTAGTTCTCAACCCCTGGCCCTAGACAATCACAGATTTGCTTTTTTTCATTATAGATTAATTTTGGCTGTTCTTGAATTTTATATAAATGGAATCATACTATATGTACTTTTTTGTTTCTGCATATTTTTGTGAGATGTCCACATTGTGCATATTGTTCGTTCTGTTCCTTTTTATTGCTGAGGAATATCCTTTTGTATGAATACATTATAATTTGTTTGTGCATTCACTTGTTGATGGCCTTTGGTTATTTCTAGTTAGGGCTATTCACGTAGAAGTATGTGTGTAAATGTAACATTTTTCTTTCATAGGAAATACCTACAAGTGAAATTGCTGCTTCATTTGGCAATCATATGTTTAATTTAATTTAATTTAATTTTTAATTTTTTTTTTTTTACATTTATTTATTTTTGAGAGACAGAGACAGAGCACAAGTGGGGGAGGGGCAGAGAGAGAGAGGAAGACACAGAATCCAAAGCAGGCTCCAGGCTCTGAGCCATCAGCACAGAGCCTGATGCGGGGCTCGAATTCATGAACCATGAGATCATGACCTGAGCTGAAGTTGGATGCTCAACCGACTGAGCCACCCAGGTGCCCCGTTATGTTTAATTTTATAAGAAACTGCCAAACTGTTTTCCAAAATGGTTGTACCATATTATACCAGCAGTGTTTGAGGGCTCCAGGTGCTCTGATACTTAGTATCAGTGAGTATCTAGTGAGTATGTAGTGGTATTTCATATTTTCATTTCATGTCTTTAATGACTAGTGATAGTGTAAATCTTTTCAGGTGTTTCATTGTATTTATTGGCTACTCATAAAATCTTTTGTAAAATATCTGTTCACATCTGATGCATGTTTTTTTCTGATGCATATTTTGTTTGCCTTATCATTTATTTGTAATAGTTCCTTATATGTTATAGGTTTAAGTGCTTGTCAGATATATGTATTTTGAATATCTTCTCGCTGTTTGTGGCTTGCTGTTTCATTTTTAAAACTTCTTTAGAAGAACAAAAGATCTTAATTTTGGTGAAGTTCAATTTATCAATTTCTTGCCCCCATGATTAGGGCTTTTTGTGTCCTAAGAAATCTTTTCCTTCCCTGAAGATTTTTTTTTTCTATTTTTTCTTCTAGGAGGTTTATAGTTTTAGCTGTTAGGTTTAGGTTTATGGTATATTTCAAGTTAATTTCTTTATCTTTCTTTCTTTCTTTCTTTCTTTCTTTCTTTCTTTCTTTCTTTCTTTCTATTTATTTATTTTGAGAGAGAGAGAGAGAGAGAGAGAGAGCGCACGAGTGGGGGAGGGACAAAGAGAGGGAGAGAGAGAATCCAAAGTATGCTCCATGCTGTCAGCACAGGGTCCAACATGGGCCCGAACTCATGAACTGTGAGATCATGACCTGAGCCAAAATCAAGTCGGCTGCTTAACTGACTAAGCCACCCACATCCCCCTTAAGTTAATTTTTGTAAATGTGTGGGTAAAGGTAGAGGTTAATTTTTTTCCACATAGATATCCATTTGTTCCAAAGCCATCTATTGAAAAGATTATTTTTCTTCAACTTTGTGGAAATCGAATGACTATGTAAAGTGAGGATCTATTTCTAGACTCTGTACTGTTGTGTTGATCCATTTGTCTCTGCTTTCACTGATGCACAGTGTCTTGATTATGGTAGCTATTTATAATGTCTTAAAATCAGTAATATATGTTCTTCAACTTTCATATTTTTAAGAAAATTTTAGGCTATTTGAGGTCCTTTGCATTTCCATATAAATTTGAGAATCAGCTTGTCAATTTCTGCAACAAAACCTCCTGTGATTTTGATTAGGATTGTGTGGAATCTACAGATCAATTTTGAGAGAATTTGTTTCTTAGCAAAATTAAATATTCTAATTCATTAATGTGATATATCTTTGTTTTTTTAATAGTCCTTTAATTTTTTCTCTTAGTGGTATCTTGTAGTGTTCAGTGTACAAGTTTTGTACCCCAAAGTATTTGATGATTTTTGTGCTACTTTAAATGTTATTTTGCATTTCATTTTCCAATTTTCTGTTCACAGTATGTATAACATACCACTTATATGTTGACTGTGTCCTGAGACCTTGCTAAATTCTAGTAGTTTGTAATTTTAGTAACTTGTAATTTTAGATTTCTTAGGATTTTCTATGTATACAATCATGTATACTTCTTTTCCTTTTTTTTCATGCCTTAAGTTTATTTACAAACATATTGAGTATGTTGAATTTAAGAGTTTGATCCATTTTTCAAAGAGATTGTACCTCTTAAAATGCTCCTTTTCACATCTGTTTAATGGATTAATTAAAACATCCTTATTTCTTAAGCAGTTGATGTCTTACTATAAAAAAAAAAAAAGTGCAGCAAATCCCAATCCAAAGTACACAGTCACCACTTGTTTTCCACTGAAAATGACAAATTCTTCCCTAGGCCCTCCTCATAGAGACTCCTACAGACCATAGAGGTTGTGAACTTCCAGATGTTCTGTCCCAACATAACGCTGTTGGAAGTTCTGCAAAAGGCACAGAGACCCAAGGTGTTAGAAATGGCAATGCCACACCAAGCCCTCCTCTTTTCACAACATTGTTCCCTGGGCTCTTTTCCAATGTAAATACCTTTTATTTCATTTTTCTTGCCTTATTGCATTGATTATGACTTCTCATATAGTCAACAACTCATATAGTGTTGAATAAAAGCAGTGAAAGAAGACACTTGCTTTTTTCCTCCGTCTTAGGGGAAAGGTGATCAATCTTTTACCACTTAGTATGATATTGAAGTATTTTTTTTCATTATTGCCCTTTATCAGATTGTGCAGTTTCTAATTTGATAGAGGGTTTTTTTCCAATTATGAATAGATGTGAAATTTTTTCAAGTGCTTTTTTGCATCTCTAAGATATCCACAAGTGGGTTTTTTTTCTTTATCTCATAAATATGATGACTTGAAAACATTTTTTTTAATGTTTACTTAATTTTGAGAGAGACTGAGCACAAGCAGGGGAAGGGCAGAGAGAGAGGGAGACACAGAACCCAAAGCAGGCTCCAGGCTCTGAGCTGTCAGACCAGACCCTGACGCAGGGCTCGAACTCATGAACCACAAGATCATGACCTGAGCCAAAGTTGGATGCTAAACTGACTGAGCCAGCCAGGTGCCCCAAATATGATGATTTTTAATGTTAAAGCAACTTTTCATTCTCTTATTAACTCTATTTAGTCATGACTTAGTATCTCTTATATTTATTTATGGATTTTATTTACTAACATTTTTAAAAGACTTTCACATTTATGTTCATGAGCTCTATTCTCTTGTTGTAGTGTCTTTGGTTCTAACTGGTAATATTGGTCTCATAAAATGAGTTGGAAAATGTTTCCTCTTCCTCTGTTTTCTGAAACAGTTTGTGTAAGATTAGTATTTCTTTCGATGTTTAATAAAATTCACCAGTGAAGTTGTCTGTACTTGGAGTTTTTATGCAAAAGATTTTAATTAAAAATTTAATTGTTAAAATAAATATAGAGGGGTGCCTGGGTGGCTCAATTGCTTAAGTGTCTGACTCTTGATTTTGGCTCAGGTCATGATCTCATGGTTTGTGGATTTGAGCCCCATGTTGGGCTCTGCACTGACAGCACAGAGCTGCTTGGGATTCTTTCTCCCTCTCTTTCTCTGTCTGCCCTTCCCCCATTCTCTGTCTGTCTGTCTGTCTCTCTTGGTCTCAAAGTAAATAAACTTAAAAAATTAAATAACATATAGAGGTACTTAGAATTTCTGTATCATCTTGTGTCTGTTTTAGCAATTTGTATCTTTTAAGGAATTTGTCCATCTCATTTAAGTTATCAAATTAACTCTAATAAATTTATTTATAATCATCCTTTATATCTTTTAATGTAAAATTTGCAGTGGTGGCCCCCTTTTCATTTCTGATATTGCTAATTTGTGCTATTTCTTCTCTTTTTATTTGTTCAGTTCTCCTAGATGTTTATCAATTTACTGATGTTTTCAAATAACTTTTTTTGTTTCATTGATTTCTCTGTTGTTCAGTTGTTGCTATTTCATGAATATTTACATCTTATTATTCTACTTGCTTTGGGTTTAATTTATTTTTTTTCTTCTTAAGAAACAACCTTAAATCATAATCATAATAATAATCATAACATTCAAATTTCACTATAGGATTTAGAAGGGTGTAATAATGAGAAGGATGGTACGTTTTGTGCAGGATGGGCAGTAGGATCATTCAAACCGGGGTTAACCTAGAGCATTTAATGTGGAGAATAATTGAAAATAATATCTTGAAACTTAATGGGATAAAAATGTGTTTTAACACTAACCAAGGTATAGTATTTTCAATCATTGTTTCCAAACTCTTTTCTTTTGTAATATAAGCATTTATTTCCAAATATGTTGGCATTTTCCAGATATCTTTTGATTATTTATATCTAATTAAGTTCCATCATGAGTTAAAGAATCATTCTCAGTATACATTCTCATGTATACTTGAATGTATATTCTGTTGTTGTTAGGTGTAGTATTCTAAAATATCACTCAGTTTGGGGCGCCTGGGTGGCTCAGTCAGTTAAGTGTCCAACTTCAGCCCGGGCTATGATCTCCTGGTTCATGAGTTCAAGCCCCGTGTTGGGCTCTGTGCTGACAGCTCAGAGCCTGAAGCCTGCTTCTGAGTCTGTGCCTTTCTCTCTCTCTGTTCCTCCCCTGCTCACACTCTGTCTCTGTCTCTCTCTCTCTCAAAAATAAATAAAGATTAAAAAAAATTTTTTTAATAAATAAAATTATCACTCAGGTCAAGCTGCTTAATGGTGGTATTCTGTCTTCTATATATTTCCTGATTTTCTGTCAGTTACTCATGAAGAGTGATGAAATCCTCAGTAAAATTACAAATTGGTCCATTTGTCTTTGGTTCTAACATTTTTTTGTTTCTTACATTTTGAAACTCTGTTATTTGGTACATGAACATTTAGGATTGTTCCATCTTCTTGATGAATTGACTCCATTTTTGTTTGAAATGTCTTTTTTTTCTTTTTTTAATCTTTTTTTAAAGATTTATTTATGTCTGTATGTATGCATTTTGAGAGAGAGCATGTGTTTTTGGGAGGGGCAAAGAGAGAGGGAGAGAGAGAGAATCCAAAGCAGGCTTTACCCTGTCAGCTTGGAGCCTGACATGGGGTTCAAACTTGCAGAACCATGAGATCATGACCTGAGCTAAAGCCCGGAGTCACATGCTTAACCGACTGAGCCACCCAGCTACCCCATGACATATCTTTCTCTCTTTGTCTCTGCTAATATTTCTTGCCCAGAATTCTGCTTTGTCTGATAATAATACAGTTAATCTAGTATTCTTATAACATTTACTTCAGCATTTGAATCTATTTTAACACAGCTATGTCTTTAAATTCAAAGTGCAGTGTTGTTTTTTTTTTTAAGATTTTATTTTTAAGTGATCTCTAAAGCCAATGTGAGGCTCAAACCCACATGCCCCACTGAGTGAGCCAGCCAGGTGCCCCCAAAGTGTAATTTTTTATAAAAGTGCAGAGTTAGGCCTGCTTCTTTATCAAGTATGATCATCTTTGCCTTTTATTTAGAATTTACCTCATTTACATTTAACATAATTATTGGTGTGGTCAGATTTTTAACTGTACAATTTTGCTGTTCATTTTCTGTTTGTTTCACATGGTTGTTTGGTTGTTGTGGTGGTGGTTCTCTTCCTCTCCCCCAACCCCGTCTTTTTATTCATTGCGTATTTTTTAGAATCCCATTCTTTTAGTGATTGCTTTAGAGTTCACAACATACAACTTTAATCCATCCCCTTCAAATAATGTACTACTTCATATATAAAGTAAGAAATTTATGGTACTATATTTCCATTTCTCTTTCCCTCCTTTGTGCTTTTGTCTTAAATTTTACTCCCACATTATTACAAATTCCACAATACATTATACATTATTATTGTGTATTCCACAGTACTTTAAACAATCATCTTTTAAAGAGATTAATGAGAAAAATACGTCTTTTTTATTTATGCATGTGTACCATTTTTGGTTCTCATCATTCCTTTGTTTATATCCAGATTTCCATCTGGTATCATTTTTCTTCAATTTGAGTAACTTTTTTTAACATTTCTTATCGTGTAAACAAGGGCCAGCTTCATAGGCAGACAATCAATATAGCTGTACAGGGTCCTGCATTCAAAAGGGCCCTGTGAGGTTTTATGCTCTGTGGTAGCCATTTTGAAATTCTGGTAACTTAATCTTTGTATTTGTAGAGTGTTTTGTTTTTTTTTTTTTTCAAGTAATCTCTACACCCAATGTGGGACTCAAACTCACAACCCTGAGATCCAAAGTTGCATGCTCTACCAACGGAACCAGCCAGGCACCCTCAAATTTGTGTTCTGTTGGTGAAGTCTGATTGCATAATGTAGGGTGCACTGGGAGTTGGAGCTTCAATTCACACAGGGTCCTGCCTCCTGCCACTTCCTGAGGATGGGTTCCCAGCTGCCCTCTCTCCAGCTGGCCCTGCATGGCCCTTCCCTACCTATACCCTGTGACCACTGTCACTCTCTGCTCTTGGCAGAAGCCTTGTGTGTGAGGGATGAGGCTGGGCATGTACACCTCATGGTGTCTTGAAACATGGCATGACAATGGGTATCCTGCTCATGACTGGCAGCACCATGGTATATCTGATGAGCAGCCAACTGGAGGCCTTGGTTTTATGGAAGCAAGCCTATTGCCCATCGTGATCCAGATCTCAGGTGTGTTCTGGGCAGAGTTTTATAGATCCTTGGGGGCTACCTGTCTATCATGAGTTGGGGAGGCAGACCTGTGGGATGTGGAGACACCTGGCTATACTTTCCCAGACCTTGCCTCAGCCAGAGTGTGGCATATTGGTTTGGTGGCTGGCAAGACGGAGATTCTAGCAGCCATTAGGCCCAAACAAGCATGTGCATACCCCACATCACAATGCTGGGCTCCCAGGTTCATGTGAGAATCTGCACTTGTTCCACAAGTATCCCTAGACCTCACAACACTCTCTTGGTTGGTTCCATGCCTGAGGGAACCCTCTCTTTCTCCTTCAAATCTTCTGAATCTGACTGTGTTTGTCTCTTCCATCCAGCTTTAGGCACCCTTTAGGACAAGCCAAAAATAGGAATTTTTTATTTTCAGTGATTCTGCGTATAAGTTAAATACGCTGATATTTGCATTTAAAATAACATTGCACAGCAGTGCCTGGGTGGCTCAGTCAGTTAAGCGTCTGACTCTTAGTTTCAGCTCAGGTCTTGATCTCAGGGTTGTGAGTTCAAGCCCCATTTTGGGCTCCATGCTAAGTGTGAAACCTACTTAAAAATAAATGAATAAACAAATGAACAAACAAATAAATAAATAAGGGATTGTACAACATATAGATGAATGATAAATTCATGCAAATAACTTAAATTTTTAATTTTTTTACTTAAAACATTAGATAGTAAATAAAGAACACCATGACAAATCCAAAGCCTACAGAAGAAAGGGAAAAAGCTTCATATCTACCTTTAAAGCCCTTTCCCTGCATTTGAACAAGGGGCCCCACGTTTTCAGTTTGCACTGAGACTCACAAATTGTGTTCATCACCCTGAGTGCAAGTCTGCTGCTGACAAATTCTCCTAACCTTTTTCAACTGAAAATGCCTTTATTTCAACCCTAATTTTGAAGGATATGTCTAGAATTCTAGATTCCCAATCCTGTCCACCTGCCCTGCCAACACTTTAAATATTTTCCATTGTTTCCTGCTTACCTCTTTATTTCTGAATGTAATGTGTATTTTTTTTCCTCTGGCCATTTAAGAATTTTCTCTTTATCGCTGATTTTCAGCAGCTTGATTATGGTTTGCCTTGATGAGGCCTTCTTTGTGTTTATCCTGTTTGAGATTTGTTGAGCCTCTTGGATTTATAGCTTTAGAGCTTTCATCAAGTTTAGAAAAACTTCAGCTATTATTTTTTGAAATATTTGTTCTCTGCCTTCCTACCACCTTCACCCTGGGATTCCCACTTTATGTAAGGTGAACTGCTTGATATTGTTTCAGGGAGTATCTGGTTTTTGTTTTTGTGTTAGCACTAGGTTTGCTTCAGTTTTTGTGTTTGACATTTTCTTTCACTCCTTATTTCACTTCGTTGATCATTTCTTCTTCAGTATCTAAAATAGCGGTTCCACCCATCCAGTGACTTTTTCATTTCAGATAGGGTATTTTTAAGTTCCAGAGGTTCTGTTTGCTTTCTTTTTTTACATCTTCATTTCTCTACTGATTATTTTCGTGTTTTCTTGTAAGTTTATGAATGTATTTAAAATATTGGATCAGAAGTCTTTGGCCACTCTGTATCTGTCATTTTTGTTTCTGTTTCTATTGACTGATTTTTCTCTTGATTTTTCCCACCTTTAGTCTTCTTTACCTGTTTTGTAATTTTGAACAGATGCTGCACATTGTGAATGTTACATTGCTGAGTGTCTACATTTTGATGTCTTCATATAAAAATTACTGAGTTTAATTTGGGGGGGTACTTCACTTATGAATAAACTTGATCCTTTTAGGGCTTTTAAAAACTTTGTTAGGGTAGCTCTAAAGTAGCATAAAGAGCATAGTAGCTCTAAAGTACAGTAAACTGCAGGGCTAGTTTAGTCCTACTGACAAGCCATGACCTCCTAACGTATCTACTGAATTCCCTGGATGTTGGACAAGTCTGCTCCTCTGTAGATCATTGGAAGTTGAACATTTCCCAGACCTTTGTGAACTCTGGATATTAAGTCATCTTGCAGGTCCCCTGTAGTTGTTCCTTTGCCAGTAATTTATTTCCAGCCTTGTGTAGTGTTCAACCCTGTGCATTGGCAACTTAGTTTTCAAACCAAGACTCAAGAGGATCCTATGTAGATTTCTGGAGCTTTTTCTGTGTTGCTTCCTCCTTTCTGATACTCTGCCCTGAAAATTCCATCTTCTCTAGCCCCTTCAAACTCTGATCTCTTTATCTGTAACTCAGCAAGGCTTTCATATTCTGTGCTGTTTTCTGGAAAGAACCTCCAGGGTGAAAACTGGGCCAACATAGTGCCTGCTTCATTTGTTTTTCTTCTTTCAAACACCACAGCCCTGTGTTGTCTGTTATCCAATATGTGAAAGCATTTATTTAATATATAAGTCTTATTTTATAATCCTTTATGTTGGGAAGGTGAGTCTAGTTCAGTTACTCCATCGTGGCCAGAAGTAAGAGTCTTCCTGGTCCCTTTCATCAGTTTTCTTTCTAATTGAGGTAAAATTCACATAAAAAAATATTAATCATTTAAAAGCATACCCTTTCATCAGTTTATGGGACACCTGGGTGGCTCAGTTGATTAAATGTCTGACTCTTGATTTCTGCTCAGGGCATGACCTTACTGTCATGAGATTGAGCCCCATGGAGCATGGAGCCTGCTTAGGATTCTCTCTCTCCCTCTCCCTTTGCCTCTTTCCCACTTGTGTGCATCCACACTCACACTCTCTCTCCCCTAAAATAAATAAACATTAAAATAAATAAGTAAAGGCATATCCTTTCATCAACTTTTAAACCAACTGTTAGAATGTTCCATATTTTTCCTATTTTGTCAGATACTTATATTTGATCAAATAAAATATTTTACAGGATTTGGAGCAAGACACTCTCCCATATAAGACTTGAGTTAGTAAAATAGAGCGTCAGTATTCTCTTTCCCAAAGAGTATTTCACTTACCCGAATGGATTAAAATGGGCTTCTTTTAATATGCTAGAATCAGAATCTTATATATGATAAGTTATAGTATACATTACATTTTAAAATGATAAACTACAGTTGATGTGTTTCTTGGGTGAAGTAAATATTCAGAAAAGAAAAAAAAATAAAAACAAGGAGGCATTATTAAGGATCACCTCTTTGGGAACAAAAAACAGAAAAAAGAGTTTGATTCGTATCCTTTATTTCAAGCATGCTGTTTTATTTTGAACTTTTAAATCGTGCCTGATTTTTCATATTTGTACTTCTGCTCACTCGAGGAACTGTTTCTTCAGTTGAGATGCCCATTGTGGTTATTGAGCGCTCTACCCCCTCTTTTTGTGACTCCTCCCCGACTTCAGTAATCTTTAATGGATAGAGAAGGCTGACTCATCTGACTCATTTCATGCTATGAAGAGAAAAAAAATTTTTGAAGAATTGTTGAAGCGGTCATATTCTCTCAGTCTGTGTTTTTGTTAGATCTCTTCAAGCAAACTTGAGAAAGAAATCTCTAGGGACAAATGTGTGAGTTGGCTTTAGGGAGTTTTCTGAAGATGAAACTGTGGAGAGATCTAGGACTTGAAAACTGGGCCCCCATTTAGGGCTTAGAGTGTCCATGATAGTGGAAGTCAACACAAGAAACTGGGGAGGTGGGTGTGGGGTATAAAGGATCACACGGAGCCACATGAAGGAGGTGCTGAGGTGCAAGGTGGCTCCGAATTTAATTAGGTTAAAGTCAGACATGAGATGCCTATAGGAAAACAGCTGAGGCAATTCTTGGCTTAGTGAGCGATTCTTATTTTTTGGATGGGACAAAAACAGAACGTGTATATAGCTTATATATAAGAACAGGGAAGCCACATTATAAAGAGTTTGATCTGTCAAAACTTGGAACTATGAAATCAGATATAAAGACAGATTCTCTATACTATCTATATAGGCAGCCATCTAGAATGCATTAAAACGTTTTTGTTTTTGAAATAGTTTGTCCACTTTTTGAAAGCTACAGTGTATTAATACATACATTTAGGAGCAAGTAGCATTTCTCTTTATAATTCCTCCTGGGGCGCCTGGGTGGCTCAGTTGGTTAAGCATCTGACTTCAGCTCAGGTCGTGATCTCAGGGTTTGTGGGTTCAAGCCCCACGTTGGGCTCTGTGCCGACAGCTCAGAGCCTGGAGCCTGCCTCGGATTCTGTGTCTCCCTCTCTCTCTGCCCCTCCCCTGCTCATGCTGTGTCTGTCTGTCTGTCTCTCAAAAATAAATAATAAACATTTAAAAATATTTATAATTCCTGCTTATGTTAGGAGTGTCCCATGTTGCTCCGCTACTCCATTGCCACTGAAACACTATCAGTGCACATCATTCATATTTGTGTGTGAATCTCATAAAGTCAGCATTTGTTGCTAGCAATTTTCAAGTTAAAAATTTCTTTAGCCCTAAAAAAATTTTTGTTTGTTAGCTTTAGCAGATTTCATCTTTCTTCCCAGTTTGACCCATTCATACATTACATACATTCCTGCGTTACATACCTTCACGTATTAACAAAGGAAAAGTAAAGAAAACATCAACAAGGACTGCTGACAACCTCTACTGGGCTCCTAGGAGAGAGAAAAATACTGTTGACCCTTGAACGACACAGGTTTGAATTGTGTGTGTTATAATTCACTTATAGGTGGATATTTTTCTATAAATACAGTACAGTACTGTAAGTATATTTTTCTTCCTTAAATTTTCTTAGAATTTTCTTCTCTCTCTGTTTATTGTAAGAATACAGTATACAACACATAGAACATACAAAATATGTATTAATCAGCTGTTTATGTTATCATTAAGGCTTCCTGCCAACTGGAGGCTGCTTTTGGGGGGGGAGTCAAAAGTTAGACGCAGATTTTCAACTCTGCGGAAGCTCATCCCGACCTCCATCAAGGATCAACTGTACTCCCATCTTGTCTATAGTGAAGAAAACCCAAGACTCAAGGACACCCTAAAACCCTTAGGAATCCTCTGTAAACATCAGAAGCAACAAAAGGATTTTCAGTTTTAGCAATGAGCAGTAACCGACTGGACCTTCAAATTGTATGCGTTAGTCTTTTACTGAGAGTTCTGGGCCTGGGTGCCAGATGGTGCGGGCGGGTCACACACAGCAGGGGCTGGGAGCTGTGGTGGCAGCAGCAAAAAAAAAAAAAAAAAAAGAGAGAGAGAGAGAGAGTTCTGCAGCAACAGCTTTGGTATTTCGGGGTTTGGGAGTTTTTTTCTTCCCACTCACATTAGTTCAACTTCTTAAGGTTATGTAGAATTTTCCTGCATTGGATCCTCATCAAAGGTTATTTGCTGGCAAAGCTGATTTTCCTAGAAACTTGTAGGAATGGTTTAAATGGAAGTTGATAGAAGTCCTGATGAGCAGCTGCCCTGCCTGGAAGAAATTGTGTGTGTGAACTGTCAGCTGCACTGACAGAACTGGGCCAAGATATTTTCCTGCCTGTTAATCAAGGCCCCACAGACAAAGCTCAAGGAAGGATGACCCCTGCCTCAGGAAGTTTTGAATCAGCTACTATTTATAACCAGTATAGTCTGACTTGAGATCAGGTCTTTGCTCACTTGATAAGAAAAGTTCTTTGCCACATTTTACATTTGAGGAAACATTTATGAGCCTAAATGAGTGAAGCCTGTATGTGAAAGGAAGGAGTGTGTCAGTGGCTGTAAGTATTCTTGCCAATTTGGGCCAAGGGTGTGGTGGCAGAGATGTGGAAAGTTCAGTCAGTGACGAAATAGGTTATTATATTTTAAAGCAGCTAATAGTTAATGGCACATTGGATGGTCTTTAGCACTGTGCAGACAGAGTCCTGTGCTGCTAACAGTAAAGCCGACATAAGAGGATGTGAAACGAGGGCTAGTGTTGTCCCCAACATAGGACAAGGGGAAGAAATCAGGTATTCACGTGCTTCCAGACTAACTGGCTCTTCCTCTGGATGCATACATAAACCTTTTAGTTATTCGAGATGTATTTCAGTGTGTGTGCACTTTTTTTAATACTCTGCTGGTCTTTGTTTCCTTAAGAGAAGGTCCCATAAAGAATTGATTTTAGGGGCGCCTGGGTGGCTCAGTTGGTTGAGCATCAGACTTCAGCTCAGGTCATGATCTCGCGGTTCACGAGTTCAAACCCCACGTCGGGTTCTGTGCTGACAGCTCAGAACCTGGAGCCTGCTTCGGATTCTGTGTCTCCCTCTCTCTCTGCCCCTCCCCTGCTTGTGCTCTGTCTCTCTCCACCTCTCAAAAATAAATAAAATGTCAAAAAAATGAAAAAAAAAAAGAATGGATTTTAACATTGTATACTACTACGTGTAATCTCTTATAAAACCTCAGTCTACCTAACTTTAGGAAATTAAATAAGGCAGAACATTAAAGCTGATAATTTGAGAAATATCACAAGTTAATATTTTCTCTGTATTATATCACCATCTTAGGAATGCCTTTATGGAGTTGAATTACTTAATGGATGACAGGCACATTTTTGCATGTGCAATGTAAACGAATTATTTAGGGATAGATAGAGGCAGTGTTTTAGTAGTCTTTAAATTAGGAAATTCTAAAACTGTGTTAACATATTCTTGTCTCATTTTAATAGGAACATTCAAGATAAAGTTGTAACCATTTTCAACAAGGACCAGTGATCAAAATCCTTCTTTTTAAAAAGAGACTTCCAAGTTAAACATGAAAGGAAAATACTATAATTGCTTGGATTCTAACTGACAGGATAAAGAATACAGTATTTCATGGTTACTTATGATGGAACCTCAGTAGAATTCACACTTTGTCATGCACCCAACTGGGAACATGGATGCCGGTTTTTCTCGTTCTGCTCTTCAGACCCTGTCAAGAAGCCACTGCAAAAATATCAAACAAAAAATTTCTCAGTGGGAAGGAAGAACGAATGGTATATCTAACCCAGAAAGGTGGCATCCAAAGGACTTTGGAGTGAGGTATAATAAGTGTCATCAAGAGATTCTTGAGAAAAATCCTGTTGCTGAGGGAAAGAGCAAAAAGTTGGATGCAGCCAACTCTCAAAATGTCGGTCTAGATATCAATGCAGATGCCAAAAGCCAGGACCAAACTGAGGGTGAAAGTGAGAAACATGAAGATGATCGTACACACCCATTTAGAAATGAATCAGAATCCAGTTGGGTATGTTCTCAGGTCAAACAGATTGAAAGCTGGAAAGACGTTTTGGATGCAGAGACTTCCTTACCTCCAGGAAATTTCTATACCTCACAGATACTGTGGAAGAAAATAGAGGCACTTCCCCCAGATAAAGTCTTCAATTTGGCTTTAGAACATTGTGACTCTTCAGAAAAAGAACTGAATTTCCAAGTTCCGGATAGTTCATATGGAATAACCAAGAGCTTAGAAAATATTTACTCTGAACCCGAGGGACAGGAATGTGGACCTTCTATAAATCCTTTGCCCAAGCCTCGTAGGACGTTCAGATATTTATCTGAGTCTGGTGTTGTGCCATGTAAAGAAAGAAACTGTGACAGAAAATACTGTGAAAATAATTCTTGTGCAGAGTCTTCTTTGGCCTCTTCTCAGGAACCCGAACCAAAGAAATATGGCAGACAAATCAGAGGGAGATCTAAAAGGTGTGTTTTTATTTGCTAGGTGATGATTTCTAAGCATTGTCCTTACGGAACTACTTCCCTGCATGGGTTAGAGGCCTAGGTTGATTCTACAGATGTTGATTGACCCGAGGGGAAAGTACCTACAAAAGGAAATAGAAGTATAGGTAATATGTAAGACAGTGTATGGACCCAAGAGCATCAGAAAGACTTGAGTTTTATATTTTTAAGAATGTGTAGGGATGTAAGTACATTCTTCTGCTTCATTTGGGGCATGCTGGCTTTGGCTTCACTTTTCACTAGTGGGTTAACTTAATAAAGGTACACGATAAAGAACACGAATGTAATTAGCCAAAAGCCTCCAATTTTCTCATGGTGCATGCCTATAGGGTACCAGCCTAGTTTATTATTCTCAAGTATCTGATAAAGCACCTTTGTAATTTTGCATGCAAGTCCTTTACTTATAGATGTCTCACTATCATACCAATTTAAAGAATACTAGAGTTTTAAAACATATAACTTTAAAACATATCTCCTTTCTTAAGGAAATCCTTTGAATTTGAGGATATTCAGCACTTTCGAAATCGGAACTCACAGAAGATTCATGAAGAACTTGGAAGAAATTCTGGCTCAGCACTTTATTATACACAGTCTGAGGACAATATCTATGAGGATATTATATGTATGTGTCCACAAACTTTGCAATTAAATTTAATGAGTATGTATTTGGTGGTGGAACTCTTAACTATAGGATGGTATTTTGTTTTATAACCATGCACATCTTGCTGGGGAGAGGGCCGGGGCAGGGGGGAGAGGGAGAGAGAGAAAGAATCTTAAGCAGTCCTCATGCCCAGTGCAAAGCCCAACACAGGGCTTGACCTCACGATCCTGGGATCATGACCTGAGCTGAAATCAAGAGTCAGACACTCAACCAACCAAGCTACTCAGGTGCCCCTAGATATTTCTTTTTAATACGGTAACTTTAGTCATATAAATTCTTTTGTTCTTGAATGGTTTTTACAGTTAGTTTAGTGGACTGCTCAGTTCAGAAGTAGATGTTTAGGTATAGTATTTTGAGAATGCTTTTAGCTCGGTTAGATGCCTGAGTGGTCTATAAACTTAAAGTGCCATTGATTTTGAGACCTACATCCCTATAGCAATATAGAATACGAAGCTGAACATATTCAGTCAGTTCTTTATTTCTTTTCCTAGCTGTAGTCACTTTGTTTCCATTTAACTATGTTTCTCTAAACTTTTTTTCCCATTATTTTTTAAGATCCCTCCAAAGAAAATCCATATGAAGATATTCCAATACAGCCTTTGCCCATGTGGAGATCCCCTTCGGCCTGGAAACTACCGCCCCCTAAAAGTGCTTTCAGAGCACCAAAGGTATGACCAAAGAATTAGTGTAAGAAAACATTAAATATAATTAATATAAGAAAACATAAGAATCTTGTTTATGATCTCCACAAAAAGATTAAAATGGTTTAACTAGGGCCAAGATGAAGAGGTTCTGAAATATGGGTTTTGTTGGTAGTGGTGGGTTTTTTGTTCTTTGTGGGGGGGTTTTGGGCAGCACACAGCTTTTTGTGTGCTTTGGTTTGGGGGGAGTGTTTTTGTTCATTTACTAGCAGTTCAGAAAAATGAGAATATGAACACCTTTAAACAAGCCATGAGCTTTTCGTTCCACTGTAGTTAACCACAGCTCCCCCTAAGTCTCATGACAGTCTGTGGCCTAAATTACCTGTCTCATCCCTGAAGGCATTTGTCACCCCTGCAGGCAAAGGCTGCCTGAGTTAATGAGGACTCTGAGCGGTTGTTTTCTGGAAATTTGATTACCTTGTAGTAGAACTTGGGATTAGAAGCCTGAGGAATGTCTTTACAAATGGTCAAAAAAGGAATTATGGTATCCTCAACTGAGATGACTTTAAAGACAAGATAAATCTTTTTCTGAAATAACTTGGCCTTGAGAACATAGGCATTACCTAGATGATCTTACCCTTACTGGTACATCTTCTCCTGTTTTAGCTTCCTCCCAAACCTCAGTTCCTGCACCGGAAGACTATGGAACTGAAGACCTCCCAAGCTTTTTTACGGTCAAAGCTCACAAAGGATACCACTTTGCCTGTCACTTTAACGGAATGGAAGCTTTTCCGAGCTGGAGAAGTTGCAAACAGGAAAAGGAAAAATCTTCCAAGGGTAGGGACTCCAGTACTTTAATTCTTTGACCCTTACTTCATTTCCATAAATGAGAATAAATAAACTTTAGACTGGAACGAATCCTAGGTTAGAACTGATCTATTGGGATGAGAAGATTTGGAAAGCGGCCTTAAATTTTAGGTTTTTGCTCATGAAAGAAAAATGCATGAGTGGCTTTTGCCAGGGTTTCTCTATGGATTTGGAAAATTGATTTTAGATGGAGGGTTCACTTCATTTACCTTAGCTCTCATTAAAATCAGCTGCCTGTGTCAAGGAAGCACTAGAATCTCCTATAAGAGGACATTCTACGATGCTGGCTTCAGTGTGGTTATTCTCACTCATATATATAATTGCTGAAGGGAACTGTTTTGTGCCTGAGTTTACACATTTTCAGTAATAACAAAATATGTACCTTTAATTTGGGGCAAAAATTTCCATTCAGCAGGAAGAGAAAGGAAATTTGACTCTTGGGAATAGACATTATTAGCGATTACATTAAATAACTGATATCTCTCTCAAGGGGGAAAAGGCAATAAATCTAAATTATGTTGACTATTAGAACCAAATATTAGCTATTAGAACCAAAATGAAGAAACTGGGATTATTTGTAGACAGATACATGTTTTTTAAGACAGATATATTTTTTTTAAGGAGGGACACTTCAGAAACTGCATGACAACATTTTTAAATGTTTATGTTACTTGGTTCTTCTGTAATTCAGAATGTTTTCAGGGTAACTATGTAGAAATGAAAAAAAGAGCAGATCACTTAAATAGTCTTCCTTAATCCCATCTGAATTAGCAATATGTATCCATTTAGCACACAATTTTTGCACCTGATTTTAACATTAAACAAAAGTCACAGCTGTTTCTTGGTTTAGTAACTGCTGATTGGTTCCTTGGGAAATATTCTGTTCGACAATACTTTAATTCTTCTGATCTATTTCCTGCCCCTCCCTCCTTAATATGTGAAGAGTTAAAGACACACAGTTTTAAAAAAGCACTAAACAGATCTCTGTCAGTGAAACCAAAAAATCCTCAGTGGTTTAATCTCCTGTGTATGGTGAAGAATATGTAAAATCAGATGTTTAAAGAGTTGCTGGGCATTCTACAGTAGTCCTCTGATAAAGCAGCCTCCCACATGCCCGGAGACAACAGATCATGTGTTCACAGGGGTGAGAATACAAACACAGAAGGAACTGCATTTAAGATATTGTCCTTGGAATGACATTAACAAAATATTTGGGAATAATAGATTGTAGATTTTAATGAGATTGAAGGAAATTTGCAGTTCTTTTAATTTCGTGCCTCAGTATTTTAGGTAATGTGGATCCCCCAAGTACTCAAAGCTTATTCTCTTTCTGATTATAGGTGATATTATCCAACTTTCCTTTTCTAATTTTTCCCCAGTGGTCTTTTTCAGAAGTGAGGTGGGAAAATATGACCATGAACTCTTACTCTTGACAGTCAGGCAGGAGCAAGCTGTTAGCATTTCTACTGCGACCCTCCTTGGATTAAATCCTATTAGGATGTTCTACTTGCAAATCAGATTTTGACTTCTCGGTATCTTCAGCAACAACATTCCATCAGGAAAGCAGTTTTCATTTACTTCCCCTTTGATGACTAGAGCTATCCCTGGAAAGGAAACTGGTTTCATAGTTTGAAAATCACTGATCTAGTCCATATGCCTGTTCCCCACCCTTCCTCTCTTTCCCTCCTGTGAAAGCCTGTGTGGGATTGTTTGCTACAATAGATTTCCTAATGTCTCATATTGTTGCGTCAAGTGTGTATAGCAATATGGTTTCTACCATTCCTTAGGAAGAATATTCTACAACATTTCCTACAACCGCAAGGTAACTCTTCCTAACTCATAACCAAAATTTCCATTTTGTTACTTTGTCTCATAGTTCTAGAACAGATAGTTCCTTTCCTTTATAATATTTGAGTCTACTTTTGAGTATAATTTTCAGATGCTCATTAATAATTATACTATTTTTGTTCATTATGTCCCCAAAATACATGTTTACTTTCATATGTCTTTCCTTATAGCCCCTAACAATACCTTTTTATGTTGGATTCTCTTGTTTTTTTACAATGGTAATATTTAAGAACACTGGTAATTTTTCACTTGAATGGCAGCTACAAAAGTCTTTAAAAGAACAAACGCATCCAAAATGTGGGAATAATCTGCATATTGGAAGCACATGTTTCTCACATGTTATTTTTCTTGTGCTGGACTGATTCACCGCCTGTGGGTTGCCAGGATTGCTGGAGAAACAAGGACAAAAGAGAAAACAAGAACATTCTTCTCAAACTTTGTTGGCTCTTATGTTCCTAACGGTTGTAATTTGAGGCATTAAATATATTAAATCAGGATTAATAATTAAGAAAAAGCTTGGAATTTTAAGAAGAAAGAGAAATAAACATGGAAAACTAATGAATTCCTCTTTTTTATTTTTTTAAGTTTGTTTATTTAAGCAATCTCTTCACCCAACGTGGGGCTCAAATTCACAACCCCAAGATAAAGAGCTGCATGCTCTGACTGACTGAGCCAGCCAGGCCTCCCAATTCCTCCTTTCAAAAATGGCTGTTCACTGGGGTGCCTGGGTGGCTCAGTCTTAGGCTAAGTGTCTGACTTCGACTCAGGTCCATGACCTCACGGTTTGTGAGTTCAAGCCCTGCATTGGGCTCTGTGCTAGCCTGGAGCCTGCTTCAGATTCTGTGTCTCCCTCTCTCTTTGCCCTTCCCCCACTCATGTTCTGTCTCTCGAAAATAAATAAAAACATAAATTTTTTTTTTAAAAAGTGGCTGTTCATCAGCTTGATTTTTTCCTCTTTTTTAAAAAAATTAAAAACAAATTTTTTTAATCTTTATTTATTTTTGAGAGAGAGAGACACACAGAGTGCAAGCGGGGGAGGAACAGAGAGAGAGGAAGACACAGAATCCGAAGCAGGCTCCAGGCTCTGAGCTGTCAGCACAGAGCCCGATGCAGGGCTCGAACTCACGAACCACGAGATCATGACCTGAGACGAAGTCGGACACCCAAACAACTGAGCCACCCTGGCGCCCCTGAAATATTTTTTTACTTGAGTATTGTTGACACATATTTCCTCCTTTTTAAACGTTTTTTATTTTAGAGAGAGAGAGAGATAGCACGCATGCACAAGTTGGGGAAGGGGGCAGAAGGAGAGAAAGAATCCAACTCAATCCCAGGCCCTGGGATCATGACCTGAGCCAAAATCAAGAGTCAGACGCTCAACTGACTGAGCCACCCAGGAACCCCATCTTTCCTTTTTGAACCCTACTCTGTGTGTGTGTGTCTGTGTTTGCCGGTGTCTATCTGTCTCTTTCACACACACCTCCCAGCAGCAAAGAAAAAAATTCTGAGTAATGTTTTTTAAATGGAACCTGGTTTTCACCCTAAAGCACATTTGAGAGCCTATTTTTATGACGTTTCTAAAATAAATTGTAATATTAGTGCTCCCAGTAGCAAAGAGAGTATTTGCTTTAACAAAAACTTTGTCAGCGTGATTATCTTTTTGTGAAGAATTCCTGGGAACAGAAATAACTGAGCCTTACCCCACCTTCCAAGTGGAAGGAGTATTCTGCTTCCTACTCTGGGTGATAGGAAAGGCTTGGTCAACAAATAGAGTGGATGGGACACCTGGGTGGCTCAGTTGGTTAAGCATCCAACTTTGGCTCAGATCATGATCTCACAGTTTCTGGGTTCCAGCCCCGCATTGGGCTCTGTGCTGACAGCTCAGAGCCTGGAGCCTGCTTCAGATTCTGTGTCTCCACCTCTCTCTGCCCCTCCTGTGCTCATGCTCTGTCTCTCAATAATAAATAAACATTTAAAAAATTAAAATAAATGAATGAATTTAAAAAAAAACAGAGTGCAATAGGCAGGTTTCTTGTATGTTGTGATGTGGAGTGACAAGGAATCTCTCTAAGAGCCTGTGCTGGGTCCTTCTGGAAAGAAGATAGCCTTTCCTCCTTCTCTACCCATGTTATGTGGATTTTCTATTAGAACAACATATCATATTACTAAAGATCAGTTTAGATTCAAAATTGAAAAAATGTCAAGGTTTTTACTTTTAAAAAGGATCTTTCTCTGAGTGAAAATCATTAGTAAATTAATATGAAAACTTGGTGTTGAATCTTTAAAAAAAAAAAAAAAAAGGGATGTACCTGGCTGGCTCCATCAGTGGAGCATGTGACTCTTGATCTTGAGGTTGTAAGCTCAAGCCCCATGTTGGGCATAGAGATTACTTAAAAATAAAATTTTTATTATTTAAAAAAAACTTTTTAATGTTTATTTGTTTTTGAGAGAGAGGGAGAGTGCATGAGCATGGGAGGGGCAGAGAGAGAGGGAAGCAGAGGATTCGAGGCAGGCTCCGTGCTGTCTGCACTGAGCCCGATGTGGGGCTTGAACTCACAAACTGAAAGATCAAGACCTGAGCCAAAGTGGGACGTTTAACCAAATGAGCCACCCAAGTGTCTGGTGTTAGTTTTAACTTGTGCTTTGTTGGTCTTTTTTCAGCTCGTATTGAAAATTGCTGATGTATTTGAGTCTAAGAGAGGGAAAAAGAGGGTAAAGTTACACCCATACACTGGAAAAGACGTACCTCCCTCAAAAGGTAAGAATTGTTGCAGCTGTCCAGAGCTACCAGCATTTGAGGGGAGAGTCATATAACTTAACATTTATGTAAATTATAATTCTTGGTTTACTTTCCTATCTATCCCACTTAAATATAACTTCTTTAAGATAAGGGATTATTTCTTATTCTTCCTCAAATCCCTGCCAATGAGACTAATTTTCATAGGCAGATTGCATTATTTTATAATCCGACTGATTTATAGTCTCTTTCAGTATAGACTCTTTCAGTTAGACTCTCAGTAGAACCGAGAATATTAGGTATATAGAGACCACAGGTATGTGGCACAGAACTGGTAGTCATCTACTAAGTTCAGTAGTAGTTTCATCCTTCAGATGCCTAGATAAAACCTACATTGTCTTTTTAAAAAAAAAAATTAATGTTTTTTTATTTTTGAAAGAGACAGAGTGAGCAGGGAAAGGGCAGAGAGAGAGGGAGATAAAGAATCCAAAGCAGGCTCCAGGCTCTGAGCTGTCAGCACAGAGCCTGACGCGGGGCTCAGACTCACAAGTGGTGAGATCATGACCTGAGCTGCAGTTGGACACTTAACCAACCGAGCCACCCAGGAGACCCAAACCTTACATTGTCTTAATTAAGAAACTCCGAACATCCCTAGTGAATTATTAGAATTTTCTTAGCCTCATGCAAGATTCTTAACTTGGTTTTCTGACAAAGAACATGCAGAATTTAGCAGTTTTTGTCAAGCGAGAAACAACAGCCAAGTCATAACCAGAGAAGAATGTTTCCTATTTTTGCCGACGTCCAAAGACAGAAATTTCTTAATTTCCCTTGAAAATCTGTTCTGCATTCCAACAATTACTATCTGAAAATAAAATCCTCCCTGCTCCAATTTGAGCCTCTTTCTTCTTACTCTAAAATCAACTAGTCACCATTTTAGATACAAGTTTCCATATTTTCAAAAGCAGTGATCAAAACATGTTCTCATCTTCTCTGCTGCAGAAGAAATCATTTTGGTTATTGCTGCTAATAGGAACCACTTACTGAATGAAGTAATAGATTTTCTACATACTTTATCTCATGTGTAACATATGACAACACTAGGACGCAGGGACTGTCCTTATTTTACAGAAGAAGAAGCCGAGCCAGTGGAGGGAGGAAGTGTCGGTTTGCAGAAAGAGCATGGTACCATGAAGTCCTACCCTTTTCCGTCACCAACAGTTACTCGCCATTTTTCTCATAAATCTTGATTTTTAGCAGTTTAATGATTTCTCCATGTGTTTTTTTTTATCCTCAACAAGGATATTGTCAAAGGCTTTTTATGTGTATATTTCAGAACTAGGTACAGAAGATGAAAACTGGTGCCAGCTATTATTCTGGACCCTTTTAGACGCATTATCATTAATCTTCTAAATAGCCTTTGTGGCAGACATTATTGTCAACTGTTTCTAGATAAGGAAATAAATTGTAAATTGCAAATTATGTAAGATTTCAAGACACTGGGGCCGGGACAAATTCTTCTGAAACATTACCATTTTCCTAAATTAATAGCAGTCTACTGGCAGCTACATTCTCGATGCTTATGCTGCACTAAGTAGGTTCTTACTGATCTCTTACTTTATTTGTATGTCTTATGCCTTATGGATTAGGAACATTTCAGTAAATGTGGCTCTAAGATAAGTTTTGAAAAGCCAAGTCTTTTTTTCTCTGTATCGTTATTGGAAAAAACTCGACAGAATGAATTGCGAACTTACAACAATCCCTAAGTTGTAACTCTTCCCCACAAGTGTGTTTTTCTTTTGCAAGGCTCAAAGAAAATATGCATTTACCCAGCCTCTGTAACCAACTCCTCCTGTGGGCCTGAGGAAGTTGTCTCATGCCTGAGGATCTCTTGGCTCCACAGTTACATTTTCAGATTTTGTTTTCCTCCTTAAGCTTTTGTCTGTAGATCAACAATGACTGGTAGAACCAGATAATTGTATTTACCTACTCTGTCAGTACATGCTAGGTTTTACTGAATCTGTTCCAACCTAAACATTTCTTAACTTTTAGTTATCAGTTGTTACAAAATGATTTATTGCCCTTCTTCAGTTCTGTCATTATAATTTTGTGTGTTGAAGTCACGTGTAAAAAACGGACAACCTATTTCTTTTTTGATCCCTATAGATTCTAAATAGATTTTCCTATTGGCTTGTAAGCAAGCCCCTTAACCATCATTCAGTTTCTTGGAACACGGATCATCAAAACCTACAGATGTGAATAGAGGAAAGCCACCCAAATGAGCTTTTGTAGGGTCTCTTCCAGTTGTATTACTTTTCCTTCCTTTCCCCTTTCATTTCTTTCTTTCCAGACACTTGATAGGCCCCTAAGAAGTGCCTGATGCTAAGGACACAAACAGGACTCAGGAGCTCACGGTGTTTGTTCCTTCATGCTGAGTAATATGTCATAGCTCCAGTGTGCTTTCTATCATGGTGGTTAATTTGAAGTTTAAAGCCTATAAGATGGTAGCTACACTTGCAGTGAGCACAGCATAATGTGTGCACTTGTCAAATGGCTATATTGCACACCTGAAATGTATACAAGAGCATGGGACTATTGGCCATGAGTTCAAGCCCCACATTGAGCATGGAGCCTACTATAAATAAATTAATTTTTAAAAATATTTTAAGTTTATTTATTTATTTTCAGAGAGAGAGAGAGAGAGAGAGAGAGAGAGAGAGCACAGGCATGTGAGTGGGGGAGAGGCAGAGAGATAGAGGGAGAGAGGATTCCAAGCAGGTTCTGCACTGACAGCGCCTGATCACGACCCAAGCCAAGATCGAAAGTCGGACAGTCAACCAACTGAGCCACCCAGGTGCCCCTAAAAAAAGTTTTTTTTTTTAGTAAAAGAAAAAGGGGGCGCCTTGTAGGCTCAATCAGTAGAGCATGCAACTCTTGATCTCAGGGTGGTGAGTTCAAGCCCCATGTTTGGGTATGGAGCCTACTTAAAAAAAATTCAAACCCCCCAAACCTATACAGTACACAGTATTTAAATAGGTACTTTTTCTGTTACATGTCTTATGAGGAAGCAACATTTTTTAGCATTCTCTTATTCCTTATCATAAAATTTAAATGAGCACAGCAAATATTGAAATAATGTAGAATGAGAAAAAAATGAAAACCCAAGGTTTCCCAAACCTCCTACTACTCCCAGAAAATTTTATGCACATGCAAATAGTTTTTCTACCCAAATAGTTTTTTTTAAAGAGGAGTGAATAATTCAATTGTGTTGTTTATTTTTTAAATGTTTATTTAATTTTGAGAGAAAGAGAGAGTGCTCATGGGGGAGGGAGTCACAGAATCCGAAGCAGGCTCCTGGATCCAAGCTGTCAGCACAGAGCCCAGTGCGGGGCTCAAACCCACAAACTGCGAGGTCATGATCTGAGCCAAAGTCGGACACTCAACTGACTGAGCCACCCAGGCGCCCCTACCCAAATAGTTTTTTATACCATTCAGACTTTGTATATCTTGTTTTAAATAAAAAAAAAATTAATTAATATATTTCAGAGCTCTTTTAGTATCAACACATAATAGACATTTTGGTTGTTTCACACTTTATTTAACCTATGGATATTGAAGTTCTATGTGTATATATATTTTTTTGCTCTGCAAACAATGCTGCATTATATATCTTTTTGTATATAACTTTGTATATTGGTAAGAATACAGCTATAGAATCAGTACCTAGCATTGGACTTAACCAAAAAATATGTACATGTAAAATTTTTATGACTTCTGCCAAATTGCCCCACAGATTATAATAACTGCTTATATTTCTACGGAAAGCATTTGAAAATGACTTTTTCGCATAATCTTTACTAATACTGTGTTTTATTAAAGCTTTTTATTTTTTCCCATGGCACGGTTGAATATTGTAGCTTACTTATTATTTTAATTTACATTTCTTTAATTTTAAATTTGGACAGTTGTCATGCTTATAGAAAGTTATAAGTCTTTTTGTATAGATTGTCTATTCCTACCCTTTATTCCTTTTTCTGTTGTGCTATAATTTTTCTAATTCATTTGTAACAGCTATTTGAATATGAAGAAATTTATCCTTGTGTCTGCAATGTGTATCACAGTTATTTTCCCAGTTTATCATTCACGTTTTGAATTTAGTAATTTTTATTAGGGAGAAATTTCCATTTTTATATCATCAAGCTTATATATTTTTCATTTATGACTCCTAGCCTTGTTTTTCTTGCTGCAGAAAGTCCTATTTGTGTGCTTAGCATCACACACCCCTTAGTAACCTCTGGAAGTGTCTGGAAAGAAAGAAAAGGGAAAGGAAAGCAGGTTACAGAAAGATTTTTCCCTGTCTGTGCACTTTTAAATTTTGCTTTAACTTTTCAGACTTAATCTAGAAATTTTTCATTCACTTGTTCAGAAAGCTCTGTGTATAAGTGTGTGTGTATGTGTATGTGTGTAAATTGGCCATGTGTCTAGCACTGTGGTGCAAAATACCCCCTTGTAAAAGCATAGCTTCTTATAACCAAGGTACTTAAAATCTGGGGAAAATAAGAGCAGTTCAAAGCAGACTGAGCACTGTAAGAATTCGGAGTAAAGGAATGCTGAATTTGGCCTAGAAGTAGCTTAGAAGCACCATAAAGTAGCTCAGATGTTTCTCTGTAAATTTGTGTGGTTATCCCTCTGAGCCCCACATGTTCCTTTTACTCTGAATTCATGGTTAGTTCTGAGTTGAGGTTTTTATTTAGCCAGGTTGGTGTCTACCTTTGATATCTTGTTTGGGAATATAAGGACAAGGACATGAATGTAGCAATAGAATCTATTCTGAACCAGACTTCTTAGAATCAGGGATGAGCTGGGAGCTGAGGAGGGAGGTGAGGTGTGGGAAGGAGCTAGAGTAGATTAGTTGCCCCTCTGGTCCTGAGCAGCTATTTTCTTTTGTGACTGCCCTACCCTGTTGTAACCAGGTGGTCTGGAGAACGGCTCAGCGTCCTTATTACCCCTGATTCCAGGGCTCCCGGCCCATGGAGACTTTTACACTGTTCTCATCCCCATGGACTCCCTACTGTCGAACAAGACAAATAGAAACTCTTTCTCTCTTTTCAGGTGAAACCAGTGGGAACGAAAGTGATGCGGAGTATCTGCCAAAGAGTGAGTGAGTCAGTGGGGCTGCTCCCTTTCTCGTGATGATCATGGTCATGGGTGGAGTAGCACCTGCCTTTGGGATTGAGCATGTTTTTCCCACATTCAGCTTTATTTAGTGGGTGATATTTTTATGGTAAGACCTGCTGAAATTTGGGGGACTAAGCAGTACACTGTTAGATGTTCGACAGCGTTAAAAACCTCCCGTGGTGGAATGAGGCAAACAGTACGGCTCTTAAGATGGAGTGTTCTTAGGGGAGCAGCGAAACTGCATGTTCAGACATAGGTGCAGGAGTTTCCCAGCAGCCAAAACAGAGTATGTGAATCATCCTCTGAGACAAATACATACCATTAAATATCTAATTTTTCATAATCACTCAAGTGTACTTATTTAACTTTGACATCTCTGATACTGAGATAGGAAATATCGATCTATTTCTCATTTACAGACATTTACTTATATTTCAAATTATTGTGCCCTTTGCTTTCTACTAGCACATAGAATCTGCCATACATTTTTTGACTGTATGTGTTCAGACATATCATGGTCTCTGTATCCTTCACGTAATGGATTTTCATAGCAAATTATATAGTTCCTGTTTCACTGACTGACATATCGAGGCATGGAGACAGTCAGAGACATGAATTGTCAAAGCTGAGTGTAGGGCAGTTCCGAGTCTGATACTCGGGTCTTATGATTAATAGTCATGTGCTCTCTCCGTTGGCCTGATTGCTTCAGGTGTTTGATTCTGGAGCCTTACTAAGGTGAAACTTAAGTCATCATCAAGTTCAGCCTGGATGTGTAAGGATGACAGAGCTAATGCCGTTGCTGCTGAGAAACAGGACATAAAATTTTCTTGATTTGAACTGAGCTTTGCCTAGAGCACTAAATGTACTGGATAGTTCGGGGGAGCCATTTCGAGATGAATTTTGAAGTGTTCTTAATATTTTATCCGTGGTGTAACTTCTTTGGGGGCAGAGTGTGTCACATCTCAAAAGAGAAGCAAACAATTAGTCAGAGACTGCGTCTTTCGATCGTGGCTCAGAATAACACATCATCAACTCTCTGGGCCACTTAGACTATTTCTTCTGCAAGTTCTGCATTTCCTCTACAGGAGACTACCCCAAATTGTCCACAGTTTGGAGATAAATGAGAATAAAGAATAAATGCTACCCAGTTTTGAGTGGAATTTCTCATATTTAAGTAGTATGCTTCCATAATTTCATTCTTTTGAGAAATAGTCTATTAATAGGTGTCTTCTTTTGGTTCATTTTTCCCCTCTTGGATTTAACACCATATATTGATGTAAGCATGTGTCCGTTGTCAGTAATACATGCCAAGGAGAGAAGGGTAAAAGGCAGTTTCTTTAATGTGAGGATATTTATTTTAATTTTATCAAACTCATCCTTTTGTGTACTTAGCCTCTGTAGGACTCTGTTCTTTTATCAGATCTTCCCCCCAGCCTACACACACACACACACACACACACACACACACACACACACACACACACATGATTTCATGGTCCCAATGATAAGGGAAACAAAGGCAAGAGAAATGCAGCTTAAAGTAAATTTCCTTACAGCCTGCAGCCCACTGATAGACACCTGAAACATGCAGAGCGTGGCCTTCCTCAAGGAATTCATGGCTGCCTTCCTGCCTTAATGTTTATGTTTTATTAAAAACTAAAAGTAGAGGCACCTGGGTGGTTCAGTTGGTTAAGCATCTGACTCTTGATTTTGGCTGAGGTCATGATCTCACAGTTTGTGAGTTCGAGCCGCACATTGGGCTTCGGGCTGGCAGTGTGGAGCCTGTTTGGGATTCTCTCTCTCCCTCTCTCTCTCTGCTCCCCTTCCCTCAAAATTAATAAATAAACTTTTAAAAAACTTAAAAAAAAAAACCTAAAAGCAACCTTATCTTGACACTAGTTACATCTTCAGGGTCCTGGAAGACCCTGCCTTTAGCATCCGGAAATTCCTTAGAAACTCACTTCATCTCTATCCCCCCTCCCTCCACACACTCAAAAGTATATAATCAGTCTCTCCTCACAACCCCAGTGCAGCTCTTTCTGCCCACGGGTCCTGTGCCCATGCTATAATGAAACCTCATTTTTGCACCAAAAACGTCTCAAGAATTCTTTCTCAGTCATTTACTCACGAACCCCGCTTCATAATTTCATCACCAGCCAGTGGCATCTGTTGTCAGGCCATTGCTTTCACCTGACGTTTTCCACGTATCCTGGTGTTACGCCGCGGAAGATGGGAGAGCATAGAATATGTGTTGGGACGCACCTAGAGTATCGGTTGGGACACCGCGGGCTCCTGGGCGCTTGTGAGACTCTGTACTTGTTCCCCAAGTATGTCATAGCCCTCGCAGGGCTGTGTGGCAGACGTCGGTTAGTCAGCACTCCGTCAGCAATGACTGGGTGAAGATTAATCCATATGGGTCATGACCTCTGGGTGCTGGAGGGAAGATGGGGCTATGAAGGAAAAACAGTGCTCCCTGATTTCATTGCAGACCGCCACAAGCGCTTAGCCCAGCTCCAGCAGTCTTCCAAGAGGAATCCTCACTACCAGACCTTAGAGAGGGATCTTATTGAATTACAGGAGCAGCAGCTCTTTGAACTTTTTGTGGTGGTGTCCCTCCAGAAGAAGCCATCGGAAATAAGCTACATTCCCCAGGTCATACAGCAGTTCCCTGGCAAGGTAGGTGCAGGGAGACCAAGAGGCGTCAAGGAGTGTTCTTGTGTCTCTGTGTTTTATCTCCGCTCTTCTTTCTATTGTGATCTCAAGCAGCTTTTACTAATACTGTACCTTTTGTAGAATCTGGTAAGTGACTCTGGTGATGTCTCACGTCTGGCCTGAGCTGCAAACAAGGGCAAAATCTTATTATCCAAATTGTTTATTTTATTTTATTTTTTTGCTCTGCTGTTTACTAAATGCCCTTTAGCAAGTTGCAAAACCTCAGTTTTCTCATTCTTTTTTTTTTTAATGTTTGTTTATTTTTGACAGAGAGACAGAGCATGAGCGGGGGAGGGGCAGAGAGAGGGGGAGACACAGAATCTGAAGCAGGGTCCAGGCTCTGAGCTGTCAGCACAGAGTCCAGTGCAGGGCTCGAACTCACAGACCGTGAGATCATGGCCTGAGCCGAAGTCGGATGCTCAACCAACTGAGCCACCCAGGCGCCCCTCAGTTTTCTCATTCTTGATGAGGGGAACAGTAAATATGACAGAACAGGGTAGCAGTTTAGAGCATGGACTCTTAAGCCAACTCTCTGCGCTTGCCACTAATTAGCACTGTGACTTTGAGCAGTTACTTAACTGCTCTGTGCCTTGGTTTCTTCATTTGTAAAATGGAGGTAATCATAATAATGTCTATCCCGTTGAGTTGCAGTGAGGATTAAATGAGCTGTATAAGGCACTTAGAATAGTGTCTAGCATATAGTCAGCACTATAGAATGTTACCCATTATTAGTGAGGGTTTAATAAGATAATGTATTTAAAGTGCTTAACACAGTCCCTGGCACATAGTAAGCACTTCATGAATGGTAGCTATTGTTAACAAATATTATTTGATTTTCTCTGTCTTATGCCTGAGAGGGCATAACATTAAAAAGCAAACAGAAACCCCACACTGTAGATTGAGAGAGAAACCGCAGAAGAAAACAAAAAGTTTTATAGTTTATTTTGTATTTAATTTTTCCTGCTTTTTGAACAACGGGTCCACAGTTTCATCTTGCAACTGTGCTCTGCAAATTATGTAATGAGCCTTGGTAAGGCGTGATCCCTTTAAATAGGGAATCTCCTCACTCTCCATCTTAATACTTGGGCCATGTCTCTTATTTAAGTTATCTGCTCAGATGCTTTAGGAACTTGAGATTTAAACCCCGACTTATGTGTTTCACCAAAAAAAGCTAGGGGAGCACAACTGTACTGGAATGGAATCTAAGAGACATTTCCTGCATAAGTTCTCATTAGAAAAAAAAAAAAAAGTGCTAGGGCACCTGGGTGCCTCAGTTGGTTAAGCGTTTTAACTTTGGCTCAGGTCATGATCTCGTGATTTGTGGGTTTGAGCCTCGCGTTGGGCTCTGCACTGGCAGTGCAGAACCTGCTTGGGATTCCCTCTCTCCCTCTCTTTCTCCACCCCTCCTCCGCTTGCTCTCTCTTTCTCTCTCTCTCAGAAAAAAATAACCTTAAAAAAAAAGTGGTCAACAACATTCCTACTGTAAACAAAACTGTTTAATTTCTTATAAAATTCTTCAGTGTAGCCTGAGAGCCACAGTGTCACAACACTGAACCATGGAAGTCTACAATGATGTAATGCAGATAGTCTTGAAGAGTCCAATTTCCCATAAAGAGAAGCTTAATTTTTTTTTCCGATTTTTCAATCAGTCTTACCTTTGCAGAAATCTCGAGGTTGAACATTATTTTTCAACAAAGTCTGAATTAACGGGCTCAGAGCCAGATAAGGACCCAGCTGAGTCTGGCAGGGATTGAGGGATGTTTCTAAGCAAATTACTTAGCCTCCTTGTGCATTAGGCTCCCATAAGTTAAGGAGGGAGAGAGCTGACCAAGTCTCTCTTGATTGCGTTGTGGAAAACCATAAATGAAGACAATTCCGAGTCATTTAACAATGTAAAAATAATAGAAGGTGAGACAACTGAACTTTTGTTAGAATGCTTTTCCGTTTCTGAAGAGCTAAATGAACGTCTAGGTGACTCAGAATGGCTGCATGTTTTGTTTCAGAAATTAAATTAAAGGATTAATTTGTATTAGCTACATGAGGGTGCTATGGCTATAATAGACTTATTTTCTGCTTGTTTCCATACTAATTTTTAAATGTCTTTTGGTTTAACTAAATTTAGATTGTTCTTTTAAGTATGATACCAGACTTGCACACAAAGGCCTTCCACGCTAAAATTTCACAGGAAATTGCAAACTAGTAATTAGTTAGCAAAGATTATATGCTAAAGGAAATGATTATATATGGGATAGATTCTAAAAATAGTATCTTTTCTTTTTTTTTCTTTTTTTTTTAAATTTTTTAGCGTTTATTTATTTTTGAGACAGAGAGAGACAGAGCATGAACGGGGGAGGGTCAGAGAGAGAGGGAGACACAGAATCTGAAACAGGCTCCAGGCTCTGAGCTGTCAGCACAGAGCCCGACGTGGGACTTGAACTCACGAACCGTGAGATCATGACCTGAGCTGAAGTCGGACACTTAACCGACTGAGCCACCCAGGCGCCCCAAAATAGTATCTTTTCTAAATAACATTCAAAACACCTTTGACTATTGATCAGAGAGTGTCTGGCACTAACTGGGCTTTTGCTATCAGTGTGCTATAGAATAGGTTTTTATTTTATGTCCCATGACTTATTAAAATATTGGGTTTCCACTAGTATGTGAATCCTGAATTACGATTCTACCTCTAGACTAGAAACTATTTTCAGTCACTCCTCTTACATCAGATTATAGGATCTCCACAAGTAACCATTTCTATGTCAAAATAGGATTCTTTATTCTTAGTAACCGTGTTCTCAGTGTATCTTCAGTGATTACTGGCCTTGGCCTTCCTGTCGTGTGAAACAACACAACACTGTGCTGAGATGACTACTTAGGCTTATCAGAGACCTCTTTTCCCATGACTAGGCTGTTTTGTATATATAGTCTCTGCTTACGTAGAATATTAGTCACCTATAAATGTTCCGTTTTTCAGGGTGATCATGGCTTTAAGCAGTCCAAAGACACTGAAGAGAGGCTCAAAGTTATCCCCAAGTTTTGTTTTCCTGACTCAAAAGACTGGGTGCCAACCTCAGAACTCAAGAGGTAAATGGGTTCCTTAATCTGATTTCTCATTTTTGGAACTGCAAAAATAGAATCCGAATGTTTGAGAAATGGGTAGAGCCAGCAGTTAAAGCTATGTGGACACTGTAGCAGGTCAAGGATGCAGTGGGAGGAAAGGAAGAAACAGAATTAGAACATTTCCTATGTGAGTTCAAAAAAGAAAAACATGGAATAGTTTCAGTGTCAAAGGGAAAACGAGTTTGAGAAGCTCTGCAGTTGGCCAGTTCTGGGGGGGAAAGTTCCGTTTTATATACAATCAGAAATGCCACCAAGTGGACAGAAAAGGAAAAAGGACTTGGGCTTAGGGACCCTACTTAGGAGGTAAAACAGTGGTGTCTGCACCTTGTTTCTCCTTCAAGTTGACGGAAGCCACAGCCCAGATTGTACGTTCCCCTGCGAAACTTGTACAAAGGGAGGATCCAGATTGGGAGGTGTGAGCATTATTGAGAAGGGAAGACAAGGAATTTCTTCCTGGTATCTCGAGGGAACTGTATTCAATTAGTAAACAGTTTTCCTCCCTGAATCCTGCTTGTAAGTAGATAACTGCTCCGTTCAGAACTGTAATTATTGACCGTGCTATTTAGGCCGAAACTCGTGATTCTGGAACCGTGTCACATGCAGATAACATGCTGGAGGAGAGCCTCGGCTGTTGCCTAAGTAGCTGCTCTGCCTTTCTGCCTCACCTTGCCTCCAGTCTGAGCTGCTGTCTCGCCTAACCAGTTTGGCCTGATGGCCACTCTCCTCTCTGAACCATCAATCCTTATGGTCTTAAGCTGTCAGGTGCACTGCTAACTGCAAAAGCAGCTTCTTTCATAATGGCCTGGCCGCTCCATAGCTGGCTTTTCTGCCCAATGAGTTATGTGGGTTTTTTTTTTTTTCTGGAACATTTGGGAAATACAGAGGAATAAATAAAAAGCGGAAGTTATAAGTCACTGGCATTCTGGCACTCAGGGATAATAACTAAATATGTTGGCATATTCCCTTTCAATCTTTGTTTTTGGCCATATATAGATGTATGTATTCACTGCTCAAATTTGGATTTCTTTGATTATTAATGAATTTCTTTCTTGGTCTTCTTTTTATAAACTATGCAGATGAATTTCTTTCTTGGTCTTCTTTTTATAAACTATGCAGATCTTTTTTTTAATGTTTTTTTGAGAGAGAGAGAGAGAGAGCACTCAAGAGTGAGAGAGAGTAGAGAAAGAGGGGGAAAGAGGATCTGAAGTGGGCTCTATGCTGACAGCAGAGAGCCCGATGTGGGGCTCGAACTCACGAACTGTGAGATCATGACCTGATCTGAGGTCGGAGGCTTAACTGAGTCACCCAGGTGCTCCTCTCTGCAAATCTTTTGCTTATGTTTCCGGTGAGGAGCTGATAATTTTCCTAGCAACTTTTATAGTTAAGGATATAACCCTTTGCCAATCACTGTTCCATAGGACCTCTCGGAACTAAATAGAAGAATTTGGAAGGGAAAAATACCTTTCCTAAATGTTAGACTTTATCAGATATTCACTAAAAGGAAAATAGGCTTTATTAATAGCTAGACTGGGTAAATAAGAAAGTAAAAGGCAGTGGCATCAGAAGGTCATCCTGTACTTTCTCTCTCACACATACAGTGTCAGGCAAGATATTCTCAGGCCTGGACATTCTTCCTCAGGAGGAAGGTGGCTTGCAATAAATGTGGTATTAATGCCTCCTCTTACATCACAAAATGACTGCTGTTGGACACTAATTTTAAATTGTTTGTTCTGGG
Organism: Acinonyx jubatus; assembly: GCF_027475565.1. Classification (NCBI taxonomy): domain Eukaryota; kingdom Metazoa; phylum Chordata; class Mammalia; order Carnivora; family Felidae; genus Acinonyx; species Acinonyx jubatus. Next base: position 96,360,584 of record NC_069381.1, on the reverse strand, counting down.
GCGCCGGGGTGGCTAAGTTGGTTAAGTGTCTGACTTCAGCTCAGGTCGTGATCTCACAGTTTGTGAGTTCGAGCCCCACGTCGGGCTCTGCACTGTGTGGAGCCTGCTTGGGATTCTCTCTCTCCCCCCTACTCTAAACAAACAAACTTAAAAAAATAGTTTGTTCCATGAAGAATGTAATAATTAGTTGTTTAGATCTCACCTATCGACTATTTTTTTTTCAGTGAAACATTCTCCTTTGTCTTAACTGGTGAAGATGGGAGCCGCTGGTTTGGTTACTGTAAGAAGCTCTTGGTAAGTACCAGTCTTGTTCTACAGGCAGGGTTGGGCAATAGAGTCCTCAGTAGAGACCAGGGACACCTGGCTGGCTCAGTCGGAAGAGTGTGCAACTCTCGATCTGGAAGTCATGAATTCGAGCCCCATGCTGGGTGTAGAGATTACTAAAAAAAAAAGAAACAATAGAATCAGACTAGGAACTTCAGAAACTCTATTTTTCTAGATGAGTTTGAGGGCTGCATAATCACCCATGGATTAAAGAAGCTGCATTAGCTTTAACTAGTAAGAGCGAGGTTGGAGTTAGCAACGAGTGTCCCAGAATAAGAAGGGTATGGACTTCTTTTATTACTTGTGTGTTTGTAATAGATGAAGAAACCAATGACAGAGTGGTTAAATATCAGCCTGGGTCTATTCAAGGGATGGCGTGAATTAAGCCATTCGCGGGAGCTCTGAGTTACTTGCTTCTTGTTTAGATGCTGCCACTAAACCTGGAATAAATCATGCTATCATTTTTTTTAGCATTTTCCAATCTAGCCTTGGTTCCTACTCTGTACTAAAGAGTACTAAGAGAGTATTCATAGTTCAAATTAACAAAGACTTGTGCCGCGTCATTTTTGCTTTGATGTGTTTTGTTTTAGCCAGAAGGCAAAGGGAAGCGACTCCCTGAGGTGTACTGCATGGTTAGCCGCCTGGGCTGCTTCAACCTTTTTTCCAAGGTGAGTGTAGAATGAGCCCTGGGAAAGGTGCTGTGCTTCCTGGGCTCCGAGTACGTGTTGTTTCTGATGATTTCACTGGGCTACATCTTGTGACACAGACTCTAGCATACTACTTTAGGAAGCGTTCTCAGTAGTAGATTAGAGCCACAAGTTTGAAGGTTTACATTCGTCTAGACTAGACTATGTTTACATTTGTCTAGTTTACCGGAGTCACTATGTTGTTGCGTCATCTCATTTTGACTTGCCAAACCTCCCAGCTTCAAGGGGAACGTAGCCTGAAGCTTACCTTGCCTCATGAGTCTTTCCCAGACCTCAAACTGCAAGATATCATGGTCGGTGTCCCCTTCTCTGCCCCTACCATAGGGAGGTGGAAAGGAGCTCCTCTTCTAAAAATGAGTGGATTGATTTGAGTAACTTTTCTTGGAGATATAAAGATACCCCCAAGAGATACGAGGCCTTTAATGAACTTTTTTTCATTGCGGAAGCTTATCTGTCTTAAAATCTGTTGGTGTAATTTGCAAGCTTGTGCACCAAGTTTGGTAGTTCCTTATGTGTTTGAACTGAGTCCCTAATAAAGTAACATATGTTGCACGTGCAGATTCTGGATGAAGTGGAGAAGAGAAGGGAAATGTCTCCAGCCCTGGTTTACCCATTCATGCGAAGTGTCATGGAAGCTCCCTTCCCAGCTCCTGGACGCACCATCACAGTTAAGAGCTACCTCCCTGGGGCTGGCGATGGGGTAAGTTAGCTCATGTTGAAAAAGGCTTGATAGCCACCAAAAAGCAGGCCTTACACTAATAGGTAGAATTTCCAGAAGCCTCAGGGCGTAGATTTCCCTTTTCCATAAACTGTGCAGAATGTGTTTTAGTACCAAAAATCACTGGTGAAATGGCCAGTTGTGAGACATTGTGAGTTGGTCCAGTTGTGAGATAGTCGAGCCGTCTAGGAGCTAGAGGTTTTCTGCCTTTCGTAGACTGAGCCCCGTTTGTAACAATAGCAGTGTGATAAATGATGATTATACATGCTATTGTCTGGTAAAATAAAAGGTTTTACCAGAAACTTACAGCGTGAAAAGAAGTTATTAGGGGGCACTGGCTGGTCCAGTCAATAGAGCACATGACTTTTGAACTCAAGGTTATGATTTTGAGCCCCATGTTGGGTATAGAGATTATTTAAAAAAAAATAAAATCCTTAAAAGAAATAATTAGGTGTTAGGTCTTGGGAGTAGTTGTAGACAGCTTCACAAACTCTGTAGCAAAACCTTTTTCCTGCATTTCCCCTGTAAAAGAATGACAGGATCCATTAATGGTGTCATTATAGATTGTTTTCCAACCTGAACTCCCCTGATTCGAATTCTTTCATTTCAGTCTATTGAACTCTGCCGACCATTGGATTCCCGACTAGAACATGTTGACTTTGAATGTCTCTTTAAGTGCCTGAGTGTGTGCAATCTCATCCGGGTCTGTGCCTCCCTCCTTTTGGAACGGAGGGTAATCTTTGTTGCCAACAGCCTAAGGTGAGAAATTTGTAAAATATGTCACTTCCTACTGGTATTTCACTTGTTTTCACTATTTTAAAATTTGGGCATTTACAAAAACTGGAGGATCTCAGTTACCTAATGCCATAGTGACGTGGATAATTCCAAATGGTCAGTAATCCAGAGCTATTTTGCATTAGGCTATAGCCGTCACTTTGGGATTGCAGTGAATTTATCTTTCTAAATGTGTTTTACTTAAACCGTTGTTAAATGTTCATACTGCTGGAATGAATAAGTCATGGGATAAAAGGTACACCATGGGGAATATCGTCCATGATACTGTAATGCTAAGGTGACAGGTGGTCGCAACACTTGTGAGCATAGTATAATGTGGAGAGACTTGGAGTCACTATGTTTACACCTGAAACCAGTGTCACGTTGGTGACACCTGAAACTAAGGTAACATCAGTATAGCGTGTCAACTATACTCAAACAAGAAATTAGTTGGCATTCCTTTATCTAAGTACACATTAACTTTTAGCAATATAAATTGTGGGGAAAAGCTGATTAAGACTAAAACTTTTCTGTGAATTAAGTTAAAAATGTAAACAAAATGTCAAAAATTAATGAGTCCTCACAGAATCGCTCATCTGTGATCACTAACCGGTGTCAGGTAATTCTGTAACATCCTATCTGAACCATTCTCCACGTGTTGAGTGCGTCACACTGTCTGCTTTCTTCTCTGGCCAGCACCCTGTCAAAATGTGGCCATGCTGTGGTTGCCACACTGTATCCGTTCACCTGGCAGCATACCTACATCCCAGTCCTACCAGCATCTATGATCGACATCGTGTGCTCACCCACTCCATTCCTTATTGGAATCCTGTCTTGCTCCTTACCGCAGCTCCAGGACCTCCCCATTGAAGAGGTGAGATGGGAGAAATAGTACCTGTGGAAAAGACAGGGCACTGACAAATGAAAACAGATTGCCTTTAAGAGTGTTGGAGTCGTCATTCGTATTAAAAGACAATATTCATATAGTATGCCATCCTATTTTTGTATCTTTTTATTAAAGTGAGAAAAATTCCATAGTGCACATGAATCCAAAGTTGTGGTGGTGCCATGGGCTCGTTCTTGTGTTATTCCGAAGGGCAGGTCTTTTTGTTTGTTTTAAGTCAAACACAAGAGCTACTCTGGGTTAACTTAAAAAGTTGTTTTAAGGGGTGCCTGGGTGGTTCAGTCGGTTGAGCGTCCGGCTTCGGCTCAGGTCATGATCTCATGGTTGGTGAGTTCGAGCCCCGCGTCGGGCCCTGTGCTGACAGCTCAGAGCCTGGAGCCTGCTGTGGATTCTGTGTCTCTCTCTCTGCCCCTCCCCTGCTCGTGCTCTTCCCTATCTCTCGAAAGTAAAGAAACATTTAAAAAAAATAAAAAAAAATTGTCTTAAATATAACACACATATAGAGAAGTGTGGTCAAAACAAAATGAATTATCACAAAGTGAATGCTTACGTAAGCCACATTGGAATGGAATGGAAACATCACAGCGGTGGAGACAATGCCACCAACACCTTGAAAAGTCTCCATCAGGCCACCTTCTGTCACTGTTCCCTTCCCACCCCCATGAAAGGTAACCATGTCTTGACCATTATGGTGTTCATTTACCTGTTTTTCTTTATAGTTTTACATCCTACCCATTTATTCCTAAACAGTATAGTTCAGCTTTGTCTGGTTTTAAGCTTGTTATAAATGGATTCATGTGCAGTGTGTAGACATATATTTTATCTGGCTTCTTTTTTTTGTAGCCAAATATATTACTTTTTATTATAATTACTTCTTTTTTTAACTTTATTTTTTATTTTTTTAAAATTTACATCCAAATTAGCATATAGTGAAGCAATGATTTCAGGAGTAGATTCCTTAGTGCCCCTTACCCATTTAGCCCATTCCCCCTCCCACAACCCTCCAGTAACCCTCAGTTTTTTCTCCATATTTATGAGTCTCTTCTGTTTTGTCCCCCTCCCTGTTTTTATATTATTTTTTTTCCTTCCCTTATGTTCATCTGTTTTGTCTCTTAAAGTCTTCATATGAGTGAAGTCATATGATTTTTGTCTTTCTCTGAGTGACTAATATCACTTAGCATAATACTCTCCAGTTCCATCCACGTAGTTGCAAATGGCAAGATTTAATTCTTTTTGATTGTAATACTCCAAGTAATACTTCTTTATCCATTCATCCATTGATGGACATCTGGGCTCTTTCCATACTTTGGCCATTGTTGATCGTGCTGCTATAAACACGGGGGTGCATGTGTCCCTTCAAAACAGCACAACTGTATCCCTTGGATAAATACCTAGTAGTGCAATTGCTGAGTCGTAGGGTAGTTTTATTTTTAGTTCTTTGAGGAACCTCCATGCTGTTTTCCAGAGTGGCTTCACCAGCTTGCATTTCCACCAACAATGCAAAAGAGATCCTCTTTCTCCACATCACCAACATCTGTTGTTGCCTGAGTTGTTAATGTTAGCCATTCTGACAAGTGTGAGGTGGTATCTCATTGTGGTTTTGATTTGTATTTCCCTGATGATGAGTGATGTTGAGCATTTTTTCATGTGTCGGTTGGCCATCTGGATGTCTTGTTATCTGGCTTCTTTTGATTAACCTTGTGTCTGTAGGATTCATCCCTGTGGATGAGTTTAACAGCTGTTCCATCATTCTAATTGTGCGTATTATTCCATTGTGTGAATACCCATCCTACAGTTGATGGACTTTTGAGTTGTTTCCAGTTTAGGGCTACTACAAATAATGCTGCTATAAATATTCATGTGCATGACCTTCGGTCCATATGTGCATGCAATTCTAGGGTATATACTTGGAAATGGAATTGCTGGGTCATGGATAAGCATATCTTCAACTTAAGTAAATAAGATCAAACTGTTTTCCAAAGTAGCTGTGCCAAGTGAAACCCCCTCCACCAATGTATGAGAGTTCCTGTTGTTCCATATCCTCCTGACACTTCTTATCATCAGTTTGTATGATGTAGCCTATCTGGTGAATGTGGAGTGGTATTCTCGTTGAGGTTTAATTTGCATTCCTTGATTACTGTTGGGGGTGTGCATCTTTATTGGCCATGTGAATATCATCTGTTATAAAATTCATTGTCTATCTTTCTACTGGATTGCTTACCCTCACTGATTTGTAAGAGGGATTTTTATATTCTGGGTATCAGCCTCTTTGTGGCATGCCTTTTTATTCTCTAAAATGATGTTTTTAATGCACAAAAGTTCTTAATTTTAATATAGTCATAATTATTGGTCTTTTCCTTTTATGGTTAGTGTGCGGTGCTATCTCCTCTTCCCTTCCCTTCCCTTCCCTTCCCTTCCCTTCCCTTCCCTTCCCTCCTCTCCTCTCCTCTCCTCTCCTCTCCGCTCCTCTCCTCTCCTCTCCCCTTCCCCCCTTCCCCTCCCCTCATCTCATCTGCACTGACAACAGCATCTGACGTGGGGCTGGAACCCATAAGAGCTGTGAGATCATGACCTGAGCCAAAGTCGGAGGCTTAACTGACTGAACCACCCAGGTGTCCCTTTGCCTTTAGTTTTTAATTTTTTTTGTATATGATAGGAGGTAAGGATCTTTTTTTTTTAATATGGACAGTGAACTATACTAGTACTAGTATATTAGGAAGTATATTGAAGTCCTCAAAAAATTTAAAATAGAACTACCGTGTGATCCAACAATCCCACTTCCAGGCATATATCCAATAAAAATTAAATCACTCTCTTGAAACGATACATGCACCCTCATGTTGAAGAGGAAAACCACTGTTTTCCATAGTGGTTGCACCAATTTGCATTCATACCAACAGTACATAAGGGTTCCTTTTTCTCCAGCATTTGTTATCTTTTGTCTTTTTGATAATAGCCTTTCTAACAGAGATGAGGTGATGTCTCAATGTGGTTTTGAGTTGCATTTCCTTAATGATCAGTGATGGTGAGCACCTTTTTATGGGCCTCTTGGCCAGTTTGCATGTCTTTGGGAAAAATGTCTATTCAGTTCCTCTGCTCATTTTTTTTTTTTAAAGTAAAGTCTACACCCAACATGGGGCTCAAACTCACGACCCCAGGATCAAGAGTCACATGCTGTACCATCTGAGCCGGCCACATGACCCTCTTCTGCTCATTTTTAATAGGATTATTTGGTGTTTGTTTTAGTTTTTGGTCATTGTTGGGTTTTGTTTTGTTTTGTTTTTTGCTATTGAGTGGTATGAATTCTTTATGTATTTTGGATATTAACCTTTTATCAGATATATAATTTGCAAATATTTTCTCCCACTTCGTAAGTTTCCTTTTCATTTTATTGATGGTTTCCTTTGCTGTGCAGCTTTTAGTTTAATATGCCTCTACTCGTTTATTTCTCACTTTTGTTACCTTTGCTTTTGGTGTCAAATCCAAAAAATTCATTGACCAAACAAGTGTCAAGATGCTTACCCTTTATGGTTTCAGGTCGTAACGTTCAAGTCTTTACTCCAATTTGAGTTGATATTTTTTTAAGTTTATTTGTTTTGGGTTGGGGGAGGGGGTGCAGAGAGAGAAGGAAAGAGAATCTCAAGCAGGCACTGTACTGTCAGCGCAGAGCCCAGCATGGGGCTTGAACTCACAAACTGTGAGAGCATGACCTGAGTCAAAATCAAGAGTCAGACACTTAACCACTGAGCCACCCAGGCACCGCATTTTGAGTTGATTTTTATGTATAATATAAGATAGAGTCCAGTTTCTCTTTTTTGCATGTGGCTGTTTTTCCCGACACCATTTATTGAAGAAACTGTCATTTCCCCATTGCATATTCTTGCTTCCTTTTACTGTAAACTGACTATGAATGAGTTTATTTCTGGACTCTGTTCTGTTCCATTGATCTATGTGCGTTTTTATGCCAGTACCATACTGTTTTGATTACTGTAACTTTGTGACCTGGTTTGAAATCAGGACGTGTGATGCCTCCAGCTTTGTTATTTCTCAAGATTGCTTTGGCTATTCAGGGAACTTGGAGTCCCATAGGAGCTTTAGGATTGTTTGTTCTATTTCTATGATGAATGCCACTGGAATTTTGACAGGGATTGCATTGAATCTGTGCATTGCTTGGGGTAGTATGAACATTTTAATAATATTTATTCTTCTTATCTACGGGCACAGAATATCTTTCCACATACTTGTGTTCTTCAGTTTCTTTCATCAATTCTTACCGTTTTCAGTGTACAGATCTCTCACTTCCTTGGCTAAATTTATTCCTAATTATTCTTTTTGATGCAGTTGAAAATGGGATTGGTGGTGTTCTTAATTTCTTTTTCAGATAGTCCATTGTTAGTGTATAGAAACACAGCTGATTTTTGTACTAACCTTTTTTTTTTTTAACTTTTAATTGTGGAAAATTTCAAACATAGTAAAAGTAAACAAAAGGTTAAAATAACTCCAATTACCCTACTTCAGCACTTACCAACTCATGGGGCCATCTTTACCCTTACCCACTCCTCTCTACCATAATATTTTGAAGCATATCCTGATATAATTTCGCTGTTAAATATCACAATATAAATCTCTATAACACAAGGCCATTTTAAACATAATCACAATACCATTATCACACCTAAAATGTTTAATAACAATTCTTTTAATATTAATACAATCCAGTGTTCATCTCTCCATTTCATAAATGTTTAATAGTTTGTTTGCATCACTCCCAAATAAAGTCCACTCTTGTATTTGCTCAGTATGGTTTGTCACTTTAACGTATAGATGTGCCTGCCATCATTCTTTTTTAAATGTTTATTTATTTTTGAGAGAGGGTATGCGTAAATACATGACCAGAGAAGGGGCAGAGAGAGAGGGAGAGAGAGAATCCCAAGCAGGTTCTGCATTGTCAGCACAGAGCCCTACACGGGGCTCAATCCCATGAACTTCAAGATCATGACCCAGGCCAAAGTCAAGAGTCAGACGCTTAACTGTCTAAGCCATCTAGGCACCTGAGATGAGTTAACTTTTAAATGGGCTACAACTTGGGGCGCCTGGGTGGCTCAGTCGATTGAGCATCTGACTTCAGTTCAGGTCATGATCTCACCACTTGTGGGTTCGAGCCCTGCGTCTGGCTCTGTGCTGACAGCTCAGAGCCTGGAGCCTGCTTCGTATTCTGTGTCCCGTTCTCTCTCTGCCCCTCCCTAGCTCATGCTCTGACTCTCTCTCTCTCTCTCTCTCTCAAGAATAAATAAAACATTAAAAAAATTTAAATGGGCTACAACTTGAACTTAATTTTGTTTAAAACTATTTCCATTGCTTGAAAGAATCAAACACTCTTCCTGATCTAGCAGTGCCTAATGTATGTCTCTGTGAATGTCTCTGGTTTAACTTACCTAGCTCCTTTATCCCATAGGTGCTGATAGTTGATCTCTGTGCAGACAAGTTCTTACAGGAGGTAAGTAACAAATGAGGTGATTACATAATATTTGGGGATAATTGGACAGAAAATATGTGAAAGTACTTAGAGAAGATGACTCAGGCAAGACTTTTAGTTCCTACACATACTGACACTGTGGCCAATCATACAAGATTGACCTGAAAAATTGGGTTAGGTTTATAGCTGTCTCTCCCAAAGAAGGAAGGAGGAAAAGATTAAATGTCATTCTCAAAAGAGGTAACCCTCCTTTGATATCCAGATGGGCTGATGTATAAGGATCTAATTTCATTGAATGTAACAAGCATCCAACATTGATTATGTCTAGATACTGTTAGAATCTAAAGGTAAGACGCAGTTTGAGCCCCTCAGACCTTATGATCTAACAATGAGAAGGGGGAGTGGACATACGTATAAAGTTTTAGAAATGGTGTAATAGAGATTTCCACACGGTACAGTAGGGGCAAAAAAAAAAAAAAAGTGGTCATTTATTCTGGGTCTTGAAAGTGGAAGGGAGAGTTAGCAAAGCCTGCTTAGGGCAACACTCGGTAACCTGTATATAAGTGTGTGAGCACTCAGCACAGGGTAAGAAAGGATGTTTCCCGAGACTTTGTCTCTTTTCAAAGCATTTGAAACACTGTTTATTTGTGGATGATCTTTGTAACACAGTGTAAGACTTGTAGATGAGAGACATTTGATGGAAAGGTACCAGAAAATGTCGTAAATATATATATATTTAAAGACAGCTATGTATACCATAAACATCCTGAATTCTGCTGAATGTAGGGAAAGAAGGTTCAGACTGAGTCCTTAGCCAAAATCTATGCAAAGTCACCGGTGAAATTTTGGGGATTTAACTGGTATATGTTTGAGATTTTCTCTCTCAAAGGTCCTGAAAAATCTCAATTTCGTCCCTTAAGGTATCTGATGAGGGTGAAATTCTACCTCCTAAACTCCAAGCTGCCTTGATGCAGATTTTGGAAGAACGAAATGAAATCTTGGCTCAGGAGCAGAATTTTTCACAAGGTATGAGATAAATGGTCGAAGACTCAAAGTCAAGGTGGTAAATACTTACTGAATGCCCAGCACCCTACTAAAGGATGTACAAAAGTATCAGATTGCCTGTGATCTGGAAAGCTTATAATCAGCTTCCTTGCTGACCCTCAGATGTACTGGTCCCCTTCAGTTTCAGTACTTTTTTTTTTTTTTAATTTTTTTAACGTTTATTTATTTTTGAGACAGAGAGAGACATAGCATGAACGGGGGAGGGTCAGAGAAAGGGAGACACAGAATCTGAAACAGGCTCCAGGCTCTGAGCTGTCAGCACAGAGCCCGATGCGGGGCTCGAACCCACGGACCGTGAGATCATGACCTGAGCCAAAGTCGGCCGCTTAACCGACTGAGCCACCCAGGCGCCCCCGGTTTCAGTACTTTTACACTTGCTCTGTTCCATTCATAGAATGCTGTTCTCTAGATAATACACATGGCTCAAGCTCTTGTTTCCCCACAGGTCCATGCTCAGATGTCACTTTCTCAGTGAGGCCTTTCCTGACTGTCCTTTTTATTTATTTTTAATGTTTTATTTATTTTTGAGAGACAGCGTGCAGGCAGGGGAGGAGAGGGAGAGAGAGAGGGAGACAGAGGATCCGCAGTGCATTCTGTGCTCAAAACAAGCCGACGTGAGGCTAGAACTCACGAACCCCTGAGCCAAAGCCGGAAGGTCAACCGACTGAGCCACCTAGGCACCCCCTGACTGTCCTTCTAAAAACTGTACCCACTCCTTCAAGGCTCCCTATCCTTCTCCCTGACCTTAGTTTTCCCCAGGGCTTTTATCACCATCTGATGTACTAGAAATGTAAGGTCCATGAGAGCAGCAACAGTCTGTTTTGCTTTATCTCCAGTCCTTGAAACAATAGTCAGCAAGTAGGTACTCGATAAATATTTGTTGAATAAATGGGCGAATAATATTTACTGAGTGGCTTACTGTGTCCCAGGCATTGTGCTCCACACTTAGCATACATCTTATTCCATCCTTGTAATGTCCTTATGAAGCAGGTATCATTATTTCATCCCCATTTTACAGATGAGAAAACTAAGGCTGTTTACTGATGGAGAATATGAAGGGAGGAGCAGCTTTAGAGAAATAATTAAAAGTTCAGTTTTGAATATTGAGATACCTACTGGATATTCAATACACAGCAGACATTCAACTAGAGATATCAAGTAGACTTTTTAAAAAATATTTATTTATTTATTGAGAGAGAAGGGGAGAGAGAGAGAGCATGAGCAGGGGAGGGGCAGAGAGAGAGAGGAACAGAGGATCTGTTCATTGACAGCAGCGAGCCCAAGGTGGGGCTCGAACTCACCAACTGTGAGATCATGACCTGAGCCGAAGTCAGACTCTCAATCGACTGAGCTCTGGGTGCCCCCAAGTAGGCATTTATATACATGAATTTGGGATTCAGATTTGAACTGAATTTGCTATTTTAAAGCTGTGGGACCAAATGAGATAACCCCCTATAGAGTGAGTATAGATAGAAAATAACAGATTTAAGGATTGAGCCCTTGGGTTGGCTGGGAATGTTGTGGTCAGATTTCCGATGTTTGGCAGCAGGGAAGAGGAGCATCCAGCGCAGGGAAACTACAAGAGCAGCTAGTGAAGGAGGAGAAAAAACCCAGAGGAGTAATATTATAGAAACTGAGTGAAGAGTGTATTTCACAAGGAAAGTAAACAGTGTGTCGAATGCTACGAAGGGGCCAAGTAAGATGAAGACTCAGGATTGACTGGTAGATCTGACAATGGGAAGGGCTTAGAGACCTTGTAGCGGCAGATGCTGTGAGATGGTGAGAAGGAAGCAAGACTGGGGAAGGTTCAAGAGAGAATTGGAATGTCATTCAGCTTTTTGTAAAATTTCTTTTTTAATGTTTATTTATTTTTGAGAGAGAGAGACAGAGTGTGAGCGGGGGGAGGGGCAGACAGAGGGAGACAGAATCCGAAGCAGGCTGCAGGCTCCCAGCTGTCAGCACAGAGCCCGACGCGGGGCTCAAACCCACCAACCGTGAGATCCTGACCTGAGCTGAAATTGGATGCTTAACCAACTGAGCCACCCAGGCGCCTCAGCTTTTTGTAAAATTTTAATGGAATTAGAAAGGGCCAAGAATAGTTAAGACACTCCTGTAAAAGAACAACATTGAAGGGGCTGCCCCACAAAACACCGATTAATCAGAAAGTCACAGTAATTAAGATCATTCGGTTTTGGTTCAGAAATAAACAGAGCAAGGGAAAGAAAGAACAGAAAGTGCGTAAGCATAAGGAAACTTAATTTGTGTCAGTACCAACATTGCCTATTAGCAGGAAAAGAATGAACCATTCAGTAAACAATACTAGGGCAACTGGTTTTCCATATGAAAAGAAATGAATATGATCCATACCTCAATCTGTACCTAAAACTAAGTCTGATGAATTAAAGATTTAAATGTTAAAAGTGAAGGGGGGCCTGGGTGGCTTAGTGCAATTCTTGATCTCAGGGTTGTGAGTTCAGGCCCCACATTGGGCACTGAGCCTACTTAAAAAGAAATTGTAAATGTTAAAAGTAAAACATTAAATGTCTACAGAAGAATAGAAGAAAATATTTCAGGGGGCACCTGGGTGGCTCAGTTGGTTGAGCATCTGACTCTTGGTTTCAGCTCATGATCTCACGGGTTTGTGATTGGAGCCCCATATTGGGCTCTGCGCAGTCAGCATAGAGCCTGCTTGGGGTTTCTCTCCCTTTGCCCCTCCCCAACTTGTGTGCACGCACATTCTCTCTCAAAAAAATAAATAAACATTAAAAAATAATTTATGTTTTGGGACAGTAATGGATTTCTTAAATGTGGCACAAAGAGCAGGAACCATAAAGTAAAAGGTTGATTAATTTGACACATAAATTGTTTAAATCTGTTCATTAAGGGTCACCATAGAAAAGAAACGTAAAACAAGCTACAAACTAGGTGAAGCTATTTTCAACAAATATAACTAAAAAAGGAATAGTATTCAGAGCTTATTTTTAAGAATTTCTACAATTTGGGGCTCCTGGTTAAGCATCTGCCTTTAGCTCAGGTCATGATCTTGCCGTCCATGAGTTCGAGCCCCGAGTCAGGGTCTGTGCTGACAGCTCAGAGCCTGGAGCCTGCTTCAGAGTCTGTCTCCCTCTCTTTCCACCCCTCTCCCACTCGCACTCTGTCTCTCTCTGTCTCTCAAAAATAAACATTTTAAAAAATAAAATTAAAGAAAAATATAAATAAAAAAATAAAAATTCCTATAATTCAGTAGTTAAAAGATGAACAACTTGGGGTGCCTGGCTGGCTCGAGTTAATAGTGTGTGTGACTCTTGATCTCAGGGTCATGAGTTCAGGCCCCACATTGGGTGTAGGGATTACTTAAATATAAAATCTTAAAAAAAAAAAAAAAAGATGTACAACACAATAGAAAAATGGGGGAAACATATGAACAGTCATTTCATAGAAGAGGAAACGTGAAAAGCCAATAAATATATGAAGAGGTGTACACCCTCATCAAAATCAGGGAAATGTAAATTAAAACCACAGTGAGATACCATTTTATACCCACCATATTGGCAAAAGTTAAAAAGTCTGACAATATCAGGCATTGAGGAGAATGTGTAAATTACTTCAGCTGCTTTGGAAAAACAATTTGTCATCATTTAGTAAAATTAAAGGTGTATATATTCTGGGGCACCTCGGTGGCTCAGTTGGTTAAGTGTCTGACTTTGGCTCAGGTCATGATCTCACGGTCTGTGGGTTTAAGCCCCGCGTTAGGCTCTGTGCTGACAGCTCAGAGCCTGAAGCCTGTTTCAGATTCTGTGACTCCCTCTCTCTCTGCCCCTCCCCCTGCTCATGCGTGCACGCTCTCCCTCTCTCTCTCAAAAATAAACTTAAAAAAAAATTTTAAGGTGTATATATCCTATAACTGACAATTCAACTTTAAGATATATACCCTAGAGAAACTCTTAAACATGATTATTAGGAAACAAGTAAATAGTCTTCATAGCAGCATTATATGTGATAGCAAAACTGTTCATTGACAGGAGGATGTTGCCTTAAGAAAAGCGTCTTACAAACATCTGTTTTACATAAGGTTCAAAGACATACAAAAACCTAAAAATATGTTGTTGGGTTGCCTATGTGTATAGAGGAACTGTAATCTCAGGTAAGGGAATGAGAAATATAAAATCGCAGAGAATCGTCGCCCTCTATTGGAGAGTAGGGGAAGAACATTTCAGAGAGGGCATCACACGGAGCTTCAGAGATAACCCTTGATGATCTGATCTATTTTAAACTTTGGGGTGGGTACTGGTGTGTTCATTTCACTCGTGACCTTATGAAATATTTATACATATAAAAGAATGTACAAAGCATATACACTAAAATAAACAAATAATTGAAGATAAGTTATAGAAATGCATAATTTTTAGAACAAAGGGAATTAGATTAAGAAAGGGTACAACAGGTGTAAACAACTCTTGAAAAGTTTTGCTGTAAAGTGGAAGAGAAATGGGACAGTAACTGGAAGGGGTGGGAGACTGGGGCACAGGTGTTGACAATAAAAGCAGTGATGGATCATGGATTCTCAGCTACAGAAGGAAAGAGATGAGAAGGATGTCTGTTGAACAAAATATTTTAAAAATGGACTTTATAATCAATGTAATGCCAGAAGAGACATTAGTGGTCACCTCATCAGCCACCTCATTGTACAGATATGGAAAGAGAGGCTGTGGGGTGGGGGGTGCAGGTGTAAAGCAACTTGCCTCCCATTATACTGCTGCTTCATGGTAGAACTCTGACCAAACCTAGGCCCGATTCCCAGCCCAGCACGGAGCTAATGGAAAGAACAAGAGATATCATGAAGGGGGAAAAAAATACTACTAGATATGGAAGAAAAAGGAGGAGTTTAAGTTGAATCTGAGGTTTGAGCCTGGAACCTGAAAGGCAATATATTTCATGTTACAGTGGTTAAGAATTACCTGACTTGGGAGTCTGGCAACTTCTCCCTGTAAATAGATGAGATGACCCTGGAGAATGTCTTTGTTTTGAGCCTCATTACCCTCAGCTGTAAAAAGGAAATAATACCTGGACCACTGTATCATTACACTTACAAAAGCTCTAAATACAGTGCTTGACATATCTTAAGCACTCAAATTATTCTAGAATAATAATGGTTATAGTATGAAACGGGAAAGTTGAGAAACTGATTTGGTGGAAAAATAGAATGAATTTGGTTTTGAACATGTATTGTGTATTTTACCAGTTTCTCAAAAGGACCTGATTTGACTTTTAGACAGAATTTAAGTGGTAATGGGACAACCAAATGATGATTACCCATCATGGTAATGATAGGTAAGTAACCTGAGTTCTGGTGACATATCAGGGCTACAGATGTAAGGTTGAGAATTATCAACATGCAAAGCCAGCTCTATCTCTATGCCAGTTAGCTCTTTAAGGGTGGGAATGCTGAAGAGAGGTGGTCTGAGGACCATGCTTAGGGAGAGGAAGAAGAGGCAAGAGAAAAACAAATGCTTGGTCATAAAAGCAGGAGAGGGATCCAAAAAATCAGGAGAATATAAAGTTGTGGGAGGCAAGAGGAGGAATGAGGAGGGGATTCGCATAAATGCAGCACAGAGTTTAAAGGAGAGACGAATAGCGAAGCAGATTAAATTTGGCTGGTTCTCACTGGTGGCCTTTGAAAGAGCAGTTACAGTGAGATCACGGATATGCAAGCCAGGCTGAAAGATGTAATAAGAGTATGTGTGGGAAGAAAATGAAACTAAAAATATAAGCCATTGACTTTTTGCAGGTCATGGAGTGTGCAAGAGAGCCAAGAATCGGGATTCTCAGCCCTTTGATCTAGGATTTCCTGTACATGACTTTCATACCATTTCCCATAAACACAAAACTTAGGGTTTTTCTTTTCTTTCTTCCTTATTTTTCTTTCATTTTGCAGCAGACGTGACACTCAACTCTCTGGTGTCCGAGGCATTTGTGAGGTTTTTCGTGGAGCTGGTGGGACATTATTCTTTGAGCATGACTGTCACTGAGCGTGGGGAGCGTGTATTCCAAAGGGAACCATTCCGTAAATCCCACACCTCCCGAAGTGTACGCCACTTCCTGGATCTCTTCATGGAAACTCAGATGTTTGCAGGCTTCATCCAGGACCGAGAGCTTCGGAAAAGTGGAGTGAAAGGTCAGTTTCATCATAAAGTTATCCCTCTGTATTTAGTGAGCACTTGGAGCATTTGAAAATAATATAAACAAAAAATGGTATAAAGCCTAGGGCTCAAAATCTAGGTTGTTATTATGGAAAATATTTATCTTATAATTTTGTTTCAGCTATGGAATCACACTGGTAGAAAGCACAGAGGTTTATTTAAGTGATTTTCAGTAAGTATTGGAAAATTTCACCAACATGAGTTTTCCTTGTAGGTTTGTTTGAGGTCCGGGCCCTCCAGTATTTGGAAACAATTCCAGAGTCTGAGCCCAGTGGGATGAATAGAATTTTGCGGAGTCTTGGTGAGTTGCTTTTTCTTTTTGGATAATGTGACTTAAAAAAAAAAAAAAAACCAACCCTTTTGCAGTAAGTATGCCTCATCACAAAAGCTTTATAATCAAATCAACAATATGACCTCAAATACACTGAACATAAACCATGACTTAGTTCCAAAGTTTTTTGGAGAAAAGGAAGTGTTTCTCAGAGGTCAGGATTCTCCAGCAGAGTTGTCCTTGGGTCTGTTTTCCTCAGATAACATAAGAATTTGCATATCATGATTATTAATCTTTTCTAGGTCACATCACTGGGAGAATCTCATAAAAACTGTAGATCTTTTCCCCAGAAAAGTATGCTTAGAACATACAATTTTTAGGGGCGCCTGGGTGGCTCAATCAGTTAAGCATCCGACTTCAGCTCAGGTCACGATCTCACAGTTGGTGGGTTTGAGCCCATGCAGGGCTCTGTGCTGACAGCTCAGAGCCTGGAGCCTGCTTTGGATTCTGTGTCTCCCTCTCTCTCTGCTCCTCCCCCACTCAGGCTGTGTCTCTCTCTGAAAAATAAAAAAATAAACATGAAAAAAAGAACATACAATTTTTACATATAATTCTAGGGTATTCATGGACCCTCCTGAAGCCCATCCATCAACTCCAGATTTAAAACACCCAGTTTAGAGGGCATCTGAGGCAAAAGAGGATTTCCTACAACTCTAATTTTACACTTCATAAAGAAACACAGATGTTTATGATTTTCCAATTATAGCTAACTTTTTATTATCCTTTGTGATATTGGAGAACAGTGATGTGGTACCCCAAAACAATGAAGAACCTACATTCCATGGTGTTTATATTGGTCTTTGAAATATGTACCCCCTGGTAACTAGACTTACCATAGGGATCATTTTATAATGTATAAAAATGTCAAATCACTATGATGTACACCTAAATCTAAGAGAACATTGTATGTCATTTATACTTCAGTACAAAAAGAAAAATACATGCCCCTAATTAAAATTAGGCCTTATCCTTAACTAGCTGAGAGACCATGGACAAATTATACCTTGAGCTGTTATTTAATCTTTATACCATGAGGTTAGATCAAATCAGTGATTCTGAACTCTGACTACAATGTTTTAATCTCTGGGGAACTTAAATGAAAATTTCCTCCATGCTAGGCCCCAAGAAATCTCTGGGGATCAGGCCAAGTGATTTTAACCTATAGTCAAGGTTGAAAACCACTGGATTAGGTGATGTCTGAGTTCTCTTCTACCTCTATAATTAGACATTTGGGGTTGGCTAGTTGGTTTGTTTGGTAACCACATCCCCTGATAGCTTTGGATGGCGGCTTACTCCTGGGCTGTTCTAAATGACTAAATAGTTAATCCCTTTCCTGAAATAATGTACAATAAATAAAAATGAACTAATGAGAGTTCACTCTACTTTTTTCTCTCTTTAGGAAGTAAAATGAAATTTCTGCAGAAGAAATGAAATCTTTGATAGACTGTCTTCATCCTAAATAGAACAGAAAGTGCCAAAGAAAATATTTTTCCAAGAGTCAGGACGCCCTGGAGTAGCCTACAAAATCCTGGAAAATTTGAAAAGGTTACAAAGCAGGCCAGGTCCTTGGAGGAGGATTCTCCTGCTGCTGCTGTAGTAATCACTGGAGAGTTGTCGAGAGTAGTCTGGAACCAATGTTCTAATTACTCTGCCTCCATTCCCCACCCCCAACCCCCCCCAGTAGCCTTTTCTATTGAATTCTTAGGCTCATTCTTTGTGTTATGTGCTTAGTCTGTGAAGGCATTTGTCTTTTACTAGGGAAGGATTTGGTGTTGCATTTTTAAAAACTGCTCAAAGAGGAGGGGCACCTGGCTCAAAAAAATAAACGAACAGCTCAAAGATGAGCACAATAAGAGAAATTCTGAGTTTCAGGTACTGGGGAACATGATGGAAGTGCAGAATATGCCCTACACACGTAATTCTCATCGCTGAAATATCATGGCAGCTTTAAACCTACGGGCTGTTTGAGCTGAGGCAAGGAATATGCTCATTTCTGTAGCTCCAGCCTAACGTTCTGTTGAGGGGATCGCACTTCCGTGGAAACCCTATTTATTAACACTGTTTTTGAGAATCTCATACAAGTAGATACCTTGTGGCTTCTCCACATTGTGTGGCACGTGAGTAGCCTGTCAACATTAAACTTTGTAGAATTGGAACAGGAAAACATCCTTGCAAGGGCATGAGACTATCCCTCCCCCCTTTTTTAGTGTCTTCCGTGTGCCATGCATGATGGTACCTGTATGTCATCTTATTCAGTCTTCAAGTCAACTTCATGAGATACTTGCATCTTGCATTTTACTAATGAAGAAACTGGAATTCAAAGAGGTTGACTAACTTGCCCAGAGTTCTGCAGTAGAGCCAGAACTGAAGCCAGGACTATTCATTTGTGAACACAGAGAAAGTTGATTAGTCCTGCAGATGGAAATTTGAGCTCTGTGGGACCACAGCTATCAAAAAAGTTCTCTTTGAAGCTCGAAGCCAACTCTCAGCTCTGAGAAGGGACTTCAAACTATAGGTGCCTAAAGGAGACTCATTTTTGGTTCCCCTACAATTGTTGGACTTTTTGCCCTAATTAAATTGGGACTCAAGACTGAACATTTCCTGGACATTCACCACATAATCACCCCGACTCTTAATATCTAAAATCGTAGTAGGAATTTATCAGTGATGGTGTGTTTTCAGTGATAAATGTTATAGATGTCCGTTTGTTTTTCTTCAATTCCTGCTGATGGGTTTAACTGGCATAAAAATATTTATTCCAACTTAACCAAACCTTACAAGTTGTATTATGATGCAGTTTATTGACTTGCACAGTATTGTCATTACAACCCATTCAGGTGCGCGTGAATGAATCTGAAGCAGATACCGTTTAAGGCTGGTGCTATATAATTCTTATGGGCCTAAAAAATAGAACTGAGCCTGTATCTTTTGTAAAATGTTTATTAAGCAGCTAACCCCAGTGGGGCTCTTAGCAGACATCTCCCCATTTGCCACCCCAACCCTGAAGGAAAATCAGTAATTGGGAATTGTTTATAAAATAGGGGTAGGAGGTATTACGGTGGTGAACACTGACCGTCCCTCTGTGAGGAGACCTTTGTATCAAGGGATTGAGGTCTTATTTTATCCCTGTGACCTGAAGCTACTTCCTTTTCTCAGGTCTGTTTTATTTTGTTTTTGTAAAGTATAACTAATTCTGGACATATTTGTAAAAAGAGTTGCTCAAGATTTGTATAAAATGTTGTTTATAGATCTTTTAATGAATAAGCAAAAATTCCATGGATCTCTAGAATTTTAAATAAAATTGCTTAAGATGTAAAGACCTTCTACACTACTTAAATCTATAACTAGCACATTTATCTGATGATAGTTCGAAAGACAATACGAATCAATGCTAGACTAACCCGACTTCGTAACCGTGGCCAACATTTCTAGGCTCCTGGCAGACAAAGCCTGGGTCTGGATCGCACACACACAGGGCAGGGCATATAGTCCGACGACCTTATTTGGTATTGGCCTGCTTAGTCAAAGGGAGCTGGGAGACCGGGCCCAGAGACGGTGCTGCGACGGCAGCAGGAGTGGTTGGAAGGCAATGAGCACAATTCTATTTCCGGACACCCTAAAGGCAAAATGACTGGATTTCATAGACGTCCTGAAGGCAAAATGACGCGATTTTGTTGAATCTGGATTTGGTGGGCAATCATTAATCTCACCTTGGAAGTTCCTTTTGTTACGAAGGCCCTTAAGCTTCGCAGCTTTAACTGGAGACTGGCGCCAACTTCCAGAATCTGTGAAATAACTGCATTTATCCAATGCAAGGGCTCTCAGGGGCCGAGAACGAAAGATAGTGGGCGGGTACAGCAAGGAGCTCAGGGACAGAGAAAGACTGCCACAAAGAGAAAAGTTTAAGGGTTGAAGGAGGGAAGTTAGGGGAGCAAGCCGAGTGGGAAACCAGTGTCTCTCTCTCCCCGCCAAATCCCACTGCCAGTTCCCTCCAAAAGTTTTAAGGCATTCCCCCGCCTAGATATCAGAGTCCTGCCGGCAACAATAGACCTAACTCCCCTCCAAATTGCTCCCAGTCGGAGGCCAAAATGGGGGGCACGCTGGGGGACAGGAAATTGAAGAGTTCCTCTGATTCTGGGAAATCGCGACGTGACGTCACGTCCGACCAAAAGAAAATGGCCGGGCAATTCCCAATCCCTGGGCGAGTGCGCCTTCAGAATGGACAACTAAGCATGCGCTGGAGCCAATGCGCAGGCGACGTGTATTACGTCATGGCGAGCGCAGGCGTAATGAACGGGCCTGAGTCTGCGCAGACTCAGAAAATTTCGGCAAGCCTAAGAATGGCGGGCACGGGTTTAGTCGCCGGAGAGGTTGTGGTAGACGCGCTGCCGTATTTTGACCAAGGTTACGAAGCGCCCGGTGTGCGGGAAGCGGTAAGTTCGCGCTGTCGGTGTAGCTGAGTCAGCGCTGTCTAGCCCTTGGTGCTGAAAAAGCACCTTGCAAGTTGCTATCCCTGTCCTGGCCCCTGTTCTCGTTTCTAGGCTGCAGCGCTGGTGGAGGAGGAAACCCGCAGATACCGACCTACTAAGAACTACCTGAGCTACCTGACAGCCCCGGATTATTCTGCTTTTGAGGCAAGTGTGAAGTCTTGGGTGCTGTGAATATTTTGAGAGTTCTAGCCACAGAAAAGTGAATTTTAAATGCCACCTTTAACTATTGCTTGTTTAGCTATTTATTGTGTAGGTGTTATCGGTCCATTGAAAACAGCTAGATAAACGTTTTCCATCTTTCTTATTCTGAGACCCACTGAAGGACTTTCTGGGGCTTCGCGATCTAACAATGCAAAAAATAGCGTGTACGTTTTTCAGACATTGGCTCCTTGGCGTAAATTTTCAAAGGTATGCCCTATTCGCAAAGGTCTACACTGAAACGAGTAGGCATTTTTAATATATGTAAGCCTAATTACTTAGGTTCCTGAGAACCACTAGAGGGCGGCCTTTGTATCACAGCCTAGATATTTACCGAACATATGCGAATGACTGAAGTGACAAACCGTATAGAAATAAAATACTACTTAAATATTTAGCCCAGAAGTGCACCCAAGATACTGCTTAGGGTGTAATCAGCTAAATGTAATGTGAAGCATTACTTCTAAATTAATAGATTCTGTTAGGCATTTAAGTATATACATATTTGAGTTTTTACCCCCCATTATAGGTAACCATATATTTAATGAAAGAATTCTGTTATGAAACGCAGGGCCCCTGAGTGGTTCAGTCGTCTGAGAATCCGATTCTTGATTTCAGTTCAGGTCATGATCGCAGGTCATGGGATCTAGCTCCTGGTGGGACTCCTTGCTAAGGACGGAGCCTGCTTAAGATCCTCTGTCCCTGTCCCCCTTCCCCATGCACGTAAGCGTGCGTTTTCTCTCTCTCTCTCTTTCTCTCTCAAACAAAAAATGCAGTATTTATATTGAAGTAATGTGGGGGGGGGGGGAGTTAAGTTTTATTTTTTTTTAATTTTTTTTTTTTAACATTTATTTATTTTTGAGACAGAGAGAGAGCATGAACAGGGGAGGGTCAGAGAAGGAGGGAGACACAGAATCTGAAACAGGCTCCAGGCTCTGAGCTGTCAGCACAGAGCCCGATGCGGGGCTTGAACTCACAGACCACGAGATCATGACCTGAGCCGAAGTCGGCCGTTTAACCAACTGAGCCACCCAGGCGCCCCAAGTTGTTTAAGTTTTAAATAGAGAGAGGTACTCCTGTGATATGGTATTTTCCCATGCATTTTCTAAATGTTACCCAAATATATAATGTTGCTACCCAAATATAGATGGGCCCACACTAAGAACTAAGTACAGGGGTGCCTGGGTGGCTCAGTCAGTTAAGCACTGACTTCGGCTTGGGTCATGTTCTCAAAGATCGTGGGTTCGAGCCCTGCACTGGGTTCTGTTTTGACAGCTGGGAACCTGGATCCTGCTTCGGATTCTCTGTCTCCCTCTCTCTGCCCCTCCCCCACTCATGATCAGTCTCTCTCTCTCAAAAATAATAAACATTTAAAATATTTACAAAAAAGAACTAAGTACAGTAATGCTTCCTTATTAGATTGGCTCTTGAAAATTTCAGATAACTTGACCCAGTTTTCCTTTCAGCTCTCTCAAATACAACAGATGCCTCCTTTTGTTATAATTAGTATACTGATTATTTAACCCTTTTTTATAAATAGGAATTAATAACCTACAAGGCTCCCCATCTCAGTCCTAAAAACAACCCTGTGAACTATATAACTATGTTTATTATCCTAATTTTTTAAATGGGAAAACTACAGCTTAGGGAAGCTAATTTGCTTAAGACCTTAACCACTCCTCAAACTGCTTTTGAAACTGCTCTTCCCAGGTGCCTGGCTGGCTTGGTTGGTAGAGCATATGACTCTTGATTTCTGGGTTGTAAGTTTGAGCCCCACATTTTTACTTAAAAATAAAATCTTTAAGGAGCCCCTGGGTGGCTCAGTTGGTTAAGTGCCCGATTGTTGATTTCGACTCAGGTCATGATCTCACGGTTTGTGGGTTTGAGCTGATGGTGTGGAGCCTGCTTAGGATTCTGTCTCCTCCTCTCTCTGCCCTGCTCGCTCGCTTGCTCACTCACTCACTCACTCACTCACTAAATAAATAAATAAATAAATTTTCTTGGAAGAAAGAAAGAAAGCTCTTGAGTTAATTCATTAAACAATTATTTATGGGGAAAAAACCTATTTATGAAAGTCTATTCTATGCTAGGAATTGGATAACTGAAATACTACTATAAATGAATACCTAAGCAGTTCTTTATACTCAGGCCAGGAAATGTGCAGAACAGAAATGGAATAGGATATTGACCAAAACATTGGACCTCAAGGAGTGGAGCTCTACCATAGCTCCCAGCTATCCTTTTTTAATTGCACAATTGTTAGAACAGATAGCAGAACCGGTTTCTTTTTCCCTTTCCCCATTTCTCATTCTTTGAAAAGAGTAAAGTATGAAAATGGCAGCCAAGACCAAAAAGAAAGTATGGGTTTAGGCTCATAGCCCTAAAGCAAAAGCAAATTTTTTCATGTCCAAGTCCTTTCCTCCCCCCCCCACCCCACCCCCAACCCTGTGAATACTTAGATCACCACTGGCTTCACTATACAGTCAACTGATAAGTTAAAAACAAATGATAATAATGTCCTATCTCCACCTCAGAACACTTAAATGGGAGTGGGAGAGAGGGGTAAGATGTGACTGGGATTGAAATTGTTTTCAAAGCTCCCAGCTGATTATTATGTGCTGCTGGGACTGAGAACCACTGGTTGAGGATTTATCCTTTTCTCTGTGGGTCCCTTTACATATGAAGTATGTGGTCTCCTGACCCTTGAGAGCATTTAACCCAGAGAAGGCTTGGTGGGAAGGGAAATGATCCATATTAATGGATAGCATAAAGGACAAATATTTAAGTAGGTTATATTTATTATTTGTTTGGCGGTTATTAATTGCAATTTGTCAATATGATTTTGGAAATAATTCTTTCTCCGAATCAGACCGACATAATGAGAAATGAATTTGAAAGACTGGCTGCTCGACAACCAATAGAATTACTCAGTATGAAACGGTAAGTTCTACTTCTGGGTTCAGCTGGACCCAAATCATTGTTCAGTTTTAAGTTACTAGTAAAACTGCTGTAGCTCTGTTAAAATGTTGCATAGAAAAAATTCCTATCTGATTTTATATGTTTATATTTTTTCATGTAATAGTGGTTTTTATAATTCTGTGTTAATGTTCAGATATATTTTTGCACTGTTATTTAAAAATGAAAAACATTTTAGGGGCGCCTGGGTGGCTCAGTTGGTTAAGTGGTCGTGAGTGCAAGCCCACATCAAGTTCTTTTCTGTCAGCACAGAGCCTGCTTCAGATCCTCTGTCCTCTCTCTCTGCCCTCCCCCGTGCATGCTCTTTCTCATTCTCAAAAATAAATAAAGATTAAAAAAGAAATACAAACTGCTGTATTTTAAAATCCAACAACAGAGGAATAGTGTGAATTGTAATGAGGTTCATGTTTTAAAAATTTTTCAAGGACATGTTCCTAATTAGATCTCTAGTTCTTTGCTCATAACATATCTGGGTGAAACCATGTTAATGGCTTATAATGATTCCTGCTTCACTCTTACACAAGGCAGCATTAGTAAACAGAGTGCTAGGATAGTTTGATTTTGGTTCCACTCTCTTCCCTCCCCGTCACTTTATTTCAAAATTGCTTCTCTCTCAGGGGTGAAAAACCCAAACTTCCTTTGTTACTTTTTCTAAAATGAACAATTGGATTGCTTAACATCTGAGATCCCTGTTGACTTTAAGATCACTCTGGAATTGTGAGAACTGCTAAGTAATCTGTCACAGCCCAGTCCTTTGAGAAAGGGCCACATGCACAGTAGGTTCGTCCTCTCAGCATATGTGTAGATTAGAAGAGGGATTTGAGTCTGTAGAACCAGAAGACTATATTGCTTCTTCTCTTGTGCTCCATTTCCTGTCTATCCTGAGTGATAAAGGCAGAATAAGTTCCAGGATTCCTCACTTCTTCTGTTTCCAGGTCCTTCTGCTCTGTAGATATTCAGGACAGTAACTCCTTTATGGCAGTATGTCTCAAAGCCTTAGACCCATTAAACAGTGGATTGTGAATGAAACTTAATAAGATATCACAGCGTTTTTTAAAGGAAATAGATTAGGGGTGCCTGGGTGACTTAGTTGGTTAAGTGTCCAGCTCTTGGTTTTGGCTCAGGTCATGATCTCATGGTTTGTGGGATTGAGCGCAGAGCCTGCTTGGGATTCTCTCTCTCCCTCTCTCTTTGCCCCTCCCTCCACTCACACACGTTCTTTTTTTCATAGGAACAATTTGGGGTTTTTACAGTAGCTAGTCAAAATATTAAAATGGAAATTAAAACTTCATCTGTAGTAACTCATCAGTAACAAGCTGAGATTTATGAAGAGTATTGGCTATATCGGCAGTGTGAAAGGAATGTGTAGTGAGAGAATAGAGTTAGGTCCAAATGCAAAGAATTAACGATCTCTCTTCCATTTTTTTCTTTAGAGCGGTGTGGGTATGTGGGTGGAAAGCTGGATGAATGTAGGTGTGTTTTACAAAAATGATAGCATAGTTTTTTTCGTATCCTATTTTTTTCTCTTAATATTATAAACGTGTTAATGTTTCAAATATTCTTTAGTAGCATTTAGTAACTAGTATAACAATCCTTCATACGAACGTACTCTAGTTTATTGAATCACTTCATGTTGAAGTAAACCATTTTTTTTGTTTCTGTATATAATGAATGTTAAATCTTATTTGTGAATGAATTGTTTCTTAGGATGAATAGGTTTCTTATTACCGCACAGTCTACGTCTTCAATCTTCTGTAGATTTTACATTGTGCATAGGCCTGTGAAGCATTCTATTGGGAGGAAAGGTAAAGATTTTATTGTTGTTTAATTTCAGATATGAACTTCCAGCCCCTTC
Source organism: Acinonyx jubatus (assembly GCF_027475565.1). Classification (NCBI taxonomy): domain Eukaryota; kingdom Metazoa; phylum Chordata; class Mammalia; order Carnivora; family Felidae; genus Acinonyx; species Acinonyx jubatus. Next base: position 96,334,566 of record NC_069381.1, on the reverse strand, counting down.
CTCAGGTCAGAAAAATGACATTACTGCATGGCAAGAATGTGTAAACAATTCTATGGCACAGTTAGAGCATCAAGCGGTTCGAATCGAGAATCTGGAACTAATGTCACAGCATGGATGCAATGCCTGGAAAGTATATAATGAGTAAGAAGTTTTTTGTTTTTATAAACCCATCCTACCCACAGCTTTGGTTTTTTTTTTTTTAAAGTGGGGGGGGGGGGTGGGTTGCCTGGGTGGCTCAGTCGGTTAAGTGTCTGACTTCAGCCAGGTCATGATCTCACGGTTCATGAGTTCGAGCCCCACATCAGGCTCCGTGCTGACAGCTCAAAGCCTGGAGCCTGCTTCAGATCCTCTGTCTCCCTCTCTCTCTGTCCCTCCCCAACTTGTGTTCTGTCTCTTTCTCTCTCTCCTTCAAAAATAAATAAACATTAAGAAAAAGAAATTTTTTTAATCACTTCAAAGAAAGATAAGCCTGGGGAGACACAGCTGTTTGAAGACTGACTCTTGAGAAAATTGCAGTTAATAGGGGGAAAAAAAGTAGAGAAAGAAGAATATTTGAGTCACTAAAGCCAAGAAACAATATTGGATCTAGAGCAAGAGAATAGTAGGGCCAGTGTGGTTCAAATGGACCCTAAAGGTGATTCTCTACTGCGTTGAGGACATTGATAGGGTTATGTGAATTATATCTCAATAAAGCTTTATTTAAAAGGTGTGGAGGGGTGTTGGCGACTGCCCTTGAATCACTTCTCTCAGGGTCACCCCGGGTGGCTTAGTCGGTTAAGTGTCAGCTCTGGTCAGGTCACAATCTCACAGCTCATGAGTTCCAGCCCCACATAGGGCTCTCTGCTGATGGTGCAGAGCCTGGTTTGGATTCTCTTTCTGTGTCTCCTCCCCCCCCTGCCGCTTATGTGCATGTGCGCGCTCTCGCTCTCTCTCTCAAAAACAAATAAATAAACACTTAAATTTGTTTTAATCACTTCTCTCAGGATGATAGCTGCATGCTACTGTATATTGCTCAGCTTTTCCGCTGTGCTAGTGAGAGCCAACTTGCACGAAATCTAAATCTGCAGCCTTCCATGACAGTTTTGTCTTCTCTCTCTAGTTAGCAATAGATGGGAGGGGAGAATGACACGATAAATGTGGGTACAGAAATAGGGAGATAATAGGGATTTGAATGAATACAGTCGTGAGTTATTTTCCATTCTCTCCATGGAAAGTAATGATAGTTTAAGAAGTGACCTAACTATATGAAATCACGGTATCAGTAAACTGGTTGGTCTTGAGACGTTAAAAGACCTGAAGTGGAATTCAGCTGACACTTCTCTATGTTACCTTGACCAAGTTACTTAATCTTTCTAAGCTTAATGTCCTCACATGTGAGATAGGGGTAATCATACCTACCTCAAAGAATTCTTAGGAGAATTAAATTAGCTAATAGTTACATATAGAGTGTCTAATGTGGTGTTTGGCACAGAGCTCAATAGCAGAAGAACTTGAACTTGTATCAACTAGATAGTTCACTTTTAGTTGGTATTATTACATTTTAATGTATATTAATCTGGTTTTCCTCTTTTCCTTCCTTAGAAATCTAGTTCATATGATTGAACATGCACAGAAGGAGCTCCAGAAGTTAAGGCAAGTTTGTTTTTCCTTTTACTTTTTTTTCCTATTTAAGTTTTTTTTTTTTAATGTTTGTTTATTTTTGAGAGAGAGTGCGTGCGAGCGGGAGGAGGGGCAGAGAGAGAAGGAGACAGGATCTGAAGAGGGCTGTGTGCTGACAGCAGTGAGCCCAATGAGGGGCTCAGACTTACGAACTGTGAGATCATGACCTGAGCCAAAGTCGGATGCTTAACCAACTGAGCCACCCAGGTGCCCCTTGAGATTTTATTTTCAAGTAATGTCTACATCCAGCGTAGAGGTCGAACTCACAACTCAGGATCATGCGAGATCACAAGTCACATGTTTTTCTGACTGAACCAGCAGATGCCCTTATTTTCCTCTTACTTTAAAGTTTAGGTGAATCCTTATTAAACAGACTGAGAAGAAAAAGGGACCCATGGACTGTAGTCATACGAGAGTAGTACTGAATGATCTATATGTCCAGCATCCAGTGCTGGGTTTGCCTTACTAGAGCAAAGAAGAAGTAGACTTGAGATCTGAAAACATCTCTACCAAGTCATTTGCAATTTGCAAATCTGCAAACATTGAAAAGGCACTTTTAGATGGAGAAAATGTTGTAGCAGAACATGTATAATCTGATTTATGTAAAAAGAATTCATTTTGGGGTATCTGGAGTAGAGCATGCAACTCTTGATCTTGGGGTCATGAGTTCAAGCCCCATGTTGGGCATAGAGGTTACTTTAAAAAAAATTAATCTCTTCTTGCACATATACATGTAGAAAAGAGTTTGGAAAGAGAGGGAGAGGGAGGGAGGGAGAAAAGGGAGAAAGAAAGACTGGAAAAACACCCACCAAAAACTGAACAGCAGTTAGTTAGAAGGAGAGGCACATGGGAGGAGGGACTTCTGCTCTTTAATCTATGTGTATGTGTACTACATGCTTAATTTTTCATGATGAGCATGTTTTATGAAATTTGTAATTGAAAAATAGAAAGGTAATTCTTGGGGTTAGTCTATTACTGTATCTGTCCCTCTCAAGGAATTAAAGATGTTATATTACGTTGATTATAGATTTTCTGTTGATTTTCATCTTATATTAAAATGTAGGTGGGTCATATAAATAATATTTTACAGGAAACATATTCAAGATTTAAACTGGCAACGAAAGAACATGCAGCTCACAGCTGGATCTAAATTAAGGGAAATGGAGTCAACGTGCGTATCTTCAGTTCCATCATCTTTTAAATCACTTAGCACATTTTAAGATCCAGATTTAATAATGTGATTCAACACTATTCAAATGCAATGCCACAGGTGTCAAACAGATGCTGTTTTCTGAATCCCGCTCTTCGCTGCCTCTGCCTGTCTCTTGATATGTGGGCTTGGAAGGCACAGAGAGGGGCGGGACCACTGCTGTTTGCTTCTGGTCTCAGAACGCCCTGTCTCCAGCGTAGGGTTTCTGCTCTGAAAAGGATTCTACTTCTACTCCTTGAAAAGGAAAAACACTTACCTATTTTTTAACTCATGAGGAAGGGAGATTTCATACTTTGATAATTTGTTTCCACTTTTTTCCCTGTGTTCATTTTTTTACTTTTAAAATGTTCTTCATATACACTGATAAATTTATATAAGTCCCTAAATACAATCAGGAATTTTTGTATCATTTCTCTTTTTTGCTTTGTATTTCCCTTCTCCCTTCCCCGCCCATCATTCTCCTTGTTCCACCTTCTCCTCCCCCTCCATGTACCCCGTGTTATTAGTCTACTCATCTTTTCACATTTTTCTTCAAGCTAATAGAATCTCCCAAATATACATGTGTGTTTCTTTTCATTTGTCACAGAGATTTTTTTTCTGTGGGATTATTTCTTATTCTAGAAATTTCTCCATTTTTAACTATTGCCTCTGCCCTGTTTTCTCTCCGTTTATTTAATCCCATTAAATATTATCTTCCATCACCTTGTCCTGTCTCTTCAACCATTTCTGATTTGCTTTAAAATTTTTTATTTTGAAATAATCATAGATTCACATTCAGTTGTAAGAAATATTACAGCTAGACTTTATGTACCCTTTATCCACTTTCCCCCAGTTGTGCCTTAGTTTTTTAAAATGGAAAGTTGAAGTGGTTCACAATATGACCCTGAAAGAAAACGTATATGATAAAATCTTCTAAGAGAAATTCTTTATTAAGTAGTTTTTCCTTTTTTTTTTTTTTTAACTTGTTTAGTTGGGTATCCCTCGTCAGCAAGAATTATGAGATCGAAAGGACTATCGTGCAATTAGAAAATGAAATCTTTCAAATGAAGCAGCAACATGGAGAGGCAAACAAAGAAAACATCCGGCAAGACTTCTAAAGAGACAGATGAATTTGATGGGTAGAAAGGAAGGCAGACTGGGCTTTCACAGGAAATCAGGCATCTGAGCTGTGAAGGAGAACAGCATCTTAAGGAAATATCAGTGGTTAAATGTTTACTGTAGAGTGTGGACTGTTATATTTGTACGTTTTAGCAGAATAAACGCTTTCAGCTTGGTGGGTTTTTTGTTTTGTTTTTGCCATAAAAAAACAACTTTAGGCTTTCAAAATAAGTATGAATTTAGAATAATATTATAGAATTAATTTTGAACGACTGGACCAAATTTTGTATCCAAGAGATATTTATAGAAAGTTTTTAACATGTACAATCAGTTGGAAACTTTTGGTTTATATAGTTTCAAATAAAGGGTTAGTTCTAAACAGATTTTTGATTGCCATGCAAGACTTCTGAAATACAGTGTCCATCTGTGTCGTCCGTCGTTATCATCATCAGAGGTAACAATTTCATGAAGCTTGGACCCCTGTTCTAAGCACTCGAGGTAGGTGAACTGACGTGAATACAAAAATCATTTGATCCTCACAGAAACCCTAGGAAGTAGGTACTGCCATTCTCGTACACAGACTTATAGTGGGTGCTGAAGAAACTTGTCGAAGTTCTATAGCTAGAAAGTCATCCAGGTGTTTGATCCAGTAGTGTAGCTCCAGAGTTGTGTTCTAACCCTCCACTTGTAAGGAATTGACGAGTATAAAAGATGACTTCCTGATTCAGTAGAAAATCTTTGCGGCACATCTGCTTGCAGCCTCCTGTAATCTCACCGCTGTTCTTTGGGTTCCAGGGTCTCCTTATCCCACGTCGAGCTGTAATGCAGCGTTGAGTTTATTGTGATTCTGAAATAAAAGGTAAACAGCAGCAAAACCCATTATTGGAGGAGGCGGTAAGTTGGGAGTTTTAAAACAATGTTTCTCAAGTTTTTGGGTTTTTTAATTTATTTTGAGAGCACACAAGCGTGCAAGGGAGAGGGGCAGAGAGAGAACCCCAAGCAGGCTCCACACTGTGCTCACTAAAGCCTTAATGCAGGGCTCGATCTCACAAACTGAGATCATGACCTAAGAGCCCTGATCAAAAGTGGGATGCTTAACTGACTGAGCCACCCAGGCACTCCCCCCTTTTTGTTTCTTAAGTAGGCTCCACACCCAATGTGGGGCTTCAACTCATGACCTTGAGATTGAGTCGCATGCTGCACGAGTCGGTGCAGCCAGCCAGGTGCCCCAGTGTTTCTCCGGTTTTTCTTAATGGTGGAGAGAGAATACATCTTGGGAGCAGAGGGTTACTGGTTTAAGGTCATAACTTGAAGTGACTTGTGACACCAAATATTTCCATCTTTTTTTTTTTTTTTTTAAATTATATTCTTGCTCCACTGGAAAATTCATTCCACTAATGCCTAATCCAATTTGCTTCACCTTCTCAGCCCCAAGAAATTGTATCTTTCGCTGTTCCCTGCCTGAGAGACTAGACTTTAGGTAATCCCGGTCCCTCACCACACTCCTCTGTCCAGTGGTATTCCCTTTTTCACTATTTTGCTAGTAAATCCCAGTCTAGTATAGTGACCAGCTTACAGAGCTTGCGTGTTTCCTTGGCCAAGGTGAGTTTGGTGTGCCAGGTTCAGAGTGCATTACTCCACAGAAAGCAGCTCAATGACAAATCTGTAAATTAAGATTGATAGTTCTCTTTCTCTAGATTGATCATGCTCATAAAGTTTGTCCCATTAATTGAGATTCCTCTCATTCATAAATAACTACACAGAGTTTGAGGATGCCTCCGACAAAGCTAAGAGAAAACAAGTCTGCAGGACATTGGATAAACTGAGCGAGGTCACTAGCCCCACCACTAGGCCAACGTGAGCCAGTGAACTTACTGTTTTACAAGTCAGTTTGAATTGGATTTTTTTTATCCTAACTTAAGCCTTCCTAAGGCTTAACCATCCTAACTTAAGCCTTCAAGATAAAATAACCAGGTATTTTTTCCTGAAGATCGTAACACTACATGCAACAAAACACTTGATTTTTAGAGTGTTTGTCAAACAGTATACAATGCAGATTGAGATCTCTTTGGTTGTCATCCTACAAGGGAAAATAATGAGCAGAGAAAAGTGTGAGATAGTTAACCCTTTATCAACTTTAAGAGAAATGGAGCTTCCTAGCCCATATGAAAGACAGCTTTCAGTTCCCATCAATTTCACAGACATGTTTGTAAATTGTCTTAAATATTTTAATCACAGAGGTACCTGGCTGGCTCAGTTGGTAGAATGTGCAACACTCGATCTTAGGGTTGTGAGTTCAAGTCCCATGTTGGGTGCAGAGATAACTTAAAATCTTTAAAAAATTTATTTTAGTGGGGGTGCCTGGATGGCTTAGTTGGTTAAGCATCCAACTCTTGATCTCTGCTCAGGTCATGATCTCAGAGGTTCATGAGTTTGAGCCCTGCATCAGGCTACTCACTGTCAGTGTAGAGACTGCTTGGGATTCTCTCCCTCTCTTTCCATCCCTCCCCTGCTCATGTTCTCTCTCTTTCAGAATGAATAAATAAATAAAGAAAAAAAAAAAATATATATATATATATATATTTTTTTTTTTTTTTTTTTTAGGAGCGCCTGGGTGGCTCAGTCAGTTGAGCGTCTGACTTTGGCTCAGGTCATGATCTCATGGTTCATGAATTCAAGCCCCACATCGGGCTCACTGCTGTCAGTGTGGAGTCTGCTTCTACACTTTTTTTTTTTATTCCTTTACTCCTCCTACCCCTCTTCCTTTCTGCTGTTCATTCAAATCCAGTATTACTGCCACCCCAGACAAGCATTTATGATATCTTTCACAGTTCTGGGGATTTACTGGGCTTAGGTAGAAAGTACTTAAGGATTTTCTTACAGTTGTGGTCAGATGGTGTCCGGGACTAGTGTTTTCTCAATAGATTCACTTGTATCTGACACATGGGCTGGGAAGAATCAAACAACTGACAGCTGACTGGGACTTTCAGGAATCCTTGGGCACCTCTCTCTCTGTCTATGTGGTTTCTCTCGCATGGAGGCTTCAGGGTAGCCAGACTTCTTACGTGACAGCTCCTCCAAAGGCATATGTCAGAGAGTCCAGCATAAGATGTATTACCTTCTGTGACTTGGCCCCAGAAGTCACACTGTTACTTCTTACCTGTTGTGTTTGTTCGAAGCAAGGCAGTAAAGCCAGGCCGTATTCAAGGGAGAGGAATTAGATTCCATCTCCGTTGGGAATAATGTTGAATTTGTAAGACATATTTGGTTTTTCTAAACTTAGACATGCTTTAATATCCCTCCCACTCCCTTTCCAACTTCAGTCCTAAAGTCATTAGATGGGGCAGAGCAAAGTAGGTACCCACAGAGAGGATGGGCCCTAAGTCCATTCTGGTGCTGTCCTGAGAAGAGGGGAAGACACACACACACACACACACACACACGGAAGGAATTGTGAAGACAGACCAAGAGAGCAACACCACGTAAAGACAGATTACAGTGATGAGTCTACAAGCCCAGGAATACCAGGGCTCGCTGGCAACCACCAGAAACTGGGAGGATGTATTCTTCCTAGAGCCTTCGGAAAGAGCATGGCCTTGCTGACACCTTGACTTCAAACTTCTAGGCCCCAGAACTGTAAGACAGTAAGTTCTGTTGTTTTAAGACACTCGGTGTGTGGTATGTTCTCACAGCAGCCCTAGGAGAATGAAAGAGGTTATGTTACAAGAAAGAGCCACAGTTCAGTTGAAAACAGGCATTATGTCAGTGGATACACAAGGCTGTTACCCGTCACGCCATCCCCTGCTCTCGGCCCTCTCTCAGCACGAAATAGAAAGTATTTGGAGAACCTGACTAGCCCAAGAGAAAAAAACCCTGAAGTTGTTGAAATTGACAGTTTTTTAACACATGACCCAGCCAACGGGGTGCCTGGGTGGCTCAGTCAGTTGAGCATCCGACTTCGGCTCAGGTCATGATCTCAGGGTCTGTGAGTTCAAGCCCCATGTCGGGCTCTGTGCTGACAGCTCAGAGCCTGGAGCCTGTTTCGGACTCTGTGTCTCCCTCTCTCTCTGACCCTCCCCCGTCTCTCTCTCTGTCTCAAAAAAATAAATAAAGGTTAAAAAAAATTAAAAAAATGACCCAGACAAGTCACTTAGCAGTGATGCTCAACACCCCTCCCACTCCAACACATAGAGCTTTTAAAATTAGAACATGAGTGGGGGAGGGCAGAGGGGGGAGAGAGAGAGAGAGGTAGAGAATCTCAAGCAGGATCAATGCTCAGCGCAGAGCCTGACACAGAACTCAGTTCCACGACCCTGGGATCATGACCTGAGCCAAAATCAAGAGCTGGACGCTCAACCGACTGAGCCACCAAGGTACCCCTCACACACATAGCTTCTAATCTGTGTTTTACTTCCCCACTCTTGAATAAAAAACAATCAAGGATTACCAGATAGATAGCTAGGAAACTTCTTTATCAAGAAAGACAAGGAACAAAAACAGAAAACCTTGTGGGGAAATTAACAGATGGAGAAAGAAAAATAAAACCTTTTGATTTTTAAGAACTATATCCTCAAATGGGGTGCCTGGCTGGCTTAGTCAGTAAAACACATGACTCTTGATCGTGGGGTTATGAGTTCCAGCCCCACGTTGGGGATAGGGTTTATTAGAAAAAAAAAGAAGGGGCACCTGGGTGGCTCAGTCGGTTAAGCGTCCGACTTCGGCTCAGGTCATGATCTCGCAGTCGGTGAGTTCGAGCCCTGCGTCGGGCTCTGTGCTGACTGCTCAGAGCCTGGAGCCTGTTTCAGATTCTGTGTCTCCCTCTCTCTCTGACCCTCCCCCATTCATGCTGTCTCTCTCTGTCTCAAAAATAAATAAACGTAAAAAAAAAAAAAAAAAAAAAAAAAAGAAGAAGAGGGGCGCCTGGGTGGCGCAGTCGGTTAAGCGTCTGACTTCAGCCAGATCACAATCTCACGGTCCGTGGGTTCGAGCCCCGTGTCGGGCTCTGGGCTGATGGCTCGGAGCCTGGAGCCTGTTTCCGATTCTGTGTCTCCCTCTCTCTCTGCCCCTCCCCCGTTCATGCTCTGTCTCGCTCTGTCCCAAAAATAAATAAAAAACGTTGAAAAAAAAATTAAAAAAAAAAAAAGAAAAATATATCCTCAGAGAAGTAAGAAGATTAAAAAAAAAAAAAAAGATACTGTTTTGTTAAGGAACACCTAGAGAACAAAACAGCTCCTAGGAATTAAAAAGCATGGTAGCAGAAATTAAAATTCAATAGATCTGTTAGGAATGTAAAAGTTGACAAACTCTCCCAGAAAGTGTAGCCAAAAATGCAAAAATAGAAAATAGAGGGAAAAAATAAGAAGACTAATTGGGAAGATCAATATCCAAATATTTTTGAGATTAAAACAAAAACAAAAAAAACGGAAGGAGGAAATCATCAGAAAAATAATTCAGAATTTTCCAGAACTGAATGATATGAGTTTCCAGATTTCAAGGTCCCAGAACAACAGATAAGAATAAACAAACTTCCAAGCATGTTATTTATGAAGTGTCAGAACACCATGGACAAAAAAGATTCTGGAAGATCTTGGAGAAGCATATCAAGAATCGAGAATCAATAATGCTCACTAGAACAACATTTGTGGTGTCCTCCGGACCAAAGATGGGGATGGTGGTGCATTTGTTTTTGAGCTCTTTGCCATGAACCCAGGAGGGCCCTGGCAAGTATCTGAGTGTGATCTCAGGCATCCTCAAGATGATGCCAGTGAGCCATTCTTTTTTTTTTTTTTTAATTTTTTTTTTTTACATTTATTTATTTTTGATCAAGAGAGACAGAGCATAAGTGGGGGAGGGGCAGAGAGAGAAGGAGACACAGAATCCAAAGCAGGCTCCAGGCTCCGAGCTGTCACCACAGAGTCCACGGCTCGAACTCACAAACCATGAGATCATGACCTGAGCCGGAGTAGGACACTTAACCAGCCACCCAGGAGCCCATTAAGAATGGCGTGGGCCATTCTTAAATGTTTATGATAACAAAGGATATGAGGACACTTACTGATGAAAGAGAATACACAAACAACCTTGAAAAAAAATCTAGAATCAAAACATCTTCAGGCTTCTCAGCATCAACTCTGGAAGCTAGAACGAAAGGAGCAGTGCCTTTAGAATTCTTAAGAAAATTTTCTAACCTATAATTCTATACCTAGTCAAATTATTAGTTAAGTTGAGGATAGAATAAAGACTTTCAGTCAAGTGAGATCTCAAAAACACCTACTACCTGAGTATCCTTTCTGAAGGAGCTGCTGGTGGATGTACTCTTCTGATTAGTGCCCTTGTAAAAAAGACCCCAGAGAGTTCCTTCCCTCTTCTGCCATCTGACACAGTGAGAAGACGGCTGTCTTCTAAAAAAATTGTTTTTAATGTTTGTTTTATTTTTGACAGACAGAGGGGGGCAGGGGCAGAGAGAGAGGGAGACACAGAAACTGAAACAGGCTCCAGGCTCTGAGCTGTCAGTACAGAGCCCGATGTGGGGCTCAGACCCACGAACTGTGAGATCATGACCTGAGCCGAAGTCGGACACTTAATCGACTGAGCCACGCGGGTGCCCCAAAACAGCTGTCTTCTAGACACCTTCTCTGTACAGAGCTAGGTGGTGCTTGCTTCTCAGTATTTATATTAATTACCTTTCATATTTCTTTATACTAGATCTTTATAGTAGGCTGAATAATGGCCCTCACATGTTCGGATCAAAATCCCTGGAACCTATAAATGTGTTAACTTTCCTTGGCAAAAGGAATTATGCAGATGTAATTTAATTAAGGTTCATGAGATGGGGAAATTATCCTGGATTAATCTGGGTGGCCCAACATAATCCCAAGGGTTCTTACAGGAGGGAAGGTGGAGAAGTGGGAAGTCTGGAGTTGCCTTGGCTTTAGCTCCTGTTGTACAGAGGAAGCTCCTCTTTAAATGGAGAGAATAAGCCAGAAAAGACTGGGAAATCCAAGACATCAGCAGATTTGGTATCTACTGAGAGCCTACTTCCTGGTTCACAGACAGCCCGTCTTCTCAATGTGTCATCATATGGCAGAAGATGGGGGAAACTCTCTGGGGTCTCTTTCACAAGGGCACTAATCCTGTTCCTGTTCTACCCCCCAGGACCTAATCACCTCCCAAAGGCTCCTACATCCGAATACCATCATACTGGGTATTAGATTTCAACATACGAATTTGCAGACGGGAGAGGGGACACAGATATTCAGTCTATAGCAGAAGGCAATATTTCAGCCATTGGTTGAAGGCCCCTGAGAGAAAATAAACTAAACAATCTCTGGGTCTTGTTCTGGTTATGGCTTCGCTGACAGCTACAAAAAGTCTATTCTGGGGAAATTAGGGAACAAGGTTGTAAGTGAATCCTGGGAAACAGAGGGCTTAGCATTGTTGGGGTTTCTGGCAAGGCTAGGATGCAGGCTAGTACTGCACACTTGGCAGGAATGTGAGATCATGACCTGAGCTAAACTCAAGAGTTGGACACTTAACTGAGTCAACCAGGCGCCCGATAAGTGTCTTTTTAAATACGTTATACAGATTCAAGATTCTCCCTATAATGTCTATCTTACTTGGGTAGTTTTTTTTTGTTTTGTGAGAGAGAGAGAGAGAGCGAGCGAGCACGCATGGGGGAGGGGCAGAGGAAGAGAGAGAGAACCTTAGGCAGGCTCGAAGCCCCAGTATGGAGCCGCATGTGGGGCTTAATCTCACGACCTTGAGATCATGACATGAGCCGACATCAAGAGTCAGATGTTCACTGAGCCACTGAGGTGCCCTTACTTGGTTGGATTCTTACATGTCTTTTGAGAAGGAAGGAGGGTAAACTCAGAGCATACTCTCTCAGTGACTTATTGTAGCAGGGCCACCACTTGTCCCTCTAACATATGTTATCCCCTTCTATAATAATAGAAGTTTTAGCTGGGCACATGGCTGCTCAGCTAAAAACTAATTTCCTAGTTTCCCATCCAATCATGTGCATACCCCATGTGACTAGGTTGTGTTCAGTGAGATAGGGCCTGAAGTGATGTATGCAACTTGTGAGTCATGCCCTTAATTTCCACGTTCACCAGCCAGGAATCTTACACCTGGATAGTGAGGACTTATCTAACATCACACCATGAATTACTGTCAAGCTAACATTAGAAGAAAGGGTGGCACATAGACAAGGAAAAAGGGGAACGCTGTGCTGATAGTGATGTGAACAATATGCTTTGTATTTTACTTACGTGATTAAATTGTCTACGCTCAGTAGCAGTAAATTGCCATTTTAATGAGATTTGGATACAACATAGCAATTCATATTCACTAAAATGAGATTTTACTCTACATTAGACACCATTAATATCAACTGCAACATTATGACTTACCTTCTGTTAAACTTTGGTTTCCCAAATCTGATTTTGTACCATCATAAAAGTATTAATTACAAGAGAAGGTCAAACCAACTGAAGAGAATAAAAAGAAGTACACTAGTAATATTAGTTCATATACAATTTGCTACAAATAAAAATGCCTTTTTTTTTTTAAGATTTTTTTTTTTTTTCAAAGTAATCTCTACACCCAATGTGGGGCTTGAACTCACAACGCCGAGATCAAGAGTCACACGCTCCACCGACTAAGCCAGCCAGGTGCCCCTAGAAATGCCTTTAAAATAGTTATTAACATCTTTCTGTAACGAAATTTTGTTCACGTGAATACATAATCTCATTATGCAAAGCTTAGAAATGAAATGGGAAGTACTCTAATGTTCCATTATATTTCAGTAAGTGAAAAGAAATGTTTTAAATATAGTAGGAGAAGGGGAGGTGTTAAAACCCTAAGATAATTTTCTCTCCGAATCTTGAAAGTTTTTGGTCAAGTAATTTGGGTATGAGTTTAAGGTTACATAATTAGGACAGTTAAAAGTTCAGCTTTACCTTTCATCAGTGTTCCCTTCCCCTACTATACAATCAAATCCTTTCAATAAGATGTGTGTACAGCTTAGAAAGTAGCTTTGTTAAACTGAATTTTGTTAATGACCGTGTATGTTAGGCTTTTGCTGACAATTGTAATTAAATTTGAACTGCTCACTAAAAATGGCCCTGAGGACACCTGCTTTGCCACCCTTCCATGTCCCCTGCCTTATTTTATGTCTTGTGCTTTTCACTAAGTTTGAAGGTCTCCCCTTCAGTCCACATTGTGTTATTCTCTCCTCCTTTTAAAAAAGAAACTGCCTATTTCTTGTAGTATTCTTGTTTGACCATAGCGGGTACAAGGTCATTAAAAAGTCAAATGAATTGCTCGTGCAGCAATTCATATGACCTGTCTGCTCTCCATTCCATGACATGAGAAAATGGAGATAGTTAATTTACTCTGATGTTTCACATATGGAAGAATTCTTCTGTTTTTTCCCAGAGGTTAAATTTAATCTCACATAGATTTTGCTTTCATTGTTCAAACTATAAAGGGTGCCCAACCCACCAGAAAAATAAAAGATGATCAACTTAGCCTGCTAAACTGTCAAATTCACCCTGGAGACCTGCAAAGAAACAGAGTCCTACTGTATATAAAGTAGCAATTACTTCGCCACCATTTCTAACAAAAAATAAACAATAGTAGATATTCATGTACCCCATTAATTAGTCCTTTTGCATTATTTTGTTTTATAAAAAATGCAAAAAAATGAAGTGCTAGTATTACAATAGCACAGGAAAAACAGATTAGAAAATTAGAAATCATAGTAGCATAAAACAATGAAAATTGTAGTATAACTAAGGACATTTTCTTTTTTTATATTTATTTATTTATTTTTGAAAGAGAGAGAGAGAGCATGAGCAGGGGAGGGGCAGAAAGAGAGGGAGACAGAATCTGAAGCAGGCTCCAGGCTCTGAGCTGTCAGCACAGAGCCCAACCGGGGCTCCAACTCATGCACTATGAGATCGTGACCTGAGCCAAAGTCAGACGCTTAATCGATTTAGCCCCACTAAAGAAATTTTCATCATGGGTAACAATACAAATTCCCAGTATGCTTCTAAATTCCCTGAATTTAATCAATTATAAAAAGAAATTTAAGGGTGCCTGGCTGGCTCAGTCAGTAGAGCACATGACTCTTGATCTTGGGGTTGTAAGTTCAAGCCCCCTGTTATGTGTGGAGATTACTTAAAAATAAAATCTTTTTGGGGTGCCTGGGTGGCTCAGTCGGTTGGTTAAGCGTCCAACTCTTGATTTCGGCTCAGGTCATGATCTCACAGTTTTGTGACTTTGAGCCGCACATCAGGCTCTGTGCTGACTCTGCAGAACCTACTTGGGATTCTCTCTCTCTCCCTCTCTCTCTTTCTCTGCCCCTACCCGGCTTGCTCTCTTCTCAAAATGAATAAATAAACTTAAAACAATTAAATTAAATTAAATTAAATTAAATTAAATTAAATTAAAATCTTAAAAAAAAAAAAAAAAGAAATTTTAGGGGCACCTGAGTAGCTCAGTCAGTTAAGTGTTTGACTTTGGCTCAGATCATGATCTCACAGTTCGTGTGTTCAATCTCTGCATAGGGGTCCACACTGCTGGTGTGGAGCTTGCTTGGGATTCTTACTCTATTTTCTCCCCTGCCCCTTCCCCACTCATATGTTTTATTTTTTTCTCTCTCTCTCAAAATAAATAAATAAACTTAAAAAAAAAACAAAAACGGACGCCTGTGTGGTTCAGGCAGTTAAGTGCCGGACTCTTGATTTCGGCTCAGGTCAGGATCATTCTGTCATGATCTGGCGGTTCAGAGCCTGCTTGGGATTCTCTCTCTCCCTCTGTCTCTCTGCCCCACCCCTCTCTCTCTCAAAATAAATAAACTTAAAAAAAAAAAAGAAACATTTAAAAGAAAGGAAATTTAGAGAGGAACCAGATATCTTAATACATCACAGCCTTCTTGTGACATAAGAGAGAATAATAAAATGAGTGTATCTTTTTATGTTAATACCAACTAATCAATTGTAATTGGTATAATTACTACTTTGCTATTTCCTCCTAGTATTCATTATTGCTGAATACACAATGATAGCACAGGATATAATTTATTCTTTGGCAATATGTCAATTGCAGGCGCTGCATTTTCAATACATGTTTCCCGTTGCAGAATTTGTATGTGTTATAAAGAGTGCAGTGTAAGTCTACATACTTCAGGGTTAAAAACTTGACAGTTTTCCTGGGCAGTGAATGTTACTTGTTTCTAAACTACATCTATTCATCTTGTAAAGGAAGGGACGTTTGAAAAACAAGGCATCGTAACGACAAAAAAGTGACGTAGGCCATCAGCAATATAGATGCTCAGTCTCTCCAATCCCTTTTCCACAGCAGTTCCTTCCCTCAAAAGCTGCCAGACCGATCACTGTCTTAGCAAGATATTTTGCACGGGCAATCGGATGCTACGGACGCTTCAAGGCAACCATTCTAACATTGCTAACCACTTTACCACCAATCTTTGAATGACAATATCTTGTTGCCCGTTTTTATTGCAACTTTCAAATTTCCGAACTTTGCTCCTGGTTCTTAAAAACTAAAGGAGAATAATGTGCTTAGCTGAGAGGCATCTGATAGTATAATGGTTGGTGTGTGTGTGTATATATATATATATATATTTTTTTTTTTTTTTTAATGTGGTGCTAGGTGCAAAATCTGTAAAAAAGAAAAAACTCAAATGGGGTCACAGTTCCTTTGTGACCTGAAACAACACTTTGTAAAATTTCCAGCCTCGGACTGACCACCTCTGCATGACACCTGTGACCTCCAGGTGTATTACTGTACAAGGCGCCCAGCGATGTGCTCCATTAGCCAAGAGTATATCCTGCCAAGACATGGTTACCACTAACTCGTCACTTCACTGTGTTCGGTATTCATCATGTGCGCTTAGCTGTTTGTGGCTATACTCCCCTCACAAACCGAACTGGGGTATACTGCCAAAGGGGTATGTGATCTTACAATTGCACGTTGTATAAAAGGTGGCTCTCGGTGTTCTTTTTTTTTTTTTTTTTAATTGTTTTATTTTTTATGTTTTTTAGATTTACATTCAAATTAGTTAGCATATAGTGCAGCAATGATTTCAGGAGTAGATTCCTTAGTGCCCCTTACCCATTTAGCCCATCCCCCCTCCCACACTCCCTCCAGTAACCCTCAGACTGTTCTCCATATTTATGAGTCTCTTCTGTTTTGTCCCCCTCCCTGTTTTTATATTATTTTTGTTTCCCTTCCCTTAGGTTCATCTGTTTTGTCTCTTAAAGTCCTCATAGGAGTGAAGTCATATGATTTTTGTCTTTCTCTGACTGACTAATATCACTTAGCATAATACCCTCCAGTTCCATCCACGTAGTGCAAATGGCAAGATTTCATTCTTCTTGATTGCCGAGTAATACTCCATCGTGTATATATACCACATTTTCTTTATCCATTCATCCATCGATGGACATCTGGGCTCTTTCCATACTTTGGCTATTGTTGATAGTGCTGCTATAAACATGGGGGTGCATGTGTCCCTTCAAAATAGCACATCCGTATCCCGTGGATAAATGCCTAGTAGTGCAATTGCTGGGTCTTAGGGTAGTTGTATTTTTAGTTTTTTAAGGAACCTCCATACAGTTTTCCAGAGTGGCTGCACCAGTTTGCATTCTCACCAGCAGTGTAAGAGAGATCCTCTTTCTCCGCATCCTTGCCAACATCTGTTGTTGCCTGAGTTGTTAATGTTAGCCATTCTGACAGGTGTAAGGTGGTATCTCATTGTGGTTTTGATTTGTATTTCCCTGATGATGAGTGATGTTGAGCATTTTTTCATGTGTTCACCACCCGGCTGTCTTCTTTGGAGAAGTGTCTATTCATGTCTTTTGCCCATTTCTTCACTGGATTATTTGTTTTTTGGGTGTTGAGTTTGATAAGTTCTTTATAGATTTTGGACACTAACCCTTTCTCTGATATGTCATTTGCCAACATCTTCTCCCATTCTGTTGGTTGCTTTTTAGTTTTGCTGATTGTTTCCTTCGCTGTGCAGAAGCTTTTTATTTTGATGAGGTCCCGGTAGTTCATTTTCGCTTTTGTTTCCCTTGCCTCCGGAGATATGTTGAGTAAGAGGTTGCCGTGGCCAAGATCAAAGAGGTTTTTGCCTGCTTTCTCCTTGACGATTTTGATGGCTTCCTGTCTTACATTTAGGTCTTTCATCCATTTTGAGTTTATTTTTGTGCATGGTGTAAGAAAGCGGTCCAGGTTCATTCTTCTGCATGTCACTGTCCAGTTTTCCCAGCACTTCTTGCTGAAGAGACTGTCTTTATTCCATTGGATATTCTTTCCTGCTTTGTCAAAGATTAGCTCTGGTGTTCTAAACTGCGAACATCAAGGTTGTTGAGGAAAACTGCTCAAACCAAAATCTGGGCTTACAAAATTTCTTTGCACTTAAATTGGTAAGCAGTATAGATGAAAAGCTGTGTGAAAATGTAATTATTGTGTGTTTTGCAGTTTGGTTCCCCAGGAGAAAAATCTGAAATGGAAATTAGCATGCAGGGTGTTTATCAGGAAGTGTCCTTGGCATGGGCACCTTTGGGGGAATGAAGGAAGAAGGATTAGGCAAGAGAAGTTGAACTGTGATGCAGTTGCCCCCAAAGCCTCAGTTGCCTTCTGGGAGGTCTGGAGCGGAGAGGATGCTATGGAGTCTTTCTGCAACTGGGTCGGGGGTGGGGGTGGGGGGTCAGGTGGGCCTCTGTTAAACCCTGTCAACCAGCTATTGAATGTGGGATGCAGCTGGTGAGGTGGCATGACATTGGGACAAGGTGGCTCTCCTCAGCCAAGGGCAAGTTCCAGAGAGGGACTTAGCTGAGAGTTGTCAGGGGTCTACTCGCCAAGAAGCTAGAGTGCTTCAGACCTATCTGGGCGTGCGCTGGGCAGCATACCACAGCGTGGTCTGGAATTGGCAATGGGAAGAAGTGTAATAGCAGCAGACATTTGGTGTAGTAAAAATAGCTGAGCTCAAACTACCTACGTCTTGTATCTTAAATATGTCACAACCCTGCCCAAGAAGCTCCCTCATGCCACCATTCAATTCTAACCCCATTCTCTGGTGTATAAGAACCACCACAACCTGCCTTACCCTACCTGTCCAAAACCCTAATTCCCATGTGTTCCCGACTGAGATCTTCAAATTCATCGAGGTCAGTGAATTCACTTCTTTATTTCTGCCCAGGCTCTTCTCTTCTCTACCTAAATCCAGTAAGCTTCCATACAAATACTATGGTACTCTTTTCCTTTACTGGATTTTCAGCCCACAGGCTATGCCACAAATTCACCCCTTAATTATAAATGATCTCTATCTCCAGCGGCTTTTGGTGTGTTTCAATCCCGTAGATTGAAAACTCCTCCACAGCAAGGGTTGTGCCTTGTGTCTTCTCATACCATCTACCGTGTTAGTGGGCATGTGACTGGACACTGAATAGATTCAGAGGTTTAGAGACAGAAGAGACTTCAGGGACCACTTAGTCCAACCTGATTTTACAGACGATTTAACAGAGGCTCAGAAAGATTAAGCTGTAATCCTCCTCTGAGCTCCCTCATTACCTTGTTTGTATGTTTTTTTAATGGTATTTATTGCTTTCTATTTTCTATGTTAATTATCTTCCTACCTGTTTTACCAGTTTTTATCTATATTTTTATGGGCTATTTCTCTCCCGCCTGTTACTTACATGCTGGTGTTCCCTAAGGCTCTGTTGGGTTGTTTTACCTGAGCCATCCGTTTCCATAGGCATCAATTACCACCAATAAACTGAACGACTCACTAATCTGTATCTTTAGCTAGAACTCTCCCCCCAGTAGTCCATGGACAACTCCACTGGATGTTCTGCAAGATTCTTGTACTTAACTTGTCCTCGACACCTCCCTAATCCTGTATCCAAAAGACCACCCAATTGTACTCATGTACTTTGGAAATGTTGCCTGAATCCCGATCTCCTCTGCATTCACTGCCACTTGTCATGAGTTCAGGTCTTCCTCATCTCTGAAAAACAGGAACAGGCTCTTCCCTCTTCTCCTTGTAGCCATTCTTTTCCTACTACTTCACCCTCAAAGCTGCTACGAGAGTAATCTTCCCTCCAAAATTAACCTAATATGTCACTCCGTTCTACATCTTCTTTAAATTTTTCTTTAAAAATCTTCACTGGCTCCAGGTGCCTGGGTGGCTCAGTTGGTTAGGCATCTGACTTCGGCTCAGGTCATGATCTCGAGGTCTGTGGGTTCGAGCCTCACGTCAGGCTCTGTGCTGACAGCTTGGAGCCTGGAGCCTGCTTCGCATTGTGTCTCCCTCTCTCTCTGCCCCTCCCCCAATGGTCCTCTGTTTCTGCCTGTCTCAAAATAAATAAACATTAAGCAATTTTTTTACAAATTGTCATTGGCTCTTTGTTACCTATAATGAAAAGCTAAACTTCTTACCATAGCATACAGAGGGAGGCAGATAGTGAGCTTTGTGGTTAAGACAAACTTCCAGGAGCAAATTTTGATTGTCCCTTATGGCTATGTGACCTCAAGCAAGCTTACTTATTATTTATGTTTTCCATGTGAAAAATGGGCACAGTAATCGTACTATCTGATAGGATTGTTGTAAAGAATATGCAAACTGATATAAAGTGCACAGAACAGTGCCTGGTACGTATTAATTTCTGAACCACCCTGGGTATGCATAATGACTTTATAAATTCCCTCATGTGTGTTGTTGCTTTGGAACGTCCTAATCCTTAAATGTCCTCAAATATCAGTTTTCTTTTTTCTTTCCCTGTTCCTCGGAAGGGATAATTTCCACTGTCCTATCTTCAAGTTCACCAATTCGTTTCTCTCCCTGGTCTTAGAGAGAGAAAAAAAAAAGAAAAATAGAGATTTTTTAAAAGGCATCAGAGATGCCACGGTGGCTCAGTCAGTTAAGCACATGACTCTTGACTTTGGCTCAGGTCATGATCCCATGGTTTATGAGTTTGAGCCTGTGTCAGGCTCCATGCTGACAGCATAGTATCTGCTTGGGATTCTCCCTTTCCCTCTCTCTGCCCCTCCCCTGCTCATGTTCTTCCTCTCTCTTTCTCAAAATAAATAAATTAAAAACTTAAAAAAAATTTTTTGTAAAGGCATCAGCCTTTTAAATCCTCTAGAAGTCACTTCAACCAGAACTGGAAAGGAGTGTAACCATGGTGGGGGTGGGGGTGGGGGGGTGGTGTATAATAATGGCTGCCTACCTCTGTGTCTGCACTTTCATGATTAAAAGTAGCAACCATCGATCAGAGCACAGATGCCCCCATTATTAGAGGACATGGTCTTTATTGCACACCCTGGCTCCCACAAGGCACATGCAAGCTGCTCCTGGAACATATGTAGAGTTGTCTGCCATGGGGCTGGGATGTAGAGGACAGGTAGCTGCTGCTTAGCTAGGAGCTTAAATTGACCAAAATTAGCCACGATTTACTGTTCAAGACTTCCCTTGGGAGTTGCAAGCCTTGCAATGGACCCTAGAGCTCCAAAATAGCTACACAAGACATATTTTGCCAGTAAAATTGTAGTCTAGGTGGGGAGACAGATTCCTGGTGTTTTGTACTCTGCCATCTTCCCAGAATCCTCTTTCCGATGCATCACTTTTCATTCAGTCAGATTGGTCACTATAAAAATAATGGAGGGGCGCCTGGGTGATTCAGTCGGTTAAGTGTCTGACTCTTGATTTTGTCTCAGGTCATGGTCTCACAGTTTATGGATTTGAGCCCTAAGTCAGGCTCTGCACTGACAGCATGGGGTCTGCTTGGGATTCTCTCTCCTTCTCTCTCTGCCCCTCTCTCACTCGTGCACTCCCTCCCTCTCTCTGTCTCAAAATAAATACACAAACTTTATTGGCATATGGGTTGCTTAGTTTGTTAAGCATCCAACTCCTGATTTCAGCTGGGGTATGATCTCATGGTTTGTGGGTTCAACCCTGGCATTGGGCTCTGCACTGGCAGTGTGGAGCCTGTTTGAAATTCTCTCTCCCGTTTCTCTCTGACCCTCTGTCCACTCACGCACTCTCTGTCTCAAACTAAATGAATAAACACTTAAAAGTCAGTTTAAAAATTAAAAAAAATAATTAATAATGCTCAGTGTTGCAGAAAATATGAAAGAAAAGGAACTTTTGGAATGTTGAGGGTACGGATAGAGAAAAAAAGTGCTATAAATTATGATAGCCGTTTGAGAAGGCAATTTTTTTTAATATCTTTTTTTTAAGGTAATCTCTACACCCACCACGGGCTCGAACTCACAACCCCAAGATCAAGAGTCACATGCTTTACCGACTGAGACACCCCTGAGAAGGCAATTTGATAATACATATAAAAATTTTTTTGAATGCATGTACACTTTGATCCAAGAATGAACTCTATAGATGTATTTGCACAAAAACCCAATGATCCATGTACAATGATGTTCACGGAAGTATTGTTTGTAACATTGAAAAGCTGGCAATATCAAAAATGTGTGTTAATGCAAAACTGGTTAAATAAACTACAGAACAGCCATACTGTGAAATCCTTGACAACTGTTAAAAAATAATGAACACAGAAAGTATTTAGTGACTACAAAGTGTCCTTGACACTTTTGAAGAACACTGATGAGTTATTTCATAGACTCCTGCAATTGGGATAATCATCCCACAGTTTTGTGATGTTTTTTATGATTACTAAGGTTCTGAACTAGTGGGAAGAATGCCACAAGGAGCCCTGCTCAGTGCATCACATCACAGGTACAATGTGGTGTGTTTGTTTCTTACTGGTGATGTTAACCTTGATCACTTGGTGTCCACCAGCATTCTCCAATTATACAGTGTTTTTTATTCGGCCAAACTATCTTTCACATATAAAGGTTACAGACAGTTTTAAGCCAGAAGGAGTAAGCTCTATGCCCAATGTGGGGCTTGAACTCATGGCCCTGAGATCAAGAGTCACATGTCTTATTGACTGAGCCAGCTGGGAGGCCCAAAACAGGGTATTTTAGATAGCAGAACTACAGTAACAATAACAGCAAAAAATATAGAGAAGACAAAAAAAAAAAAAAGAGAATGAAACTTTGAAGAATGAAGTTTCATTCTTTTTTTTAAATTAAAAATTTATTTTGAGAGAGAAAGAGAAAGAGAGCATAAGCAAGGTAGGGGCAGAGATGGGGAGCGGGGGTGGAGAGAATCTCAAGCAGGCTACATCCTGTCAGTGAGGAGGCCAATATTTCACAAACTGAGATCATGACCTGAGCCGAAATCAACAGTCAGTTGCTTACCCAACTGAGCCACCCAGGTGCCCCTAATTAAATTTCTTGATTACTAAATATAAAAGATATACAGAAAAATACCTGAAGTATGAATTACAAAATAACCAATCATTATGAGGCACATACTCACTAAACACTACCCAAGTCAGGAAATGCAACATTACTAGCATTCCTTCTTGATAACCACTAGCCTTACTTTTATGGTAATTATATACTTTATATACATAACTATATATGTCTTATATATATACATATATATTCCTGGTTTTGCTTGATTTTAAGCTTTTTAAAAAAATGTATTTAATTTTTGAGAGAGAGAGAGCAGGAGCTCAGGGAGGGGCAGAGAGAGAGGGAGAGAGAGAATCCCAGGCAGGCTCTGCCCTGTGAGCCTGGAGCCCAACTTGGGCTTGATCTCGTGAACCCTGAGATTATGACCTGAGCTGAAATCCAGAATCAGACGGTCAACCAACTGAGCCACTTAGGTGCCCCTGATTTTAGACTTTATATAAATAGACTCACACTATATTTTTTTGTAACTTGCTTTGTTTATTTAAAAATGTGTTTTGGGGCACCTGGGTGGCTCAGTTAGTTGGGTGTCCGACTTTGGCTCAGGTCATGATCTCATGGTTCATGAGTTTGAGTCCTGTGTCAAGCTCTGAGTGGACAGCTCAGAGCCTGGAGTCTGCTTTGGATTCTTTGTCTCCCTCTCTGCCCCTCCCCCACTCACATTCTGTCCCTCTCTCAAAAATAAATAAATATTTAAAAAATAAATAAATGCACATTTTAAAAAATCTGTTTCAAGATTCATCCATTATAGGGGTGGCTGGCTGGCTCAGTTGGCAGAGCATGCAACTCTTTTTATTTAAAAAAAAATTTTTTTTTAATGTTTATTCATTTTTGAGAGACAGAGACAGAGCATGAGTGGGGGAGGGGCAGAGAGAGAGGGAGACACAGAATCCAAAACAGCAGAACGTGATGCAGGGCTTGAACTCATGGACCACGAGATCATGACCTGACCTGAAGTCGGACGCTTAACCAACAGAGCCACCCAGGCGCCCCACATGCAGCTCTCGATCTCAGGGTTGTGAGTTCAAGCCCCATGTTGGGCATGGAGCCTACTTAAAAGAAAAAAGATTCATGCATTATGTTACTTGGATCTTTATGCATTTTCTTGGAAGGATAGTATTCTCTTGTCTGAACATAACAATAATTTATTTACCATGCTTCTGCTGATGGATATTTGCATTGTACCCCAATGGATGCATTGTGGTAGCTCACTTAGAATTTTCTTTGCATTTCACTGATTACCAACAATCTTAAGCAGTTCTTCATGTTTGTTAAATGTGTTTTATGAGGGAGCATATGGTAAACTGACACCCCACAAACCAACTTTCCCACCCCACAACCCCCTCCCCACCAGGTGGGATATATGTGACATTCCTCAGGCACTCCTGGTTGCCCAAGGACAAAGGAAAGGTTAACCAATGGTTAACTGATAGAGATCACAGTCCTGGAGGACAAGAGTCTCCATCAGTATACAAATATCTTAATAAAATTACAAGAAAAAAAGGGCAATCTTATCAATAGCCTAATCTCCAGGAACTGTCTTAATGCTAATGATTTGCCAGAGGGAAAAACCTTAGCTTGACAATAGCTAGGCCTCCAGTAATCTATGAGTCTTCTTTAGCCTATGGAAATACCTTTAAGAAACTTCCTCTTGACTTTATCTCCCCCAATTCCATAGTATATAAACTTCACAACCCCAGTCAAGCTCTTTCTGCTCACGGGTCCTGTCCCTGTGCTTTACTAAAAGAACCTTTTTTGCACCAAAGATGTCTCAAGAATTCTTTCTTGGCTGTCGGCTCTGAACCCCCATCACTCTAAAACCCCTCATCCTCATTTATGAAATTCCTATTCAGAATTTTTTGCCCGTTTTTCCCAATGGCTTGCCTTTGTTTACTTACAGACTTTTAAGATACCTTTATATAGTCTATGAGCCCTTTGTGAGTTATATAAGTTATAAATATCTTTCTAATTTTGATAATTTTGATAATTTGTTTTTGGATGAATAAAAGTTCTTATATTTAATGTAGGCCAATTTATCACTTTTTTTCCTTCATAATTGATACTTTTTGAAACTAGATTAAGAGGGCCGCCTGGGTGGCTCAGTCAGTTAAGCGGCCAACTTCAGCTCAGGTCATGATTTCGCGGTCTGTGAGTTCGAGCCCCGTGTTGGGCTCTGTGCTGATAGCTCAGAGCCTGGAGCCTGTTTCAGATTCTGTGTCTCCCTCTCTCTGACCCTCCCCCGTTCATGCTCTGTCTCTCTCTGTCTCAAAAATAAATAAACGTTAAAAAAAAAAAAAAACTAGATTAAGAAATAATTCTCTATCCTGAGGTCATGAAGATCTTCTTCTGTATTATCTCCTAAAAGCTTTATAGTTTTGTCTTTCATGGTAGATCCATAACCTTTCTGGAATTGATTTATGTGAATGGCACTAGTGACTTTAAAAGGCTGAGAACAAGAACTGGTCAAGACCATATAGAGAGTAGTTAGACCCAACAGGCCCCTTCTCCACCTGGGTGTAGTCTGGCTACAAACTTTTGGGATAGATGATGTGAGAAGGGCTCCAGATTTAAGTACAGCAGACACACCTGAGGGCAGGGGTTTGCCTTTGGGCTAAAAATGGAGGGAACTGGTGAAAGGTCAGTCTCTTTTCCAGCTTTGGCCCCTGAACTCGGGCAGCCAGGCATAAGCATTCTGCGAGATTGGGAAATTCTTCTACAAAGAAGTTGAATGGCCCCAGAAACAAGACCTCCAGATAAAAACATTTGTGGATACTAAATACACAGGTTCCTCGGATCACCTTTCATGGTAGCCCACTGTATAAGAAGTTACTCCAAAACAGAGTGGTTTAAAAAAACAAACATATTATCTCACAGTTTCTGTGAGTCAAGAATCAGGGCATGGTTTAGCTGGGTACCTCTGGCTCAAAGTCTCTTGTGAGATTGCATTCAAACTGTCAGCCAGGGCTACAGTCTCATCTGAAGACTCACCTGAGGTGAGATAGACTTCCGAGCTCATTCAGGTGGTTGTTGGTCCCTTACCACGTGGGCCTCTCCACAGGGCTGGCCCAGGACAGCCATCTTCCTTCCTGGGCCAGCAACATGAGAGAGGGCACCCAAGATGGAAGCTTCAGCCTACTTTATGAACTAATCTCAGAAGGGACATCCCATCACTTTTGTCATATTTTGTTATAAACGAGTCAATAAATCCAGCTCACACTCAAGGGGTGAAGATTACACAAAAGCAATGCAAATTTTGGGAATCATGTCTAACACCAGCTGCAAACTTGGGGGCTCCCCAGACCACCCTCAGTTTTGATAATTTATTGAAGGACTCACAAAACTCACTGAAAGCTGTTACATTCATAATTATGATGTATTATAGTAAAAGGATACACATTAAAGTCAGTCAAGGGAAGGGGCACCTGGGTGGCTCAGTTGGTTAAGCATCCAACTCTTGGTTTCGGCTCAGGTCATGATCTCACAGTTTGTGGGTTTGAGCCCCTTATCAGGCTCCATGCTGGCAGTGCAGAGCCTGCTTGGGATTCTCTTTCTCTCTCTGCACACATAAACTAATAAACTTAAAAAAAAAAAAAAAAGCTTTAAAATCACCCAAAGGGAAGAGGAATATATGGCAACATCCATAAGAGTTTTAAGTGCAGATCAGCATCCGGTGTCTTCTCAAAGTGGAGTTGTGTATAGAGCACTTACTTCCCACAGCATCAATATATACACATGGGGCATTGCCACTAGGACAGCCCACGAGCCTTTGTGTCCAGAATGTTTAGTGGGGCTCAGTCATGTAGATGTAGACGTGATTGAATGCCTGCATGGCTGACCTTAGTCTCCAGCTCCTCTGGAGGTTTAACTGCTACTGCATGGTCCTAAACTCCCACCACAAATCACACTGTTAGCATGGACTATCTGACCTGGCCCAAGGCCCCCAGGCAAACAAGACACTCTTATCAGGTATAACATTCCAAAGGTTTAGGGATGCCTCCCAGGGCAAAGGTCAGACCTCTCTTTGGGAAGGGTTAATTTTTCCCCTACATAGGCAGAACCACCAGGAGGTGAGAATGGCCGCCTGCCACGCCCACCATTTAGAAAACTCCCCACTTGGGAGCCCCCCCTCCTTCAGCTTCCATCCTTTAAGATCATGAACAAGATAAGGATGCCAATTTTTTGTCAGCTCTATCCAACCTTGTATTGGACGTTCTAGCCAGAGAAATTAGGTAAGAAAAATAAATAAAAGGCACCCAAGTTAGAGAGGAACAAGTAAAACTATCCCTATTTGCAGATGACATGATCTTATATATAGAAAATCCTAAAGCATCCACAAAAAACTACTAGAGCGAATAAATTCAGTAAATTTGCAAGATACAAGACCAAAACACAAAAATCAGCTCTATTTCTAAATCCTAGCAATGAACAATCCAAAAAGGAAATTAAGAAAATATTTTTTTTTGATAATTTCATTATCCAAAAGAAAAAGATTTCTAGGAATAAATTTATCCAGGGAGGCGAATGGCTTATACACTGAAAACCATAAAATATTGCACAAAATAACCTCTCCAGCCCCTTTTCCCCTTCCCTGCTTTATCTTTCTTCACAGTTCTTAAAACAATCATGAACATTTTTTTTTGTCTGTTTCCTACATTATTAGCATATAAGTGTCATGCAGGCAATAATTTTTGTTTGTTTGTTTATTGAGAGGGAGAATTTAAACATGAGCTGGGAAAAGGCAGAGAGAGAAGGAGAGAGAGAATCCCAAGGAGCCTCCACACTGTCAGTGCAGAAGCTGATGCAGGGCTCAAACCACGAACCATGAGATCACAACCTGAGCCAAAATCAAGAGTCGGATGCTTAACTGACTGAGCCACCCAGGTACTCCAAGAATTTTTGTCTGTTTTATTTATTATTTCTAAACTATTGCTACAGTGCCTAGCACAGAATAAGCAGAAAATATAAATGGTCACAAGCCACTTTAGCTTGTAATGTCCCACTATTTTTATAAGGATAATGTGTTCGTATGCCACTTGTCAAAAAATACTAACTTTAGGAAAAAGAAAGCATAGTGGCCTGATGAGGACTTGAGAAGATACAATGTTTGCCAGTAAGTTAAAAGGAGATGCCTAGAGAATCTCTGAATAGCAGGGAAAGTGAAATTCAAGTTGAATAACAGGAATCTGCACAGAACCAGGTCTAAAAAGGAACCATGTAACTGTAACAATGGACCCCCTGATTGTCTTCTGAAGAAGCTTTAATTAAGGATTCTTTTCTTTTTTTAAAAAATGTAAACGTTTATTTATTTTTGAGAGAGACAGAGCGTGATCAGGGGAGGGTTAGAGAGAGGGGGAGACACAGAATCCGAAGCAGGCTCTAGGCTCTGAGTCATTGGCACAGAGCCTGATGGGGGGCTCGACCCCACGAGCTGTGAGATCATGACTTGAGCTGAAATCAAGAGTTGGATGCTTCACTGACTGAGTCGCCCAGGTGCCCCTGATTGCTATTTCTGATCCATTTGTTCTAGGCTCTTCTTCAGCAACATCATTTAGCTGTGGGTTGGCTTTCTACCCTCTATCCTTCATAAGCACCACTTTCTCTTCTAGTTTCTTGGTATTATTTTTTTCTTTTGCACTTAGGAAGAGCTTCTTAAAATTTTTTTTAATGTTTATTTATTTTTGAGAGAGACAGAGAGAGTGAGTAGGGAAGGGGCAGAGAGAAAGGGAGACACAGAAGCCAAAGCAGGTTCCAGGTGAGCTGTCAGCATAGAGACCAACAAGGGGCTCAAACTCATGAACTGTGAGATCATGACCTGAGCCGAAGTCAGGTGCTTAACTGACGGAGCCACCCAGGCACCCTGATATCTTGACTATTATAAATAGTGCTGCAATTGGCACGGAGGTGCAAATATCTTTGTGAGTCAGCTCGGGCTGCTATAACCAAATACCATAGACTGAGTGGCTTAAACAGGGATTTATATTCACAGTTCCGGGGCCTGGGGAGTCAAGATCAAGATCCCAGTCAAGTCAGTTCCTGGTAAGAGCTCTCTTCTTGGTTTGCAGATAGCCACCTTCTTGCTGTGTTGTCATATGGCACAGAGAGAGAGAGAGGACTCAAGCTTCCCAATGTCTCTTTTTTAGAAGGGCACTAATCCCACAGTAAGGACTTCACCTTGATGAACTTATCTAAACCTAGTTACCGCCCCAAAGCCCCACTTCCAAATACCATCACATTGCAGATTAGGGCTTCAACTTAAGAATTTTGGTTGGACACCATTCAGTTCCTAACACCAGTGGTCACACTTAGCATCCCCATAGTTAGACAACCTGATTTATATGCCCTCTGATGTTATACACAACATCTAGAAGCTGGAAAAGACAAAAGAGTCCAGCTGAGACCTTGATTGTAGCCAAGGCACAGACTTCTCACCTCCAGAACTGTAAGGAAACCATCTGAGTTGCTTACATCACCAAGTTTGTGGTTGTCACAACAGCAATAGGAAACTACTACAGGCATTTACTGGAAGTAATAAATATTTGCATACTGCATTATCTGAGATATAAAGCACACATTTTAGAATATTACTTTTTTAAAATCTTTTTTAACATTTATTTATTTTGAGAGAGAGAGTGTGTGAGCTGGGAAGGTGCAGGGAGACAGGGACAGAGAGAATCCCAAGCAGGCTCTGTGCTGTCAAAGCAAAGCCCGATGCAGGGCTGGATCTCATGGAACTGTGAGATCATGACCTGAGCGGAAGTTGGACGTTGAACTGACTGAGCCACCCAGGCGCCCCAGGTTTTGATGTTCTTAACTCTCTATTCCCCCCAAAATTTCCCAAGGCAAAGACAATTCAATGTATTTACCAAACCAGTTCATTTTTCTTTTGAAGACATAGACTATGTGAAAGAGTACATATCCCAGTTGATCTTTCAGTTAAGTGGGGCCATTTGACCAGTTTTGCCCCATGGAAACCAGGCAGGAGTGATATATGATCTTCCATGCACAAGACCGCTCATCTGTCTCTCCCTTCTCAGTGGTTAAAGGTCCCCTGTTGGTGGCTCCAATATGAATCAGCTTGAATATACCCTTACCTCTTACTTGCCTACCCCTGCATTGTACTGAGATAATGAAGGTGGAGGAAACATTGAGTTCAGCTACTAGAATTTTGGGGATTGTTACAGCAGTTAGCCTGCTCTAGTATATGTTCCAAAATTTTGTTAAATTCTTTTAAAGTATACTGTATGTATATACATATATGTACCTATAGATGCATGTAACTTTGACATATGATTTCTATATTAGTTAAAACTGCACTTGGCTGTGGAGATTATGGAGGGCACCTGTGATGAGCGCTCGGTGTTGTATATACGTGTTGAATTATTAAATTCTACAGCTGAAACTAATATTACACTCTGTGTTAACTGACTGATATTTAAATAGAAACTCGAAAGAAGAAAAACACAGCTGAGCGTTACCAGAAAACTTTTTTTTTAAGTTTATTTATTTTGAGAGAGAGAGAGAGGATGAGTAGGGGAGGAGCAGAGAGGAGGAGTGGTACAGAGGGTCAGAAGCAGGCTCTGTGCTGACAGCAGAGAGCCTGATGCGGGGCTCAAACTCACGAACTGTGAGATCATGACTTGAACCAAAGTCAGACACTTAACTGACTGAGCCACCCAGGTGTACCAAAAACATTTTTTTAAATGTTTATTTATTTATTTTGAGACAGAGTGAGCAGGAGCAGGCGTGGGAGCAGGGGAGGGGCAGTGAGAAAAGGAGACAAAATCCCAAGCAGGCTCAGAGCTGAGAGTGCAGAGTCTGATGTGTGCCTTGATCTGATCTCATAGACTGTGAGATCATGACCTGAATTGAAATCAAAAGTCAGGTGCTCAACCGACTGAGCCAATTAGGCGACCCATCAGAAAAGTTTCTTAAAACAAGAAAGAGGTTTGTTTGCTTTACACATCTGTTGGCAGGTGGTACCAGGGCTGATGTTGGGAGTTTAAGGACATGGTCAAAGAAACAAGCATCTTCTGTCTTCCTGTATTCCTTTCTTGCTAATGGATGCTGTGCAACAGATATTTTATACATTCCAAGCAGGAAGGAGGAAAAGGAAGACGCAGCAGCTGACTTCCACTTAAATCTCATTAGCCAGAAGTGAGTCACATGGTCACAGTCAGCAACAAGACAGCCTGGGAGCATAAGCTTTTATGTAAGAGTAGCAAGCAAACAGTGTTGGTTGAGTGAGCCAAACTACTGTATCTGCTATTACTTCCTTTTTAGATTTTAACAACTGTAAACGAACAAGATTTTAAAGAGCTAGCAACAGAAAATTTTCAAAGTTGTTAAAGTAGCTGTTAGAAAATCTGCGAGGCAGAAGCCAGGTAAGAAGAAAATTTAGTGGACTGTATTATACTATATTATGGGTTATATATATTATATATATATATAATATATATATGTGGATATATGTGTGTGTGTGTGTGTGTGTGTGTGTGTGGAGATTACTTAAAAAAAGTTACATGGCATCTATTAAAATTTTTGTGCCATATGTGTCTATACCTAACACCAATCAATCAATATCTATCTTTCTAGCCAGGTAGCTATCTATCTGATTTGTGCTTCAATTTACAACTACTAATAGCTGAAGTTAATTAGACCTATGCTTCTCAAGCATGGCAAAATCATACAGTATAGAGAGTGATTATATGCCCTGGTTTTCCCAGGACAATCACAGAGTAATTATTAATAGCATCCCCATTCATTCTCAAGTGTTTTGGTTTAGATGACTTTTTTTTTTTTTTTTTTTTTTTTTTTTTTTTTTTTGAGAGGGAGAGAGAAAGTGAGCACACAGGGAAGGGGCAGAAGGAATGGGAGAGAAGATCTTAAGCAGGTTCCACGCCAAGTGCCCAACGCGGGGCTTGATCTCTGGACTGTGAGATCGTGACCTGAGCCCAAATCAAGAGAGGGGAGAGGGGCTTGAGGGAGAGGAAGGTGGCAAGTAGGGACTCTTGCTCCTTGGTGCTCAAGAAATGTTTGGGCATTACTTATTGCCATAAAAAAGGCAAAATTTCTGTAGACTGGGAACTCCCAATTCCTCCCTTTTCTTTCCTTCTTCTCATTCAACTTTGATACAGTCGTTTCTTTTGTTCTTGAGAAGAATGGCTAACGGTGGGGGCAGAGTGCACCTGGGTGGCTCAGTTAGGTTTAGCATCTGACTTTGGCTCCAGTCATGATCTCACGGTTTGTGAGTTCAAGCCCTGTGTCGAGCTCTGTACTGACAGCTCAAAGCCTGGAGCCTGCTTCGAAATCTGTGATTCCCTCTCTCTCTGCCCCTCCCCTGCTCACGCTCTGTCTCTCTCTGACTCTCAAAAAATAAATGGTAAAAAAAAAAAAAAAAAAGAATGGCTCACAGGGACACCTGGCTGGCTTAGTTGGCAGAGTGTGCCACTCTTGAGTTCAAGGTCCTGAGTTTAAACCCCACATTGGGCCTAGAGCTTACTTTTTAAAAAAAAAGAAAAAAAAAAAGAATGGCTGAGAGAATTTACAGCAATTTAGGCATAGTTGGGGATAGGTGTGATGGTGGAGGGCATTGAATGAGCTTCCATTTTTTTTTAAATTTTTTTTAACGTTTATTTATTTTTGAGACAAAGAGAGACAGAGCATGAACGGGGGAGGGGCAGAGAGAGAGGGAGACACAGAATCGGAAGCAGGCTCCAGGCTCTGAGCCATCAGCCCAGAGCCCGACGCGGGGCTCGAACCCACGGACCGCGAGATCGTGACCTGAGCTGAAGTCGGACGCTTAACCGACTGAGCCACCCAGGCGGCCCGAGCTTCATTATAGACATTAAAATAGGAGGGAATCTTAGGACACTCATAAATTTGGAAGGCATTGCACAAGTCTCTTTTACTGGACTCTACTCCAAGGCACAATCAATCCACTGTACTCGTGAATCATACATATTGTTCAACAGTGCTACAACACATGTTTTTACGTCTTTGGGCACTTGCCCAATTATTTCCTTAGAAATCCCACTTCTATTTTTTTTTTTTTTTTTAAATGTAGGCTCCAAACCTAGTGCAATGTAGGGCTTGAACTCATGACCCTGAGATCAAGACCTGAGCTGAGATCAAGAGTTAGATACCTAACCAACCCAGCCACCCAGGCACCCTCTGTTTATTTTTAAAAATTTGACAAATATACATATTAGTTTTTTACACATAATGACACCTTGTTGTACCTTTTAACTTATAGTATATGGAAGTAGATTTTTTTTTCCTCTCATCTTCTACATCACAGAATAATATTTTCTTTGACCATCTGATCTGCAACAAATATCACATTTTATTTGCATAGTTTTTTGATTACCAGTATACATTAAACATTTTTCATTCGTTTAATGGCCAGTTATTTTTTTTCTTCTATAATTTGTTAGTCATGCTTTTTATCTATTTCATTTTGAAGGCCTTTTTCGTCTTAATTTATAAAAGAGTTCTTTCTGTACTAGTGTAATTAGTATGATCTGTTTTACAAACTCAAGGTACAAATGTGGTAGTTACATATGTTAGTTTTTTCTGTCATAGTTGAGACCTCCCCCGTGCCTTATTAGAAAAAAGTCCAGTTTTTCCCATTGTGGTTTTCCCTGATTTCCCCTGATTGTCCAAGAATTTTGAGGGGGTGCTTACTTAGCCCAAAGAGTGAAAAAATTCTCTTCCATTTTTTAAAAAAGTTTTTATTTATTTTGAAAGAGAGAGAGAGAGAGAGGGAGGGAGGGAGAGAGTCACAAGCAGGGTCTGTGCAGCAAGGAGCCTGACACGGGGCTCAATCCCATGAGCTACAAGACCATGACCTGAGCCGAAATCAAGACTCAGATGCTCAACCGACTGAGCCACCCAGGCACCTCAAGAATTCTCTTCTAAATGTCAAATACAGAGAGAACTAAAATTGGTGTCTACTCAAGTCTTCCTGGCCACTCACTGGGCCTTTGTACATGTACATAAAGTCTCCTTAAATTCAGAACTTGGTGGGCAGAAACTGGGGTCTTGGTCCCCTCTTTCCTAAGGGTACTAGGCTTCTAAGACAAACTGATTCATCCCTTCCCCCATGACTAGGCAAAACAAAGGGTAAGGCAGTTTTTGCCCATTAGGAGAGAAGCATGCCTGCACATACACACGCACACACACACACACACACACCCCAAAAAGTTTTGTTAGCACCTTCTTGCAGGACACTGGGTGACTTCCCAATTATGTTTGCATAAGTGAGAGTCATTTTTTTTAATTAATTTTTTAAAGTTTTTTTAAAATTTATTTTGAGAGAAAGCACACAAGTGGGGGAGGGGTAGAGAGAGGGAGGATGACAGAGAGAATCCCAAACAGGCTCCACACTGTCAGTGCAGAGCCAGAAACAGGGTTCAAACTCACAAACTGTGAGATCGTGACCTGAGCTGAAGTCAGATGTTTAACTGAGTGAGCCACCCAGGTGCCCCCTGAGACAGCCATTTATTTAATTGACTCTTCACAAAACAAAGAATACCAACTTCATCTGATGAAAAATTTTTTTATTTTTAGATTTTTTTTAATGTTTTATTTATTTTTGAGAGAGAGAGAGAGAGAGAGTGTGAGCAGGGGAGGGGTGGAGAGACAGGGAGCTGTCGACACAGAGCTCGATGTGGGGCTCGAACCCACAAATTGTGAGATCATGACCTGAGCCTAGGTCAGACGCTTAACTTACTGAGCCACCCAGGCACCCCTATTTTTTTTTTTATTTTTTAAAGTTTATTTTTGAGAGAGAGAGAGAAATATAGAGAGACCATGCACACAAGTGGGGTAGGGGCAGAGAGAAAGGGGGACAGAGGATTTGAAGCAGGCTCCACACTGACAGCAGAGAGCCTGATGTGGGGCTTGAACTCATAAACTGTGAGATTATGATGTGCACAAAGTTGGATGCTCAACTGACTGAGCCACCCAGGCACCCCTGATGAAAATTTAAAAAACCAGCAACAAAAGGTGTTGTTAATAGGTACAAACCTAACTGTTTAGTATGTGTGTTGTGTATGTACACACACGTATACACATATATTTCCATTTGTGGATTGCTTTTTAGCCTTGTTTATCTGTTTTTGTTTGTTTTTAAGGGAGGAGGGTTATATCTGCTTTAAAATTTTAAAAACATTTTAAAAACATAAAATGTTTTATGTAGTCAAACATACAGGCTCAACGTTTGTTTCTTAACTCTTCATCAAGTTTCAAAAGACCTTTCTCATCCCAAATTTATAAAAGATATTTACCCAGGGGGGCCTGGGTGGCTCAGTCAGTTAAGCATCCAACTCTTGATTTCAACTCAGATTATGATCTCACGGTTTGTGAGACTGAGCCCCATGTTGGGCTCTGTGCTAACAGCATGGAGCCTGCTTGGGATTCTTTCTCTTCCCCTTTTGCCCTAGTGCTAGCTCGTGCTCTCTCTGTCTCTCAAAATAAATAAATAAAGTTTAAAAAAAAGATATTTACCCAAACTTTCTTTTGGTACTTTAACGTTCTCGTTCTCTCACATTTAAAATATTCAAATAAATGAAATGAAATGAAGTGAAATGAAATTTTCATCTTATACAAAGTTTACTTGGTGAAGAGTGACGTAATGATCTTTTTGCTGCGTGTGACTAGCCAGTTGCAGCACAGACACCACTTATTAAGAATCTAACACTTCCCCATGATTTGAATTTTTCTTTTATCATCCAGAGGAAGTTCCCACGGCTTATTTCAAGACTTTATGACTGTTTTCGCCCCAGTCAGCCACTTTTCCCTCACTCTTAGCAGACAACTCTTTGCAAGTAATTAAGTCTATCAAAAACTCCTTCAACTCTATCACAACTCTACTCTTCATATGAACATAGACCATTGCTTATTTCTAGAACAAGGCTTGGCAAACACTTTCCGTAAGGGGACAGATAGTAAATATTTATTTTTTTAAGTTTATTTATTTTTTTAAGTAATCTCTACACCCAAAGTTGGGCTCAAACTCACAACCCCAAGATCAAGAGCTGCACTCTCTTCTGACTGAGCCAGGCAGGTGCCCCAGATTTTTAATTTTTTTAAAAATTTATCAGATAGTAAATATCTTATTTTATTTATTTTTTTGGATAATAAATATTGTAGATTTTGAAGGCCAAGAGGTGAAATCAAGGATATTATATAGCTATTTATATATTTAAATACACCTACATATATTATGCAGTCATACACACACACACACACACACACACACATCTGCCAATGAGAAGAAGGGAATTTGTTTTTAATTAAAAAAATTTTTTTAGGGGACGCCTGGGTGGCTCAGTCAGTTGAGCATCCAACTTCGGCTCAGGTCAAGATCTTGCCGTTCATGACTTCCAGGCCCGCATCGAGCTCTGTGCTGACGGCTCGGAGCCCAGAGCCTGCTTCGTATTCTGTGCCTCCCTCTCTCTCTGCCCCTTCCCCCCTCATGCTCTGTCTCTCTCTGTCTCTCAAAAAATGAATAAACGTTTAAAAAAATTAAAAAAAAAAATTTTTTTAGGAGTAACATTTTACTTAATTGGGGCTCAAATCATTTGCAAATATCCATCAGTTAAAACCATTCTTCCCTCCAGCGGCCATGCAGAAATGGATTTGGCCCTGACCTTTGACATCTTCATTTGGTCCTTAAATGGAAAACTGCTCCTGAGAGTCCCTCCTACCCCCAAGGTCAGTTCCAGACTCCAATTCTTTTGGGTTCTTCAGACACATTACACATAAATCTATTTAGCAATTCTATTCCAATCCCAAACAGCTTTCTAAACTCCTCCTTTCAGTGATTAATTTGTATATTTACATAATAAAAAAGCCCTTTTGAGGCCAAAGGAAATATAAAAGTAATTTAAATAGGCCACAAATCCTGTTTGACCACAGTATATTTACAACCAAAGGAAGTTATAAAGTACATCCTCCAGTAAATCCACACATTTCTGTGACAAATGTAATACAAAATATTTTAAAAAGTTAAAAAAATCATTTATAGTTGGTTTCAGAAAACAGACATAATTATGTATTCATCAGCTTGCTTTTCTTTTTCCATTTTCTTTTTCTTATTATTAACTTTTGGTATCTCTTGAGGATGGTGACTCATTAACACAATAATGTGCTAGTTAGAAAAAGCCGTCCTTTCACAAATAAAACTTCATATATCTAAAATACATACTACCAGGGCACCTGGGTGGCTCAGTCAGTTAAATGTCCAACTCTTGGTTTCAGCTCAGGTCATGTTGAAGCCCCGAGTTGGGCTCCGCAGCTAGCAGCGTGAAACCTGCTTGAGATTCTCTCTCTCCCTCTCTTTCTGCCCCTCCCATGCTCACACTGTCTCTGTCTCTCTGTCTCAAAATAAATAAATAGCTTAAAAATATATATATATACTACCAATGGAGTGTTTATTATAGGAACATCCCATGGACTATATGGGAAAGTGCTCCTGGAGACCTGAGCTCAAATTCTGATGCTAAAACTAACCCAGGACTCATTTTTGTCAACTGTTTAATCACTGCTAATTTCAATTTTTTTATTTTACCTTTAAAAAAATTTTGGAGGTGTGCCTGGGTGGCTTCGGCAGCTAAGCACCCAACTCTTGATTTTGGCTTAGGTTATGATCTCATGGATCCATGGGTTCAGAGCCCCATGTTGGGCTGTGTGCTGACAGTGAGGAGCTTGCTTGGGATT
The DNA here is from genome assembly GCF_027475565.1 of Acinonyx jubatus. Classification (NCBI taxonomy): domain Eukaryota; kingdom Metazoa; phylum Chordata; class Mammalia; order Carnivora; family Felidae; genus Acinonyx; species Acinonyx jubatus. The sequence goes on along the minus strand of NC_069381.1, from coordinate 96,297,512 downwards.
TTCTCACTCCCCCTCTCTCTGCCCCTTCCTTTCTCTCTCTCTCTCAAAATAAATAAACATTAAAAAAAAAAAGGTTTAAAAATTTTTCGGACATAATCTAAAGCATACAGAAAAGGTATAAGTATAGCACAAAAAACTTTTTTTTTTTCCCAGATCATTTGAGAGCAAACAGCAGAGATGATGATGCCCCATCATTCCCAAACCCTTCCACGTATTTCCCACAAGCAGGGATAATTCTCCTAAATAGCTACAGCACAATTATCAAAATCAAGATATTAATACCCATATATTACTATTACCTCAGATCCCATTCAGGTTTTACCAATTGTTCTAGAAATGTCTTTTGCATCAAAACAAATTTGCCATTTAACCATTAAAAAAATTTTTTTTAACGTTTATTTATTTTTGAGGGAGAGACAGAGTGCAAGCATGGGAGGGGCAGAGAGAGAGGGAGACACAGAACCCAAAGCAGTTTCCAGGCTCCAGACTGTCAGCACAGAGCCCCACGCGGGGCTCAAACTCAAGAGCTGTGAGATCATGACCTGAGCCAAAGTCAATGCTTAACTGACTGAGCCACCCAGGCGCCCTTACCATTTAATCATTTTTAAAGATACAGTTCAATGGCATTTATACATTCACATTGTTGTGCAACCATTACCACCAACCATCTCGACTTTTTCATCTTTCCAAAATGAAACTCCATACCCATGAAACAGTAACTCTTCAGTTTCGCCTTCCCCTGGCCCCCAGCAACCACCATTCTGTTTATCTCTATGAATCTGACCACACTAGGTATCTCATATAAGTAGAATCATACAATATTTGCTCTTTTGTGTCTGGCTTATTTCACTTAGCATAATGCCTTCAAGGTTCATTCATGTTGTGGCATATGTCAGAATTTCTTTACTTCTTAAAGCTGAATAATGTCCCGTTTTGTTTATATATTACATTTTGTTTATCCATTCACCCATCAATGGACACTTGAGTTGTTTCCACCTTTTCAGTATTGTGAATAATGCTGCTATGAACACTGGTGTATACAAATATCTGTTCAAGTTCCTGCGTTCAATTCTTTTGGGTATACACTCAGAAGTAACATCGTTGGATCACATTAAAATTCTAATTTTCTGAGGAACCGCGAGAATGTTTTCAAGAGTGCCTGTACCATTCTACATTCCCACCAGCAATACACAAAGGTTCCGATTGTTCTACATCATTACCAACACTTATGTTCTGTTTTGTTTAGTTTTTTCAATAATAGTCATCCTAATACATATGAAGTGGTAGCTCCTTGTGGTTTCTGTGTTTTTTGTTTTGTTTTGTTTTCCATTGTAGTTTGATTTGCATTTTGTCATGTCTTTTTAATCACATTCAATCTGGAATAATTCCTCAGTCTCTCCTTGACATTCATGACCTAGACACTATTCTTTGTTGTTCCCCCAAATGAATAGTGGCTCAAATGGAAGTTTAATTATCACTCCCATAAATTCCAAAGCCAATGTTCCTACTAGGTAGTGATTCAAGAATCCAGGCTCCTTCCGTCTTGTGTCTTTGCCATCTTCTTATGTGGTTTCCAAATGACCTTGAAACTTTATTTTAAAAATTTTTAAGTGTTTATTTATTTTTGAGACAGAGAAAGACAGAGTGTGAGTGAAGGAGGGTCAGAGAGAGAGGGAGACATAGAACGTGGAGCAGGCTCCAGGCTCCAAGCTGTCAGCACAGAGCCCAATGTAGGGCTTGAACCCACGGACTGTGAGATCATGACCTGAGCTGAAGTCAGACGCTTAACCAACTGAGCCACTCAGGCACCCCTGGATTCATGGTTTTCTATTTTATTCAGTGAGTTATGATCTGTTACTATCATTATTTATTCTGATATTCAAATTGTTCCAGATTTGGCTATTGGCAGCTCATTTAAGTTGGCTTCTTTGATCTTTGAACGTGTTGCCACCATTCTGTGAGGACTTCCTTACTTCCTACAACAAGATATTTCAGACTCATCTTGTATTTTCCCTGTCTTAGCCTTAGAATCAGCCATTTTACCAAGGAGCGCTAGTTCTTTCTAAAAGAGAAGAGCATTTGAAAGCCAAGATCTGCGGTGTCATAAGAGTATTTGTTGCTGTTGGGGTATTGTTGTTCCCAAGCCTTTCTGTGGGTAGGCCTGAGGAATACATGTATTTATATCACATGCACACACGCACATATGCATATATATACATATATATGTATATATATACATGAGGGGTGGCAGAATATGCCACCCCCAAATATGCCACTTTGTTACAAGGATTATTTTGAGCAAAAGGCACTTAAAAAAACAGCAGGTGCAGGAAGCGTGCTGTGATCCCTCCCTTTTCTTCCTGAAAGCAGGAGATAAAACTCCCATGTGAAAGATGCCTTCCCTATTCCAGGAGAAACAACATTCTTATCATCAGAGATGGGGGGATGAGGCTGAGAGAATTCTTTATAAACAGACCTTGTTAAGTCCCTGTGTGCCCTGTTGTGTGCTTGGCTCCTGGCGGGGAGCTGGGTTGGCCCCGGGGCAGCAGTGGGCTTGGTCCTTCATGCCCACATTGGACCCGTTCCTGGGGCTCTGGGGCACATGTCTGATGTTGCCTCTCCCTCCTCCTCTCCCTCAGAAGGCTCCAAAACCCCGAACTTGTCCTTGTTCTTACAACTGACTGTGAAACCTCAGGGCCTCAGTGCGGATGGCAACATCGGGGCTGAGCTAACTGGCTCTCTGGACAAGAATGAAGTAAAGATCTTAGAACAGTTTTAAAAGAGGAAAGAAATATAGAAACGCTGCTGATTATGGACTTGATGCTCGTCTCTTCCACCAAGCTTTCATAAGCTTTAGAAATTATATCATGAAGTCTCATTCCCTGGATGTGGACATTCGCATTATTTTGAAAGATATTGCTTTAGTGTAGCTCATGTAGATGATATATTTCCATTTTTGTGGAGACATGCGAAACAGATATTGCCTGTGTTAGAATGTAAGGATGATCTATGTAAAATAAGTGACTTGAGAATATCACCTAACTGGTACCCAGAAGCCAGAGCCATATAGTAGAAGATAATATTCCATTCAGACCCCACAAACAGTGGAAAGATTTACCAATCCAGAAATACTTGTTACCAAAGTATGGCATGTAAACGGAAATAGATATAATCCCTGTTCTCATGGAATTTATTAAGAGACAAATATCAAGGCACCTGGGCTCAGTCAGTAGATAGAGCACGTGACTCTTGATCTCAGGGTTTCGAGTTCAAGCCCACGTTGGGTATAGAGCCTACCTTAAAAAAAAAAAACTTAAAAAAAAAGAGACAGATATTAATCAGATAATCATGCTAATGAATACATTATTGCAAACTGAAAACTTAATGACAAAAGGAAATATTTGTACTTTATAGTCGTTGGTCTGTATTCCAAACTCTTCCCATGTATTAATCACATAAAATAACTTACTATATGAAATGTAATAGGTATATAGTTTTACTATGCCCACCAGATTTTACCCATTTGCAGATAATGAAACTTAGGCAGAGAGAAGTTAGTAACTTGTCCAAGGTCACACAGCTAATAAGTGGTAGAGCTGGAATTCAAACCCAGATAGTTTGGCCCCTGCTTCTAACCATTATACTACACTGCTTCTCATAGTAGCTCTGAAGGAAAGAAACAGGGATCTGTGAGAACATCTAAGAAAGAAAACTGACTTAAAGTTTATTTAAGTAATCCCTACAGCCAACATGGGGCTTGAACCCATGACCCTGAGATCAAGAGTCGCATGCTCTTCCAACTGAGCCAGCCAGGTGCCCCAGTAAGGAAACTGATTTAGACAGAAGTCTTCTGAGGAAGCACTGCTTGAGCTGTGACCCCAAGTTTGAGTAGGAATTAACTCTGCAGAGTGGATGGTGGTGGTAGGGGAAATGATCATTCAAGCTTGAGGCCATAATGTACAAAGTCCCTGAGGCAAGATGGAACAAGGCACAGTGAAGAAACTGAAAGGCCAGTGTAGCTAAGTTGTAAAAAGCAAGGGGGAAGTGGGATCTTATGTGGCTAAAGATGTAGTCCAGGCCAAACGAAAGGTCTCATAGGCCCTTAAATTTTTTTTAATCCTAAAAGCAAGGGAAACTCATGGAGATGTGTATTCAGAAAGCAAGGATCGGGGCGCCTGGGTGGTGCAGTCGGTTAAGCGTCCGACTTCAGCCAGGTCACGATCTCGTGGTCCGTGAGTTTGAGCCCCGTGTCAGGCTCTGGGCTGATGGCTCGGAGCCTGGAGCCTGTTTCTGATTCTGTGTCTCCCTCTCTCTCTGCCCCTCCCCCGTTCATGCTCTGTCTCTCTCTGTCCCAAAAAATAAATAAAAAACGTTGAAAAAAAAAAAAAAAGAATCACATGTAAAAAAAAAAAAGAAAGCAAGGATCAGTTTTCCTTTGAAAAGATTACTCTTACTACAGTTTAGACAGTGGGTTGCAAAGGAGTCACAAGAGCATGTGGAGATGAGGGGAGTGGTATCTTGAGGATGGAAAGTTGATTTAGGGTGGTGACAATGGAAATAGAGACAAATGGAAGGGTTTGGAGAAATATTTAGAAAGTCAAATTGACAGGACTGGGTAATATAGATTGGATATAAGGGGTAAGAAGTTGTAGGTTTCAAGTTGTAGGTTTCCACTCTTATATCTGTCAGTAAAATCAGTTCATTTATCTTCTAAATGTCTTTCTTTCTTGTACAACTAAGTGAATGGTAACCCCATGAGATAGGGACTGTGGAAGAAGATGAAGAGGTTTAGGGAGGAGATTATTGAGTCTTCAACATGCTGAATTTGAGGTGCCTTTGAGACATTTATGTGGATATATTAAATGAGCAGCTGTCAAGATGGATCTAGCCTTCAAAGGTTAGACCTGGGCTAAAGTTATACACGGAGGAACTATCACTGCATGTCCGGCAAATAAACCCGCAGCATAGATGAGTTTGCCTAGGGGGTTAAGAAAACCGACTGAGAAGATAAGGGGGTCTAGAGTTAGTATTTGAGGAAGTCTAACAAGAGTAAGGAGTGCAGGAAAGGGCTACCTTAGTAGGCCTGGATGGCTTAAACCCCATCCTTTCCAAAGAAAGGCCTGTCTTTGGTCAAACTGGCACTTGACTGACTCCTGGGAGATAGTATCTGAGTCCTTGGAATACTCTGCCTAGTAAGAGTGTTTCGTATGCTTGCAGCCTGGGCCATGTGTATCAGCTTGACCTCAGTAGGCTGGAGACCGAGTAGTTGGGATCAGTTAGGTGGGTGCTCCATGCTTAAGTGATAGATCCCAAATAAAAACCCTGTACACCAAGGCTCGGGTGAGTTTTCCTGTTTGGCAACATGTGTGTTGCTGGGAGAATTAATGCCTGTGCAATTCCACTGAAAGGGGACACCTGAGACCTTATGCCTCTTAACCTTTCCTCTTACACTTTACCCATCTACCTTTTCTCTCTGATTTTAATTTATCATTTCACTGTAATAAACCATAACCATGAGTATAATAGCTTTTCTGAGTCTGTGAATTCTTCTTGACTGGTCGTGGGGACCTCTGATAAGGTCTGCAAAAGAGAGACAACAGTCTAAGAGGTAGTGGCAAATCAGAGGAGTGTGGTGTCATGAAAGCCAAGAAACTTAAGGGATTCCAGAAGGGAAGGCCAGCAGTGTTATATCCCACTGAGAAGACGAGTAACGTCAGGGATTAAAATATGTCTGAAGGATTTTAAAACGTGGAAGTCATTGATGACCTTATCAAGAGCTGTTTTGGTGGTGACAGGAGTGGATTGAGGAATGAGTAGGATGTGAGGAGACACCTTTAGAGAAACAAACTGTGACTTGAAAAAAGATTACATGTTAATTCCACCTGTGTTTATAGTAGCAAAATACGTCAAATTAGGTTATCTAATAAGGTAATAGGAACGCTTCACATTTATTTACTAAAAACTTTTACAGTGGGTATACTTGCTGAATCAGCAATTTTATTTTTAGGAATATTCAGGAGACATGATTACAGACATGCAAAGAATTATGCATCATAATGTTTATCACAATATTGTTTATAATAGAAAAAATGAAAACCGTATTGTGTAACAACAGCTAATACATTACAGTACACTCAAGTGATATCTATTTATTGACTAATTTGGGATGTATTTTATTGGTTGCAAGAATTAGAGATTATGTGGAAAGTACTTTGTAAATTATAAACTCCTGTTTAAATGTCATGTTTGTCACTGGTATTACTAATGTGCTCCTGGAAGGCCTGAGAAATATAGAAAAACCGAGAGCTGGCAATCAGGCTCAACTCTGCCGACTGTCTCCCCTTTCTTGCTATTAATGGTTCTCAAATTCATTTAGACAACACAGAGTTTGGAAGTCAGAGTGCACTTTGAACATCATGAAATGCTGACAAGTGATTATTTTTTTCTATGATTTCAATTATCCTAAGCCTTATGATTAGATCATTCACAAATCTGTGCTGATGGTATATCTCCTCTACTTCAATCCTTCTAGTAAGTTGACAAAAACACCACTACCAATCATAATGTACAGTTCTACAGTTTTGTGTGTTTTTGAATACCTGTTTAAAGACAATCCTGAGGGGCACCTGGGTGGCTCAGTTGGTTAAGCGTCCAACTCTTGGGTTTGGCTCAGGTCATGATCTCACAGGTTGTGAGTTCAAGCCCTGCATTGGGCTGTGTGGGAAACATGGAGCCTGCTTGGGATTTCCCTCTCCCTCTCTTTCTGCCCCTCCCTGGCTTGCGCTCTGTCTCTCCCAAAAAATGAATAAATAAACATAAAAAAATAAAGACAATCCTGATTATAACTTAGTCTTACTTAGATAGTAAAGGATTCAAAAGCAGAGTTTAACTTACTTTTTTGTCATGTTGACTTTTTAAAAACATTTTTTTAATGTTTATTATTGAGAGACAGAGAGAGACAGAACAGGAGCAGAGAGGGGCAGAGACAGAGGGAGACAGAGGGAGACACAGAATCCAAAGCAGGCTCCAAGCTGTTAGCACAGAGCCTGACATGGGGCTCAAACTCACAAACTGCGAGATCACACCCTGAGCTGAAGTCGGACACTTAAGTGACTGAGTCACCCAGGTGCCCCGGTCATGTTGACTTTTAAAAGCATCTAATTTTACAGATAATTTATAAAATGTGAGAAGTGTTAAATATTCTTTGACATTATACATAAACTACACTAAAATGCTTTTCATTAAAGTAAAAGGCAATATTTTAGATACAGGGAATTTCAAATGACATAGTTAAGACCAAAAAGATAAACTGGACATTGCTATCTTATCTTCTATAGCCTAATGAACACAAACTGGAAGACAGGTGAGTCTTTCTCAATTCTAGGAGACAGTGAAGACATTTGCTCAGTATTGAAATATAATAATATAACCAGTTATATAAATCGAAATATAAAAGCGATCTCCTATAGGTTTTGAGTTGGCATTCACTGTCTTTGTGAAAAGTCAAACATTACTAATCAAGTGTAGTTATACCTTTGAAGGGAAAGCAGTGCTAGCACTTGCTGAGCTAGAATTACTACCAAAATTTAAAAAGGTGATTGTATTAATTTAACTATAAGCCAGTTTTATTTAAATCAGGACTATCCAACAAAAATATTCTATCAGCCATTCAAGATCAGAATTCTAGTGTATGAGATCAGTTTTTTTTTAAGCTCTGTACCCAACATGGGAATTGAACTCAGAACCCCAAGATCAAGAGTTGCATGCTCTACCAACTGAGCCAGCCAAGCACCCTTGCATGAGATCAATTTAAATATGTTACTCATAGGGGTGCTTGTGTGGCTTAGTTGGTTAAATGTCGACTCTTGATTTCAGTTCAGGTCATGATCTCTTACTTTGTGAGTTCCAGCCCTGCAGCGGACTCTGCACTGTGAGTGCAGAGCTTGGGATTCTCTCTCCTCTCGCTCTGCTTCCTCCACCTCCTGTCTTCCACATGTGTGTGCTCTCTCTCAAAATAAATAAATAAACATTAAAAAAAAAAAAGATGTTACAAATTAAAGAAGTCACGATTTCTTTTTTGTAAGAAATAAGGCAGTGGCCAACTATTACTCATTAGCAGTTTTTTTAAGGTTTACTTATTTTTGAGACACACACACACACACACACACACACACACACACACTCAGCAAAGCCTGATGTGGGGCTCTATCCCATGACCCTGGGATCACCACCTGAGCTGAAATCAAGAGTCAGATGCTCAACTGAGCCACCCAGGCATCCCTCTTTTTTGCCTTCTTAGTGCTAGCAAAGATTATTTTTGTTCCAGGGATGTACTTCTTGGTATTCTCCAAATACACCTCTCCTCAGATGATGCCTTGGTTATTGTTGGTGTCAGTGTAAGGGAATCAGGGGCCTGACTGGTCTTCTACCCAAATAAACAATGGAAATTTCTTTCTAATGCTTATTTTCCTTTTCCTTGGTGTGGCACTGGACACACTTTTGGACAAAAATCTTACTCTTCTTGGGGCACCTGGGTGGCTCAGTCGGTTAAGCGTCAGACTTCAGTTCAGGTCACGATCTCGTGGTCCGTGAGTTCGAGCCCTGCGTCGGGCTCTGGGCTGACGGCTCAGAGCCTGGAGTCTGATTCTGTGTCTCCCTCGCTCTCTGACCCTCCCCCATTCATGCTCTGTCTCTCTCTGTCTCAAAAATAAATAAACATTAAAAAAAAATCTTACTCTTCTCAACATCACCCCTTTTTACTTCTTCTTTCAATAACTGTGTTAGAAAGGTCCCTGTTCTGAAGTTGGACATCCCGCTAAGTCCAAGGACGAGTTAGGTCTAAGGTGCTTGTGCCTATGAATCTTTGTTCAGAAGTGAACTTTAAATCACAGAATTTCACCTTTAATACCTGTTGGCCTCACCCAGTCGTGAGTGTAACTACGAAATTCGAGAAATGCCCCAAATCTCAACTGCAGTTTAGTATTCCTCTGCTGGCCCTGAGGCACTCTTCTGCTCCTGCTGTTGACCATGTTTGCTCTGCCCAAGAGCTGCAGAACTGGCCCTTACAAGTCTTCCTGCTACTCTTGGGCTACTGCCTTATTATTGCAAACCTCCTGTGCCCAGCCAGTGGATTATGCTCTCACCATCGTTCACCTATCTCATGTCCTTCACTTCTAGTGCTTTTCTCTTTTCTGGACAACTGGAAGGTTTCTTCCACTCTGGTTACCAATAATTTCGAGGAGGGCAGGGGGTAGTTCTCCATAGCAGAGCTGCTAGGCACCTACAGACAGATCTCTCTTTTATTTCAGAACTGTGTTTTGCTCATAATGTCACGCAAGAGAGACAGAGGTAAAAGGGAGCCTTGCCCAGGGGAATGGCTGGACATAGCCTCTACTTACACCCACTGTTCAGTTCCTCCCCTAGCATAATTTCTCTTCTTGACATTTTCTTCTGAGGTACCTTTATTTCTCCCTCTAGTTCAGTCCCCTTCAGGGATCTTTGGGTGTGCTTTTATATTCACTTCAGGGTTACTCTGTGCCAGGTACTATAAGCACTTCACAACTATTTAATTGTCAAACAACCTTAAGGTAGGTCCTACTAATAACAAATACCTTTTTTACAAATGAGGAAACTGAGGCACGTGAACCAAATTACCCCAATTACGCAGCTAGTAGGTGGTGGAACCAGGCTTCAAATTAGACACTTTGGCTGTAGGGCATACATTCAACCTCTGTGCTGTGCATTCTCTCCATCAGACAGGTTTGTGCATATGGTATTTCAACCTCATGAATGTTTTCAGTTTCTCCCCTGAGATTTCTGGGCTACCATTGTAAATCAAGGAGGTACTTGGGTATTTGTTTGTGTTTGTCTGTCTATCTATCTATCTATCTATCTGCTCAATGTGGGGCTTGAACTCACGATCCCATGATCAAGAGTTACTATCTATCTATCTATCTATCTATCTATCCACCCAATATGGGGCTTGAACTCACCACCCTGAGATCAAGAGTTACGTGCTCTACTGACTGAGCCAGACAAGCACCCCAACATGTACCAGAGTATCTGTTTAAGTGTCCCCAAATACTCTATGACAGCTTAATTCCAGGCCCTGCCCTTTTAGAGCACACAGTAAATTTCATGATGAGCAAATTCCTCTCTATAAAATTAGTTTTCAAAAACACACTAGATTTTAATAAGGGCAAGTGGTAGCAGGCATCAAAAGGTTAAGAAAAATTCAAGGAAGCAACACTTCTGTTTCAGAGATTCAGCCCCATTAACTGATTTGTTCGAAGTGAATTTGGAATAAAGTCTCTATTTGCCCTTTATTGTATATGTTCCATATTTTTCACCATCTGCACAGATACCACTCAGGTCCAAACAACCAGTATTCTTCAACTATTAGTCTATTAGCAGCCTACCTGGTCTTTCTTCCACTCTGAACCCTTACACGTGATTTCTCCAGGAAGCAGCCACAGTGACTCTTCACTACTGAGTCTTTGCTCAAAACTCATCAAGACTTCCCATCTCACTCGGCATCTCACATCTAGGTTCCGAGCACTCCTTGGGTGCTTCAGCAGAGGAAATTTTTCCAAGGGGAACAAAAGTTAAGGATAGTTCTAAGGAAATTAGTCACATACGTAAAAATTAATCACATGTACACGCACATATGCAGTTTTTTATGCAATGCTTACATCTATAAAAATGAAAAATGGAATTGACACCAGGCCCTATCTCTTCCTAGTAATGTTATATACATCCAGGTGTACATGAACTAATCGAAAAGAAAAAAACTACCAGCGATCTCATAGACATTCCCAATAACACATTACTTTCCATGCTCAATGTTTATTTAACAAAATATAACATTTTTTGATGAATGTTGGTGTTTTAAACTGCACGGTGGTGTTTGTCAGACATAATTTAGTGTTTACTTTTCTATTGGATGTTTTTATTTATTTATTTATTTAAATATTTATTCTATTTTTGGGAGAGCGCAAGCAGGGGAGGGGCAGAGAGAAGACGACAGAGGGTCTGAAGCGGCTTCTGCGCTCACAGCTGTGACCCCAAGGTGGGGCTCGAACTCAGAAACCCCGAGACCACAACTGAACCAAAGTTGGAAGCTCAAGCAACTGAGCCACCCGGGTGTCCTTTCCATTGGATAGATTTAAGAGTAACACCTTAAAAATGTCAGTATTGCAAAAAGTCAGTAATTGCACTCTTTGCAACTAACACGTATGACGAAAAATTTTAGAATCAACTACTTACAATGTTTGAGGAAATCCAAGGGCATATAAGTTTAAAACATTGAGGACCATTTCTGTGTATGACCTGGCCCCCTTAACTTTCTCTTATGTTGTGGTACTCTCCCTTGTTCAAACCACTCAAGCCCTTCTGACTCCTTGCTGTTCCTCTAATGAGCCAAGAATCCCTGTCTGCCTCAGATCCTTTGTTACTTACTGTGTTCCTCTGCCTGGAATACTCTTCTGCAAGAGAGTCACAAGTCTTGTTCATCTACCAACAGAGGCCTTCCCCAGTCATTTCTGATTTCTTCTACTCTGCTTATTTTGTCTTCATGGTATTTATCACTCCCTGGCATATATTTATTGTCAATCTTCCTCCGTTAGATTGCAAACTCCTCCAAGGCAAAGATCTTTGCTTTCTGCTGTGATCTCTAAAACACTCCCCTACTACACAGTAAGAGGTCGGTATCTGTGAGCGAATAAATGACAAATGTTTTGAGGCGGCTTATTTTTAAGGCCTTGTGCGAGCTCAGAGAATACCAGTTCCTTGGGAACACTGTCAGAAGACGAAAGCACTTCGTGATCCTAACATTGTAACAGCCGCTTGCACTGCATAAACATCTTGGGTACTTGCTTTCAAACAGAGACAAACCTTTCTGAAAGCTTCTATCATCGATATCATTAGGGCATTTGGAACGCAACTCGCGCCGGGACACTACATGGGACTCTCAGGACACAACACTGGGTAGATCGGTGGTGGCTCCTCAAACTGACGCACATCGGAATCCGCCGAAGCGACTTTTCAACATCCATCAGCCCTCTCCCCCCACTTCCTGATGCAGGTCTGGGGTGTGGCCATGGTATCTCTGCTTTGAAAAAGCTCCTCAGTTGGTTTTCTGAAACGTAGACATCTGAGAATCAATCACCTTAAGAAGCTAAAGATAGCTGTTAAAGAGTTTCTTCCTCCCGGGGTCTTTTCAGCCTATTTCTGGCCGGCCTCCAGTTAAAAAAAAAAAAAAAAAAGGCGCCCCGTTTCGCAGCTCCCCTGAGACACGATCACCCAAAGGAACGCAGCTGGTTAAGGCACCGAGCCCGAGAAGGACCGCATCTCAGAGCCAGCAGACCCTGGCGTGCGACATGTACGGCAAGTGAGGTTTGCGCCGAGACGCGCCCGCCTCTGGGGACGGCGCCGCCCGGGAGACGCTAGCTGCGAAGGGACTGGTGCCGGCCTCCTATCCACCCTTTCCCGCATTTCTCCCCGCACCAGCGCCGCGTCCGAGCTCATAACCGGCGCCGGCCAAAGGCGGTTCTGCGTCCACCGCCACTGGCTTTAAACGCTCGCAGCTAGCCGAGCTGCCGCGGCGCGGACATACACGCTACGGCCGGAGGTCAGGCGGGGGGCGGGGACGATTCCCCGCCCGCGGCCCAAGTTCCCGCCTCCCTCAGGGGGACGTCCGTGCGTACGTGCGCGCGCCGCGCCCGCCCTCCTTCAGCCGCGCGACGCGAGGGCGGGGGCGCCGCGTGCGCGCGCGCTCTCGTTCGTTCGCTTGCCTGCTCGCTCTCGGCGGCCGCTCTCGCTGCGGCTGCGGCTGGGGCTGGGGGCGGCGGCGGCGGCGGCGGCGGCGGCGCGGGCGGCGGGCGGCGCGGGGCGGTCCGGCGGGTTCAAAGAGGAAAACATGGCGGAAAACAAAGGCGGCGGCGAGGCTGAGAGCGGCGGCGGGGGCAGCGGTAGCGCGCCGGTAACTGCCGGGGCCGCCGGGCCCGCGGCGCAGGAGGCGGAGCCGCCTCTCGCCGCGGTGCTGGTGGAGGAGGAGGAGGAGGAAGGCGGCAGGGCGGGCGCTGAGAGCGGCGCGGCCGGGCCCGACGACGGGGGGGTGTCCGCGGCCTCCTCGGGCTCGGCCCCGGCTGCCTCAGCCCCTGCGGCCTCAGTGGGCCCTGGAGTTCCCGGGGGGGCGGCATCGACGCCGGCCCCAGCTCCAGCCTCGGCTCCCGCTCCGGGTCCGTCGGCGGGGCCGCCTCCTGGACCGCCAGCCTCGCTCCTGGACACCTGCGCCGTGTGTCAGCAGAGCTTGCAGAGCCGGCGTGAGGCGGAGCCCAAGCTGCTGCCCTGCCTTCACTCCTTCTGCCTGCGTTGCCTGCCGGAGCCGGAGCGCCAGCTCAGCGTGCCCATCCCGGGGGGCAGCAACGGCGACATCCAGCAAGGTGAGCGGGAGGCCCTGCCCGAGGTCTGGGCCGAAGGGGATTTGCGGGCCCGAGGAGGATCTGGGGACGGAGGTGCCCGGGCCCGGGGTTGCTCGGACCGGCGCGATCCTGAGGGGTCTGAGAGGTGGAAGACACGGCCCCGGGACAGTTTCCAGAGAAGGTGGGCCGCCGGAGATAAGGGGAGGGTGCAGGGAGGGGTGCCGGCAGCGAGAGTCTGGGGGAGGGGATACCGGCTGCAAGGGAGGTTTGGGGTGTGAGGATACGGGCCGGGAAGACGTGGACTCCGGCCGAGCGCAGGTTCGGGGAGCTGGTGGACTCGGATAGAGAAAGGGGACCAGGTCCGGGAAGCCTCCTGCGAGGAGTGTTTTGAGAGGGAAGGCCTGTAGCCGGAGAGGTGTTGAGTAGGTAAGCGGTAAGGGCTGTGAGGACGAATTACCTTGGAGGGAAGGACTTGCCCTGTTCGAGGCTAGGGGAAAGCGGGACTAGGGACTAAAATAAAGGACGATAAAGGGTATTGGAGAGTTTAGAGCTGAGAGAAGCTGTCTGGTGGAGAGTAATTTTAGGATGGCGTTGGGAAGGAGGAACTCTGCAAAAGAAAATAGCCGCGAAGGGCCTGCATGTTTAGGGGAATATCCTAAGGTTTAGGGGTGAAGGAGAAATGAACTTGGAAGGGAATTGGGAGTTAGAGACAGCTGGGTTTCATTGTACGTTAATGAGCCCCTAGTGTTTCAGACAGTGTGCTAGGATTAAATAAAATACTCAGTGAGGAGCCCATTCATAGTCATATAGAGAAAACAAATATACTGCCTATAGCAGTGGAGGTGGGTGCTTGATACAGTAGTTGTGGCACATCAAGAGAAGGTCAGGGGAACTTCACTGAAAAGGAAACCCTGGAACAGGTTTCTTGAAGGGTGAGTGGTTCACTGGATTGGGGAGTTTTTACAGCACAAGGTACTTTACACATCTCTGGAGCTAAGGGTTAACTAGTCGTTATCAAACACATTAATGCTTCTGCAGTGAAACATACAAATGTTTCACCAACGGGATAGAAATAACCACCGTTCAGGGTGGGTTTTGTTGCACATTTTGGAAAACTTTAGAATTTCAAAGCTCTTGAAATTCAGAACTGTGGGAAAGGTATTGCTGACCTGTGCAAAAGGGTTTGGGATTCATACTGAAAAGCCTGTCTTGTGCAGTGTAGACTAAAAGTCCCTGAAGGGCTTTTCTATCAAGTGGATAAAAGGAATCATGTTTGTGATCCAGAAAGATCACTTGGGGGCACATTGGAGAGTAAGGGGAGGCAAGGTTGGCTGAAGGTAATTTTCACAGTAATCTGAGAAATGAGCATTTGGAATTAATAAATGACTGATAACAGGTATTAAAGAAGGAAGCATTTTGGAATGGGGGACAGGTATGGATTTGGTGACACATTTGAGTATGGAGGTCTACTTTGTTACTTCCTCCTTGTGACTTGGACGGATAAATTTTTCTTAGCCTTAGCTTTTTCAGTTATGAAACAAGGACAAAATTGCCAACCTCATAGAATTATTGATAGAATGAATGAAGTATGTAAAGTGAGTAGTATGTGATAGTAACTAATGAAATGGCAGCTATTTAATTATTATTTAGTTCTTTTTTTTTCTTGTTCATTCATTTATTTTGAAAGAGACAGAGAGAGGGAGAATCCCAAGCAGGTGGGCAGTGCAGAGAGCCTGACATGGAGTTTGAACCCATGAAACCTTGAGATCATGACCTGAACCAAAATCAAGAGCCCGAAGCTTAACTGATTGAGCCACCCAGGTGCCCTAGTAGTAACTAATTCTAAGTGGCCTTGGGAATGGAGGTTGGGCAGAGGGAATTGACATTGGTATAGGGGAGGCAAATGTGTCTAGGCTGAGTTCCAGGTTTCTTGTTTGGTGGGTGGCAGTGCTATTAATGCGAATAAAAGAATTCAGGAACAGAAGCAGAGCGGTGTGTGTGTATGTGTATGTGGTGGAAGGGGGATATGATGATTTCACTTATGTTTCAGGTTTGATTACTGAGACCTACAGCTAAAAATGTTAAGAATAAGGATTTGATTGATGTTGAAGATAGTAAGCGATAATGGGTGTATAACTAACACCCATGTACATGGCCTCATGAGTATAAGTAAGACATGTGGGGTTCAGTGCTCTTGTGGGAGCCTGGATTAGGTGAGAGATTTACAGGGAACATAAGATGAAAATTGTGTTTGAGTGATGTGGCTGAGAGACTGAGGTTATGGAATTGGCACTCTGATATTTATGCGGGAGAGATAGGGTAATAGTCTGTGAATTCTCTCTTCATTCTCTATCCTTTGTTTTTGAACTCGGAGCAATAAGTAGATGGAACTAAATATTGTCATTTTTAAGGCACTGTTGCTTTCTAACCAGTATCTAAAACAAATTAAGTCTGGGAGCCACCATCTTTTTAGACAGGGAGTCTAGGAAATAGTTTTTTAGTATTAACTCCTGTATGTATCCTTTGCTTTGCTCTTTAAAAAAGCAAGCATGTTGTTCTAGAAGGAATACTGGGTTTGGGGTCAGAGGACATAGTTATGCCACTTGATTCTTTTCTGCAAAGAAAGTTTATAATGTTTCTGCCCCTTAGTTTCTTTATCTCTAAAATATAGTTAATAGTCCTTTACTTACATCTCACTAAGTTAAGTGAAATAATAAATGTGAAAATGCTTTTATAAACAGTGAAATGCTGGGGCGCCTGGGTGGCTCAGTCGGTTAAGCGTCCGACTTCAACTCAGGTCGGGATCTCGCGGTCTGTGAGTTCGAGCCCCGCGTCGGGTTCTGGGCTGATGGCTCAGAGCCTGGAGCCTGCTTTGGATTCTGTCTTTCCCTCTCTCTCTGACCCTCCCCCATTCGTGCTCTGTCTCTCTCTGTCTCAAAAATAAATAAACGTTAAAAAAAATTAAAAAAAAAACAACAACAGTGAAATGCTTTACAAATGTAAGTATTGTCCAACAACGATTCCTTTTCTGGTCTAGGGAGCCATAACTGGTAGCTTAAGTCAACATGTTAAGTGGTTTTGAAACAGTGAAAGTGCATTACCCTTCCTAATAACTGGCCTTTTTTCTGTTCCTCTAACATACCAAAGTTCTTCACACTTTTTAACTGTTCCTTCTAGATCAGTGATTCTCCAAATGCGGTTTCTGGACCAGCAGCATCAACATCATCTTCAGTCTTGTTAGGAATGCAAATTCTTGGGCCCCACTCCAGACCTCTGACCAGCCAGCCATCTGTTTTAACAAGTCCTTTAGGTGATTTTGATGCACACTAAGTTTAAGTACCACTTGTTTTTAGTGAAGGGTTCCTCACTTCAGGTGTTGCCTCATTAGAAAGGCCTTCTCTGCTCTTTTTTTTATTTAAGGCTTTATTTTTTATTATTCTTAAAGCTTATTTATATTGAGAGAGAGAGAGAGAGAGCACATGAGCAGGGGAGGGGCAGAGAGAGAGGGAGAGAGAGAATTCAAGCAGGCTCCACACTCAGTGCAGAGCCCCATGTGGGGCTTCAACTCACCAACTGTGAGACCATGACCTGAACTGAGATCAAGAGTGGGATGTTTAACTGACTGAGCCACCCAGGCACCCCTAAGGCTTTATTTTTTAGAATAGTTTTAGGTTTATAGCAAAATTAAGAGGAAGATATGGAGATGTCCCATATATCCCCAGCTCCCATGCATGCATAGCCTCCCTGTTTGCAATATCCCCTACCAGACTAGTACATTTGTCACAGTTGATGGACCTACACTGGTAGATCATAATCACCCAAAGTCCATAGTTTACATTAGTGCTCACTTTTAGTGTTTGTACATTCTGTGGGTTTGAACAAATATATAATGACCTATACCCATCATTATAATACCATGCAGAGTATTTTCATCACCCTAAAGATCCTGTGTCTGATGGCTCTTTTTAAAGTGGTCCTCTAGGTCACCCTCTTACATGTTACCTTTTTTCTTTCATAGCACAGCTAAAATCTAAAATGTTTTCTTGTTTTTGTTTACTCCTTTATCTTTGCCCACTAGAATATTGTAGAGTGAATGTTCATTAAATATCTTTTGAATGCGTAAGAATCATCTGGAGAACTTTTTAAAAATTAAAAAACGTTTATTTGAGAGAGAAAAAGACAGAACATGCATGAGGGAGGGCCCCAGAGAGAGGGCCCAAGCAGAATCCCAAGCAGAATCCTGTCAACTCAGAGCCTGACTTAGGGCTCGATCCCATGAACCATGAGATCATGACTTGAGCCGAAATCAAGAGTTGGACATTTAACTGACTGAGCCACCCAGGTGCCTCACCTGGAAAACTTTTTAAAATGCCACTTTGGGAGTTTTAGAAACTCTATTGATTTGGGGAATGATATGGGTACCTCATGTGATTCTGATTCTGGTACTGCCCACACTTTGAGAAACATGGATTTAGATATTTTTAAGAGAAAGGTTGATCTATTTACTCTTGAAATATTTGGAAAATCAAAACAGATAAATTAGTTAATATTTGTTGAATCTCAATTAAAAGTGCTTTGTGGGGGTGCCTGGGTGGCTCAGTTGGTTAACCATTCCAAGATCAGCTCAGGTCATGACCTCACATGAGTTTGAGCCCCACATTTGGTTCCGTGCTGACAGTGTGGAGCCTGCTTGGGAGTCTCTCTCTACCTCTCTCTCTCTGCCCCTCATACTTTCTCTCTCAAAAATAAATAAAAGTGCCTTGTGATTTTTTTTTTTTTAATTATTTCAGGTTGAGTTGGAATAACTGTCAGTAGTGGGTGTGTATAGATCTGTAATGTATCAATAAAAATACAGATTTGTATTGATGCATCTGAACAAACTCTCTTGAATGAACTCTTGAAGGAGATGAGACTTGTGTAGTAGGCACTTCTGAGACAGCATGGTGATATGGATGAAGAACTGGACTGAGAGTAACTTGCATTGTGTTCTGCTGTTAGTTAGCTGTGTAGCTTTGGGTAAGGCACCAGACAGCTTCTTCAGGTCTTTTGCAGTACGAACAGGTTGCGTTCCTATCCTGGGAAATCCCATGATTGTATTGTTTTTTTCTGCCAACTTTTTATATCTACATAATTTTAATATTCTTACCATTTGTGGGGAACGATGGAAAAATCAACATGGAAAAGTGATTGTTTCGGAATCTTCAACTTACTGTGAAAAGTCTGAGATGGCAATATTCATGTGGTAAGTGGGAGGGAATACCTGGGTCTGGTATGAAGAGCACCTTCTTGCTGTGTGTCTGGCTGTTTTCTCACTGGGTATGGTAAGCCACTCTGAGGAGTCTTCTATTTAAGCCCTAGGAAATTCTTGCGTCAGGAGTGTATATATTGTTTGGCAGTTTGCTAGTTCTGTGG
Organism: Acinonyx jubatus; assembly: GCF_027475565.1. NCBI lineage: Eukaryota > Metazoa > Chordata > Mammalia > Carnivora > Felidae > Acinonyx > Acinonyx jubatus. The sequence continues at coordinate 96,278,679 of NC_069381.1, read as the reverse complement.
CTTAATCTATTTGGGGTTTTTTTAGGTCCTACTTTCTCTAATGCCCTATTTATATATACAAGCCTGAGTTTTTGAATGATAATATAGTCAGCAGCAAGCGTTCAAAGCTGTGTCAAAGAAAACTGAAATACTTCTGTGGTTGGTTAAGTGCACACAATTCAAGACTTGAGTACCTGAATTCATTTTTGAGCTCCACCATTTACTACCTGAATGTCTGTGGATAAGTTACTTAACATCCGTAAATTGAGAGTAGTAATTACATCTACTTCATAGTGTTATTGTGAGGATTCAATGAGTTAATACATTGTAAAGTGCTTCATATAGCGCCTCACACATGGTAAGACCCCCAAAACTATTATTTCTGTTGTCTTCCAGTTGTCCTTCATTGTCTTTATGACTACCTCTATACGGTGAGCAGAAAAAAGAGGAAGGAAGGTAAATTGTTGGTGTTCTTCTAGGCTTTTCTGACATATAGTGATGTACAGCATCACTGTAAAGATGTAAAGATCTTTGCATTCCAGATCTCTCCAGCTACTTAAAATTTGTAATGTGAAAACTTATAAACCAATGGTCTAAGACCTAATTATTCACAAGGTCTACTATGTGTACATCAAAAATTTTAGAAGAATCTGACTGCTTTTTATTTCCTTGTCAATATTCTTAGCAGACCCTAAATGAGAATGCCTTAAAGTAGTGATTCTCAAAGATGGTCCTTAAAACTTTGGGGAGATGTCTCTGATGCACTTTCAGACATTGGCAGTTAAAACTGTTTTCATAGTAACATTTATTCATTATTTGCCTCATTCCTGTTCTGATGTTTATATTAGTGATGCAAAAGCAGTGATGTGTAAAACTGCTGGCACCTTAGCAGGAACAAACCACACTAAAAGTCCTTTTGTCTTTACCACCACACACTTACAGTAAAAGCAAAAACAACAGCAAAAAACATACTAGTTTCATTTTGTCTCTAATGAAGCATTAGGACGTTATTTTATTAAATCTTGGTTTTTAATGTTTTTTAAGTTTATTTATTTTGACAGAGTGAGCAGGTGAGGGGCAGAGAGAGGGAGAGAGAATCCTAAGCAGGCTCAGTTCAAACTCACAGTGTGTGATCATGAACTGAGCTGAAACCAAGAGTTGGACGCTTACCCGACTGAGCCACCCAGGCAGGCCCCCCCGTATCTTGGTTTTTAATAAATGTGATGAAACGGGAACTGTGCATAAAATGCTTCTGCTGCAGACTCAAGTGTAAGAAGGAAAGTACTTGTGCAGTTGTTTGAATTCAAAGCTGAATTAGCTTCTTTATTTTCATGGAAAATAATTTTTACTTGAAAGAATGATTGACAAACTATGGTTTTCAGACAGGGTGTTGGCAGCCATTTTCTCAAAAATGAATGAATTGAGCCTGTCAATTGAAGGAAAACAAGTGACATTATATGATGCCAATGATAAAGATTGAGATTTTAAATGAAAATCAGAATCTTGGAAAAAACTTGTATCTTCCATCATGAACTTGATAACTTCTCAATATTTAAAAGCTTTTCTGATGAGATTGGTAGTGTATTAAAGTGTCAAAATTTTTTTGATAGTATGCAATGAAATGTCAGTGTTTGGAATATCTACATGGTGAACCAGTATTCTCCAAATGACCAGTGCATCATGTTACAAAATCTTGTAGAGGAAAGAGATTTAAAGTGTAAAATAGGCCAGTAGATTTTAATGTAAGGGAGTAGTAAAAATTCATCAGTATGGTTTGAAATTCCACATTGCTACTGACGTTTAAGAAATACACTTGGGGGAGCCTGGGTGTCTCAGTCGGTTGAGAATCTGACTCTTGATTTCAGCTCAGGTCATGATCCTAGGGTTGTAGGATTGAGCCTGGTGTTGGGTTCGGGGCTGAACATGGAGCCTGCTTAAGATTCTGTCTTTCTCCCTCTGCCCCTCCCCTCCACTCATGCTAGCACTGGCGCGCGCGCGCTCTCTCTCTCTCTCTCTCTCTCTCTCTCTCTCTCTCTCTCAAAACACATAAATAGCTGAGCATGGAGCCTGCTTAAGATTCTGATTCTCCCTTTGCCCCTCTCCTCCACTCATGCTTGCGTGCTCGCTCTCTTTCTCTCTCAAAATAAATAAATAAACAGTGTGGATATGATATACTACAGAAATATAAAAAAGTGGGGGGTGCCTGGCTGGCTCAGTTGGTAGAGTATGCAACTGGATGTCAGGTTCATGAGTTTGAGCCCTGTGCTGGGTGTGGAGACTACTTAAAAAAAAAAATACACACACACACACACACACACACACACATATGTATGTATATATAGTGTATTTTTTATTTTAAGATTTTTTTCTTTTTTAAAGTAGACTTCATGCCCAGGGCAGAGCCCAATGCGGGGCTAGAACTCATCACCCCCGAGGTCATGACCTGAGCTGAGATCAAGGGTCAGATGCTTAACTGACTAAGCCACACAGATGTACCAAATGTATTTCTTTTTCTTCTTAAGCTTCTTTTTTTTTTTTTTTTTTAATTGGAGACAGAGTGAGCAGGCAGGGGAGAGGGGGGGAGAGAGAGAGAGAGAGATTGAATCTCAATCCCACAACCCTGGGATCATGACTGAGCCAGAATCTACAGTCGGACACTCAACCTATTGAACCATCCAGTTGCCCCCTCCCACCGCCCCCACTGTTGTTTGAGAGGCCATTAAAATAGTCTTCCCTTTTTTTAAATCCATAGCTGTATAAGACCAGGTTTCTTCATATCCTTTAACAAAACAATCTGTCACAACAGATTAAATGCAAAAGCATGTATTCAGCCATCTAATATTAAACCAGACATTAAAGAGATTTAAAAAATGTTAAAACAATGCCACCCTTCACTAAAGCCTTTTTGTTTTGGAAAATGCAGTTCTTTCTTTTCGTTTTTGAAGTAGGCTCCACACCCAACATGGGGCTTGAATTAACAATGCTGAGATCAAGAGTTGGGTGCTCTACCAAAGCCAAAGTCGGACGCTTAACTGACTGAGCCACACAGGTGCCCCTATTTTAATTTTTTTAGATGAAGAATATAATTTTTAAAAAATTTTTAATTAAAAAAATTGTTTTTTTTTAAATACTTTTTAAAAATGTTTGTTTATTTTTGAGAGAGGCAGAGACAGAATGCGAGTGGGTTAGGGGCAGAGAGAGAGGGAAACACAGAATCCCAAGCAGGCTCCAGGCTCCGAGCTGTCAGCAGAGAGCCCGACCCGGGGCTCGAACTCATGAGCCATGAGATCATGACCTGAGCTGAAGTCAGACGCTCAACCGACTGAGCCACCCAGGCGCCCCTGTTCTTTTTTTTTTTTTTTAGAGAGAGAGTGCGAGAGCAGTAGAGGGAGAGAGAGAGAATCTTAAGCAGACTCCATGCCTGGCCACCGAGCCCAACACAGGACTCGATCTCAAAACCCTGAGATTATGACTTGAGCCTAAATCAGGAGTCAGAAGCTTAACTGACTGAGCCACCCACACACTAAAATGGGTTTATTGTTTAAAAAAAAAAGTTTTTTTTAAAAGTTTATTTATTTTTGAGAAAGAGACAGAGACAGAGAGACAGACAGTGTGAGCAGGGGAGGAAGAGAGAGAGAGGGAGACAGAATCCAAAGTAGGCTTGAGGCTCTGAGCTTTCGGCACAGAGCCTGATGCAGAGCTCGAACTCATGAACTGCGGGATCATGACCTAAGCTGAAGTTGGACACTTAACCAACTGAGCCACTGAGGCGCCCTCACAATGGGTTTATTTTTAAAATGAACTAATAGAATATTTAATTTTAATGAAAGAAAGAGAAGTGTTTAATTTATTACAATATTAATAAAAAGTTTTGAAAATTCTGTTTTTATTTTTAATATTGTACATATTGATGCATAAAACCTGTCTAAACAAAAGCTGAGGTCCTCATTAATTAAGAGTGTAAGAGGGATTCTGAGACTAAAAAGGGACAAATATAATGTAGAGTCTGGGCAGAATGTCAGATTATAGAATAGTAGAAGGTGGCAAATTCATGCATTTAAACTGAGTAACCAAAGTTGACATTTGACATTTTGTAAATAGCTCACTGTAGGTCTACTCTTTTTTTTTTTTTTTTTTTTTTTTAATTTATGACTGGTTGAGTTCTGTCACTTTCCTGAGGTCAAGTTCAGAGTTTGAGTTCATGGTGTTGGATACATTAACCTATGTCTCTTTTATGGCCACAAACTGAACCTCTGTCCCTAGCCAGCTTCTAGAATGGATATTGTTCCCAAGGGGAAGTGGGGGAAAAATAAGGATTGAATGAACATAAATATATCATTTTTAGAAAAATATTTAAAGCCTATGCCTTAATGGTAGGTAAACAGCATGAAGTATGTGGTGCTAATGAATAATACTTTTTGAATGCTTCTTATATGTAATTTATGTTGCTGCTTTTGTGAATTATTTGTCTATATGGCTTCTAGTTTTCTTTAGCTGAATGCTCACATTTAAAAATTTTTTGATTTATAAGAATCTTGATAAGTTCCACATACTGGTCCTTTGTTGGTTATGTAAGTTGAAGATTTATTCTGAGCTTACTATGGCTTGGTGTGGTAGCCAGCCTCCAAGATGGCCCCAGTGTTCCTTTCTCCTGGTATTCACATTCTTCTGTAGTCTCAGCCTACAGTGACTCAGAACTCGTCTGGGTTACCAAGAAAATGCAGGAGAATTAAACAGTGAGTTCTGAAGCTAGGTCATTAAAAGCATACAGCTTTTTCCTTACTCTTTGGATCTCTTGTTCCAGATGAAAACAACTGCCATTGTAGCAGTCCTGTAAAGAGGCCCATGTAGAGAAGAACTGAGGCCTTCTGCCAACATCCAGCACCAACTTGCCAGTCATGTGAATGAGCCACTTTGGAGGTGGATTCTCTAGCATGGTCAGGTTTTCAGATGACTGCAGTTTTGGCTGACATATTACTGCAGCCTTTTTAGAGGCACTGAGCCAAAACTACTTGCCAAGTCATTCCCAAATTCCTGACTCAAAGAAACTGAGCGATAATGTATTGTTATTGTTGTTTTAAGCTATTAAGTTTGAGGGTAATTTGTTATGCAGCAATAGATAACTACTACACTTGACTTTTCCCCCCTAGTATTTCTCTTTTGCTTTACCTTTATAATAACCAATAAACTTTGTTATTCATTTAGGTAATTTCACTCTCCTCCACATATACCTTGTTTATTTTCAAGATGAGATCTTCATTGATGTTGACTTTTTGCTCTTACACATTTAGAGTCATGTAAAAGTTCATTTAAAAAACTTGTCAGGGGTGCCTATGTGGTTCTGTTGGTTGAGCGTCTGACCCTTCTTGATTTTGGCTCAGATTGTGATCTCACGGTTCATGGGATCAAGCCCTGTGAGGGGCTCCATGCTGACTGCATGAAGCCTGCTTGGGGTTTATTCTACTTCTCTCTGCACCCTCCCCCACATGTCCCCTACATGTCCCCCACATGTGTACATGTGCTCTCTCTCAAAAATAAATATACACACAAAAAACTTTTCAGCATTCTGGTTGGAAGTGCTCTCAATATACAGATCTTTCTTGATCTATGATGGGATTATGTCCCAGTAAACCTGTTGTAAATTGAAAACATCCTAAGTTGAAAATGCATTTGTAACACCTAACTTACATTACAACTTAGCCTAGCCTATCTTAATTAAACATGCTCTGAACTCTTACCGTAGTCTTGAGTTGGGCAAAATTGTCTAACACAAAACCTAATTTATAATAAAATATTGAATGTATCATGTAATTTATTGAAAACTGTGCTGAAAGTGAAAAATCAGAATAGTTATATGGGTACAGAATGATTTTAAGTGTATTGTTGTTTTCCCTCATAATCATGTGGCTCATAGGGGGTTGTGGCTCGCTGCTGTTCCCATCATCATGAATTAGTGTGTACTGCATATCACCTGCCTGGGAAAAGATCAAAAGTCAGAATTCGAAGTATGGTTTTTTTCCTGAATGCATATCACTTTCACACCATTGTAAAGCCGTAAAATTGGAAGTCGAACTGTTGTAAGTCAGAGACCATCTGTATAAATTAATTAGGGAAAAAATTGCCGTCTTTATAATATGGTATCTGCCCATTCATAAACCCTGTATGCCTTTCCATTAGCTATAATCTTCAGTGTTTTTGAAAATTATATAGGTTTTTAGGGCATCTGGGTGGCTCAGTCGGTTAAGCATCCGACTTTTGATTTCGGCGCAGGTCATGATTGTATGTTTCATGAGATTGAGCCCCATGTTGGGCTCTGTGCTGACAGTGTAGAGCCTGCTTGGGATCCTCTTTTCCTCCCCCAGCCCCAAACATTTAAAAAAAAAAATTATATAGGTTTTTTTCCCCCCAAAGATATTTTACACATCTTATTCCTATGTACTTTATAAACTTTATTCCTATATGCTTTATAATCTTTATTCTTATATACTTTATATACTTTATACATATATTTAGTTTATCTTAAATTACATTTAGGTGTTGGCTTTGTTTTGTTTTTATTTTACCATTTATTTATTTATTTATTTATTTATTTATTTATTTTTTACCTTTTATTTTTAAAATACCAAAAATATTCTGATTTCATATTTGATAATTCCATTCTGTGAAGTTCTTGAGGTATTATTTTTACTATTCTTCCTACTCTTTTTTTAAGAAATTTATTTATTTTTTAAAGTTTATTTTGAGAGAGAGCAAGGGCGAGTGGGGGAGGGAGGGAGAGAGAGAGAGAGAGAGAGAGAGAGAGAGAGAGAGAGAATCTCAAGCAGGCTCCACGCTGTGAATGCAAGGCCGATGTGGGGCTCAGTCCCACAAACCATGAGATCATGACCTGAGCTGAAACCAAGAGTTCCATACTCAACTGACTGCACCACCCAGGTACCCCACGTCTTCCTACTCTTTTTTTTTTCAACTTGTCTTATCTTTTATTTTTTTAAATTTACATCCAAATTAGCATATAGTGCAACAGTGATTTCAGGAGTAGATTCCTTAGTGCACCTTACCCATTTAGCCCATCCCCCCTCCCACACCCCCTCCAGTAACCCTCAGTTTGTTCTCCATATTTATGAGTCTCTTCTGTTTTGTCCCCTTCCCTGTTTTTGTATTATTTTTGTTTCCCTTCCCTTATGTTCATCTGTTTTGTCTCTTAAAGTCCTCATATGAGTGAAGTCATATGATTTTTGCTTTCTCTAATTTCACTTAGCATAATACTCTCCAGTTCCATCCGCGTAGTTGGAAATGGCAAGATTTCACTCTTTGATTGCCAAGTGATACTCCATTGTATATATATACCACATCTTTATCCATTCATCCATCGATGGACATCTGGGCTCTTTCCATACTTTGGCTATTGTTGATAGTGCTGCTATAAACATGGGGGTGCCTGTGTCCCTTCGAAACAGCACACCCGTATCCCTTGGATAAATACTTAGTAGTGCAGTTGCTGGGTTGTAGGGTAGTTCTATTTTTAGTTTTTTGAAGAACCTCTGTACTGTTTTCCAGAGTGGCTGCACCAGCTTGCATTCCCATTCCTACTCTTGATCATAGTAGGTAGTGTCTTCCAGTGTTTTATAGTTTGGGATTGTGAGCATGTTCCTCAGGGCTTTGTTTATGAAAGTTTCCAGACCTGGTTTGTCGGAACAAACCTCCAAAGAGTATTTTGCCTTTGCTTCTGTGAGGTGCCACCAATGCAAAATCACTGAAGTTAATTATTTTTTATATTAAAAAAATTTTTTTTTGTAATATTTACTTTTGAGAGAGAGCATGAATGGAGGAGGGGCAGAGAGAGAAATGGAGACAGAATCTGAGGCAGGCTCCAGGCTCTGAGCTGTTGGCACAGAGTCCAACGTAGGGCTCGAACCCACGAACCGTGAGATCGTGACCTGAGCTGGAGTCAGATGCTTAACTGACTGAGCCACCCAGGTGCCCCTCAAAGTGTTTGAAGTAATCTCTATACCCAACATAGGGCTTGAACTTATGACCCCAAGATCAAGAGTTGCATGCTCCACTGACTGAGCCACCCTCTGAAACCTCTTATTTCTTTTTAAATTAAATCAAATTAAAATTTTTAACAAGTTTGTTTAGTTTTTGAGAGAGAGAGGGGGAGAGTGTGAGCAGGGGAGGGGCAGAGAGAGAGATGGGGGGAGAGAGAATCCCAAGCAGGCTCCGTACTGGCAGTGCAGAGCCTGACACCAGGCTCCAACTCACGGACCATGATTTGTGTGACCTGAGCAGAAAGCAGTAGTCAGACTCTTAGTCAGCTGAGCAACCCAGGCACCCCTGGAACCTTTACTATCCCTTTGTCCTTGTTCTTAAATACAGTGATGTGCCTCTCGATTTTTTTTCATTTTCGTTGTTTTTAAAAGCTTACTGTACTTTTTCTATTATTTTTGTAATCTTTATAGTAACAATTTTCCTTTTCATCTCTCCCTATTTTTGTAATGGTTACTGTTTGGATGTAAGTACTCGTGGGGTCACACTCTCTCCTATGTTTTTCCTTAGGTTTTCTCTTTGCTTATTCAACTGAAGTTCTGAAAGACCTCCTTAACTTTATTTTCTAACTTTTTTCCTTTATATCTTGATCTTTTGGAGACTTCTTCAAGCAGTGGCTAATCCTTGATTCTCTTCCTGTTTGAGTGAGACAATACAATTTTTTTTTTAAGATTTTAATTTTAAGTAATCTGTATACCCAGCATGGGGCTTGAACTGAACACTTTGAGGTCAAGAGTCACATTCTCTACTGACGGAGCCAGTCAGGCAATACGATTCCTTTTTTTTTTTTTTAAATGTTTTATTTACTTTTGAGAGAGAGAGTATGAGTGAGGGAGGGGCAGAGAGAGGGGGGACAGAGGGTCTGCAGTGGGCTCTGCACTGACTGATAGCAGTGAGCCCGAGGTAGGGCTCGAATTCATGAACTGTGAGATCATGACCTGAGCCAAAGTCAGATGCTCAATTGACTGACCCACCCAGGCACCCCCAGTCAATACAATTCTGATTGAGGGCTCTGTGCACGTTAATTGTTGGACTTCACTTTAGACAAACTAAAGTTTGACGTAGTTGGCAAACTGTGGGCCATGGGCCAAATCTAGCCTGCTGCCTAGTTTTATATGACTCATGAGCAAAGAATGATTTTTATATTATCAAATGGTTGGAAAAAACCAAAAGATTATTTTGTGACATGTGAAAACTTTCACATAAGAAATTCAAATTTGTGTTTATAAATAAAATTTTTGGAACATAGCAGTGCCCATTTGTTTATGTATTGTCTGTGACTGCTTTCATGCTACAGTGGCAGATGACTAGTATGACAAAGACTATGTGGACTTATTGCTTTGTGCTTCTTTTTGGTGTACTACAAATTGCGGTGATGCAGCTACAGCTTGCTAGGCATATGTGTGGCTATCGCACGACATTTATAAAAATATTTTAATTACCAGTGTGTACCTATCATTTCAAAGAAGAGAAAAGTAGATTTCAATTATCACACTTTTAAGATAGTAGAGTGTGGGTTAATTCAAGTTGGATGGTGAAGTCTTTATTGTGTATTTTTACTCTGGCTCAACTAAAGGAGTACATATGTGGACAATAGCAGACCAAGCACTGGTCATGATATCCTTAACTCGCAGGGAAAGCAAAGGATGGAGAAATCAGAGAATTTAAAATGGAATATCTCATCATAGAATTTCTTTAAAATAAAAAAAAATGAAATCAACGTAAGTTTGTGAATGGTATATTCATTAACCAGGCAAGGAAACCTCTTTACTGATGGCAAGTTAATTAGGTCCTCCCAGTTAGGCCGAATGTTAACGCCCAAAAAGTTTTATAATTCTTTAGACCTATATTACAAAAAACTTTACTGAGTTTACCTTACGAAAGTAATACTAAGTTTGCTAAATTTCTTTATTATTATATTTTGAATTTCTTGAATAAAAATTGTGGAAATTTGTTTTCTTTTGTTACCATAGTATTTATATAGTATGTCTGATGTTGTGTCTTTGCAAAGCTTTACTATGCCTTCTGATGTCACGTCCCATGTTTAGATTTGGTGAGAAGTATTAGGCATTGCTTGTGAATCGGGTTTGAAGGAGTGTGGCATGTACATCTTGACCTGTTGCTCACAATGGGTTTGGAAGAATGAGAATTCCAGGGGCACCTGGGTGGCTCAGTCGGTTGAGCGTCCGACTTTGGCTTAGGTCATGATCTCGCGGTCTGTGAGTTCAAGCCCCGCATCGGGCTCTGGGCTGACAGCTCAGAGCCTGGAGCCTGCTTCATATTCTGGGTCTCCCTCTCTCTCTCTCTGCCCTCTCCCACTCATACTGTCTCTCTCTGTCTCTCAAAAATAAATAAACACTAAAAAAATAAAAAAAGAATGAGAATTCCATATTTCTTTTTCTAACATCACAAATAACTGCCAGAATAAGAATTTTGGAACAGTTTGACCTGTTATCCGACTAGGGTTTATTGATAGAATGCTAATATCCAAATTATACGCTGATTTCTTTTCCAGTCACTGGGGAATAACTTCAAAACTAATCTTCACATAGCAAATACTTTTGCAAAAAACTAATGTCACTCAAAAGATCTATACCAGTTTTTCATCAGGAATAGAGCAGACATGAGAGTAGGGCACTTAGAATCACGTAACTGTATTAGTTTGTTGATGAACCTGAAGTGAGTCTGAAGAATTGACAGTAATGATTAGGAGAGCGTTTCAGCTATCCTCTTAAAATATGAAATACTGCTTTCTGGTGAGAATCACCTTGTGTTGTGAGGTATATAATAAAATAGATATGTGAAATGAACCTTGGTAGCAGGGAGAATTAGATGTGAACAAGTTTATTTGAATCTGACTAGACTTCATGTTCCTTATCTATAAAAGAATGTCAGCTTCAAGTTAAAACTTTTTCATGTTATCTTATTTACTCATAAAAATTCTCTCAGGTAATACCCTCAATTTTTTGAAAACAAAACAAAACAAAAAAAACAAAAAAAACCCAAATGAGGTCACTGAGGCAGAAATATAAGATTTACGTAAATGCATACTTTCCCATGTGGAGAAAAATAGCATAGGCTTAGACAGATGATTTTAGGGGCCAGGTAGATAATTAGTATAAGACATGTAATATCAAAGCTTGCTAGCCTAAAAACAGTAAAATTTGAATTTAAAACATACTCCATCCTGGCCAAATACTACCAGATAGGCAGTCAGTCTTCTGCCTTTGTCCTAACTTAGAATCTGATTGGTCATTTCTATTTGAGGTGGATATAATTAATATACAATTAGTTTGACTTTATAATTTTAAAAGCTAAAGTCTTAGGTGAAAGTTTTGCCTTTAGGGTATTTCAGTAAGCTATGTTGTAATATTTTAATAAGAATCAAGTATCATTAGAATGATCAATATTGTTTTTACCATCTTCTTAGATAAGAAATGCGAGAGAATTTTCAAATTATGAATTGTGTGGTCACGTTTGCTAAGTTTATTGAAATGCTGAATAAATGGTGGCTTGCAACTTCACAAAAGCCTGTTTAATTTGTGACATAGGTACCTTCAGCATTTTAATAATTCTGTACCAAACTTACATAATATACTTCTGAAATTTACCTACCTCTTCTTTCCACAAACACTCAAGGTTTCCAAACACACAAACCTTCCCAAACACTCAAGGTTTTACATGTTAAAGATGGAGTTGGATGACTGGAGCTCATAGCATGTTATACATGAGCTCTTCACAGGTCTGCTGCCAAATTTTTTTTTTTAATGTTTTATTTTATTTTTGAGATAGAGACAGAGTGTGAGCAGGGGACGGGCACAGAGAGAGGGAGACACAGAATCCGAAGCAGGCTCCAGACTGTCAACACAGAGCTCAACGTGGGGCTCGAACTCACAGACCGTGAGATCATTACTTGAGCTGAAGTTTGACCCCCAACTGACTGAGCCACCCAGACGCCCCTCTACTGCCAGATTTTGAACTGTGTGAAGTTTATTTTTGTTACATTTGCACATTTGATGCCTGTTAGATGCATTGTTGATTCCAGCGGGTCATTTAATGTAGTGTGAAACTTGGTGCAACATGCTTAGACTGCTTATCCTTGCAGGAGCTTGGGATAAAGTCAGTTTGATGCCAGAGAAAATTCTCCGAAGATCTGGTCTTTTCAGTAGAGAGCATGGCCAAGGTAGTAAACAGATTTACTCATACAGAGTAGTTCTGTGATAGGAGACCAATGTAATTTTAACGATATATGTAATTTTAATTTTATTATTTTTTAAAGTTTATTTATTTTTTGAGACAGACAGCACAAGTTGGGGAGGGGCAGAGTGAGGGGGAGAGAGAATCCCAAGCAGGCTCCACACTATCCGTGCAGAGCCCAACATGGGGCTTGAACCCACAAACCGTGAGATCATGACCGGAACTGAAGTGGATGCTTAACCGACTGAGCCACCAGTCACCCCCCCGATGTATGTATCTTTTAAAGTAACTATTTTATTGAAATATACATAAACTAAAGGTATAAAACTCTATATAGTTTAGGTAATACACATAAAGTAAACCCACTTGTATAAATCCAGCAGCCAGAATGAGAAATAGTACATTGCTAGCACCCTATAAGCCCTCTGTGTCCCCTTCCGGTCACTACCTATGGTCCTGCCTTTTTTTTTTTTTTTTTTTTTTTAAAGATTTTATTTTTAATCTCCACACCCAACATGGGGCTCGAACTCACAACCCTGAGATCAAGAGTCCCATGGTCTGTCGACTGAACCAGCCGTGCGCCCCCGATGCTACCTTTTAACACCAGATTAATTTTGCCTGTTTTAAAACTTTAAGTGGTACTAGCAGTATGTACCAGTTTTTAACTGTTTTTGCTCAACATTATGAGATTATTCATGTTGCTTGTGAATGTACTTTATTCAGTTATCTTCACAGCATTTGTTGTATGAATATGCTAAAAATTTTCTTACCCACTCAAGTGTTGATGGACATTTGAGTTGTTTATGTATTTTTTTAAATTAAAGCATAGTTGATACAGTATGTTATAGATTCTTATTATGAACGTGTTCATGAAGCTCTGCCTCTGTCTCTTGGTGAATATATGGACACATTTCTCTTGGTTGTATATCTTACAGTGGACAACATAGGTTGCACATAAGTGTAGCTTTACTAGATAATTGCCAAACGGTTTTCTGAAGTGATTTTATCAATTTATACTTTTACTAGCACTGTTCTGAGATTTTTAATTGCTATATATCCTTACTGATGCCTGGTATTATCTGTTTTTGACATTTTAGCCATTCTGATGGTATAACGTTGTAGTTTAATTTGCATTTCCCTGTTGATTAGTAAAATTGAGCATCTTTTTGTATGTTTATTGTCCTTGGGATATCTTTTATTGTGATTTGTCTGTTGAAGTTGTTACCTGTGTTTTGTCCTGTGGGTTGTCTTTTTCCCAATGCTTTTGTAGAATTCTTTTTTTTTTATTAATTTTTTTAAATGTTTATTTAGTTTTGAGAGAGAGAGAGAGACAGACAAAGACAGACAGACAGACAGTGTATGAGCGGGCAAGGGGTAGAGATAGAGGGAGACACAGAAACCGAAGCAGGCTCCAGGCTCCGAGCTGTCAGCACAGTGCCTGACTTGGGTCTCGAACTCACGAACCACAGGATCATGCCCTGAGCTGAAGTCGGACACTTAACCAACTGAACCACCCAGGCGTCCCCGTAGAATTCACTATATATTCTAAGCATGAGTCCTTTGTCAGATATACATCCTATTCTGTGGCTTGCCAAATAATTGTATTTTTAAAACCTGAATTTATTTTGGTGTTTGATTAAGTAGTACTTTCACATGGCTCACAAGTTAAAGTGTACAAAATTTAATAGTGAGAAGTCTCCCTCCCACTCCTTGTCCTCATTCAGTGCCTATCTCCTTCAACATATAACATATGTTAATAGTTTATTTCTTTTTCCAGTATATCCAAATGATTTTTGACAAAGGTGCCAAATCCATTCAGTGGGGGAAGGAAGAATATTTCAACAAACGATGTTGGGACAATGGGATTTCCACATGCAAAAGAGCAAAGGTGGATCCCTACCACACAACAAATAAAAACATTAATTGCAAATTGATTAAAAACCTAAATATAAAAGCTAAACCCACAAAACTCTTAAAAGAAAACATGAGTAAATTTTCATGATTTTGGATTTGGCAGATTTTTAGATCTGATACTTAAAGTATGAGCAACAAAAGAAAAAATTGGTAAGCTGTACTGCATCCAGAATTAAAATTTTGTACATCAAAGGACATTTTCAGGAAGGTGAAGAAACAACTTATAAATGGCATAAAGTATTTGTTGGTCATATATCAGATAAGAGTTTAGTACCTAGAATCTAAAAAGAATGCTTATGGGGGCGCCTGGGTGGCTTAGTCTGTTGGGTGGCTCAGGTCATGATCTTGTGGTGAGTTGGAGCCTTGCATTGGGCTCTGTGCTGACAGCTTGGAGCCTGGAGCCTGCTTCGAGTTCTGTGTCTCCCTCTCTCTCTGCCCCTCCTGACTAGCACTCTGTCTCCCTCTGTCTTTCAAAAATGAATAGATGTTAAAAAAAATTTTGGGGGGCGCCTGGGTGGCTCAGTCGGTTAAGCGGCCGACTTCGGCTCAGGTCATGATCTCACGGCCCGTGAGTTCGAGCCCCGCGTCGGGCTCTGTGCTGACAGCTCAGAGCCTGGAGCCTGTTTCAGATTCTGTGTCTCCCTCTCTCTGACCCTCCCCTGTTCATGCTATGTCTCTCTCTGTCTTAAAAATAAATAAACGTTAAAAAAATATTTTTTATAAAGAATGCTTACAACCTAATAATAAAGACAAAGTCTAATAGTGACCCAAAGATCTGAAAAGTTTCTCCAAAGAAGCTGTACATGTGGCCAATAAGCAGATGAAAAGATGTTCAAGGTCATTTGTTGTTAGAGATGTGAATCAAAACTACGAAATACGACTTCACATCTACTGAGATGTAGGCTCTAATAAAAAAACCAGAAAGTGTTGGCAAGGATTTGGAGAAATTAGAACCCTTGTATATTGTTGGTATGAATGTAAAATGTCACTCACTGTGAAAAACATTTTGGTGGTGATGGTTGCACAACATTGTGAATGTAATTAGTGCTACAGAACTGGATACATGAACATGGTTAAAATGGTGAATTCTGTGTTTATATATTTTACCACAGCTGAGGGTAGAACAAGGTGATGCTCTGTCCTTTCGGCTTTCATAATGGAAACTAATATCCTTCTGGTGTTCTGTTTTATGCTGTTTTTCTCATTTTAGTGCTTTTTTGTTGGTGATTTCACTTAAAAAAAATTTTTTTTAGTATTTATTTTTGAGAGAGAGAGTGAGCACAAGTGGGGGAGGCACAGAGAGAGAGGGAGATACAGAATCCGAAGCAGGCTCCAGGCTCCGAGCTGTCAGCACAGAGCCTGATGGGGGCTTGAACTCACAAACCACAGGATCATGACCTGAGCCGAAGTCAGATGCTCAACCAACTGTATCACCCGGGCGCCCCTGGTGGTTTCACTGTTTAAAATGACCCCCAAGCATAAAGCTGAAGTGCTCTAGTTTTCCTAAATACAAGAGGCTATGTGTGCTTTATGGAGAAAATACATCTTAGATAAGCCTCACTTAGGCATTTATAGTGTGATTGGAGTTACACTGCTGTTAGCTTGAATTCAGTGTTAATGAACCAAGAATATATATTAAAGTGTGTTTAAACAGAAATACACATAAGACAAGCTTTTATGTTAATTGGCTGATGAAAATCTTGTGACCGGAGGCTTGTAGGAACCTAACCCTGTATGTCCCCTAGTGATAATTCAGTATCTGGTAATTCATTTTTCATAGCGACTTGATAGAACATAACTACTGTGAATAATGAGACCTGATCCTATGCAAATATGAATAAAAGTGTTGTGTACGTGGCAAGATTTAATTTTTCATTTTAAAGTGTATCTTGGAGATACTGTTTTGTTTTTTGTTCTGAAATCTGTTTGATCTGATATTAATATAACCTCTCTTTAAAAAATATATAAGGGCTTTATTGAGCTATAATTCACACATTTGAAATGTAGAGTTTAGCTCTTTTCAGTATATTCACAGAGCTTTGCAACCACAGTCAATTTTAGAGAACATTTTTATTGCCCCCCCAAAGAAATGTACCCATTAGTGATCATTTTGTATTTACCCACAGTATCATCTCCCAGATAGCCACTGATCTACTTTCTGTCTCTACAGATTTGCTTAGTCTGGGCATTTTATATACGTGGGATCATAGAAGGAATATATGGTCTCTTGTGGCTGGCTTCTTTCATTTAGCAAAAAGTTTGTGAAATTCATACATGGCTGTAATATATGTCAGTACATTTCTTCTTAGGCTTGAATAGTATTCCATTATTTATGACTGTAACACATTTTGTTTACCTATTCATCAGTTGATGGACATTTGAATTGTTTTTTTCTTTTGACTCTTATGAATAATGCTGTTACATTTTTTTTAACAACTTTTTACATGAACATATGTTTTCATCTGTGTGTGTGTGTGTGTGTATGTGTGTGTGTGTGTGTATACACATACACACATACACATATCTAAGAGTAGAATTTCTGGGTTGTATTCTAGCTACATTTAATATTTTGAGGAACTGCCACACTGTTTCCAACATGGCTATACCATTTTACATTCCCATTAGCAATGTGTATGAGGGTTCCAGTTTATCCATAGTCTTGACAACAGTTATTATGTCTTATTTTTTAATTTGAGTACAGTCGACACACAGTGTTACATTAGTTTGAGGTGTATTACCTAGTGATTCAACAAGTTTATAGGTTATGCTGTGCTCATCAAAAGTGTAGCTGCCATCTGTCATCATACAATGCTATTACAATGCCATTGACTATTCCCTGTTCTGTACCTTTTATTCTCAAGGTTTATTCATTCTATAATGTGATTTATTCCCGTGATTTACTGATTCCATAATGGGAAAGCTGTATCTTTTGCTTCCCTTCACACATTTTGCCCATCTCTCCATCCTCCTCCCTTTTGGCAACCATCACTTTGTTCTCTGTAGGTTTGATTCTGCTTTTTTGTTTGTTCATTTTTTAGATTTCACATAGAAGTGTAATCATGATATTGGTTTTTCTCTGCCTGACTTACTTCAATTAGCATAATGCCCTCTAGGTCCATTCATGTTGTAAATGGCAAGATCTTATCCTTTCTTATGGGTGAGTAATATTTCATTGTATGTATGTATGTATGTGTGTGTGTGTATGTGCCTGTATATACACACATATGTACATATATACACGTATATATGTGCCATATAATACACACACATATATATACGCACACACATATGTGCCATGTCTTCTTTATCCATTCATCTATCAATGGATGGACACTTGGGTTGCTTCCATATTTTGACTGTTATAAATAACACTGCAGTAAACACAGCGGCACATGTATCTTTTCAAATTAGTGTTTTTATTTTCTTTGGGTAAATACCTAATAGTGGAATTATTGGATCATATGATATGTCAATTTTTTTAATTTTTTGAGGAACCTTATACTGTTTTCCATAGTGGCTGTACTAGTATTATGTCCTTTTTAATTAGAGTCATCCTGGTGTGTTGTATTTTCCTGATAGCTAGTGATTTTGAACATTTTTTCATGTGTGTACTGTATTTGTATATTGTCTTTGAAGAAATGTTTGAAGAAAGGACTTTTATTATTTATTTGGCTTACTTGACATTATTGTCAGTTTTTGTATGCTCTGGATAGTAGACCCTTACTTCTGATTTGCATGTATCTTCTACTCGTAGGTTATTTTTCAGGTTTTTGGTGGTATCATTTGCTACAGAAACGTTTTTTTTTAATTTTATATTTTTAAAATGTGCATGTATTTTGAGAGTATGCACGCATGAGTGGGAGAGGGGCAGAGAAAGAGAAAAATTCCCATGCGGGCCCCATGCTGCCAGCAGAGAGCCCAGCGCCAGGCTTGATCCCATGAACTACGAGATCATGACATGAGCCAAAAGCAAGAGTTGGAGGCTTAACTGACTGAGCCACCCAGGGACCCCACACTTAACTTTTATTGTTGAAAAAATATATAACATTCTGCTGTTTTACCCATTGTTATTATTATTTTTTTAGATTAAAAAAATTATATTTTTTTTAACGTTTATTTTTGAGACAGAGAGAGACAGAGCATGAACAGGGGAGGGGCAGAGAGAGAGGGAGACACAGAATCGGAAGCAGGCTCCAGGCTCTGAGCCATCAGCCCAGAGCCCGACGCGGGGCTCGAACTCACGGACTGTGAGATTGTGACCTGAGCTGAAGTCGGACGCTTAACCGACTGAGCCACCCAGGCGCCCCTGTTTTACTTATTATTAAGTGCACTACTCATTGGCATTAATTACATTCATAGTGTTGGCAGCACAAAAGTTTTTGTGCTGAAGCTCAATTTTGATGAAGTCCAGTGTATTTATTCTTTTGTGCTCTTGTGTTTGATGCCATATCTAGAAACAACACTGCCTAACCCTGGATCATGAAGATGTACTCTTAGGCTTTCTTTTAAGAGCTTTACAGTTTGAGCGTTTAGATTTGGAGCCACAATATAGTTGATTTGTGTATGTAAAATTTGTGTAGGAAGGAAGGATCCAGCTTCTTTTTTATTTTTTTCTTTTTTGCACATGGATATCCATTGTCCCAGCACCATTTATTGAAGATTCTTCTTTATCCATTCAATTGTCTTAGCAACCTAAGTGCTAAAATAAGTTGACTGTAAAAATGAGTTTTTATTTCTGGACTCTCAATTCTATTCCATTGATTTCTCTCTATATATCCTTCTGCCTATAGCATTGTTTATTGTAGCTTTGGAGTAAGGGTTGTGTGTGTGTGTGTGTGTTTTGTTTTTTGGGTTTTTTTTGTTGTTTTTTTGGTAGTATTTTGAAATTAATAAGTCCCCCATCTTTGTTCTTTTTCAAGATTGTTTTAGCTCTTCTAGGTCCCTTGAGTTTTCATATAAATTTTAGCATCAATTTGGCAATTTCTATAAAAAAGCCAGCCAGGAGTTTGATAGAGATTATATTGAATTTGTAGGCCAATTTTGGGGAGTAAAGCCATGTTAACAATATTAAAGTCTTCTAATCCATGAATATAGGGTATTTTTACATTTACTTAGGTTGCCTTTTAAACATTTTTTAAGTTCATTTATTCTGAGTGATAGTTAGCATGAACTGGGGAGAGGCAGAGAGAGAGAGAGAGAGAGAGGGAGAGGGAGAGAGAGCATCCTAAGTGGGTTCCACGTTCACAGCTTGGCGCCCAGTGCAGGGCTTGAACCCATGAACCTTGAGATCATGACCTGAGCTGAAGTCAGGAGTCAGTCACTTAACTGAATGAGCCACCCAGGAGCCCCTTTAGGTTGTCTTTAATGTCTTTTTTTTTTTTTTTTTTTTAATGTTCACTTATTTTTGAGAGAGAGAGAAAGAGAGCGCCATCAGGGGAAGGGCAGAGAGAGAGGGGCATACAGAATCAGAAGCAGGCTTCAGGCTCTGAGCCGTCAGCATAGAGCCCGACATGGAGCCTGAACTCATGAAGATCATGACCTGAGCTAAAATCTGATGCTTAAGCCTGAGCCACCCAGGTGATCCTGGGTCATCGTCTTTTAATAGTGTTTCAAAAATGTTTTGTGGTCTTTTTTAAAAATTTATTATTTAATTTTTTTAAAGTGTTTATTTTAATTCCAGTTAATATGTAGTGTTACAGTAGTTTCAGGTCTTCAGTGTAATGATTCAAAAGTCCGTATATGGGGGTGCCTGGGTGGCTTAGTCGGTTAAGTGTCTGACTTGCTTAGTCGGTTAAGTGTGCTGATAGCTCAGAGCTTGGAGCCTGCTTCAGATTTTGTGTCTCCTGCTCTGTCCTTCTCTCTCTCTCAGAAATAGACATTAAACAAACAAAAAAAAAGTCCATATATCACCCAGTGCCCATCATGACAAGTGGATTCCTTAATCCCTATCACCTATTTAACCCATCCCTCCCCCCCCACCCCCCTTCTCTGATAACCATAAATTTGTTCTCTCAAGAGTCTTCTGGGGCTCCTAGCTGGCTCAGTCAGTAGAACATGTGACTCTTGATCTCAGGGTTATGAGTTTGAGCCCCATGTTGTGTGTGAAGCCTACCTAAAATAAGCAGTTAAAAAAAAAGCTTGCTTCTTGGTTTGTCTCTATGGTTTTTAGAATATGGGTTTTGACACTTAAAAATTTATTTCTAAATACAGTATTCTGTTTGTTTTCTAATGCTATTGTCAGTTACATTGTTTTCTTTCACTTTTTTTGATTTTCCTTTACTTTAAATCCATTATTCATTCAATGCACAAAAATATAATTGAGTTTTGTATATATTGATCTTTCATTCTCCAACAGATTCTGGGGATTAGGAGATAAATCTTGTTGGAGGGCCTTTATTCTGCCTAGTATAATTAGCATAGCTTTCTTATGTTTGCTGTTTGCATAATATGTCTTTTCCTGTCCTTCTGCTTTGAACTTATTTATATATTTGATTTTTTTTTTTCCATGTAGGCTTCATGCCCAGGATGGTGCTTGAACTCATGACCCTGAGATCGAGTTGCCATCCTCTACTGACTGAGCCAGGTGCTCTGATTTTTTTTTTCTTTTCTTTTTTTAGTAATCTCTACAGCCATAGGGACCCCTCTATATTTAAATTTAAAATGTGTCTTTTGTAGACCCTTGTAGTTGGGTTGTACTATGTTGTCCTTTTGCTTTTTTTTTTTTTTAATTTATTTTTGAGACAGAGAGAGACAGAGCATGAGCAGTGGAGGGGTAGAGAGAGAGAGAGGGAGACACAGAATCCTAAACAGACTCCTGGCTCTGAGCTGGCAGCACAGAGCCCGATGTGGGGCTCAAATTCACGAGCTGTGAGAACATGACCTGAGCCGAAGTTGGACACTGAAACCGACTGAGCCACCCAGGTGCCCCACTTTTGTGGTTTTTTAAATTGAGCCTTGTAATCTCTGTGTCTTAGTTGGGTTATTTAATCCATTCACATTTAATGTTACTGTTGGTATAGTTGGGATTGTACCTGATATTTTGCGTCTTTTTCTATATGTCTTATATCCTTTGTTTTTCCATTTCTGTGTTCTTTTGTGAAACTGATCTTCCCCACCCCCAGGGCTAACAATTGTTGTGTTATTGTATGTATAGTGACTTGACTGGATCAATTTAGTAAAATAAAGTCTTTTCTACTGCAATGTGATGCCTCTGATGTTTCTTGTCAGAGGGCATAATCTTGGGCATATCTATCTATCTATCTATCTATCTATCTATTTATCAATCAGTCAATCATGATTTTAGGAGAGCTCTTTATAACAATTTCCTTGATCTCTGTTAAACTGTCTGCCTCCGTTAGTATATCAAACTGTTAGGCTCTACTAATTGGGATCTGGTTCCTCTGTTTTTGACAGTGGCTTGGGATATAACTTTTTTCACAGTTCATTGTAATTAAATTCAGACTGCTTTCTGAGGTAGTTTTTGAGGTTAGTCTTTGAGATTTTGTTATGACCCCAAGAGCACTTTGTTTTAGGTTCCTTGGGTCTCTCATAAACTAGCTGGCCTGTGGTTTAGGTTGTTCTCATAGGGCCACCTGGGTGGCTCAGTCGGTTAAGGTCCAACTTTGGCTCAGGTCATGATCTCACGGTTGATGAGTTCACGTCCTCCATCGGGCTCCATGCTGACAGCTCGGAGCCTGGAGCCTGCTTCAGATTCTGTGTCTCCTTCTCTCTCTGCCCCTCCCCTGCTTGCACTCTGTCTCTCTGTCTCCCTCAAAGATAAACATTAAAAAAATTTTTTTTTAGATTGTTGTTCTCATAGAGATATTACCTTCCTCTTAATTGCCACCAAAATTTCCTCTGTTTTTAAGAGTGCCTTTAGGTTTGAACTTTTGTACACTCTTCTCGAATAAAGTCATTCCTGTTGGGAAGAACATGAGGGCTGTCTTATTATAGCCTGTCTTTCCTGTTGGGCAAATTCTCTGAGCCCCATTGCTCTGGAACTGTAGGTAGGGCCAGTGGCTCACTTCTAGGGGTGAAATCCCTACTATATGAACAGGGTGCTGGTGGTTCTATCCTTTTGCTTTCAGTGTACTCAATGTGTTTTTATTTGAAGTGAGTTTCTTTTAAGCAGTATGTTGTTGGATCATGTTTTTATTTCATCCATTCTGCCAGTCTTTGTCTTTAATTCATGTATTTAAACTGTTCAAGGGATGCCTGGGTGACTCAGTCAGTTAAACACCCAACTTCAGCTCAGGTCATGATCTCATGGTTCATGGGTTTGAGCCCCGCATCGGGCTCTGTGCTGACAGCTTGGAGTCTGGAGCCTGCTTAAGATTCTGTGTCTCCCTCTCACTCTGTCCCTCCCCTGCTCATGCTCTGTCTCTCTTTGTCGCTCTGTCTCTCTGTCTCTCTCTCTCTCAAAAATGAATACACATTAAAAAAATAAATAAATAAACTTCACATTTAAGTTAATTACTGATACATCAGGGCCTAAATCTGCCCTTATTATTTTATTTTTCTTTCTTGTTTGAGTCCTGTTTTTCTTTTCTTGCCTTCATAGGATTACTTAAATATTTTTTGAAGATTTTATCTTTAATTATGATGCTTTTGTATAGTTTTTTTTTTTTTAATGGTTCTGTAAAGTGCTTGAATAGTTTCTTAGTGGTGGTTTTAGGTAGTATAATGCTTGTAATTTATGTGCTATATATATTGACAAAATACCATTTGGAGTTAAATTTATTTAGATCCTTTTACCCTTTTTAGTTTTGTAATATGTTTGTCTTTTTTTTTTTTTTTAATGTTTTTATTTATTTTTGAAGGAGAGAGAGAGCGTGAGCAGTGGAGGGACAGAGAGAAAGGGAGACACAGAATCTGAAGCAGGCTCCAGGTTCTGAACTGTCAGCACAGAGCCTGATGCAGGGCTCAAACCCATGAACCACAAGATCATGACCTGAACTGAAGTCAGACACTTAACCGACTGAGCCACCTAGGTACCCCAAATATGATTATCTTTTAAATATTTCCTCTATAGCACTATCAGATAGTGTTAATACTTTTTATATCAGCCATCACATAAGATTTATGACACCAGTGAAACGAAGTATTATGTTTACCCTCATTCTTAGCCATAATAATGTTCTTTCTTTTATGAAGATCAGAGTTTTTTCTGTTAACATTTCTTTTTCTGTTTAGCAAACTTCCTTTAGCTGTATATTAGGCATAGGTTTGCTAGTGACAAATTTTTGTAGTTTTCCTTCATTGAGAATGTTTTTCATTTGCCTTCATTCCTGAAGGATATCTTTTAATGCATGTAGGGTTTGTGGTTAAGAGTTCTTTTCTTTCAGCTTTTGAAAAATATTGTGCCATTTCCTTCTGGCCTCCATGGTTTTCTTGGGATATCCTCTATCATGAATCCGTGTTCCCCTCTTATGCAGTCATTAGCTGCTTTTCAACATTTTTGTTTGTTTTTGGCTTTCAGAACTTAACCATGAATCCTAGTGTGGATTTCTCTGGGTTTATCTTGCTTGGGATTTTTAAGGTTTTTGAATCTGTAGGTTTGTTTATGTTCTTTTGGCAAATCTGAGACATTTTGAGCCATTACTGTTGAAATGCTTTTTAAGTTCCACTCACCAAGATGAGAATATGAATGTTCACTGTTTTCTTATAGTTTCATAAGTCCTTGAGACTTGATTTTTCCTATCTGTTTTGAGTAAATTCTGTTGATATGGTCTGAAGTTCAGTGGTTCCATTCTCTGTTGTGTTCACTTTAGTATTCAGGCCATGTATCAAGTTCTTAATTTTTGTTATTTTTTATTTCTGTACTTCTATTTGGATTACTTATTTATTAATTTGTAGGTTTCATGCCCAACATGGGGCTTGAACTCACAACCCTGATGATCAGGAGTCACATGCTCTACTAAGACAGCTAGGTGTCCTTCCATTGGCTTTTTAAAATAAGTTCTAGGGGCGCCTGGGTGGCTCAGTCGGTTAAGCGTCCGACTTCAGCTCAGGTCACGATCTCACGGTCTGTGAGTTCAAGCCCCGCGTCGGGCTCTGGGCTGATGATGGCCCAGAGCCTGGAGCCTGCTTCCGATTCTGTGTCTCCCTCTCTCTCTGACCCTCCCCCGTTCATGCTCTGCCTCTCTCGTCTCAAAAATAAATAAACGTTAAAATAAAATAAAATAAAATAAGTTCTATTCTTTGATCTGTTTGTTTCAGGAGAATTTGTAATTGCTTTGTGAAGCATTTTTATATTGATTTCTTGAAATTCTTTGTCAGTTCTAGCATCTGATTCTTCTTTTTTTTTTTTTTAATTTTTTTTTTTAACGTTTATTTATTTTTGAGACAGAGACAGAGCATGAACGGGGGAGGGTCAGAGAGAGAGAGAGGGAGACATAGAATCCGAAACAGGCTCCAGGCTCTGAGCCGTCAGCACAGAGCCTGACGCGGGGCTCAAACTCATGAACCGTGAGATCATGACCTGAGCTGAAGTCGGACGTTTAACCGACTGAGCCACCCAGGCGCCCCCATCTGATTCTTCTTAATGTGAGCATATATCAATTGTCTTTGTCATTTAAGTTATAATTTTTCTGGTTTTTGACTTGATAGTGATTTTAGGGTGTGTTATAGATATGTTGGACGTTGTATTTTGATTCTCAAGACCCTATAGTATCTGTTTTAGCAACCAGTCTTGTTGGAGCCATGATGGCTGAAGGTGTGTATATGCTCAGCTTCTCGCTGGGCCCTGCTGAAATCATCTCAGGCACAAATGTAGTGCTGACTCTTACTGCCTTGTTGTACATGGCTGAGATGGAATTTCAGTTCCCTCTTGGTTCTTCCCAATGAAAGTGAGATACCAACTCATAAAACTTTTTGCCTTGTAAGCTCAATTCCATCGATCCTCTCTGATACCAGGGAAGGAGGAAGCATAAGAATGACTAAGACCACCTTTTTTGCAGGGTAGGGTTGGAATCTCAGTTCCCCCCTGGGACCTTAGTTAGCATACCGAGAACTGGAGTAATGGCTTGCCGTACCTCCCTCAAGCCTATTTCATCTAGTTATTGCCTGATAGGGGTAGATGTTCAGCTTTCTATTACTATCCATTGACACAGAGGGGCAGATTTTTTTTTTTAATAGTTTAAGAAATAATGTCAGTTTCTTTTTTTTTTGTAAAGATTTTATTTTTTTATTTTTAAATGTTTTTATTTTTGAGAGAGAGAGCGCGTGCGAGTGAGCAAGCAAGGGAGGGGCAGAGAGAGATGGAGACACACAATCTAAAACAGGCTCCAGCACAGGCCTGTCAGCACAGAGCCTGATGTGAGGCTTGAACCCATGAGTTGTGAGATTGTGACCTGAACTGATGTCAGACGCTTAACCAACTGAACTACGCAGGCACCCCTTTTAAAGATTTTATTTTAAGTAATCTCTTCACCCAACGTGGGACTGGAATTCACAACTCTGAGATCAAGAGTACTATGTTTTACTGACTGAGCTAGCCAGATGCCCCAAGAAATACTGTCAGTTTCAGTTAGAGTCTTCTCTATTTAAGATCAGGGGAGGGGAGGGGTGCCTGGGTAGCTCAGTTGGTTGGGCGTCAGTCTTCGGCTGAGGTCATGATCTCGTGGTTCACGGGTTTGAGCCCCGCGTCGGGCTCTGTACTGACAGCTCAGAGCCTGGGGTCTGCTTTGTGGATTCTGTCTCTCTCTCTCTGCCCCTGCCCAGGTCATACTCTGTCTCTCTCTCAAAAATAAATAAAAAACATTAAAAAAAATTAAAAAAAAAAAAGATCAAGGGAGTGGAGATGTTAAGAATTTTTTCCCTTTTTTTTCAGCTTTATTGAAGTATAGTTGGCAAAATTGTAAGATATTTGAAGTGTACATCATGATTATTTGATAGACATATACATTGTGAAAGGATTCCTTCAACCTATTAAATTACCACATTTATCACCTCACATACGTGTTTTTTAAAGTAGGCTTCACATCCTACATGGGGCTTGAACTCTTTTTTTTAATCCACTTCTTTTTTACTTCAAGTTTTTACTTAAGTTCCAGTTATTTAACATATAGTGTAATATTAGTTTCCAGAGTAGAATTTAGTGATTCATCGCTTACATACAGCACCCAGTACTCAACACAGCAGGTGCCCTCCTTAATACCCATCACCCATTTAACCAATCCCCCTGTCCTCCTCCCCTCCAGGAACCCCCAGTTTGTCTCTATAGTTAAGAATCTGTTTTATGGTTTGTCCCTCTCTTTTGTTCTCTATGTTTATCAGTTTTGTTTCTTAAATTCCACCACCTATGAGTGAAATCAAATGGTATTTGTCTCTGACTTATTTTGCTTAGCATAATACACTCTAGCTCTAGCCACGTCCTTGCAAATGACAAGATTTCATTCTTTTTTATGGCTGAGTAATATTCCATTGTGTGTGTGTGTGTGTGTGTGTGTGTGTGTGTGTGTGTGTGTACGTACACACACACACACACACACCCCACAACTTCATTATCCATTTGTCAGTCGATGAACATTTGGGTTCTTTCCATAACTGAACTATTGTTGATAATGCTGCTATAACATTGGGGTTCACGTGTCCCTTTGAATCAGCATTTTTGTATACTTTGGGTAAATACCTAGTAGTGTGATTGCTGGATTGTAAGGTAGTTCTATTTTTAACTTCTTGAGGAATCTTCATACTGTTTTCTAGAGTGTCTTCACCAGTTTGCATTCCCAGGGGCTTGGACTCTTGACCCTGAGATTGAGTCATGAGATATACCCACTGAATCAGCTAGATGCCTCTCATATATTTAAGTTCAACTCTCTTAGCAAATTTCAAATATAATAATGTTATAATTTCTGAATCACCATGTTGTACACTAGATTGTCAGACATTTATCAACATTCATCGAAGTAGAGATATTGAGGATTTCTTTAGGTCCTAACATTTTACAGTTTATAGGTGAGAAATTATGGAATCATGAGTCATTGAACTCATGCTTTCAACTGCTGTTCTGTGCAAGAAAGTATTAAATGATTTTTAGTCTAAGGAAAATGAGGTTGGAGTTTGGGAGACTTTAAACAACACTTAAAGATGGAAGGGACGATCTGTATAATTTATTTTTGCAAATGAAAACATTTATGGGTCATAAAGTCTTTGGGACAAGGTTATTCATGATGTTCTTGACCAGTTCAGCTTTTATAATTATTTTGAAAAAGTAGAACATGGACATGGTTAGAATTTCAAACAGTATAAATGGTTATATAAAGACAACTCATTTAAACCTTCAAATCTCTAAAATATGAAATGCTATATATATATAATTTTTCTTAAAATTAAAACAACATATTGACTGGCAAGCTGTTAAGAGTACATGAACTTTTGTCAAGCCATTGGTTTATTTATTTAATGTTTATTTTTGAGAATATGCATGCATGTGTGCGGGCGGAGGAAGGCCAGAGAGAGAGGGGGACAAAGGATCCCAAGCAGGTTCCATGCTGACAGCAGAGAGCTTGATGTGGGGCTCAAGCTCACAAACTGAGATCTTGACCTGAGCCAAAGTTAGATGCTTAGCCAACGGAGCCACCGAGGTGCCCCAGGCCATTAGTTTAGAATAAGCAATTATCCTTATGCAGTCTCACTTAACTAGTTATGTTTAACAGAATTGCTTCTTTAACATGTTTTCTTAAGTGATCCAGATGCATTTTGAATTCACCATGTCTAAAATAGAACTCCTCTCAAGAGATTGCAAATCTCATAAGTATTATATGCTTGAGTAATTACTCTAATTTCCTAAACCAGAAATTTGGGAATGATCCTTGTCTCCTCTTCTAATATATCTATACTCTCCATTCTGTAATTTTCTGGTGATATTTTGTCTCTGATACCTTTGTCTCTTACGTCTTTGTAGCAGGTAATACTGGCTTTTTTTTTTTTTTACCTTTTTTTTTTTTTTGGTAACGTTTATAATTTTCAGAGAGAGACAGAGTGCAAGTGGGGGAGGGGCAGAGCAAGAGGGAGACACAGAATCCAAGGCAGGCTCCAGGCTCTGAGCAGTCAGCACAGAGCCTGACACGGGGCTCGAACCCACAAACTGTGAGATCATGACCTGAGCTGAAGTCGGGCGCTTACCTGACTGAGCCACCCAGGCGCCCCAATACTAGTTTCTTTCTTTCTTTATTTTTTTAAATTTTTTTAACGTTTATTTATTTTTGAGACAGAGCATGAAGGGGGGAGGGTCAGAGAGAGGGAGACACAGAATCTGAAACAGGCTCCAGGCTCTAAGCGGTCAGCACAGAGCCCGACGCGGGGCTCGAACTCACAGACTGAGAGATCATGCCCTGAGCCGAAGTCAGACGCTTAACCGACTGAGCCACCCAGGCGCCCCAATACTAGCTTCTTTAAAAGAGTTGCAAAGTGTTCTGTTTTCTAAAGGCTTTTTTTTTTGCTGTAGTTTGTATTTCTTCTTGAGAAAATTCACCGTTGAAACCAACTGGGCCTGAACTTTATTTTGCAAAAGATTGATAGTTACTAATCTAATTTCTTTACTTGGTATTAGTATATTTAGTTTCTCTGTTTCTTCTTAAGTCAGTTTTGGTAATTTCTATTTGTGTAGCTCATTTAAGCAGTGCATCTTGTTAGCATAAGCACATTTATAATATTCCCTTATTTTTGATTTCTGTAGACTGTCTTGTTAAGTCCTCTTTTTCGCTCTTGCACTCTTGATTTTAGTAATCCTAGTTCTTTTTTCTCTCTAAATCAATCTCTCTCTTTCATTCTTCTTCTCTCATCCACTTTCCCTTCCTTACCTGCACCTTCTCCTCCATCCACCTAATTGTTTATCAGTTTTGTTGGTCTTTCCAAAGAACCGTTTTTGTGTTTCATCCTCCCTCCCTCCATTGATATCTACTCTGATCTTTATTTCATGCTACTTTGTTTCGTTTTGGTTTGCTCTTCGTTTTCTAGCTTATTAAAGGGATTTTCAGATTATTGGTTTTAGATGTGTGTCTATGTATGTGTGTGTGTTTTCTTTCTAGTGTAAGTCTTCAAAGGTATACATTTCTAAGCCTGTGCTATTATTAACTGTTGCAGCTAAGACCCATATGTAATTTTATTAATATTAAAGTTAAATAAAATTGAAATTTTGAGTTCCTCAGTCATTGTAGTCACATTTCAAGTGTTTAGTAATCTCATATGTCCAGCGGCTACCACATTGGACAGTGCAGGTATGGAACATTTTTATCATGGCAGAAAGTTCTGTTGGACTCTAAGCCCTGCTTTAGCTGCATCCTATGAATTTACATATATTAGTTTTAACTTCTAATTCAGTTTAAATCTTTCTTTCTTTTTCTTTCTTTCTTTCTTTCTTTCTGTCTGTCTGTCTGTCTTCCTGTCTTTAGGTAACTTAATAGTTTAAACATTCTCTATACCCAATGTAGGGCTCAAACTCATGGCCATGAGATCAAGAGTCTCATGATATTTTCTAACTGAACCAGCCAGGCGCCCCCTCACTTCAGTATTTTCTAATTGCTTTTGTGATTTCTCCTTTTACTCATGGGTTATTTAGAAATTTGTTTTTAAATTTCCACATATTTGGGGGCTTTCGAGATTTTTTTCTGTTTTTACTTCCTAATTAAATTTAATGATGGTAGGAGAACATACTGTGTATGATTTGAAGTCTTTTCAGGTTACTGAGATTTGTTGGTAAACTATTTCTTTAAAAAGCCAAATAATATATATTTTAAGCTTTGCAGACTATATAAAGTCTCTTTTGTGGCTCCCACCTTCCTTCCCCCATACAGTTTGAAATATGTATTTGGTCTTTGTCTTTGGTTCCTGACACAGAGTGATTGAGGTGATGGTATCTTGTTTTTCATAACAAGCCATTTTCAACCACACCTGACGTTATGCTAGGGGGATGACTCTTAGTAGGCCTCTAGGTGGCTTCAGGATAGGGGCTTGGTAAGAGAAACTGGCCTTGTGATTAGAGGGTGGGCTGAAAGTTCCTGGACCTCTGGGCAGTGGAGAGGGGCTAGAGATTGAGTTCTGTCACTAATGGCCAGTGTGTGCCTGTGCAATGGTACCTCTGTAAAAATCCCTAAACAATGGTGTTTGGAGTGCTTTGGGTTGGTGAAGACATGTTGAAAGCATGTTGAAGCAGGTGTTGGAACTAGGGTTCCTGGAAAAGATACGGAAGCTCTGTGCTTCCCCATACCTTGCCCTGTGTAACTCTTCCATTTGAGTATTCCTGAGTTCTATCCTTTATTTTTTATTTTTTTTTAAGATTTTATTTATTTTTTTTAAGTAATCTCTATACCAAATATGGGACTTGAACTTAAAACCCTGAAATCAGGGGCACCTGGGTGGCTCAGTTGGTCGAGCATTCGACCTCAGCTTGGGTCATGATCTCGCGGTTTGTGAGTTCGGGCCCTGCGTTGGGCTCTGTGCTGAGTGCTCAGAGCCTGCAGCTTGCTTCAAATTCTGTGTCTCCCTCTCTCTCTGCCCCTCCCCTGCTCATACTCTGCCTCTCTCTGTCTCTCAAAAATAAATAAATGTTAAAAAAAAACAAACCTGATATCAAGAGTCATATGCTGTACTGACTGAGCCAAACAGGTGCCCCTCTGAGTTCTATCCTTTATAATAAATTGGTAATAGTAAGTAAAAAACTTTTCCTGAGTTCTGGGAGTCATTCTCATGAGTAATTCAACCTGAAAGAGGGAGTTTGGAAACCTGAATTTATCAGCAGTTGGCCATAAGTACCGATGATAACCTAGGACTTGTGATGGCATCTGGGGGCAGTCTTGTGACACTGAGTCCTTAATTTTTGGAGTCTAATGCTAACTCTGCAAGGTTGAATTGTAGGACATCCAGTCGGTATTAGAAAAGTAGTATTGGAAATGATATCAGGTATTTGGTGTCAGGAGGAAAAAAACCTCTCACAACTCTTTAAAAATGCAAACCAATTCTTACCTTGAAGACCATACAGAAACAGATTGGGCTTGATCTATCCCATGGGTCTTGCTGTGCCCATCTCTGGACTAATAAATGTTCTGTCCTTGAGGATGTTCCATTCGTGTGTGAATAGAATGTATATTGTACCGTTTTTTATGGAGTGCTCTGTATATGCCAGTTACATCATGTTGGTTAGTTACTAATATTATCAATTCTTGAGCGATGAGTACTGATGAGAATATTGATGACAGAGATGAGTATTGAAATCTCCAACTGAAGTTGTTGAATTGTCCATTCATTCATTCTATTACCTGTTGCTTTGTGCATTTGTTAGGTGCATATGCATTCATAATTGTTACATATTCCTGATATACTGACACTTTAGCATATAAAAATTTTACCTTTGTGTCTAATGATATTACTCATCTGAGTCTTTTTTCCTGATGTTAACATAACCATTTTATCTCTCTTAAGATTACTATTTTCCAGGTCTTTTTCCCTCCTTTCACTTTAACCTATTTATTATGTCTTTGAATCTAAGAATGTTGGATTTAAATAGCAAATAGTTGGATTTTTTATTTTATCCAGTCTGGCACTCTCTGCTTGGAGTGCTTAGCTCATTTATATTTAATGTAAGTAATGATATGATTGGATTTAAGTTGGCTATTTTGCTGTTTGTTTTCTTATATCAATTTTTTTTTACTTTACTACATACTTTGTGTTCACCAGTAAATTTTTAAAAATGTTTATTTATTTTGAGAGAGAGAGTGGGGGTAGGGGCAGAGAGAAAGAGGGCAGAGAGAATCCCAAGCAGGCTTTGCACTGTCTGCCTGGAGCCTGACCATGACCTGAGCCAAGATCAGGAGTTGCACACTTGGGCGCCTGGGTGGCTCAGTTGGTTAAAGCATCTGACTTCAATTCTAGTCATGATCTCATGGTTTGTGAGTTCAAGTCCCGCTTCGGGTGAACATGAGCCTTGCTTTGGGTGAGCCCCACTTCTCTCTCTCTCTGTCCCTCTTGGGATTCTCTTTCTCTCCCTTGCTCACTTGCACCCCCCCCCTTCTCTCTCTCTCTCTCTGTCTCTCTCTCTCTCTCTCAAAAAAAAAAAAAAAACGTTGCATGTTCGACCAACCAAGCCACCCAGATGCCCCTGGTCACCAGTATATATGTATATTTTAAGTTTTATTTATTTTGAGAGAGGGGGATAGAGAGCAAGTTGGGGAGGGGCACAGAGAACGGAGATAGAATCCCAAGCAGGCTCTGTGTGATGAAGGGATTGAACTCATGAGCCTTGAGATCGTGACCTGAACCGAAGTCAAGAGTTGGTTGCTCAACCAGCTGAGTCACCCAGGTGCCCTGTTTACCATTATTTTTAATGCACTTTAAAATTTTCTCTGGGGCGCCTGGGTGGCTCAGTTGGTTAAGTGTCCTGCTTTGGCTCAGGTCATGATCTCATGGTTGGTGAGTTCCAGCCCCGCTTTGGTCTTTGAGCTGACAGCGTGGAGCCTAGTGCCTGCTTCAGATTCTGTGTCTTCGTCTCTCTCTCTCTCTGACCTTCCCCTGCTTGTTTTTTCTCTCTTGAAGTAAATAAACATAAAAAATTTTTTTTCTTTGATTTTGTTTTTGTTTTAGTTGTTGCTCTAGCAATTACAATATATGTCTTTATTGTAACCCTCTTCAGAATACTACTTTATTAATTTTGTTAAAATATAAAACCTTTGCTTTACTATAGATCCATTCCTTTCCTTTGTACTGTTGCTGTTATACTATTCTATGTAAATGTTTAAAAAACCATCAGTGCACAGTTATGATTATTGTTTTAAACAGTCATACATTTCTATTAAAGAAATTAAGCGGAAAAAAAAACTTTTATGTCTTCCACCATGTTTACTATTATTAGTGCTTTTTATTTCCTTCCTCTGGATTTGAATCATGGTCTCATTTCAATTCTTTTCAGCCTGATATACTTCCTTTATTATTTTTTGTGGTGGCTATGCTAATGACATTCTCTTAATTTTTATTTGTCTGAGGATGGCTTTATTTTGCTTTCATTTTGAAGAGTAATTTTGCTTGCTATTCAATTCTGGTTTTAGTCTTTCAATACTTTAAATATGTCAACTCATTGCTTTCTGGCCTCCCATTTCTTTTCATGAAAAGTCAGATGATAATGGAATACCAATATATGTTCCCTTATATGTGATGAATTGTTTTTCTCTTGCTCCTTTCAATATTTTATTTGAAAATGTTTGTCTTTCAGCAGGTTGGGTTTGAGATAATCTAGGGGTGATTCACTTTCTGTTTATCCTAATTGGAGTTCTTCTACCTTTTTGAATCTGCAGATAAATGTATTTCATCAAGTTTGGAATATTTTCAGCCATTATTTCTACAAATGTTTTTCCTACTTTTTATTTTTACTCCCATCTCCTTGGACTCCCATTATAAATTTTATGTTGGGATCTTGGCTTGTCTTGTTGATCTCTGAGGATCTGTTCCATTTTCTTTGGTCTTTTTTCCTTTTTTGGACTGAATACGTTTATCTGTCTACAGATTCACTCAAGTTTGCTATTGAGCTCAGATATGTAATGAAATTTTTATCTTGGGTATTATATTTTTCATCTTCGTGGGTTATTATAGTTTCTAGTTTTCCCTTGCAACTTCCTACATGTTGAGGCACTGTCATCTTATTTTTATTTATTCTTTGAAAGGTTCCTTTCATTCTTGGGAATATTTATAATAGCTGTTTCAGAATCTTTGTCTACTAACTCCAGTGTCTGGGCTCACTTGATCAGTTGACTGATTTTCTTTCTTTTCCCCTGAGGTTAGGTTACCCTTTGCTTTTTCTTTGAATGTCTTCTCAATTTGACATCACAGATAATATATATGTACATATCTATATTGTAGTCACTCAGATTCTGCTTTATCTTTCTGTGAATTGTTGATATTTTTTAGTAACTTTCCTAGATGTAAAGTGTGGAATCCGTCTTCTGTATAGTGTATAGCTGCTGATGCCTCTTTTCATTTTTTAAATTTTTATTATTTAGTATGGCTTTCTAGGGGTTGCTCCTGTATTTGTATAGCTTGGTGGTCAGCCTGTGCTTTGGGCATTGGTTTTGGGCCTTAGTTATCAAATACCTTGAGCCTATTAGATGTACACCCACTAATGATTGATCTCTTTGGTTTGGGAAACATTTTCAAAACTGTGGCCAGTTTTTAGTTTCACAAGGCCTTTAGTTTTTGCTGGGATTTCTTGGGTCTCCCTTTTAGCCAGTTATGTATGGAGAGTTTTAGTCCATCTGTGACTCATTTTAAGTATACAGACTCATTTTAAGTATACAGTAGACCCTAGAACAACATGGGGGATAGGGGTGCTGACTCTGGAGCACTTGAAAATAAATCCTTATATGACTTTTGACTCTCCCCTCCCGCCCAACTTTACTACTAATAGCTTGCTGTTGACAGGAAACCTTACCAATAACATAGTTGATTAACACATATTTTGTATATCATATACTGTAACTTACAATAAAGTAAGCTAGAGAAAAGAAAATGTTAAAATCATAAGAGAAAATACATGTACAGTAATAAAGAAAATCTATAAGTGGACCTGCACCGTTGAAACCTGTATTGTTTAAGGATTAATTTTATGTTTGGACTGGTGTTTGCTCTGTGACTCTAACCTTGATATGTATATATAGCAAAGCTGTTATTTCCTAACAGATTTTTAATTTTAGCTGGCAAATCTTCTGTTTTCACATTTGCTCTCCTCCCCTAATTGATTCTGCCTCATATTGCACTGAAGCTGCTGTTTTTACGGTCAGCCCCACTCAAATAAATCTGTTGATCTTGCAGGCTAGACTGTTGGGGTGGGAGTAGGGATCATGGGATCATTCTCAGGCAAGAAGGGCAGCGTCTGCCACAGTTTTACCTGAAATTCTAGCAGTTTTTGTAGAATAAGCACTTCTTGTTTGGTCTGATAATGGTTGTTTCCCGGTGCTCTGAAATAGATGGGTTTTTGTATGTGTGTCTGTCCATTTTGTTCACCCTTATACTTGGGCTTTGAGGAGAGGATTTGCTTTTAATTTTAACATTAGTGAAAGTTGGTTAGCCATTAATTTTTTCTTTGTACATTCATTTTGTTGTCAAATTATCATTTTAATTTTACTATTTAAAAAAATAGGTAACATCTAAGATACTTTACATTTTCTAGATCTGCATGTACCGTACCATTGCCACTAGTCAGTTGTGGCTATTTAAATTTTATTTTTTATTTTTATTACTATATTTTTGTTTACTTTGAGAGAGTTCATGGCCGGGGTGGGGGGGCGGGTAGGGAAGGGCAGAGAGAGAGGAGAGAGAATCCCAAACAGACTCAGAGCCTGATGTGGGGCTCCATCTCATGAACTGTGAGATCATGACCTGAGCCCAAATCAAGAGTTGGACACTTAACCAATTGAGCCACCCAGGCACCTCTGTAGTGGCTATTTAGATTTTGGTTAACTAAAAGTAACCTAAACGATTCATTTTGTTGGTTGCAATAAGCCCCTTTTCAGGTGCTCAGTTTCTACCTGTTGTATTGGCTATTACATTGGACAGCAGATACAGCACATTTCCATTTTTGCAGAGAATTCCATTACACAGTGGTACTCCAAAGTCTTTGAGACAAATTGTAACTAATAATAATAGCTGACATTTTCTGAGTACTTACTGTGTGTCAGATTTTACATTTGTTAACATGCACAATCTATCAACACCCCTGTAGATATAGGTACTATTATTATCCCCATTTTACAAATGGGAAACTAAGAAGACTCTTAAGGTTAAGGAACTAACTCAAAGTCAGACAACTGAGAAAGGGATGGGCTTGGAATTTACACCTAATTAATCTAGTTCCAGAGTCTGTGCCATCAATTATTTTGTTGTATTGTGTCTTTGGTAAATGATGTGTGGTTTCTGACTTGAACAGTTTTAACGTTTTGCTGCTGTTTTTGAATGCTGTTTGGTTGTTTGCCAAATGATCCTTTTGATATTTAAGTTGTTTCTATTTCTTAGAGTTTTTATTAATATCTGAATTTTATCGTGTGCCATTTTACCATCTGTTTATGTATCTGTATGGTTCTCTCCTTTAGTTGTTTTTTGTTAGTATTTCTGCTGTTGAATAATCCTTGAATTTCCAATGTAAACGTTAGTTAATATCATTTTGACAGATCGCACTAATGATTACTTACATTTCATTTAGAAATATTATTTTTTTAAGTTTATTTATTTTGAGAGAGACAGTTGGGAGAGGGCCAGAGGTGGGGAGGGGGGACAGGGAGAGAAGAGAGAGAGAGGCACCCTTATTCTATTTAGAAATAGAATCAATGTTAGAATGGTTTGCAGTTTTCTTCTTTTGCCTTGTCTTTATCATGTTTTAGTATTAAAGTAATGTTAGCCTTTATAAAATAAATTGAGATTGTCCTTTTTTTCACTATACTTTTAGATTAGCTTAAATAATAATGGAATGCTGGTCTGTTATTTAAACATTATTCCTTTGGAAAACTATCTTTATTTGGAATTTTTAAAAATCACAGCTTTGGGTGTCTGGGTGGCTCAGTTTTGGCTCAGGTCATGATACCAGGGTTGTGGGATCAAGTACTGCATCAGGCTCCGCACTGAGCGTGTAGCCTGCTTGGGATATTAATTAATCAATCAATCAATTAATTAATTAATTAATATTCTCCCCCTCTCTCCCTCTCCCTCCCTCTTCCTCCCTCTCTCTGTCTCTCTCTCTCTCTCCACCCCCCTTCCCCTAGCCCTTCCCCTGCCTGTCTTCCCTGCTCACTCCCATGCGCTCTCTCTCTCAAAAAATATATAAATAAAAATCGCAGCTTCTTCCAATCTCTAAATGCTAATATGTCTCCTCAAGTTTTTTACTTCTTAGTTTGCTTTTGATAAATCATATTGTGCTAGGAAATTATCCATTTAGTCTAGGTTTCAGAATTACTTGCCTTAGAGTTATATGTAGCATTTGCTGACATAGAGTTAGTAATGTTATTTATAATTCTTTTGTATTTGTTGTTTTCTTCTGTATATATCTTCTCCATTAGATTTTTGAAAGTTTATATTTTCCTCAAAGAAAAATCATTTCAATTCAATCTTTAAATTTTGTTTTCAGTAACATTTATTTCATCTTCTATGTTTAATTCTGTTTTCATACATATTTTGGTTAGTTTTATTATTCTTTTTAAATTTTTTAGGGAAGGAGCTGAATTCTGTCATTTCTAGCCTGAAAGATAGATGTAATATCTTTGAGTATGAGCTGTTTTTGTGCACTCTTTTCTAGATAGCTGGTAATTATAGTTTGGATTTCCAGCTGGAGTCCATTTTTCTTTTAGGTTGTATGTATGTGACCTTTTGATTTATTTTTACTTTGTAAAAATGTTTATTAGATCATAATTCAGATACAGACTGTAAAGACCAGTATCTTTTGAATTGGAAGTTTTTTTCTTGTTTGCTTTTGGTAACTAAAATACAAGGTTAAATTTTCTTTATATTCTGTGGATTTAGCAAAAAATGTATGTTTTCTATTCCAGTTTTGTTTTACTTTTTATTTATTTTAATTTTTTTACATGTTTATTTATTTTTGAGACAGAGAGAGACAAAGCATGAACGGGAGAGGGTCAGAGAGAGAGGGAGACACAGAATCTGAAACAGGCTCCAGGCTCTGAGCTGTCACCACAGAGCCCAATGTGGGGCTCGAACTCACGGACCGCGAGATCATGACCTGAGCCGAAGTCGGATGCTTAACTGACTGAGCCACCCAGGCGCCCCTATTTATTTTATTTTAGAGAGAGAGAATGCAAGTGGGGGAAGGGGCAAAGGGGGGGGCGGAGAGAATCCCAAGCAAGCTCCACGCTCAGTGCACACCCTGACATGGGGCTTGATCTCATGACCATGAGATCTTGATCTGAGCCAAAATCATGAGTCAGACACTTAACTGACTGAGCCACCCAGGTGCCCCCAACTTTTATAGTTTATATAGTTTTTGATGAGGGGGGGTCTCCTGTCATTATTATCTTCCTTTGTAATGTATCTCCCCACCCCCCCTGCACCCCCGGCCAAGATTCATTCTTTATTAGTGATTTTTAGCACTTCGATCTTACGAGGTGCTTGGCATGGTTTTATTGTATAGAAGTTTTTTTTTTCCTCAGGGATTATTGAGATTCTTACATCTTTGTATAATGTTTTTGTTAAAGTTGGAAAAAATTGGCCATTTTATTTCTTAAAATATTTTTCCAATCCTTTTTTATCTGGGACTCCAATGTTTTAAGCCTCTTGGTACTGCCTCACAGGTAGTGAACCTCTGTATTTTTCCCCCCAGTTTTTGTTCATCTTTGTGATTTTTGTGTCTCCCTTCAGTTTTACCAGGTTTTTCTTCATGTATTTTGAAGCTGTCATCTTAGGTTCATGTATAGTTATAACATCTTGAGAACTGACATTTTTATCATTATGAAATAATCACTTTTGTCTCTAGTAACTTTTTTCTCTGAAACTATTTTATCTCCTATTGGTATTGCTACTCTAGATCTTGTAATTACTATTTCCATGATTTGTGTTTGATCTTTTTCCTTTCATTGTATTTGTTTCTTTGACCTACAAAATGTCTGTTACAAATAGCACATATTTGATCTTGTTTTTATCATATCTAGTCTGACAGTCTGCTTTGTTTTGGGGTGTTTAATTATCATTCACAATCATTGTTGATATGATCAGATTTGTGTTGTTTTGC
This sequence comes from Acinonyx jubatus, assembly GCF_027475565.1. Classification (NCBI taxonomy): domain Eukaryota; kingdom Metazoa; phylum Chordata; class Mammalia; order Carnivora; family Felidae; genus Acinonyx; species Acinonyx jubatus. The sequence goes on along the minus strand of NC_069381.1, from coordinate 96,239,828 downwards.
CATTTTCTTTCTAACTTGTATTTTTGTTGTTGTTGTTCCTTGGTTCTTATTTGCTGCCTTTCGTGTTAGATTTTTTTCCTACCATTCTCTTTTAATTATTTTTTTATAACTTGAGAGGTAATTTCTTAGTGATTACTCTTGGGGTTCTAATATATGTCTTAATTTGTCACTGTCTAGATTACCACCAACTTGATTTCAGTAAAATACAGTCTTTCTCCAATATGACTCCTTTCCCTTCTCCTTCCTTTGTGTTACTGTTATATGTGTTACATCTATATGTTATAAATCCAGCAATACGTTTATGGTTACTGTTGGTACACTGTTAAAATTTTCAAAGAAGTTAGAATAAAAGAAAAATAATAGTGTTTTATATTAATCTGCATATATTTACTGTTTCTGGTACTTTAATTTCTGTGGTTTTGGGTTATGGTTTGGTGTCATGTCCTTGCTTCAGGATGACTCTCGTTTCCTCTCTCTTCCTTTATGCTTTTGTTTCGTGCAGTTTACTTTTAAATTAGTTAAGGAAAGAGAAAAAGTAGGTTTATACTGTGTTATGCATTTACTTGTGTAATTAACCTTATTTGTGGTCTTTATTTCTTTATATACATTTGAGTTACTGTCTGATGTCCCTTTTAGCCTGAGGAACTTTCTTTAGTTTTTTTGTAAGGTACGTGGATTTACAGTGAATTTCTTCAATCCATGTTTATATGTGGTTTTCTTATTTCATTCCCACTTTTGCCAGTTAATATTGATGAATGTAGAATTTTTAGATGATAAGTTTTTTCTTTCACTGCTTTGAATTATGTCATCCCACTGCTTCCTGGCATCTATTGTTTCTGCTAAGTCATCTGTTAATCTTATTGTTTCCTTGTACATCATTAGTCATTTTTATTAATGCTTTCAAAATTTTGTCTTTGATTTTCAGTAGTTTAACTGTATTACCTGTTTGTTGGTATATATTTGTTTCTTGTTTTTCTCTTTCATCCTTCCTTTTGTTTTAGGTATGTTTCTTCCTTTTTTTTTTTTTTTTTTAAGTTTATTTATTTATTTTGAGAGAGAGAGCACCAGTTGGGGAGGGGCAGAGAGAGAGGGAGAGACAGAGAATCCCAAGCAGACTTCTGGCTGTCAGCACAGACCCCATTGTAGGGTTTGATCCCATGAACCCTGAAATTATGACCTAAGCTGAAACCAAGAGTTGGGCGCTTAATCAACTGAGCCACCCAGGTGCCCTCTTTTTAGGTATGTTTCTTAATGTGATCTTTCAAACTATCAATTTGCTTCTTAGGAGTTTCCATTCTTTTTTTCAGGTCTTCTATTTTTTTTTTTTTAACTTTGAAATCATACTCATTTAAATTTATTTATTTATTTACTTATTTATTTTTATTTTTATTTTTTTAATATATGAAATTTATTGTCAAACTGGTTTCCATACAACACCCAGGGCTCATCCCAACAGGTGCCCCCTCAATGCGTATCACCCACTTTCCCCTCCCCCCCACCCCCCCATCAACCCTCAGTTTATTCTCAGTATTTAAGAGTCTCTTATGGTTTGCTTCCTTCCCTCTCTAACTTTTTTTTCCCCCCTTCTCCTCCCCTCTGGTCTTCTGTTGAGTTTCTCAGGATCCACATATGAGTGAACACATGGTATCTGTCTTTCTCTGCCTGACTTATTTCACTTAGCATAACACTCTCCAGTTCCATCCACGTTGCTACAGATGGCCAGATTTCATTCTTTCTCACTGCCAAGTAGTATTCCATTGTATATATAAACCACATCTTATTTATCCATTCGTCAGTTGATGGAGGCTCTTTCCATAATTTGGCTATTGTTGAAAGTTCTTTAAATTAAAAAAAATTTTTTTTTAACGTTTATTTATTTTTGAGAGAAAGACATAGAACATGAGTGGGAGAGGGGCAGAGAGAGAGCGAGACACAGAATTGGAAGCAAGCTCCAGGCTCTAGGCTGTCAGCACGGAGCCTGACGCGGGGCTTGAACTCACTAGCTGTGAGATCATGGCCTTAGCCAAAGTCGGATGCTTAATCAACTGAGCCACCCAGGTGCCCCTGAAATCATACTTATTTAATTTAATATAATTAATTTTACTTTTGTTATGTGTATTCTAATTCCATTTTTGTGAAAGTTCTCAGTATCTTTTTTTTTTTTTTTTTAAACTCAAGTTCTCTCTTGTTCCTTCCATTAGTTCTGCCTCAGTAGGAGCCAGCCAGCTGTTTCTGATTGTTCACTTTGGTCTCCCTCAAGTTACTGAACCTCCTCGAATGGGATATACTTGTTCTTTGCCTATTCATGAGGATGGATTCATTTACAGGGTCATACTTGGTGGTGGTGTGGTTATTGGTGAGTGTGAAGCAGTAGACCATGGAAGACATGATAAACTTTGTTTCAGCTGCCCTTTACTGAACGCATTTTCAAATTAAATACCTTATTCCGAAAATATCATATCCTTACTCTTTACCTGCTTATTAGCTTGTACAGCTGGTATAGGAGTTGTCCCTTTCATGATCCAGTGATTGATTGAGCCTCTCTGCAAAATTCAGGTGGTCTACTAAAGGAAGCAGTGAATAAACAGATACAGTGTACCCAGGCAGCCATCAAATCCTGGGTCTTCATGGTCATGGCTTGAGGCTTTGTTAGGTCTTTTTGGTTTCCTGCCTCCTTCCCCCAATACAAAGAGGGCAATAAATAGCTAGTTGCATGCAGGTTTATTCACACAAGCATATGTGTGCAGACATAGACTGAAACTTTTTCTTCTGTGAAGTATACCCACTAAGGAGACTCAATTTCTGTAGATTTGAATTTGAGTACTTGAACTGAAGACCTATCTTGAATTTTCTGTTATATGGCGTTGTTTCTACCTGGCTTAGTGAAAATTCAGTCACTTAAGCTAGATATTCAGTGCTTTTTGTATAATGAACTAGATAGTAAACACTTTAGGTTTTGTGTCCAAATACTATCTCTGTAGTTTTTACTTTCTTTCATTCTTCTTATTTAAAAGTATAAAATTCTCGAGGCGCCTGAGTGGCTCAGTTGATTAAGCCCTGGACTTTGCCCGGGTCATGATCTCACGGTTTGTGGGTTTGAGCCCTGCGTCAGGCTCTGTGGTGACAGCTCAGAGCCTGGAGCCTGTTTCAGATTCTGTGTCTCCCTCTTTCTCTGCCCCTTTTTGGCTCATGCTCTGTCTTTCTCTCCCTCTGAAAAATAAATAGGCGTTAAAAAAAGTTTTTAACTATAAAATACATTCTTTTTTTTTTTTTTTAAGTTTATTTATTTTGAGAGAGAGAGAGTGCTCACACAAACGGGAGTGGCAGAGAGGAGAGATAGAATCCCAAGCTGGATCTGCGCTATCACCACAAAACCTGACATTGGGGTTGAACTCACAAACTGTGAGATCATGACCTGAACCAAGATCAAAAGTTGGACGCTTAACCAACTGTGCCACCTAGGCACCCCTAAAATTCATTCTTAATAAGTTACTGGCTAAACTGTCTTGTTATTTCATATTGCCTTTTTCTAATAGCTAGCAGACTATAACTTGCCCATTCACCAGTTAAAAAATGTTATTTTTACGTAAGTTTCTGTTAATTTTGAAAATACTTAAAAAATAAAATAAAAACTTTGGTATTTTATTTCAGATAATGCTGAGTATTGTAATTACATTGATATATTTGTTAATGAAATTATTCATAATTTTCTGATTATACAAGGTTTTTGGATTTAAAAAATATATATATTTTGTTTTACTTTACTTTCAAGTAGGTTCCACATGCAACGTGGAGCTCAAATTCATGACCCCAAGGTCAAGAGCCGCATACTGTACTGACTGAACCAACCAGGCGCCCCTACAAGGTTTTTAAGACAAAGTTTTAAAAATTATTTATTTATTTGTTTTGAGAGTGAAAGAGCAAGCGTGAGTGAAGGTGGGGCAGAAAGAGAAGGAGGAAAAGAGAATCCCAAGCAGGCTCTGCACTGACAGCGCGGATCGCTCCCACATGGGGCTCGATCCCATAAACCCTGAGAAAATGACCTGAACTGAAATCAAGAGTCAGACGCTTAACCGACTTGCCACACAGGTGCCCCTACAAGGTTTTTGAATTTTAAAGACTCATATACTTAAGAATTAAGCTTAAATAATACCAGGAAGCTTTATAACATATATGCCTAATGCATTTCCTAAATGTATTATTATTTTTTTAAGTTTTGTTTATTTTGAGAGAGAGAGTGCACCTGTGCGAATGGGAGAGGGACACAGAGAGAGGGAGAATGAGAATCCCAAGCAGGCTTCATACTATCAGTGAGGAGCCTGACATGGGTCTCCAACTCATGAACTGTCATGACCTGAGCCAAAATCAAGAGTCAGACACTTAACGGACTGAGCCACCCAGATGCCCCTATATTCCATTATGTTTGATAATCAGTGTCCAGTCTTATATGATCGTATGTGTACATACTAGCCATATATCCCCATGATTTCAGCTTAAGCCAGTCTTACATTTGGTTGTAAAATTGACTTGTGGAAATTGCCTGGATATTTACCAGCAAAATTTAAATACATATTACTGTATGGTATTATTTTGTATATGTTAAACCAATTTGTTTATAAATGAATTATTTCTGTTATTTTCTATATAATATCTCCAGTTTCACCCTTTATTAAGCAGTTTTCTTCTGCCTTTTTAGCAGCAAATCCTTGTCTTTCCTTCTCTTCATTGCCAACTTTCTGTAAGAATGGGCAACAAAGTCAACATTCCACATCTCCAACTCCGTTATACTCATAATAAAATCTTTCTGCTATCTCCATTGTGCTAAAATTTTGTAGAAAAGATCAGTGGTCTGTTTTTTCAGAATCTAGTCATTATTTTTTGCCTTCCTTTCAGCAAATATGTAGTACTTCCTAGGCTCCAATTATTGTGTGAAGGGAAGGAATGGAGCTGAACAGGAGATAGGTTTAAGATGGAAAGAGGAATTAGCCTTAGGAATGGTTATACCTTTCAAACTTGGAACTCTTGATGTTACCTGATAATATTCTTTCTAGCCTGTTTTTCCTGTTCCCTGGATTATTCTTTCAGCACTCAGCTCACAACACTCTCGCTCTCATCACTTGATCTGGCCTCCCACTTATGTAATTAGAGGCAGTAGGTGCAAATTCTCTTCTCCCTTCTTCACCTGAAAATATATCTGTGTTTTTTATTCATAATTATTTTCTAAGGGAAAGGAGAGGGGAGTTGATGATTAAAGGTTTGGACTAACCACTCTTGGGTATGGGAAGGAGAAGCTAGGGGTGAATAAAAAGAGTATTGGCTTGGGTGCCTGACTGGCTTAGCAGGTAGAGCATACAACTCTTGATCTCGAGGTAGTGAGTTTAAGCCCCACATTAGGTGTGGGACTTACATTTAAAAAAAAAAAAGTGTTTGGTCATGCTAGGAGTTAACTGACATTCAGAGATAGAATATAATTTCAAAAGTAAATTAGTACAGTGATAAGTTAATCATGAGTGGTTAATAGAAAAAGTAATTGACCCCCCCCCCCCAAGAAAAAAAGAAACAGTAGTTGACTCATGTTTGATTCTCATTTATTTCAATTATACTTGTGTGATTTGTACTGGCTTCGTTTTTTTAGGATTTTATTTTATTAAAAACTTTTAAAAATGTTTATTTCTTTTGAGAGAGAGAAAGTGAGCAAGGGAAGGGGCAGAGAGAGAATCCCAAGGAGGCTCTCTGCTAACATGGAGCTCGAACCCACAAACTGTGAGATCATGACTTGAACCTAAACCAAGAGTCCGATGCTTAGCTGACTGAGTCACCCGGTGCCCCCAAATTTTATTTTTAAGTAATCTCTACACTCAACGTGGGCCTTGAACTCACAACCCTGAAATCAAGAGTCTTCTGCTCTGCTGACTAAGCCAACCAGGTGCCCCTTACTAGCCTTTAATGTAAAATGTGCTTCTTGGGATTTGCAGTTGTAAATGTTGAAATCTGTGTCCTAAATCTGTGAACTCCTTTTCTCGTACTTGACCATAAATATTGGTGTATTGAAGGGTACTGTACTCTTTTGATCCTGTTCTCCCTTGGTAATCGTAACTGTGCTTCAGATTTTACCTAGTTGTAAGCTGATAGTTCTTTCTACATGCTTCAACTACAGAACTGTGCTAGTTAACACAGTCTATCCTAAACTTATTCATTGCATTCTGGCTAAAATTACTTTTCCCTCATTTTGAGTAATTGTGTAATTATCCATGAATTACCCATGCTAGAAGCTTGTGAATCATCTAGAATTTCTAATTTTTCCTTTGCTGTGACTACTACCTCTTCATCATGCAGACATTCATTAGGCAATTGATACTGCCTCTAATTTATCCTCTATAGTTCTATTATGACTGCCTTAGTTTAGCCTTAATTATTTTGTTACTAATGATCAGCCTTTTAGTTAGAGAGCTTCTTTAACATAGGTTTTAAGGGCATGGCTTATAGATTCATATGTTGGGGTTTCAGATCTTACCTACCTCTGCCATTTACATTGTCCTGTGACCTTGAGAGCATTACCTGATTTCTCTGAAGCTCAATTTCCTCACCTTTGAAGTGGGGATAATAATTGATCCTATTTTACAGAAGTGTTATGAGCATTCATCGAACTAATATATAAGAATTTCATACTAAATACCAACTGGTCTTACAGTAAAACTTTGTATTAATGCAAATTTAGATATAATTTGATTATGTTTGTTTTCTGTCCTCAGCACAACCTTCATTCTCAAACGGTCAGATTAAAATTCTTGCTGGGGTGAGGGCAGAAGTACAGGGTAGAGCAAAGTTGGTCTGGGAAACGTAAGACAGGGGATATGTGGTAGCAAAGAGTCCCTATTTCCCCAGTAGTCTTTTTTTTGTGAATCAGTCAGTTTTTGTGAATCAAACTGAAAAAATGGTGGCAGCCAATAGAGGTACTTAGAATTCCTGCTGATATTTTAGAACAGTTTTAAACAAAATGTCTTTAAACATTTAAACCTTTAAAAAGGTCTTTAGAACACACTTGAACATGGTACCAAACTGCAGTCTTCACTTCAGACACTTGTTATTGCCTGGCTAAGAAAGTGTACACAGTCATATCTGTTTTCAACAACTGGACTGTATTTTATACATCTGAATTTTGATGCCCTCATTTATTTTTGTTAAGGCAAGATTTTACTTTATTTTTTAATTGACATTTTATCACTCAGTTTTCTCTTCATAGTGTATTTAGAATGATTTGCCAAACTGTCGTTTGATTATAATAGAATATATTACTGTAGCTCAGTGTTTTAATTTTATGTTTTTTATCTCCCTAAATTAATATTTACACCTGTCCATATTTACTTTTAACTCATGTATATTTAGATATCAAAATGTGTATTAATGATTTTGCTAATTATTTTTTGCATCTCACTTCTAAATAGTTTTCCATGGTCTTTTTTTTTTTTTCTTCCCTCTTCAAAGTAAGCTCTATGTCCAATGTGGGCCTCAAACCCCAAGATCAGGAGTTGCATGCTCTAGTGACTGAGCCAGCCAGGCACCCCTAAGTATTTTTCCATGTTCTTAAAGCCGGTAGTAGGTTAAACTGTATAAAATTACCATATTTGCAGGTCATAAGTGGTCTAAAATTGGCGGTTTTATATAGTTGAATTTAATGCTTTATTCTTGTAGCTGAGCAGTATTGTTATATGTCTGAAAATGTAATTTGCTTTTACTCTTGAATAGTTATCAGCATGTAGATTGTTAAGTTGATTTATTTTCTCTAAAAGCTTTTAAGATACTATTCCTGTTATCTTTTTGTATTGTTTTTTACTAATTAAGTCTGCTGTTGGTCTGATTGTCTTGTAATATTAGCAATTATTAAGAGTTTTTCCTCCATCTTTGCAGTGTTTAGGTGTGGATTTATTTTTATTTATCCTGTTCAGGACTTGTATTGTGGTATGAGGGCTCATTTCTTCAGTTCTGAAATTCTCAGTCATTATCTTCTTTAAATAGCATCTGTACCTCATTTCCTTCATGAACTTCTGGAACTTTAACACATACTGGAGTTTCTCATTCAGTTCTTTAGTTTTCTCAACTTATTCTCTTCTGTAGTTCCTTCTCTCTTTAGCTCTGTGCTGAATTCTGTGTGATTTTTTTTCATATCTGTCTTCTACTTGATTTTCTTTTCCATTCTCTCTTGCTTACTATTTAACTTGTGTTTTGAGTTTATTCAATGAGTGTATTTTATTTCTCTTTGATTCTTTTTTAGCTCTATTTTCATAGATTCTGTTTGACCCTTTCTCGAGGTATTTTACACATATTTTTGAAGTCTTTTTCAGATTGTTTTATTTTCTGTGAGTTAGGTTGTTATTTATTGCTTTATTGTGTTGGTTGACTCACTCTAATAGTATTGGGTTTCTTCATGCATTGTAATTTTATGTATGAGCCTATCTTCACTTGGTGTCCTGTTCCACTTGTGCCTTGGGTTGGGAGGTGTTCTAATGAGATAGTTTTGTGTGTTTGTAAGGTTTCAGAGAAGCTTCATTTTGTTGTTGTTGTTGTTCAGTGAATATGTGAATTCATCTAACTAGGAATCCCAGGGAGAGAAGTAGATACAAGGCAAAGATAATAACTTCTGTTTTATGTACATTTTGTTTAGAGTTGATTAAAGAAGAGGTTCTTTTTTTTTTTTTTTTTAAATTTTTTTAATGTTTATTTTTGAGAGACAGAGAGAGATAGAGTGCAAGCAGGGAAGGGGCAGAGAGAGAGGGGGGACACAGAATCTGAAGCAGGCTCCAGGCTCTGAACTGTCAGCACAGAGCCTGATGCGGGGCTCAAACTCAGGAACTGCGAGATCATGACCTGAGCTGAAGTTGGACGCTTAACCGACGCACCCAGGCACCCCAAGAAGAGGTTCTAAATAAGAACTTGAACTTAGGGTAGAGAACAGAAGAGAAATGTTGACTTCAGCCCTGAGGAGAATGACCAGTATGTTGGACTGAATTCCTTGGGCTCCTTACTCATGGTGGATTTACCATTCAGTGTTTGTTTCCTTTCCTTTCCTTTCCTTTCCTTTCCTTTCCTTTCCTTTCCTTTCCTTTCCTTTCTCCTTTCTCTTTTCTCTTTTCTCTTTTCTCTTTTCTCTTTTCTCTTTTCTCTTTTCTCTTTTCTCTTTTCTCTTTTCCCTTCCCTTCTCTTTCTTGGTTCATTTATTTATTTTGAGAGAGAGAGAGAGACAGACAGACAGACAGGCAGAGAGGGAGAGACAGAATCCGAGGCCCAAACTCAGGAACTGCAAGATCATGACCTGAGTGAGATCAAGAGTCAGACGCTTAACCAACTGAGCCACACAGTTGCCCCTTCCACTCAATGTTTCTGAAGTCCCAGGAAAACTGGGCCCAAGACATGAAGCAGGGCTGGAGGTTACATCATGAACTTCCCCATAGTCATCCAGCACTAGATAGATTTCCAGTTTAGGATAAAATGTTATAACACAGGAATGGCCAGAAGGAGGAGATGTGTAGGACCAGGTATGTGGGAAGGGGTGCCGCGCTTCCCTCTGAGGAAGCTCTGTGCCTTTCCTTTAATCTTGATGAGTTTACTAGTTTCTTGACTTGGCCTTTCTGTGTACTGTGCAGATAGCACAAACTTTGCTTATGTATCTATGTATAAAGCTTATTTGGTATTCTGACTTCTTGTGGGTGACTTCAGAGCTGCGAAAGATTTTAGGGTGAGGGCACTCAAAGCCTGCCCCATGGCTTTTTTGAAGGAGTTCAGGTTCACCCCTTAATCATTGTCTTACTTCCTGTTCAAAGTAGTGGTACTTGTAACCCCTGTGTCCCACTTGCATCTGTTGATGCCTGACCACTTGAGCTTTGAGTTCCCTTTTGTTTCTGGCACTACAAAGTTTTGCCCTTTAGGTTGTGGACTCAGTTACACATTTTTCAAAGTACATTTTAATTTGTTATATTTTAGCTATTTCTGTGTTTAACCGTTTCAAGTGGTGTTTCCATATCTGTCTAGTCATCCATCTTGGATGGAAGTCCACAACAATCAACTTATTAAAACTAAATTCCACCTAATACTGTGGAGATAAACTAGTTTGTAGGCTTGTGTAGTTTGGCCTTTTGAAAAGAATCCTCCTTTGTCTTCCCCATAATTATACATTTTAATAAAGTGGCATTTAAAACTAATCTAATAGGCCTGAATGGGCCTCTCAGAACTTGAACTTTGGAGTCATGAAATCAGTTCTAGGGATACTGTGCAGAAAAGTGGTCAGCAACTTTGGCTTTGGATTTTGGGTTTTAGTTTTGTATAATGACCTAAACTCGGCATGACAGCACTCAGTGATTGAGTTAGGAGCAAGCACACTCATCTGATCTATACTAATTACAAGGGCATACTTATAAACTCAAATGGAAAATGGCTCTCATGTTCAAAGTAAACATTCATATACTTTTTAAGTTTATTGAATAAATAAAAAAACAGATAGAAAGATTCCTGGAGAACCTTCAACTCTTGTGTTGGTGGTAAGACAGACACCTTGGCTGCTGGGTAATCAGTCAAGTGTAAGTAGTCAGCCTAGGAATGGGGTTTGCTGATGTCTGCAGACTTGAATTTACTCCCTTCTCTCTCATTGGAACTTCTTTCATGCCTCAAATTTCTTAATTCCAAGCTTGTCTGAAAATCTTTATGGCAAATAAGAGTCTTTCTGAGATTTATCTCTCCACTCCTTGTGTACTCTCGGTTGGGTTTCCTCTGCAGTGTTCATATCCTTTGGCTTCTACATTTCTTGAAATTGCATGTGTATTGATTTGTGTGCTTTGCTACTTCTATCCCCTTAATCTTTTTGGATATATATTTTTTTTATTAAAACATTTTTTTAATGTTTATTTCTTTTTATTTTTTGAGAGAGAGAAAGACGGAGCATGAGCAGGGGAGGGGCAGAGAGAGAGGGACACAGAGTCCGAAGTAGCTCCAGATTCTGAGCTGTCAGCACAGACCCTGATCTGGGGCTTGAACCCACGAACTGTGGAGATCATGAGCTGAAGTTGGACACTTAACCTACTGAGCCACCCAGGCGCCCCTATATTTTTTATTTTAGGGAGAGAGAGAATGAGTGGGGGAGAGGGGCAGAGGGAGGGAGGGACAGAGAGAGTCTTCAGCAGACTCCACAGTCAGCATGCAGCCCAAAGCGGGGCCCTATCCCACAACCCTGGGTTCATGACTTAAGCCCAAATCAAGAGTCAGATGCTTAACTGACTGAGCCACCCAAATGCCCCTGTATATTGTTTTTATCTTCCACATTCTTTCATATTATTTTAATGGAGGCTTGGGATGAGAAATAGATGAATTTTTGTTGTCATAAACTGTGATGTTAGCTTGCCAGATTAAAGTAAAACTTTTAAGAACCTGATAATTATTTTAGTGAGTTCAAAAAAACAGACTTCGGACAAAGTATTCATATACACAGGTATAAGAGATACTTTAATAATGAGTTTTTCTTGCTCAGAACAGAATGTCTCTTCATCATTTGTATCCTTCAACTATATGTATATGTGGACATTTTTCTTTTAAAGTCTCCCCCCACCACTGCCATTTGTGAACTTTGCTCTTGCTGTTCTTAGTTTGCATACTGTTTCTTCCTTTCCTAGTTGAGTTTGAGGTCACCCTCAGACCTTATGGTTTACTGGAAGGACTCACAGGATTCAGAAAAACTGTTATTTTCATGGTTGCATTTTATTACAGGGAAAGAGGAAATAGATTAAATTTAGTAAAGGTGCATGGTGTGAAGTTCAGGAGAAAATAGGTACAAGCTTACACATCTCTCCTTTCAGTGGAGTTGTGTGGGAGAAGCTTAGTTTTAGAGTAACTATGTGTGACAATATGCAGGAATATTGCCAATCTGGAAAGCTTACCTGAGCCCCCATGTCTAGAGTTTTTATTGGGGCATTGTCACAAAGGGGTGGATCCTCCATGGAACCCACATTACCTACTGAGACTCTTGTCACCCTCTGAGGTCATACTGAATATGGCCTCAGGCATACAAAAACAGTCTTATCAGGCAGAATATTCCAAGAGTTAGAGGTCATCTCACAGGAGCCATTTGAGGGCCAGTATTAGAGATAGGCTTTCCTTAGGAATGTACAGGATTCAAGGAACCAGGGTCAGCAAAGTAAACTGTCCTGCACACTAGTAACAGAATGAATTTTTCAAGACCATGTATAAGTGTAACCTCTAAAGTGAAAACTTAATTTATTGTAAGTTAGTTGCTCACATATTTTTGCCCCTACAGTTACTTGTACTGTAGTACAAGATAAGTTATATACTCTGTTTGTTATATACTCTGTTTCTTGAAAGGTTTGTAATTTATGCTGTCTTAAATGTGGAAATATGTATATCCTTTCTCCCCCTTTCTTTTCACCATGCTGTTTCTTTCTTGGATTTGAAAAATTGTTTTTATGTATTTCCTCTGAGCAGGACCTTTGTATGCACTGTGTGTTACGAGAACTATGTTTTGGTTTCAAATCTATAACTTTGAATTTGTTTAAACAGTGTATATGTCTACTGGGAGACTGATACTCCTACTTTTAGAATGACATTATATTTGTTTCTGTTTTCCATTAGAACTACAATATAAGGTTCTGTAATTTGTGTCCTCCCAACTCTTGGGGACTCTTGTTTACATCCTAGTCTGTGTGTGGTGCTTCCTATAGTTGTGTGTGCTATAAGCTATAACAATTACATACTAGTCTTGCACCCTTTCTTGAAAGTGAGGATTGTGTTGTTGATGCTGTATCCTCAGTTTTATGGCTGACACATAATTAGTTTGTTGTGTTGACTCTGTTGCTATTTCTTAGTTTTTAACTTTAATTTCCATGTGTTAACCGAGCAGGTTTATTTTTTCTGATAGATGCTGGAACACTGGCACAGGCACATGTGATCTTTCTTCCCACATGAAAGTGAATGAATTCAAGTAGTTCTGAACCAAGCAGAATTTATAAGATGATGGATCGTGTATTTCTGTTGCTGCTGTAACAAAATTGCCATAAACTTGGTGACTTAAAATAACACACGTTTTAATTTCTTACTATTTTGGAGGCTAAAGTTTGAAATCAGTATTACTGGGCTACAGTCAAAATATCTGCTGGAGTCAAAGTATCATCAGGTCTGGTCCTTGCAGAGTCTCTGAGGAGGAGAAAATTCATTTCTTTGCCTTTTTCCACTTACAGTGGCCACTTGTATTTCTTGACTTATTGCTTCATCCCTAAAACACATTACTCCGTTCTCTGCTTCTATTACTAGCTACCTTCCACTTGTCTGTACTCTAATCTTACTATTTTTTTTAACGTTTATTCATTTTTGTGTGTGTGTGTGTGTGTGTGTGTGTGTGTGTGTGAGAGAGAGAGAAGAGCGCGCACAAGGAGAAGGAAAAAAAAAAGAGAGAGAGAGAGGGAGACACAAAATCCATAGCAGGTTCCAGACTCTGAGCTGTTAGCACAGAGCCCGATGCAAGATTCGAACTCATGAACTGTGAGATCATGACCTGAGCCGAAGTCAGACACTCAGCTGACTGAGCCACCCAGGTGCCCCTGTCTCCTTTTTATAAGATCACATTTAGAGTCCATCAAATACTCTGGGACAGCATATTCCCATCTCGAGAGTCTTAATTTAATCATATCTACAAAGTCGCCTTTGCTGTATAAAGTGATAGGACACATTCCAAGGATTAAGATCTGGATATCTTTGGGAGCCATTATTCGGCCAACACATAATAAAGCACTTTTAGATTTTTTTTTTGTATATTAATGTTTGTTTTCTCATCCTAAATAGTATGTCATTTTCCCCCAATGGAATAACTCAGTAGATTATTTTACTCAGCTCTTAATATTCATTTCTTTGGTCTTGTCTGTGACATACGTGAATGCTTTTCATATGGGCATCATGCACAATTTCTTTATTTTTTCCTGAAGAATATTTTCTAATGTTGTTGTCTCGTGTCGTAGTTGGTGTAATACGGTGCCCAGTATGCCGCCAAGAATGCAGACAGATAGACCTTGTGGATAATTATTTTGTGAAAGATACATCTGAAGCTCCTAGCAGTTCTGATGAGAAATCAGAACAGGTATGCTTCTTAATATTTCTTTATATTCTTACCTTGATACTGAAATGTAAATTATGAGAGACATATGTTCAGATAGTTATGTGATTTAGGGTACTTCAGCTATAGTTAAATAAATGATCCTTATTCTGTTCTGTACCCTTCTACCTAATTAAATGAGATGAAAAGTCTTTACTTATATATATTTTTTGTGTTCTGAGACTTAAATTTACTCACGTGAATGTTTGATATGGAAGGAAAAGGATTTTATTGGAGATAAATGGATAACAAAATATTTAGTGTATTTGAGAGCAAGTCACAGTTTTTATTTTGTGGATTTATATCTTGTAAATTTGATATAGATTAGTATTTATTTCCACTTTTAGGTATGTACTAGTTGTGAAGACAATGCAAGTGCAGTTGGCTTTTGTGTAGAATGTGGAGAGTGGCTGTGTAAGACATGTATTGAAGCACATCAGAGAGTAAAATTCACTAAAGATCACTTGATCAGGAAGAAAGAAGATGTCTCAGGTAAGAATAGAAGCAGTTTTAATGATTGATCTACCATTAATCTTCCTCTTTTACCTCAGCATTTCTACTTATTCTTTATATGCTTTGGACATAAATATTAATAAGAATTTAGAACGTGAGATACAATTTTTGTTTAGTTTAAAAATATATGTTTTATTTTACTACAGAGTCTGTTGGAGCATCTGGTCAGCGCCCTGTTTTCTGCCCTGTACATAAACAAGAACAGTTGAAACTTTTCTGTGAAACATGTGATAGATTGACATGTAGAGACTGTCAGCTATTGGAACACAAAGAACATAGGTACAGAAGTCATCATTGTTTAACAAGAAATACTATAAAAATGTTTTATGAAATTATTACTCTTAAATATTTATTTCATAATTTTGTCAGCATTGTATTCTCAATTTCATACAATTTCTTAAAGCAGATATGTGTTTGATTAATTATTTAATGGTTTCCACATTCATACCTAATTACCTTATGAATATCTGTTAAAAATGTATCATGACATTTGGGTTTGCAAGAAAGGAATTGCATTATTTCTTTTATTTGCTTTGCCTCTGGTTCAGATCAGCTTTCTTCAAGTAGACTGTGGTTTTTAGGCTCTGGGCTGTAATCTTAAAAGGTAATCTTCCTGTGGGTATGGCCAGCTGATACACATTTTAACATCAAAGGATAATTATACTGATTTCATGTTAGATATAAATCCCTTAGTTTTCTGCAAATTGCTTAAGTATCTAAGTAAGCATAGTTACTAATTCTTTAATACATAATTTTCTATTTCAACCCTGTTATATACCCTCAGAATTCAATAGTATTCACTTACAACCAGTCTATTAGATTTGAACTATTCTAGAAATGTACTGAAATTCTAGCCAGGAGTATAACAGTCCTCCAGCAAATTTCCCAGTTTCTATTAAATTGTATTATCATTTAAAAGATGGTCTTGATTACCATAGTCCAGCATTTTCTTTCTTTCTTCCTTCCCTTCCCCCCCTTTTTTTAACTTTACTGATTTTGAGAGAGAGAGAGAGAGAGAGAGAGAGAGTATGAGTTGAGGAGGAACAGAGAGAGAGGGAGAGAGAGAAACCCAAGCAGACCCTACACTGTCAGCGCGAGCCCAATGTGGGGCTCTAACTCACAGACCATGAGATCATGACCTGAGCTAAAGTCAGACATTTAACCAACTGAGCTACCCAGGTGCCCTAGTCCAGCCTTTTCTAAAGTGTTCTTCTTATAACACTTCTGCTAATTTGATAGAAATAGGTTTTATGATTCTCCTGCCAAAAAAGGGTAGCTTAAGTTGGATTAACCACATTGAAATGTGTTTCTTAACTGTAGGATATCTTAGTGCTTTTAATTCCTTGGGTTCATTGGAATTCATTAGAATCCTCTTACAGAGGGAATATATTAATCTTAATAGCTAACAATTACTGCATCTGTAGTTTGTGTGAGGCACTTTTCAAAAATGCTGCATGTTTGTTTGTGTAACTCATACCAACTACCCATGAAGTGCTGGTACTGGCATGGCAACTGTTTTAAAGGTGAGGGAGCCCGCTTACAGAAAGCTTTAGTAATCTGTACAGGGTATCGCCATAGGGGATAGAGCCTGGGTTTGAACACAGGCAGTTGGATCTGTTTTCAGTCCATATGCTCATTTTCTTCCATATGGTATATAGAATATAGTCACAGTATATGGAATCTCTTACACTTGACCACAGGTAAAAAAATAATGATCTTTGTTCTTTTTTAAGGCATAATTCATTGTTATACAGGACATTTGTGTAGAATTGCTTCTTTAAATCTTTCTATCCTTAATTTGTCCCCAAATTTCATCTTACCTGTAGGTTGGCTAATGCTTCACTTGGAGTGGCTAATCTTGTGGATGCCTTCACCTCAGGGCCAAATTTTACCATTGTTTGTTTTGTAATAATCTCAGTAAGACATTAAATTACCATTCTCACAGCTGCAGTCAGATCTTTGAGTTCTTGGGTTACTTAGGGGTTTTCAAATTGTTGGTGAGAAGAAAAAAGAGAAGGAAGATGGCATCCATTTTCACAAGAAAGAATAGCTTCAATGGTCTCTTCTTCAGAGTTTAACCCTGGCTGGTCCTTCTTTTTCCCTCATCATTTTCCTTTGCCACTTATTTTCAAGTGCTAATTATCTCTTGAATGTTTGCTCCCTTTTCTTTAGTTCACACTCTGTATGTTTTCCAGGATAGGCTATTACAGAACCCTTGTCATTGGACTTAAGACCCTAGGTTCCTGTTACTGCAACACATGTAGAGTTGGTCTCTCAGCTCTGAGTTTTACCTTGTCAAATTCACTGTGTCCACATTGCTGCCAGGATTATTTTGCTAAAATAGAGTCCCTCCCTACCCTTCAACCCTTTTATTTTTTAATTTTTTTTAAAAGATTTTATTTTTATGTAATCTCTGTACCCAATGTGGGGCTCGAATTCACAACCCCAAGATCAAGAGTCATTACCTACTGAGCCATTCACCCCCCCCTTTTTTTAAATGTTTGATGTTTATTTATTTTTGAAGGAGATAGAGGCACAGCATGAGTGGGGGAAGCACACACACACACACACAGAGAGAGAGAGAGAGAGAGAGACATAGAATCCGAGGCAGGCTTTAGGCCCCGAGCTGTCAGCCACGAACTGTGAGATCATGACCTGAGCTGAAGTCAGATGCTCAACTGACTGCCTCACCCAGGCACCCAAACCACCCCCCCCCCCAGGCACTCTCTTATAGCACTCTCACCCCCTTTTTAAAAACACCCTTTAGTGGCCCCCCATAACTAAAGTTTCAAGTGTTCAATATAGCTTACAATATTGAGTATTCTAGAGTCTTTTCATCATCTGTACAAAGTTAGGAGACCTACCTGTACAAAGTTAGGTAGCCCGCAAGACTACCTTTACTTTTGACATCAACTGCAGATTGCAGTAAGAACTCTAAAGGGAAAAGAGCGTGCAGTTCAGCTCATTGATATGATTTGTCATTACCATCTTCAATTAGAGTTGTAGCTTTCTTTAAAAAAAAAAATTTTTTTTTAATGTTTTATTTATTTTTGAGACAGAGAGAGACAGAGCATGAGCAGGGGAGGGGCAGAGAGAGAGGGAGACACAGAATCTGAAGCAGGCTCCAGGCTCCGAGCTGTCAGCACAGAGCCTGATGCGGGGCTTGAACTCACAAACCGCGAGATCATGACCTGAACTGAAGTCGGAAGCCCAACTGACTGAGCCACCCAGACGCCCCTAGAGTGATAGCCTTCTAAACAAGATGCTGTCTGCTTACTTGGAACTGCTATCCAGAAACCAAACAGTTTGCATGCTCTCTCCCTCTCTTTTAAATTTAAATTTATTATTTAGTTTTGAAGTGTAGTTGACAACTGAGCAGCTCTTTTTTGGTTATTAGAGAGCTGTTATAGGGCACCACCCATGTGATTCTGGGATTTAGCAACTCCTTGCGTGGTTTCAAAGTCATACTTAGGGGAAAAGAGGCTTGCTCATAATCAATAAATACCTCTTTGCATCCTGCTGGTTGCATGTTTCTGTACAAACCATTTCTATTTTATACAGAACTCTTCTGGGCACTGCCTTCCTTAACTGGAGTGTTCTTCCGTCACCCAAGACATTATGGGTATTTCAGGTTGCAGGGTTATTTTATGTCCTTCAATCATAGAGTCAGTCTCTGTTAATGTCCAACAGTAAGCTAGTAATTTTCTATCAAATGGCATACATTTTACCATGGTATCCAGAAATTTTCTGGTCCAAAATCCCAATGGTTGCTGCTGAGTGGCACTCCCAGGCCTTTGCCATAAGCTCTAGTCTACATAAGTATGTGTTGCTGACAGTCCCCAAATCATGTCTAACTGGATCATAGGGACCCAAGAACATTGGGAGAGAGACTGTTTTTTGTAGTTCAGACATGGCCTGCCTTTGTTCAGGATCCCATTCAAATACAGCCGTTTCTGCTTAGTTGTATTTATTGGTGCTACTAACCATTACAGGGTGTGGAATATGTGTCCTTCAGAATTCAAATATGGCAACCACATGTTAGGTTTCTTGTTTAGTTCTAGGGCTAGGTGGCAAAAACTACTTTTCTTCTTCTATGGAATGTAAATGGTGGCACCTGCTTAGGTTATTCTTAAGAATTTCACCAGTTTGGGCAGGTCCTTGGACCTGTTGGATTTATCAACAGCTTCTTTTGGTCATGTGTGTCCTTATTGCATTAGGTCAGCCCTACCTTTATCTTTAGTTTGTTATATTGTCATGGTATCATCAAGATAGTGTATCCCTTCTAACTCCATCATACCAGTAAGCTGGTGAATTGAAATCACCTTGTGGCAATATAGTAAATGTAAATCGGGGTGCTTTCATGTGAAGGAAAATTGCTCTTGGCGCTTTTTTTTTTTTTTTTTTTAGATTGAAGCAGAGAAAAAAACATTTGCAGGATCAGTCAGAGTAGCACTCTCTTACAGTCTGCTATATGTTTCTTTTTCTAGTATTTAAGTCGTACCAGGGACTGCTGATGTTATGGGGGCACTACCTTATTCAAGCTTTAATAGTCTACTGTTAGTCTTGATGAGCCATCCACTTTTGTCACAGGCTACCTACACATTGTTGTTTAGGGAATTCATTGGTACCAGTGTTCTAGCTTATAATTTGTCATTAGAATGGTAATCTCTTTGTCCACCAGGTATCATATACTGTCTCAAATTTCTGTGGGCTCAGACAGTTTCAGTGGTTCCCATTTTAGCATGCCTAGTCAAGCCTGGTCTTAAGGTGATAAATTTATATGCCTTCTCTTTTATAATACCAGTCAGACACATTATCCATCCCAATAATACATTCATGTAAAGGAGATGTAACCACTTCACAGTCTGTTCACATATTCCAATTTTCATCCAATTTTTTTTACCTTAATTCTGTTAGCTATTGCCACTCGACCCAGTCTAACTGTAGGTCCCCATTAGGACTTTGACAGGTTTTAGAACTAGAGCGCATTGGGCTCTCATATTAAGGAGTCCCAGAAATGTCTCTTATCCATCCCCTGCCTCTGTCCACACAAGTGCAAATTGTTGTGGTTCTCTAGTTAGGGGCTGAGCCAGAAGAGCCTGGCCTCTCCTTAGGTCTTCAATTTGATTAGTTAATAGGACATTTGCTTGCCCTTGGCAATTCCAGGTCAGGGTTTTCATTGTCCTCTTTGTCCTCTGGCTTTTAAATTTTCTCAAAACTGGGGTAAATACAGCAGAGTTCTGTAGGGCTTTTTAATATTGAGGAGCAACAGCTCTCATTGGTCTATCCAACCTCTAGTCATGCTAAATTAAGATCTTTGTTTCAGCTCTATCAATGTCTGCTTTATTCATCCCATTTTTAAATAGCCATCTGAAGATTCCATCCTACTGTGTTAAATCCCTCGACTCTCCCCTTTGTCTTTCTCTGTTTTTTTTTAATGAATCTCTAATTTTCTTACCATCTGTAAGATGCATAATGGGAATCTGAGACCGTAAATCCATTAAGGCTTTTCAGATCATTGCTAGATTTTGCAGCAGTAAAGTTACACAGGGTGCCCATGTAAGAGTCCCCCTTAATCACAGTATTTACTATGACCTCAGTGACAAGCATGCCCAGTAGGTGAATATCCTGGTTTCATAATGCCAACCCAGCATGGCTTGCATAAGCAGCATATCGGCCACTTCTTCTGGGGAATTCCACTTGACATTTATAGTAGAAGGACAGTCCTCCATTTCAGGGTCAGCAAACATTATGGGGTCATTTATCTAGTCCACTGGGCTAGCCGTGTCCTTGGGAATGACCTCCTGTGTGTCTGAATTATGTATAGCCATCTGTGGTTGTTCACTGTGATTGTGGTAGGGACTTGCCAGTCCTGCATCAATTCAGACGTTGCTCTTCTATTCTGCACCATTCAAAACCAATGATGCTTCCTCTAGGTGATCACTCTCACAATATTTTAGTAGCTTCAGGAAGCATCAGTCTACAAAATGAGGCATTCCTTTGTATTATAATCTCTAGTTTCATTCGTTTCTTGGTTTTCTCTTTTTCTCAACCTGGACTACATTCTTTTTTTTTTTTTTTTTTTTTAAATTTTTTTTTACATTTTATTTATTTTTGAGAGAGAGAGAGAGAGAGAGAGACAGAGCACAAGTGGGGGAGGGGCCGAGAGAAAGGGAGACACAGAATCTGAAGCAGGCTCCAGGCTCCAAGCTGTCAGCACAGAGCCCAATGTGGGGCTCGAACCCACGAACCGTGAGATCATGACCTGAGCCGAAGTCAGTTGCTTAACTGACTGAGCCACCCAGGCGCCCCTGGACTACATTCTTTGATCAGAAGTCATAGAGGTATTCTCTCTCTGTTTTCCCAGCATACTTTTTCCCTTTGGAGTGGCCCTGAGGCTACTAGTGACCATAGTTCAGACTTGACTGAAACCTAAGCTTTGCCTAGTATCAGGATCTGTCCTAATACACTTTCATTTTAGTTACTACAAAATCAGTAACCAAGGGATTGTATAATTAGCTTGCTTATTAGTTTGCATTTTCTTTTTTATCCAGTGAGTCAACTCCTAGGGAGTTGGGTCTGCCTTTCTAAATTCCATCGGTAACTTACCTCTAGTAACTTCAGCTGCAATTCCATACCATAAGTTACTAGGTAATCATCTAGGAATCAAAGGCTCATAAACCCCTGTCCTCTCATCCTTCCTTTTCCCAAACCACATGTTTCAGTGAGTCAGGATCATTTTAGTGAATCCCATTTCTGATACCAACTGTGAAGTTAGAGAACAATCCATAAGTGCTCCCTCACTTTTGACATCAAATGCAGAATTTGAGGAGCCCCCCAGCCACCCTTCTGACACCCATTGCAAGTTCAGGATTTCCTGAGTCTACTATCAAATTCAGTAATTTACTGGAATTGTTAGATAATTTGCTAGAACTCACTGAAAGTTGTTATACTGATGGTTACATTTATTGTAATGAAAGGATACAGATTAAAATCATTCAAGGGAAAGACGTATGGTGCAGAGTCAGAGTCTAGGAGTGTTCCAAATGTGGAGCTTCCAGTTTTCTCTGAGTGGAATCTTGGACATAACTAACTCTTCTCAGCAATGATGTATGACAGTATGCATGGAATATTGCCCAATAAGGAGGCTCATCTGACCCTGGGTGCCTAGAATTTTTATTGGAGCTGTGTCATGTAGAATATGGTTCAGTGTCGATGTGACTGACCTGTCTCTAGCCCCTCCTGAGGTTGAGCTGACACCATGTGACCTGAAGCCCCCTGTAAATCATATCTTTAGCGTATAGCCTAAGGCACCAGGTAAAGTTTTATCAGGTAGTACATTTCAGTACTCCTGGTAGTTGAAACAAAAGCCAGACCCCTTTTTGATAAGGGTGAACTCATTTTTACAGTTTTTTAATTCCCATTTGTGCTCTTATACTAGCGTATCCCCTGTTTTAAACTAAATCTGCCTTTACAAATGCTATTTCGTAAATTGGAACGCATCTTCCTTATCTGTCAGAAATATTTAACCTTAAAACCAGTTCACTTTTGGTGTGTTTTCTTCACCAACACTTTTTGTTTCATCTTTCTCACTCCTTTTCCCTGCCTGGACATTAAGGCCTTTTAGGACTAGTTCTTCAAGGGGCTCACTTTCCTGTATGCTCAGTAAGTTTTTAAAATATGATCAAGTCACCTGGTTACCCACCTCTTCTTGAGTCAGTTATGCATGCAATTGTGATAATTTATATTTCCTTAGAAAATCATCTGCTTAGTAGAAATTTTAAAAACATATTCACTTAGAATTAAACAGCATTAAGATTTTACAAAAATAAGGTTATATCTCTTGTTAATAATGTTGTATAGCTGAATTTATTTCCTTTTTCCTTATAAGCCTGGCCATAGGTTTGATTGTTTAAAAAAATTTTTTTTTAATGTTTATTTATTTTTGAGACAGAGAGAGACAGAGCATGAACAGGGGAGGGTCAGAGAGAGAAGAGACACAGAATCCGAAGCAGGCTCCAGGCTCTGAGCTGTCAGCCCAGAGCCTGATGCGGGGCTCGAACTCATAGACTGTGAGATCATGACCTGAGCCGAAGTTGGAAGCTCAACCGACTGAGCCACCCAGGAGCCCCTAGGTTTGA
This sequence comes from Acinonyx jubatus, assembly GCF_027475565.1. Taxonomy (NCBI): domain Eukaryota; kingdom Metazoa; phylum Chordata; class Mammalia; order Carnivora; family Felidae; genus Acinonyx; species Acinonyx jubatus. The sequence goes on along the minus strand of NC_069381.1, from coordinate 96,217,031 downwards.
TTGTTTTATTGGTCATTTGAGTGATCAGTTCTTGAAGTCACTTATTCTGCTCTTTAAAAGCATTCTAGGGGCATGCCTGGGTGGCTCAGTCGGTTGAGCAGACTCTTGATTTCAGCTCAGGTCATGATCTCTTCGGTTCATGAGATCGAGCCCCATGCCCTGCTGACAGCACAGAGGCTTCTTGGGACTCTCTCTCTCTCTCTCTCTCTCCCTCTCTCCCTCTCTCCCTCTCTCCCTCTCTCCCTCTCTCCCTCTCTCCCTCTCTCCCTTTCCCTCTCTCTCCCTCCCCCCCCACCCCCGTGTCTCTCTCTCTCTCTCTCTCTCTCTCTCTCTCTCTCTCTCTCTCTCACACACACACACACACACAAAATAAATAAACTTTTAAAAAAGTGCTCTGATTCTCACAGTTCTCTTATATCTTCATTCTTTCCTTAGCTTAATTTTGTTTTACTTTTCTTAGATTCTTATGTTGAATCTTTAGTTTATCAAAAAAATTAGTCTCATTCCATAATCATTGACTTACACGTGTATAGTTTTGGGGCTCCCCCACCTCCTTTTAAAGATAATTGCTACATATTATAGGGATAAAGAGGATGAACTCTGATGTGTCTGTGTATCTTTTAAATGGAGATAATATAGTACCAACTTTATAAGCTGGCTTATAAGGATTGAGTGAGAATTGTACCTATAAAGTGCTTAGCACAATAAGTACTCAGTATCAGTTTAGCTGTTATTACTAATATTGTGACCTGTACATTTTCTTTTTTCTCTCTTTTTAAAAACATTTTATAGAGGTCTTTGGTTTTCTTTATGCTTTATGGCCTTGGAAGTTGTTCTCAAAAAGGAAAATGGGCGCCTGGGTGGCTCAGATGGTTAAGTGTCTGACTCTTGATCTCAGCTCAGAGACTCTTGATCTCAGATAAAGCTATAGAACTTTATGAAATTTTGTACCTCAGAACATTACATGGTTTCTAGCTATATCATGTTGTTATCCCATCTCCTTCTTATAATTCTGCTCATGATACATGAATAAAATAAGTATACACTTAAAAAAAAAAAATCAAGAATGAGAGAAGAGACACCAGCGGATATTTCAGTGAATTTTTCAAAAGCTGGGAAATGGATTGAATATTTGGTGGATCTGATAATTGACTTAGTAGAGTTGAATGAACTACAACCCAAGGGTATGCAAAGGAGATATACACAGAAAGCCATGTGATTTAATTCCCAGAAATCTGTTAAGGATCAGGATTTAGAGGCAGTAGGTATCACAAAAGTTGGGCTTATTCTCTTGGGGATATTAGCTCTAGATGACAAGTGGGGATGAGGTTTATGACTGACATCAGGGAAGGTAAGTGTAAATCTGCATTATACTGTGGGACCTTCACTTCCCCAGACTTGATTCCAGATTGCCAGAAGTGACATTTTTTTGTTCAACTTTCCCCCTTTATATGGTTTTCTGTCCCCCGCCCCCCCCCCCCGGAATTAGAGGCCTTTTCACTCACTCTCTGGAGAAAATGATCAAAAGGGGTCTTCAAATGTTGACATTTGGGGTTCATTTCTAATTAAAAAGATGAAGCCCACCAGTTCGTAAGTTCTGCTCTCACACAGACTCTAAGTAGTTTTTAAGTACAGTAAAACTTTGGATTGTGAGTAATTTTGTTCCGCAAATGTTCTGCAAGATGAGCAAACATTTCTAATAAATTTTGACTTGATAAACGAGCGATGTCTTGCAATATAAGTAGTAGGTGATGCCGAGTACATGATCACAACTGACCCAGTGGTTCTTGAAATTTGCTTTGATATACAAGTGCTTTGGATTACAAGCATGTTGCCTGAACGAATTATGCTCACAAACTAAAAGGTTTTACTGTATATTTGAATGTGAACAGATGAAAGGATCATCCAGCATTTGAGGAGAGCCACCCTCATGTGCCATATGCCGTACATTGTGGGCTGTGGTGATAACTCTTCCCTCTTTTGTCTGGCTTCAAATATAGAGACTGGAAAAGCTAAATATTTCCTTTCTCAGCTTTCCTGGCATTTGGTTAGCTCTGGTCCACAGTTTATGCCCATAAAATACAAATGGAATTCTGCTTAGTTTGTAATTTTTAAAAGGGACAAATGTTGCTGGTATCAGCCCTTTTCCAGCTTTTTCCTTCCTTGAATTAGGATGTGATGCCTGGAACTGTGGCACCATTATATGCTCATGAAGGTAAAGCCAAGATCATCTGAGAGATTCTAGCTTTGATGTTATTTAAGTAACATCATCAGCTACATTTGGTCTTGTTACATGAGTCTTTATTAGTCACTACAGGTGTACACATTCTGATTGACACAGCTACCTACATGAAAGAGACCAAGACACTGAAAAAAAGGTCATGAAAAGCATAAGATAATATAGGAATAAAAGGAAATATAAAATCAAAGTTATGACATCCCGAGAGATATGACAAGCTATTGGTCACAAAACAAGGATAGAATCTTTGTAAAAGAATTCATTAAAAGAAGAAATAGCTCCTGGAAGTATGATAGCCGAAACAAAAATTAATAGGTTTGGTAGATAAATTCTAGTTTGTCTCCTAGAAAATAGAGCAAAAAGAGAAAATAAAAAACAGGTAAGAAAATGACAAGGGGCACCTGGGTGGCTCAGTCGGTTAAGCCTCTGACTCTTGACTTCTGCTGAGGTCATGATCTGATCGTTTGTGAGTTCTAGCCCCACATCAGGCTCTGCACTGTCAGTGCTTGGGATTCTCTGTCTCCCACCCTCTCTCTGTCCCTCCCACACTTGCTCTCTGTCTCTCTCAAAAATAAACATTTTTAAAAAAAGAAAGAAAATGACAAGATACCCAACAGCCAACCAGTATGAATTACAGAAAAAGAAGTGATCAAATAGTAATTCAAGAAGTTCTCCTAAGAACCTAGCATTGCCAGTCTGAAATGACCCATTTAGTGCCCAGTATGTTGATTAAAAAAAAGACCCACGAGAAAGTATATATCATTATAAAATGACAGTATGTTATGGATTAAAGTGAAGATCAGCAAAGTTTCCAAAGTAGGCAACATGTAATGAAATGGAAATCTAAATAGGATCTTTATTTAAAAAAAAAAAAAAATTTTTTTTTTTTAACGTTTATTTATTTTTGAGACAGAGAGAGACAGAGCATGAACAGGGGAGGGTCAGAGAGAGGGAGACACAGAATCTGAAACAGGCTCCAGGCTCTGAGCTGTCAGCACACAGCCCGATGCGGGGCTCGAACTCACGGACCGTGAGATCATGACCTGAGCCGAAGTCGGACGCTTAACCGACCGAGCCATCCAGGCGCCCCTAAATAGGATCTTTAAATACAGTAATACCCGGAGATAGAAGATGCTGGAACAGTGATTTTAAAAGTTGGGAGTAGGGGCGCCTGGGTGGCTCAGTTGGTTGAGCGTCCGACTTCAGCTCAGGTCATGATCTCACAGCCCATGAGTTCGAGCCCTGCGTCGGGCTCTGTGCTGACAGCTTGGAGCCTGGAGCCTGCTTCGGATTCTGTGTCTCTCTCTCTCTCTCTCTCTCTCTCTGCCCCTCCCCTGCTTGTGCTCTGTCTCTCTCTGTCTCAAAAATAAATAAAAACATTTAAAAAAAATAAAAGTTGGAAGTAGGGAAAGATTTTCAACTTTGATTTCTATAGCTAAATTTTTTTTTTCTTTTTTAAAGATTTTTTTAGGGGTGCCTTGGTGGCTTAGTCGGTTAAGTGCCCAACCTTGGCTCAAGTCATGATCTTATGGACTGTGAGTTTGAGCCCCACGTTGGGCTCTGTGCTGACAGTTCAGAGCCTGGAGCCTGCTTCAGCTTCCATGTCTCCCTCTCTCTCTCTGTCCCTCCCCCACTCACGCTCTGTCTCTCTCTGCCTCTCTCTCAAGAATAAATAAACATTAAAAAAAAGAAAATATTTTTTTATTTTTAAATAATCTGTATACCCAACATGGGGCTCAAACTCAAACCCCAAGATCAAGAGTTGCATGCTCCACCGACTGAGCCAGTCAGGTGCCCTTTCTATGGCTAAAATTATTAAGGTGGGTCAGCATGCAAGGATTCAGAAACTGCTTCCCATGCACCTTTTCCTGGAGAACTATTAGAGAATGTGATCCACAAAAATGTTAGTAAACCAAGAAAGTTAATGTTGAATTGTGGGTGCCAGAATGACAACTGTATAGTAGCTAGATTAACTGAAGCATAAAGACTGAGGATATCTCCAGGAAAAAAATGGAACCACTGTAATATACTTGATATTGTTAGGTCATTTGAAAAATAATATTGACAAATTTTTGACATATCTGGTGGAACATGAGATTTATTAGGGATTAGTAAATTGAAAGTTAAGCAAAGCAGAACAGAGGGCATTCTTTAATTTCCCCCTCTCCCAAAAATTCTATAAAAAATGAAATTATTCTGATTACATTCCTTGGCTTATCACTGGACAATATTTATATAGTCATTCATTAATTCAGTAAATGCATGCCTGCTGAGTGCTAGGCATGGTATATTTCAGTGACAAAACTATGTAGTCACTATCAACGAGGACCTAAGTTTTCATAGGGTCAAACAGTAAATATATCAGATGCTGATCGTTATAGAGTATTTTTCTCTATAAAGCTGGGAAATTGGGACAGTGTACGTGAACATGCGGATGTGTAGGTTTTTATTTTAAATAGGGTGGTTTCAAAAGACTTCCATGTTGAGGTGGGCTTTGAGTGGAGACTGAAGTAGGAATGGGAGCACCCCTGCTTAAACTTGACAAGTCAGGGGAGTGTGTTTCAGCTTCATTATTTTCCATAATTTTATCTTCTGTTTTATCTGTTCCCTCCCCTGCTTCTTCCATCCCCACTGTCACTGTGTCTAGTTTACTTTGTAGCTGTTACGGCATTTTAAAATTCATTGTGAGTAGTTCTTAGGTCTTTGATCTTGTCGGCAAGAGTTTCTCTGGTGTCTTCTGTGCTTTTATTCAAGCCCAGCTATTAGTCTTATGACCGTCATTCTAAATTCTTGTTCAGATATATTGTTTATGTCTGTTTTGAGATATCTTGGCTGTGATTTCGTCTTGAACTTCCTTTTGGAAAGAATTCCTCCCGGTTTGTCATTTAGGCTGTTTCTGCCTTTTTTTGTGTTATAAAAGCTTGCTATGTGCCCTGCACCTGTGAGAACTGTATTTAAAAGGGGTCATACACTGTCCAGGGCCTGGCACTTCAGGAGGTGTTTTTGGTGTATGTTGCATGCACTGTTGTTGTGTCTTGGCTGCTCTGTCCCACTGGTCAGTCCTGTACAGAGCTCCTCCTTGCTTGTAGTAGTGGAGGTGTGCTTTGATGTGTTAGCTGAAGTTATAACCCTGGGGGGGAAAAAGGAGAAGGGGTGGCGAGAGCCTGATCCCATAAAAAGAAAAATGAAAGGGGAGAAAAGAAGACCAAACAGAGAATCAAAAAACTATAAGGCTAAGTCCAGAGAAAGGGAAGGGAAATTAAAGCAGACAGAGAAAAGGTGGAGAAAAAACAGAATAAAAATGCCAGATCAAACAAACAACAAAGATTAATAAGAATTGACCAAAAATAAATGAGATCTATGAGCCTGATTCCAAAAGAAAAAAAGAAGAGGGTAGAAAGAAAAAGGAAAATAATGAAAGAAGAAAAACAAAACAAAACAGTTGTCTGTTGATGCCTGGGACCAGTGGCCATGCTGGTCTGGAGGAGAGGGCATCTGGTTTGCTCAGTGTCAGTCTCCCTCCAGTAGGTTGCTAGGCACGGAGGGTGGGGTTTGGTTACCTCCACTGGGGCCCGCTGTGCTGTTCTCTGAAGTCCTACCCTGTTGGTGTTGGGGGGAAAAATGGTGACACCGAGTCTGTCCTCACCGGACCAGGTATCTCAACCCACGCTGTTAGTACAACCCACAGAATACTGGCCTTTGGCTTGCCCTGCTCTGCAGCTCTCCTGAGACTTCTAGGCACTGGGCTGGGATTCAAAACCCAAAGTCTTAAAGGACCCAGCTCTGTGTGGCTCACCTCCCCTGTTCCAGAGTAGGGCCTCTCCACCCTGCTCATAAAAGGCCTTTAGCTTGCACCTGCAGGGTCTTTTGTTCTTGGGGGGGCAATAAACCCTCTTCCCAAAGTACTTGGGGAGAGGGACTATTCTCTCCCAGCCTGCCCCTGAGATGACCACACCATGCTGTACACTCTGGGGCTGGCTCCCTCCTCCCCAGGAGCACACCAAGGCTCCTGGCCTTGCTCCGGAAAAAGTGCACTTCCAAACATCCCGAGTTTCAGCTCCTAGGGCTGTTTGCAAAAAAGAAACTGTCACTCTCTGTATTTCTTGTTCCCCAGCCGGTAGTCCAGAGAGGTTTTCCTCATGTGCTAACTTGATGCTGCACTTTCACAACCCCTCTCTCTTTTCTGTCCCTTTTGTCTCTCCACAGAAAGGGTTCCCTTCCCTCCGTGTCAGTGCCATTTTATTTCCTCTAATTCACATACACACACCTCGATCCCATCAAGCTGTCTCCCTCCAACTGTGGAGATCCTTCTGCCACTTCACAGATCGATTTCCTGGGTGTTCCAAGTGATCTGACCTCAATACAGCTGTGTTTGAGGGACGAGGAAAATCCCGGTCTCCTTACTTCTCTGCCATCTTAACTTCCTCCTTGAGGGGAGCATGTTTCAGATAGAGGGAAAGCAACTGCCAGAGGCCAGAGATAGCAGCATACTTGACTTCTTTGAGGAGCTGCATGGTCTGAGTGGAATGAACAAGGGGGAGATTGGTATCACGTGAGGTCAGAGGGGCAGAAAGGGCCAACTTATTGAGTTCTTTGTAGGCCATTGGAAGAATGCTGGCTTTTAGTCTGAGTAAGACACTCAAGTTTTGAGCAGTGGAGTGATTTGACTGATTATTGTTTTAAAATGATCTCACTGTAGTGAGGAGAGATTGAACTGGGGCAAAGATAGAATGATTTCAGGAGTAGATTCCTTAGTGTCCCTTACCCATTTAGCCCATCCCCCCTCCCACAATCCCTCCAGTAACCCTCAGTTTGTTCTCCATATTTATAAATCTCTTGTGTTTTGTCCCCCTCCCTGTTTTTATATTATTTTTGTTTCCCTTTCCTTAGGTTCATCTGTTTTGTCTCTTAAAGTCCTCATATGAGTGAAGTCATATGATTTTTGTCTTTCTCTGACTGACGAATTTCACTTAGCAGAAAACCCTCCAGTTCCATCCACGTAGTTGCAAATGGCAAGATTCCATTCTTTTTGATTGCCAAGTAATACTCCATTGTATATATATACACACACCACATCTTTATCCATTCATCCATTGATGGACATCTGGGCTCTTTCCATACTTTGGCTATTGTTGATAGTGCTGCTATAAACATGGGGGTGCATGTGTCCCTTCGAAACAGCACACCCGTATCCCGTGGATAAATGCCTAGTAGTGCAATTACTGGGTTGTAGGGTAGTTCTGTTTTTAGTTTTTTGAGGAACCTCCATACTGTTTTCCAGAGTGGCTGCACCAGCTTGCATTCCATACAGATACTACTCTTGTCTTAATTCTTAGCAGTTTTAATATACAAAGATTTGATCGTTCAGACACCCTAGTCTTTGTTCTTTGAACTTCTTTCTAAAGTTTGTGCCCTTTACATTACCACTCACATCCGTGATTGTACACTAGACCTTGGCATTTCCAATAGTTGTATTCAAGTTGAAGCATTCCTCTCTCTGACTACATCTTCTGTCATTCCCAGCTCATTCTGCTTAGTATCAGACTTCCACAGTTATTTGCCACTCAGTAACTTATTTTAGTCCATTGATGCCACTACTCTACTCTTTCACTTTACCTCATTCCATTATGTTCTCAACCCTCTTCCAGTTTAATTTTAGGCTGATCATTCTTACTCTCTTGCGTTTAGCCTTGACTCCTATATCCCACTTGGTATAACTCTCTTGGCAAAACCACAATCTTGATTAAACCCAGCTTCCCTTCTGTCATGCTTTGCTTATGCAGCTGACCACCATGAGAGAAAAAACACATGATACCACCGGTCCTGTTCTCAATTCATGACCATTTATCTCAAGTAGACTCTCAATGTTACCTGGCAGTCATACTGTGCATTAGCAGTGTTTCCTGTCTTAAATGTCCGACATTTTATCCTCCATCCTCATTCGCAGACACTGGCACTGCTTCTTACTTCAATGAGAAAACTGAAGCACTACAAAGAACTTATGCAGTCTTCCTCTACCATATCTACTTGTCACCAAGCACCTGCACCCACATTTCTACATCTGTCTGTTATCTTAGTTGAAGTCTCTTCTTCTATGAAGCCAGTTTCTCTCCTTATGCCTTAGATTCCATCTCATCTCAAGCAGTTGAGGAAATTGCCTCAGCAGTTTGACTTTCTCTGCTAGTGTCAGTTTTTCACTTTAGCAGTTTTCCCACCAGTATTTTAATATTCTGCTATTTTTTTTCTTCCATCCTTAAAAATGAAAGAAAATGTTAAAACCTTCTCATCAACCCATTTTCCCTGCCGGCAGCTATCCCTGTTCCTCATTGCAGCAAAATATTTTGAAAGGATTGCTTATCATCATGGTCTCCTAATGTCTCCTTATTCTCTCTGTCAGCATTTTATCAACATTGTTCTTTTCAAGGTCGCCAATAACCATTGAATTACTAAATCTAGAGGTCACCACTTGGTTATCATCTAAATACTTGACAGATCAGCAACATTTGACATGGTTGATCATTCCCTCAATACATATTACTTACTTGGCCACCAAGAGACCACATTCTTTTAGTTTTCCTCCTACCACACTGATTGCTTCTCAGTTTCATTTGCTCATTTTTCTTCATCTCTTAATGTTGGTTGTGCCAGGCATTACTTCATTATCTACAGCTACAGATTTATGGCTTTAAATACCATCCATATGCTGGCGATGTCCATATTTCTATTTCTAGCTCAGTACTCTCTCCTGAACTTTCAGATTTATCTATTCTATAAACTGTAACATGTCTTCTTGAGTGTTGGCTTTCTCAAATATAATATATCCAAAATAGAACTGATCACTTACTCCAGTTCTTTTTCACTGGCAGCCTTGCCCTATCTCAGCTTGTGGCGGTTGCAGTTTTTCCATTGCATAAGCCAGAAATCTTGGCACGATCTTTGATTCCGCTATTTTCTCCTACCCAAACTCAAACTTACCAGAACATCTTTTTGGCTCCCCCTTCAAAATACATCCCTGAATCTCACAATTTCTTATTACCTCATTGCTATTAGTTCCATTGCTACTAGGCTGGTCTCAGCCATCATCATTTCTTGCCTGGATTACTGCAGTAGTCTCCTCAGTCATCTCCATACTTCTGCCACTGCCCTCCTTCTGTTTATTCTTAACTACTAGAACAGTCTCATGTCTGATTCGCTCCCTGCTCAAAACCTGCAGTGGCTCTCCACTTCAGAATAAAAGTCAGATTCCTTACGGTGGTCTGTACGTTAATATTTCATCTGCTACTACGTTTCCCCCTCACTCTGTACTTTCTTGTTTCTAAAACATGGCAGAGATGCCGCTTCCTGCCTGTTTTCTCTGTCTGGGGCTCTGGGTCCACTTGTTTCCATGGCTCACTTCCATACATCCATGAAGTCTGTTGCAAGGTAGTTTTGCCAACAAGATCTACTCTGAGAAATGTATTTAAAATTGCAGTTTTCCCCTTTACTCCTAATCCTTCTTATCCTGTTTTGGTTTCCTTCCTTCCTTCCTTCCTTCCTTCCTTCCTTCCTTCCTTCCTTCCTTCCTTCCTTCCTTCCTCCCTTCCTCCCTTCCTCCCTCCCTCCCTCCCTCCCTCCCTCCCTCCCTCCCTTCCTTTTTTATGTTGTACTTATCACCTCCTAAACTTGTTCTGTAATTCACAACTTATTTTTTGTGTACTTCCCATTAGAATGTAAGCTCCTGAGGATAGGTGTCTTTATTTTATTTATTGCATCCCAAGAGCCTAGAACAGTATTTGACACACATTTAGACATTTCATCTATCAGCAAATACTTACTAATTTAGATATAGGAAAAAAAAAAGGTATAATAGGCCTACCTGAATATAGGATGTCAGTTCTATCTTTTTATTTTCATAGAAATCAATTTTTAATTAAATAATTGAAGGGTACTTGTTCTGTATCTTTAATTGGGAGGCCCTCACTCTTTTAAAAAAGTATGTATGTATGTATGTATGTATGTATGTATGTAATTTCTGCACCCAACGTGGGGCTCGAACTCATGACCCTGAATTCAAGAGTTGCTTGTTTTTCCAACTGAGCCAGCCAGGTGCCCTGTAGAGGCCCCTATTCCTTTATTTGGAGTGTTTAATCCCATGACATTTAATGTAATTATTGATAGGGTTAAGTTTACCAGTTAGTTTTGTTTTTCATTTTTCTTTTCTCTGTGTGGTTTTTTTTTTTTTTCCCTGCTGTGTTTCAACTTAATAAACTGTTTTTGGTATTTCATTTTATATCCACCTTCAGGTTTTTGTTTTTTTTTTTTTTTAAGTTTATTTTGAGAGAGAGCACTTGTGTGAGTGGGGGAGGGGCAGAGAGAGAGAGAGAATCCCAAGAGGCTCCACACTGTCAGCACAGAGCCTGACATGAGGTTCAAACTCACAAACCGTGAGATCATGACTAGAGCCAAAATCAGGTGCTTAACCAACTGAGCCACCCAGGAGCCCCACTTTCAGCTTTTTAAGCTCTAACTCTATTATTTTTAACGATTGCTCTAGGGCTCATGATACACAACTTTAACTCACAGCCTCCTTATCATCATTTCCTACTTTACGAATACAGTAACCTTACAAAAGGATAATTCAGTTTATCAGACCCTCTTCCTTTGTACTAATGCCATATCATTTAATCATACATACTTTGTAAATCTTACCTTACGATGCCTTTTTAAAAAAATAACTGTCTTTTAAGGAGATTATGAGAAGGGAAAATAAAATTATAGATTTTCTGTTTTTCCATTTATTACCATTTCTATTTTTCTTTATATCTTCCTGTTTATATGAGTTACCATCTTTTATCATTTTCCCTTTCCTGACGAATATCCTTCAGGATATTTATTGTTTTGTAGGTCTGCTGCAGTGAATATTCTCAGCTTATGTTCATTAGAAAATCTTCAGTTTAGGTGGATGTTTATACTAGTTACAGAATTCTGGATTGACACTTTTTTTTCTTTAAAGATTCTAAAGCAGTCATTATTTGTATTCTGGCCTCCTTTGTTTTTAATGATACTATGCATATTGTTCTTCCCTGAACACCCTGTTGTCTGGTGCATCTCTGGCTACTTTCAAGATTTTCTCTTTTTCTTTGGTTTTCCCCCATTTGACCATTATGTTCTAAGATACATATTTCATTCTGTTTATTCTGTGTGCGGTTCACTGACATTCTTTGTCTATAAGTTTATGGTTTTCATCAAATTTGGGATGTTGGCCATTATTTCCTTAAGCCCCCGCCCCACCCCCTCCCCATTGTTGAAATCTTCTAGAACTCTCAATCTATAACTCTCGTATGTTAGGGTATTTGTTTTTCTCACATGGGTCCCTGAGGCTTTGATCATTTTCCTTTAATCTATTCTTTTTTAGACTTATAATTTTTCATTTGTATTCATTTTCACTAGTCCTTTAGCCATCTCTGTTTGCTGCTAAGCCCATGCAGTGAATTGTTTCAGTTACTGCACTTTTCTAGAATTTCCATTTCTCTTTTTATAGTTTATTTTCTCCGCTCAGATTTTCTGTTAGTTCACTCACTAAAAGATGTTTTCATATAAATTGTGTTTTGTTTTGTTCTTTTGTTTATTTATTTTGAGAGGGTGAGAGAGAGAGAATCCCAATCAGGCTCTGTGCTGTCAGTGCAGAGCCCAACGCAGGGCTTGATTTCATGAGCTATAAAATCATGACCTGAACCAAAATCAGGAGTCGGACGCTTAACTGACTGAACCACCCAGGCACCCCTAAATTTTGAATAAATATAACCCACTTAAAGTCTTTGCTAAATATAACATCTACACCATTTTGGTGTCCGTTTCTATTGAGTACATTTTTCTTTATTTTGAGTTATATTTTACTGTTTCTTTGAATGCCTAGTGATTTTTTCAAATTGAAGTTTGGAAGTTGTGGATGTTCTATTATAGAAACTTTGGGTTCTTTTATTTTCCTTTGTAGACTGTTGATTATTGTTCTATCAGGGAGTTAAATTACTGGTTCATCACCTTGATACCTTGTATAAGCTTGGTTTTCTGTTTTTTAAGGGATGATCTAAGGAAAGCCCAAGGTATTTCCCAAGCCTCTCTAACTTGGTTGGACTCAACTTCTAAATTCTATTTCTTGAAAGATCTTGTGAGGGTTTTAGGCTTTGTGGGGGCAGGATAGGCCTAGGATAGAATTTATTCCAAACGCAGTTTTTTCTTTTAAGATATGGCCTTTCTGGTTTCTCAGGTAGATTGCCTGGGGAGGTAGACAAAGTCTTTTCCCCCACTAGCTTAGGTGGAATTCTGTCTCTTAGAACTGCTTGGCTCTAGTTTCTCTGTTCCACAGTCAGTTTCTTAGCAACTGCTCTCTTAATCACCAGTGCTTGGACTGGGGTGAAGCAAGGAAGGTGCTTAGAGCCAATGCATAAGGAGGGGCTCCTTTTCATGGCTCACCCTACACTTGCACTTGCTCCATCTGAAAGTCAGAGCCCCCTTATGTTCTGCACTCTGGGTCTCCTTTGTCAAACCCTAGTCCCACCCTGGTACATCACCAACTACAGTGCATCACTTCCGGTGTGATGGAAAGAGCATTAGTCCCAGGGTGAGGGAAGCGGGAGGTGTAGGTTAATTACAGAGAAGATAACCCAGGACCTAACTAGGGGAAGTGAAGGAAGTCATTGCAGAAAAATGAGAGAACAAGATTTTGGTCTGGAGACAGGAAAAGAAGTGAAGGGTCAGATGCAGGTTGGGAAAAGCCCTGTGATCAGGATGAAGCTAAATGGCTTAGGGGCGCCTGGGTAGCTCAGCTGGTTAAGCATCTGACTCTTAATTTTGGCTTGGGTCATGATCTCACTAAGGGCTCTGCGCTGACAGTGCAGAGCCTGCTTGGGATTCCCTCTTTTTGCCCCTCCCCTACCGATTCCCCCTCCCCCCTTTTTTCACTCTGTCTCTCAAAATAAATAAACATAAAAAATAAATAAATGGCTTAGCATATGGAGAGTGAACAAAATTGGGTTGCCAAGAGCTTGCTTTTACTGGGAGCTAGTAAGGTCTCCTGTTAAGCCTTGCATAATCTCATGTTGTGCATGTACAGCCCAGATATTGACCAGGGACTTGTGAGGAATTCATTTATTTTGTATCTTTTTTCCCCCCTACTCCCCAACCTCACCCTGTATGGCTTCCTCCATTCCAGTGTCCTGTTCACGAATTCCAGCTGCTCAGTAGTCCCAAATTCTGACTTCTGCCTCTTGCCTCCTCAGCTCAGACTTCTGGGCTCTGTTTGGTCTCCAGTTCTCTGTGCCAGTTATCCTGAAGTTTTCAATGCACAGGATGGTGGTGGGGCTCTCTAAAGGATTGCCTGTAGTCCTGTGACTGAATATAGTTGCCGCACATATTTCTTTCATATATATATATATATAACTATAGTTATAGTTTCACATATTAGTTTTCTACCATTATCGTTTATAGGCCCTGGTGGCAGGCCAGTCTGGTATCAGTTATTCTGTCATGGCTGAGAGTGGATGTCATGTATGTTCCACCTTAATGTTTTTTATCCTCAATTGAAGTTTTGTGTATAGTTGGGTATTTGTAGATTGTTTTTTAGGATCATTATGGTTTAAGTGAGTGTGTTGAAAATATGAGGCATTTTTGTTAAAGAACAGGATAGTTTATAATAGAAGTCACTTGAATAGAACTATATAAGTGAAATTTTTCTAAAAGATTTTCCTAAGAAAGAACTTTTCTTGTAATTAGGCTTTTATATTGAAAAATAGATAAATGGGTGGGTAGATAAGATGGATGAATCAGCTTTAGAGCAGATATCTTTCATTCCTTGATGTAGACCTACCTGGAGAGCTTTAAAAAAATACTGATGCCATAGTCCTACTGCACACTGGTTAAATAAGAATCTTAAGTTATATTTTGGGTATAAAAAATTTTTATAGTATTTTAAAAATACTGGCAAATCACACCAGGTGATTTTTGTTATTCAGTGAAGGTCAATAACCTCTACCTTAAAGAACCTTTGCCAAACTCAGTTTTAAGTTTTTCTGTAAATTTTTGCAAAGTTCAAAAAGATTTCAGATAACATCCAAATTGATGGTAAAAATGACACCTAAATTCATATATATCCTCAATTTTCTCAGGGAGCTAGATTCAGAGCTGTGATGATAAATCAAGATTTCCTATCCAGATATATTGTTTTCATGTAGTATATTGTTGGACAAAAGTAGCTTGTTTATTGAACTTCATTCTGTATCCATTCAGCTCTTTTGTGTAGTAAATATTTGAATCTTCACCATATACCAGGTATCATGCTAGGTGATGACTGTGTATAGTAATAAAAAATACTGAGATGGTCTTTGCTATCTTGGAGTCTTACAGTCTATGTGAGACTTGAGATTGAAAATATGGCTCAGTAGTAGTTCACTTTAGCAGTTAACTCCAAAATAAAATTCATTCCTTTTTGGTTTTGCAGAAAAAAAGTTAATTTTAGGAGCATCTGGGTGGCTCGGTTGGCTAAGCATCTGATTTTGGCTCAGGTCATGATCTCACAGTTCATGAGATTGAGCCTGCATGGGATTCTCTCTCTCCCTATCTCTGTCCCACCCTTGCATGCACATGTGTGTGTTCTCTCTCTCTCTCTCTGTCTCTCTGTCTCTCTGTCTCTCTGTCTCTCTCTGTCTCTCTTTGCATGTGCAGGGTAAAAAGGGTACTTTTAGTATTATAGTTTGTGTGCCTATCAAACAGCTAGGCCTCAGATTCACTTACCCAGCAGAATGATTGTTTATGACTAGAAAAGAAGAATTGAGTATGGCTAAGAGTTAGCTTAAATGAGAGGAATATCAGGAGAGAAGATTTGAGAAATAAACCTATTCAGAGTAATTAGTTACCCATTTAGCAAAGTAATTAGTTACCTACACAAAGATGTGTGTTGGTAAAAATGTTAATTGGTAAATCATTACAAAAGTAAAAACTCCATTGCTTGGTCATTTTCCTTTGCAGTGGTGCAGACATGATTCTGATCATTGATGGTTTTATCTATGATTTCTGCATGGCTGGTTCCTATCTTTTAAAAATTTATTTTATTTTTAATTAATTAATTAAATTTTAATTTGAGAGAGAGAGAGCTGGGGAGAGGGGCAGAGGGGGAGAGAGAGAGAATTTTAAGCAGGCTCCGCATTCATTGAGGAGCCTGATGTGGGGCTTGATCCAGCCACCCTGGGATCATGACCTGAGCTAAAGTCAAGAGTCGGATGCTCAACCAATTGAGTCACCCAGGTGCCCTTGGTTGCTATCTTTGAGATCTCAGTATAGACTCTTCAAGAACCCTTTTCTGTGTTCCTGTTCTAGAGTTTTTTGTCACTCATGTCATCTCTATCACAACTCTATTTAAATTTTTGTTTTCTCCTTACTCAGGATGTAAGGGAAGGAAGAAGAATACCATATGTTATCTTGTTTACTGCGGTATCCCTACCCTTTGAATGCTTTCTGGCAAATAGAAGAATTCAGTGCATATCACTAACGACTGCATACTTTTAAAAAGTTTTAAAGTCACAACATCATATCATATATACAGAGAAGTACTTAAAAATACAGTGTAAGGAGTGACTAAAATATCTTTACAAATCTGGATTTTTGGTGTATTTTTATATCTAACTACTTGATAAATGAAACTTTTATTTCTTTAAAAGAGAACTTTTTTAATGCTTACTTACAATTGAGAGAGAGAGAGCATGAGAGGCGGAAGGGCAGAGAGAGGGAGACAGAATCCAAAGCAGGTTCCAGGCTCTGAGATGTCAGCACAGAGCCTGATGCGGGGCTTGAACCCATGAACCCATGAGATCATTCCCTGAGCAGAAGTTGGATGCTTAAGTGACTCAGCCACCCAGGTGCCCCTTCTTTCTTTTTAAAATGTTTGTTTATTTATTTTTGAGAGAGCATAAATAGGGGAGGGGCAGAGAAAGAGACAGAGAATACAAAGCAGGCTCTGTGCTGTCAGCGCAGAGCCTCATGCAGGACTTGAACTCACAAGTTGTGAGATCATGATAGGAGCTGAAACCAAGAGTCAGTTGCTTACCTGCCATCGAGGTACCCTGGAACCACTAGGTATTTTTTTTAGTTCTGTGAAAAAAACTTGCTGAGACACTAAATGGCATCAAGATTCAGAAAGTTTGGGAGCTTCTTGGCTATAGTTTATCCATTGTTTTATTTTTATTTCTTTTAAAAAATATTTTCACGTAATCTGTGCATCCATTGTGGGCTTGAACTCACAATCCCAAGATGAAGAGTCACATGTTCTATGGACAGAACCAGCCAGGTGCCCCTCTGTTGCCAAATATTCTTAATTGTATATAGTGTTTTAGAGATACCCCACTTCTTTGCCACATGTCTGTTATTTTTTTCCTTCTTGGTTCTAAGACCTTTTCATGTTGATTCGTTTTCTTTTCCTGAAGTTTTATTATTTTTAGAATCTTCTTTAGTAAGAGTCTAGGGTTTCAGTTTGTCTAAAAGTATCTTTGCTCCGCTCTCACTTTTGGAAGTTTTTTTGCTGTGTATAGCATTTTATGTATAGGTTGTCAGTTAATTTTTGTTGTTAGCATGTCAGTTGTACAAGCACATTGCCTTTTTGTTCTTAAGAGGTCAGTAAACTTTGTTTTTCTTTGAAGGTAACCAGTTTTTGTTTTCTGACTGCTCTTTACTGCTTTTTTGGTTTTCTCAATCTTTGGATTATGTCTTTCATCAGTAATCTCTCCAAATATTACATCTGTTCTTGTCCTTCCTTCTGAAACTCCAGTTAGATGTATATCAGACCTTATATCATTCTTCGTGTCTCTTATGTTTAGTTTCAAAATGCAAGATAGGCATTTTCTTCTGAACAATCTCAGTTCATGAATATTCTTTTTAGCCATGCTAAACTTCCATTAAATCATACCATTACATTTAAAAATGTTAAAATCTGCCAGCCAAACACCACCCCCTCTTAAAACCTTTTTATGTTGAGATGTGTTATCAAAAAAAGTATACAGCACCTTTGTATTCTTTCCTCATCTTTTTAAATAGTTGCCCGACCATTTGCTAGCTGTTTCATTCTTTAAATTTAGTAAACATAGATATTTTGCTTCTGTTAGTGGGTCTTTTCTTCCTCTTTGTTTTTCTGTTGATTTTTACTCATTTCCTTATATATATGGCTTTTGTAAAGTAAGAACTTTTCATTTACTTGAAAAATTATTTATGCAGATTCTTTGTCTAGAATTATGCTGGTTTTCTCATTAAAGGATTGATTTCCTTTTGCTAGTGCCTAGAAGCACTACCAGTTGGGGCCTTTAAATTTCCAGAACATTGTTTTGGACTACCAGATGATGTGTACTTTGTTTAAAACTCAACGTATGTGGTGCTTTGTGGCTTCTATTTCTAAGGGTTTTTCCTTCCTGTCTTCCACAGCATTATTGTAACTTTTGTTTAGTCCCTTAGAAGTGTTTACTCTTTTTACATCTTTACACTGAGGTGATAGTTCTTTTATGTGGTGTAGCTATGCACATGGGAAAGCATCATCACAGTCAAAATAGTGAGTGTATTTTTCATCCCCAAAAGTTTCACCTTTGTGTTGAAAGGTTATTTTGCTAGATAACTAAGTCCTTTGCTGACAGTTTTCTTTCAGTAATTTAAAGGTACTGCTCCACTCTGTGACTTGCACTGGTTCCATTGAGAAGTCTGTTCTGTTTTTATTCATCTGTATATAATGTATGTTTTCTTCCCTTCCAACCACTTTTAAGATTATTACTGGCTTTAAGCAATTTGGAAACAATATACCTCAAGAGTAATTTTCTTAATGTTTCTTGTGCTTGGCGGATATTGAAGTTCTTAGATCTGTAAGGCTATTTTTTTTTTCTTTTATCAAATTTGGAAAACTTTACACCATTATTAGAATTTCTTCCAATATTTTTTTCCTCCTTCCTCTCCCCATTTGGGGATGCCAGTTATACATATATTAGAGTTATCACAGGTGTCCCCAAACTCACTATTCTTCTGCTCCTCCCACCCTCATTTTTTTCTCTGTTTGATTTTGGATTGGATTAACAGTAGATTAGACATTGTAGAAGAAAAGATCCATGAATTTGAAGACAGCATTAGAAAGTAATAGCCTGTTGTCTTACTGAAGTCTTCCGTAACTGCACTATCAGCTGATGTCACTGTGTGCCCTTTGAGATTTAATTAAAGTTGGCTTTCATTCCCTGTTCTCTTTATGTGAGAATCCTAATGTCTTCAAGTTTTCTTGAAATTTCTACCCTTTTAGGTTCCCATAGTTGCTCAGAGTTCCTACTCTCTGCAATTCTTCCTGAACTCTTAGGGCTTATTATCATTTCCCCTTCATATAGAGCCTTAAGTAAGGAACATAGTCTCATTTTAAAATTTTCTTAAAAACATGAAGTCTCGGGGCGCCTGGGTGGCTCAGTCGGTTAAGCGTCCGACTTCAGCTCAGGTCATGATCTCGCGGTTTGTGGGTTCGAGCCCCACGTCAGGCTCTGTGCTGACGGCTCAGAGCCTGGACCCTGCTTCGGATTCTGTGTCTCCCTCTCTCTGCCCCTCCCCTGCTCACACACTGACTCTCTCTGTCTTTCAATAATAAACGTTAATTTTTTTTAATAAAAAAAAATGAGGTCTTTATGTGCATAGTAGACTTTTTGTTGTTGTTGAAGGATTGAGGTTTTACATTGTTACAATGCAAATCATTTAAAATTACTGGTAAAAATAGCAGTGACAACTAATTTTAAGCCCTTACAGTGCTTCAGTAAGCAAAGCACTATGCTTATTAAGAGCTTTGTGTATTTTGACCAATTTAATTCTTGAAATAGTCCTGTAAACTAAATATTAATTATAAATTTGTTTAAAGAAGAACCAACACACAGAGGGTTATCCAAATTATTCAACTGTTACTGTGAAGATGGAACATACATTGTTAAATTTTCTAAAGATTAAATGAGAGAATCCATGTAGGATACTTAGCACAAGACACCTGAAAACATAAGTAAGTTCTCAAAAGAGCTATTGCTATCTATACATTGATAAGTGCTTAGATAATATGATGTTTGGGACTTATTTCAAAGTAATCTTGAAGATAGAGTGGTGGCGGGTATCAACAAAATTATCTATAAATAGATACTCCAAAAATATTTATTTATTTAGAGAGACAGCGTGAGTGGGGGGAGGGGCGGGGGGGGGGAGAGAGAATCCCAAGCAGGCTTCACACTGTCGGTGCAGAGCCTGATGCGGGGCTCGAACCCATGAAACCACAAGATCATGACCTGATCTGAAACTGAGAGACGCTTACCCAACTGAGCCACCCAGACACCCCACTTTTAAAAATATTTTTTTTAATGTGTTTTTATTTTTGAGAGAGAGACAGAGAGCCCAAGTGGGGAAGGGGCAGAGAGAGAGGGGAACAGAGGATTTCCAAAATGGGCTCAGAGCCCAATATGGGGGTGGAACTCATGAACTGTGAGATCATGACCTGAGCTGAAGTTGCAGGCCTAACTGACTGAGCCACCCAGGCGCCCCTAAATAGATACTTTTGAAAATGGATGGTAGGTTCAGTGGAATTGAACTGCTAATATATGTTCAAAATTTTATGTTATTTTTAAAATGGAGTACTGAATTACAAAAGAAACTGAGTCAGAATTACTATGTGGCAGGTTTAAAAAATGTTTCCCTAGATACTAGTTTGGTTATAAACTAAGATGATACATTTTTCTAGAAGTGCCAGAGTAAAATCTTATCAATTGTTACATGCTGACAGTTATTAAATAATACTGTGATTACTTGGTGAGTAGCATCCCTGTACAGCTCAGGACCTAGTAAGACTAAATGTGCATTCAAAAGTTATAGTTTGGGGGTGTCTGGGTGGCTTAGTTGGTTAAGTGTCTGACTCTTGATTTCAGCTCAGGTCATAATACCAGTGTTGTGGGATTGAGCTCTGAGTCAGTCTCCGTGCTGAGAGTGGAGCCTGCTTAGCATTTTCTCTCTCCTTCCTTCTCTCTGTCTCTGTCTCTGTCTCTCTCTCTCTTTGCTCCTTCCCTGCTTGCACTCTATTTCTCAAATAAATAAACATTTTGAAAAAAGTTATGGTTTGAAGTTAGTAGATAATTGACTCTCAGTCTTTTTACCTTTTTTAAAACATAGTTTTTACTTTTATTTTAGAGAGAGAGCATGAGTGACGTAGAGGGGGAGAGGGAGGAAGACAGGAAGAGAGAGAGAATCTCAAGCAGGCTCCACACCCAGTGCAGAGCCTGACGTGGGTCCCTGTCCCATGACCTTGGGATCAGGACCTGAGCCAAAATCAAGAGTTGGTTTCTCAACGCACTGAGCCACCCAGGAGCCCCCTCAGTCTTTTTAAAAAAACTGTTCTTATTCATCTCCCAGTCTTTACTTATGAGAACCATGTTTTCAAGAATTTCTGAGCAAACTGCATTAAACAGTAATTTATTTCTCAATAATAAAAAACACATATAATCCATGATGATGATTTCTGTTCAAAAGTAGATAACCAGTGGTATATTTAGTATACTCAGTTTCTATAATTCTAACCAAAACCACTGAAAGTCTTACCTAGCCTGTTGTAACTAAATCATGGGCACCTGTAATTTTTACCTACACATTTTGAAATGCTGAATATAGCTCATTGTGAGTAGAAGCCCAGGTTAAGAATCACTACTTCTGCTTCATATGCAAGATTAGCACCTAAGAAATGGCTTTCGTGTATTTACATGTTAATCAGAATTATACTTAATCTATTTATATGTTATTCTTTTTTTCCTCCCCATTTCTATAATTTTGATTGAAAATGCAGTGTTACTCTGGCTAAGAGAATCAGAAGTAACTTGTAGCCAAAATTACTTCCATATTGCTTTTTTGTTGTTCAAGCTCCATTTTTTTCTTCTGAGTATATAATTGAAATTAAACAAGTGAACAGAGACAAATCTGATTATCACTATTCATTCAAGCTCTTTTTTTTTTTTTTTTAAATTTTTTTTTTCAACGTTTATTTATTTTTGGGACAGAGAGAGACAGAGCATGAACGGGAGAGGGGCAGAGAGAGAGGGAGACACAGAATGGGAAACAGGCTCCAGGCTCTGAGCCATCAGCCCAGAGCCCGACGCGGGGCTTGAACTCACGGACCGCGAGATCGTGACCTGGCTGAAGTCGGACGCTTAACCGACTGAGCCACCCAGGCGCCCCTCATTCAAGCTCTTAATTGTTCACTATTATTTATTATCTGAAGGCAGTTTAAGCAAAATGTGCAAGTCTTTTTTTTAGCATCTGACATTTCTCTACTTTTCTAGTTTTGCTTTCTTTTCCTTAATCTTGAAAATGACAGCGTCAGAACTGTGTAGTTTTATACATTCTGATTTTTTTTTTCCCAGCGAGAGAGAGCTTACCTTCCTCCTAAAGTTTATCTCAAGCACTCTTAATTATCCTTAAAACATCCAGCTCAGATGTTAACTCCAGTATAAGTGGAGGAAAGGACACATACTTAAATGTAGGTATATCATAGTGTGTTTGCTTACTACTTGCTCACATGAATCAATAAGATACTTCTGTGCCTTTTTTTTTTTTTTTTTTTTTTACATTTATTTATTTTGAGAGAGAGAATGTGAGCAGGGGAGGGGCAAAGAGATAGGGAGAGAGCTATTCCCAAACAGGCTCTTGGCTGTCAGTGTGGAGCCTGACACAGGGCTTGATCACATGAACTGTGAGATCATGACCTGAGCCGAAATTAAGAGTTGAACACTTAACCATCTGAGCCACCCAGGTGCCCCAAGAAGATATTTCTAGAAGCAAGATTCTAAAACATTTATTTTTAGGTGAAAAGAGAAATACATTTGTATAGGGTTAAATTTTACAAATTAAAATTTTGTGAATTATGATACCAGTTGACCTTTCTACCAAACGCCTTTCTATTTATGACATAATCTAACTCAAAATCAAATTAGAGTCACAAAGATCTTTCTTCCTCCCAATCTAAAGCTCACGGAGTTTAAAAGGTTAGCATGGTAATCTCATATTCCCACTTCATTTGTACAGATTTAACAAAGTAAAATTTTATTTTGGATATGGAGAAATTATTATGGAATAAATCAAATGTTCTTCAATGAAAGAATGAAATGAAACAGGAATCTTTAGGTTACCTGTCTTATAGTAGATAGTTTTATTTTGAAATTAAAATACCCTTGTCCTTTTGTGCTACTTAATACCTTCAAAGGTATAATACAAGGTATACAAGTGCTAGACTTTACATTATACATGGGTGGGGTTATTTTTGCTTTAAAGAAATTCTTAAAAGTCATAAAGTGGTCAATTTTGTTATATATATTTTACTACAATAAAAAATTCTTCGAATCATCGCACAAAATAAAAACCTCACTTGCTCTGTAACACCAGTCCTTATATTGCTCTACATTTTGCTTTCTGCTGCCCTCCATTTTTCCTTTTCCTCTTGAACCTAGCACTGTGAAACTTTCCTTCATCTTACCAAACTTTCCTTAGTGGTCACAACTTCCATGGCCTTTTCTCCCTTGATTGAGATCTTCACTGAAGACACAAACATCTAGATGCTCATAGTCTTCCTATTAATACCAGTTCCTGCCTTTACTTTAGTGATTTTAGTAGCTACATAGACAGTTGTAACTTTGTCAGTATGTTGAACTCATTTCCAGTGGCATTTTGCATGTGCCTTAGGTAGGCATTTAATTTTAGGTAATCCTATGGACCTTACTTTAACTAGAGCCATGTAAACTCCCAAATCATCGTAGATGCTGGTATCTCCATTGTCTAAGCTTGTTTGTGCAACTATGCTAGCTTGTATTATGTTTTGATACCTTATCTGAGTTATTGTCAAAGAGTTCTAGCTGATCATCCTGTTTTCCCTTTTCAGATTTACCTTTTCTATGTCTGATGAATTTCCTAGAACATAAATCTGATTATTACATCTTGGTTAGAATTTTTCAAGGGTTTCCCATTACTGAGAAGATAAAATCCAAATATTAGCATGGTATACCCAGCCCTCAGTCCGATTCTGGATTTTATTAATTATTATCTCCTATTCTGACCTTTGCATGGCTTTCATTGGCTAAATTGAAGTCTTTGTAGTTCCCCAAATATGCCTCTGCATTTAGCATAGGATATTATTTTGACTTCCCTGTGAAGCTTTCCTTGGTATCAAGGCTGACTTAAGCATTATGTTCTTTTTTCAGTCTATATATATTTCCATTATAGCTCTTATCACCGTATGGTGTCATTTCATATGTGTGCCTATTTATTACAAGAATATGAAGAATAATGGATTTATTGTTTTTTTACTCATGTATTCCCTAGCATACAGAAGAATCCCAAAAATATTTGTTGACTTAATGAGCAATTTACACAAAGGAAATAAAACCAGCAAAGAAAACCATTCTACCTTCCTAGTAATCAAAGAACTGTAGTCTTTACTATGGAGTCCAAATTTTCACTGTAATAATATTAAGGAAATACTAACATACACCACTCATGTTAACAAAGTTATAAAACTGGTGTTGGTGATTTTTAATTGATACAACTCTTTTGGAAAATTTTGACTAATATAGTATGGGGAGCTGAAAAATTATTTCAAGTAATGAATGTAAAGACAAGATAAAAATTAGATGTAAAATTGTGTATACATTATGATTACACTTGTATTTTATTTTTTATTTATAAAATTTTTTAATGTTTTACTTATTTTTGAGAGAGATACAGAGCATGAAGTGGGGGTGAAGCAGAGTTAGAGAGCGACACAGAATCTGAAGCAGGCTCCAGGCTCTGAGCTGTCAGCACAGAGCCTGCCACGGGGCTCGAACTCATGAGCGATGAGATCATGACCTGAGCCGAAGGCAAAGCCCGGAGCCCGCTTTAGATTCTGTGTCTCCCTCTATCTCTGCTCCTCCCTTGCTTACACTCAGTGTCTGTCCCTCTCTCTCTCCCTCTCTCTCCCTCTGTCTTTCAAAAATAAATATTAAAAAATTAAAAATAAATAAAAATAAAATGCATAATAAAAAGACTAAGGAATGTAACCGTGGTAGTTAGTAGTGGTTTTATGATGTTAAAGCTATGGGTAGTTTTCCCACCTTTGAAAGTATTTTCTGTAATGTTACAGATTTTATGATATAAAATGTATACAAGCTTCTCCAGTATTTGAATTTGAAAAAAAAAAATGTAATTCTGAATCAAAATTCTAATGTAAGAGCACTTGAACAGTTTTTAAGTAAGTTTTTCTGGTCTTACAATAAATAGCTTCTTAGGCGTGGGTCAGAAGGGAAGGGATTGGTAGTTAAAAGTTGCTCATGGTAGGGTGTGTGAGGCCAGCATAGAATGCAGATAATTTAAGTTATGGTCTCAAGATTGAATCATGTAGCAATTCTTTATTTTAAGAATTTCAATAGTAAATATTCTGCTTTAAATGTGGTTTTGTTTTTGTTTTAAGGTATCAGTTTCTTGAAGAAGCTTTTCAAAACCAGAAAGGTGCAATTGAGAATCTACTGGCTAAGCTTCTTGAGAAGAAGAATTATGTTCATTTTGCAGCTACTCAGGTGCAGAACAGGTAAGTGTGTTGCCTTAAAACCATAATTTCACTTTAAAAATTATTATACACACTAGATCCAGTTTAAATTTGTTTCCCTTCTGTATTAAGCATATATAGAAAACATTTTTAGAAGGGTAAATATATGTAGAAGTTTGAATTTGGATTATGATATGTGTTAATTAAGATTTCATTCACCAAAATTTTGAATACTCTTAAAATACATCTTTAACTCTTTTCTAATCAGTAAAACTCTATTCTTTGTAAAGCCTTAGTTAACGATGGAAAAAGCAGTTACTATGTAGAGTTGAATTATAAAACTTTTAACTGTGTGGTTGACATAGTATAGAGGAGAGACTATGAAGAATGTTTCCTGTAAAAGAAGCATTTTTAAAGACACTACTTCTCGCAGAATTATTATTATAACTTATATGTAACAGCACACTTTATGGCACATAGTAAACTCTCAAATTTTGACCATTGCTATTATTTTTATCAGTAATCCCGTCAGCATTTAAAAATTCTATTCAGGTTAATTTCTCAAAAAACTAAATTTATTGATAGGCAAGTTGGAATAAGTTCCATAAGTGAGTACGTTAACAAGATGAGGATTCTTGGGGTAGAAAGATGAACACTTGGAGCTGGCATAATTAAAATCAGTATATTCCTGGAGGTATGAATAGGATTAGTAAGCATTTTTCAGTTTCACGAATATTGAGACTTCTGGTATTTCTAGAATATTAAAATTAATTACTTTATTTAAAATGGCAATACTTAAAAATATTAAATAGATGAATGAATAGCGCATTATACATTAGACTATAAGGTGGCAGAACTTTCATCTTAAGAAGTGATACCAAAAGAAAATAAAGTGTACTCCAAGGTTGTAGGTAGTATGTAACAATGCAGTTGACTCTTGAACAACATGGGTTTGAACTGTGTGGGTCTATTTATATGCAGATCCCCCCCCCCCCCGGATAAATATAACATTTTTCCTTTCTCTAGCTGGCTTTATTTATTGTAAGGATACAGTGTATAATGCATGTAGCATACACAATATGTGTTGATCAACTCTTTATGTTATTGGTAAGGCTTCTGGTCAACAGTAGGTTATTAGCTAAGCTTTTAGGGTGTCAAAAGTTATACATGGATTTTTGACTCTCTGGGGATAGGTGCTCCTAACCTCCACTTTGCTCAGGGTGAACTGTATATACTTTACATGCACTAATTATGGATGGTTAATTCTTATGAAAATATCAGGATGTTTTAGTAATACTGCTGATATGTTGTGGGTGATATTGGAGAGGATAGCTAGCTGTCTTATAAATTACAGATGGATGTCCTTTTCAAAGAAAAGATACTTGATTCATATGGCAGTCCCATATTTTTGTACATATGTTTTGTACATATTTTGTATATATGTTCCTGAATCTATGTATAGAGAAGTAGAACAAGAAGTTTATGTGTTACGAAATTGCAAAGGGTTGGAGAAATTCATGATTTCATCTCCAGAAAGATTTTTTTTTAAAGTATTGAAATCTCCAATGTTTCTTTCCCTTTAGACACATAATGACCTATATCTCCATTTTTTAATGTACATTGATTTCTTTCTTCACAATTGAACATGTAGTAGACATGCTTAAACCAAAGGGAGTCTGACAGTGGCTAACTGTTCACTACTTTTAGCAAGCTTAATAATTTCACTATTTGGCGGAGTCATTTTAAGTTAGAATCCTACATTATCATTAGTAATCAGCAGTCTTACTTTTAAAAAGACATTTTCCAATCACATTAGTAAGGACAAAATTGAATAAAATTTTCAAATAAGTGCCCAAACAAGCACTGAGGTATAGACAAAGGAGGGAAAATTATATTATTACTCAAATTTGAAAAGACAATTTAGAGGTTGGAAGTGTGGGTAATAGTTTGTAAAGAAGTTAGAATGTATAAAAGTTGAAGGCTACGTTCTTTGGTTGTTTAACATTTTACACATTTATATGGGTAGGATTCTCCCCCACCCATGAAATAGGTATCAGCAATTTCATTTTTGCAGCTGAAACCTTCCTATTCTAAAACATCGAACTCTTTTAAAACTGGATTGAAAATGTTTTATGCCCTTAATTCTATATAGTAGGAAAATTATTTTGAGAAGAACCTATGGAAGGAGGGGGCACATTTTAAGTGGTTCAGTTGTAAGTGAAAATAAATGCTTCTAAGCTTAATTCTTATTGTTTCAACAGATAATTACTGTTTGCAACATTGTTCTTTTGCACATTGTTTTTGAAAGCATTAAGTAGATCCAGTGTGCCAGATTTGACACTAAATAGCAGTTGTTGATGTCAGATGTTTATATATCACATTCATGTCACAGGAGCTAAAGGAGATTGCCATCTAGATTAATAAACTACCTTTATGAATTTAATTTAAAATTACTAAATATTTAATCCATTCTTTGTCTGTATAAATAACTTGTTTAGACCAAACTGAGTGCTCAGGTCTACCGAAACATAAGTTGTACATTTTGACAAGGGTTTCATTTTAATTACTTGCTTAAGTGCCCAGTTGGATGAATTTCTGTAACAGTTGATGATTCAGAGACATAGGATAAGTTGATAACCTAATGATGCATTTCTCTTATTCAGGATAAAAGAAGTAAATGAGACTAACAAACGAGTAGAACAGGAAATTAAAGTGGCCATTTTCACCCTTATCAATGAAATTAATAAGAAAGGAAAATCTCTCTTACAGCAGCTAGAGGTATGGTTCAAAACCAAAATAAAACAACAACTGCTTCTCTTGCTCTTTAGCTGTTTTTAATGTTTATTGAAAGGTCTTTTAGATTGGTTGGGGGGGTATGGAAATAAAGACAAATTAAAAACATTTTTCATTTCATTTTCTATTGGAAAATAGAGCTTTACTGAGTTAGTTAATTTGCGGCCCAATTCAGTAATACTGATTTTAGCTGTATAAATGAGGAGATAGTGTTGTCCTCTTAAGATTTAAAGAATTATTACTAAAATGTGATATAAACAAAGACAAAGCCAACCTACTACTCCCCACTCCCCCACCCCCATCCCTGAATATAGGGCCTCAATTTGACTTTTACATGTGAATGTATACTGGGGTCTGCTTGAGTCATTTGTGTTTTACTTTATTTTAAAAATATTCTATAGTTTTGCTAAAATGCTGCTCATTTTGAAATTTATAAACTTTAAACTTATTGCATTTTTTAAGATTAATATGCAGATATAAATTTCCAGATAAGAATCCAGTCAGTTTGAAATCCAAATTAAGTTTTAAACAGAGTTGTCTCTACTGACCACAGTTCATTGGTTCTCAAAATTTGGTACTCTTTAGCAGGTTCAGGTGATAGGGGGTTGTGTTTTCTGCATCATCAGTAGCAATTTAAGCTATGTATTTGATTTTTTAAATTTCTATTACTTGTAACCTCAACATTTCCACAGATTATTTTCTGTTCCGTTCCCTCATAGATCATTGTAGAAATACTAGACACATAGTTACATACAAATGAAAGAAATTATGTTGGCAGTATTATTTCTGCATTTCTGTCTTTTGAAATACATCTTTTTATTGAGACACAACTGTGAGATTAAAAGTACTCTCACACATACCATTAAAGTTGGAGGTCTCTTTCCTCTTGTATATTCAGCTGATGCATTTAACTCGAATAGATTTTTGTTTTCAAAGACTCTTCGTGGAGAACACTGAGCAGCAACTATTTCTGATAACCTTTTGATAACCTTTTAACTTACTGCAAATACACTGTAACTTAGGTCGAAAATAATCGTAAACCATTTCAAGAACTTTTGAATGAAAAGATGCCTTTTAATGCTAAAATATACAAAAATACTGAATCATAAATCTGCCACACATGCCTAACATGCTGAATTTAAGGAATAGATGTTTTCTAGTGTAATATGTTCTTAAACTTTGTAAAATAAAGGTTTTCCAATGCTTGGTAGAAGGGATGATTTCCAGGGAACTTGTGAATCAAACTTCTATCAGTTGAATACTTTTATCCATCGTTTTGCATTATAAAATGGGCAACTTGTTTTCTTAGGAAAAAATTGCCCAATGAGTCAAGTTGAGGTGTTCAGAAAATGGTCAAGTGCGAAGTAGATAGGTTGTTTGGCATGCCAAATGTCAGAGCATATAAGATATCACCTGTCCCTTCCGGGAGTTTTAGTTCCCAGGTAGTTTATTTTTCCTTTGCAGCATTTGCCCTCAAATTGGTCCTTCAATTCTTATTTATGCTCTTGTTCTTTGAGAACTTTTGTTATTTCAAAAGGTTCCTTAACTCTTAGAGCTTTAAAATTTACCTTTTTCATTTTGTCTTTTAAACATATTTGAAGGAAGAGATTTTAACTTTAGCCTCCTGCTATACCAGTAGGTGGCACTGGTAACACAAAATTTTCTTTGGACCTAAAAGTGTGGAGTTGATTATATCAAATTTCTAAAGGTCAGCTCATTATGCCACAGATTCTGTATATTGGATTAGCCTAATAGATACTATTTTTATTTATTGTTTTTTAATTTATTATTTTTTAAAATTTATTTATTTTAAAAGACAGAGAGGGAGGGAGAGAATCCCAGGCAGGCCCTGGGCTGTCAGCGTGGAGCCGGATGGGGGCTCAGACTCACAAACTTTGAGATCATGACCTGAGGCAAAACCAAGAGTCAGACGCTTAGCCGACTGAGCCACCCAGGAGCCCCTAGATACTATTTTTAACAAAGACATTTTATCTTCTGAAGGAAAAGGGAGACATCAACTAACAATTTTTATATGTGGAATGCCCCTTTGTTAGCTTTGAGAACTAAGTTTTAGTTCTGCCTTTGTTTGCCTAAGTTTAGTTTCCAACTTTTCTTTTGATCAGAGGCTCATTCCATAATGAGATAAGTTAACTTATCCCGATTTTAAAAAGTAACGTAGGTATTGTGTTCGTTTGCAACAGAAGCAATGAGTTGGATTTTTCGTATAGAATTCTTCACTGAACTCTTGTTCTGTTTCAGAATGTTACAAAAGAAAGACAGATGAAGTTATTACAGCAGCAGAATGACATCACAGGCCTTTCCCGGCAGGTGAAGCATGTGATGAACTTCACAAACTGGGCAATTGCGAGTGGCAGCAGCACAGCTCTACTGTACAGCAAGCGACTGGTGAGACACATAGAGTGTTTATCCACAGGTCTTTACATTGATTTTATTAAGACTTACATTCAGTGAACTGTAGCTGTTTCAAGTCTAGATTTTGTATTTTTGCCAATGTAACCACCACTGCATTAAGATACAGAAAATTTCCATCACCCACAAAAGTTTCTTTGTTCCCCTTTACACCTGACCCTAGGCAACCATTAATCTTATTTCTGTTATTTTCTAGAATTTCATGTAAATGGATTCATACAGTATTTACTGTCCTGAAGATACACGATAAATCATTTCTGCCAGAAATGTGCACTTGATTGCTAATATAGGTAGTCTTTTAAACACAACTGTCTCATCTCAGATTGTGGGGCTACATGAGCTTTTTATGTCTTTACCATGTTTGTTTTCTCAGGTAATACTTAATTTTTAAGACTAATGTGAATTTTTTCCCTTCAAGATTACTTTTCAGTTGCGCCATATTTTGAAAGCACGGTGTGATCCTGTGCCTGCTGCTAATGGAGCAATCCGTTTCCATTGTGATCCCACCTTCTGGGCAAAGAATGTAGTCAATTTAGGTGAGAATTAATTAGTTTTTTCAGTGTGACTGGGAACACTAAATTAGGAGGAGAAAGAATCTAAAACAGATTTTAGATCCTTAAAGCTTTACTGTAACACATAAACTTCTTGGAAAATATGTTCCTCATTGGAAACTCACTTGTGCTCTGTTCGTGACATTTTGAAGAATGTTGAGCGTCTCCTGTGTGTAGATTTTAAAAATGTGTATTATTGTTGACTTTTCCCCCACATATTTGAAAATTGGTAATGACTGTTTTATGTAAAAAACCTAGCATATGGGGCTTCATTCTCTGGAAGAATTTATTAGATGCCCTAATAGTTTGTTTATTAATTGTACCGAATTGTCCACTAGAGGAGGCCCTCCAGGATGCTGATGTGTGTGAAAGTCACATTGAGGAATGTTTGAAAGATAAGAGTAGCGCTTTTTCACACAGAAGAGAAATGGGCTTCACTCTTGTCCACGGTGTGGACCTACAGACCATAGGCGAAAGTTACAGAGAGACAGACAAACAGCTCAATTTAAAACAAAGACCCAAAACTTCCCAACAGTTAGAACTGTCTACAGATTGAGGAAACTCACTTTGAAAGTAGTTAAGTTCTCACCACTGGAAGTGGTAAAAGCAGAGGTGAATGGATTTCTGTAAAAAAGTGATCTTTGTGTATATTAAAATTTGGCTATAGCCTTAGAGAAGGCATTGGCAAACTGTATTTTGTGTGGCATGGTAGCTAAGTTTGTTTTTTACATTTTAAAGGCTTGTAAAAATAAATGAAAGTAGAAGAATATATGGCAGATCTTATGTGGTCTGCAAAGCCTAAACTATCTGACCCATTAAAGGAAAGGTTTGCCAACTCTGCCTTACATCCAACCTTCCTAAAATTTGCCTTCTATTCCTAGAAAATAAAGGGCTGTGTGAGAACCAAGGAAAATTGTCATTTCTAGGGACGTAAGTGGCTAAAACATTCCATGTTTCCATGGGAGACAGGTTTCTAGCAATGTAGTACTCTGCCCTGAATAGTATGGCAATTCAAAGGAAAATGGAATCAGCATTAGCAGTCTTAGGTATCCTTGAATCTTGTCCAGGAGAATTGATTTTGACTGACTAGATGTGCCTCCTCCAATAACATCTGTTTCATATCTTTAATTTTCTGTACATTTGTGTAAATATAGAATAATACACAATACATTATTCTGAATAATCAAAAGTCAATTATTTGGCTTTGGACTATGTTTCTGATCTTCATCATCTTTAAACCTATCTCCCACCTCTGCTGTCCTGTCAGAAGCTTTGAGTGCTAATAGTTGTGAAAGGAAAGAGAAAAAAATAGTGGCAATCAAAAGTGGATGATTTAATCGTTTATATGCAAATTATTCTCATTTTTTAAATCCTTCAGGTAATCTAGTAATTGAGAGTAAACCAGCTCCTGGTTATACCCCTAATGTTGTAGTTGGGCAAGTTCCTCCAGGGACAAACCACATTAGTAAAACCCCTGGACAGATTAACTTAGCGCAGCTTCGACTCCAGCACATGCAACAGCAAGTATACGCACAGAAACATCAGCAGTTACAACAGATGAGGATGCAGCAGCCGCCTGCACCCGTATCCACAGCAACGACCACGACACAGCAGCACCCTCGACAAGCAGCCCCACAGATGTTACAGCAACAGGTGAGTATTAGAGCATGGCACGATTGATAAAAATGATGAAAGCCTCAAGACTGCACTCCGTCCTATTGGGATGAATTGCACATTTCAAAGTGACTAGCAGAGACAAAGCTCAAAGGTCAGAGTTTAAATATTTGCTCTGGGTTTGGCAGGGGCCTGGGGGAGATGTGACAAAGGGCATTAAAGAACTATTTAACATGGGATATGAAACTAACTCATGGTACTATGGAAGAGCAAAAGTTTTTATCCCTCCATTCCAGGTATTTTTTGTTTTCACGTGTGATTTGGGGCCAGAAAGCCAGATATTTTTTTACCTAAGATCAGATACATTCCTTAGGCATTTATTCAAACTATTCCCATCCGTGTATCTCTTTTGATTTCCCCTCCCCCATCCAAATCAAAACCACTAGTCCAGGTTTGGATAAGTTAATGTTGATAGGCTTTACACACACACACACACACACACACACACACACACACACACACACACACACAGCAGAAGGGATTGGGGCTAGAGTTGGGGAGAATGACTTACGCTTTATACTTTATGCCATTCTGTCCTATCGATTTTTACCATAACATTTTATCATTGAAAGATAAATTTATAAAAAATATTATTAAGCAAATGCAATGTCTACCTTTTGTAGCCTCCAAGATTGATCAGTGTGCAAACAATGCAAAGAAGCAACATGAACTGTGGAGCTTTCCAAGCCCATCAGATGAGATTGGCCCAGAACGCCGCCCGGATACCAGGGATACCCAGGCACAGCGGCCCTCAGTATTCCATGATGCAGCCACACCTCCAAAGACAAGTATGCCTAGAGTTACATTTGTAAGAATCATACAATTTTAAAATTAAAAGACATAGTTTTTCTTAAGCAGGTGGGGGCTCGGGGTTGGCCATTGATACCTTTGAAAATTTGATTAATGCTGTGTATCTTCTTGTTCCCCCAAATTACACATACACATGAATTCAATTTTAACAGCTTCTTTAATGGCATTAAACCCATTATATACTATGGGTTAAGAACCTCTGGTCTCGTCCAGCCAATTCATTTTACAGAAGTAAAAAACAAAGGTGCTTTTTATTTATCCACAATCACAAGAGGTAACGGTAAAGTCAAGATTAGAACCTTAGTTTCCTGAAATTGTTTCTCTGTTCTTTTCATGTGGTGGTGTGAACTTGATCTGTAAAAAGGACTTTGAAAACAGTAGAGCTGTGCTATATAATTTATTTATTTGGGTATAGCTTCTCTCTGCTTGTTTTTCTTTTTAGGATATAGATAATGCCTGCTATGAAAAATAAGTGTATTTTAAAACATGTTTTCTGATTTTTGCCTGAATAGTAGGTTATAGTTGAATAGGAGTTAGGACTATAAAATCAGGCTACTTTTACATATGATCTCTAGTTATAAAATAATAAAGTTCATTGTGGAACTGTTATAGTGATATTTTTCAAAGCATGCTTTAATAACCCTCAGAATGAGTATGAGGTCCTTGTCAAAAATAGATTCTGAACCATAGCCATTGAGTCCAAATTTCTAGGAGGAGAGTACTCAGAAATAGTAAACTTTTACTAACTCTCAGATCAGTTTGCATACTAAACTTGGATAAATAGTCCCAGTGCAGTGGTTCTTCAACTTTTATACGCAAGTACCTTTGGAAAGACTTTTGAAAAATAGGCACTCCCTCACATTTAAGACTGACATTTAAAAGTTCTATTATAGGGGCACCTATGTGGCTCAGTTGATTAAGTGTCCGACTTTAGCTCAGGTCATGATCTCATGGTTCGTGAGTTCGAGCCCCACTTTAGGCTCTGTGCTGACAGCTCACAGCCTGGAGCCTGCTTTGGATTCTGTGTCTCCCTCTCTCTCTGCCCCTTCCCTGCTTGTACTCTGTCTCTCAAAAATAAATAAAACATTAAAAATTAAAAAAACAATAAAGGTTCTATTATAAATTTAAGTTTATAAATTAAGGACATATTTACTGGCATATTGTAATTACTGACATCATAAAATCAAACCGTTTCATCATTCTTATAAACTAATCCAGTGGAATCCCAAATACTATAGCAAGCTCTTTTTTGGAAGTCCAAACTTTATTGTCTCTTTTATGCTTGGACCTGAATTTCTCTTCTACTTCGTCTATAGAATTTTATCTTTATATACTTATGTTTGATAGGTATATAGATCGGTCAGTTGCAGTTTTCTGTGGGAAAAATATCTATCTTAATTTAAAAATTCTTGTATTTCCAGTGACAGTAAGACTATTATTAAGCTTAAAAATATTATTTTGGACCAAATTTTCATTATAGTAATTGCTGTACAATTATACATAAATATACTTATATGGTTTAAGAATATTAGGAAACATAAAAAATAAAATTTCTGGGTACACATTTCTTTATGAGACAGATGGAGCCTTTTCCTTTTTCCTGTTCATTTGTGTGTGTGTGTGTGTGTGTGTGTGTGTGTGTGTGTGTGTGTGTGTATTTATTTATTTTAATGTTTATTTAATTTTTGAGAGAGAGAGAGACAGTGCCAGCAGGGGAGGGGCAGAGAGAGAGAGGGAGAGAGAGAATCCCAAGCAGGCTCCATGCTGTCAGCACAGAGCCCAGTGTGGGGCTCAATCCCATAAGCTGCGAGATCATGACGTGAGCCGAACCAAAATCAAGAGTTAGGTGCTTAACTGACTGAGCCACCCAGGCGCCTTATATATATTTGTGTATGTTAATTGTTAGAGTTAGAATTCAACATCAGTTTTTATTACTGTTTTTTTCTTGTTTCTGTTTTCTTATGATGCTTGGGAACCTGTTTACAAAAACATGTATCTGGGAATTAAAGTAATTTTTTCATTTTCCTGAATTGTTTGAACTTTTGCAGATTAAAAACTAAAACTTAGAATGAGCTGTGAATACTACTTTATGCATCTTTTTATCAGTTGACAGTTTCTTCATGTCTTTTGTTTTTGTTGATCATCTTATATCAGAACCCACTCAGAGATTTATTAACTCAGGTTTTTGAGGTGGGCACTTTGTCATCAGCTGAACACTTGTATCTTTGCTTGTCTCAGAGTATTTTCTGCCCCAGGGTCGTGTGTTAGATAGGATTTGAAACGGGTCAGAGGTGTGCTGTTTTAGGGGAGAGGGAGAAGTGCAATTACAGAAGGAGAGGAGAACCTGTAGACTGGCACATTCCTAGGGAAATTGGGTTTTCTTTGGAAAAAAAGTACATATGAAGGTTGAAGATCTGGACATTAGTTTCCATGAAAGTGTTCACATAGCCATGTACCCAAAAGCCCACAAATATTACCAGGGAGCAACTACACCCTTTGGAAGAGTGCAGAAGCTGCAGAATCATCAGACTTTAAGGCCCCTACAGAAATAAGTGAATGTTAGAATTTTCAGTGTTTAAAATTTCTAATTATTTATTTGTATATGTATACTTTGTTTCCCAAGGATTTTCATCTATATTTATCTTAAATGATCCTAACAGTCGCTTACAATGAGACAGGTGAGGTGTTACTCACATTTCTAAATTACTGAGATTATGTGATTTGCCTAGAGTCACAGGTTATTACAATCAGGAATTGATGTCATATTTCCTTTTGTACATTCATTTTTTTCTACCGTATCAGTTATATAATAGACAACTATCCAATTGTTTTTATTTTTAAAAAGACGGAAGAGTCAAAGAGGAATATAAATAGAACAGTGACTTTCCCGGCCTGATGTTTAAAAACTTTGGGGGCTTCTAGATCATCTATTTATGTACATCTTTGTTTGTAATAATGCCATGTCACCAGGCTGGCAGGTTGAAAATAATGGCAAATCTGCTTTTCCTAAAAAGTAGACAAAAATGAGTAGGAAAACAAAAAGGCTAAGTTTGAGTTATTGTTACTTTTTTTGTATAAGTTGGAGAAGGCTTTTTCCCCCAGTTTTATTAATAATTGATGTACATCACGATAAATTTTAGGCTTACAGCATAATGGTTGATTTACGTAGATTGTGAAATGATTACAATAGGTTCTGCTGATATCCATGATGTTATATAGATACAATAAAAAGAAAAGAAAGGAAGAAAATTCTTTTCCTCCTTGTAATAAGAACTCTTAGGATTTACTTTTTTTTTTAATGTTTATTTTTGAGAAAGAGAGAGACACACACAGTCGAGCAGGGGAGGGGCAGAGAGATGGAGATACAGAATTAGGATTTACTTCTGTTCTATATATTTAAAACTATGGTCATAGTGTATGTTACATCCCTGTTGCTTGTTATCTTATTACTGGAAGTTTGTGCCTTTTGACCACCTGCCATTCCCTCTTCTTCCACCCTCCACCTCTAGAAACCACAAGTCTGAGCTCATTTTATATGAATTTGTTTTTGTTTTAAGATTCCACATATAAATGAGATCATACAGTGTTTGTTTTTCTCTGTCTTATTTCACTTAGTATAATACCTTCAAGGTCCATCCATGCTGTGGCAAATGACAGAATTGTCTCATTTTTTATGGCTGAATAATACTGCATTCTAGACACACACATACACATTTTAGATACATACATACATACAACTTCTTTGTTCATTCATCAATGCATGGACACTTAGGTTGCTTCTGTGGCTTGGCTATTGTAAGATAAGGCTTCCTTCTTTGTTCTTAGTCACAGGTATCAAACACTTGTATATCCTTCCTAAACTAAAACTTCTTGTAAAGGTGTAGTTCACATTAGGGTATCCTGGCAGATCAAGTAATGATAACATCTTTTTTCCTAACAGCACTCAAACCCAGGGCATGCTGGACCCTTTCCTGTTGTGTCGGTGCACAACACTACAATCAATCCAACCAGCCCTACTACAGCTACGATGGCAAATGCAAATCGAGGTCCCACCAGCCCGTCTGTTACAGCAATAGAGCTAATCCCCTCAGTTACCAATCCTGAAAACCTTCCATCGCTGCCAGATATTCCACCCATACAGGTTTGTATTTAAGTTGAATGACAGATTTAAAAGCTGTTAATTAGGAAGCATTCTTTCTTTTAAATTTAGGAACAACATTTTTTGAAATTTCCAAAGAGTAGAGTATTAAGTATTTGATTTTGAAGTTATGTGTGGTAAAAAAAGATAATAAAAATTATGTGTGCTGAAACTAGCATGCCTCAATATTTTAAAGTTCTAAGATATCAGTTTTGTTAATCTTTCTGCCACCTGCCAACAGACAAACCTTATGTTAGACAAAGCACTCCTGCTGTGAGCTTGGATCCAGAGAGGACACCAGGACCCCAAATGTGGTCACATCTTTGCCATTCTTCTGTTTGGTCCAAAAGGGATGAGGTACCCCTTGTGCAAACAGGGTGGACTGAGAAAGAAAGTGGTTGCAAGGCCTAGGTATCAAGCACTTGTGGAGAGGAGCAGGAGGCATCCTGAGAGAGGCAGTGATGGTGAAGAGTAGAAGGTAGAAGAGTAGAAGGGCCTCTGAGGCATCTGTCCCTTTCACCTGTAATATTTTCCTGAAGAAACATATCTTTCAGTGCCTTATGAAATTTCATTAATTCATTTGAATTAAAAGCCTTTTATTAAACTTTTTTAGTGCAACGTACAAGCTTTATTTAACATAGGCAACAAAGGCAAACAGCCACTTATATTAAAGGGAAAACAGACTAGAAGAGATTTTATCTTAAACACCTTAGAGAGGCGCCTGCGCCTGGCTGGCTCAGTCAGTGGAGCATGCAACTCTTTTTTTCTTTTAAATAATATTTATTTATTTGTTTGTTTATTTATTTATTTATTGAGAGAGAGAGAGCGCGCGCGTGCGCACGCGAGCGAGCAGGGGAGGTGCAGGAAGAATCCCAAGCAGGCTCCGCACGGTCAGCACAGAGCCTGACTTGGGGCTCATACTCATGAGCCGTGAGATCATGGCCCAAACCGAAACCAAGAGTCGGATGCTTAACCGACTACTGAGCCACCCAGGTGCCCCAAGCGTGCAACTCTTTGATCTTGGAGTTGTTAGTTTAAGCCCCACATTGGTTGTAGAGATTACTTTAAAAAAAAAAAAAAAGAACCATCATATAATAACTTACTTACAGTTGCACTTAACTGAGCTCTGTTGTAGTGAAGAATACAGCTCATGCACCGTTATGGATGAATGATTTGTACGTTTTCAAGTACTCACTGAATACTACCTCACATATGTATACATTAAATTTGAAAAAGGTGTAATTAATGATCCCCAGATATACTTCATTTTTGTTGATATTTTGGAAGAGGTTATTTAAGAGAAGAATATGTGATTCTGGCTCATGAATCATGTGATGAACCCAGCCTGGACTCTGTTGGACACCAGGTCTCCTCCACTGGTCTTCAGACATCAGATGGGTTTTAGATACTGGTTAGGAAAGTTCTCTGGGTAACATGATACGCTGGTACTCGTAGTGCTTGTTGAAATACTTGTTCAAGTTGATAGATCTGCTTGTGGGCTTCCTGAGGGTGGGTGGGAGCAATGAGGCACCAAGAGTGGGCTCAGCAGACTGCATGTCCCCATTAAGCCAAGGCAACGACTTGACAAAAACATTTTATTTATACATTCTGTGTAACCTTTGAAGGTTATATATACTGAGTCGTCCTCTCCTGCATTGTGCAAGTTACTCAGAGTCAGGTGTTACCATGGGAGCAAGGAACAGTGTAATTACTAAGATACTAAGACCCTTGATTGCATTTTAATATTTTTATGGGTTTTATGGATTTTATAAGAGTTTTAAAGGATGTTTCTTTAACTTCAAATTGTTTCACAATCACTAACACATTGTGAATTCTCTTAATCTTATTGCTTCCTAAATATTAGGAGAGGTCTTTTTTGGCTGAGTGAGTTGTATTGGTGCTGAGAGGACTGGAAGATACAGAATGGGAAATTTGGGAATGTGTCTGCAAAAAAGTAAAATTTCTGAGTCATAAACTTAGAGTTTGCAAAGCACTTTCACAAGCAGTATTGTCAGTTTAATATGTGAAGTCCTCTTGTCATAATGGCACCCATATTTTATGGATGAGAGTAAGAGGGATTAGTGACTAGTACATGGAAAAGTTTTAATTCAAAGCTCACGCTCCTAATTATAAGGCTGGTTCTCTCCCTGCTCTCCATAGAGAGATAGTAGGGAGATAGTTTGTGATTGTAGGCCTGGAAAGGTATAGTACTGAGAGGCTTTGGGCAACCAGAGAGAGGTATGTGCAGTGTTAAAAGAATCATTAAGCTAAACACTTAGCATATGCTAAAGTCCTTGGGGATTTAGAATAAAAAGATTAATAAGACTTGGTTCCAGGTCTTAAACTTTGAAGAGGAAGAGGAAGTTTGCCAATGTCTTACTTAACGATAGTTTGCTAGGGCTATTCTGATCTTGGTTTGGTGCTTTCTGACAGAGACCAGATGGAGGAAGTGTAGATGTTCCACAGCTTTGAAAAGCTTGGCATCATATTAGACTTTCCTTTTCATCACCTACTTTTTATTTTTATTTATTCATTTATTTTTAATTTTTATTTTTTTTAGT
Organism: Acinonyx jubatus; assembly: GCF_027475565.1. NCBI lineage: Eukaryota > Metazoa > Chordata > Mammalia > Carnivora > Felidae > Acinonyx > Acinonyx jubatus. The sequence goes on along the minus strand of NC_069381.1, from coordinate 96,177,265 downwards.
GTTTATTTTAATTTTTTTATTCTTTATTTTTGAGAGTGAGACAGAGTGTGAGTGGGGGAGGAACAGAGAGAAAGGGAGATACAGATTCTGAAGTGGGATCCACTGTCAGCACAGGGCCTGATGCGGGGCTTGAACTCATGAACTGCAGGATCATGACCTGAGCCGAAGTCGGACACTTAACTGACTGAGCCACCCAGGCACCCCTGTGTTTGTTTATTTTTGAGAGCGAGAGAACAGAGCATGAGTGGGGTAGGGTAGGAGCAGAGAGAAAGGGCACACAGAGTCCTAAGCAGGCTTCAGGCTCGGAGCTGTCAGCACAGAGTCCACTGTGGGGCTCGAACCCATGAACTGCAAGATCATGATCTGAGGCAAAGTTGGACGCTTAACTGACTGAGCCACCCAGGCGTCTCTCATCACCTACTTTTTAAAATTGAGATACAATTCACATACAAGAAAATCCAGTTTTTAAAAATGTACAGGACAGTAATTTTTAGTATATGCACAAGATTGTGAACCATCACCACTACTTGCAGGACATTTTTATCACACCAAAAGATACTATCCGTTGGCAATCACTCTCCATTTCCCTCTTATCCAGTCCCTGGAAACCACTAATTTGCTTTCTGTTTCTATGGATTTGCCTATTCTAGACATTTTGTATGAGTGCAATTCTACAATATATGGCCTTTTGTGTTGGGCTGCTTTCATTTAGCATGTTTTCCAGGTCCATCCATGTTGTAGCATTTATCAGTACTTAATTCCTATTTATGGCTGAGTATTCCATTGTATGGATAGTCCACATTTGTTCATGGGTTCTTCAGTTGATGGACGTTAGGTTGTCCACTTTGTGGTTGTAGAAATAATATAGCTATAGAAATATTGTACAAGTTTTTGTGTGAATATGGGTGATTGGTTCTCTATCGTAAATTTCTAGTAGTGGAATTGCAGTGTCATGTATTCTGTGTGTAAGTTATTGAGGAACTGCCCAACTATTTTCTACAATGGATGCATCATTTTACGTTCCCATCCAACAGTGCGTGAGGACTTCAGGTTTTACACATTCTTGCCAACACTTGTTACTGTCACATTTTTTTTTTTTAACTTTAAAAAAAAATGTTTATTTTTGAGAAGGAGCATGTGTGCACACATGGGAATAGGGTCAGAGAGAGAAGAGAGAGAGAATCCCAAGGAGGCTGTGCACTGTCAGCACAAAGCCTGATGCGGGGCCCATCTCACAAACCATGAGATCATGACCTGACCCAAAATCAAGAGTCAGATGCTTAACTGTCTGAGCTACCCAGGTGTCCTTGTCACCTACTTTTAAAAGTAATTAGAAGTGGTTACCACAAAAACACAAATAAGAAGTAGGTAACCGTATGAACCAAGTGTAGAAAGAAAAAGGAAACCTGTCATCTCTTGAAGGGAGCTTATTATCTCTTACTTTCTCTCCTATCCTGTAGTTTCCATGGTATAGTAAGAAGAAACCTAGGGGAGACTACACGGGAAGTAGATAACTATGCAGTGTAAATCAGTAGTATTAACTGTGCAGTGTAAATCAGCAGTGAATTCAAAGTAATTTGTGGATATATGTTAATAGTAGTCATGATTAGCCATTCAATATGGAGTAGAAGTTGATCTAAATAGAATTCTTTCAACCTGAATTATATTTTATTTTGCTCTGCTGTCCATCTCCAGCATATTGATAGTGTATATTTGTAATTTAGACTTTGAGGTGATAATACATGATGAACCTGAATACTTTTTGAGTACATAAATGAATATTAGATTCTGTTTAGAATAGCATATAATTAATGGTATAATCTCATGATTTATTAAATTCTTTATAATTTTTCATATTTGGTGTACTTAGTAACTATCTGGGAACTATATTGGATATTATGAAGTCTTGGGAAAACTGTATTTCTGATATTCATATGTAAATTTAAATGTTACTGACTATCCATTTCTGTACTGTGCTGCTAGCACTGACTAAATGAATCCATCTTTTCTTCCCATTTTTACCAATCTGATAGGTAAAAAGGCATTGTTGATTTCATTTATGTTTCTTTTATTTGTGTGCTTAGTTGTGGTTCACTGATAATTTGTATTTCTTCTTTGGATTGCCTTTTTCCTTTTTTTTTTAAATTTCTTTTATTAAAAAATTTCTTTTTAATGTTTATTTTTGTGAGAGAGAGGGAGAGACCGAGCTCGAGCGGGGGAGGGGCAGAGAGAGAGGGAGACACAGGATCCGAAGTAGGCTCAGGGCTCTGAGCTGTCAGCACACAGCCCGACTTGGGGCTCGAACTCACGAACTGTGAGATCATGACCTGAGCCGAAGTCAGTCGCCTAACCAACTGAGCCACCCAGGCGCCTCCTGTCTTTTCCTTTTTAATTCATGGAAGTTATTTATATAGCACATGTTCCATGCAGTTATTCAAGGATACTCAAAAACCATTGATTTAATGAATAAATGAATTAATGTTTTTCCATACTTACAACTTTATTAATGCATGTCGCCTGAAACCTGGGGGTGAATGCTTCAACTAGCATTTCCCTGTTGGGGGCTGTAGTGATGTCATAGAGGCCATTTTATGTACTTCCAGTTTGCCTCTTCCTAATCTGTCCCCTCTTCTAGCCTTAGGCCTGTCTTGCCAGAAGTATAAATTACAGGTGGGTGAGTATAGAAGGAGTGGGAGTAAAGGTTATAGGTAACCTGAGACTTTCATATCTGTTTTGAATCATCCCCCACCCCCTCCATTATGTTCAGGTGTGACATTGTTCACTTTCCATCTGTGGCCCATATTAGGAGCTCCCCCCTCGTCCAAAATACTCCACTTAACTAGTTGCAGCTAAATATTCTCCTGCAGGTATGGCTTACAAGTGAATCTTTGGCCAGCAGCCGTGACCACTGGGCAGTTACAACTCCTAATACCCCTAATGGCCCCCCCCAGTGAGCCCTCTGCTTGCGATCACCCTTTATGTTTCTCGCCTTTAGCGAGAAAGGCGTATACTTTTTAAGAATCCTCCCTTGCCTGTGATATGTTGGGAAATGCTTATTTGGTTTTTCTGTCAATCCAGTTCTACTTTGTTTTATTTCTATAATTTTCTTCAAAGTTTCTATGTCGTTGACATCCTTTCCTGTCACCGTGAAAATCAGTACAATTTTGAGAGGAAAGGAGAGCAAGAAGTAAATGTATGTGTTCAGTTTTCTGAACATTTGCATAAAAGGTATCTTGCCTCCAGTGGGAGAGATTAAAAGGGGCAAGTGTGGGCACAAGTAGACCAAAAAAGCAAGAAGATTGGCAGTTATTTAAGAATAGTTTGACCACCTCTTATGGCATAGTATACAGTTTTTCTTAAGGTAGTTTTCATAGTTAAATAGTATTTACTGTTTCTTACGTAAATAATTTCTATTTTGTCATCACAGTTCTTCAGTATAGTTGGGAGTTTTTTTTTTTTTTTTTCCCAACGTTTATTTATTTTTGGGACAGAGAGAGACAGAGCATGAACGGGGGAGGGGCAGAGAGAGAGGGAGACACAGAATCGCAAACAGGCTCCAGGCTCTGAGCCATCAGCCCAGAGCCTGACGCAGGGCTCGAACTCACGGACCGCGAGATCATGACCTGGCTGAAGTCGGACGCTTAACCGACTGCGCCACCCAGGCGCCCCAGTTGGGAGGTTTTAAAGAGAGGAAATTGATGTGTAAGTTGTCCAGTCATCTGGCTTTAACCTGCTGTCTTGTCTGAGTGAGAAAAAGGCTCAGTTCTCCTGTGGACTGCCCCCTTTTTTGGTGTAATAAGGGGCTTTATGCCCCAGGCTAAGGGTTTTCTTTTGAATCTAAAATATTTTTAAAACTTTAAAATTAGGTATTGACTTGATTAAATTTCTATTCAGGTGAGTGATTCCAGCAGGACTATGAATGTTGAAATAAAGAGAGGAAGACGGGACAAGAATACTGATAGAGTTCTTTGTCAACTTTGAGAAAAGGCAGAAGAGTCAGATGATCAGAGCTATTTCATAGTAGAACATAAGGATTTAGTAGATTATTGTGTTCTCTCTTGAGCTGCCGGGTACTTGTTGAATAATACTAATTATAGCTTTGTTCACACAAACTTTAAACCATTGTGGGTCCTCAGGAGAAGCAACAAGGAAACAACAATTACGCCAAGTTTAATACAATAATCTGTTAGTAAATTGTGAACATAAAGGATTAGACTAATGAAATTAATAGTTTCTCCTCTGCTTTAATCAAAGCAAATTTCTCATTTCATTCTTTTTCTTTAGTTGGAAGATGCTGGTTCAAGTAGTTTAGATAATCTACTAAGTAGATACATCTCAGGCAGTCACCTACCCCCACAGCCTACAAGCACCATGAATCCCTCCCCAGGACCTTCTGCCCTGTCTCCAGGATCATCAGGTAAGCCATCAGAGGCCCTGCCTCATTTCTTTAACACTGTAAAAAGCTATCTGTCATTATAGTTGACCTTTGAAAACAGGTTTGAACTGCACGGGTCCACTTAATATGTGGAGTTTTTTCAGTGAATGCAGTACTATAAATGTATTTTCTCTTCCTTATGATTTTTTTTTTTTTTAATCTTTATTTATTTTTGAGAGAGTGAGAGAGAGAGTGAGAGCAGGGGAGAAACAGAGAGAGAGGGAGACACAGAATCCGAAGCAGGCTCCAGGCTCTGAGCTGTCAGCACAGAGCCCAACATGGGGCTCGAACCCATGAACCGTGAGATCATGACCTGAGTCGGACACTTAACCGACTGAGCCACCCAGGTGCCCCCCCTTATGATTTTCTTGATAACATCTTTTCTCTAGCTTACTTTATTGTGAGAAAACAGAATATAATATATGTAACATGCAAAATACGTGTTGACTGTTTATGTTATTGGTAAGGCTTCTGGTCAACAGTAGGCTGTTAGTAGTTAAGTTTTTAGGGAGTCAAAAGTTATATGCAATTTTTAACTGCACTGGGTGGGGGGGCGGTGTCAATGCCTATAACTCTCACATTGTTTTAAGGGTCAGCTGTGTATGTATTAGGATTTTCCAGGAAAACAGAACCAATAAGAGAGGTGTGTGTGTGTGTGTGTATGTGTATGTAGAGGGAGATTTTAAGGAATTGGCTCACATGACTGTAAGGACTGGCAAGCCATTGGGCAGGTTGGCAGGCTGGAGACCCAAGGGAAAGTTGATGTTACAGTCTAGAGTTTGGAGGCAAAATTCCTTCTTCCTCTGGGTACCCTAGTCTTTTCTCTTAGTTCTTCCAGTGATAGGATGAGACCCATCCAAATTGTGGAGGTTGATTTGCTGAGACAGAATCTACTGATTAAAATGTTAATCACATCTAAAAACACCTTTACAGCAACATCTAGACTGGTGTTTGGTCAAACAACTGGGTAGTTATATTCTAGCCAAGTTGACATAAAACTGACCATCATAGTATCATATCATATTTTTTTCCCTGATTGCTGTACTTATTTTTCTTCAAATTCTGTTGATGGTTTTCAACTAAAGTAGTATATACCTGTAACATACACTGTTCAGAACTGTATTCACGTCCTCTGCTGGATTTGTAGATGCAGTTACTTGCCATGTCTTATATTTTATGATACAGATGGTCAGTTGGAGAGTTCTTTGGTTTCACCCTCAATTTAAAACTTGTAAGGTAATGAAAAATGGAAATTAAAGAACAAAACAAGGATTGAGGAAAGGCAAATGAATTTTCAAATTGCAATTTTAAAATAAAAACTTAAATTTTATTGGAAACTGTTCACGTTGTGACTAATCAAGTCTGTGAGGGTACAGATCTCTTCCAAAATCCCAGTTGTTTTATTAACCTTGTTTGTCATGAAGGAATGAATAATTAAAGCAAATCTAAATGGATTGACAGTGCAGAAGTGGTTACAGAGTATATTTTCTTGGTTTAAATTAAACATTATTTCTTACTGAAATAGAAACAGACCACCTCATTATTTCTGGAGTAAAGATAGTTCAAGTTTAAATGTGAGTTTTTCATAAGATGCATCATTAATACAATTTCTGAGTGGTAGAATTTTTAAGGTGTAATATAATTATTCCAGGACTTATAAAGAAGGAGTAACTATCAGGAATCTAAGAAAGATATTTACCAGATGACTTGGAGTTGGATGGTAAATAGCTTTCTCTTGATGTGGTGGTAGTTTTCATTGATTGGATAGACTTGCTCTGAGGGGAATTCTGAGAATCATGTCTGGGCTCAGCTGACAGAAATTGGTTGAAACATGCCAAGGGTTACACATGCCATCCCTGATTTTGAGGTTAAGGCTAGGCCTGAATTCTAAGAATTGCTAAATTGCATCATAGTAATCTTTAATTCTGTAACTAGTAGGTAGAATTCTGAATATTCTTCCCTGCATTGATAATCATTTTATGTATTATTTTCCAGGTTTATCCAATTCTCACACACCTGTGAGACCCCCTAGTACCTCTAGTACTGGCAGTCGAGGCAGGTGAGTTTTAACATTGTTGGTGGGTTTTTTTTTTTCCCTTTTTTATAAAGAAAAATTTTAAACATGTATTTTAATAAGAATATTACGTCGAAATCCTATGCTTATCAGTCAGCTTCACCAGTTACCAAGTTATGATCATTTTTATTTCTTCTGTACTCCCATACATTTCCCCCTACTCTGAATTATTTTGAAACAAACCTCAGACATCTTATCATTTTACTTGGACTGTTTCAATGTATATCATTTGAAGAATTTAAAAAATTTATAACCACACAACAATTTTTGCACCTAAGAAAAATTTATTAGCTAATTCTTTAACATCAGTAGAGATCGAGTTACAGATTTCCCAATTTTTCTCATCCCTTTTTAATAAATGGTTTCTTTAAATTGCATTAAAATAAGCTGTATGTACATTGCCATCCGCAGATACGTTGAGGTCAAAATCAGATTGTATGTTGAAGAAACATATTGTTTCTCAAAACAGAGTTTTCCCCACCTTGTCATTTAAATACACTACTTGCTGTTTTTTCCCCTCTGTATTAATAATTTTGATGAGGAGATTTGGTCAGATTTAGGTTTGATTTGGGGGAAGGCTGGGTTGGAAGAATACTTCATTGGTGGTGTTGAGTACTTCCGTCAGGGCACGTAATGTTTGGTTGATTCTGTTTGGTTGATTCTGTGACAGCAACCATTAATGATCATTGCCTAGCTATTTTTTTTTTTTTTTTTACTGGTTGAAAATAATGATATTTTAATTAATGTGTTCTTTCTTTTTGTTTACTGGTGTAATCTATTTCTGTAAAGAAAATTTTTCTGTCATAATAATGAGTTGGTTCCCAGCACCTTCCAACAGTGACCAATGAGATTTTTTATTATTACCTTTATGAACTCATAAATTTCAACATTTTACATGTTCTAAACTATTATAGATGTTATTTTTATTGGGTTAAATTATTCCCTGTTTGGCTGTTTGGCTCCTTAGTCCTTTGGTATAACCCCAGTAGTCTTTGAAAACTTCCTTACTCCTGTTCGAAATGATGTTCCAGGTTTGTCTTATAGATTTCCTGCCTCAGGCCTACTGATCTCCATATCTTTAAGAAATCTTGGTTGTGTTAATAAGGAAATAGTGCTTGGAGACAGTCTTCTGGACATTAGGGGCACTCATTGCTACTTAAATTGTTTCTTATGCCTTTTTGGTGGACAGGTTTAAGAAATGGGGCTGGTGTGTGGGGTGTATTAACATAAAATAGAATAAATGTTGACTGATTTTTAGTTTGAATAATTTAGTGCAATGTAAGAAAGACTTAAGATACATGAATTACTTTCTTAAATAAACTTTTTAAAACATTTTTTTATTTTGAGAGAGACAGAGATAGCACAAGTGAGGGAGGGGCAGACAGGGAGGGAGGGCCTCCATGGGGCTCTAACTCAAGAATCTGTGAGATCATGACCTGAGCCTAAACCAAGAGTTGGCCACGTAACCAACAGAGCCACCCAGGTACCCCTGAAGGTTTATCTTATTTGGATGTGTGTGTGTGCGTGCGCGCGCATTCTGAAGACGGGTGCTATTAAAATACTTGCTTGACTTTTTAATTATGCTTTAAATAATCAGTACTTTTAGAGGAAAGTACAGATTGAAAAAGGTGTTCATTCTCAGTAGCAGTACGGTCTTACCAGTTTCTTCTCACTTCTCTTGCCAGTGGTTTTTGTGGTTTAGATAGAACCAATTAGTCATATACCTGTCCTCTTAGCCTATCATTTTGTTGATTCAAAAAAGGGTATTCTGGGTTGTTGACTACTTGTTAAACCCTTCTTCCAATTTCCTGCCCTCAAAAGCTAAAATAGAGTTTCCTTTGAGGAGGCTTTATGAACCACTGTTATTAATGCTGTTTTCTATAGATGTTTGGGGGCAGAGAAGAATTGAAAATGCTTTTATTATTATTTTTTAATGTTTTATTTATTTTTGAGAGAGAGCGTGAGCAGGGGAGGGGCAGAGAGAGAGAGGAGGACGGAGGATCCGAAGTGGGCTCTGCACTGACAGACAGCCTGATGTAGGGCTTGAACTTACAAACTGTGACCTGAGCTGAAGTCAGATGCTCAACCGACTCAGCCAACCAGGTGCCCCAAAACTGCTTTTATAAAGAAAAGCAATCACTGATATTCCATATTAACTAGCCTGGGAAAATTGTTATTTACTAGACTTCTTAAATGATTTAGCATAAGTGTCTCACACCAAACTATGAGGTCTTTTCATAGTTTGATCTATGTTTTTAAAGAATTTGAGGCTAAGCTTATATCATACTTCTCTTACTTGCATTATGAGTATCCTTATCTTCTAGAAATACATTGTCTATCATTTTCACTTTAATGAGCATTACTTTTCATAGAATTGGTTTTATATACATTATACAATCAAACATAGGTGACATTTTTTGTTTTTTATTAGCTGTGGGTCATCAGGAAGAACTGCAGAGAAGACAAGTCTTAGCTTCAAGTCTGATCAAGTAAAGGTCAAGCAGGAACCTGGGACTGAAGATGAAATATGTAGCTTTTCAGGAGCTGTGAAACAGGAAAAGACAGAGGATGGCAGGAGGAGTGCATGCATGGTAAGCTCCCATTGGGGTCCGTCAGGGATCTAAGGAGGCCACTGCACGGGTTCTTCCGTCTCTGCATTTTAGACTCTGCATGTTGTTTAGTTTTGAATATTTATGCTTGTAACCCAAGTTTTTAATCGCAGTGTCTGCTATAATGTGTCACAAAAGATTTAATTGTATTAAGGACTCATTTGAAATGATCTTTTAGTGTGTAATTGGTTAGTATTTTTGCCATGATTCTAAATCGGGTTCTGTATTGTTCTGACTTTATTAATAATCATCTCAGTAGTCACACTGAGTCTCAGGCCACAAAAGATCCTTGACTGTTTTCCTGGATCTGTCAGCTCAGGATTAAGACTGCTGACGTGAAAGAAGTTTAATGATCAAAGAGTTTTGTGATGGGAAGATTGCTTTTGGTTTATGAATTTATTAGCTAGTGTAGAGTTTTTCAGATAGAACATTTTATTAAATGTATAATATAGAACGAAGGAAGGCCACCTCACAAACATACACGCGCCCAAATATTGGTCTTGGCTTTTCTTCCTGCCCAGGCTTAAGTGTCATTTTCTACACAGTTGGCACATAGAAATTTCAAGTAGGAGGATTAGCATATTTATTTAACACAGCATTTGTATATTTAGAGAGCAAAGGGATTTAAAGTTAGGCCTTCATCCAATACCTGACTTGGAAAATGCCCCCAGAAAACCGGGTGCAAAAGGGTGGTGAAAGATTTCTTTTACAATTATCAGAATCTTCCAACTTTAGTAAAATGATAAGTAGGCAGAGTAACATTTCTTGGAAGATATGCAACAGAGTCTTATGTGAAAATAGGGTATCAAAGTCAGCTCTTTGTAGGAAAAGTATAATCCTATGTTCTCTTTCCAGTCAATGTGCTTAGCAGCTTAATTAATTTTCTTATTATCCACGTGAACCAATATTAGAGAGTATTCTATAAAATCATAAATTAACATGCCTAAATAATTTGGGGTTTATCATTCTTTTATGTCATAATGCCATTTCCAAATTCATTTTAAATTATGTCAGTGTATATGTGTGTGTATTGCCATGACTTTTAAGTTACACGCACATACTGCATACAATAAGGATTAAATGATTCTTTAAGAGGGGCGCCTGGGTGGCTTATTCAGTTGAGCCTCCGGTCTTGATCTCACGGTCATGAGTTCAAGCCCCATGTTGGACTCCACGCTGGACATGAAGCCAACTTAAAAAAAAAGAAAAAAAAAAAAGATTCTTCAAGAATTTGTCCTTGTTTTGTTTTAGTTGAGCAGTCCCGAGAGTAGCTTGACACCACCTCTCTCAACCAACCTGCATCTAGAGAGTGAGTTGGATGCATTAGCAAGCCTGGAAAACCATGTGAAAACTGAACCTGCAGATACAAATGAAAGCTGCAAACAGTCAGGGCTCAGCAGCCTTGTTAATGGAAAGTCCCCGATTCGAAGCCTCGTACACAGGTCGGCAAGGATTGGAGGAGATGGCAACAGCAAAGACGATGACCCAAATGAAGACTGGTGTGCTGTCTGCCAAAATGGAGGGGATCTCTTGTGCTGTGAAAAATGTCCAAAGGTCTTTCATCTAACTTGTCATGTTCCAACACTTCTTAGCTTTCCAAGGTACCAGTGAAATACTTGACTTTTTTTTGTTCTTGTTTATATAAGCTGAAAGCTAAAAACCAGAAAGTTCTTCATGCAGATGGGCTTCCTAAGCAATACACAGTATTTCTGTAAAACAGGGGCCTGTTACTCCTTTGGTATTACCTTCTAGAGAAACTAACAGCTGAATGGTAAAATGTCCAAGATGTAAATAGTGTGATAAAAAATAGACTGTTTCCTGGCCTTCAGTTTGTACTTGGCATAAGTGAAGTAGATAAAACTCTAAATTATGAGAGGTAGGGGTCTGGGATGTTGGAGAAGTTAGTTGATTTCCTGTTGAAGCTGAATTTTTTTATCTATTGGAATCAGTCTTAACAGGGTCTACAATAATTTCATTTAAGAATACTATTTAGTTAGAGGCAGCTCTATTGGATCTTTACCCAGAACTTCCTTTTCTAATGTTTGAAAGCTCTCAAAAGGCATTTGAAAGAAAAAACAAGTACTTTGTAAAAACACCTTCAACACCTTGAGTTTTTTAGTTCTGTCTTCCTCTTGACCACAGAAGCAGGTAGTTGGTAGTGCCAGCCCAAAGCATTATGTGCAGATTTCTCAGACTTTTCCTTCTGTCATTTAGCTGGAATGTCTTCCAGTCATGAACTTTGGAATGGAGAGTTACTGAATTCCTTATTTAGAAGAGAAGAACTTGGGATGAAGATAAATAAAGATTGGGGGAAATATGAGCATTGTCCTCATACTCTTTGACCCCCTGGCAGCTCTATATCTGGTTTCAAGCATTAAAACATTCATTGGTGAGCATTCAAGGCAGGCTGGTGTTACTAGCTAACACAGTGGGACAAACGTGCTGGGTTGGGTTACAAAATTTGTGGACTGGTCTTAATTCTGTAGTGAACTAATTTAGCTTGCAAGGTTCACAGATTTTCATGGATTAGTTTCATTTCTTAAGTGGTAGAGTGGGGATTCGAAGAGCTCTTTTTCATCCCTTCCAGTTAACAAGTTGTGCTCAAGCCATATTTGTCTCCAGCTGATTTCAGAGACCGCTTTCTCCCTTCTCAAACCTTTACCCCCAGATTTCCTTTTAAGTGACAATAATGTTCTTGAGAAAGCTCAGCTTTTTTTCTGCCTGTAGATACAACATTCACATTTCCTCTCAGATTCCTTAGAAGCAATGATTTTAGTTGAATAAATACTACCTGTTTTGAAAATTTCAACCTTTGGATTAGAAAAGTGGTGGATATGTATAAACAGTGCGGGAATATTTTTCTGAAGAATCTTAATTCTTACCTAAGTCTTAGGAGGTATAGTCATTTGCCAGAGATGTAATAAGGGCCTTCTTTTACTTTGCTCTTTTATAAAAGGAAAGCATTGGCATTTTGGTGTTATAATTAAGTCATTTTATATTTTTCTTCCCTTTGAGTAGTAACATCTACCGGAATGTTAGAATTTTGCCACTGGATGCTTTCTCTCAAAGGCTGATGCTTTGGAAAGAATTGGAACTGTTGGCACAGACCAGTACAATCTCTAGACTTAAAATTTATTTATGGTGGGGGAGAGAAGGGGAGAATTATTGGGAGTGAATCCTTTTGGAATTTATGGTTTGATGGAAATCCTGATGTAAACAAACTATAGACTGAGCAGGTTTTAAAAGGTAAGAGGTACATATACCTATGTGTGCTTGCACTTAGAGAGTTGTATGTGTATTCGTGGCTTTTGACTGGCCATGAAGAAGAAGAATTTTATTTTTGGCATGTTTATTACATGCCAAAACAGTATTGGATACCCCAGGAATTCCGTAAACTGTATTCTTTCCTTATTCATGAATTGGGGTCGTTGTGAGGTAATACTGGGGTTGACAGTCTTATGCTACAGGTACTGATCATCAGCTTTGTGCTAGGAAGAGGTCCCGTTTGAAATGCAGGGATACCAGTTTTATAAAGCTTTCTAGAAAGTAATTAGTTAAAGAAAGACTGGGGAACGTTTTGGGAAGCTTTTTTCATACAACTTCCCTTTATGAGGTCTGATAAGAATAGAGAGGCTCTCTTCCCCTCAAAAACCAGAAAGGAAAGAAAACAAGCTGGAGACTTAACTCTGGAGAACTGGTTTCTCTCTAGAGTGGGTTTTGTTAAAATTACATGAACTAATTGCCTGTTTCCCTCTTTAGTGGGGACTGGATATGCACATTTTGCAGAGATATTGGGAAACCAGAAGTTGAATATGATTGTGATAATTTGCAGCATAGTAAGAAGGGGAAAACTGCACAAGGGTTAAGTCCCGTGGACCAAAGGGTAAGTGTCAAATAAGTTGGATATATTATTAGGGATTCTGTAGTTAATGTGGTTGTGCACCTCCAGATTACCTAGGTAATCTATAAAATTTTGTACAAAATATTGTATGTTGCTTTTACGACTCCTTTGTATAGTCAGTAGTAAATAAATTACCTTAGTCTTCATCTAAGAACAAAACCACTGTATCTTCGATAAATTCATTTAAAGTAGAACAGATGAAGACAGTTTCAAAACTAAATTGGAAACAAGACAGTTTGCTTCAGTTATGTGTATTTAGTTAGATAAGTCAATAGGTAGGAGGCATATGTGTTCAGCTTATTGTAATAATACTTTGTAGTGATAAAGTTCTTTTACTCAAGAATATCTATCTTATTAGGGGAAAAACTATTTCATGAGTTTTCCTTTCTTTTTTGGGGCCAGAAATGTGAACGTCTTCTGCTTTACCTCTATTGCCATGAATTAAGTATTGAATTCCAGGAGCCAGTTCCTGCTTCGGTGAGTTGTTTACTTTAGGAAATCCTTGGTGAAGAAGCCCAGTGTAAGACTTAAGAATGAGGGCTCTGGCCCTAAAACTTCTTGTCTCAGGCTTCTTGAATAATTTCCTCAACACTTCCAAGGTTCAAGTTTTCTAATATTATTTCTTACCCCATTTGGATGTTCCAAGGACATATGTGATACCTTTATAGAATGATTTTAGCAAGTACCTGATAATGTTGTAAGTACTAACCTGAAATTTTGAGAGAACGAGAGAGCACAAGTGGGAGAGAGGGGCAGAGGGAGAGAGAGCGAATCTTAAGCAGGCTCCATGCTCAGTGCAGAGCCTGACATGGAGTTCAGTCCCACGACCCTGCAATCACAGACCGAGCTAAAATCTAGAGTCGTTCGCTCAACTGACCAAGCCACCCAGGCACCCCCCAGTATGAAAATTTATTAGCACTAAATGGATATGAGACTTGTTAAAATTGCACTTTATTTATTTATTAAAATTTCTGTGTGCTGTCATGAAAACTTAATGAATTTAATTTCCGTGTCCTCTTTTACTTTTAAGATGGACGTAAAGGGATATAGGTATGATGGAAAGAATCTTAGATCAAGCGTCAGAAGACTTCTCCCAGTTCTGTCATCAAACTTGGGGGGAAATTACATAATTTTCTGCCTCAACCTTTTTTTTTTTTTTTTTTAATTTTTTAGAGAGTGAGCATAAGCAGGGGGAAGGAGAGAGAGAGAGAGAGAGGGAGAGGGAGACACAGAATCTGAAGCAGGCTCCAGGCTCTGAGCGGTCAGTGCAGAGCCTGATGTGGGACTTGAACCCAAGAACCGTGAGATCATGACCTGAGCCAGAGTCAGATGCTTAACTGACTGAACCGCCCTTGCCTCTACTTTTTTAAACATACAGTGGGAATATTGGACTAAATTTCTAAAACTCCAGTTCTGTGATTCTAGGCTCTGTACCTTGGGGAGAAAATAACCTCTGTATATTAGTTTGAATAAAACTATAAAATTGAATCTTTCACAGTGGCTCTTATCTTTTGAAGATAAGCCCTCTTTTATGAACAGTCAAGATTAGGAAGACTGGAAATTTTGCAAGTCAGTGCTCTTTATCTTAAAGGAGACTGTAAGGAATAAAAGCTCTAAAGGAATATCTGGGGTGGTCAGTGCTTCACAAATGGAATGAGAATATGCTACACACATTTTATTTGCTTACCATCTGTTGAATTAAGATATTATTGAATACCAGGTCTGTTATAGAATATTAAATACTAGACTTGTTAACTGGGTAGGCTCAGAAATGAATTTATTATTTAAAAAAAATTTTTTTAGGGTTTTTAAATTTATTTTTGAGAGAGGGAGAGACGGGGAGGGGCAGAGGGAGACACAGAATCCAAAGCAGGCCCCAGGCTCTGAGCTGTCAGCACAGAGCCGCACACGGGTCTCCAATTCAGGAACTGTGAGATCATGACCTGAGCCAAAGTGGGACACGTAACCAACTGAGCCAGTCAGGTGCCCCTCAGAAATGAATTTTAAGGCACCAAATACCTAGACACAAGGAAGATATTTTGTGCAAATTGTATTCATCTGATACTAGGACGTTTGTCTTCAAGTTCAGGAACGTTACTGTAGAAAATAACTTTCAAACACTTCTTTTCATGAACTGTTTAAATAGCTTCTCCAAATTCACTTGTTTCCCAAGGATACAAAGTTTTGGCCAAAAGTTGGGGCCAGAACTCTCCCTGGCATGATCACTAAAGGGTTAATAAAATTTTTATTGTGTTATTTACAGTTTTTCTCCTTCTCGTTTTATGTTCAGAGTTCTTTGTGATAAAGTTATAGCCTCTCAAAGATGTTTAATAATAATAATCATAATATATTTTGTAATCTTTTTAATTTTCTTTCCTATTTAAAAAAAAAAACAAAAAACAAACAAAAAAAACCTCTTCAGGTGTCCTAAAATTCTGATGAGCCAGATGTGTCCTTAATAGGAGTTGTTGGCTACCCTTACTGATTGCTCTCTTTCCAAATCTCCTTACTAAAGATAGAGCTTTGGGGCCTTCACTAACCATTAAGACTGCCACATATTCTGAATATGATTTGATTTTTATGATATATGATTGGGGCAAAAGATGTAAAAATACATTCACTGTACCCAAAATTTGCAAGCAGCTGGCTCAATAATTAACATATATTTTTCCCCTAAAATCAATAGGCTATGCATTTTTAAATAAAACTGTTTGGCATTTTTGGAGAATCCTCATCTATCCTTATTTATTTGTTTGTTTAGATACCAAACTACTATAAAATTATAAAGAAACCAATGGATTTATCCACCGTGAAAAAGAAGCTTCAGAAAAAACATTCCCAACACTACCAAAACCCAGATGACTTTGTCGCTGATGTCCGTTTGATCTTCAAGAACTGTGAAAGGTTTAATGAAGTATGTTAGCTTCCAAACTATAAAGTCTTGGATTATTATAAAGTCTTGGGGGGTTGTTTTATTTTTCCTGGGAAGAGATTTTTCTAATTTGATTCAAAAAATTTTTTTCTGCTGCAATCAGAAGTAAAATTTGGTTGCATCCACAGCTCCAAAGAAGAAAGTTTACTGTGTATAATTAGATAAGTTAAGAATATTAGTGGATATTCCTTTTTGAACAAGTTGAGAATTGAGATATACAAGTATAGAAAGGAATATATACTTATAGTTAAGTGTATTTTATGGGAAATGATTATAAACAACCTATATTTGGGGTACATTTAGGATGGGCATTTGTACTGGTTCCTCTGATTTTATTATTAATGTAGGTTAATAATGTTAATCTATTAGATGTAGAACCCTAAAATCATAAACTCATCTCTGGTGGCTCATCTTGAATTGTAGCCCAGAGTATATAATGTTGAGTTTTCTAATCTCAGCAATATGACTTTCATTAACGTTGGTCATACATTTTTTTGAAGAAACAGATGAACCGTCCTTGAGAAAAACTGTGATATGTGACTCTCTCAAAGAAACTTTTGTTTTCTTTGGGAAAAATCAGGTCTCTTATTGTTAAGGAAGATTTTCATTATTCTAGGAGAAAAAAATGGAATTGGATAAGAATCTACAACATCTTTCAAAAGATTATAGAGTATCTTCTTTATTGCTGATGAAATTTGGGTGCCATATGACTATTACTAAAAGTACTTGAATCATTTAAAGTATACTCATAGCTGCCTCTGGAAATATCTAGGTGACCTTTTTAAAATTTGTAAAAAAAAAAAAAAAAAATCCCTATAGGTCAAAAGTATAGTATAGCAATATACCACAGAGAGTATAGTAACACCTTACTCGAGGTTTAATTAATACAGTCCTAAGTTTTGTGTCTTTCTAATCAGCTAGATTATTTTCAAGTAAATTGCTTTCGGGAATTGTAGGCAACCCTTTCGAGGAAGAAGATACATTTTATCTGCTTTAGTAATAGTTAAATAATTTATGATTAACAAATTGCCATACAGATAGAATTCTGATAGGTGGTTTGTTGATGGTTTGACAGTTTTTAAAAAGCAACATTTCTTATATTACTTGTTTTTTGGTTTTAATTACATTGATGTATTTGGTCCAGGTCCATTTCAGATTGACTTTATTAATTCTGAATTTGAGACAGTTTTTACGGTTTCACAGTAGCTTTAGCACCAGAACTTTGTAAAGAAAGCGGTTCCATGTTCTGTAGTATTTTAGAAAGCACTTAATCTGGTTATAGCAATTTGTTCCCCCTAGTATGGCTGACTTTCGTCGCCAATCCTATGCAGTTTTATAACTTTAGAAAGGATTATAATTTCCCTTTTTTTTTTTTGACTCTGGTATCCTTTTTAGATGATGAAAGTTGTTCAAGTTTATGCAGAAACACAAGAGATTAATTTGAAGGTAAGCTTTTCAGACCATGCAAACTTGGTGAAGGAATATGCATTACCAATAGGTGAATATTCCTATCTTTTGCTTGCAGGCTGATTCAGAAGTAGCTCAGGCAGGGAAAGCAGTTGCATTGTACTTTGAAGATAAACTCACAGAGATCTACTCAGACAGGACCTTCGCACCTTTGCCAGAGTTTGAGCAGGAAGAGGATGATGGTGAGGTAACTGAGGACTCTGATGAAGACTTTATACAGCCCCGCAGAAAACGCCTAAAGTCAGATGAGAGACCAGTACATATAAAGTAAAATGACATGAACTTAACTAATTGTTTTAAGGAAAAAAAAAAAAGAAAAAACCCTTTTATTTAAGTGTTGCTGGAATATCCTGCCTACAGTGGGCACCTCCTTGAAGAAGCTGATAGCTCTTACACAGTATTAGATTGAAGTAATGGACAGAAATCACTTCTTGTCAAGAAAGGGGGGAGACAACTCTATTTGCAATTTCAAAAGAAAAACAAAAAGGAAAAGCAAAATGATTTGAAGATTTCTGTTACTAAAGAGGGTGGTTCTTTAGAATGGTAGATACTGGTCATCATGTGCTATTGATTGGTGCAGGATACTGGGTGTACAAGTAAATACTTGATGGTCCTGTTGCTCGTGTCTGTTTGGACAAGAGCATACAGTCATTAAAAACAACTTTCATGCTCCCCTTCCACACACGTACATACTGGTTTGTTTTCTAATTAAAATCAAAGTTACTCAGATTCCACTTTGATGTCAGTGCAGATGTGCATTGAATCATGCCATTATATTTGTTCTCACTTTGATGCTGTTGGGCCTTAGTTTTTATATTGGTTTAAAGAACTCAACAGCAGTTTTATTTTCTATTTATACTTAGAGTCTAGGAAACATCATCGATCATCATTTAATCAGTTTTAATGGTCTGCTGAAATAAATATGGTAACTTTTCAGTGGCTGATCACGTGGTAGTCATTTCCAGAAAAACCCTTCCACAGAATTGCACTTCCCAGTCGGATCATCCGATCGTACAGTTACTCCCATCAAAGGTGGAATGTTTGTTTCAAAATTAATGTAGTTTTCATTTAAATTTGCTTGAGAAGGTGACAACTGGCTCTTACCCAGTCTTCCTTCGTATCAGTTTTCTGATAGACCACTATTGGCAAACAGTAATCTGTCAACTACCAAATGTGTAAAATTTTCTGTATTTCACTTTGTCTTATTTGTAAATAGTGAACTAAAACTTCTGGCAGATCAGCAACATTTGCTGAGCCTGTTTTTTAAGCTAATGTGTATTCTTACTAATGTTCCTATCAAGAATGGATTTGTAATATATGCTGTCTATTTCTAATGTTCACATTCATATTTTGAGGTTCTATCTTATTTTAATAGAGAACAGACTTCTCAGAAAATCTTCAGAAGCAGCTTATTATTAAATATCAAACTATTGAAATAAACCCGGTGGGGTTAGATTACTCATCTGTCCACCAAGTGGGACATTTGCATGGACTGGGGGCTTAACGGACTTAGAAGAGGCCTGTAAGTAAATCCTGAAAATGAGCCAATCCCCACTTGAATGGTTACTGGAGTAAACCCACCTTTACTACCCTGCGTTCAGCACCCGAGGCAGATAAACCACCTTGGCTCGGTTTTGTTTTTCTTCTCTTCATTTGTGATGCTCAGATCCAAGATGTGTGTTCTAGACTGTGTATGGGCTTCTCTTTTGTTGGATTAAAAAAGTTAGTCCTACTTTTGTATGGACACCTTAGAATATAAAGTGACCAAAATAGAAGACTTGCCATTAGATATTTTTCAGACGTCAGCAGATTTGTGGCAAATCATTTGCCTTTTTAAAAATTCAGCTTATGCAGTTCAGACAGTAGACTACTCAGTAAAAATTATTTGACATAACTGTCTAAGAGGTAAATATTTTTTAGTGCATATTGAATCAAATAAAGTGCTCTAAAGAAATTATTATACAAATTCCTTTGGGTTGTTTTTCTTTTCTTAACAAATGTTGGGGGTAAACATGGATATTATTCAGGCCTTCTGATGGTGTATTTAAGCAGTATTGATTTAATACTGCTGTTGATTTACTTCATTCTGTGGCTTCCTTTTAGCTTCTCTTTCAGTTTTGTTAGAAGTTAGGCTTTAGAACCTACACCGAACTGTTTTATCATTTTACTCAAATTTCAGGTTCTTAAGAAGAACTGTCTTATAAGGGAGAATTGTTTAAAAATGCTTTATTTATGTGCATTTCCCTCTTTCCCACAGCATTTATGATTTCAGTTTATCAGGAGACGTATCTAAGGGCACAGTTTTGGAAAGTGATGAGTAGCAGTATAACTTCCTTTTGTCCATCCATTGATTTCTAGTATTTTATACTTGCCCTTCAGATGAATCCTTTTCATGATTCTTAGATAAGTCTTTTATATAGGTTCTACCAATGGAGGAGAAACTAAAGTTTAAATATTTATTTCTTGATATTTGGGGCCTTAAAAGATAACGTGTTCCCTTTGAAGTTTTTTCATGTTACGTGGAATTTTTGTTTTTTGTGTTTTTTAAGATTGGTTTTTAAAAAGCCACTTTACTGTCAGCATTTAATAGGCTCCACTTCTGTTAATGGAAGGCAATTCATACTACTGAGGATTTACTATTAAGTAAATAACTGTCAGCAAACCACCGTTTAAATGAAGGTGTTCAGTTTAGATTTCACTGAAATTTTTTTCTTGTACGTTGATCTCTGTGTTCCTAACTGATTTGTTCAGCCACTAATATAACTGTTAAAAAGTATAAAAACTCACATTGACATTCAGATATCTTACATGTTTTTCTATTAATTTATGTCTCAAAAAAGTAAACATTGAATATCAGTTCCTGAAGGCAGTTTGTTTTGATACTCTTTGCATTTGTTATCCTTTGTTAAAAAACAGTACTTTAGATTTAGAGATGTTAAATGTTTCCTTAAAAAAGATTGCAAAGTTTTGCAATACCTGAGTTCCCGTCTCCCATCAGAACACTAAGAATAAAGTGTTCCTCAGTCTGTTCTGCTGGCCTAACTTTGCATTATTTTTTATTTATTTTATTTATTTTATTTTTTTTTAGCATTTGGCTCAGCTGATTCACTGAGTAAAGGAATTGTTTTGCAAGGTGAAACATGTACGTGTTCCAAAGTATGGTTAAGTTGTAGGTCATGCTCTATATTACCACAGATCATTACCACAGAGATGATAAGGTATTGGATCCCCTGTTGAAATTATTCTTTTTGGAATCAACAAGGTACTTTCTGATTTCTATGTCTTATATAAGAGAATTTTAAATAATATTAAAGTCAGTTAATTCTTTTTGTTGTAACAGTTTTTGAGGTTTTTAGTTAATCCAAAGAAATAATGCTTTTAAATAGAAGCAAAAGGTTTATAGTGTGCAAATTGTAGATTTATCAATTACCTCAGCAGGTATCCTGCCATGTAATTATTAGTGATTAGTGTTAATAAGCCAGTAGATTTAGGTCTTCTGACTGTGCCCTTGGATTTTGGCCTACTATCTTTATTCAATAATCTCTTAGTATCCACAATGGGAGTAGATGCTGTGGCCCTCTCTCCCTTGGCCTTTTAAGTCCCTTACCCATTCCCCCTCATATAAAACACAGGAAGTATAAAAATCTCATTTCTTGTTGAAGTCAGCACTGCTTATTTGCATACTCCGCATCGGATCGGTGAGTAGTTTTATAAAATCCACCCACCCCAACTCTCCTAATCAAAACAATCAAATTCTTAATTCATACCGTCTGTATTAATAATCTGCTGAAGATGATCCAAGGTTTTCAAAGTGTATCAGTTTAATCTTGAACTGAACCTTGATGCTTTCTTTTTCTTTTTCTCTCAGTTCTCTCCTCCTCGATAAAGCAATAACACTGCTTTAAGTCTGTTGCCTGATAGGCATGTCATAGTCCTCTCCCGGATGGTGATTTTATAGGAAAGTTTGTATGCATATCACCCAGTCTATCTTTTAAAAAGTAAGAAATTTAAATGTATGCTGGAGCTTACGACAATATATTGTGGCATTTTATTTTAAAAATTGGGGAAAGTTGCATATTTTTTTAAAAGTAGGTATTTGAGTAAAAAAAAAATTGAAGGTACTTTTTTAAGAAAAAAAAATTTATATGCCACAGTTTACATAGACATTTCAGATTTCAACATGTACTCTTGGATATAATGGTTTCTTTTACTTGGGCCAAAATGCATGTAAAGCAGATCTTTCATCTTAGTTCCTTGTGTTTGCCTCCGTGGTCTTTTATATATTTTTTATTGTAGCTGAGAAAGTTATCTTCAAAAACAGTCAATTTGGATATATTTGTCACGATCATACTACAAAATGTACAAAATTAAGTTTGGCCCTTTTCTAGCAAGTAATCTTTAAAGTTAAAAATGCTGTTCTTTTAAGTTCACCAAATTCGTATGTGGGAAGGCACTGAGATGATTTTGTAAGTGCCACTGCAATATGCCCTTTCAGGTGTGGCCTAATTTCCAGTCTTAAGAAGGAAGTGCTTGTCTGCTCCTGGTCTGAAAAATGTAGGCATTTACTATGTTTTAAATCACAGTGAAACATGTATATAAGCCTATAAAAACGGTATGTGCAATCTGAAAGCCTGTTAATTTTCTATGTAGACATACACACGAAAGGGTTAAAATCACAGCCTTACTAGTTCCTTGCTTCCAGTATTTCAACTGGTCTCCTCCCCTCATTATTATTATTATTACTACTACTATAACTACTATTATTTTTGCACATAACTAACTACCCTTCAATATGATTCTTAAAGAAAAAGTGCTGTTTCTGTGGTATTGTATTCTCTAAATAATCATATTTAATTTTTTAAAACAAGGTTGCAGTTTCTAATTGTTCCGTTCCTGTGTTTTTTGCTGGTGTGTATTAAAAGCAAGATTTTCTTTTTCATGGTTATTTAATACATTAGCTGCCTGTAAATATTTCTTGTTCTAATGCTCTGGAATGTGTTGTAGAAGTTGTATTAGATTAGTTTAAAGCCTTGTTTGAAAGCCACATTGTTTTGGTTATTTCTATTAAATTAGAAAATTGAAAAAGTTTGCAAATGAATTCCTTTTTTTCTTCCTCTTTGAGTTGAGATTTAGTCATTTAAATGTATTTGAAAAATGTATACTGTGTGCCAGGCACTGGAGTTATAAAAGTGAAAAAATCAAACACAGTCCCTGCCTTCACAAGCGCTTAGACTCTATATGAGACTGATGAGTGCTCTGATCGGGATCAACACAGAAAAGAGTAGGAACACATGGGACAGGATCTAACACCTAAGTTCATTGGTTGGTGAAGCGATCTCTTTCACTCATAAAAATGTGATGACGGTGGACCAGGCAAAGAGAGAGTGAAAAGAGAAAATATAGAGAAGTCTGAAAATGAAAGAGAATATGTATAGAAGTTCATTTGGAGCAGAGCGTAGGTTGGAGTAGTAAAATACTAAGCTGGAGAAATGAGCCAGAGTCTTTTTTCTTTTTTTGATGTTTGTTTGTTTATTTTGAGAGAGGGCGTGTGTGCATGTGCAAGCAGGGGAGGGGTAGAGAGAATGGGGGAGAGAGGGAATCCCAACAGGTTCCACGTTGTCAGCACAGAGCCCAACATGAGGCTTACACTCACGAACCATGAGATCATGACCTGAGCCGAGATCAAGAGTCGGACACATAGCAGACTGAGCCACCCAGGTGCCCTGAGCCAGGGTCCTATTTAAGCAGTGCCTGGGAAGTCTTGTTAAAGGGTTTAAGTGCTTTCACTGAGGGCAACTAGGAGCCCCTGAAGAATTTTAAGCAGGATAGGGCTTGTGGAGTTGATATAATCAGACTTGCCTTCTTGAAAGTAAGTTTGTTTTCAACTATAAAGAATGGATTATGGAGAATGTTGGAAGTGGAGAGTGGTAGGCTGTGAATAATCCAGGTGAGCCCTAAACTAGCTATTAAACCAGCTATTTGGCAGTGGTGATGGAAAATCGTCAAATTTTAGATTTAGAAAGTAAAACAGACCAATAATGGAGGCCAGGTGGTTACCTTAGGCATATTTTATATAACACCTATTAAAATAATAAGGAATGGAAGAAAGGATATGGGGATATGTTGAGTTTAAGGTACCTATGGAACATTAAGGTGCAGATGTCCATCGTTCTGGTGTTCGTGAGAAATAACTAGGCTGCAGACCAAGCCTGTAAGATCATCCATCAGGAATCCTGTTTTATTTATCACTGAGTATGGCTAGCACATGATAGGCATTCAGCAAACAACTGTCAAAAGTTGAGCCATTAGCATAATAATTGTTATATAAATGTAAGAATAAATAAATGTAAATATGTAAGAATAAATAAATGTAAGAATATGATATTGCCTAGGAAATTTATAGAATGAAAAGAGTAGAATACTTATGATAGCAGAGGAAACATTGAAGGGGAGCTATATAAAAAAAGATTTCACAAGAAAACTGGAATAGTCATGGAAGAAAGGCAGAGGAGCCATGATGGAAAATGAGAGAGAGGTTTCATAAGGGATTTCAAAAGGAGCATCATTGATACCAAGTTTTAGAGCAAGAGATGAAGTAAAGGTAAGGTGGCCACTGAATTGAGCAATATAGAAGCCATTGATGACCTTGAGCTATTCCAGTTCGAGCAGCAGTAAGAATATAGTGGGTTAGATGAATGATTGAGTGTAGATTGTTTTTCAAGAAATTTGACTTTGGCTTTTCTTTAGGTTATGCAGAACTACGGCCATGAATAACCAAGTGGAATATCAGAGTTGAACTTCTAAATTGTTACCTTTCTGAATGCAATTTGTGTAGTGGAAAAATGATGAGTTTTGGCCAATGGGTCACTTGAACCCTTTGGTTTGAACTGGCAGACTAAAGCTTACCTGTATGAACTCTGAGTTTCACTTTATTTATTTGTGAAATGAGGATAGTTATATGTAGCTCATGGAATTAATACAGACAAGAGGTCATTTATAGCACAAGGTTGGCACTGGTAAGTTATCAACCCTTAGTTCCTTTTTCCTATTTCTTCCTGCTTTTGCCATGAAAAAGGGGCAGGTTAGAAATACAATTTCTCCTTTTTTACTAATGGGATGAGAAAAAAATGTAGATGCAGGACCCCAAAATTTTTAGATCTGTCCTCAACTCTTAAATATTTAGGTTGTCTTTCACTAATTTAAATGAGGCTTAGACTTGTAGACTCCAACAGACACTCAAGTTGGGCTCTAGATTTCTAATAAATGCAAAAATGAATTGGTAGGATACACATCTAATCCAAGGCTTTGTCTCAGGTTTCCCCCTTTTGTGGCCTCAGGTGGTAAATATGTCACTATTCTTTTCATTTATAAAACTGTTACTGTTGATGATCTATAAAGGCAGTATATAGGGACATCTGTTTCTGACAATATGGCAGACTACATCCCCTGAGGAACCCTTCTAATGGTATAAAACATCTGAAATGTTGGATAAGATTCATTCAAAACAAAACAAAAACTTTAAATGTATTGCTGAGCTAGCAAAGAAGGAAGATACTCAAAGCTGTAGCTTAAGCCCAGTTTTTCTCTTTCCTTCCTTCCTTCCTTCCTTTCCTTCCTTTCCTTCCTTTCCTTCCTTTCCTTCCTTTCCTTCCTTCCTTTCCTTCCTTTCCTTCCTTTCCTTCCTTTCCTTCCTTTCCTTCCTTCCTTTCCTTCCTTTCCTTCCTTTCCTTCCTTCCCTTCCTTTCCTTCCTTCCCTTCCTTCCCTTCCTTCCTTCCTTCCTTCCTTCCTTCCTTCCTTCCTTCCTTCCTTCCTTCCTTCCTTCCTTCTTCTTTCCTTCCTTTTCTTTTCTTTCTTTCAAAAAGCAAGTGCCAGTCTTAAGCTTTGATTGCCAAGGCATCCACTTCAAAGACAACTCTGACTAAACACATTGCCAACCACACAACTAGATAAAGAGCCAGGCTACCTTTCCCCACTGCGGCTCCTTTGATTTAGAAATCTTGGTTGATTTCTGTAAGGGACCATTTGACCCATTTGTCTTTTCTCCACACACTAAGTTCCTGCGCTCATGTTTTAAATTCACCCGTAAAGAGTAAGCCCACAAAAGCCTAGACCCCCCCCCTCCACCCCCAACCCCAGTAAATGCAGAACCCCTGGTCTTGTTTGTACCCCCATCTCTCTCTGTCCCTAGCTTTTTGCAACCTTGATATGTGGGCCAAGGTATACTGTGTAATTTCCAGCTCTTGTAAGTAAATAAACATTTATTTCTTCAGTTTCCTGATGGTTGTTGCTGAAGTGTCTTGCAACCATAATAAGAACCACAAGGGCCAGTCCAGCCACAACATTAGTTATTGGTAGGTTGAGACCAGTACAAAACAAAGCTTCATTTTATCATCTGTAGCATTTTTACCAAAAATGTTTGACAGTCTAATCATGTAAAATAATTAGACAAAAGTGCAATGTAGTACATTTACAAAGATGCCTGGTGTGAATTTTTAAAGTAACTGTTGTATAAAACAGGTGGGGAGACTGTTAATCAAAAAATAGCGTGTAATACAATAACTTAGATTTGATCTTGAATTAAATAACCCTTATAATTAAAGCCATTTTAGAGACATCTGTGGAAATTTGTAGATGAATTGTTAATGATATGGAATGTTTAATTTTCTTAGGTGACAATGATTTTGTGCTTATACAGGAGTAAGTCCTTTTTCTTAGGAAATGCATGCTGAAATATCGAGGAAGGAAGTGTCATTATACTACTTTTCAAATGGTTAGGCAAAATGTGTGTGTATAAAATATATATGGAGGATAGTGTTGATGTGGTAGAATAACAACTGATGAATCTTCGTGAAAAGTAGATGGGGTGTTTATTGTATTATTTCAAATTTGGGGAGACTTGAAAGTTGTCCAAATAAGGTTCAGTGGGTGTGGAACCAAAAGCATGAATCTCAAGAAGTGTTGAAGAGGACAGTTGCCCCACAGGCTCTGCCAGTCCTTGTGTCCTAAAGACTTTGGAATGGGCTAAGTAAGCTTTAAAGGAGACAAAGCATAGGGCTAACATAAGTTTGAACTGAGGCAGATACTCTTCCCAAACCTGGTACTTCAAAATATGACACACTTAGTGAAAGAATGAGCCAGGATACCCTATCTCAGGAGAGAAAGAAAACTGTGTGGAGGGAAGAAAAAAAATCTCCCTTGAGATTTGGCGTCTACAAGCTGACATCTAAAATAGGTTTGGAACCAGACTTATACTGCCTATGTCAGAAAAACGCAAGAATTTAAAGTGATTTGTATTTGCTCATAATAGCATAAGGGAGGGCCGCCTGGGTGAAGCAGTTCAGCATCCAACTTCTGCTCGGGTCATCATCTCACGGTTTGTGGGCTCGAGCCCTGCTTCAGGCTCTGTGGGGACGACAGCTCAGAGCCTGGAGCCTGCTTCAGATTCTGTGTTTCTGTCTGTCTGCCTGCCTCTCTCTCTCTCTCTCTCTCTCTCTCTCTCTCTCTCTCTCTCAAAAATAAGTAAATGTTATTTTAAAAAGTAATAGCATAAAGGAGGTGGGTAGGAGCGAAGTTGCATAACAATATTGCAAAAAGGAGGTAACAAATAGAGCTACCTAAGAGTAGTGCTCCTATGTGGAGTTAGCCTAGTATAAATCTGTATCATTCTGATAAGATGTATGTGGTAAACAGAACAATTTTTAAAAATTAAGCAGTGAAAATTCATTAGAGAAAATAATTTGGAAAATACGTGAAGTAAAAGCATTAAAGGAGGAACAGAACAAAAAAAAAAGGCATAGAAAGCAAAAAGTAAAAACGTAGACATCAATCCAACAGTATAATTATTACATATGAATGGATTAAACAACTCAATCAAATTATGGAGATTATCAGACTGGGTAAAAAGACTTGATTCAACTATATATACTGTTTTCAGGAGACACACTTTAGATTAAAAGATACAAATAGAGCAATCCCTATCAAAATAACACCAGCATTCTCTACAGAGCTACAACAAACAATCCTAAAATTTATATGGAACCAGAAAAGACCCCAAATAGCCAAAGCAATCTTGAAACCAAGGCTGGAGGCATCACAATTTCAGACTTTAAGATGTATTACAAAGCTGTAATAATCATCAAGACAGTGTGGTCCTGACACAAAAACAGTCACACGAATCAATGGAACAGAATAGAGAACCCAGAAATAGACCCACAAACGTATGGCCAACTAATCTTTGACAAAGCAGGAAAGAATATCCAGTGGAAAAAAGGGAGTCCCTTTAGCATACGGTGTTGGGAAAACTGGACAGTGACATGCAGAAGAATGAACCTGGGCCACTGTCTTACACCATACACAAAAATAAACTCAAAATGGATGAAAGACCTAAATATAAGACAGGAAGCTGTTAAAATCCTAGAGGCGAAAACAGGCAAATGCTCTGACCTCGGCTGCAGCAGCTTCTTAACGTGTCTTCGGTGGCAAGGGAAATGAAAGCAAAAATGAACTATTGGGACCTCATCAAGATAAAAACCTTCTGCGAAGTGAAGGAAACAATCAGCAAAACTAAAAGGCAACCGACAGAATGGGAGAAGATACTTACAAATGACATATCAGATAAAGGGTCAGTATCCAAAATCTATAAAGAACTTACCAAGCTCAACATCCAAAAAACAATCCAGTGAAGAAATGGGCAAAAGACATGAATAGACGATTTGCCAAAGAAGACATCTAGATGGCTAACAGACACATGAAAAGATGCTCAACATAAGTTCTCATCAGGGAAAAAAATCAAAACCGTAATGAGATACCACCTCGTATCTGTCAGAATGGTTAAAATTAACTCAGGCAATAACAGATGTTGGCGAGGATGTGGACAAAGAGGAACCCTTTTGCACTATTGATGGTAATGCAAGCTGGTGCAACCACTCTGGAAAACAGTATGGATGTTCCTCAAAAAGTTAAAAATAGAACTACCCTATGACCCAGCAACTGCACTACTAGGTATTTATCCAAAGGCTACAGGTGTGCTATTTCAAAAGGGCATATGCACCCCAATGTTTATAGCAGTGCTATCGACAAAACCAGAGTATGGAAAGAGCCCAAATGTCCATCGACAAATGAATAGATAAAGAAGATGTGTACACACACACACACACACACACACACACACACACACAATGGAGTATTACTTGGCAATCAAAAAGAATGAAATCTTGCCATTTGCAACAACATGGATGGAAGTAGATAGAGTGTATTATGCTGAGTCAAATTAGAGAAAGACAAATATGGTTTCACTCATGGAATTTAAGATACAAAACAGATGAACATAATGGAAGCACAAATATAAAAGTGGAGAGGGACAAAACATAAGAGACTCTTAAATACAGAGAACAAATGGAGGGTTACTGGAGGGGTTATGGGAAGGGGGATGAGCTAAATGGGTAAGGGGCACCAAGGAAGACACTTGATGGAATGAGCACTGGGTGTTATATGTAGGGGATGAATCACTGGAATCTACTCCTGAAATCTTTATTGCACTATATGCTAACTAACGGGTGTGAATTTAAAAAACAAAAACAAAAATTTTATATACAATAAAAACTTGCACATTAAAAAAAAATAAAAGATACAAATAGATTGAAAGTAATAGCAGGAAATAAGTCATATCCTGCAAACAGCAATCACAACAAAATCTTATGGGCATTTTATAATGATGTAAATGTTAATTGACATCAGGGCGATTTTATAGTTCTAAACATATATATGCCTAATAACAAAGGACCAGAATACATGAAAACAAAAACATGAAGGGAGAGTTAACTACAACCATAATGGTTGGAGACTTCAATATACTACTTTTCAATAAGGGATAGAAAACTAGAACAACAAAATAAGATAAACAACACTACAAACCAACTGATCTAATAATAGACATCTGTAGAACACTCCTCTCAACAGACAACAGATATACATTCTTCTCAAGTGTACATGGAACATTCTCCAGGATAGGTCATTTGCTAAGCCATAAAACAAACCTCAATAAATTTAAGAGAATAGAAATAGTACAAAGTATGTTCTCCAACAGTGGAATGAAATTAGGAAACAAAAGCAGGAAAAAGGTTGAGAAAATCACAAATAGGTGGAATTATTAAACACAATACTCCTGCTAAATAACCAATGGGTCAATAAATCAAGAGAAATCAGAAGACATTTTGAGAAGAATGAAAATGGCACAATGTTAACAGAAGTTACTAAATTCAGGTAAAGCAGTGCATAGAGGAAATTTTATAGTTGTAAATGTCACCTAACCTTAGAAATTATTCATTAGAAATAAAAGAATTAGAATACAATGAACATTTGTATGACAACAAATGAGATAACCTAGATGAAACAGATAAATTCCTAGAAGGACACAAGCTAAAACAGACTAAAGGAAAAACAGACAATCTCAATAGACCTGTAACAAGTGAAGAGTTTGAAGTAGTAAAAAAAAAAAAAAAAAAAAAAAAAAAAGACAAAAAACTACCCACACAGGAAAGCACAGGCACAGCTGGCTTTACAGCTTAATTCTACTAAACATTTAAAGAAGAATTAATACCAATTGTCCACAAACTCTTCCTAAAAAGAGAAAAGAGAGGGGTGCCTGGGTAGCTCTGTTGATTAAGCGTCCAACTTCAGCTCAGCTCATGATATCATGGCTCATGGCTTCCAGCCCCACTTCAGGCTCTGCACTGATGGTGTGGAGTCTGCTTGCGATTCTCTCTCTCTCTCTCTCTCTCTCTCTCTCTCTCTCTCTCTCTCTTTCTCTCTCTCCCTCCCTCCCTCTTCCCCATTTGCACTTTCAAAGATAAATAAAACTTAAAGAACATTTCCCAACTCATTTTATATGGCCTTTATTACCCTGATACCAAAACCAGACAAGATATCACAGGAAAAGACTACAGACCAGTCTCTCTCATGAATATGGAGGCTCATATCATCAACAAAACACTAGCAAACTGAATAAAGTAACATAAAAAAAGAATTATACATGATGACTGGGATTTACTCCAGGGATGTACACAGTTCAACTTCTGAAAATCAATATAATATGTCCTATCAGTACAATAAAAACAGAAATTACATGATCATCTCAGTAGATTCAAGAAAAGCATTTGGCAGAATCCAATGCCCTTTTGATAAAAACACTCAACAAACTAGGAATAAAAGGGAGGTTCCTCCACATGATTAAAGTCCTCTATCAAAAATACACAGCTAACATCATACTTAACGGTTAAAAGATAGAGTGCTTTCTCCCAAACGTTAGGAAAAAGGCAAGGACATCTGTTCTTACTTCAACATTGTACTGGAGGACATTGTACTAGCTAGGACAATAAGGCAAGAAAAGAAATGAAAGCCATCCAAATCAGAAAGAAGCAAAATGATCTCTATTTATAGATGACTTGAACTTAGAAAAAATCAAAGGAACACACTAAAAATCTATTAGACTGATAATCGTGTTAAGCAAGATTGCAGGATAAAAGATGATATACAAAAAAAAAATCTGTTGTGTTTCTACACACATGCAATGAATAATCTGAAAATGAAATTAGGAAAATAATTCCACTTATTATAGCATGAAAAACTTAGGAGTTAAAGTAAGTGCAAAATTCATGCTCTGAAAACTGTGAAACATTGACAAATTAAAGAACACATAACTACTTGGAAAAACATCTCATGTGCATGGATCAGAGAATTTGAAATTGCACTCTTCAAACTGATACATGGATTCATTATAATCCCTATCAAAATCCCAGTTGATTTATTTGTAGAAAATGACAAGCTTATTCTAAACTTAATTCAGAATTTCAGGGGACCCAGAATAGCTAAAGCAATATTAAAAAAGAATAAAGCAAGAGGTCTCAAATTCCCCCATTTCTAACCTATGTACAAAGCAATAATCAAGACACACTGGTACTAGCACAAGGACAAAAACAGATCAGTGGAATAGAATTCAAAGTCCAGAAATAAGCCCATATGTGTATGGTTATCTGATTTGTAGAAAAGGGGCACTCAGAACATTTTAAGGACCTTGAGTTGTTTGACAGTAAGTAGAGTCAAGATTGGTCACTGTTGGACCTTGAATTAAACATGCACGCTGAAACTTCAAAGGCAAACTTTTAAAAAGAGTAAGAACA
This sequence comes from Acinonyx jubatus, assembly GCF_027475565.1. Classification (NCBI taxonomy): domain Eukaryota; kingdom Metazoa; phylum Chordata; class Mammalia; order Carnivora; family Felidae; genus Acinonyx; species Acinonyx jubatus. The sequence goes on along the minus strand of NC_069381.1, from coordinate 96,145,669 downwards.
GAGTCTGTAATATACATGCAAGGAAACGGGAGAGAGGGAAAATCTAAACAAAGGCAGGGAAGGAAGAGGGGAAATAACAGAATGAATAGAAAACACAAAATAATGTGGTGGAAATAAATCCAAATAATAATCAGTACATATCAACAAACCAAAATCCCTAGTAAGAAGAAACTTTGTCAAGTCCCTTTAAAAATCCATACTTAAATTCATTACGAGAAATATCCCTAAAACAAGGCTCTCAGATAGGTTGAAAGAAAAGTTTGAAAGAAATACACCAGGTGAAAACTAACATTCACCACATAATGACAATAAATACAAGTAGTAAACTTGTTAGCACCTGATAAATTCAAAACATATAGGAAGGATTGGCAGAACCACAAGAAGAAATGGAAAATTCCACCATTTTAGTGGTTGGTAACTGATAGGTCAAAGAAAATATTATCAAGTTCAGTGAGGATTTATAGAACATAGTACCTCATAATAGGAAAGTATATGTTTCTTGTGTGTAGGCTAAACTAATGTAAGGTAATGGAAATTAGATTAGTGATTGCTTCTGGTGGTGAAGGTAGATATACTGGAAAAGGTTGTAAGAGCATTTTCGGGTCATGAAAGTGTTTTCTATTTTGATTGGGGCGGTGGTTACAAAAATGTATACATTTGCCAAAACTCATCTATTTTAAATGGATGCATTAAAAATAAATCACATCTCCAGTTTATTTTAAAAGAATATTGTTGGGGCGCCTGGATGGCTCGGTTAAGCGTCCGACTTCGGCTCAGGTCATGATCTCACGGTCCGTGAGTTTGAGCCCCGCGTCGGGCTCTGTGCTGACAGCTCAGAGCCTGGAGCCTGCTTCAGATTCTGTGTCTCCCTCTCTCTCTGACCCTCCCCCGTTCATGCTCTGTCTCTCTGTCTCAAAAATAAACAAACATTAAAAAAATTTTTTTAAATAAATAAAAATAAAAAATATTGTTTTAGGTTTTTTTTGCTCCCTTAGTTAACTATTCCTCTAGAAATGTCATTATATACAAGCTGCTACTAATTCCTAGCTCATGATGTGGTCTTGAAATACTGTTCCCATCAAAATTAATCAGATTTTCAGGGAAATGAATGATTCCAATTTTGGTGTGGGAAATGTGTAAGAGGATCCTGGGGGATCTTGTCACACAAGTGAGTAAGGGAAGCTAACCACTACTATTGTTGTGTCATAAGTACTTAGAGGCCACTATGAAGAGGTTTTCTTTTCCAAAAATGATACAATTTGAATTTCAACAAGAATAATAATTGAAACCGATTGAAGCCCATATATATATATATATATATATATATATATATATATATATACTTATATAATGATATAAAAATTGATCACCCTTAGAAGATGATGGGAACAAATTCATTATCTTAAAAATGGTAAATATATGGAGAGAAACAAATACTTTATCCTGTCTCTCCCTATATGAACTGTATCACTGAGTAAATAAGTAGTATATGAGGGAAGCATTCCTTTATAAAATTAGTGTAGTTAATGAATGAAAATGAAATTATAGAATTAAAGAATTATTTTACAACCCTCAGGGAATTAATGGATCTATGCAATGAGCTATCCATGGTTGCGGGGGGTGGGGGGAGCCTTATATGCTTTCTGATGAAAGAACACAACCCGACCTATAGGCCAAGGGAAAAGAACCTGCATCTGATGAAGTTTCTGAATCCAACTGCTAATGTGTAGAAATTACAGAGCTGAGAAGAACATGTTGAACTATACCATGAGTGTGCTGTCAACAAAATCCAGATTGTGTGAAACACTATAGGTTTAATGCCCTGTGTTCAATCAGCAGGTGTATTGTGAGGGAAAGAGGGATGGAAGCAGAGACCTGTGCGTTAAAAAGAGCTGAAAAGACATGCCAGTTAAAAAAAAACAGGGGGGCAAGGTTTTGGGTGCCTGGGTGGCTCAGTTTAAGCATCCAACTCTTGATTTCAGCTCTGGGCATGATCTCGCAGACATGAGATCGAGCCCCACCTAGGGCTCTGCACTGGGTGTGGAGCCTGATGGAGATTCTCTTTGTCTTCGCTCCCTGCCCCTCCCCCGTGCTCGAGTGCGCTCTCTCTCTCTCTCTCTCTCTCTCTCTCTCAAAAAAGTGGGCAAAGCTAAATCATATTGTTTCAGGATATACTCTTGGGTTATAAAAACTTAAAGAAACTTGAAGAAATGAATCTCATAGCTTGGGATAAGAGTTGCCTTTGGAGGGTGGAAGTGGGCTGTGATAGGAACGAGGCCCAGGCATGGGGAGGGTATTCTGTGGTGGCTGCCAGAGTTCTACTTATTGTTCTGATTGGTTACAAGGGTGTTAACCTTATCAAAATCCACTATTCACTACACTATACACTTGTGTGATTTTTCTGTATCTGCATTTTATTTGACAATTAAAAAATTAAAGGGAGTTTTAAAAATGGATATTATGGGCAACTTTGTGCCAATAAGGTAGAAAATTTAGATGAAATTAACAAATTTCTAGAAAAATAAAAGCTGATGCAAATTCTTGCAACTTTTAAAGAAGTTGGGTCTATCATAAAAAACATTAAAGGAAACTCCAAGGACAAATGGTTTTATAAACTAATTTTAATCATATGAGGAAGAAATTATACTTAATTTAGTCAATTTCTTCTAAGAAATAGGGATCACTCACCAACTCATTTTCATTTTTTAAAAATGTTTATTTATTTTGAGAGAGAAAGAGACAGCATGGGAGGGGCAGAGAGAGAGAGGGAGAGTGAGGGAATCCCAAGCAGGCTGTGTGCTTGAGAGCATAGAGTCCAATGTGGGACTCAATCTCACAAACCATGAGATCATGACCTGAGCCAAAATCAAAAGTCAGACACTTAACCAACTGAGCCCCCTGGGTGCCCCGCCAACTCATTTTCTGTTCACTTTTTATTCCAAGACAGGAAAACCCAACCGAAGGGAATATATTACAGTTTTTCTTTCTTCTAAAGTTCTTATTTTAATTCCATTATAGTTAGCAACTGTGTTATATTCGTTTCAGGTGTACAAAATAGTGATTCAACTATGTCATACATCACCCTGTGCGCATCACAAGTGCACTCCTCCTCGATCCCCATCACATATTTAACCCATCTCTCCATCCCCTCCCATCTGGTAACCATCAGATTGTTCTCTTATAGTTAAGAGTGCGTTTCTTGGTTTGTCTCCTTTTTTCCTTTGTTTGTTTTCTTAGTTCCGCATATGAGTGAAATCATATGGTACTTGTCTTTTCTGACTTATTTCACTTAGCATTATACCCTCTAGGCCCATCCATGCCACTGCAAATGACAAAATTTCATTCTTTTTTATTGCTGAATAATATTCCATTGTCTATATATACCACATCTTCTTTACCCATCAATCGATGGACACTTGGGCTGCTTCCGTATCTTGGCTATTGTAAATAATGCTGCAATAAACACAGGGATGCATGTATCCCTTTTAATTAGTGTTTTTGTTTCTTTGGGTAAATACCCAGTAGTGCAATTGCTGGATCATACGGTAGTTTTATTTTTAACTTTTTGAGGAAACTCTGCACTGTTTTCCAAGGTGGCTACAACAGTTTGCATTCTCTCCAACAGTGCACAACGTTTCCTTTTTCTCCACATCCTCATCAACACCCTTGTTTCCTGTGTTTTTGATTTTAGTCGTTCTGACAGGTGTGAGGTGATATCTTTTTGTAGTTTTGATTTGTATTTCCCTGATAGTAAGTGATGATGAGCATCTTTTCGTGTGTCTATTGGCCACCTGGATGTCTTCTTTGGAGAAAGACTTGTTCATGTCTTCTGCCCATGTTTTAATTGGGTTATTTGTTTTTTAGGTGTTGAGTTTTGTAAGTTCTTTATACCTTTTGGATACTAGGCCTTTATCGGATATGTCATTTACAAATATATCCTCTGATTCCATAGGTTGCATTTTAGTTTGTTGATTATTTTCTTGGATGTGCAGAAGCTTTTTATTCTGATGTAGTCCCAATAGTTTATTTTTGATTTTATTTCCCTTGCCTCAGGAGACATATCTAGAAAAATGTTGCTATGGCTGGTCTCACAGTTATGTTTTTAATCTCCGTTTTGAATTTATTTTTGTGTATGGTATAAGAAAGTAGTCCAGGTTCATTCTTTTGCATGTAGCTATCCAGTTTTCCCAACACCATTTGTTGAAGAGACTGTCTTTTTCCCACTGGATATTCTTTCCTGCTTTGTCAAAGATAAATTGACCATATAATTGTGGGTTTATTTCTGGATTTTCTGTCAACATGTTTCTTTCAACAGACGTTTTCTTTCTAGTCATGACTATTCACGTGCTAATCTGTACAAGATGTCAGCTGATTGCTGAGCCCCAGTCCTACATGATACCCATTTTGGGTGGGGATGGACAGAGCGAAATTCCAGACTTACCTATTATGCCTGAAAGACTGAATCGCTTTTGTTCCACCCAATAAACTGCTACCAACATTTAAATAAACAGCAGCATCTGGTCTCTGAAGATGAATTTCTGCCTCTTGACATCTTCCTTTCTCCTGGGCATCAGTGGTCTCTATCGCTTGGGTGATCCTTAATCTCTTTAGCTTGTCCACTATACTCCTGTTCAACTGGCTCCTATCAGGAGGACTTCATGAAGGGCTTAAGCCAGCCATTTCCTGGAGGAATGTTTCATCCCATCAGGAGTCCAGAAAACTGTCAGAGAGATGTGTGCGAGGGTTAAAAAGCAAAGGATAAGAGCCTGTAAGTGAGAGAGTAGATTTAGTGGGGTGGAAGTAACAGCCAGGGCGTTGGGGGGGGGGGGGTGCAAAAGGAGAGGGTTCTCCACGACCAGTCTGTGATATACTTTATGAGAGCTGCCTCATTCTTGTAGGAGTCTGGCCATGCTTATGATGCCATTGAAGGTTACAGTAGAATCTGGTTGATTGGTGGATGGATTCACCAATGCTGAATTTTTCCTACCTGGCAGGAGAATTCACTGTGGTGCTTAAGGAACTGCTGTCATCTCTTCTCCTGGATTTATAAAGGGAACCCTAGCTCCTGAGTGATTTCAGAGAGATACAATATCCTGTAGGTAGTGAAGGGGAAATTCAGTTTCTGGATGACAGATCCAGAACAGAGCCAAGGCTTTTGCTGGAAGGCCCCACCAACCCACCCATCCATCCATCTATCCATCCATCCACCCATGCATGCATCCATCCATCCATCCATGCATCCATTCGATATATACATACATATATATATATATGTATATATATATATATGTATATGTATATATATATGGCAGTCTCCCAGGTATAAGCCTTCTTAGCACTGTCATTTCAACATACTGGCACATGGGGAGAATAACCTTCATAAGCCAACACCTTCACTGCCAGCACTGGTTCTGCTGAAGACCAGACCCAGAATTACATGAAGGAACTCAAGAGAAAGGGAGGAAAGGCATGGTAAGGTGAGATGGCCAGGAAAGTAGAACCCAATGACAGCCAAAGGGGGATGCCCCAAAGACACCCTCGACACCCTCAGCTCAGGAAGGGCACTAGTCCTGCCACCTGGAACTGTGCCAGGCAGCTTGCAGGTGATAGTTACTCTTGGGTTTCTAGGTGTGTTTTTCCCTGCATCTAGTCGGGAGCAGACCAAAGGTGAGCGCATGCCTGTGAAGCCTGTGGCCCTGCAAAGAGAAAGAACCACAGCCTCTAGGGAGTGGGGGAGAGACAGACGGAGGAGAGGAGAGAAGGAGCCCTCCGCCACTGTGCAGATGTCCGGGCTGTTCTCCGGAGTGGAGCATAAGCAGACAGCAACAAGGCCCCTCTTGGATTTTGTCTGGATGTTCGCTGCGGAAGCCCCTGTGTACCTAAGACCGCCCTTGTGTGTGGACTCGCCCCTCTTGACTTCCTCCCCTCCCCCCCTGCAACTGACCTGCTTAGCAAGTTTCTCTGGGCATTATTTAGCTCTTAACTCATATTGTGACTCTCAGATGTTTTCCTTTTTTTGACAGGTCTTCAGAAGTATAGCCTGGTAGTTAGCATGGGCTCAGAGCCAGATTGCTGGGGCTGAATCCTAGCTCTGTGGCCTTGGGCAAGTCTGCCTTAGTTTTTCTCTGCCTTGATCTCCTCATCTGTAAAGTGGGAATAATAGTTATAATACCTGCCTCACAGGGTCCTTGTGAGGATTTCATGAGTTAAAAACAGTGGATGGCACATGGGGAATGTTTAGTCCCATTCTTACATAAAGTGTACTCATTTTTTATCTTCTTTGTAGAGAGGTCCCTAAAAACGCAATTTCTTTTTATTATTGAGGTAGAGTTGACCCACAACATTATGTTAGCTCTAAGTGTACAACATAATGATTCGGCATTTTTATGTATTTCGAAGTGATCACCACAATAAGTCTAGATGGCATTTGTCACTATACATAGTTACAGACTTTTTTTCCCTTTGATGAGAACTTTTAAGCTCTTTTTTCTTAGCAACTTTCAAATGTACAATTAACAATATTATTAACTATAGTCACCATGCTGTATGTTATATCCCCAGGACTTATTTATTTTATAAGTGGAAATTTGTACCTTTTGATCCCTTTCACTTGTTTTGCCCACTTCCCCCTCCCCATCTCTGACAACCACCAATTTGTCCCCCTCCTTCCTTCCTTCCTTCCTTCCTTCCTTCCTTCCTTCCTTCCTTCCAATTCCACATACAAGTGATATCATGTAGTATTTGTCTGTCTCTGTCGGTCTTACCTCACTTAGCCTAATACCCTCAAGGTCCATCCATGTTGTCACAAATGGCAAGATTTCCATCTTATTTATTGATGAATAATATTCCACTTCTTCTTTATCCATCTTCTTTATCCATCCACCCATCAATGAACTCTTAGGTTGTTTCCATATCTTGGCGATCATAAATGATGCTGCAGTGAACATGGGGGTGCAGATATCTTTTTGGGTTAGTGTTTTTGTTTTTTTGGGTAAATACCAAGAAGTGGGGTTGCTAGATCGTATGGTAATTCTAGGTTTAAGTTTTTGAGGAAACTCCATGACATTTTCCACAGTGGCTGCACCAACTTGCATTCCCACCAACAGCGCACGAGGGTTTCCTTTTCTCCTCGTCCTCACCAACACTTGTTTCCTTTGGTCTTTTGGATAAAAGCCATTTTAACAGGGGTGAGATGATACCTCGTTGTGGTTTTGATTTGCATTTCCCTGATGATTAAGGATGTTGAGCATCCCGAAAGCAATTTCTTTTCAGATAAAGCGCATATTATAATACTGAGGGCTAAAGGGAAACGCCATCTGGTTTTGTGTGCGGAGGGCAGTTCTGCAGACTTGTGTGTGCCCTTTAGACTGAACCTGGCGCAGCCTCTTGGACAAAGGTGGCACTCGGGGTCCCTCTCGGGGCGGACCTGGGAGAGGAGGAGACGGGCAGCTTCCTCTGGCTTCCTGGACTTGGAGTGAGGAGCAAGTCTGAAGGTTCCTGGCTGTGTAGCCTCAGACCTGCATAACCTCATGAGTCAGAGAATCCTCACATGTGAGGCACACAGTGGGCACAGTCTCAGAGTCTTAATTGGTTCATAGGAGGAAGGGCCTGAGGACAAAGAGAGAGAAAACTATATAAAATTCTTTGAGAGACCAGAAATTAAAAGCTTGGCATGGTGTAATCCCAGCGGCGGCCTTTCAAGCTTACTAGCTTCCCGGGCTGCCGAGGGTCAGGCTGTGAGTCACGAGGCTGCCGACCACTGACTGGGGAGCGGGGAAGGTTTTGGCCTTGCTTATGACGGGCTTCCTGGAGAATGTGGAGCAAGCCTGGGGGCTGAGGCACCACAAAGGAAGACACTCTCGGCCAGGGCAGGACAGGGGTGTGAGGCTGGATGTTGTTGGCAGCGACAGCACCTGCTGCCTCGGGCCAGTTGGGCCCCAGGGCTGAGCTGAGGGCAGGGACGGCCTGCTCCTTTGCTCTGCAGCCCCTTCTGGAAAAATGACGCCACACAAATCCCCATTTGGCCAGGCTCCCTGTCTGTGGTCAGTTTGCCTGGCATACCCTGGCGGGGACACTCGGTGCCCAGCCCACCAAATGGGCCACCCCCTCAGGGTGATCGGGCGTGGCCCGGGGGCACCAGAACCTTTCCCTCAGGAGGCCCTGGGAACCTTGCCTAGGACTTCATGGCCGGAGAACTGGCCGTGGGGCTGTCACCAGCCCAGTCACTGGCCCCTCAGGCTCCAGTCCTCCTCCTCAACGTCCACCTTCCTCCTGAGTTTCCAAGAGAGACACATGCTAGGTACAGGTGATGCAAAGATGAGCCCTTGCTTGAGGATACAAAGAACCAAATCAACTTTGACACAGAGCCCTTAGGAAGCTGGGAAGGAAGACCTGGGAGGGGGCGCCACGAAAGGCGCTATGGAAATGCAGCCCATTAGAACAATTGGACTCGTCAGAAAAAAAAAATAAAGGAGCAAAGTTTTTTGAAAGCCACTTGATTTCAGGCTTTGAGCCACCTTCACATGTTCCAGCAAAAGGCCAATCGCTTTGGTTCTTGGAATACGTGAGCTTTCCTTTACCTGTGAGTCTCTTGTTAGGTAAGGCTTCCCCGGAAACCCCAGAGTCTTCTCTCTTCCTTTAGTAAAAAGACAACTTTTGTAATTAAGCATTCATTACAATGCACTCATTTATTGTATCTCAAAGTTCTCAGGGGTGGCGTCTGGGGAGAAATAAAACAAAGGAAGCTGGGAGCTGCCCCACAGCAAACGAGGATCGAGTCCTCCCAGCTCTGTGAGGTGTGGGGTTGATGTCATGAAATGCAGAGGCAGAGATGTGGGGAAGGATCTGGAACGTGGTTGCCTGAGGCTTCTGCAGCATGGGGATACCCTGACTTGGGTCTGGACCGTAAGGTGTTTAGCTCTTAAGAGTCGTCGTCAGACTAAACCACTCAGTTTCCTGCCTGGAGAATCTGGCTCCTGAGAAGGGGGTTGCTGGAGGCAAGGGGGCGAGGGATGAGACGGAGCTCAGGGCTGGCTTTGGTGAGAAGCGCGGTGCTCAGCCTTGACTAATCGGTGGAAACACACTCGGTTTACCCCAACACAACACACCGTACTTTCTCCTCCCTGGTGGGCTTTTGCTTTCCAAACCATCACGGTCCAGAGAAGTTAGAGCTGTGTGGGACCTCCTCAGAGACTGCACAGCCAGATCACCTCCTCAGTATAGGGTGGCTGCGGTGCCCAGGGCGACACCGGTGCAGGCAAGATGGCAACCAGAACCTACGTCTGCACTCTTCTGAAGAGCTTGCTGGCCTCCTTTCTACACCTGCTCTGGCCCCCTGCTGTGGGGAGAGGGTCTGGTGCTCCCAGCCACGTCCATCCACGTGTAAATGTACACGTGACAGAGATGCCCCAAAACAGAAGTGCTAATATTGGGCTGTTAAGCATCAGCAAGGGGGTAAGCGAAGAATTTGGGGATGGATGTGGAGAACCCCCGTGTAGGTGTGGTTGCTGGCTGAGCACACCTTTCCAGCGACAGCAGTGAGACTTCTGCAGACCTGTTGGTTCATCTTTATTTTTTTTTAGCTTTATTATTATTTTTTTATTGGAGAGAGAAAGAGATAGTGCAAATGGGGGAGGGGTAGAGAAAGAGGAAGGGAGAGAGAAGCCCAAGCAGGCTCCACACTCAACATGGAAACTGACTTGGGGTTCGATGCCACGACCCTGGGATCGTGAGCAAAGCCAAAATCCAGAGTTGGATGCTCAACCGAACCCAGGCGCTTCCCTCCCCCTCCTTTTTTTTGTTGGTTCTTTAAAAGAGGGAAACAAAAGGTTTTGGGGAAGTCTAAATGAAAGGTTTTTGGAGATCACTTTAAAAGCTTAGAAGAGGAAGCAAATACAAGCTATTATTGATTAAATTTTTCACATATTTGAGAGGTAATAGTGTAGCACCCCCCGCCCCCCAAAGGTAATCCCTTATCAGGAGAAGCCCAGATAAGACTATTCTGTGCTAAAAAATCTTCTGGGGAAAGGGGCCATTGCAAATACAGCATTACTATTATTATTATATATATATATTTTTTTTCTGGGAGGAGCTGCCACAGGGGATGTAAAATGCTTTCAGTCTAAAAAAAAATCCTTGGGCCGAATATTCAGACAAACGCATGATCTTGAAACAAGGCGTCCACTGTGGACGACACGGTCTTCTGCGTCTGCATTACAACTCCCAGCTGCATCTGAGAACGCCTCGGCGTCCCTCTTCCGAGGAGCGCTGGCGCCCTCTGGTGGGCACTGCTGAGCAGGACGCCGCGGCGCCGCAGAGGCGCGATGCCTGGGAGAGGCCGCAGGGGGCGCTACACACGGGCCAGACTGGTGGAACTAAGAGATGGGCTCCCAGACATTTGCACAGATGAAAGACAGGCAGTTAGGTTTCTTTCCACCTGTTACATGTTTAGAATGGGAGCCAGAGATTTTATACAAACAGGAAACTCTTATTGGTTTAGTCCTAATAATTTAAAACATGCAATAATCCCTAATTATCAAGGCAGAAGCGTCTCTGTTCCATGGGTAGCAAAAACATTTGCTAAACAAATTAAGTCTATTGTCCCTTCACACTCAAGTCCCTATCAGTTCTTAAAGTCCCTGAATGCCGTCAGAGGAATTTGGAAGCCGCAGGTGGAGTGGGAAGGAAGGTCACGGAAGGTAAAGAAGTCCCATGTCCTCATGAGGCTCACGCGGCCCAACCAATGTCCAGGGTTGGCTCTGGACACTGTAGAGAGGTGGGCCTCACAGGGAGATCTGTGTGTCCTTCCTGCAGGACAGGTGATTTGTGAGGGGTAGGTTGAATGGAGGTAGCTTTGCAGGCTGGACCCACAGTGTGCATGGGGAGTGGGGGCAAAGATGGGTCTCTTTGGGGACAAGCCTGGCTCATTTCTGTCTGGCCCACCAAGGCTCCTGGCACTCACAGAGAGATCTTTCTCTTGATCTGCTCATTTGGCCCTGCAAGAAAGGGGGGCACTTTCTTAGACAACTTTTCAAGGGGGTCCCCATCCAGGAGTCTGATCCTGTGCAAGGGCCTCACCCAGTCAGCTGCCCTGTGCCTCCAGCCCTTCCTTAGTTCCCTCCCTCATCCCTGCACCTGGACCTCCCACAGAGAGCTTGGTTTTTCTTCCACAACAGGCCTTGGCCCAGAAAACCAGAGCTTAAATCTATGGTATCCAAAAATTGGTCCCCTCTTCCTTGGGCAAGGGGAGGGCGGGGTCATTCCTTCCAGCTGCTAGACTAGGCTGAATCCTAAGGCATTCTGGAAAAGAAGTGAAAAGAAGGCAGTTGATTTGCAAATTAAACCAGACTGAAATTCATATTAAGCTACACTACGAATCAAAAAAGGCTCTTATTTATTGTCTACTATATGCCAGGCACTTTAAATTCAATATTTCTAATCCTTATAACCGCTCAGCAAGTTGTTTTATCGTTTAGAATCGGAGAGGGTAAGCAACTTGCCAAAAGCCACGCCGCTCTGGGTATCAATTGAAATGGGCAGGTTATGTTGCAATAAGTAACCCCCACATTCCAGAGGCATTTGCGAAGCCAGTAACAGTTTAATTCCTACAAACATGCCAAGTTCACCAGTCTCCCCTACATTGTCGTGGATCTGGGAACGAGACTGATAGGCCACCAGCCTTGGGACACTGCTGGGTGCTGGGTCAGAGTCAGCTCTGCAAGCTCTGGATGGGGTGAGGGCAGCTCAGGGCTTCCTGCCCCAACAAGTGACTCAGCGGGCCAACCGCAAGGGGCCCGGAGGTGCACCTGTGCAGCCGTTCAGAAGTCAGAGGCAGGAGATGCTGGGGATCCGCACTAAAGACAGGGCGTCTGGTGTGTGGGTGTCTCCCTCCCAGTTTCTGGGTCTCGTCTGCTTTCCCCCTTTTCTCTCTCCCCTCCTTCCTTCCTCAGCGTCTCTGCTTCTTCTGCATCATAAAACTGCTCACAGGGTGCCTGGGGGGCTCAGTCATTAAGCATCTGACTTCAGCTCAGGTCATGATCTCACGGTTAGTGAGCTCGAGCCCCGCTTCTGGTGAACACGAACTCTGCTTCGGGTAAAAAACACGAGCCCCACTTTGGGTGAGCCCTGCTTCTCTCTCTCCGTCTCTCTGTCTCTCTCTACCTCTGCTCCTCCTGGGATCCTCTCTCTCTGCCCCTCACTCACTTGCGCCCCCCTCCCACCAAAAAACCCCAGAAGACAAAAACAAAAATAAAAACTGCTCATAGTATCCTCATGGATTAACCAAGAAATAAGTACATGTTCTCATGTTTTCAATTCATTCTAAATATTTCAAGGGGAACTGACCATGGCTGGAAGTACAGTTGATAACATTGATCACTGACTGAGAGCTAACAGAATAAGTCGGCTTGAACAATTCACAAGATTTGGTTAGGAAAAAACGGCTGCGAAAGAAAATTCACTGCTGCAGATGCAGGAATTGGAAGAATATATGGATCAGAGGCTGATGATGAATCAACTTCATGATGTGAAATTTAAGTGGAAAAGAACTGCTTCCCAGAAAAATAATTTCAAGAAGATAAAAATGAAAAATGGAAAAAATTGGAAACTGTTTAACTGTCCAATAGAGAGAATGCATTAGGGAATTAAATTGGATGAAGGGAGTGTGCACTGAAAAATGTGAAAATTCATCAAGGTTTCCGTCTTCTGCGACCCTCGTGTCCACGTCAATGACCCTTACTGCCTTACAGCCCTGAGCAGCTTCTGTGCATGTCGCTGACCTGCTTGTACCTTATCTACAACGTACAACTCCGGTTCCAAATATCGAACTTAGAATTCCATTTCTCTGTACACAATCTCTTAATCTTCCACTTGTCTCCATTCTCTACCGATTCCCTTTTCTGGATCATGTTCTTTTCCTGCCTTCAATGTTTCTGTTCCCATGGGTTCCGTGCCCCGCTTCCTTCTCTTTCTGCGTGCCCTCCCTGGGCGATTTCCAACCATCTCGCGTGTTTTGAGCTGATGGCTACAAAACTGATGTCCTTAACCATAGGAGTCATGCTTCAAATAATAACGACAAGAAGACTGATTACCTCAAGCAGGAAAAGGAATTTATTGGAAAGCTAATCTGTTTCTCAAGAACTGACCAGAAAGCTGAAGAGACTAGGCTGAGGACATGATCAAGGGCAGAGAGGGCAGAGCCCCGGCCAGGGTCACGGCAGGGGCCACACGCACAAACACCACTGAGGTGCCCAAGGGAATTGTAAGGGCCCGGTTTCTGTGTGTCCTCGCCCAGGTCTTGGGCTTCCCTGAGGCCATCCACCCTCACCCCGGCTGCCAGGGTGAGGGGAGGACAAGTATCTGGTCCTGGTGGGAGGCGGGCCCTTTCCCACTACGGTTTACACAGTGGCAGAGTCTGTAAACACAGGAAGTGTGTTCAGAGCCACTGAACCCACAGAGCCTAAAATATTTACCAGATGGCCTTTTATGTCAAAGGAGCGCCAGTCCCTGATTTAGAGGTTGAACGGTCACAGACTTGAAGGTCGACTGGTCACAACATTTTTCAGGCCAGGCTTATGTTATCTTTGGTGTTCTATTTGCTTCTGGGGTTCCAGGTGCAAGTACCAATGGCCAACTGTCTTGTCTAGATACAGATTTTCAACCTGAAGCCTCTGGCCATTTGCTTACTGACCCTTGTACTGAATTCGTTCCTTATCCCACGCCGACTTAATGGCACTTATCTGAGACCATCTGAAACTACGGCCTTGTAGGGGGAATCAATGCCTTTAAACCATCCTGGGCCCCTGGAGTGGTTCTCTTGTCTCGGAGGGAGATCTTAAAGCAACATGCTTGAGAAAGATTAGGGCCACACTGCAGACTTACTTCCTGCTACAAGGTTATCTCCTAATTTATAAATGCTTCAGTTCAGTGACTGGAATCAGTTAACTTAGTTTTTTGACCCACAAAAATTTTTTTTATTTTGTTTCATGCTTTATTTACTTTTGAGAGAGAGAGAGCACAAGCTGGAGAGGGGCAGAGAGACAGGGAGACAGAGAATCCAAAAAGCAGGCTCTGTGTTGTCAGCACAAAGCCCGAAGTGGGGCTTGAACCCACAAACCCGTGAGATCATGACCTCAGCCGAAGTTGGACACCCAGCTGACTGAGCCCCCCAGGCGCCCAGATTCTTGAGCCCTGAGGCAGCTTGGGTCGCATGCTGCCGGCAGAGAAAGCAACGTCTTCAACAGAGTTGTGCTCCCCTCCCCCACCCCCCACCATTGCAGACTGGTTAGGTTTCCTGGGGGTTATTCTAAAGGGGCCAAGAGTACCCCGAATATGCCAATATTCTGATTTTTTCCCCTCAACTATCATCTCCAGAGACGCAGGCTTGGTTCCTACCTCCCGGTGTGTTGTGAGTGACAATGTCCCCAAATGTTTTGCCATGGCATAACATGCAATGATTCAGTTTTTGGAGTACAAGAGACACCCCAAATAACAATGACTTTGATAGAAATGACCCATCTCTGAAGGTAGGTAGTCTAGGCCTGGTATGGCAGCTCTCCTTTTAAGAGGCTGTCCAGGGTCCCAGACCCGTTCTGTCTGGTGGCTCTGCCATGCCTGAGGTGAAGATGATGTCCCCCTGCCCCTATTCCATGCAGCAGGATGGAGGGAGTAAGCGCGACATCGTCCCTGCCCCCTTTAAAGTCATGACCCAGAAATGGTCTACCTCCCTTCCTCCCACATCTCACCGGCCAGAAGCTAGTCATTAAAACCACAGACAGCCGAGAGGAGGCTGGAGACGCCATCTTTACTAGAAAGCACAAAGAGGTTCCATGTTGGCGGACAATTCTTATCTCTACCCAGACTCCATAATCACTTAGTCCCCACCAAATCAGGTCACACCATTTTGATTGTGACTCTAGCCCTGCCGTCTATTATAACCACCATGATTATCCTGCTTTTGGCAGTCAGATGCCTGAAATCAGCTTCTTTCATTCTGGTGTCTTTCCTTTTCCATGAAAATCAAGGATCCCATTTCATCATTGGTTTATGGAAACCAGTCCTGAAATTGCTTTTGCAGGGGTGCTGGTGCATTTGGTCTTCTGGGCCATCTTGAGGAAAGAATTAATCGATGTATGGGCAGGTCACACATGATAAATCCTCTACAACGTTTTCCATCTCTACATTTTGGATTCCTTCCTCCCATGATTCCCTGGAATTTCATTTCGCATGAGTCACCGTTGAGTCCCAGTTTCAAATCAACAAATGACATGACAATTAGGGCCACTTGCAGCGGTTGGAGCTAGCACACCGACTCCTGATTTCTGGGGAGCGTGCTCCTGATTGAATAGCGATTGAATAGTGATTGAACTATGTACTCTTGGCAAACCCTGTAACGTGCCACCCAACCCCTCCCCCACCTCCCCCGTCACTGCTGCTGGGGGTGTTGCTTGTAGTGGGGCTTCAGGTGAAAAAAACTGCATTGCCCAAGGTCATGCCCTTTCCTGGAGCAGCCACATCCAGTGGCTGGTCAAAGTTGGGTTATAAAGGCCTGGACCCTTGGCCCCAACTTGGACGACTCTGAAGGGCCGTCCCAGCTCCCAAGCTCACAGTAGGGTCAGCTGAAGCCTTGGCTGCTGGGGCACATAGCTAACTGTACCCAGTTTCCTTCTGCTCAATGTTGCCTCTGTCCCTTCTATTCCGCAGGCATGGTCCCAAGATCACTTCCCAATAAAGATTTGGCATGCTAACCTCCACCTCTGAGGCTGCTTCTCGAAATTCTTGTGATGAGGATTTAATTTGGTCAGTGGTTATGCCCCATTCCTCTGCTCCCTGCTTTCCCGGTCAATCTGGGGTCTGACTCTAGTTATAGATCTATCAACAGTGAGCAGTGGAGTGGGGGAAGGAGGCAGGAGTAGGACCGGCTTCCTTCTGCAAGGAAATGTGTGAAGAGAGTTCCAGCATCTGCAGACTAGGCATCAGACAAGGGTGGGGAATGTGTTTCAGCTGGCAAGGAAGATCTGGTGGGGGTTCAACATTCAGTGTTATTATAAGTCCTCCAGATCTTCCCAAGTATCTTTATTACAATTTGGGGGGGTTCACAGTGTTTCCTGAAAAATGCCTTAACCTTTACGTAGCACACCTAGGAAGTTTGTCAATTCATTAGATGTTGAAATTTGGCAATGCAACTCTGTGCTTGGTTTTCAGCTATTTTAGCCTGTAAATGATAAGACATTGTTTTAACACATTGTTAGAAAGTCTTTGGGTTGAGGGACGCCCGGGTGGCTCAGTCTGTTAAATGTCTGACTTTGGCTCAGGTCGCGATCTCATGGTTCGTGAGTTAGAGCCCTGCATTGGGCTCTCTGCTGTCAGTGCAGAGCCTGCCTCGAATCCTCTGTTCCCTTCTCTCTCTGCCTCTCCCCTGCTCATGCTCTCTCTCTCAAAAATAAAAATAAACAGGGGCACCTGGGTGGCTCAGTCGGTTAAGCGTCCGACTTCGGCTCAGGTCATGATCTCACAGTTCGTGGGTTCGAGCCCCGCGTCGGGCTCTGTGCTGACAGCCCAGAGCCTGGAGCCTGCTTCACATTCTGTGTCTCCCTCTCTCTCTGCCCCTTCCCTGCTCATGCTGTGTCTCTCTGTCTCAAAAATAAACATTAAAAAAAAATTAAAAAAAAATAATAAAAAATAAAAAATAAAAATAAACATTAAAAAAAATAAGAAAGTCTTTGGGTGGAATGTTTAGAGATTTAGGCTTGTCATTTTCTTTTTTAAAATGGTCTAGTGCTCTTAGGAAAAGCCATACCTCCAATGGTCCTTATCACTCATGCTTTTCGTTTTGTTCTATGTAACTAGCAATATGGTCTTCAAAGTTTTGCTTTAATGAGTTTGTCATTCCAGGTGATGGTATGTGATCATTTAATTTTAGCAGTTTATCACTGGGGGCCAGTGGCTGCCATCTTCCCTTCCCTCAACATCAACTGGAGTTTACTGCTCTCACCCCTGACCAGCCAGAGAAACAACTCTCCCTTGCACCCTTATCTTGTTGTTGATTTCTTTACTAGTTGGGTTCTTGACTGTAAACAACAGAAATCAACCCTGGTTGACTTAATCAGAAATAGAATTAATTTAGGGAGCCTATTGGGTAGTTCACGGAGTCTGCAAGAGTTCTGGAGAACCCAGTTTAGAGAATAAGCAAGAGTCAGGGTCAGGCGGAGTGGAGAGCATAATGGCCACCAACATGACCTTGCATGTTACTCCTGGAGCCATCTGAATAAATTTTCAACTATCCCCTGCCCTTTGTTTCACTAATGAAACAAAGTGTTGAGTAAAATTAGTTGATTGGTTGCCCTTGGGTCATGTGACCATGACCCCAGTAAGGATCTGGCCCTGGACTTTTGAAGGATGAGTGGGATGTTGCCTCCCACCAAGCTCATACAAGGGCAGATTTTCCAACATAGAAAGTGGGTTCAGATGTTGGGCAGCAAAACTCAAAACAAACTACAAAACCCAGCTCATTACATGAACCCCTTCTCCCTCTTCTCTGTCTCTACTTGGACACCCCACAGGCTGCTCAGGGTCCCCATATCTAAACTGAATTTCCCATTCTCTCTGCTACACATACTCCTTCTCCTGCATTCTCCAGCTCAATTGGTAACATTTTCTCCATCTGCTGAGTTCTCTAAACTAGAATCCCATGAGGCTTCCTTGGTTCTCAATTACGCCATCATTTAGATTCTGCCTCCTAGGGATTTCATGAATTCATCTCTTTCTTGTCTTTACTGCCATTACCCTATTTCAAGACTTATTTTCTCCTCATTGAATTATTTTAATAGCTTCTTAACTCATACATCAATTAGCTTTGAAGCAATAATTCTTGTAGCAAACCACCGAAAAACTCAATGGCTTGCAGCAATAAGCATTCATTTCTCAGTCACGTGCCTGTAAGTTGGCTGTGGTTCAATGATATAGAATGGGTTCGACTGGGTTTACCTTAGCTGCAGGTTGGGTTTAGGTCTATTTCACTTATCTGTCATCCTTCTAGCAACTACCAGAATGGCAGAAGAAGAATGCTACCAGAAGAATGCAGGGGCAAGCTCTTTGCATGGTGGAAGGCAGGAGCACAAATGAGGTAGCTCAATCACTCCAGCACATTTCCAGTCTCTACTCCTGCCATGTCTACTAACATCCCATTGGCCAAATCAAGTCCAAGGTCAAAAAGTGCACTGCACCTACCATGAAAGGCATGGGTGCATAATGCTACCCAAGTGAATTCAGCCTATCGCAGATTGTCCCCCACAGATTCATCTTTCAAACTGCTTCCAGAGGAATCTACCCAGAATGGCAATCTGACTTTATAATTTTCCTGCTTAAAACTTTGGTTTTTATAAGAAAAGTGCAAGGATGTATTAATAGGTCCTTCATAGTTTGGCCACTGGCTGCCTCATCAGTTTCACCTCTTTCCACTTCCGCATCACTGTCCACTCCATGACTTGATCTTTCAGGTTCAGAAATACAAATCTGCCATGGTTTTGCCTTCATGTCTTTGCTCATACCTTTGCTCTAATGCTTACCTCGCCTTCTGCCCTTAGGGAGGCATTACTTCTTCCAGGTTGCTTTCTCTGCAGCCCAGCTGCCCTTTCCCCTAGCTTTTGTGACCTAGCCCCTGAGCCCCTGCCATGGACTGAATATTTATCTTACCTTAAAATTCATGTGTTGAAATCTAACTCCCAATGTGATGGTATTTGGAGGTGTGGCATTGGTAATCTGGTAATTAGGTTATGACGGCGGAGCCCTCATGAATACAACTAGAGCTCCTATAAGGCGATGAGGGGACCAGAGCTCTCTTCCTACCGTGGGAAGACACATCAAGAAGTTGGCAGTCTGCAGGCTAGAAGAGGGCCCTCACCAGAACCCAACCATGCTGGCACCCTGATCTTGGACTTCCAGCCCCCAGAACGGAAAGAAATAAATGTTTCTTGTTGAAGCCACCTGGCCTAGGGTAATTTGTTATAGCAGACTGAAATGACTAAGACCCCCCACGATGTCACCCTAGACATATTGTTGGTTTACTGGCCATTTTCTCCCATGGTGCCATAAGCTCTTTTGTCTTCCGGCTCAGGATGGTGTTTGGCTCATGGAAGGTGTTCAGTAACTGTTGATCTGAGCTGAACTGCCTCACCCCTATTCACTTCTTATCGGCCAGACTGCCTGTGTTGTTATTATTATTTGGGGCCACCAGACCTAGACAGGAAGGAATGAAGATCTGTGACTTCTTCAGTGAGGAAGAATGGGAGGAGACCTAGAGTGGCTGGAGAATAGCTCATTGGACAAATCAGGGCTGGTCAGATGGAAGGGTGATAATGAATTTTGATTTGGAAAGGTGTGTTTCAGCTAGTCAAAGACTAGTGGAAATGGCCCTCTAGGAACCAGAGGTGAGAAGTGTAGCTAGAGGTGGGAAATAGGTCAGGGCTGGGCATGTATATTTGGCATCATCTCTTTGGGGGTGATAATAGAAGAAGCCCTTAGGGTTAGCTAGAGAGAGGAACAAAGCTCTGAAGAGAGGGCTTTGCAGGTGAGAATTCTCTGCAGTGTGATGGCGATCGAAGTGAAGTAAATCACCAACTGAACAGATGAATAAATATGTACCGCTGTGTTGGTAAATCTTAATGTTACCTATGCAGAGGTAGCAGGTGAGCTGTAACATGAACCTTCTGAAGAAAATATCTCACTCAAAGGAGTGAGTGAGGTATCCACTGATGGTGGATAATCTGTTCCTGTGATAGGGTTTTTGGGGCCCTCTCAAATCCCATCACCTAGGTAGCTGCCAGCCATAAGCATTCGTGGGGGTTCCTACAATAGTAGGATATGATTTCTAAAGCCCATGGATATGGAGAGGAGCTTTGATTTATTTTTAATGAGCTTAGAGATCCAGTATGGGCATCGGAGGCTTCTAAGGAGACTGAAAACAATGTAAGACAAGCAATAGATTCCTTCAGTAACCGGATCATAACAATTTACTGAAAACATAAAACGCTAAAACTTTTTATTAACATGTATATTTAGGGGAAACCCTGTGAACCCTTAGTGCTAGTGTCCACAGATCTGTATTGCCAGCTATTTCCCATAACGGGAATAGAAGACGTTCTGAAAAGTTCAAATGAAGAAAAATCACAGTTAACCTTGTACTTGATTTCCTCAGAGTGCCAGACAATTCTCCTCTGAATCTATACTAGACCGAAACACTTGTTGAAGTTGCATCGATTGTGTTCGTAGTTAGATGCTCTAGTCAAAAAGTTTGTCTGCTAACCCTGCTTTATTAGCCATGAAATGATTTTTCTTTTCATGCATTATTGAAAACCCCAGGTTTAATAATGTCAACGGCATAAAAACGTTAGAAATGGGTAGAGCTGCTTTGCATGATTCACAAGGAAACTTTCAGAGCAAACCGTGGGAGCAGAGAGAGGCTGAACTGTTACACCAGGGAAGAAAGTTGGGGATGGGCTGGCCTTGGCTACAGCTCTCTTTCTGCATTAGAGGAAATTAGCTTTTTGGTCCATGCCACTTTTCTAATTTGGTTCAGCTCAGCGCTGAGATTGGAGAATAAGAGAGAGGCGAAAACGTAAAAAAGTTGGAGTTTAGATGGTACTTCAGTTTAAGAGGGAGGCCCTTACCAGATAAAACAGACTTCAAGATAAAAAGTATTAGCAGGGATAAAGGAGGGGCATTCATAATGACAAGGAGATCAACTTGCCAGGAAAATGTAACAATTGTAAGTGTTTATGTGCCTAATAGCAGAGCTTCAAAATACCTGAAGTATAAACCCCCCTTTCAACAATTGATGGAACTACTAGACCAACAACAAAAAAAATCGGTAAAGATACACATGATACAAATGAATGGCACCATCACCCACCTTGGACTAATTGATATTACAGAACACTATACCTTATAATTCTTTTCAAGCGTGTATGCTACATTCACCAAGACAGACTGTATACGGGCCATAAAACAGGTCTCAGTAAATGTCAAAGGATTGAAATCATATGTTCTCTGACCACCATGTGATCAAATCGTATTAGAAATCAATAACAATATGATATTTAGGAAAACTTGAGAAATTTGAAATTAAACCACGTAGTTAAAGAGATTTTTTTTTAGAGAGAGAGTGTGTGTGTGGCAGAGGGGCAGAGGGAGAGAGAGAGAATCTTAAGGAGGCTCCACATTCAGTGCAGAGCCCAATGTGGGGTTTGATCCCATGACCCTGAGATCATGACCTGAGCTGAATTCAAAAGTTGGAAGCCCAACTGACTGAACCACCCAGGTACCCTTAAACCACATACTTCTAAATAATCTATGTGTCATGGAAGAAATCAAGAAATGAAGTTAGAAGATATTTAAACTGAAATGATATTGCAAATGCAACATATCCAAATTTGTGGGATGCAGCTAAAGCAGTACTTAAAGGGATATTTATAGCTTCCCATGATTACATTAAAAAAGAGAGATCCAAACAAGTAATAGGTATAGTTCTATCTTCATTAATTTATTTAGTAAATTTCTATCGGGCACTTAATTGTTGGGTGAACAATACTGGGCAGAGCAGACATGGTTCCTGCCTCCTGCTGGCCACATTGTACTGAGAGAGACAGATGATAAATAAGCAAGCACAGACAAATATAAAATTAAAATGATGATAAATGCTATGAAGGGAAAAGAACAGGGTACTATGGGAGGAGGGACTCTAATTCAGATCAAAACATAAAAGAGAGCCTCTCTGAGAAAGCAACATTTGCACTCAGTGGGACTTGAGTTCAAAAGAGGAGACAGTGGAGCTTTGAAAAGGGGGAATGTTCCAGGAAGAAGGGGCTGTGTGTGGAATAGGCAGCTGGTTATATGGGTCAGGGGCTCAGAGGAGAGACATAAGCCATCTTGGTCTTATGGACAGTCAGGATTCTGACCTGCAAGAGTAGCTAAGAATTATGTGCAAATAGCAATCTATGTTCTGTGCATTTCTGTATCCTCCTGCCTTGGGTACCCTGGGGGGCGTTGTCTCTTCCTCTAGCCCACCCCAAGGACAAACGAAGACTCAGCTATGCAGCAGGGCTAAGGGCCAGACGAAAATGTCTGATGAGTGCTTGCAGTGTGAAGTTGTTGGCTTCAGAGACTAATTAAAGATGGGGCTGGAGGAAGGGTGAGCAGAGGATAAAAAGTCAATTTGGATGGGAGAAGACGGAGTGGAGGGACCTTTGTTAGAGGGAGAAAGCTCTTGTCTTATCTTGCAAGGCCTGGGGAGTGAAAATACGAAGCTGTCTAGAGTGTGGGCTCTTGACGATACCAGGGGACCACCCATGATCCACTGTAGTAGATACTTGCTAACTCTGTGAACAGAAGGTGGGGGCCTTGGACAGAATGTAAGAGAGCAGCCTTCACACTTTTTGGTCTTCAGACATCTTTACACTCTTAAAAAGTACTGAGAATCCCAAAGAGCTTTTATGTATTAATTATATCCATAGTGGGGTTGCCAGATAAAATATAGAATGCCTAGCTAAATTTGAATTTCAGAGAAATACTTTTAGTATAGCCAAGTATTCTCATGCAATTTTAGTATTTTTATTTACTAAACCTGGCAACCCAGATCTATAGATGTTTACTGAATTAGAAATTAAAACTGAGGGGCGCCTGGCTCAGTTGGTTAAGCACCCTACTTTGGCTCAGGTCATGATCTCACGGTTGGTGAGTTCAAGCCCCGTGTTCAGCTCTGTGCTGACAGCTCGGAGCCTGGAGCCTGCTTCGGATTCTGTGTCTCCCTCTCTGTCTGCCCCATCCTGCTTGCACTCTGTCTCCCTGTCTCTCAAAAATGAATAAATACTTAAAAGATTTTAAAAAATAATCTGGCAAACAGGTTTTCTATAAAAGAAGAAATTAAAACAGAAATTTAAAAATATATTTATGTGTTAATTAAAAGTGACAGTAGTAAATCCATTACAGGTTAACATAAATAACATTTTTATTAAAAAAAAAACCCTATATTTCCTGAACAAAAAGTTATTGAAAAGGGCAGCATTATTTTATATTTTTGCAAATCTTTTTCATATCTAGCTTGACAGAAGACTTGGATGTTTGCTTTTGCATTCAATCTGTTGTGATGTGTCGTTTTGATTGAAGTATGTGAAGAGAACCTCCTTTGCTCAGGAAAAAGAAGGAGATAATTGTGGATTATATATTAAATATAATATATATAAAATATATAATATATATATACTATATATAAAATATATGTATTAAAATTCTCTAAGGGGTTGGTTTGTTAATAGTTAGCTGCAATATGAAATCTGAATCTATATCAATGAACTTTTCATACTCACAGTAAAATACATTGATCTATCTTACACTTTGAATAGATCTTCTACTCATGTATGATTTTATAACATGCATTGGTCATTGGGAAGATACTGGTTTATACATATTGAATTATGCAGAATTTCTAAGTGTTGGCACATTTCATTTTATTATAAAAAATCATATTTGTTAATATTACCACTAATTTCATTAGAAAAGTCTTAAGTACCAGGAAGCTATCAAACTCAAGGGGGAGGAAAATGTTTTCTAAAATTCTAATTTTTTGGTTAAGAGCTCAAATTTTGTCATTGGCTACAAATATTGTTTTCAACTAAAGGACAGGTTCACTTGTTCATTTTCAACAGTTTGACTTCCAGATACCCAATTCTGAATAACTATGGCTTGTTAATCATTCTTTGAAGTAGAAATGATATTACACGAAAAAAAGTGGCTAGTTCAGCTTGCAACTCAAATAACCACGCAAGTGCTTTGCCTATAGACAATCATCGTACCTTGGGATGCAGCAGAAGTATTTTCTGGGTACTTCCAATTTTGACATATAGAATTTTTAAAAAATGTGTATTTAAGGGCCAGCAACATTTACGGAGCATTGCAATGCTTGTGTTTACCAAACTCTGTTAAGAATTGGGTGTTTCACAGAGGATAAAACAATAATAATATGAGAGAACACAGACATAAACTTAAAAGTGCAAACAAAGAAAAATAAAAAGAGGCACAGATTATTATAGTCCCACCTCCTCCCTGGTGCTTGTTTCAGTTCAGTCTGGAGCCCCTGGGGCCTCTCTGCATGGGACACTTCCTGCCACAGCACCCCCGCTCCACTGCCTTGCAACTGCCTAATGCAAACCTTTCAGGTTTCAGTTCACACACAAAACTGAAAACTGACTCAAAAGTCTTCCTAGGAATCGTCCTGTGTGTCCCTATGACATCTCGACTTCTTTATCTTGTTACTTATGTACCAGTTTACTGATCTTCCTGACAAATGGAGTCTTAAACATCAAGAACCTTAAGCACTGACAAGCCACAGCCTAGAGGAATAACCTGGGCTGTGTGGAAGGGCCAGAAATGCCTGTTGGAAGGTGAAGGTCTGTGCAAGCTTATGAAGGAAGAAGGCTCCAGGGCCTGGGATGCCAGATTGGACAGTTGATACCTTTCAGTGGGATGTGGAAGGCTTTGTGCTGCTGGAGGGAGGTATCTATTCTGGGTAGTAACTGGTTTCCTAAGTATTCCAGGTGCTTCTTCCAAGCCCATGCCATCACGTATTGTGGTAAATGTAGGAGCAGAACAAGCGTCTGCCCTTCTCTGCCACCATGTCTGTCTCGAGGCTGCAGCCCTGTGTGGCAGTGGTGGTGGCTGGAGTGGATTGCAGGTGCCCTACGAGCCGGACCTCCATTGGCTGATGTGAGGGATACAGCCAACCCTTGGCCATGTGACAGGAGCACCATCTGTACCCCGGGTGCTTCAATTTTGCAGCTGCCACAGCCTACTCAGGCAGATCTGACACAGCTTAGCAAATAGCTTTTCCAGGAGGTTCATAAATTTCCAATCTGCTGTGCTACGTTTTCCCCTACAACTGCCACCAACCAAATGTTAATTTGGATTCAAGACCTGAAGGGTAATCAGCAAATGTATGTATGGGCTCATCATAGAATTGGAAAGGAGAGTGGGGCTCAGGTGGCCCTCTGAATGGACCATTCCTGGAAGAAACATACACACACACACACACATGCACACACACACGCGCGCGCACACACACACACACACACACTTGTCAAAGCTTTGCTAGTGTGTCTGTCTTTACACATGGATGTATTCCCCAGACATTGAATGTAAATTGAACTTAGTTATTTTCAATTTAATATTTAGTACAAAATTAATGGAATATTTAACATTATTTTAAGGAATTCTGCCATGACTATTCCTTTGGTCCAAGTAAAAATATGACCCTCAATGTGTCTTTTATATACATTGTATACAAATGTGCATATACTTATATTTGTGTGTTTGTATCTTCTGTTGAAAATCAGATCTCTTTTTTTTTAATGTTTATTTATTTTTGAGACAGAGAGAGACAGAGCATGAACGGGGAAGTGTTAGAGAAAGGGAGACACAGAATCTGAAGCAGGCTCTAGGCTCCAAGCCATCAGCACAGAGCCCGACGCAGGGCTCAAACTCACGGACTGTGAGATCATGACCTGAGCTGAAGTCAGATGCTTAACAGATTGAGCCACCCAGGCGCCCCAGATCTCTTTTTGAAAATGCAGAAAATGTTGGCTCCAACTAGCTTTAAGGTTTCCACGCCTTATTTAAAAGATAGGGGAGGGGCGCCTGGGTGGCGCAGTCGGTTAAGCGTCCGACTTCAGCCAGGTCACGATCTCGCGGTCCGAGAGTTCGAGCCCCGCGTCAGGCTCTGGGCTGATGGCTCAGAGCCTGGAGCCTGTTTCCAATTCTGTGTCTCCCTCTCTCTCTGCCCCTCCCCCGTTCATGCTCTGCCTCTCTCTGTCCGAAAAATAAACGTTGAAAAAAAAATTAAAAAAAAAATAAAAGGGGAAAAGGTTGAGTTGTATACACAAAGTAGCTGGCACTAAGATTTTATTTTCATTGTTATCCATGAACACAACAACAAAAGACGAAAATCAAAATTGTATAGCATGATGGGATGAAGCTGCATTTTAAACACAGTTTTTTTATATCTTTTTTTTTTTTTTTAGTTTTTTGATATCTTAATACCCATGGAGGTTAAAAATATTTATTGGGGAACCTGGCTGCCTCAGTTGGAAGTGTCTGACTCTTCATCTCAGGGTTATGAGTTCGAGCCCCACACTGGGTGTACAGATTACTTAAGAAAATAAAACTTAAACTTAAAAAAATTTTAATAATTAAAAAAATTTTAAGTTTATTTATTTTGAGAGAGAGAGAGAGAGCAGGGGAGGGGCAGAGAGAGAGGGAGAGAGAATCCCAAGCAGGCTCCATGGACAGTGTGGAGCCTGATCCAGAGTTCAATCTCATGACCATAAGATCATGGCCCAAGCCAAAATCAAGAATCAGAAGCTTAACTGACTGAGCTATCCAAGAACCCCTAAAAACATTTACTAACTGAAGAACTAGGGGACTTTGTTTCTCCTCCTGAACAGAGTCTAATTATAGAAAAGACAAATTTATGATTATACAATAGAAATTACCCAGGATGATTGGAGTGACCCCAATTCCTGCTCTGTTGGACTGAAATGACCATTCCTCCTCATATTTCCATATTAGTTAAGCAACTTTTGCTGGAACTAGTTTTTCAAATGGCACTGTGTGTAACTTTGGGTGGTAATACTACCTTAGAATAAGTAACTAAACATCCAAGTTCACACAATGGGGTGGAGGTAGACACCATTTAATCTGGGCTTTAGAGAATCTGGATGTTCCCCTATAATTGTGAGTCAGGACAACAGCGACTGCATTTTGAAGTTCTTGGAGGCATCTATACAAATATTTTTTCTCCGAGACTCATCTCCACACTGGGACTCCTGCTGGAAGACCCACTAATGGTAGACATTCCTTTAACTGGATCAGGATTCTCTAGTTCAGCAGCTGATGGCACGTGCTGTATCTAATCTTGAATCCTCAGTTCCTAGTACAGAAAAGGCGCAGTGCAGGCCGCTTGTTGAACAAATGAATGAAAGAACAAATGACTATAAGAAGACTGGTTTAAGCTGTGACAGCGCCATGCCACCTTCTCTAAGGAGGAGATGCAATAAGCATACAAATTCTCTTTAACTAACATGAGGAGATTGCAATGGTGATCAGTATTTTTTCACATCCCTGGTAGAGGACGGGGGTCAAGGCACTTGACTGTAGCAGGACCAATCATAAATCTTTCTTGCCCTGAGATGCAAATCTTGGGAAAGGTGCTTGCCTTTTTACTCTTGAGTTGCTAAATGAAAAGATGTGACTTCTGGGTGGCTGTTCTGCCTGGTTGCCTGGAGAAAACAGTGGGTAGTAGGTAAAAATGTAGCTCACCCACACAATGAAGGATGGAGAGCTGATAGTGGACAGAGATGACAGTTGAACTTTGGATCTAGCCTTTCTTTCTTTCTTCTTTCTTTCTTTCTTTCTTTCTTTCTTTCTTTCTTTCTTCTTTCTTTCTTTCTCTTTCTTTCTTTCTTTCTTTCTTTCATCTTTCTTTCTTTCTTTCTTTTGGAGAGAGAGAGAGAGAGAGAGAGAGAGAGAGAGAATCTTAAGCAGCTTCCAGGCTCAGCACAGAGACTGATGCAGGGGCTCAGTCTCATGACACTGGGATCATGACCTGAGCTGAAATCAAGAGTTGGACACTCAACTGACTGAGCCTCCCAGGCGCCCCTGGATCCAGCTGTTCTTAAAGTTTCAGAAGAAGCTGGTTAGGTGGCCCAACAATCTTCTGATTAAGCTATTTGAACTGAGTTTCTGCCACTTGCAAGCAATCAGCTCTGGATAACTAATTTGCATTTTTTATTATATTAAATCATGAACATACACTGATTTTATAAAATAAGAAAAAACCCCACAAAAATGAGCATACACATATCCACAGACCCATGCTTTGGTCAAGGACTCCATTTCTATGATTTCTGTGATGAGCAAAGTGAGTTTAGGGATCATCCCCACTTGGCTTCATTATCCAGCTGTGTAAATTCCAGTCTGGGGAGTGGGCAGGAACCAAATCACTGGCTGAATGCCATTATACTTTTGTAGAGAGATGGAGGCCAGTCTTCAGTAAAATCCAAATTGAACAAAGTCAGGGACAAAGAAACCAGGAAGCTGTCATCTGGAATCTTCTTCCCTTGGATGGGAAAGCTTCCTGACTCCTTGGCCTTACTAACCTTAGCTTTGGAATCTTCCCTCTCAAGACAGTGCTTGTCTTGTCTTTTTTCCTTTCCTTTCTTTTCTTTTCTTTTCTTTTCTTTTCTTTTCTTTTCTTTTCTTTTTCTTTTCCTCCCCTTTCCTTTTCCCTTCCCTTTCCTTTTCTTCCCTTTCCCCTTTCCCTTCCCCCCCTTTTTTCCTCTCGTCTCTTGTCCTCTCCTCTCCTCCTTTTTCTTTTCTTTCTTTTTAAAATGTTGGCATTTATTTTGAGAGAGAGAGAGAGAGAGTGAGTGGGGTAAGGGGCAGAGAGAGAGGAGAGACAGAATCCCAAGCAGGCTCCCCTCTGTCAGCAAGGAGCCTGACATTGGGCTTGATCCCATGAACTGTGAGATCATGACCTGAGCTGGAATCAAGAGTCGGATGCTTAACCGACTGATCCACCCCCACATGCCCCTGTTTTTTATTTTCTTAATGAAATATTTTGAGGAATAGAAGTTCTAAATTTGATCAAGTCCAACTTGTCCATTATTTTTTCTTTATAATTAGTGCTTTTTGTGTGTGTCCTAGGAAATCTTTGCATCCCTAAGGTCAAGATTTTTCTCCATGTTTATCTTTAGATATTTCATTGTTTAAGTTTTTACATTTAGGACTATGATCCATTTCAAGTTAATTTTTTCTGTATGGTGTGACATAAGAATTGGGTCTATTATTATTTTTTTCCCATATGGATATCCATTAGTTTCAACACCATTTGTTGTAAACACTTGTCTTTCCTCCCATTGAATTACCCTGCCAACTTTGTTGCAATTCTATTTCTAGAGTCTATTATATTCCATCATTCTATATATTTACCCTAATGCCAATAGCATGCTTTCTTGATCACTGTGAGTCTAGAAATTACATAGTGCATGTCCCCCAACTTTGTTCCTTTTCTTCAAAATTTCTTTGGCTCTTATAGGCCTTTGCATTCCTTTTTTTAGAGAGAGAGAGAGAGAGAGAGAGAGGGAGGGAGACAGGCAGAGGGAGAGAGAGAGAGAATCTTAAGTAGGTCCATGCTCAGTGTGGAGCCCAACGCAGGGTTCATGACCAGAGCCAAAATCAAGAATTAGATGCTCATCTGACTGATCCACCCAGATGCCCCTTTTTACATTTCTTTTTTTTTTTTAATGTTTTTATTTATTTTTGAGACAGAGAGAGATAGAGCATGAGCAGGGGAGGGGCAGAGAAAGAGGGAGACACAGAATCCGAAGCAGGCTCCAGGCTCTGAGCTGTCAGCACAGAGCCTGACACGGGGCTTGAACTCATGGACTATGAGATCATCACCTGAGCTGAACTCGGATGCTTAACCGACGGAGCCACCCAGGTACCCCATCCCCTTTTACATTTCTACGTAAACTTTAGAATCACCTTGTCAACTTGTACAAAAAAAGTTCTCTTTTTAAAAAAATTCAGGGGCGCCTGGGTGGCTCAGTCGGGTAAGTGTCCAGCTTTGGCTCAGGTCATGGTACCACGGCTTGTGAGTTCAAGCCCCGTGTAGGGCTCTGTGCTAACAGCTCAGAGCCTGGAGCCTGCTTTGGAATCTGTGTCTCCCTCTTTCTCTGCTCCTCCCCTGTTCATGCTCTGTCTCTCTCTCTCTCAAAAATAAATAAAAACATTTAAAAAATTAAAAAAAAATTTCAGATTGCATTGAATCTAGGATCAATTTGAGAAGACATGGCTTCTTAACAATGGTCAGTCTTCTGATCCATGGACATGGTATTTCTTTTGATTTATTTAGATCTTTCACTTTTTTTCAGCAATGTTATATAGTTTTCAGTGTACAGGCCTTACACAAATTTTGTTAAATTTATCCATTGGTATCTTATACTCTTGATACCATTATAAGTTGTATTTTAAAATTCCAATTCTCAGTTATTCATTTTTATTTTTAGAAACATAATTGATTTTTGAATATTTATCTCATATCCTGCAACATTGCTAAAGTCACTTATTAGCTGTGGAAACTTTGAAGGTAGATTTCTTAGGATTTTCTATATAATGAACATGTCATCTGTGAATAAAGGTAATTTATTTCTTCCATGCTAATCTATATGCTTCTTCGTTATTTTTCTTTCTTTATTTCATTAGTTTGGAATTCTAGCACAATGATGAATAGAAGAGTGGACATCTTTGTTTTGTTTCTGATATTTGAGAGAAAGCCTTCAGTCCTTCACCCTTGAGTATGAGCTAGCTGTAAATTTTTCATAGATGGACTTTATCAGGTTGAGGAAGTTTTCCTCTATTCCTAGTTTATTATTTTTTTAAATCATGTATGGGTATTGAATTTTGCCAAATGCTTTTTCTGTATCTATTGAGATGATCATATAGTTTTCTCTTTAATTCTGTCAACATGGTAAATTATGTTTGATTTTTTTTTTTTTTTTTGAGACAGAGCATGAACAGGGAGGGTCAGAGAGAGGGAGACACAGAATCCGAAGCAGGCTCCAGGCTTTGAGCTGTCAGCACAGAGCCCGACGCAGGGCTTGAACTCACGAACCGTGAAATCATGACCTGAGCCAAAGTCGGCCGCTTAACCGACTGAGCCACCCAGGCACCCCTATGTTTGATTTTTGAATGCTAAATCAATTTCGCATTTCTAGGATAAACTCCATTGGTCATAGGGTATTATCTTTTTAAAATTGTTATTGGATTAAATTTGCTAATATTTTACTAAGAATTTTTACCTTGGGGGCCTGCCTGGCTCAGTTGGTAGAGCATGTGGCTCTTGATCTCAGGGTTGTGAGTTCGAGCTCCATGTTAAGTGTAGAGATTACTTTTTTAAAAAAAGAGAATTTTTGGGGCGCCTGGGTGGTGCAGTCGGTTAAGCGTCCGACTTCAGCCAGGTCACCGATCTCGCGGTCCGTGGGTTCCAGCCCCGCGTCGGGCTCTGGGCTGATGGCTCGGAGCCTGGAGCCTGTTTCCGATTCTGTGTCTCCCTCTCTCTCTGCCCCTCCCCCGTTCATGCTCTGTCTCTCTCTGTCCCAAAAATAAATAAAAAACGTTGGAAAAAAAAATTAAAAAAAAAAAAAGAGAATTTTTACTTTTATGTTCATGAGGGATATTGGTCTCTCTCTAGTTCAATTTTCTCTTTTTCTGTTTTTGATATCAAGGTGATATTGGCCTCATAAAATAAGATGGGAATTGATCCCCCCCACTTTTTTCCCCCCTGAAAGAGTGTGTAGGATTGGCATTCTTTCTTAAATGTTTGAAAGAATTCACCGTTTGACCTGGAGTTTTCATTAAGAGAAGGATTTCAATTATACATTACTTTTCTTTGATACAGATATTTTCATGTGTTCTATTTTTCTTGTGCCATTTTTATAATATGTATTTCTCAAAATTTTTCTGGTGTGGTTTTGGAGTGGTGGTGGGGGTCTGGAGCTGATGGCCAAGAAAGAATTCTTGAGATGTCTTTGGTGCAAAAAGGTAGTTTTATTAAAGCAGGGGGACAGGACCCGTGGGGAGAAAGAGCTGCCCTGGGGTTGTGGAGAATGGTTATAAACTATGGAGTTGGGGGAGGTGAAGGCACTGGGAAGGTCTCCAGAAGGACTTTCATAAGCTAAAGGGGACTCCTAAGATACCCGAGGCCTTGCTATCGTCAAGCTAAGGTTGTTTTTCCTCTAGTCAGGCATTAACTTTAGGATGGTAGGGGGTTCCTGGAGAAATGTTATGCTCTGTATTTGCCTCAAGTATTTGTCAATGGGCTTCAGTCTGTAAGGAAATTTAGTTATACCTGCCATTTCCTTCTTGCCTCTGTTCCTCACATCACTATGGAGGGGAGGGTGATGTTAGGGGCTCCAGGAAACTGAGTCTATAGGTTTCTGGAGATCAGGCTATTGATAAGATTGCTTTTTCCTTGTAACTTACTAACACATTTGTAAACTGATGGAGACTCCTGTCCTGTATGACTGTGATCTCTATCAGTTAACCATTTGTTTTCCCCTTTCCTTTGTTCTTAGGCAGCCAAGAGTGCCTGAGGAATGTCACACATATCCTACCAGGGGTGGGAGGGGTAATGCTAGCTTGTGCTTGGACCTCAGCTTGCCTTATGGTCCCTCATCAGTTGAAAGGGGCTTATTACGAATAGCAAAAGACACCTTATCACTTAGGAAATTCCAAGGGTTTTAGGAGTTCTGTGCCAGGGGAGGGGACAAAGACCAAATATATATTTCTTATTATAAATCACAGTATCACAGGCCATGAACTGAGATGTATGATTAAATCAAACATCTGCATGTAAGAACTGAAAGAGAACACCACCAAAGAAACCCCCAAACGCAGGTCTTAACTCCATTCTCTGCAAAGTGCTTGTCCTCAAGCATTGATGCATATTCCAGAGCTCACTAGGTAAACCAGTGGTTCTAGCTGCATTCCCAGAACACTAAGGTTAGGTTAAGTTCCTTTCCTGCAGGGCTTCTCAGGGTCTTTGGTATAGTGGGCATCTCGAGGAAGGCCACATAATATAAAGCATTTCTGAAACATACCTTTTTGGAAGGCTTGGAAGGCTTTATTTTTGTGTAAGTCTAGCATTCTGTGAATCCCAGTTTGAAGACTAGTGTGCTAATATGATAGGGAAAAGATAGGATATAAAATGGGCAGAGAAGGAAAGGTTATGACCTGAGGTCCTTGGGTGGGGAAAAACACATAGTTTGGAACAATGCTGGGAGCATCTGACCACAGCAAACCCGTTGGGGTGTCAGTTTCCTCTTAAGAATGTAACACACTGGGGCGCCTGGGTGGCTCAGTTGGTTGAGTGTCCGACTTCGGCTCAGGTCATGATCTTGCTCTTTGTGAGTTCGAGACCCACGTCAGGCTCTGTGCTGACAGCTCAGAGCCTGGAGCCTGCTTCAGACTCTGTCTCCTTCTCTCTCTGTCCTTCCCCCACTCATGCTCTGTTTCTCTCGGTCTCTTAAAAATAAATAAACATAAAAAAAAAAAAGAGTGTAACAGACATCACCTTCTCCCCTTCAGGTTCCCCTCAGGAATCTGACAATCAAAATACCTAAGTAAAAAAGTAAACCATATGGGACGCCTGGGTGGCTCAGTCAGTTAAATGCCGGACTTCGGCTCAGGTTATGATCCTGAGGTTCCTGAGTTTGAGGACCACATTAGGCTCTTGGCTGACAGCTCAGAGCCTGGAGCCTGCTTTGGATTCTGTGTCTCCCTCTTTCTGCCCTTACCCCACTCATGGTCTGTCTGTCTGTCTCTCTCTCAAAAATAAATAAACATTAAAAAAAATGAAAAAAAAAACCCATAAAGCTTACCTTATCTAAGGGACAGTATGACCATTGTCTGACTCCTCAAGCAATGAATCGAGCCAATCAGGAATGGACAACCCAACACCTACAGTTATCCAACCAATAAGAGTAGAACCTGAGAAAGAATGAGGGGGAGGGAAAGGGGGTGGGGCTGACAGGAACCTTATGAAACAAAGACCCTTGCCTATTGTCCAGGGCAATGCCCCCTCTCCGTAAACAGAGCCTTCATACTATTCTTCCTTTCTGTTTTTATACTCTAATAAACTTTTGACTGACGCTCATTTTGTGTCCACCTCTTCATTCTTAGGAATGGGGAGACAACAAACCCTGGGTATTGAGGTAAAAAAATTGAGGAGGGTATACTGATGCATGAAATGAACTCACACTGCAGGGTCCTCAGGAGTTCATCTGGCAGTCCTCAACCTTCCTTAAGGGGATTGTTGTAACACACACCTTGACACAACTAAAGATACATACAAAACTGGAAAGCCCAAACTAGGACCTTGGCCTTCTATCACGCAGGATAGCATCCTATTTACACAATAGCATTCTATCATATTTTTCCTAAGCGTTTAAGTACGTATATGATCTGTAGCATTGCATTTTATGGTATGTGACAAAACTTCTGATTTTTTGATACAATAAATACAAACTAGTTAGCTCATGTGGTTGGAAGTTGGCCTGTTTTTATGTAAATTTCCCAAACTATAAGCTCGATCAGAGTTAAATATTTTCGTCTTTGGACACTTTCCTATTTGTCATTTCTCCACTGATAATGATCCCCAAACCATATTTTGGAGGTTAATTGTCTATTTTTCTTCATTTCTATCTGCTTGGGATAATCCTAAAGGACAAAGATACTTAAACTGAAATATTAGTCCTATCCACAGCAATAACTCACTGTTTTCTTAAGTTTGGGGAGAAAGAAGAAATTATCAGGAAAATCCTATAAGAGTATCAGGATTAGTGGAATTAATACATGTAAGGTGCTTGGAACAGTACTTAGCACAAAGTGAACGCTATATTAAAATGTTTGTGGGACCCCTGGGTGGCTCAGTTGGTTGAGCGTTCAACTCGTGATTTCAGTTCAGGTTATGATTCCAGCGTCGTGGGATAGAGCCCCGTGTCGGGCTCCACACTGAGCCTGGAACCTGCTTAAGATTCTCTCTCTCTCTAACTCTGTCCCTCTCCCCGACTCACGCACACACCCTCTCTCTCTCTCTCTAAAATAAAAATAAATACACAAATAATAAAACGTGTAAAAAATGTTTGCTACATGGATGAAATAAAATAATTTTTAAAAAAAGTCAGGTTATCTAGTCTGCAGTGAATACAAATTTCACAGAGGATGCTGAGAGAATAGGCAGCTTTCTCCTTTTTATAGTAAAAAAAGAAGTAAGAATCATTCAATGCTGAGTTTTACTTTTTTTTCAGCTATGGAAAAAACTCCCAACAATCTCAAAGCTTTAAATAAAACTAGGTTTTTTTTTAAACAAAACTGGTTATTACTTGGATAGAAAAATCAAATGGTTTTCATTACTCACCGCAAGAGAAACCACATGATTCAAGGGTATAAATATTGCCTATTAATAGTGCGTTCTGTCTTATTTTGAAGATGTTGGCTTACCCAGCTTTACAAACCACATCTTCCAAAGAATCTACATTTTTTTTTCATTTGTCTGAATTGACATTGGGTGGGGAGTTTTTGGAATTTACCTTATAAACTCTTATAAGCTATGTCCTGAATATCTTCTCCAGTGAATTATAGCCCAAGACTCAACAGTTCTTGATGATTGTATGTTTATGGCATAACTAGTGATCGAGAGGGAAGAAAACACACCAGAGGTCATGTTCTGTACAAACATAGAGATTTATGGAATATTGAAAAACTGGACTGGGAATATAAAAATCATAATGTAAATCAGTTATTTCAGTTATTTTTCCCTTCACCTGGGGAACTTTTTTGTCACCATGACTTTTGATGACAAGTTTTAATAAATAGATGTTGGGAGATTGAGAGGCAATGTTTGATGAATATTTTATTCTGTACCCAAAAAAAGGGCCTTTTTGAACCACCAATTCTTTGAGCGAGAAAAAATTCTGCTCCACCAAAGGAAACTTATTTCAGAGAGAATAATTTAGGGATTCCATGGACCTCAGAAACCATGAAAAGAAGGAAAACAGAGTTGTATACTGACCACAAAGCCCCTCATTGCCTCGGAGAGAAAACAGCAAATGCATTTTATAAGGAAAATTAATTTTAATGTGTCAAGTTTTACCTCTGTGCATCTTGCTTATTTTTTCATGTTCAATGTTTTATGGAGCTAGTCCTATAAAAAAAGCTTTTCTTATGTGCAGATTTCAAAAGACTGTAAGGAAAGACATGTCTTCTGGTCCACAAATCTAGGACTAACATTCCATTTCTCATATAATACCCAATGTGCTTTGTAATTTAAAGAAGTTTCTAGAACCTGTAAAAGTTGACAAGAGATAAAAAGGTAAAGAATTTGATAGCTCTTCTTAAACACAAATGAAATATAGTCTTAAAAATAGGGATTCTCAGGGCGCCTGGGTGGCTCAGTCGGTTAAGTGTCTGACTTCGGCTGGGGTCATGATCTCATGGTTCATGAGTTCAAGCTCCACGTCAGGCTCTGGGCTGACAGCACAGAGCCTGCTTGGGATTATCTTTCCCTTTCTCTCTGCCCCTCCCCCGCTAGCTCCCTCTCTCTCTCTCAAAAATAAACATTTTTTAAAAAAATAGGGATTCTCAATCTTTTTGGAGATGGTACACCCAGTTGATTGATTGGGTGAATTTGTCTCCTGTCTTGCCACTGAAAGCCTTCATTTTTTCCAAGTTTAGTTTGGATGGTCCCCCTTGATGGGCCACTAAAAAAAAACTGTATTGCAATTGTTGGCTGTATCCTGAGTAGTTCCCAAGATTAAATCTGGATAGGACTCAAGTACTTAAAATCAAGACTTACCCTACTTGTTTGCATCGGGGTTCTGATTGTCAGGGTTTTTTTTGTTTTTTTGTGTTTTTTTTTGTTTTGTTTTTTTTAGAGAGAGAGTAGGGAAAGCTCAAAGAATCTTCAGCAGACTCTATGCCCAATGCTGGGCTCAATCTCATCAAGACCTGAGCTGAAATCAAGAGTTGGACACTTAATCGACTGAGCCACCCAGGCACCTCTGATTGTCAGTATTATGCCTCTTCATTAGCAAAACTATTTCAACTGGAACTTCAAGTGAAGAGCTGTCTTGTCTGAACATTTCTGCTGCATGGAGACTTTTCCTTTTCTTTAAAATCTTGTGGTACTATTTTGATTTTTAACAGCAGCAATACATTGGCATTGTTTTTTAAAGCCCTAGAAAGTAAGATTTGTCCTTGATTCTAAGACACCCTTAGTCATTTAATGGAAACTTCCTGGGGAACTGTCCTTCTCAAATATGAGATATCTCCCAATTTCAGAAAAGTTAAATTGTGGGGGGAATAGTATGTGTTCTAAAAAGTGCGGTATATGTGCTGACATGGAAAAATGTCTGAGATATATTTTTAAGTGAAAGAAGCAAGCTGCAGGGCAGTATGTTAGCTAAGATAATCAACAGGCCCTGAATGTACACAGCGGAAGTATATTTCTTGTTCACACGACAATCCTGAGCAGGTGAATAGCTTCTTGGGGTGACTCTCCTCCAAGCAGTCATACAGCGTTCAGACTGAAAAAAGCCCC
Source organism: Acinonyx jubatus (assembly GCF_027475565.1). Classification (NCBI taxonomy): domain Eukaryota; kingdom Metazoa; phylum Chordata; class Mammalia; order Carnivora; family Felidae; genus Acinonyx; species Acinonyx jubatus. The sequence goes on along the minus strand of NC_069381.1, from coordinate 96,108,468 downwards.
ATCATCTTTAACATGTGGTTGTCTCCATGCCAACCAGCTAGAAGGAGAAAAGACCTTGGAGCAGCTCAAATGGGAGGGTCTCATGGCCAGGCTTGAGTAAGTACACATCCCTTCTGCTCATGTTCCATTGGCTAGCCTTAGGCATATGACCATATCTAACCATAAAGCATGCTGGGAAATGTATTCTATATGTGTTCTCAAGAGGAAGAGGAGAACACGAATTTTACTCTGGCAGTCTTTAATATATGTGTGTATGCATGCATGTGTGTTTGTGTGTGTATGTCTTATCTTATTAAAAAACATAGAAATACTAGCTATATTAGTCAAGGTTCTCCAAAGAAACAGAACCAATAGGATGGAGTTTATATATATATATAAAATATATATAAGAATATATATTATATATATTTTATTTATATATTATATATTACATATTATTATATTATATATAATATATAATATTTTATATAATTATATATCTTATAAATATATAATATAATAAGTAATATAATATTATATTATATATTATATAATATATAATAATATATAATATATATAATATAATATATAAATATATATATAATATAATATTATATTATATATTATATTATATATAATAATATATAATAATATATAATATATAAAAATATATTATTATATTATATATTATTATATTATATAATATATAATATAATATTATATTATTTATTATATTATATATTTATAAGATATATAAATATATTATTTATATATTTATATAAAATATATTATAAAATATATAAAATATATTATTTATATATTTATACATTATTTATATAAAATATATTGTATATTTTTAATAAAAAATATATCATTATATTATACATATATATTATATATAATTTCTTGTGAGGAATTGGCTCATGCAATTATGAAGGGTGAGGAGTCCTATGATCTGTCATCTACAAGCTGGAGACCTAAGAGCCTGTGGTATAATTCTGTCTGAGTCTTAAGGCCAGAGAACCAGTGGAGCTAGAGATGGGGTAAATGCTAGTCTGGGGGCAGGAGAAGGTGAAATGAGACATCTCAGCTCAACAGTGAGGCAGAGAGGAAAAGGAGGCAAATTCGTCCTTCTTCTACTTTTTGTGCTACTCAGGCCCTCAGTGGATAGGATGTGCCCATCCACATTTAGAAGGACAATTTATTGAGCCCATGGATTCAAATGCTAATCTCATCTGGAAATATCCTCACATATAAATATGGGAAAATATGAATGGAATTAGCTACCATGCCTTCCTCAAGCTGATGGACTATAAGAAACTTTTTACTTTTTAGTGATGTCTTTAAAAAAGATATGTACTTTGGAAGGAGAAAAAATTGGTTGTTTTTTTGATAACGTAGAAAGCTGCAAGGATCCAGCAGTGAAATGGAAAAACTTTGTATCTGCAGTTTCTTAAGGATTAGCATCTGGTTACGGCTGCAAACATGTTCATTTATTTTCGAGCACTTATTTTGTGGTCACTGTTGACTCAGTAGGAAATACCAGTGTTAGTCTTCCTTAAAACTTATTAAGATATATATTATTATATTTTATACACACACACACACACAGGTATGTGTGTGTGTGTGTGTGTGTGTGTGTATAATTTCTCAACTTGATTCTTTTTGGCCACAGGAGTGAACCTCCCTCTCAAACTTGTGTGAAGAAGTGACATGGGGGTACCTGGCCCCATAACAGGGCAACTCATCCACAAGTTTCCAGGTAAAGGGACAACCTGATACTGAGAAGGAACTGAGACTCTGAGCCACCTACTTCTAGTTCAGCGATCCTGAACAAATCACTTAGCCTAGGGTTTTTCAACCTCGACACCATCACCATTCGGGGACAGCTAATTCTTTGTTGTGGGGCCGTCCAGTGCACTAGGATATGTACCCCCCCGCCCGGCCCCGGCCTCCTCACGCTGAGTGCCAGTGGCACCCAGTGGCCTCCTTCCCCAGATGTGACAACTAACATGTCTCTAGGCATTCCTAAATGTCTCCTGGGCGTCAAAAGCACTGCTGCTTAAGAACTGCAGACTTAACTCCTGTGAATTTCAATGTCCTCATTTGTAGTTTGGGGATAATAATACTTTTATGGTATAATAGGAAAGGTAAGCAGCCCTGCCTTGTATAATAAACAATCGCGAAATCTCTGTGGCTTAGCACAAGGTTTATTTTTTGCTTGTATTCCACCAACGTGTGTATTTGTGGTCTGGTGCCTTGCTTTGTGGAAAAATTCAGGCACTTGTGAGTCACATTGTGTGCCCTCCTCTATCCAAGTTTTTGGAGTCCTGTCCATTCAGCTGAGAGATGGAAAAAGAGACAGGTCACAACAGGTGGGGGATTATTATGGGCCAGGCCTGGAAGCGGCAATATTTTGCCTGCTTACACTCCATTTGCCAGATTGTGGTCATTTAGAGACTCCTGACCTCAAGGGAGGCTGGGACCTGCAGTCTAGCTGTGCTCCCAGGAGTCAGCCAGTCTCTGCAAACAGGTTTGGACAATTTACGTACTGATTGCAGAGTGAAGCGTATCTAAATGCCTCCGGTTTCACTTGGCGGATGGAACAAAAGAGGCGACGTTGACGTTGACATTGGAACTTCTCTGGAGGAAGGAAGAATTTCATTCCACCAGACATTCAGTCTCCCCCTAGTGTTTCTGTGAGTCTCCAGGGATAGCTCATAAGGACTCAAGAAGAGTCTCCTCAAACTCTTTTGCTCGATCTTCTCATGGAAGCTTCTGGTATACAAGGCCTCAAGGGAGGCTACCGACCTCTATCATTGCTGGTGACCCTCGAGAGACCAAGTCTTCTGCCCCCGTGACAGGAGTTGCCACCACAGTGTTCCCGCAGCTTTATATCCCCTGCTGGGCCCCGTTGCCATGTTGTGGTAGAACGGGGGCCGTGACCCCCTCTCCCCCCACTTGGTGTGCTTGGGTGCCTCCCCCTCCGCTGTGCCCAGAGTTTGCCAGAACTTTCATTAGAGCAGTTCCCTTGGCTTTCTGTCCTAACCCCTCTCTCCACAGGAGATCAAATCTAGCCTGTTAGCCAACACAGTTGGCAGGAGCCAGCCGGGGTGAGGAGACTGGGCAGGGACAGAAACCACTCGTTCCTTTCCTCTTCTCTGCACCTCTGTGGCTACTAGCACCTCTGGCCCCCAAATGCCTCCCACACCAGCTTGGGCAAATAGACACCACAGGGGTGCTACCCACCAGTCCTGCAATAGCAACCTGGTCGGCTCAGCCAGGACTACCACACATACTCGATGGAGCAGCCTTCTTCCTGAGATTCCCGGGGCACACGCCAAACAGATGACACTGCCATAAAAAGTATCTAAACGAAGTGGAAGACATTACAGGGGTAAGAAGGCAACGTCTGTTGTGTCTGCCCAGTGACGCAGACTTACTGCTGATTTGGTTCCTGGGAATTTAAAGGCTCTCCGGGCATAACGATACTTTGGTTATAGCATATTAGGCACATGTGATAAATCAGCTGCTATTCATACTAATTGAACATGCAAGTTTCTAAAATAAATCACCTCCGGCAGCTGGTCTCAGGGAAATGAAGCCACCTACCCCCCTGGCCTGCTCACTCAGCCGTCCAACAACCTAGAATGGGTTCTGAGCTCAGTCACCTGATTAGGTTAACAAGTAATTTCAGTGAACTCAGCTTCTACTACCTGGGATAAGCATGATCATATTTGAGCTTTACAAAACTCAGCTAGAAAATTCAGGGTTTGGTTTTGTTAGGATTCAAGTATTTTTAGTGGACTGTAAATTTAGTCATTGGTAAGAAACGATAAATGCAGTCAGTTGTTCTTCCGTTCTCACCCATGCTTGGTTTTTTCGTTTGTTTTGTTTTGTTTTGACCCCTGGAGTTGGCTGTCCCTGCATTTTAATTGAGTTGGCTGCTTTCCAGGCCGCTGTGATAACAAATCAGATAACATTGCACAGTCCTTCTGTGACTGAGAACATATTGTTTCCTGATGTCTAAGAGCAGGAGAGATTTTTTTTCTCTTAAAAGGGAAAAGAGTTTAACAAAATGTGTGTATGAGTGAGTGGGGGTGTGCATGTGTGTGTAGATGAGTGTGTCTGCATATATGTGAAAGCGTGGACATGTACGTCTCTGTGTGAGAGCTTGTATGTGTGTGTGCATTTGGGTGTGAATGTGCGCATATGTGTAAACATACGTGCGTGTGGATGTGTGTATGACTGAGCGAGAGAAAGAGAGAAGGTGGTTGGAGAACTTAAAAAGCACCAGAGAGCCGACTTGCCACAGCTGGATCCATCAATGCTCTGTTTGGAATTACCCCGGTGAAGGCTTTTCCTTATCTTTCACATGCCTTTGACTCAGTTGCTGCATTTTCTTGGCAGGAGAATGGAGTGTGCTCAGTCTAGGAGGGCTCTGAGAGATGTGTGACTCTCGGGGCTCTTTAAGGGGCAGGAAACCAGAGGCTGGTCCTTTGCCCATGGATTAATCTGGATTCACATCAGTCCTTACACTCACCCCTATGTCCCTTGTCCCCAAAACAAACAGCAGAGCTGGCTTTCACCACCCCTGTGTCTGGCCAGTCCTGGCACTGAGAAAAGCTAGAAGAAAAAAAGGACGCGGGAAAGGGACTAACATCTTCTGAGTCTTTATTATTGGACAGACACCATGTCAGCCCCTTTATAGGGAGAGAAGTGAAGGTTGAATGAGTTCAGTGCCCTGCCCTAAGTCACACAGCCAAAAGAGAAAGGGCTAGGCTTCAAATCCTTTCCACTAACCACACTGCTTTGCAAAACCTTGTGGGAGACTCAGGGGCTTTTTACTTTGATTGTGCCCCCAAATCTTGGCCAACATTTTGATTAGACCAAATGTAGCTCAGATGGTCACAAAGATCTTCCCAAAAAAGGAAGGAGAGACAGAGAAAAAAAAGCAAGATCTCAAACTTCCTCTGCAAAAATTAGATGTAAAAATCATTGGAAAGTATAATAACAAAACAACTCACCGACACCAACTAAACAATGAAAGTTTACAAATTCGCGACATTACCAACACCCAAATTACCAACACCCAAATTAGATGGTCAAAGAAATGGAACATTCTGATGCAGCACCATGAAGCTCTGTCCCAATGGGCCAGAATTGTCACTGGGGAAAGAATGGGAGTCAAAGCAACTCTGAGAGTTGTCTACCCGCCCCTCGTTGTGGACAGATGTGGTCTGAGGAAGTGAAGAGGAGAAGCAGGGAAGCATCCAGAAAGGGTGGATGGAAGAGAGTCTCCAGCCTGAGAGACCAATGAAGAGGGGAGTTGGAGTAATCACAACTACACGAAGCTAGAGAGGAACCTGACATTCTTGAAGACAAAAAAGGAGGTAAATAAGGCAAGACGCTGGGTGGGTAGGTGGGAGGAATGAGGAAGCCAGTCAGAAGAGCAAAGGGACACTCCAGGCAAAGTTCCTCACCTGGTGTTGACACAGGGCGACTTCCTGGAGAACTTCCCTTTTCTTCATCCAGCTTCTCACTTGCTGGGGTGCAAAGGGATGTTGTGTAGATATGAGGGTAAAGTGGGGACTGAACACTTTGGGGCTGGCATTGAAGCACAGGCTCTAAGACTCCCCATCACAGGGGAGAGGATACCCCCACTGGGTGGAGCAAAGCCATGGAACAGATTTTTAACAAATTCTTTAAAAAAAGAGTTAAGAGTCTCAATTATTTAAAAGGATAAAGAAAAGTTTTCTCTAAGGGCCAAGTTTCATGTATCACAGACTTAATTGTGCCACATTCAAGTGCCATCTGTTCTATATGGTATAGTTAATATTTTCTTTAAATCACTTTTTTAACCTAAGAAATTTATTTTAAAAGGAAGCCTTATATCACCACAGGAGGTGGAAATCCAATAAAACTCATGAAAAATAGAATAAAATAGATCTAATGAAAATACATTAATACGATTAAATTCTAGCTCTACATTGTTACTTGTTAAAGGTGTTGAACCTTGACCTTGCTCTTTGTTAAAAAGGAAAGTTACATACATTTGGAAAGATGTTGAACATACCCTAGTGCCAAATTGGGACTCTTTTATTTTTTTAAGGTTTTTATTTTTTAACTAATCTCTATACCCAACATGGGACTCGAACTTACAACCCCAAGATCAAGAGTTGTAGCCTCTACCAACTGAGTCGGTCAGGTATCCCTCAAGACTCCTTGATTTAAAGGGAACTGAAGGAGAGTGAAAAGGCAATAACTTTCCCACCTTGTGATTCAATATTTAATTCTAACTCTATGTAGCAATTGGGAAAAGTTGGCAGAAAGGAAAGGCTTCAGATAACAGTAAATACAAAGCAAAAGGACAGGGAGAACAGAGCAGTTAGGGAAACTATATTTGATAGTACTCATAAACTCTTTCTTGGAGGTGGGGGCATTTGAGGTTAAAATCCATCAACCAAGTGATTGAACCAAATAATAGAAATTAGGAATTGAGAGGCTGTGATGAGAAATCTCATGGTAGACACTTCACTATTTAAATATGGAACTAAGACTAACATATGATATGGAACTAGATATGAAATAGTTTTTCAATAGCTAGACTCAATTTAGACTTTCTTTAAAAAAATTTGTTTTTAATGTTTACTTATTTTTGAGAGAGAGAGAGAGAGAGAGAGAGAGAGAGACAGAGCATGAGTGAGGAAGGGGCAGAGAGAGAGGGAGACACAGAATCCAAAGCAGGCTCCAGGCCCTGAGCTGTCAGCACAGAGCCCGAGGTGGGTCTCAAACTCACAAACCACGAGATTATGATCTGAGCTGAAGTCGGATGCTCAACTGACTGAGCCACCCAGGTACCCCTCAGTTGAGACTTCCTATAGTGAAATACTCCAACTCTTCAATTTTTTGTCTTTTTGTCTTAACTACACAAGGATTTTCAGTTATATAGTATGGTATAACAAGCTATCTCAGAATTTCGTGGCTTGAAACAACAACAGTCATGTATTTGATCACAATTTGGCAATTTGGGCAGAGCTCAGAGTAGAGGCAATTCATCTCTCTGATATCTTGTGTCACCTGGGGCTGGAGGAGTCACTTCCAAGATGGCGCACTCAGAGGCCTGGCAACGTTGATGCTGGCTGTTGGCTGGGTGCTCAGTTCTGGCTATTGGCCAGGGGCCTCAATTTCCCTTCTTGTTGGCCTTTCTGTGGAGCTGCTTGGGCAGATTCAAAGCCATGGAGAAAGAGATTCCATCTCTCAGGGGAGGGAAGAGTGACAAAAATTTTGTGACCATTTGTCACTATATATTTCTTGTGATAGAGCATTTTCAATTTTATTTCAAAGTCTTTTTCATGTTAAATTACAAAATAAGGTTAAATTTGATAATTTTACCAAAACGATCATGTAGCCTATAATCCCATTTTTGAAAAATTATTTCCATCCATCTATGCATGCTTCTCTCTGATTGCATGCACAAAGAGCTGTCTAGAATGTTTAACAATATTAGTGATGTTTATATATAGATAATTTACGATGATTTTTTTTTTAAAAACTTTCTTCTGGGGGCCCCCGGGTGGCTCGGTCTGTTAAGCGTCCGACTTCGGCTCAGGTCATGATCTCACGGTCCGTGAGTTCGAGCCCCGCGTCGGGCTCTGTGCTGACCGCTCAGAGCCTGGAGCCTGTTTCAGATTCTGTGTCTCCCTCTCTCTGACCCTCCCCTGTTCATGCTCTGTCTCTCTCTGTCTCAAAAATAAATAAATGTTAAAAAAAATAAAATAAAGAAAAATAAAAAACTTTCTTCTGTGTACTGTTTTATTTGTTTGAATTTCTCATATGTATCTTTTCATATTTTTGTGTTTTTAAGACTTTATTTTTTAGAACAATTTTGGGTAGCTTCACAGCAACATTGAGAGGAAGGCCAAAATTTTTTATAAACCCAATAAAGTCATTATCTTAATGAAACCCGGAAGGAAGAAAGGTGTTGGAAAATAAATTTGCTCCTAGTCAGATATGCAACATGTACAGCGTCAGTGAGTTCAAAGTGTCCCTGTGGACCATAAAGTGCCACTTCTTTATTGTACGATGAGGTCCAGAAGGTGACTTGCTCAGGCTCGCACATCTGACGTTCAGGGTGTTCGTGGTAGGCTAACTGTTACACAGCTATGTGTCACATCCTTTCCCAAATGGGAAGGAGTGAATTGGGTTGGATTTTATCTGCTATGAATCTGTGCATTTGGATGTAACATGTGAAGCCATAAACATGCATTTGAGACAAGGACGGAGGAAGGATTCAGTTTCCAGCTTGATTTCTGGGCACCTTAGCAAAGTCTTGAGAAGGTTTCCCTGGATCCTTTCAATCTCACCTTTATTTTATTATTATTTTTATTTTAGAGAGGGAATGTGAGCGGAGGAGGACAACAGAAGGAGAGAGAAAGGACACCAAGTAACTCCATGCTAGGCATTGGGCATGGAGCCTGATGTGGGACTCGATCCCACAACCGTGAGACCATGACCTGAGCTGAAATCAAGAGTCAGACACTCGACAGACTGAGCCACCCAGGCGCCCCTGGATCCTTTCAATTTAAGTTCCTTTCCTGGATGAACTGTCCAGAGCGGTGGTCCACCTGTGGCCTGAAGACCTCTGTGACACATGGGAGAGCTTAAAAGTCCCTTTGCAAATGGAAAGCATGGGGGCGGGGGGGGAAGTCTGGCGAGGCCCTACTGTCCATTCCAGACCAGGGCACGGTATATTTCAGGGACATTGCTTAAGAAGAGCAGAGTGTATTTTAGATCAGGCTCCATGTTGCAGACTGCTACCATTCCTCTTCTGTCGTCTGTCATTGAACGAATCGCTGGGTCTTACGGGTACTTTCTGCAAATCAATGCCAAACAAGAATGTCTGGGCTCCAGCTATAGCTGGGTTGCTGGCTGTAGGGATGATTATGATGAACTCTCCTTCTCGAAGTCCTCTTTCACCTGCTGGAGCTCCTGGGGAGTCTAATACCGTGCCCGACAGGACCTGGTCTCCCAGGCCTGGTCGGGCCGGTCCTTGCCTTTGTGAGGCAGCCCCAGGCTCCACGTGTGTGGTCTTGGCCAGCTCGACTCCTTACCAAGGGGCACAACTCAGAGTCCATTTTCACTAAATCTTCCCTGACGTTTTGCTGAACTTACTATTTCCCCACATTCAGCAGCCCTCTGGTGACCTCAATGGGAGAGGAGCCAGCCTCCAGCAAATCTCTTTTTTGAGGGAGAGGAACATGACCATGGAACAGGCAATAAATAAAGGCCCCGAGCAGTGAGTGTGGGGAGGATGGAAACCTGCTGCTTTGTCCGCTTGCATCAGGCAAGAAAAATGTGATCAGGAATCTGTCTTGTCTGATTTGGTTGCCATTTCTTTTAGAGGACATTTCCCTGGAGAGGCTTACTTACTCTCCTGTTTTCATTCGTGTTTCTACCGCCGCAAGAGGGCTGGAGAGGTTCACTGTGTAATCTTTCCACCTTTCCTCTGCTCCTTCAATGAATGACAGAGATTGCTCCAGGAGCTAATGTGCAGTCTTTTGAAAAGCTGTGCCTCATTCAGAACATTTTTGAGAAGCATGACAAGGAAACACAAGTAGCGGCGGGGCGGGGAGGGGGGGGTGGGGGGTGCAGGGGAGAAGGGGATTGTGTATTTCAGGAAAAAACCCATCCTTCCAACAACCAACATCCCAGACACTGTAATTGAGCACATTCTATGTACCAGGTATTGTGTTTGGCACAGGACCACACCACGGAAGAGAACAAGGAGGTGTGGGGAGCTTTTTGCATTTGGGGAATTATAAGTAGTTCTGAATAGTGAGAGCGAAGGCTGCATATGGTTTTGTTTTGTTTTGTTTTGTTTTGTTTTGTTTTAATTTACATCCAAGTTAGTTAGCATATACCGCAATAACGCTTTCAGGGGTAGGATTCAGTGATTCATCCTCTACATATAACACCCAGTGTTCATTCCAACAAGTATCCTCCTTAATGCCCCTTGCCCATTTAGCCCATCTCCCCAACACCAAATCCTTCCAGCAACCTTCATTTTGTTCTCTGTATTTAAGTCTCTTACATTTTGTCCCCCTCCCTTTTTGCTTCCCTTCTCTTGTTTTCATGTTTTGTATCTTAAATTCCACATATGAGTGAAGTCATGTGATATTTGTCTTTCTCTCACTAATTTCGCTTAATATAATACCTTCTAGTTCCATCCACATAGTTGCAAATGGCAAGATTTCAGTCTTTTTGATTGTTGAGTAATACTCCATTGTGTGTGTGTGTGTGTGTGTGTGTGTGTGTGTGTGTGTATCACATACCACATCTTCTTTATCCATTCATCTGTCGATGGACATTTGGTCTCTTTCCATACTTTGGCTATTGTCAATAGTTTATATTGTCGATATAAACATTGGGGTGCATGTGTCCCTTCAAAACAGCATACCTGTATCCCTTGGATAAATACCTAGTAGTGCAATTGCTGGGTCATAGGGTAGTTCTAGTTTTAATTTTTTGAGGAACCTGCATACTGTTTTCCAGAGTGGCTGCACCAGTTTGCATTCCCACCAGCAGGGCAAAAGGGTTCTTCTTTCTCCGCATCCTCGCCGACATCTGCTGTTGCCTGAGTTGTTAATGTTAGCCATTCTGACAGGTGTGAGGTGGTTGCATATGATTTTACCTTGTTTTCAAAGATAAGAGAGACAAAAACATTTTTCCTTATAGAATTTCCATTTTAAGGAGAAGGACAGAGAAGAAAACACCCAGGGTGCTGTGCTCTTTAATGAAAGTATGTGCGAGATGGAACAGGAACTGAGAAGAAGGAAGGGAGTGAGTGAAATCAGGGGTGGGGCGTACCCGGGGAATGGGAGGTTGGGAGGAGGGCGGGGCAGGTTCCAAGGCATAGAAGAAGCTTGAACTGAATATTGAAGGTGAGTAGATTTTTCTCAAGTCAACAGTATCTGAGGGAGGACTCCAGGCAGCGGAAACAGACCGAGTGAATGGTTAAATGCACACGGAAACGCACTTCGGGGGGAAGACAGCAGACCATAAGGAAGTGGTTCTGAACAGCCAGCATATAGTGTGGATCCCCAACGATCTTGTGTGTCAGGGTTCTGGAGACAGCCTGACTTCCCACCTGACCCAACAGCTGAGTCCTCTGGGCAAGTGGATTTCTCTGAACCTCAGTTTCATCCTTTAGAAAATGGGGACAATAATGTCTACATCACAGGCATCGTAGGAAGTAAGTGGTTGCTGCAAAGTGATTGGCAATATGCCAAAACCCAAAGTGTGCCTTCCCTCCTCCCATTTCTCTTCCCTGGTAGGCAGGCGGCCTGCCTTGGTGGTGTGGGGTCTCGGCTACCCCCGCTGAAGGGCCAGGTTCATGGCAGCTGTTCCCCCGTGGTCAGGCTGGGTCCAAGGCAGGGTCTGCAGTGGGGAGTCCAGGGAAGCAGAAAGGAGGCTGGACTGACACCTTCCATGGTGGGCTTCCACCAAAACCTATGGCTACTCCCAGCACTGACATCTCAGTGTACCGAATTCCTGTTTGTTTGGGTGATATTCAGGCAATGCCACATTTTGAGGGGCACGGGGTTTTCTGAAAATCTAGGGAAGCCACGTACCCCTCCCCAGACAACTGTACGCTCACGCCAAAGCTTGCAGAGAATTTCAGGGAGTTTGCAGACCCCTCTGAGACCCAAACCCAGATTAAGACCAGCTCTCTGGTAACCTCACAAGGAAGCAAAGACCCATCCCCCCTGGGAAGGCAGGCGTGTTTCTTTGACGGCTCACCACCTTCCTGGGTGCCCTTCCAATCTCATATTTTCCTGGACTCGTTCTCCTGGGTCTCCCTGCTGCCTCTTCTTCACCTCCTTACTCAGTTTCCTGAGTGGCAGAAGCACACATTAGGTCATTTGCAGCGATTTCGCTTGTGCGTGGCAAGCAACGGGCAGGAATTCGCTGAGCCGGCCACAGCAGCCCTGTGCGGATCGATCTAGAAGCGCTGGGCAGAACTGACCTCCCTTCATGGGCCGCGGCACTGTACTGGCAGGAGTTTTAATTATAACACCGAAGTGTATTTGTCTTAGAAAGCACATCAGCGATAAAATATTAAAAGGGCAAGTAGCCTTTTCCAAGAGGTTTTCTACCAGTGTGTTTTATTGGAACAATAATCCTGATGAAATCAAAGTAACACCAGAGCCCCTGCCAGGGAAGTTGATGACAGGAGAGGCGGCTCTGTCATAACAGCAAATACCCCTATTCAGCACCGACTCTCACCATGTATGTTCTACATTCGATGGTTTATCTAACCTCTGATGACCCTGCCAGCACCTGTCTTATAGATCGGGAGACTGCAGCTCAGAGAGATTTGTCCAAGGTCACACAGCCAGTAAGTGGCACAGGAGGAATGAGACCAGGGCCACCTGATTAGAAAGCATACCATCTTTTTCTTCTTAACTATTTTCAAAGTTAATCCTTTCCCCCCAGGTAACAATAGATACAGCCTACAAGATCAAAAATGTCTATCAGATACAGAAAAGAAAACCAGCCGTCTTCTGCCTAGCGCTTCACCTCTGTCCCCACTCCAGGTGACTTCCACTGTATTACTCAGGGTTCTCCAGACAAGCAGGACAGATAGGATGTGTCTATATAGAGATTTCTTTCATGGAATCAGTTCATGCAATTAGGAAGGTTGCTATGTCAAAAATCCGCAGCTTGGGGGGCGCCTGGGTGGCTCAGTCGGTTAAGCGTCCGACTTCGGTTCAGGTCACGATCTCGCGGTCTGTGAGTTTGAGCCCCGCGTCGGGCTCTGTGCTGACAGCTCAGAGTCTGGAGCCTGTTTCAGATTCTGTGTCTCCCTCTCTCTCTGACCCTCCCCCGTTCATGCTCTGTCTCTCTCTGTCTCAAAAATAAATAAACGTTAAAAAAAAAATTAAAAAAAAAATTCGCAGCTTGGGCTGGCTGGCTAGAGACCCAGGGATGAGCAGACAATGCAGTTCAAGTTTGAAGATTGCCTACTGGCAGAATTCTTTGCTTGGGGGAGGTCAGAGGACCTTCAACTGATTGGATGGGGCCCACCCACATTATAGAGGGCAATCTGCTTTATTCAAAGTCCACCAATTTAAATGTTAATCTTATTCCCTACACTCTCACAGAAATAATCTTTGACTAAATATCTGGGCACCATGGCTCATCAAGTTGAAGTTTTAAATTAACTGTCACACCCACTTTCAATTCTATTAGGGGTTTAATCCAGTATTTATAGCCGTATGTCTTAAAACATGCCTTGTTTTTCTGCTTTAAAGATCCTCTACTGGCTTTTTACCATGGCACCTATAGATTTAGTGCTCTCATGGTCTTCCCCACAAGTCCTGTCTTTTTGTCATCTCAACACTCTTAAAATACCCATTAAAAAAAGTGGGTTTTTTTTAAGTTTATTTATGTATTTTGAGGGAGACAGAGCATGAGCAGCGGAGGGGCAGAGAGAGAGGGAGAATACTGAGCAGGCCCTGTGTGGCCAGCACAGAGCCCTATGAGGGGCTCAAACTCATGAAACTGTGAAATCATGACCTGAGTTGAAACCAAGAGTCAGACATTCAACTGACTGAGCCACCTAGGAGCCCCTAAACTATCCTTTAAATCAATATTCAGAGTTTGTTAGTCACTGTTAGTGACTGTTAGTCACAGCCGAACCAATTAAATGGTATAATCCAATTAAATGTCCTTCCTCTGGGTTAAAATTGTTCTTTTCTGGAGTTAAAAATCACCTCATGTTTAGTTGACTTAGTTTACTGCTTAGTACCTACCACTGATTAATTCCCACACTCGGTCAAAACTGAGAAATCTCTCAGTATCCTGACCAACGTTGAGGATTATTCTAGCCATTCTTCCCTCCCTCCTTTTTTTCTCCCTTCCTTCCTCCTGAGTCCTGCAGGCAGGCTTTTCATCTCTGGATTGGCTTTTTTTTCCTAGGTCTGCACAGCTGTGGCCCTGAAAATACCCAGCATCCCATCCTGGGAGTCCCCTTGCTCGCTTTCTATGTGTTCATCCCCTCCTTCCTGGATCCCGTGTCTTCTTATTTCTTGATTTCTTTCTTTATTTTGGCGGAGCACGTTTTCCAACAGCTTCTTGAGAGGGTGCAAGGAAGTACATTTTTTGAGACCTCGCATGTCTGAAAGTGCCTTCCACCTCACACTTCATGGATAACTTGGATAGGCATAGAATCCCTCTTGAAAATCATTTTCCTTCAGAATTTTGAAATCTATGATCCATTTCCATTGTCTTCTAGCTCCTTCTGAGGGGATTACTGCCATTCAGATTCTTTATCAGCTTCAGAAATGTGCATGGGATCTCTTCCTGAATCTCCCGTCTCTGGAAGCCTTAAAATCTTTTCTTTTTCCTTAGTGTGCCGAAATTTCAAAATTCTGAACCTTGCTGTGGGCTTTGTTTTCATTCATTAGACGCTTGAGGGGCCCTTTCGGACTGGAAGCCTATATTCTTCTGTTTTGTGAAATTTTCTTGTATTGTTTCTTTAGTAATTTCTTCCCTTTTACTGCCTTTGCTTTCCTTCTCTGGATTGTCTAATATTCAAATGTTGTGCCTCTGATGGATTCTCTCATTTTCTCACCTTTCCCTTTCCGTTTATTTTTCTTTTGATTCTGCTTTCTAGGACATTTTTTCAACTTTACCTTCCAATCTTCTCATTGACTTTAAGTATTTTAAAAATCATATTTTTAACTTCCAAGAGCTCTTTATTGTTTTTCAAGTATTGATTTTTTAGAGTCTCTTATTCTCCAGTTAATGGATGCAATTATCTTACCTTACCTTGAAGATAATATTTACAGATTTTAGAATGTTTTCTTCTGTTCTTGGTACTGTCTCTTCTTCCTCTAAGTTTCTTTTATCTAGTGGTTTATTTTTATCTTTTTCACATTGTAGGAATTCTCCATATGTCAGGTCTCCTTGATTGTCCATTTTTAAGATGCTAAGGCATTATCCGTGTTTTAAGGCCCTAACATGCTGATAGGAAGCCCTGTCCAGTGGCTCTTGTCCAGTGGGTGTTACTACGTAGTGGTAAAAGATGAGGACCAGGTGGGTTTATTGGAGATTTCCCAAAGTCAGTATCTGCAGGCATTTTTTCTTGGAGAGGAAGTCAATATCTCTGGAGAGGAAGTCTTACCTGAATACTATAACCCTGCTTTGGGCATTCTGGAGCAGAACAGGGGACAGGGGCTGGGAGCTGGCAAAGTAGGATACAGGATGGGTGGATCTCATTGCTTCTTTCCATTTTTTCATCACTGTCCTTTTCCCAGCCCTGACACCTGGTGTCTCCCATTCCTGAGCTTTTCTAAGATTTGCAGTACAGATAAACTTGCTTCTTCCTCACTTCCGCCCTCTCACTGGCTTTGTTCCCAGTTACCTCTGGTTCATCTGCTTCTCAGCTTCTGAAATTTTATATACATTTATTATCTGCTGAATTTCCTCCCTTATTCTCTTTTTGTAGGTTAAAAAAAAACTTTCTAAATATTATCATCTTAGTAGCTTTTTGGTGGGAAACAGAGGTGAAAGCATGTGTATGCCCAGCCATGTTTAACCAGAAGTTCCCCAAAGCAGCTACTCTTAACCTCTGGGTTTGGAAGAGGCTGGTGTGGAGAACGCCTCTTGGTTGTAGAACCTGAGCCCATCTTATCCGCAGACTAGCCAGCACAGCTTTGTTTCACAGTACACATGAGATTTGTTTTATTTACCAATCTTTTAGCAATGCTCTTTGTGGCTCTCTCCCTGGAGGGTTCAAGAAGCCAGATTTTAAGCACCAGGTAGGGCATCCTTCATGGAATAGGAGTCACTTGTTGTGAAGTAAATCCCTTTCCCCATTATTCTGTTGCCAGATGGCTTTGCTTACCAAGTATGTGGGTAAACAGGTGAAGTGACTGGTCTGCTCTGAATGGCAGTCAGAGATCTAGAACTTCTTGGCAGGTCTCAGAACTAGTGTGTTGTTTTAGTGACAGGGGAAATCCAGGTTTTAGATTGGCCCAGCACAGTTCTATCCCTGATAATGTAAGGGCATCTTGGATGGCTGTTTAAATACCACTCTTTCCTTTTCCCTTGTTGTTTGGCAAGCTTCCCATTTTTTAAGGCTCAGATGAAATGCCAACAACTCTGTAGCACGTCCTCTAGTCCTCATTTCCGTGTTCTCAGGGTGCTTTTTATGGGGCTCTGGGATACCCTTGTCTACAGGATTGCATTCACTTGTCTGTCAGTTACTCTCTCTTGTTGGACAGTAAGCTTATTGAGGCCAGACACTCTTGCCTTCCCTCAACCCCAGTGCCTGACTTCCACAAGGTGGCACTCAGTGCATACTTGTTGACTGACTGAGTGAAGGGTCCTTTATCAGCACAGCCTGTGTGTCCTTTTGCCGGTGATGGTGATGGGTTTCTGTGCACCTCCCTTCTTGTTCCACATTGTAACATTTATACTCAACTTGGAAGCATCTCCTCTCTCAATCCCCTGCCAGGAGAAAGGAATTGGGTATGAGTCAAGAACAAAATAGAATACCAAGATACAAGTAGCCTCTGCATTGGGGGTACACTTATGGAGGAAGGATTGGAGATGGGTCCACACCCTTGGCTCTCTTTTTGGATTCCTTTGGAATGTGGCCTGCTCCTTTGCAGCTGGTGTGATGAGAAGGTCCCAGGTCCCTCAGTTCATGTTCTGTTCCTTCCTATGATCAGCAGTAATAAATAGACTGTGACCTACAAACATCCTTTGCCCACATGTAGGTACTCCAGCCCTATGTGTCTACTCCACTTGGATCATTCCTTTATTTCAAGGCATTAGGCATGAAAAGAGGTGACTTCCCTACTTTAGCATTTGGATTTACCTCTAACGAGGTATGCCCATGTACAGGATCATAATGGACTCTTAGAGGTTATGTTGGAAGAGGCTGTATTTTCACAGGCACCCCGCAGAATGTGTTGCAAGGGGTTCTGTGCTCTTATTGCAAAGGAGAATTTCTGGTAAGGATTAACAAAGAGTGTCTTCAAAGGAATGGGATCAGCCTCCTTTACTTGGAACATTTTAAAAGCTATCTAAATGTCCTCAGCTGGTGGATGGATAAACAAAATGAGGTTTATCCATATAATCGGACACTACTTAGCGATAAGAAGGAATAACTGCTGACACACACAACACCATGGATGAAACTCAAACATTATCTGAGTGAAAGGAGCCGGAAACAAAAGACTGCATAGTGTATTCCATTTTTATGAAATTTCTACAAAAGGCCAGTCGATGGAGACAGCGAGCAGATGAGTGGTTGCCTGGGGCTGGATGAGAGTGAGCACTGGCCTAACATGTGCACAGCATTTCTATCTGGAGTAACAAAACCATTCTAAAACTGGATTACAGTGAAGGCTGGGCAACTGTCTAAAGTAACTAGAATCATGAAACCATATACTCATAATGGAGGATTGTATAATACCTAAATTATATCTCAATGAAGCTGCTAAGTGTGACAAAAAAGAAGCCAGACCAAAGAATAATTATGGAAGAACTCTTTTTCCAACTTGGGAAATGGATGGAAAAGAATAGAGGGGTTCTACAGCTCTCTGTTGATCTAGATTTTAAGTGTGCCTCCAGCTTAAGATCTTTCTCCTTTTCACATAACTACTCTGTCTTCTTGTCCTTGAAGAGAAGGAAATGGCCCAGAATCCTCCTTGTGCTAATGACAGTGGAAGTGGAACAGTGACGCGAGAGGAACACGTTTGGCCCTGAGCTGCCTCCCCCACACATAACCTCTTCTTCTCTTTTCACTGTTATTTTAGTCATCTAAGCACAGAGCACGAAGACCTAAATTATCAGTGTGAGCAAGTTCAACCTACACACTTCAGCTTCAGTGTCTTAAAGACCCTGTACTTCCTGGTGGGACGGTCTTGAAGGGGCAGCTGTGAAGGAGGACATGAGGGACAGGGCCAGCGGCCCTGAGGCAAGCGCTCTGCTGACCAGTCTCAGAGGTAGGTGGCTGGGCGGTGGGTCAAGGACCCAGGTCCGTGCAATCCAGACCACCAAGAAAAAGTCAGACCCACCAGGAAGCAGAGGCAAATAGTGATCAAGGAAGGGCAGAATAAGCAAATATCCTCATGATAATAGTCCACATCTGTCCATACTTTTTTGACCTTTTGCAGAATTCTTTCACATTATCCTACTTTACCCTCACAAGCTCCAGGCACTAATATTCCCAGGAAACTGAGGGAAAGAGGTAAGATAATCAGTGACAGAGGCAGGGACTCAAAGGCAGTCTTTTTGACTTAAATTATATACACTATACCATATATCTACATATTGTTTTTATAGCATATGTTCTACATAAGTGTATATATATATATATATATATATAGTATGTATACTATATAGGTATATACTTATATGTGTATATGGGTGTGTATACATATGTATGTGTGTATATTTGTATAGACGGATCTATGTATCTCTAACTCTAGATACATATCTCTAACTCTAGATACGTATCTCTATAGATACATATATACTACCAAGTACCAATTGTGCATTTGACCTTATTTTAAACTCCTTACCTTGAGTCCTCACTACAACTCCCTCAAGCCAATACTTTTTAACAGAAGAGGAAACTGAGGCACAGAGAGACTCCCTTGTCTTGGTCACACGGTGTGGCAGTGGCAGAGCTGGGATTTGAACCTACTCCCTCTAGTGTGCTTCTCATGACACCACGCTGCCTGCCTGCAGGCCCGCCACGTGGGTGACTTTGGATTTCGGGGCACAGGCTGCGCTCAAACCCTGGCCACTGTGGCTCCAGCCTGTCAGGCCTGTGCTGCTTCACCTCGCGGACTTCATTTCCGGCTACCATGGCGGGTCTCCTCCATGTACCCAGAAAGCTTAGCAGTTTCTGTCAAGCCCAGGCTCAGCTTCTGTTTCCACCTTGGCCAGCCTCATGGTACACTCCCAGGAGGAAGTGGAAAAGCATGCAGACTTTACGGGTCTATGGATTTTTGAAGAGACTCGAGTATTGATTTATTATCTTCTCTGCATGTTGAAAGTGGTCTTCTAAAAATTTTATGGATATACTTACATGGAAATCTTCCAACTGAAGAATGTACAGTCATACAAAGAAATTTGCTGCCAATATTTTTTTCATTTCAAAGTGACATTGAATCAGGTCTGAGTAAATATTTATGATTTCTCTTGAAATGTGACAGACTCATGACATGGTAATTAATTTTGCTGTAGGCTGAATTCAGAATGACTTTGGTAATATATGAGTAGGTGTGTAAAATGTTTATGGGGCTTTTGAAAATAAGCCCAAGGCTTAAATGAAACCTTAATCAGACAACTGAAGAAGAGTAAAATTGCAATTCTAATTTTGCTGATAGAATTTCTGTGGGAAGCAACGAATTTTAGAGATTGATATTCATTACAGAGATTCAGCACACATCATATATTTTATGTACTGTTAGACTATTTGGAAACTTCAAATACACTTACTTTTCAAGAAATGCACGCCTTGAGCAATGGTTAAAAAAGAAAGGCCAAATTTAGAAAATTGGCTTTGGTTTGGGGCACAAGCTTCAAGGAACACATATTTCGTAACTGTCTACCAGAGGCTAAGGGGTAGTACCTCATGTGAGGCCTCCATTTTTGGGTGCTACTTCCTCTCTCCCCCACATTTAATCTGTCACCAAATCCTCCATTTTCTACCTTAAAAATATATCCAGAATGTAGCTACTTTTCACCACCTCCTCCATTACCACATGGTCCATGCCCCATCATCTCTCACCTGGCTTACCCTGACACGCCCCACCGCCTCTCCCTCCTTCCCATCATCTCCCCCACCCCCTAGTCTATGACTGACATGGCCGCCAGCATGATCCAGGTTAGGATATAAGCGAGTTCATGCCCCCATTTGCTTCTCTTCTCACTCAGACTCGAAGCCAGATAAATTCAGAGCCTACAGCCCCCACCCCATCCAGCTCTGATGGCATCTCCTGGTCTGCTCCCCCCAGCTCACTGCTCTGGAGCACAGACACCCTCCTGTCTCAGATCTCTGTGTGTATTCTTCCCTCTGACCCCCAAGCTCTTCCTCCAGGAGGCTCCTGGCTGAATCCTCTCCTGCGGGTCTTCAAGCACATGTTCCTTCTCAGTGGAAGCTCACCTGACCACTCTGTTCTTTTATTTTTAAAATTTTACTTATTAAAAAATTTTTAGTTCCAATACAGTTAACATACAATGTTATATGAGTTTCAGGCGTATAAGATAATGATTCAACAATTCAAAAATTACTCAGTGTTCATTGTGATGAGTGGACTCCTAATCTCCCTCACTTATTTTACCCCATCCCTCCACCCACTGGCAATCACCAGTTTGTTCTCTATAGTTAAGAATCTGGGTTTTTTTGTTTGTTTGTTTCTTTTTTCTTTGTTTGTTTTTTCCCTAAATTCCACATGCGAGTGAAATCATATGGTATTTGTCTTTCTCTGTATGACTTAATTCACTTAGCATAAAACTCTCTAGCCCCAACCATGTCATTGCAAATGGCAAGATTTCATTCTTTTTAATGATCAAATAATATTCCACTGTCTCTATATAATCCACATCTTCTTTATCCATTCATCTATTGGCAGACACTTGGGCTGTTTCCATATCTTGGCTATTGTAAATAATGCTGCAGTTAACATAGGAATGCATGTATCTCTTTGAATTCAAGTTTCTACATTCTTTGGGTATCTATCCAGTAGTGGAATTACAGGATCATATGGTAGTTCTATTTTTAACTTTTTGACAAACTCCATACTGTTTCCACAGTGGCTGCAAGACTTTGCATTCCCACCAACAGTGCAAGAGGGTTCTTGTTTCTCCACATCTTCGCCCACACTTGTTGTTTCTTGTGTTTTTGATTTTAGCCATTCTGACAGGTGTGAGGTGATATTTCATCATGGTTTTGATTTGTGTTTCCCTGATGAGGAGTGATGTTGGGCATCTTTTCATGTGTCTGTTGGCCATGATGTTGGCCTGTATGTCTTCTTTGGGGAATGTCTATTCATGTCTTGTGACTTTTTTTTTAATGTTTGTTTATTTATTTCTTTTTGAGGTTGGGGGAGAAGCTGAGAGAGAGTAGGGGACAGGGGATCTGAAGCAGGCTCTGTTCTGACAGTAGAGAGTCTAATGCACAGCTCCAACAAGCAAAGCTGAGATCATGACCTGAGGCAAAGTCAGACACTTAACTGACTGAGCCACCCAGGCACCTCATCTTGTACCCATTTTTTAATTGGGTTTTTTTTTTTTTTTTTTTTGGTGTTGAGTTGTATAAGTTCTTTAAATAGTTTGGGTACTAATCCTTTATCAGATATATCACTTGGAAATATCTTCTGCTGTTCAGTAGGCTGCTTTTTAGTTTTGTTGATTGTTTCCTTTGCTGTTCAGAAGCTTTTTATTTTGATGTAGTCCCAATAGTTTATTTTTTGCTTTTGTTTTCTTTGCCTCAGGAGACACATTTAGAAAAATGTTGCTATAGCCAATGTTAGAGAAATGACTCCCCGTGCTCTTTTCTAGGATTTTCTTGGTTTCAAGTCTTACATTTAGGTCTTTAATCCATTTTGAGTTTATTTTTGTGTATGGTGTGAGAAAACGGTCCTGTTTCATTCTTTTGTATGTTGTTGTCCTGTTTTTCTAACGTTATTTGTTGAAGAAACTGTTTTTTTCCCATTGCATTCTTTTGCCTTTGTCAAAGGTTAGTTGACCATACACTCATGGATTTATTTCTGGGCTCTCTGTTCTGTTGATCTAGGTGTCTATTTTTGTGCCAATACTGTACTGTTTTGATTACTACAGTTTTGTAATTTTTCCTGAAATCTGGGACTATGATACCTCCAGTTTCACTCTTTTCCAAGATCGCTTTGGTTTTTCATGGTCTTTTGTGGTTCCATGCAATTTTTAAGATTGTTCTAGTTCTGGGGCACCTGGGTGGCTCAGTCGGTTGAGCGTCCAACTTCAGCTCAGGTTGTGATCTCACAGTCTGTGAGTTCGAGCCCCGCTTCAGGCTCTGTGCTGACAGCTCAGAGCCTGGAGCCTGCTTCGGATTCTGTGTCTCCCTCTCTCTCTGACCCTCCCCTGTTCATGCTCTGTCTCTCTCTGTCTCAAAAATAAATAAACATTAAAAAAAATTTTTTTTAAAGATTGTTCTAGTTCTGTGAAAAATGCTGTTGGTATTTTGATAAGGATTGCATTCAATCTGTAGATTGCTTTGGGTAGTATAAACATTTTAATACTTGTTCTTCCAATCCACAAGCATGGAATATCTTGCCATTTCTTTGTGTCATCTTCAATTTCTTCTTTTTTTTTAAGTTTATTTACTTATTTTGAGAGAGAGAGCAGGA
Source organism: Acinonyx jubatus (assembly GCF_027475565.1). Taxonomy (NCBI): domain Eukaryota; kingdom Metazoa; phylum Chordata; class Mammalia; order Carnivora; family Felidae; genus Acinonyx; species Acinonyx jubatus. Next base: position 96,086,074 of record NC_069381.1, on the reverse strand, counting down.
GCTTGAGCGGGGGAGGGGCAGTGAGAGAGGGACACAGAGAATCTCAAGCAGAATCTGCACTGCCAGCTCTCCAACGCAGGAACTGTGAGCTCATGACCTGAGCCAAAATCAAGAGTCAGATGCTTAGGGGCGCTTGTGTGACTCAGTCGGTTAAGCGCTAACTTCGGCTCAGGGCATGATCTCACGGTTTGTGGGTTCAAGCCCTGCATCAGGCTCTGTGCTGACAGCTCAGAGCCTACAGCCTGCTTTGGATTCTGTGTTTCCTTCTCTCTTGGCCCCTCCCCCACTCACACTCTGTCCTCTCTCTCAAAAATTTAAAAAAAAAAATTTTTTTTTAATTAAAAGAAAAAAGAGCCAGATGCTTAATTGACTGAACCACCTGGGAGCCCCATCTTCGATTTCTTTCATCCCTGTTTTATAGATTTCAGAGCACAGCCGACCACCCTTTTAATATGTGTAACCTGTCCTCCCACCCACAAACTCCCTGTTCCCCTTGTCTGCTTGGCTTTTTTTTTTTTTCAGTACTTATCACTGTCTGACACTATATATTTTACTTATTTATTTTATTTAGAATGTAAGCTCCATGAGGTCAGGAGGTTTTGTCTATTTTGTTCACTGCCATATTCCTGGTACCTATAATAACGCCAAGTGTACAGTAGGAGTAAGAGAAACACATTATTTATTGGATGGATGAGTGGATGGATGGATGGATGGATGGAAAGGGATTTGTGTCTCTGCTGTGTGAGTGATAGGCGTTCTGAAGGAAGAGTGCTTAGCGGATGCTCTAGAAGGGAACTTTGAAGGGGTGTAGAGCCCTCCAGAAGGAATATCAATGAATGAGGGGGCCACTGGTTAGACTATTTCTATAGAACAGCAGCAGATGTAGCAGCACCAAATGAGCCGGAAGGATGCTGTAAACAAAGTCGATGCCAGATCGGGTGGGCAAGGGTAGAGGGAATAAAACTATACATCTTACACCTCACCTGAATAATATGCATTCTACTTAAAAGTGACTTTCTAAGTACAGAGCCAGGGCCCCGGGCTCAGTGACTTCCTCATCCCACAGGGTGGCAACAGGGCCTGTGCATGCTCGGGATTCTTGATATTTCTCAGGAGACTAGTTTCTACGATAGAAACTGGGAGTTCAAAACCATGAATTAATGTACTGTCTTGCAGTTACAAAGTATTGTTGAGAATTATCATCATAAAATTGCTCACTGGTTGAGCAATTATCTTATGCAATGGTATGTGTATTTACTGAGCAATTGGCCTGTGCTAAGTGCTTTACTTATAGTATCTTCTCTGTTCCTCGCAGGTTATTATTATTATCCCCAGGAGTGTATTCATTTAAAAACATTTACTGAGCACCTACTATGCCAGATACCCTACTAGGCATCAGGTTGCTAGACTGTATTGACACCTGCCTCAGGGGGCTCACATTGTAATGAAGGAGACAAACACAAAAACATCAACAATTGCAGCCCCTGGTGATATGTGTCATGCAGCAGGACAAGGCATAACTATTATCACAAGACCCGAGAGACAAATAAACAGCAGCTTTAAAAAATCCCATTATCCCTTCCTCAATGAAATAGAGCTCTTTGTTAATTTCCTCCTTTGCCCAAATGAATGGACTTTTCCAGGGAAGTAATTTCATCTACAACCACTATCTCCATTCACAGTGACCAGGAACTGGGTCAGAGGCTGTCACGGGGCTGCCTAAAGGCAGGGGCGATGGAAAGTTTTGTGCATCACCTCTTTTCCCTTCTAGAACCTTTCCAAAGGGGGCTTTGTTGCTGTGAGGTCTGAGGTCTATTTGCAGGTGGCCTCACTCAGAGTGGGATCAAAACCCTGCTAATCTATCCACAGACATGATCCCCAAGAGTACCTGAGTCTATGAGGTCGTAGCCTCTGATACCCCAGAGTGGAGAGAGGAAAGCGTAGGGACTGCAGCATGATTTGTTGGGGATACAAGAAGAATATTGGAATGTCTGCTAATATCTAAAAATGAGAAAGGAGTTGAGTTTTACTTAAATTTAACATATGGATTGACCCATACATGCTTGTTTGGTTTGTATCTCTGTTGGTCCCATGTGACAATCAGACCTCAAGGGGTGTCCTGAGGCACAGAATGTCACACACACACACACACACACACACACACACACAGTGTGGCCATCGTACCTTCCTTCACTCCCCTGCTTTCAGAATATTATAGCTCATTTGTGCTACTTGATAGGATGTACAGATTATATTATTTCATTTGAACGGAGTTCTCACAAAATGGGGGAGTGGCTTAAGAAGAACCCTGCAAAGAAAGAATAACTGTGTTGAAGATAACACCAATATTGCATATGCAAGTAAACAACAAGAAAATGGCACTGCCCTTAATCCAATACATGCTCATTGTCAGACATATTATGAGGTTAGAAACAATGGTCATCTAATCAGATCAGAAAGAAATTGGCAAAAACAAGTTTGGAAATTATCAAGGGGATGGTGCCTTTTTATCTCCACGGGCATTATGATAAACCTCACCCTAAGTGTATATTAAGCCTTGAGATATTAGCTAATGGGAGAGATATATTTATCTATAATTCATAGATAAATAACTATACTCATATTGGGTACATGTCCAAAAATTATTACTGTAGGGTTGTGTGATTGAAAAAAATGGAAGGCCACTGTATTAGGGAACTGGACCTCCTTTAGTAAGTCCTGGCCCTTTGAGATAACACCCTCTACCATTTGGGCAGAACCAGATGGCTAGTCTGTGTAGACCTGAGATCAAAGACTTGTTGTTTATTCATTTACAAGCTGAATTTCTTGAATAATGCCATCTGCATGCTGGTATTCCCGGAAGGGCCTTCCTGTGAGCCTTTGGGAAAATAATTCCATATTTTATAACAGATAACCATTTTACACTGCACAGTAATAAGAAATACTGAAGTGTAGTCTTATGTAATTTTTTCTTCATCTCATGAAATTTAATTTATATTTTTAAAGTCTCCTGTCTCCTCTATGTATTATTTTTGTTTGTGTCTTTTCTTAGTCTGACAATGATTTTTCTTTTTGGGGAAGAAAATTTGCATAACCGTTCCACATGTAAAACAGTGTTGCTCGGTGACTCATGGTCACGAAAGTTCCTTTAGAGCATGTGAATAAATCTCCGTCTCAGCCAATTTTTTTCTTTCTTTCTTTCCCTTTTTTTTTGTAACCCCGTTTGATACCCTAAGCTCAGGGGATCCCCCTGGGCTGGCCCTGCTCTTTCTCGAAGGCCAGGCCAAAGGGCTGGGCTCCTCCTCCTGCGACTGGGGCTTTCCCAGAGGCCTCCGGGCCCTACAGGGTGAGAACAGAGAACAGACCTCTGGGGACGAGGCAAAAGGTCATCCTTTGAACCATCCCTGGATCTTGTGAAGCAAGCTGGTGTGCTTAACTGTCGGAGTTGGGAGGGAGAGCTGTTCTGCGGGCTGGCCAGTGTCTGTGCTTTGGGCTGTGGAATCCTGGCCCGTGGGCTCTCGTCCAGGGCTCAGTGCTTTGCTACCAGTCTGCTCAAGATGTATCTTTTCCTGAGAGGTGGGTAGTTCTGCGGTGAGTCACTGGCATCAGGCTCTGCTGATCTGGGCGCATTACTTAAGGCTCACTGCATGTCAGTTTTCTTACCTGTTAAATGGGCATGATAATGCCTATTTCATGGACTTGTGAAAATGAAATGAGAATCTCTATAATGCACTTAGCCCAGTATATGGCAAGTTGTCAGAACCCATGAGCCACTGTTATTATTGTCATGTATTGTACAGCCGGGCTCAGTCCCCACCTGAAAAATTGGGCAACTTTGCACCTGACATAAAACTGGACTTTGATCACACCTATTAGAGGGATGACTGTCCCCTACCTCCACCCACCCCGCAGAATCGCCTATTATATCTCCCACCTAAAACAACCTAAATAAATACAGTTTGCAGAAATGGGCTTGGGCAGAAGGTAGACTTGGATTCAAACATCAGCTCTGCCACTAACACGATCTTGGGCAAGTCTCTTAGCCTCTGTGGGCCTCATCTGTACCATGGGCTTTTCACACAGTAATACTGAGTTGTGAGAATATGGTATAAGCAAAGCTTGCAGAAGAGTGTCTGGCACTTAGTGGGATCTCAATATATTGTTCCTCCCCCCACTTCCACTTTCTTCATAGCCACTAAATAAATCAAGTAATAAATATTTAGGCTATGAGAAACTAGGATAACTTAATTTTTCAGGATCTTGAGGCCCATCGTGATTTTGTGATATAATAAGAAATATATATTTGATTTTTGTCTCTGGTAAAGTGTTTCACGGAGTCCGGCAAGCCACTGTAGCAAATCACTGGACCTGATAAGGGAGCTGTGGAGACCTTGATTTGTAGCCAAGTTGGACAGAAGTGTGGGTGGCCTGGGGACCCCCTACTTGTGACTTGTGTCTGGTATAGGGGACAGTCTTGTGGGACTGTGTCTTTAAACTGCTCGAACTCTGGGTGGTTAGTGTCGGAATGAAATGAAATTGCAGGTGTTTGCAGACAACTGGAGGATGGTTTGGTGTGGAAAACCCTTAGCAGTTTGGTGAGTAGAGAAAAAGTTTTCATTTTCCTCTGTGGGAAGGCCCGGTCAGTTGAAGACATCCATAGGCATCGATAGAAGAATCAATATTTTTTTTTTGCATCCCTACTATGAGCCATGCACTGGTTGGGCATTTCGATATCTCAGGCAATTCTTTGAAATTGTGTGAACTATGTACTGATAACACAACTTTGTGGATGAGAGGACTGACGTTTGGAGAGTTTAAGACCTTGCCCCTCGTCAACCTGATTGTGAAGTCCACGCTCTTTCTACTTCCTGCTATCAGGCGCCACCCCAGATCTCTGGACTAGCAGAAACTGTATTTCTAAAGGAAAGACTTGATTTTCCCACTAGTTACAAGCATTGGTAATTAAACCATACCCAGTATGACGAAGCGGTTGCCTGGAACCTTATATTAAGCCTGGAGGACCTTCAATGTCACCAGCACAGCCCTGGGCACGTTGGTTCAGGGGAGTATGCCTCAGTTTCCCCAAGGCATACTTCCATGGCACCCTCACCCAGCTAAGGCTTCAATCTAGCTCTCTTAGTACCACACCAGAGACGGCCCTGGCTGTTTGATCTTTTAGGGGGTGGAGTTTGGGGCCAGTTCTCTACTAGGGCACAGGATCTTGCTGTCAGGACCTGAGACATCTTGTTCTTAGGGATTTCACTGATGAACGTTCCATTGGCAATTCAAGGCAGACTTTGTCAAGAAGAAAGATGGAGAGAGAAATCTCTGTAATGACCACTGGCTATTAAATTTGACCACCATCTGAAATCAATACCCCCTCAAGTTAATCCCAGGCTGGCTGGATCAGTCATAGTCAACTGTAATTTATGTCACACAAGAGTCACTGGGGAGTCCAGAGAAGCAGGGAGGGGGAAGGTGATGAGCACAGAAGTACAGTCAGGACCTGGGCAGATTATCTCCATAGTCCCAGATTGAATCCCCAGACAGCTTCTTTCAAAGAAGGAAAATGCTTTTTTTTTAATTTAAAAAATGCATGCATATTATTGTTATTGTTTTAAAATCAGACACTATGAAAAAGTTGAAAGAAGGAAATTAAAATTCCACCCTTAATCCTGCCACCTGGTAATAATGTTCTATGTGAATCCTTCCAGACATTTTTCTGTTCATGTACCTCTAGCTCCGCCCCTCACCCCAACCATTAATTATTTGAAAAATGGGACTACATTGGGGTGCTTGGGTGGCTCAGTAGGTTAAGCATCTGACTCTTGGTTTTGGCTCAGGACATGATCTCATGGTTTTGTGAGTCTGAGCCCCACATCAGGCTCTGTGCTGGCAGTGTGGAGCCTGCTTGGGATTCTCTGTCTCCCTCTCTCTCTGACCCTCCCCCACTCTACTGTCTCCGTCTCTCTCAGGATAAAAAAAAAATCGTAAAAAAATATGGGACTATATTTTATGATTTTATTTTATCACTTCCAAAATATACCATATCTTCCCCAAAGAATGTAGATCTATGTTGCTATTTTAATGGATTTATGATGTTGCATTATAGATGCTTACCGTAATTTGGTCATTTTCCTCTTTTAAACAGCTTCCAATTTGCCATGATTATAAACAAAGCTGCAGCAAACTCCCTGGTACACTTTTGGTAAGTATTTTATCCTGTGGTCCTTAATCCTGAGTTCAAAATTCCTCAAGACTCCAGGAACCTCAATTTCACCTATATATATCCCCTTGATAAATTATGGTTAAACATTCATTTATTCCTTCATTCATCCAATGAATACCTATTGGGTGGCCATAATGTTCCAGACACAAGCCTGCGCCCTGTGGGTATGCAGCGAATGAAATACAAAATCTCTGCTCTCAGAAAGCTCCCATTTAGAGGGGGCACATAAGCAATAAAAAAATGAATGATAATATGGTAGAAGGTGGCAAGTATTAAAGAGAAAAATAAGGCAGCAAAGGGGGTTTTAGTTATAGTCATTCAACATTTATTCTATCATCATGCTATTCAGTTTAATTCCCTAAACATCTGCTGAGCTCTTACATCATGCAAAAAACTGCACACACTGAGGAGTGGGAATGGGGCTGTGAGCTGAATGAAGTATGAGTCGTGGTGTAGATAAGCTCACACTTAATTATTTTCTTGCTTTAATGGAACAATTTCATGTATGTGTTTGTCTTCACAATAGATCAGAAAATCTGCAAGGGCAGAGACCCATGCATTATAATTCTCTCACGTTCTCCTGAGCTTTCCTGGCATCACGTTTTAACACAGAGTTAATGGTCAATAAATGCTTGTGTGTACTTGTGACATAGAAAGGATGCTGTGGTTTGGAGAGATGGCAAGTTGAGTTCTTATTAGCTAAGAAAGATTCAGGGTGAGTTAGTTCTATGTAAGCTTTGGGTGAAAAAAAGCACTGATGAACATCCCAGCTTAAGGAGAAAGCTACTTATTTAGATAAGGATGTTGGCATTAAAAAAAAAAAAAACACCTCGTTCTAAATCGTGTATCCTCTAATTAAATATAGTAATATATAAACATTAAATATAGTAATTGTAGCCAATGTTGTGCAAAGCTGGTTGAATAAGTAATACTACTTTTTTTTTTTTTAATAGAAAAACAAAACCAAGTGTAGAAGCACCCAGGGTTTTTACTGGCTCTGTGAGTCTCAGTTAGGCTGCCCCACTTGGGGCTGACCCTCACCAAACTCTGCCTGAAGGGGGAGCCCAAGCACTCATTTGAAGTTCAAGGCTAGTTCTGCTCACTTCTCAAACCCTTCCCAACAGACCACGGTTGTGCCCTCTTTCCCACCTTCCTGGATACCAACTGGCTGTTTTGTGGCCCATTAAAAAAAAAAATCCTTGCTGTACAAATGTAGGTAACTTTCAAAGTACAAAGTGGTGCAGGATAAGACTACCTTTACATCTGTCACGATCGAAGGCCTAGTATTTGTCAGGAACTGTGTCCTGCGTGCTACACGTATTATTTCTGATTTTTGAAGCAACCTTGCAGGAGGAGTAGTATTATCCCCACTTTCAGACAAGGTCTCTGAGGCTGACGAGGTCGTGGTGGAAGTGCTCTCTGTAGCTGCCTTTATTGTCTGCTTACTTATTGTCAGTGCCACCCTATGATTGTCCTAGTTGATGTCATCCTGCAACATGTTGTATAATTTTCAATTATTTTCCTTCGAGTTTAATGTTCAGTTCTTTCCCTCCTCCCCTCCGTGGCTCCTGTCAACAAAGACTCTGCCCATCAGGCTTGGAAGGTTTTGGTGAGGACCTGTAGGCTTTGTGTGTGTGTGTGTGTGTGTGTGTGTGTGTGTGTGTGTGTTTTCTGGCCCAGGATGCTTTGAGCTAAGTGGGACCCGGCACAGGGAGTGATCCTACCAGGCAGACCCCCACCTGCCCACAGGACCAAGCAGCACTCTTCACCCAATTAATTCTTACCTAAGCTGAGCCCTCCTTTTAATTTTTTAAAGTTTGTTTATTTTTGAGAGAGAGAGAGAGAGCACACATGTGCATGCATGCACGCAAACAGGGGGGAGGGACAGAGTGAGAGGGGGAGAGAGAGAGAGAATCCCAAGCAGGCTCCTCGCTATCAGCGCAGAGCCCCGTTCAGGGCTTGAACTCAGGAACCGTGAGATTATGACCTGAGCCAAAATCAAGAGACAGATGCTTAAATGACTGAGCCACCCAGGATCCCTCTTTTTTTTTAACAAAAATTTTTCCCAACTTTATTGAGATATAACTGACACATAACACTGTGTAAGCTTAAGGCATACAATGTGATGATTTGATACACATATATACTGCACAATGATTACTGCAGTGAGATTAGTGTTTCCATCCCCGTGCGTGTGTGTGTGTGTGTGTGTGGCGAGACCATTTAGGGTCTTAGCAACATTCAAGTATGTAATACGGCGTTGTTGACTAGAATCACTATGCATTAGATCCCAAGAACTTATTCATGTTATAACTAGAAGTTTGTACCCTTTTGCCAGCCTCTCCCCACTTCTTCCACCTTCCTGCCTTGGCAACAACCACCAATCTACTCTCATTTTCTGTGAGTGGCTTTTTTAGATTCCACACATAAGTAGGATCATACAGTATTTGTCTTTCTCTGTCTGGCTGATTTCACTTAGCGTAACGCCCTTGAGGTCCATCCATGTTGTCACACGTGGCAGGATCTCTTCTGTTGTTGAGCCTTCCTTCTGGATTGCAGTTCTGCCAGCACACTCCCAAACTGTGGCGGCACCTGGGAAGAAATAAACAGCTATCCATTTAGGCCCCCTGCTATAGACTGATGTGAAGACCTCTCCTAACAGCAGTGTTTTCCAGAAGTGTTGACTGTTGAAGCCTTTCCTATAGCGGGCAAAGAGAAGATTCAGAGCCACAACTGCCAAGGCTAACACGGGAAACTATAAGACAAAAATTATGGGGGCGCCTGGGTGGCTCGGTCGGTTGAGCGTCCGACTTCGGCTCAGGTCATGATCTCACAGTCTGTGAGTTCAAGCCCCGCGTCAGGCTCTGGGCTGACGGCTCAGAGCCTGGAGCCTGTTTCAGATTCTGTGTCTCCCTCTCTCTCTGCCCCTCCCCTGTTCATGCTCTGTCTCTCTCTGTCTCAAAAATAAATAAACGTTAAAAAAAAATTATGGAGTCAAATGGACACAGTGGCTGACTATGCCAACCATAGGCCTAATTGAGGGGAGAATCCCTAAAAAGCTTTTTTAGCAAAAAGAGTTCTCTTTGGCATAAACATTTCTGCCATTTCCCTTGAACAGATTGTGGCACCAGGGGAAAGACTCCATATTTTTATCTCTCCAGTTCTATTATGAAATCCCTTTCTTAAAAAAAAAAAAAACTTAAAAATTATGTAAATAAAGGGTGCCTGGGTGGCTCAGTTGGTTAAGCATCCAACTTCGGCTCAGGTCATGATCTTGCAGTTGGTGAGTTCGAGCCCCATGTCAGGCTCTTTGCTGACACCCTGGAGCCCGGAGCCTGCTTTGGATTCTGTGTCTCCCTCTCTCTCTCTCGTTCCTCCCCTGCTTGTGCTCTGTGTCTCAAAAATAAATAAACATTAAAAAAAATTTTTTTAATTATGTAAGTAATGCACATGTATTACAAAAACAATAGAAAAGACAAGTATGAAGAAACATCACTAATAATTCTACTACTCAGAAACAATCACAGCTAACATTTTGGTGTATTTCCTTCTAGCATTTTCCTGTGCTAATGTATATACATTATAACAGTGAAAACACACACACAGTTTTGCATCTTGCTTTTTCCACTTAAAATTATGTAGTATTTCCCCAAGTCATTAGATATCCTTAAAATCTTCAGTTCAGTGGTTGTAGAATATCCTCTTGTATGAATGTCTACAATTTATTATAGTCATCTCCAGTCACTGTTTCTACTTTTTGACTACATAAATACCCCACAATGGCTAGATCTGTACATAGCTATTGTATACATCTATGATTATTTTATGATCTTACTCTCATTTTTAAACTTCAGAGTTGGCTACTTCCAAAGCAGAAATTTTCTGCCAGTGAGGCATGTGCCCATAGGGGGACAACAAACAGCAGGATATGTATCTGAAAAATGTTGCTCAAAATGTCTTTTATTTTTTAAATGTTTATTTATTTTTGAGAGAGAGAGAGAGAGATACAGAGACAGAACGCAAGTGGGGGAGGGGCAGAGAGAGGGAGACACAGAATCTGAAGAAGGCTCCAGTCTCTGAGATGTCAGCACAGAGCCCGATGTAGGGCTGGAACCCACGAACAGTGAGATCGTGACCTGAGCTGAAGTCGGATGCTGAACCAACTGAGCCACCCAGGTGCCTCGCTCAAAATTTCTATTGGGTTAATTGTTTTATTAAGATATTTAACTATTTGAAAATCATATAACAAGATGTTGAGTTTTGTTTTTCTGAAGGGGGAATGGGTTTAAAATGTGCATGCATTCAAACATTATCAAGCACCTACTCCACGTGAGGCCTGTGCTAGGCTCTGGGGGTCCAGCCATGAGCAAGACAGGTTGAGAGTCACATACTAAGGTTTGGATGTAACACTTCTAAAGCCTCAAATGGTCCATACAGATCATTTTTTCCTTTGTCACGCTTGTCTGGAGCAAATCATATTTTTGCTGAGATTAAGAGGGGTTACATATGTTCACTGCCCAGCACAGTGCCAGAAATATAGTAGGTCCTTCAATAAGAGCAAATGCCCTTCACCTCACCTCCTGAAGGTGAAGTTTTCATCGTCCTCATGGTTGTGCTCTGCCACAAAAGTCACCCTCAGGGACAGCATGCGTGAGATCCGCTGGCCAGAGTTCCCCTCTATGAACACAGAATCTTGGCACCATGAACACCAGACTCTCTCTAAGCTAAAACCAGTATGACTTGATTTGAAACGTCAATAATGTAAGACTTCGGGGTTCAATACTGCCCTGTGAACCTGGATGATAGGCCTTAAGTGAAATGTTTCCTTCGAAATTTTGATGGAGATTTTGGGGTCATTCAATGTTACTGTTGCATCTTACATGACTATTAATTGTCCCTCTAAACCTCAGAGTTGCTAAGGCTCAGTTCTTAAGAATGGCTTCTTGCTTATTTATTGTTGAGAGAGAGAGAGCTCAAGTGGGGAAGGGACAGAGAGAGTCCCAAGCAGACTCCTTGCTGTCAGCTCAGAGCTTGATGTGGGCCTCGAACTCCCAAACCGCGAGATCATGCTTTGGGGACTTCTTATAACCTTGAAAGAGATTTGGTCATCCAGGGAAAAATGTAAAGGTGGCTGATATGATGGGAACGTGGAAGGATACAACCGTCTTTTGCTCCCCCCACTCCCTATTGAATCCCAAGGAACAAACATAAGATTATTTGGAAGAGTAAAGTTCTTGTGAATTTTTTTCTTTTCTGTAAGCACAAAACCCATCAATTTTCTCTGAAGGAAGCTTGTCTTTGGTGTACGTTCTATTTCAGCATGGGGTTGCTGCAAATCCAGTGGATAGCCTGACATCCTTGTAGAAGTTCACGTAGCAGGTCAGTGGCTTATTTTGTTCTTAAAGTTCTTAAAAGCTCTTAAAGACATTGTCCTCAGAGATTTTCTGGGGGCACCTGGGTGGCTCAGTTGAGCATCTGACTCTTGATTTCAGCTCAGGTCATGATCCCAGGGGTTGTAGGACTGAGCTCCGTGTTGGATTCCATGCTGAACGTGGAGACTGTGTGGAATTCTGTCTCTGTCTCTCTCTCTCTCTCTCTCTCTCTCTCTCCGTATGCCCCTCTCCCCCAATAACTCCCTTTCTTTCTCTCCCTCTCTCAAATAAAAAAAAATCATTTTCTGGCCTTAATGAAACAAATCAAAGACATATGTTTAGAGATGCTGGCAAGAACTCTGAGCTGGTTTGTAGGTCAAGGAATAATGCTATCTTCCTCTTGTTACCTCCTATACTATCCTTAGTATCTTTTCTTAGATGATCTTTTCTCTCTCTCCAGGGCATTTAAAATAAAACAAAACCAAAAACATTTTCAGACATTTTCAAACCATTATCGTGCCGTGTTTCACAAATGTAAATCTAACCTAAAGTGAAGAAATTATTAGCCAAGTTTCTTTTATCCACATTAAAGAGTGTATGAAACATTGATCTTGACCAGTCTTGATAGATCCTGGCCATCTGATAAGTCTCCCAGGGCTGGTTTACTACTAGTCAAATACACGATGAACTCTGTTCTTCAGTCGAGCCTGGTTGGACACACACATAGCTGTAACAGAAAATCAAGTAGAGGGATTTATATGCCTAATTAAAAGTAACAAACTCTCAAACGCAGACCCAAAAATTGACTGTTAGAGTTCTGATTGCTGAAAGAGTTGCAGATAAAACCAATTTGAGATGAGAGTTCATTTTTTTCCTGAAGCAGGTGAGCCCAGTGCTTTAAAAATTAAAAGCTTTCACTCGATATTAATTTTACTTACAATAAGAATATAAATGTAATCTGAATCATATGCTATATATAACTCTGATTTATGAAAATCTGTCAAAGAAATCATAGACTCTAAAAATCAGTAGCAGATATAACTCGAGATGGAAAATCATAGGATTATCTAGCTAATAAGCCTTAGAGCGTATAAACCATATAATTTTAAATTTGTTGTGTTTGGATAAAGTTATATGTAAATTAAAAAAGGAATCTGGAGAAATTCAGGTGAGAATAAGAAGCTGAATTCACTGGTGTCAGCCACACAAGGCCGTAATAAATTTTTCTCTACCATTTTGTAGTTCTGAGTCCATTTTTCCAAATTGATGGCTGGTTATCGTGTCCTTGTGTTGCTGCATTTTACTATCATTCTGAACCTTTCAAAAGACATAAAATTGCTTTTTAATCACATCGGTGACATAAACCATAATGACATAGTTTTTGTTCTTCACAAATGCTCTAAGACTGTGCATACCTTAATAACTTGTGAGTTCCTTGGGGACAGGACCATGCCACCTTGCGAACCCAGCTCCCGGCTCCCTGCTGGAGTGGAGGAGGGGCTCTGTAAGTACGAGTTCACACAAATTAGGGGACCCAACACATTCAGCCGTTGCCCCTCCCTGAGCCTGAGGGATGCAATTGACTAGGCCATTCCATTAGCTAGGAAATACCAGAAGTCGTACTAGGGATAGTTGGGGAATTTGCGGGTTTGGCATCTTTACAAGGGCCTCATTTTGGGGGGACTTGAAGAGGTAGAGATCTGGAAGCAGGGAACCTGAATTGGCCACACTGTAGAACCCAGGAAAGATTCCTAGAGAGCCACTTCGCTGCAGAAAAGAAAGGTGATCTTGCTCACGCCGAGCTGCAAGCCTTCAGCTGGTCTCCTTCAAGGCTGAGTGATCTTCTGCCCGCCAGAGGCAAGAAGAACGACTAGGGGGAGCTAATGGGCTCCCTAGTATCAGCTGTAAACTAAATGCTGCATTCGCTTCTATAAATATTTGGCACGTGAGTGGTAAGCAGGGAATAATAATCGGGTCCGAATTACTCATTTGTTACTCTGTAAATGGCAAATGTAGTGTCAGCTGATGCAGTTAGCTAGAATCAAGTCTGATACGATCAGCAGGGGAGAAACCCTCAGCGACAGCCACAAAAGGTTCAAGGCAGCCCGTTTGGGGTGAGAAGAATCTAGCTAAAGTTGCCCTCTTGCCCTTCAGCACTGTCCCCCACCGCCTGCCCCCGCCCCGCCCCCCACTGCCCTCGTAGCTACCCCTCAAACCAGTTCCAAGCCTGTATAGGGCTTTATAGTTATTTCTCACCATCCTAAGTAATTGTACCAGTGACCACTTGCTGGGGTTCCCCAGAGCCTTTCCCAGAGTGCCCTGGACAAACCCACTTTCTTTCTCTCCAATGCTCCAGTCTGCCCTCTTCATACGCTAGTTCCCTACCCTAGACACACCTGAATTTGAATTTGGAAGACAAGCTGGAGAAGGGAACATCTCTCTGAGACTCAGCAGCCTCATCCTTAAAGCATAGGGTAACCATCGCGGGTTTGCCTGGGGTGTAGGACTTTTAGTGTTAAAACCAAGAACGTGCCAAGCAAACCAGGATGAGTGGGTCACCTGACTCAAACAGGAATAACACCTCCTTTCTTGTGTGGATGAAACGGAATATTGTTTGTAGAGTATCTGACAGGGAGTACATATTCAATCAATGCTAACTCTCACCCTCCTTAATCAATTAAAAGTATTCATGAAATAAAAGTTTGTGGAACATGTGTCAGGTACCCCTCTAGGTGTTGGGGGCTGTGATGGAGGGAAGTCAAAAACACAATTCCTGATCTCAAGGTGCATCCAGTTGCGGATGTAATGTTAATACACATGAAACTGACATTTTAGGGGTGCCTGGATGGTTCGGTTGGTTAAATGTCTGACTCTTGATTTTGGCTCAGGTCATGATGTCACAGTCATGGGATCGAGCCCCATATCGGGCTCCATGCTGAGAATGGAGCCTGCTTAAGATTCTCTCTCCCTCTCTCTCTATGCCCCTCACCCTGCTGGCGCACACACACACACACACACACACACACACAGTCTCTCTCAATATAAATAAATAAACATTTAAAAAAAGGAACTGATTTTTTTTTACTTATACATTTATATTTCATTTCTTTCTCCAAAATGATTGGAAAAGCTCAGAATAAATGATACAGATTCATTTGTATTCATTTTCAAATGAAAATAAAAATGGAAAGAAAACAGCCACGTAATTAAGGAGGCAGTGGTGGAATAATTACACTAGAAACCCAAGGCCAAAGAAAGCTCCTCCAATTGAACACAAAAGTCAAGAACAAAACAAGAATAACACAGGGCAGACCAAAGTGAAAGACTAAATTATATGGTGTCAGTTTCAGAAGTTCAAGGCAGTGCTCTAGAAGTTCAAGGTGGGATCCAGTGATGATTTCCCTCAAATCAGATGCCTGACCATGGGCGGGTCGCCCGCGGCATGCCTCAGTTTCTTCTTCTAGAAAGCAGGGAGGATAGTTCTGGTGACAAGACATCAACTACTAATGCATGCATATGTTCAAACTCTCCTCATCTCCTGCCCATTCAGGAGGTTATGTTGCCCAAATGTCTCCCTCTGTACGTGGAGATCAGCAAGAGTCCGACCTGGGGGAGGAGTTGAGGAGAACATTTTTCTCAAGAAGTTGGGAGGACAGAGAGGCCAGGGTGGACTGTGGTGGGTGAGGGAAATGGATGAGAGAGGAATGAAGGATTTTTAGCAAGCGCTGTCTGGAGTCAGACATTCCCTTTGTGGCGCTTGCGAAGTGCAAGGCAAGACCTTGAGTAATTTCAGGAATTTCTTCTTAGCCGCCAGACTGTGTCTCTTAGTCTCCAAGCTCCCTCTGAGACAGGGGCCAGTGACTTAATGTAGGACAAAGCACTTTGCAAAGGCCGCGTCTGGATCTGGATCTGGATCTTCTCCCAGCAACTCAGACCTGCTGCTTCTGCTCTTTGTCAAAATGGAAAAATGCAAGAGGCTTGGACACTGGGATTATGACTCATTCGCTTCAGGGTTGTGTGTCCTTAGGCAAGTTCTTATCCTGTCAAATACTCAAGTTCCTCATCCACAGGTTGAATCATTTGAAGAGAAATGAGGAAATGCGTTTGTATTTTGAACATTTAGCACAATGCAGGGCACATACCGAGCCCTCAGGAAATGTTGGTTCCCATCCTTCACCTTTTGCAATCCCAACTTTTTCATGATGCGTAACCACCAGTAGGCAGAAAATTCATTCCTCCTGGACCAAACCCATGCAAAGGTGAAAGTACCATGACTGTCCTTCACTTAACTCTCCATCCAGCTAGACTCCACACCCCTTGGGTGCATATGCCTAAGAATTTACCTACCCAGAGATCTACCTTTCCTTTGTCTTCCCCTTGGCTTTGTGATTATTCCTCTGGGACACTGACTGCAGCTTTCTAACCCAGTGTGTAGTATAAAGCACAGAGGGTAGACAGATGTGTAACAGAAGAAACCCCTCCAATGCTCCCCCCATTATTTTAGGGCTCTCACCTTTGCTTTACTTCATTTCCATGCCTGGATCTAACATCTACAACTGCTCCAATTCTGAAGTTTCATATCCAAATTTCTTTCTGATAGCAACATCCCACCCTTGATCATTCACTCCCTTAACACATGCTTTCAACCCCAGCGTGACCTCTGGTTCCAGAACTGCTCATTTGGCTGCCAACTTTTTGCCCTCTTTGGCTTGACTTCTTTGTCTACCATTGTCACTTCTGTTGCTCTCTTACCATTTCCCTTTGCCTTCTTACCCCTCGAGTGCCAAAGGGAACCAAAGAAAATCTCATCACCATGCAGATTCATGCTTTCCAGCCTCACAGGGTTGGTGCTGCTAGAAATCGTTCCATGTGTCCCAGTCTTTCTTTTATCCCCTGAGCAACTAGTTCATATTTCCATCTCTCTCCTTAAATCTAGCCTTCTTCCTTTCTCTGTTCCTTCAATGACCTTGCCTCCTGGTTCTATAGGGGGAACCTATAGAGGCTTCATTCAATGGCTTCCTTGGGTCCCTTGGCTGCCCAGAGATTTCAGCCTGTACCATCCTTTTTCCTCTTCTTTACCCACCTCAGGAGAAGATGGAGCTTTTGGTTCTTCTTAAATTTCCCCTACCTATGAGATGGAACTGCCCCACACCTCTGCCAGAGACATCACCCTCCCCCTATCACCCATCATCTCAATGACCTCATTCCATCAATCATCCCAGATTTCCTTATTACATTTCACATGGTTCTACTCCACTGGCCCTGTTCCTTCAGTGTATAAATATGCTCAAATTTTTATCCTCAAAAAATTCCTGTCACCACATTACCTATCCCTATCCCCAATTACTATATTATGGGAAAGGAGCAGAAACACTAACAAGTGAATATCCACAGACTCTTCCCTTAATCCACCCTTTAATGAGAATTCCATCGTTGCCATCTTAGCCTTTCTTCTCTCCTTTCATAGGGGAAGGATTTTTCTTATCTTCCATGTTGTGCAGAATCTGGACAATGAGGCAAGAGGAAAACAGAAAGAATAGCTCAGTGGATCTACATGATAAAGAGCAGTACCAAAGATGAGAAGGAAGAGAGCTTGCCTGAACGGGATTTCCATAAGTACCTCAGGGGTAGTTGTTGGGCGGGGAGTGTAAATTTTAAAAATTTACACTCTCAGGTATCACAGTAGACTTACTGAACGAGAATATGCACTTCTTTTTTTTTTTAGAATATGGATTTAACAAGATCTCTAGGTGATTTGTACATTAAGGTTTGAGAAGCATATAAAAATTAACTAAAAATGGATTATAGATATAACTATGAAAACCTAGGACTATAACACTTCTAGAAGAAAATATAGGAGAAAAATCTTAAGACCTTGGTATGGGCAAAGGGTTCTTACATATAACAAACAAGCATTATGATCCGTAAAAGAAAAAAAAACTGGGTGTCATCATTATTAATAACTTTTACACTTCAAAAACATGATTAAGAAATGAAAAGAGAAGCCACAGATTGGGAGAAAATATTTGCAAATAAGATATCTGATAAAGGACATGTATCCAGAATATATAAAACTCAAAACTCAAGAAGAAAAAGGTAAACAATCCAGTTTTAAATAGGCAAAAGATTTGAATATGAATTTCATTAAAGGAGATACATGAATGGCTAATAAGTGCATGGAGACATGCTCAACATCATTAGTCATCAGGAAAAATGCAAATTAAGCTACAATGACATACCACTAACTACCCTCTAGAGTGGCTACAATCAAAACAATGATGATACCAAGTTTGGTGCTGGTGGGAATATAAAATGGTTCAGCCATCTTGGAATATAGTTTGGCAAATTTCTTTCCTTCCTTCCTTCCTTCCTTCCTTCCTTCCTTCCTTCCTTCCTTCCTCCCTCCCTCCCTCCCTTCCTACCTTCCTCTCTCTCTTTTTCTTTCTTTCTTTCTTTCTTCCTTCCTTTCTTTCTTTTCTTTTCTTTCTTTCTTTCTTTCTTTCTTTCTTTCTTTCTTTCTTTCTTTCTTTCTTTTCTTTCTTTCAGTAGGCTTCACGCCCTGTGCAGACCCCAACACAGGGCTTGAACTCAAGACCCTGAGATCAATACTTGAACTGAGATCAAGAGTCAGATGCCTAACCAACTGAGCCACCCGGGCACCCCAGTTTGGCAATTTCTTTAAAAAGTTAAATACAAACTTACCATAGAACCCAGAAATTATGCTCCTGGGATTCTGCCCAAGAGAAACAAAAACATATATACCTACCCAACGATATGTATGTGATTGTTCATAGCATCATTATTCATAATAGCTAAAAACATGAAGCAATTCGATCATTTAATAGGTGCCCAGCAGCTTCCTACATGCCCTGACCCTCCTCCTCTCTGTGTCCAACTCTTCTTCCCAGCTGCTAACCCTACTACTGACCAATAGTGGCCCCAGGCCCATCATCAGATACTTGACTGGACCATAGACGCACTAGCTACCCCAAAGCCAAAGCTTCCCATAGACAATAGTGGCCCCAGGCCCATCATCAGATACTTGACTGGACCATAGACGCACTAGCTACCCCAAAGCCAAAGCTTCCCATCAACCTATCCACTAGTCTCTCCCTTCGTAGGTGGATGGATGTGTCTGGCTTCGCAGACAGATTGAGGGACTCCTCCCCTGATCCTCCAATACCACTTCTACCCTTTTCTTTCCCAGCTCCTCCCACAACTGTGAAAGGTCTTATTCCTATAATAAGCCCCTCATCTCATAACACCCATAGTAACTGCTCCCCTGGCAGAACTCTAACTGATACAGTTATTGCCAACAAAAGTGGTTCCAGGAGAGCAGAGCCTTAACGATGAGAATATGGAATTGGTTCGCTGATCCGACCGGATTTAAAGGTATTAAAGACTCTGCTAATGGTACATTGGACCCTGGCAGTCTATGGCATTTGAGTAAAGTGGCAAACTTACTTAAATGACCGCCTGTAGTCGGTCACCCGCAATCATGCTCTTAGAGAAAGCAAGGCATAGAGTACCAAGTGGCTGCCGCCACATAAGATTTTAGTACACGTAAAAATTATGAAGGATTTGGGGCGCCTGGGTGGCTCAGTCAGTTAAGCACCCGATTCTTGATTTCAGCTCAGGTCATGATCTCACGGTTCGTGAGATGGAGTGCACGTCAGACTCTGCGCTGACAGCGTGGAGCCTGCTTGGGAGTCTCTGTTTCCCTCTCTCTCTGCCCCTCCCCTGACTCGTTCTCTCTTAAAAATAAACATTTAAAAAACATCTTTAACAAAATTACAAAGGATTTGACTGCTTCTAAGTGCTCCGGAGAGTGTGTGTAAAGACGATGGTGAGCTCGATGCTCTATATGCCCAGGTCAAGGGCCAAGTGACAGACCAGAAACTTCTATGACCTCCCTGAAAAAAACCCCTTACTTTTCTATAGGAGCAGAGCCAAGATTTCTGAAGTCCAAACCCAAAATGTAATCTTGCAGATGGCTAAATTGCCATGCAACCAGAGTTTACATCTGTGAATGTACTGAAAACCATTGAATTGTATACTTTAAATGGATAAATTGTACAGTATGTGGGTTACACCCCCCCGCCCCCCACCAATCACAACTCCACAGTGTTTTTTGCTGGTTAGGGCATGACTGGAAAGAAAGGGATCCTGAAAATTGGAATGGAGACATATGGACAGTTTCTTTACATTTTTTTTTTAATGATTATTTGTTTTTGAGAGAGAGAAAGACAGAGAGAGAGAGAGAGAGAGAGAGAGAGAGAGAGAACGAGTGGGGGAGGGGCAGAGAGAGAGGGAGACACAGAATCGGAAGCAGGCTCCAGGCTCTGAGCTGTCAGCACAGAGCCTGATGCAGGGCTTGAACTCCAGAATGGTGAGATCATGACCTGAGCCGAAGGCGGACACTTAACCGACTGGGCCACCCAGGCGCCCCAGCATATGGGCAGTTTCTGATGAGGACTTCCAACTCTAAATTCTACAAAGTCTCCTTTGTCAGCAAAAGCGCTCCTTTCTTCCCCCATCTGAGGAGGTTAGTTTCCCCTGATCTCTCCCAATGTGGGTGACCTTCAAGGGACTGTTGATTTCCCTTAGGACTCACCCCTACCATAGACCCTTTCTCAGTTCCATCTGCAGTCATTGATGACTTCATCCAAGCTCATAGCTTTAAGTGTCATCTCCATGCTGATAACACAAATTTATAGCTTCAGTTCAGGCCTCCCTCCTGAACTCCAGACTCATAGAGTCAATTGCTGCTTTTAAACGTCTACTTGGATGCCTAGCAGGCATCTCAAAATTAACTTGTCACAAATGAGCCCTTCTAGTTTCTCTCTCCCAACTTGCTTCTCCATGGCTAAAATTCCTGCTGTCATCCTTATCCCTTCTCTTCCCCTTATATCCACATCTAAAACATTAGCCGACCCTTCAAAAGTATATCCAGAATTTATGACTTCTCCCGGCCTCCACTGCCATCATCCTGGTCTAAGATCTTATTATCTGTCACCTGTGGTGGAGTCACCTCCTAACTGGTCTTGTGCTTCTAGCTTTGCTTCTCTTCAGTCTGTCTCCAATACGGAGCCACAGGGATCCTGTCAAAATGCAAGTCAGATCACCGTATTACTTTGCTCAAACCTTGCAATGGCTTCCTGTTTCCTTTAGGGTAAAAACTAGGGTCAGTGCAAGGGCCTGCACGACCCCAGCTGATCTGCACCCCCTCCACCTCTCTGACCTCATCTTTCTCTGTGCACCCCCCTCATCACTGCACTCAGCCACACGGTTGCAGGTGTGATGGATGTGCTGGGTTTACTCCACCTCACGGCCTCTGCTCAGAGTGCTCGTCCCCCAGAGGGCCTCCTGCCTCGCTTCTCAGTGCTTCTCAGACACTTTGGCGGTGAGACATTCCCCCGCCACCCCACCTGAAACATGTAAAACTCCAAACTCTCTCCACTCTTCATGTTCCTTTCACGTCCCCTGCTTCATGTTTCTTCCCTGTTACTTATCATTCTCCTACATACTCTGCATGGGCAGGGATTTTTGTCTCCCCCCTTCTACTGCTGTATCCCCAGTGTTCAAAAATTGTGCCTAGCCCATTGTAGGCGCCTGATAAAAATTGTAGAATGAAAGATTACAAGTATGCAAGCGCTTAACACGGTGTATAGTAGGTGCTCAATTAAGTTTGCTGTTATTATGTAGCCAGGCCTTTCAACCACAAAGTTAGGAGGTATTCTTCCTTCCTTCCTTGTTTTCCTCCTACTCCTATATTTAAATAGTCACAAAACTCTATAGAATCCATCGTAGCTTAACCCCTCGTCATTCTTCACCTGGATGATTGCTACAGCCTCCACTCTGAATCCTGTCTTTTTCTTCCTTCTTTTTCTTTTTCTAAACATTGCTGCTAGAATTTTGAAATCACAAATCTGACCATGTCAGCCTCCTGTTTAAAATTCTTCAGTGGCTCCCCAGACTTGACGGGATGTAGTTTATACTGTTTCACTTAGTACACAAATCCTTTCCTGATCCGGCCGTCTGACCTCCCCCCGCTTTCTGGCCTCTTTTCCTGAGATTCTTCCTCACACCCTTTGGTCCAACCAAGCAGAGCCACTTGGCCCCCCCAAAGGGTAACACTCTTGTACATCTCCTTGTTTCTGTATATGTGGTCCCTGCTGCTGCCGTGACCTCCTTCCTTTTTCTTTCTTTAAAAAAATTTTTAAAAATGTTTTATTTATTTTTGAGAGAGAGACAGAGTGCAAGCGAGGGCAGGGGGAGGGCAGAGAGAGAGAGGGAGATACAGAATCCGAAGCAGGCTCCAGGCTCTGAGCCGTCAGCACAGAGCCCGATGCAGGGCTCGAACCCACCAACCGTGAGATCACGACCTGAGCCAAAGTCGGACGCTCAACCGACTGAGCCACCCAGATGCCCCCTTCCTTTTTCTTTTTAAAATCCAGCAAATCTCACTCACCTTTCGCATCTCATCTCAAGCCCGCAGGACTCCAGAAATTCTTCCCGGACCTCTGAGTCTGATGCAGATAGCACTTCTCTGAGCTACATGACTATGATCCTGCAGTGGAACCGGTGATGTGCCAGTGGGCCTCCCGCACCGGTGAGTACAAGCCTGGGGGGTAGGAGTGGGGCCACACTGCACTTCCATTTCTGTGCCAGCACGGATAGGAGGGGGCGAGGTGTCTGCTGAGCCAGTGATGGTTGTGAGCTAACAGGTTAAGACTCTGCTACCTTCCCGAGGCTGCCTCGTCTGGAAGAGGTGAGACAGTGTGGATGTTGGGAAGCAAGACATTCACGCAAGGGGCCTTGAGCGCCGGTCTTCCCTTGGGGCTGCAGAGTAAGCACTTCAGAGAGAAGAGGGACCGGGCTAGGCTCTTAAAACAGCAACAATAAGATACGTACTCCTTTTCCCCTCCCTCTGGATTTGAAAAAAAAAAAAAATGTTTCTGATATTTTCTTTGTGCATTTCCTTTCTATTATCCCTTAGTATTTAACAAAGCCTAATGGAAAATTCCAGCCTGCCTTAGCCGTGCTGAAGTAATCCACGAGAAACAGTGTGGGTTCATGATTGAGCTGTAGTATTAAATGGGTAGCCCTGTCCCTCCCGGGGATGGCAGCAATAATCTTTTCCAAACAGAGAAGAATTTTAAGTGCTCCATCACTTTGGAGGGCTTAAGATTTCCCTCTCTTCTTTCACCAAAGAGAAGATAAAATTTACGGTGTGCCGTCCTCCTCACCTACAGATTCATTCCTGAGCTGAAACCCTGAAGCTTCTGCCTTTTCTTTTATGAGAGGGGGCTTCCCCCCCCCCCACCTGGAACAGAAACTCAGTAAATGCTTGGAATGAGGACGTCTTCTGATTGGTTGTCCAGACATAAAGAGGCATTCTGATTGGTCGGTGCCGAGGAGGATGGCGTGGGTGAGGAGTGGAGTGGGAGAGTGGAGACACAAAGGTGATGGAGGGCCTGGAAAGCTCCCTCTCCTCCCAGCGCCACACAAAGGCACGACCGGTGGGAGGCACACGAACACATTACCCAACGGTGCGAATCTCATTCTTTTGAAATTAGTTGTTGTAGGAAAGGGGCAAATATTTAAGCAACAGTTGGAGTGTTTGCAATTACAACTCCCACTGATGAATTTAAGATGGTAAGAGGGTGACAGAGGACATTGGCTCAGAACAGAATGTGAAGGCTCTAGTAATAGAGAGAGAGAGAGAGATCTGTTCCAGGCGAGGGCTTGGAGGGCATGGAAAACAAAAATAAAACCAAGCAAGCGAAGTGGATAAATGATGGAGAGAGGTTATAACAACCACCTTATAGGGGCTGAGAAAATACCCACATTAATAAATCGTGCAAGACAGATACAGGATGCTGAAAATGAAGGAGAGGGCTGTCTCAGAACAGCCAGTGATGATAGGAAAAGTGAAGATGTTCGAGGCGGGGTGCAAGTGGCAAAAATAAAGTATGATAGAAAAACTAACAGGTCCGAACTTGCCGTTGGTTTTATGTGAGTATGGAGCACGTCTATATAGTTTCCTTCCTTTAAAAGTAGCAGGCACTCCTATAAATATTCATCTTCACGTAGCCAGAGGAGAGTGATTTTAAACTCATAAAATTTTAGTGCTGAGGCTTAGAGGCCATCTCTTCCAACCCCCATCAGATTACAGATGAGGATCCTGGGGTCCAGGGAAAGAACGTGATTTGTGCAGGATGGCACTCCCAGACACCATATCCGACCTCTCCTCCAGCATTTTCCCCGTGACATCAGGAGTTTCCAGGTTTTTAAAGTAAAAAGACTCCACTCTTAACGTTGGATACGTAGAACATTCTCATATGGTCAAAGCTGTACTCTTAGTATCTACTGATTACAAAACGTATATCCAGTAGTGATAAAAGGCTACCATAATTCAATAAAACTTATAAAGTACACTGCATTGTATTAGTCACAACAACATCCACATCCATTTGAAAACGCGTAGCGTATCTATAGTTTTCTGTCTAGGCAGCTTGGTGTTCAAATGGTCCATAACCTGAGGCCTCCCAGAGATGACAGCTTCTGGGTTGGGATCAGGACCCTGCACCAGGGTGAGGTGGCTCTTCCCAAGCCAAGAACAGAATGAAATAATCCTATCCTCTTAAGAATAAAGAAGGTATTAAGTGAAACCAATTACCTTATTTTGAAAAGAATTTTCAACGGACCTTGGATACTTTCAGACCACAGAAGAAGAGGGTCTTATTATGGAAGCCTGGCCCAGGGCTTTGGTCTTGGCAGGATCATCACCAGGAGCTTCATCGGCGAGTGAATTGAGACGAAAGCAGAGCGGAGGGGCAAGGTCTGCCTTTCTATCTCTAGAGGTGGGAAGGAGAGTCATTCTGAAGTCGGAGAAACTCAAAGTGCTACAGCTCAGTCCTGGGAACAGGAGGAAGGTTGGTGGGGGTGGGGTGGGTGGGGTGGGGGAAGACTGCAGGCCACCGTGATCTGCAGACCAGGAGATTGCTGAGTCTGGGGAATCTGTGGGTCACACAGGTAGAGATACCCCCGGCAGAGACCTGACCGCACGGCTTGATTCAAAAAGTGCCTGTTCCTAGCCACAACCCTAGCAAGCAAGAACGTAGCAAGCCATCAGAAACCTCAACAGGGATAATCCATGTGAAGTGCTCAACACTGTGTCTGGGCCTCGTAAAAGGGGTTTATTACATGGTGATGATGATAATCGATATTTTCAACATTATTACTTTGGAAGTGCAAATCACACAAAAGGTTGAAAACAGTGGGGTGTCATAGGAAAATTAATTAGAGTGTGAAATCTCCCAAGATGGCGTCTAAAACAATTAGAATCGTGCCACTGGTTTAGAGAGAGAAGTCTCCTCCCACCTCAGTGTAGTGACTGAGCCTGGAGCCGTGGCCAGGGCACAGAGGATGAATGTGGACATTGACATCTGCCAGGGATGACCAGGCTGCCTCCACTAGGGTGACAACAGTTGCTACCAACACAGGGGGGCAAGCCCCAAGACAGGCAAAATGTGGCCTGGGACCCTGTGTGGAGAAGAGGGAGGAAGAGTTCCTGGGATTTGGCTGTGGGGGAGTCAGGAGATTATTTTGTCACCATTTAGTCTCATTTATTATTACCCATTTCCTTGCCTTCAGGTGCCAGTGAGGGGGACATTTGCCAGCAAATGACATTGATGTCATAACAGAAAAATATAGATATGACCGTGATCCAAAAGAACTAAGCTTCACTGGTAGGAAGAAGGCATGGTTTGGTAGTTCGAATTTTCTAAAATTGTCAGTTTCATTTTAGAGAATTAAAATTGCATATACGTAGCAAAAAAAAAAAAATAACCCTCTTTAAAATTTCAAGGGGAGCTTTAAAAACCTCACACCCGATTGAGTTTATTCATTCTCTGGGGTGGGGAAAGCTCTTTTTCCGAGAACGGTTTAATCCATGAAACTGGCTGTTACAGTCCCGGTTGGAGGATACAATTTTCTACTTAATTTGACCAAATGATAGAACAGGTTTCATGGAATTTGGCAAATTTTCCTCTGGAGGTTGTCATTTTTAATTTTTGTGATCTGAAAACAAGGAAGTATAAATGACAATATCCACCAGTGAGAACGCATTGTTTGCAGAAATTGGTTAATTTGAGGAGGCTCAGACGATATGTTCTTCCAGAAATTGCTCAGAATGGAGGCTGGTCCATCTTTGAAAAGCTTGGTGACGTGGGAAATGTAGCATTTTGAAGGCCTTTTTGATGCACTGTGTCCAAGGTTTATTACGAGAGGAAGAAAGTATGTTAACACATTGGTATTTTCAGGTGACATCAACACCAATTGTCTAGAGAATGACAAGGCTCAGCACATCGTATAAAGACATGGGTCTTCTGATGGCAAGACTCTCAAGTAGAAATGCATCCTAATGGGGACAAATGGGTGTTAATAAATAGTCTGAGACAGGTGCTTCACAATAAATAGGGCTATTAAAAAGCCTGATCAGGATGCCAGACCGGTGAGGACAGAAAATGTTTCTAATCCTTCCACATCACACCCAGGGAGGGAAGCTGGCCCAGGAGGGATTTGCTGTGGAAAATAATTTGTACATTTTTCTCATCTACCAAAATTCTCAAAACTTTGTCATTCTGGGGTCTACTCTTTGGACCAACAGCTTCTCCCATGATTCAGCCTGTCCTTAGCCATGATGTCACTGCAGACTTCAAGGGCTCTGTGTCACCTGGAAGGCCCGGTTGGTGTCCCAGACCTGTCAGGAGCTCTGATGAGCCACTTCTGTCCTCTTGAAGAATCTTAACAGACATTGGGATTAGTGTCTGTTATAATTAATTGTACATGTTAACTTGACTGTGCCATGGAGTGCCCAGATACTTGGTCAGATATTATTCTAGGTGTCTCTGTGAGGGTGTCTTCGGGTAAGATTAACATTTGAATTGTTAGAATGAATAAAGCAGATTGCCCTCCCTAAAGTCAGTGGGCTTCATCTAATCAGTTGAAGGACCACATAGACCTAAAAGATTGACCCTCTATTGAGCAAGAAAGAATTCTTCCTGCCTGCCTGGCTTCAAATTGGGATATCAACTTTTTTTTTTTTTGGCCTTTGGACTTGAACTGAAACATCCACTCTTCCTGAGTCTTGAGGCTGTGGCCTCCAGATTGGAACTTACACGATGGGCTCTCCTCGATTTCCGACTTGCCGACTCACTCCATAGGTCTTGGAACTTGTTGGCCTCCATGACTGCACGATCCAATTCCTTGTAATGAATTGCTTTCTCTACATACGTGTACGTGCACATCCTATTGGTTCTGTTTCTTGGAAGGACTCTGACGAATAAAGTGTCCGCCATCCAATTCTCCTCTCTGGTTTTGGGAGGTTCCCAGTACATTAGTCAGAGTCTTTTGGAGAAACAGAACCAATAGCACATATATATACAGGAAGAGATTTATTATGAGGAATGGAATTGGCTCACATAATCACTGGGGTTGAGAAGTCCCATGATGTGCTGTCTGCAAGCTGGAGACCCAGGAGAGCTGATGGTGTAATTCAATCTGACTCTGAAGGCTGAGCCAGGGTTGCTGAAGGTATAGATTCCACTCTAAGTGTGAAGGCCTGAGAGAGACCCAGGAGGACTGAGAACAGAAGACTGATGTCCCTCCTCAAGCAACCAGGCAGGATGGGCTGAGATCTTCCTTCCTCACCCTGTTGTCCTATTCAGGCCCTTGGTGATGCCCACCCATGTAGGGAGGGCAAATCACTTTACTGAGTTCCACCGATTTTAATACTAATTTCATCTAGAAACATCCTCAGAGACACACCCAGAAATAACGTTTAGCCAAATATCTGGGCATCTCGTGATCCAGTCAAGTTGACACATAAAATTAACCATCATGCCCAGCCAGTATCATCTTGGTGGGAGCAATGCCCCATTTTCTGCTGCAGAAAACCCATAACTGGGTGCTGTCTCTCCCCGCACCTTGGCTGCAAGTTCAGGCACAGGACAGTGCTGGGCCAGTTAGGTGCTCCTGCCTGCACTTTGGATCTGGGGAAGGTGAGTTAAGAGGAAAGGACAGCTAAAGCTCACTTCCACTAGCATCAGAGAGTAGCTGATAGAGGATGCTTGTCCTGGCTGTCTGGATGTGCTTAATGTCTTCTCATTTTTAAAGCCCGGTTCTCCAATCACCAGTGGGTTCTAAAAGCTCCCTGTATCTTTCCAGCAAACGTCCTTCCCAACTGAAGATTGAAAGTCGGTCTCTGTGACTTTTGTAACCAAGAACTCCGACTGGTACAGAGTTGAGGCATCTCTGCCTTTTAGCCTGGACACTTGGCACCAAGATAACTCTTATTTCTGTTCTGTGTTATGTATAAAATTACAGGCAGATGCCTCCAACTGTAATTGAATGAGTGAGCCAGGGGCGGGGGTGCTGACGCCAAAGGTAATAATAATGCCAGCGACGGTGACTGAGCCCTTCTCACGTGCAAGTACTCTGCCATGAGCTTCTCTTGCATTGTCTCTCCTGGCTATTGCTACAACTGCCCGTGGTTGGTAGTGTTATGACCTTCACTTTGCAAATATGGAATCTGAAATGAAGAGATGAAGGAATTTGCATAAGTTTGTACTGTCTGAAGCAGCAGAACTGGAATTCAAACTCACAACAGTCAAGAGTATCGGAGTCTGGAGTCTGTGCCTGCAAAGGTGTAACTAGTGTGGTGGGTGTAGTGAGACTCTGTGAGTCCCATCTGGAGGGACTGGAGGAGGAATGCAGAGGGAGGAGGTAGGGAGGCAGCCAAGAAGGATAAGGGCCAGGCATGTTGATAAGGGCCATCTTAGAGTCTGCTCTGGTGTTTCTAGGCCACCGTATTCAGGCAACACAATCGAGGGCAAATTAAGCAGAAAGGGCTTCACTACAGGGTATTACTTAGCTTGTAGATTCCCAGAAGGGGCTCAAATCATGTCTGGAGGCTACAAATCCACGAATTATGCTGCCATGGGAAATAACCAAACAGAACTCTGGACTGTTCTAGGAAACCTATTGCTGCCCTTGCTGGCCACCCAGCACCTCTGATGCTAGCCACAGGAACCATCATCCCTGCTGCTCCAGAAAAGCCAAGCCCAATCCCTCTGCCACCACCCTCACTGGGAGATCCAATCTCCTAGAATGTGGCTACTGACCCCCGTTGTCCCCTTTGCCTTCCGAGTCTCCTGTAGGTGTCCTGGCTTGGAGGACCTGGGGTGCATATGGAATGCTAGCTGCAAAGAATCTGCAAAATGTAGTTTTTAGGTTTTTGGTCTCTTTGGTTCAGGAAGGCACCTTACAAGAAGGTTGGAGTGGGGGTGCCTGGGTGGCTCGGTCGATTAAAGGACTTCAGCTCAAGGTCATGATCTTGCAGTTTGTGGGTTCGAGCCCCGCGTCGGACTCTGTGCTGACAGCTCGGAGCCTAGAGTCTGCTCCGGATTCTGTCTCCCTCTCTCTGCCCCTCCCCCACTCATGCTCTGTCTCTCTCAAAAATAAATAAACTTAAAAAAACAAACAAGGAGGTTGGAGTGGCTGCCGAATGGTATTGTTATTGATAACAGCATGTTCTCAGACCTACTGCCCTCCATACACAAAATGGGTGGGAGGTCCTTACTCCCAGTTAATATCCTACAACTTCGCATCTGGAAGGGATCTCAGAAATCACCTAGAGCAGAAGTTTTCAAACTCTGGTTTGCAGATCCTTGGGGTTCCTGGCAGGATGTTACCGGCACCATGATCAAAGAAGGAGGTAGGAGAGGGGCAGAGCAAACGGCAAGATTTTATAACCGCCCAGCTCTGTGTTCCAGGTTTGTGTTAAAAAAAAAAAAATCACAAGTCATCGGCTAATCTAACTTCTTTTTCCTGATGAGAAAACAGGGATTCAGAGATGCAAATACCTTATCCATGGTCACAGATGCCAGCCAATGCTAAAACTGAGACCCAAACAAGTACTTCTCCTTCCTCTCCAGCGCCATGATATCTGAAGGTGTGTTCCTTCAAAATTGCTGAGGATTCAAGGCTTTCTGGGTCCAGCACAGGTGGTGATACTGACCTTATCTCAGGCTGAATATCACTGCCCCGGAGAAGTCGGCCTGGATCCACCATCCCAAACCCGCTCTCTCTGCGTCATTCTCGCGTCACAGGGCAAATGGAGACTGCGGAGTGAGATCACCTGAGTTCAGCCCCACCTGGGTCTCTGTCTCCTTATCTGTTTGTTAAGTGGGCCTATTAATTCCATTCTCCCATACTGTGTGAAGGGGAAAGGAGAGAATGACTAAAATTTGGACCTAAACTTGAGCACAGGTCTCCCATGGCCAAACTACTGTAGAACTTGTAATCCTTGCCTTGGTATTTTGAAGCTTCTGGAAAGAACAGCCATGAATGTGAGGTCTGAAGCTCTTCCTGAGATCCTTAAACTGAGCTCCTTTTTTTTAAAAAAAATAGTGCTTTCATTCTGTATTCTGAAGGAAATAATAATAAATGAAAATTGCAGAAAAAGTAGGAAATACGGATAATCGCAAAGAAGAAATTGGAAAAAAACACCGCAATCTCATGATCCAAGTATTAATATTACTAATATCTTGGCATGCATTATGCCAGACTTTTTAATATTCAAATTTATATATTATAATTTATGCTGCTTGCAACCTGCATATTTTCACTATAAATATTTTATGAACATTTTCATATTTTAAGTGTTGTTATATAAGATGATTTTTTGCCATATGTTCCCTTTTAATTTTGATTTGAGACCTTTTCTTTCCTAATGTAAGCGTTTAGGGCTATAAATTCCCTCTTAGCACTGCTTTTGCCGCATCCCACAAATTCTGGTATGCTGTATTTTAATTTTCGTTCGGTTCTATATATTTCTTACTTCCTTTTTTGAGATCTTTTAATTTTGCTAACTAGTCTTTTTAATTACAACATGAATTTATTCACGTGGTAAGACCATTCAGACAGCATACGACTGTTCAATAAAAAATCTTTCGGGCGCCTGGGTAGCTCAGTCGGTTGAGAGTCGGACTCTCGATTCCGGCTCAGGTCATGATCTCATGGTACCTGAGACGGAGCCATCAGCCAGGCTCTGCGCTGGCAGTGTGGAGCCTGCTTGGGATTCTCTCTCTCCCTTATTCTCTGCCCTTCCCCCCTCCAAATAAATAAATAAACCTAAAAAAGAAAAAGTCTCTCATCCCGTATCCCAGCTCTTTTCACCAAGGTAACCGTAATGAACGGTAATTTTGTGCGCGTGACAGCAATCCTCCACTTACACACGTGTCTGTTTGCATATGTGTGTGAGAACGCATTTCACGTCTTATCTTTTGTTGGACAGACAGGAGCACAACACACACACTGTTGTGTACCTCAGCAATGTGGTAGAATGCTTACAAAGATGGTCCCAATTTTTCTCTTCCTTCTCATATTTCCTCTTGCAACTAGACTTTGAAGCTATTCCCGTCAAGGGAGGGGGGCTATTTCCCTACCCCTTGAATTAGGGTTTGCTTTGGCCATTAGAATGTGATGGAAGTTTTGGTGTGTTAGTTCTCACTCCAAGCCTTGAGAAGCCTTGCTGGCCTCTCCTGTCTTGTGAAATTCTGCCGCTGCCATGTGAGCAAGCTCGGGCTAGCCTGTTGAAAGTCCACGCGGGGGGTTATTGTCCCAGCCATGTCAATCCTAACCCAGCCTACACTGGCTGACCACCAAACATGTGAGCGAACGCCCCCAAGATGAGCAGAACTGCCTACCCAACCCACGTCTGACTACAGGGTCAACCGGAAGTCAGCCTAACAAAAACAAATGCTCACTGCTTTAGACCACTGCATTTTGGAGCAGTTTCTTATAAGCAATAGCTAACATTACAGAGATGCCTTCGTATCGGTGCATTAAATAAACTAACATGTGCAAAGCACAGTGCCTGGCTCAGAGTAAGCTCTAAAAAATGTCAGCTATAATTATCACTATAAACGATAATGCCTGTCAAGTATTCTTTTGTATGGAATGGAGCACCTTTATTTATTTAGTGAGTCCTCATTTGTCAACATTTATATTATTTCCACTTTTTTTCCCTGCTAGATACAACCGAAATCAATCTAGTATATCCATTTTGTCTATTAATAGAAAGAATTCTTAAAATTTTAATTCCTGGATCAAAGTACAGTTGACCCTTGAGCAACATGGGGATCAGGGGCACTGACCCCCATGCAGTCAAAAGTCTATGTGTAGCTTTGACTCTACGAGAACTTAACTACTAACAGCCTACCGTTGACTGGGAGCCTTCCCGATAACACAACCAGTCAATTAACACACCCTTTGTATGTTATATGTATTATAGACTGTGTTCTTACAATAAAGCAACCTAGAGAAAAGAAAATGTTATTAACAGAATCGTAAGGAAGAGAAAATACGTTTACAGTGTGGCACTGTTTATGCCGGAAAATAAAAATCCTCTTATAAGGGGACCCGTGCAATTCGGACCTATATTGTTCAAGGGTCAACCGTATATGCACATTTTAAATGATGAGGGATAGTAAGGATTTGCCTTCCGAAGAAGTTACTCAATTTGTTTCCACTGACAGTGTATGACATCACTATCTCTCCTCACCATCACCAGCCCCAGTGTTATTTTAATGACTGCATAATAGTGTCTCATAATATGTGCTATAATGTATTTAACCAGTCTCCATTGTTGAACGTTAGATTGTTTCCTTCTCCCCGCACTGTTATAAACAAGACTGTGGTGAATATTCCAGTAGATAAATCTTTTCACACATTCATGATTATTCCCTAAGGATAAATTCCTCGAAGTAGATTTCTGAGTCACAGGATTTACACATTTTAAAGAGTTTTGAATATATAATACCAAATTATTCCTCGGAAAAATTATACCAGATTACTCAAATGCAGCGTTTACAAAAAAAAAAAAAAAAAAACAAAAACCTTCATTACAGAAAATTTCCAAAATATACAAAAGATTAGAGAATACTACAATGGCTCCCCACGTATAGCTATCACTCAGACTCAGGAATGATCGATTTATGGCCAATCTGTTTCATCTGCTACTCCCCAGTTTGGCTAATTATTTTGGATCAGATCCAAGAGCCATTTTCCATGTACCTGTCTTTGAGCCCTTGAGGATTCAGAAGACACATGAAAGGGTCTCTTTTCAAAGGGGTTCCTGGTAGGAATCTTGTGTGATCACAGCCCAAAGCCCCGGATCGGGGAAGGGTCTTGCTGAGGTGCACCGGGATCTTCTTGGATGTATTGTGCTTATTCCCTGTCCCCATGGACCCTGGTCCCGCAAGGAAAAGACTAACCCAGCTCACTCCTGAGGATTCCCAGGGTTTCCGGAGTCTCTAGTTCCCAGTCACGTTATTCTTCATTTGAAAAAAAAAGAGGGAGATAATGTAATCCGTCGGTGGCTCATGTAAGAGCAAATATTGTGATTTGTGTTTACACTGATTGCAGCTGAGTAAGAGGCCCTTGCTTGGCCTCTGCTGAAAATTTCCAGGCTGATTGAATTTTGTAATACTAGCTGGTCACATTGCATCAACAAGTCAGGACAATCTCGGGACAGAAATACAAGCGATTTCCTTTAATAAGAAAGTACAGCAATGGCCCAGTTTCTTCCCAGCTCTCGGTGCACATTCCCGAGATGGCACCAGGAGGCAAGCTGCACTATCACTGAGGCGTTGCTCTGAGGGGAAGGAGAGAGGGAACTTGACGAATCAGCCAATTTGCAGATAAAGAGCAGGACGAGACCCGTCTTCCGGACCAGAATAGTAAGTGGAAAGAAGAGGAATACTCAAAGCTGATTTCAAAAGGTCAGATTCAAAGCACCCTCAAGCGTTCATGGCCATCATTCCTAAGATACTGTCTCAGTTCCAGAGGTCATCTAGCCTTGCTTTAAATAAGCCATATGATGACTCTGTGTCATCGGAGTGTAAAGGAAGGGTCACATGGGCTTTGAGGCAAACAGGACTGAGTTTGAATCAAACTCCACCATCTAATTGCCGAGCAACTTGGGCAAGTTCGTCGTTCATTTGTTCATTCCTTCACTCAGCAGAAATGTCTCGAGCACCTGCTGGGTCCCAGATGTTGTGCCTGGCACTAAGAATCCATGGTGAGCAAGACATTGTTTTTGTCTTTCAGGAGTTTATAGTCTAGTGGGGGACAGTGCTATGCTGTGCTAAGGTTAAAAGCAGAGTGAGCGGGAGCATGTAGGAAAGAGGTCAGAGAATCAGAGGACCAGTGGGTGTCAGCCAATGATGTGAGGGTGGGGTAAATAGGGGACCCACATTTGTGGGGAAGAGGCTTCCAGACAGAGAGAACAGCTTCCAAAGGTTTGGAGCAGGAAATAACAAGCAGACTCCTGGAATTAAAACGTCAAGTGTAGGGGCGCCTGGGTGGCTCAATCGGTTAAGCATCCAACTTTGGCTCAGATCATGATCTCACCGTTCATGACTTTGAGCCCCGCATCGGGCTCTGTGCTGATAGCTCAGATCCTGGAGCCTGCTTCCAATTCTGTGCCTCCCTCTCTCTCTCTGCCCCTTCCCCGCTTGCACTCTCTCTGTCTCTTAAAAATAAACAAACCTTTAAAAAAATAAAAAAAAATTTAAAAAATGAAAAAACTCGTCAAGTGTAGCTGTGTGCCAGGACAGGAGTGACAGGGTGACACTGAGGAAGTAGCAGGAGGCAGATCTTGAAGGGACATCCAAGGCAGATTCAAGACAAGCCAGGAACTGTAGAACTTCAAGCTAGGCATCAGGATCAGATGGCTGAGAAAGCCCCCTGACGGCGGTGCAGAATGGATTCGAGGGGGTGATGGGTCAGGAAGTGGTTGTCACGTGCTTTGGAGCCGTGCAATGGCTGGGGCTGGTGAGTCACGGGTGGTGCTGAGAGCTCTTTCACAGCCGAATGACTGGACTTGGTGATTATCAGATATGGTAGGTAAAGGGAGGAGGGACCCCGGGGTGATTCCCATTCACCAGAGATAGGCACTGTCACAGGGGGTGGCACAGGGGAAGATGGGGAATTTGTGCTGAGTTTCAGGCTGAAGACTTTCCGTGGGCAATTGTGTGAATGTGCTGGGACTTGGAAGGGTGACAGGACTGACACATGGAGGATTGTTGAAAGCACATGAGCAGAGGTGATCTCCAGGAAGAGCACTTTACTCAGTGAAGAGAAAAAGTGCCTTCATCAGGGGCACCTGGTGGCTCCGTCGGTTGAGCGTCCGGCCTCGGGTTCAGGTCATGATCTCGCGGTTTGTGAGGTCGAGGCCCGCGTCGGGCTCTGTGCTGACAGCTTAGATCAGAGCCTGGATGGAGCCTGCTTTGGATTCTGTGTCTCTGTCTCTCTCTGCCCCTCCCCTACTTGTGCTCTGTCTCTCCCTCTCTCAAAAATAAACATTAAAAAAAAAGTGACCTCATCGGTGAGATGGCTAAGGTCTGAGATGCAAGAAATAAGCAAGATATCACATGTAGTGTGTCTAGGAGGATGCCTGGGACAAGGTACGGTGGCCGTTGATGGCAGGCCCCTGTCTTCATCTCCCTGCAGTGCTGTGGGGCAGACTTGTCCCACATCAGTGCCGTTTTCACACTCTTACCTGCTCTCATCCTTCTTAACTGCCTCTCTCTTTGATTTAATACGAGCTATGAAAACCCAAGCCTGCCCTCCCCGCCCCCCCATCTATGTCCCAGAAAATGAAAATGGGCCGCTTAATATGCAAGCCCCGACCTACATCTTACAGTGTTCAGACTGTTCCCAGCCAAGCAGGATTTGAGTCAGAGACTGAGACTTGTGTCACTCAGGACGCATCTTAAAGCCACGGTTTGCTTCATGATACATAGGAGAGAAATCTGGTCAGGAAACTCCAGAAAACCATTTCTCGGCCATCTGTCTTCCCCTGACTGGCAGCCAGAGACCGCTCACCAAGTCGTGTATGGGAGCTCGGCAGCTCAGTTGGAAAGGAACCCGAGCCAAGGTGCCAGGGTGCGTGTGCTGTGGCTTTGGTGATGGCAGCCGGCTGACAGGCTACCCCCCGGGTTCAGCAGGACCAGATTATCCAAGGACAGGAGAGCTAGCTGCCTAAGCCTTCCCAGATAGTTCGTTATCGGAATGAACTTTCCATCTGATGGAATGTTGGTCGTGCTGTACTGACAGCCAAGCCCTGACTCCGCTGGTTCTTCCTTTTCAACTTAGTCCTGCTTTGAAAGGAAATGTGAACCAAACAGACTCTTCCCCAGTGCTGGAGGAGCCCCAGAGAGATGACCCCCCCCACCTCCCGCCTTGCCCAGTTGCCCCCAGGGCCTCAAAGCAGGAGTTAACTACTCTTCCCGGGAGTCTATTGAAAGTGAGCTGACTCAATGGAAAGCTTGAATCAATGAACTGTGCTTTCAAGTGAGTAAATGGAAAGAAAAGAACAGACAGGTGGTGCTCTCCAGGAGAGGCAAAATGTTTGTATTTATAAGAAAAAAAGCCTTCCTGACTTCTTCCTTACCACTCTCCCCACCACACCATCCAGGCTGCATCACTGCAGATTCTATTCTTGGCATAGCACAAGCCTTCGATTTAGAACAACATGGAGAAAGGCAGGCGTCCTCCATTTATCCAACCAGACCATTTGTCATTATGTGCATCAAGGGGCAATTTTGGCTGAGGCAGAACCCAGCTATTGGGTTGTCATCCCTCTCCATCTATTTGTGTCCATTCATATTCATGGGGCTCGTATTTTGTAATTGGAGCAGGAAGAGAGCAGGGGTTTCATGAATCTGTCTTCCACCTGCCCCTCTTGGCCTGGGTTTGATCTCTAGAGGGATAAGAATCTGAAACTGACGGAATTATTTTCATGGAAGATTCTGTTCGATTCTGGGCACAAGCTGGGATGCGCAGGACCCAGGTGACAAAGTGTGGTCTGGGAGTGGGAAGAGGCTCCCCCCTCTGCCCAGATCGCATTGCCATGCTGAGGACTGGTGGCCTTGGAAGGCTTCTTCCAGTGGGTGAGTGACAGCTGGCAGAGGAGATCACATAGGGCAGTCCTGAGTGATTGCTGCAGTTGGAAGCCTGGCCTGTCATCTCCTTGAGGCTCTCCTGCAGGGGTTCCTAGAATTTACCGGGGGCCTCCGGAAAGGAGCTAGATTGTGCATGGGCAAGAAAGGGATTGCTCAGGATCACTGCATTTGGGGTATAGACATAAATATGACCCTGTGTTATAGTCCTAAACCTGGAGACTGTGAGTCACTGGGGAGCATTTGTGAAGGCTCATCAACGTTACAAGAGAACATCAACGTTACTCTGCCTGGCCACTTCTCTGTCTCCAACTGAACTCATCCCTGACTGTCCAGGACCTCCTCTGGAAGAGCAGGTGGTATTTCCCCCAGCCACTCAGAGGAGGGATTCTTAGCCAAGGAGAGGACCCAGAACCCCTGCTGCCTCTAGGGGAGGTCTGAGGATGTGGGGTGAGCAGCAGAGAGGCTGGTGCTAGGAGTGGTGTCAGTCTGGAGCAGATGGAAAAGAGGAGGGAAGTATACAACGGTCTCAGGTGGTTACGTTGAACCACACTGTCGGCCCTGACAGAATCCTATTTGCTTTACAGCGGGGCTAATTGACAAGGACAAATGTGTGAGCTTCCAAGGAGAACTCAGCAGAGCCAGATATTCTACCTCTAGGAAGTGTTTCTTTTATTCCAGAATTTCAATCCTGTGGGAGTCAATACAACAGGTCTAGCTTAGGGACCAAAACATTCTAAGAAGAAGAAAAAAACAAAACAAAACACAAGACCTAAGATGAACAAGACCAAACCCAAGACCAAGATACCCTGAGGCCCCTTTAATAGTAATTCCCTGTATGTGGTCCAGATGCCAAGCTGTATGATGAGAAGTTCTTGGGGTACTGGTTAACAATGAAATTCCTTGGTCCCACCCAAGCCCCACCTCCCTTGGGGAGGGCCTGGTAATCTACTTTTCTGACAAGAACCCAGAAAATTGCTATGCACACTAAAATTTAATAAAACCTTGTCTATACCTCTGGGTGCCTGGTGGCTCAGCCGGTTGAGCATCTGACTTGGGCTCAGGTCATGATCTCAAGGCTCATGGGTTCCAGCCCCGTGTCGGGCTCTGCGCTGACAGCTCGGAGCCTGGAACCTGCTTGGGATTCTGTGTCTCCCTTTCTCTCTTCCCCTCTGCCGCTCACACTCTGTCTTTTTTTCTGTCTCTCAAAAATAAAAATAAACATTAAAAAAATTAAAAAAAAATTTTTTTTAATGTTTATATATTTCTGAGACAGAGAGAGACAAAGCATGAGTGGAGGAGGGGCAGAGAGAGAGGGAGACACAGAATCCGAAGCAGGCTCCAGGCTCCGAGCTGTCAGCACAGAGCCCAACGCGGAACTCGAACCCACGAACCGTGAGATCATGACCTGAGCCGAAGTCGGTCGCTCAACCGACTGAGCCACCCAGGCGCCCCCAAAAATTTTTTTTAAAGAAAACTCTGTCTATATCTATGCTGTTCAATACAGTAGCGACTAACCACTTGTGACTATTTATATTAATTAAAATGAAATAAAATGTAAAAATTCACTTTCTCAATTATGCTAGCCATATTTCAAGTGCCCAATGGTCTCATGTGGCTAGTGGCTACTGTATTGGACAGTGCAGAGCATTTCCACCATCGTGGAGAATTCTATTGGAGAGAGCTGGCTGTAAGGAACCTCGTAAATGTGATGTAGAAGATTACAAATATTTTTGTACTGATAGGTGAACTTTAATCAATTTTTCTACAGAAACATTTGCTCCTAAAGAGTGAGCTCTGCATTGGTTGGCATTGATCTGTGAGGTCCATGGCTGTCTCTGTGGGTCACGTCTTTCCTGCCTTTTGGTTGGGCCATACGGAGCCTCTACAGGAATTAGGGGAGTAGAGCCAAATACGGTGGCCTGATACACCTCTAGATAGGTATGCTCTCGTGACCACCCCTCGGTGGGGCAGTGGAGTCTTTGTGCAAAGCAGAAGTCTCTCAGTGCTCTGGGCTGATGCAAACCTGGGCCTG
This sequence comes from Acinonyx jubatus, assembly GCF_027475565.1. NCBI lineage: Eukaryota > Metazoa > Chordata > Mammalia > Carnivora > Felidae > Acinonyx > Acinonyx jubatus. The sequence continues at coordinate 96,047,404 of NC_069381.1, read as the reverse complement.
CACAGTGCATAACATATAAAACCTTACGCAGTGGCCCTGAGTGGGGAGTAGATTTAGCTGAGGTTGCAGATGCCTTTGTCCAGAAAAGACAAAGCTTTAGTGTCCTATTTTTTTGTATGAAACTTACTGCCAAATTGGTTTCCATACAACACCCAGTGCTCATCCCAACAGGTGCCCTCAGCAATGTTTAGGGTCCTATTTTAAAGCACTTGCTAAGGCTGGACCCCATGCTGGTTCAGGGGACCCAAGAGCCCCTGACAGGAGGTCGGTGCCTTCAAGTTGTTCACAGTTGGCTGGGAAGGGGCGCTAAAGACAACATCCAATGCAGTGTGGGAAGTGCAGTGGTGAGGGATGGCTTTCCTACAGGGAAGTTAACCTGCGGGAAGGGCAGGGACGTCTTCCTGGATGCCTGAGACCATATGGAAGGAAGACCAGGAGGCAGCCAAGTGACCGGAGCTGAGAAAGGCAGTGTGACAGAAGGGCAGCAGGACTGAAGGTAAGGGGAGACGCGGCGTGGTGTTTGGGGAGCCACACGTCTAAACTGGGGCTGTGGGAGCTGAGGGTCCAAGTCAAAGAATTGGAGATGAGGGAGAGAGTCAGGCGGAGGCTGGGGCTGGAGCCACACAGCTGGGGCTCCATCCTGCTTCCAACGGGGAGGCATGGGAAGGCCTTCAGCTGCTCTGATTGCCGCTTTAAATAGATTGCTTTGAAAAACATATCAGAAGTAATAATATATTTGTAGATTGCATTTTATCTAATTGCATTTGAGCCTCACAACATTCCCTAGAGAAGCAAGTTAGGCATTATTTTCCATTTTGTAGTGGAAAGCGAGGCTCAAAGAGGTGGCATCATTTTCCCAAGGGTCACATGACCCCAGTCAAAAATTTAGAAAAAAATTAAAGATTGTTTTAATATTAAGATTTCCTAATTATGCAAGTAGTATGCATTCATGAGAAAAATTGGGAAACTATATAAAACTATAGAGAAAATAAAATTCACCCATAGATCCACATTCAACTGTTACCACTTTATTGTGTTGACTTTCAGTCACAACCACACACACAATACTATTTATACCACAGATATAAACTTTATAATTACATATAATATGTGTAGATATTATACATTCTATATGTATTACATATATATTTTCATGTATTAGGATTTTGTATCCTGCTTTTTTTTACTTTACAGTTTATCATAAGCAATTTTACATGTTTTTAGATAGTTTTAGAAGATTTTTAATGGCCACATGTACTGATAATTAATTTCTTGCTCTTAGAGATTTTTAAATTGCTTCTGATGTTTTCTGCTCGTACAAATATCCTTTAAGGAATCTTACCATTACCTTTGGATAAATGTCTTAAAAAATTACTGTGTCAAGAAGTATGACCCCTACTAAAGCTTTTTAAAATTTTTTTTAAATGTTTATTTATTTTTGAGAGAAAGAATAAAAAGTATGAGTGGGGCAGGGGCAGAGAGAGAGGGGGACAGAGGATCTGAAGCAGGCTCCACACTAACAGCACAGAACCCGATGTGGGGCTTGAACTCACAAACCAAGAGATCATGACCTGAGCTGAACTTGGACGCTTAACTGACTGAGCCACCTGGGTGCCCATAAAGCTCTTGATACTTTTTGCCAAACCATCCTTCAGGAAGGTTATGCCAGTTTGCTCTCCTGCCAGCTGGGTGTGACGGTGTTCTCTTTACTGAAGCGTTCCCACACTGAAGCCTCTGTGACATAACTCAGCTCAGGGTAGGGACTTGCATTGTCATTGCGGTGATGCAATGAGGACCCCGGACACATTGCCTTTTCCTTCGGGCATTCAATGACAAGTTAGACTTGCTGCTCAAAAAGTTCCGAAAGCCAGGGTTCCTTACCTTGTGGTGTTTCATGACGGGGGTTTTAAAGCTTTGGATAAACATAGGAAACAGAGATTTGTGTACAAAGCTAGAGGAAAGCTCTTTTAACCAATAAATCCTGTGAAATGAAATCCATCCATCTGATCCTCAATCCCACTTAAAGGGGTTTTAATAGACTTGAGGGTGTGTTTGATCACTGCATCTTACTTTGAATGAAGGAAAAAGCGTTTCCCAGGGAGAAGGAAAAAACCTCGTACTCAAGGGGCACCTGGGTGGCTCAGTCGGGTAAGCATCTGACTTCGACTCAGGTAGTGATCTCACCGTTCTTGAGTTCGAGCCCCGTGTTGGGCTCTGTGCTGACAGCTCAGAGCCTAGAGCCTGTTTCAGATTCTGTGTCTCCCTCTCTCTCTGCCCCTCCCCCACTAGCGCTCTGTCTCCCTCTGTCTCAAAAATAAATAAACATTGAAAAAAAACCCCAAAAACCTCATACTCCAATGTGGAGAAGACACTCTCAGGCCTCTTGAGGCATGCTGTGGGCGGGGTCTGATTTGCTCCAAAGCAAATAGAGTGTGGGTCAATGAAATATCAGTTGTGCAGCATCTTTTCCTGGCTCTAGTTCATGGGTGGAAATGCAAACCAGAAAGAGAACAATTGTCCCTCCAGAGTTGATGGGAGCACAAGCAGAGTGAGTCTTAGAGAGGTCCTGAGACGTTTAGAGTTGCAAGGAGCTGAGAGGTGGCCCCACTAGAAGGTGGTAAAGGTAACTGTAGGCACAGTCTGGGCCTCCTCAGGGATGTTGGAGGATGGAAAGGAGGTAGTTGGATCTCAAGGGGAGTGCAGAGTCAAGACCCTAGGCCTTCTTCTCTGTCTCCCAGTGGCCACTTCATTTTCTTTGCTCTCCCTCTCTGTTTCTTTCCACCCATCTCTGGTTAATCACCTGTCATGTGGCCACAAAGCAGCCATCTTGGCCCCTAAGTCAGTGTGAGCTTTCAGCTCTGGGACTCTCCATCAACCTGACAATACTCTCCATGTCTCTCAAATCGGATTCCTGAAGAGAGATGTCTTGACCCAGCACATCTACAGGTGGTCTCAGTCTCTAGGTCAAGTGGCCACCCCTATCCCCTCAGTCACAGGCAGTCATTAAGAGGACAGATGAGTCACCAGGCATAGCATAGAGGGCCGCAGGTTGTGGGCAGAGTGCTGTGGTCAACTACAGAATGTTTGAAGTGTGAAAAGAAGTTCAGTTTTTCTCTCTCTCTTTTTTAAAAATGTTTATTTATTTATTTTGAGAGAGAGAGACAGAACATGAGAAGAACATGAGACAGAACACGAGAAGGGAGGGGCAGAGACAGACAGAGAGGGAGAGAGAGAATCCCAAGCAGGCTCCGCGCTGTCAGCGCAGATCCCAGGGTGGGGCTCCATCCCATGAACCATGAGATCATGACCTGAGCCAAATCCAGAGCCAAACGCTCAACCTACTGAGCCACCCATGCACCCCCAGTTTTTCTCTTTTAAGACAGGCTCACAATATCCATGAGACCAAACCAGAGGAAAGGTCAGAAAGGAAGAGACTGGGGACAAGGCTTGTCTGGGCACAGAGGGAAGGTACACAGGAGCCGAAAGAGCTTTGGCCTTGGAGTCAGAGGACCTGTGTTCAAATCCTGGCTGGTGTGCCTGGGAGCGAGGTCTGCCTGGGGCCAGGGACTCTACAGGCTGCATTCCAGCTCTTCATCCCAGATCCTGCTGCCGTGCCTGAGAAGAAAATTATACTGTATACATGAAAGTGATTTTCAAATTGCAAATCATAACCTTTACAGTAGAAGTTAATGGCTCTTAGTGGCTGTGATCTTTCTGGGCTCTCCGGAAAAGCAGAGTAAGACAGGTATGACTGGTTCTAGAGCAAAGGAGAACTCAAAATTCACAATCACATGACCCTTTTACTCTTTTAAAAATCATTGAAGACCCCAAAGAGTTATTTGTGTGGGGGTCCAAAGCACTATGTTCAAAGTTAAAGCTAAGGATTAAAAAAAAGCACTTGACAATCCATTGTGAGAAAACACTAAACGTTAACATAAATTCATATTGTTATTTTAAAATAGTGATATTTTTCAAAACCAAAAAAATCAAGTGAGAAGATTGGCATTGTTTCACATTTTTGCAATGTCTTTACAATTTTTTTAATGTTTATTTATTTTGGGGAGAGAGAGAGAGAGTGGGGGAGGGGAAGAGAAAGAGGGAGACACAGAATCCGAAGCAGGTTCCAGGTTCTGAGCTATTAGCACAGAGCCCAACATGGGGCTCGAACTCATGAACCGCAAGATCACGACCTGAGGGGAAGTTGAACGCTTAACGGACTGAGCCACCCAGGCACCCCATTTCTGCAATATCTTTAATATCTGGCCTGCCACAATCTGTTGGGATATGCGGTTTTGACTGAGGTATATGAAGAAAATCTGTCCTCCGTGCATGTATAGTTGGAAATGAGGGAATTATCTTAATAGCCTTTTCAGATCATTATGGATGTTCTTTGATATAATACTCCCTCAATAAGCAGTAGTTGAAGTTGCAATGTGGAATCTGAAATCATATCAACGAATTTTTCATTCTTTGTTCTGTTGCCACCCATTGGCTTCTCTTGCACTCTGAGTACATCTTTTACCAGTGCAGGATTTTGTAAAAGCATGCATCGGTCATTTGGAAAATACCGTTTCAGCGAGTTCTGCAGAGCTTCTAAATGTTGACATATTTCCTTACATGGTATTAAAAAATTCGATTCATTAATTTTACCACCAGTCTCATCAGAAAAGTCTTAGGATATTGGGAAGTTGTCAAGCTTACAGTGGTAGATGCAGAGTGTTCCAAAAATTGAAAATTTTTGTTTAAAAGCTCAAATTCTATCGCTGGCAACAAATACTGTCAGTCGGTTTCTTTGACGTGACAGGCTCACTTTGTTCATTTTAGAAAATTTCTGCCAGATCCCCGGTCTGAATAACCACATTTTGTCTGTCAGTGATTCTTTTAAGCAAAAACGGTGTTCTGTTTTCTTAAAAAGGCTAGTTCAGCTCCCAGCGCAGACCTATCACATAGTGCCTTTCGTCAGCCACTGTGCCTCAGCATCCAAACTGCTTAATGTGTACTTCCCGACCTGTCACACAGAACATTAAAGCACATATACTCAAGGGTTAAGAGTAATACAATTAATAATAAAATTAATAATGTTTACCACCTCATTGAGAACATTCTTTTTTGAAAAAAATGTTTATTTTTGATAGATAGACAAAGACAGAGCACATGTCAGGGAGGGACAGAGAGAGAGAGAGGGAGACACAGAATCAGAAGCAGGTCCCAGTCTCTGAGCTGTCAGCACAGAGCCCGACACGGGGCTCAAACCCACGGACCTGAGATCGTGACCTGAGCCAATGTTGGATGATGAACCGACTGAGCCAGCCAGGTACCCTGCATTTCTTTATTTTCTAAATGAAACTAACCTTGGCTTGAGGAAGTCTGCTGTGCTTTCTTCTGGGATTCCTTCCTCCTCTCTCGGGTCAGGCACAGACAAAAGGCGAGGGCCTTGGTTCCTTGGGGTTGATGCTGACCAGCTCCTTGCCCAGGCCTTCTGGGTCCCTGCAGATGCCGGTGTCTCCGAAGGCGGCTCCACCACCCAGAGCCCTGCTCCGCGGTGGGATCCTCCACAGAGCCTCCGGGCTCTGGAACGTGGTGGCCTGCCTGTCCTCACAGACCCTCGTGCCAAGATTCTGCCTCCTCAAGGTGCATTGGCTCAGGTCCCTTCACCCTGCAGCCTGCAACCCTCCTTCTCTTTAGGAAGATCCTACATTTCTCCGCTGGATCAGGCCTCCCCCTTGTCAATCCCTGAAGTCCCAAGCCTTCAAAATTCTCTTCTCTAGCATTCTGGTATAATTCACCGAATAGACCTAAGAAGCCAAAGGTCCATAGCCCCCAGACTCTGCATGAGTTTGACTGCAAATGTTTTTTTTTTTTTTTTTTGAATTTGGATTAATTGCCCATATTTAAAAATCGAGATCTTCACAGACAACTGTGATAGTCTTCTCTAGAAGCATTAGAGGGTCTGGAAACCTTAGGCCTGCATTGTTACATGGTGGCAGTGGCTAAAGGCGAGAAAAATGTGTCCTCTGTATTGCCCGAGACCTACTGTTCCCTGTCACTTCACAGCAGCCTTCTCTGCTCATTCACTTACTTGCCTGACATCATTGAAGCCTTGAGCTTGTCATCTTTGTCCAGCCCTTTGAAGAACACAGGCTTTTTCGAGGTTTATCTTCTCCCACCTGGCAAACCACACACAAATTAGTTTTTTAATTGCCCTGTTATGGCCAAGAAGACAGAGATAAGCCAGCCCGACAACTTTTTACAAAAGGATCGCTATGTTGCCTTAAGCCCGGTTTAAAACTGGGGGCTTCTCAGGGTGCCTGGATGGCTCAGTCCGTTGAGTGTCTGACTCTTGGTTTCTGCTCAGGTCATGATCTCACGGTTGGTGAGCTCGATCCCTGCACTGGGCTCTGCGCTGACGGCGAGGACCCTGCTTCGGATTCTTTCACACCCTTTCTCTCTGCTCCTCCCCCACTCGAGCTGTCTCTGTCTCTCTCAAAATAAATAAACTTAAAAAAAAATAAGTGGGGCTTCTCCCCAGCCATGCTGCCGGTGTTCCCCACGGGCATGTGTTGGTGTAGACGCCACTCGCTCCTGGACCCCGTGCAGACCAAGAAGGCACCTGGACCTCCGCAGCCACAATTTCCACCTCCCCTGAATGAAGTAGATGAAATGAGGGTGACATCAACCCACGTCACAGGGGCTGCTGGGCAGAAGCATTTGCACAAGGAAACTGAAGTCCAACAAGGCCTAAAACAGCATCAGTCAGCAGCTTCTCTCACCTTCATTTCATCCTACCGACCTCTTGCAATGACCCTGGGAGAGAGAAGACTGAATAAGAGGGACCCGTGGGAACTTTGATGCTAACTTTTAAAACAGTGCATGTTTAGGTGTTTCAGGCTGGTGAGCCGTCAGGTGACAGGGGAAGGGGACGGGAACGTACAGGGCATGCAGGTTGGATTTTTCATTTCCTGGTTCCTTCTGAAGAAATATATTGACGGAGGGTTGGTGGTGGGGGGCACCTGGGTGGCTCAGTCGGTTAAGCGTCCGACTCTTAATTTGGGCTCAGGTCAAGATCTCACCGTTCATGAGACTGAACCCCGTGTTGGGCTCTGCTCCGATAGCACAGAGCCTGCTTGGGATTTTCTGTCTCCCTCTCTCTCTCTCTCTCTCTCTCCCTCTCTGCTTCTCCCCTGCCTATGTGCATTCTTTCTCTTTCTCTCTCCCTCTCAAAATAAATAAATAAACTTAAATTAAAAAAAAAAAGAAACATATTGATAACCAGGGACAGAACTTTCCAAGTCGTGCATAGTGTTGACACTTCAATATCGCAAACCAAATGGGAATAAAATCTTTGAAACCCAAACAACAAGGTGAAGCTTCTCCAACTGAAGTTTGTAGAAGACTTGGAGTATTGCCTACTAAAGGGCTCTTGGGACCCCTTCACACAATCCCTGGGGTCCTACGGAGCACTGTTGAACAGCTACAGATCTAACTTATGCAAAGCTCATAAGAGGAAACATGGGAAGTTCTTGACGGAGTCCAGACAAACATGAGGGTGTTAGGTAGTTGACAATGTGCTGTTGAGGAAGACCATAGCTTGATGAATGTAGGACATGGGTTGGAAATAATCGCTGACTTACCAGCTAGGTGTCCAGGGTAGATCACCCCATCCCTGGCTGAGCATGTCATATTTTGAGCCTCCTCAACACCAGCCGTCATTCACAGTGTAAGTGGTTCTGATTATTCCGATGAGACTGGGGGAGCCATTTTGGCCAACTCCTCTCTGTGTACTATGTTCATCGTCATGCGAAATCACGGGGCTTTTGTGGCCACTGGCTCCTGCCACAGGCTGCTCCTGGGTCAGGGCCAGAGATGAAGCCCGAGAGAGGCTAGGAGATGAGTCAGTTTAGGGAAACTGGAGGCGGGAGGATGCGGGGAGTAGTTCAGAGTCAGCCTCACTGTTGCTTTTCTCTCTTCTTTTGTATAAAAAGATCAATCTCATGTCTAATTCATTTGAAAATTCCCCACTTCTCTGTGTGTGTTTTTGGTAAAAATAGAAGTCTCTGAGGATTGCGGGCTCCTGCTGAATTTTATGAGCAACTTTCAAAGCTTGCTAACCAGGTTCTTCTGATCTTTCCTTGAGTGAATTAAGCACCAGTGGGAGGCTTGCTTTCCGGGTGACTGGTTTGAGTAAAAGGCTTCCATGGTTGGGGGTAGAAGACTTTTAAGGTCATTTGATCAATTTGCAGACCCTGGAAAACACAACAGAGTGCACAGGTTGGCAGGAAGTTGGCCCCGTCACCCCTGTGCCCACTCTTCCCTGCCCCTCCCTCCCTCTCTCCTCCCTTCTCCTTTCTCCCTCTGTCTCCTCTTTCCCTCCTCCCTCCCACTTTCTTCCCCCTTCCCACCTTCATCCTTTTTCCTCTCCTTCTTTTCTTCCCTTCCTCTTTCCTTCCTCACTGTCCCTTGTTGGGACAGTGTCCCAACCATCACTCTCTGTGCAGCAGACTCCCAGCTCACCTCCCGGCTTGCAGCCTTGCCCTTGTCCAAGCCAGGGAGTGCTTTCCAAAGGCCAAATGTGATCGTATTTCCTCCCAGCTTTAAACCTTTAGTGCTTCTCTGGTTCAAAAATTTCTTCAGTGTTAGAAGTCAGGATACACGTTACCTTTGAGGAGGAAAGTGGGATTGGTGGTGGAGAAGGCAGGTTTCTGGAGGGTTGGCAATGCTTGATTTCTTACCTTGTGTGGTCGTTACACGATAGTCCTATTGTGATAATTTATTGAGCTCTGCCATGACAATGTGTGAACTTTTCTTTACACATGTTATACTACCATAAATTTTTTAAAAAACTGGTTCAGTGTTTAATATCGCCCTCCTGTGCTTTCCAAGGTGGGGGTGAAGAATGGCTTTGAATACCAGGGAAGGGGACTATGGAGATTGCCGCAGGGAAGGGGGAGTCACTGAATCTTGTGACAGCTTTGAAGCTGGAATATCCAAATAATGAGCTAATTTCAGTGGCTGCTGGTGTGACAGATTTGTAGACTGTCTGATGAATGGTGCTATGGAACTGCAGTGTTCTGAGATGAGGATGATTCAAAGAAGCCTCTAGAATCCTTTACAAAAGGTTATGGTTTGGGAGAGGAGAGCAGGGAGAATTAGTCCTGGCCCAGTTCCCATCCAAGAAAGGATTTGTTTCGGATGAAGGTTGATGAGGCACCGGCTTGGTGTTGCTCTTAGCAGAGCCGTGAGGTTTCTCCATAGGAAAGCTTTCCTGAAGTGATCAGGGCTCCAACGGGATAGAAAACCACAGGGCCTGGGAGGGATGCGAGGTCTTCCTCAGAGGCAGGCTGTAAAACTGTTCCTGAGAGGTGACCCTAACGGGTGGGCCAAGAAAGGGTTCCCGGAGGAAGCCTAAGGGTGCTGAGACCCCCCCTGATGGTCCCATGGAGTTGAGGGAATAGGGGCAGCTATAGGTCTCAGAGTAATGGAAGAATGAATGTGTGGTGAGTGATGGGGAACAGGCAGAGAGGCTCCCTTGCCTCTCAACCGGGTCACCAACTTGCTGAGCTTTTGCAGTCATTGGACTTTTTGTTCACTGCATTAAAAACAACAACAACAACAACAACAACACTCTTCATAAACGGTGTCTGTCTCCACTTAGCACTTTGCACACGCCATTGATGTTTACCTTCTCACGCCTTGGCCTCCCTGTTGGCCATGGCCATGATGGCAGCCCTGGCCCTTTATAACATCGTAGTCATCTCCAGCACCACATCTGACACCTTGCAGGTGCTTGGTGAGCATTTGTAGAGCAGTGTGCAGATCTTCAGAGGGAGAGCTTGCTTCCATTCTGCAACCTCCTTGAGGAGTGGGACTTACGATCTCCCAGAAAACTGAGGCTCAGAGAAGATCATTCAGAGCATATGGCTTATAAGTGGTGGGACTGTGATTCACACTCTGTATTAGGAAAGCCCTTGCCCTGAATCTCTATGCAGCGCTCACCCCATCGACTCCACCCTAGTGTTCCCCATCAGCAATCCTACAGGTTGCTAGGACTCCTACGAATACCCTGTGAATACCCTAAGTTATTCAGGATGACTTAGCCCTCCCGTCAATGAATGGATCCCAAATATCCCAAAGATCAGGTTCCCTAGCCAAATGGACAAGTCCTCCTGAGAGCTGGCCCCTGGCTTCGCCTCTGGTTCCATCTCCAGCCACATGGCGTCCTGCATTAATCATACCGAAATACCCATAGTTGTGTGCCTATGTCATCCCCCTTTGATGGGTTTCTCTTTCTGGAATAATACTTCGCCATCTCTACTGGGCTGGGTAAATATAAATATATTATAAATTATAAATATAATTATAATTATAACTAAGATGCTCTTGACTACAGACAGCACAAAACCCACCCCTAAATGGTATAAGCAATGAGAGGACTTAGCATCTCACGTGGTAAAAGATCCTGTGGGAGGGGAGGCCGCTGGTGCAGAGTGTCAGGTCTCTGTCCCTCTCTCCGCTCTGCCCCTCTTTGCATTGACTTCAGCCTCAGGCTGGTGACAAGATGGCTGGGGTGGTTCCAGGGCTCACATCCAGACACATCAACATCGTGCACAAGGAAACATGGATGGCTTCTTCCTGTGTCTGCCTTCCCGGGCACCCCCGCACATCCCCTGCATGGCTCCTGGCCAGGCCTGATCGCAGACCTTCCCTGAGTCAAGGAGAACAGCATTAAAACCCATCAGGATATACCCCTGGAGCTGGGGATTGAGTGGATCATGCTGGGGAGAGGAGGGCACCCAAAAGAGTGGACTCTGTCTGCAAGGAAGGTCTCAGGATTGAAGTGGCTCTAAAAGGTGTCCAGCCTAACCTTTCCAGGGAAGCCTCCTCCAGCTGACATTTTAGCCTCCTCACACCACCAGTTCTTTCTTCACCAGCCCCTCCCCCACTGCCAATGTCCTTGGCCTGGCCCTTTGCTCTTTGGCACAGTGCCCCTCTTTTGTGGCCCCACCTGGCCACATCCACCTGTTGTGCTTCCCACACGCCTTGTTAGCTCGCTGGACTCTATGTGCCGCCTACCCACAACCCTGTGCCTTCTTCCTGGTCAGTGCACGCTTCTCATGGAGGGGGCTCAGCCAGATTAACCCTGCCCACCCGTGTCGCTGTCCTCCCACAACCCTCTAAACTTGGGGATCCTCTCCATGGATTTACCTGCTGATGATTTGCTTGAAAACCTTCTCAGTTCCAAAGTCATTTCTCATGCATTTCACAGGCATGTTTTTTGTTCCTTGATAAGAATGATGTCTTCTAATTCTTTGGCAACACCGGAAACAATGAACCTCATGCATGCACACACACACACACACACACACACACACACACACACACTCACACACGCCCTCTTCCTACTTGAAAGCCACACTGGGAAGGGAGGCAGCCAATCAGTGCCGCTAACTAAGTAGCCAGCGTGCCCTCAGCCTGGCGTCTCGCCCTTGCCCTCGCCCCTCTGTTTGCAGAGATGGCAGCTGCCTCTGTATGTATGGACGGTTGCAAAAGGCGCAGCTCCAGCAGCTAGGGCCAGAAAACCCTAGGACCAATTTGCTTTTTGGGGCTAGAGTGTTAGTCTTGGGGAATAACTGAAGCTCTATGGTGAACAAGCTGCCTGAGCCACTGCTAGGGGGTGATCGCGGGAAACCGGAACCCGTGGAGCACCTACGATGTGCTCTGTACCTGTTCCTCTTTCAGCCAGCGCTGCTTCTCTGCCAGTCTGTCTCTGCGTCCGTCTGTCTGGAGGGTTCCACATACTCTGCTAAGCTCAAATAGCATCCGGTGGTAAAGTCCCCAGGAAAAGTTTCTTCTCTTTTTTTTCTGTTGTTGTTATACTTTGTTGCAAACCCTTTTGCTTGGCCTCAGCTCAGCCCATAAGAGAGTGTATTGCCCACCTGCTTGCCTCTCTACTGGGGGATGAGCTCCTTAAGGCCAGGAATCATAATTTTTCTAGATCTTTGGGTCCTCTGAGGACAGATCCATGCCTGCCAGGTAATAATAAATAAATTCTTGTGGAATTAAATTAAATTAATTGTTGCTGAGGGCAATAGAAATCAAGATTCAGAAGGAGTGAATGAACCCAGAACTTAAATACAGAGACTCTTAAATATGTATTTCTCCCCTTTATTATGGTGCATGGAAAGAGAAAGGAGAAAAAGGGAAGGAAATAGAAGAAGTGAAGATTGACCAGGGCTCTCCCTCTCTCGATGAGCTTCTTTTATTTTTTAAAAAATGTTTATTTATTTTGAGAGAAAGTGTATGTGCGTGGTGAAGGGGCAGAAAGAGAAGGAGAAAATCCCAAGCAGGCTCTGTGCTGTCAGCATGGAGCCCGGTGTGGGGTTCCATCCATCATATGAACCGCAAGATCATGACCTGAGCCCACATCATGACTCGAGGCTTAACCGACTGAGCCACGCAGGCGCCCCTCCCTCTCTAAATGAGCTTCTTAAGAGCAAGAACTATTCTATATCCTGTGGCCCTTCTCAGTGCCTAGAATATGGGAAATGATCCATAAATACTTGTTGAGTAAATACATGGGATATGGGTCAGGTTGTGCTTTGGGGCTGGATTCTGAGCACTGATTGAGGTAGGGCACGAGGACCTTGGAATCTAAGATGGGATAGGCCAGCCCTTATGAGGGATAATCAGTTTGGCCTCTGTTGCCAAGACCTGTGGTTGATCAACTAGCTTCTCTGTCTTCAGCCTCCCCCAACCCCTACTCCCTACCCTCAGGTCCAGCACCTGCAAGGTCACATTTCAGACTCTAAACTGAGGCCTTTGAGACCAAACCTGTCCCTCATGTATGCCAGACCCCCTGGAAAAAGGGTAAGCGGAGGCCCAGGGACCATATGTCCAAACATAATCAAGTTATAAACCAAGTGAAGCACCTGTTCAATAAAATATATTCTAGCCTCCCATTTTGACAAATATATCTTCAAAACAACAACAAAAAAGGCGTATAAAGCTATAGCTTTTATATGATGGAAATTTAGCCAAATATGAAAGATGACTGACTTAAATTATAATTAAAATCTAGGCATTCTGTTGATGAACCAGTGATAACAGGGCGAGTTATAAAACAAAAGCACATCTAATTCATAAATGACTATGCATTTACACCATAATTTTAGTGTTTATGTTTTTGTTTCAGGAAAATCACTAGTTGTGTTATTATACAACCAAGATATTCACATCACGTGTTCTATTGATGGTAATGATCTGGATTAAAAAAACAAAATAATTAACAATAATATCTTTAAAAAAGGGATCATATTCAAAGGATCCAAAGTCTTAGCATATTTTATCGTAAAGTGTAGCTCAAACTAAATGGAAACTATTTGAACATAAAATTTTCATGTGCATTTCAGAAAAGTAATATTTCTTTTACTATGATAAAATTAAGGGTAAAATACAAATTTAATGAATATAAAAATGGTTCACCAAAGTTATTTCAATCAAGCTAAATAAAACTATTCCTACAATTGTAGTATGTAATAGCCACACATTACCAGTGTAAAAAACCAGTATCATCCCTTATGCACATTGTGTCTAGACCACTGGTTCTCACCGGGGGGTGGTTTTGTCCCCCAGAAGCGTTTGGAGATGTCTGGAGACATCTATGGTTGATACAGCTTGCTATGGTATCTAGCCAGGAGGGGCCTGGGATTCTACAATGCACACAAAAAAGACTTCACCACTCTAAGATGTCAGTAGTGCTGAGGTTGAGAAACCCTGGTAACGCGCGCACACACACACACACACACACACACACAGAAGAGACTCATGAACTGTTGGATACTGCCAAATGTTCTTTCACTGCTATGTGCAGTTGTTGTGGATACTACGCTAATTATGGGTAACTCCAGAATCACGAATTGGAACATGAAGAGAAGCAAGAAAATGGACAGGCGACGCAGACTGCATTCTGCAAGAATCTGTGGCCCTCTTGCTAGGTGAGAGGAAGAATTTGACGTTTTGATTAATTGTCTTTTCTTTTACCTAAGCGCTTCTGCCTATCAGTTACCCTCCCCCCCGCCACCCCCCCCCCCTTAGCTAATGCACATTCTGAAATAATGTCCATCTCCAACGTCAGAAACAACACAGCCCACAGATCTTGACGTTTGGATGCAGTCACCTTTTGTTTCAAGGTCGTAAGACAAGAGATGTGGAGAAGGGCTGTCCTGGGGCCTGAATGGTGTCATTCCAAGAGTGGGTGTTTAAGGTTACGGATCATGCTGTACCAGAGTTAGGCAGCAGATCCCGAGTGACAGAGGTGCCCATGTTTTCCTTCATAAATGTAGTTTCTGTGTGTTTGTGACATGGTGATGGGGGTGGGGGGGAGCTCCGAAGCCTGAGGCCCAGGGAAGGGGCTAGGAGCTGCCATGTCCCATTATCAACCTCGGGCTCAGAGCAGGAGCAGGGAGGAGCTGAGAGGCTGTTAACATCAGATCATCTGCAGTTTTCCAACTCTTTTGCAGAACAGCATGCTGTTTAGCTGCCAAAATATTAGGACTGAAAGCAGCTGGCAAAAATGTTCATGGAGGAAGTGAGCCTGCTCGGAGAGGCCAAAGGAAAATTCTCCTCGACTGTGACCCCAGAAGGACCCCCGGGCCTCAGGACCTCTTTTGGAAGCCTCTGCTCAGTCAGCTTGGGGCTCCCTCAGACCCCAGGGCCCCGGGGGCTCCTTTGAAGAGGTATGTTCTGAGACCAGTGCTTATTGCTGGTCCTTTCTGGGGCAGTGGGACTGAGGAGACCCTTGTCATTGCTCAAAGAAATTCTCAGCCTCATACTGAACTTATTCTCAGCTTATGTTTAGTGAAACTGGAAAACAAAAAGAAGTAGACAGAAAAAGCTACCTCCATATATAACTCAGCTAATACTTCTAAAGAGACAGGCCCAACGGGGAACAAATGACAGCCGCCTGTGCAAGTGAGTATTGAGAAGACAGAGGGGACCCATGGCTTTACTGAGACTCATCCCTGCAGCCGTTTACAAGTCTCTTTCCAAACAGCTATCACTTGGTCCTCACTGCGACCTCAGGACAGGTAGCCAGGCAGGTTTCTTTTCATTTTACAGGATATTGACTTTGAAAGATAGAGTCACTCACTCACTCAGGAAGGCACATCCAGGAGGCAGCAGAACCAAGAGTAAGACTTGGTCTTTTGGCTCTAAAATAGTGCTCTTTCCAGTGACATCGGTGTTTCAGTCTGTGGACCCTAGAAGTTTCCATTTTTATAAGGGGTTTGTGAATCCAAATGTATAGTAGTTTCCACCTGTAGCCTCAGCTGATAGATTTATAACCACCGTCATGTGAAGAGGGTCTAGACTCTATTGACACTGATACAGAGCTCTTATGGAAGAGTCTGGCAACCGACACATTACCCCCTGCTGTATCAAGTCTCCTGGCAGAGAGGTGACATTCTTTATCACTAGTGACACTGGGCACAAAAATTCCTACAAGTGGACAGAGCTAGGATTGAGACACAAATCTTGGCTTTATGTTTTGTGGTATGCAAGGGACTCGTGATTCAGATAGAGAACACTGCCCAGAGGACGTGGGAGGTGCTCAAAAATTTTATCAACTGACCAAGTGACTAAATTGGAGACGAGGAGACGTCAAATGCCAAAGGGAAAAGCAGCCTCCGGGTGGCAAGTAGGGTGGGGAAATCAGCAAGGGAATCCCCTCACCCATGAGGGAAAAAGAATGGAAACAAACAGCAAAAGCAGTTAGCAGATTGTTAAAAACTGGAAAGCTTTTGGAATAATGACATAACCGTGCAGTCTCATTAGACGTTCTAATGGGAACAGAAAAGAAATACTCGCCGCCAATTTCCTTTCTGTTCCTGTAATCAGTAGTACATTTTTAAAGTATCTAGTAGGGTGTTAAGTCCTTTTCAATCACTATGAGTTCATCCATTCATCAACAAATGTTCACTGCGTGGCTATTAATATGCCAGGCCCTGATCTGGTGTTGGGGATATAACAGTAAACAAAACAGACAAGAGATTACCCTCATGGAGCTCACATTCTAGACAATGAAGAAATGAAAACGTAAACTACAATAGTATAGCAGGTGGTGACAAGGGCTATAGAGATGATGGCAGGGGAGAGACCTAGAAATTGGCAATTTTAAATACGATGATCAGGGACAGCCTCATTGAGAAAGTGATGCTTGAACCAAAGCCTGAGGATATGAGGGAGCAAATCAAGCAGATATCTGAGGGAGGAACATGCCTGGTGTTCAGGAGCAACAAGGAAGCCATTGCAGGGGAACAGAGTGAGATAGAGAAGCAGGACGAGACTGGAGTCTGGGTTACACAGGACCGTACAGGCTATTGAAGGGTTAGGAGCTCTTACCCTGAGTAACACGGGAAGAGGTGATGTGATCTGACCTGCATTTTAGCAGGTTTCTCTGGCTACTGTGCTGAGAATAAAAGTAGGGAATCAAGGGTGGGACTAAGGACATCAGTTAGAAGGTTCTGGAAAAAGTCAAGAAGAGAGATGATGGTCGTCTGGACCAAGGTGGTAGCAGTGGAGGTGGTGACAAGTGACTGGACTCTGGATGTTTTATGAAGGTGGGAAAGGCAAGATTTACTAATAAATTAGATGCAGAGTGGGAGGGAAAGATTTATCAAGGGTGATGCCAGGGTTTTGAACCTGAACAATGACAAGAATACAGTTGCCATTTAACTAACGCGAGGAAAGCAGTGGAGGGAGCATGGGTTTGGAGGAGAAAATCAGAAGTTTGGTTTTGATTGTGTTGAGTTTGAGATATATTTGTGTGTGTGTGTGTGTGTGTGTGTGTCTCTCAAAGGAAAGGTTCAAATTTGAAGTATGAATTTGGAAGCCATATCACAAAAAGAGTACTGAGAACGTTTACCAAGAGAGTATTGGAGAGGAAAAGGGGTCAGAGAACTGAAGCCTGGAGATTTGAGCAGGTTGTAATCAACCAAAGCCTGGGAATGGGTGGCCAGTGAAGTAGGAGGAAACCAAGGAAGTGTAGACCACCAGGAATCAAGCGAAGAAACTGTTTCAAGAAGCGTTGCTATCTCACCTGGGGCAAAGGCTGGGAGACATTAGGCAAGATGAGCATTGAGAATTAATTGCCCATTAAACTTAGTAACATGGAAGTCAACACTGAACTGGACAAGAACAGTTTCTGTGAGGCAAATGACAGCTTGACTATTGAGGGTTAAGAGAAAACAGGAAGAAATGTAACCGGTGAATATAGACAACTCTTTTTAGGAGCTGGATGCCAAAGAGGGTAGAGAAAGGAGAGCGTGTGGCTTGAGAGGGCCGTCAGTCAAGAGAGGCTTCTTTTTGTTTTTTGTTAATTTTTCTGGTTTTGTTGTATTTATTGGGGTGGGGGAGGGTGAGAGAGAGAGAGAGAAAAGAGAGAGAGAATCCCAAGCAGAGATTCAGTGCAGAGCCGAATGTAGGACTCCAACTCATGAACCCTAAGATCATGACTTGAGCTGAAATCAACAGTTGGATGCTTAACCTACAGAGCCACCCAGGTGCCCCCCCCCACCCCCCACCAGGAAGCCAGGTCATGGGCTGAAGGGCAGGAGGGAGGAGCGGTGCTGGAGGTATTTGAAGAGATCTTCCTCCCAAGTCTGTCGTGGGGATTACCTGGCCCATAGGAGAGGCTCATAAACTGAAAGGAATTCCTGTGTCTTTGTGATTGTTGTTCAGAGCAATTTTTTTGAACATTACATATATTGTTTTTATTATTGTAGTAATATTTCATGTTCAATATAGAAAATTATGGAAAAGACAGAAAAGTATAAAGAAAAAAGTCATGATAATTGTTCTCCAAAGAAAATAGCTATTAACGGTTGGATGTGTATCCTTCGAGCCCCTTCTTCTATGAATATACATTATGGATATCCTGTTTTGTATGTTGCTTTCTTTGCTTCACATTGTATTTCACTGCTTTCTCATGTCCTTTGGTAATGCCCCCAAGTATGATTTTTTTAAATTTTTTAATGTTTATTCATTTTTTGATAGAGACAGACATGAGTGGGGGAGGGGCAGAGAGAGAGGGAGACACAGAATCTGAAGCAGGCTCCAGGCTCTGAACTGACAGCACAGAGCCCGACGCGGGGCTCGAACTCACGGACCGTGAGGTCATGACCTGAGCCGAAGTCGGATGCTTAACCGATTGAGCCACCCAGGTGCCCCCAAATATGATTTTTAATGGCTATGAATTCCATAAATGGCCGTAATCATTCCATGAGGTGGCTGTTCTACCATTTACCTTGAAATTTCCCTATTTTGGACATTAAAGTTAATACCACTGTTTCACATGTGTAATTAATGCTGTAATGGACATCCTCGCAGAGAAATCTTTATGCTCTGGTGAATTCTTTACACTAATCTCTTAGAAATGGAATTAGTAAGTCAAAGGGTAGGAACAGTTTAAAAACTCTTGATAGATATTGCCAAGCAGCCTTCCAGAAAGGTTACACTAATTTTCATTTCTTCCAGCAGCATAGGAGAATGCCCCGACATGATCCTTTTAAAAACCTTTGCAGGTCAGTATTGATTTATTGGTTTAATATGTACTTTCTTGATGACTTGTGAAGTCCAACTTCTTTTCATTTATTTACTTCATTTGCATTTCTTTGGAATGCCTCTGTACAGGGGAGTTTGGCTTGAGGAAAAGCTTCTCAGTGGAAATACTGTTGAAGCTGCCGAGAGTTATCTGGGCTGATCCCTTTCCACGATGCTTCTCTGGATGACAGGGACCCTCAGCTCCAGGAAGCTAGCGTGCAGCCGTGACCCAGCCAGCTATCATTGCTCTGTCCCAGTTCTCGGGGAAGGCCCCTCCAGCCCCTTCCTGCCCCTAGATGGCACCTCCACAAAGAGCGAATTTCCTCCCATCCGTGACCTGGCAAACAGGAGCCATCACAGGAGTGAAGATACATCAACGGAGGGCGGCAGGCACTTGTTTCATCTCCCTGTTGGTGTAGTGCCTGAGACTTGACTTGTTTTAAAATTAAATGTTTTAAAACATTTAAAAAAATTTTTTTTAATGTTTATTTATTTTTGAGACAGAGAGAGACAGAGCATGAACGGGGGAGAGGCAGAGAGAGAGGGAGACACAGAATTGGAAGCAGGCTCCAGGCTCTGAGTCATCAGCCCAGAGCCCGAAGCGGGGCTCGAACTCACGGACCGCGAGATCGTGACCTGAGCTGAAGTCGGACGCTTAACCGACTGAACCACCCGGGCGCCCCAATATTTTAAAACATTTAATTTTAAAATATTTAATTTTAAAACAAACCAAAGGAAACTGAAACGGCCGCATTGTTAGCATTGGTTTTTAAAAAGTTCTCCCGGGTTGCCTGGGTGGCTGAGTTGGTTGAGCGTCCAACTCTAAATTTTGGCTCGGGTCCTGATCCCAGAGTTATGGGATCAAGCCCCGTATCAGACTCTGTGCTGAGCATGGAGTCTGCTTAAAAGTCTCTCTCCCGGGGCGCCTGGGTGGCTCAGTCAGTTGAGCATCTGACTCTTGATTTCGGCTCAGGTCATGATCTCATGGTTTGTGGGTTCAATCCCCACGTGGGGTTATTCGCTGTCAATACAAAGCCTGCTTGGGATTCTCTGTCTCCCTGTCCCTCTGCCCCTACCTCTGCTCGTGCTGTCCCTCTCTCAAAATAAATCAATAAACATTAAAAAAAAAAAAGATTCTCTCTCTTTCTCCTTTTGCCCCTCTTCCCCACTCGTGCTCTGTCTCTAAAAAAAAAAAAAAAAAAAAAAATTAGTGAGTGAGTTATTTGTGAGGCAGTAGCTTTAGTCCAGAGCAAGCCTTGGACTGAGACCTTCTCCCTGCCTGCTCATTACTATGGCTCATGGGACTTGCAATCTGGAATAAATCGAGTCTAAGGCAGATGGTCAGGCCAAGACAAAAGAACCTTGAAGCATCTATCCTTCTAATTTCCCTCCACTTTCCTCATTTAAAGATTAAGAATTTTTTTTTTTTTAAACAAAGTCTCAGTGGTATGGAGGAGCTACAACCATACAGCTCTCCTAATTAGAAAGAGCAAATCTAATCAACTTTGATGATCAGCTTTGCGGATTATGTGGGATAAAATTTTCATGCCACAGCAGTCCCTTATTTCTGTCCCCCCCCCCCCTCAGAGTCATTGCCTCTTCCACTCAGAGTATTCTCAGAGACCAGGGGCTATTTTTAATACTTGCCATGTGAAAACATCATTCAGAAGCAAATCTGCTATAAACTATCCCAGTTAGGTGGTCCGGAGCCAAATCTCAATGACTTCCTGCATAGTCAGGGTTACCACCCCTGTCCTTTCCATCAGTTTGGATGATTGCAAGTTATTCCCTTCTGACTAGAGGTGAACATTTCCACTGAAAATTTCCCAACTTGCAGTAGAGGTAGTAGATCATAGTGCATAGTGGTTGAGACCTTGGGCTCTGGGTTCAAGTACAAGACTATTTGAATCCCAACCACACTGGACCTAGACCCTGAGCCTCAGTTCACAAGTCTCAAGGATAATGCAGGATTTACTTCTTGGGGTGGGTGGGGAGGATTGCGTGAGCTGTTGGTTGCACCGTGCCTGACACTTAGCCTGGTGCATTTCTTTCCCAAGTACACGCTATTATTATGAACGTGCTCTGAGTTTCTGCAGCTAAAATATCTAATAGATGGGCACATCACAACAGAGCTTTACTTGCCCTCATAATGCCCTGCAACAGGAGATAAGGAAGGGAGAGTTTAGCTGCACATTTTCCAAAATGGACTGTCATGTCTTAGCTGCAGTGAGAGACCAGGGGGGTGTAGCCGGTGTTTTATCCTACCTGTTCCCGGTGTCAGTGGCGTGGGGTCACCATAGTGAGTGGCCAGGTGTTAACCGTGTCCCTGCCCTTGCCATAGTTCCCCTAATGAGAGCCTCCTTGAGTTTGCTCACCCCTTTGGAAAGAGGTCTCCCTTCTCTTTTGTACTAAGTTGGCAAGTCATTATTATAGTAATAATACCTGTTATTACCAGTCAATCTCTCTTTCGATACTAAATTATTATTATGTACTTGGCCAAAAAGGTCTGTGCTATTGTAATTTGTAAAGCCCAGACGAAGCAGGACACTAAAACTTGAATAACGACATCTTGCATTTATTTCCATGGTGTGTTTATTTTTCTAGTACATATGTGTCAGCAGGCTGCTCCCTGGCCTCCCTTGGCCAAGGAACCCTGGCGTTTGCCTTTTATACTGTTCAGAACCCCAAGTTTCCGGGCCACACGTCCCTTTGGAAATCTCCAGGCAGTGCATCTTTGGGCCGTGGCGATAGCTGCATCAGGCAGGGCTGGACCTGGTGGGTGGCTGTTTTTCTGCAAACATGTGCTCCTGACCTCGAAGAGGCAGCGTCTTTATTATGGCCATTTATTATTTACAAAGCACTGCAGGTATACACAGCATTTTATGAGACACAAAGACAAGGTCCTGCCCTGTGCACTGAGAGGTTTTATCCAGCACTTCATCTGTCTGAGCTGAGCTGTGGGGACGCAAGGCAAGCAGGGCTGAAGGGCTGAGAGCTGCGTCTGGGATGTCAGGGTGGAAGGAAGGACTTCTGATGAGGAATTTTAAATGCGGGACGTCAGGTGTGTGATACTTGAAGTGTCACTCTGGGGTCCAGGGGAGGTTTTGTCATGACCTGTGTTGCAACACCACGAAGAGAAATTCTGTCCGTGTGCCTGGGAACAGTTTGTGGGTGGGGGGAATAACCGAAAGACTCAGAAGAGACAAGGCCTTGTCGGTCCCAACAATGTGTTATACCAGCCTGTACCTCCCCGCCCCAACTTTCCAGCAAGTTGTCTTGTTTTCTTCTGTTTTGGGGAGTGATCACTGCAGGCAGGAGGATTAGTCAGCCTTTAACAAAATGTATTGTTCTTAATTCACTGTGTAGCTTTAAGGAGATTCAATTTCCTCCTCAAGAAGGGTAGGTTTCTGGGTATTTGGACCCCTAATCTTCAGCCATCTGTCCATTACTTTTCTTCGGTCTGCATCTGTCTGTCAGGGCAGCCCCAGTGGCATCTCCCAGTCTGTGTGGGTTACCATCATCTGCCTGTGTCGTCCTTCTGTCTGACTAAGCAGACAGATACTCATTGAGTGCTCCCAGGAACGGATGCTGGGGTGAAGAGCTGAACAAGGCCTCGTCCCTGCCCCCCAGAAGCCATGGACTATCAGGACCGAGATGTGAAAAAGCAGTGAGGTTGGGACCAAAGCTGCCTCTCCTTCGGGAGGAGACAGAGGCTTGGCCACACGAACACAGTCACTCATCTGGAGATGTTCCTGGGCTCCTACCCTCTAAAGCAAGGGCTCACATTCGAAGAAGGTGCAGAAATACAGACTTGCTCTGGGCTCGGGACAAACCGATCACGTCCTTGGCGTGGGATTCTTCCTGCTCAGAGCTCAGGGCTTAGTCTAATACCAGGCAAGTTTTGCAGCCAGAAACAGATATAAATTTGGCTGAGTAGCACTAGTGAAAGCAAAATAGATTCTGTAATGTACCGACTATGCACCAGATGGCTCTGCTTCCTACCAGCCCTGTAAGGCTGGTTAACAAAGCCTACTGCCCTCCATTATCGCCATCATCATCATCATCACCACCGGCTTCACCAAATCCGATTAAAAGCCGTGGTACATGGCACTCTACAGAGCCCTCTGAGTCTGGATGTTTAGTTGAGAATATTTCCTGCCTTCCCTCCCTCCAACCCCTCCCTCCGCCTCCACATCCCAGTGTGTCTGTGGTCTGGGTTATCATTTCCTCCACAATCCTCCCTCCCCATTCCCCGTCACTCACTCTGCCACTGCCTGGATTCAAGTTAGCATCCCTCCTTCATATTCCCTTCCACTTTCCCAGCCGATGTCAGAGTATGGACCTCCTGCATAAGAATCGTCTGGGGAGTGTGTTAACAGTGCAGGTTTCAGGGCACCTGGGTGGCTCAGTCGGTTAAGCGTCCGACTTCAACTCAGGTCACGATCTCACAGTCCGTGAGTTCGAGCCCCGCGTTGGGCTCTGGGCTGATGACTCAAAGCCTGGAGTCTGCTTCCGATTCTGTGTCTCCCTCTCTCTCTGCCTCTCCCCCGTTCATGCTCTGTCTCTCTCTGTCTCAAAAATAAATAAACGTTAAAAAAAAATTAAAAAAAAAAACAGTGCAGGTTTCTGGGAGCCCCTCTGCCCCTTCCAATTAATTCAGAGTGTCTGATGGTGGCCTATGGGCATTTGCATTGTAACAAGCTCCTTAGGTGATTCTGAGTTTGAGAATGCTGCCTTACACTTTCTCCTTTCAGCAAAAGCCAGATACTTAGCCTATCAGCTTCCTAGCTTAGAGGGGCACATACCAGAAGCCAGCTGTGGAAGGGACACCAACAGCCATATGCCAGAGCCAGCCTGTACCTGATGTCAAAAACAACATTTCCAGGAAATTTGCAAGCTGATTGTTAAACCATAGGTTGAAATCGACCATGGGGCAAGTATTTACATCACAGAAATCACCAAGCACTTGTGTGTGTGTTTGTGTGTGTGTTTGGAGAATCAGGTCACCAGCACATCCCTGGACACCAAGTGTCAACCCAGCACTGTGATTTGCACATAAGGGCACCAAGGAGCAGAGAGGAAAGGGACCCATCCAAGGTCTTTGCAGTAAATAAGGTGGAATCACAGCTAGAATTGGAGTGTCCTGTCCCCTGTTCTGGTTTGCATGAGAGCCCTATTCCTTTTTTGTAATGACTTTGCCCCTGTGGGGAGAGTGGTTTGTAAGGATTCTTAACTAGAGTTCCCATGAGTGTTTAGCACTCTGTGAGTTGGTTGGGGTTCTTCGATTACAAGCCGCAGATTCTAGCTGTCCTAAGCAGAAGAGAAATTCGATTGAAGAGTCTCATTGAGTTCACAGAACTGGAAAGCAGGCTTGCAGAAGGACTCAGCAAGGGCAGCTGAGGACTCCACGCATCAGGGACTGATGGACCGTCTCCTGAGGGAGATGTTGCTGGATTGAATCAACTCCAAACTCTTCTTTCCAACCTAGCTTTTCTTTGTTCAAGATACAAAATCCTTAAAGAGAGCGATATTGCCCTGGGGCCTCATGCCCCACCCTTAGCTCAGGCTGGACGGGACACCTTGATTGTTCACTCCCAAGACTGCATACAATGGGTGAGAGATAATTCCCCCAAAAGAAATCAGGCATCTTTCCAGTGAGAAGAGGAAACTGATGTCAAGTAGCCAAAAACCCACATGCCTTCTCTGCACTTCAACCAGACAAACAGCACTAGGAAGCTTGGATCTATATCTCCCTCTTTCCATTGATACCCTGTGCGGCGCCTTATGCCCTGGGTACATCCTGCCTTTTGGCCTGGTGCTAGGATTGGGAACCAGACTTGGGCATTCTAATGCTTAAATGTGCGAGTTTCCCGTCATCCTCTGCTCATCCCCTTTGCCCTCTCTTATTGTACTGACTACCATCTAAATGCTAATGATTCCTGACTCTGTGTCTCTAGACCTATAGTTTGGGTTTCCATTGGATGTATCCACTGTAGACGTATTTCCCAGCTCCAACTTCCCCTTCATTCCTGCTGCCGCTGCCTGGATTCAGGTTAGCATCGTGCTCATGTGTCATTTGCACCACCTCTGATCTCTTTCTCTCTCGTGTTCTTTCCTATCCAATCTACGCTGCATGTTGTACTGTTTACTTCTTAAAAGCAAGAGGATCTTACCACCCCCATCCTTACATGACAGGCAATGACTTTTTTATGCAAAGTCCCCACTTCCTACCTTTCATACAAAGCCTTTTGTGACCTGCTCTTCACCTGTCCCTCTCAGCCCCTCTCCTGCTCACTGCTGACACACAGCCTTCACCTTCACCACGTGGACCCTTTCAGCAGACCAGGGCTTTCCACTCCTGGGACTTTGCACCTGCCTGCTTCTCTGTGCAGTGCGCCTCCTCAGGATCTTTCTCCAGGAAGTTCTTACTCGTCCTTTATGACTCAGAGGACAAGATGGAAAATGTGGGCAGAATGATTGCGGTAGATGGATGGGAGAGGCAGGGATTCCCTGGTGATTCTCAGTGAATCTTGGTGAAGATCGGCCTTTGCTGACCAGCCTTATTAAGTTTTATTTCTCTGTCCGCTGTATCTCTACAACTCTTTGTTCATATAGTTCATAAAGCACTTACTCCTTTAGTGTATGAATTCAAATGCATGTTTTTCACCTCGTCATGAACATTTATGAGTTTTGTGGCCACCCAGGACCTTTCACATCCTTCCTGCATCCGGAAAATTCTCTGTTTTACAAACCCCCACATCCTATCGCGGGAGGGATGGCCTCACTGTCCCCGGGTCCCTTGCAGCTAGGGCACAGCACGTGACCCAGACCACCAACCACACATGAGCATTCAGAAGCTAGTGCTGCAAAGCCATGAGCACTGGGGGAATCCATTCTGGCAAAGGTGGCTTGTATCTTCCGGAGTCTCAGAGGGAGTGGCAGCCAAAGATCCTGATGGGAGCCTCTGAGGTCGTCAGTTAAAGCTGCATGTCTGTGTAGACAGGAGAACCAGTTCTGCAAAGCGTTTTGGGGTGTGATTTCTAGCTGTGTAGCTTCCCAGAAATTTTGTGATTTCACGAATATTCTTTAATAAGTCTATTTTCTGCTTAAAGTAGCCAGACTTGGCTTCTGATTTTTGCAACTAGGAAATTTGACCTTTTAGTCTGAAAAACCGTCAAGAGCAGGGTCCACTGTTTGTTTATTTCTTCATTCCTCCCCTGCAGCACCCAGCACCGAGTAGCTTTCGTGTACGTGTTTCTTGAACAAACACTTGCTTTCCCTGGGAGGAGGTTGCTTTTCCACAGTGAATGACTTTAATAGCTACAGGCTGGAGTTTCAGAGCTGAGAGCTTATGTTACTGGCCTCAAATACCTGGGTTCTGTAACCTTTTTCAAGGAGCTCAGAACTTCTCAAAGTGGAATGTTAAGATGACATTGACTTTCTTTTTCTTTTATCTTTTTTTAAATGTTTATTTATTTTTGAGAGACAGAGGGTAAGCAGGGGAGGGACAGAGAGAGAGGGAGACACAGAATCCAAAGCAGGCTCCAGGCTCTGAGCTGTCAGCACAGAGCCCAACCTGCGGCTCGAGCCCATGAACCGTGAGATCATGACTTGAGCTGAAGTCAGACGCTTAACTGACTGAGCCACCCAGGCGCCCCAAGATGACTTTGATTTTCATGTTGAATTTCCTTTTCTCTTGACTCTCCCACAAAGCTCCTTGTCTTGGAATTTAATGTGATTTCATTCTTTCAACTCCAATGTGTTCCTGCATTCTCTTTATTTCTTCCCCACACAGATCAAAGGAAGAATGGAATGAATTTCCCTGCCTGAAACGCGGAACCATTTTTCAGGGATAATGTGTGTCATCTTCTTACAAGGCCCTGGAAATAAGTTTATGTGTGTGATAGGGTTCCTAGGCCAGCAGGAGAGCAGAACGCTGGAGGCCTTCACTTTCATAAGGCATTGGGTAGCAACTCATTTTATTTCCTTGGGGACAAGATACAAAATGTGGACTGAATGACAATGCATTTGGTGCATGGTGGAGGCAGAGCTTGCTAGCTGTCCACCAAATTCCCATCTTCGCCATGGGAACAGGAGCAGAGTGGGTCATGGGTGCCCAGCTGCCCTGCATTTCCCACCTTCCTTACTGTATGGTGTACCGTGCATCTACATTTTCTCCACTGGCATGTGAGCAGACGTGACGCCTGCCCCTTCCAGGCCCGGCCCATAAACCTCTCCCACGTGCTCATCCAAGCTCGTCCCCTCCCCGCTGGCTGGAATGGTGACGAGCACAGCAACAGAAGTCACATGCTGAAGACAGGAGAGCTTCCCTCAGCCTAGGTCCCTGACTAATGGCTGGAGGATGGCCTCCTGCCAAAGTGGAGCCTCTCCATACCATTACATGAGAGAGAAATAAACTGTGTATCTGCGAAGCCGCTGAGTTGTTGTGTGGTCTCTGAATACTGAATGCACTTTCTTCCAGTGCCCTGGGATAGCTGGTTGAACAGCCATATCCAAAGAATAGTAGCCAATGCATCAACATCAGCTTGGAAGGAGAACACCGGTGATGTGCCACAGGGCTCTGTCCCGGATGCTGACGCGGGTTATTTTAGGTAACAATTCAGATAAAGCTGTGGAAGCCACACTTACCATATTTAAAGATGACACAATACGAAGAGGGATAGCTGGTCAAATTAAAAAAAGATCTCAAGAAAGCTAAAAATAACGGGTGATATTCTCTGAACACTTAATGTAAGCCAAGCTCTGGGTTTAATGCTCTCCACACATGATCTTATTTAATGCCTATGATAATCCTACAATGTAGGAACATTATCTCCCTTTCCAAGATGGGAAAACAAACTTTGAGAGATTAAGTACAGAGCTGGTAAATGGGACCGCTGGGATGTGAAACTGGACTCTGTAGCCCTGACCACTATGCTGAGGCAGCCTTGTGTCCAGGCTTGTCGGGGACAGCCCCGGGTATGCCTGTTGTCTCAGTGTGATTATTAATAACAATGGCAGCTCACGTTCACTCCCAAAAGTGCCTGGATTTGGATGGTAAATTATAGGGTCACCTTAGTGATTCTGCCCGGTCTGAAACTGACAAGGTAAGGTTTAAAGAAATCAGTGTAGAGCTCCATCCATCCAACGTTCAAATATCAAAAATGCAATGGGTCTTTGAAATTTTGTTCCATTGAGCCAGGAGTGTGATGGGGCTGTACCAATGGCTCTGGAGACTTACAGGTCTTCGTTAGTAGGGGTGCTGAGGCCGGAACAAGGTGCAGATGGTTCTATGGTACTTGGTGCTGGACAGGCCGCATTTAGACTGTTTGAGATGTCTCCAGGGAGCCCTGCTTGCAGAGGGACCACCACAAACTGGAGCACATCCAGAAGATGATGTACTAGGACAATATCGGGAGACTAAATTATGAGGATTGGGTGGGGACCATCCCAAGGCAGGCTTTGCCTGGAGTCAAGCAGAATTTAGGGACATGTATGCTGTCCTCATATGTCCCAGTGGCTGCCATGTGGGGGAGGGATCAGGCTGATGCCAGGGACTCCAGATGGCAGATCCAGGACTAGGTGGAATGACAAGGAAACAGATTCCAGCTCAATTTCAGGAAGAACTTTCTAACAATCTGAGCTGTCTGACAATATGCCTGCTTCACAGAGGATGGAGCAGCCGGTCCCTGGTCACGTTCAAGCCAAGTCAGAGACATAGTGGTAGCACGTGCCCTGGGAGTGGGGTCAAGTTAGATGACCTCTATGCTTCCTTCTCAGAGTCTGTGCTCCCAAAAACAGGAATAGAAACAGATTGCAGACAGAGACAGGGCATAAGATTTATTCAGGGTGTGAGTAAAGAACCCATCACGGCACGATTTTTTTTTAAAGGCAAGTAGACAGTGCCTTAATCTGTGTTTTGAGTGGCCCCATAGTCCTAACCAGCTCTGAGTTGATAGACCTGCTAAGGCAGACTAGGGGCTGGGATGAAGCTGGTCAGGAACGATACTCTTAGTGGGACCAGGAGTTGGGGATTGTGCCTTAGCCAGACAGAAGACCTCCTACATCTGTAGGGCCCAGAGGAGTTGCAGGGAGGATGTCTGACCAGCCCTTGAGTAGAATAGGGGAGAAAGAAGTAGACCCAGCCTCTTCATATACTAGATTAGAGAGAGCTGAGTGCTTTCTAGTCCCTGCTCTATGCCCACCTCCATACTTACTGGTCCCTAGATTTCTTTTTAATTATTGTAATGTCTATTCACTTCTGAGAGACAGAGAGAGAGCGTGAGCAGCAGTGGGGCAGAGAGAGAGGGAGACACAGAATCTGAAGCAGGCAGCGTAGAGCCTGATGTGGGGCTCAAACCCACAATCTGCGAGATCATGACCTGAGCCGAAGTTGGACGCTTAACCAACCGAGCCATCCAGGCTCCCCCTGCCCCCCCCAACCTCCTCGTCCCTAGATTTCTTACCCAGAGCAAAGAAACTTCTTCATTCAACCACAACTAAGTTCAAGGCACTGTGCTGAGGGCTGAAGGTACAGTGGTGATAGGCCGAATTTGAAATTAGGGTGTTTCTTAGTTGCAAGTAATAACACCACCACCAACACCAAACTTTCAAACTGGCTTCAATATAAAGTGGATTTTTATTGTCCACATAACTGACAGGTCTCCAGGTAGCTCTGGTTTCAGGCAATGCTGATCTAGGGGCTCAAATAATTGGGACCAGGAGACTGTTACTTTCTCCCCATTTCTTCTTCAATGGCTCCATTGCTGGCCAGGCTCTCCCTCCATAAACCTCACCCCACTGGTCCTGGGTGGCTTCCAGTATCCCAGGAGGCTACAGGTCCACTAGGGGAGAAAGGCCAGGATGCATCATTTCCAGCCAGAGCCCCAAGGTTCAGTCTGGTTGAGTCGGCCTAAGTCACATGTCAGCCCTGAGCCAATCAACTGTGACTGGGAGAATGGAGGGAGAGGGTGCCAGTTAGTTTAGGCTCCACAGCTGAAGCTGGGCACTGGTCAGCCCCACACAAATCACCTGGCTGAAAGAGGGAGGGAAGTTTCCCCCAGGAAATCTGATAAACTGTCGCTCAGAGGAGGGGCTATAAATGCTGGGCTGCAAACAACAGATGCTCCGCAGCCATGGTCCTTAATCTCGGGTGACATGTGAATCCAAGGTGGTATTCCCCATTACAGAGGAGATCCTGGGCTCCAGGAGAGCAATCACCTACCCCAGACAGGAAATTAGGTGGTTAAGGAAGTCTTCCCGAGGAAGCAGCATTTACAAAGACCCCCCCAGTGCAAATAGGCTTTAACTAGGTGGTAAGAGGGAAAGACTGCTGTAGGTAGAGGCCACAAGCATGACGTAAGCCCGTGGGTGAGAGAGCACCACAAGTTCAGGGACTGGGCTCAGTGTGGGGGAGGGAGTGAGGGGTACCGGGAGTCAGGGTGCTTGCTGGGTGCTGTTGCTGTCCAATGTACCCCAGAAAGGAGGCAAGTCTAAACTGAGGGCTGGGAGCTCCATAAGGCTGCAACTGGCAGCGGCACTGGAGGCTGGGCATTCTCTGCACTGGGGGGCAGGCCTGGCTTGTCCTCTCACCGTCCCCGAGGGACAGCCCAGAACCCCGAGGGAGGAGGCCACAGCGTGGGTAAGTGTGGGGGGAGGAGGGCGGAGGCCCATGGCCGTCCAAGCCTTAACTCAGTCTCTGGGTGGCTCCAAGCTAAGTGTCACAGTTTTGTCTAAAGTTGCCTTGAGATGAAATAAACGTTCTATTACAGACTGAGGGAGGCGCTGCACTAATATTTTTCATTGGATCTTGAGGTGTGAAAGAGGATTCTTTGGAGAAAAGGCTTTGATCCCAGCCTGCATGTCAGGATTACCCAGGGAGCAGTGTTAGCAACAGTCCCATGGTATCAGCCTGTGGTGGCAGGGCCCCACCCCTGTGGGTACATACCTCGGTAGTGACAGAGTGGGCTGTGGAGGCAGACAGCCCTGGGTTTAGATCTCAGCTCTTCCTTTTACCGTGTGATCTCCAGTAAGTTTCCTGACTTTGCCAAGCCCTCCTCTGTAAATTGAGGATGATAGTACCTACCTCATGGGATATTCCTAAGAATTAAACGAAATTATGTTTCTAAATTGCCTAGGATATCATAAACCCCCAAAAGGAAAATATTATTCTCACTGTGTTAGAGATGATTTCATCTTTACATACATTCAAATGCCATTCATTCATTCATTCATTCATTCTGGCAATATTTACTGACAATCTCCTAAATCCCAGGCACTGGAAATATAGCTGTGGACAAAACAGACAAAAATCCCTGCCTTCATGGATCTTACTTTCTAGTCAGGAAGATGGACAGGAAAATAAAGTAAAATAAAGGGGAGAGGAGGAGGTATAGGAGAATGTTTTATTTTATTTATCTATTTTTTAAGTTTATTTGTTTACTTTGAGAGAGCAGGAGCACACGCTCATGCAAGTGAATGGGGGAGGGACAGAGAGAGAGAGGGAGAGAGAGAATCCCAAGCAGGCTCTGTGCTGTCAGCGCAGAGGCTGACGTGGGGCTCGAACTCATGAACTGTGAGATCATGACCTGAGCCGAAACCAAGAGTTGGATGCTTAACTGACTGAGCCACCCAGGCACCCCTAGGAGGATGTTTTAGACGGGGGTGGTCAGAAAAAGCCCCACTGAGAAGGTAACAGCTGAGCAGAGACCTGAGGGATGAGAAGGAAGAGGACCATTGTGGGAAGTGCTCGAGGCAGGAGGAACAACCAATGCAAAGAGCAGGAATGCGTTCGGTATGTTCAAGAGAGAGCAAGAAGGCTCCTGTGGCCAGCACAGCATGGGTCAGGTGCGTGGAGGAATAAGGGTGGGAGAACCAGGCAGAGGCCAGGACTTGAAATGCGGATGCTAGTCTGAGACATGATGGGGGGTTTCCTAGCAGAGGCTAGTAAGATACTCTCGCCTACATTTTATAAGGATCATTCCGGTGGCTATGGGGAAAATTGACTGGGAAGTGTGGTCCAGGTGACTACCAAAGGGTGTTCTTGCGTGGCTTTGTTCTATTCTTGGGATGGGAGGCAACCTCTGAGATGCCCCCAATAATCCCCGCCTCCTGGTATTCACACCCTTGTGTCATCCCCTCGCCTTGAATGTAGCTGGGCCTAATGATTCCCTTCCATCGAATAGAATATGGCAAAAATGACAACATACTACTTATAAGATTAGGGTATAAGAAGACTGTGACTTCTGTCTTGTTCACGCTCTTGTTGGCTTGCTATGCGGTGAGCTCCAAGTGGCAGGGAGCTGAAATCCCCAGATGACAGCCAGGGAGGACCTGAGAGCTGCCAACACCACGTGAGTGATCT
The DNA here is from genome assembly GCF_027475565.1 of Acinonyx jubatus. NCBI lineage: Eukaryota > Metazoa > Chordata > Mammalia > Carnivora > Felidae > Acinonyx > Acinonyx jubatus. The sequence continues at coordinate 96,015,447 of NC_069381.1, read as the reverse complement.
TGGAAGTGGGTCCTCTTCCAGCTGAGCCAGGGGTGACTGCAGCCCTGCCCAGCATCTTCAGTGCCGCCTTGTAGGGACCCTGAGCCAGCCATATGCGGGTGCCCGCCCTACAGTAACTATGAGGCAATAAAAAGATGTTGTTTCAAGTCGCTGCATCTTGGGGTGAGTTGTTACACAGCAACCTATAACTAACACGCTTGGTATGAGTTAGTAAAATACAAACCCAGTGTAGCCAACCCGGAGTGTGAGAATGACAAAGAATCCCTGTGAGTTCTTCCCTCGGATCTGTCATGACTCACCAACCCCCTTCCAATCTTTAATCAATGTCATCGTCTCCTTGAGGGCCTTCTTGGCCACTCTGTAGGAGATGGCAGCCCCCCACCTCCACACTGTCCTGTCACCATCGGACACGCTGTGTACAGTTACTTTGTTTATGCCTGTCTCCCCACCACCCCCCTCCCCGCTGACCTCTAGAATGTAGGGGGCACAAGAGCAGGGCGTTTGGGCTGTTTTGATGACCACTGTATTCCCAGTGCCTAGAATCCCGTATCGCGCCTGGAATGTAGTTTGTGCCCAGAAGGACCTGCTCCCACATGTACTGCTGTGCTCGAGCAGTGAAGGCGGGAACCCAGGACTAAGTTGGCTAGAGACTGTATTATTCTGTCAGCAGCACTCCACTGACACACAGAACAAAGAGCATCAATCAAAGCCAACCGCAGTGTCTGGGAGGCAGTGAGAATTCCAGAACACAGAACACGAGCAGCGAGAGAGGATGTGCAAAAGACGAGGGGATGAAAGGAAAGCAGGACCGGAGGGCAGACATCGCTGCGCTGAACAAAGCCCTCTTCTGCTGTGCGCCGGCCTGGCACATCGGGGCCCTGGCCGCCTTCCCTGTGGCTGAGTGTAGTCAGTCCTAAGAGTCACTCCACTGGCTAAGTAGGTGTTACGTGGGGCTGTGGTATCTAGAGCATCTTTGGACGAGCTACTGTGTTCTGTGGTATTTGTTGCCTTACCTAAGCCCTCTTTCTCCCAATTTCACATAAGAAAAATTGGCTCTTACTTTTTTTTTTTTTGAAATAATGTAGGGGGAGAGGAAAAGAAAGAGGTCAGGTTGGGCAAGTGGGGCATGTCCCCGTGGAGAGCCCACCAGGGACCAGAGCTTTAGACTCTTAATCTTTGGCCTTTTGACTGCATGCTGTTAGCTCCCGTTAGGGAATGATCGTGCTGACTTTTCTTCCATTCACAACCGTGGTAAACTTCTCTGTACGCTCCTTAAAAACCCAGTTTCCCCATCCCACAGCATCTGTTTCAGGGAAGGCTGCTGCCAGCCTATAAAGTGTGTAAATTCTAGAAGGATACTCCTTCTGTGTGGACACACTCCACTAGCAGATGGCTTAGTGGAAAGCTGTTGTTTTTGTGCAAAGAAAAGGCATCCCTTCCTGCAGGACTGGAATTCAGCCCTACCTGCTTCCTTGGCTGGGCGTCTTTACACAGTGTATAAACTCGTGTCCATACACACTGGCTGTCTTCAAGTCCTTCCTTGCCCTCATCTACACGGGTGAAATGTATAGAGGGTAAACCCCTAAACCATCTGAAGGCAGAGGAGGATGTTGAATGGGGTTGTTCACGACGTGCCCTAGAATTTGCATGTCTTTCCAAAGAGAGAGAGCACATTCAGTCTGGAAGTAATTCTTGATACCAAGAATTCCACTTCCCACCCCAGCCCGCCATAGAGTCGGCCGAGCAGAGGCAGACAGATGCTGATGATGGAAGAGAAGAGCATGTAGCAAGTAGTGAAAGGAGCCATTTGTGGGTTATAAATAACCAACAGTAGGCATTTTGCAGAACACATTGGAAAAGGCAGGCTCCCTAGACATCGATTGATATAACCTTTGTTATTTAAAAGCGGAACTTTGAAACACGACTAGCAAGGTGTCGATTACAATTATAAATGAGGGAAAAAAAATCTGAACTTTGAGTGATGACAGATACAGAGATTGAGAATTCCCTGCAATTAGTAACAAGAGGCTTGATAGGAGAAACGATCGCCTGAACCTGATCCAATAGGAGCCAAGAATTCGGTGGAACGGAAGAAGCAAATCAGCTCCCCGGACCTGGAGAACATAAAATCCGTGGACTCCTCAGTTCCTCACTTCGGATCGAGGGGGAGGTCAGCATCGGAGCCCCGCTACAGTTTCCGCTGCTAACTCTACAGTGAATTGTAGATGGCTCTCATTACATAATGTGAGACTCAGCCATTCTCAATTAACCTTGGTCTTATCTTTATTGAAATCTAGATTAAAGAACACTTCCAAGGACTTGCACAAATGGAATCCAACTGGGAGAAGAGCCTTACCTAACCACTGCTGACGGGATCCCGGTGTCCAGAGCGGGCAGATCAAGTGATACAGCCTCGTTCGGGGAATGCTGCCTTCACTAGGCTTCTCCCAGTCCGGAAGGGCTCCACATCAAAATGACACAGCGTGTGGCTGCTGGCCACGCTGCCTTTCATGCAGCCATGTGTGTGACGGGGCTTCCACTAAGCTGTCGTGGTGCGTACCACCTCATGGCATCAGTAACCCCGCACCTTCCTGCGTGTGCCTTGTGGCTAGCCTCGGGTGTGGAACCAACTTCCCGTGGCAAGTCTGTCTTTGCCTTGTCTCAACCCTCTAGTGTCTGTAGGGATTAGGCGGGGAAGAAGGCAGGGACTACGAAAATTTAAGTAAAAACCATGTGTTTCTAAAAAGGAGAAGGCAGAACCAACTTCCAGCAACTTCTCTTCCTACTGATAAAACTTCCTTCCAGTGCCTTGCTGCTACCTCACCCAGTCTGTCAATAATGCCCCCTTCACTCCTGTCCCACAAACCATCCTTGACCACCCAAACCCCTGGCTTTGGCCTGTTTATCTTCAGAGGGTTATATGCCTTCAAATTGTTCTTTTTTAATTAAAAAATTTTTTAATGTTTATTTATTTTTGAGAGAGGGAAAGGGAGAGACAGAGCACAAGTCAGGGAGGGGCAGAGAGGGAGGGAGACACGGAATCCCAAGCAGGCTCCAGGCTCTGAGCTGTTAGCACAGAGCCCGATGCAGGGCTTGAACTCATGAACCACGAGATCAGGACCTGAGCTGAAGTCAGACGCTTAACTGACTGAGCCACCCGGGTGCCCCTCAAATTGTTCTTTATCTCCATTCCATTTTCTTATGCTTAAGTGTGGGGAAAGCAATCTGATTAAATTCCAAAACTCTCACCATGGTGATGGGTGAGATTTTATTTCAGTTAGCCATAAGCACTCTTGTGGCCAGCAGCATGAAACATTTTTATACCTTGTACAATGCCGGGTATGGTATGGCTGCATTATTTTTGTTATTTTACATATTATTGCAAATAATTCCTTTTTTAGACTATAGCTTCTCAGAGTCGTGCTTCTCACTGTCCCTTCCTCCCTTCCTCTCCTCTCTTCTCCCTTCTGAGTGTTTCTTTTTTGAAATAAATTACTCCATATGGTTTTTTTTTCTTGTGACATTTATTCTGCCAGAGAGGGGGTCACTATCACTTTTGACTTCCAGAGGTTCCTAGAATTCCTGCCTCCCCCTACTTTTTTGTTTGTGTTGTTTCAAAGAATGGAATAGCTCAGCCCTAGTTTTCTGATTGTACCTTTTTTTTCCCTTTTAATATTAAAAAAATGTGTAGAAAGCACATACCATAAAATTTATCATTGTAATTATCTTTAAATGTACAGCTCAGTCATAGCAACTGCATTCGCAAAGTTGTGCAACAGATCCCCAGAACTTTGAAAATCCATACCTGTTAAACAGCAACTCCGCATCCTCCCCCTCCCTCTAGCCTGTGGTGACCACATTCTACTGCTTTAAATACCTCATAGAAGTGGAATCCTATAGGGACGCCTGGGTGGCTGGTCAGTCAAGCATCTGACTTCAGCTCAGGTCATGATCTCGTGGTTTGTGAGTTCGAGCCCCACATTGGGCTCTGTGCTGACAGCTTAGAACCTGGAGCCTGCTTTGGATTCTGTGTCTCCCTCCCTCCTCCCTCTCTCTCTCTCTCTCTCTGCCTCTCTGCCCCTCCCCCACTCATGCTCTCTCTCTGTCTCAAAAGTAAGTAAACATTAAAAAAAAAAGAAGTGAAATCCTATGGTATCTGTCTTTCAGTGACTGGCTTATTTCACTTAGTACAATGTCTGCAAGTTTCATCCATGTTGTAGCCTATGTCAGAATTTTCTTCCCTTTTAAGGCTGAATAATATTCCATTGTAAACACACACCACCTTTTTATCCATTGATGGACATTGGGGTTGCTTCCCCTCTTAGCTATTGTGACTAATGCCGCAATGAACATGGATGGGCATCTGGCTGTCTCTTCTACTACAAGTACATTAGAATTATTTTAAAAAATTTTTTTAATGTTTTATTCATTTTTGAGACAGAGAGAGATAGAGCGTGAGCAGGGGAGGGACACAGAGAGAGCGAGACACAGAATCCGAAGCAGCTCCAGGCTCTGAGCTGTCAGCACAGAGCCCGACGCGGGGCTCGAACTCACTAACCATGAGATCATGACCTGAGCTGAAGTCGGACACTCAGCCGACTGAACCACCCAGGTGCCCCAGGAGTACATTAGAATTATTATCCAGAAAGCAAAAAGAGCCGAAAGCATAAAGCTCCACCTTGCCACAATGGCAAAAAATCTGCTGCCTACTCTGTCGCTCACTCTGGAAGCTGCTTGCTAGTGTGAAAGTTATTTTGCATAAAATTATCTATTAACTCAAAGCTTTCAACTTCTATTTAAAGCTCCACTTTAAAGTTTGATTTTTTTTTTTTTTTTTTTTTTTTTAGTCCTTCAGAAGTTTTTATTATCTGAAAGTACTCAGAAATGTCTCCATTCATCTAGGATCTCTAGAATACTTTATTCTCGAACAAGGGTATCCTATAATTCACACTAATATGCAAGCGACTGTTGAACACTGTCCCTACCCAGCCTTTGCTTTTTTTTTTTTTAATTTTTTTTTTCAACGTTTATTTTTATTTTTGGGACAGAGAGAGACAGAGCATGAACGGGGGAGGGGCAGAGAGAGAGGGAGACACAGAATCGGAAACACCAGCCTTTGCTTTTAAAGCCAATACATCTCTACTTGGTGGGATTGAAAGTAGGTATTAAAAGGAAATCTGTGGGCAGAGGTCCTTCCTTAAATCAGTAATTCCCAGCCCCTTTTCCAGTAGGGCAGACAAGTAAGAAAATCACCATGCCAATCCCAGTTAATGACAAGTGTCTGCTTGCTTTCACTTCTCTCTCCCACTCAAGAACGCATACAATACAAGTGGATACAATGGCGTTGTTATAGGGATAACCTTGAATTTTCTCCGCTCTATTTTTTTCAAAAAGGTAAATCGTTTGCAAACTCCAGTATTTTAACTATTACTAAAACAAATCACCCACAAACCACCTTACAAATGATTCACTCCACCAGTATGAACACGCTGTGGTTGAGAACTTTTGCCTTAAATGGTGATACTGCTGTTCTGGGTATTGTGTGTTCAGCCTTGGAAGGGGTAATGAGAGGTGAGTTTGTGGTTCCCCAATTCCTACTTTCCAACTGGGGAAAGGCAGAGAAAGAGCAACGGAAAAGAGCAACAGTTCCTTGAGACATCAGGGGTCTTGAATTTACTGTCAGTCTCCCTACAAGTTCGGTTATTTGGAGAGCCCTGAACGACAAGCCCCAAGTATCTGGAGCAGGAATAATGGAACTCCTGGAGATTCTGGAACAGTTTAGATAGAAGACTCTAGGGGTTAAAACATGCACTTTGGAGGCAGACAAATGTGGCTTCGAGTCCAAGCTCTGCTACTTCTGAAGTTTGTGAAGTTAGGTAAGTTAGTTAACCGGTCTGATCTTCAATTTTCTCATCTGTAAAATGGGCTTCAAAACAATCGACTTGAGGAAATCTGATGTTCTCATCTGTGTAGAATTCCTTCTTTAGTCCCTTCTTTCCTGTGGGCAACCCATGCTATGGGGTTTGAGTGGGGTTCACCTCCTCCCAGCTGGGTGTATCCACTCAAAGAATTTCATCCCCCGCAGGACGGAGTCTGATTCAGGGAGAAGCAAGTGACTCCAACTGGCCAATCAGATCTTTCCGATGGGGCTACTGAGGAAGACAGATTTTTCTTGTCTGCTTTAGCTACTGTGTAGATAGGAGTATGGGGGAGGGGGGTGGTAGCCATTATCCTACTATGTGGGAATAAGCTATCCAAAGCATGGAGCCTAGTAGAAATAAGCAGAGGTTAAAAAGGAGAATGCCCCAATGAAATTGTTTGATTCCTGGTTCCAGCCATGTCTGGTTCCTCAGTTTGAGTCCATAAACTCCCCTGTTTGTTTAAAACTAGTCTGAGTTGGCTTTCTGACATTCGTAATCGGAAGTCTTGACTAGTAGGCTACCTCAGGCTGTTGTGGGACTAGTGCCTGCAAAGGGACCTGGTGCTGGGTCATGGTGTCACCTCTTCATCTGGGCCTTGGTCATCACGAGTCTTAAGGCCCGTAGAAGCCAGAGAGCCCCTCTTTTTGTGTGCGTGGGGTGGGGGGCAGGGCAGCAAATAAGAGCCTATGCGACTTTCCTTTCTCCTCTCTCCTTGCTCCATCAATGTGCACATGACTCTTGTTCTGGAGCGAAAAGTACCGCCAGGTACAGCTCTTTGAATGAACTGCTGACTGTTTATACAGTTTTCAGGAACTGCTATGAGCATCGCATGTCTGTACAGGGTTGATAAGGTTGTAGGTTTTACATGATTTTTTTCATTAAATTCCATTTATGGAACCATAGAATATTAGAGCCGGGAGGCACCCAACAAGAGGAGGTGTCTGGATGGACCCTCAGGACTGCCCCCTGGCGACCACCCATGGCTGGTTTGGCCACCAGCCCCAGGACCCACGGCCAACTGGCTGAAGCAGGTCTGTACCTAGTGTCCTGATTCCCAGTTCTCTGGGGGTTCCACCCTCAAAATTGATCTGGGCCTCTTCTCAGCTGGATATCCAGGCCCCTCCTCCCTCTTGCCGAGCACCCATCTGGGGTGCAGCCCCCAAGGGGCCTGCCTTACTCACATATTAGGTGGGGAGCTGACCCCGGCCAGGTGTTCTGAGTAGCATGGCCGAGCCCTTACCTGCTCTAGCAGTGGACTCTCCCCCGCCCCTCCCCCCTCCCATTCCTCTCCTCGCTCTCTGTTCTCTACCTGTCCCTTTCTCCCCATTGTTCTGTAACTCCATCCCTCTCTACCCCCCTTCATCTCCTTGCCTTCCCCCTCACTTCTTTTTTTCTCCGTTTGGACTCCCACCTCTTTCTCTCGGCCCCTCTTCTCCTCCTTACCTGGTCTGGTTGGCCCACTGCTCCTGGGAGCTTAAGTTCTAGATGGGGGGGCTCATGTTCTGAAGCCAGAATTTCCCAAAATGTGATCCAATGACCAACAATTCCACTAGCTGTTAACAGAGACATTATGTGTTTAAAAAAGATTTGTTATCAAGTTTCATGCGTAAGAACTTAAATTCAAACTTGGGTGTATAAGAACTGTCATATTACCTTACTTAAAGTCAGTGTGACTCTGAACCTCAGCCTCCAACCCGACAGGCTAATGGGAAATTCTCCTTGTTGTCACTGAGAGTTCTTCCTGATCCTGCCCTCCCCCTCCAGGGTTATGACAATGTCCTGAGGTATGGCCTAGAGCAGGACCCTTAGTGTAGGCACCCATGGGCACATGATGGAAAGTAGTTTTGTGTGCCTGTGCCCGGCTTGGGCATGGAGAGCTTAGCTGGGGCCAGAGTCTCAGTATCTAGAGCACCTCTCAGGTCCTGACAGTTTCTATTGGGCCCTGGTGTCAGCTTCTCCAAGAAGTCTCTACCCTTGCTCCCCTTTCACTCGGGAGAATTTCCAGCTGTTCCCTGTTTTGGCCTCCTCCATTTCCACCAGGCCAAAACAGTCACCTTTTCCCTCCGCTTCTGAGAGGATCAGGCAGAATTTCTCCCAAAGTCAGGAAAGGCTGTGTCAACACCTAGCTCCTGAGATTCATTCCACAAAATAACTTTCCCCTCAGTGAAGAGGGAATGGAAGGCTGGTTACTTTCTCAGGGAGCAGGGGTTGGGGGAGGAAAACTGGGGTAAGAACAAAATGCAAACATGTTATCTCGGGAACTTGCTCTATCCTCGAAGAGAGACAAGTCCCTTCTCGGAGAACTTTGCAAGGCCGCTGCACACTGTGAACCTCCAGGAGGCCGAGAGAAGACCTCTCCTATTGTGTTTGACCTGGGAATTTCTCTGTCAGCATCTCAAAGGCTCGCTCCCCAGAACACACCTTGGGAAATTCTGCATTAGCAGTTCGCTAAGGCTTCCTAACTCTGGCCTTGCTCTCAGCATGGACCAGTTTGTGACACCGCCTGGTGGACAAGTGGAAAGAGAGAGACACTGAAGTGTGGTGGCAAGGCGTGGGCTGAGGGTTCAAGTCCTGGCTCTGCTACTTTCACACCATCCCCTAGGGGAACTTAGCTTCTCTGAGGCTCAGTTTTCTCATCCGTAAAGCAGGGTCAGTGTTAATACCTGCCTAGTAGGATGGGGTGAAGGTTACGCGAGGGAAGGCCCAGCAGCGTCTAGAGCAGCTCCTAGAATACAGCAGACAGCCAACATCGAGAGGGACGTCGTCCTTGTAAGCACTGTTGTAAGTCAGCCTGAATCCGGAGGGTCTGTGGGTAGCGAAGTGACCATCCAAGTGGGCTTTGGAGAGGTTCACTGGAACCAGACCCTGCCGGCCCCAGCTGGAGGAACAGGGCTCGGGGGAGTGTCATTCCTCCCCAGCATAGTTTGTTAGCATGGCGGCTTTTCCTAGCTCGTCAGCATGGCGCCTTTTCCTCAGCCCGAAGAAGTGTATTAATAAGGCTGCTTCCAAGACTGTGATAACAAACAAACTAACAGAAGCAAAAACAGAGATCAGAGACACTGACCTGTCAACTTAGAGCACAGGCCCCAATCCCCATCTTTTCTCCTGCATTAGAACATGGCGTCCCTGCTGTGAGGAGGCCCTTGTGACCAGAGGACTCGTCGGGACCTGAATTAGGGCAGTGTCAGGAGAGACGGGAGAGCGAGGAGAGCTATCCCCGATAATGTGGAACGAGAGCCTCTCCACCAGCTTGCCCTGCTTGCTGCCTGCGCTGCTTTTCTTCATGGGGCGTGGGGGTGTCCATCAGTCTCGCATCCTCCAGCTGCGCCTGACAGGTAGTTCCTGGAGGCAGGGATTGGGCAGAGAAGTGGTTCAAAGCTGGTGTTCAGAGGGATGGGGAACCTCATTCATTTCTGCATCCCTTACGCTCAGCACAGGGCTTGAGTCAGTCTTCCACGGCCCCTCAGGAAGGGGTGCTAAATGAACAGAAGCATCCCCTGCTTCCTCATGGCCTCTGTCCCCAGGGCTGCAGGGCTGACAGGCAGGGATGTGGGCGCCTGACACAACACAGCTCCCACCGTCCCCTCCACCCCATCCACGGCTGGCTAAGGAGCCTGAGAAAGGGGGTGGAGACCCTGAAGCGAGGTGACGGGGCTGTCCCCGCCCCCTTCCCCCCTCCCCGCTCTCCCTGCGCTGCCTCTGACCCCTTAGCTTCTTTGCAGCCCAGATTAACAGCATACGAAAGGAAGCTTGCTTCCAACACGAAGCCATTTGCACAGGCACAGCTGGTGTTGTGTTTGGCCCCTCCTAACATCGCTTCGGGAACGAAGTGATTTCGGCGGCAGTATTAGGAACAGGCTGTCGAATAGTAACGGCACATTAATTTTGAGCCTGTGCAGAGGTACACGTGGCAGTTCTGGGCTTAGACATTTTGTTTGTGTAGAATGGAGGCTATGACAGCTTCCTCCCTCCGTCAGTCTTCACTCACCTTTGGTTTGTGGAGCAGCGCCGGGCTGTCTTCAACAGCTTGGTTCCCCGTGACAGGATCCACAAGACACAGGGTTCTGCAGGGTGGGAATCATGGCCTCACAATCATCAAATCGTAGACGGGCCTTGAGTATCAGTCTAATACCAGAGCCTTATTTTATGATGTTGGACCCGAAACCCAAAGATGTAAAGGAACTCAGGAAAGGACGGAGTTCATGCCAGAGTAAGGACAAGCAAAACCCAGGGCTTCTGACTCCCACCCAAGTGCTTCCCCTGCATAGAATCTCTTCCCAGGGTCTGTGTGGTCTGGAATCCTCTTACCTGAACTCTGCAGAAGGGCTGTCCCCCGTGAGTCAGATCTCCCTTGGGCTGGGCTGCACTGAGCCTCCAGGAATCCAGTTCTGGTGAATCACTGCTCTGACACGTTTGGTGCAGCCCTGTTCATACACGGGGCCTTGCTCACTGGATGGCAGGCCCACATCTGCCCTCTGACCCTCCTCCCCTTCATCTGCTTCTCCAGCCTCTTCTTCCTTCTCTTCCTTTAAGAAAGCCATAGCTCCACTCCTGGGGGGCTGGGCTGGGGCCTGCCTCAGAAGCCCACTCTTGAAGCTGGAGAGAGCCCCAGTGATCATCTTGTCCAGTGCCCTGGGAGGAAACTGAGGCTAGAAACACCAGCCTGAGGCCACACAGCTAGGGAGCAGCTGGCTGAGGTTAGAACCCAGGACTCTGGACCCGGTCTTAGTACCCTTCCCTCCTGAGCCCACCACTTGAGAGAAAAGACCCGCATAGCCTAGGCGGGGTTCCTCAGAGTGGGGCCTGTGGACAAATGGCCTCAGACTCACCCGGGAAATCTGCCTACAATGCAGGTTTCTGAGAGCCACCCAGACGGGGAAGATGAGGAGATCAGAACCCTTGGGCTGGGGGCCAGGAATCTGCTTCTGAAACGCCACATCCTTTGAGAGCCACTGAGGCATATGTTACAATCGGTTGTGAAGGGTGTTGCAAGTAATTTGCTACTAATAATACTTGAAGCTTTGAATAGAACGGATACAATAGCAGTGCTCTCACTGTACTTGCATAATGATTAGCTTCCTTGACCAGCAGAGAAACTTACTGAGCTGCAGCCAACCCTCAGGGATAGAGGCAGGCCCTGCAGTCTGCATTTTTCTGCACCCCAGGCACCAGACCTCTGTGTTCTGGCCTCCCCTAAATGGATATCTGAGGGAAAGAGATGAGCACACAGCTTTGGAGACAAGACAGGCAGAAGGAGGTTTGATTCCAAGCTGCACGGCTCACTAGCTGTTCATCACCCCCCTTGACTTCGCTGGGTTTCAGTTTCTTCATGTGTAAATTGGGAATAATAGTTCCTACCCCTGAGGGGTGTTGTGAAGATTAAATGAAAACATCCTAACGTCTGTGAGTTGGAGCAAAATGAATGTGCAGGGGTCCACAGCTCCCCCCAGCCTGCAGCCGGGCACCTGGGTGTGGCCCCTGGCTTGTTCCTCTTCCCCACTCCCAGGACAAAGGACCCTCAGGGTTGGGATTCCAAAAGAACTGCATTCCCGGGGGCACCTGAGGGGCTCAGTCAGTTAAGTGTCCGACTTCTGATCAGGTCATGATCAGGCTCAGGTCTATGGGTTTGAGGCCCACACCGGGCTCTGTGCTGACAGCTCAGAGCCTGGAGCATGATTTGGAGTCTGTGTCTCCTTCTCTCTCTGCCCCTCTCGCACTTGCGCTCTGTCTCTCTTTGTCTCTCTCTCAAAAATAAACATTAAAAAACTTAAAAAAGAAGAAGAAAGAGAACTGCATTCCCAAGGGGGCGATGCTTAACACAGTGCCTACCCCTGAGAAAGGGCTCACTAAATGGAAGTGACAGCGTTAGTCCCTGTCACTGTCATCTTTACTGCCTCCCACCTTGCCTCTTTGGCCTTTGGGGACTGTGGCCAGAGCTGGGATCCCCTTCCTCTCTCCCCCCTCCTCCATTGCAGAAGCTTCTGCCCCAGCCCTGAATCCACTTGAGAGAGAACAGACGGACGCAGGGCGGGGCGTCCAGCAGGGGGCTAGCTTTGTAATAAATAAAAGTCACGCCCCTGGCTCTTGAGAAGCTTCCCGCAAAGGCGAGATGGAATGCTAAGCCCAGGGGATTTTTTTTTTTTTTTGATTCTTTGATTGTACCCAATTCCACCCTGCTCTTATACACTGCCTGCCCCCTTCTAGGATGGATGGGAAGGACAGAACACAGAAGCAGCATGTTTGGGGATCCCAGCGGGCTGTCTTATTCCCACACAACCCCCTTGATCTTACTCTAGACTGTGGTTACCTCCAGATCTGAGCACTCAGTGGGCTGCTTGGGTGCAGTTTCAATGTATCAATAGGCAACCTTTCACCGATAATGACACCCGGCAAGGAACTAATTTTCTTATTCACTGCACACCAGCCTCATTAAGGCCTGGAGTACATGAAACATCTCAGGAGGACAAGCTCCAGGGCGGGAGAGCTTTCTCAGAGTGTCACCTCCTCAGGGTGTCACCCCAGTAGGGGCCAGGAGCCTGGTCGGTCCATTTCCTGCACCACAAACAAATTCTAAACAAGCCTCAAAATGGAAATAATGAGAGATGTCGATGCCAGATCGATACCCCTCAGAGCACACTTGTGAACAGAGGCTATGACAGCGGCCGAGGTGCCCAGGATTCGGGTGTGACCGGGTCCTGGGTGAGCGCCAGCTTCGGTTTCTGGTTGCAGACCCCAGAGAAAGGCTTTGAAAGAGCCTTTGCCCCTTCTCCCCCTATTTTGCAGACGGTGCCTGACTCCCCTGCCGGTGACCTTCTCCCCACTCGTCCGGCAAAGGCAAAGGCGCTCATTTGTGCTGGCCAGGCTCACATCAAAGGTGGCTGAAGATACAATTTGTAGGAATCCGGTTGCCTTTAATTATCCATACCCTCGGGGTGGGGGCCTTGGGGACAGGATCATTTTTTTTAACTGCACTTTACCCAGAAAGGACCATGTGACTGCAGACAGTCTGAGATGATTAAAGATAAGATTGGTGGTGGGAGGTGAGGTTGGGATAGGGTTAAAGAAGGGGTGGATTTCTAATCTGTTTTAGCTTGTTTGTTCTTAAAAATCCCTTGGATGCAGACAAGCTCAGAGGCAGAGGCAACTCAGATAGGCCCTTGCTATCCATAGGTAACTGGACTTACAGTAAAACCTTGCAACCAACCTGTGCGTGCACAGGAGAGAGGTCCATCCTACTTGGGGGCATTTAGAAGGCTTTACAGCTGGCTCGGATCAGGCTTCCCCTTTTCTGGTGACATTTTCCCTTGCAGGGATGACTGTGGCTCAGACAGGCTAGCCTTCTCTCCGTGACCGAAGGAAGAGTAGAAGACACGATCCAGAGGAATCAAAGCCCCTGCCCCATCATCCCCACACCCCCTCTAACGACATACCACATATGCCCCTGGAGAACACTGGCGTTTTGTCCTCCTCAGCAGCTTCCATTCAATTACAACCACACGACTCTAGGAAGCCTTCCTGACTGTCCCTTCAGCTTCTGAGCGGGTGTCTCTCCTCTGTGTGTCCTTGGCACTCTGGGATCACTTTTGATAGTTTTATTTAACAAACACATGCAGTACTCGCTAGCACTTTAGGAATACCTACTCATTGAATCCTCACAATAACCAATAAGGTAGTTACTATTATTGTGCCTATATTATAGATGAGAAAACAAAGGCATCGAGAGACTGGGCAACTTGCTCAAGGTCACACAGCGTGTAAGTGGCAAGGCCAGAACTCAGATGCAGTGTGGTTGCGGATTCTGGGCTTCTAACTGATATAAGGTGTTGGGGTCTAGGAGCGAATGGTCAAGAAAGAATTCTTGAGCCATCTTCAGTGCAAAAAAGGTGGTTTTATTAAAACACGAGGACAGGACCTGGCATTGTGAGGAGTGACTGATTATATATACTTTCAAGTAGGGAGGGGGTCAGGGATAGTGAAAGTCTCTAAGGAATTTGGGGGCAAGTTTTCCAGGACCTTAAGGGCTAGCTGTTGTTACGATAAGGTCATTTATTACTGCCTAGTAAACCCTTAGATGAGACCCTTCAGATGTATATCAGGGGACCATATGCTTGGAGGATGATTGCTAAACATATATCCTGGGGGGTGGGGGGTGGGGGGTGATAAAGGAAGTTTCCAAAGGGATTTTTATATATTAGAGAAGACTTACGGGATCCTGGAGGTCAAGCTAATGTCAAGCTAAAGTTGCCTTTTGTCTCTAACAAAGTGTTAACATCAAGGCAGTTGAGTTCCTGGAGGAAGGTCACCCTGCCTGTCTTAAGTACTTGTCAATGAATGGGCTGCAGAGGGAATTTAATTTTTTCTATATTTCTTTTGCTTTGTTCTCCGCATCACTAAGCACTTTGCTAAACTGCATTTACACATCTGCAAATGCCTTGTTGAATGGTCCATTTATAGATCTTTGCCCTTCACCAGCCTGTGAGTTCTGAGGGGCTAGAATTCACTGCTGGGCATAATTGATGTTCTAGACCCTTCTAGGATACCATGCCCTGTGTAGAGTCCTATCTCAAATCGAGGTGGAGCACCCAACAACCAGGAATTTTCTCCTGGATCCAAGAAAGGAGCTGTTATGAGTTGAATTGTGTCCCCCCATCCTTCCACCAATTCTTATGTTGAGATCCTACCCCCCAGTACCCTGGAATGTGACTTCATTTGAAAATAAGGTCTTTGTAGAGGTAACCAAGTTAAAATGAAGTGATTAGGGTAAGCCCTAATCCAAAATGTCCTTATAAAGAGGGGAAGTTTGGACATGGAAACACTGATAGGGGGAGACAATGTGGAGATTCAGGGAGAAGACGGCCATCTGGAAGCCGAGAGGAGAGCCCTGGGACAGGTCCTTTCCTCACAGCCCATAGAAGGAACCAACTGTACAGACACCTTAATTTTGGACTTCAGCCTCCAGAACTGTAAGACAATAAATTTCTGGTTTTCAAGTGGCCCAGTCTGTGATACTTTGTTATGGGAGCCCTGGGAATCTAATACAGGCACTTAAATGAGGGTCAAAGACAGCAGCCCCTAGGATCAGCAGCATTGCCCGGTGCTAAGGATCGTCCGCCCACCTTATGCTGCCTTGTCTGGCTCCTCTCTGCTGCCCTCACTCGGGCACCTGATGTATGTAGGCTTAGCCAGGACCATGTCCTGGCACAGGACCAAGCGACCCCTTAGTCACCCCCATCCTTGGCCCCGATGCTTGTCTTACCCTTCCCACGCACCTCAGTCCCAGGCACTAGACTCTTGCTGGACCACATGCTGTCCCACAGAGACAGTACCAGCTTCTGCAAGGTACCTCCCTGGGTTCAAACCCCACGGCCGGCACTTATTATCTCTGCAGTCAAGGGGCAAGTTTTCTAACCAATCTGAATCTTTCTTATCCAAAAACGGAGATAGTGCTACCTGCCCATAATTGACATATGCTGGTTTTGACCGCTCATTTCTATCAGCATTTGGATTTCCTTTGGGAAATTCTTATTTCTTGCTGGGTAAAATTTTGACAGGATTGTGAATGGAGGTGATCTGTCTTTCCCCAGCCAGCGAGGGCGTGGACCCCAAGTTAGGCCAATCAAACTCTTTTCCTGGGCTTTGAATCTGGAATAGTCTGGCGCATGAATGGAAACATGCCTGCCTGTTCCCTCTTGCCTGGTCTGTGTCCTGTCTGGATGTTTGTCCATTAAGCTTGACACTTTAGACTCCAATGAACTTTCACTGCCTTTTATATGTACAACTGCCCCTGAGAAGTGATACTTGTTGTGGGTGACACCACCTCCTTGCCTGCTCTTGCCCTGGGCCTTCCATACCCAGCATCCTACCTAGACCCTCCCCATCCTCTCTTCTAGCAAGTTTCCTGTGTTCTCTGAGCTCCAGGGTGCTACCCATGGAGAGAGAGACCCCAGAGGCCAGGGGAGAGGCTGAGCCAGGGAAAGCTATTGGTATCACTTTTGTCTGTTTTATATACTCAAGTTCCACATGAGACTTCAGTTAAGAGAAAAAAAGGTCATCTCCTGAAAAAAAAAAAAAAAAAAGGCATCATCTTAGATCTTTCTATTGCTCTAACGTTGAAGCTTTCTGTTTGTTCAGAACTCAGTTACTCGTTCACTTACTATTTACGTAGTGCCTGCTCTGTGTGAGGCATTGTGCTGGATGGTTGGGATGCCAGGTGAGGAAACTCGGCTTCCGTCCTCCAAGGGCTCATGAGCTAGAGGAGTGTCCCTCAAACGCAGTATTCTCACAGGGCACTCAGGGAGCTTGTTAAAATAGATCTGATTCGGTAAATCTGAGTTAGGGCCTGAAGGTTTGCATTTCTAACCAGTTCTCAGATGATGGAATCAGGAACACAGTGCTCCTTCATGCCTTCTGGATGCTTCTAAAAATCTTAATGCATGAGCCATGATGAGATCAAGCATCTATAGTTTTTTAAATTTTTTTAGGTTTATTTATTTTTGAGAGAGAAAGATAGAGACAGAGCATGAGTAGGGGAGGGGCAGAGAGAGAGAGAGAGGGAGACACAGAATCTGAAGCAGGCTCCAGGCTTTGAGCTGTCAGCACAGAGCCCGACGCGGGGCTCGAACTCACGGACCGCGAGATCATGACCTGAGCCGAAGTCGGACGCTTAACCAACTGAGCCACCCAGGTGCCCCTAGTATCTATAATTTTTAAATAGTCTCAGTGAATCCAGTGTATAGCCAAGGTTGAGAACCATTGACCTATAGAGAGAGGCAGACTGTATTAGTTTTTTATGGCTGCCATAACAAATTGACATAAATTTAAGTATCTAAAACAACCCAAATTTAGTATCTCACAGTTCTGGAGGTCAGAAATTCAAAATAAGTCTCACTGTATCAATCTCACTAAAATCAGGGTATAGCTGGGGCTGCGTTCCTTTCTGGAGACTTCAAGTAAAAACCTTTTTTCTTGCCTTTTCCAGTTTCTAGAAGCTGCCACATTTCATGGCTTGTGGCCCCTTCCATGACTCTGATCTTTCTCACATTGCATCACTCTGGCTTGCTGCCCCTCTCTTTGATTTGTAAGGACCCTTGTGATTATATTCAACTCACCCAGATAATCCAGGATAATCTTCCCAGCTCAAGGTCAGCTGATTAGTAAGGTAGCATAACATATTTATGAATCTTTGGGATTAGAACATGGACATCTTTGAGGGGACCATTATTCTTCCCACCACACAGACACGAAATAAGAGTAAGTCGTACAATGTGGTTCTGCCTTGAAGGGGATAATGAAAAGGTGGGGCGGTTCTTACCCAGGCTTGGAAAAGGGAGAGGAGACATGGTCTGGAAGGATTTTCTGGGGGAAAGCACTGCAAAGATCTGTACTGGCTCTAGAGAGATGATTGTCAAATGGCCAGGAATACCACCCAAAACAACTATCAGTGGCTTGAAATTAGCCATGGGAGGAATATTTACATCACGGAAAACAACGAATGCTACCAATTAGCCATGTTTTTCCCTTCCCCAGAGAATCTGTTGTTAAACATTTACCAGCATACCACTGACGAGGTGCCCCAGAGTTGAGTCTAAAAGAGTAGACATGAACAGATAGGTAAGACACTTAACCTTTGAAGTATGTCTGCTCTTATCAAACACAATATAAATTCCCACTGGACAAGACCCAAATTTCAGTGCCTCTAGAGCAAGGCTTCTTAGGCCCTGAAATGCACACAGATCACCTGAGGATCCTGTTAAAATGCAGATCTGATTTAGGAGTTCTAGGCGAGGCCAGAAAAGAAAAGTCTGCTTTTCTAACAAATTCCTGGGTGATGGCTGGAATGCTCATCCAAAAAGCATATGCGTAGCCAGATTCTAGAGCAGTGGTGTCTGAAAGTGATCACAAAGCAATCCACTGGTAGAGAGAAGATGATTCTAGAATTTCTATTCGCACACCTTACCTACTGATGATGCCACTGATCATTATTTTATGTACATTGGGGAAAACTTGTAAAAACTACCAATTAAACTATGACATGCTATTAATTGTAAGATGCATCCTAACTCCAGAGATATTACAATGTGACAAAAATGCATGTCTTTGAATCGATAAAATGCAGTATCTGTACTTAAAATTTTTTTAAATAAGAAATTACACTTAGCAATATTCACTACATGGACTGATGTCAGAACTCCTCCTGGCCCACATGGACGGTTCTGAACGTGTATAGTCCAGAGAGACCCAGAAGCAAAAGTAGGGGTCCCACACCCAAAGGGAGTGGTACCCTCGCTTGTCAATGCACTTTTGTTGTTTACCCATTATTTTTAGTTTTTATTGAGTCAGAGATTATGTCTTCTCGTTTTAACTAAAATAGCCTTCATAAAACAGACGAATGGTTTAAAAGGATTCCTGTGGTTTGAAGTTAACACCAATAATATAAGCCTCAGTGAGCAATAAAAAAGGCAGAACTGACATTTCTCCTCTTCGTGCGAGTTCTGCATCTGCCAGATTATGCAATAAAAACAATGATGGTCTAATCAGACCTGACAAGACATTGGGGGGAATAAAAGAGAAATGATCAGAAACACTTTTTGAAATGTGGCTTTACCTCCATTTTTATTATGGATGCATGTCCCCCTTGAGACCATGAGTATTAGTTATTATGGTGGGACTTGTATATAATTCACACACACACTTAGGGAGAGCGGTCTGCTTACTGCAGGTACCCAGGGACCCTTGCTGATGGAGCTTCCACCAGCTTGAATGCCCTGGGGGTGCTCACACCAGCAATTAAATGCTCTGGTCTGAAAGTGGCACAAGGGGTTTTTTCTGTTTGTTTACAATTCATTGGCCTAAGCCAACCATATGGGCCCAAATACAAGGAGACCCAGAAGTGCCACCTGGCAAACAGGACCAATGACAGCCCTGAGTATTTTTTCTTCACGAGTTGTGTGTCTCCTGCTCATCTGGGGTCATGATCATTGCCAAATACAGACAGCGCGTGATGCCCTATGTTAGAAGAAGCTGCCCTCATAAGCCTGTTTAGCCCAGAAAAATCCTGTCTGGGCTTTGCATGGCATTTGACTATGAAGATGTCTAATATTTGGAGGAATTGTCCAGTTTATGAACAGATGATAAAGCCAAATCATGAAGAAATCACCTTGAAAACTTGTCTAACCCTCTTCTGTTCTGGAAAGTGACAAGATTCCTTCCCAGCCTTGTGCCAAGAACAGAGTTAAGGAGATCTCTCCTCCTGGCTGCAGTGGGCGCGAAGACAAAACAAATTTGGACTTTATCACCTTGAAGAATGGATTTAGTCAGTGGGGAGGATCATGCCCAGGACGATCTGGAAGCAAGGGTCATTCAGAAAAACCAAAAACCAAAAACCAAACAAACAGACACCCGGGGCAGATCATCTGCCTGAAGAGAATCCAGAGTTATAAGGAATGTTTTCCACCTACAAAGGTTATATATACGTCCCGATTTTTAAAAAGAGCTCCCAGTGGTATAATAAGCCCCCGAGGAGAGATACTTTGGGGCGACTCCGGAGGAATATGTCAGAGCTGAGTCTTGCATGAGGCAAACTTCATTCACATGCAATACTGAGCAAATGAGTGGGAAACAAAAGATGATGTTGAACTAGGATGTAATTACTCATCTGTAGTGGGCTTCCAGCCTGCATCCTGTCTTCATCAGCAACTGGAGTCCTGTCCCAAGTTTCCCTTCCTGGGAGCGGGTGATGTTTGGAAGGAGCAGTAGCTGGGGGAGGTCACCACCGCGTGCCCCAGGGAGGAGACAGCATGCTAGGCAAGAAGTCGTTCTTGGAGTATTTGCTGTGAGGCTGGGGGTGGGGGGCGGCAGCCCCGGGAGCAGATAAACAAGGGGGTCTGCTCTGGAAGGTTGTGCTGTCCTGAAGCTGTAGCTAGTTTGGCCTATTGAATTCATATCAAAGCTGGGATTTTAATAAATTAGCTGAACATGAAAGTTTTTTTAAAATGTTTATTTATTTTTGAGACAGAGAGACCGAGCATGAGCAGGGGAGGGGCAGAGAGAGAGGGAGACACGGAATCCGATGCAGGCTCCAGGCTCTGAGCTGTCAGCACAGAGCCCCATGCGGGGCTCGAACCCACAAATCATGAGATCATGACTTGAGCTGAAGTCAGACAATTAACCGACTGAGCCACCCAGGCGCCCCTCTAAATATGAAAGTTTTAAAGGGCTTTGCAGTTTCTTCGGAGAAGTCTTACCAGAAACTCGAAGGCCAGGTTAGGTGCCTCACCTCTGTGCATGCCATGGTCTATTATGGTGCTATCACCATGCTAGAATAATTGTGTACATGTAATTGTTGCTCTCTGCCCACTGGACTGTGAGATCCGAGAGAATGGAGACTGTATCATCCCCCTGATGTGTGACACATAACATGTACTTGGCATATTTGATTGAAAGAATGTGTAGATGGGATGACTCATTTCAAGCCCTCAACTGAAAACGCTATTGAAATCCCTTGGAGGGCCTATCGCTATGTAGGCTTTGTTTACAGCAGGGCTCCTTAGCCTGGAGTCTACTCCATGCACCCCGTGGTAGGGGGTTCAGTTCAAGCACGGGATTCAGTGTGGGTTGGGTATGTTTGATGAAACTGAAGGCAATATTTTATGTGCATGTTCATTTTTCTGGAGAGAGTGCCCACCACAGCTTTTCTTTTCAAAATGACTCATGGCCTCAAAAAGGCCGAAGAAATTCGTAGGCTTGTGTAATGTTTGGCCTTGGCCCTAGCGGAGGAGGAGGGATGGGAATGAGTTCTGGTTTTGCAGGATAGCCCCTGCCGTCTGCTGGAGATACGGAGAGGCAGACAGTCATTGCTAGGCCCTGCCTAGTGCATGCAAATCCATGCCTGAATTTGAGTCTTGGAGTTTTGCCATTTTGGATTTTAGAAGGCAATGAGCAGTGGAAGAGACCTTGGACAGCAGCAATCCCAAAGAGAAGCACTCAGAGATGTTGAAGTCAAGGAGATAGGGAAGTTGCCATGATACGAGAATTGGGGTGTGCAGGAGATTCTGGAGACCAGAACTGGGATAACAAGGTGAATGTGACAGGGAGGCCATTTCTGCTCTTATGGAGGAAGATCTTTCTCCCAGTTAAAACTGCTTGGAAACGGAATGGTCTTTTCTTCTAAGGTAGTGAGTTCCTCGTCACTAGAGAAATTCAAGCAAAGGCTGAATGAAAAAATAGTGGGGCTACAGTGGAGCAATATCCTAAGGCTCTGAGTTTTCTCTTTTCAGTGTCTCCTTCCCAGTAAGTCCATTCATCTTGAAAGGCAAAATTTCACTTTTCTTCATTTGGTTCCTGTTCTTCATTTGGTTCCTGAAAGAGACTCTCTTTCACCAGCTTCACCCATGGTGTGTAAGCTTTTCGTCTCCAAGCTGAAGTCAGAGGGGTGTGCAGGCAAGCTGATTCTAAATAAATGGGTGAGATTCTGAGCAAAATCTCTCTGAATAATATACTGAAATATATGCTTCTAAAATGTGAAACAGATAAGCAAAATCGCTTTTTTTCTGATGTACTCTGTTTTCTTGAACATCCTAGAAGCAACCGCTCTTAAAGATTGAACTGTCGGAGCCAAAGGCTCTGAAATTAATGGAATGCAATTTTCTGCCATTTGTGATGAATTTCTGGCCTCTTTATGCACATGAAAGTCTTAGGGATGAGCAGAAGCGAAGCTACTAACCAAGAGGTTATTTCGACAAGCTTCTTCCAGCCATCCCTCTATTGTCTTTTCCTGATCACAGCTTTTTGTTTTGCACTGAATAACAATAAAATAAAAAATGAGAACAAGTGAGAGAGAAAACCAACGACGCAATGTTCAGCCAACAATGCAAACAGAATAAAAATGTTCTTCGATTTTAGACAAAAGGAGAAGAATTTCGTTAAGGGCAAAAAAAAAAAAAAAAATCGTGCAACTTTACAAAAAGCAGCATTGGGAATACCGTAACTTTTCTGAGCCACACAGAGTTTCATCTAGAATGTTATTTTCAGTTCTAATACATCCTTGGGCATTGTGGACAAACGATTCCTGTTTAGATCCTTGTTTCTTCAGGGCTTTGCTCAGCTAAGTTCCTCTTTCAGACTCAGCGCGCAATCCCCTGTCTGGAGGAATCTGATCTTTACTGATCTTGCTTTAAGCATACCATGCTTTTGAACTTGTCTTTGGGCTTCCTCTCCCTCTGCCTGGGATGTCCAATCCTGTGGCCAGCTCGCTTGGACCGCTGGAACTAAAACAGCCCCACCCCCACTCCCACAGCCAGATACTAACCATGCTATCTCCCTTTCCATTATTGTCATGACACATCTCGTGATCTCGTATGCTTACTTATTTGCTTGCATATTATCTGTCTTCCTCAACTGAGACATAATCGCCTTCCTCCGTATAGAGTTTCTCGGCTGCTTTGAAGCATAGGCTGTCAAACTGTACCTACCCAGCCTCCTCCCTTTTTTTTTTGCAATTATCTGATGTTCTCCTAAAGACTTCTCCATTCACAGACTACTTCGTCACCTGATTTACTGTTCCTCTTTCTATCTGTCAGAATTCTTGGTGACTTCCACAGCCATAGAAAACATCTCTGATGTTTCAGTTCCTTGACTTGCTCATTGCCCCTAAGCTTACCCGCCTCCTCCTTAGCCATCCATGCCCATCCGTTCATCTTTACCTATGTCATTGTGTACAGAATCAGGACCTCTAAACCACTGACCCACTCACCCCTCACCCTCTTTCCCCGGCTTGTGCCTGCCTCCCTCTTTACCCAGTTCAGACTCCCACATCCACCTGCAGACTTGCTGCTTTGCCTCATTATAATAAGCTATCTCGCCCCTGTCTCACTCTTGGTAGTTGCCTGGCAAAATTCCAATCCTGATTAGATCCAACTCTTTGCCCGCTCCTCACCTGCAATCATGGCTGGAAAAAATACATACCCAGATTGATTTGTCTCATTTTAAATTCAAGACCACAAACCTCCAATGAGCCCTCGGTGCTGGCGGGCAGCGAGTGCTCCACATTCCCCTAGTTAATTCACTCTTACTCTCCAAGAGGATTATTTCGTACATTCTCCTCTCTCCTCAAACCCCTCCGTACCCATGATCCCCTCACTCTTGGCTGCTAACCTCACATGCCCTTTCACTGAGAAAATAGGAACTCCCACTGGCATGTCCGCCTGCCTGCCTGCACATGAAACCCACACAAGGATGTGTCCATGCCTCCGTTGAAGGCCAAACCTTCCACCTTAGCACTGGATCTCCTCCCCATTCCGTCCTCAAGGACACTGTACCTTTTTCTCCTGCATCATCACTTTCCCCTCCTGGATCACCCTCATCAGCACAGACTGCCGTAAAATCTGTCATCTTAAAAATAAAGGGATCCCTTGACACCACAACTTTCTCCAGCAACCGCCTCACTTCTCTGTGCCCCTTTCTAGCAAAACTCCTTGAAAACTTCACCACACTTGTTAGCTCCACACGCTCACCTACTGTTCTCTCTTGCAAGCTCTCCAATCATGTTTTTCTCCCAGCCTTCCCACAGAGCCATGGTCAAGGTCCCCAGATGTCTTAGCTCAGGCTGCTATAACAAAATGTCACGGACTGGGTGGCTTACACTACAGACATTAATTTCTCATAGTTCTAGAGACTGCAAAGTCCAAAGGTGCTGGCCAATTGCCCTGGCTTGTAGACAGACACTCTCTGCGTCCTTGCATGGCAGACAGAGTACTCTCATTGGCTGTTCTTACACGGGCACTAATCCTATCATAGAGGCCTTACTGCCATGACCTCATCTTAACCTAATCACTTCTCAAAGGCCCAACCATCAAAATGGGGGTTAGCATATCAACCTATGAATTTTGGCGGGGGGGGGGGGCACAAACATTCCATCCCTAACACCAGTGACCTCCATGTTGCCAAATCCAGTGACCCAGGCTCAGTTCTCATTTATTAGATCTCTTAGCTGCATTTGGCACAGCTGATCCTTCTTAAAACAATTTTTCCACTTGGCTCCCAGGGCACCACCCTCTCTTGTTCTCCCACAAGAACACTGGCTCCTCCTTCCCAGTTACCTTTGTGGGGATCCCCTGCCCAGCATCTTAATGGTGCAGGTCACCGCACTCGGTGTTTGGACCTCTGCTCTCTACTGCCCTCTCTCCTTGGATGACCTCATCCAGCCTCACAGCTTTAGAGCTGATCTCTCAGATGTTATCTCCAGCCCTAAGCTCTCTGCTGTACTCCAAACTTGAATATTCAACGGCTTCCTTTTATCTCCACATGACGGTCTAGTGGGTATCTCACACTGGGCACGTGCAAACTGATTACACGATTTCTGTACCACCCTCTCCCCCACCTAAATCTCTCTTTCCCAGGAATCTCCAGCTCCATAAATGATACCACAATTTATCCAGTTCCTCAGATCAACCACCTAAGAGTCATCTTTGACTCCTCTCTCTCACACACCCTACATCTAATTGATCAGCAAATTCTTTTGATTCTATCTTTAAAACAGGTCCAAAATCCAACTAAATGTCACCACATCCACCAATACCATCCTGGTCCATTGGATTATTATGGCACTTTTCTAACAGGTCTCTCTACTTCCACCATTGGCCCTTCCAATGCATTCTCCACATAGCCAGGATGAGCCATTAAAATATAAATCAAATCATGAACACTTGCCCCCAAATTCCAAGGCTTCTCAACACTCTTAGAGTAAAATCCCAGGCCCTTAAGGGTGTCTATGAGAGGCTTTACGTCCCCTCTGCCCAACAGTGCTTTCTGCCACAGTGGAGATATTCTGCATGGATATTATTCAATATGGTAGCCACAAGCCACACATGGCTATTGAGCCCTTGACATGCAGCCAATGCAACTGAGGGATTGAATTTTAAATTTTATTCCATTTGAATCCAAGTTGCCACATGTGGTTAGTGCCTACCATATTGCATATTGTATAGCCTACAGCATCCCCGGTTTTGCCTGCCATCCCCCTCTCTTCTTTCACTTGTTTCCAGCCACATTGACCTTCCTGAGGCTCCCTTGAGCATTTTAAGCACATCCTCACCTCACGGACTTTGCACCTGCTCTTCTCTCTGTCTGGAGTTTACTTCCCCTGAATGTTCAAATGTCTTACAGCCTCACTTCACTCTGGTCAAATATCATCTCCTCAGGAAAGTTTTTCCGAATGCCCTATACCAATAAAAGCATCACCTATTATTCTCCGTCTTCTCTCCCTCCCTTAATTTTCCTTCTTGACACTTCTTACCACCTGACATGATATTATAGACTTGTTTATTTGCTCATAATCCATCTCCTCCAGTGGGTTATAAGCTTCATAAAGTGGAGAGTTGGTTTTGCTCCCTATTGTGTCTCCTGGGCTTAGTTGGTGGTTTGATCATTAGTTGAATGAATGAATGAAACAGCCTCCTTCCAAACCAAGAGTAGGCACCTGTGCTAAGCATAGTAAGGATACAAAGGAAACCCGAGGCAGGGACCCCATCCAGAAGTCCACATGAGCATTGGCAACAGGCTTTGGGTAAGGTGAAAGGGCCTATGTGGAGTCCTGGGGGCTCTTTGCATGTGGTGTGGGTGGGCGCGTCTGCAGAGATTGACATGGAGAACAGAAGCGACTGAAGAGATTGTTGAAGAAGAGTGTGTGTGGTATACAGTAGGGTTGAAAGGATCTGGGCAGGGCTCCCGGGCCAGGGTAACACCTTGAGCAAGGACATGAAGGCCACAGACCAACAGGAAGCCTTCCTTTCTCTTGTGTGAGGCACCCTGAGCCCATCCACAGCTTCTGCTGGCCCACACTGTCTAAAGCAAACTTCTCAACCTCACTGTCCAGGGTCCCCTCTAATGGAGCTCTGACCTGTTCACGATAACATTGTACAAGCTGTCTATTTCTTCAGTGTTACATTCAGTGGTCTGCATCCTCTGTGCTTCTTCATTGCATTTAGTATATTTAAAAAAAATTTCTTTTAATGTTTATTCATTTTTGAGAGAGAGAGACAGAGAGTATGAGCAGGGGACGGGCGAGAGAGAGCGAGACACAGAATCTGAAGCAGGCTCCAAGCTGTCGGCACAGAGCCTGACACAGGGCTCAAACTCACAAACCCAAGAGATCATGACCTGAGCCAAAGTCAGACACTTAACCAACTGAGCCACCCAGGCGCCCCCATTGTATTCAATTTGAAATCACTCAGGATGAGGAGCAGGAAGCCCCTTTGGGCCTTGGATCTAAGCTGTTTACCCCAATTTGGCTTTACTTGTAATAAAGCAGATTCTGATTTCCGTGTCTGTTTCTGGCTTAAAATCTGGAGATTTGATGCACTGGCCTCCTCAGAAGCCCCAACACCTCCAGAATCAGTTGAAAATGTGGCCTCTTCTGGAAACCTTGCCTGCTTCCCAGAAGACTTGGTGGCTCCTCTGGCTTCTGTAACAATTTGCACACACTTGACAAGGGGCTTAGGACATTGTCTTGTGGCGTCCAGCCCGTGTCTGCTCCTTGCGTGTTCTGTCAGGAATCAGCTCAGAGCAGATGCCCAATAACCTCTCCTTAAATCCATGAATGGAAGAGAGAGCCCTAACTCCTGAGACGGGGGCAACACAAAGGCTCTGGCCAAGACCCAAACCCAGTTTTGGAGTGGTCACAGGAGGCCTATCCCGGGGGATCGATATAATACTGTGCCAAAGCCTTCCCTCTATTCTCAAGGCTCCACGGCACGTTCCCCCAAAAGCCCAAGCTTAAAACGATTTTCTGGGGTTCAGGCTTTGTCTTTGGAAAATAGGTTTTTCTCCATGTCCCCATCCCCACCTTACACTAGTACTGCCCGTGTCTGGCTGCTTGTTAGGTCGTTCCATTGGGTCACCAACTTTGAATGGAGAAAGCCAGAAGCTACTATTAAAAACCAAAAACACTCTGGATCTTAACCAAGACAAGCCAAATGTAAAGAGATGCCTTTCAGACAACTGAGTAATTTGAATACAGACTGGGTAAGACTAGGGGATTATTGTTTTGTGAGTTTTCTTGGGGTGATAAATCTTTATATACATATTTAAAGTTTTTTTATCAGAGGTGCACGTGGCAGAATTGACAAGTAAAATGGAATTTGCCTCAAAACACTTTAGGAAAGTAAAAGGAAGAGGAAGAGACGAAACAAGGTTGGGAGAATGTTAATAATATTTGAAGCCAGGTGATGGATACGTGGCATTTCATTTTACTGTCTCTACTCTCGTACATGCATGAAATTTTCTATTAAAAAAAAAGGGTCAACCTCTTGCTTCTCCTCTCTCAAGGCTGCAAACTAACAGAATCCCTTGGAGGCTCCAGAGGGTCACCCCTTCATAGAACGTCTTGTGCACTTTTTGTCTGAATGTATTTCTTTCTAGCTACCCGTTTAAGAGCCCGCAGATCTGTTAGTATGACAGCTTAATTAGTAATCCCTGGGTTCGAAACTCCTCAAGTGAAACGGCAAGGATATCAAGCTTAGAAGAAGGATAAGGTGATTCTGTAAAGGTCAAAGGGATTAAGAGAGCTCAAAGGGGTCCAACCCCTGGTCTAGGGCATGACCTTCATCACACTGAGAGAATTTTCCTGCTGTGGAAATGGCCACACAAACCCGGGTGGATAAAAGCAGAAGCTCCAGGCCCTGGGCTTTGCTGACTGTGAGCAGAATTTGCCCCCCAGGGCCTAGTGCCAGAGCCAGACCACCCAGCAGTAGGACTAATTAAGCTAGGAAAGGTCACTGATGCATAATTTATGTGTAAATGGCTCTATTTAACCAGCGGCCCCCTCCTCCACTAGGTGCCCACCTTGGAGCAGACAGAAAAGGGGCCATCTGAAGTTTTCCAGGCCAACAAAGACATCTGCCTATCTTACCTGGGGCAGATCCCTCCTGCTGGAGCCGAGGACAATTTGGGATGTGGGGACATGAGTGCTCCTACGTAGTTGCTCACTTGGAGGCCTGTAATAGGGGTCTTTATCAAGGCCATCCCCTTGTATTCGAGGCCACTCAGTAATCCCTTACCATGTATAAATAACAATCATACAGCCACCATTTATTTGTCACTGTGTGCTAGGTCTTTTTCAGGTATTACCACTTTGAAACCTCCTGACATCTCTAACAGTGGGTCAAATTATCCCCTTTTACAGATTTAAAAAAAAAAAGAAAAAAAAAAAGGAAGCTAGGGGATGGTGGTGTTATATATATTGAATTAATCAGCCTCCCAGGATGAATATCTATCTCTGACAGAACTCTAAGGCCCATACCCTTCACTTCCGCTGGGCCTCACCCACCGTCCGTTGTCTTGGGCTGAAACGGCGGGTCATCCAACTCCCTGGGCGACAGTTCACTATGGTCTTATTTCACGCTTTTATCACAGAGGTTGGTGTGGTTCGACTACTCATCTGAAGACTGGCAGAACTAGAAAAGAAAGGAAGCTTTCCACTCTACCCTAAATTCTTTACTCTCGCTCAAGCCACTCAACAGCACAGCAAGCCAACAACCCTGAGGGCCAGTTTGAGATGGGTATAAATTTTGGTTGCCTGGGGCCTGGCCTGCCTTGTGTTGACGCCATCCCTGCTGGCCTCGGAAATTCTGGGTCTGCAGCTGGGACCTCAGCGCTGGCCTCTGGGCCCGATGGCCTCTGGCTTTGGTCTCTCTGGTTTTGCACAGGTGGCCACTTGGCTGCCTCCGCAGAGCTTATGGTGAATGCCTGGACTTCCTCATCCCTGCTATTTAGCTGGTGACCTCTGGCAACCCAGCGACGGCCCTGCCCTTCTGGCTCAGCCTTCCCGGGCACCTGGTGACTCTCCAACCAGAGGCTGTGCTTTGGAAACCCGACTATCCCCAACTTATTCATAGGATCTGTAATTTCTTCCTGGGTAGTGCCTGAGGTTCTTTTTAAAACTGCTGGTCTGCCATTGCACACTGAGGAGAACCAAAGAAGAGGGGGTTTTGTCTTCACCTGGGTGGGAGCATTAAGGGGTGCGCCGACTCCCCTGGAAGTAGACCGTGGAGGTGGCAGCAGCCGCTCTCGGGTGAAACTGAGACCAAGAAATGAGGCCCTTGGTTCAAGAGAGAGGATTCCCAGGGGCATGGGGCTAACCAGGCCCCCCACCTGTCCCGAACTTCTCCTCTAGAGGCGCTTAGCGTCAGTGCCAGGATGATCAGAGAAGGCACACTGAGGCTTCCCTGGAGGGTCGCCCTGTGGCCCTGGTGCAGGTGACCGAGCCCTCCAGGAAGACGTCAGTGCTGGGAGACCTTAAAAACAGATGTTCCGACCACGTGGCCATTTTTAAGTATTCCAGTTTGCGGACAGGCCCCTCTCCCTCTCTGTGGTCCGCTTCCGTTTGCCTTTAGACACTTCATAGTTATTCCTTCCCTCCCTGGCAAGGGGGAATTGATCAAGTTAAAAACAACTGCCTCCCCCACCCCCCAATTTGCATGCACAAGAATCATAAAGAATTGGCTATGAGATGAACCAGGCCATCCAATCCACCTCCTGCTAGGGCTGGAGGAACTCTTTGCTCTCTCTGGGGCTTCCCCAGAGCTGTGGAGCTGTGGCCTGGCTGTCACCCCCGTGTCCGCTCTATCTGGAAGTCTCCTCTGCATCCAGGCCCCTTCACTCCAGCAACCTCCTGTCCCTCCTCCTCCTTAGGCCGTAGGCTTCACCGTTTTCCTCCTTCTTCCCTGTTCTGCCCACCTTCTTTCCCTGGGTGGTGCGGTTGGCCTCCCCTCAATGGACTCTGGGTGTTCCCTCTATGATTTTTTCAGTAGTTTCAAGACTTGCTCTCTCCACCCGACAGAGATTGCTGTGAGTTTCTAAAATCTCAGTGGCCTCCCAGAGGGAGAAGGTGTCAGAGAATCTGTCAAGTGCTTCCAGGAGTATGCCTAAAAAATCCCCCTGGGGGTGTGAGTCTGGATGTGGTCTATGCATGTATCTCTAACTGCCTGAATTTGTGCATGTGCACACTGTGTGTGCGCATGTGTGTGTGTGTATGGGTGTGTGTGGGGGGGGGGGATAATTATTCAGAATGAAACAAAATATGTTTCCATTAAGCTTAGCTGCGGTTCCTACCAGCAGCCTAAACAAATACAGCATCACCCACCCACAATCTCATTACCTGGCCTTCGCAGTGGGCGATCTCTCCATAGCTGGGGCAAATCAAATCCCCCTATCACCAGGGCATTAGATAGGGTCCCTGTGATGGCAGACCACAGTTCCTTATCCCAGAGGGCCAGTTGCCCCAAGGGCTACTGGGTGCCTCCCTCTTTAACCTTATTGATGTTCTCCCAGGCCAAGCTCTCCCTCCCCTTCATCCTTGTGCCTTTGTTCTCTTCCCCTCCCCCAGCTCCCTAGGCACCCTGATAGTTTGGGAGGCCTGGGAGTCAAAACCCAGTCTCTGACAGAGCCACCCTGGGCCCTTTTCTCCCACAGCCAGTGGGACGCTGGGAGGGAGAGGCCAGAGAAGAATGTGCGTGCAAGGGTGAGGCTGAGCAGACAGAGGCAAGAAGGGAGGGAGAGAGTGGGAAGGGAACTCCGCATTCCCCATTAGCAGTGCTAATTGCACAGTAATGACTTTGTGTTATTATCAGAAATTTATCCTGGAAAACAGTCAGCTGCCCCAGCAGACACACACACTTCCTCCACAGCAATGACTTAACACTTGAGAAAAACGAGCAGTTTCTTCTCATAAAGAAACTGTCCGTGGCCCAAACTCTGGTGTGTTCACAGGGGCACTGGAGCTGCTCCCTCGCAGCTGCTGCTGGTGTCATCAGAATCTCTTGGAGGGCAGGGGCGGCATCTTCCTCTGCCTGCCTTCCAACTGCCTTGAACAACTGAGCTCACCATAGAAATCTGCTGAGACTGAAGCGGTGAAGGTGGGGATGCCTGAGGGCAAGGCTCCTCTCTCTCACCCTGGCCCTCGTCTGTGCTCCAAGAAAATCTGCTCACTCCCCTTTTTGAAAACTGCAGATTTTTTTGTCCCCAAGTCTTATCACAGGCTGTTCCTGTGTTCTTCAATTCCTTCCAATCTCACCTGCCTAAAATCTCAAAACTCTACTCCCCAGGAAGCCTTCTCTGACTTGACCTATTTAACTCAACTCCGATTCCTCTAGTGTTCAGATTCCGATACTTTGTACTATGTTATGTTCACACATTCACCTCTCTTCAAAGTGGTGGACACTCACTGAAGGTGCGTTAGATATGAAGCACTATATGAAAATACAGAGCCCAGTCTAGTAACAGTCAACAATGTGCTGTTGCAAAACTCTATGACAAAGGTAAGCATTGCATGCAATGAGCTAATAAGAAGAGGGACATCTAAGACAGCTTTGAAGGTTAGGGCAGGAGTTTTCTGAGTGCTTTGTGTAATCAACTCATTTAAACCTCTCAGGAAGCTGATGAGAGTGGTATTTCTATTATCATCTCATTTATGGACAAGAAAACTAAGGCACAGAGAGGTTTAGTAACTTGTCCACTATCACTCAGCTACTACATGGCAGATCTCAGATTTGAACCCAGACAACCTAACTCCAAAGCCCACACTCTTAACCTCTAGGCTTTATAGTGTCCTATAAGAACCAGTGGAGTGAGGAAAAGAGGAAAGGTGTTCAGGGCACAGCAATTGCAAAGTTCCAGAATCTAGAGAGAGCACGGGTGGAAGACAAGAGGAATTGCAGGAACATGAAAGTTTGGGTGGGATGTGAGGGTAAGAGATGGGAGTTATCACTCTGTGAGCACAGCACAGGCAGCCTGAGGACACAAGGAGCGTGTGGAGAGGAGGCCAGATAGGTGGACAGAGGCCAGGTCCGGAAGGGCCTTGAATGCCATGCTCAAGAAAGTCAACCTCACCCTGAAGGCCCCAGAAGTCTACGAAGGATTTTAAATGAGAGGATGACATAATCATATTATCATGTAAGGCAACCATCACGATCCAGAAGAGGAATGTCAAGTGGTTGACTAGGGCAGTGACAGGGGTGGGGAGGTCAGGGGTTCAAACATTTTAGAGATAAAAACAGGAGGATTCAGTGCCACACTGATAAGGGAGATAAGGGAGAGGGAAGAGTCAAGGAGGGATCTGAGATTTTTTTAGTTTAGTTTGGTTTAGTTTTGTCTTCCTTTAAGGAGGTAGAGCAGGTTCGTGAGGGAAAATATGAATTCTGTCTTGGACACAGGGGATTTAGGAGGTCTGGGGTAAAGGTGATTGAATGAGAA
Organism: Acinonyx jubatus; assembly: GCF_027475565.1. Taxonomy (NCBI): domain Eukaryota; kingdom Metazoa; phylum Chordata; class Mammalia; order Carnivora; family Felidae; genus Acinonyx; species Acinonyx jubatus. The sequence continues at coordinate 95,983,282 of NC_069381.1, read as the reverse complement.
TTTAGAAATGCATGTGTAGAACCACAGAGAGACAGAATCTGGAGTGCTGAGGGTCTGGGCTCTGGACCGCCTGGGTTCACATTCAGCCCTGTCACTTGGTACCTGTAGACTGCAGATAGTAATCAGAGTCATTGCGAGAAGTAAATGAAGCAAGCAGGGAGGTCCTGGAACAGAGTGTGTGCTCAGTAAATGTTTAGCGGTGCTACTCTTAGTATTGGCATTATTTAGTGTTTGAAGCCCTCGGAGTGGCTAAGATCACTCAGGGAGTATATGAAGAGACAGAAGAAAGAAGGGACGAGAGCTGAACCTGCGAGAAAATGGAAAGGTGGGGAGGGGGCAGGGGAGAGAGTGAAAGAATCAGGAAGGGAGGGAAATCCATGGAGACTCATGTCACAGAAGAGAATTTCACAGTCGATGTAGGTGTGGGCAACTGCAGCGAAGAGGTCAAAGAACTCATTTGAGACCAATTCCACGCGTGGCCTCTCTCCACAGCCGATTATGTGCACTCCCCCAGGACAGGCCTGTGTATTGAGGGCTCTGCACAGCGCATGACTTGAAGGCCAGTGCGGGAGGGAAATCACACAAGGCTGTGTCTCAGGTGCCTGGTGTGGACCCGGGTCTGCACAGGACCAGTAAATGCTCCATGAATGAATGATGTGAAAATGACAGGCTCAAATTCTGGCTCTGCCGCTTGCTAGCTATAACCCCAAGAGAGTTATTTGTAGCCTCTCTGAGGCCTCACCACCCAAGTTAGGAGAAGAATATCCGGTTCTCAGGGTTATTGTATGAAGTGAGATAGCAAAAATGAGAGTGCTGTGTAAAGCATAACACGTCTTACAAACGTATGGGAGTATTAATAAAGGTTGGGGGGCTGACTCATTCAAACCACTTACTGTACCTCTCATAAACAGCAGAGATGGAGATAATTATGTCTTGATGGCCAGGATGGAAAAGGATTTTTGTTGTATAGGACAGACAGAGGCTAAAATTGGGGGAACAAATTTATTCTCTCTAGAGGCTTCAGCCCCTCAATTCCACTGAAGGCTGCAGGTCACTGACCCGAATATATGTTCTGTTGATTCTTCCTGCTTGCCTACTACTGAAATCAAGGATTAAGACTTCCTAGTCCTGACAGAGCCCTATTGGAATTGTTGTTTTAATTCGTTTGGGCATTTTATCTGGTTTCTTTTCATTAGTGCAGCAGCCAGAGCCCTGAGACGGCAAACCCTCTCCAGGCTCCTTGGGGAGAATTCTAGTCTTTGGGGTCCTGGTCTTATAAGAATCTTGGCTTGGCTGTTTCCTGGAAGCTGGACTCTGACCATGGAACACAATCCAGACACAGCAGAGGCTCTCTGAGCTGCCTTCTGAGCAGCTCTCTGTCAAGAGGGAAGCAGCCAAACATGTCCCAAGCCATGAAGCTGCCTGGCCCCAGCCCTGTGTTTTATCGGTGATGTGATCTGCCTTCCAGAGCAGCCATGGGGCCCCACGTGCAGCTGGGGTGGCTCAGGTCAGAGGGCCAAGAGCTTTGCAGAGAGACACGAGAGTAAATTTTTCACTGCTTTGTAATTTATTTCCAAATACTTTTTATTTATTATAAAGTCAATTTAAAAGTATTATAACTTTTTTTTTTTTTTTTTTTTTTGTAGAAGAAGAAAAAATTATGCCTACCTTCCCCAGTACAAAAGTGGTACTAACCAGGAATCAGAAGGCCTGGATTCTATCTCTCTGCTGCCTCCTTGCGTGTGTGACCAGGGACCAGTCACTTAATTTCCCCACGTGCCAAATGGACTTTGAGCATCCACCCATTCTGCCTCTCGGGATTGTTATAAGACTAAATGAATCAATTCCTTTTTGGCAGTGTTCAGGGACTTGTTCAAGGGAAGAATATGGGTTAACCTCTGGACAGTGTGCCTCATGGATGTCTTTCTGTGACCTGAGAGACAGAAAGAGGGAGAGGACAAGAACTGTCATTTGTTTTGACACCTGCCATGAATCAGTCGCAGTATATTAGGTGTTTAACTTAACTCATATAACCCTTGTGCAGACATATAAGGCCTTGTGCAGGCCTTATATGTCCCATTTTACAGATGAGGAAGTTGAGGTTTGGATTGCTACAGTATAGCACCTAAGGTGTGACACTTGGTCAGTGATAGAGCCAGGATTTGAACACAGGTCTCTGACTCCAAAACCTGTGCTCTTTCTTCTACACAAGGTCAGTCTGAAGAGGAGCACACCTGGCTTCCCTTCTGGCTCTTCTCTTCCAATTATTCTCATGTCTCAAGTAGTACAGGGAAAGCCTTAGGCACACCATGGTTACTTAGGTACAGCTCTAAAACTTTCCGGAATGATGTTGCCTTCTGACCTTGAACTTGCCTCTGCTTCCCCCAGGCCCAGCCTGCTGGATGCAACTAGTCCTGTCCAGTCTTCCCAAGTCCGATCAGGAACACTATGCTTGAACAGAGAGCATGGAACAGAGATGAGACCTCTGAGATGGGGAAGGAATAAGAAAGAGGCAAATGTACCCCTGCTTGGCTCAGGAGGTTTGAATTGCCACAGACCTTTCTTAGAAAAGCAAGACTGCACTCTCAAAAATACCTGGGCACATGTGCAGGACTTTGCAATGTCTTCTGCATCTCAGAATGTCTTCTGCATTTTCAGAAATTCCTGAAAATTCTTCTGATGGCTTGGAATGGCATGGTTTGCAGAAGGCACCCCGCTTCGGCTAGAATTGGCTATGTTGGTGTGAAGGATGGGGGCAGGGGGGTGACATCTGCTGGAAATACTGATAAAGCTGTCCTGACAGAAACCCCATAGGGATTCCATAGCACTGTTTGTTTTAAATTGTAGTGTAAAGTGTTCCCAGTCCCCAATATAGGGCATCAACTTAATTCTCCACCAGCAGTAGAACGGGTTCAAGTGATAATCTGTTTTCTTAGAGTAAATTCAGAACCCTTGCTCAGAGTGTCCACATGCTTGGCTAGACAGGAGATGGGGGAGGTGGGGAGAGGAGATGGGCCCCTCATGGCTGGGTCAGAGCCCTCTTGGCTCCAATCCACTTGACAAAGCAGTGAGTACATTTGTATCTATCTCTCTCGTCTCTCCCTGGACGTCAGACAATGGGCTATGAACGTCAGGCTGCTCCCTTTACATCTCTGCTGGGGGCTTGGAGAGGAGGAGGGGATGGGGAAAGGGCTCCCTATTTAGAAATTGCATTGAGATGGAAAGACAATGTGACACATCGGCTCATGTCAAAGGAGCCCATTCTTCTCGCCTACGGCATTAGCAATTTCCTACCGAGGTTTAATTTTTCTTTTTTTTTAGAAATTGTTATTTTGTTTTAATATATTTTATTTGTAGCACAACTCAGCAGGCTTTTACTGCTCAGAGCAACGTGGGGACCTGTCCAAAGGCAGTCACACCACTGCCTGAGAGACTTGGGGTGGGGGCAGGGCATGTGTACTTTGGCTATTTCTGAAGAGAGGAGGGCATAGGAGTGGAAGGCTGCTAGTTTCTGCCTCAAACCTCCTCCCATTCCGCTTTCCATCCCTCCTCCAGTTCCCCTTCCTGCTTCTGAGCAGTCGGGGAGGTGTGTGCGGCAGACTCAGAATGCTACGGCCACAGTTGCAGATGAGATGAGAGCACTGGGGGAGGGGAAGCCCAAAGTGAGTCTGGACACCGTCTTCTTTAGAGCCAGAAAAACTGCTCTTTTGTCCCTTTTTCCTTTCCCCCCTCAGCCTCCTCCTTTCCCTTCATGTAAAATCCTAGAATGTTGTTGCTGGAAGAAGCCTCCGAGAGCTCCTCATCTAGCTTCATCATCTGACAAATAATGAAACTGACACCCTGAGAAGGGACGTGACTGCCCTGTGGCTGGTTTAGTGCACCAGTTCTGGAACCAGCCTCCCAGTGCCCAACCCAGTGCCCTTGTTTGCCACTATGCCGTGCTGTCTCTGCCCCTCCTTCTCTCCACCCACCCCTAAATCGAAACTCAGATGGTCTTTCTCTGAAAGACAGAATTGAGAGGCAACAATTCTACTTCTTTCTACCTCCTTCCCTCTTTACGTCTGAGTGGCACCCTGGGAGTCTGAATTTGGTCTTTGCCTGTGGGAGTGGGCTTGTCAGGGAAAGGGGTTTTAGAGAGGAAAAGTTCCCATCTTTACAGTTTTTTGTTTGTTTGGTTGGTTGGTTGGTTGGTTTGTGGCTGGTTATGTGACCACAGGTATCAGCATTAACTTGTTAGGGGCAAAGAGAGAGAGCATGAAGAAGACAACTAAGGCAGGGGTTTTTCTTAGTATAAGAAAAAATTATGTTTCTCTTTTATCTCTCTTTCTGAATGAGTATGCCCTCATAAGCATATCTGTCCCTCCGTCCCTCTTTCTCTGTTCTCTGTAGCTCTCCCTGTATCTCCTATATTTGTTTCTATATGTCTCAACCTCTGCCTCTCTTTCTCTTGTCTCTGTGTCTCTGTTTCTCTCTGTCTGTCTCATTTCTGTCTCTTTTGTACACACAGATTCACGCACTGCAAATTCAATAATTATTGACTGACCTGGGAGCCCCAGCCCCTTCCCCCAGCCCTGTCAGAGCAGAAACTCCTCCCTGTTCTGTTGAGAAATGCCAGGTCCAGAGCTGCTGCTGGGATGCCAGAGAGGATGCAGAACCATTTGCCTAGTGTGGAGGCTGAATCCGGGAACAATCAGAAATTATCTGCTAATTCTCGGCTCCTGCCACCTGCTCTGCTCCAAACAGGCTCCTTTGCCTTCAGTTTAGATGTAAATTCCCCCACTCGTTGTAAAGCAAAATATTGATTTCCCTGCATCACAGGCCTGGGCCCTTGGAAGGTCCTGTGCTTTTTCATTCTCTGCAAAGGCAAAACAAGGCGCTTTGTTCTGTGAATTTCCCCAAGAACTCAGGAGGGGGAGGGAGAAATCGCCCGTGGAGTGGCAGAGTTGCCATAAACATGGGCAGAGAGCAGTTCTTCTCCATTTGTATTTTACACAAACACAAAACTGCTGCCTCGGAAACTGCTAGTGATCATGTAACAAGGGGCCTCCCAGGAACTAAGCTCTGCATTGGGAGGTGGAGAGGAAGATGACAGGGCTTCTGGGCTCCTCAGGTGGGTTCCAGAACCACTGGGAAGCAAATGGGGACTCCACAGCCTCACCTGTTCTTGGAACAGCAACCGAGCACCTCCTTCAGGAAGGCGGCCTGGATTGCATAGTGTCTCCGGGATCAAGCCTGCTCAGTCCCCCTGGCCTGAGTTTCTAGCCCTCTCCTATCGTAGGCTCCTGAGATCAGGGTGAAAGGTCTGAACCCGCCACAATTGTCCATCCCTCCCCACCTCCCTAACCCTGTCCTGTGCCCACGCTACGATTGCAGCAACTGGGTCTTCAGCACCGTGGACAGAGCCAAGGAGCGCTTTTCCAAAGCAAAAATCGCCTGGTCCAGCCTACGTCCTCGCAGGCCTCTGCTTGGCGCTCTGTAGCTGCCGGGGACTCTCAAGTCCAAGGGCCCGCTAGCACGGCTGGCGCAGATGGCGCATGTGGAGACCGCCAGGAGCTGGGGCTCCGAATCTCCTCCCTCTGGAACGTGAGTCACCGCCCTAGCCACTTCCAATTAGCGTGCTAATTAGGAGGAAAGACCCTCCTCCCCCGTCCGCCACCCGGTACACACCAGGCCCGCGGCTTCCGGAGGTTCCAGCTAAAGTTTCCTTCCCAGCTCCGGAGAAGCTGGAGCTTCGGGTAAGCCGCACACAGGAAGGGGCCCATCCGCCGACACGCCGAGGACGCAAGATTTTCGTGACTGGGCCCCCGCAGGGCCGCACCCGGTGGCGGCCCATAGATCTCCACGGCTGAGTGCGGTGCCTCGGAACCCCTCAGCCAACCTGCTCCTGGACCTCACGCCATAGTTCCTGGAAGGGAAGTCTGCCTTAAGTCTAACGTCAACCCTCCCGTTTTGTTTTCCGTCTTTCTGGCCCTTGTTATGCTTCATAGTAAGATACATTATCTCCGGTGGTGTTCCACAGCTGCGGGGAGGTGGGTCTGGCGGGAACAGAGCGCTCTCTTGAAATGCCCCCCATTCCTATTTGCCAGAAACTTTCCCCTCCCGTTGCCATGGAGAGAGACGGCCGCTGCCTCCCGTTGTCATAGCAACGTGCGGGTACCGTGGACCGCAGGATTGCGGGGCTCAGAAAGTCTTTCTGCAGTTCGAATAGCCCCGCAGTCTTGGGGTCTTCTGCCTCCAAAGCTGAGGACCTGGGACCAATCTGACTAACTTCTCCCGTTAGGAACCTTGACCGAGGTTCTCCCACCCCCAGCCAGGTCACCCATCTTTCTGTTAATGGGTTTATCTATTTCGTTGCCACTTGTGTGGCATGTGGCAATTTACCCAGTGTTTTCGCAAACACTATCTTTATATTCCCAGGCAGCCTGTGCTGCACTCGTTATCATTATACCCCTTTTACAGAGTGGGAAATTGAGGCTCAGAGAGGCCCAAGGTCACACCAGGCAGTACGTGTGGGGTCAGATCCCAGGTTCCACCCTCCAGGGTGCTGGACAACCGGGCTCCCCTGCCTCGAACCCGCGGGGACTCAGACCTGTCCCCGGGCGTGGAGGGGGCGGCCGTGAGGCGCCAGACTTGCCAGCTGCCGCGGGATACCACGTGAGGGGCGGAGACCCTGCGGGGAAATGATTAAAAGCTGAACGGAGCCGCAGGGGGCCGCTGCGGGGAGGGTCTTCTTGGGGCCGCCTAGCCCCGCCCCAGTCCAGCGGCAGCACGGGTTCAGGCGGCTGCTTGGAGAGCCGGGGTGTCCCGGGCATGAGCGGGGTGTGGGGGACCGGGGGGCCTCGGTGCCAGGCGGCGCTCGCGGTCCTGGCTTCTCTGTGCCGGGCCCGGCCGCCCCCTCTCGGGCTGGACGTGGAGACTTGTCGGAGCTTCGAGCTACAGCCCCCAGAGAGGAGTCCGAGCGCGGCCGATACAGGTAACGGGAACCCCGAGCCCCCCTCTCTTCCTGGGTTCTCGCCCCGACCATCCTCTGTCCCCAGAGCCCCGGCACTGGGAGCCCCTTAATCTAGACAGAGAACTCCAGCTCAGGATCCTGGATTCGGAATGAGCCTCAGCCTGTGCCCCGTTCCACCGCCCACAGGGCAAACGGAGAGACGTGAAGGGGACCTGGGAGGCAGAGGGTCCCTGAGCTCCCTCCGTGTGACTCTACAGGACTCCAGCGCAAAGCCGCGCTCCTCGGGCGCCGTGCCCCTCGGGGGCCTCAGTTTCCCTGGCGTCTCTCCGCTCACCCTGCGGGCTATCTGCCAGGGAAGGGGTCTGTGGAGCGAGTAGGAGACCAGGAAGTAGCAACTCGTCTCTTGGGTTGTCAGGGTCCCAAGGTCCGTCTGTCGGTCCGCGCGTCCGTTTGTCTGTTCTCTCGGGGAACCCGTCCGAGCCCCCTGGTCTCAGGGAGAAACTTAGGTCTGCGAGCCGCACGAGGTCTTTGTGTCCGGACGTCTCTCCGGCTGCGAGTGGCTTTCTGCGTCTCCACTGGGGGGGGGGGGGGGGGGGCGGGGGGACGGGGGACGGGGTGGGGGAGGGTGTCTCGGCATCCTCCCCCACCCTCGCCCCTATAACTCGCTCCCTCGGTCTCTCTCTGACTCACTCGGACTCGGGGCCGGTGCGCGACCGAGCCGGTGCCTCCCGCCGACTTTGCCAAACGGGCGCCTCCTGCCCGAACGGCGCGGACCCTGCGCTGGACGCAGCCCCCGGCGGCCGCCGAGCCCAGGCGGGAGCCCGAGCCGAGGCGAGCTCGCCGGAGCCGGTGAGTCGGGAGCTCGAGCCCCGCGGGGCCCGGGCCCGGCGCGCGCGGCTGCGGGGTCTCTCGGGAGTCGCGACAGCGGCAATGGCGTGTCGCGCCCTGGCGGCGGGAGCCGCGGGAGGATAGGCTGCCAGCCGGCCCGGGTTATTTACTTGCCGCACCAGCGCCGTGCGGCCGCGCTCGCCCGCCGCAGCCGGGCTTCTTTGTCCGGATGCCGACGCCTGGAGGGTCCTGGGCGGCAGGGAGCACCCGGTCGTCCTCCCTCCGGAGGGGAGGGGCTGGGGGGCAGTGCGAAGCCTCGAGAGGATGCAGAGTGGGGGTGGGGAGATCCTGCAGGGACCGTGGCGCCGGGATTCCTTTGGCTCCGCAGACACCACCCCTCCTTGTCCCCCGGACTCTGACCCCGGTGGCGCTGGGCCTAGGGGTAAGCGAGGGTCGCCCCTGCGGTTCCGCACCAACAGCGCGGGAAAGGGAGGAAGGGGCCGCGGGAGGCGGGAATTTGGTCTCCAGACGAGTCTCAAGGGACCAGAAGCCGGGGACTGGAAAGGCGGTTCCTGGAGCAGGTACAGGTGGGGTAAGCTCCCCGAGGCAACAGCTTTCAGGGCCCTGTTTTCAGTTGAGGTTAAAGGTCAGAGCTCTTGGTGGGTCCTAGGTTAGCAACAGGGCCGCTGAGGGAGAGAAGGAGTAGATGGAGGGTAGTGACCCAGGGGAGGATTGTGTGTGTGAGGGGGTTGTGCCCAGCCTTGGGCGCATCTCAGCCCTGTGGGGGTTGTAGGGGGCGCTGCTCTCGCGCAAGCGCTCTCTATGGCCTTGGCAGTGTTTGATCAATGGGTTGATTACTGCAGCAGAAGGGACTGAGGTTAGACATAAAGAAGAACTTTCAGAGGGTGGTACAGGGATGGATGTTGGAGAGGTAATTCTCCGTCTTTAAGAATCTCCGAATAGATTAGGCCCAGCAAGTATTAGATTTTGGTTCTCTGGTGCCATCATCTACACCACCCAACTCCCCATACCCCCCAGATACACAATTTTCCCCAAGTTAGGGAGTCTCTTCCTGCTTGCCTATCCAGGTCCCTTCCTCCTTTCCTGCAATAATTCATTTCCAGTGGGGCCCTCTATGTTGGTTCTGACCCTCAAACTCTAAAGGGGATCATTCAAGGTGAGAACACACCTGTCGAGTTCCACCTGGTGTGGAGGCTGCCCCCCTCTCCTGTCCGTCCAGAGCAGAAATACCACAGAGGGCAGGGGGCAGTGTGCGTTGTGGGGAGGGTGTATGTGTGTGAAACATTCTGATGCAGGTGTTCTGGTGTTCTGACTCCAGAGGGAAACCCCACAGTCTGGAATGACAGGTACCTGTGGCCAGGCTGAGGGTGAGAGAAGGTTGAGGAAGGTGAGCAAGCAGGCCCAGATGAATCAGTGTGCCTTCCCTGCAGGCTGCTTGACAAAGCGAGCTTGACTTGTCAGCCCTGGGGTACTTTAACTTTGGCTGCTGAGTCACAAGCCTCAGGAAGCCCCTGGGGGGCCAAGTTAGGGGGCTGAAAGGAGGAGGCAGAAGGAGACCCTTGGTCATAGCAAAAGAAAATGGTTGAGAGTGGCTTTGAGTTCTTGGGGTTTAAGTGAGCACAGGGTCTGGGGAGATGCTGTTCAGCTCAGGACCAGGCCCCCAGGTATCCTACTTCCTAGCTTAGTCCCTGCATCCCAAAGCCACTGCCTGGGTCCAGATTCTACAGTCAGAGAAATGCTGGATCTTTTCATTTGTATTTTAGTGAAAAATGCAAGTGACTAGAGCACGCCTAGTTCTCTTTACCTCTGTACGTTTTCCCCTGCCATCCTCCCACTCAAAGTCTCTAGCTCACGGGATCTCTAGTAACACCCCGAGATTCAACAATTGAGATTCGGGCTCTGCTGTCATTTACTGGGACCCCCTCTGTATATGGTCTGTGCTAGGAGTTGCACAGGAAATCTCCATCAGATCTCCTTAGCTTTCATGACTTGGAAATACCTCTACACAAACTGTCCCAGATAAAAGCAAGTTCCATTTTTCTTTAAAAATTCTAAAGGCAAAGTGTCTGCTTTCTTCCTTAATACACACCCCCACCCCTGCCTCAAGTGGACACTAACAGGCAGTTCCCTACCTTCTTCATGCCATTTGCCTTGTGGAGATGAATGAGTTTGCTCCACAGGCCAAATTGCAGAGTGTTGGGTGTGGGTAGGGAGAGTTCTGGATTTGAGGTAATAAGCAGAGGTTCAGAGGTATTCCAAAAAATTCAGGGGCCTGATGGGAGATCCTGAGCTGCCTTGCCCCTTCCAGGCTGGCAGCCAGGAATGGTTATTCTCTAGGTTATGTGTGGCCATGAGATGTATGTAATGTTTGTTCATTTCTCTAATGACTGGAGATGTTATGTGACTCAGCTACCTGGATTTTAAGTTGGCCTTTTGCAGCACAGATACTATTATTTCTCCTGCTTGTGATGGGAGGTTAAATGCATAGCACTTAATCAAAACAGGAAAGTCCTGTTTCTATAACTAAATAATCAGTTACTCCCTCACTCCTTGCTGAAAGGAAGAAATTCTGAGGATTTCGCCTTCTTTGAGGAAAGGTGCAATGTACAATCCTTTAGAATGTACATCCTTGAGATAATGTTCTGATTTTATGGAGTGTCTTGAGCTTTAAGATTCTAGAACCAGGGGAAAGTATCTAGGAGTTGCAGAGTGCTTGGATTTACGGTTCTAGAAGTTTTCTTCTACCTCTGACTATGTTCTCTGTCCTCCATGTCCACAGAGTTGGGGGTATAATGTGGCTGCAAAAAATTAGGGCTAAGACTGAGCCATCTGTATCTAGCCAGGTTTCTTTAGGGTCTGTGGAAGGCTGTCTGGAGTGTGCAAAAAGCAGGGTACAAGAAAGTCCTGCCCCAGCTAGCCAGCACCCCTGCTGGTCCTGCTTAGGAAAAGAGGTCTCTGAGCCCTGAAGGACTGAGTCACACTTAGGAACTTTAATCTGAGAGGGCTTTGAAAGCGGAGGTGAACAGGACTTCCAGCTGTGGACGCTCTAGGTATATGACAGTGTCATCCTTCCCTTCTCTCTTTGTTGATCTGTTTTTCTTGCTCCATGTGGACCCAGGCAGACCTCTCCTCTCAGTACTTGCAGGTATAAACAGGAGGGGGGGTGGGTAGAGGGAAAGACTCTTTCTGGCTTTCTGTCTGTCCCCACCCCAATCACCCCAGCCTTGATCTCCACACATCTCAGAGGGGCCACAAACCCTGACCAATCAAGCAAAAAGGTACAGTTACCATCTGCCAAAATAATAATACTAATAATTGCTAAATTAATGCCAACGCTCTGTTAGCTATAGCACTCCGCATTAGCCTCCGATTTATCTCTGAATCCCCTAATAATGGTGGAAGCCGGTGCCCAGTCATAAAGCTTGTGCGGCCATAATTAGTCCAGCATTGTCTCTCCTCATCACAGCTTTTTCAGGAGCGTTAATTCCTTCTCTGTTTGGACTCTGCTAATTATCCCCATCGGTAGTTCAGCCTGGATCTCTGAAAGAAGGAATGGAAGCAAAGGTTCTCTGCTCCCCTCTTCCCTAACCCTGAATTTTAATTACACCAGGTTCTCCTAATAAATTTACAAGCCACGGAAGAGTTTATTATTAATGGACCACGTCTGTAAGCCTTAGAACAGAATAGCTCCTGTTCCTGCAACACACACACACACACACACACACACACACACACACACTGTCAGGTATTTCTTTGCTACATCTCTGGATGAGGTGTTTCCAGGGGCCACTGGTTATTTGCCTGGTGCCTGGTGGGTAACCTGTAGTGTCTATACTTTCCAGGGAAGAAGGAAGAGATGGGGGGTGAGGAGGTTGTTCATAATCCTCGTCTCTGGGTTTTTACCGAGGTACAGAGGATCAGGCCAAATAGTTGAGAATGCCTCCCACACTCTCCTGGTTTATAACAAAGAAGTGCCTGCCCCCCCTCCCCCACAGCTTCCCTGCCCAGCTTTCCACTCAGCCCCCAGTCCCTTCAGGGGCCTGGCTCAGAAGCTTGGACTTTGGCATCAGAAAATCCCAGGTTTAAATCCCAGTTCTTCTGCTTAATGTGATGTATCCTTGAATTAGTTAATACCTCTAAACTGAGTTACTTTATCTTTGTGAGGTGCATGCTCATTTCTTAGGGAGGCTGTAAAGATTAAATGAGAGAATGTAAGGGGCACAGTGCTAACCATGTAGAAATAAATAACAAATAATTATTAATATTAATGTATTAATAATATTAATGGTTACTAATATTAATTAATATTAATGGTTCTGCCGAGAGTCTTTTCCATTCCCAGACGTGACACTATTCTTTCCAGTCTCTTGGGTCTCTGCATTTCTTGCTGTTTGATCTCTGGGTTGTATTTGTCTATGTCTCTTTCTATGTCTAAATGAGACCCCCTCAGCCCAGGCAGCCTCTACTCTGCACAGGCCAGCCCTTACACCAAACGGTTTCAGCAACACCAAGCTCTGAAGCCAGCTTTCTCCAGCTCTGGAGGAAGCAGAGAAAAGGGTCCTTTCTTTTCACTTCCTCTCCCCAGTTTATCTTTTCAATTACAGTCTGTTAGCAAAACTGCCTGTTACTGTTACAAAATGGGTTTTCCTGACATGGAAACCCATTAGAAAAATGGGAACAATAGCAAGTTATAAGAACTGCTGATGAATCTTAACACTATGGGTGGAGAGAAGGGGAGGGGGCACCAGGGCTCTGTCTTTGGAGAAAGAAGTGTCAGTGAGGAGAGATAAGCAAGCCTTGGGTTGCTAACTAATAACCCAGCATTTTCCAGGGAGAGAGGGAAGCCATGAGCCATTACCCCTGCCGGACAGTCTCACTTAAGGTGACAAGCAGTTCCTGCCCTCATAGGCTTCAGGGAGATCTTAACTTCTCTGGAGAGAAGAGGGGCCTGAGGTGTCTTAGATGCTTTGCCCTGTGGTCTGGTGTCCCCCTTCCTTGTCTCCACAGGCCCAGCTTTGGGTTCATTCTGCATGGAAAAACAAAAAGCAAAACATGAAATAAAATAGTTGACATTTGGGGAGCATTTACCATATACCAGGAACTATGCTCAAAGTCTTAGTTTATTTCATCTTCCTAATGACTCTGTAAAGTAGGAATAATTAGAATCCCCATCAAATAAAAGAGGAAACCAAAGTTTGGAGAAAGTTAAGTAACTTGCTCAGGGTCACACAGTTAGAAATGTGGATGAATGCTCTCTGTGGTCATTCTGGTGCTGGCACTCACCTAAGGTATCTGCCCAGTGTCTGAGCCCTCAGTGAAGTCAGCTTCCCTGCCACGGTTAGAAGCCACACGCACCTGTGCCACGCCAGGTCCAGGTGTGTTTCCAAAGCCTAGTTCCACGGCTCCTTGCTCTCCCAGAGGCTGCTGGGTAATTGGCCAGTCAGATTTCCCAAACTAGGTGCTCATGGAATACTGGATTCTTCTGACACCTGAATAAAGATGTTTCACACCTAATGTTGAGTAATGGACCAGACTTCCTTTTCCAGATTTCCAAGAAAACTTTGCAGAAGCATGGCATGTTCTTGCAATTGCTGATTTTTCTTCCATGATTTTCTTTTTACTCCTTTGGAGCTCCCACCTGTGGACAGTAACAACGAAACTGGACACATAGCAAGCAAATGGGTATTGACAGAAAAACTTGGAGATGTGAGATCTTTAATATAGTACATGTTATGTCTTGAGATCTAGCTATATATGAAATATTTATATTCTTTCTGCTAGTAAGATCGTCCCTAGTTTGTAAGGATAAAGTTAAAGCTATCTCTATTAGCGTTCATGACTTGCAAAATATGCCTCATGCAGTTCTGCCAACGAAACTTTTCCAAACTAGGGTATATTCAAAGCTAGACTTGGCAGAATTAGGTGATTCTAATAGAACAGCTAATGTTTATTATATTTTTTACTACTTTCCAGGCACTGTCCTCAGCACTTTTGATCTCTCTCTCTCTTTTTTTTTAGAGAGAGAGACAGAGTGTGAGTGGGGGAGGGGCAGAGAGAGCAGGAGACACAGAGTCTGAAGCAGGCTCCAGGCTCCAGGCTCTGAGCTATCAGTACAGAGCCCAACGAGGGGCTGGAATCCATGAACCGTGAGATCATGACCTGAGCCGAAGTTGGATGCTTAACTGACTGAGCCACCCAGGCGCCCCTGATCTCTTTTAAACTTCACAATGACCCTATGGGGTAGATGCTATTAGTATGCCCATATGACAGAAGAGGAAATTGAGGCTTCATTGAGAGATTAAGTGGCTTGGTTTAAAGCTGGTGGAGATGGACATTGAATGAGCCCAGTCTGACCCCAGGACTGTGATTCTTTCCCTCCAGGCTAAAGAGGAAATAAAGAAGGAAGGAGGGAGAGAGGAAGAATACAAAGATTTAGGAAGTACTTTCTAATTTTCAGTGCTATAGTAAGGGCTTCTTCCCTTACTGGAGGGTTGCCTCTCTCTGGTCGTGAAGCTAGTGCCTGATAGTGCTATGAAATATGAAGAACACCGGATCAGGACTCAAAAGACGGCTGTGTTGCCATCAAAACTCTATCTACCTCACAGTGCTCACAGTGTCAAGGTTCAAACAAGATGAGTAGGAAAAAGGCTTTGAAGGCTACTTGTGCACCTGCGATTTGCTACAGAGCAACAGGTCCTGGTGGCCTGACCCCAGCAGGCCTGGGGTAGGAAGGCACACATCATAGCTGATCTGGGCCTTGGCACAGTCCTTAGACCATACAGGAGACTATGCCTCCCAGCCCCAGTGGTCCTTCAACCAGGATATGTCGGCTGGCTGAGCTCAAGGCCACGTATAGTGATTTTACAGGGGCTAAATCCTGTTCAGTCACTCCCTGCCCTGGCCTAATTCTGCTCTTACCAGCCTTGCTAACCACCTCGTATCGCCAGTGAGGGTGAATCCACTCAGCAACAGGACCCGGTTCTCCTGCAGTCAGTCCCGGCAAGGCATCCTGGAAGGAGCTTCTCCACGCAGAGGGAGGGCTTCTTGGTCTTACATAACCGGTATTGAGCACTGGGTGCTGATTCCCAATAATCCATACCTCTGCCTGCCCTAATCACAGCTCCGAGGGAACTACAGCGGGGGTCACGTGCACAAGTATTCAAAATAGCAACCACACCGAGGAAAAACTGATTCCCTCGGCCCACCCCCTTCCCCCACCTCTCTTTTCATTTATGAATTCAGTTTTTTGTCAGGCTGAACATTTAAATGCACTCTATGCTCTCTGGATTCCCCCATTTCTCCCCCTTTCTCATTAAAATTCTAATTATTACCAGAGCAAGTAAGATGTACGATCAAAGGGAAGCAAAGCCCTAGAAATACCTTTTTTTGTTTTAAGGTGACTCATATTGTAGAGAATGCCTCCAGAACAGCTGTAACCGAGAACAGGTGTGAAGGGGTCTAGAGATGGCTGGATACTCAGAATAAGGACCCGTAGGATCTGCGGTAGCTTTCCTGGTGAACCCCAGGGCCATAAAGGCCTAAAGAAACAGTCTCCAAACCATTTAGGTAATGAACTCATAAGAGCACAAATTATTTCATTTAATGCCTCCAATGTATATTTGTTCCCATGTTGCCTACACATCTGGGCTGTAGCTCCATTCTACAGCTTCCTAGCTGTGTGACCCTGGGCAGTCTAATCCTCTGTGCCTCACTTTCTTCATCTGCAAAATGAAAGTAATAATTACACCTATTTCACTGGAGACTATTCAATGAGCAAATGTATAAAAAGCACTTTGTACCTTGGACATAGTAATGTTCAAAACTAAATCCAATAATAAAATGCTATCATTTCTATTACTATCAACCTGTATATTGCAGTTGTGATTTATTGTTTTTAAGATAATAAATAAATAAATATTAGAACAATCTGGTATTTTTTTCTCTTGTGCCCCCGTGACTCATGCACACACACTAGAAAGCTTTACTTTAGAAGCTAACTTAGAATCAGCTTTCTGGATCCCTGGCAGTCTCTGTGTGGAGGACTAACCCCGGCTCCTCTGACCAGGAAGAGGCCCCGATATCTCTGTGCAGGGGCCTGGGGTAGGTGGCTGTTGTAGTTGGTTCAGGCCAGTACCCTGCATCTGGAGAGTCAGGAGGCAGTGCCGGCTCCCCAGAGAGGATAGCTGATGTTCTCACTTCTTTCCCAGGTCCCTCTGGATGGGAGACAGCTTTTCCTGGTGCCTGTGTGCATGAGAGTACTCTGGATGCCCCCCCCCCCCGACTCCCACCCCAGGAGGGACTCGGCATCTCGGTACTCTAATCTTAGCTTAGCACCTGACACATGCAGGTTGCTCAGTAAATGCTGGTTGAGAGATCATTATAGCCCTTTTATGCGCCATTCATTCTTGTGCTCACTCATTCATTCTCGCGTGCGTTTCTGTGCTAGGCCACGAGTCAGACAAATATAAGAACGCAGAGTTACAATGGCCTACAGTTTAGTCAGCGACAGACAGGCTGGGACAGTGTGAAGAGCCCCAGGCTGGGCGGTGGGCATCTGCACCCTGGTCCAGGCTGTGTGTCTGAACTGTGAACCCAGGCAAGTCCCTTCTCTGGACCACTGCTCTTGTCTGCAAGAGCCCAGCCTGGCCCCAGTATTTCTAGGGTCATTTCTCACCTTCGATCCTAAGATTGCTCGGCCACTGGGCCAGGATAATCCAGAGCCTGCAAACCCACCAGCCTGCTGTGGCCGTGCAGGTAAGGTCATGCCCCTCCAAAGGCAATGCCGGTTGCCACCAGCCAGGAGCACGGGTCTAGTGACCAAGCCAGCTGGCCTCCCCCAGAGTTTCCAGAAATTTGATGTGATGATGATGGCGGTGGAATTGCTCAACTATTCAGTTGCCACGCAAGCCATGCAAGACTCCTCGGCTCGCTTGTTCACAAGTTCGCAAATGACCTGTGTGCACACCCTGCCAAGTGTGCCACTGGTTCAGAGCCTTCTGAGCTCTCTAGTCAGAGTGAGAAGAGACCTTGGGCTCTAAGGGTCATTCCTTAAGGAGGGGTAAGAGATCTGCTTCTTCATTGCTTCCAGAGGGAGGCATTGCCCACAGCTCTCCTGGGATGATGGGCATCCTTCTGGAGGCAGGGTTGGCTGGGGGCGACGCAGTGAGCGCTTGCCTCAGAACCAACCACGACATTCAAAATTACCAGTTGTACAGGGGCGCCTGGGTGGCTCCGTCGGTTGAGTGTCGGACTCTTGATTTTGGCTCAGGTCATGATCTCACAGTTCGTGAGTTCGAGCCCTGCATCGGGCTGAATCCCTGCTTGGGATTCTCTCTCTTCTCTCTCTCTCTCTCTCTCTCTCTCTCTCTCTCTGCCCTTCTCTTGCTTGCCGTGCTCTCTCTCTCTCTCTCTCTCTCTCTCAAAATAAATCACCTTAAACAAATTACCAGTTTTACAGCAGAGCTCTCAAATAGCTACGGGATGGGAAAAGACAGTTACAGGAATCACTTGTATGTAGCTTTGAAATACACCGTGTGGGTCAAATTCCAACTTAATCCAAGTATTTATTGAGCCTACTGTGTGCACAGTTGAGCGTACAGAAGGAACAGGAGACCCACTCCCGGCCTCAAGGAGGTTATGCTCCGTCTGATTCGTTTCAAGCTCCCGACTGTTGAGCTCCTGCTCTGGGCTCGATGGGGGTGGGGGAAGGGAAGAGATTGAGTTGGCCGAGCCTCTGGTCCCCAAGGCCGCACAGCCTGTTGAGGGAGAGAGCTGTATACCAAAAACGACTCCGCTATAAGTCTGGCCATAGTAACAGCTCTAATAGAAATTCAAACAGCATCCAAATGTGAACGCTTCACGAATTTGCACATTTGCTTAGGCTGCTATTTAAATTACTTTCCCTTCCCCGTGCACATGCCAATAGGCAGTAGGGGAGGCAGCGCAGGTGCTCCCCAAGCTGGCAGTGGGGGAGGGGGCAATGCTGGGGGGCGTCAGACCGAGGTGGGCGCCAGGCTGCAGATACTACACAAAGTGGACTGTGGAGCGTCAGCCCTAAAACCGCCTCTCCTGGCTGGCAGCTTTCTCATGACCATTCTTTTCTCTTCTTCCGTCTTTGTCCCTTCTGTGTGCCCCCTTCTCCAACTGCCCCTTCCTGCTTCTCCGCCGCCTCTGTCTGTCTCTGTCCCTCCCTGCCCTGGCTCATGCCGCGCCCAGGCACCTCTGTCAGCCTCCTCGCAGTGGTAGTTATTGTGTGTGGCGTGGCCCTGGTGGCAGTTTTTCTCTTTCTCTTTTGGAAGCTGTGCTGGATGCCCTGGAGGAACAAGGAGGCCTCCAGTCCCACTTCTGCTAGCCCTCCCCTGGAGGCCCCCCAGAGCCCCAGCTCCGGAGGCAACATGGCGGACAAGCTGAAGGACACCAACAGCCTCGGCTTCCTAGAGGCGGCCGTGAAGATCAGCCACACGTCCCCAGATATCCCGGCCGAGGTGCAGATGTCGGTCAAGGAGCACATCATGCGTCACACGCGGCTGCAGCGACAGACCACAGAGCCAGCATCGTCTACCAGGTGAGGGCGGACATCTCCCTTCCCTAACCTCCACGCCTCCACATTCTCTTATCCAATACATTGATGTGATTCCAGCCTGTGGGGTGCAGAGACCGGAAATGAGAACACCTATGGTTGGGCTGGAGACTATAGCAGAGGATGTGCTCTGTGATGGGTAACCGACTAGGGGGTGGGCACCGGGAAAGGCTGCAGGCAAGGGGAACCTTTGAGGCAGGGAGCTGTGCTCTGCGGTGTGCACTGGGACGTGTGTGGGTGGGGGTGCTGGGTGTTGGGAGCGAAGGCGAGATTGCCGGGCAGAGGGAAGAGAAAATGCAAAGGCCCAGAGGCATAAAAGTTCATGGTGTGTCTAGGGATATGCCAGCAAAGCCTCACAGAGTCTGCGGCGCATGGGAGAGGAGACAAGAGGTTCCTAACACTTTGAGAATGAGGATTCCTCTGTGACCTTCGACAGAGTCCCCTGCAAGACAGCAGCTGTATACACGGCATTCTTTAACTGAAAACAGAATAAAATGGAACAATAACAAAAAAAAAAGCCACCACCACCACATAATGACAAACACCTCTTCAACATTCAGAAACAGTTTTAAAAGAAGTGGTGCATGTAGTATGAGGCATTGTACTTATCTAGGGCTCTGGTGGGCTCCCGGGTCCCTGCAGTGTCTCCCCAGGCTCCCAGGCGACCAGCCGAAGGGAAGGAGACCTGGTCTTCAGATGGGAGTCCAGGAATGAAAGTGCTGGGGGTCACATTTTCAGAGTTTATCATCTGACCTTGGGCAGGTTGCCCACCTTTCTTAAGCCTCACTTTTCCCGACTATACGGTAGGGCTAAGGACGCATAAGGTTGCAGTGCGGGGCCGATGAAAGAATCTGTGTGATCATGAGAGCTGACGATAGATGGCTTATTCTACACTTGGCTGTGTTCTAAGTACTTGTTGTATGTATCAATCCAGTTCGTGCTCACAGCAGTCTTGTGCAATTGCTACTTTTATTATCCTCATTTTGTGGCAAAGAGAAGTTAAACGACCTGACCAAGGTCACACGGCTAGACACTCACAGAGCCAATCTGTGCAGTCTGGCTCCAAAGCCCAATAAATGTTAACTACAGTGGCAGTGGTAGCGGTGGCGATGATGACGAAGGACCAGGGCAAGCAAGGATGGTCCTCCTCCTAAGGGATCTCATGCTGTCAGGGGGGAACCAGGGTCACATCTGCTAGGAAAGAAACGTAGAAAACAGCAAGCAGGAAAAAGAGAAAAGAAAATAACAGCAAAAGGTAGCGTGTATCGAGCTTATGATATACGAGGCCCCATTCCAAGTACCTCACACATGCTAAGACTTGGGACGCTCACCGCCACCGGCACAAAGTGTGTGCAGAGAGAGAAAGGGTCGACCCTCCCCGCCCCCTGCAAAGGGTAGGATGAGCCAGGGCCGTGGGAGGTGTCGGCTTGCATGCCCTTCCCCCCACCCCCGAGCCCTGACCACGCCATCTCTGCCCCCTCCGCCAGGCACACGTCCTTCAAGCGCCACCTGCCACGGCAGATGCACGTGTCCAGCGTGGACTACGGCAACGAGCTGCCCCCCGCGGCGGAGCAGCCCACCAGCATTGGCCGCATCAAGCCCGAACTCTACAAGCAGAAATCGGTGGACGGGGATGATGCCAAGTCCGAGGCTGCCAAGAGCTGCGGGAAACTCAACTTCAGCCTGCGCTATGACTACGAGAGCGAGACCCTGATCGTGCGCATCCTCAGGGCCTTCGACCTCCCCGCCAAGGACTTTTGCGGCAGCTCTGACCCCTACGTCAAGATCTACCTCCTGCCTGATCGCAAACGCAAGCTGCAGACGCGGGTGCACCGCAAGACCCTGAACCCCACCTTCGACGAGAACTTCCACTTCCCCGTGCCCTACGAGGAGCTGGCAGACCGCAAGCTGCATCTCAGCGTCTTCGACTTCGACCGTTTCTCCCGCCATGACATGATCGGAGAGGTCATCCTGGACAACCTCTTTGAGGCCTCCGACCTGTCCCGGGAAACCTCCATCTGGAAGGACATCCAGTATGCCACCAGTGTGAGTACAGCCTTGCCTCCTGGGCTTCTGGAGGATTCCTAGTGCTGGGTGGAGTGGGGTGTGTGCCCGTCCCCCTCACCCCTGGAGGTAGGCGGGCCTTTGCCCTTCGGGATGTGAAGCGGGGACTCTGGAAACTGAGCAGTGGCTCAGCCCACCCTGGGGAAGTCCTTGCACTCCGTTCCAGGGTGGGGTGGGGGCAGCTGAGCTCCCACGTGGGTTGGCAGGGAAGACAATTTTTGCCCATTGCTTCTGATTACACGTTCTGGGGCGGTTCCCTCTACCTGCTAGGCCTTAGGTCTACCACCCGTAGGGTTATCTACCTCTCTGATCATGGCTAAGGACTGGGCCATGTCTCTAGACTGAATCAGACAGCGGCATCTGCCAAGGGCATCCATGTGTACGAGAAGCCTGGAAAAGGCAATCAGGAACAGGGCATATTTATTAATCGGGGTGCACGACGTTATGCTGCAGCAACAAATAATCCTAGGATTTGGTAGCTTAAAGCAATCAATATTTAGCTCCTGTTCAGGTTATACACACTCTGCGGCTCGGCTGGGTTTCTGCTTTACCTTGTGACTGAGGGGTCCAGGCTAACAGAGGCTCTGTTTGGAGGTGTGCTCCTGTAGGTACCATATCAGGGCAAAGGAGGTGGCGAACCATGCACTATTTCTTAAAGCTTCCATGGCGAAGCGATCCATGTGACTTCTACTCACATTTCATTAGCCAAAGCAAGACACACGGCAACTTAGGAGGGCAGGGCAAAGAAGTCCTACTGAGTGCCCAGGAGGAGAACTTAGTGACCAACACTAGTGACTGCCACACAGCCCCTGTTCTCAGGCATTGCCTGCCCAGGCCAGTGTGAGCGATGGCGGAGGCCAGCCTGGAAGGGAACCCAAGTCCACACGTAGGACAGGGGGGTGCCGAGCTATTCACAATCAACTGCAGTTAACCAGGGAAGAGTCCAAGGAGCTGAGGCTCAAGCTGGCTTTTCAGAGGGAGGACAAGTTTGGCACAGAGAATGAGGAGGGCATATCCAGAGCCCTTTGGTCCACCCAGTGTAGATCCCACAAGTGTGGTTGATGTGCCTCTCTCTAAGCCCATCCAGGCAGCTAAGAGCTAGGTTGAGTGTACCCATCAGATACCAATGGCCTCACGTCTGGGTCTTGAGGGCTGCTAGCTGGTTGAGTGTCTCCCAGGATACTTCTTGCACTCTTTCTCTGGGGCAGGGATGACCCTACTCGGTCTGCAGACTCTCCCTTTGAACAGCCAATTCTCAGTATCTCTATGTGTTGAATTTATGAGGAGAGAGGCCAGGAAAATCTTCCCTGCTCTGATGGGAAAAGTATAAGAAAGTTGATTTGTTCGAAGCTTGGTGGGCTCCGTTTCTGCCCTAGGGAAGGACTCTGAGACACCCCGTTCTCCCAGCTGGTGCTGACTCTGACCAGATCAGTCTGATCCCCCAGTGCATCCCCCACCTTTGCTTTCATGAAATCCCCAAGAGTAGCACCAGCAGCGGGGCCTGGCAGACGGGGCGGGCAGACGGGGCGGGCTGGAACAGCAGCTGCGCACCGGCGAGCCCAAGAGCTCTGCTCTATAAATCACTATGAAGTTTACATCTGGTGCAGCTCTTCCCTTGTGGTCTCATCAGGCAGCAGCTTCATTATGGTGACTGCACAGGTAGAGAAAAGCAGCGTGGTCCTTCCCATGCTGAGGTGGAGGCCCAGAGGTTCCAAGAGACGGAGGAGTGAGGGCCAGTGGCTGGGGAAGCAGCCACTTCCCTCTCCTGGTTGCTCCCTCTCCTGGACTTTAGCTCCAGGTATGATGCAAGACCTGGGCCTGGAATGGACAGTTGTTGCCTTAAGCCCACTCCTCATAGGGAAGCTAACTTCCTAGACACTAGAACTCTGTGGCTATCCTTGCCCTCATCCCATCCCCTCTGCCCTCCGGGCCCAGCTTTAGAAAATGGCAGATCACTGGGCGCCTGGGTGGCTCAGTCGGTTAAGCATCCGACTTCAGCTCAGGTCATGATCTCACCGTTCGTGAGTTCGAGCCCCGCATTGGGCTCTGTGCTGACAGCTCGGAGCCTGGAGCCTGCTTCGGATTCTGTGTCTCCTTCTCTCTCTCTGCCCCTCCCCTGCTCGTGCTCTATCTCTGTCTCTCAAAAATAAATAAACGTTGAAAAAATGTTTTAAAAAAAGTAAGAAAGAAAGAAAATGGCAGATCATCCAAAAGGTGTTGGGTAGATAGTGATCATCCTCATCATCCTCAGTTAGTACTGTTCCAGTCTCTTCCTAAGCAGAACACTGTGCCAGGCACTGGGGAGTGAGTGGGGCTGGGATCGAAGGCAGCCCCTTCGACCCACACAGAAATGTACAATCGACTTATGGAGACAAGAGACGTCCCTGCAGCAGTTAGTAACGCTAAGTAATGAAGAGTGCATTCTGTGTGAAGTTGGAACTGCGGGTTGGGACAGCCCGGGAATATTTCCCGGATAAGGAGGAATGAAGATAGATGGGGAGGGGAAGTATATCTAATCTGATTGAAGAAGGGCTTGCATAGTCACCAGGAGCACAGGGAGGCCAGGCGCGGGAGTTTCTGAAGGTGCCTGGACTCACACACCCTGTCTTGCTTGCAGTCTGAGCTGATGTTCTGCCAACAGGAGGCCCTTGGGGCCCTCCAATCTGCAGCCCCTCCCGTGGGCCGGCGTTCAAGAGTAGGCTCATCCTCCTGGAGGGTGAGGAAAGGGAAGTAAGAAGTAAGAAGGTTGGTGCTTTTACCTGTTTTTTGGAGCTGACTCTGAAATTGTAATTATTTGGGGGCCAGAGAGACACAAATCATAGTCACTGTGAATGAGCGCTGAGCGCATGTGAAATCCTGCAGCCAGCGTGGTGGGGGCAGTACAGATGAGCACAGGGACTCCCATCTCCCCTGCGTGCCGGATTCCATTCCTAGAGTGGCGTTCAGGCCCTGCTCTGCTCAGAACTCTGGCAGCACCTCTGCCCTGCAGGCTGCTCCCCTGCACGTGCTAACATTCCTGCGTCCTGCATTTGCTCACAAGGTTCCCACTGTCAGGCAGGCTTTACCCCACTGCTCTGCCTGGCCCAGACCAATCCCCCTTCCAAAGTTCTCTGAGTCCTTCCGCTCCTACCAAAATTGCTCCTCTAGATATGTCCCGAATCATATTCGGTCTTGCAAAGTCCTCCTCATGGCTCAGGAATACCTTTTGTCCCACATTTGACTTTCTCTTGTATTTTTCCTCAGGGCTGAGTGTGTCATTTTCTGCAAACGTGAGAATCAGCACTTTCTTGTTGAATGACCAGTGGTTTAGTTAATTCCATCAAAACTATATACTGGTACACCAAGAAAGGATTCTTGAAGAAGCAATGGGAATCGGGTATGGTTAATCTGGGAAGGCTTCCTGGAGAAGGGCAAATAGTATTTTGAAAACTGGGTAGAGCCGGGCTTGGTGGGGACAGAGGCAGCCTGTCCAGCCCTTCAGAGGTATGGTTCAGGGAGACGGTTTGTGTCTGGAGCGGCAAGTTGATTAACCTGTTGGATCAGAGGGTCTGGACTGAAGTGGGGGGTCAGTGACCCGCGGGTTAGGGAGGACAGGGGTTTAGGAGGCTGCTCTGAGGTCTTGTGAGTCTGTGAATGCTGTCTCCTTGCTGGTCCTTACACTTGCATTGGGGTATCACATTCAGCCCTGGCAGGTAGAACCAGGTGTGTCCCTCGTTTTGGCTCCAGCCCAAGTTGGTGTGAAGTAGCAAAGCCTGGGACATTCCTACTGTTTTCTCACAACCGCTGAAATAAGAAGTTCCCAGGCTAGTGAAAGGGAGGTGTACTTCTGGGGAATCTAGCTCTTGGTTCATTGCACATCTTAAGCCACGAGGGACATTTGCCTCACCGCGCCCACGTTGTTCTGGAGGGAAGCCTGGGAGCAATGGAGGTTGCACACACCTGCCAGGCTGGAGAGTGAGAAGCCGGCAACCCGGACGTGCCAGAGTCATTGGAGGCCTCTTCTGTTCCAGTGAATCGAGGAGCTCAGAGTGGGAAGGAAATTGTGGAAATTCATTCAATCCACTCCAGCCCCAGGCAGGGGTGCCCCCCCCCCCGCCCCCCCCCCCCCCCCGCCGTGCTCTTGCTGCCCCCCACTCCTGCCTGGCTTGACTAAGCGCCCCTGGTGGTCTCCTGGGCGTTCCCAGCGGCTTGCCGGTTTCCCTCCGCCTAGAACTTTGATTGGCTGAAATCCCTCTGCCCTTCCCTCCCCCACCTTCTACCCCAGTCTCATTATTTCTATATAAAGCTGTAGATTTATCATTATAATAGAGCCGCTGTCACCCGGGTTTGCTAACATCCCTGTAATCTTGTAGTTATTGCTACAGAGGCCTCAGACCCCACTGCACACAACTGTTCTGTCGCTATTTCTGCTCCTTGGTGGCGGGGGAAGGTGAAGCCTGTAATTGGGACCATAAATATGTGTTGTGCTTGGTGGCATTAACGGACTCAGCCATCTTCCTGCCTTACCAGGTCCCTGACAGGCCGGAGAGAGCAGGTCTGGGTGTGTGTGCGCATGGGTGACGGTTGTTTGGGGTGATGGTGTGCTCTCAGGGACCCTGGGCTCAGAGTCTGCGGGGAGGAAGAGAGGCCATATGTGGCAGAACAGTCTCCAGCCTGGGAATGAGCAGGGCTGTACAGAGTGAGCTCGGGCTTTGGTGCCAAACAGACCTGGGTTGTATTCTTGCTTCTGCTCTTCCTGGCTTTGAGACCTCGGGGACTTTACCTAAATTGTGCCTTGGTTTCCACATCAGCAACACCGGATAATACTGGTAGGTAGATCGCCTGTAGCGATATTTATGTAGAAAAGTCGGGGCACCTGGGTGGCTCAGTCAGTTTCTTGATTTCGGCTCAGGTCACGATCTCACCGTTTGGTGAGTTTGAGCCCTGCGTTGGGCTCTGTGCTGACAGCACAGAGCCTGCTTGGGATTCTCTCTCCCCTTCTCTCTCTGCCCCTCCCCCACTTTAGCATGCATGTACATGCTCTCTCTCTCTCTCTCTCTCAAAATAAATAAATTAACATTTCAAAAAAAGTAAACATACCTGAGAAGCCTAGGTCAACACTGTCACAGAGCCCCTAAGCCCCATTGTCACAGTGACTTCCCTTCTAGCTCAGCCTGTGGGTCACTGTACCACTCTCAAACCTGACCCCCCACTTGGGTCCAGACCGCCTATTCTGACAGGTTGTTGGTTATTCTCATTCTTATTTCTTGTCTTAGCCATGCCATATGTGTTCTGTGTGACCTTGGAAAAGTGACTTGTCCCCTCTGAGCTGCAGTTAACTCAGTGTTAAACCAGCTTCAAATTTCTGAGACTCTGAGATTCTTGGCTGGTCTTACTGAGAAGTGTGGGGTTCTCTTGCTTTCAGAGCAGAGTTACCCAGTCCCTGGGAGTGTGCCTCAAGCTCAGGTTAACAGGCCACTGGGCAGAATTTCCAGACAAATTCTCCTCCCTGAAGTGTCAGTAAGAGTCAGTCCTCTCTTCAAGCCCCTGGGAGACGTCTTTCCTCCAGGGGGCTCCTGCCACAAGGAAGCCCCACTCCCCACCAACAAGCTGTCTTCCTCCTTTTCCCATAAGGCACAGTCCCGTGGAGGGGACTTAGCTCCCTCCTCATCCACCTCCTTTCACGTCCCTGTTTACCGGGGTGGGGGGTGGGGGGTGGCCCTTGACTTGAGCTCCAACCAGGGGCCTAGAGCACAAACAACTTTATCACATTTTATCCTCACCACAAGACTTATTATCATCCCCTTTTTGTAAACAAAGAAATGAAGGATCAGGTTAAGTGACTTACCAGCGTCACCCGTCACCCGGAGAGAAGGTGGTAACCAGCCAAGATTCAGATCGGGATCTTCAACCAAGCCTGTGTTCCTTGCACAGCTGGAGCGGAGCAGGATTACATTGCTCCCTGGGGCAGAAGACAGATCTTGAGATTGTGTGGCTCATCAAGGGATCTGGAAGAGAGCTTTGTTTTTTCCTTGCCCTGGTTAAGTTCTCTCCTTCTTCTCGTTCCGGGGGGTGGCTTTTGTCCTGACACTGGGACTCCTTTACCATCTCCCCAGGATTGTTCCTGTGGGAAGTGGCCTGACATTCACAGCTCTTTTGTTCAACCAACATTTATGGAGCTTCAAGTGTGTGTGGTCAGTTACATCACCAAGCAGTTGTTGGGTGTAGAAGCTTGACCTGGCTGTGGAAAGGGTGGCAGAGAAAGAGCCCTTCACCTCGGAATGCCCAGGCTAATGGGCACCTTAGAGCAAACCCAGTGGCCCCTCAGCCCCCTCGCACACACGGCACATGCTTGGGGACAGACAAGTTCAGGACACTTGCAACAAAACTGTGCTCTACTACAAGCCCTGTGCAAAAATGTTGTGGAGAAGTGGAGAAGAGAAATCAGAGTCAGAAAAGGAAAGTTTTAGGCTAGGCCTTGATGGCAGTGAGGGTAGGGCGTGCTAAAAAGTGGGGGTAACAGAGGTAGGGGAGTGTGTTTCTTTATTTTCTCCAGATTGGGGGAAGGATCCAGAAAGAACTTCTCTCACATCAGATTGTTGTTTGTTTTTTTTCCCTTTGTGCCAGACTACTTGTGTAATTAACTATATACTGGGCACCAGCTTAGCATTGGGAATTCGATGACTTAAACTCCAGTCCTGTCCTCAAAGCCTCATAGTCTGACGGGGGAGGCAGCTCTGCCATCCCAAGGGACGTGCAGGTCCTCACTAACCCAGCATGTTGAGGAAGGCTCGCCTCCTGGAATGCAGTTGCCTCTCGCCAGAAAAGAGTTCAGTTGTATCCCCTTCTCACGCCCACGTACTCAAGTCAAATGAGATCCAAGGGTAGCCACAAAAGGCCTTTTCAAGTAGAGCTGAAGAATCAGCGAAATTGATCCACAGTGACTCATTAAATCACCGTGGGATGAAGCCTCCCCAAGGCTCATTGACCAGCCGTTGGATGCAGCTCGCACCTTGGATCTCAGGCCCACGGGGCCATCCCGGCTGGAAGGTGGGCGGGACAAGAGGGAAGCATGATGAATCTTCATCTGCTCAACGTACCTTCAGGGATCCCTCACGGAACTTATGTGGGTCCAAGAACAACTGAAAGGGCAAATAGAGGCCTTGCTTTCAAGGAACTTATGGCTTGCTGAGTGAAGGAAGGTGTCAGAGCAAGTCGATGTAATCAAAAGAACACAATAGTTTGAAGTGATTATGGAGGGCGGGTGATTGGGATGAGGGTACGGTTGGCAGAAGTTGGGAGCAAAAGCTGAGCTTTGGGGACACCCACAGTCATGGAGGAGGAGGCCGGCAAAGGGCAGGAATCAGGAGGAGACCGAAGAGAAAAGAGGACTGAGGAAGCAAGGGGAAAGACAGTCGGGCAGGGATCTGTCCTCACTGTCCATGAGGCACCGAGCGTGGTCCAGGGCCCTGGGGCTGCACTGCTAAACAAAGTCCTTGCTCTCAAGGTGATTACACTCGGGTTGGGGGACACAAATGGGTTGGTGAGGCAAACAGTACGTCAGAAGGATACTGTGGAGAAAGCAAAGCAGGGAAGTATGGTGGGGAGGGCGGTCTGAAGAAAGGATTGTGGGCGGGGGAAGAGGGGGTCTGGTCAGGCTGGTCAGGAGAGACCTCCCCGAGAGGCGCCCTCTGAGTAGATCCGAACGATGACCAGGAGAGAGCCATGCAGATATCTGGAAGAAGAGAGGTCCAGGCAGAGAGCAAGGCAAATGCAAGGAACCTGAGATGGGAGGGCGCCTGGCTTGGTCAGAGAGCAGTCAGGGGGCCAGTGTGGCTGAAGCGGAAGTGGGCGGGGAGGGCGTGGAGCAAAAGACGAAAGGAGAGGAGTAAAGAGGTGGGAAAGCTTAATGGGGCTCCACAGTCACACATTTTTAACTATCCCTGTGGCTGGCAGGTCGGGCGCAGACTATACAACCAGGGCGAAGACAGAGAAATCAGTGGGGAGGCCATTGCCGTAAAAAAGAGACAGCGGTGGCTTGCACAAGGATGGTGGAGACCTAAGACCTGGCTTGACTCTGCATATATTGTAAAAGCGGAACTGGCAGGCAGTATTTGCTGGCAGATTGGGCATAGGGTTTGGGGTATGGGGAAAGAGAAGAATCAAGGTTTTCAGCTTGAGCAGCTCGGGAGGGACTCACCATTCACAGAGTTGGGGAATCCTGGAGGAAGGATCCATTTGGAGAGAAGATCAGAGGCTCAGGTTTGCACACGTTATATTCCCAGATACTTCTGGGACATCCAAACGGAGTTGTTGGATAGGAACTTGGATATAGAGCCTAGGGTCCAGAGAGAGGCCTTGGCTAAAGAAATAAATGTAGGGGCACCTGGGTGGCTCAGTCGGTTGAGTTTCAGACTTTTAATTTCGGGCTCAAGTCATGATCCCACAGTTCATGGATCAAGCCCCATGTCAGGCTCTGCACTGACAGCACGGAGCCTGCTTGGGATTCTTTCCCTCCCTCTCTCTCTACCCCTCTCCTGCTGTCTCTCTCTCTCTCTCAAAATTAATTAATTAATTAAAAAAAATAAATGTAGGAGAAGTCAGCATATAAATGGCGTTAAAAGCCATGAGACTAGTTGCAATCCCACGTTTAGAGAGCCACATTTAGACTGAGCCTTGGGACTGTCCTCTCTCGTTGTGGGGACTGGGAGGAAAAATCAGCAAAGATGACGGACCCCTAAGGGCCGGTGAGGTAGGAGGAAAAGCGGGGAAGAGCGGTACCCTGGGAAACAGAGAAAGTGTTTCCAGGATGAGAGGGAAAGACCAACGGTATCAGGTGGGCCCAGTAAGAGACACCCTGAGGCCTTCCTGGTTTTCCCAACATCACGTGACAAGAGCTCATCTGGGGAAGAGGTCACGTGTGGAAGATTGGGACATGGGATGTACCGTTTTAGGGGAATTTTCCAGAGCGACTGGCCCTCCCAATGTGATTTAAAGGACTAAGAAGGTTTGGCAGTGTGTCGTCAGGCTGGCTCCAGGCATGGGTCATGCCTTGGGGAAGGCCAGGCTGGGATGGTGGGCGGGGTGAGAGGCATCAGCCCATGCAGGGCAACTCGGGCCAAAATAAAACATTCCATCAGGAGTTTGCGACAAAGGCTCAGTATCCCTAGAATTCTGCCTTAAATTCCCAGGTGTCTGGACTCTTGCAGGCAGGACGAAGCCAGGCTAGAAGCAGAGAGGGAGAGCTTCCAAAAAGAGGCCCGCGGGGCAATTTGGGGTCACAGAGAAGGCACGGGAAGTAGGAGGGAGCAAGCCTCGGCCTGGGCTGCCTGCCCAAACCGCAAAGACTGCTCCCCAAGCCGTTCTGCTGGAGATGCTCTGAATAATGTATGAAGCCGTCATCCCTGCTCGCTGTTTCAGCGGCCAGGGCCCCAAGTGAGCCCTCCAGGCTGCCTGACCTGCGCCTGGGTCAGAGGTCACCCGGGTCAAGAGGGGCTGCAAGGCTCCCTTGTTTGAATGCTGCTCCCTGGGACTGCTAATGTTCATTTACCCCCACACTCCCTTGGGCCTGACCCCATTATCCTTACTCTTATCTGGAATGCTGAGCCCCGAGCTCTCGACCCACACTCCCTCCCTCGGGCAGGTGCGCAGAAATGTCCAGATCTCGCTCCTGCGTGCCAGTGCAGAGGACAGCTGGGTGGGGTCTTTCCTTTGCTCTCCTCCATGAAGAAGGGAGGAGAGGCAGGGCCTGGCCTCCTCCCTGGAAGGACGTCTTGATCAGATGAGGGCATCAGAGCCAGGAGCAATGTTTCCAGCTCAGAGCCAGGACGGCAGCCCTACCCTCCGAGCTCGTGTTGGGAGGACACTGGAAGGGCCTGCACCCAGGGTTCCTCCATGCTCAGAGCTCAGATCCTGAGAATGTGGCTCACCCTTCTAGGTCCCAGGTTCTGAGGCCAATAGGGCCGAGGCTTTCCTAGACAAGGACTGCTGAAAATCCATCAGGAGCCCAGCCAGGGCAAGAGGTGGAGCGTGGGGTCCGAGCTCCATTGCACAGGCAGCGTGCTGGGGAGACGGCACACACTCCCAGAGCAGCAGCAGGGCCCTGCATGCCCGTCAGTGCTCCAGGTCTGCGAGTTCTTCCAGCAGAGGTGCTGGGCGCGCACTGCCCCTTCCACACCCCCTCACTTGAGCCAGCTGGGACCAGGAGCCGTTCTCGGGTACATGGGGTTGAAGGTTTCCCCTGTGGTGCTGCGAAACAAAGCTAATTGGTCCAGACAGGGCCCTGACCTGGCTGTAAGCAGAGTTGCTCAATAACCGCTTCACTGGCCTTGGGTGTTCTCTCTTGGTAAGAGAGCCTTCCCCGAGGCTTCAGAGGATACGGCCTTAAGAGGCTGCCAGAGGCTCAGAACGGTGGAGCTCACCCTTGATAAATTCCTAGCATCCAGACAGCCCCGCTGCCCACTCCGCTTCCTGCAGAGCCCAGCTCCCACTGGCAACTGGACTGGAGCCTTGCTCTGCCTCCCTCCTCCGCTCGTGGCTTCACCCCTGCCCTGCCACAGCCCCTTGTGCACTTCATTAGTATGCTGCGCATCTCAATAGTATAAATATCTAATCTTTGCCTTACACGAGAATGAATGGGAAATCATTAGGCAGCGAGCTCATGCATCAACCAAAATCTATTCCGCTAACACTGGAGCACTTTCTGCGCTTCCCCCACCTTGCCGCACAGAGCATATGCACGGGTCTTGTCGCTTCTGTCACCTGATAACCCACAGTGACATTTTCTCCTGGAGAGAGATTATTTGGTCACAAGGGAAGCAACAGCCAAACCTTCCCTCTGGACACTGTCAAGGACATTCAGACTCCAGAATTCGTTCAGGAGGAAGGGATTGTACTGGGTCCTCTAGATTGGCATAAGTGCAGAGACTGGGGTCACTAGATGTAACCATGAGCAGAATAGCAACCACCTTGGGAGAACTGGGGCAGCCTCTGAGGGGTTTCTGTGGACCACAGTGCTAGCACTTCATGTTCTCATGGACTTGGGGAAGGTCAGAGTTGGAAAGGGCCTCAGAGATGACCTATCTGGCCTCATGTCCTCCTCCTCCGGATGATCAAGTCATGACCAGAGAGGTCATGCTTGTTTGGGGTGGCTCGGTGAGTCCATGCAAATCTGGACCCCAAACCCAAGATCTCATCCTGTGCTCTGGCTACTGCCCTTTATGGGGAATTCTCTTGCCCTGGTTTCTGTTACTCACTTGTCATCTCTCCCCTTCCCTTCCAAAGTCATTGCCTACTGGCTGTCTTCGTTCTATGCCTGTGAGTCTCTGAATCCTGCAAGGAAGAGGGTCAAGAGATGACCAGGAGTCCAAGGCACGAAGTGTCAAAGGGCACATGGCAAAGACCACGTTCTCACTGCCCACAGTTAGCCTCTTGCTTGGAAGAGACTTCTAGTCTCCACTGAGACTGGAAATAGGGCAAACCAACAAGCAATGTCAGCACAAAAACCAAGGAGGAAAGAGAGGCCCTTTATCACAGTACCTGAGACCCAAAGTCAACTAAGCCCGACTTCAAAGCCTCCCCATTGCACA
The DNA here is from genome assembly GCF_027475565.1 of Acinonyx jubatus. Taxonomy (NCBI): domain Eukaryota; kingdom Metazoa; phylum Chordata; class Mammalia; order Carnivora; family Felidae; genus Acinonyx; species Acinonyx jubatus. Next base: position 95,951,271 of record NC_069381.1, on the reverse strand, counting down.
CAAATATTTATCCTTTGGAGGAGGAAGTTGGCAGGGCTAGCCGTAGGGGGTCTAGGTCAACCTTGTCCAGTTGCTAGCATGTTTCTAGGGTATTTTAGCATCAGCAACTATGTAGAAATATGTGGCCTCTCCAGCAGACAGCTTTCCCCACCCTCCCTCCCCTGCAAAGCCCGTGCCCATCTGGCCCTCATTCATCCTCATCGGTTGTCCCTGTAGGCACATTTTCCTCTTATGTCTGAGATGACACCTACTCATTCTCCATGAATATTCAATGCCTTCCTCTCTGGACAAAGTCTCTGAGACCTTGAGGGTCTCTCTAGGGCTGTAGCGAAACTTGGGAGTGAGAGTTTCTGGCACAGTCCACTTGGCCTAGAGACAAGGACTCAAAGCAGGGAGAGCACCCTGGGCACAGCCTGGCGTTCAGGGAGTGCACCAGCATCCCTGACTATGACACTGGTTTCTCTGGGAGGTAATTTATATTGTGATCAGAAAGCATGTGTTTGAGTCTGTGCAGTGGGGTCAAGGCGCCAGAAGGGACGGAAGAACAGGGCTCAGATTACTGTCTGTGGGGAGTCCGATTACAGGTGTAAACGGGCATCAGCTAGGGCTTCTCTGGCTCTTATGTGCCAGGCTCCGGGTGACAAAGCTTACCTTTCATCCTCACCACGTCCCTGCAGGGTGGATACTGCTGTTGTCCCCAGTTTTCAGGAGGGGAAACTCAGGCAACCTGCTCAAGAGCAAAAAGCCAGGGAGATACAGAGCCAGGAGCCAAACCCAGGTGACCTGGCCGTACTGTATGTGCCCCAGTCCTCCCCTCTGCTGCCTCTCAGGAGCTGGCTAGGGAGGGCTGTCCCCAAGGTCCTGCCTCTTCGGGGATGGGGAAGCAGATGTCCTCCCTTTCACTCTAATTTCCTGCCTCTTCTGAAATGTCCTCCTCTCTGCCTCTGGTAGCTCTTCCTTCACTGACCCAGTCATGGGACATAAGCCCGGTCCACCCATCCCCAGGCGAAACAAAGTGAATAGCCACACTTTGGTTGGAGGTTTGCTGTCATGGGAACTGTATCTCTCCCCCCACCACCCAGTGGAGAACCCGGCAAAACCCTGTGGACTGCTGGTGAGCACCCGCTCCGAGGGCCTCTCCCACCAAGCCTCCATAGACTGCCGGCTCCCGTCCTTCTCTGGGCTCCTCTCCATCTTTCTCAGCTTCCAAGACTCAAAGCACAAACAAATAAACAAAGGCCCTCCTTAAATTGCCCTGGGCAATTAGTTCTCTCCAGCTCCTATGCCTGGGCCAGATTCCAGCTCCATCTTCGAACATTCAAAACCGTCAGAGTATTCAGTTGAGTAATGATGGACCATCTTCTCCAAGAGCAGTGGAAGCCTGAGACTGGTTTATTGCCTTTCCCAGGCTCCACCCTCCAGAGAAGGCAATTGTGGTTTTCAGTAACGTTTGCTTTCTCTTGTTACCTAACAACTGCTGTGGCCACTGGCATTCTGTGAGCCCATAAAATGGCATGTGGGGCCCTCCCTGTGTATGCGGGAAGAAGTCCCTCCTTAGCGGGCTAGGCAGAGGGACCACCAAGATAGGAAAGGGGAAGACACCCTCCATCTCAGCCCTCCCAGTTCTGCCAGTGGGTTGAGCTCTTCCCACCAAGGGAGGCGCCAGACTGGTATATGTCTTGGATGGGGTCTCAGCCAGGAAGGATACGGGCTGTTAGGAGACCATAGATGAGTGTTGAGAAAAGAAAGGATGCCACTCCCCAGAAATGGGCAGAGAGTTGCCAGGGGAAACCCCAGGGATGGGCCTGCGAGGCTGTCCCAGCCCTTCAGGGCTAGAGCCCAAAGATTAAAGACTCCAAAAGCATTCTACCTGCAAGCCTTTTGCATTGTCTGTGGTTATTTCCATTTAACTCTTAGTATTTAGAGAAGTTCCTATAGGCCATTTCAGGGATGCTGTGGGAACCAGGAGTAGACAAGATTTGGGTCTGCACTTGAATTAGAGCTTTATTTTTAAAATTTTTAATTAAGTTTATTTATTTATTTGAGAGAGAGAGCAAGCAAGGTAGGGGCAGAGCAACAGAAAGGAGAGAGAGAATCCTGAGCAGGGTCTGCATCATCAACACAGAGCCCAATGTGGGGCTCGAACTCACGAACTATGAGATCATGACCTTAGCCGAAATCAAGAGTCGGACGCCCAACCAACTGAGCTTTAATGAGAGTGCACAGGCAGAACTCAAGGGGGCAGCTAGACCCAGAGAAAAAACCCTGAAGAAGGGGGAACTCAGAGGGAACGAAGGGAGCTTCAGTCCCTCCTCGCCTGGCAAGTCCTCTCCAGAGCCCCTTTCTTTGAATAAGGGAGTCCTGTCTTTGTGGGGCAGGATGGGGAGAGATTGTTCCTCCCACCCCCTAGAAGAGCACTGCGTGGGGCTCCTTCCCTAGGGGGCTGAGTGAGTCCATTCCTCCCGAGAGCCTTTGGCTGACTCACGTCTTGGTAGTGACACACTGGACCGTGTGCTAGGAACAGTCCAACATCCAGAGAGAGAAAACAGCTCTGGTAGTGTATCTTGCAAACATGATGAGCATTGCCCTTCTTGAGAAGCTGGAGACAGGCTGGCTTTGTGATTTGAGGCACCTGCTGGAAAACGCTTCCCCCCGCATCGCAGAAACCATCTCTGGCTGAGTCACCACCTGCCCCAAGGTCCCCGCTGAAGTGACACTCGGAGGAGCCCCCCCTACCACGTCCTCAAATGTATCATCAGATGCATCAGATTAATCATGTGTCAGATTAGCTGCAAGTTAGCAGAAAGTGGAAGAGCAGGAAGGAAGGCCGTAGAACAGCTGAGTTTTGAGAGCCTCGAGGGCAGCGGGGAAAGGGGGTGTGATTCGGCAAGTTGTCCTGGGAGGGCAGACCCTGGACAGACAGTTTGAAGGTAGGGGTTAGGGCTCCAGGGTGGCTTTTAAGGGGGAGAAACAGGGGCACTAAACTTCCGTCTTGCTTCTGGGCCTTTTTGGTAGGTCTGAGGAAAAAAAGAGGCCAGGGGAAAAGGCAGGCAGCGAGCGCCTTTGTAATTCCAATTCCTGCTGACAGGACCTTTTTTTTTTTTTTAATATATATTAGTAAATCCTATCCAAGTCTGGGCAGACACGCAGCTGTCTTTAGGGAGTGAGTGTTCCCTAAGGAAAAAATAATCACCCAACACTATTTGGGCGCTGTTTACCAGAGAAACTTTGGCGGAACAGTTGTTTCTTCTTGCGTGAGATGGGAAGGAGATTCTCAGCAGTGTCCTGCCGCCTCCAGTGTGGCCAGCTGGTATCAGCAGGGGCCTCCCTGGGCCCGACCACAGCAGGCAGCCCTGCACACACACACACACACACACACACACACACACACAGTGTGGGTCCCCGACACGAGCTTGTTTGATTAGCTTTTTGTCATTTCCCCTCCTCAGAGGGCTCCAGCTGCCCTAAGAAACTCCCTTTGGAAAAGAATATTCTGGGGAAGACCTTGAGTCCTAAAGATTATGCAGCTTACTAATCAATGCCCATACGAGTGCTTATAATAAGCCCACAACTGCTCCAGGTTGTGTCTCACACAAGTCGAGAAAAGAGGATAAAGATTATTTCTTGGTTTCACTCGTGAGGAAGCTGAGGATAAGGGGGTACAGCTGTTTTAAGGCCACACAGTCAGCTCGGGGCTGTTGGGCAGGCCCCACGAGGCATTTAGCAGATATGGTGTCAGCCCTCAAAGACTTGCAGGTAAGCAGGACTTGGAGTCGGGAGATCAAGGCTTGAATCCTCCTGCCTCTGCTGTGTGGCCTCAGATGGATCATGTCCCCTCTCTGTTTCCTCATTAGTAAAATTGCAAAACAACCTGTATTTCACAAGGTTGCAGTGAGGCTGTGTTAAGTATCAATGAGAAAGGACCTTCACAGCTTCTTGCCATAGGTGATTGCTCCTGATGCCAACAGCAATAATACCTAACATGCTTATAAAGCACTTTCCAAGTTTATGACCGCATTCCAAGTTCATGACCCAGTAAGAAATCAGTATTTCTATTTTATAGATGAGGCAAACTGAGGAAATTTCTGGAATCACATTTTTTACTCTTTTTTTTTTAATTTCTAAAACAACGTTTATTTTGAGAGAGAAGTAGAGAGAACATGAGCAGGGGAGGGGCAGAGAGAGAGGAAGACAGAGCATCCCAAGCAGGCTCTGAGCTGTCAGCGCAGAGCCCAACGTGGGGCTCAATCCCATGAACTGTGAGATCATGACCTGAGCCAAAATCCAGAGTCGGATGCTCAACCGACTGAGCCACCCACACATGGTTTTAGAACAGAAAACCAAAACAGATCCTTTTCTTTAAAAGGCGTATGGCTGTAATATATTTCATCCTTCCTTGCCTCAAGGCAAATCATTACAGTTGTGTTTTAGATATTTTGGAAAATACAGAAAGCCGCGCAAAACAGAAATACTGTTCACCATAAGCCCATTGTCCTGAGATAACCGCCGTTACTATTTTGATGATCTCCAAAGTCCTCCTGTTGCTGAGAAAAAATCACATGGATGCGGCAGAGACTCAGACAGTGCTGATGCATTGACTAGACGAGGCCTGGAAGTTCTGGGGTTAAGTGATTCTGGAAGAATGCTGGAAGGAAGGGAAGGATGTGTGTGGAGAAGAAGAGGAAGGGGATGGTTAGAAGTGTAGGTCCGAGGCTCAGAGGTGGAGTAGTCAAGCCAGACTCACTGGTCTGGTGGGCCCCAGGCCTGCCTTCTCACCACAGACCACGGCCACTCCTTATCTATTATTAGCCAACCCTGAGCACCCTGAGGTGTGAGCAGGAGGAGGGGCTGCTGGTCACGAGGCTGACACATCCCTGGAGGGTTCTGGGGAGACTTAGAACCTCACAGTGAACTGCTGACCTTCCCATGGGGGACCCCAGTCAGCTCCTCCGTGGGCAGTGCAGCAGGGACAGCTTCTACTAAGGCTTGCCTCCAGATGTGGCAGGTGTGAGGTCTGGTATAGGTCCATTCCCCTACCCAGGAAGCATCAGGCCGCTCTGAGAAAGCAGGATGGCTGTGGGAGTCTTCCACCATGTTGGACTGGGTGCCATCCAGCTAGACCCTCTTTACCAGTCCCTGGGTCCAGACCATACATGGTGCAGGTGCCCCGGGGCACGGGCCCGTCTTGTCATTAATAATAATGTTACTGACAGGTCTTGCTTGCCTTTATATGGCACTATTGGATTTAAAGAGCTTTTTGCACACATTGTCTCATTTAATCCTCAGCAAGTCTTGGTAGGGGCATTATCCTAAGTCTGCAGATAAAGCAAATTAAGCTAAGAGAGACAAAGTGAACTGTCTGAAGTTTGCACCCTGAGTAGCAGAAACTTTCATTTATTTTTGTCTGTTACTTTGTGTTGCTCCCAAACGGATTTAGCTAGCTCGTAAGACCTATACCGTGATTAAAACTAAGTTTAAAACATCATACAAATAGAGCAAAAGGATCCATGAAGGACAGTCAAATGAAGTTCAGAGAAGCCTCTACACAGCACAGCAGGTCCTGCTGTCCACCGTCCAGAGTAGGCACACATTTGACCTGGAGTGTTCTAGCAGCTAATGCAAAGAGGGAAACATAGTCCCAGAATTCTGTGTCCATGAAAACAGACCACGTGCTTGGGGGAAAGCAAAGCTATCCCTGGCCCTAGCACAGGAAAGAATAATGAACATCATGGGGGCTGTTCAAAGCGTGGCCTTCGAATTCCAAAACTGTAGCCCTGTAGGCCTCAGTTTCTTCATCTGCAAAGTGGGGGTAATCATAAGACCTAGTTTTGACTAAATTTGTTTTGACAAATGAGATGCTCTTTAAAAGATTGATGACAATGATTAACTGGGGGCGCCTGGGTGGCTCAGTCGAGCGTCCGACTCTTGATTTTGGCTCAGGTCATGATCTCATGGTTTGGTTCATGGATTTGAGCCCTGCATAGGGCTCTGCACTGACAGCTCAGAGTCTGCTTGGGATTCTCTGTCTCCCTGTCTCTCTGCCCGTCCCCTGCTTGCGCTCGCTCTCTCTCCCTCTCTCTCTTTCAAAAATAAATACACATTAAGAAAAAAAAAGAAAAGAGTAACTGAGATCATGTATGTAAAGCTCTGTCACTCACTACTTAATCAGGAATCCAGAAGCATTTGGGGGAATCCCAAACGTTGGGTAATGAGTGTGACGAATTTGATCCCTATGGCGACCTTTCGGAAAATCAAGCTGGTTTGACTTGGTGATTAAGAGGGTGTGTGGGTTCAAGCCACATGCACCTGCTCTTTAGTTGATATCTCTGGTTTATATCTCTGTGACTCTCTCTGTGCTTGCTTCCTCACCTGTAAAATGCGGGTAAGAATAATTCCTATTCCATAAACACACAGAGGGCTTAGCCAGTGCCCAGAGCATGGCAAGCTCTCAGTGAATGCTGGCTATGGGTAGTGGGTTGACTGTTTTTCCTTGTAATCATCCTTAACTGTGGTAGAGGTAGGCAGTCCCTGGCATCTGGGGATTTTGACTTTCTTCCTGCCACCCATTGGTCTCGTTTGTTTGTATGTCCCTTGTAGCTCGTAACCTTTAGCCCTTAACCGGCATCTAGTAGGTACTCAATTTATACACGTGGGGTGAAATTGGAAAGTGAGAGAAAGGGGTTCCAAAGTGGTCTAGGAATTGGGGAACTCCCTCTAGTGTCACCTGGGCCACACAGCCTTTCAAAGCCTTGTTTCCCTGATCTGTAAAATGAGAAGAGATCTTTGTAATATCTAAGGCCTCCCGAGCTCTTACACTGATTACCACAGAGAGGGCTTTACTCTGAAACTACTCACTGCAGAAGGTGCTTGGTCGGGAATCCTTTAAAGAGACCCAGCTCCCACCCTAGTCTTGAAGAAGGCACGGGGCTAGGGGAGTGGCTGGGCGCTCTGCAGAGCCAGGGGCCATGTGGACGTCAGTGAACATGGGTTCTGTCAGTTCCCGTTGCCTGGCCTGGAGGTCAGGGGCCTGGGTCTGCCTGGGAACACACTGTTTCCACTCTCGTTTGGGGCCTCCCCCCTTGAGGAAGAGTGGCTTCCGCCGACAGGACAGGAGATGCTCTGTGTGGTGTAAGAGGAAAGGCAGATGGGAGTCGGGTAGGGAGGAAGGGTAAGAAGGAAGCATTGGCTGCTGGATTCCTTCTGCAGTGGAGCCGAGGCCCCCACTAGCCGTGGCTCTGTTACACGAGCAGGTGGGAGCCTGGGCTCCTCGGATCCCCACTCTCCGAGTTGCCTCCCAGCCCAAGCCTCATCCTGTTTTTGCCCACTCCGCACTTGGTGCCTAGAAGGGAGGAAACACCCATTAGTGTCACCTGCTCATGGGTGGGAGACATTAGCTGGCTCTGGTGGAACAAGTGACCTATAATTTGTGGAGTTACAATAATGGAGCTAATTTGGTGTTTCATCATTGTACTCCTGGGTGAGCAGACGGGGAAGAGAGGCCTGGGGCCTGGTTCAGAACAACCACCGGCGCAGAGCTCCGTGGGCATCTTTAGGGGCCTCAGAGACGTGCTCCCTTGTCCCTCGGCCTCCTCCCTGCTACCTGATTCTCCTTCCAGTGATGCATTGTCAGAATGCAGCTTGAAGATGTCAGAAGCCAACCCCAGTCAGCTGCCAGAGACAGCTCCACGGCAGGACAAAGCAGAAAGGGGTTTGAAAGTGTGCGGAAATGCTTGAAGAGTCGGCCTGCAGCGGGTAAAGTGCACACAGGCATTCAGCCGCACAGTTAATCCCGTTTTATGATGAGAAGGCAAAGTCATCCAGTACAATGCTTTCATTTTACAGCTGAGGAAACCGCAGCTCAGGGAGCCACAGTGACTCACCGTCGATCATTCTGCTGGTTAGCATCAGGGTTGGGATTTGAACCCAAGCTTCCTGGCTCTAAGTTCATCCTAGTGCTGGGGATACCCAAGCTGGAACCTGCAGCCTGAGAAGACCTACGAGATGTCTTCCCCAACCCTGCTTGTTGAAGGTGCTTATGGGTGGGGAAGCCCAGGCTGGGATACAGGATAAAGGCCACCTACAAACCAGCACAGCTTTCTGTGGGCCCTGGAGCCAGGAGCTGGTCTCTAAAAGCCAGGCTAAAAGAAGCCCTCACTGTCGCCCTCCACCCTGGGACATGGCGGCCCTCCTTCTCCTCTTGCTGACCCAGACATTCAGGGGGCACACCTGGCCCTTCAGGCCACCAGGTGGGTTTTGGTCAGCCTGCCCAGAGGCTGCAGGGCTGGGAATTGAGGTTTACAGACTGCATGCTTACCTCATGTGCATTGTGGTTTTTCTACTAGCAGCTGGTAGTTCTACTGTGTGGTCTCCTCGTACGCCTCCAACTCTGGGACTCAGAGCAGCTGCCCTGTAGGAACTCACCCTGAGGATGGCTGATGCTCACGGTCAGACAAGGTCAGAGAAGTTCGATGACTTTCACAGTCATGCAGCTGGAAAACAGAAGAGCGGGGACTTGAACCCAAGGTTCTGCCCCAAACCCCATGTATTCCCCCACTCCCCCACCCCCACCAGGGCTGTTTATACGAATTCTCTTGAAACAGACTAGTGATTCCCTCCCCTCTCGTTGGATGAAGAGCCAAGACCCCAGCTTCCCACCAGACCCCCAGTTGAGAGTTCTTTGTTGATTATTGTGGGTCTCCATGAGGAGCATTAAAATGCCTGGAAGCTTTAGAAGACCGAGGAAACTGAATTTCTTGGCTTTGGAGAAGATAATTCAGTGAAAATTGAGATAATCTTCCAGACTTTGAAGGTGTAATGTCTGCATCATGGTGAAATAGTAGGTGGGAACTGGGAAGGAAGGGCATACATGCATTGGACATCAGGAGAATTTCCTGAGTTCCAGGATGGTGGACCACTGGGAAAAGTATGAGTGATATTTTCAAAAGAGGGCTCCATTGTTCAGTTTAGTGTCGTCCTGTTTAGAAGCTAGGACTGGATGAGTTGACCAATCACTTGTGGTTTCTCTTGCTGCCTAGAGACATGTGATTGGGGTTGTCTTCCTTACATCTGCAAAGATTCCTCATCAAGGGGATGAATCCCCACATAGGACACCTGCAACTCTCCCAAGAAGCCCACAGGGACTGCAAACCACCCCCGACCCCCGCCCCAAAACCTAAGGAAGCAAGAAAATGAAAGTGAAGAAAATACCTTCCATTCTGCAGGAGACAAACTTCTTCATATAAAGGTTTCCCCCCACCCCCACCCCTTCCACCAGTCTTGGTGTCTGCACCCTGGAGAAGCTCAGGTGGGAAGATCTGTGCAGAGAGAGTGTAGGGTCCTTGCATGGAGACCAGAACTTCCGGCCCAGGGGTTCTGCCTGCCACTGGCCCAGCTTCCTCCTCTCCCAACCTTCTCCCGGACACGAGACAGTGTCCGGGGGGGCAACTGAGTACCTCATGAGACGTTGACGTACAGGTGCATTTTGTGACGAATGGCAGGCTGAGGGCAGGGGGGCAGCACTGGCTGGTTTAAGTGCTCATGAGATGGATCCCCTCACAATCTGTAATGTTGGCTGACACCACCCACTTGTCTCCTTTCTAGAGGAAGCAGCAGAAGGAGGTACCAGAACAACTGGAAGTTTCACGTTCAAGGCCCAGATAGGTCCTTAGCCCACCTGGTCCTTAACAGCCCGGAGCAGAAGGTAGGGTGGAAGGGAGTTAGTGGTGCACGCACAGTTCCAGAGGAGGCTCAGTGACATGGTGGAGAAGAGCAAGGTCGTTAGAGTCGACAGACAGGAGTCTAAAATCCAGACTTGGTCAATCACTCCAAGAGCTTAGGCAAGTTACTTAACCTCTCTGAACCTCAAGATGGCAATGATTATGGGCTTCTCCGAGGAATGTGGTATGAATGAGATGAAGTAGATGTATGTTAAGTATCCAGGGGCTCCATATCTCTTAGTCTCCTTCTCTCTTGACTTTGGCTTTGATCACCAAAATAAGTAGGTTAAAGGAAGTCGAAGCAACTTCAAAATCCTGGCCAGAGTGTGCATTCTCAACTGGTTCTTCTAAATGGAAAAGGCAGTGGTTCTCACCCTGGTGAGGGTGGGGCCTGATAATTTTCCATCTCTGGCAAGTTCCTAATGGTGTTGATGCTGTTGGCCAGGGAAACACACTTGGAAAACTACTACAATTGGAGTATTTACAGAATAGTGTCAGACATTTTTAAAACCCTATCCAGGTTTCCTAAACTCTCTAAGTTTGGGGGGAAGCATCTTCTTGTTAAAATTTAGCTATCCAGTGTACCTATGGTGCGTCAAGAAAAGGTAAAGAGGGAGAGTGAGCACGCCACCCCAGGAGGATCTGGCATGGCTTTGATCCATCAGAACCCTTGTTTGCACCCAACAAAAGAGAGCCCTTTCATCATCCTAACTTTAGTTTGGCGGCATTGATATTGAATGACGCTGGTTATGTTCCACGCCACCGCGATTCTACTAGGGTTTGATCCAGGGCAGCCTCAGAATCCCCTCAATTGCCTTATGTTGCAAACTGAGGATACGTAATAATCACCTGGGAAGCTTCTCAGCCACCCACACATCCATGCCCCAACTTCGGAGGTTCTCTCAGTAGGTCTTGGGCACAGCTCAAGAATCAAGCCTCCACTTCCCCCAAGGGAGGTCCAACACAGGAGATTCCCGTGGTTCCTCAGACCACACGCTGAGGCTCAACCCTGGAGCCGTCTCGTCACCCGCAGGGATACTCCTGGACAGACCAGAGGCTGAAGTTAACAAAGGGTGGTCCACTCCTCACACCAGCCCTTTTCACCACCTTCCTAACCAGGTGCATCCCACACAGCTAGGTTGTTCATTCATTCAACAAATATTTGGTGAGTGTGTTACATACCAGGCACTGTGCTCAGTCCTGGGAATATAGCGGTGAGTAAAATATAGAGCCAAGACCAGGGTACGGGAAACAAGGTACCTAGGGGGCAAAATTTAAGGAGGCCCACGTTCTTGGAGGCATGCATGAACCTCCTTCACTTTTCTACCCTGGGCACCTGGTTTGCCTCACTCCGGTCCCACTCTTGGTAAAACAGATCCCCTCCCTGTCCTTCGGGAACACACAGTCCAGAGCGGGGTGTGGCTTTGGAGGAAGAGGCCTGAGGGATGCCATGTGAAGACTTGGGGGAAAGAATGGTCAAATGGAGAGAGCAGAATACGCAGTCCTGGGAACAGGGAGACCCTGGAATATTTCAGCTCTTCTGGGAGGGTGAGGAGGAAGGCTTGAACTCTAATCAGGTAGGGCCCTATGGGTCTTGGCAAGTGTTCTGGATTTTTTTTCCCAGTGCAAGGGGGAGCCATTGGAGGGTTTTAAACAAAGGAGTGACGTGCTTCACCTTATAATTTTGAAAGAGTACTCGCCGCCATGTGGAAAGTGGGGCAGGTGAACACAGGGAAGCAGAGAGGTCTGTTAGGAGGTGGCTGTGATTAGGCAGATGAGAGGTGGTTTTGCCCTTGGAGACGGAGAGAAGGGGCAGGCTTGAGACTGAATTTGGAGGTGGCATTGGCAGGGCTCGGTGGTGAGCTACTTGTACAGGAGAGAGGAAGGCAAGCATCGACAATATTGCCTCGTTTCTGGTTTGAGCAGCTGGGTGGATGGAGGCGCCATTTGCCAAGTTAGGCAGAAACAGAAGAGGATGTAAATGGCAGATCAAAGTCCACCTTTGAGCATCTGAGAGATTTTAGATTTCTGTGAGACATCCACATGGAGATGTCAGGTGGGATGTATGAGTCTGGAGTCTAGAAGAGAGGTCCATGAGGGGCCATACATTTGGGAGTCCTGAGAATAGAAATGGGCATTAACATTACGGTTGATCAGAGAGAGAGAGTGTGTGTGTTTAGAAGTGCACTGTTTAGAGGCAGGGATGGGAGGATCCTGCTGCTACTGGGAGGGAGAAGCCAGAGGAGTGGGAGAATGGAAGGAAGTGGTGGTCCAGAGCGGGATGGCCAACCGCAGGGAAGGCTGCAAACAGAACAGCCACACCCTGGTAAGACCAACAGATTCCTGCGTGTTGGAGCAGGAATGGGTGAAGCCCTCCACCCTCCGGTCAATGAGGAAGATAAAGCCCCTGTCACTGGCTCTTCAAGTATGTGCCCTTGGCTGCAACCAAAGCCCTGCCGGTTTGGCATCCCCCAGAGGACCTATTTACAGACATGCCCCTCAGCTGCTCCAGGAGACTAACCCCCTGGGACCAGGGCATCTCCCCTCCTGCTGAGAGCCCCTGTTGCCACTGCCCTGCCCGGGGCAGAGATCAGATCACTCACTGCTGAGATGCCCACCCTTCCCGGGGGAAACTGACAGCTGTTTGACAGCCACACAGCAGGACAACTGGAGGCAAGAAATGAAGACAGATTCTCATCGTTAACTTCATTAATGTGCCATTTATTCCTCTGTCTCATTAATGAAGTGCCAGTGGAAGGACCAGAGTGGGGGCCCTGGCCTCCCGTAGACAAGCACCCATGGAGCAGACTTTCCAGCTTGACCAGGCATTGCCTCCCTCTCTTCTAGAACTTCCCCAAATTCTGCTCTCCTCAAGCTCCTTCCACCCCCTCGCAGCCCCTCTCCCTCTCCGCCCACCTTTTAAAAAGTCATTAGGAAGAGATCTGTACCTCCCAGTGTGATTCTGACTCACGGATATTTGCCCAAAAGTAATGGTGCATGTGAAACACTAAACCTCTTTTCAAGGGCAGGTTCACGAAGGAGAGGCTGAGAAAAAGTTTGCTAAATAAAACCATCTGTTTCCCTGAAGATGCGCAGATACAGTAACATTTGCCTCCTGCTGATGTACTTTAATCTCTCGAAGGTCCCAGAGACCCAGCCCAGCCCACGGATCTCACCTACTTCCTCCCACGTGCCCCACGAAAGCTGGAGAGTCTCCCTCCTCCCGGGGGCCATCCCTGGCTCTCAGGGTCTATGCCACACCACAGGCTGCAGCTGGAGTCCGTGGAGTTCATTTAAGGCACCTCTATCCTGCCAGACCATTTATTCATATTGCTGCAAAGGCCTTGGAGCAGAAAGCACTTGAGAGAAAAAGAAGGCAGGGATGGAACCCAGAACAAATGGACCCTGCCCCACAGGGAGCCGGTGCATCCCAGCCCTCACATCCGCCTTTCCACCTCGGCTACCCCCAGCATTCTCCCCAAAGCCCTGGAGCCCAGGCCTGAGGAGGGGCCAGGCCCAGCGCTCACAGCGGGAATCCTGGCAGCACCAGGAAGAAGCGCCCCACCCCCTTGGCTTCCAGCAGAGAGTGGAGTCAGCCCTGGGGTGCTGGGCGGCACGGTGTCAGTCTCTTCTCTCCTCCCCTGCAGCCGGTCACTAGAACCTGCTGACTATGTCTCAGAAACGCCTTGCCTCTGCTTCAAGGCATTTGTAACACTTGATCCCAGGCCTTTAGACCCAGGGGCGATGGGGACCCCCAAGCCAGACCAGGGGAGTGAGGGGGAAGCAATGCAAGAGGAGGGAACAGAACAGCTGGCCAGGAAAGACAAGTGTCATCCAGGACCATCAGAGGTAGGGACAGATTGTTACAGGCAGTGGAAAGAACCGGGCCAAAGCATGGAGGTGCAAAAGCATCTGGAGGGTTTGGGGAAGTAGGGAGTCATGGGGAGGCAGGATGGTGGGGTGGCTAAAACTGTGGGCTCTAGAGCCCGGCTGCCTGGGTTCAGACCTCAGCTCTGCCATTTACTGGCTGTGTGTCCTTGGGCCAGTTGCATAGCCTTTCTGTGCTTCAGTCTCCCCGTGTAGATAATGGGGACAATAATGGTGACTATCTTGTAGGCTTACATGAGGATTATATGGCTTAATATGTTTAAGCGCTTGGGACAGATTGGCCCATATTACGGCACCTGAACTAGAATGGCTGGCACAAAAAAAAAAAGGCAAGGGCCAAATCATGAAGAAAGTTGAATGCTACTCGATTCTGCATTTTGTTAATCGATTGCTAATCGATTCTGCTACTCGATTTTCAGGCTGATTCCCAGAAGCTCAAGGAGGTAGGCTGAGGGGCTGAAGGTAGGAGCCCTGTGTGCCCAGGCTCCGAGCCACTGTTTATCTGTTGTATATATTTGTGCTTCTGGATTAAGAAGAGGTTTTCCAGTTCCAGAATGGATTGAAATGGGGAACCATTGGAGGATTCGGAGCAGGCGAATGGCCCCCCATTTACAGCAAGGAGGGATATCAGAGGATAGGCAAGTGGAGGTGGGGGTCAGAAAGCTCGGAGGTCCAGGCGAGAGGCGGCGTGGGTCAGAGCGAAGGTTGTGCAGAGGGGAGGGGAAGAGAGGCCCCAGAGTCTGGGGACACTTGGAAGGCAGAACAGCGTGTACAACTGGGTATGGATCCTGCAGGAGGGCGTGTAAGCTTGCTCTCTGGCTTGCTGTCTCCCCCTGCGCTCCTTTCTCCAAAGCCTCCTGAGGTCTCTGCTTTTCTCAGGGAATAAAATGTAAACATCTTTCAAGGCCTCTGAGATCTCGCCCTGCCTCCCTTGGCTCCCCCCCAACTCTTCCCCTGCCCTGTCCTGGTCCCCGCTGCTCTCCAGCTCAGCTGCCCCGAACCAGTGTGTCCAGACCCACGGCATGCCTCGCGGTCTCCTCGTCTTCCTCGTGGCTGGCCACCCCTTCCCTCTTTCCGGTCTGATGGCCTTTCCAGCCACTCTGTCTAAAGTGCCCCCCCAGCCCCCATCATGTCACAGTTTCATTCACCGCCCTCGGAGCCTCTCTTGCTTAGTTTCTTTGTGGCTCCTCTCCTAGAATACAGACTCCTGGAGGGCTGGGACCCTGTACGTTCATATCGCATATCCGTGAACGTTTAGTAGGTGGGTAACCAACGAATGACACCCATGAAATTGGTCTCCGGTGTGGGTGTCTGGATGGAAGGTGACACTGCAGACTAAGTGGGGCAGGAGCCAGGGCGGACTCCTAAGTGGGGGCCGTGAGGCGGATGGGCAGGGCCCTGCCCTGTTCCCAGCCTGCCCTGGGCTATTCCAACCCCCACCCTGCGTCTCACCCTCTAACACACAGACACTCTCGCGCTGCCTCCCTCTGCCTGGAATGTCCTCGCTTGTTTTTCTCTGCAGCAAACTCCTTTTGCTCACTTGCCAGACCCTGTGGAATATCACCCCTTCTGGGCAGTCTACCTATAACCCTGGGCAGTTTATTATTCCTTCCTCCGCTCCCCCACATCTTGCCCACACCTCTCTTAAAACACTGATCAAAGCAACATTTCTCTCCCCTGTCCCTACCGCAAGACTGTGAGGTCTTTATCATATTTGTAATTATAGAAGTAATAATTATAATAGCAGCTAATATTTTCTGAGAGCCTACTCTGTGCCAGGCACCATGCTAAGCACTTTACACAAATTAGTTCATTTAATATTAACAACAACCCTAAGAGGAAGGTACTGTTATTAGCCCCATTGTACAGATCAGGAAATTGAGACTTTGAAAGACTTTCAATTTAATGAAAGGCTTAAATAAACCGCACTGCTCATAAACATCAGAGCCAGAGTTTGGACCCAGAGCTGCCTGACTCCAAATCCATATTCTCAACCTTGTGCTCATCAGCCAGTATTTACTGAGCACATACTGTGTATCAGGCACTGGGTAAGACATGGCAGGTATGATGATGAGGAAGACTAGACCATTTCTGCCTCCAAAGAGCCCACAATCTAAAGAGAACACAGGATTCGTCACATAATCCCCACAAGCAACAGGAAAGTTATGGCGGTGACATGGGCTATGGAAGAGGAGGTCTGTGGTACTTTGGGGGCAGATCCCAGAAGAGATGGCCCAGCCCCAAGTGCCCGCCTCCACATCTGACTCAGCTCTCCCCCTCCTCCGTCCCTGATTCCCCCACCAATTCCAAGCCTCAGACCTTCGCAGAGGGATTGCTCACTAGATGTTATTCTCTACCCATCAGAGCCAGATTGGCTTCCACCCTGTCTCTCTTCCAGGCCCCCCTGCCCAAGGGTAGCTTAACAGCACTTCCTGCCCCATGCTTCAGAGATCCTTTTAGGTCTCCTGTGGCTTTCCTGAAAGGGTAGCGGATGCTTCTCTGCTGATGATGAGAGATTCAGACAAGGCACTTAATGATTAAGAGACTAGAAGTGTTCTCTAAGAGATGGGGGAGCATGGTTCTTACTCTGCCCAGCCTGGATTCCCAAGACAGACGTGGAGGCATTGACACCACTCATTGCCTCTTTGGGAGGAAGAGAAGGAGGGTAGCCCTGGAGAAGGACAAAAACACATGGGGGCAGCAGGGACTGAAGGAATGAGAGCATTTGGATCTCAAAACAAAGTTGCTGGATTCCTTGAGGCCGGCAGTGGACACAGTCAGGCACCTTTGGACCCTCCCAAGTGGCGATACTGATGTTAGGTCTTTCAGTGTGAATCCTTGGTCTTTTCTGGCTGGCAGGGAAGGATCCGAAGGCTAGAACATTTAGAACGATCATCTCATCTTACGGATTGAAGCCTAGAGATGTGAAATGACGTGCCCAAGCTCTTGTGGCTTGTTAGTGGCTGAAGAATTAAAGCCGGAGTCTCCTGACTTGTGCTTTTCCCCAGGGCAGCCCACAGATAGGAATTCTCTTCTATGCCTGGGGCTATGTGAGTGCATCAAAGGGAAGGGAATCTTCAGTGAGCTGTTGCAGACAAGAGCAATGGTGTGCAGTGGACAGGACTTGGAGAATCTTACTGCCCAGACAGTTTGCACCTAAGGACAGACTTCTCCAGGAGCCCACACCCTGACTCTCCCTATGCTGACAGCAGGTCTGCTCCCTCCAAACACCAGGACTTAAAGCCAGCTGCTACTGGGCCCGGATCCACCCTATCGGCCCATAGGTTAGTAGTCAAGAGAGCCAAGTCGGTCTCTGCCAATTTCTGGACAGCAGTGACCTCTCCATCACTGGGGAGCGCATTACCATTCAGCGGCCCTAAGGCAGCCTCCCCTGACAGCAAGTGAAGATGAAAACAATAAAGTGTGAGCTGTTCCACAGCCCCTGGTCACCCTGGTTTTATTAAAGCCAAAGTCTCAAGCATCACTAATGAGGATAAAAGGCTGGCGGGGAGCATAGGATCTGGGGCTGAAGCCTCCAGAGAAAGGGGGTGGGGCAGAACCAGGATCTGGCAAGGTGGCCCGAGGGTCCAAGCTGGGGCCCCAGCTTTCCAGAGAGGGAGGTGGCTGCCAGGAGGTGCTGACTCTGTTTGCTTGGCCCCCATCCCTCTATTTACTCAAAAGTAACCTATTTATTTTCATATCTCAGATAAGCCAGTCCTCTGCAGTGTGTGTGTGTGTGTGTGTGTGTGTGCGCAGGGGAACAGTATCTCCCTTGATACGTTGAGCCAAGAGCAGCCAATGTGCAGTCAGGCCCAATGAGGCTCAGTCACCCACAGCAGAAGGTCCTGGAACTAGCTTCTTGGCCTCTCTTTTCTCTCTTCCTGCAAGTCATGGGGGGGATCTTGGCCCGTTCCCTTTACCAGTGATGGAGAAGGAAGTTCACAGTTGGGAGCAGGGACCACGGTTGGGGTTAGGGGCCCCCACAGCATGCCGCAAACTCAGCCCTCTGCACGCTCCCCAGCTGCCACAGTCCTGTCAAGAAAGAGCACCCCTGCCGAAGAGGGGCACCCTGCTGGGTTGGTGATCCCCAGGAAGGAGCCATCCTTGGGACCAGTGCATAGAGCCCCAAATTATTCCATTTACCATGAGAGATGCCCCACACCCCAGGCCGTAAACAAATCCACTTGGACTCTCCCAAACAACACAGCCCTCGAAAGTGCCACTTTACATCGTAAGGGAGCTGCTCCCTTCAGAGGGGCCACAGGATTCCTTCTCAGGCCCTGCCTTGATTGTAACATTGACACTGAGGACCACTCTGTCTGGGGCTCTCCTGGCTGAGATACAACCATCTGTTTCTACATGCATTCATGCAGCTCCTCTCATGCTTGGCCACCTCTGAAGCTCGAGTAGGTGTAAAGCAAAGCCTGGCCCCAAAGGGCCTCCGGTCACTAGATGCTAGTGGGAGGGCACGGTGGCAGCAGAGGGGGGACTTGGTAATGCATCTGAGGGGCTCAGGGGCAGAAGGTGCTGCAGGGGTGTGTTGGGGGGGGGGGCAGAGGTGAGACATGCTCTCTGTGGGCTGGACCTTGGACGAGGACCCCTGCAAAATGCATAGGTTTGTCCAAACAGAGACAAGAAGAGGCCCACCAGTCTTGTGGAGCAGGGGGAGCGGCCTAGAAGAATAGGGAGAAATAATCAGGTGAGGAAGTAAGACAAGACCCTGTTGCTGAGGGTCCTTAATGCAAGCTAAGAAGATGGGCTTTGATTCCAGAAGTGGAACAAGGGGAGCCACTGGGGGTGTTTGAGCAGCAGCACATCTGTGTAAATCTGGCACCAGAGCACTCACTAGGCATGTGACCTCGGGCAAGCTACTTAACTTCACCAAACAGTCCTTTTCTCCTGTTTGCAGTGGGGATAATAAGAGCACGTACCTCATAGGGCTGTGGCAAGGCTTCCTGAGATCATTTGGCTTTGAAGGACTTGGCACATGGTAGCAATGCAGGAGTGTTAGTTCTCATTGCTGTCGCTGAGTCGGAAAGGCTTCTCTAGCTTTGGGCAGGAATGAACTGAGGAGGGTTATATGGGACATGAAGAGAACTGGGGGCCCCCTCGTACCTCAGTGCCTTGGTCAGAGATAGGACTTTCAGCCAGGTGCACTGGGGACCTGCTGCAGGAGGGGACCATCACGCTCCCTCGACACCATGTCGCAGGGCCGTTTCCTGTGTCTCCCTCCCTCCCTGGACTAGAGGGCTAGGGAGACAAGAGACGCCCCTGAGGGAGGTGGGGATCCTGGCACCTTATTTTAACTGGTGACACCCTACTAGACTGTGTGCGTGTTGAGGGGGGGACTTTCTACTCTCCACAAAGCACAGTGCTTCCGGCAGGTTCTTGGTCAACGTGAACTGACAAACAAATGGACAGCTGCAGGAAGCTGTGGTGTAAGGTCTAGAGGACCCAGGGTCACCCTGAGGTGCTTCCTCAGTGAGCTGGAAGGTGCTCCAGGATGGAGTGAGTGTAAGGAGCACTCTCCTAAGAGTCGGGAGTCCCGCTGTATCTCCCACCAGCTGTGTAAGCCTGGGCAGAGCTCTGAGATGGGAGTTTGAACCCTGAGCTCTCCGTCTGCGAAGTGGAGGGGATGGTGACAGCACTCCCTGCCTTGCAGAGTTCCTGCAAACACAGGAGCTGGTGGGTGTTGGTCTGGGGTTGCTGGGTCCTTGGTGCCACAGGGTTCTGTGTGCTGGAGGGGGTCCCGCCTCTCCAGGGTGTCCAGCTCTGCCCCAGCCAGACCCCCTCCTTCTGCTACTCTGGGATTTAATTGTGGGGCGAGTAAAATTACCAAGACAAATCTTGGGCTAGGGCAAGGTTCCATCTAGAGGAGGGCATGGGGCCCACAAGCTCGGGAAGGGGTTGGGAGTGTCTTACGTTATTCTCCAGTTGGGCCCAGGTATCAGGTGTCTCTAGGAGTGCACAGTCAAGGGGAGTTCTTTGTCAAAAGGGACAAAAGCCTTGCTGTCATCCTTGACTGCTCTCCTTCTCATAAGTGCCCTCCTCAAGGAGGCCCTCCCTGGCCAGCCTGTCTAAAACGTCAAGAGCTATGGCTTCCCCGACGAACATTAACTATCTCCTTTACCTGCCTTACTTTTTCCTCCTTGATACTTTTTTTTTTAAGTTTTTATTTATTTTAAGAGAGAGAACACGTGCATGACCGGGGGGGGGGGGGGAGCAGGGGGAACGGAGAGAGTGGGAGACAGAGAATCCCAAGCTGTCAGCGCAGAGCTGGACAAAGGGCTCACGCCCACGAACTGTGAGATCATGACCTGAGCCGAAATCAAGAGTTGAATGCTCAACCCCCTGAGCCACCCGGGCACCCTTCTCCTTGGTACTTTTTACTGACTTATTTACCTTTGTTTCCTGTCCTTTACCCAAGTAAAAATGTAAGCTCCGTGAGGGCAGGGGTTTTTGTGCATTTTGTTCTTTCCCAGAACAACACCCCGCACACAGCAGGTGCTCAGCGAACATTTGTTGACTGAACGAATGACTGAAGGAGCGGATGGCCCCATCTGAGATCAGAGCCACCCCCCCAAACCCTGCCTTCCTCCTCCACCTGGGGCGGGGGGGGGGGGGGGGGCACCAGGCCAGCCCCAGGGCCTCAGGGCAGGTTTCAGAGCAACAGCATTCTCCTTCATCAAGTGGGGGGCAAGAAGAGGAAGCAGTCCAGGAAGAACTATGTAACTGACAGACAGACGTCTTTACCCTGTTTGAAGTTTTCCTCTTCCCTGTTGCTCAGAAACTTCCTAGGATTAGGACCCCTAGGAGAGACAGCAGAGCGTGTACTCTCCTGGGGTCGTTTTTGAAGGATGACCACATTTAAGGAAAAAGGACAAGGTGGATCCAAGACCTGGCACAAACCTGGGACGGGGAGTGTACACCCCTCGGTCTGCGGCATGGCCAGCTCTGGGCTCGAATTCCAGAATTCCCAGAAGGCCAGAATGGCCAGAGTGAGGTCGCGATCCCTTGTGTTTCCACACTGAGGCCTGGAGGCGAGAGAGCTGGGTGGGTCTCCAGACAGGCGAGGAAGTGGAGGGACTGGTGAGGAACAGCTGAGCTGAGGGCTGGAAGCAGACATGCTGGGAGAGAGCACCGGATGGCCGAGGTGGGTCTTGTGCAGGACACAGTCACGACCGCGAGCCAGGCAAGGGGCTGGGGTGCGGAGTCAAGGGGACCAGTGACTCAGAAGGGCGAGCTGGAAGGGAACAGGGCCGGGCCACAGAGGGGCTGCTGGTCCCGAGGCTGCAGCTGAGGGGCACATGCAGGGCCAGTCAGGACAAAGCAGGACCCTGAGGTCCTTCCAGAATCCGAGCAGAGTTCAGAAGGAACAATGAAGGGGGCAAATTCTACTGAAGAGGCAATATCGTGATCGTTTAGTCCCAGCTACTCCCAGCATGGAGGCCAGACCCTCGGGTCCGACAGACATAGCAGTCTGCCTCGAAGAACATTCTCCTGGGCCCCAGAGTGGCCTGCAGCAACTTCCCAGGGGCCTGTGCACCCTTCATCTGCCCTCTCGTCTGCTTCTTTGCAGGAAAGCGTGGACCTGGGAGAGATCATGTTCTCGCTGTGCTACCTGCCCACAGCAGGCAGGCTCACCCTCACAGTGATCAAATGTCGGAACCTCAAGGCGATGGACATTACAGGCTATTCAGGTACCTCTCCTACCCAAGTGGTCTGCCATGTGGCCTTCCGGCCACCCAGACATTAGGACTTGGAAAGGTGTTTAGAGAGAAGGGAGAACTATCAGTGTTCTTTTTTTTAAATGTTTATTTTTGAGAGAGAGATAGAGACAGAGAGCACGAGCGGGAAGGGGCAGAGAGAGAGGGAGACACAGAATCCGAAGCAGGCTCCAGGCTCTGAGCTGTCAGCACAGAGCCCGACATGAACCCTGAGACTGTGACCTGAGCTAAAGTCAGATGCTCAACCTACTGAGCCACGCAGGTGCCCGGAACCGTCAGTGTTCTTAGAAGAGAAGCCCCAACTCTGGACTTGAATTCCAGTTCTGCCACTCCCTTGCTGTGCAATGCTTTGATTTTCTAATCTGAAAAAAGAACTTACACAGTTTGCTTGAAGGATAAACGTGTTGATTCATGTTAAGTCCTTACAGTTGTGCCAGACACGCAATAAGCACTCAGTAGATATTAGCTACTCCCATCGCTCTTTCCCTCAGGAGGCAGAGAATAAGGAATAAACACAGTAGGAGAAAAAAAAATAAATAAGGAAAATTTTTCTAGTTATAGGAGGCCCCAGGACTTTGAAGGGTTATGTCAAGTTTGAGTGTGTAAATGTTTGGAGGTCCGCACAGCCCTGTGGCGGCCCCGAAGACCTAGTCAAAGGAGCGAGGCCACTGAAAAGCAAAGTGCATTTGTATTTGAGTTTTTCCTGCAGGGCTCCTGGCCCCAGCCTCAGTGCCAGGAGAGCTGCTAAGTAGAGCAGGAAGCATGAGTCCTCTTCCAGAAACCGAGGAAATGCTTGCTTGGGGCAGCTATAGAGACAGGTCCTTTCCCATGACAACGTTGTTGTCAGAGAAGGTATTTGAGTTTTGATAAAGCAGAGGAGTAGCGTGGGTCCCAGGAGCCTCCTTCCCTCATCTGCTCAAATTAGCCCGAGAAGCGAAATGGGGTGAAGTGTCCCAAAGAGCAGACTTACAGAACAGTCTGAGCTGCGCTCAGAGTTACAAATGGAGGAAAAGGCTTGTTTTCCAAGACCCATCACCCAAGAGGCGCTTGTGATGAATCTGGTTTCCAGTGGAAAACCACTCCAGAGGTGCCTCTGAACCTGGGTGGGAGTATACGGGAGATTTTCGCTTTTATCCATTAATTATTTGTTTCCTGGAAAACTCCTTAGTATTGTCACAGGGGCCATAAAGAGGGGACGGTCCAGCCGCAAACATCTGTGCCCAGGTGCAACCTGGTGTAGGTAGAAGAAGATGAGGTATTAGACCCCGAAAAATGAGGCTTTGAGGAAAGACGGTTGGAAAACACTGAAGTAATGTGTACTTCTTGCCGCTCTGAATCCTTCGGAGCCTCTGCTCCCAGCCTCCACTGTCTCTGGGCGGCACTCATGTCTTCCAGACCAAAAGCTCCCCAAGATGTCACCCACCCTAATGCCTCTCCTTCCACTGAAGCTACCACTGCTCTTCGCAGGGTGGGGGGCGGGGGGGGTGGGAGTTGTGGTGAGAAGCTTAAAGAGCCTCTCCCGACATGTGAAAAGCTCTTAGGTCCCAGCAAGCCAGCTTCCTCCAAAAATACAGCCGATGTAGATTTCATTTTAATATCAAAATAAGTGCGTGCCAGGGACAGGAATTCACCGAGGACTCTCCAGCCTGCTGAGGGAAATAGGATTTTGCTGCCTAAGTCCCCACACTATCTTCTCCGGTGTAATTAAATTGATGTGCTAGAGAGAGAGCTTATGCTGAAGCCACTGAGGTAATCATAACGGCCGTTCCACATCAGAAGGTTGTGGGGGAGAGATTTTTTTCTCACACCAAATCCTAATCCCCCTCTCGCAACTGACCCCCTTTGCCACCTGGGTTTGGAATCTGGCATTAAATCTCAACTTGACACGGAACATTCAGGGGTCCTCTTTTTGTCAGAGATTTCTGTCTATTTGGTTCACAGATGTAAGCAAATGTCTGGAACGGTGCATGGCAACACAATAGGCATTGCATAAATATGCTTTGAATGAGTGACTGAATGAATATGTAGCATGAGGAGCCTTGTCAGCAGGTGATACCGTGGGGGCATACGTGGCAGGGGCCTCTCAGCCTAGATCTCCTGTTTTTGAGGATGAGTTTGAGGTTGCCGTCAGCTCAGACTGCTTTGATATTGGACTAAACCAGGGGGCAAATAGAGTTTATTGCCTGTTCTTGATTTCTATGCCATCGACCCCTGAACCCATGGGTCTTCCTATTCTCCTTGATTTTAACCAGTCATGAACCAATTCTCTAAGCCCATACACTGCAATGATGACAATGAAAATAACACAGAATAATAAGGGTCCGGATGCCACAAAACCCACCCATCTCCACCACATCCGGTCTGTACTGATTTGAGTCTAGTGGTTTAAAATGTAAACTTTGGAGACAGACAGACCTAGGTTCAAACCTGAGGCAAGTTCCTTAATCTCTCTCGCCTCAATTCCCCTACCTATAAAAGGGGGTGAAGATGATAAATATTTTATGGGGGTGGGGGGAAGTTTAAAACACATGATGTACATAAATCTCAGCACAGTGTCTGGTAAATGCTGGACTATGATGGCTCTCACGACAACGAGGCTGAAATACACTGCCAGCCTTCATGCTCTCTCCCTCAGCTGCACAGCACATCAGAGGCTGTTAGAGAGGAAACAACTTCCAAGGTCTTGTGGAGCCAGCACTCCACTAGAAGCCACAAATTTTTGCCCCAGAGAATCCAAAGGAACAGTCATCTCTCCGCTTAGCCTCTTGGACGGTCATAAGATTGATGATTTCTTCAAGGGAAATACACCCACTGAAATTTGTAAATGGACATACCTCGGAGGGGTAAACAGAGTTGGGGAAAGAAGCTGAGAATCTCCCAGTCGGTAATAAGCATTTGCCTAGTGGCCATTGGGACAGGTGGCTCTGCCATATTTTTCCAAGCCTGGTGACATGGGAATCTGTTGTCTAGGAGGTACATGGAAATGGGCGTGGCAGGCAACAAGCCAGCACTTGAACAGCCTCAAGCCTGAAGACACTTTCCAGGGCAGTGTATACCTTATGGAGTCTAGAAGTTGCCACGTTAATGACAGGTCTTGGGGCAAGCTTTCCTACCTGACCGCCTGGACCTGAACACTGTCCTGGGCACATCCCTAGACAACAGAGCCTATAGAAACCAGAAAGCTGTCTCACAGAGGTTCTAGGAACTCTGCCTTCCTTTTTACTGAAAACATCCCCAAGAGAGGGCCCTTCCAAACGGGCCACTGGAGACAGTGGGTTGATTAAACACCTACTGTTTAATCATGGTCCCCCCAGAGCCCCCATAAACCTAAGTGCCCCCAAGGTTAAGGCATAGCTGCCGCTGTCACATTGGTTAATCGGCTCTCTCTAGCTTCTGCATGGTGAGGTGCCCCAGCTGCCCCCTGAGCGATGCCCGGGGAGCCTGAGGGCCTGGTGGGTGCTCAGGTGCCCAGGAGATAGAACTGCATGCCTGTGCATCAAGGCGCCAGGCAGTGGCTGGTTGGCCCACAGCTGCTGACAGATTCACATGAACCCTGGCTTCTGGGCAAGAAGGTGTCTCGGCACATCAGCGTCTCAAAAGCTGTTATTACCTGTGAGTTGCCCTCCCGTTTCTTGAGCTGTGCGGCATAAATAACAATTATGATGGTGTCTAAGACACCTGTGCTATGAGATACAATAGGTGTCACTTCACTTGGATGAGTGGAAAATTTCAGGGTAGAAGGATGACCACAAAATACCTATTCAGAAAACGAAAGAAGAGACAGGGATGGGAGACACATGGAGGTTCAGTAAAAAGACATCTCCTCTGGGGATGGAGAGAATCCAAGATCCCCCTGAGAAATGAAATGTCAACTGGTTGCCCCGAATCTCAGGAAGCCGCCTTACTCACGGCCCCCGCCACAGCCCCATCCTCCTCCTCTGCCCAGAAGTGGGCAGGAAGGGGCTTCCGGGGAAGCAGACAGCAGGGCCTTTCTTGATGCCAGCTGGAAATGAGCTTGTTGGGACAATGAGACCCATAATCCTGTTGTCAGGTGGGGAGGACAGGACCAGCGTTGTGATTGTCGCTGTTCATTTACTCTGACACGCTGCTACTCCTTGGGTGTCATCGACATCTATTTTTACTCCCTTATCCTTTGGCTAATAATGCTGACAAACCCCCAGAGAAAAGGACTCCAAGTCGGGGAAAGGAACCGAGTGCCTCGTTCAGCTTCACCACCCTTTGGAGCCAGCCGGCCATCACGGAGCTGAGATTTAGGGCCGTGATCTGCATACCCATGGGCAGGTGTCCTGTCTGATTTGAGGCCAGCTTCACCATTAGTGAAAGTCCATTAGGCACTCTCCCAATAATCCTGAGGTCGCTAAAGACTCTGTGTTTATTAAGCACGAAGTGTCCTCAGAGACAGGTGTGCTACATAAATACAAGGTGGTTTAATTATCTTAACAACCCACTGATACCATCTATGAGCAACAGTAGGTCTGTGGCTTCCGTCCCTCTGCTGCAAATGATGTTCGAGGACATCTGGTTAACATGCTCCCTAACATGCCCCTTTCCCTTCCCATCACCCCTCCACTGGCACAGATCCATATGTCAAAGTGTCCCTGCTTTGTGATGGGAGGAGACTGAAGAAGAAGAAAACGACCATAAAGAAGAACACTCTCAACCCTGTCTACAATGAAGCCATCATCTTTGACATCCCCCCAGAGAACATGGATCAAGTCAACCTGCTCATCTCGGTTATGGATTACGATCGGTAGGTGCTGGTCCCAGAGGGCCACGATTCGCTGCCCCTCACGCCCACACCAATGCAGCACAGGGTGTCCTGACCTTGTACCCTGTGGTTCAGGGCTCGGGATCCCATTGGCCTCAAATATGGCTCCACCCAAGAAGGGTGCAGAAGTTTGAGGAAGAGTGTGGATTCCCCTGAGCAGAAGCTCAAGTTTTGCTTCCCAGCAGGGCCCATTTCCATCAAGGGCCAATCTACCCGTTAGTTTCCCTGAATTTGCCCCTGACTACTCCTGTTGCTCCCCCTGCCACCAAGTCCTGTCATCTGTCCTCTAAAATGCCTCCCTCCTCTCCATTTCTGGTGCTGCTACCACTCCCACTCAGGGATGGCTGTGCAGCGTCCCAGCTGCCCCCTGCCTCCATCACGCCCTGGCTCAATCCTGCCAACACACTAGAAGCACGCCTTCCTAAAAGACTACTTTCTTTGGCACCTACCCTTCTCAAGAACCATCAATGGCTCCTGTTATATAGGCTCTTCCCCTAGCTTCTCAAGGCCTTCCAGAATCTGGACCCAACATATTTATCCTACTTAATTTCCCCTTTCTTGGATATATTTCTTCTCTTCCACTTATCCAAATCCTCTCTTCCGTCAGGGTCGGCTCAAAAATATTTTCCAACCACCCCAGCCACCATGACACCTTCTCTCCAGGTGTCACTCTAGCTGAAGGAAGAACAAAAAAACATGCAGTAAACCCTCCATCCAGGATTTTTAGCACAAGTTCTCAGGCATAGTAGGTGCTCGCTGAACATAGTTGAGTGGTGATTGATGTTCTTGCTGAGTGAATCAATCACATTCTAGCCTTTGGGGGTATGGAGAAAGAGTACTCAGAGAGGGGTGATTTATTTCCAAATGCTGAGATCTCAAGCAAGGCTGTGATGTCCTAGCAGAGTCCAATAAGGGACGAGACTTAAACTCTCCCATTCCCTAAAGTCCGGCCATCTGCCCAGCAGTTTGTCACCTTTTTCTCATCTGTCTGATTCAGTGTCCACCCAAGGAGGGTGGGCAAAGTTTCACTGCCGCCGGCACCCCGAGGCCCTGCCAAGCATCTGTTTTCAGAGCTCAGCATTCTGAGTTAGATCTGCTGGGCAGAATCCCAGCCCCCAGGACCCCCCTTTCTGACAGCGTGTCTGGTCACCAGCACCAGGCCCTTTGTTTCTCCCTCAGAGTGGGCCACAATGAGATCATAGGAGTGTGTCGTGTGGGGATCAATGCCGAAGGCCTGGGCAGGGACCACTGGAACGAGATGCTGGCGTACCCACGGAAGCCCATTGCACACTGGCACTGCTTGGTGGAGGTAAAGAAATCCTTCAAAGAGGTGGGTGAGGTCGCGCTTGGCCCTTGGCAAGTTTGCCGCATGGCAGCGTGGGCTGGAGAATGGCAGTCGGCGGCTGTACGACCTCGCCTTCGTGGGTCCTTTCCGGGGTGTGCGGGGGCTACGTGCTTCTCACCCAGTGCGGAACAGGCAGGAAGGAAATGGAGGAGGACAGTGGGAAGCTGCCTGACAAAAAGCCTCTGATGTCGAGCATATTGAAAGCGACACTGAGTTCTAAACGGAAAATTAGAACTTGGAGGAAGCCTTCCCAGCAGCTCCACTGTGCCAGGCCCAGGATGCTTTCACGAAGCCCCCGGGGCCGAGTCAGTCCTTTGGGAGAAAGCCCCAAGAGGCTGAGATCAGAACGTGGCCGTGGAAGCACTAGGTTCCCTGAGGCTCTAGCCAGGTGGTCCCAAGGCAGTCTTCATTGTCTGGATGCAGATGGCCAGAGATCAGATCCTGCCACCACGAATGCCGGTTCTCCCGTTGTTGGACGGAGTGTGGCTTCAAGGCGGCACACTGTGTGACCGCATCCTAACAGAGATATGATGGATGGAGCACTGCCCAGGAGTCCTGAGCCCTGGGCTCCAATCTTGGCCCCTTTGGCCTTGCTATATAATAATCTGGAGCCAATCATTTCTCTCAACTGCAAAGAAAATGTCCCTTCCAGTGACATTGACAGTTGGCTTCCCTTCCGCCAAACTCTGCCAATGTAAGATCCTGCTATGTATCACCCTGGTGGCTCCCAGGCCTGCTTTTTCTCAAATGGGTTGAGATGCGGGGGTCGCCAGGCGAGCTTTAAGCCTCATTTTGAGTATCTCATACCCATTTCATATCCTAAACAGCAGGTGATTGCTTGTTCATCCTAGCCTTCAAGCCTAGGAAGTCTAGAGCATAAAGTTGGAAAATCTAATGAAAAAAATAAAGCTTTAACCCTTACACCACGTGGCCCCTCAGCTGAAAAGCAGTCACCTTAAAAACAGTACAGTTGACCTTTGAACAACACGGTTTGAACTGTGTGGGTCCACTTAGGTGTGGACTTTTTTTATATATACAAATACAGTACAGTACTGTAAATGTATTTTCTCTCCCTGATGACTTTATTTAAAAAAAAATTTTTTTTTAATGTTTATTTATCTTCAAGAGAGATGGAGAGACAGAGAGCAAGCAGGGGAGGGGCCAAGAGAGAGGGAGACATAGAATCTGAAGCAGGCTCCAGGCTCTGAGCTGTCAGCACAGAGCCCGACGTGGGGCTCGAACTCATGAACTTCAGGATCATGACCTGAGCCAAAGTGGATGCTTAACCGACTGAGCCACCCAGGCGCCCCTGCAGTATGAGGTGTCTTAAGAGAGACTGGGAGCTGAGGGGATTTGGACATGTGGAATCATGTGGGGGATAGAAGGTTCTAGGAGCCAACCTAATTGATTTACCTACTCAGGTAGGCGTGCCTTCAAGGCCAGTGTGGAGAAGTAAGTCATAGACACAAAGTTCCTGGTCATCTGAGGCCTCATGTTTCTGTCTTGTGGTTTCCTTGATTCTACCACAGCTTCTGTGAAGCTTAAATGACTGAGGCCAGTCCCATCCCTCACCTCCCCGGCTCCCTTCCCCCAGGAGATCTTCTGCCTCCTCTTATCCAGAAGGCTCTGTCTACAGGGTGTGTGTGCGGTACCCACGACCAGCCTCTGCCTACTCAGGAGGCAGCTCCTAGACAGAACAGTAGGTGCCCAGAGACCACACCTGGTACCTCACTTGAATGCAGGGTTGAATCAACCAAGGGAGGGTGCCCTGCCCCCTCCCCCATTTTTAAATCCATTGGAGATACATTGAGTAGAATAAGTACACTGAAGTGTTCAGGATGGATTAGGGGGAGGGACATGTAAGCTGAGAGGTCCCTGACGGGCTGCAGGGCTTCAGGCAACTCACTGCCTCTTCTGGTTTCCCGTTTCCGGGTTGGTAAATGAGGCGGTAGGCTCCTGTCATCTCTGCTCTTCTGGAAACTCGGACCCTTAAATGATCACTAGTGGACCCAGTGAGCCCTCCCGTTGCACCACCTCAGAAAGATAACCGGCATTATAACTGGGCTGGTCTGTCCACGCAAACCGGAAGCAACCGGCCGGAGGCGGCTGGAGTTGGGGTGGGTGCAGAGTGGCACGAGGGTGCCGGGACTCGGTTCCAGAATCACTCCATGATGAATACAACCTAATTAAGCCAAAGAATTGATTCCAAGTCCCGTTTCTTTGAAAACCCTGACTCACTAGTCCAGACTACAAAAGAAAGAAAGATAAAGTGGAATCAAGCCCTTGAAAATGAATATTTGATGAGACAGTGAAGGGAAAGTAACAGTATATGGAAAACGAAAAGAGAATACATTGATTCCTATCCTTTGGGCTTACTTTTTTCTTGACCTCACACACCAAGCTCCCGAGACTGCCCCTCCCCCACTCATTATCCTACCATTTTCCGCTCAGCTGATCAGTTCTCTGTATGAAGAAGCTGAAAATGACATTCATCTTGGCAACTTAGGATTTCACCTACACTTTTAGCACCCACAGTTTGAGAATCTTTAACAAAAATGCATCTAAAAGCCTACCAGGTAGATATGAAGTAAACCCTCTTTGGGCTCACGTGATGCATCGTACTTGAACGTTTATCCCTCTCAGTCATCCTTAGAGCTCCCAGCTCGCCTCCTCGGTTCTGTGCTAGACACTGAGCAAGAACCTTGCCCCTGGAACCTGTTTCTCCCATTTCTATAGTACATAAAGAAATCTTATTCTCCAGCTCCCGGGCAGATAAATGGCATCGTCTCTGTAAAGCGCTCTCTATTTATATTGTACCTTTCTTAGAAGAGTTTCAAGCGCTGTGATCGTTCCTTTTTTATTAATGAGAACAAGAGGGCACCATACTTGCTCGCTTGTTTGGGGTTTTAAAATAAGGTTGAGGGGAACAAACTAACTGAAAAGGTATTTTTCCCTGCTGGGATGTTTTCCTGAGTAGAAATTGATTAAGCCACAGCGAGCATCCTTCTCTGGCGGGGGCTATGGCCCTCTTCTCTCTGAGCACTCCTGCCCGGTGCTGCGTATCATTGATTTCACCACACACAGAGCCCGGGTTGACCAGCAGCCTTCTCCAAGGCATTTTTATCATGGAGCACCAAGTTTAGATCAGCTTCCGGAGATTTTTAGATCTGTTGGAACGTGACCCATTTCAGAACAATAAAAGGGCTTACTGGAACACAGCCGCCCTGTGTGCCAGGGTCAGTTCTTTGCTATTTCAGAGCCGCCATGATAAGCCTGCTAGAACCATTCACTTTCCCATCGTCCACGGACCCCATCTCCCTCCTCTGTTTATCTTCATAGAAAAAATCAGGGGCTGGCAGGGGAGCGAGCGTGCCTTCTTCATTTGTCCCGGGTTAACAATTACGCTCTGTGTGACTTCTCTTTGGGCTATTACATAGAGAAAAAAAGGTACTCTGTGTAGCCACTTCGTTTTTCTCCTCTGAACTGGCCTACCAATCAGATTGTTTAGGTGGCATGCTTCCCCAGGGGAGAAGCCGGCAATTACAATGTACCTTGCACCGACATCAAAAGTCCTGGCAGAAAAGAGTACAATTCCTAAAGTAAAGGTGTGTCAAATGCAAGCATTAGTAATCATCTCGTGTCACCTTCTGGTTAGGAAACACTTGAGTCAGAGGTCACAGCGGGCTCAACAACCAGGCATTCATGTATTTAAAATATTTCACCAGGGAAACCCTCGGTTGTGATTTCATTCACGTGGATGCTGCAAGCAGAGAGACTACCACCTGGAGTTAGGAGTAAGTACCCGGTATGGACCCAAAGAGGTTAGGTTTCTTCTCACAAGTCGCATCTCCTTCCCCTGGTGTGGCCAGATGCTAAGGCGGTGGCGGAACGGAGCAGAAAGAACGCCGAGCTGGGAATGAGGAGACCTGGTTTCACATCCTGGCTCTGCCCTTGACTAGCTGTGTCTTGACTTCTCTGTGTCTTGATTCTGTTATCCGCAAGGATGAGATTCCGGACTGGATGACCCCCTGGGCCTGCCTCCAGGTCCGGCATGCTAAGCTCACTCAGATCTAGGACACGTGGCAGTGGTCATCAGTACCGGATTGTCCGGTGTTTGGCTAGTCATGAAGATCTGCTGGTTAGCCAGCACAGGGAGCACTAAGTGACCAAGTCCAGGGAAGGTGGCAGGGGCTTTCCGTAGAATTGGGAGCATGGAGGTTCTCCACTGGTCTGGGTCTCTCCTCAGCACGGTGGGTTTCCAGTAGGAAATGCTGGCTGGCAAATGGTCTGCTCCTCAGGCGGCTCAGCTCTATCTAGAAATGGCTGTGCTGTGGGGATAACTGCATCCTTCCCCAGCCCGCCCCCCGTTCATGCATAAATGCACAGCATAGCTTCTACTCGGCCCATCATTCCACGGTGGAGACCCCCAAAGTTCGGGGGAAGTGGAAGGGCTGTACTTCAGTGCCGAAGGGCCATCTCGACCCCCTCCCTCCCTGACTCTCTGGAGCACTGTCCCACGGGCACCTGGGAGAGGTCTGGGTCTTCCCAGCTCACAAGAAAGATGGAATGAGCAGTGGACACTGCCTCACTTTGAAGTTACACAGCCGCAAGACAGGTCAACAATATGCCCGGGGTCAGATCTTTGCCCAGAATGCATTGCTCCAGAATGACTGGCTTTTCAATTGAAGGAAGGGTCGAATGGCTCAGGCGCGGGTCCATTCATCCTCAGCCCTCTCCTTCACTCCATTACGCCTCATTACGTCACCGACTTTGACAGCAGGGGCAGGGTGGGGCTGAGAGGGGGCAACCTGTGAGATGGGAGAAGGAAGGGGATGCCCCAGAAAGGGGAACGGGCTGCCCCCCTCACACTGCCACCTCCTCACAAGGTGGGTGCGAATGCCCATAGGAAGCATTAAGCCTAAGAAAGAGAGCACAGAGCTAAAGCAATATCAGGTTTGTAGCTGTGCTAACAGCCCCCAGACAAATTGCTAATAATTCATGATCATGGGTTCTTGGCAATAAGGGCATACTCTGTAGACTGCCTCTTTTGCTGCTAACATAATCTGATTTTCAGTGTGAGAAATGGCTGAAGCACTCAGAAATGGCCCAGTCATAGCACCTCATTAACACACACGCACACACACGCACACACGCACGTACACACACACACACTGCACAGTGGAGAAAGCTTTAATTATCTCTGCAGTAGGTCTTTTCTAAAAATCAGGTATTCCAAACTAGAAGCCCTACAGCTCTTTTCCTTCTGTTTTTGCATGGCTGACAGCAAAATTCCAGAAAGCTTATGAAAAGCCGGGAAAGGTGAATTCAGTGCATGGGCCAGAGAAGTTTTGAAAGTTGAAATGCAAACCCCCTTGGCGATCAATAACCAGCCTTCTCCCCTCTCCGCAGTGGCAGGGCCGGGCTGCCAGCTTTGACAGTGAGAGCTCCTGCCCGTCCCCGAAACCACCTCCCACACCATGAGCTGCGCGGCCGGGCGACACCGAGGGGACTCCGCGACGTTCTTTTTTGCACTTGTTCAACTGTCCAAACACAGTGTTACGCAGGAGCAGCGGCAGCGGTAGCACGAGTCTTAACCGCTCCTGTGTAGGTCAAGGCCAAGACATTTGTCGAGCGGCTGGACCTGTCTTAGTCGTTTTTGTCTCCCAAGGTGATGTTTTCTGTGGTTTTCACTTTTTATGGATCTGCTGCCAAGAAAAGAAGGGGGAAATAGTAGGAAAGAAAGAAGAGTGGAGAGCCCAGAGGTTGGTTCATATAAAATACAATGTAAAATAGTCGCCTTTTCGGGGGAGGTGGTTTGAGTTCCTGAAGTTTTGTGTCTCCACCAAGCTCCACAACCCTGGAGACGAAGGAAGCAGACTGGAAGAATGGCTGCTTCTGCAGTGGCCCGCCGAAGGGTGCAGATCGGGCCACGAGCCTTTACGAGGTGAGTTATGACCCTTGGAAACTCTTCGCTGATGCGACACAGACCGAGATGAAGACTCCTGGTCCTGCGCTGAAATCACTGGGGCTCCAAGGTGTCTGTGCACCTTCCGCTGGTTGTGAGGGCTCCTTCCCCCACTTCCTCGTTGACTTTCCTCATGCATTGAATGAATGTCTCGATTCCTCATGGGAACTTAGCCACTTTCTTTAGGAAGGATTCTGCCGACACTAAACATGCCCTATGTTTTCTGGCACACCACAGTTAATGACCACAGTTGTTTGAAAACAGATCTTTGTTCTCAGAAATAACCTTCATGGTAAAGAAAAGAAGGCACCCAGGTTCCAGAATGACTTCTGTGTTATGCATAGCTTTAAAATGCCATGAAGTATCAAGCAACTGTTTCAAATGCCTCAGTAGATCAGAGAAGAACCTGGATAAAATGTTCTTTGGAAAATGGGGAGTTTTAATCCAAGTCAGAGCTGGAATCCATTTTTCTCTGAAGAGAATCTTCTTGATTGAAACAAAGTCAACTTAAGAGTATTTCAGCGCCCTCCACCCCCTCTTGACTCTGGGACAATGTTCATCTTCAACTTTAGTTCTATAAATTACTAAGTACTTCAGTGTTTGTTTCAGTGGTAGTGAAGGTTTCGGTTTTTTTCTCCTTTAGACCTCTACTTTAGGCCAAATTCAGTTTAGGAAAAAAAAAAATGTTTCAAGTGTTCTGCATTGTCATAGTACGTTTTTGTTGAGTTACTAGTGGCCTTCCCACCAACCCCCTATAACTCAAGTTGGTTTGCTTAATCTCAGTCTGTATAGCCCTGGTAAATTCCTGGAGGTGAGTTGCCACTGTATCTTGTGAATACACAATGCCAACTTCCAGAGTCGTGTGTGTGTGACTTTCAAGAGGCAAGTCTGCTGAAGAGCCCCTTCTTCTGCCATTGGGAAGGTCAAGAACGGAAAAGCTACTCACACACCTTGTGTCTTATTCTTTGTATATGTCACGTGCTTTAGGAGCAGAAACTCAATAAAGTAACCTTCACTTTAAGCCAAGTTTTCAGGTTTCTCTGCTGATATGACTTTGGGCAGTGTCTTCTACCCAGAGTTCAGACTAGACATGAGGATGACCAGGATATTGTGGCCAGAGAAGTTTTCAGCCATAAAAGTAAAGGCAGATAAACCCAAACTCTATTCTGTACTGAGCCTTAGGCTAGGAGCTAATGTGAGTCATTGTATAAAGATAAGCGTTCTCCCCAAATGTCTTGTGATTGATAGGCCATCCTGGTCGGGCAGTACTGTGGCTGGATGTTCTTTCCAGAAGGAGAAAAAACCTCATGTCATTACAAAAAAGGACAAAAAACCTCTTGTCATGACAAGACTTCCAACAGGCCATAAACTTTCTTCTGCCTCTTGACTCTAGACTGATTCCATAAAGAGGGCCATCTCAATCACTGGGCAGATGCTGTGGGTCCTGCAACTAGGAAGGGGACAGCTGAGTTTCCTGGGTCACAGCCCAGAAATTAGTGTGAGAGGTTCCTTCCAGAAGTGAGCTCAAAACACATGTCCAGCTGCCATCCTCATAACCCTTAGGCACATGAGAATGACCACTGGACCCTTTCGGAGGAGGGAGTGTGATCGGTGTGAAGGGTGGGATAGTGACTGCTCTCAGACATTCCTTTTATGTCCAAGCAGCTGACCCACACAAGCGAACCTCCCCGTGGTTTTGGGAGATGGTTTCCTGAGCAGATTGTGGTCTGCCCCCCACCACCGACCCAGTTGCCACTTCCACTGTCGCAGCCTTGGTAAGTTTCTACAGCCTGGAAAGCCCAGGCTAGGGAGGCTCTCAGCAGCAGGAGCCTCACCCCCCAAGCATCTTCTGGGGAGACTAGTCCTCAACCCACAGCATGAATGAACCTGAATGTCTGCCAACGTCATTAGCCCACTACCTCTTCCTCGCGGATGAGAATAAAATGAATTACAAGTTTCAGAACAAAATGAAATACAAAGTTGATTCATTTGTTAGCTTCTCTGCCAGGAGAAACCTCTTTCCTGTCTTGGCGTTTTGAGCTTTGCTCAAGTCATGATAATCAGGGCCTTTTGCATATAGAAGTGTTTTGTTTTTGTTTTAAAGCAAAGTTCCCTTCTTTGTTTAGCAGTGTTTCTGGGCTAAAAGATGCCTCTCCCCCTTCCTTCACATATTCAGGATGTTAACTAATTGCATCATCATTTAAAAAATTATGTTGTTCATTACTGCTTCGTGTCTCCCTGCCCCTGTCACAGCCTGGAGTTTTTATTCAATTAAATATCCGTCTCTCCCCTATTTCTCTGTCATTGTATGTTCCTGAGGTTTAGCCGTCTGCATGCACACAGGACACTGCAGAGCTTTTTTACCTTTAAGCTTTGTTTCACAGAGATAACCACTTCCCTTCCGTCCGAGGTACAGCGGTAGGGCTTGTTTGGTTTTTGTTCCGCCCAAGGAATCCCTGCATACCCCAAGAGCCTGGAATACACCTGCGTTTTGTCAGGCTGATGGCTCCCAGAGCATCTGGTGCATGGGGCTGTGCTGTCTCCTGAGCTGTTCAACTCCACAAGCGAACGGCCCCTCCAGATGCCCAGGGAAGCGGGTTGCACGCTCGAACCTGGAAAGTGCCATGCTTTCGCCCACCCAGAGAGGAATCCTGCTTACTCTCATGAAACACCACTTGGCTGAATGAGGAGAAAAATCCTACTGCAGGCTGGAAATTTTTAAAAGAACATTCTGAATTAATAGAATATCCTCTCCACTCACCCCCAGCTTTTAATTAATTTAGGAAGCAGCCCACAGAGAGGAGAGTGGAAGGTACTGTCCTTTCCTGCGCATCCGCATCTGAATTACTGGCGCTCTGCAGTGAGATGCCACCAAGGGAGCCGAACTGCTGAGAGAAGCACTCTGCTTCCTAAACGCACAGCCTCCCCTGGCTTCTGCCTCCCGTCAGGTCACCTGTCAGCCGCGGGGTTCGGTGATGTGTAGCTTGGCTCGTATCTAGAGCAGATCAAGCGATGGGGTAAATGTGTCTGGCTGGCCGGGCTGGGTTATGCAGCCATAGCATCCTTCAGACCTCAGTGGCTGGAAACAACAAAGGCTTACTTCTCATTCGTGTTCCATGCCCGTCACAGGTCAGCAAGGGGTTGGGGGGAATGTTCTGCTCATCGGAGGTATTCAGGGGAACTTGGGACACCAGAGCAGCCAACATCTCAAACATTGCCTGAGGGAAAAGAGCTCTCTGAAGGCTCTCCTATTGGCCTCAACACTCTGGCCCAGAGGTGACACATGTCCCTTTCCTTCACGGTTCATTGCCCAGAACTATTCATGTGGCCACCCAAATTATAGGTGTTCAAGTGCCAAGGGGATGAAGACCTGGAAATAATCGGTGCGCACTCAGGATGACCACAGTGAGGTTAGCAGACCCGTGGGGGGTGACAGCTACTGAATATCTGATTCAGAGAAACTCATAAAGAGAAGATATAGTCTACTCATTGTCAAATGACATCAAGGACTATATTAAGCCACATAACTGTGCTAGCCTCAGACTGGAATCTTGCCCACAAACAGCTCCAGTCTAGTAAACTGGCAATGTAAGTAACTATAGTCCAAGGTAGAAAGTGGTGTGTGCGGGACAGGAGGTGTGGACTCCGTTTTGTTTTTGTTTT
Source organism: Acinonyx jubatus (assembly GCF_027475565.1). Classification (NCBI taxonomy): domain Eukaryota; kingdom Metazoa; phylum Chordata; class Mammalia; order Carnivora; family Felidae; genus Acinonyx; species Acinonyx jubatus. The sequence goes on along the minus strand of NC_069381.1, from coordinate 95,914,178 downwards.
TGTTTTTTATGTCCATTCACTTTTGAGTCAGAGAGAGAGACAGAGAGAGACAGCAGGGGAGGGGCAGAGAGAGAGGGAGACACAGACTCCGAGGCAGCTCCAGGCTCTGAGCTGTCAGCACAGAGCCCGATGCGGGGCTTGAACCCACGGACTGTGAGATCATACCCCAAGCCGAAGTCGGACGCTTAACTGACTGAGCCACCCAGGCGCCCCGAGAGGTGTGGACTTCTGTGGCCACAGAAGAATATCATAGCTCGGCAGAACGACAGCTTCGAGAAGGAAGGGGCATCTGATCTAGAGCTTTAAAGGATGGGTAGGATTTGGGGATGTGGAGGTCGTGAGGGGGGAGCACATTCCAGGCTGAGGGGTCCATACTGGTGAAGGCCCGGAGCTGAGGAATCCCCAGGGCCACCAAGCACCTGAATCTGGGGGAGACAAGGAACCCCTGAGCACAGCCGCCACCTTGCTGGTGCTGGTCAGCCCCAGCCAGACGCTGGATGCCTGCCCGGGGAGGCTTCCCTTCCCCTACTCTGAGCCCTGCACCACCAGGCTCTAGACCTGGCCCCTGCCTTTTTCCTGCCAGCTGCCTCCACAAAGTGGGCTCGCTGCCCTCCTTCCTCCACTGCTGGCTTGGCCTCCGCTCTCAGACGGGCTGATCACCCAGAACTGCAAGATTTGCCTGATTTCAAGAATCTGTCTAGCTGCCACACCTCATCCCCTCGCCCAGCCTCATCGCCTCAGGCTGTTTTGCAGCTACAGGCCACTCAGGACTTCAGGATTTGTCCCGTGTCCCACCCCTCTTTGCAGTGAGCCCCATCCAGATGTCTGATGCCCTGGTGCAGGGCACGGGACTGGCCTCCCCCAACTTTCCTCTGGCTGGTTCACAGCAGCACCACCGGCAAGCCTGTGGCAAGCCCACAAACAGAGCCTGGAGGCAAAGGGGCTTCCAGGCAGTTGCAGCCATCCACCCAAGAGGGGGCGAAGGGCCAAGGTAGGCCTAGGCCACACACAGGGAGACAGGGGCACCTGTATGGGACATGGGGAACACAGATGGACAGCATGGCAGGGCGGACAGCTGAGCAGATCTGGAAGGCAGGGAGACGAAAAGGGCATTCAAGAGTGTTGAAGGCTTTCACACTTGAGGCACCAGAAAAATGATGGAGGCTTCCATAGAAACTGGAAACTCTGCAGAACAAGGGAAAACGATAAGTCTGGTTTGGCCAGCTGAATTTGAGATGCGGGAGGGATGTGCAGCCGACAGCCATAGTTGGTGATGCGGCTTGGCAGAGAGGTCGGGCGTGAGATGTTAATTTATAGAAAGCTTACACACCCAAATGAGATGTGGACAGGAGGCTGACACGGCCACGTTGGTACAAGCAGACAAGGAGAGTCTCAGAGAGGGCTTCTTCGGGAACCATCAAGATTTAGAGGTCAAGGAAAAAGAAAGCGACGTGAATAATAATGGAGGTGTGCCCAAGCAAAGCTGATCGATGAGGCTGCGGGTGAACAAAAACAGATCAATCAAGGCCTCATAAAACGATTCTTCACAAGTTAATCCAAAGCGCTTGAACCTAACTTGATTCGCAAGTCTATTTTCACCCACATTCGCAGGGACCCGCCTCTTTTTTTCCCCTTGTCTGTGCTTGCCTTTTGTGTGTGTGCGTGCATGGTAAAATACATTTACCTTCAGTTTACCCTTTTAGCCCTTTTTAAGCGTACGATTCAGCGGCTTTAATTATGTTCACACTGTTGTGCAAGCATCACCACCAGCCATCCACAGAACTTTGTCCATCCTGCAAAGCTGAAGCTCTGTGCCCATTAAACAGAGCTCCCCATCCCAACCTCCCCCAGACCCTGGCCACGCCCATTCTACTTCGTGTCTCCATGAACTTCACCACTCTAGGCAGCTCGTATAAGTAGAATCATGTCATACTTGTCCTTTGGTGCCTGGCTTATTTCACTTAGCAGAGTATCCTCAAGGTTCATCCATGTTGTAATATGTGTCAAGAATTTCCTTCCTTTTTAAAGCTGAATAATATTCTATTGTATGGATATACCCCATTTGGTTTTTCCATTGATCTGTCAGTGAACATTTGGGTTGCTTCCACCTTTTGGCTTTTGTGAATAATGCTGCCGTGAACATGGGTGTACAAACATCTCTTCCTGTCTCTGCTTCCAATTCTCTGGGGTATATATCTGGAGTGGAATTGTTGGACCATGTAGTAATTCTATTTTTAATATGTTGGGGAACTGCCTTATCCTTTTTCATAGTGGCTGCACCATGTTACATTCCCATAGGCAGTGCACAAAGGTTCCAATTTCTCTCCATTCTCACCAACACTTGTTATATTTTTTTTATGTATTTTTGATGGCAGGCATCCTAATGGGTGTGAAGTGGTATCTAATTGTGATTCTGATTTGTATTTTCATAATGATTAGCGATGTTACGTATCTTTTCATGTGTTTTTTTGCCATTTGTATATATTCTTTGCACAATGTCTATTCAAGTCCTTTGCTTGTTTTTTTATTTTATTTTATTAAGCTTTAAATTTTAATTCCAGTATAGTTAACACACAGTGCTATATTCGTTCCAGGCGCACAATATAGTGATTCAATGCGCATTTCTGAATTTGTTTTGTTGTTGTTCTTAGGATTCTTCTATATTCAAGGTATTAATCTCTTGTCAGATTTATGATTTACCAATACAGTATTGTCTCCCATTCTGTGGGTTGCTGTTGATGATGTCCTATGATGCACAAAAGTTTTAAAATTTGAAGTTGTCCAATTTGTCTACTTTTTCTTTTGTTGCCTGTGCTTATGGTGTCATATCCAAGAAATCATTGCCAGATCCGATCCCATGACGCTTTCCCCCTATATTTTCTTCTAAGAGTTTTATAGGGTTTAGCTCTTATACTTGGGTCTTCATGGGTCTTCAATCCATTTTGAGTTAATTTTTGTAGAGGTTGTAAGATTAGAGTCCAACTTCATTCTCTTGCACATGGATATCCAGTTTTTTCACATCATTTGTTGCAAAGACTGTCTTTTCGACATTGAATGACCTTGGCACCCTTGTTGAAAATCATTTGACCATATATGTGAGGGTTTATTTCTGGGCTCTCTATTCTGTTTCATTGGCCTATATGTGTGCCTTTATGCTAGTACCACATTAATTTGATTACTTAGAGCTTTGTGGGAAGTCTTGGAGTAGGCAGTGTGAATCTTCCAACTTTGTTCTTTTCCAAAATTGTTTTGGCTACTCAAGGTGCCTTGAGATTCCATATGAATTTTAGCATGAATCTATTTCTACAAAAAAATGGGATTTAAAAAAAAAGCTTGTTTTGTGTGTGTGAGAGAGAGAGAGAGAGTGCATGAGCAGGGGAGGGGTAGAGACAGAGAGGGAGAAAGAGACTCCCAAGCAGGCTCCATGCTGACAGTGCAGAGCTCGAACCCACGAGCCGAGAGATCATGACCTGAGTCCAAATCAAGAGTCAGACACTTAACTGACTGAGCCACCCAGATGCCCCCCAAAATGGAATTTTGATAGGGCTTGCACTGAATCAATACATACCTTTAGGTAGTATTAACAGGGATCCAACTTTTGAGGGCACTGTAAAGTGTCCTATAGGAGTCACCTGTAAGGTGCCATTTGCTAACATTCTGTCCACAAACCTATTCTTACCTCTGGGGTTTGGCTGATAAACAAATGTTTTGTTACTTGGTGCAGGACCAAGCATGGTGATGGAGGTGTAACTGGCTAACCAGACCTTTTACCCAATTCTTGCCAATTTCCTGTGGAATTCATCTCCCCCAACTGCAGATGTCTTGGACCAACTCCCAACCTGCTAACCAAACTCAACCCCACAGCCCGACTTCTCTCTCTTGCCCTACTCAGCCCCAGAACACTCAAGAACTTCAGCTGCACTAACTCCTATGAATGCAGGTTAATCTCTTTTCCTGCATGCACGTAGGTATTCACTCAATTAACATGTTGAGCACCTAGTATACATCAGATAACATGTTAGGGCTGAGGGCACACACATTAGTAATAACAACTAACAAACACTAAGCACTTCTCATATGCCGGGCATTGTCCTAAGCACCTTCCATCCATTCTCATTTAATTTTCTCTTTAACCCTATGAGGTCAAGAAACTTGGCCAAGGTCATACAACTGAACCCAGATAACTAAACCCCATGGTTCACGTGCTTAAGCATGATGGTCAACTGCCCTCTAATAAAACACAGCTCTTCAAGGGGCTCACAATTCAGGGGAGACACACACATAAATAGAAAATTACTCTTAAATGTGGTAAGCCTGGAGAAGATTTGCCTAACCCATCTGTCTATTCATATGCCCTTCATGATGCAATCCTAAATGTATCCTCTGAGACCTCAACTTCGTTCCTTCCTGGAGAGAGCCCTTCAGTGGCCTCTTTGTGAACCAGCACTCGTGCACATGCATTGATCCTTCACATCAGTTCCTCCTCCGGGAATAGCTAAAGAATTGTGGAGTCCGCTCATCACACCCAACCCCAGTCAGTCACCTCATAAACGTGTCCTGTGTCGGACAATGCCAGGAAGAGTGAAAGCTTGCTGTAACTTAGCAGCTCCACTGGGAAGCTCAGAAACAGCAAGAGGGCTCATTGCTCAATGATACGCAGCTCCAAACAAAGCCTGTGCCATCAGACTTGATGAAAAGGGAAATCGACGGTGAGCTGCCACGGGAGAGAACAGATAGAAGAACTCAGAGGGTTCAGAGGAACTCTACAAATAGGAACGCATCCGGGCTAGCTCAGCTCTCTTCCTTTCTTACGTCTTCTCTTGTTCAGTACCAGAGGGGTGAGCCTCCTGCAGAGGCCCCAGCTGAGGACAGCTCACTGGCAGTAAATTAGTACCGGGGGGCAGACTGGGGAGGTGTGTGACTCCTTTACCCTAGGGGACTCTCTTTCCTGCACAGACTGGGGGAGTTTGGTGACACATCAAGGACTATCCCAAGAGACGCAGAGCACCGATGTGGGCAGGTGCCTCAGGCATCCTGAGACATGTAGCATTTCTTCTTTTCTCTGTCGCTTTACCTTGCGGTCTATGTCTGAGCCAGGTGTGTGGGGATCCTTCGGGCTGCGACAATGAGGAATGGAAACCCATGGCTAGAAATTCTCAGTGTGTTTGGAAACGCGAGTCTCTGAGATGACAGAGGATTTGCTAATCACGGTGGGAAGGCCTACTGCCCCTTGGGACCACAGTCCTTCATCTCCCTGGAGACATTACTGACAATGACACTGCACAGTTAAAATGGATTGTGAAATCAAAGAACCAGAGAGCTTCCCAACTGTCTTCCTTAAATGACCGCCAACTCTCTCTTCCAGATGGTCCAAACATGCCTGATCTCTTACGCAGAGAGGCTCTTCCTGTGCCTCCTGGTCTTGAACCCGTGGCTTCCCTGATGTTCCAGCTTGCTCTCTCCCTGGCCAGGAAACTAAGGGTAGAACTGTCTTCTCCGTTCTCTTCCATCCCAGTGGCTACCCGACGTGCCGTGCTGCCTCCTACCAGATGTGCCACGTGAGGACAGAGTCATCTCTTCACCACCATCACATTTGGTAAACTCCAGAGCCAGAAGATCTGGGTTCAGCCCGGTCTAACCTGGGCAGGTCTTTCAACCTCTCTGAGCCTCTTTCCCCCATCCGTAAGCCAGAGGTGGAGTTGCATCGATTGCGGTGGTCAGGCTCAGCTTCGGGTCTGCAGCCCGGGAGCAAACCGCAGGCGCCAGCGTCGCCCGGACCCCGTTCCCCCTCCTTGAAGGCCTGCTCACCTTTCACAGCTGAGTAACTTGAGAACAAAGGGAGTGACACTGCATTGCCTGCCGCTCCCAAGCCTGGAGAGGGTGGGAGGGAGCGGGGAGGGGGATGTACAGAATAAATCAAGTGGCTGGGTAATTAATTTAGAACAACGTAAGCACTGAGCGTTGAGGAGAAACAAAAGTGGTGACATTTAACGAATGTGTCCGTTGATATCTCACTCATTCCAGCTGTCTTTTGAAATGTCAGAGAGCTCACAATCCCTTTTCCTTGCAGCTGGAAGGTCTGTGCAAACAACCAATTCTGGTTGCTGCCCAGTGGGTTAGCACGGGCACATAATTTCAGAAGCGGGAGGTCCCAGAGGCCGAAGGAATGGGAGACAATGCCCGTCACCCTCAGAGAGCCGGCCGCTTCAGCTCCCCCTTGGCCCCCAGCCCCGGGTTCCTTTCTCCTTGCCTTTTGCCCACTTTCTTGCCACTGACTATGAAAAGCACACCAGGTGTCCATGCCAAGAGAAGGACAGTCCGTGTTTTCATGGAGATCCTCCATTTAGGCCTCTTCAAACTCCTCAGAGCTTACAAGTTTGCAAGAGAAAACCTTAGCTGAACTCCAGGGAGAGGGAAAGCCAAAAGCCAGTTCCTCCAGAGAACTTCAGGCTCAGGAATTTCCATTCTGAGCTGATTGGCCCTCGGTTCGGTCCTCTATAAATACCAGATCTACTGCTCAGAGACAAACCCGGGGAAAAAACCAGCTGGATTTGCGCTTTGGGGAAGAATGTAAAGCCAAGCAGCACGGAGTAGTTTTCATCCCAGACTCCATCTCTAACCCCCAAAGTGGGTTTTCCCACCGTCATCCACAGCTCAGCAGCCGGTGTCCACAACTTTATGGGCACCAAGGTACAAGGAGACGGAGCGGTTAAAACCCACATGGAAAACCAGCCAGTGGAAGTCTGAGTGACCGAGGCAGACTTGAAAGTTCCTGCAAGCCCCGCTTACCTCGCAGAGCTTGAGGAGCAGAGGAGGGCCACGGCGTTCTAGGCTGCCTGGGAGCAGGACAGGGTGAGCCAGCCCAGAACGGCGACAGCTCAGCTTTGGCCAACCCCAGTTGCACGGAGAACGCACAGGGACGTGTCAGAGGAGAGCCACCCTTCCACGGTCCGGTTCAAAGCCAGGTTGCGCAGGGGGTCTGTGCAGCCCCCGGGGCGAAGTCAAACACGGGAGCCCCACCACCTGAGGGTGCTCTCGCTTAGAGCAGAGCCAAACCACAGGGACACCATCCCCCCTGGCCCTCCCACCAGTACACAAAGCCACAGCTCAGTACAGCAAGCAGGTGTTCACAGTCCATCTCGCAGAGCGTCTCCTGTGTGCTCGCCCTCCCTCCTGGAGGTTCTCTCCTGACTCCGGCGTCTATCACGGAGCCAGTTTTGCAACCACCCCAACTCTTAGGCATATACCCGTAGAGAGGAAAGGCCCCCAGGCCCAGTCCTTGGCCTCCCCCCAGCTGTCTACACAATTTCATCCACCCCCCAGCCCCATACGACTTCCAGCTGCTGCCTATCCATCCCCAGCTGCCATTACTCTCCAGAGCACCAAACTGCCACCTGCCATACACAAGGCCCTTGGACGTCCTGCTGCAGCCCAGCTGGCTCTCTTGCTGTCTTTGGACTTCAGTAGCCTTCCCCCACGTGTTTAATCCTGGACTCCCTTCTCTCCCTGCGTGCGCCACAATGCCACATTTCTTTCTTTCTCTGTGTTGTCTCACTGACCCCACTCTAGACCATCACTTCCCTCCTAGATTACTGCCATAGTCTCCACTGCTTGGGATTCCCACTTCTCTCCCGCCTCTGTGCCCATCTAGCGATTGGAAACACGAAGACGTCAGGGGCTAAGCAGGTGGCATAAATGTGTAAGGCTGTAAATCAAAGGTAGAGTGGCAGGTTGTGGGCACCGGAGGGGGCAAGCTCTATCTAAAGACATTCAAATTGAAATTAAAAAAAAAAACAAAACCCACTAGGCATACTGATCAGGTTTGGCCCCTAGACAACTACTTCTCAGCCCCTAAAACGCCAGTCTTCACTTCCCTGGTAGTTTCATTATCATCACACCTTTAGAATACATTCCACCATTACTCAGAAACTGTTACTGACTCCCCTTTTGCCCATTGGGGGGAAAGGAATGATTACTGCTTGCATAAAATGTTAAATATTATCAAGGACTTTGCTTTACATGAAACTGGTAATGGATTAATCTGGCGTTCAGGTTGCCTCATGGGTCCCCACTGCCATTTCCAAAGGCAACCCCGCCTCTCCTCAGGCTTTACTTATGTAGATTCTTTAATCAGGATGCCCTCCTCTCCCCTGGGAAATATAAACATAAACATTCAGTCTTTAAGGCCACCTCCTGGAAAAGCCTCCCCAGCCTGGGGCAGGGGAGACCCCCACCACAGTCCTGAAGCAGCTGCTGGCCCATACTATGTGCCCCGGTATGCCCTGCCTTGTCTCCACACGTGCTCTTGTCCTCCACCCGTGGCGAGGATCGAAGGTCTTTCCTTGTTTGGCTCCCTCCCACCACCCTACACATTCAGGTGCCCCATTGCAGTGGGCCTGTTAGAGAGGAAGCACCTGCCGCCTGGGAGGGAACACGTGAGCCAAGACCACAGTCAGGTATCCAGATTCAGAACGGCAAGTGTGTGGTTGAGAAAATAATTTCTAGAAGCCCAAGCATAACGCTAATGGCGAAGGTTTCCAGCAGCGGCTCTCAAACCTTACTGCGTACTTGAACCGCCTGGAGCCATTGCTCCAAATGTCAATTGCAGACCACAGAGATCCTGGTGTACTGCACCAAGGGTAGAGCCTAGGCATGGGTGCATCAACAAGCTGGTGGATGATTCCGATATCAGTAAATTCCAGACCCAGGCTCTGAGGAACAGTTGGTCCCAGGATTTGAGATTTGGCTCTACCTGGAGTGGGACGGTTGTTCCTAATCATGAAGACCTTGATCCAGACCCGGCTCACAGGGTGACCATATTCTGAATTCCACACGGTGGGTAGTCACTGAGGGCTGTGTTCCTGGGCAGTCTCGGCGTGGGTGTATTCCCACCCTGGATATCTGTCCGGCAGCCCTACGGACCACATACTGTCAGTCTGAACAGGAGGGGGTGTTAGCGGCAAAGGCACCCAAGGTGGGAGCTCTGCCCGGTGCCCTAACAGTCACCACCCCCCCCCACCCATGACACTGCAATTCAGTCCCTACTGCAGCAGGGCAAGCCATCTGCTTCCCTCCCTGCACCCTTGTTCTGCGTCACCACGGAGGAAAAGCCGAGGCAAACAGGTTGATCATGACTGTGAGCATCTGTTCTAAACTAGCTGACTTCAGACTGGGCACAGGCAGGGACTGGAGGCAGTGGTGGAGTGGGAGTGCTGCCCCGGCCTGGCACCTCTTCCAGAGCCCCCACCCCCACCCCTCTCCCTAACCCAGTCTTTTCCAACGGACAGATCCTAGAGAATTTTAGGGAAGTCTCTGCAATCAGGGACTGACTGGAGCAGAGGGTGAGAGGGGTGCTAGTCCCACCTACTAGTCCTATGCATTGGGTCTGAGGACGGGAGGTCAGCTGAGTCTGTTTTCCTGCCATGAGAAAATGTCTTGAGATGCCTCGCAAGCTCCCAAGTTCCTGTGGGAGAACTCCAGGTGGGTGACTTTGGGGACCTCAAACTCAGCGCGGCCTACTCTCAACTCTCCTCCCTCTGGCTGCCAGCCCTCCTGGGCCCCCTCTCTTGGTGATGGCACCGCTCATATTCTTACCACCAGGCCCAGGGCCTCCAAATCGTTTTCTATTCCTCCCTCTCCTCAGCCCCAGTCACTCACCAATTCCTGTCCATCCCACCCAGTCGGTCTCATACCCGTCCTGACTTTCAGCAACCACACCTCTGCCCCTTCACCTCTGGACCCAGATGACTGCAGGCATTTACTAAGGAGGCTGTATAGCTCTGCTCCTTGACTTCTCTACCCACCTTGGTTCCCAAAGTGACATTTACAGATTATCCAGGGATCCTGGATAAAAGAACTTAAAAGAACTACTAGGGTGCCTGGATGGCTCAGTTGGTTAAGCGTCTGACTCATGATGTCGGCTCCGGTCATGATCTCCTGGTTTGTGAGATCGAGTCCTGCATCCAGCTCTGCACTGACAGCACAGAGACTGCTTGGGATTCTCTCTCCCTCTCTACTCCCTCGCTACTCACACACTCCCTTTCTCTCTCAAATAAATACTTAAAAAAAATTTTTTTTTAACGTTTATTTATTTTTGAGACAGAGAGAGACAGAGCATGAACCGGGGAGGGTCAGAGAGAGGGAGACACAGAATCTGAAACTGTCAGCACAGAGCCTGACGTGGGGCTTGAACTCACAGATCGTGAGATCATGACCTGAGCTGAAGTCAGCCGCTTAACTGACTGAGCCACCCAGGCGCCCCTCAAATAAGTATTTTTAAAAATTTAAAAGAACTACTAGAAACTGTACATTTACCTCAATACAGCCTCACGGATATTAATAAATATGATTTGGGGCGCCTGGGTGGCGCAGTCGGTTAAGTGTCCGACTTCAGCCAGGTCACGATCTCGCAGTCCATGGGTTCGAGCCCCGCATCAGGCTCTGGGCTGATGGCTCAGAGCCTGGAGCCTGTTTCAGATTCTGTGTCTCCCTCTCTCTCTGCCCCTTCCCCGTTCATGCTCTGTCTCTCTCTGTCCCCAAAATAAATGAATGTTGAAAAAAAAAATTAAAAAAAAATATGATTTGTCACACGGCTGAAATCCAACGAGATCTATGGGGGTAAATTAACGGGAGGGGTCCCCTGGTCATGAAAGGTGGGGACCCAGTCTGTGTTCACACAGTCCTAGTTAGCGAGCTCTCTGGAGCCTTTGTCCACTGTCCCTTCTCTTTGGCCCCGTTCCTTCAGTTTCCTTTCTATGGCATTCTGGTTCAGTGCCACATGACCCTACCCATTCACCTTCTCTCTTCACACAGGCAGCATTTCCAAACACCTGTGCTCACGCTGTTCCCTTGCTCTGGAGTATTCTTCTAACCCCTCCTTTGCCCCTGAAAACCTTTCTGGTCTTTCACGTTCCTGCTCAAATGTCCTTCCCTCATTTTCCCTGAGTTCTAACTGTCCCAGGTCAGCTCCCTCTTCTCTGTCCTGTAAATCCAGTGTTCATTTCTTCTTTTAGAAGACGTTTCACTCTGATGTCCATTATAGGGAGGGTCTTCCCCAAAAGGGCAGAGGCCACTTGAGAGCTGATGCCCCTACTGTACTTTGCACAGTGTCGGGCACTTAGTAGGTGCTTGATAAATGTTTTTTGGATAAATTGGGAATATGAATGAATGAGTAGATGACCTCTCTCTCCTACAGGCTAAAATCAACATCATTACAGTGTCCCAGAATCATCCTACACCATCCACAGAACCCAGGGTTGTTTCTAGGAGAAATGGGCTAAAGAGAATGCATATTTGGAAGGTTCTTTAAGTCCTTACACTGCACCTATGGTCTAGAGTGGCCACTTAGGACTGCAGTGACCACTATTTTCCAATAACACCAACATTAATCATAGCAGCTGTCATCCGTTAAGTGACTGTGATGTGTCAGTCTCCATGCTAGGTTCTTTTCATGCACGACCTGACTGGTTCTGACATCAGTCCTATGAGGTAGGTAGCATAAGTACTGTTTCATAATACACATAAGGAAACAAGCAAGAGAGGTCAAGTCGATCGCCCAAAGCCAAGGGGGAGAGCTGAGATTCCAGCCTAGATGACTCCGACCCTAACTGCTCTGTCCTGACTCCGCAGGGCTCAGGCACCCCCTCCACCTGCATCCCACCGGCTGTCCCTGAGCCATCAGTGCAACAACATGTTTATCTCTTGCCAGAGAGGCTGTGAGCTCCACAGGCAGACTGAGCCCAGGCCATGAGGGCCAGACCACTGCACTTCCTTACCTAAAGCGTAGGTTCCTCCAAGGTCCCCCAGACACTGCTGGGGAAATATCTTCCTTCCTATCCCAACAACCTGGGCCCATGCCACTGTGTCCCCAGAGAGCTGTCGCTGTGCCATGCCGGCCTCCCTCTCTCTGCGAGGTGGTACCTGGGATCGGGTGCCTCTGATGATGGATGCCTTCAATATTTTGGCCAGTCCCACTAAGAAGGTTTGAAAATAAACTGGGCCAGCAGGAAAAGGTAATTAGGCAGCGCTTTCCTGATGAGGTGGGAGGATCAGCAGGTGTTAAGGTCAGGGATCTGAGTCCTGGTGTGCATTTAATTAACTATCGCTGTTCTGGTCACACATGGGATGGCAAAGCTTGAAAAAGTCCCAACCAACCTCTTCCCTGGTAACTCCAGGAGGGGGAGAGGAAGGAGGCCAAGGGTTCCCCCCCACCAAAAAAAATAAAGAAAACAAAGCCAAACCACAAAACAGAGCAGCCAGAACCCAAAGCTTCTTGTACACCAGCCCTTGATTAGGAAAAGAATAACCAAAGGGAACAGAGAGAGCCCCCGGGAGACAGGGCTCTAGATATCCCAGTGGCACACAAAAGGGTTGGAGGAAAGGGACGGAATGCTTAAAAAGCAGTTAACCAATATGCAAGGCATCCTATTTAAATTCTAACAAGGCCACTACTCAGAGATAACAAAGGCCGCTGTGTTTAATTAAGGGTATAAACGGTAGAAATATGAGACAGGAACTCTTACGAGCTGTTAATGAGGTGGATGGGAAACCTCTAAAAATAAGCCATGGCAAGTTGAAAGGGTAATTAGGGGTGCAAAAATAAACAGAGAGTGTCAATTTGAGAGAAGTTCTCTGCAAAGGCTTCTCCCAACCCATCCTCAGTAGGCAGGGCAGTCCCAAGAGAGAGGCCCCAAGGGGTCAGGGCTGGCAGTAGGGCAAGTGCCCTCCTCACTTGGCCAGTTCTCCTTTCTGGCCTTGGAAGAATAAGCCCCCCACTTGGCCCCGCCACATTCCAACCAACCAGAGCCCAAGAGAGGCCTTATGTATGCCTTGTTGAACAAAGAGGCCTCAAAGAGACCTGAACAAATATTAGGGGATAAGAGACCTTAAGAACTAAGTGTTAAAAATCAGTCTGGTTCCTGCCTCTGAGCTGAGAGCCAGGAATTATGCCTATGTGCATGGATGCATGGATACACACACACACTTGCTCAACACACACATACACACACGTACACACACGCACACACACGCACATGCACACACACACACACACACACACACACACACACACACATCAGTGGAGATTTCCAGTCAAGGCCAGCCCTAGCATGTAGGGAGTAGGTGATTGCTAACCCTGAAGGTAGGCATGAGATGTTCTTGTAGGCCTCCAGCCTCCTACCTCCGTATTGTCCTTCTCCCCTTCCCCATGATGGCTTTGAACACCACCACTTTCAGAAGTCATTCTGTGGTCAAGTAAGTTTGGGAAATTCTTCCAATGATATGCCCCTTGGGGAGATGCACATTAATACATTTAATGCTCTGAGAAGAATAAAGGAATTTTTGTGTTTATTTAACTTGGGATTTCCCAAACGATCTGATCATGTAACCCTTTTTCCACAAAATACTACTTAGCAAATCTCTCCCCCACTACCCACCCCCAACCAGTAGAATTTGGGAGCATTAAATATGGCCCTGGGGGACTGGGAATTGACCTTGGGAGGGATAACTGGAGCACAGACCCCTCCCTGCTCTGATGATGGGGCATCAGTGGTCTCCCCAAGAGGTGCTATAGAGCAGTAGGCTGGTCACTGGGGCCAGGGAGGAAGAACCCCACAAAGGGAAACAAGGGGGCTCTGGGCATAAATGTCCCTCATTTCATTTATTCTCTCACCAACTTCTCTGCAAATATCTGGCAATGCCGGTTCCTCGAGTTACCAAGTGTTGCCCACTCAAGGAGAGAATGGACCAGCCAGAAGACAGGACCCATTGCTGCTGTTGCTAAGGCTGTGTGACCTGGGCAACAGGACTTCATCCTTTTTATCACCTGCCCTTATTTGTAAAATCAGGATAGTAATACCAGCTACCTCACAGAGTTGTTTAGAAGGGTAAGTAAAATAATACATACATGCATTTAGAGTCTTTTCAAGCATGAAATGTATTTACAACGAGCAGAATGGCAACATTTTCTGCTTCCCTCTATACATTCCCTGGGGCAACTTCATCCACTCCCAAAGTCTTCATCCCATGGAAATGTAGATGGGTCTGGAAACCATATTCCTATCCAGATCTCTCTCCTGAACTCTAGCTTTCCACTACAGTTTGAGACTCATTGTAAGAAGGCAGAAATCCAATGAACTTCAAGGACAGAAAGTAAAACCTTGTCAGATCTGAGAGGATCTACACTTGAGATCCAGGCCAACCCATTAAGAATGGAAGCAGCAACTCTGTCTCCCTGGCTTTAGGGTCTGCTCTGTTCTCTTGCCCCCCACCACCTACCTCTACCTACTTATCAGCCCCCAAGGGTTTAAGACCCAAGCCCAGAGCCCACTGCAAGTGGCAATAGACTCCGTGTCTCCTGGTTCAAGTGTTGGGAGAAAAAGTCTTCTTGGATGAGTCTGTCCATTTGATCCAGACAACGAGTCAGAGGATGGCTGCCCAGGGTTAGGTGTCCATTGCAGATCCAATAGAGAGCCAACTATTGGCTCTATGAGAGGGAGGGGCTCGTGTGCATATAGAGCTGTCCCTTGTGGTCTCACTGGACAGGACAAATAATAAAAGCCTGTCAATTGTATTCTTCTGCTTGCTCTGCCTGGCACAGATAACTTTCTCCCTATTCAGATATTTTCTTTTCTTTTTTTTAAGGTTTACTCATTTTTCAGAGACAGAGAGACAGAGCGTGAGTGAGGAGGGGCAGAGAGAGAGGGAGACACAGAATCTGAAACAGGCTCCAGGCTCGAGCTGTCAGCACAGAGCCCGACGCGGGGCTCGAACTCACAAACCGCGAGATCTTGACCTGAGCTGAAGTCGGACGCTTAACCGACTGAGCCACCCAGGCGCCCCTATTCAGATATTTTCAAGAATGTTCTTATCTAACTTGATCACATCTACAACTATAAGTCAACTTTACAGTCATTTACAACTATAAATCATGCGTCTCCCTGACAGAATGGAAAGTCACATTCTGCTCCTCATTCAGAGTCAGTGAGTGTCCCGAGGCTGCTGTAGAGGTTGCTTGCTGGCCTCAGAATCCACAATATTCAGGTTCTGTCCATTCCTCTTCCAGTTCTGAGGGGTCCTGTCCAAACATGACCCCTCACTTTCTTATAATCTATGAATGAAATGGTAAATTTAACCTCTGCCATTCCCCCAATATCCTGCAACGGACAAAAACAGAATGACAGCACAGGGTGTTGCGGGGTGGGGGGGAGGGGGGAGGCGGGGGAGAATCACTCAGAAAAGTAGAGGAAAGAAAAGAAAAATAGAGGCAAGAAGAGATCTCTGGGGCAAGAACCACACAGTGGCTCCTGGTCCAAGCCTTTGTCAAATTCTATAGCAACAGAGGACCCCTGGCTGACACAGTAAAGCCAATGTCCTTAGAAGACCGCCTATTCTTAACAGCCCAAATGAATCCTGAGGACCAGGCTCCCAAATCTTTTGCTGTTTAGAACCCAGGATTAGCTTCTTCATCTGACTGTCCTTTTCTTAATAGCCGATGCCTCATGGCACAGAAAGGCTGTAACCTCAAGTGGAATGTCTTTCCTCCTCTGTCTTCCTTATCCGTACTCCCACCCTCACTGTGAGACTTGCCTCTCAGTGGGAAGATTCTCCTTGTTTTGTGGGGAAGATGGAGTGAGAAATGCCTGGGAGGGGCATTGAGGGGCGTCATGTTCCCCAGCAACTCCTCCTCCCAAAGAATTCTTTTCCAATGGCCTGGACATCCATCTTTGTCAATCAGAGCTCTAACTTTGGCACTAGAAATTCAATGAGGCGGAAAATTAGGACCAGACCACAGTTTGGCAAGACCACAGTTTGGTTTCTGGACTCGGTTGTAAGCAATCAGAGAGCTCCAGCTACAGGCAAAATGGGCTTTCTGCACCAGGGTTACATAATCCCCCTGTTTTTCTTAGTTGCTCACAGACAGGCATTCTTGACAGAAACTGTCTCTTTGCTGCTGGCCATTATCTAAGGTTGTAAGCAATAAATAATCTGCTTCATTATCCTTACATTCAGGCATCAAGCCTCCCAAAGCTTCACCTTTGGTATGCATATGGCCTGAGTCTCAAGGGATAGCAGATGCCGACCTAATTAGTTGTTTTTCCACCCAAAATCACAGACTGCAAATTTCCTATCCTGTAATGAAAACAATTTTTTATCGTATATCATCTCGATAATACCATAGCTAGTCTCCTGTGTTGAGGCTCTATCAGTTTGAGCCCCACTCCTGGTACCAATTTCTATTCTAATTGTGACTTCTCTGGTTACACACTTAAAAGAACTGAAGTAAAAAAGTTAAATGCAAGCTTATTTAACATTTAAACATTTACTACCCTCTCAACAACTGACATGTGGCCCCAGTGGCTGCTACCACAACCCCCTGACTCTAAAACTTTCCAACACCAATGTCCATTAATGACTGACAAGACTCGGTGGCTTGGTTGAAGCTGATTCGCAAAATCTGATTGGCAAACAGAGACAATCTGATTTGCATAACTCACTCATTTGAGTCAGACCACACACAAAAACTTACCGGTCAGCCCTTGTATTCACTGCCTTTGTGTCTGACCTGTATTACATGTCTAGTCAGCATTGGCAGTCATGTGAGACCCATGTGGACTGTAATTCTGTCCCTTCCTGGAGTTACGGGCAGGTGAGCATCACGGAACAAATGGCAGAATATCCAAATACTGTGTATATCTCTACATGGAATCCATAGGCCCGGAAAACGAATCATTGCCCACATCAAAATGATCACTGTATATGGCAATCCTTCTTCCTTAATCCTGATCTGAATGAATGGCACCACCATCCAAGCTAGAAATCGGGGTGTCACCCTTCACCATCCCTTCTACTCCCATCCCCATATCAAATTCGACAACAAACGTCATTGATTTTGCCTCCCGAATATCCCTGAAACCCATCCACTTCTCTTCAACCCTCCGGCATTATCTTAGATCATGCTATTAAAATCTTTTAACCAGCTTATCCCAGTAGCCTTCTCACTGATCTCCCTCAGGCAGTCTTTCCTCCTTCTGAAATGTTCCCCATATGGTTTGCTGACAAAGCTGATCATGCCTCTAGCGAGAACTTTCAATTATGCCCCGATGTCCCAAACCCTCCATAACTGAGACTCTACCTACTTCTCCAACCCTCCTGCTTGACTGCACTCTAAGAGCCAGACAGTTCCCAGTTCCCGGAAGCCACGATTTTCCAGTCTCTCTTTTGGCTCAGGTTTGCACATGCGCAACACCTTTTCCGGGGGGGGGGGGTCTCCTCTGAACTCTCTTAGTCCAGGTTAGATGTATTTTCTGTGCACTCTCATCAGGGACTCGGCATTACCATAGATCTTATCACTCTGGCTTGTAAGCACCTATCTTCTTAGGTGTATGCAGCACAGTGCTTGGCACATTCTCGATACAGGTTTGTTGAGTAAAAAAGACATGCTTATCTGTTGCTGTATGTATACGTCCCAACTCCTGCCGACAATTCTTCATTACTACGATTGCTAGCTTGGTGCAGGGTCTTGTATCTTGTAAAGGATATTCGCAAGTCACGTCTCATTGGGTCATTCCAGCAACCTCTGCCCACCCCCGCCTCCTCCGGCCCTAGCACAATGCCGAGAAAGGAGGAAGGGAAGAATGTTACTCTTAGTTACCTGAGAAGGAAATATGATTCAGACGCATTAAATGATTCGTCTGAGGGCAGGTTGCTAGGGCTGCTTCTTAACGGAGTATCCTTAAGTGACAGCTGAAAAGCAGGTGCCAGTCTCTGGTGGCAGAGAAAGCACAGGAGTGAGCAGGTTCTAAAGAAAAATGCGCTATGAGTAGGGAGATGTGAGACTCTAACTCCGAAGACTGACGTTGTTAAGAAAACAATAGAGGATCTATTCCAGGAGCTTGCCGCTGCCACTGGGTCACAAGGGAGAGGGCGACTCTGTGTTCTAACCATTAGAGTGGATATTATGGTCCTTAAGTGATGATTTATGGCGTCCTCTAATGGCAGCACACATGGATAAGCTGAGCAAGGATTAGATACACCACCAGCAGTTCAATAAGCAGCTAAAAATTATTGGCCAAGGGCAAGTTAGGTACAGGGTGACTTGATTTTCTAGAGATCAACATGACAAGGACGGCCAAGTGGAGGGAGGCCATCAAGGATCGAGTAGGATGTTAGAATACAGAATAGGCCAAGCAGCTGCTGCCCTTGGGGTCTGGCCATCCCACTCAACACTGTCCCAACTCTATTCCAAGCACCATTCAGAGCCTCTGCTCTTAACGATCAATGAGAGCACCTTGTACTTTGTGTGTGCGTGTGTATTTCAGTGCCAGGACATCAGACTGCTTTAGCAACAACAACAAAAACTGCTTCACACATAGGTGGAAACACACAGGCGAAAAAGGGCTGGCCCCATTAGACAAGATCATATCCAGAAAACCCAAGCCGTTGATAGATCCATAGGGACAGGTGCACATCTCCATTTGTCTTACTGGTTGTAGAGAAAGGAAAAGGAAAGAGGGACACCAGAAACAAATGCCTACCCACAAACAGCTTTGCCTCGAGGCAGATCGCAGGCAGTCAGGAGTTCATTTGCTGGGACCAGCCCTTGTGGCTGAATCAAAGCTCCCTAGTGTTCTAGCAGCTAAACGGGTGTTTGCATAATTGATCCAACCAAGAGTCAATTTGAGATCTGTGTTTCTGGGCTCTACTGCTGAAATGCAGTAGTGTGGCCCTAGTGTGGAAAAAAAACATTCATTCCAGGGATGGGTAAACCAAATGTTTTACCTGACAGTTTAGGACTACAACTCCTAGTGGGAAGTGATTTCTTCCCATTGCCCACTGTGTAGAATTACAGAATTCCCAACTATTCCAGACGCATTAGCCAGTCTTCCTGTTCTGCCTGCCTCTTTGCTAGCTCCCCACACTTGCGCTGCTAACTTGGGCTCAGCCCAGCCCCAAACCCAAGAACATAAATTTGACATGAGACAGAAATAATCCGAAGAGACTTAGTTCCCCATTTCGCCACTCCCAGTCTCATGGGGATGAATTTGAGAATGCAAGTAGTGGTGTGGAAAGATGGGCACCCTCGTTGTCCCCAAAGTCACTTTCTCATTATTCTTACCCACGCTATTCCCATTTTCCTCACACCTGCTCTGCAAGTTCTGTTGGCTCTGTCTCTAAAATCTCTGGGTCTTTATTTCCACCTGCACCCGCACCCTCCCACCCTGCTCTAATCCACCACCCCCACTCTCCCCTCTTTGGATTTACTGCCTCCTAACTGCTCTCTTTGCTTCCCCTCTTGCCCCTGCAACCCATTCTCCACACCACAGCCAAATTATTTTCTTTGCAACTTTTAATATACACTTTTAAAAACATACCTAAGTAGAGAGCAACGTATAATAAAGCCTCTGTGACTTCTGTGCGTGTAGGATTCGTCAAATCAAATCTTAGATATCATGGCGTCTCACCCTTAAACCCCTGTGCATTATACATCTCCAACTAATACAGACTTTCTTTTAACCTAAGAGTCATGCAACTATCACACTTAACAAAATTAACAATAATTATCTAATATCAATTGATACCATGTACGTATTCAAATTTGCTAGGTTGTCTCAAAGATCTCTTTTCACAAGTAGTTTGTTTGGATAAGGATCCAAACTAGGTCTGTAACCCCAATTTTTTTTTAATGTTTGTTTTTAATTTTTTTTTAATTTTTAAAAAAATTTTTTTTTCAACGTTTATTTATTTTTGGGACAGAGAGAGACAGAGCATGAACGGGGGAGGGGCAGAGAGAGAGGGAGACACAGAATCGGAAACAGGCTCCAGGCTCTGAGCCACCAGCCCAGAGCCCGACGCGGGGCTCGAACTCACAGACCGCGAGATCGTGACCTGGCTGAAGTCGGACGCTTAACCGACTGCGCCACCCAGGCACCCCAATGTTTGTTTTTTAGACAAAGAGACAGAGCAAGAACAGGCAGAGACAGAGGGAGACACAGAATCCGAAGCAGGCTCCAGACTCCGAACTGTCAGCACAGAGCCCTACGTGGGGCTCAGACTCAAGAACCATGAGATCATGACCTGAGCTGAAGTCAGTTGCTTTAACCTACTGAGCCACCCAGGCGCCCCAGTCTGTAACCCAACTAATGTGAGTTTGCTCTTTTGTGAGTTACAGACAGAGACTACACCAGGTGGGCTTATCCCCACAAAGGAAACTTTGTTTGCAGCAAATAAAAAGATGCAGAGCGTGACTCTCGGGAGAAAAGGTGAACCAGTTCCTTTTATTTAGGGTTAGGATGGATATTCCGACAGAAAGGGGAGTTTTCTCACCACAAGTCAAGGCAGGCAGAAAACACGCCTATGCATGCAACCTATGTTATGTTAATGAAATTGTGCTCCTCCTTGGGCAGAGATTTTGATATTATAATGAGGTACAGGTAACTGTTCCGAGAGTCATGGTCCATCATCGTGCAGGTTTATGTGGTTGAGCTCAAACTAATCTAGGCTCTTTCCATTGTTTTTCTCCAACAGATAAGGTTAACATTTCTATGAAGAAGAAGGAGGCGTCAGGTGGGGGGTCTCGCTGGTGAGTTTTACCTCATTAACCCTATGGGGCAGGGTTTCAGGTCTATACATTGTGTTTCATTTGGTCCTTTTTTTTGATGTTTATTTTTGAGGGAGATAGCAAGTGGGGGAGGGGCAGAGGAGGACAGAGCATTCAAAGCGGGCTTGGTGCTGACATGGAGCTTGAACCCATAAACCATAAGATCGTGACCTGAGCCGGAAGTCAGACACTTAACCAACTGAGCCATCCAGGCGCCCCTCATTATGTCCTTTAAGGCTCTTTTATTCTATAATAGTTTCTCCTCCTTTCTTCCAATGCCTTTGATTGCTCTCTTTAAATATAAATCAGATTAGGTCATTCCCTGGGGGTCATTCCCTGCTCAAAAACCTCCAGTAGCTTCCCCTGGAGTTAGACTAAAACCCAAAACCCTTACCACATCCAAGGCCCTGTGGGATCTGGGTCTTGCCCACCTCTCCAATGTTCTGTGTCACTTGCTGATTCAGTCCAGCCCCAGATCCTTCCTTGAACACACCAAACTCATTCCCACCTGGGATTCTGCACTTGCTGTACCCACCACCTGACATGCTGTCTCCCCCCACCCCCCCACCACACACATACCCAGATCTTGGCGAAACTGGTGTCTTTCAGGCCGCAGATCAAACTGCCACCTTCTCAGAGCTAGATGCCTTCTCAGATCACACATTCTAAATTAGCTCTTCTTTCCCTGGGCCTCTCTGTCCCATCAACCCGACCTCATTTCTTCATGCAGCTGATTACTATTTTCAATTTCCTTCCCCGTCATTTGTTTGTTTACCTGTTAACACGACATTAAAGTAGAAGTTTCCACTGAAACACCAAGAGACGATAGATGTGAAATTTCAAAGCTCGATAATCGTCTACAAAATCTACCAAGGAAATGGTCAAGAACGTTTCCATGATTGTAGGTTCTCTCGGCCACATGAAGTATATGAAAAAAGAGGTAAGGTAATGAAAAAGGAAGGATTTGTAGAGGATTTCTTTGGAAGGAGTTGTTGGAGGAGTTTTGAGGAGTCACTAAGAGAGTGGACTCCTCCCACCCTTGGGAAAGGGGAAGATGGGGAGAGCCACCCCCCACCCCCAAGCCCAGAGAGAGGTTTTAGAGGACCACTCAGAGAGCTTCCTATGCATCCTCTCAGGTTGGCGAGAGGGGAGGAGAGGTGTCAGATATTGGACTCGTGCCTGACTCTCACCTGAGAAAACTAAGGTGCTTAGTCTGGGAAAACAGGATAGAGGGTGTTCTTCTGGGTTCAGTCCGCACTTCCAAAACCTGCTGGAATGAGAGATGCTCGAGTGTTTCCCGGGGACCCATGTAAACCACAAGAGAAAAATCAGAGAGGGGTTGCCTTGGGTTCTGCCCAGTGGGGGTTTCTAGAAGGTTCAGTGATCCATTCCAGCAACAAGAAGCTGAGGAAGAAGACCAGGTTCCTAGAGGCTACGAAAGAGTAGAAAATAACCCCTCACAGTTAAGATGCATCTTCCTGGGCCAAAAGAATGGCATTGATTGGACTCTCCAAACAAAGAGTA
This sequence comes from Acinonyx jubatus, assembly GCF_027475565.1. Taxonomy (NCBI): domain Eukaryota; kingdom Metazoa; phylum Chordata; class Mammalia; order Carnivora; family Felidae; genus Acinonyx; species Acinonyx jubatus. The sequence continues at coordinate 95,892,058 of NC_069381.1, read as the reverse complement.
AGCTTTAAACATCTGCCAAACTCAAAGAACACAAACCTCCCAGTCTAGAAAGAACTGCCCCATTCCCTTACCACACACACCCCTGCCCCTCACACATACAACCCCTGCCCTGAAAGGAGCAGAACACTAGCTAGGAAGGGATGAGAAGTTGAGACTGCGTAGAAGATGAAGGAAGAGAAAGCAGGAATTGGCCACGCCCCTTTCCTTGCAGGCAGGAAGCCATCAACAGGTCAAAACTCAGAGGTTTTAGTTCAACCGTTGGGTGAAATTGAAACGTTCCATTTTTATCTTGCACCTGAAATTCCAGTTCTTAAACTGAGGCTGTTTTACAACTTAAAGAGGCAGGAGAATTGTCTATAACCCAGGCGTGGACAGAATAATCGTGAGATCTGTGCACATTTCTATTGTAGGAAAATCACCACCGCTGAGTTTACTTTATGGGCAGGGGAAGGCAAAGGCAGTTATGTTTTGATCCTCTAAGTCATTCCAAGAGAATGGACTCCTCCCACCCCAGCCTGTTATCTGTCTCCCTCCACCGGCACGTAAGCCTCACAGGACTGTGGATTTTGTCATCCTAACACTGCATCCCCAGAACGGACAAAGGGTCTGCCCTGTGGTACGCTCTCCATAAATAAATAAAATAAATATCACCCAGGGCTGATGAGCGGGCTCAATCTTAGGTTCCCCAAGTGGTGGGTCACCAAATAGCTGAGCTTTGCCTTGGGGTTTATTGGAAGTTTCTAGTATAGCTATAGCAGATAGACTAATTGCCATGACAATGACCCCAAAATATGATTGCACTAACGCAATGCAAGTTTATTTCTTGCTCCCGACAAGTCCAATGACAATGTTCCTGGGGAAACAATGTTCCTCAGGGATCCAGGCTCCGGCCCTACTGTAATGGTGCCATCTTTAACACGCAGCCTTCAGAGGCTGCGGAAGGGAAGGAAATTGGAGGAGACACAGTGATCATCAGTCCCCTCAGCTGGGAAATGAGACACATCATTTCTCCTTAGGTTCTTTTGGCCACAGCTAGTCCTCTGGGCCCAGCCAGAGACAAGTGGGTTAGAACTATGGTGTTTGGCCAGATAGCCGCATGCCAGAAGTGCCTCTACATCATGGAAGGAGAGCTTGAATCTTGGGTGGTCAGTTACAGCAGCCACTAGAAGGACTGGCTACCTTCTGTCTCGCTTGCAAAAGTAAGTCTTCCTCCAGAGGATGAGCCCAGCCAGCTCTCTGGGCCCAAATAGCCCCAGCCTCACGTCCCCAGTACCAGCTGTTACTTAGTCCAGCTTCCCCTCAGGGGTCCCTGCTCTTTGTAGAAACCCTGCTGTTTCATCAGCGGCCCCACACCTGAATATCTGCCTGCCACATCAGTAAGATGACCACTCCTCGTCCTTGCGGGGTAAAAAGGCCGCCCCCAGTGGTGTCTGGGTGGCTCAGTCGCTTGGCTGTCTGGCTCTTGGTTTCAGCTCAGGTCATGATCCCAGGGTAGTGGGATCGAGCCCCATGTCAGGCTCCGCACTGAGCATGGAGCCTGCCTGGGATTCTCTCTCTACATCTCTCTCTCTCTCTCTCTACCTCTCTCCCTCTGCCCTTCTCCCCCACTTGCACACACTCTCTCTCTAAAATAAATTAAAACAAAATTTTTTTAAAGGACTGCACCACCCCCCAGAGCTGGGTCAGCTGCAAAGCTAGTGAGGCCCCTCAGCTCTGACCCATCCTGCTGTGAGCAAAGGACCCTGAGAGCCCTAAGATACCTCCTTCACTTTACAGATAAAGACCTGGGGCCTGGCATTTCACTTGCCCAAGGTCACATAGCTTGTCAACAGCAGAGCTGGCATCAGGGCACAGACACCCACCCGCTCTATCACACCACATGTCTTCAAAGCCTCTACCTTTAAAGGCTGCCATCCCCACTCAGTCCCCAAGTCACCTGCTGTTGTGCACAAACTGAATTTTCCTTGTCCCCACATCCTGGGAGCCTTTGCACCTCTTCTGTCTCAACTGCCCCCCACTCTTCCCTCCCCAGACGCACCTTCCCCAGGAGGCCTTCTCCTTCCTCCCTGCCAGTCTGCTAGCTGGCCCATCCTTTCCCTCAGGTCCCGTTTGGAAGTTCTGTTCTCTGTGGAGCGTGGGTCCAAGGGGCTTTAATGATGGAGTCTACTGCCTCGTCTCCCCACCCCACTCCTGCTCCCCTGCCTTCATGGATGAGGACTCTAAGCCCTGAGGCCTCCAGTGACCCTCCTGAGCTCACACGACTGGTGGTGGCGGCTCAAGGAAGGCAGGTACCGCAGGCACACCTCTCTGGAACTCTTGGCCTTACCCTCACTTGTGCGGTCATCAGTCCTCTGTGGCCTAAGACCGTCTTCAGGCTAAACCTGATAGCTGTCACCGAAGCACTGCTGGCTTCCCAGCTGGCACTTCCCTACCCACGTGACGGGGAACCTGATGTGCTGGGGGGCTAACCTTGGCCAGCTGGTGGAGGGACGGACCAGAGAGGATGGAAGCTGATGGGTAAGTGCTTTCTCTTTCTCTCCTCCTGATAGACAGCTGTGACCCCTCTGTCAGTGGCTTTACCGACAGCCCCCACACAGTCAGGCCACCAGGAGGCCGCATGCCTGGCAGTGCGAATCAGCTCTGAATTCGCTCTCTCCATCCCTGCTCCACTCCCTCTGACTCTCACTGAGGCTGTCTCTCCGGTCCCCACTCTCCAGTAAAATCTCCCAGTTAAGCCTTTGTCTCTGCCTTGTCTTTTAGGGGGTGTCAGATTCTGGCAGAGACAGAGAGGGTGAGCCCTAGGAATTCCTGACTGCCCAGACGGGTCCCGTGCAGGACATTGGTCTCGGTCAGTTCACCACTCTCCATGTCTGGCCCTCAATCTTGTTGGTTCAGTGATTTGATTTTTTTTTTTTTTTAGAACAAAATAGGGGCTATCTCCCAGGGGCAGTTTGTGCTACCCAGGCTCATCAGGGCAGGAAACCCATTTATTTATTCACCACGCAAAATGTAACTGTCAGTCAGGCTAGAGACTTGAGTGCATCCTCTTGCCTTGAGAGGCCACGTAGTCAGAAAGTCCTGGGTGAGAGGTGAATCCCCTAACAGTTCTAGGGGATCTCATCATCTCGGGACAGATCTGTCAGCCAGGTAGCTGGAGGACCTCTCAAGGCTTCAGAAGTAGCTCTTGTCAAGAAGATCTTAGCAGTATGCCTGCTTGGTCAAGAGCTCATTTCCCAAACCAGTGCTTAGACAGGTACCATCTATATTTCCCCATTACATTACTATTTTCAATGCTTCTATGCCCTTATTACCATTATTCTTATTACTAGCGAGAAGGCAATATTTGGAAAAGTTATTAATGTGCTTTCCTCTTTTGTTGCAGAGGATCTGTCCTTCCCGTTGCTAGCCCTAAGCACCCATCAGCCTGCAGAAAGATTAAATTGTCACAAAAGAAGGCAAAAGGAAATAAAGAATTAATATTCTGCTATTGACACTTAAAATGAGATTTCTCAGCAAGACATTTATCTTTAGATCCAGGCTACCGTCTTGAGAGAGTTATAATTGCCAATTGGCTAAAATGACAGACTCCGAGGTACAATATTTGGGCTCAAATCCAGATCCTGCCATTTACCAGTTATGTGACCTTGAGCAAGTTAGTGGATTTCTTTATGACTTATTCTCCTTATCTGTAAAATGGGAGTAATAATAGTACCTACCTCAGAGGATTGTTTTGAGAATTTAACCCACTAATATACATAAAGCATGCATTCAACAAATTGGATTGCTTCTAGATACCAAGCACTGTAACACTTAGAGGTAGTTAGAAAGTGCCTGGGACGTAACAAGTACGGTATTCAATAATCATTTTCAAAATTCCTTTATCTTCTTCTTTAAGCATATCAAAAACCAGCTCTTAGAGTCTCAATGGAGCCATAAAGCTCTCTCTGTGATAGATGAGGGATATGTCAGACAGAAAGTGATAAAAGCCTTTCTTTTCAGTCCGAAGGGATTATGGGAAGAGGAGGTGAGAAAGAGAGAAAGGAGAAAACTACCCCCCCCCCGATGCACACCTTACACACATACACACCCATCACACACTCCACACACACGCACCACATACCCCCCCACAACACACACACACACAACCAACTGTTGGGGCTGACCTTCTGAAACATCCAGAAAGTGAAAAGCTCTAAGGACATAGAGACCTCAGGTGGCAAGGCATGGCTAATGAGAACCAAGTAGCTATGTCAGGCAGAGCGAGGGTCTAGAGAAGATTGGGAGGGACCCCCAGCGTTGGGGAGCCAGGTGGGGAACATGATAGAAACTCAGAAGGACCTCCACCCAGCCAGTAACTCTAAAGGGAGGCCGAGTTAGCCAAGGAGTAATGTAGGGCCCTGCCCAGGCTGAGAGACAAGATCACAAATTCTTCTAGTTGCCAGCTTTAGCAGTGTAAGCGGCAACCAGAATCAGGGCCCAGAGATAAAGTCCTGAAGACTCCAGAAACCAGGGACACTGCCACTTGATTCCAAGGGGGCGGTAGAAGTAGGGCTGAATAGGAAAAAGACTCCAGAATCTGGGAGACTGAGCATTTTTACACAGAGAGTGTGTATTGCCTAGAAGTATTGTTTACATTACTGCTCTCTGTGGAACTGAATCTAGATTTTTCTCCCAGCTACCTAGAGGCTGATTAAACAAAGATTCCAATTCTTTCTGGACGTCCAAGGCAGCATAAGTCTATGACCCTGATTCAGGGTTTTTTGGGGTCTTTTAATGTTTATTTATTTTTGAGAGAGAAAGAGAGACAGAACACAAGCAGGGGAGGGGCTGAGAGAGAGGGAGACACAGAATCTGAAGCAAGCTCCGGGCTCTCTGAGCTGTCTGCACAGGGCCCGAAGCAGGGCTCAAACCCACAAAACCGGAAGAACGTGATCTGAGCCGACCGGCTGAGCCACCCAGACACCCGGACCCCGATTCAGTTTTGATTGTTGTTGCTATTTTAGTGGATGCTATCATCGGTGGAGTTCTCTTCTGTGGGAATTGACCTCCACGTGCACAGGGCAGTGGCAACAAACAAAACAACTTCCTGTTGAGAGGCCCTGCTCCCTGCTCTCCAACCCCACGGGTGATTGGTTTCTAGGGTGGACACCTGGTTCAAGCTAGCTCAAGCTGGGCCAATTCGAATCTCTCTTAGGATTTAGAGATTTTGATCGGAGGAAGATGAGCTGTTCGTGGCTGGAAATCATGGCCGATTCCCAGCGCAGTGACTCCCAAGGTACGACGGGAGCCCCTGGTGAGCCTCTAACAGACCCAAAGTGCAAGCCCTTTGGCTTGCACTTTGCAATGACTTTACTGTGTAATGCCATTAATTTTTATGTAAAATGAGGGGCTATTTTCTAATAATCTAGCAGATGGGTCGTTATGGGTTGCTACAATTTAGGATTCATAAACTCAAGTGACTGTTAGAAGAATGTTCTGAGAACTCTAATTTGACGTTGTGCTGAGGAAGCGGTCTGCCGGGCCAAGTTGGCAATGATGGGATGCTCTCACGGCACAGACACACAGGGCACTGGGATTCCTGCAATTTGGGGTAATGACACTTCATCATCAGTGCTTCATCGATGTTGTGTAGAACTGACTGTGGGTTTTAATGGCTTAATTACATTGGTCATTAATTATAAATTACATTAATTATAAATAAATGTAAATTTGGCTTCTTGATTATTTAGCTTATAATTACCAGCTTAGTTTATTGTGGTGGTTGTGTGGTGATCTTTTGGGCCTATCATTTTTCAATAATTAGACTTTAAAACTATGCATTATAATTCAAATGGCATCATCATGCTTCTGTATATGCATATGCATGTATATTCTCCCTGGCAATTTTATTAGTACAGTGATCATTCATGCTGCACTGACTTTTGTCTTCTGGAAATTGGGAATAATTGAAAGCTTTCAAGGTTTTCGCTCCTCTTCAGTGAGTCACAGTGAAAAATTTTAAGACTTCTGCTCCAGAAGACAGACCCACAAATATCTGATGGTAAGCCCCTAGAGTTGTCCTTATTCCCAGGCACCTCAATGGTCAACTCCTTTTTGGATTCCATGACTGGAATAAGTTCTCGTTTTGACTTAAACTAGCTTGAGTTGGCTTGGATGATATCTAAAGAACCTTAACAAACAGACAAGAAGGGGTGGAATAGGGAGGAGTGCAGAAGAAGCCAGATGGGTTGGAAGATTCTGGAGTGAGAGTAAAAAAGTTTTACAAAGAATGGAGTAGAGAGAAATGAGTAGGGGGAAATAATGAGCCATAATAAGTAGGGAGAAATATGTGTTTCTCATTATGGGTTACTCATTATGGCTCATTATTTCCCCCTACTCATTTCTCTCTACTCCATTTTACTTTGTGCAGAGACCACACCAAAGTGGCCAGTGGTACTCAGGTTTGAACCTGAACAATCCTTTTCAGTGTGGACAGATTTTTCATAAAATGGATACAACAATTAGAGCCTAATTGATGAAGGAGGGATCATAAGGCAAGCTGAGGGCAAAGCACAAGCTAACAAACACCCCTGCCCCCCAAGGTGGAATACGTCTGACATTCCTCAGACGCTCCTGTCTGCCCAGGAACAAAGGAAAGGGAAAAACAAATGGTTAACTGATTGAGATCACAGCCACGCAGTGTGAGAAGTAAATGAGATGATTCATTTTCAGAAATACCAGATAAAAGCTGTGCTGTCTAGAACACCTCCCCCATCCCCACAATGGAGTCCCAAACCCTTAGACACCCCACTTCCTGGTTCTTCTTCCCCCTCTCCATTTCACAGGCTTATTTTTCACAGGCTTTGCGATGAGCATGCGCCAAAGAACCAGAGTCTGTGTCACCTCAAGGAAGTTACATTTGTTCCAATCAGACTATTTTTTGCCGTACATGAGCATAGGCGACTTCTGGGTAAGTCTGTAACCAATGTAGTACTCAGCCAATGAGGAATCAGGGGAGGGAACTCACGCTAGGAGATGAATTGTCTGCTGTAACTGCCCTGAGTGTGCCTGCCCATCAGACACCCACTCTTGCAAGAATGTTGATTAAAGCCTGTGTTCCCAGTCTCCAGGTCCCTCCTTTGACTGGGGCAGTGGGTGTCCAAACTGATGAAGGGAGCTTTTGGATAAAAAGTTGACCTGTGGCAGAGTTTAGAGCCTGAGAGGAATGAGAAGGATAGTCACATGGGAATGGGGACATCACAGAATGAGTATCAGAGCTTGGGAGGAATGAGGTGGGTTTTGATCTTAGGGGTGGGCCAATGTGCAGTTTTGGAGCCCAAGCAGGCTGAAGAAGTCATCAAAAACAGGGCAGTTGTGGTAGCTCAGCTCTTGGTATCAGAGCTCAGTGTTGTCAGACCTCTAGTGTTGTTCTTCTTTTTCAAATCTGTTTTAACTATTCTAGATCCTTTGAATCTCCATACAAATTTTAGAATCCACTCATTATTTTCTGGAAAGGGAAGGGAAGGTAAAGGAAGGGGAGGGAAGGGGAGGGAAGGGGAGGGAAGGGGAGGGGAGGGGAGGGGAGGGGAGGGGAGGGAAGGGAAGGGAAGGGAAGGGAAGGAAAGGAAAGAAAGAAAGAAAGAAAGAAAGAAAGAAAGAAAGAAAGAAAGAAAGAAAGAAAGAGCCTTCCGGAATTTATCTTGATTGGGATCACATTGAGTCTGTGGGCCAATTTGGGGAAAACTGACATCATAACCATATTGAGTTTTCTAATCCATGAGCAAAGCATTTATTTAGGTCTTCTTTAATTTTTCTCAACAACGCTTTATAGGTTTCAGCTTACAGATCCTTCACATCTTTTCTCAGATTTGTCCCTAAGTATTTCATGTCTTATACTGTTGTAAGTGGTGTTGTTTTCTATAAATTTCACTTTCTGATTGTTAACTGCTAATGTGTATACAGATACATTGGATTTTGTGTATTTGTGTCTTCCAAATTTGCTAAACTCACTTAGTTCTAGTAGCTCTTTTCTACATAGGCAATCATGTCACCTGACAATAAAGGTGGTTTTACTTATTTCTTTCTAATATCTGTACACCTTTTATTTCTTTTCTTTTCTTCTCTGATTACACTGGCCAGAACTTCTACAGTGTTGACTAGAAGTGGTGAGAGAGGACTGGGGTGTAATAGTCTATAAATGTAATTAGATCAAGCCGATTAACAGTGTTGTCTGGTCTACTATCTCCTAATTTTAGTGGGAAAGCATTTGGTTTTTCATCATTAGGTATGATGTTAGCTCTGGATTTTTCATAGATGCCCATTATCAAGTTGGGAAAGTTTTATACTATTCCTGGCTTTTGAGAGTTTTCCTACATCTATTGAGATGACCATATGGCTTTTCTTTTCAGGTTGTAAATATAGTGAATTACATTGACTGGTTTTTTCATGGCAAACCAACCCTGCATTCCTGAGACAAAACATGTTTGGTCATGTTTTACTATCATTTCTTTAAGTATACTTATTTATTTTTGAGAGAGAGAGAGAGAAAGAACACAAGCAGGGGAGGGGCAGAGAGAGAGAGAGAGAGAGAGAGAAGCCCAAGCGGTCTACACACTGGAGCTCGATCCCCCAACCCTGGGATATGACCTGAGCCAAAATCAAGAGTTGGATGCTTAACTGACTTAGCCACACAGATGCCCCATGTTTTACTATCATTTTTATATGCTGTTAGATTTGATTTGCCACAATTTTAAGACTTTTTGCCTATTTCTTCATGAGGGATGTGGTCTATAGTTTTCTCATAATCTCTTTGCCTGTGGCTTCAGAGTAATATTGGCCTCGAACAATGAGTTGGGACATAGCTCCTCCTCTTCGGTTTTATGCAAGAGTTTGTATAGAACTGAGATTCTTTCTTCCTTAAATTTTTAGTAGAATTCACCAGCGAAACAATTTGGGCCTGAATTTTTCTTTGTAGAAAAAATTGTAACTATGAATTCAATATATTTCATAGATATAAGACTATTTCTTCTTGAAAGAGCTTCAATAGTTTGTGTCTTCCAAGGGATTTGTCCATTTCATCTGACTTGTTGAATTTATTGACATGAGGTTGTTCATAGTATTTTCTTGTTATCTTCCTAATATCCATAATTTATGTTTTTAAGAGATCAATCTGTCTTCTCTGTGGAAAATAGAATGGTGAGGATGTTGGGCTTGAGGGAGTAGAAACATAACATTTGTCTATCCTCCAACTGGGTTCTGAATTATGTGAGAGCCTCTAGAGTCACCTATACAATAGGAAATCAAAATAGCATCTGCATAACTGATAAAATTTTTGTTTTTTTGTTTGGAGAAGGTGGCTTAGGTGTGGCAACAATGAGCCTTCTCATACTTTGTCCAAGAATTATACAGAGTTACCAACCCCTAACCCCTCAGGACCAGGCAGTTCTGTATGACAGCGGCTCCCTTATAAGGGGCCATTCTATAAACCTCCCGGTGGAGAAGCAGAACACGGCACATGCTTCTGTAGCAGTTAAACCCTAAGGTGACCCCCAGTGCTTTTCTGTCTCTTCCTAACCAGGCTTTTCTGTAATTCCTTCCCTTGTGTGCAAATAGAACCTGCCTTGCTTCTAACCAATAGAATGTGGCAAAGGTGATGCGATTTCAGTTAGGTTGCACTATGGCCAAGGTGATAGCATGTCCATGGTTACATAACCTTATATAAGACTTTATCATAGCAGGCTGGATCGAGAGATTCTCCTTGCTGGCTTGATGAAATAAGCAGCCTTGCTGAGGGAGCCCACATGTGGGTAGCCCCTAGGATCTGAGGATGGTCTCCAGCTGACAGCCAGCAAAAAGCCAGGCTCTCAGTCATACAACTTCAAGTACATGAATTCCACTAACAACCCAAAGAAAGCCGATTCTTCCCCAGTTGAGCCTCCGGATGAAGACGTCCTTGCTGGCACCTTGATTGCGACTTTGCCAAAGCTACACGAAGGTCCCGACTAAACGACGCCCAGAGTCTTGACCCACAGAAACTGCGAGATGATATGTGTGTGCTGTGTGAAGCTGCTAAGTTTGTGGTAATTTGTTACACAGCATGAGAAGACGAATACAGCCTTCCTGAGCCAGGCAGATCATCTGAGAGAATGCTAAGCCATTCTCTCAGGACTATTCCAGTCCCTAAACTCACCAGTCAGATGGTGGAGAGAGGCCAGTACTGTTCATCTCGTGGAGGTGGCTCCATATGGAAGCATGAAGCCAATCAGAGGGAAAACTTCCGCTTTCCCCTCACCCCTATTTCAACAGAAAGGAGAGACAACTGTTAGGGGGCGACGACCCTGCTCCAGGCAAGAGGTGATGGAGGCCAGGATGGGGAGAAGTAAACAGATCTGAGACACATTCAGGAAATACATAGCTTGCCAGAGTTGCTAAGTGACTGGATACAGAAGGTGAGAGAGAGGGGATCCGGAATGACTTCCAGGTTTCTGGCTTGAGCCCCTGGGGCTACGGCGATACCACTCACCACGCCCTCTGACTGACATCTCTACTTGGAAGTCTCAAAGGGACATTTTGGGGGAAGAGTGGAAACCAAGAGTTTACTGTGGACACACTAAGTTTGAGCTCCTGTGAGACATCCAAATAGAGCTGACAGTTAAGGGCTGGATCTGCCAATCTGGAGCTCTGAAGAGAAGTTGGGGCTAGAGATGTAAATGCGTGAGTCATCAGCACACAGATGTTATTTAAAGCCACAGAAAGGAATGGAACTGCCTAGAGAGGGAACGTAGAATCTTGCCCCTCCAGTCTCTCCCCGCTGCCCTCAGACCAGGGTGTTCTAAAATGCAAATCCCATCGTTTCCTTCTGTTTACAATTATGCAGTGGTAATCAAAGGGTTTTTTTTTTTTCTTCTCCTGTTAAGATTCAGTTTTACTAAAATGTTGTTTAAACTATAAAAGGAAAGTTATGTTAACACGTTGTACATTGACCTAATTTCACAGAAGAAATTATATAGCACTGATTAACAGCCAGTACAATATTTGGAAAGTTGAGAAGAAACAGTAAAAGCAAAGAAAATATAATGAAGGCAAGTGAATAATTAAATTATGGCAAATGTGTTGCTTTTAACATTATATTTTCTCTGAGTACCTATGATAATTTATAAACCCAGCCACAGATTTTAATTGCTTAAAAGGCCATGTGCTAGCTATCTGACCTTGCAAACTGCTTTAACCTTTCTGCCTCCTTTTGCTTTTTCTATAAGGTGGAAATAATGATGTTTGCACTACATTTCTGGAAAGGTTGCTGAGAGGGCCAAATGAGATCATGGAAATAAAAACACTGAAAAGGTTATAGGAGGAGGAGGTGATAAGCTCCTGAGGTTCAAGGACCACAGTGTATTGTACTTGTAACCTCTCTGCTCGGTAGAGTGCCTCGAGTTCATTAGAGGATTATTATTAGAAAGGGGGGAAAAAAACGTTTCAAGGGCTCTCCCTATTGCCTTCGGAGTAAATCTCAGTCGGGTTCCCTGAGACCAGAGCATAAGATTAAGACTTGGGTGCAGACGGTTTATAAAATTGTCCAGAAAGCAGGCGTGGGGGAGCAGGAAGAGAGAGACAAAGAGAACGAGCCCACGTGTGGTTGCCGTGGGCCACCGCTGCTGAAGGCAACGGGGCTCAGTTCTGCAAAGACCCCTTACTGAGTCACTCCCAGAACTGTCCACCTGTACGACAGGAGGCTCCAGCGTTTATCCCCCAGTTCCAGCCCCTCCCCTGATGAAGGGATCCTGCGGGACACTACCCACTCGTTCCTCCCCCAGCAGAGAATTCCTGTGGCCTCGGAGCCGCTCAGAGAGAGAAGGTGGACATTGCTGGAGGCGGGACCTGTTGTAGAGCAGTGATCTTGAGCTTGCACAGAACATCCACCACTGCAGCAACTGAAATCAGGGGTGGACCAAGGGGAGGTGAACACGACGCACCAAAAGCTGTCTGCTACAAGATCCAAAACCTCTTGCCTGCCATTTGTACTCTCATAGCTCAGAACCCCTCCGAAAGGAATTTTCCCTGCTTGGACTCTGCTGAAGAGGCTGCCCTAGGGGGCTCTTCTCGTACTTTGCAGCCCTGCCCGCCTCCCTGTGCCATAGCTGATCGGGCCAAGGACAGACACCTGTCCAGTCCTAGTCAGCTCTGACTGCTGTGACAAAATGCCACAGACAGGGCGGCTTAAACAACAGAAATTTACTTCTCATAGTTCTGGAGTCTGGGAAGTCCAAGATCAGGGTTCCGGATGAGCCTCTCTTTCTGGCTTGCAGATGGCCATCTTTTCACTCTATCCTCACATGGTGGGGAAAGAGAGAGCCAGTGAGCTCTGGCCTCTTCTGATAAGGACACTAATCTCGTCATGGGGTCCCCACTCCCGTGAGCTCATCGAAGCCTAATTACCTCTGAAAGGCCCCACCTCCAAATACCATCACATTGGGAATTAGGGATTCCACATAAGAATTTTGAGGTGATGGGGGCCTGGGTGGCTCAGTCAGTTAAGCGTCCGACTCTTGGTTTTGGCTCAGGTCATGATCTCACAGTCTGTGAGTTTGAGCCCCGCATTGGGCTCCTTGCTGACAGTGCAAAGCCTGCTTGGGATTCTCTGTCTCTCTCTCTCTCTCTCTCTGCAACCCCCCCCCCCCCGCCCTGCCGCTCACTCTCTATCTCTCTCTCTCTCTCTCTCTCAAAAATAAATAAACATTAAAAAATAATTTTGAGGTGACATTAAACATTCAGGCCACAACATATCCCAAAAGCAGCTAAACTTTAGGGTGGCTAGTAACTTGTAACTAAATAAGACTGACCAATCGATTTCTCTCTCTGAGGAATTTGAACCAGGGAAAGCCAACAGAATGGGTCCATCTGTGGTGTGTGTTGAAATCGACAGGATGAAAGGCACAACTGAGGCTGTAAGCATAGGTCAGTTTTACCAGAGGGGCAGATTGATCTTTTATGTATCATAAAAGAGATGATTCTTGAACTGGATCTTGAAGGGTGACTGTGTGTTAAGCACACAGAAAAAAATGAACTGAAATTGTGAGCAGACCAAAATGATGAGAAAATAGAAGGTAAGGTGAGGACGAGAATAAGCCGGTGGTGTGGGTGGGGTGGAGATACCCATAGCGAGGCTGAATTTCCTTAACGGTCCAGCACTACCCTGAAGAGGCTGTACCCAGTGCCCCGGCCAGGTCAGGTGGCTGGCTGCCCATGCCTGTGCCTTCTGACTACTCCTCACTCTTTCAGGCAAAGGGCCCAAGGAGTTCCAGACACCCAGAACTCTGCTGCTCTCTGGATGGTCCACTGTCTCTCACGCCAGTCCTGCCTCAACTTCCTGGGCTACTCTGTTCATCCTTTAAAACTCAGCTCAGGCCTTGGAGCCTTTCCTGACTCCACTGTGCACCTGTCACTCCAAGGTACCGGCCTTTCCTCTGTCCTCCACCCTACCCCGTGCTTATCTCTACCATAACATTGTTGAGTTCCAATTACTGACATCTTGTCTGCTACCATTACACTGAGAACTCTCTGAGGAGGGGAACAATGAATTCTCTGTATTTAACAAATACACGTTGAGTGCCAACGATGTGCGAGGCATGGCTCTAAACACTGGGGACATGAAAACAAATAAAGCAGACAGAGTTCTTTCTGGTCTGGAGCTTATACTCTAAATGTTTTGTGAATGGATGGGTGGTTTGAGGGTTGGGTGTGTGGGTGGGAAGATGGATGAATGGATGGACAGAGAGATGGATGGATGGATGGATGGATGGATGGATGGATGGAGAGATGGATGGATGGAGGGAGGGATGGATGGATGGATGGATGGATGGATGGATGGAAAGATGGATGGGTGGATGGATGGGTGGATGGATGGGTGGATGGATGGATGGACAGATGGATGGATGGATGGAGAGATGGATGGATGGATGGATGGATGGATGGAGAGATGGATGGATGGATGGATAGATGATGGATGGATGGACGGATGGATGGATGGATGATGGATGGATGATGGATGGATGATGGATGGATGGATGGACAGATGGATGGACAGATGGATGGATGGATGATGGATGGATGGATGGATAGAGAGATGGATGGATGGATGGATGGATGGAGAGATGGATGGGCAGAGAGATGGATGGATGGACAGATGGATGGACAGATGGATGGATGAAGAGATGGATGGATGGATGAATGGATGGATGGATGATGGATGGATGAAGAGATGGATGGATGGATGGATGGATGGACGGATGGATGAAGAGATGGATGGATGGATGGATGGATGGATGGATGATGGATGGATGGATAGAGAGATGGATGGATGGATGGATTGATGGAGAGATGGATGGGCAGAGAGATGGATGGATGGACGGATGGATGGACAGATGGACGGATGGATGGATGGATGGATGGATGGATGGATGGATGGATGTGTGTGTGAATGAATACAGAGATGAAGCTTTGAGGTGGGGAAGCCCACTGTAAAGGAACAAAAGATCCTCTCTTCAATTAAACCTTGAGCCACACCTCTAAGTCCCAGGCCAGGCCATCTTCGTCCCTGTATCAGGATCTGTTACTGCGCAACAAACTGGCCCATGACTGAATGGTGTAACACAACAACCTTCACTTATTATCTCACAGTTTTTGTGTGTCATGATTTAGAGAAGACACATCAGGAATGACTTATCTCCCTCTGGGGTCTGGGGTCTCACCTGGATGACTGGCAAGCTGGAACCTGAAGTCATCTGCAGGTGTGACTGAGGGCGAGGGTGGAAGAGCCACCTCTGAGGCAGCTCACCCACATGGTGGTGGTAAGTTGTTCCTCTGCACGGGGGCTTCTCCTCAGGGCTGCTGGAAGTTTCTCAAGACACAGTAGCTGGCTTTCCCCTGAGGGAATAATGCCAAGAGAGCCATGACACCTTCTGTGGCCTCGCCTGGGAAGTCACACACTGTCGCTTTTGACACATTTTAGGCATTAGGATCAGGTTACTCAGTTTGGCCCACATGCAAGGGGACAGGAAGCACTCCACTTTTGAAGCACAGAATGTCAAAGAATTTGAGGACATATTTTCAAACAACCACAATTCCTCTTCCTCAGGCCCCCAAACTGATTTTTCGTCTTTCCAGCAGTTACCACCTACTATCAAACTGCCATTCACCACAAACCGCCCCCCACACACACCCAGCAGGGTGTAGCCTACCAGTCACACCTACCAGCCTGCACGCAAAATAAGTAATAACCCTTTGTATTTTCAGGGTTTTATTGCTAGTTCCTACAGAAAAGCAATCCAACCGAATTTTTAAATGGCAAATCTAGGGACATTATAAAGTCCCTGAAACCGCTGTGGCCTCAGCTCCGTGGCTCTCCGGTCCCCGCTTCCCGCTCAGATGGTCCCACAGGAGAATCAGTTCCCATCCTAGAAATTCACCTGCACTTCCTATCTGGTTGAATGGCAGACCATGCCACTTGGCTTGAGCCCCAGAAAATCTGTTTTGACACCTCTTCTACATCTAATGGAAATTTTGGTCTCTTCTGGGGAACCTTCTTTCAAATCTCCTCTCTCACTGTGGGCACCTTTAGCCTTGAGCTGTTCTGTTTGTAAACTGCAGCTGCCCGTGCTGGCACTTAGGGATTGTGCCCTGATCTCTGGACACTGGGAAAGGAAGGCCTGTCCTCAAATCACACCAAAAGATTTCTCCCCTGGTTTTGAGGTGTTTTACACAGACCTGAGGGTCACAGACCATTATCTTTTGCTTGGAAAACTTCAATAACCCCCTAACTGGACTCCCTCCAAACTACCCTCCACACCTTAGTCAGAGTAATCTTGCTAAGTATATCTGATCTCATTGCTCTCATTCTTGAGACTCTTCAGGGGTTCCCCATTGCCCCAGGAGAAAGTCCACATTCCTTGACAAAGTCTACAAAGCCATTCATGGTATTGCTTTGGCTCAGCTCCCCTGACATCAGCTTCCAACCAGAAAGAACTAGATTGTCCACATTCTGCCTTACCTGTGGACCTTTACACATGCTATTGGTTCTACCTGGAAAGCTCATCTTTCCTGCCACCACCCCCAACCCCAGGCCTATCTCACTCCTGTTCACTTTCAGGTGTCAGCTTGAATATCACCTTTTCCAGGAACTTATCCTTGACCTCACCCTAGCCCAAGATGGCCCACTGTACTTGCTCCCCCACTTTTCATACTCAGTTGAATTTGGCTTATTTGTCTATCTATACTATTAAAACCTTGAAGGCATAAACCAAGTCATGTATTTTTACCATGTAACACAGTACCTGGCTCAGAGTACTTGCTCAATGAACATTTCTGATTGAACGAATGAATGAATGAACAGAGGCCCTCCACCATTCTCCTCCAGGTGTCCATCACTCTGTTCTCTGGAAGGTCTGCCTTGGCCCTGGCCTGTTTCTGTCACATACAGCTGCCTGAAGAACGCTGATTTAATGGACACATGGGTGCCAAGGTGGGCTCAGCTCTTCTGCTGTCCTGGGCCACCATCAGAGCAGAGTCTCAGTAGCTGTCATGTGATGTGGGAGACTGCCACCACCATCGCCAGCGAGGTAACCCATGGGACATGTCCCTCCAAATCTCCAAGACTTGTCATCTGTTCATCCTCTCTGTCTAGGCAAGCAAGGTGGAAGACCAGGCTGTCAGATGACTGCTAAAAGGATTCTCCTTTTCCTACTATGGCCTGACCAGTCTTTGTCAGTCTCTGCTTCTTTTTTTTTTTTTTTCCACCATGCCCAGCATGGAACCCAACACGGGACTCAAACTCAAGATCCTAAGATCAAGACCTAAGCTGAGAACAAGAGTTGGACACTCAACTAACTGAGCCACCCAGGTGCCCTATAGCTACATTTCTGATGGCAGTTGAATTCATTATTTGTCAAAGGTGTGCAAAGCTGGAAAGACCCCGCACACTGCAGGTGCAACCATTTTGTTTCTGGCTCCTTGTACCAGCACAGTGCAGGGTTTGAGAGTTGAGTTCTAGGCTCACACTGCCTGAGGTAGATCCTGGTGTCACCACTGGCTAGTGGAATGACCTTGGGCAGGTCGTATGGACTTTTTTAATCCTTTCATTTCTCATCTATAAAACAGAGATAGTACCTTCTCTTAGGACTGGGGTGAGGGTTACATGAGACCATCAACTTAAAAGAGCTTAGAACAGGGGCACCTAGGTGGCTCAGTCGGTTAAGTGTTCAGCTCTTGATTTCAGCTCAGGTCATGATCTCATGGTTTGTGAGATCGAGCCCTGCATCGGGCTCTGCACTGATAGCGTGGGGTCTGCTTGGGATTCTCTCTCTGCCCCTCCCCTGCCCATGCTCGCGTGTGTGCTCTCTCCCTCTCTGTCTCTCAGAATAAATAAATAAACATTTAAAAAAAGAATTTTTAAAAAAGGAGCTTAGAACAGACTCGGTCTAAGAAATGATAGCTCCTATCACTTGCACATAAGAGGAGGCATAGTCGAACATCCCTGGCAGAACGTTCCTAGTTCTCTCTTTCCCTTGTTCCACTTCAGCCTCCCACAATGTGCTCCCATTAAGCCTTTCCTTTATAGGGATAGCCTTCCCCTCCCGTGGGGCGATGCCAGACTCAGGCCATTCTCTTCTTGACTGCCGTCTGTCAGTCTGTCAGTGAGTGTTCCTCTCCCCGGCGCTCTGCTCATCCTCTGAGAACTGTGTGCACGGCTGGGTGGGTTGGGAGGGATGGCAGGAGATGATAGGTGTCTCAACTCCAGCTTCTGTCCCCCAGCAAATGCTGCAGGCTGCTTTTCCCCGAATGACCTAAAGGCAAACACCCCTTGCTACAGCACAAATTAATTTTCTTCCAAAGCCTGAGGCCTGAGATACATAAGGAAGGCGCGTTTTTTTCCCACAAACACAACTTTGACCCTACTTTTTGGGAGTAATTACGCCAGCCTTGTGATGCTAAAGGACCATTTGCCCACTCTGGGCCTGTTTTTATTCCAAAACATCTCCATTTAACTGAAAAGGAGACTCACGGCAGCTCCTCAGTATAATTTCTCCCATCCCCAAATTTCTCTTTTAATAATAGCTGTTATTCTTTCTGCTCACCCCACCATCCACTCCCATCTTGCTGTACAGAAGCTCCAGGCCCTGGTGGGATCTTCCACTCATCCGCAATTTCTAGCCTCAGGTCACCTCTCGTCCCAGCTCGCTGCAGACATGACTAACACATCCTCAACACAAAATGAATCATTCAGGTTACCAGTTCCAACCAATTTTCTCACAGACGTGTGACCTCCTTGGGCCCCCACTGTCCTCCAGTTGATTCTCAACTTTGTCCCTGTCCGCCCACCCTGCATTCACTTGTTCCCACATTCCTAGCCCCAGTGCGTCCCTGGATTATTTCCTTTGATGCTCCAGCAGCGGGGGGGGGGGGGGGGGGGATTAAACAAGACAGCCCTGAAGTAATGTTCAAACCCCAGCTCTGACTCTAACTCCAAACCCTCCCACAGCTGAGCAACACTCCCCACATCCCATTGAGATCTTTGTTCTCAGTCTGTTGTATTCTAGGGCTACCAGTGCTAAAATTCCTTAAACATACAATAACAGAAACACAATTCCTTCTAAGGGAAGACAAAGCCCACTGCTATCCCCCAAGTCTCCAAGAAACCAGTGAGAGTTAATTCCACCTAAATCCCAAGCCACACACTCCTGCAGGCCTCCAGTTCACCCCACCCCACGCTCCGCCCCAGTTTTCGAAGTCTGCTCAGCAACCAGAGCCATTAAAGCCAGAAACTAATTTGTAAGAAAAACAATGAGAAGAGTAATAGTCTCTCAGTAGGGTTCCAGCAGAAGGCCCCTCTCTTGGACTGGTGCTCTGTAAAGAACAGAGCAGGAGCTGGGCACCAGGAGAGAAATACCTATTAACATTCAAAACCTCCCTAGTGGAATGGGAGCTGACCCCAGCAAAATGGAAATCTGCCCCCGCCCGCAGGAGCCAGCACTCAAGTTCACATTATTTATCCAGCAAATGGAGGGAGCCCTCGTGAGCCTGCCCCCGCAGCTCAGGGCCAGCCTGCAGAGCCATCCCCAGGACACATGCCTGGCTTGCTTCAGAGCAGTGCTATTTGGAAAAGGAGAAAAAGAAAAACAAAGTGGGGAAGTGAAAGGGGGAGAAAGAGCCCGAAAGGTTGAAGAGAGTCAGCAGCAGGGACAGGCAGCCTTGCCGGAGGGAAATACTGATGTGGTCTTCTGTTCTGCACAGATGGGGGCCAGAGACTCAGAGACGGGTTGAGATTCATCTTGAGTCATCCCCTGAGTCATAGGCAGCAGGCAGAAATAGATCTTATGACCCACTGTTCCTTGTCACAGACGTCTTGTAGCATCTTTAAACCAGGACTCCTGAGCAGGGATGGGTGCTGGTGCTCCTTGCAGCCAAGTTGGTTTATTTGATGGCATAGCCATCCTTCTCCATTCCATAGGCAAGTGACTTAAAGTCAGAAAGGACCAGGATCTATTGTATGTCAACTATACTTGGAAGGAAGGAAGGAAGGAAGGAAGGAAGGAAGGAAGGAAGGAAGGAAGGAAGGAAGGAAGGAGGGAAGGGAGAGAGAGAGAAAAAGAAAGAAAGAAAGAAAGAAAGAAAGAAAGAAAGAAAGAAAGAAAGAAAGAAAGAAAGAAAGGAAGGAAGGAAGGACTGCAGGCCAGCTGGGATCTTCAAACAATATCCTTGGCCAAGGCTACCCCACTCTGCACATCAAGTACGTGTGTCTACCACCATCATCAAGGTGCAGCTCGTTTGTTTTCTGTTTCTCCTTTCCTTCTACTGACTTCTCACTTCCATATGCCACACATATCAAGTCCATCTAGGACTCCTAGATCTCACTGAAGCCCATGCCCTCCAGAAAGTCTTCCTCATCAGACTGACCCAATCTTGACCTTTCTCTTACTTGTATTCCCTCAGGGTTGTGACAGTGTGGATTGCCTACCCAACAGCCAAGATCCCTCCATTGCCTTTGTCATCAGAACTCTGCTCTAGTTCTAATATTCACCCTCCCCTGTGCTCTAGGAAGGTGCTCATTCTCCAGCTCATTTATGCTTTTGGACTTATCATGTGAGGATATAACTGTTTTTAAAATGTAGGTTTATGGGGCACCTGGGTAGCTCAGTCGGTTAAGCATCCAACTCTTGATTTCGGCTCAGTTCATAATCTCACAGTTCAGTTCTTGAGTTCGAGCCCCACGTTGGGCTCCTCACTGACAGCCCAGAGTCTGCTTGGGATTCTCTCTCTCCCTCTCTCTGTGTCCCCCCCACACACACATACTCGCTCTCTCTCTCTTGCTCTCACTCTCTCTGCCTCCCCCCTCCATGCAAGTGCTCTCTCTCTCAAAATAAATAAACATTTTAAAAATAAATAAATAAAATCCAAGTTTATTATTTTGCAGGTATGGTGAGGCCAACAGATCAGGGACAATTGTCATTGAAAAGACAGTGTGTTTCTCAAAGCTCTTAGGGGAGAGGACAGAGCACACCGTGACACATGGGGAAGCACCAGGGTCAGTCTGGGGGTGGGGGGGAGAGGGAGCAGGGGAAAATATGGACAAGAGCCTTGACTGTGGTTTTCTGTGGGACAGAACAGGTGGGGTAGAGTACGCGGCCTTGGGATTGGTCAGTTAGAATAATTTCGGCAAGGCTCTGAGGGCTAAGGGAAGTCCTTAGTCGCCTGGAACCTGGTGCTGAGGTGATTAGGGCAGGTGGATGGTGGCCCAGACTGTGAGAGTCTGATAGAGGAGGCAGTTGGGGTGTGGGGTCTGGATTGTTCGGTTTGCATGTGAAAGGCATCCTCACAGGTGCGTGGAGGTGGTTACCATCTCTAGGAAGTAGCTAGCCCTGCGAGGGGCGTCTTCCCCACGGTCAGCACGGCTCTGAGAGGTCAAAGCATCAGAAATACAGAAAATAGAAAGGCACAATTAACGCAAGTGCCCTTGGAGCTGCTGCAGCCATCTTGGGACCACAGGAAAAAGCCAGCAGGATTCTGGAGAAGCCGCTTCAGGCCTCCTAAACTGGTTAAAATACCAAGTTAAGCACCCTTTGAATTGCCTCGCTCTGATGTTCTCATTATGTGAGACAGACCCCTTACTGTTCCTGCCACTTGTATTCAGATGTCACGTTACTTGCAGCTGAAAGCTTCCTAATCAGTATGACATTTAAGTCATCACTTTAGGGGAAACTTCTTATGCCAGCTTGTCTTGTTACACTAGAATAGCTTTTTATTTTTATTTTTTTAAATGTTTATTTATTTTTGAGAGAGAGAGCATGAGCAGGGGAGAGGCAGAGAGAGAGAGGGAGACACAGAATCCAAAGCAGGCTCCAGGCTCTGAGCTGTCAGCACAGAGCCCGACGCGGAGCTCGAACTCATGAACCACGAGATCATGACCTGAGCAGAAGTCAGACACTTAACTGACTGAGCCACCCAGACGCCCCGGAGAATTGCTTTTTAAAGAGCGAGTTGCTTGAATAAAGTCATAATAACCCACCACATCTGTTTAGAGTTTTATCTTTTACAACCTTCAGTTGTCCTCAGACAACGTCCTCAGACTCAAACAGGAAGTGAAAAACAAGTGCCCTGAATCCAGCTGGAGAAGGAGATAGGTTTGGATTCTAGGTTGGTGTGGTGGTGGGATGGGGAGATGGGATTAGGAAGGGGTGAGGGTAGTGAGGTTCCATTGCCATTTGGGTACAGGACCGAACGAGTACAGAGAGGGAAACATCAGCTTGGAAGAGAGAAGCCAAGCTTCCCAGACTCAGCATGTCTGCTGTGAAGATATGCACCCCCTGCCAGGATCATGTCACCTAGGCTTTGGCTGGCTCACTCACAAGGTGAAGCAGTGAGACGAAGTCATTCTACGATTCTAAGTACGAATAGAATATTTCAACTCGCTTTCTGTCCAAATGCCAACCACACACAATCGAGTTCTTTCTGAGAGACAAAGACCATTACATGAATTGAAGAACTGATCGGAAGTGACTCTGTTTGGCATGGCCCTCTACCAAGATATGGAAGTAACTTCTCAGTGATATTATTAATACTACTGTCATGGACTGAATGCTGTCCCTCTTCCCAGCCTCTGTGCCTTAGTTGAGAAATCAGGTCCCCGCAGATGTGATTAGTTAAGGTGGGATCATCCTGGAGAAGGGTGAGCCCTTAGTCCAATGACTGGTGTTCTTGTAAGGAAACCGACAGGAAAGAGACAGCCTGTGACAACAGAGGCAGATGCATCTACAAGCCAAGGACTGCCCCCAAACATCAGAAACTAGAGGCGCCAACGAAGGATTCTCCCCCATGGGTTTCAAAAGGGAGAAGAGCCATGCTGATAGCTTGATTTCAGACCTCCTGGCCTCCAGAACTGTGAGACAATACGTTTCTGTTGTTTTAAGCCATCCAGTGGGTGGGACTTTGTTAGCAGCAGCCCTAAGAAAACAATACAGTTACTAAGGGCTAATATTTATTGAATGTTTACCATGCACCAAGAGCTGTAGTAAGTACTCTATGTGCAGAATCCCTTTTAATCTTCACCTCAACTCTATGGAGTTGATGCTGTTTTTATCTATGTTTTATAGGTGGAGAATATAAAGTTAGGAGTTAAGCACAAGCCCACAATCATCTGGTAAATCGTTGGAGCTCTGAGGTACAGGACCCTTTGTTGGAAGGGTCTGAAGTATTAAGGGGATTTTATATATTCAAGGCCTCTGGTGGATACCACGCTTTCTCTACTACTTGAGTTGTCTTGCCTGTTTATGATGTGTTTGTCCAACCACGCTATATCAAAAAGCACATCAAAATCAAATGTAACATGTCCAAAATGGCGCTCATCATTTTCCTTCCAAACTTCTTCTTCAATTTCCCACTACAACATCTCCTACCCACTTCTCCCCAGCCTTAGTTGGTGGCTGTGTGCATTTGCTCAGGCCCAAATCCTGAGTCCTCCTCCATTCCTGCAGCCACCCCCCCCCCCTCCCCAGCCTAGGAACATCTGGCAAGTCCTGTCCCCTCAGGCTGCATGTTAAATCCACTCACGTCTCGTTGGCCCCACTGCCAGCAAAAGTAGACTTGTATTTCTTGGAAACTGATTTCTCCACTCCCCTTAGGACTTTGTTTTTGCTGGCCCATTGACTTGTAAGCCCTCTAAAAGCTGTTCTGAACTGTAGATCCATTGGTGGGGGACAGTGGTTACCCAGGTCCAGTGGCCAGAACCGTGGCAGCAGATTCCTGGAGATGCTTGAACAGTCTGCAGGAAGCAGACTGAGTCAGATGAGACTCAGATGAGAGTCTGAGCTTTAGATGATGATTCCTCTGTTCCAGCCACCATTACCCCTCCTCTGTAGCCTAACTAGTGTCCCTTCCAGTAACTTCCTCTCCTGCTCTCCAGAGCCCATTCTCTTACAAGGCGTCCAGAATGGCCTTCCACATCTTGAAACAAAGTAGATCCTATTACTCTCCTGCCCAACCCCCTTCAAAGTCTTCTGATTACACCTAGAATAACACCTGACTCTTTCCGTGGTCTGCGAGGCTCAGGCCCCGCCTGTCACTCTCTAGCTGTGCTGCTAGCTTTTGGGGTCCTCAAATATCCCTCAGCTTTGCACTGTCTTCTTCACCTAAAATGCTCCCCCCGGAGCTTCAGTTGACTGCCTCCTCATTACTCAGGCCTCAGAGGCCACCGTATTTAAAATAGTCCCTTTCTCCATCCTTGCTTCATCCCATTACCCTGTTTTATTTTCTTTATTCTCTGAAAATTAGCATATATGTTTATTTTCTATTCCGTTCTGTTCTTGCTTGTTTTTTGTCTCTTTCCATTAGAATTTAAGCTCCATGGCAGTGGGACCTCATCTAGCCCGGTTCACCGTGTTCTTCCAACACAACACCTAGACCAGTGTCTGGCACATAGCAGGTACTTCATAAATGCTGCCTGGATACATAAGTGACACGTTAAGTTCTCAAAGTGGGCTCACAGCTTTTGATGACCTTCTCATGTCTTCTTCTGCTCCCAGTTCAGTGCTCTGGCCCAAGCAGGTGTTCACCAAATGTTTGCTGGTTGGATGACCAGAGAAACTTTTCTTCTATCATTTCTAATCGTCTTGAATATAGACTTTTCTGGGCGGTCCCAGGATTTTGTTGAATGCAGAAATCTTCCACACCATGTACATGGATGGGACTCAGAAAACTGGTCCTCAATTTTTTCTCTAGAGGAAATCTCTGTTCAATGGGACAGATTCATCCTCCACACACATGCTTCAAATTTGGTAACTTTCTGTCCTAACTAAGCTCCCATATGGAAATATTTTCTGGATTCTTAATTACGTCCAACACATAGAACACATTTGGATCCCCTTGTCACTCATTCTGTGTCTCTTACCACTGCAAACTACTTGGAGAAATGAGTTTTCCTGCAACAGGGGACATAGAAGAAAACTAATGACTTAAAAAAAATTTTTTAACGTTTGTTTTTGAGAGAGAGAGAGACAGAGAGAGTTGTGAGTGAGGGAGGGGCAGTGGGAGGGAGACGCAGAATCTGAAGCACGCTCCAGGCTCCAAGCTTTCAGCACCAAGCCCGCCACGGGGCTCAAACCCACGAATAGTGAGATCATGACCTGAGCCAAAGATGGACACTTAACCGACTGGGCCACCCAGGTGCCCCAAGACTTTTCTTTAACGAAGTCCATATTTGGTGTTATTCTAAAAATCATTGCATCTATTTGTAATAAGCAAAAGTAGACTTGTATTTCTTGCAAACTGATTTATTCACTCCCCTTAGTACTTTGTTTTTGCTGGCCCACTGACTCTTAAGCCCCTCCAAAAGCTGTTCTTAGCTGCAGATCCACTGGTGGGGAACAGTGGTTACCCAGGTCCAGTGGCTAGAACTGTGGCAGCAGGTTCCTGGAGACCCTTGAACAGTCTGCAGGAAGCAGAGTCAGATGAGACTCAGATGAGAGTCTGAGATTTAGATGATGAGTCCTGTACAGTCACCGATCAGAGGATCTAAATCTGATTCCCAATCGTCCTACTTTTCTGCTGTGTGACCTTGGGAAAGGTATTTACCCTGTCTGAGCCTCAATTTTCTCATCTTGAAAAACAGGGATAGTAGTGACAACATGTGTTGGAGATGTGAGTATTCAACACTACCCAGGACATAAAGTCTCCAATACAGCTGTTTTTATCCTGTCCCTGCCCCACTGCCACAATATTCACCTATTCCCATTCTGACCTAATTCTTCAGACCAGGAGAGAGAAGGAGGAAAATGATTTTAAAAATGTGTTTATTTTCATGTTTTTTTAATTTATTTTGAGAGAGAGAGCACATGTATGTGAGTACAAGTTGGGGAGGGGCAGAGAAAGAGAGGGAGAGAGAATCCCAAGCAGGCTCCACACTGTCAGCACAGAGTCAGACATGGGGCTCACACCCATGAACCGTGAGATCATGACCTGAGCCGTAATCAAGAGTTGAACACTTAACCGAGTGAGCCACCTAGACACCTAGGAGCAAAATGACTTAAAGAAAGTTAAGCTTGGCATTAGCCTCGAAGAAGGAAGGGGCAGGGTCTATTTTATCATCTCTCAACAAAACTATACAAATTCCTCTTCCTTCAGTGAAAGCTGTTGGGAAAGCAATCTGACTAAGCAAGGTGTTTTGGGTAAGGTTCTTTTGGTCGCAGATAACAAAAACCCATTTGAGCTAGCTTCACGAAAACAGGAAAACGGATCAAGTAGATATACGAGTTCTCACAGAACCCAAGATTGGGAAGTGGACCTAGGTGTCTGGAGAATCCAAAGCAGATGCTGGAAAACCCACAGAGAGAGACCCAGTCAGCCATTTTCCATTTCTCTTTTACTGTAGGATCTCATAGACCATCATCTCTGCTTCTCTCTGTACCTCTATTCCATTCTTCTCTCTCTCTCTACCTGACAGGCATCATTTGACTCTCAGGTTTATATGTTACCAATTCAAGCTACACACAGGAGCTCACTGTCCCTGAATGACAGCCCCAAGAGTCCGATTGGCTCAGCCTGAGTCAAGTACCAGAGTCCTCAGCCACTCCAAACCTGGACAAGTGAACATATACCAACACATCCCAATGAGTAGACAGGGCGAGGCTGGGAGGATTCTCAGACTAAGGGTCACCAAGGAACAGGAAGCAATCCCCCACACTATCTACACCATATTATCACCCTGCATGAACTGAGCCACTTTTTCACTTCGCCATTGTTGCTGTTCTATTCCCATAACTCCATCCACTGAGTTTTTAAAAATTACTATAATCTTGCTCTTTATTTATTGCTCTCTTTACCTGAGAAAGTATCACTTGTTACTAGAACTTTCTAATGAATTCTAAAATCATTTTTTCCAGAGTAGTTTTTTCCTCTTTGCAAATGTCTGAACAGGGGTCTCCAAGCCCCTCGATCATAGTTACTTGCTCTCCAACACTAGGAACTAAAGTAGCTGTCCTGGGACCGTGTTAGTTAAGGCTAAGGAATAATAATAATTATTATTATTATTATAGGAAGAGGGTAGGTAAAGAAGAAGAAATAGACATGGAAGAGGAGGAGTGAACATATATTGCACACTTATGAGTGCCAGGCATTGCAGTAAGCACCTTTAGGGACTTGGTGGCTAACACTTTCCTCAAGCAAGTTAGAGACACTGGGAGCTGTAACTTTATTATCCACCCACATTCAGGGCCGCTGCTCACTCCTACACGCCCCTGCAAGTACTTTGTTTGATTGCACAAAATATTACTGACTATTTTCATTTACACAAATAGCTTTCATTTATACCTAATCACCATGTAGCACAGAGATGATTGTGTGTTGATTAACTCTGCCTTAAGATTAATTTCGACGTTAAGCTTCCCATTATTTTCAGACTTCCTGGTTTATTGTTTCTACAGAATTGATTGTCTACTTAAACTTAAAAATAATTAGAGAGAACATCACACCCTGGCATACTAGGCTATCATACAGATGGCACACAGGTCCCTCCCCAAGCAGCAGAGGATAAATGGATATTCCAAAGAACTGATCTTAAGGTATCTGGGCATCCTTTTTGAAAAGGAAAGAATATTAATGTCACGGAGATATATAGTATGGTCTAATTGCATTTTTAAGGTTCTAAATAGAAAGATGGACAGCAAGATACTGTGGAAGAATACCAGCACTAAAGTCCAAAGCCATGGCCAGCCTGCCTCCAACAACCACTAGCTACGATACCATAGGGAAGTAGGGGCGTGGGGTTATGTAGGGGGAACTAACATTTGTTGGATGTGAATAAGTAATAGTTCTTCCAGATACTGTAGGAATAGTAATGATAGTAATACAGAAACAAGATATCCTCTAAAGAGCTCTTTCAATATCATATTTAATCCTTGGAATAACCCTAAGGCACGGGTGCTATTATCATCCTCATTTTTCCAGAAGAGGAAACCAAAGCTCAGAGATGCTAAGTAACTTGATAAAGGCCAGGTTGATCATTCACAAGTAATCTGGATTTGAATCCAGGTCTGTTGGGCATCAAAACTCAAGGTCTTTCCAGTGCTAAGCTATCTTCAAGGTTAAGTCATCCCTAGTCTCCAAGAATCTCAGCTTCCTCATTTGTAAAGTCGGATAATAAATTTTGCTTAAAACACAAGGTCTTGTAGGAGGCCCAGGAGGACCACACACCTGAGAGCTCTTTGTAAAATGCTAGTAAGTGTTAATTTGTTAGAGACTTGGGTCTACCTGTTTTTATTTTAAAAATTAGGTAAACTTTCCTACCTGCCTCTCTTCCTCCCTTCCTCCCTTCCCTTCTCACTTTTTCTGCCTTCCTTTCCTTCCATTCCTTTTGTTCATCTCTTTTGCTCTTTCTCTGCTTTCTTTCCATCTTCTGCCCTCACCCCCACCCTTGCCTGGCTTAGGAAAGAATGAACCAGGGAGCTCAGGACAGCATGCGTTTTAATTAGTCATCTATGATTCACTGCGAGATGGCTTTGTTACTCTGCAGACAGAAGGAGACCTGAAAGTTTGTCACCTACACAGAGCTGGTTGCACACCTAGTGGGGGCTCAGGGCATAGTTGCTAAATGATGGATGGTACTGTTGTTCCTTTTAGGGTACTCACTGGATAGATGTGAGCAATTTCCTTTTAGGGGATCATTGTCATTCTCAGGCACCAACCTGGAATGCTCCTACAGAAAAACTGGACTTCTGCCCTTGAGAGGGTGTAGTGGATAAGGCATAGCATCTGTGATCAGAGGATCTAGATCTGAGCCCCAATTGGGCTACGCGTTTGCTTGTGTGACCTTGGGAAAGTTATTTACCCTCTCTGAACCTTGATTTTTCTCATCCCTAACATGTGTTAGAGATGTATTAGATGAAGTAATAGAAACTTTGTAAACAGTGCTTATTAATTTGGATTATAATTATGTATTTTTTCAGCAATGGGGAGAGGACAGGGTGAAAGGCAGTGGCCTGAGCCCCTAGAAACTCTTCCTCATAGGTAGTATCTACAGAGGGCTCACCTGGCTTCTTCTGGGAGGTTCACTTATAGTCTTTCATCATTTTCGTTAATTGGAGTAACAAGCACAGATATCACTTATCAGAACTTGCAGCCCAAACACCTGCACCTGAGACAGAGGCAGTGAGGCTGGGGGCAGATGGGGTAAATTCCAGTGACTGTGCTGTGGAGAGGGGGGCCGTTTCCCTGTAGGTAACTCAACAGTGGCTCAGGGAAATAATGGAAGAAGGAAGAGGCAAGAGTCCGTTATACATAATTAGCAATCACATTGCAATCCTGGCCCACACGGATTCAAAAGGCTGTTGCCAGGGGCGCCTGGGTGGCTCAGTCGGTTAAGCGTCCGACTTCAGTTCAGGTTATGATCTCGCGGTCCTTGAGTTCAAGCCCTGCGTCGGGCTCTGTGCTGACCGCTCAGAACCTGGAGCTTGTTTCGGATTCTGTGTCTCCCTCTCTCTCTGAACCTCTCCCATTCATGCTCGGTCTCTCTCTGTCTCAAAAATAAATAAACGTTTAAAAAAAAAAAAAGGCTGTTGCCCTTTTATAGTGTCTTCCTCCCTGCCTCCACTCCCAGCTGCCCAGACACTTGTTTCAATCTGACTTTGAGGAAGCAGAAATGCTGAGACACCCAGGGAGGTTTGCCCCAGGGACCCTCTTGCCCCTGACTATCAGGGCAAGCTCAGATCTCCAACATCCTTAGGTACAGAAATGGCCACTTTCATGCTGAGAAAGGAGTGCTATCCTCGAGCATACGCTGAACTCGGGGTTAGAGGACAGGGAACTCTGTTCAGGTCCTGCCGCAAAAATGCTGTGTGACTCTGGCAGGTTGCTTAATCTTTCTGAGCCTCAACTTCCTTCCAGTAAAATGGAGATATCAATACCTGTCCTGACTTCCTTACTTTGCTGATATGAGGATCAAATTAAAAAACAAAAACAAAACAAAACAAATCATGGGAATAAAAAAAAGTCTGTTAAAATATTCATTTTTAGGAGAACAATAAAGCTGTTAAAAGCAATAATAGGCTACCTGTGCACATAGCAACGTGGCTGGATCTTCAAAACATAGCCCTGAACAAAAAAATGCAAAAGACATAATGAGCTGTATAACACAAAACAATTCACATACATTAAAAATACACATGCTCACAAAACAATCATGCATGTTTTTCAAAGATTCAACATTAAACAAATTAGAATGGTAATAGTACTAAGGAACGGGGATAAAATGAATGGATGAATGAACGAATGGCAAGAATTCTTCATGGACGAGTAGTGACAGTGTGTGACATCTGATCCTCATATCAAGTAACTTCAGGACACTGAAACCCAGTGGGATTTCCAGCGGGGGAAGCTTGTTTCCTAAGCATCAGCTCTGTGAAGAGTATTGACAACACTTTCTCCGACAAGGCAGCCTTGTCGCTCGTTCTATTCGCTTGTTCTATTAACGTTTGTTAGGCATCTACAGCTGGCCAAACTGTGCCAGTTACTAGGATTAGAGAGCTTTAAAAAAATAGATCCTACCCTCCTGCACCCTGGTTTACAGACCAGGAAATGGAAGATTACACTGGGAGTGCCAGTGCCTGACAGAGGTGAAGACAAGTGAGCCCAGGGGAGTCCCCCTGGGGAACTGGGGGCCTGAACTGAGGCAGTGGCCACGGGGATGGAGAGAAGAGACTGAGGTTGTGAGACAGTAAGAGGAAGAACCCGGGAGTATGCTGACTGGTGTCTGGCTGGGGATGGGGGTAGAGGAAGCTGAGAGAGGGTCAGAGATGATGTCGCAGCCTCTGGTCAGGAACCGAGGTAGCTGACATTCCATTTTCAGGATAGGATATCCAGGAAGATGGACAGGCTTGGGCAAGCAATGGATTCTGTTTGGGGAGGGTGAGGTATAGGGTGCAGCTGGTACACACACACACACACACACACACACACACACACACACGCACGCAAGGAGGGAGAGGGCTCTGGGATGGAAATAGGTGCATTTGGCAGCACTGGAATGTAAAGCCACTGAAGGAATGGACACATCGGGAAGGGGTTAGGGGTGGAAAGAGAAGGCAGCCAAGATTGGACTGTTCATTTAAGGGGAGGGAGGAACTGGAATCCGTGCGGGAGGAACAGAAGATACTGGGGAAGAGAGTAAGCGAGTCCTAGAAATCAAGGGCGGGGGTGGGGGTGGTTCAAGCAGGAGGAAGCGAGGGTTGGCAAGTAGTGTGAATGGGCCAAATAACATGAAGACTGAAATCAGTAAAGCAACCAAAAGGTCACTGGTAACAACGAGTGGATCCACACAGCAGCAGATTGAGAAACAAAGACAGAAAGTAGACACAGCAGGTGTGGAAAAGTCCAGAAATCTGGCTCGAAAGGGAAGGAAGGAGAGAGAACCGTGCTCGAAAGGGAAGGAAGGAGAGAGAGAAGGGAATTAAGGATGGGACTTTCCAAGGATGAGAACAACTTGAGTATCTACAGGGGGAAAGGGATGTGGAAGAGAGGAAGAGGCTGCAGATGTAGGAGAGAAGACAAAATTGATGGAAGGGGCCCCTGGGGAAGGCATGGGGTGCAGGGCACAGCTGAAAGGGTTCCCATGGATTAGAAAAGGGCTACCCCTTCCCCGAGATGCAGTGACTTTCCCAGCTCTCCTAAAATGATACTGCAAACATAGCTCCCTGCTCCCTGTAAAATAAGGCTGGCGTCTGTTACTGAGATCACTGTGAGGTTTGTTCCATTTCTTCATTTCCTCTTCCCCCAACTTCCTCCAATAAGGGCAAGAACTCAGAGGTGCCCAAGAGGCGAGAGGGAGGGCCAGAGGCCCGGAGCCAGGAGAAATGGGGACCAGACAAAGGACTCCAGCTTGTAGTGAATGTAGACATCCGCATCTCATTATCCTCAATGCAATGCTTCCATGGACCAAAAGGCAAGCTGAGAATCCTCGCTAAGTTGTGGGGACACTCTCCTGACTTCTTTATGGTTTAAACCCATTTTCACTTACTCTGCCTCCCAACTCCGGAACTACCTCTCAATTTTTTGCTTACTCCTGCTCCTTTGGCTTTGGCGTTCTTCCATTTCTGCCCCTGATTCTTGGCTCTTCCTCAAGAGTGTTTTCTGGTATTCCATACTTTGACACTCTAGTTTTTGTCTGTCTCAGGTAAAGGGATTTGAGGTGGTTAACAAAGATATATTGACTATAACAAGATTTTTTTTTAATGAGATCATAAATGAGAAGAAAAAGCAAAGTTAGAAGAAATAGGAGAAATCCAAGAGTAAGGTGCAAATGCCAAAAGTACATTCCATCCATTTCTGCACACTTTATTTTAAATGGTCATGGAGTGAGTTCTGAGCTTCCTGGCAACTAATGTAAAGAGGAAACATGAGGTATGCAATTCAGTGTGCTTTTAAATAAAAACAAATGTATTAAAAATCCAAACGAATTCAGGATGAAAGAGAGGCAAAGGGAACTTCCAGCATGAGAATAAAGGAAAATCCCAGGGTATTAGCCATGCAGCAGGCCTGGAGAGCACAGGAACATTCCGGGAGCTGTCTCCAAACAGCCGTCTCCATGGGAGGAAACTGGATGGAATACCTGATATGTTTGAAAGTATTGCAAAGTTTAGACAACGAAGGAGAAATTCAGCATGAAGTAATGAAAAATTCATGGAAATTAAGCATAATGACAGGACAATAATTATTAAAAATACCCAGTATGTTTTTAAAGTACAAGAAAAGTAAAACCAGTAACTGCCATGCATAGGATTTTTGCACTCTTAATAATGTAATCATCAGAGATCAACATAAATGTTGATCAAATTTGTGCTATAATAGATTAAGAGGAGGAGAAGAAAATGACTATGAGAGACAGTGGTTTTTTTTTATTTAGTCTCTAACTTTTGAGGTTATTTGTATTTCTCACTGTAAAAATGAAAAGGTGGGAAGTCATTAGATAAGGCCTAGAACAGAAAAATCAGGAAGTCACTGTAGAAGCTTGTTATTTAGAGGTATGAAAGTGAGTACCAAAAAAAAAAAAAAGCTATGGAAGTTGAGGCCAGAGGATCCACTTCCAAGATGGCACTCACACAGCTGGCCTGTTGTTGCTGGCTGTAGGCAGGAGGCCTCCCTGCCTCACCACATGGACCTCTCCACAGGGGTGCTTGAGTGGCCTTACAACATGGTGGCCAACTTCCCCCAGAGTGGGCAGTATAGGAAATATCCTGGTGGAAGCCACAGTACCTTTAATGACCTGGCTTCAGAAGTCACACTCCATTCTTCCAGGTATATCTTACTGGCTACACAGGTCAGCCCTATTCACTGTGAAAGGTGACCACACAAGGATATGAGTCACCAGGAGGCCAGGATCACTGGAGCCTGCCACACAACTATTCAAAAAGTAGAAACTTGCTAATGAAGTGAACCTCATCCCTAACATGCTTATAAGTACATCATTGTTAGGACAGTGGCATAGCAGTAAAGCCCTGTTCCAAAAAGCTAGCCAACCAAAGACCAAGATCAATGTGTCTGGGTATTCAGCTCTCTGAAGATCTCTGAAGGTCTGATTTACCCATGGATAAGACCTAGGGAATCTAGATGAATGGTGGGAATGCATGTCTTTTGCCTCCATTAATGCAATTTTTGCAACCGAGCATTTGATAAATGTTGAGCTGCTGGGAGCTCAATGTTATGCTAGCTGACAAGTACATGTAGTTCAGCTCCACCCTGTTACCAATTAAGGGCAGATCCACATTCTTTATTTAATAGGCTGAGCTGGAGATGGGCTGTCATCCACGTGGGAAAGTTCAGGAGCCCCACTGGGACACATGCGTGGCTGGAAGGAGAGCGTCTTGAATGTAATACCTGGCCTACACGCAGACAGCTTTGGCATTTAGGGCATTCCAACTTTAAATCTCACACCCCTCCTCCTTGCCCAGGAGCAGAAAACTGCTCATTCTCTCTTTTATTTTATTTTTAAAATTTTAACATTTATTTATTTTTGAGGGACAGAGAGAGACAGAATGTGAGTGGGGGAAATGCAGACACAGAATCCGAAGCAGGGTCCAGGCTCCGAGCTGTCAGCACAGAGCCCAATGGAGGACTAGAACCCACGAACCATGAGATCATAACCTGAGCTGAGGTAGGACGCTTAACCAACTGAGTCACCCAGGTGCCTTTTCATTCTCTCTTTTAAAGTTCTATCAACCATGGGGCGCCTGGGTGGCTCAGTCAGTTAAGCGTCCGACTTCAGCTCAGGTCATGTTCTCACGGTCCGTGAGTTTGAGCCCCGTGTCGGGCTCTGTGCTGACAGCTCAGAGCCTGGAGCCTGACTCAGATTCTGTGTCTCCCTCTCTCTCTGACCCTCCCCCATTCATGCTCTGTCTCCCTCTGTCTCAAAAATAAATAAACATTTAAAAAAATTAAAAAAATAAAATAAAAAATAAAGTTCTATCAACCTTCTGAAGTCCAGCTCAAAAGCTCCCTGTACAACAAGCCTCCCTCACCTCCTCCATACCTGCTCTTTCACCTCCTCCAAGCCAGTGTCCCAGACTCCCAGCCCCTTCTCTGCCCCCTTAGCCAACCTTCCTGACCCATACTTAACGACAGAGAGGAAATTAACCAAGACTGAGGAGGAAAGGTGGGTACAGAGTGTAATGAACAAGGTGTACAGGTAAGTATTGACCCCACCAAACTCTGCCATCTTATTCAGATATAGGACACCCCTCATTCAAATACCGCTGGGTCAGCTTGTACCTTCTCAGGCCTCAGATCCATTCACAAGCAACCCTTGTCACTTCTGACTCTACAAAGTGTGCCTTTAAGAAAAGAATGATTCTGGGGGCGCCTGGGTGGCTCAGTGGGTTAAGTGCCTGACTTCAGCTTAGGTCACGATCTCGCAGTTTGTGAGTTCAAGTCATGCGTCGGGCTCTGTCTGTGCTAACGGCTTGCAGCCTGGAGCCTGCTTCGGATTCTATGTCTCCCCCTCTCTCTCTGCCCCTCTCCCACTTTCTCTCTCTCTCTCTCTCTCTCTCTCTCAAAAAATAAATAAACATTAAAAAATTTTTTAAAGAAAAAAGAAAGAAAAGAATGATTCTGGGAGTTCAAAGACCCCAACAAAGAATATCCACAATTTTTGGTGTTTGTTCAGGCATATTTTTCCCCCTGAAAAAAAGACCATAGTTTTCATCATATTCTCAAGACCCAAAGAGGTTAAGTATCCTTGTCAGAGGACAAAAATCAGGGTCTGCAAGCCAGATGTGGCCCCCTGATATTGTTGGTTTGGACGGCACAGTGTTTTGGGGGAGGGGGGTTGGCAACATTTAATGTTGGCAACATTGTCAGAGAATTTTACACAAAAATAGTTATTTCTAGGGTTTTTTAAAATTATTATTGGAAAATGAGACAACCCTGAGCCCACATTCCCTGGTGGCAGGAATTGACTAAACCAGGACAGCAGTTGTCCTTCAGATGGTGCATGGGCTCCCCAGAGTCCCCAACAGACCAATTTCTTTTTGACTAGGCTGCCTTCTTGACCCTGGTTTAGGTCCTGTGTTTTAGGTCTTCAAAAACGGGTGATGTTGCGCTCCCAGCAGTTGGTTTCCACAGGTTTCAGGCCAGGCTCTCTCCAAGTTTACTTAACGGTCTCCACCTGGCACCTCACCCTCACACGGGAGCGCACCCTCCCTCACACTGGCTGCCTCCAAATGTAGATGTTTCCTTACCTGCAGAGGGACCTACCTGAGCGACCGCCCCGCCCTC
The DNA here is from genome assembly GCF_027475565.1 of Acinonyx jubatus. Lineage (NCBI taxonomy): Eukaryota > Metazoa > Chordata > Mammalia > Carnivora > Felidae > Acinonyx > Acinonyx jubatus. The sequence goes on along the minus strand of NC_069381.1, from coordinate 95,856,778 downwards.
CTGGCCCCGCCCCCATTCCTGATTGGCGGATGGGCTCGGGGGGGGAGGGAACCAGGCAGGCTCCGCCCCTCCTCTGCTTCCCGCCCATCCTTCCTGCTCTGAGCCCTGTGCCCATAGGACACGCGTTTGGCTGAGTCTCAGGCCCTGTGGGGCAGGTGCTCCTGGCGAAGGACCCCATTTTGCTCCACATGTGAGAGCTTTAGCAGGTAATTAAGGTAAAACTTTGTTCTCCATCAGTCTACACATTGCCCGTTGTCTCTCTTTAATCCCGAATCACACTGCCTTTCACTTACCAGCAGGGTTACCTTAGGCAAGTCAATTCATCTCTTTTCTGCCTCAGTTTCCTATGTGTAGGAAGGGGATGATAAGACTGGTGTCACCTTGGGATGCCTGGGTCGAGCGACCAATTTTGGCTCAGGTCATGATCTCATAGATCATAGGTTCGAGCCCCACGTTGGGCTCTGTGCTGGCAGCTCAGAGCCTAGAGCCTGCTTGGGATTCTGTGTCGCCCTCTCTCTCTGCCCCTCTATCACTCGCACTCCTTCTCTCTCTCTCTCACTGTCTCAAAAATAAACATTAAAAAACATTTCTTTAAAGGACTGGTGTCTCCTTCATCAAGTTGTCATGAAGAAGAAATGTGATAATCCAGTTTTTAATGCTTACCTTGCCTAATATCCAGAACATAGTAAGGACTCAATAACCGTAACCTCAGTGTTTTAGAAGTAAAACCAAACTGAGTTGGAAAAATCCTCCTAGTCTTCCCTCTTATGTATCTCCTCGTTCTCATAGGACTACCATGCTCAGAACACTTCTGACAACAGATGGGGGGGGGGGGGCAGGCATTTCCCCCACCAAGCAGTTCTCTGCAACACCAGCTGGGTGGCCTACAGTTTAACTCAGTTCGGACGTGATCTACCTAGAGATAGCATCAGATCCCACAGGTTAAGGGCTCGGTCCCCCGAGATTGCCCTCACCCCACTTCAGATGCCAGGTTGTCTTCTGACAACCTGTGCTTCTGACAAATCAGCTACAAACCAGAGACTTCCATGGCCCCTTCTTCAGGTTTAATTTGCTAGAGTGCTCACAGAACTCAGGAAAACAGTTCGCGTTTATGTGGTTTATCAAAAAAGGGTATGATAACCCTTTCATGGGTTATCATCCAAATGGAAGAGAGGGACATCCAAATGGATGGTCTAGGAGAATAGCACAGGGGCTTCTGCCCCATGGAGTCGGAGTGCATCACCCTCTTGGTATATGGATGTGTTCACCAATCTGGAAGCTCTCTGGCAGAAGCCCACACTACTGGTATTCCATGAAGGCTTCCTTAAATAGACATGATCAGTTATTAACTCCATTTCTAGCCCCTCTCCCCTCTCTGGAAAATGGGGGGTGGGGCTGAAAAATTCCAACCTTCTAATCACGACTTAGTCTTTCTGGTGACCAGCCCCCATCCAGGAGCCGTCCAGGAGGCCACACAGAATGACCTCATTACAACAAAAGATGCTGCTGGTGTTCTTATCGCTGAGGAATTTGCAAGGGTTCAGGCGCCCCTGTGTCAGGAACTGGGGGCAAAGATCAACGTACAGATTTTCTATTATCTCACACAAACCAAAACAAGGAAGCCAAAAACAAATAGAGAAACACAGATTGTCTCTGGTTGGAGTGCCCCCCCCCCTTCCTCCCTTCTCTGGCCTCTGAAGTGGCTCCAGGAAACCCCCCGAGGTCCACCGGACATAGTTTAAAACCACTGCGGTAGCCCTCCACTGACCCCGTGCCGGAGCCAGACATGTGAGAGTCATTCTTGATCCCTCTCCCGTCCCTCCCACCATACTCAGTAATCACAGGTCCCGTGAACAGTCTCCTAGATTTCTCTCCATCTCTCCTCTTTTCCCAGCCCCACTGCTATTGCCTCCACCTTCATAAGTTTTTACTTTCACCCATAAATTCAGTAATTCACTCATTTAGCCAATATTTATTGATACCTACTATGTGCCAGGCACTGAGGAGACACCTCAGAGACAGCAGGGAGCAATATTTCTCTTAAGGAACTTCCCTGCCCTCAAAGAAATTCCATTCTACTGGAAGGAGACAGAAAATAGATAAGTAAAAGATAAAGTGTGGGGGATGGAAAAAAAAATCATAGGAGTAGAAGGTGGAGGGACTATTTGAAAGGCTTCATTGAAAAGAAAATTTCAAAGGCTTGAAGGAGATAAGGGAGTGAACCACGTGAACCTGGAGGAAACCCATCGCAGAGAAAAGAAAGAGAAGGTGCAAAGGCCCTGAGGTCAGTGTGCTAGGCATGTTGAAGGAGCAGCTAAGCAGGTCAATGTGGGGCTGGACCAGGAAAGGATAAGTGGAAGATGCAGTCACAGAAATAAGGGATCAGCCTGTGAGGGCCTGGTAGGTCATTGTAATGCTTTTGGTCTTTACTCTGAGTGCAGTGGGAAGCCTTAACTGAGACTTACCCATTTTCACCTGCCTTACTGTCATAGCCTCCTATCTGTCTTCCCAGACTCTCCTTCCACCCTGCCTGCCCCACCTGGCAGTGCTGCCCGAGGCAGCTTTCTGCAGGCCACACATCATTCCCGTTCTTAACACGTTTATCAGGTAGGTCCCCATTGTTGCCAGAAAATGTCAGTTTCCTTGGTGAGGTTTTAAAACTTTGTAATTTGAGCTTAGTTAGACCCACCTCTCTAATCTTTCTGCAGTCAATATCCAAGGAGCACCCCCTGCCCTCAATAATATAGAACAGGTTCTAATTGCCTGTATGGGCCCCTGCCTCTGACCCTCTGCTCCAGCTGCTATCTCTGCGTGCAGAGTTTATCCCCCTTCGCTTCCTCTCTGCTGACTGCTCCCGTGCTTCCCAAAGGACCTTGGAGGGGGACGAGAGCATCCACGTTCCCCAGAAAGTACCATCTTGCGCTTATCTCCACTCCAGCGCTTTTCCAAACGTTCTTCTCATTGCCCACCCATTCGTCCCGCTGCCCTAGAGAGTTCTCTGAAGGCTGGACGTGCCCTTTTCATCTCTGTATCTCCAGCAATCGGCACAATTCTTTGCACGCAGTAGCAGCTCATTTAAATTTTAGCTTAAAAACAAATGATCTCTTCCCTATCTTCTTCTAACCCAACCCATTAAAGCTAAAATTCATCTTTCCTCTGCTCCTAAGCACCTCCTCGCATTCCATTTTGAGCAGTTATCACAGTGCGACCTTCCTTAGTTATGTGTATACCCGTGTTATAATCCCTCCCGGGTTATAAACTGACCAGGAACATTGGAATCAACACAACAGCACCTAGAATGATGCCTCTCATGGAGGGATTCTAACCAAATCAAGAGTGTGTAGGCTTTGGGATAGGATTTCTGCATCTTGACTTCCTGGCCTGTGTGGCCTTGGCCAGTTCTTTTACTGCTAAGCCTTTTTCTCCTTTTTTTGGAAAATGGGGGTGGTGGTCAGGGTGATGCCTATTTCAGAGCACTGTTGAGGGAGTTAAATGAGCGGCCAGGCGGGGTTTGTCATTGATGAAGGGCTTAACAAAGGCAGCTGTAATCATGCGAGGCATGGTGTAGTATTTCTCAAACTGTTGGAAGTTGAGTCTCACTTAAAGGAGGGAACCTCTCATAGGATCCCTGAAAACGCATATACAAAAATACTGGCTCAAAATAAGCTTTGTTTTTATAAATGGAGTAAAAATGTTGTAAAGCTTATCGTGTCGAGAAGTCAATATTAAAGCAGTTCTTGAAGAACGTGCCGAAGCTAAGACCGTCCACAGACCCCAGTCTGAGGAGCCTTTGTTTACCAAGCGGACTCAGGGCGGAGCCAAAGTCAGGGGGAGGCAGAGGCCACTTCCATGGCCAGCAGTGTGGTTTCCTTCCAGGGGACATTCTTTGCGGTGGTCTGAAGAGACAGAGCCTTCTGTTCTTCCCACTCGGGAGGGACTAGGGAGGAGCAGCCCAAAGGCCAGTGGTTTGCCCCCTGGCAATTCCAGCCTGGTGTGGGTCCAGCCCACGGGTGTGAGCAACCTCCCACTAGACCCTGGAGCCAGCAGGGCCTTGCACAAGACAGAGGGGGAAATTGACTGTGGGCAGCGGCAGAAAGAAGTTCAGGGAAAACAATGTAACTGAGCAATTTTCTATCTCCAGCAAATGGAAAAATCGCCAAGGCAAGAGGGGGTCTTCCAAGCAGAGACCCACGCAATTAAACATAAAGAAGGACCCTCTGGGCCCCCCTCCCAGCCTGAGACCCTGCAGGGGCTGAGGATCCCTTGGGGTGCACTGAACAGCCGCTCTCTAAATGCCTTTTCAACCCCACGCTGCCCAGAACACATTCTTCGCCTCCCCTCTCCCCTGGCAGGATCCTGTTTCTGGGAGTCACCCTGGCCACAGACCCAGAGTGGAAACATCTGGAGATTTCCCAACTTGCATTTCAAAGAGATCTCGAGAGCTTCCTCCCCATCTGCAGCATATGGCAGCTTCCCCCCACTTAGACAGGCTGAGGCCTCCGTAGTAAACACACTAACCGCTCACCATTTCCCCTCCCCAAATCCTAAACAGAAGTCTAAATGATCATGACAGATATGGGCAGGCTCGTTCTGCGAATACGAATGGAGATCCTTTACCTGCAGGATGGGGCTGCAAAGGGCCATGGGCAGCGGCCTCTCTGAAGCTCTGTTTTCTCATTGGAGACCCTTAGTGGAGGCTATCAAGCTTGGAATGTCATTTGCTCTTCCCAATGGGCTTTGGAAAGAGTACAGACATTAAGCCAAGCCTAGCACCCTAAAATGTTCAGGCACACAGTGCCTGAGTAATGAGCGGAAGCAGTTCCGGGGAGCTCCCCTCCCTGGGGCCGGCAGATCCCCTGGGGCAGCGCTGGTGGGGGCAGAAAACCTGGGACCAGCCTCTGCCAGGGAGGAGTTTTGGTCTAGTGGAGAAACCAGCTCAAAGTCATTGCAGTGTCTGCAATCAGAACCTAAAGAGAAACTCAACGGCATGTTAACTAACTAGAATTTAAATAAACATTTGGAGAAGAAAAAATAATAAAATTAAACAAAAAAGAAAGAAAGAAACTCAACTATTGACCCACAGAGCCCAAGAACACAGGCGGGGCTTCCTTGTCCTCTGTTATTTCTTTTACCCCCTCCCTGGGCCTCCTTCCTCCCTTCCCCACTGTAGATTGGAACCATTTCCCAGAGAGAGTTTGGCGATGTGTGCCAAAGTTCTTATTAAGTCTGACTTCTAAGAATCTACCCCAGGAAAACAATCTGTTTCGTCTTAAATCTTTAAGTGTTCTCTTTGAAGTGTTATTCCGTAATAAATATAAATGACCCAACAGAAGGGATTGAATAAATTATAGTATTTTTGGACACTGGAATACCATAAAATCTTAGAGAAAAAAAATATGGGGAAAAGTTCATATGCATGCCATATTGAGAATTTTTAAAAAGCATTTTCCAAAACACCATCTCGAATGATATAAAGAAGCAAAACAAATTTTAAAAAACTGTACCAAAAACCACACAAAAGACTGGAAAGATATTTTGTGTGTGTGGGGGGGTATATGGATGATTTTTTTTCTTCTTTGTACTTTTTAAATTGTCCACAAGTAACATGCATTATTTTTTTTAAGTTTATCTTTTTATTTTGAGAGAGAGAGACAGTGCAAGTTGGGGAGGAGCAGAGAGAGAGAGAGAGAGAGAATCCCAAGCAGGCTCTGAACTGTCAGCGCAGAGCCCGATGCTGGGCTCGAACTCACAAACCTTGAGATCATGACCCACGCCAAAATCAAGAGTCGGACACTGAGCCACTCGGGCACCGCAACACGCATTATTTTTAAATCAGCGTACAAAAACAGTAAATTGTCCACCTTTCTAAAAGACAGCCACACCAAAATGAACAAATCAGGAGACTATAGATGCTGGAGAGGATGTGGAGAAACGGGAACCCTCTTGCACTGTTGGTGGGAATGCAAATTGGTGCAGCCACTCTGGAAAGCAGTGTGGAGGTTCCTCAGAAAATTAAAAATAGACCTACCCTATGACCCAGCAATAGCACTGCTAGGAATTTATCCAAGGGATACAGGAATACTGATGCATAGGGGCACTTGTACCCCAATGTTCATAGCAGCACTCTCAACAATAGCCAAATTATGGAAAGAGCCTAAATGTCCATCAACTGATGAATGGATAAAGAAATTGTGGTTTATATACACAATGGAATACTATGTGGCAATGAGAAAAAATGAAATATGGCCTTTTGTAGCAACGTGGATGGAACTGGAGAGTGTGATGCTAAGTGAAATAAGCCATACAGAGAAAGACAGATACCATATGGTTTCACTCTTATGTGGATCCTAAGAAACTTAACAGGAACCCATGGGGGAGGGGAAGGAAAAAAAAAAAAAAAAGAGGTTAGAGTGGGAGAGAGCCAAAGCATAAGAGACTGTTAAAAACTGAGAACAAACTGAGGGTTGATGGGGGGTGGGAGGGAGGAGAGGGTGGGTGATGGGTATTGAGGAGGGCACCTTTTGGGATGAGCACTGGGTATGGAAACCAATTTGACAATAAATTTCATATATTAAAAATAAATAAATAAATAAATAAAATAAAAGACAGCCACATACTTTATCCAATACACATACTTACAGAGCAGAGTTCTTATTACTTTGCCTCCTGAGAAAAGCCAGAGTTGGAAAAGGCAGGTGAACATTAGGGCAGGTCATTGATCGAGGAAAGAATCATTGGTGGGGCCAGCTAAATAATTTGTAGGATCCAGTGCAAAATGAAAGCAAGGAGCTCCTTTCTCAAACATTAAGATTTTTGAGACAGCAACAGCCGAGCATTAAACGAAGTGCAGGGACCTTCTGAGTGGGGAGCCCTGTGCCAGTGCAGGGGTCTCATGTCCGGGAAGCCAGCCCAAGTCAGTGACCTGACATGACAGGTGAGGGTCTGCAGACCTGCACCGTGTCCGGAGGAACTGGCAGGAGCTCCCACTGCTTCCTCACCTGTTGCTGAACAGATTTTCATTCTTCATGAGTCCAATTTCCCAGCAATCAACCTCTGGGACAGTGGCATACTTTATCATATATATATATGCAAATCAGAAGCCAACCAAGATCACTTAAACCCTGGATCAAAACCTCCTTTTTTTTCCCTTTAAGGTGACTGCTTATTTATTCTATTTTAAGGACACCAGAAAGATGCCAACCCATTTTCTACCCTGAAATTAATGACAGTCCCTACTGAGAACAGAAGTATTTTCTTTAAAAAGCAATTTTTGATTATTTTCTTTTCAGAATCATCAAGAACCTTGATTTGCGGAGTATTACGGTCTTTCCCTGGTCCAAGATCCCCCCTCCCCTTTTTTTCCAGTCCCTTCTTTTGGGGAGCAGAAAGGAAATTCATTAACAAATTCACTACAGAGCATTATTCATTCCACATGTCTCTCCGAGGTTTTTTAATATCAGGAGTTCCAGTAAATCACCCGTGAATTGTGATCACATGAATCTAACAAGGCTCACAGAGCAGCATCCCTGCTAATGACCAAGCAAGGGCAAGGTTGGAGGAAGCATGTTGATTTCCCTTTTCTGAGGGGGAGCAAACTCATTAACTAACCCTTGTATTAAATTATGTGCAAAGCAAATCTCTCCCTTTGCAACCAGTCCCAGCAGCCGCCTGCTGCAGAAATGCAAACAAATCAGATTCAAACTAAGCCAGACACCTGCCTGAGCCAGAGCTTGTGAAAAATGGATGCAGAGTTGCTTGGGCAGAAATGCACACACTAAATTTCTTCTTCCTCTAGCTTCTCAGACTTCACCTGAGCCAAGTCAGGGGTGGGGTAGGGATCCAGTTCTACTCCTCACCCAATGACCAGAAGGACCCCTTTCATTTCTTTTTTTCTTTTTCTTTTTTTAAATAGTTGTTTTTCATTTTTTAAAAAAATTCTTTTTTATGTTTATTTATTTTTGAGAGAGAGAGATAGAACATGAGCAGGGGAGGGGCAGAGAGAGAGAGGGAATCTGCCTCTCTTCAGAATGTGAAGCAGGCTCCAGGCTCTGATATGTCAGCACAGAGTCCAATATGGGACTCAAACCTACGAACCACAAGATCATGACCTGAGCCGAAGTCAGAGGCTTGACCGACTTAGCCACCCAGGTGCCCCCCCGCCCACTCATTTCTTAACATGCAGGATGTGAAAGTTTGCCCTATGGCCAGCCATCCCAGGTTCTTTGAATCTCTTCTCTCTTGACTTTTCCTCTTTTTTTATCTTGCTGAAAAGTGGAACAAAGATTGAATATTGGAAAACACTGTAAGGGGCATCTGGTTCCACTCCTCTCACATTTGCATCCTCTGTAAAGCCCCATCCAACATTCATTCAGCCTTTACCACCTCCAGGAACAGGGAGCTCACTACCACCAAAGATAACACAAAACATTCTGGCACAGGGCTGACTATAATTTCCTCTCTCTTTTAGGAACTCTCTCCTTTTGTGTAATTAACTTGTACTGAGAGCACCTTTTACACTTTGGGGCCAAGTATTATCTCTTTTCCTTATGGTGACCCTTCTGACGTTTGAAGGCAGGGCTCTTATTTCCCATAGGCCTTCTCAGTGGGTGTGAGCTACTCCATTGCCCAATGAACTTGGCCCATGACAACCTGTTGGAGCCTCAGTTGTCTTACTTGTAAAGTGGAAGATAGTAACATCTACTTTTCAGGATTGCTGTTGGGGATAAAAAGAATGCATGCAGGGTACCTAGGTGGCTCAGTCAGTTGAGCATCCCACTCTTGATTTCAGCTCAGGTCATGGTCCCAGGGTCATGGAATTGAGCCCCATGTCAGGCTCCATGCTGAGTGTGCAGCCTGTTTGAGATTCTCTCTCTCTCCCTCTGCCCCTCTCCCCCGCTCACTATCTCTAAAATAAATAAATAAGGGTTTAGGCTTTAAAAAAAAGAATGACTGTACCCCAATGTTTATAGCAGTACTATCAACAATAGCCAAGCTATGGAGAGAGCCCAAATGTCCATTGACAGATGATTAGACAAAGAAGATATATATATATATATGTGTGTGTGTGTGTGTGTGTGTGTGTGTGTGTATATATATATATATATATATATATATGTACAATGGAATATTACACAGCCATCAAAAAGAAGGAAATTTTGCCATTTACAATGACATGGATAGAGCTAGAGTGTATTATGCTAAGCAAAATAAATCAATCAGAGGAAGACAAATACCACATGATTTCACTCATTCGTGGATTTTAAGAAACTAAATAGATGAACACACTGGGTGGGGGAAGAGAGGAAACAAACTATGAGAGACTCTCAAAGACAGAGAACAAACTGAGGGAAGATGGAGGGAGGAGGGTGAGGGTGCATTTAATAGGCGGTAGATATTAAGGAGGGCACTTGCGATGAGCACTGGGTGTTGTATGTAAGTGATGAATCACTGAATTCTACTTCTGAAACCAATAGCGCACTCTATGTTAACTAACTAGAATTTAAATAAAAATTTGAAAGAAAACAAAAAAGAATGCATGCAGACATCTCACAGGAGCTTAGCACATGGCAGGTGCCTAATAAGTCATAGCACCTCTAAATATCGTCTTCCCCTAGGGCAGAAGGGAACACTGCTTCTGTGGCCTAACCACAGCGGAGTGACACAGGACTGTTTCCCCCAGCACGCTAATGCTGGGCTTCTACTAATTCGGCCTAAGAAGTACCATCTTTTGGAGCAGCCACACTTCATAGTACCTGCCTGCATAAACCTGATATCAACCAAAATCCCTGAAGCCTTTTTGATTTAAACCTGTTGCACAATTGGAGGCAATTTATGTTCTCATAGTCCACACCTCTGCTCGCGCTAGTCCTTCCTCCCGGAACGTTCTTGATGTCCAGTCTTCCCTCCCTCCAAGGCCTACCTCACACGTCACCCCTTTTATGGCGCCTCTTCAAATCTCCCTCATGGAAGTATGACCGCTTCCTCCTTGGAGTTCTTATGAAGCACCCTCCCTTCAAGGTACTAAATGTCAACCACCCATGCAGTCTTAGGGAGCTGAGGGAAACGTGCGCCTTATTATCACCATCCTACCTGTAACCCCGCCCCGTGCCCCCACCTCACCTGAATTGTCAGCTCCTGAAGCACAAAATGCATCACCGTGTCCTTCTCGACCCCCAGCGCAAACGGGCTCTCGTTAAATACTTGTCGGTGGGACCAGTAGTTTCGAGGGTTAAGTGAGACCGTGCCCTGCGGGTGCAGAGGGCTCTGGAAGCAGTGCTGCTGTTTATTATTTCTCTGTGGTGGCCCGCCCCAGAGGTGGGTGCCCTGCAGAAGCCACAGCCCAGAGCACATGTGAACTGTGGGGGTGTCCAGAGAATCTGGGCCCCAGGGCATGCAGGGCTGGCAGCAAGGTCCCCGGAAGAGCTGCAAAGAAAATGGCGTGCAAAACAAAAGATCGCCTCTGGGTTCTGGCCCTCAGGCAGCTGGCCTCTGGCACGTTTCCACATTCCAGAGAGGAGCGGCTGCTTCTGGAGAGCTTACACCTGTGAAAAAACCCCGTGTCTGGGGCACTTGCCTCTCCAGCTCCTGGAGAACATCCCTGCGGGGAGAGGACAGCCCCCTGGACGGTAAAGACCCTCCTTTCTCTCTGTGGGCCTTTATGCCTGTTTTCCACAAGCACTCCCTGAGCATTAGGTACTGACGCCATAAAGGGGAAGTTCCTGTCCTGGCTCTCGAGGGGCTGTTTCCCCACAGACGGGGCAGTTTCACAGCTAATCCGGGGGGATGGGTCCATTAACAAATAGTGACATACAGTGACTGACTCCGTGTGTGGGAGCCGGGAGAGACTCTTGGAGAAGGTGATCAATCGGGAGCCTCTTGCAATGGTCCAGTTGAGTGATGGCAACAGCAGTGGCAATGGTGTGGGGAGGAGCCTGCTTGGGTGGCCCTCCGGCTCAGGCTGAGGAGCCTCCAGTAGCTGCCTCACCCCTCCCCCAGGCAAGGCTAGGACAGAAGGTCCTCCTATCCCATAATCCCACCACAGTGTAACATAGTTGCCTGTTTATTTATTCATCCCTTTATCCCACCGGTCCCCAGGCTGTGAAGACATATCCATATCTGTCTTATTCAATATTGTAAATAAGCATGTAGGACATAGTAAATACTGCATCAATATTCATAACATTTTTAATTAATCAATCATCTGTCCCAGTTGGCTCTGACATTGAAGCGTTCCCACAGATGTTGCCTCTCACATGGGCAGCATTCAGACTTCAGCGTCTCTCAGTGGCCTTCCTGACTCCAACCTGCATCTCACCCTGATTTTCTTCCTGCTCCGGGAACTAGGCTTTGGGCTTCACTCTGCTCTCTCGTGGTGTTCCGAACCATGCACTCTGAATGCCTTCTTTGGCTTTGTATTTCCTGCCTGCTGATGACCACTTACAGCAGTTCAATCCCATACAGGGTCCAGGTAAGATAGACTTCATATCCCCTTTTTGAGTCTGGGATACTTACACGTTCCCTTTGTTTGTAATAATCAACTCCCCTAATTACGACTGTTCATCCGCACAGCATCCCTTTGCTTCTTGCCAGATAGGCTCCTTGGTCTGTCCTGTTCCTTGTCTACCCAAAACCCGGCACAGACACGAGACACTGATGCTAATTTTGAAACAGGTATTGTGAGCGGCTGGCATTTGTGTGCTTTATGATTTACAAAACCCTTTCACATACATGATCTCATTTAGTCATCACACCATCCCCGGGAGGGAGGTATTGATATTGCCTACAACTTGAACTTGATGTCTGCTCCGTGCCCTTCTGCTACACTGCCCGCGGCGAGGCTGAGCCAGCTGGTGCTTTCCAGACGTGAATCAGTTCAAGTGCTGAGCTGCCTGAGTTGCCCTCATTAAAAACCCACAGAACATAAATCCCAATTTACGGCTGGTAATCTATCTGCAACTTACAGGCTTTCAATTGATTATTGAAATTTGTCTAAATGAGATTACTCCTATCTCAATTTAAAATCCAATGATACAACTAACATTTCCCCTATGTCTCCCCTTACCTACTGAATTATTATTAAACTAGTGTGGATACCTTTACTAGTTTATAACAGTAAAGAATATTTCACCTTGATCAGGACTCAGGAGGGCTGGCAAGGACAGAGAGAACAAGAGAAGGGAATTCACTAGGTCATAATCAGAAACGAGAGGAGAAATCCACATCTATGTGTGTTTACCTCCCCTACGCTGGGAGAGAAAAGTACTTAAGAATCCAGGTCACTGGATAGAGATTCCAGGGGATAGAAGCCAGTGCATTCCTCGGCCATTACCAGCCACTACCATCACCTGCTTCACTGAGTAAACTAGTCATGCCATGCGTAGAAGGCACCAGAAAGGGTGCAGTGAGTTAGAAAATACTTGCATGACTTTAGCGGGTGAGACCAGATGACTTTAGACAACTTCCAGCTTAAAAGAGGCTGTGCTTCTGGTCTGTGGAATATTTTGCAATGCTCCTTGTGACTCCCATAAAGGTACCAACTTTAAATCCCTCAAAGCCCTTCACTCTTGCTCCAGCCTAGAGAGAACAGCCAATTAGAAAGCGATGCCGATTCCTCTAAGGGATCCAATCCAGTTCTCCAGGAAGAACCGATAGGTAGCAGTAAGAGAGGTAAGAGAAGAAACATTAAGCGGAAAAGCATAGTAGCCACATTCTATTACAGCCTAATTGGTTCCGAAGGCATCATGGCAGAGCAGCACAGTAGGAATTGATGTTGATAACAACAGAGTCACCGAGAGAGATTAAATCATGAGCTGGTCACTCAACTCATTTACAAGGTACTTATTAAACACCTAGTAAGTATCTGACTCTGGATCCAGGGATAGAAAGATGGATGAGGTACATTCCCTGCCTTCAAAAGGCTCTCTCGACTTCAGTTTCTTCAGCTGTGAAATGAGGGAGCCAAACTCAGTGATTCCTAAGATTCCTTCCTAGAGATCCCAACACAGAAGCTTTATGTATTAGGGCTTGAACCTCAACAATCCTAAGAGGTGGTAATCCGGGTCCCATAATCCTGTTTTGCAAATGAACAAACCGTGGCTCAGAGGGGTTAGTGTCTGGCTCAAGGTCACACAGTTGATGAGGAGCAGAGAGGCAGGACAGTCAGCCCCATGGACCAATCACACCCACTAGAAGGGTCTTCTCCTCACCCCTGGGCTCTCTCTGCACTATCTTCCTTCCTCCAAAAGGGCAGGCCAAATAGGTGGAGAACAGTCCAGAACAGTCCATGCATCTGACAAGTGCATGGATTTACCCATCTGGAATACAACATTCAGCAGCTACAGAACAAAAACCATGTGCAACTGGACAGCAATAAATATCCGGAAGACCCAATACAACCAAAATGGCATTGAAGGATCTGTCAAGATCAACAGCAAGGTAAGTCAAAAAAGTCAATAGTGATGTCTACCAGGGACACATGCTGAACAGCTATGAAACAGCTCAAAGGTATCTTTGAGAGAAAATGTGGTCGAAGGAAAAAGGCAGCTTGGGAGTACTGTGTTTAGAAAGAAAAGAAAAGAAAAGAAAAGAAAAGAAGAGAAGAGAAGAGAAGAGAAGAGAAGAGAAGAGAAGAGAAGGGAAGAGAAGAGAAGAGAAGAAAGACAACTAAACACCAAACACACACATTGCCGCTGGCAGAGTTATTTCAGCACAGAGAAAAAGGGGTGCTTTTTCCATACACCCTGCTTTTTTCTCTGACGGCAGGCGCAGGATATCTGTCAACCCTGCTGTTACCAGTAATGCAGAGATCTATGGTTGGGCAACAGGTGGCATGTCTTTCTACAGACAATGTACAAATGGAGAGAGAAGGCAGTCAGAGAGCCACTGGATCCAGACAAATGGTTTGTAACACCAGAGATGGCCACCAGCACACTCCCCATGATTAGACAGCAAGAATCGGCCCCGGGGAATGAGCTTGGGTTAAGCATCTTTATTATCCTGGATGCTCTCTTAGCTGTTTTAAAACATGGGCTCATCCATGCCTCCGGGGTGGGTAATATTCCCTGAAGCCCAGAGAATGGATTCGCTCAGGCTTACCTGGCTATGGAGTTGCACAGCAAGGATTCGAACTCAGCCTGAGTTCAGAGCCCCAGCTGGTTCCACTCCTCCCACAGCCTCCAAGCCATAGGTTCTGCCCCAGTACTTATTAGCTCTGTGGACTTAGACAAACCCGTTGGCTCCCGAGACCAGCTTATCTCAGAATTGTTGTAAAGATCAAAGGAGACAAAATGCACGAGCACATTGCTCTCTGCAAAGACTCTCCTGCAATCATGACGACATTGCTAACAATAACGACACTTACCAAGCACCTACTATGTGCCAGGCATGGGGCGCACTGCTTTGCAAGACTCGTTTCATTTACTTCTCACAATAATCTGTGAAGTGGTACTATGACGCACGTTCTAGGAGTGAAGAAACGGAGGCTCGCAGGGGTGAAGTAAGGGGCAAGCAGCAGGGGCCAGGCTGGGTAGTTGGGGGGGGAAGGGGGGGGAGGGGTGAGCAGCATAACCTACTCCAGAGCCCTCACCAGGAACCAGATGCTGAACAAGAAAGGTCTTCCCACTACCTTCTGTGGTTTTATTGCCTTCCTCCCCTGTGGCCACAGGGCTTAGATGCACTGGCCTAGTTTGAGACTTTCCCCTTAGATGCTGGAGCGAGAAATTGTCACTGTGGGAAGTCCTGTGTGATCTGTAGTTGAAGGAGACTGCCTTCAGTTTTTATCTGTAGCTTGTCTTTGTCCAACTGAATTGAAAGATGCTGCCGAGGACATTAACCGCTTGCTGGGGATGTGCCCCTCCTGCGTGAGGTCCCGAGCTGGGAGACAAATAGGCCCAGAGCTCCGAGGGTTCACAGTCGGGTGGGGGAACCCGTACTAGTATTTTTCTGAGCCCCATCTATGAGCCGGGCTCTGTGTTACGTCCCGGGGACACAAAGACGAGCAAGATACAATACATTGTGATGCGGGCCGCAATGAGGATGTGTCCAGGTGAATCGGGGCCCAAAGGAGAGGCACCTGACCCTTTTGGGTGGGCGTGGAACAGGTTCCAAGAGCCTCCCCAAGGAAGTGGGGTTTCAGAGCTCTGTACTGACTGTCCACACTGCTAAAGAGTTTCCATGTATATAACCTCTCATCCTCGCAGCAACAATCCTATTGGGCAGATATTTTCAGTTTATAGATGAGTATTAAGTAACTTGCTGGAGGTATCACAGCAGTAAGTGGCAGAGCCTGATGCTGATCCCAGGAGCTCGGACTCCAAGCTCACCAGACTCTAAAGTTTGTGCTCTTTCTAACATGCAGGGTTGCCGCAGAGAACACTGGGCCAGCAGCGCTCCGCTGGAGACAGAAACAGCCCACCGTGGATGAACACAGCAGGGAAGGGGCACTGCCCTGCCATCTGGAAGGTGATGTGGAGAAGGCATCACAGGCCTGCACAGGTTCTTTCCTTGTTCTGGTGCGTCCTCTGGGTCATGGACGGGGAGGAACATCCTGGAGGGTCAAGGCCATCTGCCCAGCAGTCTAGACCAGGTGAGTGTTTTCGGTGGTGAGGTAAGGTGAGGATGAGGCATCATCTTTAGGTTGTAAGAAATTGAAACCCACTCATACTAACTTGAGAAAAAGAAAGAAAAGAAAAACAAACACGTGGGGCTCCTGGGCGGCTCAGTAGATTAAGTGTTCGACTTCGGCTCAGGTCATGATCTCGCGGTTTGTGGGTTCGAGCCCCGCGTCAGGCTCTGTGCTGACAGCTCAGAGCCTGGAGCCTGCTTTGGATTCTGTGTCTCTGGCTCTCTCTGCCCCTCCCCTGCTCGTGCTCGGTCTGTCTCTCTGTCTCAAAAATAAATAAACATTAATTAAAAAAAAAAAAAGAAAAACAAACAAGAAAGGGAGTGTTTCTTTAAAGAAGTCAGGCATTTCACAGAACCCAGGCTAGAAGTGCATTGTGAGCACAGGGGGGATGGAGTGGGGGGGGACATCACTCAGCGGCCGTCTCGCCCAGTCTCCACCCTGTTCATCTTTCCTCTCTGTAGTCTGGCTTTCGCTGCCTCTGGTAGGTAGCAGGGCCGAAGATGCTTCCAAACACCTGCTCAGATCTAACATCTCTGAGCTGCCATTCTAAGTCCCCAGGAGACAATGTGATTTGTTCCCCTGGGGCCACAAGGCTAAGGCCAGGGAGTGTGGGTGTCCATTCTCAGAGAAGGCAGAGTTTGGGTGGCTGGGCAGACCCCCAAAGGTCATGCTGGAGTGCTCTGGAGAGGTGTCCAGCTCTAGATATTGTCAGCACCCATGTTCTGGAGAGACGGTGCTGAGAGGTCTGCCCTTTAAAGTAATACATTGGCTTCGCATTTATAAGTCTTCTGTGGCGTTATTAAATCCATAAATAAAGATTTAATCTTTTAAGCTCTGCATCGTGAGGGCAGAAGTTAAAGGGCAGGCAGAGGAGAGCTCATCAACGTTGGTTTGGTGGGGGTTAGGGGGGTAGCAAGGGAAGAGCGTCCAGGCTGCTGGGGCGGAGGAAGAGGGAGGAGAGGCGGCAGCTGCTGATAGGGGCTAAGGGTGGAGGGACCCCCTGGCCTGCCCTCCGACAGAAAAGCTCTTGCACTGGAGACCACTGCCTGAAGAGGCAGCCAGAGACAGGCTGGACGGCGGGTCCTCAAGAGAGCCATCCTGAAAGCTGGGAGAACTATCAGGAGTGTCAGCAGCTCTCAAAATGAGCGGGTTTTGACCTGAACAGGTAAAGAATGGGAGCACTGTTGGGGGAGGATCCCAGGAGCCTGAGGGAAGGAAGGGGCGTGTGCACAAGGAGAGGGACTGAGCCTGGGGAGGACGAGCCAAAGGGCTCTGCTTCCTGCTTAGCCCACAGCCCTGTCCCGGAGGAAGCCCCGACACCTGAATCAACTGCTTCATCCTCACATCTCTGCGCTTCCCTCCCCGCCATCCAGGGCTCACGCAACGTTGGCTTATCCTTGATGAAAATGGCAAGACGATCACTTTGGTTTCTCCGGCAGGCAGACATGAAGACCAGCACCAGGGAGGAGAAGATACTGAGCACAGAGCGGAGAGCTTGGGAGTTAGGGCAGGAGACTGGGGGCCAGAGTAGGGGAAGGGGAGCCCTCTCCACCCGGCCTTGTGATGGGGGCAACGTCTAGACTACCCATCTGGGCTGACAGCTGTACCCGGAGGCCTGGGCCGCTAACCGTCGTAGGGCCGGGTGTTGGAAGCAAATGTGGAGCTACTCTTTGAGCTTTTAGTCCCTTCTCCACCATTAGGACCTCTGCTTTCCACTGTCTTTGGTTCAACCCAAACCAGAGGTCACACCTGTCTCTGCCACGTGACGGGTTATGGAGGGTCCGACAAGGGGCGGTGAGGCTGGTGTCTGATGATAGGATTCAGCTGCCGAGACTCTCTCCTTGAGCAGCAGATAATTTAGTTTAATGAATCTGGACAGTTCACTGGATCTGCCCACACAGTTCCACTCACCTTCCAAAACGCTTCCAAAATAGCACTAGCTATTGTACAAGAGCCAAAAAAAAAAAAAAAAAAAAAGCAAAAAGTAATAAATGACAAGGCCCCGGAGATTTCTGCCCTTTCAGAAAAGTCTGAGTGAACTTTTCTGAAGAAAATTTAAGCCAAAAGAAAAAAAAAAAAAAAGAAAGAAAAGGCTGTTTTTGTCTTTCTCATTGAGGATTCAGGCCAAGAAAGATGCCCCTAAAGACAGGTGCCCACACGCGGGAGGCAGAAGGACCAGGATTTTAAACTCTGCTCCTCGGGCTGATGTCATTTACACGCCGTCTCAGAGCTGTTCTCTCCTCAGGGTCCTCCAAAAGCCATTCCTGATGTCTGCTACCCCAGCAAGGTAACTCCACAGACTCGGCCCCAGCCCCTGGCAGCTTCCGATCACACTGACGCACAGTGTCACGCGGGCAAGGAGGCCACCCTCCCCAGGTGCACCCGCACGCGCACACACAGCGACAGTGCCACGCTGCCCCTCCGCTGGGCGGGGACCCCCTCTCCCCAGGCCTCCAGTGAGAACTCCCCGTCTCCTCCACAGCCCCCCTGTGCACCGCATGCAGGAGCCAGATGTTCCGTGGGCAGCCCCCTCCGTGTGTGACAGGCGGTGATTACCGTTGCCAGCCCCACATTAGGAGAGAATTGAATGGGAGAGAGCCCCCCTCCTGCCCCGGGCTCCCCACAATAGCGCCTTTGTGAGGTGCTTCACTGCCTTTCTTTTCCTTCCTCACCAACCTACGTCAGGGGCAGCTCTGCCCCGGGGAGAGAAGAAAAGAAGACAAAAGGAGGATCACAGGGCCCTGGCTGATCCACCCTATCCTGGGCGTGGGGTGGGGGAGCGGGTGCACTTCAGGGAAAAGATGTGCTCCTTTCTCCTCCCCACAGTGAGGACTCCCAGAGCTTCCTGAGGCCTGCTCCCCCCCATAAAGGCAACAAGGTCTTGTCCATCACACGTACATGGCCTTGAGCGCTGAATGGGGGCATGAGGCTGGGTGGGGCCTGGCCCCGAGCTCAGCACATTCCTGGAGGCAGGAGTCCAAAACCCAGGGTTCTCCTCCTCTGCTCCCTCTCCCTTCCCCAGATGGCCTTCTATAATTCCAAGCCAGTGGCCAGGGCAGGAAAGGGTTAGGTGTCCAGGACTTCCTGGACAGACTCCAGCCAGGTTCCAGGACTGCAGCGGGTAGGTGGGGGTGACCAGAGGGCTGTGTTGGGAAACTGGGAAAACTAACATCTGGGGCATGGTCATCGCCCCTCCTCCTTGCCCAAACCGCAGACGCCGTGGCAGCAGGGAAATCAGAGCGGTTGGGAGCAAGCTGGGTTGTGTAACCGAGCCCTGGGGACCGCCCCAAGCTGGAGAGGGGAGTGGGGTCTGGGGCCAGGACAGAGTCCACCTCCAAAATGAGACTAAAAGTTCCTTCTGGAAACACATTTCAGGGCTCTGGTCTTCGCCCTACACTCCAAGGCGACTAGAATCCATTTTCTGGTCCCAAACCTCTGAGAACTAGAAGAATTAGAAGCTCTGCCCGCCTCGCCTCAGTCTCTCGGCCAGGGGTGGGGCACCAAGAGTGGCTCTGGGCTCTGGGAGGGGCCGCCGTGGATCAGAGGTGGGTGTGGAGAGAAGCCTCTCTCCCAGCCTCCTGAAGTGGCGGGATTCTGTGCTTCCCCAGGCGCCTCACAGTAAAATCTGTAACTGGAGAAGTCCCCTCTCCCTCAGCAAGGAAGCCCAGCCAAGTCCCTACTGTGGCTTAAGGAGTGGCAATGGGGTGGAGGAGGAAAATGGAGGGTCATGGGGAGAAACTTGATCTGAGGGCTACCCCCAAACAAACGCAGGCAGGGAGCAGTGGATGTGCCTTTTAATGCAAAATGTTGCAATACAAAACGACGTGGAGAAAGTCGTGTTCTCCAGGGTGCTAAGGGGAGAAGGGAGGCAGGGCAGAGTTGAAAAATCCCCTCCCAGAACTCTGCCCACCCCCCCAACCACCTTCCCCCCACCCCACCCCACCCCACGTGCCCGGACTCACACTGAGGCAAGAAATACTTTTTGGCTCATTTGCTGGGGTGGCCCCCATACAAGGGTCAGAGCTCTGGGTCTTTGTGCTCTCTGGTCCGAAATTCATTGACGTAAGGCAGGAGAGGAGCGAACGCTTAGGGTCTTCTCTCTTTTAGCTCTGAAAGGATTTCTCAAGATCTAAAGTCCCACAGGAAACGAAGGGGCTGTGAGAATCTGGCTTCCATTGGCTGCCAATATGGGCTCGGAACCACAACTTGCCCACATCTGGAGAATGAGAAGCAGGAAATGGTGTGGGGATATAAATGTGTGGAGGTGAGAGAGATTCAAACCCCAAAGCTAGGTCCTCAGACTTCTTCCTCTTTCTTTCTCATCTCCAGCTTATAGACAATCTGGTAGCCGTCGTCCCAGGCGTAGAGCTGGCGCTCCCGGGGGTTATAGCGGAGACTGGCGTGGGCACCGTATCGGCGGGGGAAATAAGGGAGTGCCGCCCTTTCAGGGGTCAGCGTGCCACTGGCATCAAAGGAGCACTGGATGCGGGCCCGGCTGGCAGGGCGGGTGTTATAGACAACGTATAGGGTCCCACAGATGACGAAGGCGGCCTCGGCATTCTCCCTGGGGCACGGGGTGTCCCACTGCTGCTCTGTGTCCAGCGTCTGTGGGTCCAGCTTGGCCAGACACAAGTGCCTGTCATCTTCCCGAGTGGCATAGACAGCCCAGAGGCCCTCCTCGTCGGCTGCCAGGTCAATGTACGTGTCCGCTGTCAGCCCGTATGGGGGGATCAAACCCTCCGCCGGGAATACTGAGCTGTCCACCACCGTTCGGTTTGCCAGATGGAATTTGATGAGCTGCAAAGTGTTCTCCAACTCCCCTCCCCCTCCGGGTCCTCCGGGAGGCCTCCGGGCATAATAAAGAAAGCCACCATAGACCAGCTGCCCCGTGCCTACCCAGGGGAAGGGCACCCGGACCCGGGAAGCTTTCCGGGCGGCCATGGCAAGGGTGAAGTCCCGCAGCCTCGGGAAGACGAAGGCCGTGTCGTTCTGTGTCCCGTCTAACACGTAGATCCTCTCTGTTGGCCCCATTGGATCCTTGGTCCACAGACCAGCAGGGCCACCGAACCGCTTCAGGATCTTCATTGATCTCACCTGAGAGATTGTGTAGCCACAGTCTGGAAGGAGAAAAGCACAGGGCAAGGAAATACAGGCAAGAGTTAGAGGCCCATTGTAGGAACACCCCGGGGTGGGGCCATCTGGAGGACAGTGGGCATTTGCCAGTGGATGCCTCCACTCTTACAGAGGACAGGAAAAAGGGAGCCACCGAGGCCTGGGTCCCCAGAAACTCTTGCAATGGACCTGTCATTCATTGTAGAGATTTCCCAGAGCAGATTCCAGAAGATAGCGCCAAAGCGGACTGGGGGACAAGGAGAGAAAAGGGGAAGCAGCAAGGAAACATACAGGTTCTGAGAGTGTTAGGGGCCTGCTTTTGGACCGCTTACCTGTCAGCATATCGTACTTCTCATTTCTTCTGCCCTTGCCTTTGATCCCAGGGCCTCCGGTCACTTTCTCATCAACCTCCACACAGGGTAGTGCTGGGTTCTGGGTCTCCAGATAGTCAACCTCCCGCTCTAGCCGGTCCACTCTCCCCGAGATGGTGTCAGCCTCAGTTCTGAGCGCCTCTCGCTCCTTCTCGGCCACCTCCAGCAGCGGCAGCATTTTGTTCTTGAAGTCCCTCAGCTCAGCAGCATGCCGGCTACTTTGGTCCTGGCACTGGGCCAACCGTTCCTGCAGGGATGGAGGCCAGACGAGAGGCTGAGGGGTTACAACTCCCAGGCAGGGAGAGGCCCGACCAGGGAGAGAGGAACGGGAAAAGGCACAAACTCAGACAGGCATCAACTCCCTTGCAACCCCCACAGAAAGGAAACCAGATGTTCAGAGATGCTAAATGTGTAAAACGCCCGGCTCAGATCACCTAGGCCCCTAGCCCCGCTTCGTGTCCTCCAGCCCATGTTCTCTGTGAGCAGCGCCACTGAGTCATCTGAGCCTCTGGGGCGGCCTAAGTGCGTGAGGGCAGGAAGGGGTCTCTGCTCCACTGTGCAGTTTTCCCTCGGGAATCGACAGACTTCAACTTGGGAACACCAGAGGCTTCAAACTGTTTAAAAGACAGGGAGCTTGTCCACAGGGAATTGCTCTGTGGACATGGGGAAGGAGGAGGGCTTGCAATTGCAAGGATATTCTTAGTAAAAGATAAGAGTTTTCTGTAGCTTCTTCCAGAGCCCCATCTTGTCATCCCCAGATCCGTAACACGCGGGGTGACTCAACAGGAGATGTGGCGTCCTTCCCGCCCGGACCAGGAGAGAAAGGAGTCACTCACCTCTAAGGCGGCTAGTCGGCGTTCCATGTACTCCACAAGGTGGTGCTGCTGTCCTTGAAGGGGTCGCAGCCGTGACAAAAGGAACAAGATGAGGAGAGGCGTGCAGGGCCCCATGGCAGCAGGAGAAGGAGCGTGCAGTCCTGTGCCTGTTCCACTCAAGCCCGCCGGTCAGCTTCGGAGGCGGGGTGGGGGCGGTGCCTTCTCCCTTTCTGGATCTCGGATCTCTCTCACTACTCTGGAATGCTTTCACAGTCTCTTTACCTCCCCCACCCCCTCCTCTCTGCCTGGATTGATCAAACACAGATGGCCCTATGGTAAAGCAGCCAGAAGCCTTAACCACCTCTCGCCTAGGCTGTAGGCTCACCAGGAGAGGGGAAGGAGATGAAACCCCAGGGCAGAGGCCTTGTGAGCAGTCACCCAGTAAAAGGAGCCAGCAGCGGGAGGCAGGGGTCCCAGAGTACACTCGGCAAACTCTGTTTCTGCTCCAGAATGCCTGCTTCCTTCCAGTGCTGGCTTCTTAAGAAACATCCTTCATTAATCTTTTCCTTGCCCAGCGATAATAGCATGGATTGTTTTCTGCCTTTTCAGTGGAAGCTGGGAGCAGGGGAGATGAGGTTGGAGGGGAAGAGGTGGGGGGGAAAAAGATCACAGTGGTCAAGTCTTGTCCACCTTCTTCTATAGCTCATTGGCGCCATCTTGTGATAAGCACCTGGTGTCATCACGGGATTCCTAGGGAAACCATGGCTTAGACCTCACCTCCTGTGGAAATTTTTCCACAAAGCAAGCCAAGCGGATTGAATTTACAGGGGTGTTCATAATTAAAACACAGATTAAGGGGTGCCTGGGTGGCTCAGTCAGTTAAACATCTGACTTTGGCTCAGGTCATGATCTCACAGTTCATGAGTTCGAGCCCCCCTGACAGCTGAGAGCCTGGAGTTTGCCTGGAGCCAAATCCTCTGCTCCTCTCTCCCTCTCTCACTGCCCTTCCCCTGCTCTCGCTCTTTCAAAAATAAATAAACATTAATAAAAATTTTTTTTAAACACAGATTAACCCAGAGACTACCCACTCACTCAAGGGGTTATCCCAACTCTCTCATTTAGCTTAAGTAAGAGAATATCACTGAGATTTAAACAACTAACAACAAAAAAACCCCAGATCATTGAGAAGTCAGCAAATTAATCCTTGATTATCTGGAAGTGAGATCGACAGCAGGGCCTTTCTTTTCTACCTGAATGTTTCCAGGTGTATTCTCTTACCAAAACTGGGGAATGTTCAGTGAGTTCACACTCATTTTATGCTCATTTATTCAGGAAAAAAAAAAATTTGAAAAATCTAGATGTTGCAGTCTAAATCAAAATCAATGTATCTGACTTCCCTGCTAATGGGAGAGAACAGCCTATTGATCATTTCTCTTGGTTATGGTCCAAAACCCTAAATGTGTCTCATTTCTATCTCCCAACCATGACTACAGGACCCCACAATTAATTAATGGCCACTCTACGGTCGATGTGGCCTGAAACGCATGTGTCAAAACAAATCAAACGAGTACAGCATATATTCAGAGACCTGCAGTGATCAATCTAGACAAATCTAGACAAATTTTATTCACTTTGGCATCAAGGCAGATCTAATCAGAAGGGCTCCCCCTCCAAAAGGACTATGCTTCTAATAGTGCAGCTTGAAAGGAGGGAAAAATAGCATCTTCTTGTGGTGTTCTGACCTCCAGCAATGATACTTCAGATGTTTGGTGGAACGCGCTAGGAAACAAAGTTTAATTATCCCGTGTCAGAAGTTTCTGCCTCTTTCAAAGGGCCAGAACCAGACGAGCTTAAGTTAGGGCCCTGGACACTCCATTTGTGAAAAGTGTTTCCTGCCAAGCCCCGATTTGCCTCGGTCGTGGAGGTTTGTACGAAAGACGGATTTGCCTCTAACATGCCACTCATGTTCGGATGCAACGCATTTAGCCACTCCAAAGATGCCGTCTGTTCATCCCCTTTGCACCCCTCTAAACAGAAGTCAAAAACAGCCACATGAATCAGAAAATTTACCCATTTTATTGATGCATTGCAATTGCTCTACGTTTTACCATATTATGTAGAAAATACTGAAAATACAAGCTACTTTGTAAAACCAAAGACAAACATTGAATCCAAAGATAAACTATGTTTTACACAATGGACCCTTTTCCCGTAGTTAGTATTAAATTTTAAATATCTATTTCTTTTGTTAAAATGATTATTTTACATACTCCCTAAGTACATCTGCATTACAAACATAGCTCGATAATTCTCAGAAACTGTTTCTAGAGGCTTGTTGTAAAAGGAAGCGCACAACCAGAAAAGGGAGAAAGCAAAAAAAGTTTAAATCGCACACAATAACTAGCATATCAAATACATTTAATAAAGTTGGAATTCCATTGCAATATCAAGGATTCAAAGCAGAAATACTAACATTACATATAATGTACATATAATGTACTGCTACATGTAGTGAGATTATTTTTCAAGCTGAATCAAAACCACACGTTATATAAAGTTTAGCAACAAACGACCATGTAGACATGCCGCACCATCCATCAGTTAAAAAAAAAAAAACAAAAAAAAAACCCAAAAACCAAAAACCAAAATAAGGAAGCAGGCTTGGGCCATTCCTGTCACCGAGAGGCAATTTCATTTCCTATCCTAAAACAAACCAACCTAACCAGTGGGTTTTTGCATAATAATGCTGAATAAAACACACATTACTGTGCTTGCCTGGCTAAGGGCAGTCGAGCTGAGCCCCTCTAGTGGAGGACGATGGATGGCCAGAACTGTTTGAAATGGAGTTTTTATTCCTGGGGCTGGTATCTGAGCTGAGCACTGACAGCAGTATCCCCTCCTGGAAGCTATTTAAGCTCTGGAGTGATCAAGTGTCCCGATGAGCCCAGAGTGGCTGTACTTAGACCGTCCCCGCTTTCCCTCTCACCGTGAAGGGGAGAAGCTGGAAATACAAAGTTCAGAAAGGACTTAGAGCCTTATGCTGGTCTGAAGTTAGGCTGCTATAACCCAGGCGGGCTGCTCACCGAATTCGCAGGGCTTCCCCCCGCCCTGTCAGGGCTGGCAATGTTAATAAGCCCCAGGGACAGAATCTAAAGCCACATTGAGCACATATACATTCAGCAGACACAGATGGATATTTATCTTGGTAAATCTGAAATGCCAATTTGCAGACTAAGGCTGAAAATTTCTAAAATTCTTAAAGCCACACACACAGCTAGTAAGGTGATTAAGATAACCCTACAAGTTCTTGGTATTTATTGTCTTTTCCCCATGAAGTTAATGAGACTCGTATCTTAACTGGTAACTACTTACTGGACAGGGGGGCAGGAGTGGAGTGTTTTGTGGTTTGTTTTTTTTTCCTGCATCTCATTTGTTACAAAAACAACAAATCTTATCCCTTGTAGAGGAAAGCTAAGGGACAAAACATGTTTCTACTAGAAACCAGATCTGCCTTTGAGCAAGAAAATCAATGTGTGCTTGGCAAAAAAGGAAACAGAGATCACACACGTTGACCAGAAAACCGTATAACGCTAAGTGACGGAAACTATACAAACTGCTTGGGTATCTTCACCAATACGGTGGCGCAAACACAGCTCAAGAGAATGACCAAAAGGAAAAAAGAAAAAAGAGGAAGTAGAAAACACCAACATGTTCCTGGTAGGCTGTACTGACTATGCCCCATCGTGGAAGCCCTTACTCTTCGCAATGAAGAAACTCCAAATACCTTGACAGCTCCTCGGTGCTCAGCCTGGTACAGAGCTTGCTGACCAGGCTCCATGAAATCTCCCATCTCCATCCTGCACCTCCTGACACCATCTCTACAAGGAACCAGTCCTAGACTTAGCCCTCCAGTACAAAATTTTCAATTCAGATGGAACACTTCTACATCTCAGAGTTAACCTTCTTCCCCCAAATCTTTTATGGGCAGGAAACATCCCCATCCCCAGGACCCTCCACTTGATCCAGATCCATGCAGGAGCTGAGAGTACAAGGACAATTTCACAGCCCCAAGAATGTACAAGTTGTTAAAAAGAAACCTCAACAGCCTGATGACTGAACAGGCTTTGGTTCCTTCTTAATATTCTTCACCGGCTCAGAAACCTTTCTGTGAGTTCCCGGTCACCAGCGGCATCACAAAACTCCTCCTCGTAGTATGGGGACATGGTAAGCAATACAACAGGCTCTTTGGTATAAACAGATCTGTTATAGGTTTTTTTCAACAAGCAAATATTTTACTAGGAATGTCAACTATTTGCAGGAAGGACTGCCACATGGGAAAAGGAAAAAAAAAAATCTCATTCTAAAAGTGATTGCACATACTCTGAAAGAAAAGAAAAGAAAAGAGAAGAAAAGAAAAAGAAAAAAATCACATATTTTTATATTGGCTTGACTCCTCTCACCTGCTTCCCAAATTCCCCCAGAAGCAAGGTGGCAATGCACCGTGAGAGAGAGAACCACATGGGGAAAATGCTTCTGTGAGAACCCAGCTGAGATTCCAAATTGGAAAGGGGCAGAGGTGGTGGTAAAGGAGAAAAGCTGCTGTTTTTATTTTTCAATGTCGGCAGGAAAACGGACAACAATGCATTTACACGACACAGCTACTAATCCTGTTCTGATAAATCCCAGTGAACAGCTTAGGGTCCACAAGGGCTTGCTGGTCCATCCTAAGGCAAGCTCACTGTAAACTCTATGAACCACTACATTATCATATAAGGCACTACAATAAGGGAAGGAGGAGAAAGGGAAGAAGAGACACACACTGAACAACTCCTCACCAGACACACCTGTGCAAAACAATTCCAAGGGTCTCCTCTCCTTGCAGGCAATGCCCCTGCTCATTCAACACTACAGTAATATGCTCTAATATAATTGCAATTAGTTCACATACATTCCAACAAGTATCAGTTCATTTTGGTTTAAATACAATGGAGACATCAATTCCATCTCCGGGGTAACACTGGAGGATCAGATACACACTAAATACACAATTCAAGTGTAATCACTACACATTTGATTACAAATGACATTTTGGGTTAGCAGGAAAAATTGCTTGTTATATTTTTCTAATCAATATGTACATATTTAATTATGCAAAATATTAAAACACCACCATTACAAAACTTCTAAAATATTTTTAAATTCAGTAATAAATTTTTAAAATATTTTTTGCAATTCCTACATGCACTTATTGTATAAGTCTTAATAAGAGAGCATTCAATTTGCTGCTGGCATACAAAGGAAGCTACTTTAAAGTATAAAAGCTATACACAACGTTCTTATCTGGTTTCATATTCTTTAGCTTTCTCCCCAAATAAATCACATAGAACAGAAGGGAGAGATGAGGCAAAGAGAGAGAGGTGTATTATTGAAAATTCATGTTAATCTTGAGGCAAAGCTCACCGATGCCAACAACCTTTAGGCAAAGCTCATCAATACCAGTCTCGCATAATACAAAGAGATTTTGCATATAATAAGACAATCACCACCATACAATAATAACCACCGTAATGGCTTTTCCAATAATAACATTTAAGCTGAATCAGAGAGAGAAGGACTTTTAAAAAATAACTTAAGAAGAATGCATGGTACTTCATTTAAAAAGAACACCTAGTGCTTTCACGGTAGGTATGGATTCTCTCACACTAAGTTACCAGCAAATGGTGAGCTGCCTTTTTAACACACTTTAAAATAAACACAGGAGCAACCGAGAGAATCCCAACAGTAACACAGAGAGCCGTATATAACCAGTTTTGCAAAAATAACAATTGCCCAGTACGTTTAATGTGACATGAAAACAAAACTGAAACGCCGTTAAGTCTAATGTCCCATAAAGAAAGGTAAAATTTTGAGGAGAAATGCCTGATAGTCAAATGCAGACTTGGGTGCGCTGCGCTTAAAACAGGCAAGTGAGTCTTGGTTTTCAAACAAGTACAAAGTATCGATTTCTCTTTTCTCACTTGTTACCAGATTTCAAGTCCTTCTATCAGCATTTTTCCTCTGACCAGCAATTACAATAAAACAAAGTTAAATAAAGAGGGGCTTCACTCATTTTAAAAACATTTATAGAAATCAAGTCAGAGAGAAAATATTTTTCAAAGGGTAACTTCAGAATGATCTCTCTTCCTTGGTAACTGCAGAAGATGGGCATCTGAACTCTTCCAAATACCAAAAATGCTGTCACAAAAATAAAGAATTTAAAAATAGGGCAGACTTTGGGAGACTACAACAATGCAGTCAACACGAAGACAGGTTTCCCCAGAGAAAACCCTTCTGCTTCAGTGGGCCCCTGCAGAACAAGTTGCTGGCTAAGGAGTTTCAAGAGGGGATAAGGGAGGAGCTCATCATAGCCTGTTACTAAAGATTCTGGGCCAGGAACAGGCAGCCATGACACCTCCCTCCCTCTGCTCACCAACTACAAATAGGAATACTGGCTGATCTTGGTAGGACTCAGTGGGTATCCAGTGTAAATGGCTGAGCCTCGGGAAGACCCAATGTAGGACTGGGTGGCAAACTGGTGTTGGTACTGAGCAGGGGCCACACTGGCAGAAGTGAGAAGGCTGGGCCCAACACTGACGGGGACCTGATGCACCAGAGTGCTCGGGTGGGCGGTATAGGCTGCGGCATGCCTTGAGGAGCCCTGGGGGGAGAAGAGATGAGCAATGGAGCTGGTGGAGCCTAATGCAGCAGCAGAGGTGGGGGCAGCATACGTATACAGGTGAGGCTGGCTCGGCAGGTGAGCAGGGGCGGGGGCCAGGTGTGGATGCCCCGTCGAGTGTAGCGGGCTGCCGTGCTGGAAGGCGTAGGGGGCTTGGGAGAGCGGGGCCACAAACGCCTGCTGCCTGCGGGGCGCAGGGTTGCTGCTTCTCTCCTGCGAGGTTGGAGCTGACGATGACTGCTGGTTCTGGAAGGAGGAAGAAGGGAGTGAGGAACCTTGAGGTCATTCTGGTTCAGAGCACCAAAGGCCAAGTTGAGAGCTGAGGTTCTAACCTGTACTGCTCCTGGGCTGCCACAGCACAGAATCTCCCAGCCTGGCAATGCCGTCAGAAGTCAGCCTTCATCCCTCCACCTCTCAGCAGAACAGATCCTAACCCAGCCCAGACAGCAGCAGTCTGCTCTTAAGTGTGACAGAGGCAAGGGGTTGGGGGGGGGGGGGGGAGGGGGATCGAGAGGTCACAGGGTTACCCGCTCCTGCAAGTCAGTACCTGTTGACTCAACTCACCCTATTCTGGCGCCAGTGAATTTGAATTTTTCCTAACCTTTCTTTCTTGCCATTGTTTTCTTTTGTTCTCCTCTAAGTTCTTCATATCCCTCTTGGCTTGTGGAGCCTAAAACACATGCACTAACTCGAACTTACATTTGCACTTGCATGTGCTTTTCTCTCTCACACACACAACACATACTCACTCACAGTTACCCCCTCATATACACACTTTCTCACCACTGGTAGACATCATACAAGCACCGGAATTTTAGCTGAGGAAAGAGTGAATAGTGCCCTTCCCCGCTGCATCGGAGAATCGGATAGTAGGGGCGGGGGGGCGGCGGGGGGAGGAAGCAAATCCCAGACTCAAGCCAACACATAGGACTAGAACCAGTTTTTCACTGTCTCTTGCCTCAAGTAATCAGTGTGAGGCTCAGGTTATTTATGACCTGGGAGATAAAGGAAGAGAATTTGGTCTCAAAGCATGTGGTAGTACAGAACTAGGCACGGACTAAAGTATCCGAAGCTTTCTGAATGCTAGACATTTCTCTAAGCTTCCAGGATAGACTGGCAAAATCCAACAGAAAACCTGGAATGTACATCAACACACTTCTAGAGGGAATAGAGACACAGCACACGCGGGTATGACGCAGGCCACAGAACACCAAACTGACTGACACAAGAGGGGCTTCATCTGGCTTTATTCAGCAGTCCAGCCAGAAGCAGGGTTCTCCAGAGAGTAACAATAGGGAGGGCCCCAAACAGAAGGCAGCAGCCCCTAGCGCTTACCTGGCTAAGGTTGAGTGGCTGTGCCGCACTGGTCCCCCCGCGTTGAGCTCGATACCCTGTGGGAGTGATACAGCATCCAGATGACTGCCCGCTCACTGAGGCCACTGGCTTGGACTTACTGCTCAGGAGACCTAAAAACAGATCAGACCTGACTTAGTTATGAGTAGACATCTGCTCGGCAGAGCTGAGTTAAACCTCAGATGGCACCACGTTAATCAGTTCAGGTTTGTACAAAGTTTGCAAGAGTTAAGGTTTCATGTATATCTTATTTCCTCAATTACATTTACACCAGAGAAACAAAAACCATACAACCCATTTCTTTTCTGTCTTGCTACAAAGCTCCATAAAGGGTCTTCGAAAGGCTCACTTTCGTAAATATTATCTAATCTCCTGTAATGTGCAAGGCACTACTGGAAATACAAAAACCAGTAGGACATGGTCCCTACCCACAAGGGGCCTAGAGTCTTATGGAGGAAGGGGTTAAACAAGTACAGACATGACAATCGGAAGCTGAGTAAGATGCTGGTAATACTTAGGACATTTAGGTGTCAAAGGGGCTTTGAAACAAGTCTAGATCTTTTTGGGCACTCACTATCTTCAAATTCTAAGAAACTGCAGGGCAGTTAGCTTTAAGCAAGATCAAGGTCAACCTGTTGCTTCCTTCTGCGGTCCCACCAGGAACACTGGAGCATTTACTCAAGGATTTGTGGAGTAGCCTATATTCTTTGGACCCAACAGTGTAAAGAGCTCCTAACAATGTTGTTCAGTAGCCTGGCATCAGGAAGTTCTGCCTTGTCTGCAATGGGACAGCTGCCTATTGCTGAACCCTGTTTATGTCTCCGGCAGTAGCATAATTCACAGTAAGTCACCAACTCATGTAAGTGCAGCGCTGATGGCTATACTGGCACCAAAAACTGAAGCTCCCCTCCTTTGGTGTAGAGAGCTGCCCCTGTCTAGAGCTGCCTAGACAAGAACTACACTTTCCGGGCCCCCTGGCCTCTAGGTGGGGCCATGTGATTAGTTTCCACTCTTTCCAGGGCTAGAGGTAAAGAAATGTGGGTCCCTCCTCCAAACTCTTTCTCCTTCTCATTGGAGGCCGAGGATTTCTGGGCTCTGATCCTTAACTCACCACAGGCCCATCCAGAAGGAGCACTAGCACTGGGAAGTCATGTGAGGAAGAAGCGAACTTCTATTATGTCCCCAAGGGAAATGTGGGGCTTGCTGTTACAACTAGCTTTACCTGATAACTGGACCAGAGAGCCTAAGCCCAGCACCTAACTGCAAAAAGGATGGTGGAAATTAGGTTGATAATAAAAACCACAAAAGTATCACTGCTATGACACTGGGTAAGAAAAGATCTAAGTACATATCATTTTCTTAAAAGATCTTTTGCAGTCATTTTTAATATTATCAGTTCCTAGTCACACTGGATTGTCAAATTCAAATTACCTGTGGCAAAAAAAAAAAAAAAAACATTGCCTGCTAATTCTTCTGGCCATACAATGGCTCTGGTCTGCCTTCTCCCACCAACAGTGAGTATATTTCTGGGACTACAAAATTCATTTTTATGTTAATCCAAACAAAATAAACATAGTATGATAAACTGATTGCCAAAAACAATTTCACACAACAAGCAACTGATTTCTGAATTAAGTAACTGGTCTCTGCTATTGGCATAAGTAGGTCATAGCAACGTATTAAGGGTACACACGTCAAAGGAGAATTCAACTGTAGCTGTGAAGATGCTCACCTGAGGCCTGGGTTGCTACTGTGCAGTCACCAAGCTGAGTTTTCAGAGGAGGCACAATGATGGTGCGGGTGCCAGCGCCATCCCCCACAACTCTGCCGGGCCCCTCCACAAGGGGTCCACTATTGCCCCGGAGAGCACTCAGGGTATCAGTGGAATACGGGCTGCTCAAGGAAGAGTCAGAGTCTGGAGAATCATTGACAGTGACATAACTGATGACATTAGACCTTGCCTTCAGGCCAGAGCTGAGGAGAAGAAAATACGTGAAAATTCAACCCATTTCTGGCAGTGTTTCTTTGATAATCTCCGGTCCTCCCATGATGACAATGATGATGACGACGACTATGACAGTAGAATAATTCTAGCAGCAGCAAACTTCTGAGTGCTTATCATGCATCAGGCACTATGCTTACACTCTACATACTGTCTCACCGAATCCTCACAACACTTCTATGAAGTTGGTACTATCACCCCCGTTTTGCAGATGAGGAACCTGAAGCACAGAGAGATTAAGACACTTGGCCAAGGTCACTCAGTGATGAGCGGTAGAGCCAGGATTCAGAGCTGGGACACAATGATGCCAGCACACGTCTCCTACACCTCTTCCACGGCCCGTTAGCCATTTCCGCTCCTGACTGTCTCCACAGTATTCTTCAGGCACCACTCTTCCCCACAGCATCCTGCTAGGCTGTAAATGGTACCTTAGTATGTCTAGTCAAACTTCTCACCACACTTTTTTTTTTTTTAAGTACTTTCACAAACTGAACCCCACCTTCCTAATTTTCCTGATTTTTTTTTCAATAGGCTTGGCTCCAGTCAAAGCCATCCTGCTGGGTTATGTAATTTTTGCCACTATAAGGCCACTTTTCCTCACTGGAAAGTTTAGTTTTCTTCCCCAGATCAGTTCAGAAACCGCTTTCAAAACTTCAAGTCCACTTGCCATTTGTAAATACCATGTGTAAACAGCTCTCTTGAAGTACTTCATTCTAAATTCGCTCTCTAATTTCATTTAAGTTTCATTTATATATAACTCTGTAAAGTCTCATAAGTTACTGTCATGTGTGAATCCTACTTCCTCAGGGAAACACGGGGTTATTCTCTCTTCTCTCCTCTAACACTAAAGGACCAATGAAGAAAGCAATATAGAACAATCAGAGCAGTTAACTCTGCTAGCACTAAGAGAGAGGTGCATGTAGCAGTTCTTGAACGTATCCACTCTCTCTTGGTTAACTGCCCAGTTAAGAACTTGGATTAAGGTGCTGAGATAAGAGGAAATTATCTGGTACTTATATTCTTCAATTTTCAGACCATACGGCAGAAGGAGAAAAAGAAGGCAGCCCTACTCAAAGTTCCACCTCTTCCAAAGAGGCCTTTGCAGATTAAGAAATTACAAATAACTTCCTATCTACTGGTTTGTTTCACTGTTGTTTATATGCTTCTGCTATGGCATCTATTTTCAGACTCTAAAGGTCCTTAAAAGCAGGGGATCATGGCTATGGTATAATGTGCATTCCAAACCAGAGTAGCTGAATATGAAGCAACTTAATATCCACTTTCTAGCCAACATAACTGAAAGACTGACGCTCAGTCTTGGAACATGTCAACGACATGTCAGACAACATGATGCTCAGTTATGGAAACTTGAGTGTTCTGACTCATGCGTCCAAGGCCATGCTTCCGAATACCTTTTTTCAGTCCTTCCTTTCAATAGCCCAAACACCTGCCGGGAGCCACGAGTCTAAGACTTAAGGGTAGGAGCCACTGAGCCAGGGAACCATTTACCTATCTTACTTACCTATTGGGCTTATACTTGTTGTCCTCTTCCTCATCAGTGTCACTGCGGATGGTGATGACACTCACAGGAGGGCTGGGAGTATCTGGAATGATGATTGGCTGATGCTGATCTGAGACAGGGACTAGAGAGTTATAAGAAGATGTGGTACGGAGGGGACTGCTCCCAACCAGAGAATAGACTTGAGAAGGCAGAACATCCAGAGAGGACCTGTGGAAAAAGGTCACAAGAAAGACCGCTCAGTTCTTGACCCCCAAAACTATCCATCTTTCCCTAGAACTCTTTCCAGCTTGCTTGCTTTTTGATTCCTTTTTTACCTGATCATTAAGCCAATACACTTAACTACAAAAGTTCCAATAACAAACTAACCGCTCTAGTCAGGATTTCCGGGGACAACAACCCTAAAATACAACACACATTTTGGGTATGCCCATGGTTAAATCTCACCCTGTAGAGTGGCCAGAAAAACAGACACATTGGCCTAAAGAAGGCCTGGGTTCAGAGGGGCAGCAGAGAGAGGCTCTGCATATCCAGGACACACCTGATACGCGTGTCCAAGCAGAAAGGTTAGCTCCAGCACAGATGGCAGCTACCTGCTGCTTCACACCACAAGCATCTGTACCACAGCGCTTTAAATGCTGGCAGCATCTCTCTCGTACTGGCGATTTTGACCACCAGCTCTCACACAGACTTACTTAGAAGAGACTGGAGCAGACTGCTTATTCTTCTTTGAAGGGAGGGAACCGGATTGCTGTTGTCTGACAACATGGGCAACACCAACATTCAGGGGCTGAGCAGTGGCCAGCGTCACATGGTTCGTCAGCAAGGACGGCTGCTGCATGATAGTGCTGTACTGGCTGCCATGAGAGTGGGCATTCCTGTATCAACAGAAACACACACAGAAGACTGAATGCCTAAAACACTGGGACATGAGGACCAAACAGGCATTAAAAGCAATTAAAACAACCAAACAGAGCTGCATTTTATTTTTAAAATTGGGCACCTGGACTACAAGGCTCTAAGTTTTCACCATATGGTTTCTTATTGCGTAAGTCTTTAAATCTGAAGTAAACGATTCCTGATCTCGGAACCTACTGTCTTCCTGTATTCAAAGTTTTCTCATTACCCCATCTCCGAGACTGATAAGGTTCTTTTCTTAAAGAATCTGAAACAAAGATACATCTCTCTTTTATCTTCGTCCCAGTCATCATCAAGCACTCCTACCCTAAGGGAACTACGCTTGCAAATATCCCAGGGAGGAACACAGGATACTTGCCTCCAGTCTGTGAGCTGCTGGCCACTGCCCATGGCCTCTGGAATCACTGCTGCGGGCTGGACAGAGTTGTGCAGAGCTACCCCAGGCAACTGTTGCCAAGTTGAAGGCAGGAGAATTTGTTGGGTTCCTCCAGGCCAAGCCTGCTGTAAGGAAACACACACAAAAAGATCCAGACTTGACGCATTCTTGGCTTTTTCTTTTGTTTTTTAGATGAAAGAAAAATTCATATCTTTAAAGAAGTTGCTTGTAGATTGTTAACTTGCAGAGATCAAAAAAGAAAAGTCAGAGGGGCTCAAGGTTACAAGTCTTGTGAAGAGGGAAAGAGAACATGTTGCTTTCTCTCAGCCACCTCTATAACATGACCACCAGGGTATTAAAGAAAAGAGGATCCCTGTGGTTAAGAGTTCCTATTATACTGTAGAGCAAAGGAGTCCAAAAGTTCAGAGGTAAGCTCTGGTTAAACGATGGAGTATCATTTTTCCAACGATTCTAACAATATCCCTAGAAAGAGTTAAGACAGCTCCCTTGAGATTAAAAATAAGAATTAAAAATTTTAAGTGCCAATCAGTTAAGACATGAGGTCAATTCAACCCATAAAACAGAGGGGAAAATTGTGCCTTTTTAAAAGGGTAGAACTTGGAAAATGGAGCCAGATGTGGATGACCAAAGGCCAAAATCCTTTGGCCAACAAGCTTATGCCAGCAAAAGAAGGCTAACTTCATCATATACGGCCACGTGATAAATTAAATAAGGCAGCAATTAAAATATTTATGAAATAGATGCAGAGAGCACCATATTTTGTTCTTAATAGTTACCTAAAATATACTGTTTAAGGTATCATCTGCAGAAACATACTTCAACATAAAAACTAATCACTATAAGAAAATACATCATTTCTAGTTTTTAACAAGCACTTGCCATAGACAGCAACAAATATGTTTTCTGAACTTCTTACAGAAATTCTGGCATTTTCTGAAAAAAAGGGGAACAGATTTGAAAGTTTCCTTTTTAAACTCAAATTCTACAGTACAATCACCTACAATGCTTGGGTACATATGGTTCTTTTCTTGAATTTCAAACTGCAAGGCCATCAACACACTGTTTTAAAAATATTTCTGCAAGTAACAGATCCACTTGTTACAAATACCGGTTCCAAACAAGAAGCCTTCAAAGCAGAGAAACTGCATACACATCTGCTATCATAAGCAGAATTTAAAACAAAATAAAACATAACAAAAAATAAGAGAAGTATGTTAAGTCACACCATGCGTCTTTCCATAAGCCAACACCTGCACAAGACAAAGCATGTAGTTTAATACAGAGCAAGAAATAACATTCCAACGTGAGGCAGAAATCTGGCGTTCCAAGCGACGAACTGTTTTGACAGAGGAAGAACAAAAATATGCAAAGCTTAGCAAATGACTAGTGCAAACTTAAGAGAAGCAGCAAAGGAGAAGTATCAACTGACATTCTCAAAACTATAGGTGAGCAAGTTAAAACCAGTGGCTTGGATCAATCAAGCTGGAAATATATCTAACTTCCCTGCACTCAGGTTTTATGCTTATGCTATAATTCATGTGGAAGTGGACAAAGACTTTTAAACTAAAAACCAAACAAACTCCAACAACCAAAGTGTGTCTCTGGAAGTGTTTACACTCACACGAATCCTTGAGAAACAACAAAAGAAATGTAAAGCCACTTTGAAAGATGTAGATATCAGTATTCAATAGTATCGATAAGGTTTTCAAAAGCCTTCCTACTTTTCAATTTCAAGTAATGAAATGCCGGATGTCCAATAAACAATTCTAACTCCCCCAAATAAACCAAAACACATCCAAAGATCACTCTAAAGGTTACAAATCCTGAAATACACCTCAAAGTCCTACTTGTTTTTCCTATCTCTAAGCCCCATACTACTACATTTGCTGCTGTATTTAATAGCTTTTCCCCAGGACTTTTAGTAACAAAGGTCTTGTATTTGCATAAAGTTTTTCAGCCATATTTTTGCCTTTGTATAAAGACCTATTTGTAAGGTAATTAATTTCTCCATAAACTCCTAAAAATGAGCTCACCTTTAATCTCAACCAACAAATGAAATATCTCAAAAGATTCTAAAGGGGATATCTTTACATGGAAAATATAAGCTGCCACACGGATCACAAGTGGCAAAAAGAGTTATCTTCGTATGTTCATATTAGGAAAGTTAACATCAACTGGTAAAGCAATACATTAAGAGCATCTTAAACATTTCTACGTGCACAAAAGTTTTAGAAGCTTAAAATAGCAAATAAAGAAGGAAGCTAACTTGCCAAGGAGTTCAAATTTTGGCCATCCGGATACCTGTAGCTGAGCCAAACTAAAAGCCATTTCCTTCATTCTCAGGGACCAGAGGATAAAAGGGCAGAAAACAGATAAGTCTTGAAGCTCTTCTGAGGCTACACCAAGAGCTTTTATCACACTAGGCTGGCAAAGAAGAATAAAGGGACCTGGCTCCTTACAGAGCCACACTGAGTATCAGAGTCAAACAGTGCTTCAGGAAATGTTGGGGAGGAAAACAATGAGACATTAAAGATGTAGCAAGAACACAGCCACAAGATGGCACATGCTTCCATGCCCTCTGCAAAGACTAAGTTAAAAAAATTTTTGTTTGAAAAATGAGAAAAACCAGAAGAAAACAGAACAAAAACAAACAGGAAAAAAAAAAGAAAAAAGAAAAGAAAAGAAAGAAAGAAAGAAACCAAAGAAACTCCGTTAGTAACACAATCAAGTGAGGGGAATTACCAGTACAGCGGCAGTCTGTTCAACCAGCGCCGGCCGGCCGGCTGCGCAGCTCAGAGTAAAGGGCACCGCGTACTGCGGTGTGATGGTGGCTACTTGAGGGTGAAGAGTTGCTACCATTAGTGGTGTACAGCTTCCCTGAAACGTAGATTAGGCAGGTGAGTGAAACAAACACGGAGGCAGGTCATCTGGATTCAGAAGGGTTTCTCACTCCCCCCAAGATATTACCAACAAGTAGGAATTTCGTATCACCTAAAATGCACGTACAAACACAGCCTTCCCCTTCAGCTCTGCACAGCGTCAGCCCACTGGGTCAAATGTCAGTGGCCTAAAGCAATAAAGTATGGGAATCCTTCTTGGGCCAGATTCAGAGGATCAGTTAAAACTCCATCAACAAAGGCACGTATTAAGAATTCCCCTTCTTCCTCCTCACAAA
The DNA here is from genome assembly GCF_027475565.1 of Acinonyx jubatus. NCBI lineage: Eukaryota > Metazoa > Chordata > Mammalia > Carnivora > Felidae > Acinonyx > Acinonyx jubatus. The sequence goes on along the minus strand of NC_069381.1, from coordinate 95,818,779 downwards.
ATAAGGGTTTTGGACCTCCAGATTTCCTGTGTGTCATGGGCCACAAACATTTACACATAGAAAATTGAAAATGTGGTATCTGTTGCTTGTATGAATATTTCGTGATTCTCTTGCCCGTCTTAGTTGCATGTTCCATGGCACGTAGAAAGTGTTAATAAGGCTTTCTACAGCCTAGTTAAACACACAGAATGAAGGAATTGTAATACTCGAAGAGGCATCCTGATATGATCCAGCCTCTCCGCCATGATGTAATTCTGAAAGAGTGAGCGAAGGGGACATTAAAGGGAACCAAAGGGGAATGCTTCGTATTTAGAATCGAGATGTTGCTATGTATGTACAAAAAATTAACTTCATCCCACAGAATCTGAGGCAATTCACTCAGAACATGATTTCTCAAGGTCTGGGTATTTATCCACATAAATCTAAGGAAGACACCAGCAGAGCTACAATAGTGTTAGGTATGAGTCATCATTCTATTATAGAGGTTTCACTTGAAGTCCACTGAATCATGACCAAGAAAGATCTTACAGTCAAAGCAAATACCATCTTCCAGGACAAAATATCTGATTCTCAGTAGTGCTTCAGCAACATCGAGTATCCAAGCTGCTATGGCTTTTACCTGCGTAAGAACTCCCGACTGTATCTGTAGTGGCTGAGCAGCTGGCGCCTGGGGTACAATCGGCACCGCATTATCCATCCTCACAGGGAACCCAGAATGCTTTGTTGTTGCTTGTAGTCCAGCTGTAGAAAACACCACCACAGTTAAACTGCTTTGCTGGGTCTGCGGTGTTGTTTGTTTAGGGGCTTTTGTTTGTTTGTTTTTAGCTTTTCTGTTCAAAGAATCCATCACCCAGGTTAGCTGTACACACTGAAGACAAAGGAGTTTCATAGAAGTCTAGGGAGTTAAGAAAGGGGAGACTGGTTTGGCTCCCTTCAGGTTAAATTAATGGGAAAATGTTTGATACAAGAACGGATGGTTTAAGGGAACTCTAAAATTATTTTTTACCTTACAACACTTATAATACTCATCCTATTCCCATTAATAGCATAGGCAAAAGCAAACAAAAAACCTATACTTAAGTTGCATTCACCTTTTAATTCATTGGGGGAGGGAAAAAACTTGGGTTTTTTAAATGTAATTTATTAAAAGCAATGACTTGAATATAATTTTAACTTTTGCTTAATTATGACTCTTAGTTAAGAAAAAATACGAAAAGCTCAAAAATTTATCACCTGAGTTATGAGTTACCCTTTGAAGATGTTTTACCTTACTCCTCAGAAAATATAACCCAGTTAACAAGTTACTTACACATTTTATCTTTAACTGGTATGTGGACTGAAGAAATTATAACCCAGGATAAAAAATATTAAAAAGGAGTCATTTTGGTTTACACAAACACTTTTTCTACTTATTTTAGAAATCTACTTTTGCTATTGACAGCTTTTTAGTAAGGCTCTTCTGCAACTAACTATGGAGAGGTAAGAAAATTAAGAACTTTTTGCTGCCTTTAAAACAGTGACCATATCTATCTTTTTATTCATTATGCTCTGAGCACAAATGCTGAATAAATCCTTTCTACAAATCAGAATTTCTCATTCAGAAGCAAAGATATTTCTCCTTCTTGTCAAGCATTGAGAAGAGACACTTCAACTTCCTTTTAAACCTGCCCTATACTGCCTGGGTGGCTCAGTCGGTTAAGTGTCTGACTCCAGCTCTGGTTATGATCTCACAGTTTGTGAGTTCCAGCCCCATGCAGTGTCGGGCTCTGTGCTGACAGCTCAGAGCCTGGAGCCTGCTTCGGAATCCGTGTCTCCCTCTCTCTCTGTTCTTCCCAGCTCATGCTCTGTCTCTCTCTCCTTCAAAAATAAATACAAATTAAAAAAAAAGCTTTTTAAACCTGCCCTACCAAAACCCTCAATGTGGAGAATTTAAGTTTCTATTACCCACTAATGGAAGTTTCTCTAATTCACTAATTCCTGCATTTTTGTTAAGTGGGGACACAAACATGTTATTTTAATTAGAGATCTTCTTCAGTGACATTTTCTAACCCATCGCTAATTTCTCTCAACATTGTTATGGAGATGCCAAATAAGCATAACTCCTAAACTCTAACACTGTAGGTTTTCAGCAAGCCTTCTAATTTTCTATTTCAGTGACTTACAAGTATTTTAGAAGATCTCATTCTGGAAAACACAATCCAGGAATACACAAAGTAAGAGAGACAAGTCAAATCAGAATTAAAACACTCTTAACAATAACTTTTTTTTAAAAGTGCTTCTTACATAAAAATAAAAGGTAACAAATCCAGATATCCACCTAAAAAAATCTGCCAGCCATTCTTCTTAAGGCTATGCTATCTAATAGGAAAGCTAAGCAACATCAAAATTCTTGTCTAAATTCCCACAACACTACAAGACAACATTATTGTCATAGACCTCCTACAACTGGGCAGGAACAAAGGAGGTAAAATTTAGGAAGAAATGTTCATGATAGAAGTTCACCTAGGAGTCCCAGAATAATGAAGTAAAGGGGACAAAATTACAGAATGATAGTTACCACTGAGCAAAACGTAGATCTATTTTGGGCAATCAGAATAGTACAGAAAGTAATATTTATAGTACTGACCTACAAATGTAACTAAATAAGTAACAGATTGCTATTGTAATTTAGGCTAAACCACAGCAGTTAAGCTAGTTTAAAACTAGCTTCTTCAGGAAACTACAAGTGGAAACAACCAATTACTAAAAGTAACACTTTTGGAAGGTTCTCCCTGAACCCTGAACTAAGAAATGATTAAAGTTTTGATTTGTTTTGTTTTTGATGAATACAACTTGTTAAATAAAAATCCATGGAAAGTATGGGAGGAAGAATAAAACTGTCTAATTGATGAGGGTCTATTTTTCTCTAAGTATAGCATCTTATAACAGAGCAGATGGTAAAAGAAAAGGAGGCAACCTGGAATATAGGACTGCTGGGCAGAATCCAGCATACGGCTGTGGGTGCAAATCAACTGACAACTCTTAACAGCAGAGTTTAAATACTGAGAGGTGGTACAGAATACTTCAAAATGCGTAAGCTACCCCACCACCTGGGTTCAAACCCCAGGTGCATAACCCCGCCGCCTGGGTTCAAATTGCAATTCCACCACTAACTAGTTATTAAGTCTTTAGGCAGATGAGAGAATCATGCTCAATTTGCTCATGTATAATCGGACATAATGACACTGGGTCACTTCCTAGGGTTGTTTGTGAGGGTGAATTAAATACATGTAGAAGCAGTCAGAACATTATGTGGCATGTAGTAGTATGTATCAACTATCATCATCCTCATTACCTTAATTTAAAAACCCTTTGATTTGGAAATTTTACAATTTGCTCTACCTAGCTCCTCAGATTATTTAGACTTCCTAAGGAGAAAAAAATTTCCAAAGCTTATACTTACCTAATTACATCAAAAGTAGTTATACCACTTCTCCCCTCCATACCCAGTTTATATTTCATTGTGTCAAAGGAACTAAGAAGTTCTGCCTCATGTCATAAATATCATCTGAGAAGCAGCAGAAAACTTCAAAGTCCCACATCTGAAAACTGTTCCCATGAGATTCACTTTGGAAAAGATGAGGGGGAGGAATGTGGCTAGTTTGCTAAATTCAGTAGAAGAATCACTCAACATATGACAACCCAAAGTATAGAATTTACTACTATGCAGCATACACAGAAAATAATTTGGTAAGTTAGGCTAAATTTGCATTTACGGGTTTTGAATCTGCTCCTCCGCTCTCCCTGTGGTTTCTCCCTGGTTTACATCGCTATTGCTCTCCTGTCCTCCCGGTAATCTCTCAGTCTCCCCTATCCCCTCTTTTCCTTCTGCTTGCTCCGACTCTGTCAGAAACCAAACAAACAAGAGAGTCACAGTCAATAAGGAACTGAAGTAAAAAGATAAAAATGCTTTTATGTAAAGTGCTATAAGAAGCCTGAATCCTGGTTTATTTCCACAGGGTATAAACCTGACTTTCTGACTTTCTGTTGGGAAAATCAAGTGTGTCGTCAGAAAACATCCCTAAAATAATGTGCCCTTTTAAATGGTTCAGCAGATCAATAAACACATTTCCCATATTTCAGGAAAAAAGGAACTGGACAGACTGAATTACAGAACAATGAAAAAAATGAAGAAGGATAGGAATGTGAAAATTTAAATCTTATTGCAACACATGGGGTCAGAGCCTCCCTCTTCAGCTATTCTGTTCCTCTGTTGGTAGGAATTTGCAGGAACAGTATGATTCATAAGCTGAAGCAGATAATCCTAATGCATTCCCCACACAAGTACTTCAACTTGTAGAATTTTTCAGTTCAGTAAATAATGCTCTTTATTTCTGAATGTAACTCACAAGGTTTCCGCATTCTTAAACATAATTTTTACATTTTAGAATAAAATTATATTTTATTTGGAAGGCTAATTTTATTTAATAATGGAATGATATAGGAAACAAGATTCAACAGAACTTCTGTTTACAACAAATTTCTTCACGCTTAATATTTCCTGCATATTGAGAGATACATGCTTATACAAGATATAGGACATTGGTAGAAGGTCTCAATGGGCAAGAAATTGATATCAGGGCAGTTCAAATAAGAAAATGTTAGCTGAACTCCCGTAATGTGTCAGACAGTACCAAAGTCAGATAAATAATCAATGTAAAAAGGGTAGATACACTTTGTTAATTTCAGTTATCTTCACAGTCAGAGTTTAAACCTGTCAGAAATCAAAACTAAACAACTAGATACCCAATAAGGAACTGTCTACAGCAAGATCTGTGGGTTTCATATAACAGTTTCCCCCACTTACTTTGAAAAGCAGGTGGACATACTATAAATGTTTGTTGGAACGGATCTGTCTGAGTGCAAATTTGGGTGGTTCCAGGCTGCAAGGAAACACCCTGCTGGGCAACTCCAGGAACTGGTGCTGCAGATGATGGGTACAAAGCCGACTGGTAGTTTAGCAGTGAGACATCCGAGTTAGCCAGAGAAAGAGTAGCAGCTGCTGCAGTAGAACTGGAAGCTAGAACACTGGCCTGAAAACAAAAGGATTACAGTTGTATACTGGTATAAAATGGAAATAACAACATTTTTACACGTGCAGAATCTGCCCAGAAAAACTTAAAACAAAGTTTTAAATGTAATATTAACTGTCTTTGAAATAACTCTCTGCTCAAGAAAATTTCCCAATCTCTAAATTTAAGGCATATTGTAAGGTTGAAGAAGAAAACAAAGATTAAAAAAATGGTCCTGTACCAACTGAGGTTGTATAAACCCTTATCTCTTCTTTCTGTGCAAAAAGTTGCTGGATGTGAGATACCACCAAATCTCATTTTAAAAGTAGATCTAGCTAAGAAATTAGGAAGCTTACGCCTTCAATAACAAACAAATGTAAGTATCACTGTTTGGCAAACGAATGCAAAACCACTCTTAAAGTTAATTATTGGAAACACCAAACTGAACTCATAGAAACAGTGAGTAGATTGGTGATTGCTAGGAACAGGGTAGCCGGTGGGAGAGAAAATGGGTGAAAGGTCAAAGGGTACAAAACTTGCAATTACAAGATGAATAAGTTCTGAGGATCTGATGTACAGCATCAAAAAATTATTGGAAACACCCTTCAATACATGTAACGAGACATATAAAACCTTTCCAACAGAGAGAAAGACTGTCATCTGGCTAAAGTCAGTACAACTAACAGCAGTAAGTAGTACAATAGCTAGGGTCCATTTATGGGACAACCTGAGACTATGAGGGCCTGGATTAGGCCTGTGTATCTAATTTTTGGCAACGCATGACTGGTAGGTATTATCAGTCTACCCTGTCTTCCATCACTTTTGCCAAGTAGAAATTCATAAGAAGCAACAAGATCACCAAAGCAAAGATTGGTTTATCTCAACCTGTACTGTTACTAGTTTCTACCCTTCCTTAGGTTTGAGTTTCCAAAATCATTTATTAAGTACCTGATTGTGTACTGTGTTAAGCTGGTTGCTGAAGCTCATGGTTAGATTTGTGCTTGTATTTGGGGCAACGTGTGTAGTGAAGGGACTCTTGATCTGACTCACTGTATCATACATGTGAACCCTCCGCTTGCAGATCTCCATGTTCTGAAAACAAGACTTAACACTGAAAAAGAGATTAAAGATTCAGTAAAATGAATGCTGAGATTTAAACAGATAACAAACAACTCAAGATGAATGTGGATCAACATTTTTACCCAAGTATATTTAGATAAAATGAATCAAGAGTTTTTATAACCATAAAGAGAAAAAAATCATACATCTTATTTTTAATCTCATGATTTTTCAATGAGAAAGGAAAGCATCAGTGAGCCAAACATGCAAGTACCAGGAGTACCACTCACATGTGACCACTCCATTTAAGCTGTAAGACGGTAACTCAACACAGAACCACATCATGACAAGTACCCCAGACTATACTCACTGATTGCTATGTGGAAAATCCAGAAGGTGAGTCATTGTCACAAACTGATGGTTAAGAGTTTTCAGAGGAGTAATCCTCTTATCTGCATCAATTGTTAGCATTTTTTTTAGCAGATCAATATATTCTCTTCGATCCGCCTTCTCTGCCAACATGTCTGTTCCCTCTAGGTCTGTGGACATATTCACCTTCGAAGGAAAATTTAGAAACATTATACTTCATCACTTAATCTTGAATGCTGACACTAAACATCTGCATGACAGATTAGATAGACACATACAGATCTAGGAGAAAAACCTGAGGAAATCCTTTTTATTATAGTATAATCATTTTCACAAGTGGAAGCTCTTCCTATGCAGTCTAATTAAAATCTTCAATTTGGTAGCGTTTGAGTTTGTTGGTAGAATAAAGCTGAATGAAGTCTTTTCATTCAAAATTTGGACAAGTTAACAAACGCGATTATTATTACTTAAATATATAAGTTTCTATTGTTGAAAAAATTAAATAACACAGTAAGTATAAAGTGTTTAAACAGAATTTGGAACATAATAAGCACTCAACAAATGTTAGCTCTTATGTAAGTATGTATTTAACAGAGAAAATAGGAAAGAAACCTTCAGAAACGGTATTTCAAAATACTGACAGGCAACAAGACCAGTTAAAGCAAAAGCAAAGGAGAAATAATTTTAAAAGTGTCCTTGGTTAAAATTCAATGTTCTTTTAATACATGGCAGAATATTAATGAACTTTTTTCTCTAAAAAATGAAAACATACTAGAAGATAACAGATTGAATCTATCTTTAATATAATTAATCAACAGAAGTGTGTCTCTGATTAAAGAGATACATAAATGTCTGGCTTCCTGAAATTTTCTATACTCACCTGAGCCATGTCATCTAAACAATTAAAAATGTACTTTCGAGCTTCTTTTGATTTGATTCCAGTCTCCAATTCATGTTCTTCCGGTGTCTATAAAATAAATTTTTTTTAATTCCATCCATATACTACTCTAACATTTTGTTCTAAATTAAAACCAGAATACAAAGAGACAAGTATCTATCGTCACCCTGCCAACCAGAGATGGCAAACATGGAAGTAATTTACAACCAGAAAATCTTCTTGTGGACAGATGGCACCTGGATACCTGACTACCCCTTCAACAGTGCTAAATTAAATGTGGAAACAATGACGTAGCACCGCTCCTGAGGGGTGTCATAGAAGAAGCCACATTATCATTTTTCCCTTAAAGCTACATTCAAATGAAATTATTTCAAATGCTAACTATTTAACAGACTCAGAGGGAGACTCACAGGGTTACACAAATTACTCAAGAGATCTCTCAAGTTAAAGGAATAGGGTCAGAAGTAAAAAACAGGTATTTGGATCAAGAAAATATGTAAGGCCTTAATGTGGGGAGTTAAAAAATTATGTTTTCTCACATCCATTGAGAATTCTCTAAAAAACAGTCATTGCTAGGTTACTCTAGTTCTTCCTGTGACTCAATAGGAAGCACTATTCTCTATACTCCCTTCTCAGCTGCTGGTTCACATTTGCAAAATAACCTTAGACAAGTGAACAGGCGTTCAGTTTATTTTTTAACTAAGGATCGGATCAAATGTGTACAGTGAAATAATTTTTTCCAAGTACTTCCTCCTGTAAACATACATTCCCATCACGACCACCACCACCCCATTTCCCTCCTCCACCTCAAGAATTTAATAACTAAAAAGTTGGGAGTAAGGAGTACAGGAATGAGTAGTATAGTAGAGGAGACAGACCTTCAGCCTCCACAGCGGATACCCCAAATTTGGATCTCTGTTGAAAAACCTGGTTGTTTTTGTCCCAGCACTGAGAAGATACTCAGCGGGCAGGCCTTGTGTTTGTGAAATGTAACGAATCTGAAACATCAAAATCATTAAAACGTTGATTTAGAGTGGAAAGAGGAAATATTAAAAACTTTTACACAAAGACATTACTGCTCTAGCCAAGTCAATACAAATGAAATTCATCTGTAAATACATAAATATGCTAACCCACTCACAGGTTAATTCCCAAATATTTATTCAGTTATTGCCACGTTACTATATGTCACTTACCAGGAAAATTCCATTTTGAAAATTTTGTTTGTAACCATTTTTGCTTTTTTTTTTTTAAGTTTACTTATTTATTTTGAGAGAGACAGCACGAGTGGGGGAGGGGCAGAGAGAGAGTGAGGGAGAGAGAATCCCAAGCAGGCTCTGTGCTGCCAGCGCAGAGCCCGACGCGGGGCTCGAACCCACAAAACTGTGAGATCATGACCTGAGCCAAAACCAAGAGTCAGATGCTTAACTGAGCCACCCAGGTGCCCCACCATTTTTGCTTTCTTGTTGACTTCTGATACAAAGTTCAGAAAACATCAGGAGATTTCTAGGACAGAAGAGAATAATTTTCAACAAACTATTCAATGGATCACCCACTGGGAGTTTTTTTTGTTTTCTTTGTTGATACATTATCAAATTTAAAAGATTTGGAAAACATTTTTATAAATGTCTTTCTGGGCTACTCTAGCTCCTGTCAATTGTCCCTATTCTAAACTGCCATAGAACTTCTCTCTCACACCATAAACTTAGATACTTCATTTAGCTTCTCTATCCCTACATCACTAGAGGGCAGGCACTGTGGTCACTCAATCAACATTTACTGAACACCTACTATGAACAAGGCTGGCAGTTCTCAAAGTCTTGTCTGGAGACCCCTGAGGGTCCCTAAGATCCTTTCAGGGAGTCCATGAAGCAAAAACTATTTTTAAAATAATACTAAGAAGTTATCTGCCTTTCATTCCCTTCTTACGGGTATAGAGATTTCTAGAAGGATGTGTCATTGCTCCAATGGTTAATGAAACGTGCTTGTATATACTTATGTTTTTAAAATTTCCCAGTTTTATTGTTCATATTTGTTTGCTTGCACAATTGTCATGACTCAAGAAAGCAATAGAAGAGATGATTTGCTTTTCTCTTCACTACTGAGAGTGTTACAACAGGCAATTTTTTTTTTTACCACCTCTTCCATATTTGAATGGCTATACTTAAGATGAAATTAGAAACGTGTAAGCAAGGAAATAAATCTTACTTCCCACCACTCCTTCTAAAAATCTTCAGTTTTAATTTCTACTGTACTATATACTAGTAGATATAAACTACACAGAGCTCTTGGAGATCCTCGCCAATTTTTTAACAGTGTAAAGCACAGGTCAGCAAACTATGGCCTATCTGCCAAATCTGGCCTACCTACCAGAAAACAGCAGGATACTACTCTTAAATCTGTGGGAACTATGTAATGGGAAGCTAATACAGCATTAGCAAAACAGGAAAAAAAAACTTTTTAATGTAGATAAGAACATTTAAAAAAATTTTTTAATGTTTATTTCTTTTTTTTTTTAATTTTTTTTTAACGTTTTTATTTATTTTTGAGACAGAGAGAGACAGAGAGAGACAGAGCATGAAGGGGGGAGGGGCAGAGAGAGAAGGAGACACAGAATCAGAAGCAGGCTCCAGGCCCCGAGCCATCAGCCCAGAGCCCGACGCGGGGCTCGAACTCACGGACCGTGAGATCGTGACCTGAGCTGAAGTCGGGACGCTCAACCGACTGTGCCACCCAGGCGCCCCTAATGTTTGTTTATTCTTGAGAGACAGAGTGCGAGCAGGGGAGGGGCAAAGAGAGACGGAGACACAGAATCTGAAGCAGGCTCCAGGCTCTGAGCCATCAGCACAGAGCCTGACACTGGGCTTGAACTCATGGACCATGAGATCATGACCTGAGCTGAAGTCAGACGCTTAACTGACTGAGCCACTCAGGTGCCCCAAAGACATTTTAAATGTGAACTTCTTTTGCATACAAAAAGGATGAAAATTTTTTTTAAATCCAGGATAAAATCTATGCAATAAAATACTACACAGACATTTAAAACGAACAAAGAAGTATAGTTATTGACCTATAAAGATATTTCACAATGTAAGTAGAAAAAGCAGATTACAAATGAAATAATCTCACTTTTTAAAAAAATTATTACATTTCACTGATTCTAAGAGGCATATTTTTTTACACTAACATCTCTGAAATCAAGATATATCTTACAACTGATAATTATCATGGTTTAATTGGCAGCATTCTTTCTTAGAGGTACAGAAAAATGTGTATATTTCAATCAACAGTGTCTTAGATATGACCAAATAGATATGTTCCTCTATATCCATAAGTTTATTATGTAGAATAGAATTATATATAGCACATATATTCATTCATTCTTTTAGTAAGTACTTATTGAGCGAGGCATTGGTGATTTTAAAAACAGACACGGTTCCTGCTCTCATAGACCTTGCAGTCAAGTGAGGGAGACAGACACCGGATATTCAAACTTCCAGTTTGAATTGGCATTCTGAAAAAAAGAAATAGACTTCTATAAAAATACATCACAAAGGAACCTGAGTTAGATGGAGGACTGGTGAGGAAAAGCTCCTTGAGAAAGTAACACTTGAGCTAATAAATGAGTAGACACTGACTAGATGAAATGAATGGGTGGCACAGAAATTCCAGACTATGAGAACAGTATGTACATGGGCCTGTGCTAGAAAAAAGCATATTCTTAACCAGTACTGAAATGGTGCCGCTGGTGCTAGAGCACGAAAAGCAAGGAGAAATGGTGTAAGATCAATCTAGAGAAGGAGAGAGAAAGGGGAAAGACAACCCATGTAGGGGTTCAGAGGCCATATGAAGGATTCAGCCCTTTATTCTAAAAGTATAAAAACCCACTGAAGAGCAGGGAGGTAGCATGATCAAATGTGTTTTGTAAAAATCACTTTGTAAAAAAACTGGAGAGAGGTCAGAATAAAGGGAGATTGTCTAGTAACCCAGGCAAGTTAACAAGACAGCCTAGAGTAGGGTAGTAGCAATGGGAGGAGGGATCTCAATCATATTATACAATTATATATTTATATATTATGCATTTATGTATTTATTATATATATAAAATCATTAAAAATATTTTTAATGTTTATTTACTTTTGAGAGAGAGAGAGACAGAGCATGAGAGAGTAAGGGGCAGAGAGAGGCACACACAGAATCCGAAGCAGGCCCCAGGCTCTGAGCTGTTAGCAGAGCCCAACGCTGGCCTCGAACTCATGGATTGCAAGATCATGACCTGAACCAAAGTTGGACGCTTAACTGACTGAGTCACCCAGGTGCCCCTAAAAGTATTATATAATTGTTTACTTAATATCTCTCATCATCAAATTATAGCTTCCATGAGGACAAGGACAATGTTTTATGCAGCACTGTATCCCCAGTGTCCAAAGTAGGTAATCCATAAATACATGATGAAAATCAACAAATTATACATTTAAACACAAAATATGCCAAATCCTAATAGTGTTACCTCTGAAGGGTGGAACTACTAGAGATTGAAAGTTTTATCTCCTGGCCTACCGCATCTTTTCTATTTTTTCTATAGTAATGCACTTAAACACTAAAAATATTTTAAAATATTAATATTACAGGGGAGGCTGGGTGGCTCAGTCGGTTAAGCATCTGACCTTGGCTCAGGTCATAATCTCATGGTCTGTGGGTTCGAGCCTGGCATCAGGCTTTGTGCTGACAGCTCAGAACCTGAGGCCTGTTTTGGATTCTGTGTCTCCCTCTCTCTCTGCCCCTCCCCTGCTCACACTCTGTCTCTCTCTCTCTCTCTCAAAAATAAATAAACATTAAAAAAAATTTTTTTAATGTTAGTATTACAGAATTAAATTAAGCGAAAGTAGAATGGGAAGCTATCATCCAGATATTACTTTTCATATAGCTTATAATACAGCAAAAACAAGTCTTACATTTATACAAACAAAAAGTATTACTGTCATTTGTTATTTTATTTTATTTTTATTTATTTATTTTTAATTTTATTTTTTTTTAAATTTACATCCAAATTAGTTAGCACATAGTGCAACAATGATTTCAGGAGTAGATTCCTTAGTGCCCCTTACCCATTTAGCCCATCCCCCCTCCCACACCCCCTCCAGTAACCCTCAGTTTGTTCTCCATATTTATGAGTCTCTTATGCTTTGTCCCCCTCCCTGTTTTTATATTATTTTTGTTTCCCTTCCCTTATGTTCATCTGTTTTGTCTCTTAAAGTCCTCACATGAGTGAAGTCATGATTTGTGTCTCTCTCTGACTGGCTAATTTCACTTAGCACAATACCCTCCAGTTCCATCCACATAGTTGCAAATGGCAAGATTTCATTCTTTTTGATTGCCAAGTAATACTCCATTGTGTGTGTGTGTGTGTGTGTGTGTGTGTGTGTGTGTGTATACACCACATCTTCTTTATCCATCGATGGACATTTGGGCTCTTTTCATACTTTGGCTATTGTCAATAGTGCTGCTATAAACAATGGGGTGCATATGTCCCTTCAAAACAGCACACCTGTATCCCTTGGACAAATACCCATTAGTGCAATTGCTGGGTTGTAGGGTAGTTCTATTTTTAGTTTTTTGAGGAACCTCCATACTAGAGTGGCTGCACCAGCTTGCATTCCCATGTCATTTGTTATCTTAAACAATTAAAATGTTTCCAACAAATTTGAAGCTATTAACTAATTAATATTTAAAGACTCACGAACATTTGCTATATAATCTCAGCTCTAGTATTTATGAAAAATCCACAGTGGATATCATACTTATAGTGAAAGACTACTTTCCCCCTAAAACTTAGAACAAGGCAAGGATGTCAGCTCTTACACTTCTATTCAACACTGTATTAGTGGTTCATTGCAAAGGAATTAGGCAAGAAAAGAAAAAAGGAATCCAGATTGGAAAGGAAGATGTAAAACTACTTTTATTTGTAGTTGGCATGATCTATAGTTAGAAAATTGTAAGGAATCCATCAAAACTATTAGAACTAGAGTTCTATCAGAAAACTACTAGAGGAGTGCCTGGCTGACTCAGTCAGTAGAGCATACAGTTCTTGATCTTGGGGTCGTGAGTTCAAGCCACATGTTGGGTATAGAGATTACTTAATAAAAATAATAATAAATAACCTTTAAAAAGAAAAAAAAAGAAAGAAAATTACTAGTAATAGAGTTCAACAAGGTTGCAGAATACAAGATCAATTACAAAACTCACTGTATTTCTATACGTTAGAAACAATCTGAAAACAAAATTAAGAAAATAATTCCATTCACCACAGCCAACAAAACAACAACAAAAAACCCCAGAATACTTAGAAATAAAAGAAATGTAGGGGTGCCTGGGTGGCTTAGCTGGTTAAGTGTCCAACTCTTGATTTTGGCTCAGGAAATGATCTCACAGTTTGTGGGATCAAGCCCCGAGTCAGGCTCTGTGTGCTGACAACAAAGAGCCTGCCTGGGATTCTCTCTCTCCCTCTCTCTTTCTCTGTCCCTCCCCTGCTCACCCAGATGTGTGCGCACTTTCTCTCTCTCAAAATAAATCAACATAAAAAAAAAGAAATGTAAAACCTATATTCTGAAAATTACAAAAAGGTGCCAAAGAAAACCTAAAAAAAATCTGGTCACATTTATGGATCAGAAGACAGTATTGTTAAGATGCTGATACTTTCCAGAAATTCAATGCACTCACTACTAAAACAAAAACAAAAAAACAAGAAAAAACAAAAAACAAGAAAAAACCCAATGACTTTTTTTGCAGGAAAAAAAATTCTAAAATTCATATGGAATCACGAGGGACCCCAAATAGCCAAAACAATCTTAAAAAAGAACAAAGTTAGAGGCTTCACACTCCCTGGTTTCAAAACCGACTACAAAGCTATAGTAACCAAAACAACGTGGTACCAGAATAAAGACAGATATAAGATACAGATCAATGGAACAGAATTGACAGTCCAGAAATAAATCATTGTATTTATGGTCAACTGAGTTTTGATAAGGATGCTAAGACCTAGCTAAGATCTTAGTTTTCTCTGCTAAGATCTAGCAGAGAAAGAAGTCTTGTAGCAAATGGTGCTGGAAAAACTGAATATCCACATGCAAAATACTGAAAGTGAACCCTTGCTTTATTCTATGTTGAAAAATCAACTTAAAATGGCTCAAACATCTAAATGCAAGAGACAAAACTATACCTCTCAGAAGAAAACACAGGAGAAATCTTCATGACTTCGAATTTAGTAATAATTTCTTGGATATGATACCACAAGTACAAGTAACAAAAGGAAAAACAAACTGGTCTTCATCAAAATTAAAAACTTTTGTGCAAACAATGCTATCAACTTAGTGAAAAGGCAACTCCAAGGAATGAGAGAAAAGTTTTGCAAATTATATATCTAATCAGGGATCAATACCCAGAATATGTAAAAACTCCTACAATTCAACAACAATAAATAGCCCAATTCAAAAATGGGCAATGGACTTAAGTAAACTTCTCTAGAGGAGATAAACCAGGTATCCCCTGGGGTGCACTTGAGTGAGGGAAGGGCAAAGAGAGAAGAGAATCAATCCCCAGTGGGCTCTGTGCGGTCACTTCACATCCATAAGGATGGCTGCTATCTTTAAAAAAAAAAAAGAAAAGAAAAGAAAAGAAAAAAGTAAAATAACCAGTGTTGGCAAGGATGTAGAGAAATTGAAACCCCTGTGTATTGCTGGTAGGAATGCAAAATGATATGACTGCTGTGGAAAACAGTTTGTTTAATCATAACATTTCCAGATAACCCAGTAATTCACTTCTCGCTATATACCCCCCAAAAACTGAAAATAGGAACTTAAACATCTGTATGCCAGTGTTCATAGCACCATTATTCACAATAGCCAAAAGATGATAACTCAATATCCATCAAAACATAAATGGATAAACAAAATGTGATGAACATATATACAACGGAACATTATTCAGCCATAAAAAGTAAAGGCATTCTGGGGCGCCTGGGTGGCGCAGTAGGTTAAGCGTCCGACCAGCCAGGTCACGATCTCATGGTCTGTGAGTTCGAGCCCCGCGTCGGGCTCTGGGCTGATGGCTCAGAGCCTGGAGCCTGTTTCCGATTCTGTGTCTCCCTCTCTCTCTGCCCCTCCCCGTTCATGCTCTGTCTCTCTCTGTCCCAAAAATAAATAAAACGTTGAAAAAAAAAAAAAAAAGTAACGGCATTCTGATACACACTACAGCACGGATGAAAACATGTTAATAAAGAAGCCCATCACAAAAAAACTACACATTGTGTGTAATAAATATGATAAATTACAATAGGCAAGTCTATAGAGACAGAAAGTAAATTAGTGGTGGCCAGGGGCAGGAGAGGGTACAGGTTAAGGGAGAATGGGCTTTGACTGCTAATTAGGTGCAGGGTTTCATTACAGAGGGATGAAAATGTTCTAAAACTGGTTATGGGGATGGTTCACAACCCTGTGAACATACTAAAAATCACTGAGTTGTACACTTTAAATGACTGACTTATATGGTATACAAAGTATATCTCAATAAAGTTGTTTTAAAGAAACTTGGCTGGAAAAACAGAGACCCTGCCACAGAAATCTTTTTGTATAACCAGAGATGCATCAGGATAACCTATCCTCAATCCTGCTCTAAAACAGCAGTATCCCATTTATTCAACATGGGAAAAATGACTTCCTCCTACCACCCACAGTTTCACATCTATGCACACTGGGCAAAAATCCTCAAAACTACCAGTTCATCTCTTTATTTTAAAAAGCCTCAGGCGTACCGTAGCTTTTAAATCTAATTTTAGTTGGTTCTACTTCCTAGGAAAATTTACAGTACCAATCTGTTTACTAAAGTTGAAGGCTGGCCTAGGGATGGCACTTTCATGACTGTGACTGCTCAGAGTAAGGTTTCTTAACTAGGGATCCATGAATCTCCTAAATTTGTACTCAAAATACCATATGCAAATTTTTCTGAGAAGACTCACATCCGTAACTTCATCGGATTCTCAAAAAGGAGAATCAATAGTTTAGTTCAACCAACTGTGTTTTTGCCTCACTTAATCTCCTTCACACTTTTTTATTGTAAAATAAGAAAGCTGGCTTCTTTCTCACAAGGTACAAGAGAGATTAAATTTCAAAGTTCAATATAACTAGTTACATATCACATGAGTAATTCATTTTTTATATTTCAATCAAAGACGTGCCCAAAGAGTCAAATTTTTGGAAGGTGAATCTAAAATGGATCAAGGAATCAAAATTCTAGGTTGAATAGGGAAAAACACTGTTTTGTTCTTTTTGCCTTTTAATAATTCCAGATAAACATTTATTTCTTTAAAAACAATAAACAAGGGCGCCTGGATGGCTCAGTCAGTTAAGCACCAGACTTCGGCTCAGGTCGTGATCTCACGGTTCATGGGTTCAGGCCCTGCGTCAGGCTCTGTGCTGACAGCTCAGAGCCCGGAGCCTGCTTCAGATTCTGTGTCTCCCTCTGTCTCTGCCCCTCCCCTGCTCGCACTCGGTTTCTCTCTCCTTTTCTCAAAAATAAATAAACATTAAAAAAAATTTTTAAAACAAAAAATTAAAAAGCCTCATGTACTTACTATGTGCCAGACACAGACCAGAAGCTGAAGATATACTAGTGGGATGAAACAGTCTATGCCCTCAAAGAGCTTACAGCATAGTGGTTAGAACCATTTTTATTAAAAGAACAAGAAATAAGAATTTACAATTTATTTCCCTTCATTTCCCCTTAGGACCAGCTCCTTGGGAAATTGCAGCATATTTTCTAAAGCTCCTTTGTTTTGAGATATAGACCATTTATTCCAATACTTTTCAACTCCTATGATTTCCCTCCTAAATCGTATTTTACAGAGACCCAGTATATATCACAGCTTCCAGGGCCCAATGTGTTTCAATTTGTAGAGAGTACTTCAGCATATGGCATGTATAAAAGGAAGTAACAGCTCTGAGTGAGCCAAAGGTCACTCTTAAAATTCCTATTCCTCATCCTTCTTTACTTTCATATCTTAAAAACTCACAAGACACATTTATTAACCAAAGTCAGTCTCTCTAATAAATCATCACAGATCTGGAAAGGTACCAAAGTAATATGAAATAAGAACCTTTCTTAACTGTTGAATTGCGAATGTAACATCAGACTAAAAAGCAGGTAGAGAAAATTGTATCCTTAAAAAATCCTTTCTAATTAGACTATTCTTTCCATATCTAAAAACTTCACTAGTAAGTACTTCTCTTCCTCTAAAATCTATTTCATTAGTAAATACTTGCTTTCTATTCAAGTATACACTCTTACCTGATCATATTCTGAAGCACCAGGATAAAGAGGCCATCCCAGGAACAGCTCAGCTATCACACAGCCCAATGACCACATATCAATAGCTTCACAAAACGGTAATCCAAGAATAATTTCAGGGGCTCTAGCAAAAACAAAAATAGCAAATTAAAAAATAAACATTATCTGGGGAAATTATGTTGACTAAGTCCCGTTTTAGTATCAGCTAAAGGTACACTGATTTAAAGAAACTGAAAACTATCTTTGATATAAAATCCATCATTTGAAACCTCTGGGGCCAGCTGTGTTTTGGAATTCACTTTTTTTTTTTTTTTAAATTTCAGAAAGGTACTATCATGCATAAACTACATATTGCATAATAATCCCAATGGAGTTTAGGGAAGCACCCTCAAATCAAACACATTAATACTTCTGTACCGAAGTCAATGAATAGTCATACCATGTTGGTGAATAAAGACCTTAAGCAGCCTTATGTGGTTTCTTTTTTTTTTTAATTTTTTTTAATGTTTTATTTATTTTTGAGAGAGAGAGAGACAGAGCATGAGCAGGGGAGGGGCAGAGAGAGCAAGACACAGAATCGGAAGCAGGGTCCAGGCTCTGAGCTGTCAGCACAGAGTCCGACACGGGACTCGAACTCACAAACCGCGAGGATCATGACCCGAGCCAAAGTCGGATGCTTAACCGACTGAGCCACCCAGGCGCCCCGGCCTTACATTGTTTCAAGTCAGATTTTGCCAATACACCAAACTTAGAAAAAGTTTTTTAATTTTGAGAGCTTTCTGAATTTTGAAATCACAGATTTCAGATAAGGGATCCCAGATTTATTCTTTTTACTCTTAGCACCTTTTTAATTACGGAAAAATCAATTAAATGACCTGATCAATAAATACCCCTTGGTAACAGAAATGCCTTTACAGAAATATAGTGGTTGGCAGCACTATAGAATATTCATTTCCATTAATGCTCCAAGTGAAAAACCTAACGCTAGGGAACCTTAAAGAGAAAACGAAGATAATACCATAAGCCTAGAGCTTTATATGTATGAATACATTCAAGGTAAAATTATTATCCCCATTTATAGAGGAAACTGAGGCAAAAAAAAATTTGCCCAAAATCACAGTTAATAAGTGGCAGAGCTAGAATCTGTATGGTGGCTATCTGGCCCCAGAACTGAGTATATTGTACTGTCTCTAAATAAGTAAGAGTTAAGCACATACCCACCTATATAACTCAATTTGGCTTGATGGTATACATGGCATTTTCCAACCACGACTAAAATTATGAGATAAATGGGTTTTTAAGGGGAGGGTGATGATAATATGTATCACTAATATCAATAATAATTATAGATGACACTTATATAGTGCTTACTCTGTGCCATTAAATGTTCTAACAAGCCCTTCATAAATGTGGTCACTTATTCCTTTACAAAAATCCTATGGAAGTAGGTATTACTAATGTTAAGTCATCAATTCTAAGATGAATGCTTGTTTCACTTTTTTTTTAAATTTATTTGAGAGAGAGACAATGAGCACACAAGCAACCATGAGTGGGGGAGGGGCAGAAAGAGAAGAGAGAGAGAATCCCAAGCAGCATCCGCATTGTCCGCGTGGAGCACGGGAGCCCGATGCAGGGCTTGAACTCACAAACCATAAGATCATTATGACCTGAGCCGAAATCAAGAGTTGGACGCTTCACCAACTGAGCCACCCAGGCATCCCTGTTTTTTTTCATATTTTAACATCCCTGAAATCAAGAAGATTCTTGCAAATGATGATGTATTTTAGTTCACTGGCAGTGCTTTTACTTTCTTATTGGGACCTAAATAATGTTTCTTTTTCTAATCAATGGTGTATCAGATTCTATGTAATAAAGTATCATTTCCATTTTACAGATGAAGAAACTAGGCATTGAGAAGATAAGTAACTCACCGAAGGCCACATAATTACAAAATGATGGAGGCCAGGCAGTGTGGATGTAAGGTTTGAGCTCTTAAACATTTTATCATCATCTCCAAATAATTTCCTTTCCTTCTTACAAGTCACAGAATTGGAATGTGTAAGGGAATACCAGCTCCAGACCCCTCAGCAGATCTCTCCATCTAACAGGCTATGAACCCTCATGGGATGTATAGGTTTCCCCAACTTCACTTTTAAGTAATATGTGCTTATTGTTGCTCTGGAGCAGGGAGGATTGAGCAGGCAGAGTATAAAGATATTTCCTAAAATAAGAATATCCTCCCCAAGTACTTTTCTAAGTAAGTAGCCCTTAGAAAATAAGGTAAAGTAGAGGACTCCATAGGGTCTAGAGGCTTTCCTGACCCTTGTACAGAAACAGCAGAAGGATGATCCGAGCCTGCTGAGACTTCCACTATTTGACAGCTATGGATAGAACGACTACTATCACCTGTTTTTATGCTATTTGAGGTGAACTGTGGTTCTGCGAACCAAAGAAACAACCTTCAAAGGGGATACTCTTTGCAGGTGGCTAGAGCCACATATTACTGACAGAGTTTCAGAGTTTAATTAAACCCCAACCAGTATAGCATGTTTTTAAGATGGCACACATTTAACAGCATTAATAAACTAGAGAGTAAGACTATCCAGAAACATAAAAGCTTTTCTAAAATTGAAAAGGGACAAAATTTTTACTTTCAGTGAGCAGAATCGTTAATTTCCAAGTTCATGACAGTGCCAAAAATAGCTGGCAGGGAAAGTGCAAATGGCTTTGTGCCAAAATAAAAACTGGGCTTAGAACATTCCTAAGCATCAACTGAAGAGCAGCAGATTGATTCTGCCATTCTCACTATACCAGGAAGACATTTTAAAATCCAAAGGTAGGTCACAGGGAGGGGCAGGCTACCCAACAACTTACTTCATTAAAAAAGTAGCAATAATACGTGGTAATTGTTAGGCTTCCAAAGCTTAAAGTTTCAGAGAAATTAAGAAAAATACTAATTCCAGACCCCAAGCTCCATTAGACCAAAAAAAAAAAAAAAAAAAAAAAAAGAAAAGAAAAGAAAAGAAAAAAGAAAAAAAAACCCTAAAGACTGGCTGGAATCAGTTTTTCCATTTAGTCTCACTCTGCTTCTGGAGTAACAAAAGCAGCTAAGGATTTTTACCAAAAACTCACTAAAAGAGTAATTCTACCCCATCTACCATACAAAAAGATGAGTACCAAAAGAAAAAAAAAGCAAAAAAATAAAATAAGGCTGCTCAGTCTACTGAGAGCTTTTCACTACCATTAGAAACTAGAAATGCTGGCTGACCTAAACTCTAAGAAGCAAAAAGATTGAAATTATTTTCTTTTACTGAACAGAACAGCATCATTTAAAGCAGGTACTTCTCTAAAGACTGAATGTTTTAAATTCTGAATTCAGATTATAATTCTTGGTGCTATCTTCATTACTGTATCATCTTTCCCCTTGGCCTCCATTATTTTTCAATCCCTCAGTAAGAACTCTAGACAGTAAAATTCTGGTTCTACTTTACCTGTATAATGATACTGAGATAATTACTTCTCTAGGTCCCTTTCTAGCTCTGACATTCTAACAACTGATCAGTAAAAAACATTACCTATAGAGGGGCGCCCGGGTGGCTCAGTCGGTTAAGCGTCCAACTCTTGGTTTCATCTCAGGTCATGATCTCACGGTTTCACGAGTTCGAGCCCGAGTCAGGCTCTGCAGTGACAGTGCTGTGAAGCCTGCTTGGGATTCTTTCTCTCTCTCTCTCCCTCTCTCTCTACCCCTCCCCCTTTCACGCTGTCTCTCTCGTTCTCAAATTAAATAAATAAACTTAAAAAAAATTTTTTTAGGGGTGCCTGGCTCAGTCGGTTAAATGTCCGACTTCGGCTCAGGTCATGATCTCTCTGTTCGTGAGTCCAACCCCTGTGTTGGGCTCTATGCTGACAGCTCAGAGCCTGGAGCCTGCTTTGGATTCTGTGTCTCCCTCTCTGTCTTTCCCCCGCTGTACTATCTCTCTCTGTCTCTCAAAATTGAATAAATGTTAAAAAAATTTTTTTTTTAATTTTTAAGATTATCTATAGAAACACAGGGAAGAGAGGGAAAAATCCAAACTGACAATATTCACTTTTGTAGGAAAATGGCATTAATTGTACTTTAGACGTGGTGAGTGTCTTTTCTTTGAAAATACATCCCATCCTTAAAAAACAAATACTAAACAGGCTCTGATTACTGTAACCAAGTTGTAGAAATAGCAATCCCTATCTTTTGATTTCTCAACTTCAAACTTCTTTAAACTAAAAAATTCCTCCAAAGTTATAAAGCGTTAATTTACTAGAACCCAGAGCAAGCTGTGGGTAGGCTCACTTAACAGCAGTAATTATTCTCTGCTCATTTTCATGAACACTCTTTGTTTCTTCCTGCCCATCTCAGAGGCATCAAACTTACTTATCAGATCAGATATGTTACATAAAGTCTTAACTTCCTGAATCTGTGGCTTAGTGAACCTGTAGTATGTTTATTTGTCTAGGATAAACTGAAAATATGCTTTCCTTCTCTAGACTTTGTCCTTCCATATATAACAAATACAGCGATCTCAACTTTCAATAAAGGCCAGTTTTCCATTTTTCAGAATGGAAAAGCACTGAGCTTGTAGGCATGGCAAACCTTTGTGCCTGAAACTCAAGCCCCAAAGACAGCAACTTTTCTTGAAATTAGTCTACATTTACGTTTAAAGTGCCAGGAAATAAAGCATATTATTTCCACTGCCTAAGGCATTTAGCCATGCCCACTGCTAACAGAGACAGGATGGTGGCAAAAGTTTGTCAACTGATAATATTTTGGCATGTTATCAGCAAGATGAAGCAATGTAAACTAAAAAGGAGGGGAAGGGGAAGGCTGGCTTTGGAGCCAGGATGCTTCAATGGCCAAAGGGATTTCACAGAGGTTTTCTGAAAGATAACAGGGTGAGGGCGTAATAGCCTCTAAAAGCAACATGAAGAATACCACTGTGGATAAAATTAATGATAAAGAAGGAATGCCCGAGCTGCTATTCCATTGGCTTTGGGTTCATTATCAAGTATTGCTGCGATAAAACAGAAGAGTCCCACTGCTAAATCCTAAATGCAGTCAAGCCCTGGATATTGGACTTCAGTATGCACACTAATTACTCAGTAATACACAGAAAGAACTCCTGTTTTTAAGGGGTAAACTTCGCTCCATTTAAAATTACTCCTATACTCAGCAATTAAATGCAATGGATTTGCAGGATGATTTGTTGAAGAGTAATCACCAGTGGACTTAAAAATTTGAAAATCCTATTTGTTTCCAAAAACAAAACAACCAAATTACTCAAATCGCAGCTTGAATTTAAAAGGACAGGGAAAGGGGCAAAGACAGCAACCTAACACTGAAAATTATTCAAACGAATTACTTACTGGAGAACGCTAAGCAGCCAGAACTATGTACCCCTCAAATCTTTGCCCCTCAAGAGAAAATGCCATCAAAATTATTTCACAAAATAATTCTTATTTCTATCACTCTTCTTCTATCTTAAAATTGCTTTCGTTACAAGCCAAGGCAAGTAGTTAAAGAACACCTGCAGGCCTGATTAGAGAAGAGATCAAGAAGCAAGAGCCCATCAGCCCCCACCCCACAGCGGTGCCCTCCCTCCTAATTCCCCAAGGCTCCCAACAAGATGCAGAACTGAGCTTGTAAGTGGACCTGTAGAGTGTTTCTGCAAATACACACGAGTGGGTAGTGGTGGGATTACTCAAAGGAGCAAACTAAAAGAAAAAGTAATCAGAACCTAAATCTTCCAAGTAGTGAATCAGTAAATGGAGGAGAGATTCTCAAAATTAGCCCAACTGCCTAGAGCAATATGAAACCAGAAACCAATGCTCTAGGAATTTCTTTACTCCATCTCTCTCAAGTAAGAAATACCATAGTTTTACAAAGTTATAAAAGGAAAAGATAAAAATAGAGAAGAGTGGATTCGAAGATGTAATGTGAAAATGTCATTACTACCCAAAGTGATTTACAGATTCAGTGCAACCCTTCAAAAACCAATGAGGTTTTTTGTAGAAATAGAAAAATTCATCCTAAAATTTATATGGAAATCTCAAGGGACTCCAAATAGCCAAAACAATATTAAAAGAGAATAAAGCTGGAGATCTTACACTCCTGATTTTAAAAGTTACTACAAAGCTACAAGTAATCAAAATGATGTGCTACTGGCATAAAGACAGACATACAGACCAATGGACAAAAGAGCCCAGAAATAAACCCTTGTGTTTGTGGTCAATGAATTTTGACAAGTGTCAAGATCTTTCACTGGAGAAAGAATAGTCTTTTGAGCAAATGGTGCTAGGAAAACTGAATATCCACATGCAAAAGAATGAAACTGGATCCTTACCCTACACCGTATACAAAAATTAACTTAAAATAGATCAAAGAACAAAATACAAGAGCTATCTATGTCTATATTATATTCTTATAAGAGCTAAAAACTATAGAATGCTCAGAAGAAAGCAAAAGGGAAAAAACTTTAGGACACTGGTTTGACAATGATTTCTTAGCTATAATACCAAAAGCATGAGAAACAAAAACAAAAAAAAACCACACAAACTGGACTTCATCAAAGTTTAAAACTTTTGTGCAAACTTCATCAACAAAGTGAAAAGGCAACCCCATGGAATGAGAGAATATATATGCACATCATCTATCTGCAGAGGGATTAATACCCAGAATATATAAAGAACTCTTACAACTCAACAAAAAAACAACCCAATTCAAAAATGGACAAAGGACTTGAACAGACATCTCTCCAGAGAAGATACAAAGATGTCCAATAAGTAAATGAAAAGATGCTCAAGATCACTAATCTTTAGGGAAATGCAAATTAAATACCATTTCACACACATAAGGATGGCTATTATCCCTCCCATCCCCAGAAAACAAAAACAAGTGTTGATGAGGAGGTGGAGAGATTGGAATCCTCATGCATTGCTACTGGGAATGTAAAATAGTGTAGCTGTAGAACAGTTTGGTGATTCCTCAAAAAATTAAACAGAATTATCATATGATCCAGCAGTTCTACTTCTAGCTATATACCCAAAAGAATTGAAGACAGGGTCTTAAACACTTGAGAGCTAATGTTCACTACAGCATTATTCACAATAGCCAAAAATGTGGAAACCCAAGGGAATGGATAAACAAAATGTAGTACATTCATGCACTGGAATATTATTCAGTCATGAAAAGGAATGGAATTCCGATACATGCTACAGTCTGGATTAACTTTGAAAACATTATGCTAAGTGAAATAAGCCAGAAACAAAGGGACAAATATTGCATGATTCCACTTACATGCAGTACCTAGAAGAGGCCAATTCACAGAGACAGAAAGTCAGATAGAGCTTACCAGGGGGAAGGGGGAAGGTGGAGTTATTGCTTAATGGTTACAGAATTTCTGTTTTGGGTGACGAAAAAAATTTAGAAATAGTGGTGATGGTTACACAACATTGTGAATGTACTTAATGACACTGAATGGTACACTTAAAAATGGTTAAAATGGTAGACTTCATGTTAGGCAGATTTTACACCATTAGAAAAAAAAATATGCAGATGGCATATTTTCTGAGCCCCTGTATGGTTAAAACACCCTTCTATTACTTTCATACACAATATAAACTTCTAAGTTCAGACTTTCTATTTACTCAAAATTTCATATAGGCATTTGACATGTTGGACATATCTCCTGATAAACATGTTTTGTGGATTACCTATTTTTTGTTTATTGTTTCACTTCTTGACTGGGTGAGTGGAAAATCTGTATTTAATGAATGATCACTAAAATTATCAGATTACTTAAAATTAATAACTAGTCAAATAAATGATGTACTGAGAAATAAAAGCTCACTTCAAAAGACTTCCCCCTTTCCTTTCAGTAATTCTCCTTGGTTAACAGCACAAACAACATTGTATATACCACCCTTTAAGTACTGTCCCAATAATTACTATATATTAAAAAGGTAGCTTTGTTAGAAGTACCAATCTGGAAATAGAAATCACTGAAGTATAAGGCACTTGGGTCAAGGACATTCTAGGATAACCAAATAAGCTCATAACCAAAAAAGTTCAAACTATTACAAAGAATGTTAAAACAGGAAGAGCCCTTGGTAATCAACAAACTCAATTCTCTAAATTACACAAGACAGGAAATGTATAAGAATGAAAAAACCTGGAATTATTCCCAAGGCATCCTACCTGCCAAGATAGGAATGTGGAAAAAGTAGCAGCATATGCCCAAATTCATTACAAATAAGTGAACATCTTTATATTTTTAAAGACTCTTTAGAATGGGAAAATTGGGTATAATGGCACTTACTAAAAAAGGACCAGATGCTAGTATTCATTCAACTAGAAACAACCTTCAGAATCAAACTGAATTTTTCCAGTGTTAAATAAAATAATGTTACATATAGGAATGCCACACAGGGGTATGAAGTAAAACATAGTATTCTATCTTGGACCCTGTACATAAATTCATTGTTATATGTAGCCCTATGTAACACCTTTAAGTATAAAGACAGATCTCTAGTCTAAGATACGCTTTTTAGCATTTGCCACTTGCCTGTAGTAACGTGACTGTAAGTAGGTTGAGCACACAGCTTTGGAAACGTGACTGGCAGAACCAAAGTCAATGACCTTCACTCGGTAGGGTTGGCGCACTGGATCGACCAGCATTATGTTTTCAGGCTTAAGGTCAGCGTGAATCAGACCAAGGCTCTTGAGCTTCATCAGGGCTGTGGCCACCTGCTGCAAGATTGGTCTGATGTACTTGAGTGGCAGTGGGCTAAACTTGTTCTGCTTTAGAAAATCATACAAGTTCTGCTCCAGCATCTCAAACACAAGGCAGGTGTGATTCTTATGCTGAAAGCACTCGTAAGAACGAACAAAATTATACTCATCGGCATTTTCACTGCTTAGGCGGGAAAGGATGCTCACTTCAATCTGTCCTTGTCTGGCATAGGAGGGGTGGTTCTTCAAGATTTTAATAGCCACAATTTCCTTAGTGCTCCGCTTCCAGCACTTAGCCACCTGTCCAAATGTTCCCCGGCCTAGGAACTCCAACACTTCGTAGCTATTGGTCATAGAGCAAAGGATCTCATGCTGGACCAGCTGGTAATCCCCTTCTCCGCTGGAACTGCTACTCTTTGTGGTCACAGTGGTGGTCGTGGCAGCAGCACCCACCACAGTCCTGTTTTGCAGCATGAGAGGGGGATGTTCTTCTATGATTTGCACGCTACCGTTGCTGTCAACTTCCTCACTTTTTCTTTTCAATCCACATTTTTGATATGGCTCAAGCAAAGAAACGTTGTTTCTGTGAGTCAGGGTCTGGCTGCTTTGGAAGGTTGCCGTAGCAGCACCGGCCGAGCTATCAGCAGCGGTTACAACGATACGCTCCGCTGCAGGAGCCGGGAGGAGAAGGCCCTGGTCGTAAGCAGGGATGCTGAAATTTGCTACCTGGTGAGAGGAGCTGGCTTGCCCTTGTGTGGCTGGGAGGGTTTTGCTGTGGGTATAATATTTGTCGTTGCTGCTCTGTCCAGAAACATCCCAGCCAGAGGGCTCTATTTTCAGTTTCTTCGCACTGCAGAAGGCACTCGACGACACTGATGGGGGGGAAAACACCTGCAGCTGTGATGCCATACCTACATCGAGAGACAGGAAGAATCAGATCCTCAATTTTATACAACTCCTCAATTAATAGATAAGAAAACTTTCAGTTTAGAAAAACCACAAGTAAAATATAACTATCTGGCTAAGACTTCATCTCACACATTTTCTAAAACATGTTTCCTAGCACAGAAAGTTCAACCTTCTGGTCTAAATACACAACCGTAAGCACTCTTTGAGACTCAGCAATAGTAGGTCATATTGTTAAAAGAGCATGAACATCTATGATGGTTTATAAAATAATGAGCATGATAATAATAACAACAGCTTAGATGACTGATCCCTTACTATGTGTCAAGTAGTAGTCTAAACACTTCACATGCATTACTTATTTAATTCTCACCCTATGGAGAATATACTAACATTATTTCCACTTTACAGATGAGGAAACTAAGACACAGAGTGTTTAAAGTAACTTGCCCAAAATAGCACAACCATTAAGTGGCAGCACAGGTATTCAAACCCAGACTCTATGGCCCCAGAGCTCACTCCACAGCTGTCTTCACTCCTGCCCTGATTAGCTTTCTATTTTTTTTTTAATGTTTATTTATTTATTCTTGAGAGAGAGAACGTGCGTGCATAAGCAGGGGAGGGGCAGAGAGAAAGAAGGAGACACAGAATCTGAAGCAGGCTCCAGGCTCCGAGCACTGAGCACAGAGCCCAACACAGGACTCAAACCCACAAACCCATGAGATCATGACCTGAGCTGAAGTCGGACACTTAAACCAACTGAGCCACCCTGGCACCCCCTGATTAGCTTTGTGATCAATTCTTTAAATTTAGACATAGATGGCATGCTTATAAAATTTACAGATGAACCAAATTTGGGCAGGATACTCAATATATTGCTAAGGAACAGGTCCAAAAAGATCACAATAGGGTAGAAACCACAACACAAATCTAGCAGATGTAATTTAATACAAATACAGAATCCTACTTAGGTCCAAAAAATATGACTACCACAAAGCACAAGGATAAGAAATACAAGGCTTAGCGGGAGCATACGTATACGAAAAACACTTTCAGTTGGTAAGAGAAACATTACATGATAATGTTCCCCTCCCCTCAAAAGCTATTTCAATCTTCAGCTACATTCATAGAAATAGTGTCCAGAATGTGCTGGACAAAGTGAATGCTATCTACTCTGCTCAGGTCATACACTATTTTAATAGTGTTTAGCTCTGCCCACTACAATATAAGAGGACCACTGATAAAATGATCAGAAAAAAGTAATCAAATGATGTGAAACCTATAGAGAGGATCTCCTGAAGAACCACAGGAAGTAATTCTCACAAAAAATATGGAGAAAGGGGGTGAGAAAAGCCCAGCTTTTTGTCCCTGAACATCCATAAATATCTCAAGCTCAATAAACCCCAAGACTCCCAAAGCTAAAACTTTTAGAATAAAGTCCAAACCACTGACATAGCATATAAGCCATTTCATATTTATCTTCTCTCTTCTCGACCATGTAACACTCAGATGCCTTCAGGCTCTACATTAGTCCTCCCTCTCTTGTCCACACTTCCCCCGTTTTCAGTAACTACTTCCCAGGGTTAGTCATCTGCAAAAGATTCTCTAATCTTTATTTCTAACTCAGACTTCTCTCTCCTGAACTTCAAATTCTTATTTCCAAATAACAATCCCACACTGCAATTTGGATATCTTGAATATACCTCAAATTTAACATGTACAAAATTAAATTTATGAGCCTCGACCCCACCCCCAGTCTTCTGTCTCAGTTATGAGACACCACCATATATACAACATCTGAAGCCAAAAATCAGAGAGGAAATGAGTCTCAGTTTCCTCATCTGTAAATTGGTGATAGCAATACCTACTTCATGGGGTTACTCTGAGAATTAAATTATTTAATACATATGCAGTTCTTAGTGTCTGGAATTCATTCTTCTCCCTTTATTACTTCATCTTTAATCTATAACCAAACCCTACCGATTCTACCACCTAAGTATATTTCAGATCAGCCATTTTTTTCTACCCCTACTGGGACCTTTCTAGTTCAAACAGCCAGGAGCCTCCAAACTAATCTTGAATGCACTCTGGGTATCTTTGTTTTTAAATTATGCAAATCAGATGACTGCTCTCTCTTTCTTAACCACCTTCCTCCTCCTGCCTCCAAAGTTTTCCATTGCTTTGTGGATAAAATCCAAAATCCTCAATCTGCCTTAACAAGCTCTACAAAAATCTGGTTCCTGTGTTCCAAAATCTCCCATTCCAGCCATGCTGCCCTCCTTCCAGTTCTTGGAAGGCCCTCTGATATGTTGAAGATTTTCTTCTGGGAAAACCATTCATTCTCTCTCACACACACATACACCACCATCCTTCCCACCATGCACACCCATAGCATCCTGCTCCTCCCTTACAACTTGAAATTATTTATTTAATGTTACTTACATTCCCAGCTACAGGACAGTTGCATGATAGGTACCATATCTGTCTTGATGTTTGCTTACATCACCAGAAACTACGAGACTCTGGCAATATACAGACAGGCAGTATTCACTGGATGATTCTGACTCTTACCTACCAACCTCCTATCTACTCCCTACCACTCATTAAACTGCAAGATTTTCAAATGCTTGGTTTTATTTTTCAAATATCCCTCTCTTTTATGTGTGCAGTCTCTGAGATACAGGGGAAGTTTCCACTCCGAAACACATAGCATAATTTTACCAGTCATAAGAGAATAAACACACACAAGAAAGGAAGGAAGCGTGACAAAGGATGTTACAGACATAAAAAAGCAATGTGTACATTTCTTTGTGACTGAATGTAACTAAAAACCATCTGCACTGGACTAGACAGCTGGAATGAAGAACAAATCCTCAGCCTTCAATTTCTAAAATGTGATCTGGATTTACCTTAAACAAGAGTTTCCATAATTTACGTGAACCTTGAAGACAAAAAAGTGTAAATTAAAAGTTAAAGTCAGTGCAATTTAACTCCACAGCTAGGAATTCATAAGTCATCTTGTTCTGCCTATATCACTGACATAATACCAAATTATAATAGAAGAAAAATGTTAAACAAAGTAATACCTTTACAAAATTTACCTATTAAAATTTATGCAAGAATATTTATCATAAAACGAGCCAATTTTTGAACAATGAAAGGAAGCAAATTTTTGAAATTTGTTTTCCACTGTGTATCTGTTGAGCTACTAATTTTAATAATCTATGAAGAAACAGGAGCACAGGAGTGCCGGGGTGGCTCAGTCGGTTAAGCGTCCACCTGCAGCTCAGGTCATGATCTCACAGTTTTTGAGTTCGAGCCCTGTGTCGGGCTCTGTGCTGAGAGCTCAGAGCCTGGAGCCTGCTCAAATTCTGGGTCTCCCTCTCTCTCTGCCGCTCCCCCACTCATGCTGTCTCTGTCTCTCAAAAATAAATGTTAAAAAAATTAAAAAATAAAAAAACAGGAGCACAAAGTTTATATACCTAAAAATATTTAATGAAAGAATCTGAATACAAAATTTGTAGTTTGTAGCTATGTCTAAGAATATGGAAGCCTAAAGTAATAATACTGAATAGAATTCATGAAGTTTAATTGCCAAATTTTTGAAAGTACATTAATAACGAAATATTTTTTAAAATATTACATTTACCAGAGTAATGTTATGGACAACTTTCACTCAATACACAAAATAATAGATACTGGTGGTTTCAAATCTTCACATTGAGCACTGCAAAAAGCACAAGCTCTAGGAAATTTTTCTGAAAGTTTAAGTATATAAATAAATGAATATAAGTCTTATTCAGTAAGACAAATTTCTATGTCTACCCACAGGGAAAGAACAATCCAGAAATTCACTGGCCTTCCTCACAGCATGTGTGTATGGTAATCAATATCATGCCAGTGTGGCTGAGACTCATCCTGACCTCAACAAGCACTAGGTGAGGAGAAGATACAAAATCAAAATTGCCTAGAAAAATCAACACTCTTATTTATATAATTCAGCTACAAGCAGCCATTTTTAGACATAAGATAAAGATACTATGTTCCATAAAATTTGCCTTTGCAAAGTGGGGAAGCAACCTAGGGTGAGACCTCCCAAAGGAAGATATGGAACAGGATTAACATCCGTGGAAAACTTACTATGTATCAGACTCTGCTAAGTTACAAATATTCTCAATTCACATGAGAACAGCTGCCAATAGAAGTTACTTCTAACTTCTTGAAAATGTCCTACCTCTTGACTCTAATACTAGTCTTTTCATTTCATACCTGACTTTTCAAGTATTTAACCATCTGAATATAATGACAAATTAGGCCACTGCATTAATCTGGGAACTAGAACTAATAAGCAAAAAGCTATTGATGCTTGTATTAATTGCTAAACAGAATTGAGTCTTGCTAGAACCCAAGGCTTTCAAAAGCAGTAAAATTAACAGCCTCCCCATTCACTCCCTGACATGGTCCCATCTATTTAGCAACATTTATTATGGGCAGCACAGGTAGGTACCCTTACTGTAAAGAATTCAAATATTATAACTATGAATGAAACAGTTGGTTATGGCAACCAAGATAATCATTTGTCAGAGTTCTGTCTTTACCCTTCAGGTAACTTCCATCTTCCACACCAATAATAAATTCCTACTGCTTTCACTTAGTATCATCTTTGCCTCTTTGATACAATTTAACAATTGGTGACCTAAAATAACCTAAAATCAATACTGTATGTTGACTGCCTGCCTCTGAGGCACTTGTCCTCGGCTGACATGTACACAGATGTACATATTCTCGAGCACGCTGATATGTAAAGAATATTCATATCATTCAAGTAGGTAAGTGAGAAAACACAAGCTGTGAAAGTAAAGCAAGCAGGTTTGGGAAGAAAACTCCTTCACTGCAATATCATCTCTCTCTCTCCACTCTACCCATTTCTCTCCACCCCTGCTGACAATCCTGGACTAAGCCTAACTTGCCTCCTCCAAATGGTACTCTCAAGCCTCCTTTTTAAGCTCCTTTCCCCCAATTCATTCTTTACAACTGAAGTTTTAAAAAGCGCCAATCCGTCCCCTGCTTAAAACCTTACGATAAAGTCCAAAATCTCTAAATTTCCAGCAGTGCTAAATTTCCCCTATCCTAGTTCCTTCACACGTAACGTTCCCTCTCTGAACTTTGTTTTTGCCTGTTAGCCTTCTCTTTTTCTAACTTCTGCTTATCCTTTTAGTCTCTCTGCTTAAG
The DNA here is from genome assembly GCF_027475565.1 of Acinonyx jubatus. NCBI lineage: Eukaryota > Metazoa > Chordata > Mammalia > Carnivora > Felidae > Acinonyx > Acinonyx jubatus. Next base: position 95,786,162 of record NC_069381.1, on the reverse strand, counting down.
CCTCACTTCTTTCAGTGTGGTACAGAATGTTGGTTTGGATCAAAATCTACTCTCTCATTCACCCCAGGCACATGGCTGTGTTTACCAGTCCCTCTCACCAACAGAAAGTGATGTGTGGGTGAGCTCTTGGTGTTCCTTTCCATTTCCAGCAGCAAGAACCTATGGAGACCCAGGTTCCACCATGAGACCACGTCCAAGGGAGGCAGAGCAGTAAGATGTAAAGAACTGTCTCTGGATGATCAGAGCAGAGCCGCCTGCCCACCACGAATGCTCAGTTCAACCCGGAACATTTACTTCAGGCTGTTGCATGAGAGAAAAACTATTTTCCTAGGTTATGTACATTTTAGTCAGCCTTACGCTGACAAATACACTCAGGAAAGCCTTGCCCAGACCACTTCATACTAGCTTACGTTTCCTGGTAAAGGCTCTCATAGCATTCTCTACCACTTCTTACCACTCACCACACTTGTACTTACTTATTTCATTTATTCACTTAACAAACATGTATTGAGTACCTAATATGTCTGCCTGGCACTTTTCTAGACACTAGGGATAACAAGTGGTGTTCCAGATGGACAAGTTCCCTTATCTCTTGGAAAATTTACTTTCTGCTGGGAAGACAAATACACACACACACACCCAAGAAAATAGTAGCTAGTGATAATGCTATGATGAAAACACAGTAATATGATAGAGACAGTGGGAAGGGGAGACATACTCTAGATTTGGTGGTCAGGGAAGGCCTTGTACGGTGGTAGTACTTACACTAAGACCTAATTGACAAGAAGGAGCCACCCCAGTGAAAGAGAACAGTTGGTGCCAAGGCACATTCTTGGCCTATTTGAAGCAGAGATCCAGTATGGATGGAATAGAACAGGGAAGAAAATAATAGAAGCAGGGCCCAAAGAGGCAGACAAGGGTCAGATCACATATTAACTCATGAGGTCACCCTAAATTTCATTCTAAGTATGACTATTTATTCCCAAGTTGACATCCAAACTTCAAGTTTCATGAGGACAATTCTCAGTAGCACAGAAGGTTTCTTTCTTTCTTTCTCTCTCTCTCTCTCTCTCTCTCTTTCTTTCTTTCACCAGAATCTATCACAATGGTTAGCATATAGTATGTGTCAAATGTTTGCTAGGATGAATGACTAGAAAGAGATCACATACTTCTCCATATGTAAACATAAGGGGATCTCAGGTGTCATTCTAAATTAGAGCAATATTCAAGTGAGACAGAAATTATGGTCCCTTGCCTACAAGAGAATATATAGATTAGTTTTCTAAGTGTAGTGATACAAAAGGAAAAAATAAGCTTGAAACCCTAAGGACACCATTTGAATGGAAGTTCCCCACCCCTTTCCTGTAGCACTTTACTTGAGAAGGAACCAACAAGCCAGCTCCCCAACCAGTATGCAAAGAGAGGGTGTGGAATAAGTGGTGTTAGCTGATGAAAGACTAACTCTACAATTCTACGTAATTTACAGCCATATAATCAATATTTTGTAATATCTTGGTAAACTGGCTGATGGGTACTTTCCTTCTAAGCAGGACATCTTCTCCTAAATTTCAACAGCTCTGTTATTTATTTGAAATGATGAATCTATAGCAACAGAACCAAAGAAAAGTCAGTCTTTTTTGTGTTTGGTAAAAAAGTACCAATCTTGATCTTGATGTATGACAGGACAGTCTACAAGTCCCATAAAGTTTAGAATGAAGAAAGCTATACCTCGAGGAGTTTCAAGCACAAGGAAAATGTCAAATTAACAGCGTAGATGAATATGGAACATAAACGCTGGGATGACCCTGTTTAGATCCGTCAGCAAAGGCCTAAGGAAAACAGGATTTAAATAAGGTAACAACAGTTTGGCAGATGGAAGGGAGAACAAGTTCTTTCAGATGAGATAACTTTTACCAGTATGCCAGGGAATGTGGAAAAATGAAAAACTGTTTCTAGGAAGGAGATGTATTTGAGAAGCAGAAGACACTAGCAAATAGTACAGAGTCTGACAGCTAAAATGGACCTTACAAGATTCTTTCCAAAACCCCCTAATTCCAAGATGAGAAAAAGGAGACCCAAGAAAAGCAGACAAGTTTTACACAGAGCTAATGAGTAGCAATGCTGGCAAAGAATTCAGGTCTTCTGATTCTTTTCCACTAAACACTGGGAAAGCACTGTACCAGGTGCCCTTAAAGATTCCAAAAGAAATACACACATTTCCCTATCTTCAAAGAGCTTAGAATATTGCTCAGATGATATAACCAAAAAGAGAGAGAGAGAGAGAGAGAGAGAGAGAGAGAAATATAAAAACAGGATGTAAGTTTTTTTAAAGAGCCAAATTATGCTCTACAAAAATACTTAAGTCATGTAGGGAGCTGGGAAATTAGGAACAAAAAAGGAAACAAAAAGCAAATCAGTGACTGTTGAGGTAGCGCTTGAAGGAAAAATGATTTTGATCACTTGTGTTCAGAATGGCATGAAATGTAAGGGAAGAGACTAGGGAGAAATTAATAACTGTAACTTTAAAAAAAAACTAAAAAAATATGAATTGCTTTATGCAGTCTTGAAAATGAAAATAAAAGGACAGATCAGGAAGTTCATGTTTGCAAAATTAGTTCAAATTACAAAAGGACCGGTTACAATATATAACCAACAACAAGTTGCACAAGTTCCAAGTGTAAGAAGTTTACAGGGCAGGTCTGGCTCCCTGATTTCTCCCAACACAACCAGTGACTAAGCTGTGCTTATGAAAACAAAACCACAGAATGAAGAAATTCGATTTTCCAGAGAACTGTGAATTTTGAGATTATCTTCTTTTTCTTTTAGGAGGGAGTTCTGGTTTGGTTTTCAATCTCGAGTTACCAATCAACTTACTCTACAGTCCATAAACCTATAATATCCAAAAATAGTATAAACTATTTATGAGAATCACAGCAAAAGTCCTACTTACCAACTAGAACCAGTAGACACATTTACAAGATCTCAATCACCATTTTACTCATCAGATGCTTTACTGGCTTGGCTGCCTTCAGTCCCAACCACAAGTGACTTTACCAGAATATCTTTCAAGCAAGGAGCAGTATCTTAAAGCGAAGGATACCAGTATTGTAACACAGAACCCAGAACCCATTACGTGGGGAGGTCCAAAATCACCAGCTAAATAACAATTATTAAGTAATAGGACTTGTTAGATTTTGTAATGTTTTACAGAAAGCGTTAGACCTACATAAATAAAAACTGGTACTGATCTGAATTCTCTACAATCTCTAACTCTCACACACACACACACACACACACACCCCCCAGACCAGGAATCTAAAATAGCTTTACACAAACAAGAACAAAATTGTAGGTTTCGCTGAGGGCATCAGCCACTTAATTTAACCCCACTTCATCAAGAGCAGGAAGCCAGGCTGCTGTTTTCATCAGTTACTAAGAAACAAATAAGATAAAGGATAGAGCGGGCAGAAGAATTTTTACAGTTGAAATGAATACTTTGATGCAATCACTGAGAATTCCCAAAGTGTCACTAAGGAAAAGCACCTCGGGCGGCCTCAAAACGAGTCCATCGACAACTGAGGTCGAGGCTTAAGCGGAGGAAAGACAATTGGAGCTTGGGATTGTTTTTTCCCCTTCTCGAGCCCCTCCCCCCTTCCCCCACCTAAACAGGAAAGAAAACGCGCCCAGCATAAACACAGGCCAAGGCTCACGACTTGTCACCACAACAAACTGGAGGTTGGACCAGCGCTCCTGGAGACCGAGCCCCAAGTCTTGGTTGCTAAACACAAAAAGGGCCTCTTTCCCACAGACCTATGAAAGTGCGGGCCTTACCCAAGAGTTTTTGGTTGTTTCCTCACCTTCTCTCTCTCTCTCTCTTTTTTTTAACGAAAGCTTTGGGAAAGCGGCGACAGCAAAAGTTTCCCTCTGAGCCAGACCTCTAGATCCGCCTTGCACAGACACACATTAGGTGGGCTGGTCCCACGTAGTCTCCACCATCATTACAAATTACAAACCTAACGATTAAAGAACAGAAGCGGAGAGGACAGAAAAAGCTTCCACACCCACCCCACCACTGCCGTCCTTTCCAGGCACCGCTTTCTGGTCGCAAAGAGCACAAATAACCCAAAACCATGGTGATAAGCAGAGCTGTGAAATGCACACGCACAAGTCACACGCTGGGAACCTGCCACGACGGCCGGGGGGTGCGGGGGCGGGGGGGGGAACCGGCCGGGTGAGGAGGCGCAAGGCGGCCCCCTGTCATCTAAGGACAACAACACGCCCCGAAGAGAAGTGGCAGCAGGCTGGGGGAGTTGCCCCGAAAACAAACCCGGAGCCTTCGCGCTTTCCCGAGGACGCAAGCCCCTCCGCGGCCGCGAACGACCGGGCCGCAGGACTGGGCGCCGGGTCCCGGGTGGGGGCGCGCCCAGGGAGGCGCCCCCCGCAGGCCGGGCGCCCCGAAGAGCCCCGCGGCCCGGCCGGCCCCGCCTCGGGGAGCGGATGGGAGCTCGCTTCCCGCCGAAGCCCCTTCCCGCCCGGCCCGACTCACCGCCGGTGGGTCTGGTTCTCAGCCGCGAGCTGGGGCTGCCGTGAGGAGGCGGCGGAGGAGACGAGATCCGGGGCCCCGCCGCCGGGTCATCATACCCCCCGCGCGAGCCGGCCCGGGCCCCGGCCCCCGCCCCCCGGAGCCGTCCCCGCGCCTGTCCCGCGGGGGGGCGCCCCCTCAGCCTCCCGCCCGCTCCGCCGCCCGGCCCCTGGCCGCCGCCGCCGCCGCCGCCTCAGCCCCGCGCGCTCCCGCCTCGGCCTCTGCTGCCGTCCGGGGCCACCGCCGGGCCCCTGGCTCCGCAGCCGCCGTTGTCGCCAGACCCGACGAGTCGAGCGCCGAGCGACCGCCCCCCCCCCCCCTCCGGCGGCCCCGCCCCGCGGGAACCATTCACCGACCCCGCGCCATGACACCTACTGAGGCGGAAGTGCCGAGGAGCGGGCCGATTAGGACGACGACATAGTACAGATGGGAGTGGGACCGGGAGGACCTCCGTGGGGAGCCAGCGTGGATCGAGTGCGGGGGCCGGATTGCCCGCCCCCTCCCTCCCCGCGGCAGACTCCGCGGCGATTTAAAGGTGCTTGGTGGCGGTGGGGGGGGGGGGGGTCCAGCTGTAAAATGTCATCCCAGCCAGTGTGACATCACCACAGTCTAGTGTGACACCCCCAGAGATTGGGCAGCGCGCAGGGAGGCACTGCCTACCCGGGAAGCCACCCTGCTGGTGAGGAATTACCTCAGTTTAGGCTTTAACGTTTCGTTGCAGGCTAGAGACGTTCTAGCAGAGTGGCCTCCATGTACGGGATCTGGAAGCCTCCACGTACATCAGGAGCCCCTCACTAAGGCTCTTCCACTGCCGCCTTAGGAACCTGGGTTTGCATTAGGAGGTGAGAAAGAGCAGCTGTGCTCTGGACCCAGCACCTCAAAACGAGCTGTGAGCAAATGCTACGGTAATGTTCTTCTTGCCTCTACCAGGAGGTGGTAAGGCTGGGTATTCAGGAAACGAGGTGCGTTGGGCACAGAGCATTCTGAAAAAATGGACACTGAAAACTAGGTTATCCTTACAGAAAGAGAGTTGCCGTCTTCCAGAGTCAAGAGACTGTAGGACTTCAGATGTACCTCCCGCTGTGTAATATGTTCTTATTCCTAAAGTAGGGACCATTTTTAGAGAGACAATAATATAATCTACTTTTTTCTATCCCGCAAGTGCTGGAGGCAGCAATGATCTGAGCCTTACAAAGTGACTGGTCAGCACAAGGGGTGTCTGCATATACTCTTTGAAGAGGTGGACAGATGTGGCTACGTTAAGATTTTCCTATTACACTGTACTTCTCAGATCTCACTTATAGGTTTTTGACCTCTTTGGATCCTCATCTCCTCACCAAAAACAAAACAAAAAAAAAAAAAAGGAATTTTTGTGAAAATGTGTTCATACTTTTGTGAAGAAGTGATAATGCTAAGTTCCTATGTTAGGCTTTCTTTTCTGGCTTAACAACACAGGGAGCAATACTATTATATTGGGAACCGGACGTTTATTTCCCTAGGGGACCAAGGTTAGCAAGTGTTCAATCTCACGGGGCAGTTTTGTTTGCTTATTTTCACAGGGAATTTAGAGAACATAAAGTTCTACATTGGGCTGACCTGGGAAACATCAAAATAGAGAGAGTGGGCAAGTATGCCCGCTTGGGGAGCCAGGAAAAAGGCAGAACTTGAGCTCTGGTGTAGAAACTGATCGTGCTCAAAAGGCAGACTTCACACACACACTAATTGCTCACCATGACTTGGCTCAACCAAACTCCATGACCTGCTTCTAGGCCCCTGTTCGCTCAAGTTATGTCCCTTTCCTCTTTTCAAACACATCTCAAAATTCAGCTTTAAGGAGCCTTTCCTGATTGACCCCCACTTTATTCTAATCATTTAATTCTGCATCGTCATCTGTCTACTTAATTGACTTCCTTGTGCCTTATTTGTTTATTCTTGTCTATTTCCATGGTTCTCAAGCCATTTCCTCAGCCTGCCTCACTGCATGGAGACCTTCTCAAAATCTGCTTTTTTCCCCTCTCTAATATCATTCATTTATCCATCCAACAAATTGTATACCTGCTTTACTCCAGGAACTCTCTTAGATACTGGGTCAGATGCCAAATGGATATGACATGAACTTTTCCTTTAGCTTACAGTCTAGTGAGGGGGGAAAAAAATGCATGGAGACATATATAAGACTTGAATGACAGAGCCAGGGAAGACTTTGGAGAAGGAGATATTTAAACATAAAATGGTCAAAGAAATGTCAAAGTTTAATGTAGTTAGGGTTCATTTGTCCATTCAGCAAATATCTATTAATAGAGTATCTTCTGTGTGCCAGGGACTGTATTAGAAATTAAAGATACAAAAAAGAAAGACATGGTCCATGCTCTGAAAGGGCTTACAATTTGGCAGAGAAGTGGCATGATGTGGAATTAGTAAGGTAGATTGAATTGGATTTTATTGTTTTAATATTTATATATTTTGAGAGAGAGAGAGGGAGAGAATCCCAAGCAGGCTCCTCCCTGTAAGAGCAGAGCCTCCCCCACCTCCCGGGGTTGGGGGAGGGGAGCGGTTTCAATCTAACGAATTGTGAGATCATGACCTGAGTCAAAATCAAGACTCTTAATCCGACTGAGCCACCCAGGTGCCTCAACTGAATCAGATTTTTAAGTTTATTTATTTATTTATTTATTTAGAGAGGGGAAGGGCAGAGAGAGAGAGAGAAGCCCAATCAGGCTCCACACTGCCAGCGCAGAGCCCAGCGCAGGGCTTGAAACCACAAATCGTGAGATCATGACCTGAGCTGAACTCAAGAGTCTGCTGAGCCACCCAGGCGCCCCCTGAATCAGGTTTTAAAGGCAATGAAGGTTTAATCAGACAGGTAATTAGAGGTTTAATCAGACAGGTAATATGAAGGAACCTGTGCTTTAAAGAGAGAGCTAGTGGCTGGAGGATGGCTAACTAGAATGTGTAACACTAAGGATAAGGCTCCATAGCTCAGGGATTAGAGCACTGGTCTTGTAGAATGTGTAACACTAGAGAAATCCTAATTAGAAAGCTACAGTGATGGAGCCTGGGTGGCTCAGTTGGTTGAGTGTCCATCCTACTTACTTTTGACTTTGGCTCAGGTCATGATCCCAGGGTCGTGGGATGGAGCCCTCTGTTGGACTTCTGCTTGGGATTCTCTCTCTCCCTCTGCCGGCCTCCCCTGCTCACTCTCTTGCTCTCTCTAAAATAAAAATAAGCTATGATGAGGGTTTGGTCAAGCAGAGAACATGGAGAGAAAGGGGGCAGATTGAGAACTATTTCCTCCCAGACAGAATCAATGCAGCCACAGAAGTAGACGGAGCCGATGCCAGTTGGAAGCATTAAATCTCACCTAGGGTATAACATTCCCCTTGGGCCTAGAGCCTAGATTCAGTGTTGCAGGCAAGAAGTCACTTGCTCAGGAGCTGCAGAGCTTAAGGCCAACTAGGAGAAGCTGACCAAAAGGCTGTGTCATGAGAAAAGTTTAATCAAAAAGCTAGTCAAACTATCAGAACAAGTAGTGAACCCAAGGGGCCAGGAAGAAAAGAGACTTCAAGCAGAAGCCAACAGTTCTAAAACAGGGAAAAACCATATGAGAGTAAAGGCCCAAAGGAAAGGATGGGGGGCCAAACATGCAAAAATCCTTTGAAACGAGAGGGAATCCTCAATGACCTTTAAAATCTAGTCTCCAGAAAGCTTTTTATTTGGGAATAATTCCAAACACACGGAAAAGTTAAAGAATAGTAAAAAGAGTACTCCTGTATCCTTAATCCTTTACTTGGATTTGTTTATTAATATTTTGCCCCTTTTGCTTTAACAATTGCAGTCTCAGATAGACAATATACATACACGTTTTTTTTTTCTGACCATTGGAAAGTACATTGCAGGGGCGCCTGGGTGGCTCAGTTGGTTGAGCCTCCGACTTCAGCTCAGTTCATGATCTCACAGTTTGTGAGTTCGAGCCCCACATGGGGCTCTGTGCTGACAGCTTAGAGCCTGGAGCCTGCTTTGAGTTCTGTGGCTCCCCCTCTCTCTGCCCCTCCTCCACTCGCAGTCTGTCTCTCTGTATCTCTCAAAAATAAATAAACTTTAAAAGAATTATTTAAAAAAAAGGAAAGTAAATTGCATACACCATGCTCCTTTATCCCTTAATACTTGAATGTCCTAAGAATAAGTACATTCTTTTACATACACCATATATACAGTTGTCAATTCCAGGAGACTTAACATTGATATAATACTTTAATCTACCATTCATATTCCCAGTTTTGTCACTTAATCTAATAACATCATTCTTACCATTTTCCCCCTTCCCATATAGGATCCAGTTTAAGATCATACATCGCCTGTCTCTGTAATCTTCAATCTGCACCCATTCCCTAGCTTTTCTCTTTGATATTTTTGAAGAGTACAGCCTGTCCCCTGTGTTTGGACAATAGAATGTTCCTCATTTTACAATGGTTATTTTTAATTTTCTTTTTTTTTGAACGTTTATTTATTTTTGGGACAGAGAGAGACAGAGCATGAACGGGGGAGGGGCAGAGAGAGAGGGAGACACAGAATCGGAAACAGGCTCCAGGCTCTGAGCCATCAGCCCAGAGCCTGACGCGGGGCTTGAACTCACGGACCGCGAGATGGTGACCTGGCTGAAGTCGGACGCTTAACCGACTGCGCCACCCAGGCGCCCCACAATGGTTATTTTTATAGTTTGTCTCACATTTATTCATTATTAGATCCCGGTTATCCATTCCTGGCCAGAATATTACATAATTGATATTGTGTCCTTCCCAGGATATGAAACCCAAAGTCAGCTGATGTCACTGTCCCTCACTGGGCGATAATAATTTTGGTAGTTGAGGTGTCTGATTCCCCCACGGGATACTTACTATTTTGTTCCTAGTAATAAGCAATCTGTGGGGAGAATCTTAGACCATGCAAATATCCTGCTTCTTGTTAAACAGATTCCCCTAGATTTAACGTCTATTGATGATTCTTGTTCGTAGCAATCCTCCCTTATCTCTCATTAATTAATTAATTTAGTTGTCTATTAATGCTACATAGGTGTATGGATTATGGTTTTCAATAATTTATAATTCCTTATGTACTTTATTTGAGTGCTAAAATTTTCCAGATCTAGTCAATGGGTACCTTTTCAAACTGTTTTTTTTTTTTTTTTAGCATGTCTGAATGTGAGATATTCTGGGTTAGTCTTGATCCTTGCAAATTCACCATTTCTGGGAGGCTTGGATTTCTCCACTGGATGCCTTGTATCTGGCCGGGAAAAAAAAAGGGGCGGGGGGGGAGAAAATATGGATTATTTGTGTGAGAAGTTTTTATAGGCCAGGCCTGCAGGTAGCAAACACATAGATCTACTCTGCACACATTACATTGGTGGGAACTCAGGAACGTGGATGCTGCTAGAGAGATTAGGAGATGACAAAATCTCTCTGTGTGGCCAAGAGGAAAGGAGACATGACTCAGAAAAATTAGGCCAGTCTCTGTCACACTTGTCCAAAAGCCATTCCCTATGTTACATCTTCCATATTAATAGAATTCCAGTTTTATACAGATAGAAGGAAGATCCTTTGATTTCAAGAAAGGTGGCTTCCTTTCACCAAATCAGGAGGTAAATCACAGTGGACCAAACCAGTCCTGGTAATTCCATTTCTCTTTACCAATGACTAATCTAGGGGTGGGTATAGGACTCAGTTCTGGTCAACAAAATAGGAAGGGAAGCCTACTGGTAGGCTCCTAGGAAAGTTTTTCTTTTTGTATAAAAAGACAGGAACTTCACAGAAGAAATTCTTTTGCTCCTGCCTCTCTTTTTGCTGAGACAAAGGAACAAAGACACCAGGCCTGGAGCTGCCATGGCCATCTTGTGACCATAAATGTGATAGCAAACAAAGATGGACACAGTCAGCGTGCTGAGGACAGCAAAGGAGACAGATAGAAAGAACGGGTCCTTGATGACATAGGTAAGCTTCTGAATGAACCTGGAACTGTCCACTGCTTCTGGACTTCTTTTTTTAAGTAAATAAATGTTCTTGTGTATCAACAACACTATTAGACAAGTTTTCTATTCTTTGCAGTCAAAAAAAAATTAGTCTTAAGCAATATAGGAGAGAACTAGGAGAGATTTTCTAGAAGAAGGAGCTAATTGGTGGTGTCCAATCTGAGAAGTAAAGGAGAATAAGGATGTAAGAGTGGCCAGTGGATTTGCAATTAGAAAGTCACTGCTGATCTTGGTAAGAGCAATTTTAGTGGCATGGTGGGGACAGAAATGATGTGATTTCTACAAGGGATTTTTCCTAATATGAGTGGTGACTAACAAATGAGGAAGGATGGTTTGGTCCAACTGGGTGATAAAATCTACTGTAGTCATTTCCCATATTCAGTTCTTAATATCCAAGGAAGCTGCTTGGGTCCATGCTGTCTACTTTGGCTACATCTGGGAAATCATGAACTGAATCATTTTCATTGCTCTCTTTGCTACTCCCCACAGGAAGGAGCCAGGAAAGGTTGTTCTGGCCCCTTAACTGGTTTCATAGAAGGCAAATCCAGCATGTATGATGGGGACTAAACAGGACCTTTTTAAAACATTTCCTTCCAGGATTTATTGACTGCATATAAGTACCAGGCATTGAGCTAGACAGAATAAAAAGGTGCATAAAGCACATCTCATGACCTCTGGGTCCTCAATGTAATTAAGGAGATAAATTAGGAACAATTATAACAAGTTCAAGATTGGTCCTCAAAGTGGCATTACAAGTGCTGAGGAATATAGCAGTTAACTGTCTGGAGATCACTGCAGAAGCTTCTAGAAGTATCACTATTGACTGAGCAGGGACTTAAAAGAAGATAGCAGCACTATTTTGGTTAGGCCATCAGTGAGATGTTACTTGGGTTTTTTTTAATTTATTATTTTAATATTTATTTTTGAGAGAGAGAGTGTGAGTGGGGGAGGAGCAGAGAGATCCCAAGCAGGCTCCATACTGACAGCTACGAGCCTGGTGTGGGTCTCCAACTCATGAACCATGAGATCATGACCTGAGATGAAGTCAGATGCTCAACTGACTGAGCCACCCAGGTGCCCCAGATGTTTTTTGTTTTTAGTAACTCTCTACCTTTTTCATGCAAAATGTGAACAGAAGAATAAATATGCCATTATATTATCATATACAGGAGGCACGAGCTCTTAAGTATGACAGGTACTCCTTGGAAAGAAGTTATTGGTATTTACTAGCCTGCCTGAGAGCCATGGGGTTAGAAACTAAAACCAGAGAAGATGAGTGTCGTGTACAAAGCTGAGAAGTCAAGTACCCACCTGTGTTAGCAATCCGCCTAGGATAATCAGGTGAGTACCCTCCTTTTATAGAGAAAGTCTCTCCTCTATATTGTTAGAAGGCCTGGTGCCCTCACAGCCCCCCACACTTCTCAACTTCCCCAGCGTCTCCCCCACTAAAGCTGGGTTGGTTGCCGGGCCGAATAATGCAATGGCAGGTAGGACCTGGCTTCCCTGCTCTCAGGTGTAAGTCTTGCTAATCTTATTTTTTTTTGTATCAAAAGAGGACATTTTGGGGACTGGGCCCCAGCAGAAATGATGGCTTCGGTGGAAGGGGTGTTTGCAAGAAGGCCATAGCTGTGGGATTAAAGAGAAAGAGTCCAATACAACCAATGGAAAGAAAGGGAAGGTGAAACTAGAGAGAGGTAGTGCTTACACCACATTGTGAATGCCTGAAATGCCACTGAGTTGTACACTCTCAAATTGTTAATTGTGGGGCGCCTGGGTGGCTCAGTCAGTTGAGCATCCAGCTCTTGATTTCAGCTTAGGTCATGATCCAAGAGTCCTGGGATTGAGCCCTGCATCGGGATCCGTGCTGAGCATGGAGCCTGCTTAGGGCTCTCTATCCCCCTGCCCTTCCCCCCGCCCTCACTCTCTCTCTCTAAAATTTAACAAAAAAAAAATTTTTTTTTAATGGTTAATTGTGTGTTATATGACCTTCACTTCAAAAAAAAGGAGGGGGTGGGAGATTTGCAGGATTCAGAGATAATGAGCAAGAGACTTGATCCCTCGTTTTCCTAATTTTCAAGGGTCAATCCAGAGACTTCTGGGAGAAGAGCCGTGCCTTAAATACTCATACAACTGTGTCTACTCCTCCTCAGACCCTCCTTCCCCCCTAATGATTTCTGGTTCCCCCTTTATCTACACATGACCATCTTACTCCCTCACTTTCTCCATATACCAACACTTTATTCGGCAAGACCAAGGGATAGTGCTTTTCTGTCGCTTTCCCTGAGTCATTGTCATTTCTCATTATCCTGCCCCCAAAATTCTGTAGCTTCTCACCTTCGACCAACTGTTACACAAGCTTTTAGCACCTGCACTCCATATTTCTTTCTGTATTCTCGATTCTAAGTCAAAGCCAAAGCCAAAACAAATGCTCTGGGAAGGGACACAGAGACCCACAAGGGAGAAGGCTATGAATCAGGACAGGAACTTGAAATTCAATCACTGAATATAATTTGTGCTAAGTCATTTTGCACTTCGTACAGACTCAGAAATCAAAAACGCCCCAATGAAGTATCCCTTGCCTAACACAGTTCCTGATATGTGGTCAGTACCAGTAACTATTTGGCTGAGTAAATTACTGAGTGTTTATTCACAGTGTCAAAGCATCAGAATTCAGTTAACTATACAATGGAGTTTTGGAAATCTCAAAATAACAATCTTCATCTTTGGCTGTGAATTTAACTTTATTTTTTATTATTACTTTGGGAAACTCACTTTTATAAAATCTGTAAGCTGTCATCAAGGGATTAGTAAGTGGTTCTGTCCATTGGAGGTGGGATAGGAGGAGGAGCCCTGTCAAAACCCGAAAGGGTAAATTCTCTGATATGAAATAGCCTTCTGCCTGACCAACCTCAGTGCTCCCAGAATGGCCAGTACAGAAGAAAATCATGGGCTTTGGAGCCTTGATGTCAGTAGGAATCCAGAGTCTCCCAGTAACTAGGGTGTGATAGTAGGCATGTTTATAAAGGTCACCTTCCTCATTCTCTTTTAATGTTTATTAATTTTTAAGAGCATGAGAGACAGAGCGTGAGCAGGGGAGGGGCAGAGAGAGAGGGAGACACAGAATCTAAACCAGGATCCAGGCTCTGAGCTGTCAGCACAGAGCCCGACACAGGGCTCGAACTTACGAACCACGAGATCATGACCTGGGCCGAAGTCGGACGCTTAACCGACTGAGCCACCCAGGTGCTCCTCGTTCTTAAATGGAGATGATAAACACCTTCTCCTTACCTTCCTCATTCCCTCCATCAGAAAGTTTCTTCAATGTTACTTTCAAAAAATATCCCGAACCCACTACTATTCATCTCCACGGATACAGACTTTCTGATCTCACAGACAGAAGTGAAATATAGACTATATAATATAAATATTATATAGAATATAATAAATATAGATTTTTCAGTCCTATCTTGATCAAAAGGGAGTGCAGGTTTTAGTTATGAATATATTGACTAGGAGCCTTACAGAGAGAGAATGTACTCTCATGAACCAAAAATTACCTGTTCATTCTGGTGCTCTTCTGTAAGGATGTAGAATATTACAACTTGGTGAATTAATCAAAAAGGTTCAATTCAGACTAAATTTGACTGTAGCCTATCCTCCATTTTATCTTCTAGATCTCATAGATGCAGATATTCAAAGATCAGGACTAATGTTATTCCCAATAAAATTTTATTAAGCTTTATAATAATTTAAATAATTTAGAAAGTGACTATTCTCTACAAAATGATTTTTTTTTCAACTGAAGAGCCCTAGTCTCTCAGAAAATATAACCTTTAATCCCAAGGCTTGTGTTGACTCCAAAGCAAGTAAAACATGTTTCTTTCTCTTAAGTACATAGTTACAAAACATGTCTATTATAGGAAATAGTGTTGATTCAAAAAATACTCCAGTTACTTGTAAAATAAACTCATTTTTTTTCTCCCTTTCTTTATTCCCCCCAAATATCTGTATATATTCATTGGTGTATATATATAGTTATATATATACTTCTCCTTTGTGAAAGCTTTGGTGGAGGCAAAGGTATGTCTTTCTTTCTGTAGCTGCTTGTGCTAAAGTGGTTTCCCTAATAAATTTATGTTCAGACACAATGCAAATCCCCTTTCTTCCAGAAACCCCAGTTCAGCTCACCAGTATCTCTTACAGCTGCAAGCCCTTCGTAACTGGCATGCCTGCTTTCGTTCTTGCCCCATTTTCCATCTGTTGCTTCTAAAAATATATATCAGATAATATCTCCCCCCTACTTTAAAGCACTCCAGTAGCTTACACTTAGACTAAAGCCTAAACTTCTTACTTTAACCCATAAGTCACTTCTGACCCCACTTCTGCCTTCCTCTCTGAACTCCTCTTCTCCCCCTCTGACACATGCTCTTTTCTTTTCTTTTTTTTTTTAAATTTATGTATTTATTTTGAGAGAGAGAGAGCATGTGCACATGCATGGGAGGGGCAGAGAGAGAGAGGGAGAGAGAGAGAATCCCAGGCAGGCTCTGCACGCAGAGCCCCCACTCAGGGCTCAAACTCATGAACCACGAGATCATGACCTGAGCCAAAGTCAGATGCTTAACTGACTCAGCCACCCAGGCACCCCGACCCACACTCTTCTTAATGTTCCTTAGACACAAAACTCATTCCCATCACATGGTCTTTGCACTGATGCTACCCTCCAGGTCTTCACCTTGATGAGGGAGGGTGGGGGCAAGATGAGGGCAAAGTACAGGCTAACAGCACCCAACCTCCCCCTCCGCCCCCCCAGCTAGGATATGTGTGATATTCCTCGGACACTCCCAGCTGGCTGCCCAGAACAGGGGAAAGGAAAGAAAGCAGATGGTTGACTGATAGAGATCACAGTCATGCAGGACAGGAGTCTCCTTCAAGTTATGGATAACTCAGTAAACTGCAAGAAAAAGGCAATCTTCTCCATAGCCTAATCTCCAGAAACCTATAGACTCCGTTTCCTGGAGCCCTAATATCACCCTCATCATGATGTAAAGGGGGCTTAAGTGCTTGCCGTGGTGATGTGGGAAACAAAGGCAAATGAAAAATTAAATTCCTTGACTGCCTACAGCCCATTGACAAGTCCTTGAAACAGGCAGAGTGACCTTCCTCTAGGAGCTCAGCTGCCTCGATGATGACACTTTGCTGGGAGCAAAAGGGAATCTTGGCTTAACATTACCCTGACCCCTCAAGATCCTGTAAGTCTACTTTAACATATAAAAATTCTTTTGGAGGGGCGCCTGGGTGGCGCAGTCGGTTAAGCGTCCGACTTCAGCCAGGTCACGATCTCGCGGTCTGTGAGTTCGAGCCCCGCGTCAGGCTCTGGGCTGGTGGCTCAGAGCCTGGAGCCTGTTTCCGATTCTGTGTCTCCCTCTCTCTCTGCCCCTCCCCCGTTCATGCTCTGTCTCTCTCTGTCCTAAAAATAAATAAACGTTGAAAAAAAAAAATTCTTTTGGAAACTTCCTTTATCTCAACTCCCCCAAGATATGCTGCAGTCATACTCCAAGCTTATGGTCCCCTGATATACATCTGAAGGGTCTCATAACAGGTTTTACTAAATGGTAATAAATGGCATTTTCCTAACAACACCTAGCCCCTCAAGGTCCTGGAAACCTTGCTTCCAGAATTCCTTAGAGACTTAGGCTGTCAGTAACCGTCTCCCAACCTCAGAGTATATAATCAGCTATCAGTCACAACCCCAATGCAACTCTTTTCTGCCCACGGGTCCTGTTCCCATGCCTTAATAAAATCACCTTTTTGCACCAAAGACATCTTCAAGAATTCTTTCTTGGCCATCGGCTCTGAACCCCACCATCACCCTAAAACCCCATTAACCTGACTGGATTCATTAATTTATTCATTCAACCAATGTTTGTTATTAAGAACAGCCTGGGGCACCAGGTGGCTCAGTTGATGAAGCGTCCAACTCTTGATTTCCGCTCAGGTCATGATCTCACAGTTCATGGGATGGAGCCACAGCACAGAGCCTGCCTGGAATTCTCTCCCTCTTTCTCCCTGTACCTCCCCTGCTCTTCCCTGCCCACAGTGCATGCTCTCTCTCTCTGTCTCTCAAAATAAAATTAAAAAAAAAAAAAAAAAAAGAACCTGCTATGTGTTCTAGACATTATGGATGCAACAGTGAACAAAAGAAACAAACAAAAAACCACTCCTGGAGTTTACATTCTAGTACAGTACACAGTGACCTCAATAAGATCTCAACATTTGTTAGAGTGTTAGAAAGTGGTAAGGGCTCTATGGAGAAAAAACGAGGAAGGGAGAGAGGGAGTGGCTGACCAGGTGGTTGCAATTTTAAACAGAATGACCAAGAATAGTCTCGCTGAGCAAGACCGTGAATGAGGTAAGGGAACCATCTGGATGGTATCTGGATGTAAAACACTGTAAGGAGAGGAAACGAGTGAGGTGAGCGCTTACCTGGTACACGAGGGACTGCAAGGAAGTCAGCAGGCTTGGAGCAGGGTAAGCGAAGGGTGAGAGAGTCCTAGGAGAGGAGAGAAGGTGGCAGGTCATGTGGACCAGGGAGACCCCTGTAAGAACTTCATTTCTATTCTGAGTGAACTGGAAAGACATTTGAGGATTTGAACAGAGAAGTGACACGGGATGACTTATATCAGGCCTGCTGTGGGTACGAGACCGTGTATCTGCAGGGGAAGAGGCAGATGTTGGAAGCAAGGAGAACGTTGAAGAGGCTCTTGCAATAACTCAGACATGAAACAAAGTCTGCTTGGACAAAGGTGGTAGAGGTGAAGACGAGGAAAAGGAAGATTTGGGATATGTTTCAAGGCAGAGTCCACAGGATTTACCGTTGGTAAATCCTGTTGGTAGTGTGGGTGGGAGGGAAAGCAAAGAGGGAAAATAGGAAACCAAGCCCACTAAAGAAACAATAGGATTGCTCAGTAGAATGGAAGTCCATTTTGATGTATGATGTCATGTATTTAAAATGAAACCAGCCAGCCTGGTTGAGGGCTTGCTTCAACAAAATCTAGCTGCTCTAGTGCAGATAAAGAGCAGATAGTATAATTTATTCAGAATTGGAGTTTTTCAAGGCAAGTCTGCCTGAGTGGGAGAGAGATAAAGGGAGTTGTATCGATGGACCATGGGATACAGTCAGGTCAAGGGGGGGTGTGAAGCTGAGAGAGGGCTGGCGTTGACAATGGAGGTACTTGAGCAAATAACGTGGGCGAAAAGCAGGTTTAAAATCGAGATTTCAGATGTAGTACAATTTCTGGTTAATGACAGGGTGGTGAGGAAGAAGGAAATAAGGTCTTTGGAGATGAGGAGGTCAAAGAGCTTGAGAGGCTGGAATGTTGAAGTCATCCAGAGTGAAGACATACTTGTGAAGGAGAAAGTGAACACGTGGGAATTTGGGGAGACTGGTGTGCTCAGAGAGCATGGGCACTCCCTGCCTTTCCCTCATACCTTGCCCTAAACATCTCTCCCATCTAAGTTATAGTCTTTTGTAACAAACCAGTGATCTGGTAAGTAAAATGTTTTTCTGAGTTCTGCAAGCTGCTCTAGCAAATTATCCAAATCCAAGGAGGAGTCGTTGGAACCTCCGATTGACAGCCAGTGGTCAGAAGCACAGGTGACAACCTGGGCTTGCAATTGGTGTCTGAGAGGGAGGAGAGCAGTCTTGTAGTCTTGAACCCTTAACCTGTGGGATTGGAGGCTATTTTCACGTGGAGAGTGTCAGAATTGAGTTGAATTACAGGACACCCAGCAGGTATCGGAGAATTGTGGTTGGTGGAGGACGGCGCACCCCTCCCCCCCAGTTTAGGAATTGGGTGCTCAGAACCTTTTAGCAGGTTTTCTCCAAACCTTCTATCCCTGACTCCCTATGTACAGGAGTCTAGTCCCTCCCTGATGCTTTGTTTCTATGGAGCCTGGTTAGTAGGGTGAGTGACCTTCCCCCAATGTTCTTTGTTGCCCAAAAGCACACTTTATAGTAAGCACATTAAGAATGGGACTATAGTACTGGGAACAAACTTTTCATTCTCCATTCCCCCAAATTATTGAAAATTGATGGGAAGATTCAGAATTGGTAAAATAGCCATAATACAATTGTGTCATAAATATGTGAATATTAAAATCAATATAAGTCAAATAAGATCAATATAAATCAAATAAGTGAATATTATAAGGGAAAGACGAACCCAAGCCTAGCCAGAAGTTTTGTGTGATTGAAAGATGATTCAGCAAGCCATCTGGCCGGGAAAAGAACCAAGCCCAAGATTCTGGGAGCTTTCTGTGATCCAGTGGGTTAAGGATGTGTTCAAAGTAGACAAATCACCCAGGAATGAGATGGTCAAGGTGGAAGGGCATAGTTAAATGAAAGCACTGTGATCAAAATAAAGACAAGCTTGGGATGCGTTGGTGGCTCAATTCCTGAGTCAGGGGTATCCCTACTTGGGATCCTCTCTCCCTCTCTGTCTACCCTTCCTCTGCTCGTCATTCTCATTCTCTCTCTCTCTCTCTCAAAACAAACTTTAAAAATAAAATGTTAAAAAAATAAAGATAAGCTTAACCATTCTGAGAATTTCCACAGGGAGTTGTAAATTTAGAAGATTATAATGGCAAGCAGAATTATTCTGTATCAATGTAGTGGGGTGTTCCATGGAGGAGGAAGTGGGAAGCACCATGAACTCAAGACAAAACACCCTGTTGTGGTAGTGATTGGGGAGGGTAAAGGGTGGAAGGCAGGTAACAAACTGACAGCAATTCACTCGTGGTAGCATGGACCCCCAGATGGAATTTCTCCTGTTTAAGGAGCACTCCAAGAATACAGAGAACCAGTCTCCCTGGGAATTGTCTTGACATGGAGAACCCAAGTCCAGATCCCTTTACTTGAATAAGCAGACTCACTTATCTCCCATTTCCAACCACAAAGGGGAGTCTGTATCAGGAGTGAGAGATGGTCCCTCAAAGCCAGCCAGGCAGATTTTTTTTTCTCCAAAGGGACTTAAGCTAGCGTCAGTTTCCTTGTGGAAAAGTACGTGTTTTCCCACAGATCATGAAACAGCTAATTGATCTCTAGGGAACTTCCTTTCTCCCGGTATCTTCAAGCCCAACTGTGAGATCTCAGATCTGTGGGGTCATCCTTAGATTCTAAAAATAAATTGGCTACTTCTAGGTATAATTAATGCAGCACTTTTCTTTGAGACTATGGAGATACTGAATGAATAAGGCAACTGCCAATCTCTATTATAAGCCGGACAAATTTACTTGAGAATAGTATGGAATTTCCCCGTTATTAAAACACAAACATGCCATCAACATCTAAATTCCTCAAAGCCATTTGCTTCTACTCCCCCATCTGAATTCATATAGATTCCATTTCAAGGAATGTGTGTGATACATCACACGCCAAGAATGGACTGGCTCCCTTGTTGCTAGAAGATAGTGCCAATCTGGGGGCCCTGATACTGAAGACTACCTTATCTCTCCCAGTCACCTTTGGGGAGCAGAGAAGTGAGGCAGCTAGAGGCTCCTGGAGGAACTCAAGCTAAGCCTTACCCACACAGCTGTAGTAAATATTTATGAACTTAACACAAGATGATTTGCCACGTGTTTACGTGTACCTGAATGTACATGCTTACATTCATTTGAACTTAAGGAATCTTCAAGGTATTCTAATACCCTCCTCCTCTGCAGAAAGGATAGTAAGGAAACCTTTCTGGTGGGCAACTGGGCACAATTTATATTAAGAACTTAAAAATTGTAACCCCACTCCCAGTAATTTAAGGAAATAAAATATGCCATGATACATGCACAGCAAAGATGTTCACTGTAATATGTCTAATTGTGAAAAAAGGGCACACAGCATGTTGAATAATATGGAAATGGTTTACTTACCTATGTAAGGCATTATACAACTACTCATAACTACATTTTGAATAGTACTTAATGATACAAAGAAACGTTTAAGATTAAGAAAGTAAAATGTGGGATTAAAGTAAAATGTGGGATTAAAACTATATCCACTGTTACCCCAATTTTGAAAAATAGTATATATTTAATATGTTTATACATACAAAAAAGGACTAGAACAATTGATGTACATGGAGGAGTTACAATTGACTTTTTATGTTTTTCAGTGACTTCCAAAATTTCATTTTATACACGGAACAATTTCTTTAGAGAACCAGAGGCTAAGAGAACCAACATCCGAAATACCCATATGTGGTAGACACTGAGCTAAGAATTTTACCACTTATATTTTTGGGTTCGAGCCTTGCATCGGGCTCTGTGCTGACAGCTCAGAGCCTAGAGCCTGCTTCGGATTCTGTCTCCCTCTCTCTCTGCCCTCGCCAGCCCCCCCCCCCACCCCCCACGCTCTGCTCTCAAAAATGAATAAACATTAAAAAAAAAAAAAGAATTTTACCCATTATCTAACCTCCAGAGCCATCAGGAGAGGGAGGCATCTCAGTCCTTGTTTTACAGATGAGGAACTGAGGCTCCACTATTTAGGCCTGGTTTCTTTTTACCCCGGGGTGCCCTGGATTCAAGCCAAGGACAATGCCTTGTTTCCTGCTGCCCCACAAGCCTCACCTGCTGCAGCTCCTAGTGGGCGCACCGGAGGCTTATAGTGACAAAACAGGGCCGTGTACAGCTTGCCCAAGAGCAAGGCCTTATTTTACTTTATAAACACTTCATATCTTCTTCCCAAAGTAGAAAACCTTTTTATTCCTGGGCAAGAAACAACCTTTATTGCGAGGCTTCGTTCTGAAGTAGTTTTTATTCGTGTGCCCAGCTCTACATGCCTGTACCCAGTCTCAGAGCCTATGGTGTCTGCTGTCCTGCTTATTGGTTTGGCACGTTGTCAGGCTGGGAGCAGAAGGACAGGGCAGAGCTGCACACCCCCAGCCCTTCCACCAGCTGGCTCCTTGGTCTCTGCCCTGGATACTAAAACAAACAGGCTGTGTGCTCTGGCTCCCTACTCAACCCAAGGGGGCGGGGGGCGGGGAGAGCAGCAAATATCCCAGCTATGTGAACAATCAGGAATATCTGGCAGCACATTTGATCTTTTGTAACTTTATTTTGGCTAAATAGTCAGGGCCTCCAGGAGGCTGGGAGGCCATCATACCCTACGTGCACCGTTCAGCTGGGTTCCAGGTATGGCCTTGGCGAAGGGTGCCCACTACGCCAGCTGGCTCTGTTCCAGAGAAGTCTCTAGTAACACTAACTGCAGACTCTCATAGAGGCAGGGGCGAGTTTTTCTCTACCATTCCAGGATTCTTCACTGCTTCCTGTTCCCTCCCGGAGGCAAAGACAGGAAGTCACTTGGACAGGGTCACAGCAAGTTAGTGACATTCGAGATTGTATCATGCTGCCTGGATCACCACTTTACCCTCCAACAATTCCTAACTTAAAAAATGGAATTTTTATCTGGGGAGAAGGGTAACAAGACTTGGGAATGGCACATGGTGCACAAAATAATAATGGGAGTGACCCGGTCCTTTCTGATTCAGACTGCATCTCTTACTGCACCCATGTCAGAGGACTGCATGTTCAAAAAAGTTGCAGAAATACTGAGTTCAACAGATTAAGTTACTGTAAGACTTCTCAGAACCTTTAGTATGCTCATGTATGCTGTGCAGAGGGTATATTGAAAAGCATTGTTTTATTTTCAGAGACAGAGAATGTGAACAGGGGAGGGGCAGAGAGAAGGGAGAGAGATTTTCAAGCAGGCTCCATGCCATTAGCACAGAGCCCCGTGTGGGGCTGGAGCCCACGAAACTGTGAGACTATGACCTGAGCTGAAATAGAGTTAGATGCTCAATCGACTTAGCCACCTAGGCGCCCCTGAAAAGTGTTTCTTAAACGTAGCCAACCATGAAACTAATGGCTCCATGGGCACTAGGATTCCAATGAACACACTTTGTGAGCTACTGCTCCGGGGTGAGCCCACGGGGATCCTGTGAAGATGGAAAAGTAAGGCCTAGGGGTGCCTGGGTGGCTCAGTTGGTTAAGCGTCTGACTTCCGCTCAGGTCACGATCTCGTGATCTGTGAGTTCGAGCCCCGCGTCGGGCTCTGTGCTGACAGCTCGGAGCCTGGAGCCTGTTTCAGATTCTGTCTCCCCGGCTCTCTCTGTCCCTCCCCCGCTCGTGCTCCATCTATCTCTCAAAAATGAATAAATGTAAAAAAAAATATTTTTAGAAAAGTAAGGCCCAAAACAAAGTCTCTCCAGCAGCCATGGGTCACTATCTTTACAACCACGGTGTTGGATCAAACGAAGGTGTCATTCTCCTCCCTGTACCTCAGCAAGTGTTTATGGTATTTTTCCACTTGCTGGTCAAAGCCCCTGGAAGAGAACTGGGCCTGGAAAAAGTTCACTGGAGTCAGAAGGTATTTCAGTGCCAGGCCCCTGAACTCAGGAGCCAGGAGAGGGGCTGCCTCGCTGCTGTGAGTCAGGGGACAATCCTGGCCCGTCCAAGTGCTCTGGTTCCCTGTGGCTGCTAAGCCATCATGGTTTCCCCTGGGGACCGAGTGGGGCCACACACCAATTTCCTCCCCAGTTTCTAGAGACATAAATTCCTCATCTGTAGACCGTAAGTGCACTGACACATTCAAGGGGGCAGTCAGTACAGTCACCATCTTCTGGGACTCTGAGAAAGGGACTGCCCCATCCCACTCTTTGCTGCAGAGGTCCGGAAGCAACGGTTTTTTGATCTGCAAAGGACGGTGGGAAGCCTGCTTCTCGAGGTGCCCAGAAAGGTTGTCATTCTTGGCCTCCTGCGAGTCCATGTCACCTTGAGATTGATCAGCAGTTTCCGGAAAGGAGTCAAACACGACACCCTGGGTTCTCGGCCTCTTTAGTCTCCTTTCTAACAACAGGCAGAGCAAGCTTGGTTTTCTTGAGGAGGAATTCATATACTGCTGCACAGAGTGCGGGACCAGGGGCACAGAGAGCCTGGGGCTCAGGCTGTCCTGAAAGTAGTCCCTGCAGGGCTGCCGACCAACAATGGGCACCACCTGGCAAGGCTTCAGTGCTGCCACAAAGGCCCGGAGCTCTGAGTAGGAGGAGTGGTCTGAGTAAGGGATGATGTGGATGTCGGGGTGGGAGCTGTGGGTTTTCCGGCTTGTGGGAAGGATGGCAATGGTAGGGTGGGTCTGGTTCCAATGTAGCATGGCAGAACGGCAGACCTCCATGTGGTCCACGGCATGGATGCGGCCGGCCTTCTCCTCCACCGTGAACACGTCTGCCAGGCCCAGAAGCTGCACCAACTCCAGGCGCCGAGGACTCAATACCACCCAGGTCTGAAACTCTAGGGCCAGCTGCTCCAGCAGCGACTCTTTTCCCAGGCTATAGAGTCCTGAACGATGTCAAAGGGAATGGGAAAAGCAAGGGATGAAAGAGAAAGAAGATACTGGAGAATCCTAATAAATCAACCAAATGTTTAACAAAAACACACAAAACTAACAGGGCAATCAGGGAGTGTATCAGGGAGGAGGTGGCATTTGAGCTGAGATACATAGAGGATGGAGGAGGGCTTCACACAGGATCCACTCACTCATTCAGTTCAACAAAGGACAGCATCTACCTGGTGTTAGGCACTATGAAAACAAGCACAAGCCTCAGTCCTCAAGGAGTGTAATCTACATGGGGACCCAGACACAGTGTGGTCAAGAGCAATGTTAGAAGCATGCACACACTATTATGAGAGCATAGGAAAGTATCTACCAGTTGATTACAGGGAAGGTTTCCTGAAAATGGCCACTGAGCGGTCCTAAAGGACAGGTGTAAGTTTACCTGGCAGGGGAAGGGGGTGGTTTGGTGTCACTAAAGTGCAGACAAGGAACTTGTAGGAAATGACACAGGAGAGGTAAGCAAGGCTTGTATGATAGAGAGCCTGTATATATTGCTAAGGAGCTTGAACTTAATTCTGTAAGCGAAAGAGAGCTATTAAAGAGTTTGCACCAGGAAAATGGCTAATTTTAATCACAGGAATATTATGATCTGAGGAGGGCTTTAGGGAAAAAAAATGACAGCAGTGTTACTGGATCGCCTGCATGAGGAGATGCTGAAAGCATAAGTACCAGTTAGAAGGCCCCAAAATGTTTTATGCTGTTGTGGAGTCGCTAGAACACACAGTTGGTTTCTCGATGTGTCTGATTTGAAGCTCGGCCATCACTTGAATATCTACGTTCTGATGAATTTCACTTGCTCATATAACAAAGGTTTATTGATTGCCTCCTCAGGCATTAATCTAAGCATCTGAGATATATCCACAAGGAAAGCAAAGAGCCCTGTCATTGTGGAATTCTAGCAGGGGGAGACAAAAAGCAAATACAATAGCATGTAAATTGTGGAATACATTATAAGGTGATGAGTGCAATATTGGCCCTCTCCTATTTAAAAACCTTCAACAGCTTTTTGTCCAAATGTAACCATTTGGATGAAATTACATTTGGGATTACATTTAGGATCAAGTTGAAGCTTACAAGCAAGCACTTCAGCCCCTCCTGCCTTTCCAGCCTCCTCACCCACTACGTGTCCACCATACCGGCTGCTGCCTCTCTGTTCCACAAACAAGACTTCTTCCTACCTCCATCCATGCTCTCAAGGAGTGTGAGTGTGTGTGTGTGTGTGTGTGTGTGTGTGTGTGTGTGTCAAGAGAAGTAGAGAACAAACAATAAGTAATAGCTTGGATTGAAGCATGGATAAGAGTAAGGTGATGAGTGCTATGAAAAAATAAAACGGTTACAGAAGATCAGGAGTTAGGCATGTGAGAGTATGAGAGTAGAGATGGTTGGAAGATTGCAATTTAAATAAGGTGGTCAGGGTAGGTTTCACGGAGAAGGGGACAACTACGAAGACCTAAAAGACACGTGAAACCCTCCCCAAACCCAAGATTCGCTAGCTTTCAGTGAGAGAAAAAGGAAAGGAAATCACTCACCAATCTTTATGTTATGCTGTGGATGCTTTCGAATGAGCTCAATAATCTGGCGGGCAGCTTCTTGTCGGGAGGGAAGAACCCAGGCTGGGTTGCAGTTGGTGTTATCTAGGTATAAGGTATGGATCTGTTTCCCTAGTTTCAGGGCTGGCTCCTTTAGCATGGATGGTGTATACCGAAAGTCACCTGGAAGAATATATGGGGGGCAGAGAGTCAGAGACAAAAGTATAGAAGACGAGCCCCTCCCACTTAAAAAAAATGTTTACTTATTTATTTTGAAAGAAAGAGAGGGAGAGAGAGCAGCAGAGGAGGGGCAGAAAGAGAGGAAGACAGAGAAGCCCAAGCAGGCTCCACACTGTCAGCACCAAGCCCAACACAGGGTTCAAACCCACGGACCGTGAGATCATGACCTGAGCCAAAAACCAAGAGTCGGACACTTAACCAGCTGAGCCACCCAAGTGCCCCAAGCCTCTCTCACTTTCAACAGCTGATGGACATTTGCTTACCAGCCTGTGGAAAAACTGTCAGGGAGTCTGGCACTAATACAGTATAGCTTCTTTTTAGAAATGTCTCCATTCTGCTTCTGTTTTTATTATTCTTTACAAGGTCTGGACCCATAAAGCATGGGAAATCAGTTGAGAAAGGTCACTGTGCTCACATGGGATGAAGCTAGGAGGCCTCCAGACCTCTGAGTTAAGGCTGCTCAAGAAAAGTAGTATCTAGTCTGGGAAGGTGGGAGAGACCCCTTGGGAGGCCCACCTGTGTAGAGGATGGTTCCAAAGTATCCTTCAAAGAGAAACATGACAGAGCCAGGGCAGTGATTGGCATCCAGGAGGGTTACAGTCATGGTCTCTCGCCCAATTTCATCTAGAGGCAGGACATGGCTCTCACCAACCTCCAGGGCTCGGATCCACTTCTTGGATACCTGGGGGGAAAATTGGTCATTCTACTGAACACAAACTCTCCTCGATACTGTCTTGGGTTAGGAATCACCTCTTTACCCAAGTGAGGGAAAGCTGACCACATCCTAAACCACCCTGTAGCAGAAGCTGTAGTAGAGATTCTCCCAAATCCCCACTCTTCCCTCCCGCCCTTTCTACAGTTTAAATGAAAGAGTCCAGAAAACACTCTAGGCAGCGTCTCTCAAACTATCTGATCATAATAATCTCTTGGGGGCACCTGTTAAAATTCTAACCAGATTTCCAGGACCTGCACCAGCTATATCTACTGGATCAGACGGGGGAGGGGGGATAGTGGGGGAGGGGGTATTGGAGAATGTGTATAGTCACCCAGCATATTAGGTGGATTCTTCTGAGACAAGTTTAGGAAATACTGGCCTAGCTTATATGAAAATACAGGTACAGTTTCCTTGGCTGGACCAAAAGATCTCCCCAACTTATAGCTGAAACATCGCAGGTCAGCCAGTCAAGAAACCACACTCCCATTCTGGGCTTAAGGACGTATTTCTGGGTTCAAACAACTCCCGCACTGGTAAAAATCGGTCCTCCTGGTCCCTAACCTACGAGTCTGAGGCTGTGACAGATAGGAAATCCCCACCCAGATGCTCGGCCCACCTCTCAGAGGACTCCAGCACCCCCCCCCCCCACCCCCGTACCTGTAAGTGACGATGCACGAGGTAAGCAGTGATTGGGGAGCAGTAGAGGGGCCGGGCCCAGGTGCTAGACAAACCCACGGTGTGGTCCGAGTGCATGTGGGACAAAAAGAAGAGCCGTGCGGAACCAGCCCGGCGCAGGCTCCAAAAGTCCACCGCGATGGGCGTATGGGGGATCAGGGTCCCGTTCATGGTGGCGGGGCTGGAGGGTCACCAGCGAGATCTTCATGGGCACGGAGCTGCCGCGTGAGGCTCCTGCAACCACGCCCTGAAGAAAGTCACGCTGGGGCAAGAACGCGGACAGAACCCCTAACGGGAAGCCAGCCCAGTAGAGGAATAAGTCCCTAGCGTGGGGAGAAAAAGGAAGTGGCCGTGCTCTTGCGAGTCCTGGGTGGAATCGCAAACCGCCAAAGACTCTCGGCCGAGCGCCACTACTACCCGCGCGCGGGAGCCGGGGCCAAGGCCGGGCGCTCAAAGCGCGCGCTGCTGGGCGGAGACAGGCCGAAGCAGCCGATTTCCGACGGCCCGCAGCGCCTCCACCAGAGGGAGCCGCGCGGCTGCGCCTGGAGGTGAGAGGTGGGGGGAAGGGCGCCCTAAGGTCGGCGTCCGGGCGACGCTAGGCGCTGGCCGCGAGAAGGTGAGTGGCAGCTGCTGTGCGCGGTCGGCCTCAAGGAGGCGGGACTTCCGCAGAAAGCTTGACTGGGCCTATCCTTGGCGGCAACCGCGCGGAGGCGCAAGAAGGGCTGGAACTGGAGAGGGAGGGGTCTGCAGACTGTCGGCGGCCCGGCTGGAAATGGGGCGGAGGGCTTCGAGGTAGCTGGAGAGGTGTCGGGGCGCCGCGATCCGGCCTGCAGGTCCCGGGCAGGAACCACAGAGCCTTGTTCGGGGCTCGCCGGGGCGCGGAGAGGCTTGGTGAGAGTGTGCTGGGGCCTGGGCTGCGGCCCCGGGGAAGCCGAGGCTGGGGCGAGATCACGCCTTTCGCGTCGCCGCTGACTGACCTTTGCTTTACCCAGGTTCCCACGTCAGGGCTGGGAGGAGCCGGCGAGTTACCTAGGGGTGTGCGGGGACTGCCCCGCGACTGTGGACGATGCCGTACCTTGGCTCCGAGGACGTGGTGAAGGAGCTGAAGAAAGCTCTGTGTAACCCTCACATTCAGGCGGATAGGCTGCGCTACCGGAATGTCATCCAGCGAGTGATTAGGTATCCCCTACCGCCCGAACTCCCCGTGGCAGCCCCCATCCCGGCCCTCCACCCCCGGCCGCTCCCAAAGAGTGAATGAACTCAGGGCAGGCTAGGATTTGGGCTTCCTGCTTCTCTGCATGGCCGTCGCAGCCTCCCTTTGTGGGACTTCCTTGACTTCGTTTACTCAGCGGGGTGGTTACGCCCATGTCTTGAACTTACACTGCTGCCTCCCCCAGATCTATAGAATCTAGTACAGAAACCCCTTTGTATCTTCAGACCCACATATCCTGCTGCTTGGCATTCCCACTTGGACATTTCTTCAAAGACTTGCAAAATAGCACCTTACATCCTTCCCCTCTCCCCAAACCTGCTCTTCCACTTATGTTTGGGTTGATTGAATGTCACCATCCAGCTGACCAAGGGAGGGACTCAGTCTTGATGACGCCCGATTTTCACTTCTCAAGTCAGATGGTATAGATACACAGTTCTAAATATCCATCCTCTTTTATTTTTATTTTTTAAAAAAATTTTTTAGTGTTTATTTTTGGGAGAGGGAGAAACAGAGCGTGAGCGGGGGAGGGGCAGAGAGAGGGGGAAACACAGAATCCGAAGCAGGCTCCTGGCTCTGAGCCGTCAGCACAGAGCCCCACGCGGAGCTGGAGCTGGAACTCAAACCGTGAGATCATGACCTGAGATGAAGTCGAAGCTGAATCGACTGAGTCCCCCAAGCTCCCCATCCATCTTCTTTTTAACGAATTTTTGTGTATTTATTTTTTATTGGTCCTGTTCTTCTGGTTTTATTACCAAAGCAATTGCAGTAGCTTGCTAATAGGTTACCTTGCCTCATTTCAAGTAGAATTTTTCTAACATGAATTTGAATGTATATAACTCTTGGCCTGCAATTGTGGTTCACAAACTTAGTATGCACAACAGTCCCTTGCAGTGCTTTAAAAAAAAAAAAAAGAAAAAGAAAAAGAAAAATCAAAGTTTTCATCCAGTCCAGTAATGCTGCTTTCAGTAGGGTGGGATGGAACCCAGGAATATGCGTTTTAAACAGACACCCCATCTGACTCCTGTAGGAAACCATAGTTTGAGAAACTGATCTACAGAATAAAGTCCAAATTTCTTACAGTACCCAAAGAACACCCTAACACAACTACTTGCAGACTCTCAAAAGAATGTAGCATTCTTGCTGATGCCTATGTGCCTTATAGCATCTATCATTACCTGTCTACTACACCTGCCTGACAAATTCCAGCTCATTCAACTAAAGTGTTACTTCTGTGGAAACATTTTATGGTTTCTTGGCAATATTAGACCTCTGATCCCCCACTGCACCTTGTCTGTTACTTCTGTTTTTTGGTTTTTTTTTAATTTTTTTTTTTTAACATTTATTTTTGAGACAGAGAGAGACAAAGCATGAACGGGGGAGGGTCAGAGAGAGGGAGACACAGAATCTGAAGCAGGCTCCAGGCTCTGAGCTGTCAGCACAGAGCCCGACGCGGGGCTCGAACCCACGGACCGTGAGATCATGACCTGAGCCAAAGTCGGCCGCTCAACCGACTGAGCCACCCAGGCGCCCCTGTTACTTCTGTTTTAATACTTACCGATCATATTGTAATTAGTGGTGTTTTTGTCTTGCTCCTTAATACGGTTTGAGTTGCTAGAGATCTGAGACCATGCTTTTTTCGAAATTATGACCCCAGAGCGTACCCCTGGAATGTAGAAGCTGAATTTCACTGGAATGTTCCAGGGATTCAATAACTATTTCTTGAATGAGTAGAAGAAAATTTATTGTAGGCCTATCGTGTGAAGTATTGTGCAATGTGATAGACAAGGTAGACCCGGTTGCTTTCCTCATAATCTAGTTGGATAACCGGGATGTGTATAGGTAAAACACCTGTTGTTATAGGCTGGGGATCATGTATTTTACTTCTTCCTGCTATGTGTGTTGGTTTTAGGCACATGACTCAGGGCTTGGACATGTCTGGTGTTTTCATGGAAATGGTGAAGGCCAGTGCCACCGTAGATATTGTTCAGAAGAAGTTGGTTTATCTGTACATGTGTACCTATGCCCCCCTGAAACCAGATCTGGCTCTCTTGGCCATTAATACGCTGTGCAAAGACTGTTCGGATCCCAATCCAATGGTGCGGGGGCTGGCATTACGGAGCATGTGTAGTCTCAGGTGAGTACCCTCTTCCAGGACTGTTTATCAGTGGTTGATGTATTCGGGAGATCATGGGACAGGTTTTTAATGATGATAATTTATCTGAGCTTCTTAATCATGGGGAACATGCAGTTGTAACCTGAACTCAGGTTTTCAGCCATTGCTTAGGCTTGAAAAACTATGTCCTATGGTTTCCTTAAAGGGAGTTTTCCATCCTCACTCTTGCTGAGATAGTTCGTGCTTTTGGTTAAAGATTTCTAAACAGTTATGTAGACATATAGTTTTGTTGCCCATGCAGTATTAGTCCAAATGAAAAGTCAAGTATGACTTTTTAAGTTTGGCCAGTGGCTTTCTCTAATTTTTTATGACATGATAGATGTACATTCAAACATCTACCAAACCTTCTGTGTTAAGGGCATAGGGCCTGAATTATGTCAAAACTAGTGTTTTAGGATCTGGCTGACTCCAGGATGTGTTGCTTAGGATGCCTGGTGTGCAGGAATACATCCAACAGCCTATTCTCAATGGTCTGCGAGATAAGGCTTCATATGTCAGGAGGGTGGCAGTCCTTGGTTGTGCCAAGATGCATAATCTTCACGGAGACTCGGAAGTGGGTAAGTTTCAGTGTAATCCATCATGATTTATATTTTTTTGTGTCTCCGTTATATGTTTGACTTTGGAAAAGGTCACGTGGCTTTGGTAGGAAATAGTAATGTGGCTGTGTACTTGTTTCTCTTTTTTTCTTTAAGGTTTATTTATTTATTGTGAGAGAGTGAGAGAGGGAGAATGAGTGGGGGAGGGGCAGAGAGCGAGGGAGAAAGAATGCTAAGCAGGCTCTGCACCAACTCAGGGCTCAATCCCATAAACCATGGGATCACAGCCTAAGCCGAGATCAAGAGTCAGTCAGATGCCTAACCGACTGAGCCACACAGGCACCCCTGTATGTGTCTCTAAGTAGAAAGGCTGGCTTGGTATTTTCTGAGATTGGAGAAGTCTTTTCTTTGGAGCCCAGGTGAGATCCTTTGCATTAGCTACTTAGAACAGTCTGGGGATGGCTTTTTTTTGTGCTTTGCATTTTATTATTGCCTTTGTTATTTTTGTAGGGGAGAAGTTCAGCTTTATCTGCCTGGAGCTATTGTCCTGGTTCTATTCCTGTGACTCTGAAACTGTTCTTTATCTGAGATCTTTATGCTCTTTTATAGACGGTGCTCTGGTAAATGAATTATACAGTTTGCTGCGTGACCAGGATCCAATTGTGGTTGTGAACTGCCTGAGGTCTCTAGAGGAAATTCTGAGACAGGAAGGAGGTGTTGTCATCAACAAGCCCATCGCCCACCATCTCTTAAATCGGTTTGGATGCCTCAGTCCTCTTTGTTATGATGAGATCTGCATCCTAGTGGGGTCTTGATATGTTGGATTAAGGGGACGTCTTGAACAACTTCTATAGAGTAGTAAAATTAACAGTAGCTATTAGTTTCCTCATGTTTTATTGAGAGAATATTCTTTTATTTGTCTTAGTTTCTTTTGATCGTATAGAGAGATGGCAGAAATACCCTGTGGAAATAGGTTCTGTCCTCCTCTACGATCATTATGTCCCCCAAACTAAGCCATTTGTGTTGTCTTAAAGAATCTGGATCTAGGTATAGCAATCACGGTCTTTGGCCTTAGATGAGTGAGAATGTGTACTGTGAACTCCTCTTGGAATTTAAAGCCTGTTTTGTGTCCACTTTAAATAGTACCTAAAAAGAATAATTCTGTTATGGCACAATCTGTTTTCAAGAATTCTCTCTTTGTTTTGATGAACAGGTGACAGTTGCACAGAGATGGTCCTCATTTGGTTGCTAAAATAATGCTTTCCTTTTTTGGACAGAATGCCAAAACTGGACCAATGGGGCCAGGCTGAAGTATTGAACTTTCTGCTACGCTACGAACCCCGCAGTGAGGAGGAGCTGTTTGACATTCTCAATCTGTTGGATAGCTTTCTCAAGAGCAGTAGCCCAGGTGTGGTGATGGGAGCCACGAAACTCTTTCTGATCTTGGCAAAAAAATTCCCCCACGTACAAACCGACGTGCTTGTGCAAGTCAAGGGACCTTTGCTGGCCGCCTGTTCTTCAGAGAGCCGCGAGCTCTGCTTTGCTGCCCTCTGTCACGTGCGTCAGATCTTGCATAGTCTGCCGGGTCACTTTAGTAGCCACTACAAAAAGTTTTTTTGCTCTTACTCGGAACCACACTACATCAAGCTGCAGAAGGTGGAGGTGCTGTGTGAGCTGGTGAACGATGAGAACGTGCAGCAGGTGCTAGAGGAGCTCCGGGGCTACTGTACCGATGTGTCAGCCGACTTTGCCCAGGCTGCCATCTTTGCCATAGGTAGGTATCTGCCGCTTTTCCTTTTTGAGCACTCAGGCCAGCCCGAAAGCTGTGGAACCATAGGGAATAAACAGGAACGAATCTTGCGGCAGAGACAAAGTACCATGCACCAAAGAACTGGGAGTCAGTGACCACAGAAGGAGTGGGGGGGGAGGTGTTTTCGTCAACACTGGTGTTGCCGTATCTGCCAGGATAGAGGCTACAGGTAACTCAGACTATAGTACCTAAAATTTACATTGCTGTCCAGAATGCTTTCCCATATATCATCTTAGCACGGTCTTGGGAGGCAGTCAGGAAAAGTGGACAAGGGTTAGCGCTTCATTTTAGAAATGAAGAAACTCAGGCACAAGAAGGTTATTGCCAGAAGGTCACGTAGTTCCTGAAGTGCGACTGGAACCCAGCTCTCCAGACTCAACGTCCTGTGTCAATTGACCAATTGTCTATTGAGCTTCTACTATGGGCTGTGTATCGTGCTCAGTGCAGAGCGGCGCAGAATGAATCCTAAATATCACAGGCTTTTTCATACTACTCTGTGTGGAATTCAAAAAGCCAGAATGACTCACAAAATGAAAGCAGCTGGGGAGCTACGTTTTGTTGGAGGGCTTCAAGCAGAAGAGGAGAAGGAACCGTCCTATGAGAATAAAGATTGGTTATTTTTAGGGGCAAGAGGAGGGAACAAAGAGGAGAGCGTAGAACTCCTGCAGTCAGGAGACTACTGTCGAGGGTTCCCAGCAGGGACACTCCTGTGCAGCTGTGCTGTACCAAGCCGTGGCCTCGTGTCTGGCTGCCACGTGAATACCTGTTACTGAAAGTTTTCAACGTTGTTCGATGGAAAAATCATTTTTACCAAACTTGGGAAGATCAAGCAAGGTGTGATTTTTTTTTTTTTTTTTTTTTTTTTTTTTAAGGTATCTTTGGTCCTCTTATGTTTGGCTGGTGGGAAATTATTTTAGAACGAGGTGCTGGTATGTGACTTACCACTTTTCTGTGCTTTCTGTTCCTCTGTAGGCGGTATTGCCAGGACCTACACAGATCAGTGTGTGCAGATTCTAACAGAGTTGCTGGGGCTTCGACAAGAGCACATCACCACAGGTAATGGCTGGCTACCCTTTGAGCATTTTTTTGTTTTGCTTTTTTTTGTCAATTGCTTGCCCTGTAGTAGTTGCCCCCCAAAAATGCTTGTTGTTCAGTAACATAGAGGTTTAAACTTTTCTTTGCGTTATCGTCTGTTGCCATCAGAGAAGCATAGGGTCCATAGATCTAACAGGTAGGGGGTTTTCAGGTTGCCATGACTCTACAAGGCTGTTCTGTACATAATGAAGGGTTCTAGGATGCTGTGCTTGTTAATTCCCCAGCTTTACCCTCTTACTGCTTTATGGCAGCAGTGGCTTCCAGGGCTGGGACTGGGGTGAGGCAAGCAAGGTACCCAGGATGCAAACATTTAAAGAGGCACTCGCTCTCAGGTTCGTGCAAGTGCTAACCCTGCATGTTTTCTTAAATTTTACACCCCCAGCACCTTGTTTGCCTCACCCTAGTTCCAACACTGGTGGCTCCATTTACACCGTCTTCAGAATATCATTGAACATGACCCCACATTTGCTTTACATTTTACCAAGCGCTTTTGCACATGTTAGCTCATTTAGCCTCCTAGCGATCCAAAAGGAGCAGCATTCATGTAAGAAATTATTGCCCGTGTCAGACATTTCTCAGATAATCGTTGACCACCCCTCCAACACCCATTTTACCGAACTTCATCTAGCAAACTAGTCTGAATATGTGACTTCTCTTAAGATTCCTTCCTGCGTGGAGCCTCTAATCCTGTGCTCTTGTATCCTGAGCTGTGTTGTAGTGGTGGTGCAAACTTTCCGAGACCTGGTTTGGTTGTGTCCTCAGTGTACGGAAGCTGTGTGTCAGGCCCTGCCCGGCTGTGAGGAGAACATTCAAGATAGCGAGGTAGATGGTAATTCTCCTTTACTAACAGGCAGAAGGGGAATGCTTGGGACCCTGCTCTGTGAAATGGAATCTAATTCTTCTTTCTACCCAGTCTGAATGTGGCTATCCTTAGAATTGACTGCCACCTCAGATTCTCTTTTGGGTATAGATAGGGTAGAAGAGATAAAAACAGGAGATTGATCTATGGTTTTTATTAAAGATGCTTTAATATCATCGTTCTCTTGAACAGTTTTGAGTCAGAGGCTTAGACAATGGAGTTTTCAGCTGGAATGAGAATCAGAATCATTTGTGGAATTAACAGATATTTGGGCTTCACCACAGGCCTACCTACTTTGATTTGCACTCTAGGTCAATTACCACTTTCATGAAGTGGGTTAGAGGAGTGTTTCAGTTGCTTCCACCGATACATTAAACCCTAGACTGGGGCGGAGGCCCCCTAACTGAAAAAGCCTTATTACCTAACCAACACGGGCTATGAGAGTCTTGAGTCTCCTTTCGTGTGGTAGCATTTTGTTCGTATTTGTTGTAAAGAGTGGTGTTGGGTGGAGGATCGATGCAGTGCGAGTTGAAGTAAATGTAGGATTATGCTTTTTCCGCTGCCATTGGGCGGGGGTGGGAAGTCGAACCTGCCACCGTGTTTCAGATAGCCGAATGTTGAGCACCTGCTCTTACCCCTTCATTCCCTAGGGGAAACAGGCCCTTATTTGGCTCCTTGGTGTCCATGGGGAGAGAATTCCCAATGCTCCCTATGTGTTGGAAGACTTCGTGGAGAATGTGAAGTCAGAGACGTTTCCAGCTGTGACGATGGAGCTGCTCACTGCGCTGCTGCGCCTTTTCCTCTCCCGGCCCGCCGAGTGCCAGGACACGCTGGGGCGCCTGTTACATTACTGCATAGGTAGGCTCTTCCGAGGGAGTCGCGCTTGCCGTGTCAGATGGTAAATACCCTCACAGCTTACACTGTTGGGTGAGTCATGTCTGGTGCCCAAGAAGACAATGTTAATGATTTTCTGGGGCTTCCTCCCTCCTTCCTTTTGTTTTCCCTGTTGTGGTTGGCACAGGGTAGAAAGAGTGTTTTGGTTTTTGTTTGTAACTAACTCAGTCTCTTGTCTTACCTCAGAGGAAGAAAAGAATATGGCAGTACGAGACCGAGGTCTCTTTTATTACCGCCTTCTCTTAGCTGGCATTGATGAAGTGAAGCAGATCCTCTGTAGCCCTAAATCTGACCCTTCTCTTGGACTTTTGGAAGATCAGGCAGAAAGACCTGTGAATAGCTGGGCCTCGGACTTCAACACGCTGGTGCCAGTCTATGGCAAAGCCCGCTGGGCAACCATCTCTAAATACCAGGGGGCAGAGCGTCGGGGCCCAGAGCTTCCTGACACTGCGTCCTTTGCCACCTCAGGTAAAAATAGTCCTTACTTTAGATCTTATCATGAAAACTCTTTATCTTTTGTAATGACTGGTAGAAAGTAGGGTATCCTAGCTATATCTCAGACTGTTGCCTGAATTGAAGTCTTTGTGAGCAAGAAAGAAGTTCCTAGTTGGTGATTTTAACGATGTATCCAAAGATAAAAGTCACATTGTGTATTTTTGGAAATCTAGATAGAAAACATAGTTCCTATAGATTAAGAAGATCTCTTACAGAAGCTTTCTGACTCTTTTAGGTCCCCTGATTCCTGAAGAGAACAAGGAGAGGGTACAAGAACTCCCTGATTCTGGAGCCCTCGTGCTAGTCCCCAATTGCCAGCTTACTGCTGAGTATTTTGAGAAAACTTGGTTTAGCCTGAAAGTTGCTCATCAGCAGGTGTTCCCTTGGCGGGGAGCAGTCCATCCTGACACTCTCCAGATGGCCCTACAAGTAGTGAACATCCAGACCATCGCAATGAGCAGGGCTGGGGCTCACCCGTGGAAAGCCTATCTCAGTGCTCAGGATGACACTGGGTGTCTGTTCCTAACAGAACTGCTGTTGGAGTCCGAGAACTCGGAAATGCAGATCTCTGTGAAACAAAATGAGCCGAGGACCGAGACACTGAATAGTTTTATTTCTGTATTAGAAACTGTGTTTGGAACAATTGGAGACATAAAATCATAACAGATTCTTGCTGCCTGTCCTAAGTGAGATGAACAGCTATCAGAGTTCCTAGTTTTTCTTATTAGAGTTGCCTGTAAGTCCAGATGATATCCAATGCAATGGAGAATGAGCAGTCTCAGAATCAGGATTCTTATGGTATTGTCCAAAGACTGTTGGCTTATTCCTCTCATACCTATTGGTGGATGACCCCATTTTTTCAGGTGATGTTGAAAAGGTTAATGTTGGTAAGGGGATGGGAACAGGCTAAGGAAAGGATTTGGATTCTTTTCTAATCCGTTTTAGGGATTGTCGTACTCATTAAAGATGCCTGAAGTCTATGGAAACTGGTGAAGTCATCGTTCGTGGAGGTCATCTTTTCTTCCCTGTGTTACTGCAATAAATTCCTCACTGGCCTCATACTCCTAATCGTGCTTTTTAAGGCCAGAGTTCAAAGTCCTTAGTGCAGTATCCAGAGTACCTCTGCCGTGTCACATCTCACTGCTTGCCCAGACGCTGTTCTTGCCAAAGCAAACCACTTGCATTCCTTGAATGCACAAGGCGCTCTCTCACCTCTGTGCTTTGGTACTTGCTTTTATTTCTTAGCTAGAACATTTCCTTACCCTCCTATCTTCTTTCTTTAAGTGAAATCTAGTCTGTCTGTCAGTGTTCCGCTCAGTCATGAGCTCTTTCAGGAAGCGTTCTGTGACCCTCACTGCCTTCATTATGGATCCTGTTCAAGCTGTCAAGGCTTCCAGTGCATGTGTCCCCCTGCTACTGTTGTAACTGTTTTCTGTCACTCTTCCTTGCTTTTAATTTTATTCATACCTACCCACATTTTATACATTAATCGAGGCAACTTATGGCAAGAGCAGATGTAATAAAATGATTTAAAGTACAAATAACCAGTAAATTATAGACAACCAGAGGATCCGCAACAGGGAAAGTAGAAATACCTCTTAAGCCCGGCTTGGTTAGAGATGGGGAGTTACACAAATGTTCAGGCTTAAGGGCCTACATACTTGGTAGAGAGGAGTCTCCAATGTAGCTCTGTAAGTGATTTAGCAGTCAGGCTGAAGAGAAGTAGTTATATAGTTGTCATCAGAGAAGAAGAAACCCTCCAATATTAATTTCTAAAAGAAATTTACACAGTTTCACATGGGTAGCACTGAGTGGTAGGTACAAAATTGTTATGGGAAGTTAGCAATGGGTTTGTCATGACTTAACGGTGTTCTTCAGTGAAAGAGAATGTAACTTTAACATGGAACTTAGGGCATTTCTTCAAGGACGTAAGATAACATGATCCAAATATCATCTAGCTTAATTCAATGACTTCTTCAACCTAGATACATAAATGGACTGCATGCCTTAAAAATTTTTTTTTCACCCCTCACGTCTCTCAACTAGGCTGTTAATAAGAAGAGTATATAACAGACAGTGTTGAATTTTCTGGCAAGGGCCTGGGGTTTGTGCATTGTTCCCCCTGGAAAATTTCCCAGGACAGTGATTTTCTTTCCTTCTATCACCATAGTTGGCCACATGGTGATTACTCAATAACTATTTATTGAATGAGTGGCTGTAAGTAATTAGATTCTGATGATATTTTGGGATTGGTGTTTGAAGTGTGTTTTGTTACATTGTATCAATCAAACACAATCATAATGGAAGTCTATCTAGACTGGGATTTCTCAAAATTGACATTTGGGGCCAGATAATTCTTTATTGTGGAGGGTTTTCCCGTGTCCTGTAGGATGATTGTTAGCAGCATCTTTGGTCTATACCCACTAGATGCCAATAGAACCCCCAGTTGTAACAAAAATATCTGCAGACATTGCCAAAGGTGCCTTGGGGGGACAAAATCACCCCCCATTGAGAATGACTGATCTAGATCATGGGTCCCCAGGGATTAGATGTAGCGTGATCAGAACAGCTTCAGAATTGCATTTTCCATAGTTTGACTTGTTTGGTTAAAACATGAATGTTTGGGGCGCCTGGGTGGCTCAGTGAGTTAAGCGTCAGACTCTTGACTTTGGCTCAGGTCGTGATATCACGGTTTATGGGATCGAGCCCTGTGTCAGGCTCTGCCATGCTAACAGTGCAGAGCCTGCTTGGGATTCTCTCCTCTTCTCTCACTCTGCCCCTCCCCAGCTCACGTGCACTCTCTCTCAAAATAAATAAACTTTAAAATAAATAAATAAACAGGGGCCCCTGGGTGGCTCAGTCAGTTAGGTGTCTGACTTCAGCTCAGGTCATGATCTCACAGTTTGTGAGTTTGAGCCCTGCTCTGGGCTCTGTGCTGACAGCTCAGAGTCTGGAACCTGCTTTGGATTCTGTTTCTCCCTCTCTCTCTCTCTCTCTCTCTCTCTGCCCCTCCCCCACTCGTACTCTGTCTCCCTCTGTCTCAAAAATACACATTAAAAAAATTTTTTTTAATCAATAAAACACTAAAATTTAAAAAAATACATAAAATGTGAATGTTCTTTGGGTACTGAAAGAAATCGAATCAAAGTGTAAAGTGTTGCCCATTTAAAGTGCAAGGGAACAGGATGTAGAGATTGGATAAATCGACTTTTTAAAAAATTACAGACTATAATTGAAATACTGATCTAAAGAAAAGTAGGTATGGCTCAGCAATTGAGTAAATGTTAACTAAAACGATCCCAGATATTGGAGCTTTTAAAAAATTAAGTCCTGGGGTGCCTGGGTGGCTCAGTTGGTTAAGTGTCTGACTTGGACTCAGGTCATGATCTCATGGGATCGTGAGTTTGAGCCCTGCATTGAGCTCTGTGCTTTCAGTGCAGAGCCTGCTTGGAATTCTCTCTCTCCCTCTCTCTGCCCCTCCGCTGTGCACACATGCATTCTCTCTCTCCCTCCCCCTCCCCCCCAATAAATAAATAAATATTTAATTTAGAAAATAAATAAAAGGTTAAGTCCTACTTGGTTGCTTGTCTGTAATGTGTGGGGCAGAACAGAAGATGAAACTTGTTTTTGAGAAAGTGTAATTTTAAAATCTCAGTGAAGAAACGATGTCTAACTGTAGCCTAGGTTTGCTAATTTACGAGCAAAATGACTAAAGCTTAAATATACCATGGAGTTAATTATATTTCTTCTCCCTAGGAGCTCTCTCTAGCCTTGGCAGACATATGTGACACATGTGATGATGTGATACATAAGTAGATGCATATTTTTTAAATCCTTGAGGGTAGTTGATATTGTGCTTTTAGAAAAATGGCCGTCTGATGTCTGCCTTGGTTGGGAAGTAGTATGTAACGCATGGAATGGGTGCCCTCTGATGACCATGGTGCTTTAGAACATTGCAGAGGCAATCATTTGTGTAGTTCCTGACCATAATTTCATTGCCATGGATTAGTGGCTCTTAAATGCCCCCATTTCCCCCAACCCCCTTTTCGGATGGGAGTTCTGGTACAATAATTCTATCCCTTTCTCATATATTGGGTGTTTGGGGGAGGGGAGGCAAATAACGGATTTTCTTAGTTAATAGATTTACACGTTGAGAGGAGCTGCACTTAAGGATCCTCATTCACACGCAGACCTGGTACAGATGACAAGATCCTGGACTTGAGCCCATGATAAAAGGTGATGAGGCTTTTGAGAGAGGGATGTAAAATGTTGTGGCCAGAGCACAAAAGAAGCAAGTGATGTGAAAAATTTCTGGCCTCATTTTTCAGTACTAACTGGGAGTACAGTATTTGAAGTGCAACAGTCAAGGGTAGATGGGCAGTGGGAGAAAGGATGGGATGATTCTTTGGGAAGGTGCTACAATAAAGGCTCAAGGAGAAATGCACAAAGCAGGAAACTTCACCACACCCTTGTCCAGGAGAGGATATTCTCCATTTCTGTAGCCTTATGACATTGATTATGCAAGATAATGCAAAGGATAGATAAGATCATGCAAAGATTAGATTCCAAAGATGGTATTTGCCCATAAGCATATCAGTTGTGAAATGAATTACTGTGGGAAAGGTTTATTATTTGAGGTAAGACAGGACTTGGTTTTAAATTTCTATTCTGCCACCTACTGATGCCACTTACCTTGGGTAAGCTATTTAACACCAGCTGATGGTATCTTATAAACCCTTTTTTTGTTTTCTTTATGTTATTTTGGAAGTATGCCAAATTAATTTGTTGGAATCCTTAAATTTTCAGTGGCTGGCTCTAGTGTGAAAGGAGGTTGGCTCAGGATTCTCTCTGAAGGACTTTCTTAGAAGTCTCAATCTTACTTAGTAGAAACCGAAGTTTCGGCCCTAGCGATAGAGGACAAAAACATAATTTGTGTTTCTAGTCCAGGGCCTCCTGGGTGACTCTGTCGGCTGAGTGTCCAATTCTTGATTTCAACTCAGGTCATGATCTCGTGGGCTCATGGGTTTGAGCCCCAAGTAGGGCTCAGTGCTGACAGCTGAGAGCCTGCTTGGGATTCTCTCTATCTCCTCCCTCTCTGCTCCACCCCCTCTCAAAATAAATAAATAAACATAAAAAAAAGAAAAGAAAAGAAAAGAAAACAGATGACTGGCTCTTAGTGTTTTGCAAGAACTTTCACTCTGAACAACTGACTCACTGTTTATGCTTGAATCCCCTATCAGTCTACCAATCAGAATACCCTTGAAGGGCTGATAGGTTTGAGTGCTGACACCCACAGCCCAAAACTAGGTGTGACTGCATTAAGAAGGCAGGTCACTGTGGGTAAGTGTCTAATCACGAGATCTCCTAAAACAGTGATGGAATCTAACCCTGTTAGGAAAATCCTACTTAATTCTGTTAGTGAATCTCAGATCCCTTTTACCCTAGTCCTTAGGCCTTGGGCTAACAGGAAGACCTTTAACATTTACTACATTTCAGAAATTGCTGGTTCATCCTATGTAACATCATCTTATTTAATCCTCATAGTTTCTCTGTGAAATACTTTGTATTGTCTCCATTCATAATTTCTCAAATGCCCAAGTTTTTTTTCCACCTTCTCAGTTTTTATGTATCCTATTTCCTCCTGGAATGGTCTTATTTTTCTTCTTTGCCTCATAATCCCTACTTGTCCCTCAGAGCTCATCTCAGATATTACTACTTCAAGGAAGCCTTTCTAACCCCCTAGGTTTGATTCCCTATTGCACATTGTAATCACACACCGTATCTCAATAAGCACAAGAAATTATGTGATCAGTCACGTAATATCTGTCATACATGCTAAAGTGTAAGCTCCTTGAGGACGGGAACTGTGTCATTTTTCTGTTATTTCTAGTGCTAGGTATGGTTCCCTACCCTTAGATACTCAGCAATTTGGGGTGCCTGGGTGGCTCAGTTGTTTAAGCGACTGACTTTGGCTCAGGCTGTGCTCTCACGGTTTGTGAGTTCGAGACCCTCACTGGGCTCTTTGCTGTCAGTGCAGAGCCCTTTCTGAGCCTGCTTCAGATCCTCTGTCTCCCTCTCTCTCTGCCCCACCCCTGATCGTGTGCATGTGAGAGTGTGCTCTCTCTCTCTCTTAAAATAAATAAACATGTAAAAAAAGATACTCAGTAAGTTAAATGTATGATTATGGCAAACAAATGCCATATGTCAGGCATTGAATGCTTATCTATTATAACTTCAGAACCTTCTTTCTTTAACTTATGCCATACACAGAACCTAACAGGAAGTATTTCTAAATGAAATTGCCCAAGAAAGCTCTTCCTCAACTCTATTTCAGTCCTAAATTGGCTAACAATACAAGTTATTAATTAATCTTAGATACTGGCTAGGGTGTGGTTCTGAGAAAAGGAACTGAAAGCCTTCGAAAAGTCTCCTGAGTTCTGTATGAGCCATCCGGAGGAGTCCCACATTTCTGAGCAGCGAGTTTTGAAGGAAATTGGTAGGGCAGGCTCTTGGATTACATGTCCCCTTAGGAAACTTTACAAGAGGTGGACACACCTGGCTTACCAGTATTTCTGACTTACTGCTGAGCTGAAAACTGCTTGTTTTGTGGAGAAGCAAAAACTCTGCAGCAACCATCTAAAATGAAGAGCCCCCGAACTTTTGAGGAGCAAACGCAATGCATTGTGGACTCTTTACTCACAGACTTCTTGAGCCCCACAGTGCAGGTTGCTAACCGGGACCTACGTTGTGCAGATGAAACAGATTC
Source organism: Acinonyx jubatus (assembly GCF_027475565.1). Taxonomy (NCBI): domain Eukaryota; kingdom Metazoa; phylum Chordata; class Mammalia; order Carnivora; family Felidae; genus Acinonyx; species Acinonyx jubatus. The sequence continues at coordinate 95,743,120 of NC_069381.1, read as the reverse complement.
AGGTAAGGCTCCTGGCCTGAGGTGGTGATGGTAGGTCAATGAGAGAATCTGGGTAGACTTCCTTATTTCCTCTGAAGTTTCAAAAGGCAAACTAAGCTTTCAGCAATACCTGAAAATCAGTAGTCTCCATGGAAGAGAAAGATATTCTCAGTGAAGGGAGATTTTCTGATTCTCGGTGTTGACAGAATATTGAAGGTGCTCTTGGGAGAGAACAGTGCCCAATGTTGTTTAAAAGTCAAGAACTTTCTCCACTGCCCAGATTCCTGGGAGTTGCCATTCCTTCAAGCTCTGTAACAAATGTGAATGTGTTCCCTCTGTCTTAGGAGAGTCGAGCTCTTTTGACGTGGCCATCATTGCTGGTCGCCTTCGGATGTTGGGTGACCAGTTCAATGGAGAAATGGAAGATTCTGTCAAAAACATCATTTCAGAAACCATTCAGGGACAGGTGAAGTTGCTGCTTTTTTCTATTTTAGATGCTCTTTTCTTACTTCTCTTACATGACTGTGACTAGAAATATCCTGGTGAAAGATTTGGGGGCTTATCTTCATCCAAAGAGATACAGCAGGAATTCTCCAGCTGCTAGTTCTTCAGGAGTTCATCAGAGCCCAAGTGGTAGTGACATTGTTTCCATTTGTTTTCATCAGAGCTGTGCTTAAGTAGCATAGAGCACATCTGTAGCATTTTGTCCCTGGTAAAGCACTTTAGTCTCTAATATACTTGTTTTAATATTTATTTTGCTGAGAGTGGGTGTCTTCCCCTCCCCCATCCCCAGAAGGCCCAGCAACAAAACTATGTACAGGAATGATAGTCGACAAGTATGCTGCACTGAGGGGTAAGTACTTACAGCAACCCACTTGGGCATATCTGGCTTTTCATCAGAATGATGATTATTGGCAATAGCACTTGGATTCTGTATCGGATGTAAAGACCATCGGCAATGTTCTGGAAGATGTTGCTGATTAATATCAATAATGGCAGGTAATATTAACTCATCACTTAACACGTGCCAGACAGTATTCTAAATGCTTTGCACTTACCTCATTTAAGCCTGATACCACTCTATGAGGTCGTGTAGAAACTATTATCCATAAGTGCAACCTCTCCTCATGTGCATGTAATGCTGTGAGAGCAAACATCTCACCTCTTTGTTCACTGAAGTATTCACACAACCTAGAATAGCACCTTGTATGCGGGAGATCCCCGATAAGTATTTTCTGACTTGATATCCATTTAAGCAGATACGGGAACTGAGAGATAGGGAAACAAGAAATTAGGTTACTCCGTGAGTGTTGAAGTTAGGATTTGAACCACACTCTTCACCATTATGCTTTATTCTTCTTACTGAATATAGCTTGGATGGTACGCCTATTCAGGCAGAACCAGACTTGTTACTCCTAATTGCTTGCACTAAAGCTTTCCTAATGTAGCTAAGAGATGAACTTACTTTTTTTTTTAATTAAAAAAAAGTTTTTTGTAACAGTCCCAAACTCATAGGAAAGTTGTGCATATCGTACAAAGAATTTCCCTCTTGAATCATTTGCGAGTAGGTGGCTGATAGGATGTTCCATCATCCGCTAATACTTCTATGTTTCCTTCAAACAAGGCTGTGCTTTTATATATAACCATGATCTAAACCATCAAAACCAGGAAACTAGTACTGACACATTTTCATCTTATCCTCAGATTCCATTCAAATTGTTCCAGTTGTCCCAATGATGTCACTTACAACAAAAAGATCTAGGCCAGAATCAGATATTGCATTTAGTTGTGATGTCTCTTTAGTATCCTTTAATCTGAAATAGTTCCTCAATCTTTCTGTGATTTTTCATGACCATGACACTTGAAGATTATGAGTCAGTAATTTTGTAGAAGGTCCCTAAATTTGGGGTTTTTCAATGTTTCCTCTTGCGTAGATTCAGGATATGTACCTTTGCAGTAAGATCACAAAAGTGTTGCAGTGTTCTTCTCGTCGTACCTATTAAGTGGCACAAATTTCACTTTGTCCCATTACTGATGTTAACTTAATCACTTAAGATGGTGTCTGCAAGGCTTCTCTACAGCAGTTATATCTACTGCAGTTAATATGGTTAAATTTGCATAGGGAGGTATTTTGAAACCATGTAAATATCTAGTATCTCATCAACATTTCAATCTATTCATGTATTTTTTTCTTTTTTTTTACTCTTTCATGTATTTATTTTTTATATCAACATGGACTCATGAATTCCTATCTGTTACTAGTAATCTGTTACCACCATTATTTATTTGGATGTTCAAATTGTCCTAGTTTTGGCCAGTGGGAGTCCTTTCAATCTGGACTGTGTCTTTTTGGCATGTCCTGTCGCTCTGCGAGTACTTCCTTAATTTCTGACATATCTCTTGTATTTCCAGGCCCCAGCCTGAAATCAGCCATTGTCCAGGGAGCTCTGGTTGGTTTTAATGGAGAATGGTATTTGGAAACCAAGATCTAGGTACTCATGTGGATGGCCCTCCCAACTTGTTTGGACTCTGACACCCTGCTCTGACTCCCATGGGCCCCCCTACACTACACCACAGTACATCTTGCTTTGCCCCATCTAATGACTTTTGTTTTTTTGTTTTTTAATTTTTTTGTAACATTTATTTATTTTTGAGAGACAGAGCATGAGCTGGAGAGGGGCAGAGAGAGAGGGAGATACAGAATCCAAAGCAGGCCTCAGGCTCTGAGCTGTCAGCACAGAGCCGGACATGGGGCTCGAACTCACAAACTACAAGATCATGACCTGAGCTGAAGTCCGACGCTTAACCGACTAAGCCACCCACGCGCCCCATCCCATCTAATGACTTTTGGATCAATTTTGGGGGGGGGGAAGGAAAGAGGGAGAGAAAAAACAAATCTTTTTTTTTTTTTTTACTTCAGAATTTTCCAGACTTCAGTCATTCAAGCAGTACCTTCACAATTTGACTATTAAGTACTATCACGTACTTAATATTGTCCTTTCAAATCATTTTGTTGTTCTTTAAATCATTTTGCTCATCCTAAATAATGACACCTGAAATCATCGGTTTGATGGGCTACTTATGTTTTCTCTATACCCATTACAATAAATAACAAAATCATAAAATAGGAAAAGTTTGGCCTTCTACTCCTTAGATTATCTTAGATACAACCAGTGGTGCATTTGCTATTCTCTCCTATAGGAAACACTTGCTTTACTGGATTCCTGCACCTACAGCTCCTTGTAGACTTTTTTTTTTTCGATACTTCGCTGATATCCCATGTCTCTCCCCAGGCAGGAACTATACTGCAGGACACAGTAAAATCTCTCAGCCAGGCCTGGTGTGCTCAGGATTCCAGCTTAGTTTATGAGAGAGCCTTTCTGGCAGTGTCCGTGAAGCTTCTTGAATGTGTGGCCCGCATGGCTCCTGGAATAGCAAGACAGGTGGCTATCCCCATAGTAAACCTGATCAACGGGAACAGTGCCGTCCGGGAGTTTGTCCAGGGCCAGGGAGGTTGGGTAAGTATGTTGGGGCCCTGGCTCTGATAGGCATTTGCATTGTTTTTGTACTCATACCTGGGACTCCCAATTCCTGATTCTTTGTAAGTTGGAAACCAGGTAGAAAAACAGATCTCGCTACTTTGCTGAAAAGAGCAGTAAAAAGGGGAACAGTCAGAAGCTCAGGACTATGGGTGTTGGACTTCAGAGACACTTTGCCTAAAATGTTGACTACTAACTCTGCAAAGCTAAATCTCACTTTCTATATATAACTGCCTAGCAAGTATACTGGTGATAGAATGCTAATCTCAGCCTGGCTTCACTCTGCTCCCTGCTGAATTTCTGGGTCTCCTCTCCCTAACATTTTTGGATGTATGTTGAAGAAATTCAGAACCATCCCCCTATTGTCTAACAAAAACGATGTCCAGAGGAGGCATTCTAAGGTCATGTCTTAGGAATCATTAGACCCTCTGCTCTCATAGAGCACTCCTCTTCATTTCCAGCATCAGCAGAAGCCTTAGTGAGAGCCGCATTTCTTGAAGGTATCTGCAGATTATTCGTGGTTTCTTTGGGAAGCTCCTGAAAACCATCCCTTTGACTGTAGGCTATCCATTGTTCTTCCTAGGAGAATCTGGAGAGCTGAAGAAGAGGTGGGAGCTGTTTGCCAGCCTGAACATCACTGCCCCTGTGACTGCTCAGGTGATTGATTTCTGGCAGTTAAAGCAGACAACCAAATCCAAAACTGCTTTCTTTTGAACAGAACCTAATTTAGCTGAATAATTTCTTTTCTACTGATTGCTACAGTTGGGAGAAGCCCTTGGAGGTCTACAGAGATTTTGTGCTTTGTGTTTTTATGTGGGTTTTAATGAGGTACCATTTAAGCAAAGACCTCTAGACACAAAGTAACGACTTGTTAGGAGCGGAATTGGAAGCATTAGAGCCTTAGAGCCGGGCTTGGCTGGAGATCTTTTGGGAAAGGGAGCACACAGTAAACTTCCTTCAGATTTCCTCTGGTCCTTTGGGAAGGATCTTGTCTGCTCATTTTGCAATCTAAAGGACTTCAGGGAGATTTCAATTCTTTAAGTTGAGAATTTCTTTTGAATTCATAACCTGAGTCTTGTGTTAATTTCACCAAAGCAGAATTATTTTATGCATTTTTAGGTTGAAAGCAAAAAATAGCAGTTTCTGCATCTGCCCTCCTACCAGAAAGGCCAACAAAAGATAAAACAGTGAGTGCATTTTTACTGCCACAGGATGCAGGAAGTGCTGGCCTACATCTAGGACAGAGGGGCCATCCCAGCTTAGATGAAACTAGCTGCATACCACAGTGTTTTTCAAACCAAAAAGGGGCCTACATACCACTTGTGGACCTTATAAATTGCTGATTTCCAGCCCCCATCCCTAGAGATTCTGATTCTGTAGGGGTGGGCTGGGACCTAGGATGCTACCAGTTCCATAGGGGATTCTTATGTACATACAGAATTGAGACCCATCATTTTAGAGCAAGGATTGGCCATATCCTGCCTGCTCCTTTTTCTGTAAATTCTTTTATTGGATTGCAGCTACACTCACTTGTTTACATATTGTCTATGACTGTTTTAGTACCACAACGTCAGAGTTGAGAAGTTACAGCAGATACCATATGGCCTGTAAAATATATTTACTATCTGGCTCTTGACAGAAAAGTGTGTAGACCCTTGCTTTAAAGCTAAATGAACATCTCTCCTTGAATAATTTAAATTCTGTGGCAATCCTGATAATTCCTGCCAAACACAATTGTACATAGGATTACTCTGTTTTTTAGATTTTCGAGTGTTCTGTTGGTTCTGGCATAGTCCACACTTTCTTGAGAACTTTAGCAAATCAGAAAGCTCTGTGACTCCTGAGTAGTCAGTCAGTAGAGGGTATATATTTTCCCTGGCCCTACCATAAGTGATTGGAAGTGATTGGAAATGAGGCATACAGTATCCATGTTATGAATATCTTGAAATAGTCCTTAATAATCTCATAGATTCATAGGCAATCATCAAGACTCCTTAAGTCCCAAAACCAGACTACTTACCTGACTGTCAAGAAGAAAAGCATTGCTATATCTATTTTGTTTTTTGGGGTTTTTTTTTTTTTGTTTTTTTGGTTTTTTTTTGCTATATCTATTTTGAAGAGAGGCATTAATGGTTTGGTTACAGTTTGGCTAAAGTGTAACCACATCCCCTCCTTTCAGCCAGCCAGCTATCTGTTTCCCCTCAATGCACAGAATTAAAGATGTAGCGCTGGGACTATATCTTGACTTTTTCAAATTGTGTGATTTCCTCAATTCTTGGAGAAATCACAGTAGGTTTGTAATCCCAAATGAGATTTCATATTTCTTTTAAGTAGCAATTAGCTTTTTTTTTTGCTACCAGTTGAAGACACTTGATGTACTTCTTTGTCCCTTACATTACTGTAAATTCAACAGGGTGGGTTTTGTGGTATTTTACTTCTTAGGTGAAATCACTATTTTCACATTGACCAATGCTGTTTTGTTCATGAAATAAAATTGTGTCTATGTATTTGAACTAATTCTCAGCAAATCCAATTTAATTGATTGATACAGAAACAGATTGGGGGTTGTCCTGGGCAGGGGGTGGGAGGTGGGGGAAATGGGTAAAGGTGGTCAAAGGGTATAAATTTCCAGTTATAAGATGAGAAAGGTCTGGGAGAATAATGTACATCATGGTGACTATAGTTAACAATACCATATCCTGTATTTAGAAGTTGCTAAAGAGTAGATTTTTAAAGTTCTTACCACACCCATACACACAAAGCACTTTATTTATTTATCTGTCCTATGTTTATGTATTTATTAAAAAAAAATTCTTTTTTCTACACCCAGCATGGGGCTTGAACTCACAACCCTGAGACTGACAGTTGTATGTTTCACCAACTGAGCCAGCCAGGTGCCCCAAAACACACATTGTTTAACTAGGTGAGATGACAGATGTGTTAACTAACCTTACTGTGGTAATCATTTTGAAATACATACATGTGTCAAATCATTGCCCTGTACACCTTAAACGTATACAATGTTACAACGTCAATTCTCTCTCAGTAAAGCTGAAAAATACACGATAAAGGTCAGAGGCCAGCAGCCTCCTCTTTGTCTTTTCTCTTCCCTCTTAGCTTCGCTAGCTCCCCATTTTATCCTATACTGTCAGCAAGACATCCGAATAGGAATCTGTTGCCAAGTATACAGCAGTATCTGGAGACTGAGGATACAGTGCTTCTGGGGATTATACCAAGTAAATGGATGAAGCAGCTCTGGCTTAGGTGTTGTGTTCGTTCTTAGGCACCCTCTCCTGGGAGAGCTGAAGTGTTTGGGTGGCAGGAAGAAGGCACTGTAGCCCAGAGATGAAGAATACATTCAGGTTCTCTGATGTTCACAATGTAGTTTCACCAAGACTAATCATGTGACATTGGGCAAGTAATCCAAATTCCCCTGAGCCTTTGTTTCCACACCTTTTTTTTATATAAATTTTTAAAAAACATTTATTTATTTTTGAGAGATAGAGAGACAGAGCATGAGCAGGGGAGGGGCAGAGAGAGAGGGAGACACAGAATGCGGAGCAGGCTGCGGGCTCCGAGCTGTCAGCACCAAGCCCGACGTGGGGCTCGAACTCATGGACTGTGAGATCATGACCTGAGCCGAAGTCGGACGCTTAACCGACTGAGCCACCCAGGCACCCCTGGACTATTTTAAACACCGCACCATGAACAGTTTGGGGCTGCTGTCACAGTTCATAAAGTTTTGGCTTAAGCCAATCTTCTGGCTTTACCTCTCGCCTCAGTGTGATTCCTAAGATTCCTAAGTCTGACGGACTTATTTCCCTTCTTCCTAAATCCATATCCACGAGCTCCAATTCTTTGTATCTATATACCTTTTTTATCCCTATACTGCCTCAGATTGCTGTCCAGCTAGCTCAAAACCTCAGTCATGTTTCCCCTTTTCCCTGCCTCCAGCCCTACTCACCTAGACTTTCTCACTTATTCCTTGCTTTTTGTCCGGATTCTTTCTATGAGAGTTTGTTACCCCATGCCTGGACTTTTGGTAAAGTCTCTTAGGCTATTAACTGATTGTTCTGTTCCAGGCTTGCCCATTCCCATCTGTCCTAATACGGCCACCAGATTGACCAAAGCTGTGGTTTCCTTGTCTAGTCTTCTGAGTCATTTTCAGATATAATCATTTTGAAATTTTACATACTACTGAAGTAGATTATGAGACTTTTAAAAAAATTTATCAGAGGGGCCATTTCTTCAAAAAAAAAAAAAAGAAAGAAAGAAAGAAAGGAAAGAAACATTGCTTTGATTGCCATTTTCTTAAGATCTTCCAGCAGAACTTTTGAAGGTGATTGGATATGTTCATTGTTTTGATTGTACTGATGGCTTCTTGGGTGTATATACATTTCAAACTTCTCAAGCCACACACTCTGAAGTGTGTAGTTTGTTGTATGTCAGTACTACCTCAGTAAAGTCGTTATATTTTTAATTTTTTTTAATGTTTATTAATTATTTTTGAGAGAGAGGGAAACAGAGTGCGAGTGGAGGAGGGGCAGAGAGGGAGGGAGACACAGAATCCAAAGCAGGCTCCAGGCTCTGAGCTGTCAGCACAAAGCCCCACACAGGGCTCAAACCCACAGACCATGAGATCATGACCTGAGCCGAAGTCGGATGCTTAACCGACTGAGCCACTCAGGCGCCCCCTCAATAAAGTTGTTATTAAAAAAAAAATAAAACCTTCCCCAGTTTTCCATCGCCCATCAAATAAAGCCTGACTTTTTAGCCTGGCATTCAAATTCCCTCAGGGTCCGTCTCCAACTGCCCTTTCTAGCCTTGTGGATCAAGACTCTTCTCTACATGACCAATCATCCAGTCGGACTGAGAGCCACTCACTAAGCTATCCTCCTCCTGCTGTTCTCTGTTTTATATTGCTTCTCCTCAGGCTCTTCGACATATTCAAGACCCAGCTCAAAGGTCGCTTCCTCAATGAAGGCTACCCAGAAAACCCAAATACAAAGTGATCTTTGCCTTCTCAACATTCTGTTTGCATATTCCCACAAATGGCCTTAAGTTATAGTTATTTGTGTACTTCCCTCCCCTACTAGAAAAAGATCCTTGAATGAAGACAACTTGTTGTACACATCTGTAGCACCCCTCCTCCCCATTCTCTTGCGTACCTATGGACCTCATAAATATTCATTAAAAGAATAAATGAATTAAAAAAAAGAATAAATGAATAGACTCAATACTGAGTCAACAAATGAAAGATAAGATTTCAAGTTTGATTACGTTTTGAACACGATGCCAGGTCTCACCAAGAGTCCCAACTCTGTTTTAATAGAAGGAAAATTGGGTCAATTGCAAATTATCAGTTGTCGTTAGCCTCCTGAGGGTTGTACTTCCGAAACCAAAGGCAGAGCGTGATTCCCTGTGGATGGCTGGAAGCTGACTATGAAGTTCACAGCGGGTGAACCGAAGAGACTGATGAGGTCTCAGAAAGCTGTAGCGATGAGAAGCCATCATGACCAGGAGATGCATGGGGGACTTTCCTGCTGTGGGTGATGTGTGCAACAAGCCTCGTCAGAGGCATTTTATCAGCCTCTACTATGTCCATTTATAGAAGGGGAAATGGGTCTATTCTGGGAGATAAAGGGGTCGTTTTTTTCCTGGCCATTGTAGCAGCACAGAGCTGGGCTCTGCCTCAGTGGTGGCAGCATCATTCCTTCCATAACAGTGGCCCGGCTGCTCAGGCAGCAGCTCTCAGGTACATGCTCTTTTCCAGGTTCTGGGACCCCTCCCTGTAGGGAAGGCCCATCTGCTCCTGGCACAGCGAAAAGTGCCTGGCCAGAGACAGGCATGGTCTATGCCAGGCAGGAGACCTGGAGTACTTGACGGAGAGAGTAACCAAGTCAGGGTGGACCCCTCACCAACACCTAACCACATTATGTAGTGTGCTTGATCACAACAGGTGTAATTTAGGTGTGCTTAAGAGCACGTTAAGCACTGTGGGTCCCGCAAATGTATGTGGAAGGCACTACCGTGGCCTTTGATACATTTAAAACTACAGGGGGTGGCTTATGTGTCTTCTTTCGAATAAACTCTTTTCAATAAACTTGTGGGAGGCAAGAAACCTGTGGAGAAACAAAGCAAACTTCCACAGCTGAAAATAAAGACTTCGACCGAAAGGAGGCAGACTAAGAAAGTCGTGCTGAGATGGAGTTAGGGGCGGGTGTTGTGAAGAAAAGAGTAACTAAGCTTTACAGCTTTATTTTCATCTTGGCGAACATTAGGGGAAAGGTGAGAAGTAGCAAAAGAGGTGGCAGTAAAATGAGTAAGGCCTGTGGTTGATGTGGCTAGATAGTTTGGGTGGGGGGGACCCACCCAAGCCCAGGAGGGGCTTGGTGACAAGCTGAGGAATCTGGACGTGCGTGCAGTAGACCATCGGTAACTACTTCGGTTCTTTAGCATTTAAGTGGAGTTTTAAGACCTTTCACCCACGCTTGGTTCCTAGGAGACGCGAGCATGGGGTACAACTAAGAGCCTGTTGCTGATGGAATTCACATGTGCAGAAAGGGGGGCGGGGGTCAGCATGGGAATGGAAGAGACTGGTTGAATCTACAAGACATTGAGGAGAAATGACAAGCAGGCCTTGGTGACCACCAGGATGCTCACAAAGAACTGTGTGTTTCACGGATACTACACGGAGCCCATATCAAATCAATGACCCTAGTGAAACCGAAGCAAAGATTGTTAAGTGGCTTCCCCAGGGTAAAACAGGCCTCCCCATAGAGAGAGAAGGATGTTGTGAGAAACCTGAGTGTATTTCTTATTAACTGATAATACTTGTCCTAATGATCTCCTCTGATATTCTCTTTGGTTAAAGTTTCTTTCTTTTCTTTTTTTTTTTTTTTTTGTCATGGAATTCCAACCTCCGTGACGCTGATGTCGGACATTATACAGGCACGCTCCCCTCTTGCCAGTGCAGGTGACTACGAGGGGCACTCCTCTATGCTGTCATCCACCTTCTGAATAAACAGCAGAACCACAGGAGGCAGCAGTGAGGTGTTCCTTCCTGGCTCTTCTTCAGGTGCTCATTCACTTTTACTTTCCACTAGAACTCACCCCGGCGGGTCCTGACAAAGTGCTCATGGGTCTTTCACTTCATGGAATTGTTGTGTTCACTTAGGGCTTAGGCCGGACCGGTTTAAATGTTTCACCATAAATTCGTCAATTCTTTTACGTATTTGCCAGTCTTTGCTGTAGAACATGTTCCCCCTCCCCAGTTGTTGATCTTCCCACAAGATATAAATGAGTCATCAGAATCTATATCAAAAAGCATGATGCTCCTGTTGCCTTCCCGTATCGACAGAAGGAAGTGTGAAAAATTAAGTAGCAGCTTAGATTTGTTAAAATAAAACTGTTAATAAAAGTTTTTTTTGTTTTCTCCTTCGGTTGTGTTTGTCGTTTGCTTGAGTGGTCTACTCAGGAAATGGTCTTTCAGCGAAGTGGGTTTTTGAGGTTTGGTTATTTCACGATGTTTCTGTATCTTTTGGTTTTAGTGTGGAACAGACTCCCAAGAATTGCTGCTTGCTTTTGAAAAGAAATCTGCAGTTCGGCTCAGACGCTATTTTTAGATTTTTATATTTGAGGTAAAAGGAGGGGCAACTCAGCGAGTTTTTCTTTATCTCGTAGCCATCACTATGTTAGCTCTCCCTAAGAAGAGAATAAAGTTAGAGATCATTCTGAAATATGAGTTTGAGAAATATAGATTTAAAACTTATTTTATTAGGTATCTTTTTGTTTATTAATTAGTAAAGTTCTAGTTTTGTTGGAAGTAATTACATTCTAAGGGGACAGAGGGATTGTGAAACTATCTCTTTTACTTGTTAAAATACAGAAAATCATTTTTCTTTTAGGGTTATGCTTTGCTACTCTGCAAATTAACCGGTTAGTTTGGAACGTTTTTTATTTTAATGAGTAATTACAGCCATGTCTTAGTCCTGAGATGCTTTATTAACCAGTTTAAGGGTGTTTTTTCACTCTATTCTGGCTTGTTTGCTCTCGTATATCCAGCCCTACCATAATACTTAGCATTTAGTGGGTACTCAATAAATTTGTTAAACAAATTAATGGATTTTTGCTTTTTTCTAATTTAAAAAATGGTATAATAATGTTTAAAGAATTTTACAAAGCATCCTTAGGGGCACCTGGGTGGCTCAGTCGGTTAAGTGTCTGACTCTTGATCTGAGCTCAAGTCTTGATCAGGGTTGTGAGTTCGAGCCCTGCATTGGACTCCGTTGGCCATGAAGCCTACTTAAAAAAAAAAAAAATCCTTAATTCTAGCACTCACACAGTTCATTCTTTTCGGTGCCATTTAGTCTTCATTTAATCATGTACATACTTTCACGTGGTTTTAGTTATTGTGAATTTTCGATTTTGTACTTTTAAAGTTTTTCCCCTGTAAGTCTTAAGATAGCCAAGTAAAACATTGCATTATTTAGTACAACAAAAAAGTCTCCTTTAATGCTAGATGGGGACTGAGGAATACTATCCTGTTCTCAACAACTACTGTTTCACATGCAGAATCCCTCAAAGACCTTTCTTTTCCTGTTGCGAGGCTCAATAAAATGGATGTAGCTTAGTAGTGCCTCGAATTTCCTAAAGAGAGTTTAAATAATCCAAAACAGAAAAGATTGCTAATAGAGGAAGTTCTAATGGCACATTTCCCAGTTTTCTTCAGGATTATTTCAGACTAATTTTGCTAACAATTTTTTATGGAACTTCTGTCTTCAAACAGAGATGATATACTGATTTTGAGTTGCTCTCACTCCGCATGAGACATCTTAGGTAGGTTTGTACCCACTGAGGAAAGGATTTACGCAAGCTGAGATGTGGAAGCTTTCTCTCGAACAGCTTGTCTGTCAGGGACAAAATGCCACACGCACAGCGTGGCTTCCTGAAGCAATGGCCTTTTCCAAGGCACTAGTTGGATAGTAGAATGCCTTCTCTAGAAATGGTTCTTCAGCCTTTCGGCCCTGAAAGTTATACTGCTGCCAGCAAGGTGGCTGATTTTACTCTTTTTCTGTTCCTTATAGTTTACTAGCATTGCCTACAGGGGATATTGTGCCAACTTCCTGGTCAGGTGCTCCTCATGGGGGCCACTGTCCTCCTGGATCTTATACAGACCAATACTCAGTCCTGAAATCAACAGCACTTCCCTTAGTAGAGGTCAGCACTTCCCCAGCCCACGGAGAGACACATACTGTCAGAAGCAGCTGACTTTGCTTCATCCAAAAGAGAGTTTGAGGTGTATATGGCAGACATAAGATTGCTGAATAAAAAAGCCTTCTCTGATGAACAGTAATTTTCCACAGATTGCATGGACAAGAAACTTTGGGGGAGAATAGTGCAGGCAGAAGGTGTCTTAATTCCAAACGGTGTCTGTCTCCCTTTCGGACCGTAACTGAACTTGGCTGAGTTCATTTGGGACAGGAGGAAACAGAAAGAATCGACAGGGCCTTTGTGTTCATTGAGGAAATGGGGAGAGGCAGACCCCATTCCTAAGACCTGTAATTCTGCCTTTTCTCTAGGAAGCAAGAAAAAGGATGAATTTGACTTAAAGATGATGGAGTGGAACGGTGTCAGAGCTAAGCAGGCCATGTGTTATGCTCTGGTTAGCCTCTTGTTTGTTAGCACTTGAACTGTAACCAGGTTCCTTCCTCGAGAAGGAAGGCGCTAGGGCCCTGGAGTGATGATGGCTTTGTTGTGTGACCACAGAGGCTGGTTGCGTACTAATTTCCTCTAGGGCTTGTGATGAAGTCAGTTAACCACAGCCTTCAACATGCTCTGCTCTGGAGGCAGCAGTGGCTTCTTGGTGGTATCTCGGCCATGACATCCACTTGACATGCCCTCTCTTAACCCACTGGTAGACAGTTTCTCTTGCCCTGCAGCATGGACCAAAGAGAAATTCTGCAGAAGTTCCTGGATGAGGCCCAAAACAAGAAATCTAACAAAGAGGAGTTTGCCAATGAATTTCTGGTGAGTCCTACGTGTGACACTCTCAGAGTGGTTACACAGACTGTTTAACTGACTAGGATGGTCCAACTCTCCTAGACCACACTGCTCTTGGGATAAAGTGAGTATCAGGCCTTGCAGCAGGGGAAGAAAGGAGGAAGGTGACCTAAAAGTTTGACTTTTTTGAGCGGTTTGTGTGTTTTAAGTATTCTGTCCAAAACCCTGTTTTAAATACTGTGTTTGCTGGTTCTTGGAGTTTGACCAAGATTCCCACGGAGGACATACATAATTCCAGGTGTATAAACATTCCTATTAATTGAACATCTGGAGTCCCTAGGTATCCGAGTTGTGGTTTTTGCTTCAAATGACTACTTTTAATTAACATTAAGAGGAAAGAAACCAAGATTAGCTTCTCATGGAGCATTATGTTTTTAGCCTCCCCACGGAATCCCACTCGGGTGACAAAGGCTCTTGAGGAGCACCGAAACTGCCTGCTGCCATATTTCTTTATTGTTTCTTTTCCTTTTCTTCTAAGGAGAAAAATGAGAACGCGTGTTTTTGCTGTTAAATAACAGGGTCTTTGGAAGCTTCTCTTGCGTGGAGGGGTAGAATGGGATGAGGAGCAGAGACAAGTGAGGGATGTGGGGAAATACAGGTGCCAGCTGGCCTAGGGCCGACTGGATCTGATCTGCCAGGGGAACCCTGCATCTCCTCTGAGGGGACTGTGGTGATGGGTGTTGAGCCCTGGGCAGGCCTCGCTCATCCTGTACCCAGCACGTCCGATGACATAGGATATCTGATGGCATTATGTATTTTGGAATGCTTCCTTCCAGCTGGTGTTTCAGGGCTTTAAGAACTTGAAGGCTTAGCTCTTCAGCTGTGAAAGAGCGGGAAGAACAAGGGAGTTGAAGCAGAAAACCTGAAATCAAATCACGATTCTCTTGTCCACCAAATTATCAGCTCTTTGATCTGTTCCTTCGTTTCCCCAAGTCTTTGTTTCCTAACTTCCAAAATGGGGATGATCATTCGTGGCCTACCTGTCCTCACAGGTTGTCGTGATGATTAAATATCAATGAGAATTAAATGCGCTCCTTCATTCCGTAATATGTAGTGAGCACCCACCGTGTATCAAGTTCAGTTCTAGGCACTGAGGGTATAGCCATGAACAAGACAAGGCCTCTGTGCTCATGGAGCTAACATTCTGGTTCCGGAGGGCAGATGTGAAAACACTCTGTAAAGTTTGGAGTGATTAGATATCATGACAGTGATTCTATGTTAAGACAGAAGCCCCTGTGTCAACTCAACTTGGATAATATTGTGGCATTGTGAAAAATGTGCTCTCGGTGCCACTGGCCAGGCAGTGTGAGTCCCTCTAAGTGGAGCCACCGGGGAGGGAGGTTAAGGGGGAGGTCCTGGCCTGTCTTTATAATCTCCCACCAAGTTATAGCAGCCACCTCACCTCCTGTTTTCTCTGCCTCTAGCCTTGCCCCACCTTCAATCAATGTTCCATTCAGCAGCCAAGTGATCTTCTAATAATACAAATCTGGTCATTTTTCCCTGCTTAAAAACACTGTATAGTTTGTGTTTTTTTCCAGCTGTTTGAAATTGTAAAATATAAGACACATTTAGAAAATTACATAGAGCATGTGTCAGTATAATTATGAAGCAACCACCGCAGAGGTCAAGGAATGGAACATTTTCGGACCCCGGAAAACCTCTATATATGGCTTCTCCATCAGGTTCCTTACCCCCACCCCCCTACCCCCATCCCCACCCCCACCCCCGCCCTGCCCTGACCAAGGAATAATCACTATCCTGACTTTTATATTAATCACTTCCTTGCTTTTCTAGCTCTTGGTTTTAAGGACCTTGTTTTTGGGTGGTGATTAAGTAGAACCTCACTGTTCACTGACTCATGTCCTCCAGTGGAAAAACAGAGTCTTGCCCTCAGCCCCACCTAAAGGTTCAGCTGAGATACCAGAGACATTCATTTTTGGGGGAGTTGGGTAGTGGTGAATGGGTTATTTGCTTGCTTCGACAAGGTAAATACTGTCTTTAAATTGAAGGGCTTTTCATCTGGTCATTTCCCCCTTCCTACCTTAAGCCCCTTAATGTAGTTTCCCAGGATTGGATGTTTTTGAGGTTGGATCCCTGATTCTGTGACCCAAGGCCACTGCTAGCCTAAATGGTGGTTCCTTTGTGGGAATTATCGAAAGTCATCTCTGGTTCCAGGTAGACAATCTGTGCCCCCTGCCCCCTGCCAGGTCAGTGGCTCGGATTTTGGTCCACACTTCCCCCTTGGCTGTGTATCTCTGGGCAGAGCACATAGCCTTGCTATGACAGCTGAAGCCAACACCATGCTGTGTGAGTCTTTTCCTGAGCCAACACTAAATCCAATCACATTTCTGTAGTGGAAACTGCCAAGACCATTCCTATAAGGTTTTCATGCATTCATCCACGTGTTTACTGAGCGCTTACTATGTGCAAAGCATTATGCTAGATGCTGCACTATGCAATGCAGTGCTCCATGCTTTGGTGGGGTTTATCTCCTAAGACATCAGAGGATGTCTTAGAGAGGCAAACATTAAACAGCTGATTACTCTAGGAAATATTTAATTGTGATAATCTTGGTGGGGTGTCAAGGAAGCATCATATTCATTATCATATTTACTACTCATTAAAAAGAAAACATAACCCATGACATAGTTATGTTCTCTATGATGAGGAATGTCCTCTCAGAGGAGGAAACTGAGGCTCTGAGAGGTTAAGTGATTGGCCTAAGCTCACTCAGCTGTTCAGCCATAGACATGAAACTGAATCCAGATCTATCATTTCAGAGACTGGGAAATTAATCCTTGCGCAATAAGTGTCTTGCTTCAGCCAATAACACCGAACCCCTCAAAGGGTCTAGCCTGAGGGTAAGTCCCCAGTTAGTAGAGTTTCTACACAGCAGAGACAGAAGTATGCAGCCACACTACTGAAAATTTCTTTTTTTTTTAATTCTTAATAATTCCTCTATATTTGTAAATGTTTATTTATTTCGAGAGGAGAGAATGAGAGACAGAGAGAAAGAGAGAGGGGGCCAGCTGTGTGTGAGTGGGGGAGAGGCAGAGAGCGAGGGACAGAGAGAATCCCAAGCAGGCTCTGGCACTGTTAGCGGAAAGCTGGACTCAAGGCTCGATTCCATGAACCATGAGATCATGACCTGAGCCAAAATCAAGAGTCAGACACTTAACCGACTGACCCACGTGTGTGCCCCTAAAAAATTTCTTAAGCATAATTAAAAAAAAAACACCTTATTGTTGTTACTCTTATGAAACAATATTATTGCAAGTTAAAAGAAAATAAATTCACCATAGTACCAATATCCCAACAAATACAGTCTTTTTGGTGTAGAAATCCTAGTTCTTGTCCACTTATATACTGCCTTTTACATTGTTGTAATTATAGCATAGATACAATTTTGTATTCTCATATTTTCACATAACATTACACAAAAACTATCATTGTTAATTAAAACCTATATTTACAGCTTCTGATGCAGCATGGTGTAATGGAAGCATAATACTCTGAATAATAGCTAATACTTCTGTAGCTCTTAAAGAAATTGTTGTAAACACTTTTATGTATCACCTCATTTAAACCATTGAGGAAGGTACTGTTATTATTTCCATTTCATAGAGGAGGAAACTGAGACAGAGAGGTCAACTGACTTGCTGAGGGCCAGGTAGCTAGTAAGTGGTGGAACAGAGGTTCACATTCAAGTGGCCTGCTCCACCATCTATATTTGTAACAACTGTGGAATCATATACACCTTAGTTTGAATTCAGGTTCTATCTTTAGCTGTGTGACCTTGAACAAAGTCGTTAAAAAGTGGGAACAAATAAATAGTCACATTGCAGAATTGCTGTGAAGAAAATGGAGAAAATAAATGAAATGCCTGACATGTAGTAGGCACCCAAGTAATTTAATTTTTTCATACACTGGACATTTAGATTATTTCTAATTTGTCATAATTATTGACATAACATGCAACAAGTATGTTTGTCCATGTGATTTTCCCCTTCTTTTGGTTTATATCCTGGGCTAGATCCACAAAGGTGTCATTACTGGGTCAAAGAGTATTAGCATCTAATTGGCTAAGTATAGCCAAATGTATTTTTCAAAGAGCTCTTCTAATTTGCAAAGTCTGAATTTATCATCTTCTCTACCACCTTCCTAGTCTTAGTAACTATAAAAGAAAATAAATAAATCTTTTTGACTGCCTACTGTATGTTAGGCAATAAGTGGTTTACCATATATGATCTTAATCACTACAACAACCCCAAGAGGAAAATATTATCTTCATTTAACCCATAAAATGGCAAGGCCAGGATTGAAACTTGTGTGATTCCAAAACTTCTTAACCTGTACACTGCATCATAGCATGCTTTTTTTTCCTTCTGATTTAATTAGTGTAAAATAAGACTTTGTTATGTTAATTTTCAGAGCCTCAAAAATATTCAGCATTCTTTTCATTTTCTTTCTTTCTTTTTAATTGAAGTATTGCGAACACACGGTGTTACATTAGTTTTAGGTGAACAATGTACTGATTCCACAGCTCCATACTCCACAGTTATTTTCAACCTGCATTTTCTCATACAACTTTTCTGTTCATCCACTTTCAACAATAGCTAACACACGGAACTGTGTTCCAGCTTCTGTGCTGATGTGTTTCACAAACAAAACCTCATTTACTTCCTGAAGAATCCTTTACAATGGCTAACAAAGTCCTGTGTGGACCAGCCCTCAAGTGTTTCTCCAGTTCTTACAGCCTATTGAGTTTCTTGTCCTTGTCATGCTTCTTCTGCCACAGGGCCTTTGCACACATGCTGTTGCCTCTCCTTAAATATTCCCCCATATTCCTCTTTACCTAGTTAATTAACACTTCATAATTTTTCAGATCTCAATTTGGCGACCATTTCCTCAGAGAAGCCTCTCTTGACCTTCCCAATAGATCAAATACATAACACATTCTCATTAGCACCATCATTTTTTTAAAAAAATTTTTTTTAACGTCTTTTTTATTTATTTTTGAGACAGAACAGGGCAGGGGCAGAGAGAGAGGGAGACACAGAATCGGAAGCAGGCTCCAGGCTCCGAGCCATCAGCCCAGAGCCCGACGCGGGGCTCGAACTCACGGACCGTGAGATCGTGACATGAGCTGAAGTCAGACGCTTAACCGACTGAGCCACCCAGGCGCCCCATCACCGTCATTTTTTTTAAGTTCCTTTTTTTGCCCCCAGCCTCATAGCATTTTTCATAGTTCAATTTGACATCTATTAGTGTGTTTATTTGATTAATGTCTGCTCTCCCATTAGACTGAAGCTCTACAAAGGCGAGGCTCACATTTGGTTCCACTTGTCTTGGTGTCCTCAGTGACCGGCACTGGCACACGTTTGGCAAGTAGTAGACCCTGAGGAACAGAGAGGTTAAACAACTTGCCTCAGGTCATGCCCTGCATTAAGTGGTGGAACTTGGATTTGAAATAAAGCTATCTGTTGAGCCTGTGCTAGTAGCCCTTCCTCCGATCCCTGACTCTAGTGCCCCCAATTTGTGCATTAGTCTTAACCTTTTAAACTTAAAAAAATGATAGACTATCACAAATGCACAGAAAAGTACTTTAAACACACATATGCAATTTAACAACTAGTGATAAAGCAGGCATCCATACGAGCTCCGCTCAAATAGAGAAACAGAACATTGCCTACACCTCAGAAATCCCTTGGGTGTCCTGGACCGCATCTCCCTCACCCCCCACTGCCAACCCCTGCCAGAGTGGAGGTAGGTGTTGCCCTGAAATGGTGATGATTTTTATTTATTTTTTATCCCCTTCACCTATTTCGCCTATCCCCCTCCTCCCCTCCCCTCTGGCAACCACGAGTTTCTCTTTATATTTACGAGTCTGTTTCTCTTTTCGTTGCTGTTTGTTGTTTTGTCTTTTAAGATTCCACATCTAAGTGAAATCATATTTGCCTTTCTCTGCGGAATTATTTTCTTTCTTTTTCTGAATAGCTTTAAAATATATATATATATGTGTGTGTGTGTATATATATATATATGTATATATATATATACACATATATATACGCATATATATATACACATATATATATATATATACGTGTATATATATATATTGAACAGTAGGGATTAATTTTACCTGTTTTGGAACTCTATGTAATGAAATCATGTTATATGTATTTGGCTTTTTTAAAGGCCTTTTTTTCTTTCACTCTACATTATATTTATAAAATCCATCCATTTTGTTGGATGTAGCCAGGTCTTGATTTTTTTTTTCTAGTACTTTTTATGAATTCCATCAAGGTCGAATAAATGCAATTACCAAACTGTTGGGATCACAGAGTGCATTGAGCGAGGTCACGTACTCATTTAAGAACTGCCTTGGATCACCACCATCCAGTGTCTTGGCTTTAGTTTTGCAAGTCTGAAAATTCAATTTTGTTACTATGCCCAGAGTTGATCATCAGGATTAGGCATACATAAGAAATCCACCAGAAACAAGATTGCCAATGTATTAATTTTTCAAGGAGACAAATCACTGTGAGAATAGAAGTTTGCATTGACTGACAGCATATCCTATAGTTTGGAGAAAAACTTATGTGAGAAGCCAACCATAATCAGAAAGTTGCCTGCTGAGCAGAATGATTTTGGTGGCCTCAGCTGTGATGATTCAGACAATATTTTTATAGGTAGCCACCTCCTTGTCTGAACCCTCAGGAGTGGCCACCACTCTTTCCTGGACAATTCTAGGGACAACAGTGACAGTGTTGGGCATCTTACTGGTCTTTTAGGCTTAATGAGGACCATCCACTTCCATTAGCCCATTCTTTATCAGATAGATTACAGTTAATAGGCATTTCCTTTGGCCAGTTACTGCAACTGATTGTGGTTTTATGATATGTACACTCCAGCCATTATATTAAATATGGGTCAAGGCTTGGTTATATATATCACATGCTGGTCAATTTGCTGCGTGTCTTTGTTTAAAACTCCTTTGATGTACCTTTCCTTTACTACATTGGAGGTAGTTGAAGCATCTTCATTTAGAAAGCATGTGTAAAGGGGCATCTGGGTGGCTCAGTCAGTTGATGTCTGACTGTTGATTTTGGTTCAGGTCATGATCTCACAGTTGGTGAGTTTGAGCCCCACATTGGGCTCTGTGCCGATAGCGTGGAGCCTGCTTGGGATTCTGTCTCCCTCTCTGTCTCTCCTCACCCCTCTTTCTCTCTCTCAAAAATAAATAAATGAACATTAAAAAAAATACAACCAATAACATTTAACCTATCAGATGGATCTATACTTAAAACATTATAGTCCTAATGTTGGTCAGAGTTCAGAAATATGCATTGGTGTTGTAACCTTTCTGGAGGCAAAATTTGTATATCATATCTCGTATATATTTGATAATATGGATCAAAAGCCTTTAAAGTGGGCAAATTCTGGGTGCACCTGGGTGGCTCAGTCGGCTAAGCATCCGGCTTCAGCTCAGGTCATGATCTTGCAGTTCGTGGGTTCAAGCCCCACGTCAGGCTCTGTGCTGACAGCTTGGAGCCTGGAGCCTGCTTCGGATTCTGTGTCTCCTTCTCGCTCTGCCCCCCTCCCACTCGCACTCTCTCTCTCTGTCTCTCAAAAATAATTAAACATTAAAAAAAATTTTAAGTGGGAAAATTCTTTGACCACTCCTGAGAATTCATCTGAAGGAAATAAGGAAAGATATTTTTATAGGTTTTGGCTACCTATAAAAATATTGTTTAGAACGATGGTTTAGGAAGATCGGAAGCAACTTAAAGGTGCAATAATATAAAGGAACAGGTTAAGTAATTTATATTACACTCCATAGTATGGAATACTCTGCCATCATTTAAAACGTTTAACACAAATTCATGAGTAAAAAGAGCAAGTTGAAAACCCCCATATACAGTGTGATCCCGTCTTTATCACACAGGTAGATAAAACATTGGAATGTAATATAAAATCTTAAGAATGATTAAGTCTGGGTAGAGCGGGATATTAGGTGATTTTTAGAATTTTTTTTAACTTTTCTGTATTCTAAAATTTCTTCAATGAATATGCCATTACTTTTTTATTTAAGAAATCTGTATTTAAAATTTTGCTTTAGTGCTTGATTCCATTTGAAACATGAAAAAAAGGGGGGGGGATGAATTTTATGTCTCTTAGGGATAAGGTATATTTGCAGAAAAGGTAAATACTATATTCATCAAATACAAAGACGTATTTATTAAATATGAAGGATTCAATGAGTCCTAACAGAAAGAACATACCCAGTTCTAAAGGCCACGACAATGTTGGTTTGGAATACACTAGAAGTCAGACTGATACAGTAACAACTTCTGGAGACTGATCATAGACCAGAGAAGGCATGGATACATTAGAACTGAATATATCCTACTTCTATATTTACTTGTATATAAATAAATACACTCATGAACATAGTTCCTCCTGTAGGAGCCAGTGCACAAACATGTGTTGAATTGAAATTGATGAGGTTTTGGGGTGATGGGGGATTCTTGGGGTCTGGAGCCGAAGTCAAGAAAGAATTCTTGAGATGTCTTTGGGGCAAAAAGGTGATTTTATTAAAGCATGGGGACAGGATCCGTGGGCAGAAAGAGCTGTGCTGGGGCTGTGAGGAATGACTGGTTTTACACTATGGAGCTGGGGGAGGTGAAGTCACAAGGGAAGCCTCCAGAAGGACTTTCATAAGCTAAAGAAGGACTTTCCTAAGATACCTGAGGCCTTGCTATTGTCACGCTAAGGTTGTTTTCCCTCCACTAAGGCATTAACATTAGGACGGTAGGGGGTTCCTGCAGAAAAGTTCTGCTCTGTATTTGCCTCAAGTATTTGCCAATGGGCTGCAGGTTATAAGGACATTGAATTTTACTTGCCGTTTCCTTCTTGCCTTCGTTCCCCACATCACTATGGAGGGGAGGGTGATGTTGGGGCTCCGGGAAACAGTCTACAGTCTTCTGGAGATTAAGCTATTGACAAGATTGCTTTTTTCTTGTAATTTACTAAGATATTTGTAAACTGGTGGAGACCCATGTCCTGTAGGACTGGGACCTATATCAGTTGGCCATTTGTCTTTCCTTTCCTTTGTCCTTGGGCAGCCAGGAGTGCCTGAGGAATATCACACACGTTCCACCTGGGGGGGGGGGGGGTGCACTAGCTTGCACTTTGTCCTCAGCCCGCCCCCTGCTCCCTCATCAAAATGATTCATTTATGTGAAACAGCCTATCCCTTGAACACACTTATCAGCATTTTTTCACTTTTGTGCACATTAAGTTGAATTTTTTTTTTTTTTGCTACTACTGATGTGGTTTTGGAGTGGTGGTGGGGGTTCAGAGCTGACGGCCACGAAAGAACTCTTGAGATGTCTTTGGTGCAAAAAAGTGATTTTATTAAAGCATGGGGACAGGGCCCGTGGACAGAAAGAGCTACCCTGGGATTGTGAGGAGTGACTGATTATATACTTGGGAGTTGGGGGAGGTAAAGGCAAGGGGAAGTTTCCAAAGGTATTTTCATCTGCTAGGATCCCGGAGGCCTTGCTATTGTCAGGTTAAGATTGTTTCTCCCTCTAGCAAAGCATGCACATTAAGACGGTAGGAGGCTTCTAGAGAAATGTTCCACTGTGCCCGCCTCAAGTATTTGTCCATGGGCTGCTGGTAATAAGGAAATTTAATTTTATTCACCATTTCCTTCTGTCTTTGTTTCCCACATCACTACCACCAGAATAAATATATCGCATCACTTCTAATTTCTCTCAACTCTATACCCAGCCTCTCACTCCACATTTTCAGTTATTCCCAGGATTTTTTTTAAATCACACTTTTTGTCATAGCCTCACATTTTAAGTATCTAAAGTTGATCTCCTTGGTTTACTCACCCCACTTTGGCTATTGCTTATCTACCTGCTCACTTACCTGACTATTGGACAGCAGCCAAATCCCCACATGTTTGGCTGGCGAACTGGAGCGGATTGGAGGCTTGGAATAGATCATACTGACTTGTAGTTGTAGGCATTGGGGAACTACCTTGAGAGACAGCCCAACCTGATTCCCCCTCTCTCATCTAGCACAGCGGGGGGTGGGGGCGCAGATTTGATTTATCCGGCTCTGAAATGTAACTTATGCTATGTCTTCTATATCATGAGGAAGTCCTCCAAGGCAAAGATATTCTGGTCTTGTGCTTTCTTTTTCTTTTTCTTTCTGTTCTCTTTTGGAAGTGACCCTAATCCATTTATTAGTAATTAACTTACTAGTCAATGAGAAGTACCTGAAAATGGCTCCGTCCTGATTTCTACTTTTACGGCCAGGACCTCAGTTTTCCTGTCTTGAAAGGAAAAGGATAGTATAGACCATAAACCAAATGCACTTACTATAAGCTTATCAAGCTTACACAGAATCTGGTTGGTCATGTGTTTCAACCAATCAGGGCCCAGGAGGGATGCTGGCCCTGTTTCTTGTTCTCTCAGCAACTTTCCCCCGATTTCTTTTATTACTGTGAATGCATATCCCAGCGTTGCGGTTGGCAGAGAAATGCGTTCTGCCTTTGACCAACCCTTTCTCCCTCAACTTCCACCCACCCCCATGGCCATACGTTCTCTTTTATACCCTTTTGCTGTCTACTCTCAAGGCTCCTCCTTTTCTGGTGAGGTGGATCAGTTCTTCCGTCCTACTTCCGCTCTGTTTTGTTCTCTGTTGGGGGTTTCGAGCCCCTGGGTCTGGTAGGGAGAGTAGGGGAATTAAAAAAGGCCTTCACAGTGGTCTGAGCTCAAGGTAAGATATCTAAAAACAAAACAAAACAAAAAACAAACAAAAAACAACAACGACAAAACCCAACTTTCACACTTACCAAATTAGCCATTCCATAGGCATTTCCTATGTGATGTTTTGCTAAAAGAGCATGGTCTCCTTAAGTCATCCAGGAGGATGACTGCCGGAGGAGGAATGAGTGGGAAGAAAAAGTCATCCTGTTCCATTGTTGAAGGCTGCAGTCGAAGGAGCGAAACTAGCACAGGCTGATGAACGCACGTGCGCATGTGTGCACGCAAATACACAATGTCTCACACACACAATCTTTATCTGTGACATTTCACCAAATTAACAGAGGCGCATCTTACCAAGAAAAGGGCTTTTTGCTTATAGCATTCTCCCTAGAAAACATTCCACAAGCAGGCAAAACAAAACAAGTAGAAACAGTGTAACAGGCACTGTCGATGCACAAGCTCGGTTCTGGAGATTTCGAAAAGGAGCAGTTCTGGGACTTGACATCTTTTCAGCAGCTCTGGAATCAGTGGCAGCCTGAAAGTGAGCATTCTTTTAAAAAAAATTTTTTTTTTAACGTTTATTTATTTTTGAGACAGAGAGAGACAGAGCATGAAGGGGGGAGGGGCAGAGAGAGAAGGAGACACAGAATCAGAAGCAGGCTCCAGGCTCTGAGCCACCAGCCATCAGCCCAGAGCCTGACACGGGGCTCAAACTCATGGACCGCAAGATCGTG
The DNA here is from genome assembly GCF_027475565.1 of Acinonyx jubatus. Lineage (NCBI taxonomy): Eukaryota > Metazoa > Chordata > Mammalia > Carnivora > Felidae > Acinonyx > Acinonyx jubatus. The sequence continues at coordinate 95,718,017 of NC_069381.1, read as the reverse complement.
ACCTGAGCTGAAGTCGGATGCTCAACTGACTGCGCCACCCAGGCGCCCCGAAAGCGAGCATTCTTTAGTGGATAAGAGCAGAGAGAGCTGAAAGAGTTGGTGTAACTTGAGTGGAAATTAAAAAAAAAAATTTTTTTTTTTTTTTTTTTTTGAGAACTTGCACATGTGGGGTGGAGGGGCAGAAGGAGAGGGAGAGAATCTTAAGCAGGCTCCCCGCTGGGTGTGGGGGGCTCTGCAGGGCTTGATCTCATGACTGTGAATTTAACTAAGGACATGCCACAGGCACATGGGAGACTATAAAAGATTTCCACTCAGGGTGCCTGGGTGGCTCAGTCAGTTAAGCGTCCGATTCTTGATTTCAGCTCAGCTCATGATCTCACAGTTGTGTAAGATTGTTGTTTGAGGGGTCAGCTTGCAGTTTGGGTCATATATATATATAAAAAAAAAAAGACTGCTTCTGGGACTGAAACTTTTGAAATTTTGCTATATAGAGAGAGATTTTATTTGGCTTAAGCTCCATTTCTACTTAAAATAGCCCTATAGTAGCCGTAGAGAAGGTAAACTTTTAATGTTTGACATTTGTGTGGAGCATATAGTTTGTTTTCAAAATGACATTGGCTTTTAAAATATTCACTAGTTTCACCTCTAGGTTTTAGCTATTTGTGGCTCAGCTGCAGTTAAGTGTGATCTTTTCACTTCTCCAAACTGAAGTCTGCTGACCTTATACTCAGGGGCTCTGTCCTGAATTGGAGGTAGTTCTAGAAGATGCTACAAGGGCAAAAGCGGACTGTTTGGGCAAAAGAGAAGGAAAGGTCTCTACAGAGAGAGCTTCTTACCTTTTTTCTCTAGGAAGATTTAATTTTTGGAATTTTATTACAGTGGCTGAAAAGACAATCCACTAAGTACAAGGCAGACAAAACCTATCCTACAACTGTGGCTGAGAGACCCAAGAATATCAAGAAAAACAGATACAAGGATATCTTGCCCTGTAAGTTTTTGTTTCTCCCTATAAATTTGTACCTTCTCCCAAATTCAGTCAAATTTTTACCCATTGCCTGCTGTTCCCAATCCTGGTACAGTGATTTGACAAATGAGTTTGTACTATATACAACCACAAAAGAATATTTACTCACTCGCTCACTCACTCACTCATCAAACACTTTTGCACAGCCACTATTCACAGTGCTAGTTTCTGACTTACGGTAAGTCCTCTGACTAAGTCCTTTTAGTTCTAATATGTCCATCATTTGTATTATAGATGATCATAGCTTAGTAGAGCTGTCTCTGATAACCTCGGATGAAGATTCCAACTACATCAATGCCAACTTCATTAAGGTACACCCCATATTCTATAGTTTTCTAGGTACCTTAAAAGGGGTCGGGATACTAGACCATATTTCTTTAGGTACCTAAGAAAGAGGTGGAGGGGATTCTAAACAAGAAGAAAAGGATATTATCTGTAGTCATCCCATGTAATTTCTGTTCCCCTTTAGGGAGTTTATGGACCCAAAGCTTATATAGCCACCCAGGGACCTTTGTCTACAACTCTCCTGGACTTCTGGAGGATGATTTGGGAATACAGTGTCCTGGTAAGGGCAGAAATGCTTTTGTTACTATATTCTCTAGTTTTTAGAGATGGAGGGAGGAGGGTATCAGGGTATGTGACTGAGGTGTCCTTTGTATTAAAATCAGTGCCTTTTTGGGTCAGTCGCTAGAATTTCAGTGTTCAGGCACATTTTTGTCAAAATCACAAAGTCACCTTTACTCAAGGAAATGAAAGTTCTCATCTTGACAGGCTCATTTGTTAACAAGAATTTACCAATTTGAATAGAGAAAAGGGAAGTAAAGACAGAAAGAAGGGTAGGAGCAATATTTTAAAATTTATCAAGATTTCTGTTTTCTTTTTTGTTCAATAACAAGAAAAAAAAAAAAAACAAAACAGAAAGAACAATGACTCTGGGACCCGTGTGTTAACTGCTTTTTCTAACTGTATCAACGCTCAGGTTTCTATTTCATCCCCTCAGATCATTGTTATGGCGTGCATGGAGTTTGAGATGGGGAAGGTGAGTTAAAGGAAAGAGAAGGGGGAAACTTGGTTGCAGAACTTGCCTTAAGTGTGCCTACGTAAAAATTATTCTGGGATGCCTGCGTGGCTCAGTCAGTTAAGTGTCCGACTTCGGCTCAGGTCATGATCTCATGGTCCGTGAGTTTGAGCCCTGAGTCAGGCTCTGTGCTGACAGCTCAGAGCCTGGAGCCTGCTTCAGATTCTGTGTCTCCCTCTCTCTCCGCCCCTCCCCCACTTGCGCTCTGTCTCTCTCTCTCAAAAATAAATAAACATTAAAAAAAATTATTCTCATCTTGCTAGCTTTCAGTTTGGGAATGCCTAATGACTCTCAAGTATTTTTTATTTACCTCTAAGAACTCCTTTTGTCCATTTGCCCAGGCTCTATATTTTTAAGTAAAAAGAAGGTATGCTTTTAAAGTAACAATTCATCTTCCCATTTTTATTAATCAAGCATCTTAAATGGCAGTCAGCACTTCTAACCCTGTGCTGTCCAACAACATGACATCCACTAGCTGCATGTGGCTATCAAGCAGTTGAAACATAGCTAACGTACCCAAGGAACTATTTAATTTAATTTAACTTTATTTTATTATTTTAATGAGTTTAAATTTAAAAACTCAGTTTTCCAATTCAGTGATTGGAGAACTTTAAGCATGATTTGAACAACTTAGGTATGTGAATCTTTTTCACCTATAAATTTTATGAACTCTAAATGGAAATTAAATGTTCCGATGAAAATTTAGTGGATTAATTGAGATGTACTGTAAATATAAAATGCACACCAGGGTCTGAAGACTGAGATAAGAAATGTCAAATATCTAATATCTGTTTTATCCGGATTACATGTGTTTTGATCGGGCTAAGATATATTATTAAAATCAATTTCATTTTTGACTTTTGAACGTGGCTATTAGAAAACTTAAAATTGAGTGTGTAGCTTACATCTTGTTTCCATTGGAGAGCACCTATCTTACCTACTGTTGACATTCACAGTTCAGTTAAAACCAAGGAATTTGGGGTTTCACTTTGCTCGTGCCGCTTTGTTTTAGTAGAGGTGATTTCTGTTAATCCTTTCGAAATAGAGCAGTCCCCTCCTTATTCGCGTGGGATATGCTCCAAGACCCCCAGTGAATGCCTGACACCAACAACAGTAACGAACTGTACACGCACCATATTTTTTCCTATACGTACATACCTATGGTGAAGTTTAACTTGTCAACTAGGCATGTTAGGAGATTAACAACAATAATAAAATAGGACAATTGAAGCAATATACTATAAGTTGTGTGAATGTGGTCTCTTTCTTTCTCAAAATATCTTATTGTACTGTACTCACCCTTCTTCTGATGATGATGTGAGATGATCAGATGCTGACACAAAGGAAATGACGTAGGTGTTTGTGATGTAGGGTTAGGCTACTACAATACTTAGTATTGCCAACAATACATCCCAGACGTTAGGTACCCGAAAGGCTGAAACTGGTAACTGTAACCATGGAAAGCAAAGCTGTGAACGAGGGGGGGACTACTGTGCTGAAAATGCCAGATCCCTATTTCTACTTTTTCAGACTTCTAGGAAGTCTGTAATTTATATATCCTTTAGTGTTTTCCCCGTCCTTGGAGATTCCAGACCACCATGATGTTGGGGGCAAAGCCCAAGGGGGTAGGACATTGCTAACGTAAGGTGAAGGACACAGAACCTGTGTCTCTCTCATTGAGAGTGGGTTTTGTTACCTACGAGAGACTAGAATATATGGAGGGAAATCATTACATTCTGTTTTGCGTAACAGAAAAAGTGTGAGCGCTACTGGACTGAGCCAGGAGAGCCACAACTGCAAGTTGGCCCTTTCTCCATATCCTGTGTAAGTATGATGGCTGCTTCCATTGCGGCTGAGCAAATGCTCCAGGATCTACTTTATAGAGACTAGTTTTTGAATATTAGTCTTTGAAGTAACTACTATTTTAATTTACTTCTTAGGAAGCTGAAAATAGAAAATCTGATTACATAATCAGGACTCTAAAAGCCAAGTTCAATAGTGTAAGTATAGAACAGGAGTGGTAAACTCAAGAGCCTACAGAGACAGAGGTAAAAACATGTATGTGGGGCGCTTGGGGTGGCTCAGTGGGTTAAGCATCTGACTTTGCCTCAGGTCATGATCTCACAGTTGGTGTATTCAAGCCCCAAATGGGTCTCTGTGCTGACAGCTCAGAGTCTGGAGCCTGCTTTGGATTCTGTGTCTCCCTCTCTCTCTGCCCTTCCCCTGCTCATGCTCTGTCTCTCTCTATCTCTCAAAAATAAATAATCACTAAAAAAAATAATAAATAAATTAAAAAAAACATATGAGGGGTGCCTGGGTGGCTTAGTCGGTTGCGCATCCGACTTCGGCCAGGGTCATGATCTCATGGTTCATGGGTTCAAGGCCCACATCGGGTTCTGTGCTGACAGCTCGGAGCCTGGAGCCTGCTTTGGATTCTGTGTCTCCCTCTCTTTCTGCCCCTCTCCTGCTCATGTTCTGTCTGTCTCTCTCAAAAATAAAATAAACATCTAAATAAATAAATAAATAAATAAATAAATAAAAACATACGTATGTGTCTCAGGCTGGGCATAAGACAATGGGGAGTAGTTGGGCCTTTGATGTATATGCAAAAGAGACCTTTGGTGTAATCTCTGCTCCCCAATCTATTACACACGATGGCACACATATGAAATGATAATATCTGTAGGATGAATAGAGGCTGTGCAGTGAGTAGAGACTGGGAATTGAGAGCTCACGCTGCCCAGTCTCTCTAAGGCAAAGGGGTTTAATATACCAGCATGTCTGTGACCCACCTGAAATACACCAGTTGTAATATCTATTTCCTCTTGTGTGTGAGTGGGGCAGATAGGGACAGACCAATAGTCAGTGACCTGAAATCACTTTTAATTGTTCTCAGAAGGCATGTGGGCACCAGAGGCCTATAGGAAAGGAAGCAGCATAAATTGCCAACAGGACAGAGATGCTACTTAGGAGGTCAGAGTAATCTTGTGCTAGAATGAGGTGGGGTCCTAACGCTGAACCCTCCTTTTATTCTGGCTATTTTTTTTTTTTATAGGAAACTCGAACTCTCTACCAGTTTCATTACAGGAATTGGCCAGACCATGATGTGCCTTCATCCATAGACCCTATTCTTGAGCTCATCTGGGATATGCGTTCTTACCAAGAGGATGACCATGTTCCCGTGTGCATTCATTGCAGGTATGATGCTGTTCTTTGAACTTTCTACCCAAAACCAACCACATGTCGTAGCCTGGCCAGGACTCCTGCTGAAACTGAAGGAAGACTGACTTTGTTGGAATGTAAGCTGGTACAGGCATGTAGCATATAGGCTCTTGATACTAGTCTCATTTTCTCCAGTTGATTAGAAAGGAATGAAGCTGAGACATGAAAGTGATAGGAAGAGAAAGGTCGGTAGCAGAAACAGACCATAATACAGTCAACCTGAGCATTAAAGTAGTATTTTCTGACAAGTTACTCGAGAACAGTGCCGCTCCAGACACCCTTGTGGGTGAGAAGTGGCCGAGGATCTGTCCCGAGGCTCAGTGTGTGCATGTGGCAACCAAGAGACGTGCTCTGGGAAATGGGGGGTTTAGAACGTTTTGTTGCCTCTCGGTTACTTCTTCCTCAATCTGCTGGTGAAATTTCCCAGCTACTGTCAAACAATGCAGTCTCTGCAACTGTATGTGCCACTGTGATCTTTCCTTTCAGTGCCGGTTGTGGAAGGACTGGTGTTATCTGCGCTATCGATTATACCTGGATGTTGCTAAAAGACGGGGTGAGTTTCTCTCCGCAGGCGCTTCCCGTTTGCCTACCCTGTTACATGCAGACTTAGGAATTGTTTGGTTCTTCCAAACACCTATTTCCATGACTCCTATTTTCTAGAATATTCACTTGTAGACTCACTTTGTCAGATGATTAAATCAGTCCCTAAGTTGGTGGTCCTCGAAGTGTGGTTCCCAGAGAAGCAGCATCAGCATCACCTGAGAACTTGTTAGAAATGTAAAATCTTGGGCCCTACCTTGGGTGAACGGAAGCAGAAACTGGAGGTGGGGGCCCAGCAAGCTCTCCAGGTGCTTCTGATGCTTCTGAAGTGTTTGAGAATCACAGCCCCAAATTACACAGGTACCCTTCCTTTATCCAAATGGCTGTAATGGATGGACTCAATCTACCCCAATCAAGCCTTGTGTTCCAATCTATAAATCATTAAAAAAATTTTTTTTAAATGTTTTGTTTATTTTTGAAAGAGAGAGAGAGAACACGTGGAGGAAGGGCAGAGAGAGGGAGACACAGATTCCTAAGCAGGCTCCAGGCCCTGTCAGCACAGAGCCCGACGCGGGGCTCGAACTCACAAACTGTGAGATCATGACCTGAGCTGAAGTCAGTGCCTAATGGACTGAGCCACCTAGGTGCCCCTAGAAATCATTTTCTTAAAGTCTAATAATAGGAAGTGAGAAGTGTGAAATATGGGCTTTAAACCTATCTGCCAACTTCTTTTATTTCATAAAATTCTCATATTTGCTCACCTACCCAGGCTCCACCTTCATTATATGTTTAACTTCAGACATCTGGTCACCCCATGTGAAATCATTCTCAAGAGTTTCTTCAGTCTTTTCTGGGGAAAACACCAGGCTCTAAATCATGACACAAGTGAAGAGAAATCTCATTCATTTTAAAGACGCATTCTTTTTCTGATATGATCTTGTGTTAGGACAACAGATGCCATGGGGGTAACAAGACCGTGAGAAATAATTTATTAGCAAAGCTAGGAACAAAGGAATAAGATATTGTTTCTCTTTATTTGATAGATCATTCCTGAGAACTTCAGTATTTTTAGTTTGATCCAGGAAATGCGAACACAAAGGCCTTCATTTGTTCAAACTCAGGTATGCAACTATTGTGAATGGATGGTAACATGTGTCTGGGTCTTCCTACCTCTCTCGGTTTCATAGTAAGGCATCCCCAAATAGCTGATTTTTAGCTATAACACCAATTTACTACTAAGTGCATGAGTCCATTTGCATTTCCTCAAACTCTGAATATATCAATATTTTTCCTACATCCCTGGCTTGGGTCACATTCCTCTCATTCCTTGTATTCTACTGTCTGTGCAAAAAATATGAAGAAACTCAGTAACTTTATGTTTCTTACAAGGGATGTTGAAAAAATTCAACAAGCTCTTTGACGTACTCAAGATATAATACCTGGGTCAGGTTAACTTGCTGGTTTGTAGTAGTGATTCATTTCTGAAACCAGAGAAAATCAGAGACTTGTAATTTCTACTTCAGGAAGTGGTAACAGAATCTGGGGAATGCATTTTATATACTCATTTTTTGATTTAATTAAAAATAAAAATAAAATCAACCATAATCCTATCACCTAGAGGTAGCCACGATTATTATTGTTCTATAGTCTCTCCTGATCCTTATTGTGTACAAACTTAAAAAACATAATTACAATCATACTATACATATGATTATATATATGTATCACAAGATACATGTATTATATATATGGATCACATATATACGGATCACATGTATACGATCACAATATTATATGCATCACAATACATTATATGTATATATATGTATGTATGTACATATGTATATATGTATCACGATATTTTAATCCACCCCAAATTACTCATGCCCCTTCATTCCATTCAGATGCTCTTCCTCGGTTTTGTCCTCTCCTCTCCCACTTAAGCTCCGCCTCCTCGATGAAACATTCCCAGCACAGATCTCTCACTCTCTACGATGTTAATTTCACCCAGATTTCCACGCCAATCGTTTTACCCACATTTCTAAATAAATGGTCTCCATCTTTAAGATGGAGTTTGGCATTCCTCATTCCTTATTCACCAAGTGTTTACTGATATTTATTAAGCAACAGACACTTTCACACAATTTGTTACAACTAATTTTTGCTGCTTAAGTAGCAAGATCTTCAAGTGTTTAAAGCACTTACAAAGTGAACTTGCACGTAGATTTGGAGGTAAAATAATTGACAGCGACAGTTTAGATATTTTCATCTAGCATTTGTGAATGGGAGGGAAAAAATGAAGAGCTATTATAATATAAGCCTTCTGTTTGGCCCACACAGGTTTTCCACTAATAGCTAGTGGAAAAAAACTTTTTTTTTCATGTGTTGACTGTAGGTGTTTCCATATTCAGCTTGTAAGGGAAAAAGTTTCTGTGAAATGTAAGCATTGGCTGGTTTAGTGCTACCAGACTTCAAAGAAGGCTGATCCCTGTAAATGTATAAAGATTCCAGGAGGTTGCATCCTAGTTGTCTAATATCACACTGTGAAACTGCATCAAGAAATACAACCATACCCCATTTCAGAGAAAGTTAATTTCAGGCCTACTTGTAAGAGTTGGAAGACAGCCGAAACGATTTTAAGTTAGCCTTCCCATGCTGGCACTATCAGCAACTAGCTGAACAAATACCTTACCAGTTGTAGCTGCTTTTTCTGACACCACGCTAACCAGGAAATAACCACTGTAACCAGCTGGGTGCTTCCTGTCTGATTTTTCTCTCTTCTAAAAAAAATAGAAGAGTGTACCAATGGATGTGTTGGGTGATAGACTCTATTGTTCTCCTGCTAAAATTGTAATTGGCAAAGGTTGTGCTTTATTTGTATGGAGTTGTGTAAAGTGTCAGGGGAAACCCTGTTTAGGCTCTTTCAGATGAAAAGTAGATACAAAATCAAGTGCTTGATCAAGTATGGCGGCAGAAAACTCCCCACAAATCTTGTAATTGTGGTGGTCTCATTTTCTATGGTGAAATCCTTTTACAAGCACAAATTTCCAAACCCTTCAGTGCTCTACGTCGCTTCAGTATCTCTGCTAGAACGTTTCAGCAGCTTGATCCAAGTGCACTAAACTAAGAGTCAGAAGATTCAAGTTCTAATTCAAGTCTGGACCTTACTTTTGAATGACCTTGCACAGTGTGAACAGGAATAACAGGCTACCTACTTTACAGATCAATTGTGAGGGTCAAGTTTGAGAATACATATTGAAGCCATCTATCTACCCATCAACCACAATTCTATCTAACTTTTTCTGGAAAAGATGAAGGTAACTGACAAAAAAAAAATGCATCCAGGATCCAACACAACTTTTAAAATGTAAGCAAGGAAAATAGAATTGCAGGGATGATGGTGGAGAGAAAGATAAGTGAGAAGGTGGAGTAGAACATAAAACATGCTGGAAGGCCCTTCCTTGTATATTTAGAGGTAGACGATCAAATATTTAGCTGCATTTAGCAGCCTAAAAGCGCTTTGCAATCCGAAATGGGCCACACAAACATAAGGGCACTAAAATTAAACTACTGTTGATGATCTTCAGATCTGCTACACTAAGATTTGACTGATGTGCATACTCCCAAACTCTGGTTCTGTATTTCACCAAGTTTTTTGTTTGTTTTCCCTTGTTCCGGTTTGTGATGCTCTGCAGGAACAGTATGAACTGGTCTACAAGGCTGTATTAGAACTATTTAAGAGACAGATGGATGTCATCAGGGGTAAAAAGTCAGGAACAGAGGTAAACATTAAACTTGATATTTTGTCTCTCTTTCTTTTTCATATTTGATTTTGGTCAAGGGATCTCAGATCAGTTGTCGAACTTACCTAATGATCCATTGTCACAAGTAAATGGGACATGGGGTGCGTGGGGCTACGCTGCCGATCTCCTGTGGAGAAGGACAAATTAATTGAAGTACTCCAATGTAGAAAATGAATCTCTTGGTTCACCTATGGTATACGATTTTCAGCGAAATTTAGAAACCATAGGAGTGAGTGACAGGGCAAGTGTATATTCTCTTTCCACGTAAATAGCTGTGTCGCCAGTTAAAAGTGAGAGTGACAACCCTAAAGTGAATTCAGAGTTGAGTACTGATGTGAATTCTCAGGTTCTTCTAGCTGCGTTTTGATTGCGTATGCCTCATCAAATTTTGTCAATATTTTAGAGCATGTAGAGGATTTTCAACTGAAGGTCTTAGGTATTAAAAACAATTATGATTTAACCAAATTCCAGTTAAGAAATATTGAGCATTCTAGGATATGCTATTTTGATCTCATCATGAAAACTGAGAAGTCAAGTACTTGTTCTATATAGTCACAAAGTATTAGGTTCTGAACAAACTTTAGGAAGACAAAATTACTGTTTTACCTTGCAAGGGTATATTTAGTTACATATACATATTAACTTAATTTTTAATATTAAAATTTTTTTTCAACATTTATTTATTTTTGAGAGAGAGAGAGAGAGAGAGAGAGCACATGTACACACAAGTGGGGGAGGGGCACAGAGAGAAGGAGACACAGAATCTGAAGCCAGCTCCAGGCTCTGAGCTGTTTGCATACAGCCTGATGTGGGGCTCAAACCCACGAACCGTGAGATCATGACTTGAGCCAAAGTTGGAAGCTTAACCGATTGAACCACCCAGACACCCCTGGATTCTTAATCTGAAAATATTCACTGAGGACCTACTGTTATCACAGTATTAAGGATACAAAGTATGTAAGACATGATTCTGATGGTAACTCCTGTCAGTTGAACGCTGAATCATGGGGAAAGGAAAGAAAGCCAGAAAAACTGTTGAGGCTTGAAATGGACTAAGTAATCCTATTGTTAGTGTCAACTTCAAGGAAAAACAATGTGGTAGAAGGACATGGAAATAAGAATATAGTTTTGTTAGAAATTGCTACTTGTATCCTGTTTATGTCTACTTCATTGGCTAGTATTCCCAGGTTAAATGATAGAGGCGATTATGGACAACCGAATTTTAATGGAAAAGATTCTCATGTTTCACTATATAAAGTGTGATGCTGACTTGGAGACATTTGTTTGTTTGTTTATACCTCTTAATCTATTTCACCCTTTCTGCCACAAGCCTCCCTTCTGGCAACCACCAGTTTCTTCTCTATAGTTAAGAGTCTGTTTTTTGCTTGTTTATTTTGCTTTTTAGATTCCCCATATCAGTGAAAGCATAAGGTATTTGTCTTTCTCTGTGTGACTTATTTCACTTAGCATAATACTCTCTAGATCTGTCCATGTTGTTGTGAATGGCAAGATTTCATTCTTTTTTGTGGCTAATATTCCATTATACATATATATATAGTAATATATGTATTATTGCATGTAGCTGTCCAGTTTACACACACACACACACACACACACACACACACACACACACACACACACATATATATCACTTCTTTATTCAGCTATGGATAGACACTTGGGCTGCTTCCGTAATTTGGCTATTGCAAATAAAGCTGCCATAAACATAGGCATGCATATATCCCTTCGAATTAGCGTTTTTATATTCTTCGGGTAAATACCCAGTAGTGTGATTACGCGATCAAATGGTAGTTCTATTTTTAATTTTTTAAGGAACCTTCATACTGTTTTCCATAGTGGCCACACCAATTTATATTCCCACCAACAATGCACAAGGGTTCCCTTTTTGCCACAACCTCTCCAACACATGTTGTTTCTTGTGTTTTTGATAGTAGCCATTCTGACAGGTGTGAGGTGACATCTCATTGTGGTTTTGATTTGCATCTCCCTGATGATTAGTGATGTTGAGCATCTTTCACATGCCTGTTGACCATCTGCATGTCTTCTTTGGGAAAATGTGTATTCACATCCTCTGCCCATTTTCTAATCTGATTTTTTTTTTGTATTGAGTGTATAAATTCTTTATATATTTTGGATATTAACCCCTTATGGATATATCATGTACAAATATCTTTTCCCATTCAGTAGGTTGACTTTTTATTTTGTTGATGATTTCCTTTGCTGTGCAAAAGCTTTTCATTGTAGTGTAGTCCCAGTAGTTTTATTTTTACTTTTGTTTCCCTTGCCTGAGGAGACATATCCATAAATATTTTGCTAAGGCCAATGTCCAAGAGATTACTGTAAGAGATTACCTATGTTTTATTTTAGGAGTTTTATGATTTCAAGACTTGCATTTAGGTCTTTAATCCATTTTTACTTTATTTTCTTATATGGTATAAGAGAGTGGTCCGGTTTAATTCTTTTGCATGTAGCTGTCCAGTTTTCCCAACACCATTTACTGCAAAGACTGTCATTCCCCATTGTATATTCTTTTCACCTTTGTCACAGATTAGTTGACTATATAAATGTGGGTCTGTTTTTGGGATCTCTGTCTGTTCCATTGATCTATGCATCTATTTTTGTGTCAGTACCATACTGTTTTGATGAATATAGTTTGTAATATATCTTAAAATCTGGGATTGTGACACCTCTAGCTTTTTTCTTCTTTCTCAAGATTGGCTTTGACTATTTGAGGTCTTTTGTAGTTCCATACAAATTTTAGGATTATTTGTTCTAGTTCTACCAATTGCTATTGGTATTTTGACAGGGGCTGCATTGAATCTGTAGATTGTTTTGGGTTGTATGAACCCAAGTGTTAACAGTATAAACTCGTCCAATTCATGAGCATGGTATATCTTTCCATTTGTTGTTGACATCTTCAATTCCTTTAACTAATGTCTTATAGGTATAGGTCTTTTACCTCCTTGGTTAAATTTATTCCTAGGCATTTTATCCTTTTTTGGTGCAATTATACATTTGACTGTTATTTTTTAATTGTTTAAAGAGAGTATTTATTAATTTCTATTTTACTAGGAAATTTTTAGAGAAAGAATGTTGAAGTCTCTCAATTGCATATTTTTGCACTCGTGGAGTGATCACATGGATTTTCTCCTTTAACCTATTAATACAGTCATATCATTGGATTTGGTGGTATCAAACCATCCCTGTACTCTTAGAATGGACCCTTCTTGAACAAAAGATATTCTTTTAATGTGTTGCTAGAGTATGCGGACTAATATTTTATTTAGGTTCCAGAAAATGACAATACTCAAATTTAGCCCAGTAGCAGTGTCATGGCTCCAGGTGAGTTGCCTGAAGTGGGCCTTTAGTCAGTAGATGGGAACATAGGAACACAGCTCAAACTCCCATAGAGGGAATTGGTTAAAGTTAACTAAAGAGGATTTCTGTTTCTGGGAAGATCAAGTGGACATACTTTTCCCTCCTATTCCTCCCACTAAGTGCAACTGGAAACAACTGACATTATAAATAAAACAACTCTAAGAAGGCTCTGAAAGATAGAAAGAAGTCAGACTAGCAAGGGACTTTGGGACCTGAGGAAAGACATGATGATAAGTTCCTTGGGTTTTCTTTTGCCTTATTTTTGCAGACTTGGAACTGAAAGTCAACAACCTGGAAATGCCAATGGTACAGACAAACAAAACAAAACAAAACAAAACAACAACAAAAGCCTGCTCTGTCTAGGCAAAGGATCAGTAAAGGGGCAGTCCAGCAAGATAGAAAACGTTTAGATAATCATTACTCTCCTTTAGTCAACACCACAGAAAATAATGGCCCCTAACCCCACCCATGTCAGCAAAGGCTGAGTGGGGTACTAGATTCCCATCTTTCTTTCTTTCTTTCTTTCTTTCTTTCTTTCTTTCTTTCTTTCTTTCTTTCTTTCTGGTTTGTTTATTTATTTTGAGAAAGAGAGCGAGCACAAGCAGGTGAGGAGCAGAGAGAAGGAGAGACAGAATCCCAAGGAGGCTCCACACTGTCAGCGCAGAGCGCCATGCGGGGCTTGAACTCAGGAACCATGAGATCGTGACCGGAGCTGAGATCAAGAGTCAGATGCTTAACCGACTAAGCCACTCGGGCACCCCCTAGATTCTCACCTTTCTAAAACCGTAGTAAAGTGCTGAAGTGGTGTCAGAGAAGATCAGGTAAAGAGCAAAGACTTTCATCCCCATTGGCCTCCATGAGAGCTTCCTGCAGTGTCAGTGGAGACCACATGGGGAGCCTCTCCTGATGTGTTTCTGCTTGGGTGTCAACAGAGGCTCAGCGAGCAGACTAGGGGAGGTCGATTCTATGTGGCAATAACAAGGCAGTAATGAGGCAGCACCTTTCCTTTCCCCTGTCAGAATGGAGTTAAAAATAGAAGAACCCAGTTAAAAGAGGCTTAACTAAGATCCAGAGCCTCATAACGATACAGAAATGTCTAGGGTTCGATTGAAAATTACATGTCATACCAAGAATCTGGGAAGACCTCAAACCAAATGAATGAAAGACAATCAATAGATGACAATACTGAGATGATAGAGATGTTAGAATTATCTGACAAAGATTTTAGAGCAGCCACTGTAAAAATGCTTCAATGAGCAATTACAAACATGCTTGAAAAGATTTTAAAAATGGAAAATCTTGGGGCGCCTTGGTGACCTTTTGCTTAAGCGTCCGACTTTGGCTCAGGTCATGATCTCACTGTGTGGTCGAGCTCCACATTGGGCTCTGTGCTGACAGCAAGGAGCCTGGAGCCTGCTTCGGATTCTGTGTCTCCCTCTCTCTGTCCCTCCCCTGTTTGCTCTCTCTCTCTCTCTCAAAAACAAACATTAAAAAAAATAATAAACATTAACAATTTTTGAAAAAAAGAAAAAGGAAAGTCTCAGCAAAGAATTAATAAAAGGGTTCAGCAAAGAAACAGAAGATATAAAGAGGAACCAAATGGGAATTTTAGAACTGAAAAAGGTAGTAACTGAAACAAAATAGCTTAGTAGATAGGCTCAAAAGCAGAATTCAGGGTACCTACAGAAAAAAAGAACTAATGAACTAGAAAATAGAACAATAGGAATTTCCCAGTCTCAACATCAGAAATAAAATAGACTGGAAAAGAGAACAAACAGAGCCTTAGGGAATTAAGGGACTATAACAAAAAAAACTAGCACTTGTGTCAGCAGAGTTCAAGAAGGAGAGGGGAAAAAAGTCAAGGCAAAAAAAGAACTTAAAGACTCATCACATTTGGGCTGCCTGGGTGGCTTAGTTGGTTGAGCGTCTGACTCTTGATTTCGGCTCAGGTCATGATCCCAAGTGTCATGGGATCAAGTCCCGTGCTGGGCTCTGCACTGAGTACAGAGCCTGCTTGGGATTCTCTCTTTCTCTCCCTCTGCCCCTCTCCCCTGCTCATACTCTCTCTCCCTATCAAAACAACAACAACAACAAAAGATGCATCATAATGAAGCTGCTGAAAGCTAAAAAGAAAACTTCTATGAAGCAGCCAGAGAAAAATGATCTTCACTATAGGGGGAAAACAATTATAATGATAGCAAATTTGTCATCAGAAACCATAGAGGCCAGATGGAAGCGACATATATTTCTCCAGTGCAGAAAGAAAATAATTGGCAACTCAGAAACTCACACCCAGTGAAAATACCCCTCAGGAATGAAGAAGAAATCAAGACATACTCAGATGGAAAAATAAACAAACAACAACCACCAAAAAACTAAGAGAATTTGTCTGGGAGACCTTGCATATAAAAAAAAAAAAAATGGCAAAGGAAGTTTTCTAAACAGAAAGGAAATGATGAAAGAAGGAAGGACATGATATGCAAAATCATGAGTAGATGTAATAGGTTTAATTTCTCTTCTTGAGCTTTCTAAATTGTTGGATGATTGATGCAAAAATTATACAGTCTTATGTGGTTCCAAATGTATTAGAGGAAGTATTTAAGCCAATATAAACAGGGAAAGGTTACGGACGTAAAGGAGGTGAGGTTTCTGTACTTGAACTAGTGAAATGATAACACCTATAGTCTGTGATAGGTTATGTGTATATAATGTAATACCTAGAGCCACCACTACAGAAGCTGTACAAAGACATACCTTAAAAAACACTATAGGTAAATCAAAACGAAATTCTAAAAAATGCAGGAAAAAGAAAAGAGAAATGAAAAACAGAACAGAAAACAAGAAATAAAATGGCGGACTTAAGCCCTAACATGTCAATAATTATGCTAAATGTAAATGGCATAAGTATACCAATTAAGAGAAAGGTTGGGGGGTGCCTGGGTGGCTCAGTTGATTAAGCATCCGACTCTTGATTTCGGCTCAGGTCATGATCCCAGGGTCATGGGATCAAGCCTGGTGTCGGACTCCGTGCTGAGCATGGAGCCTGCTTAGGATTCTCTCTCTCTCTCTCTCTCTCTCTCTCCCCCTCCCCCTGTGCCCCTCTTCCCTGCTTGTGCACTCTCTCTCTCTTTAAAAAAAAAAAAAAGGAGAGAGAGACAGATTGGCAGAGTGTATTGAAAACATAACGACTATATGTGTCTATAAGAAACATGCTGCAAATATACAGGTTGGTTTAAAGACTGGAAAAAAAAGATACATCATGTATTCATATAAACAGGAATGAAGGAAATCAGTAGAGTAACTATATTAATACCAGATACAGTAGACTTCAGAGCAAGAAAATTATCACAGGCAGGAAGGGACAATGTATAATGGTAAAAAAATCAATCCACCAATAAGTCATACATACATAGCAGTCCTAAGTGTGTACGGACCAAACAGAGCTACAAAATTTGTGAAGCAAAAATTGACAGAACTGAAAGGAGAAATAGACAAGTCTGACAACAGTAGAAGACTACAGTACCCTTCTCTTAAGAATTGATACAAAAACTCAATAGAAAATCAGCAAGAATACAGGATAACTTAACAACGCCATCAGTCAACAGGATCAAATTGATATTGATAGAGCACTCGAATCAACAACACAAGAATACACACTTTTTTCAAGTGCTGATGGAACATATACCAAGATCAATCATATTCTGGGCCATAAAACAAGCTCAAACATTTAAAAGAATTTAAATCATACAGAATGTATTCTCTGTCCACAGTGGAATCAAACTAGAAGTCAATTAGCAGAAAGATAACAGGAGAAGATTCAAACACTTATAAACTAAACTACATTTTTCTAAATTATCCATTGAGTGAAAGAGGAAGTTTCAGGGGAAATTTAAAAAAAAACACATTGAACTGAATAAAAATGAAAATACAACATATTGAAATTTGTGGGACGGAGCTACAGCAGTATTAAGAGGGAAGCTTATAGCACTCTGAATACAAACATTTGAAGACAGTAAGTCTCAAATCAATAATCTGACTTCCCACTTTAAGAATCTAAAGGGGGGGGGGCGGGAAGAGTAAAAAAAAAAAAAACCCAAAGAAAACAGAAGGAAAGAAATAATGATTGGAAATTGATGAAGTGAAAACAGAAAAATAGTGGAGAAAAGAGCTGAAATGATCAATAAAATTGACAAACCTCTATGATGGCTGATTTTTTTTTTAAGAAGAAAATAAAAATGACCAATATCAGGAGTGAAATGGGATAGGCCTACAGGCTCTGCAGACATCAGAAGGATAATAAAGGATAATAAATACAAATGAACCTGACCACTTAGACAAAATGGATTACTTCCTCAAAAAGAAAAACCAAACTATCACAGCCTACTCAACATGAAATAGATCATTTGAATAGCCCCATCACAGTTAAGGAACCTGAAGTCATAATTTTAAAACTCCCAAAAAAGAAATCTCCAGGCCCACATAATTTCACTTGAGTATTCTACCAAATGTTTAGGGAAGAATTACCACCAATTTTACACAATCTGTACCAGAAAATAGAAGAGAAGGAAACACTTTCCCCATTCATATTTTCTATTGTGGTAAGATATATAATTTTATCACTATGGAAAAAATTACCATTTTAACCATTTAAAAAAAATTTTTTTTAACGTTTATTTATTTTGGGGACAGAGAGAGACAGAGCATGAACGGGGGAGGGGCAGAGAGAGAGAGGGAGACACAGAATCGGAAACAGGCTCCAGGCTCCGAGCCATCAGCCCAGAGCCCGACGCGGGTCTCGAACTCACGGACCACGAGATCGTGACCTGAGCTGAAGTCGGACGCTTAACCGACTGAGCCACCCAGGCGCCCCCATTTTAACCATTTTTAAGCGTACAATGCAGTGGCTTTAAGTATCCTCCCTATGTGTGTGACCATCACTCCTATTTATTGCTAGAAGTTTTTCATCATCCTAAACAGAAACTCTCCACGGTCCCCACCCCAACCCCTAGCAACTTCTATTCTACTTTTTGTTTCTATAAACTTGCTTATTCTAGGTACATCAGGTAAGTGGAATTGTGTATTTATTCTTTTATATCTGGCTTATTTCATGTGGCATGTTCTTAAGGTTCATCTATTTTTTTTTTAGCACGCATCAGACTTTCATTCCTTTTTATGGGTTTACAATATTCAATTGTGTGTACATTCCACATTTTGCTTATTCACTCATCCACCAATTGACATTTGGATTGTTTCCCCCTTTTGGCTACTGGGAATAATGCTGCTGTAAAAATTGATGTGCCAATATGTGTTGAAGTCCCTAATTTAAATTATTTGGGGTATATACCCAGAAGAATCCAGGAATTGCTGGATTCTACAATAATTTTAGGTTTTGTTTTTAAAGGTACTACCAAACTAATTTTTTACAGTGGTTGCAAATTTTATATCCCCACTAGCAATGCACAAGAGTCCCAATTTCTCTACATCTTTGCCAACACTTGGCATTTTCTGTTTTGTTTTGTTTTGTTTAGATAATAGCCATCCTAATGGATGTGAAATAGTATCTTATGGTTTGATTTGCATTTCCCTCATAACTAGTGATGTTGAGCATCATCTTGTGTTCTTATCGGTCATTGGTATATCTTTTTTGTACAAATGTATATCCAAATCCTTTGCCTACTTTTTTTTTTCAAAATTTTCAAATTGTGGTAAAATACACATAAATTCACCACCTGAACTCATTCTAGGTGTATAATTGAGTGATACTATGAACATTCATTTTGTTGTGCAGTTATGACCATCATCTCTTCCCCGAACTCTTTTTATCTTGAAAAACTGAAACTTTATACCTATTAAATAATAGCTCTCCATTCCTTCCTCCCCCCTACCCTCTCCACTGCCTTTAGTAACCACAATTCTACCATATCTGTGAATTTTACTGCTAGGTACCGCTTATCAGTGAGATCACACGATATTCGCCCTTTGGGTTTGGCTTATTTCACTTAGCATAATGTCCTCGAGGTTCATCACTATCATAACGTATCAGAATTTCCTTCCTTTTTAAGGCTGAATAATATTCCATTGTATGCCACGTTTTGTTTCTCCATTCATCCATTGGTGAACAGGTGGTTTACTTCCACCTTTTGGCTATTGTAAATAATACTGCTAAAAGTATGAGTGTATACAGATCGTTTTGTGCCCTGTTTTCAGTTCTTTGGGGTATATATGCAGAAATGGAAATGCTGGATCATATAATCCTAATTTAATTTTTTCATATAATTCTAGTTTAATTTTTTGAGGTACTGCCATACTAATTTTTACAGCAGTGCACCATTTTACATTCCCACCAGCAATGTCCAAGGGTTCCAATTTCTCCACATCCTCATCAATACTTGTTATTTTGTTTATGGTAGCCATTCTAATGGGTATAAAGTAATATCTCATTGTTGTTCTGGTTTGAATTTTCCTGATTAGCGATGCTGAATATTGCTTCATGTGCTCACTGGCCATTTGTATACTGTCTTTGGAAAAATGTCTGTCAAGTCCTTTGCCAACTTTTGAATTGGGTTTTTGTTGCTGTTGAGTTTTAGGAGTTCTCTATATATTCTGGATATTAATCCCATGCCAGATATGTGACTTGCAAATATTGTCTCTCATTCTGTGTGCTGCCCTTTTACACTGTTGATTATGTACTTTGATGCATAAATGTTCTTAATCTGTTCATAAAGTTCAATCTTTCTATTTATTATTACTGCTAGTACCTTTGGTGTCATGTCCAGAAATCATTACCAAATCCAATGTCACGAAGCTTTCTGTGATTTCTTCTAAGAGTTTTATAGTTTTTGTTCTTATGTTCAAGTATTTGATCCATTCTGAGTTAATTTTTATATTATGTTGTAAGGTAAGAGTCAAACTTCATTCTTTTGGGGGCACTTGGGTGGCTCAGTCAGTTAAGTGTCCGACTTGGGCTCAGATCATGATCTCACGGTTCATGGGTTTGAGCCCCACATTGGGATCTGCGCTGACAGCTCAGAGCCTGGAGCCTGCTTTGGATTCTGTGTCTCCCTCTCTTTCTGTCCCTCCCCTACTCACAATCTATCTCTCAAAAATAAATAAATGTTAAAAAAATGTTTAGGGGTGCCTGGGTGGCTCATTCAGTTAAGCATCGACTTCAGCTCAGGTCATGATCTCATGGTTTGTGGATTCGAGCCCTGCGTTGGGCTCTGTGTTGACAGCTCTGAGCCTGGAGCCTGCTTCAAATTCTGTGTTTCCATCTCTCTCCACCCCTCCCCCACTCACGCTCTGTCTCTCTTTCTCTCTCTCTCAAAAATAAACATAAAAAAATTAATTAAAAAATGTTTAAAAACTTCATTCTTTTGCATGTGGATATCCAGTTGTCCCAGAGCCATTTGCTGAATAGAGTCTTTTCTCCATTGAATGGTCTTGGCACCCTCACCAAAAACCAGTTTCCCACATATGTGAATTTATTGCTATGCTTTCTATTTTATTCCATTGGTCTTTATGACTGTTCTATGCCAGTACCATGCTGTTTTATTACTGTACCTTTGTAGTATATTAAAAAAATTTTTTTAAACATTTTTATTTATTTTTGAGACAGAGAGAGACAGTGCAAGTGGGGAGGGGCAGATAGAGAGGGAGACACAGAATCCGAAGCAGGCTCCAGGCTCTGAGCTGTCAACACTGAGCTCGATGGGGAGCTTGAACCCACAAACCATGAGATCATGACCTGAGCTGAAGTCGGGTGCTCAACATACTGAGCCACCCAGGCGCCCGTCTTTATAGTACATTTAAAAAAAGTAAGCTCAATCAATGCTCAACGTGGGGCTTGAACTCATGACCCCAAGATGAAGAGTTACATACTCTACTGACTGAGCCAGCCAGGTGCTCCTGTAGTATATTCTGAAATCAGGAAATAGGCGTCCTCCGAATTTGCTCTTCCTTTTCAAGATTGGTTTGGCGATTCAGGGTCCCTTGAGATTCCATATGAATTTTCGCCTGGATTTTTGTATTTTTTGCAAAACACCATTGGGATTTTTATAGGAATCTAATGGAATCTGTAGCTCACCTTGGGTAATATTATTATTGTAGCAATATTATGTCTTCCTATGAACAAGGGATGTCTTTCATTTATGTCTTATTTAGTTTCTGTCAGCAATGTTTTGTGGTTTTTAGTATACAAGTCTTTCATCTCCTTGATTAAATTTATTCCTAAGCCTTTTATGACGCTAATATAATCAGAACTGTGTTCTGAATTTTCTTTTCAGATTGTTTATTACTAGTGTATAGAAAGGCAAGTGGTTTGGGTGTGATGATTCAACCTTACTGAATTTGTTGATTATTTCTAGGTTTCTGTGTGCATGTGTGGAATCTTTCAACATATGAGATTATATCATCTGCAAATGAAAATAATGTTACTTCCTCCTTTCCAGTTTTGGCACCTTTTGTTTTTCTCTTGCCTAATTGTTCTGGCTAGAATTTTAAGTACTAAGTTGAATAGAAGTGGTAAAAATTGGCATCCTTGTCTTATTCCTCATCTTAGGGAAAAGCTTTTAGTTTTTCACCATTGAATATAATGTTAGCTGTGGGTTTTTCATATATGGTCTTTATCATGTTGAGGACACTCTCTATTATTCCTAGATTGTTGAGTGTTTTTATCATGAATTTTGTCAAATGCTTTTCTTCTGCATCAACTGACATGATCAGATGGGGGTTTTCCCCTTTATTTTATTAATTTGGTGTATTATCTGGGTTGATTTTTGTATGTTGAACAATCCTTGCGTTCTGGGACTAAATCCCACTTGGTCATGCTATATAATCCTTTTAATATGATGCTGAATTCAGTTTGCTAGTATTTGGTTGAGGACTTTGCATCAATAATCATAAAAGATATTGATCTGTAGTTTTCTTTTTCTTGTAGTATCTTTGTGTGGCTTTGGTATCAGCGTAAACACTAGCCTCATAGAATGACTTAGCAAGTGTTCTCACCTATTCAGTTTTTTGGAGGAGTTTGCATTAATTCTTCATTAAATGTTTGGTGGAATTCAATAATGAAACCATCTGGTCTTGGACTTTTCTTTGTCAGAAGGTCTTTTGATTGATTACTGATTCTATCTACTTACCAGTTGTAGGTCTATTTAGATGTCTCTATTTCTTCTGGAGTCAGTTTTGGTTGATCATGTGTTTCGAGGAATTTGTCCATTTCATCCAGGTTATACAATTTGTCAGTGTACAATTGTTCATACTATTGTCTTGTGATATTTTTTATTTCTGTAAAATTGGTAGAATGTATCTAGTTATATTTCTGTAATTTGAGATTTTAGTAATTTGAGTCTTCCCTCTTTTTTTCCTTAGTCTAACTAAGGTTTGCCCCTCTTATTGATCTTTTCAAAGGATCAATTTTTGGTTTTGTTGATTGTATCCACTGTTTTCTTAGTCTCTATTTCATTTATCTCTGCTCTAATCTTTAATATTTCTTTCCTTCTGCTTTCTTTGGGTTTAGTTTGTTTTTTTTCTAGTTCCTTAGGTATGAAGTTATTGATTTGAGGTCTTTCTCCTCCCCCTCCTCCTCCTTCTCCTCCTTCTCCTTTTTTGAAAGAGGGAAGGGCAGAGGGAGAGAGAGAATCTCAAGTAGGATCCACACCCAGCACAGAGCCCAATGTGGGGCTCGATTTCACAACTGTGAAATCCTACATGACCTGAGCAGAAATCAAGAGTCAGACACTTAACTGACTGAGCCACCCAAGTACCTCAAGATCTTTCTTCTTTTTAAGAATGGGTGTCTATAGCTATAAATTCCCTCTGAATATCACTTTTACTGTATCTTATACATTTTGGTATGCTGTGTTTTCATTCATTTCTAAGCATCTTCTAATTTCTGTTGTAATTTCTTTTTTGACCCATTAGTTGTTTAATTTATAGACATTTGTGAATTTTCCAGTTTTCCTTCTGCTATTAATTTTTAGTTTCAATCCATTATAATTGGAAAAGGTACTTTGTATGATGGCAATCTTTTAAAACGTATTAAGACTTGTTTTGTGGCCTACCATATGGTATATCCTGGAAAGTGTTCCATATAAATTTGGGAAGAATATGTATGTTGTTAGGTGGACTGTTATATATGTGCTGTTAGATCTAATTGACTTATGGTGTTATTCACATCTGCCCTCTATTTCCTTATTGATCCTCTGTCTGATGTATCCATTACTGAAAGTGGGGTATTAATGTCTCTAATCAGTTTACTAGGCTTGCTGTAACAAGTATCACAAACTGAGGAGGGCTTAAAACAAATTTATTTTCTCATGGTTCTGGAGGAGGAAGTCCAAAATCAAGGTGCCAGCAAGGCCCTGCTTTCTCTCATAGCTCTAGAGAGCCTTCCTTGTTTCTTTTTAGTTTCTGGAGTTTGCCAGCAATCTTTGGCATCCATTGGCTTGTGGGTACATTGCTCCAGTCTCTGTCTCCCTCATCACATGACATTCTCCCTGTATGTCTCTGAGTCTCTGCTATATGTTTTTATAAGGGCACAAGTCATTATGATAGGGCTCACCCTAATCCATCTTGACTAATAATATCTGCAAAGACTCTATTTCCAAATAAGGTCACATTCACAGATGTCAGGGGTTGGACTTCAACATCTCTTTTTGGGAGTCATAATTAAGCCCATAATAGGTGGAATCTGATGATTGCCAATGACATTTAAAAATATATTTAAACATCTCTAAAATCAGGATATATTTCACAAATTGATGGTATCTAAGATTCTGTGTGACACATTTCATAATGTGATAATGGCTATGAAGGAAAAAAGATCGAGAGAGGATGACGAGTGTGTGGGAGTATGATTTGGGGTTGAGTGGTCAGAGAAGACTTTCTTATGCAGGTGACATTTAAGTAGAGAATCATTACTTAGAAAGAGCCAGACATGCAAAATCTGGAGCCAAGAGTATTTCAATTAGAGGGAATAGTAAGTGGAAAAGCCTTGAATTGGAAACAAGTTTGGTACACTTAAAGAATGGCAAGAAAACCAGTATAGCTGGAGAATAGTAAGGAAGAAAGAGGTAAAAATAAGTCTGAGGGCCTAATGAGCACTTATTAACATTAAGAGTTAAGAAGATGTAATTTCTGAAGATAGGGTGTTCTTGAGAGTGAAGTTACTCCCAAAGACATTTTAAAACTCCCATATTTGATGCTATAAGAAACCCTTTCTAGTTTCTATAACACTATTATTCCCTTTTTTTGGATCCCTTTGACCTCAGTTTGTGAACAAGTTCTTGTTAGGTTCAATATTTTAGAAACTCAATATTTTGGAAATCTCTTATGTGAATTATTTAAATACTTTATGCTTTCTGAAAACTAACTTCTCAACTTTATGAATTTAAAATACCTCATTGCTGAGGTGCCTGGGTGGCTCTGTCGGTTAAACGTCCGTCTTTGGCTCAGGTCATGATCTTGTGGTTCATGAATTTGAGCCTGATGGGTTGGTGAGTTTGAACCCCATATAGGGCTCGCTGCTGTCCGTGCTTCGGATCCTCGGTCCCCCTCTCTGTGTGCCCCTCCCCCACTCGCATGCTCACTCTCTCAAAAATAAATAAAACTTTAAAAAAATAAAATATCTCATTGCCATTTCTTCACCAACAACCAATGTCTTATTTTTCTTGAAGATTCAAGCAAAGTATTCAGTTCTTGAGCAAAATCCCACCCTAGAAGCAGAGTCTTATTCTAATTTACCAAAAAGGTGAGTACAATTTTACACACCTCAGCGTTATCTAATTGTTTGGGGGAGTACAAATCTCATGCTTAGAACTCATTGTGATGCTGGGAAGAGGCCTCTTTGGGGTGCTGCGGTACCATCATTGCTTTCTTTTTGTTTCAGTGGCATAAAAGAAGCAAAAATGGTGAAGCAACAGAATAAACAAAAGATAAGGCTGAAAAGTGCAGACGCTTCTTCCTTTGGCCCCAGGACTCCTGAAATAAGTGAAAAGGAAGGGTTAGTTTTACACCCTGCTGAACAGAGCAGTTCGTTTGACATTTTGGAGCTAAATTGTGGTTGTAACAAAAATGCTGACACAACCGTGAAATGGGAGCCAAAGGCATTTCCAATAGTTGGGGAGCCTCTTCAGAAACATCAGAGTCTAGACTGGAGCCCTGTTTTGTTTAATTCCAAACCTGCAAATGTAGCAGGGGGATATTTCAACTCAAAGGGGCCGATAATGCGGACCAAATCAACTTCCTTTGAACTGATGCAGCAAAGAGACACCAAGGAGCTGGATATCAAGGAGAGTGTTTTGTGTTTGAAACCTCAACCGCACAACTCTCCTCTTGGGCGGGCTCAAAAAGCGATGCACGTTTCTTCAGCAGAACTGAATTATTCACTGCCATCTGACTCTCGGCGCCAAACGGGCAATGCCTCTAATGCAAAGCAGCAGGACTCTAGTGCTGTTCAGGTGCATTCTTACATGTCCTTGGAAGATCCTTTTTTTTCATCATTGTCACCAAGTAGCACTGGTTCTAAGATGTCTCTTGATTTACCTGAGAGGTCAGATGGAACCGCTTTACCTCGTTCTCCACTGCCCGCGTCCTCCACAACCCTCTTCTCTTGCTACAATTCACATGATTCTTTAGCACTGAGTTCTCCAACTGGTCACCCTCCACCCCTGGACCAAGAGACAGCAGTAGTCGGTAAAGTATTTCTGAAAGTGTGTATAACATTTTAGATTTCACTTTGTTTCTATAGAAGATTTGGTTTCTTCTCATCCCTGCACACCCCTCCCCTCGTCTTTCTCTGCTTCTTTCTCCTTCTTCCTTCTCCTCCTCAAAGAAGTAAGTTCCAGAAGTGTTTTAATGATGCGGTAAGTTAAAAAAAGGCAATAACAAACATGTAATGGTTGATGAAACAGGCAGCAGAGGAGGCAGTCGGATCTATGCCAGTCAGAGTGCCTGTAAAGAAGGCAATCCTTATTTCTTGAAATGTGTGTGAGAGGTCCACAATTTACCCTTAATATGCAGAAACAACTTCCAAAGGAACAGCAGAAAGGATTTGATCAACAGCACCACGTGGTCACTGGGGATTCTTATTACACTTTTGCTTTTTCTGTCTTTCTTTTTTAAAAAAAAATTTTGAGACAGACACAGAGCGTGAGCAGGCGAGGCGCAGAGAGGCGGGGAGACATGGAATCTGAAGCAGGCTCCAGGTTCTGAGCTGTCAGCACAGAGCCTGACGCGGGGCTCGAACTCACAAACTGCAAGATCGTGACCTGAGCTGAAGTCGGTCACTTAACCAACTGAGCCACCCAGGCGCCCCTCTTTTTTTTTTTTTTTTTTTTAGTATATTTATTTGTTTTGAGAGAGAGTGCAAGTTGGGTGGGGCAAAGAGAGAGAGACAGAGAATCCCAAGCAGGTTCGGCACTGACAGTGTGGACTCTATTGTGGGGCTCCAATTCACAAACTGTGAGGTCATGACCTGAGCTGAAACCAAGAATCGGACACCCAGGCACCCCAAACATTTTCATTTTTTTAAAAAAGATTTTATTTTTTTTAAGTAATCTCTACACCCAACATGGGGCTTGAATGCACAACCCCGAGATCAAGAGTCTCATGTTCCACTGACTGAGCCAGCCAGGTGCCCCCACTTGGGATATTTATTGCACAATCATGTGGCTACACTGAGTTAAATAGCTAAGAACTGAATTCTCTTACGTAGGAGTTGGAAGAGGAGGACCTGATTTCTTGCTGTTCTTGTGTAATAACTTAGTAGATGAGAATGTGTAGTTAGTATCCTGTGTAGGCCTTTAATCTTATATACACCTTTACGTTCATACTTTCTCACTTTTTTAATTCTAGATTTTTGCAAATTCATATTATTTTTGTTTTATTGAGTGGTTTGAAAGTAGAAGTAAATATCCTGTTAGAGATGACTAGAATAGCTTGATATGAAAGAATGTGAAGAAAAGAGCAAGTGTGACTCTACAGGTATATAATCAGAAATTTATAAATAACATTTTACGTGAATAGGAAGTAGAGAAAGCTTTTTTTCCTATAACATTATTTATTATATAGTTTCTTAATAGATGTGTGTATATGGTATATGTAGCTTTGTAACAAAAATGTTTTATCTGGATTTAGTTCCTTCTCTGATTATTTTATATACTTTGATCTTGTTTTATAATTTAAAGGATTTTGTTTTGTTTTGTTTTATTTTGTTTTAAGATACCCACAGTATCTTAGACTTCTCTGAGTACCATCAGTAAAAACAAATCTTAGCTTTAGGGATTGTAGTGGCATTGACATGTGTGCCACCTGGTGGCAGTTTCTTGTAATAGCATTTGAATTTTTCTATACAAATTCTGAATTTTTCTACAGAAAAATAGAAAACGCTGTTACACCATCGTTTTGTAAAAAGGAAAAAAAAATCCTTATTCTTTATTGTAGAATAAAGAACGGATACTAACACATTTATAACTCTACCTACTCTGTCACTGAATCCTTGGCATGTTTCAAAGTGCTATATCATCCTTTATTGTATATTCTATGTAAAACAAAAGGGTTGTATAGAAAACAATTCAAAACTCCATGAATCAATATAACGTTTTATATTTTCTTGACTGGTACTCAGTGACTCAATCAAAATATTTTTGGGCTTTTAAAAAAATTGTAAATTTTGAAGCAACAGCAAAACCTCCTGGGTTTGCAACTTAAATAAAATGGGAGAATTTATCTTGCTATCTCCTTCAGTAAACACATACCAGCTCAACTGTTGTAGCGATGTTTGATGGAATTTACATTGCGATTAGAACGTAAGAATTTCCTTTGGATTTTTCTAATTAAAAATTATGATTCTATTTCTGACATTTTGGATAGCAACTTCTCCAAGGATAGATGATGACATTCCCCCTCCACTTCCGGAACGGACACCTGAATCTTTTATTGTGGTGGAGGAAGCCGGTGAGTACGGTTGAGTTAAGTGTAAAATAAAGTGTGGATTAACTAGATTACCTCTCAGGTCCTGTTGATGGTCTGTGTGCTATTGCTAAGTAACATTTGCTTTCTAAAAGAATGACAACACTCCTAAGAATTGGACCATATTTACTTTCTTTCAGGAGAATTTCCACGGACTGTTCCCAAATCCTTATCTTCAGCTGTGAAGGTAATAATTGGAACATCATTAGAATGCAGTGGAACATCTGAGTCAAAGAAATCTGATGACTCTGTGAGACTTAGACCAACTAAGGTCGATAACTTTTTTTTTTCTACTCATTTGGATTCAACAGACTGTAGTCCTACTTCCTGTATTTTTAGCACCTATCCACTCAGTAAGCACTAAGCAGTACTACTTGTAAAGCAACGTGCTAGAGGATGTGGGAATAAAAAGATGTATGCGACACAATTATGGGGCGCCTGGGTGGCTCAGTTAAGTGTCCAACTCTTGATTTCGGCTCAAGCCATGATTTCACGGGTTAGTTCGAGCCCCATGTTGGGATCCATGCTGACAGCGCGGAGCCTATTTGGGATTCTCTCTCCCTCTGTCTCTGCCCACCCCCACAAATAAATAAATTAGCATTAAAACAAAGACACAATTATTGCCCTTAAGAAACTTACAGGTTGGAAGTGACTAAGGATGACTTAGTGAAAGAGGAAATATTTGAGCTGGTTCCCGAAGGACAGTTAAAGCAAAAATAAATGTTTCGTAAGTAGGTAGCTTGTTCCTAGTAGTCATTTGGTAGGCTGTATTATGTTAGCTGTGATATCATAGGGTAGAGAATAATTTTTTGAATGACACGTCCTTATTACTTAAGGTAAAGTTTTTGGAATAATGCTCCCCACTTCTGGAAGAAAAACCTACACTTCAGTAATCTGTTGTGCATTTATATATTCTATGAACCAACTACCTTAAAATTTCAGAGATCAGAGAAGTAATTAACTAAACAAACATTTCAAAGTGCCTACAACTGCAATGCTGGCAGGCAAATATTCTCTATCTTTTTAATTATACTTTGAATTTGTTAGTAATTATTATTGTTAATAATCTGTCCACATGTAATAGTCTTTATCTTAACAACTCCTAGAGCCAAAACAATCACTCCTTTTCTAATGTCATGAAGTAGTTTCAATTTCAACAATTTACCTCCCGTTAAATTTCCTGGGAAACGTGCTGAATAGGAAGGAAATACATTTAAAAAAAGGATCAATTTAAGACCAATTACTGTGACATATAAAAATCACTGTAAGGTTTGGAAGGGGATACTTGCAAATGATATATTCGATCAGGGGTTAATATCCAAGATATATAAAAAACTTACACAACTCAACACCAAAAAAACCTCAAATAATCTAATTTAAAAATGGGCAGAAGACATGAATAGACATTTTCCCAAAGAAACATAGAGATGGCCAACAGACACATGAAAAGATGCCCAACATCACTAACCAGCAGGGAAATGCAAATCAAAATCGCAATGAGCTATCACCTCACACTAGTCAGACTGGCTAAAATAAAAAACACAAGAAACAAGTATTAGTGAGGATATAGAAAAAAAGGAACCCTCCTGCCCTGCTGGTGGAAATGCAAACTGGTGCAGCCACTGTGGAAGACAATATGGAGGCTCCTCAAAAAGTTAAAAATAGAATTTCCATATGATCTAGTAATTCCACTACTGGGTATTTACCCAAAGAATATGAAAATGCTAATTCAAAACGATATATGCACCCTTATGTTTACTGCAGCATTATTTACAATAGCCAAGATATGGAAACAACCCAAGTGTCCACCCATAGATGAATGGATAAAGAAGATCTCTCTCTCTCTCTCTCTCACACACACACACACACACACACACACACACACACACACACACACAGGAATATTATTTAGCTATAAAAAAGAATGAGATCTTGCCATTTGTGACAAAAAAGAGGGTATAATGCTCAGTGACATAATACAGAGAAAGACATATGATTTCACTTATATATGGACTTTAAGAAGCAAAACAAACAAGGAAAAAAGAGACAAACAGAAAAACAGACTCATAACTATGGAGAACAAACTGGTGGTTGCCAGAGGGGAGGAAAGTGGGGAGATGGGTGAAATCAGTGAAGGGAATTAAGAGTATACTTATCTTGATGAGCACTGAGTAATGTGTAAACTGTTGAATCATTATATTGTGCACCTGAGACTAATATAACTCTGTATGTTAATTACACCTGAGGTTTAAAAAAGACTAAAACATTTTTAAAAAATTCATAAGCTTGCTTTGAAAAAAAGAAAAAGAACAAAGAAACTTACAAAAAGAAAATAGAGCACTGTAAGAGTTAAGGATGCCTTTTCATAATTCAGTGAGTGCATTTATAAATTTGTAAAATAGGATCAACATTTCGTAACTGTCTCTGGAGGTATATGAAATATGATTTCAAAAATGTCTTTTATGGCTTTGAGTTTGTAAATTTGTGTATCTATCCTTCTTTCACTTTTCCTTTCTTTCTTTTTTTTAGAGTGTAAAACTGCGGAGTCCCCAGTCAGGTAAAAAAAATTTCCCTTGGCTTCAGATGACATTTAGCCCTAAGAATTTATACTATAGGAATGACTCATTAAGTTTAGAGTAATTCACCTCAGGAGATGACATAGTTCCCATAATAGCTACCACTATTTATTGATTTATTTCTGATTTTCCCAGGCTAGGAGTTTTGTTTTGTCAAGGGCAAGGTAAACACAGGGTTTTAGAATTCTGTTCCTTCATATATATTCCTCAGAAAAAAAACAAAACCTCTTTCAGATAGAATCTCTTAAAGCTTTGAAGCATTTCTGTTTTATAGGTTTTACCATTGTTAGAAATGTGATTCTTTAGATCTTTAACTTGCTGTGCTTTTCCAGTACTTTCTTGAGCTTCGCTTGTTTCATACATCAAATAACAACATCCACAGCTAACATTTATTGGGCATTGATAGGTAGTTTATATACATTATAAGACGTGGTAGTTGCCCTTAACATATTTATTCATATGAACATATTATTTAAATATGCATAGGTTGTTTAACATTGAGATTAATGAGCACGGGCTCTGGAGTCGGAGAGGCTTTAGTTCAAATCCTTGGCCTACCAGTAGTTATCAAGATGCATAACCTTGGTTAAATTATATACTTCTTTATTGATTTTTCTCATTTATAAAATGAGGATAAAAGGACTCATTTCTTAGAGGATTTTTGTAAGAGTTAAGTGAGATAATGCAGGAAGAGCTTTTAACACAGTGGTTGTCAAATAGTAAGCTCTCATTAAATGTTACCTATTATCATTTTTATTAGATAATTACTAAATAAGCAATTCCTAAGTAAGTTCAGTATGCTTTATACAGTGTTAGAATAGGCAGGGTATATAAAAAAGGGTACTGTTTAATGTTTATATGCAAATTGGGTAGACAAAATTGATACTTGGAACCATTAACTGATAATCTGTGTGGCACTGATTATAATCACCAGGAGTCTGGAAAAAGGGGAGGTATCACTGGAGTGGTTAGGAAAGGCTTCACTGAGTAGAAAAAAGAAACTTAAGAATATGGTTAGAGGAAAAAGGAGGGGATCAGGGTAACATTCCAGGAGCAGGGATTGGGATAACATTGATTTCAAAGGTAGCAATAAGCATTATGAGCATAGAGAAATGGTGAGTAGGTTAATTTAATTGCACTAGAGGATCTATTTGGGAAATATGGAAATAAATTTGGATGGATAAAATGTGGAAAGATTGTAAAGGATTTTATTTAATTCTGAAGGAATTTTTTAATTAAAATTTTTTAATGTTTATTTATTTTTGAGAGAGAGAGAGAGAGAGAGAGAGAGAGAGACAGAGTGCGAGCAGGGGAGGGGCAGAGAGAGAGGAACACACAGAATCCGAAGCAGGCTCCAGGCTCTGAGCTGTCTGCACAGAGCCTGATGTGGGCTCACCGGCCTTGAGACCATGACTTGAGCCACAGTCAGCTGCTCAACCGACTGAGCCACCCAGGCGCTCCAATTCTGAAGGTTTTTTTTAAATGTTTATTTATTTTTAAGACAGAGAGAGATAGAGCATGGACAGGGGAGGGTCAGAGAGAGAGGGAGACACAGAATCTGAAATAGGCTCCAGGCTCTGAGCTGTCGGCACAGAGCCTGACGTAGGGCTCGAACCCACAAACTGTGAGATCATGACCTGAGCCGAAGTCGGATGTTTAACCGACTGAGCCACCCAGGCATCCCCCAGTTTTGAAGGATTTTAAAGTTAGACAGATGAAATATCCAAGTCAAGGAAACCTATACAGAGGGAAAGCCGATTCATGGTAGCCAATCTAATCCAGGAAGAATGGGGAGTGACTGCTAAATTGGTACAGAGTTTCTTTTTAGGGTGATGAAAGTGGTCTGGAAATAGATAGTGGTAATGATTGCATAGCACTGTAAATGCACTGTCATTAATGGCAAATTTTGTTATGCGTATTCTATCATACACACATAGAGCTAGGCAGAAGAATTTCAGTTTAATGCGACAAGTAATAAGCATTGTAGGTTCTTCATCAGGGTAGAAATAAGATGAAAATGGTATTTTAGGAAGATATTTGGCAGGATATCATTCACTGAAAGTTCGTTTTAGTTCTCAGTGTGTTCCCTAATGGCAATCTGGAAGATGATAAGCGACTTCAGGGTAGTTATCAAATATTTATTAAGTGCCTACTATATGCTAGGGATTGCACTAGGAGCTGGAAATAAGCAGTGTACTTTATTTTGCATATCATCCAGCATATAAAAATAAACAAGAGAACTTGATTTAGAGACAAATCCTAAGGCTAAAGAACCCAAAGACTAGAGACAGGTAAAACTCTAGCCTTGAACCACATTTTCATTTTCAAAAGACACTACTATACGGGGCGCCTGGGTGGCTCAGTCGGTTAAGCGGCCGACTTTGGCTCAGGTCATGATCTTGCGGTCTGTGAGTTCGAGACCCGCGATGGGCTCTGTGCTGACTGCTCAGAGCCAGGAGCCTGTTTCAGATTCTGTGTGTCCCTCTCTCTCTCTGACCCTCACCCGTTCATGCTCTGTCTCTCTCTGTCTCAAAAATAAATAAACGTTAAAAAAATTTAAAAAAAAAGACACTACTATAATTATACTCAGTACTGTATGATATTATACACCATTTGTATCTTTAAGCCTCACTTTGTGGGAAAATAGCTCTATTATTTAAAATTCTTTACATCATGGAAAATCTCAAACACATTTTAAACATACCATAATAGCATTATCACACCAATGGAATGAACAATAATTCCTTAATATTAATCTAATATCCAGATTTTATTCAATTTTCTCAAATTGTCTCAAAAATGTTTTTTTTACAGTTGGTTCATTTGAATATGGATTCAAAGACTACACACTGCATTTGGTTTATAGATTCGTTAAGTCTTTTAAAATCTGTAACAGTTTTCCTTCCTTTTTATATTTTCTCATGCCATTTATTTGTAGAAGAGCATGGGTCATTTGTCAAAGACTGCAGATATTCCAGATTTCCCTGTTTGTATTCTCATGGTTTTATATAGCATGCTACTCTATCCCCAGGATTCTATGTAAAATGGTAGGTAGAACTAGAAGCTTGATTAATTTTAAGTTCAATTTCTTTGGAAGAATACTGTTCTCTCCCCCCCCCTTTTTAAAAAATGTTTATTATTTTTGAGAGAGAGACAGCATGGGGGAGAGGAAGAAAGAGGGGGGAGGGAAAGGGGAAGGGGGAGGGCAGAAGGTGGAGGGAGGGGAAGGCGGGGGGGGGGGGGACAGAGTATCTGAAGAGGGCTCTGTGCTGACAGCAGAGAACCTGATGCATGGCTCAAACTCATGAACGATGAGATCATGACCTAAGCCTAAGTTGGATGCTTAACCAGTTGAACCATCCAGGTGCCCCTGGAAAAATACTTTTCTACGTGAGCTAAAAGTTTTTCATGAATCATAGTCTCCTTGGCTAAAAAACTAGAAGAACAAAATTCTTGAGGTTCCAGTTATTGTTTGGTCATTTTTTATTTGCTTGTTGTGGGTTCATATTGAAAAGTTGGAAAAGTTATACAACACCAAAAAGGGATTTTGACTTATAACTTTTGATTGATGGATTTGTTTTGTTTTGTTTGTATTCTCTTATCACAGATCTACATCAAGATCGGTCTTCTCCTCCCCCACCTCCACTCCCTGAAAGAACCCTGGAGTCCTTCCTTCTTGCTGACGAAGATTGTAAGTGGATGAACATTCCTCTCAAAAAAGCTATAAAAATGAGACTTCTAACAGATTAACAATAAAATGGACCTAAATTGAAAAGGCATAAAGAATGGTTAAACAAGAGAAAAATAATACATTAAAAAAAACCCCAAAATGTATTGTAAAAATAATGCATAAAAAAGCAAAGCTAAGAATTACCGAATATATACCTATACATAGCCCAAAGGCTTAAAAAGCTATGTAACAAAACATTTTTTTTAAGGTATGCAGGCTCAGTCTATACGGACCTATTCTACTAGCTGTCCTAACACCATGGAAAATTCAACATCTTCAAAGCAGACATTGAAGACTCCTGGAAAAAGTTTCACAAGGACTAAGGTAAAGAAGATGGGAGTTTTAAGAAACATGCCAGAGGCTTTCCATTTCTGACGGTGTTCATACCCTCCACCTTTCCCCGGCTGCCAGAATCAAGAGGGAAACTAGATTATTTATAAGAGAAGCTGATTTGGGGGGCGCCTGGGTGGCGCAGTCGGTTAAGCGTCCGACTTCAGCCAGGTCACGATCTCTCGGTCCGGGAGTTCGAGCCCCGCGTCGGGCTCTGGGCTGATGGCTCAGAGCCTGGAGCCTGTTTCCGATTCTGTATCTCCCTCTCTCTCTGCCCCTCCCCCGTTCATGCTCTGTCTCTCTCTGTCCCAAAAATAAATAAACGTTGAAAAAAAAAATTAAAAAAAAAATAAAAAAAGAGCAGCTGATTTGGAAAGACAAGACTGATAATCATTAGGGGAACTGATTAAATAAATCATAAATCAAAGTATATGCATATAATGAAATACTATATAGCTAAAAAAAAGAATGAGGACTCTGTCAGTGTATTTATATATAATTTATTAACTTTTCTTTAAAAGGTAGAAAATACGGTCTATATTTGTAATATGTGTTCATAAGAGACTCTGGAAAGATACATAAGGAACTAACAATAATGTTTATCTGTGGGGGGAGTGTTAGAAACTGGGTGGATGGAGAACCAAGATGGGAGCATTTTTTACTACCATATTTTGAATCATAAATGAATGACTTATTTTCAAAAATTTAAACAGAAATTGTCCAAAAAATAATGTATTAAATATGTATTATATAGAAGAATACAGTTTCATTATGTATTAGGAAAACAGAAATATCATAAAGGATATCTACCTGCCATTGAAAAGACTACAGGTAATCTACAGGTAATCTATCTGAGAAACAACATGAAAATATAAAAAGAACAAAATACCATGGAACAGATTAAAATAAACATGCTGAGGCAATGTGAAGAAAAGAAGAAATCTGGGCAGGTTCCTGGAATAGATAAGTTAGAGACTTCACCCTCAAGGAGGCTGAGTGGGTTTTCTGAGTGGAGGGAGAAGGAAGTGGTATGGTAACAGTATGGAGTGGACCTTAGTAAATTTAGTTGGGGATACGTTTAGCAAAAGTTCTCGGCTAGAATGGGAATGGCTGTGTATCACAGCTATCTTCAGAAGCCATTGAGGATTCTGGAACGGTCCTAATAAAGAAGAGAAGTGGAAACTCCCATCTTTTTCCTCTGATATTTTGAGAACATTCTTTCGAAATACATAGGGGGATTCTTATGGAGGTGGGAAAAATGGCAAGACAAAATCAAGTGGAGGCTTTGCACTGAATTCAAATAACAAGGTGGAAAAATAATTTTGTGTGTTTTGAAGGCTATTTTTAAGGAAATTAATCCTTTTGACTGCCGTCTGTATTTCTACTTGATTAAAGTATTTCGGATTTCACAGGAAAACAAGAGAAGGCTAACGTTTCCCTTTTCATTTTTGTAGAGCTTGAAAATTTTGAGAAACATGAAAAAGAGTAAGTTTCTTTATACTTGTTTTTTAGAATACATACACCGCTTCCACAATTGTGTAGTTTCCCCTTATATAACCACTCTGGGAAAAAATTAACATTATTGTTCCTATACAGGGCCTTGCTGGGGCCCTGCGTATCAGACCAATCACCTCTAGGCCTTGTACTGTGCTAGGCTCTACAATGGTAATATTGGAAGGGAGTAAGGAGGGGGGAGGGGTTTCTGTTTAACAAACAGGAATAATAATACGGTATTTGGCACTTTCTACCCATCCTAAGATGCTGTCATGCAAGTGTGTTATTTAAAATTCCTAGCAGTCTAACCTCAGATGTATTTTCTTTGAAAATAGTCACAGCAAAGCATATTGTGAAACAAATGTGTTGATTTAACGAAACAAGCAAAGTATTGACACATTACCATTTTTGCCAAGTATTATTAGCAGTAAAAGTCTGTTGCTTATTTTTTTTTTTTTTGCTATATTGTAATGAAAACAAAACTGAAAAACTCCTGAAACTGTGGGAAACTGATTATCTTAGAAATCCTTATTTACAACTAAAAGTACATAAAGCATTGTGATATACTTTTTATAAATTTGATCCACTTGGTCAATCATCAAGGACCCAACAGCTATTTGGTATTATACCGGTGTTAGAGGGAGGGACAAAGAGCACTGAGAAAACATGATTTATGGTATCGCCTACATAAGAAGGCTTATAGCTGAATCTAACCCATTTCTTCTGAGTTTTTACTCTACTTCCCTGTCAATAGACTTGTGCTCACCTGCTTTCATTGACACCACACCTGATCTTGGAAGTGAACAGATTTCTCACCTACGATGGCTAAAATATGATTGGGAAATATACTCTTTCCTCTAATGTGAGTCAAAAGAGAATTTAAACATTTCGGAGGAAATTGTAGTATAAAACAGGGGAAATAAAATAGCCCAAAGCAAAGAAGTGACGGACTTGAATAGCTAGCCAGTTTGAAGAGCTCAGCTTACGAAACACCCAATTTTCTTTCTTAAAAAAAAAAAAAAAAAGAAAAGAAAAGAAACTCTTTATATAGCTCCAACCCTATCTTGGAGATATCAAACAAAGACACAGACACTTCAGGTAAATTTAGGTTGGCATAGATTCAATATGTGGTGAGATACTCAGAGACTCTGAGTATTATTTCTGAGTAAGACCTCCCAGATCATTCTCTAGGTCTAGGCTAATTTCAATTTCTCAGCTGCCTTTATCCTCTGGTCTTTTGTCCTTAAATGAAGAACTGGCCCTTAAAATATCTGACCCTTAAAACTGATCCTGAAGCTTGAGATGTATCTGCCTGTACTTGGGAAAAATGTCCTCTTCCCCTTCCAGATGGTTTATGACTCTTGAATTCCAGATGTTGTCCCTTTAGCCTGGATCTCCAACTGGTCTGTAGTTAAAGCGGGTTCTAATTTTGATAAAGTAAGGATTCTTCACCTGTTGTTTTAAGCCAGCATTTAAACATAGTATCCATGCATTCGCTGAATATTCATTGAGTGCCTATTAAGTGCTAGGCATTCTGTAAGGCACTGGGTATATGATGGTATATAGGTATTGGGCTATCCCTCTGTGGAACTTAAGTCCAATTAGGGATTCAGACATTAAACAAGTAAATTCACAGATACATGCATAATAATGCATGGTGATAGATGCTGTGCAGGAAACCAAGAGGGTAATTATGAGAGAGAATAACAAAGGGGATCTATTTTAGAACGAGTGGTCCAGGAGGCCCTTTCTAAGTAATGATTAAACCTGAGACATGAAGGAGCAGCCAGCCAGGAGAAAAGTGGGGAGAGGACCCCTCCAGATAGAGGGAGTAGCAAACGTAGAAGCTCTCGAGCATGGGTTTGGTGTGTTGTAGGAACTGAGAGGAAGCCATCATAGCTGCAGGGTATTATGAGGAGAGAGCAATAAAGTGTGGTGACTGACAAGATGGTGGTGGTGGGGGAGACGGTAGTTAAACCCTTATGGGTCATGTTAAGTAGTTTAGAGTTTATTGTAAGTGCAATGGTTGAAGAGCTTTAAGCGGAGATGTTACATGAGCTGGCTTTTTTTCTCTTTTTTATAAAGTTTATTATTTTGAGAGAGAGAGAGAGAGTGCATAGGCGTGTGTGTGCATGGGCGAGCACAAGTAGGGGAAGGGCAGAGAGATCGGGGGAGAAACAGAATCCCAAGCAGGCTTGGTGCCACCATTGCGGAGGTCAAACCCACCAACTGTGAGATCATGACCTGAGCCGAGATCAAGACTCCCACCCCCAACCGACTGAGCCACCCAGGTGCCCCACATGATCTGTTTTTTAAAAAGATCTTTCTGGCTGCGGTGTGGAGAGTGAATCATAGGGTGACAAGAATTAAAGCTATCAACCATGATGCCTGATGCCTACTTTTGGTGGGAAACTTTTAATTACTCAGATACCCTTCAGTTGCAAGTGATAGAAAACCCAACTTAAGCCAGCTGAAGCAGAAGAGGGGAATTCGTTGGCCTGTAACCAAGAGCTCAAATGATATAATCAGGACCCAATCTCATTCCATATCTCCACCTTTGTTTTACTCTGTGTTAGCTCATTCATAGGCAGGCTTTTACCATGTGGTTTCAGGCTTATGATGGAAAAAATGAGCTGTTTCCTGGTTGCTCAAGCAATAGTCTGATGACTAGTGCTGCTGATTGGGCCTGACTGTGTTGGTTTGGTTAATTTGTCCAACCTTGAACCAATTATTGCCAGTGTATTCTGATTAAGCAGAATCAGAATGGACACTGACCAGTAAGGAATGAGGTCAGACCTAACTGCTATGATCATGGCAATGTACCAACTGAAAATTAGCCCTAGTCATAGGTCAGTTCCTTGATCTAATGGTAGAATCAACTTCACCAGAAGTATGGAAGCTGAAAATTGGGCTGGGGTGGTTTCCTAAAGAAAAACTCAAGTTCTGTTATCAGAAGAAGGAAGAATTAACGCTGGGCAGGCCAGCATAAATGTATCTGTGACATGATACAATTCTACTGAAGCTGCCATAGGAAAAAACCAAGATATTTCATTAAATGAAAAAAGTAATTTGGGGCACTTGGGTGGCTCAGTCCGCTGAGCGTCTGACTTCAGCTAAGGTCATGATCTCACGGTTCGTGAGTTCCAGCCCCGCGTCGGGCTCTGTGCTGACAGCTCAGAGGCTGGAGCCTGCTTCGCATTCTGTGTCTCCCTCTCTCTCTGCCCCTACCCTGCACACGCTCTGTCTCTCTCTCTCTCTCTCAAAAATAAAGAAACATGAAAAAAAATTTAAAACAAAAGAAAAAAGTAAATTATAGGATAATCAGTCTTGTTTATATAATAGCCTAATAACAAAACTAAGTACTTACAAGTATATCAAGTTCAACCACATGGCATGCCATTTTCCAAAAACAAAAAGCAAACAAACAAAAAAAAAACCAAATTGTGGCAAGCCAGTATGCAAAGCAGCAATTCCCTTTGATATATTTATTTGCAGAATCTTTCATCTCCTGTTATAAAAAAAGACAATACTCCCTCCTTTTGGCGTAATTGTTTTCTTTCTGAAGGATGTATACAGCTCTCAGCTCATATGCATTATGGTGATGATTGATATGTCCTCAACTTTCTTACCTTCATGCACATCTTATGCGTGTCTCTCTCCTCAGCGCCTAGCCCAATGCTTGGCACATAAAAGATATTCAATAAATATATATTTTATTATTTTTTTAAAATTTTTTTTCAACGTTTTTATTTATTTTTGGGACAGAGAGAGACAGAGCATGAACGGGGGAGGGGCAGAGAGAGAGGGAGACACAGAATCGGAAACAGGCTCCAGTCTCTGAGCCATCAGCCCAGAGCCTGACGTGGGGCTCGAACTCCCGGACCGGGAGATCGTGACCTGGCTGAAGTCGGACGCTTAACCGACTGCGCCACCTAGGCGCCCCTATAAATATATATTTTAATAGAATCTGATTAAAATTCATTATGTCCCGCAGGGCCTCATACTCAAGTACCTCCAGGGAGAGGGAGGTTTTTCTCAAATTGTAACATTAGCCATGTGTTTACAAACATAGATGCAGTCCTCACGCTGCATACTGAAAATGTTGAAAACCAAAAAAGGGTGACTTTTTAATAATTTCTCCCTAATCATATGTTGTTTTTACACAAAGTTTTATAGAAAGTTTATACAAACCTGAAATTATTTTTTTTTGCACTGCTAGATAGTGCACGTGCAAAATGTGGATGATGTGAAAATTGGAGTGTTTTTAAAATTGGGCAGAAATTGATACATGAATATATTAGGGTGCTGGGAAGAGAAACATTTTTTATTTTATTTTATTTTTTTAGTGTCTTATTTATTCTTGAGAGAGAGAGAGACAGAGCACAAGCAGGGGAGGGGCAGAGAGAGAGGGAGACACAGAATCCAAAGCAGGCTCCAGGCTCTGAGCTGTCAGCGCAAAGCCCAATGCGGGCCCGAACTCACGAACCGTGAAATCATGACCTGAGCCAAAGTCGGTCGCTTAACTGACTGAGCCACCCAGATGCCCCGAGAAACATATTTTTAAGCCTATCTATTAGTAGCTAACGTAGCGAAACAAAGCGATATAATAATGTTTTGGGGAGATTCTGGGCCTCTATAATGGGAAAAAGGTAGGCTGGAGAGTGAAGATATTCCAGGAGTAAAGGATGCTATAAGAAAAACCATAGATGAAGTGATGAAGTCATGTGGAAAACAAATGATTTAAAAGTGTCTTAAGAGTGATGAGTGCAAAGTA
Organism: Acinonyx jubatus; assembly: GCF_027475565.1. Classification (NCBI taxonomy): domain Eukaryota; kingdom Metazoa; phylum Chordata; class Mammalia; order Carnivora; family Felidae; genus Acinonyx; species Acinonyx jubatus. The sequence goes on along the minus strand of NC_069381.1, from coordinate 95,677,077 downwards.
AAATGAAATCAAAAGCCACAATTTGAATCCCCCCAAAGCTGTTTCACAATGTAATGGATGTTATTCCTGAATACTCTGGTGATTTTCTTTAGTGTTGGGCTTTACTATACAATCTGTTTGCAAAGAAAAGATACCCCCCCACACACACACACACAAAAGAGTTAACCCATTTGTAAGTAAGCATCTGTATTTTGTGGTATTTTATAGTAATATGTTAATTTGGGAGTCTTAATTACTTTGGAGGAAATATTTCAAGTTACGTGTTCTGATAAACAGTAATCAGAGTTTGTCTTCATCTTTTCCCTTACATTTTTTTCTTTTGATTCTAGGTGTCTCTAATTCTTCTCCAGCAAACAAGCCTGCAGACTCTGTTCAGTCAAATCGCTCCAGCTCCTTTCTGAATTTTGGTATGCGTGTTATTTTCCAGCACAGTTAAAAAAAAAAATGTTTATCTTGTAGTATGAACTTTAAATAGGATTCAAGGTTGATATATAGGTCCTCATATCTATATTTTTTTCCATGCAATTTATCTTTTTATTTTTGACCTTAGCTACCTCTTAACATCTTACCTAGGATGGAATTGCCTAGGATAGCAGAAAATAAAGCTAGGTAACCACATGATTATGTTGCCATGTAGTAAATGAATGTGTGACTAGCCAAATGAAGAAATTCTGAGATGCTATGAGACTCTAGTTCATATCTAATCAAAGTTATAAAAAATACATGAGTGTGGTCATAAGAACAACACTTGCTATCTAATTTTATAGAACTCGTTCTATAGTAGGGGCTGAAGCACAATCCTGACAGTTTAAAGGAATTGTTTGCCCCTCTGTCCCTAACTATAAACTATAAACTTAAAATGATAATTTTATGGGGTGCCTGGGTGGCTCAGTCGGTTAAGTGTCTGACTTCAGCTCAGGTCATGATCTCACGGTTCATGGGTTTGAGCCCCACGTCAGGCTCTGTGCTGACAGCTCAGAGCCTGGAGCCTGCTTGGATTCTGTGTCTCCCTCTCTCTCTGCCCCTCCCCAGCTTGCACTCCTCTGTCTCTTAAAAATAAACATTAAAAAAAAAAGAAAAAATGATAATTTTATATTATTTTAAGCATCCTTTTATTCTATATGACAAATTCATGATACTATGTAAGATAGTATCACATATACTATAAATATTTGTAAGGAATGTAGTAATTAGTGTAGGCTATAATTACTAAAAATTATTACCCAAAAAGCAGACCTCCCTCCCCCTCCCCCAGGAAAGGATCTGGGAGCCCCCATCGTACCCTGGGACAAGACCTTGAGAACTGTTGCTGTGTGGTATTGTCCTTATTTGTATGGTCAGAATTGGGTTGCTGCCACATCCAGATTGCAGGTAGCAAGAAGATAAGAGAAAAATATCTAAGAGGTGAGATCTCCTCTTCTGGTCTTGAGGTATCGGCCTGGAAGTGGCAACATCGTGTCAGCTCACATTAGCTTGAGAATTTGGACATATGCTACATCTAAATTGCAAGAGTAGCTGGGAAAAGTAGTAACACTGGGTGGGCAGTTGCTGAAATACAATTCTATTCCTGAAGAACCAAGGAAAGGTTCTGGTAGACAGGTAGCAATCCCTGGCCACACCTGGATTATGGTCTCCATTTCACCTTGGCAAAATATCAACTAGAATCTCTGGATACATTTTTTGGGCTGAAAAATTTTATTTGGGGGCACCTGGGTGGCTCAGTTGGTTTGACTCTTGGTTTCAGCTCAGGTCATGATCTCACAGTTTGGGGTTTGAGCCCTACATCGGGTTCTGTACTGACAGCTTGGAGCCTGCTTGGGATCCCCTCTCTCCCTCTCTCTACCGCCTCCCCCACTAGCGCCCTCTCTCTCTTTCAAAAATAAACATTAAAATCTTTATCTAGATTATATTGTCTAAGGTTTAAAATGTTAGAGAAAAAGAAGTTACTATTTTTTTTTAATTTTTTTTAACGTTTATTTATTTTTGAGACAGAGACAGACAAAGCATGAACAGGGGAGTGGCAGAGAGAGAGGGAGACACAGAATCTGAAACAGGCTCCAGGCTCTGAGCTGTCAGCACAGAGTTCAAGCGGGGCTTGAACTCACGGACCGTGAGATCATGACCTGAGGCGAAGTCAGACGCTTAACCGACCAAGCCACCCAGGCGCCCCAAAGAAGTTACTATTCTTATGAAATCATTTAGTTAAAAAATTCATACAGATTATCATATACCCCATGAAAAAACATACAAAACTTTGCCTGGAACACAAATGTTCCCTTCCTTCCTTCCTTTCTCTCCATCAGTGATACCACTTGAGTAACTCATGACCCATCTAACTTTACAACAATCTGTGATCTAATATGAAGATAAAATATTGAAGAGCTGCCTCCATAATATATTTCTTCTCAAATATGCTTAGATTTGAATATTTACTTACTTAAAAAGCACAACTCTTTCACTGGCTCTTTTTTTTAATTTGTGTTTTTTAACATTTATTTATTGTTTTGAGAGACATAGAGAGACAGAGCACAAGTTGGGGAGGGGCAGAGAGAGGAGACACAGAAGCCAAAGCAGGCTCCAGGCTCCGAGCTGTCAGCACAGAGTGCGACGCGGGGCTCAAACCCACGAACCACGAGATCATGACCTGAGCCGAAGTTAGATGCTTACTTAACTAAGCCACCCAGGCGCCCCCTTTTTTCTTTTTAATGAAGGAAGCAATATAAATTGTAGTAATAATTTACATACAAAAGTTTTTAATTTTGAATAAAAATTCTGTTTATAAGCATTTTTATTTTTTCTGAATTGGCCTACATGCAAAAAAGGGTAGCTTGCTGGGGCACCTGGGTGGCTCAGTTGGTTAAGTGTCCAACTTTGGCTCAGGTCATGATCTCACCATTTCTGAGTTCAAGCCCCATGTTGGGCTCTGTGCTGACAGCTCAGAGCCTGGAGCCTGCTTGGGATTCTGTGTGTGTGTGTCTCTCTCTCTCTCTCTGCCCTTCCCCCGCTCATGCTCTGTCTCTCAAAAATAAAATAAACAGTAAAAAAAAAAAAAAAAAAAAAAAGGTAACTTGCTATTGTTCTAAACTATTCAGAATTGATCAGTGAAAAAGACTGAATGCAGGTATTTCTTTCAGGTTTCAGATACTTGGTACTTACATATTATGTTCTTACTTCTATTCTCAGTTTACTTGGGTTGCAGTCAAGCTACCTGGACTGAATGGATGAGTTTGTGACTATTTGTGTGAAGCTATTTAACCTGAAATATTCCTTCTATTTTTTTTATCACTCAGAGGAGTAAAATGTATATGAACTTGGCTGTGTGCCTCTCCCCAATTTTTTTTATCATCACCATTATTAAATTTAATATTAGTAGTTTTCTTGTTTTTATCTTCTTTTCTTCTCTTCCATACTCACCTTTTCTTCCCTAGTTCTGGTATGGTTTTTGGTTTTTTTTTTTTTTTTTGTGGTTCTGATTGAAGCAACACTTGAGTGTTTATGATGTGCCATGCATTGTGCTGGATGCTTTAAGAAATATCTCATCTGACCTTTTCATCAGTTCTGTAAGGTGTACAATACCCACAATTTTGGAAGATGATGGAATTAAAGGTTTAGGAACATTTTTAGTTTTCCATGTTCTGTTCTCCCCTTGCATTTCAAAGCTTTCATTGTTCAATTTGAGTGCCTAAAGTTGTTAATTTTCAGAGTGCCTTGAAAATATACCTTCATCACAGAAAAGTCCTATGTTGCTAAAGTGATAAAGAACCGATGTTATCAACCTGCAAATCTTTTTGAAAGGATCCAGAAACAATTTTCATTGGTTCTGCACAATTTCCTTGTCCTCCTCCTTTTGAGGAGAGAGAGGGGGCAGAGAGGAATGTTTGAAGGAGACAGATAAATAAAAGTGATTACTTTAGCTTTTCACGATTGTTTATTAGTTTATTTTCCTAAGCTTTTCAAACAATATCTTAGTAAATTGAGGGCTTCCTGGGCCGAAGTAGAAATATACCTGAGTTTTTTTATTTTTTGTTTTTTTTTTGGGGGGGGCACAAGTGAGCGAGGAGCAGAGAGAGAGAGAATCCCACAAGGGGCAGAGAGAGAGAGAAAGAGAGAGAGAAAAGTGGGGCTTGTGTTCACCTGAGGGGGGGTTCGTGCTCACCAGATGTGGGACTTGAACTCACGAACTGTGAGATCATGACCTCAGCCGAAATCAGATGCTTAATGACTGAGCCACAAAGGTACCTGAAATATGAGTGAGTTTAATATAATAATTTTGTAAAGCAATAGTGCTTATTTTTCTGAAATTGAAATTTCCCAGGTTTTTTTTTTTTTTATGTGTGGTAGGTGAAAAGATGTAGACATAAGATATTACTCAAAAAAACTAAACAATTCAAAAATGGGCAAAGGACTTGAAAAGACATATTTCTGGAAAAAGATGAATGGCCAACAGGTGTGTGCAAAGATGCTAGATATCACTAATCATCAGGGAAATGCAGAGCAAAACCATAGTGAGATATCACTTCACGTGTGTCAGAATGGCCATTATCAAAGAGACAACAGACAAATGTTTGCTAGGCTGTGGAGAAAGGAGAATCCCATACATTGTTGTATGAATGTGAACTGGCGTAGCCATTACGGAAAACAGTATGGAAGTTCCTCAAAACATTGAAAATAGATCTATTACAGGATCTGGTAATCCTACTTCTGGGTATCTATCTAAAATAAGTGAAATCCTTACCTCAGAAGAGGTATCTGCACCTCATGTTCACTGCACTGTTATTTACGATACACAAGACATGGGAACAACCTAAGTTTCCACTTGACAGATGAATGGATAAGGAACATGTGTTATATATACATTTCATATATATATATATATATATATAGATAGATAGATAGATATAGATATATGCATATTATTCAGCCATAAAAAAGAAGGAAATCCTGTTTGAGACAACATGAATGAGACTTGGGGGTATTACATGAAATGAGATAAGTCAGAGAAAGACAAATACTGTATGTATCACTTACATGTGGAATCTAAAAAAGCTAAACTCACAGAAATATACAGTAGAATGGTGGTTGCCAGGGGCTGGGGGAAATGAAGAGATGTTGGCCAAAAGGTACAAACTTCCAGCTGTAAGATGAGTAAGTTCTGGGGGTCTAACATACAGCATGGTAATTATACAGTACTGTATTCTATACTTGAAAGTTTAGAGTAAATCATAAATGTAATCACCACAAAAAATGGTACTTATATGAGATGGAGGTCTTACCCAGCCTTAATGTGCTAATCATTTCATAATATATACATGTATCAAATTATCATGTTGTATACCCTAAATTGAACATGTTACATGTCAATAATATGTCAGTAAAACTGGGGGAAAAAAAGGGAGCCTGGTGGCTCAGTCGGTTAAGTATCTGACTTCGGCTCAGGTCATGATCTCATGGTTTTTGGGTTTAAGCCCCGCATGGGGTTCTCTGCTGTCAGTGTGGAGCCCACTTTGGATCGTCTGTCACCCTCTCTGCCCCTCCTCCACTCTCTCTCTCAAAAATAAACACACATTAAAAAGAAACTTGGAAGAAAAGGATATTACAATCGATCCTTGAACAATTTGGGGAATAGGTATGCCCCCCTGACCCCCATGTAGTTGAAAATCTGCAAAACTTAAAATTTCCCAAAACTTAACTAATAGCCTACTGTTGACCTGAAGTTTTATGCTTATCTTATATCTATCTATCTATCTATCTATCTATCTATCTATCTATCTATCTATCTAGATATCATATGCTGTATTCTTACAGTAAGCTAATGTTCAAGGGTCAACTGTATATGCTGAGTTACTAAAGATTGTTATAACCAGGGTTCTTCATCTAATTATTACCATGAGTAAATTTATAAGTGTTCTACAAATTTAAAATGTTATTAGTATTGTTATCATTTATGCACTAACTTAATTACTGTGCCTTTATAATCTATTATTAATTGATCAAAGATGCTGCCTAACGTTTTGAAAAAAAAATCCATGTACTTGCATACATTATAACATGCTCTAAAATCTAAGTATTCATTTCTATATACTAAAAGACTTTTCCATTTTATTTTTGTTCCCAGGGTTTGCAAATCGTTTTTCAAAACCTAAAGGACCAAGGAAACCACCAGCGACTTGGAATATTTAACGCAACTTTGGAATATAGCTGCAAGTGCATCTGGAAATAAAACTACTGGAATACTGCTAGCTAAAATAAGTGTTCCATATTTATAATTTCAACAATGAAGACACTGTAATGTTTAATAGCAATATTAGAAAAGCCATATTCAAAGAAGTGCCAGAAGTTTTACATTTTCATCTCATTTGCATTGGGTTGGAAACTGGAAATAAGTTTGTCACTTGGGATTATGTAGAGAATGCTGGATGAGAAAGTTTTAGAATGGACTTATTTTTCATTTTGGAAGTTATTTTTATTCTACTTAAGTAGAAACTTCAAAATATTTGTAAGAATTGGATCTCAACTGAATGTCTGCATTGCCAGATTTTACAATAGCAAGTGTTTCACAAAATCTGACTTGTGGTTGTGGCACAAAATGATACAAAATGACTGCTTGTGACAATAACTATTCCCTGGGAGTTATTTTTGCCTAAATGGAGTATACCTTGCACATCTTCCCAAAGGTGGAAAACCAGAGTAGTAAGAAAAGGAAACGTTATAATTAAGAGAATAAATAATAATGAAAATAATTTCATAATATATTTCAATAATGAAAATAATAAAAGAATAATGAAAATCATTTTTGTATTTGGATATACCAACTAACAGGATGTTCAACTACATTTCTGGTAAATTTTAGCCAAAGTTCTTCAATTACCAAATCTAGAAGAATAATCAACAAAATCGTTATCTTTTGGTAGCATTTTCTTCATTTCAAAGGTCCTGTATAAACATGTGCAACTTACATCCAACCAATCAGAGGTACTACTAGTTTAAAAAATTTTATTGGGGTGGGGGGGAAGGTGAGGGAGGGGCAGGGAGAAAGACGGAGAGGGAGAGGGTGGGAGGGAGAGAGAGAGGGAGAGAGAGGGAGAGAATATTTAAGTAGGCTCCTGCTGTCACCGGGCTCTGTCTCACAACACTGAGATCAGGACCTGAGAGGAAATCAATAGTCCCACGCTTAACCAATTGAGCTATCCAGGGCCCCTAAAAATTTTTCTACAAAATATTTTAAGAAAATCTGATTTTTCAAATCTAATTTTATGTAACAAGTAAGTTAGTGGGTAATTATTCTTACAAAAGATTACCGAGTTCCCCTCATGATTGAACTTTTTTTTGAAACTTAGAAAAGTTTAACTTTCAGAACCTAAAATACTCAAACAGCATTTGTTCTTTAATGTCTTTCATTACAAAGCCAGATGATAGCGCAAATTGATGAAATGTTAACTGTCTATTGAAGTACATTGCACGCAATAGGTGCACAATAAACTGTTTTGTCTTTAAGCTAACTTTACTGCAGTGTTCATTTAGCTGAATCCTCCAGGCACTACTGGCATTTCTGAGTACTTCATTGTAATCAATTATTTCCAAATATCTTTATCAAGGACCAAATATAGGAAGAGAATCTTAGGGAAAATCTAAAGTGCCGATGAAGTTGTGGATGAATTTCTGGGCAGCAACATTGGTGCACAGTGACGATTTTTGGACAGGTCTGCGGTAGACACATTTCTCAAATTTATGCAATCTTATACGTGGGACATGAAAAAAAAATCTTCAAGAAGTTTAAAAACATGGGTTTTCCACCTAGGGACGGATTCAAAATAAATGACGGCCTCTACCTTTCCAGGCATTAGAGGAGATGTGGCTCTAAGGCGAGGTGCGGCGGCGCTCACCAGGCTCCCGGGCAGTTCTCGCACCTGCCTTGTTACGCGGGTACCTGCAACCATGGCAATGCCCACGAAGAGGTTAAAACATGTCTTCACTGCAGCCCGATTAGATTCTAAACCCAAATCGCCCTCGTTTTACGTATGACCAAGTTCCCCTTTCCTCTTCATTTCGTCGCTTGTCCAAGGATAAGAGGCCGGGGATTCCTCACAAAGGTTTTGAGAGGAACGAATATGAAATTGATAAGTACCTATGGAGCCCACCGACTCCGTGTATAATGACCAAGGGGGCACACACAGACGATAATGGGAACGCGCAGACAGACTTGAAAGCCACTAACATTGTTTCGGCCGTTAAGGCGGTTGGCGGCAACTCTCCGCCCAGCGGCGGTTGCGTCGCAGCCCGAAGCGTGACTCGGCGCACGCTCTCTTTCCGCTCCTGCACTCCCAGAGCCAGGGACGCGGCGGGAGCGCGGGGGAACTACCGCTCCCATGAGGCTCTGCGAGGCCCTGGGTGCTTTAAAATAGAGCTCACTCGGGGAGGCCTGCGGAGAAGCGCTGGGAACTGTCGCTTCCGGCATGTTCAGCTCCGGAGGAAGAACGGCCGAGAAGTGGAGGGCGGGGAAGAGACTCCAATGCCCAGCGGGCCGTGCGCGGGCGGCGCTTGCGCGATACGCGGACGGGGGGGCGGTCGGGCCATTTAAATGTGTGTTTGTGGGTGAAATGGCTGCGCAGGTCGGAGCGGTGCGCGTAGTACGGGCGGTGGCGGCGCAGGAGGAGCCGGACAAAGAAGGGAAGGAGAAACCCCATGCTGGGGTCTCGCCGCGGGGAGTGAAGCGGCAGCGCCGAGCGAGCAGTGGGGGTTCTCAGGAGAAGCGGGGGCGGCCGAGCCAGGACCCCCCTCTCGCTCCCCCTCACCGGCGGCGTCGCAGCCGCCAACATCCCGGGCCGCTGCCGCCAACGAATGCAGCCCCAACCGTCCCAGGCCCTGTTGAGCCTCTGCTCCTGCCGCCTCCGCCGCCACCTTCGCTGGCACCCGCCGGGCCCGCTGTCGCTGCCCCGCTCCCGGCCCCAGGCACATCGGCCCTCTTCACCTTCTCTCCTTTGACGGTGAGCGCGGCCGGGCCCAAGCATAAGGGCCACAAGGAGCGGCACAAGCACCATCACCACCGCGGCTCCGATGGTGACCCCAGCTCCTGCGTTCCGGGCGATCTCAAGCACAAGGACAAGCAGGAAAACGGGGAGAGAACTGGAGGGGTGCCTCTGATCAAGGCCCCCAAGAGAGGTGAGAGCAGGCGAACTACCCCGAGCTCGGGTTCTAGGTCTCCCTTAGGTCCGATATCCCGCCCCTTTAGCGCTGAAAGACGCCAAACCCCTGCTTACCTCCTGCTGCTCTACTCCCTTAAGCCCACTGGGGTGGACCCTGGATTTCAAACCGTTGACACAGCCTGACCTACTTGAGTCTTCTCGTTTCGAGGCCGAGCTGTCAGTTACTAACCCCCTTACCCGGCTCTCCCTTCCCCACCCCCGCCCTTCACCCCCAGCCTTTACCAACGTTTGTTTTCAAATTCGCCAGGGTTTCCGCGCCGCGCGGTCCTTGGCGTGGGATTAGTAGCTGGGGTATTAAAAACTGCTTTTCTAAAGTAAAGGCTTGTCGCTAAAATCCTTTCTTCTTGTTTTATTTTGTGGAAATCTTTAATATAAACTCTCCTCGGCTCCAAAATATTCACGGGTATGGTGTGGGGCTTTAATGAGTTTGAATTCTTAACACAGGTTCCTCGACTCAGGTTGCTTTAGTTTCTGCAAGGTAAAATATCAAACGTAGTTTATAGTGGTTCTTTTTTATCCGGAGGTGAAATAATTTTTAATTTTATATTAATACTTCTCGATAGAGGGATGGGGAAGGTTTTCTGTCTTTTATGATCCTAGGAAATAGGACCAACCGTGCCTCTCAAAAGTGAGAAAAGTGAGAAACGTGCTGTAATGGATCGTTAGAAGGAAGAATTCCCGTTGCGATTTATTCTTTCTGGCACACAAAAAAATTGACAATTTATTTAATTCCAAGAGCCCACACTAAAGTCAAGAATACCGAACCCAGGAAATGTAGGACTACCTAATTAAATGTGGAATCTAGAGAAATTAGGTTTACTAATATTGGTGTCTTCCTGTTCCCAAGTACATGGAACATTTATTTGTATTCTCCGCAGAAAGGAGGGGGTATGAAATTTGAGTATACCGTGTGTTTGTATATGATTTCATATAGCTTGTTAGTTGTATTTCCTCAAGAAGATTTTAAGATGCTTATATAGTCGCATTGGGCCAGATGGGGTATTACATGTTAATGAACAAGTCTTTCAATGTAAAGTTTTCTGAGTCTTGGATTTCTTCCACGTACTTGGTCTTGACTCAAGTTTTTTGTGGTTCTGCGTACAAATAGTGCAGTGTTTTGCAAATAATTGCTCAAAAAATACTTACTGAATTAAATCTTTCTAACTTTGGTGGTATCCAGGTGTTATTATCAGGAATAAAACTTGTGCCAAGCTGACAGGAGTGCCAGTTTCCACCACCAATATGTGATGATCTTGTTCTCTTTTATTTCTCACCTCATTTCTTCTATGTGTGTGTTTTAACCACACAGATTTGGAGGGAATCTTAGAGATCATCCAATTTAAATTTGTATTGTGGAAGAGGAAACTGGCCCAAAGTAGTGAGGCGACTTGTCTAATTAAGTTACAGTTAATTAGTAGCAAGTACAAACATTAAAAATTTTTTTCTTTTAATGAATCATTGGCACCACAGGAAGTAGAACCCAGATCTCTTGAATCCCAGCGTCTTCCCCTAGCTGCATGTTGTTCCTTTCTTTTTTTATGCTATTTACTTTTCCCCTTTCCTTGCTTACTCCTTCCCTTTGCCTTGGAATCAGAATGACAGTAGCCAGCACCATCAAAAGTTTCTGACCTAGCCCCTTTTTATGGAGGGATGGTGGTAATTACATGTATAATAAACAACAGGGCGCTTCTCTGAGGACTCACAGGCCCTGTGTTCTTTAAAAAACAGACAAAAACAAACCTTTAACTCAGTGTTGCCTGACAGAACTTTCTCTAGTGATGGAAATGTTCTGTATTTGTACTTGCTGTACAGTATGGTAGCCACTGGGCATATGCGGCTCTTGAAACAAGTTTTGAAGGCTTTTATGTGGCTGGTATGATTGAGGAATCTCATTTTAAATTTTATTTAATTCTGATTAACTTATTGGACAATGCAGCTTGAAGCATTTGTAGTTTGCCAATATGTGAAGAGGTGGGTTAAGGCTAAGATCGGGTAATTTAAACATCTTACCTTTTTTTTGTTAATTGAAACAGTAGGCATGTAATGTTATATTAGTTTCAGGTGTACAACACGATTCCTTATTTGTATATATTGCAGAAGGATTACCATAATAAGTCTAGTTTAAACATTTTAACTTTCTTAAAAAAATGTTTATTTTTGAGAGAAAGTGCCATGCAAGGGCACAGGGAGGGGCATAGAGAGAGAAAGAGAGAGAGGGAGAGGGAGAGAGAATTCCAAGCAGGCTCCGCTCTGTCTGGGCAGAGCCTGGCTTGGGGCTTGAACTCAGGAATGGTAAGATCATGACCTCAGCTGAAATCAAGAGTGGGATGCTTAACCGACTGAGCCACCCAGACGCCCCTAAACGTTTTAACTTTTGAATGAGGGACTGTTGTATTATATATTCTGCAGGGAAAGGGCTGTGTGGCCATATACACTGGAATGTAGGAAAAAGTATATCTTGTAGCCTTCTAGATACAAGATATACACTGGCATTTTAAAAGTTCTGAGAACCTTACAGAAAACAAACTGATTTACCCTTGTTTAATCCAGGCTTTTGCACACACTTTGATCGATACCTTTTTTTTTTTTTTTTTTTTTTTTTGGCTGAACATCTTTAGATTTGTTACAGTGGTGTGGAGGAGGCATGCCTCTGGAGTCAATCTAAGTTTAACTTGTGGCTCTATTACTTACTGTTTGATCCTGGGCAAATTACTTTAACCTCTTTCAGTTTCCTGTCTGTACAAAGGGGTTGTAGTACTTCTTTTTACAAGGTTATGTAGATTAAATGGGGCAATATGTGGAAAGTACTTAAAACAGTATCTGGCTGATATTAGACACATTTAAAACTGCCTTTTATCATACTTGGTCCTTGAAACAAGTCTAAGATTAATAAGAAGAGTGGCTAGACCCTGGCTATTCACAGAGCTAGGTCTTCCCTCCCTTATTCTCAGATTTTCAGAAACTCTGACTTTTTATTTTGAGGTAATTATATATTCACCAGAAATTGCAAAAATAGTACAGAGAAGTTTTTACCCTTCATTAGTTTTTCCAAATGGTTATGTGTTACATAACTATTGTATAATATCAACACCAGGAAATTGACAGTGGTGCAATGGTGTGTGTATAATTGTGCCATTTTATCACCTGTAGATTAGTTTAACCACTACTGCAATCAAGATCCACAACTATTCCATCACCACAAAGATCCCCCCTTGTGGTAATCTCTTGAAAGTCTTAGACACCTATGTTTCTCTCCCTTCCCTAACTCCTAGCAACCACCAGTCTGTTCTCAATAATTTCATCATTTTGAGAATGTTATAAAGGGAATAATACAGTGTGTGATCTTTTAAAGTCCCCCCCCCCCCCCCCCCCACTTAGCATGGTGTTCTTCAGATCCGTTCAAGTTTTATGTATCAATAGCTCACTCCTTTTCATTGCGCAGTCGTATTCTATGTTATGGATATACCACAGTTTAACCATTCACCTACTAAGGTGACATTTTGATGGTTTCCAGCTTGTGTATTAGAATAAAGCTTCTGTGAATGTTCACATTCAGGTTTTTGTGTGGATGTAAATTTTCATTTCTCGAGGAATGCAATTGCTAGGTCATGTAGTAAATGTATGTTTAGTTTTTTTTTTTTTTTAAGCTGTTACCAAACTATTTTCTAAAATATCTGTACAATTTTACATTCTTACCAGCAGCGTATGAAAATTCCACTTTGTTCACATCCTTGCCAGTATCTGGTATTGTTACTATTTTTCTTTTATTTATTCTAATAGATGTGTAGTAATACTTCATCATGGACTTAAGCTGCATTTCCCTAGTGGCTAGTGATATTTAACATCTTTTTTTGTCATCATTTGCTGGCCATATATCTTCATCAGTAAGATGTCTTTTGTCTTTTGCTCATTTTCTAATTGAATTGGTTTTTACTGAATTTTTTTGAGAATTCTTTGTATATTACAGGTATGAGTCCTTTGTCAGATATATGGTTTGCAAATATTTCCTCCCACTTTTGTTGCTTGTCTTTCCCTCCTTTAACAGGGAGGTTAGTAGTTAGAGCCAAAGTAAATTTTGTGAGGTCTAATTTACTGATTTTTCCCCCCTTTTATGGATCATGCTTTTGATGTCATGTCTTGGTCTCAAGACTCAGGTCTCAAAGATTTTCTTCTATTTTTTTTTCCTCTTAAAATTGTAATTTTTAATGTGCATCTCTGATTCACTTAAGTTAGTTTTGTGTAAGGTGTGAGGTGTTTAGGTCCAGGTTCATATTTTTTGCCTATGGATATCGAATTTTTCCAGCACCTTTGTTGAAGACTATTCTTCTATTGGATGGCTTTTACACATTTTTAAAATATCAGTTCTACTACCTGTTTTTGTATGACTTGTCAAATAAAGATGGTTTTTACATTTTATTTTTTATTTATTTTTTAAATATTTATTCATTTTGAGAGAGTGCGAGAGCGAGCACACACGCAAAAGGGGCAGAGACAGAAGGAGACAGAGAATCCTAAGCAGGCTCTGAGCTGTCAGCACGGAGTCTGACATGGGGCTCAAACCCATGAACCAGAAGATGGTGATCTGAGCCACATCGAGAGTCGCTTGCTTAACTGACTGAGTCACCCAGACGCCCCTGGTTTTTACACTTAAAATGGTTGAAGAAAATCCCTGATGTGGAAATCATGAGAAATTTAAATTCAGTGTCCAGAAATAAAGTTTTTTTGTGACATTACTCCACTCATTCAAATGTATCATCTGTGGTAGTTTTTGCACTACAGTTTGCCAATCTCAGAGATAGATCATTCAGCTGAAAGACGTTCCTTCACACCAGCCCAACTGTACTGAATCCAACTTCATGTATAAGTTAATCACAAATTTCAGATTCCAGATGTTTGGAGTTGCTTATATATAGTTGAAACAACAATTTCTCATCTCTAAGATGGGAACTAAAGTGAGATTTGAAGAGGTGAAGTGACATGCTTAAGATTTTCTAGTTAGTAAGTGATAGAACTGAATCTAGGACCCCCTTTTTTGTTTTGTTTTTGTTTAAGTTTTTTATTTTAGAGGGCATGCAAGCAGAAGAGAGGGGTGGAGGGAGAGAGAGATTCTCAAGCAGGCATCATGCTGAGCTTGGAGCCCTGTTGGGCTTGATCCCACAATTCTGGGACCATGACCTGAGCTGAAATTAAGAGTGGACCCTTAACTGAGCCTCCCAGGTGTCCCTAGGACCCTTTTTTTTTTGATTTGTGGTCAGCTTCGCTTTTCACTAAGCCCATTTGGATTGTTAAGTTAATAAAGAGATATTAAAATGTTTTTTTATTTCTTGTAAACAACAGGTTCAAGTTTTGGTTCAACTGATAGTTATCTTGGTATTTTGAAACCTGAATTATTTTTCTTCTTTTATCGCTCATAAAACAGAACAAACTTGCTCAAAGATTATTTTAAATTCTTGTTTAGTAAATTTATGTTTTTAATAATATTTCAATATTTTGTTAAAAAAAAAAAGGCAAGGGGGGAGTCCATCCCCCTGGCTCTTTTCTTTAGTGTCATTAAATGACAGGATTGCTCTTTTGTATTCACTTGTGAGTCAGCCTTCCTTTCTCACGTTTTTTTCATCTTTGACCAACTGCCCAATTTCTATCACAGGGAGTGTCCCCAAGTCAGACAACTAATTGAAATTTTCTGTGATGTCAGAAAGCTGTTGGCAGGAATTTAAAATCCAAGTTCTGTTTGGTGATAGGAGTGAGGAATTATTTGGGGATTGATTATACAGAGAAGTAAAATAAATAGGTAGTCTCATTTATCAGAGCAACAACTTCAGGGACTGATATCTTCCTTACCCACCTAGAGAGGGGATGGGGAAAGTCTATAAGGTATGACATTTTTGCATAACATAAATAATGCCATCTTTGTGATCATGCAGAATTATCATGTAATGGGCACTCAGTAAAATATTTGTTGAATGACATAATGCTCCCTTTATTGGAGATTCTTTTAGGTCCTTGTCCATTAATTGTAACCAGGTAAGTTGATCATCTCACAGGAGGTGTTGTAGAGAGGGGTTGATTGAGAAGGCAGAAAGGAAGAGTGTAGTATAGTAGTGTATGGGAAAAGTTTGAGTTTTGGGATCCGACAAGATGAGCATTTGAATGTTGGTTGTCACCCACTAGTTCTGGGACCTACGATAACAGAACATCTTATATCAAGCTGTTTTCTTCTCCATAAAATGGACTTAATATCTACTTCGCTGATTTTGTGTGAGGATTAAAATGAGATCACATATATGATACCTAATAGATCCTTGGTGAATAATTATTTTCTTCCCTCTTTCAGAGGTTTTTGTCCTTTTATTGGGTTCTTTTAGAATACACTACATTGTATTGTAGGTCGATAATTTCTACCTCTAATTTTGATATCCCAGAGATAATTGCCAATTATTTCAAGGAATCTTATCAAATATCATTGGGAAAATGATAATGATGGTGACACTTACTGTGTTTTCAGTAGTGTGATGATGGTCTTATATTTATTGTCTTTTTTAATCCTTACAATAGCTCTGTGAGGTAGATACTAGAATTAACATCGTAAGATGAGAAAATTGAAGTTTAAAGAGACTTAAGAGCTTGTCCAGAGCCCTTAAGCAGTAAGCACTAGGGCTGGGACATTAAGCTGGGTCTCTAACTGTAAAGCACCTGCTCTTCTAGCACTGTGTACTGCCTCTGTCGTTCAACTATTTTGGGGTAATAATAGTTAACGTGTATTGAGTATTTGTTATGTTCTAGGACTATTCTAAGTACTTTATGTCCTTTGTTTCATTTACTGTGCACACTGATTTTATGAGGAGGTACTGTTACTTTCCCCCATTTTACCAATGAGGAACAAGGTGCAAAGAAATTAAGTTGTGAAAGGTAATATTTTGAGCGGAAGGTCTAGGGGCAGGGATTCAAATCCAGCCAGCCACTCTTAAGCAGCATAATGTAAAGGGATGGGGGTGGTGGTGGTAAAGTAAGGCAGTGTTATAAACATACAATGATCTTTTTAGTCAGGTTTTTATATGAAATGGGAAGTACCCCTAGTAAGACAACAAAGTTTATTTTCAGAAAACTTTAGCCTTTTTTTTTATTATGAGTAATAAAATCTAAAAAATTGTACTTGCTTTGAAAATGTATATCCACCATGATTTTTAAGAATTGAGGATATTACATTTTTTTCAGTTCTAGGTATAATTCAAGGGTAAGAATGGTGATAGTAGTTTAAGTTTTGTAATATTTGGAAAGCTAAATATTTTTGCATTAATGAACTTTTTCAATAGTGATGTTAAATGAGGCTATTTGATAGTTGATAATTTTAGCACCTATGAGGATTTTATTGATAGTGTCATGTATTAATCTAGTTATAGTTATAATGACATTTTTTAAGGCAGCAGTTTGTCTCTCAGATAAATGTATCTTCCTTTGTAGACTTACATACTTCTCTTTATATTTACTCTCATAGTCTGATATATGAAAGCTTTCCTTAATCACAGATAATAGAGTAGCTTGGCTCTTTTTCTGTAAAAGAACTGTTGATAAATTTGAGCTTTTGCACTAGAGGGGAATACTCAAAATGTTATTTCCTGAATATGTTCTCTGTTGGAAAGCTAAAGCAATCAACTCAGGAATGGAAAGATTGTGAAAACTTTAGACATTGGTACTTTTTAAAATTGAGATATAACTGACATGTAACATTGTGTAAGGTGTACAGCATATTGATTTGATACATTTATATTGCAAAGACATTGAATTTTAATGTTTTTATTTCAAGGCAGGACAACCTTGACATTCTTACAGTGCAGCAAGGGGTATCTTACTGTAATAACCTTTAACAAGTTTGTATATGTATGTCATTTTCAATTAGTTGTCATCACAATTATTCAAAAGTAAATTTTGTTTATTCATTGAAATTCATTACCTAGTATGACACAAGTAGGCTCCCATTTCTCTATAAGCAAAGGTGAGCTCTCTATATGCAGCCTTAGATTAAGAATAAAACTTTGAAAAACAGGATTAGCGAGGAGAAGGATTGAAATTTATTTCATATTTAAACTTTTATTATGTTGAAATATGAGATTACAATCAATTTAAGGTCTTTTTCATTTCCCTGTACAGTGGTGTTTTTGATGGGCCATGTTGAAATGTGTTTGGAATAAAACCCACAGAGACTTGGCCATGTTAGAAATACCATTGGTAAGCTGATAGTAATATAGAAAATGTGTTACAATCAAGGCAGCACCTTCTTGGTGTTAATTTCAGTGGCAGATCTAGGTCACAATTCATTTCCTGCATACCAAATACCTCCTCTGAAGCTTAAAATAACAGGATCTATTCAAAGATCTTTTCTTTTCTTTTCTTTTCTTTTCTTTTCTTTTCTTTTCTTTTCTTTCTTTTCTTTTCTTTCTTTCCCCATGAAATTGCTAAAACATTTAGCAGAGGGTAATTAGAGGACACTTTGAAAATTGGTCTAACATTTATATTTAATGGCATTAACATTTAGTTGCTTGGGAGAATTGCCTAAATTACCAATTTTTAATGCGGGAAAAGTGTTTAGATTAATTTTATTTGTAAGAAATAGAAATGACTAAGTGTTTTAACAAATTGTCAAATATTTAGTTGTATATAGAGTAAAAGATGGACTGCTTTTTCTCTTGGCAATTTAAGCAATCCGATTACATGTATAATTTTGGTATATCATCTCAGTTTCATTACAAGTGATGTTTGCAAATGAAGGGTTTTCTTTTTGTTTAAAAACAGATATTAAACAGAATGCAAGTCATTTGGTATCTATACACTAAAGTTTTTGACTTACATTTTCTTTAGAAGTTTTTATAACTTGTAATAGTTGGCGATTTGGAATAATTTTGTATAGAGTACTGCAACTATCATATTTGCATATTATACCAAATAAATTATTTACTGTAAATTTTGTTGAACTTTTTCTTCCCAGGTGTAGCGATAGGATTAATTGGAGTATCTGTCTTAACACTGAATTACTTGAATTGTGTCAGAAATACTGTTGTTGGGTGGACAAATTCTATAGTAAATACCACATCGAGCTTGAAAGGTTGGTCAGGACTATTTAATCCTAAAGATTTCTTGCTAGATATCTTTAACATCTAGTAAATGAGAGATGCTATTTTATTTTGGTTTTGTCAATCCATGATGATCCCTTAAAAATTAAAGATGAATTTTTAGTTTTAAAAGTAATATATGTTTATGGTAGGAAATTAGAAAATACAGATAAGCAAAAAAGACATATTGTTAATTCTTCCAGTCTAGATAACTACCATTAACACTTTGGTATGTATTTCTTCAGATATTCTTCTGTGTTGTATATGTGCAAAACATACAGATTTTTTCCTGTCTTTAGGTCCTTTGCCTCTCCCTGGTATATTTTCCCCTAGAAAACATGCCTGGCTTGTTTTATTACTTAGGACTCACCCTAAATATCACCTCCCAAAGAGAAGTTTCCTCTGCATCTAGAGTAGCTTACTGATACTTTGTTTTTCTTGTCAAACTAGATTGTAAAGTTGAAGAGAGTGGAGATTAGATTGTGTCTGTCTTAGCACCATATCCCCAGTGCCCAGAAATGTCCTGGCACTTAGTGGGTACTTAATACATGTGTGTATGTTTACTATAAACATGGAGTCAGATTATACACATGTTAGATGCTCTGGAAAGAAAGGTAAGATCTATATTTCTTAGATTGTTTATAGTCTAGAGGAGAGGTAGAAGATTAGATATGTGATAACACAGAATGCGGTTAAGAGCTGTGATAGGGAAGTACGGCGCTAACGAAGCACTTGGTAGGAGTAGCTGTCCAGATTGGGTAGAGATGAATTTGTTAGAGAATGCTTCCTGGAAGATTGGCAGTGTAAGCATTTTATAACCTTGTAATCCATCAGTTATTTCATCTATAATATAACTTACAATGGGTGGGTAGTATTTTGTCAGTATGTAATTACCAGAGTTTAATCAATATCCTAGTACTTAGAATAGACATTTAGGGGAGTCCCTAAATAACTGTCGTGGATATTTTTGTGTATCTTCAGTTATTTTCTCAGGTAATTTTTCCTTGGGAGTGGATTCTGGGTCTGAGAATTAAAACTGAAAAGGCTTTTGGTGTATATACCCATTTTGGTGGGTGCCAAATTGCCCTTCGTGAAATTTGTACTGGTTTATCCTTCCAGCAACAGTATATGAAAATGCCGAAAAAAGAAAACTTTATGCCAGTTTGGTAGGCAGAATGGTGTCTTACAGCTTAATTTGCCTTTGTTTGATTTGCCTGTATGTGTCATGGCAAAATATGACAGGCTTCAGTTTAGATTTTACAGTGGTTACTGAACGGATATTCCATATAGTATGGCATATGTGAAATTACTTGGATATTTCCTTTACTTTTGATTGCAAGTCAAATTATATGCTTACATTCCCATTATCTACTTTTTAGCATAGTTTTCAACCCAGAATATAATTGTATTTTAAGATCTTTGTCTCATTCATTTTACAAACATGGCAAATTCAGAGAAACAGAATAGGCCATTTAATTTGAGATCAAGTACCTTAAGAAGTTTGTATGTTAACACTAGGCCTAGCAACTAACTTCTTTTTAATTATTGTGGCCAGAAACACCAGATGAAAATGGTAAAACCCAGAGAGCTGATGATTTTGTCTTGAAGAAAATAAAGAAGAAAAAGAAAAAGAAACACCGAGAAGATATGCGAGGAAGACGCCTTAAAATGTACAATAAGGAAGTACAAACCGTCTGTGCTGGCCTGACCCGCATCAGTAAGGAAATCCTCACCCAAGGACAAATAAATAGCACTTCAGGAGTAAATAAGGAGTCCTTCAGGTATCTGAAAGATGAACAGCTGTGCCGATTAAATTTGGGCATGCAAGAATATCGGGTACCCCAGGGAGTACAAACACCTTTTATGACTCACCAGGAACATTCTATTCGTAGAAATTTCTTAAAAACAGGTACTAAATTTAGCAACTTTATTCATGAGGAACACCAGTCCAATGGTGGTGCACTTGTCCTTCATGCTTACATGGATGAACTCTCATTTTTGTCTCCAATGGAGATGGAGAGATTTTCTGAGGAGTTTCTTGCTTTGACATTCAGTGAAAATGAGAAAAATGCTGCTTACTATGCTTTAGCAATAGTGCATGGAGCGGCTGCTTATCTCCCAGACTTCCTGGACTACTTTGCTTTTAATTTCCCCAACACTCCTGTGAAAATGGAGATTCTGGGCAAGAAAGATATCGAAACAACCACCATTTCAAATTTTCACACTCAGGTAAGATAAAATCGCTGTTAAATTATTTAGTAAATACAGTATCTTGACAGTATTAACCTCATTCTGTTTTGTTTGCACATACCAGCACACTTGATAAAAATTCACGGTGGTAAAGGGGATTCACATTGTTTATTGCTTTCATCGAAAAGTCTTAATTGCTGAAGTTCTTGGGGATGTGGCTTGTTACTGGGTCTAAGAAATGCTTTATATATGTTGTACATAATTACGAGTCTTTATGGAAAACCAGCTTGAATTTGTGAATCCAGTCTTTCACAAACCAGGTAATGTTAGGGTGGAGGATGTGATTTAGATTTGGTAGCATCTAGGTAACTTTAGTTAAGACTGGCTTACGGCATGATACAACACATGAGGGCATTGACCTATTTATTTGCCAGGTTTTTGCTGTTTTTGTTTCTCTTCTTTCAGTAACTTGTTGGCAGTCTATCCCAGAAACATATCCCATTTATATGACTTGGAAGTGTCACTAGGAAGACCGCCATAGCCTCTGCTCCTTCTGCCTATGCACTGTTGTAGGTGAAGACATTTTCTAAAGCCTTGCTTGGGCAGCTAGGCTTAAGTCAGCAGGGAAATCTCTCCTTCCTAACAGTGGTTTTTAACTGAACATTTTTTTGAATGAAGTTATTTTAGGGTATAGAAAGAAGTAAATAACATGTCCTAGTTATTTTCTTAACTTCCTTTTCTCATAAGAATTGTGAATATGAATGGTCAGCTATAAGTTTGTATCATAGATGTAAATTCTATGCAAGTTTAGTGGAGAATATTTGGCTTTTTAGAGCTTTATGATTATATAACCTGTTTTTTCAGGTTATCTAATAATTTGCGGCCATTCTTTTCCTTAAGACTTTTTTTTTAGTTAAATAGACTGTTGCATAATAAGACTCTCAGCTGCCTGCCTGCATTAGAGTGGTTTCAAGCCACTTGGATTTATTTGAAACCTCCTCTAACTTGAATCTTTTTAATGATTCTTCCCATCCTTGCCTCCAGTGAGGGGAGTATCCAGTTTAGATTCATGAGCTTCAGAATTTCTCTAATTGAAGTTCTCTCTGCAGTAGAGAGAGCAGGAGCAGCCAATCTGGAGAGGTCGCAAGATGGGGCTGCCCAAGATGTTGGAACACGATGTGCAATAAAGGGCTTCGTCTTGGATTTTGGCCTTGTTACCACAATCAGGTACCGAAGTGCTGACTTTTGTAGTAGATTTTCTTTTTACTTTTACTTTTTTTTTTTTTAAAGGAGTTTTGCCCTTTGAAGGTTAAGAATCCTATTTTTATAAATATTGTAGAGAAGGGACTGAAAACCGTTTTCCTGATATAGGCCATAATCCCCATAAGTCCCTATTTAACAAAGAAAGATACTGCTGAGAGCAGAATTAACATGCTTCATCACTTTTTTAGTTTAGAAAATGCAGCAAATTTTCTCTTACTGATAGACCAACAAGCATATTTGAGAAAGAGGCCAGAAATTTGGGTGAAAAAGTCTTGGCTTTGTAATGGTAACTTTTTAACTTTCATGTTAGTTTATAGTGGATCAAGCTTGTCAGTAGTACCCAGTCTAAATAGTTAATGAAAAAAAGTATCTCTAAATATTCCCTGCTGATTTTTGTCCTCCAATTTTTTAAAAATGGAGCTGAAATTTAAATGACTGTACCAACAACTTACCTTGAGATTTACTTTGGACTTATAAAATAACAACTTCTTAAGAACATACCAGATTATTATTAAATTAGGTATCATTAAGCACTTCAACCACATAAGAATATTGAGGACTACTGAATAAGTCTTGTGCAGTGGTAATCCTGGAACTTAATTCTATTTGTGAATTCTCAGTCATTGGAGGAGAAATATGGGGTGGCTTTGGGAGACTGAAGTAGTCCATGAAACTTGAAATTTGCACCTGTCAAATCTTTGGCAGATGTTAGGATGGCAGCTAACCCAGTAGTTGAAATGAATCCAGCAGTTCATGGTTTATAGAAATCTTTTCACATTCACATGTGAATATTTGAAATGACCTATGGTATAGGTAAGCAGTTTAATCTCTGTTTTCCTCTGAAGAAACTGAGGCTTTGTTACCCAAGTTCACGTAGCTAGTAAGTAGAAGTGAGGGTACTAACCTAGGCCACTTGAAAAATATGCCTATCATTTTACCATAATTCTTTATTTCAGCCGTTGGAGAAGAGACGAGTGCTTTTATTTGTCTAACACTGTAGTTAGTGAAATTAAAATATCCCAGTTTAACACAATATTCAAAAAGCTATTAATTTTTAATCAGTACCTTTAGGTTGTTGGGAATTAAGTGAATACCTTAAATATTTTGGACTTCTTTGTTTAATAAAGTCTTGAGAAGTTCTGTGAAGCCTCTTAAATTGAAGATACTTTTTTGTTATCTTAGACAGTTTTTGGAAGTTATATAGTTTAAATATGTAGCCATAATAATTATTTATGACTATTATTTCAAGATAGTTTATTCAGCAAGCATTTATTGAGAGCATACCATGTACTGGACATTCTGTTCTTAAAAGGACTAATTGATGAGCTCATTCTAGTGGAGGAGATGTATAGACCAAAATTATAATACAGTTTGCTAAGTACTAGAATAGAGGTATGCATAGGGGAAACCTTGTGATACGGGGAGCACAGTTTGTGGTATTACCTAACAGACTTAAGGTGATTAGAAAAGGCATTTTAAAGCATGTGATGCTTGAGTAGAGTCTTGAAAGAAGATTAGTACTTAGCTTAATAAGGGCATTTTAAGCAAAGAGAAAAACAGCCTAGGCAAACACACAGAGGCATTAGAGAATGTGGTACTTTCAGGGAGCTTGACATGGCAAGAACACATGTTGACCATTGAGGGGGGGTGGTGGGAGTTAAGACAAGAGAGACAAGATCAGGATTGTGAGGAGTTTTATGTGATATGCCTAAAGAAAGTTAGCACTTTTTTCTAAAGGTAATGGTGAATCACTGGTGAATTTTCATAGGGGAATGCTATCGAGTTATGTTTGCCAAGATTACACAGTAATGTCTTCACATGGGATTGAGGAAGAGAATGAGATTGGAAGGTAGAAGACTTGTTAGATGACTATGATAACCAGATCAGAAATGATTGATGTCTAAACTGATATTGATATTGAGAGGAAGGAATGAAATTTGAGAAATAATTAGAAGATGAGATGAATTGCATTTGGTGAGGGAGGATAGAGTCTTAAATATGGTTTGGATAAGTGGGCAGATGGTGGTTCTGGTCACAAAGTTAATACAGACTTGAAAAAGCTAGTTTTTAGGGGTGGAAGCAGTTGATGAGTTCAGGTTGAGATATTTTGTGTTGGAGGTACCTGGGAAGACTAAAGGTTATAGATGTCTATTAGGTAGTTGAATATATGGATCTAAGATTGGGAGACGTGTGTAGGCTGGGGATGGAGCGGTTGGATCCATTAGCATATAGCTGATCCAGGGACAGCCTTAGAATGGAAAAGAGAAGAAGCTGAGAATGAAATCCTGTGATGCACCCACATGTAAGTATGAGGAACGTGGAAAAGAGGTCAAAAAGAAGGAGCGGTAGAAGGAAGATTTAGGATACAAGTTTTCTGGGTTTCAAGAATGATGGAGAATTAAGTATCGCGAGATAAGGATGAGAAAATGTCAAGTTGCTCAATTAGGAATCTTCTTGGAAACCAGTGCTTGTCAAGACCAATGCTTTGCAAACCATGGCCTAATATTGTAAATGATGGGGCTTTTTGCTCTGTGTACGAATTTGGCATCACCAGGGAGCTTTCTAGAACTGCAGACTCTCAGATTCCTGCCCACATCTTCTGAATCAGAATCTGCATTTTTGCAGGTGATTTATAGACCCATTAAGGTTTGGGAAGCACTACTTTAGAAGTTATCTGCACTAGTTTGAGGAAGTAAAATGTAGGTTTGTTTTGTGCAAGAATAATTCTAGCTCCTGTTATTTTTATATTTTTAAATTATTGTAGTGGCAAAGTGAGGATGCACATAAAGGTGTTTTTTCTTTTCATATTCTATCAAACTCATATTCTAACACCAAAGGAGGTAAGTTCATGATAAGTACCTAGTGCAACACCAAACTGATCCTCAAATTTGATTACTTAACTCTCAGCAGTTGATACAGGATAACTTTGTAAATTTGTTTCTAATCTGAAGAACTACATGTGTATTGACACAGCATGGTATTTTTATAATTCTGTAGGATTATTCAGATCTAATTAAGTTTTTTTTTTTTTAAGTTTATTTTGAGAGAGAGAGCATGTGTGTGTGTGCACAGAAGAGCGAGGGAGAGAGAATCCCAAGTGGGCTCTGTGCTGACACAGAACCCGCCACAGGACTTGAACTCCTGAACCATGAGATGATGACCTGAGCCAAAATCAAGAGTTGGACACTTAACAAACTGAGCCACAGGTGCCCCAGATCTAATTAAGTTTTAGTCATTGGCTAAATAACAATTTGATCAAAAAGTTTGTGGAATCTTTTAGTGAATGGAGAAAAATTAGTGTCCACTTAGAATATGTTTCTCCCTAAAATATATATGTTTTAGGAATAAGTATAATTCATGATTTTTTTGCTTTGGTGTTATATCTTATAATTATTGGCTTTTTAAAAAACTTAAAAAAATTTTTTTTAGTGTTTATTCATTTTTGAGAGACAGTGCAAGCAGGGGAGGGGCGGAGAGAGAGGGAGACACAGAATCCGAAGCAGGTTCCAGGCTCCGAGCTGTCAGCACGGAACCTGATGTGGGGCTCGAACTCACAAACTTTGAGATGGTGACCCGAGCCAAAGTTTGGACGCTCAACCGACTCAGCCACCTAGGCACCCCTTTAAAAACTTTTTTAAGGTTTTAAACTTGAAGTGTTTTGGTTCTGTAATAAATATATAATCCTTGGCTCCCCTCCTTATAAAAATCCTATGGCAGTTGATAAACTGATTGAAAATTAGAATAGTCTTCTAGTCATCTTATGGACCAACAGGATTGTAGAGTAGGTGGGCGCCATTTCCAAGCGTTCATTTTATAGATGAGGAAGGTCACATTTTGATTGTGACCTTTCCCAAGGATGAATAGTGGTAGATCTTCAAAGAAGAATTGTTTTTTCTTCTGTCACTGAATGGAATTAAATCCCACAGGTGAGGGTAAGCAAGTTTTATGTGTATATAAAATGCAGATTTTGATTTTGTAGGTCTGGGTGGGGCTTTATAGTCTGCATTTCTGATGGGTTTCCAGATGTTTCTGATTTTGCTGGTCACAGACCAGCAAGGCTATAGATTGTAAATTCTGTACATGAATTGCAAGCCAAAGCAGCAACAACAAAACACTAAAAATATAGTGAAGTTAAATCAAGAGTTGTTTTAAATATCGCCATCTGAGACTATTTTCATCTTAGATCAACTAAGTAATCGAAGGGTGTGTATGAAGGAGGATGTGTATATGTATGTGTGGAGGAGAGAGGCACTTGATTTAAAAAGCAACATATCTTCCATAGTAAGATTTTGTTTTATCTGGCAAATGTGCATATGTTCAGTTCTACTTAAAAATTTTTTTCTGTATACATACAATATTGAAGTCTATTATTGAGGATCATAGCTCTTTATTTAGGTGGTGGTAGAAGTTCTTATAAATATTACCTTTATTACTCTAAAATGGTAATGTCTCTTTTCCAGAGAAAATCAACAAATGTTATTTCTCCATTGTGGGTTGTTGCAAGGCCTAAAATGGGCTTTTTAGGTGCTCCTCATCTTTGATTACTATAGTTAACATTTTATGGTGAATTGGTAGTACTAATTAATAGAGTCAAACTAGTAGAGTGCTTTGTAGCTTGGTAAATAACTGAGAAACTCTTTACGATCTACACATCAGTGTGTTATATAAAAGGAGAAATAAATATTTTAAGTAGCTGGCTTTATAAAATAAACCAGCATAGGAATGGTAGGTTTGGTTCTTTTTTTCCCCTCTCATTCTAAGTACAGCTTATAATTAACTCATTTTGACTCACACTGCTTTTTCACTGTATGTTTTAAAGTGGGAATGCCTTTCCATTCACAGGTCACAAGGTTAGGAAGATTGCCGGCTAGCTTTTTTTTTCTGTTTTTTAAACAATCAGCTTAAACAGTCTTCTTCCTAAAACAGGAGTTTTGTAGAGTAATTAACCCCTGCCCTCAGTGCGTGGTGGGATGATGGGGGAGGTCCATATAGTGTATTTCTAGCTTGGTGTTCTTCTGAGGTTTGGGTAATTTAAAAAAGTTTTTTAAAATTTTTTAAAAGTTTGTTTATTTATTTTGAGAGAGAGAGAGGGAGAGAGAGAATCCCAAGCAGGCTCCTCACCGTCAGCATAGAGCCCAACGCAGGGCTGCAACTCCTAAACTGCGAGATTGTGACCTGAGCTGAAATCAAGAGTCAGACACTTAAAAGACTGAGCCACCCAGGCACCCCAAGTTTTGTTTTGTTTTCTTTTGTTTTTAAAGAATTTCTTTTTTCTTTTTTTAAAATTTTTTAATGTTTATTTACTTTTGAGAGAGAGAAAGAGACAGAGCACAAGTAGGGGAGAGCCAGAGAGAGAAGGAGACACAGAATCCAGAGCAGGCTCCAGGCTCAGAGCTGTCACCACAGAGCCTGATGCGGGGCTCGACCCATGAATGGTGAGCTGAAGTTGGATGCAGAACCGACTGAGCCACCCAGACGCCCCTGAAGAATTTAATTTTTAGATCAGTTTTAGGTTCACAGCAAAATTGAGGACAAGGTACAGAGATGTCCCATATACTCTCTGCCCCCATATTTGCACAGCCTGCTCCACTGTCAACATCCACCTCCCCATCCCTGTGGTATATTAGTTAGCAGGTGTTGAACCTACATTGACTGATCATAATCACTCAAAGTCCATAGTTTACATTATAGTTAACTCTTGGTGTTGTACATTCTGTGGGTTTGGACAAATGTATAATGACATGTATCCATCATTATGTTAGCATACAGAGTATTTTTGCATCCTAAAAATCTTCTGTGCTCTGCCTCTTCATTCTTTTCCTTCCTCTCCCAACCTCTGGCAAGCACTTACCATTTACGGTCTCCATAGTTTTGCCTTTTCCAGAATGTTATATAATTGGGATCCTGGTATGTAGCCTTTTCAGATTGGCTTTTTTTCACTTAATAATATGCATTTAAGGCTCCTCCATGTCTTTTTCATGGATTGATAGCTTTTTTTTTTTTTGAATAATATTCTCCTGTCTGAATATACTAAAGTGTATCCATTCACCTATTAAAGGACATCTTGGTTGCTTTCAAGTTTTGGCAATTATGAATAAAGCTGCTGTCTTCCAAGTTTTTAACTGATTTATGACTGTCTTAAAAAGTATATGTATTTGGAGCACAGTTGGGCTTATGTCACTCTCAGCAATTGATAGAGGATAACTTTGTGAAGTTAAGTTTTTAATCTAAAGGACTATATAATCTATTGACAGAACAATATGTATATCAAATATAATTGCTTAAACTTTTATAGGTATTATATAAATTTTTTTTTTAATGCATGAGAAGCGAACTTTTCTTACAGGCATTTTCTCCCTTGATTACACAATCCTTCTCCCCTCCCCACTTTGCCTTCTGATTTTTACTAAAGGTTGAGTTTTCTCTGTCATTATGTCTCTTGCTTCCAAAAGTAGTCTTACTTTTTACTGTTCTTTGGTCTCTATTTATCTCCCTCCAATCCTCCTACTACTCCTCTACTCAACTTGTTCTTTGCTTTCGAGTGCCATTTCCAGGCTAGAGTTTTTCAAGCATGCCAGATTCTAGGAATAATCTGGAGTTGCTAGTTCCAGATACATATTTAGAATGTCAGGTTCCTCTCCTGGAAATTCTGATTCATTAGGTCTGGAGTGAGGCCTGAGATAAATACTTCAAGTGATTCAGTTCCTATGAACAGGCAAGTTTAAGAAACGTTTAAACTATATACCATCTACCATTAATTACTCTGTTTTCCTTCATTTGACATGTAGATGTCATCCTTTTAGAATTTCAGAGAAATCATAAACCAAGGACTGTTAGAGATAATCTTGTCTAACATAGTGCAGATATTTTAGAAAATCATTTTGGGGTTGATAATTATTTATGAGCTTGTCTCTTCTTAAGGTTTCATAAGCCTGCCAGTGGACCATCATCATTGTCTGGAAAGCTTGCTTATTTTCTTTGGTCCACTTGCTTACTAGTTCATGAAGACTATTCAGACTTTTTATCTGCATACATCTTTTCTGCTTTCCCTTTCCCTCCTATTAAAATAGAAGAGATATCCCGCCTTATCAAAAGCTAATCTTTCACCTGTGTTCTAGATTCTATTCCTCACTTTGCTTAGGATTGTCACAAAATATATATAATAAAATTAATATTTAACTACTTTTAAGTATGTAATTCATTGGCATTAAGTGCTTTCACAGTGGTATACAACCATCGCCATTATTCATTTCTAGAACTTATTCATCATCCCAAATAGAAACTACTCATTTGCTTAGGATGTTTACCCACCTCCACCTCCTTAATCTTCTCCCCCTCCATTCTCATATAATGTGTGAATTATATTAGGTGAATTCTTTGTTTCCTTCATTTATAATAAAATACTAAGCTTTCTTTCTCCTGAAAAATAAATCCTTCTGAATTTGTGGTTTATTATTTCTCTGCATCTTGTAATATTTTGCTACATATGTATGAACATATAAACTACATATAACTATTTTTTGTGATTTAACACTTAGTATTTTGCATTGTTTTGGTTCAATATTGCTTTAGAGAATTATGTTGATACATCTAACTCTAATTCATTTTAACCACTATATTTGCTATTTTGTTGTATGATTATATCACTATTTATTCTCCTGTTTTGTACATTTAGGTTGTTTACGGTTTTGTAATATTATCATGTTGCAGTAAGAATATATGTAGAGGTAGGTGTCCTGTATACATCTGATGTGTCCTATACATGTATGCCCTGAAATTTGTTTGCCTTTTTCTCCCGTCCTGGGATTCCGTGACTATTCTGTTGACTGAATTTAGTGACTCCAATAAGATCTCACATGTCTGAAGTCTTTATTATACCATTACATTTTTTGGTAGTTCAGATAGGTGTGGAATTCTAGGTTGGAGATCATTTTCTTGAGATTTACAAAGGCATAACTCCAATGTCTTTAAGCTTCTGGTGCTGCTATTGAGAAATCCAGTATTGTAATGATTCCTGATATTTTTAGGTGTCTTGTTTTTTTCTCTTTGGAAACATTTTAAAACCTCTTTACTGCAGAGTTTCAGAATATGGAGGATAATGTGCCATAAGATGGTTTTTATTTTCATATTGGGTTTTGTGTTTTAATTTATTGTGAACTATTTCAGACATACATAGAGGTGTAAAGAATAATAAACACCTGTGCTCTTACCACTTGGCCCAGAAATAAAATGTTACTAATACAATCGAAGGCCACTTCCAACCCACGTGATTTTCTCAGATTTCATTGTGTGTGAGCCTTTTTGTATTCACTCTGTTGAGTATTTAGGCCTTCTCAATATGGAAATACGTATCCTTTTGTTTGGGTAAGTTTTCTTGTATTATTTTTGTTACTTTCCTT
This sequence comes from Acinonyx jubatus, assembly GCF_027475565.1. Taxonomy (NCBI): domain Eukaryota; kingdom Metazoa; phylum Chordata; class Mammalia; order Carnivora; family Felidae; genus Acinonyx; species Acinonyx jubatus. Next base: position 95,646,915 of record NC_069381.1, on the reverse strand, counting down.
ACCTCAGTCTTCGCTGTTCTTTTTTCCTGAAACTTTTATTAGTTGAACGTTAGGCCTCTTGATTGAATCTCTAAATTTTTCCTATCACTCCTTTTATTTTTCTTCGTCATTTTTGTCTACTTTCTGGGGAGATTTAACTATCTTCTTTTCCTCCTATTGATTTATTTCAGCTGTGATGTTTTGAATTTAAGACCTTGTCCTTTTTTTAATTTGAATAACTTTTTGTTTCATGGATCCAGTATCGTCTTTCATCTATTCAATGGTATTAATCATGCTTGTTTTGAAATTTTCTTGTAGTTTGTTTCATCAAGTTCTTTTTTGTTTGTTTTAATCTTCTGTTTATGTTAGATATTTTCTTTAAATGTCTGGTGATCTGTTGATGTTTAAACATGAGTCAGTACAAAACTAGTTGGAAACTGTGAACACATAGGTGGGATTTGCCGCTGATGACTGGGTAGAGAATCTGGCCATATCGTTATAAGAAAAGCTCCAAATGTCAATATTTAGAGATCTTTTCTCTGGGGCTTTTAATTTGTACAGCTAAGAATCCAGGGGATTACTTACCAGTGGAGTAGAGTAGTTTATACCTGTTTGCCAGAATTTTTGGAGCTGAACTATGGAAATGGGTAGGTGAGTTCATTGTTTAATATATGGAATTTAACCTTAATTGTCTGTTGTCAGTATAATGGCCCAGTGCCATGCTTGTACCTGGTATCTTTGTTTCCATAGTCTCTTTGGTTCACTTTCTCCGCAAAATAAGATAAGAAAAGAATATGGGATGGGGTGAGGAGCAGGGAACATAGGTGGAGTGGAGGGATCTAACTAATTCTTTTACAAATATTAAACCCATTTAGCTCCATGCTTTGTTTCCCACCTTCTACTTAGGCTTTCCATGATTCTTTAGCATAAACTGACTTTTTGGTTGTCTTCTATGTAGGTACTCGGTATTGAAAGTTCTCAGTCTGCTAATTCCCCTGTATACTTTTCCCCTTATAAAAAATGATGTGCTAATGTATCTGTCAGTTTTTACTTGTGTTCTCTTTGAGCTTCTGGGATTTATAGCCCTTAGCTTTTATTCTCACTTCAGTGGGTTTTAATAAGGAATAGACATAAATCTTTTGTTTTGTGTGCCATGTTTGAATAGCAGTCCTCTTCACCTTTTCACCTTTACCAGATTCTTCCCATTAACATCAAACCATCACACAAAAGAAAACTTAAATAGAAAGATATATTATGTTCTTAGATTAAGAAGAGCCAACATCAAAATTACGAAAAAGAAAAGCAGTGATGGAGGAGTGCTCTACCAGATACCAATACGTTCTAGAGATTTATGATTATGGGGTGCTTGGGTGCTCAGTCTAAGCATTCGACTCTTGATTTTGGCTCAGGTCATGATCTCACAGTTTGTGAGTTTGAGCTGCATCAGGGTCTGCACTGCCAGTGTGGAGCCTACTTGGGATTCTCTTTCTGCTCCTCCTCTGTGCATGTGCGTGCACGTGTGCTCGCTCTCTCTCTCAAAAAATAAACTTAAGTAAAGATTTAATGATTAAATAAGTATTAGTTTATGAATATTATTCGGTGAAACAGAAAAGTAAGTCTAGAAATAGGCCCAGGTATATACAGGCTTCTGATATATAAAAGTGACAGTATCTCAAATCACTGATGGCAGAAAGATGATCATGTTGGGACATCAGGGTATTTATTTAGAATTCATCTTAGTATCCATATCACTGGTACCAAGATAAATTCCAAATGGGATCAAAGATTTAAATGTAGAAAATGTAGACCTAAATGTAATAGAAGAAAACATGGAAGAATTCTTTCATAACTTTGGAGTTCAAAAGGTCTTTCTAACTATGACCAAAACAAAACAAAAATCACTGTAGACACAGTCAAAAGACAAGTTATGAAAAGTTGTATACAGTTCATATCACTGATAGAAGATTAACCTTCCTAAACCATTAAGAGTTTTAGAAATAGGTAAGAGAAATAAATACTAGCAACCCAATTTAAAAATAAGCAAGCATTGTCAATGGGTAGTTCACAGAAAAAGAAATACAAAGGGCCCTTTATTTTTTTTTTTTTAATTTTTTTTAATGTTTATTTATTTCTGAGGCAGAGAGAGACAGAGCATGAGTGGGGGAGTGTCAGAGAGAGAGGGAGACACAGAATCAGAAGCAGGCTCCAGGCTCTGAGCTGGCAGCACAGAGCCCGACGCGGGGCTCGAACTCACAAACTGTGAGATCATGACCTGAGCCGAAGTCGGTCGCTCAACTGACTGAGCCACCCAGGCATCCCCTACAAAGGGCCCTTTAATCTCTTGTTTTAAAAGATCTATAGCTTCATTCCTAAGAGAGTGAAATTAACACTACTAAGATGGTAGTTCTTACCAAATTAATAAAAATCTAAAAGCTTGATAACATTCTTAATAGTGAGGTCGTAGGGCAACACATACTTTCTTAGAGTGCCAGGGGGAATGAAAGTTTATACACTCCTATTGAGGTTTGCATGGTCTTTCTGTTTAAAAAATTCTCTCTTGATCTTATTTCCTCCTCTCTACCAGCCTTTTTTATTTTCACAGCCTAACTTCTTGAGTTGTTTACACCTGCTGTCCTCATTTTCTCATCTCTCCTCAGGCTACTGGGTTTTGTTTCTGCCCTCATAATTTATCTGAAAAACCTCTCGTGTTAAGGTCACCAATGGGCATTTAAAAACAATTTTTTTTAATGTTTTATTTATTTTTTAGAGGGAGACAGCAAGCAAGGGAGGGGCAGAGAGAGAAGGAGACACAGAATCCAAAGCAGGCTCCAGGCTCTGAGCTGTCAGCACAGAGCCCGACGTGGGGCTGAGCTCATGAACTGTGAGATCATGACCTGAGCTGAAGTTGGACGCTTAACCTGTGTGCCCCTCCATTTTTCATCTTCATCTTACTGAAGTCTCAACAACATTTTGACCAAACCTCTTCAAATATTTTCTTATTTTGACTTTCATTATTTTGTGCTGTCTTGGTTTTCTTCTTCTCTGACCATTTGACAACTCCTTTATGTTCTTTTTTTTGTCAGCTTTTTTTTTTTTAATTGTATCTTTCCAAGACCCCTACTCTTTGAATTCTTTATATTTTCTGTGCCAGTGATAAGATTTATATTCTCAGTCTAAATCACTTGATTTCAGACCCAGCTTCCCTCTTGACATACCCACTTGGGCATTTTAGAGGTATTTGGTATTAGTTCCTATTGCTCCTGTAACAAATTACCATAAACATAATGCCTTAAAACAATACAAATTTATAGCTTTTTACAGTTCTGAAGGCTCTGAAGGAGAATCTGGGTTTTGTTTGTTTGTTTTTTGCTTATTTTAGCTTCTAGTAGTCTTCTGTATTACCTGGTTCGTGGCCTCTTCCTCCATCTTCAAAGTGCATCATTCCACTCTCAGGTTCCATCATCACATTGTCTTCTTTTCTCTGCAGTCAATTCTCCCTGTGCTTCCTTATAAGAAATAAGGACGCCTGTGGTTATATTTAGGGCTCACCTGGGTAGACTAGGCTACTCTCCCCATTTCAGGATTCTTAATTTATTTACAGCTGCAAAGTTCTTTTGCCATATAAGGTAACGTTCACAGGTTCCAGGGATTAGGACCTGGATATCTTTGGAACCCATTATTCAGCCCACCACACATTTGAAGCTCCTCATGTTCAAGACTGAAGACCTCACCTTCCCACCCAAAGAGTGGTTTCTCTATTGGTTTGCAAAGGGCAGAGCTGGGGAGACATCTTTGACAGTCACTTCTTTGCTGTGTCATATCTAGTGTGTCTCCAAGTTCTGACAATTTTATGTCCTGAATATTTTTTCAGATCCTTTTTCTTTACTTTTTTCTAATCAGCTCCACTGTTACTAGTTTAGTTTATTGTTTATTTGGAATAGTACAGAAGCGTAACTGGTTTCTTTCAGTAACCCTCTGAGAAAATGAAACAGAAACAAAAACGCCAAGCCCCCTCTGCCCTGAAAAGATAAATCGATAACTTTCCTGTTACTACTTTAGATCCTTCAGTGATTTCCCAAAGCCTTTAGTGTAGGCTTCAAGGCTCTGCATAATCCAGCTATAGCTCATTTGTCCAGTCTCATCTTTATTTTTTTCTTTTCCTTTCTGTGTTTAGCATTATTAGCTTTCTTCATTGGAAAGGGCGACTCTTAAGGGATTTTGTTGTTGCCTTTAAACTTGTTTTACAGATTTTAGCTCAATGTGACTTTGAGGAACACTTTGTTCTCTAGATCAGGATCCTTTGTTCTCTTTCTCAGTGTATTTATTCGTTCTATTCTGACGACTTGTCACAGTTTATAATTAGATATTTGTTTAGATTACTGTTTGCCTCTCCCTATTAGACTGTAAACTTCCAGGGGCCAAGAGTGGGTCTGGTTTGCTATATCTATATTTAGGACAGTGTCTGACATGTAATAAACAGTAAACTTTTATTCAATGAGTGATACCAATTTTCCTATAATTCCTGTTTTTTATTTATATGAGTCCACTCTTCTACTTCAGTCTTCTTAAGTTAAATACTTTTTTTAATGTTTATTTGAGAGAGAGAGAGAGAATGTGTGCATGTGCGTGCAAGTCGGGGAGGGGCAGAGAGAGAGGGAGACACAGAATCTGAAGCAGGTTCCGGCCTCTGAGCTGTCTGCACAGAGCTTGTCACAGTGCTTGAACCCATAAACCACGAGATCATGACCTGAGCCCAAGTCGGTCACTTAACCGACTGAGCCGCCCAGGCGTCCTAGTTACAGATTTTTAAAAGCTCAGAGCAGGAGCTAATACTCTGGATGTCATCTGTTTAGTACAGAGTATTATCTCCCTTAGTATGCAAAGTAAGGGCGTATGTTGTGGGTTTGGTTCCAGACCACCATAATAAAGCAAGGGAAATTAATGTTTTGATTTCCCAGTGTATATAAAAGTTATGTTTGCACTGTACTGTAGTCTGTTAAGTATGTAATAGCAATATGTCTAAAGAAACAATGTACATACTTTAAAAATACTCTATTGCCAAAAAATGCTAACTGCCGTCATCTGTGCTTTCGGCAAGTCGTAATCTTTTTGCTGGCAATGGGTCTTGATGTGGATGGCTGCTGATTGATCAGAGTAGTAGTTGCTGAAGGTTGGGTGGCTGGCAATTTCTTGAGACAGCAGTGAAGTTTGCCACATTGATTGACTCTCTCTTTCACAAACAATATCTTTGTGCCATGTGATGCTGTTTGATAGCATTTTACCCACAGTAGAACTTCTGTCAAAATTGGAGTCTAACTTCGCAAACCCTGCTGCTGCTTTATCAACTAAGTTTCTGGAACATTCTAAATCCTTGTCATCATTTTGACAGTCTGCACAGCATCTTCACCAGTAGCAGATTCCATCTTAAGAAACCACTGTCTTTGCTCATCCATCAGAAGCAGCTCCTCATCCGTTCAAGTTTGATCATGAGATTGCAGCCATTCAGTCCCATCTTCAGGCTCCGCTTCTCATTCTGGTTCACTTGCTGTTTCCACCACATCCATAGCTACTTCCTCCACTGAAATCTGGAACCCCTCAAAATCATCCATGAGGACTGGATTCAACTTATTCCAAATTCCTGTTAATATTGTATTTATACCTTTTCGTATGAATCACTAATCTTCCTTTTTTTTAAATTTATTTTGAGAGAGAGCATGTGCACGTGAGCAAGCAGGGGAGGGGCAAAGAGACAGAGAAGCCCCATCAGGCTCCATGCTGTCAGTGTAGAGCACGACGGGGGGCTTGATCTCATGAATCTTGAGATCATGACCTGAGCTGAAATCAAGAGTCAGATGCTTAACTGACTGAGCCGCCCAAACACCTCATGAATGTTCTTAATGGCATCTAGCAATGGTGAGGCCTTTCCAGGCTTTCCATTTACTTTGCCCAGGTCCATCAGAGGAATCACTATCTGTGGTGGCTACATAGCCTTACAAAATGTTTTTTTTTTTTTTTTTAAATAATAAGACTTAAAAATTGAAATGACTCCTTGATCCATGGACTGCAGAATAGATGTTGTGTTAGAAGGCATGAAAACAATATTTATATCATTGTACATCTCCATTAGAGAACTCTTGGGTAGCCAGGTACATTGTCAGTGAGCAGTAATATTTTGAAAGGTATCTTTTTTTCTGAGCAGTAGGTCTCAACAGTGGGCTTAAAATATTCAGTAAACCATTGTAAGCAGATGTGCTGTCATCCAGGCTTTGTGTTTCATTTATAGAGCACAGGCAGAATAGATTTAGGGTAGTTTTCAAGGGCCCTACGATTTTTGGAATGGTAAATGAGCTTTGGTTTCAACTTAGAGTCACCAGCTGCATTACCCTCTCATAAGAGAGTCAGCCTATCCCTTGAAGCTTAGAAGCCAGTCACTGACTTCTCTAGCTATGAGAGTCCTAGATGGCAGCTTCTTTCAATATAAGGCTATTTTGTCTACATCGAAAATCTGTTATTTACTGTAGCCACCTTCATTAATTGTCTTTGCTGGATCTTCTGGATAAACTTGCTGCATCTTCTACATCAGCACTTGCTGCTTCTTTTTCCTTAAATCTCATGAACCAGCCTCCTCCTGCAGCTTCCTTAAGTCTCTTATCCTTCACAGAATTGATAAGAGTTGGCCTTTGCTCTGAGTTAGGCTGTGGCTTAAAGGAATGTTGTCTGGTTTGATCTTTTATCCAGACCACTACAACTTCCATTGTATCAGCAGTAAAGCTCTCTTCCTTATCATTTGTGTGTTGCACTGTAGCAGCACTTTTAATTTCCTTCCAAAAATTTTCCTTTATTCACAACTTGGCTGTTTGGTATAAGAGGCCTAATTTTTGGCCTGTCTTGGTTTTTGACCTGCCTTCCTAACTGAGCTTAATAATGTCTAGCTCTTGAGGGTGCTTAGGTGGCTCAGTTGGTTGAGTGTCCGACTTTGGCTCAGGTCATGAACTCACAGTTCTGTGGGTTTGAACTGTTGGGCTCTGTGCTGACAGCATGGAGCCTGCTTCAAATTCTGTCCTGTCTCTCTCTCTGCCCCTTCCCTGCTCAACACGGTCTCTCTCTCTCAAAAAAACCATTAAAATAATAATAATCTCTTGCTCTTGATTTAAAATGAGAGACCTGTGACCCTTCCTTTCACTTAAACACTTAAAGGCCATTGTAGAGTCATTAAATGAACTAATTGTAGTTTTGTTGTGTCTGGGGAATAAGGCCTAAGCCTGAGGAGAAGAGAGAGGGATGGGGGCAATAGCTGATCAGTAAAGCAGAACACACACAATATAGATTGTTAACTGTCTTGTGTGGTGTGGTTTGTAGTGCCTCAAAACAATTATAGTAATGACATCAAAGAGCATTGATCACAGATCATCATAACAAATAAAATAATAAAGAAAAAGTTTGAAATACTGTGAGAATTACAAAAAATTTGCTTACAAAGTGAGCAAATGTTAGAAAAGTGGTGCTGATAGGCTTACTCTTGGCAGGGTTGCCTTAGACCTTCAATTTGTAAAAAGTCAATTATCTATGAAGCATAATATCTGTGAAATGCAGTAAAGTGCAGTACAATAAAATGATGTGTGCTAGTATACAAGATCTAAGACATAGGCTAAACCACCATAACAAAGAGATGTCGCATACAGTGGCTGGAGCAAAATAAAAGTTTCTCTGGAGTCATAAATCCAGAGGTTAAGCAACTTTGTTCTGTTACATTATGTCATCCAGGATTCTCCTTTCCTTTTAAGTTTTGCCAGTCCCTTTGGTTGTGTTGTCTGCATAGTTGAACCTGGCTCTCAAGACAGAAAGAGGAAGTAGAGAGCTGCTTACTTATAAAGGCATGCTCTGGAAATTACATATGTAACTTGTACTAAGATCTCATTGACCAGAACTTAGTTCCAGGCCACACTTGGCTGCCGAGGAGCCTAGCTCATTGGCTATATGCCCAGGAAGTTCTTTTTCTAAAAAAGAAGGGTAGAATTAGTAGTTTGTTTGGCATAGGTGTCACACAGTTGGTACATGTTGAATTTCTGGTCATAAATGCTGTCCATCTTCTAACTTGTGCACTTAATTATTTAAATGCTTTATAAACATTAGCATTTATGAACATTTTTACATCAGTGGTACACCGTTCATCAGCTTTACTACTTTTTTTTTTTTTTTTTTTTGGCCACAGTTTAATGGCTGGTTTTTACATCCTTTCTAGCCACAGGATAAATTATAAGTTTATAATATTACATTTTTTATATAAAAAATAATTCAAATCCCTATTTTTAGGTTTACTTCCTTTCTCTTTCCAAATAGGAAAGGATGCTTATATTTATTCATGTCACATATTAATTATCCTAGGTGTTTGCATTTTAAGTTGTCTTCAAGTTCATTGCTGTTGATTTAATGGGATTAAATTAGGTAAACTTCAAACACTGTGATATAAAAATATTCAGTCTTACTTTGTGTGTAATGTGAATTCCTTCAATTAATAATGCATTAAGAGTTGCATAATCTCCAAGCTATCAAAAGTGGCACATAGCAGTGTGCTTTTTCAGGATTAGTCTTGAGTTCTGTAAGCTTTAAATTGTAATGTGTCTTTAGCGTAGTTCTTAACATAAAATGCCCCTATTCTGTATATTTGAAAGCCTTTCTTGGTAAAGGAATTTCTAATAATTGGGAATAGTTGGTGGGGGTGTTGTAGGGAGACTGATATTTATTACTCCTGAAAGCATGCAATTCCTAGAACTGGTACTGAAGGTTAGTAAATCTCCGTTAGTTGTTTTAGGGTGCCTGGCTAAGAAAAGTTAGAATAATGCTTAGAAAGCTTCCCTACTTCTCCTTTATCTGCATCCCGTGATCATCTTCTTTCCCAATCTGCCCCCTCTGACTTTTCATAGCATGATGATCATTCATACAAATGATGGGAAGGTAACTCATACAAATACATATGGAAAGTAATTTTGTCCTGGGAAGTTGCTGCTTAATGATCATATAAGGTGATTTTCGGAAAGATTTGTAAGGAGTTAAGAAATCCCCGATATTTGAGAATAGGATCTAAGCCCTTTTTTTGTTGTTGTTGTTTGTATTGTGTATGTATAGGCGTGCTATTAAATTGTCTACAGGAAAAAATAGTGGGTTCTGAAAATGTTGCTAAAGAACTAATAGTAAAGAACTGTGTAAAAAATGCTAGATGGTCTGGGGCGCCTGGGTGGCTCAGTTGGTTGAGCATCCGACTTCAGCTCAGGTCATGATCTCGCAGTACAAGGGTTCGAGCCCCATGTTGGATTCTGTGCTGACAGCTCAGAGCCTGGAACCTGCTTCAAATCTGTGTCTCCCTCTCTCTCTGCCCCTCCCCCCCTCACACTGTCTCTCTCAAAAATAAACAAACATTAAAAAAGTTAAAAAAAAAACTAGATGGTCATTTATGCCTTGTATTGAGGCAAAAGGATATTTAAAACAATCCCAATTGATTCTTAGTTTTTTTTTTTAATGTTCAATAGTGACCTGCCTTATAAAGGTACAGCTGTATATTAGGCCTTTCAATCTAATCTGCACCATAACTAAGATAAGTGAATGTTTGGTTACTGATCCAAGGTGGAAATTCTGCTTAGAATTCAGCATTTTTAGTTTAGTCATTTGTATGCATGGATCTGTCTTTATCCTTGAGAAACATTTTACTTATTTATTTCTTTGTTTATTTTTAAGTTTATTTGTTTATTTTGAGAGAGAGGGTGCAGGGAAGGGGCAGAGAGAGAGAATCCCAAGCAGGCTCTGCACTATTAGTGGGCTCGAATCCATGAACTGTGAGATCATGACCTGAGCTGAAACCAGGTTGGACACTTAACCAACTGAGCCACGTAGGTGCCCTGAGAAACATTCATTTTAAATTGGAGGTGGGAAGGGGCACCTGGCTGGCCTTAGTTGGTTAAGTGTCTGACTTGGTTTCACCTCAGGTCATGATCTCATAGTTAGTGGGTTCGAGCCTCACATTGGGCTCTGTGCTGACAGGTCAGAGCCTGGAGCCTGCTTTGGATTCTGTGTCTTCCTCTCTCTCTGCCTAAGAAAATACAAGAAGTGACATAGAAGAATAATATCAGATTGTATCAAATCAATTGGTAGATTCCGTTAAAATTTTTTTTAAAGTTTAAAATTCCAATTAGTTATCATACAGTGTAATACTAGTTTCAGGTGTACTAGTAGATTCCATTTGAATGCTTGGATTCTCTGGGCTGCAAATTGGTATAAAATATGCCCTAAATTCACTAGAGAGTTGATGTAAAGAAAAGTCTCTGTGTTTCAGAAAAGGAAAAGATGAAGGGTGATCAGGAAGGTTTCCAGAAAAAAAGAACTGATCTTTGAAAGATAAGATTTGGGTTGATAGAAAAGAGGACATTCCAAGTATGGCATATTTAAGAGAAAAATCATTGTAGGTAGAAGTAAGTTTGGCATAAGTTGGGTGGACAAAAAGATCAGTTTGCCTAGGGTAGAGGATCTTACATGCAAGTAACTGGGAGGGAGATTGGGTTTGATAACAGCCTGGTATCTTGCCTGATATGAAGGTTTTCACTAGGGAATACAAAATGGATGTGGAAGATTAATCTGACGGTGGTCTCTCTCTCTCTCTCTCTCTCTCTCTCTCTTTTTTTTTTTAAATTTTCTCTGCCCTGCCAGTTTTTTTATTTGCCGATTTTTTTTTTCCAAAATAAATATCAGTTTAGAGTGTTTTCAAAGTATAAAAAGTCATTCTCAGAGAAGTTTAAGTGTATCTTAATGTCTTCAATGTTTCTTTGAGATGTTGGGATCATAGACTAACTTGCACTTTGAAATTTCTGTTTGTGGCACTTACCATATTAAATGTGTTTGTCAGTGTGCGAGAGCATCTTTCTGTAACTATGGGCTTTATCCAAGGTACAGAATGTTGAGTTCATAGTATGTAAAAGAAATAGCAACATTGGAAACAATACTGTTTTATAATTCTTTAATTATATTATAGCGTACTTCAGTCCTTTATCCTCCCTCTTTCGTTTTATCTCAGGTCAACAGGACATACTGCTGTGGCACCTACCGAGCAGGTCCCATGCGGCAGATAAGTCTTGTTGGAGCAGTAGATGAAGAAGTTGGTGATTATTTCCCAGAGTTCCTTGATATGTTAGAAGAATCACCATTTCTGAAAGTGAGTGTTAATTCCAATTATTAGAGTTCTGATCATTATTTAAGTGGACACTTTCTGTGAAAAAAATGTTAAGTTAATTTTGTCTAGTAAAATTACATTTTATCCAGTGTTTTGAATAGGAATGTTTAAAAAATTGGTTCAGAATAATTAACTTCAATGATTCTTTTTTACATATAAATTACTATCTAATATAGCATTTATTCATATACAAAATCAACTTCCTAGAGCTTTATTTTGGGTGGTAGTGGGATTAACTTGTAAATAGTCAAAAAGATTTTTTTTAACGTGACTCATTTATCTGACTTCTAGATGACTTTGCCCTGGGGTACACTTTCCAGCCTCCGACTCCAGTGTAGGTCCCAGAGTGATGATGGGCCTATCATGTGGGTTAGGCCAGGAGAGCAGATGATCCCTACAGCAGATATGCCAAAGTCACCCTTCAAAAGACGACGGTAAACATTTATTTTTCCCAAATAAGCAAAAGCACTTTTTAAAAATTTGGTTGCTAATAAAAATGATTGAGACCTGAACACAGTTTGAAAACCATTTTAAGAGCTATCTTAAATAAATCTTTAGTGGTCAGTTTCTTAGTCCAGCCTTCTCATTAGTCACCAGAGTGAGGCATCCTTCTAAAAAACAACTCTACTTTTTGCCTGTTTTCTTAAAACCTGGGTCCTAACTGCTTACAAGGTGAAAGTCCAAACTTCTTTGTGTGGTCTACAAGGATCTTTCATAATCTGGCCCCAAAAGTTCTTCTAGCTAGATCAGTTTATAGTTACTCCAGCCATGCAGAGTTCACTTTGCAAACTGTGGTCTTTGACAACTCTGTGCTTTTGCACTGTTCTTTTTATTTGGAATGGCTTCTCCCCCATTTTCCTTTCTCCCTGACAGGCGCTTAATAAGTTTTCAAAACTAAACTTAGATGTCACTTCCTTTGTGAAGCATAGACAATTAATTGTTCCCTTCTCTGTGCTCACACATCATTCTTCATTAATGATCTGTTTACATGTTTTTGGTTTTTGCTAAATTTTGAGCTCTGAGGACAGTGACTGTTTTATTCTTCTCAATCTCCATGGCACATGAGCAGGTGATCAGTCTTTGCTGAATGAAACCAGTAATGTATATCTCCTATAGTAATTCATACTGGGCTAACATATTTTGTGTTTCAGACACTTAAAACAAATGTAGATTAACTTATTCTGGTACTGTGAAAAATCTAATGAGACTGAAAATGATTCATATTTGTTTCGACTATGGAAATAGCAACCCCAGATAAGTACCCAGAAGTGCATTTTAATAGACTAGTGTAGACCTTACCTTAAAGCTCCCAGGGGAATGATGCTAAAGCTAAGTATGGAATAACCTTAGGTACTTGAGATACTGTGCGAAAGTACTTTGTAAAAACTATATGTGAATGCAAGGTGATGAAATGGTAGAACGTGGAGTAAACTAAAACTTCTGCACGTTGCTAGACCACAGCAGGTTTTGTACATCATGATGATGAGTCTTGAAATTCTAAATTCTTAAGTACTGTATGTATACAGTACTGTGATCTTTCCACAAAGGAAGCGACCACTGTTTGTTTCTTGATTATTACAAACTTTTAGAAAAATCAGATAATAGTAAAAAAACAAAGGCAAAATATACCCATAATCCCACCCATTGAGGCATATCAGCCTTTCAGATTTTAGTTTGTGTTATACTCATAAACTTTATACACAAATGAGCTTATTCTTTATGTGATGTTTACTTTTAAACTTGGTTTTTTTAATCCCTTAAGTTTATGTGTTCTATTAGATGCACTTATATCATCATTTCTAAATGACTACTTTGTTCTCACTGAGTGGTTGTATCAGGATTTATTTAACCAGTTCTTTTTTAGTGTAAATTTTGTGACAAACATGACAGTGGTATGCTGGAGCCAGCTCACAGGGCCATTATTAGCCTCCCTGTTCCACATAGAATGAGGTCACATTAGTTGCTTGAAATTGGCCATGTTGGGAGTATTTATACCACAGAAATAAGCAAATCAGCTACAGTCAGCCGTCTTCCCCCCAAACCGTTTGTTTGGAAATGTATAACACATCACTGATTGTGGGGTACCTGCTGGCTGGCTTGTTGGCTGACTACATGGATGGCTGGTTGGTAGGGAGACACAGAATCCAAAACAGGCTCCAGGCTCTGAGCTGTCAGCACAGAGCCTGACGCGGGGCTCAAACTCACAGACCGTGAGATCATGACCTGAACTGAAGTCGGACACTTAACTGACTGAGCCACCCAGGTGCCCCATTAACATTTTTTTAAATTTTGTTGATCTGATTGGGCAGAAATGTCTCATTTTAATTAGTTTTTCTTTGAGGGTTTGTGTTTCTTTTGTGATTCCTTTTTCATTTTACCCATATTTCTACTAGGCTGTTTTTTATTTAAAATTCTCTGTAGGACTATTAACTATTTTTTTTAATGTTGCACATTTTCCTCATTCTTTTTTAGCTTCAGTTTTATCTTTACTCAACCCCTCCCCCACCAACCCTCCCATTTATTTTTCCTTACAGAGATTTTTATATGTTGTCAGATCTGTCTTTTCCTCTGAGGTTTCTATCCTACTGGCAGGCTTAGAAATGCCTTTTCTCATTATTATAAAATATTCATCTATATTTTCTCCTAGTACTTTTGTGATTTCAGTATTTACATGTTTTACTTACATGGTATTGATTTCAGGACAGAGGGAGAGATTGATCAATTTTTCCAAGTAGTTAGGCACCTGTACCAACATCATTTGCTTAATAATTTATTTTTTCTCCACTAAGATGAGGGGCTATCAAATTTTATTTTTATTGGGGTTAAATATTCTTAAGCAAAGTATCCAAAGGCACTTTGAACTAGAGTGAATAATTCAGAACTTAAAACGCTAACGTCATCTTTTTGTGTTAATGAGAATGCTCTATTGCTGAAAATAGTGAAATCACTGTGAGAAGTGTCGGGTGATCAAGGGCACTGCTAATGAAGATGGCCTTTGAATTTATGGACTTTGAAGAAATACATGCACAGGGTTTTAAAAAATCAAATAGTACGGTAGGGTTTGTAATGAAAAATCCTGGCCACCTTTCCCTCCAGATGCAGATACCTTTTTACCAGAGGCAAAAACCATTTCTGTTTTTAATGTCTTTTGTTTTAAGACTTTGGCAGGAAATTTGCCAATTTCTTGGTATGACAGATTAGGACTCCTTCCCTTCACTTTGTCTCCCATTAGTTAAATGACTCTCTACTTTCTTCCTCCTCCTTTCTACTTTTTGTCAGCTGTGCTTATGCATTGTTGAGGTTAATTCATATTGTGCTTTAAAGCCATAATTAGGTTTTATATGCTTTATCAATAGGTGTATTCTAGGATTTGAAAACCAGTAAATGCCATTTATATTATGGGAAGGTAAGTTTATGCAGACCCAACCAATAGGCTAAAAAGTTACATTCTAAAGTTCCAATGTTACTTATTACTCAAAGGGGTAATATACAAAAGAATCTTTCCTATATTTCACCTAGATACTGAAAATCATGCTACATTTTAAATAGTTTCATGTTTGGACTGTGTTTTTTTTTTTTGTTTGTTTTGTTTTGTTTTTAATCTGTTTTCCCTGCAGTTTCTGATTGCCCCTCTTTTGAAGGGGGACATACACTTTTCTTGACCATATCCCTAATATCTTCTATTCTCTTTTTTGCTCCAAATACATTTCTTTCTTCTAGAATCACCCTTTCTCTATGGCTTTGACTTTGGCTATGGTTTTTTTTTTTTATATAGTTGTTTTTGTTTTTTGTTTTTTTGAGAATGTTGATAGTTACCTTGCTTTCTGTGCTTTTATCATATCCTCAAGAATCCAAAACTTTAATCATACTGTATGCTCTAACACATAACTTTTTTACCTGGAAGTCTTTTGGAGCTCTGTGTTCTCTTCAATGCGAAAAGCTTTTTTCACAGTTATCAACGTAGGACCTCCCACTTCATGCATTTCTGTATTAACCTACAGTTGTCTTCTTGGGTTTATTTCCTTCTTTTGATTTAGCACATTCTCAAGTAACATTCTAAGAAAAGGAAGAAAAGGAATATTCTCAGAAATATTCTGAGTCATGATATGTCTGAAAATTCCTTTTTTTCTCATGAAATAGGATTGATAGCTTAACTGGATTTCAGAGGATGTATTTTCCCTTAAAACTTGTAGCTTACTACAGTGTTTTCTGGTATCTAATATTGTTTATGAGAAGTCTTAATGCCAATGTAATTTTTTTTTTTTATAGGTAACCTATTTTCCTCTCTGAAAGCTTAGTTTCACAATGATACATCTTTGGGTCTTTCATTCTTATTATTATATTTAATCTTTCTTGTGATTTGATAGGTCCTAGAAAGATACTCCTTTCATTTCTGGGAATTTTTCTTGCTTAACTGCTTTGGCAATCTCTTCATTTTCTGTTACTTCTTTCTGAAACTACTGTTGACGGAGTAATAGATCTCCCAGTTTGATTATCCTCATATTTCTTATTATCTGTTTGCTTTTGATTTGGGGGTATGCACTCGACTTTTTTCTTTGGAATTCTTACATTTTAGCATTGTTTATTTTGGTCTTTGTCAGGCTGCTACAGGCTGTCTTCACATATTTGGTGATTTGTGGTTGACACATTCATATTTAGAAATAAAGCATTGGGCTTACCGGACGTTCTATTTATACTTCAGTGAGGCTTATCACTAGGTAGGCTTCACTTTAGAGTTAATAGGCATAGAATTGGACATGAAAGGGTATGGCCACATGCCAGAGGATTACATTAGTTCTATGAATATGGTAAGTTTAGTGTGTTTAGAGAACATGAAGGGTTTTTTTGTTTCTGTTTTTCTGAAAGTTTATCAGGATGCTTTTGGCTACAAGCAGCAAAAATTTGATTCAAACTGGTTCATAAAATATTATCTTATGTATTAAGAAGTCTAGAGAGCTTGGCTCTTGGCACCAAATATATATATATGGTCAGTGATTCAGTACTTTCATCAAGGAATTGGGTCTTTTTCTCTGCTGTCATATTCTTTGCCTGGGCTTTGTACTCACAGTGGCTTTCTTTATGGTTGCTGGATGATTATTGTGGTCTAGGTATCACATATGGATCTAGTTATATGCAATAGAAGAAAAAAAGCATCTTTTCTTCTGTCATACAAGCTAGGAAACTTCCCAGAAGTCTCCTTAGCAAATTTCCTCTCTTACTGCTGGCCAGAGTCAGTTTGTGTCCATTTTTTTTTTTCAATATATGGAATTTATTGTCAAATTGGTTTCCATACAACACCCAGTGCTCATCCCAACAGTTGCCCTCCTCAATACCCATCACCCACCCTCTCCTCCCTCCCACCCCCCATCAAGCCTCAGTTTGTTCTCAGTTTTTAAGAGTCTCTTATGCTTTGGCTCTCTCCCACTCTAACCTCTTTTTTTTTTTTTTTTCCTTCCCCTCCCCCATGGGTTTCTGTTAAGTTTCTCAGTATCCACATAAGAGTGAAAACATATGGTATCTGTCTTTCTCTGTATGGCTTATTTCACTTAGCATCACACTCTCCAGTTCCATCCACGTTGCTACAAAAGGCCATATTTCATTTTTTCTCATTGCCACGTAGCTCTCCATTGTGTATATAAACCACAATTTCTTTATCCATTCATCAGTTGATGGACATTTAGGCTCTTTCCATAATTTGGCTATTCTTGAGAGTGCTGCTATAAACATTGGGGTACAAGTGCCCCTATGCATCAGTACTCCTGTATCCCTTGGGTAAATTCCTAGCAGTGCTACTTCTGGGTCATAGGGTAGGTCTATTTTTAATTTTCTGAGGAACCTCCACACTGCTTTCCAGAGCGGCTGCACCAATTTGCATTCCCACCAACAGTGCAAGAGGGTTCCCATTTCTCCACATCCTCTCCAGCATCTATAGTCTCCTGATTTGTTCATTTTGGCCACTCTGACTGGGGTGAGGTGATATCTGAGTGTGGTTTTGATTTGTATTTCCCTGATGAGGAGCGACGTTGAGCATCTTTTCATGTGTGTTTGTGTCCATTTTTAAATCAGTTACTGGCAAGGGGAATGCGTTTGCCACAGTTTGTCAGGATTCATCAGGATCTACCTTTGAAACTTGTAAATGAGGTCACTTATGGGGCAGGAGCAGATACCTAATGAGAATCAGAGTTCTGTCAGGGAAATAAATAGGATAGATGGATGCTGAGTGGATCAATCATAGCATGGGGGTAGATGCCAGACCTCATTTCTACTCACAGGGGTGGTGGGTGCCTGGTTTATTTGCAGAATTTCACTTTAATTCCCCCTTTCTCAGTCTTACTACATTTCTGTCTGTCAACATCATGATAATGGGCTTTTTTTTTTTTTTCTTTTTTTTTTCTTTTTTGCACCTATTAGTCTTCAAGGTCTTTTGGGCAGGCCAGCTGCCTTTTTAGTTGCTATTCTCTTCTAGTGTATTCCAGGCCTGTGGCTTTCTCTGCTCAGTTTTACTAGACACTTTTAATCATTTTCCATCTTCCAGAAATTTGTTGATATTGTTCATGCACTAATTCATTTCCTTTGTTAGTTCTTATTCATTCCTTTACTATCACCTTTAGATTATTATATTTAGAAATTCTTGAGCACATGAAAAAGCAGAAGATAATATACTAAAGTCTCATGTAGTCAATGTCAGCAGTTATCAACTCACAGCCAGTTATGTTTCATCTGTATTCTTATCCATTCGCCCATCTCCTCTCTCCCACCCCTACCATATTAGTTTGAAGCCTTTTACTTTCATTTTAATGTGGAAGGAGATCATGTACATGCTCAGTTTTCCATCTTGAATCAAGTCTGTTTTGAGAATTAAGATGACTGAGGGTGAAGAAACATACAGCCTTGAACTTTGAATTGTGTTTCCTATTGCTTGAAAACTAAATTTTGTAAATTGTAACACTACATTTGAGCCAAATAAAAAGTATAGCCTCTACATTATCATGACATCCCAAGAGAAGAAGGTAATGACATTGAGCATTACGGTATAGTGTGTTAAATGTTAATGATCAAAATCATGGAACCCTTATCAGTTCTGATCTTATTTAAAATTTGGTATTTTAGCAGACTTTTTCACCTTACTGCTATTAATACTTTCCTCCCCTCCCCCCTTTACTTCACAACCAAATCAACTCCAGATCAATGAATGAAATTAAAAATCTCCAGTACCTACCTCGGACCAGTGAACCCCGTGAAGTCCTCTTTGAAGATAGGACAAGAGCTCATGCTGACCATGTAGGTCAGGGGTTTGACTGGCAGAGTACGGCTGCTGTTGGGGTTTTGAAAGCTGTACAGTTTGGTGAATGGTAAGTTAATGAAACTCAGCTATAAGGTTGGTTAATGCTGTCTGAGAAAATGTGGACTCCATTTAAAAGTTTGGGGACTAATTTTTTTTTAGAAATTGTGGTAAAATACCCATAACATGAAATTAAAATGAAAAATCTTTGCCATTTTAAGTGTACATTTCAGTGGTGTTAAGTATATTTACATTGTTGCAAAGCAGATTTTGAGAGCTTTTTTGTCTTGCAAAACTGTAACTCTGAAACCAGTAAACCTTAACCCCTTTTCTCCTCTCTCCCCAGCTCCTGGTAGCCTTCATTGTACTTACTGTTTCTATGAATTTGACTACTTTAAATACCTCGTATAAGTGGAATCACACAGTAGTTCTTTTGTGACTGGCTTATTTTAGTTAGCATAATATCTTCAAGGTTCATCCATATTATATCATGTGTCATAATTTCCTTCCTTTTTAACGCTGAGTAGTATTACATTATATGTATATGGCACATTTTGTTTATCTGGTTTCACTCATCAGCGGACACTTGGGTTGCTTCCACCTTTTGGCTGCTCTGAAAAAACATCTCTTCATGTCTCTCCTTTCAGTCTTTTGGGTATATCCCCGGAAGTGGAATTGCTGGATCATTTGATAATTCTATTTTTAATTTTTGGAGGAACTGCTATACTATTTTCCACAGTGGCTGCACCCTTTTACATTCAGTTGGAATCCAAAGCTCAGAGCATGGAATTTAGTTTGTCTAAAAACTGTTTTGTTTTGTTTTTCATATCTATAACTTCAGGGCCTTCAGTATTACTATAGAGTTTGACCTTTTTTGGAAGCATAGTTCAATCACAGCTTGACAGTAAGTATTTCAAGTTAAAGATCATTCTGTCACCCCCCCCCCCCCCCCTCCAGTTTGAAAACTAGAAGGTGTGATAGTTATGTGGCTGGTATGTTTTCTCTCCACCGTGTTCCATCCTGATGACGACATTACAGGGTGGTGAAAGGATGCAGTTGCAACTAGTTTAGAATGAAACTGTTTTTAGTCACTGCTGTTTTTTGTAACAACTAATCTAATTTTCATTTTTTTAAACAGCTTTATTTATTTTTTAAATGTTGGTTAAAGAAGCAAATGTATATTCCTGTGTGTCTATTTCTGTGCTAGTAGGAGCATTTCCAGGAATAGGAGAACTGAAATTTGTCATCATTTTCCGTTATGAGATGCAGGTTTCTAAAACTTAATTTTGTTTATCTTAGGAGTGACCAGCCTCGCATAACCAAAGATGTGATTTGTTTTCATGCTGAGGATTTTACTGATGTTGTACAGAGACTTCAGTTAGACCTTCATGAACCTCCAGTTTCCCAGGTGAAACTTTTGCTTTTTTATTACCTTTTGAGTGAGATAACAGAAATAAGGATCTGTACCCAGTTTATTTTGCATTTGATCTTATAGTTGGATACATGGGATGGTAAATTTAATTTCAAGTGCTATTAAAAGCTGTGTGTGGAGAGTGTCAAAAATCATTAACACAGAGCTTCCCAAATAGAATGCTTGAGATCCCTTTAATCTTTGGGATACCCGGTTGGCCCAGATGGCCAGAGGGTCCGGACTGCTCAGTTCTGGCTGTAAAGAGTCTCAGCTGAGGACCCCTTGGAGTACTGTGTGCCCTCATCTATAAAAGGCAACATATAAATGTTGTCCTTAGTTGTGGCAAAGAATATGTTATTGATACTTAGCTGCACTTTGAAATAGTTGTTTAAATGATTCCTTAGGCTATCCTGACTTGAACCTGTACTTTGTTATCAGAGAGGTAGTAAAATATGAGGAAAAATGTTTCCCAAGCATTACAGGAAATTTTAGAAAGTTGTCTGATACTTAGTATTGCCTGCCTTTAATTTGGCCCTACTACTGTTTTCCTGTGCTAATTCTAATACTTTGTTTGACTGAATTACTACACTACATATTTTGAAGTCTCATATAACTTTTCTTTTTTCTGCAGTGTGTACAGTGGGTGGATGAAGCTAAACTAAACCAAATGAGGCGGGAAGGCATTCGTTATGCTAGAATTCAGCTGTGTGACAATGATATTTACTTCATCCCTAGAAATGTCATTCATCAGTTCAAAACAGTGTCAGCAGTGTGCAGCTTAGCTTGGCATATAAGGCTTAAACAGTACCACCCTGTTGTGGAAGCCACTCAAAACACAGAAAGCGGTTCTAGCATGGACTGTGATTTAACTGGAAAGCGAGAATTAGAAGTTGACTCCCAGTGTGTGAGGGTAAAAACTGAATCTGAAGAGACATGCAGAGAGATGCAGCTTTTGACGACTGCTTCATCGTCCTTCCCTTCATCAGAACTTAATCTACAGCAAGATCAGATGACTCCACCTATTCCAGTTTTAAAGGTGGAAAGTAGACTGGACTCTGACCAGCAACACAATCTACAGGAACATTCGAGCACTCCTGTGTGATATGTACATATTCAAACACATTTTTTAACTTTTTTAAATTTTGATGTGAAGTTATAGTTTTATAACTGGCTTAAGTTAAGTTTTATTGGAGAAATCTTGCCTATAATTCTATAAAGAGAAATGACATTCCACAAATGTCAAGCATATCTTTTTTACACAGATTATGCAAAGTTAAGAGTTGTATCTTATCCCGTTAGTACAGTATGTAATAGTGGGTCTGCTGCTACTTTCTGTTTTAAGGTGTGAGGTAACAATTCAATCTCTTCTTCAAATCAAACTGAGAATTCTCTGGAATAACAGATTCTTATTTGGTAAATTATTCACTTCCCTTAATTTTATCTTGCCTCGTCTCTTGCCATATTTGCTGTTTTTATGATAGAAGGTCAGATTTATGCTTTAGTACTTGTGTCTTTATGGCACAGCTTCAATTTTCTACAGTAAAAATGGCATAGGTTGCAGGAAAGTGTTCCTGCATCTTGTACGTGGGCAAGTAAGTTCCAACCATAAAGAACAGGTAGTTTCTAAGGAAAATCCAGTGGCTCTCTGGTTTCTTAACAAAAGAGAAAGCACAGCACTTTCTGATCCAAACTGTCTTTTTTTTTGTATCTGTTATTTAAAGCCCAGTGGATATTTCAATTAAAAATATCTAAAGATGAATAGTCCTTGGTCATTCATTATCCATGGTTCATTAATCTCTTCTAGAAACATGGTTAACTATGGAAGATAATTGGGTAAAAGAGATAATGTTGACATGATACTCTATCGTTCTGCTACCTAGCATCCTCACACTTTGTGTGGATACTTTTGCTTCTTAAACTGATCATGAGTATCAAACCTAGAGAATGATATCAGTCTTTCTGATGAGGCTGCCATATTTTGTGCATGAAACTTAGGAAAAACTTTTTTTGTCACTTGGCTTCAATCTTTTCATGATAAAGATCTGTTGAGACACTTTGATTCACAGTTTTAACTGGTGAATACTTGGGTTTATTTACTATTACTGTGTGTTGCTACGGTCTAACAACGATTATGGCACTAGACTTCATCCTAGAGTTTCAGGTAACCTAATGCTTAGTGCCTGAGTATTTAAAATTTTTTTTTCAAACAGGCACAGTTCATATAGCTAGTGTAGTCTTAACTTTCTATTATTTTAGAATGTTAACATGATACACATTTCACTTTCTCTTAGTTAATAATACAATAGGCCTTTTGTTCATTAAAGGAAGAGTATTCCCCACACCTAAGACCAGATTCTTGTATCTACCTGGTTATAGTGCAATTTGGAGATTTTTTTCCTGGAGGGTGAGATTTGGAATATTTACATTAACATAGGCAAAAAAAAAAAAAAAGATGCTGCTTTATTATGTCTGTCACCATGAAAACTTAGCTGCATCTTTTGAAATATCAAATATGAATTTTCTCTAAAATATTCTGAAATAGGCTAAATCTTATATAAATATTACTTTGTGCAATATTGTTGTGTAGTTTAAATGCATATTAGCAAAGTATAGAGGTCACTGTGTAAACCGATAGAAAAGTAACCATCAGCAAATACTGCAGTGATTAGTTAGAATCTGTATTATTCCTTATATATATGTATATGTATGTATTCTCTGTTACAAAGGATGAAGACAAATAGAGAAACATTTCAATGTAAACCATTTATGAATTGGAAGTGATGTTGGTTTTAGTTATCTTTGTAAATAAGGTAATTAGAATGGTATGAAAAGTAATGTGATTATTGCAGGGGTGTTTTAAAATCTTGGGTATAAATTCTAGGGTGAATTCTAGTTTATCAAGACTAGTTTTTAAAGGGACCTGCCTTTGAGGGTGTTTTTGTTATTTTGGAGGGGGGAGGGGTTAATCACAAAAGTATGTGGATTTAGGTTTTCTCTGTTTTTGTTTTTCTGTCCAGAAGAATTTCATAGAGCTTTACTAGGCTGTGCAAAGTAGAATTCTTCTCAGGCAACATTTGCTTTTTAAAATAATCATGAAGAACAAGGTTGTTAAAGCAAAAACTTTTTTTTTTTTTTTTTTTAAATTTTTCTTGTCTTCCAAGATCCGATTTCCCCATCTCCCACTTGCCATCCAGCAGATGCCATCTGTCATCTAAGCTGGTCATTACTAATAAACAAGGAGACTGTCTCCTGACAGCCAGCACTGTGTATAATCACTCAGGAACCAGCGGATCTGCAAAGACCTACAATCAAAAGCAAATCCCCATTTTCCTTTTCCAAAACATTCTACCCTCACCTCCAATATAAACACGTGAAAAGAGTATACAAATGTTTAAAATCATGTACTAATAAATTCATTGTATGTTAGAATTGCAATAGAATGGAGAGAGAAACATTTAGCTAGTCATGTATCTGGAAACTGAATGTCCTATGTGAGTATTAGATTTAATAGCATGCTTTAAAGACTGATGAATATAAAAGCTCAAGTTTTGAGTTTATTACTGCTTTCAAAGTTGTATCCTAGTTTAGTGATACAAATGATTGCAACTTTTCTAAATCTTGAAATTACTTGGTTTGGTGGAGTGAGGCATGGAGCAATCTGGCGTCTTCTGATTTGTAAAGTAGTGATGGCAGTGAAGTTGTAACTGAAATTTAAGCTGATCTTCCTTTTTGGTATATTATCTGTTGTGCCAACTCTTTGAGATTACTTGCAGAACGTGGCTGTAAGTTTGAGTATTTTGTGGAGCAGAGGGATATTTTAAAAATGTGCTTATGGAAAGGACCCGATAAACGAATATTCCTAACTTAGTAACTAGAATGATTTTATGGTATTCATAAATAAGGATAAAAGTCTTCCCCCTGCCCCAGAAGTCATTCTGTAATTACCAATATATGTTAGGAGTAGGATTATGATTCAAAGAGGTATCCCAAATTCATAAAGCAATAATAATAAAAACCTACATATTAGTTTTCCCCTCCAAATTTTTAACTCTTTAAAAATGAATCCCTAAGCTTAATTGTACTTTCAATTTGCTTATTCAGTACTTAGGATTTGTTTCACTTAACTTTATTATTTTTAATTAAAATCTTGAAAGGTGCCCTTTCCCCTTGGAGACAGTTGGAATATCAGTTGACTAACATTACAAGCTCTTGTAGGGGGAAAATGGAGCTTGTTAAATAAAATCCTTTACCAAACCTTAGGAAAAGATGTCTTGCAACATCTTGCATCAGTCTTAATAGGCATAAAGTTCACACTTAATGCCTGGAGAAACTTTTGCTTATTGCCTTTCCCTCTATAAATAGTGTCTAGAATGAAAACTAATTTAGAAACAAGACTCAAAGATTCAAGAAAACCCTTAGTGAATATATTCTTGATCATTAATATTAGCCCATTATATTTTCATCTGTATTTGCCATTAAAAATTTATTTGCATTTATACTTTTAGGATAATTGAGTTTGTGTCTTTCTAATAAATCTATTTTATCATTGCTACAGGTTAAAAAAAAGAGCCTTTCACTAGTACATGGCAGAAGTTCATATTTCTGCTAAGTTTTTTTTTTTTTTAAACAAGTGTAGCTGTATTTATTGGTCATGCAGTAAGTAGAGGAAATGTACAAGACAAATGTTTTTCTTTACCACATAAGGGACCTATGCTCATCCTGAAAGTTTGTTGCTTTAAAAGCAAGTATCTCCATAAATATTATGGCCTTCCATTTTCTTCATAAATTTTTTATGATCCACTTGTGCATGTAGTTGAGACCACTGTCTCTTAATATAGCACTTTTCAATTCTCTAAAGAAATACTTATGTACTACTTCTATCACATGTTGTAAATTTTCATGTAATAGTGTTTTCTGTGACTAAACTCCATTTTGATTGGCAGCTAAGACTTTTTTTCCTGTGGCTTTAATTTATCTAAGAGGTCTTTGCATATAGATGAAATGTATAATTTGCCTGGCGGACTATTTGCGTTGTGTGGCCTTAGTTTGTTTATTGACATTAACGAGTGTTTTAAAAAGGTTTTTAATGAATAGTCTTAAATCTAAATTTGTGTGAATAATAATCCTTTTAACACAGTGCTTTTTTGTAGCTGTCTAAGTGTGTTAAATTGTTAAGCTATTTCTTTGTAAAATAGGACAATGGAATGCATAGAGGTTTTTTTTTTCCCTGTAAAGTATTTTTTTAATAAACAAAAGTCTGATTTGTCCTTTACTTATGTTTCATGAGAAAATGAATAGTACGTGTGAATTCTAGATACCTGAAACCTGTTTTTAAAGTATTAATCCTCCCACCTTGTTATGTCCCCATTAGTTTCTAGTATTTTAGAAAAAGTCTTGTGACCTTCCTAAAAGAAAAGGTCATAGATAATGAGAAAATGCTGTCACATTGAGGTGCAGCTAGTTTGGGGGAAGAAAAGCTACACTTGGCATTTGTGGTAGTTGTGCCTTCTGATGCTTAAATTGGGTTTTTATCTACTTGAGGACAGCCAAATTGTTCATCTGGCTGTGCCCGTATTTTTCAAAGTACATGCGTGCAGTGTTAATGAAGATGGTGAGCAGACATTTTGGACATCGTTGATGTATTAAGTGATACAATGCAGTGGATCTTCTTCCTCCAGATTTTGTGTGAACTTCTTTTTGAAATACTTGTCCTAAGCCCTGATAGATAGACCTTGGTTGGGAAGGGAACTAATGGTTTTTCAGTAAGTGCTGTGGGCCATTTAATATTCACAGCCTTTAGTATTTACTAGGTAGATAACAAATACAGGTGAGAAAACAGGCTTGTTAGGTTGAATAAATTGCTGAAGATCACACAGTGCTTTAATTGGAACAGGGATTTGAATGCAGTTCTTGGTTTAAAGCCTATGCAGTGTTCAGTGGCAGTCTTAGCACTGAAAAGTTTGTAAGATGATTTGCCCCTTCCTACTATTCCCTAATGCAACTTCAGTTCTTTCATGAATTCCCCAAAAAGTCTCTGTGCGCTAAGCAACGAAGTAAAATATTTTTGTTATTAATGTAATTTAGGACTTAAATATTTAAAGATGACTTTATCATTTGTCACTTTTTTTTTTTTTAAGTTGGCCATTTGTTCCGAAACCCAGCAGAATTATGTTTAAGAAAGGGGGAAAGCTGTCAGGAAACAAACCAGAAAGGGAACCACAGCCTATGCGTGCCGTATAAAAATCAAGCCTGGATGAAATAATTTTTAATTAGTTCTGTAGGAGTTATTTATACTTTTTAGTGGATTTTCCTTAGCAGTAGAATGGGATAACTTCACCTTACCCCGATTTAATAGGCAAGAAATGTTTGTAAAACATTTAGAACCTCACTTCTCAGGCTTTCTGAAGTGGAAGCCGATGTGACCATTATCTGTCATTAGCTTTACCTGACTCTGCTGGGGCAAGCAAGGACACTGCTTCAAGTGGGGTGGGAACGGCCGTTAGGGGTCAGTGTTCCACTAATGGCCAAAAAGCCCTGCACTATAGAGGAGGAAAGCAGCTCAAAACCTTAGGAAGGTATCCTTAGATACTCCTTTTAGCGCGCAGCCATTCCTTTCTCCTGACCCCTATCAGCCTGCTCGAACTCTTAGCCTAGAGACAGTTCTTCCCGCCGCCACCCTCCCCTACCCTAATTTGGGAAACGTGCCCTGGAACTGCGCCAAGCCTTGGCCCTCCTCTTCCCTCAGTCTCGAGCACCCGCAAAGTTTAAATCTCAGAGCTGCTGAGAGTTAAGGGTGACAAGCAGCCCACCGCGCCCTTCGTCCGGGGACGGCGTAAATGCAAGAAAACTGCGTTCATCCAGCCCAGACTGAGAACCTATGTGCCAGGCGCCTGCCAGGCTCCAACCGCACTGAACCCACAGCCCTTTAGGGAAGACCGACAGTAAATAATGGAGCACAAAGAAACCTGTAAGACAAAGAGAAGTGTTACAAAGGAATGAACGGGCAGCTCTTAGGACATTTGGACCGACCTCCTTCAGGTCGACGTCTGGGCAAGTCGTTTCTCAGGAAGTGACCTGACGCGTGATCTGAGTGAGGGTCGTGTGGCTCCCCAGTCCCTGCGTCCGGGAGCCCGGCGGAGGCCCCCGGGGCCAGGCCCGGGCGGGGGCGGAGCCACTTTCGTGCAAAACCCGGAAAGCGGAAGCCGCAGCGGGGCTGCACCGTGGTCTGCGGCGCTGCCCTCGCCCAGCTCGCGGCCGGCTGAGTCACGGCCCGCCCGCCAGCCGGGCCTCGCAGGACGCCCGCCCGCCCTTCGCCCCGCAGCGCCTGCCTCCCGCGCCGGGGTGGGGGGGGGGGGCCCTCCGCTCCGCACCCGAAGAGCCGGGCGCCGAGCCTCCGGCCGTTGCCGCAGCCCCTGGCGGCCAGCGAAGCCCTCCTTCACGTCTCATCCCCGTCCTTTCCCAGTTGATTCCTGGCTTATTTGGGGGTCGGTCCGGTGACCCTGAAGGTCGCGCTTGGAGGGCGCCGGGGCTGCGGCAGCAGACTGCCCTCCTCCCGGCGCGGGCGGCCGGCTGCCCCCGAAGCCCGCGCGGCCGCCGCGGTCTCCATGGTAACGGCCGCGCCGGCGTCTGCGCCCCGGAGGGAAGATGCGGCCTGCGGCGCCCGCCGCCTCTCCCCCGGCCTCATGGCGGGCCCGGGGCCACTGAGGAGGAAGGTCCCGGCCGCCGGACTGCGGGGCAGCGGGCAGCAGGTGAGAGCCGGACGCCGGGGAGCGGAGGAGGGGGTGCGGGCCAACTCCAGCCACCTGCCCTCCCCTCCCCTCCCCTGCAGCCTTGAACACACTCGCACCAAATATCGCAGAGACGCTTCTCCCGGCGCCACTGCACCAGAGGTTTTTGGTTTGCTTCTGTTTTTGTCTTTTTTTCCTGGCAACCAGCCGGAGAAGGAGACAGTCAGCAGCTCATGGAGACGCCGAGAGAAGCGATTTTTGAGTTCTACCCAAACTGGGAGAGTACCTTTCCGCAACCGGACTCACCGACTGCTTTTCCTTCGTTTTCAGTGAAATCCCATTCTCTGGCTGGAGACACAGATGGCCTCAAATGAGAGAGATGCTATATCGTGGTACCAAAAGAAGGTAATATCAACCTTTTTTTTTTTTTTTTTTTTTATTTGTAAAGCAGACTTCCTGCAAAATGCCCCCGCAAAGAATCCCCCGTTAGCTTTCCCTAAGCTCGGTAGTGCCGGCAATTCCAGCACGGTGTCTCTCTCCCAACATCAACGGACAAACCGAGGCGCAAGGTCATTAGGTCTTTTAGGCTCTGTTCCCGGTCCCCGAATAGGACTCTCAAGTCCCCTCCCTTCTCCAGGCCGCATACACCGTGCCCCAGCAACGCTCTGAAAGTTTGCTTCTGATCAAACTGCTGTGTTTTTTTTAGACGTGAAATTTGTATCTTCACAGCTCAGATTGGTACTGGCAACAGTCTTACTGAGCTGTCCGTTACCTTTTTATTCCTCTCTAGTTTTCCTACTGATGTTTTCCTTAAGAAGTGGAAATATCTTGTAAGGTAATGCTTAATTTGAAATATTTTGGACAGTACTTTTTAACTTACTTTTCGATCCAGCTACTTTAGACTTGAGTGCAACAGTCCTTTAAATAACTTACTCTAACCTCTGAGAAGCATAAACATTCCCCAGATATTGTATTGATGCTTAGTAGTTTCGTGACTTTTGTGACATTTGACCTAAATAACAGGATTTCCTTTGCATCATTCAAATAGCCTGCTCCCTATTTCAGATTGGAGCATATGATCAGCAGATATGGGAAAAGTCAATCGAACAGACTCAGATTAAGGTAAATTGATTTCTTTGATTCTAGCTTTGTTTTACTGAATTAATGTGGAGAGTGGTTTGCACTTTTTATAAAATCTGCACTTATCCACCAAGTCTGGCATTCTTTATTCTTTGAAGTCTAGAAGGAAGACAAAACACTGCAAGCAGAATGATAAATGACAGTTGACATTTGACCTCAATATCAGGGAAATAGGAGTGTGGTTGGTCTGTGATGAATTAGAAAGCAAATGTCCCCTACAAAGGGGGCTGTGGCTGCTTAACTCTCGTCAGTTTTATTCTGTGGCAATGCAGGCCAAGGACTGCCAGAGCCTCAGGAAGATGCTTTTTTATGCGAAATATCCAGACTTTTTTCAGAGCATCTTCCCTCCCCCCTGCCTTTCCGCCTCCTCCTCCACTTCCTCTTCCACCGTCTTCTCCCTCTTCTTCCTTTCTTTCTCCTTTTTCTCTTCCCGTGCAAGCTACATCACATCCATTTGTGGCCTGAATCACTTTTTCAATTACCGGTTTAGAGTGTGGTCTTAAGTTTTTCAGGTTCTTAAACTTTTTTCTACCCTGCTCTTAGAACTGAGCAGATTCATGGGGTTATTTCATGTTAACCAACCAAAAACTGATGTGTGATTCAGAATGCCAGTTTATTAACTTATAATAGGGGAGGGGAGGGTTAAATAATCTAATGCTCCAGAGTCAGGGTTGTGGTGTCAGTATGTACTGGGACAGGTGGGAGGTTGGTGCAAATTAGTCACGGGAGGGTTGCTTGGTAGCCAAATGTTATTGAATAGTCTTGAGAGATGTGGAAAAGCCTAAACCATCCCAGCCCCTAAAAGAATGTCTCTCCCTATTGACTTTAATACTTAGATCTACAGATTCAGGGTCTTACTTCCTTGGAAAGTGCTGAATAATGGCTGGCAGATTCTTCTTTTTGGACCTTGCTATTTTAAACATTTGTTGCAGATCCTTTATTAACACTTAAAAAATACATGTATGTGTGGGTGTAATACAATTTAATAGTTTTGTTTATAAGTCACATTGATTGCCCTGGGATGTTTAAATCTCTGGTGAAATACATTTAACCAACACTTGTAGGGTGCATAACAGGCCAGTCAACTACAAAGCTGTTAGAACTACATGGTACATGGCAAACTTTTACAGTTTTGTGCTGTCCTTGATTTTTTTTTTTTTATATTAAAGGGACATGGGGAAGGATGAATAAACTCCCACATTATATTTTGTAACTCTCTAAAATCCTGGCCTGTTAGTCTTTTGTGAGTTGCTGTAAAGTACTGATAGTAAGATGTAATGAAAAGAGCACAGAACTGGGAGCGAGATCCTCTTTTAGTGATCTCTAGCCTTGTGATCTTGAACAGCGCTGTAGTGTCTCTGGGTTTTGGTTTCTGTATCGTTAAAAAGATTTTATTGACTGCCTTCCCCTACCCAACTAAAGATTTTCTCAACTCTCATTTCCGTGCCATTTTATGCAGACCTTCCTTTTAGTATACCAAATCAAAAGTATTTGTTAACCTGTGCATCTTCATAGGCCTCAAAGCAGGAATTGTGTTTGCATCCCATTTTTAGAACCTCTTGATTCTTACTAGGACCTCAGTATCTGTTGCTCAGTGTAATTAACGCTGTCTATTATATATGTTGTTATTCATTGTTCTGTCACAAGGTAATCTACCTAACAACTCCTTAATGTATACTTTGAATTTAGCAGCAGTGGAAAGGATCAAATTAAAGACAACTCTAAAAATTTACTAAGCTAATGTACCAACATGTTCTAGGCTTTGAGAGTACAGTCAACAAGATATATATGAATTTCAGTCTAGTGGTGGTGGGAGAAGAGCCAAGGTATCTTTTCAAATATGTTTTCGTCTCAGACAAAAATGGACCAAAATATAGGACACAAAGTATTTAATGCAATTTAAAAATAGATTACACAAATATAAATATTTTTGGCAAAAAAATTAAAAAAAGAAAATTAAATAATAATATTGACATCAGATCACAGTACAATAAAATTAGAAATTACACAATACACGTATAATTCAAGAGGCAAGAATGTACAATAGGGAAAAGGCAGTCTCTTCAACAAATGGTCTGGGAAAACTGAACAGCTACACGCAAAAGAATGAAATTGGACTATTTTCTTTTTTTTTTTTTTTTAATTTTTTTAATGTTTATGTTTGAGACCGAGACAGAGCATGAACAGGGGAGGGTCAGAGAGAGAGGGAGACACAGAATCTGAAACAGGCTCCGGGCTCCGAGCTGTCAGCACAGAGCCCGATGCGGGGCTTGAACCCACGGACCGCGAGATCATGACCTGGGCCGAAGTCGGACGCTCAACCGACTGAGCCACCCAGGTGCCCCTGGACTATTTTCTTATACACAAAAATGAACTCAAAATGCATTAAAGACCTGAATGTGAGACCTGAAAACGTTAAGACTCCTAGAAGAAAACATAGCCAGTAATTTCTTTGGCATTGGCCTTAGAAATTCTAGACCTGTCTCCTCAGGCAAGGGAAACAAAAACAAATTTAAACGATTGAATCAGCATCAAAATAAAAGACTTTTACACAGCAAAGGAAACCATCAACAAAACAAAAAGGCAATCTGCTCAATGGGAGAAGATATTTGCAAATGATCTATCCAATAGGGGTTAACGTCCAAAGAACTCTTACAAGTCAAGACCAAAGAAGCAAATAATTGATTAAAAATGGGCAGAGGATCTGAAAAGACACTTTTCCAAAGAGGACATAAAAGTGGCCAACAGAAGCATGAACAGAAGCTTAACATTTCACCAGGAAAATGCAAATCCAAACCACAGTGAGATACCACCTCACACCAGTCAGAATGGCTAAAATAAAAAACACAAGACCCAGCAAGTACTGATGAAGATATGAAGAAAAAGGAACCTCGTTCACTGTTGATAGGAACGTAAATTGGTGTGGCCACTGTGGAAAACAGTACGCAGATTGCTCAAAAAATTAAAAATAGAATCACTACATGATCCAGTAATTTCACTACTGGGTATTTACCCAAAGAAAACAAAAACATTAATTTGAAAAATTGCATGCACCCTTGTGTTTATTGAAGCACCACTGACAATAGCCAAGATATAGAAGCAACCTAAATGTCCATCAATAGATGAATGGATTATATATATATATATAACATATATATATAGTGGATGGTCCAAGGTGGATGGACCTGGAGAGTATAATACTAAGTGAAATGAGTCAGAAAAAGAAAGACAAACACCACATGATTTCACTCATGTGGATTTTAGGAAACAAAAAAGGAGACCAAAGAGACTCTTAAATACAGAGAATAAACTGGTAGTTGCCAGAGGGGAGGTGGGTGGCAGGTGGGTGAAATAGATCAAGGGGATTAAGAGGATGCTTAGTGTGATAAGTAACATACAGAATTGTTGAATCATTACATTGTAACCTGAAACTGTATGTTAATTATACCTCAATAAAAAAGTAGTAAAACAGATTAAAAGGTTATTACCACTGAAAAGAGAAAAATTTGCAAATGTGGGAACATGGCAATAAAAATAGTGATTATTTCAGTTAAAAAAAACTTCAAAATTATAGAAGATGTAAATTAAAAAAAATCTTAACTTGGGTTATGAAAAGTGTATGAACTCTTCTGCAAACGTTTTCTGAGCTACTGTGTTTAAGGATTTTGCTAGGTGCTGAGCATAAGAGGAAAAGTACTTATGAACAGAAGTATAGTATTTGTTTAAGAGAAGAGCAAGTAGCCCTATCTGGTTGGAGTATAAGGTATATAGATGAGATGATAGGCCATAAATCAGTTTGGAGCTGACTTGAATGCTTTACTAAGAAATTTTCATACTATTCTGTAGAAAACAGAAAATTTTTCATGGTTTTCGAATAGAGGAGCCACATCGTGTTTGTGTTTTTGAAGAATAGACGTTACAACAAAATCTATGGAATGTTTCTGAAGTAATACTTGATAAAATTATATTACTCTAAAAATGTATATATGAACAAAAAAATGTCTAGATTGACTAGGAAGAGTTATAGAGATTCAAGTTAAAATATGAAGAATCTAGAGAAACAAAACAGTAATTCCAAGAAGGGAAAGAAATACCAAAAATAAAACAAAGGCAGTCATTATGTATTCTTCAATTGCTAAATATTTGTTGAGCACCTACCTACCATATGTCAGGTAGTAGACTAGGTACTAATGTCTACATAATGATGAGCAAAAACGCTCAGTATTTTTCTTTGCATGGAGCTTAAAGTGGGAGAGGAACAATAAAAATCCTCTTAGTGAATAAAAATTTGTAATAAATGCTAAGAAGGACAGCTGTTCTCTACAAACTATTATACTTACGACAAGGGAAATGGACTTAGTCAAGGTGGTCAGAGAAGCCTTCGCTAAGGAATTGATACTTCAAATGAGATCTGAAGGATGAATAGCAATTAATTAAGTCAAGAACAGATATACTACAGAAACCTACAGAAACTCTTTCAGAAAACAGGAGGAAGTACACTTCTCAACTCATTTTATGAGCCGTATTATCCTGATTCTAAAGCCAGACAAAGACATCACAAGAAAATTCATTGTGAACGTAGGTGTGAAATATTTAAGAAAAGATTAGCAAACCAAATTCAACAACATATAAAATGGACTATCTACTGGGAACAAGTGGGGTTTATCCTAGGAATGAACATTGGTTTAACATTTGAAAATAAATTAATATACCATATTAATTGAATAAAGGACAAAACTGCATGATCTCATTAGAGACAGAAAAAGCATTGGACAGAATTTAATGCCCATTAACAATAAACTAGAAATAAAAAGTCATTTCCTCTAAAAAAAAAAAAAAAAAAAAGTAATTTGCTCCTAAAATCAGGAACAAAGCAAGGAAGTCTGCTCTCACCACAGCTATTTAACATTGCTAACCAGTGCTGTAAGGGAAGGAAAAGAAATAAAAAGCATTGAGATAGAAAAGAAAAAATTGCCTTCATTCCTGATATGTACCCATATTTAGGAAATCCTAAGGCACCTACAAAAAATTACTAACATTAGCAAATGAGTATAGCAAGGTCTTTAGAATCCAGGTCAATAAACAGAAGTCATGTATTTTTAAAAACCAGCAATGACTAATCCAAAAGTGAAATTAAGAAAAGGATTCATTCAAATAGCTAAAAAAGAATACAGTACTTAGGAATAAGTTTAACATAGAAAGTATAAGACCTGTCCACTGAAAGCTACAAAACATTGCTAAGAGAAATTAAAGATCTAAATAAATAGAGTAACATTTCACGTTCATGATCTGAAAGACTCAATATTGTTAAGTTTATTGTTAAGGTGGCAATTCTCTGCAAATGCGTCTACAGATTCAATATAATCCTTTCAAAATTCCAATAGCCTTTTTTTTTTCTTTTTTGGTAGAAATTGATGAGCTAAGTCTAAAATCAATAAAGAATGCAGAGGTCTTAGAATATTCAAAACAAGTTTAAAAATAAGAAAGACTTGGAGTACTTACATTACTGGATCTCAAAATTTACTATAAAGCTATAGTAATCCAGGAAATATAGTATTGGCATGAGTAATAAATAGATCAGTGCAACAGGATAGAGTATCTAGAAATAAATCCTTATGGTTTTGATAAGTTGGTTTTTGACAAAGATGCCAAAGCATTTCAAGGGAGAAATGATAGTGTTGTCAACAAATTGCACTGGAACAATTGGATATCCACATGTATAAAAATGAGCTTTGATTTTTACCTCACACCACACACAAAAACCAATTAAAATGGACCATACACTTAACTGTAAAATCTAAAGTATAGATTTTCTAGAAGAAAAGATAGAAGATCTTTGTGACCTTGGAATAGGACAGATTTCTTAAAAACATATCTATAGAGGAAAGATTGATAAGTTGGGCTTCATAAAAATTTAAAATTTATCTTCAGAATATCCCATTGAAAAATGAAAGCAAGCCATATGCTGGGAGAAAATATTATACATATATATAACGTGTGTGTGTGTGTATATAATACAGTGTTTGTATAATATATAAAGAACTCTTACAACTCAGTAAGAAAACTACAACTCATCAAAAAACCCAATATAAAAATGGGCAAAATACTTGAGTAGATATTTCACCAAAGAAAGCATATGAATGGTTAATGAGCACAAGAAAAGATGCTCAACATTATTAGTCATTAGGGAAGTACAAATTAAAACCATAGGGAGATACTACCATTAACTTGTTAGACTGGCATGCAGGAATTAGAATGCTTGTACAATGCTGGTGGAAATGGAAAGTGGAAAATAGTTTGGTGGTTTCTTAAAAAATTAAACCTGTACTTCACATATGACCTAGCATTTCCATTTCCACTCCTGGGGATCTATCCAGGAAAAATAAAAACATACGAGCACATGCAAATGTTCATAGCAGTACTGTTCATAATCGCCAAAAACTAGAAAAAATTCCAAATGTCTATCAGTTGGTAGGTGGATAAACAAATGTGTTTTATCTATGCAATGGGATACAACTCAGTTAAAACTATTAATATAGGGAAGCCTGGGTGGCTCAGTTGGTTAAGTGTCATGGTTTGTGAGATCGAGCCCAGCATAGGGTTCTGTGCTATCAGTGCAGAGCCTCCTTAGGATTCTCTCTCTCCCTCTCTCTCAGTGCCTCTCCCCTGCTCACACACTCACGTGTGCATGTGTGTTCTTTCTCTGTCTCTCTCTCAAAATAACCCCCCAAAACTATTAATACATGTTACAACATAGATGAACCTCAAAAATGTTATGCTATGTGAAAGGAACCAGACACAAAAGACTATATATTGTGTAATTCAGTTTATGTGAAATTTCTACAAGAGGCAAATCTATAGATTAGAAAGCAGATTAGTGGTTGCCTGTGGCTGGGGGATAGGAACAGAGACTTATTGCCATTCTTGCTTTTGAGTTGATGGAAATGTTCTTAAGCTTGAATGTGATGATAGTTGCACAACTATATAAATACACTAGAAATCTAAGTTCGTTAATTACTAAAAACTACACACCTAAAAATGGGTGAGTTTTATAATATGTGAATTATATCTCAATATAGCTATTTTCTTAAGTCACACCAATAGAAAAAAATAGGAGAAATCATAATGTTATACACAAGAATTTCATACATATTCCCAATGACAATTGTCTTCTAAAATTTCTTAATTGGGAGAATATATTGAATTTAAGGTCTAACATTATTTTCAGTGATGAAGCTCACCTTAGTCACTCCCATATCCCTTGGGATATATTTGCTAAGATGAGCATTCTAATTAATATTGGTTTTTCTTTTTATTTATTTTTTATTTAAAAATTTAAAAAAATTTAATGTTTATTTCTGAGAGAGCGATAGTGCATACGTGCATACAAGTGGGGGAGGGGCAGAGAGAAAGGGAGATGCAATTCGAAATAGGCTCCAGGCTCTGAGCTGTCAATACAGAGCCCCACAAGGGGCTTGAACCCATGAACTGTGAGGTCATGACCTGAGCTGAAGTCGGGCGCTTAACTGACTGAGCCACCCAGGTGCACTTATTTTTTTTTTAATGTTTATTTATTTTTGACAGAGAGAGAGAGAGAGAGAGAGAGACAGAGCATGAGTGGGGGAGGGGCAGAGAGAGAGGGAGACACAGAATCCGAAACAGGCTCCAGCCTCTGAGCTGTCAGCACAGAGCCTGACGCGGGGCTCGAACTCACAGACCACTAGATCATGACCTGAGCCGAAGTCGGACACTCAACCGACTGAGCCACCCAGGCACCCCCAGGTGCACTTATTTAAAATTTTTTTTAAGTTTTAATTTAAATTCTATTTAGTTAACATATATAATATTAGTTTCAGGTGTACAATACAGTGACTCAACACTCTCATACATCATCCAGTGCTCATCACAAGCACCCTCCTTAATCCCTGATTTAACCCATCCCTTCACCCACCTCCCCACTGTTAACCATCAGTTTGTTCTGTATAGTTAAGAGTCTATTTCTTGGTTTATCTCTCTCTCTCTTTTTTTTCCCTTTGTTCATCTGTTTTGTTTTCTCAAAGTCTACATGACTTCATGACTACCGTGAAATCATATGGTGTTTGTCTTTCTTTGACATATTTCACCTAGCATAATATTCTCTAGCTCCATCAATGTTGTTGCAGATAGCAAGATTTCATTCTTTTATAGGGCTGAGTAATATTCCATTGTATATATATACACATCATGCCACATCTTCTTTATCCATTCATCAGTTGATGGACACTTGGGCTGTTTCCATGATTTGGCTATTGTACGTAATGCTACTATCAATATCAGGGTGCATGTATCTCTTTGCATTATTTTTTTTATTTAAAAAAATTTTTTTTAATGTTTATTTTTGAGAGAGAGAGACAGAGAGAGACAGAGTGCAAGCAGGAGAGGGATAGAGAGAGAGGGAGACACAGAATCTGAAGCAGGCTCTAGGCTCTGAGCTGTTAGCACAGAGCCTGACACGGGGCACAAACCCGTGAACTGCGAGATTATGACCTGAGCCGAAGTCGGATGCTTTAACCAACTGAGCCACCCAGGTGCCCCTGCGTTATTATTTTATTCTTTGGTTTTTTTTCCTAATTAATATTAGAATAATGAAACTCAGTGTTTGAAAATGATATGATTTTATACCTAGAATATTTTTATTTTTATGCCTACAAAATTTTAAAAGGCTAATAATCATAAACACAAAAGTGACTTCAACTGTGTTTGTAATGTTTTATTTCTTAAGCTGGATGGTAGGGACATGACAGATGAGATTCCTGATTGAAGATGATGATTTAAATATGTGCCATGATCCCCATCTGATTTCTTCTGACATCCCTCTAAAATTACAATGAATAAGGGGCACCTGGGTGGCTCAGTCAGTTAAGTGCCCAACTTCAGCTCAGGTCATGATCTCATGGTTCATGGGTTCGAGCTCTGCATCGGGCTCTGTGCTGACAGCGCGGAGCCTGGAGCCTCCTTCAGAGGTTCTCTGCCTCTCCCCCGCTTGTACTCTGTCTCTCTCTCAAAAATAAACAAACATTAAAAAAAAATTTTTTTTTAATTATAATGAATAGGAAAAAGATATCGGCCCTCAAGGTTTAAAAGAATGGGAGAGAAGACTATAAGTCAGAGCTATTAACACAATTTTGAAAGTTGGAAAGTGAAGAAAGTAAAAATATAAGTGTCTGTAATAGGGAATGCCAGTAGGAAACGAGTGAGCTTTCTGTTGAAAACTCCTCTATTTAATTTCTAAAAGACTTAGGAATTAATGAGGTGGAACTGGATTGTTTGAGCTTATTTATAAGTGTCAGTCGATCTGTCCCCAGATCATTTTCCTTATTCTACATGGTCACGTAGATACCCTTATCTTCCCCTGACAGAAGGTTGGATTGAAGCTTGCTTTCTGGAGAGGCTGAGCCAGAGAAGTTCTGGATTCTGGAACACCAGACACAAAGTTAGAGTGGTGTGAAATACTGCACTAATAATGGAGATTAAGTAGAAATCTGGTGGCCAGGTTTATAATCTCCAACAGAAGACTGGGATTGCCTTTTGCAGAAACTGGCCAGCTAAGAAGACCTAAACATACTGGAAATGAAATGGCTGTTTATGGTGAGGCCTGCTGTTTAACAAGCTTCACTCTTTGCACACTGAGCTCACATTCAGCATGTTAGTGCCTCACTTTTTTTTTTTTTTAATGTTTATTTATTTTTGAGAGAGAAAGAGAAAGAGAACAGGAGGGGTAGAGACAGAGGGAGACAGAAGATCCAAAGCAGGCTCTGTGCTGAGAGTGGACAGCCTGATGCAGGACTTGAACCCACAAACCTCAAGATCATGACCTGAACTGAAGTTGGATGCTTAACTGACTGAGCCCCCCCAGGCGTCCGTTACTTTTAAATGTAAATGGATAGTTGAAGATCATCAAATATTTGAGACCTAAAGAAAAAGAAGGAAAGAGATAAAAGAAATGACAAAGGAATCCTAAGAATGCTATTTTTAAAGATATAATTAATATATATAAAGAACTGTATACTTAAAAAAAAAGAAAAAGAAAAAATGGACTGAGGATGAAAAAGTAAGAGAACCAGAAAGCAAAAGTAACCAATAAGCTTAGTAGAAAAGTTGGAAGGTAAAGTTGCAGCTATTTCTCTGAAAAATTATACAAAAAAAAACCAAACAAACCAAAAAACAAGGAAAAAGACAATAGAGGGGAGCCTGGGTGGCTTAGTTAAGCATCTGACTTCATCTCACATCATGATCTAGCAGTTTGTGAGTTTGAGCCCCACATCGGGCTCTTTGCTGACAACTTGGAACCTGGAACCTGCTTCAGATTCTGTGTCTCCCTCTCTCTCTGCCCCTCTCCCACTCATACTCTTTCTCTCTCTATCTCTAAAATAAATAAATGTTAAAAAAATTAAAAAAAAAAAGAAGAAAATAGGAAAGTGAGTACAGTTCATAATGGAAGCCTGACAGCTAATAGATAGATGTTCCAGAAAAAAGGAAAGACATGGAGGGGAAGAAATTATCAAATAAATAATACCTTTCCCAGAACTTAAATACACACATTTCCAAATTGGAAGAATTTTTAAAAATATCTATATTAGTTATAGGTATATTACACACTGATTTGACGTTTGTATAAATTATAAAATGCACCATGATAAGTGCAGTTAGCATTTGTCACCATAAAAGTATGATATTCTTGACTGTATTCACTATGCTGTACTTGACATCCCCGTGACTTACTCATTTTATAACTGGAAGTTTGTACCTTTTAATCCCCCTCACCTGTTTTGCCCAGCCCCAATCCTCCTTTCCTCTGGCAACCCCCATTTATCCTCTGTATTTGTAAGTCTCTTTTTGTAATTTGTTTGTCCATTTGTTCTTTAGATTCTACACATAAGTGAAGTCATGTATTTTTTGTCTGACTTAACTGCACTTAGCTCTAGGTCCATCCATGTTGCCCTAAATGGCAGTATTTCATTCTTTTTTTTTTTTTTTAATGGCTCACTAATATTCCATTGTATGTATTTACCATATCTTTATTCATGCAGCTATCAGTGGACACTTAGGTTGCTTCCATATCTAGGCTGTTCTCAGTAACACTGTAGCAAACATAGGGTTGCATATATCTTTTTTTGAATTAGTGTTTTTGTTTTCTTCAGGTATACACCCAGAAATAGAATTGCTGGATTAGATGGAATTTCTCCTAAGTTTCTGAGGAACCTCTATACTGTTTTCTGTAGTAGTAGTGGCCGCACCAGTTTGCATTCCCACAAACATTGCACAAGGGTTCCCTATCTCCACAACTTTGCCAACACCTATTATTTCGTCTTTTTGATACTAGCCATTCTGACGGGTGTGAGATGACATCTCATTGTGGTTTTGATTTGCTTCCCTGGTAATCAGTGATTTTGAACATCTTTTCATGTGTCTATTGGCCATCTGTGTATGTATTTGGAAAAATGCCTATTTAGTTTCTCTGCCCATTTTTTAATTGGATTTTATTTAGTTTTTTGGTATTGAATTCTGTGATTATTTATATATTTTGGATATTATTCCCTTATTGAATATATTATTTGCAGATATTGTCTCCCATTCAGTAAATTGCTTTTTCATTTTGTTGATGGTTTCCTTCACTGAGCAAAAGCTTTTTATTTTGGTGTAGTCCCCCTGTTTATATTTGCTTTTGTTGTCCATGCCCAAGGAGACATATTAATAAGTATGTTGCTAAGACCAGTGTCTAAGAGTTTACCACTTATGTTTTCTTTTACGAGTTTTATGGTTTCAGGTCGTATATTTAGGTCTTTAATGCATTTTGAGTTTATCTTTGGATGTGGTGGAAGAAAGTGGTCGAGTTAAATTCTTTTTCCTGTAGCTGTCCAGTTTTCCCTAACCATTTATTGAAGAGACTCTTTTTCTCATTGTGTAGTCTTGCTTCCTTTGTTGTAGATGAATTGACCATACAAGTGTGGGTTTATTTCTAGGCCCTCTATTCTGTTCCATTGATCTATGGTTTGTTTTTGTGCCAGAACCATACTGTTTTCATGACTATAGCTCTGTAGTATACTTTGAAATCTGGTATTCTGATACCTCCAGCTTTGGTTTTCTTCTCAAGGTTGCTTAGGCTATTTGAGGTCTTTTGGGGCTCCATACAAATTTTAGGATTAGTTTTTTCAGGTTCTGTGAAAAATGCTATTGCTATTTTGATTGGGATTGCCCTGAATCCATAGATTGCTTTGGATAGTATGGACATCTTAACAGTACTATCCCAATTCGTGAGCCATGGCATATCTGTTCATTTATTTGTGTCATCCTCAGTTTCTTTAATCAGTGGCTTAAAAGTTTTTGAATACAGGTCTTTCACCTCCTTGGTTAAATTTGTTCCTAGGTATTTTATTCTTTTTGATGAAATCAACAGTGAGTTTGTTTTAAAATTTCTCTTTCTGTAGTAGTTATTGGTAGAGAGAAATGCAACAAATTTTTGTATATTAACTTTATGCCCTACAACTTTACTGAATTCATTTATTCTAATAGTTTTGGGCAGAGTCTAGGATTTTCTAGATATAATATGTAATCTTCAAATAAGGATGGTTTTACTCCTTCCTTACCAATTTGGATGCCTTTTATTTCTTTTTCTTGTCTGATTGCCACAGCTAGGAGGTCCAGTCAGTACTGTGTTGAATAAAAGTGGTGAGAGGGGACATCCTTGTCTTGTTCCTGATCTTAGAAGGAAAGCTTTCAG
Source organism: Acinonyx jubatus (assembly GCF_027475565.1). Taxonomy (NCBI): domain Eukaryota; kingdom Metazoa; phylum Chordata; class Mammalia; order Carnivora; family Felidae; genus Acinonyx; species Acinonyx jubatus. The sequence continues at coordinate 95,605,398 of NC_069381.1, read as the reverse complement.
CTTTTTACTGCTGATATGATATGAGCTGTGGGTTTGTCGTAGATGGCCTTTCTTATGTTGCTGAAAGGATCTTTTGAGCGATTAACACCTTTACTAAGGAGCAGTATCATATTTCAGAACTTAATTAAAGTCTACCTTGTTTCTCCTGTGAGTCTCTTTTACTATTCTCACACCAAACACTTTGCTGTGTCACCAACCATGTGGAAGTTTTCCCCAACACCATGCACTTCTCCCTGAAACCACCCAGGAGTCCTACAATCTAACTCAGCTCTGACACTGTCTACCTGGAGATAGTGTCAGCTCCCACACGTTAAAGGCTCAGTCCCACTTTGGATACCAGTCGTAAGTAGTAGGTCCCCAGGTTCCCCACAACTTTCTGTCCTACTTGGCTACAAATCAGGTTCCCATGATCTGCTCCTCAGGTTTGATTAATTTGCTAGGGTGGCTTACAGAACTCAGAAACACTTACTTAGATTCACAAGTTTACTAAAGGATATCATAACGGATGCAGATGAACAGCCAGATAAAGAGATACAGAGGGCAAGGTCTGGGAGGATCCAGAGCATAGGAGCTTCTGTGCCTGTGGAGTTGGGGTGCATCACCTTCCTGGTGTGGATGTGTACAACAACCTGGATGCGCTTTGAACCCCATACTATGGGGGTTTTCATGCTGAGTTTATTAACCAAGTATAAGGCACCACCTGAAGATATATTCAGGTCTTCAGAGTTTCAAAACCTTATGTCCCCTTTCAGAAAGCATGGGAAGACATGTAGTGTATTGGAATGAAATGAGTAACCCATAAAAGGGGAATCCATAGTACCAGGAAACAGGATAGCCAGCACAGAGAGAGGTTAAGGGAATTCCAGGATAATTAAGAGGTGTCCCAGGTTGGCAGTTTATATCAGGCCTAGAAAGCAATGAGACCAGAAAGAAGCAAGAGGACAGAAAACTGTGATACAGACATCTTCCAGGGGGAAAGAAAGAAACTGGTATTTGTTGTGTTTTAGCATATTTGGAGCAGATTTGTAACACTTATAGGGAGTTACAAGATGAATTAGTAATGTATATGCAGAAAATTAAGTGAGTGAGAAAATGAGGCTTGCCATATATGGCCTTTATTATGTTGAGGTACATTCCCTCTATACCCACTTTGTTGAGAGTTTTTATCATAAATGGATGTTGAATTTTGTCAACATGCTTTTTTTTTTGCATCTGTTGAGATGATAGGATCATTTTGATCTTTAATTTTGTCAATGTCATATATTACATTGATTTGTGCATGTTGAACCATCCTTGCATCCCTGGAATAAATCCCACTTGGTTGTGGTGTATGATCCTTTTGATTTATTGTTGAATTCAGTTTGCTAATATTTTTTCTGAGAATTTTTGTATCTGTGTTTATCAGGGATATTGGCCTATTATTTTCTTGTAGTGTCCTTGTCTGTGTTAGTATTACGGTAATGCTGGCCTCATAAAATGAGTTTGGAAGCATTCCCACCTCTTCTAATTTTTGAAAGAGTTTGAGAAGGATTGGTATTAATTCTTTGAATGTTTGGTAGGTAGAATTTACTAGTGAAGCCATCTGGCACAGGAATTTTTTTTTAATGTATAATATTTTTTAAGTTTATTTATTTTGAGAGAGAGAGAGCATGAGTAGGGGAAGGGCAGAGAGAGGGAGAGAGAGAGAATCCCAAGCAGGCTCCATGCCATCAGCATAGAGCCTGATGTGGGGCTTGAACTCATGAACTGTGAGATCATGACTTGAGCCGAAACCCAAGAGTCGGATGCTCAACTGACCAAGCCACCCCGGTGCCCCTACAGGAATTTTTTTTGACTGGGAGGATTTTGATTACTGATTCAGTCTTCTTACTATTAATCAGTCTGTTCAAATTTTCTATTTCTTCCTGATTCAGTTTTGGGAGGTTGTGTTTCTAGGAGTTTATCCTTTTAGGCTGCCCAATTTGTTGGTATATAATTGTTCATGTTAGTTTTTTGGTTTTTTTTTGTTTTTTTTGATCCTTTTTTCTTATGGTATCTGTTGTAACATCTCCTCTTTCATTTCTGGTTCTGTTTATTTGAGTCCTCTCACCCCTGCCCCCACCTTGGTAAGTCTAAAGGTTTATTTTGTTTATCTTTTAAAAGAAACTAGCTCTGGGTTTATTGGTCTTCTCTATTATCTTTTTAGTCTCTATTTCATTTATTTCTGCTCTGATATTTGCTGGTTTCCTTCTACTAACTTTGAGCTTGCTTGTTCCTCTTTTCTAGTTTCTTGAGATGTAAAGTTAAAGTGTTAATTTGTTAGGGTTCTTTACTAATGTAGGTTGGCATTTATTACTATGAACTTCCCTCTTAGGATTGCTTTTGTTTCATCCCCTAAGTTTTGGTATGTTGTATTTTTATTTTCATTTGTTCTCAAAGTTTTAAATATCTCTTTTGACTTCTTCTTTGACTCATTGGTTATTAGCACGTTGTTTAATCTCCACATACATAATTTCATTCTTCTTAAATTTTATTAGACTTGTGGCCTAATATGATCTATCCTGGAGAATTTTTTATGTACACTGGATAATGTATATTCTGTTGCTTGTGGATGGGATGTCCTGCACATATCTGTTAAGTCCATCGTATCTAATGTGTCTTTTGAGGCCAGTGTTTCCTCATTACCTTTAATTTTTATTCCATTTATTTAAACTAATAGAAAAATCCAGTTAACCCATTTCTCCCACCCTTACCCCCAGCTCTTGCAACCACCAATCTGTTTTGTGTATCTATGAGCTTGGTTTGTTTGTATTGTTTTGTTTATTTATTTGTATTTACTTATTTTTATTAAAAAAATTTAAAAAAATGTTTAATTATTTTTGAGAGAGTGCAAACCAGGGATGGGCAGAAAGGGAGACAGAATCTAAAGCAGCCTCAGGCTCTGAGCTGTCAGCACAGAGCTTGACGTGGGGCTTGAACTCACAAGCAGTGATATCATGACCTGAGCTGAAGTCGGACGCTTAACCAACTGAGCCACCCAGGCGCCCGTGTTTTGTTTTTTTTAGATTCCACATTTAAGATAGATCAGAAGTTATTTGTCTTTCTCTGACTTATTTCACTTAGCATAATGCCCTAAGGTCCATCCGTGTTGTTGCAAAAGGCAAGATCTCACAGCCCACAGCTAACATTATTCTCAATGGTGAAGAGCTGGAAGCTTTTCCTCTAAGACCAGGAACAAGACCGGATGCCCATTTTTTTCACTTTTACTCAACATAGTATTGGAAGTCCCAGCCGGAACAATTAGGCAAGAGAAAGAAATACAAGGCATCCAAATCAGAAAGGAAGAAGTAAAACTGTTACTTTTTGCTGATGATATTATATCATATTTAGAAAACCCTAAAGATTCCACCAAAGACAATGATAATAAATGAATTCAATAAAGTTGCAGGATACAAAATCAATACATAGAAATCTGTTGCATTTCTCTATACTAAGAACAATCACAACAAGAAAAAAACACAATGAGAATATACCATTTGTAAATATTGATGCACCCAATGTAGGAGCACCCATATATATAAAGCAAATATAAATAGACTGAAAGGGAGAAATAGACAACGATACAGTAATCATTGGGAGCTTCAGTACCCTACTTTCAGCAATGGATATATCATCCAGAGAGAAAAATCATCAAGGAAACATTGGACTTGAATAGACCGTATAGAACTAACAGACATCGAAAGAACATTCTGTCCAACAGCAGCAGCAGTGCACATTCTCTTCAAGCACACATGGAAACTTCCCCAGGATAGATCATACGTTAGGTCATAAAACAAGTCTTAACAAATTTAAGAAGATTGAATATATTTCAGGTACCTTTTCTGACCACAGTGGTATTAAATTAGAAATCAATAACAGGAGGAAAACTAGAAGATTCACAAATATGTGGAAATTAAACAGTGTACTCTTGATCAACTGATAGGTCAAAGAAGAAATCAAATGAAATGAAACAATGAAAATGAAAAATTTTATAAATTAACAATGAAGTATTCAAAAAGAAATTAAGAAAACAATTCCATTTACAATAGCATCAAAAGAATAAAATATTTAGGAATACATTTAACCATAGAGGTGACAGATCTATACACTGAAAACTATGAAACATTGATGAAAGACACTGAAGAAGACACAACTAAATGGAAAGATATCTCATGTTCATGGATTGGAAGAATTAATATTGTTAAAATATCCGTATTACCCAAAGGGATCTACCAATTAAAACAATCTATCAAAATTCTCATGGCGTTTTTTGCAGATGGAGAAAAACCAAGCCTAAGATTCATATGGAACTCCAAATAGCTAAAACAGGCATTAATTAAGAGCAAAGCTGGAGGCATCACACTTTCTGATTTCAAGTTTTATTACAAAGCTGTAGTAATCAAAACACTATGATACTGGCATAAAAGACACCTGAATAAATGGGACAAAAGAGAGACCTCAGAAATAAAACCATGTGTACATAGTCAGCTAATCTTTGGCTAAGGTGCTAAAAACATATAATGGGAAAAGGAGTCTCTTCAATAATGATGCTGGGAAAACAGCTGGATATGCTGGATAGGTATATCCATGCAGAAGAATGCAATTGGACCTTTATTTTATACCATACATAAAAATCAACTCAAGATGAATTAAAGACTTAAATGTAAGTCTTTATAACTTCTAGAAGAAAGCAGGGGAAAACTTCCTTGACATTGGTCTTGGCAATGAGTTTTTTGGATTTGACAACAAAAATAAGGCAACAAAATCAAAAGTAACAAGTAGGACTACATCAAACTAAAATGTTTTTGCCTAGCAAAGGAAGCAATCAACAAAGCATAAAGGCAACCTGTGGAATGGGAGAAAATATTTGTAAACCATATATCTGATAAGGGGTTAATATTCAAAATATACAAGGAACTCCTACAACTCAATAGTTAGAAACAAGTAATGCAATTAAAAACAAAGGACCTGAACAGATATTTTTCCAAAGAAGATATATTTACCAATGGCTTTATGAACAGGTGTTTAGCATCACGAGTCATCAGGGAAATGTAAATCAAACCCACAATGAGATATCACCTCCTACCTGCCAGGATGACTCTTATCAGAAAGTCAAAACCTGGGTAGCTCAGTCGGTTAAGCATCCGACTCTTGGTTTTCGCTCAGGTCATGATCTCGTGCATGGTTCATGAGTTCAAGCCCTGCACCGGGTTCTGCGCTGATAGTACAAAGCCTGCTTGGAATTCTCTCCCCCTCTTCCTCTCTCTCTCTCTGCCCCTCCCCCTCTCTCTATCTCTCAAAATAAATAAGTAACCTTAAAAAAAAATAAAGTCAAAAAATAGTTAAGTGTTGGTGAGAATGTAGAGAATAGGTAACTTTTATGTACTGTTGGTGGGAATGTAAATTGGTATAGCCATTATGGAAAACGTTATGGAGGCTTTTCAAAAAATTAAAAATAGAACTACCATTTGATCCAGATATCCCTTTTCAGGGTATTTGTCCAAAGGAAATAAAATCATTATCTTGAAGAGATCTCTGCACCCCCATGTTCATGGTATTATTCATAGTAGCCAAGCTATGAAAACAACCTAAGTGTTCATTGATGGATGAATTAATAAGGAAAATGTGTTATGTATTTGTGTGTGTGTGTATAATGGAATATTACTCAATCTTAAAAAAAAAAAAAGGAAATCCTGCCATTTGCAGTAACATGGATGAACCTGAAGAGCATTATGCAAAGTGTAACAGGCCAAACACAGAAAGCAAATACTGCACAATCTCACATGTGGAATGTAAACAAGTTAGACTCATAGAAACAGAGTAGAATAGTCACCAGGTGTTAAGAGATAGAGGAAATGGAGAGATGTTGGTCAGAAGGTACAAACTTTTACTCATAAGGTAAATAAGTTCCAGAGAGCTAACATACAGTATGATGACTATAGTTAATAATACTGTATTATATACTTGAATTGGAAATCAAGCATTCCTAGCATACAAAAAAAAAAAAATGGCAACTATGTGAGGTGATTGGATATGTTAATTAGCTTGATTCACAATGTCAATGTATATGGAAATGTCACATTGTACACCTTAAATATATACAATTTTTGTCAATTATACCTCAGTTAAGGGAGGGGGAAAAAAAATGAGGCAGTTACAATTACAGGACAAACAAAATTTCTAAGAAAAGAGATGTCATCATTGATTACTTGGCTTAGCCAGTAACAATATTTATGTAATCACATCACTCTAAACATCAATCACTGATTTAATTAAAACTGGGGTAAAACTGTATCTGGGGGGAAACTATAGTTTGCGAGGGCATGGGTATGTGTGTTCGGCGGTACAATAATCATCATTAATACCTAGCATGTAGTATGTGCCTGGCATTATCCTAAGCACCACCTACGCACTCCTGATCTTTCCTTACTGCAATCCTATAGAAGTAGATGTATTATTCTCGCTTTACAGGCTAAGAAAGCTGTCTCTTCATCTACAATGGTAAGAAATGAATGGATAGTACCTAAAGTCGATGAAAGCGCTGTACACATCTTATTTAGAAATAAGAAAGAATAATGAGGAATTAGGAATTAGGGGTAAGGAAGGGTATTTTTTTTATTAGCCTCATAATATAAGTATTGCAGTAAAGATTTAATTTAGAAGAATTTACTGTCCAAAAAAGAGAAAATGAACTTCCTTGGGTAATAAGATAGATGTATATATGTAATACATTTGAGATAAATGGATAGTTTGATAGACATAGAGGTATATGAATGGTTATGAATATGCCATTGTCTTTTATTTATACCAGTCCAGTAGCAAAACCCCTCAAATCTCATCAACATTTAGGCATGAACTTTGGAGTTCACTAGACTTAAATGTGTATTATCTTATCTTTGTTTTCCTAATTATTCAGTTCCCTACCTGTTAAAACATTGTTATGTCTCCACCTATTGTCATGGGACTTGCAGTGCCTTCCTGTGGGAGGAGAATCCTTCCCTGCCCCACAGATTTCCAGCTTGGCAAGTGGGGTGTGAGCAGAATGTGACCTTCCTTCCTTTGACCCAGTCCTGTCCTTTCTCATGCCTTCTCCATCCTGTGAGAAGCCGGAGTGCCAAAGCTGGGGTTTGAATTCTTCTGTGGCTTCGTCTTCCCACTGACCCCACATTTTCGATTACCAAGACCTCTGGATTCTGTCTTCTAAAACTTTTGACGATGAATACTTTTCCCAATTTATGTTTCTAATTCCCTGGACTGATCTGTTTGCACTCGTCTGTCTGCACGCTGCTGCCTGCAGGCCAAATCCGCGGGAGCACTGCACTGCGGACCTCTGTGTTTTACATATTTATTGTCCGTGCCTTGGTCAGCTGTAGTGCAATTGTGGCTGAGGTCAGTAGTTGCCACAGAGATGGTGGAGTCCGCAAGGCCTACAATGCCGTCTGGCCTTTTACAGATAGGTTATCCACTCTTCATCTAAATTACTGGAACAGCCTTTTTTTTTTTTTTTTTTTTAAAACTCCGTTCTCTCTGCCCAGTGTCTCCTCAGCCCTCACATCACAGAAACCGTCTGGTTACTTTGTTCCTGTTTTAACATAAATGGTATTGTTTTTCTCCTATTTAAAGCTGTTTCCTGACTTCCTGGTACCCTTATAAAATACATACACACTCTTAACAAGTTATAATCTTCACAGCCTGGGTTCTTACCTTTCCTGCTTCTGTCTTGCCTTACCTTTACCTCTTTTCACTTCCACTCTCCTTTGGCTTTCTTGAACTTTCCTAAGTTTTTGTCATGCTATCTCTTATTTCTGGGTCTTCTCTTATGCTTACCTTTATTCTCCCTTGTGCTATGCCCCTTGTCTGTCTTTCCAGAGTCTCACACATCCTTAGGTCTCAGGTCAGATATTATTTTCTTTTGGAAATCTTTCTTTGAGTTCTAAATCTGATCGAGTGGCCCTTCGTGCATGTTCCAGTAGTGCTGTACTTGCCTTGTCGTTGTTTCGTTGTTCATCATCTGCCCTTAAATCGGGGGACTTCCTTCTGTGGCTGACTATAAAGTAATTTGATTCTCTCACGGGCAACAAGATGGAAATTTTAACACACTAAAAGATGGAGATGTGTTATCGGGTTTCAACTTGTCTTTTTTTTCCTGTTGAATACATTAATGGTCCGACAATATTGCAGCAATGCCAGTACTTTTGTCCCTCTGCCTAAAAGGAGGAGCTCCACTGGTCAGGTGGTTCTGATCCTTGGTGGGGTTGCACAGTTATGTTGGGGGCAGCGGGTGGAGAGGCTGTAGCAGGGGCTGGGCAGAGAATTTCCAGAGCACCTTTCTGGCAACTAGGGCAGGGCTGTCCTGCTTCTCTACTGCGATCTTTCTCCCGGGTTCTTAGGGTAGAGATGGCGTCCACTAAGGAAATTCACTCACATCTCCCAGAGCTTAATCCCACTGAACCTTCCAGAGGCAAGCAGTCTCGCTTGATCTCAAAAGATCCTCTCCCTACATTGATTTGGAATGCATTTTGTACCAGTTAATGAGGGGCAGGATATGTCGTGGTTTGGAAGGAAAATGACTGGGGTAGAATCTCTGTGCCTGGTCTCCTCCTCAGTAAAGCAAGGGTAATCAGAGGTACCTGTCTCACAGGACAGTTCTGAGGATTAAATGAGTTAAACAAGTTAATGTAAGTATATGTAAAGTGCTTAGAATAGAGCTTGGTGCATGTTTCCTCTTACTGTATTATACTATGGAAAGTGTAGGATAAAGCAGAAAAATCCTATACTATGGAATGTGTAGGATAAAGCAGAAAAATCCTAAAAGCATGGCACGTGTTTTTTTATTCTTCCTCTGCATAAACAAGTACAGAGGATTGTGGTAGCTTTCTCATGTCTCTCAAGAACAGGGGTCATAAGTTTATTAATGACTTCTCTCCCTTTAGGACAGAAAAAATGGTAAGGGAGGTTCAGGAGGCATTTTCCTGAGCAACCCTCATACGTTGGCTTTATCGTCTAATTCTATAGTGTACACTTTTTGAAGATAGAGCTATGTTTTGACTTATTGCTGTATACCTAGCTCAGGTGGAGTATCTGGCACGTAAAGGCACATGTTGAATATTTGTTGACTAAGTGAACGAATGAATGTATTTCTGTTGCTAAGGGAGTTTTTCGTAGTTTGGTAATTGCCTCCAGTTAATGCTAATTCTAATTCTATAATGTTAAAGGTGAAAAGTCTAAAAAGCAAAGGAAGCAGAAAAATTAATTTGCCTCTAAAGTTAAGGCACTTAAAGCTTCTTTAGTTGGAATTGTACTGATGCAAACGTCCACAGGGTCTTTGTCCGTTAGAATACAATGCAGTGATGTTTTTCCTTTTGAAATTTTAATTTCTGCTTTTGAATATAGCCAAGATAATTATTATTCCCATGGATATTATGTAGATTTCAAAAATTAGTGCATGTGTTTTTTAAAGGATTGTTTCTCTGAAATGTCTAACTTTCAAAATTTGATTTCTTCCAAGATTTAATTTCATTACATTTAAGGTTTTAGAACATTCTTCTGTAAAATCTATAGTTTGTAGTTGAACTATATAGAAACATAGGATCCACTTGTTTGGGTGGATGGAACTAGAGGGTATTAACCTAACCATAATAAGTCAGAGAAAGACAGATACCATATGATTTCACTCATGTGGAGTTTAAGGTACAAAACAGATGAACATAGGGAAGGGAAACAAAAATAATACAAAAACAGGGAGGGGGACAAAACATGAGAGACTCTTAAATATGGAGAACAAACTGAGGGTTGCTAGAGGGGTTGTGGGTGGGGGCATGGGCTAAATGGGCAAGGGGCATTAAGGAGGACACTTGTTGGGATGAGCACTGGGTGTTATATGTAGGGGATGAATCACTGGATTCTACTCCCAAAATCATCATTGCACTATATGCTAACTAAATTAATTAATTAATTTAAAAAGTAGAAACATTGCATCCCCCCCCAAAAAAGATGACTACATTTATTTAGTTAAACAGAGCTGAAGATCAATACTGGCTCAATGTCTAAAATTGGGAAATAGCAAATGGCTGTAACCTTTAATTTTTACTTTAATTTTAAAGGTTAAATACCTAATTTTTAAAACTTGTTTAGCATTTATATATGTTGATTATGAAATTAAAATCCATCTTTTAAAAGTTTTGAAGTAGTGAAATAAAACTTTTAGGCAAACCAGGAGTTTAAAACACAAAAGATAATTCACAAACTTACTTTTGATTCATAATATACAGCAAGGTTATTAGGGTTTTTAAGCCCTGAGTTTTTCCTGTAAAAAACTGTTGTCTATATGTTAATAAAATTGAGTAAATGCCATCCCTTTGGAGCAATAATGATTAATTTAAGAAACATTAGAAACTTGGAGATGTAGCAAGTACTCTAAAAGTTCATGCATTTTTATCTTTTAGGAGAAATGAATATATGTCTAATAACATCACAAATTAAGCTGCTTTAATTTGAGGTGGTAGATGATAAAGGCCCTGAAAGGATTCTTTCTTCATGCCCTGAAAAAAAGTTTAAGACTAGATTTTTGGTTAAATGTGGTAGATTAGCCATACACATTTATAATCTCTCCCTTCTGAATCACCACTAAGTTACATGAAAGGAATCCATAAAGGGGTTGTATAGAATGGGTACCTCCCCAAAGTCAAGGAAAAAGATTGAGGAGGAAGGTCTCAGCAAATGAGAAATCTACACATATTTGGAAGATAAAAAATGAATGGAAGAGAGTGTCAGGAGGGCATAGGAGAATGCCAGTTGGCCTGCAAAGCTCCCCAGAGAGGCTTAGGACTTGAATGCATTTTTAGCCACAGGGCTAAAAATAGGGGATTAAATGACCTTTGTATACAGAGAGGTTGGACCTCCAGTCTCATCAATCCCTTAAAGACAGGCAACAGTGCCCCTTATGAAGGAGACCACTGGTATTCTGAGAAAATTCATTGGAGAGGGTCTGTGGACAGCGAAGAGCAGGGAAGAATCATACTAAAACCAGAATTGTGACTCCACCCCCCCCCCCCCCCTCCGCCCCACGTTGGTTTAGTCTCAGAACTTCCACCACAGAAATCTGTAGCCTTCCTATCCCTCCAGATATGGACATTTGGTGATTCCCTCTAGCTGGTTGATTACACTGAAGTGAAACCCCAAATCTATAAGCTATGCTCATATACACAGAGCTTCCAATAAGTTTTAAAGAATTTCTAGACATATCAGATAAAGAGTTAGTATCCAAAATCTATAAAGAGTTTACCAAACTCAGTACCTGAAAAACAAATAATCCGGTGAAGAAATGGGCAGACGACATGAATAGACACTTTCCAAAGAAGACATCCAGATGCCCAACAGATACATGAAAAGATGCTCAACATTGCTCATCATCAGGGAAATACAAATCAAAACCACACTGAGATACCACTTCACACCGGTCAGAGTGGCTAAAATTAACAACCCAGGAAATAGATGTTGGCGAGGATGTGGAGAAATGGGAACCCTCTTGCACTGTTGGTGGGAATGCAAACTGGTGCAACTGCTCTGGAAAACAGAATGGAGGTTCCTCAAAGAATTAAAAATAGAACTACCTTATGACCCAACAATAGCAGTACTAGGAATTTATCCAAAGGATAGAGGAGTGCTGATTCATAGGGGCACATGTACCCTAATGTTTACAGCAGCACTGTCAACAATAGCCAAATTATGGAAAGAGCCTAAATGTCCATCAACTGAGGAATGGATAAAGAAGATGTGGTTTATATATATAGTGGAATACTACATGGCAATGAGAAAGAATGAAATCTTGCCATTTGCAGAAATGTGGATGGAACTGGAGGGTATTATGCTAAGTGAAATAAATCAGGCAGAGAAAGATATCATATATTTTCACTCGTGGAACTGGAGAAACTTAACAGAAGACCATGGGGGAAGGGAAGGGGAAAAAATAGTTTCAAACAGAGAGGGAGGCAAATCACAAGAGACTCTTATAAGAGAACAAAGAGAACATAAGAGAACAAACTAAGGGTTGATTGGGGGTGCTGGGGAGAGGGGAAAACGGTTGATGGGCATTGAGGAGGGCACTTGTTGGGATGAGCACTGGGTGTTGTATGTAAGCAATGAATCATGGGAATCTATTCCCAAAGCCAAGAGCACACTGTATACACCGTATATTAGCTAACTTGACAATAAATTATATTAAAAAAAATTTCTGTTGAAGTAAAACGTGTTCAGGAAATATGGATATACTTATATGTATATAACAGAATTTTCAATGTACAGATTGAGGAATTTCCACAAACTGAACATAACTGTGCAACAAGCACTAAGATCAAGAGATGGATAATTAGCAGTACCATAGAAGCTTCCCTCACATACTGTTCCAGTCACTGCTACCAGCAGAGGTAGACCAGTATCCCAACTGCTAGTGCTATAGATTAACTTTACCTTTTTGAACTTTATATAAATGAAATTATACAGTACATACATTTTTTAATCTAATGTGTTCTGTTCAGTGTTATGTTTGTGAGATTCATTCATGTCGTTGTATAATTATAGTTTATTTAGCACAACACTACAATTACCCATTCTGCTATTGATGGGCAACATGAGTGTTGATGGGTAGTTTCCATTTTGGGGCTCTTACAAATAATTCTTCTATGAACATTTTATACACATTATTTGGTGAAATACATACACATTTGTCTTGGGTATAAACCTTGAAGTAGAATACTTAGTCCATCAGGTTTTCAGCACCTCATTCTAGTATATAAGGAAACAGCCAATGTTTATTAGATATTTGACTAAATCCCCAAAGTAAAAGAGAATAGAAAGGAATGAACCCAAAGAGTCAAAATGAAAAATTTAAGAGAAATTTGAGGAAATTTCTGGAAAGCAGAATAAAAAGACAAAAGAGGTAGAAAATAGAAGAGAAAGTTAAGTCTTAGAGGGAAGAAATATGAAAATAAATTATAGGAAAACTTCCTTAAAGCTGAAAGACATTGATTTCCGTATAGAAGGGATTTTCAGCACAATAGATGTAAAAGACTCCTATCAAGGCACATCATTCTGAACTTTCTGAACACCATGAATTAAAGTGGAGGTTCAGAGGAAAGAAACAATTCATGCTCAAAGGATCAGGAATCAGAGTTTGCAACAGCAACATTGGAAGCTAGAAAACAGAACAATATCTTAATTCCTGAAGGAAAATTGTTAACAACTTTGAATTCTACACCTAGTGTAACCTTTAATTAGGCATAAGGGTAGACTGAATTCATTTTCAGACATGTAAGGATTAAAAAAGTTATCTTCTGTCACCCCTTTCTCAGGAAGCATGTGAAGGATGTGCTTCAGGAAGACAGATGTAGGAGCTAGAGATTCACCGCAGAGGTGAAGGGGGTTGTCAGTGAGAGTGAGAAGTCCTGCATTACAGTCAGCTGTGCAGCAGGCCTGGAGAGCAACTAATCTGATTACAACATGAAGATAGAAGGTTCTGGGAAGGGTCTTTCCAAAAAAAAAAATTTTTTTTTAAGAAATAAAAGACTTTGATTAATTTTCTGGCATTTGAGTATTTGAAAATGATAAATATTTTAACCGACCATGAATAAAAATATAAAATATAGCTTACAGGGAATAGTATTTCATGATGATCATATTATAACTATTGATTACTGATTTATCAAAAATGAATATAACTATATTGTAAGGATATATGTTTCAGGGGTGGAAGTTAGGATGTGAGGATTAGCTGTATAAGAGAACTAAATTCTTACATGCTGTATTAGGAATTGGTAAAATATTTTTCAAATCAATAAATGAAATAATGGCAGTATAAACATATTATTTAGAAGTATGGAAGTAAATACCAAGAGAAAGTTAAAAAAAAAAAAAAGATGAAAGTTATTTGTTTTTGATGAGAGGAGGGGCGGGGGGTAATGAGGGGGCTGCTATTTTGTACTTACTGATCCTTTGGCATTTTTGGATTTTTTTTTTTATTTATTTAAAAAAAATTTCTTTTCTTCTTTTTTTTTTTTTTAAAAAAAAACCATTACTAGGCTCCACACCCAATGTGGGGCTTGAACTTGCGACCTCAAGATTAAGAGTCACATGCTGTACGCCTGAGCCAGCCAGGTGGCCCTATTGTTGGATCATTTTAAAAAGTAGTAAAAGTATATTTTTTGCATTACTTGATAAACTAAAAACTAAAACATTAATGATAAGTTCTTTTGAGGAACATTAGGATTAAAGTGTCCCCGTTAAAAGGGAGTCAGATATAAAGAAAAAAAAATGTGAGTTTACCTTTTGTATTTAAAAGAGCTTTTTAGCCTTATCTCTGGTTTTGTTTTGTTTTATTCTAGGGCTTCAAAAACAAACCAAAAAAGATGGGTCACATAAAACCAGACTTGATTGATGTGGACTTAATCAGAGGTGAGTTCCAACTTTGGCTCATTTCTTATGTATATTATTATATTATTTCATAGTGGTGCTAGATATTATCTTCCCTTTATGATGGTACTTTAATCTCCAAAAGGAATATTCTTCCCTCATTCAGGCCTTAGGATTTTTTCCCCTTTGCTTTGGTACTGTGTAGCTATATAAATTACATGGTGTCCATAAGGGTAAAAAAGGGATGAACTTGGAAATTGCTGTTGTGTAATTGAGAAAAATATACTGTATAACATTCATGTAAGCCTGATTTATTTTGAGCTCCTGTCCTAGTGATTGAGGCAAGGAGTTATATTTAATGAACATCTGAGAAGATTCTTTTTATTTTTTTTATTATTGTTTTTTTTAAATGTTTTTATTTATTTTTGAGACAGAGACAGACAGAGCATGAGCAGGGGAGGGGAAGAGAGAGAGGGAGACAGAGAATCTGAAGCAGGCTCCAGGCTCTGAGCTGTCAGCACAGAGCCCGACGCAGGGCTTGAACTCACAGACCGTGAGATCATGACCTGAGCCGAAGTCGGACGCTCAACCGACTGAGCCACCCAGGCGCCCCGAGAGGATTCTTTTTAACTGAACTGGTTATGTGTTGATTTTTACTCTCTGCTGTTTTTAATATAGTGTTACAAGGAAGCATTACTATAGTATATGTAAATGTTTGATGTTTTGTTTTATTGTATATTTGAAGGCTCAACATTTGCCAAAGCCAAACCTGAAATTCCATGGACATCTCTGACTCGAAAGGGGCTTGTTCGAGTTGTCTTTTTCCCGTTGTTCAGCAATTGGTGGATTCAGGTTACCTCTTTAAGAATCTTTGTTTGGCTGCTACTGCTTTACCTCATGCAAGGTAATTGGAGGGGTGGAATAAATTATGACAGGTTTTTTTGTTTTGTTTTGTTTTTTTGCTGCTTTTGCTATTAAATAATGCAGACCTTACTGTTCTTAGTTTTACCCTTCCTTCAAGAGTTTAAAGTACCAAGAAATGAAGGAATGTACACCATTTGGGGATCATCTTCGATTTATTAGCTCACAGAGAGCAAACATGATTGTCTAACTCTCTTCTCTTGAATTTCTTTCTACCCGTCTTGCTGGCCAGGCCTTTTCAATCTTTTCTTCTGTGTGACCTTTGAATATTGGATTACCTCAAGATTGATCCTGGATTCTCTTCTCTAGGTACTCTTGTCAAGCCCCATTGCTTTAAAATAGCTGATCAACTGGTGATTCTCAAATTTATATCTCCCGGCCAGATCTCTCTGCTGAACTTCAGACTTATAAATCCAACTGCGTGCTTTTAGGCATTTCTGTATAGAGATTTAACAGGTATCTTGAACCTAATCCTGTCCAAAATGGACCTCTGGATTTTTTTTTTTCATCATAGTCCACGACGCTAGCATTACTTTGCCTAGACCCCTGGAATAATGTCTACTCTGAGCCTTCTTTCTACCAACCATTATTTTTACAGCAACTAGACAAATCTTTTACAGTAGAATTCATATCATGTCATTTTCCTGGCTAAAACTCTTGAGAGATTTCTCATTGCCCTTGGAGTAAAAATCCAGACTCCTCACCACGGCTTCAGTGCCCTACGTGGTCTGTTCCCTGCTGACTTCTTAGAGGTTGTGTCTTACTGCTCTCCTCCTTGCTTGCTGTAGGCATACTGGCCCTTTTTCTGTGCTTCATACAGAACTCTGCATTCTGTTTGAAGGCTATCTTTTTTCTCATCTTTAGGATCTGAACTCAGATGGAACTTTCATAGAGAGGGCAGCCCTATCTGTACCTTCTAATTTTTTTTTTTTTTTAACGTTTATTTATTTTTGAGACAGAGAGACAGAGCATGAACAGGGGAGGGGCAGAGAGAGGGGGAGACACAGAATCTGAAATGGGCTCCAGGCTCTGAGCTGTCAGCACAGAGCCTGACGCGGGGCTCGAACTCACGAACCGTGAGATCATGACCTGAGCCGAAGTCGGACGCTTAACTAACTGAGCCACCCAGGTGCCCTTGAATTTTTTTTTTTTTAATGCTTATTCATTTTTGAGAGAGACGAGTGCAAGGGGGGAGGGCAGAGAGAGAAGGAGACAGAATCTGAGGCAGGCTTCAGGCTCCGAGCTGTCAGCACCAAGCCCGACGTAGGGCTAGAACCCACGAACCTCGAGATCATGTTCTCGGACGCTCAACCAACTGAGCCACGCAGGTGCCCCATGTACCTTCTAAATAGTCCTACCATTCCCCAGGAATCTATTTGAATTTCTTTTTCTTTTTATTTATTTTTATCTTTTAATGTTTTTATTTATTTTTGAGACAGAGAGAGACAGAGCATGAGCAGGGGAGGGGCAGAGAAAGAGAGAGAGGAAGACACAGAATCCGAAGCAGGCTCCAGGGTCTGAACTGTCAGTACTCACGGAGATCATGACCTGAGCTGAAGTCAGACGCTTAACCGACTGAGCCACCCAGGCGCCCCTCTATTTTAATTTCTGTATTCCACAACTACCTGATGTTGACGTTTCTCTTCTACATTCAGGGACCCAGCACATTCTCTTTAGCACTATACGTCCACTGCCTACCAGGAATACTTTCTGAAAGGGGACCATGTATATACTATGGTTATACCTAAGCAAAAAAGACATGAATTAGAACAGAGTAGGTGAAGGTTGGGTTAGGGTGGAAGGATTTGGGGTGATTTTTATTTTATCTGTGTCAGTTTTTTTGAATTAACTTATAGTGGGAAAGATAAATCTATGAATTTATAGATCTGTAAGTTCAGTTTTCTAAAGTTGTGACAATGCTGTCCAATAGAATTTCGATGATGCTAGAAGTGTTCTATGTCTCACTACCCAGTGCAGTAGCTGTTAGTCATGTGTGGTTTTTGTGAGTACTCGCAATGTGGTTAGTGTGACTAAGGAACTGAATTTTAATTTTATTTAATTGTAAATAAATAGCTGTCATTTTAATGGCTGCGTAATATTCCATCATATGAATACACTGTCATTTAAAATGATCATTTTCATGTCTATGTGAGTCTCTCATATGGATTTACCATAAATACTTTTTATAGCTACTTAGTATTCCATTATATAAAAGTATCATAATTTAAATAACTGTTTCCATATTATGAACATTTAGATTATTCCTGGGTTTTTATCCCTATTAATAATGCCATCATGAACAAAATTTTCCATATTTTATATTATTTCCTTAGAATTTATTCCCTGAAATAGAATTAAGAGATTGAAGAATGTAAACATTTTAAGGCTTTTAGTACATAAAATGAAATTGCTGGGGGCACACTTCTTTTTGGAAAGTAGTGGATTAGAGTGCCTGTCTTAGCACAATCTATCATTATTATAATTTTAAAAAATGTTACCTAATTGAATGTACAAAAAAAATTGTGTGTTACTCATACAGTTTGCATTTTTTTGGTTGCTTGTAAAAATGAACTTGTAAATGTTTTTCCACATGTTAGTTATTGAAGAATTTAAATTATATATATATTAATTTTCATATATGCCATGGTCTATTTCTAAACTACATATTCTGCCCCATCAGCTTATCTGGGTATTCTCTATCTGTACCACATTTCTTTAATTATTATTGTTGTTTAATATGTAGTAACATTGAATAGTATTCCTTTTCAGCATTTCTCAGATGTTTTTACTTGCTTACTTTTTCCAAATAATTTAGAATTATTTTATCCTAATCAAAACGAAAAACTAATTTGGAATTAGACTGTAACTTCCCCCTTCCCATGAAGATTTTGATATATTTAGGGGGAATGGGGAGAAAATTGATATATTTCACCTTTTAATCAAGTCTTCTGTTACATCTCTATTTATTAAAGCTTTGTAGGATTTTTAGTTCTTAGATCTTCCTAAAGTTTTTTTAATTTATTTTTTTTTAACGTTTATTTATTTTTGAGACAGAGAGAGACAGAGCATGAACGGGGGAGGGTCAGAGAGAGAGGGAGACACAGAATCGGAAACAGGCTCCAGGCTCTGAGCTGTCAGCACAGAGCCCGACACGGGGCTCGAACTCACATACCCCGAGATCGTGACCTGAGCCGAAGTCGGCCGCTTAACCGACTGAGCCACCCAGGCGCCCCTTCCTAAGGTTTTTTAGGAAGATTTTTTAATCCAGTAAAATATATATAACATATACTTTACCATCTTCACCGTTTTTACATATACAGTCGGTGGCATTAAGTCCATTTACATTGTTAGGCAACCATCACTGCCGTCCATCTCCAGAACTTTTTTCATCTTTCCAAACTGAGACATAGAACAGTAATTCCCCAGTTCCTCCCCTCTTGGGCTCCAGGCAACCATTCTACTTTCTCTCTGAACTCTACTTTCACAGTTCCTCTGTGACTACCTAGAGTAGTCTCGGTCCCTCATGTAAGTAGAACATTGCAGTATTTGTCCTCTTGAGCCTGGCTTATTTCACTTAGCATAATGTTTTCAAGGTTCATCCATATGTAGCACATGTATTTCCTTCCTTTTGAAGGGTAAGTAAGAATCCATTATGTGTATATCCCATATTTCATTTAAATATTCATCCATCAATGGACACTGGGTACTTCTACATTAAAGTAAAATATTTATGTGTTTATTTTTGTTGTTGCTGCTGCAGATATGATACTTTTTATTTTATAAATTTCAACTGGTTAGTGCTGTTACATTTGAAGGCTATTTATGTTTAAAATTGTTATAACCGGCCTCTTTATTAAACTGTCATTAATTTGAATAGTTTTTCAGTGCTCCTCTCAGATTTTCTTATTATACAACCATGTTTTTGGCAAATAATGAAAATCTGGTCTCATTTTTCATGCATTTCATTTACTATTATTGAATTAGTCAACATTTTCAGAGCAGCGTTTAGGTGATAACAGTAAGAATGGTCATCCTTGTTTTGGTCTTGATTCAGAATGTCTTCATTAGTATGATGTGTGTTCACTTACTCTTTAGTATATAAGGGACATATTTTTATATTCCTGTAATTTCAGAAGAGATTGGCATTTAAGGTAGCACAAATCAGGAACAAATGTTAATTTTTGTGGAATGCTTTTTCACAATAGGAATTGGCCAAACTCAGTGGTTAAAGGTACAGTCCTTCACAAGACTGTCCTCACTTCAGACACCAGCCTCACTTTGGGAGTCCCCAGTGCTACCCTAACTTCTGACCCCCGGGCTACAGTTTTGAGGGTCCCCCACTCATTCCTGCATGTTTGATAATTCACTCCCAGAACTCAGGAAGGTGTTATACTTACAATTACAGTTTTGTAATATTAAGAGTATATTATTATACAAATTAGAAGAGATGCATAGTGTGAGAGGATTTAAAACAGGAAGTTTTCATCATCCTCAGGGATATGGTACCCGTTCTGCCATGATGGGTAGCAAAGCTGACAGACTAGTGTCGATCAGGGATGCTCACCCAAGCTTTGGTATCCATAATTTTTATTGGGGACTTATTATGTAGGTATAACTGATTGAGTAATTGATCAAGTGGCCAACTCAGTCTTCAGCCTTTGTTCCCTCCCCACCCCTTCCCAGAGGTCAGGCTGATACAATGTGCCTCAGAGCCTCAACCCTCTAATCACATGGTTGGTCTTTCTGGCATGGCTACCCCATCTGCAGTCACCTCATTGGCGTAAACTATCAGGTATGGTCCAAGGGGCCCACTGTGAATAACCAAGGTACTTCCATCACTTGAAAAATTCCAAGGATTCAGAGGTTACCTCCCAGGAATCAGGGACAAAGGCCTTTTACATAATTGTCAGTTGAGATGATTTGTGTATATATATAACCCAAATTATGTTATTAAATTATTGGATTAAATCAGTTCAGTAAACAAACATGTAAGTGCCTACAATGTGTGCACAAGTAGCGTTCTGTCTGGGCTCTGAGATACATTTTTCGCTCCAGCATAAACCCTGCATGGTCTTGGTGAATTATTCTTTGTTTTATTGTCAAATTTACTTTGATAGTATTTCAGTTATTCATTCAACAGATAATAAGTGCCTCTTATGTGCTGCATACTGATCTAGCTATAGCAGTGAACCCAAGAGACAAAAAAATCCCTTCATTCATGGTGCCTGCTTTTTAGTAGTAAATTTATATCCATATTCATAAGCCAGCAAGATCTGTAGTTTATTGTTTTGGTGCTGTCATTTTTATGTTTGGGTGATAGGCTGTTGGAGCATGAAATGAATTTGGTAGCTTTTTCTCCACATAGGAATAGTTTATATAGCACAAGAATTATCTTTTTTTTTTTGTAATGTTTATTTATTTACTTTTGAGAAAGGGAGTGAGAGAGAGCGTGAGCAGAGGAGGGGCAGAGACAGAGAGGGAGACAGAGAATTCCAAGCAGACTCTGCATTGTACACATAGAGCCTGATGGCGGGGCTCAAACTCACAAACCATGAGATTGTGACCTGAGCCAAAATCAAGAGTCAGACACTTAGCTGACTGACCCACCCTGGTGCTCTATTATAATTATTTTTTTATTTGAGAGAGAGAGAGAGAGAGCAAGCATGCACAAGGTGGGGAGAGGGGTGGAGGGAGGGAAGGAGAGAGAGAGCGAGAGAGAGAGAGAGAGACAGAGAGAGAAAATATCTTAAGCAGGCTCCATGCTCAGCACAGAGCCGATGTGGGACTTGATCTCATGACCCTGGGATCGTGACCTGAGTCAAAATCAAGAGTGGGATGCTCAACTGACTAAGCCACATAGGCGCATCTAAGAATTAATTTTACATGAAAGTCTGAAAGAACTCACCTATTAAATTGTATCTGGAATATTTTGGGTGTAGTTTTTGATATTTTTCTGTTTCTTTCACCATCTGTTTCTTTGGACAGTTCATATTGCATAGAGCAGTTCATAGCATAGTAATTAAGAGTAAGGACTCGAGCCCAGTTGGCTGGGTTCAGATCCCAGCTTTGCTAATTGCTACCTGTATAATTGTGGGAAATTATTAGAAAATACTGATCCTCAGAGCAGAACAGCACTTCATAAGGTATGTGTCACACAGCATCTAGCTATTTCTTGGTAGAAAGCCTTTTGAAATATCCAGATTATTGTCAGAAAGGCAAATCCTTCAAACACATCATTCTCTTTCTCTGTGACCTGAGACTTCAGGTTTTCACTCAGCTGATGTGTTGATGGATCGTATTGTTGGAAGTTATGTGCTTTTACCTTATACTTTTAAAATTGATAGGTTTTTGGCTGCCACCTGGAGCGGGGGGGGGGGGGGGCGGAGAGCGCGGGGTGGGTGGCAGCGGTGCTGGTGGTGACTCCGCCACAGAGCAGGAGGGCCAGGGCAACATGCTCACTCTGTCCCCGGTGAGCGGCGTGTGCAGGGAAGGCGCTCAGGGTGGTGACTGTGGCCGGGGCTGCGGTGTCCCCTGAGTGGCAGCGACAGCCTTGGCAGTGCCCCCCAGCAAAAGCCGGTTCCTTTCCTGTTGGGGAGCGTGGGGCTGGGGCCCAGGGGACCCTGGGCCACAGAGAGCAGGAAGAGGATGGACTGCCCGGCCCTCCCCCCCACCCCATGGAAGAAGGAGGAAGTGATCCGAAAATCTGGACTCAGTGCCAGCAAGATTGATGTCAACTACTTCAGTCCAAGTGGTAAGAAGTTCAGAAGCAAACCTTGGTTGGCAAGGTACCTGGGAAATATTGTTGACCTCTGCAGTTTTGACTTCAGGACTGGAAAGATGATGCCTGGTAAATTACAGAAGAATGAACAGAGACTGTGGAATGATTCTCTCAATCAAAATAAATTGTATATTGTGTCGCCTTTATGCTCTAGCTGTGCTGGACTACTCTAATACTTCACCATGGCATGTGCTTTCAAGATTCTGCTTGCTCAGGTGCTATTTCCTCTGCTTGGAATGTGCTTCCCCCCTTCCTCTCCATCTGGTGGACTCCTACTCATCCAACGCCCAGCTCCATTGTCTCCACCTCTGTAAAGCCTGCTCCTGCATTCATCAGGCAGAACAAGCCCCTTCTTCCATAATGCCTCCCTGGTGCTTTGCCATTGTATTTATGATTGTTTGCTTCAGCTAGACCCTGAACTCCATAAGGGCAGGGACTGTCCTTCCTTCTTCCTCCCTCCCTCCCTCCCTCCCTCCCTCCCTCCCTTCCTCCCTTCCTTCCTTCCTTCCTTCCTTCCTTCCTTCCTTCCTTCCCTAGCACATAGTAAGTGCTTAATGTTTGCTTCGTTTGTTTGATTTAATATCCACCTTGTTCCAGAAATGTATAGTGCTCATAAATATTGAATACAAGCAGCAAGGGAAAGAAGAAGAAGGGAAGACAGATCAGGTTCGCAGCAGACCTGACCACAGAAACTCTGCGGGCCAGAAAGGAGTGGCAGGATGTATTCAACGTGCTGAATCAGAAAAATATGCAGCCAAGAGTTCTTTATCCAGCAAGGCTGTCATTCAAAATGGAAGGAGAGATAAAGAGTTTCTCAGACAAACAAAAACTAAAGGAGTTTGTGAGCACTAAACCATCCCTGCAAGAAATTTTAAGTTGGACTCTTTGAGTGGAGAAAAGATGAAACAAAACAAAAAAGACCAAAAGCAACAAAGATTAGAAAGGACCAGAGAACATTACCAGAAACTCCAATTCTACAGGCAACACAATAGCACTAAATTCATCTTTCAGTACTAACTCTAAATGTCAATGGACTAAATGCTCCAATCAAAAGACATAGGGTATCAGGATGGGTAAGAAAACAAGCCCCATCTGTATGCTGCTTACAAGAGACCCATTTTAGACCTAAAGATATCTACAGATTGAAAGTAGGGGATAGAGAACCATTTATCATGCTAATGGTCGCCAAAAGAAAGCCAGAATAACCATACTTATATCAGACGAACTAGATTTTAAAATAAAGACTGCAATAAGAGATGAAGAAGGGCATTATATCAAAATTAAGGGGTCTATCCACTAAGAAGATCTAACAATTGTAAATATTTATGTCCTCAACAAGAAAGCACCCAAATATATAAATCAATCACAAACATAAACTCATTAATAATAACACCATGATAGTAGGGGACTTCAACACCCCACTTATGGCAATGGACAGACCATCTAAGCAGAAAATCAACAAGGAATCAATGGCTTTGAATGATACATTGGACTGGATGGACTTAACATATATTCAGAACATTTCATCCTAAAGCAGCAGAATACACATCCTTCTCTAGTGCACATGGAAAATTCTCCAGACTAGATCACATAGGGGGATACAAGTTGGCCCTCGGCAACTACAAAAAGATTGAGATCATACCTTGCATATTTCCCTACCACAGCACTATGAAACTCGAAATCTATCACAGGAAAAAACTTGGAAAGACCATGAATACTTGGAGATTAAGGAACATACTACTAAAGAATAAATGGGTTAACCAAGAAATTAAAGAGAAGATGAAAAAAATACATGGAAGCCATTGAAAATGAAAACACGACAGCCCAAAACCTCTGGGATGCAGCAAAGGCAGTCATAAGAGGGAAGTATATAGCAATCCAGACCTTCCTAAAGAAGGAAGAAAGGTCTCAAATAACAACCTAACCTTACACCTTAAAGAGCTGGAAAAAGAACAGCAAAGAGAGCCCAAAACCAGCAGAAATGGGAAATAATAAATATGAGAGAGGAGGGCTCACAGCCAACCCTGCAGAAATACAAACAATAATAAGAGAATATTATGAGCAATTATATGCCAATAATTTGGGGAATCTGGAAGAAATGGACAAATTCCTAGAAACATAAACTACCAAAACTGAAACAGGAAGAAATAGAAAATTTGAACAGAGCCATAACCAGTAAAGAAATTGATTCAGTAATCAAAAATCTCCCAACAAACAAGAGTCCAAGGCTGGATGGCTTTCCAGGGAAATTCTACCAAACATTTAAAGAAGAGTTAACACCTATTCTTCTGAAACTGTTCCAAAAAATAGAAATGGAAGGGAATCTTCCAAACTCATTCTATGAGGTCAGCATTACCTTGATTCTGAAAACAAAGACCCCACTAAAGAGAACTATAGACCAATTTCTCTAATGAACATGGATGCAAAAATTCTGAACAAGATACTAGCCAACCAGATCCAACAACACGTTAAAAGAAATCCCACCACGATCAAGTGGGATTTATTCCTGGGGTGCAGGGCTAGTTCAATATCTGCAAGTCAATCATTGTGATATATCACATTAATACCAGAAAGGATAAGAACCACATGATCCTCTCAATAGATGCAGAGAAAGCATTTGACAAAATATAGCATCCTTTCTTGATAAAAACCCTCAAGAAAGTAGGGCTAGAAGGATCAGACCTCAAGATCATAAAAGCCATATACGACAGACCCACCACTAATATCATCTTTAATGGGGAAAAACTGAGACTTTTCCCCCTAAGGTCAGGAAAGAGACACGGATGTCCACTGTCGCCACTGTTATTCAACATAGTGCTGGAAGTCCTAGCCTCAGCAATTAGACAACACAAAGAAATAAAAGGCATCTAAATCAGCAAGGAGGAAGTCAAACTGTCACTCTTCAGAGATGACATGATCATCTATGTGGAAAACCCAAAAGACTCCACCAAAAAACTGCTAGAACTGATCCATGAATTCAGCAAAGTCACAGGATATAAAATCAATGTACAGAAATAGGTTGCATTTCTATACACTAATAATGAAACACCAGAAGGAGAAATGCAAGAATTGATCCCATTTACAATTGCACCAAAACCCATAAAATATATAAGAATAAACCTAATCAAAGAGGTGAAAACACTGAAAACTATAGAAAGCTTATGAAAGAAATTGAAGAACCCCCCCTCCCCCCCACACACACAATGGAAAAACATTCCATGCTCATGTATTGGAAGAACAAATGTTGCTAAAATGTCAATATTGCCCAAAGCAATCTACATATTCAATTCAATTCCTATCAAAATAACAGCATTCTTCACAGAGCTAAAACAAACAATCCTAAAATTTGTATGGCACCAGAAAAGACCCCGAATAGCCAAAGCAATCCTGAAAAAGAAAACCAAAGCTGGAGGCATCACAATTCTGGACTTCAAGCTGTATTACAAAGCTATAATCATCAAGACAGTATGGTACTGGCACAAAAACAGACACATAGATCAATGGAACAGGTAAAGAGCCCAGAAACAGACCCATATTTATATGGTGAACCAATCCATGACAAAGGTAGAAAGCATATACAATGGAAAAAGACAGTCTCTTCAGCAAATGGCACTGGGAAAACTGGACAGCATGAAAGCTCTTTGTGCAGAAGAATGAAACTGGACCACTTTCTTACACCATACACATAAATAAATTCAAAATGAATGAAAGACCTAAACATAAGACAGGAAGCCATCAAAATCCTAGAGGAGAAAACAGACAACAGGCTCTTTGACTTCAGCCACAGTAACTTCTTACTTGACATGTGTCCAGAGCCAAGGGAAACAAAAGCAAAAATGAACTATTGGGACTTCATCAAGATAAAAAGCTTCTGGACAGGAAAGGAAACAATCAGCAAAACTAAAAGGTAACCAATGGAATGGAGAAGATAGTTGCAAATGAAATATCAGATAAAGGGTTAGTATCCAAAATCTATTAAGAACTAATCAAACTCAACACCCAGAAACCAAATAATCCAGTGAAGAAACAAAGACATGAATAGACGCTTTTCCAAAGAAGGCATCCAGATGGCTGACAGACACATGAAAAAATGTTCCACATTACTCACCATCAGGGAAATACAAATCAAAACCACACTGAGATACCACCTCACACCAGTCAGAGTGGCTAAAATTAACAACTTAGGCAACAACAGATGTTGGTGTGGATGTGGAGAAAGAGGAACTCTTTTGCACTGCTGGTGGGAATGCAAACTGGTGCAGCCACTCTGTAAAAGAGTATGGAGATTCCTCAAAAAATTAAAAATAAAACTACCCTATGACCCAGCCATTGCACTACTAGGTATTTATCCAAGGGATATAGGAGTGCTGATTCAAAGGGGCACATGCACCCCAATATTAGCACTATTGACAGTAGCCAAAGTATGGAAAGAGCCCACATATCCATCGACTGATGAATGGATAAAGAAGATGTAGTGTGTGTGTATGTATATATATGTGTATATACACACAATCGAATATTACTCAGTGATCAAAAAGAATGAAATCTTGCCATCTGCAATAAAATGGATGGAACTAGAGTGTATTACGCTAAGTGAAGTAAGTCAGAGAAAGATAAATATCATATGACTTCACTCATGTGGAATTTCAGATACAAAACAGATGAACATAAAGGAAGAGAAGCAAACATATAAAAACAGAGAGGGAGACAAACCATAAGAGACTCTTAAATACAGAGAACAAACTGAGGATAGCTGGTGGGGTGTCGGGTAGGGGGATGGGCTAAATGGGCAAGGGGCATTAAGGAGGACACTTGTTGGGATGAGCACTGGGTGTTTACATGTAAGAGATGAATCACTAAATTCTATTCCTGAAATCATTATTACCCTATATGTTAACTAACTTGGATGTAAATTTACAAAAACAAAAAAATTAAATTGGTAGATTTTTGTAGCAATAGTTTGTACAATTGCTAAGATTAGGCATAAAGAATGAGCCGTGATGTTTTACATTTTGAAATCTCTTCTTTTCAGTTATAGCACTCGTGTTATATTTTATGATGCCTATTGTGAATGTAAGCGAAGTACTTGGACCCTTGTGCCTTATGTTACTCATGGGAACTGTCCACTGTCAAATTGTGTCTACTCAGATAACAAGGCCATCGGGAAACAATGGAAATCGGAGAAGAAGGTAAGATAAGAAATTGCACTTGTAGTTGTGTTTTCTGAGAGAGGCCTTGAACAGACTTAGAAAATCTTTGATGAAATTAATAAAAAATCTTCTGGTTTACAATTTTTTTAAAATTATTTTTTGGCTTAAAAAAAAAAAAGAATGCTTTTCTTTTCGTTCTTCTTCCAGATGCTAAGAAACCTTGTCATGACCTATTTAATCCCAGGTGGGATTTTGTCATTCAGTAAAGTTGTTTAAAAGGAAAAATTTGATACTGCAATAGTTATACTCTTAAAATTTACTTCAGTGATTTTGAAAAAAAATTTTTTGACATTCAGTCTCAATCAAAATTTGGTGAAAATTCACTATGTAAACAAGGATGTTAGTACATTGGGCTAGTGCTAGTAAAATTTGTACTTTTTTCCAGTTGTATGTAAAGAATGGATTTCTAAGTGCTCTAACCTTTTAACAGAGATTAATTTCTCTTTTCTATACATTGAATTCACTTTGTTTTTATTGGTTATATGCCATCTGTGAGTTTTGGAACTGTTATAAAGGCTTTTAAGGTAAATGTTAGGTATATTACCTTCCAAAAGTTACATTATCTTTTCTCAGAATATCTGTAAATTTTTGTTTTCCTAAGCAATTACCAAATAAGATTTTTTTTTCATTTGGTGCAATGAATTTGAACATATTTATTCTTATTTTTGAATGTTATTTTCAAGCCATTTTTTTTTTTTTGCAAAGAGAGGATTCCTTGCAATTAATGATTTCTAAGGAAATCCCGTGGTGTATCTTGGTGATTTAGATATGTATTTTAACTGCTTAGGGTATCAATACAAAGTGATCAGTTGCTGTTATTTTGTGTTCTCTGATTAAATGTGTCAGATGGATAGATTTCTGACATCCATATTTAAAGGCATTGTTCTTTGTGCTAGTGGTGTTGAATGTACATGGAAAGACTCTTGGTCATACACGTGAAAAATTTTTTTCTAGTAATATTTTTGATATCAGTTCAATTTCTTTAAATATTAAACAAAATGATAGCATAGGACTTTGGTTTGGAACCTGGTTTTGCCCTTAGGTCAGAAACATTCTTGCATGATTTTATCCTCATTACAAGAAGTTCACTATACTTAATTTCAGGTAGTAACCCATTGCTATCATTTTTTGTAGGGATATTTTGGGTAGAAACATACAAGTTCTTGAATAATCTGAAGTTGTTGAAATACTTTTTTTTTTTTTGTAGAAAATTACGAAAAACTGTAAATGGTGACGGGAGCCGAGAAAATGGAAGTAACTCCTCTGATAAAGTCAGAGGAGTAGAAACTTTGGAATCTATACCCTTTATTGGTGGATTTTGGGACAGTCTCTTTGGCAACAGGTGAGAAGGCTTATGTTGGAATTTTTACTTGATTTTGTATTCACATTAGTGTTAACATAGTATATTATCTGATTGGGAGTATACAGTGTAAGCATATTATAATTGTGGTATGATTTTTAAGGATTCTAGAAGGATTTGTTTACTCCAGGTGTCCCCACTGTCATGTTACCCATGAGTCCAGTATTCTACCATAAAAGTTCATTCTGTTTGATTTTTAACAGAATTATAGACCACAAGATTATAGAAATATAAATACTTGGAAAGGGTAAATATTTTAAGCCGTATCAGCTGACAGCTTGAGGGGAAAAAAAGAATTTTAAAAAGATCAGATATTTTTCAGTGTGGAAGCTGATACCTCTTTAGAAATGGGATGCAGGAGGCTGGTGTTGATGGGCTATAGGACAGAAAGGGAAGTGGATCCAAAACATATTCTATCTTCTTCATGATTTTGCAGGTCAGGACAACATTAGTATGACTTGAAGAAATACTTATTTTGTCATATATTAATGATTATGACTCAAAAACAAAGTTCTTTTGCAGTTCCTTTTTTTTTTTTTAAATGTTTATTTATTTTTCAGAGAGAGACAACACACACAGAGTGTGGGTAGGGGAAGGGCAGAGAGGGAGACACAGAATCCGAAGCAGGCTCCAGGCTCTGAGCTGTCAGCACAGAGCCCGATGCAGGGCTCGAACTCATGGACCGTGAGATCATGACCTGAGCCAAAGTCGGACACTTAACTGACTGAGCCATCCAGGTGCCCCTTGCGGTTCCTTTTTTTGAAGATGAAGTACACATTTCCCCCACTTTCCGAAAGCAGAGTGTTCTTTGAAACCTTTCATGGGTCAAAATGGAATAAAGTGAGGAAGCAATTACCATTAATTTCTGTAGAAAAACTTTTGAGCCTTCTCAGAACCACCCCCCCCCCCCAAAATAGCCTCTCTTAGGCTTTTCTGATACCTTAGGACACATCTTGCTAGTGGATTGAGATGAAGCACAGATGCTCACAGACACAGTTCGAAGCTCTGGCAGCTTGATGCTGAGATGCTGAGTGTAGTTCCCAGGGATGGGGCCCTCAGGGGCCACTCTTGCGGCTGGCCGGCAGCTTGTAGGCGCGCTGCTCCCATAATGGCTCGCGGTGAAACAAATACTGAGTGCTAGTTTCACTTTACGCCTTTGTTCGCAAAAGCAAAAATCCTCCTCAGGTTTCTTTTGGTTAACACGACAGGTGTTAATGTAAGTCTTCCATAAAAGCTAAGTGGCACAATGTGGACTGTAGAAAAGCGGGGGGACGCTTGTATATTCCCCTACTTTGCTAAAGACAGGTTACACTTTTCAGTTGAAGTGTTGGGTTCTTTGTGTTGAACATTGTGCTGGGCACTGGGCATCCCCTTTCTCAGTGATTTTGTCTAAATAGGAAGATACGAGTATGATACAGTCACAGCAATGTAAAAATACTATAAGTGATTACGTGCTGACGAAAGGCCATGTAGTTGAGCAGACAGAGTAATTCAGGGGTGAAGTAATCAGCAGGAGTCATGAAGGAGCCAAGAATTGCTGGGCTTTGAGGGACAGGTGAGGGGAAGACATTCTAGGAAGTGGCATAAACGGGTGATGTGAGGTAGGCATTGGCACTGTGTTTGAGAGGGAAAGTGGAGAAGACTGAAGCTACCTGCTTGCAAAACTGAAAAGAGGAGGCTTACTCTCAAAATTAATTGTGATGAGTCTTTGGAGACTAGCGATACCTGTATTCTGGCTTCCTACACCCTTAGGCAAGCTAGAAGCCTGAAAAATAGGATTTCTGCATTTTCTTGATTTCCAGAATAATACACAGTTGGCCTGTGGTTAAAGGTACCTGTTGACTAGAAGCCTTACTAATAGCATAGTTAATAAGCATATATTGTGTGTGTCGTATGTATTATATACTGTATTCTTACAATAAAGTAAGGTAAAGAAAAAGTAATGTTATTAAGAAAATGATAAGGAAGAGAAAATACATTTATAATACTGTACTGTATTTTTTGAAAAGTCCATGAATAAGTGGAACCTGTAGTTTAAACCTGTGTTGTTCAAGGGTCAGGTGTATTACATTCTTCAGAAGAAAGTGATTTCATGAAAGATAGTTCATGCTAGTAATCTTTGTTTTCCTTTTCTAAAATTAGGATTAAAAGAGTGAAATTAATATGTAACAAAGGAACTGAAACTGATAATGACCCAAGTTGTCTGCATCCTATCATTAAGAAGAGACAATGTCGACCAGAGATTAGAATGTGGCAAACAAAAGAGAAAGCAAAATTTTCAGATGGAGAAAAGTGCCATAGGGTAAGATTTAGATGAGTATATATAGCAAAATCTTTTCTTTCCTGCATAAAATGTTCCTATTCTTAGACTCTGCTAGAGGTATCAAATAGATACTAACAGGTTTGTGTAATTTGTCTTAACAAATAAGTGAAATGTAAAACCACAGGACATGAAAAGGAGAGTAACACGCGAAGACTGTAGTTTATTCTTTTAATTTCTGGGACTAGACCTTGTTATTTGATAGGCTACTGACCCAGCCTTAGGAGTAGGCTGGTCGATTTCATCAACGGATCTGTGTGTAGAGGCTCCTGTGTCATATTCCAGAGATGCAATGATAATATAGTAGGGTTTGGGAAGCTATTTTCTAGCTTTAGCACAGATGTTTTATCTCTAAAACTACATTTTATAGTCTTGAAATATCTTCTCACTTGTTAGACTGTGGCATTTAGTAATTACAAAAATAGCTAATCTGTTTGAGTCATTACTGCAACCAGACACTATTCTAAGTGCTTTACGTGTAGTAAGTCATCTAATTGTTTCGGTAGCTCTGTGAGATAGGTGCTTTTATTATCATCCCTTTTCCTCTGAGGAAAAGGAGCCCCAGAGATTCAGTTACTTGCCTCAGGTTACGTGGCCAGAAAGTTGAAGGGCTCTGATTCAGACTCACGCCTGCGCTTCTAACCTCTCTACATAATACTGCCTCACCGTTTAGGCTGCTTAGTGCCAAGAGAGTTTTCTTTATTGACACCAAGTAAGATATAGGTTTGTTCAGTTTTGGGTTACCTTTACCATTTCTTAGTTTTTACCTGTCTTTTTGTTTTTACACATGCCGCTTACTAGAGTATTTTGGGCTGTCCCCTGGGGAGAAATTGCTGTTCTCTTTGTAGGAGGCTTTTAGGCATCTGGGTAATGGGATTTCAGATGATCTGTCAAGCGAGGAGGACGGTGAAGCCCGGACACAGATGATGATGTTGCGCAGGAGTGTGGAAGGGGCCTCAAGTGACAACGGCTGTGAAGTTAAGAATAGAAAGTCAATACTTTCTAGGCACCTAAACACTCAGGTAATTTTTAGTTTGTAAAAGTATAGGCATTAACTCCTAAATCATTGAATACTAACAAGATATTTGACATGTTTTCCTATTGTTTACTGGCTTGATTTTTGGCAGGTAAAGAAAACCACCACCAAGTGGTGTCACATTGCACGGGATTCAGATAGTCTGGCTGAATCAGAGTTTGAATCGGCAGCTTTCAGTCAGGTATTGTATCCTTCTGAGAGGTCATTGTTCAGGGTGTATTCCTGAGTGTGATAAGTTTACCCACTGCTTTTTTTATTGATCGTCCTGACGTAGTGGTTCTATTTTCCTGGCCTCCCCTGCCGTCAGTTGTCTGTCTACCTCTCTGGCTGCTCACCCCCACGAAGAGAAGGAGCTCTGTTTCATTTTGACTCTGATCTTGAAAGTATCATAGATGATCTGATGCTTTGCAGGCAAGAGCTTCCTCAATCCCCAGATGACAAGAAGGCTCCCTCATATTTACTTGGAATATAGAGTTTATTCTTAAGTATCATTCCTTTGTAAGTGGCACTGATGCTGATGAAGATAAATTTTTGAGAAAGGACCCCTGAGAGACGAGCAGCAAATCTCATCATGCAGCTAATAGGATATTGTATATTTGGAATATTATAATTCAGAGGGGGACGGGGCAGATGGTGGTAGGTGGTTTTTGTTTTGATTGACGAGGCAGTTGGGGGCGTGGGAAAACATTCGTGTTTCTGTTTATGCTGCAGGCGAGCTGCACCGCGCAGCCTCTGCTCAGCCTGACTGTCCTTTCCGTGGTTGGCCGGGCCCTGGGACACGACTAGATCTGCAGTCACGCTCACCGTATTTAGAGTAGGGGACACTTTGGGAATGTCAGAAGGCTCTGCCACACCTTTCCAGGGTAGGCCCTCCGGAAGGGCTTGCAGAGGTCACTGTCATCCAGGGCATTCCAGTCAAACAGCCTGATGATTTGGCAGTCAGTTCTTAGAGGGAGTCCTTTTACAGCCCTGCTTGTTAGAGAGTCACACAGGGTTTAACATTTATATCTTAAAATGTATTATTGTTATGTGAAGCCTTATGAACAGGTGAATATTTGGGGGTAGGTTTACGGGAGCTTGCCAGCCATCACCACAGATAACTTGCTTTAATTTTGTTTCAGATATATGATTGTTTTTAAAAATGAATGAAAAATAGATAGTTTTTTTCTGTTTCCCTTTAAAGGGCTCTAGGTCTGGCATGAGTGGTGGCTCTCGAAGCCTGACCATGTCTAGAAGAGACTCAGAAAGCACCCGCCATGACTCAGAGACCGAGGATATGCTATGGGATGACCTGCTGCATGGCCCAGAGTGCCGGTCATCTGTCACCAGTGACAGTGAGGGGGCCCATGTGAACACCCTCCATTCAGGGACCAAACGTGATCCCAAAGAAGATGTTTTTCAGCAGGTCTGTAAAGGTGACGGTAGCCAATATTTACTGTATACCTACACATGCCAGGGGCCGTATTATCTCATTTGGCTTTACAATAATTGAACGAGGTAGATACTATTATTATCTCTAATGTAGAGATGAGGAAATCGAGCATAATTTGTAAGTGAAGATGTTGGAATTAGAACTCAGGGGCAGGTACTCTGGAATTGCCCTAACATGAATTGTTCTTCATAACACTTTTTCTCATTATTTTCCTTAGAATGATCCTTAATGTTCATTTTACGTGAGCAGAGTGTTGTTTGAATGGTATATCAACCTCATATTTTCAGCGACATCGCAGAGTTATGTGTGAATTACTAAGAAATGGCATTACTTGCTTCTCTAGTAATGTATAAACCAAGTGGTGCTTTTAATTTTAGGTCTTATATTAATATCATAAAATCAGAGAACCTGGAATTGGAGATTCCTTAGAAGGTATTTGAACCTTCCAACCAATGTAGGAATTCTTACATGGTAATCATCGTTACTCCTTCTTGGGACTATTGTGATATATCTAATGAGATAATATAAAGTGCTTAGCACAATGTCTGGCAAAGGGTAAGCACCGAATAAATGTTAGCATTATTATTAGTATCGCCATCAGATTATCAGTGGCCTCTGTGTAAGTACTTCTGGAGCCAGAGTGATTGTTAACTTCATGAGAGAGCTTTCTCCACTGCTGGATAGATTGAATGGTTAAGAAGTGATTCTCAAGTCAACATTTCAGATGTTTGGTGACAATGATCATGATTCTGCCTTTTTTTGTTGTTCTTTAGGCTAAATATTTCCACAGTGATCTACAAATACTGGATTCTGGATATTCATTTGTTTAATCATTGAATTTTCTTGATTCTAGGATACCATTGATTTAGGTTACACATTTTCATAAAAAAATCCTGCTTCATTAAATGTATACAATTTTTTAAAACTAACCAGAAACAACATACATTTTCTTATTAAAGCTTTAAGCTTCTTTCAATTTTGCTGTCAAAGTTTGAATCTAAATATTCTTTACATTTAGTCTGAAGATTCATCTAAATTACATTAGCCCTCAGTAGTTATACATGACATCCTGATAATCTTGGCCTCCTTTGCACTTTTGGGATTTTCAGTATAATTTTAAGGCATATATAAGCATAATTAGGTAACATGAAACCATATCAAAAGGAATTCATCATTTCCCAATTACCCTATCTATCCTGTTCTTCCTTTATCCCCATATTTTTGAATGCCACCACTGACCGCCTAAGGCAGAAACCTTGGGGTAGTTCTTTTTTTTTTTTTTTTTTAAGTTTATTTACTTTTTTTGTTTTTTTTTAAGTTTATTTACTTTTGAGAGAGACAGAGACAGCGTGAGTCGGGGAGGAGCAGAGAGAGAGGGCGAGAGAAAGAATCCCAAGCGGACTCTGTGCCACCAGCACAGAACCCAATGTGGGGCTCAAACTCACGGACCCATGAAATCATGACCTGAGCCAAAACCAAGAGTTGGATGCCTAACCGACTCAACCACCCAGGTGCCCCATCCTTGGAGTGGTTCTTGACCCCACCCTCTCTAGTGTGTTTCTAATATGTCCTCTTGACTCCACTGAATATCTGTGTCTGTCTACTTGTGTCTCCCCTGCTTGGGGTGGACCGTCATTGGCTGCTATCTGGATCATTATAGCAGCTTCTGTGGGCCTGCTCCCTTTGCTTTTCCATGCTGCAGCTGGAATGATGCCATTCCCCTTAAAATCCTTTAATTGCTTTCCCTCCTCCATTGGGGTTATTTGCTTGTTTGTTTGTTTGTTTCTTTCTTATGTTTATTTATTTATTTTGAGATTGAGAGCATGAGCAGGGGAGGGGCAGAGAGAGAGGGAGAGAAAGAGTATCCTGAGCGGGCTCCCCACCATCAGCGCAGAGCCCGACCTGGGGCTCAAACCCACGAACCATGAGATCGTGACCCGAGCCAAAACCAAGAGTCGGACACTTAACCTACTGAGCCACCAGGCACCCCTGTCCTCTTGAGCTTTTTATGCTTTTCTGTGTCCTGATTAGACCAGAGAAAGGCTTAACTCCTCAGTTATTCAGGCAACTTGTAAGGCCTATTAGCAGCTCTCCTAGCTAATTTCCTGCTACCTCCAGTATAGTCATGCTGCTCTAGAAATACTTTCCTTCTTAACATGCCATGAATACACCAAGCTTATCCTCACTTCCACACATTTAGAGAGGGAAGCCAGGCCACCTTGGAGATCATGGAATCCTACTTTCCGTCATTACAGAAGACATTTAGCCTCTCTCTAGGTAAGAAAATGTCTTAGTGAGGAAAAAAGGACCAGAGATCAGCATGGTGGAGGTTTGTCATTGGTATTGAGCTCTGTGAAGGAGAGAATAGAATGATGAGGTCTAACACTGGCAAATGTGGCCTGGGAGCTGGACAATGGGGAGAAAATCCAACTGAGGGAAGAAAGAAGGGTGGATGAAAATAGTTTTATATTTTTCTTTTTAGAACCACTTATTCTGGCTTCAGAACTCAAGTCCTGCCTCTGATCGAGTTAGTGCAATAATCTGGGAAGGGAATGAGTGCAAAAAGATGGATATGTCTGTGTTGGAAATAAGTGGCATCATCATGAGCAGGGTAAGATTTCATAAGTTTTCAGATTTTTTGAAAAACCTGTTTATGATCAGCTGTTCATTGGCTCTATTCAGTGATCAAAGCACTGACTCTGCTTTTGAAATACGAATATATATATTTTTTTAATTTTTGTGGTTAGTGTCTTTACTTGGTAGTATATTTTTTTTTGTTACAAAGTTCTCTGAACATGATCAGTTATTCAGGTATACTCTATGAATGTTCCTTATCTAAGCCTAATTTTTAATAAAATCTAAGAGTCATAAATCTATACGTCATTTTTCTTTGTACTTCTTTTAGATTCGAAACAGATTTCGTTTTTAATAATCTAAATAGTAGTCGATAAAAACTGCTTCATAACTCCATTTAACTGTGTAATAACGACGCGACGTTTTAAATTAATTCCCAGGTTAATGCGTATCAGCAAGGAGTAGGTTATCAGATGCTGGGAAATGTCGTCACCATTGGATTAGCATTTTTCCCTTTTTTACATCGACTTTTCCATGAGAAGAGTTTTGACCAGCTAAAGTCTATTTCAGCTGAGGAGATCATGACTCTCTTTTGTGGGGCACCACCTGTTACACCTATTATTATTTTGTCTATGATTAATTTTTTTGAACGATTGTGTCTTACTTGGATTTTTTTTTTCATGATGTGTGTGGCGGAAAGAACATATAAACAGGTCAGTAGAAAATTAAGTTTCTCACCTCTGCTTTTGTGTATGATATTCCACCGAGTTGTTTTTGTTCTATTGATTTGTTCTCTCCAGAAGTTAATGTGGACAATGAAAGATTGATGAGCAAACTTTTGGTGTTTGTGGGTTTAACACTTGTGATATCGATTAATCACAAATAACATGTTGTAATCTGAGATTTCGCTGACCTCACGGGTAGGAATAAGTGGCTTAGGCAGAGAGTGAGCCTAGCTGACTGCACAGCACCTGTGTCTCAATACTGCACTTGTTTGCCCATAACATATGTAGTAATTCTCAAAGTGAAACTGTTTCTGTAGGCAATGGTTAAGTGAGAAATAAATGCATTGAATTTCGGTAAGAATGAAGAATTGGAGACTTGATATGTCTTCATGTCCAAAAGAATGTGATTTTGAATGGAAATTTAATTTGGAACTAAACCAGAATTCAGATAAACAATTTTGTTTGTGAGGTCGGGGATTCACAAAGGTCTCCAAAGAATATTCCTTGAGAATGTCAAGTGTACCATATTACAAAGGCATATGTACAAAGACATTACTATAGAATATGATTTGGAAGTAACAGGATAATGAGCTATTAGCTTAGTCTAAGTGATCACTGATTAGAATTTCATCTGTTTATTATTTTTTATATGCTTCCAATATATGGGAATATTATTTACAATCATATAAACATATACTCAGAGACAAACATGTCTATTTTACTTTGTGATTTTTTTAAACCTCCTCTAGAGATTTTTATTTGCAAAACTCTTCAGCCATATTACTTCTGCCAGGAAGGCTAGGAAATATGAAATACCTCATTTCAGACTTAAAAAGGTGGAGAACATTAAGATATGGTTATCACTGCGCTCCTTTCTCAAGGTGAGTTTCATTTGACGATGGAATATGTGCAGGAATATGCAGAAAGCATGCTCACTGCAATTTCTGGCAGCAGATACTCAATGGGTAGTGTAGTTCTGTGAACCAGACAGATCATATCAGTGGCTGACAGACAGACGTGCTGGACAGCAAGATGGAAATGATCTATCTGCTAAGCTGTTAGAGGTGAGTAAATGAGAGCTTAGGAAGGGAAAAGAAAATCTAAATTCCTAGGGCAGAGCGATAAGTTGAAAATTGCATCTTTTTCTGACTTTTTGGAAAATATTTTAGCTGAAAATACATTCGTGAATAACTCACAGCCTTAACTTGGAACAGCATGAATTTCAATGCTTAAAATTAAACGTGTCCGAACTATGTTAAAATACTGGGCTAGAAACTTCTTATAAACATTTATTTTCACATTAATGTTGTAAAACTCAGAATGTGAATGATTTGAGGGCCACTGTTGTCTCTAAGTGTAATCTTAAATATTAACCTATATGTCTCACTCCACAGAGACGGGGTCCACAGCGCTCAGTTGATGTCGTCGTATCTTCAGTCTTCTTACTGACACTTTCCATTGCTTTCATTTGTTGTGCCCAGGTAAACATTTCATATCTGTTGTAATGAAAAGTGGAAATTCTAATAAGGTTCACTATCTGTTTTAGGTGTGTGTGTGTGTGTGTGTGTGTGTGCGTGCATGTGTGTGTGTGTATGACAGAAATTTATTTCTCAGGATCAAGGCACCAGCATGCTATTTTGAATACTTAATTTTACTTGCTTTTGAAATTAGAATAAAATAATTCTGAATCCTTTAAGATGCTAAGATGACTCTAATTTTAGTTGGCAGTTTTTGATAATAAA
Source organism: Acinonyx jubatus (assembly GCF_027475565.1). NCBI lineage: Eukaryota > Metazoa > Chordata > Mammalia > Carnivora > Felidae > Acinonyx > Acinonyx jubatus. The sequence goes on along the minus strand of NC_069381.1, from coordinate 95,566,876 downwards.
GCTACCATACCACGAGGGTTACAAAATAGTGATTTTTCTAACACCATCTTTCCTTCCACATCTGTTAGTTGTCACTCTGTGGTTGACCTTTCCCTTGTTTCTTCTTGGTTTCATTATGGACTCATATATTCTGATTTTTACCCAATAGATTATGACCTATTTGGGTAAATCTATTGGGTATAATCTATTTACTCTATTTGTTCTGATGTCTAAATTGTCCCAGATTTGGCCAGTGGGAGACCCTTGAAGCCCCTTCCTGCATACTTTTGATGGGTCCCTGTACCTTTTTTTTTGGGTAAGGGGGTACTTCTGTGCTTTCTTCATTACAAGAAGTTATAGCCGTAGCTTGTAGTGTTCCATTTATTGAGTTCTAACTTAATTCTACTGTGTTCAGAGAACGTATTCTGAATGTCTTTACTCTGAAATTTGTAGAGGCTTGCTTTATTATCTGGCATATGGTCAGTTTCATTAAATCTCCATCAGCACTTTGAAAGAACTTGTATTCTGTTGTCTTGGGGAGCAATGTCCTCGCTAGGTAAATTAGTCCAAGTTTATTTGTTCCATTGCGGCATCTTCTATATCCTTACTCATGTTTTTTTCGTCTGCTTATTCTGTCGACCATTGACAGAGGCGTGTTCACGTCTACTGTGATGTTGGATCCAAGACCTGAGCTGAGATCAAGAGTCAGATGCTTACCCAACTGAGCCACCCAGGCACCCCTCTTTAGTCTTTTTTAACCTGGAAAAGTGTCAGGCTTAATCTTTCATGACCTTTTGAAATGTCTCTGTTTCTAATGTTTCTTAACTTAAAGTCTGCTCTATTTGATATTAATTTAACCACACCAGCTGTCTTTTGATTCGTTTTTGCATATTATATCTTTGTCCACCCTTTCATTTATTTTGTCTTCATATTTGAGTCCTGGCTTCTGTAATCAGCATATCCTTTTTTTGGTTGTTTGTTCCTTAATCCAGCTTCACAGTCTTAGTGTTTTAGATTGTCTGGCTCATTTACATTTAATGTAATTACCACAGATACAAATACTGTTTATTTCTTATTTGGTCTACCTGTTAAATTTTCTTTCTCTCTCCTTTCTTGGCATCTTTTATGAATCAAGTATTCTGTAATATTCCATTCAATCCTCTTTGTTAACGTGTTATATGTTCTTTCACTACTTGTTATATGTACTTTTACCTCAGAGATTGCAACATACATCCTTAGCTTATTATAGTCTAATAAATTATTAATTTCTGCTTCCTTGATAATGCTAGGACCTTAGAACACTTTATCTCATTTATCCATTCACCCATTATTAGTATCCTTACTTAAAGTTTTACATATATTTTCTTGTATTTATTTGACTTATTTCTTTAAGTAGGCTCCACACCCAATGTGAGGCTCAAATTACAACCCTGAAATCAAGAGTTGCATGCTCTACTGACTGAGCTAGCCAGGCACCCCAAATTTTACATATGTTTTAAACCCACAAGATATAATGATTATTTTTTGTATTCAGTTATTCATTTATATTTACCTACACATTTACCCTTTTCATTGCTTTTCATTAGTTCTTGCATTTCTGTGTTTTTTTCTGGGATTTTTTTCTTCCTGTTTGAAGAATCTGGTTATGAATTCTGTTCTAGTATGTTTGAAAATGTCTTTTATCGCTTTCTTGTTTAAAGGATGTTTTCACTGAGTATGCATTTCTAGGTTGCCAGTTACTTTCAATACTTTTGGGATTCTGTTACCTTTTGATTTCCATGTTTTATCTTGAGAAGTCAGCTGTTAGTTTTATTTGCTGCTCTTTTAAAGGTAATGTCCTTTTTCTGTGGTGTTTTTTTTTTATTTTTTTTCTTTCAATTTTTAAAATTTACTTATTCTGAAAGACAGAGAACATGCGTGGGAGTGGCAGAGTGAGAGAATCCCAAGCATGCCCCGCACCATCAGTGCAGAGCCCAATGTGGGGCTCGAACTCATGAACCATGAGATCATGAGCTGAGCTGAAACCAAGAGCTGGACGATTAACCAGCTGAGCCACCCATGCACCCCTTCTCTGGCTGGTTTTAAGAGTTTTTCTTTGTGTTTGATTTTTTGGCTGTGGTTTGTGTGTTGTATATTGCCGCACAACAATCCACCCTGCTGAAGAGGTGGGCCTAGGTTGCTACTAACTGTTACTTTCCTACTAGTTATAACTGATTGGCAGGGGTAAACACCTGACCCAGACTAAGCCAAAGGTATTTAGAAATTTAGAAATTAGAATTTAGAAATTTTAGAAATTAGGACTGAAAACCTGAGATATCACTGGTGGCCTTTGGAGAAGAGAGGGTCAGTAGGGGTCAGTGGGGCCAGTAGGGTGTTATGGGAAACCAAAGCTGGAGCGAGCCAAACTTGCAGGGAGCAGTAAACAAGGGTCATGCAAAGCAACAGAATTAACTAAGAGGAGTGGAGATGGGAGCCCAAATGGCCCTTGAGGAAGAGAGACAGAGAGGAGAGCTGCGCTGTGACTCCCTGGTTTCAAAAGGCCAGCATTTGGTTTCTGTGAGGATTCTCTGTATATTTTCCAGGGTGTTCCACTTTACCTCAGGCTGGCTTGAGTAAATTTTGAGGCAAACAAAAAACACAACTTTTACTAGCAAACTTGACCCGTAATAATAGGCATTTGATAAATGGTAGCTGCTGCTGCTGTTGTTACTTGGATCCTAAAATGGAGTAAAGAATTGATCCTCAGGGTTTTCAAGTCATACCAGTAGGATGGGCCACATGTCTTAGGAAGGCCGACTAGTGATAATGTGAATTTAACACTGAAAAATGGTCACCATATAATTGTGAGTGGGCACAGGAGTGGTTAAAAGGCTGGAAATGTGTTTGTCTGATTTTACTTCTATGTTTTCCTCCTTTGCTACTTCCTCCTTTGCTGTCTGGAAAAAGTCTAGGAAACCTAGAGAAATAGGTAGGAATTAAATAGATAAGGCTTTATATGAGTATTAAAATTCTGCTTTGAGTATAAAATATTGGTAACTTGTAAATCTTTTTAAGTTGCTAGAGTAAAGGAGTAATTATAGATTTTGAGACAAATGAAAAACCTAACTTTTTGTCGGTTCTTTGTATAGGTTCTGCAAGGGCATAAAACTTTCCTGAATGATGCTTATAATTGGGAGTTTTTGATCTGGGAAACAGCTTTACTACTTTTCTTATTGCGTCTGGCCTCATTGGGGTCTGAAACCAATAAGAAATACAGCAATGTTTCAATATTACTTACGGAACAGGTAACGACTGGTTCTTGTTAATTTAGTTCTGTGGTTAGAGATGGCATAAGATTTGTGCAGAAGATTCAGGGTTGAGTCTAGATTTAGCACTTTCTAGCTATATGACCTTACAGGTGACTTTGCTACTGTGTAATTATTTCCTCCTTATAAAATGAGGGTTTATAATCTTCCCCACCAGCTCCCAGGATTGTAAGAATTAAGATCTAATGGATTGAAAGTAGTTTGTATATTTTAAAGGTATCTTTATTCGTGATAATGGAGCATGCTTTAAGTCTCATATTCTGCATCAAGTATTAGATCTTTATAGTACTTGTCATTTAAGCATGTTTTTAATAAGCTCTTGAATTTCTTCTGTATCAGCCATACATTCAAAGTTTAGAAAATACTTTCTCTTTAGTATGGGAATAGATATTAAGACTGGGAAATGTTTCTTATAAAGATAGAGTAGTATAAAGGGTTTTTTGTTGTTTTTTTTTTTTGGTTTTGGTTTTGATTTCATGGTTATCCATAAATTTTACATAAATACATTTGGTATCATTAGATTTTCTTCTTTTGCCTAAGAATTATAGTGGGAGAATATTTCCTATAGGAGAAAAAATAAAGAATTAACAAGTTAAAAGCAGCTATCTTCTTATGTTTCATTAATGTTTAATGAGGATGTTATATTATGTGGGTGTCACCAAAATGAGTAGGTAGAGCTTTTGAACTTAAAAAAGTTCACATGTTAACTGTTAAGTTATAATTAACATTACACTTTTCATTGTTTTGATAGTTAAATTGCTTCATATTTACTTTTTTTAAATTTTTTTTAATGTCTATTTTTGAGACAGAGACAGAGCATGAACGGGGGAGGGTCAGAGAGAGAGGGAGACACAGAATCCGAAGCAGGCTCCAGGCTCTGAGCTGTCAGCACAGAGCCAGATGCAGGGCTCGAACTCACGGACTGTGAGATCATGACCTGAGCCGAAGTCGGACGCTTAACCGACTGAGCCACCCAGGCGCCCCTACTTTTTTTTTTATTCACGAACTGGCTTTTCTTTGTCAGTTGTGACTGCATGGGCTGGAGAGTAGGGTATGTGCCATATGTGTTTTGTAGAAATAACTGCAGGAATTTTCAAATTTATTTTATTTGAAAATATTACTTTCGAATCTGCCAAACTTAGTGCAGTATATCTATCTTTTTCTGTGACATTTGCCTTGATCTCTCTTTTTTTCCTTAGATTAATTTATATCTTAAGATGGAAAAAAAGCCTAATAAGAAAGAACAGCTCACTCTAGTAAATAATGTATTAAAGCTGTCCACCAAGTTATTGAAAGTAAGTAATATCCTGTGATCTACTTTCACTAGCACTTAAATGAAATCAATGCTGTACTTATTGGAGAAGACCCTCGTAACAGATGGCTGCTGGGCTGTGTACATTCACAATGTCAAGTTGATAGTTTTGGGTTCCTGACTACGTAAGAAAAAATTTCCCATCTTGTTACCCAGGTTCTGATGATTGCTGATGTCTGTCTCATTTTTCAAATTATATTTAAAAAAAAAAATTCACAACATACTGCTTGAACCCACCTTTAAACACTTAGCTAGTGGAAAGTAGGTGAGAGTCCATTATAGGTCTTTTGAAAGCAGCTGTTGAACATGAAGGAAGGCCTTACACACTCATCCGTACCCAAGACCTAAAAACCAGCCCAGAAATCACTGGTGGCCATCAATAGGCCATGTATTTCATCTCCATTCTTTCATGTTTTTTGTAGGAGCTGGACACACCGTTTAGACTCTATGGACTGACAATGAATCCCTTAATCTACAATATCACACGAGTAGTTATCCTTTCTGCTGTCTCAGGTGTTATAAGTGATCTTCTAGGATTTAATATAAGAGTAAGTGTGACTAGTACTCTGTGGCATCTGCTTTAGTCTTACTAAATATAATAATCCTTGCTCTTCACCCTGTGAGTGTGTGTGTGTGTGTGTGTGTGTGTGTGTGTGTGTGTGTGTGTGCGCGCGCGCGCGCGCATCTGTGATTGAGAGAGAGACAGACAGACTAGGGGACTGGTGTGGAAATAACTCTTCAGGTAAAGAAATACACGTTTTGATGGCGGTGCACGGGCTAAGTTCTTAGCTTAAATTTTCTCATTTGACACAAGTACAATAGACTGCCCTTGAACAAAAAATCAAGTTTGAATCTCATGTTAATCTAACAGCATGGGCTGAGGAAGGGTCTGCCTCTGAGAGGCAGAATGAGTGCATACCCAAAACCCGTGAACTGCAGTATGTCATTTTTGACCCTAGAAATTGTTAGATGGTTTTTCCTCTATGGTGTTCTAGAGTTGCTACTGTTCTTATGTAAAGGGTTCTTGGTTCATAGTCATATAAGTGGACCTGTAAACCCCAACTGTTTGTCTTAAAACTAACTTATTTTGGTGATTTTCTTTTCTTAGCTGTGGAAAATTAAGTCATAAGCTGAGTCATGTGCCTGGACTCTCCCCTTGTTGGCACCGGTACTTACCCATTAAGGAAGGAGACGGCTGCAGAAACCCTGAGATACCTACCTGCTTGTTCACACACAGAGGTGCCCTCAGCTCTGCCTAGTCTTATGAATGGTGTTTTCAGAGGAACAAATCCTTTTCCAACTGGGCATGCATGCCAAAAACTGTGTTTTCATGGTTTTCAAACAATATGAATAGTCAGGAGACTATTGTGTGTTATGGTAACATAAGGGCAACTTTCTAAGCTAGGAAATTGATTTTGGGCATTTCAGTGCTGTGACATATTTACTACAAGTAGTCTTTTGGGTTACTAATGGTAGATGCCCAAAGCATGAAGAAACTATCCTCTATTGGAAGTGGCAAATTCAGTACTTTTTATTAAGTCTATACAATTGGAGATTTCTTTTCTCTAACAAAGATCAAATTTAAACTATTTTAGGTTGAACCCAAATAAAATAACTTTATTGGAGAATTTCAGTTTCTAGGCTTTTTTTGTTGTGGCAGAGAAAAAAAAACCTTTTAAATTGTGAGTTTCTGCTCAGCTACAGAGAAATTTTAATGAGTTCACAATTCTGAAGTTAATCCTAGTAACTGTGTAGTTGTTGATGAAAGAGTCATGCATATAACATGCCATGTAATTGAGCACGAGAAAGTTTAAGTGTGTGCAGTCCTTCATGTCCATCATACAACATGGTTTCCACACAAATCGTCTGAGCTGTTTCCTATCACAGTACTACGTGATAGCATTAATGGTTTGTTGTACAGCTTTCTTCTTCTTTTTTAAAGTTTATTTTTATTTATTTTGTGAGACAGATAGAGAGCCAGCAGGGGAGGGGCAGAGAAAGAGGGAGACAGAATCCCAAGCAGGCTCTGCAGTGTCAGTGCAGAGCCCAGTGTGGGGCTTGAACTCATCAACTGTGAGATCATGACCTGAGCCAAAATCAAGAGTCAGACGCTCAACTGACTGAGCCATCCAGGCGCCCCTGTTGTACAACTTAACATAGCCAACCCTCAGCACACTTTCAGGTCCGTGGTGTCTGTACTCAGCCAAGCTATGCCTTTGATGATTTGGATTCTCTATCAGCGTCCCCTGTTACATACACGTGTCTACATATGTTGGTGAAAATTCTCATAGTCTACATATAATTCTTGCTTTTTAAGTTTATCTGCTTTGAAGAATTTCTTGAGGCAAATTGAAAGTCTGAACATTTTAAGGATGAGAATTTATTAATTTTTCTTTTATCTTTTTTTAAATTATTTTTTTAACGTTTATTTATTTTTGAGAGAGACAGAGACAGGGTGCCAGCTGGGAAGGGGCAGAGAGAGGCAGACACAGAATTGGAAGCCGGCTCCAGGCTCTGAGCTGTCATCACAGAGCCCAGTGTGGGGTTCGAACTCACAAACTGCGAGATCATGACCTGAGCTGAAGTCAGCCGCTTACCTGACTGAGCCACCCAGCGCCCCAATTTTATCTTATTTTTAATTGAAATACAGTTAGCATACAGTGCTATTTGTAGGCATGCATTATAATGTTTCAACAATTTTAGACATTACTCAATGCTCACCACATGATAAGTGTACTTTTAATCCCTTTTGTGAATTTTTAAAAGGAAATAATTTAGAAACTTAGTTATTACATGTAAAGAATGTAACCACACAAAATCAGTATACCAGTTACACATATTCTAATGTGCAGGAAGATTTTTGAAGTTTAAAGATGAATTTCTCAAGAGTCCCCAGGGATTGAGGTGAGACCTCTCTGGTTTTATATCCTTAGCTCTGCCACTGATTAGCTTCATAATGTAAGACAAATTCCTTAACCTCTTTGCATCTCAATTTATCTGTTGAATGGGGATAACTACCACCTAATAGAGTTTTTAAGGTTGAATGAGATTATCATGTAAGGTACTTAGTACAACATAATAGTACGCAGCACTTTATAAATCCATGACAAACCTTTGTTGTTACTATTTAAAACCTTTTAAAAATCTTTCACCAATAGATTCCTGTGAAGACAGAAACATAGGAAGCAAGGTTGCTGAACTAGGAGGGATTACCAAAAATTTGCCATTTTAAATGCCTCATGAGAGTTATAATTACTTTTAAAGGTACCCCCCCCCCCCATAATAGTGATTTGCCTGTAGAAGGAACTGTTTTGTAAAGGCACTTCAGTGTTTCATCAAATGGCTCATAGAAGTCATGCTTTTACTATTTTCTATAAGGAACAATAGCAACTGTGTCAATGCAAGATTGAGCTCAGTGCAAATTTCAGATGAAGAATGCTTATGCCTGTATCTTTCTCTCCTACAAAAAAGTGCTATTTGGTTTTTATTTGCATTTTTACACAGTGAATTCTTTAGTTTAAATGCAGTATTTAGAATAGTTTACTCTTGTGGGTTTCAGTTACAGTTTTGATAGTGTATAATTGATTTACATTACTTTTCAGGTAGATAAAATTATATGTAAGTATAGTTGTTCATGTCAGGAACAGGAATCATTCTTGATTCCTTCCTCTTCCTCACACCTCACATCCAGGCACCAAGTCTTCAAATAATTATCTTCTAGATATTTTTCTAATCAGTCTACCATTCTTCATACCCACTTCTACCAGCCCAATCAATGTTATCCTGTTTTTTGAACAAGTTTATGCTCCTTTGCTCTTACATATGTGTGGCCCCCTGGCCCCCAAGCTCAATCTGTTCTTAACAAAGTTAATGTGTTTTTCCTAAAATGCAAGTCTCACCATTCAGAGTCTATTAGTGGCTTTACTATTACTTTGAAGACAAAAATCCAAAATACTTTCAGCAATGTGTACAGCCCCACCTTGTTGAGAAAGATTTTTGACTCTATGTTCAAAAGATATTTTGGCTGGGTATAAAATTCTAGTTTTTTAAAAAGTTTATGTATTTTGAGAAAGACGGAGAGAGAGTGAGTAGGGGGTGGGGGCGGTGGGGCAGAGAGAGGGGAAGAATCTTAAGCAGGCTCTGTGCCATCAGTGCAGATCCTGACATGGGGCTCAAACCTATGAAACCATGAGATCATGAACTGAGAGGAAATCAAGACTCAGATGCTTAACTGACTGAGCCACCCAGTGCCCCTAAAATTCTGGTTTTAAAAGTGTTGTTTGCTCTACTGCTCTCTGGATTGTGTTGTTCCTGAAAAGAACTCTTGTCATTCTTATCTTTGTTCCTTTGTAATTTTTTAAAACCTCTGCTGCTTTTAATTTAAGGTTTTCATCATCAAATTTGTGCAGTTTCATTACAATATGCATTGGTGTGGTGTTCTTCATGATTTTTGTGCTTGGGGTTTGTTGCACTTATTGGATGTGTGTATATTTATATAGTTTAATTTTCGCTATTATTTCTTAAAATAAAATTTCTATACTCCATGCTCTCCTACCTCCTTCTGGGACTCCCAGTTTATAAGCATATTACTATGCTTGAAGTTGACCCACAGCTTACTAATGTTTTATACGTTTCCCAGTCTTTTTTCTCTGTCTTTAATTTGGATAGTTTCTGTTGCCTTGCCTTCAAGTTCACTAACTTATTCTTCACTAATTTGCTGTTAATCTTACCTAATGTATTTTTGCCTATGGAAATTTTTTTTTTAATCTTTCATGCCTCTCCTTAATATGCTATTTCTTTTCTCTACCTTGCTTAATATATTTATAATAGAAATAGTAAAAAAGGACATTAAAAGAGTTATCTGTGTCATTTTGGGGTTTGTTTTCAATGATTGATTTTTCTTATTTTGGGTCATATTTTCCTCTTCTTTGCATGCCTGCTAATTTTTTATTGGGAGTGAATTTTATACTGTTGGGTGTTGGATTTTTGTGTATATGTGTGTGTTGTTTTTACATTCTTTTAAATATTCTTGAGCTTGTTTTGGAATATGGTTAAGTTACTTGGAAACCGTTTGATCATTTCAAGGCTTTTAAGCTTTGTGAGTTGGGCCAGAGCAGCCTTTAATCCAAGGCTACTTTTTCCCCTATGGAAGCAGTATCCTCCTGAGTATTCTACCCAGTTCCCTGTTTAATAGGTGAGATTTTTCCAGTTTGACTGTGGGAACACAAACTCTTCCCAGCTCAAAATTTGCCTGCCTGTTTCTTTTGGTAGTTCTTTCCCTGTTGTTCAGTATTTCCCAAAAAGTATTGTGCTGGTCAATACTTACCCAAAGACTTGAAAAGAACTCTCTGCACATTATTTTGGTATTCTCCTCTCGATGCAGCTGTCTTTCCTCTGGTACTCTGCCCTGCAAATTCCAGCCGTCTTGGCTTTTGCAAATTCTTGACTGTGTCTCCTGAACATAACGAGGCTGCTTGATTTGGTTTAGGTTCCCCCTTCCTGCCCCACAACCTAGAAACTGCCTCTAAGGAGGAATCTGGGGCATTCATGGGGCTCAACTCATTTAATTCCTCTATCCTGTTTTATCTGTTGTCTAACATCAAAAACCCGTATTTCATATATATGTGTATGAAAAATATATATGTGCATATATATGAAATATATATATATATATTTTTTCCTTTTTTCCCCCCAGTTTTTTAAGTTGTTTCCATCTTAGTAAATGGAACAAAATTTACTCAGTTTCTCAGGGTTTATTCTTGGGGTTCCTCTCTTTGCCTCCATATCTAATCCACCACCAAACTGTGTCAGTTCTACCTTTCCACTGCTAGTAGGTTAAGCCTCCTTCACTTTCACTTGAGTTGACATGCTAACCCTTTCCACTCTTGTCTCATACAGTTGGTTCTCCGTAGCCACATGAATATGTTTAAAAATATGGAAACTATATACTTAGGTTATTCCTACGTAAGCCCTTCCTGGCTTTCCCTATGGTGGCCTCCAAGGTCCTTCATTATCAGGCTTGCCTCCTTTTGCAACTTCGCTCCTCAATACTGTACAATCACACTGGCCTCCTTCTGTTCCTCCATTATACCAAATTCTTTCTTCTATCACATTTGTGCCCAGAATACATTTTCTTATGTTCTCCCCTGAATGGCTGCTCAGCTGTCTGTTCCTCTGATGACCCTAATGTAGCTCCCTGTCTTTCCTTGTTATCAGTTATATGGCCCTATTCATTTAGTTCAGGGTGCTTGTTACAATCTGATTATCTTGTTTATTGTAACTGCAGAAAAGTCCTTTATTTCTTTTTAAAAAATTATTTGCTTTTAATTGAAGTATAGTTGATATACAATATTATATTAGTTCCAGATATATTAGTTCCAGATAGTGATTTAGCATTTACATATATTACAGATGGTCACCATAAGTGTAGTTGCCATCTGTCACCATACAAAGTTACTTTGTGCTCTTATTATATATATATAGTGTTATTATTACTATATATATACTATATATTATAGTACATTATAGTATTATTGACTATTCCCTATGCTGTACTTTACATTGCTGTGACTTATTTATTTTATAACTGGGAGTTTGTATGTCTTAATCCCCTTTGCCTATTTCACTTATCTTCTTATTACCCTCATTTCTGGCAACCACCACTTTGTTCTCTGTATTTATGAGTCTGTTTCTGTTTTGTTTGTTTTATCTTTTAGACTCCACACCTCAATGAAATCATATATTTGTGTTTATCTTATTTCACTTAGCATAACCCCCTTGAAGTCTATCCATGTCACAAATGGCAGGATTTGATTCTTTTTTCCCCCTTTTTTATAGCTTAGTAATATTCCAGTTTGTGTGTGTGTGCGTGTGTGCGCGCGCGCGTGCACGCACACATGCGTGCACACAATATCTTCCTTGTTCATTCATCTGTCATTGGGTACTTAGGTTGCTTCCATATCTTGGGTATTGTAAATAATGCTTCAGTAAAAAGATGGGAGCATGTATCTTGTCAAATTAGTGTTTTTGTTTTCTTTGGGTAAATACCCAGTAGTAGAATTACTGGATCGTATGATATTTGTATTTCTAATTAATTAATTAATTAACTCATTTTTTAACATGAAATTTGTTGTCAAATCGGTTTCCATACAACACCCAGTGCTCATCCCAACAGGTGCCCTCCTCAATGCCCATCACCCACTTTCCCTTCCCTCCCACCCCCCATCAACCCTCAGTTTATTCTCAGTTTTTAAAGAGTCTCTTATGGTTTGGCTCCCTCCCTCTCTTTTTTTTTTTTTTTTTTTTTATCTTCCCCTCCATGATGGTCTTCTGTTAAGTTTCTCAGGATCCACCTAAGAGTGAAAACATATGGTATCTGTCTTTCTCTGTATGACTTACTTCACTTAGCATAACACTCTCTAGTTCCATCCACGTTGCTACAAAAGGCCATATTTCATTCTTTCTCATTGCCAAGTAGTATTCCATTGTATATATAAACCACATCTTCTTTATCCATTCATCAGTTGATGGACATTTAGGCTTTTTCCATAATTTGACTATTGTTGAAAGTGCTGCTATGTATTTCTAATTTTTTGAGGAACCTCCATGCTCTTTTCCATAGTGGCTGTATCAAATTTACAATTCTGACAATAGACCAATAGTGCATGAGGGTCCCCTTTTATCTGCATCCTCACCAACACTTGTTATTTCTTGTGTTTTTGATACTGGCCATTCTGACAGATGTGAGGTGATATCTCACTTGTGCTTTTTTTTTTTTTTTTTTTAATTTCCCTGATGATTATTGACAACATCTTTTCACATGTCTCTTAGCCATCTGTATGTCGTCTTTGGAAAAATGTGTATTCAGATCCTCTATCCATTTTTAAATTGCATTGTTTGTTTTCTTGGCATTGGGTTGTATGAGTTTTTAAATATATTTTGGATATTAATCCTTACTAAATATATTTTTGCAAATATCTTCTCCCATTCTGTATGTCTCTTTTTTTGTTGTTGATGGTTTTCTTAGCTGTGAAAAAGCTTTTTATTTTGATAGAGTCCTGCTTGTTTAGTTTTGCTTTTTTTGCCCTTGTCTGAGGAGATAGATTAAATACTGCTAAGACCAATGTCCAAGAGTATTACTGCCTGTATTTTTTTTTAGGCGTTTTACAATTTGGGGTCTCACGTTTATTTTTGTATATAGTGTAGAAAATGGTCCAGTTTCATTCTTTTGCATGTGGCTGTCCAGTTTTCCCAACACCATTTTTTAAAATGTTTATTCATTTTTGAGAGACAGACACAGAGTGTGAGTGGGGGAGGGGCAGAGAGAGAGGGAGACACAAAATCTGAAGCAGGCTCCAGGCTCTGAGTGCACGGGGCTTGAACCCATGAACTGCAAGATCATGACCTGAGTTGAAGACAGACACTTAACCAACTGAGCCATCCAGGCCCCCCCAGCCCAACACCATTTGTTGAACAGATGGTCTTTTCCCCATTGTGTGTTTTTGCCTACTTTGTCTTAGATTAATTGACCATATAAGTGCTGGTTTATTTTGGGGCTCTCTATTCTGTTCCATTGATTTGTGTGTCAATATTTGTTCCAGTTCCATAGTGTTTTCATGACTATAGCTCTGAGGTATAGTTTGAAATCTGGTATTCTGATACCTCTGGCTTTGGTCTTCTGTGAAAACTGCTATTGGTATTTTGATAGGGATTGCATTAAATTTGTAGATTTTTTGGGTAGTGTGGATGGACATTTTAACAATATTCTTTAGTACATGAGCATGGCGTATTTTTTTTATTTGTGTCGTCTTCAATTTCTTTAATAGCTTACAGTTTTCAGAGTACAGGTCTTTCACCTCCTTGGTTAAATTTATTCCTAGGTATTTTATTTTTGATACAATTGTAAATGACATTGTTTTCTTAATTTCTTTTTCTGGTGGTTCACTAATAGTGTATAGAAATGCAACAGATTTCTGTGTAACTTTGCATCTTACAACTTGACTCATTTATTAGTTCTAATAATTTTTAGTGGAATCTTTAGGGTTTTCTATATCTAGTATCATGTCATCTGCAAGTGACAGTTTTACTTTTTTCTTACCAATTAGGATGACTTTTATTTCTTTTTCTTGTCAGATTGCTGTGGATAGGACTTCTAGTACTATGTTAAATAAAAGTGGTAAGAGTGGACATCCTGGTCTTTTTCCTGATATTAGAGGAAAAGCTTTTAGCTTTTTACCTTTGAGTGTGATATTAGCTGTGTTGTTTTTTTTTTTTTTTCCAATATATGGCATTTATTATGTTGAGGTATGTTCCCTTTATCCCCATATTGTTGACAGTTTTTATCATGAATGGATGCTGAATTTTGTCATGCTTTTTCTACCATCTGTTGAGATGGTTATATGATTTTTATCATTTTTTGTTGATTTGGTGTTTCATGTTGACTGATTTGTGGATATCGAACCATCCTTGCATACTTGGAATAAATCTCACTTGATCATGGTGAATGATCTTTTTAATGGTGTTGTTGAATTCAATTTTCTATTACAGTAAAACCTTGGTTTGCCAGCATAATTCATTCTGGAAACATACTTGTAATCCAAAGCACTCATATATCAAAGCAAATGTCCCCATAATAATTAATGAAAACTCAGATGATTCGTTCTGTAACCCCAAAATATTCATATAAAAATTATTTCAATACTGTAATATAATACAAAATAATAAAATACAACACACAAAGAAAAATGAACAAATTAACCTGCAGTTACCTTTTAAAACCTTCATGGCTGGTATGAGGTAGACAAGAGAGGAGGGTTATTGTGTAGGATGACTTTCACTAGCACTAATGAATCATTGCTATCTTTTGGCTCAATGGAATCTTTTTCTGCATGGGGGCCATTGTATATGTTCACACAGATATTAACTACAGTACGGTATAAACTCTTGTCATATACTGCATTTAATGTAACTGGCAATTACATTAGGGTCTGTGTCTGCAGGCAGCCTAACCTAGAATGAAGCAAAGCATTTGTAAGCTTATTCTTGTATGGGAAAGCAAAGGACTGTCCATAGGTGCTCTGAAGTGACAAGAAAATACACTAGTGCCAGTTGTGGGCACTTCCCAATGTTCTGAAAAATCACTGATTTCTGCCAGACACCATGGCCTGAGACCAAGCATCCGAGTATGGGAGATGATCACCCACAATCTGATAGAGAGAAACCATTGGCTCAGGTGTGATCATGTGATGTTTGGTATTATGTACTACTCATATTGCAAAATATCGCTCGTGTATCAAGCTAAAATTTATTAGAACTGTTTACTCATCTTGTGGAATACTCACAGAACAAGTTATTCGCAATCCAAGGTTTTACTCTATTTTGTTCATGACTTTTTGCATCTTGTTCATCAAGGATATTGGCCTGTAATTTTCTTTTTTCATAGTGTCTTTGTTTTGGTATCAGGTTAATGCTGGCCTTGTAGAATGAATTTGGTAGCATTCCTTCCTCTTCAATTTTTTTGGAAGAGTTTGAAGATATCTATTAACTTTTCTTTGTATGTTTGGTAGAATTCATTTGTGAAGCCAGCTGGTCCTAAACTTACATTTGTTAGGAATATTTTTGATAACTGACTCAAATTCATTACTAGTAATTGGTCTGTTCAGATTATCTTTTTCTTTCCTTTTTAGTTTTGGAAGATTGTGTGCTTTGGGGCTCCTGGGTGCTGGCTCAGTCGGTTAAGTGTCCAACTTCACCTCAGGTAATGATCTTGTGGTTTGTGAGTTCAAGCCCCACGTCGGGCTCTGTGCTGACAGCTCAGAGCCTGCAGCCTGCTTCAGATTCTGTGTCTCTCTCTGTCTCTGTTCCTCCCCCACTTGTGCTCTGTCTCTCTCTCATAAATAAACATTTTTTTAAGTTAAAAAAAACTGTAAGGTTTTATGTTTCTAGGTATTTACCTATTTCTTATAGGTTGTTCAATTTGTTGGAATATAATTTTTTGTAGTCTCTTATAATGCTTTGTATTTCTGTGGTGTCAGCTGTAACTTCTTTTTCATTTCTGATTTTGAGTCTTTTTTTCTTTATGAGTGTCTAACGTTTTATCAATTTTGTTTATCTTTCCAAAGAACTAGCTTTTAGCTTCATTGATCTTTTCTATTCTTTTTTTTTAGTTTCTATTTTTTCTGCTCCGATCTTTTTGTTTTTTTAGTTTTTTAAAAATATTTATTTAATATATGAAATTTATTGTCAAATTGGTTTCCATACAACACCGAGTGCTCATCCCAAAAGATGCCCTCTTCAATACCCATCACCCACCCTCTCCTCCCTCCCACCCCCCATCAACCTCAGTTCTCAGTTTTTAAGAATCTCTTATGCTTTGGCTCTCTCCCACTCTAACCTCTTTTTTTTTTTCCCCCTTCCCCTCTCCCATGGGTTTCTGTTAAGTTTCTCAGTATCCACATAAGAGTGAAAACATATGGTATCTGTCTTTCTCTGTATAGCTTATTTCACTTAGCATAACACTCTCCAGTTCTATCCACGTTGCTACAAAGGGCCATATCTCATTCTTTCTCATTGCCACATAGTACTCCATTGTGTATATAAACCACAATTTCTTTACCCATTCATAAGTTGATGGACATTTTGGCTCTTTCCATAATTTGGCTATTGTTCAGAGTGCTGCTATAAACATTGGGGTGCAAGTGCCCCTATGCATCAGCACTCCTGTATCCCTTGGGTAAATTCCTAACAGTGCTACTGCTGGGTCATAGGGTAGGTCTATTTTTAATTTTTTGAGGAACCTCCACACTGTTTTTCGGAGCGGCTGCACCAGTTTGCATTCCCACCAACAGTGCAAGAGGATTCCCATTTCTCCACATCCTCTCCAGCATCTATAGTCTCCTGATTTGTTCGTTTTGGACACTCTGACTGGCGTGAGGTGATATCTGAGTGTGATTTTGATTTGTATTTCCCTGATGAGGAGTGACATTGAGCATCTTTTCATGTGCCTGTTGGCCATCTGGATGTCTTCTTTAAAGAAGTGTCTATTCATGTCTTTTGCCCATTTCTTCACTGGATTATTTGTTTTTTGGGTGTGGAGTTTGGTGAGCTCTATAGATTTTGGATACTAGCCCTTTGTCCGATATGTCATTTGCAAATATCTTTTCCCATTCTGTTGGTTGCCTTTTAGTTTTGTTGATTGTTTCCTTTGCTGTGCAGAAGCTTTTTATCTTCATGAGGTCCCAATGTTCATTTTTGCTTTTAATTCCCTTGCCTTTGGGGATGTGTCAAGTAAGAAATTTCTGTGGCTGAGGTCGGAGAGGTTTTTTTTTTTACCTGCTTTCTCCTCTAGGGTTTTGATGGTTTCCTGTCTCACATTCAGGTCCTTTATCCATTTTGAGTTTATTTTTGTGAGTGGTGTAAGAAAGTGGTCTAGTTTCATTCTTCTGCATGTTGCTGTCCAGTTCTCCCAGCACCATTTGTTAAAGAGACTGTCTTTTTTCCATCGGCTATTCTTTCCTGCTTTGTCAGATTAGTTGGCCATACTTTTGTGGGTCTAGTTCTGGGGTTTCTATTCTATTCCATTGGTCTATGTGTCTGTTTTTGTGCCAATACCATGCTGTCTTGATGATTACAGCTTTGTAGTAGATGATAAAGTCTGGGATTGTGATGCCTCCTGCTTTGGTCTTCTTCTTCAAAATTACTTTGGCTATTCTGGGCTTTTTGTGGTTCCATATGAATTTTAGGATTGCTTGTTCTAGCTTCGAGAAGAATGCTGGTGCAATTTTGATTGGAATTGCATTGAATGTGTAGATAGCTTTGGGTAGTATTGACATTTTAACAATATTTATTATTCCAATCCATGAGCACAGAATATTTTTCCATTTCTTTATATCTTCTTCAATTTCCTTCATAAGCTTTCTATAGTTTTCAGCATACAGATCTTTTACATCTTTGGTTAGATTTATTCCTAGATTTTTTATGCTTCTTGGTGCAATTGTGAATGGGATCAGTTTCTTTATTTGTCTTTCTGTTGCTTCATTATTAGTGTATGACAATGCAACTGATTTCTGTACATTGATTTTCTATCCTGCAACTTTGCTGAATACAAATACATGTATCAGTTCTAGCAGACTTTTGGTGGAGTCTGTTGGATTTTCCATGTATAATATCATGTCATCTGCGAAAAGTGAAAGCTTAACTTCATCTTTGCCAGTTTTGTTGCCTTTGATTTCCTTTTGTTGTCTGATTGCTGATGCTAGAACTTCCAACACTATGTGAAACAACAGCGGTGAGAGTGGACATCCCTGTCGTGTTCCTGATCTCAGGGATCCCCATTGAGGATGATGTTAGCTGTGGGCTTTTCATAAATGGCTTTTATGATGTTTAAGTATGTTCCTTCTATCCCGACTTTCTCGAGGGTTTTTATTAAGAAAGGATGCTGAATTTTGTCAAATGCTTTTTCTGCATCGATTGACAGGATCATATGGTTCTTATCTTTTCTTTTATAAAGTGATGTATCACAATGATTGATTTGCGAATGCTGAACCAGCCCTGCAGCCCAGGAATGAATCCCACTTGATCATGGTGAATAATTCTTTTTATATGCTGTTGAATTCGATTTGCTAGTATCTTATTGAGAATTTTTGCATCCATATTCATCAGAGATGCTTGCCTGTAGTTCTGTTTTTTTACTGGGTCTCTGTCTGGTTTAGGAATTAAAGTAATACTGGCTTCATAGAATGAGTCTGGAAGTTTTCCTTCCCTTTCTATTTTTTGGAATAGCTTGAGAAGAATAGGTATTATCTCTGCTTTAAATGTTTGGTAGAACTCCCCAGGGAAGCTATCTGGTCCTGGACTCTTATTTGTTGGGAGATTATTGATAACTGGTTCAGTTTTTTCGCTGGTTATGGGTCTGTTCAAGTTTTCTATTCCTGTTTGAGTTTTGGAAGTATGTGGGTGTTTAGGAATTTGTCCATTTCTTCCAGGTTGTCCAGTTTGTTGGCATATAATTTTTCATAGTATTCCCTGATAACTGCTTGTATCTCTGAGGGATTGGTTGTAATAATTCCATTTTCATTCATGATTTTATCTATTTGGGTTATCTCCCTTTTCTTTTTGAGAAGCCTGGCTAGAGGTTTATCAATTTTGTTTATTTTTTCAAAAAACCAACTCTTGGTTTCATTGATCTGCTCTACAGTATGTTTAGATTCTATATTGTTTATTTCTGTTCTGGTCTTTATTATTTCTCTTCTTTTGCTGGGTTTAGGGTGTCTTTGCTGTTCTGCTTCTAGTTCCTTTAGGTGTGCTGTTAGATTTTGTACTTGGGACTTTTCTTGTTTCTTGAGATAGGCCTGGATTGCAGTGTATTTTCCTCTCAGGACTGCCTTCGCTACATCCCAAAGCATTTGGGTTGTTGTGTTTTCATTTTCATTTGTTTCCATATATTTTTAAATTTCTTCTCTAATTGCCTGGTTGACCCAGTCATTCTTTAGTAGGGTGTTCTTTAACCTCCATGCTTTTGGAGGTTTTCCAGACTTTTTCCTGTGGTTGATTTCAAGCTTCATAGCATTGTGGTCTGAAAGTGTGCATGGTACAATCTCAGTTCTTGTATACTTATGAAGGGCCGTTTTGTGACCCAGTATGTGATCTATCTTGGAGAATGTTCCATGTGCACTCGAGAAGAAAGTATATTCTGTTGCTTTGGGATGCAGAGTTCTAAATATATCTGTCAAAACCATCTGATCCAATGTATCATTCAGGGCCCTTGTTTCTTTATTGATCCTGTGTCTAGATGATCTATCCATTACTGTAAGTGGAGTATTAAAGTCCCCTGCAATTGCCACATTCTTATCAATAAGGTTGCTTATGTTTGTGATTGTTTTATATATTTGGGGGCTCCCGTATTCAGAGCATAGACATTTATAATCGTTAGTTCTTCTTGATGGATGGACCCTGTAATTATTATATAATGCCTTTCTTCATCTCTTGTTACAGCCTTTAATTTAAAGTCTAGTTGTCTGATCTAAGTGTGGCTACTCCAGCTTTCTTTTGACTTCCAGTAGCATGATAAATAGTTCTCCATCCCCTCACTTTCAATCTGAAGGTGTCCTCAGGTGTAAAATGAGTCTCTTGTAGACAGAAAATAGATGGGTCTTGTTTTTTTTATCCATTCTGATACCCTGTGTCTTTTGGTTGGTGCATTTAGTCCATTTACATTCAGTGTTATTATAGAAACATATGGGTTTAGAATCATTGTGATGTCTGTAGATTTCATGCTTGTAGTGATGTCTCTGGTACTTTGTCTAACAGGATCCCCCTTAGGATCTCTTGTAGGGCTGGTTTAGTGGTGGTGATTTCCTTCAGTTTTTATTTGTTTGGGAAGACCTTTATTTCTCTTTCTATTCTAAATGACAGATTGCTGGATAAAGGATTCTCGGCTGCATATTTTTTATGTTCATCACCTTGAAGATTTCCTGCCTTTCCTTTCTGGCCTGCCAAGTTTCAGTAGAGAGATCCGTCACGAGTCTTATCGATCTCCCTCTATATGTTAGAGCACGTTTATCCCTAGCTGCTTTCAGAATTTTCTCTTTATCCTTGTATTTTGGCAGTTTCGCTATGATATGTTGTGCAGAAGATCGATTCAAGTTATGTCTGAAGGGAGTTTTCTGTGCCTCTTGGATTTCAATGCCTTTTTCCTTCCCCAGATCAGGGAAGTTCTCAGCTATGATTTTTTCAAGTACACCTTCAGCACCTTTCCCTCTCTCTTCCTCCTCTGGAATACCAATTATGCGTAGATTATTTCTCTTTAGTGCATCACTTGGTTCTCTAATTTTCCCCTTATAGTCCTGGATTTTTTTATCTCTCTTTTTCTCAGCCTCCTCTTTTTCCATAATTTTATCTTCTAATTCACCTATTCTCTCCTCTGCCTCTTCAGTCCGAGGTGTGGTCGCCTCCATTTTATTTTGCAGCTCATTTATAGCGTTTTTTAGCTCCTCCTGGCTGTTTCTTAGTCCCTTGATCTCTGTAGCAATAGATTCTCTGCTGTCCTCTATACTGTTTTCAAGCCCAGCGATTAATGTTATGACTATTATTTTAAATTCACTTTTCTGTTATACTGTTTAAATCGTGTTTGATCAGTTTGTTAGCTGTCGCTACTTCCTGGAGTTTCTTTTGAGGGGAATTCTTCCGTTTCGTCATTTTGGATAGTCCCTGGAGTGGTGTAGAACTGCAGGGCACTTCCCCTGTGCTCTCTTGAATAACTTGCGTTGGTGGGTGGGGCCGCAGTCCAACCTGAATCTGCCCCGAGCCCACTGCTGGGGCCACAGTCAGACTGATGTGTGCCTTCCCTTCCCCTCTCGTAGGGGCGAGATTCACTGTGGGGTGGCATGGCCCGTCTGGGCTGCTTGCACCCTGCCAGGCTTGTGGTGCTGGGGATCTGGCGTATTACCTGGGGTGGATAGGCAGGGTGCACAGGAGCGGGAGGGGTAGGCTCAGCTCGCTTTTCCTTCGGAGATCCACTTTGGGAGGGGCCCTGCAGCACCAGGAGGGAGTCAGACCCACCAGAGGGATGGATCTGCAGAAGCACAGAGTTGGGTGTTTGTGCGGTGCAAGCAAGTTCCCTGACAGTAACTGGTTCCCTTTGGGATTTTGGCTGGCGGATGGGTGAGGGAGATGGTGCTGGCGAGCGCCTTCGTTCCCCGTTAAGCTGAGCTCTGTCGTCCGGGGCTCAACAACTCTCCCTCCCGTTGTCCTCCAGCCCTCCCGCTCTCCAAGCAGAGCTATTAGCTTATAACCTTCCAGATGTTAAGTCCCGCTTGCTGTCCGAACACACTCTGTGTGGCTGCATCGCTTTTGCAAGCCAGACTCAGGGGCTCTGCTTTGCTGGTGGGCTGCCCCACTGCCCTGGCTCCCTCCCGCCAGTCTGTGTAGCACGCACCGCCTCGCCGCCCTTCCTACCCTCTTCCGTGGGCCTCTTGTCTAGCTTGGCTCCGGAGAATCTGTTCTGCTAGTTTTCTGGGTTATTTAGGCAGGTGTGGGTGGAATCTAAGTGATCAGCAGGACCCGGTGAGCCCAGCGTCCTCCTATGCTGCCATCTTCTCCCCTGCTCCAATCTTTATCATTTCCTTCCTTCTCCTGACTTTGAGCTTTGTTCTTCTGTTTCTCTTTAAGTAAAAGATTAGATTGGGATTTTTTCTTATTTCTTGAGATAGGCCTATATTGCTATAAACTACCTTCTTAAATGTAAGTGGGGTGTCCCCTACTATTATTGTATTACCGTTAGTTTGTCCCTTTATATCTGTTAGCATTTGCTTTATATATTTAGGTGCTGCTATATTGGGTGCATAGATATTTACAATTGTTACATCCTCTTGTAGGATTCATACCTTTTTACATTATGTAATATCCTTCTTTGTCTCTTGTATTAGTCTTTGTTTTAAAGTTTATTTGGTCTAATATAAGTATTGCTACCCAGCTTTTTTTCATTTCATTTGCATGGAGTATCTTTTTTCACCTGTTCACTTTTAGTCTGTGTGTGCCCTTAGATCATGTGTGTCCTTAGGTCTGAAGTGACTATCTTCTAGGCAACATATAGATGGGTCTTTTCTTTTTAAAATCTATTCAGTCACCCAATGTCTTTTGATTAGAACATTTAGTCCATTTACACTTAAAGTAATTATTGATAGCTATGTACTTACTTCCATTTTATTACTTGTTGCATGGTTGTTTTGTAGTTTATCTCTGTTCTTTTTTTGCTCTCGTTTCTTGTGATTTGATGATTTTCCTTAGTGTTAGGCTTGTATTTCTTTCTCTCTCTCTCTCTTTTTTTGTATTTACTATCGGTTTTTGGTTTGTGGTTGCCATGGGGTTCATATATAACATCCTATGTACACAGCAGCCTATTTTAAGTTGATGTTTGCTTAAGTTCAAATATATCCTACAAGTACTACATTTTGGAGCACCTGGGTGGCTCAATTGGTTGAGCATCTGACTCCATTTCAGCTCAAGTCATGATCCCAGGGTTGTGAGATTGAGCCCTGCATTGGCCTCTATGCTGAGTGTGGAGCCCGCTTAAGAGTCTCTCTCTCTCTCTCTCTCTCTCTCTCTCTCTGCTGCTCTCCCCACTCCTGCTCTCTCTCTCTCTAAAAAATTTTAAAAAATAACTGCAATATTAAAAAAAAACATAAAAGTACTGCATTTTTACTCCCCTTCTCCATGTTTTACGTATTTTGTGTTACATTTTACATCTTTTAATTTTGTGTATCCCTGAACTAATTATTGACATAATTGATTTCACTACTTTTGTCTTTTATTCTCATTTTGGCTTTATAAGTGATTGATCTACTACCTTTACTATATGTTTGCTTTCACCGGTTAATATTTTTTTCATAAATGTTTACTAATGTTTTGGCCTTTTCCACTTAAAGAAGTCCTTTTAACATTTCTTGTAAGGCCAGTTGGTGGCAATAAACTCCCTTGACTTTTGTTTGTCTGGGAAACTCTCTCTTCAATTCTGAATGATGACCTTTCTGGGTAGAATATGGTTGGCATTTTTTGCCTTTCAGCACTTTGAATATATCATGCTACCACCTTTTGGCCTGCAAAGTTTCTGCTGAAAAGATCAGCTGATAACCTGGTGGGGTTTCCCTTGTAGATAACTGGCTGCTTTTCTTTTAAGGTTTTATTTTAGTCACCTAATGCTCATCACAGCAAGTGTACCCATCTTCCATCCCTTCCCCTTTGGTAGCCATCAGTTTGTTCTCTATAGTTAAGAGACTGTTTCTTGGTTTGTCTCCCTTTTTCCTCCCTTTGCTTGTTTTTTTTGTTTCTTAAATTCCACCATATGAATGAAATCATATGATCTTTATATTTCCCTGGCTGATTTATTTCATATGGCATTATATGTACTCTCTAGCTCATCCATGTCATTGCAAATAGCAATATTTCATTCTTTTTTATGGTTGAATAATATTCCACTGTTTGTATATAGCATATTTTTTTTTATACATTCATTGATCGTTGGACACTTGGGTTGCTTCCATACCTTGGCTATTGCAAGTAGGTGTATAAACCTTGGGATAAACAAAGTGTGTATCCCTTTGAATTAGTGTTTTGATATTCTTTGGGTAAAACCCCAGTAGTGTGATTGCTGGATCATAGGGTAGTTCTATTTTTAGTGTTTTGAGGAATGTCCATACTGTTTGCCACAATGCCTGTACCAGTTTGCATTCCTCCCAACAGTGCAGAAGGGTTCCTTTTTCTCCACATCCTCACCAAAACCTCTTGTTTCTTGCGTTGTTGATTTTTGCCATTCTGACAGGTGTGAGGTGTTATCTCATTGTGGTTTTGATTTCCATTTCCCTGATGATAAGTGATGATGATCTTTTCATGTATGTGTTGGCTATCTGTGTGTCTTCTTTGGAGAATGTCTGTTCATGTCTTCACATTTTTAATTGGATTATTTGTTTTTTGGGTGTTGTGTTTTATAAGTTCTTTATATATTTTGTATACTAACCTTTAATTGGCTCTCTTATTTACAAATATTTTCTCTCATCTGTAGATTGTCTTTTAGATTTGATTGTTTCCTTCACTGTACAGAAACTTTTTATTTTGATATAGTCCCAATGGTTTCTTTCTTTCTTTCTTTCTTTTTTTTTTTTTTTTTTTTGCTTTTGTTTCCCTTGCCTCAGGAGATATATCTAGAAAGATGCTGCTGCAGCTGATGTCAAAGAATTTACTCCCTGTGTTTTCTTCTAGGATTTTTATGGTTTCAGGTCTCATGTTTAAGTCTTTAATCCATTTTGAATTAATGTTTGTGTATGGTATAATAAAGTGGTCCAGTTTCATTCTTTTGCATGTACTATCCAGTTTCCCAACACCATTTGTTGAAGAGACTTTCTTTTTCTCATTGGATATTGTTTCCTGCTTTGTCAAAGATTAATTCACCATATGACTTTGGGTTTATTTCTGGGTTTTCTATTCTGTTCTGTTGATTTATGTGTTTGTTTTTGTGCCAGTACCATACTGTTTTGATCACTGTAGCTTTGTAATATAATTGAATCCTGGAATTGTGATGCCTCCAGTTTTTCTTTTCTCTTTCAAGATTGCTTAGGCTATTTGGGGTCTTTTGTGGTTCCATACAAATTTTAGGATTGTTTGTTCTAGTTCTGTGAAAAATGCTGTTGGTGTTTTGATAGGGGTTGCATTAAATGTGTAGATTGCTCTGGATAGTGTAGATTTTAACAATATTTCTTCTTCCAGTTTATAAGCATGGAATGTCTTTCCATTTTTTTTGTATCTTCAATTCTTTCATCAGTGTTTTATAGTTTACAGAGTATAAGTCTTTCACCTCTTTGTTTAGGTTCATTCCTAGTTATCTTATTTGGTGCAGTTGTAAATGTGATTGTTTTCTCAGTTTCTCTTCCTGCTGCTTCATTAGTAGTGTACAGAAAAAACATATTTCTGTACATTGATTTTGTATCCTGTGACTTTACTGAATTCACTGATCAGTTCTAGCATTTTTTGTGGAGTCTTTTGGGTTTTCTCAATAGATTATCATATCATCTGCAGATAGTGGAAGTTTTACTTGTTCCTTACCAATTTGGATGCCTTTTATTTCTTTTTGTTGTCTAACTGCTATGGCTAGGACTTCCAGTACTATATTAAATAAAAGTGGTGAAAGTAGATATCCCTGTCTTGTTCCTGACCTGAGGGTAAAGGCTGTCAGTTTGTCCTCATTGAGGGTGATGTTAGCTGTGGGTTTTTCATAGATGGCCTTTATCATGTTGAGGTATGTTCCCTCTAAACTATTTTGTGGAGGGTTTTTATCATGAATGAATGTTATATTTTTTCAAATGCTTCTTCTGCATTTATTGAAATGATCATATGGTTCTTATCCTTTCTCTTACTGATATGACATATAACAGTGATTGATTTGCAAATATTGGACCACTCTTGCAACCCAAGAATCTGTCTCCCTTGATCGTGGTGAATTTTTTTAACGTATCGTTGGATTTGGTTTGCTAGTATTTTGTTAAGGATTTTTACATTTGTGTTCATCATAGATATTGGCCTGTAGTGTTCTTTTTTTGTGGTGTCTTTGTTTGGCTTTGGTATCAGAGTCATGCTGGCCTCATAGAATGAATTTGGAAGTTTTCCTTCTTTTTCTACTTTTTGGAATAGTTTGAAAAGAATGGGTCTTACCTCTTTAAATGTATGGTAGAATTAGCCTGTGAAGCCATCTAGTCTTGGACTTTTGTTCAGGTGGGAGGTTTTTGATGACTGATTCAATTTCTTTGCTAGTAATTGGTCTGCTCAAATTTCCTATTTTTTTCCTGTTTCAGTTGTGGTAGGCTATATGTTTCTAGGAATTTATCAATTTCTTCTAGGTTATCTAATTTGTTGGCATATAGTTTTTGATAATATTCTCTCAATTATTTATATTTCTGTGTTTGTTTTGTTATTTCTGCTCTCAGTTATGATTTTATTTCGGTCCTTTCTTTGTTTTTCTTGGTAAGTCTGGCTGGAAGTTTATCAATTTTACTGATTTTTTTTTTTTTCAAAGAATCAGTTCCTGGTTTCATTGATTTGTTCTATTGTTTCTGTATCACTTATTCCTGTTCTGACCTTTATTATTTCCTTACTGTTGTTTTAGGCTTTGTTTGTTGCTCTTCTTGTGGCAGGCCTGGATTTCTATAAACTTTTGCTTTTGCTACATCCCAAAGGTTTTGAACCATTGTGTTTCATTTTCATTTGTTTCCCATGTACCTTTTTAAAAAAATTAATTAATTTATGTTTTAATTTACATCCAAATTAGTTAACATATAGTGCAACAATGATTTCAGGAGTAGATTCCTTAATGCCCCTTACCCATTTAGCCCATCCCCCCTCCCACACTCCCTCCAGTAACCCTCAGTTTGTTCTCCATATTTATGAGTCTCTTCTGTTTTGTCCCCCTCCCTGTTTTTATATTATTTTTGTTTCCCTTCCCTTCTCTTCATCTGTTTTGGCTCGTTATGTTTTGGCTCGTAAAGTCCTCATATGAGTGAAGTCATATGATTGTTGTCTTTCTCTGACTAATTTCACTTAGCATAATACCCTCCAGTTCCATCTACATAGTTGCAAATGGCAAGATTTCATTCTTTTTGATTGCCGAGTAATACTCCATCGTATATATATACCACATCTTCTTTATCCATTCATCCATCAATGAACATTTGGGCTCTTTCCATACTTTGGCTATTGTTGATAGTGCTGCTATAAACATTGGGGTGTATGTGTCCCTTTGAAATAGCACACATGTATCCCTTGGATAAATACCTAGTAGTGCAAATGCTGGGTTGTAGGGTAGTTCTATTTTTAGTTTTTTGAGGAACCTCCATACTGTTTTCCAGAGTGACTGCACTAGCTTGCATTCCCATCCCATGTACTTTTTAATTTCTTCTTTTCCTAGTTGACCCATTCATTTGTTTAGTAGCATGTCATTTAATCTCCATGTATTTGTGGTCTTTCCAGATTTTTCTTGTGGTTGGCTTCTAGTTTCTTAGCATTGTGGTCAGAAAAGATGCATGGTATGACTTTGTTTCATTCATTCGTTCATTCATTCATTCATTCATTCGTTTAAATCCAAGTTAACACACAGTGTAATAATGATTTCAGGAATAGAATTTAGTGATTCATCATTTACATATAACACCCAGTGCTCATCCTAGCAAGTATCCTCCTTAATGCCCCTTGCCCATTTAGTCCATCCCCCTGCCCCCCACAACAGCCCTGTAGCAACCCTCAGTTTGTTCTCTTGTATTTAAGAGTCTCTTATGGTTTGTCTTTCTTTCTCTGTTTTTATATTATTTTTGCTCAGTTTGTATCTTAAATTTCACATAAGAGTGAAATCATATGATAGTTGTCTTTTTCTGACTGGTTTTGCTTAGCATAATACACTCTAGTTCCATCCATGTTGTTGCAAATGGCAAGATTTCATTCTTTTTTATTGCCGAGTAATATTTCACTGTGTGTGTGTGTGTGTGTGTGTGTGTGTGTGTGTGTGTGTGTAGCTAACATGGTATGACTTTGATCTTTTTGAATTTTTGAGGTTTTGTGGCCTAATACGTGACCTGTTGTGGAGAATGTTCCATGTGTACTTGAGAAGGATGTGTATGTTGCTGTTTTAGGATGGAATGTTCTGAATATATCTGTTAAATCCATCTGGTTCAAGGTGTCATTAAAAGCCATTGTTTTCTGTTTACATCATGTCCATTGTTGTAGGTGGGGTATTAAACTTCCCTACTATTATTGTGTTATTATTGATTAGTTCCTTTATGTTTCTTAGTAACTATTTTATGTATTTGGGTGCTTTCATGTTGGGTGCATAAGTATTTACAATTGTTTTATCTTCTTGTTGGATTGTCCCCTTTATTATTATATAGTGCCGTCTTTGTCTCTTATAGTCTTTGTTTTAAAGTCTATTTTGTCCGTAGGTCACCTGGGTGGCTCATTTGGTTAAGCATCCAACTTTGGCTCAGGTCATGTACTCACGGGTCATGAGTTCAAGCCCCACATTGGGCTGTCTGCTGTCTGCATGGATCCTGCTTGAGATCCTCTGTCTCCCTCTCTCTGCTCCTTCCCCACATGCTCACACTCTCTCTCTCTCAAAAATAAACATTAAAAAAAATTGTAAGGGGTGCCTGGGTGGCTCAGTAGGTTAAGCATCTGACTTTGGCTCATGTCATGATCTTACAGTTTGTGGGTTTGAGCCCTGCATTGGGCTCACTGCTATCAGCACAGAGCCTACTTTGGATCCTCTGTTCCCTCCTCTCTCTGCCCCTCTCCCACTCATATTCACTCCCTCTCCTGCTCTCTCTTTTCTCTCAAAAATAAATAAAACATTTAAAACAGTCTATTTTGTCCAATGTAAGTATTGCTACTCCAGCTTTCTTCTGATATCCATTAGGATGATAAAGATTTCTCCATCACCTCACTTTCAATCTATAGGTGTCTGTAGGTCTAAAATGAGTGTCTTATGGGCAGCATATAGATCAGTCTCGTTTTTTTTATCCATTCTGTCACCCTGTGTCTTTGGTTGCAGCATTTGGTCCATTTACATTCAAAGTAATTATTGATAAGTACGTATTTGTTGTCATTTTGTTTTTTGGTTGTTTCTGAAGGTTTTCACTGATCCTTTCTTATGTTTCTTTCTTTTATGTTTTGCTGGTTTTCTTTAGTGATAGATATATTTGGATTTCTTTCTCTTTATTCATTGCATGTTTATTACTGGGTTTTCATATATGGTTACCATTAGGTTTGTATGTAATATCTTCTATATTAAGTTGCTGGTCATTTAAGTTTGAACGCATTCTTCTCTCCCCACATGTTAGGTATATGATGCCATATTTTACATCCTTTTATTTTGTAGTTACTTGACGGGTTTTTTTTTTTTTACTGAAATACTCATTTTTACTAATTTTGTGTTTTTGACCTCATACTGTCATTTCTGGTCCTTCCACTCAAAGAGTACCCTTTAGTATTTGTTGCAGAACTGGTTTACTAGTCATGAACTCCTTAAGATTTTTGTCTATCCAGGAAACTTTTTATGTCTCCTTCTGAATGGTGCCTTGTTGGATAGAGTATTCTTGGCTTCCAGTTTTTCCAATTCAGCACTTTGCCTGTAATCTTGCCACTCCTTTCTGGTTTGGAAAGTTTCTGCTAAAAAAAATCCACTGAATCTTTTGGGACTTCACTTGTAAGTTATTAACTTCTTTTGTCTTGTTGCTTTTAGTATTTTTTTCTTTATTATTTTGTCATTTTAATTACATTATGTCTTGGTGTGGATCTTCCTTTTTAAAATTTTGTTGGGCGTTCTCTGTGCATCCTAGATCAGGATATCTGTTTCCTTCTCTAGATTAGGTGAGTTTTCAGCAATTATTTCTTCAAATAAATTCTTTGCCCCCCCCCCTTATTTTCTCTCTTCTTCTAAGACTCTTATAATATGAATGTTATTATGTTTGATGAAGTCACTGAGTGACTCATTTTGTATATTTGTGTAATTCTTTTTCTCTCATTTTTGTTCAGTTTGATTACTTTCCATTACTCTGTCTTCTAGGTCATTAATTTGTTCCTCTGTTTCTTCCATCCTGTTCATTCCATCATGCATTTTTCTCACTTTGTTTTTTGAGCTCTGTATCTCTGTTATATTCCTCATCTCTGTTAATAGTCTGACTGATGCCCACCACTCTTTTCTCAAGTCCAGAGAGTATCTTTATGATCACTGCTTTAAATGCTCTATCAGGCATGTTTTATGTATGTTTCACTTATATCTCAGGCCATGATCTTGTGCTCTTCTTTCATTTGGGACAGATTCCTGTGTCTTCTCATTTTATGTGAGTCTCTGTGCCTATTTCTGCATGTTAGCAATGTCAGCTACATCTCATGTTCTTTTTTCTTTTTAATGTTTTTATTTATTTTTGAGAGACAGAGCAGGAGTAGAGGAGGGGCAGAGAGAGGGGGACACAGAATCTGAAGCAGGCTCCAGGCTCCAAGCCATCAGCATAGAGCCCGATGCGGGGCTGAAACTCATAAACCATGAGATCATGACCTTTAGTCGAAGTTGGATGCTCAACTGACTGAGCCACCCAGGCGCCCCAGCTACATCTCATGTTCTTGAGAGTAAAGGCTTAATGAGGAAGAGGTCCTATAGTACCTTGCATTGTATTGTATCCTGTACCCCAAGACCTGGTGCTTCTGAGAGTATCTCTAACATGTACTGTGTGTGCTCTGTTATTGTATTCTTGCCACTTTATCCTTCAGGCCAATTGTCTGCAAAGGCTGTCTTGGGCTTTTATGGGCAGTGTTTGATCCCCTTAATGTGGCGAGTTTTAACTAGGTGTACTCTGGCCTGCTTGTGAAATGAGAGTTGTTGCCGCCACCACCAGAACCAAGGCTCCACAAACCTCCCAGTTGGGGAGACATGGTGTGGGCAGGGGTTTGGGCCAGCGTTCTGAGGGAGGGGGCTGCTGTGCTGTGACTGAGGCACATGTGACTAGTAGGGGCGGTTCCACAAAAGCTTGAGGGGCTTGGACTAAGTAAGTCAGGTAGTGAGTGTCATAGCTCTCCTGGTTCCTGCCCTATGCAGGTGTGGAGGAGGGAAATGGCACCTGCCAGTTCCTTTGTTCCCAGAGGGATCTCTCCATGAATGCTGCCTCTCTGAGATGAGTGAGTAGCTTCCCCATTGTGTGCCTCAGATGCTTTTCAGATCGCTGTTTTCACACTGCCTGTCCACTGGCTGTTTGCTCTGGCTTTTTTCCAAGAGCAGTCCCAATGTCCTCTGAACTCTTCCCAAGCCAAGCACACAACCTTTAAAACTCCAAGCTTTAAGCCCTGCTGGTTGCAAGAATTCATGAAATTTGGTCCCTCTCACTTTCCAAGCTAATAGCAATGGGGATTTGTTTTCCCCATGCACTCCCCTGTGTGCTAGTTTGTCTCTTGTCCTTCTTCACGACCATGGCAGCCACAATCTGTTTTTCTCCCAAGCCAACTCTCTGTTCTTCCTGCCTTCTTCAGTGTGGTCTCTTCTCTACCTTTAGTTGTGGTTTGTTCTGCCAGTCTTCAGATTGATTTCTGGGGTATTTAGGATAATATGATAGTTATCTCGTTGTATTTGTGGGATGAGGTGAACCGAGCCTCATCAGGGTCGGGAGTGGGGTCCTCCTGCTCCACCACCATCTTCCTTTCCTCTCTTGTCGCTTTTAAGGTTCCCTCTTTAATTTTTGATATTTTAAGTATTATTTGTCTTGGCGTGGACTTCTTTGTGTTCATCAGTTTGGGGCCTCTCTGTGGATCCTGGACCAGGACATCCATTTCCTTCTCCAAGTTAGGGAGTTTTCAGGTATTATTTCTTTAAATGTTTCTGCTCCTTTTTCTCTCTTCTTCTGGGATTCCTATAATGTGAATGTTAGTGTGCTTGATGTTGTCTTAGAAGTCTCTTAACCTACCCTCATTTTTAAAATTTTTTTATGCTGTTCAACTTGATTTCCACTACTCTGTTGTCCAGATTGCTGATACGTTCTTCTGCACCCTCTAATCTGTTGATTCCCTCTATTATATTTTTCATTTGTTATATTCTTCAGCTCTGATTGGTTCCTTTTTATATTTTCTATCTCTTTGTTGAAGTTCTGATTTCATCCACTCTTCACTCAAATCCAGAGATCATCTTTATGACCATTACTTTGGACTCTTTATCAGTTAGATTGCTTACCTGGTTTTCATTTAGCCTTTTTCCTAAGGTTTTGTCTTGTTCATTCATTTCGAACGTATTCCTATCTCCCAATTTTGTCTGACTCTATTTGTTTCTATGTATTAGGTAGTCCAGCTTTGTATCCTGATCTTGAAGGTAGTGGCCTTACATAGAACGTATCCTCTGAGGCCTAGTAGCTCAATCCCCCTGGTTGCCAGAACCAGGTGCTCCAAGGGTGTTTCCAGTGTGGGCTGCATGTGCCCTCTTACTGTGATGAGGTTGCAATGGTTGCAGGCATGCAGGTGGGTGGGGCTGCCCTCTCCTACCAGGCTGGCTGCAGGCAACGATTGTGGGTGTGCTAGTGGGTGGGACTGGCACCTCCTTCCTCCCTAGGACAAAATTTGCTTTGGATGAGTGCCGGTCCTGGCTGGGACTCCCTGCTGGGTGTGGCAGGGCTGTATTTGCTTTGGCGGGGTGCCAGCCAGGATGCACACGTTGGGTGGGGCAGGTCTGCAGGTGAATGCTCCGGTGGGGGTGGTGGTGCCAACCAGGCAGATGGAGTGCGTCAGGGCTGGTGCCTGCCAGTGCTGGGCCAGCTAGGCTGAGGAGGGCAAAAAAAATGGTGTCTGCCAGTACTTCCATTCCAGAGAAGTTTCCTACAGATCCCTGCTCCTCTAGCACATGCTTTAAAATTGGGCAGTAAATCTTTAAGTATAACCTAGACACTTTACAAACTGCTGCCCCTGTGCTGGTTCTGAGCAAATGAAATTGTAAGGGCCCTTTAAGAGCAGAGTCTTTGTTTCCTGTAGCCCTTTAGCTGTCCCCTAGTTAAGGCCTGCTGATTTTCAAAGTTCCTAGAGTTCCAAAGCCAGAAGTTATGGGAGGCTCATCTTCCCAGGACAGATTCCCAGGGCTGGGGCAGGGGTGCCTGATGTGGGGCTTGGACCCCTCCCTTTCCTTGAAGACATCTGTGCCCATGCTCTCCCTCCCCCACCTGTGGGTCACCCCGCCGGGGTTTGGTTCCTGATGGGGCATCTCTTCCCCTCCTACCCTTCTCGATGTGGTTCTTTCTTTCTCTCTCTAGCTGTGGAAGAGAGATTTTGTGAGTCTTCGGGTCATTTTCAGAGTGAGTTGCACCATATGTAGTTGCAGCCTTGGTGTGTCCATGGGAGGAAGGGAGGATCTTCCCAGTCCACGGCATTCCCTCTCTCCTTCTCTCATTTTTTGTCCACTCCTAGGTCCCCAGAATGCAAACCAGTACCTGCTGCCATAATTAGGTGCTCCATATAAATGTTTAGATGGAAGGAGTAGACCTCAAGTAACTTCACCTTCATGCAGCTTTCTTCCATTAGGGTGGAAGAGTTGTAACTTCATGGCTCTCCTACCCTCAGGGATTCATTGATCTGTGTATAATTTCTAGAAACTTGGGCTTTTGTTTTGATCCCCAAAAAGGAGAGAGATCTAATACACTTTGGTAATATTTGGCTGTTACCGAGAAACCGAGATGTAAAAACAGGACTAGATTAGGCCGTTTATACATTTAATAGGAATAGCAGTAACCATAGTAAGGTTGAGAAAAACCTGTTCCCTTAGTAATCTGTATCGGGAAAAACTATCCTTCTTAAAATTGCTATGGAGATGTAACCTGAAATTTCCTAAATGCACATTATAGCTAACGTTTAATATAAGCTAAACTCTTTGTATAGTTGAATAACCAAATTCTTGCCTAATTGGTGTATGGTTTTCTTTACTGTCAGAGAGGTACAAAAATTCTAAATACCACAGGGCCCCACAAAGTATAAGCTTATATGTCTTTGTATTTTTGGTTCATTGTATTTAGAGGCAAGTGACTTGTGCACGGTAAAAATAACATCCTTCCAAATTACTTACTTTTGAAATGTTTTAGAGCTACACCTTCCTAGTGGGCCAAATGGGTCTCATTCCCAACATGGTGTGTGATTTGGGATTATTGAGAAGTAAATTCATTCAACTGAATCTCATGTGCACACGTACTGACTAGTTTACTCATCTAATGAAGTTTGAATTTCACAAATGTGCAGTAATTCTATACCTTTCCTGCAGCATGCCTGAGCTTATAAACTGTGATAAGGTATTACTCAAGGTAACAAATGATTGTTTATTCAGGACAAAATAAGCCTCTTGATTTGTGTATTTGCTAATAATAGTGCTGCCTGACTTTAATGCAAACACTGTAAAATAGACAAATTCCCAAAGGGTTCTCTGTCAAAATTATAGGTTTAGGCTAAACTAAAGCACTTGGCTATGTTTTCATATTTTTAATGTATCTGAGAGAAAGATTCAGAGTTCTCGAGTGGTCAGAATCCCACTCTTCACAGAAGGCTGGCTCGCTTGCGCAGCAACAATGAAAACAGATCCAAGTCATTGGATCTCTTAAACGAATTCAGTTAACTACAGCAAAGATTGCAGAGTTCATGTAATAACCACGGCATGCTTTAAACAGATCACTATACTGCTGGTAAACCTTAATAACATGACCAGTGAAGAGCTGTCTAAATAAATAAATCTGTTATTGTTTAAAAAACCTAGAGAGTTTCTAGGAATCGGAGCATGCTAGGATGATGTCAGAAGTTGCTCTCATGTATCCACACCAGACTGAAACATCACGTTTTGTTTTGGGGACAAAAGTCACATCACATTTTGGGGACAAAAGTCCCCATTTCTACCAGTGTTCTGTAGTTCCGGGGGCACACTATGGATTAAACTTCAGCTTAAACACATCTTTGTGGAGGTGATTAGTCAAATTGTTACACAGTTCAATTTGAATATTCCTTGCTTTCATAAAACCATATTCTCTGAATGCTGGTCATACTAAAATGCACAGAAAAAGACCAGTCTTTTTCTCTCCCTGACAGTATAAAAGATTTTGGGGGATAGACAGCAAATTATTTATGCAAAGCTATTTTCTTTACAATGACGAGGCACAGTGGTATTTATCTCAAGCCCATTTCAAGGTTTACATACGGATAAAAGGCAGCCATACAGGTAAAATCATCATTATGAGTCTCCCTGATTTGTAGCATTTTGAATGTTCATTACTCGGGGGGAACACAATCTATTTGAAGACTCAGACTGTGATGGGAATCCACTCCACAAAGAGAAAGCAATATTAAATAAACCCGACAGTAAAAGAAACGCAGACCATAAACAGTTTTTTGGTTTTTTTTTTTAATATCTATATAAAAAATAACGAGCGATTTACAGATCTTTCTCTAATCAGAACCTCAAGTGTATATATAAAGGTACTGTACAATATATAAACATTTACAACCAGTACATCCATATTTTGCTTAGCATTCCAAGGCCACATTGCTAAGTCAGTATATAATCAGTACAGTGACAGGTTACTTAGGAAGGAAAGAGCCACGTCAGACTGACAACAGAGGACATCAAAGTTATGTCACAGTTTACAATAAAAATAGGATCTTTATCACTAATTGTGGACTATTGGGAAAATAAATCATTTCTGTGGTACTAAATTCTTAGCATTTATCAAGCCTCCTAATTTTTCTCTATTCAAGTAGTTACAATAGATGGGTAAATATAGTTCTGGATGAAAGGGGATTTCAAACTCTCACTCTGGGAAGCGTGTCTCAGCTACAGGGGCAGATTCTGTTGTTACATTAAAGACTTTCACAGTCGAACTCTAAGAGGAAACGACCTGGACATAACGTGTTTCACAATAACAAGATGAACCCAGGTGACAGAACAGGGGTGTTCAAATACCCCATAAAATGGTTTTGTTCTGAGATTGTTCCTTTATTTATAGTCGCTACTGAATGCTGCTTCAGGGGACTGAAAAACCTGGGTCTGTCTTACGGAGTTAAGAACGGTCTCTACCTCCCAACAAACATCTTTCACTAGACTTTTAGAAAGAACTCCGAAAATGTGTACAAGCTAAGCAAATGTTTAGTCTCCCTTTCTTGCTTTTTAAATAAGTTAATGTAGCTAGAAATTAAAATACGATCTAGCACGTTCTGTCTACCGCCATGTCTATCCTCTTGCCGAGCAGGGCTCACGCAGGTTCTGCCTCTGAACACCTGAACTTGTATGGCTGTTTCGTGATGGAGTCCCTCACAATCTGTCTGGTTTTTGGACTCTCCAGATATATACTATGTATTAACAATTAATGAATTAGTAGTAGGTCCAACCCAAATATCCAGAAACAGAAATGTGGTGGCTCTTCTCTGAACAGCCGTGAGCACTATTTCCACAGGCTGCTTTCTGGTTTCATAACGAAATAACCGAAGGAAAGGGGTGACCTGAGACGCTAAGACTGCATCAGGGCTGGGTCACACAGCAGGTGAGCTCTCCAGTGCTGAAAGTACGGTCTCATTTTGAACATTCAATTGTTAAGTGGTATCTTGAAAGTTACTCAGAATACCTTATGCAGCCGAATTAAAATCCGGAAGAAAGTGTCGATATTTGACTACATTTTGTTTTTCTTTTCAGTAGTGATGTTTTGGAGTTTCATTTTTAAACCGGGCCTGGGCCATCACCAGTAGCTGTTAGAAGAGGCAACCGCCATCTTTAATGACGAGCTAACAATCCCTCTTCTGCAAGGACTCAAATATTTCTCTCTGTAAACATGCAGCATGCTATTGAGGATATCAACTTCCAAGCCAAACCTAGTTTTTTCGTTACTGTGGAATTATCTGAGACAGATACAACACATGTGATACAGTAGATAACTTGGCACAGATATAAAGTGAGTTGTGACCACACTGTGTGCACATCAGCATGGACACTCACGGCGACGGGCCGGGGCACCCGAGCCGGGCATGTCGGATGAGCGCGCGGGAGGGCAGCCAGCCGGGGGACGGTTGGTTCTTAGCGGTCCTGAAGGCCCTTCATGCAGCCTGGGTAACTTGATGTTCAAAGTAAAATGTGTGTGTTTCAGAATTGCTGAAAAAAAAAATGACTTTTGTTTTTGAAAAATGCTGCTTTTTAGAAAGGAAAAATTACGACTTGTTTTTCTTTGTTTTACACCAAAGGTCACAGCCGTTTCTCGGCCACACCAGTAGTGCCTGTGGCTTTATTTGCACTTGGCACCTTCCAGGGCCCTGGAGTGATTGGTGTTTTCCTAACGGGAGAAGCGCTCTCAGGTTGGAACCCCCCACCCTCTCTGTTTTTGTCGGCTGCCTCTTGTTCTTTTCCTCGGGGGTCTTCCATTTTGTTTAAAACCATCCTTTCTTCAGGGTCCTGCTTCAGCTTTTCTGATTTTTTGACATTTTCTCCTGTTTTCTCCTTGCTAGAACTTGTCTCTCCCACGGTGGCCTTCTTTCCTTCTTCCTGCTCAGACTCTGGTCTACTAGCAGTGTTACTAGTCTTTTTGGGCGGAAGAGACTTTTCATCCGTTCTCTTGCTTCTTTTCTCTGGGGACCTTGTCCTGTTTGTCCCAGACTGGCTCTGCTTTGTGTCTTTCCTGGCAGCACCTGATCCTTCCCTGCCGTGCGAGATCTGCTCAGCACCGTCCCTAGCGCGGCCCCCTCCTCTCTGACTCTCAGACTCTAGTCCTCTGGCTTCAGTATTTGGTCGGCCTTTGCTGCCTTCAGTCTTTTGCTGCTTCTTTGGGCTTGAAGATCGTCCCCTGCTTTTTCCAGAGTGATCCTGCCCAGAACCTGCCCTGGTGCCGGTCTGACCACTTTTACTGTCCCCTTTCCTGGGGCTGAGGGACCGATCTCTGGGTCTTCTCTTGGGGTCAGTGGTGGGAGGACTGGGAATCTTGTCCGAACGTTCTTCTGCATGTCGGCTGGCCGGCTTCCTGGGACTAGCAGATCTACCTCTTTGTGTAACGCCAGTTTCTACTTTTAAGAGATTTTTCTTGTCACCATGCCCATGACTGCCGGGTGGATCCCTTTTGTTCACATTTTTCTGGAGAAAAGAGTGCTGCTTTTTATCAGGCTGATTTTCATTTAAAGTGCTTTTCTTTTCAGGCACACCGCCCTTTAATTCCTCTGTCTGTTCACATATCTGAGCTCTCATTAAAGATTCTTCAGTTACTGGCATGGGGGACCCCTCAAATACGGAAGCAGAATGTGACGCTGGGGGAAATGGTGACTGCTCATCATAAATCACATTTGAAGACGAAGGATTATTATTAATATCCCAATCACCTACAAAAAGTGATTTGAGGGGAACATTATTAAATTTTAGAATTACAACAAATAGGGACAGCAAGTTTTGAACTTTGACAGCCATTCGAATTGTACTGACTGTTTAAATAGCCTGAGTATATTTCATAAATAAAATCTATGTATGTTACCATCTCTATAAAGTTAGATTACATAGACAGCTGTACTTGTGCACGAAGGGTGGGTTGTTTAAATGTACCCAAAATAACAGTAGTCATTTTTCCAGTTTATAATTAATTACATAATATATGATACATAAAGTCTTCCTAAGTAGTAAAGCCCAATAAAAAACTTAGAAGAAATAAATAATAAAATTGGACCGAATTACTTGGTCCAAGAAGCTTACTAATTTGGCTGTCATCAAAGGATAGAGCTTATGGATATGCCAAAATCACTAATCAAGGACACCCGACTGAGGTAACCAGAATGAGGTTCGTGGGCATTTACAAATAATTTTCTTGCATTAAGCTGTCAAATTTAATGTCAAAAGGAAACTGAAAAGTGCAGAAGATAGAAAGAGATGTATTTAATAGCATCATTTTTAATTAAAAAGAAAAAAAAAAAGAATGAAGTGATTTACAAGACATGCAAATTTACCAAGTCTTTTTAAGGAAAGACCAAGAAAAGCCCTGAAAGCCTTAATGTTGCTCAGGTTTCACGTAGGAGCACAGACCGGAAGGAGCCAAACCTGAAGAAGGAAGAGAAAAGGCCTAGGACTATGTAAAAAAAAAAAAAAAAAAAAAAAAAATCACAGCGCAGTTAGCAAAGATGTCATTGGGAACGTATGGTTTACAAGCAGATGGTGGAAGGTAATAACAGAGAATTATAGGCTGGAAGGGGACCGCAGGAGGTCACGTCTATACTTGTCCCTCAGAAGCTCTACGGGGTCGGGCGGGGGTGCAGAAACTAGAAGGGACAAGTCCTGGTGGTGCGGTACTGTATCTAGGCTAGTGCTCTCAGTTAAAACATGATGTTCAAATCCTGTGTGGTATTTCAAAAACCTACAACGAAACCAAGGAACCTGAAGCCCAGTGCAGGAGAACAGACAGTCCCATCCACCTCCCTGACGCCAGGTAGGGTCAGAGCAACTTGTTCTCCACAAGGGACCAGAGAAGCCTAAAGTCCTTCTACTCTTCATTGAGAGAAACTTCTCTTCCATTAAGGGAGTAGATCTTACAATGAGGAAGTAAGTGGCATTTGAAGAGATTTCAGACGTTTTTCACGACATTTAAATCACTTGCCTTTGACAGCAACATGCAGAAGGTTGAAACTAGACCACTTTCTCACACCATTCACAAAAATTAAATCACTTGCCTCTGACGTCCTTGTTTTTTTTTACAAGCACGTTTCTCTATAAAAGCAACTTACAAGTTTTCTGTTGAGATTGCTTAACATATTCCATCCCAACACAAATCACGCCTGAAGCCACTTACTTGGTAATATTCTAATAACCCTGCTGTGTAAGTAGCTTTCGATGGTTCTGGTGTTTACCTTTGAACTAGCCAGCAAAATATCTAGCCCCTTCAAACAGACATTCTTTTTTCTGTCGTCGCCCCCTCCATAACTTTTCAGCTCCAGGTGAGAGCCTTTCCTTACCGTGGTCAGGTATGAGGCCAGTCCCTGGCCTCAAAAGTAGAAGAACTTTATTCCCACCAGCCTGAATGAGTTCAATCGCTCGAGTATGCGTGATACCTTGTGTAGGTTCCCCATTGATTTCAACGATCTGGTCACCAACCTAGAGAGGGAACATTCACAGGAACAACATGAAACTATGCATCCTCCTTCGATTCTGCTCTGTCCACTCGACAGCCGCTCAACCTTACTGACTCATTTATAAACCGTCTAACTTGTACACGGTGCTGTGTCATTGCTAAAGCTGATGGGCGGACGGATGACCACAGTGGGAAGAGACAGCGTCCAGCTTTATTTGCTCTGTAGAAATCCTACAGGAGAAAGTCGCATGTGAGGAGGAAAGAGGATCCGGGCACCTTGAAATCACAAATGAGATCTGGAGTTTTCAGCCAAAAGAGAAGTGCCAGAGGAGGTGAGGTCTCTATGATCCACATGATGCCACAGGGCTGGGTCTGAATGGCCCACCAGGAAGGGTACTTTCCAAGAGGAGTTGAATCTGGAATTTATGTTCTAAAACCCGGGTTGGTGGCTCCTCACCGTGGAAGCCTTTCCTGGCCTCCACGGAGAACTGCCCCCTCCCCTTCATGTTGCCAGCACAGCCTGTAGATGTATGAGGCACTAGATGAATGAAATGTTCGGAGATAAAACCTTCAGCTTGGAGAATGTATCCATATGAATACTGATTTAAAACCAGTAACGGGCGTATGCTCGTGACTTCAGTGTAAAATAATTTCCTTAGGTAACGTAAAACCAGGGACCAGAATGAGATGCCTCAGTACCTCTGCTATTTACTAGAAATGCTGTCTAGGTATTTCAAAAGAAAAGGGGGAAACATGGATACGGCAAGTGTCACTTTTGATAAAAAGGACCTGATAAAAGATACCGATGGTAGTGATTTTAAAATATATTTCGGCAGCACCCGGGTGAC
The DNA here is from genome assembly GCF_027475565.1 of Acinonyx jubatus. Lineage (NCBI taxonomy): Eukaryota > Metazoa > Chordata > Mammalia > Carnivora > Felidae > Acinonyx > Acinonyx jubatus. Next base: position 95,526,324 of record NC_069381.1, on the reverse strand, counting down.
TTAGTCAAGTGTCTGACTCCTGATTTCAGCGTATAGTTGGTAAGATTGAGCCCCAAGTTGGGGTCTGTGCTGACAGCATGGAGCCTGCTTGGATTTTCTCACTCTGCCCCTCCCCAACTCATGTGCACATGCTCTCTCTCAAAATAAATAAAATGTTTCAAGGTGACAAGCAGAGGCTTGTTTGGCTTTAAAAGAGATAACCGACTGAGTCACCCAGGCACCCCTCGGTTTAAGTGTCCAATTTCAGTTCAGGTCATGATCTCGTGGTTTGTGAGTTTGAGCCCCACATCAGGCTCCATATTGACAGCTCAGAGCCTGGAGCCTGCTTCGCATTCTGTGTCTCCCTCTCTCTCTCTGCCCCTCCCCTACCCTGTCTCTCTCTCAAAAATAGACATTAAAAAAATCAAAACAGCGAACAATGGAAAACTACTGACATTCCAAACAGCTTACGAAAATTTGTAAGAGCTTACGAAAACAATCCAGAAATAACAACAGAAGGTGACTCAATAATTATTTAACAGAAGCTGGTAGGAAAGTCTGTAGCCACATATATAGCGAAGCCCAGTGGCCAGGAAGCAGGGCCTTGGAGTCATAATGTCTGTGGTTCACCCCTGGCTCCACCTCCAGCCAGCGGAGGGTCTCATTTTCCTCTCTGTGAAATGGGGACAATATTAGTACCCACCTCCTGGGGTCCGGGCGGGGATTTAATGAGATAAAACCTGGTGACACACCAAACACAAGCAGATGTTCCTTTTCAAGTTATCTACTTCCTGGTTTTCCCCAAAAGGACCTCAAGTGCATCAGGAGGAAGATCTACCCGAGCCTGTCCCCCACTGTATACACCGTAAAACATGTCAACTATGAAAAAGAAAACAGATTAAAAGGTTTTGTTGCATATTTATGGAAAAAAAAAAAAAAGGAATCTCTTGAATAATTGGAGGGCATGACAAGTGGACTTAACATAGGAGAAAAAACTTAAAAAAAAACTAACCAAAATAAGATAATAAACATAATAAGATGGAAAAAAGTAATAAACAGAATAAAAATACTTATATCCAGAATATATGAGTGAGATAAAAGCTAATACCCAGATTTCCCTTAATAATAAGTGATTGAAGAAAAATAATTTGTATGAGGAAATAAATACAAATGACAAGTGACAAATCAGTCCTGCTGATTAATGAGACAAATGGAAATTAAGGTAGACAGTATTTGGAGCGTGCTTTGGGCGTATCTTGTAAAACATGACTGAGGTTTCCCTTAATTGCAGTCACATTCTTTGGCTTAACTTCAGTGTCCTAAGCTGCATATTTCTGATTCTTTCGGTACAACGAATAAATTGCAATAAAGCTTGTAATTGAACAGATTTGCCACCAGGTGTCATTTTTGTTTAACTTTAAAACTACATTGCGGGAAGGAGACTAGAACCCCATGACTTTCAAATTTGTGGCAGACGGGCCCTCAGAGCAGGGAAGAGTCCTCGACTGGTCTATACAAAGCCACAGACAAAAAATGGCACTTGTCAGAGGGAAACGTGAACATTCTTTGAAAATTCTGTTGCTTAAAATGAAGAATGCATCTTTTGATAGAACAAATAACAGTTCAAGTTTGTGTTACTGAAAAATGAAATTATGGGGGACAGAGGAGAGGAGAGAGAAAGCAAAGAAAGGAACAAAGGAGAATAGGAGAACCAAAGGAAGAAGTAGGAAGAGGGGACAGAGAAAAATTATGCTCCTCAAAAAAGTTACTCTGTCAACCACAGCCACTACAGTTTATATTAAAATTACACAATGTTTCTAGCACATTGCTTACATTCTCTTAGAAGGCGCTGAGAACCTCTATACTTCCCTGAACAATCTAATCCAGACAGGCATGAGCCGTGGCCTGACGTGAAAACACCCGGGCTGGGCTCACAGGACCAAAGATCTGGGCCACACCACGGCCATCACAGGCTGAGTGAGGCCAGCAAGGGACTTAGTCTCCCAGAGCCTCAGTTTTACATCTATAAGTGGGGAAAATGCCACCTACCTTAAAGGGTTTTTGTGGGGCTAAAACTAAGTGAAAACACATGTTACCTGGAAGACGACAGACGACATTCTCTAAATCTGATTCTGTCCTGCAGTAAAGATCTAACTAAATCTGACACTATTCCCGAATGTGAGACTTTCCCACTCAGCTGATCTCATTGCCTTTACCCAGAACACCTTTTTCTGTCCTCCTCAGATCTCGACCAGATTTACGGATGGCTTAGGACTCACTAAACGTACAGATGCCCCTGACTCTCAGCGTTTTTCCATCTATATCACAGGCTCCCATTTTCTTTTTTTCCTGAATGACACTATTACATTGCCTGCTAACTACTTCACCTATCTCATGTCCTGTCTACCCAGTAATAAGTTTTGGGAGCTGATTTTGAAAAAACAATTCTCTCATTAGTATTTGTCATCCATTCTACACTTCCAACAAATGTATACAGAGCATCTAGTATGAATATTCAGGCCCCAGATCAGGACTGAAGATACTGGAGGGGTGCCTGGGTGGCTCAGTTGGTTGAGTGTCTGACTCTTGATTTCGGCTCAGGTCATGATCCCAGGATCGTGGGATCAAGCCCCGTGTCGGGCTCTTCACTGGGCAAGGAGCCTGCTTGAGATTCTCCCTCCCCCCACCCCCCTTTCTCTGTCTCTGCCCCGCTCTCCTGCTTGCCCTCTCTCTCTCTAAAAATAAAAGGACTGAAGATACTGAAATAAATACTAGGCACAGGACACAAAGTACAGATATCAGCCTAACAAAGAGAGGGAGGAGAGAAGGGAGGCAGGAGGATGGGGCAGAAAGGGATGCCCAGGTCGCCCTGCAGTGTGAGTTTGCTGGAGATAAACTCTCATCATTTGGGCGGTGGCACCAGAGTAAGCTGTCATTAGTACAAAGCAGCCATGATCCTTAGCAAGTCAAGATTTTGATAATTTAGTAGCCAGAGAAAGAATTCTTCTCTGAAAAGCTGATTTCTTAGAGTTTGCAACAAACCTGGGCATGGTAGTAATAGCTCCCTTTCAAACATCAGATCTTACTTTTGAAACGAGAGTTGATTTAACCCTGAAAGTCCAAAGCTCCCATTCATTTGTAAAGAATGACATGTTTTAGAAACAGACTTTGTCTGCTTTAAGGCCTGCTTGCCTTTTATTTGTTTTGTGAGATTAGTGCATCTGAGGGTTATATTTGGAACCAACTTTTGAAAATTATATCTTAGTTTTTGGGGCTCCTGGGTGGCTCAGTCATGATCTCGCAGTTGGCGAGTTCGAGCCCCGCATCGGGCTCTGTGCTGACAGCTCAGAGCCTGGAGCCTGCTTCAGATTCTGTGTCTCCCTCTCTCTCTGCCCCTCCCCTGCTCATGCTCTGTCTCTCTCTGTCTCAAAAATAAACATTGAAAAAATTTTTTAAAACACTTTAAAAATTACATCCTAGTTTTTTGTTTGATTGGTTTTTTTGTGACAATACAATGGGAGATTTTTTTAAAAAACCAGCAGATTTAAAGTATACCCAGATTTAAAAAAAAAAAAAGAGAGGGAAGAAAAAAGACCAAGCTCTCTCTACTGAAATCCTAACCCACTTTCTAATGCCACCCATTCTCCACTCATATGAAATCTCCACTCATAGCCACTCATACTCCCCGCCTTTTGACCTTGTGCACAGGTCTGGTCATTTGAAGAGGGGTGGGGTCTTATTTGGTTTAGGGCTACCCCTTCTCCCAGTTCATTCAGTTCTCACTCATAAAGCTTTGGGTAAAGCAGACACTTGACACATGTTTACAAAATGAGTCATGGGAACAGGGCAGTGATGTGGAAAATTCAGAACTGCAATCATTATTAGAATATACCATCTGATTAAAAAAAAATTATCTTCCCAGATGCCAACTGGTGGCAGAGGGAGGAAGTCCAAAGTTCTCTTGAGTAGTAGGGGGGAGGCTGTCTGGAATTTAAAATTTAATGTACATTAAATGTAAAATCTAACGTATAACGGGATGCCAGTGGGCTATTTTTTTAAAAAATTGAAGCCAGCACACGTCCCCTCTATAAGATTCCTCTTTAAGTAATGTTCAGAGAAAGAGGGAAAATACCTTATGTGCAGACCCATAAACAATCTGGTCTGCAGATGCCCTGTCCAAAGCTAGTGTTTCAGAATTGAGGGCAACTATGATGGATCACGACCCATGCGAATTCTAGTCTTTCAGATCATAGTAAAGGTTCGGAGAGTCATGCTTTTTGATCTCTGGCTACCTCTGTAGGGTAGCTAGGAGGAAAAAAAAAATCCTGGGCCTATTATTTCTGGAAAGAAGTTGAAGATTCTGTTTTATCCTGGCTTTTCCAAGACTTTTAATAAGATGAAAAGGATATTTTATTTATGAGTCCATTTGCCCTCAAATGTGGATGATGTCAGTAAAAAGTAAATTTCCTTACGGACCAAAGTCAAGACGGTGAGGACAGCGTCACCGAGCTACAGCCTAGCACTCTCGAGGGAGGACACGGAATCGCCAGGGGTCAGAGCGTCAAACCAGGAGCGGCTGCTCTCAGGTTCTGTGATGGAAAAACCTGGCTGCTTAGCTCTGGGGGGTTTCCGCACTCCCTTTGATCAACTGTTTTCAGTAGTTCCCAGTCTGGAGCCAGAAGCAAAGGCTGTGGACGGAAGCGAACTCACGTGGATCCTGCCGTCTTTGATGGCGGGGCCCTCCTCAGCCAGACGCAGGATGAACAGCCCCATGTTGTACTCCTTCCCCCCGCGGAGGCTGAACCCAAATCCCCGGGGGCCTCGCTCTAGCTCCACTGGGTAACAGCCAAGGCTCTGGGAGAGAAAGAGTGTAAGGAAAACAAGTTTTTGTGGACTGCTTTAGTGACAGTTTGAAGAAAGACTACCTTTGTCGCTGGAAGACAGCATTTATACAGTCCGTGTGCATTTCTAGATCATAAGAAAGGAATGGGAGTTTGGGTTGAAGAGCTACCTAATTTTTTACAAATGCAGCCCAAGTTAATGTGAAGATTATATGTTTTTTCCCCACTATTTGGTCAATGGGCAACAGAACTATCAGAGAAAAGAGTTTGGAGAAATGCTTCCTTTAAGGAGATTATGACTAATTTTCCTGAAAAAAGAAAAAAAAAACAAAACCCAAACCCAAACCCTACTTTGATGAACTCAAACCCTGCTATTTCTAAGTACCTGACTGGGGGTGCTTATTTCTCCAACGTCAGGGTAAGCTTTTTTACCCTTTACACTCTCTCAGGGAAGCTAAGGGAATGCCAAACACATAGCAAGACATTTGGGGGACGAATGTATCCGAACTGATTTGCAAGACAAATTCACCAGTGTTGGGCCACCGGGTGGCTCAATCGGTTGAGCGTCGGACTCTTGATTTTGCCCTAGGTCGTGATCTCACGGTTCGTGAGATCGGGCCTCATGTCGGGCTCTGCGCTGACAGTGCTGAGCCTGCCTGGGGTTCTCTCTCTCTCTCTGCCCCTTCCCTGCATGTGCTCACATGCACATTCTCTCTCTCAAAATAAATAAAAACAATAAAAGGCTTTCCCTAGGTTCTTTAAAAAGAAAAACTCACCAGTGTCAGCGGTTTAGCCACTGAAAAGAACAGTTTGCACCTGGGGGGTAGCTGCTTACCTGATTGTGCCGGCTGCCTACGACGGAAATCATGGCGGCGTCAGGCTGGGCAAGGTGCTTGTGGTCAGACCATGAGTGTCGGTAAGAGGTGGAGACGTCTTTCCCGATTTCGCCTTCTACGGCACCTCTACGAACAGAGAAATCCAGTCACTCCCGGGACGGAGAGAATGAAAACACTCTGAAAGCCAAGGCAGGTTAGTCTCTTTTCAAAGCTGAGCTTGCCACTCTCCCGACTGGCCGCCGGAAAGGCAGACTGCGTCGAGAGCCAGAGACGCTAGGTGCGTCTGGCGGTCAACAGCCGCATCAGCTCTGTCCACATCCCACGTTGGTTTGGTCTGGTTTTTATTTTGAGGGCGTCTCGGTGCAGTTTTTATCAAGGAAAGCTGCACTCAAGCAGCTGAACCAGAGGGCAGAGGAGCTGACCCTGCCGGGGAGAAATAGCTCTCCGCAGCGCCGATGCCCGCGGAGATGCTGAATTTGTGACAACCTCGCTTTTGTTTCGTGGCTAATATTTTCAACAAAAGAGGTGAGGAAGTGCCTACAGGTACCGCTCGGGCAGGCTGAGAAGACAGCAATGCGTGTGGGTCTGGGGTTCCCTGCCAAAATCAGGGGGACCGAGCGTGGCGGAGCCAGAGGCAGCTGTCGCTTCTTTCTCTCCAGTCCCCGCTTGTCGGGCATGATGGGATGACTGTGTTGAGCCCTGGGATGAGGCTGGAGGAGGGATGAGGTACCGAGGGAGCGGGGGGACCTGGGAAGGTATCTGAGGGCGGAAAACACGAGAGTTCTCATTCTGACCTCACCCGGGGGGGGGGGGGGGCGGGAGTGGGGGTGCGTACGGAAGAAGGGGGAAATGAGAGGGAAGAGCCCACACCTGGGGAGAGCAGCCTCACCTGTCCCCAGGTACGTGGTTGGCCTGTGACTGTCCCATGGGTCTGTGCTGCAGGGCGGGGCTTTGCCGGGCGGAGTTTGTTCCTGACGGCGGGCCATGATGCTCTGTTCAAATGAGGAAACGGGAAACATGACCCTTTGTACATAAAGACGTGGAGGCCAAGTGCTCTACGGGAGTGAGACCATCACAGAGGGTTCCGGACCCTAGTGACTTCGGCACGAGCAGCACTACGGCCGGCTCTCTGGAACTGGGATGTTACCATTTCCTCCCTGTGGCTGTGATCACTGCCTAGGTGTGAAGAGAACAGGAGCCCTATTCTTACCGCACACACTTGCCTCTTCCGCCTTGTTTTGGTCATCCGCACAACAAGGAAATCGGAAGTGTACATACTCAACAACAGCATCGAGAAGACGGAGCTCCAGGAGCCATCCGGCAGCCCATTCTATGGGCTTCTGGAGCGCACGCCCCGCACCCGGCAAACGCCGGGTCTCAGGAGTGCTGGACACAGCAGCCAGTCTGTGAACCGCACGCACGCCTCTAACCCGCATCGTTCACAGAGGAGCAACTGCTCTGCCTGGCACAAATACCAAAGACACACTTATAGAATCATCCCGAGTGTCGACAAATATCGACAAAGGCTTCACTGCTTCTGTTTTCTGAGAGCACAAATACAGGGGACAAAACTGAACATTTCTTTATCATCACCAGTGGCTCCACACCTGCTGCTGTTCCTTGAAGGCAGTTCTCATGACCAAGCATGGGAACCACCTGCCTCTGGGTGGCAGATCATGGGAGATGACAGGTAGGGGAGACTCAGTCCTATCCGTCAAGCTGAAACTTCCGAATGCTTATCTTGTCCATATGTTAAACATAGGATATTAAAAAAATTTTTTTAACGTTTATTTATTTTTGAGAAGAGAGAGACAGAGCATGAGTGGGGGAGGAGAGAGAAAGAGGGAGACACAGAATCTGAAACAGGCTCCAGGCTCTGAGCTGTCAGCACAGAGCCCGACGCGGGGCTCGAACTCACAGACTGTGAGATCATGACCTGAGCCAAAGTCACATGCTTAACCGACTGAGCCCCCCAGGCTCCCCTAAACATAGGATATTGAAAATACCAGAGAGAGGGACCATAGCTTAGTGAATTAGGCCATGAACTCTGCAGCAAGACTGACAGGGGTTAAGCCTCTTATTATTTACTAGCTGTGTGTTCTTGAGGAAATTACTCACATTCCCTGTGCTTCTAATCACCTCACCCATAAAAGGAATTATAGCTACCTCATGGGGTTATCGTTATCCAACAAGCTTATAAATGTACATGCTTCAGACAGTGCCTGGCATCTACCCATTATGTATATGTTTCTATTATGATGAACATTATCATAATCCTCAAAATGATGAAATCTTATTTGAGGTTATATTTTTTTTAAAGTGCACATTCTGAAATTTTTCCTTACTTGTTAAAAATGTTCAACACTTTAAAGTCAAGTGCTCCAGAAAGGAAGAGTGGAGTGTGAACTTTTTTGGGGGAATATGGGGGGAAATGGAAATCTGTTGCTCTTTTTATTTGAGAAAGAGACAGAGAGAGAGAAATGGAAATCTGTTGCTCCTACTTTATTTTTATTTGAGAGAGGGAAGGGAAGGGAAGGGAAGGGAAGGGAAGGGAAGGGAGAAGGGAGGGAGGGAGGGAGGGAGTGAGAGAGAGAGAGAGAAAGAAGGAAGGAAAGAAAGAAGGAAGGAAGGAAGGAAGGAAGGAAGGAAGGAAGGAGAGAGAGAAAGAGAGAGAGAAAGAGAAAGAAAGAAAGAAAGAGAAAGAAAAGAAAAGAAAAGAAAAGAAAAGAAAAGAAAAGAAAAGAAAAGAAAAGAAAAGAAAAGAAAAGAAAAGAAAAAAGAAAGAAAGAAAGAAAAGCAGTGCTCACCCAAAGCAGGGCTTGAGCTCACCTGATTCAGGACTTGAACTCATGAACTGTAAGATCATCATCTCAGCCAAAATCAGATGCTTAACTAACTGAGCCACCCAGGTGCCACTGGTTGCTCTTTTAAATTGCTATCATGGGGGCGCCTGGGTGGCTCAGTCGGTTAAGCATCCGACTTTGGCTCAGGTCATGATGTCAGTTTGTGAGTTCAAGCCCCACGTCAGGCTCTGTGCTGACAGCTCAGAGCCTGGAGCCTGCTTCGGATTCTGTGTTTCCCTCTCTCCCTGTCCCTCCCCCACTCACAGTCTGTCCCTGTCTGTCTCTCAAAAATGAATAGACATTAAAAAAAAAAATTATAGAAATTACTATCATGAATTTTATTTTCCTCTTTAGCTTAACAAGTTACTTATGCTGGCCCTCCTTGCTGGTCTCCTTGCTACCAATCCTACCTGCAATCCACATCCTGGATCCCAGCCCTAACATATAGACTGAAACCCGCCTCTGCCTTACTTAAAAACCTGTGGTAACTATTTATTGCTCATAAGATACTGTCCAAACTTATCACCTGGGCACATCTGCCTTCCCACTGAAGCTCCTCTTCAAAGTGTCACCTTCTCTGAAATCTCACCTGTGGTTCCCTTCAGCACAGTCTTCATAGCATTTACCGCATCCTTTCAGAGCGAGCCCAATACCGGCCTCTCTTGCTAGAGCATGCACTCCTCGAGCGCAGGGATCACACCTCATGTATGTTTCTATTCCTGCACCCACAAGAAATCCCCAGATGTCCTTCCACTTTGGCTTACAGGGTACATCAATGTCAAGTTACGTGCCTCTAACCTTGAGTGCCCATTCTGTAGCTGAATTCTTGTCTGTCATTGTACATTCGTGGCCACCGTTTTAAAGGGAACGGAAACTGATGGGAGAAATTACTTCTATGGACAGGATGACTGGGAGACGCTTGTACCTTAGTAGAAGTCCAATTTAGATAACTTTTTGGCTTCGCTAGCTTGGCCAAAATGACAGGTGTTTAACTTCAGGACAGTACAAATAAGCTGATCAATTTCAGTTTTTTCCTCTACCCTTCCCCCTTCGGTGAGAGATGTCACTGCAGCACAAGGAACCACACACTGGTGCTTCCTCTTTCAGTCACGTGTTCTTTCCTTGTCCTCTTCCTGGTTAAATAAAACTTTCCATCACTGGTATTTTTTCCAGCGTTAGTCCTTCAACCCATGTTGCATGGCTTCTCCGATTTACTTCTGTGTTAAGAGCCGTTCCACTTCACAAAGTTAAATATTTATTCCATGATGCCAAACAGGCTTATGTTCTCTCTCCATTTTATCTGAAAGTTCTTCAGATAGTAAAGCAATGGGTTAAGCAGATCACTCCCTCAGTGAGGATTAAATTTTTGCGGGAGTCTCTGTATGTAATTATTTAAGGAGAAAGTGTATTATCAGACGAAAAAACACAAAATCCCGTAGTTAAACTATGGATACAGACATTACAATGGATCGTGACTCATCCTCTGCAAGAATAAATGAGAACTGTGTAAGAGTACCTCCTCAAACTCCAGTAAGGGGCACAAATGATGGAGACATCCTAGGCTCTTAGGTGGGGTAGCTTAATAGTTAAAGGTATAAATTCCCTCGAAGTTAATATATATCCAATATATCCGAATAAAACACGCAGTTGGGTTTCTTAATAATTTGCTCTAAAATTTTACATGGAAGAGTTTCATGAATATCTCGTCCATTTGGAGTGTGTGTAGGGGGCGGGTGGATAAAAGCTTGCCGTAACAGACAAGATATTGGGACCTACCACAAAGCTACAGATTTGTTAAAAAGTGTGTGTGGATATACATACGTGCACACACACACACACATTAAAACACGTATTATGTATATTACTGTCAGGAAATACATATGTAAATTGACCCAAGAACAGATAAATCAATAGCACAGAACAGCCAGGAGACTCATGTTGGAAGGGGATGCAAACACACAGGAACGGTGGCTGCATAGATCAATGAGGAAAAGAAGTGTTATCTGATAGCTGGTGCTATAAAAGCCCGCTCAGTGTAAGAATAAAAAAATAAAGCTGGATCCCTCCTAAAACTACAAATAAAAGGGAGGCTCCAGATGCATTAAAGAACTGAATGTAAAATCATAAATCTAGCAGACGATGATATAAGAGAAAATCCCTGTGACATGGGGTGGGTAAGGAGAACATGTCTTAAATGAAACTTCAAAAGCCTAAGTCATAAGGAAAAAATTGGCCAATGTGATTGTATCTAAATTAAGAATCTCTGTACAGTGGAGGGCACGATGGTAAAGTTAACATACAGATGACAGGAAAAGATCTTTGTACTTTCTAAAATTAAATTGCACTGGGATGCCTGGGTGGCTCAGCTGGTTAAGTGTCGGACTCTTGATTTCAGTTCAGATCATGATCTCACGGTCGTGAGATCAAGCCCCACGTTGGGCTCTGCACCAAGCAAGGAGACTGCTTAGGATTCTCTCTCTCTCTCTCTCTCTCTCTCTCTCTTTCTCTGTCCCTCCCTCATTTGAGCATGCACCCTCTCAAAAAATTTTTTTAAACTAAATTGGACTAATACCTATCCCAAGGAATCTCTAAATGTCAATAAGAAAAAGACTGAAATCCCACAAGAAAAATGAGTAAAGGAGGGGCAGTTGGGTGGCTCAGTCGGTTACGCATCCGACCCTTGATTTCGGCTCCAGTCATGACCTCATGGTTCATGAGAACGAGCCCTTCGTTGGGTTCTGCACTGACGGCATGGAGCCCGCTTGGGATTCTCTCTCTCTCTCTCTCTCTCTCTCTCTCTCTCTCTCTCTCTCTTTCTCTCTCTCTGCCCCTCCCCTGCTTGCACTCTCTCTCTCTCTCAAAATAAACATTAAAAAAAAAAAAAGAAAAATGAGTAACAGATATGAAGAGGCAACTCACAAGAAAAAAAAGCCCCAAAACAAGCATTTGAGGAGATGCTTAAATTAATGGGTAATGAAAGAAATGCAAATTAAACACGAATGAGAGGACACTTCCCACACTGAGGCTGGTTTGAAAGCAGGCTCACGCCAGGCACTGGCGGACACATAAAGGTGTCGGAAGCTTCCATGGCCTGCTGGTGGGGGTGAAGGTGCAACAATTATGGAGGACAGTCGGTCAGTACCTGGTCACATTAGGCACATATTAGGTACGTATATGCGGGTGTATCCAGAGAGTTTGTGATAATGAGGACCGGAGACAAAGTGGTTGTCTGTGAGGGAGGGGCAGGTGATATGTGGTAAATATACATTACGGAAAATGGTCAGGTAGTTAAAAACAGTGGATTATGTTCATCCAGCAACATGGATAAATCTTAAAATCACACGGTGCTGTGATACCAGAAGCATAAGCAACCAGACCAAACATAGATAATTTAGACATCATCGACACTGAACTTCTGGGCATCAAGAAGGTATGAAGAAAGTGGAAAGACAACGTGCAAAATGGGAGACAAGACTTGCAAGCATCTATCTGTTAAGGATCTAATATCAGAATATATAAAGAAGTCTTCTAATTCAACAACAAAGAAGACAATTCAAAACTGAGGAAGAGATTTGAAGAGACACTTCTCCAAAAAAGATATATGAATGGCCAAGAGCACACGAAAAGATGCTCAACATCGTTAGGCATCAGGGAAACAAAAATCAAAACTATAATGAGACACTATGTCACTCAGGAAAAAAGATATGGCAGCTAAATGCCACAGGATCTGGATTGGATCCTGGAACAATAAAGTGAGAATTTTTTGAGAATTTGGAGAAGAAAACCAACATAAAATCTGTAACATGATGCTATTTATGTGACTGAAAAATAAATGCCGGGGCACCTGGGTGGCTCAGTTGGTTAAGCATTCGACGCTTGATTTTGGATCAGGTCATGATTCCAGGGTCAAGCCCCGCGTTGGGCTCTGTGCTGAGTATGGAGCCTGCTTAAGATATTCTCTCTCTCCCTCTCTCTCTCTCTCTCTCTCTCTGTCCCTCCCCCACTTGCACACTCTCTTTAAAATGAATGAATGAATGAATGAATGCCAACACACACACACAGATATGTATTTTAAAAATAAAACGAGGCACATACAACACAATGGAATGGTTGGCCAGTGGGAGTAGGGAGAGAAATGACACGGAAAGTGGAGATGCATGGGACCAAACAGATAATTAAATGGAAAACAAAACCAAGTATTCGTGGTGACACTACCAGAGCCATCCTAACAGAGTCCTCGGTAGCCTTTGGTAACTTGGGTCACTCTTAAAAATGGAACAGACAGGGGCGCCTGGGTGGCTCAGTCGGTTAAGTGGCTGACTTCGGCTCGGGTCATGATCTCGCGGTCCGTGGGTTCGAGCCCCGCGTTGGGCTCTGTGCTGACAGCTCAGAGCCTGGAGCCTCTTTCAGATTCTGTGTCTCCCTCTCTCTGACCCTCCCCAGTTCATGCTCTGTCTCTCCCTGTCTCAAAAATAAATAAACGTTAAAAAAAAAAAAATTACAAAAAAAAAAAGGAACAGACAAGACGTGACACAGAAGTAGAAATCAATGTTAAGGAATAACACAACTTAAAGATTTCTTTAAAATGAGCAAGGACAGCCAGATACAAGGCGTTTATGTCCCGTCCTTGAGCACAAGTCAGCACGGTAGGGGCCGAGGTGGTGGAACTGTGGGCTAGAGCAGGACTCTTGAGCTACAAATATGCTGGGGCGTGTCATACCAGACATGACACATGGCTTGGGAACTTAGGTAACCATTTCCTTGGCAAAATAAGCTTAAACATCAAATGGTATCTGGTAAGAGGGGACAAAAAGAATGGAAGGAACTGTCTTTTTTGGTAACTGTCTTATCTATTAACAGTGAATGGCTTATGGACAGTAGGGGACAGCAGGGGACAGCAGGGGAACGGTATCAGAGAGGAAGTAATGTAGCTGTAGGTGCTGATCCAAACGTGTGATCTCTGAAAACAGCTTTAGGGCTATAAATACTCATTTGACTCTTCGGTGCAGTTGATAGATCTTATACTGAACACAACGAGAAACTTGGAAGACTAACAAACTCCATGGATGGGATTTTTATGGACAGAAGAGACAGTTTCTACTTTTTTTTTTCCTTAGAAAAAGAAGAGATTTTGAATACTTCCATAGTTTAATAAAACTTGAGTATACAATAAAATAAGGTGTAACCACTGAAATGTGATTTTACCTGTCAAACGTGATTGTCTTTAACAGGCTTTGCTGACACATGAAATAGACTTTAAAGTATACGCTGCTAAGGAGTGTCCTTTCTATTTTTTCCTTTCTATTTTTCCTAAACACTGATCAGCATTATATAGAAAATCTTGGGTACGTCCCCAAGCATTTGGACCAGTGTCAAAGTTAATTTTTAAGAAAAATGACTGAGCAATTGTGGATAACCTCTCTAAGGAAACACTATCAACAGTCAAGGGTAATTTTGGAAAACAAAAAAAATTAAACTAAGAGAAAGAAGCGGTCTGTTCCCAAGTCATCTATTTCAAGGCTCGTCAACGTGTGGTTCCTGGGTCAGTTGCAATAAGATGCCGATAGACACTGAGAGTCAGCATTTAGAAAAGGTTATAATGACTGGACGGAATAATTTTATGCCTGTTTTTTTAAAATTATTTTTTATTAAAAAATTTTTTTTAATGTTTATTTATTTTTGAGAGAGACAGAGAGTGGAGCGGGGCAGAGGCAGAGAGAGAGGGAGACACAGAATCTGAAGCAGGTTCCAGGCTCTGAGCTGTCAGCACAGAGCCCAACGTGGGGCTCGAACCCACAAACTATAAGATCTTGACCTGAGCCAAAGTCGGACACTCAACCGACTGAGCCACCCGGGCGCCCTGTTTTTGTTTTTATTTTTCATTTAATTTGTATGTATTTCACACCAATGCCTTCTGTGTTGGCCTTAGAGAAAAGTCACTGGTCCTTTTTACAGACGGTTAGAGAAACAGTGACCGCAGTACCGCGAACTCCATTACTTCTAGGTGCTTCTCTCACTGCTGCATGCCATGTGTGCTGATAGAAGCGTACTACACACGTCATTCTCCAAACAAGCCTAAAATGTAATTTCCTTGTGACACCGAGGCCTGCTTTTCTTTGTGGGTCACAGAACACATTTAAGGCTAAAAAGCGGGCTCTCGAGATCGCAGTAAAGATACCAGAGCGAAGGCACAGAGATAAAGAAATCTGACCAAAATCACATTAAGTAACAAAAGGCCTTCAAAAAAATTTTTATTGAGCACTTATGACGTGCCTAGCATCGTTTTAGGCCCTTGGGGCTCAGCACTGAATATGACAAAATCTCTAGCTTTGGGAATTTATGCCTTTACATTCTGGTGGGGGAGAGGACAATGAACAAATAGACCACGGGTTCAATAATCTCAGAGAAAAGTGTGGCGAAGCAGAGGGAGCAGGGCGAGGGGTGAGGGGCCTGGGGCAGGTGGGGCAGGGTTATTTTGGATCCTGTGGTTAGGGAAGGTACAGCAGCTGACAGCACAGAGCTGGGGCCGGTCTACTGACTCAAACACTGCTTCTGTCACTGGTGTTGTGACCGTGGGCAAGTGATCCAAGTGCTCAGGGGCTCAGTTTCCTCAGCCATGGAACCGGAAAATAATTGTGCCTACCTAGGATTAGTGTACTGAATGAGATAACAGACGTAAAGTATTTAGGGTAACACCTACCACATCGTTAAGTGCTTACTAAATTATTACTTAGGTGGGAAGGTCTGAGCAGAGACCTGGATGTGGGGGTCAGTCAGGCAAAGATGGGGTGAAATGGCATAGTTACCATTAGATGAGCACCTTAGGGTACTTACGCAGACTAGGTACATTTTCACCTCAGATTTTCACAATGATCCTGAAACAGATATCATCATCCCATTCTATAGATTAAAAAAAGAAAAACAAAACTGCAGGGTAGAAATGTTAAGTGGCTTGTTTAAGGTCATACAACTACCTAATAGGTGTCTGTCTGTCAAAGGCCTTACTTCTTCTTTGGGTTTATACTGCCTCTTCTAGATCCTGGCAAAGAAGGGAAAATCTCCTGACTTTTACTCTGTTCATTTGTTCATTCACTGAATCATCCGTTCACTCATCCGTTTAACTCGTTCCTTCACTCAAAAAACATTTACTGAGCACCTACTAAGTATCATAGTCAACTGACGATGTTTTGTCTTCAAAGAGCAGAGCATTTCCACAGGGAGACAGTCACAGGGAACGACGCTCAATGAAGTGCAGGGATACGGAGTGCCGTGGGATTCACGGAAGGAAGCCCACATGCACAGAGGCCAAAGAGGCCTCGCTCAAGAGTGGATCTGGAAAGAACACTGGCGGGTAAATTGAAAAGGCAAGCTGGGAGCAAAATCATAAAACACTTTCTGTGCAGAGACCAGGGAAGCACTCGGGCTTCCGCAGAAGAGGTTTTTAGGGGAAAGGAGCAGCAGAGTCTGGGACAGAGGCTGGGCAGAGCATGGAACGCTACAGAAAAGGGAAATGGGCAGGGGCGGGGATGTTGCGGGGTCCGAGGACTAGAAAAGGCTTCTGAGGGCAGCTTGGAGAGCTCACGTCCACGTGGAAAGGCCCCTCTGGGACCTGGGGCAGGAGGAGATTCGAGTACTGCCTCCACTATGAACGAATGTACGAGAGAGGGGGCAGCAGGAAGAGAGAAGAACGGAAGAATCAAGAATGACAAGACAGACCCCAAGACTGACTACATTAGAGGATCATGGGGGACAGCAGGGCATGAATACACATTACACTACGAGGGATTTTAACGTGAAAGACTAACCCTTCCTAATTCTGCTACTTTGGGCTTCTCCTCGTTAGTTTTGCAAACTCAGGAAAAATGAGATGTGCGTTACGTAACTGTGTTACCTTGTAATTCATAAACAGAGCCCATGAACTGGTGCTATTCAAAATGGTTCCTAATTAGGAACTCTTAATGACCAGAAGGCAGCTTTAAAGGGAGGCAAGACACTGAATGCATTTTCTGCCCTATTTACTGGCTGTTCCGACGTAGCCCGCTTCCCATTTAGACGGCAGCTGCCCAGAACAAAGCCCGGCCCCGAGGACAGGCACTCTGCGGCACGGACCTCACATGAAAGGCTTGATAGCAACAGCGACTTTCTTTGAATCTTTAGAGGATTTCCTCTCGCTCAAGCAAGCAGAAACTTAAGACATCATTTTAAGAAAACGAGATCTGAAAAGTATTCCCGATCTCTTTCACTTCTGGGTGCTTGCTTCTCCGGCACACAAATAGACGGCCACCGCTCACTAGCTAGCTGGGTTATTTTTCCTGAGCTACTGACAACTTTTTAATAAACTGTCTTTTAAATTCATTAAATGGAAGAGGCAAAATAGGAGACTCCAGGGTATATAAATGGTTCTATCACTGCAGTGAGTCTGGCAATGCTCGAAGAAGCCTTCAGCAGGCTCTGTGCTGCTCAGAGAGTTTGCTGGAAGCAAATTTACCGGTTCCTTACCCTCCTCAGCAATGACCGTTAGTGTGACGGTGACACCAGCATCTTTGATCAGCTGAACGATGCTATCATGGGACAGTTCAACAATAGACTGCCCGTTCACTGCAGAGATGTGATCTCCAATTTTCAGTTTTCCACAGCGATCGGCTGGACTTCCTTCTATGACTCGGCCAATTTTATGAGGAATTACTATGGGAAAAAATGTCCAGGTTTTTCAATTAGTTTAGTGTTGGATTTATCACCATCATTTAAAAAGTCAACATAATAACATCAAAAACATTCTTTAAGGGGCGCCTGGGTGGCTCGGTCGGTGAAGCACCTGACTTCAGCTCAGGTCACGATCTCACGGTCTGTGGGTTCGAGCCCCACATCTGGCTCTGTGCTGACGGCTCAGAGCCTGGAGTCTGTTTGAGATTCTGTGTCTCCCTCTCTCTCTGCCTCTCCTCCACTTGTGCTCTCTCTCTCTCTCTCTCTCTCTCTCTCTCTCTCTCAAAAATAAAGAAACATTAAAAAAACTCAAAAACCAACAACATTCTTTAAAAGTAGAGCAAAAAGGTATCACATGATCATCCTATGCACCCGCAATTACTTCCATATCAGCTTCCACCTCTGGTGCACATGCACAGATACTCTTACATAGCTGCAGTCCGAGCGTACAGACCTCTAGGCTATTTTCCACTTACCATAAGCCTTTCTCCAATTTTCATATTGCCATCCTGATAATCCTGTGTAAAGGCTACTGACCTCACTGATACTATCTCGTGAATCTGATGTTCCTTGCTTCGTGTTGGCCACATTCAGGCCATCTCAGAAACGGCCACGGTGAGACCATCTTTGATTCTGTGGAAGGGGCATTTACTCCCACAGGGAACCGTGTGAATAAATGCAGTTCAAATTCAAGTTTAGGACTCCGAAGTTACTGCTCAGAAATCCAGGCACAGTGAAATGACTGCCTGTTAAAACAAATCCTACCTAGTTCTATAGCAAAATTAGTTTCTTTTGTTTATACCTTCAGATTTTTTTTTTTTTAATTAGAAAAGCTGAGGGGAATCGTAACATGAAATGTTTAACATTAAGATTATTTGGTTCATGGATAAAATCCTACCCTCAGTGTACAAAGCAGAGTCTAAGACATTTGCAAAGACATGCCGTGCAGTTCTATTAGCTCATGAAGCTGAAGGCTTTCCTAGATGATTAAGACACTTTGCTGTTATTAGGGCTTAAAACAAGTTCTCAGACGTTCAGGACATCTTGTCAAAATATCTTTCGCCCCTCTTAATAAGAGGCATTTGTATTAAGAAACAGATGTTCCTTCCATGTTCCTTGAGCATTTCCTCACTGGGGTCAGTAAATCTGTCGGCCATTTGCCTCCTGCTGACTATGGACTATTATGAAGAAGGAGAATTAATATTTAAAATGGCACTCTGAGTGTGTTTCATTTCCATAATAAAATGGGCTCCTTACCAGTATTTGAGTCACGGGTAGGTGTATGTCAGGGACATTTTAAGAGCCGTTCATTTGAACTAGAAGTTATTCTTAGCCATGCTTTCTGTCCCCACGGACAGTGCTGTTCACTCCTCAGCTCTTCTAGGATTACACACAGGGAGAGATTTTATCCCAAAACAGAGGAAGGCAATGTTGGAAGCAACCGCCTTTCAGCTCTGAATTATTATCAAGCACTTACACCATTTGCCTTAAAACAAAGTAACTAGAAAAGTGCCAGGGCAGTGTGGGCCACGTCCTGTGCCCACGTCCTGTGCCAGGCCATGTGAGCGATTCACTGAGAACACAGGTGGCACTTCAGAAATGCCCGGTGAACCAGACAGTGGCCCTGTGGTGACCTTCCAACTCAGTACCTTAGTTATCCTCCTCCTTAGAAAAGACCTACTTGTACACACTGTTCATTCTAGATGCCCCGAGAAGAAAATCATTCAGCCCCTTGGCAAAACATCCAACGGAATGAATCTCTGAAGTCTCAGTGACTCCTTTTGAGCACATGTGAGCAATGTGCTCAAAGGGAATTGAAAAATCTTGGTACAGAATTTCCTGAAGGGTTAGTTATCTGGATGAGGGAAGGTAAGATCGGTCGGATTGTTCTAGTCTTGGCATTTACAGCAGTACTATCAAAACAGTTAAAAATAGCAAAGAGACTGATAGGTCGCTTCTGAACACTCTCTGAATGGACTGGGAAATTTTCAAGGTAACCCCGCAGAGTACACATCTTGAGTCCTGCCCTGCTTTTGTTGGTATACAAAGTCCATAGGCATTTGCCATAAGACCAATTTAATCATCTTCGTTCATCTTCGGCCTAAATCTGACTCCCAAACTGCCTTGTCCAGCTGCGGAGATCACTTGGGTGCTCTTAAAACACTCCTTTCAGGAAAAGAAAGGACAGTAGCTGGAAATGTCCCCTCTCAAAGAACCCTTTGCGACCGGAACTGAAAAGTGTACGATAAGAAAGACAAACACTAAAACCTGTGAACTACTGGCGAGGCAGAAACTAGCCAAGTCCTTTTCATCTTAAATAGATGTCTTTTCTCGGTGCTCCATTCATTTAGCATTTACACAAGCTGGGTCCAGGGCAGCAAGGGTGCCAGACCCAGATCTCTGATCTTCGAAAAAGTCATCGGCAGAGAATCTCAGAATTTCATAACTGGTGTCAGAAATGCTACCGGGAACTCTACTTGTGATAAATGTCACCAGAAAACACATTTAATCAGAAGGAAGAAATAATCTTTCCTGAACAGAATACCAATCTATACCAAGACAAGGTCCATAAAGAATGATCCGTTCTGACAGGTTTCCTGCCTTTTCACCTGTGCTAACTCTGGTCTCAACACACCTTTTTCTCTGTGATGCAGTCCGCAGCCACTGCTCAGTCTTTGTGAGTGAAAGCTCCTCACCCAAGCCTCCCCCCAGGCTCCCCTTCCATCTATAAGAGATGAATGGGAGTCCAGGAAGAATGCTTGCAGGGCTCAGCATTCTGTGGGATTATTAACTAGCGTTTCAATGAAATTACCAATTCGGGTTTTGTGCCAATGACTGAACATCTCAAGTACTTTACATGAAGTTCATGGACACCCGAAGCCTAATTTACCATTCAGGTTGGTAATTAATGAGCTGCAAACACTCATTTCCTACACGAGCTGCTGCCTCAATCTTACATTTTAATTGGGCTTTCTTTCCCATCTCATTACTCAAGTATTGATAAACTTTTTAAAATTTCTTTAAAAAAAAAATCAAGAGAGAGTAGACTAACAACTTTATGAATAACATGACAGTGACAACAGCAGCAGAAGCTACAACAAGCAACAGCAGCCAACATTTCTTGACGGTCCGGGCTAAGGGCCTCGCACGCATTACCTCCTTTGATCCTCAAACCCCCACGAGACGAGAAGTGTTACCGTCATCCTCATCGTAACAGAGGAAATTGGAGCTCTTGGAGGGTAAGTAATTTGCCCAGGATCAGACAGCTATTAAAAGACACAGCGGAATCTGAATCCAAGTTTGCCTGATTACAGAGCCCAACACTTACAGACCCTATCTTACACAGATATCTCCCTCTGTGAGACACAAAACCATCAAGATAGTAAGAAACAACTAAAATGAATAGGTGTAAAAATAGTTGAAAAATTTAAATGTAAACAGATACACACAAATAAAAAGAATTACTTAATGTACATTAAAATGCAATATAAATTTTAAATACAAACTAAATAAAAATGTTAAACATATTTAAGGAATGCGACCTATTTTACTGATTTCTTCTGTATCGCTTTGTTTCATGGTGGACACTAGCCTCCTCCCCTTCCCCTAACTTCTGCAGTCCTAGAAAAGGAGTATGTTCGGTAGAAAAAGCAGTTAGCAGCTATGACACCGAGCAGCAATCTTGCACTATTTTTGTTCATCTGAATGCGTGGGATCATTGTATGGCATTAGAATAAGAATATGGTTCTCTGAAATGGTTATTTGGTTTGGGAAATACTGGTTTCCAGTGATGCAACATAAAATCCCCCCAAACCTGCTTTCTTTCATTTTTCTAACACAGGCCACATAATCATCCTCAGAGCATCAGTGACAGTTCCGAGTGTTACCATGGCAACTGCTTGTGGAAAAGGAAACTAGTATCAGTGAGCAGTGACCTGATACTATAGTAATAACTCATCCATGCCACAGAATCTTCTTCCTTTACACACTTGCATTAATTTTAGCAAGATTTTTGCAAATTGGTTTGGCCCACAACACTGCTGAAAGGGTTTCCTTCTTTTTCAATGATTTTAGTGGCCGTCTAGTCTAAGAGGATCTCACTACTCAAGATATACTCAAATCCACTGGCAGAGAGAGGGGCACATTTTCCTGTGCTCAAAGCTTTTTATCATTTGACTTGGAAAAATAGTTACCCAGACAAGTCTGACAGAAAAAACTCTCAAGGGTCTGGTTCTCATCTTATATTCATTTGGATCTTCTAACTGTATTTAAAGATGATTATTTCTTAGAAACAACATTTAATATGCTGAATCTTAACAACCCTGAACATATTAGAGGTAATTCCTCCTTTGTTGAAGGAATTAGTATATACATGCACCCTTCCCAGATGACAATATTCTGTTAAACTGGGTTCAGGATATTTAGATTAATTTTTAAAGTTCTGACAAAATTTTTACTTTTCAGTGAAGCATATATAAAAGATAAGCATGCCTCTTGTCACTCAAGAAGGTTCCTTTATAGCTGGAATATGGCCATTGTTATTAAATAATACAAAAGGACCATTTAAGACATATTTGGGTCAAGATTCTTCTATTAATCTATTTTGCTTCTTCTCAACTGCTTCTAGCATTTAATTCACTTCTGCAAACACAGCTTCTCCCGATTTAAAAAACCCTACGCCTCCTTATATTAAAAAACTCAGCATTGTCCTTTCACTGAATCTACTAGGGCACGCCCCTAATATACCGCCACAATACAATCTTGGCGCAAAGTGTGCTGCTAAGACTTATTTTATGGAATCTGAGATGACAGACTCACCTGCAGCCTGGAAGTTTGGTTCAGACTAGCCGGTGTTGAAAATAAAATATTCATCGTTCTTAAAAAGGTAAGTCTCTAAGGCAATTCATACATGATTCCTAATTAGTTTCACAAAGCCCACAGGGAGACTCAGAACACCGCAATTGCAAGGAGGGACAATCGGAGATAGCAGCCCTTACCTCCTGGAGGGGGTTTGTTTTTGGAGGTGAGGATGACGAAGCCAAATCCTTCATTTTCTTTTCGGTGCAAGACTACATCGTAGGCCTCCTGTGGAGCAGGCCTGGCTGGGACCTCTGCTCGGTTCAGGCGGGGAGAGCCATTCTGGGTTGAAAGGAAGGCTTGAGAGTTGTCATCCTCAGGTTGTTTCTCTATAATAAACATGACCGAGTATTTCTAGAACATCATAATTTTTGTCAACTTAAGTGTTTTTGTGCTACGATTCTCACAGGAAAATGTGGTTTCAAATAAATCTAGGATAGAAAAGCAACCTCCCCATGTGAGCTCTGGCCATCTTAGATGAGACTCAGATTGAGTCTGTCTGACATCTTAAACACTTTTAAAGTGTGTACCCGGAAGAATTATATGTTTTCTCATTTCAAAGGAAGCTTTTCAAAGCTTTCATCAAAGTTCCTGGTAAACCAATTCTTCTTGAAACTGTTTTCATTCCAGCAAGATTTTGACCAGTAAAATTTTAACAAAAGTTGGTAATGAAAACTGACACAGTAAACTTCCTTTTAAAATCAACTGTAGGGGCGCCTGGGTGGCTCAGTCGGTTAAGCGTCCGACTTCAGCTCAGGTCATGATCTCGCGGTCCGTGAGTTCGAGCCCTGCGTCGGGCTCTGTGCTGACCGCTCAGAGCCTGGAGCCTGTTTCAGATTCTGTGTCTCCCTCTCTCTCTGACCCTCCCCCGTTCATTCTCTGTCTCAAAAATAAATAAACATTAAAAAAAATTTCTTTTTTAAATAAAATCAACCTGTAAATATGACTTCGTGCTGTGACTACCACTTGTGATGTTGGGGAGGCCAGTGCATCAGGGCAGAGGTGCCCCCCGTTATCAGCTGAGAAGTGAGCTGTCAACATAGGATTTGTCTTATGCAATGTGTCTTCAACTTCAGTTTCCTGATGGATGAGATCAGATGCGCTAACCATCAGCAGCCCTACTCCTCCCCCATCCAGCAGATAACAGGCCGTCCGCACGAACAGCCAATTCTCCAAGGCAGAGAACAGGTCATACGAATCCCCAGCAAATGGGGAGTTAACGTATACCTTTCTCTCCTACCCAATTACATCATCAGAATTCAAGAAAGAATGACATAACTTAGTCCTGATTAAAAAAAGGGCAAATTTTGTGCCATAATTTGATACAAACCATCATTAACCATCACGAGACACTGCCATTAAGGAATATCCATTTTACAAGGGCTCTTCTGCCTCAAAATCTACATGATTCAGAGAGGACGTTTTAGAATTTCAGCAAAGTGCCACGAACGTCCAATCATTAATGAAACATAAAGGGGCTTTTGGTTTGTTTTTGTTGCATAATGTATGGTTACAATGAATTAGCTAAACGCCTCCAGTAATATCAAACCACTAGAAAACGTCTTCATGAGGCTTCCCAGGACAGAGCCAACCTCTCGTACAACATCACATTTTTTTTTACTACATGTGGTTATGTTCTGACTCCAGCATCACTGCAACACTGCATGAAAACCTGTATGCCTCTCCAAATGTCCGATGTTTATGAAAACAGGCCTTTACCTTGGATGTTGCAATCAAAAACACAGTGCCTCATTTTTTAAGAGTAAAGCAAATATTCATCAGGTCAACAATCATTCACTGATGTCTACTCTGCCGGGAAGGCACTCTTTTATGTGCTGGGGATACAGGAGTTAACTAAATGGATAAATATCCCTACCTCTACGAGGCTTACATTCTTATGCTACCGGGTAGTCTTTTTAAAATTTTAAAAAGTGGCAAGAATTCACTTCTCAACATTCCGATGTGATATTCACAAAGCTATTGATGAGAAAAATGCACTTAGAGCCTCGTGTCATGGTTTAGACCCCAGACTCTATAATTAAACTCCTGTCTTAATCCTGGCCCTACTGTTCACCAGCTATGTGTCTCCCAACCTTTCTGTGGGTAATTCTAAAACTGAATAATGACAGTATTTATATCACAGTGTTATAAAGACTAATTAAAAGAATCCATAGGTCTGAGATATAGTAAGCAACTCAATAAATGTTTTTTAATGTTAAATTACATTATATTATAACTTCTCAAGTAGAAGCAATCTATCCTCTGAATATTTAGGAATTCATCAGGATCCAAAATCTTTTGACATTCAGCTAATGGGATATCTTGGTATGACTAAAACACTGTATCTAAGAGAACAGATTTAAGCCGGTGCTCCCATCTACAATACCACGTTGGCAAAATCTGCCAACACATTAACATAAGCTCAATATGGAGGCCCAAAATTTATTTGTTTTTTGATAATAGTCTTTCTGGATCCTTTTGACCTTACATGGCCTTCCACAATGAGGCCCTGGATCATACTAAATGGATTATCTCAGACAGTATTAAACCTAATAAAGGAACCTGCAAAACTACATAGAAAATGGGCTAAGTCTCTTTGTTTCTTTTTGAACCTATCAGAGCAGGAACAGGTTCACATACCACCATAGAAGATCTTTCTTCTGACGGTTAATAGCACGTGGCCATTTCGAGCAGCCGTCGTCATGAGGTCTAAGACTTGTTTGTGTGACTTCCCTTTAACAGGAATCCCATCGATGCACATCAGTTCATCAGCTGCACGGAGCCGGCCATCTTTCTCAGCTGCGCCCAGAGGAATGATGGCCCCAATGTATATCTGATAAGATAACAAAGTGTAGGTTGGTCTCTACAGTCAACTAAGAGCTACTATGATCCTCAATAGCTATGTTAAGGACTTCCTGACTCAGTACTATGCAAACGAACATATTTTTGCAGTTCAACTATGAACATTCATAGAAGGGGGTTATCTTAGAAAGTGACCATTCTACAAAATGGCACTTCAGATAACCACACTACGTGATCTCTTCTCGATCTTTGGGGTTGAATAAAAACAAGATAGAAAATGCAAAGCTGTTTAATAACTTAAAAAGTACCACTGTCAGTTCCATCAATACAACAAAACAAATACATTAAACTCAGAAAATGCACTCGTGCAGAGTAGCTCCTAAAAAGTAAAAAAAAAAAAAAAAAAAGATATTGAATGCCATCAGCTAAGATTTTCTACACGCTGTTCACAGCAACTGGGATCATTCTTAAGATATTCCCATCACATATCGTGATCAATACAAATTCAGTATATACAGCAGAGAAACATTTCTTATTCCTAAGTCTCAAAGCAGTAAATATCTTAGGGAACAGAGTGGTCTGAGGTCTACTTACATCTAGGTAAACAGATTTGGCTCATTTTGCTTGCTGGCAATTAAAATCCTGAATTATTAGGCTAGTTTCAGAGCTGTTAA
The DNA here is from genome assembly GCF_027475565.1 of Acinonyx jubatus. Taxonomy (NCBI): domain Eukaryota; kingdom Metazoa; phylum Chordata; class Mammalia; order Carnivora; family Felidae; genus Acinonyx; species Acinonyx jubatus. The sequence goes on along the minus strand of NC_069381.1, from coordinate 95,500,789 downwards.
CACCTGACATTTAAGAAAAGGATTTGTCCCAAGTTGTTTGAGACAAATTCTTAAAATACCTTAATCAACTCTATGGGTATTAACAAAATAGGAACCATTAAAATCAAATCACATCTTCCACCAAGAACAATCAAGGTATATCTGCCCTATATAGGTTGACGTGCTTTAAGCTTTGTCTCTGGCGATTAACTATCACCAATATGACTAATTAGAACACATTTATAATACATAAATCAAATGTTCTATCCAGAAATGGAAAGAAGCATGTCATTTTAAAAGATTATATTGTTCCTCACCTAACTTCCAAGCACAGTAAGAATGTCTTTCTTACATTATACAGAAAAAACACAAATCTGTTCTCAAACTCCACAAAGCACATTACTTCTTTGTCATTCAAACTAAGGGCCAAACTTAAAAGAACAGAACCCATTACATTTGTTCTCTAAACCTGAGGTGAGAATCGTGTCTAAAGTTCTAGGTTTTAAAGGCTTTATAAACATAACCCTTCTGCTTTCTGGACAGAAACACGATTTATTTTATTTTTCCCTAGTTTTATAGGTAGAACGGATGGAATGGTATGCAAGGTACTGAGCTTGAAAATGTCAACCCACTAATGAGGGTAGGTGACACGATGTACGCAGCCTCAGGCCAACTATTTACAGAGCGTTCATTCAAAGGACAGACTGATTGTGGCAAGCAGGATGCTAGATTATAGGTTTCTGAGAGAAGGCAAAGGTCTTAACTTTTGTTTAACAGAGGCAGGGGGAAATAAAAATTGAAAATAATGAACTGCAGCACATAGTGAAATACAGAAATTAATTACTGCCAACTTTCCAGCTGACATATTCAGTTCTTGCCTCAGCCACACCAAGGTCCCCGAGAAACCATGACACTAAGAAAAATGCAGTTCCTCCTCACGTTAATGACACGGATAGAGAAAACAAAATCTTATCTAAAAAAATCAAATAAAGCAAACACTATATTCTTCCAAACAGCTACTTAAAGATTCATAGGAACGGCCAAATTCCAAAATATCTGAACTTACAGACTGGTCCGGCCCCTCGCCTCCCAGTACCCGGAAGCCAAACCCTGACTCCTGCTTCCGAAGAAAAACATCCAAGTCTTTGGTGTTTGGTGCTAAGGAAAACCAGAAAATATAAAGAAAATGAAATACTTGCATTTATTTTAAAAAGGTTAAAATAAAACAATGCACTTATGTAGCAGGATACTATGATAGAGTTCGATAAACTGTAACCTCAGAACTTTCTGGTATGTGAAAACTTACACAAGAGCATACCACTATTGCAAAAAAAAAAAAAAAAATCAATCGTAAGTATTTTTTTCCAGCTCTAAAGAAAACTGTGCATCGAGATAGCTCGGGAACATTTACCCCTACCTTCCATGTACTCAGCTTTACTCTGCCATTAAGTCCTAATGCCTTCCAAATCAATGTTATGATATTAAATTCAGCATCATCCAATTTAAGTTTGATGTTTGAGAGGTGCAAATTATGTACATTAACATCTGGGCAAATCCTAGGAAAAGAGAGCCCATAAAATGCCTTAATTCTACTCCTGAACTAATACCGTTGTTTCAGAAAAGCATCCCATATTCACTTAGCTTAATGGTGCAAAATGATATTATTTTAAAAGAAAATGACTGCTAATACCTATTATCAGCCCCATTTTCTGGCTGGGAAAACTGAGGCCTAGGTACGTGGCCCAGTGTCAGCAAATAAATGGCACAGCTGAGATCTCGACTTAGCTTGATTTCTAGGGTCCAGGCTCTTAACTCACACTATTCTGCCCCCAAAGGGTAGGTCCCATTCACCAGAATATTAAGTCAGGGAAATCTACTTCATGACTAAAATAATTTGATTGTCAAGAAAATATTCGTGTTATTCACAAAGTAAGAAGCGTTTTCTAGAAATATGTTGGGGAACTATATAAAAACAGAGATACCGCATGGGGTAAATCTTGATAATGTTCCTTAGAAGCAGTCTCTTTTGAGAAATAATTTCTATCAGAATTACAGAACTTTAGAGATAAAACTCTTGAGCCCAACTCAGTTACTTTATATGGAAGGCCCAAAGGGACTGAGTAGTTCATATCAATACTAAGAATGTATCAGGCTATGAATGGGAAGTGAGAAGAAAAGGATTCTCCATAGTTATACTAATTTAAATTATTGCTTTGCTGTGCTGTGCTTACATCTGGTTTTCATCTTTCTAAATACGGCCTGGGCCTATTCAGGAGAAAGATTTACAGTTAGTTAAATTATTATGAAGTCAATTATATACGATATTTCCACCTGTGTACATCATTTCTAAGGTAGATTTAGATCTGCTTCTTAAAAACAAATTAAAAAAATTAAACCTACTTAATCTGCAATTTTACTTTGGAAAAGATTTATCATTTTAAGTAAATCAGCACAAAAATGAACTTCTGCCTTATGCACTCTCTCTGCGTACCCCTCTCAGCTGGGTTCCTCTGACCGCATCTACCCTGGTTTCCTCCATAGGCTGCACACGCTCTGATTCACCACCTCTCATACTCCTGCCAGGAACATCTCTTTGAAACACAAGTCCACGATGATCATCCCGGCAGTGAAACTATTCCGTAGCTCTCTATCGTTTCTGTGATGGACTCCAGCTCCCTCAGAACGGCCGACTCCGTCCTCCCCAACCTGTTCCTGCTCCCCTCTGCTCTCCCGTGCCAGCTGCACCCAGCCAAACCGGGCCACTGGCAGGACCCAGGCCATGCAAGGTCAATGTGCAAAGGTTGCTCCTGCTTCCTTTCCCTTTTCATCTGCCTCATGAACACCTCTTCGTCTTTGAAGACTTGTTTCAGGCTTAACCTCCTATCTGAAGCAGTATCTGACACTTCCTACTACCCACAGTGGTAAAATTGATTGTTTCCTTCTTCAGAGCCGTGTGAGGCTGGTTTGTACTTATTTATTTCCCATGTAGGTTTAATTATCATTTTTGGTTGCACAGCCTATGGACCCTGTTTATCTCTGTATTCCCATCACCTACTGTGTGTTAGGTAGATCGTAGGCACTTAATCCCTGGTTTTGGAAAAAAGTGAGTGAATGAGTGTTGAATACAAATGGAAGAAACCCAGAGTCATATGAACATGGGGATGAAGGAATAACTTTTCAACATGGTTTGGGAAGGTCCCAGTTTTTTAGAAAATTCAAATTTATTTTGTCGCATGCTCTCCTGAAATATTCCACAACTACTTACGTTTATCTTCATATAAAGTCTTAGATTTCAGGTAGACCTCAGAAGGATCCAATTTCGGGGATCCTGACCTGATAATGCTGGGTGGAAAAGGCATAGGCTGGGGAATGGGCTCATTTATGGCCTCCAAACTTCCTGAATTTTCCTTTTTATCTGTTTTCTGAAATGGAAAAGGGCCTTACTTAGTATGTGTTTAAAACCAGATGGTTGATTAGTTCATCAAACTATTGTGTGACCCGGGTATGTCAACTGATTATAGGTGAGCAGGTGGCAGGGTCAAAGCCACAGCATATTTGCAGTCTTGTCAGAATTCACCTGCATAGCCGTGTGTGCTTGGTTAAAACATATTTTACTTAAATTAGAAAAAGTTTATAATGATGTCAACGGAAGGGCCTGCATTAGTCCTACATTTACATGACCTTGCCCTTTTCTCCACCACCAAGACACAAGCTGACTTTGAGAAGATGAACACAGGGACGCAACGCAGCACTGCTGGGCGGGAGGGAGGACCTTCGTGAAGGTCTGGATCGGCCCCACCGCCCCACTCCCTCCATTTAATTCCCCGTGAAGATATCTGAGATACCATGCTTTCTGAGAAAATGGAATAGGAAGTGTTAACTCTAGCTCGGGTTACAAAGAGGACACTACGAATCCCCTGCGTGGCCGATTCAAATACGTGAAGGAGAAACGCACCACGCCGGGCAATCCAGCAAGGGAAAACGGGAGCATGTTTTCCTATTTTTTCCAATCTGACAAAACTTTCCCAGAATAACAGCCAGGCAAAATGATTCAATAAAATTTTAAAGATGAGATCCAATACACAGCCGAAGAAAATAAATATGGTTTTGAGAACAGCTGGTTATTCTGAATTATCGCTTGTGGGGGGCGGGGGGGGAGGGAGAGGGGCAGGGGGAGATTATAGATGTTTGCGAAAAAATAATGCTGAGGAGGATGGAGCACCGGGGGCAGCTTATGAGGGAGTGGTATGAGGACAGTCGCTACGAGTGTTGTTCCCGGGGGCACCCTTCACTGACCCAGACCTGGTCGGACAGCAAGAAGAGGAGGGCGGCCTCCTCCCCCCTCCCCGACACGTCCCAGGATTCTGTCAGAGCAGGCACAAGGTCATCAGTTAGAAAGCATTGGGGTCACCCTGGCTGCTCTTGGCGTCTATTATGAAACAGACTGGCAGCACAGAAGTTAAAAAACAATGACTAGGGGAACCAGAGAAACCTAGGAGAACACAGTGCAATTTTAACTAAATAGGCAGAAAGCATTTCTGTTCACACCGGCTGTTAAGTGGTACAGTCTATAAAAATGCAGAATGTTTCTGTCCTTTTGATCCATGAAACAGCAAATTTGTAGAGGGTCCTATTCGGTGGACTAGAATTAATGCATTTTCTCTCTGATGGTCCTTCCTTTAAGCCTGTGCTTTCTGGTTATGGAAGACCATCTTTCATTGGGAGATGACAGGCTCCCAATCGAGCAAACTAGAACTAAATTAGGTTTTAATACGTAATTGTCTTTATATCCACACCCATATAATTGTGTGTATTCTGGCCGCTACATGTCTGCACCTAGCACATTTTCTTTCCTGGCACTGTTTGCTGTGCCCTTTTTTAGGTCTTATTTGCGATACAGGTCCTTAAATAGGCTACTCAGTTATTCAGAAGAACGCCAAAGAAAATGCTGTTTCAAGTCTGACAGCCTTTCACTTTGATAACAGGCAGATTGGGCACCGAGGCCCCAATTACTCTAGAAAGTCTTGTTTAGTCCATTGTAAGAAGGTTCTCTCAACGTGGGTATTTATGGTCCCCGTGAAATGACATGAAACTCCCACTTCTCTTTGGGCACCAGGGAAGAAGCAACAGTTTTTATTATCTGCCCTAACATTCAGCCCCTCCTTACCCTTGCTCCTCTGAGACGCAAAGAAAACAGAAGGACCCCTAAGTAGGCACTTTAGTGTGTTCACGTTTCACCATTTAGAGGACAGGGCTGTTGGGAGTATGGGCCTCGAGTTTTCCTTCAACAGAAATACTTCACCGGGAAAGCACACCTCCTCTCTAACTCACACGCTTCCCCAGAGCTTCTGATACAAGCCCAGGGCAGAATGCCTCCTCACTTCTCCCAGTCGATAATCACCACCACAGAGGGCTGCTCTTAACGGAGGGGAACGTGGCATCTCCTTTGCTGTGTTGGGAAGAAGGATTTGAGGACCACTGTATACTCACCATCTTGGCAGTTTTAGTTGGTGAAGGAGGACCTTAAAAAAAATGAGCCAAATTTTAAAAACAGAAGAAGCATTCCCAGATCACAAGTACTGCTCATGTCTATGATAAAACTAGCTTCAACTTTTAGTGGGCTAGTAAATTCTATGGCCAACACCCTCTATGTGCCAGGCATTGTACATTATTATCTCATTTCATTTTTCTGACAATCCTAGGCATAAATGTTACTACAGATCAGGTAAACAAAGACTCAAATAAATTATATTACTTCCTTATAGCACAGAACCAACACGTAGCAAGGGAGGAAACTGACATCAGTCCTATCTGACACCAAACCCTGGTCTCTTTGTTGTATTTGTCGGAACCCTGGATAACTCTCCAGCACTCACAGGGGGATCTTCCCCCAAGCTCTGAGCACATTCTACAGTATCACCCAGAGAAGAAACAAAAATAGTTCAAAGAAATGAGAATAGTGAAAAACATCCCAATGAAGTTCAACTGCTCATTTGCCTCAAAAATGAAAACTAAAAGCCAGAGAGAGAAGTGCGAAGGGCTAAATTTTATTCTTTCAAATACTAGTCGTTCATAGGTATGGATTTACGAAAGCCCATCAAAATCCAACTTTATGATTAGTCCTCGGAACTGGATTTATGTCTGCGAGCAGTTCAAGTCAGCTGATGACCTTGGAAAATAAAAATTATATTTCTCTCACATGAGTACTGTGGGATTTAATTAACATTTACGGACAGATACTAAAGCTTAAGATAAAAGCCTTATGAGCACCAGCTATCATGATTGCTTTTACAGAACAGATTAATACACCATCCAACATTTTGCGTATTCACAGAGACGCTAGCTCTTTGAAAACATCTTCGGTACATTACAGAGGTCCAGATGAAGTACCACTGGTTGAAAGCGTCTATTTCTATTACTGTCATCAACAGAGAAGATGCAATGAAGAGGACACGTTTCATTTGAAGCAGCATAATGCTGCGACTCTCTCTCATCACGAAAGCCGTAAATCAGATTTTAAAGAGAATACGGAGGGAAGAAAATCCATCACGGACACGAATGAAACCACTAATCACTGGAAAAACTGCTGAAGATAACGGCTTACGGAAGCAGGCAGACGGAACCTTAAGGAAAATGCACACTAATTACCAGTTAAATCGGCTGGGAAAAGAGGGATTCTGCCCTGGAAGGAAGGACGATTAACAGACATAAATGCATGAACAATGAAGTGTTTTCCTTGTGCTTTTACTCACCTCCTCTCAAGATAAGCAATGGTACATCTGCACCTACTGGAAACTGCTTTAGCACCTCTACCACTTGGAGATGTGTTAAATTCTGCACATTTTGATGGTAAATTTCCTTAATTATATCCCCCTTCTGTAGGCCTTGACACCACTGACTATCCAATATCATTTTGACCTTCTGTCCTGTTGGGCTGTCAGCAATTGCAAACCCAAAGCCTTTAGGGCCCTTAATCAGAGGGATAGTCACTAGTTCAGGCTGGGAGCTGCCTGATGATGCCATCGATGCTCTCTGCTCGCTCGGGTCTGATGGTCCATTGAGACGGTCACTGATCAAGGCGTGTCCCGGTTTTCCATTCTGGTCCTGAACCACTGCTCCTGACTTAAAATCCTGAGTATTCACACAAGTCTCTCCCTTGGTTAATGACTGTCCGTTGATGACAGGCATAGCAGCAACAATGTCCACAACAGGATCTTCATTGTCGTCAGGGAGTGGATACCCACGACATAAAGTGAGGTTTACATACTGATTGACAGGTACCAATTGAAACATCTGGACAACATCTGCATGGGTGTGACCAAGGACACAGTTGCCATTGATATCTACAATAACATCACCTGCGAAGACACAATCGTGTTCAAAACATTAAAGCCACCAAAGTAAGTTAATTTTCTGTTGGAGGAGGAACAAAAATCAATTTATCATCTAAATCTGAATTCTGGAACCCTCTTGCTATTCATTAACTGCTGAAAAGACAGATTTTGAACACAGACACGTACGTCATTCTCCCTTCTGTGGTTCTTCTCTGAAAAGAATACAAATGTATAAAACCTTAATTATCTCTGCAGCAGAGTTATGACCTCAAGCTCAAGGGAATCATTTGGAAAATAACTGTAGATTCACACTGTCACTGTTAGTATATCCTCTGAGTCATACCTAAGCAGTCACACAAAGCTAGGCATGGAGTAGATATTCAGCACGTGGAAGAGGAGGAAATAATTCCATCAGCTATTCGTACAAACAGGCGATCTTTAAATACCACCTTATTTCTTCATTTTAAGAGGCCATTAATTACAAGGTGCTTACAAATTCTTCCTAGCTTGAATAATGTAGGCCTGAAGAGGAGAATAATGTAAAGTTATGAATCACTTTGCCTTTAGCATCCCTTCTTTTCATAGAGATTTTCAATTTATTGTACTCAGACTTCAAAAGGAGAAACACGCGACAAGAAAACTCAACCCAAGTGAAGAACGTATTATTTGACACTGAAAAGTCAGCTAAACTAATTCTTGTAAAATTCGGTTTTGCTTTCCTGATATACAACATTACTCCGACCACTTTGTTCTAGAATCATTGCTACTTGACATTCATCAGCAGGGAGGTTTTTTTAATGTAGCCTTAACTTTTAAAATCTGTCCTCTAATGTCTCATCCATTTGCTGTTTTTATTTGAATGTGATTATTTAAAAGGTTATTGCCAAGTAAAGATGCTTTAATTTGTTCTGATTGCACGTAGGCTTTGAAACATCAACACGAATGGTATTTAAAAACAAATGTGAGTGTGCAGAAATTTGTTTCATAATCTGTGAAGACACAGAAATAATTAGACTAATAAGAAACAAAGTTCTGACTTTTCCTCCCCTGGTAAAAGTTTCCAGAATGTCCACAGAAGTATTGTATTGCTATGCAAATTAGACATCAGTTTTAGACATATCTGCATCTATATTAAGAAACAGCATATACAAGAGCTACAAAATGTTTTGTGGACAAAATATTACAGAAGTCAAGACTGGGGCGCCTGGGTGGCTCAGTCGGTTGAGCGTCCGACCTCAGCTCAGGTCACGATCTCGCGGTCCGTGAGTTCGAGCCCCGCGTCAGGCTCTGGGCTGATGGCTCGGAGCCTGGAGCCTGCTTCCGATTCTGTGTCTCCCTCTCTCTCTGCCCCTTCCCCGTTCATGCTCTGTCTCTCTCTGTCTCAAAAATAAATAAATGTTAAAAAAAAATAAAAAAAAAAAGTCAAGACTGAAAGCTTAAAAATTTTTACTATTAATTTTAATCTCTAGAGTTTGTTACTCTCATAAATAAAGAGCGAAAATAATTTTCCTTATAAACGTAACTTTTGATTATTTTAAGTTTTCTTGTTTTAAGTCTCTGTCACTTAAATGGGAAAGCATAATATGAGAGATGTCATATCCTAATTGAAAACAAGTTGATATATGCCATCAAAAGTACTATGACTACTGAACTGTCCAAACGGGGGACTCACTTGCATGGTATATGAAATATCAGAAAAGTCCAGCAAAACGGCACAAGAAGCAACCTCAGTGACACAGTAAAATCTTTCCGGAAAAAGGTGCTTACACCTCCCCCACAATTGTAACTGGTCTTGAACTTCCTCTAACCCCCTCAGCCATAAAAACTGCCAGCCATATAAAAATATCTAACAATTACCCAGTAAAGACTTTGAGAAAACTATACAAAAGACAAATTTACACAGCCCTGTAAAAACGGTAATTTCACGTCTGTAATTCTTAACACGGGAGTTTAATTTTACTAACAACCAATAAGACTGAGGAAGCAAAAACCAAACCAAACAAAACTTGGGGAAAATTTGTGGGACATCATTTGTTTGATAATCACTATAAACATCACAATGGATCATTTTCCCCAAAGATTACAGGTAAATATTAAATAGTTCCAAAAGTACCCTACATCATCAAAGAAAAACAACCGGTTTTCTGAGATGATTAACAAATCTTTATCTTAGCACGAAGAGCTGTCTCAAGGTGATACAAATTACTCCAAAAATTAATACATTTCATGTTTTTTCCAAGTTTGCACTTACTTGTAAAAAATGGCCCTCTCTCAAAATTACTACGCACTTAAAGGATAAACTATTTTAATTTATTTTTTTTTCAACGTTTATTTATTTTTGGGACAGAGAGAGACAGAGCATGAACGGGGAAGGGGCAGAGAGAGAGGGAAACACAGAATCGGAAACAGGCTCCAGGCTCCGAGCCATCAGCCCAGAGCCTGACGCGGGGCTCGAACTCACGGACCGCGAGATCGTGACCTGGCTGAAGTCGGACGCTTAACCGACTGCGCCACCCAGGTGCCCCCGGATAAACTATTTTAATACAGGAATTTTCCTACCCTGTTGTATAATTTAGTTCTCTCTCTCTCTCTCAACTATATAGATGTAGTATACACATGTAGTTAGAACATATGCAAAATATATGTAAGTTTTATAAATGTATGTATAAACAAAACCTTTTCACTATAGTCTTTGTTGACAGTATCATTACTCTTCAAATAATTGTGAAAAATTTGCTACCTGGTGCAATTTTCCCATCCTGAGCTGCAGGACCATCTTTCAGCACATTTTTCACTTGTAGGAACTCATCAGGCCTATCTCCACCAATAATGGTAAAACCAAATCCCATTGTGCTTTTCTTCAGTGATGCTCGAATAAGGATGCCTTTCAGCTGTGATGGATCTCGAGTAAAGTGGGATTTTTCCACATCTGTACCAAAATGAGAAATGGGTTTGAGAGTGAAAATACTTACAATGAAGATGGCCCTCAAAGTCAAACTTTCAAGACAGTCTATATAAGTAGAAGAAATCATAAAAGAAAGCACATTAGAGAGAATCTAATACTATGAAGCAGAATTTAAATTAGTAAACTATAAATCACTTGGAAAAAAAAAAAAACCTTAGCCAATGGTTCATTTCTCTTTTATAGGACTCTTCTATGTTATATGAAAGGTAAAAACACCTACTTTATCACCCCCTCATTGCCCAATTTGTTTGTCCTTTTTCTCATCCCAAAGAGTCCTTCATATGAAGTCCAAATGAGACACCCGAGGGACCACCTTTATTATTAAATTCCTTAAAGTCTTGGACATCATTCAGCCATACATTTCATTTAAAAAAGCATCTACTGAGCTCTACTGAGAAAACACTGTTCTAGGAAGATGAAGGCAACTGTCACAAACTTATGAAAAAGAATATACTGGGAGCTTTTTATAATTCACAACTCAGGCTTTCTGTAGCCTTCAATTCGTATCTGATGTGAAGGCATCAATCCCTGACCTACCAGTAAGTAGCTTCACATTTCTTTCCCTTTTATTCATGTTTAGTAAATACTTTAGGAAGAAAACAAACACAGCTCCATTAAAAAGCCTATTTTTAGAGGTTTCCTCAGATGATCCTAAAACTAAAAGTGATCCATATTTGCAAATAGCACCACCCTTCTCTCTCCCCTCCTCTCCTTGACCACGGCTGTCATTAGGGCACTTTGAGAACCGTGAAAGGGTCAAATTGTGCAGAGTAAGAGCTTACGAGGTGTTGTTTAAATGAACTTTTGAAATGATAGTCTAACATTTTCTGTCAAATATTTAATAGTTTATTGAGATAAAACCACATATGGTAGAACTCGGCCATTTAAAGTGTACCAGTCAATGCTGTACCCCCGTCACCACCACCTGATTTTAGGAAATCCCCCCACCCAAAGAAAACCCCATGCCTGTCGCGGCCACTCCCCATTTCTCCCTAACCTGTGCTCACACCCTAGTGTTTGGCAATCACTAATCTACTTTCTGTCTACAGCTTTACCCAAACTGGACGTTTCATATAAATGGACTCATATAATATGCGGTCTTTTGAATGATTTCTTTCACTGGGCATAATGTTTTTGAGGTTCGTCGGTAAGTTTTAGCATGTGCTGGTACTTTATTCCCTTTTTATTGCCAAATAACAGTCCATTGCAGGGATATATTATATTTTACTTCCCCATTTTTCAGTTGATGGACATCTGGGTTGTTTCCACATTTTGGCCATTATGAACAATGTTGTTATGACCGCTCATGTACCAGGTTTTGTGTGGGTACATATTTTCAGTCCTCTCATGTATATACGAGGACTGAAGTGTAGCCATTGCCATAAACATAGAGTAACTTTGTTTAACATTTTGAAAAACTGCCCAACTTGTCCAAAGATCCTGCACCATTTTATACTTCCACCATCACGCAGGAGGGCTCCGAATTCCCTGCTGTGTTGCTAACACTCGTTACTGTGGGCTTTTTGATTCTAGCCACTCCAGTGGGCATGAGTGGGATCTCACCGTGGTGTAGATGCTCATTTCCTTAGTGACTTAAATCAACAAAGGTGACTAGCTTCATACACGGCTCGCCCTCAGCACTAGCGTCCAGCCCAGACCCATTTGTATGTGGCTGCTGCGGCCCCTCTTAAAAAGGCTTCGAAGAGACATGCGTTAAAGCTCGTTGTCAGTTAGAAAAGAGTAATCTTTGTAGCTGCCCCATAGGGTAGCACAGATTGTGCAGTGTGCAACCAGCTCCCTCAAGAGACAGGGCTGCCCTGAAAGTACTGACAAAGGCAGGCTTGGGGTGGGAGTAGGTCTACTTTATTTGACATGTTCTTCCTAGGGTTGCTGATCTCTTACAAGTGAAAGCACTTGACATGAAAGAAGGAAAGGAAAGGGAAAAGGAAAAGGGAAGGAGAAAGAAAGAAAGAAAGAAAGAAAGAAAGAAAGAAAGAAGGAAAGAAAGAAAGAAAGAAAGAAAGAAAGAAAGAAAGAAAGAAAGAAAGAAAGAAAGAAAAGGAAGAAAGAAAAGGGGAAGGGGAGGGGAAGAGGAAGGGGGGGAAGGGGGAGGGGAAGGGGAAGGGAGAGGGGAAGGAGAGGGGAGGGGAGAGGTACCTAATTCATGGGATTGTTATAGGGATTGAACTAGGTAAAGCATCAAAAGCACGGGCAACAAGGCCTGACAAACAGTAAGCGCTCAATAAATGCAGATGACCACAAACACATACATGCTGTCTAAAGAAGGAGGTTCCTGGCTTACAAACGTGAATACTTCTCCATGTGGCAAGCATATCGTTGGAATGGATGCATCAAACAACTGCAAGATGCTATCAAGGCATCTGAAGAGGGACTGTAATATTAATAACCTTGCAGAGATATTGAGTCTTAGATGAGAAGATGTACACAAAGCATCCAATCGAGTACCTGACCCAGTATCTCCAATGAACGGTAGCCATCATTCTTCCAGAACTTCTATCGCTTCTAGGAAGCTTTTCTTGCCCTTCTCATAGTCAGATTTAATTTTTCTCTCCTTTGTTCCAACTCTCTCCTTTGTTTATGTCTGTTATCATACTGTACTAAAATTCGGTGTCTAGTTCCCTGCGTAAACTGTGAACTCCTGAAAGACAAAGGCTGAGTCATTCTTCTTCTTTTAATGCCCAGCTCATAGGAGAGAGCCTGGTTATCTAAATTAATAGCACGCGCATGGTCCCTGCCCTCAAGGAGCTTAGAGTTTAATGAGGGAGAAAAAAAATCTCCCTTGACATGTGCTATGAACACATGGGCACTCACAAACTGTATATTATAATACAAAGAACTCTGAATTTAAACTCCGTAAAACTAGGTGCAAATTCGGGCTTGACACTCACTGTGCTTCTAAGCAAAAGGCTTATCTCTACTAATGTCTCTCCTGTGCAATGGGGATTCATGTTTCCCTCCAGTTAGTATCCTCTGTTTACCCTCTTTCAGTCAAAGCTATAAAAACAGTTGACTATACCCATCGTCTCTGCTTCATCACCCACCATTCCCTCTTCCTTCTGCTGCATTTTTACTTCTTTTCCACTTGCTCTTGCTAGAGTGACAGATGACCTCCATATTGTCAACCTCAGCATACACTTTTCAATTTCCACCTTTCTTGACTTTTCAGCAACATGGGACACACTCAACTTCTTTTGGAAACTCATTTCTTCTCCTGGCTGCCTCCACCTATGGCCGCATCTCTTGTTACTACCCCACAAATCTCTCATGTGCTAGCTATTCCTATCTGTTCTTTGGCCCCTAGACCACCATTTCACGCACCTATGGTTTTATACATTCTGTTCCTTTTAACTCTTCCTGACACTTAAAGATCCACTTCTAAAGTGTCCTCTGCTTTGAAAGCTCCTCTGTGTCCTTGACCTGCTCCACCAAAGGAGAGGCGAGCACTCCCTCCTTTATGCCTATTAATACATCTCTATTAATACAACATGTATATCTCTATTAATAACAAGGAAAGTATTGGCCACCATCTGCCGGATACCATTGTAAGCACTTTATACATACTAATTTGCATGCTTAGAAACACCTTCAGAGGTAAGTGTTATTCTTATTTCTATTTTATGGATAAAGACACAGGGGCACAAAGAGTTTAGGGAACTTATCCAAGGTTACACAGCTGGGATTCATACCTGATCTGTCGTCTGCACATTTAGCTGCTATCTGAGGATGGCACCTAACACCATATGTGGCAACCATTAATTTCCTATATTAGAATGTGAACTTTTTGTTTTTGTAATGTTTATTCATTTTTTAGAGAGAGAGAGCATGAGCGATGGAGGGACAGAGAGAAAGGGGGATAGAGGATCTGAAGCAGGCTCTGTGCTGACAGTGAGCCCGATGTAGGGCTTGCACTCACCAACTGTGAGATCATAACCTGAGCTGAAATCTGATGCTCGCTCAACTGACTGAGCCACCCAGGCGTCCCCAGAATGTGAATTCTTGAGGGCAAGACCTAATCATTTTTGAGTAACATGTGACTGGCAAAGCACTGGGCATACAGCAGGTGCTCAAAAATATTTGTTAAACTAAAAATGCTTACTAAATCAAATGGAAAACTTAAGGGACGAGACTATGTTTTTGAAGAGTAGCTGTAAGAAACAAGTGCTTCTTGGGGCGCCTGGGTGGCTCTGTCAGTTAAACAGCCAGCTCTTGGTTTTGGCTCGGGTCATGGTCTCTCCGTTCTTGAGTTCCAGCCCTGCATCAGGCTCTGCACTGACAGCAGGGAGTCGGCTTGGGATTCTCTCTCTCCCTTTCTCTCTGCCCTCCACTGTTTGTGCACACACACACTCTCTCTCTGAAAATAAATGAATAAACTTAAAAAACAAAAAAGAAAGTGCTTCTCTCATTGGCAACAGAAGTGGGGAGTCTACTTGATTATTATAATATGACTGTGTAGACAGAACCCTGGTTATTAACTACAGACGGAGCAGGGGGAAGGGATGGGGAGGGATGAGTAGAATGTAAGAAATTCCTGGGCAGCTTTTTCAAAATACACATGGCTAGGCTCATCAAAATATCAGGACATTTTAAAAATGTCCCCCAGGGGCTCAGACAGTTAAGCGTCTGACTTTGGCTCAAGTCATGATCTCACAGTTCGTGGGTTCAAGTCCCTCACTGCGCTCTGTGCTGACAGCTCAGAGCCTGGAGCCTGCTTCGGATTCTGTGTCTCCCTCTCCCTCTGCCCATCCCCCACTTGCATTCTGTCTTTCTCTTTCAAAAATGAACGTTAAAAAAAAATTTTTTTTTAAATGTTCGCCAAATGATTTTGAATTACTAATATCCTACCATTCCACCTGAAAATCAATGATACAGGCAAATAATTTGGTGGATTTATTCATATCAGTTCATTAAGAATCCCAGATGGTTACAGACCTCAGACCTAAGCGTTAACTTGGGAGAAGCTCACCATGAATTAGAGATCTCATACTGTCCTGGCCTGAAACCCTGGGAAACAATACAATCTTCACACAGCAACCTCAAACCCGTAACAAAGCCATGCAACATCTTCCACCAACAATTTCACACTTTCCATATAAGCAGCATAGAAGTAGCAGGACTCTCAAAATGTTGAGATGTTTTATTAAGATAATTCCCACGTTTACAGTGATAACAATGAGACATTCTGTGTTGAACTTCAAAGCCCCAACAATAAAAAGTTCAAGCTCGCTTTCATTAAGTCAATAAATAAATTTCACAAGGTATTCTTGGGAGAAAGGATTGAGGAAAAAGTTCTACCTGGTTTTGAAGGCCCGGTATCAGCCTGTCCTAACTGCTTTTTCCGTTTGGCTTCCTCCACTGGATTTTCAAACTGGGTTTTCTGGTTAAGGTGACTGTAAAATGTGGAAAAATAAGCATTTCAGTTTAAGAAGAAAGAATTATGTTATTTTTAAATAGATGCTTATTCCATTCCATCCCCATATGGTTAAGGGGCAAACACGTATCTGTAGACTACGGAACTTAGAGAAGCTGAAAGACGGTAGATGGTTTTGGCAACTAAAGAAGGGCCCATGGAAGACACCTAGGGTGAAAGCTGCTGAAGGATTCACTACAGCTTCTGAATCAAGGAACCCCACAGAGCCAATGACAGTTTTCAAAACTGTAGGAGAAGCCCTCACATTTAATGCAATCAGAATGGTTGGCAATGGATCAGTTCATTTTCTAAAAAGCAGTTAATGGTAGGAGGATTTTAATTCAAGTTTTGTTAAAATGAAGCAGCTATAAAGCCGCTTTTGGAAAAATCTGAGTATAGCAGCTTTCTAGAATCTTACTGTTATTTTTCCAACTGACTCACCCACATCAATTTAGCAGAGCAACTAAGAGAGAGATTTGCTTGTATCAATTTGTATCACAGAACTTTGCCACACTTAAATTTTGTCATAATTATGTAATAATTAATATAATTAGGTAATTACATATAAATTTGACTGGTATTTCTGATTTAGGAACATTCACGACTGCTGTGGAAAGCGCACAGCCACGGGGAGACCAAGGGAGAGCGGCTGGCCAACAGCAGTCAATGCATGGCCGGCAAAAGTACATTTCCCTGGGGCGGGGGGGGGGGGGGTGGGGGGTGGGGGGGGGAGCAGAGCACCGTTTTGTCTGGCAAAGTCAGTCAAGTGGAAGCTGGGTGAGAACACAACTACTGTACAAAAGTTGTTTCAACAGGTTTCATACAGAAGCAGTGGGGTTTACATTCTAGCACTTCCACGGTACAAATATATTTCAGCCAAATGATACACATTTTCCGGTAGAATCCATTTTAACAAGAAGTAGCATTAGCAACTACCAACGATTAAACAGCAAATCATGAGACTCTCAGATTATGACTGCTTTTCGATAGGCTGGATATTACAAAATTTGCACAGAAACAGTTATACAACTTGGATAATTACTTTGCCATCTGTGAGCATCAATGGTGCTGATGGAAGAGGACAGCAGGGACCCGTCAGGTATGCTGACTTTATGTCATTCAGGCTTCTAGGACATTATTAACTCTGCAACAGATGTAGTTACTTCGTTTCAGAGTCTAAATATGGCAAGTTCTACCTGAAATTCTTTGGGTGGTGGTTTCACTAAAAGTAAACTTCACTAAAAGTAGGGTTCTGTTTCCTATCGAGGGGGACCCCTGGTCAGTGAGTTAACTGTTAAACCCTCTGGGAACATGAAGATCTTTGGTGTTAACTCAAGTACTGTTTTCAACATTATTTGTTGGGTACTGACATGTCACAGATTCTTGAAAAAATAAAACCACCAAAAGTGACACTCAGAAAAGAATGAACCTGTTTAGAATGAACCCTGGCCTGCGTTAACATCATCAGCTGGAATGACTCATTTTGCCAGCTAGGCATTAAAACATAAGAAGTAGCAATTTGTATTTATACTCTTCATAATGTTGTGGGAAAGGAAGGTAGGAGTACTCAACTGAATAATCCCTTTCCTGAAAATTCTTTGACAAAAGGATGTAAGATTCTAGCGAAGGGAGTAATTGCACCTGTCACCTTAAACTACTTAGATTAAAATGCTACCCAAATAACAAAACAAAACAAAAAAGTAAAAAAACAAACAAACAAAAAAACCACCCTCCTTTTCTTTTGGTTACTTATAGCCACAATATTGTTAAGATATAACAGATTTTGTTTTCCATATAACTAGCTATGGGGAATAAGAGAGAAGAATATCACAGATTACCAGAAAAATTAAAGAAGGGGAGCAAAGAAGCATGATTATATAGATACCCTGGAATCTCATCCGTATTAAAACTTTGTGTATAATAGGTAGATTTAAAAAACTCATCTCAACAAACAAAATCTGTATTCTTTCATGAAGAATTTGAGATATTAAAGCAGATGAGTACTTTGACTTGGAAACCTACGAGCATCAAGACATTGAACGCAACACTATGAAACAACGTTTCTAAGTACGTAAGCATTCTTCTAGAAGGCCTGCCATTAGATTTCTGGAACAATTTTATTTGCAAAAATAAATTAATCCATTTCAGAATCGCATCCCCGAAAATAAATACTTGCAGAGAAGAAGTGCCATTGCAGTTGGTGTTACTACTACAAGGCTCCTGCCAAGAGCAATCATTGTGCCATCTGGTTTGACAAACTGAGAGAGCCAAAGAGTAGCCGTTCAAGTAACAGCTTTTTATCTCCATCAGTAAACTCACTGCAGATGACTATGGTCGGGATTCAAAACCTAACTAATCTGGGAATCAAGCCACACTCCACGGCTCAGCTGACTCCATACTCATGTGCATCTTGAGTACAGCCTGCTCTTTCTTAATCTAATAAATTACCCTCCCGTAAAATGAGCTGGTTCTGGGACCAATCATACAAAATCATGTTGCTGCTGCTTTTGCTTCTAATTCAGGCTATTTCACATGCTCTGTGACAACTAGGAACAGGTCACTTCAGGGTTCGCCCTGAGGTTGCTTCAATGTTGTATCTTTGCTTAATGAGAACCAGATCATTTAGCCCAAGATTTTATAACAGGCAAACGACTTTCACCTCTTGACCATGTATTCAGATTTACTTGGAATGGACAATAAAAGAATGAGAATCATTATTGCAGAAATTTGTTCAGCAGTGTCAATGGCAATTAATAGTTTATTGAAGCCAAATGTAAATAGACCAAACAGCTAGGGGGAAACATCCCACAAAACCTTTCAGTTGGCCTTCAAATAGTCCTTTGACTCGAGAAGCGGTGGTTTCTTTAACTAAATATGCTTTAGGGAAAAAAACCAAACAAACGAAAGAGCCGCTGTGTACTTTTCACACCATAATATCAGCGAGATATTAAATCACACAACAAAAATAAAATTAGCATCGCCATCCGAAGGAACCAAAGTATCGACATCGTGAAGTTCTCTATCTACAGGTCAAAGTGAGTCGTTTTCTTAGGGTACAGGTTAGAGTTTAAGAAATCATTGCAAATATCTAATCACAGTGACTCATATAACAATCTACACATTAGAATAAAGACTAGACGTACACTCGAAACCACTGTAATCTTGTGTGTCAACTATATTTGATTTAAAAAAAAAGAGGAGAAATACAACAGGAGTCAGAGATACTGACTTTAGGGATAAATACTAGGAAAGGGCGTTTGTTTACGCCACAAAGTGATGAAACAGTAATCGGCAATTATAAAACTAGAAGATTCTCCTCTTTGCTATTTTTTCAGGTAATGATATTCTGCCTTCACCACCTCGGCAGTAGACTGAGACTTCTACCTACTGGGAGGTATATATGCCTACGGCTATAGGGAGGTACATAGCAACATTTCTGACATGATTATTTGCCGGAGGTCAAAATTCTACCTATAGCATCTGGAAAGAAAGCCATCCCAACGGTCATAACAGGGGAGCAATTGGCTAAATTAAGAAAAGGGAAAGAAACACTGCATGTTGATGTTATCCTGATTTCTGTGACTAACACAGGCAGGTGTTTGTGCTCAGCTCCTACATGGAGTTATGTTTAAATTTAACCATAGCAGCTGTGTAAGAGGCAACTTTCTTCCCCTCAAAAGAATACTAAGCTTCCCTGGATTAGTTCCTTATGAGACAGTACACTCCTAATCCTGTACTCCCCAACTTTGGATCGTTACGGCACGCTGCCCTTTCCCTGTCTTCGCGACCAGATAGCTGTAGTGTTGGAAGTGACCTTAACGTTTCATCTAGTCCGTGCCCTCACGTCACTGTTTCCTATATACTACTTTTCTCCTTAAAGGCTGCAAGAACACTTGCAGCTATTCGTCAGCCTGGCAACTGCCCTCTTACTCTATTTACTTCAAAGCCAACTTTTGGGGAGCCCAGAACCACGGAGATAAATGCTCGCTGCCCCTCCTTCTAATTCCCCTAGTGGAAAGCCTTGAAAGCTGGATTGCAGAAGCATGAAGTGTTGTATTCTGTATTCCCTAAAGCTGTATAACGAGGGAAAAACATTTGGGAGAATAGGAACTGCGGTAACAAACTTACTCGACATAGTACGTCCCATACTGAGGGTCCTCTATTTTCTCCCAGCCATAAGGAAGTTCTGTAAATTAAAAAGAGAAATGGAGTAAAATGCCAGATTCCAAACCAGCAGAAAAGAATTCACCACGAGTGAACTGAAGTGTCTTTTATTTCATGACGCTAACATTTGGGAGACCGACAGAAAGCTGAGGACTCACTTTCAAAGAACAAACACAGTTTGAGTCAGAGTGGCTTCTTCAATAGCTAGTGAGTGTCTCAGCAGGTAATTAGAAGCCCAGAACAAAAGAGGACATTCAACTCAAAAGCGTTGACATGAGTCCTAAGCCATAAAAATGTCAATTATTTAAAAAATCATCTGGTATGGATCTTTCATTTAAACAGCTTTATAATGGGGCACCTGGGTGGCTCAGTGGGGTGAGTGCTCAACTCTTAAACTGGCTCAGGTCATGATCTCATGGCTCGTGGGTTCGACTGACAGTGTGGAGACTCTCTCTCTCTCTACCCTCCATCCCCCCCACAAATTGAATAAATAAACTTAAAAAAAAATAAACAGCTTATAATGCTGATGCAAGTCACACCCTATAGTTCAATACAAGCAGCAGCTACGTGTTCAGTTTTTCACTATTATACATACGACTTGTCAATGATTTCTACTATTCTGACCCACTTCTCCCCCTAAAAAAAGTCCAGCCTTGGATTTTTGCCATTTCAGGTGGGCAATCTAGATTTCCTTAAAATCTAAGAAAAATACCTACTTTCTCTTGCATTAATTTGAGTTTCTGAATGAAAATGTAAAATAACCACCACAGCTCCTTGTGTAGGATCCGTATTTGTGTCTGGTAACAAAGGAATATCTTATGCAGGATTATTATGTGTTATTTAGCCCAGGTAACTAATAAAATATAACCAGAAAAACCAAAGGTAGCTGAATTTCTCATAGTTAAAAAAAAAAATAAAAAATTCCAGTCTTTCCAATAGAGACCGAAACTGTCAAGAAAAAATCCTCTTTTCCTTTCCACTGTTTTCCTAGTTAAAGCTTCTGAAGAATCATTTTATTAGTGAGACGCAGATTTAGTTGGCAGGAATGTTCCTAGCAGGTGGTTTTAATGCTAGCAGTTTATACGTAGGAGCCCAGCAAGAGGGAGTTTTTTTAAAAACCCAGTTATACACTATGATGATCCATACTTTTATTGTCAATTTCTTTGAGAATGTTCTTCTGCCAGGCCAAAACACACACATGTGTGTGTACACACACACACACACACGATGTATGCTAGACAGCAAATAGGCTTAGAATATATCCAAAGATTTATTAATTCTTTATCACTTAGCTGCAGTTTTGATGCATGGACTTTGTAAGGAAAAATTTCACTGTAAGGAACCTGACAAGCTATCCAGACTATTATGCTAATAAAATCATTTCACATTCAGAATAAAAGGAGAGAATAGATGACTAGCCACTGGATGAAAAGCTCTGAATCACCTTCATCCCCTTTCTCCCTCCTATTTTTCTGCCTGTGTATATATATTGATTGGTGGTTTTGAAGCTTGGTGAGTTTTTGTGGTTCTCCTTTGAAGGACCTGGCTGAAATGTCTGAGGTGGAAAAGATGAGAATCGTTGAAAACGGCTGTATGAAAACAGAATAAAACAGCCGAGAAGAACTAGACACACTTCAGTTCGCTTTGATCTTCCACAGCTATGCAGCAAATAACTGTCAATTAAGTAGGTACGATAGTTTATACCAGGCAACTGTTACATGGGTAGGAGTATTTGCTGGCTTATTCTGTAAAAAATAAAAAAAGGTCTTTCATAATATTACCAAAGCATTACCATTAAGGATCTTCCATGAAAAAGATTTTTTTTCTTTAATAGGAAGTTTCTTGAAATAGCACGGGAACTGAATGGTGCTGAGTCAGGACGGGTGCTATTACTGCACCATGGCTGGATTTATGCTTTGTCTTTAGAAAAGTTTGCAGAATTGCAAGAACTGTAGACAGAGCTGAAACATTCCACTTGGTATCTAAACAACTTGCCAAAAAAATGTATTAATACTTAATACGGGTACAAGATCGACATAAATAGATTTCATTGTTAATCTGGAGTTGATTCAGCATTTTAATTAGCAACTAACAGATAAAGCACAGCCCTTTCTTTAGGAGAGTAAACAAACTGATACTTTATCTCCTGGGTTACTTACTTAAAAATTTTTTTATGTTTATTTTTGAGAGAGACAGAGACAGAGACAGAGGGAGAGTGAGGGTGCCAGCAGGGGAGGGGAAGAGTGACAGGGAGACAAAGAATCCCAAGTAGGATCCACACTGTCAGCTCACAGCCCGATGTAGGGCTTGAACACATGAACTGTGAGATCATGACCTGAGCCGAGACCAAGAGTTGGACATTTAACTGACTGAGCCACCTAGGCGCCCCTGACTTACTTTTTTATTATTTATTTGTTTTTATTTTGAGAGAGAGAGAGAGAGAGAGAGAGAGAGAACATGAGTAAGCAGGGGAGAGGGGCGGAGGGAGACAATATCTTTTTTGAAAAATTTTTTAGATGTTTATTTATTTTTGAGAGAGAGAGAGACAGACAGACACACGGAGCGTAAGTGTGAGAGGGGCAGACAGAGAGGGAGACACAGAATCTGAAGCAGGATCCAGGCTCCGAGCTGTCAGCACAGAGCCCGACGTGGGGCTCGAACTCACAAACTGCGAGATCGTGACCTGAGCCAAAGTCAAATGCTTAACTGACTGAGCAACCCAGATACCCTGAGAGAGAGAATCTTAAGTAGGCTCCATGCTCAGCATGAAGCCCAGCGCAGGACTCAATCCCACGACCCTGGGATCATGACCTGAGC
This sequence comes from Acinonyx jubatus, assembly GCF_027475565.1. NCBI lineage: Eukaryota > Metazoa > Chordata > Mammalia > Carnivora > Felidae > Acinonyx > Acinonyx jubatus. The sequence continues at coordinate 95,478,102 of NC_069381.1, read as the reverse complement.
CAAAATCAAGAGTTGAACGCTCAACCGACTGAGCTACCCAGGCACACTTCTGGGGCTACTTTTAGTTATGGTTTTAAACCTTTACTACTGATACCTTTAGCCAGTTTTCTGCAGAGCAGTTTAATGCAGATAAAGGAGCAGTTATTACTTGCCCATTTAAAATAAAGTTAATAAAAGCAAAATTAAAACACTTAGCGATTTTATACACTATCCACTGGCTCAATTAATTCACTGACTTCCTCTTTTCCCTTTCCCTCTCTTCCTCTTTCCTTCTTCCTTATGCAAAAATAATTAGAAACACAACCCAGTTCTTGACCTCAAAAAGTTCACAGTCTAAGCAGAGAAGGAGAGAAGAGAAATTACATAATCAAGATAAACACTAGCTTTTTGGGGGTGTGCAGTGGAAGGATACCAATTGGCTCATAAGAGTAGCTACCAGGAAAGTCTTCTAAAAGAGGGTGATGTTTGGGCAGTCTTTAAGGATGATTTGGAAATGGGGAGAATGGGGTCATTCCAACAGATCAAAGAGCACTGAGGGGTTAAGAATGGGTGGCATTTTCAGTAATTACAAATAATTTGACAGGACTGGAGTGAAGGCTGTGTGCAAGGTGTTTATCCTATAAGCAAGCATCAAACCACATTTCTTGAGGGCCATGTTAAGGATTCTGATCTTTATTTAGATAACAATGGAACAAAATTAAGTTCATATTTGAGAAAGATTATGGGGCCGCAGTAACAGAGGATGGAATCGATGGAGTGGAGAATAAAGACAGACAAATTAGAAAATGGTTAATAGCCTAGAGAAGGAGCCATGAAGGCTGGAACTAAGGCAGTGGTAGAAGGAATGGAGAGAGAGAATGTTTAATACAAGGCAAAGTAACAGGATTCAGAGACTAACATGAGATCGAAGGAGGAAAAGACAGGAGGCGGCCAAGATGATGCCCAGGTTATTGGCTCTTCTGGCATGAGACCGATAACATTAACAAATATTTATTGAATACCTACCATGAGAATAGCTGTGGGAATAGGAGAGAGGTATTAATTTCCATTTAGAGGCATTTAGGGGAGAAATTATATGTAAAAACTGCCTAGTACATTCCCCAGCACCAATGGACACTCAAGAGATGGCAGGTGTTTATTTACTTATTTAATTTTTTTTAAATATGAAATTTATTGTCAAATTGGTTTCCATACAACACCCAGTGCTCATCCCAACAGGTGCCCTCCTCAATGCCCATCACCCACTTTCCCCTCCCTCTCACCCCCCCTGCAACCCTCAGCTTATTCTCAGTTTTTAAGAGTCTCTTATGGTTTGCCTCCCTCCCTCTCTAACTTTTCTTTTCCTCTTCCCCTCCCCCATGTCTATCTCTTAAGTTTCTCAGGATCCACCTAAGAGTGAAAACATATGGTATCTGTCTTTCTCTGTATGACTTATTTCACTTAGAATAACACTCTCTAGTTCCATCCACGTTGCTACAAAAGGCCATATGTCATTCTTTCTCATCGCCAAGTAGTATTCCATTGTATATATAAACTGCAATTTCTTTATCCATTCATCAGTTGATGGACATTTAGGCTCTTGCCATAATTTGGCTATTGTTGAAAGTGCTGCTATAAACATTGGGGTTCAAGTGCCCCTATGCATCAGCACTCCTGTAGCCCTTGGGTAAATTCCTAGCAGCGCTATTGCTGGGTCATAGGGTACATCTATTTTTAATTTTTTGAGGAATCTCCACACTGTTTTCCAGAGTGGCAGCAACAGCTCCCATTCCCACCAACAGTGCAAGAGGGCTCCAATTTCTCCACATCCTCTCCAGCATCTATAGTCTCCTGATTTGTTCATTTTAGCCACTCTGACTGCTGTGAGGTGATATCTGAGTGTGGTTTTGATTTGTATTTCCCTGATGAGGAGTGACATTGAGCATCTTTTCATGTGCCTGTTGGCCCTCTGGATGTCTTCTTTAGAGAAGTGTCTATTCATGTCTTTTGCCCATTTCTTCACTGGATTGTTTTCGGGTGTGGAGTTTGGTGAGTTCTTTGTAGATTTTGGATACTAGCCCTTTGTCTGATATGTCATTTGCAAATATCTTTTCCTATTCCATTAGTTGCCTTTTAGTTTTGTTGATTGTTTCCTTTGCAGTGCAGAAGCTTTTTATCTTCATGAGGTCTCAATAGTTCATTTTTGCTTTTAATTCCCTTGCCTTTGGAGATGTGCCGAGTAAGAAATTGCTGCAGCTGAGGTCAGAGAGGTTTTTTCCTGCTTTCTCCTCTAGGGTTTTGATGGTTTCCTGTCTCACATTCAGGTCCTCCATCCATTTTGAGTTTATTTTTGTGAATGGTGTAAGAAAGTGGTCTAGTTTCATTCTTCTGCATGTTGCTGTCCAGTTCTCCCAGCACCATTTGTTAAAGAGACTGTCTTTTTTCCATTGGATATTCTTTCCTGCTTTGTCAAAGATGAACTGGCCATACTTTTGTGGGTTCATTTCTGGAGTCTCTATTCTATTCCATTGGTCTATGTGTCTGTTTTTGTGCCAATACCATGCTGTCTTGATGATTACAGCTTTGTAGTAAAGGCTAAAGTCTGGGATTGTGATGCCTCCCGCTTTGGTCTTCTTCAAAATTACTTTGGCTATTCGGGGTCTTTTGTGGTTCCATACAAATTTTAGGATAGCTTGTTCTAGCTTCGAGAAGAATGCTGGTGCGATTTTGATTGGGATCGCACTGAATGTGTAGATTCTCTTGTGTAGTATCGACATTTTAACAATATTTATTATTCCAATCCATGAGCACAGAATGTTTTTCCATTTCTTTGTATTCTTCAACTTCCTTCATAAGCTTTCTATAGTTTTCAGCATACAGATCTTTTACATCTTTGGTTAGGTTTATTCCTAGGTATTTTATGGTTCTTGGTGCAATTGTGAATGGATCACTTTCTTTGTCTTTGTGTTGCTTCATTATTAGTGTAGAAGAATGCAACTGATTTCTGTACATTAATTTTGTTTCCTGTGACTTTGCTGAATTCATGTATCAGTTCTAGCAGACTTTTGGTGGAGTCTGTCAGGTCTTCCACGTATAATATCATGTCATCTGCAAAAAGTGAAAGATTGACTTCATCTTTGCCAAGATTTCCTTTGCCTTTGATTTCCTTTTGTTGTCTGATTGCTGATGCTAGAACTTCCAACACTATGTTAAGTAACATCCCTGTCGTGTACCTGATCTCAGGGGGAAGCTCTCAGTTTTTCCCCATTGAGGATGACATTAGCTGTGGGCTTTTCGTAAATGGCTTTTATGATGTTTAAGTATGTTCCTTCTATCCTGACTTTCTCGAGGGTTTTTATTAAGAAAGGATGCTGAATTTTGTCAAATGCTTTTTCTGCATCAATTGACAGGATCATAGGTTCTTATCTTTTCTTTTATTAATGTGATGTATCACAATGATTGATTTGCGAATGCTGAACCAGCCCTGCAGCCCAGGAATGAATCCCACTTGATCATGGTGAATAATTCTTTTTATATGCTGTTGAATTCGATTTGCTAGTATCTTGTTGAGATTTTTTTGCATCCATATTCATCAGAGATGCTGGCCTGTAGTTCTCTTTTTTTACTGGGTCTCTGTCTGGTTTAGGAATCAAAGTAATACTGGCTTCATAGAATGAATCTGGAAGTTTTCCTTCCCCTTCTATTTTTTGGAACAGCTTGAGAAGGATAGGTATTATCTCTGCTTTAAATGTCTGGTAGAATTCCTCAGGGAAGCTATCTGGTCCTAGACTCTTATTTGTTGGGAGATTATTGATAACTGATTCAATTTTTTCGCTGGTCATGGGTCTGTTCAAGTTTTCTATTTCTTCCTGTTTGAATTTTGGTAGTGGGTGGGTGCTTACGAATTTGTCCATTTCTTCCAGGTTGTCCAGTGTGTTGGCATATAATTTTTCATAGTATTCCCTGATAACTGCTTGTATCTCTGAGGGATTGGTTGTAATAATTCCATTTTCATTCATGATTTTATCTATTTGGGTCATCTTCCTTTTCTTTTTGAGAAGCCTGGCTAGAGGTTTATCAATTTTGTTTATTTTTTCAAAAAACCAACTCTTGGTTTCATTGATCTGCTCTACAGTTTTTGAGATTCTATATTGTTCATTTCTGCTCTGATCTTTATGATTTCTCTTCTTCTGCTGGGTTTAGGGTGTCTTTGCTGTTCTGCTTCTAGTTCCTTTAGGTGTGCTGTTAGATTTTGTACTTGGGACTTTTCTTGTTTCTTGAGATAGGCCTGGATTGCAGTGTATTTTCCTCTCAGGACTGCCTTCGCTACATCCCAAAGCGTTTGGGTTGTTGTATTTTCATTTTCATTTGTTTCCATATATTTTTAAATTTCTTCTCTAATTGCCTGGTTGACCCAGTCATTCTTTAGTAGGGTGTTCTTTAACCTCCATGCTTTTGGAGGTTTTCCAGACTTTTTCCTGTGGTTGATTTCAAGCTTCATAGCATTGTGGTCTGAAAGTGTGCATGGTACAATCTCAGTTCTTGTATACTTATGAAGGGCCGTTTTGTGACCCAGTATGTGATCTATCTTGGAGAATGTTCCATGTGCACTCGAGAAGAAAGTATATTCTGTTGCTTTGGGATGCAGAGTTCTAAATATATCTGTCAAAACCATCTGATCCAATGTATCATTCAGGGCCCTTGTTTCTTTATTGATCCTGTGTCTAGATGATCTATCCATTACTGTAAGTGGGGTATTAGAGCCCCCTGCAATTACCACATTCTTATCAATAAGGTTGCTTATGTTTGTGATTGTTTTATGTATTTGGGGGCTCCCGTATTCGGCACATAGACATGTATAATTGTTAGCTCTTCCTGATGGATAGACCCTGTAATTATTATATAGTGCCCTTCTTCATCTCTTGTTACAGCCTTTAAAGTCTAGTTTGTCTGATATAAGTATGGCTACTCCACCTTTCTTTTGACTTCCAGTAGCATGATAAATAGTTCTCCATCCCCTCACTTTCAATCTGAAGGTGTCCTCAGGTGTAAAATGAGTCTCTTGTAGACAGCAAATAGATGGGTCTTGGTTTTTTATCCATTCTGATACCCTATGTCTTTTGATTGGAGCATTTAGTCCATTTACATCCAGTGTTATTACTGAAAGATATGGGTTTAGAATCATTGTGATGTCTGTAGGTTTCATGCTTGTGGTGATGCCTCTGGTACTTTGTGGTCCTTGCAACATTTCACTTACAGAATCCCCCTTAGGATCTCTTGTAGGGCTGGTTTAGTGGTGATGAATTCCTTCAGTTTTTGTTTGCTTGGGAAAACTTTTATCTCTCCTTCTATTCTGAATGACAGACTTGCTGGATGAAGGATTCTCGGCTGCATATTTTTTCTGTTCATCACATTGAAGGTTTCCTGCCATTCCTTTCTGGCTTGCCAAGTTTCAGTAGATAGGTCTGCTACTACTCTTATGTGTCTACCTTTGTAAGTTAGGGACTGTTTACCCCTAGTTGCTTTCAAAATTTTCTCTTTATCCTTGTATTTTGCCAGCTCACTATGATATGTCGTGCAGAAGATCGATTCAAGTTATGTCTGAAGGGAGTTCTCTGTGCCTCTTGGACTTCAATGCCTTTTTGTTTCCCCAGATCAGGGAAGTTCTCAGCTATGATTTGTTCAAGTATACCTTCAGCCCCTTTTTCTCTCTTCTTCTTCTGGAATTCCTATGATACGGATATTGTCCCATTTGATTGAATCACTTAATTCTCTAATTCTCCCCTCATACTCCTGGATTTTTTTTATCTCTCTTTTTCTCAGCCTCCTCTTTTTCCATAATTTTATCTTCTAATTCACCTATTCTCTCCTCTGCTTCTTCAATCTGTGCTATGGCCGCCTCCATTTTATTTTGCACCTCGCTTATAGCATTTTTTAGCTCCTCATGACTATTTCTTAGTCCCTTGATCTCTGTAGCAATAGATTCTCTGCTGTCCTCTATGCTTTTTTTCAGGATGGTGGGTGTTTAAAAGTCAGAATTGATAGAACAAAAATGAAGAAGATATGGTGAGGAAAAAGTTAAGGATGGTAACTGGTTTGGGGTCATGGACATGACATCAGTGTTGAGGGCAGGAAGGGAGGGTACACAGAAGATTCAGCTCAATTTGGGAGGGAACACATTTGAGGGGCCTATGGAACATCCTGGCAGAAATATCTCACCATCTCAGGGAAACAGGGACCTGGTCCTCAAAAGAGAAACACAGAAGAGAAGGATTTGGGAGATACTGCATTTAAAAGCCACGACAGTGGACAAGATTACCTGGATATATTGTGAGAAGAAAAAGGTAGAGAACAGAACATCAGGAGTATAAGCCACTTAAGGAGCAGATGGAGAAAGTAACAACTGTCAGGGGGAAGAATATCAAAAAAGACAGGGGAGCAGAGCATGGTCAATACTAATAAATGCTCTGGAAAGCTGTCGTTCAAAAGAGGCTGAAAAGAGACGTTCAAATTTGGCAGTCAGAAGTTACTGGTGACCTTAAGACAAGCACTTTCACTGAAAAGGCAGGGGGAAGAAGTCAGCATATTGTAGTAGTAAAGAGGAAGACAGAAGGTGGAGTCCTTAAGAAGATATAACTTCTTGTTGTTGTAAAAAGGATAGTTGAGAACTGGAAGAAGGGAGGGTCAAGAGAAAATGAGTTCATTTACTTTTGAGATAGGAAAGACCTAACCCTATTTTTCTGGATTAGAAGCCAAAGCATTCTCCCCAAAAGCTGATTCAAAAGGAAAAGCCATTTCTGGCATATCAAGCAGCTGGTTGGTCCTAAGGCCCATGAATTTATCTTTCTCTCCTGTTCCCGCAATAAGATTTTTCTTATTTCAATACACGAATTGCAACTGTTTTCTCACTGTGGAGCTGATACTTCTCTTTTATCTTTCTTGAAGCTCCAAAATAACATCAACATTCAATACTTTTTATAGCTTTTGGTAAAAATTTAATCTCTCTTTCATCCTAAGAGGAAAGGGGTGAATTGAGTATAAAGCAGATTCCTGATGTTGTATTTTTAAGATAACTTTTTAACCTAAACAACTAATTATTTTAGTTGAATGAAGATAGATAAGTACAGCAATTAAACTGTTAGAGCCTAAATACATGGCTGCATTCTGGAGGTCAGAAAACTAGGAAGGAAAAGGGCAAGTTTTAGAAACTAAGGTTTTTCTAGAAGACCTTAAACCTTTAGCTGAATGCAAACAATAAACATCTTAAACTGCAAAAATTTACATTTAAGATATCATTATTACTATTTCCCCTCATTCAGCATCTGGTCTGCAAGGCACGATGGAGAATACCAATGTAAGTCAGATGTAGTGTAGCTGGAAATACTGTATTGTGGGGCGGTTTCCCCCATTCAGGGGGATGCACAGTGGAAGTGCTAATGGTTGGCTGAGCATCAAACAAACAGGCTCAGGGTTCCAAACTGTGGGATTCCCGCAGGTAAGTACAGGTGATGTTAGGAAGGCATATCTAGTTGTGGGGATGGAAAGTACCTTCCATCAAAAAGTTTTGAGGGGCGCCTGGGTAGCTCAGTTGGTTAAGTATCCAACTCTTGATTTCAGCCCAGATCAAGGTCTCACAGTTGTGAGATCAAGCCCTGCATCAGGCTCTGCGCTGAGCATAAAACCTGCTTGAGATATTCTCTCTCTCTCTGCTCCTTCCCTGCTCACATGTGCACTCTCCCTCTCTTTAAAAAAAAAAAGTTTCGAACATTCCTACTATACTAAATGCAACTGTGGTTGATCTTAAGAAAGATATAATTAGGAGGACCATATAATGTATTGCCCACTTTTGAGAGTAAAAGGGGACACTATTATTATCATTAATTATTCTGGAAAAATTAAAAGGAATAATTAAAAAGGAATAAGTGGAGTTATTAGTTCCTGGGCCAACCAAGACATATTGTCAGTCTTAATGTAAAGAGCATCAGGGGGCGAGACTCATTCATTTTTTTCAAATTTCCATAGAAGGGGGAAAGAAAGGGAGAAACGTTTCCAGTGTCTCTGAGCCCCTTAACTTTCTTCTCCAAGGAAGAAAGACTGTCTTATCTGACTGGTGAGTTTCAGAGAATGGATTCAGTATGCTTGGCTCAGGACTTGAGTTCCCTGGCTGTTTTGCACGTCAGCCTGCCTGCAGAGGGTGCAGTCTGGTCTGATTTGCCACGCCTACCCTAGGGGAAGAGGCCCCAGCTGTACAGAAGACAGAGATTGAGGGCTGAAGGCTGCCTCCTGCAGGGGTAAAACACCAGTAAGCCCATACAGATGCAGAGCTAAAGTCAGGTTCACTCATCAGCTAGCATTTTAACCCATCTGATTCCTTGGTCTTATTTCGGCATTGACTCCAACCTGGCGAATGAAGACAGACTTTCTATTTATGTCTTGCACCCAGAACTTCATAGAGATTAAAAAATATTTTCAAGGAGACCAAAATAATCTGGAAGACAGAGTAACTTCTTTCCTTCCTTTCCTCCTCTCCTCCTTCCAAACATGTAAGTCCCTACTGAAGGGATATACAAATGAAGAAGACAAAATCACTGCTCTTATAGAATGTATGTATCTAGTTATACTGCAATGGAATACGTGCTACAATGGAAAGGTGCCCATGGTACTGTTGAGCACAGAGAAGAGAACACCTAATTCTGACCTGCAGAGAATGACAAGAGGAGGCTACGACGAAATTATGCTTTAGAACTGAGCTTGGAAGGATCAGTAGGTATGAGCCAGGTGAACACAGGGAGCAAGGCTTGTTCCTGACCAAAGAGATGGACATGTGGCAAAGGCAAAGACAACAACTATGTCATATTTATGACATGAAATTACTTTGGAAAAAACGAAAATACTTTTAAAAAAGAAATGTAGAATATGGGTCAACTGTAAAAAATCTTCAATATTTTCACCAAAGAGTTTAGATTTTATTCTGTGACTGTAAGAGCCATTACAGATTTCTGAGGAAGGGACAGGTATAAGGCAGTTGTATTTTAGAAGAATTTGTAGCCCATGTAGCCAAAGGTTTTTGATCATGTAGCCTTATCAGCCAAACATGTCGAATGTACTTCCAAGATGTGTTTATTCATAAATATATATGTACTGCTCTAATATGTACATAATAAAGGGGCACCTGGGTGGCTCAGTTGGTTAAGCGTCCAACTTCAGCACAGGTCATGATCTCACAGTTCATGGGTTCAAAACCCCACATCGGGCTCTGTGCTGAGAGCTCGGAACCTGGAGCCTGCTTCAGATTCTGTGTCTCCTTCTCTCTCTGCCCCTCCCCTGCTCGCACTCTATCTCTTTCTCTCTCAAAAATAAATAAATATTAAAAAAAAATCTTTAAAAGATATGTACATAATAAAGCATACAAAAGACAAATTTAAAAAGGAGATGAAGACTAAATAAATAATCATTGTGATTTTATCTCCATGTGGCTTAAAAAAGCTCACATATGAAGTATATGAAGTATCAGCTCTGTTTACTTACTGGTCACTTGGGCTTGCATATTGGTATTATCTTCAACAGGCAGTATCTATGCGAATCCTTAAGTCACATTTCAATTTTTATGAATTAAAAACTATATAACCTAGCTTACGTATCCACTTAACTGGGCACAAGCAATGTGTAAAACTTCACAGTGCCCTGACAACTTCTGCTATGTCCATTTTTCCCTCAAGACACTCTGGGTACTATATGTAATAATCTACAGACAGAATGAGAAAGAATGCATTGCCAGTCTGTGTATAAAATAGTAGAGAAACTTATTTTTCCCCCCAGTAGGCACATAATGAAAAATAAGCTCTAACATTGTCCTCTTGTAGACCAATAGACAATCTGAGCACCACCGTTTTGGAGAGCACTCGTGTTAACGATATATTGGAGAGGGAGATATAACTGGAGAAAAAGACCAAGAGTAATCCAAGTTTGTGGTGACTGGAAGGATGAAGGTATAAAATAAAAGAAAACATAGAAAAAGCATACGGATAGACAGTTATGTAAAAAAACCAACAGAGCAAAACGTTCATGGTAATATCTCAGTGATGGGTAAATTACTGTAAAATTCTTTCCGTTTTTCTATACAGTGGAAAATTTTCATAATAATGTATTGGCAAAATATTGAACAAAGAAAGAGGAGCAGGGATTGGAAACAATATAGGGAATACAGCAAGAGGTGAGGAAGAAGCAAATAGAACTCTGAACCTCTGGCCCAGATGATTATGAGCAAGGTGCCTGTGACAGAAAGAGGGATGGGGTGACTTTAGGAGAAAGATGTTCAGTTAAGTTTTAAATATGTGTATTAGAGGGGTGCCTGGGTGGCTCAGTTGGTTAAGCGTCCCACTTCGGCTCAGGTCATGATCTCACGGTTCGTGGGTTTGAGCCCTGCATTGGGCTCTGTGATGACAGCTCAGAGCCTGGAGCCTGTTTCAGATTCTGTGTCTCCCTCTCTCTCTGCCCCTCCCCCACTCACACTCTGTCTCCCTCTGTCTCAAAAATAAACATTAAAAAAAGGTTTTTTTAATATGTTTATTAGAAGTGCTACTTACGCAATTTTTAAAAAAAGTCTCAAATGCAGTAGGAAATACAGAAACAGAAGCCAAAACAGGACAATACTAGAGAGTCAATAAGGGGGCCAGCCAGCTATTGTAAATTAATGGTTAAATCTATGAAAAGAAATACATCGTACAAGGGAAAAGAGAAAAAGGCATAGAACTGCGCTGCAACAATCAGTGGGCAGGAAAAGGAAACGGAGACGAGCAATAGAGACATGCCCAAGAAGACTAAATACCGCATTTCTGAGCTTTAAAAAGTAAAATTCTCTGGGCTTATATATTCTAGTTTACCTTTACAGGAGATGATTTCACCAGATGGAACTTACTGACGAAAGCCTTTAGACAAGGGAGGTATGTCATAAGAAATGATTTAGGGGCGCCTGGGTTGGCTCAGTTGGTTGAGCGTCCGACTTCAGCTCGGGTCATGATCTCGCAGTTTGTGAGACTGAGCCCCATGCCAGGCTCTGTGCTGACAGAGCCTGCTTGGGATTCTCTTTCTCTCCCTCTCTCTGTCCCTCCCCAGCTCATGTGCTTGCACCCACTGTCTCGAGCTCTCTCTCTCAAACATTACAAAAATAAATAAAACAAATAATTTACATACAACAAAATACAGAGATCTTAAATGCTCAATTATAAAAGAGTTTTGGCAACTGCCATATGCCTTCCTAACTACTGCCTCAAACAAGGTGGAGAATATATTCATTACTCCAGAGAATTATTTCGATTCACCCACTTCCCGGTTCCCCACCTCATTTTCCAACTTCTTGCAGCAAAGATGAGTCTGCCTGTTCTCAGACTTTAATTAACGGATAATTGAGTACCCGTTCTTTTGTTCTGGCTTATTCTATTCAACGTTTCTGAGATTCATCCATGTTGTTGAGTGGTATCAACAGTTTTTTCTTTTTATTGATGAGTAGTATTTCACTGCATGAATAGACCAAAAATTGTTTATCCATTCTTCTGTTGATGGATATTTCGGATGTTTCCAGGTCTGTGTTATTATGAATAAGGCTGTCGTGATCATTCAGGTGAAGTCTTTTTGGGAACATATGTTTTCATTTCTCTTGAGACAATGCCCTATGGGCAACTGCCAAAAGTTCTCCAAAGTGTTCACATAATTTTACATCTCCACCAACTAGTGAAAGTTCCAGGTGCTCTACAATCTCACCAATCTTTGGTACCCTTCAGTGTATTGGGCTCTAGCCCTTCCAGGGTGTGAATGGCCTCTCACTGTAGTGATGACTAATGATGATAAGCACCTTTTCATGTCCTTATGGTCTATTCTCTTGTCTTCTTTGGTCAAGTGTCCAAGTTCTTTGGCCATTTTAAAAAAACCTTATTGAGGTACAGTTTGCATATTATAAAATTAATCTGTTTTGAATATTCAATTCAATGAGTTTTAATAATTAACTGAGTTGTGAAACCATCACCATAATTCAGTTTAAGAAGATTTCCATCACCCCAGTAAGATCCCTCATGCTGGGGGTGCCTGGGTGGCTCAGTCCGTTAAGTATCTTACTCTTTATTTTGGCTCAGGTCACGATCTCACAGTTCACGAGATTGAGCCCCGTGTCAGGCTCTGTGCTGACAGTGTGGAGGCTGCTTGGGATTCTTTCTCTCTTCCTCTGCCCCTCCCCCGCTCACTCACTCTCTCAAAATAAACATTTAAAAGGAGGGAAAAAAAAGATCCCTCATACTCTTAATCTCTTAATCCCTTAATCTCTATTCCCATCCTCACTGCTGGGCAACCACCAGTAATCTACTTTCTGCCTCTATAGCTTTGCTTATTCCAGACATTTCATATAAATGGAATCATGCAGTAGTTGGGCTTTTGTATCTAGTTTCTGTCACCCAGAATAACACTTTGAGGTTTGCTCATGTTGTAGTATGTATATGATTTCATTCCTTTTTATTGCCGAATAGTATTCTATTACATGATTACACCAGATTTTATCTATCCATTCATTGGCTGATGGACATGTGAATTGTTTCCTCTTTTGGGCTTTTATGAATAATGCTTCTCTGAATATTTACAGGCAAGTCTTTGTGGGCATATGTTTTCATTCCTTTTGGGTAGGTACCTAGAAGCGGAATTGTGAGGAGATATGGTAAATTTATATTTAATATTTTAAGAAACTGCCAAACTGCTTTCCAAAGCAGTTGTACCGTTTTACATCTGCCCAGCACCTTATAAGGGTTACCATTTCTTCTCATCCTCACCAACGTTTGTTATTATCTGTTTTTTTCTGATTATAGTCATTCTAGTGGATAAAGTGGTATATCACTGTGGTTTTAATTTGCATCTCCCTAATGACTAATGATGTTAAGTATATTTCTAGTGGTTATTGAACATTTGTGTATCTTCTTTGGTGAAATGCCTACTTAAACATTTTGCTCATTTTAAGGGTTCCTGGGTGGCTCAGTTGGTTGAGCATTTGGACTTCGGCTGAGGTCCATGATTTCGTGGTTCGTGGGTTTGAGCCCCATGTTGGGCTCTGACAGCTCAGACCCTGGAGCCTGCTTTGGATTCTGTATCTCCTCTCTCTCTGCCCCTCCCCCATTTGCGCTCTATTAAAAAAAAATTTTTTTTAAATAATTAAAAAAAATAAGTATTTTGCTCATTTTTAATTTTGGGTTTTTGTCTTATTAATGAGTTATAACTGTTCTTTATAGATTCAGGATACAATTCCTTTGTCAGATACATATTGCAAAACCTGGGGCTTTGACTATTCATTTTCTTAATGGTGTCTTTTGATGAATAAAAATTTTAAATTTTTATTAAGTCCTACTTATCAAGTTTTACTTTTTGTCTTTTTTTAAGTAGGCACCATACCCAGCATGAAGCCCAACACAGGGCCTGAACTCATGACACTACGATCAAAACCTGAGTTGAGATCAAGAGCTGGACATTTAACTGACTGAGCCACCCATGTGTCCCTCAAGTTCTTCTTTTATGGCTCATGTTTTTTGTGGTCTGTATAAGAAATCTTTGCTAATCCCAAAGTTATGAAAATATTCTCCTAAATTTTCCTCTAAAAGCTTCATGGTTCTAGCTTTTATGATTGGGTCTTTGATTCATCTGAAAGTGATTTTTGTGTATGGAGTCAGGTATAGTTGAAGTTCATTTTTCCTCATGAATATACAGTTTTCCCAGCACCACTTGATAAAGATCCTCCTCTTATATTGAATTGATTGGCACCTGGGATGCAGTTTAAGTGATCACATATTGTGCATCTATTTCTGAATGCTCTGCTCTGTTCCAATGGTCTGCTTGTCTATCCTGTGTCAATACCACACAGCCTTGATTATTGAGCTTTATACTAACTCTTCAAATCTGGTTGCCTACGTCCCTTACCTCTGCCCTTTTTAAGACTATTTGGCTAACTGGGGCCTTGTATTTCTATATGTATTTTAGAACTGGCCTGTCAATTTCTTTAAGACAGACTTACAGGATTTTTATTGGGATTGTATGGAATCTAGATACCATTTAGGGAAAATGAACATCATTAACAATACTGTGTCATTCAGTCTATGAACACAGTGTATCTCCTTAATTATTTAAGTCTTCATTAAGTTCTTGCAGGGATGTTTTGTAGTTTTCAGTTTCTCTCGTGCGTCTTTCAGTAGGTTTGTACATCTTTAGTAGATTTGCTCCAAGGTAATTTTTCTTTATATCATTGCAAACAATTTTAAAATAATTCCATTTTTCAATTGGTTGTTCCTAGAAAAACTTTTAATATTGCAATCATGCTGAATGAAATGTGTAACTTTTTTTTTTTTATTTTTTTCAACGTTTATTTATTTTTGGGACAGAGAGAGACAGAGCATGAACGGGGGAGGCGCAGAGAGAGAGGGAGACACAGAATCGGAAACAGGCTCCAGGCTCCAAGCCATCAGCCCAGAACCTGACGCGGGGCTCGAACTCACGGACCGCGAGATCGTGACCTGGCTGAAGTCGGACGCTTAACCGACTGCGCCACCCAGGCGCCCCTGTAACTTTTTTTTTTAATAGACTGGAGTTCAATCTATAGGAGGACTATCTGAACCTCATTCTTAGCCATTCATCTTTTTTTTAATGTTTATTTATTTTTGAAGGAGAGAGAGATAGAGCATGAGCAGGGGAGGGGCAGAGAGAAGAGAGAGACACAGAATCTGAAACAGGTTCCAGGCTCTGAGCTGTCAGCACAGAGCCTAACATGGGGCTCGAACCCATGAGCCATGAGATCATGACCTGAACCCAAGTCAGATGCTTAACTGACTGAGCCGCCCAGGCACCCCATAGCACCTTTATTTTTTTAACCAAGGTAATAATAGGTACCTTTTAGGTAATAAAGGTAATTACCTTTTAGGTAAAAAAGGCACCTTTATTTTTTTAACCAAGGTAAAAAATTTCTGATGCAGTGATATAAAATGAATGCAAATTTTATTCATCCTCACTCTATATTCAAGAAGGGATAGCAAACAATTTTGGTTGGGGTAAATTCTATATTTATGTATAAGACTAGACTATTAGACACTGTGTAATACACATAAGACAGGCAAGCATTATTATCTAAGAATTCTTAGAGAAATCTTTCTACTAAGCAGTAAAAATTGTGTGTGGGCAGGAGTGGCAGGTTGGGGTACATTAGAGACTTTCATTGAGTTGCTACTGACAGTCTAAATGAAAGATTAGCCGAGGCACGTGGGTGGCTCAGTCGGTTAAGCATCTGATTTCAGCTCAGGTTTCCTAAGTTCGAGCCCCACATCAGGCTCTGTGCTGACAGCTTGGAGACTGGAGCCTGCTTCTGATTCTGTGTCTCCCTCTCTCTGCCCCTCCCCTGCTCAGGCTCCCTCTCAAAAAAATAAACATTAAAAAAAAAATTTAAAAAACTGAATGAAAGAGTAGCCATAAATAATAGCATATCTGTCCTAGTGATACTAAATTAAATATATTTTTGAAGGTTCAACAGCCATGATGAAGCTACCCTGTGGTGGAGAATGTATCTAATTTATGAAAATACTTGTTTAGAAATTTTAAAATTTGTCTTTAAAACAAATGTAAAACAAAGGGCGATGTATTTTTATTAAGACTTTCAAAAAAGATTTCACTGTATAATCCTCAAAAAGAGAGAAATAAAGTCTCTCATAAAATTAGATGCAATGACATAATTATCAGGGTCAGCTGAGTATGATATCCACCCACTGGTTATGTGCTTCTGCACATTATGGTTTTTAGGGTTTTGGAAAAGTCACTAAGCAAGAAGAACAACGCGGGATTAAGAGGATAAGTACAGTATAAAAGATTTCTGAATCTCTACCTCCATCTTCACAGTCTTCAGGGGCTTTGGCTTTCTTACAAAGACGAGGATCCAACCAGGTGGTTGTCTTCGTATTGTGGCTGCAGAATAAAGATTTCAGTTAGAAACAGTAAAATAAAGAGGGAGAAAAGTATTTCAAAAGCAAAGATCAAAAGTGACTAAAAGGTATGATGTTTGCACATTTATCTCTCCGCCAGGCTCTGTTTGTACACCTCGGATTCGATAATCCTACTTTCTCAGTCTGCTACTTTGAAATTGCCATAAAGGGAAGGTAATGCCAGAGGTACTAATTTGAGAAAGACGACTGTAGGGAAGGGGTGAAATTCCAAGTACAGGCTACCAGATGCTTATTTAAGCAGTCAGAAATGTTTCAAAGGGTGGGGACATAGCCCCATCCTGTGCATTATCCATCCAGTCGAAAAAGCTGCACTAAAACCCTTGTTTGGTGCTGGCTGAATTCCTCCCTCCCTCCCTTCAAAAGAACACCGTATTTCTTGAGTACCTGTGATGTGTGGGCACTGTGCTGAGAGCTGGGAAGATAGTGATGAACAGACAGATTCGCTGCCCTCAAAAGGGCTCTTTAAAATAAGAGTTTAACAAAATAAAAAGTTTCCAAGCATCTTTCTGCGACATGCAAGTAAAAATGATGGGTATAGGGGCGCCTGGGTGGCGCAGTCAGTTAAGCGTCCAACTTCAGCCAGGTCACGATCTCGCAGTCCGTGAGTTCGAGCCCCGCGTCAGGCTCTGGGCTGATGGCTCAGAGCCTGGAGCCTGTTTCCGATTCTGTGTCTCCCTCTCTCTCTGCCCCTCCCCTGTTCATGCTCTGTCTCTCTCTGTCCCAAAAATAAATAAACGTTGGAAAAAAACAAAATGATGGGTATAGTTAGTTAAACTCTACTCTACAAAACAAAGTTTTCATCGGTATGGATCATACGCTGAATAGAAAAAAGAAAGCAGGAACCAAAAGACTCCCCCCATCTATCCCTCACACACATTCCTTTTTAGAAAGCAGGCCACAGACGCTTTCCAAGAGCAATGCCACCATTCAGCAGATACTAATTCTAAACCCAAACCATCGCACTGCTGTGTAGACAAACAGTGTTATAGTTTAAACATCTGAAATAGGCGGATATTAAAGAAAGAAATAACTGGAGGAAATTATACGGGAAGACAACAAAATGTAAATTGAAGTTATTATCAAAGTAGTATGAGAATATCATTCCTTGATGTCTTTATAATGAGATAAACTCCCTAATCTGTATGTTAATTACTCTTAGGAAATTAAGCCAACGGTTTCAGGGAATTAATCATATCTTCTATGCCTTTCCTAACTCCTGAGCTAACCAGGGCTGTGTACAACCCCTTCTTACACATTGCCAGGTATGACAGCAGCTGGTAGACTGTGGTAGAAACACTTGGGTGTGCTGAATAATGGATAATCGAATCAGAGAAACTGGGGTTGTTTCTAGAAAGACTGTGTTACCCATTCTGTCAAAGAGATGGTTTCTCCACACTCAAGCCAGTTAAATAGATTTTAGCAACATGAAAAGGATCAGGACTCCAAAGAGGCTTAGCAGCATGTAGATTGTTAGGGAAAAAAAAAATCATGCATGTATCTTGCTAGACCAAAGTCACAACTGTTACTTGAGAAAAGCTTAACACTTTGGTTCCAAGGACCCCAAATGTTTATTGCTAAGTTAGCAAATGTAGGCAATCTCCTAGGACTTTACCCAGTATTTCCCAAGGTGAAGAAATGCCTGTAGGAGCTATCCCTAAAATATGACAGCTAAAAGCTACAGACCTAGATTAATATTCTTTTCTTACAGATGCATGATTTAATAGCAGCAGTAAGACAGATCAAATACATTAGCTATAGCAAACAAAAGAGCTTTGTGTAGCAGCAAATAATATTTGGCTATCTTGCGGTTATGAACCCTTAATCAGATATGTGGTTTGCAAATATTTTCTCGTATCCTGCAGGTTGCTTTTTCACTCGTTGATTGCTTCCCTTTGCTGCATAGTTTTTAAGTTTGATGAAGTCCCATTCGTCTACTTCTGCTTTTGTTGTCTGCAGTTTTTGTGTCATATCCAAGAGGTCCTTGCCAAAGTCAATGCCATGAAACCTTGCCCCTGTGTCTTCTAGGAGTTTTATAGTTTCGGGTCTTATATTTAGGTCTTTAATGTATTTTAATAATATTCAACCATAAAGGCATTTCTTTTATAAATTCTCTCCCCTCTCTGTAATCTACTACTTTATCCCCATTTGCAGGATAAAGTACTGTCAGATTCAAGGTCTCATACGCTGCTTCTAAAGATACTCTAGCCTCTTCTAATGACTCTACAACTTACTTGGGGATTTATTTCTAAAATCATAATGAAAGTCCAAAGTTTAAATTACCCTTGAAAAACCCCTTAAATTATCCACAGAGAAGAATATACCTGATTTTTTCTATTCTGCATAATCCTTGTCATTAACGTTTATGTAAGTGTATAATGTAAGTAATAATGCACCATATTGGTAAAAACAATACAATACACACAAAATCTACATGTTTTAAATACTAAAATCTCCTTGGTAAAGCAAGATGCTCATTCTATGGGAAGGATGTGGAATTTGGGACCAAATGAAGAAACAGATTCAAGTCTCCCACTCCTAATTCATTTTTAAGTACATGGTCCTTGACTGCAGTATCCAGCCCTCAATATTTTAACTGTTACTTAACTGTTATACTCTATAACTTCACTGCATTCATATTCTACCTCTGGGCAAATTATTTTAAAGATGAGAATGACAGCTGCGTTAGAACATAAAAATGCTTCACAATGAAACTTCCAAAAAATCATTTATTCATACTGATGATATAAAAATCATTTATTATATTATTCTCTGGTCTAAACCATATAAAATTTTAGGTTGATCAAATACATGTGGTTCTATATCTCTATAAATATATTTTATATTAATAGTGCTTTCTCATAAATTAGGCTTTATCAATTTATATTGTACCAACTAGTCTGAGGATCAGTGATGGTTCCCTCCTATATTATTCAACTACACTGCCTGAATGCATCTAGAACTGAAAATATTAAGCTCAGATAATAAATATGTCCTCCCTCCAGATGATGGTAACTCTTGAAATGCTCATTAAGTTAAGTTAGCCAATCTACCAAAAGTTTAAAAAACAGCCAGGCAAAATACTCTTCATTCCTACATTTTTCATTATTCGTGACAAACCTGTTTTTAATCCTCTTGTTTTTAAAAAACCAGAAGTCAAATACACTATTCCTTTATCCAAGTCAAATAAAAATGAAATATCATCCAGGGAAATCATCAGATTTAGGATCAACTGTTCCTTGTATGAAAAAAAATATATTTTTTTAATGTTTATTTATTTTTGAGAGAGACAGAGCAGGAGTTGGGAGGGGCAGACAGAGAAGGAGACACAGAATCTGAAGCAGGCTCCAGGCTCCGAGCTGTCAGCACAGAGCCCAATAGGGGGCCTGAACTCACAAACCGGGAGATCATGATCTGAGCTGAAGTCAGATGCTCAACTGGCTGAACCACCCAGGCGCCCCAATCTTTTTAAAGAAATATAAAAGAAATGGAAGCCTTGTGAAATGAGAATTTAACAATGTTAAGACAAGCCTCACAGTGACGGGGCATGTTAGAAGAGATACAGACATTTGCTTACTCAATGAAGTAGATCATCCCCGTGTCGGTGTAGGCCATTTCCCAGTTTTTGGGCAGTGGTTCCAGGTTCTCATCTCTCATCATATAATTTCTGAAGTCCATGGAGCTATTTGTTTGGTTATAACTCGGGACAGTCTTCATCCAATCAGAGGACTCAGAATGCCTCTCTCTGTTTTCTGCCATTCAAAACAGAACAGTGTGCAAAGTAGGTAAAGTTACATTCTCTTCAGACAGCTCTCTGCACTTCTGACAAAATGCCAAACATTCACCGCAAATTTCCTTGTATAATATGTCCATGTTCGGCTGTAAAATTTTTGAAGTGACAAACATACTAAATTTTTTTCATTTGCTAAGTGACATTAACCCAGGATAGCATCTCTGATGTCGTCTGGGAAAGAAGCAAAAAATAACACTGGAATCAATTCAGTACATAGTGAATACATATCTGTCACAGTACTATCAGCAACAGCAGCTGCAGTGGCTCTTATGCTGTCCTTTTATAATTCCAGGCTCTAGTTTAACTCATAATCTTCACAGCAACCCTGTTTATTATTTACTAATTCTAATAATTTATCAATATTAATTATATTTATTATACTATTTATCCCTCCTATTCTGTTTTACAGATTATAGATGAGGACACTAAGGCACAGTGAGGTTTCAGTCAAGGTCAAGCAGCTAACGATAGCAAAGTTGGGTTTCACAGCAATAGCACTGCTAGGAATTTACCCAAGGGATACAGGAGTGCTGATGCATAGGGGCACTTGTACCCCAATGTTTATAGCAGCACTCTCAACAATAGCCAAATTATGGTAAGAGCCTAAATGTCCATCAACTGATGAATGGGGAAGAAATTGTGGTTTATATACACAATGAAGTACTACGTGGTAATGAGAAAGAATGAAATATGGCCTTTTGTAGCAACGTGGATGGAACTGGAAAGTGTGATGCTAAGTGAAATAAGCCATACAGAGAAAGACAGATACCACGTTTTCACTCTTAGGTGGATCCTGAGAAACTTAAGAGAAACCCATGGGGGAGGGGAAGGAAAAAAAAAGAGGTTAGAGTGGGAGAGAGCCAAAGCATAAGAGACTCTTAAAAACTGAGAACAAACTGAGGGTTGATGGGGGGTGGGAGGGAGGGCAGGGTGGGTGATGAGTATTGAGGAGGGCACCTTTTGGGATGAGCACTGGGTGTTGCATGGAAACCAATTTGACAATAAATTTCATATATTGAAAAAAAAAAAGAAGAGTATTTGACAAACTGCAAAAACAAAAACAAAAACAAAGTTGGGTTTCAAATCTAAGTGGTTCACGCTCTTAACAGCTATACCAATCTGTCTCATACACATTTAACACAGGTCTTTAAAATAATACTAGTTTTTTTTTTAATTACACTCAACCGAGTTCCTATTGCTAAATGTAATTCTGTTGGTAATATTAAAGTCCTTTTAGAGTCCCAGAGTCCATAACGTAAGTAAGAATAAAATTTGGTTACTGTCTAGGGAATTCACAATTCATGCACTTAAACCTCATTTCTAGACTTATGAGATAACAACTCCAAACTGCAGGCAATGCCTTGGAATCAAGAATCTTAGAAGAGCCTTTAGGTATCATTACATGTAGTACTTCTACTCCAACTGTCCTTTATCCAAACGAGTTCTATAATCCATTAATACTACCTACCACCTTTCACTGTCCCTCATCGTATCTTCATTGCCCTACTCATGTAACTGAAATTCCATGATCAAGCATGATAATCGCTCCCTTGCAAACAAACACTACTGATTCCTTTGCCTCAACCTTACTTCATCATACATGCCCAGCTGAACAATAATAACTCTGCTTAAATCTTTCCCCCTGCTCTACAGCAGCACATGTAGCTGAATACAGGCAACACTAACTAGTTCACTTTTGATTTATGACCACTAAGCTCAAGAGGGCATTTAACGATGTATGATAATCACAGGAAATTTTAGTCCATTCACTCTGCCACTCTCCCAGATAACCATTTCATACCCTCCTTCTCCTTAAATCTACCATTACTTCTCCCTTATCCCTAATCTCATTTGGATGACTTTGTTTCCTGCACACAGCTAAATCCAATGATCAATTCTCAGTGACCATCTTATGTGAGCTATCAGTGGCATCTGAGAGTTTATCATTCTCTTTCCCTGGCTTCCAGGACACTCTACCCTCCTGGTGTACTTTCTATCTCACTGGCTTTTCTCAGTCTCCCCGAGCTCCATGTATTAGAGGCCTTTTCAGGGTTCAGTCTTTGGACCTTTTCTCTTCTCTTTCTATACTTACTCTCTTGTGGATCTCATTCAGTGTCATTACTCTACAATGACAGCTCTACACGCCGTATGCTGATGATGTCCGCATATGCATCTTCAGACCAGCCATAGACCTTTAAATCCAAGCTCAAACATGACATTTCCATCTGGCTGTCTAGTGAGCATCTCAAGCTCAAATACCCCAGTGTGAGCCCCTAACACCCTTTGCCAACCCAAACTGACTCCTCTTTAAATCTACCTCATCTCAATAAATGCAACTCCATTCTTCCAGATATTCAATCTAAAACCCATGAAATGATCTTTGTTCTCTTGGGCCTCATATCCAGTCTGTCGGCAAATGTTACTCATTTGTAAGTGGCTCAGGCCACTTCCTACCTGTCACGCTTTAATCAGGTTCAAACCAATATTTCTCACTTAAATTACAACCTCTTAACTAGCATCGCTGTTCATGCCCATGCCCTCCTACTGCCTGTTTTCTTTAATTTAATTTAATTCTATTTTATTTCATTTCTTTAGAGGGTGAGAGCAGGGGAGGGGCAGAGGGAGTGGGAGAGAGTGAATCCCAAGAAGGCTCCCTGCTCAGTGTGGAGTCTGATGCAGGGCTCGCTCTCACAACCGTGAGATCATGACCTGGGCCAAAATCAAAAGTCAGACACTTAAGCAACTGAGCCACCCAGACGCATCATCCTACTGCCTATTTTCAATGCGAAGCAAGAATGAGTTTACTAAAATCTGTTTTATCCAGTTATGCTTCTACTCAAATCCCTAAGTGGTTTCTCATCTCAAAATAAAAAGCAAATTCTTTTTTTAAAAAAGCCAAATTCTTCCAATGACCTATAAGATCGTATGTAATACACGTTTCCACATCCCCCAACCATTATCTGACTGACTTCACTGCTTACTATTTTATTCCCTTCCATCACTCGCATCCAACACATATAATGCACTGTCCACACTGTATCCAACTATATTGGTCTTCTTGCCTTTGTCGGAATATTCCAGGTATACTCCCACCTCAGGGTATTTGTATTAAGAATTCCCTCTGGCTGGGATGTTTTTCTCCCAGATATTTTGAGCTTACACCCCCACTTCTTTCAAAGTCCTCTTCTCAGTGAGATCTTTTCTGCCGCTCTATTTAAAACCACAAACTTTGGTCACCACTATCTTTTATCCTTTTCCCCCTCTGCTTTTTCTCTTTAGCACTCTCTAATATATGCTATTCATCTATGTTGGATAATTCTGTCTCTTCCCACTAGAAGGCAAAGTTCATAAAGACAGGGGCTTTTGTCTGTTTTGTTCGGTATTTTATTTCTAGCTGTTAGAAAAATGCCTAGCACTTAGCCTAGCAGGTGCTCAATAAATATTTGTTGAATGCATAGTTTTAATAAAACACAGGATTCATTCTCCAGGCAAAAAAAAAAAAAAAGTGACAGAAATTAAAACTCACTCAATGTGGAAATCAATCTGAAAGAGAGTTACATTCCTGGGATAGAAGTATTTTGCAGAAAGGCAAAAGCAAATCTATGATCTCTAATACTTTTCTGATTATGGTTCAAAGTGACTGTGGAAAGGAGTTTGCTTAATAGCCAATGACTTGAAAATACTGTTCATATAGTAAACACCTTAGAAAAAAAATGTTAGCATTATTACATAACATATGTCATCCTACATGGGTATATCAGCATTCTTACATTAATTCTTCAGCAATATATAAAATAATATACAACATTGTTTTGGGGGGGGGCGCCTAGGTGGCTCAGTCGGTTGAACGTCTGACTCTTGATTTCAGATCAGGTCAGGATCTCACGCGGTTCACAAGATCGAGCCCCATGTCGCGCTCTGCATTGACACTGCAGCGCCTGCTTGGGATTCTCTCCCTCTCTCTATGCCCCTTCCCCATTTGTGCTAAGTAAATAAATAAACTTTAAAATAAGTTAAACAAAATAATGTACATATTGGTATATACACAAATAAATCTTTACCTAGTCTCTCTCTACTTACCTCCCCTCAAATTGTCAATTTTTTAAGGCAGGAGTTCTAGTTCCCAATCGCAACACACAAATGCACATTTCTGCAACTTTCAGTAAGTGAACAACTACGGTTAGTATTAATTCAGAAAAGACCAAGGCTTTTTCGTCATGACTTTTATTGTTTTTTCATTAAAATATTCTGAATATTTTCTCTTACAAAGAAGTGTATAATCCAGGGGAAGTGTCCTATGGTATCCACATACAAGTGATAGTATACAAACTGCCTCCCACTCTTGGATATACTCCCTTTATTTACTATTGAAAAAAAAATTTTTTTTAATGTTTATTTATTTTTGAAGGAGAGAGAGAGCATGAGCGGGGAGGGTCGGAGAGAGGGAGACACAGAATCCGAAGCAGGCTCCAGACTGAGCTGTCAGCACAGAGCCTGCTGCGGGGCTCGAACCCACAGACCATGAGATCATAACCTGAGCCGAAGTCAGACACTTAATTGACTGAGCCACCCAAGCGCCCCAAACATTACCATCAAAAAGTTAGTAACATCTGGTTTAACAACTGGCTTCCATGACAAGCATAAAACGATGAAGGTTACAGACAGGCTTCTCTCTAGAGGAACTGCAGTGGTCACCAAAAGGCTCTTCATTAGAAGTAAAAACAGGGGGCGCCTGGGTGGCTCAGTCAGTTAAGTGTTCGACTTCGGCTCAGGTCACGATCTCACGATTTGTGAGTTCGAGCCCCTCATCGGGCTCTGTGCTGACAGCTCAGAGCCCGGAGCCTGCTTCGGATTCTGTCTCCTTCTCTCTCCGCCCCTCCCCAACTTGTGCTCTGTCTCTCTGTGTCTCTCAAAAAATAAATAAACGTAAAGGAGTAAAAACAGAACATTTCTCCCCCTCAAATTAAGAACACAGAAGTTCCTATATTGGGATAGGTTCATGGTCTCTAATCCCAGTCTCAAACATTTAAAAATGTTAACAGACTTAATTTTGTGGGAGAGCAATGCTCCCCTTAGAGTATGATAAGTTCCCTTAACATCCGCTAAAGAATTAGACATGAATTCACCTAAACCTTTTTAGACCTGTTTTCAGTCTCTACACCCAAATATACTGGGGTCATTAATGTCAAACATATTATGTGGCATAACTACATGAGATGTTAGGACAATAAAACAGAACTCACACTCTGGAGGACACAAATGAATATATTAAGACAGTCAATACAATATATGCAGCAAATTTTAGTAGATGATGGGTAAAAACATCAGAGGCTTTGGGAAAATAATATGGTAATGGGTTCTGCAAATTTGGGGATGTGATCAAATTCATTCGTTTACTGGGTATCAATAAAATACTTTTTTAGTTCCTACTTTGTGCCAGGCACGGTTCATGGTGCAAGGGATACAACAATGATGCATGCAAACCTTCCAGCCCTTATGAAGCTCATATTCTAGTGTTTTGAATAAAAATATTGTAATAAATAGCACTAAAATTAGTTCTGCTGTAATTCTGTGGCTTCCCACTTCTACTCTCAATTAGCAGGGTAAGAATCTCCTAAGCAACCACATTAGTTAGGGGTGCTCAAAAGATTCTCCACCACTAAATATCTGTTGGTTTTGCATTTAATGAAAAATAAGAGAGTCAGGTTTGGAAATTTTCTTTGGGTGATTAAGAATTTAAATTCAACATATTGCTAACAAATCTTTCAGGTAATTTTTACTGGCATGTTTCTGACCCCCTGCATTTTTAGTTGAAGGCTGAGTCTTAAAACTACATTTTGTTTTTATCCCATAAAGTAGGACTCACGCCAACAGGATTCCCATATCTTGGAGCCTCAAATATTTCAAGTCGCAGGGTAATGGCATATCATGTTATTAGTAATGACAGCTTATTATTGACTTATCCAAACTTCCACTTGGTACAACTCACTTCAGCCTATTAGATGGCTGCCAGATGGTTCCATACACAACCTTTTAGAAAAAAATTAGAATTGCATCACCTGCTCTACACAGACTTTCCGATAGATTTTACTACTTCTAATTCAGTATCACGTTAAAGTCAATACGGAAGATCAGTTAGAAGTGACTCATCTATTTACAAACCCGCATTTCCGCTGCCGTTAATAGCTTCCTTGTCCTCATCTTCTTCCTCTTCAGGAAGAGAGCTGTCCATTCTCTCCATCTTGCTGACAGATGTGGTTCGCTTTCTTTGGGATTCTGTGTCAAACTCATTATCAAAGAGGACCTGATCAACTGGATCTGGCTGGAAAGGGCTGGGTTCTGCTGGAGGTTTGGGAGTTCCATAGAAGTTTCCTGAAATGGACAAAGTAATAGCAGCTGAAAGAACTGATGTTGAATTGAGAGTCAGAACTACATGATCCAGCGTATGTCTCTGCCCTGATATCTCATACTGAGGCTTCTAATTGATCACCATTGGCCAAAAGGAAGCCAAAACACTTCTTCTTAGGAGTGGAGGAGGGAGAAAGAACAGAAAGACCTAATTTTTCAAAAGCCCTTTACCATGTATTTTCTAACATTATCTAACTTAAAGAAAAAAAAATTTTAATGTTATTTTTGAGACAGTGAGAGAGAGAGAGAGAGAGCACGAGCAAAGGAGGGGCAGAGGAAGAGGGAGACATAGAATCTGAAACAGGCGCCAGGCTCTGAGCTGTCAGCACAGAACCTGACATGAGACCCGAACTCACAAACCACGAGATTTTGACCTGAGCCCAAGTCAGACACTTAACCGACTGAGCCACCCAGGCACTCCTAACATTATCTAACTTTTTAATACTGTTTGTACTAAGGATAGGAAGTTGACTTCATGTACATAGTTTATTTATTCCTACAGGGCTGGCTTTGCATGGGATCTAAATTAGGGCCTCGTTTGTGAATTTAAATGCATCAATGCTCTTGTGTAAGACTAATTGGCATAAGAAGTGGGAGTAAAGGAAGAGAAAACTAACTCAAATAATTTTGTTCTGATGTGCAACATAATGAACTATTTTGGTAAAACGAGGAAATATGTGGGTAAAGGATAAAGCTGAGAACTAACCAGTGTGTGTTGAAATGTAGGCTGTTTATGTAAAAGTAATTTTTAGGTTCTCTGAGCATTCTAATTATATTATTTTATTTGACAATTTATTGAACAGAGACATTATTAGCATAATTCAATATTGGCTTACTCTCAGGAAAGAAAGAAATACTTTAATATTCTAAGTCTTGAGGATCAGGAATTTTTGCAGTAAATATAAATGTTCCAGAGTAGAATGAAAACAACTGAGTATCTTAATTTGTCATGCAATTCCCAGTAGGCGGGCAAATACAATGGAAAACCACTCAAAAGGTCTAACTACATGAATAGTTTGTGGCTCCTGCTAGTTTTGACCTTTTATCAGCCACCATGCCAATGCTCTAGGAAGATAAATATGGTTAGGGAATAAAATACTCACTGTATATATTTTAAAAATCACATCTTCTAATCAAATTCCTGGGCTCTTAAGCAGGCAATTATTATTTTTTTTTAGTTTTTTAAGAATGTTTATTTATTATTGGGAGACAGAGAGAGACAAAGCATGAGCATGGGAGGGGCAGAGAGAGGGGGAGACACAGAATTCAAAGCAGGCTCCAGGCTCTGAGCTGTCAGCACAGAACCCGATGCAGGGCTCAAGCCCACAAACCGTGAGATCATGACCTGAGTTGAAGTTGGACACTTAACCAACTGAGCCAGCCAGGCGTTCTTTAAGCAGGCAATTATGACACTCATCACATAAAGTAAATGAATGGGGTATATAATGAATTATTTGTCCTAGATGAAAAAAGCATAGGTTGTTCACCATAAAACCGAGGCAAATCTACAAATAAGTTTACCTTCAGTAGTGTGTGCCTTGAGGAGAAAGCATTAAGATAAATTCTTTGGAAATCTGACTTAGAGTGGTAATTGTCATTAAAATATTCAAGACAAAACAATGAAATCAAACCAAAACACTTATCAACTACCTCTTATCTCTCCCACTCAATAACTCCCTTGCTTCCAAATCCATGTTTGAAATGGTGTTATTCCTATCATGTAGATGGATGCAAAGATTCATATTAAAAGGCTCAGAGGAGGTCTCTGCGAACTTTCTGGGCCACGAGTAATAAAGCAAAGACTCAACGAACAGGCCAGCTCACGCTTCTCTGGGGCAGAGGGCACAGAAACATCCCAAAGAGAAGTCTGGTGGAGGAGAAGGAGGATGCCCCAGGATTTCAATTTCTCCTGCACAGTGTCCCCCAATCATGCTGCCCAGGAATTTGGACATGCCGTGGCAAAAATCAAAACTCCACTTCTCTAAGGACGGTAGTTGTAGTAAAAATGCTAGACACACATGTTACTGTGTAGACTTAGTAATTACTACCCCACCCAAGGAAGTTTAACTGTCTTCCTGGGTGAAATCAGACAAATTTGCGATATTGAGATTGCTACCCATGATCATGAAGATTTTAGGACTTCATAATAAATTCTGGCAGTTGCCTTATTTAAACATGATTATTGGACTTAGATTAAAAAAGAAAACTAGTGTTGCTCATAAGGAAATTAGATCTATTTTTCTTGAGTGGTTGGTAAATAGCAAGATTTCAGATACAGCAAGGCGTAAAAATGACTACATTTGTGAATCCTACTATAGTTATTATCAGAGAAAGGTTTTCAGCTTTTTGAAGCTGTTTTGGAAGGTTTCCGCCCCCCGTCTTTTTTCTTTTCTGAAGGTTTTTAAAAATTTTTCAAATGGAATTATCAACTATTAAATATTTTAAATACACACAAAAACACAGACAAGTGTATTAGAAGTATCCTTATTTACTTAACTTGCCTTTCAGGTCTCCCTTTTATCCCTCTTTAAGGACTTGCATATATGGTCACATATTCAATTAAAGCCCTAACTTCCTGTCTCAGTCCTTCCCGTGCTCTCCTTGAGCTGTCCTGAAGTTGGTATGTGTTATTCCCCTGCACACTATGTACAACTAGGATGCATGTACATGCACACATAATATATAGATACCAATGTTTCTGTAAAAGCTTCATAAAGGTTTTTATCACATTTCGTATCTTTTTAAAAATAAATGGTATACTGTATGTATTCTTTTGCATCTTTCTTTTTATACAATTGTATTTCTAGGACTTATTCCTGTTCATACATGTAGATTCAAGTCTATTTAACTGCTGTATAATAGTCCATTTTCATGAAAAATTAAAGCGCATCTCATTAACTCCCCTACTCAAACACAGTTGTTTCCATTCTCTCACTGTTTCAAATTAATGCTATAATGACCATTCCGGCATGTGACTACATACGCACAGAGGTAAGGATTTCTCTAGTGCAGGCATCTAAAGAGGGAACTGCTGGGTTCAGAGTTAAGTGCATCTTCAAATTTACCAGCTATTACCAAGATGCTCCCCAAAAGGGGATTATATCATTTTATACTCTTGCCAGCAGTATATGGGAGTTTCCACTTCCCACAATTATCAGACTTTAAGATTTTTGTCAATCTGATGGATGTGAAATGGAGCATTTCAATTTGCATTTCCTTTGAATTCAGCACACAGCAATTAGTAATATGTAATATGCCACACTGCCAGATCCCATGTTGTTATACTTAACAGAGGGAAATAAAGGAGAATGTCTTTGTGATGTAAGGGCGGAGAAGGACTTCTTTTTTTTTTCATGTTTCTTTATTTTGAGAGAGAGAGAGTGCACGTGTGAGCAAGCACAGGGGAGGGGCAGAGACAGGGAAAGAGAGGGAGAATCCCAAGCAGGCTCTGTGCTGTCCGCACAGAAGCTGATACAGAGCTCGAGCTCATGATCATGACCTGAGCCAAGATCAAAAGAGTTTGAAGCTCAACTGACTGAGTCACCCAGGCGTCCCCAGAGGAATTCTTAAAACTTCTAAAGCACAGATCCTAAGAGAAACAGTGATAAATCTCATACATAAAAATTAAGGATTTCTGGAAGACTGGGTGGCACAGTGAGTTAAGCATCCGACTGTTGATTTCAGTTCAGCTCACGATCTCACAGTTCTTGGGTCTGAGCCCCACAATAGGCTCTGCGCTATCAGCAGGGAGCCTGCTTGGGGTTCTCTCTCCTTCTGCCCCTCTTCCATTCTCTAAAAAGCGACCTGACTTTGGCTCAGGTCATGATCTCGCAGTCTGTGCGTTCAAGCCCCGCGTTGGGCTCTGTGCTGACCGCTCAGAGCCTGGAGCCTGTTTCAGATTCTGTGTCTCCCTCTCCCTCTGACCCTCCCCCGGTCATGCTCTGTCTCTCTCTGTCTCAAAAATAAATAAACGTTAAAAAAAATTAAAAAAAAATTAAGGATTTCTGTTTAATGAAGCAACACAGGACAAGCTTATCAGGTGCCAGAATGGGAGAAAACCTCTATAACCAATAAGGAATTAATTCTAAATAAATATCTAAATATCTAAGAAATGTCTGCAAACGGAGATCTCACTTGAAAAAAACAAACGAAAAGGCAATTACTAATAGGCATATGAAGAGACGCTCAAACTCTCTGACTACCAGAGAAACTTGAATTTAAAGGAGATAGCACTTCCACAACCATCAGACTGGCAAAATTCTGAAGCCGGATGGTGAGGAAGTGGAGTCCTTACTGATGCTGCTGCAGGAACCGACCGGCGATGCAGGGGCAGAGCTACCTCAACCCCTTTACCAGAGCGAGTACAGACAGCCCCTAAAACCCCACAGTTCTGCCCCTGGGTACGTATGCCACAGACACACTCACACAGGTCTAGGAAAAAGGGTGTCACAGCTTTATCCGTGGTGGCGGGGGAGATTGGAAGCAATCTGGAAGTCAATCACTGGGGAGAGGGGTTAAGTAAAATGCCGTGGATTCACAACCTGGAGTACTGTGCGGTGGTGAAGACAGCAATGAATTAGCAACATGGGTGAACCCAGAAAACATAGAAACAACTGAAAACCGTTAAAAACTGAATGAGATCTAGAATAATAAAGAGTAAATGCATGCAAATAATAAATGCACGCACACGAGGTGCACAATACACATTTTGCAAGAATGCATACAAACAAAAGCATACATATTAAACACATCAGTCTGGTTGCCACTAAGAGGGAGGTGAATGAGAACAGGCTATTTGCATAAAAATATAAAACGGCAGTGGTCACTTTCTCTCAGAAGCCTTCACAGGCCACCTTATCTTTGATATTCTTACTATTTTCTTTAAATCTCTTGTTTTTTTGGGGTGCCTGGGTGGCTCAGTCGGTTAAGCAGCCGACTTCGGCTCAGGTCATGATCTCGCGGTCCGTGAGTTCGAGCCCCACGTCGGGCTCTGGGCTGACAGCTCAGAGCCTGGAACCTGTTTCAGATTCTGTGTCTCCCTCTCTCTGACCCTCCCCTGTTCATGCTCTGTCTCTCCCGGTCTCAAAAATAAATAAAACGTTAAAAAAAAAAATCTCTTGTTTTTGTTTCCTTCATAACATCTCCTTCTGATGTTTGATTTTGTTTGTTTTACTAACTTCATATTTAGATATGGGATTTATTAAGGCAGTATCATTTCAATATTGTTCACTACAGTATCACTATTCCCTCTTACACTGCTTGGCATATAGTGGGTACTTAATAAATGGGTTGCTGAGGGGTGCCTGGGTGGCTCAAGTCAGTTAAGCCTCCGACTCTTGATTTCAGCTCAAGTCACGATCTCATGGTTCATGGGATCGAGCCCTGCACTGGGTTCTGCGCTGACAGCAAGGAGCTTGCTTGGGATTCTGTCTCTCTCTGCCTCCTCTGCTAGTGCTTTCTCAAAATAATCAAATAAACTTAAAATTAAAAAAAAATGGGTTGCTGAATGAATGAATGAATGAACGAATGAATGAATGAGTTGTGGGAGCTAAGCTCAGAACCCGTAGCTGCAGCAAACTAAGCAGGCAAAAGCAAATCACAGAAGACTCCGAAGAGGATTCACAAGCAGAGCTGTGCCGGAGGAAGGCTAGCACGACAGCAATGGGCAGGTGGGGAGCACGGAGGGAAGAAGGTGAACAAATGACATGAACCATAGTAGCCCAGACGCAAGCCAGTCCAAGGCCCACAAGGAAGTGTGAGAGTGAAAAGAAAGGCACTGGAAAAGCTGCTACAGACAAAGAAATGGCTAGATTTGGTAGGAGACACGTGGGAATAGGAGAGAGAGGAGGAAGCAAATGACGACTCCACTGTTTTGAGCCCAGGGTGCAGCTAAAGAGAGAAATTACGAATTACTCTTTTGGATACACACGAATGCATGTTTGGATACGCTGAACTCAAGGTCAGTGTTTATTGAACACCATTTCTAGACACTAAGGATACTTCTGAATAAGAAAGACATGATGCTGCCTTCATCGAGCTTGTGAAAAAGGCAACCATGACAGCTTGATGAAGCAATGATGAGGGAGTACGGGAAACCATGGAGCGGACAAGCTTGCCAGGGGAGAGCGGAGGCTAAGGGGGAACAAAGGACGGAACGTGGCTTCATTTAAAAACTGAAACTGATCTTAAGTCTCTGCTTCCTAGAATCAAGTGGGTAGAGAAGAGATAAGAAAAGAAAATCAATTATTCTATTTTTGTTCTTTCCCCCCCAATCTATTTTCTCTCTTCTCCAAGAGAGCCAAGCTGTAGACTTTTTAGAGTACACAGTATTTGGATTCCCAACCACAAACAGAGAGCAATCAACAAACACATGTTGAGTTCACACGATGAATATGAATTTCTATGAAATATGCAAACTGGCCAGTTTGAATGATTTCAGTACATTCTTCACAATCAGCTTCATAATATGATGGAATGCTTCTGCTTATTATTTAATCCCATTTTAGTTAGCAAATGACAAAGAGCCTGACCAAAAGAAAAATTTCCCAAAGACCAACAGAAATTTTTTTTTACAAAAATGGTATTTTACTGATCAAATTCCCTTTGAAATAATTCTAGTCAGTTTTCTAATAATTCAGATAGTTTTCTTGGTTGCTGCCATTGTCAGTATTTGGGGACATACCATCATACGTTCCACTTTCTAATAATGCGCCACTCTCTTCCAGTGCTTTGAACTGTTCAACAGAAATGAAATTATAGTCCACCCCGGGTACTTCCCCATCCCTGGGGGCCCTTGTAGTGCCTAAGGAAAAAAACAAGAAAAAAAATAGGTTGTAAACTGCTTTTAAACTTACAAAATATTGAGAATAGAAAATACAGTCTATAGAGAACACATGGGAGAAACACACTACTGAATATATGGTACCTTCTAGAATGACGATCAGAAAATTTTAGATTTAACATTTTTTGGTGACAGTAGGAAAATAATGTAGAATGACTAAATACACTTTAACAAAATCTACAGATAGCTATGAAATTTGAACCACAAAGACTAAAAAAAGTTTTAGTGTCAAAGGAAGCTTAACTTTCTAAGACACAATTCTTTTTTTTTTTTTTTTAAGTTTATTTATTTTCGGAGAGAGAGAGAGTGTGTGCGCAAGTGAGCTCAGGGGAAGGGCAGAGAGAGAGAGGGAGAAAGAGAATCCCAAGCAGGCTCCGTGCTCTTAGCACAGAGCCCAAAGGAGGGCTTGATCTCACAAACTGTGAGATCATGACTGCGCCTAAACCAAGAGTTGGATGCTTAACCAACTGAGGCACACAGGCGCCCCCAACAGTTAATTCTTTTACTTCAATTATCACTACTTAACATCTGAAGGAAAGATAAATCTATCAATGACAGATTCATATTTCATATTTTGAGGGACATGGTATTCTTTTTTGTTTTTAATTGAAGTAAAGTTGACATACAGTATTAGTCTCAGGTGTATACAGACTTCATTTTCATCAAGCTACATTTGTTTCTTCCCTGGAATAAATGTAAGCTAACCTTCTACTTCCTAGCGTCATGAAGGACAATAAAAAGAGAGACACAATTTTTAAAGGTTCTTTTAATAAACTCTAGTTTAAAAACTTGGACAAATTTTAATTATGAAATTATTTTAGATTAATGAATAAAAGGCTTAAGATAGGTATTCACATATTACACCTTAGCCATTATTAAGTCATTTCAAACACTTCAGAAATACACTGTTTAATGAAATATACTATGGCAATACAATACTAAATTTCTGTCTATTAAAGAATTCATGCTAAAGCAAAATATTTCAGATCAAAAGTATAAATTCAAGTTATGGCAGCACTGCTACCTTTGACTGAATTTTACTGAATATGAATTAAATTGAAAATTTATTATCAGTTCTAGATACTAGAAAAATTATTTCAAACAGTAGAGAATACAAAAAAGAGATCTAAGTATTTAGCCAGGAAACAGAGTTAGGATATTGTGGCAAATCCTGTGTAAGAATGCCTTCCCAAACCTCTTCCTCCACTTCTGCTCCCTATTCATTAATGGCGCTCCAAGCCAGAAACTGGCAAGTCCGCCATCTTAGGTTCTTCTCTCTATTCCACATCTAGTCAACAAATCCGGTTGATTCCATCTCTTGAATATCTCTAGGATTTATATACTTTAATTCATTCTCACACTGACCTAATTCATATCACTATCTATGGTCTCCTAGGTTCAACCCTTGCTCTCCCTGGCTACTCTCCTTACCCAGACTGTAGCCAGTGACTTCTCTAAAACAATCATCTGGGCAAAAATCCTCTAAATCAATCAAAGGTTTCCCATGATCTTTAGCACTCAAGTCCACACTCTACCTTTCCAGGTTCTGTATTGCCTCACTCCTTTCATATTCCAGGCTTTAAACATAAGAGGGTTTTTTTTCCCCCAGTTCTTTTAATGTTTCTTGCATTTGCTCACCTCCATAAGGCCTTTGTCCAAGCCATTCTTTTCTCTGGAAGACTTCCTCTTCCCTTTCCCACTCTTACCTCAGCTAATTCCTGGCTTAGAAAGTTTCTTTAGTGGGGCGCCTGGGTTGCTCAGTCAGTTAAACCACTGACTTCAGCTCAGGTCATGACCTCACGGTTTGTGGGTTCAAGGCCCATATCACTGTCAGTGCAGAGCCTGCTTTGGATCCTCTGCTCCCTCTCTTTCTGCCCCTACCCTCCCATTCCCCATGTGTGTGTGCGCATGCTCTCTCTCTCTCTCTCTCCCTCTCTCTCAAAAATAAACATTAAAAAAAAAAAGTTTCTTCAAGAAACCTTCCTGGGGTATGGAACATGAAGGAATCACATCTAAGTGGTTCAAAGTAATAGCCCCAAGTCTTAGCACAGTGAAAGAATCATGGTAGGTACTCAATATAGACAGTTGTCAAGTAAATTACATGAAATTTTACACAAATATAATTAGCAGTGTCTAGAAATATGCTATTATTATAATTCACGGGAAATTATTAATTGCTCTTACTTTTTAGTTGCATTACATTCTATAACATGAAAAAACTCCATAAAGATGTTAATAAACCATTAATGGTAACAATCTCAGAAAATAACAATTAAGCCAACACTGTAAGCAACAAAGACTGTATTCAACAAATTTCGCCCCTCATCCTTACCCAACTTCTTATAAAAATGAGCATTTCTTTATGTGCTTTATGTCACAGAGGATACAAAATCTGGAAAACATAACTTTCTTTCTTGTTAAATATTTTTTTGTCAAATTTGTTTTTTCATATATATTGACTAAACTACATCGTTAGATTCCCCAAAAAGCTAATAGCTCTTAGCTCCATATAAAGTAAAAGTTAACATTGGAAAATAAATTTAATGATTAAATTTAAAATTTATAGTGATCTGTGATAGATGAAAAACGTGGCCACAATATTTTGTACCTCCTTCCATCAAGAGATGGGGCAGCCTCCTGCCTCATTTCTGAAATCTAGACTGGATCTATGGTTTGCTTTCAGTAATTTAAGGTGGAGGATGTGATTTTGTACAATTTCAGGAGTCTAGGCTTTCATCTTTGCCTTATTAGAATGGTTCCACCACCAAGAATGGAAGTGTAGTCTAGACTATGATAAGAGAGCCTCACTCAAGAAACAGCACCAGGGTTCCAGACATGTGAGTGAGGCCATCTTAACACCTACAATCTGCGTGGAGGTGCGAATGACTGCAGCCACAAGAGTTGTCCCAGTTGAGTCCATCCGACTCATGGAATCATGAGAAATAATGCATGATGGTTATTTCAAGTCATTAAGTGCTGGGCTGGTTTGTTATTTGGGAACGGCTAATTAAAATATTATCCAAATAAACTCTACTATAACACATAATGATTATATAAAACTCGACTTAAGAGAAAACCATATTACAGTTAACACTATAAAAACAGCACTGATCCAAGGGGCAGGAGTTACTCTATATTTTAGTCTAGAATTGTTATTAACAGTAGAATTTTAAACAAGCACTGAATCCTTCTGGGCCTCCTTCTCTTTCTGCAAAGTGGTGTTGAGCAAGATGATGTTCATGATTCTTTCCATTAGTAGATATGAAATGTTATGTGTGACATATACGTTTCCAAGACTTAAAAAGTAGCTTTAATGTTAATTCTCTTAACAAATATGGATTATTACAAATTTTCACATCCTATCCCCAAAAATGTATAATCCCACACACATAAAAAGTTCTCTCCCTTTCTCTATGTTACCTCATTGTCTTCAGCATTCCAGAAAATTTATCTTTATATTCTCCTGATACTCTATATATTTAATGTAAAACTTTCTGTATTGCCTCCAGTCACCACTATAATTCTTTTTACGTAAAACTTCCTCTGAATCGTATTTACACACAGTCTCCAACTCCTCTCCTCTCACTCTCTCTTGAGCCCATTCCAATCAGATCACTGCCCCACACACTCCGCTGAGACAATCCGCTGTATTCATCAGGAGTCTCCACTTTGCTTCACCCAATGCTCGAGTCTCAGTCCTCATATCACCTGACCTTGTGTCAACATTTGATAAAACTGACCATTCCACTCTTTTGCTTTATTCTGAAACCTATAGAAAGTTTCATAAAACATATATGTAAAGTTTAACAAGTAGTAATGTATCAAATCCATCCAAGCGAAGAAAGAGAATATCACCAGGACACCAAAAGCCCTCTTGAATGCCTCCAATCATAATTCTCTCCTTCCCCTCACCCCCAAAGGTACCCACCATCTTGATATCTGTGATGATGATTCCCTTTCTTCTTTCAAATGTTTACCAACTATGTAATGCATTCCTAAGCAACATAGCTTAATTTTGCCTATTTTATAACTTCATATGAATAGAATCATGCCATATGCATCCTTTTAGGTCCACATTAACATGTGCCAAGTTTTTAAACTTCTGCCGACATGTAAAGGCATCTCACTGTGTGTTTAATGTACAACTGGGTTTTTGAGATTATACGTTCTTTTTCAAATATTTACTAGCCATAGATATTTCTTCAGTTGTGAAGTGACTGTTCAAGGCTTTTGCCACTTCTCTATTGCCTTGCCTGTCTTCTAAAATTTGATGTGTATTTCTTTACACTCTGGATACGACAGTGCATCATCAAATCTCAGTAATCAACGGCTTCTAAAATGCACCACTATCTTATCACTAAAAAAGAAAACAAAATGACAATTAAAATTGAAAGACACCACCTACCGAAAGCTACAATCCAACTGGAGAGAGGTTAAAGTGTGAAATAGCTGTATCTTAGCACTGAGGAAGCACTGCCATCCTGTCACATACAGCATCGCAAAGGGGAAGTTTCTGCAAATATGTGAAATGTGCCTCCTAGAAACAGTGCTCTACGCAAAACTGTGTTCCCCAAATAGTAGATAGAGGTTATGGAGAAAATAGGGTCAGAGTTGACTTCTCAAAACCTAGCGCAACTTCGTTACCCAGAGCACTAGCAAAACCAATAACCCCCCCTAATTAAAAATATTAATACAATTTAAAAGATTTTAAATTCCTAAGAAAAATATCAGACTAAGTAAAATTCTTTGTCTTCAGAAAATGACTTAAAAAAAAAGAAATGAATAGATAGCTTGACAGGAAGGGTATGAAGAGGGCTGAGGCTACTGAATAATGAAGATAAGATCAGGCAAAATGTGCAATAAATGATTTTAAGATAAAGCACATGTTCAAATTGAGAAGAGGCCAAATCAAGGTGAACGGGCATCACGTATGGTGCATACAACATTCAACTATGTTTGTATATTCCTTCTACTTGCCGCTACTTGATGACACAAAACATTAGCTTGCTGGAGGAAATGGAAAGAACCAATATTACTTCCATTAAATTGATATCATTATCCCACCTACTTACCAATCATCTATGAACTTGGTTATTATAGAAACCAATGTTGTAGCAGAACAGACAGTATCTTCTCCTACCCTGTGATTTTTTTCATCTTTTTTAATGGTCTTTTAATGATAATAGTTTTTCATTTTATTGTAGTTAAATTTATCAATCCTCTCCTTTATAGCTAATGCTTCCGTGCCTCGTTGAAGAAATCCTTCCAAAGGCCATGGAGATATTCTATATTCTTTGTTAAAAGCATCACAACTTTGCTTTTTACACCTAATAGTTTAATGCACTAAAATAGATCTTTCTTGACTTGATGGGAGATAGTGGTCAGGCTTCTGATTTCTTCCAGAAGGCTATTCAACACAATTTATTGAAAAGTCAATTATTTTTCCCTTTGATCAGGCATATTACTTCTGTCACAGAAATCTTATACAGAAACATCTACATAAAACTAGGTGTGTGACTGGATTTTCTATTATATCCCATTTACCCACTGATCATTCCTGCACCATTATCACAGTGCTGTAATTATTATATTTTCATGATAAATCTTGATATTTAGGAGAGCAGGTTCACCTATTCTGTTTTTTTCCATTTATAGCCCTTCCATATAAAATCTGGAATCAGAGAAAGAGGTTAAAAATGCTGGAATTTTTATGGGATTAGAATGAATCTATTAATCAATTTGAGGAGACCTGTTATCTTCACCATAGTGAATCTTTAATCCAGGAACAAGAAATCTGTCAGTATATTTACATCTTCTTCCTGGTCCCTTAGTTTTACCTCATAGAAGTCTTTACGCTTCTTTTGAGATTAATTTCTAGGTATTTCAAATACCTATATGCTATTATAAATATTTTTTGTAAACTTCCATTTTCTAATTATTGAGAATACAGAAAGAATACAATTGTGAGAATCTACTTGGTCACTTTATTTGGATATAATTGACCTACAATCAAAATTCACTAATTCTAACAGTACAATTCTGTGAGTGTGGGGACCCATCACCCCTAAAAGTTTTCTTGTGCCTCTTTGCAGTCCCCACCCTGTGGCAGCCACTGATCTGGTGTCACTGTAGTTTTGTCTTTAATGGAATCTCATAGAAACAGAATCATACATTAATTTGATTCCAGTAGTGGGTTGTATCTGGCTTCTTTCACTTAGCAGGAGGCTTTTGAGATCTATCCTTGTTGTGATTCAATGTACTTTTATTGCCTAAGTGGTATTCTATTGAATACACCAAAATTTGATTATGCATTTCCCATTGACGGGTATTTGGGTTGGTTCCAGATTTTGGACATTCTAAATAAAGAAGCTATAAAGTTACAAGTCTTTGGGCAGACATATATTTAAATTTATGTTGGGTTGATATCTAGGAAATGCTGGGTCGTATGGTAAGTCTATGCTTAACTTGAAAAGAAAATGCCCTAAAGTTAGTATACGTTGCAGTCTCACCAACTCATATATGAGAGCTGCAGTTGATTTACATTAGGGTTTTCATGTAAGAATTCCTTCTTGAAGTTTCTTGGCAAATTTACTTTTTCAAAAGCCCAAGAAAAATCAGTTGGTAGGGAAAATGCGAAAACAAAGTATTACAATTCTCCTGTGAGAATTAAAGCTTAATCATTGGACAGACACATTACTGATTTGAAGGAATCTAAGGATATCAACTGAAATCAAGAGCAAAAAATACTGAAAAGTGAAACCAAACGGTAAAGTTAGCATTTCCACAGCAGCACATGGGAGAGCAGCAGTCACAATGCACTCGTCAGTCTTACTTGCAGCTGTTCCCTGGGCTACAAGTGTGAGGTCAAGGCCCTGTCTGCTAACAGTGAGTCTTTCTTGCAAATACAGTATTAGTGAGATTAAATGCGTCTATACTTTATATAAATCCTATGACTGGTATTCCCCCAAAAAATCACAGGTTTTGAAAGCAAAACAAGTCCTTAAGTTGGCAGTTCTGACATGGGATTCTATGTAATCATTTAACCTTGAAGGAAGATCTGAATATTATTTGAATACTATCCAACAATGTCCTTTGGCCTTTTCCACTGCTTGAGTATGTGTTATGAGTTTCAGTGCTTTGTAAGTAATAGAAGAAATGCGTAGAGAAGTGAACATTGTTGTGGAACACTCCAAACCTGAAATCAGAAACTGGTCTAAAATCTAAGGTAGAAGCAATATGGATTTCAATGGCAAAACCAACATCAGGGCAAGGAGACAACATATTTTCACCATTAAAAAAGAAAACAAGCTTATTCAAATGACCACTAACTAGCGCCTAACAATTTGAAGAGCATCGATGCAATATGGAAAAATTTTCTATACCGGAATATTTGCAACCAAGCAAAGTCAGAACTATCGGCTAATACAATTGATACTTGTGTGCTTTATAATTTCATTTTAGGAGTGAAAATTTCAAATATTATATATGTGCAGTACTCTTCCAAATTTTAACTGATTTTTATTTGGCATTTATTTTGTGTTAATGTTCCCATCTTTTAATGTCTTCTATTAGCAAATGTCTGTATCAGGTAGAGAGAAGTGTTGAAAAGTGTTACCATAATCTTGTTATATAAGTTTATAATAATAACAAACCACTTGATTTTTAAAGTGGTTGGTACACTCAGGAGAATCGATCCATACCACGGTGTTTGTGGCCATCATTCCTGCTATAATGGTCAAGGGCAGCAGTCATGTGGGTTCCCACGGTGCTTGGTTCAGCTAACTCTTCATCATAACGAACCGCAGTTTATACGGGGATCAAACTGTGATGCCACTTCTTGTCATGAACTGTGAGCACCCGGCTTTCCACTGGAAAGAACATGGCACTGTGCTCATGGCCCAAGAACACAACCAAATCTAAAATCCCTTCTTGGCAGGTCTGTGTCCTGGGACCACTACCAGCACTGATTCTGTATTAGCCAGGATCCAGACAGGAGAGAAACATGGCAACTTGAACAAGGCCAGCTTAATATAACCAATTATTAACTATTTACAAGGAATTAACTAAGAGGAAATAAAAGAGCACCCTAAAGCTGAGGGAGAATACTCCAGTGGGGAACAAACTTGGAAGGGAAGAACGCTCCCAAACTCTGGGATTCAGACCTGTGTGGAGAAGGTGTGGTAGCAGTGATGGATCTGGTTCACAGTTGGTGGGTCAAGGCTGATGGACAGGGAACAACCTGGTGGAGTACTGATGAAATTAGCCAGCAAGCTGCCTGTGGTGGGGGGTGTTTTGAACCTAACAAAACCATCTGGGACCCTGGCTGGACTTGCCAGAAACCCAGTAGAAAACCACTTACAGGGGATATTGTTGAAATGTGGGGAGCCACTGGGGTGCCCATCAAACTCATCAGGAAACTGCAAGGAAATCAGCAGGTGCACTGGTAGAACTCATGAAGCACCATGAATGGGAGTTGAATTTTGTCAAATGTTTTATCTGCATCTATTTGAAAAGATCATATTTTGTTTTGTTTTGTTTTGTTTTGTTTTCCAGTCTATTACTATACTAGTTTCATATGTTATCCCAACCTTGCATTCCTGGGACAAATACCACTTGGTCATAATGTATTGTCCTTTTTACATATTGCTATATATTGATTTGCTAAAATATTTTAAGGAGTTTTAAGTCTATGTTCACGAAAAGCTGTGTCTAATGTTATTTTCTTCGAATGTCTTTGTCTGGTTGTAGAATTGAATGAGTTGAGAAATTCCCTCCTCCTGTATCTTCTCAAAGAATCTGTGTAGAATTTGTATTATTTCTTTAAATATCGGGAACAATTCACCTGTACCATCTGGACCTGATGCTTTCTTAGAGGGAAAGTTACAAACTACAAATTCAATTCCTTTAATAAACTTAGAAGTTATTCAGTTATCTCTTTCTTCTTGAGTGAGCACTTGTAGTTTTTGCCTTCTGAGGAATTTTTCCATTTCATCTGAGTTGGTGAGTTTACTGTCACAAAGTTGTTCAAACTATTCCTGATTGTTCACTTAACATCTGTAGGATTTTTAATGATGCTATCTCTTTCACTCCTGATGCTGTTATAGTGTGTTCGCTCTCGTCACCTGAACAGTATGGCTAGAAGTATACCAGTTTTATTGATCAGAAAGAACCAGCTTTAGGTTTCATTGATTTTTCTTTATTTTCTGGTTTATCAGTTTCTGCTTTTGTCTTTATTATTTCCTTCCTTCTACTTAATTTGGGTTTACTTTGCTCTTCTTTTGCTAAATTCTTAAAGTAGAAGTTTAGATCATTGATTGACATATTTATTATTTTCCAAGTATTTAGCACTATAAATTTCCCTCTAAACACTGTTGTAACAGCAGCATTGGTATGTTGGGTTTGATTATGTTTTGAGATGCTGACGTAATATTTTGTAATTTTCCTTGTGGCTTTAACTCACAGGTTATTTAGAAGTGTGCTAATTTCCAAATATTCAGAGATTTTCCAGATGATTTTCTGTTCAGTGCTTTCTTGCAATCCCTTTATGATCACAGGATATATTTTGTATAATTTAAATCCTTTTAAATTTATTGAATCTTGTTTTATGGCCTGGAGTGTGGTCTTTATTTGTAAATGTCCTATGTGCACTAGAAAAGAATGTATAGTCCTCTGTTGTTGGGAAGCATGTTCTAGTAAATAGCAATTAGGTCAAGTCGGTTCAAAGTGTTATCCATGTCAGAATCACCTTAGTGATTTTTTGCTTACTTTCCCTAAAGAGGGTGTTGAAATCTTGAACTCTAATTAAGAAGTAGTCTATTTCCTTCCAGTTCTATCACTGTGGTATCATTTTCATCCCATCTGTAGCATTTCCTTTACTGTTTCTTATAGTGCAAGTCTGCTGGTAACAAATTCCCTCACCATTTTTTATTTATTTATTTTTGGTCTGAAAAATTCTTTATTTCTCTTAAGGATGTAGAAATCTTTTGTTGTATGTAGCAATCTAGGTTGGCAGTTTTTCCTTTCAGCATGTTGAAAATGACATTTGATTGACTTCCGGCTTGTATTGGTTTCTGTTGACAAGTCTGCAGTCATTCTTTATTCCCTTGTATTTAATGCATCTTTTTTCTGTCTTTCACATTTTCTCTATCACTGGTTTTCAGCAATTAGATTATGATACAGTTAGATGTGTTTTTTTTACGTTTCTTCTGTTTGGGGTTTGTTGAGATCCATAGTTCTGCGGATTTATAGTTTTCGTCAAATTAAAAATTTTTTCAGCCTATTTCATCACATATCTTGTTTGTTTCCTCCCCATCTCTGCTTTGACAGTATGCATCATTCAATATGAACAGATCACAGTCCTGTTCTGCCTATAATCCTATTTCTGAAAATAGCTGTTATATATATCTTGACCAATTTCTAGTTGTTTACAGTAAGAAGGTAATCCAGTACCAGTTAGTCATTCATGGTGGAAGTAGAAATGTCTCTCTCTGGTTACTTAAAAAAAATAGTTTATGTCTTTAGTCTTTTTCCTCTCTGTTTCAGTTTGATTCATTTACGTTGCTATGTCTTCAAGTTCACTGATTTTTCTCTTCTGTAGCTTCTACCCTGCTATCAAGCCTATCCACTGATTTTCTAAGGTTCCATTTAGTTCTTTTAAAAAAATATTCCATTTTCTCTTAATTTTATTCACATGGCTCTTTAAATCCTTGATCATATTTATGACTAAATGTGTGGTATGGTTGTACGTGTT
Source organism: Acinonyx jubatus (assembly GCF_027475565.1). Lineage (NCBI taxonomy): Eukaryota > Metazoa > Chordata > Mammalia > Carnivora > Felidae > Acinonyx > Acinonyx jubatus. The sequence goes on along the minus strand of NC_069381.1, from coordinate 95,434,324 downwards.
TATATTTGTTTTGTTTTTTTTCTATCAGCTGACTTTTGATTGTGGGCCATATTTTCTTCTCATCTAATAATTTTTATTAGACACTGGGCATTTAAATATTATGCTATTCAGTGTCAAGATTTTGTTGTCTTCCTTTAAAGAGTGTTGATAATCCCCCTTTCCTCCCTCCCTCCCTCCCTTCTTTTCTTTCTGCCAACAGTTAAGTCATATGCATATCTGCTTGATATTTTGGGGCTTGCTTAATTAAACTTTGTTAAAGTGGGTTCCAAGGAGCTTACACCAATTTTAGTCCTACTAGCAAGCCATAACCTTTACGAGGTCTCTTCACTCAGGTGGGTTAGAACTCAGATTCTCCCAGCCCTATGTAAGCTCTGGAAACTGCTAGCCTTACAGTTCCCAGAGAGTCTTTGCCTGGCCATGTGGAGTCTCATCCTATACATTCTCAGCTTGGTCTTCAGCAACAGACTCAAGGGGACACCTGTGCAGATTATTTGAGCTCCTTTTCTTTCTAGCTCTCTCTTCTCTGACACTGTCCTGCAAATCTCAGGCACTTCAGACTTCTTGAGCTCAGATTTCTGTCCCTTCAACTCAGAATCCTCTGTACTCTGCTTGGGCTCTCCCTCCCTGTGCTGTGGCCCGGAAAGTGCCTCTAGGCAGAAGACCGAGGAACCATAGGACTCCTTCGTGTATAGTCTCCTTTCTCTTAGGAATCACAGTCTTGTCCTTTCTACGGTGCAGTGTCTGATAATGGAGAAGTCTTTCTTTCTCTTATTAATTTTTTTGCTCAAATTGTTTCAGGTTTTGTCAGTGGGCACCCCTTCTAGATGACTTTTTTTGAAAATGTGCTTCTGATACGTCACCATAGTTTTTCAGGCATTTACATACTTTCTGGTTCAATTAGATGTTCCAAGCACATCTTATCCTTTCCTTGTCCCAGACCTGGAATCAGAATTGTCCCCACGAATATTTAGTATCTTTTAGTAAAGAATGGTAATTACAGACTTTTTGGTGTGTTAACGGTTACCGATATATCACTGCATTCTTGGAGGAGTTATGGACACTTCAGTGGGTAGGTTAATAGGTCCTGTTAGGATCTGAAAAGGCTGCAGCTGTTTGGGTCTAATGAATTAAAACTGAATAAACTATAGCTCCTTTCTAGGACAAAACCACACACTGAGGGAAAATTGCAAAACTAGGACAGTACAAGTACACTTAAAAGAAGATCCAAGTGGAAGTGCAGAGTACAGCAGAAAGTACAAGTACGTATTTTTATTAACTTGTTTTAACAAGGGAAGAGGGAGCTCAAGAGCTATGAATGCTACCCTGAGACACCCATGCAGGCAAAATACCAAATTACTTAGAAGGGAATAAAAATCAGGTTGTTTTCAGACTTTCAAAGAGCAATGCTTTATGCCATAAGACAAATAACTGACTAACAGAGCCAAGATAGTCAAGGAAAGAAAATATGAGCCAAATATTTCATACACATCCAAACAAACTTAAAAGTATAAAGGCCACAGGCCAACTACGATGATCCTCTGACTCCTTCCTCGGAAATCTCATGGAGAAGAAGCTTTAGAAAACCAAAGTTATTGAAGAAACAACAACGTAAGAATTGGCAGTTAGATTCAGTGCGTATTTGCTCACAGGATAAAGAATAAATGATGAGTGTAAAGGTGAGAGTACCGTAGGCAATGGCTGTTTGCTTTGTTAATATAGACATAGATCAAGTATCAAAAAATGGTGAAAATGAGGAAAGCATATGAAAAGCTTGCTGAATTTGTTTGTTTGTAGTAAGAAGATATTATTTCAAGTCACGTGATGGGAGGGAGGAAGAAGCAATAACTAGATCATTTAATATTGCTCACAGTTGGGACAAAAACAAAAAGAAGGAAGGAGGAATAGGGTGTTACATAAAAATATTAAGGTAGCCATTAGAATAAGGATACAAACCTTTCTAAAAAGAGAGAGAGGATATAAAATAGACTACTTGGTGAAAGGTTTTATATAAAAGATGTGTATATGGGTAAAACAGAAAGCCGTGACAAAACAGAGACTAAAGACCTCGATCCCATCAATAAATATACACAAAGTTTCACACTGGCTACAAAGTCTCCACCACTATTCGTACAACGAAGAGCTTCAGAAAGGTGGAAGAATAAAAAGACAGACAAAGATATACCAGGCAAATGCAAAGAAAAAGAGGCAGGAGTTGCGATTCTGAAATCTGACAAGGCAGATTTATAGGAGGAAATCGCAGATAAGGAGTTGGATTTAAAAGCAAAAACCAGAACAGTTTATACCACGCTAAAGAGTCTGGACTTGTACTCACTGCGAGACTTTGAAGGATAAACTGTAGATGGACAGCTGTAGATGGACAGGAGTCGAGTCAAACGTACACTTTAAAGACAGACCAGGTGGAGGGGTTGTGGGTGGAAGGCGAGGCTGCAGCTCGAATGGGGAAGGGGACAGACACTGAAGGCTACTCCAGGACAGGAGGTTTGCATTCATGTTCTCATTTTAATTCTAATAACTACGTAAGGTTATCTCTTGTTACTCACATTTTACATATGGACATTCTGAGGCTCAGGAAAATCAAGTAACTTGTCCAAGGATCTAGATTTTTTACCTAGCTCTTTGCCACTACATAATTCTATTTGTTTTAAAAGAAAAAAAAGTCCAAGCAAGAAAGGGTGAGGGTCTAAGGTAGTACAGAGGATCGATACTGAAGGAACGTGATTAGAAAGGCTTGGTGATGGACTGGACACTGTGTAAGAGTAAATAACAAGAAAAAGAAATAAAGAAATTTCAGAGCCATTCAGAGAGCTACTGTCTACAAGGAGTTACAAATACATTGAAAAAGAAAACAAACTAGAACATCATTTTAGGACTTTTTATTGTTTACTGCTTGTTCTTCCTCAACTTGCTCTAAAACCAAAACGTAAGCATACGTGATGTCTTGTTATGTGATAAACACACACACACACACACACACACACACACACACACACACACGCATCATTATAACAAGAACCAGGTCCTATGAAAACTATGGCAACTGGAATAGATATACAAACATCTAGATAAAACTTCAAAATGGATTACCACAAAGACGCCACAGCGTGCTACTTTTTTTTTCTTTGAAGGAGGGGCAGATCTTAAAGTTAGTAATGTCCTAATAATTAATACAAAAATGTTTGTCCTCAGTGTACAAGGCATTGAGAGCAAAAAAAAAAAAGTCTTCTTACTGACTAAACTCTAGGAACTGATTTATAACAGAAAATCAGGTTAGCAAAATGTACCTGTGTTAATCCTAAACTCTTAAAGCCTAATGACTTTTTTAAAAAGTTACAATATAGAATCTTCTAGCTTTTCTATTTTAAAAGCACAAGTCCTGCATGACCTCTGAAAACGTTTCTCCTTATCCAGTATTTGTTTCAATCTAGTGTTCCAACTTAGTCTTCCCAATTTCATATGAGATACTCTACTGAATTATTTCTACATGTTTGATTAATTAAATAAGGATATATCGGCCTCCTTTCCTTTTTGTTCCATCTCATACTTACATGGAATGGTTCTCAAGTAGAGATTATCTCTGATCACTTGCTGCAATTTGTGGTCAATTGATCCTTTCTGAAACTGAAGACTCAGGTAATGTCGCAAATCTTTATTAATGACTTTGCCTACAAAAAAAAAAAAAAAAACACAGAAGAAAAAACACAGAACTGTTAGATCTCCAGTTAGATACTGATGCCAGTGACTGACTGCTCTTAAAGCTTTTAGCTATAAACAGGAAAAAAAAAACCAGAGTATTTTACTAAAAACAAAGTTTTGCTAAAAACAAACTATTATAGTACTAAAATATACATACCTGTAATATATAATGTGGGCATAATTTTACAGTAGTAGGGGAGGGAGAAGGTATAGGTTAGAGAATATGACAAATGCCCAAAGTAAGTTCCATCTTTGGCTTTAAATACCATCTACATAGAGGTAACTTCTAGGTTCTTACGTCTCGATTCTTGACCTAGGTCCACCCAGCTCCAAAGCCACCAAACTCATTCATGTATATTACAGATATGTTTGAAAGTCAAATAAGCACCTCAAATCTTCACCTGAAAACAGAACTCTTAATTCCACCCTCCCCCAAGTTTTCCTCGTCTTAGCAAATAATAGCACTGTCAACCCAGCAGAACAAACCCAAAAGCTAGAAATCAGAAGTTTCCGATTTCTCCTTTTCACTTCTATCCTCCAGATCCACTCCATTAGCAACTTTTGTCATTTCTACCTCCAAAACATATCCCATACTGTCCACTTCTCTCCATTCCCATCACCTCCACCCTAATCTGAGCCAGCATCATTTCCCATCTGGAATTCTGTAACAGCCTTCTAATAGACTCCCTGCATCCATTCTTGCCTCCTTCCTGTTCCCACCATTTGCACAGAAGCCAGAGTGAGATTACAAACATAAACCAGATAATCACCAGTCTGTTTAGCCTACCCACCACCACCCCACCCCCATGACTACTTATTGCACTTGGAATAAAATCCAAACTTCCACGTGTTCTAGCTTTAGCCATCTCTGACCCAAAACCATTCATGCCAACCCCTCACCAACCATGCTTCCACCTGCACTGGTCAGCCAAATGGGCTCTACCTCAGAACCTTCTGCTTATCTGAACAGGCATTTTCTGTCCATTCACTTGACTCTTAGATCCAATATGAATAAATAAGAGAATGACGGATTTTTTTTTTTCTTATTTGTGGGGAAAATGGGAGCTAAACAGAGGACTGTTAGAGCTCTCAGAGAAACGTTAAGCAGAAAAACGGAGGACTGCAGGAATCTGATTGCAGTGAATTTATAGTAAAGGTTGAACTTGAAATGAAAATCAAAGCAATCCAAACACTGTTCATTAGATAAGGCTTCACATGATTACCAAAGAGCAATGTTACGACAGAATGGATTACTGTACTGAGTAAGAAATGACTGGGTGATTAAAATACACTCTTTGTTTATTTGGAACAGCTTAATTATGACAAGGTTAGATAAGGCAAAAGGTTACCGCATATCAGTTAATTTTTTCAACTATTATTCCATAATGTAACATTTCTAATCCTCCCCCCCCCCGCTTTTTGGTCTTTTCTCACAGGTATAAACAAGCAAAACCAAATGAGATGGTGTTAATATAAGCAGAAAACCAGGATGCTGCTAAAGTGTAGAGATAACATTCGGATCCTAAACTAATAAACACAAACCAGAAAGTCCCTGTTTTGCCTTGCCAAAAACAGATGCTGAGGAAGGGAGACAGGTCTGTGATCAAAGAAGGAAGCCTGACAGATATTTACAGGGATAACACAGAAGAATCCCTGGTCCCAGAAGTTGCTTCTTCCGGGCATTCCGGAGCTCCACCCACCTGAGTTCCATTCAGATGGAATCATATTACGCCATTTCGCATTTTCATCACGGTAGTTGCTCATTACTGGGTGAAAGAAAAACCTAATTCCTAATCAGTACTGTACAGTCTCATTTCTTATTGAACAAAAACATACCCAATAATGAGTTTATTAAGTATTTTATAAATAGGTAAGGTGTGTTCCAAATGCTTTGTAATAAATATTACCCAAAACCTTTGATGGATTGTTTTATAGGTGCTGAGAAGTCTTAGTGATATTTGCAGGCGTTTAGAGTTTATGAATTGAGAGAGAATGCATCATTGTTTTATTCCCATTTAAGATATTATAGTACAGGCTCCAATATCTAAAAGCCTGCTATCCGACATATTTTCATGAATACACTCTACTTGGATAAAGGATAATGCCTCTGTAATTCAAACAGACAATCTGAGTCAAAACTTTTTCTTTAACTCAGATTTTGGTTTTTTTTTTTTAATTTGAAACTTTATTGCAATATATGGTATAGCTCACAGAGGTAACTATAAAATGCTAAGAACTCAGATTGGATTTTAATCTATTTAAAACAGATTTAATCCATTAAATTAGATATGATGAAAGACAGAGCCATAATAAAAATCACAGACCACAAGTTACAGCATACAGGGATTTCTTAAGGTGGATATTGAAGTTAAAACACCACATTTTCTGTTTCAAGGACCTACGAGATCTTAAGACTGAGAGGCCAGGTAAAGCAGAAAGAACTAGATTCCGAGAATCGTACCCAGGATTATCAGGGCTGGAACTGAACTCTCAATTATCACCCGCAACCCCTGCGGAGATTCTGGATGCAACAGGGAGATAAAGAGTTGCAAAGGAAAGGGTGAAGGACAGTTTCACAAATGTGATCTTTTATTTAAAATGTGCGAGCCATTCAAAAAAGTTATCAGCACCTTCAAAGTTGGAGACAAAATATTGCAAATATCACTGAAATGTCAATTATAAAAGATTAACAACTCATATGGGTTGGCATTCTTTAAGATTAATAATTAATAGTAAAATACATTGGATGTAGTGGTCATCATGGACATCCTTGCCTCAAGAAACCAAAGGAACATCTGTAAGGGGACAGAATATTATAGCTCCTTCTTTGACTGGATTCCAGGGAATTTGCTTTAAAAAAAATAGAACACAAATATCCGGAGTAGGCAGATGACTATGGAATTACTAGAAGGCCAACAGAAACGTTAACTCACAGAAACACGGCTGAGTATATCTATATTATCAGGCTGTAAAGAAACTTCTGTCTTTTATTTAGGCAGAGTTTCACAGAAACTTGACATTTCAAGGGTATAAAAAAAACACTGACTTGGGGTTAATACAGTTGTCACTCAACAAGTAAGAGAAAAGATTCTTCATAATTTAGGCAGCCACTCAGCCCACCCAGGCAGCCTTTCGCTTTAAGTGTTACGATTATTCCCCGACTTCTAAGTGATTTATAAGTTTATTCGCGGAACTTAAAAATAGATCTATATACCTTACAAATACAGCTCAGGTGTGGAAAAGTCTGTAACCGAAATGTCCATCATATGAATAAATCCAGGCACTCAAGTTTCAAAATACAAATCTTTAGTCAAAAGAACTCCTAAGTATAAATCCATACTTTCTGAATATATTCAAATTAATATTCATAAGCAGTTCTCTCAGAGGAATCCGTGTATGGAGACACAGGTTATTAGTTAGATAAACCCCATGGTTGTGGCCATGGAACCAGCTGTAAATCAATCTAATTGTCAAAATCTCACTGCCTTTTCCGTAATGATAGTCTAAGAGACTTTGTCAACCACTTGCTAAAGTCAAGGTATTACATGACTGTACTATTCTCTAATCCAGTAGTAATTACAGAATCGGGGGGAAAAATGAGATTGGTTTGGCATATCTCGTTCGTATAAATTCACGCTGATTCATGGTCACCATCCTATTCTTTTCTAAACACTTAAATTATTTTATATTTTTTCAATCTCCTCAATTTAGCCAGTTTCAGGTTAAGGAAGTGGACTTGGCTTTTCACAATCCATTTCATGCCTTTTTGGAAACTGGAACATTTGCCTCTCTTCAGTCTCCTGGTACTTTCCACATTCCCCATGATTTCATAAAGAATACTGACAATAACCCGGAGATAAAATCTTCAGTGCCTTCAACTCCCGGGAGGCGATTCAGTTGAGTTTTGAAAATGTACATTCGTTTAAAGTGAATGGAACTTTTACTACCTCCTCATTTTTTTTAAATTTAATTTCTCCCATTTCAGGCTGTTTGTTTTCCTTTAACTGTTGGAAGAGTAATTCTGCTAGTTCCAGATTATGGAAGCGAAGTAAGAATGGTAAATGTCGGATTTCTGCCTGCAAACAGCTAACATTAACAACATCTTCCGACGAAGCAAGCCTACTTCCTTTTTCCTTCCTGTTGTTCTTGCTCCAGACATCACCTTAAAAGCATTCCGTGCTCTCTGAAGTATCTTAGCTACTTTTGAGCTCTGGCCTGTAGAGAAGAAAATTCTTAAATGTTCATTTCTTACAGTCTACTTAGCTCTGTATTAATGTGATCATGTGCTTCTTCCATTTGTCAGCATATACATCTTTTAAGAATTTTTTATAAGTTTATTTATCTTGAAAGAGAGTAAGCATGAGCAGGGGAGAGGCAGAGAGAGAGGGAGAGAAAGAATCAGAAGCAGGCTCTGTGCACTGTCAGCATGGAGCCCTAGGTGGGGCTTGATCTCATGAACCATGAGACCATGACCTGAGCTGAAATCAAGTTCACAGCTTAACCGACTGAGCCACTCGGGTGTCCCAATCATATACATCTTTTAAAAACTGTGAGCTGCTCAGTGCATTCTGTGTACCCATAAGAATTCCTCACATAACTCTTCTTTTAGAAATCTCTAGTCTTAGAACCGCACCTAGAGATGCTATAAACTTTTAAAAATCTGTTTTCCTCAAAGGCAAAAAGTATGGGCATAACCACATCCTGGTTCTCTTCCTTACTATGGTGACTGTATGACAGTCAAGTGACTTCCCCCAATCAACCATTCAATCTAACTACCTCAATACAACTAACGTTACCATTAGTCCTTTCCCATTAGACCTGGCAGTGTATTTTATTGTTCCCTCCACCTCGTGAGCTCTACAGAAGTAGGAGAAAGCTCCATGAAAGTGGTAAGAAGATCTACATAAGCTCCAAAGGGGCTCCAAATCTATATACTCCATATCGGCTCCTTGGTTAAGGCAGGGTGCTCCTAAAACAAAATAAATCAAGCGGTAGTCTTTTTGTTTGTGAAACTGCAAATGGTATTTGAACAAGACTTTTCTAGAAAGTCAACCTACATATTTCATAGTAAAATATATTTTATGACATAGAAGTCATTCAAAATTATCTTACACAGTTGTTAAACACAGAAGTTTGTCAGCTGAGGGCCAAGCCTTGGTTTGTTTTTACAGATTAATACCTGTATCTAGCATACAGAATGAGTGAATCAGTTTACTTTTGTATTTTTGATTTTTCATTTGACCCTCTCTATCCTTGAATACATGAAATTTTAGAAGAGAATCCTCATCTGAAAAAGCACTCTTTAATAGTCTCTATACAACTTTATCCTAAACTGTGTTTCTTAAACCATGAAACTGATTTTGACACTCAAAATACTAAATTTTCATTGAAGCAACATGCTCTGTAAGTGTTTAAAAGTAGGTTTAATTACAGTTTATACCCTAATTCCTCAAATTCTGTTCTTTATTTATTAATATTTTTAAATGGATTCACAAAATGCTATCTGGCTATCCCGAAATGCAAAATAAGGCTAAATTAACCATTCAAATCTATTGTGTTCTAGCACCACTGGGGATAACAAGTCCAAGCAGGAAGAAAGCTCAAAACCCTTCTGCTCTTTCTGGGGGGAAGATGTAAGAATGAGAAGAGAATGGGAAATAGAGAACACTGACCACTAGAACTGCTATTTTAGAAATGCATATTACATGCTGTGTGTTTTCACTCTTCAAGCAAACCTTTGAGGTAGGTGTTCCTGTTATTTCCACTTTACAGAGAAGGAGCTGAGGTATAAGGAGATTAAGCAACTTGGCCAAGGTCACATCACTAAATGTAGCAAACCTGGAATCTGAACCCAGTCAATTTGGCTCCAGAATCTACACTGGAGCCCCATGCTACAATGCCTGTCCCCCACACCTATCCATCTATCTATCTGTATCTTTTGATGAATCTCTCCCCTTGTAGAGGCTTATGAGAGTACAAACGAATGAGAGCTCCCTCTTAAGAGCCTACACTTCCTTGAAAGGGCCATAACTATTGTGTAGACGAGTATGCACTGAGTCCAGAGTGGCAGGCACTTGTGGGTAAAGCAGTGAATGAGAGGGCACCCAATGAAACTTGAAGTTTCGCAGGGAAGATGAACATTAAAGAAGACATTGGGGGTTTTTTTTGTTTATTTTTATTTATTTTTTAATGTTTATTTATTTGGAGGGGCAAGGAGAAAGGGGGATAGGGGATTCGATGAGGGCTGTGCTGAAAGCAGGAGACTGACGTGGGACTCGAACTCACAAATGGCGAGATCATGACCTGATCTGAAGTTGGACGCTTAACCGACTGAGCCACCCAGGCATCCCAGAAGGCAGCATTTCAAACACAAGGGCATCATGAAAGATCAGTACAGAACACTGTGCGAATCTCCAATCTAGATGCCAAGTCTGGGCAGTCTGGGAAGACATCCCTAAGTAAGTTACACTGGAGCTGAAACCTGAAGGATAGATAAACAGGAACCAGCTAGGCCAAAAAAAAAAGGTGTGTGTTGGGGGGGTGGGCAGGGGAGTTGAGGGAGTAGGACATGCAAAGACACTTTACTCAAGGTGGGAAGGAACACAGTGCTCAGAGGAACTAAGAGAAATCCAGTGTAGCTGGTTCTTAGAAAGTGAGGAAGAGTTCACACAGGCTGAGACAAGAGCTCCAGGGACCAGTGAGTTGACTAGCACCTTACAACAATAAGAACATCAACTGACTTACATATAACACCAAGGCCCTTAATAACTGCTATAAGCTAACAACTATAGATATGTTCCTACTGGTCACCTCTATTTTCTATATTTCAAATGCCATCTCATTTTTCTGTTCCGTCCTCTATCTGTAAGAGCATCTTCACTGTTATCAAGTTGGAAGACCCATCTGTAAATATTTTTTAAGTTTATTTTATTTATTTTGAGATAGAGGGAGTATAAGCAGGGGAAGGGCAGAAAGAGAGAGGGAGGGAGAATCCCAAGCAGTCTCTGCACTGTCAGCGCAGAGCCCAATGTAGGGCTTGAACTCACGAACCGTGAGATCATGACCTGAGCCGAGACCAAGAGTTGGACACTTAGGCTACTGAGACACCCAGGTGCCCCTGAGATCTCTGTAAATCTGGAAATGCCTCTGTCATTACAGGCAAATAGGACCTTAATGAATTTAAAAAAAATAATTTATATAATTAAATTCTTACTCAGTCCCAACTCTGAAAAGCATGAAATACTCTGGAATCCCTTGAGCCATTTCAGTTTTTACAACTGGTCAGTGTCCCATACTCTCACGAGACACAATGAAGAAACGCAGACTGAAGCAGTCAAATAACGCTGCCATTTTCTGCAGACTATTCCTGCCACCTCAACAGTCAGGAGAAAAGCCTCCTGCTCACGGAGGTCACGTTCAGTGTTCATTTTTTCCCAGCTTTATGGAGATATCATTGACATATAACACAGGTAAGTTTAAGATATACAAACAATGTGATGAGTTGATACACATAAATGTTGTGAAATCGTTACCACAATAAGGTTACTTAGCACCTGCATCTCCCCCCCCCAGCCCCGCCCCTAGTAATACTTACCATTGTTTTGTGTGTGTGATAAGTTTTAAGATCTATTCTCTTAACTTTCAAGTTTACAGTACAGTACCAATAGTTACAGTTACCCTGTTAGGTGCAGTCACGATAGCTACAGTCACCGTGTTATTTACAGTTGCCCAGAACTTACTCATCTTACAGCTGGACGTTTGTACCCATTGACCAACATCTCTCCATTTCCCCTTCCTGCGGCCCCTGGCAACCACCATTCTATTTCTAGGAGTCTGACTTTCTTAGGTTCCACAAATAAGAGAACATAGAGTATTTGTCTTTCTCTGTCAGAAATCACATTTTTTGCCTATATTACAAATTATGGCAATAGTACATTGTTAAAATGGGAGTGTCCATTCTCCACTGGTTCCTGGAAGCAGCCATCAAAAATACATGGATCAGATTTCATCTCACTGCCCTGGGTCCTACATCGCTGGCAGTTTGAGGCCAAGTCTGCTGTTATGCACCTGGTTCTTGCCCTGTACACCCTAGACAAGTTTCCTTTTCTCCCTCCCTTTTTTTTCCTTCCTTCCTTCCTTCCTTCCTTCCTTCCTTCCTTCCTTCCTTCCTTCCTTCCCACCTTCCCTCCTTTCAGTATTATTGTTTTTAATGCATTTACAATCAGAAGAACCGAGAGCATAGCTAAAGAAACAATTCTTTGGTTTACATTGCTTGTTATGTCTGAAAAAATCTCTGAACTGTACCAAACTAAATATATTTTTCCTAAAAGCCTAATACTGCTCATTACATGTAGAATTCAATGTTAATGCAGCATTGAAATTGCTTCATTATATTCAAATTATGTATAAGTAAAACACATTATCATGCCTTTTCTTAAAGTTTTTATGGCTTTTATTTGTTTAAATAAAGCAAGTATTTCAATGTAGGATACATTTGCAATAATAAGCATTTCCCACCCCACTCCCCCCCCCCAAAAAAAGAAAACTCTGCTGCAAGGCCAGGGATCTGAATTAAAAGTTAAAGGGTTGGTGCCCCAGAGGAAAATGCTGCTGTACCTTTGTGTGTTCTTACTCCTGAGGCAACTACACCAGTCCTGTTGACACCCTGCCCTACCCTTCCAACCTCCACCTCCAGTTTCGGCTTTGTCTACTCTACCTGGCACCCCCTGGGGGTTGTGTACGTATAAATAACTGTCAGAGCAAAAGGCGCGCGTGCTGGCCACTCGTCCACCTGCTCTTTGAAGCCCAGACCCGAGGGGAACTCTGAAGTCCGCAGTAAGAAGCTCTTGTTTTCATCTCTCCTCCCTGCTGGTTCTTGCTACAGAACAGTGGGGTACGCTTGGCATCCCTCACCAGGTCTTAAGCCTGGGGGAAGTCACGGACTATGTGTTGTTCCTCTCCATTCTCCACAATGCCTAGCACAGTGCTGAGTACATACTTCTCTTAAACACACCACGCTGACGCTTTAAATAATGTGGCTGCTACACTGATAGACTTTTAAATGGAATTCATTGCAGAAAAATACTTTTCCTGTAATTCTCAAAGAAATCCTTTCAGTAAGCAGCATCATTAAAAATAATGTTTTCAGAGGCGCCTGGGCGGCGCAGTCAGTTAAGCGAACAACTTTTTGTTTCGGCTCAGGTCATGAGCTCACGGTTTGTGAGTTCAAGCCCTGGGTCAGGGTCTGCTGGTAGTGTGCAGCCTGCTTAGAATTCTGTCTCTCCCTCTCTCTCTCTGCCCCCGTCGTGCTGTCTCTGTCTCTCTCAAAATAAATAAAGCTTTAAAAAACGTTAAAAAAAAAAAACATAATGTTTTCAGTATAAAAAATGTGGCCAAATGCTCATGATATAGCTTAAATGGGAAAAGCAGATCATGACACAGATATTCATTGTGACCTCAAACTGAAACAATCACAGGATATGCAAAATAAAAAACTAAGGGACGTATATAAGACAAACTGATAAATACTTAATAATACTTATGAGTATTACTGCAGGGTCTAATTGTTGGCTAATTTTTAAATTTTTTTTTAATGTTTATTTTTGAAAGAGAGAAAGACAGCATGAGTTGGGGAGGGGCAGAGAGAGAGGGAGACACAGAATCTGAAGCAGGTTCCAGGCTCTGTGCTGTCAGCACAGAGCCCTAAGCGGGGCTCAAACTTACAAACTGCGAGATCTTGACCTGCGGCAAAGCTGGGTGCTTAACTGGTGCCCCTATTGGGTAATTTTTTAAAATGTTTTCTTTAAAAACTATTTTCCGCATGGTTTTTGTACATTCAAATTCTACAGTGAAAAACCTAGGTCCATAATGAGAAAAAATTTTTAGAAACTCGAGACTCTATTTTCAAAACCTGTGCCTTTCAAAGGTCAGGAGCAGAAAAGGAAGCCTGACTCGGTGGACCATTACGAGAAAAAATGTGCCAAAGTTCCATGTGGCTGCTGAAACTGTTTGTGTAGGTTTTCCCTTAATCATTTGTTTTTAATCAGTATTATTCTCACCATAGTGGGTTAAACTGCAACCATTTTGCATTTACCTGAAGCTCAATTGATAAACAAGCTATAGAACTAAAACCTACATTAAGTGAGGAAGTCAGATAAGTAAGGGGAAGTAAGGGAAGGAAGATAGAAGTCAACACTCTGGGAAAGACACAACAAATTCACAATTTTCCCTTAAGAAGCCATATATCAGGAAGAACAAAGTAAAATGAACCTTCCTAGGAGAACAGAGTGGGAAAAAATAAAGAATAAATCATCAAAAGTGGGTCCTTTTCTTTTGGAAGCCTTTATTTGATGGGATCATGTAGATTTAGTACTTAAAGAAAAACAGTATTTGTAAAGTGCTGTCCTGTGGCTATTTACAATTTTTTCTTTGTGACACTCATGTCAGGAATCATTAGTAAACCTGTCATAACGCCAGATAACCAGTGCCTGGTTGGCACACCAGTATCTGTGTCATAGTATTAATGCTTCATCCTTTTGACAAGAGGGTACAAAGCCATCTATTGTGCCCTGTCATTTTTCCCTGAAAACAGAATAAGTGGGTTCAGTAGTCTTTGCAAATCAAAGTTATGTGCATCAACAGAATGTCCACGACTGGAGATGGAAAATCTGCTCTGTAACTAAAGTTTCATTACAACAGCTGATCGAGACAGCTGAAAGGGGATACAGACGTGATTGATTAGAAGTATAACCAAAACAGTGACCATTAGAGAATTCCCACTGTATTTTTAAGATACATGATTATGTAAACAATCTCAACCTTTGGGTTCAGAGGGCAGGCTAATAATCAATCACTATTAAAAAAGCAATTTAAGGGGCGCCTGGGTGGCTTGGTCGGTTAAGTGTCCGACTTCGGCTCAGGTCATGATCTCACAGTCCGTGAGTTCAAGTCCCGCATCGGGCTCTGTGCTGACAGCTCAGAGCCTGGAGCCTGTTTCGGATTCTGTGTCTCCCTCTCTCTCTGCCCCTCCCCTGTTCATGCTCTGTCTCCCTCTGTCTCAAAAATAAATAAACGTTAAAAAAAATTTTTTTAAAATAAAAATAAAAAATAAAGCAATTTTCCTCTGATAGCTTTTAAATATATGAATTTATACTGATCCTTAGAAATTTTCTCAAGTAGATGGTTAAAGGTCCTACAAATTCTAATATACAACAAAAGTGATCTGACTCTAGTGAGAATCAACATTCATTAAACAAAATTATTTAAGTGTTTCCCATTTGCGTCTCTAATCTCTATGTTTAATCAGCTATATAGTTTAAAAGATTTTTAAAGTGACCCTTACAAAATATGGTTATGAAAAATGTCAAAATTCCAAAGAAACATTTTGGGGGATAAATGGCCACTTCTAAGTGTGTCCCTCTATTCATATCTCTCCACTAAAAATCCTCTCCCCCACTCACCCTACCTAAAACGCTGAGTGAATCAGGACCTTCCAGAAAAGGTCAACATAAATGAAGTGTCAGAAGATCTCCAGTCTCCCATATCCCATTAAAGGATGAGAAGGAAAAAAAGAAGAAAGAAATCAGCACCCTTAATCTAAACCAATGGCAAGAAATCTATTCCAAAAGACCATGGAATTTCTATAAATTTCAACATCAATTAGTCAAAAATAAGAATCTGCACTGTAAGAAGCACAATCAAGGGCACTAAATGTCATTATCTAGCTTGATAGTTCTGAATTTCGGTTTAAGTACTGAAAGAGTTTTCTGGGTCATGGCAATATAAGTCACTTTTACAAAAAGAAGACCTCTCTAAGATAGAACAAAATGAGGAATAATCAAAAATAGAAGGAAAAAACACTGTATTGTAAGCCTGAAACTAATGTAACACTGTATATTAATTATACTAGAATTAATTTTAAGTTGAATAAGCTATGGATATCCATTAGAATAAAAGCCATGAAGCTATCAAGAAGAAATTAGAAAGACTCTATAAAAAATTAATCTTAAAAAAAAATGAAAAAAGCTACTTTCTGTCCATTCAACATTAAACTTTAAAGGATACAAAACAATCTGGACTAAATTGAGAAAATATCAAAAGCAGATATGCAATGCTCTTAGCTTGTGAGCCCAACACATTCTGCAGAGTCTGAGTAGAAAACATTCAGAAGGGCCCCCAACAGCATCCCCAGCTCACAGGGTCTCTCATAACAGGGCTGAAGGAAGAAGGTGTTGACCAAGCACGGCCATTTTTCTTTTGTCCTAGGATCTTAAGTGGCAAGTATAATGGCAGTAGGCAAACCCACTTCAGAGCTGCAGACCTGAGTGGCCTTGAGAGTGGAATGATACCATGTTGACCTCCAAAACACAACATGTATGAGCTGCTGTTCCTCCCCATTCCTAACAACAGGAGACAGAAAGTTCTGAGAGAAACAGTGACCAAGGTCCCAAAATGTGGCTGCCTTCTGCTCTGGCTCCCTCCCTATATCCTACACCTCACCAGACATCTGATGCTACAGAGGACAGATGCTTCTACATCAAGTTGGAGAGTTCCTGTGCTAATGGGAAGAGCCAAGAGGAACCCAGGGACATAAGAAAGGTACTGATGAAATAGCACTGATGGGCTTTAAGCAGAGAAGTAACAAGAGCAGATGGTCATATTAAAAGGTAACTGGAGAAATATACAGGGGAAGGAGCCAAAAATAGCTACGGGGCATGCAGTGAAAAGGTGAGGGTCACTGTCCAGGTGAGAGGGGATTCAGATCAGTGTTGGAGAAGAAAAACAGATGAATTTGAGATTCACTGTGTACACCCACCCATATGAAGAGTTTTTCAATGCCAAACACTGTCCTTCAAAGGAGGTGTCTTATATTTGAACCTTGCAAAGTCTCAGATTACAGAATGATCTACAAAGTATTTTATTTAAAAAAAAATACAAAGTATTGTCTGGAGAAGACATGTTAGCCAGAACCAACAACAACTGTGTGCAGAGATAATCTGATACAACTGCTAAGAGAGGTGGGGCTGAGGAGGATAAAAATGGGGGGTGGGGGGGGGATAAAGTGAGAAGATTTAGTAATTATTCCTTGGGGTATTACTTCACAGTTGCATGTGGTAGATGTTACTGTCAAGCAATCTTTCAATGATCACTTGAAAAAAGTGACTCAGTCCATACTTAGGTTATGAGATCATAAATATATGTCAACAGAAAAAGTAAGGGAAAAAATTCTACCCTAATTCTACTTGTGGCTGGGACAGCATTATACACAGATTTAAAAAACACAGTATCTCAAGCAAGTTGGAGGGAAGGGAGGAGGAGGTGTTCTGGAAAACCATGTTACGTGACTCATCCCCGTGCTGACAAAACACTCAAGATGCATGGTGAAGAGCTGGAACAAAATTTTTACACGAAATAGTGGGAAAAATATTTCTAAATTTTAAATATATGTAACAAGGGGCGCCTGGGTGACCTAGTCAGTTGAGCGGCCGACTTCGGCTCAGGTCACGATCTCATGGTTCGTGAGTTCAAGCTCTGCAACGGGCTCTGCTGAGAGCTCAGAGCCTGGAGCCTGCTTCAGATTCTGTGTCTCCCTCTCTCTCTCTGCCTCTTCCCCCTCTCAATCTCTGTAAAAAATAAAACATATATATTGGGGCGCCTAGGTGGCTCAGTCGGTTAAGTGTCTGACTTCGGCTCAGGTCATGATCTCATGGTTTGTGAGTTCAAGCTCTGCATCGGGCTTGGTGCTGACAGCTCAGAGCCTGGAGCTTGCTTCGGATTCTGTGTCTCCCTCTCTCTCTCTGCTCCTCCCCTACTAGTGCTCTGTCTCTCTTTTTTTTTTTTTTTTCTGTCTCGGTCTTTGAAAAATAAATGTTAAAAAAATTTTTTTAACACAATAAACATATATACATATTTAATATGTAGATATTATATTTTATATACATAGATATTAAAAGTAGAAATTTGATTCTAGCCCTAAAAGTTTAGATTCCTATTGCCTAACCAACGGATATTTTTTTAAAAGTGTCTTTAAGAAAACCGTGGGATAGCTTAACTCCAGGGTCTCCTAATATTTGGATTTATGTGATATTGTGACTAGAACCCCTAAGCCTTGGCGATCTACTTGATGAGAAGAGTGAGGGAAAAAGAGACCAAAAAAGATCACTTCAGGTCTCTAACTTGAATCATCAGGTGAGTTTGAGTTCCACTAAAAAAAAAAAAAAAAAAAAAAAAAGTAGAAAGGGGAAGGAATGGTTTTGGGAATTGAAGCAAGGAATTAAGTTATGATTTGGGGCATGTCATTTGAGATGATAGCGAGGCAGACACCATCTGGTGTGGGGCAATGAGAAACCCAGGCACTACTGATGTGGAAGGTTGCTACAACCTTTCTCAAGGGCACTGTGGCAATATCTGTGCTATGTATTTGTGTATCTTCTGATGGAAGAGCTCTACTAAAGCTCCATTCACACATAAACGTAAACAAAAGTACCAGATGAGTGTTCGCTGCAGCCTTATCTACAAGGAATTTAAAAGTCCAACTATAGGCAATCGGTGAGTAAATCATAAACCAAACACCTCTTCAAACACTGATGTATAATAGAATCCAACCACATTGTTGAGTAAAAAGAGGAAGCTACAGAACAACATTCAGTGCAAGGTATCACTTTTGAACTAGGTACACATTTTTTATGTGCCTGTCTGTAAAACTATATTCTAAAATGTGCTCACATCTGAATGGTGAGATGTTAAATGATTTTTACCCTCATCTTTGTACTTTTCTATGTTGTTTGAGAGGTTGATTTAAAAAAACCGCAAAGCATACCATTTTTTAGAAGTCTATGAAGTTTTTTTCCCCCTTTTTCTTAAGTGTTTAAGAATTAGAGCACAATATAATCTTGGAGGTAAGCAATAAAAACAGGAGAAGACCACCCTGGCTGAGTACAGCTGGCTTTCAAATTTCAGGGCTGCATAAGTAGAAACACATTGTCAGGGTTGGAGCACCATCCCAGGCTTGAGACCAAACAATTAGGCTAGAGAAGTTAGTCCGTACAGACTTATGCCTGTAATTTGATTATTCAAATGAATAGGGTGACTGGGTGTTTAACGGGTCACTCCCAGAACTGGTTTCTGAACCCTGACCCAGGGATTGAGTATGATATCGTGATTTAGGACCAGTTATTGTAAGACCACATCTTAAAGATTAGTAAATTACACAGAAAACAGACTGGAGAAAAACAATTAGATAGCCTGACTACAATAAAAGTATTTCCCATAAGAAAGATAAAAAAAAAAATAGAAAGATAGGAGAGAGGTCAGCCTCTCCCTTAAAGCAAATAAACCCAAAAGACAAGAGGGTGATAAAAGAAAACACCAAGCACTGTGTTAGTGTTGAGGCTATAAAAATCACAAGGTAGTACCTGCCCTGATGTTATGGTGTCACAGACCGGGATAAACAAATAACTACAAAACTCAGCTAAGCAACATGTGGAAGGTACACAAGAGTATGCAGCCAGAGGAAATAAATAATTGTCTTTGATGGGGAAAGCCAGTTAATCTAGGCTGGGCAGATGGATGGGGAGAATGGAAAAGGAAGCACGGTAGGCATTCCCGGCATGGGAAGAACATGCCAGCGGCATGGGAGTAAAAAGCAGAGAGAGGCAGTAGATTATACAACTGGTGACACACGTGGGACACTCGGGTAACGGAAGGCTTTGCTTAGGACACTAAAGTGTTGGAACATTACTCTGTAGTGAAGAAGACACTAAAAATTTTACCAAGGGAGCACAACATAGCCGGACGTGTTTTAGATGGATCATTCTGGCAACAATGTGGACTCAAGAGACGAGAGAATAGCTGAAGGGCACTGAGACCCAGCAAAGAACAAATTTAGCCGCAAACTAATTAATACTGGCACCAGAAGTGGTTATAGAAGAATGAGCGCAGCAGAAAATTGGATTGGGGAACTAGGAGGCCGACTTAAGAAACATGCACTGAACATAAGCAACGAACCAAGACATGAAGTGAATGCTTGTACATTTGCAGAGTGCTAGAATTCAAACTTCAAATTACAGGAGTCCCTGAAGGAGAAAAAAAATGAATAATTAATAAACAAGGAGTGTAGTTGAAAACCTGAAAAATTTAAAAGAAAGGAGACTGGTAATAGAAAGGGTCACCATTGTCTCAAGAAAAAGGAAAACAGCAACAGCACCAAAAAGACACAAATTTAAATTCGTTTAGTTTTTTGTGGGGGTGGGGAGAGCTCTAAGCTTCCCAAAGAAAGGATAGATATTTAAAGAGTCAGAATCAAGGGGCGCCGGGGTGGCTCAGTCAGTTAAGCATCGACTTGGGCTCAGGTCATGATCTCATGGTTTCCGAGTTCCAGCCCCGCACTGGGCTCTGTGCTGACCGCTCAGAGCCTGGAGCCGGTTTCGGATTCTGTGTCTCCTCTCTCTGCCCCTCCCCCAGTCACACTCTCTAGCATGCGCTCTCTCTCTCTCTCTCTCTCAAAAATAAACACTAAAAAATTTTTTAATAAAATAAAAATAAAGAGTCAAAATCAAGAAAGATTAAGGTGACAACTCCCTGATGAAAGACAGGATGTGATTTGCTTGGCAACAAAGACTCTTCCAGAACTGTGGGGTGGCAGTTAAAAAAATATTTTTTTCACCTAACCGTCTTTTCTTCAGAGAACAATGAAAGGAGAAACCCAGAAGTCTAGGTCTGAAAGTAAAAGAAAACCTTGTAATTTAGAGCTGCTGCTGGCAAAAGCTACATCATACTGCTACTGTGATGAAAAGACAAACAGGTAACATGACACATGAAGAAGAAAACAAGAGACCAAAGCAAGGTAACTCGACCAATAAACAACGGAAGCAGGCACAATCCACAAACTACCTTATTTTTCCCGGTGGAAAGTCAAAAATTACTGCTTTACAGAAAAACATAAATTGATCACAATCAGGTTGGAAAAAGTCTGTGGTAAGTTCAATACTAACATCAATTCTTTGTGGCTCCTCAAAAACCTATGAGTATACATATCACCTTGTTACCAACATTTCAGGCACTTTCATAATACACACAGCAGGAATTAATGTTTCACTACTTCCCAAGAAATAATATGATTCATCTGTGCCTTAACCTCAGTAAATTTCACATACACTTTGTTAAAGTTTAAATCTAAAACTAAAACCGAGTTCATTTCTGATGCTCTTGAAAATACTACCTATCCTATTTAAGAAAAGGACCAGCAGATGACAAAAACCAACACCGAAAAGAAAATTATTCTTTTAAAAAAAATTTTTTTTAATGTTTGTTTATTTTTGAGAGAGAGAGAGAGAGAGAGAGAGCATGAGCGGCAGAGAGGGCGACACAGAATCCAAAGCAGGCTCCACACAGCACAGAGCCAGACATGGGGCTCAAACCCACGAACTGCAAGATAATGACCTAAGCCAAACTCAGACACTTAACTGAGTGGGACACTGAGCTGGGACACTAAGTGGGACACTTAACTGAGTCAGACACTGACTGAGCCACCCAGGTGCCCAAAGAAAATTATTCTCATTTATCAAGGGCTTTTAAAGAGTCAGATATCATTAATTTAGATGAGATCTTATAAGACAAATTGGCAAAATATTAAATACTTGTTAGTGATAAGATCGTACCTTAAATTTTTGTCATAAATGTTGTTACTATTTTTACAATTAAAAACAATAAAACTAGAAAAAGCCAAAACACAAATATTTAGCTATACCGTTTATAACTATGAAGACAGAAACATATACATTAATAATGACTGAAAGGGAATTTGCAGACATGAAAACATGTTCAGTTCTGTTTCTGGGAAGCTGTGTATGTTTATAATATAAAAATTTAATGAAAACCTGACATACAAAAAGATTCATAGTTGGCCCTGTAAAAATGAAATATACCATTTTTCTTATACAAGAGTGAATAATAGTTAAGTAGTAAGGCTATATATATGTGATAACTATTTTTACTAAATTATCTAGTCAATTCAATTAATAATGGTGAAGAAACCAATCGAACTGATTTTGTTAAGTTAATGATTTCTAATTATTTTAGCCATAATTACATATTTGTCATCAATCAATGGTATATGCATTCAAAAATTTTAAATAACTCTACATCAGTGGTTTAAATATTTTTGTAAAAACAGAATTCTATCTTCAAAAACATTTATGAGGAATTCCTTGTATAAAAATAGATAAGACTGTAGAGTCCAATTTGAAATGCACTGCTTTCCCAATTATAGATTTACCAGACTAATACATATGTGATTGTTTTAGTTCCTCGAGAGGGCCTCACTATGCTCTCTGAAAGGGGGAAACAGATTTCTATTAATAACATGTTATGTATTAAAGCTTCCCATAAGCACAGTTAATTTAGTCTAAGATTGTAGCTGCTCTTTTCCCCCTATAGAACTTCTGTTTAACTACAGAATTCTTTTTTTATAAACTGAAAAGGGAGGGAAGCCACTAGAAAAAAAAAAAAATTGGCAAAAGAAATGATTCAAGTACAGGAAAAGAAATGCAATGGCCTTTAAACTACTAAAAAGATACTCAACTTCCCTCATACCAAGATAAATGCTAATTAAAACACTGAGCATTTTTTACCCATCGGACTGATGAAACACTCAACACCGTTGCTGAGGTTGTGAAAAAACGGGCATTTTTATACGTTGTTGGTGGGTGCGGTGGCATACCAAGAGTGGGATGGTGGAAAGAGACCATGCCAGGTGCCCACAATAAGAAAGAACATTGTCTATAGAGATTTTACAAACCAAAACTTAAAGTAGACTTGCTTATCATCATGTGCCAGCAATTTTTTTTTAAAATACAAGCAATGAAACATTCCCTAAAATAATCTTTTGTTGTTCCTAATTCTAAATAATTGCTGTGGTTGCTGTTGTGTGTTAAAAACATTATGCAAGCTCAAATTAGACATTTGTATTACTTATTTCTTAAACACTGAATTACATATGGAAGTTGATTTGGAGAACTCCCAGTTTAGCCTCTGATATACATGGGCTCAATGCTACATATTCATTTCAGAAATTAAGTCTGTAACGTTTTGAAATGGTTCCACTTTAGTACAGTTTGTCTTGAGCCCTATGATATACTACATATTCCGGTATTTAAACAATAGATTCCAAATAAACAAGGACAGCTGTATGCTATTTCTCCTTTCTAGGTTATCTTTTTTTTTCCTGGTAGGAAGTTTTAGATGAGTTAATCAGGCCCAAAAATACTTCCAGACAGCTGGAATCAGCGTCGCACAATGAACAATAAAACACAAAGCTTTAAAAACAGTTATTTAAAGACCAGTGCACGGAAACTGTGGTTAAGGTCATTAACTACACAACAACAAAATGTAAGGAAATGGACATTTCAAAGAAAAAAGAATCACATTTTGAAGAATGGTAGGAGAGACAACAAAGATGTTGCTATTACTAGAAGAAATCAAAAGGGGCAATGTTTATTTGAATGCCTGTTTACACACTAGCGGATCAAGTTTGCAATCATTAAGTCATTTTCTCTGACACTGCAGAACAAGAAAAACTTCAGGAGTTGGTTTGTTTTTTTTTTAAATTTTTTTTAATGTTTATTTTTTATTTTTGAGAGAGAGAGAGAGACAGACAGACAGACAGAGAGAGCAGGGCAGGGGCAGAGAGAGAGAGAGACAGACACAGAATCCAAAGCAGGCTCCAGGCTCTGAGCTGTCAGCACAGAGCCTGACGCGGGGCTGGAACCCACAAACTGTGAGATCATGACCTGAGCCGAAGTCGGATGTTCAACCGACTGAGCCACACCCAGGTGCCCCCCTTTTTTTTTAATCAAATGTAATAGAAATTTAAGATGAATTTTCTGGCAGAGATACTTTAGTATAAACATTTTCTATAATATTCCATTTATTTTATTTTTAATTTACTTTTACTAGCATGATTATATATTCAAATGTTCAATAAAATAATTTGTTTCCATTTTGTTTCTACCATTATTATAGTTCATTTCATGGTTATTACTGAAAATAATTTTATCATATAGAAGAGGGATGTATTCAAAATTACCTGCTCCAGGCATCAAATATACCAGGTTTGCCGCTGCGGAGTATAAAATGATACAACCAGGGCGTAAGAAAAACAAAAACAAAACAAAACCAGGGACAGTTAGAGTTATAGTTACATAATAACAAACAGAAACACCGGGGGGCTAAGCCAGAAATTAATAAAAATGGTTACCTACCATGGAAGTGGTGAAAGAGGTAAGGTAGGGGGTAGAGACAGAAAATGGAAGTAAAATTCTAACTCTACTTTTTAATATAGTTTGACTTCTGAACCATTCAAATGTTTTTATACATTCAAGAGAATAAAACTAAGTAAAAAAAAATCTAAATAGGCAAACCTTAACGCTGAAAACAAGTGGAAATAAACCAATTTAACTGCATATCAGGTTGGTAACGTAACCACATGAAGACAAAAAATATTTCAAGTCACTTTTGAATATAGTACTCTGGCATAAATACTGGGACATAGTCTAAGGATAACAAAATTACAAAGAAGTCTTCAAGTTCACGTGACGGTTGAAGTATTAATATTAGTTCATGTAGTTTTGAACCTATTTTATTTGTACTGTTAGATAAAACAAATAGGTAGTTATGGAAATGATATTAGGAACCCAAGGTATTTGGTGGAAGACAGAAAACACCACAGTGGATTGTGGTATTAAATCTGCACAGATATCAACATGAAACCATGGCTTTAAAAATATACATGCATATACAAACATAACTAGGAAGGTAGTATATATACAAGACCTAATTATATCCACTACAGGTAATGGCATCCCAATAGCAATGAACATCTCTAATGATCAGATCTGGGTTTTTTTTTTTTTTAAGTTTATTTATTTTGAGGGAGGGAGAGAGAGAGAGAATGAATGAATGAATGAATGAGGGGAGGGGGAGGTAGAGAGAGAGGGGGAGAGAGAGAGAGAGAGAGAGAGAGAGAGAGAGAGAGAGAGAGAGAATGAGAGAATCCTAAACAGGCTCCGCACTTTCAGCACAGAGCCCCAAGTGGGGCTCAAATTCACGAACCATGAGATCATGACCTGAGCCAAAACCAAGAGTTAGACATTTAACCAACTGAGCCACCTGGGCACCCCATCTAATGCTCAGATCTTGCTTTCTAAATACCCTCTCCATTAAAAGGAACCAAGGCTCCAGCAGGGAAAGTATAAGTGAGCCTAGGTCATTATGATTTTCTGAAAAGTAAGGAAAAAAACTAATGAAAGGCTGTCAAAAAAGCATATGAGCCAGCTTTGAGAGGCTCTCACCAGCCTCTTGAGAGAATGTGAACACCAAAAAGAATAACAGCTATAACTGTTTATAACAAATTGAATAAATAAAAAATCCGTGAGTAAATAATGATACTCTAAAAAGAGAGGGGGCGGGGGGAAGAGCACATGTGTAACCAGTGGTAGAGACTATAACACCAATCCCCTATCCTCAAAACTTCACATTAAAAGAAGTAAGGATTTATTCTGCCTTTCGGGGAAAGAACTGATGTTCATTTCCAGCAGAAAAGGAAAAGTTCCTTACATTAGTGAACATGTAGAAGAAATGACAGATTTAGCTATGAAATAATTGGTTCAGGCGAGAATCATCGACAGATGATAAGCCATTTGGTATGAAATTATTACCTCACAGATTACTTGCTAATTTCAGATGGGAAAAGTATACTGTGACACAGAAAAGATCAAATTGAGTATTGTTAATAGTCTAACAATCTGACGTCCTCCTAATGCAATACAATATTAAGTTTACAGTACCACCTGTAATGTG
This sequence comes from Acinonyx jubatus, assembly GCF_027475565.1. NCBI lineage: Eukaryota > Metazoa > Chordata > Mammalia > Carnivora > Felidae > Acinonyx > Acinonyx jubatus. The sequence continues at coordinate 95,408,755 of NC_069381.1, read as the reverse complement.
TCCATATTCTAGTCCAAAATTTTAATCTGAATAGAATCAAGCCGTTAGACTTATGTTCCAGTTTACAGGAATTATAAAGGATAGAGGAACAAGATAAATGATACTACAAAGAAACAATCAAATAGAGAAATTAGAATATTCTGGTTTCTTTTTTTTTTTTCTTCAACATTTATTCATTTTTGAGAGACAGAGAGACAGAGTGCGAGCTGGGGAGGGGCAGAGAGAGAGGGAGAACACAGTCCAATGCAGGCTCCAGGCTCAGAGCTGTCGGCACAGAGCCCGAAGCGGGGCTCAAACTCAGGAGCTCTGAGATCATGACCTGAGCCACCCAGGCGCCTCGAATATTCTGGTTTCTTAAAAAGTCAGTGCTCCCTTGCAAAACAACACAAAACCAGAAGAAGTATGAAGATGTTCTAGAAAAAAAGAGAGAGGTATAACATCCAAAGGCAACATAAGATCCTGGAATGAATTCTGCCCAGGAAGGAAAAAAAAAAATCTTTATAAAACACTGAGATAATCAGGAAATCAGAATATGGCTTGAATAGTAAGGGATATTAAGAAATTATTGTTAGAAAAACACAGCTGCCAAAACAGAAAGGCTAGGTTTTATTTTTTTTATTTTTAATGTTTTTATCTCCCAAAAATTTCTCAAGAGAAGAATCAAGTGAAGGTGAGGTATGGAGAAATGCAAGATGAAAGCAGACATCACGAAAGTAGAAAAAGATTAAATAATGTGAATAATTATGAAATATGAGGGAAAGAGAAGGGTGCAATTCAGAAGTCTGTCATATCATGTAAGGAAACATTCAGCTGCAGCTTTAACAGCGAACCAATTCTTGGTCAAACTCTGTAGGGGCACTGCTGTTGAAAGTAATGCCTATAAGCCTGGTATTCTAGGACTGAGCCTCAAAATTTGAAATAATAACAATATAATCTCACATCAGTATAATAATAATTTCCAATTAGTGCATTTAAGTTCCTTAAAAGCACTAGAGTAATAATTTATTTCTTTATTTTTCATGGTCTGTATTAAAAAGTAAGGTAAAGGTATTCAATAAATTATTTAAAAAAATTTTTTTTTAACATTTATTCATTTTTTGAGAGACAGAGACAGTGTGAGTGAGGGAAGGACAGAGAGAGAGGGAGACGCAGAACCCGAAGCAGGCTCCAGGCTCTGAGCTGTCAGCACAGAGCCTGACACAGGGCTCGAACTCACGAACCGTGAGATCATGACCTGAGCAGAAGTCGGATGCTTAACTGACTGAGCCACCCAGGTGCCCCTCAATAAATTATTTGTGATTATTTTGTTCAGATATCAAAAAAATTAAACATATATAGTTATAAAATTTTAAAATACTATTGCTACTAAATCTAAAAGTCAGAGTTAAAACTACCATATATGTGTGTGTGTGTGTGTGTGTGTGTGTGTTCCATATATATATATATTTCTACTAATGTTATTTGTATACTAAAAGAAACATACTATTTAAAAAGTTAAATTGTTAGAAAGATTTAGAAGGTTAAATTACCAGAAAGGTTTATTCCTACTTTAAGAAATCTCTTCTCCTATATTATATTGAAAACTAAAAATGGATATCTTGATTAGCTATTATGTGGCAGCAAAGAAGCAGAAGATATTCCTAGTTCCCCCAAATGGTTGGAGAAACAATAGTATGGAGGATAGGATATGTTAATTTTATAATGCTGACCTCTAGGTTACATTTTAAAAATATACACCAAAAATATTTGGTGATATTTTCTTCTTCACTGGAATTTGAAAAATCAGTAAAACATGACTCAGAACTTAATAGATCTTTGATAAGTCAAAATTTCTAAAGAGAGAAAAAAAATACTAGACAAACTAGTATTGCTCATAAGTTTTCTCAAAAATTCTCTAAAAAATCGTAATTTCTTGCTTTTGTCTCATATTTATGGTCACTTAAGAGCAACTTGTTATGAGAAAACATCTTAATATAGTTTAATCTCTTATAGCTAGCAATCTCAGACTATAATAAAATTGACTACCACTGAAATATCAAAGAAAAAGAAATTATCATTAATTTTCCTGTGGTAATGGTATTACAAAAGGAAATGCATGCTAAATAGTTGGGAATATTTTAGGAATGCAGCATCATGAAATTTGCAGTTTGCCTTGGAAAGGTTTGGCTAAACACTCAGAGGTGAAGAGTATGGAATCTAGGTGATGGTTATATGGGTGTTCATTGTCCTATTATTCTCAAGTTCATTGCAGCTTTGAAAATCTTCATAAGAAGCAGTTGAAAAAACAGAAAATTCTTTAGTAAATACAGTATTAATTAATCCTAGCAATATGTATTTCACCAGAACCCATAATTCACAAAAAAAGTTAAGAACTCATTCTAAGTTCCCTGCCATTCTGACATTAGAAATCAGTCTTTCATCTTTAATTTCCCTCAGTCAGAAGCAAAAGAACAGTCAGCAGCATCTTCCCCAGGCTAGCCAAATGGCTGCCCTAGAGATGCAGCTTTTCTCAGCGAAGGAATTTTCTTCTACCTGACTGCCACTTGACCTCAGCTCAATATCCTCTAACGCCCAAATTCATGTAAATACAGTTGTAATGAAAGCTGAAAGTCATTTTCTAAACCCTCTGCTTGGCACCAAGATTTATACCCTGGCTTTTAACTTAAATAACATAATATAACACAGCCTTTATAACCCTTCCTCCCTATTTATCATGCTCTTCTTTTGGGGGTGGGGGGGATGTCTCATCTACCCGTAGAACTTCTCTAACCATCACTTGTGTGCTAATAATTCCCTAGATGATACCTACTTCCAAACTCTTCAGCCTACTGAATGTTCTTACCTGGGTTTCCCAAAAGTTCGTCAAAACCAGCAAGTCCAAATGTGAATTCAATTCATCACCCCTCCTCCACTACCAAAAACTACATAACTTGCCATAGAGGCCAAACTAGGTCATCAATCTTGGCTCTTTTCAAGTCAATAGTAACAAATTGCAACAGTGAGTTACAGTAACTAATACACAGTACTGTGTACCTAGCACCGTCCTATGCACTGTACTTATATTAATTAATCCTCACAACATTCTTCTGAGGTAAATATTGTGTTTCTCTTCATATTACAGATGAGGAAATGAGGCACTGAGCGGTTTAGGAATTTGCCAAAGTTTACAAAGCTATTAAGTGGTAGAGAGTTAGCATTTGAACTTCAATGCTTTGGCTCTAGAGTCTGTTTCCGTTAATGTTACCCTTCCCCCTCCATCACCAAATACTACTGATTTCATCTAAATAGTTCTCAAACTCCGTCCTCTCCATTTTAATGACAACTACCCTGGATCCAGGTCGCTATCCTCTTTTGCCTAGTTAAACCAACAGCTTCCTAAATGGACTCCTGGCCACCAGCTTTGTGGTCCAGTGTAGCCAGGGTGATTTTCCTAAAATACAAATCTCATTATATCACACCTCTGCTTTCATGCAGAACCTTCCAGGGGCTTCCAAGTGAACTAAGACTAGCAGTCAAATCCTTTACTATGGTTGGTGTGGCCTCCAGTTTTCCTCTTTAGCCTCAGCTCCTCTGTAGTTCCCTCTCCACACTCCATACCCACTGTAATTCTTACATTCCTCAGAATGTTCTTCTCCTAGGGTTTTGTGGGTGATGCTCTCTGTCTCTCCGGAGCACTCTTCCTCCAACCACTGGTCTGGCTATTTCTTGCACACCTTTTAGATCTACATTCATGTGTTTACATGGACATCGTTTCTTTAAAGAAGTCCCTCAATCTCCCAATTGTAAGTTCACTGCCTCTCTTATTTGATTCCCAAGGAACAAATATACGTGCACACGTGCCTTATCACACTGTACTGTAACTGCCCAATTACTTGTCTGTCTCACTCCCTGAACTGCACCCATTAGAAGAACAGGGACATCGTAGCAAAAGCTCAATAAATACTGAAGAACAAGATGCAACAGAGCTTAAAGCCTTTGTCAAATAAAACAACCATCTTGATCTAATCATTTTCTTCTTCATAAATCTCATAAACCTCATCTTCGGGAATATTCTAATCTAGCCACTTATTTTTAATGATCTTCTGCATCATTCAAATTATTTCCATTAGTCACTTACCTTCTCCAAACTTTAAACTGTAATAGTTAAGCGAAGACTAGAGAGAGAGAGAACACAGTTGAACAACATCTATCTTTTAATCTCTATATGCAGCTTTCAAAAGAACCCTTTTACAAAGCAATTGCCCCAGACTCTTCAAAAATGTCAATGTCATGAAAGGACAAAAAGAAAAAGAAAAAAAGCAGGAAGACTGATCTAAATTAATAGACTGAAGAGTCAGGACAAGTAAAGCAAATGAGATTCTTCTTTGGATCCTAGGTTTTTTAAAAAGGGAGAAAGAAAAAAAAAAGGAAAAAAGCTCTAAAGGATATTTTTGAAATAACAGGGGAAATCTGAACATAGCCTGCATATTAAGCACTTTTATTGTCTCATTCTTACACTTCTTGAGTGTGCAAATGATATTGTGGTTATGTAGGAAAATGTCCTTCTTCTTAGGAGATACATGCTGATATATCTGGAGTATCATAATGTGTGCATCTAGCTTACTTTATTTTTGTAAGAGAAAGATTGAGTAGAGCAGGGGAGGGGCAGAGAGAGAGGGGGAGACAGAGAATCTGAAGCAGGCTCCAGGCTCTGAGCTGTCAGCACAGAGCCCGATGTGCATCTTGAACTCACGAACTATGAGATCATGACCTGAGCCAAAGTCGGACGCTTAACCGACTGAGCCACTCAGGTGCCCCTCGAGTAATTTACTTTAAAATATTACATAGGGGCACCTGGGTGGCTCAGTCGGTTAAGCGTCCGACTTCGGCTCAGGTCATGATCTCACAGTTCATGAGCTCAAGCCCCGCATTAGGCTCTATGCTGTCAGCACCCACATGGATCCTCTGTTCCTCTTTCTCTCTGCCGTTCCCCTGTTCATTCTCTCACTCTCTCTCGATACATAAACTTTAAAAAATTTAAAAAATATTACCCACACATATACACATACACACACATGAAAGAGATAAAGCAAATTTGGCATAGGTTAAAGATTAAGCCAAAAGTATATGGACACTCAATAGCTCTTCTTTTCCCGTTTTGTAGGTCTGAACTTAAAAAAAAAAAAGTTGGGGGAAAAGGGCTATCATTTTTTGAGTGGCTAAAGTGGGCTGGACACCAGCCTAAGATATTTACATGTATGAAATTAATTCTCACAAAACCCCTTGTGCGTCTTACCTTCGAATTAGTATTCTTACCCACATTTGATAGTTGAGTAGCCTGAGGCACTGAGAGGTTAAGTAGCTTAAAAAGTCACACAACTAGTTGTATCACTGAGGTGAGGGGGGAAAAAAAGCACAGCCTCTAAGAGGACAGAAGGTGAAAAGAAACACACAAGTAACTATAAAGACAACGCAGCACGGCTGGAACTCAGAGGGGAGGAAGAGTTAGCAAAGTCCCTGATACAGCACGCATGCCTCCTGGTTTTCCATCCCGTGTTCTTTTGCGGAGCTGTGGACAGGACAGAAGAATCTGATACCAGGTTAGAAGACAGCCTGGAACAGCCATCTTTGTGGAGTAGAGACTAGATGAAACTTCCAAGCCTATTACGTTAAAATGGTCAAATCCAAAGGGGCAATGAAGACACATGAAAGAAAGCAAAATTGATTAAGAACTTGGTAATTCAGGAACAGAAGTGAGAATAAAAAGACACACTGGATGGATGTGACAGGAAACAATGACGACTGATTTCTTTTCATATAAGATTTTGCATAAAATCAAAATGTGACTACTATTAGTACTGGATGTTAAGGTTAACACTAGGTGGGGGCACCTGGGTGGCTCAGTCTGTTAAGTGCTCAACTCTTGATTTTGGTTCAGGTCATGATCATGTGGTCATGAAGTTGAGCTGAGGCCCAAGTCAGGCTCCACAATGGGTGGGGAGCCTGGCTGAGATCCTCTCTCTCCCTCTGCCCCTACCCCCCCATCCCCACCTTTCTCTTAAAAAAAAAAAAAAAAAAAAAAAAAACTAGCATTAAATGCAAAATTTTTCTTAAAGCTGGCTACTAAAATGTTTGAGGTATAAGCACGCAGAGCATATGTAGGCTCCAGCACAGTGATTTATCACAGCCAAGAATTATATAATTAAACACCCACCCCACCCCCTTATCTAACACAAAAATCCAGAAACCTGAACAGGACACTAAAGAAATTCTTTAAAAAAAAAAAAAAAAAAAAGCCTTAAGACTACACAGTAGTGTTGGGGCACCTGGGTGGCTCCGTCGGTTGGGCGACCGACTTCAGCTCAGGTCATGATCTCACAGTTCATGAGTTCAAGCCCCGCGTCAGGCTCTGCACTGACAGCTCAGAGCCTGGAGCCTGCTTCTGATTCTGTGTCTCCCGCTCTCTCTGCCCCTCCCCCACTCATGCTCTGTCTCTGTCTCAGAAATAAACATTAAAAAAAATTTTTTTTTAAAAGACTACATAGTAGTGTCTACAGAATATACACAGACACTTATAAATAATAGCATAAGAAAGTATATTTTAAAACATCTAAAATAGTTTAATAAACAAAATGATATCCCCTATGTTAATTTATAAACACTTATGGTTTACATTTCTATCACGTCTGCTAGAATTTGGGCTTCTTCAAGGTGGGAACCATGCCTGGTTCATTTCTATAACCCTAGTATCTAAAGCAGAGATAGGTATATGGTATGCAGTCAAACGTTGCTGATTTTATATGCTTATAGAGCTTACACTCGGAGAACTGAGAAAAATAAAGTCTCAGTATATTCATTCATATTGTGATCATTTTGTAACATGCATTTTAACATTTCTGCTAAAAAAATAAACATCAAATCCCAAAGTTAATATGCTTGAAGTATTAAAGTCCGAACTGACCATGTTTATTCATTTCAAACCACAGATACTAGCTATCATAAAACAGGCATGAATTTATCATCCTCTTCCAAAGCTGTAACAATTATGACAAACTTTACCCATAGTCATTCAAGTTCTATAGCATGTGTGCCGAAACCAGTTAACACAACAGAAATGAGACTGCTATCCTTAGAAAGACCTACTGGCAAGACTGGTCCTTGGCTGGCCTCTGGGAACGTGGATTTAGGGAGGGTGCCCACCATTCCCTGGTAAGAGTGTCTCATTGTGCCTGTTTGTGAAAACAATGTGGTTCAGGATGAACATGTGCTTTCGCTCTGGCAGTCTAGAATTCTGGTCCGTGCTAGGCAGACGATACCTATGTGACCAGCCCCCATAAAAACTGGGCACTGCCTCTGATGGGCTTCCCCAGTAGGCAATATCTCACATATGTTGTCATAACTCAAGGCTGGAAGAATTAAGGGCATCCCATGTGACTCCAGTGGGATCATGAACCTGGTTTCCTCAGACTTTGTGCCATGGGCCTTTTCCTACTGCAGGAATAAATCATAGCTATGAGTAGGACTGTATGCTGCGTCTTTAAGTCCTAGCAAATCACCGAATCTGCGAGCGGTTTTGGAGACCCCTGACACAAGCAAGCTCTATCAGATAGTAGTCCCATTGTTTGGTGATAATGAACATTATCAAACATTTAACACATTTCCATAAAAAGTCATAACAAAAAGAAATTTAATAGAAGCCATTAAGATTTTGCCTTCAGACTGTGTTTTACAATAATTACTTCTATCCAGTGGTTAATACAGGCTTCCCTCACGGGATAAGGAAGTAAAAAGATAATTAATTATGAGAAATTCAATCAAACTTTAAGCTATGAACCAAGTCTCAAGCCTCCAAAGTAACGGAATTATTCTTAAGAAATCTCCTTTCGATCCCAACCCAACTTCAAGAAGTTTATATAAACCCCAAAGGGCATATATCTAGAATGGGTTTCTGGAGCGCAGAGATTACATTTTGAAAGAAACATTCCTGAGGCTTTTGTTTCTGTTTGCATAGACAGGATTAGGGTGATGTCGGAAATCATCAACACTCTCCCCCCCTCCCCCACTTTTTTTTTTCCTCCTAAAATGATGTGTGGCTCACAGTAATGGGAGAAACAAACTGTTGCTGATTCCTTGGAAGAAATAAAATTTGGAGACAGAATATATTCAACAATTGTTTAGCTGCCTCCTGCATTCTATATTTCAATTTATAAATAAGCATTGACATTCATTTAATAAGATAACAAGCACTCTTTGTACCAAATAATAAATAAAATTCTAAATAAACTTAATTACTTTTTAAATTAAAATGGTTAGATTTAAGATCCCTTTAGAGACAATATACAATACGCATTTTTATCTATCACAGGAAAATGTATTTGACCTAACAAGCTTCACAGCAATTTTACTTGGAAATAATTCTGCTAGCTATGAGAAAGATTAGGTGCTTTGTCAAAACTCTAAATCACAGTATGAACACAGGCAACTTAATATGTAGGAATAGGGATTTGCAGTTCTGATTGTGGGTGAAATGCTTCAATATCTAATCAAAAAGCTAAGTTTAAGATCCAAATAATTATGCTTTTATTGTACAATATATAAACGTGTAAGAAAAAACACAGCAAGGTTCCTTTTTGATAGGATTTTAAGTACTCTGCTTTCCCCAACTACCAAACTAAAATCAAGTATGAGGCCAATCATAATGTTCAGTGGGAAGCCGTTGCTTTTATAAGTAAAAAATATCTGGTTACTACTGTTGAACGTATAAAGCCATACTCTTAAGAAATATCAACGCACAGGGAACCAGTCAAGTTGAACACAGTGGATGGAAACTAGCCAAAAATCTAAAACTCCATTCATTCACTTATTCAGACAACATGAATGAACCATTACGGGGGTGATCTTTGCCCTCTGGGAGCAATGTGAGAGGTGTATGTCTTTGGTGTTCTTTCAGGAGCCGGGAAGATGGACTTGGGAGTACACAAGAGGAAGCGGTCAAATGTTGGAAGTACCGAAGGATGTGAAAGCAGAAGAAAATTTTCCATGCACCATTAAACTGCATAGAACCATTAAAGGGTTAAGAGAAAGGGAATTAGAAGGATCAAATTTCTGTTGCAGATATCCATCATGGACCTAAAATACACTGGGAGGAATCAGACAGCTGTGATTTTGAGTCCGGCCTCTGTCATTTATTTACTAGCTAGGTAAGTAGCCCTGAGCAATTTACTTAGGTCTGGGCCCTGACTTTCCTTATCTGTAAATGAAGATAATATCTATTCTACACGGTTGTTTAAGGATTAAATGAGATAATGAGATAATCATGTAAATGGTCTGGCATACTGGCACAGAGAATGCATTCAAAAAAGGTCAGATCACTTCTGGAGGTCACATACAGGTAAAAAAACAAACAACTTTAGTTAAACTGTGAAATTTAATTGCTTTTTAATGTAACGAACTTCTTGACTGACTTTAGACAAACGTTTGAGAAGAGACCATAAAATTTATATCCTAGTTTTCATTCGCTCTTTCTTTTTATTCAAAACTCTCCATCAAGCCTTGCTACTACCACTTTACAGGTTAAACAACAAATGTCATGTCAAAAAACCCAAACATTCCCAAACATTACTCGTATCATTCAGATATCACAACAGAACGATAAACATCCGCGGCCTGTGGGAATCTGTCACAATGAGATCACAACTTTTCTTGCCATTTTTACCAAAAGAAATGGTTTTCTCAAAACTTCGCATGGTTTCGTTTTACCACTGTGACGGTCTACTGAAGAAAAACTTGGATTCAGAGCCCCAAATCAACATCTACCTGAAAAACTCTATTGTAACCAGACCAGATTTACTTATAATGATGCATAATAGACACTCACAAATACAGGCAAAGGTTGGCAATTAGGGCACTGACCTAGAACTACTAGATGTCAGAATTTATAGGAGACTTCCTCTCTTACTTGTTCCTCAGATTTTACATTTTAGCATTATGCTTTGCCATCTTTCATATCATGGAGGTAAATTCTATGTTTGGCATTTGGATCTGTGGTTTAAGAAAACGACAGTGGGAATACAAATGCTTTGTGCACCATCATTAAGCAGACCGCTCGGAAGAGGACAGAATGAAGAGAACAAGCTTTAAAAATTTTCAACATTATGCCCCCAAAGCATATTTTCATTCCCCTTCCTTACAGATGTAACAAACAGAATTTTCCGAGGAAACACAGTTAAAAGAACAAAGAGAACTGGGGATGGCTTCGTAGAGAGTAATTCTCTCCCAAATTTTCAAACAGAGCACTCAAAATTATTTACATCTTTAAATGTTTGTTGCAGTAATAGAGTTAATTATGCTCTCTCCAACGCCTGCAATTTACAATTAAAGCCAAATAAAGACAGATCTTAACATTTCATTTTTAAGTCTTTGAGTTGTCAGAATAGAAGATTAATGTGTTTAAACATCTGCAAAGGAGGACTTTGATTTAAAAATCGAACACTTGACACACAGGAAGACTTTTCTTTATGATGAATCCCTTAATCCCACAAAGACAGACAAATCATTTTTACCCATTCTGTCTTGCCCTAAGAATCATTATTTTATTGATCTTAAATTTGAGATCATCTTTTGCCATTTAAGTATTTTCAAATTAAAGTTTATAATTTAAAACTTAAACTTTTAAATGTACTTAAAGTATAAATGGCTTCCAACTTTAAAGAGAAATAGAGAAGACTAAAGGGGAAGTTTTTTATTTTTTTTTAATTTATCATGCATATAAAACAAGGCCAGAAAATTCAAGCCAGGAATGTCACTCTCCTACAGTTGTGTGAGGTGGCTCCGGGGAGGGTGTAATGGAGATAATTATGTGCAACGCTACTATAACTTTATTTTTTTAATGTTTATTTATCTTGAGAGCATGCCTGTGCACACACAAGCAGGGGAAGGGGAGAGAGAGGCAGAGAGAAACTCAAGCAGGCTCAGCACCGCCAGCACAGAGCCCTAGGTGGGGCTCAGTCTCATGAACCCTGAGATCGTGACCCGAGCCGAAATCAAGAGTCAGACGCTTAACCCACTGAGCTACCCAGGTGCCCACTCAATGCTACTGTAACTTTAAAACTCATGGGGCACCTCGGTGGCTCAGTCGGTTAAGTATCTGACTCTGAATTTCAGCTCAGGTCACGACCTCAGGGTTGGCGAGTCAGACCCCAGCGCGGGGCTCTGTGCTTACAGCTTGGAGCCTGGAGCCTGCTTCGGATTCTAAATCCCTCTCTTTCTGTCCCTCCCCAGCTGTGTGCATGCACTCTCTCTCTCTCTCTCCCCAAAATAAACATTAAAAACAATAAATAATTAAAAATAAAAATATATAATCATACTGCTTTTACAGTTCCAATGTGCTGCACCCTGAGAGCAATGCTCCTGAAAGGTAAACCATTTAAGTTACAGCCTAATACCAGCTTCATTAATTTTCCTAAAACTATCTAGCCACTTATAATTCCCCAATAACAATTCTTTCAGATTCCTGATTCAATCTTTCCATTGTATTGTACAAAGACCCTGAGGTGCAGAGAACACGAAGGACTTGGGCAAGGTCACCTAGAAGGCGAATACATGACTTGCTTACAAAATTATTTTCATTCTGCTTCCTATTACTATGTAATATATGACTACCTAATATAAATTCTGATACTGGGCTATAGGGGCCTAAAACTAAAGAAAATATTTGGAACAGACCAACAACAACAAAACAAATAAAACTACCCTAACTTGACTTCAGATAAGAGAATATCCCTACAATTTAGCAAAAACTCGGGAGGTGGTAAGTGGGGATGGTACTACCAATTTTGCTATTAAAATAATCTAAACTAAACTCCGGGCACCTGAGTGGCTCAGTCAGTTAAGTGTCCAACTTCAGCTCAGGTCATGATCTCACGGTTCATGAGTTCAAGCCCCGAGTCAGGCTCTGTGCTGACAGCTCAGAGCCTGGAACCTGCTTCAGATTCTGTCTCCCTCTGTCTTGGCTCCTCCCCTGCTCACACTCTGTCTCTCTCTCAAAAGAAATAAAGATTAAAAAATAAACAAATAAATAAAATAATCTAACCTCTCAGCCTTCCATTCGTTTAGACACATACTGAGTGTCCAGTCTGTGCCAAGCCTGTGATAGGTGAACACAACTGGTTCTCACGTCCATGGCAACAGGGAAAAGCTATCCCTTGGAGGTCTTTAACAGTTGACCTTCAGGCTGTATGCTACGAGATGGCTTCCTTTTTTCCTTCAGTACTATTTGTGACATTCAATTTAACTTGACTGTACTTTGGGTCTTTTTTTTTTTTTTTGTGGGTGGGAGGGGACTATATTATAAGTATTTGTTTGATGAATGCAATTATTCAATGTAGTGATATGCCAAATTTTTATGCAGTGATAAGCAAATTTTTATGCAGATAGGACATAAAAATGTAATCAACCTGTAATTACCTTGTGGAGGCAGAAAAGACACCTGCCATTTCATGAACCAGAATCCTCTGAACTAATCACCTAGAGACATAAAAATGAAAAGTACACACCTATAACATTTGCAGAGCAAATACTTAAGTTCGGTCAAACTTATGTTTAAATTTGAAACTGATTTGTTGCTGACTAAAAGAAGGGAAACAACAAAATCAGATGATATAAAGCAAAACTGATATTTTTCCCCCTTGAAGCATGGACACACTAAATCAATCCACCTGCTTCAACTGCCAAACTTCTAAGTTATCAACATTTGGTACTTAAGAGTTTGTCTGATTAAAAATGACTATCCCGTCATTCTTTCCCAACTTGTGCTCATATATGATCACTCTCCTTCATATTACCAAGTAAATTTTAACAAGGTTTTATAGATCATACTTTAAGAATGCCTTCCCTCACCTACAACTGAATTACCAGAATATTCAGAACAGGTGCTACTCTGCAAGAATGTGATAGAAAGGGGACACTATACTCCTTAGACATTTTTACAGCTGAAACAAATTCTTTGGGGGTGAAAAAGTGCTTAAACTGTGTATCTGCACTCAATTCAACATCGAAAAGCATATGGAACACCTACTATATGTCAGGCACCACAATGAACACAGGAGGGAGAATTTACAAAATGATGATTAGTCTATACCTTTAGAGAGTCCCTAATCTAGTGGGGAAGATGTAAACAATCATAACTTACTATATTAATGTTATAACATATTTGGACACATGTTGTAAGGATGCAGAGTCCTAAAGAAATCATAGGGCATTTGAATAGACAAAATGAGGGAATGACACTCAGGGAAAACAGTGCATGTGGAGGTGGAATCCTAGAGGCAAGTTCAGAAAAGAGCAAGCTGTTCAATACGGCTTCAGTATGATGTCAGGAGGGAAGATCACAGGGCAGATTATGAAACTAGCAAATTAGGCTGAGGCCAGAGATTTGAGGGACTTCTATGTCACGCTAGAGCTTAGAACTTTTCCTCAACACGATTCAAGACATTGAAGGTCTCCAGCATGAGTATGGCAGGACCAAGACTTCACGTTCAGCAAAATAATCTGGCAACAGCATGAAAGAAAAACAGCTGAAGTATGGAGAAACTTCAGGAAGAGATTCCAATTATTTATTTTTTGTCTTGGTGAAAGACAAAGTGGTTGGCAGAAGGGAGAGATTCAAGAATAATAAAGACCCAACAGATATTTGGTGATTGGTGTCATGTGAACATTTACAAACTTGAGGTCATGTGGGTAGATAATAGTCTCTCAAATGTAAAAGAAAACAAGGTTAGTCAAGACCTAGGATTAACTTTGGATGACACCTCTGTGTATCTTTGAAGCTTATTGTTCTGTGTAACGTTTAGAAGCATCTTATCAAATACTAAGTTCCTGTTAAGTAAGTTACAATACCAATTGTAAGCAGTTACAATACCAATAATATGCAAGGGATTATGGTTTGGAGGTATTAAAAAAAAAAAACAAAACTTGGGGCACCTGGGTGGCTCAGTCAGTTGAACCTCCGACTTTGGCTCAGCTCGTGATCTCCCTGTTCGTGAGTTCGAGCCCCACATAGGGCTCTGTGCTGACAGCTCAGAGCCTGGAGCCCGCTTTGAATTCTGTGATTCCCTCTGTCTCTGTCCCTCCCCTGCTCACGCTCTATCGATCTCAAAAATAAACATTAAAGAAAAAAAAAAAAACATCTTAATAATTGCCTCTTTTTAATCTATTGAGAAAAAAATGGGGGCCACAAACTGATGAACAATAATACAGAAAATACTATTCATAGGCAACCCTCAATACTTATTTTTATGATTTAGTAAGCATTCTCAGGCCACAGAGAATGTGTACATCCATGACATCATTTACGTGAAAAGATAATTGAAGACCTTTCATTAGTGATGACTTAAATGGAAACTTTCTCCTAATTTCAGCTGAGAGAATCCATAATAGGGCAAAAATAACCATGGAGCCACTCACTGTAGGATTGAGAAATAGGTTTCTTAAATAATGGGGTTTTTTTTCTTTCTTTTTCTTTTTTTTCTTTTCTTTTTTTGGGGGTGGGGTGGGCTGGTTTTGTTGTTGTTTCAGGTTGGGGAAAAAATTTCTAGACCTCAAAACGGTAATTTAAGAGTAAACAAACCCCTATATCAACGTGTTTTGGTAAAAATGCAAACATCACAGCAAACTCCTCGAAAGGACCCTCTTGCTTAACACTAGTGCCGCCTAAGTGAAAATGGAATGGTTTCTAAATAATACCCTAATACTCACTTTGTGTGATTTCCTCCCACTCATTGTTAGGAGAAAAAAAAAAATCAAGAAAAATATTTTCTCCACATAATTGATGCATAATCGTTTTCCTGTTTTGAAACAGCAATGGCAACATCCAACAAAGAAAGGTTCCTGAAGGTTTCTGAAAACATCAATCATTTGCTCGGTGGGGAGGAGTGATGTAGGATAAGCACAGATCAATACAGCTTCCATGTTTCCCCCTGCTCAGACTCCACTCTTCCATTAGGGAGTGTTTCCTGCACACAGGAAAATGTGACATAGGTACATTTAGTGCAACAAGGAGAAACACTCTTAGGAGAGGCAGGGAGGGGGAAGCATATCAGCACTCACACTCTCCCATCTCCCAAATGGTTCTCGGTCTGGTTCTTTTCTGTCGTTGTCACACCTCCTCCACAGTTATCACAAACAAGCTTGGCTGACTAGGAACTGTGTAAATTGCCCCTAAGCAAGTTCAGCTAAACAAGGTGAGTTGTGATCGCTTCAGAGTGCATTTATTTACCACTTCAATGGACCTTTGAGCCTGTGAGGAACACAGTGGAAAAATGAACCAGGCCTGCAAACACAGCCTGGACTCCTGCCCTCTGACCACAGAGATTAGGAACATAAGGAAACCTGGAAAGAGAGGTTCTCACCCTTAATATTCCATCTTTCAATCACTTTACAGAATCTACCTTTTTCCCTTTAATAAAATACTTAGATGTTACATTTCCCATGTTTACACACCATGTTTCTTTCCTCTTAAAATCTTTTTTTGAATTTCCACTTCTTCATAAATTAGCAGGGATTAAGAGAAAGACTTGCTTGGAAATTTAAATTCTAATTAATCTTCGTGGTGGACAGTGACAGTTGCCATTTTGGTTTGCTCAAGCTCCCAATACCTTTCCTTCTAGTAATGCAATCTGGCCCCATGGAAATCAGAAGCAAAACATCCCAGGTTTCGCCAGTCGTATCTTTTCTCTTGGCAGTACTGAGGGTTCAGAAAAGCCAGGGATCCTCAATAGGGCCGACAGGTAAATACTGGGAGATCAGACCTCTCTCTTTCCCTTGGGATGGCTAAGTAAAAACAGCCAGTAGTCGTGTTTCCCTGTCTCCTAATAAGCCTGTCTTTCTTTAGAAGATAAAAATGATACCGTGTTACAAAGAGAAATTTGTCTCTTCATTTACTCATTCATTTAACATTTACGAAACATCTGCTCTGGCTAAGTGTTGAGCTGGGCAGCGCGGACATGAAAACAAAGCAGTCTGACGGCTATATTTTGTGAATCAAAAATCAACACATTATCAGTTGGAAGATTTTTGTGTAATTCCTTGATGTAAGAGGTCATCTGAGAGACACTGTTTTTATGTAAGCTGGCGGAAACAGAAGATTTTATAAAACCTATTGCTGAGCTCTTGCAAAGGCAAAGCAGATTATGGAAAAATATATGGCAGAAAATACAGATACACGCTAAGAGGTCAGCTATGGTTTTTGCTGGCATCTAATATTACCATTATAATGGACTCTCACATTTAGATTTTCAGTCTTGACTTCCCCCTCCATTCTCCATTCTCATGCCTAATTGCCTGGTAAGGTGGGCCCTCCTCTTTCTTCTTCCTACTCCTGCTGCCTTATGATCAGTCCCCAAAACACGCTACCCCTCTAGTAATGCATTCTGCTATGTCATTACACACTAATACATTCACATGAATGTATCAATGTGCAGGCAGACATACATATATAAGCCTACACAGGGCTTCTTTTTTTGTCATTGTTCTACAAAAGAATAGGAGGTATGAATACATTCTTCTGTACGTACTTCTTTCCTCGTTCAACAATACCTCACAGAGAGTCCCTGTAAGTTCATATAATGCTGTTTTTGAATGCAATACAATAGTTTATATTATGATATACTCTAATTTATTTATCCATTCCACTACTAACAGGAATTGTTTTTCATTTTTGATATCATAACAGCGCTGAAGTGAAATTTCTCGTACTGACGAGTGTTTTTTGTCCTTGGAGACAGATTCCCTGAAGTGCAACAATTAGGGCACACATAGAATATGTGTGTTTTCATTTTAATAGATACTACTTGACTGCCTTCCTAAAAACGCGGTAACAGCTCATACTTCCATTAGCAATGTATGTAAATAACTCCCCACAGTGCCAATCCCAAGTAACAGGTGTTTTTGATCATTTTAATTTTTGCCAATCTTATGGGTGTAAAGTATTAGTTTGGTATTATTTTCATGTGCATTTCATTGGCTGCTCTTAAGACTGACCATCTTTTGAGATGTTATTGAGCATCTGAATTTGCTTTTCTGAAATTGCCTATTCCTATTCTTTCTCCGTTTTCCTAGGCTGTTTGTGTTTTTACCAAAGCGTAAGAGCTCTTTGCATATTATACATACAGACTCTTTTATCTGACACCCCTATTGCAAATATTTTCCAAATATAAATATTTATGTTCTATTTGTGATTTAAGTTTAAACGTCTATATCGCCAAAATTGTTTTTTCTTCATGTCCAACATCTAGATTTCCTGTGTAATCAAAAAGGTTCTCTAGAGGATGAATTCTGCTTAAATATCAAAGTTCCTTCCTCTCCACATAAAAAATGAGAAATCTTCCTTAAACTACTTTGTTAAAAGCCATCTCCCTTGCCTCTTTTAGATCTAGTTCTTTGGACGCTCTAGTTACCATGCCGTAAAATCTTGACATTCTAATTATTAAAGTAAATAGACTTCTCACACAAATTTGAAGATAAAAAAGATAGTAGATGTCACCTTAAACTTTCTATCCGTTACAGGGACTCTTTCTTCAACATCACTGTCAGAGAATAATCGAACCTCTGCTTGCTCATTTCTAGTGATGAGCTAGACCTTACCATTGCATTTTCCAGAAGTTTCTATTAATTTCATTCTTAGTGTTCTATATTTGTCACATTCCTATTAAAATAACCAAACTAAGTAAATACAGAAGAGGATGGAAATTGGACTCAGTGATGTTCTTAGTACCTGAAGATTACTCAGTTCCTTCTTCCCTTCCTTCCAATGAATATTTACTTTATGCCAAATATTAGAAATACAAAGATAAGGAAAACACAACTTCTGACCTTAAGGTCATGGAAACATAGTATTTAATGTACATACGCATATATGTGAATATATACATGTATTGTATAGAGAGGTCAAATACTGTGTAGTGAAAATGCTACTCAAGATCTATTTTAAGGATTTCTGGTGCATGTATTAGGTAATAACTGGAATAACTGTAAATTATAGAAGTTAAACAAGCTGAAGATTGAAAAAGACATTTACGGTATTGAGAAAATTAAAATTTAGCACTGTTTTCTTGAATCTGGTTCAATTAATTAAGCTCTAATTACATCGTATTACCTAGATAGTATAATATTTGGGTCAGGCAAAATAATGCATTTTATAAGAGATTTAAGAAGCCGCAGGCAATAAATCACGTCTTGAAGAGTAATCTAGCTTAGATAAAAATTAATTTTAAAAAATGTTTCCAGCCTGCAGATTTACTTGCTCATTAAGGGCCAGGTTTTCTTTGGTAATCAGTATTATCCCAAGACTGAGCAAAACTTTGGAAAACTACAAACACAAACATTTAAATATCTTAAAAATTTAAACAACTAAAAATTGTTTCAATGTGATAAAAATAGGGAAAAACTTCCCAATAAAAGGAAACCATGATATTAATAAGTCAATAATATTAAGAAATTAATAAGTCAAATAGATAAAGTACTAACAAAATACACAAGAAGCTGAATATTATGGCTTATTCTGTCAAGGCAGAGGTTTGCTCCTTCTGTGAAATTCTTTTTAATGTTTTTATTTATTTTTGAGAAAGAGAGAGACAGAGCATGAGTAGGGGAGGGGCAGAGAGAGGGGGAGACACAGAATCTGAAGTGGGCTCCAGGATCGGAGCTGTCAGCAAAGAGCTGGACACCGGGCTCGAACTCACAGAATGTGAGATCATGACCTGAGCTGAAGTCAGATGCTCAACTGACTAAGCCACCCAGGCACCCCGCCTTCCGTGAAATTCTAAGAAATTTTGCAGATCCTTACTTGGGTTTGGAGAGTAATTTGCTTACTGATTTACTCAATGTTGACAGTCACATTTCACAAACATGTAGGACTTCACAGGCAGTAAGCTACTGTAAGCACTTATCCATCCATCCATCCATCCATCCATCCATCAGTTGGCACACCCAATTCCTAATTCTAACCTCAAACTCAGAAACATGCACCCTCATCTAGAACAAAAACACAAGGTAATTCTATTTATATTGACCAGAAATCTTATTCTTGGCAAAGACAAATTTTAACAAATTTCAAACTGGAGTATTATCTACCTGAAAACACATTTACTCTTCAACATTAAAGTCAAAATATTTGAAAATCCTAAATAGCATTAATAACAGGCAAAAAAGTAGCAACTGATGGGGCACTTGGGTGGCTCAGTCGGTTAAGCGTCCGACTCTTGGTTTCGGCTCAGGTCATGATCTCACAGTTCATGAGCTCAAGCCCTGTAGTGGGCTCTGAGCTGACACCGTAAAGCCTACATGGGATTTTCTCTCTCTCCCCACTGTCTGCCCCTCTGCTGCTCACATGCTCTCTTTCTCAAAAATAAATAAACTTTTTTAAAAAGTAGCAAATTGAAACTTTATCAGACTATGAGGCTAAAATAATATTCGGGTAAAGGTAAGCAAAAAGTTGGGGCGCCTGGGTGGCTCAGTTGCTTGAGCATCTGACTTCGGCTCAGGTCATGATCTCACGGTTCCTAAGTCTGAGCCCCACATCGAGCTCGTTGCTGTCCGTGCAGAGCCTGCTTTGGATCCTCCGTCTGCCCCTCCCCCATTCCCACCCCTTCTCTCAAAAATAAAACGTTAAAAAATTAAAAAAAAAAAAAAAAGGTAAACAAAAAGCTGAAAAAAAGATTTTAAAAGATTTTTAAGAGATTTAAATTTAAACTTTAGAAGATTTAAAAGCTTCAAAACCATTAATCAGGTCTATCTAGTATATTAAAGAAATCCTGGAATATCTTACAGGACAGCACAACTATTTGCCAAGGCAAAGACCTCTATGAATAACAGCAGGTCTAATGAGGTCTGTCATTTTGATTCACAATCATAATACAGCTGTCTTATTATGGCACAGTTAGCTGAACTCTGTTGTGTTTCCATATTTTCTCTGATGATTAATTATACTTTATTATCAGTATTGTTTATATCTGTCTGTTACTCTCCAAGCTCCTAGAGATAAGACTTTATTATTCCTAATAAGAAACACAATCTTTAGTCCTAAATGATCATTCAGTTTGTTGTATTAATGACATTGCACAAATATAGGATCTTAATCAGTTATTTCATACTCTGTGTATCTTACCTTCATAGAATTATAAAGTTACAAGTTCAAGTATGCATTATAAACCAGCATTAAAAGAAACGTACCATATCCTCAAAAACTAAACTAAAACACAACACCACACCCTTTGGAACTCTACCAACTAAGTCTTCTTGAATTCCAAAAAAGCATGTGGAGCCTGCTCTATCAAGTGTTACATTTATAGAAGAGCCTGGTAAATGGGTTTTAAAAATCTTTAGATCCTCTATGATTTCCTTAGTCCTTGTATTTAGTATTGTGTCTAATCAATTAACAGTTATACTGGCTCCCAACTTTGTTTGCCTCTCTTGAAGTAAATGGAGCATCTGCCTGCAGACAATATAGTCTGAGAGGTATTTTATAAAAATTAATTCCAGGGCTCTTGGGTGGCTCAGTTGGTTAACATCCAACTTTGGCTCAGGTCATAATCTCGCGGTTCATGGGTTCGAGCCCCACATGGGGCTCTGTGCTGACAGCTCAGAGACTGGAGCCTGCTTCAGATTCTGTGTCTCCCTCTCTCTCTGTTCCTCCCCTGCTCACACTCTGTCTCTCTCTCTCTCACTCAAAAATAAAGATTAAAAAAAAATTTTTTTTTAATTAATTACTGTGAAAACCTAGAAAAGATCAAGTACAACAAAAAGCTATAGTGTTTTTAAAATACACAGGGTTTTTTTGATCATTTTTCTGGTTTGGTTTTGTTTTAATGTATGGTCTTATTTGGAGGATATATTTAAGCTAGCACAGCAGATCTGGAATCAGGCATTCTTACAAATAACAAAAACAAGTAAACAATCTAGCTAGTTTAAACCATTATTAACAAAACTCATTAATTTTTATTAAGTATATAAAAGTACTCACATCAGCTCTCACTAAAGAGCCTTCAGCTGGGCAATCAAAATTCAAAAGGGAAAAGACCCCTAACTAAAATAGAGTTGTTTGTGGACATGGTAACTGAGTTGTCAATGAGTCAGGCATAAAATGTAAATGAATAGTACTCATGAACCCTTCCACTGGAAATGATCTAAGTTTCTGCCAAATTTCATACTCTAGAGAAAGATACTTTGACACATCATTTAACATGTACGGAGCATTGCTAATTTCGAGATTGTGATTTTTTTTTTTTATGAGCATTTTCACCTTAATCAAATGACCAAACTTAACACCAATAATGAGACAAACTGATTTTCTGATGTATTCTTGCCAAAAATGTTTAATCCAAAACTAATTGTGAAGAAACACTTAGATGAATCCAAATTGGGGAAACCTTTGCAAAACAACTGGCCTAGAACCTAAAGGTGTTATGCCAAGGGAGACCCAAAAAAGGTTGGGGAACGATTCTAATTTAAAGGAGACCAAAGAGGATGATAACTAAATGCAATATGTGACCTTTGATTGGGGTGAGTCAGCTATAAAGGATTTTATTGGGACATCTGGGAAAATTTAAATACAGACTCTATATTACATCAAGTGTTATATCTATTAAATTCTCCAGTGTGATAATTATATCATGCGTACATAGAAGCCCTTGTTCTTGGGAATGTAATACATGCTGAAGTATTTAGGGGGAAAACGTAATGAAGTATTTAGAGAAGAACTGCCATGATGTCTGGATGTGTTCTCAAATGGTCTGGCGGGGGGGGAAGGATTTATATACAGAAATAAAATAAATGTGGCAAAATGTATTCAACTGATAAACTCAGCACATGAGTATTGACTGTTCTCTTCTTTAAAATGTGAAATTCTCAAATGTTGAAAGGCTTTCACAATAAAAAGCTGGGAGGGAAAATAATCAAATGAAAATTCTAGAACTGAAAAAGAAAATAACTAAAACTAAGAACTTAATAGATTGGGTTCATGGGCAGGTTTGACAGACCAGAGGGGGAAAAACTAGTGAACTGTAAGGTGAATCAGAAAAAAATTATCCAGACTAAAACACAGAAAAAAGGTAAGAAAATATGGCAATGAATGTATGAACATATGAGACATGGTAAAAAGGTCCCGGAGAAGAGAAAGAGGCTGTAGCAGGTGCAACATATGAAGATACAGCAGCTGAGAATTTCCCAAAACTGACCTTAGACAGCAAGCCATGGATTCACGAAGCGACATGGACACAAAAAGGATAAACAATACAAAAGAAGGCACACTTAGACACAGCATGGTAAAAATTGCTCAAAGGAGGAGGAGAAACTCAAAAGCAGCAGAGTTGCTCTTCAGGAGAGCAACTTTCACTTCTCGGTGGAAAAGAGAAGTCGGAAGACAATTGACAAAAACATTTTAAGAGCTGGAAAAAAATAATGCCCTACCAAAATTCTATACCTAGTAAATATACCCTTCAAAAATGAAGGTGGCAGGAGCAGGGGGGTTTGTGTCTGGGTGGCTCAGTAGGTTCAGTATCTGACTTCAGCTCAGGTCATGATCTTGCAGTTGGTGATTCGAGCCACACGTTGGGCTCGCTGTTGTCAACATAGAGCCTGCTTTGGACCCTCTGTCCCCCTCTCTCTCTGCCTCTTCCTCACTTGCACACTCCCCCTCTCTCAGAAAATAAACATTTTTTTAAGAAAATGGACGTGGAACATTTCTGAACAACTGGAACACTTCTCAACAAATATAAACCAAGGGACTTTATCATCAGAATTGCACCGAAGGGAATACTGAAAGGAGTTCTTTCAGCAAGCAAAGAAGAATCCCATACAATAACAATGCAGATCAATGGAAAGGGCGAAAATGTGGGTAAATCTCAATGAACACATAAAACAACAAGAATCGTGTCCTGAGTTTAAAATATACAGAGAATCTAAGAACAGCCCAAAAGCAAAAGGGTAATAAATGGAGTGGAGGTGTTCCAAAATCATTACATCATCCAGGAATTCCGTGATAATCAGATCAAGCAAAAAAATGTGTATTTTAACTTGTAGGAAGTCACTAAAAGAACAGTAAATCAATATGTAACTAACAAGTTAATAGGATAAAATGAGATAATAAAAAATGAAGGCAAGAAAGAAAAGAAAATGGCATAGACCAGGTAGAATAAAAAACAAAAGAAAGACTGAAACCAAAATGTTATTATATTAAATGCCAACGGACTACATACTCAATTAAAAGAAAGTCTGTTTTACTGGCTCAAAACCAAAAGTATATGCCACCAACAAAAAAGCACCTTAATTCTAAGGATGCAGAGAAGCTAAGAGCTAAGGGCTGAAAAACATACCGTGCAACATCATCCAAATGAACTGGATACATATGCTTCTGTGCAAATATTTTATCTACTATAATAATAATAAAACTTACAGATCACTTATTGAGGTCACTAGGCCCCAAAATGGCCTCCAGTGATCACTGCCTCCTGGTATGCACCTTGTGAAGTGTGCCCATATCCTACACGAGGTAGGGCTGACCCGCGTAACCACTGGAATACTGTAAAAATGACAGGGTGTGGTTTCTACCACATCGTGGCTTATGCCTTGCTCTCTGTGGCATCACTTGCTCTGGGGACAGCCAGAGGGACAGTCAACAGCCCGATGAAGAGGAGAACCACATAGTGAAGAACTGAGGCCTCCTGCCAAGAACAGCTGGCATCAATCTGCCAGCCATAAGAGTAAGTGAGCCATCTTGAATGCATCTCGCCCAACCCTAATAAAGCCTTCAGATGACTGCAGCCCTGGCTGACACCTTGACCGCCACCTCACAAGAGACTCTGAGCCAGCAAGCCACTCCTAAATTCCTCATGTACAGGAGGACTGTGAGACAAAAATGTTTATTATTGTCTTAAGCCACTTTATCTTGGGATAATATGTTATGCTGCAACAGATAACTAATACATTTACTATGTGACAGGACCTGCCACTTCAACTTTGATTAATTCTTTTTATGTAGAACAATCCACAGAGGCAGAAACTGTTATCAGTTTACAGATAAGAATGTTGAGGCACGCCAAAGTTCAGCAACCTGTTCGAAGTCACCATAGTGGAAATGGCATTTGAACCCAAACAATCTTCCACCTGAAGCTATTTTTTATTTTTTATTTTTTTATTTTTAAATATTACACTCTACTACACTACTTTCACATGCCAGGCACTGCTCCAGGTAGTAAACAGACAAAAGCCTACTGGGGTACAGACTAAAATAAATTAATGTAAATCACGATGTCAGAGAGATAAGTGCTATGAATTACAACAGAGCGAGCTAAGGATATAGGCATGACAGGAGAGAATGCAGTACTAGGCAGATAAGGTAGTCAAGTAAGATTTGAGATGATATTTGAGTTGATATCTGAATGAAATGAGAGAGGAATTCTGTGGGATGGTTATGTGGATATCTACAAGTGTTTCAGGCTAGAGAAAATAAGAGGAGAGGCCTTAAGGCTACAGTGTTCTTAGTAATATTCAAGAAAACTAAGGCTGGAACTCAGAAAGCATGGGAGAAAGTGATAGAAGCTATGGTCAAAGAGGAAGTCAGGCCAGACCTTGTAAGGATTTGTAAGCCACAGTAGGAACTATGTTATTTTATCCAAAGGGTTGTGAGAGGGCATTGAAGAATTCCGAGCAGGGAAGTGAGACAATCGGTTAATGTTTTTAAAAGAAAGAGTTTTAAAATCTCTGTGGGGAAGAGACTTTAAAGAGGCAAGAGTAGACATGGGGGAAACCATTAGGAGGCCATCAGAAGTCCACCTCTAGGAGAAAGGTAAGTCAATTTCGGTACGTAGAGGCAGTGAAAAGTTGTCAGATGTGAGATATTCTGAAGTTAGTAACCCACTGAATTTGCTGGCAGATTAGATGTGGAATGCGAGAGAAAGAGAAGTTGGAGATAACTTGAAGAGTTTTGGCCTAAACAACTCAACAAATGGAGCCGCCATTTATAATAGAGGGAAATGCTTGGAAAGAAATAGGTTGGGTAGAAAGATGATAGCCAGGAGTCCTGTTTTAGACGTATGCTGGCGGGATGCCTATAAAACAAGGCAGAGGTGGCAAGTATGGAGTTTAACGAAGTTGAGCCTGGAGACAGAAATTCGAGAATCATGAAAGGAGTTCCAAGGTATCAAATTTTTTTTTTTTGTATATTTAAAAAATTTTCTGCATCGTTGTTACCTATTACATCACATAATACCATCTTATCCATTTTCAAGTGCATAGTTCAGTAATGTTACATATATTCACACTGTTTTGAAACTGATCTCCAGAACAGTTTCATCTTGCAAGAGTAAAACTCTATACCCAGTAAACAAGCCCCCATTTGCCCCTTCCCATCGCTGCTGCAACCTCTATTCTCCTTTCTGTCACTCTGAATTTGGCTACTTTAGACAACTCACGTAAGTGGAATCACAGCGGCTTTGTCTGTGACTGGCTTTTATTGCACTTCGCATGTCCTCAAGGTTCATCAGATTATAGCACGTGTTGTCATTTCCTTCCTTTCCAAGGCTGAACAGCAGTCTATCAGAGTATGTACCACATTTTATCAATCTATTCATCTGCTAAGGGACAAATGTGCTGCTGCTTAGCTATTGTGGATGCTGCTGTGAGTATGTATGGGTGTGCAAATATCTTTTTAAGGACTTGCTTTCAATTTTTTTGGGTATATACCCTGAAAGAGGATTGCTGGACATTGCATTTCAATGTGTTTTTTTTTTTTAATGTTTATTCATTATTGAGAGACAGAGAGAGACAGAGCATGAGCATGGGAGGGGCAGAGAGAGAGGGAGACACAGAATCTGAAGCAGGCTCCAGTCTCTGAGCTGTCAGCACAGAGCCTGACGCGGGGCTTGAACCCACAGACCGTGAGATCATGAGCTGAGCCAAAGTTGGATGCTTAACCAACTGAGCCACCCAGGCACCCCTCAATATTTAATTTTTTAAGGAACTGTCATTACTGCTTCCCATAGCTGCCACACCACTTTACTTTCCCACGCACAGTACAGAAAGGTTCCAATTTCTCCACATCCGCACCAACACTTGTTATTTTCTGTTTTTGTTTTTTTTAATTTTTTTTTTCAACGTTTATTTATTTTTTGGGACAGAGAGAAACAGAGCATGAACGGGGGAGGGGCAGAGAGAGAGGGAGACACAGAATCGGAAACTGGCTCCAGGCTCTGAGCCATCAGCCCAGAGCCCGACGCGGGGCTCGAACTCACAGACCGCGAGATCGTGACCTGGCTGAAGTCGGACGCTTCACCGACTGCGCCACCCAGGCGCCCCTGTTTTTGATTTTTTAATAATAGCCATCTGAATGGGTGTGAAGTGGCTACTGTATTAGATTTAATAATATGTTCATAGGTGAATGTGTGTAAACACGTGATTATATGCACCAAACATATAATACATGTTTGTTACACAACAAACACAAGAACCTGGTAACAGTAACTACCCACTAGACAGGGAACTGGGAAGTGATGAGGTATGAGAAACTTTTTTCTGTTCAGTACTATATGTCTGAATTGCCAACTAAGTACTACAAAATTTTAATTTTTCTAGATTTTTACTGGTTGTAATAAAGTTCTTTTAATTTTCCCAGTGTGCCAACCACTTTTCTTTTCATTTGCTTGTTATGCCTTTCCCCATCAAAAACTTTCTAAAAATTTTTTTTAAGTTTATTTATCTTGAGAGAGAGGGAGACAGGGAGAGGGAGAAAGTGTTAGCAGGGTAGGGAGAAAGAGAGAGAGAGAGAGAGAGAGAGAGAATATCCCAAGCAGGTTCCATGCTGTCACCGCAGAGCCCAATCTCACAAACTGTGAGATCATGACCTGAGCTGAAATCAAGAGTCAGACGTTTAACCAACTGAGCCACCCAGGCGCCCCTGCCTTTCCCCATTTTAATGAGTTCTTTTATAAAGCAAAAGTATATTCAGAACAATCCTTCCTAATAGTAAATGAAGCACTGACTTTTCTAGATTAGATCTAATGAAAAGTTTAAATAATTTAGTAATGGTCAGTTAAAATGCTAGCCACAAACGAGCAAGAAAAACAGCAATAAAACATTTGGTGTGGTGAATTATCAGGATCAAAAATTAAGGAAGATTTTTTTCAAGGAAACAAGTCTACTCTCTCATCATTATTTTACCATTTCTGTAACTGTTTTACTCTTTACAAAGAGCGAATTCTTTTGTTCAACAGTTGGGGACTATTTTAATAAATCATGCCACAAGCACTCAGTGTCATGTTCCTATTAAAAATGAAGTTTATCAAATATGTAGTATAAAATGAAAAAAAAATTTATAATTGGAAGCAGAAAACAATTTATATTTGGCAAAATCAAATATAAATATACAGACAATACAGAAAAGACGATGGAAAGAAAGTAGAATAAAATATAAGCAGGTATTACCGCTCAATGAGGTGGCTATAGATGATATTTTTCTTTTTAATTTCTACATCCCTACACTTAAATTAATTTTAATTTTTTTTGATGTTTATTTTTGAGACGGAGACAGAGTGCAAGTGGGGGAGGGGCAGAGAGAGAGGGAGACAGAACCCGAAACAGTCTCCAGGCTCTGAACTGTCAGCACAGAGCCCAATGCGGGACTTGAACCCCCGAACCATGAGATCATGACCTGAGTTGAAGTCAGACGCTTAACTGACTGAGCCACCCAGGCACCCCCTTAAATTTATTTTAATATATTCTTCTCATTAAAAATTGTAATGGTTATTTGTATTTGCACTGTATCACTTACATGAGTTTCTCTCTATTTTTGTTCAGTTAACCTGAGTTATGCATGCCCTGTGCTTATTAATGCAGTTAATTCCAGTTAAAATTGTTATATAAACAGGAAAACTACAGTAGAAACCCTGGGTTTCTGTTAATAAATATTTACAACCTGATGAAGCCTATCTGTTCTCTTCTTACCACCCAGCCCATTTCTTCTATTTCTGAATTTCCATTACATTTTTTTATATATATATCTTACTATTCACATACACTTTACTTTCATTCATTGCTTTGTTACAACTTCCTTCTCCCCTTGAACTTTCCAATTTCCTAGAACGCCCAGCACAATGTTGCATATTTAGTAGACAGTTAATATCTGTTAAATTATTGAAACCATAGAATTTTAGAGTTAGAAGAGAACTTGACAAAAACCTCCCACTACATTCTCAAGACTTTTGGAGAATCCACGTTTTTATCTTCACAAAAATATGTAAATTATAAGAAAACATCAACGGTACACAGAGTCTAGGATCTCACATCATTTACTGATAGTTCTGATGCCTAAAACTATATTGAAAATTCACAGCTTGAATTCTCTCTGGCTTTGAACTGTACTCCAAGGCATTCATTTAGAATTTGCCATGGTTTTCACATGATAAATATTTAAAATTCTTTTCAAAGTAATTTTCCTATTTTCAAAGTAATAAATGCCCTTTCAAAATCATTTGCTATTTCAGAAGCTGAAAGTGGGGAAATTTGAATATGAACTATTTAACACATAATAGTATTGTATCAATGTTAAACTTCCCAAGTGGGATACACGCTAAAATATTTCTAAGTGAAATGTCTGCAACCAACTGTCAAATAATTCAGGGAGAAAAAAAAAAACCCTGTACTTTTATCTATATAGATATATACACATACACTTACATACGCTGGTTAATATTTTGCTACATTTGTGCAATCACTATCAGTGAATGTGGGTGAAGGGATACATAAGTGTTTGTTGTACTATTCTTGCAACTATGCTGAGGTTTAATGTTTTTCAAAATAAAAAGAAAAGTATACACATTCAAATTCCACCCCACCCCCAACAATATTCATTTCATGCCTTCAGATCTTTAGATAACTTCAAATAACAAAGCTTTGAGGCACTGGTACTTTTATTTAGTAGCAGAGTAGAATTTATCTAAACATTCCTAAGAAGAAATAACATCAGAAGTCAGTTAGTTACCTAGGGATAGATCTCATATGTAAATATCAGTACCAGCTTGCTTTTGTACCAAAATGGCATGTACATGTTAAAATATGAGGCACATTTAAATTTTCCAGTAATCTTCTAAAAAATTTTTTTTCAACGTTTATTTATTTTTGGGACAGAGAGAGACAGAGCATGAACGGGCGAGGGGCAGAGAGAGAGGGAGACACAGAATCGGAAACAGGCTCCAGGCTCTGAGCCATCAGCCCAGAGCCCGACGCGGGGCTCGAACTCACGGACCGCGAGATCGTGACCTGGCTGAAGTCGGACGCTTAACCGACTGCGCCACCCAGGCGCCCCTCCATCAATCTTTTAAAAGATAGGGAAAGTATAAGAAAAGTATACTAGATATTCCTATTTCTGATATTGACAAAGCAATTCAGAAGAGGCTTCATGTTTATAACCAAGCTGTCAGTTCGCAAATACATTTTCTTTTCTATACAAATTATAAGATTCAAGTCAAAGTAAGATCCCCAGGTACAGTTAAAAAATGAGTTGAACAATTTGAACTAAACACGTAACTCTCAAACATCTTAACAATTAGAAGATAATTTTCAAAAGACAACAAGAGAGCTTTCATGTGTATGAAAAGGAAACTGAAACCCTCGATGGTTCAACATCATAATCATAATCACCATCACTGTCACCGTCAATATTAAAGCCTTTCTCTCTTGTCTCCTGAGCATCACAATTAAAATAGAGAATTGGAATATTGTTATTTAGATAATATTAGTTACACTGAAGTTTTAGTCTTAGAGACTAATTTCATCTCTTCCCGAATTCTAAACTAAATTCCATGGGATTGCAATCATATTTAAAGAGATGCAGGGAGAAAAAAGAAATGAGAGTTTCTAAATTATTTAGTATTGCCAAAGCCAAGTTATACTTTATGTTCAATTTAGAAATATATAAACATTAGAAATGCTGTCATAGGCAGAATGCACTCCCAAAGATGTCCCTGCCCTAAGCCCCCCTCCTCAACCTGGGAATATGCTTCTTTACAAGACAAAAGGGATTTTGCAGATGTGATTAAGAGTATGAACTTTGAGATGCTGAGATTACCCCTGAAAATCCCAATGGGCCCAATCTAATCACAAATCCATAAAAGGAATTTAACTTGCTAAATCTGAGAGAAAGGAGCCTGGAGGAGGAGGAGAATTTCAGAGCCTGAGGAGGACTCAATCTGCTATCGCTGGCTTTGAAAATGAAGGGGGCACAAGCTACGGGATGTGGGTGGCCTCTAGAAGCTGGGAATGGCCCTCTCAGTTGACACCTAGCAAGACAATGGGATCTCAGTCCCATAATCTCAAGCAACTGAATTCTGCCAACACCTGAGTAAGCAGGAAGTACATTTTCTCCTCGAGTCTCCAGAAAGGACAGCCCCAGGCTGGACTTCTGAACTTTCAAACTGAAAGATAATAAATGCCTGTTGTTTAAGCCACTAAATCTGTGGTAATTTGCTACAGGAACAGATGAAAACTAAATATATATAAAGAATTAAGTTTGGGGCGCCTGGGTGGCTCAGTCGGTTAAGCATCAGACTCCTGATTTTGGCTCAGGGCATCATCTCACAGTTCATGGGATCAAGTCCCATATCGGGCTCTGTGCTGACAGGGCGAAGCCTACTTGGGATTACCTCTCTCCCTCTCTGTCCCTCCCCTGCTCATGTGCTCTCGCTCTTTCTCTCAAAATAAATAAATAAACTTAAAAAAAATTAAGTTTATTTTACAGATGGTTAATGAGATTCTACGGAAAATACTGGGCTTAATCTGGGAAAGAAAACAGGAATGAGAGATTTGGGTTACATAGAAAATTGAGGAGTTTGCCAATCACAGTAACAAAATGGATACCCATGCACTCTCTTCTTCCTCTCTCTCTCTCTCTCTCCCCTCTCTCTCTCTCTTCCTCTCGAGGAAACTGCCTTAAGTTAAAGAGTTAAACATCAAGGTAGAAGCTTACTTCTCCTTTTGACAAATCTACAGCTAAAAAATATAGTCCTCATTAATTCAGACCTGCAAGTTTTATAAAAACGATTTTAACTGTTAACCTAATGGAACTTAACTGTTGTGGAACTCAGCCATTTGTTTCTTTCAATATGTGGTATTCATTATTCTAAAATGATACCTCTACCAGACCAACCAAAATACAAGGGAATAGACTTAGATGGTGAACTACGAAGGCAGAGCTAATGAGGCTTATAAGTTTTGGGGGAAAAGTAAGTAGAGATCTTCTAAAAAGTATCTCTAAATTCCTGTGTATTCTTTGCTAAGATGCACATTCTAGAAAGTAATATTCATTACTAACTAGGAAATTACCGCAGGAAACCAGGAAAATTGAAAACAAAACAAAAACAAGCAAGCAATTAGGAAGAATACTGTCAGAAAAGGGAAGGAAAGGAGACACGTAGTATTACTTAAGTAATATGGGATGAGTGATAATACCAAACCAGATGTCAGTAGATGAAGAACTTGCTTTCAGATTCCGATTTTATTGAAAAGTAGCATATTGGGAATCGAGTCTCCTGCTCCTGGCTTCCTTGGGCCAGGTACTTCTGGCTATACTTCCAACTTCAAAGATATCATCTATCATTCTTAGGATGATAAAAGGTTTGCTACTGATGGATTCAAAAGCATAGAGAGTGGGACCTTCTGCGTCTGTATGCAAGAGCCAGAGATGCATTAAGAAAGTGGATGAGGGGCACCTGGGTGGCTCCGTTGGTTAAGCGTCCGACTTCGGCTCAGGTCATGATCTCGCAGTTCCTGAGTTCAAGCCCCACGTCGGGCTGTGTGCTGACAGCTCAGAGCCTGGAGCCTGCTTCCAATTCTGTGTCTCTCTCTGTTCTTCTCTTGCTCACACTCTGTCTGTCTCTCTCTCAAAAATAAAGATTAAAAAAAAATTGTTTAAAAAAAATAAATAAACATTCAAAGAAACTGGATGAGAGGGATAAAGGCTCATCTATGAAATCAGTCTTTTCCAACTCTCTTCACCTCCCAGGTCTTTTATGAATGTAATGCTCCAAAAAGTCTTTGAACCATTCTCTTTATCTACATTTACTCTCTTAAACTGTTTGGTTTTTGGTTTTTTTTAATGTTTATTTATTTAGAGAGAGAGGGAGAGAACAAGTTGGGGAGTGGCAGGGACACAGCGGCAGTGAGAATCCCAAGCAGGCTCTGTGTAAAGTTCTCCTCGGGGCTCCATCTCATGACCATGAAATCACATCTGTGAGATCACAAACTCAGCTGATATCAAGAGTCGGAAGCTTAACCAACTGAGCCACCCAAGCACCCCTACTCTCTTAATTATTTTAAAAAGAAAAATTTTTTTTAATGTGTATTTATTCTCGAGAGAGAGAGACAGACAGAGACAGAGTGTGAGTGGGGGAGGGTCAGAGAGAGAGACACACGCAGAATCCGAAGCAGGCTCCAGGCTCTGAGCTGTCGGCACAGAGCCCGACGCGGGGCTCGAACTCACGAACCGTGAGGTCATGACCTGAGCCGAAGTCCGACGCTTAACCCACTGAGCCACCCAGATGCCCCTACTCTCTTAATCATTTAAAATGCCATTTATAAACTAGAAGCTACCAAACTAGTGTCTTTAGCCCAACCATTTACCCTGAACCCAAAGTTCACACATATAACTTCCTACTCCGCACCTTCACACAGATTAAACAGGTATCTTTTTTTTTTTTTTTTAAGTTTATTTATTTATTTTGAAAGAGAGAAAGAGCACAAGCGGGAGAGAAACAGAGAGAGAGAGGAGGCGAGAGAGAATCCCAAGAAGGCTCTGCACCGTCAGCACAGAGCCTGATGCGGGGCTCAAACTCACAAACCATATCATGACCTGAGCTGAAATCAAGAGTCAGACGCTTAACTGATTAAGCCACCTGGGCTCCCCTAAACAGGTATCTTAAATTTAAAATACTCTGAGGTAAATTCCTGATCATCTCCCTCAAAATTATTCAACTTTCTTATCTTTGTTCATGACAGCACTATCTTTCCAGTTGCTTGGGTCTAATTAAACTCTCAGGCATGTGTGGTAGGAACGCCATGATCTTTGGGAGTCCAACAGACCTTGGGTTCAAATTCCAGCTCTTCCACTTATCTTCTGAATGACCTATCCTAAGCCATTAAAACTCTCTGCATCCCAGTCCTGAGGTTTGAAGGAGAAAACATAGATAAAGCACTTAAGCACAATGTCTAACATACAATAGATGATGAAAAAATGAGAATTGTTCACATAGCAGAGGCTGGTAATCTTTCAGTACTCATGCTTCTCTTTCTTTTAAAAGTAGAACACCCTACATTTCCAGGCTTCAAGGGCAGATAGATGTGCCCATGTGACTGAGTTCTAGCCAAAGGGATAAGAGGATGAAATGTTGTATGTAACTCCCAGATCATATATTTTTTAAAAGTTGCTCATCTCCCACCTGTTCTTGCCCTAGTCACACAGACTAGAATATGAATGTGGTGGTGATTCGGATTCCTCTTTGCTGACAAGAGCAACACCTTCCTTAGGGGACACTGGGACAAGATAAAAGATCAAGATCCCTGGATGGCAGTGTGGAACAGAACTGGTCACCCAAATGCTCACCAACACAGACACTTACAAGCAAAAGAGAAAAAACAATTTTCTGCAAGCAAAATGATAATGCCTACAAGTAAATTCATTTTCACTACCTAGAATCCATCTGACTCCTTCGACAGTATATTTTTCAGGCTGAATTTTCCAGAATACCCTAACAAATGTATGAATCCTCAAAAGATATGTCACTACTGAAAAGAATAATGTGAACGGCGGGGGGGGGGGGGGGGGGGGGGGGACAGCATATATGGGAATTTGTGGCAGTACGTTAAAAATGAAAAGGAATGTATCTTTTCCCTTGATTATTATACCCTGCTGTTTCATGACTATTCATTTGATAAGATTTGTTCAATATAATAGCATAGTGGATTTTCAGTTAGATATAAAATAAAACTTTCGGTGGGAAATGTTAATAGAAAGCTGAGAAGAAATAAACTGACATCCTTGCTTTTTCACTTTCCCTCAAAGGTAAAGTATCATAGGTCTGTCACTGAGCAGAGATTTTCTTTATTCATACAAGAAGGAAGTTGATTCCTGGGACTGGTATATAAGCGACGATTTCGTTTTTCTGTTTTCCCAGAAGCCAAATGACAATTTTTACTTAACAACCTACCAGTGACAACACTTTATGCTTTTCCATGAGCTGAAAAAAATGTCACTAAAACACAAATATAAGAGCTCATACTGAATGGACAGCAACAGACTTTGATTGCAGAACTTGAATAAATCTTAAAGTAATTAAAAGCAGATCACAAGTCCTATGTAAACTTCCTTCATTCCAGGAAAGCAAAGGAATCTAAACATCATAAAGTCTTCCAAGTCTAGTGTTCCCAAGATTTATTCACACCAATCCTTTCATACTTTGAGAGTAATCAAATAATCACGGGTGACCAAATTATCTACTTTACACATCCTTAACGTAGGGGTTAAAAGTACAAACTATGAGGCCAGACTGCCTGATTTCAAGTCATGGCTACGCTGGTTAATGTTTTTTGTGATTTAGAGCAAGTTACCTAATTTCTCTGCCTCAGTTTCCTGTAAATGGGATTATTAACAAAACCTGCCTCACTGATGAGCCATGGATGCTGTTTTGAGGACTTAATGATTTAATTGTAGAAAGTGCTCTGGAAAAGTGCTATTGCTATGATCTTTTTAGATCTCTTCTTTCTTCCATCGATGTGCAGGTGCGTGTGTTTATTTATCAAAATATACTATGAAATAGACATACACCTGAAGACCTGCAAAGTCACTTTCTTTAATTCATCTGAAGTTTCAATCCTTCAAAAGGCTTAGGGTTAAAATTTCTAGAGACAACTTATTTCATTCATTCAACAACTGAGTTACTGGGCACCTACTTTATGGCAAGTGTGGTAATGGCTGTGATAAAATGAAAAGAGAAGATGCTTGCCTACAAAGGAGCTCACTGCCAGAGCAGCACTGTCCAAGAGAAATATAATGTGAGCCCCAAGGGCCGCCTGGGTGGCTCAGTCGGTTAAGTGTCCGACTTCAGCTCAGGTAAGGATCTTGCAGTTCTTGAGTTTGGGCCCTGTGTCAGGCTCTGTGCTAACACTCAGAGCCTGGAGCCTGCTTCAGATTCTGTGTCTCCCTCTTTCTGCCCTCCTCTACTCACTCACTCTCTCTCTCTCAAAAATAAACAAACATAAAAAAATAAATAAGAAATACAATGTGAGCCCCAAATGTGTGCCAAATGTAGAATTCTAAATTTTCTGGTGGCTACCTAAAAAAAAAAAAAGGGAAAATGAAATAGATGAGATTATTTTTTT
The DNA here is from genome assembly GCF_027475565.1 of Acinonyx jubatus. Lineage (NCBI taxonomy): Eukaryota > Metazoa > Chordata > Mammalia > Carnivora > Felidae > Acinonyx > Acinonyx jubatus. The sequence goes on along the minus strand of NC_069381.1, from coordinate 95,373,361 downwards.
TTTTTCATTTTATTTTTTTTCAATATATGAAATTTATTGTCCAATTGGTTTCCATACAACACCCAGTGCTCATCCCAAAAGGTGCCCTCCTCAATACCCATCACCCACCCTCCCCTCCCTCCCACCCCCCATCAACCCTCAGTTTGTTCTCACTTTTTAAGAGTCTATTATGCTTTGGCTTAGATGAGATTATTTTAAATAATGTATTTAATCCAATATGTTAAAACTGTATCATTTCAATAGATAATATTTAAAATTATTAATGGCATTCTCTTTTTTTGTACTGTCTCCAAAATTCAGAGTGTATTTTACACTTACAAGCACATTTCAATTCAGATCCTAAACTTTTATTGGAAATACTGACCTTTACCCATGTCTTCCCATATTCATCCTATTAGCACACTTCAAAGGCTATGAACTATGCTGTCTTAACAGAGTAGCTACTAGCCACAAGTGGTATTAATTTATATTAAACAAAGTTAAAATTCAGTTCTTCAGTTGCAATAGCCACATTTTAAGTACTCACTAGCCACTTATGGCTAGGAACTACTCTTTTGGATGCTACAGGTCTAGGGTACAGCAGTTATATTTTAAAAATTTCTACAGCAGAAGTATCTGCAAAGTATAGCAGGAATATTTAAGAAGTAGCTCCAAAAGAAACACATGGCAGGGCACCTGGGTGGCTCAGTCAGTTAAGCGTCCAATTCTTGGTTTTGGCTCAGGTCATGATCTCATGGTTTAGGAGTCTGAGCCCCACATCAGGCTCCGTGCTGACAGTGCGGAGCCTGCTTGACATTCTCTCTGTCCCTCTCCCTCTCTCTCTGCCCTTCCCCCACTCACTCTGTCTCTCTCAAAAATAAATAGAGTTTAAAAAAAAAGAAAAAACACATTGTAGAGGAAGTGAACTGTCAGCAGAAATGTAAAGGACAAGCAGGAACTTGCTAGACAGGCAAATTAGGAGACAATACTACAGGTAAAAGGTACAAAACCATGAGAAAAGGCCCAGGAAATTCAGAGGGTTTATTAGCAAAACTTTAAATACATCAAGATTACTGAAGACATGGAACTGGCCCAGGTCTTGGGCAGGGACCAAATCTAAAGTGTTTTACAGCCCATGATATAACGCTGCAGGATACTAAAGATTTGCTGGAGGGAGCCTTTTCTCCCTAAATTCGTGGTGAAATTAAAGAACTGAGTGTTGAAATGAGAAGAAAAGGGAGAGAATCAAAGAAGCTAAATAAATGTTAAAATACAAAACTTATGAGCATAAACATATAAAATGATACCTTGGCAAACAATACACCCCAAATAAGTTTAACTAACCATTTTATCTTAACATCAAAGAACTTTTATATAGTCAACTTTAAACATTTTTGAAATCCTGCTTCTTTGGAGACTTTTAGGAACTAGGTTTGGAAGTCAGTCTGAAGGGACTTTTGACAACAATGCTACATCATTTCTGCATCCAACAATCTCATTTAGTGAAAGCCAACCATGAAAGTTTAAAGAGCCAAAAGACATCTGTATTGTTTAACTGCCACTAAGTTCCCGGAATATCACTCAGAATTGTTCCAGAAAGTCATATTGTCTAAGCAGGCTTACGATATTGAGCTATCACATACAACACAAAAGATTAAGATTTTAACACAAAATAAGTAAAATAAAGAATTAAGATGAAAAGTTGTAAAGAAAATGTTTTGATTCCCTTAAATCACAAAATAATCAAGTCGGCACAAGCACATATCCCAAACAACTGAGTGTTTTCTAATAATCATATGCCAAATCTAAGGCAGATAAGACAACTTGTGACGTGATCAGAGCCAAGTTCACTGGATATAACCCTTACACCCTGGAGAAATATTATTTTTTAAGGAAACAAAACAGTATCCAAAACAGTATTTTAAGTTCTGACTGCTCCAAACTGGCCCATTCAATGGATATTTAGTAAATTAGTTTCTACAGTAAAGGTTTTCAAGACTTTTCCTCAATTTTAATTATTTATAAACAATACAAAATGTAAAATGTATTTCACAATCTTTGTTCTTCATAATCCGAAGCAATATTCACATAAGACAATAATAGCTAAACTCAAATTTGAGACTATCCTAAATGAAATGCTATTTCAGTTCATCTTATCATTTAGACAGCAATTATTATAGTTCAGACAAGCCCCATATGATATGGAAATCTTGTCAGCAGGTACATTTCACTTAAAGTATTAAGTATATCCGAGAAAACAGATTTAAGATTTCATTTTCCCTGTTGATTTGCATCATAAAATCAGACAAGCAGGCCAGTGTTCAATGTTTTAGTCTGTAATACACAAAAAGCAAGTAAAAATTCTACTTTTTTTTTTTTTATCACAAAAGGAAGAGGGGCTGAGGGAGGGAAAAACTGAACAGAGGCTGCTCAGTTTAGGTAACAACATAAACATTGGGGGTTCCTGGCTCACACCCCCAATTCTAGGTGCTCTCCCCATTCCTCTCAATCCCCTAAAGTGGATTAAAAGAAACCTTCACCAACTACCTACTATTTCTCTGCTTCCTCTTCATTGCAAGTGGAGGAAATTGGCCTCTACTTTGTCTACTTCCTCACTTCACTACAAACGGGCTTTTGGTCCCATCACTTCAGTGAAACAGCTCTTCTCAAGGTCATCAATAACCCTCATTTTTTTTTTGAAGTCAATAAAGTTCTCTGACTTCCCCACTTTTCAAAATCATTTCTCAGCATCCTTTGATCCAATTGATTACTTCCTCCTTAAAACGCTCTGCTCTAAAAATCACAGGGTCCTACCTCACTGTTTATACCTTCTCAGTAGCTTTTCTTCCTTCATCAAACTTCTAAAAAGCCTAGTAAGCCAGGGGTCTATTTCTGGCTCTTTCCTCTTTTCATTTTATACTCCTTTCCCAGGTGACCCCATCTAGGCTCACGGCTTCAAATACCATATATGTGCTGATGACTCTCAGACGAAATCTCTAGCCTGGATCTCCCTAGAGTTCCAGCCTCACAGAGATAACCACTCACTACTCCACATCACCACTAGGATGTCTAAAAAGTTCAAAACTAACACTTGATACTACCATCAGGGTCTGCTGGACCCAAGTTTTGTTTCTTAATTTCTTTTTTGAACAGTTCTATTTGTAAGGATTGAAATTTCATGACTTTATTTTTCCTTCAGGTCTTCCAAAGAGCAACAAGAAAATTTACTTTAAAAATTAATAAAAGTCATTTTTTTCCATACAATTTCCATATAGCTACAATGGACCCTTTTATAAATTTAAGATATATTATGGGACCTCAGTGTTTTTCCTGTATCTTGAAATCTTTGCTAGTTCATCATCCTGTCAATTTTTGCATCATTACTTATCAATTATTTCCAACTATACTAAAAAAATTAAGAGAATGGAAGAATAATGGAATTGCCGAGAAGGAATTGTACCATCCTTCAGCTTTCTTATTGCATTACCCAAAAAGTATTGCCTCATCTTTCAAAAAGAAGTCTGGAAATACCATCCTTGTATTCATTTTGGGTTTCAGTGGACATAGTTGCGAATTCAGAATATTTCATTACCCACCCATAATGGCAAAGAGAAGATCAATGTAGAAAATACTTCATAATTATTACATGGTGATTGTGAACAGGCAGGTCATAGTAAAATTTCAGATAATGAATCTGCAAACAACAATAATTCTAGATGAATTTTCTCAAATCTAAAAAGCAATGAGTCTACGATATATGTTTTAAGGACAAAAAGAAATATAGGATTCATAGTCAATGCAATAAGGACTTTATCATTTGGTATGTTACAAGAATGTGGATTATCCCATTTACCTAAGAGGATGTGTGGTGGTATTCTTTCATCTTTTATGATGCTTTTACAGCAAAATTTACTTGATAAAACTCATAGGTGCATAAATGCTACAGGCAGGTATTTATAGCTGTACAGAAGAGAAGGAAACCAATGATGTGGAAATGAAAAAAAAATCATTGGATAGATCATTCTAACTGGTAATTTATAAATCTTTAAAAAATAAAAATGCTTTTCAATTGATAATGGTCATCTTTTTTTAAAAAACAAAATCATCAGCCATCGAAACTTTCAAAACTATTACCTCTGACAAACACAAGAACCAGAAGTAATGATAAGCCAAAGCATATTAGAAATGTATTTGAAATCTGAAATTAGTATGTAATTCAATGTATATGTTCCAGGTTTATCAATGGCAGTTGATGAGCAGTTAATTGTATCCAAGGACTTTTCTCGTTGGGTATGTATATGCCCTCACAACCAAGAAACAAAATAAAACTTTGATTCCCAGCAAGCTATTTTGTGGATATCGACAAACTGATTGTAAACTTTATGTGGAGAGGCACAAGATTCAGAACAGCCAACATAATATTGAAAGACAAGAACAAACTGATCAACTTCAAGACTTTTAAAGTTACAGTAATTAAATCAGTGTGTTATTGATAAAAGAACACACAAGTAGATCAATGGAACAGAGAGCCCAGAGATATACCCACATAAATATAATCAACTGATCCCTGGTGAAAGAGCAAAGGCAACACAATGAAGATGGTGTTTTTCAACAAATGGTGCTGGAATAAATGGACATCGACATGAAAAAAATGAAACTAGACACGTACCTTACACTCTTAACAAAAACTAACTTAAAATGAATCACAGAGCTAAATGCAAAATGCAAAACTGTAAAACTTCTAGAAGATAACATAAGGAAAAAAAAATCTAGATGGATCTTGGGTTTAGGGATGACTTCGAAGGCCCAACCCATGAAAGGACTGATTAAACTGAAGAACTGACTTCATTAAATTACAGATTTCTGCTCTGTGAAACACACTGTCGAGATGATGAGAAGACAAGCCACAGAGTGGGAGAAAATATTTGCAAAAGACCATTAACCAAACTATACAAAGAACTTTTAAAACTCAACAACAAAAAAATGAGCCAAAGGCCTAACAGCTATCTCACCAAGGAAGATACACAGACAGCAAATAAGCATCTGAAAAGATGTCCAACATCATATGTCACTGGAGAGACACAAATTAAAAGTGAGATACCACTGGGGCGCCTGGGTGGCTCAGTCGGTTGAGTGTCCGATTTTGGCTCAGGTCATGATCTCACGGTCTGTGGGTTCGAGCCCCACGTCGGGCTCTGTGCTGACAGCTCAGAGTCTGGAGCTGCTTCAGATGCTATGTCTCCTTCTCTCTCTGCTCCCCCCTGCCCACTCTCACTTTGTCTTGCTCTGTCTCTCAAAAATAAATAAATGTAAAAAAAAAAATTTTTTTTAAAGTGAGATACCACTATATACCTATTAGAAAAGCCAAAATCCAGAACACTGCCAACACCAAAAGCTGGTGAGGATGTGGATCAACAGGAATTCTTATTCATTGTGATGGTGGGAATGTAACAGGGCACAGCCACTTTAGAAGACGGTTTGAAGGTTTCTTACAAAATTAAACATCCTCTTAAACCATAGAATCCAGCACCATACTCCTTGATATTTACCTAACGGAGTTAAAGACTTATGCCCACACAAAACCCAGGACATAAATGTTTATAGCAGCTTTATTCATAATTGCCAAAACTTGGAAGCAACCAAGATGACCTTCAGTAGGTGAATCGATCAACTGTGGCACATCTAGATAATGGAATATTATTCAGCACTAAAAGAAATGAGCTATCAAGCCGTAAAAAGATACAGAGGAGTCTGAGCCTGGATAGCTCTGTCAGTTGAGCATCTGACTCTTGATTTTTGGCTCAGGTCATGATCCCAGGGTCATGGGATTGAGCCCTGTGCCAGGCTCCACACTGTATATGGAGCCTGCTTGAGATTCTCCCTCTCCCCCCTCTCCACCTTTCTCCCACTCTCTAAAATAAGGGGGGAAAAATTAAAAAAAAAAAAAAAAAGATATGGAGGAACCTCAAGTGCATATTGCCAAGTGAAAGAAGCCAACCTAAAAGGCTACACAGTGTATGATTCCAACTATATGACATTCTGGAAAAGGCAAAACTATAGAAGACAGTAAAAACATTAGTGGTTGCCAGGGGTTCTGGGGGAAGGAAAAATGAACAGACACTGCACAGAATATTTTTAGGGCAGTGAAAATACTCTGTATATGCTGGAATGGTGGATACATGCCATTATATACTTGTCCAAACCTATAATATGTACAACACCAAGAGTGAACCCTAAGGTAAACTATAGATTTTGAGTAATAATATGTCAGTGTGTATTCATCAGTTGTAACAAAGGTACCAGTCTGTGGGGGATGTTGATAATGGAGGAGGCTATGCACGAGTGGGGGCAGGGGGTATGTAAATTAGCTCTGCACTTTCCTCTCAGTTTTACTATGAACCTGAAACTGCTGGGTAAAAGAAGTATTTTTTAAACCCTGAGAAGTATTTTTTAAACGCTATGTTTAAATTTTTATTAAAATTTCTAATAAAGTTGTTTTTATTATTCCTGTATATGTACTTCTGTGCATTATTTGTAAAATAAGTTAAAAATACAAAGATTGAAAGTAAAAAGGGTACAATGGATTCAGACGGTAAATGACGATGACTATTTTCCTTGCTATGCCCAGAGAGGGTGTTCTCAACCCACCCTTCCACATCCAACTTCAGGACTTGCCCAATTCGGCCAACAGCACCGCCATGTACTTTAATTACTGGCACCAAAAAACCTGGGTCATCCTTGCCTCCTTCCTTCTTACAACTCCAGTCTCGTCAATCTCCGCTGGCTTCATTGCTTGAATCTCCACTGCTACCACAGTGATTTAAGCCACCACCATCTTCCCCCGACCCTAGCACCAGCGTCCTACCTGGTCTTCATGCTTGTTTCTGCTGTCCTCTTGTCTGTAATCTGTTCCACATGGATTATAAACGTTTCCCTTTGACAAACCCTCTACACATTTTCCATCACATTGTTAAAAATCCAAACTCCTTGCTATGGCTAACCAGTCTCCATGGGACCTGGCCCCTGGCTCCTTCTCCAAACTTGTCTCTTATTACTCTTCCCCCTTGGTTCACTGTCCTTGAACAGAGTTTACTGTCACCTAGTAGTTCTTTCTGCTAGGAATGTTCTTGTAGATGGCCTCTCATGGTTTCCTCATCTTCACCCTTCAGGTCTCAACTCAATTCATCTTGTCAGTGCAGCTTTCTCTGACTCTCGCTAAACAGCTCATGCCATACCCCATGACCTTCACAGTCTACCAAAACCTATTTTATCTTCTCCATATTATTAGTATTATCTTATTGATAATGAAAATGATCTTATTTATGTACGTGTTTATTATCTATCTACCCTCCCCTCCCCCACAATCTTCTTACGGATAGAAATCATCTCGTTCACCGCTCCATTCTGACCACTTAATACGGACTCAATAAATACTGGTCACTTAATCGACAAAGGGAATCCGTGAAAGTTACCGTATACTCCTTGCTGAGGACAAGATGAGAAATCTATGGGTCAGCACACCCATTACCAGCACATTCCTTACTGAATAAGGTACAGAAATGTTTGTGTATCAATCCAGGATTGTCATACAGTCTCAGACTCAAACAATCTGACAAACAGTATCAAAATGTCTAATCTGTGTGGGTCAAATAGGAAACTGCAGACATGTAAGAGTATAACATCTCTGCCCTCCTCCAAATTCATCTCCCTGAAGAAAAGTCTATTTATAAATATCAAGCAGAGGAAAAACTGCTGAATTTTGATCTCTTTCAACATTCATGTTGGTTTAGTTCCACTGAAAAGAGAAAATATGGCTCAGAACAATGTACGAGTTGGTGAGGCTCTTTCTTCCCCAACTCGTGACTGCACACTACCAAGTCAATCTACAGCAAACACAATCCAGTAAGCACACGGGGACTTAGAAAGCTTTTGGATGAATCGGCTCAAAAACATCTGTATTATCAGAAGAACAACCCATAGCACATGCTCTACTGTCTGTGACTAAGTGACATGGTCATTATTTTAATTCTCAACATATTAGTTGTTACAAATATCTAGGTATTTCAAAAAAAGAAATAATATTAGTGTGCCGAAAATATTCAAGACATCTCCTTTGAACTTTTGATTGAAAAGCAATGTAAAACAATACTTCTATGAAGCGTATTCATAAAAGGTGATGCATTCATCAAAACCCATCAACGACGGCAGCATTTTATGCTTCCCAGAATTAGTGAAACAAGAACGGACAGAAGTATAAGCATATAAAACTAGTTACATCCAAACAGCGAGGGTAGGTGAAACTTATAAATCTGTAACCCGATTACCAATACTACCTTGAAATTAAAAACTATAAAACAAACTGCATTTTAGCAGCTTCCAGCCAGTGAACTCACAAGGGTAGGCAGTGTGCTAAGTGAGGGAGGGGCAAGTCTTGCACTAACACCATAAAGGCCTGTGACCCAATGAGTTGAGTTTGACAGTTCTTGCTACAAGTGAAAACAAAAACAAAACTGCATCTTGGATCATGAAAACAACTTACTGTATCTTTTGTTTTACTCCTCACTTTTCAGTAAAAACACACTTTCTTGGAAGCACACCTTTCTTTTTTAAGATAGGGCCCAAAGGAACAAGGGCTGTGTCTTCTGCATCTGTCTTTTTTTTTTATGCCTTTTAAAAAAAATTCTAAGTCCACCTATATACAGGACAAACCCACTGCCATCTATAAAATGTAATGTATCAAATTCTACTTTCTCTCCTGACTTACATTTATAATTTGAAACTAAATTCTGGGTCACAACCCGCATTAAATTCCTCAATCAGTTAGACAAAAGAAAAGTATGTCCAGATTCCTACTCAGATTACATCCATTCTTAGTCATTTGAAACTTTTTTTTCCCTCCCACCCAGCTGCTAAGATAAGCTCCCCAGGCTTGCCATCCTTCTCCTAGTGTTAACCTCTTCCTTGCCAAATTCTGGGTTCCAGGGCTATAGGGATTTTGAAAAAGGAATAAAGACTGAAGGAAATAAAGGCATTAATCTCTATTTATAGAGAGAAACTAAAAGCAAGTCTCCCGGCAGCCCCAAGTCAAAGGATTCAGGTTAGAAGGGTCACAGACTTTCAAAACAAAAAGGAACTTTTAGTGATCAGTCTACCAAACCTCCTTTTACAAACAAGGAAACAGAAAATACTACATATCAAAATAATTCCCTAACTGAAAAATTCCTTAAAATTCCACATTCTAGATGCAAAGTAGCTACTGGAAAATGCAAAGAACAGAAATTTTACAATAACTTGTTTCAGAAACATATCCCACTCTTCATCTGTCTAGGGGGCTTCACTGTGAATTTTATTTCTATGTAGCGCAAGTGAAAGCATTCATTCATTCCATAAACATATGTTGAGTGCCTACTATGTGAAAATAGCAGGGGTGGGAGGAAGTACAAAAATCCCCAGCCCTCAGTGAGCTTACATACTAGAGAAGGAAAGGAGAAAGTCAATAAACAAAAGAAATAGGCAATAAGTGAAACATAGGGGCGCCTGGGTGGCTCAGTCGGTTGAGCGTCCGACTTCAGCTCAGGTCATGATCTCACAGCTTGTGAGTTCAAGCCCCATGTCGGGCTCTGTGCTGACAGCTCAGAGCCTGGAGCCTGTTTCAGATTCTGTGTCTCCCTCTCTCTCTGTCCCAACCCACTTGCATTGTCTCTGTCTCTCTCAAAAATAAATAAACATTAAAAAAAAATTTTTTTTTAAATAAGTGAAACATAGCATGTAAGCTGGTAATAAGTGCTATGAAGAAAAACAAAGCAGAGAACAGAAATAGGGAGTAGGGTTGGGGGCTGGCAGTGACTTAAAGACAGCAATTGGGGAAGGCTCCCTGACTGAGAAGGTAACATGTGAGTAAAGACATGAAGGAGGTAAGGGAACAGCCACACAGATGTCTAGAGGAAAAATATTACAGGGAAGGCAAGGTCAAAGTCTCTGAAGTAAGGGCCTGCCTGGGACGCTCATGGAAAGGCAAGGAAGGTAATACAGTTGGAATGCGTGAGGCGGAGAGCAGCTGGAGATGAGTTCTTAAAACTTAAAATTCTCGGGGCGCCTGGGTGGCGCAGTCGGGTTAAGCGTCCTACTTCAGCCAGGTCACGATCTCGCGGTCCGGGAGTTCGAGCCCCGCGTCAGGCTCTGGGCTGATGGCTCGGAGCCTGGAGCCTGTTTCCGATTCTGTGTCTCCCTCTCTCTCTGCCCCTCCCCCGTTCATGCTCTGTCTCTGTCCCAAAAATAAATAAACGTTGAAAAAAAAAATTAAAAAAAAAAACCTTAAAATTATCTAAATCTTGAAGCTCTTATCACACACACAAATTCTATAATTATGTACAGTGATCGATATTAGCTAGACTTATTGTAGAAATACCAGGAAGCCAGATCTTGTACGTTCCTGTAGGCCACTGGAAGGACTCGGGTAAGATAGACTTACTCTAAATAAAATGAATGTCATAAAAGGTATTGAACAGGAGAATGATGTGACCAGACCTAGGTTTTAACATGATGACTCCAGCTACTGATGTACCGAAGACAGGAGTAGCATCTCAAGACCAGCTGAAAGTCTAGAACAATGATCTAAACCGAAGACCACAGGGGCTTAGACTAGTGGGGTATCACTGGAATAACAAAAAGTCATTAAATTCTGGATACTTTCTGAAAGTCTTGCCAATAGGATGTGCTGACGAACTGGATGTGGTAGATGAGAAAAACCTACAAACATACAATATATCATGATCCATACAATACAGACATGTATATATAATAAACTGCATTCATTTGAAGTGTACAATTCAAAGAATTTTGACAGATGTATTTATCTATGAAACTACTGCCACCATCAAGAAACAGATCATTTCTTTCACCCCCAAAAGATTTCTCACACTCCTTTTTCACTCCCTAGCAAGCACTGATGTGCTGCTCTCTGGCACTATAAATTAGTTAGCAGTTTTTAGAACTGTGTGTAAATGGAATCTTAACAGTATAAAAGTCTTTAGAGGGGCGCCTGGGTGGCTCAGTCGGTTAAGCGTCTGACTTCGGCTCAGGTCACGATTTCGAGGTCCGTGAGTTTGAGCCCCGCGTCAGGCTCTGTGCTGCCCGCCCAGAGCCTGGAGCCTGCTTCCGATTCTGTGTCTCCCTCTCTCTCTGCCCCTCCCCCGTTCATGCTCTGTCTCTCTCTGTCTCAAAAATAAATAAAACGTTAAAAAAAAAAAGTCTTTAGAGCCTGGCATCTTTCATTCAACACAATAATTCTGAGATTTATCTATACTGTTGCATGCCTCACTGGATGATTGATGATTCCCTTGTATTCCTGAGTAGTGGTATATCCCCTATATAGTTATACCACATTTTGTAACACATTCGCCCATTGATGAACGTTTGGGCTGTTTGCAGTTTGGGTCTGTGATATTGTGGGATGAGAAATACGTATTTGGGGGCACCTGGGTGACTCAGATGGTTATGCATCAGACTCTTAAATTTCAGCTCAGGTCACGATCTTCTGGTTTGTGGGATCAAGCCCCATGTTGGGCTCTGCGCTGACAGAGTGGAGCCTGCTTGGGATTCTCTCTCTGCCCCCTTGCCCTTCCCCTCCATTCTCTCTCTAAAAATAAATAAATAAACTTAAAAAAAAAAAAAAAAGAAATACAGGGGTGCATGGGTGGCTAAGTTGGTTACGTGTCCAACTTCAGCTCCGGTCATGATCTTGCAGTTTGTGAGGTCAAGCTCTGTGTCAGGCTCTGTGCTGAAAGCCTGCTTCAGATTCTGTGTCTCCCTTTCTCTCGCCCTACCCGACTCGTGTGCTGTCTCTCTCTCAAAAATAAACATTAAATTTTTTTTAAGAAAATTTATTTTAAAAAAATACATATTTTCAAGCCACGAAAGCATCATTAAGGGTCCATCAATGGATAAAATGGATGAAGGAAAGGTGATGTATATATACAACGGAATATTATTCAGCCATTAAAAAGGAAATCTTGCCACTTGTGACAACATGGATGGACCCTGAGGGCATTATGCTAAGTAAACTAAACCAGACAAAGACAAAAACCATATAATCTCACTTATGTGTCAAATCTAAACAAAGAAACAAATCCAACTCAGAGAGAGCAGACTGGTAGTTGCCAGAGGCAAGGGTAAAGAGATGGGAAAAATGGATGAAGGAGGTCCAAAGGTACAAATTTCCAGTTATAAAATAAATAAATCATGAGGATGTAATGTGCAGCATGAGGACTACAGTTAATAATACTGTATTGCAGGCCGCCTGGGTGGCTCAGTCGGTTGAGCATCCGACTTCGGTTCAGGGCATGATCTCGCGGTTTGTGGGTTCGACGCGGGGCCCTGTGACGGGCTCTGTGCTGGCAGCTCAGAGCCTGGAGCCTGCTTTGGATCCTGTGTTTCTCTCTTTCTCTGCCCTTCCCCCAATCATTCTTTGTCTCTCTGTCTCTCTCTCTCTGTCTCTCTCTCTCTCTCAAAAAGAAACATTAAAATAAATTTTTTTTTAAATAATACTGCATTGCAGGCCACCTGGGTGGCTTGGTCGGTTGAGCTCCCAACTTCATTCAGCTCAGGTCACAATCTCATGATTTGTGAGTTCAAGTCCCGTATCAGACTCTCTGCCATCAGCATGAAGCCCGCTTTGGATCCTGTGTTTCCCTCTCTCTCTACCCCTCCCCCATTCATGCTTTGTCTGTCTGTCTGTCTCTCTCTCTCTCTCTCAAAAAGAAACATTAAATTTTTTTAAATAATACTGTATTGCGGGCCACCTGGGTGGCTTGGTCGGTAAGTGTCCGACTTTGGCCCATGTCATGATCTCGGGTTCCCCTGCATCAGACTGTCCGCTGTCAGCACAGAGCCTGCTTCAGATGCTCTGTCCCCCTCTCTTTGTGACCCTCCCCCACTCACACGTGCTCTCTCTCAAAAATAAGCATTAAAAAAAATAATACTGTATTCCATATTTGATTTTTTTTTAATGTTTACTTATTTTTGAAGGAGAGAGAGACAGAGTGTGAGTGGGGGAGGGGCAGAGCGAGAGGGAGACACAGAATCCGAAGCAACCTCCGGGCTCCGAGCTGTCAGCACAGAGCCTGACGCGGGGGCCCCGCGTTGAACCCACAAACTGCACGATCATGACCTGAGCTGAAGTCTGATGCTCAACTGACTGAGCCACCCAGGCGCCCCTGTACTGCATATTTGAAAGCTGCTAAAAGTAAATCTTAAAGTTCTTATCACAGACAAATTCTATAATTATGTACAGTGATCGATATTAGCTAGACTTATTGTAGCGATCATTTTACAATGTATACACATATCAAACCGTTATGTTGCGCACCTGAGGCTAACATTATGTCAACTATACCTCAATTAAAATATACATATTTTGGTCTTCCTCTGGTTCCTGGCACAAAGCTCCTAAAACCCTTGGAATCTTTTGAGCAATCATGGTGACAGGAACATCTTTTGTTATTCATAATAAGCCCCCTTTCAACCACACCTGACTTCATATTAATTAAATGGCTGCCATGGGCTCCTTGACACCTACAGATTGGGGGCCATTGCCAGAGGAACCAACTATGTAACTAAAGGGTGGAAACTACCAGCCCTACCCCTGACCTTGGGGGATGGAGACTGAGTTGGACCACCAACGGCCGATGATTTAATCAATCATGCCTACATAATGGAGGCATCACAAAAACCCTAGGTTATGGGGTTTGGAAGGATTTCCAGGTTGGTGAACATATCCTCGTGCCAGCAGGGTGGTGCACCCCAAACTCCTGGAGAAATGAAGCTTCTGCACATGGGATTCCCAGATCTCTCACACGTCTTCATCTGACTGCTCATGTGTATTCTTTATAATATACTTTATAATAAACCAGTAAGTAAATAAAGCATTTCATTGAGTTTTATAAGCCATTATATGGCAACCTCTGGAATCCGAGGAGGGGGTTAAAAACTCTCAATCTGAGGGGCGCCGGGGTGGCTCAGTCGGTTAAGCGGCTGACTTCAGCTCAGGTCATGATCTCCCAGTTCATGGGTTCAAGCCCCACGTCAGGCTCAGTGCTGACAGCTCAGAGCCTGGAGCTTGCTTTGGATTCTGTGTGTGTCTCTCTCTTTGCCCCTCCCCCACTCATGTGCTTGCTCTCTCGCTCTCTCTCTGTCAAAAATAAAAATAAACATTAAAAAAAATTTAAAAACTCTCAATTTGTAGCCAAGTTGAGCTGAAGTGTGGGTAACCTGGGAACCCACTACTTGTGACTGGCATCTTTAGTAGGGGGCAGGCTCATAGGACTGAACCTCTAACCTGAGGGTCTGTGCTAACTTGTAGACAGCATCAGAACTGAATTAAATTGCAGGACACCCATCGGGTATCTGCAGACAATGAGAGAACTGCTTGATGTGGAAAATCCACATTTGGTATCAGAAGTGTTGTGAGCAAAAAACAGATCTTCGTAGTAATGGGTTAACATGGACAAAGCTGATAGACACATTTGCAGACCAGTTTTTGAGCGAACATAGGTTTTCATTTCTCTTGGGTAAATATCTAGGAATGAAATAGCTGGATAGTGTGATTAGGTGTATGTTTAACTTTTTAAAAGAAACGGCTGAGGAGTTTTCTAAAATGGTTGTAACATTTCACATTTCTACCAGCAGCTGATAAGAATTCCACATCTTTGCCAACACTTGGTATTATCAGGCTTTTAACACAGCCATTCTAATGGGTATATATAGGTAGTATCTCACTGTGGTTTTAATTTGTATTTGTCTGATGATTAATGATATCAATCACCTTTTCATGTGTTTATTAACCATTCACATATCTTTTGTTTTAAGAAGTTAATTGCCGAACTTAAGTTTCTTTGCATTTTATCTTATTTTATTTTTCTGCCATACTGCCAGCTTTTAAGTTTCATTTTAAAAGCATGTATTAATTTCTTACATACAGTGAAAGGTCTTTCTGGGCTTATTCAGATGTGTTTAATTATTCTTCAGTATTATACCATTTAAATTGTTTTAATAAAAAATGGTATTTGGTAATGTTACTTCCTCCAAATTACTTTTCACTGAAATCTGTCTTTATTTTTATCATTTATTTATTCTTCCTGTAAACTTAAATTTTCTGGTCAAATTTCAAAAGAAATTCGGGATTCTGTCACAAATAAGGTTAACCAACTTTGGAAGCACACGTTTTTATTTGGTCATCACATTCAGGATCATAGTAAGACTACTTTCCATTTAAATCTTCTTTTTTATCTTTCAGTAAAATTTTATAATTTTCTTTATTGATTAGTCTTCTTTTTTTCAATTAAGGTATTCTTTGATCCAATAGTAAATGGAACATTTTCCACTATATTACCTTATTATGTTATAGAAAAGTCACTAACTTTACCTTTTATCCAACTCTCACATGAATTCATATCTAAGTGTTTCACTTTCTCTTTTGTTTCAAGGTATAAGCATCCCGCCTACAAATAATGTGAACTGTATCTCTTTTTCCATCAATCTTGCTTCCAATTCTGTTACGTTTTATTATGTTGTCTTGAACTTGGCAATAACAAAAACAAAACAAAAAGTTAACTAATGGTGGTATTACAGAATCTTTATTTTACTCTCTTTTCACAGAAATGTCTCAGGCATTTCATTAAATAGCATGATATTGGCTATTGGTTTGGGTAGAAATTCTTTTTTTTTTTTTTTTTTATTTTAACTAAAGTAATCTTCATCCTATTAAAGACATACCGTAAGGAACAAATATCGAGTTTTATCAGACTCTTCTGGCATCAGTTGAGATAATCATGTAGTTTTTAATATTTGAGCCCCTATCCATACATTTTTTTTATTTTTTTTTAATGTTTCTTATTTATTTTTGAGACAGAGAGAGACAGAGCATGAACGGGGGAGGGGCAGAGAGAGAGGGAGACACAGAATCGGAAGCAGGCTCCAGGCTCTGAGCCGTCAGCCCAGAGCCTGACGCGGGGCTCGAACTCACGGACCGTGAGATCGTGACCTGAGCCAAAGTCGGACGCTTAACCGACTGAGCCACCCAGGCGCCCCCCTATCCATACATTTTATTCAACAGAGAAATTCTATCCGATTATGACATTGTTCTTTTCATACCCTGTTGAATGTGATTTGCCAGAATTTCATATTGGCTTCCCATAACTGAACGAGGTCTATAACAACTACTATTTTGGTGCTTTGTCTAATTTGTTATTGGCACAGAATGAACTGCGTAGCTGTCCATTTGTATGTAGGTATACTATGAAACAGTTTAACACAGAAAATGATTTCCTGGAGAGCCTGGAAGAACGTGTCCATAAAACTATTTAGGTTTTTGTTTTGTTGGTTTTGAGGAAATGGGTTTGTAGTTCTCATAATTAAAGAAATGGAAAAGCTATTGGACTGTACAAGTATCTATTCACCTAGCAAGTATTTATTGAGTACCCATCTAGGCAGCAGGCCCTAGAGTTTCAATAGTGGGCAAAACAGCCATCAGTGCTACCCTCAGAGAGGCTGGGGGAAAAGAGACACAAATAGTCAGAATCATTGTTAACAGTATTAAGTATATGAAGAAAAGGTATAGGGAACTACAAACACATATGGCATAAATACCCAAACTAAGTCTGTGAAGACCAAGAGATAGTTTCCTCACGGACGTGAAATTTTTGAGTTGAAACTTAAAGATACATAGAAATTAACTGTTCAAAACAAGGGAAACCGCATTCTGGGCAAAATAAATAGGAGGTACAAAGGTCCTACAGTGAAAGAAGACTGTGCATGAGACAAACAGAAACATCAGTCAGCCCAGGGCGCAGGAACCAAAGGAGTAAGGCCACAGGGCTGGAGAGGCAGGCAGACGTCAAAGGATTCGAAGGCAAGCAGAAGGTATTTTTACCTTAAGATCAATGGAAGCTAGTTAAGGGAACTTCAAATAGAGGAGCACAATCATATTCTTCTACTTCGCTCGTTGATTTTTATGCTTTACATTTGCTAGGAAATTTTAGATTTCATCAAGATGTCTAAGAATAGTACCATAAAACTTGCAAAGCAGTCTCATAATTTTTTAGATCTCTTCCCAATTTATAGTATTCCTTTTTAGTCTGTAAAGTCATTTCCTTTTTATTTTATTTTTTATTTTTTTGGATTTGCTACAGGTTCTCCTGTATCTTATTGAGATTTTGTAAGAAATCCATTCTTGGCCCCTACTTTCACTTGCTCAGTAAGGAACGAACAAAGTAAAAATTCCTGCCATCTTCTTTGGGGGTAGTGAGGAAAACGACCTCTTTGTGTCCTCGAGCAAAAGTTCTTCACTAAATCTTTCTCATCTTGGGTTTTCTTTTGTCCTGTTCTCTTTGTTTCTCCCTCATCTACATTAACCTCCTTATTTTTAGTTCTGTGCCATTTTGCTGAATTGGCAGATCACCCTCCAGCCTGTATAATCCTACTCAAATCAACAGAAGAAAAAAAAATACACAACACAACTACTGCCTTTGTGACTCTCCTATTGTCATTGTTAAGCTATTACAGCAGTGCTTCTAAGAGACTGTCCTGTATCAGAAGTCACTGCAACAGGCTTCGGTGTACCTTTAAAGATTAAAGAAAAAAGAGGGGCACCTAGGTGGCTCAGTCAGTTAAGCATCAGGTCATGATCTCACAGCTCTTGGGCTCGAGCCCTCCATAGGGCTCTGTGCTGACAGCTAAGAGCCTGGAACCTTCTTGGGATTTTGTGTCTCCCACTCTCTGCCCCTCACCCGCTCACATTCTGTCTCTCTGAAAAATCAACAAACATTAAAAAAAATTTTTAAAGAAAAAAGAGAGTACCTTTATGGTCAAGGTAAAACTCACAGTACTGCATCTGCATTATAACGTCTTTTAATTTTTTTTTTAATGTTTATTTATTTTTGAGAGAGAGAGCATGAGCAGGGGAGGAGCAGAGAGAGAGGGAGACACAGAATCTGAAACAGGCTCCAGGCTCTGAGCTGTCAGCACAGAGCCCAACGCGGGGCTCGAACTCACAAACCGTGAGATCATGACCTGAGCCAAAGCCGGACGCTCAACCGACTGAGCCACCCAGGCGCCCCAACATCATAACGTCTCTTAATAGTATCTGAGAAGAGGTCAAGGAATTAAAAAATAACATTTTCAGAGGACAGTGAGATTTCAGTGTGTGTGAATGTGTATGCCCAGAAACTAATCCAGCAGAATTAACACATCAATACTTGGGTAATGTAATGTCCAAATGGAACAGTTACAGAGAGATCTTTTGGAGAGGTTATCAATCCTCCAAACAGACTTCAGATTACAATTTTGCAATGAGGCAGTCAACTGCCCTAAAAGCCAAAATGAAGTGATGCCAAGTGACTTCACTGCACTTTAATTCCCAAACAGAATCCCTTACAGCTACACACTCTGACCACCTAAAAATTGCACCAGATCTCCAGGATTGGAACATTACTTCAGTTAGTGCTAACTATACTCAGTTTACCTCCTGTCTCTCTCATTCCTTCCGCTCTCATCCCTTCCCTGTAAGGGGAAGTTGGGAGAAGCAAGCAAGGTCCTCTCTTTGCAGGAAAATGAGAAATCAACAGTTTCTAGTTCTGCTCAGGAAAAAAAGGCACGGTGAGCTCTCTCTCCTTTCTGTAAGCAAAGACTATCCCTCCAGAGCAAAAAATGATTTCAGTATGTCTGTAATTGGCTATTCTTATGAAATGGAAGAATACTTCAGAATCCCTATTGTGAGCTAAGAAAGTAATCCTGGAGAAATATTCATTATCTATCCATTCTCATTTCTATTTAACCAGTTGGGGGACTGAGAATGGGGGATGGTCAGAGAGAAAAAACTACTCTGTACAGACACACTACTCTGGCAGTTAAGATCAGGTTTATTTCTACTATGTGCTTCTGTTCTCATAGAAAATGTACAGAAATAGAGAAGAAAATGCTAGAGAACAAAAAGCACCCACAATCCCACGATACAAAGGAAATATTATCTGGGATGGTTTTCTCCTGCTCATGCTATATATTCCCCAATCCCCAGGGGAATACAGCTGCTTGAATGTACTGCCCACCGCCACCTCAAAAACACCTCTTTAAATGATGTCTATTTCTTTACAAGGGGCAAAAATCTCAAGTGAAACACTGTTCCTGTAGTGATCTTCACTATAACACTTTCAGGAACACTGGTATCAAAAAGTGAGCCTTATGGAACCTCATAAATGAAAGAGGGAAATTTTTTGAAGGCATATAATACTGTACACAACTTTTAAAGACTTAAAAATCTACAGAGTTTTGGCTATTCTCTAAAAAAAAATATACATTACAAAAAGTATTTCAAGAAGATAAAGAATATCTGAAGAGACCCAAAGCCAGAGATTGGAAAAAGTAAGTCGCTTATCTATATACCCTCAGAGTCATTTAGGATGAGCTCATTTTTAGAGGTGAAAGCCTAAAATAATCCTTATATAAAGTCAATCAGTTCATTCTATAGACTGACCTAATCCTGATAACAAAACTTAATAAAAATAGCCTCTCTAAATACAAAAGCTAAACCAATTTCACTTATGCAGATACACTTTTCTTTACAAAGAAAAAAAATCTGGGGCACCTGGGTGGCTCAGTCGGTTAAGCCACTGACTTCGGCTCAGGTCATGATCTCGCAGTCCATGAGTTCGAGCCCCGCATCGGGCTCTGTGCTGACAGCCCAGAGCCTGGAGCCTGTTTCGGATTCTGTGTCTCCCTCTTTCTCTCTCCTCCCCTGCTCATGCTCTGTCTCTCTCTTCTCAAAAAATAAATAAACGTTAAAAAATTTAAAAAAAAAAATCAGCAAATTGTATGTAGATATTAACTAAATTGATTGAAAGGAATAATATATTTGTAAATAATTCACCCAGAATTTCCAAGTTATTCTGGATGGATATCCTTCCAATTGTTCAGAAAGTATAACCCCAAAATGTTACAATGATGAAAAATGAAATCCAACCCCATTATCTTCTAGATAGGTTACCTGGTCTTTTCTTAATATTAGGGGACTTAAGGATTGAAGCCTACACACACACACACACACACACACACACACACACACACACACACCCTAAATGTAATACAATACTTCCAAAGTATTCATTTCCTGCCCCAACACGGACTAAATGAGGGTACTCATGACTCACACCTTATCTGCCATGCTACTGTGATGTCGTTCGCATCCATCACTCACCATCACTCCCTCCTTACCCATTTTATTTGGCCCAGGCACCTATGTCAGCACCAATCCATTAACATCCAATATGTCACATTATTGCCACCTGCTGCTGCAAAATGTTCTTCTTCTTTTAAGCAACTAACGTAACATTTAAAAATGCATTTGGGGGCACCAGGGTGGCTCAGTGGGTTAAGTGTCCGACTTCAGCTCAGGTCATGATCTCACCGCTTGTGAGTTCGAGCCCCGCATCAGGTTCTGTGCTGACAGCTCAAGGCCTGGAGCCTGCTTCCGATTCTGTATCTCCCTCTCTCTCTGCTCCTCCCCCACTTGCATTCTGTCTCTCTCTTTTAAAAATAAACATTAAAAATTTTTTACAAATGCATTTGGGGCACCTGGGTGGCTCAGTTGGTTGGGGATCCAACTTCGGCTCAGGTCATGATCTCACAGCTTGTGGGTTGGAGCCCCACATCGGGCTCTGTGCTGACAGCTCAGAGCCTGGAGCCTGCTTGGGATTCTGTGTCTCCCTCTCTCTTTGCCCTTCCCCCACTCATGCTCTGTCTCAAAAATAAATAAACAGGAAAAAAAAAATGCACTTGGATTGGGGCACCTGGCTGGCTCAGTCAGTAGGGCGTGCGACTCTCAATCTCAGGGTTGGGAGTTCAAGCCCCACATTGGGCATAAAGATTACTTAATAAATAATAATTAACAAAATGTATTTGGATCATGATACTGTAAATCATTACTTTAAAAGAAATGAGGGCTACCTATCTATATGAAGAAACATCATAGTAATCTGAGCAGGCATGTCACAGTAACCTAAGGGCTAGGACATTAGTTTGCAAGACATCATCCCTACCAACAGATGAGGGAAAGAACACAGATGTACTACCATACACAGATTATTAATCAGTTAAAACAACTTTTCCCACCCGTTATATAAGAGAACACTGACAATTCTACTCTTTCAACCTCAGGGACACTGGTGCCAAGTAATGTTAAAGGAGAAGAATGGGCGGAGATCGGCCAGTCACTTCAACTCCCAGGCAGCAGCTTGGGTAAAGAAAGGATCTTTACTACAGTGATCACGCTACACCATGCACAAGGCCTATTCTAACATTAAAACCTAATCCTGGGGCGCCTGGGTGGCTCGGTCAGTTAGGCATCTGACTCTTGATTTCGGCTCAGGTCATGATCTCATGGTTTGTGAGATCAAGCCCTGCACTGGGCTCTGCACAGACAGGGTGGAGCCTGCTTTGGGTTCTCTCCCTCCCCTCTCTTCTCTCTGCCCTTCCCCGGCTCATGCTGTCTCTCAAAAGTAAATAAGCAACAACAACCCAAACCCTGAATCCTTATTCTTATACACATCCTCAAGAAGTATTTGAGAATATTAGTCAAATTAGCTGTATATGCTCACATAGAAAATCAACAAAAAGCCCAACTATGATTTTCAGTACAGAGAATCATTCACAATGCTCTAATTGCCTTTTCTCCACACCACTGCCTCAAAAGAAGCTTCTTGGCTGTATTTCAGTCCAACTGAAGAAAATGATTAAATGCATTATTTGCTCATTCTTTACCAGTATTTGTCTACTTAAAATATAGTGAATACTACCAAAACTAGCACCAGACTTATCTCCTATTATAGCTTATTTTCATTTTTAGTCACTTAAAGTTCCAATACCCATTTATGCGAACCTACCAAAATGCTACATTTGCATATTTTAAAAGGAAAGACTTAAAAGGCTATTTTCAACTACACTTCTAACCCTATTAGAATCAGTGTAAATAGGGGCGCCTGGGTGGCTCAGTCAGCTAAGCAGCCGACTTCGGCTCAGGTCACGATCTCACGGTCTGTGAGTTCGAGCCCCACGTCGGGCTCTGTGCTGACAGTTCAGAGCCTGGAGCCCGTTTCGGATTCTGTGTCTCCCTCTCTCTGACCCTCCCCCGTTTATGCTGTGTCTCTCTCTGTCTCAAAAATAAACGTTAAAAAATTAAAAAAAAAAAAAAAAAAAAAAAGAATCCGTGTAAATATACTGACAAGAGAATTGTCCTTTCACAATCAACATACACAAAGAAAGAAAAAGTAAGTGTTCTGTGAGCTTAAGCACTTTGTCTTAAATATTTAAAAATAGTAGTTCTCACATTTATTTAGGTGATGGAGTACCAGAACCATTTATGAAACATTTACATGTGTAATTTTTTAAAGAATATTTAATTTTAAGTATCTGGAGCTGGTATGATTAATAGGTTTCAATTCTTTAATAATAGTTCTAGAAGAAAATGTAAATTGAACCCATTTTCTGAAAACTGGAAACTAATTACTTCATTAATTCATCGTCATAAGCGAACTCACTCATCTTAGCAATCGTTTCTCCCTCTGCCTCCCCCAGAATGGCTATCCACAAAAGACACACAATACCAAGTGTTGGTGAGGATATGGAGAAACTGGACTCCTCATACACTGCACTGCCGGCGGGAACACAAGGTGCTGCGGCCACTTTGGAAAACGGTCTGGCAGGTTCTCAAATGGCTAAACACAGATGTACCACAGTGCTCAGCAATTCTGCTGCTAGGTATAGATCCAAGAGAACAGAAAACACATACTCACATACAAACTTGTATGACAGCGTCATGCGTAATAGTCAAGAAGGAGAACTGGTCACTTTCCTCCTGTATCATACTGTAGATTCCTTGAGTCTGGGGGCTAATATCTTTGCACTCCTCACAATGCTGTGGACACAAATGTCCATCAACTGGTGAATGGATGAACACAATGTGAAAGCCACACAGCGGAACATGATCCCACCCTGAAAAGGAATGAAGAGCTGATACTTTGCTCAGCCAATGCATGAACCTTGGAAACACGCTAAGTGGAAGAAGCCCAGACAGAAAAGGCCACATGTTGTAGAAACCCACACGAAATGCCCAGAAGAGGTCAACCGATAGGGACAAACAGATTACTGGTTGCCAGGGACTCGGCAAAGATAAGAACGGCAAGTTCTTGCTAGGGAACATCAGTCTCTTTGTGGGGTGGTAAAAAGTCTCCTGGAATTATAGGTCGGTGATAGCCACACAACTCTGTGGATGTACTAAAAGCACTGAATCGCACACTAGTAAAAGGTAAATTTTACTATATATAATTATAGCTCAATTTTTTAAAGTATCAAACAAACATACAAAAAGTACAGGTGGTAACACTTACAGAGACACTAAATGAAGCCTCTTTTAAATACTTTATCTATCATGAAACTTGCTCACCCATATGCCTGGTAAGTATGTGTTTATGACGTAAACATTTTTACTAAAAGTAACGTCACAACTAGTAACCCATAACTTTCACCACGTTTCAATGGACCCATCAAAAGTTTAGATTAAAAAAGACTTAAAAAGAAGTGCTGCAAATGAAAACAAAACCAAGTATGGGATTAAACCGATTACCCACACTGTTCCCTTAGGGTGGTTCACGAATCACTGGTAAATTTTGAGCACCGTCAAAGATCCCGATTCCAGACTGACTTACACAAGGCAAATGTCATAACTTTTTGACACCGATTTCTACCAACGAGTCACTGACTGTTTGTTTTTATTCTGTACCACAATAAATGTCTAAAACCTAATATTGAAGCTTTTGCCAGGTCTCAATTCTATCAATTCCCTTCTGGAAAAAAAAAAAAAAAATTTCTACAGGAACTCAGAACAACTGCATGTAATAACTTAAGATCTTACTAACTCAAATTAATATTACTGGAGGACTGTATGAATTATTACTACATTAAAATAATAATGTGTGAATTATTAATATACTAAAATAATCTTACTATTCCTACTACACAGAACAATTCACTTCAATCCTAGCAAAGTATACTGAATTGCCAAGCCAGCATCTGCCTTGGTCCAAAGTCAACAACTATTCTCCAAGCAGTTATTTCCACAGTATTGTGAGGAATACAAAGATATTAACCCCCAGATCCAAGGAATCTATAGTATAATACAGGAGGAAAGTGAGCAGGTAATATAAACTGGGGACAGACTATAAATGTTGAGAATCTTACAGTTTAACCTATATGAGGAAACCATTAAGGGATGTGAATCATCGACTCCTATGTTAGGCAAGCAGAGTACAGGTACAGGAAGACCAGCCGGGAGACTCACACAACAGTCCGGATGATAAGGATGGAGAATCTAAATTAAATAATGGCAGGGAAGGACAGATGAGGAAAGGCTCCTGCGTCTTATTTATAAGGTAGAACCAACGGGATTTGGGTGGCTGCATAGAGAGGAGGCAATGTCACTTAGAAGTTAAGGCTTGCTAGGATTTGAAAACACATTCCTGGGTTAGAGGTTTGGCCCTGACCCATTTCAGCTGTTGATGTCGGGCAAGGACTTCATGTCTACGGGTTTCCGTTTCCTCTGTAAAATGGAGATAATAATAGTGTCTACATGTCATAGGGTTGTTGTAAGGATTGAATACATGTAAAGCCTGCTACATAGAATGACAAGGTTAACCATAATCTCACAGACCATGACAGGAAATACAGGAAGAACTGTAAATGGGGATAAGCATGGAGATTAGCTAAGTATACTAGACTTCTGCTTGGGCCCCACAGACAGAATCTGTAAGTCTAGAGAATGGTGAATGCCACAACAGGATTTGTGGAAGTAAATTAAAATATAACAAAAAATTTCCAGCTATGAAAAGCCTTGAACACCATGCTACAGGATTTGGACTTAATAAAAAACCTACTGTCTCCTAAATATAGAGTTCGGAGTTTATCTACTGTATCGTGCTATTTATTTCCTAGGTGAGAAAACTAAGACGCGCAAAATGAAGAGACATCCCAAAAGTCACACCACTCATTGATATACATAGTATAAGCATGTTAATAGATTAAACGCTGGCTCTCTACTCCTCCCCATTCAACAGACAGCCGCATCTTCTGACGCCAATACCAGCCAAGTCCCCAAGACATGATGGTGAAGGCTGGAGTAAACAGATTTGGCTGTCCAGGGCGCCTGTTCACCTGGGCTGCTTTTAACCCTGGCAAAGTAGATATGTCACCACCAATTATCCCTTCATTCTCCTCAACTATATGGTCTACCTATTCCAGTATGATTCCAGCCATGGCAAATTCAATGGCACAGTCAAAGCTGAGAATGGCCAAACTTTTCCCCAACAGACAGCCCATCTCCTCTTCCAGGAGTGAGATCACACCAACATCAAATAGGGTGATGCTGGTGCTGAGTATGCGGTCGAGTCTTCACCACCATGGAGAAGGCTGGGGCTCACTTGAAGGGTGGGCCCAAGAGGGTCACCATCTCTGCCCCTTCTCCTGATGCTCCCATGTTTGTGATGGGCATGAACCACGAGAAGTATGGTAACTCTCTCAAGATTGTCAGCAATGCCTCTTGCACCACTAACAGCGTGGCTCCTCTGGCCAAGGCAATCTTGATAACTTTGGCAACATGGAAGGACTCATGACTCATGACTCCATGCCATCACTGCCACCCAGAAGACCATGGACGGCCACTCTGGAAAGCCGTGGCATGACAGCTCAGGGGCCACCCAGATCATCATCCCTGCTTCTACTGGCACTGCCACGGTGTAAGAAAGGTCATCCGTGAACTTAACAGGAAGCTCACAGGCATGGCCTTCTGTGTCCCTACCCCCAATGTGTCAGTCATGGATCTGAACTTCTACCTAGAAAAAGCTGCCAAACACCACGACATCAGCAAAGAGGGGAAGCAGGCACTAGAGGGCTCCTTTAAGGGCATCCTGGACTACACTGAGGACCAGGTTGTCACCTGCAACTTTAATAAGTGACACTTACTCTTCCACCTCTGATGCTGAGGCTGCATTGCTCTCAATGACTACTTTGTCAAGTTCCTTTCCAGATATGACAAATAAATTTGGCTCAGCTACCAGGTGGTGGGCCTTATGGTCCACATGGCCTCCAAGGAATAAGAGCCCCCTGGACCACCAGCCCCAGCAACAGCAAGAGGTAAAGAGAGGCCCTCAGCTGCTGGGGAGTCCTTGCACCAACTCATCCCCCAACACAGTGAGACTCTCCCGACCTCCACAGTTTCTAGCCCAGACCCCCTTGAAGAAGGGGAGGGGCTTGGGGAGTCCTACCTTGCCAAGTACCATCAATGAAGTATATTGTCCACAGCCAAAAAAAAAAAAAAAAATTAAATCTATTCATACTCTTCATTTGCTTAACAAAACTGAATCCTTAAATGAAACTTCCTTCTCTCTCCATCGTTATGGTAATGGAAAATTTGAAAGTACTGGCATAAAAATTAAAAGGATTTAATGTAATAAAGTAATGATGTTTATAACATAGGTTTTCAACAAATATCATTAAATCTCTTCTTTAAAAAATAAGCAAGTACAGAATTTTAGGAAAAATTATTTCACTGATGATATGATCAATTTTTATTTATCTTATTTTGAAATTAAAAGAATTTTTAGTATAGTTGACAAATTGTATGTTTTATTCTTTTTAAGTTTATTTATTTTTGAGAGACAGAGAAAGCGAGTGGGGGAGGGGCAGAGAGAGTGGGAGAGAGAATCCCAAACAGACCCCTACTTTAAGCACAGAGCTGATGTGGGACTCGAACTCCCAAACCGCAAGGTCAGGATCTAAGCCAAAACCAAGAGTCGGATGCTTAACCAACTGAGCCACCCAGGTACCCCAAGACATGACAAATTTTAAATATGAAAATGTGTCTTGAATGGTAATTTTAAAATTGTTTTAGTCAAGTAAATATATTTCCTAAAATACATGTTACAGAACTGTAACATTTGTTTTATTTTGAGAAATATAGTTACAGAGACAGTAACAGTTATAAGAAGCTTTCTTTCTGTAGTCCTAAGACCCCAGTACACAAAGACACTGTATGAATTAATGGAGTATCTAGAAGACTCTGTTGTAAATCTCTAAATGCCAATAATGACCACTACTTTTTTCTCTTTCCTTTTTCTTTTTATAATTTACTCCTTTCAGTGCATGCAGCCTTCCTTCTGGGTCCACTTCCGTACTAAGCTTCATATGCTTCTGCCAGAATGGTGCTTACCCAGACCAAAGCTTCTCTCTCAGTACTCAACAAGGCACCATTACTATATTCTGTACATAAAACATTTCAACTCTAATCAGAAGCAAAGCTATATGGGCAAAAAATAAGACCAGCCAATGGGCAAAAGTTTTTGTAGACATCATAACCAGAACAATATAATAAATTATATGCGATGTCAAGGCCCTCAGAATCCTAGCTTTTAGTTTAAAAATAAGTTATATTTTATAAAGAAGCTTGAATGCTTTAATGAAAGAATCTTCCAGATCCGTGGTATCATAAGAACTATCTTCATTTAGTTCTTGAATCAGAGTAAAAATATGTTTTTAATTTACTGCACACCATTAACATAAGAATAGGAATACCAAAGTTTATGAACTCTTTTGCAACCTAATTTAATCATACCCACACATGAATAAATGTTTGATTATTCTTGTTTTCATTTCAGACAAATTATATTGGACTTGATGTCCATAAAATTTTAAGATATTTCATTTTACTTCTAAGAAAACCCCATGTTGTGGTTTGCAACATCTCTCATTACTGAGGGAGAAAATTGCTGAGCCAAAAGAAACTAATTACAAAGAGATGAGGCAGTATAAAGAAATAATCTATGGGTATAAATTTTCAATTGTTGGTCCTGTAAGGGAAAATGGAACAGATTATTTTAAGTACTCAACAGTGAACTTTTAGCCTAAGTAGGCCATCCTCCTGACTACCATCTATTCAAGCAAAGGAGGAGGACTTTTAGGACAAGAAAGCCTGCCTTTTCTTACCGAAGACCACGACAGGAAGGGTCAGCAGCACTTTACTTTGCATTTAAATGGTCCTACAACTAAACTGGGCCAAGAAGCATCCTGATAGAAAAACTGTTAAAAACTGATCGATTTTACCTGAAAGAATTCAAACAAGAACTGAACAAAAACAAAAAAACCCGTTTCATAACAGACATGAAGTGCCAATTGGAAATTCTATTTACATACACCCAAGTGAAATTTACTTTATTGAAATAACATTTTTCACTAATTCCAAGTGCCAAGACATGTAATGCTAATCTGAGAATGCAGACTCTATGAGTTAACCAATTATTTTTTGGGAGTGACCTTGGTATGACTTACCACAACAAAATCAACTTTTCAGTAACACAGATGGTAGACCAGACACTGCCAATGTTTTAAGCTTGGAAAATGCTTTTAATTTTTTTTTTATTTCCCCATGCTGTGCTTACTGCTTTACATATGTCTCTGACTGCCAAAGAATTGTTAACTAATCGGCATGAGATTCATTTTGTTAGTACACAGCTGGGTACTTTAGTCATATAACATCTGCTTCTCAACCTATCTTCTGCCTTTGCTTCATCTACCTCAAAACGGTTTCTAAAAGTTGTCACATTAAAGCATATATGCCTCCCAATATTTGGAAGTTGAACCCGATCATCATCGCTATGTGTATTATTATTTTCCAAAATTATCAGTGGCTTCTGAATAACTAAAAACCATTCAGCAAACCTAAGTTGTGGAAAATCTGGCATTAACATCAATTTGTAAAACATAGTGGAGCCAAAGAATGAAGCTTAATAAGAGTCATGCAATAAACAGAGGTGCCTGGGTGGCTCAGTCGGTTGGGCGGCCAACTTCCGCTCAGGTCATGATCTCATGGTTCATGGGTTTGAGCCCTGTGTCGGGCTCTGTGCTGACAGCTCGGAGCCTGGAGCCTGCTTCGGAATCTGTGACTCCCCCTCTCTCTCTGCCCGCTTCCCAGCTCATGCTCTGTCTCTGTCTCTCAAAAAATAAATAAACGTTAAAAAAAAAAAATTTTTTTTTTAAAGTCATGCAATAAACAGACATTATTCTTTGCATATATATCTCTAAGCTCTCTGAGTGAAGCTCTAATGGAAAAACAACTGAAGCTTCAAAATGTGAATATTAAAAAGAAAAAATTATATGATGTACACACAGGAAAGAACATTCTGCATTCTGCATTCAAGGCTCAGATCTTCTGTACACTTTACTTTTTAACATAGAGGGACTAATTAACCAGTCCCTGAGTCACTTCAGATGAGTGATACTCCAGCAGCCTACCAACACACAGAAAGGTGAGGCTCAAACATAGACATTCAACTCACGTTGCACACTATTCCAAGTGTTTGTTTTCAAATGGGTTGGAAGTCAATGAATATCTCTGTATAGGAATAACGTATGAGGGTAGTTAGATCTCAGGTCAGGCTCCAAAATGTGAATGAAGTAGAGACCTAATGACGGTATATAATACAAACACCCTTCCTACCACTGTCTGTAGAGCAAACTCTGCTCTAGAAATGAGCAGAATGAGCACGACAGACACGTCCCCCCTCACCTGCAAAGCAGAAGGAGCTCCACAGTCCAGTTTCCCTTTCCTCCCCCATCAGCCAAAAACCAACAGGATGAGCAGGTGGAAGGAGGTCTAATAATTGTAAAAAATTCCAACACCAAGAAGCTGGGTGGTAGGAGGCAGAACTAAAGAAGATCCTGTTGTTCTGAGTCCGATGAGGGGGGCAGGGGAAGTCCCAAACATAAGATACTAAGGGAGAAGTAGTGACTTTGGGAACACCACCAACTTCGGGCTGTGGAAGCTGAAGCTTTTGGTCTCTCTCAAAAAACAGCAACACCTCAAACCACCCAAAGGACTCCAATGACGCTATAAGGTTGTGTTGCTGTCTGTCTAGGGGTAATTGTCGTCCATCTGGCTTTTGTTGTTTGGTGTGTTGGCTGGGGGAGGTGGGCGGTGGGGGTAAGGGACGCAGTCAGAAGCTGTAGCAGCTTTTTGTAAGAGTGGATAAGCCAACGAGATCAGAAAAATGACTGAAAAGCTGTTTTGCGAAACGTTAGCACCTAGATAATTCTAGAAGGACAAGAAGAACATAGCGGATCTGCTCTTGGCCTTACCTTGAGAGGGATTAAAAGTGAGCACACTCACTTGTTCACTGCCTCAGCCTAATGAGGTGACAAGCACACCTGGTGACTGTTTTCGGTGCTCTGTCCTCACGCATAGCAGCAACCCAACTACTGGCGGAACGTAGGACAGTTTTATGGGAGGGACCGGTGTGCTCGTCCCTTGTGGAGGTGAAAGATGAAGAATGATTACTGGTCTGAGGCCCATCCCATCCCCCCATGTCACAGTCGTCCTCATAGCTGGGGTCATGGCGGGGCTGTGGCTAGGAGAGCAGTTAGCTATTACTGTGGTCCACGCCTCCTCGCTTTCTCCAGCTCTTGACATGATGCGGGAGACTTCAGAGATACCCTGCCACTATGAGAAAAAGAAACTTAAGTCACTGAAGACGATTCGCCAGACTTATGTGAAGCCATTTAAAATCTTTCTTTGCTTGAACCTTTGTTAGTCGGTCTTTCTTTTGCCCATAGCTAAATATAGCGCGATCCGATACGACTGCCATCTATAAAGCAGCACCATAAAACCCTCTTTCTACATTATTTTGATTCTCGCTGCAATCGCCTGAAGTAGGCAGTGTTATTAGCCACATTTTTCAAAAGGGAAAACAGATTTATGGAGATGATCAAACTTGCCAACAGTTGGTGAAATGGCAAATTAGAATTTAAACCCAGATCTGTCTGAGGTCCAAGTCCATGTTCTTTCTGCTACCTTGATGCCCACCATCAACTGCTCCATCCTTATGACTGAGGAAGCAGCGAGGTCAAAGGAAATCGCCAGAGACTAGAGTCAAACCAGGCCTGGGTTTAAATCCTGACTCTACTACTTACTAACTATATATCACTGGGCAAATCAACTTCAGTTTTCTGAAGTATAAAATGGAGAGAATAACATGTCCTTCCAAAATTGTTGCGGCAATTGAATTCATTCGGGTGTTTCCAAAATAACTAAGCATGTTCCCTGGCATATGAGATGTTCAAACTTCAGTTTCCCTTCCCCCTCTCCGTTCTATCATTTAAGTGCTCTGCGCAAAGCATGGAGAGAGAGAGAAAGAGAGAAAAGAGTCCATTTGTGTTCTCACAAAGCTCATGGCCTAGGGAGGTGACAAATAATGCCATACAGTCATCTTAGAGGCTTACGTACGATGCTGGGAAACACAGAAGAGGAGAGATCAAGAAGTGACTGGAGGAAATGACCTCTGAACAGGCTTAAAGGAGCTTGCCCAGCCATGAGAAAGGGCGGGGCAACAAGCACAAGAGTGCTCTAGGCAGAGGGAACAGTCTGTGCAAAGCCACAGAGGGAAGAGAAAACAAGATATACTTCAGCAACTACAAGTCATTCAATATAACTGGGGCTCATCGAAGAGTGACCAGAGAAGGGGCTCGAGAGTTAGGCAAGGAACAGACTACAAAAATCCTTATACAGGGGCACCTGGGTGGCTCAGTTGAGCGTCTGACTTTGACTCAGGTCATGATCTCCCAGTTCATGAGATCAAGCCACCACCCACCCCTCCTTCACGCTCTCTGCTCTCAGAACAGAGCGTGGTTTGGATTCCTTCTCTCCCTCTCTCTCTGCCCAACCCCACCCCACTCTCACAAACGTACGTACTCCCTCAAAAATAAATAAATATTTTAAAAATATTAAAAAAAAAAGTCCTTATATAAAAAAGGATGATTGCCAGTGAAGGTCGAGGGGGTATACTGAAGAAAGATCCCCCCCACCCCGCCGCAAAAGTCGTATACAAAGAGAAAGTAAGGAGACAAGCCTCTGAGCTTCTGAACTATTAACCATGCCACTCTAAATACAAGTTACAAAAAAAAAAAAAAAAAGATTAATTCTATACATTTTTGGACTGAAAAAGTAAGTGAATATATGGAATACATATGTATTCAATATATACAAAGGTAGTAAACAGATAGTCCTGCCAGTGGCAGACCTGGTTAAATAAGTGAATGAAAAATCAAGTAATCTCTAAATTCTTCCTTCTTTTCCTGTCTACTACCTGAGGGGGAAAAAAATCTGAAAAACACAAATTAATTTCAAGATAATGAGATGGGCGAGAAAGAGAAAGAAGGGAGGAAAGCAAGGGTCTAGAAAAATCAAGTTATTTAGCTAGTTATGAATGAAGGAAGTAGTAATCCACTTAAAATGGAACAGATGCTTGCTCTAATTCCAACTCTACTATTCTTATTAAACATTAATAAATAAGGACAAGTTGAATTTCAAGCTTGTAAAGATTAAAAAAGAAATATTAAAATTTAAGCAATACTAACATTAAGCAATAGTTATGTAAAGTTACATTAAAAAAAAAAAAAAGTATTGTAAAAAGTAGGCCAAGCATGGGACTGGGGAGAAAAAACATCAAAGGAATTAGATTTCTAAGACTGTTACTTTTCATTTCTTTATTTTACTTTTTTAAATGTTTATTTTTGACAGAGAGACAGAGACAGAGAGACAGAGTGCAAATGGGGTAGGGGCAGAGAGAGAGGGAGACACAGAATCTGAAGCAGGCTCTAGGCTCTGAGCTCAAACTTCTGAAGGGTGAGATCATGACCAGAGCCAAAGTCAGATGCTTAATGGACTGAGCAACCCAGCACCCCCCCCCCCTTAATTACTTTATTTTAAAACAGCCTTAAAATATTTGCTACAATATTGTTTTTATTCTTATTTGAATTCTTTGTCAATGCTATGTTCAAATGACTACAGATGCATCCTCACAAAAACCTGGAATGTCTTAGGGGGAAAAGGAAGACCTTTTCTTTTTGTGTATTACATACACACCCACACAAGTTACTTCACTCTGGGAGTAGAGACTGAATAAAACATAGTATGTAATTCATCTAGTCAAAGTAACTACCAGACTGATAATAATCAGTACCTTTCCAAGGAGCAGTTTGGAGTGCAGACCTGCAGCACAACAAAATGGGCTTTCCACTGCTTTTTAAATAAAAATTTTTTTAAAAAAGATTCAGAATTTTAAGAGTGACCTTGCTTTAATATAACTTGTACAACTACAATTCCGCCCCCAAAGTGTTTCAACAAAACAACAGCAACAACAACAACAAAAGGATGTTTATTAAAGGACTACCACAAAGGGGGAAAAGTACTGTTTCACATTCCCTTTGAAGTAGTAACATTATTACCCAGATCAACAGTTAAGTAACATCTTTTCCATTTTAAGTAAATGAAAAAGTTACCACCACTCCCTAATAGCCTAGCTTTTCATTTTGAATATTTTAAACCTCCTTGCTAACCTATGGATTAATTCATTAATCACTTGTAAATAAAAACACAGAATAAAAATAACTTAGGCTTTAAATATACGAGCTGCTGTGTAGAATCTTTACCCTTCTTATAAACCAACTGGCCATGAGAGAAATCTGCTTTTAACTCATTAAGGTTTTCATGTCCTAATTTGGTTCTCTACACATAACAAAATTTAATACAGAAGGCAATTACATGATTTCACTTAAATAAAAGTACATATTTTGCCAACATGCTGGAATTACAGAGAGCTTTAATGAGAAGAAAATTATTGCTTTTTAGACTTTTTTCTGATCAAACTATAATTTCTGTAAATCTACAAAATAGTTTACATTATTCTATAAGAATTCTAATTATTCATCATTTTGAATTGCTCAGATATTAAATAATTCATCTGACATCAGCTGTCACAAAATGCACATGTTTATATGCATGCTTTTCAACAAGCATTATTTCCAAACACTTAATTCAATCCCCACACTCACTGTGACAAATATGAGGCACTTAAAGATTTATGGGGCTCTTGGGTGGCTCAGTCAGTTAAGCATCCAGCTCTTGATTTTGGCTCAGGTCAGGGTCCCGGAGTTGTGAGACTGAGCCCCGTGTGGGGCTGGCGTGCTGATATGGGATTCTCTCCCTCTCTTTTTGCCCTTCCCCTGCTCTTTCTGAATTACTTTTTCAAAGAACTAAAAAGACACTGGAAGATGCAGAGTGATAACCAGGTGCTATTTGCATTTCCAAAATCCATGACTTAAGAAAGATCAATCCAAAATATCAGAACATCATTTGCTACGTGTCACGGAATGGTTAAGTGGGATGCCAGAAAAAGTTAAAATCCCATGGAGTTTTTCTTTGCTCTCCTTTTTCCACCCGGTGAATATTTATATTCTAGCCTTCTGTAATATTTCAAACCTTAGATATTTAAATATAAAGACCTCCCTCCACACATCAACTACGTTTAATTCCTCTCTGTAACACCAGCACCTTGCACAGTGGCTGACGAATGGTAAGCACTCAAAAAATGTTTATTAAATAAATGGGTGAGTGACTGAACCAAGAATGAAAGAATAAATAACTAAATGATATGACTATCTAATAACATGTTACAGAGAATCATACCATTAATTCTTTTCAGGTAATAAATCACTCCTCTAAATTGTCCTTAATTTCTGAAGGCCTCCATTTACAAAATTCATATGCACATTCTCAAATGTTTCAAGTAGGCTGGCAACTGTGAAAATAGAGACACTTCCAAATTTACACATTAATATTTTTGAGAGTCAAGTGGAAGGAAAGAGAGAAAGTGAGTATCACTGTAATTCAGAATGAAAATAAGCTATTATAATTATTATACTGAAGGTCAGAATTTATTTAGCTATTTAAAAGTCAGTCAAGAATAATCATTTTGGGTGAAACTCAATGAAACAGAAAACCAAAGAGGCTATTACCATGAACAAATGCTTATTAAATGCCCATTATGTATAGGGCACTATCATAACACTAAAAGCTCATTTTCCTTGAGGAAGAAGAATTTAGAACTTCAAACCTGTGTTCTAAAATGTGTAAGACATGCTGTCCTTGGAAATTCAGCACCAAGAATTTTACAAGTGAATATCCAAGAAGAGAGTGAACTACTTATCAAAATAGTATGTGAATTTCAATGTCAGTAGGCTTGGTTTTCAAAACATACATGTCGCATAACACCAACTACTGCAGCTATGAAAATCAAAAGTGATGCAGTAAATGCCTTAAAGATAAAACTTCACAAGAATAAAACACAGAAGACTTATGGGTGAAAAATGGTTTGGAGACAGGGGCGCCTGGGTGGCTCCCAAGGTTAAGTGTCTGACTTTGGCTCAGGTCAGGATCTCACAGTTCATGAGTTTGAGCCCTGCGTCGGGCTCTGTGCTGACAGCTCAGAGCCTGGAGCCTGTTTCGGATTCTGTGTCTCCCTCTCCCTCTGCCCCTACTCCACTCATACGCTCACTCGCTTTCTCTCTCTTTCACAAGTAAATAAGCATTAAAAAATTTTTAAATGGTTTGGAGACATAATGGTAAAACAAAACCTAATACACTAATCTTACTTAAAAAAAAAACAGTATTATTAAAAATACTTTTGTAGTATGTATGTAGTATGTAGTATGAATGCAAGAACTTTCCTTCCTTGTCCGTTTTGTTTACTTCTACCATAGCACTGTGCCTGACAGAGTAGGTATACAATAAATATTTGTTGAATGAAAATGGAAAAATGTCAATAAGGCAGGACCCTGGTCTTCAAACACCTTACTAAGGAGATATTGAATTACTAATCACAACTCAGCATTAACCAGTGCTAAAATAGAGTATGTCAGAGAAACATAGAGTATAGAGCATACTGTCAGGAAATGCCTCCAAGAGGTGAGCGAACCTGAAAGAGAGCCGAATTAACTAAGAAAATGAGGGAAGAAAGTCATACTATTGTTTTCATTCCATAAACATTTAGAAAACATGACTGAAAGTACCGGTAGGTGAAAAATCAGAGGGCCTATTCAGGGACATGCAAGCAGAACAGAATGGCTAAATTAGGGGCATATTGGGGAGGTATAATGAAACATGAAAATTTATTGTCATTGATAAAATATATTATACTCTACAAAGGCAAAGACCTCTTTTTTTTTTTTTTTTTTTACTACTTGTGGGAGGCTATAACTTATCTCCTCCTTTTATTCACACCTCTTGAAATGTGATTTTATAGCTCTTTCCGTTAAAAAAAAAAAAAAAAAAAAAGGAGTCCTTTATTCCATCTGTTGGATTTCAGCCAACCTTGTGACTTGCTTTTGCTAACAGAATATAGCAAAAGCAACAGTGTGCTAGTTCCAAATGTAAGCTTCAAAAATCTTGTATGCTTCCACTCTCTCTTGGAACACTGTTGCTGCCATGAAAAGCCTAGTCTAGCCTATTGAATGATGGGAGATACACAGCCCAGTCAATTCCCTTTGCCTTAGACCAGGGATCAGCAAACTCTTTCTGTAAGGGACAGACAGTGAACACTTTAGCTTTTAAGGGCCATATAGAATCTGTCACATATTCCTCTTTTTTTTTTTTAGTTTACAATCTTTATATCTTCAAAAATATAAACAACATTCTTAGCTTAGGGACCATGCAAAGATTTCCAACCCCTGCCTTAGATGACGCCCAACCAACTCCCAGAAGCACAACTGTCTAGCTGACTATAAATGCATGACAGCCCAGCCAAGACCAAAAGGACCTCACTCACAACAAGCCCAGTACAAATTGTCGACCGAGAATCACGAACTAAATAAATGGTTGTTTCTTGCCACTATGTTCTGAGGGGCGAGTTAATCATTAAAAGCTTACAGATATACTACTCCAGCTGTAATGCCTACAACAGTACCGGCCACTTAGTAGAGACATTCACTAAATACCCAGGAAATAAAATAATGAATCGGTAGAATTACAGGAGTCAGAACATGACATTTTATGCCAGGTTTTGCAAACTCAAAGGTCCACAGGAGCTAGACAAGTAAGTTATCAGTACAGAGAACAGATTTGAAAGCAGTGGAAGGGACACCACACCAAGAGGCTAGGAAAACACCTGGGAGGCCACAGACAGTCTAGGTGAGGACAAAGGCAGTAGGAATGGAAAGGGAAAACAAGGAACAAAGTCAAAACTACCTGAGGTAGAAGCAAAAGATTTTCGGCAGAGACTGTCCAACTGGATGAGAATTCAAGATCTAAGTATATGTCGTCTGCAAGTAACATACTTTAGATTCAAAGAAATATACTTTTGCATAAATGGTGCTGGGGCAATGGGATACCCACTTGCAAAAAGATGGGTTTGAATCTTTCTTACTCCATACACAAAAATTGACTCAGATCACAGACCTAAATGTAAGAACTAAATTCTAAAACTCTTACAGGAAAATATAGGAGTACATCTTTGAGATCTTGAATTAGCCAATGATTTCTTAAATATGGCACCAAAAGCACAGGATAAAAGACAAAATTGATAAACTGAACTTAATGCAAACTAAAGTCTTTTGTACTTCAAGACACCATTCAATGGCTAGAATCAACAACACAAGAAACAACAGGTGTTGACAAGGATGCAGAGAAAGGAGAACCCTCTTGCACTGTTGGTGGGAATGCAAACTGATATAGCCGCTCTGGAGAACAGTATGAAGGTTCCTCAGAAAGCTAAAATAGGGGCATCTGGGTGGCTCAGTCGGCTGAACATCTGACTTCGGCTCAGGTTATGAGCTCACAGTTCATGAGTTTGAGCATCACATCGAGCTTGCTGCTGTCAGACTGCCAGCACAGAGCCCACTTTGGATCCTCCATCTCCCACTCTCTACCCCTCCCCTGCTTGTGCTCTACCAAAAATAAGCATACATTAAAAAAAAAAAAAAAAAGCTAAAAATAGAACTACCCTATGATCCAGAAATTGCACTATTAGGTATTTACCCAAGGGATACAAAAATACAGATTTGAAGGGATACATGCACCCCATGTTTACAGCAGCATTATCAACAATAACCAAATTATGGAGCGAGCCCAAATGTCCATCGACTGATGAATGGATAAAGAAAATGTGGTGTATATATATGCAACGGAATATTACTCAGCCATCAAAAGGAATGAAATCTTGCCATTTGCAATGGCGTGGATGGAGCTAGAATGTATTATGCTAAGTGAAATAAGTCCATCAGAGAAAGACAAATACCGTATGATTTCACTCACATGTGAAATCTCAGAAACAAAGCAGATGAACATATGGGAAGGGGAGAGGGGAGAGAAGAAAGGGAAACAAATCACAAGAGACTCCTAACAATAGAGAACAGAGTTGATGGAGGGAG
The DNA here is from genome assembly GCF_027475565.1 of Acinonyx jubatus. NCBI lineage: Eukaryota > Metazoa > Chordata > Mammalia > Carnivora > Felidae > Acinonyx > Acinonyx jubatus. The sequence goes on along the minus strand of NC_069381.1, from coordinate 95,335,036 downwards.
GTGGGTGATGGGTATCAAGGAGGGCACTCATTGCGATGAGCACTGGGTGATGAATGCAACAGATCACTGAATTCTCCTTTGAAACCAAAACTGCAGTACATATTAACTGACTAAAATTTAAATTAAAAGAAAAAATCACCATTCAAGAGAGTAAAAAGGCAGATTAGGCAAATCCATAGATAGAAGGTAAGTGGCTGCCAGGGGCTAGAGGGAGTGAGGAATGGGGAATAGCTCTTAGCAGATATTGGGTTTCTTGTGGGTAATGAAAATATTCTGAAATTACCTAGCAGCAATGGTTGCACCACCTCGTGAATATACCAAAACCTACTGAATTGTGCACTTTAAATTGTGCACATATTATGGTATGTGAATTACATCTCAAGTTATTTTAAGAGTTAAAAAATAACCCACAGACTAGGAGAAAAAAATTTTAAATCGTACATTTAATAAGAGACTTGTATCTAGAATATACAGAGAACTCATATGGCTCAATAATAAAAAGACAACTAACTCAATTTTTACACGGGCAATAGCTAATAAGGTCATGAGAAGATGCTCAACGTCATTAATCATGAAGGATGTACAAATTAAAACCAAATGAAATGCCATTTCTTACCCACTAGAAGAGCTGTAACCAAAAAGACAATATCAAATAATGAGACTGTAGAGAAAGGAGAACCTTTGTACACTGCTGGTGGGAATACAAAATGGTGTAGCCACTTTGGAAATCAGTTTGGCCCCCTCTTTAAAAAGTTACACAAAGATTTACTGTATGACCCAGCAATTCTACACTTAGGTAACCATCCAGAGAAATGAAAACATATGTTTTCACACAAAGACCCATATACATACAAGTGTTCACCCAAGTATTACTCACAACAGTCCAAACCTAGAAACATCCCAAATGCCCATCAACTGCTGACTGAATTAAAAAAACTCTGACATATCCACACAATGGAATGCTACTCAGCAATGAAAAGGAACAATGCGGGGCACAGTTCCGGGGACTGCAGTGGCTCAGTTGGTTAAGCATCCAACTGCGGCTCAGGTCATGATCTCAAATCTCAGGTCCGTGAGTTCGAGTCCCACGTCGGGCTCTGTGCTGACCGCTCAGGACCTAGAGCCTGTTTCGGATTCTTTGTCTCCCTCTCTCTGCCCCTCCCCCTGCTCACACTCTATCTCGGCCTCTCAAAAATAAACATTAAAAAAATATATATTTAGAAAAAATAAAAAGGAACAACGTACTGATACGAAATGCACCATGAATGAACTCAAAAACAATACGCTCAGTGAAGGAAGTCAGACAGAAAAAACACATATTGTATGATTCTATTCACATAAAATGTTCAAAAAAAGGGGGCAAATCTAGAGATAAGTAGATTCTAGTTGCCTGGGAGTGAGGATGAAAATGAGGAGCAGCTGTAAATGGGTGTGAGTGAAGTTTCTTTTCAAGGTGACGGAAAGGTTATAAAATTAGATGTGGTGATGGTGCTACCATTCTATAAATACACTAAAATTTATTGAATTGTACCCTTTAAACAGGTGAATTTTATGACATGTAAATCATAATCTCCATAAAGCGGTTTAAAAAAAAAAAAGAATCAGCAGGATTCAGTGACTGATTAGCAGTGGTGAAAAAGTGGGAGAAATCTAAAAACAAAAACCCCACATGTTTAGCTTCAACAATGGGTGTGGATGGGAGTGCCGTTTACTGAAAAGGCAGAGTGAAAAGGAGAGGAACAGGTTTATTGGGGGAAAATAATGAATCTGGTTTCGGGCATACTGAAGATTATGGGCTGACGTAAAGGCATCCAACGGAAGATGACAAAAAAGCAGTATGAGAAACAGATTTAAGAGTCAACAAATGTGGGGGCGCCTGGGTGGCTCAGTCGGTTGAGCGTCCCACTTCGGCTCAGGTCATGATCTCGTGGTCTGTGACTTCCAGCCCCGCGTCGGGCTCTGTGCTGACAGCTCAGAGCCTGGAGCCTGCTTCGGATTCTGTGTCTCCCTCTCTCTCTGCCTCTCCCCCACTCATGCTCTGTCTCTGTCTCTGAAATAAATAAACATTAAAAAAAAAAAAAAAAACTAAAAAAAGAAAAGAGTCAACAAGTGCGTTCTGAATCACCACAATGTACCAGGAACTACATTCGGCCCTGGAAATACAGTAGCTGACCAGGAAGACATAGTCCCTGCTTTCATGAAGCTCATATTCAGTGGGGATAAAAATTAAAAAAGAGAAGCCTTCTGGGATATATTCATATGCAACTAAGAAGAATCAACAAAGTGATAGTTTAGACACTGGTGTGACTGATATCTTCAAGGAAGGATGAAGAGCACAGAAAGGAGAAAGGAAGCCAAGGATCTGGACAGAGATTTAATGACTGTACATACAGGAAGCTGAGCCATGAAGATGACAGACAACCAGCCAGAAAGAGAAGAGGAAATACCTATGGCTGACAGAGTAAAGTTCAAGAAAGAGGAAGTAGTAGTTAAAGTATAAAGTATCAGGGGCGCCTGGGTGGCTCAGTTGGTGAAGCATCTGACTTCAGCTCAGGGGTCACGATCTCACAGTACTTGAGTTCAAGCCCCACGTTGGGCTCTGTGCTGACATGTCGCTCAGAGCCTGGACCCTGCTTCGGATTCTGTGTGTGTGTCTCTCTCTCTGTCCCTCCCTGATCATGCTTTCTCTCTCTCTCTCAAAAATAAATAAAAACATTAAAAGAAAAAGTATGTATACGTATGTATATGTAATGTATATATAATACATTTGAGCACCTATTACGTGCCAGTGACTTTGGCTTTTATTCTGAGTGAAAGGCAAGAGCCACTGCAGAGCTCTGAAGGGAGGAACGACATGATTTGACTGAACATTTTTAAAGGTCACTAGGGCAGGGCTGGGAGACCAGTTAGGTGGCTCCTGCAGTAAACCAAGCAAGGGATGATGGTGACAGCAGTGGAGAAAGTGAGCAAGGGTCAGATTCCGAATAAATTGTAAGGTAGAGCCAACAGGACTTCCTGATGTATTGCATGTGAGCTTTGAGAGAAACAAGTCAGTCAGACAAGACTAAGATTTTGGCTTAGACAACAGGAACTGCATCAAATGAAAAGAGGACAGTTGCACAAGGAAACACGTGGGGGAGGCAGAGGTCAGGAGTTTGTTTACAGACACATTCCTCTTGCAATGCCTCGTAGAGATCGGAGTGAAGATGTCTGATGATCACCTGAATAAAAGAGTATGGAGTTCAGGAGAGAGGTATGGACATTAAGAAGCCAGAAATGAAGGAACCAGCAAAGCAGAGTGATAAGGAACAATAAATATAAAGGAAGAAAACCAAGAGAAGCACTATCCCCCAAACCAAGATTAGAAAACATGATCATGGAAGAAAGAGTGTTTTACTATATATACCTGGGGTTCTCAACCAGGGGTGATTCTGTTCCCTTCAAGGGACATTTGGCAATACGTGGAAGTGTTTTTGATAGTCTGACTGGAGAAGGCAGGCTGTGCTAGTGGCATCCAGTTGGGAGAGGCCAGACATAATGCTGAATATACTATAATGAGAAGGACAATCACCACCCACCCCCGCCGCCCTTCTGCTGAAATTCAAACCTCTTTGCAGATGGTGACTCAACTTCTATGTGATTAGATTTCTAAATAATTGTTATTACTTCTGTTTTTGGCATAATAAGAAGTGAAAGCTCTTCTGTTAAAGTGCAACTGTTATCCTCAACCATGTACATAAAGATATAACCACAGAAGAACACAAAGGAATATACCATAACATTTGAACCCACAGTTCTCAGGTAGTTTATTATCGCCTACATGTTTGTATTTTCCAAATTTTTTTATGAGTATGTTACACTTTGAGAATTAGGGAAATTTCATACTTCGTTTTAAAGCATAATGGTCACTAAACAGGAATGCATGGGAATTAAAGCTGTATAGCCTCTTATGTAACAGGATTCTGAATTCCAGTGAAAGAGCATACATTAGAAGGAAATCATTCTGCAAAGTAAATCCTGAAGTTTTAGGTTATTTCCTAATAGCTGCGGATTTAGAGAAAATAAATCACATGTTAATCCTTTCAAATGTTATGAACTGTACCAGAAAATTCAGTGTTCTATTAAATGATTTAAGAGTACAGTCCTAAATGAAGATAAAACAAAAAATATCCTAGAAATCAAAAACCAGCCAGAACTGGATCTGACCACAGGTGCTTCTCTGATAATTTACAGACCCAGGAGCACCTGGAGGTAGACCCACAATCTAGTCCCAAAAGTGCCAACTGGTCAGCCCCATGCCCTATCTCCTGCAGGCTCTTCATTGAAGGAAAAATACAGATGGCCACTAATAGGAAGTCATGCTTATCCTCACTGAAAATCAAGGATTGCAAATTAAAACCATAAATATACCATTTTATGGCCACTGGGATCGAAGATATTCCAATCGTGGAGGAAAATGTGCAGCAACAAAACTCATATATACATTATTAGTGTGGGAGGAATTTGTTCTATTTACCATTGCAATCCTTTCCTGTTACAAGTATTACAATATCTTCTATTTTCTGACTTGCCTTTTCACTTACTTTACAGTATATCTCCTAACAAACAGAAGTTCCTAATTTTAAGGTAGCCAAATTTACTGATTTTTGTTCCTTTATGATAAACATAAAATCCTTCTTTAAAAACAAAAAATCCTTCCCTATCGTGAAGTCACAAAAACATGCCTCTATATTGAAAAATTGAGAATTGGGTGCAGCTCATTTAAGTAAAAGGAGCAGTGTAGCATAGAAGTTAAGAGGACAGACACTGGAGACAGACTGTGACCCTGGGCAAATGACCTCGTTTCTCTGTTCTTGCCTCAGTTTCTTCACATAAAAAATGGTGATAATAATAGCCCCTATAATTAAAGATAAATGCGGTGGTCAAAGGAGTAAATGTGTGTAAAGTGTCAGAACAAGGTCAAGCATATAATAAGCACCGCAGAAGTGTTAGCTGTTTTTACTAAGGTTTTACTCTACTTGAATTTGATTTTATATAGGGTATGATGTAGAGATCCCGTTTCATTTTTTCCCATATAAGTAGCTAATTATTCCAGCAATATATAGTGAATGGTCTATCCTGTTCCCACTAATGTGCAGCGTGACTCTGACATTTCAAGTTTCCATGAAGGTCTACTTCTGTGCCTCCATTCTGCTTCACCGGTCTATTTATCTCTGTGCTGCTGCCATAATGCCAAATTACAAGTTCTTGACAGTAATTATTACACCACACAGTATAGATCTAGCCCCCACCCCAACTTGTTCTTCTTCAAGTTTCTGGGATAACCTGGCCTTTGCAAATTTTAAAATAAGATTTTACATTGTGTTTTTAAAACCTATTGGAATTTTGAATGAAACTGCATGAATTTATAAATCAATTTGTTAAGATATTGACTGAATTTTGTTACTCAGTCTCCCTATCCATCATAAACATGATCTTTCTCTCTATTTATTCATGACTATTTTCATTCAATAAAATCTAACTATAGTCCCTATAAAGGTCTTATACATTTCATATGTAGATACGTACTTGTGTCTACAAATCTTTTTGGGGTATAAATATTATCTTTTTAAAATATACTTTCTGGTTTCTGATTTAAATGCCATTCATTTTGTCATCACTCTATCTCCAACAACAAAACTAGTAATTGTTCTGCAAACTCCTTGGAGTTTTCTGTGTAGACAATGCTATCTTCTACAAATAGTGACCATTTTGTTTCCTCCTTTCTAATTATTAAATCCTTAGATGAAAGAACTCTTCCATTTATTTGTCTTGTCTCATTAAGTTGGCTAGAATTTCCAACTAAAAAAATCTTCAATAACTTACAACTTATTTATATATTTATGATTTATAATTTCCAGTATAAGGTAGAAAGTGATGGTAGGCATCTTTGTTATGTCTATGATGTAAAGAAAAAAAAAAGAATGTTTCTACTACTTTATTATTGAGTCTCTTGCTCTAGGTTTTTAGTGGATTTCAAAGGTTAAGAAAGTTTCTATTCCAAGTTTGCTAGGGATTTTTACCATTAATGGAGACTGGTAAATTGTATCAAATACATTTTTTGTATCTACTGAGATGTTACAATACCTTTGCATTCCTGTCTGGTCATGAAAATACAACTAAGCTGGGTTTATCTTTCTTATATAACATTGCTTACTTTGCTAATATATTGGGAATTCTGAACCTACATTCATAAGTGAAACAGACTAGTAATTTTCCTCTCTCATACTGTCCTTATTTGGTTTAGTGTTCAAGAAATACTAACTTCACAGAATAGATTTTTGTTTTGTTTCAACTCTCTGTATACCACTAGAATTACCATGCCTTCAACGTCTGAAGCCCTCTCTGAGCCTATTTTCTTTTAAAGATCTCAGACTAATCACTTATTTCTTCACTCAAACTTCTGTTTTTCAATTTCTTCTTCAGCCAATTTTGATAATATACATTCTTTTAGGAACTTGTCTATTTCATTTAAATTTTCAAAATTTGCAGCATAAAGATGTTCACAGAATTCTCTTTAATATCTAATCTGTATTAAAATTAATAAAATTAATAAAATAATTTTCGATTTGCTAGGTTTTATCTCATTAACTTCGGCTCTTGTTTTTATTATTTCCTTCTTTCTACTTTGTTAAATTTATTTTTTTTCAATATATGAAATTTATTGTCAAATTGGTTTCCATGCAACACCCGGTGCTCATCCCAAAAGGTGCCCTCCTCAATACCCATCACCCACCCTCCCCTCCCTCCCACCCCCCATCAACCCTCAGTTTGTTCTCACTTTTTAAGAGTCTATTATGCTTTGGCTCTCTCCCACTCTAACCTCTTATATTTTTTTAATATATTTATTTATATTTGAGAGCACACAAGCAGGGGAGGGGCAGAGAGAAGGAGACAGAGGATCCAAAGTGGGGCTCAAACTCACAAATCGCACGATCATAGGGAAATTTGTTGAGACTTTTTGACCTTAAGCAGGAGCTGGCAAACTAAGACTTGTAGGCCAAATCCAGCCAGTCACCTATATTTGTGAATAAAATTTTTTTGGAATACAGCCCCACACATATGTTTACATATTGTTGGTGGCTGTTTCACTCTACAATGGCAGAGCTAAACAGTTGCCAATAAGTTGCAAATAGTTGCCCCCAAAAATCCCCATATGACCCACAAAGCAGAAAATGCTTAGGATTTGAGAGTTTACCAAAAGTTTGCAAACCCCCAGCCTAAAATGAAGCCTGGCCGATTTTCACAAATGCTCAATATGTGCTTGAAAAAAAAGGGTGGGGTTGGGAACAGGGTTCTACATATATTCACCAAGTCAAATTTGTTAATGTTCTATCATTTACAATTTCACTTTTTTTTGTCTGCTAAATCTAAAATTACTAAGAGGTATGTGAAAATTTTCTGCTGTGATGATGGATTTGTCAAAATTTTCTTACAGTTCAGTCTATTCTTTTCTTTGTAGTTGGGAGTTAGGCTATTAATGGTTCATACAAACCTAGAAACAGCTTTCTAGCAAAAACCAACATCTTATGATATAGAGCTCTCTCAGATGCTAATAGTATTTTCCCATAAAATACATTTGGTCTGATAATACCATTACTACACAAGAAATATTTTGGTTAGTATTTGCTGTTTTCCCCCACGGTTTTCAATCTTTTTCTGTCCTCATCCTTCAGGTCTTCTCTTAACTAGATTATTTCCCTTTTCAGTTTGACCTTTTTTTTCCTTTTTTCCAGCTAAAAGACAATGTCTATTAATACTTAGATTACCAATATTTTAGATTTATTTCTACCGTTTTATCTTATGCTTTCTGTTTTGCCCACATTTCTTCTCTTTCCTCCCTTTAGTTACATTGACCAGTGTTTTCCACATTGCATGTTTTTTCTTTCCTCATTTAGAAGATATCTTGTTTTCATTCTTCTGGATATTAAGCTTTAACTTCTGTATTTACAATATGAAATTTAGCTTCTTCCCAAATAATGTAAGGGCCTTAAGATGTTTTAATCTGGTTGTCTCCTTCCCACTCACATCAAACTGTAGTACAGTACTTTATGACTACCTTAATACTGAGGTGTTTAAACTCCATAAATTAGATGTTGTTTCACATCATTCATGTATATTTAGATTTATCCTAATATCTGCCATCTTATTTCGTTATGCTCCTACTTACATCTCAAACCTCCTTTATTTATTTATTTATTTATTTATTTATTTATTTATTTTAGTGTTTATTTTGAGAGAGACAGTGCAAGTAGGGGAAGGGCAGAGAGAGAGGGAGACACAGAATCCAAAGCAGGCTCCAGGCTCTGAGCTGTCAGCACAGAGCCCGATGCAGGGCTCAAACTCATGAACCGTGCGTGATACATGACCTGAGCTGAAGAAGGATGCGCAACCAACTAAGCCACCCAGGTGCCCCGCTTTGCCTTCTTCTGGAGGGTAAGGACATTTTTCCACTTTAGACTTGCTCACCCTTTCCCTAAAGTAGTCTCCAATCTGACTTCCCAAACTGCGGAAGCCCTGATTTTAGTCCCTAGCACCTCTGTGCTCTAAAGTTACAGGTCACCTAGGTCCATATAATATTGTCCCCAGGTTATCCAGTGGGCTTCAAAGCCATCTCACTTCCCTGATATACTGCCTGTTCCTTTTTACAGACTCATCCCTTCATTTAAAATGACTTTGTTGGTGGTCTTTTCTCTTTCAATCACGCCTGTTTTAAATGTAAAACATTTATACAACTGAAAGGTTCAGACAGTTATACTGTCAGAAAAAGAAATCCAATGAATCCTTTAACTGTTCAGCCTGAAATCTGATGACTGTTTTGTTGACTACCCCACTTAATGCCATAGCCATACCAAGTTTTTAAGCATTTTCTAGCTTAAAAGAACTGTGTAGAAGTTACTTTAGGATAATCTATCCCAACAGGAAAATTCCTTTGGAACAAGAATTTAATAAATCCATTCACTCAGGTGGTGATGAAATCAAAGATTTAAATGTGGCAATATTTGTATTAGAACATTTAACCAGATAATTGGCCTTGTGTGAATGTAATTTAGGAACTATTTAAAAGACATGAGATGATTTACTTAAATAACGTTCTATTCAAATCAGGGCAATTCACTTTCTCATCATAGATTATGCAGCACGAGTTACACCAAACTCTATAGCACTTTTATTGTAATTGTGTCTCCACACACCTATCTCTTTTTCGTATTTTTAAGAAACGTTACAAAGCCAAAATGCCCTGTATTACTTTGTATAATATTATCCATCTTAACCAAAAAGTCAAGGAGCTGGTACATAGATGGTTATTATTATTCTTGAAACTGTATATATACAATTACATAAAAGAAAAGCAGTAAGAGAGAGAGAGAGAGAGAGAGATGGAAGAATGAGATGGAGAAAGACTTCTCACATGCTCAGCTGCATTCTTGTCATGTGACATCCTGGTATCTTTATAATTTCCTTCTTCATTTTCTAATGTTATGTGCTGAATTGTGTTCCCCAAAACTTTTACAGTGAAGTCCTAACCCTCACTACCGCAAAATGTAACTGGATTTGGAGACAGGGTCTTTAAAGGGGTGATTAAGTTAAAATGAAGTCATTAGAGTGAGCCCTAGTCCAGTATAACTGGTGTCATAAGGAGAGGAGATTGGGACACAGACAGGTACCAAAAAAAAAAAAAAAAAAAAAAAAGACCACGTGAAGATATAGGAAGAAGATGGCCATCTATATGCCAAAGAGAGAAACCAACCCTGCCCATACCTTGATTTTGGACATCCAGCCTTCCAGATTTGTGAGAAAATACATTTCTATTGTTTAATACAAAATTAAAAAAAAGTTAAAATCTCCATTTACAGTATCACAGGGGCTAACCTATGAACCGTAAGCGTTAATAGTCCACATGGGATCAGAGTTCTGCTAAGCAAAGTACCTTTTATCTTATTCAAATATTTCATAGCTACTATATGTCAAGCCCTGTACTACATAATAGAAATAGTATAGAGAAGTATGTAATTTCCACAACCAGCAACTACTCGAACCTTTTCTCCGGTCCCAACACCTTCTTAGGCTCTAGTCTGAAAAAATAAGAGGAAATAAGAAGATGTATTTATTCTTTATTTCTTATGCTGTATCGTATGTTTAAAATCATGCCTATTCTGTGGCTTACATCTATGGCTTGAGCAGTTGATAGTCACAAGTATCCCGAAAAGCCTATGCCACCTCATAGTCTATTTTATAATTTTGCAGGGTTGCATATAATGAATGGTAGGAACAAGGAGGCTGATGGTTCAGGACCAGTCATTTAACTAGGAAAAGAATCAAGGCAACTAACTACCCAAGCTCCGTATCTCAATATGGCTTTTTCTTGCTATCATTTATGCAGCTAACATAGTTAACAGTAATAACTACGAAAAAAATGCTAGTGAAAACTGACAAGGGGATTCTAAAATTTACATGCAAATTTAAAGGATTAATAGCCAAGAATAAAGTTGGAGTACTTCGATAACAGTTATCGACACATTATAAAAGTACAGTAATTGAGACAGCATGTTGCTAGAGCAAGGACAGACGACAGAGCAAATGAACAGAATAGAGCTGCACTGTCCCATACAGTAGTCGCCACACACATGTGACCACTGAGCACTGGAAATGTGGTTAGTGCAACTCAGGAACCGAATTAATATATATTTTTTTTATTTTAACGAATTTAAAATCAGACTTAAGAAACTTAAGTACGGTGTGGACCGACTTAGGTACACGAATCTACTTAAGTGTAAATTTTATGAAATCTGAATACAGATCAGGTATGTATGATGACAATTTTACGTGTGAGTTGAGATGTGCTATAAATATAAAATATATCAAAGACAGTACAAAAAATAAAATATCTCAATAATTCCATGTTGATTACATATTGGTACTATTTTGTTTTACTGGTTTATTATTTAAATAAATTTCATCAGTTTCTTTTTACCTTTTTTTAATGGGGCTACTAGAAAATTTATAGTTACATACATGTCTCACGTTTGTGACTTGCATTCTACTTCTAATGAACAGCCCTGGTATAGTGTGTCCAGAAAAAGACTCACTCATATATACCTGATTTATAGAAAAGATTACATTGCAAGTGAAATAGGGAAAGGATGGTCTTTTCAATAAATGGAGCTGAGTGAGTAAACTGAAGGGAAAAAGGAATCTTGAGCCTTCACATAATAAAAATCAATTGCTGTTGGATTGTATATCTAAACAAGAAAGCCAAAATAATAAACCTGGTGGAAGAAAACAGAGTGTCTTCATTACCTTGGGTTAGGCAAAGATTTCTAGGAGATTCCTCTCTTTTTTTAATGTTTATTTTTGAGAAAGAAATAGAGAACGCACACACGAGTGGGGGAGGGGCAGAGAGACAGAGAGAGACACAGGGAGAGAGATGGAATCCGAAGCAGGGTCCAGGCTCCGAGCTCAGCACAGACCCTGATGTGGGGCTCAAACCCATGAACCGCAAGATCATGACCTGAGCCAAAGTCAGACACTTTAGGAAAAATCTTGTCCTACCCTGACAATGGCCCCGCAAGACAGCCTGCATAAGTGCCACAGCCCAGATTCCCCAAAGTCTAGGCTATCCTGCTTTAAGTCTCATCCAACCTCATATTGTGTTTGATCATCTATTGCCAATTACTCCAAACAGTGGCTTCACACACAATTCCTCTCATGGGTTTTCTAGGTTCACCAGGCGTTTCTAGCTCAGGGTTCCCCCATGAGGTTGCAGTCATGTGATGGCTGGGGCAGGAGTCATCTGAAGGCTCAACTGGGCTAGAGGTTCAAGATGACTTCCTTGACCTGTTGGCAGGTGGTGTGGGCTGGGAGCTCAGCTGGGGCTGTGGGTTCCTCACAGCTAAAGGCCGGATTGCAAGGACCGTCTTGGAAGTAAGGCTTCAAATGCCTCAGCCTTCAAAGCCATCCAGGCACCCCTAGGCAAAGATTTCTAAACAGGCTCTAAAGTATTAATAATTTTTTTTAATTGTTAAATTAAACTACACTAAAACTAAGAACTTCTGCTCATCAACAGACACCACTAAGAGAATAAAAAGCCAAGTCAGAGTGAGGAAAAATGGCATTTGAAGGGGGAAGCACATGAAAGAGAGAGTGTGCGAGATACGTGCACGCGTGCGCACACACACACACACAGCATATCCACTGTATATACACGAACACCTTAATACTTTTTAAAAGATCTTATTTTTAAGTAATCTCTACACCAAATGTGGGGCTCGAACTCACAACTCCAAGACCAAGAGTCTCCTGCTCCACCAACTGAGCCAGCCAGGCACCCTAATACCTTAATATCTGACCATTGTTCTCCTGTTAATATGTTCTACTTAAGCAAAATTTCAAGCAACTGAATGTTACCCATTCAAGAAACAAAAATTTTAGCCAAATTTTATTTTATATATATATGTAATATAATATGTATATTACATATATATATATTCTTGTTATATATATTCCTATTTATTCTTTTTTTTTTAATGTTTATTTATTATTGAGAGACAGAGAGACAGAGCATGAGCATGGAAGGGGCAGAGAGAAGGGGAGACACAGAATCTGAAGCAGGCTCCAGGCTCTGAGCTGTCATCACAGAGCCCGACGCGGGGCCCAAACCCACAAACCATGAGATCATGACCTGAGCCGAAGTCGGATGCCTAACCAACTGAGCCACCCAGGTGCCCCCTATTTATTCATTTTATAAATATATATTATATGTCCTATTATAAATATATATATACACACACACACACACACACACACACACACACACACACATTTTTTTTCCTGGTTGTGAAAGTAAAGATAATGCACAGAAAACCAACCTTTACACAGACCACGTAAGGTCACTGTTGGAGTCAGTATATAAAAAGACATCCTCAAACAAAAGGTATCCTCTAAAAAAGTTACCTTCAAATTAAAATTAATATTTAAAAACATAATTAGGACTTATAGTCCAGACAAGATGGCTTAGACTGCTTTCTCCCTACTCCTTCCTCAAAGCACAATTATAAATCCTACAAATAATGCAGGAGACATCCAGAAAAAAACTTGGCAAGATCTCAAAAGGAAGACACACTGGTTTGGGATCCTAGGACTACAGGAGCAATACAGAGGCAGGGCTTATGTGCCTTCCCTTCCATTCAACAGAAGAAGGTGACCTAACCCTGGCATGTCCCAATCCCCAATCTAGCAGAGAAGCCAGTCCAGGAAGGCCTCTCCAATGACACTAGCTGAGCTCACCACCAAAGGCAAGGAGGTACGACTGGAAGTCCCACTAACAAGCAGCAGCCAGGGGTAACAATCTTCTTCCTCTCAAGATCTGAGATTTCCCTGCCCTACTGAGAAATAACAGGGAAACCAGATAGCACTAGAAAGATCGATTCTGCCACAAGTGACCAGCCTGGGGGCCCTCTTTGGTCTCAGAGGCCTGAAACTCCCCTCTTCCATACAGAGATATAAGGTGGCCCAGCCTGAGAAAAGCCCTTTCACTTCCTCAGGCAGCACCAATGGGGACCAGGAGGAGCCACAGAGGCACCAGATAAACTAAGCAGATCAAAATGACACCACAAACATTCAGAAAATTAAGCCCTCATTGGAATCATGTCCCATAAGGTATAGCATGACATCCTGCCTCCTCTCAACAGAATGACTATCTGTTGAAACACAAGATTTATATAGGATTCAGAGTCTCTAACATAAAATGCCCAGAATGCAATAAAAAATCACTTATCATACCAAGAAATAAGAATATCACAACCTGAATAAGAAAAGACAATCAATGGCCATCAACACAAAGATGAATCAATACTGGAATTATCAAACAGCAACTGTGAAGCAGTGGTTATAAAAATGCTTCAACAATCAATTCCGTACTCTCTTGAAGTAAATGAAAAGATAAAAACCTCAGGGGAAAAAAAAGCAGCTAGAAAAAGAAACCAAATGGAATTACAGAATTGAAAAATACATTAACAGGAATAAAAAAAAATATTCTCTAAAGAGGCTCAATAGTAGAGATGACAGAGGACAGAATCAGTAAAGCTGAGCAAAGTATGGTAGAATTTAACCCATCTGAGTAAGAAAGAAAATAGACTGAACACAAATGAACAAAGCCTCAGAAACCTGTTGGACCCTAATAAAAGAATCAACAATAGTTGCATCATCAGAGTCCCAGAAAGAGGCGAGAAAAGAGAATGGAATTGAAAAGGTACTCAAAGAAATAATGGCTAGAAACTCCCCCAAACTGGCAAAACACAACATACAGAAGTAAGAAACTGGGCAGACACTGAAAAGGATAAACCCAAGAACATCCACAGCAAAACACAAAATTAAACTTCTGAAAACTAAAGAAAGAAAAAAATCTGGAAAGTAGCCAGAGAAAAACAATGCATTATCTACAGAGGAACACCTCATCCAAAACTATGGAAGCAAGAAGTAACAATCATTTTTCAAGCAATTAAAGAAAAAAAATTGCTTACCACAAGTTCTATATCTAGAGAAACTATCCTTCAGGAATGAAGAGGAAAGAAAGACATCAAACGAAGGATTTCTAGAAGAATTTGTCACTGGCAGACATACCCTTAAAGAATGGCTTAAGAAGGTTCTTAAAACAGAAAGGAAATGATAAAAAAAGAAATAAAGGAATCTTGGAGCACCAAGAAGAAAGAATAACAGAAAGAGCAGAAATATGGGTACATACAATAAACTCTCCTTCTCATGAGTTTTATAGATTATACCTGAAGATGGAAACAAAAATTATAATACCATCTGGTGTCTAATATTTAAAAGTGGGAAAAATAAAGAAACCTAAATGGAAGTAAGGTTTTCATACTTTACTCAAAGTGGTAGAATGTTGATCCAGGGAACTGAGAATATACACCAGTCTACTTTTAATCACGGCGGGGGAGGGGGGAGGGGAGGGGAGCAGAAGGGAGCGGGATATGTTCCAAGCGGATGCCTGAAACTACGGAGAGTTCCAAACTCATATAGACCTATTCTATATATACACACCTATGATAAAGTTTAATTTATAAATTAGGCACCGTAACAGATTAACAACAATAACTAAGAATAAAATAGAGCATATGACAGTACAGTGTCCTGTATTCATTCTTTTTGTGATAAAATGCCTACTTGATGGCATGAAGTGAAATGAATGACAGGCATTGTGATAAAGCTTTAGTCAACTATTTGACCTTCTGACACTATGTCAGGAGAAGGATCATCTGCTTCCGGACTTGAGGTGACTGCAGGTAAATGAAACTAAGGAAAGTGAAACTGTAGACAAGGGGGGACTACTGTGTGTGTGTGTGTGTGTGTGTGTGTGTGTGTGTACGTGTGTCTGAGAGAGAGACTTTCTCTTTCTCACTATAAAAACTAATCACAATACAAATAATAAAATGGCAGACTGAAGCACTCACCTATAAATAATTACTATAGACTAAACTGCATTCCCCCCAAATTCATACAGATCTGAAGCCCTAACCTCCAAGGTAACTACATTTGGAGAAATGGCCTTTAGGAGGTAATTAAAGTCACATGAGGTCAAGCTGATCCAACAGGATTAGTATCCTTATAAGAAGAGATAAGAGCTCTATTGTCTCTCCACTCACAAAGAACATGTGAGCATGTAGAATGATGGTAGCCACCTGCAAACCAGGACAAGGGGCTTCAGAATGAAACGTGCCTTGCCAACACCTTGATCTTGGACTTCTCAGTCTCCAGAATTGTGAGAAAATAAATGTCTACTACTTAAGTCAACTAGCCTGTAGCATTTTGTTATGGCAGGCTGAGCAGACTAAGGCAATCACCTTAAAAGCAAGTGATGCAAATACTAATCAAGACAGAGACTGATAGCATGCTTTAAAGAAAAAAAAAACAAAACAAAACCAAAAAACACAGACACCTGGGTGGCTCAGTTGGTTAAGCGCCCAACTTCGGCTCAAGTCATGATCTCATGGTTTGTGGGTTCGAGCCCCATGTCAGGCTGTGTACTGACAGTTTGGAGCCTGGAGCCTGCTTCAGATTCTGTGTCTCCCTCTCTCCCTGCCCCTCCCCCACTCACACTCCGTGTGTGTGTGTGTGTGTGTGTGTGTGTGTGTGTGTGTGTGTCAAAAATGAATAAACATTAAAAAAAAAAAAAAAGTGGCCCAAATACAAGCTGTTTACAAAAAACTCAATCCAATTTCAACAACAGAATAGGTTGCAAGTAAAGGGACAGAAAAGGGTATGCTATGCAAATGTTAATTTAAGAAAGCAGGAGTGATATCAATATCTGATAAAGTACACTTGAAAACAAAGAAAATTACAAAGGACAAATAGGGATATTATAAAATAAAAGGATCAATCTACCAGGAAAACATAGTGAACCCTAAAGTGTATGCACCAAAAAACAGAACCTCAAAATATAGGAAGCAAAACCTGACAAACCTGAAAGGGGAAATAAACAAATCCACAATTAATAGTTGGAAATTTCAATACTCCCCTCAGCAACTAACAGAACTACTAGAAAGAAAATCAGCAAAGATGTAGAAGATCTAAACAAAAGTAATCAACAGGATCTCTTTGATATAAACAGAACACCCCAACCAACAGCAGAATACCCAATTTTTTTTCAAGTACCTATAGATTCACTGAGAGAGATAACAGCCCTGGGCTATAAAAGAAACCTTCACAAATTTTTAAAAATTGAAATCCTATATACTATATTCTTTTATCACAATGGAATCAACTAGAAACCAATAAAAGAGGGGCACCTGGGTGGCTCAGTCAGTTGAGTATCCAAGTTTGGCTCAAGTCATGATGTCACGATTCGTGAGTTCGAGCCCCACATTGAGCCTGCTGCTGTCAGCATGGAGCCTGCTTCAGATCCCCTGTCCCCCTCTCTCTGCCCCTCCCCCATTCATGCTCTCTTTCTCAAAAATAAACATTTTTTTAAAAATACACAAAACTTAATGAAAATGAAAGTACAACACACCAAAATATGTGGGATGCAGCTAAAGCAGTACTGACAGGGAAATGTATGGCACTAAATACCTACATTAAAAATAAGGAAAGGTCTCAAATAATCTAAGTTATTACCTCAAGAAACTAGAAAAAAAATAATAAACCCAAAGCAAGCAGAAAGAAGGAAATAAAGATAAAAGCAAATCAATGATAGTGGGAGAGGCCAAAAGGGAAAATTAAACAAAGAGCTGGTTCTTTGAAAACATATCATTGAAATTGGTTAACCTCTATCTACAAAGACTAATAGACGGAAGTCATAAATCACCAATATCAGGAATGAAATAGGAGATATCACTATAGGTCCAGCAGCCATTAAAAGAATAAGTAAATATTAACAAATTTACTACCTTATACTTATAGATTCAATAACTTAAAAGAAAATGAAAATTCTCCAAAAACCACTCAAATAAGATGAAATAGATAATCTGAATAATCCTATAAACCTTAAGGAAATTAAAATTGTAGTTTAAAAACTAAAAAAAGAAATCTCCATGCTTAGAAGATTTCACTGGAGAATTTTATAAACATTTAAGGAAAAATTAAAACCAGTTTTTTGCAACCTGTCAATCTCTTCTATAAGACAGAAGAGGAAGGAACATTTCCCAACTCATTTTATAAGGCCAACTGCTACCTTTTCATTTTTGTTCACACTAAAACTGGGGCATGAATGTTCAAACTATTACTACATGCATCAACTCGAGATGAACATCCAGGAGATTATGCTGAATGAAAGAAAAGCCAATCCCCAGAAGTTACACATGGCATTTACATAACATTTACGAAATGACAAAATTGTAGAAATGGAAACCAGATTAGCAGTTGCTGGAGTTAGGAAGATGGAGGGCGAGAAGGAAGTTGTAAGGCAAGTGTGCTTGTAAGGGGCAACTGAAAGGATCCCCGTGAAGGAACAGTCCTACAGCTTGTCTATGAGGGTGAATACACAAACCTACACAAATGATAAAACTGTACAGAAGTAAACACATACACACACACATACACACAAGTACAAGTAAAACTGGATAAGACTGATGGACTGTATTAATGTTAATATCCTGGTTGTGATACTCTACTGTAATTTGCACAACATGCTACCATTGGGGAAAGTTGGGGAAAAGATACATGGGATCTCCATTATTTCTTAGAACTATATGTGGATTTAGAGTTACATCAATAAAAATTTCAAGGACACATAAAACAGTAATTGCTATCTAAGTTTACACCCTTACAGTCAAAAGGGTAAAGACAGAGCTGGGCAGGGTGGGGTTTACCTACCGCTGTCAAGTCAGTTTACACTAATGGTAAGAAGGAAGATTCCAAAAACAACATGATTTCTTTGGGAGCGCACAGTACACACCCAGGTCACCAAATCCTAGATCAGACAATCAGTAGGCAAAACCAAACCCAAACACACACAGATTGAAAAACCAAAAAACAAAAACACAACAGCCAAGGTAGTTATAGACCATAGAGTATAATGAGAACAAAACAAGAGTAGACCAGAAATACACAAAACAAAGAACCTTAAGTAGTCACAGAGTCCTAGCCCCTTACATCTGGTTGATTGCATGCAGATACTGTCCACTTCTGATTTCCTTCCTAAAATAACCAGAACTCTGAGATCCACTCAACTAAAATAATTATTGGCACCCATTATTATAATGGCAGTACAGGTCCCTATTCTTTAAAGATTGGTTACTTCCTACCTGCTGTGGATAAATTAAAAAAAGCGAAGTTTGTTTAAATGCTATATTAAGAGTATGGCCCAAGTGCTCAGTACAAGCTTGACACATAACATTTACTAAATAGAAATGAGGTATAGAATAATTTACCAATGAATCAATAAAAGTCAGTGGACCTTTGTCCCGTAAAAAGATACACTCACAGAAATTTTACATGCAGCTTCAGAGGATTCCTGAAGGCCCTAGAGCCCAGATTTTGCGAAACTTTGGTTTAGAGTCTCCATCTTGAGGAACATACTCCAGAAATTTAGGTCATTTGCTCCCCCCCCGCTTTTTTTTTTTGAGACAGAGATAGAGAGTGTGTGTGTGCATGTGACAGGAGAGGGGCAGAGGGAGAGGGAAAATCTTAAGTGGGCTCCACAGTGGGATGTCACAACCATAAGACCAAGACCTGAGCGGAAATCAAGAGTCAATGCTTAACCAGCTCAGCCACCCAGGCGTCCCTTCCTTCCTTTTTTCCTTCCTTCACTTATTTGAGAGAGAGAGAGAGAGAGAGAGAGAGAGAGAGAGAGAGAGAGCTAGCGCACATACGCAGGACTACAAGTGAGGGAGGGGTCAACTGCCTCTTTAAAGAAGAGGGTCAGGTAAGGTAATTTCTCAAAGTCCTCTCCAACGTTATTATTTAATGATTCATACCCTGGTCAAACCCCTGATGGGATTACCTCTTTCACTGTCAAATAAATGGCACAGATTTTTAACTGAACATTTGATTTATTTAACAGAATCTTTAAACATACCTACCATCTGGGACAGGTTTTGAAATATAAGTTGGAAGCTACAGAAACCATGGAAATCTTTTGTGGATTGTTAGTAAAGTCAAAAGATCATTAAGTAGAAAACACAAAGCACACTAGCCTCAGGGGGAAAAAGGTCAAAACCACGATGCTGCACTATGCCAGACTGGTTAGAAAATATGTTCAATTCAGTTCAGTTACAGCAAAAATATATCTCAAAGCAAATGCTGTAGCCTTCTCCAAAAACAAAAAAAGTTTTAATCTAGAAAACTCATTAAAAATATATGGAGGAAATGAATTTGGTACATAATACATCAAGAGATGTCTAAGAGCTCATAAACTTTTCCAGGTCTCCCAAAGCAATCTTTATTGACCATCAGCATAAAAGGCACTCCCCAGTGTACGGACCTTTGACTTGGATTCCTTGAGCTGCAGTGTAGCTTTTTGAGTAGACCTGAAAGTGAATTACTAATAGAGACTAGATCTTCCAGAGAAACTGTAAAATGCCCAACATGGATCAACTGACTCTATCCTTACTGAATTCCTCACCCAAAGCCTTCACGATGGCCTACTGAATTCCAAAAACTTCTCTTCTATCTGGAAAACTGCAGGATTATTCAAACTCCCTTCCATATAACTTTTTAGAAATGTCATCTATTCTGTTTTTTTTTTTAAGTCTGTTTTTCTTTCACCTGGATGAAAGAAATGGAGTTATGAAAATAAGTGACAATATATTTAATCCACAAGAATGTTTACCAAATAGAATTGGGTCACTATCTTGGCAGTGAGTTTCTAAATCTATAGCCCTTGTGTTCAATCTCTTTTTTTGGCCCTTCATTTGCTGCAATGTTGAAAGGGTGACAATAAAGCAGTGAAGCAACTAACGAGCCAGAATAGAATTCCTTAAGGCAGGGGCCATGTTTCATGTCCGAATGCTAATAGGCTGGGCTGTGCTCACAGAACCACTCGGTCTCAGGGCTAGCAAGGGTCGAAGGCTTGCCACAGTCCAGCCAAAGCTGAGATTCCTTTGCAGCAACTCCAGTAAGAGGACCTTCCTCCTCTGCTTGACACTGCCAGCGTCTGGGACACGCTGCTGCTTTCTGAGACTGCCCACTCCATTCTCACAGCTCTGGCTGTTAGAAAGTTCTCTTACAGTGGGTACAAATCTGTCTCTCTGCAACTTCCACCCACGAGTTCTAATTCTATCCCTTGGGACCACACAGAAAAAGCCTAATCCTTCTTCCATCTTCCACATGTCAGCCCTTCAAATATTTGAAGAGAGTTATCAAGTTTCCTATGATCGTTGTGGTAGGCTGAATACATCCTAATCCCCAGAACCTCCAAGAATATTATTTCATATAGCAAAAAAGGACTTTGCAGATGTGATATATTAAGGATCCAGAGACAGAGAGGTTAGCCTGGATTCTCCTGGTGGACCCAAGGTAATCAACAAGGTCCTTGTAAGAGGGAAGTAGGAGGGTCAGAGTGAGCGACGTGAACAAGGCAGCAGAGGCTGGAGTGATATACTCTGAAGATGAAGGGGCTAGAAGCCTAGGAATGCAGGCAGCCTCTGGAAGCTGAAAAAGGCAAGAAATTAGATTTCTCCCCACAGCATACAGAAGGAATGCAGCCCTGCATACCCATGTAGACTTGTGACCTCTGAAACTGTATGGTAATACACCTGTGCTCCTTTATGCCACTAAATCTATGGAATTCATTGCAGCATCAATAGGAAACTAATAGACTCATTCTCCTTCCAAACTGACAGATGTCTTCAACCTCTCTTTAAATGACCCACAGTTTGAAGGCTTACCCTTTGGGATACTCCCAATCTTTCTTTTGTCTAAAACCCCATGTGTTTTCTTCATCCTTCCCTTGCAACCTCTTCTCCTGGCCCAAAATAGCTTTAAATTTTCCCTCCCGCAATGATGCCTACAAGCTCTATCCCTTTGATCCACTGGTCCTCACCACGCACATTCTCAGAGTAACTGCTCAATAAACAAGTATTAGGTTGAAATGAAAGAACTGTTCAGAAATCCCAACAGTTTTGATCTTCTAAAAGATTAAAAGGCCTTATACTTCCTCTTCTCTCAACCCAAACTGAGTAATAATAATATAATTTAACCTTCAGAATCCCCAATTTCTTTCCCATCTATAAGTATTTAAGGCATTAGGTTGAGGACTTCTCAATTGAGACTTTCAGTCATACGACTCCTTGATTCATAAAACTACTGTGGAACCTGAAGGTAAAAGTAAAAGATCCCTAATATTATGCATAGGACTAACGTTCCCTACTACCGAGTCCCCTAAACTCTACATTTATTTTTAATTATCATGCAAACAGTAGAATTTATCACAAAAAATCATTTAAACCAAAGGATAGCACTAGTTAAGCCAAATGTTTTTACAAAATGTCTAAATGGTTACAGAATAGCTTTAGCTGCCAACATTCATTTCTTCCAGCAAAATAATGATGCAGCAAAAAAAAAATAATACGTGAAATGTCTAACAAATGCGCAAGTGGCAATGTAATAAGCACTGTACCAACAGAATGCTTTTTGTATTTTCGAAGGTGATTCTTACTCCCCTCCATCCACGGAGGCTGAAGCTTAGTGCACTCCAATCATTCTACTCTAGAACGGTAGGAGATGGTAAATGATTCACTATAATACTTTCTCACTGAGCTTCTATGCAGAAGGGCAAACAGGTTTCTAGTTACCCTAATCAAGCATATGCTTCCTTAAATCACTGAGCCCAAGACCTACATTACAGACAGTGGGAAATTCAAATGTCTGTTAGACACGGTCCCCAGCTTCAACTTGCTTTCAGTCTTACACAAGAAAATGGCATATTTATAAATAAAAGGAAGAAAAAGAGGAATAAAGACAAGGCAATATAACAAATGGGTAGCACAGACAGTCAAGTGCCATAAAAGAGTTGAAGGGAGAGTGCTCAACGGACTAGAAGGGTCAGATGTTGAAAGTGGGGTGTGACCTGGGGGGAACTCAGACAGAAACAGAAAAGAACATACCAGACTAGTGAAACAGCACAAATAATAGCAAGGTGGCAAAAAGACATATTCAGACCAGCAACCAAATCAGAATGGCACGAAAAGTGCGTTGGAAACAAATCACAGAGCCAAATAAGTAAATAAGTCACCCATCATAGTACATTACATGCGTCCACACTCAAACTTTTTAAAAAATTTTTTAATGTTTATTTTTGAGAGAGAGAGAGAGAGAGAGAGACAGAACGCTAGTGGGGGAGGGGTAGAGAGAGAGACCCAGAATCTGAAGCAGGCTCCAAGCTCTGAGCGGTCAGCACAGAGCCCGACGCGGGGCTTGAACTTGAGGACCATGGGATCATGACCTGAGCCGAAGTCGGACGCTCAACCGACTGAGCCACCCTGGCGCCCCCACACTCAAACTTGTTCAATAGATTGTAAATAAAGGTCTTGAATGCTAGACAGACAAGCTTTTATCTTCTGTGGTCAACAGGGAACCACTGAGGTCTCTGGGTGAGAGAATGACTTACATAAAACTGAATTAGCAGTGGTTTACAAGATAAAAGGGAAAAGCAAAACACAGAAATCAAAGAGCCCCATTTTTGAGGTGAGAAAAGCCCAGACAAGAAAGGAGATATGAAACTAAGTGGATGGGAATATAAAAAAGTATTACAGAGAATGAGCTGACACAACTTGGTAATCACTTTTTCCTTTTTTCAAGAGGAGAGGTTTAAAGAGTCTAATATTATTCTAAAGTATTTAAGTCTGGATGAGAAGGAAAAACGCATTCAGACCTTGTTTTCTGAGTACCTACTAGGCCAGTCACTGAGCCAGGTGGCAGGGATAAGATAATGATCCTGACAATGAATTAAGTCAGTGAGGCACTAACAGGGCACCACGAGTAACCATCGTATTAGCAGTGTGACCAACACTGTGGATGACTAAAGTAAAGCATGTATGACAAGCACATGGCCCCAAAACCGAGTGCAGGAGAGGAAATCGATTTTAGGAAGGAAATCAAACAGGGAAGGAGGTGGAGCAAGAAGCAGAAACTTGGAAGGACACATATATATTAGTCTCCTTCTTAAATTACTCAGTTAAATATAAGCTACCAGAAATCAGTAAATTCCCCCAATTTAAGACTCCAGATATTTACTCCTATAATAATTTGTTTGGTTGAAACCCCAAATTTTTGTTTTAATCAAGTATATGACATAAAAATTACATGCTTGAAAGATCACCAACCTATAAAGGGGCACTAGAGAATTTTATGTGTGATGGAAATATTCTCAATTTTGATCGTGACCATGATTATATGACTGACATATATTATATGATTATATTTACTTTCGGTAAATCATATCCTAATAAATCTGACCAAAAAAATCACCAATTATTTTATTACTAAGTTCTATGGTAATAATTCAAAGGTGATTCAATAGTTACTTCATGTTATATTAGAAACAAAGTATCTGCCAATATCTTTACTGTTTATAGTACTATATACCTATACTATAAACACATACATTTTCTTAATATGTAATTTTATCATTTTTATTTGAATGAAACTCCATGCATTCCATTCTGAATTTAAGAAACAAGTCTTTTTTTTTTTTTTTTAAGTTCATCTATTTATTTTGAGAGAGAGAGAGCATGCACAAGTAGGGGAGGAACAGAGAGAGAGAAAGGGAGAGAGAATCCCAAGCAGGCCCCACACAGCCAGTGCACAGCCCAATGTGGGGCTCGAACTCATGAACCATGAGATAATGACCTGAGCCAAAATCAAGAGTCGGATGCTTAACTGACTGAGTCCCCCAGGCGCCCCGAGAAACAAGTCTTAATGTAACTCACGTTCAAGATCTAACCTGAGGTTCTCATTCATATCCTATCATAACAAATTTAAATTGTAAATCATATTCCTCCTTCAACCAGCTGTCCTTCACATTCTCTTTTCTTCTGTATCTCAACATCCGTCACCTTTGATACCTGGTATCTCTTCCTTACCACGGGATCAGTTCTACCTGTCCTGGGAAATAGGACTCTTCCTTTCAAGATTTCCACACTAATCTCTACCCTCTCTAATCTGTCCTACACACCTGTGCCAGATTAAGCATATATTATTTTATTAATTAGATAAACCTCAGCTCAAAAACATCTGGCTATTCTCACTGACTTTAGGATAAAATACAAACCTCTCTCACTAGCGTTCAAATCCTCCATAATCTAACCTTATCCTACACACACAATTCTATCCAGAAAGTAGAAAACGAACTGACATAAAAATTATTAGAAAGACAAGATACTGGGAAAGA
This sequence comes from Acinonyx jubatus, assembly GCF_027475565.1. NCBI lineage: Eukaryota > Metazoa > Chordata > Mammalia > Carnivora > Felidae > Acinonyx > Acinonyx jubatus. The sequence goes on along the minus strand of NC_069381.1, from coordinate 95,310,159 downwards.
GGGTAAAGAGATAACATACCAGAAGTTTTAACACTTACAAGAAGTACAAGGAGTACTCTGGAGTAAGGAACAAACCCATTTCATTGGTAGAGGAGGGAATAATTGGAGGTGAGGCTGGAAAAGCAGGCTGGTCCATACCTGTAAGGCTTCCGTGCTAACCGGAGGATTTCAGTAGGCAACAAGAGATCACAGATGTTTTTGAACACAGGAATGATGTAACAAAAGTGATGCTCAAGGAAATTAATCTGGGGCTGGAGCACAGAACATAATGGCAAAGATGAAACGAAAAAAGATTAAGGAAGATCACAGTGGATGTAAACAGTCTGAGCATAAAATGCAAAGGATTTGAATAGCATCAGGAATTCAGGAAACAAGGAGAAACGATCATTCTCTATTGCTGGTATACACAAACCTCCGCAAATAACCAGTGATGGGGGTTCCATCAGGCACATGTGTGCAGGTGGATCGGTAGGATTTGATTAAAAGTAAAATAAATTATTCAATCTATAAAGTAAAGGGCCTGGGTAATTAAAAACAAAAACACAAAACCAATTCCTTTACATTTAAATGAATTTTGGGCAGAAAGACCATTTGAGTTATAATTGCTTAGTTTTGTTATTGGTAGTACTGTGTTCCTGAAAAGATTACTAGCTAAGCATTTACAAAAAGGCTACCCAAAAACACTAGGGAAAAGGATGTACAATTAACAATTGCTTGTTTCTGAAAATGCAAGGATTGCTTCAGATTTTCATTATTTCGTCTAGTAATACATTCACCCCAAATACTTACAATAAGTATGTGAAACTTACAATAAGTTCATCTTATTAAGAAAATATACCAAATTTCACCTAACAATTGGAATTGTTACAAATATGAAAGAAACTCTTAAGTCTTAATTACAGCATCTAGCAGCATCTTACACGTAAACATCATTTACTTTATTTAAACCTGCTTTTGCAATATATGTTAACTTGGATTGAAATAAGATAATTCACAGAACTACTGTATTACTATTACTAAATGTAAATATTTTTATTTGCAAATATCTATTTTTATTTTTATATGGACATAAACAGAAGAGAAAATTCAACTTCATCCTTTACAAGTTAATTTTTGTTCAAGATTCAGAGAGGAAACCAAGGAACAAATCAATTCCCTTCAAAGAAGTTAGAAATCAGTTTCTAACAAAATTTATAGCTCATTTAATTCATCAGTTTTTCAAGAATCATTGTGAATTAAAAAGACACTTTCAGATACTATTTCAGGTTACAGGACACATGAAAGTCAGTCTTTATTTACAAATTAGCCTTCTGACAAAAGATATAATAGAGGTGCATAATTATACTATCAGAAGTCATCAGTGAAAATACAAGGTTCAGAAACAATAATTTAAAAACAAGGCATTTTGTAGTTACTAAAACGGAGATTGTGTGTCGATGTCAAAGCCTACCGCTTTCCACTAGATTAAGGTCAATGTGCCCAAACAGCTCAGCTTTAATACTGAAACACTGCCACTCAACAGAGATTAAGTTTCTAAGAATAGGTTGTCTATTACAGCTTTTATATTTGTCAAGGTCGTGTTTTTAAACATTTTGGCAATTTATTGGTGGCTTACCCCAGGACTGGTTTTGGATTTTAATTTACTTACTGCCTCAAAACTTAAGACTGATTCAGTTGTTTAAAATGGAAATATCAACAACTTTGGTTGTACAGCCAAGATTACTTCCGCTTTTACACAAGGTCCATCTGACTATGGCTAAAGGAGGGCAGAAAGTGGGAAGTGAGGAGGTAAGTGCCAGATATCCAAATTAGAGATGTTTACATTCAGAGTAAAAGGACCCCATCTTCCGTTGATCAAAGCAATTTTACCCATGGCAAAATTTTAGGCAGAAGACAGAACACAACCAATCACCAATAGATACTTTTGGCATCCTCACTGGGCTATTTAGCGACCAAGGCAGGGCTAACCACCTGGTATATGGTGATCATTTATCTACATGATAGTTACTGCTGTGAGGTGAGGGCTGAAGTTTTCCTGCATTGTTAAATAATTTAGTAAACAATCCAAAACAATGGATGACTTTTACAACCAAAAGAAGAATCTCTTTTGGGCTAAAAGATCTGACATTTGTCTAAAAAAGAAAATAAAACTCCAAAGATATGAAGACAGAATGGTACAATGAAAAAGTATTAGGTAACAGTTATCAAGATGTCCAAAAACGTTCATATTTTTTTTACCAGGTAATCTCATGTCTAGGAATGTCACAGACAAAATAAAATAGTAAAAGAAAAAGTAATGTTAATGATTGCTTCTGGGTCATTTCTTTTTGTCCTGATTCTTTATATTCTATGAAACTTTTGAATGCAGAACCGTGGCAGGGCGGGAATTCAAATTTAGGACCAATAACCAAAATCCACGCTCTAGACTCCTTTGTAACAGAAAGAGAGGCTTGTCAACCCCACAAAGAGGACTGTCACCCGGAAAAGATAAAGCAGACTTACATTTCAGTTCTTACAAAATAAACTCAAACTACAGGGCGCTCCCCCCATTTATTTGGAACAACCCACCATTCCAGAAAGCAATCTGGTAAGACAACAGAAGGGGGAAGGTAGCCCGCAGGCAACAGAAACACAAGTGCCTGAAGAAATGCAATGTTGAAAGAGGAACTAGCAACCACAGGTACCTTCCTTATACTTTCCAGAGTCAGTTAAATCAGGCAGATTTGAGGAAAAGTTCTTAACAGCACTGCTTGAAATTCTATTATTTCGAGTCATACAGGACATGAAGGGGAAAATGTCTCTGAGCATGTCTGGCTGGGATAGTTCCTCACATCAGTTTAGTGTTACTTCGTATAGATTAATCAGAGAACTTTCCTGACACTTCTCTACTATATGATGGGAAAATGCCAAGTGGTAGGGAGTGCCAGCCAGGAAGACGGTACGGAGACTAGACAGTCAAAAGACCGTGAGTATACAGACACGGGGGGGGAAAAAACCCACCAGGAAGTAAAAATGAAGATGAGAGCAGAGAAAATGGTGTGTGGGATCAGGGTGGTACCAAATACTAATTTCACTAATTTTCACTAATTTCACTTTATAATCTTACCTTTGCCCTAAGCCCTGTCTCTCCCTAACACCAGGGATGCTGGTGTTGAAGTCTTATCCCAGACATCCTACTTGATTTTGACCAAACCGGTACCAATGATGACCAACCTTTCCTGTGTTAAGTGTAAAAATCTCGGGAATAGTTCATGGGGACAAATCAGATGTCAAAGAAAAAATTCATAACATGAATTTTATTCTTTATAAAACAAGGTACACAATTCAGTTTATGGGAACTATATAAATAATATCACATCTCCTTCCCTTACTGGACTCGGTTTCCAAAACTTAAGTTTAAAAAAAAAAAAAAAAAGACATAACTTTTTTAATTCAACTAGGTCTGGCTGTCTTTTAGCCCCTCCCCCCACCCAACACCCTTCCAGCAACCCTCAGTTTGTTCTCTGTACTTTAAGAGTCTCTTATGGTTTGTCTCCCTCTGTTTTTATCTTATTTTTCCTTCCCTTCCACTATGTTCATCTGTTGAATTTCTCAGATTCCACATGAGTGAAATCGTATTCTTTCTCTGACTTCTTTCACTTAGCATAATACAATCTAGTTCCATACGTGTTGTTGCAAATGGCAAGATTTCATTCTTTTTGAGCGTCAAGTGATATTCCATTGTAGGTATATATATGTATACTATAGCTTCTTTTATCCATTCATCTGCCAATGGACATTTGGGCTCCTTCCATACTTTGGCTATTGTCGATAGTGCTGCTATAAACATGGGGGTGCATGTGTCCCTTTGAAACAGCACACCTGTATCCCGTGGATAAATGCCTAGTAGTACAATTGCTGGGTCGTAGGGTGGTTCTCTTTTTAGTTTTTTGAGGAACCTCCATACCGTTTTCCAGAGTGGCTGCACCAGTTTGCATTCTCGCCCTCTATACTTTTCTAATTATGACTGACAAGGAGCTAAGTTCCATCTGCTTCTCTTTTTCCTAAACAAATCAGGGAGAGTAAACTGTTCCTCTAGGACCTTCCACCAAGGTGAAGCTCTTCTTGGTCAAAGGTACAGAACTGCTTTCCAGTCTAGAAAGTGTTTTTATTGATTAATGCAAATCTGAGCACTTTCCTCAGCGTTGGTAATAGACCAATTCTAACACCACGGTCTGCTGGATGGAGTCTCAGTTACCGAGCTAAAGAGCTATAAAATTAATAATGTATTATGGCAAAGTACAGAACCATTTCAGTATCCTGGAGCTGCAAAGTATACAAATAAAATTTGTAACAGATTAATCCTAAAAAAATCTCTGAAGGAAATAAGTTTAAGACAGAATTTTGAAGAAGTAGGGCAAACACTTTAGTTTGGCTGTAACGGAGTATCTGCGCTGGGGAATAATGAGAAATGAGTTTGGAAAGATAAGAGCAAGAGACTTGCTGGAGGATATTAAATGTTAGAACAGACAGCAACCACAGTACGGGAAGAACACAACGCTCTACTGGGTTAATTTCCTTAAAACTCAACTATCAGAAGTCAATAAATTGTGAAAATGTTTATTCTACAAGGAAGCACAAAAATAACATCAATCTAAGACAATTAAGTGTCACTTTTGAAGATAAACATGTCTCATACTCCTATAACAACTCAAATCACTATTTACTTCCAAGCTTGATACTGACTTCACTGATAACCTAGCTAGTTAATTCCATCAGCTAGAGACTAAAATGGCCTATTTTCACTCCTTAGAAAACAAGGTGCTCACACAAAGCAAATGAAAAACCTGCAGCCTATGTAATATGCATATAAATTTGCCACAGAGGCTGAAATTTTACCTAGATTAAATAAACCTTCTTACCTTTTAAACTACAGCTTTTATTGCATTTTTAAACAAACATACAGCAAACGATAGAGGGAGATTTGAGGAAATTGAAACAAAACTGAAAGGCTAAATTCCTTGAAAGGAAATGAATCATTCCCTGTTGTATCTTGGCCTGGCGTGAGGCTTAGAGCATAGTAGGCATGCACGGAACATTTGCTAATTAAATGCAAAAGCTTTGCCAACAAGAGGATTAATGCTTGGAAGAATCCCAAGCTACATTCCTGGACCAACTATCAGAAAACGTTCTCAGTTCTACATTATACTGTACTTTCCAACAAGTCCTAAGCGATACGCTCACTTTGTAATCCAATCAAACGCAACAGTAGTACCACATCCTTTGCATCTGGTCTTTGAAATTTGGGTCCAAGAGATTTTTAGCACATACGCCAGTTGGCAGCAAAACTTGTCCGGTCCCCAAAATTCATTTTTGTTCTTATATATATGTTAAAATAAAATCAAATTAGAGTCTGAGACTGATGATAACCTGCATGGTAATCCTAGATCCGCCAACATTTCGCTACACGACCTCGAGCATCTCACCTCAGTTTTCTCGTCTGTAAAATGAGAAAAATGGAGATTTTAAAAACCTGCCTTGGGAAAACGTACTGATGACTACAACTGACTTTGAAAGGTGTAAGAAACAGGACTGACAGATGGGTATGGGGATGGGTTAACATATAATAAAGGAAGGAGAGTAAAGAGTTAAGAAAGTAATCTCGATGGCAGATATACCTCCTCCACAGAAAACCTCTTCACTAGTCCCAATCTCCCATCTTTCCTATTCCTGGAAATGGCACCACCACACACCCTCACCTCAAAGCTCAAAGCAAAAAACTCCAAGTTACCCTGAAGGCCGTTCCTTCCCTCACCTGCAAACAATCAGCCAAGTCCCATTAGGTCCTCTTTCAAGACCTCTCTCAAGTCCATCCCCTTAGCTTCAGCATCCCTACTTGTATGCTGGATCAAGCCGACCTTCACCTCCTTCCCTTCTTCCACTCCTGCTCCTCCCAAATCACGAACAGTGACTTTTTGAAATGTATGCCAATCATTCTCCGGCTCTACACATTCTGGTGACACTATGAATGTAAATGAAATCCAAACCCTTAACATGGCTTACGGACCCCCACGGGCCTCTGCCGACTTCTTCGACCTCAGCCCTATTGCTTGTTCCCCTCCTTTACCAGGGACCAGTCACACTGGCCTTTCCAGTCCTATGACGCACCCAGTTCTTACATTAACACCTTTGTACTTAATAATTCCCTCTGACAGCAAGGTTTCTTCTCAAAAATTTCACTCGGCAGACTCCTTCCTTCCAGTCATTCAACTTGTGGCTTACCTGTCCCCACCTTGGGGAGGCCTTTCCTGACCACCCAATCTCAACAATACACTCTCTATCTCATCATCCTGATCTATGCTTTTCAGAAGGGTAGAGTACATCGCTTATGAACACAGACCCTGCCTAGATTCAGGGTCCAGCTCTGTACTTTCCTTAACTGTGTGACCTAGGGTAAGTTACTTAGCTTCTCTGTGCCTAGGGTTTCTCAGATTGAACACAGAGATAAAACAGTTTCATAGGGTCCTTGCGAGACTAAATAAATATGAAGGAGAACACTTAAAAGCAATGTCTGGCATATAGTAAGAGCTACTGAAGTCTTTGCTACTGCAACAACTATTATTGTGGCATTAGTTTATATTTTCTTATTTATTATCTACCTCCCCAACTGCAATGCTAACTCCGTAAGAGAGCTTATTTGCTTTATGGCCATATGCTCAATGCTTAGAATACGGTCAAGCACTTAGCAGATGTTCAGTAAATTTCTGCCAAATGAAAACATTATTATGCTCTTACATTTGACTGTGGTACTAGTTCACTTGCCCTCAGAATGGTACACACGAAGGCAAAGGTGGGGAACGTGAGCAAGGAAACCCATGTAAGGAAGTGACTTATTACCTACTCTACAATGTTGTAGTCCTTCAGCCTGAGGGAATTTATACAGTAATTAGCTTTTGTTATCGATCATATTAATTGCTGAAATAAAAAATATATTTGATTACACCTAGCATATTAATCCACAATTTAAGAGGTTATAAAGAAGGTGGTAATTCCATTGCACTGAGATGTTTCTCTTTTTTCCATACAGAGATGTCTCTTAAATAGCAGGGATATATTTATCATTATAAAATGGTAGTTTCCTAAAGCTACTGTAACGAAGTACCACAAATTAGGTGGCTCAAAACAATGGAAATCTATTCTCTCACAGCTCTGGAGGCTAGAAGTCCACAGACAAGGTCCCATCAGGGCCACACTCTCTCCAAGATCCTGGGTCGAGTCTCTGTCTCTTTTAGCTTCTGGGGGTAGCCCTCAATCTTTAGTGGCCCTGGCCAGCAGGTGCAGCCCTTCAAAGCGCTGCCTCCACAGTCACGTGGTCGGGCAGCATCCTCCCCCTCAGGTGTCTCTTCTCTGAAGAACCCACCCTACCCTACTCAGGAGGACTTCACTTTTTCTTTAGTGTTTTATTTATTTGAGAGAGAGAGAGAGAGAGAAAGTGTGCACATGCACGCATGCTTGAATGGGGGGAGGGGCAAAGAGAGGGAGACACAGAATCTGAATCAGGCTCCAGGCTCTCAGCTGTCAGCACAAAGCCCAACATGGGGCTTGAACTCAGGAACCGTGAGATCATGACCTGAGCCGAAATCGGATGCTTAACTGACTGAGGCACCCAGGCGCCCCAGGAGGACTTCATCTTAACCAATCATGTCTGCGATGACCATACTTCTAAACTGCAGTCCTGGAGGTAGGACTTCAACATACCTTTCGGGGGCACACAATTCCAACCTAGGTATACACTGCATTATTACCTAAAGTTGCAGTTTTCAGCTCATGAAGGTATTATTTGTCTTTAAGGCAGACCCACGTATATTTCTGAATTTTGATACTTAATAAGAAAAGCCATATTCATTACTGGTCCCAGTTCTCCAGGATAACTCCTAGTTATCTCTATGGTTGAATTAACAGCATTATAATTATGAGAAATGTAATTAGGTCAGTGATTTAAAACAGTAAACATTCTAAACCTGTTACAAACAAGGGTCATGAATAAAGTAATAATAATGATTTTTCTGGGCCATTTTAAAACAGTAGGGAAAAACATCCTGCCCAATTGCATCTAACACAATATTTTTCAACATTATGAGATATGCAGGATTATATTCACTTTACAGATGAAGTCTGAGGCTTCTAAGTAATCTGTCCAAGGTAACAGATGATAAGTGGTAGAACTGAGATCCCACCACAGATTGATTCCAAGCCCACATTTTAAAGTCCTACAACTCAACTGTGCTTTGGCCACAGTTTTATGTAAAATTCCATCAAACTTTACTAAAAATCTGTTTGGATTTGGCCAAAAGATGGTCTGGAGGTTGTAATTTCACCTCTAGGAACCTAAAAAAAAGACAACTGGCCCTAAACTGTGGTGTGTAAAGTAAACATGCACCAAGCCCTGTGTTTCTATTTAGTTCCATTATTTTGAAAAACCAATAGACAACAAGGACAACAGAAATGGAGATACTCTTGTTCCCCCTAGTGAAAAGCTTCCTAGAGCAGCCTGAGGTGAAAAATCAGGACAAGAAAGGTTTGGCTAAGTGGTATGTGAGGACCACTTACCACACACACACTAACACAACTGTTCTTTCAGAAATTATTGTTATGAGCAGGAAGCCAATTAACAGCTCAGCAAGGCCGCACGATTGTTTAAAGAGAGGGACTCCATAAAAGCACAAAGAAGAAATTCTGACCCTATCACCTCAAGTACTCAGGCCCCCAAGGTTAGAAAATGGCCACAGAAGAGCTGTGAAGTTTTTTGTTTCTTTTAACGTGTATTTATTTTTGAAGCAGAGAGAGACACCGTGCGAGCGGGGGAGAAGGGGCAGAGGGAGAGGGAGACACAGAAACCCGAAGCAGGCTCCAGGCTCTGAGCTGTCAGCACAGAGACTGATGCAGGGCTTGGACTCGAGGACCACGGGATCATGACCTGAGCTGAAGTCAGACACTTAACCGACTGAGCCACCCAGGGCCCCTGAGCTGTGAGCTTTTAATATTGTTTGCATAGATGTTCTCTAATCACCACCAGTGCCAGTGATAGAGAAAAAGTAGTATCTTAGGAGGTGAAAAGTTTGCAAACTGCAGGTAATAAGACAAATTATACCTATTCCCATTTACTATTTTGGGGGGATGATAAAATATTTCTATATTGTTTACTTATAGTAAGAAGTTCCTTAATACTGATAAAGTGATAGAATGCTAACAAGAATTTCAACAGCAGACTAACTGCCATAGTTAGGCAACTTTTTATGCTTTCAATGAGTAAGAAATGATCTTAAGAGATTATCTATTGGCCTTTCAAAGATACATTTCCAATCACTACTTTTTTTAATGTTTATTTTTGAGAGAGAGAGAGAGAGAGAGAGAGAGAGAGAGAGAGTATTGAGTGGAGGAGGGGCAGAGAGAGAGAGGGAAATACAGAATCTGAAGCAGGCCCCAGGCTCTGAACCACAAACTGTCAGATCATGACCTGAGCTGAAGTCGGACACTCAAGCAACAGAGCCACCCAGGTAGGTGCCCGTCCAATCACTATTTTTTTTAAGATGACTTTTTAAAAGACAGGGTTTGTTTACTATGTGCAGTCCAGTTTGAACCTCTAAAACAAGGACATCAAATAAAATATTACCTAGAGACCAGGTTTCTGGAATGCTTCCAACTCCAGAAATAGAAAAAACATACACACACATGTTCTGGGGGTACAGGGCAGCTCCCGACTATCTAGGCAAGGACAAACATAAAAGAAAATACATGAAGGCCACCCTAGGTTTCCACCTGACCCCCTGAGATCGGACAACCCACGTGGGGAAGTGAATGCACGCTGCGATTGGCGGGCAGGATCTCTCCAAGGTCAGTTTTTTCTTTGGAAAGCAGAGACGCATGGGAGAAGCAATCAGAGTACAGAGAAAACAAAACTGGAGAGATGAGCAGAGAGGGAGCAGCTGATCAAAGGCAGCCGAGGAGGCTGAGGCAGTGAGCTACAAGAGAAGCCAGAGAGACCACCTGTGCCCCAAGACTCTCTCTAGCCTTTGAGGCTTAGGGCATTTACACAGTAACATGCTACTCCGTGTACAAGTAACTCTACCAGTCTGTGCACGGTTTACACATGAAAAACGCCACAGAATGAAATATATACATTTACAGTAGCCATCCCTCAGTGGAGATTTCAATCTTCTAATACGAAATGTACCTGGGGCAGGGATGTGGACCAAAAACTACAAGGTACAAATGCTCCTCTCCGGAAATAACCACACATCACACTGCTCCTGCCCCTCTTGACCTTCTTTACCTCAATCTTCATCCCACAAAACCTGAACCCATACTTTCAACACACGGTCTCCTCTTCATGAGAAAAGGCACATAATTGTAAATAAATAAAATACCATAGAATTCCAAAGTGTTCTATTAAGGTTGATAACACAGAGGAATTCAAAATTTCACACAATTCCAAGAACAGGGAATAAAATAGGTAGGGCTGCACCTCCTAGAGGTTAGAGCCGTAGGATGACTCCAGAATGATCCTGGACCTTGGGAAGTGGAGTTTGTGGTCCTTCCCTCCTGCGGTCTACTATGAACACCCCTCAGGCCCACAGCATGCATCATTTCTTCTGCTCACTCATACTTTCTTCTCCCATAACATTAGTTGGTACATAGTTTAGCATGGCCTTTCCAACCTTGACTCTCCCTCCCCATACTATTATATAGCATTTCCACCACTCAGAGATAATAAATGTAAAGAAACCCAAGAGCACAGATGGTAGTAAAATGTATTAAAATAAAATAGGGCGTGGAGTCAAGGGAGAAGAGGGGGGAGCAGAGTGGGGGAGAAGAAAAGGAAGGAAGAAAGAAAAAAGAAAGAAAAAAAAGGAAAAAGGAGTCAATCTTCTCATAGAAACAGTGGAGTGGTGGTTGCCAGGGGCTGGGATACAGGAAAAGGGGAGAGGTTGGCAAACAGTGCAAACTTTAGATTCTCAGACCTTAGTCATGTTACAGCCGAATGTATAACATGATGATTACAGTGGATAATTCTATACTGCATAACTGAAATTTACTAACTTAAGTGTTTTCATCAAAATAAAGACAGTAAACATGTGAAGGGCGGATATGTTCATTCAACTGTGGGGGTCCTTTCACAGCGTGTATGTATATCAAATCCTCACATTGTATGCTTTAAATATATTACAATTTTGTCAATTATACTTCAATAAAGCTGAGAATAAGGAAATCATTAGTTTTGAGTATTAAATACCTTTGTTTTTAACATAATTTGCTTAACTGTAATTTTATGCAACTTAATGTTGTTAAATGGCTGTCCTGGACAACTCACTCACACAATTCCTGAAAATTTAACCATCAGTCTTGCAAAAGAGTACGGCCAACTCCACTGCACCACTGCAAAACCCCTCAGCTGAAATCCCTACTCCTAACTGGAAATTCTTTCCTTTCTGTCTGAGTTCACATCCCCAGGAAAGATTCTCACTGGCTCCATTCATCTTTCTAGGCCACGGAAATCACAGGTTGCTGACCAGCCTATGAATCTGTTGCTTCACTTGAGGTGCTCTCCTTGCCCTGGATGCCTACGGCTTGTAGGGGAGGTGGAGATCAAGTGATATAAAACACAGATATCTCAGCAGCAGGGGCAGGAGGTGGGACAGACGTGAGCTAGTACAAAGACAGAGATGTTAAGATCCATCAGCCCTGTGATCATTCCAACGAAGGCCCTTTCAAAAAAAGGAGCTCACAGAAATGACAATGAGTTATCAGGAAAGGGTTAAAGTGTATCTAAATACGATCTTTAAAAAGATGTGTGGGGATCATCAGCTGGCATGCAGCATTCACCTGCTTATAGTATGCCTTCCTGAAATGCAGAGGCTGGAAAACGAAAAACTGTTATTTTCCAGGTTCCTTTACAACTAGTATTCGGAATGAAAATTTGGTTCCACCATGAAGACGTAGGACACAAAACACGGAAGGCAGAAGCAAGGCAGAGCTCCACCAGCCTGTGGCTTTTAGCTGTCTTCAGCTAGCAAAGAAGGTCACAGGCGTATCAGCGTCCAGGCTCCAGCTTCAAGGGTATTGGGGAGCCTCTAGTCAACAGCTCAGAGGCATCAAGAAGTTGCCACGGCACCGGCCAGACACCACATTCCAGACTTCAAGCAGCTATGATGGCAACAGCAGTGGCTGCTATGGTCCCCTTCGTCACACAGGCAGTGGTTTCTCTTGCCTTAGTCGCAGTAGCAGCCTCCTGATTGCCACTTTCCTGACAGTGGCAGATGGGACAGCTCCCATGGCAGGTTGTTCCAAGGTGTCCTAGAAGTCGCTCCCAGATTCCTGGCCTGAGCCCAGCTCTCTAGCCCTTTCAAAGATTCCCTAAGCAACTAATTCCCTGTATTGCATCCCTTTCTGTTTCCTGCACTTTACCCCGGCCAATACTGCAAGAATATATGGTAGATTGACAGCAGGTACCCATGCTATTCTTTCACAGACACACCAAGGGCCCAAGCAAGATGCCACCGTTCCCATAAGTCACACCTAATAAAGACAGTCTCCCCAGCGCTGCCACCCAGACGCCCTTCTTCAGTGTTGTCGCAGCCAGGTGGGTATTTTCTCTGCTGGGCCAGGTCTCTGTGGGCCGAGACATCTACTTGTCCTGTACTCAGCAGGAGCATCTCAGTCACGTCAACCATCATCCCAGCCAGGCAAGCTCAAGGATCCTGAGCCAGAAGAGCCCCTGACGGTTCCTCTACCACATCCCTGAGCAGTCCCAAGCCTAAGAACTCCTTTTCCTCCACTGCATCCCCTTGTCAGGCCGAGGGAAAAAAACAGAAGTGGAGCCGGCTCTAACTCGGACTCGTACTATCACCCCACCGAGAAGGGCAAGAAGAGAAACCCGAGTCTGCCATACAGGGCACCCATTCAGAAGGACTCCAGTGAAAGCCTTGTGGAGGATCTTTCTGAGAGGAGAAATAATTTTTCAAGGCTAAAAACAACTAACAACAACCAATACTCAAACATACAGCTGTTACACCGGCCAAAAATTGCCTGGCTATGTAGATCTTAACCACAGACTCCATTACTCCATGCATTATGTAAGGCTCCAAATGCCCTGGAAAACTGTGACATTATATGTAACGATTAAAATTCTTTCTTGTGCTCCAGCTCCTTCTCTACCGCAACAACACTCGTTGCATGCGGATGGCATGACAGACCGAGTCTGGCCTGTGACACTGAATTCCAAAATCAGGCAGATCTCATAAAGAGACAGAAGATGTTTAACAGGTTACTTCTTTTTTTCTCCCCCACCAACTTCACTAAACTTTCCTACAGAAAAATAAAAGCAACCCGAGTTCTAGTCCCTGCTCTGCCAGCTTTGTGCTACGACTCCTGAGCAGAGTTACGTGCCATTGCTAAGCCTCAATTTATTTACCTGTAGACTAAGGGTATTAGTTGGATTGCTATGGTTCCTTCCAGCTGAATGGCTGACTTTAAGCCCAAATAGAAAACATAACAGCACAAACACTTAAAGAATAAGAGGTGCCAATACCTCACGACCTGCTTTCACTGCCTCTTCAATGGAACCACCTTAGCGTGTAGTTCCTGAAGCCTGGAAGCAGAGAGATCTACTTGAATACAATGAGTTATTCTTCTATCTAGCTTAGCTGAATTTTATTTAAAAGCAAAGTATGCTTTGAACACAGTCTGCATGTTTATAAAAAAATCCCGAGTTCCAAAATTTATTCAGGTGTACAGTCATCAGAGCATTTTTTAGGCCACCTGGCTCAAGAGGCGTGTGTTAACAAACACCTTCCTGGTGAGTGAATTACAGAGTGAGTGGACACGAAACATGAGAACAAGGTATTATTTGCAGCATCAGGTATACAATTTTCACAAGTATATTTATGCTAAGAGTATCCAGGCCTTTACATAGAACTGCTGAGAACAGTATCTTACAACAGCAGCAAGAATTAATGCTAACTTTCTGTCTGATTGGTAACTCTTGGGAATAACTACTTCATCACGCAGTTTGGCTATACGGATTAAACTGCACTGCCACAAACTTTGTTTAGAAACAGAAGCAACGAAGCTTTTATTTTAAGTACTTGCCCAATGTTTTACTGAATTTAACACCCACTCGAACAATTCAAAATCGTGGGGGTTTTTCCTTTTAATAGAGAAAAAGGAAGTACGGCAGATTCTCCAGACACAATGAAATAATTTTCTATCTGGAAAGTGAAGAGGAAAGACTCAAAGCTGCTTCAGGTCAGGGGCGCCTGGGTGGCTCAGTCGGTTAAGCGTCCGACTTCAGCTCAGGTCATGATCTCACGGTTCGTGGGTTCAAGCCCCGTGTCAGGTTCTGCGCTGACAGCTCGGAGCCTGGAGCCTGCTTCCGATTGTGTCTCCCTCTCTCTCTGCCCCTCCCCCACTCACTGTGTCTCTCTCAAAAATAAATGAACATTAAAAAAAGTTTAAAAAAAAAGTTATTTCAGTTCACAGTCCTCCTCGTGAGTCTGAGACCTTCAGTGTGTTCATCCTTCTGCACCTTAGTTTTCTCACGTGTAAAAGAGAGAGGATAACACCTGACTCATAGAGAATGACAACACACAAAGTTCTTTCCAGGAATATATGTATGCCAACACACACAACCTTATAAACCCGATGAGGTGGGTGTATAACATACAGACATACGATGTTACTCGGTACTCGGCAGCTAGTATTCTTGCAACAAGTCCCCAAGTCAGAATATTCCTATTAGACCCAGGGCAAGGTTGTCGCCCTAGAGGTGGCACCAAAGGAAGGCTGATAGGTCATTTCATTCACCAGCATTTCACTATGAGATAGCTCTAGTTAGCAATTCTAACTCTATTAAAAGGAAACTAAATTTTTAAGGAGTATGGACATTCCAACTTAAAACACTGAAACTAGTGAAAAGTATCCGTAGCTAAAATTAATAATATTTTAACAAAATGTTCTTTTGCCCAAAGCTATAGAGATGGGTTAAGATACAGTTCTGTGAGCAGAAGTAAGGAAATTGTATTATTTTAACAGATTTCATGGCTTAATCAATCAATATATGGGATTAATACTGAACTCTGGTAATAGACTTCTGCAGTAGAAGCAGTGATTTTCCAAATATGGTCTAAAGACGTCCCAAGATGGACATAAACTAATCTGAAAATACAAAATCATGCTATGATTCTTGATAAATCACACCCAATTCCGTGAATACTGGTTTTGATGTACAGAATATTTACCATTAGTTTGGCAATGTTCAACATTCACGAAAGATACAAACTACCAGACCACGATGAGCCAAACTGCAAAACTCCTACTGTTCATGGCAACTGAAGGTTGATATTAACATTATTTTTATGGTACCAAGTTGAAGATATTTATATGGTAATCAAGAAGGTAAAAATAGTGTGCAAAGATATTTGGATTATCCACCCCTCTTCCAATTTTCAGCTTCCACTCCAAATACCCCCAGTGGAGGTTGCAAAAACAAAGGTAGTTTGATTTTATCTTACAATGTCTGCAAGTAACTTTTTAGGCGATTAAACAGATACCACAGTACACGCTTAAGTGTAAGAGTGTTTCAAAGAGTCAGTGAAGTAGTAGGCTCGTTATGTTTGACTTCTTTGAGATCATGGTTGAAAGGTATTGTTAGGAAACGCTTAGAAATACAATAAAAATGCATCCTTAAATTTATATTTAAGACCATTGTCTTAAAAGCAAAATATCCTGGAAAGCAATTATTTTAGAATTTCATGTTCAAATGGTACAATAATCTTAAGTTTTAAAAATTCCATTAACTAGATTAATAATCATTTTCTCGGGGTGCCTGGATGGCTCAGTCGGTTAAGTGTCTGACTTCAGCTCAGGTCACGATCTCATGGTTTGTGAGTTCGAGCCCCGCGTCGGGCTCTGGGCTGATGGCTCAGAGCCTGGAGCCTGCTTCCGATTCTGTGTCACCCTCTCTCTCTGCCCCTCCCCTGTTCATGCTCTGTCTCTCTCTGTCTCAAAAATAAATAAATGTTAAAAAAAAATTTTTTTTAAAGATTATTAAAAAAAAAAAACCATTTTCTCACTGCCAAAGATAATTAAACGATCCTCCAAAGTATCCCATCCACCTAAGAACAAGCAGCACTGTTCAGAGAATCTTGATGTTAAAAAGAAAAAAAAAAAAGAAAAGAAAAACGAAAAACTACAACCAGTACTTTTAAATGCACACATTAAAAAAAATGAGACGTTGAGGCACCTGGGTGGTTCAGTCTGTTGAGCGTCCAACTTGGCTCAGGTCATGATCCCATGGTTCATGGGTTGGAGCCTGGTTGTTGGGCTCTGTGCTGACAGCTCAGAGCCTGGAGCCTGTTTCAGATTCTCTCTCTCTCTCTCTCTCTCTCTCTCTCAAAAATAAACTTAAAAAAATTTTTTAAATTAGGATGTTGACCTCTTAAAGCCCATTTAGATAAAAGCAACTTTTAAATCAAAAACTTCAAAAATTGTAATATTTAAATAAACTATTTGAGTAAAATGAGTGCCTCAGTTTGGGTCTAGAGTCTATCTGGTTTTTAAAAAACGATAGCTTGATGACAACTGGGTACTGCTGTTGGTTTCAAAGTAGGAGAGATTAAATCTTTTAAAAGAGGCCAGCATCCCGTCTTTTGAGGAACTATCCATCCCTTACCTCCTGGGGTTCTAGAACAGTTATTAATCACACTGTGCTTTCTATTCCCAGCTGCAGCAGTAGACATCTCACACAGGCCTGACCAATCAGGGTACCATGCTGCCCTCTCTCTACAACTGGTCCAAGGGATGGGCACAAAGTCCCTGCATGAGATTTGTTACTGGATTCCAGAACAAAGATGAGAAGCTTTAAGGACTCTGTGTGACTTGGGGGTTCAGAACCATCTTTCTTGCTACACGGAGATCTGAGTTGAAAAAGAAGCCAACGCAGAGGAAAAGAGCCAAGTAATAGTCCCAACGACCATCACTTGAGAGCATGAATTTAGCTGTTATAGCTAGCCGTAGGCGTGCATTTTCATGTATATAAGCCAATAAATTTCTTAGCCTAAATTAACCTCAGTAGTTTCTGTCACTTGCTAAAGAATCCTTACAAACACAGAAATTGACATGTGAATTAGGATTTTATTTTTCCCTTCCTGATGAGATCTGACCTACCTATTACCGGATACCTGTTGCAAACTGGATAACCATATCCAAAGAGTAACAGATCTCCAAGGCTACTCCATTAAAGGGGATTTTTAAAAATTATTTTATTAGAGGAAAAAAATGCCAATTTCACTTAATTCTATTTGACTAAGGTCAGAAATAAAGCATTTACTAGTAAATGCTTCTTTTTTCCCTCCCTTTCAGAGTATTTTCATTCTATCAAACTATTTCTGTGAAATGTCCATCATGTGCAGTAAAATCCCACTTTTTCATAGTCACATGTAATTCCTAATCAGAACAACAATGACAAACAGGGTACCCTCTCACAAACTTCCTGAAAGCAAGAAAAATAATTATGTGTTTAAAATTATCTCCACAATGAAAAAGCAAAGAGCCAAAGATGCTAGAAAGTTTTAATTAAGTAAGTCAGTTACTGTTCATAATGCATGCCCAAAACAAGAGGGACAGCCTCCAAATAGAATAGATGCTCATTTCAATAAATCTGAAGCAACATTTCCTTCCAATTTGCATTCCATAATACTTTAAAAGCCCTGAACCACAAATACATTATCACAAAAAAGTTTGGGGCACTCAGGTGGCTCCCCAGAAAAATGTAGTCCAAGCATCCCCACCATGGGATGGCTGAAATTAGTGGGGAGGGAGGCAGAATTGCTCCTGGGAACCAATGCAATGCAGATGCATCAGAACACATTGCGACGGGGGGGGGGGGGGGGGGGGGGGGGGGGTGGAGATATAATGGTATGACCCTCTTCTCTGGAAGTCAGTTAACTGTGACTGTAACAAAAGAGAAGGGGGAGTTAAGGTGGAAACCTATTTCCAGTTCCCTTTTTACTAGACTAGGAAATTGCATTTTCCTATAAAATCGGCTAGGCTTCCAAGGTAACACAAGAAAGCCTATTACCATAAAGCACAGTACTACCGGTAATATTTCAGCCACATTATGGGTTAAATAAAAATACTCATTACATTATGAGTTGAATAAGGCTGAAGGTAGAAATAGCATTAAGCACTTTACCAACATTATTCTACAAGAAAAACATTTCAAGCTCCAATTAAAAAAAAAAAAACACCTTATAAGAAGATTCATATTAGAACTACCTACACACTTAAACAATTAGTATGATTCTCCATTTTCCAATTATTCTATAATGTCGTTTTTGTGCAGTTATACAAAGTAAGCTTTTATACACATACTCGCACACTGTTGAGACAGACTATATTGTAGACCTATCTGTATTGAATATTCTTGCCCCATGTTTTTCTCTTCTGCTTCTTACATACTACTAAAAGGATACTAATTGCACTCAACGAAAATATATCCATCTTTCAAAGCTAGAGTAAGTTCAAAATTCTTTACAATTCTCTCCCCAGGTAGCAAAGGCAGAAAATAAGACCAGGTGGCAAAGACCCTAACAAGCCACAAAAAGGAAATGTTCTTTCACATTTAACATGTACACATTTAACTCCTACAAATTCACTATGCACACCCAGATGGGGATAATTTCTTAAAATTAAGAAATAGGTGTTGTTTTTTATTTTTTTTTTTTATCGTTTATTTATTTTTGAAGGAGAAAGAGACAGAGGCAGAGCATGAGCAGAGGAAGAGAAGAGAGAGGGAGACAGAATCCAAAGCAGGCTCCAGGCTCTGAGCTGTCAGCACCATATGCGGGCTAGAACTCACAAACTGAGATCATGCATGACCTGAGCCGAAGTCAGATGCTTAACCGACTGAGCCACCGAGGCGTGCCAGAAATAGGTTTTATTTAAAGAGACACAACACACCAAAACAACTCTTTAATGCGAGCCAACTATTTCATCCGGTGCTCAACCAAAACACAGCAACTGGTTTCAGTGTAAGTGGAAACAAGACATATAGTACCTATCCTACAAATGGCACAATACTATGTATAAAATACGCTGTAAATAAAACATAGATACAGTATATTTTGAAAGCAATTTAACTAAGGGCTTTTCGAAAGATAACTGTGTCTATATTTTATTTCCCTCTTTTTGGAATGACTTGAGAACCCGAATTCTAACATGCAAACCCGCACCGCTTTTTAGAAGTGTGCTTGGCAACCCATTAGTGTAGCTTCCACCAAAATTCATACTCAAACTTACCTAAAGAGTTTTATTTAGGTACTAGGGGAAAAGTGGAAAAGGGAAAACGCTTCCTACAGATAGTCCTTACCAGTGGAATCTTAAACTCCCATAAAAGTGTGAGCTTCTCGGAAGACAGAGGCCATTTCTGATTCACTTTTATATTTCATATTTTTATATCACCAGCCCTGGTTCACACGGAGTACCGCCACCAAATGTCTGTTGAGGGAATGAATGTGTGCCAGTAATTGATCCTTTGTTTTCTCTTTATAAAGTAAAATAAGCACCTTTCCAGGGAAACATTCTGAATAATATTTGTTCAAGGAAAAAAAGAGCAACTCTTCCCCACAAACACGTCTCTCACAACACTCGCCACCGAGCCACTGAAAACTTTACCCTCAGGAGCAGTTTTAAATAAAGGGCATTTTTTTCCCCTCTATGCCAAAATGTAGTATTACAAGGAAATTATTGCTTGAAAGTTCAGAAGAGAACCAAAACTGACTAATTAATTAAAGGAGTCACCATTCTAGTCTTCCATACCAAAACACGTATCCTTTATCAAATTACGAACAACTGAAAATTGACGTGGAAACTGGCAGAGTTTGAAATTGGTACCAAATACTGAAGTGGCTCATAAAAATGAAATTCTCCTACAACATACTCCCCAAACCCCTAAGCGCTCACAAAATTTATAAAGCACTTAGGGGTTATATAGCAAAGATATTATATGAAACTATTCACCTGAGAAGGGTATACACTGACTTTGTAAGTCAGATACTAGAGCAAATGCAGATTTATCATCAACTTACATAAATTAGAGACCAGGAAACACACACACACACACACACACACACACACACACACACACACACACACACACTGAAATTTGTCTCTTATATTAAGAGGTTTTATAAAACACATCCCAGGATCTCAGAGGAAAAACAATTTCTATTCCCCAGGAACACAGTTCCGTTCTACGAAAACCAGTTTTAGCATTAAGCTGAATGAAATAAAAATGATCTGAAAACTGAAAGGGGCCAAATATTAAGTGTTTCTTCTGCGTCTATGGCAAAAGCCCATTATTCACATGAATTAAAGGTGTCAATGAAGAGTCCAGAACCTGAAGTTACTTCAATTACTTGTGACCAATTTTAGACCCCCAAAAAAATGCTACCAAAATTTGAGAAAACAGGAAAGTTTCCAATTTAAGGTTTATCAAAATGTAATGCTATGTTCCCTAGTTTCTGTTGTTAAAAAAAAA
Source organism: Acinonyx jubatus (assembly GCF_027475565.1). NCBI lineage: Eukaryota > Metazoa > Chordata > Mammalia > Carnivora > Felidae > Acinonyx > Acinonyx jubatus. Next base: position 95,289,584 of record NC_069381.1, on the reverse strand, counting down.
TTTTTTTTTGTATTGGAAACCTAGGAGGCTAGCAATTAAACTCTAACTTCTCTCACTCTCCCCTTCTTCAAATAGGACAACCACCCAAACAAAACTCACAAGCCCAAAATCCCCTCTAAACTAAAAAAACAAAAAGATGCAAAAGTGAAAAGAAAGGGAGGTAGGGTTATTGATGACTGGCATAGCACAAACATCCTTACTTAAAAGCTTCTAGTAGTGTGTCCCCACCCATGGGGAATGTATTTCTAGGAATGTGCTCATTTTAACAAAATTCCCCTATAAAGCAGACACTCAAAGAGTCAATGGCAAAGACTTTTACCTATGATTAACTGGCATTAAACAAGATGTTTCAAATTAGTCTTTGTTTAAACAATAACATTGATCCTCATGATTTTCTTCTCTAGATACAGTAACAGACATAAGGTAGTTGAAAGTAGAGTGTGCATAATAATGCAGTAGACAAGGATTTCATGTACTTACTATATCAATACTTAATCTCTGAAATAAAAGCCACATAATCCGCAACCACTGAAATAGGTGTTTAAATGTATATGAAGAAGTGACTATTCCCTAAAACTCTGTACATTCACAGTCTGGAGAAATTGAGAACCAAATTAACTACTTCTATCGTTAATCAGAATAGAAATTGCTTAAAAATATGCTCTGAAATAAATTCAAAGAAACTAATCCTGCTTACAGGACTAGATCATGAAACAATTTCATCATAGGTCTAAAGTTCAACTTCCTTTACTACTGTGAAACTACAAAGTTCAAATTCAAGTGAAAACTTCTCTCTTTGCAGAGGAAAAAAAAAAAAAAAAAAGACAGGGCTGTAATTAAGAAACAGGTGACCAGCTGGGCCAAGGAATGGGTGAAACTAAAGACTGTCTTAGAAGCAGAAACGCACTCACCACTAAGAACTATGTGAATACTAAATACGAGTAGGATTCCAGTAAGAAATTCCCTAATTCTTTCAAGAAATGCCTAGGATTAGGAAGCATATTTAAAGAGTTTATTTTATTATAATCTTTAATGGAATTTGCAAGTAAAAAAAAAGTAAGCCCCAAATCAAAGCTAAAGATGGTCACTGCTAGAAAGAACCTCAAGTCACCCAGGTGTTGGTGCTGGCTTTGGCTGGGCTCCCCTTAGCATGTACTAGACACACACACACGGAAGGATCCATACACATCCTTTTGCCATGGACTTTGTCAGAAGACAATGAACGTGAGATCATCCCCCACTAATATTACATCTCACAAAAATGGTTACGTTTATTCTTGTACTGTGCTAGTTTCTAAACGGTATGTTATGAATATAGTTCTGTAAGACAAGAGACAGTGCTAAGTACACTTTACAATTCCTTATTAAATTGGAAAATCCATTTCTCTCTCAGAGTTTAAATAAAATGGGAAAAAAAAACCGTGCAGAGCAAGTTCCTTTTTAAATGTCCTCACTCCGTATTTTCATACTTTTCAAATTTAATCCTAACAATATAAAATTTTTGTCTCCATTGGAGATGGTATTTATTCTGGTTTTAATCACACCCAAAGTTCTAGGAATTACCTCTTTTGGCTCTTTAATTTCTTTAATTTAATTTTGAAATCTTGTACTTAACCTGCAAAAATCTTGCTATTTTATGACAAATGTTTTAGCATAGCCATTCAAGAAAACTATTTAATCTAATGCTTAACATGAGCCCATTAGAAACCTAAAGATACTATTCTTGGAGAAATTAAAATCTTTAAATTACAACTTGCTTAGAAACAAGAATAACTCAGATGACACATAGTGGTATCCTTTAGAAATTACTGAAGCAGAGCAGATCTTTAAAAAAAATAAATGTAGTGTTCAGAACCTTTATAATTAATGATCAGAAAATATGCTCAACCCATTAATATAAATTATTCCCCTTTTTTGGCCAAACATTTGAAGTAGGACAGTGCCTGAGGTTGTCAAGAGGGCAGAATTTTATTACTGTAAAACTGTCAACTACGTTCTGGGGCATATGATGTTCAACCAACACAGCTAATCCGTATTACTGAATACACTCTAAATTCTGATTTATTTTCTCAAATTTGATATAAACTTTGAGAAAATATACAGCATGCAGACCAAACCAATACTCCCAGTCTATAAAAGAATCACAGTAATTTGAGAATACATCAACTTCCTCCCATTAAATCTTAAACTATTTTTGAAAATAACAGTTATACTCTCATTCGTGCCCCAACTAATCAAAACAAAACACAAGGCAATGATGCAGATGTTCTCATTATTCCCTGACTCATGGGATTTGAACTAAATGACATCTAGATTAGTAAATATGTGTTATATAGTATTTTGCATATTACAGACAGTGCTCGACTCCCTAGATTACAGCCATTACAGACCCCAAAACCTTCCCTCCCCCTTTGACCTATGACTCTAAAAGTTTGAGTTAAGAATTTCTGAATTTGCAAAACTATACAGAAGATGTTTCAAGTCTGCCAAAGTTATTCAAATTAACAATAAAAAAGAAAACCATACATAAACCATAAGCTTTAAATGAACATGATGAGGTAGATCACACGAAGAAAATCTTCATTTAAGATTACAGGGACATGTGAGTGTGTGTGTGTGTGTATGTGTGTATACACCCACAATACTCACATACGTCTACTGCACCACAAACCATCAGTCCCCATTAAGCCCAAGGACTATGAAAGAGAGATTTCCAAAGTGAGCTGCTGAGAAAGAAAAAACAATGGGAGAGGGAGAGAACATATTAAAATTTTCTCCCGAATTTTCTAGCATTTTGCAGTCAAGGGATGGACTGATTCCTCTAGCCCAAGTCACAATTAAACAGCCCATTATATTCTGATGCACTATATATTCAGTGGGGCACGCTCAGCAAAACTAGTTTGATTTCTAACAACGTTGTGATCATAATTCTCTCTCCCGCAAGCATCTCAAAAAACAGAACCACGTTCTAACCAATGCCGAAAGGAACAATGCCGTGAATAACAAATACAGAAGGACTATTGCATCCTATCGGGTTTCACTGTACGCAGTCTGATCAATGCTTTGAAACCTAAACGTAATGTGCTTGGCAGCAGATTTTACTCGCATGAAACACACCAGGGCAACAGGGGTCCATCTCACCCACCACGTCAACAAAATCGGTGTAAAATCAAAGATTTACAAGAGATGTGACTCGAAAGAGGCACCTAGGTCTTCTTTAGAAACCCAGACTATTCAACAGCTCCCCGCAAGAACACACTGCTGGGCCACATACCACATTCTGTACTGCATCGATACCCAGACACCTGAAACCACCTGGACCGAGTGAGTTAGGCTGTCAGCTCCAAGGTGTTGCTAGTGCAGAAGAAACACTGAAGCAGCTGAGCCCTCCTAGGTACGTACACTAGGTAGTAACGCCGGCACCAAGTGCCTCAGTAGTAGAAAGCCTCTTTCCCTATTAGAAAACGCGTAAGACTGTTCCAAAAAACATGCTACAATCAGGAGGACCTTCTTCACAAAGGAGAACGGAAAAGGCTGGTTTTCCCTCTAGTCAAAAACTCTCGGTAGGAGACAGGGCTACAGGTTTAGGAAACCCAAATTGCTTCTGGTTGCAAATCTATGACAGCTTGCAGAGCAGCCTGGCCAAGCCAGAGCTCAGTTTTCCCATCGGCAAAACGGGAATCACCATCGCCGCCCCTCCCCCTCGCCAGCTAGTCCGGAGCAACCACGGAGTCTAAGATTCCCCAGGGCGATAAGCGGTGGGGAGTGGCTGTCGCTCCAAGGACGCCCACCCCGACTCCCCCCCCCACCCAGACCCCGCAACAGAAAAGGCAGGGCCGGCGTACCTGGCTTCACAGTCTTGAGACGGATGGGTTCTCGGAAGTGGCGGATGACAGCCAGGGTGTCCCGGTTGGTGAGCCCGCTGACAGGCGTCCCGTTCACCTCCAGCAGCACATCCCCCGGGCTGGGCGCCTTGCCCGAGACGACGCAGCAGGTGCCCCCGCCGGGCTCCTCCCGGAGCCGCCCCAGGTAGGGGAACTCACCGCGCTCCGCGCCGCCCCGGATCTCCGCGCCCAAGTCGCCCGGGGGCCCGGCCCAGGACACCGCGCACTCCTGCACCTTGCTGAGCCAGTGCTTCTTCTTCTTCAGCGTCTTCGACATCCCGAACCCCGCTGCACCATGGGGGAGACCCCGCGCGGGCGGCGGGGGCGCCGCTCCGGCCCCCTCTCAGCCTGGGGGCCCGGCGGCCCGTGCAGCCCGGCGAGGGGGCCTCGCCGCTCCGGCGCCCCCACCCCCCCGACCGCAGCCCGCTGGGGCCGGGCTGCTCCCAGCCCCGAGACGCCCCTTGGACGCCCCTCCCGGCTGCGCTCCCCGGAGCTGCCGGGCTGCGCGAGGGCCACCCCGGGCGAGGCTGAAGAAAGGAGAGGGGAACTGTCCCCGGGCGGCTCCAGAGGGGTTTCGGGCGGGGTCACGGCCGCCGGCTGGCCCCCGGGCTCCGCGGCGGGAAAGGCAGAAGCAGGGGGGCGGGGAGGTGAAGGGGGAAGAGCCGGAACGGGAAAAATCCGTCGGGGGCGCGCAGAAGCGCGCGTAGACCCGTCGCAGGATCGATCGTGGCCGCTGCGGAGCTGGAGCGCGGAGACCAACGCCTGCCCAAGCTGCCAGGAAACTGCCGCTTTCAAACCCGCCGCAACCTCCTCCGCCTCCCTCTTCCCTTCCCCCCGCCCTCGCCCATCCCTCACCCAGAGCCCCGCCCCCCTCTGCCGCGCGGCGCCCGGCGCGCTGCCGTCACAGGCCGGGCGCTTGGGAACCAGCCCCGGCACTCGACTCCCTCGCCGGGGATTGGCCCCCAGCGGGCAGGGGGCGGACCCTCGGCGAGAGCGAGGACCACCGATTGGTTAGTGGGAGTGAAGGAGGCGGGCACTCGGATGAGTGAAGTTTGAAGAGGGTGGAAAAAAGAAGTTTGGAGAGGGAGGGAGGGCGAAGGGAGGGGCAGGGGAATGGAACCCGCAACACATCGCAGGGCCGAGAGAGGCCCTCTCCGTGTGTCGGCTGGTGCCAGGCGAAAACTCGGTTGGGAAGAGCGGAAAGAACTCCGAGGTGGAGGCGTGGCTGGAGAGCGGGGCGGAGTTGGGGGTGGAGCCCGGGAGCACTTCCAAGAGAGGGTGTACTTGACTGGAGAGACACAGAGAGCAGAGTCCGCTGCCCGAAGTGGCGGGGGATCCAGGGTGGTCACAACCGATCACTTGCGCTCAGTGGATGTTTCTTGTTCGTTCATTCACTCATTCAACAAATCTTATTGGACGCCCATGATGGAAAGTAAAATAGAGTCCTAGACACTGCTGTGTGGCATCGGGCAAATTAGACACCCTCTCTGAGCCGCTGCATCTTTGGCTGAAAAGTGGAGACAATTATACCACTCCAAATTATTGTGAAGATTACATGAGGCGCATGTAAAACATCTGCATAGTGCCTCACAGAAGGTGGGTGCTTACTGTTTGTAGCTAGTGATGTTGACTTTATGCCAGAAATTACGCTAGGTACTGGGGTGCAAGGATGAAGAAAACAGGCCCTGCTCTCAAGGAGGTCATAGGCTAATGAGAGAGATTGCCCGAGATGAAGTAGGGTGATGTGGAGGTAGAAAGTGGGATTAGAACTAACAGCGTTGCATTGGAGTCCTGCATGCTATTTACTGGCTGTTTGACCCTGGCCAAATCTCAGCGTCAAGCTTATTCATCTGTAAGGAGGTGGAAAGAGAACTAACATTAAATAAAGAACATTAAATAAAGAACATTAAACAAAGAATAAAGGTCCACTCCAGCGCTAATTTTTCAAGAACTCTTGAGCTTTCTCTCTTCCCTCACTTGCCTTACACTCTCCCCACTCGTTTTGTCTTTTAGAAATCCTTTTCATCCTCAGCCCAAATAACATCTCTTCCAGGTAGCCTTCTTTGATTTTTTTTTCATCAAAGTAGAGTTTTCTCTGCGCTAGGATACTTTTACTTTTTCAACGTGGCTCCACACTATGTAGTCTCCTATATCCCTTTAATGGTTGAGGAAAGCCCTTATTTACACTATGAATAACTCCACAGAATCTCACGTGTCAGATAGACTAGGCGAAGTTTCAACAACTGCAGTGATTTTGTTCACACCATTGTATCGGTCAGAGCCTAGCAGGAAACAAATGGTACTTTACAAAGGGTAGGCAGGGTGTGGGGAGCCACAGGGAAGTGTGGAAGCCTGGGACTGCAAGCTGATAGATCTGTAGAAGCAAGGGGAAGGAACCAAAATTCAGCACAAAAAGGGCAGCCAGACAGGAGCCTGTGACCTTCAGTCAAGGGATGCAGTGAGCCTAAGTAAAAACCCAAGGAGGAAGCTGGGGGATTTATAGCTCACTCACCTCTCTCTCCGTCTCCTGCTGGTACATCCCAGTGGCCAAATCCAACCAGAAGCCCAGAAGCCTGAGGGCAAAAAAGTCCTTTGATGCAGTCCATCTCACACAAAGAGGAAACCATGCATCTGTAGAGAAAAGGGGGAAAATATCCAGCACAGATATGTGGATTGCTCCGATTTATCCAGATCTGAGACAAAGCTGGAGTATTTTTTTCTGAATTATCACCTACAGTAACAGATTCCTGGATGAAATCTTGATAATCTCCACATCATCTGCTTTCACATCACCTCCAAGAAAACGTCTTTTCCTGCCCAGACTGTGTCCATTAGGATACTATTGGCCAGAAAGAAAGTATCTGACTAACAGCTTGACGTATGAGGTCATTTATTATATCTTTAACACAAGGTTCAGAGGTTAAATAGTCTCAGCATTAGTTCAGCAGCACAATCATGTCACTAAGGACCCAAGTTCTTTTTGTGCCTGGTGTCTACCACTATATGCTTTTTTGGCTTCTATCTCCAGGCTTGTCACCTCTTGATTGCAATGTGGCTGCCACAGCTCCAGATGGCACATCCTCAGAGGTATGAGCAGGAAGGGAAGGAAAAGCAGTGCTGTTCCCATTTTTATGAAGGAGAAAACTCCTTCCCAGACTGCCTGCCCCTGCCCCCACCCACTAGAATCTCTCTTATTGGCTAGAAAATGGTCACATGCCTACCCTAGATCAGTGGCAAAAAGAAAATGGGATTGCCACAGTTCATTAAATTGATCATAAGTCACCCCAAACAGAGGAGAAAGAATAGGTATCAAGTAGGCACCCAATGGTACCTGCCACATTCCTCAATCAATAATAAATTATCTTGACTCTTGGGCAGAAAACTGCAATGATTAGGAGCTTGAGGTCTAGAGTCAGACTGCAAATCCCAGTTTTTCTACTTCCTGGCTCTGTGATCTCAAGTAAGCTATTCAACTATTTAACCTTACCTAAACTCCATTTCCTCATCCAGGAAAGGGGTATGATAACAGTGCTCACCTGAGTGGTTGTGAGAACTGAATGGAGCTGTTTGAGTCAAGGAAGCACTTAACATATGGTCTAGCATAAAAGCCAACATTCATAGCTAAATAGTTATATTTGTGACAAGGCTAAGAGCATTGTTCATCACCTCTGGAATTTTTTTAAGTATTAAATTCACCCATCTTAGTAAGCCTAGCTTCTGCTTTTTAAATATTCTAGAAGTAAGCTGCCCACTCCAATGAATTCATTCTGGTAGGATACTACTTTGGAAATTACCACACAATTAAAAGAGTCACGTTCTAAGCGTCTCTCTGTAAAATGGCACCTAACCAAATACTCAAATTGTACCTATGTTCATTACTGTTTCCAAAAATCTAACAGTTGGCCTAATAGTTATGATTTCCATGGGGAATATTAATAAGCCAAGTAATATGGAAACCGGTTTAACAAAAAATAAAGGATACAGTTGAATTTGATAATCTCCAAGGTTTCTTTGAGCTACTTCTAACCATCCATAAAATAAACACAGATACATTTCAAGATGCATACCTCATGCGTTAGGTCCCAAGATGGCTGGAGAGGCACCAAGTAACACAAGTATCACAATGCTAAAAACTGAAAAGAGGGACATGGGTTTCTCCTTTCCCCATTTCTTTATTTTTTGGAGACCAAGGAAACCTCTCCCCAAAGGCTCCCAGGAAGACTTTCCCTTCAGCTCATTGGGCGACATTGTCCAAATGCCCTTTCCTAAACCAACGGTGCAAAGACTAATGGAACACCCAAAAAGACAGCCAGCATCTTAGAAACTGCATGCCTGCACAGTATCTCAACAAAACTCAGGGGTGGGGGGGGGAGCACCTCTTAACAAATATGAAGGGGGGAAGATCGGCATTTAGGTAAACAATCCACAGTGTCCTCCACAAATAGACTGTACTGATTTGCTTCAAAGATATATTTTTTTCGGACAAGGTGGGGAATTTGTTTCGTTGGATACTATCGTGCAGAGTGTTCTTAATGAGAATTAAATAGACCCTTCTGCTTAGAAAATTTCAGGATGGCAGGTATAAATTCCCAGTTTTTCTGAAATGACCCACGCTTACTTTCTCCTTTGTACAATCAGAGGTGTCTCATATGGTGGCACAGTTCGTGTGCCTACAGTTTCAGGGCCATCACTCACATCGGCGTCCATGTGAACAGTGTCCATGGACTTGTGCCTGGCTTTGTGCCAAAGCAAGGCAAGTATAGGGAGAAACGTTCGGTTTCATTTATTTTTGTATGCTCACTTGTTTCTTTCATGAAAACTTGAATCTCTAGTAATCGTAAGTCAAATCATTATTTAGACGAAGCCATTCTCAAGTATCCTGGTGGCAGAGGGTGAGGAAGAACTGGAGTACGCCGATAAAACAAATATTTGCCTTCTATGCAGAATATAAGAACATTCATCCTGTTTTTCTTCCCACAGATGATAGTAAAAATTATCTTGAATTTTAAAAATTCTGATCAACAAAATCGTTCACTGGCTTAGAAAATGTCCATATTTACTGTATTATGGAAAGGATATATGTAATGTAGTCTAACATTAACAGCCTAACCAAATTCAGTATTAATGTTCTATTGTATCTTTACATTTTATTAGCATTTTTATTTGCCTAGGTCTATGGGCTAATTTGTATGCTAATGCTAAAATATGCTCAATTACAAAAGCAGTAACATGGAAGATTTTATTTCAGTTAAACTAATTTATTGTCTGAAATATGTATTACTTACTACGTTTCATGCATTAATGTGCATTTTTGCCCATGGGTGCACTTACCTGCAAATGACCAAATGAATCCAGTGCAAACTCAGAGAACAATAGGAACATTCAAACCCAAGCGCAGTGCCAACATGCTTTGAAAGAGGGGTTACTTAAGCAGTCAGATGTCAAGTTCGTCTAACAAAGCAGGACAAAGAGAACATTGAATAAAATAGAAAATACCAAAATACCTATCTTTCAGCTTTCAGCTAAAATACAATCTCCTACTCAAGGCCAGCCTTGGTTTCCTATAGCTGGATGTCAGCTCTTGCTTCTCCAGAACTAATAGCATGTTATTTCTGTTTTCTTTCCCAGTAGACCCCAAGATTCTTGAGAGCAGGGTCTCTCTGACTCATTTGTGTATTCCTCATTGGTCTGCGTACTCTGTTCTTTAGTATAGTTAGCACACATTCATTCAAAAAAACAAAGTACCCATTATAAACAGGCATTGTTTTTTAGGTGTTGGTTTACAGCAATGAAGAAACCTACAAGGTCACTTGTTTCCTGGGGAAGATGACAGTGTAGGGGAGGAAGAGGTTTTCTTCTACCCTGTTAGGGTCCCTGGCTGAGTCTGAAACTCCATCTAACAAAGACACATTAACAGAAGAAAAGCATACAAATTTATTTAATACAAATTTGATGTGACACAGGAGACTCTGTAAGGAAATAAAGATCAGAATAAATGATTAAACCTGAGTGTTTTTGAGGCTATTAATGAAGAATTGAAAGTCAGGGAAAGATGTGATAGGGCAAAGAATATGAGCTGAGAGTAGTAAACCCGGGAAACTTAGCCAAGCCTGTTTGCTCAGATTCTATCCCTCCATCTTGGATATACAGAGGCTCCTTTTTTTCCTCCAGGTCTGGAGAGGGCACCTCTCCTATGCAGGTCTTATGACCCACTTCAGAGAAGAAGGGCAGGGAGAAGGTCAGAGAGACCTGCCTGCTTCTCCTATTTTCTCAAACTGCTTCAGTTTAAGCTACTCAGTATGCCAAGCTGCCATATTTTGGGGTATCACATCTTGAACCCCGTCAACAGTAAACCAAAGCAAGTAAGTGATCAAAATAACTTCCAGTAGTAATGGTACTGTAATTAAAATAGAAGATGAATCAGAATCAAATAATGGCTATTTAGGAGAAGACACAGGCTACATCAGAAGTCGTGGAGAAAGTCTGCTTGAGAAGGTGACAGTTTAGCTGAGACTTGACTGACAAGGAAGAGGGAGCCAAGTGACAACTGGAGACCTGAACATTCCAGGCCAACAGTGAGACCTGAGGTGACATGAAGTTTTTAGGAGAGGAGTGGCAGAATCTGATTTACATTTTGGATGGATAATTCGGATTGCTCCATAGAGAAGGAGGAGGGTGATGATAGAATTTGAGAAGCCAGACAGAAATCTGGTACAGGAGCCCACTGAGAAAGCCTGATGGCATGGACCAGGGTAGAAACAACGAAGATGAAAATTTATCGAATGTACTGTGGAAATCAGAAGTTATAGTTTTAATTTCCTAGGGTGATCATAGTTAAAGCAGTATGTTACAATTGTATTTAATAAGAAGCTGTGTGGAATGTAATTGCTTTGTTGAAATGTCCCTTCACAGGAAGATAAGAGGGAGGAATTTACAAAATAAAAAGTGGGGAAAATACTTAATTAAGTTTAGATGTATACAGGTTCTTTCTTTTGTCGTATTTATTGGTATTTATTGAATAGCGTGCCCAGAGAGGTGGAATGCTAATTTCAAGGTTTTTCTCTGAACTCTTAAAGTAACATCCACTCAAAGTATATGCTGACCTTGAAGTTTGTGAAACGATGTACTGTTCTTTTAATCTACAGGATGTGTTGTTATAAGAAGTAGAATTTGTTTCTTGACTAATAAAGGAACTCACAAACTTTGTTTTAAAAGAGTTTTACTACCGTATAAAATCGTTAGTTTCGTTGACCAGCTAGAAAACTTCAAGCCCCTGGGTCTTCTCATTGCAGACTGGAAGCAAATAAACAGTCCTTTCATGGATTCCAACACAAAGAAAGCATGATGTGAAACTGCCTTTCTTCAACAGAAGGAAAATGCTCATTTACTTGGCTAAACTTAGGTGAAGTGTTTCCAAACGCACACTCGCAAATTTCACAGTAAAAATGATTGGAAACACACCACATAATAAAATAAACACACCCCCTTCAAAGTCTGGGTGCTGTGGACTTTGCTTATCCTTAACAGGGATATCTAAATAAAGTCTGTATTTTCCATTCAAAAATGGAGAGTGACCTTGTTGGATTTCGAGTGAAGGAGAGAAGGAGCTGGATTTTCTTGCAGAAGCAGGGCAACATTCTAGATAAAAAGGGTTCCGAGGAGGTGCTTCTGTGCTTTAGAACCTAAAGTTAATCTTGGCACATTTAAACATATAACACCTCCTGAAAGTTTTCATCACAAGGAAAGAAGATTGTAACTGTGTGTGGTGCTGGATGTTAACTATACTTACTTATTGTGGTGATCATTTTGCAATACATGTAAATATCAAATCATGTTGTACACCTGCAACTAATGTTATATGACAGTTATATTGCAAGGAAATAAACATAAATGAATCCTGTCCATTCACAGTTTGATAGGCATAAATAGGACAAAGAGAGTAAATGGTTACATCAACAACAAACCTTCAGAACCATGAATACAAATCATGATGTGGTTAATTTTTCAAGGAAATCTTTTCAACTTGGTGGTGTTTGAGAATGTGGAGATTAAAACTTTCAAATTGCAAACTACTGTGGATTCAATCGTATCCCCCCCCAAATTTGTATGTTGATATCCTACCCCCCCAGCCGTATATGGATATAGAACCTATAAAGGAGGGAATTAAGGTTAAGTAAGGTCACAAGTGTGAGCCCCGTCCTACTTCAATACGATCGATGGCCTCTTGAGAAGAGAGATCTCCCCTTTGCTTCCCCACAGCAAGAAGGAGACAGCCTGCAAGCCAGGAAGAGAGAAGAGAACCCTCACCAAAACCCGACCATGGTGGCACCCGGATCTCAGACTTCTAGCTCCTAGAACCACGAGAACATTAATGTCTGTTATTTAAGCCACTGGTCTAGCGTTATCGTGTATTTCGTTATAGCAGCAGAGCTGGTAAGACGCATGCACAGTGATCCTTTAAAAAATAAATCGGATCATGTCACTCCTTGCTCAGTACCAGTTGTATCCCTATTTTACTCAGAGTAAAAGCCATTGTTCCTACAATGCCCAGCTGGCCCACCATCATCTAGTTACCTCTATGATCTCTTCCTGGTGCCCCCTACCTGCCCACTTGACTCCACTCCAGCTGCACTGGCCTTCTTGCAATTCTCTCAACATGCCAGACATACTCTTGCCTCAGCTCTCCCCCTGCCTAGAACACTCTCTTCCACCAGATATCTGTGTGGCTCATGCTCTCACCTCCATTTGACATTGGCTCAAATGTCACTTCTCAGTGCACTCTAGTTTACCTTCTTATCTAAAAATGCAACATCCCCTCAACTCCTAGACCTCCTTACTCTGTTCTATCTTTGCTATCCTTTGTCCGCAGCTTTTATCCCTTGCTTATAGACATAATAATTATACAGTATATTATTTTTTTGTCCATCTCTGCCTTTGAATGTAAGTCCCAGGAGGACAGAAATCTTTGTTTTGTTCACTAATTTACCCCTGGTGCCTAGAATAGCACCCAGCTTATAGTAGGATCTCGATAAAGACTGGTCTGTTCAAGTGCTTTCCCTTCAAAGTTCTTTCAGATATATTAACTTTACTAGATAATTTAATCTTCATAATAATTTTAAAATAGTTCAATTTTTGTCATAATCCTATGAGGCAGCTATCGTCATATGCCCAGTATACTAGTGAGTCAGAAAGGTTACTCTAGTCCCCACACGTTTCTCCACAATAGGTGGGAGTCAAAACTTGAACTCAGATATTCTTACTCCATATCTAGCCTTCTTTCCTTTGCCATGGTGATCATCTTAAGACATTTTCACAGTGAAACAAAATGTCAAAACATTCCAATGAAGAAATTGTGGTCTCTATTACAACTGCATCAGAATGATTAAGATGAAAAGACTGACCCTCTTAAGTATTAGCAAAAACATGTAGACTTGTGGACATTCTCACACACTGCCAATGAGAATGTAAATTGGTTCAACCACTTTGGTAAACTGACTGTTTCTACTAAGTTAGTAAATGCATACACTAGGATCCATCAATTCTACTCCTGGGTATATACCCAACAGAAATGAGTACTTATGTCCTCCAAAAAGTCTATACAAGAATTATTCAGAATAGCCCCAGACTGGAAACAACCCAAATGTCCATTAAGATTAGAATGGCTACATAAGTCTTGGATATTCTTAGAATACGACACAGTAATGTAAGAATAAAACTAACCTGCACACAGAAAAATGGATGAATGTCACAGCCATAATTTGAAGCAAAAGAAGCTAGACAAAAAATGTGTATTAACAGATTCCACTGATACAAATTTCAATAATAGGTCAAACTAATATATGGTAATTAAAGTCAGAATTATGATTACCTTTGAGAGAGCATTGACTGAAGACAACACAGAAGACCTTCTGAGGTCCTGGCAATGTTCTATATCTTAATATGGGTAGTGCTTTAAAGGGTGTCAACATATGTAGAAATCAATCTAGCTGTATACTTAAGATTATATACTTTATGACCCAGCAGTAGCACTGCTAGGAATTTACCCAAGGGATACAGGAGTGCTGATGCATAGGAGCACTTGTACCCCAATGTTTATGCAGCACTTTCAACAATAGCCAAACTATGGAAAGAGCCTAAATGTCCATCAACTGATGAATGGATAAAGAAATTGTGGTTTATATACACAATGGAATACTACTTGGCAATGAGAAAGAATGAAACATGGCCTTTTGTAGCAACATGGATGGAACTGGAGAGTGTTATGCTAAGTGAAATAAGACATACAGAGAAAGACAGATACCATATGTTTTCACATTTATGTGGATCCTGAGAAACTTAACAGAAGACCATGGGGGAGCGGAAGGAAAAAAAAAAGTTAGAGAGGGAGAGAGCCAAACCATAAGAGACTCTTAAAAACTGAGAATAAACTGAGGGTTGATGGGGGGTTGGATGGAGGGAGGGTGGGTGATGGGCATTGAGGAGGGCACCTGTTGGGATGAGCACTGGGTGTTGTATGAAAACCAACTTGATGATAAATTTCATATTAAAAAAAATATTATACACTTTACCAAGTTACATATCAATAAATAAGTTTTTAAAAATGAACACTTTCTATCAATGAGGAAATGATAGATTATTCAATAAATGGTTAGAGAACAAATGACTGGCCATCTGAAAATATTTGATTCTTGATGCCTGCGATATTCCTTACTTGACAACAAATTTCAGATGATCAAATATTTAAACATAAAAATATCCAAATAGTACTAGAATAAAAATGGTAAAATTGTTCTATAATATTGGAGGAGGAAGGCTTTTCTTATCAAGACACCAATAGGATAAGGGTGCCTGGGTGGCTCAGTTAGTTAAACATCAAACTCTTGATTTGGGCTCAGGTCATAAACTCATGGTTTGTGGGATCGAGCCCCATGTCAGGTTCTGTACTGATAGCAGGGAGCCTGCTTGGGATTCTCTCTTTCTCTCTCTCTCTCCCCCTCCCCCACCCCATGCACGGACTCACTCTCAAAATAAACAAACTTTTTGGGTGCCTGGGTGGTTCAGTTAGTTAAGCAGCCAACTTTAGCTCAGGTCATGATCTCATGGCTTGTGAGTTCGAGCCCCACGTCAGGCTCTGTGCTGACAGTTCAGAGCCTGGAGCCTGCTTCAAATTCGGTGTCTCCCTCTCTCTCTGCCTGTCCCCTGCTTGTTCTCTCTCTCTCTCTCTCTCTCTCTCTCAAAAATGAATAAACATTTTTAAAAAATTTTTAAAAATTGGTATACCTCATGGTGAGTAATAGGCCAGCATCAAAAATTTTTAATTTTCAATGCAGTTACTCTATTAGGAAATTTCAGACTTCCTGTACTAGCAAGTATATTGCAGATGCATGTTGGAGAAGATATCTAGAATAGAGGCTGGTTAAATGAATTATGATGTATTCATTCAACAGAATACTGTGCAGGAGGAGGTAGAGCTTTGTATGCTGATGTGGGAAGATCCTTAAGATAGATATTTAAAAATAATTTTTTTAATGTTTTATTTATTTTTGAAAGAGAGAGAGAGACAGAGCATGAGAGGGGAAGAGGCAGAGAGGCAGAAAGGCAGAGAGGGAGACACACACACAGAATGTGAAGCAGGCTCCAGGCTCTGAGCTATCAGCACAGAGCCTGACACGGGGCTCAAACTCATGAACTGGCAGATCATGACCTGAGCTGCAGTCAAACACTCAACTGACTGAGCCACCCAAGCACCCCAAGGTAGATTTTTTTAAGTACAGATATGTTTGCTTTTATTTGGATTTAAGAAGGGGATGTGGTGGATATTTGCAAACACGTATATATGGCTATGTTCTCTGGAGAATCTCCAAGAAATTAGTGGCTGTAGTTGTCTCTGGGCATTGTGACTAGAAGACTGAAAGGGGAAATTGCTTTCTACTAAATACCCCTTTGCGCTATGAATTATTTTTACCAAGTACATTTGAGCCTCAAACAATACAGGTTTGAACTGTGCAGATTCACTTATATGCAGATTTATTTTGATAAATAAATGCAGATTTATTTTGATAAATACAGTAAACTGCTATAAGTGTATTTTCTCTTACAATTTTAAGTTTCTATTTAAATTCCAGTTAGTTACCATACAGTGCAATATTAGTTCAGATGTACAATATAATGATTCAGCACTTCCATACATCACCCTGTGTTCATCACAAGTGCACTCCTAAATCCCCATTACCTATTTAACCCAGCCCTCACCCCCTCCCTTCTGGGAACCCTCAGTTTGTTCTCTATAGTTCAGAGTCTGTTTCTTGATTTGCTTCTCTTTTTCTTTCCCCTATGAGCATTTGTTTCGTGTCTTCAATTCCACATATAAGTGAAATCATATGATATTTGTCTTTCTCGGACTTATTTCCCTTAGCATAATACACTCTAGCTCCTCCACATCATTGCAAATGGCAAGATTTTATTCTTTTTCATGGCTGAGTAACATTCCATTGTGTGTGTGTGTGTGTGTGTGTGTGTGTGTGTGTGTGTGTATGATGTATTCATTCAACAGATATATATACACAGATATATATATATACATACACATCTTCATCCATTCATCAGTTGATGGACATTTCGGCCATTTCCATAATTTGGCTATTGTTGTAATGCTGCTATAAATATCAGGGTGCATATGGGGCCCCAGGGTGGCTCAGTTGGTTGAGCGTCTGACTTCAGCTCAGGTCATGATCTCGCAGTTGGCGAGTTCAAGCCTCACATCGGGCTCTGTGCTGACAGCTCAGAACCTGGAGCCTTCTTCGGATTCTGTGTCTCCCTCTCTGCCCTTCTCCCACTCATGCTCTCTCTCTCTCTCTCTCTCTCTCTAAGAATATAAACATTGAAAAAAAATTTTAAATATCAAGGTGTATATGTCCCTTCGAATTAGTATTTTTGTATTCTTTGGGCATGATTTTCTTAACATTTTTTTCTCTAGCTTACTTTTTTGTAAGAATACAGTATATAATACATGTAATATAGAGAAGATGTATTAGACAACTGGCATTGGTCAAGGCATCTAGTCAATAGTAGGCTATCAGTAGTTAAGTTTTGGGGGAGGCAAAAGCTATATACAGATTTTTGACTGCACAGGGGTTTAGGCTGTTCAGGCATCTACTCCACGTGTATTAACTGGAAAAAAAGACAAAAATAAAAACTATTCAAAGAAAAGGAGGAAGTGGAGCAAAAAGGCGCAGGATTACAGGGAGGGGAAGGAGGAGGAGAAGGTGGCAGTTGAAAAATAGTCGAGGACTGCCCTTCTGCATGCCCCACATGGTCTAGCCCAGTGTCTTACAGAGCGTGCTGAATAAATAAAACTCCCAAATCTACTCTACTGGTCTGGAATCTCATCCAAGCACAGGTTCGGTATTTTCAGCTCAGATTAATCTTTTAAAACCAGACTACTTAGGGCATGAGATACTTGGCCTAGGGAATTCTGTGGTTTAAGAAGTTAAAACCTTACCTAATGCTCACTATCTTTAGAGGAGGTGAAAATGAATCAATGTTGGTGAAAATTACACACACCTATGTGTGTGTGTGTGTGTGTGTGTATGTGCCCTTTATATATGCCTTTTATATGTATTTGTATACATAAAACTATAATGCAATGTATGTGTATATACAACACTAACATGTTACTTATCTGAAGCTAAAGATGGACAGGTTAGAAGCCACTAGGACAGTTCAACAATTCTGTATAGGTGCCAGTTTTGTGCCTCTAATGATTTTGAATAAAAAAACAAATAGCTTTGTTTTCTGTGTAATTGCAGTTTAATTAGAAGCCGAAAAAAAAATTTTTACATTACTAGAATAAGACCTATTGACAGAAATTTCATCACTGTTCATTCTTGGAGAGACTTAGGGTTCAGCTGACCTCTAGACTGGGGTTTTCTACAGAAAGTTTTCTAGCCCATGTTGATCTTGATCCAGGAGGTTAATGTGTACCAAAAGGAAGTTATTTTGAAGCAAATTTAAGTGGTTTTACAGAATATTTATAGAACAATAGCCGAGGTAAACAGGCAGTAAAACTTGAGAAATTCTTAAGAATTTCGTTTTGAATGTCTCAATGTCAAATTGGCTGGTTTTTAGACAGAAAGACAAATACTATATGATCTCACATATATATGGAATCTAAAAAAAAAAAAACAAACAAGCTCATAGAAACAACAGGTTGGTGGTTGCCAGGGGCAGGGAGGGGGTAAATGGTTGAAGGTAAAGGTACAAACTTCCAGTTAGAAGATAAGAATGTTCTAGGGATGTAACGTAGAACATGGCAAGTGTAATTAACAATACTGTACTCTAAATTTGAAAGTTGCTAAGAGAGTGGGTCTTAAAAGTTCTCATCACAAGAGAAAACAGTTTGTAACTATGTGAGTTAATTAATGTTAACCAAACTCACTGTGCTAATCATTTCATGCTACATACTCGTATCAAATGAATAGATCATACACCTTAAACTGATAGGATGTTATGTGTCAATCATATCTCTAACTGGAAAAAAAACACTTGAAGGCTTGGAGGTTTTAAAGTAACTTTTTGCTTAAGCTCATTTGGGTAAAACTCCGGTAAGATTTACTGGAGCACGAGAGAAAACTGGATACATACATACTTATTTGATTTGTTTTTTTAATATCTAAGAAACAAGTGAAAGAAAGCTCAGAATCTATTGGCCTTGTCGGCTAGTTCTAAATGCTTGCCACAATTATCTAGAAAAGGGAGTAAAACACAAAACAATAGGCTCTGAGGACCTTAAAAACTAACCAGTTGTTTGGGATATCCTGAGTCGGAGAGTGTTTACCCATTCCCTTAACAATCACTACAGCAAGGATGCATTACATTAAGAACAATTCTGAGTAGTGAGATTGAGACACCAAAAAGCCATAGTTATCAGAGAGATTCATAGGCTCATAACATTTTAGATGTGGATGAGTTAAAAAATCACCCACTGCCTGGCAATGCAGGGTAATACACTTGAGCTGTTTTCAACAATATAAATTGAAATACTTATTTTGGATTAATCCCTACCTAACTGAACAATTAAACATATGATAACAATAGTTTTCCATCCCCTCTACTGACTAAGGCTCTACAATACAAGGGAATTTTACCATGATGGGCTTTCTTAGCTTATCAGCCCACCCCTCTTTTTTGATCCGACAATGCACATGGAGGGACAAATATTCTACTTTTCAACTTATCTTTGTAGAAGTTCATGTATTTTAATTTAAAGTATTAGGAAACATGTGGGGTAGAAAATGGAAGAAATTTCAAGTTTGATTTTCATTTGGATCCTAGTCTTGACCACCCATAATGTGTGAGCCAGAATGGGGGGGGGGGAGGCTAGTTTTTAGAAGATTTGGTAAAAATAAACAAAGTGTTCACCTAGCATAAGAATCTTCTCGGTGATTAAAAAAAACTACACAAAATAACTGACAGGCATAATTGCTGATGGTTAAAAACAATGGGGTTATACTTTTGATTACCAAAATTATTACCTTTCATGGCTGTAGAGGTAGAATGCGGTGAACTCAGGATAGCTGAATGAAGGACAAGCTTATTCAAGGGACCAGAACTTCTAATTCTACAAGAGTGTGATGCTAGGACCTTTGGGGAAACTCATGCTCCCTGTACTCAGCTAAAAAAGAGGCATGCTCTCACTCCTTCCATCACCACACAGCAGAAACAAGTATTGCAGAGGATTATGACCTGTGGAGGCACATTCACCCAACTTTTTTCAGTTTTCAATCATCCCTTACAGGCTGAACTGCATGCTCTCGATTACTTTTCCTGGATTTCAGCAAAATGCTTATATAACAGCTTGGCCTTTTCACAAAAATTAGGTTCTGTGCTGGGACAAGTTGCTAGTTGTATCTAGAGTCCTCAACTGTGAAATCCCAAAATACATCATTGTAAAGGTCTCGAGTGTTCATTCAGATTACAAATTGTGACATCTCTACAGACTCCAGTCTTGACTGAAATGTAGGCTGTCCAGTGTAGCTGGAGCATCGGTTCTAAGGAGACAAGGTAGGAGAAGGAATTCTGGAAAGAATGTTGGAAAACCTTAAATGTCAAGTGGCCCAAGTTATACTCAACAAGCGTGGAAAGCCCTCGTGGATCAGAAAATAGGATGATGATGTAATCAAAGTGGTGCTTTTAGGCCATGGAAGACAGAAGTTGAAGGAGAAGAAATTAGTTTTAAAGATTTGCATATGTAGTGCAGAATGTCAAAAAAAAAGCATTACAACATGTTATTAATAGTAGTTCAGTAATTATCCCTGAGTGATAAAATTATCAGTGATAATTTTATCTGATAAAATTATCAGAATTTTTATTTGACTCATTTGTATTGTCTAATTTTATGGAGGATATATAGGGGTCACTTTGCATTAAAGAAGGTCTGGGGGCACCTGGGTGGCTCAGTTGGTTAAGTGTCTGACTTTAATTTTTTAGGTTTATTTACCTATTTTGAAAGGGAGAAAAGAGAGCACGAATAGGGTAGGGGCAGAGAGAGAAGGAGAAAAAACTCCAAGCAGGCTCTGTGCTGCCAGTGCAGAGCCCAGCTTGGGGCTCAATGCAGGGCTCGACCTCACAAACCCCGAAATTATGACCTGAATCAAGATCAAGAGTTGGTGGCTCAACCAACTGAGCCCCCCAGGTGCCCCCGGTTTCTGACTCTTGACTAGTTCAGGTCTTGATCTCAGGGTATTATGTTCAAGCCCCACATTGGGCTCTGAGTTGTGGGTGAAGCCTACTAACAAAAAAAAAAAAAAAAAAAAGAAAAGAAAAAAAGTCTAAATTATGCATTTATTTTATAATGAAGAAATTCCAACAAAACCAAAAAATAAAGTGAACCCCACACATGTGTCACCCAGATTAAACAATTACTGAGATTTTGCTATATTTTCTCCATCTCTCTTTTTGCTTTCTTTTTCATTCCTTTACCAGTATCTTGCCCTTGGTGGCCCCTGTGTCTTTCTGACCTGACCCATTAGTTCTTGATAGCTTCCTTGCTTTCCAGCACAGCAAGATGTCCCTGACTCCTCTTAATTTCCTGCCACAGGCCTGGAATCAGCTTATCTTTCGAGGTACACAGTTTCATTTCAGCAGGTTAGGAAAAAAAAAAATGTTTTAAGAAATAAAGGTAGAAGGCAAACAGCCAACTTCATACAGAAGTGATTTCTGGATAGTTGTCGGTGCTACGATTCTGGGACTTGTGGAGAAAATATTAGAAGTAGCAGAAGTAGAGGAGAGTATGCAAACATTCTGAAGTGAATCTGCTTTTAAAAGCAAAGCGCATGTGTCAGCATTAAAAACTTGCCCCTAGTAGGTAACTGTTCAATTTAGGAAAAACTCAGCTTCTTTGTGATCTTTGAAGTAAAAATTTCAAGCCAGCTCTTACTGGATCGAATGTAGCATCTTTGATACTAGCCCCTTCATTTTGTTTTCATAAATCTGAGCGAAATGCTAAGTAACATCTAACACCTTCTCCTTTCTGCTTCAGGGGAGTCTTCGTCTCCAGCCTAAACAGATAAAGTACCATTGCTCTGTTCACACCATGGGAGGAAAGCTTTTAACCTTTAAAAAAAAAAAAAAAAAAAAAGAATCACTGCTTTAATTTTTTTTTATGTTTATTTTTGGGACAGACAGAGTGTGAGCAGGGGAGGGGCAGAGAGAGGAAGACACAGAATCTGAAGCAGGCTCCAGGCTCTGAGCTGTCAGCACAGAGCCCGATGCAGGGCTCGAACCCACAAGCCGTGAGATCATGACCTGAGCCTAAGTCGGATGCTTAAACGACTGAGCCACCCAGGCAGCCCTAAGGCAGCATTAACATTTTCCTCCCCACCGCAAGTGAAGAATGCAAAGCTGTATCTCTGTGTGTGTGTGTGGGGGGGGGGGGGGGAGGGTTGGGAGGGGTGTTGAAATAACAGCTAAGACATAAGGAAGGTTTGTTCAGTCCTTACATGCATTAGCTCTTTTAATCTTGACAACAATCCTATGAAGTAGGCACTAATTACCTTCATTTTTATAGATAAAGACACTGAGAAATAAAGGGGAATAAATGAAGAGCCCAAGACCACTCAGCCATGACTTTTATGGAGCCAGAATTTGAATCCAGACACTCTGACAACAAACTCACTGGCCTGGGGAGGGCAGGAGTTCCCTTCCCCCAAACAACTGGAAAAATCCCACGTCTCAAAACCCCTGCTGGAGAGAAATTACTCCGCATAGGAGTAAAAACACCAGAACCGTTCACTTTGAACACAAGAGCACAAGGTGCCCATGGTCACCATTATGTTGTTCTGGCTAACCCAGTAACAACACGTTCAGTTGACAGATGTATCATTATTACTCAGGAAAGAACTAAAAAATGTGTGTATAGAACGTTCACTATCATTACAGGGGCGCTTTTCACATGGTGTTATGCAAGCTCCTTGCCCGCAGGGACGCTATCTTCATTTTTATAGCTCAGACAGTTAATCCTGGCACATAGGAGGTAAAAAGTATATTAAACAAATAATTTTTTAATGAATTAAAATGGATAAAGAGCTCTGGGTATCGCACATTGCCCCACAACAGTTAGGGATCTTGCCCAAACCTGAAATCTTTCGAAAGTGAAAGATACTTAGTACCGTTACACCAGGACAACGAACACGTCTCATCTGAGCAGTTTTGCGGCATAAAAACACAACGAAGCAAATCAACAGAGTGTCTCAAGGCAAGGTAACTTATCAATGTGTTAGTGTACCATGTTTAGAAGAATAAAGGCCGATTTGTAGTATAAATTTGTCAGGCAGATCCGCAGCTCTTTCCCCTTTCCCTGTTTTTATGACCCATTAGTGAAAACTTTTCTTGCCATTTTTTTAAGCCCTTTATTTATGCTGTTCTGT
Source organism: Acinonyx jubatus (assembly GCF_027475565.1). Lineage (NCBI taxonomy): Eukaryota > Metazoa > Chordata > Mammalia > Carnivora > Felidae > Acinonyx > Acinonyx jubatus. Next base: position 95,266,774 of record NC_069381.1, on the reverse strand, counting down.
TCTCAACAACGTGTCTGCAGATACCTGCCTTACATTTAGTCTTGGTTCTTAGCTTAAGGTTTAAAATAAACTATAAATACTTTGCGGTGTGCTCACAGTCAAACTCTAGGAGCCCTTTCCGTACTTAATTCTAATGTTAAAGGATTAAACTTTGGGCTCATTTACATATCTTAGGGGAGGCAAAATGTTATAGGCAATTCAGAGAAGTATCTATTCTTTCTAGTAAAAAACAAAACAGAACTGTAATCTTTCAATCCCCGTCTCTGTGACCAGAAAAAAAAAAAAAAAATCAGTATTTCTGGTGTCTATGAATTCTAGCATTTTGGGAATGGTGGTAGTGGGAGAAATCTGGTTGTTTACATCCTTATAAATGATTAAGCTTTCCTGTTTTGCCAACTCAGCCTTTTAAGTCTCCTAGGAGCTAGAGCAAGGATATAATATCGTCTGTGGTGTTATTTGCAAACATAAAAGGAAACGACCGTGTGGCTCATAGACACCACTTATATTCCGTTGTAGACTAGGAAGCAGGAAACATAAGCATAGTAGTTATAGATTTAAATGGTCTGCCTGTTGTTCCATAAAACACTTGTTTCATTTACTCCTCTAAGTCGGTGCAATTCAGCTCAGCTACTGTGAAGCAGAAAATATTATCAATTAGAGCCACAGTATGCTGGTCCTGAATCACAGGGCTTCAGTACCCTGGTGTGTTATGATACCCGAAGCTATACCCTGCTTCCCGCCCCAGCACACACATCACAGCAGGGCTGGATGTGTTCAGGGGCTAGATGTGCACTGAAAATTAATAGAGAGCAAAACCCAAAGTTGAGAAACAAAAGTTTCTTAATAAGTGGAAAGATCTGGAAAGTAGTTACAATAAAAACAGAAGATTGATATATGCCCCACAATTCTGGCTAAGGCTGGATCTCTACATTGGCCAAATTGAGGGTGACTAACAGGTCAGGCAGGCCCTCACATCAAAGTCAGGATGTCTGGAATGGAGATTTTCTTCCTTTTCTGCCACCGGGCTCCAGCTGTTCCGTCAATGGCAAGACCCACCCCCGGGGGCAAAGGCCAGAGACTGAAGTCATTATAACTGAAGGCCAATCCCCTTCCATCTGCTCAGCAATCAGCGGGCAAGTACCGTGGACCATTTCTGCTTCTAGATAGTTCTCATATCCATCACTCATTTCTCATCTCCATTGCCTCACTCTGGTACACGGATTCATTGGCGGACCATGACAACCGCTCTCCAGCTGGTTCCCCCAGGAGCCCATCATCCCCCACTTCCAGTCTGTCCTACCCGCTCTCCAAGCGGCTCAGGATTCTTCCTGAAATTCCCCTTTCCCTGGCTTCCACAGGGAGGCTCAGCAGGCCCATGGACTCCGAAGCCCTCCATCATCTAGGTTTCCTCCATCCACCTCAATCATATCCTAACCGTTCCAAATCTGTATTCTGTCATCTGGACCAGGTCTTTTCTACACAAGGCCACAAACAAACTCTAGGCACTCCCAGCTGTTCCCTGGCCTCCTTGCCCCACATACCCTCCTTTTCCCCCCCCTGTCTGTAACAATGTAGCAGCAAGTTCAAGCCCTAGCTCCAACCCTTGCTTTCTCTGAATTATACTGTTTGACCAACATTTGCCTTTTTTTTTTTTTTTTAAATCAACAGCAGAGCACTGTGCTATCATTGTGGGTGGTCCCTTCAGCCTGGAATGGGGGAGGCAGAGGGAGGGTGACAGTGCTTGAGGGCAGGCTTCCATGTCAGATGTTCTCTTTTAGGAACATGATGTTGGTCTAGAACCTGTGTCGAACAGATGAATGGACAAAGAAGTGGTCTGTATATACAATGGAATATTACTCAGCCATAAAAAAGATCTTGCCATTTGCAACAATACAGATGTACCTAGAGGGTACTGTGCTAAGTGAAATAAGTCAGACAGAGAAAAACAAATACCATAGGATCTCACTTTTGTGTGGAATCTAAAAAACAAAGCAAATGAACCCAGAAAAGAGACTCTTAAATGCAGAGAGCAAACTACCGGGTGCCAGAGGGGAGGTGGGTGGGGCAATGGGCGAAATAGGCGATGAAATAAATAAGTTATAAAAATAAATAAGCCACAGAGGACTTCCAGTTATAAAATAAGTAAGTCATAGATGAAAAGTACAGTCAAGAGAATATAGCCGATAATATTAACATTGTGCGGTGACTACACTTAATTACATTGTGCTTGGTGACTACACTTACTGTGGTAAGCACGGAGTAGAGAATTGCTAAATCAGTGTTGTATGCATGAAATATCACATTGTATGTTAATTCTACTCAGATTAAGAAAAAGAATATGGGGGCGCCTGGGTGGCTCAGTCGGTTAAGCGTCCGACTTTGGCTTCAGGTCATGATCTCGCGGTCCGTGAGTTCGAGCCCCGCGTTGGGCTCTGTGCTGACCGCTCAGAGCCTTGAACCTGTTTCAGATTCTGAGTCTCCCTCCCTCTCTGACCCTCCCCCGTTCATGCTCTGTCTCTCTCTGTCTCAAAAATAAACGTTAAAAAAAAAAATTAAAAAAAAAAAGAAAAAGAATATGGTCTTGGGTTACTTTTCTCACCCTCAGCTTATTAATCTATAAAATGAGGGTAACAGCAGGACCTACCTCATGGAAGTGTTGAGAGAATAAAAGAGACAATCCAAATGAAGTGGTCCATGCTGTGCCCGATATGTCAAGTGCCCAATAAATGTTATTACTCAGGAGACATTTGCCAAGTCCAGGCTCAAAGCCCCTCCAGAGGTGTGCTATCCAGCGGAAGAGACAGGCTCTTGTGTGTGCACATGCAGGGCAGGAGAGGAGTCCGGGAGGACAAAGCATAGAGGCATCATTAGCCAAGTAACTAAGGAACCCAGGAGAAAGGTCAGGTTAATGAAGGAAAGAGGATGTGGTTGGTTTGGGAAATGCTCAGATCGAAGTCCCAGTAGGACACCAATGGAGTGGTGCTTGTCACATGTATTTGGTTTACCCTGCTTCCCATCCTCCCCCACTCTGACCTAGACTCTAGGAGGACTCATCTGAGAGATTACATATATAGCCTCCTATGCCCTCTTGCTTCTGTTTGAGTTTGGCCAATGCACAGCCAAACAGAAGGAGGCAAGACAGAGAAAGTCTGGGTATTTATTTCCCTGGTTTCTTTCCAGTGAGGCCACCTTAGGCTGCCAGAGTCCCTTGGTAGAAGGGCACTGTTCTCTCAAGGGAGCCTGCTCTCTGCTTCTAGGTTCTGGTAACCTCTCCTCATCCTTATCCCTTTGGATTTAGGGCTGGTGAAAGCCCAGCTCCCTTTAGCCTCTTGTGGTTCCCCTATCCCCAAACCTTTGTAAATAGTCTCTTTGTAAATAAACCCTTCTGGAATTGTCCCAACTTAAAAACATTTTTTTAGTGTTTATTTCTGAGAGAGAGAGAGAGTGAGCGAGCAAGAGACAATGAGTGGGGAAGGGGCAGAGAGAGAGGGAGACATAGAATCCAAAGCAGGCTCCAGGCTCTGTCAGCACAGATTCCAACACAGGGCTTGAACCCACAAACTGAGATCATGACCTGAGCCGAAGTTGGATGTTTAACCAACTGAGCAAGCCAGGAGCCCATGGAATTGTCCCGATTTTGACATAACATCTGTTTCCTGCTGAAATCCTGAGCGATACACCATGTTGATCTGACTATTGGGATTTCAGATCTAGAATTTGGAAGACAGATTAGGTGGGAGATGTAGATTATAAAGACCAGTCTAAGAAGCTAGGGGAATGAAGGAGATTGCGGTCTGTGAGGGACAGGAGAGAAAGAACAAAGGCAAACCTTTGGGAGACCTTCTACTCCTGGCATGGAGACAAAGAACACACTAGCTTCGAGACTGAAAGTAATAACAATGCTCTATTCTTAGGATGCTGATGTTCCTAATAACATCTTTCCAGAAAGATGTAGAAATACAATAATCTTATTGATGAGGCAGTCATTTAAAAATACCATCAGGGTGCCTGACAGCTGAGACTTGGTTTGGAAACAAGATTGAGTTCTTTGTGCATACCTATTTGTGTAGAAACTTCACCTTTCAAATTTCAAATTTTTGTTTTTAATAGACAATACATTCACATGACTCAAAATCAAAAAGTAGAGATAAAAGATACACATTGAGAATCACTTTCCCACCTCTGTCCCCATTCACCTTGTGTCTTATCTCCTGCTTTCTCCAGTACAATTTTTTATTGGTTGTTTATACATTCTTCCCAAGTTCCTTTATGTAAATACAAAGCTAATATACCTATACATTCTTACTTTCCTTTCTTACACAAAATGTATTATGCTCGATGTTCTGTATCTTGTTTTTTTTTCACTTGATGGTGTATCCTAGAGATATACCATCTTTCTCACGAGTTTTTCCCTGTGAACTGCATAGAATCCCATAGAGTGGAGGTACCCCTGTTTATTCACCCAGATGTAAAGGAGCCTCAATGAGTGTGGCCTACCAACCACAGGTCCCTAACTACAGCTCTCAAACACTTTCACCTTCCTGCAATCATCCAGCGTCCCACTGCTGCCTGCTTCTCTTCCGGCTTTGTCTCCTGCTCAGTGGAGAAAACTGAAGACTTCAGAAGGATCTCCTTCTATTCCCTGTTGTCAAATATAAAAACATCTGGGCTCACCCTCTTCTTCCTTCAGACTGCAATGTAGGACACACTTTATCTCCTGTTTAATGCCAACCCTCTCATCTCTGGTGAGGGGCCAATCTGTTACACTTCATTGGGACCTCACACTGCCGCGGACCCTAGTTTCCCCTCTTGTACATTAGACTTCTCTCTCGAAACTGGATCATATAAAAATGCAACAACCACCCCACCCCTTGACTCTATTCTCTAACCACTGCTCTCTCCTTCTTCAGAGTCAACTTCTTGGGAGGGGAGTTTCAATTTCCCTGCTTGCTACTCTCTCCTCCGTCCATTTCAGCCTCATTCCACCTCCATCAGCCCACTGAGGATTTTCACACTAAGCAGCCGATGAATGACAAATATCATTCAACAAATGACCACTTCTTTATTTTACAGAGAGAGAGAGAGAGAGAGAGAGAGAGAGAGAGAGAGAAGGAGTGCATGCGAGCAGGGGAGAGGGGGAGAGGGGGAGAGGGGGAGAGGGGGAGAGGGGGGAGAGGGGGAGAGGGGGAGAGGGGGAGAGGGGGAGAGGGGGAGAGGGGGAGAATCTTAAGCAGGCTTCACACCCATTTCCCAGCCTGATGCAAGGCTCCATCTCAGGACCCTGGGATCATGACCTGAGCCAAAAATCAAGAGTCGGTCACTCAACCAACTGAGCCACGCAGGCGCTCCAGCAAATGTCCATTTCAGTCTTAGTCTCATTTGACTTCTCAGCACCATTTGACACTCTTTGTGATGCTCTCCCTTTTGGAAATACTTCCTTTGAGGGCACTACCCTCTCTTGGATTTCCTCGTATGTTTGGCTTCTTCTCCATGAACCAGGAATGGCTCTTAACTCATAGTTAGGTGTTCAAGAAATAGCCCCTGAAGTAGGGGGAGGAGAAGGAGGCATTTGGACCCACTCACTGAGGCACAAAATTTAAGGAGGGTGCTAAATAACTCAGTAAACAAGATAAATATTTAATGAATAGGTCTAAAAATTCAATGCAAAGAATCCCCATTGAACAAAATATCAAAATTTTAGATGAAGACCAGTGCTGTGCTGATTCAGATTGGAGCCTGAGGCAAAAGAAAAAAAATGTATGTCTCTATATACATGCTTTTATTTGTTTCCTAATAGCTAATTTGTTCCCTGAACATTGAAGTAGCTGGAAAAATATTGAAAAATTGAAAAGTAGATATATCAAACATTAAGTTTTAATATATTTATACCAAAAAGGAATTGATGGTTTTACTTTTTTTTTTAATTTTTTTTAACGTTTATTTATTTTTGAGACAGAGAGAGATAGAACATGAATGGGGGGAGGGTCAGAGAGAGGGAGACACAGAATCGGAAGCAGGCTCCAGGCTCTGAGCTGTCAGCACAGAGCCCAACGTGGGGCTCAAACTCGTGAACCACGAGATCATGACCAGAGCCAAAGTCGGACACTTAACCCACTGAGCCACCCAGGCACCCCTGATGGTTTTACTTCTATTTAAAAATTATTAGGGGCGCCTGGGTGGTTCAGTCGGTTAAGCATCCGACTTCGGCTCACGTCATGATCTCACAGTCCAGGAGTTCAAGCCCCACGTCAGGCTCTGTGCTGACAGCTCGGAGCCTGGAGCCTGCTTCAGATTCTGTGTTCCCCCACTCTCTATGCCCCTCCCCTGCTCATGCTCTGTCTCTGTCTCAAAACTAAATAAATTAAAATTAAAAAAAATTATTAAAGATGATCAGGGGCACCTGGGTGGCTCAGTTGGTTAAATGTCTGACTCTGATTTTAGCTGAAGTTGTGATCTCACAGTTCCTGAGTTCAAGCCCTGCATCAGGGTCTCCGCTGTCAGCACAGAGCCTCTTCAGAGCCTCTTCAGATCCTCGGTCTCCGGCTCATTCTCTGCCCCTCCCCCACTTGCTTTCTTTCAGTTGCGCAGGCACGCGCTCTCTCTCACTCCCTCCCTCTCAAAAGTAAACAAAAAAATACTTAAATTTTTAAAGATGATCAATTGGTCAAGGGAAAATTTAAAACATGGAAATCCTGGTATCTGAATTTAAAAATGAGGTAATCCAAGAAGTAGTTTTTGAAAATATTGAATTCGCTTCCATTAAAGGTGAAGTCACATTTTTCCTGGTCTGAAATTTCAGTATCATGTATCATGGAACTGTCAAGAAATATCACATTGTACTCTATTTTTTAAACAAAAGTTCAGACTTTTTCCTACTCTCCCACCAGCCTGGTGTGAACTTTAACCTCAGTCATTTTTGGAGCTTCCCATCCTAGAGCTGGGTGGAGGTCTGGAAACCACTGTGCCCCCTGACACTGAAAAGCACCCTTTGCTCCTTGGCCATGGATAGGCATATCTCTAGAATATGCTGGCCCACATACCCTGGGGCCTTCAGCCCCAGTGGTTCTGTTCGATCTGAGGTCTCAGAGAGGCCCCAGGATCTTTGCTAAGGTTGGGAGCTTAAGCTGTGTGTGTGGGGGGGGGGGGGGGGGCGGGGGGTCTCTACAATTCAAGACCCTTCAGGCCTCATTCTCTTTGTCCCTTCCCTTCTCTTTGCCTTCTGGACATTTGCCAAGAGCTGCAAGAGGCTTTAATTTCAAGACCCTTTTACTTTAGGCCCTGCCAACTTCCCTGAAGCCAGGATTAAGGAGACCAAGCTATCAGCCTCAAAAGGGAAGAAAGGGAAAAACAAGAGAGAAGACACAAACTAATATTTCTACTAACAATCCTGCCATGTGAGCCTCTTCTGCAGGTTCGTCTTTCTCTCCCTGGTTATCTGGAAGCGAGGCCCCGTACTCTCTCCCAGGCAAGCTTATTCATTCCCAAGGCCACAGCTTCTGCCCATGCGCCTAGGGTTCCCCGATTGGTTTCTCCGTCCCTCACGTCTACACTGAGCCCAGAGCAGTATGTTCAACTGCTCAGTCAGTACCTCTGTCAGGACATCTCTCCGTGACAGCCTAAACATGCCCCGTGCCACACTCTGCCTTCTCCCTCCAATCCAGTCAGAATCAGAGCAGTCCCCGGACTCCTCCAACCTCCCTGCCCCCGTTTCCGGTTCAGCCCTGAATCTCCGCCATTGCCTCTCCTTCACAGCTCTTGAATTCTAAGTAGCTCCATTTCCACCACCCACCCTCTATCAGCTACCATTATCTCTCGGCTATCATGAGAATCTCCTCATGGGTCCTCCCTACACCCTGACATGGGTGTAGGCCCTGGTGGCAACACGGGAGACAAGCTTGGAAGAGGCCCTGTGTGAAGAGCTTAAACTCTTCTTAAACTCTTCAAAGGCTTTCCACTGCTCCTGGAAGTACGCCCAAACATGTGCTGGCTCTGCTTGGTCTGGCCTCCCCTTCTCTCCCACCTCATCGTATACCTTGTTCCGTCTTCCTCCCCTGGGTGCTCTGAGCTCCAGCCACACAAGCTGTCCTTTCCTGCACACCTGTTTCTCATTTTGGTCATTTACATACTCATTTGCCTGATGATGTGATTATGGTCTGCCTCTCCCTCTAGACTGTATCTCCAGGAGAACAGGAGCTCTACATCCTCAGGACTTCACACGAAGCCTGGACATGATATGCAAATGTTTGTGGAAAAGTCAATAAATACATCACATTATTTCTTTGAGGGGTAAACCGTTCTGACGTTTTGAAGGGTATTTCTGAGGAATTTTTCTTTCAAGAACATTTGAGGATGATAGCGTCCCAGACACTGTCTTCAAGTGCTTTATATGTATGAACTCAACTAATCCTCACTTTAAGCCTAGGAGGTAAGTACCATTTTTATTTGCATTTTAAAGATACTGAAACTGAAGCACATAGAGGTCAAGTAACTCGCTCATGGCCTCAGAGCTAATAAGCAGTGGAACTAGGGTCCTAATCCAAACTTTTTGCATTGCTTCCTGTCTTTATTCAGCAAGTGTTCCTGAGTGATTGCTGGGCACCATGACAAGAATGGGCCAGGACATCTTTAGAGGACAAAAGTATAGAAAAGAGATTAATGTCTATCAAAATGTAGACGACACTATACAGAAAACATACCCCATTTCGTCTAATCCTCTCCAGATGGATAAGCTAGGTATTATTGTGCCAATTTTGTAGATTAGGAAACTGAGGCTGACGAAGTTTGCATAGCTGGTTGAATATCACATAAACAGTATGACATACGTGGAATTCAAACCCAAGTCGGTAGGACTCTACCGCCAACGCTCCTTCTGCCGAGGAACATGGCCTTCAAACACAGCTGAGACAGCTTCCTTTCCATCACGAATGGGTCAGTTGATTTATCCACTGGTTCGATGATCCACTGACATTAGTGTGATAAGAATCAGCTGGAACACTTATGAAACTCATGCATTCCTGAGTTTCACCCTTAGAGTTTGGGATGGGTCGGCCTCTTTAGTCTGCAGTTTTAAACAAGCATCCCAGATGTTTTCAGGCTAGCCGATTCCAGTCAGGTGGTTCCAGAACTTTAGCACTAAACAGAGTCACCTGAACAGGCTGATCAAGGGAAAATCGTTGGCTCCACTCCTAGATTTTCTGATTCGGAAGACCTGGGGCAAGCTGAGCATTTTAATTTTTAACAAGTTCCTAGCGATATAGGGACCAGTCTTTGAGATCCACTAACTGTTGTAAGGCGAGATTCTGAGAGGCACTTCATTTGTTATTTAACTTAATTCTCTTTGATTCCACCACTTTTGAAGCAATTTCCAAAACATACCTGACTCCTTCCTGCCAGTCCTCCATACCCACCTTTGAGAATTGCAGAAAATAGCAGATTTGAGGGCTTAGAGAACATTTATCTTGGGGTAAAATCCTTCAGCAGCTTTACATGGAGAATCTCCTACTTTCAAAATAATATGGCCTTTGCACAAAACTCCTAAATGTTAGTTGTTTCTAGGTAGGACTGATTCTGGATAAGAAATGCAAAAGCAGTACTTCGAGTTTTTTGTTTTTTTTTTTTTAACCTATCCTGTTTAAGATTTGAAATGCACGGAGGGGCGTCCACAGAGCCTGCTTAGGATTCCGTCTCCCTTTCTCCCTGCTCCTCCCCCATTTACTCTCTCTCAAAAAAAAAAAAAAAAAAAAAAAAAAAAAAAAAATCAACTTAAACAAAATTAAAATAAAACAAGGGAGATTCATTTCTGTTCAACTATGTGTGTGTGTGTGATTGTTTTCAATAAAATATAATTTGTGTTTAAATTTGTTTAGCTTTTAGGAACCCAAAAGGATAAAGTGTCAGACATCCCAACTTAATAAGAAAGGATATTTTATTTTTTAATTTTTTAAATGTTAATTTGAGAGGGAGAGTGAGAGGGAGAGAGAGAGAGGCAGAGAAAGAGAGAGAGAAAAAGAATCCCGTGCTGTCAACACAGAGCCCAAAGCTGGGGGCTCAAACTCAGGAACTGTGAGATCATGACCTGAGCCAAGATCAAGAGTCAGACGCTTAACCAACTGAGCCACCCAGGTGCCCTTGAAAGGATATTTTAAATCAAAATGGAAAATGGGATTAAAAATTTTAATCTTATCCTGTTCCTCTGGGAAAATCATCTTGTCTTGGGTTACCTAAAATTGCCTAAGAGGCAGCAGATAATGCATATGTGTGTGTATATGTTTTAGCCTTGATTTCCTGGTCCAAACTCAGCAAAGTGCACAAAGTAAGCAAAAAGCATATAGGATGAAGATCCCATGGTTCAGCGCCCGTTTGCCTGATGAATTTTTGAGCTATGCCAGGTAATCTTTTCAGTATAGGTGATCTATGGAGATATTTTCCATGAAGGCGTTTGGTGAATGAGTTCCTGACGAAATGCACCTCCAGACTCTAGTATCTTCAAAAATAACTCAGTCCTCTCATATTTTTGAATTAAAAAAGATTCATCTTTCTTATAGGCATCCATGAGGAGAGGTGTCAGCATTTCATCTTGAAAAATCTTTTCTAAGATCGATGTGTCCGCAATGCCTCCTCTCCTGGCTCTCCAGTTCCTCGTTCCGACACCAGGGACTCACGCCCCCAGATTCCTGCTCTACTGTGGTCATGGCATTCACACATCTGATTTACCTTTCTAACTCTTTAGATGCTTTATTGACTGAAAGTCAACTCAACTTCATTTATCCTCCCTTTCTCTTTTTAGTACTTTCAGCTTAAATACAAATAAAGAACTCTTCTTTCCTACAGCTATCCACAGGAAGTGAATATTTTAAAATTCATAATCAAATGTCTGGGTGTGTAGGGAATTATGTTTTTGTAGACTCTCGATGATGAAGCCTTCTGAGAATGCCAATGGGTGTTGCAGATTTTTTTCTTTTCTCTATTAAAATAGACCCAACTTGAGAAAAATTTGAGGTCTATGGCAGAGAGATACACCTCCACTAAGTGTAAGGCTGAGTGAACTTGACTTTGAACACTTGGAGGAAGTGGTTGAGGGCAGAGCTGCTAAGCACACGGGCTCTGGAACCAGACTTGGGAGTTCAAATTCTGGTTCCCACATTTACTCATCATGTAAACTGGTGCAAGTTACTTAACTTCTCTGTGTCTTCTCTGTAAAACAGGATTCTAACAGCACCTACTTCAAAGGGTTGTTCTGAGGATTATAGGTAAAAGATACTTGGAACAACACCTTGAACGTAATACATACTCAGTAAGTATTAGTGGTGCTTGTGTGGTTATAATCATCATTGAAAAGTTCACATCGTGTTAACACCGAAATGAGAAGCATTTGATTCTAAAGGAATATGTTTTAAGGGAAAATAGGATAGTTATCAAGTTTACTTTATTCCCACATGAAATGAGAAATCTCCTTTCTGTAGAAGGCTCCTACTTATTGCTAAGAAAGTTAGATGTTATAAAATATATAACAAACATCACGTAGCTCAAAAATATCCCTTTAAAAAAGCCCCAGATTTTAGTGATGAACAGAAACCGTCACATTACTACCTTGAGGCATTCGCTGAGAGGGAAGCACAATTATATAATCAAGCATAATGAATGCATATTCATTTATTTACACTGCAACTTATTCCAGAAAGGAACAGAGGTTGCTATAATGAGTAAATCATAAGAGAGACATAATGATGAGGAAATCCTCTAATGTAGTAGGCTAGCTCTCCGGGCATGCCAAATATGTTGTGAAAAAATGTTGCAAAGAAATATAAACAAAGACAAATAGAAAACGCTCCTGACTACTGGAACCACATATCCTTTCTTGAAGGATCAAAGTTTTATTTGAATTTTTCTCACCGCTCATTCCCCACAACTCAACCAGTAGCCATGACCTCTTAGTTTCGCCTTTGTAGTATTTCTTGGATTCACACCTTTTCTTTATTTCCATGCCCAATACTTTAGTTTACAGTACCTCTTTAATATCAATGGTTTCCTATTCATCTCTTTGCCCCAGTCTCTCCCCTGTGTATCCTCCTTCCCTTCTCTTCTACCACTAAAATTCATCCGATACAATGCTACTGAATTAATTTTTCTAAAGGACATCTCTGGTCTTGTCACTTGCCTGCTAAAAAAACGTCTGTGGCTCCTCATTGCTTTCTATTTTGGATACATTTTTTTTTACACTTTTTTTTTTAACATTTATTTATTTTTGAGACAGAGAGAGACAGAGCTTGAACAGGGGAGGGGCAGAGAGAGAGGGAGACACAGAATCTGAAACAGGCTCCAGGCTCTGAGCTGTCAGCACAGGGCCCGACACGGGGCTCGAACTCACGGACCGTGAGATCATGACCTGAGCCGAAGTCGGCCACTTAACCGACTGAGCCACCCAGGGGCCTCTATTTTGGATACATTTTATTTGTACCTCCCTTATGTCACTTAGTGTTTTCTACCTTATATTATAATAAATTTTGTATACATTTGAGCTTTTCTGCTAGATAGTAAGTTCCTTGCCTTATTTCCCCCACAGAATCTAGCATATTATCTTAAGGTGTTGATATGGAAAAAATAAATAAGTAAAGCCTCAAGAGAAAATATTATCCTGTCGATATGCATTTCTAACTACAGCAACTCTATCTTTATGATGACATGATTTAACCAGGAAAAGATAGATATAAATCATCAAATTAGGAAAATGTAACTAATTCAAGACCTTAATTATAGACTTGCAAGATGGTCACATAATCCCTTTAAACCGAAAAGAACACATTTTCATCTTGTTGCCTGCTATGTAAATTATGCCAACCAAAATATTACTCAAAGGTTAAGGAAAGCCAGTAGAATAAAAAAAAAAAAAGGAATTGTAAATAAAAAACATTTAAAAAGGTAGCATGACACCAGAGATTCTAATGAAAATGATAAACCAGAATGCCCTTACATCTAAGGAAGCTAGCTATTTTGTGAGTTGGGTGCCTTTGAGAAGATTTATAAATACATGCCCATGGTAAGAGAGTAATTCATTTGCTCATTTACGATTCTGCAGACAAACAGCATTCTTGATAACGTGCATTTAAATATTGTGTGACCCCAGAGTACAATTATATGAAGATGAATTTTTAGCTTGTGTACAATTTGCATTGTAGTATGTTCGGTCTCAGAAGAAAACTCATCCAAGGATTTCAGTGGACGTTAAAAAGAGCTTAGAAAAATAAGCAGTCATTTTAACAACAACTCAGGTGAGCTAAAGATAACCATTCTCAGTATCTGTCGTCATTACAAGGATTATGGTTTGTGTCTTTCCATACAATGGTAATATCATAGCTGCTTCTAGGGGTTATGATTATTGCTGTATAAATCTCCAAAAGATTTCTTTTTGTGGTATCCTAAAAGTTTATTGAATTGAATTTGAATGAAAGCAGGCTTTATTATACATATTTTTGTATATAAGGTATTTAAAAAAATTTTTTTTAATGTTTACTTATTTTTGAGAGACAGAGACAGAGCGCAAGCAGGGGAGGGACAGAGAGAGAGGGAGACACAGAATCCGAAGCAGGCTCCAGGCTCTGAGCTGTCAGCACAGAGCCCGACCTAGGGCTCGAGCCCATGAACCGTGAGATCATGACTTGAGCTGAAGTCAGACGCTCAACTGACTGAGCCACCCAGGCACCCTGTATATAAAATATTTTAAAAGCAAACCACCAGGGTGCCTGGGTGACTCAGTCAGTTAAGCGTCTGACTTTGGCTCAGGTCATGATCTCGCAGTTCATGAGTTCAAGCCCCGCGTCGGGCTCTGTCTGACAGCTCAGAGCCTGGAGCCTGTTTCGGATTCTGTGTCTCCCTCTCTCTCTCTGACCCTCCCCCGTTCATGCTCTGTCTCTCTCTGTCCCCCAAAAAATAAATAAACGTTGAAAAAAAATAAAAAAAAAATAAAAGCAAACCATCACCATCCTTGAGTGTGGGCTGAACTTACTGATTTGCTTACAAAGACTAGAGAGTATGGGAAGAGGGAAAATGGTAACTTTATAATGGAGAAACTTGGCAAATACCACATGAACCAAGTGATGAAAGTTAACATTTCCAGTGATGTGTCAGTGTCATGTTCATCCTGATGTTCTGAAGAATACTTCACCTCTGTTGGATTCTTTCCAAAACCCCATAACCCCAGTTTGATCATAAGAAAACCATCAGACAAACCCAATCTGAAGGACCTTCTACAAAATACCTGGCCAATAGTCCTAAAATCTGTCAAGGTCATGAAAAACAAGCAAAGACTGAGAAATTGTGACAACTGGAGGAGACTAAGGACGAGTAACAACTAAGTGCAATGTGGGAAGTTGGATTGGATCCTGAATCTGATAGAGGATGTTAATGGAAAAATTGGTGAGATCCACATAAAGTCTGGAGTTCAGTTAGTAGCAATGTGTCCATGCTGGTTTCTTAGATTAAACAAATGTATCATGGGGATGGGAAATGTTAGCAAAGGGGAACCTGGGTGAAGAGTATGGGAACTCTGTGTAGTACCTTTGCAATTTTCTGGAAATCTAACATGTTTGCAGAATGAAAACTTTATTTAAAAAACCTTAGTGTTTCTGCCTCTGACACACAGCAGACACATAGCCACACTGTATGTTGTTGACGCCTAGATTAATTCGTATTATCATTCCAGGAGCGCTTGGTTAACAATGCTGTTCAGTGAAATGGACAGGAAAATGTACAGGAGAAAGCAGTTTAAAGACAGCATAGGAAAGCTTGAAGAAAACCAAAAGCTTTAGAAACAATACATAATTTAAAAAAAAATTTTTTTAAAGAAGGTATTGTACTGTTTACAGACCGCCAAGGAAATAGAAAACTCACTTCCATTGTATTGTGATTCCATTCAAGTACAAGTAATCTCTATGTTTATGCTTTTCTCAGGAAAGCTTTTGTCCTCTTATCTCCACAGAGTTCTAAGCTACCATTACCCTCTGGGGAGAGCTATGTTTTGACAGATTGTGTGTAACAAGGTTGCACCCTATATGCACTCTCTGAGAGAATATCTGAGGATTCCAAGTTTTTCCTTCCTTTTTTTTTTTTTCTTTTTTTTTCTTGTTTTTCTTTTTTAGTAGTATTTGGCTGCTGACTTCTTTTAAATGTGAACAAAGGGAGATGCCATTTTAAAAACTGATCTAATCCTAAAACTGAAGACCAGCAAACCAGATTACAGAGTTCTCTACCCCATCTTTGTTTCCTCAGTGGCAGATTGTCCTTACTGAATATTCATGATGGCCATGACTAGTGTTCTTAAATATTTACAAGAATATAATTGTATTAGTGCCTTTGGGAGACTGGTTCATGTTCTGACCGTGAAATTTCTCCTCAATAAATCTTATTAATACAATAAGCAAGTTTTGCTCATTATTACCAGTTTACCTTTTACCTCTATTCTTTTTTTTTTTTTTTTAAGTAGGCTCCACACTCAGCATGGAGCCTAAGGAGGGTCCTGAACTCACAACCCTGAGATCAAGACCTGAGCTGAAATCAAGAGTCAGATGCCCAACCAACTGAGCCACCCAGGTGCCCCTTATGACTACTCTTCATAGATTTTAATCTTTGTTGTATCCTACGTTTGCAAACCCTGATATATCCCTGATTAACCTGTATTTTCCTTCCACAGGGAAAATTTCAAGAACTGCATTTTCTGCATTTGTGTCCAGATGAATGCCTTTGTGTCAGATCCATTATGGAAAGATTCATTCATCACCGTGCTGGGATGATTACAGATATCTCCTGGAATTTGTTCTCATAGAGTTTGCCATTAGGTAGAATGCTGCATATACCGCCTAATTTTCCTGTGGATTCCAGTCACAAACATTACATGATTTTCCGTATAAAGGTAGAATGAAGGAACATAGTCTCTGTGGACTAGGAAGAGCCAAGACAATGAGAAGCAAGTACAGAATGGCCAGGATTTGATGGAGCCTGACCCCTGATGAGGAGATGGTACAGAAAGATTGGCCAGTTGTTTTCCCAAGGTTTTCCTCCTGTCTGATGCTTCCTGATCCTCAAGCATAATGGGGCCTTGGTGGGAGGGAGCGATAACTCCCTCGCCTGTCACCCTGACGTCAGAGCTAGGCTGCATTCAAAGGCTGACCTCAAAGACTTGAATTCCTTGGCATGATTGGCTCTGCTCTTTGGGATGGGCTCTAGAACCTTGCTGTGCTTAGCACAGGAAACAGCAGTGTTTACATTGTTGAGGCATATAAAGAAAGAACTCCATGCATTTTACAGTTCAGCTACAGTTCAGCTCTCTCCAACAAGATTGCACGCTTTTCCTTACATTAAAATACATTTGTGTCACTGAAGGAGCAGCTTTCCACCTAGATAGCTTTCCTTACATCAAGAATGTTTCTGTTTCCAAGAGTTTGCCTCACTAGGAAGCTCATATCCCTTGATCTTCATGGGTTCCATGTTTTTCCGGAGACTAGTCTCCTTTTGCGTGATTTTATGGGTAACTTTGCATAAATTTGTGCTTACTTTTTTCTGCCCTGGCTATGCATTTGTTAAGGAAGTCCACCAAAATGGAAGCTACCAAGAGTGGGGACAATTTCTTACAAATATTTGTATCTCCAAGAGTCTAACACGGTGCTTGATGCATAAAATATATTTCATTCCTGCATCCAAAAGATGCAGGAAAGCATTTTCTTATCCCTTTCTTTCTACTGATGTGTGTGGCTACAGCATGCATCAAAACTCAGGGTTTGTAATCTTTGGAGGACCCTGCGATGTCAAGTGTTGCTGCATGGTTAATAGGTTCTGGGGAGCTGTGAGCAGACTTACCAAATTTCTTTCCTGTTGGCTTGACATGGGTTCTCACAAATGACCTGATTCTATAGCACATATCTATTACCTCTTGGTGTCTGTTATCCACTGACCTATTTCTCTGGAGGCCACTTCTCTTCTAACTTCTCAAGTGGTTGAGGTGTTTAGTTGCTTCTATTTCTGAACCTCATTTGTGGAGAAGTAGAGCAAGTTAGAAAACCTATAGCAGCTTTTAGCGAGTTGAAAGGAGTAGACAGATAGATAAAAAATAAGAACTCCGATGAAGGGATTCAACAAAAGTAGGACCCAAATGAGCCCAAACTGTGAGTCAACCATCAGCTCATGTCTACCATCGGCCTCCAGAGGAGGCACTTGTGTAGACACAAAGAAGCCATTTGGAGCCTTAAGACTGGCTGATTGTAAACTCCTATGTTAACTAAATTCTGCTACATTAACAGTACCCCTTCCCCAGTTCTAACACATCCTTTTAATAATCCTAGCTTTGAAGTCTACCTATGCTTCCTCAGTGTGGAGCACACCCACCTCCCCATTTCTGCCTCCTCCTACTGAATCATCATTTCCCACTCAGCGCTGTCTCCACCCAGGTTCCCTTCACTCACCCCCTTTCCCTCACCCCCAACACCTTTTACTGTTTTTTGTTTTGCTTTGTTTGCCACCGACATTATTTTGTAAAAAATCTACATATGAACACTGCTCCTTTTTCTCTCTCCTGTTGACTCACTGGGCTGGGAGAAGGAGGTCAGCACACCCTGCTCCCCATTTCCTTTCCTAGACTGTTGTTCCTTCAACCTATGCCTCCAAATTTCTATTAATGATCCCCACCGTGCTTGGTATTTCAAAAACTCAAAAGCAACATCTTTTCTATATCAGTCTTATGGATTATGTTTCTATATGTCATATTCTTTCCCACTGCTACCACAAACACTCAGAAACTCTTTTCTGTGTCCCAAACATTTTTCAAAGTTTATTTATTTATTGAGAGAGACAGAGACAGAGAGAGACAGAGACAGAGAACATGAGCAGGGGCGGGGTAGAAAGAGGGAGAGAGAGAGAATCCCAAGCAAGCTCCCCATTGTTAGCGCAGAACCTGGCGCAGGGCTCAAATTCGTGAACAAAGAGATCATGACCTGAGCAGGAATCAGGAGTCAGACACCTAACCAGCTGAACCACCAAGGCACCCTTGCCCCAACTATTTTTTTAGTGTTTATTTATTTTTGAGAGAGAGACAGAGAGAGAGAGAGCAGGGAAGGGGCAGAGAGAGAGGGAGACACAGAATCCGAAGCAGGCTCCAGGTTCTGAGCTATCACCACAGAGCCCGACACAGGGCTCGAACTCATGAACTGTGAGATCGCAACCTGAGCCGAAGTTGGACACTTAACCGACTGAGGCACCCAGGTGCCCCTCTCAACTATTTTTATGACATTCCAACTAGTCACTTGTTGCCACTCCTTCTCCCACTTTTAACCAGTGTCCACATACTGCTTATTTAAAAAGTCAATTCTGATGTAGTCAAAGAAGAAGGAGGAGGAGGAAGAAAAAGAGGAGGAAGGGGAGAAGGAGGAATAATCAAGAGTTTCTTTGCTTATTGGAGGAAGCTCAAACTCCTCAGTCCGGCATCCAAGGCTTCCTATAATATGGTCCCAACATTTAACTGCAGTCTTACCTTTCAGTGTTCTCCCCTTTAACCAATATGGACTATATACTTTTCCCATCTTGTGGGATTTTCTGGTTTTAATGATGGTGGTAATAGTTTCAATTCATAGAGCACTACACTGAAGCATCGAATTAAAGCACTTTACATTCCATCATCTCAACAACAGTGTAACAACCAACCCATTTTACCAGATGAAAACATTCGAGGGAGTTACAGAAATTTCCTAAATCACACAGCCAGAAAGTGGCAGATACAGATTTGAACCCTGTCCATCTGTCTCCACAACCCAGGCTCTTTCCATTGTTTGAAGTATACTGCTCTTTACTTATAATAATCCTTCTCATTCTCTAAAAACCATCTCAGATGCATCTTCCTTTACAAAGCCATTTTTTAATCCCTCTGACCAAATGGGCTCATCCCTCCTGTGCACCCTCACAGTTCTTGAATTGAATCTCTTTTGTGCCACAAACTATTTTGTCTTAACATAAACTTGTATAGATGTTTTGCTTAGCCTTCCTAAAAGTCATATTGATGATGAGATATATTGGGGGCCCTACTGGAGCTTGCATAGCGTGTGTTACTTATTGCCTTTTATATTCCTTTTGAACATAGCAGGCTTTTATTACAGGGCTTTTGCACTGAGTCAGTATGTATGTATATACGTCCGTATCCATGTACGCATGTATCCATTTCTGGGCTATTTTTATGGAGGAGTGTGACAGAATGCTTTTAATAAACTGTTTATTTACCTCTCTAAGTATAATGACAGGGTCCGTGTCATCAGCTTTTTTTTTTTTTTTTTTTTTAAGTTCTACTTCTTCTGGAATCTGATGTGAAGACAGCTTGTTTTTCACTCAACAGCACTGGGAACAAGCTGGGAGTGAGGGATGAGAGGTGAAAGTGACAGTCAGTGGCAGAATCAGGATTGAAGTCTAGATATACTTGATGCAAATGCCGTAGTTCTTAATCAATAGGCTAGACTGTCACAAAGCAATTGCCTGGCCATTATGTTGCTTACAAGTACAGTCATGCTTTTTGACAATACACTCTGGCCATTGGGATTAGAGCTGGTGTTTCTCCCCACACAGTTTAGCTGCCCATGGGTAATTTAGGATGAGGGCTCTTCGTTCTTGTTTTGTTTTGGATGTAGAGGAAGTGCCCTACTCCTTGTCCAAGGAGAACCTCTTTTAACAGTGCTTTAGATTCCATCCCAACAGTTGACTTTGTTATTTGCCATTTTTTCCTATTACATTTCAGAAGGCAACTTCGAGTTTGGGAGTAACGCTCTTGTATCTTCTATTCATATACACTGAAGTTAAGTGTAACTTAGATTACAGAGAGTAATATTTAACTGCCTGCATGTTCTGTCTTTGCCCAGCATTCTCTGAAACAGAGATGGACCCAGTTTGCAATCCAGTATGGTGCATATGGGAGGGAAAAGTCAAATTTAACCTGCATGTATGATAGCAAGTCTATTAAAAAGGACCTTGTAGTAGGTCTTCATTGCCTTCAAAATAGCATGCGAGTTTCTCCAAAAGGTGCTTAATAAGCATAAAAGGGTCCTTCTTTACCATTCTAGCATCTTGACCTGAGCCAAAGTCAGATGCTTAACCGACTGAGCCACCCAGGCGCCCGGAGAGTGAACTCTTTTCTAAAATGAGGCCGTCATCTCTGTATCTTTTAAGTCTGGATATTATTCCCCATGACCTTACTATTCCCTGAAGGATTTGAATGACTGAATTATAGTAGTTTAGTAGCATCCACGTTATTAAAATATTTGGGCAACTGCCAGATTTCTTTTATCATATGCATAGTTTGCATCTGGATATTTTATTTGCACAGGGATTATTCTTCTGGGAAATAATATAGACATTCCTGGTGAATAAACCATCAAAAGAGATGGATCAGCTTAAAATTAATCTGAGAAACTAAATATAACTGAGTGGAAAGAAATAATGCTCACTGTTCTTCAGAGGGAAAGCACACACTATATTTTTTTCTGTAATCAATTGCAAATTTACATTTCATAACTCTGGTTGTTGTTTAATCAAAAATGATTATCTTCCTTGATTAGGAGTATTTTTTAAGGAAAAGGAATTGCTAATTAGTTTGCTAGCACTCTGTTGAAGGTGTCTGCAATTAAATTGAGGAGGCAAAGAAAGCTGCAGATGATTCCAACGCTGAAATTAGTCACCAAATATTGAAGGAGTTCCTCTTTGAAAGTATGGGAAGTTTTAAACTTCTTAAAAACACAAAAACTCAACTACCTAAAAAGCTATTCTTGCAGGAAAAAAATCTGCAGATTCTTGGTTGAGACTAACGAGACTGAGTATTCGACATTTTTATTGTATCTGTAACCTAAAAAAGGAAAGCAAATTGCTGGTGTGTAGTTAGGTACATTTAAATAAAATCATGGTATCTGACCATTCTGAAGTTGCTTATTCTCTTCACTAATATGGCGCCGACCATGCATAACAGCTACCTCTGATTAGGTCACTTAAGGCTGCTATATGGGTCTCCCCAAAGCTGTAAGTTTCACACGTCGCATGACTTTTATTTCTGTTTTTCTTTTCCCCTGGAGACAATGCCCGGGGAGTAACCTGAAATGATGCATTGGTTTCTTGGCTAATAACATTTGAAGACCTTTGCTTCTTAGAAAATCAAATTGCCTAAAATTAATCTTTTCCATCTTAACCATCATTAAGTGTAGAGTTCAAGGGTGTTAACCATATTCATATTGTTGTGCAACAGCTGTCCAGAACTTTTTCTTCTCGCCAAACTGAAACCCCATACCTAATGGAACAACAGTGCCCCCACGTCCACCCCTCCCCCACTCCCCAGCTCTGGCAACCACCATTCTGGTTTCTGGGTTTTCCCCCCAGTGAAAAAAAATTGTAGCAAAATACACATAACATCAAATTTACCATCTTAATCACGTTTAAGTGTACAGTTCAATGGTATTAAATGCTTTCGTAAATGCTTTCATTAAACGCTTTCCATCACCACCATCCATCGCCAGAACTCTTTTCATTTGGTAAAACTGAAACTCTGTACCTGCTGAACAACTCCCCAGTCTCCCCTCTGCTCAGCCCCTGGCAACCA
The DNA here is from genome assembly GCF_027475565.1 of Acinonyx jubatus. Taxonomy (NCBI): domain Eukaryota; kingdom Metazoa; phylum Chordata; class Mammalia; order Carnivora; family Felidae; genus Acinonyx; species Acinonyx jubatus. The sequence continues at coordinate 95,245,167 of NC_069381.1, read as the reverse complement.
CCATTCTACTTTCTGTTTCTATGATTTTGACTATTTAAGCATGTCGCAGAAGTGGAATCATACAGGATTTGTCTTTTTGTGACTGGCTTGGTTCACTTAACATAATGTCCTCAACAGCTACATGCAAAAGAATGAAACTGGCCCACGTTCCTACACCGTCCACAAAAATAAATTCAAATTGGAATTATAATAAAAATAAATGTGAGACCTGAAACCATAAAGCTCCTAAAAGAAAAGAGGCAGTAATCTCTTTGACACTGGCCTTAGCAACATATTTATGGATATGTCTCCTCAGGCAAGGGAAACAAAAATAAAAGTAAACTATTGGGACTACATCAAAATAAAAAGCTTTTGCACAGCGAAGGAAACCATCAACAAAACAAAAAGGCAACCTTCTGAATGGGAGAAGATATTTGCAAATGAAATACTTGATAAAGGGTTAATACCCCAAATATATAAAGAACTCATACAATTCATTTCCAAAAATACGAACAATCCAATTAAAACATAGAGGACTTGAATAGATATCTTTCCGAAGAACATATACAGATGGCCAGCAGGCACACGGAAAGATGCTCAACATCACTAATCATGAGGGAAATGCAAATCAAAACCACAATGAGATGTCACCTCACACCAGTCAGAATGGCTGGTAAAGACAAAAAACAACACATATGGGTGAGGATGTAAAGAAAAGGAACCTTTGTACACTGTTGGTGGGAATGCAAATCGGTACAAACAATATGGAGTTTCTCAAAAAATTAAAAATAGAAATGCCATATGATCCAGTAACTCTACTACTGGATATTTACCCAAAGAAAATAAAAACACTAATCCAAAAAGATCTATGTACCTTTATATCTATTGCAGCATTGTTTACGATAGCCAACATGTGGAAACAACCCAAGTGTCCATCATAGACGAAAAGTTAAATAAGATATGTATAAACAATGGATCATTACTCTGCCATAAAAAAAATGAAATCTTGCCATTTGCAACAACAGGGATGGACCTAGAAGCTATTATGCCAAGTGAAATGTCAGACAAAGAAAGTCAAACACCATATAATTTCACTTATATATGAAATCCAAAAAAACCAAAAGAAATGAACAAACACATTCACACAGACTTTTAAACCAGAGAACAAATTGATGGTTCAGAGAAGGGGAGGTGGAATGGGCAAAATAGATGAAGGAGATTAAGAAGAATAAACTTCCAGTTCTAAAACAGTAAGTCACAGAGATGACAAATACAGCACAGGGAATATAGTCAATAATATTGTAATAATTTTGTATGGTGGCAGATAGTAACTACACTTATGGTGAACACTGAGTAATACACAGAATTGTTGAATCAATATATTATACACCTGAAACTGATAGAACATGGTATGTCAATTCTACTTCAATAATAAATTATACACACACACACACACACACACACACACACACACACACGTCAAGATTCATTCATGTTGTAGCATATTGCAAAATTTCTTTCCTTTACAAGGCTGAATACTATTCCTTTGTGTTTATATATTACATTTTGTGTATCTATTCAGACATCGATGGACACCTGGGTTGCTTCTACCTCTTGGCTGTTGTGAGTAATGCTGCCGTGAACATGGGTGGACACATCTCCCCTTCAAGATTCAGTTTTCCATTCTTTTGGATATATACCCAGAAGTGGAATTGCTGGATCATATGGTAGTTCAGTTTTTAATTTTTTGAGGAGCTGTTTTCCACAATGTCTGTACCATTTTACACCCCCGCCAACAGTGCTTCTGAGTTCCAATTTCTCTACCTCCTCACCAACATTTGTTTTCTTGTTTTGATACTAACCATCGTAATGAGTGTGAGGTAGTATCTCATCATAGTTTTGATTTGCATTTCCTTTACATCAGTAATGTTGAGCATCTTTTCTTGTGCTTACTGGCCATCTATATATCTTCTTCAGAGAAATGTCTACTCAAATCATTAGCCCATTTTTAAATTGGGTTGTTTGTTTTCTTGTTGAGGTCCAATTTATATATTTTTGTCTTTTTATTGCCTGTGTCTTTGGTGTTATATCCAAGAAACCATTGCCAAATCCAATAGTGTGAAGCTTTCTTTGTATGTTTTCTTCTAGTAGTTTTACAGTTTTAGGCCTTATATTTATGTCTTTTATCTATTTTGAGTTAATTTTTGTATATGATGTAAAGTCAGGGTCCAACTTCATTCTTTTGCATGTGGATATCCAAGCTTTCCCAACTCCATTTGTTGAAGAGACTATCTTTTTCCCAGCGCAGCCTTGGCAACTTTGCTCAAGATCCTCTGACCATATACATAATGGTTTATTTTGGGGATCTCTATTCTGCTTCCTTGGTGCATATGTCTGGGTTTATGCCAGTACCATAATGTTGGTATTAATGTCATTTTGTAATATGTTTTGAAATCAGGAAGTATGAGTCCTTCAGCTCTCTTTCTCTTTCTCAAGATTGTTTCAGCTACAGTAGTGCCTTTTAAAAGTGTGCAATGTTGGGCTATATTAAGGACAATATGGCATCCAAATGTTGGAAAATAAGAGTCTACTCTCTTCTGAGCTTATCATACCACATTTACAACAGCTCACTGGGTTAAATTCTGTCTCCACATTCTATGAGAAACGTTGTGTTCTTTTTATAAAGTAACTAGAAAGGAAAAGGGCAGAAATTATTTCATATAAATAACACCTGAAGTAATATGAAATATTTAAACTAAAAAAGAGAAAGCAAAGGAAACCACTATAGCCATCTTTAACTATTCATTTTAACATTTATTCATTAATTTGTTTAAAAAATATTCAGTGAATTCCTACTATGTACCCGGCATTCTGACTTCTGGCTCATGTCTGGTATTTTGCCTGTCTCCTCCATCCTTACTTCCAATGGAGGTAGACCAACAATCTTATGGAATAGGAAAGGAAACTAACTCATCTATAAGTCTGGAATGAATGCTTATGAATGGATCTTATCCTGTAATTAAAAATGCCACATTAATGCTTTTGTCTTGGCTTAGCCTAAAAATTAAGCAATGTATTGGTCTACAGATGCAACACAACCCATATCAAAACCCTTGCTAGGTTTCAAAAGACACCATTAAGACAAGGAAAGACAAGCAACAGATTTGGACAAAATGTTTGCAAAACTCATATCCGATAAAGGACTTGTATCCAGGATATACAAAGAATGTTTACAACTCAATAATAAAAAGACAAACAACCCACCAAAAATTGGTCAAGAGCAACTATTCAAGTTGTCCCATCTGAGAAGTTGGAAGTGGACATAAATCCCTATAGCTGTGATGTTTTAGAGGACATGATTTTTAAATGTTTTAGAGGACATGATTTTTAATGGAATGGCCTTTTGTTGTTTTATGATCCCTTTGAAGGATCTGCCTGTTTTTAACTTCATAAGGACTTATAATAAAATGTGTTTTCTTTAAAAGAAATTCAGCACAGAAGATATATGAATAGTTAATAAGCACATGAAAAGATGTTCAACATCATTTGTCATTAGGGAAAAGCAAATTAAAATCACAATGAGATAGTATTTTATATCAACTGTAATGGCTATAACAAAAAAGATATGTACTGTATACACACACACACACACACACACACATATATATATATAGAGAGAGAGAGATAAACATATAGGTAGATGAATATATTTATAATAAATACATATACATATATAATATATAAGAAAGACAACAACTAATGTTGGAAAGACAGAAATCTTCATACACTGCTAACAGGAATATAAAATGGTACAGCCACTTTACAAAGTAGTGTGGCAATATCTTAAAAATCTAAACATAAATTTACTATATGGATTAACAATTACATTCTTAAGCATCTACCCAAGAGAGATGAAACCATATATCTACACACAGACTGGTCCATGATTATGTTCTTAGCAGCATTATTCAAAAGAGTCAAAAATTGGAAAAAATCTAAATGCCCATCAATTGGTGAATGGATGTATAAATTGTGGTATATCCACAAAAGGGAATAGTAGTCAGCAGTAAAAAAGGAACAAACTACAGACATATGCTTCCACATGGATGCACCTCAAAAATGCTATTCTCACCAAAAAAAAAAAAAAAGAAAAAAAGAAAAAAGAAAAAAAGAAAAAGCCAGGCACAAAGACTAAACACTGTATTATTCCATCTATATGAAATATTCAGAAAGGACAAAGCTATACAGACAAAAAGTAGAGTAGTGATTACTTGGAGCAGGAGTAAGGAGGAACCAGATTAACAGTAAATTTGCAATTTGCATACTAGATCTCATTGGGGTGATGAAAGTGTTCTAAAATTGACTCATAGTGATGGTTGCACAACTTTAAAAATCATCAAATGGGACATTTGAAAAGGGTGAATTTTTTAATATGCAAAAACATGCCTAAACAATGTTGACAAAAATATATTTAGATTAAAAAAAAGATCTCTGGCTTTTTTTTTTTTGCAGAAATTGACAAACTGACCCCAAATTTATATGGAAATGCAATGACTCAGAATAGCCAAGATAATCTTGACAAAGAAGAACTAAGCTGGAGAATTTACACATCCCAACTTAAAACATATTACAAATCTACAGTAATCAAGATTGTGTGGTACTTCCATAAAGACAAACATAAAGATCAATGGCATAAAATTGACATCCCATAAGTAAGCCCTTACATTTATGGTCAATTGGGTTTTGACCACTGTGTCAAAAAATAGGAAAAGAATGGTCTTTTCAACAAAATGTACTGGGACAATGGGTATGCACAAGGAAAAATATAAACATGAACCTCTTATACCATACACAAAATTTAGCTCAAAATACACAAAAAATCTAAATGTAAGAGATAAAACTATAAAATCTTTAGGAAGAAAACAAGAAAATCTTTGTGAGCTTGGATTAGGCAAATAATAAAAGAAAAAATTGATAAATCAGATTTAGTCAAAATAAACAACTTTAAAACACATTATCAAGAAAGTGAAAAGATAACCTATGGAGTTGGACAAAGTATTTGCAAATCATATCCAGTAAAAAATATGCATCTATAATATATATAGATCTCTTACAAGTCAATAATAATAATAATAATAATACCCAAATTTAGAAGTGAGCAAAGGATTTGAATAGGCACTTTTCTAAAGAAGATATACAAGTGATTACTAAGCACATGAAAAGGTGATCAATATCATTATTCATTGAGGAAATGCGAATCAAAACCACAGTGAGATACTTCACATTCAGCAGAAATACTATAATCAATAAGACAGACAATGACAAGAGTTGGTGAGGACTGGAGAAATTATGCCCCTAATATGTTGTGGTGTGAATATAAAATAGCTTAGGCTCTTTGGGAGACAATTTGGCAGTTTCTCAAAATGTTAAACATGTTACCATATAACCATTTCATTGCTGGGTTATCTACCAAGGAAAACTGAAAACAAATGTCCTCACAAAGACTTGTGTGCAAATGTTCATAGCAGCATTATTCACAAGAGTCAAAAGGTGGAAATAACACATATCTCCATCAAGTGTGAATGAATTAAAAAATGGAATTATAGAATATAATTCACCAATAAAAAGGAACAAAGTACGGATACACACTTGAACATGAATAATCTTTATAACATGAGTGAATCTCAAAAATCTCTTGTTCAGTAAAAGACATCAGACACAAAAGAACACATATTATGAGATTCCATTTATATAGAATGTCCCAAAAGGCAAATCAATAGAGACAGAAAGTACATTAGTGATTGCCCACAGCTGGAGGTAGGAATGAGAAGTGACTAAATGGCCATGAGATTCTTTTTATAGTGATGGAAATATTCTAAAATCTGATTGTGGCGATATACTAAAAGTCATTTAATCATACATTTAAATGGATGGATTTTACAGTATGTAAAAAGCTAAAAAAAAAATCTGCTTCCCAAAATACTAATTTTAAAAAGCTGTTAGAAATGGAAAGGATCTTAGAGATCACCTCGTCTAAACTTCTCATGTTATAGATGACCTAAATGAGGTCAAGATGAAGTCAGTGATATCCCTGCGGTCCTAAAGGCAGCTATTATCCTAGTAGACTCTAGAACCCAGGCATTTGGAGGTTAGCATACTCATCAAGTTTTTTTCTTTAGGTATACATTCCTTGACCACCCAGACTAGGAGGGTCACCTTTTAAGATGCTCTCACAGCACTGTGTACGTTTCCCTTATGGTCTTTAGTACAGATTATCATTGTCCTTTGACAAGCAGACAACTCCATGAGAGGCCAATTCTCCTTTGCTTTTGCTCACCATTTCATCCCTTGTTCCTAGCACAGCGTGCAGAAGTGATGGGGGCTCTCAATAAATATTTGTTGAATTAATGAACAGATACATAAACAGAAGGACCTGAAGCCCAAACATTCCCCATAATCTTTGTGAAGTAATGCCTCAAGAGTAACCTTCCTTTGACAGACACATTATCCACTTGTAGCAAGGTGAAACCGAATACTTTATTGGATTTAAAAATAAGAATAGCTTCTTTAGATTGCAAAAAGGGGCCATTACAGAGGAAAAAAACCTACTTGGCTTTGGCCAACTGTAGGGAAAGAAGGAGAGAACTCTGGTGATGCTCTCCTCTAAGACAACAGGAGCTTGAAAAAGCTATAGACTAGGGACAGCTAATGTAAGAACTTTGGAGGCTTTGCAACTATTTGGTTCCTTACTTTTGATATCTTTCTGAATATGTACTAGTGAGTGGAACATGAATGTGGGGGTGGGGGAGAATCTATCTGCAGTTGGGCAGAAGTCACATACTTTTAAATGCTTTTCAATTGTCCCAACAATGATAAGTATCGTGAAAATGACCAAAAAAAAAAAAAAAAAAGAAAAAAAAGAAAAAAAAATAGCTGAACACAGAACTTCCTATTACAAATATAAGATTCTGATTGATTTCTGCTCCTAACAAAACAATTTGTTGGTCACTACACTGGCAATGCAATGTTGCAGAGGTCACAGTTTCTGTTCCCAATGAAGTTAGGGGAGAATGGACAAGTAAACTGTTGATTATAGCACAGAGTGACAAGTGCTGAATCCATTTAGATCCTCAGGGTGCAAGTAACATATGCTAATCTGCGGTCTCAGGCCAAAAAAAGAAAAAAAGTCTTATGGAAGGATTTGAGACAGCTCATAAAGCTTAAGAAAAAGATGAAGAACCAGGTCCTCCAAACAACAGAAGCTTGAATAGCACCAAGAATCTAGAGGACAGGAAAGAATTGAGAGCCCATTCAAGGCTCCATAGTCAAAACAAATCAGCTCCATCGTTTCCCAACAGTGTATCAGTCACTCTCATGCAATGCAGATTCCAGAAGAGTCTGATTGCTCCAGGTGGATCACATGCCATCCCTTGGCCAGGGAGTGCCCGACAGCTTCACTGACCGTCCCACCAAGACTGCATGCAGCAGGGATGGACAATTCCCCAGAAGGAAAATGAAGTTTTGATTCTAGACTAAGGGCAGACACAAAATATGGACATCCCCGTGAGAGGTGCTAGAAGACCCACCAAGCCAGGATCGTGAGAGCCTAGCCCTAACCAACTTATGGAGGGTTTCACTTAAGTTTCTGGAGCAAGTAACATCTCAACAGAGACTTTCGCGGGGGGCGGGGAGGTTCTGTAAAATCCTTCCCATCACATCTGGACAAAAGCAAAATGAGAATGATCAGCTTCTTGAAGCTTAACTTTTGTCTTCTTAAATAAATTCTCAATCTTAGGGCAAGTCAGAAGGAACAGAAATTCTTAAATAAATCAGTATTTGATGATAATAATTAGCAGCTGGACAACTACTCTTTGTGATGCACCCGTTGTGCTCCAGACACTATGAATGACATTATCTCACTTAAACATGTAAAGAATTGGTGAGGCCGCTCTACGTTCCTATGAGGTAGAAACTCTAGTTTCTCTTACAAACGGGAAAGTGTAAGGTTTGGAGTAGTCAGGAAACTTCTCAAAACGCCCACTGTACGTAATGCTACCAATTCAAACCCAGGCTGGTATGACTCCGAAGGCGATGTTTGTAACAAATAGGCACTGAAACCTCCTAACATCTTTGCTACAGAAAAATTAATTATATGTTCTTTTGTTAGTTTGGGTGTTGTTCTAAAGTTCAAGTTAATTTAGGTCGGCCTATTTCTATTTTAGTGGTAATATTGTTAAGGCTATAAAAGACATCTAAACTAAAAAATTCTCAACAAAAATTAATCTTAGGACTCTTGCCTTACACTACATACAAAAATTAAGTCAAAATGGATTAAAGACCTAAGTGTAAGAACTAAAACTATAATAGTCTTAATGGAAAACAGGGGGAAAGTTTCATGACATTGGATTTGGCAATGATTTCTTAGCTATGACACCAAACTTCAGGCAAAAATCGACAAATGGTACGAAATCAAACTTAGAAACTTCTGTGCATCCAAGGAAACAATCAAAACCCATTATTTCTCCAAAAAAGGAGAAAATATTTACAAATCATATATCTGACTAGGGGTCTATATCCAGAATTTATAAAGAACTCCTACAACTTAACAACAACAAAAAATAAATAACTTGATTAAAAAATAGTCAAAGGACTTGAATAGACATTTCTCCAAAGAAGATACACAGATGGTCAACAAACAAATGAAAAGATGCTCAATGTCACTAATCATTAGGGAAAGGCAAAGCAAAACCACAATGGAATGCCACCTCACATTTGTTAGGATGGCCACCACCAAAAAACTGGAAAATAACAACTGCTGACAAGGATGTGGAGAAATTGGAATTTGTACGCACTGTTGTTGAGAACGTAAAATGATACAGCCACGGTGGAAAAAAACAGTATGATGATTCCTCAAAAAACTAAACGCAGAGTTATCATAAGATACAGCAACGCTAGTTCTGGGTATACATCCAAAAGAACTGAAAACAGAATCTTGAAGAGATATCTGTACAGCCATGTTTATTGCAGCATTATTCACAACAGCCAAGAGGCAGAAGCAACCCAGGTGTCCATCGCTTGGTAACTAGCTCAACAAAATGTGCTAGATACTTACGGTGGAATATTATTCAGCATTAAAAAAGAAGCAAATCCTGTCACATGCTACAACATGGATGGACCTTGAGGACAGTAAGCCAGTCACACAAAAAAAGACAAATACTATGTGATTCCACTTATGTGAGGTATCTAAAGTAGTCACGCTCTTGGAAACAGGAGGCAAAACGGTGGTTGCCAGGTGCTGAAGAAAGAGGGGGAAGTGAGGAGTTGTTGTTCAATGGGTACAGAATTTTGGTTTTTGAAAGATGAAAAAGTTCTAGGGATCTGTCTCACAGCAATGTACGTATAGCTAACACTACTGTATTGTCCACTTAAAAATGGATAAGATGGTAATTTTATGTGTTTTTTACAATTTTAAAAAAAGTACTGTTGGCTCAGGTTAAGCTTATGGTCACGTGGATTCCCCAGCTCTTAATAACTAGTCACCATTACGTTCAGTCTCTGTCATCCTATCCCCATGAAATTGATTTTTTTTTCCAAAACACTTACACAGAGGACTTTGCAATTCTTGCTTCAGACTTTCATCATACAGGCTTTAACTCATCGTTCCAAGTGTAAGATAACTTAGTATCTTGATATCATTGCCTAGTCCCACCAACATGTGTTACTTGAAGCTTTTGTTTAATATGCCCCATATATCTCTGTCCAAGTCACTGAAGACAGGACCTAACAGCCAAGGTGAAGGTCCACAAGTGACCTCTCTTCAAGCACTTTATCTGTGCTTTTTCATTTTAATATACCTATTTAACCAACCAAGTATTTATTCATCAAACAATTATTGGTTAACTACCATGTGTCAGGCATTGTGCTTGGTGCTGGTGATATAAATATGAATACCACACACACACACACACACACACACACACACACAGACTCTACTGTTTCTTCATTCAAGGAGTCCATATTTCTGTACTTTATTAACAAATATACCATAAAAGATTATAAAATGCTTCTCTGAAGTTCAGAAACAGTGACCCCTAATATTAAACATTTACAATGGGAACTGTTATAGTAAAGGTGAAATCTGTCTTCTCCTCAAATCTAGGCTGCTCAACTTTTTTCTATGACTGCTATTACAAATTCCTCTGAATACATTTAATTTTGCTTCACATTTTTACGGCCTGGCTTGCCTCAACCTATTTTTAAAATTCTAACCGATCATTAAACAATTTTTATGCTGAACTTATATATTCAGTAAAGAATTAAAGATTTTGTTTGGCTTGAATATGTATGGTTCATTAAACCCATGGTTTTCATTACAGTAATATTTAGAGGACTAATTATCTCTGAGTAATCAGAGTATTAAGCAATTTAAATGTCATTCCCAGCACAGGTTAGAAGCAAATTTACTTATTAAATTATGAATGTTTTACTTTATACTGGCCACTGAATAATTTAAAAATGAACATGACACTTATTTCAGAGATGAAAAAATAGAAATAATGGCAATAGCTGTGCGTCAACTCAGAACAACCTGAACTGAGTTCATTTTCTCAAAAATAAAACCCTTGTTATTTTGGAGTTGCAGTTTCAAACATGATTTTCAAGTCATTTATTTTACAAAAAATCTTCAAAAAGTTAGACTCCATTTTGAAGCTTAAGGAGCAGTTTAATATAGAAATTAGCAACTTTTATTTCAAAAAAGGATTTGTTTTCTTAGTTGGAAAATGACAACACAGTATTAGGTTGAACTATATATTGCTATTTTTGTAAGTAAAAAAGTGATTGAAAATTGGCAATTTCATACAGTTTAAAGAATTTATCACTGTAGATGATTGGTCTTTAAAAATAGAAATTAATTTTAATGGGGCGCCTGAGTGACTCAGTCAGTTGAGTGTCCAACTTTGGCTCAGGTCATGATCTCACGGTCTGTGAGTTTGAACCCTGCGTCGGGCTCTCTGCTGACAGCTCAGAGCCCGGAGCCTGCTTCGGATTCTGTGTCTCCCTCTCTCTCTGTCCCTCCCCTGCTCACACTCTGTCTCTCTCTCTCAAAAATAAACATTAAAAAAATTTTTTAAAAATAGAAATTAATTAAAAAATCATAAATAGAATTTAAAACATTACCCAAGATTTGGAAAAATAAAGAAAAATCCATAATTTCACCACCTGACTATAAACTTTATAATCATTCCTGTACCTTTCCCTCCATTATTTTCTCTTGTGCATGCTTACATGATTGTAGTCCTAGCATACATCAATGTTTGCATACATAAAACTAAAAACCTTACATCATTTGTATTTTTAAATTTGTGAGATAATCTTCATGTATGTGTAACTTTTAATAATCGCATAGTCCACTACTCGAATGTGCTGTAATTTCCTTACTCATTCTCATATTGTTAAACGTTTAGTTTGCTTCCAGTTTTTTGATACTACAAATGGTGTCATGATAAGCATCTTCTGAATTGCTAAGAAAAAGCTGCCTTATGTTTACATAATCCTTTAAAAAATCTGTGTCTCTGTATTTTTCCACTGTTTGGATATTTTTAGTCAAGTAAATTATGATAAGTACTCTTGGTACATCAGGAAATAAAAAGGAGTTCCGTAAGTTTTTCCTTGTAATTTACCGTTACCACTCAAAACTGACATCTTTCATAGTTATTAATTCCTAATGACAACATAATAATAATTTTTGGAGCTCACATTCCACCTCCAAACTTTCCCCTGAGCTTGTAATTAAAATGTCAGAATTCATTCCTGTCCTTGAAAACAATGGTTTGCTTCTGATGACTGACTCAAAACTTTGTTTTATAGATCTTAATTCTCACGTCGTCTATTTAGCTGCAAAATGAATGTTTGAGGTAAGGTACAAAATAAGAGTTTAGAATTTAAAATCTGTTCTTATTAGGCTGACATAGAAAACAAAGCTGTCTTTTTAGCTTCTCTCAAGCCCCCCCCCCACATTTATTACTTTTTTATTATTTAAAAATTTTTTTAATGTTTATTTATTTTGAGAAAGACAGAGAATGAGCAGGGGAGGGGCAGAAAGAGAAGGAGAGAGAGAATCCCAAGCTCACTAACTGCGAGATCATGACTTGAACCGAAACCAAGAGTCAGAGTGGCTTAGCTGACTGAGCCACCCAGGAGCCTCTCCCTGCCCCCCACCCATTTAAAAATAAAAATTTGAATTGTTGTGTAACGGAGTTTAAATTTTTCTATTGAACTATTTGCTAAGTTATAGATTCTAAATTTTATTTTATTTTATATAAAATTTTTTTAATGTTTATTTTTGACAGAGACAGAGCATGAGCAGGGTAAGGGCAGAGAGAGACGGAGACACAGAATGTGAAGCAGGCTCCAGGCTCTGAGCTGTCAGCACAGAGCCTACCACAGGTCTCGAACCCACAAACCATGGGATCATGACCTGAGCTGAAGTCAGACGATTAACTGACTGAGCCACCCAGGTGCCCCTATTTTATTTTTAAATGTTTATTTATTTTTGAGGGGGGGGGGGAGACAGAACATGAGTGGGGGAGAGGCAGAGTGAGAGGGGGACAGAGGATCCAAAGTGGACTCTACACTAACAGCAGAGAGCCCAATGTGGGGATTGAACTCACAAACTGTGAGATCATGACTTGAGCCGCAGTTAGATACTCAACCGACTGGGCCACTCAGGTGCCCCTACAGTTCTTAAATTTTAAAGTGTAATTTTTGTATAAAGAGAACGTATACATTTCATTTTTAACTTAGACTCACACAACATCTTGACCTGGGCCAGGTTTTACATTGTCATATTCAAGAGTAGAAAAGGCTGCTGGCCCACAGTTGTAAATTTGAGACATTCACTGCGGTAACCTATTAACCACCTTTGCGTCTTTCTTCTTCGCATGTCTGCAGTCATCAAATTACCTGGAGTTCCAGTGCTCAGGATTCATTTAGAGGACTCGTCACCATTATTCCACCTCTATAACAAGTGTTAGGAAGTGGGTGATTTACAGGCCTCTTTGTTTTGATCATTTAATCCAGGATAGTGGAAGTAGAAATACATGTCATTTCTCACTCGTTCCCTTTAAGCAGGGTGGTGATACTCAGTAGCCGGCCGAATCTAAGTAGTTAACAAGGATGCAATACCCAGACTTAGGATGAATCATTTTTATTGAGAATGCTCCCATCTACTTTCTGCCTACCACCACAATTCTATGAGGACGGACCATTCAATCTGACAAATATTTGAGCGTCTTCTCCCCATAGGGTAAGATGTGTATCAAGGAAAGCTGTGTTCCTGGTTTTTTACATTTTTCCTGGTCTAATAAAGGGCTAAATTCTTCCAAAAACACATCCCGTGACTGAAAATGTTCTTTTAGCAGTTACGCAGCCTTATGAAAAAGCATGGTCTTCTCCAAATTGGACATACTATAAATTGAAGACATTAGTCACAGCTGGTGCGTTTTTCTTCCATTGAAAACACACACTTTAATATGTTTTTTTTCCCCAGGTCGGATTTTAAGTGGTATATTGAAATAATTGGAGAAGAAATACCATATGTAAAAAGAAAGTTGGACAGATAATATTTTAAAAAGCAATCTACATCAGGAGGAAGAGGAATAGACATGTCATTTGCTCACATTTCAACCCTCAGGCACATACGCATAATTTAATGAAACTCAACATGACGCGGCATTCATTCATACGCTCGGCGTGTAATTATTGACCACTTGTTGTGGGTGTCACACTGGAATCATCTCTGTGGGCAATACAAAGGAAAACGAAGGGCCTATTTTTGCCCTCAAGCACCTTACCTCACCTTTGGGAAGATAAGGCAGCACGGGCGAGCTTAGTAACAGTGTAGAGTGCTGACCCTGTCACGTGGACGATAGTGCTTCACGAGTGCGTTGGGAACGTCTTTGGCTAGAGTAGGATCGTCTAGGATTTTGCTAGATGCGGACTGCCAGAGAGGGTCCTCTAGGCTGAGGAGACCATTTAAGAAAAGGTAGGATTGCATAACAAGGTACAAAGGGTGGAAATGGCTTGGCTGAAGTGGAGGGCCATGCCATGGAAAATTAGACTGGAACAGATTTGGGGGGTGGGAAGGCACAGGGAAGGGAACTGAGTCTTACTGCGTTCCTCTTATGTGCCAGGCCCTGCATGTATCTTCTTGGATTCTTTCAAAACTCTATTACTTCCCGGCTTCATAGAGGAGAAACCAGGCTCAGGTGGATGATGTGATTTTTTTCAAGGTCATAAGAGTAGTTGGGGACAGCACCAGGATTCAAACCCAAGTCTGTGTGCTCCTTCCTATATACTAGTTCCTTTAAATTTCTTACAGGGGGACTTGCACTCGGTTTTATGTGAATATGTGCAGGTGACAAGGAAGATGTCACCAGACATGGTGAGTGTTCCTGTGAGTGCCTTAGCCTCTAGTGGCCTGACATCCTAAACATAGATGAAATAAGTACAAACATGCCCTAACTCCCTTAAGTCACAAAAGTCATGAATTTCCAGTTTATGACAATAGAAAATCAGGCTGTAGTTCAAGGGTGCCCGGGTTTTACATGTTACGTAACTTAACGTAACATTTTAGTTTAGTTTTATGGAATGTAGTCCTAGTTAAATATTGATCTGAAAAACTTTCAGGTCTTCAACGGAACTGTCTGCCCTAAACTTTATGCCGGTAAGTTTTCCAGAAGAGGGTGGATAATGGATTTTTATTGCTTTGGTCTGATAATTACAGGTATCTCCTGATCTCAGTTACTGAAGACTGGTATTTTGAAACCAGGGGACGACACAAGTTCACTTTTTTCTAATTAAAAACAAAACCTGACTCTACCGTAACAAGGGAACAAAACTCCCCTTTTTGTCTGCACCGCTTTCCCATTACTCCGTCATTGTACGTTAGAACGGCTGCAACAACATTGCATGTAAATAAGGAATGTGGCACTTAAATACTTGTGGCCACCTGCCATTCATTGTGTGTTTTTATTATTTTCAGCAAATACCACACTGTCTAATGATGAATTTAGCCCGGTTTACAAACTCCAAGTATCTAATTTTTATCTCTCACTAGCAGCTTTCTGCTTTTTCTGAACAAGAACACATTAGCCTGGCCTTTCTGTGGCCTTCCGGCCTCCTGGAAAAGCCCATTTGCTGGCCGCAGGTGCCTGGGTTTTAGGATGCAGGTCTCACACTTGGCAAAGTGCAGTTAATGCAGACCAGGGAGAGTGTAGAGACAGTCTCCCCCCACCCCGCAGGAGGATAGTCCCTCCAAAATCCAAACTGGGGTTAA
Source organism: Acinonyx jubatus (assembly GCF_027475565.1). NCBI lineage: Eukaryota > Metazoa > Chordata > Mammalia > Carnivora > Felidae > Acinonyx > Acinonyx jubatus. The sequence continues at coordinate 95,229,851 of NC_069381.1, read as the reverse complement.
CAGGAATAGAGAGGTCAGGGGGAAAGTTCTACTCAACTTCTGTCTTACTGTTATGAAAAGGATGGCATTTTTCAGAAGTTATTCTCTTGGCAAAGGAAAGAGAAAATGAGGAAGAGAAAGTGGGAAAATGTTTCCTAAAAATGTGTTTACCTTTGGGCCCGGCAGGGTTGGATTCCCAGGTGTGCGACCTGTGTGGTCATGCAACGTCCTGCATTCAGAAGGGCCTCATGTTGGTTGAATGCTCTGCTATCACTGTTTAGAAATTCTTAATAATTAAAACATTTTTTTGTCACATTTATTCATTTTTGAGAGACAGAGCACCAGCAGGGGAGGGGCACAGAGAGAAAGGGAGACACAGAATCTGAAGCAGGCTCCAGGCTCTGAGCTGTCAGCACAGAGCCCCACGTGGGGCTTGAACTCACGAAGTGTGAGATCATGACCTGAGCCGAAGTCGGATGCTTAACCGACTGGGGCACCCAAGCGCCCCCTAATAATTTTTGAACTAGGGGCCTGGCTTCACATTTTCACTGTGCGTTAGGCCCCGCAAGTTATGTAGCTGGTCCTGAAGCCTAGTGAAGTAGATGATGAAAAAGATGCTCATTTTGCTCAAAGCAGAAGGCTTAATATCAAGCCGGCTATCGGGGGAAAAAAGGCAACACTAGGAACCAAAAGAAGTAGAGGGAGAAGTCAACAAACGAAAGCCACAATGATAGTGTAACTGTTCATGACTAACAGGGATATACACGCAGCTTGTCCTGAAGGGAAAAAGAGAAATGTGGTTGGAAAGAGAAAATGTGTATTTGATACCTCTTCCCACATGGCTACTTTTTATCCAAATTCTATACTCCTTGTTTATATCCTCTCTGTACCTACCCTGCTCTGTGCTAACGGTCATTTGGACATGTCTGTAGCTTTGTGTAATCCACAGTTGCTACTGATGTCAAAGGCAAAGTATCTTATGTTGATCCTATTGTTAAAAAAGAGACTCCAAATACAGTCACTTGTGCTAAGCCCTTGTCACAAAACCGAGACTTAATACCTAATCTAATTGCAGTTTCAGCCTCTCCCAGGAATGTAATCTTCACCACTCAGTCTGGAATGGCCTGGTCAGCACCAGTGAGGTAATCCACCTGATAGACCCCTGCCATTCCCCAAGGGAAAGTCATCTTTCCTGAAACAATCAGGAACTTGCTTGTCCCACCTCCTTCTGCCTAGCAAACGCTTCCATTTTGTACAGGTCTTTGGACCTCCTTTCTATCTGCTAGATGGAACGCTGCTCAAGTCACAAATTGTTGAATAGAGCCAAGAAGGTCTTTAAACTTTACTCTGTTGAATTTTGGTTTTTAGCACTATTAAAACCAAGAGTTTTACCATTATTTCTATGTTCTCAAGTGTGAAAATAAATGAAGATTAACTAAATAAAAAAAGCAAAAGCTGTTTCTTCTGAGCTTTCTATAGCCAGGGAGTCAGCCACTGTCACTTGCATGTTGGCAGAAACGCAAAGGCAGGTGGTGGGGTGGGAAGGCTTTAGAGCGGAGAAAAAGAAGGCTTCCGGTATGCTCTGACCAGAGGCTGTTGGCTTAGGGAAGCTGTAGGCAGGCTAACTAGAAAGGGGACATCTATTGGTTTGGGGTCCTTATTTGGCTTTCTCTTGATAGAGTCCTATATTAGAAGCAGAAACAAAACATAGGGAAGTCGTCAGTCATTAATCATGTCCTGACCATTTGGAGCCAGCTGTTACAGAAGTTATTATTTGGCATCCTGGATTGTTACTAGAGATAGCAATCTGGCGTCCTGTGGGTATGACTTACAACAGGCTGGATTCTTGGGTGGTTTATTGTAGATAAGGAGTTGGTATCCTGTGGGTCAGAGCTCTATCTTTGTATATGGTCTGGCCCTTGTCCTTCCGTATGTTCAGTCTGTTACAAGATACCCCTTAATAACAGGGCTTTATTCATCTGGTTACAACCAATTCTCTATGTCAGATGATCCCTTCATAACATGTTTTCTTCCCTGCTAGTCTAGGTAACAATCACTTTTCATAATAAATGTGCCAGGTAATGTATTGTTTATGTAGTCTTACTGAACAGACCTTATTAGTTGATTCATTTGGAGAGTTTACACGTTAGAAGAAACCAACTTGATTTAACGATTCTTTTGTTCTGCTTAAGTGAAAATAATATGTACCCCTTAATTTTTTTCTAAACTGCCACCTTATCTAAGCCTCCATGAAATGATTCCCGACCTTAAAAGAGGAAAAGGGGCAAGTCCGGCATATGTTTGGGATATAACGCTTTTAGCTACCAATCCTTAACAGTAACTGGGCATGACTTCCCCCGTTTGGACCTTGTAGACTAAGAATATGTCTGACAGAGTTTTTGTTACACCAGGATTCCACTTGACAGATGTGGATTTCTGGTTGAAGGTTGTTATAATGGTACTTGATGGGTTTTTAAATCTTAGCTGAATTAGTACAGATCGCCCCTTCTTCGATCAGGTTAAAAAATATCCATAATTCATATTAACTTCATCAATAACATAGATTAAAAGCTCAAGACCTGGATCATGAAATAAAGTTAGTAGAAATCATTGTCGTTACTGAGATTTATTGATAGCATTTAAAAATACGGTGTTAAAATGCTTGATGGAACATATATTTCTCTAAAAACACGTATCATTTATAGAATCAAATAGAATCAACTAAAATAGAATGTAAGACATAGTATGTGTAGGACTCCAAAGCTTCTAGCTGCCACACTTACAATTCCTATTCTTGCACCTGTGAGCTCAGCGTTCGCTTTCTTCCCCTGTACTCCTGCCAAAGCCAGCATCCTCGGCCAAGTTCCCACAACTTCACACCTAGGTTGCTGCGACACTCCCTTGCCTCCTTTACCCCAGCCCTTCTGCACAGCTGCCAAGAAGTGTTTCTGCAAACATCCTTTCCATTATGCTCTTCAAGGCCTCAGCAAGGCGGTGGCCTAATAAACAGAATCAACATATGGGATCACTTTGCACATGCCCGGTACTGCGCTGCTCTACAAGCACGTGGGGCTAGCAAGTTGGCTCGACCTTTTTGAGATATAGGAAGTGCTACTGAGAAGGTTAAGCAACCGGCTCAAGATCTCATCACCGGAAAGTGTAGACCAATGACTTTCTGACCACAAAGTTTAAGCTTTTCTCTTTACCATTTGGGCCTTCTGTGTAGCAGAAGGGGCATCAGACAGGCTTGACCTTGCACTATCTCTACCATCTACTAGCTTAGGTGGCGGTGGGCAACTCAGCCTATGTAGACCTCAGTTTCTTTTTCACATATAAAATGTGAGCGTTTTGAGAATTGGATGATGTAGCAGAGCTGGGTTTCAAACCAGGCATTGAACTCTGGAGTCTGTCTCTTAACCCCTCTGCAAGGCAACTGGCATTAAATGCCTAGCACCAAGTCTGGAATGGAGTAAGTACTCAATAAGTGGTGGTTAACTAGCCAAAATACCTCCATAGACCAGTTTTCCAGATTCTCCATCAGTAGATCCTCCTTCCTCCTGCTAACTGCTCAGCCTCTCCATGTACACCTCTCTAATCTTAGCAGCCCAGGAAGCAAGGTTGAAGGAAAAGAGAGTATGGCATTAGGGGTCTGAACACCTAGGTACCGGTCTTGGTTCCACCCCATGCACTGTGTCAACACAGCCAAGTATATTTTCTTTGATTCTTGCATTTTTTTGTCCATAAAATGGGGATTAGGTATTTCTTGCCTATTTCACAGGGTTATTGTGATGGTTACATGTGTTATTACATATGAAAGCCCTTTAGAAACATACAAGTGTTATTAACCTGTTTACTCTTAGGAAGCTATTGCGCTCACGCGTGTGTGTGTGTGTGTGTGTGTGTGTGTGTGTGCGCATAGCGGGAAGGAGGCTACCCAGCCTGGTGGGTCAGAGAAGTTTCCTTGGAGGAGATGATGTCAGAACTGACACTTGAGGAAAGTGGAGTATTAGCAGGTGAAGAGGGTTCCAGACTGAAGCAATGGTATGAACAAAGTCAAAGAGGTGTGAAAGGGCAGTGTGATCTTAGAGAATTTTGAGGACTTATGTATTCTTAGAGCTGGAAGTGACATGGGGACATATAGACAAGGGTCAAGACAGGGGGACCTTGTAAGGTCACCAAGGAACTTGAACTCATATGGCTCTTGAGCTGTAAGAGCCCTGGAGGGGCTTAAGCAAATGAACCATGTGGTAGGGCAATGTTGTAAGAAGATTACTTTCATGGCAGAGTGCAGGATAAAATGGGAGAAAACAAGAATGAATCTGAGAGAGTGGTCAGGATAAAGGCTTCAGCCAGGGCCAGCAGTGCAGGGGAGGAGGTAAGAAAGGGAGGGGTGATGTCAACAAACATTTAGAAGACAAAATTTTGGTGGCACTTGGTAATAAGTAATTAATATCCTTGGATAATAAAAATTGACAGGTTTGATGATTGGTCCTTGGAAAAATGCTATAGTCAATTTTTAGAAATGGCCAATGGTATTTAAATTAGAAATTAAACTAGTAGATCAATTTAACAAACTGATCGACTATGAATAAATCATATCAAAGGTATATCACCTCCTTCTTTATAGAACAGTTATTTTTTCTATTATAAGAAATGCTTGTTACAGAAGACCTGGAAAATATAGAATACCAGGGTAGGAAAAAGTTCTGTCCCCAACTAGTAACATTTTATTGTTAGTATTTTTTTCTAGGAATATTTTTTAATGTGATTGTAATAATTTTATACATTGTATCAAACAGTTGATATATCTCAATATATATCAAACTAGATATATAGATACAGATATAGATAGATATTTTTCTTTTCACATACCTTAAACATGTTTATTTTGTCTGTAAATATCACTTTAAATAATTAGATATTAACTTTCTATTAATGTTCTTTAATTAATATATTATTGGATATTTAAATCATTTCTAATTTGGAAATATTTAAAATAACAGTTTGATTGATACCTTTATATATAAAGCACTTTGCACATGTGGGACAGATTCCCTTTAGTTATATTTCTAAGAAATTGTACAGCATTAAAAGGTATGATTAAGGCTTTTGTTGCATGTTATCAAACACTTTCCAAAAGCACTGTAGCAATTTACAATGCCGCTGGTCATGTAGGGAATCCATTTCACATCTTTTCCTGCATAGAGTGTTATCATTACAAAAATAAAATAAAATAAACAAAACCCAAACACTTTGCTAATGCAATTAGTAAAAATGACATCTTACTTTTCTTTGTTCTTAAAAACATGAATAATACATGCGTACAAAGAAGCCAAATGGTACAGAAGAGCGTAAAATAAGAAAGCAAAAATCTCCCTCTTTCTGCCAATCCCAAACATCCCTGCTTCCCCAGAGCAACCACTGTAAAAGCTTTATCGTCTATCTTCTTCTGAATTTTTTAAAAAATTCATCTCTGCAAACTAGTACTAGGGACTATTTACATCAGACTGTTCTGGATCTTGAAAACCTTGTCAATGCACATAGCTCTACTCCATGAATATATGATAATGTATTTAACCAGTACCCTATTGATTGACATTTAGGGTGTTTTCAATAGTCTGCTGTTGCAAATAATGCTGCAATGAACATTTTTGAATTAAGGTCTTGATAAGCTTTCGTAGAATAAATTTGTAGATGTGGAACTGTAGAAAATTTTAGATCTAAAAGATGTTTAAGGTGATTTAGGATCTCACCAACAATATGCAAATGTCTATTTCCCATACTTGCACTGATAAACCTTGAATTATCAGACATAGTTTCTATTGATTTGATAGATTAAAGAATGTCATTTCAGTGAGCATTCACTCATAAATATTTATTGAGTTCCTACTATGTGCCAGGTCCTGTTTTAGATGCATAAATGAACAAAACAAAGATCCCTGACCCTGTGGAGTACCATACATAATAAGCAGAATGCACAAGCAAACGATCCAGTGAGTTAGAAGGTGTTGGGTGCTCCAGCATCTCTGCCTTTGAAATGGGTTGTCATGGCTGCCTTTGTCACAGGGTCACCAGAATGGGTTTTGGGCAGCCACTGCTTTGTAGGCTCCCTAGTTTTGGCTGTAAGCTTGGCACTCAAGTATCTGATTGGCAAAGCCTAGATCACGTGACAGCATCTTGCTATAAGGACGTCTGGGAAAGTGAGCATATGGAAATTGCAGATTCTGGGATGAATAGCGAGCTCTGTCTCATAAGGTGGGGGATTCCTCAAACACAGAAGCTGAGCAGCCAAAAGGAAGGACACATGTCCACATGCTAGGTGCTTGATTCCCCTTCACAAGTAACCTGGGCAAACCTCAGGGAATAAAGTCCCCCCAAATCAAACTGGACCTGGGAAAGTAGGTACCGAGAATGGCCAGAGGCAGATTTATGTAATCAGATGGGCAGGTGCAGGCAAAAGCCAAGGTCAAAACTTAAGGAGCATGGTCTGTCATTGGGCCTAAGGGAATAATGCAAAATGTCACAGATGTGAAAGCTACATAGCCCTGGACATTAGGAAATTTAGGGGAAATGCAGAGCTGACCTTCATGTGTAGAAGGGTTGTCATATGGAAGAGTGAGTGTATGTGGGTCATATGTATTTTTGGAAACTGCAGGGGGCAAAGCTACATTCATCATGTATTCAAAAAATATTTAGTGAGAGCCTTATATATACCAGTCACTGGTCTAAGCACTGGGGATAGAATAGTGAACAAGGTTCATAAATTCCTACTAATTTAAAACTGACATGCACTGGGGAAAGAAATGATAAAAAGAACCAGACACACGTATTTATAATATAATGTTAGATAGTGCTAGTTGCTCGGAAATAAAATAACAGAGTTAAAAAAAAAAAGAAAAGGGGAAAAAAAGGAAGGAAAAAAAACAGTACAATGGATAAAACAGTGGGAGAAGACCTCTCTGAGATGGTGACATTTGAGCAGAGACTTGAATGAAGGGAGGGAGCAAGACCAACAGATGTCTGGGAGAAGAAATTCCAGGCAATAATAAAAACAAATGCAAAGGCCCTAGGCTGGGAATGCATAGAGCATATATGAAAGATACTGAGAGACTAGTGGAGTCAGAAGTCAATGAGTAGTAGGAAATGAGGTTGGAGACATCATCGTCAACCAGGTATTTAGAGCCTCATAGGCCAAGGTAATACATCTTGTTTTAAAAAAACATTTTTTTAAATGTTTATTTGTTATTTTGAGAGAGAGAGTGAGAGAGAGAGAGAGAGAGAGAGAAAGTTTGAGTGGGGGAGGGGCAGAGAGAGAGGGAGGCACAGAATCCGAAGCAGACTCCAGGCTCTGAGTTGTCGGCACAGAGCTCGATGCGGGGTTCGAACTCACGGACTGTGAGATCGTGACCTGAGCTGAAGTCGGATGCTTAACCGACTGAGGCACCCAGAAGCCCCAACATCTTGTTCTAAATGTTACGGGAAACCATCAGAACTCTTTGGGCTGGAGAATGACATGATTTGACTTACATTTGATAGAGATCATTCAAACAGTTTCTGGGTGGAGAATAGATTATAGGAAGGACAAGTATAGAACCCCAGAGACCAATCAGGAGGCTGCTGCTGTGGTCCAGGACAGAGACGGTGGTGGTGACAGTGGGTGGGAGTTTCAGAGAGATACAGCGTAACTCTGTATAAAGAAAACCTCCTGGTATTATAACTATCCAAATATAGAATGCTCTGGGCGCTACAAAAGAGGCTTCTGCATTAGGAGGAGTTTGGTCTAAAGCAGGGGTCAGCGAATCTGGCCAAATCTGGTCCAGGGCCTGTTTTTATGAATAAAGTTTTATTGGAACACAATCACACTCATTATTGTCAATGGCTGCTTTGGCACTATAACAGCAGAGCTGAATAGCTGCAACAAAAACCACATGGCCTGCAAAACCTACAGTATTTACTGTCTAACCCTTTACAGAAAAAGTTTGCTGCTCCTTGGTCTACAGGAACTTCTCAGGTGCTTAATCCCTTCCAGAGTTTCTATGATTCTATATGTAATTGTTTGCTTAACACTTTTTTTTTTAAGTTTATTTATTTACTTTGAGACAGAGAGAGAGAGCTGAAGGCGTGGAGAGGGAGGGAATGAGAGAGAGAATCATAAGCAGGTTCTGCACCATCAGCGTGGAGCCCAATGCAGGGCTCAATGTGGGGCTTGAACTCATGAACTGTGGGTCAGATGCTTAACCAACTGAGCCACCCAGGAGCCCCATTCACGTAACACTTTTATGTTGTCTTTGTCTCATCTAGTTAATAAACTCTGCATGGGTATGAAGAATGATTTCTGTTTCTCAAATATTTCTCTCTATTACCTAAGTATAAACACTCAGCAGTTTCCTTAAAATATGGTCTTGCTTGGGAGGTCAAGTATAAAACCATCCTACCTTTGTGCAAGAACAAAAAAATGTTCCAACCTCCCAAGGGTAAAACTATTTTCCCTCTAAAGTCTATGCCACTGGCAATATCCATGAGGTAGCTCAGTAGTTGCTTAATAAAGTCATCTTGCTAATTTTAAGAAATGATACATGGGATTAAGGACCAAATGTTTGAGGTCTGAACCTTCCCCTGATAATACAGCTAGGCCAAGAGTAATGGAAACGAGTAACTCACCAGCCAGAGAGGGTGATCCAGTTCTAGGGCTTCTGAAGATGTAAACAGGCCATGCGTTTGGAGAACCGAAGGAATGCCATGCCTGAGTAGTCGAATACATTTCTTTTAATGAATGAGAAGAATGTTTGCACAAGATACAAACCAACCTTTCTTTTTTTTTTTAAGTATTTATTTATTTATTTATTTATTTATTTATTTAGAGAACGAACGTGGGAGCAGGGGAGGAGCAGAGGGAAAAGGAAAGAGAGAATCACAAGCAGGCTCCATGCCCGGTGTGGGGGCCAGATGCAGGGCTCGATCTCAGCACCATGAGATCATGACCTGAGCCGAAATCAAGAGTCGAACGCTCAACAGACTGGGCCACCCAGACGCCCCCAAGAACAATCTTAATTATCAAGAAAACAAAAACAAAAACAAAAACAAACAAAGAAAAACACCCCAGCATGAGTAAGCAGAGGTTCTTCAAAGGAACCTTAACAATAGGTTCAAGATCTTGAAAAGGATGAGAGAACAGGGGGACAAGGGATGAGCAGTGTTGATACTTATTGATACTTATGGACAGTCAAAGTCAATGCTGCTGGCTCTCCAGAAGGCAGGCTTGCCTCTCTTCTTTGCCTCCACCAACAGAAACATCAGATGGACTTCTATTAAGAAGGGTGGGGAAAGGGCAAAATGGGTGAAGGGGAGAGGGCGATACAGCTTTCCAGTTATGGAACGAATAAGTCACGGAGATAAAAGGCGCGGCACAAGGAACATAGTCAGTGATATTGTAATAGCGTTGTATGGTGACAGATGGTAGCTACACTTAGCAGAAGATACAGGGAAGTTGAATCGCCAAGTTCTACACCTGAAACTAATACAATGTTGGGTGTCAACTATACGGAAAATTTAAAAAACAAATTTTTAATGTTTATTTATTTTTGAGAGAGGGAGAGAGAAAGACAGAGTGCAGGTGGAGGAGGGGCAGAGAGAGAGGGAGACACAGGATCCAAAGCAGGATCCAGGCTCTGAGCTGTCAGCACACAACCTGACGCGGGGCTCAAACGCACAGACCGTGAGATCGTGACCTGAGCCAAAGTCCAACACTTAACCGATTGAGCCACCCAGGTGCCCCTAAATTTTTTTTTAATGCATCATTAGGACCAATTTGAGGAATACATTTTTAAAAAATTATTTTATTTATTTTGAGAGACAGAAACAGAGAGAACAAGCTGGGGAGGGGCAGAGAGAGAGGGAGACAGAGAGAATCCCAGGCAGGCGCAGAGCCTGATGCGGGGCTCGAATTCACAAACCATGATCATGACCTGGGCTGAAATCAAGAGTCAGATGCTTAACTGACTGAGCCACCCAGGCGCCCCAGGAATAGATTTTTTTTTTTAATTTAAGTGCTTTAAATCATTTTCAGTTCTCCATCTAATAGACATACCAAAAAATTACCTTAGAGGTAATTATTCAGACAATTCAAACAACAAAAATTCCAAAACCTGCTGTTTTCCATTCTTTGTGTAGATATATTAATGATTATACGAAAACCCTAAAGCAATTGTGTGCCTCTGCAATTGCCTGGGCCCTTCATTTGGGCAGTAGCAATCACTGCAAAATTATCGCTTTGCCTTGTATGTTTAGTGATACATTAGAGTGACCTCCTTGATTTTAAACAGTTTTGTAGAGTGTTAATAGGACTATTGCATAAAAACTTACTTCTGGAGACTAGCCTTATAAATTCTTCCTAGAGCGCCCTTCTTCGAACATATCTAGGCTCATAGCTATTTGGCATGTGACCATTTATGTATACACACCCATGCTTACTCAGTGCTCACGTATCGCTTGAGGCAGATTAATCTCGCTAACCTCTACAGGCTGCATAGCAAGGGATAATACCAATGCCACCTTACGCCTTTGTACGTAGGAGAGGCAGAGCGCTGGTGAAGGAGTTGTACAACTTCACCAGGCAGCTTGGGACAAGCCTCTGGACATCTCAGAGCTTCTGTTTTTTCCATCTATAAAATGGAAATACTAATATACACAGGTACATCACTAGAACAGATTATTTCAGCATCACAATTGTGAATGGACTAGTTATGAATGGATGGCTCAGAGAGGATTATTATCATAAAATACCATGTCTGAGATCAGATCCCAGACTTCCTTGGAATGATTCTATGTCTGGGGAAGAATGTGGTCATTATCAGTTATGATCTTGGTAAGAAAATATTAAGCGTCAGTAATTATGAATGGCAAGATTTCATTACTAATATAAGAGACTCTGCAACAGGTCAGAACCATTCTCTTACAGAAAACTATAATAGCAAACTCCTTTAATTATACCTCTTTTAAAATTTGGGGTTCTAGTGGCCACATTCTCTAAATTCCAAGTCAGGATATATAATTTGACCTAGGATTTTTGTCCTGTGACCAAGCGTAAGAGACATTGTGTGAGATACATTTTGGGCACCAAATTTACTGGAATTTCTGGGACTTTTTTTTTTCCCATGGGAAAGAATCAGAATATTTGAAATCTAGAAAGTTCCTGATAATCAAGGATTTATGGACATGATACTCAGAAACAGTCCACAAATGCCCAATTTTGAGAGGTAGGGTTCAACTTTATTTTTATTTTTTATTTTTTTAATGTTTATTTATATTTGAGAAAGAGACACACAGAGCACAGAGCAGGGGAGGGGCAGAGAGAGAGGGAGACACAGAATCTGAAGCAGGCTCCAGGCTCTGAGCTGTCAGCACAGAGCACAATGCGGGGCTTGAACCTACGAACGGTGAGATCAGACCTGAGCTGAAGTCGGACGCTTAACCGACTGAGACACCCAGGCTCTAGGGTTCAATTTTAAATGCAGAAAAATCAGCTGTATCTAGGTTAATACTAATTTCAATGAGACAGATGTGCTTTCTAGCTAGCAAATTAAATTGCCAAAAAAAAAAAAGGCAGTAAAGCAAACACTCCCTTGATCATCAAACGGTTCTCTCAGAATTTCTGTCAAAGTAACCCTTCTGAATCCTGTGATCCAGCAAAGGCATTACTTTCCTTTCTGATTCACTGCAGTTTCTGGAAAAAGGGGGTCTGGGGTGGGAGGTGGAGAGGGTACAGGGAAGGAATTTGAAAAAGTAAGAAGCTTGGATGGCAAACTACATCTACCGAAAATTCTAGAACATGTAATGAGTGGCATTACTGCTTTCCTCAGTTTGTTATAAACTTTGCAAAGTTTGGTTTCGAATAGCATTCGGGCCTATCGGATTTAGGAGGGGTCAAGGTGGGGAGGGGAAAGAGGTGAAAATTATATTTTAGCAAACACATGGAAGGAAAAAGCTACAGTGTTTGCATGCAAAATTTAGTTTCCAAGTAACCAAGGCAAAGAGGAAAATATGATGAGTTATGCAACCTCTTTTTTTCTAGTAGAAGCGAACAGGCCAATTATTCAGGAGAGACAAACCTTTTCTGACACTGAGCTCTGAAAATAATTTGTCACAGAGGTTTTTGTATAAAGGACCTTGAACAATTTAATGGATGATATTTTCCAGTTAGGAGATTTTACATATGTATGAGAGCTGAGCTGTTAGAGAAATGCTCTTTCGTGCCGGATAGGAAAGACAGAACTTTTCTCTCTCTCTCACACCAACCCCCCATGAGCAGACACCTCCAGCCTCGTCCACTCACACATGCCTTCAAAGAGTATGTGGCCCACACGGGCATGGCCGCAAAGAAATCACAACTGCGCCATCACTCATGGCTCTCCAGCGAGGTGATCGTGCTGTGCCAGCAGCCTACATCTTGGAAGTGGGATTTGTAGCCGCTGTTTTGTTTTGCTGTCTGTTCTGCCACCCTTCCTTCTATTGGGAAGTTAAAAAATAAATAAATAAAAATAAAAGCTCGGGAAGAAAGGTGCTCGTATCATTACTTCTACCCAGCATGGTTTGTGGCTGGAGTCCTTGACCTGAAGGAAAGGTCTGGATCTCCATGCTGTGATCGTAAGGGAGCAGAAGAGTGAACTAAACATGAGATATGCTGGCAGCTATAGATGAAAGTCGTAAGTTCAGTGGGCTCTGGGTGTTATTAAAGCATGACACCTTCATAGAGAGAAAGATTAGGGTGATGGCATAGAGGAATGTGCTTCTCAGAATGCAACCTTCAGTGCTTTACTGCTTATTAAAGACCTATCCAAACAAAGCCCAAACAGGCCACTGAATGGTGCTTTGGTAGATTGATGTTGGGCTGGATCTTACATTCTGAGATTTCAAAGTTCCTTTGAAGTTAGCATATTAGGAAATCACTTTCCAAATTACACCACTGTACGCTTTAGATGTTCCCTAAAAGCTCTGGAAATAGAGTTGACTAATTCAGTAATATTTTAAAAGGAGGAGAAAAAAATCTTTTTTTTTTTCATGACAAACACAAAAATAGTAACCTTCCATAACTAATGAAAAAAACAGTATGGAAGTCACATGGATTGGCCAAAGTTGTTCTATTTTTCTTCTAAAGATTCATTCCTTTCAGAAGTTCATAATAGTTCTGTTCCCTTAATGTGGCTCTGTATCTTAATAGTCTTAATATTAGGGTAATTCTGTAAAATATTAAAATTTGACTTGTCATTAAAGTAGCCGTTATCATCCTGGATTTTGCTAATAACACTTTGGTGACCTTTCTGTCTGAGAGATCAGACGTCCTCAGTAAGAAGAATTAGTCTTCTGCTTCCTCTCAAGATCACTCAGGTTGACTTGAGGACTGGACTGTGTGAGGCCTGGAGGACACAAAGGTGAAGGAACAGTGTTCTGTCCCCAAGTCTCTCAGGGATCAGATCCTGACTCCTGCCACCAAATGGAAGTCACCAGCTTTCCACAGGCATGAATGTGGAACCCATACTGAGTTCCTCGAGAAGCCTTCTTTACCACATCAGTGCTTCTTAGAAAAGCTAAAAACAAATCATGCAAAAATAAATAAATAAAGTAAAAACGCATCAGACTCATTAAAGAGTATGTAATAGAAATGCGCTGCTATTTTAAGGTAGCTGTAGCATTTGGTTGCAAATCTAATGACTTTTCGTGTTAGCACATCTGTGTGTATTTATAAGCCCATCTCAGCACAGAAACATGCGTCACAACTGATCCCTGGAAAGGAGTCGAGGTTATGGTGTGGGGGATGAACATGAACTTCAACTACAAGATGAAGCTTCTTAAAAGGTCAGTGGGGTGGAGAATAGTAATCGTTCCAGCTGAGCAACTCTCCACAATGTATTTTTGATGCAATGACTAATTATTGTGATTATTTTCATCAGCCAAGGCTCCTTTAGAGCCAAACATATTCATTTTCTCTTTTCATCCCTAAAAAGTATTTCAAGCCTCGGAGGAATTCTACCTATACTTAGGAAGCATGCTCTTGGATGCCTCCACAAATGGCGGGATACCTTTCCTCCCCCCCCACTCTTCTGTCTGTGACAAAGTATTTCTCTCTTCTTTGTACCTGCTCTAAAAAGCCAACTGGAGCTTAATGAAAACAGCACTTGACTTGACAATATCCTCACCCACCCTTTGAGGACTCCTGTCAAATAACTGTGCACACAGCCTTGGCCAGTCAGCTATCATTTAGTGTGATGAGCTGACATCATTTCAATAGAAAGAAGTGGTAAGTGTGGAAATAGGAGGGTCTTTTCAAAATTATGTTTAGTCCCTGAGAAATTACTGTCTGCAGTTTCATAGTCTTACATCAAATGAGCATTTATCAAAAGAACTTGCAGAAGAGAGTGGTTTGGGAGCTGACACACCCCCAAGGGTGTAGGGATAGGAAGAATGAGAGACTCATAGAATCATTAGATATAAAATATCACTCGTTACCCCATCACCAAAATAATTGCCTAAATTCCTATAATTTCTTAAACTTTTCAGTGGGGCTCCACACATACTCGTGTCTGCTCTTTGTCTACCTGGAGGTGATGCACCTATTGAATTTGAAACCAAATGAGGATAGCTGAAAAACATGCTACTCAAGACATGACCCCTGAAGAACGGTGTAGTTTTCCTAATTGTGAGCCATCTGCATTACCACAAAGACAAACACGAAGATTGAGCCTTCGGGAGCAAAATAAAGAAAAGATGGGGTGTGTGGGGGCTGCTGGGTGGCTCAGTCGGTTGAGCTTCCAACTTCGGCTCAGGTCATGATCTCGCAGTTCGTGAGTTTGAGCCCCGTGTCAGTCTCTGTGCTGACAGCTCAGAGCCTGGATCCTGCTTTGGATTCTGTGTCTTCCTCTCTCTCTGTGCCTCCCCTGCTCGTGCTCTGTCTCTCTCTGTCTCTCAAAAATAAATAAATGTTACAAGAAAATTAAAAGAAGAAAAAAAAAAAAGAAGAGATCAGGGGCATATCAACCAGATTGGCAGATTCTGTCTCTTTCTATTTCTTCCCCAAATTTTAATTAAGAAAAAAAAAAAAAAAGCAAACAACTGTCTTGGCCTGTCTGTGCTGTTTGAGCTCATGTTGTGGAATTCATCCACGTTGTTTGAACTCATGGTATTATTGTCTGTTATTCACTCAAGCAAATATGTGATTAATTTTATTTTTCAGGCTTTGAACAAAATCTTTGGCAGTTTAAAATGCGTAATGAGTGAAAGATTTGGGGGACCACCTCTCTTTTCACGTGAATTATTTCTGAGAATAATCATGCACCGGAACCAAACTTGGTTTGCCAGAGCCAATGTAAGTACATCTAAACACAATGCGTTCATTTGGGCAACAATTTCAAAATTCAGAACTCCAGAATTTTGTAATGTTGGGACAGAGTGGAAAATCAGTAACTGGAGGATGTTAAGCTATCTGCCTATTCAATAAAAATGTGCGAAACTAGACAGAGAATTTATGAGCACAGATTTCAGAAAGTTTGGCTTAAAATGGCACAGGAACCCACTAATATCTCAGAGACGACTTAAATGTCAACATATTTTACACTGTCTTCACTCATAATAGCTCCCCTTATACTCAAATTATGGCTATTTAATGCTTAACAACTTGTAGTTTTGAAATGTCTTCGGTCTTATCTAGCGATATAACAAGGATCTACCATTATGAGTTTCCTTGCAGGCATTTAGGAAACAAGCCCCAAATAGAGTCTTCATCTTTGACCGCATAGAATGTCTTCATGGAATGGTTATAGTGGTAATTATTTTTATTTATTGTATTTTCCTGAAAGTGCTTTCAATACATATTTCACATTTCATTACTCCACGTCACAGCGTAGCATCATAAACGGAAACACTTATTATATAGCACGAGCGCTAAATATCTCCATAAAATGGGAAGTCTTCTTTAAATTACACTTTGTGAAGAACTATTTTCCTACGCCTCTCTACATACCACCTTGCATAACTCAATTCTTTTTCATTTTAACAGTAATTTGGCTTTTCATAAAATCTTAAAAGTTGGGAAGTCTGTTAGTTGGAAGGGTTGCGTTCAGCTAAACCAGCTGCAGAAAATTTGACCAACGGTAGCTTCAACAAACAGGGCATTTACTGGGCCCTGACACCTTCTGTCCATCCTCTTTAGCAAATGGCCTTTGTTTTCAGTATCATTGATGCCCGTTGGGCTTCCCATTTTCGTTGCATGATGGGAGAGAAGGGATGATTGAAGGACAACAGGTGAGAGGCCTTACTGGTAGGCCAGCTGACTCTTTTTTCTTTTTTTGTAGAGCTTTAATTCACATTCCATAAAATTCATCCCTTTAAAGTGTATAAATCAGTAGCTTTTAGTATATTCAGAAGGTTGTGCAATCATTAGATTCTAGAATGTTTCCATCATTTCCAGAAGAAACCCGTACCCATTAGCAGCTAGTACCCACTCCCCACCCCTTCCCCACGCCCCTGGCAACCACTCTCCCCTTTCTTTCTCTCTGCCTCTTCTGGACATTTCATATAAGTGGAACCGTACAGTATGTGGCCTTTTGTGAATTATGCTTAGCATCATATTTTCAAGGTTCATCCACTGAAGGGAAGTATCAGGACTCCATTCTCACTTATGATCGAATAATATGGATATAACAGAGTGATATGTGGACATTTGGGTTGTTTCCATTGTGAGCTATTATGAATAATGCTGCTATGAATATTTTGTGTACAAGTTTTTATGTCAACTCATGGTAACTCTGTGTTTTAGCTTTTTGAGGACTTGCCGAACTGTTTTCCAAAGTGGCTGCACCATTTTACATTCCCAGCAGCAGCGTACAAGGGTTCCAATGAGTCTTTCTCTTTTATTTTTATTTTTCTTAACGTTTTTTATTTATTTCTGAGAGGGAGAGACACAGTGTGAGCAGGGGAAGAGCAGAGACAGAGGGAGACACAGAATCTGAAGCAGGCTCCAGGCTCTGAGCTGTCAGCACAGAGCCTGATGTGGGGCTCGAACCCACGAACTGCAAGATCATGACCTGAGCCAAAGTGAGACACTTAACCGACTGAGCCACCCAGTTTCCCCGAGTCTTTCTCTTTTAAAACCTGTCTCAAAAGCCTCCCTCACACTCCCTTTCTGCAAACGTCTCACTGACCAGAACTGGGTCATGTGGCCCTGCCCATCTTCAACTGAGCGTGGGAAATCGGGCATTCCAGCCTCCACTGTAGAGAAGGAAAAGGAAGTTTGCATCTCTGTCTGCTTTGGAAGTGGTCCCGGTCATCTTTTCTGATAGGAAATCCCCTTTTCAAAACCCCCAACAGAGGGGCATCCCGCCTCTGCTTGGGCACTGCCGGTGATGACTCTTATCTCCAAAGGGAGTCCCCACTCCACATTTGAATGGATCTTATTATTAGCCCTGCTTGTGTACTGAATAACATATCCGATATTTTCTTTTCAGGAAGAATAAAACAAAGGGAATATGGGAATGGAAGTGAAATAGAGTCATTAATAATGCAAATGTGATGTTCCAACTATTATTGCCTAGCTCACAGGAGGGCTCAGTAATTGTCTCCCCCCGCAACCCCTACCCCACTCCACCATTCCCTTCTTCCCTCTATAATGGGATGGGTAAGACAATACGTTTTGTTGTTCTGTTAAATTATACATTTCCAGGGCATCAGGGATGGTGTTGTCTAATTGACTTCGGTCCACACCTGCTACAACTTAAAGTGAATGTGAGCATTAATGATTTCTTTTCCTATGGAAGAGAGGGAAGACACCACTCACAGACCTCGCCATTGGATTATAAGCATGCTGGGTGCTTAATGAACTGCTGAATAATATAACACTTCTTTAGTTCTTTAGCTGCCTCATGATTAAATGCTATAAATATTTATGATTTATTACTGATGCTTTGGATAGATTAGGCTTTGGAAGACTCGTGGATCACAGTAATTCTAAAGGAAAATAAGAAAATAAAAATTATATTAAAGCTGTTTATTGACGATGCCTCTCACATGGGTTATGCAATTTTTCAGAAGCTGGTGGAGGCACAGCTATTCAGCAGCAATGCCATTTAAATGGTTTCCTTTATCGTTGATAATTTATTTCTCATAAGAATATATTTATAATAAGTGGCGGTTAAAGTTATCACTTTCTACCAAGAACACACTCACCTTTGAAGGTTCTGGTCACGCCGCAAGAACAAAGACTCAGCGTTATGTTGACTGCAAGTGTGTGCCAGCCAGGGACCGATTCCTGGGGCTCTTTTCCCCAAAGTCGGGATACGTGTCTCAGCGAACCAAGGTGTGCAATCTACGCCATCGGCAGCAGCTGCATCTAATGACCCACTTGCAGAACTTTTTGCAAACTACGTTTTGCAAACTACGTTTCCGTAGTTCTGCTCTAGACAGTTAGTATCCGAGAATAAGCATTTGCAGAAGGTGCATAGCCATGCTTCGCGGGAAGCTGTGGTGTGGACTCTGAATTCAGATAACCGGATCTGGTTCCTGAGTCCATAGAGCTTCATGGCCCTTAGCCAGTTATACGACATCTCTGGGCTTCAGTTTCTCCATGGAGTTACCGTGAAGATTGAATGAAGAAATATATGTGAAGCACTTACTGATAGCAAGTGCTCTGTTAAATGTCAGGTTTATTATCTCCATCAATAAGAATCAGAAGCAAACCTTTTGAATTACAATAATACCTAAGAACAGAGAAGATATCTCTGAACGCTGTACTAGATAGCTTATTGCTCAGATAGGAGGAAAATGTAACATATAAAGAAAAAGAGGAGTGTTAAAATGTTCTTCCTGAAACTGATTCTGTACCCTAGTGTGTGTATGCAGAAGGAAATGATTGAGTTTGACCTTTTCACATATCTCATTGCATCTTTATATCCATCATTCAAGGTTCTAGTTATTCTATTTAATTTTTTTTAACATTTATTTTTGAGAGACAGAGACAGAGTGTGAGCGGGGGAAGGGAAGAGGGAGAGAGGGAGACACAGATTCCAAAGCAGCCTCCAGGCTCTGAGCTGTCAGCACAGAGCCTGACACGGGACTCGAACCCATGAACCGTGAGATAATGACCTGAGCCAAACTTGGTTGCTTAACCAACTGAGTCACCCAGGAGCCCCTATTCTCTCCATTTTAGTATAAATATGAGGAAGCCACACCCTTGAGAGACGAAACGATTTGCCCAAGAGCCCAAAACTAACTAGGCAACAGAGCTAAGATTTGAACCCAGGTCTTTCAATCAATTTATACACAGAGTGACAGCAGGGATACAGTTTTGTTTTGTTCTGTTGTAAGAAAAGGGAAGACAAGTTCCGGGGTGGGGGAGGGGAGGACCAGAAAAGAGCACCTTTGTATAATTCTCAGTGAAGGTGAAGGATGGGTTCTTCTCGAAAAAGGGTCATCCCAGCCCTCCTGTGGTCCAAATATCCATCACGTGGTTGCAGAGCAGATCTCTTTTTTCCTGGGTTTCCCAAACTTCTTTTAAGTATAGAGCTCCACTGATCGTGAGTCACAAAGGCAGGGCGCTCAAACAAAATTACAGCTTCTTTTTACCGGATAGGTGTAGCCTGAGCAGAGCCTAAGAAATCTTTGCATTACAGGCTGAGGTATTATATACTATTACATTTACTCACACCATTTAAGCAGAGGATAAAAATTTCGCAATGTCTAATATGTTAATGCCAACAAAGAAAGCAAAAGACGGCTGGAAATGTGTGACTGACAGCTCAATGCTCTTAGCGAGTTAATGAAGTCTCTCCTGCATGCAAAGCCATCTCGTGTACCAAGGCTGAGGTCAGATATTCGTGGCACTGAGGGAATGTCATCTATTTCCTTATTTGAAAAAGGATTCTTAATACCCCATCATTCCCATATCTCCCTAGTTTTGCCTCAGACCAAAAGGAATTAGATAATCATGTCGCACACTGAGAAGAGAACATTTATAATACCCACGAGAGTAAAACCTTTTCAGAACCAAATGGAAGGCCACTCAGTCTCTCTGAAACATGAAGCCGGAACTGGAGGGAACAAAAAAAGCTAGCAAACCAACCTGGCTTTGCTATATCATGCTAAAGGGCCCCTGGGTACAAGTTCATAATTGTTCCAAGAGGGGAAGTGTATGGTGACAAGTAGCATTTATTAAACATTTCGTATCTGTCATATATATCATATATCTCTTTTGCTATATCTATCTAAACACTATATCTGGTTTACTCCTGCAAACAGGACCATGAGGTAGAAAATATCATCCTCATATTAGAGATACAGAAACTGAGGTTTGAAGAAGGCATGGAAATAACTTCAGGTCACACAGACACTAAATGGCACGGTAGGGACGGTAGGGACACAAACCCAGGGCCCTCTGTCTATGCCTAGACTCTCTTCAATTTTCAACGTCTGCTTTCTACAACTCTTTTGGAATGTAAAATACCATCCCCCACCTTTCATCACTGAGAAGCATTAATAGTTATGTTTTGCTACATAACAAATTACTAGAAGCATTGCAGTGGCTGAAGGCAACATGCACATTATCTGTGAGTCAGGAACCTGGGCATGACTTAGCTGGACCCTCCACTTCAAAGTTTCCAGCAAGATTGCAACCAGGGTTTCAGCCAGGGTTGGGGTCTCAGCTGGGGCTCGACTGGGGAAGGGTCTGCGTCCAAGCTCACATAGGTGTTGGCAGCACTCAGTTACTTGCAGGTTGTTGGACCGAAGGTCTCAACTCCTGAGGGCCTCTATCAACCAGAGGCTGCCCTTAGTTTCTTGCTACATGGGCCTCTCCTGTGGTGGCATACTTGATCAAAGCCACTGAGAGAGAGAGTCTGCTAGCAAGATGGAAGTTACAGTCTTATACAACATAATCACAACGATGACATTCTAGCACCTTTGCCATATTCTGTTGCTTAGAAGCAAGTCACAGGTCCTGCCCACACTCAAGGGGAGGGGGTTACACAGGGATATGGAGAATAGGAGGTATGGAGGAGGGGTACATCTTAGAGTCTATCAGCCACAGAAAGGTGTCAGATCTCCCATGGTTTCCTTTCTATCTCCACTGACTCCACAAACTTGTCATAAAGCTCCTTATCCAGAACCACAGAAAGGTTTATAATTTTTAAAAAATATTTTAAAATCCCACCTGCGATGTTTATTTCACGCTGGTTGTTAAATATGTTATTATTTATTTCTTAAGACATGGACCTTAATTCTAATTAGTTGCATTATCACCTTGCTTCTAAGAAGCCAGATGAGACCCCAGGGAAGCGTGCATTTAGTGGGATCAGCAGGGTCATGGAAATAAATATACGGCATCAGTTCTAAACCCTGTGTGTGAGCTCTGGCAGGCTTCCAGCCCAGACCCTCCTAGGTCACGCAAAGGTTACCTCTGTGGGCAATGCAAACAGAGAAGTCCTACAGACACGCTCTAGCACAAGGCTTCTGGAGGACTAAGGGTGCAGGCTTACAGTAAATAAGAGAACAGAATACATACAATGTGCAATGGGTCATGGCGATTGTAATCATCATTGCTTTTTAGTGTCTCAAACCCGGTTGTACCATTGGAATATAGCCTTCCTGAATTATAGCAGCTTAAAAAAACCTCTTCATCACTATCACCACATACATATGTCTGTGTGTGTATATATATATATATATATATATATATATATATATGTATGCATGACACCCAAAATTTAGCACCATGAATTCTCACTGCTGCTGCGAAACTGTGTTTCTTCTCAACCCTCTTGACGTACACTGCATCCAAAAGAGGCTTTGGAAATCTTCCAGAGCCCAGTTACACTGGGGGGATGCCAACCCACCCATCTTCCGTCTCCCTATAATTTCTTCAATAACTTCAGCGTAGAGTGACATTGGTTTACCAAGGAAAAGCTAACAGATTTTTTTCTATAAATAACTGGTTGGCTGTGCTGTGGTGACAATTTATATAATAGAACTCATGCTTAAATAATAAGGTAACAGCTTTGGACTGTGAATTTTAAAATGTTTTATTGAAATGTAGACTGATTAACAGGCAAGATTCTTCTTCTAATTATTTTAATTATAGACTCTTAATGACAAGGAGCCATAGAAATAAAAACACGTTAAAATTACATTTTTAATGAACTGGCACCCGGAAGCCCCAACTTCTCCAAAGCAAGTAGGGCTAATCTCTTGTTACCTGGAAACAGCGCATGTGTTCACAGAGGTTAAGAAGATGTTCGTTAGGGGAATGGGATTATTTGTGACCCAATTTCTCTGAATGCAAGGAGGATAAAGCAGACATGAAGTGTGGTAAAAAGGACATGGGGCTTAGAGTCAAGAGGCTGATTTCTAGTTCTGGTTCTGGTAAACTGCTTGGGTGTGTGTCCATTTTACCTCTCTTGGCCACCATTTTTTCACATGTAAAAACATGGAAGTCTTAGCTAAGGAGCTCTAACTTTATAATTCTATGATTTAATTGCTCTATCATGAAGAGTGAAACTTTTAGGGAAAATAGAGTAAACATATCTGTCACTAAATATTAATTCACATGCGCACACAGTGATGTCAGCTTTTAGGACGTAGATGGGGCTTTACATGGATTTTTAAAAAAATGTTTATTTATTTTGAGAGAGAGAGAGAGAGAGAGAGCTGGGGAGGGGCAGGGAGAACGGGAGAGAGAGATTCTCAAGCAGATTCTCAAGAGAATCTCAAGCCTAATGCGAGGCTCAGTCTCATGCTTTGTGATATCATGACCTGAGCCAAAATCAAGAGTCAGACGTTTAACCCACTGAGCCACCCAGGTGCCCCTAAAGCACTGTACCAAGTACCATGTACATGTGGGCGGGTAAGGTGGCAATGGAGAAAGGATAGTATTCATCCATCTACCCATTTGGTCATTCATTCCCTAAGCAAATATTTACTTGCTTCCATCAGGGAAGTTCTCTGTGATACAGTAATATTTGAAGAGAAATCTAAAGAGAATGAAAGAATGAGCCATACAGATCATCTTGGGGAAAAGCATTTCAAACAGAGAAAGAGCAAGTGCAGAGGCTCTAAGGTAGGAATGGGCTTGTTTTTGTTCAAGGATTAGCAAGGAGGCCAGGATGGCGAAAGCAAAGTGAGCGAGGAAGAAAGCAGGAAGAGGCAAAGTCGTAGAGCCAGTAAGGAGCCAGGTCATGTAAGGCATTTCAAGAAAACCGATCTTGTGTAGCAGTAGTTGTACACTGTTATCCGTCTTCAAGTCCAGAAAATTACCAGCCAGTCTCCACCAATATCTCTTATCTGCCACCCTCTATAGTTTCTTTTGCAGGAATTTCTATTAGGGCCATGCCGGAGTTTTTCCGTCTACTTTCTGGGTTTTCTAACTGGCATCTCATAGTTTTTTCTAAGTTTTTACTTAGATTCCAGTTAGTTAACATACAGCGTAATATTAGTTTCTGGTGTACAATATAGTGATTCGATGCTTCCGTGCAAGACTTGGTGCTCATCATGGCGAGCACACTCCTTAATCCCCACCACCTGTGTAACCCATCCCCTCCCCCCTCCCCGGGCAACCACCAGTTTGTTCTCCGCATTTGAGTCTTTTCTTGGTTGACCTTGGCATTTCATGGTTTCAATCTCTACCATTCTGTGCTGTGTCCTACATGAGTGTCCTAATGGTATTTTCTAGTTCTTCAATTATCTGTTCAAATATGACCAGGTTGGGACATACCTATTCATTCTGATTTCTTTTTTAAAGTTGATTTCTTTATTTTGAGAGAAAGAGAGAGAGAGTTGGGAGGGAGGGGCAGAGAGAGAAGGAGAGAGAGAATCCCAAGCAGGCTCCACACTGTCAGTGTGAATCCTGACACAGGGGCTCAAACCCATGAACTGTGAGGTCATCACCTGAGCTGAAATCAAGAGGGTTTTTCTGTTTTTTTGTGTTTTGTTTTTGTTTTTGTTTTTGTCCAAACACAATACTGTAAGCAAAGCTGAAGCCATTTCTCCCAGGTGTGAACGTAGGCACAGGCTATGAGATGTCAATATCTGCTGTGGTAAAGGGGAACAGATGTGCCCTGCAATGGAGTCAGGGGGAGACAGAGCTGGTTTTACTGAGTGAATTCAGTGCTTTTGTGGCCTTCCCCACCCATGAAAGGAAAATGATAGAAAGGATTCATTTAACCCCCACCTGGAGCAGTGGAGGCTCTGAACTTGAGTGTCTTGAAAGGTTGGAAATAATGAATCCTATTTTGAGGCAAGGACATGAGTCAAGCAGCCCCCTGGGTTGGCAACAGAATCTTTTTCAATTTCAATAGGATAGGCACTTCTGAACTGCTAGGAAGGAAGGAAGGAAGGAAGGAAGGAAGGAAGGAAGGAAGGAAGGAAAAGAAGGGAGGGAAGAAGGAAGGAAGGGAGGAAAGAAAAGAAGGGAGGGAGGGAAGGTGGAAGGAAGGAAGGAAGGAAGGAGAAAAAAGAGATCTACACTGGGGCTTGGGAAGCTGGCATAAAGTAACCACAACACTGTCAGAGCCTGGGGGAACAGAGAGAGAGAAACAATAAAACCTCCTAACCACCATGAGCCTTCAAACCAAAATTCCAAAACACATGGAGAAAACAGACAAAAATATAAATAGAAGATAAAATTTCATCCAGATGAAATGGAAATGGAAATAAGAGATTGGTATGAAAAAGTCTTTTTAAAGGTATGTTTAAGATCCTTAAAGAGATTAAGGGGAGAATAGGTCTCATAAAGAACAAGAAAAGCTGAAACAAGATAGCCAGACGAAAAAGAACAGTTGGACATAAAAGCGTAACTAATTGAAAATCCTGGACCTGATAAATGCAATCATTGAAATAAGAATCAGAATGAGGGGCACCTGTGCAGCTCAGTCCATTGAGCATCTGGTTCTTGATTTCGCTCTAGTCGTGTTCCCAGGGTCGTGGGATAGAGCCCTGCGTCGGACTCCACACTGAACGTGGAGCCTGCTTAAGATTCTCTCTCTCTTTCCCTCTGCCCCTCTCCCCGGCTCACGTGCTCGCTCTCTCTCTCTCTCTCTCTCTCTCTCTCTCTCAAATAAATTTTTAAAAATGCAAAATGATAAAAACAACACTTAATTTTTTTATTTTGTAAAAAAAAAATTTTTTTTTTAATTTTGTTTTTGAGCATGGCCATTTGTGTTTGGGTTTCTTTTCAAGGAGGCTTGTCTCCTACTGTGATGTGTTTGGAGCCCTGGGACAGGAGGTGGACCTACAAGTGTTGACTTACATGCCATCTTCACTAGAAATCCCTTCTAATGGGATTTGAGACACAAGATAGACCTTAAAGAATTCACAGGCCCTGTGTAGACTCAGTGCAAATATAACCCCAGACCTGAAGTCAGGAATATGCAGAACACATGTAGGGAAATGGGAGGAAACCAATGTGGCCAGAGAGACCAATAGCAGTTGAGACCTAGGGGATCCCAGAGCCGAGGTTACATGTCCTTTGCATGTGCTCCTGTAACAAGCTGTGTGTTAAACTTATCAGTCCTTTTTTTTTTTTCTTGAGAGAGAGAGAGAGAGCTCACACAAGCAGGGGAGGGGCAGAGGGAAAGAGAGAGGGGGAGAGAGAGAATCCCAAGCAGGCTCTACACTGTCGGTGCAGAGTCCAATGCAGGGCTCGAACCCATGAACCGAGAGATCATGACTTGAGCCAAAGTCAGATTCTTAACCGACTGAGCCACCCGGACACCCCAGTTATCAGTTCTTTGTAACTGCTTAAAGGCAGAACTGTGTTTATCTTGTTCACCACCATGTCCTCTCGACCCCTACAGGGCCTGACGTGTAGTAGGTACTCAACAAACATGTGTAGAGTAAGTGAATAAATATTGAGTAGACAAATTAGGGTGTGAAAAGAAATATTGGTCACATGTAACTTCATCAAACGCTAAGCATTAATTTTTTTCTCTTCAGCTATTCAAAACCCTGCCCCTACTATCTTCTCTCAGTGTCTCACAATCCGTCACCCATTCTCAAAATTACAATAAAGATGCTTCACTTCAAAGTCTCCAACTTTTAAAAGTCTCCTACTTCCAGGCACAAAATAAAAGTATTTATTTTCAATTTTCACTTCAGAAACCCCTTTGCGGTATACTCCTGACCTTGGCTTTGGCGGCACCACACTGCCCTTGTCCTGGAGTCTGTGATGGCTGCTAGATTGGACAGCTGAAGATACAAATGCCTCGTAATAACCGAGCATTTGACCAAGAGCCTGAACAGAGACTGACCTGACAAAAGCTGTGTTTTAGCAAATCGGGCGTGAATGTGAAGATGAGGCCAACTAGAAAAGGGCAAGACGGGGGGCAGGGGGGAGTCTACAAGGCAACTGCACCGGACTTACCCTTATGGGTCTTGATCTACAGGTCTTGGTGTTCAAGTGCACAGCCTAGGTTGTCTTTAGCTTATTTTTAGGGCTTCTTTGTTTGTTTGTTTGTTGTTTAGCTTTTCTTCCCAGGACAAGAACCCCAGTGACCGAGACTTTGTATAGCTCTTGCCAGACCCCCTCTCTAGCACTAGGTCTTGTCTCGGAGATCCCAGCCTGCTGTCTGGGGTGCGAGTTGCATGTGAGTGAGAACGACCACCTTCCTCTCTACCTCTTCTACATGCCATTCCCACCACATTCCCTGGGACTTCTGAAACGAGGCCTGAAGACACTGATGGGGCCACCAGCCTCCTTCTAAATACTCACCCCCTGCTTCCTCGGTCCGGCGCCTTCTTTCCCCAGAGTGCCTGGGAGTTGTTGCTTGGTGCTGCCTCCCTGCTTTTTGTTTTGGTTCCTGGTTTTGTTCCTGGTTCCTGAGGACCATGATGCCTTGCATGCCTTGCCTGTTTGGGGCTGGGACAGAATGCGGTGAGTGGGACTTCTTGGACTCAAGTCCTAGAAAAGCTAGAGTGGCAGGCAGGTTATCTAAAGAATAGCTCTGGCAGGGAGTTCCTGAGGTAGCAACCCACTAGCAATCTTGGGGCACAAGGAGATGATGGGTGTTTTAAATAATACAAAATGCTAGTTATCCAAGTGGTCTTATAGTCAGATGACTTGGTGGTTGACTCCATAAAGCTAGATTGTAGCTCCAGAAATACCTACTGAGTTAGGACTGATCATATATTTTTTTAACTTTTTAAAAATGTTCATTTATTTTCAAGAGAGAGAGAGAGAGAGAGAGAGAGAGAGAGCGAGGGCGAACAGGGGAGGGGCAGAGAGAGGGAGACACAGAATCCAAAGCAGGCTCCAGGCTCTGAGCTGTCAGCACAGAGCCCGACGCGGGGCTCGAACTCACGGAGTGCGAGATCATGACCTGAGCTGAAGTTGGACGCTTAACCGACTGAGCCACCCAGGCGCCCGATGACGGGTCATATTAACAAAAGTAAGGGCTTAGCTTGTAGGTAGGGATCTAAATGGCTAACTCTCTGGATAGGGGCCAACAGGAGAATTAGGAACCAAACACAGCGTGCAGATGGCCTTGCATACACCAGTACCTGTGTATACATGCTTAATATAGCAATACAGCTCATAGATGTAGTAATATAACTCATATTTGGTTTTATATACCCAACTGTGTTAAAGGCGCAAACATTATGAGTCAGAATCTAAAGATCTCTTCTCTTTCTGTAGGTGCTGTCTTCTTCTGAAATTATTGTCCTGTAATAGTGGTGTTCTGTTTTCAGCTCCCTGAATTGCTTGAGAGCTTTTCCCCTAGGGGCTGGCTGGGGATATTACGGACCACCTTTAAAGGCAGTAGTCAACAAATGACTCACCTAGGATGAAGATTTTTCTTTCAGCAGCCCATCTAGCGGAAGCCCCAATTCTCTGCACTCAAATGTCTTCTTACTTTGTGTCTCTGTTCCTTCCTCTCTTTTCTGTCCTAGGTTGTTCTGTCTAGCCCTTGGTTACCTGAGTGACCCCTTTCCCTCTCTCCATTTCTCCCCAATATCTCTTTTAATTTTATTAATGCCCCCAAGGGCAGTTGGGTACCTGCCCGTGGGTTATGCAACAGCCTTGGGGGGCGGGGGTGCCCTGCTGGGAGCTGGGAGTGGGAGGGAACAGCTTGTAACCCTGAGCTCTATTGAGGAGACTAATGTCAGCACCTTTGCTTAACCTGCTCTTCAGAAGACACCCGACGGTGGTGGCTTTTTATTCTTGCTGCTTCCCGATGCATTCGTGGAGTTTGGGTATTTCATCTCATTGAGGTAATTGATTCATCATCTGGTTCAAATCCCCGCATTTCCCGAGTTGATGATACAAGCCATTAGAAAAGCAGGAAGTTGGCTCTGCTACAAGAAACTGACAGCAATTTCATGTTCTTTTCGACTTACCTCATTGTGAATTCTGAGTCCAAAAATCGCTTCCACTCTTCCTGGCTCTGGGTTTCACCTGCCTCGTTTATTTCCCTTTGAATCTGACTGAATGAGTTGGTTGCATTCTACATTCACAGAGAAATTTTTCTCCTTGACATCGGCTTGAATGTGGCCTGAAAGGGGGATGCGTTTTTTTCTCCTTCTCTACCTCCTCCCCTCCGCCCCCTCCTCACTTTCCACTCTGTGCCTCCCAGCACCAGGTCAGTACAGTCTTCTAAAGACATCCTGGCTATTTCAGGAAGTGCTATTCTTATAAACCAAAATGATTTAGTTGCTTTAGAAAGGGAGAGAGAGAGAGAGAGCGAGAGCACCATGATTCATTGATTCCTCCCCAGCTATTCCCTCCTCAGAAAGTGCCAGGCCCTGTGCTAGCTGCTGGCCTGTGCATAACCCCCTCCCACCACCACCACCAGAATAAATGAGTCCTTCTGTTAGGACGTGTATAACTTAGGTGAAATTTCCCAAGCCTCCTGTGCTAACGTTCTCCACTTGGTACTCAGCAGCCATTCATTGTGCCGGTAGTTAATTAACAATGGCCACAACAGAGCCCTTTATTGGAAACCTGGTATCTGGGACAAGAGGTAGGTGGGAAAATCCCATGATAGTACCTGTGTGAACGCAGCATGGAGCAAAGAGTGCATTGGCATTTCCTACAGAGTGTGCTTTCTATGTAATCAAACGACTCCCCCTGGCCTCTCTGAAGCTTGACTCTTCCGTTCACTTCTGTTCATTCAGAGAGTCCATGAGGAATGTGCTTCTGAATTGTCCTGGCTCCTGGGCCTCCCATCTTTGTGCCACTACCAGCTTCCACTCTTGTGTCCTTTATCCGCCTTCACAGTCTGTGAAGGGCCTGGTCCTCCCCTGGCCCTGAGGGTTTTGTGCCTTCCATGGGATTTTTCTTACCTCTGATTATTTTGTGCGCTCCTTTATTCATTTTGCGTGTAGCACCACACCCTCCAGAAGAGACTGTGTGGCATTTTCCTGCTTTCTCACATCGTGTGGGTTTGGACTTTTTGGTTTCCCTTGGTTTTCCAAGTGCTGGGAACATGGCCGCTTGAATTCCTAAGCGGATGTGGTTAGTGGTTCGCCCATCTCCTCTGCTGGAGCCCCAGCACTGGACTTTGCCCCTCCAAACTATTTCCTTGGGCCACCACCTTCCTCCAGAGACCAAGTGGCCCTCTATCTCATTCCCACTGGTCACCTGTGTACTCCAAACCACACTAGGGGACAATTTCAATTTGAGTTGAGTGCCAACTCGTACTGATGCCAGGCCCTGCTCTAGGTGCTGGTGGTCCAAAGATCAACAGGGCTCAGGCCTTAACCTTAAGGAGCTCCTACCTTGTGTGGAGAACATATACACAGACTCAACAATTATAATTTGGTAATTGCTAAGGGCTATGACAGCTACATGCGCCGGGGCTCTGGGAGCAGGTAGAAGCACAGGTGATTCTCCAGTGAAAACACGGGGAAGAGAAGTTAGGTTTTAGAAAGAATGCTCTTAAGCTTTGACATGTCATAAATTCTGGTGTGTAAGTGGAAATGGAATTGGGAGTAGGGGAGGAGGGGAAGGAGAGGCCTCCCGGAGGATGTGCTATTGGAGCACCTTGAATCATGCACACACTGAACATTAAATAATGGAGGATGCACTTACAGCACCCCCTAAAAAAAGAAGAACTTTCCAGAAAACTAAGGAAGGGAAGATTGCTATTGGTGGAGGAAAAACCAAATTGCAAAGGCCCAGCTTGACCTTCAGGGCGACGGGGGGTGTACTGGAGAGTGCAGGGCAACGTACATGGAGAGGTGGATGAGGTCAAGTGAGAGTGGGCAGGTCCTCGGGGAAAGATGCAAGTCCTGGGATAAAGTGTGAGGACCAGGTGAATTTGGGGCAGTGTTTACTCAGAACAGCAGACGTTTTTTAAAGCAATGTGCGTTCAAACTTTTTTTGACTATGTCTCACAGACCAAAAAAAAAAAAAAAATTACATAGCAAACCAATACATGCACATTGAAAATGTACTCTCATTATGCACAATTTATCCTGTCCGGATTTGTTTCCTACTCCATCTCTAAAAATGCCAGTCATGGCTCTCTAAACGTATGACCTAAAGGGCAAGTATAGGTTACAGTCAAAGAGGGAAGCCAGGGTCAGCTCAGTTGGGGAAGCAACCAGAACAGAGAAAACCAGGAACTTAATCAGGAAAGAGAAAGCAAGGCACAAAGTTCGGGATACAGGTGGTGAGGCCAACAAGGGTGCTGGGAACCAGTTTTTACGGTGATGGCTGCACAACATGCAAGTGGGCTGGTTAGCCTAGATGGAGCTCAGAAAGATAGAGAAAAGCCTTATATGTTATTAAGTTAAGGAATTCTGGCTTTGTTGCAGAGTTGCCTCAAGGCAATGGAGAGTTTTAAATAAGTGTATCAGTTAGTTACTTCCGACTAACAAAGCACCCCAAAGCTTAGAGACTTAAAACAACTCCTGATCATTTCTCACAACTCTATTCACTGGCAAGGCAGTTCTGCTGCTCTGTGCTGGGCTCACTATGCACTCGTAGGCAGCCTGCAGGTTAGCTGGGGCCCGTCTCATCTAAGGATGGCCTTGCTCAGGACAACTAGGCTTTTCTACACGTGTCTCCCACGTCCCTCAGCAGGCTAGTGTGGGCATGCTCTTGTGGCACTAACAGGGGTCCAAGAGAGAAGGAGACACGCAAGTGCTTTTTCAAGTCTCTGTTTGCATCAGGTTTGTTATTATCCTCTTGGCCAGAGCAAGTCACATGCTGAGGCCTAGAGTCAGTGTGGGAAGGCACTGTCTAGGGTGTGGGTACAGAGAGGCATGAAATCAGCCTGCACAGTAGAGAAGGTATGAGGTCAGGTTTATGTTTTAGGAAGATCACTTTGGCTGTCTGGATTAGAGGAAGTTAATGCACGGAGGGCAGATAGCAGGATGTTTTAGTGATCCCGATGAGAGATGATGGGTATTCAAACAAAGGCAATAAGGTTGGGGAGAAAGGTATTGCTGGAATTCTAGGGAGTCAAGAAATCAAACCATCTTCCCTCCTGAACTCAGAACCAATTGAGAGATGGACATGTGGGTCAAACAAAAGAGAGCCCATCAGAGAATGTGGTTTTAAATCTGCTACCAAAAAAGCTTTCTCAAACTCTCTGAACTCTGTTATTCTCCCTCTCCCAGCCTGGGCCTTCGACCTTGGGACAGAGAAGAAAAGGGGATGAAATCTTATAGTCTTTCATAGATTGGCTCTACCCAACCAAGAGATTCAGCTGTCAACCAGGAGTTGGAGGGAAAGGCCAGGAATAATATCTAGTAGAGGGGTCACAAATTTTTTCTGTGAAGGGCTGGAGGGTAAATATTTTACACTTTGCAGGACATTCGGTCTCTGTTGCAATTACTCAATTCTGCCAAGAAAGTAGGAAAGGAATTGCCATAGGCAATACATAAACAAATGAATATGGCTGCATTCCAATAAAACTTTTTTATGGACTCTGAATTTTGAATTTTCATGTGTCACAAAATATTCTTCTTTTGATTTATTTTCAACCATTTAAAAAAAAACGTTAAAAACCATTCTTAGCTCGTGGGCTGGATTTGGCTTGTCAACCCCTACTCTAGAGGAGGTCCTTCTGCAAGAAAATATGAATGATGTCAGGAGAAAGGAGTTCCTTCTTATATTAGTCAGGGCCTCTGCAAGTGACATATTTAAACTGTGTACCTGAGGAAAATTTAAGAGATTATTTACTAAGGTGTGCTCAGGGTTTAGGGAAATTAACAAGAGACCCCCAGGGGAGGCAACGTTGGGAACTGCTACTTTTTTCCAGCCTGAGTCATGTATTGGCAAAGGGGACAGTACACAGCAGACCCAGAGAGAAGAGCTATACTGGAGAGGGCTGCTGGGCAGAAGCCATGGCCATTTGGTGGCGGGTCACGTATAACCTGCGGCGATCTCAGGTTACAAATGTTCTGACTTCAGACTCCTGCACTTTGATCCACCTCTGATGCTTCCCATTAGCCAGATGCTAACTGGAAACCAGAGGGCAAGGGAGCAGGTTCATATAATCCATACCCCTGCAGGTGAGCCTCCAGGCCAGGGAGGAGGGTGGAGAAGGATGGAGAGTGGACCTGAAGGGGCAAATGGAGAACGTTCAGCATGTTCCCAAATAGGAACCAACTAAAGGGATGGTAGGGAAGTACGGCTAATAGAACTATCCCTTCGTCTCAAGGGCCTCAGCTCCTCACCTACAAAATGAGAAGGCGAAATAATCTTCAAGACCCAATTCTAACATTTGTTGGTTCTATGATAATGCTCTGGACGTTTCTCACTGTGCGAAGGAAGGGGGTCTAGAAAAGGAGGATCTTTCTTCCTTGATTTCTGGCCCCAGGCCCCGTTCCTTCTGAGGCCCTCACTCCAAGGTTATATACCAGTGTAACCATGACCTAATGAGCCCGATGCTGTTGCTACATCGTAGGAAATGACTTCTTTGATGAGGAGTTCAAGCCAAGTCGGGGGGAGGGGGGACAAGGGGAGGGGACTGGGAGATGGGCCAGGATGGGGAGGCTATTATAATTTATTAGTGTCTTCTTTGTGCTAGACACTTTGCATATGGTAGTATGCATGTGGTAGTAATCCTTTCCAAAACCACGTGAGGTAGTTTTTATGATCCCCAATTTGCTAGTTAGGAAACAGAATTTCAGAGAGGTTAATTAACTTGCCCAAGGCCACACGGTTATTTGGGGGCCAAGTTGACTTAAACCTAGCATCCTTCCCCAGCACGCGGGTATTTTGGCTCCCAGCTCTCACCAGGTAGGCAAACACCTTTCCAATCCTCACAGGACTTGTGTCCTAACCCAGAATGGCCAGCGAATGGTGGAGCCTTCAAAATACCACACGCTCACCAGTCAAACAAAAGACAGCTGAGATGCTCACACAGGTATTTTGGGCCCCCAAAGCCCCTTCCTTTCTAAGTATCAGCTTTCTTGTCTCCAGAGATGGTGGGCAAAGGTCTCCAGTGCCTCTTCCCAGCATATTTTTTAAAAATTGAGGCAAAATTCACGTAAAATTAACCACTTTAAAGTGTGCAATTCAGTGGCATTTAGTACATTCTCAATGCTGCACAACGACCACCTCTATCAAGTTCCAACCTTATAGCGCATCTTGCCTTGTATTTGGTAAATGTTTGCCTACCACACTGGACACTTCATTTCTGGAGGCCACGGTATGAGTCTGCATCATCTACACAGTCCGAGAACACCTTGCAAACATTCCCTGCCCTGCGTATCTTACTTGAATGGGATTCCAGGTACCCTCTTCCCCATTTCTGCTTCCGAGCAACACTTTATTTATTTTAAAAGCAACTTTTTAATGTTTATTTTCATTTTTGAGAGAGTGAGCATGGGGGAGGGGCGGAGAGAGGAGGAGACAGAGGATCTGAAGCGGGCTTTGCGCTGACAATGCAGGGGTTTGAACCCACAAACGGTGAGGTCATGACCCGAGTTGAAGGCAGATGCCTAGCCAGCTAAGCCACCCAGGCATCTCCTGAGCAACCTTTAAAAGATGGATTTGGCATCAGAATCTAGGCCTTCTTCCTGCCATGTACCTTCATTATGCCATTGAATCAAAACAACAAGCTTCATGGTGAAACAGACTCTCTGTCCTATCTTACATTCTTTTCATCCCTTTTTTATCCGGCTGCACATTGCCCGTGTGGATATTAATTTGCATCAAGCTATGGTTACATTTTCAATGTGCCTCCAAATTTATATGCTATTTCTAAGCGAACTACCACAAATCTGAATATTAAAGCTCATTAAATAATTAATTTTTCTAGGAGGCCTTCCACTTTGGAGAACAGTAAATTTTATAAATACAGAAATATGTACTGAGATCTTGGAAACGGAGCTGGATGATATGTGGACGTCTTCAGTGCAGAATTAGAAAAATATGAACACATTATAATGGTTTTTTAGACCACAATCTGTTAGTCAAGAGGTTTACTTTTCTGTTTTTAAAAGAGAGATCCTAATCTGTTTTGTATTTTCTATAAATTATCAAATGGAACGTAAACCTTCCAGTTATTGTTACAGAATGTTTTAGTCTCCTGGAATACTGTAAATTAGACCCATTCGTCATAGGAAAGTTCTGGATTTTCTGCATTACAATTCTACGCAATTTACATGCTATGCAGATCATGCTTCACTGAATACCATCGAACACATTTATTCTTCTTCAAAATTGGCTAAACGCTGCCTTCTTTTCCACTAACTCAATCCCTCTGCAAAGACAGATGTAAGAGTACTCGTCTGTCACGTCGCTGTTGCTTCTTTGCTCCTCTTTGCTAAAACATATATGACTGGATGATGGCAAAATATCTGTGGGGCATCATTTTGTCAAAACCTAATTTAACATCTAGACGATGCTCAAGGTGTGTCAGAGGACAGATGAGGGACTGGAGGCCAAGTGTCCTGGAGGTGGAGGCAGAGAAGGGAACGCCGACACGTGGGGACTGAATTCACTTATATGTCTATGACTTTTTTTTTTAACGTTTGTGGGAGAAATTAACCCAATTCCAGAATAGCACGTCTCATTCCTCATCCCACTGTAATCATCATCACTGCCTATCGGTATTATTGGGACAACTCCATTATTAAAATGCATCGGAGGGCAGTCATTCTAAATCTCTGAGCATCAATTATTCTGCTTGATGGGAAGGCGCTGGTATAAACAGAGGATTATTTATACCCTTAAGACCAGATATGCTGGGCTCAGCAGCCATTTTGCTGAGGAACAGAAGGGATATCGCCTTAGAGCTGGGTAAAGTGAGAGATAGGCTTGACTTTTCTCGGGCAATAGCTGTAGTGATCTGAAAGTGCTCTCTGCAGGAGTAATTTAACTGGGAAAGGGTCCCGGAGCTCAATTAGGAAGCAATCCACCCCATTATCTACAATTCTTACATTGTAAGAACTGTGGAAGCCATGGCTTTGACGTCCAGGGAAAGAAAACGGATCCAAGAAGGAGTAGTCTGCAACAAGTCTTCGTGTTTGGATGGCTGGGCCTGGGAGAGACATCATTTCATGGACCCCCATCCATTTGTCCCATGTGATGGAATAAGTAGCAGGACTTAGTGTAAATAACTGAGGCTCTATAGACAGTTCAAGACCCAACACTTGTATGTTAGCCTAGTGAGCTTGGGTAAGAAAAGCTTTCTAAATCTCATGGTTCTCTTTTGGTAAATGGAGAGAAGATTGCTACCCACCTCACAGAATTGTTCAAAGTTTATGGAAAATCAACAACTCATAGTGAAGTGCTCGGGAAGTGCTAGTTACTCTCTTATTTTTTTTAATTGTTTTAAATGTTTATTTATTTTTGAGAGAGACAGAGACAGAGTGTGCGTGGGGGAGTGGCAGAGAGGGAGGGAGACACAGAACCTGAAACAGGCTCCAGGCTCTGAACTGTCAGCACAGAGCCTGACACGGGGCTCAAACTCATGAACTGTGAGATCATGACCCGAGTCGAAGTCAGATGCCCAACCAACTGAGCCACCCAGGAGCCCCTAGTTACTCTAACTGTCAGTTATTCTCTCCCTACTTATCAGGACCAGGATGACCAACCTGATTTATCTAACCAGTAAGTTATCTAACCTTCTCCTATACTACATGCAAGTTCTTTGATGTTCATGCGTTCGTTCGTTTGTTTTAGAGAGACAGAGAGAGCATGAGCTGAGGAGAGGGGCAGAGAAAGAGAATCCCAAGCAGGCTCCATGCTCAGCACTGAGCCCAGTAGGGTGCTCAATCCCATGACCCAGGGATCATGACCTGAGCTAAAATCAAGAGCCGGAAGCTCAATCGACTGAGTCACCTGGCTGCCCTGCCTATTCTCCAGGTTCTCTGAAAGGGCCTGAAATGCAGTTGCATATCAAGTATCTGGGCAGATCTTATGTACAGGCCTAGGCTCATTTTGAAGTGTGCTTGGTTTTACAACTGGGGTAATGCTTCAATGCACAGACCATGCTCCTTTGGTGCTAATGGGTCTCTAAGAGGTTTGCATCTCTGCTCTGTGTCTATAAATCTCTGACAGATTTTGTTCCTGGTAAGGGGTTTGTCTTGACACTTTCCCAGGTAAATCTCATTTTTCAGTTAAAGATATGATATAGATGCTGACCTCATGTGATACATTTTTACGGTAAGGGTGCTCAATGGATCCTACCTACTACCTGAGCTCATGCCTTTGGGTGGTGCCCTCCCACACTGACTCTGGAAATCCAGTCCCCCGGCTTGTTTGGCCAATGGAATATTAACAAGTTTGATACAAGCAGATGACTGAAACAAGCTTTCACATTAGGCTTGACTCTCCCTTGCTGCTGGGAACTCTTCCTGCACCATGTGAAGAAACCCAGGCTAGCCTGCTGGAGACAGTGACTTGGCCAATAGCTAGCAACAACCTCCACACATATGAGTAGGGCACCTCAGGGGCCAGATGATTGCAGCCCATGAATGGCCCCAGGCACAAGAAGTCCCAGAAGAGACCAGCAGAGACCAGCTGAGTCGGGCCCTAATTGCTGACCTACAGAACAATGAACAAATAAAATGTTGTTGGTTTAAGCCACCAAGAGCTGAGGTGCTTTGTTAACACAAGAGATAACGGAGCTAACAAATTAAAATTAGAAACGCGGTGGCAGACATTTTTGTCCTCTTTTCTGTGCGTCTAGCAAAGGCAAGATGGAACGAAGCAACTTACTAGGTGATAAAAGAATGTGATTCATTTATGGCAAATCCAGAGAGCCTACTTATTCGTTTGAATTGATTCTGGACAAATAATAGAAGTGGGGCCCACATAATTTTCCAAAAGTATGGCGACAGAACCTTCACCTGAACAAAGTGAGAATTTTCAAACGGCAGCAGAGAGATTTTCTGGCAGCAAGGACATGCCACGCTCCTGGGAATAACTCCCTGACATCACATTGTGTCACAGTACCGGTTCTTTCCCTTGGCAGTTAACATGCATGATTACACAGGTGTTTTCAGTGGTTTTTTAAGAACATTGATTTTTGATCTGACGAATGGACGTAACCAAGTGATCGAGTAAAATCTGGAGACCCCGCTGAGGGGTATGGCTGCATTATCTGTATTTATGACAAAGAAGCGAATGGAGAATTAACATTAAAAGGGTATGAAGGACTCAAAATAACGAGGAAAAACAAATGAAATGAATGTATCCAGAACAGAGAGATTGTAAAACCTCCAACTCACATGTGGTTCTGGCCCAACATCCAGATCGAAAATAAAGAACTGTCAATACTTGGCAAGTTTCCCAAACAAAAAACACAAGCCATGTGGAAAAGGAGCTGTGTTCTCAGATTAAGGTAGCACCGAAACTGTCAGGATCGTAGGTGGGGGAGGTGGGGAAGTCAATAAAACTTTTCAGGATTCAGTGGGGGAAGCCAAGACTCCATTAACATCCTCACAGGAACCAGAAAGAAACATTTGCTAAATACTTTGTTCTGAAGGAGACACTGTGGGGATCTGCATTTAAGGCTGGTGGTTAAGAAAGAGAATGGGAGGGCAGAAAGAGGGACACAGATGGGGAAACACGTGGCTTCATTCAGCTTTCTTCATACAATTGCAAACTATAATTACGTTTATTCTAGTGGGGGCTCCTCCTTGAAGTGGAGGAAGATTTTACCTTGGTGGGGGGGGGGATTCAAAAGTTGTTTTAAATTTTTAAATGCTTATTTATTTTGAGAGAGAGAGGAAGCATGTGTGAGCATGAGAAGGGGAAGGGCAGAGAGAGAGAGGGAGAGAGAAACCCAAGCAGGCTCTGTGCTGTCGGCATGGAGCCCAAAGCGGGGCTCGATCCCATGACCTGAGCCGAAATCAAGAGTCGGACGCTTAACCGACTGAGCCACCCACATGCCCCTGTTTTAAAATGTTAATTGAAATACTACAAATGGTAGAGAGGACACTTAACGTTCCTCCCCCCCTTGCACACCCACCACCTAGGACTCACTCTCCCTTCGAGGCACATTGTATCTCGCTTCTGCACTGAGGCGGCTACCTCTCCTCTCTACACAGCCCATGTGCCTGGAGTGAGACACGGGCTCCCACGCTGGCTCCCCAGGTCAGGCACCTGGGCTAGGTTAAGCAACAGGTACATTCTAGCTGCAAGGCTGGTCATGTGACCCCACTAGAGCCGGGGAAATGCCATAAGACTTTTGGGATTGGGGCATGCGCTACCATTTTCTACCCGGCGTGCACTGGTGGCAGACAGCCAGGTAAGGTAGACCATCGCTTGAGATCTGAATCCAGACACATCGGAAACTGTGCTTACCCCGTGGGTGTTTCATTTATAGAAGCCGAGAAATCCCATTTTTGCTTACGTCACTTTATATTAGATTTTCTGTCACTTGCAACCAAGAAAGTACTAACTAGGCATCCCTTATCAGATTTTTCATCCACACAATAGAGGAATTATCTTAGCAGATAATATCTATCTGCAGCCTAGAATTCTGATTTTAAGAGAAAAATGGGAGAGGAGGAACCTTATAATACTCTGAAGCACTACAGCTATTTCCAGATAAACTGCATCACATGCTTGTAATCAATTCAATAACATTTATAGAGTGCCCACTATACTTTAAGTATGTGTTATTTCTTCCCTTCCGCCTCTCCATGGAAGGTAAATGCATAAATCACGTTGAATGCCATTTACGTCATGGGTTGAAGCGCGCCCTTGAGCATGATATTGCCACGGTGATTAGAATCTAGTAGCCGAGAAAGCAATTCAAGTAGAAAACCACCTTCTCATCTCTTAAATAGCATGTGTTGGACCTGTGCGAATGTAGTCTGTGCCTTGCGAAATATTTCCCGATGCTGTGTCTTTAACTAGAGTTATGCAGGCATAAAATATTGTTGTCTTGCCAATTTTCTATTAACGTGAACATACTGGGAATGCTTAGCAGCGATGAAGTACGGAAAGTGCCAAAGAAATTAATGGCTTTGTGCTGTTCTACTGAAACATGTCCGCTAATATTTAAAATTCCGCGTCGCGGGACATCACTCACATCTGCTGACCTAAGCCGTAAGGCCTGGATCTGCTGGGTGGATCAAACCGTTTCTCAAGTCTCTCTCCATTGGACTTTTGTTGCTCCCTTCTGCTTTTCTCCCTCTCTCCGCCCTTTCTCCTGCCTCACCCCGGTTTCCTGGGATTAATTGGGAATGTTGTTCATAAGAGATCAGAAGAGGGTTATACATATGGGGCAGGTTATGGTTTGTCAGGATATATTTCATATTTCTTAGGTTAAAAACAACAAATGTACTAAATATCCATGTCTCGCTTAAAATAGGCATGTGAAGTCTACATTTATTGGCCTGGAAATCCATAGTTTTCATTGTCTTTGAGGGAAACCTTACAGGCCTTGTGCAATGTCCTCACGGTCTTACATCAATGTCACGTTCGAGAACCGCAGTCTGAGCACCCCCCCAACCCCTGCCATCCCGTCCCTCGTTGATGTCTGTCAGAGGAGGCAGAGTGTGGATGTCAACCAGGCCACACATTGACCTACTCAAGGACCCTTGCCATGTCCTTTGTACAGTCCTGTATCACTAGAAACACCAGTATGTGTTATATTCTTTGTTGCTGAAAATAAGGGCATGGTCTTCCAAGGGGATTTATTCATCCATGTATTGTTTCATGCCTACTCTGCATGGTCATTTCACTTCTCCACAAACATCCATTAAGTACTCACTAGGTGCCAGGCACTGAGAGAGGCACTAGAAATATTTAACTCCTACCAAACCTCTCCTTATCAATGCCCTCCAAGTGCCTCTCACTTAAATATCTGCCGGTTATCTTTTACCTACCGCACCCCAACAGCCAGGAATGACAACAGCAATAGCAAGAGCCACAGCAACTGGCTTTTTTCACCTCTGTCTCCCTACCTTCCTCTAGCCTCCCAAGGTGAACACCTCAGTCATTATTCTCAATTCCTCACTCACCAGAATCAATGGTCTATCACATCCCATTATTCGTTCTCCTTCTTGACATGCCTCACATCAACTGACTGTCCTAGCCCCCTCCTCCTGGCCTTTGCCGAGGCCCTCAAAATCTCTTGGCATCTCTCCCTCAGGTGTCTCCAACTAGAATTTATTCGCGTGCTGCTGCCAGAGTTAATTTTCTAAAATACAAATCTGATCAAGTCACTTCTCACTTACAAGCCTCCCTGGCTTCCTACCTACCTTGTAGGATCAATTCCCATCTTCTTCGCATGACCAGGTCTTCTCACCTGGATGCTTCCTGTTTTCCAGCGTCCTCCCCCGGTGTTCTTTCCCATACATCCGCTCTCTCACCTCACCTGGCCTGACACATACACCATATGCCTCTGGGTCTTTGAACGTGGTGTTCTCTGTTCCTCAAAGGCCCTTCTCTGCTTGGAGAGCTTTTATTTTCTACTCGTCCTTCAAGAGTCAACTCAAGGGTCACTTGGTGAGGCCTGCTCTGGTTTCTTCAGGGAGTCAGTGCTACTCTTCGTGCTCCCAGAATCCTTGAGGCATATCTTCACCGTGCCCATTTCATAGCCAGTGGTGATGTTTGTTTACATGTTGATCTACGCTATAAGCCTGTGAACTCTCTAATATAACTTGTTCCTCTCGGGATTCCCAGCATGTAGCATAGTGCTCGGCTCACAGTGGGTGTTCATGTGGTGCCGTGTGAGAGGCAGAGAAGTATAAAGCGTGTTCTCTATCCGTCCCTCTCCCATCAGAAAGGTGCGATATGATATACACATTCTTTGTAAAAAATTAATTAGCAGTGTGTGATGATAAACAGGCTGCTGAATGGCGTGGTCTTACTGATTTGGGAAAGGAGAAGTATGGCTTGGGAATGGAAATCAAGGAAGGACTTGATCTGGATCCTGGAGAGTTGCCATTCAGTAGGTAGGGAGTGAGAAGAGCAGAGACAGAAAGGAAAAGAGAAACACGAGCTAATGTACAAAGGCAAGAAAGCACGGGGCATGCTCAGGGCTGGAAGGGGCTGTGGCTTGAAGGGGTGGGACCAGGCTCTGAAGGCCCAGGAACGTCGGGCTCAAGGGCATGGACTTTGTCCAGCAGGCAACCGAAAGTTTTTAGCCAAGGGAGTAAGTGTTGAAAATATGTTAGGATCAATTAGCTGGTGGCATGCCACATGGACTTGAGTTAGAAAAACAAGTTCA
Source organism: Acinonyx jubatus (assembly GCF_027475565.1). Classification (NCBI taxonomy): domain Eukaryota; kingdom Metazoa; phylum Chordata; class Mammalia; order Carnivora; family Felidae; genus Acinonyx; species Acinonyx jubatus. The sequence continues at coordinate 95,188,254 of NC_069381.1, read as the reverse complement.
GAGGCTGTTACACAACACAGGTCTAAGGGAATGAGGCCTCGCCCATGGTAGTGACAAAAGGAATTAGGAGGAGAGAGGCAAGAGCCATCTTGAGAAGGGCACTGAATGGCTAGGGTGACTCCTCACTGGAAAGGAAGAGGCAGGGATGACCCTGAGATTTCAAGCTGGGGAGGTAGAAACAGTAACTTTGACAAATGAGAATGTGAGAGCAAAGACTGTAATTTGAGAGGAGATAGTGGATTTTGTTTGCAACTGGTCACATTCCAGAGACCTGCAGAATATCTGAAAAGAAATGTCCAGCAAGGAGGTGGAGATTAAAAACAATTATTGTGTGGTGGCCAAGAGCACAGGTCTAGCTGGACCGGGTTTGTGTCATCTATTAGGCAAGTGATTTGAGGTCTCAGTTTCCCCATCTCTAAGAGGCATATAATTATAGCACTTACCTCATAGGGTTCTTGGGAAGATAAATGAAATAATTATACATAAAAGTCCCCTAAACACTGTGTCTGGCACATGGTAAGGGCTCAATAAATACTGGCCATTATCATTAATAACTAAAATTGATTAAAAAATTCTTTAGAGTGCAGAAAATACATTTGTTTTATTTATTAATTATGCGAGGTAAATATTATCCCATTTTTTATTTCACAGAATTAAAAAAAATGTTTATTTATTTTGAGAGAGACAGAGGCAGAGACAGAGAGATAGCAGGGGAGGGGCAGAGAGAAGGAGAGAACCCCAAGTAGGGTCCATGCTATTAGCTCAGGGGCTCAATCTCATGAACCATGATTTCATCACCTGAGCCAAAATCAAAAATTGGATGCTAACTGACTGAGCCACCCAGGCGCCCCTATTATCCCATTTTAGTGTGAAAAAACCATAAGTCAGCAAGGTTAATTGATCACGTAACTAGTAGGTAGCACAGCCAAAACTCAAACCTGGATTTTCCGTGCCAAATCCTGTGCTATTCTACTGAACCTGCTGACTCTGATTTCGATGGGTTGGGGGACAGCGGTGGGCAACAGCCACAGGGGGCCAGTCATACAATCTCCAAGCACCACCAAATATCGGGACTGGGTTTTAATGTAAGGTCCTTATTGTCTCAATGACAATCCTGTGTGAACTGTACCAAAGCTATCAAATCCAGCAAGGAATAACGCAATCTTGGAAAGGGGGTCCTGAAAGGGGATTTAGTCTCTGCCAAGAGTTTGTTTGGCTTAGGGATTCTAATGCCCACCTTCCCCTGCCAACCTTACAAGGCTCTGGTACATATTCAGAGACAGGTCTTCTCCTTTAATTTATAACACAGAATGCTAATAACAGTCTGATACCTGTCAGCAAGAATCTCACCCGGCTGGAACAGCTGCCCATAAATCTCACATTTCAAGTGATTCCTCCAACATTAAAAAGATTGGGAAAGCGTGTTGAAGATGAAATTGACAATGAGTTTCTGCCTGGTAGCTGTGAAAGTGGTTAGTGCTGACCCCTTTCTGTCTTTGAATTACTGCTTAGCTTTCTGTCTGGACATATGGAAAGAAGAAATCTTTGGGGAACACTGCCAGATAAAGCTGGCTTACCTTGGATTCCTGAACGGATGGTATGTCTAAGAATAGATTCCAAGGGGAGATGCAGGAGGGCTGAGTGGAACCATAAGAACTGGGCATTTTGTTCACTTTTTTCAATAACTCCTCTGCTTTAAGAAGTGAAGAAAGTCATGGCACGAACCACACACAATGAATAGTAAAGAGTGCTGGAGGAGGGACAGACACTCTTGAGAAGGCTTTGGTGTTGAAGGAATAGAAGGAACGAGATAGCTAGATCATATCCTCCCACCGAGGCATCAAGGTAGGAGACGGGGCTGTTGGTATTACGAGAGGTAGAGATGGGACATTTCAAACCCTAATCCTACCTTGGAATGCCGATTCCATCATGGCCAAGGGCGCTTTTTATTATTTCCATGCCTCTTTTCCCACATCTATAAAAAGGAGTTAATCAAGGGTGTTGCTGAGGTTTAATTAGTTAATACTGTAGAGTGCTTTGAAGATAAAAAGAAGATTATAAATACTCACAGTTAAGTTCTCTTTCAAGAAATAGGGGTTGAAGTTAAGATGTAACAAATCATATGTCCCAAAATAGCTCGGGGGCAAATGAAGGTGGTTTAGCTTTGAGAGGTAACTTACCCTGAAGTTCCTCAGCCATCGCGGCTGGAGAAAGACAAACGATGCCACCCTGTTCCTGAGCTTTTCAGAATTTTGTTGAGAGAACCTGAGAGGAAATAATTGGTCTCCATCAGGATAAGAAAATGAGGAAAGCTAAAGAAAAATAAAAAGGCATGCCAGTGTTCGTAGTGAGTCTCCACTTCGCTGACCCCACACCCTGCAGGATAATCTGGCCCCGAATTCAAAGTGAGCCTGGAGCCGGGAGCTCGGCCTTCACAGCCACACACATGCAAACCAGCTTCCCTCAGATCAGAGTCCTGTGTGTGGTGTCGTTAAACAGGTAATGGAGAGTAGTGAGTGGGAAGAGGCTGTGGGGTTGGGTAGGCCTCGTCTCTGGTTTGCCTCAACGGCCTAGGGCTGGGATGCTGAGCAAGTTCCTTTACTTCTTTGGAACCTCGATTTCATCCTCTGTGACATGGGGATCGTTCCTTCCTTCCGGGAAATAATTATGAAAATTATTTCATAATTTGTATGAAATAGCTGGCCTACAGTTCCTGACTTTTTACAATTCTTTTCACCTGATTTCTCTTCTTCAGCCCAGACTGCCTTTCTCAGAAGCTTCTGAAATAAGCAGGTCCAGGATTATTGTTTTCAATTCAGAACTGTTGGGACCGCTTTCCATGTTTTCACTGGAGAATCGAAGAGCTCATTCCTAGTGTGAAACAGCATTCTAGGAAGGAGACTGTTTCAGCCAAGGTTGTTTCAAGGGGGAAACTCAAGTAAAACACACACGCACACACACACACGCACATGTGCCTGTCCTAGATTAGTTTTTTAAATCCCACTTCTCAACGCAGCTTTTCTTTTTTTTTTAATTTTTAATGCTTATTTTTGAGAGAGAGAGAGAGAGACAGAGCGTGAGCGGGGGAGGGGCAGAGAGAGAGGGAGACACAGAATCTGAAGCAGGCCCCAGGCTCCGAGCTGTCAGCACAGATCCCTACACGGGGCTTGAACTCACAAACCGTGAGATCATGGCCTGAGCCAAAGCTGGACGCCCAGCCAACTTAGCCACCCAGGTGCCCAACGCAGCTGTCTTTCTATTCCACTGTCTTGCAACTGACATCCTGATATTAAATTCCTGACAATGAAGGCTCTCTGAAAACATAACCCACAGTAAAGCGGAAAGGCCTGGGACTGCTAGGTATGAGCTCTTTAGATTGTGTCTCTCATCAAAATGACTGAAGCCCTCTTCACTTGACTTCACTTCGAAGTGACCAAGCCCAGGTAGGCATTCCTGCAGGGCTTTTGTGAGGTAGTTGTGCTCCCAACAAATCCCAACCAAAAGTCCTCACTAAGATCTACAGGTACCTAGAATGGTCAGAAATGGTGGTGCAGGGCAGGGGAGTTTGGAGATTGTGAAGTTGTCTCCATGCCCCTATTTCACTGACAGGGACGCTGGGTTCCAGGCTCCCAAGAGAGGCGCACACAAAATAGGTCAGAGTCATTCACCAGGCAGCTAAATGTCACTCAGCTCTCCACCCGTTCATGGGCCGATCTATCAATGCCTGACCGCTGCTGCAGGAAATAGTCACCAGGGTTTATAGTTACAGCTACCTGGATGTCTAAAAAGCACAAAAGAACAGCTTACAGCTTAAAAAATTAAACTTAAAAAAAATTAGACTTCAAGTTGGAGGTAATGAGTTGGGTGAGTCCTGGAAGTGGTAAAGGACAATGGGACACGTGTCAGGAAGGACTGTAGATTGTAGCACCTGAATTGCAGGGATTACTCAAGGGAAAGCAGCTGGAATCGCCGGTCTCGCCTCTCCTCTCCCAATTCTCTTCAACAGTATCATGGACACCGTCAGCATCAGCATCTTTTGGTACAGAGGACAGAGAGATGAAATGAAGCGCAAAGATAGATGTACATTTTATACTTTTAACATACCCTCAGTGTTTGGCCAGGCACCAATTTTGCCAAATGTGAACCTGCTGCAGCTTGATTTATAAAGGAATTAATTTTAGAGGGAAGACGAAGTGTGCTGACTTCTCTGGTATCACGCCACCTGTTTGAGTTACAGGATATAAGCAGGAAGGAGAGAACAAGCAAGCGAGGGAGGCTATGCAATGCAATGCCACACACCTCGGATGTCCTACCCATCTCCAGGATACTTTGGCACAGAGTGAGGATTGAGACAGCTCAGCTCCTAAAGTCCTTGGCTGTCACCATGGGGAGAGTATGCCTGCCATTCACTGTACCTATGAAGATCAGCAACCTCTTGGGTTCTTCAGCCTGAGTTAAATGAGGCGCAAATTCAAGAGGAAGGACAAGAGGAGAGAAACAAGCCACAACCAGACCATTTCACCTTCTCATTCTCCTACTTCCGGTCTGTCCCAAATCTTTAACTATGTGAGAGAAACAGACGGTCTGCAGCAGAGCCTGTGGCCATGATTTTAGCATGATCTCTTGTGGGTTCCACAGCCTTTGTCCTCCTTGGCCAAGGAGGGGAAGGGGGTGAGCGCCAGGGTGGTGTTAGTCTTGGCTAGTGGTCTCCCTTAGAGTTGTTACACCGCAGATGAAAAACAGACTCTGAATATTCTTGATGTAGAATCACTTACTGTGTTGCCCAATTTCTTTAGTTTCTGTGTTTTCAGAAACAGGATGAGTTTTCATCATCTCACTTTCATCTGTGCTCCAGGGACACTGTCCCACCATGCCATTCTGCAAACACCGTGTACCTTCATGACTGAGTGTGCCTTCATGCCCACACTCATTCTGCCTGGCATCACCTCTCCCATCTCTGCACCTAGCCAGTTCTTACTCATTCTTGCAGGTGCAACTCAAATACTGCCTCCTCTACGAAGCCAGAGTTCCATGGATTTTCCTTAACACTATCCTTATCAAATTGGCGTAGGGCAAACACTTATTTATATGTGTATCTTTTTCACTATACGCTCAATTCCTTGAGGACTTGGAATCTGATATTCAATTTCTAAAAAACATCCCATTACTAGCACACTCTTTGGCATATAAAATATGTCCAATATAGGTTTACAGAATGAAGAAATGACTAAAAAAACCCACAGCCAAAAGTAAAAGGGAACTAACAGGGAAAAGTATTTTCAACAAGTACTAGAAAGAAATGATTATTATCCATAATATATATTATATATTATAATATATATCAATTAATATATATAACATATATTATATATATTTTTTCAGATAATAAGACAAATATGAGCATAAGAGAAAAACAGGCAAAGGACAAGCAATGACAATTAATTGAAGATAAAATACAGATAGCAAATAGAGCTTATGAACATATTTCATCTTCATTATTATCAAGGAGATGCAAATCAAAACAATGAGATAATTTTTTCCTCTATTAACTTGGCAAAGATAAAAACATAAATTTTCAGTGTAGTTGAGGGTCTAGTGAGATAGGCACTCTGGTGAGTATGAAATATAATCTTTCTGGAAAGCACTTCGGATATACATATGGGTAAACCAAAGGTCTTAAAAATGTTTTATATAGTTTGTCCCAGCAATCCCAGTTTTAGGCATCTATTATAAAGAAATAACTACAAATTTAATAAGAATCTATATATAAGGATGACAAAGAAATATTTATAATATCAAAAATTCAAAAATTACATAAATGTCCAAAAATAAGAGTTCAAACATTGTCACCATAATAAACAACCTAACCTTACCCCTAAAAGAAGCTAAAAAAAAATAAAAGAGTACAAACAAAACCCCAAACCAGTCTAAAGAAGGAAGTAATTAAAGATTAGAGCAGAAATAGACAAAATAGAAACAAACAAACAAAAGAAGAGATCAATGAAACCAAGAGCTGATTCTTTGAAAAGATCAACAAAATTGATAAACCTTTAGTTAGACTCATGAAAAACAGACAGACATACGAAATACACAAAACCTCATATAAACAAAATCAGAAATGAAAGAGGAAAAATGACAACTGACACCACAGAAATACAAAGGACTATAAGAGAATGTTATGAAAATATACCAACAAACTGGACAACCTAGAAGAAATGGATAAATTCCTAGAAATATATAACCTACCAAAACTGAATCAGGAAGAAAATTTGAACAGATTAATTACCAGCAATGAAATTGAATCAGTAATCCAAACTCTCCCAGCAAACAAAAGTCCAGGACTAGATGACTTCAAGGGGAATTCTGCCAAACTTTAAATTCTTCATTTAAAGAATAAATGAATACCTATTCTTCTCAAACTATTCCAAAAAATAGAAGAGGAAGGAGAGCTTCCAAATTCATTCTATGGGGCCAGCATTACCCTGATATGAAAACCAGACAGAGACACTATTAAAAAGAGAACCACAGGCCAATACCTCTGATGAACATAGATGCAAAAATCCTCAACAAAATATTAGCAAACTGAATCCAATAATACACTAAGAAAATCATTCACCACGATCAAATGGGATTTATTCTTGGATGCCAGGGTAGTTCAATATTTGCAAGTCAAATAATGTGACACATCACATCAACAAGAGAAAGGATAAAAACTGCATGATCATCTCAATAGATACAGAAAAAGCATTTGACAAAGTACAACATTCATTCATGATCAAAACTCTCAAAGTAGGTTTAGAGGGAACATACCTCAATATGCTAAAGGCCATATATGAAAAACCTCAACTAACATCATACTCAATGGTAAAAACCTGAGAGCTTTTTTCCCTAAGATCAAGAACAAGCCAAGGAAGCCCCCTCTCATCACTTCTATTCACCAGAGTACTGGAAGTCCTAGCCTTAGCAATCAGACAAGAAGAAGAAATAAAAGGCATCCAAACTGATAAGGAAGAAGTAAAACTTTCACTATTTGCAATTGACATGATACTCTATATAGAAAATCCTAAAGACTCCACCAAAAACCTACTAGAATTGATAAATGAATTCAGTAAGGCCTCAGGATTCAAAATCAACATACAGAAGTCCATTGTACCTCTATACACTAATAATGAAGTAGCAGAGAGAAAAATTAAGAAACATCTCATTTACAATTACACCAAAAATAATAAAATACCTAGGAATAAACATAACCATGGAGGTGAAATACCTGTACTCTGAAAACCATATACATGAAAGAAACTGAAGATGACACAAACAAATGGAAAGATATTCCAGGCTCATGGATTGGGAGCACAGATATTGTTAAAATTTCCATACTACCCAAAGCAATCTACAGATTTAATTCAATGCCTATCAAAACACCAACAGCATTTTTCACAGAACTAGGACAAATAATCCTAAAATTTGTATGGAACCACAAAAGACCTGATTAGCCAAAGCAATCTTGAGAAAGAAGAACAAAGCTGGAGGTATCACAACCCCAGATGTCAAAATGTACTACAAAGTCATATTCATCAAAATATCATGGTACTATCACAAAATTAGAAAAATAGACCAATCGAAAATAGAGAGCCCAGAAATAAACTCACGATTTTATGGTCAATTAATCTTTGACATAGGAAGCAAGAATATGCAATGGGAAAAAAGACAATCTCTTCAACAAATGGTGTTGAGCAAACTGGACAGCTACATGCAAAAGAATGAACCTGGACCACTTTCTTACACTCTACCCAAAAATAAACTCAAAATGGAATAAGGATCTACATGTGAGACCTGAAACCATAAACATCCCAGAAGGGAGCACAGGGATAATTTCTCTGACATTGGCTGTAGAAACATTTTTCCACATGTGTCTCCAGAGGTAAAGCAAAAATAAACTATAGGACTACATCAAAATCAAAAGTGTCTGCACAGCAAAGGAAACTATTAATAAAACAAAAAGACAAGCTACTAAATGGGAGAAGATATTTGCAAATGACATAACTGATAAGGGGTTAGTATCCAAAATATATAAAAAACTCATACAACTCAACACCAAAAAACTCAAATAACCCAATTTAAAAATGGGCAGAAGACATGAGTAGACATTGTTCCAAAGGAGACAGACAGATGGCCAACAGACACATGAAAAGTTGCTCAACAGCACTCATCATCAAGGAAATGCAAATCAAAACAACAATGAGATATCATTTGACACCTGTTACAACAGCTATAATCAAAACCACAAGAAACAACAAGTGTTGCTGAGGATGTGGAGAAATGGAACCCCTGTGCACTGTTAGTGGGAATGCAAACTGGTGTAGCCACTGTGGAAAACAGTATGGAGGTTGCTCAAAAAATTGAAAATAAAATTATTATATGACCCCATAATTCCACTAGTAGGTATTCACCCAAAGAATATGTGAACACTAATTTGAAAAGATATATGCACCCCTGTTTATTGTAGCATTATTTACAATAGCCAAATTATGGAGGCGATCAGTGTCCATCGATAGATGAATAGATAAAGAAGAAGTGGTATATGTATACAATGGAATATTACTCAGCCATAAAAAAGAATGAAATATATCATTTACAATGACACGGATGGAGCTAGAGAGTATAATGTTAGGAGAAGTAAGTTAGTCAGAGAAAGACAAATACCATACGGTTTCACACATATGTGGAATTTAAGAAATAAAGCAAATGAGCAAAGGAAAAAGAGAGAGAGGGAGAGACAAATCAAGAAACAGACACTCAACTATAGAGACTCATCTGATGGTGACAAAAAGGGAGGTGGGTGAGGGGATGGGTGAAATAGGTGATGGGGATTAAGTAGTACACTTGTCATGATGAGCACTGGGCAATGTATGGAATTGTTGAGTCACTATATTGTACACCTGAAACTAATATAACACTGTATGTTAACTATACTGGAATTAAAATAAAAACTTATTTTAAAAAAGAAGAGGTGATATATATATATATATATATATATATATATATATACATATATAGAATAAGAGGTGATATATATTTATATATATGTATATATATACACACACACAATGAATTATTACTCAGCCAGTAAGTGAAGAAACAAAACAAATGAACAAAGAATAAAAGAGACAAACAAACAAAACAGAGTCTTAACTCTAGAGAACAAACAGATGGCTACCAGAGGGGAGGTGGTGAAAGGGATTAAGAGTAAACTTATCATGATGAGCACTGAATTGTTTTTGTAAAATATAGAGAGCTGTCTATAGAGATTTATGAAGAAAAAAACCCAGAAGGACACATACCAATGTTAACCGCAGTTCTATCTGGATGGATAGATTATGGGTGATCTTTTTCCCTTTTTATAGTTTTACAATTGTCTTGTTTTCTACTTTTTTCATAATAAGCTTTTATACGATGACAAGATGAGCTTTCTTATCAAGATTAAAAATGTAAGAAGAACTACGAAACATCACTACACAAATAGCAACTGGCTTTTAAAAATAATGGTAACACCAAATGCTGGTGAGGATACAGAGGACCCGGATCACTCATACATTACTGGGGGGAATGTAAAATGGTACACCCATCTGCAAAAGAGTTGCGTACAAAACACATGCTTACCAAAAACCCCGGCAACTGCACGTGTGGGCATTTATCCTAGAGAAGTAATAGCTTCGCACAAAAACTTATATACAAGTATTCCTTTACTTGTAATCAACGAAAACTGGAGATAACCCAGAAATCCTTCAGTGAGTGGATGGTTAAATAAACAGTGGTACATCCATTCCATAGACCACTACTCAGCAATCAAAAGGAAAAAACTGTGGATGTACACAACAACTTGGCTGCATTTCAAGGGAATTATGCTGAGCAGGAAAACAGCCAACCTCAAAAGGTTACCTACTGTATGATTCCATTTACATGGCATTCTTGAAATGACAAAACTACGAAGATGGGGAAGAGATGAATTGTTGCCATAGGTTAGGGAGAGGGGGCAAGAGGGTTGGCCATGCCTCAGAAAGGGTAGCACAAGCAATCTTTGTGATAGAACTGTCCTGTATCTTGACTATAGTGGTGGATACACAAATCTACACGTGATAAAAACGCATAGAACCAAATACATACACAGATACACTCAACCACACAAATGAGTGTGTATAAAACTGGTGAAATCTGAGTAATGCTGGTAGATTGACAATTATCAGTGTCAACTTCCGGGTTGTGATACTGTTGTTGTTAGATATTGACATTGAGAGAAAGGGGGTGAAGGGTATAGGAATCTCTCTGCATTACTTTTCACAACCGCATGTGAATCTCCAGTTATCTCAAAATTAAGAGTTAAAAAAATAAAAGAAATGGGCAGGAACCTATAAATTAAATGAGATTTAAGAGACATCATCTGGGGTGCCTGGCTGGCTCAGTCAGTGTAGTGTGTGACTTTTTTTTTTCATGTTTATTTATTTATTTTGAGAGAGAGAGCAAGGGAGGGGTAGAGAGAGAGAGAGGGAGAGAGAAAGAGAATCCCAAGCAGGTTCTGCACTGTCAGTGCAAAGCCCGACACGGGGCTCCATGCCATGACACTGGGATCCTGACCTGAGCTGAAATCAAGAGGCAGATGCTTAAATGATTGAGCCATCCAGGCATCTCAGAGCATGGGACTCTTGACCTCTGGGTTGTGAGATAGAGATCACTTAAAAATAAAATCTTAAGGGGGCGTGGTTCAGTCAGTTAAGCATCCAACTCCGGCTCAGGTCATGCTCTCACAGCTTGTGAGTTCGATCCCCGTGTCAGGCTCTGTGCTGACAGCTTGGAGCCTGGAGCCTGCTTCAGATTCTGTCTCCCTCTCTCTCTGCCCTTCCTCCACTTACGTTCTGTCTCTCCCCCTTTTTTTCAAATATAAACATTAATTTTTTTTTTTAAATTGGGGCGCCTGGGTGGCTCAGTTGGTTAAGCATCCGACTTCAGCTCAGGTCATGATCTCATAGTTTGTGAGTTCGAGCCCTGTGTCAGGCTCTGTGCTGACAGCTCAGAGCCTGGATCCTGCTTCGGATTCTGTGTCTCCCTCTCTCTCTGTTCCTCTCCTACTTGTACTCTGTCTCTCTCTCTCTCTCTCTCTCTCAAAAATAAATAAAGATTAAAAAAATTTTTTTAATCAATAATAAAATCTTTAAAAAGAAAGAGACATAGTATCCAATTGCAACATGTGCTTCTTATTTGGATCCTGATTCAAACTATAAAAACATGTGACAGTCGTGAAATACTACAAGCGTGAACATTGGCCACATAGCTGATGCCCTTAAGAACTACAGGGGTTTTTCAGGGATGGGATTTGCAGTGATGTTTCAACAAATGAGTCCTTCCTTTTAGAGAGTCAGACAAAATGTTTAGAGATGAAGTCATATTATATCCAGGTGTACTTCAGAACAGTGTGACTAGGGAAGGGAGTCAGGGGGCAATTGGCTGGACTCAGCCACAGGTGAAGGTGTGAACTGGTGTAATTATAAGGGTCTATCTATTTTTGTCTAATGGTCTATCTATTTTCACAATCCCCCATAATAAAACTTTTTTAATGAGGAAAAAATTTTAAAAAGACCAAATCTCCAAGGAAACCCTTCCAAGGTACTTATCTGCCCATCAGAAGAGCAGGCAGCTTTATCTGAATACCTTGTGTCGTAGCCACTGTGTTAGGCTGTAAAGATATGGCCATAACGAGGCTGTTCCCTCCCAGAGCTCCAAGGCTGGTAGAACAGAGACACAGATTGTAAAAACAAATAGGTACACTTCTAGATGGTAAGTGCTAATAAGGGCTGTACAGCCGTGCAGGAGCTGGCCGTTCTTTGCACCAGTGAAGTCTCCGGCCGAGTCTTCAAGGACACGCTGCAGGCAGAGTCGGCTACACTGGGGTAGAGAGTCCTTTAAATGAGGACTCTTGATTCCTAAATAGGATTTAACACCACCTGTTTTCACATCGGTGCTTTTCATCTCAGATCCTGTTCCAACCCAGACCGTATTACATTCTTATTGTCAACTAACTCTGCTGTCACCTTCCAGAAGGAGCTGAAATGGGGCTAACGATGTTTACTGAAGTCTTTCAGTTCTTGGAACAGGATGATCAGAGCTCAGGTTCAATCCCTCTCACCACCAACCACCGCCTCCAAGGTCCTTGAACCTTTCCACTGTGGCTCCATTATCAGGATATTGAGTCAGAGGAAAAGTGTTAAATGAGCCTTTTAGAGGGAAGGGAACTTGGTCATATGTCTTAGGGGAGAAAAAAACAGGACATAATTGCATTTGAAGAGGAGAGTGATTCGTTTCACCTTGATACAAATGGGAACTCGAGAATGAGTTGTTATATTCACGCATACACACACATACACACACAATATAAATATACATCTGTAATCACATTAGGGCTGCAGCCTAATCAGTCGTAATAACGTAAAGGATGCCGTGTGGTTAACAGTGTTAAGGCCATAAATTACATTTCATAGAGTGTGGTTTCTCCACAAAGCCACTTTGGCAAGGCACACTGTGATTAATGTCACACTAGGGAACGTGTGATGCAGGTAAAGGCAACGAAAGGAGGGGTGGCAGCAAATGCGACCCAGAGACGATGGTGACGGGAGCCTCTTCAGCACTTGACTGGAGGGGCCAGTACCCTCAGATCGTGACTGGCACATGACACCTGCTTGGCTTCTAAAAACAACAGGGGCGCCTGGGTGGCTCAGTCAGTTAAGCATCTGACTTCAACTCAGGATCTCACGGTTCATGGGTTCGAGCTCTGCGTCGGGCTCTGTTCTGACAGATTCTGCTTCAGATCCTGTGTCTCCCTCTCTCCCTGCCCCACCCCTGCTTGCACTCTCAAAAATAAATAAACATTTTAAAGAATGCTTTAAAGACAAACAAAACTCCCCAACACTTCAGAAAAGCATTAACCTCTGTCCTGGATATTGCTGTGGACGTACATTATTTATCAGTGCCGTGTTCCATTATTACTAAATAGAGAATCAATACACTCGAACGTAAAAGACCGGTAGAAATAACAATCGCCAAATAAAGGTAAATCTTCTTCTGGGACTTACCACGCAGCCTGGCCACTGGCGCAAAGCATGTGTTTCCGGCCCCGCCATTTGTCACTATTGATTCTGTGTGTGAGAGAGAGGAAGTGCGCCACTGCCCTGACAGGGAATGATTTATCCTCCGTCAGAAAACAATTTGCAACCTTAGGTCTCATTTGAATCCTTACCTCTAGAGTCTTTATTCTGATAGGAAAAACCATGAAGGAATTAGGTTTTTGTCTCAGAAGTCAGCCAATAATTACTTTTAGTATCAAATGGTTCTCAAAGCTGGAACATAATGATTTTGAGGGACACAAAGCTGGGCCTTAGATAATAGGTTTAAACACAGGACACAGGCGGCTGTGCCTAGAAGCAGAAAAGGGAGAGTTCGTGACGTGAAGAATAAGAGAAGGCAAAAATGCCCTCACCTGAGTCAACCCTTGAGCTTGTGTGCTTCCAAGGAGTTGCATGTGTATTCTCCCCACTGGTCTTCCAGTTAGGAAAGACCATTCTTTGGGAGATGGCTCAACGACCCCCTCTGAATTTTATTTTCCTAATAAGGGAAAATGGCTAGTTCTAAGCAAGTCATAATTGGTGAGAAAATATATTTTCCCAATATAATTTATGAACACCTATACAGCTGCTGCCAAACACCATCACTAGGCACTGGGGCATCCATGGTCATTTATCAAATATTTACTGAGTGCTCGCCCTTTGTCAGGCAGTAGGGGCTGGGGACACAGCGATGAGTAGGACAATCTCTTCTGTCTTAGTCCATTCAGGCTGCTCTAACAAAACTACCATAGATTGGGGGGCTTATAATCAACAGAAATTCATTTCTCACGGTTCTGGAGGTTGGGGATTTGGTGCCTGGTGAGAGCCAGCTTCCTGGTTCAGAGGTATCTGTGTTCTCTTTGTATCCTCACATGGCTGATGGGATGAGGGATGGGGGTCTCTTTTGTCAGGGTATGAGGGTTCCACCCTCATGACCTAATCCTTCTCAAAGGCCTTGTACCACCTTCGCCATCACATCAGGGGTTAGAATTTCAACAAATGGATTTTGAGGACACACAACATTCAGTCTGTACCATTCTCTCACATAGAGCTTATAGCCTGGTAAGGGAGACAGTCATTAAACAAATCATCACACAATTAGCGGATTCATTGAAATTGTAGAAGTTGATGGAAGTGTACAGGTGATGTGAACGAGTAGGAGGAGGGTCTGGCCTGAGTGCTTGAGGAAGCTTTCCTTAAATAAGTGCTGTTTACAGTGAGAACCAAAGGAGTTAGGGGCACCTGGGTGGTTCAGTCAGTTAAGCATCTATCCGACTCTTGATTTCGGCTCAGGTCATGATCTCACAGTTTGTGAGATCGAGCCCCACATCAGACTCTGAACTGACAGCATGGGGCCTGCTTGGGATTCTCTCTTTCCCTCTCACTCTGCCCCTTCCCGGCTCTCTCTCTCTCAAAAGATAAAATAAACATTAAAAATAAAAATAAAAAAAAGAACCAAAGGAGTCAATTAAGGGAGGAAGAGGCATGTCGGGAAGGGGGAGGTAGGAAGGCCTTCTTCTCCAAAAGCTCCCGATAGAGCAGGGAGCCCGAAGCATGAATGAGTAGTTCTGATCCTGTACAGGACTGTATAGACGTAATGTGCTGTGAGGCCGTGGATGGATTCCTGTGGGATGAGGCTTCCTGAACTTGCCCCCAAACCCCCGACTCGGTGTGAGAGAGAGCAAAATGAACAGTGGGTGCCATGGGACAACAGGAAGAGACGGAGGCACTGCTGAGGCTTTGATAAACAGACTATCAGGTGGTCAGCTTTGTTATTATTTCCTCATGCAGAGAAGTACTTCAGTCTTCTGAAAGATGGAAATGAAGACTTGGCAAAGATGCGGCACGTCTGAGATCTGAAAAATTAAAACTCGTCCTCCTGCAGCTCAAGTGCAGCAAAAGGTGCCATGGAGAATGTTATGAAAAAGGCATTACGGTTGAGGTGACGCCACCTGTGGCTGAAAGTGGGCCACACGTGTGCGCGCGTCGATGCTGTGAACTTGTCATTTGTTCATGCAGGAACTATTTAATGAGCATCTACCCCAGCTGGCAGACAAGGTCCTTGACCTCCTGGAGCTTTGCATCTAGTAGGAGAGATGATAAACAAATATAACTGTAGGTAGATAGAAGAGCTTGAAGAAACTGGAGTGCACTCAAGTGATGGAGAAAGACAGGAGGGAGAACAAAGAGAGCCTACCAGGACACGGTGGTCAAGAAAGTCCCCTTTGCACGGCCGGCTTCATGAGGTAACTGGTGCACTTGCACAGGCCAGCACGCTCAGAGGGGACTCTGTGCTTGGGGTCTAATCCTCCACAGTTGCCATCTTGAGTTGTTTAATAATGTCAGTTTTGTGTTTCTGAGTAGTAAATGAAATCCGATGGGGCAATGGAGCATGCGTCTGGAGCTGGGAGCCTTAACTCCCACCTCCTGCCACCTCCATTGGGTTCTCAGCCACCTGTCCCCAAGACTCAGAGTGATGACAGCCACCTTCTATCCTAGTGGGAGCCTGGGCTCTGGCACAGGGAGGGTCAGGGTAGGCACAGGGTGGGGGTACCTATGAAGGTCTGCACTTAGCCCATGAGTATCCTTGCACCCAAAGGATATACGGCAAAGAAAACACACCTTGACAGATTGAGAAAGACCAGAAAAGAAAGGAAAATGCCTTTCTTCCTGCCTTTTGAATAAGGGGCCCTGCCCTGCATTTTCACAGTGTACTGGGCCCTGTAAATGATCTACCTGGCCCATTAGGTAATGGCCCCTCCTCAGAGGGGACATTTGAACAGAGATATGAAAGGAGGAGAGATGTGGGTGTCAGCACCCCACGCAGAGGAAACTTTTAAGTGTCGAGGCCTTGGGCTGGTAAAAGCCTGGAGAAGGGGCAGGAAGGCTGGAGTGGCCGGAGCACTCCCAGCAAGTGGGGGTGGGTGGTGAGGCCAGAGATGCAGCCAGGGGCCCGCGCATGGGGGGCTTTACAGGTATGATAAGGAGGGTACTTCCCGCCCCCCCCACCCCGCAGTCTAGATGGAAGTTGTGGGGGTGTTTTAGGAAAACTATACGGTCTGATTTAAGTTTTTAAAGGCTGGGTTTGAGGGAGATGGTGAGATTTATCTTTAGTTAACGTACCAACTGATTCCTATTCCACCTTGTCATTGAAGGAGTTGGTGGCCTTGGACGAAGAAGACAATGACAGAGGTGAGAATAGCAGTGCTGTGAAAAGGGAAGAGATGGGTGACAGGGCCTCCATCCACTGAGGCTGTGGGTGAAGCTGGCCGTGTGGAAGCAGAGAGAATGAGTTGAGGGGAAGGGTCTGGGGCTTTCATTCTCCTCGGCAAAGCGAGAAGGCCAGTCACGTGCCACGACTGAGGCGTGGCTGGGAAAGGGGATCTGAAGAGAGAAAAGAAGGTTTGGAACATCTGAGAAGGACAGGACAACCCCGCCTTGGGACAGGAGCAAGAACTATGGCGGCACAGATGGCCCAGCTCTGGCAGGAAACCCTTCTCTTGGAAAGCAGCCTCCGCACCTAAGTGCTGGACCCCATTCCTCACCATTCCTAAAGGACCTCCCACTGAAGCCTGCCCTCCTTCCTTGCTCCCCTTAAAATGCAGATTTCCGATTTCTGAACTATAAGATGCCTTGTGCCACAGCTGTTCTGTCCACTGTGCTGCCTTTTCTATCCGCATCCTTTAACGCACAGCACTTTCTCCATCTGCTCACCGACACTGTCACCATGGCTCATTCCTCAGTCTCTCGCTGTAGGAAGCTATGCCATCAGGTTATCACAACTGCCCTCAAACATCGCCTATGATTCTCATCGCATTCTTGTTGTCATAGATTGTGTGTATGCGCGCGCGCTTAACATATAAACAATGCTTCTGTCTTCTGCCTCCACCTCTCACTTAAAACTCTCGTTCTTAATTTGCTGGACACTGATCTCCCATGACTCTCCTCCTATCTCTCTATTCACCCTAATCTTTACCTTCCCTGTGGCTCTTTTTCCATCTCTCGATCCCTCATCGCGGGCACTGCCTGACACTCAGTTCTGGCTCACTGTTTGCCCCAGTCTCCTCCTCAGGAAGTTCCTCTGCTTTCCTGATGTCAGCTACCCCAAATAACCTGGCCAGCCAGCCTAATGATCAACTCTTGGTATATGATTCCCAAACACGCCTTTAGCCCAAACCTCTCACCCCCAGACTCTGTTGTCGTTATTTCCAACCTAAAATCAACACGTCCAAAACAAGCTCAAAACTTCCTGCGAAAACTCTTTTTTAGGTTCCTTAAAACATTGAAAGTAGAATTACCATATGACCCAGCAATCCCACTTCTGGGTACATACCCCAAAGAATTGAAAGCAGGGTCTCAAAAAAATACTTGTACACCCATGTTTATCGCAACGTTGTTCACAATAGCCAAAAGATAGAAACAACTTGATGGATGAATAGACAAATAAACCGTGATGTATGCATACAATGGAATATCATTTGGCCTTAAAATGGAAGGAAATTATGATACATGCTACAGTGTGGATGAACCTTGAGGATATTAACCTGAGTGAAATAAGCCTGTCATAAAAGGACAAATACTGTGATTCCACCGATAGGAGGTACCTAGTAGTCAAAATCATAGAGACAGAAAGTAGCATGCAGCTTCCCAGCGGCTGGGGGAAGGAGGCAACTGGAAATTAGCGTTTAATAGGTACAGAGTTTTGCAAGGTGAAGGGGGCTCCGTGGAAGGACGGTGGTGATGGTACACAACAACGTGAAGACATTTAAGCCCCTGAACTACACACCTTACCAGAGTCCAAATGTAAAAATGTAATGGCATGTGTAGCTTATGGTAGTTTTTAAAAAAGAAACCAATTTTTATTTATTTATTTTTTGAGAGAGAGTGAGCACGCGTGCGTGCGCGCAAGAGGGAGAGGGGCAGAGAGAGAGGGGGACAGAAGATCCAGAGTGGGCTCTGCACTGACAGCAGAGAGCCCAGTGTGGGGCTTGAACTCATGAACTGCGATATCACAACCTGAGCCAAAGTCAGACACTCAACAGACTGAGCCACCCAAGTGCCCCACTGTAATTTTTTTAAATTGCTTTTTCCAGTTTCCAAGCTTCTATCAGATTATTCTTGAGTCCACAATGCCCCCGACTACGGAGCTAATGTTCACTGTTCCCTACCTTTATCCTCCACACACATCAGTTTTGTTTTTCAAGGATGTATTCCTTCTTCTTCATTCCCATCCAACCCACCACCTAAGACACAGACTGAAGTGACCCCAGAGGTTTAGCTTCCCCCTCCTCTTAGTAATGGCAGGCTTTTCTAATGTCCCTGGCCAAGACAATTCATTCAGGCAACAAGGATTTATTGAGTACCTATTATGTATATTGGGAATACAGCACTGGACAAAGAAGGCAAGGCCCCTGCTCTCATGAAGTTCATACTGTAGTCAGGCAGATAAACAAAAAACAAGTAATGATTTCAGACAGTGATAACTGGTAGAGAGAAAACAACACATGCTGTAACATAGTAGAAAGCGACAGTGGAGGTAGGCCAGAATTCTTCTGTGATTAGGAAATCTTTTCTGAAATAGTGATGTTTCATTTCAGACCCCGATGAACAGAAGGAGACAATCATTTTGAATTCCAGGGTACCAGGCAGGGCATATCCAGTGTGAAGGCCCTTGGGAGTAAGACTGGCTTGTTTGGGAAACCACGAAAAGGCTGGTGTGGCTTAGTGCAGTGACCTAAGAGGAGAGCCATATGAGTGGAGAAGCGATCATGGTAAGCCCATTTGGGGCTTTTTAGGCTAGGCTGAGGAGTTAGAGTTTCATCCTAAGTTCAAGGTGAAACCATAGTAGGGTTTTAAGCAAGGCAGTGATGTGACCTGTTTTGCTTCTCTAGAGCATCACTCTAGCTACTTTACTTACTGTATGGAGAATGGGTTGAGAGGTGTGGGGATAAAGGGAAGGGAAAAATCAGGACGACTCCTAGGTTTTGGCTCAAACAATGAGGGGACAGTGATGTCATTTCATGAGGTGGGAAACTGTAGGGTGGGGTAAGTTTGTGGGTGGACGGAATCACATATCCGCTTGTATACTCCTAACGTGGGACACTCACTGCAGAGCCACCAATATTTGAAAAATCACATACAGAGTCCAAATCTGTTTCCCTATAAATTGATACTTTTATCCTAATTCTTCTCCTTGAACAAAATGAATTGAGTCTTTCCTCTTTCCTATATGACAGCCCTTTTCTTTACCTTATGTTGAGGAGAATTACCATACCCTTCTAAGTTTTCTCTTCTCTGAGCTAAATGTCTCTAATTTGCTAACATTTGTTTCCTTATTCCTGGATCACCGCAGACTCAAACTAGTCTTCCTTCTACCTTATGCCAGCCTATCATGCAAACTTCAGCTGGAGCCGTCTTCCTATGCAACTATTATCAACCACCAAGGTGTAGTCACTGTCCTGGGAAAATATATGTAATAGGTGCTAAAATGAGATTCTTCTACCTCAGTTTTGCTAGGGCAAAAAGATAATAGGTGCTATCTCTTAGAAACACTACCATGCAAAAATTTCAAAGTTAGCAGCCAAGACGATCCTTAAGCCCTTTTGTCCGCACCTCTAATATATGAGTTGAGAATGGAGATCAGGAGATTTGTGCAAAGGACAATGTGTGACCTGGCTGTGAATCCCATTCCTCCAAAGGGTTGGGGGAGGGCTGCTCCCCTTTGTCCACAGATCAGGGGAAAAGGGCTTCAGGAGATCATTTGGTGAGCTTGATATGTGACACCAGAGTTAGGGGGGCTTTGTAGACCAGCGTCTGACCCCTGCCTGGAAAATCTAAAAGGTAAAGATGGGCTGGCTAGTTGTTCTGATGGCCCAGGTGGAGAGGCAGTGGCTGCACTGGCAGCCTGCTCACGCAGAGTGTGGGGGTGTAATGAACATGGGGATATTTCTCATGGAACTCACATGGCTCGTGTAGGGATGAGAGCTGGCTTGGAGCCATTTTGAATTCTGCCCAAGAGGACCACCTGGAGGTCTGTGGAGAGAGGGCTGCCAGGAGACTGGGGCTGAAGGTATCATTCAGAGGAAAATGCACCACCTGTGTCACAGGAAATGCTATTGAATCTTTCCAATGGAGGCTTTCACGGATCCACAAAAAGGCCCAGTAAAGAGCTTTAAAATGGGTCCCCAAATAGTGAAGCCCTGTTAGGATAGTTCTAATTGAGTAAGAACTTTCCTGCTTTGTCTATCTGTCACGTCCTCTTCCCCTTCAACTGTTGAGAGGCCAGAAATCACACTTAGTGAAAAGGGTGAAGAGAAGTGGAAGTAGTGAGAGAGAGAGAGAGAGACAGAGAGAGAGAGAAAGAGACCACCCCCCTCCTTCTCCTTCCCACAGAGGGATGTAACTGGAAAATAGGAGGAGGATCAGCTTTGAAATTTTGGTTATTACATGGTCTTTCACACTATTCATTATTGAATTAAAACTGTGATTATTATTATTTTAATATGAAATTTATTGGCAAACTGGTTTCCATACAACACCCAGTGCTCATCCCAACAGGTGCCCTCCTCAGTGCCCATCACCCACTTTCCCCTCCCTCCCACCCCCCATCAACCAAAAACCTGTGATTATTATTGAAAGAGATTCTAAGGGTGAGCAAGGGAAGAACTTGCCCTATTTTTAAGACACAGCAGAACTTCAAAATAGTCTCTTTCTGATAACAAGTCAAGAGTCCTCCCTGTTCAACACTATGGTTATATGCAGATGAAAGTTTTTGCCTTGTTGTTCTCTTGCTTTAAGAGTTCCCTTCGATACCTCTCTCTTGCCTTTTAGATAAATCCAAACTCCTAAGCATAGAGTTTGATGTCCTCTATTACCTACCTTATATATATTGTTCAACTAAATGTCTCACAATTCCAAATAGAACACTTGACTTCAGTCAGGTGGTCCTTTGTGCTTTGTAATAACAACTAATATTTATTGCACATTTTTTTTGCTAAACATTATATCATTTAAGCCTCATAATAACCTCTCAAAGTAAGTAGTAGTAGTATTACTATTAGTCCATTTTACAGATGAAGAATCTGAAACTACTAATAAATGGTGAGGCTGTGATTAGAACCCAAGTAGTCTGACTCCAGAGCCCACAATCCAAACAGCTAAGCATATTGTGTCCTCTCTCTGTATACGTATGTTCTTTGTTCTCAATCTACTTTTGTCATGTCCTCCTACCCTCCTCTCCGCTGCTTATGCCACCCCAGATATCTTTCAAATACCAGTTCAAACTCCTCTTCCTCTGTGAAGCCTTCCCTAATTACCTCACAGTTATCTTTATTCTCTGAACTCCCCAAACATCTATTCCATGTCAAAGACTTTAAAATTTGAATCATATTGTTTGTTTCCCTATTGTCATTTTGGGCATACCATTTGGGTAAGCCCCTAGAAGTTCCTTCAAGGATGAGGTCTGTCTGTGTTCCATGCTGTATCTACATTTACCAGGGCAGTGGATCTCCAACTTTAGTACAGAAAGATATCAACAGACAGTTCACAGAATAAGAAATGTAAATGACGCTTAAATGTCTGAAAAGATGCTGGACCTCATTATAATAAGAGACATGCAAAGTCTCACTGAGTTACTATTTATCACCTCTCAGATAGACAAAAATCCAAAGGGAGAACAACATATGCTGATGACAAGGCTGTAGGGAAATAGAATCTCTCATACATTGTTACTGCGAATGTGAAATGATAGAACTCTCATAGACAGGAATTTGGCAGATCTAGGAGGATTACACATGCATTCCTTTTGACCCAATAATCCCACTTTTGTGAAACTATTGTAAAGATACACTGGCAAAAATCTGAAATGCTGTATGTTCAAAGCTATTCTTTGTAGTGCTCTTTGTAAAAGCAAAAGACAGGGGGTGGGGAGGGGAATAGTGTCAATCAATAGAGGCCTAGTTGAATAATTATGGTACCTTTATATAAAAGAGTACTGAGAAGGAAGAAGGAAGATTGCTACAGACTGCTTTGGATCATCTCCAGGATCTATTGTTAAGTGAACAAAGCAAAGAGAAGAAAAATGTATACCTTATGCTATGGTTTGTGTAACAAAGATAGGAATATGACTATTTCTATATGTGCTTATTTTTTCAAAAGCAAACAATGGATGAGTAAACTTAAAACTAATTAAAATTATCTGTGAAGGGGAGAAACCAGTGGCGAAGAAACTGGGATGAAGACAGATATCCCTGAATGTACTTAGCTTTACAGTTTTGACTTTGGAACCAAGTATTTTTCCATATAATTCAAAAACAAAGTTAAACCAAAAGAAAATATTAGAAAAAAACTGAAATAGTTATACATATATGCTAGAATTGAACAATTAAGTGAATGGATGGGAGCCAGATTTCTCTCTGTTGGAGTGGGATATTACAGACAAGTAAGAGGAGGAAGCCAGAATGATCCATGTGATAATGAAATAGAATTAGAGACATTAGCATGAACTAATGTTTAACTTACTATTAGCTATAATGTATTGAACAATTCAAATATAAAGGGTGACACATAGAAATATTTATAGACATGTGTACATACAGAGGTTAGTATACATGCATTATTTCCTGGTCTGTCAGCTGAGGGCCTGGAAGCAATGACACCCCAACAGCAACAAGCACCCTGAACACCAAGATATTGGTTTCTAAAACCATTCTTTAACAGAAGGAACCATGGCTCCTGGGAGAAATGTCCAATACTAGAATTGGGGCAGGAAATATATAAGATGAGTTTGGGGCATCTTGTAGTGCCAGAAAGTAAGGAAGTGCTTTAAAAAATTGTGTCATGTCAAAAGGACACAAAAGCCAACTCAAGAGCTCCCAATGACAAAAACTGAACCAATTTCAGGGAAAGAAAATAATAAAGTAGAACTGAAAATAAAATTTCAAAGTATAAAATAAATATCTATGCGTTCATATTGATATAAATAGATGATTGAATCAATCAATCAATCAGAAGAGAAGAGACAAATCACCCATGCAAAAGAATTCCAAGTAATTTATGTAAATATCCACCCTCAAGTCAATGAAAGATAACTCTGCACTCCTTACATGTAGACTTCACATACTGGCACTGATTTCCTTCCAAGGAGTATAGTATGAAAAGAGGGAAAAAAGAATAATTTTACAGTGCAGAAACCTGACACATATTACCTCAGCCAGATGATCAAGGTTAACATTGATAGTGATTAAGTCATGTTGATAGTAGGTGCCCTTGATATGATTTGATGAGAATAGCACTTTACCTCTGCTGTCTTCTTCCCCAAAACATGTAATCCCAGTCTCATCATTAGAAAAAATATCAGACAAGTCCCTGTTGAGGGATATTCTACAAAATATCTGGCCAGTACTCCTTAAAACTATCAAAGGTTATCAAAAACAAGTTAAGTCTGAGAAGATGGCAGAGTAGGAGGACCTTAAACTCACCTCATCCTAAGAATACAATTATATAACACTCACATCAGTGTAAATAACCCAGAAAATGACCCAAACACTGGCAGAACAAACTCCACAACTAAATGTAGAGAAGAGGCTGCATCGAAAGGGGTAGGAAAGGCAAAGATGCTGTGGGGAGCTAAACCCTGTGGTCTGGCTGCTGGAGGGAAGAAGCTGCAGGTGCAGAGAACAAGAAACAGACAACCCTACCAGGGACACTGCACAGGGAAGATGAATCCCTGTAGAGTTTCGCTTTGAAAATTAGAGGGGCTGAATATCATGAGTTCTTACGACCAGCAGGACATAAAGCCTGAAACTTTAAAAAATCAGGGGGCTTGGTTCCAGGAGAGCCTAAAGGGTGATAGGAAGCTGAGTCCCCACTCTTAAAGAGACAGCAGACAAACTGTCCACAGTCTAGAAGCAGCAGTTTGAAAAAAATGCCAGAAGCATACAAGAAAGAGAGTTATTTACTAATCTGAGTTCACTGAAGGACTTCTCCAGTAACAAAGGAGCTGCAGGCACCATTTCCCTTCCCTGCCCCCCGGCATAAACGCACAACCACCTGCAGGAGCCAGAGCAGCTCACACTTGCTGCCTAACTTGCTTACACCAACCTCCCCACCCCCATCCCCTGTACTTCAGTGGATCTGCCCTTTCCAGTCACACTGAGTGCTAAAGCCTCAGTTCTGGTGCTGCACATCCCCTCCCCCAGAAGGCTGGCATAAACCTCACCAACAACACAATTCTCAACCCCTACATTTTGCAGGACCTTGGTCTCAGTTGCAGTGACTGTTCACCTCCTGGGGAGGACATGTACACCATTTTAAAACTGCACTTTGCGGAGTAGCCAACCCAGCCGTGGTCTTGGCAGTGGCTGTATGTTCCCTGTTGAAGAGGATCAGCACCACCTTGTTAAAATTGCACCCCCTCACACTACTTTCAAGAACAAGAGAGGTAGCTGATGTTCCGAACACATAGAAACAGACACAAAGAGTTAGGCAAAATGAGGAGATGGAGGAATATGTCCCAAATGAAAGAATAGGACCAAACCACAGCAAGAGACCTAAGCAAAATGGAGATAAGTAATATGCAGTAGACAATTTAAAGTAATGATCATGAATATCCTTCCTGGACTTGAGAAAAGAGTGGAGGACATCAGTAAGACCCTAACACAGAGATAAAACAGAACCAATCAGAGATGAAGAACACAATAATTAAAATAAAAAATACATTAGATGGAATAAATAGCAGGCTAGAAGAAGCAGAAGAATGAATCAGCAACCTGGAGGACAGAGAAATAGAAAGTAATCAAGCTGAGCAGGTGAGAGGAAAAAATTATGCAAAATGAGAATAGACTCAGAGAACTCAGTGACTCTATCAAGAGTAATAACATTCACATTATAGGGACTTCAGAAAAAGATGAGAAAGAAAAGGGCGCAGAGGTTTTATTTGAAGAAATAATAGCTGAAAACTTCCCAAATTTGGGGAAGGAAACAAATTCAGATCCAAGAGGCATAGAGATACTGCAACAAAATCAACCCAAGGAGGTACACACCAAAACACATAGTAATTAAAATGGCAAAAAGTGGTGATAATGAAAGAATTTTAAAAGCAGCAAGAGAAAAGAAAACAGTTACATACAAGGGAAACCCAATAAATATATCAGTGAACTTTTCAACAGAAACTTTGAAGGCCAGAAGGGAGTGGCAGGATATATTCAGTGCTAAAAGGAAAAAGTCTGCAGCCAAGGATCTCTGTGCAGCAAGACTATCATTCAGAATAGGAGAGAAAGAGTTTTTCAGGAAAAAAAGGAGTTCATGACCACTAAATCAGTCCTACAAGAAGTGTTAAAGGGGGCTCTGTGAATGGAAAGGAAAGACCATAAGTAAGAGTAAGAAAAGTAGGAAGCACAAAAGCGGTAAAAGTCATTCAAGGGACTCAAAAAACAAAAGAAAGTAAAGTATGATACCAAATAGCTAAAATGGGGGGTGGGGAGTAAAGAATGGATTCAAACTTATGCAACCATCAACTAAAGATAAACTGCTATATGCAAAAGATGTTATGTACAAACCTAATGGTAACCACAAATCAAAAACCAGCAATAGATATGCAAAAAATAAATAAATAAATAAATAAAGAGAAAGTATATCACTAAAGAAAGCTAACTTATGGTGAGAGTAGAGAGCAAGGGAAGTAAGGAACAGAGAAGATCCACAAAAACAAACATTAAACAAATAACAAAATGGCAATAAATACATACCTAACAATAATTACTTTGAATGCAAATGGAATAAATGCTCCAATCAAAACACACAGGGTAATGAAGTGGATAAAAACAAGACCCATATGCTGCACACAAAAGACTTACTTCAGACCTAAAGACACATGCAGATTGAGAGTGAGGGGATGGAGAAATATTAACCATGCAAATGGATATCGAAGGAAAGACAGTAGCAGTACTTATATCAGACAAAATTGACTTTAAAACAAAGATTTCAACAAGAGACAAAGAAAGACACTATATAATCAATCATTAATGAGACAATCCAATGAGAAGACTAAAAATTGTAAATATCATGTATCCAACATAGGAGCACCTAACTACATAAGACGGTTCATAACAAATATAAAGGAACTAACTGATAGTAATACAATAGTAGGAGGGGACTTTAATGCTCCACTTATATCAATGGACAGATCATCCAAACAGAAAATCAACAAGGAAACAGTGCCTTTGAATGACACACTGGACCAGATGGATTTAACAGCTATATTCAGAACATTTCATCCTATAACAGCAGAAAACACATTCTTTTTGAGTACACACAGAACATTCTCCAGAACAGATCACACATTAGCTCACAAAACTAGTCTCAACAATTTCAAAAATATCAAAATCATGGATCTTTTCTGACCACAATGCAATGAGACTAGAAATCAATCACAAGAAAAATCTGGAAAGAGCACAAATACACGGATGTTAAATAACATGCTACTAAACAATAAATGGGTCAACCAAGAAATCAAAGAGGAAATAAAAAAAATACATGGAGACAAAGAAAATGAAAACACAATGATCTAAAATCTTTGGAATGCAGCAAACACTATTCTAAGAGGGAAGCTTATAACAATACAGGCCTACCTCAAGAAGCAAGAAATATCTCAGATAAATAACCTAACCTTACACTTGAAGGAGTTAGAAAAAGAAGAACAAACAAAAGTCCAATTCAACAGAAGGAAGAAAATAATAAAGATTAGAGCAGGAATAAATGACGTAGAAACTAAAAAACAAAACAAAACAAACAAACAATAGAACAGGTCAGTGAAATCAGGAACTTGTTCTTTGAAAAGACCAACAAAATTGATAAACTTCTAGCCAGATTCACTGAGAGAAAGAACTCAAATAAACAAAATCAGAAATGAGGGAGGAGAAATAACAACTGACAACACAGAATTACAAAGGACTAAAAGATAATATTATGAAAAATTACATGCCAACAAATTGGGCAACCTGGAAGAAATGGATAAATTCCTAGAAACATATAACCTACAAAAATTGAATCAGGAAGAAAATTTGAACAGACCAATTACCAGCAATGAAATTAAGTCAGTAATCAAAAAACTCTCAGCATGAGCCCCTGGGTAGCTCAGCTGGTTAAGTGTCCAACTTTGGTTCAAGTCATGATCTTATGGTTCATGAGTTCGAGCCCTGCATCAGGCTCTGTGCTGACAGCTTGGAGCCTAGAGCCTGCTTCAAATTCTGTGTCTCCCTCTCTCTCTCCCCCTCCCCTGCTTGCACTCTCTCTTAACTCTCTTACTCTCTCTCTCTCTCTCTCAAAAATAAATAATAAACATTAAAAAAAAAAAAAACAGCCAGCAAACAAAAGCCCAAGACCAGATGCTTCACAGGTGAATTCTACCAAACATTTAAAGAAGAGTTATACCTATTCTTCTCAAAGTTTTCCAGAAAATAGAAGAGGAAGGAAAACTTCCAAATTCATTCTATGAGTCCAGCATTACCGTGGTACCAAAACCAGATAAAGACAACAACAAAAAAGAACTATAGGCCAATATTTCTGATAGATGCAAAAATCCTCAACAAAATATTAGCAAACCACATCCAACAATACATTGAGAAAAATCATTCACCATGATAAGGTGGAATTTATTCCCAGTATGCAAGTATGGTTCAACATTTACAAATTTACATACATCACATCAATAAGAGAAAGGATAAAAAACATACAATCATTTCAATAGATGCAGAAAAGGCATTTGACAAAGTACAACATCCATAATAAAATCCTCAACAAACTAGGTTTATAGGAAACATACCTCAACATGATAAAGGCCATCTATGAAAAACCCACAGCTAACATCACATACAGTGGTGAAAAACTATAAGCTTTTCCTCTAAGGTCATCCAAGGATGTCTACTCTCACCACTTTTATTCAACAGAATACTGGAAGTCCAAGCCACAGCAATCAGACAAGAGAAAGGAATAAAAGGCACCCAGATTGGTAAGGAAGAAGTAAAACTTTCACTACTTGCAGATGACATGATACTCTATATAGAAAACCCTAAAGACTCCACCAAAAAACTACTGGAAATGATGAATGAATTCAGTAACATTGCAGGATACAAAATCAATATACATAAATCCATTGAATTTTTATACACTAATAGCAAAGCAGCAGAAAGAGAAATCAAGAAAACAATTCAATTTATAATTGCACCAAAATAATAAAATACCTGGAATAAACTTAGCCAAAAAGGCAAAAGAGCTGTACTCTGAAAAGTATAAAACACTGATAAAAGAAACTGTGAAGATGATGCAAAGACATTCTATGCTTATGGACTGAAGGAACAAATATTGTTAAAATGTCTATATTACCTAAAGTAATCAACACATTTAATACAATCCCTATCAAAATACCAACAGCATTTTCACAGAAGTAGGACAAATAATCCTAAAATTTGTATGGAACCATAAAACTTCAAATAGCCAAAACAAACTTGAAAAAGAAAAACAAAACTGGAGGTATCACAATCTCAGATTTCAAGTTATATTACAATGCTGTAGTAATCAAAACAGTATGATACTGGTACAAAAACAAATACCTAGATCAATGGAACAGAACAGAGAGCCCAGAAATAAACCCACAATTGTACAATCAATTAATCTTCAATAAAGGAGGCAAGAATATACAATGGGAAAAAGACAGTCTCTTCAACAAATTGTGTTCGGAAAACTGGATAGTACATACAAAAGAATGAAACTGGACCACTTTCTTACACCATGCACAAAAATAAACCCAAAATGGATTAAGGACCTAAATGTGAGACCCAAAACCATAAAAACACTAGAAAAGAGCACAGGCAGTAACTTCTCTGACATCATCCATAACAACATTTTTCTACGTAAGTCTCCTGAGGCAAGAGAAACAAAAGCAAAAATAAATGATTTGGACTATATCAAAATAAAAAGCTTCTGCACAGCAAAGGAAATCATCAACAAAACCAAAAGAGAATCTACTAAGTGGAAGAAGATATTTGCAAATGACATATCTGATAAAGGGTTAGAATCCAAAAATATATAAAGACTTATACAACCCAACACACACACACACACACACACACACACACACACACACACACCCCATTGAAAGATGGACAGAAGACATGAATAGACGTTTCTCCAATGGAGACAGATGACCAACACATGAAAAGTTGCTCAACAGAAGTCATCATCAGGGAAATGCAAATCAAAACCACAATGAGATATCACCTCAGACCTGTCAGAATGGCTATAATCAAAGATACAAGAAACAACAAGTGTTGGTGAAGATGTGGAGAAATGGAACCCTTGCGCACTGTTGGTGGGAATACAAACTGGGGTAGCCACTGTAGAAGACAGTATGAAAGTTCCTCAAAAAATTAAAAATAGAACTACTCTGGGATGCCTGGGTGGCTCAGTCAGTTAAGCATCTGAAGCATCTGACTCCTGATTTTGGCTCAGGTCATGATCTATCGTTTAGTTAGTGTGATCGAGCCCTGCATTGGGCTCCATGCTGGCAGAGGCAGAACCTTTTTGGGATTCTCTCTCCCCCTCTCTTTGCCCCTCTTCCACTCACACTCTTTCTCTCTCTCTCAAAATAAACATTAAAAGCAAAACAAAACAAAACAACCCAGAACTACCCTATGATCCAGCCATGGCACTACTAAGTATTTATCCAAAGTAAACCAAAACACTAATTCAAAGGGATACATGCACCCCTATGTTTATAGAGGCATTACTCGCAATAGCCAAATTATGGAAGCAACTTAAATGTCCATCAATAGATGAATGGATAAAAAAGATGTGGCATATATAGACAAGGAAATATTATTCAGCCATAAAGAAGAATGAAAACTTTCCATTTGCTACAACATGGATAGAACTAGAGTATAATGCAAAGCAAAATAAGCCAGTCAGAGAAAGACAAATACCATATTATTTCACCCTTATGTGGAATTTAAGAAATAAAACAAATGAACAAAGGGGAAAAAAAGGAGACAAACCAAAAAACAGACACTTAACTATAAAGAACAAACAGATGGTTACCAGAAGGGAGGTGGGTGGAGAAAATGGGTGAAATAGGTAATGGAAATTAAGAGTGCTTATCTTGATGAGCACTGGGTAATATATGGAAATGTTAAATCACTATATCATACACCTGAAAAGAATATAAAACTGTAGGTTAACTGCATTGCACTTAAAATTAAAACAAAAAATTTTTTAAAGCCCAACACCATATTTTTCATAGAGAAAAAACAATTACAATATTATAAAAGGAAAGTGTGAGAAACTGTCACAGCCAAGAGAAACCTAAGGGACATGATGTCCAAAAGTAATGTGGTATCCTGGATAGGATCCTGCAAGAGAAATAGGACATTAGGGGAAAACTAAAGAAGTTTGAATAAAACCGTGGACTTTAGAAAATGGATCACTATGGGTTCATTTATTGTGACAAATGCATCACATTTATATAAGATGTTAGTAATAGAGGAAGCTGGGTGTGAGATATTTGGGAATTCTGTACTACCTTCTCTGTTTTCAAATTCCAAGTTTATTAAAAAATACAAAGCAAATAAACCTAGCTATAGATCAAGTTGATTCTAGAAACATAAAGAGAAGAATTATTTTAAGTAACTTAAATTTTTTTTAATGTTTATTTATTGAGAGAGAGACAGAGTGTGAGTGGGAGAAGAGCAGAGAGAGAGGGAGACACGGAATCCGAAGCAGGCTCCAGGCTCTGAGCTGTCAGCACACAGCCGGACGCAGGGCTCGGGCCCACAAACTGTGAGATCACGACCGGAGCCGAAGTCGGACACTTAACCGACCGAGCCACCCAGGCGCCCCTGTTTTAAGTAATTTTAAAACACAATATCCTGAGGACAAACTTACACACAAAGATATCTTAGATTGCCTATTTGCAATAGCCAAATTATGGAAGCAACTTACTGTGCTGTGTTTGAGATATGATATATTGAAATATATATTAACATATCAGAATAAAATGCCAATATATATACTTTAATAATATTAGATACTAATATATATAAAGAGAAAGAGCAAATACATGATTATTTTAGTATCATTAGAAGCCAAACGTTTTAGCATAAAAGAGATGAGATAATATAAAACCAAAGGAAATATGTAAAAACTTATCTTCATTTGAATTAGAAATATAAGTATTAACTCATAATTGACTTTTTTCTAAAGAATGCATACTTCCTAGCCCTGTCCACTAAAAATGCCAGGATGAATGAGCAATGAACACCCTGAAAGCCCAGACTGTAATCTCTAAATACCCTTCCCCACAAAGGAATGAGGACTCCTTGGAGAAATGGCTAATTATAGATCTGAGGTAGATGAGCCTGGAGCATCTTGTGCCTGAAAGTAAGGAAATTACAGAGACTATAGGGTCATATGAGAGCAAATAAGCAAACAAACAAACAAACACAGGAGGGGCTCCTGGGTGGCTCAGTCGGTTAAGCGTCCGACTTCGGCCTAGGTCATGAGTTCGTGCTCCGCATCCAGCTGTCCTCTGTCAGCACAGAGCCCACTTTGGATTCTCTATCTCCCTCTCTCTGCCCCTCTTCCCCCCTCAGAAATAAATAATAACATTAAAAAAACACAAACAAACAAACAAACAAACAGCACAGGAGCCAACTTGAAATGGCCCCCATTGGCCAAAGACGGAACGTTTGAACATGAAGAGACTGACAAGAAACAAACAAGAGAGACAGTAAAAGAGTAACAACCGCAATGAATTAAAACCCATCAAATATATAAAAGTTTACGAACCCATTGTATGTATCTCTTTCTTCCCCAGCCAAGAAAGAAAGCTTCATGGTTACTTTCTGAGAGTACTAGGATATCAATCATTCTGATACATATAAATATGATAAAGGGAAAGAGTAAAGGTTTTATCTTGCCTTTTCTCTACAGACTGTATTTTCTGATAACCAAATAGCCTATGAAGGAAATTTCTTCTACATAGAAGAATCACAGCTAATAAATGCAGGAAGAAAAATAGAACTGAAACCCAAATCACCATTTTGTAACCCCTAATGAAAGAGGAGAACCAGGCAAGGCTCAAATGGGCTGCTAAAGCCTTTAAATAAAATGCTGATGGAGAATTTTATAATGGATAGATCAGGACAACAACACTTGAACCAGCTGATCAATCTTAACTAAAAGTGGAATAGCTGGATATAATGTTCTTCTCCCTGAAATACTGAATCTAATCAAGCCTCTACCCATCAGTTTATAGAAGATAAGAGAGAGAGAGGAATCTGTTACAAGCAGTACCATGAGCCAAATCTAGAATGTGGGAAATTCTACAGAACAAATGAAACAGTTTCCTCCGCAAATAAACGGTGTTACGATAATGGAAAGGGGCTATTATAAGTTGAAAGAGACATACCCACCAGGCACAGCATGTGTATCTTTTTGGATCCTAATTTGAACACATCAAATGCAAAAAGATATTTTTGAGCCTACTATGGAAAATGGAGCATGGACTAGAGAATATGACACCAAGAAGTTGATGTTGTTGTCTGTGATGATGGCATCTGATTACATTAAAAAAAAAAAAAAGTCCTTATCTGTTACAGAAACATACTAAAGAATGATGGACAAAAGAGTAAGATGTCTGGGATTCACGTTTAAATATTTCAGCCTCACCTCCTCCCAAAAAGTTGGTATAGACAGAACGGAAACAAGAGTAACAGGCTGCTGATAAATTGTTGAAGCTGAATGATGGGTACCATGAGGCCCATCAGACAATTCTCTCTAATGTTGTGTATGTTTAAACATGTTCGAGGTAAATAGAAAACAACTTTTAATTTTTAAAAATGGTGCCAGTTTGGGGGAACCAAGGACATTTTGATTCTAGATTGGGGTGTCTTTTATTTTATTTATTTATTTATTTTTTTATAAATCTTTTCTTTCTTTTATTTTTTTTAATTTTTTTTAAACATTTATTTATTTTTGAGACAGAGAGAGAGCATGAATACGGGAGGGTCAGAGAAAGAGGGAGACACAGAATCTGAAACAGGCTCCAGGCTCTGAGCTGTCAGTACAGAGCCCGATGCGGGGCTCGAACCCACGGACCGCGAGATCATGACCTGAGCTGAAGTCGGACGCTTAACCGACTGAGCCACCCAGGCGCCCCGATTGGGGTGTCTTTTAAATAAGCAGCTTAGGTGATTCTGTCACAGCTGTCCAGGACCAGACTGAGAGAATCAACCCTAGTATGGCTCTGCTCTAGGTAGTGAACAACACGTACACAGAAGTATTTCATGGCCCTGACCAGAGTGCCCAACTATTAGGGTACTAATATTACATAATATCTTTACTTCAGAGCCCATTTCTTGACAGGGTATTCTGGATTCTCCAAATTCATTAACTGAAGGATCAGTTGGATGCCCACAGACTTTCCGGTGGGTGCTGGTTCCATAATGGTCTTTCCTCCAGCTGTTGGGCTGTGCATGCATACAGTGTCTTCAGGCTGGCTTATTGCAGGGTCCAGCAGTCTCCCTTGTCCTCTACCCAGAAGCCAAGAAAAGCATGTTTTCTGAGGCTCGTGACCCATCCACCCTCTCAGTTTGCTTATATGTATATTTTAGCTCAGTTACCTAGAGCAATAAAGAAGAAAATCAGCACAGCCCATGCTTCTGTACAGAGGTCCCCTAAGATCTCCAAGAAAGCAGATCTGTTTAGGTAAACCAGAAGTGAGAATCCTCTCGGGCACCTGAGCTACTGAGTTTAATTGGGATGCAGCTGCTTTTCCTCCTTCCGCACACTCATTCCTAGTTCAGCCTGCAGACAACAGGGAGTTACCAGTTAATTGACTGTTTCTATGATTGTCATTCACTTTGGCACTCTTCCCGATTCTTTGTTGCTACAGAATGCTGCTTTTAAAAGTATTTGCTTTCCTGTGGACCCTGACGAAGACTGTGCCAGGCTAAAATTCTTTAGGATTTGTTAAAAGTTGGGGGGGGGCAATCTATCTGGGAAGATGGTGTGTGTTGTGGGATTTGGGGTGTTGCTGTGAACCAAGAGCTGAGTGGAGCCAGGACTAACATCCAGGTTATATATTACATAAAGGAGCTGGACAAGTTTCCAGTCTCAGAACCAGTTGGGCAGGTTGAAGGAGCTTTGTGTGTGTGTATGTGTCTTTTTTTTTTTTTAATTTCTCACCACTCAGTTGAGCAGAGGAAACTTTCAGCTTCAAGTAAATGGTTCACTTGGAATGTCGAGAAAGGTTTGCAAGATGGGGCTTGGGTTTCACGGCTCTATCATCCCTTTCTGCTAGGTGCTACACCCCCCAAGATAGGTACAAGGCAATAGAAGTGAGCAAGATGTGGGACCCACCAGCTCTCAGCCCAGCTCTAGACCTAGGTTGCCAATAGCTTTTCAACTTGGCTGGCTTCTGATATAAAAAATAATGGGGAGCCACTGCCAAAATCAATACATCATGTTTGTATGTGTGTGCCTGCCACGGGTTACATCATGGTATTGGATTTTTGGTGGTCACCCCATCTCCTCTCCTCATTGCTTAGAGTCTAACTGCTGCCCGACCTTCTGCCAAACTGGCCCAGAGCCTCCCTCCCTTGCCTCTTCAAGTGGAAAGTTCCAGAGTCATTCTGAGTGTGCCTCTTCAGAGTGCTTTGTGATTTTTATCAAAACAAAAACAAAAACAAAAAAACCCAGGAGTTTTGCCCTTCAGGAACCCTAATTGGTTCCCAGGAGATGAGATGATTCTTCTGGCTCTCACAACCTCTAGATTTCTGCAAAGCATTCTCTGTTTACCAAATGAATACACCAGTCCAGGAGCCAAGTGGAAATCGGTTCCAGGCCCTCTCTACTTAAAGAAGGAAAGAACACTATATGCTGTAAATCGAAAAGGACGGGAGGTTGAATTTCAAGAAGAGCCTCTTTAATTCAAGAATTCATCCCTGTGAAAGGTGAGGTCCAATGGATTAGAGTGGATATCTTGCACATACGGTGGATTAGGGTAAATATCCTACAAATATGTAGTGCAGGCCTTGCAACTAACTCAGTTGCCCGTTTCCTTCCCTCTACCACTCAGAGTGGGGAAAAGGCATGTTTACAACTTCTAGTGCCCAGATGGCTCCCCAGACCAATTAAATCGCTATCTCTGGGGGAAGGTTTTGTTTTTGCTTTTGTTTTGTTTTTGCTTTAACTCCCAGGTGATTCCAGCATGCTACAAAGTCAAGAACCAAGGCTCTGGCAGAAAGACCAATGGGCTGGGAATAAAATGAGCCACTTTTCAAACCCTGCCCTTTGCCACTGAACGTGTCAACCTATAAAATTATAGGCGACTCTCTTCTAAGATTGTTTGAGCTCTAAAATTCTCTGATTCTCTTTCAACTGGTCTCTGTCCTGGAAACCAAGAGCATCCCAGGGCCAGCTGTTTTTCCATAACACCTGGAATGTCTCTAAAGCCGTCTACAGCGTAAAAAGATCTGTCTAATGGGGTCAGTGTGTTGGTGAGTCCAGATTGCCTTACCGGACTTAAGGAAACAAGTAGTGTGGTTTACAAAGGAAAAATACAAGCTACATGGTGTTTCTGATACTTATGGGCCTATCAACTAGTTTCAAATGAGTAGTGGAATTTTTCTTAATGCATATTTAAGTCCTGTAGCTGTGCTAATTCCCAATTCCTCCAATATTCAGTTAATTGGAAATACATCCTCCCCAAGAATGCCTTAGAATAAAAATGGACTCCCCTCCTCCCCCACCCAGTCCTCTCCACTGGTGGAAATTTAAATACTTGGGAAGCTAAGGAGACTCTAATCCAAAATATGCATTTTTGTCTGGCCTGGACTTTAATTAGATATTACTGTAGTAGCCTAAATGGATAGAGAGAAGCTTTAACTCTTGAACTAAGGCACAATTAGTCAGGCATAAAAGAACTCTAAAGGGATACTAATTGCTTTTAAAAAGATAAATTGAATTGAGCCAAAGAAGCAGAAAATTACCTTTGTGGGGAATCATCTTGGTTGTTTAAGAAAGGGAGGGCTGGTGGAAATTGGAACAATTACGTGCGCATGGCTGGGAGGAGAGGAGGCCCTCGCTCTTTTCTCGGCCAAACACTAATCCCAAAGGCAGAGACTCTAGAAACTTGAATGCCGCCAACTTTAGGTAAGGCTGTCTTCCGGTCTCTGGTAACCTGCATGCATACCTTAAGCTTGTGCCAACGATTGTTTTGACATCTTATGGCCAGGATCCCCAGTGTTATTTGAAAATGTTATGTCAAAGGGTGTGGCATGCAACTGTCTCAGTGAAGGTAGTTGAAACTCAGTTTCACTTTTAAGATGAACCTTCAGGGCAAAGGTGAAGTGCTTTTTCCTCCCTGTGAACTCCATAGCCCTTTAGGGTACTTCACTCACAGGATGAGTTCCGTGTGTGTAGAAACTGTTACATTTATAGCTCTGTGAGTCAAGCAAAATCAAACTACATGTGGCGGGTCATGGCTACACAAACACTGGGAGCCATTGACCTAGAGGTGAATCTGGAGATGCTCTTTTGAGAAGGAGGCATTTAGAAAAATCGCCCTTCCTGCCCCCAGAAAATCTTATAGAGGGCCAGACGCGTTTGGGTCATTCAGTACTATGTGTGAATGGTCCTTGGTTTTCCCCTCACCTAATTAAGCACAAAATTTGGAAATATTTAATAAAATCTATTGGTAACCCCTGGATACTTGTGTCTTCATGTTCCCTCTCCTTTCAAAAGCATTTGCAATCAGCCAGTGCTGCCTTAACCATCTCCTCTCTGGGCTTCTTTTCTCACCTCACAGCCTGCCTTTTTCCCAGTCCCCTTTGCTGGCCCTTGGCTGGCTGCCTGACTAAGGCTGGAAGCCCTGAACTTGGTCCTGGTCCTCGCCTTCTCTATGTCACCCTTCCCTGTTGGTGACTGCATCCACGGCCATGGCTTTGAACAGTGCCTCTCTGGGGTGCCTGGGTGGCTCAGTCAGCCAAGCAGCCCACTCTTGGTTTTGGCTCAGGTCTTGATCTCGTGGTTCGTGAGACCAAGCCCCCTCATCAGACTCTGATGCTGACAGCGTGCAGCCTGCTTGGGATTCTGTCTCCCTCTTTCTCTGCCCCTCCCCCACTTGTTCTCTATCTCACTCTCTAAATAAATAAAAATAAACTTTAAATAGTGCCTCTTTGCTGATGTGTCCCTCATCTATATCCTCAGCTCAGACTTGCCCCTGAGCCACACACCTAACAGCCTGCTCGGTATCTTACCTTCGGTGTCCAACAGGCACCTGAACCCTTGATTCCTGCCCTCCCTGTGTTCTCCATTAAGTAAAATGGAACCACCTAGTGGCTCCCACTAACACCTAGCAATCACTCTCAATTCTCTCCTCCCCCCACCACATCAAATCCACCAGCGAGTTCTGTTGGTTTTATCTCCAAAATACATTCCAAATCCTCCCACTTATTTCCATTTCTACTTTTACCATCATCTCTCACCCAGATTACTGTAATAGCCTCCTGGCTGATCACCCTGCTCTCCCTCTTGCTCCCTGACACGGCACTCTCCACTCAGCATCCAGAGAGAACTTTTCAAAATGTAAATCAGATCATGCTAATCGTCTGGTTAAACCCCTGCAGTGTTATCCCGGGAATGCAAGGATATCTGGTTGTGTAAAACACCATATTAACAGACTAGAGGAGGGCAGCTGCATGATCCACTCCGCTGACGCACAGAAAGTGTTTGATGAAATGCACAATTTTTTTCATGACAGAAACTCTTGGCAAACTGGAAGTGGAAGAGAACTTCCTTAAACTGATAGAAGGTGTACCTGTTGAAATGTTGAAGCAAACATAATCATATTTAACATTCAAACTCTAAAACCATTTCCGCTGGAGTCAAAAAGAAAGGTAATGCCTATCATTGCTTCGAGAAAGCATTGTCCTGGAAGTCCTAGACAAGGTGAAAATGCAATTCAACAAATGTTTATCAAACGCCTACTATGTGCTAGGGGCAGTTCAAGGCCCTTAAGATTCACCAATGAATAGGGGCGCCTGGGTGGCTCAGTCGGTTAAGCATCTGACTCTTGATTTCAGATCAAGTCATGATCTTGTTTCGTGAGATCAAGCCCCACATTGGGCTCTGAGCTGACAGTGCGGAGCCTGCTTGGGATAATCTCTCTCCCGCTCTCTGCCCCTACCCTGCTCGTGCTCTCTTTCTCTCTCCAAATAAATAAATATAAAAAAGAAAAAGACTTACCAGTGAATAAAACAGACAAAAACAACATTGGGCAAACACAGTAGTGAAGAAAGGCAGAAACAAACAATAGACATTGTTATGTGCTGACCTGTGTTCCTCCCTAAATTCACATGGGAAAATCCTAAACTCCAGTGTCTTAGGATGGGGCTGTATTTGGCAATAAGGTCTTTAGACAGATGATTATGGTAAAATAAGGGATAGGGTGGGCCCTCATCCAGTCTGATTGCTATCCTTACCAGAAAAGGAATTCTGGAAACCCAAGAGACACATGATGAGTGGGCACAGAGGACAGACCAGGTGATGACACAGAGAGAGGCACTATCTGCAAGCCAAGGGCAGAGGCCTCAGGAGAAACCAAGCCTACTGACACCTTCATCTTGAACCCCTAGCCTCCAGAACCATGAGAAAATAAACTTGTGTTGTTTAAATCACCAGTCTGCGGCATCATGTTATGGCAACCCACTTAGATGAATACAGATATTAGTTTACATAAATAACTATATAGTATATCAGAAAATGACAAGCCAGTATTTTTAAAAGGCATACGTAAAAGAGATCAAGGGCAGTGGGGAGGCGAAGTGTGGACTGGAGTGTTCAACTGGGTGGTCAGAGGAGGCCACACAGAGAAGGAAAAAGATAAGATGTATGAGAACAGGAATGGACGGTGGGGAATGAGTCAGACGTGGTACATAGACAGCTTCAGCTTTGTCGGTAAGGTTTTGTTTCTTGTGCTTGGTGGTGGGATCATTACACTGTTATCTGCACCTTTTGGTCTACCTGTGAGATTTCATTTTTTGGAAAGGTTGGCTTGGAAAGGTTGGCACCTGGATACTGGCTGGTGGTTGTGACAGCAGGGCCACGGCAAGGCTGAGCTGAGACAGCGGAGTGAGGGTGAAGAGGGTGTGTGGGTCACACCAGTCACAAGTGGCTCAGGATATTATGACCACACGTGGGAGGGGAGAAAGAGAAAGGTGTCCGGAGTGACATGCCGGCCATTGCACAGGACAGTAGAGAAAGGAGTGTCACTGCCAGGACACAGGATGAGGAGCAGGTATGGGGGCTGGGGGTGGGACCCCGAGCGCAGGGTTGACAAGTTGTTTTTGAGGCGCTGGTTGGTGTTCAATGGCAGGAAAAGAGGAAGGAGATGAAAGGGTGCATCTCATCTCTGATTCTAGAACGCTCAGACTTGATTCTTGAGGGTGGCCTCTTTTCTGCTTAGACACCAAGGGCGGGGACCCAAGATCAAGTTGAAATCATATTCCGCTGCAGTTCCTTGGCACTCAGGCACTGCTCACACGCCTGGATTCTGTGCTCGGAAACTCTGGAAGCTGCCTCTCTCACCCAATCCCCTGCCCAGACCAACTTCATGCACTGCTCAGGGAACGCTAGCGTTGGTTGGGAATGCTAGCTTTGAGATCGGTCATCAGCACCCTCCTTCTTTTTAATAAAGGTTTACATTCTAGAATAGATTTAGATTACAGAAAAGTTGCAAAGATAGTACAGAGTTCCCATTTTCCCCACACCCAGCCTCCCCTATTATTAACATCTTACATTAGTATATTCATCACAATTGATGAACCAATATTGATATATGATTATTAACTAACGTCCACAGTTTATTCCTTAGTTTTTACCTATTGTCTTTTTTCTGTTCCAGGATCTTATCAGTGATGTCTCGTTACATTTAGTCATCCTGTCTCCTTAGTGTTCTCCCGACTGTGATAGTTTCTCAGACCTTAAAGAGTTTGAGGAGCGCTGGTCAGGTATTTTGTAGAATGTACCTCATTTGGGATTGGCCTAATGTCTTCCCTCACGCCCCTACTTTTTTTAAGTAGCTGAGACTGTTTCCTTTCCCCCCAAACAAAAGCAGGGAACAGCTGCTGGCTTGAAGCCCTATGTGGTGGAAGGAGAGCTTCAGGGCATGTCTGTGAAACTCGGCAGGGCTCTGAGAAACCCAGTCTAGAACAATCCCTCATTTGTGGACCAGGAAGCAGCTCTCCCATGCTCCCATCACCCACTCACTTCAGATGCGAGCATCTCCTTCCCAGGTACATTTCCTGTCTCATGGGGACCGACAGACAGTCTCCCTGATTGTTTAGAACCGCCCCCCAACACACACACACACTTGAATTTATCATTGCCAAGCAAATGATCCTTTAGATCCTTCAGCTCAGCCAGATGGGTCAGTGGATCAAGGACCACTGTGAAAAGTTAGCCACAAAAGCATGTGTTTAAAGTTTGATTCCATCGCTTATTTCAAGGGCTCATGGACCCTGCTAATGAAACATGGACCCCAGCGAGGAATCCCTGAGGCAGGGCCGCTTGTGAAATACACACACTTACTAGAAACTGAATGTTGTGCCCATCTCCCCACCCCCTCAATTCACACTAGAAATCCTAATCCTGCATGTGATGGTTTTACGAAGTGGGCCTTGGAGGTGATTAGGTCATGAAGGTGAAGCCCTCAGGAATGGGCTTAGTGTCCTTTTATAAGAGACCCCAGAGCTCCATAGCCCTCTTTCCACCATGTGAGGATACAACCTGGAAGAAAGCCCCAGGACCTCACCAGAACCCAGCCATGCTGGTGCCCTAATCTTGGACTCCCAGCTTCCAGAGCTGTAGAAATAAATTCCTACTATTTATAAGCCACCCAGCCTATGGTACTGGTGATGGGTCTCTCAAGTGGTTTTAGGTGAGTGGCCATACCCCAAATAAACTCAGGTTTATCAAGACCTAGGCTAATCCTGGCTTGGCCCCTTTGTAGTGCTGTCCCCTAGGTGCGTCCTCTGTGCTCCCTTTCACACTCTGTAAACTCAAAGGTTGTGGTGAAGACTGAGTGAGACAAAGCCCAGCACAGTGAGCATCTGGTCAAACTCAGTAGATGTTGGCCTTATCATCATTGTTGCCGCCACTGCTTCTGTTGTTGTTCTCAGGCACAGACAACACCGTGTGCCCCTTGTGTCCTGTGCCATTCTCTCTCCAGTGCACCAGGGCTGGAACAACACCCAGATCTAAGGCTCCTCTAGGAACTGTGCTATTCGTGGCAATGACCAAAGGGGAACATTTCTAAGCTGGTCAAGGGAGGCCCAGGAAGCAGCTCAAAACTCAAAATAACCCCTTCAGCCAATGGGGACTTTGGGCTCCATCTGGAATGTCTCGACTGGGAGAGATGCTCTCAGGGAAGGTCTCAGCATGTCCTCCCACTAAGCAGTGTTTTCCAAACTGCAAGTTGCAGCCCATTGGTGGGTCTGGAAATCAATTCTGTGGGTTGTGCCCAGCCCCCTTCCCCCCCACCGAAAGAAAGAAAGAAAGAAAGAAAGAAAGAAAGAAAGAAAGAAAGGGAGGAAGGAAGGAAGGAAGGAAGGGAGGGAGGGAGGGAGGAAGGAAGGGAGAGAGAAAGAAAGAAAGAAAGAAAGAAAGAAAGAAAGAAAGAAAGAAAGAAAGAGAGAGGAAGGAAGGAAGGAAGGAAGGAAGGAAGGAAGGAAGGAAGGAAGGAAGGAAGACTACACTAGAAAATGTCAGAGGGTATCCTTTGTAGACAGTATAATTTTTTTTTCAGGAAATTGATTTTGTTTGAGTGCATGCATGTGTGCCTGTGTGTGTCTACTGGGTCATGTTGTAAAATGTCTTTCTATGGTCAATGGTCAACAAACTTGCTGAGCCATGCAAAGTGCATGCAAGAGTGAGGTCTGGGGGGTGTTTATGAAGCCCACCACAAGGAACGAAAGAGAAGAGAGAGCGTTTAGGACCAAGAGTCAGTTCTAGGGGTAGGGACTGAGTGGAACTTTCGGGAAACTTCCCACTCCACCACAGGCCGTACGCACACCTCAGGATATTGTATTATCCTTTCCTGGCTCCTCATGGGGATTAGCAGCTACAAAACAAACCATAAGCACCAACCCCATAAACAATAAGGACTTGTGTGTTTGTGTGCAGGAGCTGTAAGGGGCTGGAAGGACTGTGTCCTATAACCCGTGCTGTGTGGCCCAAAACCCCAGGAGACAGAGTGGGAGGTGGCAGCATTAACAGGAGCAGACAACTACAACGGGACACCAGCGGCCTTAGAGGAGGCCATCTGGTCTGGCCTGCTCCTAACCTTCACCGCTTCTCCTGCCTTCAGGGTAGAGCGAGAACTCTGGTAACTTCAGTATCTCTCCCTCAGTCTCTCTCCTGTTCTGGGCACTCCCTCCAGGCACTCAGACCCATATGCCCAGACCATCACGCTGCCCTCTTTCTCTTCTGGTCTAGAATGTTTAAAAAAATTTTTTTAATGCTGACTTATTTTTGAGAGAGAGAGAGAGAGAGAGAGAGAGAAAAGAACGAGTGGGGGAGGGGCAGAGAGAGAGGGAGACACAGAATTCAAAGCAGGCTCCAGGCTCTGAGCTGTCAGCACAGAACCACGAGCCACGAGATCATGACCTGAGCCAAAGTCGGACGCTCAGCTGACTGAGCCACGCAGGTGCCCCTCAAATGTTTTACACAGACCTTCTCCCTGGGACATCTGCAGGCCTCACCTTAGAAGGCACCTGCCTCCTGCAGATACCAGGTCCTGCTGTCTCTCTGTGGCTCCCAGGAAGCTCATTTCTGAGTGGCTGCCTGCCACCCCCTCTGAGACTGAGCTCCCGGACAGGACCCGGGTCTAGTTCACTGTGTGCTCACTGCCTACCTGAGCACCGTGGACACTGAGTGACGCCTGGCTTGTTTTTTATTGAGTAGGTAGAGAAGAAAAGGGTGAGCCCTCTCCTGAGGTCAAATCCTGTTTGCTCTATCGGGCTTTATGTCCCAAATTTCCAGGAATCTGAGCCATGAGGAGGTCTGAGAGCAGCAGGAAATGCAAGCCCAAGGACAGATGTGAATCAGAGAGGCCAAAAAACAACACCAAGTCAGAAGTTGGCGCTGTGTAGACAGGTGGGTGGGACCGGGATGGTGCTCCAGAACAGGTTGTGGCTGTTCCTTTGCCTTTTATTGCTCTAGCTTTGCGTGGGCCGTGGGATCCCAGCTCCTGTCCCTGGGGCACCTTAAAAGAACTTCAGGACCTCTGACTCCAGGTTCAAAGGTGGGAAAGTACAAGGTAGGTTTGTGGCAGCATGGGAAAGAGCAGAGGGCTGGGGCAGGTGTGGAGGGTGGCCTGGAAGGCCAGCTTGGGGGATAGATTTTATCCAAGGCACCAGGAGACCATCACGGTGGGGGTGGGGGAGGGGGAGGTGGTCGTGGAAGGGAGGGGGGAGGGGCTACAGC
This sequence comes from Acinonyx jubatus, assembly GCF_027475565.1. Classification (NCBI taxonomy): domain Eukaryota; kingdom Metazoa; phylum Chordata; class Mammalia; order Carnivora; family Felidae; genus Acinonyx; species Acinonyx jubatus. The sequence continues at coordinate 95,144,566 of NC_069381.1, read as the reverse complement.
CCCACCCCCTATGGTTACATGCGAATTTGGATATATTTTTCTAGGAAGAAGACCATAGCTTTCATCAGCTTCACAAAAATATTGTGACCACAAACAGTAAACAAACACTGTGCTTGAGGCTTTTGAGCAGGTTTCGGGAATCTCACTCTGGCAACGGTGTACGTGGTACAACAGAGTTTCACTAGTTTCCCTGGTGGAAGAACATGTGCCATGGCAAGATAATGTGTAAATATTTGAGATCTGACATTTGGTTGTTTAATAAGACTGCCTGCCTCTCCACATAAGAGCTAGAATTTTTATTTTCTAATAGATCTAGCCTCCGACGTAATATACATGCCTGTTACATTCACAGGGGCCTAGCTGTCCAGCTGTGTGCTCTCAGCTGCCTCCAGCAGGGATACTCTTTCCTTTGTTTCCCTCCCCACAGCTGGCTTTGACTCCCTTTGACTCAGAGGTCCCCTGATGGGATACTCCTCCGTCCCCGGGGGGCAGTCCCAGGGGGTTGTGGTGACACAAGCCGCCCGTCCCTTTTCTGTCCTGTCCCACCATGACCGCACCAACGGTACTTGATGTGTCAGACTTCTCTGAGCAGTTGGGGATAAAATAGGGGGCACTGTCATATCAGAGGGAAAAAAATTATAACTGTCCATTTCATATGATTCTCCTCCTGACCCAGGAGTTAGGCATCAGAGATGTTCGACTCTACACAAGGAAGCCCCTCTGGAATCTCATCTTGTTCTCTTATCCTCTGTTCTTCCCTCTTCTAGGCCTATGGTGCAAATATCCACCCTCCCCTCTAGGGAGTCCCCTTCCCTATCCACAGGGCTGGCTTCACCCCACAACACATCATTCTCTTCTCCCTAGATGGACATGGTAATTTCTGGTGACAGTTTCCCCCAAGTCTGATGTACTTAGCCCCTCCACTCCTACTACCAGAACTGGGGGAGGGGGGCCCTGGGGGAGAGGGTTTGGATCTCACCCATCTGCTGGGTCTGAGAACTCCTGTCCAGTGGCCGTTATAGAATGAGGATTCTTCCTGTTCATCTGTTGGGGAGCCATCATTCGCATACAAATACATCTCCTGAAGACAAACTTTAATTCTCAGAAATGGTACACATGAAGGGAGGCCATATTTGCTCTCAGTATAACATCAGCTGCACAGGTCCCTGCTCACAATGGATACAGCAATTATTGTGCTGTGTTTGTTCCTTGTGCTGCCCCCCTGCCTGCACCCTGGCTTCTAGGCAGTGCCTCTGGGCCTCCAGAAATCAAAACACACTTTGCCATATTATGCGATAACCTTCAGTTCTGCTATATAGAAGGTAAGGAAAACAAATGAGATGGATGCCACTCATAAGAAGCCTTAAGTAGAGGGGCACCTGGCTGGTTCAGTTGATAGAGTGAGCGACTCTTGGTCCTGGGGTTGTAAGTGTGAGCCCCACGTTGAGCATAGAGATGACTTTAAAAAAAATAAAATCTTTAAAAGAAAAAGAAGTCTTAAGTAGAGAGAGAAAGCAAATAGCTTGTGAACTACGAGCAAGACTCATGGGTTAAAGTAGATAGTAAGTAACCTATAAACATGGAATGAAGAAGAGTGTTCCTTGTAGATAAAAAGGAATGGCGAGACCAAGTCATAAGGCATGAAGCATGTCAGGATGATAGCTAAGTCATCCCTACATTGGCCAATTTGAAGCCCCCCATACTGCATATTGGTGCCCCTTCAGCCTCATATGTGCTCTGCCCTAGAAATGAAGGTCAAGCCCATGGCCATGGAGCTCACTGATCAGCGAGATGCATCTAATGTCCTAGCTACTTTGTCTGATAGGGCAAATGTGTGCTGGTTTTGGGCTGAGGCCCCATGTTCAACCTTGTGCTAGGCAGTGTTCTCCAGAGAAACAGAACCAACAAAATATGTGTGTGTGTAGAATAGAAAATTGATGCATGTGATTATGGAGGCTGCCAGGTCCAAACTCTGCAGAGTAGACCAGCAGGCTGGAGACCCAGGAAAAAAGCTGTAGTTTGAGCCCAAAGGCAGAATTCCCTCTCTTGTCTCTGGGGAAGTCAGTATTTTTTTTTTCAACGTTTTTATTTATTTTTTTTGGGACAGAGAGAGACAGAGCATGAACGGGGGAGGGGCAGAGAGAGAGGGAGACACAGAATCGGAAACAGGCTCCAGGCTCTGAGCCATCAGCCCAGAGCCTGACGCGGGGCTCGAACTCACGGACTGCGAGATTGTGACCTGGCTGAAGTCGGACGCTTAACCGACTGCACCACCCAGGCGCCCCATTCAGTCCTTTTCTTAAGCCCTCCAACTGATTGGGTGAGGCCCACCCCCAACATAGAGTTCAATCTGCTTTACTTACTCTACTGATTTAGATGTTAGCCCCATCCAAAATATACCATCACAGAAATATCTACAATAGTGTTTGACCAAATTTCTGGGTACCGTAGCCTTGCCAAGTTGACATATACAATTAAGTATTACAAATCTCAGTTCTGGTTCCCATAACTTCTCCATCATTGGGCAAAGCTGATGTCACTGAAAAAAAGAAAGAAGTATGAACTTGTACAACCCTCGAATCAGATAGTGAGGTCCTCCCACCCAACGTGTATGCTACCCTAAGTGTGTTACCCTGCCTTGTATCTTTCCTTTTGCTTCTTGTTTTATGTTTTAAATGCATCTAATAAACCGTGTTGTTGGACATCTTAATTTTATCTGTGAACTTTTCTGTTGCATGTCCTCTGGAATAGCTTACCTGGTGGTAGACTTGGAGGGTACTATCTCATAAGGTAATTTCTTTCACTACAATGCCCAAAGACCTGATATCGGCTTTGCAATGACACTTTTCTGCACCTTAGGCTACCTCTATTCTCATTGTCTGTGGGCAGCGGGGATGGGAATGAGGGTGATAAGGATCAGAACTCTCCACCCCATCACTGGCTTCATGGGTTCCATTCTTAAATTTTTGTTTAATGTTTATTTTTGAGAGAGAGAGAGACAGAGCATAAGCAGGGGAGGGGCAGAGAGAGAGAGACACACAGAATTTGAAGCAAGCTCCAGGCTCCGAGCCATCAGCTCAGGGCCCAATGTGGGGCTCAAACTCACGAACCATGAGATCATGACCTGAGCAGAAGTTGGATGCTTAACTGACTGAGCCACCCAGGTGTCCCTAAGGGGTTCCATTCTTCTACTTACAAACCTTCCATAACTATTTGACTGTGTTTTTCAGGGACTATAGGGCTGGGGAGAAACTAAAATTGCCTTCTGTCCGCAGTGGTTGGTTATTAAGAAGGACGGGAACACAAGTCAGAGGCTCTGATGAAAAATGGAAAAACACAAGCAGAAGTCCCCAGATCCAACCCTTCCCTTCCTCCTCCTCCGGGAGCCCCAATCTCTGCCATAACAGAGGTCACCACCTCCAACGTGGGAAGGGAGACTTTGCTCTCCTGATGTGTGCGAGTGTGTGCAGAAGCCAGGAGTGGCCTGGGTTGGCAGTTAAGCCCCTTATAAGCAGGAACTCATTTTTCTTTGAGCCTCCAGCACCTACATCCTGCCTGGCTCATTGTAGGTGTTCAGGGTAAGTTTGCTGAAAGGAAGCGGAGTTGGAGGGAGAGGCTGCTGACCACTGCAGGCCGCTGCAGCCAGAGATTTGTGGCTGACATCTCATGTTGGATACCTGAATGCAGCTCTCCCTAGAAGCAGTGATGACACATTTTAGTACCGTGGCACAACACTGATGGACTTACGTAGGCTTTTGGTAACCGATCTGGGGATGTAACTAGCACATATAACTTCATGCTCTATGGGATATGAGGTATAAATTCTAACAAATTTACTTTCAGAATCCATTTACTTATAAGTTGAGAGCTGCCTATCCATAACCCCCGCCCCCGATGCCAGCCAATCTCAAAATTCAAATGTGTCTATATACTGGTGAGTATCTAGGAAAGCTTTCAGCTTCACCTATTCCATTGGCTTCCTCCACTCGGGGCGCACATGGTGATTCTACATTCCATCCTGCGCCTTGTGGCTTAGATGCCGTAACACCCCAGGCAGAAAATGTTCCTTGCTTTCACTCCTTCTCACCGTACATTCTCGGCCGCCACCCAGTAAATTGTGAATGCGAGAAACAGAGTAATCATCATGACGCTTCTTAGGAGAGACTCATTTTCCATTCACACCTTCTCCCTGGAAAGCAGGAGGGGTAGGTTGTGAAGGGTGAGTGATGGGGAAGAGTTTGCACAGCGGCACTCACAGCACCCCCCATGCACACCCACTCATTCCCAAGTAGGGTGAGCCAGTACATTAATACCTTCTTGCTTCCTTTCACTGAAATCAGCCTGCCTGACTTAATCCTCCAGTGTTAGCAGTAGAGGAGGGGTTTCTGCTCTTCAGGATGAATGTTCTTTATAAGGAAAAGACGCGGTTTACGAGAGACTTAATGCCTTGAATGAATGGAACATACTAAATGAATGTGAACTGTAACAGTTCCTCTACCATAAACCTATGCACGCTTTTCAGAGTAGCCTGGGAAATGGGTTCTGGAGAATATTTTTATAGCACATAGATCTGAGTTAGATCGGTGGCTCTCAGCTGGGAACAATTTTGCTCCCCAGGGGACATGCGGCAATGTTTGAGACATTTTTGGTTTTCATGATTGGTGGGAGAGGTTAAGGCCAGAGATGCTGCTAAATCAATTTCACGATGCAAAGGACAGTCTTCCCCCCGACCAGCAAAGAGTTACCTGGCCAAAAATGTCAATGGTGTCGAGATTAAGAAACTCTAAGTCAGACAGATATATGTGGTCTGTCAACACTATGATATTACCTAGGGAAACATCCAGAGACCATTAGCAAACTTCATCTTTGCAAAGACTAAAATGTATATAAAGACAAATTACATTCTTCTGAATTCTATTCCCTTGTCATTGGTTTACTGGACAGGTTTTAAACCATGATTTAAGAATTTTTAAGTTTTGGGGAACCTGGGTGACTCAGTCAGTTAAGCATCCGACTGTGGCTCAGCTCACGATCTCACGGTTTGTGAATTCGAGCCCCATGTTGGGCTCTGTGCTGACAGCTCAGAGCCTGGAGCCTGCTTCGGATTCTGTGTCTCCCTCTCTCTCTGCTCCTCCCCCACTCTCACACACACACTCTCTCTCTATGAAAAATAAACACTAAAAAAAATTTTTTTTAATATATTAAAAAAATTTTTTAAAGAATTTTTTAAGTTTCCCTAAAGTTTCGTCACTCCCTGCTAACCATTTTTCGCAAATCAATCAAGTTGTTACTACTCAGAGCAAGTAATTTTCAAGAGAACAGAAGACAAACTACAAAATATATTGAGACACAGTAGCTAGCACATTCTCCAACTCAGGGATTATGGCAGATTGCATTGTCTGAAGATGGACGCATAAGTATCTCGCATACACTCTCTTATACACTCTCCTTAGTATGTAACTTGGCATTCATCCCATGGCGCAGTAGGGCCTACGTTCCCTGCAGCTGAATCTGGGAGGGTTTAAGTCGATGGTGTAAGTTCCAAGATGTGACTTCTGAGGCCAGGTCATAAAAGGAAAACAGCTTCCTCTTAATCCTGTTGGAACCCAGCCACCATGCGGAGGAAACCAAAGTGGCCACATATGTAAGTTCTGGCCAACAGCCCCAGGCGAGGAGTGGAGGTCCCAGCTGACGGCCAGCATTCGTCACCGATGTGAGAGTGAGTGAGCCTTTAGATGCTTTCTGCCCTCAGCCGTTGAACCACCCTCAGTCTTTGAGTGTTCTCAAGTAAGGCCTCAGACTTTGTATAACAGAGACAAGCTGTCCCCGTTGTGTCCTTTCCAAGTTTCTGACCCACAGAATCCATAAGTATAATAAAAGTATTGATGGAAGCCACAGAGTTTCAGAGTAATTGTTACATAGTAAGATGTAAATGGAACAGTAATTCTCCCCCAAGTATATATAAACTATTTCCTGTAATAAAATTGCCAAATTGCTATACATTGATCTTCTGCCAAAATGGTGAGTAAATGGCAAACATACTATTGTCGTCCTATCCTGCACCTAAATCAGACATCACTAATTAATTGCAGAACTTTTTCTTGATGAGCAGGGATCCAGCCTTAAAACTCTCTCAGCAAAACACATTAGCAACCAAGTTATTGGAATTGACATAACGGTTTGAAACCTCTTTGCTATGCCCGATGTTTTTTATAAGAGTTGAGGCTGGTTTCCCCTGGCTTACTCCCAGACAGAAGGATTTATCTGTTGTTTAGTCAGGTGCCCAGAAAAGGATGTGTGGCTTTGCAGCACCTGTTTGCAAAAATGCTGTCATATTAGCTTGGTAGATGAATATGAGGGGAGTCTTTTTATCATACTTTCTGAGAATTTGACTATCAAACAACGATAGCAACCTATTTATGTCAAGAGCCACTTTTATTAAAAACAAACAAACTCAAATCCCTAGTACACCAGAAAAATGTTTAAACCGCCTTTTAAAAAAGTGGCAGAATCCCTGAAAAAAGAAAAAAAAAAAAAAAACCTAACATAATGAGATGGGCCCATATATCTAGTCTGTGAATGAAGGTTGTCAACTTTATGCAATAGTTCAGACGTAGAACCTTTAATTTTAGTTTGAAGAGATAAGCACATGGTGAAAGGGGACATTGGTACCTGTATTATTTTGAGCTTTGTTCAATGAACATTATTACACCAGGTTCAGGGGAGAACATGAAGTGACTAGGCCCTCTCTTTTTCAATTTTCTGTTTGCGAATTTGATGTCTTCACCTTATGACTGACAACGAAATTTCTCTCTCTCGTCTATCAGGGATTCTGGGAAGCCAAAGTCGTTTATTTTTAAAAGGAATATAATAATGGTTATCTGAAGAAAATGACTCAGGTGATTGAATTCCTGGGTAGGCAGACAAACCACATGTCAGAAGGACATTTTAACCCAAGATTTCAAGGATTCTGGAGACCTCACAGTCCTCTTCTCACATGGTGGCTTGTTGGGGTATAAATAAAGTCACTTGTAAAAGGGGGTAGGCATCAGGGCCGGAAGGAAAAGTCATACTGACTAAAATTCTCTAATTGTCCCTTGGAGTATGTTTTAATCTTAAATTTCTTTTTGAAATATTTGTTTATTTTTGAGAGAAGGAAAGAGACAGAGCATGAATGGGGGCTGGGCAGAGAGAGAGGGAGACACAGAATCCGAAGCAGGCTCCAGGCTCCAAGCTGTCAGCACAGAGCCCGACGCAGGGCTCGAACCCACAAACCATGGGATCATGGCCTGAGCCAAAGTTGGACACTTAACCAATTAAGCCACCCAGGCGCCCCTGGAATATGTTTTAAAAATCATAACTTAACCAAGGCAATGATCCTAGGAATATTTAAGCCTTGCCTTTTGTGTCTCTCTGTCGGCTCTCCTGGGTCCCTTTCTCACTTTCAAACACACCCACTCTCCCTCCACCCTTTTTCAAACCACCAACAAGCCCTGTGCCTTCAAGGTTTCCACTGGGACACTGGAGTTACTCCTGTCCTCCCCCGCCCCCTTGAGGGATTCCCAGTTCTGTAGTTCTGTCCTCCTCCTCTAGAAAAAAACAGTATGACCCTTTGGTTAATCTGATGGACTGATTCAAACTGAGGTGTTACCGTAGGCTTTTTTTCTATTAAGAGTCACTGCCCTATAGGAAAACTATAGAGAACCATCTAAATTTAAAAAATGAATTTCATTGTTTTGTTTACTTGGAAGACCGCATAAAAAGTCAAAATTCTAAACAAGGCAAAAATGCCCACAGACATTAGACATTCACACTCCGTTGAGATAGATACCATTGTGCCCATTTTTCTGATATGGAAATGGAGGCTTAGGCATATCAAGAGAGTATCCAAGGTCCCAGGATTCAAACCCAGACTGATCGCACTGTGAAGCACTTGCTCTTGATGACCATGCCTCACTGCCTCCTGTGATATATCTTGGCTTTGAGAGATTTAGTGGGATAATCTTTTCCAGGCAGCTTGAATGAGCAAGGGCATTTTACCATCCTGGTTCCTTCCTCACAGCCAACATTAAAAACAGCACACGTCTATGGCTGCAGCTATATGCTGGGACACTTAGCAAATGACTTGCTTTGGATAGCCAAGAGCTTACTAATTTAAACACCAATTTTTAAATGTGCATGGAAATTTTTCTTAAGTATATTATGTAATTTCTCGCCTTCTTAAGTTGGATATTCTAAACATAATTTAGCCCTTAGCCTTTCCTTATATACTCGAGGTTCAGCAACGTGAGCATTAGCTACAGTTAACGAGGCTCCAAGACAGCAATGCCCTCGGGACTGTTGAAGTACATAGGGCTGTTTTTAACCTACATTTTAAGTGGTCCCAGTCTACTGTGCTACGTGAGTTCTTGTGTCTGCTTTTCATAGATTTTCTGTCATGCTGTCAGCCTCTTGGGTATTGACTCTCGATGCTATTAGTATCTGCCTATATTAGTCCTTCTTTGCCCTCTTAGATTTGCTACTTACAATCTCTGGTGGATGTGAAACCAATATATTTGGGCATATTTTGTCTTAAAAAAAAAAAAAAGTAAGTACCTATTGAATGGCCGAGGGGATTTCTTATAAGTAGGGAATGTGAATTTTAGTGAGTGGAACTTATAACACCAATTTTAGCTTCCTGGTTCTCTGGGTCAGTAATTGATGAGATTGTCAGTTAACCAATATATAGCAACATCCACTGGTACTGGCCTGTCCACAACCCCCCTTTAAGGGAATTTGTCTATTTACCAGAGTCCCAGCTTCTTGGGTGACCATACTTTGCCCTTTTTAATCATGACTTCCCCACCCCCATTACACACACTACATGAATTGGATGGGAGTGCCTGACCCAAGGGCAACCAGACCACAGACTGGCCAATGACCATGAGAAAAAGATAAGCTGCACTTAGCCCATCCCAACTCTGGGGCATTTTAATTGGGGAAGACATTAAAGCAAATTGGTTAGAGGTGGTATTTGAACCAGAAAGTTCATGAAGTAGAGTTGTGGCCCATGAGGCCACACTATATCATAAGCCATCTGAAGTGATAACATGTAGAGCTCTAAGAAAGCTGGTTAAGAGAAAGAGAAGGAAGCAAATGGAAGGAGAGAGACAGAGATACACTGCAGGCAGAGAGAGAGAGAGAGAGAGAGAGAATGGTGAGATTTGTTCTATGTGCCTCTTTGCTCCAAACACAAGTTTTCTTGAGGTAACATGACTGAGTCTCTTTGTCTCCCACCCAAAAGAAGCTAAGTATAAAAATCACTCTCTGGGGTACCTCGGTGGCTCAGTTGGTTAAGTGTCCCGACTTGATTTTGGCTCAAGTCGTGATCCCATGGTTTGTGAGGTCAAGCCCTGCATCCAGCTCTGCGCTGACAGCTAGGAGCTTGCTTGGGATTCTCTCTCTCTCTCTCTCTCTCTCTCTCTCTCTCTCTCTCTCTCTCTCAAATAAATAAATAAACATTAAAAATATCAATTTCTGAGAGCTGAGCTGTTAGTATACCTTACTGTATTCTCTGGACTCTGTGCTAGTGGAAAAACACAAACAACTTAACTATAGAGGAAAACGTACAGAATTTGAAATGGAGACACTTAAGGTCAGAATTAACACAAAAGACAAATATGTATGAAGAAAAAGAAAATAGGTGCTAAAGCTAATAATTATGCTAAAAGACACGACCAGCACCCTATTGCAGCTTGAATAGTCAACCCATCAACACAGAAGCAAAGATGAAATGTAGAACAATCACAAGGCCCTTGAGTCCTGCGAAGGTTCTTTTTTTAATTAAGTGACTATAACCTGCATACGACTCCTGGTTACACGCGTGTAGCACGTGAGTATGCGTGAGTTCCACACGGGGGCTGGGGAGGGAGGTGAGCATCCCCGTGAGGCCCTACAACAGCCCGTGTCAGGAGGCACAGCCAGATGGGTGCTCCCACGAGAGCCCCCTGGGGAAGAAAAGCAAACCAGAGGCAGACAGTTACAGAAATAGCCAAACCAGAGAGGCCCCTGCTCATTCTCTAATCCATTATTAGCGACTCTGGAGCATGTGGCTCAATGATGCCTTGTTACCTCCACAGAGGTTAGCGAGGCCCACTGGAGGTTCTCTGAACTCTGTTCTTACACCATAAGGCAGTTGATCTAAAATCAGAAAACAGCGGACACACATCCTCCTTGCACATCACACATTACTGAAAAACACTGACCTCCAGGGATTTCTCTGCAGTTGTCCTGGCTTCACAGGCCGGGGAGAGGCAGGGGGGGCCGCTGTCCACCCACATGATGGCCAGTGTTTCAAGGATGTCTTGCTGGAACAGAGTCAGAGGCCAGGAAGCCAGGCTTGTCACTGGGAATGCAAGAGAATGGATCGGATCAGAAGGGCTGGAGAATATGATAAGCAAAAAGGGGCAACCAGATGGACAGTCAGGAAAGGTAAGAACAACAGCACACCACAGTGCTAGGTATCTGGGGCCCAGTTACTCAGGTCTGCATCTGAAAACCAGAAACTTCCAGACACCATATTCTCTGCCCACAGCAGAAAATTGAGGGAGAGGGATAAAAGGGGAAGGAGAAAGAGAAGGGGGTGCGGAGTGAGGGACACAAAGATGACGCAGAGAGGGGCAGAGAATGGGGGCGGTGGGAGACTATTTAAGAAAAGACAACTTGAGTTGGCAAAAATGCAGCCCAAGCGGTTAACGTTTTCACCAGGAAATGTCCTTCCTTCAGATAACAAAACAAAATCATGACCCAAACCTAAGAAACGATTGAGGTAGTCCTCCTGAAACAGATAAGAGGGCTTCACAAGATCATAATGAACAAGTCAATAATCTTTGGGCTAGATTCTGGAAACTAAAGTTGCATTGTTCATGGTGACTTCACTAATTTCCCCTTGAACGCCGTGTCAATAGATCTTTTAAATTTGAACTCTGGCAGGGCATCAGTTGGAGAGAGGGGCTGTGTAACCCACATACTTCAGGGACTCTGGCCTTAACAGCGCTAAGTATTCTGGGATAAACAAGGATGAGGCCAGGAAATGAGGAGGCTAGGGCAACCCACACCCCGGGACACTGTCCTGGGTGGGAGGAAACTCACCCCCAAGTGAGGGCAGCGTGTGGACTCCTTCCCCGGGACACCTGGCATCATCCTCAGGACTCAGCTACCTGACCAGCAGCGGCATCTGACCCCCGTGACCACTCCCTCTTCCTGACCGCTTCCTAAGCAAATCTTTCCTTGAATCCTGGGACGTTACACTTCCCCTCATGCTATCTCATCTTCTTTCATTCATGGTTACCCTTTTTGGGCAATTTTTTTTAATTTTTAAAAAATGTATTATTATTTATTTTATTAATTATTGATTATTGATACTATGATTGACTGTGGTTAGTATAATAAATATTATTTATTTTATTGTATTTATTATTCTAATATACAATGTTATATTAGTCTCAGGTGACTTTTCATCTCCATAACTTATTTTTTTAATGTTTTATTTATTTTTGACAGAGACAGAGAGGGAGAGACAGGAGCAGGCTCCAGGCTCTGAGCTGTCAGCGCAGAGCCTAACCTGGAGCTCGAACTCGTGAACCAGGAGATCATGACCTCATCTGAGACCAATGCTCAACCGGCTGAGACACACAGGTGCCCTACTTATTTATTTTTTAACTAGAAGTTTGTATCTCTTCACCTATTTTTTTTTAACTCTTATTATAGAAAACTTTAAACATGTATAAAAAAAAAAAGAGTGCAGTGAAGCCTCATGCCTTCATGATCATGTTCTCAACCACGATTGGCTTGCGGTCTTTCCCATTTTTCCTAGACCCCACCCACTTTCCTTTCCTGCAGATTATTTTGAAGTAAACCCAAGTCATCACATCAAGTGTTTCTGAGTGCATCTTTTGAAAATCATAACCTCAATTCTATCAGACGCACTGTCCCAAAATCAACAATCACTCCTCAATAGCTCCAAATACCTAGTGTTCACATTTACCCAATCGTCCATTAGTCGTTTTCTTTCCCCTACTGTTTGTTTGAATGGACATCCAAATGAGGTTCGAGCATTGCTATTGCTTGTGTCTGAAGTGTCTTTTAATTTATAGTCTCCCTCCGAGTCTTTCCCTTCTTTTCTTAAAAATTTTCTGTTAAAGAAGCTAGTTTATCCAATAGAATTTTCCACAATCTGGATTTGGCTGATTACATCCCATAGAGTCTTCAACATATTGCTGCCCCTTGTATTTCCTATAAATTGGCAATTAGATGTAGAGGGTTAATCAGATTCAAGTTCTACATGTTGGCAACATTTCATAGGTGGTGTTGGAGGTACATAGTATATGGCTGAGTCTTTTGATTTTTTTTTTTTAATTTATTTTTCTTTAAAGTGTATTTATTTTGAGAGAGAGAGAATGAGTATGCACATGAACAAGCAGGGGAGGAGCAAAGAGAGGGAGAGAGCGAGAATCCCAAGCAGGTTCCACACTGTCAGTGCAGAGCCCAATGTGGGGTTTGATCCCACAAACCATGAGATCATGACCTGAGCCGATATCAAAAGTCAGATGGTGGGGCGCCTGGGTGGCTCAGTCAGTTAAGCGTCCGACTTCGGCTCAGGTCATGATCTCACCGTTCGTGAGTTCAAGCCCCGCGTCGGGCTCTGTGCTGACAGCTCAGAACCTGGAGCCTGTTTCAGATTCTGTGTCTCCCTCTCTCTCTCTGCCCCTCCCCTGTTCATGCTCTGTCTCTCTTTGTCTCAAAAATAAATAAACATTAAAAAAAAAAAAGTCAGATGCTTAACCACCTGAGCCACCCGGCCACACCTGATTCTTTTTATGATGTCAGAAACCACTGGTTTTCATTGCCTAATGTTGGTTCCATTAATTCAGTAAGGAGCTGCATAGTGGTGGTACCATTTCTCTCTCATTCTTCCTTCCTTTACTAGCTGTAACACTCAGAAGTTTCACTCAGCTGCAACCTCCCGCATCAGCTATGAGGTGACTCTTACGCACAGCTCATATAAGAAATTCAGCCCCCTTGGTTCACCCAGCACCACTGCGGCTAGCTGAGTGACCACGGGCCATCTCATCTCTCTGAACTGGTTTTCCACTTACAAAATGAGAATGATCACCTTGACCAACTCATGGAATTGTTGTAAAGGTGAAAGGAATAATACACATAAAGTTCCTGATTGGCAAGCATTTCATGGATGTGACCTGCTGTCCTTATTTTCATGGTTAGGATGCAGATTGCCCAACCAGCACCCAGAGAACACAGCACAAGGAGGCTGAGCAGGTTTGGCTTTTTATCCCAGGTCATTGCCATAGGCTTATCGCAGCCACTAATAGAGTCAGTTGTTCACAAGAAAGACAGCCATCCCTCTGCCTGGCACTTCTTCCTGAGGCTACGACAGTCACCAGCAATCTGCTCTTTAGACAGGGCTGGCCGGAGACCCCAAGAACCGGTGGCAGAATCAGAGAAGGCAAGTGCTGGGGTCATCCTCAGTCCTGGGCAGCCCCGCCTCTTCCAGGGAAAAGCCCTAGAAGGCAGAAAGTATTAAATAGTACCCTTTCAGCAAGATCCCCAGGCTTAGATGCCCTTTCTTTGGAAACTCCTATTAGGAACATACTTACTCTTCCTCTGGCTTTGGCAAGTCCGTGAATTAATTTAGCCCTATTGTCAGAACAGTTGGCTGCTCATTTATAACAAGAAGAATTTTATAGGCTTTGTAAAAACCACTCAGGCACATTTAGGACCTAAAGGCATTCGTCTCGAAACTGGCTCCGGGTTTGATTTCTGTATTTCTGCACATATTAAATCTTTCTGCTGCCACTTACATCCGCTTAATGGTCTCCACTTAGTGGAGGATCCTGGAGTCTTTGGTCGAAGTTATAAAACTAAGAAGCCATTTGTAAGTCAATCTACTTCTGTTGTAAAGGTAAATCTAATTTTAGGGACTTAAGCCAGAAGTTGAATTTCTGGGTTTTTAGAAAGCATCTGTGCATTCAGGAGAGAGCTGGGGTAGCTGCTGGGCCTGCAGGGTGATCGCATTCGCGAGGGGCACAGCCCGTGGCTCGGCTCCTTTTGAGGCCTAGGAATAAAATGCTGTTTCCTCAGTATATGCTTGTGTCAAGAGCTTGCACTTGGGGTCCAAGCCAAATGATTAGCTGCTTGGCCCTGAGAAAGCTACTTAACCTCCCTCAGCCTCCATTTCCTTGTCTGTAAAATGAGAGAATCAAAGTGTTGTTGTCATGACAGACTACATGAGATAACGCAGGTGAAGCACTGAGCGTGGTATCTGGCATATAATAACTTTGTTTTAATATAATTTATTGTCAAGTTAGCTAACATACAGTGTATACAGTGTGCTCTTGGTTTTGGGCGTAGATTCCCGTGGTTCATCACTTACAGACAACACCCAGTGCTCATCCCAACACGTGCCCTCCTCAATGCCCATCTCCCATTTTCCCCTCTCCCCTGTCCCCCCACCATCAACCCTCAGTCTGTCCTCTGTATTTAAGAGTCTCTTATGGTTCGCCTCCCTCTTTGCTTGAAACTGTTTTTCCCCCTTCCTTCCCCCATGGTCCTCTGTTAAGTTTCTCAAGTTCCACATACGCATGAAAACATGTGATATCTGTCTTTCTCTGATTGACTTATTTCACTTAGCATAATACCCTCCAGTTCCATCCACCTTACTGCAAATGGCAGGATTTCATTCTTTCTCATTGCCAAGTAGTATTCCATTGTATATATAAACCACATCTTTATCCATTCGCCAGCTGATGGGCATTTAGGCTCTTTCCATAATTTGGCTATTGTTGAAAGCGGTGCTATAAACATTAGGGTACATGTGCCCCTATGAATCAGCACTCCTGTATCCTTTGGATAAATTCCTAGTAGTGCTATTGTTGGGTCATAGCGTAGTTCTGTTTTTATTTTTTGAGGAACCTCCACACTGTTTTCCAGAGAAGCTGCACCAGTTTGCATTCCCACCAACAGTGCAAGAGGGTTCCTGTTTCTCCACATCCTCACCAGCGTCTGTTGTTTCCTGAGTTGTTAATGTTATCCACTCTGACTGGTGTGAGGTGGTATCTCAGTGTGGTTTTGATTTGAATTTCCCTGACGATGAGTGACGTTGAGCATCTTTTCGTGTGCCTGTTGGCCATCTGGATGTCTTCTTTGTAGAAGTGTCTATTCATGTCTTCTGCCCGTTTCTTCACTGGATTATTTGTTTTTCAGGTGTTGAGTTTGGTAAGTTCTTCATAGATTTTGGATACTATAACACTTTATCTGACATGTCTGGAAAATAATAATTCTCAGCTATTTATCATTATTATAGTTACTACCAGACTCTGGTCCTGGCTGGCCAGGCACTTTTGCTTACAATCACAACTTTTGTTTACAACAATAGTTGAAATATTAGTCAACAATAAAAAGGAAAAAACTAATGATACACACAACTTAAATGGATCTCAGTTGGGGGCGTTATGCTGAGTGTGGGAAAAAAAAGCCCATCTGAAAGGGCCACATACTGTGGGATTCTGTTTCTGTAATATTCTTGAAATCATAAAATTATATATAGAGAGAACAGATTCGGAATTGCCAGGGTAACATTAGAGTGGCAGTAGGCAGGTGCACAGCTATAAAGGAGCAACACGAAGGACAATTTAGGGTGACGGTTTTCTTTTTTTTTCCTATTTTTTTTTAAATTTAAATTTTAGTTGGGGGCACCTGGGTGGCTCAGTTGGTTAAGGGGCCAACTTTGTCTCAGGTCATGATTTTATAGTTCGTGAGTTCAAGCCCTGCGTTGGGCTCTGTGCTGACATCTCAGAGCCTGGAGCCTGCTTCGGATTCTGTGTCTCCCTCTCTCTCTCTGTCTTCCCCAGTTTGCACTTTGTCTCTCTGTCTCTCTCTCAAAAATAAATAAAAACATTTAAAAATTTTCAAATTTTAGTTGGTTAACATAGTGCAATATTGGTTTCAGGAGCAGAAAGCAGTGATTCATCACTTACATACAACACCCAGTGCTCATCACAACAAATGCCCTCCTTAGTACCCATCACCCGTCTAGCACATCTCCCACCTACCTCCCTCCATTTGTTCTCTATTGTTAAGAGTCTCTTGTGGTTTGTTTCCCTCTCTTCTCTCCCCCACTTTTCTCATATGTTCATCTGAATGAAATTCCACGTGAGTGAGTGAAATAATATGATATTTGTCTTTCTCTGGCTAATTCTGCTTAGTACGATATATTCTAGCTCCATCCACATAGTTGCAAAGGGCAAGATTCCATTCTTTTTGATGGATGAGTAATAGTCTGCTGTGTATATAACCACATCTTCTTTATCCATTCATCAGTCGGTGGACATTTGGGCTCTCTCCGTAGTTTTGTTACCATTGATAATGCTGCTATAAACACTGGGTTGCATACACCCCTTCAGATCTGTATTTTTGTATCCTTTGGGTAAATACCTAATAGTGCAGTTGCTGGATGGTAGGGTAGTTTTATTTTTAGTTTCTTGAAGAACCTCCATACTCTTTTCCAGAGTAGCTGCACAGTTTGTATTCCCACCAAGAGTTCAAGAGGGTTCCCCTTTCTCTACATCCTCACCAACACCTGTTGTTTCTTGTGTTGTTAACTTTAGCCATTCTGACAGATGTGAGGTGGTATCTCATTGTGGTTTTGATTCGTATTTCCCTAATGAGTGATGTTGAGCATCCTTTCATGTGTCTGTTGGCCCTCTGGATGCTTTCTTTGGAAAAGTGTCTATTCACGTCGTCTGTCCATTTCTTAATTGGGTTATTGTTTTTTGGGTATTGAGTTTTATAAGCTCTTTACAGATTTTGGATGCTAATCCTTCATCATATATATCCTCCCATTCCATAGGCTGCCTTTTAGTTGTTGATTGTTTCCTTCACTGGGTAGAAGCTTTTTATTTTGATGAAGTTCCAGTAGTTCATGTTTGCTTTTGTTTCCCTTGCCTTTGTGAAGTGTCTAGTAAGAAGTTGCTCTGGCTGATGTCAAAGAGGTTGCTGCTGTGTTCTGCTTTAGGATTTTGTTGGTTTCCTGTCTCACAGTTAGGTCTCTCATCCATTTTGAATTTATTTTTGCGTGTGGTGTAAGAAAGGGGTCCAGTTTTCCCAACACCATTTGTTGAAGAGAGTGTCTTTTTTCCATGGAGACTCTTTCCTGCTTTGTTGAAGATTAGTTAACCATATAGTTGTGGGTCCACTTTTGGGTTCTCTATTCTGTTCCATTGAACCATGTGTCTGTTTTTGTGCCAGGACCATATAGCCTTGATGATTACAGCTTTGTAATAATAGCTTGAAATCCAGAATCAGAATGCCTCCAGTTTTGTTTTTCTTTTTCAGGATTTTTTTGGATATTTGGGGTCTTTTGTGGTTCCTACAAATTTTAGGGTTGTTTGTTCTAGCTCTGTGGGGTGATGGTTTTGTGTACCTGGGCGGCAGTGGTGGTCACATGAATCTGCACATGTGATTAAATGGCAAAGAAATACACACACATTATATCAGTGTCAGTTTCCTGACTGATACTGTAGCATGGTGGTGTAAACATAACCACTGCGTGAAACTGGGTGCAGAAAACTGGGTGAAGGTTACTGGTGGGACCTCTCTGCATGATCTTTGCAACTTCTTGTGCATCTATAATTATTGTAAAAGAAACATTTTTTGAAACCAGTACGTAGTGTTTATATTATAAAGCCTAAATACAGTTCACAGCTGAGCCACATAGTGTACATGTCCTTTCCTTTTCCGTTTGCATTTCCTTTCTTGTGCGACATTTTTTCCCTCTAGATTTAAAGATTGCCTCATATCTCATTTGCTTCGATTTGTTATTTACTTGGTACCAATGCCTCCCAAACTCTGTCAGGGCTGTGAAATCCCCCTCAAGGCGCTCACATATATCAGGACACCATTAGTTCCATTTTTTTTCTTGGTGAGCTGCCCCCCTGGAACTCTCTGCCAGCTCCCACCCAGGTCCAATATGCATTCGTTGAGCTCTAGGCTGATTCTGTACCATTTGCTTAGGAACGTATCTGGTAGTCTGCACACCAAAATCTTAAATTCTAGATTTTACAGGGTGCTGGGTTTTCAAAATATGTAATTATTATTATTTGCTTACTTACATTTTCTGATTTTGCTATAATTTGTATTACTTATGTTATACCATCACTATACCCCTTATCATGGAAAGAGGGAGGAGGGCATACAGTCCAGACAAAAGTAATAAAAGGTCTAACTTTCAGCCACATGAGCATAGGCAGAGAATCCTGGGGAATATTTAATCAGCTAGATGCTGGGCAGGTCCCACAGGTCACCCCTCGCTCATAGCGATCCCCGTGACAACACCCCCAATTCCTACCTGCTCTCATTTCTCTCCACCGAATCCCTTATACATATTTAGTCTCTGCCTCCCACCCTGACCCAGGCTCCAGCCCCAGTGATTAGTCACTGCAGCAAATCTTACTCCCGCCGCTGGATGGGGAGGAGGCACGAAAAGGAGCTTCAGATCCTGAAGCTGGAGGAAGGCAGGATAGAAGCCCGTGCAGAGGTCTGGCCTCAGAACGGAGTACTGAAGAGACCAGCAGACTTTTCTCCTGCTAAATTTAACCTCGTTCTGATTCTCTCACACTTTATTAGACCAAAGAGTTTCTTCTCTCCTTTCTACACTTGGATTATTTTACAAAAAGTGACCTTCTCTTAAGGACCACAAAAAGAGGTGGGGTGGGCATTCCATTAAACTGGGGGAAAAGGAAGTAAAAAAAGAAATGTTTGGAGTGGAAGGAAGGAGGCCTCTCATGTATGCGGAGGGGCGAGCTGTGCAGGGCACCCTTTCTCTCAAAATGAAGTGTGGCTCTGCAGGTGCCCTTCTGGGGCCCAGAGGAGCCGGGGGCGGGGGAGGGGGGTTTGCTGTGCTCACTGCCACCATGCTCTCATATCGAAGATTCTCGCTCACTCCTTAACAAGCTCACGTGGGGGCGTGTGGAACTGCCGAAGCATGTGTAAGTGCAACACATTGTAAAGAAAAGAGCTTTAAATACAGCGTGTCAGGTGGAAATAAGCCTTACCAACTCAGAAATTCTGAGGCAAAACCCACCAAACATGCCAGGGAGCAACCTCAGTGACTGTCTGCCACAGATTTTCTGTGAGTGGATCTGCTGGCTTCTGGTAAGACGAAAATATGTTTAACAGGCCCCCACATCCCCCCGCTGCATTTGTTTTACGTTCAAGAGCAAAGTCATTAACAATATTTCAGGTAAGTCTCAAATTCTCTCTCTTCTATAATCTCTCAAGGTTCTTGAGTATATTAGAAACACTTCCCAGGAACATTATAAGAAAAACGATCTTCTAAAGTGCAGCTCACCATATAATAGGGTTTTTTTTCTACGTCCGTTCCATAGTTCCTTTTAACAAAATGTCATGATTCAAGTACAGAAGGGCTAGGGAATCCCTTGGCACATTAAGGCATTTTGAATTTGCTAATTTGATTTAAGAAAGAGCCTGGCTAACCTACTTAGAAGACCTATCAAACCTTCACTTCATATGTGGTATATTTCCTTAAGTGCATAAAAGACCTTGGAAATCCTTAATGTAATCAAGATTCTTCACCTTGGCAAGATACCCCTGTGCAGACAGCCAGCAGGGGCACAGAAAAGCAAATCTGTGTATTTGCATAAGGCAAAAAGAGCCATGATTTGTGTGTGTGTGGAGCCCAGTGAGGGGCTTGAACTCACGACCCTGAGATTTTCACTTGAGTCAGATGTTTAACCGACTGAGCCACCCGGGTGCCCCAGGAAGATCTGTGATTTTACTGTGGAGGCAGAATACGGGCAGGGTACAACCCCCAAATCTAATCATTAGAAGGAGAGACACAGAGCAAATCTTTCCCACAATAAATTTAAAATTTGCAAAACATCTCTGTATTAGGATCTTCTCTGTCTACCTCTCTGCTATGGTATTTCACCACTTGTGCAGACAATTTGTTAACAACCAAAAATGGTTCTGCTGAAACATTCAGAGTTTTTATTAAAAATCCCAGAAAGTCAGAGCCTTATGGGCAAATGTAGGAATCACAGGGAAGAGATGAGCTTATTCCTTATTTATTCTTGTGCCACAGGTTGTTTCTTTAATGATGGAACAACCCTGGGATGCCTTGGGTGGCTCAGTTAAGTGTCAGACTTCAGCTCAGGTCGTGATCTCGTGATGAGTTTGAGCCCTGCATCTGGCTCTGTGCTGACAACTCAGAGCCTGGGGCCTGCTTTGGATTCTGTGTCTCTCTCTCTGCCCTTCCCCACTTGTGCTCTCTGTCTCTCAAAAATGAATAAATGTTAAAAAAAAATTTTTTAATGATAGAATAACACTGTCAAATTAAGAGACCTTAGGCCCCCATACCTTGGCCAACAACTCTAAAGATAAGACAGATTCATTTCCTCTCTCCTCCCCCCACCACTTCTTTTCCTTCATGCTCTAGAATCTCTTGGAATCGCGGAGGGAAGCCTTAATCTCTGCTCCTTTCCCTGAGTTTTAACAAAACTGAAATCTCCCGATCTTCACCCCGCCTTGTTTTTTTCTGTTTTGCTTTCATTTTATTTTTTAAAAGTTTTTCTTCTGTAAGGATATACAAAACAACTATAAATCAGGGTTGTCCCTGTGGAGGTAGGGTGGGCAAGAGGGGACATTTAACTTTGGTCCCTTCAGCACTGTTAAAATTTCGTTTTACTGTGCTGCTTCTACCATTTTAAAATATTTTTTCCTGATTATAAGTAGTGTAGTGATTACAAGTAGTTCATTATAGATAATTTGTAGAATAGTGGAAAAGGGAAAACTCAAAAACTATCCCTGCCTTTGGCTGTGCCTGGTGAGTCTTGTTCTTAGTGTGGATGCCACTTAGCCCCTCCCAGCAGGGACCCTCTGGGCTTCCGTGGGGCGGGAGGAGAGGAAACGAACAGACCCATGGCTGGGAAAAGGTTATCTTGATAATTTTTTAATTATCTAGATAATTAAATTAATTAGATGATTATCTATTTAATTAATTAGTTAATAATTAAATTATCTAGATAAGTTATCTAGATAATTTTTAATTTTTAGATTTATTTTAGAGACAGAGCACACACAAGCAGGGGAGAAGGACAGAGAGAGAGAGAGAGAGAGAGAGAGAGAACATCTTAAGCAGGCTCCACACTCAATGCAGAGCCTGACTCGGAGCTCAAACCTATGACCCTGGGATCATGACCTGAGCTGAAATCAAGAGTCGGACACTCAACCTACTGAGCCACCCAGGTGCCCCGAGATCATTTTTATAATCTCTCAACCACTCTACTTTTTTCAGCTTCACCCATACCAAGCTCCACCTTCCCGAGCCTTTCTGGGGTTCTGAGGACCCAATTGGCTTGCTTCTAGCTCCCCTCTGGCTCCTGCCCCCAGGCCCTTAGTGGTCATGTTTTTGGTATGTCCAGTCAGGAATGCTCATCTGTTCGTCTTCAAGCTTCTAAAATGGCATGACATCTCTTATGTGCTGTGATCTCCTCTCCTTTCCCGGCTTTTGCCTTTTTGATCCTTTAATGTAATCTTACAGAGTTTCCCAAGGGAGTAGATGTAAATGTATACATTCAACTTGTATCTTTAACTACGAGTGCCCATATAATGTTTGAAATATTTTATATATATATATTTTTTTAATGTTTATTTATTTTTGAGACAGAGAGAGAGCATGAACGAGGGAGGGTCAGAGAGAGAGGGAGACACAGAATCTGAAGCAGGCTCCAGGCTCTGAGCTATCAGCACAGAGCCCGACGCGGGGTTCGAACTCAGGGACTGTGAGATCATGACCTGAGCCGGTCGGTCGCTTAACCGACTGAGCCACCCAGGCGCCCCTGAAATATTTTATATTTTTAATGATCACATAATAAGTCTTGCATATGGATGTGCTAGAATTTGCTTAACCTTATCTTACAGGTACCTTTTGGCCTATGTTATTTATTAAGATAAAATGCAAAATGTGGACCTGTTGGCCCTAAGAATGCCTCATAGTGGATGGTTGTCCTTTTTTAAAAAAAAAAAAAAAGTATTTATTTATTTTTGAGAGAGTGCAAGTCGGGGAGGGGCAGAGAGAGGGGGAAAGAGGATCCGAAGCGGGCTCCACGCTGACAGGCTGAGAGCAGGGAGCCCGATGTGGGGCCCAAACTCACGAACTGCAAGACCATGACCTGAGCCGAAGTCAGACGCTCAACCGACTGAGCCACCCAGGTGCCTGGGACGGTTGTCCATTTTCTATTCCACTAGAACTTTCTGGAGCTGTTCCCTTCTCTGCCCCCCAGAGCCTGCCACCTCTCTTGGTGCTCCACTGTCTCCTGCATCGTCTCTCCTTGAAGAGTGGGCCTCAATTCTGTTTGACTTTACTCTTGTTTGGCTGCTAATCCCTCCACACAGTTTCTCTGGGCCTCAGGGAACTGGCTTCTTGCTCTGAGCTCACCTAACCAGGGTCAGAATGTCCTCCTGAAACACTCCACAGGGCTCTCTTCCAACAATGTTTTGCATTTTTCATCTAGCCTGAATTTCCATTTTGGCTCTGCTGTATAAGACGCTTCATCAGAATGCAGATCTTTTGCTTTCCGGTTTCTGTCGTGACATTCTCGCTGCTCTTCTACTTGTTGGTGGGATGGATATCTGGGCCTTGGTGGTGACAGTCCGTATTTTTACTATCTCTAAGGCGATCGCATGACTAAATGTGCCTGCGATTTTGGTGGTCTCCTCTCAGGAAAAAGAGAGAGCTTGCTTAAAAAATGGGGCGAGGGGCGCCTGAGTGGCGCAGTCGGTTAAGCGTCCGACTTCAGCCAGGTCACGATCTCGCGGTCCGTGAGTTCGAGCCCCGCGTCAGGCTCTGGGCTGATGGCTCAGAGCCTGGAGCCTGTTTCCGATTCTGTGTCTCCCTCTCTCTCTGCCCCTTCCCCGTTCATGCTCTGTCTCTCTCTGTCCCAAAAATAAATAAACGTTGAAAAAAAAATGGGGCGAGTGCTGTGTATAGATAAAACCTCTCTTGCTAAAACTTTGCAGGGTGATCCGCTCGAGCTTCTCCACTTTTTATTGTCTGTTGACCTGAGCATATTTTGGGTTCGGGGGAGGAGGCCCATGGGTGGAGCGCAGTCCCTGTTGGGCTCACCGTCTCCTAATTTCAGACACACATGGAGTCCCCAAGGACATTCTAGCATAATTTAAAGCCCAACAGTAAACAAGCTTGAGAGTCTTCCTCAGGGACAGGGGCTCCTGTGCCCTTAATTCCATTTATCCTTCCCTTAAAAAAAGGCACCACCAATACTGTGCCCATTAATATGTGAAGTCACAGAAACACAGCACTAATTTTAATTTTTAATGGTAACATCACCAAAAACAAAAAGATAGAGATTAGACTCCACGAAATTCGCTCTATGCCTTTTCCTTGCTCTTTTTGTGAGTCTGTCATTTTGTATCTTCTTTCTCTGCCTGTTTTTGGATATGTGTCAGCTTGTCCATATCTGCTGCTCACTCTCTATACCTATTTCATTGTCCTTTTCATTTTTCCCCCTCATTAGCTTTTCTACCATTCTTTCCCTCTTCTCTACCAGGTTATAATATGGAATTCTTCTCCCATTTACAATTTTGTTCTGTATATTGAATGGCGGTCCATTTCTAGTCCTAAATATTCAATAGTTTTCTGTTCCAAGTTTTGAAGGAAGATGACTGAATTCTTTTTATGTCTCTCTTTAAAATATAAATTACCTTTGAGTCATTTGGTTTGGGGCTGATTTTTTTTCCCCCCTTTGTGGGTCAGTATCACCTGGTAGTAAGGTTTCTTAATATGACAAAGCATTTCCAAAATGCTGTGAAGGTTCTGGTATTTACTCCAGTCATTTTTATATGTCCATATATCCTTCCTCTTGGTGATTTAGAGAGTTTTATTATTAACATAACAAGTGAGATATATTTCAAATACAGATAATAAAAACAACAGCTAACGTTTATCAAGTGCCAGGTGTTCTTCTGAGACTTGGTGGTAATCTCCAACTTTGAGCTTTACTCAGATGCTCCCTTCTCAGTGAGACCCTCTTCAGCTACTGTATCTAAAAATGTCAATGCTGACCATTACGATCTATTTTGCTTTTTTTCTCCTTAGTGTTCATTCCTCACATACTATATTTTTCATTATTTGTTTCCTATTATTCTCTGGAATATATGGCCCCTGAGGACATAGATTTTCAAGTGCTCTGATCATTATTAGATACTCCAGCACCTAGAACAGTACCTGGCACATGGTGGGCTCTCAATAAATACTTGTTGAATGAATGAATGAATGAATGAATGAACTCATTTAATCTTCACTACCACCTCATAAGATATCTGCTATTATTATCCCCATTTTGAAGATGGAAAACCGAGGCACAGAATAGTTAAGTAACTTGCTAAGGTTACTAACTTGTAAAGGAAAGAGCTGGTATCCTAACCCCAGCAGACTGGTTCCATAGTCCTCCTTTTTTTTTTTTTTAATTATTAAAAAAATTTTTTTTAACTTTTTTTAACACTTATTTTTGAGAGACAAAAAGAGACTGAGCATGAGTGGAGGAGGGGCAAAGAGAGAGGGAGACACAGAATCCAAAGCAGGCTCCAAGTTCTGAGCTCTGAGCTGTCAGCACAGAGCCTGATACAGGGCTCGAACTCATGAACTGGGAGATCATGACCTGAGCTGAAGTTGGTCACTTAACTGACTGAGCCACCCAGGCACCCTTTTTCTTTTTAATGTTTATTTATTTTTGAGAGAGAGAGAGACAGAGAGACAGAGAGTGAGCTAGGGAGGGTAAGAGAGACAGGGAGACACAGAATCCGAAGCAGGCTTCAGGCTCTGAGCTGTCATACAGAGCCCAACGCGGGGCTTGAACTAGGGAACGGTGAGATCATGACCTGAGCCGAAATCTAACACTTAACCACACTGAGCCACCCAGGCGCCCTATATGCAATTTTTTAAAGAAAAAAAAATTTAAGGGAAAAAAGTTATAGAAACTGTTGAAGCCTTCCCAGTTCTGACCCCCTGCAGCCTTCCTCAGAGGTAAACACAGTCCTGAAGTTGTATATTTTAGGTGTATATCTGACTGTTTGGAACTGCCTTCCCAGTGGCTTCTGAGCCACGAGGAGATCAGGGGTGTGGAGGCAGAGGATTTACATAATTGAAAACTCCCCAAATCCATCTCTCAAGTAAAGTATGGACTGCTTTTGTTCCTTACACTTTCCCATTATTTTTTTTCCCCCTTCTACTTACAGACACTCATTTTTCTAGCTGGAAATAGAAAGCCTTATCAGATTGGAATAACAGTCCTTCTTGCTGTAGTTTTTTCCCCAAAGACGGGATGAATTCGAGCCTCGTCAGAAAGCCATCTGCTATGTACGCACAGACCTATTCAGAGCCAGAAAAAGAAAACGAAGGAGGGGTAAGCCCAGGCTCGCTCGTTTTGCAACAAAGAGCTGTGGCTTGTGAACTCCATGCCTTTGACAGAGGCTGACCACGGGACAGCGTGCACTGACTGGGAATACAGGGTGTAAGGAGTCCTGCATTGTTCACGGTGACCTTGCAGAACTTTGCTACCCGTGAAGAAAAGACGCTTAATGAATAGGAAGAAGGCTCTGTGTCCAGCCCTCTGAGTTCATGCCAGTTCTCCAGGGGAAATGGCCGTTGGATTTGTGTTTTGCCCCTACAATCCTTTCCAGCCCCTCTACTGGTTGTAATTAGCTCACTGTTAGTCCTGTGGTGTCACACCTGGCTGGTCTTGGCTCAGGACTACCACAGGAAAATGCCATGAGGCCCTCAGAGGACACGTCATCTGATCCATGGGACCACCCTCGCTGCCCAGGGGAACACTCGTGTGCTGCTCCAGACCAGCAGATCTGAAGCTACGGGGCCGTCCGCTCCTGGTGGCTGCTAACATACTTCCTTCTCTATCTTCCTTGACTCACCACAACAAAAAATAAATTGCAGCATGAAAGCTCAAGTCCAAAATCATTATTTCCACATTCTTGAGCACATTTGAACACTATTCATTTTTCCCCAACTTTTAATGCCTCTATTTTTCATGAGCACAAATATAGGCTGGTTGTAAAATAGTTAAATAATATATAAATGTGTAACTTAGAAAGTGGAGGACCTTTGTTATCCCACTTCATAGATCATTGTTAATTAACAGTGTGCTATGTATTTTTCCAGACTTTTTTTTACCACCCGCACACGTTTCTTTTAAAAAAAATTTGTTTTAATGTTTATTTTTGAGAGACAGAGTGCAAGCAGGGGAAGGGCAGAGAGACAGGGAGACACAGAATCTGAAGCAGGCTCCAGGCTCCAAGCTGTCAGCACAGAGCCGGACATGGAGCTCGAACTCACAGACCGCGAGATTATGACCTGAGCTGAAGTTGGATGTTCAACTGACTGAGCCACCCAGGCGCTCCAGTACACTTTTCATTTATGCAAAGCTCTATAGTTTCTAGCACTTTCTTAGTACATTGTGGAATGTACCTTCCATAGTCATTACTCTCCCATTCACCTCTGCTCACTCATTTAACATATCTTTCCTGTTTCACTATAATCTCCAACAGGATGGAGACCCTGCCTATCTCATTTAGTGGTTGCACCCCCCCCCCCCCCCGCCCCCAGGGTCTACCACTGTGCTTGGCACACAATTAGCACTCAGTATAAACTAGTTGAATGAATGGTTCTCTCTCTGGCATGTGAAGTAGGTGGAACAGGTTCTTTTTAAATTTTTTTTTTTAATTTTTGAGAGAAAGAGCAAGCATGTGCACATGCGTGTGCGAGTGGTAGAGGAGCAGAGTGGGGAGAGAAAGAATCTCCAGCAGGCTCCACACTCAGCATGGAGCCAGATGCGGGGCTCAATCTCACTACTGTGAGATCATGACCTGAGCCAAAATCAAGAGTCAGATGCTTAACCGACTGAGCCACCCAGGCGCCCCAGAACAGGTTCTATAATGCCTTTTCTCTGGTAAAGAAACAGAAATGATTCATGACTTGTCCACTGTCACAGCTATCCAATGGTGGACCTGAGCCTCAAACCCGGGTCTTCTGAGTCCGAATCACAGAGTTCTTCCCATCAAAGTACAGCTTCCCCTAATAACTGCCAGAAAATCGTGACCATGTCCCCAACCAGAGGCTGAACTGTTTCCAACCTATCCCCCAAAGTCTCCATTTCACAGAGTGGGGAAATGCATCCAGTTTTCACAGTTTTGAGCTAGAAGGAGATAAGTTAGAAAGGAAAGATCAGCCTTCATCACTCTGGAAGATAAACCAGTGTTCAGGGAGTGACCTGACACGGGGTTCGGTTCCGTTTGGCCACGCTGACAGAACTATGGGCATCTCTTAGCTGACGTTCCCATACCCCTGGGCTCCCAGCCACACACAATTAGCTCCAGGACTTAGGCAAGCTTGGGTCTCCGTGGTGTCCTGCTGCGGGTGAGGCTCTACACGTGTGCCCTGCGGTGCAGTGAGGCTCCACATGCCAGTTGACTGCAGAATGATTTTTCTGTCCAAACCCTCAAGGCTGGCCAAGGAGTAATTGAAACTGGAATTGGTCCAGAAATTCTCAGGCATGCGGCTCCTGGGAAGAGACTGACCTCCCAAATGACTCTCTCTTGTGGTATAATCCTTTTTTTTCCACCCCCCTGCCACTCTTGCATAGAACCTACCTCCTTTATTTTCAGAGGGGACAATTTTTTTCAGGGAGAAACGGTGCCAATTCTTCCACAATAATGTTGCAACTCAAAGGATATTTGTCTTTCTTCCCTTGTTTTGATTTTACATTAAGCCAGTTTCAGTTGGTAATTCTGGTACAGAATCGATAAAGGCAGCCCTTTCAACACTCATGGCTTTAATCACAGAAAAACAAATCTTTTTCCCCCCTCTCTGTTCTTTTTCTTCTCTCTTCTCCCTACCTTTTTCTTAACTCCCTTTCCATTCTCCGTCTCCCATCCCTTCCTTCATGCTCTTCCTTTCTATATAGAACATTTTAAAAGACATTGTTTTATAAAGTGCCTTGTTCATAGAAGACATTGGTTTTATATATTTTTTCAAAAATAGTACACAAGACTGACTTAACCAGATATTTAAAAGGTCCCAGTCATTAAAGCAATGAGATTAGATGGGTCTGATCACGGACAGATCAAGAGCATAAAAATCATACATGGTTGCAAGTATATATGGAAATAAAGTACATTTCTAATATTCACACTTTTTTGAATCAATAGAGAAAAGATGGATTATTCAATAAATGGTGACCAAAAACACTGGCTAGCCATTTGGAAAAAGTAAGCCCAGTTCCAGACCTCATTTTTTATATCAAAATAAAATCCAGAAATATCATTTTAAAAGTTCACGTAACAAGTGAAACCATGAAAATAGTACAAAATAAGTGAGCACTTTTAAATTCGGGAGTGGAAAGAACTTTATGACATTAAAAAATTAAGATTAGAAAGTACTGGTAGATTTTGCAATATAAAAATTAAATCTCTTCACCAAAAAGAAATGTACTCTTAAAAAGTTGAATGATAAGAGGACAAACTAGGAAAATATATGCGACCCGCATAAGGTTAATATCAATATGAAAAATGCTTTTATAAATCAATAAAATTTAGTCATCTATCCTTCCATCACAGTAGTAGGACTTGGGATAATTTTTACTTTCTTCTTTATTGTTCTATAGCTATACTTTTGATTTTTTTTTTAAGTTAGTATTTTTAATACATCAAATTCATTATCAGTTTGAAAAAAAATACCTAAAAACATGCGAATTGGCATCTTTTCAAAAAATACTTGAATCTAAAGACCAAAATAACTTTTCCAGAATTGTCCCATGGTTCTGCTTTATAATATTAGTCATTACACTTAACCTTCAATGTTCTCACATAATAAGACCAACTAAAAAAAATAAGATACATGAGAAATAGTAAGAAAAACTCATAAGACGAAAGAATTTTAAAATGAAAGGGCACACCCCACATTGAAGTTAGGTGTTCTTTCAAAACCTGATTTGAATTTAAATCTTTGGATTAAAATTTGGCCTTTCTTTTTGTAAGGACAAGAGTCCATTGAACAAAAGCTCTTTTACCCCTCAAATAGTTATTTTTAGCGCTAAGATCTTCTCTTCTTAATGCAGGGTGTTTTTTTTCCCCTTTTTTCCCTCCCGACCATCTAAGTTGTACCATTAAATGAAATGTATGATTTAAATTTCAATTCTACTGAAGCTGCAGGTAGCATTAAAGCGATCATACAGATGAGCGATTTCATTGAATGTCACTTCACATAAATTTACATAAAGCTGCAAAAATCTACACCGCCTCTAGAAATTCTTCGGAAGGAGAAAAGAGAGAAAAATGTGTATTTATTGAGCACCTACAGTTTGTCAAGCCCTCTCTTGGACTGCTTTATTCATGTCACCTGATCTAATCCTTAGAGCCAAGAGGTGAAATCAGCATTATCATCCTCATTCTATAGGTTAGACAACAGGCTCTGAGAAATTAAAAGATTTGCTGGAAATCACACCCATGTGACACAAGCACCCACGCATGACCTTTTCCCTATGCCCCTGAACTTTCTCCAGCATATATGTCTTCTATTATAAAAGAGAACTTATACAATCTAAGTTCCCTGTGTGGTCCTGGAGGTGTCTCGAATGTTTGCAGACTACAGACGCATTCTTCCAGCTGCTCTGAGGATCCACATCCCCTTCCTATGCTCAGCTCACTGTGGGGCATGTCCAGGCTTGGAGTCGGCGGGGGGTGGGGGGGGGTGCATCTTTTGTCTCAGCCAAGGCCACTGGAGCCCTGGCTTTCCTCACCACAGAATCTGACCACCAGCAGCTGCTAACTTCAATGACACTCAGATTTTGTGTTTTGGTTCCTTATGTCATTATTTGTCAGTGCTTATGTCTAATGTCCACAGAAGACTGGCAGAGAGGCCCAGTCACCGGGCTGGCTCTACCAGTTACTAGCTGTGTGCCCCTGAGCACTGACATAAGCTCTCTAAGGCTGTTTCCTTACCTGGAAAAGGGGGGTATCACCTGTACATGCCTGATGCTATTGTGGCCTTAATGACAGAACGCAAGGAAAGTATTTATCACAGTGCCTGGTGCCACCTACGTGCTTCATAAACATGATGTGTTGCAGCCCATCAGCCTGATGTCTAAGACCCGGCGGTTGGCAGACCTCAAAATCACCCTTTCCTGGGGCACCTGGGCGGCTCAGTCGGTTAAGCGTCCGACTTCGGCTCAGGTCATGATCTCTTGGTTCACGACTCTGAGCCCCGCGTTGGGCTCCATGCTGACAGCTCAGAACCTGGAGCCTGCTTTGGATTCTGTGTCTCCCTCTCTCTCAGCTCCTCCTCTGCTCATGCTCCATCTCTCTCTCTCTCAGAAATAAACACACATAAAAAACTTAAAAAAAATTCATTCTTTCCTGCTGTTCAGGCCATTGTGCCTGAACCAAATTTGACTTCTGCCTTTAGGACCTAACTTGTGCCAGGGAGCTCCATAAGCCCAGGCAGGCCCGCCCTCTCACCCAGGCTGTGGCCATTCCAGGCTCACCTGGCTTCTGGGATGGCCCCAATCCAGGCACAAGCCTAATCTGGGGATAGACTCTGGTCTCCCCTAGAACATAAGATAACTAACACAGGGCTGATGTATCATGGAATCAACAATGAATTAAATCGTTCCCTTCTGACAGTTCCTCCTGAAACTTGTTTCAACCAGAGTTAATGATGGCTAGCTGGTGAATGAGCTTCATCTGGGGGAGCAGTCAGCTACCGATGGTGAGCTGCCACTATCTCTGCACATCAGAGCTCCCAGCGTGGCTGTCCCGGAGCAAAACGGAGCTGCTGTGAGATACCCTCCTCCCAGGCCTTTCTTGCCGTCCTTAGCGCCATTCACTTTTCTGAACTTCCTTAGCAGATAACTGATGAGTGATAGTCGCTAAAGGCTCACTTTCCCATTACCAGTGGACTGACTGAGAGAAGGACAGGTAATTCACTGCGAATGTGGTCCACTATGGGCCAGGACTCTAAGAGGCAGAGAGAGGAGCCAGTCGTAAGTTGCTCAGTGTTGTTTCACTTGATTGTTTCCTTAACCTATCTGCATTCCTTTGTTTCCAAGTGTTTGCTCATGCCGTTCCCTCTGCATGGAATGCTCTCCTCCTACCTCTGTCCTTGGAAGCCCTCAACATCTCCACAAAGTTTCCAGATACCCACCACCATTATGACCTTCTTGCCCCCCTACATTAGCAATACATTCCTCGATGTGTGCATGAGACCCCATATATTTTGACCTAATCGGTTCCCTTGGTTATCTTATTTCATTTTATACACTTGAAAACATCATTCTGAGAAGAGGTCCATACTTTCTCTGATTTCCAAAGACACCAAAAAGGTTAAAAATCCTTGATCTAGGGGTGGGTGTCTGGGAGGCTCAGTCAGTTAAGCATCCAACTCTTGATTTCGGCTCAGGTCACGATCTCATGAGTTTGTGAGATTGAGCCATGTCAGGCTCCATGCTAACAGTGTGGAGGCTGCTTGGGATTCTCTCTCTCTCCCTCTCTCTCCACCCCTTCCCTGCATTTGTGCATGAGCACATGTGCATGCATTCTCTCTCAAAATAAATAAATAAACTTAAAAAAAAAAAAAGAATCCCTGATCTAGATCGCGTTTAATGACTCAGTAGGGTGGAGACTATGTGGTAGTCCTCTTTGCCCTCTGTGTCTAATACTACCCAGCACACAGTGAGCTCTCAGTGCCTATTTGTTGACTTGAACCGGGTCAATGTCAGCGACAGCACACAACAAACAGTTGTGCCAGTGAGTCCCCAAGCATCATGCACGTGTCTGGTATCAAAGTCCGGGGTCAGTCTAATTTTACATGTGCCACTCGGCCACTCTGGTGACCAGGCCCCAGAATGGCCTTTGGGGCTCCTGCGCTGCTGACCCAGCTATGACCACATCGGGCAGGGATCCAGCTGTGAGCATGGACGTGGCTTCTCAAGGTCACACAGAAGACTCCATCTTAGGCCTCAGGAGCCCAAGTACTAAATACAGTTTCAGCAGAATTTCCTTTTGGCTAGTTTGTCTTCTTTAGTGTCCAAGGAGGAAAATCAGACTCATTGTTCTGCTCTTAATCAAATTCAATCTGGAGAAGCAGAAGAAAGCTGGGTATCTGCTCCGTCAGGCAAGCCTGCTTTTCACTAAAACTGATTGATAGTTACATGAACATACAAAACTGATATAACTTCTATGTCCCTAGAAATTCCTCATTACACATTTTACCCCTCCTTGAGGATTTTCAGTACTGAATGGTTCAGATTCAGAAATGTTCTAGGAAAATCTGACTAATGAAATACAAGAAGTTGGAGCCAAGAGGGAAGGCGGAGGGGACAGCTGTCTTTGCACATTTATTGCACCCCAGAGCCTGCATTAGGCTTGTTACATTCTCTTAGCCACCCTCTGGGCTCAGTATGATGATCCTCACTTTACAAGTGGGCAAGCTATGGTTCAGAGAGTGCAATAAACGTCCGAGGCCACACAGGAGTGAGGAGCAGGGCCAGGTCTGACTTCACCTTATCCTAAAGCCTGTGCACTTTCCTATCTGCCCAATGGCCTAGGGTGAACGCAGCTTTGAGCTTGACCTACATCCCTGGAGTGACAGGTGTTTGGTTTTGATCTAATTGGTTCCCTTGGTTATCTTATTTCATTTTATACACTTGAAAACATCATTCTGAGAAGATCATCTTTCATCTGGGCCCATCTAATTGTCCACGGCCCCTGGGGCTGTCTGACCCAGTCCTTCCTGACTGGGTAAAACATCCATGGCTTTACGGATGGTAGACTGATCAACAGGCAAAGTAAATGCCAAAAAGCCCCCAGAGCACGTGGCAGCAGCTCTCAGCCAGCCTCCCCCAGAATCATGGACAGAACATTGGCTTTTCTGAAATCCCCAAATTCCTGGCCATCTTTGCTCTTTGGGACTTCTGTCCCTTCCAGCCCCCGTCTTTTCTCTTCTCTCAACATCCTGCCAGTGGCTTGCTCTTTTTTTCTTCTTGTAAAGCTGCCCTAGCTAGCAGAAGATAAGGCCTAGACTGTATCCCTCCTAGAGATAGTCATATTTTCCAGGAGCCAAAAAGCCTAATGCATAAGAAATGAATTTATAACTGTGAAGTCTTTGGAGGCAATGGGTTACAAAACCTGAGAGAAGGGATAGGGACAGGGGAGGGAAGGAACTTCTTCTCTGTGAAGCCCCTGAAATTGTATTTGTTGGGAAGTTGCCCATAGTAAAGTTAGTCCTTTAAAAGGCAGCATCCAAATGGGAATCCTGGGCTTGGTTGCATAACCATTAGACCAGTCTTCCCTGAACCCTTTTCTTGTATCCTTTTAAATTCCCTGTAGGGTTTGCATGGAGCCATTACTTTGCCCTTTGTTCCTGATCTTTGCCTCTGTGCCCTGGTGTCTCTTCTGTAGCCGCCCACCTGGCTGGCAAGTGGTCTGCAAACGTATCAGGATCCTAGGACGAAAGGGAACGTCTGAGGAGCTGGTGCAGGCCTGTAACCGTTATGTCTCCGGCAGGATCAGCTTCGAGTCAGGCTGGCGACTTCAGGGCAAGACAGAGGCCAAAACTCAGTCCCCACCTCAAGGAGCTTTCAGTCTGGCTGGGGCACGCGGGGACTTGAAAACACATCCACATACCTTGGGTTCGTGGAGGTGGTACGCTGCCCCAACAAAAACGTGAGAATGGCTTTGGAACCGGGCCCGGTGAGGAAATAAATGCGCACATGGATGGATGGATGAAAACAGGTACAAAAAGAACATGGCATGTTCTAGGAACTGAAATTATTTTGAATTTACTAGAGCAGGGGGTCTATTTTGACGGGGGACTGCAGGAACTTTCTGCATTCGGAAACTATTTATTGCCAATTTTGTTCCTGATACTACGGTACTAGCTGAGACGGCAGTGATGAGCAGACGCACATGGCCTGGGAGGCTGGCCACGCAAGCTCTCCGTCTTCACAGCCTCCTCTCTTTTCCCTTCTCCTTCGGCTTCACAGACTGTGCACCTCTGCCCCTCATCTCACTCGGCCTCCTCACTCACTCCCTTGGTTTCCAGACCTTTATTTCTGGCCCGGACGCTGCCTGGGCTTGAGTGCACCTCTGGTCTCCGGATGAACTGAGTGCCGCAGAGAAAAACCTGGAGGACCCCCTGCTGGGCACGCCGTTGGGCTTCTGTCCTGCTCCCTGGGACACCCAGGCTCAGGGCCAACGATGAGAAGCCCAGTTCATGGGAGAGGTCAGGGTTCTCGCAGGGAAAAGGAAAGAGGAGGCAGGAGTGAAGAGACATTTGTTTCCACTCTCTGGTTGGCAATGTCATGATTATTCCCTGATTCCCCTGGAAATCTTTGGCATATCATCTATTTATATAGGATACTTATTATTAATATAATATCTAGTGTATATTAATGTTAGTAACAAGACGTTTACTGTTTATCATTAATATAATAAATTATATATTTATATATTTAATATAAATCATTAATTTATTAAAATATAAATAATAATTGTTAAAAATATAAATAATGTAACATATAATAAATATATAAATATCTATTGAGCACCTACCATGTGACAGGTGCGGTTTATTAACGTGCGGTGGAGCTGGCTCTGGTCGGAGGTGGGAGTGGGGCCACAGTCGAGGCCTTCCGTGGGGCCACCCCACAACTGAGTGACGCACCCATTGCCCAAATAGTCATCAAGCAGTTCGTGTGTGCTAGGCGCTCTTGTAGGTGCCGGGAAGGCACAACTGGACATGGTAGGCAGAAAGTCCTTTGGGAAGAATAAAGCATCCCTTCTCGTGGCATTTCTATCCACTGGTCATCCCCTTGGGGTCCCACCTCAAATGCAATGTGTCCAACATCCAACTCCCATCCTTACCGCCACCAAACTGGCTTCTTTGGTATTTTCCACCTTGGTTTGGGGCACCTGCGTTCCATGTTTCAGCAAAGAATCTTCTTCTATGTGCGGGCGCTTAAAACACGAACATGGAGCCATCCCTCACTTCTCCTATGAACTCCCTAGCCTACTCTGTGCTGCCACAACCCCATTTGTGAGACAAATGCTAACTGTTGTGTTCTCCTCCATGATCCCTGTATCGTGGCACCTGGCATTTAGAAGCAGCTCAGTAAAGGCTTACCCAATACAGGAAGGAAGGACTTGTAATAAAGTTGGCACAGACAAAATCCATCCCCCAGACCTTGGGAAATGCCCGGTTATGGTCCTGCTCCCCTCCTCTCCCTTCCGTCCTCTCCCTCCTGCCGCTCTGAAGGCGCTGGCTCTGGTCAGTTCATGACCAGATTGGTAGCCTCCGATCACTTCACCCTCCGTATTCCCAAATCATCACACCCAGACCTCTCAAAACCCGTGCTGAATTCCTGCCAAGGCCCGGGCTCACCCTCGCTCCAGGAGCCCACCCTGCCAAACATACCCTTACTTCTCAAGCAGCCTCTTCCATGACTGCTCCCCTCCCCCACCAGGCGTACAGGACACTCTCACTCCAGGGCTACCTGCTCCCCTCAACTCAGCAGCCTATTCAGATATGCTACCTGCATGCATGCATTCATTCTGCACCTCTCCTTGCTCTGCAAAGGGTTTCTGCAGCTTAAGGAGATGGAAGAAAATGGAAAGCCTTAACAGGCCACCACTTTCAGCTGTGCAGGGTGTTCACTGCACAAGAACACCCGCTGAGAGGGAAAATGGGAGCCCAGATACAGGCCTCATCCGTTCACCAAATCATGCAGCCCAGCACAGGTGACACTGGCCCAGAGGGGGCTTCTTTTCCTAGCCTGCCCGCCATCTTCCATGGGCCCCCGGGGCGAGAACTAAAAGTAGAACAAAAGAAGAAAGAAATAAGACTGAGGACAAACAGCAGCCAGGTGCTCAAGATGAGAAAACGCCCCAGGGTAGATATGTGTCCAAATCCCTGCCCAAGTGTGTCATGTAGGAAAAAGAGAGCCATAAGGGACTCCCAAGACACATCCATGGGCTTAAGCAAAAAGAAAGGCTAACATTGTCACTCTATGGGAAAAGACAAGCAGGATTTTCAAGAATGCATGCCACACTGCTTTGCATTCTGCCTGCCTTTGGCCTTCTTCCTGCCACAGTGTAACTGGAGAGTCTAAACCAGGTAAAGCAAATCCTTATGGATGCAAAGGCAGTGCCTCTTCCTCCCACGTGTAAAAGTCATCATGGCGAGTTGACTCAAATATATTTACACTGGCAAATGCTTGTGCCTGGGCCGTGGCCACACCCTCCAGCATACCTCCCCGGTGAGCTCAGGATTACGGTGTTATCCTGGATATTTCCCTTTGCCCGTTCCTGCTTCTAACTCTGATACGAATTCTGTAGGTGCAGAGAACAGGCAATAGATTCTGTAAGGCTACAAGACTCTCAAAGGTGAGAAATTAGAATCAGTGGCGCTCCCTAGCCCTCCCATGCCTGGGCCCTATATACTGGCTTCCCTCTACTTGGCAAAACAATTAAAAAGGGCTTTTGCTTGAGGATCTAAGAGTCAGGACTGCAATAATATCTCACTCTAGCTGACTGACATTTTACTGCTATGCTGATAACTCCGAGCTACTCAGGAATTTAACTCATAGATGGGACTGAGAAAGGAGGGTAACCTCTGTTTACTGGCCCAAGGAGCTCCGATTAAGAATTTTATAAGTATTTTGGTTCGTGTGATGTCATGCCTGAGAATAACTACTACAATAGACTGGATGATAGCTTTGTACCTCAGGCCCACATCTCATAAGACACATGGGCACAAAATTATATTAACAAATGCAATCAACAAAAACTACAAAATCTAACATTAACTAAGCAGGTGTTTCAGGAAGGTGATATAGCCCCTCAACTGCCACCCCACTGGGGAGTGCATCTGGCTTTGTGGGTGAGCTGCCACTCCAGGGAAAGCTGGGGATCAGGGAGGTTCTCACACAGGCCACCTTCCTGGATCTCTCCCTTCTATGGGTATGCAGGTCACCCAGCAGCTCCCACCTACCTGCTGGCCACCTGCCAACTCTCAAAAGCCCAGAGCCACCTCTGGCTTCACCAGATCCTTTCTTTTTTAAATTTATTTGAGAGAGAGAGAGAGAGAGAGAGAGCACCCAGGAGGGGCAGAGAGAGAGAGGGAGAGAGAGAATCCCAAGCAGGCTCCACACTGCCAGCACAGAGCCCGACACAGGGCTCGAACTCTCAAACCGTGAGATCATGACCTGAGCTGAAACCACGAGTCAGACACCTAACCAACTGAGCCACCCAGGTGCCCTTTCCCAAGAGCCTTTTACTCTCTTTTAGGTATTCCCTCAGCATCTGAGTCCGTTAATTTATAAAATAAGAATAATACTCCCCACCCCATACAATTCTTTTGAGGTTTTTTTTTTTTTGAGATAACATATACCAAGCACTTAAAGTACCTGGCACATTAGCAGATCCTCAATAAATCATAATCTAAGAGAAACAGAAGGGTGGGATGTACAGGTTACTAGTCGAAATCTAGTAACACACTTTCATTGGTGTTCCTCCTCTGCACTTGCTAGAATCCCAGAAGCTAAAGCAGAAAGGGGGCCTCTTCTTGCTGCATACCAGAGGCTGCATGTGGGTAAAGGCCTGTGTACTGAACACTTGCAATGAAGATTCCTTTGTATTCACAGCATTGTGGGACTGGAGGCTGAACACAGCCTGGAGAAAGGTGCCAGCTCTTGACCTGCAGAAGCAGGTGAGTCTCCTGGAATAGTATATCTTCATCAATAATAAAAGGCTTTTTATACAGATAGGGCAAAAGATACATAACCACGTTTTTTTTTTTTTTTTATCTGCTCCAAAGAAAGGACAAGAAGCAACCTTTAAGGAAGTGCAATCTGACAATAACACAAACAAAAACATTAAGGGAAGAATAACCGTCAGGCTCTTGTCCAAACCCTCAAGATGCGTCTCACAGCAGGGAGAGAAACCCAAGCTGTCGGGCTTACATAGCAGAGGGGAAACAATTCAAGTACCTTGTGCAAAAGGAAACAGAGGATCCTGCAGATCAAATGTTCAAGGGTGCCTCTGCTTATTACCTCTGAAAATTGAGTTAGAAAAGCTTCATTAAGGCCTTGGAGTCAGAACCGGCTCTCATTTTGCAAACCTAAATGAAAGTGAAAATTGGAGGAGAAGCCATTCCCCTCAGTGGATCTCGAGCCCCAGTCACAAACCAAACCCAAATGTAAACTGTTACTGTCACTGGGGGAGATAATCCTGGAGTGAACCTGGTCTCCATATTCGGCCCCTAGTTAAGTTTTATAAAAATCGGGGCTCCAGCCAAGGGGAAACACAATGGGCTGAGCATGAGAAAGGCTGATGTCTCCGAGGAGGCTTGGTACAAACCCTGCCCCACCAGTCAGGAGTCTCCCCTTCGCAAGTAA
This sequence comes from Acinonyx jubatus, assembly GCF_027475565.1. Taxonomy (NCBI): domain Eukaryota; kingdom Metazoa; phylum Chordata; class Mammalia; order Carnivora; family Felidae; genus Acinonyx; species Acinonyx jubatus. Next base: position 95,106,014 of record NC_069381.1, on the reverse strand, counting down.
CAGAAACCCAGCTCTAAAAAGTGTGAGAATAGGAGATACAAACATTGGATACAAACATTTGTCTTTAAGGTCTGCTTTAGCATTCCATCTCTCAGCTCTGTTTCTCCTTGCACATTGGCTTCATTTACTCCAGAGATACGACTTCCTCCATGACTCTGTATCCTGGAGGAGAGGACTACACCCAACTCCAAAATTATCCACCCCGTTGGGTAGCCAGAAGGAAGGCGGAGCAACTCTCCCCTGGCTTCTGTATCAATGCCTGAAGCAGACTCTGATTGGCTGTGCTTGAGTCACGAGCCTAACTCTGTACCAATCACCGTGTCAAACACAAGAGGGCTATTCTCATTGGCCAGGCTGAAGGCAGGTACAGGAAGGGGCCACCTGACCACGTGGAATAGGTTCCTCGAAGAGAAAGTGTGGTTTTATTTCCTGGAGAAGCGAGAGGTAAGCTGGGCAGGCAAAGACAACAAAAGTTCTCCACTTCAGGTCAATAGGAGGGCTCCGTTTGGAATCCAGGTTTCCAGGAAGAGTACTGAACCCTCTCTCCACCCCCACGCCACTTCCCCCGCACCTTGGAAGCACTAGGACCCGGAGTGCTGTGATTGCACTGTTGGGATGGCTTTCGCTCCCCCCGCCCGGAGTTGGCTTGCAGGTAGCCTGGGCACATCCACATCCCGAAAGAACCAAAACAGCGTAGCAGGCCCAGACAGCCTGACTTACTGACAACGGCCCTTCTCCATTTTGCTTGCAGTGCCTGAATTCCCAGCTCCTGATGCTGTAGGCTCTGTGCCCTCCCTGTGGGTCAGGCAATGTGTGTGTTTACTAAATAGGACTTGGATTCATTCCACTCCCCAGCACAGGCCCAGGCACCAAGGATGTCCTTGATAGAGGTTTGTTGAGGCCCTTTCCTAGCAGTTAAAGTAAATACTTTGGGAAGAATTTGGAGGAAAGGTGACCGGGCCTCCCTATTGGTAGTTTATCCTTCGGCTAATGAGAGCTTCTTATAGGATGTGGATGGGGTGTTCCAGAAGACACTCACACATGTAAACAAATACAAACATCCACACCTGTTTCCCAAGTTAGTAGCTGTTAACTGTTGACAGTTCTTTTGGTGTACAAAAGCATTCCAAGCCAAAAGGAAGACGGGTCATTTATTTGCTAACAAGACTGGAGGCAGAATAGCCTTGGAAGATTCCAGCCCTTCAGCAGCAGGGAATAAGCTCAGAGTTTCTGGCAGGTATCTTGTCTGTATCTTGATGCTATAATGGAAAACAGTCAGCAAGGCACCAAATGCTGAGTAAGTCCAGAAAAATATATGTGCTGCTATGGGCTGAATCTACCCAAAATTCATATGGTGAAGTCCTAAACCCAGGACGTCAGAATACGACTATTTGAAGATGGGGTTTAAAATGAGGTCATTAAGATGGGTCCTAATCCAAATAGGACTGCTGTCCCTACAAGAGGAGGAGATTAGGACACAGACAATGGAAAAACCACTTGAAGACACAGAAGGTGGCCGTCTATAAACCAAGAAGGGGTCTCGGAAGAAATCGGTGCTTAATCTGACCCCTTAACCTCAGATTTTCAGCTTCCAGAATTATGAGAAAATAAATTTCTGTTGTTTAAACCACCCAGTCTCTTGTATCGTGTTTTGGCAGCCCTAGTAAAGTGATGCCTATGCTTTGCAATTTACAAAGCTATTTTTCATACCTGAGCTCACTTAGTTTTCACAACAATCTGGTTGAGCAGAGAGTATTCTCATTTTATTGATGAGGAAACTAAAAAATCCTTTTAGCCTGAAGTGTTAATGAGTGGCAGAGCCTTGGCCTGAACCCAAACTTCCTTTCTCCAGGTCCCATGTTCTTTCCAACAGACTTGCTTCCTATTTGCAAAGCACTCAGTGCCCTTGTTGTCATTCATTTCTCTGCCCATCGGTATTTAGAGGCCAGATACAATGGTTCCCCTTAATCTGAAGAGTGGCTGAGCGATTCCCTCTGCTTTACACAATGGGTTGGTGGCAGAAATGGTATTAAAGTGGCTCCTGAAATTCTGGGTCACTGTTAAGTGATGATTTCTTATTTCTCCTGTTTACTCATCAAATCCAAAGTGTCAAGAGCTTTCCAGCCAGCAGCTCTGTTCCAGTGCGGGACAGTAATGGGCCCCACCTCTCATGCCTGCATCAGGTGAGCGTGCTGTGGGTGATCCTGGACTTCAGAAGTTCCTGTGTTTCCAGCTGCATTGCAAAGGGTGGGATTGATTTGGCCCTTAAGAAGCTGCTTTCATCAGTCACCACCCACTGAGAGGAGAATTGAATAGGCAACCCGGTTCATCTGCGGTTTGCTTTCAACCTAAAATAGTCCTGTCTTTTCCTGAGAATATTGATTGAAAAGTTGATATCAAAATAAGCAAAGGAGACAGACTAACAAATTCCAGTGGTTCAGGTTCTTTTTCCTTTTTTGGGGTGGGATGAGAGTATATGATGAGGGCAGTAAGCAAGATTTTAAAACTATTTTTGTATTTAATAGTGCACAAACAGCAGGAATCATTATCAGAATACATTTTAAAAAGGGGAAATTGTACCCACGATCTTATCACCCCATTTTTTTTCCTCTTTTGGTGTTCCCACCTGCCCTTGCCCAGATGCACAGATAATTTTTACATCACACTCATGGCAAAGACAAGAATTCATATTTTCATTTAACCTTACAACGTAAGGAATTTTCCAAGTCGCCACGTAATTTTCATGATTATATTAAATGGCTCGCTGTTAAAAAAAAAAAAAAAGGCTGCCTGTTATCACTACTCAAAGGGACAGAACCATCATCTGCACATTCTTCCCTTAGCCATTTAGGTGGTTTCCAATTTTTTGTTTCAAGCGATATACTCCCTTATAGACTGCAGAAAAACAGCAGATCTTCACCTAGCTGGGAGTTTTCTGGTATCAAGCAGTAGCTTCATTTACAGGTGGGGACACAGGAGGAGCCCCGCAGCCGCGGTAACCATTGGAGGGGTCACCCTGGAGCGAAGGCTGAGTGCGAAGGGCACCCTGGGAGCTGCCGGGTGAGAGCAGGGCCGTGATCATCCATTTCCTCACCCCCACCTCCAGTCTTTCTGGCCTCGCAGGGACCCCTGGCAGCTACTTCAGCTAGCACTGAGGTAGGAAGCAGCCTGTGAACACAGAGGGTCCCAATTCAGCTCTTGCAAGAAACAGGGCCGTCAACAAGCTTCCTGGGAGTCTCTGTGCCTTTGATTCTTCCCACTCCTCCGAGTGCTGGGTCTTCTGAGACTAAACACACAGGAGCCTTGAGGGACCTAACCGTTAATCCTAGGAGCCCAAGCAGAAGAAAAATGGCATGTTTTGCTCATTTTATCAAGCTGCAGTCTGTCTGACCTGATCCTGGCATATTTTCTGCTCCCCTGCAACTTCTGCCTGAGGGGACAGGAATCCCAGCCCAAATGCAGCCTGAGCACAGCCCCCCAGTCCTGCTGGAGCCAGAAATTTTTTCTTGGGATTCCTCATCCTGGAGCTTCTTGTCTGACCCCTTTGGGACCGCCCCCCCACCCCCCCCCCCGTAAATGAGAGAATTGCTGACCGCTCTGGAAGATGAAAATAAGCAGGAAGGCAGAGAACCTTCCCGTTGCATTTAAAGTCAGCTCCATTTGGAGATGATTCCAAATGCAAACGTACTAATGCAGTTACTGTAGGCCAAATTAATTATTGCCTCCTGGTTACAAAATTGGTCCCACCCCCTTGGGATGAGTCGCATTTTGGGCAGAATCCTAAAAATCTTCATTATCCTCCTCATGGCCAATCTCAGGGCTTGCTGTGACTAGTAATAATAGAAGACAACACTGACAGAATATTTTTTTAATGTTTATTTATGAGAGACAGAAAGAGAGAGAGAGAGAGTGCGCGCGCGCAGGGAAGGGCAGAGAGAGAGAGAGAGAGAGAGAGAGGGAAACACAGAATCCTAAGTAGGCTCCAGGCTTCGAGCTGTCAGCACAGAGCCCGGCGCAGGGCTCGAACTCACGAACCATGAGATCGTGACCTGAGCCGAAGTCGGACACTCAACCAACTGAGCTACCTAGGCGCCCCAACACTGACAGAATATTTATTGCTAGGTGCTATGCTAACTACTTTACATAAAATATGTCAATCCTCACAACGACCCTATGAAGAAAGAGTTATTATTACCCCCATCCTATAGATGAGAAGACCAAGGCTCAGAAAGGTGAAGTAACCCCAGGTCACAGAGCAGGTGAACAGTATTGATTACGACTCAGGTTCAGGCAGGCTGACTTGAGTGCACAGGCTCCCTGCTGGGAACAACTCCTCCAGCCAGCCTAGCCACACCACGTCCTAGCTGAACACTTAGTAAATGCCGGGCACTTTGCTAAGGTATTTGCTTGCATCCCCTTAACTCTTGAAGGAGGAAACAGAATCAGAGAGGTTAATTCACTTCCCCAAAGTCACACAGTAAGTGAGTATAGCAGAGACTGTTTTTCTCTAAAATCTAGTTTCTCCTTCTTCCAGAATCACAGATTCCCATTACAAGCTGAGCACATGGCCTTCTGGAATTAAGACATTTTCCAGACTCTGTTGAAACGAAGCGTGTCCATGTGACTAACTCGTGGGTAACAGGGTCTAAACAAAGGCGACTTCCTGGCCTCGTGAGCCTTCTCCCCTTTCCTCCTTCCTGCTGGTGGAATGTAGTTATGAGAGCCAGAGCTGGAGGGGTGCCAGCTTGAGCCATGACATGACAAAGGGTACACAGCAGAGCCACAAGGTAGAAGGAGCCTGGGTCCCCAGAGACTCCGCAGAACTGAGTCAATTCAGCCATCTTGAGGTGACCACCCAGAGACTTTTGACATGAAAGAGAAATGAGAGAAATGAACACCTAACCAGTTTGAGCCACCACTGCTTTGGGTTTTCCGTCCTTTACAGCGAAACCTAATCTTAATTGACATCGTAGTAGAGCTGGAATTTAAACCAGTTGGACTCCAAAGGCCACACACTTCACCACTTGGCATGCTATTTCTACTGTAAGACTTTATGCCCACATTGGTTCATCTTATTATTCCCATCTTCCATCCCCTTCATCTGGAGAGTCACTCGATAGATAATTGCCAAGTGCCAGGCTCTGTGCTAGTGAATAAGCCAATAATATAAATAAGAATAAGATTTGGTCAGTGCCCTCAAGGAGTTGGCGGTCCATCTCGAAAGACAGATGGCTAGGCAAATAAATAAAACACAGTGCAGTGAGTCCTGTAATAGGGGCATGCGCCAAGAGCCGTGGAGCACACAGGGTGTAACTCACTGCCTGAAGGTCAAGAAGGCTTCAGCAGAGCGCAGCAGAGGAGCTGGGCATGACAAGTGGCTGCAAGAAAGTATGAAGCGTACTTGGTTCTCATACACCAGTATCGCTGAAACCACTGGCCTGTGGTGACCACCTTCAGTCTAGAAACGCAGCCCAACCCTCCTTACCTGGAATTTTCAACGAGTTCTTCAGCACCGAACACCCCTCCAGCGCTTTGGGAATCCAGACTGCTTCTGCTCCCGCGCCCAAGGTCATGAAGAAAAAAGAATGTGGATCCTTAAGGCCAGCAGCCTCACAACGTGGAAGAAAATGGAAGCGGGAAACTGGAAGGCCCCAGTGGCAGGGCTGGATAAATACAGATCCTTCAGCAGAGCTGCAGAAGCCAGAATGAGTTCTGTCTGTAATTACCCCGTGCTTGAAAACAGTGTTTCCAACGTGACCTTTCTACCTGCAATTCTAACGGTGGGGCTGCTGTCACTGTTAATAAAGCCCAGGCCTGGCTCTCCCTGATTGGAGCCAATTAGAATTACCTGGAGAGGGCAGTCAGGGCAGCTGATGGCTAATGAGGGCAGCTGAGGTGCTGGCGTTGGTTTATTTGCCCGGCGACGAGGGGATGGAAAGCTTACCCCACCAAATGGTCCTCTTCTCCCTCCCCCTGCCCCCCCACATCCAATAATTCTCCTCAACATTCCATGAGCACCAGCTTTAAATTAAAGCAATGAGGGGCGCCTGGGTGGCTCAGCTGGTTAAACATCCGACTTCGGCTCAGGTCATGATCTCACGGTTCGTGAGTTCGATCCCCACATCAGGCTCTGTGCTGACAGCTCTGAGCCTGGAGCCTGCTTTGAATTCTGTGTCTCCCTCTCTCTCTGCTCCTCCCCCATTCGCACTCTCTCTCTCTCTCTCTCTCTCTCTCTCAAAAATAAATATAAAAACAAATTTAAAAAATTAAGGCAATGAGATCTACTGGGGGAGAAGAATATCTCCTGAATAATAAGGCCAAGCAACACTTTTCCCTCACTCAGCATGTATTTAGTAAAGCAACTACTATGTGCCAGGGGTGGTGCCAGGGGGAGCACATAACAGTGAATAAGATACAGACAGAGACAAACTCACCACGAAGTTAAAGATGCTCAGATTTTAGGGCCTCCCATTGGCACAAGTTCTGAGAGGGGCCTTAGCGGTGTGTTCTCATGGCAACATGTTTTTGTAAACTTTGCAAAAGCAAGCTATTGGATTAGAAGAATAAATATTGTTAAAATGTCAATACTACCCAAAGAAATCTACACCTTCAATACAATCCCAATCAAAATTGCACTGACATTCTTCTTGAAGCTAGAATAAGCAATCCTAAAATTTGTATGGAACCACAAAAGACCCCGAAGAGCCAAAGTAATATTGAAGAAGAAGACCAAAGCGGGAGGCATCACAATCCCAGACTTTAGCGTCATCTACAAAGCTGTAATCATCAAGACAGCATGGCATTGACACAAAAACAGACACATAGACCAGTGGAATAGAATAGACTCCAGAATTGGACCCACAAAAGTATGGCCAACTAATCTTTGACAAAGCAGGAAAGAATAGCCAATGGAAAAAGACAGTCTAACAAATGGTGCTGGGAGAACTGGACAGCAACATGCAGAAGAACGAAACTAGACCACTTTCTTACACCATTCACAAAAATAAACTCAAAATGGATGGAGGACCTGAATGTGTGACAGGAAACCATCAAAACCCTAGAGGAGAAAGCAGGAAAAAACCTCTCTGACCTCAGCCGCAGCAATTTATTACTCGACACATCTCCAAAGGCAAGGGAATTAAAAGCAAAAATGAACTATTGGAACCTCATGAAGATAAAAAGCTTATGCACTGCAAAGGAAACAATTAACAAAACTAAAAGGCAACTAACGGAATGGGAAAAGATATTTGCAAATGACATATCAGACAAAGGGCTAGTATCCAAAATCTACAAAGAACTCACCAAAGTCCACACCCGAAAAACAAATAATTCAGTGAAGAAATGGGCAGAAAACATGAATAGACACTTCTTTAAAGAAGACATCCAGATGGCCAACAGGCACATGAAAAGATGCTCAATGTCACTCCTCATCAGGGAAATACAAATCAAAACCACAATCAGATACCACCTCACGCCAGTCAGAATGGCTAAAATGAACAAATCAGGAGACTATAGATGCTGGAGAGGATGTAGAGAAACAGAAACCCTCTTGCACTGTTGGTGGGAATGCAAACTGATGCAGCCACTCTGGAAAACAGTGTGGAGGTTCCTCAAAAAATTAAAAATAGATGTACCCTATGACCCAGCAATAGCGCTGCTAGGAATTTACCCAAGGGACACAGGAGTGTTGATGCATAGGGGCACTTGCTCCCCAATGTTTATAGCAGCACTTTCAATAATAGCCAAATTATGGAAAGAGCCTAAATGTCCATCAACTGACGAATGGATAAAGAAGATGTGGTTTATATATACAATGGAATACTACTTGGCAATGAGAAAGAATGAAACATGGCCTTTTGTAGCAACGTGGATGGAACTGGAGAGTGTTATGCTAAGTGAAATAAGTCATACAGAGAAAGACAGATACCATATGTTTTCACTCTTATGGGGATCCTGAGAAACTTACCAGAAGACCATGGGGGAGGGGAAGGAAAAAAAAAAGTTAGAGAGGGAGGGAGCCAAACCATAAGAGACTCTTAAAAACTGAGAATAAACTGAGGGTTGATGGGGGGGTGGGTGATGGGCATTGAGGAGGGCACCTGTTGGGATGAGCACTGGGTGTTGTATGGAAACCAATCTGACAATAAATTTCATATTAAAAAAATAAAATTAAAAAAAAAAGCAAGCTATTTCCGCCCACTTGGTTAAGAATGCTGTCTCCTCCCACTCCGCTTTTCCCTCTGTCATGTTTCCCTTGGTGTAGGGTGGCCCTGAAGTGACCAGGGGCTCTTGTGGGATTTGGCACAGGGGAAGTGAAGTCGGCATGTATGTGGGTTTGTGTTTCGCGGGCTGTATTTAGGTGGTGGGCAGTCACTTTTGCGTATAATCATTTATGCTGGCCCTCTCGGGGTGGTAACAGCTGCCAGGAATCTTCCTACTGCTCATGGTGCCGACTCACTGGGTGCTGTGGCACAAGGAGCAGGGCCAAAGATCGTAGCAGATTGAAGAGTGTCCTATGGAACCTGGCCACCGGGAAGCATGTGGGTAGTGGGGAGAAACACAGTTTGCATTGTATAGCACCAAACGCTAGTCTAGGGGAATTTCTTCCAATCATCAGATGTGCAAGATTTCGTTCTCACAGCTACCTAGTCATATATACTAGGAATATTCAGTAATACAGTGATACAACTCCATGCTATACCTTTTTCTTTCTCCGTGGGAATTATGTCAAATAAGATTTCTCGTTTGTAGAGTACAAACGATCGCAGTCCTACAAGCAGCAAGTAGGTCTGGTTGTGAAATCACATGTTTTATGCATCCCAACTATTAATAATAAATACCATTTTTGGCTATTTCAAGGGAAAGACTTCATTTTCTTTCCTATCTCTGTGTACAAATCATTACAAAATTGTTGTCATATAAAGAGAACCCAGATAAAAGGGTAGCCAGCAAGGAAGAAAGTCTTATAGCAGTGTGCTAGGCAGTTAATTAATAAAAACATTGTTGGAGTGCCCGGCTGGCTCAGTTGGTGGAGGGTGCAACTCTTGATCTTGGGGTTGTGAGTTCGAGCCCCATGCTGGGTACAGAGAATACCTAAAAACGTAAAATCTTTAAAAATAACAAGAAAAATAAAAGCATTGTGTTATTTTTCTGTATTTTGTGATCTTTTCAGTATTTTCAGCTTTGAAAGCCTTATGATTTAATTGTCCTTTCTTTTCCCCATCCAATAAAGGTCCACTTTCAGGCCTAATTTTTTTTCGTATTTTACTTAACTAGTAAAATTTACTTTCCAGTCCTTATTCCTTGTCATGGTCTAATGGGAGAACCCTATTGCTCCTCTCCCCTCGCCACATATGTGATCAGTGCCCACTGCCTGCCGGGCTGTAAGCTAGAGATGGGCACACTGTGGTGGATGAAGCAGATCTGGCACCTTCCCACGTGAAGAGGGGGACACAGATATCAGATAAAACAAATCAGACAGGATGCTGTTTGGCAGAATAAGAGGGGAGAACTCCTTGTAGGAAATAACATTTCAGCTGAGACCCAAAGGCTAAGAGTCAGTCAGATGAAGAATTAAAAAATACATCAAGCAGAAAGAACAGCATAAGTGAAGGCCCTGAGGTGGTAAGAGCGTGAGGCATTACAGGTATTCAATAAATATCTGTTGGATTTTAAAAGTAAATATTATGGTTTGGGCAAGGCCAGGGTGTTATGGGAACATATAGGAGAGGCACTGAAGCCTTGCCAAGGGTAACCAGGAATGAAGGAATGAGGAAGAAGAAAAAGGTTAGAATTGACTTCCTGACTTTCAGGAGACGAAACAGCAGGTGCAACGGCCTGGGAGTCAGAGAGAGATCAAAGAGTAGCTCTGTATCACAGTGGGCTGGATTTGGGGAGAAAGGTTTGGCTGGGGGGAGGTTGAAAATAGACAGGGAGGAGAACTGGGTAGAATTGGCAAGAAATGAGGCCAGACCATGAAAATCTGAATAAGCCATGGTAAGATGCTTGGACTTCATATTGGCTGCTATGGTGACATAGTCTTAGGACAGGAAATGACAGGCTCAGATCAGCATGTTGAAAGGATCTGGTTTGCAGGATAGAGAACGGACTGGATGAGGGGTCAAGGCAGGAAGACCAGTCAGGAAGCTGTTAAGAGAAATGCAGTCATGAGAAGGTGGTGGCCAGGGGCAGAGGCAGTGGGGATGGGAAGAAACAGATCCAGAGAAGAAAACTGTGGTACCATTAGCCAGGCAAGATAAAAGAATCACTCAGGGGCTGGTACCAGGCTGATTTGTAGTTCCTCTTCCGTCATGAACCCAGCTGGTCTCAAGGGAGGCAGCGTTCTTGTTTACAACGGACGGTTTCTTTCCAGGAATAGGACTGCCTGCGCCTTTGGCCATGGGTCACCGTGTGCTGTTTACCTTCTGGACCCCTTGACCCTGCTCTGTCCTCTCCCTTTTCTTGCTTTTTTTTTAATTTATAACTTGCATATTTTATATTGCAATAAAAGGAACATTCACAGCAGACATAAATTTTAGTAACAGCATATCATCTTAGAAACAAACTCAGAGTCCCAAACTCCACTATAATGGACACAGATAGGATTAGCTGCCTAGCACCCTTTTTTTTGTTGTTCTCTTCTTAATTTTATTTTATTTTTTAATTTATATCCAAGTTAGTTAGCATATAGTGCAACGATGATTTCAGGAGTAAATTCCTTAATGCCCCTTATCCATTTAGCCCATCCCCCCTCCAGTAACCCTCTGTTTGTTCTCCATATTTATGAGTCTCTTCTGTTTTGTCCCCCTCCCTGTTTTTATATAGCTTTTGTTTCCCTTCCCTTATATTCCTCTGTTTTGTCTCTTAAAGTCCTCATAGGAGTGAAGTCATATGATATTTTTCTTTCTCTGACTAATTTCACTTAGCATAATACCCTCCAGTTCCATCCACGTAGTTGCAAATGGCAAGATTTCATTCTTTTTGATTGCCGAGTAATACTCCATTGTATATATATATATATATATATATATATATATATATATATATATATACCACATCTTTTTTATCCATTCATCCATCAATGGACATCTGGGCTCTTTCCATACTTTGGCTATTGTTGATAGCACTGCTATAAACCTTGGGGTGTATGTGTCCCTTTGAAACAGCACACCTGTATCCCTTGGATAAATACCTAGTAGTGCAATTTTTGGGTTGTAGCGTAGTTCTATTTTTAGTTTTTTGAGGAACCTCTGTACTGTTTTCCAGAGTGGCTGCACCAGCTTACATTCCCACCAACAATGCAAAAGAGATCCTCTTTCTCCACATCCTCGCCAACATCTGTTGTTGCCTGAGTTGTTAATGGTAGCCATTCTGACAGGTGTAAAGTGGTATCTCATGATTTGTATTTCCCTGATGATGAGTGATGTTGAGCATTTTTTCATGTGTCGGTTGGCCATCTGGATGTCTTCTTTGGAGAAGTGTCTATTCATGTCTTTTGCTCATTTCTGGATTATTTGTTATCTGTCCTCTCCCTTTTCACTGGGTTTGACCAAGGGGGAGCTGACAGAAGACTGGAGAGCAAAGAAGTAAGGTCACAGTATTCTCCATTGCATCCCTGTGAGGATGCCCCAGTATCTCTCAAGACAACCTTCTCACCTCTACCTTTCTCTGTCTGATTCTTCTTCCTGGTTTCCTATCTACTTCCCCACCCTTCACTCTGGGCTGACACAGGAGTGGGATCATCCCAACATCCCTGTGGTTCCCCCACGACTTACCCACGCCTCTGTCAATTCCCCTTCTTCAGTTATTCCAATGAAGATGTCATCTGTTTTCTTTTGGGGCCCTAACCCAGTCACGCATGTCCCCGCCCTTCTCCATAACACCGCCTTGTTCTTTTAAACCAGGCCACGCCCCCACACGCCTGGCAGCCAATGAGGCAAAGACCACGCCCATCAGCCCTCTCCTAGTAGCCAACCAGGATTTTCTGTGCCCCTCCTCTCGGGTCCCGCCCCACTCCACCCCTAGACTGGAGTTTGGCTCTACTTCCCTGGCTCTGACCCTTGGGTTTTCCCTAGTGTTTAGCTTCACCCTTGGTCAGCCCCTCGGGGCTTTCCTCCAGCCCTGGTGAGACCTGGGAAGCCAGTCATCAAGTGACCAGTGATCAAGATCCTGCCTGTCCCTCCTCAGAGGGCTGGATAAACCTGCTGAACTGTTCTCAGACTCACGGTCTCTCTAGGCTCCCTCGCTGACCTGTAACCATCTTCTTGATGCCTGTCTGGATACACAGGTGTGTGACCTATGACTGTAGCATTTTTTCCTGTTTCCTCCTCCCCACCCTGAGAGCAGGGACACCACCTTGTTCATGCTGTATCCCAGCGCCCAGCCCAGTGCCTGGAACATAGTAATTAACTACTTGTCAACTAACAGACTGACCAACTGGCTTCCCATCGTCTGTTACAGTCTTCCCCCGAACAAGATAGAGCACCATTAATTAGGCTTTAGGTTTCCTAACTAGTTTTTTCCAGTCTTGCCTCCTAAGACCAACCTCTTTGGCAATGGGAACTATTTCTAGCAACTGCTCAGTCATACATGTATAGGATTTTTCTGGGACACTCCCAGGGCCCAATTAATGGCTTTATCAGCCCTAATCCCTGATAAGTTCACAGGGACTCCTGTCACATGAAATTCAAAATAAAATTTTATCTTTTTGATCTAACAATAAACATTAATTTGTGTTAAAATTTAAAAAACAACAACTTTCTAGAATTTGCAAAATCATGCCTGCAAAATTGTGAGTAAGCTCAATGCAGCTGAACTGACCCTTCTTTCTGGCTGGGGCCCCATGCCATGTGTTTGAGTCTGTCCATTGGGCCCTAGTTACCATGATACAAGGGTGATTCCATTCACTCTGTGTGGGTTTTACTAGTGTGACTTGGCAAAGTCAAGCCAAGGTGGGGTTGGGGGGAGGAGGATCCCGTTTTTCAATTTCTTGGGAGGATGGAGGTGGCAAGGAGGAGTCAATTATCACATGTGTTTTTCAACCTTGGTGCTACTGTCAGGACGATTCTTTGCATGAGACTAACCTCGTCACTGCAAGATATTTATCATTTCTGATTTCCAGGCACTAAATGCTAATAGCACTCCTCAGTCATTGTGACAGCTCACCAAAAAAACCCTCCACAATCTCCCTAGGGGAGCAAGGTAAAAAAACGTGAAGAAGTGTTGTGACCTATGTGGTTGAATACAGGTGGAAAGAATGTTCTCTGAATGGTCTTGTCTTCCCCTATTCTTGTCTGAAATGAACACCCTTTTCTGCCCCTCCCTACTGAACTTGCTGACCCACGTTCTGCAGGACCTTCCTGGGCAAGAGCGTGCCCAGCTTCCCCCCCCCCCCCCGCTTCTCCCCCCAGTCCCCTCCCCATTAGCAATGGTATTGCCAATACCATTCATTTACCATTCTGTCGTGTGGTGTGACTCTTGTTATATCAGCACCTTTAATTTTAATTAAGTCTCAGGTTTGTTACAGAACATTTCAGGGGCGCCTGGGTGGCTCAGTCGGTTAAGCGTCCAACTTCAGCTCAGGTCATGATCTCACGGATTTGTGAGTTCGAGCCCTGCGTCGGGCTTTGTGCTGGTAGCTCAGAGCCTGGAGCCTTCTTCGGATTCTGTGTCTCCCTCTCTCTCTCTGCCCCTGCCCTGCTCACATTCTCCCTCTTTCCCTCTGTCTCTCTCTCCCTCAAAAATGAATAAACTTAAAAAGAATTAAAAAAAAAAAAGAATATTTCGGAACTGGCACATGTATCTCTCTGACCAAATTATAAGCTCCCAGAGGGCAGAGCCCACGTTTCATGCCTCTTTCCTTGCGAGACGAGGGTTTAGGCGGAAGGTGACCCAGGCGGAAGCATCTGGCAAGCTACTTGGACTGCAGGACTGCAGGCTGAGGACAACAGGGAGCTTGGAGCTGCCCACAGGGATAGCTGACAATGTGGTAGAAGAAGGCATGTCATTGGCCCAAAGACACCGCTTGGAGGAATGACCACCTTCAAGGTGTGGGAGGAAAAATAAAGCCCATAAAAGGAAAAGCGTTGTGGGAGGTGACAGGAATGTTGTGGAGTCACAAAAGTCACCAGAGAAGGGACTGGTCATCAGTACCAGAGGAGGCAGGAGGAAAGCTACGAAGTTCACGGTGGCCTTCTGGCCCCTCAAAGTGCAGTGGGGAGGGTGGGCCATGCTGTAAGGGCCCAGCAAGTGAGGAAACTAAGGCAGAGATGGCAGGCTTCTGGAAGGGAAGGGAAGGGAGGGCAACCACACGAAAGGACAACTTGGCACATGTGGACATTCCATAAACGTGTCCATTTATATAAATGTGTAATCGATCTGTGTGTTTATTTTTGTAACTGGGTCTGAATATTATAGGAAAGATAGAAACAGTGTTTGTGAGCAGAGTTGGAAGAACCATTTGCAGCGGAGGCTATGCAGATTGAGCCAGCTCTGGGAGGGAGAGCATGGGGTCCAGACAGCATGGGGGCCTCAGCCTTGGGAAGGAAAAGGACATTCCTGGGAAACAGGGATGACGACACGCAGGGAAGTTTATTTTAAAAGTGGGTACTTTAGGGGCGCCTGGGTGGCTCAGTCGGTTGAGCTTCCGACTTCGGCTCAGGTCATGATCTCACAGTTTGTGAGTTCGAGCCCCGTGTCAGGCTCTGTGCTGACAGCTCAGAGCCTGGAGCCTGTTTCGGATCCTCTGTCCCCCCCATCTCTCTCTCTGCCCCTCCCCCGATCTCTCTCTCCCCATCTCTCTCTTTCTCAAAAACAAATAAACATTTTTAATGGGTATTTTGAAGTGAATGGGTTGTTTTCCTGGTAATTTTACCAAAAACATGAAGTAACTGACCCTTTCTTATTTATGCAGAGACATTTTGGTGAATCGCAGCAGCCTCTAAACCTTACAGAATGCAGAATTTCTGTCATTGGATTTAAAATGCTTTTTCTTAGTACATCATAGCTCTAGCTTGGATAGGTCATGTGAGGGCAAGCTCAGAAAAAGGAGGTAACATTACCAAAGTGTCCAGAAAACGAAAATGCTTCCTTCATTCCAAGCACGGAGGTCAGTAATAAAAAAGCGCTTATCGTAGATTAATCCACAGCCTGAATGCAAAGGTTTGTTGGGGGAGCAGCGGGGGGGGGGGGGTGGTGCGAAGCAACCCTAAACTATATGACATGCACTCTGCCTTTTTACGACCTTGGCAAAAAACAAGCAGGAAACAAATCCCATTTACAAGGACAGCAAAAGCCCAGTCTCCTCTCTGACCCAGGCCCTCTCCATGCATCATAAATATTTCCATAGTCATAAATATCGCTGACGAGGAAGCAGAAGGCTCTTAATTGGCTTCAACTCATTTCATGGTGGAGGAAGCTAGGAAGAATGCACTGAATAAGAATAAGACAGGGTGAGAGATCTCCCAGGAGGAAACTAAAATCGATTCTTCCATCAACATGATGCTCTCTATGTGCACTGACTTCAGCCAGGAAAGAACCGGCTGTTGTGAGGGGTGCCTTCTCCTGCCGGCCCAGGGCCTTCCTGTCCCAGAGGTGCCAAACCCCTTTTGTGGTGGTTAATGTTGCTGATGACAAGCTGATCGTAAGGAAAGAAGGGAGATAACTAGCATTTATTAAAAATTAATAGGAGCATAATGGATAAACAAATGGGGGTGTATTCATCCAATGGAATCCCATCCAGCAATAAAAAAGATGAACCACTAATCACACAACAGCATGGATGAGCTTACATAGAGTACAGACTATATGATTCCATGTATATGACTTTCTGTAATGGGTGATCAGGGCCGAGAAAAAAAAAAATCCAAACAATGGTTCCTTCTATCAGTGGGTGAGGGATGAACTGGAAAAGGGTTTGAGGGAACTTTTGTAGGGATGGAAAAGTTCTGTATATGTCGACGGGGGTGGGGGTGGGGGGGAGCGGGCTGGATTACACAGGTGTTTGCATTTGTAAAAACTCAGTAAGTGTACAATTAAGATTCATGCATTTCATTACAATTAAATTCTACAGCAAATGAAAAACTAAACAAATCTCGAACCCTACTTAATGATATGCATGCTGAAGTATTTAGGGGGAAGTGTCCTGATGTCTGCAATTTCCTGTGAAATGCATCACTAAAATAAAATAGATTCATGGCTGGATAGAGGGATAGAGAGATGGACTGATATGTGAAGAAGCAGTTTTAGATGTCAACGGTGGGATCTATGTGGTTAGTAGACAGCTGTTCGTTGTACAGTTCTTTCTACTTGGTTGTGTGTTTGAAATTTCTCACAACGAAATGGAAGAAATAAGGATGTTGCAATAAAAGACAAGAAAAGAAAACAAACATCTATGAGTACCTAGGTGTACCAAGTGCCGTAGGTACATTTCCCCAATCCCCATATGGGCTTGATTTTGCAGACCAACAGGTTGACATTCAGAGAAACACAGCCTCAGGATGGAGGGATGTTTCTTCTTTCACAAGCGCCCTCCAGAGGTGGGATCTGGCACTTGTACTTTGGGTAGCAGACAGTCTCGTCCACGGCTGCTCCCCCTCAGCCTTCCTCTCAGCGCTGGCTTCTGATTAACTTCACAAGCGAAGAGCCAGTTTCAACCACCAGCTAATCAATGACTCCACAACTATTAATTGAACACCTACTATGTGGAGGGGATTCCAAGAGCTGTAAAACACAGTCTCTGCCTTCAAGAAACAACCAGAGTATTAAACCCAGCCTGGAGATCTGGCCCCTACATGTGACTTGGGCATTAATTATCCGTGGGACCATGAGCAAGTTACACCAGCCCTCAAGCTTCCACCTCCTCATCTATGAAATCAGGGCTTGAACTAGACCATCTCTCAGGTTCCTGGCACCCCTCATGTTTCTGTGACTTTTGATCCGTCAGAATTTTGAGGGTCAATGGCTGGTCCAGGGAGTGTGTGCTAAAGGAACACTGAGGAGGAGAAGTCGCCTTGGACAGGGTGTCGCCTCATAGGAAGTGGGGTCTAAGCGTGCCTGGTGGATGGGGGGAGGAGATGGGGTTCCAGGTGGAAGAAATGCAAACACAGGGCCTCGAGGCAGGGGGACACATGGGGACAGTAAGGAGAAAGTGACTGGAGAGGGGGCTCCGTGTTCAGGCAGCGGAGATGACACTGAGAAAGACACTTTGACTTTAGCTTCTGAGAGAGAGGCAGCCTCCCGTGAGGAACATTAAGCACGGGAACTGTAGACGAGATGGTGTCTGAGGAAGATCCATCTAGTTCTTTGCAGTCATGGAGGAAAACGGCAGTGCAAACGTTCACAAATGACAGATTATTAAAACAGTGTGGCAGACTCTGGAACATCCTCAATCTGTGGTTCCCCAGCTATGATCTTCGGAACGTTAGGTTTCCTGGGAAGGGCCTTAGGGACAGTAAGGGGGGGGGGGGGGAGGGGCGAGGGCAAGCAGAGGGAAGGCCGGGCCCAGCACCCTCTCTCATCCTGGCCTTGACCTCACCAGCACAACTTGGATTGGATTGATACCTGGAAGCTCCAGATCAAATTTATTTTCAAACAAGAATTCAACAGACCTCAACTGAACCGTATCAACTCACTACAGAAATAAGTAGCCAAACAAACGTGGGGGCTGTTTGAGGAGAATTTGCTGGGCATGCGCCTCGCACTGCTACTTGAGATGATTGCACATTTTCACCAGTGAGATGCCAGCTCTGACAAAGGCGGGGAGTCTCAGGAAGAAGGCAGATTCGGAGGACGGCTGTGCCCGGGCCCCAGGAAGTTACTGAAATGGTCTCATTCTGGGCATCACCCAGATGCAATGGGCTTTCAGCTGTGAGGCCCTGCAGGCCTGCCTCTCGGTAGTCCTGACTTAATTCCCTCAGCAGGGTCTCCCCACCCCCACCCCACTTGGTTCCCCTCCTGGTGGGCCCCACCATTGGGTGGGACAGAATCTCTCCCCGAATCTTTGTTGTTTGTCGTCCTAAACAGATATTCAACAGCATCTCACCCCATAAAACTGAACCAGGAGAAAACAAAAGCCGCCAACTTGGAGAAGTTACACAGGTTCTAGATTCTTACAGATATATTTTGGTTGAATCCCCTGGCTCCTGGCTCCTTCACAGGAGACAATAATTGATAAATTCTGCCCTCCACATTTATTCTTAAATAATCTCATTAACGGTCTCTTCTTACCGACCTGCTCCTAGATGCCCACAGGGCAGAGCATTTGCCCTCCCCTTACCTCAGGTGTCCCTCGCCCTCCGTTCCACATGGCAGGGCCACAGTTGAGCACTTCCTCATGGCTGTGCTCCCACCCGCAGTAGCTACCGCGTGCCTGACCTTCTGCGAGGCGTTCTGGTTATCTGTCACCGCCTAACAGATCACCCAACACTCAATGGCTCAAAAAAACCAGCCTCTATTATCTCGCATGGTTCCTGTTAGTTAGGAATCTGGGAAGGATTCAGCTGGGTAATTCCGGCCCAGGGTCAGTTTGCAGTCATGTGTTAGCAGGGACAGGAGGATCTACTTCCAAGGTGGCTCACTGACAGGACTGGCAAATTGTCGCTGGCTCTTGTTGGGGGGCCTGAGATCCTGTCCACGTGGGCCTCGCCACATCGCTGCTTGAGAGTCCCCGTGGCATGGCAGCTGGCTTCTCTGGGAAGCCAAGAGGCCAAGCCAGGTGCTGTGATGACTTCAGGGCCTATCTTGAGGCTCATACATTACGCCTTCTACTTCATTTTACTGGTCACACAGGGCAAGCCCTGACTCGATGTGAAAGGAGGTGACACAAGAAGGCAAGGGTCTTTGGAGGCTGTCCCACCACACGACAGAAGTGTCAGAAGAAGAGGGATCCCTGTTTGAGCCATTAAGTAGTTTGCAACTTATTTGCGGGGAGAAAACTTACATACTTATACCTATAATACTAAAGGGATTAAAGAAAAGAAGAAGAAAAGAAGAGTAATAATGACAAGGCAGACAGCACACGTCCTGGAATGCAACCTAGGTATTGAGTGAGCAAGATCGATACAGACTCTGCCCTCTGGACGCTTGGAATCTACTGGGAATGACAGGTTTCACATGCAGAATTGCACTTGGAATAAAACCCTATCGCCTTAACCTTACCTTTCTCCATTCTTTTCTTCTACTACTCATCTCCTTTTTCACTGAGCTCCAACCACTTAACCTGTTCTCCATTCCTCCAACAGATTAAGCTCCTCCCTCCCTCGGGACTTTGCACTTGCTGTCCCCCTCCCCCTCCCCCCCCCCCCCCCCCCCCCACCAACCCCGACTGTCCTCCAGGTCTTTGCACAACCAGCTCTTTCTCACCACCCAGGTCTCTGCGTTTAGTTGCCACCTGATCTTGTCCTCCACTTCCCCCAACTAGAATGCATGAGAACAGAGACTGTGAAACCTCCCTCACTGCTGTGTCTCCAGACAGACCTGGCCGGCACTCGTTCCATAATAAGTGACGAATATATACTACAGTGAGTGAATGAAGTACCCCCTTTCGGACCATGTTCTAAAACCGTATAAAATCCTCTCTTTAGGATATCGAAAGCTTAAGCTCCAGACCTGTCACTTGGCCATTTCGTAATCCAAACCAAGGTCGGTCAATTGTCTCCGTGGTGGTGAGCAAACAGCATATGCCACACCTGCCTTTTCCCCCACTTCTGGTTTCAGCGGATCCGGCCCAGGCTAACCGTGTTATTTGTACTTCTCCTCCGGGACGGTCCTCAGTCTCTCACTGCCTTTGGTTGGCTTCCCAAAAGCGTCCCTCTCCTCCAGGGGAAGGGCAACTCCAGCCTTATTTTGCTGCACTGGCACTCGGGGGTTCGGCTTTCCTGGGCAAGAAAAATATTGAAAACGGTTGTTCATTAACATCCCAGCTTTCCCGCTTTTCGGGAGAAACCACATGACAAACGGAGACCCCACACGTATTTATTTTGAAAATACGTTTTTTAATTTGAAAGCAAATGGACGCTGCTGGTCTGCAGGTCATTTCACCTGCTGTGGCGTGTGATTAGCGAGGCCTTTTCTCGCTGGGTGGTGGTGCCGGCTAATGGACTCACGCTCCCTCTGTATGTTTATCTTCAGTTAATTAAAATTTTGCCAAGTCTTCCTCGCAGCCCCTGTGCACAGCAAGGCTGAGCCTTGGCTTGTGGCACCGATCTGGGCTGGCAGGCTGGGAGGGGGGAGGTCATCCTATTAAATATTAATCTGAAAGGGCAATCGGGCCTGTGGGCTTCCACCCCCGAGGTTCTCTCACTGGGAAGGCACAGATCGATGCCAAAACCCAGTGCCTGTGACAACTCTCCCTGCCAGGCCTGAGTCAGCATCAGATGCAATTTTTCAGAACTGTTATTCGACAATAAATCTGAGCAGAATTCTGGGAGATCTCTCTTAAAAACTGGAATGAATTACACGCACATCCACCTTTGAAGGGAATGTTAGCCATCCTGCGAAACTGTGCCTTATAAATGATGAACAGGTCAATTTGCCAGATGAATTTTGAAGTTACGGGTCAGGTTAAGACTAGCACTTCAGATGTTAGTTTTGAAAATCTGCCTTTGCCAGGAAGAGGGGAGGATAGGAAAGACTGAGCTGGCACTCAGCCTTCCATTGCCCTATTTTTGAAAATGCAGAAGCTGCTCCCCACAAGTTCACCTTCCCACCCCCATCCCTTCCTTCCATCACTGTTAGCTAGGTACTACCTACTGAATCACTTCAGCAAACACCTTTGCCAGGAAACTTGGAACAGCACCCTGTTGGGGCGCCTGGGTAGCTCAGTACGCTAAGTGTCTGACTTCAGCTCGGGTCACAATCTCACGGTTCGTGGGTTCGAGCCCCGCATTGGGCTCTGTGCCGACAGCTCGGAGCCTGGAGCCTGCTTCAGATTCTGTGTCTCCCTCTCTCTACCTTTCCCCCACTCACTCTCTGTCTTTCTCTCTCTCAAAAATAAATAAGCATTAAAAAAAATTAAATAAGGAAGAGCACTCTGTTGTGGGTTCAATTGTGTCTCTCGAAACAGTAAGTTGAAGTCCTAATCCCCAAGACCTGTGAATGTGACCTTTGGGGGGCTCAGTCAGTCAAGAGTCTGACTTTGGCTCGGGTCATGATCTCAAGTTTCATGAGTTCGAGCCCTGAGTCAGACTCTAAGCTGACAGCGTAGAGCCTGCTTCAGATCCTCTGCCTCCCTCTCTCTCTGCTCCTCTCCTGCTCACATGCACGTGCACACATGCGCTTTCTTTCTCTCTCAAAAATAAATAAACATTAAAAGGAAGAAGAAGAAGAAGAAGAAGAAGAAGAAGAAGAAGAAGAAAAGAAAATAGAATCTTTGCAGGTGTGATTACTTAAGGTGAGGTCATCCTAGCTTGGGTGGGCCTGATCCAATGATCGGTGTCCTTATAAAAAGAGATAACAGAGATACAGAGACGCACAGGGAGACCACAATGTGACATTAGAGGCAGAGGTTGAAGCGATGTGTCTACCAGATGAGGGACACCAAGGATTCCTATCACCACCGGAAAGTAGGAAGAGGCAAGGAAGGATCCTCCCCCAGCACCTTCAGAGAGAGCATGGCCCTGGCAGTGCCTTGGTTTTTTTTACTTCCAGCCTCTAGAAATGCGAAGAGGAACGTGTGTTACTTTAAGGCACCACGTCCGTGGTACTTTGCTGCAGCAGATCTAGGAAACTAATATACACTCTCCTCCGGGTCCTACTGCTGACCGTCTTCCCTGGCTTGCCTCTCTGCCAACGCCATGGATAGGCTTGCTCATTCTGATTCCCTTCCCTTCCCTTTATCTACAATGAAGTCCCAACTTGCTGGGAGGCTTAGGAAGTGGGACATCAGGCCAAGAAGAAAACCTTATCACGTCCCACATCTTGCAGATGAGTTTTGAAACATCTCAGTCTACGTTCTTGCCTGAGCAGAAGTCAACGTACATAATAAGATGGCTCTTTGATGATGGAGGATGTCACTCTGCCTCAGGGGTCATCACTCTAAGTTCAGGTCTCCCTGGCTGGCATCACAGATACACAGAGAGCAAGACTTTGGCGTGAATTTGTACTGACCCCAGCATATACTCTGAAGACTGTCTTTGTCTCTTCTGAAAATTGAATGTAACAACAACAGAACTAGGAATCAAGATTCTACAATATTCTGTTGTCTTGAAATACCTGTGGGCAGGCATGTTGCACTTGAGGTCAGAAAGCTTGGACCTGAATTCCAGCTCTACCCATCCTCACAATGCATTTGCACAATAAGTATTATCATCCCCCATTTACGTGTGGCAGGTTGAACAGAGGTCACCTCATCCCACCTGTGGAGAGACACAGTCAAGGACAGGAACTTCTGCTCGGTCTTTGTTTTGCTGAGTGGGCCACACCAGCTGAGGGTAGAGATGAACTGCTCTGGATGACAGAAGGGGTTTAAAGAAGTCATAGAGGTGAAGGGAAGGAAAGAGAAAACCACTGGTAAGAAAGAGGAATTTGGGAAATCTGATGGAGAATTTGACTTAATTTTTATTGTGTGGTATGATCTGTATCTTCTCCCCCGTATCTGCCCAAAAAGACTTCTGGTTAATACATTATGGAATTGGATCCGGTTTGGGAGATGGGCATCAGATAAGAAACAAAGACCACTCACAAGGATCCAATCATCCCAAGGCTGATTAGGAGCTGAAGCTCAGAAACATCGAGTGCCCTGCTCAGGGTTACACAGCCTTAGGTTCTGAAGTCAGATCTGTCTGACTCCACACCTATGTTCCTCCCTCTAACATATGGGTTATTCTCATGGTGGACTTACCAAACTATTTCAGGCCTAGGAGGTAGTCCAGATTGAAAAGAAAAATATTCCAAAATTATTTGTATAAATGCCGTGGCCAAAAAGCAATAATAACTTACTGATTGTAGTTTTCATATGGCTAGAGCTTTGCAGTCTGGAAAACTGCCTTCTGTTTACTGAGCATTTAATAAATGCCAAGCTCTTTTCATGTGCATGATGTGATCTAATCTTCTGAGTAGGACTGAGAGGCAGACACTTTTATCCTCATTTTACAAATGAGGAAACATTAAAGAGTGGCTAGCCCAGGTCACTGTTGGGAAGCAGCAGACGTGTGACCTAAATGCCAACAATCATTTAGTTTATTTACTTTCTGAGTAGGTAAGACACACACATACTACGATGTTTAGCAAGGAAAGGGCCAGCAGTGAAAAGTGTCTGTTTCTTCCTCCTCCTCAGTGGCCAGCCTCCCTTCCCTGGCACCCTCAGATCACCGTCTATGACCAGTGTCCTTCAAAGATATACTTGGTATTTACAAATATGACCATGTTCTTCTGATACCACAGTTGCCTCCCTCGGGGAAAAAGAACATTTGAAGTTAACCTGAGGAGACTGTGCCTTCCCTCAGCCTTCCTGGTAAGCTTCTGTTTAAACTTTTAGAGCTGAAGTACCGAAGGAGTAAATATCCTCTTTTTTTAATGTTTATTTATTTTTGAGAGAGACAGAGTGTGAGAGGCGGAGGGGCAGAGAGAGAAGGAGTCACAGTCTGAAGCAGGCTCCAGGCTCTGAGCTGTCAGCACAGAGCCCGACGCGGGGCTCGAACTCACAGACTGTGAGATCGTGACCTGAGCTGAAGTCGGACGCTTAACCGACTGAGCCACCCAGCGCCCCTGGAGTAAGTACCTTTTTATGTTTTTCTGGGAGCTGGCGGGGGTTGGGGGTGTACTGAAAAGAGCATGGGGTCCGGAATCTCATGGCACTAAGTTCAAGTTCATACCCAGAGGTGACTTCACCTCTTGGAACCATTTCTGCATCTGAGAAATGGAGGCAAACCTCCCTACCTACCTGCTGTGAGGACAATCGAAGAGAAGAAAGTAAAACGCATCTGGCGCCCTCCTTCCTTCTCCCCCTGAAGGAGAGCCTACCATTTCCCTGGGCTTCTTTAAGAACACAGAGACAAGGAAAAAGCAAACTCCCCAAATCTACACACTGTTTAATGATCAGCTTTGACCTAATTCTACTTCAAAGCGTTTCCGTCTCCTTCCTACCTCCCACTACCTCCCACCCAGCTGCCAAGTATAGAGAACACATGAAAACTTAGGCCAAATGGGAACCTGGAATGTTAAAGCCTTTGAGAAAACAGCTGTTTGTTTGTTCATTTATTGCCCTGTTTTTGGCCCTGTCTTGTTTGATTACAAGGGCCTGTGGGGAAGAAGAATCCTTTGCACTTTCCTCTACGCGGTACTCGTACACCCTTCGTTTCACTCCACAACAGTTCTTGTGAGAAAAAGCCAAACTGTGGTTCAGAGGTTAATGCTTTGGTAGGAGGCACAAGGCAGAAACGGGGCTAGAACCCAGGTCTTCCCTCTGATTTCCTCACCTTTCACTGTCTCCATATGTAATTGTTTCTGCCTCAGTTAGGGTGCCTTTGGCTGCCAGCAACAGACCATCCAAGTAACTCTCGCTCATGTACCTGGAAATCAGGCACATGGATAGCTTCAGAATCAGCTTAGGACAGTGGCTTGGCACTCTTTCTCTGCTCCCCTCTTGCTTTTCCCCCCCGTCCTCTGTGTATTGGCTTCATTTTCAGGCTGGCTTCCCTCATGCCAAAGTGATTTATTGCTCTCCAGACTCCACATCAACACATCACAATGTCCGGAGAAAAGAGTCTCCTCTTGTGTCCCTTTTATGAATAAAGAGGATCCTTTATAAGAAGTCCCAACAAACAACCCCCTTGTGCCTCATTTTCTCAAACTGGAACAAATCTTGTGGTAGGCATCTGTCATGCTTGCGGTCACCCTGGCTCTTTTGAACACTCATCCTTTGTTACGACAAGTTCAAAATTATAAGTTCCACCTCTCCAAGGTAGAAGCCAGATTTTGTTCTCCCTTTGTTAGGACAAGTTTGAAATTATAAGTCCCACCTCCCCAAAGTAGAAACTAGATGATTCTGCTCTCCCGCTACAGCCTGCCACACACACACACACACACACACACACACACACACACACACACATACACACAGCAGAGGCATTTGTGGCTGCAGAGTAAAGTCAAGCTCCTGGCACAGATGCATCTAGAATAGTCTGTAGCGCCTTCATCCAGAGCTTGGTGTTGGTGGCACCTGTCAGCTGTGACCTGCGGAATGGTTTGGGCCAGTTTTCCCAGCAGCCTGGCTTTCCAGCTCTCCCTATGATCTTGTGAGCCACCCACTGTCCTTTCTATAAACTTTCCAAGTGCTGAATCACCCAGATGGGCTTCTGCTATTGCAGCTAAGAACCTGATTGATGCATATACCCGTTCCTGAGCACATGGCTGGGGCCAGCCCAGTGCCCTCTGCTGACCGGGTTACACCTGAGTTCCTGAGCCAATGGGTAGCAAGAGACTTGGGATTTCCCTTATGCCAGTCACGACTGGCTCTGAAGTTCAGGGTGCGGTCAGCTTCCCAGGGAGCACAGGAGGACATATGGGAAACCTAAATAAAAACTGGTGTAAGAAACGGGGGAATCGATGCTTTGTGGGCAGCCAACAACGTTACCAAGCCCTGCTGTGTGAGAGGCTCTGCGCCTAACCACGTTCACCCTCAAGCAACTCTATCCCACCTTAAAGACGTGGAAACAGACCCGAGACATTAAGTAACAAGATGATAGAATTAAAAAGCTGGAATTCAAACGAGACATGTTTGACTCCAAAGTCACTTACACGTTTATACACTGATGTTTCTGCCTCACAGTTCTGTGGATCATCTGTGGCTCTTTCGGGTTGGGCTCCAGGTACAGGTTGGGTTTGGGTTGACTCCATGAACCTCCTCATTTTTCTTGGACTGGTGGCTACTCAGCGGCTACCCAGATTCTCAAGGTGACAATGGAAAGTTCTAAAATTGGATTGCGCTGTTGGTTACACAACTCTATGAACTTCCTAAAACCCACTAAATTAGACACTTTTAAAAGGTTGCATTTTATGGTATGTGAGTTCCATCTCAATAAAACTTTTAATAATAACAACAAAAAAAAAGAACCCTAAGCAAAGTACCTTCTAGTGTAGGTTGCCCAACGAAGTGAGAGAGCCCTGGCTGCTCAGAGGAGCACCACCTGGAGCTCCGACGATCTGGTTCAAGTCCCAGGTCTGTTTCTTGACCTCAGTTTCTTCGCTACTAATATAAAGAGGCTTATTAGGTCAATGTTCCTCAAATTTTAGTCATTTGTGAACCCCCTTTACGATTTTTCTTCTATCACTGTGCCAGATGAACAAGCATTTACCTATTTTTTAAAATTAACTCACCTTTTGGGGCACCTGGGTGGCTCAGTCGGTTGAGCATCCGATTTTGGTTCAGGTCATGATGTCACGGTTTGTGGGTTCGAGCCCCGCGTCGGGCTCTGTGCTGATGGCTCAGAGCCTGGAGCCTGCTTCGGATTCTGTGTCTCCCTCTCTCCCCACCTCTCCCCCACTCATGCTCTCCCTCTCTCTCTCAAAAATAAACAGTAGCAAAATTTTTAAAATAAAAATTAAAAAAAAACAAAATTCTTTTTAAAAACCTAACGTCATTCTAAACAAAAATGTTCATACAATCTTGAGTTTGCTATGCTACTTGTATTTTCCCAAAACACATCAAAATCACTGATAGATTGCAAAATCAGAAATGTTCATCCACTCCCCATGTCACCAGTGTTACCACTACCATATGGGAACCCTGACCTAGGGTCGCTAAGGCTTGTCTACAAACTAGCCCATCAGGGAGAGGACAAGCTTCTGCCTTTGCCTGTCCCTCAACCAACATGGACATTTAATCATTGCTTCTTAGGACACAGCCTTGTCTGTGGCCTAACCTTGCTCTGGCTGTGGGGCTTTCTGGTCTCATAGAAGAGGAGGGCTGTCCCAAGGCTGACTCTGTTTCGTAACTCAACTTCCAGTCCCAAGAGGTACCCGCTGAGTCACTAAACAGAGTCAACCTTGCTGGGGATGGTTATTGTTATTCAAATTTTACAGACGGGGAAGTTTCTCTCAGAGACATTAACATACCGGAAGAGGAAGAGGAAGAGGCAGAATTCAAAACCAGATCTTTTCTAAATTCCCATAGTTTTGTAACTGTATCCTACTAGGCCCTGGACCTGGACGTTTTTGGGGTGGATGCATTTGTAGTCTCCGTGAAATCAGGCCATGCACATGACTCCCACCTTTGCCTATGGGCGACCTCAGCATTGAGGAATGGGACACAAGTGTGGCTTCTAAGATAAAAATTGTATCCATTGGGAGCAACTGGGTCTCAGCAGATTAAGCGTCTGACTCTTGATTTCACCTCAGGTCATGATCTCACAGCGTGTGAGTTCAAGCCCCACATCATGGTGTGGAGCCTGCTTGGGATTCTCTTTCTCTTTCCCTCTCTGCCTCTCTCTCTCTCTTTCTCAAAAATAAAATAAATAAGCATTAAAAAAAATTGTATCCATTGAATTTCTAGTATTTCTATGTATCAGCAGCAAACAGTGACAATCTCCCCTGTACTTCTTCTTTCATTACACGCATCCCCCTTGTAGTTGCTAGTGCAAAATCTCTACTCCCGCTAGTCAGGGACCATGGCTTTCTCATTAATTGCTGTGTCTGCAACACTCAGCCCAGTATTTGGCACAGAGCAGCTCCCTAATAACTCTGAGTGTAATTCACTAATAGCCCCTGGCCTCCAAGATCCTCTAGCCCAGGGAGGTGGAATGGGGTAGGCGGACTCAAGCCCGCAGACAAGGGGCAGGACTCAGCACTGTGTCCAGGTGCCCGCACAGCAGGCAGGAAGACACTGGTAAGCCGTCAGCCATGTATCCCATACAATCGACATGTATCCCGCATCCTCTGGCCTGGAGCAGACTGCTGCCACCACCTGAGTCCATCTGTGGAGATGGCTTCGATCTGTCCAGACAGGGGAGCAGAGCGGAGAGCAGTGATGCATTTATTCCATCCAACAAGTAACTATTGACAACCAGCCCCGTGCAAAGCCCCGTGCCAGGCACCACAGAGGAGACAAATGTAACTCAGGCCTGCAGTGAGCCCCACGCAGGGCTTCTGAGTACACAAACCAGCAGCCTCGGCCTGCCAATTCCTTGTGCAGTGTTCTTTCCACAAGAGCACCGCCTTCCAAAAGAGATGCCCTAGCTGCCAGAATCAGGAGCTTTCTTCTAGCAGTGTGTTCCAGGAGGCTGCAAGGGAGATTTCTGTATTTGCACAAAAGAAACAGGACTCCTCCTGCTTCAGGGAGCTTCAGTATCTAGATGAGATGCGGGGGTAAGAGGGATCTGCTCCCGGAGACCTGCCAGGCAGATGTAGGGTTCAGTGCCTGGGATGCTGGGAGAAAGGAAGCCACAGGCAGAGTGCAGGGGCGAGGACCAGGTGTGCAGGGACACACAGAGCACTCTGTGTGGGGCATCAGTTACCTGGGGTTCTCCGGCCGGCCCTTGTCATGGGATGGGGCGCTGTTCCCCATGTAATAAGCCCAGCAGCTCCTTCTGCAGCCCCTGCCCCTCTTTGGACCCGCAATAACAATGGACATGAAGGCTTTCCGGGTTTCGCTTCCTGCCTTCAGAAATCGTTTCCTGTGAGGTCTGCGCTCTTTGGGCTACGTGAACACCAGCATGCGTCCCCTGGAATGCCTGCACTCCCTGACCTGTCAGCATGTGTCGCTCTGGCTACAATCGCCCACCCTATCCTGAGGCATTTTCAGTTAAACAGGCAGATCAAGGACAGAGAACCAGGCTAAAGCGCTTTGCGGAAGCCCAAGGAGATGATATACACTAATGGCTGCTCTACACAGGGTTCCTCAGCCTCAGCACTGTTAACTTCTGCGCCAGACCATTCTTTGTTGTGGGGGCTGGCCTGTGCACTGGAGGATGTTTCGCAGGGTCCCTGGGCTCTACTCACTACATAATAGAAGCCACTCTCCAGTTGTGACAATCAAAAATGTCTCCAGGGGCACCTGAGTGGCTCAGTTGGTTAAGCGTCCCACTTTGGCTCAGGTCATGATCTCGCCATCTGTGAGTTTGAGCCCCACGTCGGACTCTGTGCTGACAGCTCAGAGCCTGGAGCCTGCTTCAGCTTCTGTGTCTTCCTCTCTCTCTGCCCTTCCTCCTCTCATGCTCTCTCTCTCTCTCAAAAATAAATAAACATTAAAAAAAATTGTTTTTAAATGTCTCCAGACATTTCCTATATTCCCTGGAGGTAAAAGTTATCCCTCATTAAGAACCACTGGAGTAGTGGGGCACCTGGCTGGCTCAGTCGGTTAAGTGTCCAACTCTTGATTTCGGTTCAGGTCATGATCTCACAGTTTTGAGTCCAAGTTCTACATCAGGCTCTTTGCAGTGTGGAGCCTGCTTGGGGTTCTCTCTCTCCCTCTCTCTTTGCCCCTCCCACTCTCACTCTCTCTCTCAAAATATATAAATAAACTTAAAAAAAAAAAGGAACACTGGTGTACTGTCTTTGAGTTTGCATCCTGGCTCTATCATTTGTTAGCTATGTGAGACAGCAAGTTATTTAACTAATCTGTGCCTCAGTTTTCCTATCTGTAAAGTGGGGATGATAATAATAATCACCTCATAAGATTGCTGTGTTGTTTTCTGCCCTGCTTATTTCTGGTAAACTATTTGAGGCAACTTAAAATAGAAGCACATACACTAACGGGAAATTAAAAAAAAAAAATTTACAACACAAAGGTAAATAATTTTAACACTTGAAGAATTCATACACATTAGTGAACCACTAATTTCACCTAGATTAGAAAGACAGGAGATAAACAAAAAAGTTTATAGGAGAAAATAGCTTAACATGGAAAAATGCCCAACAAAGACATAAGAATTTAAATAGCCACCAAAAACAACCTATTAAAAATGTCAGATTAGCAGATAAGAGGGCAATGAAACAGACGCTCTCATATGTTATAGTTAGAAACATGGCAAATTAGGGGCATCTGGGTGACTTGTGTGGCTCACTCGGTTGAGTGACTGACTCTTGATATCGGTTCAGGTCATGATCTCACAGTCGTGGGACTGGGCCCGTGTCGGGCTGATCATAGAGATTGCTTGGGATTCTGTCTCTCTCCTTCTGCCCTTAGCCCACTTGCATGCATGTGTGCACGCTTTGTCTCCATCAAAATAAATAAGTAAAATTGAAAGAAAAAGAAACATGGCAAATTAAAATTAGTTCAGAGGTTAAATAACCATTAAAACTGGAGGAAAAACTATAGGGAGGAAGCTAATTTTGTCACCAACTCAAAATCAGATGGAGCATTCACCGAAGCAACAAAGAGAATCCTGAACTTCCTAGCAGCCACTGCAAAAATAAGAACACAGCTAAGAGAACTCACCACTGGCACCTCCAGGAGAGAGAAATTGTGTTCACTAGGCCCAAAAGGAAACATGTGAGTTCTAACACAGGGGCATGACTCACAGAATTAGACAAGGTCTCAACAGTGATATAACATGTGCCTCAGCTGTAATAAAGCTTATCGAAAGCGCCACACACGACTCCCCTCTGCTCTGGCCAAGAATGTGCCCCTACCCAGCCACTCCCCACCGAAGAATGGATTCCCCGACAAGGGAATGTGGCAGCAAGGGGGGGGCGGGAGGAGAAGCGGCCTCTCTCTCCTACCTGCCTGGCTGAGCTGCAGTCCCCTCCAGGCTCACTGGCCTCAGTAAAGGGAGGTCTATAGTGGAGCTTGGCACCGGGGGAGATGCTGTGGCCAAACCCCCCACCTCCCCCAGCTCAGCTCTGAGTGGCTCCCTGGGCTGACGATGAGGGCGGTGTGGAGGGGAAGGAACCAGCTCTAAATGTGTGGAATAAAGGAAGTAGAGGCTCAGAGTGGCCCAAGGAAGGGAAACAATCACCTGAATGTGACATGGTCAAAGTAGCTCCTTGCCCTCTTAGCTTCCCTGTGCCTCGGTTTCCTCTTCTCTAAAATAGGGAAAATATGCACCTCATGGGTTAATGTGAGGATTAAAAGAGTTCGACATGTAAAGTGCTTGGAGCAATGCCTGGCACACAGTAAGTGTTAGCTGCTATTATCATTATTATTGTTATTACCCTCAACATGCTTCTGTGTATGTCCTAGACCTAAGCAACATGTCTCCTGGGGGACCGCACAGTGTGGGCAATAGGAGAACCGTGTGAACCATTTAATCGCTGTATAGCTCTCAGCCTAGAGCCAAGCAATGGGACCAAGTACTGGTCCATGATGTGCCAGAGGAGGCCTGAGCCTGGGGATTAGTCCCAGCCCTGCCACTAACTGGTGCCCTTGTGCAAGGGCCTTGGGCAAACCCTGGCTCCAATGTGGGCCTCAGTTCACTCACCTGTCAAATGCAGGGACGGGACTAAATATTTCCTAAATTTGATATCAGAACCACTTCAGGACATCGTAAAATGCAGATTCCCAGGCTCTACCAATTGAATCCAAGTCTCTAGAAATGGAGATGAGAATCTGAATTTCAATGAGTTCTTTGGAGGATCTTTTTTTTAATTTTCTTTTCAAGTTTATTTACTTATTCTGAGAGAGAGAGAGAGGGAGAGAGAGAATCCCAAACAGGCTCTGCACCATCAGCTCAGAGCCCCATATGGGTCTCAAACCCACAAACCGTGAGATCATGACCTGAGCCGAAACCAAGAGTCAGACGCTCAACTCAATGAGCCCCCGAGGCGCCCCTCTATGGAGGATCTTGAGGTTCAGTCAGATTTGAAAGCCTCTGACTAGCTGAGCTCTAAGGCCCCTCAGACATTCACGTGCTAATAGTAATTATAGACTCTCCGGGAGCAGGATGGGGCCGGTGAGAGAGCTCCACAAGAGTCAAGCTAGTGCCCTTGGGGCTCTTCCAGGGTTTAACCGGCTCTAGCAGCAAGAAGTTTTACTTTCTGCCTAATCAAACACTCCATCTCAGCATTCTACCTCCCACTCTGTGGGGTTCACTCTCATGATTACAGGGAAGTTCTGGTCGGTGTCCTTGAGCACAACGCCTCATGAACTTGAGGGCTACTTGAAGCCAGCCTGGTCCTGCCAATACCACCGGTGAGATGGCTCTTGACTCTGGCCCTCCCTTTCCATTCCCATCGCTACTGCCCTCGGTCAGCGTGTTAAAACCTCTTGTTTGGACCATGTAACAGTTTCTTAGCTCTCCTCTCTTCAATCTTTTCTTCACAGTATCAGCAGTTATTTCCCTAACCCCAACTTTGATTGCACTATGTCTCTAGCACACAACCGTCCACATCTCCAACCAAAACCTAACGCCTCAGATTGTCTCAAGGCCTTTCAGAGCCGAAACCAACAGACATTTTTGCTTTCATAGCTTATTACATTTCTCTTCTATAACCTCCCCTGGCCAAGAGCCACCTTGGGCTACAGTTAACTCCTTAAAATTTTCTTGATAGGGGCTTCCCAAACTTGTATACCGTGGAACTCTCTCTCTGTACCCCTGCTTATTTTTCAAGGCAAAAGACCCATAACAGCTCATGGACAGTAAGTGATTCATGGTCCTCCATTTGAGAGACACTCTCTATGCTTTTCCATCTGCTTGTCAATGACTTGACTCTCTAGTCTAGAATCTGCTCAGGTCTTGAACTCCAACTCCGAACAACCATCGAATGTTGTCATGCCAGTTATCTCTCCACCTGACCATTTTTGAATACTGTCAGGGTTCTACAGAGGCAGGGAAACCAGAACACTAGTCTGTCCCCACCCTTATTCCTTCTTTGCCTTCCTTCCTGAGATGGTACCACATTTCCCCCCAAAAGTTGAATTGCTCGACGTCTGTCTTGATTTACTTAAATGAGCATATTTGACCATTCAACCATCTTTGTTTTCCCAACTTCCAAATAAACAGCCTCCGCTTCTCATTAGCAACCCAAGCAGGTAAGTATCTACCTCTCCTGGGGCCACTCCCTTTCCTGCATCTCTGACAGACATTGTTGATTGATCACAGCACTTGGTCCTAAGCCCCAGGTGTGATGGTGTAGATTCAGAATCCCTCTCCAACGCAATTCCCCAGGCAGATATCATCCATCAATCAGAGTTGGCATGCCAGTTGAGACAGTCCTACTTACCATCAACGACCTAGCTGATTAAATAGCGAGGGTGTTTACTAGAAAAGCTCTGTTGAGTTTCAATTTCAAGTCCCTCACGGAACCTCAAACTAGAGTAGTCTCTAGTTACACTCCATCTACTCTAAGCCTTTCAGGCTAGAGGATCTGTGTTGTGGGTGAGGATCTATTAGGAGTCTAATTTGGCCTAAGAATTGGAGTAAGATTGCCAAGGTCAGAAAGCCTTCCACTGAAGAATTGTCCTGAAGCATTGTCCACCTCCCATCTCTTTCTCTTGCCAAACCTCACAGAGGTGTCTGGTGAGCTGGCTGGTCTCTAGACATAAAGAAGGGCACCAGAGAGGCTAGGCTACCAGACAAAGGACAAACTACCCCTAGAAAAACAACTCTCTGAGGCAGACAGCAATTGGAGATGCCCTCCATGTCCCAGAGCGGCAGAAAGGGTTTCATCTTGGCCTGAGCTGATGCAACCGTCAGCAATGGAACCATGTACAGTGGAAAGACTGGTATCTTCGGTCAGATAACAGGCCGCTCCAGTTTCTCCTCTCTCGTCCCCCGCCCTCCTTCTCTGCCAAGCTGATCACATTTCTTTGGTGATTTTCATGCTTAGTCAGTAGGTCTTAGGGGACAAGTGTGAATTCCATAGGGACCTTGTCTGTATAAAGCACTCTGTGTGAATATTATTCTCTGTATCTTCCTTCCTTCCTTTCTTCCTTCCTTCCTGCCATAAGCATTTATGAAACACCTACTATGTGCTATGTGGTGAGCACTGCTGTAGAAAAGAAAGCACTTGAACTCTGACTGGAGCCACCAGGAGAGGCTGTACATTAAACAAAGATAATGCCACTGCTCCGATCAGCAGAAAAATGCATTTCAAGTTGTTTCTTCTCTTCTTTAGACCTCCAAAGAGCTGTAACTGTGTGGGAGAAAATTGAGACCCTGGAAGCTAAAAAGCAGGAATTCCAAGGAATGCTACAAAATCATGAAGAGCTCCCAGAGGGTGAACACAAGCCAGTTCTCAAATCCAGGATGCTATAGAGAGATCAGTGGAACACTTCCTAGAGCCTTTAATTATTGCCAGGTACTGTTTTAATTGTTATAATACATATCAGTTCCCTAAATCCCTAAAGTAGCTGTATGAGTCAAATACTCTTAGGGGCGCCTGAGTGGCTGAGTCGGTTTAATGTCCGACTTAGGCTCAGGTCATGATCTTGTAGTTCGTGGGTTTGAGCCCCGTATCGGGCTCTGTGCTGATAGCTCAGAGCCTGGATCCTGCTTCAGATTCTGTGTCTCCCTCTCTCTCTGCCCCTTACCTGCTCTCTCTCTCTCAAAAATAAATAAACATCTTTTAAAAGGTTAAAAAAAAATACTCTTACTATCATCACTTAAAAGATGAGAAATTGAGGGACAAAGAGGTTACTGTCTTGCCCAAGGCCAACAGCTAAAAAGTGGGGGGAGCTAGGATTTAAATCTATGTAGTCTCCTTGCAGAGTCCTAAGCTACCTGAAATATGTACATTTAAATAAACAACAGAGTGCTAATTCATGGGTTGGAGTCAGGTAGAGTGGACATCTGGATGAGCTTTTTACCCCCCAGACTGTCTAGCAGTTAAAGACAGCAAGGTTTTGATAGCTGGGAGCACGGGGTACCTACCACCCCTCCCCCATACTTTTGAGGAAGGCTTCTTAAAGGCTGGCCCCGCCCCCAGACCCACTCATATCCCAAGTCCATCTGACAGACAGCAAACTGGAGCCCTGGCGCCTGACCCAGAGTACAGCTCTCATGTTCTTGAGTGCTGGACATGAAGACAGGTCTGCATGGGTCCCTTTATGTACTAGCAAACTCTACGGCTGACTGAAAAACCACACATTGTCATTAGCACCAAGTACAACCGTGTCTCTGGTCCCAGAAGCCTGAAGCTCTGACTTCTACACTGGACTCTACCATGTACTGTCCCTGGACTAGGTTTTTTTCATCCGTAAATATTTATTCATTCAGGGGCACCTGAGTGACTCAGTCGGTTAAGCGTCTGACTTTGGCTCAGGTCACGATCTCACAGTTTGTGGGTTCAAGCCCCGCATTCATCTCTGTGCTGACAGCTCGGAGTCCGGAGCCTGCTTCAGATTCTGTGTCTCCCTCTCTCTCTGCCCTCCCCCCTGCTCACACTCTGTCTCTCTCTCAGAAATAAACAAACATTAAAAAAATTAAACATATATATTTATTCATTCAGTAAACAATTTTGAACACCTCCAGCGTGCCAAGCACCTAGCACTAAGCCCTGAAACCACCACATTGAATTCAGTAGTTGCCCCCAGGGAACTTGAGATTTGCTGGGAGAGACAGACCAGGAAGGGGATCTTCATGATGCACTGTGTCCTCCCAGGGCTCCTGAGAGCAAGGGAGGGCCCCACCCTGTCCCTCCTCCCGGGGAATTTGTGAGCAGCAAATGAGATCACACAAGAAAAAGTGCTTTGTAAATAGGAGAGGGCGAGAATGAGGTGTGTGGGGGAGCAGAGGGAGAGGATTTAAACCCAGGTGCTATCTACCATGTCTGCAGATCTTGGGCAGGCTGCCGGCCAATCTAAGCGCCTCGTCTGGGGCTGTGAGCCTGGGCAAGGCCTCCTGGATGTAAGAAGACGCAGCCTGAAGCTCTGGGCTCGTTATCCCAGCAGACCAAGCCCAAACCTTGCTGCCCTGGCCAAGCTGCTCTGGGCTCCGGCCCGGCCAGAGCCTAAACCTATGTATGTTCCTTTACTTGGAGCCAGGAGCTTTTGCAGGCCCCTGCGCCCCCTGACCTTTTCAGGGTCCTAGCATGAACAGTGACAAAGGCCAGATCTTCCCTGTATCGTGCAGCTAGAGAAGCCTGATTTCCGTGAATCCCCCTTATATAAGGATATCGCCGGAGGTGCTGCCAGCAGCTGCCGTTCGCTGTACTGAAGCGCCCCCTGGAGGCCAGTTCTGGTTCAAACGAATGTGTAGGTGTTTCACAATCCGCCTCAGCAGGATAAACGGAAAAAAAAAGATGCTCAGAGGATTAAAAGGCAAGAAATGGCAGCGGACCCTGAAGAGGACCCCATCAGTCCCTTTACCAGCCTCCCATGGTTTACTGATGAGACAGTCAAGGGCTGAGATGTCTTGGCTTGTCACTGGGACGGGATTTCCTCTGTGGCCAGGGACCTGTGTGACGCTGCTGTTCCTGACATATTCTAAAATCTGGATCTCAAGAGCAAACATGCAAGAAACCCCTCCAGTTTTCCCTGCAGCCCCACCCTGCAGGTGAAAACCCATCTGATCCTCTTCTCCTATCCTAAACCTTAGACTCTCTGGCTAGCTTGGGAAAGGGGATTTTCGGTGGATAAAGCCTCCTTCTGGGGAGAGTTTGCTGATTGTCCTTACATTTCTGAAATGAGCTGCCCTACACCAAGCAAGGACACACATTTCATTGTGAGCCATTTATTCAGTCATAGCTGGGGCGCCTGGATGGCTCAGTCGGTTAAGCCTCTGACTTTGGCTCAGGTCATGATCTCATGGTTCATGGGTTTGAGCCCTATGTCGGGATCTCTGCTATCAGCACAGAGGCCACTTCAGATCCTCTGTCCTCTTTTCCCTCTGCACTGCCCCGCCCCCCCCCCCCCCCCCCGCCTTGGCTAATGCTCTCTCTCTCAAAAATAAACATTAAAAAAAATACTTATTCAGTAGTAGCTGGATGAGTCTATAAAGACATCAATAATAAACCAATAGTTCAAAATCAGCATGGAGTTATTTTTGCCTGAAGAAAATCCAAGCCAGATGGTAGCAGAGTATCAGGAAAAGTAAGCCAAGCTCCCAAACTGAGCAAGGAGATTTAAAAAAAAAAAAAAAAAAATCCTCTTACTTTAGGTTTTTCTGCTCAATCCTTTGCCAGACCAGTAACTTAGCTTCCTACCAACTGGGTTTGTTGAATTCTTGAGTATCACTGGAAAACAAGATACATAAAGTTTTCAAGCTCTCATTGTCGACAAAGCCACAGTTCATGCTACTGGGGGCAGTAGCTGCGTGCAGTATCCAGGGAGGGCCCTCAGAGGACAAGAAGTCTTTGCCTACAAGCTGTTGCTGGGCCCTCTTCAGCCCGAAGACCATTCAAACAAGGGGCACCCTTTAGAGTCAACCCTGAGGAACCTTGGGTAAACTAGAATGGTGTTTGAATCTATTAAAAAAGCTACATCTGTCCCTCATGGAACAAGTGAAGTCCACTGACTGGCCAAAGGGCTCAGAAGAAGCCATACTCCAAAATAAGTCAGAATGACTGAAACTGAAGTGTTTGCTTCTCCACAGTAGAAACGATTCCACTTGGTGCTCACAACAGTCTTGATGTGAGATCTTGAGGTGAGTATTATTATCACTGCTGTCTTGCAGAGAAGGAAGCGGAGACCTAAAGAAATTGAGTGATTTTCCTGTAAGCAAAGTAGCCAAGATTTGAACCAAGGGTTCTGCTTCTAGTTTTCCCTATGGCATCATCTACCTTGGCATGAGGCCAACATATTAAGTAGCGAAGAGAATATTCTGAAAAGCAATTCAGTTTGCCACAGATTGCTGGGAGAGAATTCTTACATAATCATTAGAATAACGTTACAGGGTAGAATCTGTGGTCCGAGGAAGACCCTGATTGAGGAATAGTGCTCATTGGAGGTCAGTTCACACAATATACTTTCTGGGAGGCTCAAAACTTCTCGATTAAACAATAAGATTTCTCCTTTGTTTCCCACTTCCTTCATTTAAACCACACGGGCACTTTGTCCCCTATAAAGTCCCATGCAAGTGTTTGTGGTTATTATTCTTCGGATAAAGTAAGTTCCCTCTTGGAAGAGTTAAGAAGAACCACTAACAATTGGAAGAAACAAATACACAATGGGGACAGTGGTGAGGGTGGGTTTATGCACCTGGAAAAACTACAGTAAAACTCAGAGCTGGAAGGGGCCTCTTGAGAGCACCTGGTAACAGTCCAAATTCTGTTTTGGTGGATAACATTAAGACCCAGCGGTCAAGTGACTTCCCAAGATCATGTGGTCAGCGAGTGGCAGAGCCAGTCAGAATCCCGGTCCAATGGACTCCTGGCTCAGGGCACTTTTCACTTGGTCATCATTTGAAGAGACTGTGTCTGGTTTCTAAATAAAATCCAGCTAGCAATCCACATCTCCAGGGCTACCCTTGACATGACTCTTTGAGGAAACTGTTGTGCTGTTCTGGATAGGGAAAGGAAGGAAGGGAAAATGGAGCTCTCCATCCCAAGTCCCCATAACAATAGCTAACAGCCGCCAAAACTTACTGAGTGCAGTGCTGGGCACTGTGCTTAGTACTTTATATGTATTAACTCATCTAATCCTCTCAACAACGGTATCAGGTAGGCGTGATTATTTCTACTTTACAGATAAGGAGAAACTGGTTTCACAAACAGCCTAAGGAACTCACTTAAGCTCCCACAAGTGGTCAGAGTGGTAGGGATTGGAAGATTGTAGTCCAACTCTGTTCTACGTCAAAGCCAGTGCTCCTAACCACTGACTTCTAAAACCATATGGTAAATGCAGGAGCGCCCAGGGAAACTCAAATTAAATTTTGGCTGACCACAGGGAATCCTCATGCCCTGGCCAGCTGTCCCAGCAGAAAACTGCAGCCCCTGCCTAGCTAAAAGAGGGGATTTCCACCACAGTGGCAGCTTCCAGACTTCAGTTCCTAGCTTCTTCTGCCCAGACTCTCTCACTGGGAGTGGGGGAAGGGTAAGACCAGCAGTAAGGGAGGAAACATTCAGAACTGGAGGTTTTAGTAGAGACAGAAAGAAAACAGACAGGTTTGTTTTCTAAAGCAAAGGTATCCTAAAGCCACACCCTGCCTTCAAGGGCTACACAAGAAATTCTACGCCTTTCGTAAATTCTCCCGCCACCCTCAGGAACCATTTCAACAGGTCTTGGCATCCACTAGAACTTAGGACACAAGAAAGGACTTCAGGGCAAAATGAATCAGTCCTCTTTCAATTGGAATTTCCCTTTATAAAAAATCCCTTCCCCGGAGGGAAGAAAGTAATGTGCCCAGCCAGCTCCTAGGGTCTTCTCTAAATTAAGGGCTGCTCAAAGGAAGGAACACTGACACTTTCCACAAGGGAAGATCAAGAGGTGCTTTTCAAACTTCTTACCTCGCTGGGTATTAGTCTTTCAAGCTCAAGGGACCTTTAGGAAATAGCACACATTTGGCAGGTGAGACAGGCAACTAAGGTCTAGACAAGCTGTGGGAAAAAACTGGTGCTTAGGAGGAGTGGGGTCCAGTAGGCAAAAGTCCTGCCAGCACGAGGCATTGCTTTTTCTCCAGGTCTGCTGTTTATTGTTATTTTGCGCTTCTCCAAAATTCTCAGCACCGCACACTTGAGTCTTAACCTTGAAGTTCCTTTCCAGTGAAAGCATACATGTGTGGTCCCTGAGTCACCCTCAGGTTCCATGTATAAAGAACAGGGTCCCGGAAGCAACAGTAATTCACTGTTTGACAATTGTACTGCCTCTCTACACGGTTTCTGGCATAGAATATACACTCGTGCACTTGTCTCTGGAGCTTGCCCAAAAGAATAAATAATTCGCGCTAGCCTAGATCACTGCTGACCTTAACCGCAAGCCTATTGTTTTTGAGACGGAGGAATTTGCACTGGTTTTGATGGAGCATTTAGAAGGGACATGGAATTAAACTACTTGAGCTGGCAAAGAACTCAAGAGCAGCCGGTCATCCCACACACGGGATTCTACTTATTGATTTAAAAACCTGGTTTCTTGTGAGAGAAGAATAAAATAGGAGCTTAAAGGCACTTACTCTTGAATGCTTCAAATACCTGCCTCTTTGTTCCCAGATGCACTCTACTTGCACTTACGCTGTAAACACACGTCCGTTTCCAGCATTCTGGCAAGCACTGTTCGGAGCTGCAGTCGCCTTTTGTTTGAATTTCGGTGAGGCTAGTGATGTGTGCACGTTGCATTGCGTCAGAACTACAAGCACGCCAACCAGTGTTCCTCGGTTTCATTTCCAGTTTCTCTACAGGGCTTTTCAGTATATAAAGCACCAACTGGGGTCAGAGGACAATGTGGTCCAGTATAAAGAACATGGGCTCTTGGGAAGCCTGAGTGGCTCACTTGGTTAAGTGTCCAACTTTGGCTCAGGTCATGATGTCACAGTTCATAGATTTGAGCCCCGCGTCGAGTTCTGTGCTGACAGCTCAGAGCCTGGAGCCTACTTCGGATCCTGTGTCTCCCTCTCTCTCTGCCCCTCGCCTGCTCTCTCTCACTCTCTCAAAATTAAACATTAAAAAAAAAAAAAAAAAAAATCTGGGCTCTGGAGTACGTGACCACAGGCAAATCACATAGCCTGAGTTACAACAAAATTCTGCTGACCTGCTTGGGTTACTGAAGACTATTAGTTTGCTCGGGCTGTCATAACAAGGTACCCCACACTTGGTGGTTGAAACAAGTTGATTTTTTTCACAGTTCTAGGGGCTAGAAGTTCAAGATCAGTGTGTCAGCAGCTTTGATTTCTTCTGAGTTCTCTCTTGTTGGCCTGCGGATGGCTGCCTTCTTGCTACGTCCTCACACGGTCTTTCCTCGGTGAACATGCATGTCTGGTGATCACATTTTTTCCCTTTTATTTTCCTTTAATGTTTACTTATTTTTGATGGGGGGATGCAGAGAGAGAGGGAGAGAATCCCAAGCAGGCTCCATGCTGTCAGCACAAACCATGAGATCATGATCTGAGCCAAAATCAATAGCCGGACACTTAACCAACTCAGGTGCCCCTACATTTCTTCTTAGAAGGACACCAGTCATACTGGATTAGCACCGGCACCGACCCTAAAGGTCTCAAGGTCTCATCTTAACCTCATTACCTCTTTAAGAGATTGTCCAGTCACATTCTGAGGTACTAGAGATTGAGGGCTGCAACATATGAATTTGGGGGACACACAGTTCAGCCTCTAACAAAGACTAAATGACAAAGGTGATAAAAGCTCACATTTTCCCTGTCTTTGGCATAAGGAAAAAATGTGTGCTTTGGAATCATGCAGTGTTAATTTCAGCTCCTGGTTCTGTTGCTTGCTAATTAGATAAATTTGGACAAGCTGCTTGTTGGACAAGTTGTAAAATGGGAGTAAGAATATCTCCCTCAAAGGGACAGTTGTGAAGATCAAGGGCCAAAGCACTTAACAGTATCTGGAAAGGGTAGCAGACAGAATGTATTTGCTATTATTGCATTATTTCCTGCTGGCAATAGTTGTGATCAATGCTTCCTATTTGCCTCTTTTTGTCAAAGTGCAACTAGTCTTGGTGATGGTCGGTGAACTAAATAAAGTGAGAACCTTCTGTCCTGGGGATTTCAAGAAATATTTCTTGGTTGGCTGAACACCTCCAATAGCAGCTGAAACTTCCCCAGTGGAGCCTTACTATCGCGATTACCCAAGTCCACATCAGATCCCCTGTGTCGGACCATGTCCCTCCCAGCATGATGCACTTCCTCTTCCCTTAGCCTTATGATGACCCATGCACTTCCTTTTCCCCTTAACCTATCTTGTGACAGTTTCCCTTATAACAAAAGTCACAAGCAGCCCAGCCGGAGTGCGTTGGCCAGAAAGACAGCAGAACTGGAAAACAAGCAGGATGCTACCAAAAACTCCACCATGCAGGGTGCCTGGGTGGCTCAGTTGGTTAAGCATCCTGACTTTGGCTCAGGTCATGATCTCACCGTTCATTGAGTTCGAGCCCCACGTCGGGCTTTGTGCTAACAGCTCAGAGCCTGGAGCCTGCTTCAGATTCCATTGTCTCCCTCTCTCTCTCTGCCCCTCCCTTGCTTGTGCTGCCTCTCAAAAATAAGCATTAAAAAAAAAAAAATTAAAAAGCAAAACAAACAAAACACTCCATCATGCAAGCAAGCAGCTTTAGGGCAGGGGTTGCTGGCTGAGCTGAAAAGGTGTTTTAAATAGCTGCTTCCAGTCAGGAAGGCCTCAAGGGACAGAAGCCCAGTCCTCAGTTTCAAACTAGTAAGAATAAAAGGAATCTCCAGAAATGAGGGAGACCAATCCCCATCATGACTCATAACCATGTCATTACATGGTTACAGCACTGTTCCTGTAAAAGTGGTCTGCAGATCAGTGCCTATCCATAAACTATTTGCTACTGGTCCATGACAAAGCACAGAAATCGAGTAACATTTAGAAACCTTAACAGCAGTTTGACAGAGTGATTTTATGTCCGTTAAATCTGTAATTTAATAAAATTATTAATAAAATTAATAAAATTAATAAAACAATGTAATAAAAATGTTATGGTTGTCTGTCTTGTTTCGTTTTTCTAGAAATTCATTCTTCCTGTACTTTACACAAGTGTTGGTCCATGGCCACTAGCCCAGCAGCACAGGCAGCTTAAGCACTGGGTTAGAAGCTTCTAAACAGCCGAGTGTGAACAAGTCTCTCGCATAACTCAGCAGGATGCAGCTACTTGGGCTCCAGTACATCCCCTTCCAAAACAAAAAATACTGAAGAAACTATAGCATTTTCCTTCATTCCACCTTGTCAGAGAAGAAATTGAGTGTTTTCTTAATCAGGAATATTGTAAAAATCAGCTTCCAGTATACATCCCAGTCCAAACTTCACCATATTGGAAATTATCGATGTCCAGAGGGCTTTGTATTCAAATAGTTGTGAAGACTACAGACACAGTATCTGTCCCGAGCTAGAAGGTATCAGTGGGGCAAATGCTGTTGTGTATCAGAAAATCTGGATTCAAGTCCTGGCTTTACTGCCCCAAGGCATTTTGACGTGTGTAAATGATCATCTCAAGCCAATTTCCTTAACTACAAAAAAATGGAGATTAAAATGATCTATCCAATCTACATTTTAGAGAAGCTTTGTGAGATTCGAATAGATGATGTCTGTGGAGCGT
The DNA here is from genome assembly GCF_027475565.1 of Acinonyx jubatus. NCBI lineage: Eukaryota > Metazoa > Chordata > Mammalia > Carnivora > Felidae > Acinonyx > Acinonyx jubatus. Next base: position 95,062,987 of record NC_069381.1, on the reverse strand, counting down.
GCCCCATAAAGTGCAGCAGAAGTGCATGATGGGTCCAGCCCTCAAGGAATAAAAGAGGGGCTTCTGACAGTCTCAAAAGAAATAGCCCCTAACACAGTACAGTGAGGAAGCTGACCAGAAAACAGACCTTCTTCAAGTATTTTGCTAATTTTGAATTCGAAAATGCTGCCTTCAAATCCTTCCTTGTGTAGGAAGCATTCTTATTTTTTAATGAACTATGAAGTGTGTGTGTTTCCATTCTGCCAGGCATCGCTAGATGCCAGGGTGGACAATAGGAAGGAGGCAGAGAGCCCCGGCCCTTGGGCAGCTCATGGGTGCAGAGTGTTCCAGAGGCAGGCTCAAGAAAGTCTGTGACTCAAACACAGCAGAAATTAGAGATTGGCAATAACTTGCACAACTATTTGGAGACCCTCTCAAAGGACCACAAACTGAAAAATGCACCATTTCCCCCCTATACTTCAGGCAAGAGAAGACCAGAAAATGATAATGTATTTTAGCTTTATTGAAGACATATTACAGTAGACAAACAGGTAGACAAACAAACACATGCTTTATAAAATATACATTCTCATGTGTGAGAAAATATAAATAGATACTAGGAAAGGATCACACTGAACACCAACTTGGCTTTTAACTCTCTTTAGGTACATCTAGTACCAGGGCTACTTGGACTGATGTCCTCCGGTGGGATAAAGGGGAAAAGGAGAGGGTAGAAATAGTCTTACTATGGATCAAGAGGCCACTTTAAGCAGCCAAGAGATACTCCAAGAGCACTTGACCACCTGATGATCAATTTCTCTTTCAAGACAGTTACAGTTGATAAAAGATCACTTTACTCTTTGTATCTAAAAACAAGGCTCAAATCAAGATGATTTTTCACCTTCACCCCACTCATTGGTGGAGATTATTAGGATTGCTAAAACACACTCAACACACAACCTTGAGGGAGCAGGTCCAAAGATTACTACACACACACACAGACACACACACACACACACACACACACACACACCCTGACCTCTTATCACTCACAGAATCTCCAGATGATTCATGGGCTCAAGGGTGTTGTTTTGTGAAGAGCAGCTTGTAATACATCTCTTAATTCAGAACCTGTTATTTTTGTCAACAAACCAGGCAGTTGTCCAAAAAAGAAAAAAAAAATTAAGGCTAACTGATGGTGGTTTAGACTGCACTCTATACAAAAAAGTTCTAAGTTAGAAGCAGGAGGGAAAAACATCTGCCAGACTGGAAAGAGGCCATGTCACAGAAGAATGAGACATTCCCTACAGGTTGCCAAAAATCTCAGCACAACCTCGTAAGGCCCAACTGCTTCACAATTACCCCTGTAATCTGCACTGAGGAGCAAACTCAGAAATGGAGCACGTAGCATGAAATGGCAGTAAATTTACCTCTGTGGCTCCATTACCTTCCAGCATTTCTGTGGATATTAAAATTATTTTGGAAAAGGCTGTAACACACTTGGGTAAAATACTGGGTGTGAACACCACAATTCCAACCCCATTCCAATCAGAGTCCTGCTGGTAAGAAGAAACAGGAATAAAATTAAAGAGTAAAAAGGACGGTTATAATATTATATAGACTTTTAAAGTTTTTATTATGGTAATGCCATTTGTGTTAGTAACTAGTTATAGATTTCTGCAGAATAAGCCCAGAGTTTCATGGTTTCAGCCATTAGCACAGAACAGGCTCCTTATGTCAACCCAAAACCAAAACTCTTTAGTTGAAAAAAATGTCTTTAGTGCTCTATACTTACTGTATATAAAAGACTTTGAAGGAAAAAGTTTTAAGACTGTCAGATTGCTTCTGGAAATTTCCAATGATAAAACTGAGAGAGATCTAACAGTCATCTCGCCCATATTCCCATTCTCAATGTAGAAATTTCTTCAATGCTACGAACCGATGATTATTTGGCTTCTGAGTGTACTTTTCTCACAAAACGCTGATTATTCCAATTACTGGACGAATTTGTTAGAGAATTAGTTAATACAGAATTACTGGCAAGTGTATACTGCACTTCCCTGTCACTTCTGCCCCACAGAATGGGGGCAGACACGACCCCGGTCCTCAGGAATAAAAAGAGTGAATTTAATCCTATTTCATGGCAAAACTTTAAGTAATTAAAGACTTATCGCATCTCCCATCTCTTAGGAAAATGGGTAAGAGTCTAAGTTGCTCAATATCTTAATGTTCCTTTTACAACCCACCAACAGGCAGTGTGAAGGCAACTCTTTTTAAATATTAAAGTTACCTTTCAGAAAAATACACATAAAACACTCTGAGATGGCACATTAGAGGGTTTCTGATACTTTGTATCCCATAGAGTAACTTGCACACTAGGGAAAGCACTTTAGAAGCTGCTGAATGACAGAAAGCCAGTGGCTTAGGTGTAGACCATGTGCCAGGAAGGCATGGAGTTAAAGAAAGATGCTATTTCTTCTTCCAGATAGACTTAAAGAATCAGTCTAAGAGGGGCACAAATTAAGAGGACTTAGGCATCCCTACCGATACAGGGTGATAACTGGGTGAAGGGCAAGAGAGTATTTCTCTCCGCATTTTGACTTGCTTGGCTTTGCAACATCCCTGATTCAAGAGGCATTAGGCAGACCTTACATGCTGGGAGGAAACACTGATGAGCCACTAACTCTGTCTACGGGTAAGGGTTAAATCACTTCTTGGTCAAAAGCATATGCAATAATGAAAAATTTCAGGATTTCTTTTCCTAAGATTAGAATTTATTAAATTATTATTTTTTAAGACCATGGGAAAGGCTCTTGACATTTAAACAAATTCTTGACTCGTTTTTTTTTTTGGTTATTTAGGCAAGCTAGGAGTATCTAGGAGGACATCTCAGCTGTTTGAGGTGATGTAAGGGTGAACCTGGCTGTTCAGGAGACCAGACCAGTCCTAGAAGTAGTAGGACCACTGCCAGGGCAGAGGCAGCGCTCTTGCCTTCGAAGTTTTCTAGAACACTGGTTCCCAGCCTGTTTGTTGGCCCTGTCACCCTTAACAGTCTTGCTATAACTACACCTTTACACTCAAGAAAGTCTGCCAGATCCTGAGTGGGAGTTCAGGGTAGTGACAGGGTAACCTTGAATACACTGGAAAGGTGAGGGAGTCACGAACTAGCCACACATCAGCCACAGTGCGGCCTCAACAGACTCTGATGCTGTGGTGTGCTGGGGCACTAGCCTTCAGAGCTGCTGCTCGAGAGAGCAGTTGGTGGCTTCCATCGAGTCAAGACTCTTTGTTTGCTGAGACTGGTTCAAAGCAGAGTGTTTCTTCTAGTTGTGAGTATTTCTTACGCTGTCACCCCTGCTATGGAGGAAGGGAGTCTGGCTCAAGTCAGAGGAAGCAGCACCACCCCTGTTACTCTAACAAACGTCCCATGAAAGCAGCTTTTTATTGGAGTAGCCTAATCCTCCTTGGCTCCTGGAGGGATCACAAATTCACAGGACGTTACAGCTGGAAAGGGCTTTGGACTAGCTAGCAGAATGCCCTCATTTCATAAGCGAGAAAATCAGGCTGGAAGTGAAGAGACTCGCCCCCGACTGCACAGCCAGTAAGGAGCAGAGCTGGGAACAAAATCCAGGTCCTGACTCAAAGTCAGTCCCGTACAGATCACAGTGCACGCTGGTAAGGAAGAAGAGGAGTCACAAACTGGAAGGAGAGAAAAATGGTGATATTTAAGAAGTTCAAAGTAAAAATGAACAGAGGTTGACAGTTTAAAAAGGAAAGAGAGAAAGGCTTGGCAGGAGAAACAGCTAAAGAGGTGCTGCTGTCTATGGGAGAAAAAACCTGAGGATTGAAAACCAGTGTGCAATTCAACTTTCTGGCAAAAAGCGAAGATATTATGTGAGTTTAGAACCCTTGAAATGCACAGTAACTTAGAAACAGAGATTTGCATTTCAGTGATGGAAGTTATCCAGGATGTAACTAGTGCTCACTAGGTTTAGAGGACAGGATCTGACAGCCTAGGTAAGAAAATCTGAAAGCACAGACAAAAAAAAGAACTTTGGTCCGTTACATTCCATTAGAGTGTGAAGACCTTTGTTCACAGAAAGTTTTTTGCTATCACAGAAATTCAAGAGAACTTTTTGGCTTAAATAATCACTTGTACAAAACAAGGACCACTCTAAAGCTTTATAGTGTAAGAATCTGTGCACATTCAATGACTCCCAAAAGCACTCTTCTCTTCTTAAGATATACTGTGCATTGGTAGAAGAGATATTATTTTAAAAAAACAAACAAATAGAAAAGAAGCAATCTTTGGTTTCCTCGTCAACAACGTACTTTGCTGAAAGAAGATATTCCCAAAAGAAAATTTCCTTTGTCTATGTGCACATGGCTATAACAAGACTGCTAGTCTTTTGAGTCTTTTTATGCTTAGAAAGGTAGTATTACCCGGCACTCGTAAACAGATGGCAAATGACTAGATGTATGAACTTTTAGGTATGAAGAAAGTGGTTAATTACACCAAGATCGTGTTTGTGTGTACGCAATCACTAGGTACCCTGCCTCTGTACATATACTTCTTAACAAATACATTTTTAAAACTTTAAGCAAAGTCTTTAGGTTCGCTAAACCGAGTTATACAAAATCTGTGGTCTGAGAAGCTGCTGTCAATATTATAACTGGATATTATATATAATTTTGGCATATCAAAAATATTTACAATACAGCCAACACATATAGTCAATGAATACAAAAATTATTTATAAATGCACATGTATTTACAATAAGATCCCTGGGCGATAGGGACCAAAAAAAAAAAAAAAAAAAAAAGATTCACAAGAATACAACACCCACTGACATGGTAACAGTTGGTCATGCCTGGGATTCTTATCAAAGACCTTGAATATCAAAGCCCAGTCTCAACTATATGCTTAAAACCACTGAAGAATCCCAGACACACTTCCCAGAGGGCTCTAAAGTTATTTGTATTCCTTGGAAGACAAAACAGAACAGTGATGTTTTCTTAGAATCATTCCGCAGGTTGAGACAATCCAGCATGTTAAGCAGCAATGAGACTCTTCCTAATAGGCAATGCACAACTGGGCACATCCCCGTGGAACCATCAGGAGGCACATTTGTCCTGTATTTTCCTCTGCCCGTGCTGCATGTGTTTTATTAGATGTACCCATTTCTGTCAGCCATTACCCCTTCTTCATCAGGTATAAGCCCAAACAAATGCCCGGCCCACCTTGGTGTGGTCAGATGTAACTGCAGATAGGGAAAGCAAATGCTGACTTCGGGGTTTCTTCTGAACTCTGAGGTAGTAAATACAAAATTAATTACCTTGAGTCTTTGCCCAGATTTCATCCTGGAGTGGGTTTCATGTGCCCTCACAACCGTCTTGAATGTTCCGAGTCCTACTAAAGTCAAAAGCGTGGTTGTGCAACCTGTGACAGGGCATGGAGGATGTGGAACAGTCTGGACCACTCTCCGCCAGACCCTCACTCTGATGGAGTTGCAGTGACTCAATTACCGGCTGCTGGGAAAAGGGAGGATGAGGCAGGCCTCGTTCTTTGCTTGCGCTCCACAGAGGCCGCTGCAATGTTTCTGACAATGAAAGACAATAATTAGTGGCAAACGGAAGTTCAAAACGAATGGTCTAAAACTTAATTTTCTTCTACCCAAATCCTCCAAAAAAAGATGCTCAATATTCCTGAATAAGGACACTGAGAGCAAATGTATACTTGCCATCTTCTTAGCAACAATTAACAAAAGAAAACAAAATAGAAACGGGAACCATGGTCTTTCAAGCCCTTCTACCCAACAAACTTCACCAATTATTTACTGAAACCAGGAGCTATGTCCTCTCCTTTCATCTATTATTAGTGGTTCTGCCGCTACAAAAATTTAAAAATAAAATGCTTTAGACACATGGAAACAGACTAAAATAGCATCCATATTGTCATAAAAGTTGCATGACACACAGACAAAAATCGCTCATTCAACGCAGCCATTACATCTTTAAATAACAAATGCCCATGTTAAAAAAAATTCTTTTAAAAATAAACAACCACTTCCCTCCAGCTTCTAGCATGCCAATAATTCTAACAACAAAATAATAACCCAAAGCAGCAATTTTAAATCAGATTATCTGTACTTTGTGGTTTCAAAAATATGCATTTCTCATTCACCTTATCTACTGCAGTGGTGAACACTTTCCCCAAATATCAGTTGCTGAAAGTTATATTAACTTCATGGGGATGCATTTTGGAAAAAGTTAACAAAACATTCTGGAAACAAACACTCAGAAACAAAAACAAAACCCAAGGGAAAAGTAGACCAGCACAGGGCTTTTTAAGCTTTAATATGCATACAAATAACCTGGGGATCTTGTTAAAATAAAGACTCTGGTTCACTGGGTCTGGGGTGGGAACCTCGGTCTGCATTTCTAAAAGCTCCTAGGTGATGCCGAAGCTGACACCACACTTTGAGTGGGAAGGAGCTAGAACACCCCACTTAGGAATGAGCAGGGCACCAGAGCATTCATTTGCACACTTCCTCACTTACAGACCAGCTTAACAATAAGATGTCCCCAAAGTTAGGAAAAAGATGCACTGCATTTTTGCTTTTACTAAAATTTTTTCGTATGTGTGTACCTCTTTCAAGACACAGGAACATGGATTTACCGTTGGCACACTTCTAACATGGGCACTGAACTTCAGTGACAATATACTCTTCTCTGACTTGTATTCTCTTTAGAAATCTTTGGAGAGGCTTTCTTGATTAATTATCATATATTTATTCAAAATTCAGGGGCTCCTGGGTGGCTCAGTCGGTTAAGCGTCCTACTCTTGACTTTGGCTCAGGTCATGATCTCCTGGTTCGTGAGATCGAGACTTGCTTCAGGCTCTGTGCTGACAATGCAGAGCCTGCTTGAGATTCTTTCTCTCCCTCTCTCTGCCACGCCCTTCCCTCTCAAAATAAATAAACACACTTAAGAAAAAATGTACTGCTAAAAATAAGAACTTAAATTAAAAAAAAAAAAAAAAGAACAGAGCATGTATCTTAAAAGTCCCATGTCAGATCATTTACTCCCACCAGGCCCACCCCAGGATGCACCTATAGCCCTCCCCCTCCCCAATTTCCTGTGCTCTTCCATTTCAGGTTGACAAGAGGGTGACAGTTGATGAAAAGCCTGGAGGGACAGGAAGACATGCTAAGGAGGGCCCTTCATGGTCTAGAAAGAGTTGTCAGCAAATGCCTCATCTGCACAATGTAACATATACTTCTTTTCCCAGGCCATGTGGGCCAGCAGACACTATCCCAAAACTGCCTCCTCACTTATGGCCCTGGATCGTAACACCCCACACAGCACCAGCTAAGTGATCCTGGCATTCGATGTTTACCTGAGAGAACAGTGACCAAAACATTTTTAAATCTTCTCCATAAAAACCTCCACCAAATTATGCCCAGATTATATCCTTAGCATTTCCAATCTCCATTATTTACATAAAGATGGAAGAAACAATTAACACCCATATGACCCCTTTTAGAAGCTTTCTCTGTACGGCTTCTGAAGCTTTAGGAGTGTGACCTTGATACTCCCACAAAAGCTGTTTCCACCCTACAGATACAGACTTCTTTGTAACCCTTATCCCTAAAAATCTCTGGCTCCAGTTTACACCAGCTAATAGTAGCTCATTACTACATTATACCAATTGGCTTGCTTCCTGTCAAATCAGAAGGAAAAATCAAGTAGGGGAGGGTAAAAACAAAGCAAAATAAACAAAAAACGCTGTGCCCTTTACCACTGTTCATCTGTGTGGAGGGAAGTTTCTTCTCATTTATCCTCTCATGGTTGGCGGGAAAGGCAGCCAACTCTCTGTCTGCTGATGACACCAGGCTCTCCAAGATAGGGGCATCTTGGGGAGCATGTGCCAAATATGTTTCTTTGGGCATCTGGACCATGAGGCCGGACAGCGTGTGATCTAGAACATCCTCCTCGGCAATATAGGTGTACGGACAGTATTCTCGGGTCCTGGAGTAGATGTTGGCATTGTCGTAACAATCGGAGCAAATAACCCGGGTGCCAGTGCCACCTGACGACAACAAAGGAAAGAATCCTTCAGTTAAGGAATCAGCTTTGCCAATAACCAGTTTCCTTCACCAGCCGCCATCATTATCATCATAGTTGGCACTGATTCAGCACTTATTCAATACACCGTTTCATGGTCTTTCTGTGAATTAACTAATTTAATCCTCACAACCTCCCTATGAGGTAGGTACTATGGTTATCCCCATTTAACAGATGGGGTAACTGTAACACAGAGAAATGAAGTAACTTGCTCATAGATGCCTCCACCTTGTTATAGTAAGGAGGTGAAATCTGAACTCAGGCACTCTGGCTCCAGAGCCCATGCTCTTGAATGCTAGGTTAAACCATCTCTGTCCAGCCTGTACAGGTCAGGCCCAAATCAAGGGCCAAGATAAGGCTGCACTGTGCTATAAGTCACATGTCTGAGTTAAGCAAACTAAAGCAGAGAACAAGGAGTTATGATGACTTCACAAAAACCCGCATCCCTTTCGTGCCATCAGGGAGTTAAGCAACACTCATTACTAAAAGTACCCCTCGAGAAGGCCTCTGATGGTCAAGAGTCCTGCCTGATACACACGTGTTTGGTAGAAGTAAAGTTTAATAATGAGCTCCCTGGCCAGTTACGTGTTTTGAAAACTGATGAAAGACAGGAAAGAGAGTGAGAAATAAAGAACAAGTAATTGTTCTTGACCAGGCAACAGTGTTAGAACTGGAAGAGACCTAGAAGTAATTTAGTTTAGCCCAGAAAGCAGTGTTATTGCCCACCAATTTCAAAGAGTAGAGACATTTAAAGATGCTTTTAAATGCTAGCAGTAGCCCCCTTTCCATAGAAAGCCAAAACAAAATCCAATTTATCGATTAAACCGAGAAATTCTGTTAACCCTCGGCCTAAACAATCTCTGTACAAATAGAATAGGCCTTTCATTTGAACAATACTTGAAGAACTACACAGATTTGTTGAAAGGATCTATGAAAATCTTGAGAGAAGTGCTTTATAAGATATTGCTTATTTATTTTAAAAATGAGAAAGTTACAAAGCTCAGATTTAAGTAACTTGTTCGTGGTCCCAGAGCTGGAAAGAGAAACTAGGAATCAAACCCAATTCCTCTATCCCTTAATTCATCTCCCTGAGCTCTGTCACTCCCTGCAGGAAGGGTGGAGCGAGGGAGAGAAGTAGTACTGAGAAGTGGGATTCATTTAACTAGGGAACATGTTGTATCTCTCTGCTGTTCTCCAACATATGCTGATAATCATCACTGCCCTTCAAACTTTAGTATCAACCTGCCAGCAGGAGACCCAAACCTCCCTGGATATGGTCTGAAGAGTGCTCATGCCTTAAAGGATCAGACACCCGAGAAAAGTTTCTAGAGCATCTCCTACTTTGGTTTGGGAGCCTTTGCTGTGTACACCAATCCCTTGATTTGGGATGTGTTTCTCCTTTCTGTCAGATGGTTTTCTTCTCTGTTAAGATTTCCATCCAATCAATTTCCAGTCAATTTCCATCCTATTTTGCATGCAGCCAAATGTTTTCCGTGAGTATCTTACTTTTAAAATGTTGCCTCAGGTTAATGGGGAAAACGGTACACTGAAAACTAAACTCAACAGAATAAGCTGAAATTGTAAGCATATACAACAAAGAGTCATTACCATCAGTGCCTTTGTGTAAATATCCACTGGTGGGAGGCATAAGTTGCTGATGACTGCCTGCCTCAGAGTTACTGTAGCCTTCCTGTGGCTCCGACAGTGTTCCTTGGGAAGACAAGTAGCTGGGAATGTCTGCAGGCAGATTAAGCTCCTCTGTAAAAGAGACATCTATAACTCTCAAATAAAGTTAGGTGACTGAAGCCAACACTCAGAAGACACTGTGCAAATGTGTTCACTTTGATACTCTTGGCCAGGAAAATGCTATGTACCTAGGAACTTGACAGCTCTTAGAATTTTCCCCTAAACTATTTCTCACTAAAGTTCTTTTCAAAGCTTCATTTTAAGGGGCGCCTTGGGGGCTCAGTCAATTAAGCATCCTACTCCTGATTTCAGCTCAAGTCATGAGATCACAGTTCGTGGGATCGAGCCCTACATTGGGCTATGCACTGAGAGTGCAGAGCCTGCATGGATTCTCTCTCTCTGCCCCTTCCCCGCTCATGTGTGCACACGCTCTCTCTCTCAAAATAAATAAACATTAAAAAAAAAAAAAGTATTACTAAAAGAAGCAGAACCTGAAGTCTGAAATCTTATCCATAGGCAAACTTTCACGATCTATCTGACTGAGCCTCTTCTCTTTCAGGATTTCCGGGGGAGGGGTATGAAAGGCTGATCCCAGTCATAAGAGCTCCACTCTTTCCCAAAGGGAAGCTATGATGGAAATGAGCCCTTGGCATTAAAGAAAGAAGGTGTACCCGTAATGTGTTTATGAGAGCAAAGTCTTGGGGGAGTATCTACAAATTCTTAAAATTATTAATCAGAAAGGTTCTATTATATGGAGGAAGTGGATACTTTAAGAAAGAAACTCTTCCTTCCACCACATGTAAAGTATCAAAGCTCCATAGCTTTTTATATTTTACGACAAATCCTACATTATGTTCCTGACTCAAGTACAAGCCATTGGTGTTAACTGGTACCACTCACCTGTGTTTGTGATACTATAGTCTTCATTCTTCCTTCTCATGTGGTAAATAACAATGACCCAGATCAAAGAGGTGCCCACAACACAGCAGACCACAACAATGATGACAATGCCAACTGTGGTCCAGCCATCGTCTTCATGCCCAATGCTACTCTGGGAAGAGTCACAATTGGGGGATGAAATGACATTGAGGTAAATGTGACCACGTTCTGTTCCAAGGGTGTTAGACATGATGCAGGTATATTTTCCAGCATCTTCCAGGCCAGCATCTACAATGATGAGAAGCTGGTTGGCTGCAGCAAAGAAGTGCCGTTCTGTCACCAGCAGTGGCCCATCATCTTTGGTCCAGTTGAGGCGAGGAGCAGGACTTCCTCCCGCTATGCACTGTAATACCGCAGTTTCACCTCGGGTTACTGTCTTGTCCTCCAGGGGTCTGATAAATGAGGGTGTCTCTTACAGAAAAATGTACAAAAGAATCATGTTAAACAATTTTATTTATTGATTTCTACTGAATTAGACAAATGAGGTGTTAATGAAGTAAGTAAGCACTTTCATATGCCCGTAGGAGGATTGAAGTTCATGTTCCAGAAAAGCAAAAGCCTCAAAAATCACTAATTCTACCTTGGGCAAGCTATCCTAAGCAAGGAAGTCAAAGATTTATACACAAAGATGTTTATTATGAAATTGGTGCAATTTTTAAACATAAAAGAAAGAGATCTTTTTAAAAAAAAATTTTTTTTTAATGTTTATTTTTGAGAGAGAGAGAGACAGAGTGTGAGCTGGGGAGGGGCAGAGAAACAGGGAGACACAGAATCTGAAGCAGGCTACATGCAGGCTCTGAGCTGTCAGCGCAGAGCCTGATGTGGGGCTTGAACTCACAAACTGTGAGATCATGACCCAAGCCGAGGTCGGACGCTCAACCGACTGAGCCACCCAGGCGCCCCAAAAGAAAAAGATCTTTAAATCTAGCGGGAAAATGAGTGAGTATAGTACAGCCACATGGTATTCTTTCAAGACTTAATGACAGAGTAACCCTTTTGACACAATATTTAAGAGGAAAGAAGTAGGTATACATAACTACGTGCAAATGTATTTAAAAAAAAAAAAAAAAAAAGGTCCAGAACACACCAAAATCTTTAACAGTGTTTTGGTGACTTTCCCTTTTTCTAATCTTCTGTATATTCTGAATTTTTAAAACAACAAACTTATTTTTCTGATTATGCGAGTAAATAAATAACACAAAGCAACAAACTTAAAAAAACCTAACATCTAGGGGAATAGAGAACTAGAAAGCAGACTCTGCCCGTGATTTGAGTCCCATGAAGAAAAGTATTCTCATAAGGAAAAAAAAAAAAAACAGGCTTGTCAAGGGAACTCTTTAGGGAAAAGACAATTTACCAGAACACAGGAAGAAGAGGGACACAATGGAAGGAAAACAGGACATCTAACCAAAAGACAGGTCATTTTTGGTGCATTTAATTAAAAAAAAAAAAAATGAACTAAGGGATGCACTGTATGTTAGCTAACTTGACATTATATTAAAAAATAATAAAATATGGGAAAAACAATTACATTGCCCTGAGTTCACTATGAAGCAGTATAAAACAACTGCCAACTCACTGCTGAACAGGTAAAAAAAACATATATATGAAGTAGAAACCTTCCAGAGGGACAGGATAAAGGGATCCGAATTTTCAATTCATGTGATGAAGATCTCTAATTCTGCCTTCATTACTTTCGCAGATTTCAGTTATCTGATCCACAGATATCCTAGGCTGACATAACCCCATGTGTATTGGCAAAATACAGTGACAGAGATACAAGGATCACAATTAAAATCCGAAACTTAGACTTTTTTTTCACCATGAAGATCAGAGCAGGCCCCCTATAAAAAGGTTCCAAGCAAAGCAGGGACCCACAGGGCAGCACACATACCCAATACTGTGAGTGAGGCATTTGCTGAGAGGCCTCCTGCTCTGTTTTGTGCCATGCAGCTATAGATTCCCATGTCTTCTATTTTCACGTTGGCAATGAAGAAGACGTCATCTTCAGGCATGACATGCATGCGCCTTTCTCGAGCCGCAGGAAAGTCAGTACCACCATCTTTCTGCCAGGAAATCTGAGGTGCAGGGTGCCCCTCTGCAGCACACTCTAATCTGGCCATGGCACCAGTGCGAATGGTTAGATCCATTGGAGTTTTCAGGAAAGATGGCATCTCTGTTCCAAGAAAAGATTACCGAAAAAAGTGGGTGGGTGGGGAAATACACATACACATATTTACATACACACATAAATGAGACAATCTGTTAGGCACAATACCAACTGTTGTAAATACTCTATTTCTTTGAGAAGACATGCTCTCTGGATGAACAGTAAATACAAGTTCAGAGGGCATCTCTTCTCCCAAAACCTCAGAATACTTGCAGTACAGTGATGACTAAATTCTTCCAGAATGCATGCCACATCCACCTGATGTCTCTGATGGGGACAAGGAAGGCAGAAGGCCACAAACCTTTCTGGGCTCCGTATTTTAGAACTCACTATTTGCTATGTTTACTTAAGATACTAAATGGTGCTTTCCAAACTAACATCTACAAAGCTGGCATGGCAAATGCATGATAAGAAAAAATTTATGCTTTCAAAAATCTCATAACACAACACAGAAGTAACACACAAATACATCCTGGGGCACCTCAGGTGGTTAAGTGTTCAACTTTGGCTCAGGTCAAGATCTCACAGTTTGTGAGTTCGAGCCTCACGTCAAGCTCTGTGCTAACAGCTCAGAGCCTGGAACCTGCTTCAGATGGATTCTGTGTCTCCCTCTCTCTCTGCACCTCCCCGGCTCGCATTCTGTCTCTTTCTCTCAAAAACAAACTTTAAAAAAAATTTTTTTTTAAATCTTTAGAAAAAAAAAAAGAGAAAGACACAAATACATCTTTTGGTTGTACAAAACCCAAAATATTTTAATTATTCAATCTGATAGGGGATAGATTAAACTATTTTGGAGAAGTTTTATTTTCTTTAATTAATTTATTAATTTATTTATTTTTAAAACCACAGTGAAAAAGGGCATTAATTTAAAAAATGATTCTGTGTGACTACACTCAGACAATGATAATGATACTGTACCTAGAAATGCCCTAAATACTCCCAATTATTAGAAAGCCCTGTGAACAGTGTCAGGAATAAATTTCATAGTTTTCAGAGCCAAATTATGGTTCTAGAAAGAATAGAGAATTTCCAAAGAATTTTTTCAAAAGCATAAATAACAATAAATGTAGCCTATTTCCTGGGGCCATGGAATTGCCCCTTATCCTCAACCAAAGAGCAGTTAGGGACAGTAAGTAGGCAAAATGGTAATCCAGTCTATATATTATCACAACCCTAAAGACAAAACAGTAAAATGCCCCCTTAAATGTCAGGTTTAGCCTCATTTTCTTGGTTAGGTGGTTCAAAAACTGAACATGAAAAACACTTCTAACTATAAAACTACCAGGGAGCAGAATTCCTTACCATTCACAGTCAGTTTGGCTTTAAGAGAATAATTAGAACCAAAGTGGTTAGTAACAATGCACTGATATTTTCCTTCATCTGTGAAATTCACATTGAAAAGATGTAGGACACTCGTATACTCCAGAGCTTCTCCAGCTTGCTGCTGGTAACGAACAAAATTCTCAACATCGACATCATACAAGATTTCACTGTCTTTGCGCCACACAGTAGACGTGGGTGAATCGCTGCTGCTCACTGCGGTGCATGTCAGAGTCGTGTTCGTGCCTCTTAGAGCAACTGTAGTTTCAGGATGCATTCTTATCTGTGGCTTGAGAAAATCATCTAAGAGAAAAAAAATGGGGCAGGAGCCAAGTCACTTACTTATTTTTGCTTCCACAGCTTTTGAAACAAATAATGTAAAATTGTGCATTGTTTACAAAATGGCATATTAAGACAGAGACTACAGAACTAGCATCCAATTCTTTGGTTTGAGGATGAGGAAAATGAGGCCCAGAGAGGGTCAAACAACTTATTCAGAGACATGTGCTGAACCGGAACCCAGGTTTTCAGACTTTAGGGCTTAGCACCATTTTTTACTATCCCTTACAGTCACGTATGCTTAGAATGTCCTTCCTTAAGTATTACCAGTTACAGGGAAAAAAGAAAAACCCAGATTCAAATTTCAAGACAAGTTCTAATCCTATTAGCTCTTGTGTATACACAGAGCTTACATATGAAAATATGTATATAACAACACTCATTCTTTTCCGTGCCAATATAGAAAATAGGGATTATGATTCTATTATATTTTATGGGGAGTAACAAACATAATATACTTTGTATGTGGGTAACTCTCACCTAAAATAGTGAGAAATATCAAACATGTTAAATGTCCAACTGAAGACAGGCTTAGGACTGGCTAATATACTACGATTCATAAATAATATGTCATTAATATGTAAAAAAAAATAAGCATTTTGTGGGCCTGAACTTCCAAGTGTCCTCAGTATTTTTAAGGAGATTATAAAAACAGATCTGGCCATACATGGGTATCTAAATGATCAGATACTAGAGACATGCAACACAAACACACTGATCTAAAAGTTCTGCTGCCAAGGCTAAGAACCAGTTATTCCACTTTAAACGAAATGTAAGTGTAAAGGAAAAATGCCCAAGCTTGAGAAAAGAACAATATAGATATATACTTGAAATTATGAGTGTCAGAATCATGACAACTTTTCCATGACTGTCCGCCATTCCCCTCCCAAAAATTCCAACACCTTAGTCTTAAGAAACTGCATGAAAAACAGAAACAACATGAACCTGGTATATTCATACATTGCTGGTGACAACATAAACAAGTGCTATCTTTCTGTAAAATACCTGGTAGCACTTTTTAAGATCTACTTTAAAAAAAATCATTACTTTTTTGTTTCAGGAATCTTACTACTGGAAATTTATTTTAAGGTTAACAACTCCCTAAAAGTGAAAGGCCTACATTCATAAAGATGCTATTATACTGACATTAAAAATGATCACTGAAGAACACACAGAGGAAAAAAACTACTTATGATATACTAAGTCAAAGAACACAAAATTTAACCTACGATTAACAACAAGATAAAAATTTCAGAGAAGAACACAGAGAAATGGAAATAGATATGCTAGTGAGAAAGCATTCTGGTTTAATTTCTTTTTTTTTACTTGTTATTAAGACAGTGTGTACTATGCATCTTTTCTGACCACAACGCTATGAAATTAGAAATCAACCACAAGAAAAAATCTGGAAAGAGCACAATACACGGGGGTTAAATAACATGCCATTAAAACAACGAATGGGGGGCACCTGGGTGGCTCAGTCGGTTGAGCATCCAACTCCAGATTTCAGCTCAGGTCATGATCCCAGGGTCATGGGATTGAGCCCCGTGTCAGGCTCCACGCTGAGCATGGAGCCTGCTTAGGAATCAATCTCTCTCTCTCTCTCTCTCTCTCTCTCTCTCTCTCAATCTCTCTCTGTCTCCCCACCTTCTCTCTGTCCCTCTCCCCCTGTCCCCTACTTGTGCTTTCTCTCTCTAAAATTAAAAGAAACAAAGACAAAACAAAACAAAACAAAAACAATGAATGTGTCAGGCCACATGGCTGGCTCAGTTGTAGAGCATGCAACTCTTGTCCTCAGGGTCGTTAAGTTTTAGCCCCACCCTGGGTGTAGAGATTACTTAAAAATAAAATCTTTATGCAAATGAATGAATGAATGAATGAGTTAACGAAGAAATAAAAAATTACATGAAAACAAATTAAAATGAACACATAAGCGTCCAAAATCTTTGGGATGCAGCAAAAGTGGTTCTAAGAGGGAAGTTTATAGCAATACAAGCCTACCTCAAGAAGCAAGAAAAATTTCAAATAAACAACCTAACCTTACATCTAAAGGAACTAGAAAAAGAAAACCAAAACCTAGCAAAAGGAAGGAAGGAAATAGTGCCAATTAGAGCAGAAATAAATGACATACAAACTAAAAAAACAATAGAACAGATCAATGAAACCAGGAACTGGTTCTTTGAAAACCAATAAATTGATAAACCTCTAGGCAAGACTCATTAAAAAAAAGAAGACCCAAATAAACAAAATTACTAATTAAATAGAAATAACAATCAACACCACAGAAATACAAATAACTATAAAAGAATATTATGAAAATCTGTATGCCAACAAATTAGACAAGTTAGAAGAAATAGATAAATTTCCAGAAATATATAATCTACCAAAACCAAAGCAGGAAGAAATACAAAATTTGTCAGCAGTGAAATTGAATCAATAATCAAAAACCTCCCCAAAAACAAAAGTACAAGACTAGACAGCCTCAGAGATGAATTGCAGCAAACATTTAAAGAGGGGTTAATACCTATCTTTCTCAAACTATTCCAAAAAATACAAGAGGAAGGAAAACTTCCAAATTCATTCTACAAGGCCAGTATCACCCTGATACCAAGTAAAGACACTATAAAAAAAGAGAACTACAGACCACTATCTCTCATGAATATAGACGTAGAAATCCTCAACAAAATATTAGCAAACCAAATCCAAAAATATATTTTAAAAAATCATATACCACAACCAAGAGGGATTTATTCCTGGGATGCAAGCATGGTTAAATATTCACAAAACAATCAATGTGATGCATCACATCAATAAGAGAAAGGAAAGCAATCATATGATCATTTCAATAGATGCAGAAAAACCATTTGACAAAGTACAACATCCATTCATGATAAAAACCCTCTGTAAAGTAGGTTTAGAGGGAATATATCTCAACATAATAAAAACCTTATATGAAAAACCCCACTCAGCATCATACTCAATGGTGAAAAACTGGAAGCTTTTCCCCCAAGGTCAGAAACAAGACACGGACGTCCACTCTCACCACTTTTATTCAACAGACTACTGGAAGTCCTAGCCACAGTAACCAGACAATATAGAGAAGTAAAAGGCATCCAAATTGGTAAGGAAGAAGTAAAACTTTCACTATTTGTGGATGACATGATACTACATATAGAAAACCCTAAGGACTCAACCAAAAAACTACTAGAACTGATAAATGAATACAGTAAGTTTGCAGGATACAAAACCAATGTACAGATATCTGTTCCATTCCTATACACTAATAATGAAGCAGCAGAAAGTGAAATTAAGAAAACAATCTCATTTACTATAGTACCAAAAATAATAAAACATCTAGGAATAAACTTAACCAAAGAGGTGAAAGACCCGTACTTTGAAAAGTGTAAAACACTGGTGAAAGATATTCAAAGAAATGGAAAGACATTCCATGCTCATGTGTTAGAAAAATATTGTTAAAATATCTATACTACCCAAAGCAATCTACACATTTAATGCAATCCCTATGAAAATACCAAGAGCACTTTTCACAGAACTAGAACAAACAATCCTGAAGTTTGAATGGGACTGCAAAAGACCTCAAGTAGCCAAAGCAATCTTAACAAAGAGAAACAAAACTGGAGTATCACACTGCAGATTTCAAGTTATATTACAAAGTGGTAGTAATGAATACGGTACTGACATAAAAACAGACCTATAAATCAATGGAATAGAACAGAAAACCTAGAAACAACCCCACAACTATATGGTCAATTAATCTTTGACAAAGGAGGAATGAATACACCATGGGAAACAGTCTCTTCAACCAATGGTGTTGGAAAAACTGGACAGCTACATACAAAAGAATGAAATTGAAAATCGAATCACTTTCTGATACCATACACAAACATAAACTCAAAATGGATTAAAGACCTAAAACGTGAGACCTGAAACCATAAAAATCCTTGAATAGAGCACAGGGAGTAACCTCTTTGACATTGGCCACAGCAACATTTTTTCTAGATATGTCTCCTGAGGCAAGGGAAACAAAACCAAAAATAAACTATTGGAACTACATCAAAATAAAAAATTTTTGCAGAGCAAAGGAAACCATCAACAAAACTAAAAGGCAACCTACTGAACGGGAGAAGATATTTGCAAATGACATATCTGACAAAGGGTTAATATCCAAAATATATGAAGAATTGATACAAGGGCATACTCCCAAAACAAATAATCCAATTAAAAAATGGGCAGAAGACATGAAAAGACATTTCTCCAAAGACACACAGATGGCCAACAGACACATGAAAAGATGCTCAACAGCAGTCATCATCAGGTAAATGCAAACCAAAACCACAATGAGATATCACCCCTACACATGTCAGAATGGCCAAAATCAAAAAACACAAGACATAACAAATGTTGGTGAGGATGTGGGAATTGCACTGTTACACTGTTGAGGAAGTGCAAACTGGTGCAGCCATTGTGGAAGAAGACAGTATGGAGGTTCCTCAAAATATTAAAAACAGAACTACTCTACAATCCAGAAACCACACTACTAGGTATCTACCCAAAGAATACAAAAACACGAACTGAAAGGGATACATGCACCCCTATGTTTACTGCAGCATTATTTACCACAGCCAAATTATGGAAGTAGCACAAGTGTCCATTTATAATGAATGAATAAAGAAGATGTGATACATATACACAATGGGATATTATTCAACCATGAAAAACAATGAAATCTTGCCATCTGCAATGACATGGATGGAGCTAGAGAGTATAATGCTAAGTGAAATAAGTCAGTCAGAGAAAGACGATTACCATATGATTTCACTCATATGTGGAATTTAAGAAACACAACAAGCGAGCAAAGTTTAAAGAATAAAAGAGAGAGAGAGAGAGAGAGAGAGAGAGAGAGAGAGAGAAACCAAGAAACAGATTCTTAGCTATAGAGAACAAACTGATGGTTACCAGAGGTGGGGCTCGAGAGGTAGGGGAGAGAGGGGAAATAGCAGATGGGGATTAAAGAGTATACCTATCATGATGAAAATATAACAATAATAAAATAAAATAATAAAAAAGACAGTAGATGTATAGTATACAAAATTTTAAAACAAAAATACAAACCGCAAACAAAATCTTTCAGATCCACATTCAGGATGCTCTGCCCTGCTAGCCATTCAGGGTGTGCACAGCTTACATTCACAGAATGTTGGAAGTTATTATCAACCAGCCACTGAAGCAACCACTTCAAATGACAGTCACAGAGTAAGCTGCTTGTGTTCAGAATCCTGCAGAAACAAAGCGGAAAACAAGTACTCTTTACTTTTCATTCTCAGTTTCTTGACTACTGAGAGCTTACTGTGCACCTATGCATTTTTCTCACCAAAAAATGTTTAACCTGAATTGAACCACAAGAAAAACTCAAAGTGTCAGCCTCGATTCCTCAAATACGTCGGTGTCATGAAAGACATTAAGAAAAAGGTAAAACAAGGGTAAAGGACCTATGTTAGATTAAAGGAGACTAACAAGTCATTACAACCAAATATGGTACATGATTCTTGATTGGAAAAAATATCTATAAGAACACTTTTTGACATTGGGGAAATCTGAGTATGGACTGCAGGTCAATTAATATTACTTTATCAATGTTAATTTCACTAACAGTGCTGTGGCTATATATAGGAAAACACCCTTGTTCTTGGGAAATACATACTGAGATATTTAGGGGTAAATTACGATATCTGCAACTTACTATCAAATGGCTAAGTAAAACAACAGTGTGTGTCAAGAGGAGAGAGAGACAAAGATAGAAAGAGATGGAGAGGGAGAGAGGGAAGGGAGCAGGGAAAGAGAGAAACAGATCACAAATTTAGCAAAAAGTTAACAAGTGGTAAAAAGGGAATATGGCTGTTAACTGTACCTTCTTTTCAATTTTTGAGGTTTAAACTTTTTCCCAGGAAAGTTTGGAGAAAAGTTTACCATATACACTGGAGCACAGAGCATGTCTGTTGTGGAGAGGACAGAACTCTTTTCAAATTAATTCATCAAGACTGAAAACACTTCACCCTGTGACAATGTGTACTGCAAACTCAAACTAAGAGGCAGTGAAATTTTGTTTGTTGTCTGTATATAATAGGCCTATAAAACACATCTGAAAAATCAGATAGCTTTTCTCTTACTGACCCATGAATGTCCCATCCACTTGGCAGCAGTGAGAGCAAATGATTTTGAGAACACTGTAACTTGCTTTGTGTGCATCACCAAGATCCTCATCTAGTTTTAAAGTATCTAAGATTTGATTCCAAAGAAGTTTCAATCAGTCTTCAATGGTATCTCAAAAGCCTTATTTAACTAAGGGTAATTTTACTTAATCAGGCCAAAAGTTACCTTTCAAATGTAATAGGATTCTTAGGTTATATTCATTCACTGACACAGAAATACTTGAGTCTACTATATGTGAGGCACTGTTCTGCGCTGTGGGGATACAGGCCTCACAGAACTTACATTATTCATTAGCGCCAAGCAATAAACAAATAAAGGCAAGGTACAGTGTCAGAAAGTAAGTGCCAGCAAGAAAAACAAAGCTAAGGCAAAGATACAGACACGGTAGCTACTGGTTTAGATAAAGTTGTCAGGGTAAGATTCTTTGAAGAGAGGGCATTTGGGCAAAGACCTGAAAGGAGCGAGACCGCAAATCACACGAAGACCTGAGGTTAAGAGTGTCGGAGATACAGGAAATTGTGTGCAAAGGCTTTGGGGCAGACATGCCTAGGGTGCTCAAGGCAAAGCAAGGACACTGAGCCTAGAGCACAGTGAGGGAGGGGACAGCGACAGGAACAAGGTCAGAGAGCAGGGCAAGGAGGACCAAGCCATGCAAGTGCTTTGCAAACTGAGAAAAGAACTTAAGGTGTTTTCTCCCTATATGTGATGGGAAGCCAATGGAAGGTTAAGAATAGAGAAGTCACATGGTCTGATCTATGCTTTCTTAGGTATAAGCTGGGCTCATGACACCTGGACTCAATCCTAATTCTGCTACTTACCTTAGGCAAAATACTTAATGTCTCCAAAATCTCAATTTCTATTTCTGGAAAATGGGTTTGAGAATGCCTACCTCAAAAAAAAATTTAAATATAGCATTTAGCATAGCGCCT
Source organism: Acinonyx jubatus (assembly GCF_027475565.1). Taxonomy (NCBI): domain Eukaryota; kingdom Metazoa; phylum Chordata; class Mammalia; order Carnivora; family Felidae; genus Acinonyx; species Acinonyx jubatus. Next base: position 95,041,266 of record NC_069381.1, on the reverse strand, counting down.
GGACACAGATACCACTGAATTCACATTACTTCCCTTTACTTCTGTTTCTTTTGCATCTTTCCCCCCTCACACACTAACCAACCTGCCCCCAAGTACCTAACAGAGTACCCTGTTAAAACCTCTCAAAAAGATAACACACCAAAATATTAATAGTGGTTGTCTTTAAGTAGTGGGCATCTGGGGACTTGGCTCTCCTTGGAGAGCCATTGTACTTTCTAATGTTTCTACCATGACTACAGAAGTTTAATGCAAAATATTTTTAATTTACATACAACTCTCCCATCTCCACCTAATATTTATGCAAAGCACTGAAGGATACCAAGAAGCATACAGGTATATTTTAATAAATGTTGATGTAACAGTATTGTAAATATGACTTAGATTTAAATCAACCAAAAGCAACCAAAATGTCTCAGTAAAAAAGTACATTAGCGTCTCCTCCACTAGCATTTTGTTCAAACCAATTCTCAAACTACCAAATGACTAAAGAATGAAACTACACTATTTGCTCTCGCCTACTGTCTAAATTACATTTTATACTGAGTTCTCATGACAAGAGTTAAAACTTCATTGGTGGCCCTCAGATTCTCAAGGGCAAAAAAAAAGGTAATACTAATATATGCACTAGGTTGTACCCTTAAAAATTAAGCCTAGGAGAAATATCTCAAATATCTCAACAGACTCCACCCCTCAAAAAAAAGAGCTACCTGAAAGTCTGGCAGAAAATAACTAATGATTATTTCCATAACATTTTTATTTTTATTATTAATATTATTCAACTTTTACTGTGTGCCATGCCAGGCTCTGTACTGAGCATCTTCTCAAAACCCTCCAAAGTTTCCTGAGACATTTAGAGGAAAAAAAAATCCCAACTTCTCATAACTCATTGAGCCCTACTTGGTCTGGTTCCTGCTTAACTCTCTGACCTCATCTCCTAAGCACTCTTCCTCTCGCTCTCTTCCAACCACACTAGTGTCTCTGCTGTTCTTCAAGCATAAGAAACAAGATTCTACCTCAGGGCCTTTGCACTTGCTGTTCTCTGTGCAGAATGCTCTTCAACTAGTATTCAATGCTTTGCCACTCACTAACTCAAATTCTGTTATCTTCAAAAAGGCCTTCCATCACTACTTTATCTAAATAACAATCCCAGGGGCACCTGGGTGGCTCAGTTGGTTGAGCGTCTGACCTCGGCTCAGGTCATAATCTTGTGGTTCATAAATTTGAGCCCCACACTGGGCTTGCTGTTGTCAGCACAGAGACCATTTTGGATTCTGTCTCCGGCTCTCTCTGCCCATCCCCCGCTTGTACTCTCTCTCAAAAATAAACAAACATTTAAAAAAAAATAAAAACTAAAATAGCAATCCCCATGACTCTCCATACCTCTGACCCGCCTTTATTTTCCTTCAGAACTCTTATTACTTGATGAGAGATATTATGTATCTACTGATTTATTCTTTGACTTCCTTACCAGAATTTATCGTACTATGCTATGAGAACAGAGACTTTGTCTTGTTCACCACTGTGTTTTTACCACCTAAAACAGTACCTTACATAGCAGATGACAATACATATTTCTTGAATGAACAAATTACCTCATTTTATCCTCACATAACTCTAAGAGAGGTACAATGCCCATTCTCAAAAGGGAAATTGAGTTTTAGGCTAAATGTTCCCAATGTCCCATAGCTGTAAAGAATGGGGCAGAATTTGAAATCTAGGCAGTTTGAACTCACACACTTCCAGTGCATCTCAAACTACCTGTGATGAAGAACCACTTTTTAAAATTTCCAATCTGTTGTAGATTAATACTTCCATAAAATTCAACAAAAGTATCACAGTAATGTCAAACTGCTCTAAAAGCTTCTGAATGCTTCCTATGAACTTCTAGCCTTATCTCATGATGTACCAGTTTGGGACCACAGTCCTTCCTCTGAGTAGCTTTCAGGCAAGGGAAGATAAATTGCTTTAGTCTACTGATTCTTAACACTGGCTGAATATTCAAATCACCAAAGGTTAAAATGAATACCAATGCCCAACTAACCACCCCTCCCCCTGGGAAAACCCTAAACATAATTTTTTTAAAAACCATGAATGAAAAAGGGTATAAAGTGTGTTTTTCCACTACAACTATTTAACAGTGTTTGACCATTTTAGTAGCTTGAACACCCATATCAGAAACATCCCCTCTGATCATTATACTGAAAGTGCTAGATTATATGCAACAAATTACCTAATACCTGAACTGTGATCCACCCTAAGGGGACTGGGAACACATTTTTCCAATAATCCAAAAATAAATGGGAGGTCAGGGGGAATAAGGAACAGGAAGATATACAACAAGCACAAGGAGCAGTGCTAAGGTCTCTTCAACTATAAGCATTAGCAGCACAGGCAAAACAGAAGGTCTTGGTGGCACAAACTCTGGGCTTTTCAATCTTGGGTTATTTAAAAATTATATCCAGCCACTACAGTAACTGAATATTAACACTTTCTCTTTTTTTTCCTGCCTGAATCGTGTGCTTTTGGAAACATATAGGTCACATTCATCATGTTTAGAAACAAGCATGGATAATGATCTAATGATTGGTGACAAAAAGACTGAAGTTACGTACAGTTCTTTCAAGCGAGTCTGAGAGAAAGCATTTTCTTGGATAGACATTATAGCATTGTTGTTCAAATCTCTGAAATGAAGAGAAATGAAACATTACTGGTCACATTTCTACAATTAAGTTATATAAACACTTTAAATGGTCATGAGAACCTCTGCTAATAGCAAAGATTATTTATATACGGAGCAAAATAGATGCAAAATACTTACAGATGCTCAAGGGATTCAAGACCAATGAATGCTTTCTTTGTAATTGACTTAATTTGATTTCCTTGTAAGATCCTGAAATACAAACAGACCTTTCTAATAAAGCCTCCACTAAGCAAAATTTAATTCATTAAAGCAAACATTTACCTATAAAAAGTGAAAATAAGTTTAACATACATTTTTAAGAAAGTTGTGAACCTTTATTACCAACCAATGCAAAACACAGAATGAAGGCGTCTATTAATAGGTTGAAGCTCAACGAGGTGCCTGTGAACAGCCATCTGGACCACTGATGGGCTGCTAGTTTTCATGTAATAAACTGGATTATAGTCCCAGTTTCTCCCTTCTTAGCAAAAGATCAGGTCAAAGAAATTCAGACAAGTGTAAAGCCTTGGAGAAATTCTCAGGAGAGAAGATCTAAAATCTTACTTGAGAGAATTCCTCCCTCGCTAGATAAATTACCCATAAATCTCTTACGATTAAGAATATAGGGGTGCCTGGGTGGCTCAGTTGGTTAAGCATCCGACTTGTGCTCAGGTCATGATCTTACGGTTCAGGAGTTCAAGCCCCACATCAGGCTCACGGCTGTCAGTGCAGAGCCTACTTCAGATCCTCTGTCTCCCCCCTCTCTGCCTTTTCCTCCTCTCTCTCTCTCCCTCTCTCAAAAATAAATAAATATTAAAAAAAAATAAAAGAGGAAGAAGAAAATACTGGTTCAACTCTGGAAGAGCAATTCTAGTTCCATGAATAACTTCTCTTTGAGTGCCCATAAGAAAGCTCTTTCAGTAGAAAGTGTCCCACCAAGGAGCACGTGGGTGGCTCAATCGGTTGAGTGTTCGACTCTTGATTTTGGCCCAGGTCAAGATCTCACAGTTCATGGGTTTGAGCCCTGCACTGGGCTCTGTGCTGACAGTGTGGGAGCCTGCCTGGGATCCTCTCTCCCTCTCTCTCTCTGCCCCCTCCTCCAGCTCATGCATGCACATGCATGCTCTCGCTAAAATAAATAAACTTAAAAAAAAAGTGTCTTGCCACTAAATAAATAAATAAAATTTAAAACCACTGATAAACAAAAAACTTGATAAACAACAGTTTCTTCCTTTAGTGGATGAGTCAAGAGGCTGACTTTCCAGACACAGCAAAAAGACAATCCAATCACATATACAACTGCTTCTTAAAAACACACCTTTGTAAACATACATAAATAGTATAAATACATACAATTTAGTGAGACTTGTGAGTCCTGCAAACGCTTCACTAGCATCTTCTATGGCCCATGAAATTTCATTGTTTCTTAAGTTTCTACAAAAATGTTAGGGAAAGACAGATTAGGTTAGTTAACATGACCATTATAGCACTGGGCATCATCCTGGCATGGCGATGCTAATTTTCATCCTTATTTTAACAGTTATTTACGACAAAGACTTGACTACGGTTTTTAAAGAATGTCTGCAATAAGCAAGCAAGAACTGATTCTCATAAGCAAAGAATTAAGCTGGCCTTGATAAATAAATTAAGCAACGTGGTAAGAGTATTAATCTTCCCAGCTAACAGCCCCTGATTGTGTTAGCATATTTAAAATTATAGTCAGGGTCCTGCAAAAAGCAGGAGGATTTCAAGATGCAGGGGATATGCCTTACAAATGTGATTTTAGACTAATGGGATTTCTGGGTGACCCAATCCTTCCCGCGGGCCCTTAAACCTAAAATGGCTGACAAAGAATTATGTCAGTAGAGCTTCATAGCTTGACAGCAATTAAACATGCCCCCTGGGAAGTGACACTGATACACCCATGCGCTAGAGCGATCACTGTTATTTTTAAAAGGAAAAGTATGGATCTTTTAAAATCCACTGTTGCGTCCTCAGAGGAAATGCAATTGTACTACACAATGCCCCGCTGGAAGAAGTACCAGTTATAGATAATCGCTTTTGCTTCCTTAAGTCATCTCATAATAAACACAAAGCTCTTTTCTTAATGAGACATTTAAAGTTGTATGAGTAACAGGAGATAGGACATCACGCTTCCTATTAAGCTATATCTTTACTTGAAGTAAAAGCTAACGGGTTCATTTTATTTTACTAAGCGATAAACACTGAAACAACTGACGACTCAACTCTTCAAGACTTTCCTCCATAGCACAGCATAAATACAACTCACTGGACAAAATGAGTAAGTACTCCGGCAGGAGTATTGATCTAAAGCCAAAATTTCTCAGATCTTATTCTAATTCTGCCTTAACCGTCTCTGTGGCATTAGACAATCATTTACTTCTGTGATTATTTTCCTCAACTTTAATATTAAAAGTAATAATCTGTGGTACTGAAAGAACCTGACTGCCAGTCTTTGAAATGCCAAAAGGCTGCAGCTGCATCTAAGTTCCTGGGTTTAAGCTGGTCTAGGTTCACCTCTAATAATGTAGAAAAAAGAACAACAACAAAAAAATCACTTTTAACTTTCCAGGGCCAAATCTGAAGGAAAAAATACCTCATTAAGCTAAAAAAAAAAAAAAAAAATTCCAATAAACTTGTGCAGGTATATACACACCTTCACAAAACTATCACACTAACTTTCTCGCTAATGGCTAGGTCTCCTATTTGGGAGCCTGCCTCTTTTCTGAGATCATTTATCAACCCTGAATAAGATGACCAAAAAGTCCCCTATTCAGGAACGTTACAATCTACAAATTCTACTAATTAGCCTTTTTCTCTTATTCTGCTCTGTTTGAAATCACTGTATTTCGTTAAAATACCTCTTCTTTCAATTACATTTCATGACAGAGTAAAACATCCAACTTACAGAAACCCAGAATTTTAGAGTGGAAATTGCCTATAGCAACCATTTACTCCTATGCCCCTCCTCCACTGGAGGAAGACAAAAAGAAAATGACACTCACAGAAAGTTTAGTGATTTTGTTTTTCAGGCAGTATGGTAAAAAGCCAGTGTCAAACAGACCTGGCTCATTGACAAGCTGTGTGACTTTCCCCTGAACGCACCTGATTCTGTCTGGTCTCTGAAACTAAGTAGGGTCAGGCCTGCTTAGTACTTGGATGAAAGACCACTTGGGAATACAAGTTGTATAACTTTAAGCAAATCATTTTAACCTCTCTGAACCTCAGCCTCCTAATATGGAAAAGAGCAATAATATCCAATAATATCCTGTTATTCTGAAAGCACCTAGCACACATGAGCTCATTGATAAATTTAAGGTTTTTTGTCCAAAGTCATGCAGGAAATTAGCAGCACTGAACAGGGCTCCTGCCATAGCTGTTCCCACTACACAGCCTGCATCCTTCTGAACGAGTAGCAGTTTTGAAAGTAGTTCAAGGTCGGAGGAACAAGAAAATGTGCATTCTTGACTAGCAACCGTGTTTTATTCCATGGTAACTGAAACAAGAGATGCTCCGTTTTCAGTTGATTAAATTCGAAATTAAAGTACAAACTGAACTGGCTAGAGACAAGTAAGATTTATGTGTGAGGACAGAGACAAATAAGACTGTCTTGTCCCTAAGTCTAAGATAGAAGAACTGCAAAATGTTAACATAAACATAAATGTGCAGCTTATGATTAGTTATTTTAATTTGCTTTACTGTTTTATAAAAATTAGCAAAAAAGAAAAGACAGATGTACTTACAGTGTCTGAAGATTGGAAAGAAACCTAAATACACCATCAGCAATGTGAGTGACTCTGTTGTCCCCTAAATTCAGTTTCTCCAGTAAGCTCAGACCCACAAAGGCAGATTCATCCAGGCGGGTCAACTGGTTATAGGACAAATCACTAAAAACCGGAAACATGGAAGGTAAGGAATTTATTGTATTTTAATTCAATTTTCCTATTCTCATTCTATTTACATGATAAATTTAGAGCTTTCAACAAACTTCATATAAAGCAGGATGTTCCATCTCATTATTGGCCATGGGAATGACTTATCCCAACCTACTCTAGTCTCACAGCCTCCAGCCAAATGCCATCCAGCACTCACAGTTCAGACAGTCTTTGGCAGAACTCCCATGCGTCAGGGCTGATTCTTTCAACAGCATTCTGGCTCACATAGAGCTGTTGTAACATTCGCAAGCCATACAACCACCCCTTGTTCACTTCTGTAAGGTTATTATGCTCTAGTTCTCTGCAGAATTAGAGAAAGAAAGGAGAAAATATGGTTCAGAACAAGACACTGCAATGAGAAGATTCCAAAACTCTTCAAGAGGTCCTGCTCCGTGAGGCCTCTATCTTTGCTAAACCCAAGTAAGCCAACCAATTCTACTTGATAAATATTTAGATTTTACTTAAGATTTATCACTAGGAGGTAGTAAGACTGTCTAAAATACCAAATTTATAAAATCAACCCACTAAGGGGTTTGATATACCTGTTTGAGGTAAATTCTGGTAATTTTCACTGGCCCCAACATTAAGAAAATAAAAACTTGTTAGACAAAATGCTTGTAAGAATGACGAAAAAAATACCAGTTCTATATAACAAAGCTTAAAGGGGGCGCCTGAGTGGCTCAGTCAGTTAAGTATCTGACTTTGGCTCAGGTCATGATCCCACCCTTCGTGGGTTCGAGCCCTGCGCCGGGCTCTGTGCTGACAGCTCGGAGCCTGGAGCCTGCTTCAGATTCTGTGTCTCCCTCTCTCTCTGTCCCTCCCCTGCTTGGACTCTCTCTGTCTCCCAAAAATAAATAAAGACTAAAAACAACAACAACGAAGCTTAAAGAGCTCTGTGTATACTTACTTCACATCAGAGAAGCGAGAAAGAACTAATGTACCTGGGTGTAATTAAAGCAACGATCTTAGCCATTGGGCACTGACAAGTCCCAGTCAGACTCCTTTCCTAACAAGATTCTATTCCAGTTCACAGTACTTACAATTCTTCCATGTTATCCAAGCCAAAAAAAGCTCCATCCTTAAGTTTGCTAATACCATTCCGCTGCATCTTCAAAGACCTTAAGGAGTCAAGCCCTTGGAATGTCAGACCTTCTATCACCTTAATCTTGTTTCTTTTAAGTTCCCTTTAATAAAAATTGTGTAAAAGTCAGACCTTTGGTTTGCTGATTTGCTCTAATAATAGTTAAAATAATTTAAAAGAAAAGACAACCTTCTTAAAACCCATCTATTTAGTTACTCACAAGAACTGGAGGTGAGGTAGCTTGAAGATCTTGGGTGGAATCATGCTGATTCTGTTCCTGTTTAACTTTACCAATAGTAAGGAGCTAGATAAATTATCAAAGCAACCAGCCTCCAAGATGGTTATCCTATTATTACTCAAATTCCTAAAATAAACAAGAGAACAAAAAAATTTAGTGCAATGGAACATTCTACCACCTGACAGCTACCTGAAGTCTATGACTGACAACCAGCTCTACCACTTAGCAACTATACACAACTTTACAAATCATTTAACTGCTTTGTTTATGCAAGTGCAAAATAAGAATACCAACTTCATTTAGGTTCAAATGGTATGTATGAATACGCTTTGTAAAGTGTAAAACACTATCGCACACGTTAATTATCATTGTATAGGATAAACCACTATTTAACAAACCACTATTTACCTTTTGTAAAACTGTTTAGTAAAACACAATCCAGAATTAAATCTCAAAAATTAACCTGCATACTTAATATTTCCTGATAAGAGAAATAACAACAACCTCAAAAAACTGCCCCTAGGTTTGTTTCACATAAGCATATCAAAATCACAATAAATAACAGACATCTCTGGGAAGATAACTATCAATACATAAACATGCACTTTAAAATAAATCTACTTACAGGTATTTAAGCTGCATTCGAGGAAATGAAGATGTCTTGACTTCTGATATTATATTTGAACTGAGATCTAAATTCTCGAGAGCAGGGTAAAACTGAAACGCCTCTGCATTTATTTCTGGGATTAAATTATGGATTCTATTAAAAAAAAAAAAAAAAAAAAGACTGTAATGAAGCGACTGACAGAGACCTACCCCAGACCACAAGGATGTTAAATAATGAGGATCGACAAAAAGCCTACCTAAAACAAACATTCTAAAACTGTACTATTCATAATTTAAAAGATCTGAAATCTTACTTACAATGAGAGTTGAGTAATATTAGAGGTTGGTTCTCCAAAATATGGGATTTCTGTTAGCTCATTATAATTCATTTTCCTAGGCAAGGGGGAAAAACAGATTTAAAAGTTTAGAGAGGGAAATGTTGCCTCTTGAGTTCTGGTTTCTGGCTAATAATTATTCTTTAGGATAGGTGCCAAATTTAAAAAGGCCTATGACTCAGAATGAGATAGACTAAATGCATTATGCTGAGAAACTAAAGATTTTAATAAGAAATGCTTTTTCATGGTGTAGCTCTATGATTGATACCAATATTTTGCACATGAAGTATTTTTAATCCCAGCAACGTCCTTGAATTACATTTCTGACAGCTAATTTCAGTCTTCCTTAAAGAAGAAATAACTAAACCATCTATATCTTTTTATACATCTATTTATAAGATAAAAGTTTTAATTAAGTAAATTTTTTAAATACACACACACGTTTTTTGATATTACTCACAGTTAGAGAGGGTTGCTTGGGACCATGGATGAATCTGCCCACTGAGATATGGACCCTATCATTCATTAATTTTACAGATGACGTGACAGGTCACGATCTGATCCTAGCAGCTCTTTAAACATATGGTCTCCCATGTTTTAGTACATATCTAATATAATCACATTACATTAATCTGGTTTTCAGTCACTGAACAACCTCAATAATCTAGAATACAAAGAAACCAGAAGTAAAAGGCCTCCAAGAAACAAGGTGAAGTTACAAAGTCCATGTAATAAAGCTCATGCATTTCCCATTGACGCGTTTTCAGGACTTTCTTCAGGGCCTATTCTTTCAGCTCATAAGCTTGTCAACTGTTTATTCAGTGCACAGCAGATCAGAACCAGTCAACTGGGGCGGGGAAGCAGAGAATGCAAGGACAATGACAGCATGAACAAGTTATCCCAGTCAGAAACAAATTAAACTGATAATTAATATCATTTTAGAAAATTCCCTCCAAAAAATACATAATAATACATTTCAATATTAAAGGAAAAACTTCAATGAAGTAGAAAATGAAACTATCATTAAGAGACTCTTGGATACTGAGGAACAAACTGAGGGTGGATGTGGGTGGGAGAGAGGGGAAAGTGGGTGATGGGCATTGAGGAGGGCACCTGTTGGGATGAGCAATGGATATTGTATGGAAACCAATCTGTCAATAAATTATATTTTAAAAAAAGAAAATGAAACTATATTAACCACCACATTACAGACAACAAAAAAAATACTGTATTTCACGTAAATCTACTTTAGACATGATGCCTCCATCTTGGACAAGTCAAGACATAAAAAAGTTTACACAATAGAGCGATTCACTGGCTCAAATTGGCAAAAAAACAAGCAAAACATATTTACTCTAAAGAGGGGAAAAAAATCTTATTTTTGGTCCCAAGAAAGTAGATAGAATAATATTTCTACAGTTTGCAACTAATCACCAACCTCTGGCACGAAGTCCAGAGTCAGAAATAGTAGCAAAGCCAAAGACAACAGTTTAGGCTTTTAAACAATGTCTTTTAAATTTTTTCCCTCAATTTTTTGATAGCATTTCTGGATTGAACATCCTCAAATGCATAATTCACCATCAAATCTAAGAGTTTAATAAATATTTAAACAAATAAAAATAACTTACACTTCTTGTAATGTTTGAGACTCCAAGCTGATGTTCCAGTTAGACAACCGATTATGACTCAAATCCCTAATGGAGGACAAAAGATCATTCTTAGTTTAGTGTTGGAAAACAGACTTCAAGGGGCGGGGACTAAAACAATCTAAAAGCCCTATCAAATGTGAATTTTAATACGAAAAAAAATGTTTCTAAGGGATGAATAAATATCTAGATTTCAAAACAGCTATTTTACACTTCATTTTTATGAGCTTTTTATTTATTTTATTTTTTAAAGTTTATTTAGAGAGACAGAGCATGAATGGGAGAGGGGCAGAAAGAGAGACACACACACACACACACAGAGAATCTGAAGCAGGCTCCAGCCTCTGAGCTGTCAGCACAGAGCCTGACATGGGGCTCGAACTCATGAACCGTGAGATCATGACCTGAGCCAAAGTTGGATGCCCAACTGTCATTTTTATGAGTTTTTTAATAAGTAACTAGGGAATACATTCACATGGTTCAATAATCAAAAAGTATAAAAGGAAATATAGTAAGTCTCCCACCCTGTCATCAGCCATACGATTTTCCTCCCCAACAGCAACAAATGAAAATATACCATTTCTTGTGCAGCCTGTCAAATATTCTATGCACATACTAGCAAAATTTTATAAAACTGGTGGAATAATTTACACAGTAATGTGCCCTTACTTTTTTCTCATAACAATGTATCTTGTAGATAGATCATTCCACAGCAGTATTATAGAGTCCCTTCATCCCTTTTAGTGATTATCTTCTACTTTCTTATAATGGACTATACTTTATATATTTTTGAAAGAAAAAATATACTTTCTTTAAAGTAACATAATATGAATATATAATTTGCATAATAAATATTATAATACGTAATAATATACTACATTATACTTTAGGTGTAAATAAAAGAAGATTGACTTTACAAACAAGATAGTGAGCCTCTATATGAGAATTGAGGTTGGTCATATCCTTGATAGAGATACGGTCTTCCTAAAAAAAGCAATCTAACTTCAGGGAATAAAAATTCATCTCTAAATTATGTTGATGACGATGACTGTTAGTGGTGGCAGTGGCTAACATTTATTAAGTGGTAGGCACTCTCCTACGTATTTTATACACGTTAACTGCCTAAAAATCCACACAACAACCTTATGAGGCAAATCCTTTTACAATTCTCACTTGCCCTAGACAGAAACAGGCAGATAAATAATTTGTCAATCCAAGGTCATACAACTAATCAGTGAGGAAGCCATAAACTTGAGATTCCATCTCACTTCTAGCACGTGGTTTGTTAGATATAGCGGAGATTTCACTGAAATTAGTCAGGAGTCTAAATATTTAAATAGGCTTTAAAAATTCACCTTGATGCTTCCTGGCATCTTTACAGGGCTGAAGTGGAATCCAGCCCACTCAAGCTGTCTGCCCAAGAGATGTATTATACATTACAATATGGCTAGCAATAGGGACACACTAGAGAAACATTACAGATCACTTTATCTCACTGTGCCACCACAGGGAGTTGACAGATGCATGCAGGTTTGAATGATGTCTCTATCACAGCAGAACAATTGGTTCACAGCTAGATCCGTGTCTGTCCATATGTAAAATTTCAGCCACTTCCACTTAGGAGCTTAATTCACACATAACATAACTAAGCCTAGATGAAGCCATCACTTTTCCACAACAGTTCTAAAACCTTTACTCCAAGGTATCTGGCTGGCATCAGATATCAGCTCAAGGACACTCATGACTAGAGGTGTGTGCTGGGAAACGTGGGAGAGAAAAATAGAAATTTGCTCCACATAAAAATCTTGTATTTGGATACTTTCATCCAATTCACACTTGCGACTGAACAACAAACGCTGAATTTTACACAAAAGATATTTACTGTGGCATTTCAACTAAAGAAGAAATTCAGCTCTTCTAATTTAAGTTAGATAGTCCACTTTCTGCTTCAACATGGTTGGTCTGGCAAGTAGAGAGCGAGTACCATCTGTGTAGCAGGCTAGCACAGTGTGATTTAATTCCATATCTCATGCTTGCTGAAATTTAATTTTTTCCCTTTCATAGATTAAGAGCTTTCATTTTATTTTTTTTTTTAATGTTTATTCATTTCTGACACAGAGAGAGGCAGAGAATGAGCAGGGGAGAGGCAGAGAGAGAGGGAGACACAGAATCCAAAGCAGGCTCCAGACTCCAAGCTGTCAGCACAGAGCCTGACATGAGGCTTGAACTCACAGACCACGAGATCACGACCTGAGCTGAGGTCGGATGCTCAACCGACTGAGCCACCCAAGTGCCCCAAGAGCTTTCATTTTAACCATACCAGTGCTTCCAAGGCCTTCCCAAACCCTAATCTCTCTGGCAATGTAACTCTTGACTGTATTCATCTCCTGCAGTTCTCTCATGGAAGTCAATGACAAGCAGATAATCGCTTTTAAAGGAAACCATAATTTAAAAAATCTAAAGCAACCGAGTTAACCCAACTTACACATGGCATAAACTATTTTGTATTAAGTATCAGTGAAAACTGTCCAGTGTCTCTAATGGGGGAAAGATTAATTTTCTCTATCTCTTTGAAGAACTTCTAAAGGCTTTAAAAAAATTTTTTTAATGTTTTATTTGTTTTTGAGAGAGAGAGCGAGCAAGCACGAGACAGGGAGGGGCAGAGAGAAAGGGAGACACAGAATTGAAAGCAGTCTTTAGGCTCCGAGCTGCCAGCACAGAGCCTGATGCGGGGCTCAAACCCACCAACCGTGAGATCATGACCTGAGCCAAAGTCGATCAGTCAACCAACTGGGCCACCCAGGTGCCCCAACCTCTAAAGGCTTTTTGATAGAATCCAAAGGATACCTGAAATACTCTGGAGCCTCCCTAGAGGACAATGCTATCTTAAGAATATATACCTCAGATGCCGCAAGTGCACTGGCATGGCGCTCACTAGGGGTGTCGCCTTACAGAACAGATTGCCTGGGCCCGCAAAAGGATTAATATGCCTTTCTTTGGCTAGAGATTTACAACACTGGCCCTCAATGGAGGAAAAGAAAAAAGAAAGAAACAACTAATTCAAAACCCAAACTCCTATTTTATGGATGTCTGAGCCATGTTCAGACCGTGGTTCTTTGTGTAGGCTGTTCAACTGTGTTGTGCCAGCCAACAGGAGGAAAGGCCAGACTCACAGAAGGGTGTTCATTTAGAAGAAAGCAACACTAATGATCCACAAAACCTCCTGAACTTGTGTTATATCGCCAAAAGCCTGATCAGTTCAGTATTTCCAGTTAATCTACCAAAACAGTGTTTTAATTCTGTGAGATATACACTAGTGATATCCTATTTTGGTGTCAGTTTTTCAATAAAGTTTTGATTATGGATAAAAAAAAAGAATATATGCCTCAGAGGTCAGAACCCCATAATGAGGCTCTGTGGACCCCTTCTGTGACAAATCCACATTAGGTGGAAGTTTAAAAACACTAACAGTGAACTACAATACACTCCTAAAATAGTGCTAGCATTGAAAACAACTACAGTAGTTCCCCCAACCCCCTTATCACGGTGTGGCTTTCTGTGACTTCAAGTGTTCACAGTCACCCAGGATCTGGAAGCAGATGATCCTAACACTATGCTGCAAATGCCTGCATCGTTCATCTCACTTCATTTCATCATGCAGGCATTTTACCATCCCACAGCATCATAAGAAGGGTGAGTACAGCACAGTGTTTTGAGAGACACTGCATTCATTTGACTCTTATTATAGTATATTGTTATAACTGTTTTGTTATTATTGCTGTTAATGCCTTACTGTGCCTAATTTATAAATTTTACCATAGGTGTGTATGTGTCAGAAAAAACATGGTAATATATATAGGGTTCAGTGCTATCCATGGTTTCAGGCAACCACTGGGGGTCTTGGAATGTATCTCCTGTGAATAAGGGGGGAGGGGGACTACTATAGTATGAATCAGTATAACTTTAAGTTATCAAAATACCAGCTGTCTGACTAGAATTATATGGATTGATCTGCTCATCAGGTACCATATGCCAGGCACTGTGCTAAATGCTAGGGTTACAAGCTGTCAACTTTAGTAACCTTTTTGTCTTTTTCGAAAGCAACATTGATAGTACTCAGGTGCAGTCACTGGAGAACTAAAGATAGATTCAACATCAACTTAACCCTTCCCCCTCTTCCCTGGAAATGGGCAAATTCTTTTATACCTAAATTTCACTCTGGAATTTAATCATGACATGTGAATATGGGAGTGCATAGACATATGCTTTCCATAACCATGACTTTCCTATTTCTTTTTGTAAAGTACTCCAGGGGCGCTCGGGTGGTTCAGCTGGTTACGTGTCCAACTTCAGCTCAGGTCATGATCTCACGGTTCATGGGTTCGAGCCCCAGGTCGGGCTCTGTGCTGACAGCTCAGAGCCTGGACCCTGCTTCAAATTCTGTGTCTCCCTCTCTCTGTGCCCTCCCCCACTCAAGCTCTGTCTCTGTCTCAAAAATAAATGCTTTTTAAAAATTAAAAAAAATAATAAAGTACTCCAAAACAGCTGAAGAAGACTAAAATTGGAAGACTTCTATTATCAGATATAAAACTCCTAGATTAAGAATTTGAATGATTTTTTAAAGTCTCTCATCATCATTCCCAGTGGCCAATCATTAATTCCATTTAGTGTGGATAATAAGCTAATGCTAGTGTTAGGCTTTTTTTTTTTTTTTTAAAGTGGTAGTCCTGAAATGAAGAAGTATCTTTCAAAAATTTTCACTTTGAATATCCCTAAGATGTACTTAAGAACCTGAAGTAATCTAATGCTTGATAAATATAACCTAAAGAGTCTAGCTTTGTAATAGCCAATTATCTTTCCTTTATTTTTAAACACCACTAATATCTGAATATTTATGGATACGATGTTTGGAGAGTAAAGGTCTCACAGAAGGCCTTATCTCAATGTTGTCAACTCAGCTCCCACTCATGCCAATTTACAGGGATGTAAGCTATAATAAGTGATGAATTATTAAAGTTCTTGATATCATGTGGAGCCAGAGGTGCCATTAATGTAGTCGTTTAGTACCATCAGGGTGTAAATAATTTATAGAATGTACAGAGCAATCACAATGCTCTGAGGAGGAAATTAAGGTCTGCAAGGCAATTGCAAAAAATTCCTGCAGCATCAGAGATGCACAGGTTCTCTTCTGCCCGGTCACATGTGTACACTTCTGAGTCATCATCAATCTTTTTTGTTTTTGAGAATCTGCAGCACTAATAGGCTATGCTGTGAACTTCAGCAACAACAATGCTTTAAAAGTGAAAAGGGCCCTTCACTGAAGTTAAAAGGATACATCATATCCACTAGTTTGGGTATGATAATGCTACACGGATTTTATCCAGCAAAATTTGCCCTTTTGTGAATGGAAATCCCTGTCTTGTTAATTAAAGTGTATCTAGCATAATTTATTTTTAAAAATAATACTCAGGATTAACATTACAATCAATCACCATACTGGTTTTAAACAAGTTGATGGCCTTGAGTACTCCTGGAGTATACGAAAGACAAGGATTCCAAAACAACACTTAAAATTCTGTCTGCTTGTAGGTTTTTCTTCTACTACTACCAGCATTACACCAAAAGCTATTCCTTCTTGGAACTGTCGGCTTTCTTGTCTGTAACGGTGCTACCTGTGGTTTTTCTAATTCATTTTTTCTAATCAACTGTCATAGGTAGGAAACCCCAGTGCATGTTAGAAATATCTGAAATGGGAGTAAATGAGATCTGAGTGAGAGTCTGAGCAGCTCCGTTTATGAAGAAATGCTTCCTGGAAGCATTTTTGTTTTTTGGTTGAACCAGAGATGGCTAGAGATGTTGGGTAAATTATCTCTAGCATAAGTGAGATTTTATTATAGCATGAAGCATAATGCAATTCCAAATTAAATAGTCTATCCTTCACTTACATCACTTATTCGTAATATAATGTATATGAATCCAAAAAGTTGGAGGTGGTTAAGAAGATGGCAGCATTCATTTCAAGAATCAGAGGCATGTTTTGTTTTCTTCCATTATCTTTTGCTGGATTCTTAATGACTGAAAATGTCGCTTCACTGGAAGGAATACAATTTTAGTATATGTGCTACCGAAGCAAGCACCCATTGGAAGGAATACAACAAAAAACCAGGAAATATGAAATCTACAGTTACACTTAGGAACAGAGTTTCCATGTGCCCAGTTCTGGGCCCCTGGGCGAGGCATTCAACCTGTCTAATCTTCAGTCTCTTCTACATTTAACTGTACCAAACTCACCCAACTGCTCAGATTTAAAAAAATAATTCTATATATAAAATGCTTAGAAGACAAATGAGCATGTATATAGTAAGTTACTACTGGATGGCCCAGCATTATCACTTTTTCTGAGTATTTATCTATTTTATACACAGATATAATCCACTTCCCAAGCCAATTAATTAATTGGAACTACCCCCCTACATTAACTTAAAAGTAGTAAACTAAATATTGCTTATGAGCTCCAATTTTAAACTTTTTTTTAAGTGTTTATTTTTGAGAGAGAGAGAGAGAGAGAGAGAGAGCATGAGCAGGGGAGGGGCAGAGAGAGAGGGAGACACAGATTCCAAAGCAGGCTCCAGGATCTGAGCTGTCAGCATAGAGCTTGACGTGAGGCTTGAACTCAGGAACAGTGAGATCATGACCTGAACCAAAGTCGGACACTGAACCACCCAGGCACCTAACTCAAATTTGATGAGAAAGATTCCAATAACAAGGCAGTCCACCAAAGGTTTGGTCAACTTATTGAAATACATACCTGTATCACAAGATTTGATGTTTTAGAATAACCCAGTGATCTTTGGATCTATTCTATATATAGACACATAATTATGAAGAGATATCTACCAGGAACTTATTAGAAGAGGAAAATCATAAAATAAAAAGAAACCTAAAAATTTATCAAAATGGGATCACTAAAATAACTTATGAAAGTTCCATACAACAGATATCTCTGCAGCAATAACACATTTATTTATGCATGGTACACTATATGGCTTCCTTCATGTGTGTGCATACATGTGTGCACACATTTAAAAAGAAAAAAGAAAAAAGATATATATATGTGTAGAACTTTGAGAAGTATACCCAAGAAACAGTTGACAGTGGGTTTTCCTTAGGTGGGACAAAAGACCTGTTATTTTTCCACTTTATATGCTTTAACAGTTTACTATGGGAAAATATTGTCTAAAATTAAACTCACAAAATCTATCTTCAACCAGGGTGCCTGGGTGGCTCAGTCAGTTAAGTGTACGACTTTGGCTCAGGTCATGATCTCACAGTTGAGTTTGAGCCCCAAGTTAAGCTCTGTGCTAACAGTGTGGAGCCTTAAGCCCACTTATTCTGTGTCTCCCTCTCTCTCTGCCCCTCTCCCACGTGTTCTCTCTCTCTCCCAAAAATAAAATAAAAACATTAATAATTTTTTTTTAGAAAATCTATCTTCAACCAAGAATGTAACTAGGAAAGATTTTAATTCTGTTACTCTTCTAAGAAATTAGAATTCTTCCCACAGAATGTTTTTCAGAATAACACCCTAAATTGACCAAATTAGGCTAATTACAAACTGGACAAAAGGAAAAAAAAAAACAAAAACTAGATGTTTTCTTGTGTTCCTAATCAGTAATATACCTCAGAAAGATAGTAGAAAATGCAAACATACTAGACTTAGTTTTTGGACTGATTTATGAAACACTAAACTCCACTGTAGAACCCAGTGAGCAGGTAAAATTTAAGCAAGCAGCACAAAACCATTGCATACTAATAAAATAATAATTCAGCAATTGAAGAACAAATGCTGTTGCTTAGACATGAAAATATACAGAAAGCTATGCATTTTCCATCATCATTAGTAAGCATTTTCTGGATATCAACTGGGTTCACACCTTTATATCAGATTATTTATGTATTATTGGTGTTATAAAGATTTTTAGGGGGCGCCTGGGTGGCTCAGTCGGTTAGGCGGCCGACTTCGGCTCAGGTCATGATCTCGCAGTCCGTGAATTCGAGCCCCGCGTCAGGCTCTGTGCTGACAGCTCAGAGCCTGGAGCCTGTTTCAGATTCTGTGTCTCCCTCTCTCTGACCCTCCCCCATTCATGCTCTGTCTCTCTCTGTCTCAAAAATAAACGTTAAAAAAAAAATTAAAAAAAAAAAGATTTTTAGGAGTGAATGGATATTAAAACAAGTTATCTTATCATTTACATCATTGATAGAAAAGGAAGGTCTAACCAAAGCCAAGCATTGGCTGGGTTTTTCATTATTAATGTAATCCATCATTCCTTAACATCCACCTAACTTAACCTGGCACAAAGTCTAGTATCTCCTCAAATAAGCATATCGACACTCTGGGTTGGTTATGCTTTTCTTGCAGCAACCTGCCAAGATTTTGATTATATAAGCAAGACATAATAGTGATTTTGCAAACAGATATGTGAAAAATAAAAATGTAAGAGAAACCCAAAGCTAAGAAGTATTGTTACACATTTATTTATGCCACACTTCACTGATGTTGCACTATTTATGGTTTAACTTTAAAACTGCTAATCACCATTAGTTATTCTGATAGTTATTCCTACAGTTAGGTTTGTTACAAATGACATAACTTCTTTCTGGGGGAAAAACTGGGGAAGGACAAGGGAAGGAGAAAGGTAAAAAAAAAAAAAAAAGCATGCACTTAAAAAAAAAAAAAAAGGCTTATAGCAAGGTAAAACTTGTATTAACTATTCTGCTCCTCTGGTTTTTGTCCCAAACATAAAATTAAAAATTTAGATGGGATCTAGTTACTTAAATTGATTTTTTATTTGCATGAGCTGAACATCTTAACATTTTTGATGACTGGAATATTACAGAATAAACCAGGTAAGTCACTTACTTTGGCATGGAAAAGAAAATAGTGCATAAGAATGCTGCATAAGATTCCAGATTTTTTAAAAAATATTTTTGTTACACTTTTAATAGGATGTGTTTTCTCTGCTAAATGCCAGTTTTCCATTAGTATTTAAGGACCTTTAAAACATAAAATGTACCATATAAAATGTCATGGACCAAAGATGAGGGAAATGTATTTTCTAGCATCAGGATTCTTTGAATATCCATGTGCAGACTATATATGTTGTATATTAAGAAAAGCAAAATATTGTTAATATATTAAAACATAAGGACAATATTCCCTATAAAAATGTAAGTGTCCTCCAAAGCATAAAGGACTTCTAAAGAATTAAGCACAGATCTCAATTAACATTCAATAAGCAACAACTGCCCATGGTTCAGTACTTCTCTACCACTGCTGCAGCATCATCAGAGAAGACCCTAACATACTGATGCTAGGGTCTCACCCCAGACCAATCAAATCAGAATCACTGGGGTGTGGGGCTCAAGTAACAGTATTTTGTAAAAGCTCTCCAAGTGACAGTCAGCCCTGAGAACGATTGCACTCATCCAGAAATCTAATACACCAAAGTCTGTGGCCAGAGGATGCTCTGTTGAGATTCTTTCAATTCTTTCCCTTTTCTTGGGCCTATAATAAACCTGTCAACAAAGATTTGACACCTACCATTTGCCAGGCAACACGCTAAGCAAACATGAACAAAACAGACATTTTGGGAGTTTATATGATCCCTCTTGGAGTTTACAGGATCTCCTTGAAGTCTCACTGACACCCAGATGCCACTAAATTATATTTACTATCAAGATGAAATTCCTATAAAATAAATTCCTATTTGTAACACAGGAAGGAAGGATAAAAGGGGTAAAGGAAGTTATGGATGCTTTTATTTCTATTTAATACATTTGTTTTGCTTTTTTTTTTTTTTGACATCCAAGTTAGTTAACATATAGTGTAATAACAATTTCAGGAATAGAACTTAGTGATTCATCACTTAACACATCACCCAGAGCTAATCCCAACAAGTGTACTCCTTAATGCCCCTAGCCCATTTAACCCATCCCCCCCACCCAACACGCCACCAGCAACCCTCAGGTTGTTCTCCATATTTAAGAGTCTCTTATGGTTTGTCTCCCTCTTGTCTTTATCTTATTTTTGCTTCCCTTCCCTATGGTCATCTATTTTGTTTCTTAAATTCCACATATGAGTGAAGTCATATTAGTCTTTCTCTGACTTATTTTGCTTGGCATAATACCCTCTAGTTCCATCCACATTGTTGCAAATCGCAAGTATTCATTCTTTTTGATCGCCAAGTAATATTCCAATGTGTGTGTGTAGACACGTGCGCGCGCGCGCACACACACACACACACACACACACACACACATATCACATCATCTTCATCCAGTCATCAGTCGATGGACATTTGGGCTCTTTTTATACTTTGGCTATTGTCGACAGCACTGCTCTAAACATTGGGGTGCATATGTCCCTTCAAATCAGCATTTTTGTATCCTTTGGACAAATACCCAGTAGTGCAATTGCTGGGTTGTAGGGTAGTTCTATTTTTAATTTTTTGAGGAACCTCCATACTGTTTTCCAAAGTGGCTGCAGTTCCACTTCAGAGTGGCTGCAGTGTTTTCCTGTTTACATCCCCATCAGCAGTGCAAAAGAGATCCTCTTTCTCTGCATCCTTACCATTATCTGTTGTTGCCTGAGTTGTTAATGTTAGCCATTCTGACAAGTGTGAGGTGGTATCTCATTGTGGTTTTGATTTGTTTTTCCCTGATGATGAGTGATGTGGAGCTTCTTTTCATGTGTGTGTTAGCCATCTGGATGTCTTCTTTGGAAAAGTGTCTATTCATGTCTTTCACCCATTTCCTCACTGGATTATTTGTTTTTTGAGTGTTTAGGTTGATAAGGTCTTTATAGATTTTGGCTACTAGCCCTTTTCTTGATATGTCACTTGCAAATAACTTCTCCTTTCCCATTGGTTGCGTTTTAGTTTTGCTGACTGTTTCCCTCTCTGTGCAGAAGATTTTACCTCAATCCCAATAGTTCATTTTTGCTTTTGTTTCTCTTGCCTCCAGAGACATGTCAAGTAAGAAATTGCTGCAGCTGAGGTCAAAGAGGTTGTTGCCTGCTTTCTCCTTAAGGATTTTGATGGCTTCCTGTCTTACGTTTAGGTCTTTCATCCATTGAGTTTACTTTTGTGTATAGTGTAAGAGAGTGGTCCAGGTTCATTCTTCTGCATGTCGCTGTCCAGTTTTCTCAGCACCATTTGCTGAAGAGACTTTTTTTCCTGGATATTCTTTCCTGCTTTGTCAAAGATTAGTTGGCTATACATTTGTGGGTTTATTTCTGGGTTCTCTATTCTGTTCCATTGACATAAGTGTCTGTTTTTGTGCCAGTACCACACTGTTTTGATGATTACAGCTTTGTAATACAGCCTGAAGTCTGGAATTGTAATGCCTCCAGGTTTTCTTTTTCAGGATTGCTTTGGCTATTCAGGGTCTTTTCTGGTCCCATACAAATTTTATAATTGTTTGTTCTAGCTCTGTGAAGAATGCTGGTATTATTTTGATAGGGACTGCACATTTGTTTTGCTTTTTAAAAAATGAGTATATATGCCCTTTTATAATTTATGTATGCTTTTAAAAACATTTTTATTTTGAGAGAGCGAGAAAGAAAGCGAGAACGTGTGTGAGCAGGGGAGAAGGGCCAGGGGGAGGGGGCAGAGGAAGAGAAGCTCCATGCTCAGCACTGAGCCTGATGCGGGGCTCAATCCCATGATCCTGAACTGAGATCATGACCTGAGCTGAAATCAAGAGTCAGACACTCAACTGAATGAGTGACCCAGACGCCCCTATGTAAGCTTTTTAAAATAAGATTTTTTTTTTCAAGATTTTACTTTTAGGTAATCTCTACACCCAACATGGGGCTCAAATTTACAACCCTAAGATCAAGAGTCACAAGCTCCACCAACTGAGCCAGCCAGGTACCCCAAATAAGATATTAAATTTATTCACTTATTTGGAGAGAGCGCACACGCATGAGCGCAAGCAGGAGAGACAGAGAGAGAGAGAAAGAGAGAGAATCCCAAGCAGGTTTTGCACCATCAGGGCAGAGCCCAAACTCGATGCTGGGCTCAAACTTATGAACCATGAGATGATGTCCTGAGCCAAAACCAAGAGCCAGATGTTCAACAGACTAAGCCATCCAGGTGCCCCACCCCCACCCAAACCAGGATTTTCAAGATCAATTTGTAGTTACATGCAGCAAGAAATATTAGTTAATTCTTGGATAATCCTTGGCTACATAATTTCACTGGGGAGGACTGGGATTTGGGCTTGGGTATGAGAGCCCATAGCAAAGCTAATGACCCTAGGTTTCTTTCCTTTTTGCAGTAAAGAAGTAAATCCCTTAACTATTGTTTCCATGCTCAGCAAGATCTTATCTGAAAGGGCAAAGGTTGAAGGTAAAAATCCTTAGGGGTTTACTAAGCACGCTATCACTCTTCTTTCCAAGTGGTTCTGACATCGAAAATTAAGTGCCACTCAGGGCAAGGCAAGCATTGGAAGCAAAGTTAATTAAGAGAAACAGACTGCACAAAGAAAAGTAATTAAAGCAATACCACTTTCCCCCTACCAAGTTATCAAAAACAAAACTTTTATTAATAATCAATGCTAGATAAAGTGTGTTAAGACAAGCACTTTCAGGGGGACCTGGGTGGCTCAGTCGGTTAAGTGTCCGACTTCGGCTCAGGTCATGATCTCGTGGTTTGTGAGTTTGAGCCCTGCATCTGTGCTGTCAGCACAGAGCCTGGAGCCTGCTTTGGATTCTGTGTCTCCCCCTCTCTCTGCCCCTCCCATGCTCATGCTCTGTGTCTGTCTCTAAATAATAAATGTTAAAAAAAAAAAAAAAAAAAAAAGACAGGCACTTTCATAGTGCCAAAACAAGTTTAAATTATGCTGGGCTCAATGTAAAATATCAAGATAATTCAGGGTAGACCTGTGTTAACAACCAGTCCTAAATGATCTGTATCAGATATATATTAGTTCAGATATAAGGTTCTCTCATTGTAGGCTTTCTCACTTGGTATCTTCTGAACTAATAAAAATGCCTTGAAGATCGCAAAAGATTTCATGGGATCACATCTGTTTGCCACTTCCCCAGACAGACCAAGATAAAAATGAAATATGTTAAATCTTTAGTACGATGAAAGAAAAGCATATTGTATAAGCTTTGAAATGATTTCTGGAAGTCAAACAATTCATTATAACAGTAGTATGCAAGCCAAGGACAATATATATTTGATTCTGGAAAGACTATAGTAGTATATTCCCATCCCCCCAAAACGTACTTTAGGAATTTTCCAGCACGTCTATTTCTTTTGAAGAATAAAACTGGTGTTTCTCCTAGCGCCTAGAAAGACAGGGCATGTGAAAGACAAAATGCCTTTTGAAGTACCCCCAGGTAGGAATGAGGTTGTACAGGCTATTAAAAACTCCTCAAACCACAGCTGTAAACCATGACACTCTATGTGCTACTGATTATTCATTAATATTTAGTAAATATCTAATAGATGCTACAAAGTCCTATAAAAACAAAAATTATTTGTGCATGGAAAAAAGTTTTTCTGAATTTTAGTACACTTACACAAAACACCTCAGACAGAGTAGGATGAGAGCTACAGTTAGTAGTAACTTAATGTGCCTATATTTAGAATTTTTCTCTTTTGGTAAAAAAAAAAAAGAAAAAAGAAAAAAGAAAAAAAAAGATGATGTTAAAATACAAATAATTAGCTAATACCCTGATTCATTCACAATGTTTCCTATGGAAAATGAGATGCCTTAAAAAGAAATCATCTAATAAGATATATAAAAGACTAGAGAAGCAAATGAGTAGACTGCTTTGAATTTATACTGATCTACCTTCTCAGAAGGCAAAATCACACACTTTAATTCAATTACTTACTACATTCATTCAACAAATGTTTTTGAGTACCTACTACTGCTGATCACTGTTCATCTACAGCAACGAACAAAAATCCACACCCTCATAATATTTACAACCTACTGAAAAGAAGACAAAGTAAAATATGTAGCATGTCAGAAGATGATGCCTGCTAAAGGCAAAAAGAGGGCCAAGGGAGTTGGGGCTGTGTCTGGGAGAGGAGAGATGACCTGAAGGTCCTGAGATTGTGGAGACTGGTGTAAACAAGAATCAAGGGCATAATGAGACTGGTGGTGATGGTCTCCTGGCAGACACTAGTTGGTGGTGAGAATGTGACAGGTAAGGGGAATGATGGGGTAGGGAATCTTTCCAGTTCTTTACTCCGAAGTGTAGACTTGGAACAGAGTGATATTATCCACAGCACAAAGAGTTTCCTCTGATTTCTGACCTATGGAAGCCTAGAGGCCAAGAGAAGGAAGTTCTATCTGGGTTTGATCAGAGTAAACCAGGCTTCTTAAACCACTGCAGGCGGGGCGCCTGGGTGCCTCGGTCAGGCATCCCATTTCGGCTCAGGTTGTGATCTCAAGCCCCATGTCAGGCTCTGTGCTGACAGCTCAGAGCCTGGAGCCTACTTTGGATTCTCCCCCATTTACATTCTGTCTCTCTCCCAAAAATAAATAAACATTAAAAAAAAAAATTAAACCACGGCAGGCTCAGTTTCATGACCTCTGTGTAAGCAGGCTCAGGCTCAGCCCTCTGTGTAAGAAGTACAGTGAGGGGCGCCTGGGTGGCTCAGTCAGTTGAGCATCTAACTTTGGCTCAGGTCATGATCTCACAGTACGGGGTTGGAGCCCCGCATCAGTCTCTGTGCTGACAGCTCAGAGCCTGGAGCCTGCTTCAGATTCTGTGTCTCCCTATCTCTGCCCCTCCCCTGCTCACTCGCTCTCTCTCTCTCTCTCTCTCTCTCTCTCTCTCTCTCTCTCGCTCTCTCAGAAATAAACATAAAAAATTAAAAAAAAAAATAGTATGGTGAAAAGTATCATGGACACAACAAAATGGATGGAGGAAGTGGAAAATAACAGTTTATTGTAATAAATGAGGTAAATGAAGGACCTCAGAAGAAAGGAAATCACATCTGTACTTTTTAAAAGGACTCATTTTCAGTTCACCACCTTGTGGTTTAAAGCAGTTAAAGTTCTTTTCACATTCCAGCTAGATTATACAACCAAAGAGTATCAAGTTATGTCAAAGTTATGGTCCTGCCTCTCATAGTTTTCTTCATAACATACAATGGAAGGCTGGTAGTTCATTTTCAGAAAACATATGTACATCTGAAATGAGCTTAGGAGGCCCTCAAATCAACTCCCCTAACATATCACTTTCTAAAACCTAAAAATATTTTCCAAAGAGTATCTTAATCCTTACCAGTATCACTATAAATGCAGAACAGAAGGATATTACAGATTACCTGCCCCTTTAGAAAGGAAGTATGAAGTACAGACAAAGCTATGCAGTTTTTCCTTGACATCACACAAGTTACTGATAGTGAGCTCAGGACCTTTGAAGGGATAAAGGATGGCTCCACCTGTTAACTAACAGTGAAAACATTTTGCCAATGTCACTTAACAGCAAGACACTGACCTTTGTGTAAATTTAGACTTCCTAGAATTATTCTACATAAGTTAATGTCCTCTTTGTATGCTAAAGAACTCATCAACTCACAACTATTCTCAAAGAACAAATGCAAATAAATCTTTTTTTTTTTAATGTTTATTTTTGAGAGAGAGAGAGAGAGAGAGAGAGAGAGAGAGAGAGCACTGACACCAGTGCAACTGGTGGTGGGGGGGGGGTGTCGGGGGTGGGGTGGGAACAGAGGATTCGAAGCTGGCTCTGCACTGACAGCAGTGAGCTCGACTCGCGAACTGAGATCATGACCTGAGCTGAAGTCGGATGCTCAACCAACTGAGCCACCCAGGCACCCCCCACACAAATCTTAAAGTTGCTATAATGAGAACAGAAAAGAAAGAAACTATAATTAACTAAATACGTATGAAAACTCATTAATCTAATACAGCAGTGATTCCCTAATTCCCTAATACATGATAAAAGTTTTTACCAGTCCACAGTGAAATGAAAACTGTAAGGACAAGGTTACAAGTTTTCCATAAAGCTAAATATATTTAATGTACAGACTTGTCCTTATTTCTAAAATTATGTGATCCCTAATTTTGGGGGGCTGTCATGAAATGACCATGACAACAAATAACTGGAGGAGAGGAGGATTTTTTTGTGTGTACTTTGTTGTTTTTTTGTTTTGTTTTGTTTTGAGACTGTGCACCCACAAGCAGGGGAAGGGCAGAGGGGGAGGTCAAGGGCGAAGGGTGAGGAGCAAGGGAGAGGGAGAGGGAATCTTTAAGCAGGCTTCACGCCCAGTACAGAGCCCAGTGTGGAGCTTGATCTCACAACTGTGAGATCATGACCTGAGCCGAAATCAAGAGTCAGATGCTCAGCTGACTGAGCCACCCAGGCACCCACAGGAAAGGGGTTCTAATGGTGTCACTTGGCAAAACAGAAGTTGAGTAATACATCTGGTCCTCCAGTGTGTGTGTGTGTGTGTGTGTGTGTGTGTGTGTGTGTGTGTAAAATCGGAACAATGTAATACAGAGCTGAGCACCCATGGACAATCCAGTCAAATTTTATATTAACCAATAAAATTTGAAAGAGTTTTTTTTTTTTAAGAGTTTCTGATATAGAGAAGCATAAAGACAGTATCTAAATAGGTTTCTGTCTCAGAAAAACTCCATTCCTTTCTTTGTCACACAGACAATACTCCTGACACCAGATGTAGGATTTTTTTTCCCCACACCAACCAATTTTCCAACACCAACTGAATGTCCCACAATTCAGTTCTGACATTCATGGGAGTTAGAGAAGAACCTACAAAAGTTCAGTCCCACAAGACTGCCCCCCACTTCAACCCCACAGCCAATCTTACTTCTCTGTAAGAAGTGTGGTGAAAATATCACAGATACAAACTCTAAGTACAAGTAGTAGATCCCCATAACTTCTATCCAGTTTGACTACAAATCCAAGGCTCCCATGATCCCATCTTTGGATACAACCATCTGCTAGAACAGCTTACAGAACTCAAGGAAGCAGGTTTACTGATTTATTATACAATACAGAATGTAGTAAAGAACACAGATTAACAGCCAGATAAAGAGATCCATAGGGTGAGATCCGGAAGGGTCGGTCTGGTGCAGGAGCTTCTGTCCCTGTGGAGCTGAGGTCTGGCACCCTCCCGGCACATAGATATATATGTTCACCACCCTAGAAGCTCTTCAAGCTCATACTTTTAGAATTTTTATGGCATATTCATCGCATGGGTATCACCAATTATTAACTCAACCTCTAGCCCTTCTTCCTTTCTAGGAGAATGGGAGTGGGGCTGAAAGTTCCAAGCTTCTAATCATGGCTTCTTGGTCTTTCTGATGACTGGCCCCCATACTGAAGTTATCCAAGAGCCCACCAAGAGTTGCCTCTCGATCAAAAGATACTCATATCACCCAGGAAATTCCAAGGGATTAACGAGCTCTGTGTCCAGAATCAGGGTCAAAGACCACGTATTAGAACACAAGATGCTCCCAGTGCTCTCATCCCTTAGGAAAGGTTTTCAGGAGCTCTGTGCCACCAACCAGAGTGAGAGACCAATATATATATTTTCTATTATTTCACAGCCCACCTTGGTCTCTGGCCACAGACCACCTTACAAGCAAAAAGATATACAACTCAAAAGATTGAGACACATTAGAATCCCATTTAGTCATTAATAATTGCACTAGTCCAATATCATTATCATATGAAAATGCTTTCCAGGCAAGGCCACTCTGGCTTGCAAGCTTCCAATCTTGTCAGGTAACAAAAGCAGCAGTGGTGTTAGTTTCACCCTTTCAGGCATCTGGTATAACTGAGCTAAGAGATGATATTGTCTCTCACTCTGAGCCCCTTCTGAGGTGTTAACATTGGATTTTCCTCATTATACAATCCACTGATTCATTCCTTTACCCTCAGATACTACTGCCCCTTCTCTCCATTTATACTCAAACTCTTCTACCTTTGGAAGGGACACGAGGTTCAGCTACTGTGCTGATCTAGATTGCCAAGAGCAATAATATTCTAGCAGGTACCTCCCCCTCAGTCCACGCATTCAGTTATGAAAGGTTACACAGATGTAGAACCACTGGGCTATTTTTACCACCAAGCAATATAGTGGCATTCACCGTTAACCTCAATTTCGCCAGATGAGGCAAAGGCACAACCCACCCTACCAGGCCCTTAGGAATTCTAACCCAAGTTTAAGAATACAGTTTCTTGCTTAGGAATCATCACTTATTTTCAGAACTTTGTATTTCTAACACTGGTCCTATGACCAGTGTATCATGCACAAAAGAAAAAAGCTGAGGTGATGTGAGGAAGAAAGGAAAAGTAGAGACATTACACAAGGACACTCCTCTGTCGGTAAGAACTGCATACTCATCCTGGCATCCTTCACCACCCTCTCATCCCTTCAGATCTACCAGAAAAAGAGGACTCGATCCAGTGGTGCCGCTCCATCAGCCCTACCTCATGTTGAGCAAAAGCACAATCTCAGGAACTTATGTAAGCCATACGTTCAGGTCTTTATCTCCCATTTTAAACAACCAATGTTTTAACTGACCATTCAATTCTCTATTAAAGTAGTACTCTGAAAAGGATCTCTCTCTGCCCATATGTTGAACATTATGGGTTGTGTATTCCTCGGTCTGAAGAAATCATGGTTAGCCATCCAAACTGTTACAATTATCTTCTGTTCCTGTTCTTTTATAGTATCGTGAGCATTTGCATCTACTGTCAGAGAAGCCAAGCCCAGTCCAGAGTCTGTTCTACTCCTGGGTTACAGCATCAGTCTCATTTTCTGGCTATATTCAAGGCCTTCCCAACAGGGAATCTGCCACCTAGCCATCTAACAGTCTCTATTGTGCTTGCAGGTATAAAGTTCTTACCGGCATTTTGTGCCTCAGAAGGTACAAGGGGATTAGGTCTAGATTCATTTGTCTTTGCATTACTGCATACCCCATATCCACTTATGTCATGGCCCCAGGTGGTCACCTCAAGCTAGCGCACAGGGATATTTGCTTGTTGATTCCAGTCGCCTTACAAACCTGAAAGAGGGTTCTTCTGATGAGCATCAACATGTCCTACTTTAATGCACGCTTCAAATTCCCACAGCGATTTCCAGAAGGCTGTGCCCCATATGGGCAGTCCTTTAAGAGGCCAGGTTTCTATTGTTCTTCTGCCTAGCCATATGACCAAGCCTTTGGCTACTGCCTGTCAGTAAAAACCTAAACATAGGGGCTTTTGCCACTGGTCAATTTTTCCATTACTGCTAAGAAAACAGGATGCAATTCAGCCCACCAAGCTAATTTGTCTTTACCTTTTCCATCAGAGTGGTGGCCTTCCAAACAGGATGGTGTCTGTTCACCTTGGAAATGCCACCCACAAACCAAGCAGCTCTTTGTTGGTCAGTTATAAGCTTATAGGACACTTGCCCAAGTGACAATAAAATCCAGCAGCTCCTCACACAGTTCCACAATCAGTCCTAGGGGGAAAGAGGCTCCCTACTCTTGAGTATCTCCTCCTTGCATTTCCATTTTGTTACAGAACTCTTCTGGGCACTGCCCTACCTACTGAAGTGTTTACCCAACATTATGCAAGACATCATGAGTATTTCAGTTTTCAAGATTATTTTTATGACTTCTAGTCACAGTGGCTGTTTCTTTTTTTTTTTTTTAATTTTTTTTTCAACCTTTATTTATTTTTGGGACAGAGAGAGACAGAGCATGAACGGGGGACGGGCAGAGAGAGAGGGAGACACAGAATCGGAAACAGGCTCCAGGCTCTGAGCCATCAGCCCAGAGCCTGACGCGGGACTCGAACTCACGGACAGTGAGATCGTGACCTGGCTGAAGTCGGACGCTTAACCGACTGCGCCACCCAGGCGCCCCTTCACAGTGGCTGTTTCAATTACTGTCCAATGGTAAGCCAATAATTGCCCTTAAAGTGGGAATTTTCTAGTCCAAAGTCCAGTAAGCCACTGCTGGGAGGCACTCACAGGCTTTTGCCATAAGCCCCAGTCTATGGTATACTACAAAACACTATACACAGAGAATTTGCCCATACCAGCACTTCAACTTCTATTCTACATTGTGTGGCCTTGGGCAATCTTACTGGCTCCCATTTAACATATCCAAATTAATATTGAAGGGTGGATTTACACGACTTGTTTTACAGTAATAGATAGAAGAAACATCTGCCAGGCATATCTCCCTAATACAATCAGGAAAAAGCCTGTTCAAACACACCAATCAATTCTCTCACAAACTTTTACCTGACATTCCTACCTATAGTCTCCATTCAGACCTTATTAATGGGTTTTGGTTTTACAATACTAGGAAAAGTGTTTCCCAAGCCAGACATAACTCATTCCCATAAAACATTCAGGTAAAGGAGACACAACTTCTTTACAAAAAGCCTTGTTTAAACTTCCCAACTTCCATAATCCTATCAACCCTTGCATGGTTTTGTTCTCTCAACAGCATCAAGGCTTTATCAATGGGTTTTGGTATTTGGTACCACAGTACAAGAAGTTCCCGTATCAAGGTATCCTGGGAACTTTTCTTCTCCACCTCCTGATCATTTTACTCACTCTTGTGCAAAAGGCGTTGGTCTTGCCCAGGGGTTAAGCCAAAAGACCCTGACCCTTTGTCAATTTAATCTATCTAACCAATGCCCCAAGCAATTGCTGGTCACATTACTCACTGTAATCTCTGCATTCAGATTTTTAAATTTCTCCAAACTGCGGAAAACAGAATAGACTTGTTTGGGGCCCTTTAACGTTGGGAGGACCAGAAAGATGTGCCTTTAGCTAGTGTTGTACCAAAAACTTTGTTTTAACCCCATCAATTGTCTGTTTTATTAATCCCACTTTTTTAAAGATTTATTTAACTAATTTCTACACCCAACATGGGACTCAAACTCACAATCCTGAGATCAAGAATTGCACACTCTTTCTACTGAGCCAGCCAGGCACCCCCATCCTATTTCTTAATAACCATCTAAAGCTTTCCATTCTGATGGATTGAGTCTGTGATTCTTCCCTTTCTTTTTCCTTTGTTTTGCTCCAAATGGTATTTGCTTTATTCACCTTCTTTCTTAAAAACTATTTAAAATTTTCCACCTTGGGGGTGTGTGGATGGCTCAGCCAGTTAAACGTCCAACTCTCAATCTCAGTTCAGGTTTCAATCTCAGGGTCATGAGTTCAAGCCCTGCACTGAGCTCCATGAGGACCGTGGGGTCTACTTAACAATAAGATAAAATTTTCCACCTTGCTAAGACCAGTCAGTCCCTCAGCTCTCTCCTTTGCCTTTCCTCGTTCTTTTGTTAATTAACCTAATGCTTTTTTAACATCTATAAAACCTGAGAGGGGAAGCTGAAAGAGCAAATACACAAGGCTTCCTCAAGTGTCCCTAGGTTTTGCAGCAGTTAAGGTGATATGGGGTGTTCATGTAAGAGTTCTCCAGGGCACCTAGGTGATTATCAGTTGAGTTTCTGACTGCTGACTTCAGCTCAGGTCATGATGCCAGGATTGTAGGATATAGGCCCGCACTGGGCTCCACACTGAGCATGAAGCCTGCTTAAGATTCTCTCTCCCTCTGCCCCTCTCACCCACTCACGTGCTTGCTCTCTCAAAAAAAAAAAGAGAGAGAGAGAGAGAGAGAGAGAGAGAGACTTTCCCTTAGCCACAACATTCACTATCAACTGAGTGACAGACATATTCAGCAGATGAATTATCCCAATTACTATAAAGATAATCCCACATAGCTTGTATATGAAACATACCATCTGCTTCATAGGGGATGTTCCACTTGGCATTTACAAGGCAAGGTGGGCAGTCCCCATTCTCAGGATAAATAAGACATTACACTGGCTTTTATCCAGTCCACCAAGCTGGCTGTTCCCTCAGGAATAACCTCCTTTGTGTCTGGATCACAAATACCTATCTGTGATTGTTCCATAGTGAGCTATAGATCCTGTCCTGAACCCAAACATGGTCTTCCACACTGCAGCATTTAAAACCAGAAACTACACCTGAGTTAATTACACTCACAATCCAGTTTAATAAAGGTTCTTCAGGAAGCGAGTGTTACTGATCCACAAAATAAAAACAACTCCTCATACAATATTCCCTGGTTTCAATAGTTTCCTGGCTTTGCCCTCCCCCTACACCAACAGCCTTCTTGATGACCAGAGGTCTTAGAGGCACTTTTTGTTGTCTTTGCATAATTTTTCCCCTGGGGGACAGCTTTGAGGCTAGTAACCAAAACTCATACTCGCTGAAATCTGACCTCGGTTTAGCATCAAGGTCTGACCCAGAATTCTAATTTCATTTTAGCTATTACAAATAACCATAACCAAAGGACTAAACATTTCACTTTTTCCTTATTAGCATCTATTTCCTTACACATCCAGTGAACCAAAGTGCTGGGAAATGGATCTATCTCTAAATTCCATTTGTAACTTTTACTTTGAGTATCTGGGAGCAGCACAACCTCTGCTCCATACCACAGGTGGACACAAAGCCACCTGGGAATCAACGGTTCTACATTCCCCATCCTTTTGCCCTTTCTCTTCCCAAACCAGATTTCCATAAGCCAGGGCCATTCTAGTAAATCTCACTTCTGTGACACCAATGTCTAAGAAGAACTCACTGTGTTAAAAGGCAAAAATATTCAACGACACTTGTTAACACCTCGTGAGGAAGACTTTATTCAAGGTGGTGCAGGTTATCTCTTCAGGTAGAGGGACTACTGCAATGACATTTTACAGTGACAGGAGACTGGGCTCAACTCCAAATACTGCATGGGCAAGTGGGAATTTATAGCTAAGGAGCAGGGTAGTCGGCCATAATCAGTGGATGGAAAGTCACTAAGAGGAAAAACAGGGATAAGGTAGGTGCTGGATAAATAGACCTAACTGCTTATTGCTGAAGATAAGCCAGGGAGATGAGACATCACCTGGAGGATGTCAGAAGATAAGGAACCTTATCACGTATCAAGGATAATCAGGTATCAAGGGTGAGGGCTTCTTGCTAAAATGACGTAGCAGGGCTCTTGCTAAAACTGCATTTTACAAGGACATAAACAAATGAGCCCAGAAGGTGGTTCAGGAGTCTAAAATTTGGCCAAAGAATCTCTGTCCCCTTTCTTGTTCAAGGAAAGAGGCATTCTCTCTTTCCTCTGAACAACAGAAGTCTATTTTTTTATCCAGTAGCCTTTTGTTCATTAAGGAACAAGTGAAGTTTCTGTTGGGACCTGGAATTAGAGGGTATCTATCTGCTCAATGATGCTAGTAGTCAGGCATTTAATGAGGGGAGTTTTCTACGAAAACACAGAAAAACAAAAAAATAATAGATTAGAAACCTAGTTTCTGAGTCCAGAGGTTAGCGAGTTGAGATTTTCCCACTTGAGCTCGAAGCAATTTTAAATGGAAGAGTGAAGGTGGCAATAACCATCTGAAGAATTTTCCTAGTTTGCAGCCTAAATGTCTCTGATGATGGCATTTGGTGTTCTGGTGAACCTTTGAATGGTCCATACAGCAGGAGGCACAGAAGCTGCCCACGTATGATATGCAGTAGTAATTCTTTTTTTTTTTTTTTAAGTTTATTTCAAGGACCCAGCTTCAGCTTGCAGGATTTCAGGAAAAGGGCAGTTTTAGTTCTCAGTGATACCAAGTCAGGAGGGTGGGAGAAAAACTGGAAACATTAGTTTGGAAAATTATAGCCAGATACTGCAGGAAACCAGAGTTGAGTATTTGGTAAGGACTTGCAAAATGTGCAAGACAGAACCAACAAGGGGTTTTGCACTGAATCAAAGAAAAAAAAAATTTCTATGGTCAACCTTTTAATTCTTCCTTACCTAAGAATTCTGGTCTCATTAGATTTGTCCTGATTATTTTACATAGGTGCACCAAGAATAGTGACTGACCACACAGCCTCTTTCTGAGTTTGCTTCGCTGGAACTTTTCATAAGGAAATCTCAGATTAAACATTTAAAAGCCTCTCGAGGTTAGGAAGCCAATCCAGGAAGTAGCCACCAGACTTTATCTTCTCATACCTATAGACAGGAGTAAATTCCTCTTTCCTCGAGGTCCCCAAGATATCCTGAGACTCTTCGGCCTGCAAGGAAGTGACCGTTCTTACTCACCTGTAAGACTGGGCACCCTGTAAGCCAGGTACCAGGCCAGTCTTCCCAAGAACACTGGCTCCATGAAGACAACCTTAGTCCCTTAAACCAGATTCTATCCATGTAACTCTCAAATATAATATTCCAGTCAAAACCTTGGTAATAAAACCAATGTTTCCAATTATATCCTGTTACAAGAACAAATTCTTACTCACCTTACACAAGTAACTACAGTATCGTGAAAGTAAGAGTATTCACTACAAGTTTCCAAATTCCAGAGGAATAAGGAGAAAAAGTAATTGTTTCATCTTTGTTCACAAAGGTATAATCAGATTGTTGTAAGCTGCAGACAGCTTAAGAGGAAAAAAAGTTCTTTAAATCTGAAAAACATTACAGAAGTAGTACTGTTTCAAAGAGTCATAATAATCCATCTTCATCAGGTCATTCAGTCCCACGTAATTCTTATTCTGCTTGATCTTGGGTTAGCAGTTTTATGACTCCATCAGCTTCTTCACTGGTTCTGGAAACTCTCAGTGCAATACATGATCTTAAAATTATTCAACCGATACCATTATGGAGCATTCCTGCCTGTCGCCTATTGGAAGTGCTCTCAGAGAGGAAGGAGAGTAAAACAACAACTTGTCACACAGTATTTTAACATACTAATTGGACACCAACTGTGAACTTCAAACATTCCTGGAATGCCAATATTAGTAACATGGATCCATACACAAATAACCTAAGAAGGTTTGTCATCATTTCTTATTTGACAATGCTTCCCATGTAATCATCTAACATTGCAAATAAACCTAATTAGTTTAAATCTCTCTTTTACAGGGTGAGCAACAAATCCCTTGAAAATTTTCAGAGACCTCTGGAATATCTCAAAGTTAGTTTGAGATCAAAGAAAAGTCCATTTGGGGGGCTCGTGAATGGCTCAGTCGGTTGAGAGTCCGACTTCGGCTCAGGTCATGATCTCACAGTTTCATGAGTTCGAGACCCACATCAGGCTCTCTGCTGTTGGCATGGACCATGCTTCAGATCCTCTTTCTCCCTTTCTCTCCGCCCCTCCCCTGTCTCTCCCTGTCTCTCTCTCTCTCTCTCTCTCTCTCTCAAAAATAAACAAATATTTTTTTAAATTCCACTTAGAATTTGATTTGGGGAAGTTGTCAAAAATGTCAAATGTTTTGAACACTTTAGATAACAGGTCACTGTGAATAATACTTATTCACTTAAAGTGGTAATTAAAAGATTTCAAAGGCAAATATAGGAAGCTACATAGTTGGAAAAAAATTTTTAGTTTTTGTAATACTGATAAGTCTCAATTTTTTAAAGTAATCAAAAACCTGATAAGCACAAGAAGCACAGAAAATAATTTTAATTGGACTTTAATTGGATTTTTAATTAAAATCTTTGTTTCCTAGGCAAATTACATAATAGGTGAAGGAAAATCTTTTTATAGTTTATTAATAAGAGTAGATCAATAATCCAAGAAAACTTTGACATTCTAGTTTTACATCAGTAATAAATCTATTTTATTTAACCTTAGCAACTTGAGCACACATAAAATTCCTGTTCTGCAAATCTATAACCATTTTTCTAATATCCATTCAGCTTTTGTCCTATATTTTTGCTTCTTTCTTACTGTGGAACAACCAGTCTGCCTTAGAATAAAATTACTTTTTTTCCCTAAACAAAAACACATTCTTCATACCTTGCATACTCTGCATACAAAGTTGTTTTGCTTTATTCTTACAGTTTCTAGTAGTTCTACCTACATGTACTGATCACAAGTTTTAACTATTAATAATCTTTCTTTTACAGAGAAAACTATGAAGTAGACAAGTACGGTCATGTATCAGTATTCTGTAGATTAGAAAATTTATGAATATACAATTTCACAATTGCTAGAAGCATGATTCCTCACAATATAATTTTTCAATGTGGCAAGCAACAGGTTTACTAAGAGATCCAACTATCTTAGTTTCTACACCACATAGAAACAAGATACCAAAAATACAAACCCAAACTTAGGTTCAGTAATAAATGTCTCAACAGTTTATCTTACTTAGAAATGACCTACATTTATTTTAGGCAGATAGTAACACCAAACTAAACTAGCCATCATCTCAAGCTATTTCCCTATTAACTATTTTTATAACATATGCATGGAAGGCAAGCATCACAAAAGTAAAAAACCGAGAAAGATTAAATATACAGTCTGTCCCCCCACCTTTTTTTTTTTTTAACTGCAGTGCTTAACATATATCAAGCACTTCATTTTTATTGTATGTTTTATTCTTAGTTTGGATTATAATTTTATAATCTTAAATACCTAGTAGAGATTACATAAGCTTGACTAGTAAGCTTAGGTAGAAGACAAATTATTTTCTGTATTATATTTAATGCTGACAACTCTGAAGACATGCCTGTTTTTATTTTACCAACGATTTTCAAAATAGCTTTATTTATAAAAAAAAATTATCCCAAATCATGTGAACTTAATTCAGGAATACTTAATTTATATAAGTGCCTATTTATCTCTAAGGCAGCTTGAATAGAGCTCCTTTTTAAGGGATTTTATAAAGTAATTTGGTAATACCATCCAAAGGTGTAAAAAATACAACACATCTACAAGATACATACATATATACATGTAAACACACATACATACAGACACAAATAGAGAGCT
Source organism: Acinonyx jubatus (assembly GCF_027475565.1). NCBI lineage: Eukaryota > Metazoa > Chordata > Mammalia > Carnivora > Felidae > Acinonyx > Acinonyx jubatus. The sequence continues at coordinate 95,003,867 of NC_069381.1, read as the reverse complement.
ATTGTTTTCAATCTAAAATTTTAGCCATGCATTAGTAAAACATAGTAATACAAATTCACTGGTTTATATAAAATAATTAGTTCTTGCCTTTTCTCCACTATTTTTTTTTAATTTTTTTGTTTATTTTTGAGAGAGAGAGGGAGAGAGAGTGCACTCATGCGGGAGTGAGGGGCAGAGAGAGAGGGAGACACAGGATCCGAAGCAGGCTCTAGGCTCTGAGCTGTCAGCACAGAGCCTGACGCAGGGCTCGAACTCATAAACCGTGAGATCATGACCTAAGCCATGCTCAGATGCTTAACCAACTGAGCAACTCAGGTGCCCACCACTTTCTATTTTTATACAAATTGTATTTCTGGAAAATGTCAGGCCATATTAATGTTACTTGTTTACCAATTGTGTAAAGACCACCTTTAACATTCCCTTGCAGGCACCTGGGTGGCTCAGTGAGTTAAACATCCAACTTTGGCTCAGGTCATGACCTCATGTTTGTGAGTTTAAGCCCCTCATCAGGCTCTGCGCTGAAGCTCGGAGCCTGCTTTGGACTTTCTGTCTCTCTCTCTCTCTCTATGCCATACCCCTGCAAGTGCATGCTCTCTCTCAAAAATAAATAAATAAACATTTTAAAAGAAAAAAAAAAAAAAGACCTTCCCTTGCACTGATATGTAATTTTATGGAGGCTGTGGACCAAATTTCAAGTGGGTGACCAAGGAAGACGTCTAGCAGCTGTCTGGATATCTCCAAAACCCATCCAACTGGCCAATTTCCAGTCTATTTCCAATTAGTCTTTTTCCTTTTCAGCTCAAGTAGTTGCTTTTGGGGGCCCCTAAGTCCCCTGAGAGTCCCCAGTGGAGGGCAAGGGGCCCAAAATTCAAGTGACTATAAAGACTGAAGTGGAAAAAGTTCTGACGGGGGTAGAGAGGAGGAAGGAATTTGGAAAGAGATCTAAGAAAGGATTCAACGGAACTGGAGGGAAGACTGAAGGTGGTAAAAGGAAGAAGGAGGAGCAACAATGGGAAGGGAGAGCTCTTTGAAAAGCCATTCTGGGGCCCAAAAGAGGCCAATGAAGTTCTGTATTATTCTCAGCAAAAGCATGCCAACAGGAATGGAAGTAGACAGCACTGGCAGAAAACATAGTTAGTAGGGGTTCAAGAAGAGTATTTGAGTCAACTGAGAAGTTCCCACAGAAGAGGCAGGATCCAACAAAGAAAATTATGAGGTGTTATAGAGAGCCAGGAAGACAGACTTCCAGTGCAAGGAGTTAAGGAAAAGAAAAAAAAAAGAAGAGATTTCCAGTCTAGAGAATCAGAGAATAATCCTCATTCAGGGAAAAAAGAGCCAGGAATAAGAGATTTACAGACTGATAGGCAGCTTTCAAACGAAGAAGCCTAGGACTCTAACCTAGCTTCTTACAAACAGCTGATTGCCTGGTACTCTAACTGAGCCTCTTACAGGGGACAAACATGGGACTCTAACCCAGTCTCCAGCCTGTGTTTATCTGGGACTCCATCCCATTTTCTAGGGTATACTCAGACTGTTAACAATCAAAATCTGTCCTTACCAGCTTCCACGGACATTTGTCCGGAGCAATGGTTCAGGAGTCGGACTCACCAATGGATCCCCGAACAATCAGTCAGGAGTGAAGATAAAGCTTTCAAAGGTACACACTTAGGGTCCTGGGTGAGAGGTCTGGGGGTCCAATGATGAATCTGATCCTATCCAGTTTGTGGCACCAAAACTGTTAAAAGGAAAAAAATATTCAATGATACTTGTTGAAGCATGGTAAGGAAGACTTTGGGGGATGGTGAGGCTATGAAATTTTGTAGTAGGGGAAGGAGATTGGACTCAACCCTGAACACTGCATGGGCAAGAGGGATCTTATAGCTAAGGTGAAGGGTGGAGTCAATGAATGGAAAACTATTAAGAGGAAACATGAGGGACTGGGGGGCTCCAACAGGATTCTTGCTGAAGAGAGGCCAGGGCAATCAGACATCACCTTTACGATGGTGTAGAAGGAGGAACCCAATTAGGTATCAAGGGGGAGTGCTTCTTGCTAAACTGACTTAGCAAGGTTCTTGCTAAAACCGCACTTTACAAGGATATGTACATATGGCCTAGGAAAGGTTCAGAAGCCTGATTAAAGCCTCAAGTGAAGAGCTTTTGTCACCTGTTTCTTCCTTTTATTCCACACATAATACTCCTGACACCAGACATGTGGGGGTTTTTTCTCCCACACCAACCAATTCTAGACACCAGCTGCAATTCAATCGAATTCTGACACTAACCGGAGTTACAGACCTCATGACCTAAGAGCTCAGTCTCATAAGACTGTCCCCCACTTCAGAAACCAATCACAAGAAGTGGGTCTCCATGTTACCTACAACTTGTCTGACTTGGTTACAATTGGGAGGTTCCCAAGACCCCCTCACTGATTGAATCACTTGCTAGAACAGTTCACAGAACTTCGGAAAACACTTACTTACGTTTACTGGTTTATTACATAAGACAGGATATGGTAAAGAACACAGATGAACAGCCAGACGAAGAGATACATAAGGTGAGATCTGGAAGGGTCTGGCACAGGAGTTTCTGTCCCTGTAAAGTTGGGGTGTGCCACTCTCTCAGCATGTAGACATGTTCACCATCCTTGGCTCTTCAAAGTCCACACTTTGGGGATTTTACGAAGGCTTAATCATACAGACACAAGCAATTATTAAGCCCCTCTCCCCTTCCAGGAGAATGGGGACAGGGCTGAAAGTTCCAAGCTTCTAATCATGGCTTGGTCTTTCTGGGGACTGACCCCATCTATCCAGGAACTTACCAAGAATCACCTCATTAAGCCAAAAGACACTCCTATCACCCAGGAAATACCAAGGGATTTAGGAGCCCTGTGTCAGGAATTAGTCAAAGACCTAAGGGTTAGAACAGAAGATGCTTGTAGAGCTCTTGTCATTTAGGAAATTACAAGTTTCAGGAACTCTGTACTAGGAACCAGGGACAGATACATGCATATTTCAAAAACCAAGATTAATGGATTTCATCTATAATCTTTTTGATGATGGCCACAAGTTTCAGCATTTGAGTCTGAATCACTTATGTATTTACAGCATTATGTCTACTTTGAACACTCAAAATTACATTAAAAAAAACCCCATGTGTACCTGGTGGTTTTATAGCTGAAAGCAATTACTGAAGATGTTACATTTCTCGGTTTAAAACAGCACAATGCCATCTTTTAATATTCCAAGAGTTGTTCTGCTAATGTAAGACTTCCATCCAATTACACTTCTACAACAGAATTGCTCTCCAAGGCATTTTACTTCAACTGAAAATGTCAATTTCATTATAGGACATTTAAAATTTGGGGATGTCATTTGGCTTTAGGAAATTTGTCTAGATTACACAGAAATCAAACCCAAACACAAACTAATTGTACCTTACATAAAACTATTCCCAATTATTGTTTACCTACCAATGGAGGATCTTAAAAGTAAGCCACATTTTTTTCAATTACAGCTAAATAAACTTGTGTTGGTTTTAAAGCTGCACCAGATAATCAGGTAGCTGTTCCAAGAATTTCTTAGAAAGAGGCACTTGCCACATTACAAAAATGCTGTGCTAGGTTCAATTCAGATTATGCTGCTCACCGTATCAATTTTTAAATTTAATCTGGGTCAACAGAACCAGAATTAGCTACAGATGCCACTATCATAAAAACAACAGAAACATCTTATTTTATGACAGATCTATGCTACTACGACAGTTGGTTACTTAAGTTACCTTAGTTTTCTCAAAGAATTCCTGAAATAGCTTTCCTTCCTATCTATCTTAACCTATTTGTAAATGTCTAATTACTTTAAACAACAGCGGAGAGATCTATTTGTATTCTACTTCCAAGGAAAATCCAAATAGTCCCTCATATTTTAATTGCACCTCAAACTATACTTTTTTGTGACACTTCTTTTAGAGAAGACTCTATTAGAAGTCTGTCAATTGATAAATTCGGTGCTCAGTTAGCAGCAGAGAAATAACTGTATGTTAGTGGTTAAAAAACCCCATAATTGCAGCATTTAATACCTACTGTTGCTCCTAATGCCACCAGGCTGACTCAGACTAATGAGCTCTCCAGGTGCCACTGTCTAACACAGGCCTGTCAAGATGAGCACACAGCAGTGGAGTCTCCAGAAGAATTAATCCAATCACTGTACTTGTTTGTCACGCATAAACAAAGAGAACTGATTTTTAGGTTCTTTGCCACAAAGAAATGCACTGAAAACAATTAAAGTAACACATGATTTGGGAAAGAATACTCCTTCCCTTCTTTACAGTGAGTCCTGAATTAGATTTTTAAAACGCTACTTATAAAGGTATTTGCTCAAAGTGTTGGATCTCCTAAGCCATGATGTTTTAACCCTGTTAAGCATCAAAACTATGGCACCAAATGTGCAAATGCGAACTAGGGACAAAAGGACCGTTCTTATGTCATTGGCGATCGTGGTTATCAAATCACGTACCTGGGGAGCATTCAAGTTGAGTTACACACTGGATGATGCAGCCCAAAGTGGGCGAGGATCCCCAACCATCCAGAGTCAAGGTCGGTGCCCAGGTCCAGTGAGCCCTTAACAATATCCCCTTTCCAACTCCTCCCCACTGCAGGAATCACAAACTCCCTGGCCCCAAGAATCTTAATTAACCCTGGTTTTCGTGCTAATTTTCATAACCTTAACTCCAGGGTTTTTAGGCTCCCACTCCACCTCAAAAAAGTTCACAACAGTATAATGGCATTTTTCTTCAGTACTTCAATTCGCAACCGCGACCTTCAACTGTGTCTCCCTCCTGTCCCCTTGGAGAGGGAGCTCCCTTTCCTTTGGATCCCCGCCCGGCAACTCTACTCACAGGCTGGCAGTGTCGGGGGGCAGCGGGCTCGACAGCGCCCTCCAGCTCGGCGCTGGTAGTTTCCTGCGACTGCAGTCCAGCAGAGGGATGCGGCAGGAGCAGGGCGCGGGGCAGAGACCTGCCCGAGCGGCCGGCAGCAAGAGGAAGACAGCCTGGGCAAGGAAGAGGAGCCGGGAAAGTGGTCCGGACCGACAATCCAGCAGCGGCTCCTCCCGGACGCCTTGGGGCGCCGGCGCCATTTTCCCCCCGACCTGGACCCAGCCGAGAAGAACCGCCAGCTAGAATAGACAGCTTGGCGGAGACGTTTGGTGGCTACGCTGCCACCCCAGGGCCCGGCTGTCGCCTGTACCCTCTAAAGGGAAAAGAGGGGCGGATACGGCGCAGCAGTGGGGGCGGCGGCCGAGGACACACGGCTGAAACCCTACGGACAACGCTCCTCCGCCCCGCCCCGCGACGCAACGTCTTCACGCACAAGAGCCAACCAATCGGTGCCACACAAAGAGGTCGCGTCGGGGGCGGGACTCCACGAGGAGGTGGAGCCAGTGACAGGGAGTTTCTTAAGGAGGACTTTAAGGTGTCCGTCACTTTGCAGCGCCTCACTGGGGTTCCGCCGCTGGTCCTCCACTGGAGGGCGTAGTGGCTCCTTAAGAGGAACAGCGGCTAAAGCTCTGCGAGTCCCAAGTCCTGATTTGAGGGATATCTACTATGGTAATAGAAAAGGATCTTTTTTCTGGACTCCAAGGGGAATGATAGAAGGGCTACCTTCCAACTTGCGAGCACTGAAAGGGCCCTGGAACTTCCACCTGGCATTGGCCTCCAGAGCCCAGCTGGGGCCACCGCTGCCCGCTCCTGCTTGTCTGCAGCTCCTGCAGTCCTGCAAGTGGGCGGCAACTCCTTTTAACTCGAAGCGTGTTATCACTACTGGTTGCTGGACCCCTAAGCTCCCGAAGGCAGAGGCCCTGTTTATTCATCTGTGTACCTCCAGCTTCTGTTTAGCTTGGAGTTTAAGAAATGTTGATGGGACTGCACCTGCAAGGCATGTCTCTAAGGAAGATACTCTTCTGTTTCAGCGAAGCTGTCCTATATCCTCACATTCAGAAAAGCAAGTCTGTGTGTCTATGTGTGTCTCTCTCTCCCTGCCTCTCCCCCACTCGTGCTTGCTCTCTTTCTCTCTCAAAAATAAATAAATGTTAAAAAAAAAAGAAAAATTCAACTGAGTAAATTTGAAGGTCTAGTTGGCTTTATACAACATTCATGAACGAGGATGCATCCCACCTAGCAAGTTAAAAAGAGCTCTGAGAAGCTGTACAAAATGGAAGGCTTTGTAGGCAGAAGTTAGCAGAAAAAAGAAGTTTCTAGCAAAAGGTCACCCTCCTTTGGGGGGAAAGTGGGATCTAACAGGCACATTACCTCACTAGTGCTGACTAGGTAATTCCAGACTGACTGATTAAAAGTCACAGTCCTGGGAGAGGTTGAAACTGAAATTAGGCTAGGTATTTAATCTTAGTTTGCTGATATGGGGCTTAGCACAAGTGACTCCATTTTGGATTTGTTATTTCTATTTCAACACCAGTTACCTGGAGACAGAGGCAGGCTGGCATTATTATAGGTTTTCTGACTTTTACGAATTAAAAGACTGAGCAGGTTAAAAAAAAAAAGTCAGAATGCCTAGGTCATACTGTTGCCCTAGAAAGTAACTGAAATCAATCTTCCCATGGCAGGTTTGGAGTCACAACTATGCTTTTAAAACCCTTTTTCCATTTTTAAAATTGAAATATTTCTTGGAATCAAAGACATATCCAATGCTCCAATCTAAACTAAACTTTTAAAACCAAGACTGCAGGGTGAAACTCACTCTTAGTCTCCCTTCCCTTCCCTGTCTGTTGAACATGCTTCACAACCTCCACTAAGAAATTGGGCATAGGCAGGAGTATCTTAGTACCTCTCTGGATTATAGTTTCAGAGCTTCTCTTTGGGCATGATAGAAAATCATGCTCTCTATCCTGTGTCCTCTCCAATAAATTGTACAGGTTACACCATCCAGGAGTCCCTCCCAGCCCTTAATTCCTCCTGCACATTATTTTTTACCAATCTTATATAGCACATATGTGCATCTTATATACCTCTGTATTCCCCATACAGGCTAGCACAGTACCTGGCATATAATAGACACTCAATAAATGTATGATATGTGAATAGATGATGACATTATTTTACTCCCTATTTGATAAAATGACCTAAATTTTTTTCGTTTTAAACTTTTAGTATGGAGGCGCCAGGGTGGCTCAGTTGGGTGAGCGTCCAACTCTTGACTTCAGCTCAGGTCATGATCTCATGGTTGGTGAGTTTGAGTCCCACATCGGGCTCTGTGCTGATGGTGTGGAGCCTGCTTGGGATTCTCCTTCTCCCCCTCTCTCTCTGCCCCTTCCCCACTCTCTCTCTCTCTCTCTTTCAAAATAAATAAACTTAAAAAAAGCTTTTAGTATGAATTTTTACTTTACAACAATAAAAAGAATCATAGAATAAGCCCATATGCCCAACTTTACTAAATATGTGTTTTTAATAAAGTTTAGTGACCTGTTTCCCATTAACAATGGAGTAAAGAGTTTTTATATTTATTGTCCTAAAACTGTCTAATTAATCCTTGGGTGCCAAGTACCTGAGCAGAGTTTTTAGAATTCAGTGTGCCCATAAGCTAAGAATACCCCAACTCCAGACTCCTAAAGAAAATGGCTCACTTTGGATCCCTTGTTGCAGATGTTTCTATAAACACCAGACTTTTGTATAAACAGCATCCCTTAAAATTTAGCTGCCCCATCTCCCCTTATCTCAGGACTTTGCTCTTTGCTAAGTCATAGCTAACTAATCTGGCCAATTCTGTTCTCCTAAACTAGAGATCCCAAAGTTACTCACACTTTCCCCTCTTTCTTTCCTCCCACATCCAGTCAGTCACTGGGCTCTATTGATTTCTCCTAAGGAGTGTCTGAGATCTTTCCCCACCTCTCCATCCACACTACTCTTGTCTCTATTCAGACTTTCCTCTCTCTATGGGTATTAATGCAATCACTTCTGAACTCATCTCCTGTCCTCCATTTCTCCCCTCTGTCAGAACTATTTTTTCCAAAGAATACTGATATAGGTATGTTGTTAGCTTCTCCCTACATAGAAACATTTGATCCTGGCTGGCTCAGTTAGTAAAGCATGTGACTCCTGATCTTGGGGTTGTGAGTTCACATTGGGTATAGAGATTACTTAAAAATAAAATCTTAAAAAAAATTTTTTTATGTCCCCAGTGGTTTTTATTTTGTTTTTGATATTTTCCCCCAATGTTTTATAATGAAAATGGATTATTTCAGAAAACAGGAAAAAATATTTTTTTAATTAATGACTTCCCATTGACTGTAATATCGAATTCCAAATTCTTGTTTCTACCATTGAAGATTCCACAGTTAGGGCCCAGACTAGCTACCTCCCACATTTCCCATTACCTCCTCACCATCTTCTCCATATTCCAGCCACAGGAAATTATTTTCCTTTCATAAATTGGGCCACGCATATCTATACTTACTTGTACATGCTGTTCCTTCTACAGGTTGTCCTTTCCCACTTTCTCTGGCTAGACATTTCTTACTCTCCTTCTATGTTCTCCCTCTTTAAAGATTTCTCTGACTATTCTAGACATTTAGTGGTTTCCACTTCCATTTGTCAACCACAGTCCATGGCATTCCTCTATATATTCATATATATTAATTACATCCCATTGTGCTGAAAATAACTTTTTCTGGTTGTCCTCCCGCTAAGTAAGAAATCCCCATACTCATTTTATCTCCCTGGTGCTAAGTGCAGTGTCAGGAATATAAGAGATTGTAAATGAATATTTGTTACTGAATAAATTATTGTTAACTTCACTACTTCTCATTATCTACAATAGCCAAATTATGGAAGCAGCCCAAGTGTCCATCTGGAGATGACTGGATGAATAAAATATGATGTGATATTATCATATGATACACACACACATATATATATACATATATAATGTTATTCATCCATAAAAAAGAATGAAATCTTTCCATTTGCAACAACATGGATGGAGCTGGAGAGTATAATGCTAAGCAAACAAATACCATATGATTTCATTCAAATGTGGAATTTAAGAAACAAAACAAATGAGCAAATGAAAAAAAAGAGAGAAAGGCAAACTAAGAAGCAGACTCTTAACTACAGAGAACAAACTGATGGTTACCAGAGGAGAGGGGGGAGGGGAATGGGTTAAATACATGATGCGGATTAAGGAGTGCACTTGCTGTGATGAGCACCGGGTGTTGCTTGGAAGTATTGAATCATTATATTGTACACCTAAAACTAACATTACATTGTACGTTAAATATACTGGGATTAAAATTAAAAGCTTAATTTTTAAAAAATGAAATAAAAAACTTCACTGCTTCTCTTACTGAATAAGCACAAATCTATTTAGAATGCATTTGTCTCCTTCCATCTCTTCCTTCCTCTATCTCCTTTTCCTGCAAAAGCAAAGAAGAAATAATAATAATTACTCATTGATGCAAAATATAAAGCCAGAAAAAAACAGATAAATTGAGCTTCATCAACATTAAAAACTTTTGTGTAGCAAAGGATCCTAGCAACAGAGTGAAAAGACAATGTTTGGGATGGGAGAAAGTATTTGTAAATCATGTATCTCATAAAGGGTTAATATCCAGAATGTATAAAGAACTCCTGCAATGCAATAATGCAAAAAAAAATTTTTTTTGAAAAATGGGCAAAGGACTTAGATACTTCTCCAAAGAAGATATACAGAGCACCTGGGTGGCTCAGTCGGTTGTGCATCCAACTTCAGCTCAGGTCATAATCTCACAAGTTCGGGGGTTTGAGCTCCGTGTCCGGACTCTGTGCTGACAGCTGAGAGCCTGGAGCCTGCTTCAGATTCTGTGTCTCCCTTTCTCTCTGACCCTCCCACACTCACGCTCTGTCTCTCTCAAAAATAAAATAAACATTAAAAAAAAAATTTGTTTTAAAGAAGATATACAATGGTCAATAAGCACATGAAAAAATGCTCAACATTCCTAATCATTAAGGAAATGCAAATCAAAACACAGTGAGATACCACTTCATACCCATCAGGATGGCTATTATAGAGTAAATAATAAATAAAAACATAAAATAACATAAAATAAAATAAAATAATAAAATAAATAAAGAGTGATATGAAATTGGAACTCTTGTGCACTGTTGGTGGGAATGTAAAATGGTGCAGCTACTATGGAAAATGGTATGGCATTTCCTCAAAAATATAAACAATAGAGGCACTTGCGTGGCTCAGTCGGTTAAGCATCTGACTTTTGATTTTAGCTCAGGTAATGATCTTGCAATTCATGGGTTCAAGCCCCACGATGGGCTCTGTGCTAACAGCTTGGAGTCCGCTTGGAATTCTCTGTCTCCCTCTCTCTCTGCCCCTTCCCTGCTCTCTCTCTCTCTCTGTCTCAAAAATAAATGAATATTTTTCTGGGTGCCTGGGTGGCTCAGTCAATTAAGCATCTGACTTCGGCTCAGGTCATGATCTCACGGCTTGGGAGTTTGAGTCCCGTGTCAGGCTCTGTGCCAACAGCTAAGAGCTTGGAGCCTACTTCGGATTCTGTGTCTCCCTCTTCCTTTGTCCCTCCCCCACTCATGCTCTGTCTCTCTCTGTCTCTCAAAAATAAATAAACATTTAAAAGAATTTTTTTAAATAAATAAATAAGTATTTTTAAAAGAAAAAAGATTATTCTTTAAAAAACAAAAAAAGCAAGGACTTGAAGACATATTTGCACACCCATGGTCATAGCAGCATTATTCACAGTAACCAAAAGGTGGAAGCAACCCAAGTGACCATCAACAGATGAATGGATAAAGAAAATGTATTATATACACTCAATGCAATATTATTCAGCCTTGAAAAGGAAGGGAATTCTGACACATGCTACAACATGGATGAAACTTGAAGACATACTAAGTGAAATAAAAACCAGTCACAAAAAAAATAAATATCATTAATTCCATTTACATGAGGTACCTAAAGTAGTCAAATTCATAGGGACAGAAAATAAAATGGTGGTTGTCAGAGGCTGCGGGGGAGGAGGAGATAGGGAGTTCTTGTTTAATAGATACTAAGTTTCAGTTGGGATGATGAAAAACTTCTGGAGATGGGTAGTGCTGATGGTCCCAAAACAACACAAATGTACCTAATGACACTGAACTGTGACTTAAAAATGGTTGAAATGGTCAATTTTATGTTATGTATATTTTACCACAATTTTTTTTAATCTAAAACCAGAAATTTAAGACTTCTCTTTGAGTCTTCCCTTTCCCTTTATTCTCCATCTGCTCCCAACTCTTACCCCATATCCAGTCCATCAGCAAATCTAAAATATACCTTAAAACTGACTGCTTCTTAGGAAAGAATATCCAATGGAAAAAAGACAGTCTCTTCAACAATGGTGTTGGGAAAACTGGACTGTGACATGCAGAAGAATGAAACTGGACCACTTTCTTACACCATATACAAAAATAAATTCAAAATAGATGAAAGACCTAAATGTGAGACAGGAAACCATCAGAATCCTAGAGGAGAACACAGACAGCAACCTCTTTGACCTCAGCTGCAGTAACTTCTTACTAGACATGCCTCTGGAGACAAGGGAAACAAAGCAAAAGTGAACTATTGGAACTTCTGTGCAGTAAAGGAAACGATCAACAAAACTAAAAGGCAACGTATGGAATGGACGAAGACATTTGCAAATGACACATTGAATAAAGGGCTAGTATCCAAAATCTATAAAGAACTTATCAAATTCAACACCCAAAAAATGAATAATCCTATTAAGAAACGGGCAGCAGATGGGGCACCTGGGTGACTCAGTTGGTTAAGCATCTGCCTTCAGCTCGGGTCACAGTCTCACGGTTCGTGAGTTCAAGTTCAGCATTGGGCTCTCTGCTGTCCATGCAGAGCTCGCTTCAGATCCTCTGTCTTCCTCTCTCTCTGCCCCTCCCCCACTTGCTCACTCTCTCTCTATCTCTCTCTTTCTCTCTCAAAAAGAAAAAAAAAATGGGCAGAAGACATTAACAGACATTTCTCCAGAGAAGACATGCAAATGGTTAACAAACACATGAAAAAATGTTCAACATCACTCATCATCAGGGAAATACAAATCAAAACCACAATAAGATACCACCTGACATTTGTCAGGATGACTAAAATTAACAACTCAGGAAACAACAGATGCTGTTGAGGATGTGAGGAAAGGGGAATCCTCTTACACTGTTGGTGGGAATGCCAACTGGTATAGCCACTCTGGAAAACTGTATCGAGATTCCTGAATAAACTAAAAATAAAACTACTCTACAACCCAGCAATTGCACCACTAAGTATTTATACAAAGGATGCAACAATACAGATTCAAAGGAGCGCATGCATTCCTATGTTTAGAGCAGCACTGTCAACAATAGACAAGTTATGGGAAGAGTCCAGATGTCCATCCACTGATGAATGGGTAAAGAAGATGTGGTATACATACACAATGGAGTATTACTCAGCCTTCATGAAGAATGAATCTTACCATTTGCAATGACATGGATGGAACTATAGGGTATTATGCTAAGTGAAATAAGTCAGAGAAAGAAAAATACCATATATAGAATTTAAGAAACGAGACAGAAGAACATAGGGGAAGGGAAGGAAAATAAAGTAAGATAAAAACAGAGAGGGAGACAAACCATAAAAGACTCTTAACTATAGAGAACTAATTGAGGGATGCTGGAGGGGAGGTGGGGGGGGATGAGTTAAATGGGTGATGGGCATTAATGAGGGCACTTGTTCTGATGAACACTGTGTGTTATATGTAAGTGATTAATAACTAAATTCTATTCCTGAAACCAATACTACATTATATGTTTACTAACTTGAACTTTTTAAAAAATGTTTTAATGTTTGTTTATTTTTGAGAGAGAGAGAGAAAGAGAGACAGTGTGAGTGGGGGAAGGGCAGAGAGAGGAAGACACAGAATCCAAAGTAGGCTCCAGGCTCTGAGCTGTCAGCACAGAGCCCAATGTGGGCTCAAACTCATGAACCACAAGATCATGACCTGAGATGAAGTCAGATGCTTAACCGACTGAGCCACCCAGGCACCTTTTAACTAATTTGAATTTAAATAAAATCTTGGAAGAAAAAAAACCTGACTGCTTTTCTCCATCTCTGTTATCGCCACACCAGCTCAAGGCACAAGCATGTCTGACCTATGCCACTTCAGTAGCCTCCTAACTGAACTCTTTTTTCCAACCTTATTCCCCTCAAAACCATCTGCACAGCAAACAGCATGAATGCACTCCTTAATAAGTAAATCAGAGTGCCAGCAACTTACTACATTATCAGATACAGTATGTATGTACATACATGTTATATGTATTACATATATCTTATAAATATAATGTATATCATATATTTTTTCATTTACTAAAATACCTGTATGGTTTTTCTTCTTTAACACATATATACACTATATGATATATAATATAGATCACATATGCCATAAGATATATGTAAATACCTACTATATGAGATATATATCATATATGTGTGTTAGACATAATATTCCGGACATATTACAGACATATTATAAATACTCTTTTCCAACTTGAGACACAATGAACTTCCTTAAGCTGATAAAAGATATTTACCAAAACCTGCAGCAAACATCATACTTAATATTAACATTAAAAATAAAATATAATTGGGGTACTGGGTGGCTCAATCAGTTAAGTGTCTGACTCAGTTTCAGTTCAGGTCATGATCTCACAGTTCCAGAGTTTAAATCCCCCTGCTTAGGATTCTCTCTCTCTCTCTCTCTCTCTCTCTCTCTCTCAAAATAAATAAATAAACTTTATTTAAAAAATACAAAATACAATATCCTAGGGGTGCCTGGCTGACTCAGTCGGTAGAGTGTTCAATTCTTGATTTCGGGGTTATGAGTTTGAGCCCCATGTTAGGTGTAGAGAATACTTTTTAAAAAGCTCTTTAAAAATGAAATATAATAGGGCTCAGTCAGTTGAGTGACCAACTCTTGATTTGGGCTCAGGTCATGATCTCACAGTTCATGACTTTGAGCCTGGCATTGGGCTCTCTCAAAATAAATAAATAAACTTTTAAAAAATGCAATATTAAAAAAATGCAATATAATATAAACATTAAAAATATTCATTATACTGGGACACTTGGGTGGTTTGGTCGGTTAAGCATCTGACTCTAGATCTCTGCTCAGGTCTTGATCTCAGGGTCATGAGTTCAAGCCCCATGTTGGGCTCCATGCTAGGTGTGTAGTCTACTTTTAAAAAAAGATAATTAGGGGTACCTAGGTAGCTGTATCTCAGTCCATTGAGCAACCAACTTCAGATCAGGTCATGATCTCACAGTTTGTGGGTTCCAGCCCCACACTGGGCTCTCTGCTGTCGGTGCAGAGCTCACTTGAGATCCTCTGACCCCTCTCTCTCTGTCCCTCCCTTGCTCTCTCTCTTTCTCTCTCTCAAAAATAAGTAAACATTAAAAAAATCTTTTTAAGCTAATTAAATATTTTTTAAATGTTTGTTTATTTATTTTGAGAGAGTATGCACACATGCACACACAAGCCAAGGAGGGGCAGAAAGACAGAATCCCAAGCAGGCTTCACGAGCTCCACACAAGGCTCCTTCTCATGAACCATGAGATCATGACCTGAGCCAAAATCAAGAGCCAGACACTTAACTGACTGAGCCACCCAGGCACCCCACTAATTAAATATTTCTTAAAATTCTCATTTTACATTTAGGTTAAAGACAAAGATGTCTATTACTGCTTCCATACAACAGAGTACTAGAGGTTGTACCGAGTGCAGAAGGAGGTCCTAACCAGTGCAAGCAAAGTTATCAAAGGTTTAAGGATTTTAAGAGAAGATACAAAACTACCCTTACACATACAGGATATGATTGAAGAAAAGCATCCAAAAGAATCTTCAAGTAAACTACTGGAATTATTAAAAAGACTTAACAAATCTCTGACTACAGGATCCACAAACTAAAATCAATTGTTAATGTAATAAATCAGCAATTATAAAATATAATTTTTAAAAGACAGCATGTGCAATAGCAATAAAAATTACAAGACATCTAGGATAGAACTAAAAGATACCACGATCAAACAAAGAAGTGCAAGAGAAAAAGCGTATGGAGAACATAATACAACATTATTGAGGGTCTCTTGGGTGGCTCAGTCGATTAAGCACCCAATTCTTGATTTTGGCACAGGTCATGATCTCATGGTTTGTGAGTTCAAGCGTGTCGGGCCCTGTGCTGACAGTGCAGGGCCTGCTTAAGATTCTGTCTCTTTTTCTCCCGCTGCCCCTCCCCTCCTTCTCTCTCTCTCAAAAATAAATAAATAAGCATTAAAAAAAAAACATTATTGAAAAGTATTTCTTAAAATGCCTAAGTAGCTGGAGAGTTATACTCTGCTTTTAGATTGGAAAAGTCATTACCATAAAGATATCAATTCTCCCAGATTGATTGTAGACTTAATGCAATCCTAGTAAAAATCCCAAATGTACATGGTATTGCAAGGGAAAAATACCAGCAGGAAATGTAGAAAAATTTGCTTTACCAGGTATCAAGTTAGATGTTAAGGGGCCACCTGGCTGTCTCAGTCAGAAGAAAGTGCAAGTCTTTACCTGGGGGTGATGAGTTTGAGTCCCACGTTGGGTGTAGAGATTACTAAAAAAATAAATAAATGTAAGAAAGAAAGAAAGAAAGAAAGAAAGAAAGAAAGAAAGAAAGAAAGAAAGAAAGAAAGAAAGAAAGAAAGAAAAAAGATAAGCATTAAAACTATAGTGATTAGGGGGCACCTGGGTGCCCCAGTCAGTTAAGTGTCTGACTTTGGCTCAGGTCATGGTCTTATGGTTCGTGGGTTCAAGCCCCGTGTCAGGCTCTGTGCTGACAGCTGGGGGCCTGGACCCTGCTTCAGATTCTGTGTCTCCCTCTCTCTCTCTGTCCTTCCCCTGCTCATGCTCTGTCTCTCTCTTTAAAAAATAAATAAACATTAAAAAAATTTAATGAAAATAAAATAAAACTATAATGGTAGTATGTAGTACTGCCACAGGGAAATTTAGGTAGATTTTTGGTACATTTCAGAGACTTAGCCATACATTTGATTTTTTGACCCAGGTAGAACTTCAGATCATTGGAGAAAGGATAGACTTTTTAATAAATGGAACGGAGATCATTAGATAATCATACAGGAAAAAAAATGAAACTGGATTCCTTCTCACACCATGTACAAAAATCAATTCAAGGCCTAATAATGAAAAGTAAAACCATGAAGCTTTCAGAAGAGAACAGTAAAGACTATCTTTTTCATTTTGGAATAGGGAAGGATATCTTAAAACAAACAAACAAAAATCATTCACCATAAAAGAAAACAATGATAAATATGAATACATCAAAATAAACTTCACAAAACATACATAAAAAAGATATTTACAACATAAATAACCAACAAACTATCCTGAATTTGCAAAGAATAACTGAGATAAGGCAAACAATCCAAAAGAAAAATGGGCGTAAAATTTTAAGGTGCACTTCAAAACAAACAAACAAACAAACAAATAGCCAAAAAGCACGTGAAATACTGTCTGAGCTCTTTATGTGTCAGGGAAGTGGAATATTAAAACCACAATGAAATAGCATTACACTTATCAGACTGATGAAAATTATAAAACCCGACAATCCCGAGTGTTGGTAAGAAAATGGAGCAATGACAGGAGCCTGGGTGGCTCAGTTGGTTGAGCAACCGACTTTGGTTCAGGTCATGATCTTGTGGTTCGCAAGTTTGAGCCCCACATCTAGCTCACTGCTGTCAGCAGAGCCCACTTGGGATCCTCTGTACCCCTCTTACTTCCTTCCCCCACTTGCACTCGCTTGCTCGCTCTCTCTCTCACTCTCTCAACAATAAATAAATAAACATTTAAATTTTTTCAAAAAAAAAGCAGAAAAGAAAATAGAGCAATGAGGTGTCTCATCAAAGACTAATGGGAATGGGAATTAGCACCATCACTTCAGAAAACAGCATGGGATTATCTAATAAAGCTGAAATGTACATGTATCATAAGGCAGCAATTCCACTTTTAGGTATACACTTTAGAGATAGGCATGCTTATGTACCTGGGCACATGCACCAAAATGTAGATGGCAGCCTTATTATAATTGCTCAACACTGGAAACAACCCAAACATAATATTGAGCCAATGATCCAAATTACTTTTTTAATATAAAGCTTACAAAGGAAATGTTATTGAGAGATGCATACATGGACAGTAAACTATAAAGAAAAGGTAATTATTCCTAGAAAAGCTAAGGGTGGTGACCTCTAATGCAGGAGGAGAATGATTGTGATTGGTAAGCAACATACAGGGAACTTCTGGAGTTCCAGCAATATTCTGTTTCTTGACCTGGAAGGTGGTTACATCGGTTTTGCTTGACAACCAAAATGTAGATTTCTATTTTTTACACTTTTACATATGTTATAGTGTGTCATAGAAAGGTTAAGACTGACAAATCTGTCAAAATGAATCCATAAGTGCAGCACAATTCCAAGAAAGAATTTTATGAAACTTGACAAGTTGATTCTAAAATTATAAAGAGCAAAGGTCCAAGAAGAACCAAGACTATCTTTATAAAAAAAACAGCTAAGTCAAGGAGCTGATTCTTCCAAACAATAAGACTTATAAAATACTACTCTAGTGATTAAGAAAGTGGGGAAGAGGTATAGGGATAAACAACAAGAAGAGAATACAGAGTCCAGAAATCAAGTCACGCCCACAGGGAGATTGATATAAGACACAGGTCACAATACAAACAACAAATATGCTGGAATGTAAAAAAATAAAAGAGATCCCTAGCTCACATTATAACAAACATAAAACCCTAATGGAATAAAGACCTTGGGTAGAGAAGGTAGACAGAAACTACTCTTTGCTCACCAAATCTACTCTCCTATTCTTCCATAATAATCACATTGCAGATAGGTCTCATAATGAAATCAATTTCTTACAATGGGATATAAGCAGAAATGCTGACTGCCAATTACAGCTCTGGAACTTGACATTAGGTATGCCCCCACCACACCCTCCTTCCCTTTCCTGCTGGTTGGAATTTGAATATGGCAGCAATTCAACTTTGATTATAACCATGGTGATATGCCCAAGGGGATGGCAGACTCACCAGATGGCATGAACCCGGGTCCCTGAATGTCTATGTTCAGCAAAGCCACCTCAGCAATCTTCGGGACTGTTTTGTGAAAGAATAAATGTATCTGTTCTTTAATGCACAGCATTTTGGGGTCTCTTTGTTATGGCATCTCAGCCTTCACTGACACAGAAATCTTTTGTAACCATGACTCAAAGAGCACCAACTAGATGGAAAAATGTCGATAAATCTGACTATATTAAAATGAAAAACATCCAAACCACAAAACACCATAAATCATGTGAAAATAGTAGCTATGAATGAAAGAAATTTATAATGCCTACCCAGAGTATGTAAAAAATTCCTCAGGGCTCCTGAGTGGCTCAGTCAGTTAAGCATCCAGCTCTTGATTTCGGCTCAGGTGGTGATCTCACAGTTTGTGAGATCTGAGATCGAGCCCCGTATTAGGCTCTGTACTGACAAAAGCATGGAGTCTGCTTGGGCTTCTCTCCCTCCCTCTCTCTCTTCCTCTCCCTGCTTGTGCTCTATCTTAAAAATAAATAAACATTAAAAAAAAAAATCCTCACTTCACTAGAGAAAAGATAAACAACCCAATAGAAAAACAAAGGAAAGAAATAAACATGAAATCACAGAATTAACCAAATGGCCAAATAAACATTATAAAAAATATTCAACTTTAATATTAATCAGATGAATGCAAATTAAAACTACCCCCCCAAAAATACCATTCACATCTAAAAATTGACAAATGTAACATAAATATTAAAGTCTAACAATACCAAATGTTGGCCATGAGCAACAGGAACTCTTATACCTTATTATTGCAGCAGCATAAATTAATATAACCACTTCAAAGAATAATTTGGATCTAGCAAAGTTGAAGATTCACACTACTATAATCCAGTAATTCCATTCATAGGTATATACCCTAGAGAAACTCTTTTTTAATTTATTTATTATTTAGTTTACATCCAAGTTAGTTAGCATATAGTACAACAATGATTTCAGGAGTAGATTCCTTAATGTCCCTTACCCATTTAGCCTATCCCCCCTCCCACAACCCCTCCAGCAACCCTCTGTTTGTTCTCTATATTTAAGAGTCTCTTATGTTTTGTCTCCCTCCTTGTTTTTATATTTTTTTGCTTCCCTTCCCTTATGCTCATATGTTTAGTATCTTAAATTCCTCATATGAGTAAAGTCATATGATATTTGTCTTTCTCTAATTTCACTTAGCATAATACCCTCCAGTTCCAACCATGTAGTTGGAAATGGCAAGATTTCATTCTTTTTGATTGTTGAGTAACACTCCATTGTATATATACACCACATCTTTATCCATTCATCTGTCAACGGACATTTGGGCTCTTTCCGTACTTTGGCTATTGTCGATAGTGCTGCTATAAACATGGGGGTGCATGTGTCCCTTTGAAACAGCACACCTGTATCCCTTGGATAAATGCCTAGTAGTGCAATTGCTGGGTCATAGGGTAGTTCTATTTTGAGTTTGTTGAGGACCTGCATACTGTTTTCCAGAGTGACTGCACCAGTTTGCATTCCCACCAACAGTGTAAAAAGATCCTCTTTCTCCACATCCTCGCCAACATAGGTTGTTGCCTGAGTTGTTAATGTTAGCCATTCCGACTGGTGTGAGGTGGTATCTCCATGTGGTTTTGATTTGTATTTCCCTGATGATGAGTGATGTTGGGCATTTTTTCATGTGTTCACCATCTGGCTGTCTTCTTTGGAGAAGTGTTTATTCATGTCTTTTGCCCATTTCTTCACTGGATTATTTGTTTTTTGGGTATTGAGTTTGGTAAGTTCTGTATAGATTTTGGATACTAACCCTTTATCTGATATGTCATTTGTAAATATCTTCTCCCATTCTGTTGGTTGCCTTTTAGTTTTGCTGATTGTTTTCTTCGCTATGCAGAAGCTTTTTATTTTGCTGAGGTCCCAGTAGTTCATTTTTGCTTTTGTTTCCCTTTCCTCCGGAGATGTGTTGAGTAAGAAGTTACTGTGGTCAAAGTGGTCAAAGTGGTTTTGTCTGCTTTCTCCTGGAGGATTTTGATGGCTTCCTGTCTTACGTTTAGGTCTTACATCCATTTTGAGTTTATTTTTGTGTATGATGTAAGAAAGTGGTCCAGGTTCATTCTTCTGCATGTTGCTCTCCAGTTTTCCCAGCACCACTTGCTGAAGAGACTGTCTTTATTCCATTGGACATTCTTTCCTACTTTGTCAAAGATTAGTTGGCCATACGTTTGTGGGACCATTTCTGGGTTCTCTATTCTGTTCCATTGATCTGAGTGTCTGTTTTTGTGCCAGTACCATACTGTCTTGATGATTACAGCTTTGTATTACGTCTTGAAGTCCGGGAGTGTGATGCCTCTGGCTTCAGTTTTCTTTTTCAAGATTTCTTTGGCTATTCAGGGTCTTTTCTGGTTCCATACAAATTTTAGGATTGTTTGTCCTAGCTCTGTGAAGAATGCTGGTGTTATTTTGATAGGGATTGCTATCCTAGAGAAACTCTTATACATCGACATACTTGAGTGTTAATTGCAGGATTATTTATAATAGTTGAAAGTTGAATGTTAACTAACTATAATTTAGTTTTTAATGTCTATTTTTGAGAGAGAGAGAGAGAGAGAGAGTGGGGAGGGGGAAAGAGAGAGGGGGACAGATGATCTGAAGCAGGCTCCACACCAATAGCAGCGAGCCCAATGCGGGGCTCAGTTCTCACAAACCGTGAAATCATGACCTGAGCTGAAGGCGGATGCTCAGTTGACTGAGCCACCCAGGCACCCCTTAACTAACTAGAATTCAAATAAAAATTTGGGGAAAAAAAGGAAATTGGATCAATCTAAAAGTCCACCAACAAAAAAATAGATGTAGTAGCACCTAAAATAAATCTCAAAACTTAATGACGAATGAAAAAAGCAAACTGCCAGCAGATATGTCTGGTATGTCCAAAATACACAAAGTTTAAAATATGCAAAAAATTATATGTAGTAAATATGTAATAAAAGCATGCATGTAAATGGTAAACACCAAATTCAAGAATGTTGTGGCCTCTGTAGAGAAAAGGTGGGGAATGGGTTCTCATGTGTGTGCGTGTGCATGCACGTGTGTGCATGTGTGTGTGTGTGGTATGTGGGTGAGCACATGCTTAGGATTGTTTTTATAGGGGAAGAAATCAACCTCTTCATGTGGGCCTCCAGAGAGGGAAGCAAAACTCCATGAAAGCCCCTTTTTATATTCCTATGGGCTTGTAAACAGTCCTATTTACAATTCTGCTTGAATTTAGTCTCCTTCCCTATACTGTGATTTTTTTAAAGGTATCTTCAAACATACAGTAATGGTCCTTAAATTTCAGCAGGTATCAGAATCGCTTGAAGGGCTTGTTAATAAACAAATTGTTGGGCTGGCTCCCAGAATTTCTAATTCTGTAGGCCTGGGGTAATGCTGAAGAATCTGTATTTCTAACAAGTTCCCAGGTGATGATGATGCAGCTGGCCCATAGACTATATTTTGAGAACCACACTCGGAGACCTACCGTGAAGTCTATTATACACAGCACGTGTGTTTTTGTGGTTGTGGGGAATTAGACAAAGAAGTGAAAGAAAACGTATCCCTCTCCACATTCAGCTTGGGCTAAGGCCAGCATAGAAGCTCATAATTCTGGGTGGCAAATAGAAGTGCTGATAGGGCAGCAGGTGAGAGCCAGGTGTCAGCACAATGACTTTGATAGGAATCCCGTTTCCCCTAAATGTATGCCTGAACAGGTATGAATGATATAACTGGCTGGGGAAATAACTTCCCATCAAACCATGCCCCCTACCCTCCCCTGTCCTCAGCATAAACTCCAGTTTCACACCATAGGATGTCAGGGAGGAGGCTGTGAATGCTGACTCCATTGTGTACCTAGCAAACCAACCTGTCCCCGGGCTGCTGGAGCTTCTGAGCTAACCCAATAGTCCCATCTTCTTGTTTTCAGCTAGCTGGGCCACTCCCCAGGTCTGGTCCTTTATCTTTCCAAGGCCGGGGAGGTGGGGGACTGCTCTCACTAGGGATGAGACACTTGTGATGGTTTAATGGGCTCTTGGGAACCTCAGGGCTTGGTTATTCTCAGCAATCAGCAGGAGCAGTCGTGCGTTTCTGGGCCCTCCAGCATCAGCTTCACTCGGCTCACCAGCCTTCCAGGACTGGAATGTACCCACAAACTCTTTAGCTTACTAAAAGCCCAAGGAAATTGTGTGCGTGCCTGCATTGTGTGTGTGTGTGTGTGTGTGTGTGTGTGTGTGTGTGTGTACATGTTCAAGGGGGAGCTGAAGGCCAGTGCGTGGAAAGCCAGAGGCCTCAGGCCAGAACCTTCCAGCCCATAAATGGGACCCTGGTGATGTGCCAAACAGCCAGACTCTCATTCTGGATAATGAAGTTCTCACTGATTATCCTGTTGATGTTCTACGAGACTGGGGCCCAGGGAGGTCCATCTCCTGCCAACCCCAGGTCCTTGTTCCACTCCCCTCTGGAAATGAGGGTGCCCCACAATTCACTTCCCCAGCATAATGGCGCATCCACAAGGGACGCGGGTCCTGGGGCTGAACTGAAGTGACAGCAACAGTTTATTAATTGGACTAATGAGAGGCCTAGGCAGGGAGACAAGGAGAAGCTGGAAGAGCGAGAAAGGAGATGAAGACGGAACACCTTACAGGACAGGATTTCAGGAGTAGATATGGGATCAGAACCTGTTCATTCTCTGAGCCTTTGGGGACTGGGCAGCCAGGGGTTTAGAACTGGTTTTGCAAAACTCCTATGTTTTACAGGAAACATGCCAATTTTTCATCAGCAAACTGTAAACGCCCCCATTTCCTGAATGCCTGTGTCCAGGCACCTTACTGTTTTGTGTGCATGATGCCAGCTCATCTTTACAAGATTCCATATGAGATGGGAATCCTTATATCCATTTTGCCTGGGAGAAAACGGAAGCCCAATGAGGTTTGCTCAAAGTCACACGTGTAATAAATAACAGAGCCCAAATTCTGAACCACTGCCATTGTGGGATGTGAGTGCTAATGAGACCCATACAGGTCACACTGACTGACCCTTCCTCTTTCCAAACGGACAGTACGAAGCCCTTTATAAGTCGCAGCACCTCCAACCCTATAAGGCACCAAGTTTATTTTCCCTGTCTTACAGATGAGGAAGTTTAGGTTCAGAGAGGTGAAGTAATTTCCCTATGGCCACACAGCCAGGAAGTGTCAGAGCAGGGATTTGCTATCATCTACCAGGAACTCTCACCTTATTTCCTTGCCTTCCTTAATCTCTCTTTTCCCTGAGCTCTTTCCAGCATCCTGCATAAGAGAAGGCAAGCTGCCCGAATGGTGGGGAGGTTTATTTTGCTGTAGAAGAGGCTCCAGTTTCACGGAGGGGGTCAGGATCGCCATGAGATTACGTAGCCAAAGCCGTAAGCAAGTGTGGAGGACAAGTCATCAGGACCTGAGACTGGAGGCTTGTAAAGGCTTGTTAATGCAGGCAAGTGCAAAGGTTCCTCCAGGGCAACCTAAAGCTGGCTCGTTCCCCTCTCCAGGAAGAGGCTTGAGGAGTTATTAATAGCATGAAGTTCTCCTCAATGTTGTAAGATTTAAAAAAATTTTTTTTTCTGTCAATGAGGCCAATGAGGGAAGCTGCTTCACAGGCTGCTGTGTCCTTCCTGTTTGTCATCAGGAAGCAGTTCCAGCTGACCAGCCACCAGGAACCTGCTGCTTAAGCAGCTGGTAATGGACTGCGAAGCAGCACAGCACGAGGAGGGCCAGCACGAGGAGGGCCTGCCAGGCAAGGGTCAGCACCCTCCCGGGACCGCTGGGCCTGCCTGCAGAGAGGAGCCAAGGATTAAGAACACAGGAGCACCGCTGATGTGTGCACATCTAGCTATCCTCTGCATTTCTCTCTCTCTCTCTCTCTCTCTCTCTCTCTCTTTTTTTGCAAAAAATGCCTGTAGGCAAAAGTTCAAATCACCCAGAAGAATATAAAGTAAAAAGCGAAACTTCGCCTCCCAGACACTGCCACCCGCCAGGGATAACCACTGCTATTCGTTATCTATCTTTTCTATCTTTTTCTGCTAAATCTTAGTATAAATATGAGCTTACATTTTTAAATTTTGTATTTATCACAAAATGGGATCGCTATGGGGAGCCTGGGTGGCTCAGTTGGCTAAACGTCTGACTTCAGCTCAGGTCATGATCTGGCAGTCTGTGAGTCTGAGCCCTGAGTCGCACTCTGTGCTGACAGCTCAGAGCCTGGAGCCTGCTTCGGATTCTGTCTCCCTCTCTCTGCCCCTCCCCCACTCGCTCTCCCTCTCTCTCCAAAATAAATAAACATTTAAAAAAAATGGGATTGCTAGACTGATCTCCAATGTAAGGAGTAGGTCTCCAAAATGTTAGTGCAATTTACATCTCAAATGTGTATAAAAAGGCCCATTTCCTTCCATCTGAGCCAACGGTGACTTCCTTTATAGTAAAACAACATGGCACTATGTAAATTGTAAAACTCATAAAAATGCCTCTCCCACTGTTTCCCTTTCCTCTGTCCTTTCCTCTGCTTTCTATTAAATTCACGACCTCTGATCCATGCATATTATACAGAATCCAAAGGTTTGTCAGTAGATGAGAAAGCAAGGGGAGGGGGACCTCACGGCTCATCACTGGGAGACACAGAAACTCTGTATTACTCTGTAAAAGATGATGCCAACCCATCATATGTATTTACAGCTCATTAGCCAGCAAAATATGTACGCCCAAGACTCCTTGCTGCATTTGGGATCCCATTTGATCCTCAGATAATCATGCAGTTAGAAAAAGCAAGCATTGGGGCACCTGGGTGGCTCCGTCAGTTAAGTGTCCGACTTCGGCTCAGGTCATGATCTCACGGTTTGTGAGTTCGATGACGGGCTCTGTGCTGACAGCTCAGAGCCTGGAGCCTGCTTCAGATTCTGTGTCTCCCTCTCTCTCTGACCCTTCCCCCCTCACGTTGTGTCTTTCTCTCTCTCTCTCTCACTCTCTCTCTCAAAAATAAATAAACATTAAAAAAATTAAGAAAAGAAAAGCAAGCATCATTTTCCCATTTTAGAGATGAGAAAAAGGAATTAAAAAATTTAGGTTGATTTGCCTAAAGTCACAGTGCTAGTCCTGTTCTCTCCCTTACACAATATCGACTTTTATATGTGTATGAAATATAGGTGTGTGTACAGATATAAACACCAAATGCACAGTGTGTAATTTGTGAACACATATTTAGGTCACACCCCATTTTATACCTACAGATATACACTGGGTGTAATCTGTGTGTGTGTAATACAAGGTATATAAAACGTGGTAGGTGGCATAAGAGACACTAAAAGGTGGCTTAAAAATAAAACCCACCCAAATGTCACCTGGCAGGGCCTGACAAAAAAATGTATCAGGGCCTAAAAACGGTTGGGAAATGAACCATAAATGAGATCTCTCATACTCATGGCTCCAAACAATGTATAACAGGTTAAGTGCATGGAACTGTGGAGTCGGATCTACCTGGGTTCAAGTCCTATTTTAACCACATCCTAGATGCAGGACCTTGGACAACTAAGCTAAGTTCTCTGGGTCTCAGTTTTCTCACCTGTGAAAAAGAGATATTATTCTCTATCTCAATAAGATGGTTGAGTGGATACAATGAGATAATGCATGTAAAACACCTTGCAATGTGCAAGGAACATGTAAATCTGAATTAGTGTTAGTTATTACTAATTTTTATTATGTTTGCCTATATTCTTCTTATTTGTTTATATTCACCCCACTTCAGCTGTACATAAAACCGAACCTGAGACTGGAGAAGTGGCCTTAATAAAAGATAACAGCAGTGGTTCTCAGCTCTGGCTGTCCACTAGAATCATCTGGTGAGCTGAAAACACAATACTGATGTCTCGGCCAATGAACTCAGAATCTCTGAGGGTGTTAGGAATCACTGGATTAAATAGAGGTTGCCGGGAGTATGAAGTTTGGGGGGGGGCACTAACAACGATGAAGGAGGTTATGTGAAAACCAAGGCTTTAACTGAGCGAGTCCTCTGAACCTCTAATACCTGACTGCCGAAGATGGCTGATCATTGACCCCTTTTCACTTTTCCAGTAGTCCTGTTTTATTTACGTTTGGAAGTCTGTGTGGCCCTAGGGAAGACAACTCTTTTCCTGACTTCAGAGGTCAAGCAGTAGACCCCTGAAAGCTAAGGTAATCACTGCATTTTATCCACTGCCACTATGATTGATTTAAAGGGTGCATGTGACCAAAGCTGTTGTAATCAGGGTGACTCTCAGACAAAGAGAAAGATGCTCTCTTTCCTGCTGAGTGTGAATGAGAAAGCAGGTAGCCCTGGGAGCTGTGTTAAGTCATCCTGGGACCCCAAAGGGAGTCAGCTTTCTTAAGAAGAGAGCAGGGAAGAAGAGAAAGGCATTGTTTTTGCTGCTAGATCGAGCCTCACCTGAAACTAGCCGCCTCTGGACTTTCTAACATCATGAGCTGATAAATTCCTTATGCAACTCGATTTTTCTCTCAGTTGCAGCTAAAGGCATCCCAACAGAGTACCTCTCATGTGGGTAGCAATAACAATGGACAAGCGAGCCTATGTGGTGTTCTTTCTATTTCACAGGAAAATAGCTAGTATTTTGCTAGGGCCGCTTCCTGCCCCTTCTAGAACCAACAGCCCAAGCAAAAACAAATCAACGATAAACAGAGCTAGGCAGAACCAGCTTGAGCTCAGGGGTTTTTGAAACTGTGGCAAAAGTCTCAGGCTCTCCTCATTAACTTGTCGAGGTGAGTTAAACCAGAATGGTTGCCATAGCCCTGACCCTGTTACTCTGCTCACCCACCTCCTGTGGCACCTCAGCTCCTGGCAAAGCCTCTCAAAGCTGCTTCCACTCTCACCTCCTGCTGCACCACCCTTTTCTCATTTCAAACTATTGCTTTTCTCCAAACCCGATATGCCTTCAGGTTTCATTTTCCATTGCCTTTTGTGCCTGCAGTTCCCTTTACCTGCCATACTCTTTCCCCCTTCTCTCCGTGGAGGATCCCACCTATCCCTCAAGGTCCAGCTTAAATGCCACTTTGCCTATTTTCCCCAAGGCAAGGCAGGGAGCCTTCCTTAGTCCTTTCGTGGTACCTCATACGCACCTTCGTTATAGTGCTTTTCACATGCTGGAGTCAATGGTCTCTGTGCCAATCTCCTCCACCAGATCATGGGTGCTTCAAGAGCAGGGACTCTACCTCTTTCATTTCAGTATCCTTAGAGAGGCAGTATAAAGTCATGGTTAAGTACACTGGTTCTGGAGGAAGGCTGCCTAGATTAAAATCCTAGCTCTACTACTTATTAACTCTATTACCTTGGGTAACAGATTCAGTTTGACTCAATGTCCTTACCCATAAAATGACGGTTAAAAATAATATCCGTATCCTAGATGGCTGTGAGGACTAAAGGAGATACTGTATCTAAAGTCCTCAGGCAGAATGCTTTGCACAGGTTAGCGGAGACAGTGGGGCTTATAACCGACAACATAGACGATTAGTACCCATCCTGGTGGCTTTCGTGTTTTAAGTACTAAGTACGTGTTGTTAACAGTGAACAATAACCAGATTTCTTAACCTAAAGACCTCTCATTTAATCCCAGGGCGGCAGAATGTTATTCTCTGATTACTGCTGAGTCCCAAAGACTTTGACCCCAAGGAAAGAGGAACGTGAGGAATGCTCTTGAGAGGACTTACAGCTCAGCCTTTAAGGTTCTCAGTAACGAGGTCACCCCTGCACAGTTTCTTAAAGCAGCCTGTTTTGTTCCGTACGCAAGAATTTTGAGCAGTTTTTCCAAACCCATTAATTTCTAGGCTCAAAATGGCCTGGATTTTTTGTTCGTGTGAACAGTTTTATCTTTAACACGTTTTGTTTCAGGGGTGCCTGGCTGGCTCAGTAGGTGGAGCATGTGACTCTTGATCTCGGGGTCATGGCTTTGAGCCCCATGTTGGGTATAGAGATTACTTGAAAATAAAAAATCTTAAAAAAAAATAAAAATAAACATTTTGTTTTGCTTTTTTTTTCATAAAATTTGAACAGCACGCAAAGGAAAAACAAACTCATCCCTTCCCCAATCCTAACCTTAGAGCTAATTGCCGCTTCCAGTTTCCTGTATGTCCTTCCATGCAGTTTCTTCTTTTCATGTCAGCTTTATTGAGGTATAACAGACATATCACAAAATGCCTATGTTTAAAGTGTATATAGCCTGGTGAGTTGTGACACGTGTGCAACCACCACCACGACCAAGAGAATGTATGTCATTACTCCCGAAAGCCTCCACACACTCCTTTGTAATCCGCCCCTCCCTCCACCACGCTCCAGCCCTATCCACAGGCAGCCACTGATCTGTCTTGTCACTAGAGATTAGTTTACATATTCTAGAATTTTATATAAATTAAATAGCATATAGCACAACAGGGACTCTTTCTTTGTCTACCTTCTTCCAACTTTCAAGAACCATCATGCTTTTGTGTGTATGCACATTTCATTCTTTTTTATTACTGTGTAATACTCCATGTTATTATGTTTATCCATTCATTACTGTTGGACATTTGAGCCATTTCCAGTTTTTATCTTTTACAAATAAAACTGCTCTGAATGTTTGCAGACAGGTCTGTGAAGACATATCATGCAGTCTGATTTGAATAATTATTGAAACAATAGCAACAGCTATGAGTGACTAAGGGGGGACAAAATGGAATGAGTGGCTCAAAAAAAGAAAAAAAGAAAGTGTGCACACGCGTGTGCCTGTGTGCATGTGTGTGTGTGCTCTGAGTGCTGTATGTGTATGTGTCTGTGCTCTGGGTGCTGGAATATAGGGGTGACCAAAGTTTCTGTCCTCAGAAATGATAGTGGTAATGTGAGCTGTTTCTTTCAAGTATGTGTAGCTAACAGTTGTATAAAATCTTAAATATCAAATCACCCAAATATTTACAAATAGGAATCATTGAGTTTATTGCAAACTTAGATTTACCAGTCCAAATTCCCACCTAGTACAGACCCGACTCAAATGTCATCACCTCTGGACAGGAATCCAGAGAGTCACCAGCTATCTCGAAAACATTTTGCAAAAATCTGAAACACTGAGAAGAACTTCTTGAGGACAGAAACTTTGGTCAGTGCCATATTCCAGCACCCAGAGCACAGACACACACACACATACGCACACACACACGCACACGTGTGCGCACACACTTTTTCTTTCTTTCTTTTTTTCTTTCTTTCTTTCTTTCTTTCTTTCTTTCTTTCTTTCTTTTGAGCAGCTCATTCCATTTTGGACAATTCTAATGATTACAAAGTCTTTCTTTATGTGAAGCAGATACTGATCAAACTTTTTGTCCTAATTATGCTCTCTAGAATCACATTTTCCATACAAAATAAAAAAAATATTTGAAAATGCAGACCCGGAATCTTTAACCACTTGTGTTAAGGCACAGTTTAAGTTAGGATCATACTGACTTGGTCATTCTTCTGGAAGGTAGCATCCATAGTGGCTAAGCATAAAGGCGGAGAAGTCTGCCAGACTGTGTTCAAAACTTAATTATAGCTGTATGATTTGGGGCAAATCTTATTATGTCCCAGTTCCCCATTTGTGAAATGAGAGTAGTAATAGCTATCATACAAGACTATTTCAAGAATAATTGAGAAAATGTATACTGAAGCCCCTTGAACAGTGTTATCATCATTGAATATCCCCCTGGTTTTTTAAGGATCCTTCCATAGAATGGCATAGCTCACCGAATTATATACAGATGTAACCACCCAGGGAAGAGTTCTTTAAGTTTTTGTTTTTGTTTGTTTGTTCATTTGTTTTTAGCAGTTATAGTAAAAATAATGAAGACCACCTTGCCAGCCCATAGTTTTTCATAGGATATTCTTTTGAGCCATTATCCAAAAGCTCATACCTGTTCAATCTAGCCCTAGACTTGATTGTAGGATTAAATAATATTCTTGTTGGTTTGAGGTAATGATTCCAAAATAAGAAGATCATTATTAATCTTGACTCTGTTATTTAACTCATTACATATTGCTCCCAAATTTGTCATCTAGAAATTTAATAAAAATGCTTTCTTAAGTCCTCGACACCATGCAGGACAGTTTTAAAGGCCCTGAATCAGTTCACATTGACATGAGTGATTTAACCCATGTAACCCAGCAAACCATATTAGAATCTTGTCACATTTTTCATCATTTCTATAGTGACATCAACTGACTCTGTAAACATCTTGCTAAAACCAGGATAAGGTTAACTATTACTTATCCTTAATTTACGTATCTGGTAATTTTATCATAAAATAAAATATAATTTGACATGAAACATTCCGAGAAAACTCAAACTCATTCCAGGTGTCAACAACTTTCTTTATGAAGTATCCACAGAACATTTAATATACTATTTAATATACTACTAGTGTATTTAATATACTATTTTGGGATTTTTTTTTTCCTGTGAACAACATCCTACTTCCTGGTATGAGTTTCTGGAATCTGCCCTTCTCCCATTTATGAAATGTATGATGTTTTCCATCCTCCTGACACCCTTTTATTTTCACCACAATGTCTCAAGAATATTTAAAGTTAAAATGTGTATATCTTTATGCTTAAAGATAGAAAATTGCTGGTAGATTCATGATCCCATCCACAAATCATTTTACTACTATGGAGTATAACTCTCTGGGCCCAGAGATTTGAAGGGAAGTATGTATGTATGTATGTATGTGTTTTTGTTTTTTTTTATTTTAAGTAGGCTCTATACCCAACATGGGGATTGAACTTACTATCCTAAGATCAAGAGTCACATGCCCTATGGACTGAGCCAGACTGGTGCCCCTTGGGAGGCATTTTTAAAAAGTTCATTTACCATCTCCTTACTCTCTCCGACTCCAATTTCTTCTTAGCATTGACCTTCAAGTCTTTTACTTGCTATGTTAATGCCCTTTTACTCTGCAGTGACCAGAGTTTTGTCCTCAGGGCTTCTTTAGTTTGCAAAAGAAAAATAGAAAACAAACAAATAAAAATCAGTCCTGGCACACATTCCTTTTTGTTGTATCTCTCTATATAACAAATTTGATCATTTAAAATTTATTCACCAGGTATTTCATGTATAACTTTTTGTAACTTTGAATAACTGGAATTTAAATTAAAAATAGCATATTAATATCTAGTGATGTTTCAAAATATATTAACCATGAGTGACTATAGGAAAATTATTTGCCCTCTCTCTATCTCAGTTTCTTCATCCATAACAATGGAATAATGACCCTCACGCACTATCAGTAGAAATGTAAGTTGTGGGGGCGCCTGGGTGGCTCAGTTGGTGAAGTGTCCAACTCTTGATCTCAGCTCAGGTCGTGATATCTCAAGGTTCGTGAGATCGAGCCCTGCACTGGGCTCTGTGCTGATAGGGCGGAGCCTTCTTGAGATTCTCATTCTCCCTCTCTCTCTTTCTCTCTCTCTGCCCTTCTCCTACTCATTCACAATCCCTCTCTCAAAATAAATAAATAAACATTAAAAAAAAGAAATGTAAATTGGTTCATCCACTATGGAAAACAGTATGAAGTTTCCTCAAAAAATTAAGAGTAGGAATACCATACAATCCAGTAATCCCACTTCTGAGTATTTACCTGAAGAA
Organism: Acinonyx jubatus; assembly: GCF_027475565.1. NCBI lineage: Eukaryota > Metazoa > Chordata > Mammalia > Carnivora > Felidae > Acinonyx > Acinonyx jubatus. Next base: position 94,971,976 of record NC_069381.1, on the reverse strand, counting down.
AACAAAAATGCTAATGCAAAGAGACATATGTACTCCTCTGTTTATTGCAGCATTATTTACAATAGCCAAGATGTGGAAGCAACCCAGCTATTCATCGGTAGATGAATGAATAAGAAGATGTGATATACAAAAATAGACACATAGATCAATGTAACAGAATAGACAGCTTAGAAATAAACCCAGGATTACATGGTCAATTAATCTACAACAAAGGAGGCAAGAGTATACAATGGGAAAAAAATCTTTTCAACAAATGGTGCTGGAAAACTGGACAGCTGCATGCAAAAGAATGACACTGGGCTACCTGCTTACAGCATATCCAAAAATAAACTCAAAATGGATTGAAGACCTAAATGTGGGATCTGAAATCATAAAATTCCTAGAGAAAATACAAGCAGTAACTCTTTAACGTCAGCCATAGAAACATTTTTCTATATGCCTCCTTTGGGAAAGGAAACAAAAGTGAGAATAAACTATTGGGACTTCATCAAAATAAAAAGCCTTTGCACAGCAAAGGAAACCATCAACAAAACAAAAGGCAACCTACCAAGTGGGAGAAGATATTTGCAAATGATATATTGGATAAGGGGTCCATATCGAAAATAAAGAAGTTATATGACTCAACACCAAAACCACACAAATAATCCCATTAAAAATGGGCAGAAGACATGAACAGACATTTTTCCAAAGAAGACATACAGATGGCCAACAGACACATGAAAAGATGCTCAATATCACTCATCATCAGAGAAATGTAAGTCAAAACTACAATGAGATATCACATCACCTCACACCTGTCAGAATAGCTAAAATAAAAATCACAAGAAATAAGAAGTGTTGGTGTGGATGTGGATAAAAAGAACCCTTGTGTAGTGTTGCTGGGAATGGAAGCTGGTGCAACCACTGTAGAAAACAGTAGGGAGGTTCTCTCCAAAATTACTATAGAATTACCATATGATGCAGTAATTCTACTACTGAGTATTTACCCAAAGAAAATTAAAACACTAATTAAAAAAGATATATGCACTCTTATGTTTATTGCCACATTATTTACAATAGCCAAGATATAGAAGCAACCCAAGTATCCATCCAGAGACGAATGGATAAAGATGTGGTGTGTGTGTGTGTGTGTGTGTGTGTGTGCACGTGCGTGTGTGTGTGTGTGTGTGTAGCTATAAATATAGATATGCAATGGAATATTATTCTGCCATAAAAAAATGAAATCTTGCCATTTGCAACAACATGGATGCATCTAGAGGGTATAATGATAAGTGAAATTAGTCAGTCAGAGAAAGACAAGTATAATATGACATCACTCATATGTGGAATCTAAAAAACAAAACAAAGGCACCGGGGTGGCTCAGTTGGTTAAATGGCTGACTTTAGCTCAGGTCATGATCTCACAGTTCACTAGGTCGAGTCCTGTGTTGAGCTCTGTGCTGACAGCTCAGAGCCTGGACACTGCTTCAGATTCTATGTCTCCTTCTCTCTCTGCCCCTCCCCTGCTCATGCTCTGTCTCTCTCTCTCTCTCTCTCTCTCTCTCAAAAATAAATAAATAAATAAATAAATAAGCAAGCAAACAAATAAATAAACATTAAAAAACAAAACAAATGAACAAAACAGAAACACTCATAAATAGAGAACAAACGTGTTTATGAAAGGGGAGTAGGAGAGGGTGGCAGACTAAATAGGTGAAGGGGATTAAAGGGTAGGAACTTCCAGTTATAAAATAAATAAGTCGTGGAGAAGAAAAATACAGCACAGGGAATATAATCAATAATATTGTAATAGCGTTGTATGGTGACAGATGGTAACTACACTTATCGTGGAGACCATTTTGTAATGTATATAAATGTCAAGTCACTATGTTTTAACCTGAAACTTGTACATCAACTATGCTTCAATTTTAAAAAATGGAACAATAGTACCAACTTCATAATTTTATTATGAAGATTAAATAAATTTGTGTCTGTAAAGTTCTCACAATAGCATATGATACATAGTAAGTATTATGTGTTGTTTGTTCATTGTTAGCCCAAGGCACCTGTGTGTGCAACACACTTTACTGAAGATTTGGGCACGGGAAGAGATTTACTTTACAGAAAAACAACACAAACTGAATTTGATCATCATTTCTTCCCGAAAGCCTCTTTATTTAATTTTCAGGCGTCCCCTTCCTTTGGTCTCTGGGAAATTCACCCTATTATGCAAAACAACTGACCTCTTCACCCACTACTCAACCCCAGGTCTTCTCTGCAGACTGACCTCCTCTAACCTGCAAGCATTTTTCTCAGAGCCAACTCCTCAGGGCCACTTGGAAATCTTTTCCTTTCTCCTTCCTCAATAGCTCCTGGGAGGACTAAGGATCAAGAGAGAGATTTATTTCCATATCAAAGTGCATTCCATCACCTCCCTAAGCAGGAAGCAACAGCAACAATCCTTGTCTTAAATGGCAATTTTAGTCATTGAAACTTAGAAATAAACATTTCATGGGCAAAAGACATGAATAGACACTTTTCCAAAGAAGACATCCAGATGGCTAACAGACACGTGAAAAAATGCTCAACATCACTCATCTTCAGGGAAATACAAATCAAAACCACAATGAGATACCACCTTACACCTGTCAGAATGGCTAACATTAACAACTCAGGCAACAACAGATGTTGGCCAGGATGTGGAGAAAGAGGATCTGTTTTGCACTGCTGGTGGGAATGCAAACTGGTGCAGCCACTCTGGAAAACAGTATGGAGTTCCTCAAAAACTAAAAATAGAACTACCCTATGACCCAGCAATTGCACTACTAGGTATTTAACTAAAGGATACAGGTGTGTTGTTTTGAAGGGACACATGCACCCCAATGTTTATAGCAGCACTATCAACAATAGCCAAAGTATGGAAAGAGCCCAAATGTCCATTGACAGATGAATGGAATAAGAAGATGTGGTGTATATATATAATGGAGTATTACTCAGCAATCATAAAGAATGAAATCTTGTCATTTGCAACAACGTGGATTGAACTAGAGGGTATTATGATATGTGAAATTAGTCAGAAAAAGACAAATATCATATGACTTCACTTAGGTGTAGAAGTTAAGATACAAAACAGATGAACATAGGGGAAGGGGAGCAAAAATAATATAAAAACAGGGAGAGGGACAAAACATAAGAGACTCTTAAATATAGAGAACAAACACGGGGTTGGTTGCTGGAGGGGTTGGGGTGGGGGATGGGCTAAATAGGCAAGGGGCATTGAGGAATGGGCTAAATGTTGGGATGAGCACTGGGTGTCATATGTAGGGGATGAACCACTGGATTCTTCTCCTGAAATCATTATGGCAGTATATGCTAACTAACTTGGATGTAAATTTAAAAAATAAAAATAAATAATAAATAAATATTATTTCATATACCTTTTGGGAAAAAAAAGAAACAAACATTTCAAATACATATTTTAAACACATTTTAAAATACACATTTTAAACATATTTAAATCTATTTCGTTATCTTCCTTAATACTAAATTTCATCAGTGTGATGCCTAGGTCTTGATATTTTAATGACTGGATAAAATGACTCACTATGAACAGTGAGATTTGAATACTAAGCAGGGTTTCCTAATTCTGAGAAAGAAGTCGGGAAGGATGTCCTTAGGTCATTCATGCACAAATATAGCACTGATTCTGCCCGGGAGGGGAAGGAAATAAAGTAGAACTTGAGTGGAGCTGCTTTCTCAACCTCGGTTAACACTCGGTATCATCTCTTCCTCCACTCTCTGAGCTACTGGTTATGGCTGTTTCCTCCTTCCAGACAAGGACCTGGCCAGACCTACAGAAGCCCCCTCCCTGTTCTTTAACAACTCACAAGGATAATGGTAAGGTCTCCAGGGAGATGTTGGGCTTCTTGCCACTAAAGGCAGTTGTGGGGGGTTGGGGTGGGGTTGGGGGGAGAAGAGTGCACCTGGCTGGCTTAGTAGGTAGAGCATGTGACTCTTGATCTCAGGGTTGTGAGTTCAAGCCCCACATTGGGCATAGAGATTACCTTAAAAATAATTTTTTGGAAAAATAATGAAGACAGTTGGCAGGCTCAAGTGATTAATGAAAACTTGAAAGATAAGACTATATTTATACCCCAAGCCACAAAACATGTCATACCAGTTATGCCTGATTATATAAACAACCCAGTGTCCCAAGACTTCATTAGCCCAAGACTACAGAATCAGGTCTCATTTCTTCAATAGACACATTTCAATGACTCCAAGTTGTCTCCTCTGGGATATGAGAAGCATTGTGATTCTCATTGGATTTCCCCTTTTGTTTGTTTGTGGAAGAAAGCCAACATAATCCTGGCCTTTGGAGGTTTTCCCCCTAAGTACATTTGCCACACTTGGTGCTTCTCCACAGCTCTGGGGCCACCCGAAGCCATCTGGGGATTCGCTCCTCCCAGACTACTGCTGTTCTCCCCCAGCTGTGTCTCCCCCAACTTGAGCACAGGCTCTATCCTCCCCTCCCCAAAGTACAGCTAGGGCCAGCAAGTGGTGTTGAAAAAAGCCTGCCAGATGTCTTGAGGATCGCATAAATGGAGGGAAACTTAAACTGGACGAGACGTATCACTTCTCCTTAAATTTGTTTTCCACACGCTCCCTACAGGATCCTCTACCAGAGCTGTCTCCATGGGCCATGTGCAATCACACAGGCCCTGTGCTTACAAGGGCCCCATACTTAATAATCTGCTGTTGCCATCTTGGAATTCTTAATACTTTTTAACAAGAAGCCCTCTGTTTTCATTTTGTATTGAGCACAGCAAATTACGTAGCTACTCACACCCTCTTTTCTTTTATTGAGATATAATCAACATACAATATTATATTAGTTTCAGGTATACAACATAACAATTTGATATTTGTATATATTGCAAAATGAACACTACAGTAAGTCTAATTAACATCTGCCACCATACCTTGTCACAATCACACCCTCTATTAAATACCATCCTTCTCCTTAACCCTTAGCTTGCCTGTGTTTGCAGCCTACGTACCTATGATTATGCCCCTTCTTCTTGGAGTTCTGATCCAACTCCAGGCACAAAATGGCTCCAGAGATGCAACCCTGCTCACAATGGAGGCTACCAAGTAGATGAGTTACAAGAGATGAAATTGTCTTTCAAGTATCATAACCACAAGGCAGTGGAAAAGTGCTTTGATTAAAAAAAAATTTTTTTTTAATTGAAGTGTAGTTGAGACATAATATTATATTGGTTTCATGTGTGCAACTTAGTAATTCAACATTTATATACATTAGGAACTGATCACCACAATAAATCTAGCTACCATCTGTCATCATACAAAGTTATCACCTATTATTAACTATATTCTCTATGCTGTACATTGTATCTCCAGGTCTTATTTATTTTATAACTATAAGGGTGCTTTGATTTTTTTAAGGTTTATTTTTGAAAGAGAGAGCACGAGCGGAGGAGGTTCAGAGGGAGAGGAGGTCAGAGTACCAAAGAGGGCTCTGCACTGACAGTCGCAAGCCCTGATGCGGGGCTCAAACTCACGAACCACAAGATCATGACCTGAGCCAAAGGTAGACACTCAACTGACCAGGCACCATCCAACTTTGATTGTAATACAAATACACAACAGGCATATATACCTGTGGTCATATAAATAAAATTATCTAAATGTGCTTATCTAAAGATCCAGATATTCGGTCCCATGTAGACCAAAAACCAAGCAAACAACCAAACTTTTATCTAAAGATAACTGTTTTGGTTGAGGGGCATGGCATCACAGATAGACTTATTCTGTACATGAGGATATTTTGGGAAGAGACTAGAGTATTTCATGACACCAGAACATTCTGAAAAATTTGACCTCCACTCTCATCTCTACCGCTCTTTCTTCATCTCCCCCATCTCCGACCCTCTCCTCCCCTCCCTTCTTCAACTCCATCCCAGCCCTTTTGGGGCAGTTATTTTCCAGACCTGGCTCTAAAGGTATCTCCCCAGCAGGAGTCCTACACTCTGCAGAAGTCCCAGGACAGAGGGTACAGGCATGACTGCCCGCCAGGGGCCAGCCCCAGTCAGAGCTGAAAAGAGGCAAAAGCAAGAACTAGGAGGAAATGGGTCACTGCCCCGCGGTTGGCAGGAGCATCTGCTGTGCCTGAACTTTTATTCTGGGAACAAATCTTTGCTCTCTTCACCAGTGACCCACATGAACCATAATTCCCAACAGCAATAAAGTGGGGCAATAAAGAAGGTCTGACTCCACAGCTGCGGGGTAAGAGTTCCCTGGCAAGAGAATAAAGACAGAGAGACCTAGAGACAGAAGAAACAAAGAGATCCCGAAAAGGAGATTTTTTAAAAAGTCTGAGCCTTGACTAACTGCCTCTAGATGCCTCCATAGCAAAAAAATTCCATCTTTCTTTTGTCTTCCTCTGATTTTAAACACCCTTTCTTTTCAAGGTGAGAGAAGGGTGAGGAAGAAGGGGGAGAGTGCAGAGCCAAATCAAGCTGGGAGCTTGGAATCATGGGAGCCAGTGTAGGGCTTGGCAGAACCCCACTGTTGGATGGATCCTGGAAACACCCACTGAATTGGCAACATTTTCCTTCCCTGCAAACAAGATCCTAACAAGATTCTTCTAGCCCAAAGTGGTGACTTTGTGACCTGTTGGCCTTAGTCACGTCCTCTCTCCCACCTCAGCCCCAGAGACTCTTTCCTCTGGCAGTTCCCGAGTCCCAGAGTGTTATTTATTGGTAGGCAGCAGAGGGCGATCTGGCTCTGGAGAATGACCGGGTCAACTCCTGCCATGTGCCTGGATTGCTAATGACTTGCAGCTTCATCAACATAAAGCTAACTCTTGACAAAGGAACATTGTCACTAAGCATTTTCCATTTCATTCTTGAAAGCTCCACTGCCTTAGCTAACCCCTGGCCCCTCCCTCCTGCCTTCATTCTCACTCTCTTTCCTCTCCCAACCTCTTGGAAGCAGCAGGAAATGAACAAGGTCCACAGTGGAGAAAAACAAATCCCAGGGCCCTGCCGGGGAAAACCACAGGGAAAGGACCAAGTGGCATTAGCAGCTGCAGGAGCTAGAGGCAGCGCTCTGTGTGTGTGGTGTGTATGTGTGTGTACTTTCGTATACAGAAAAACGACCTTGAGAGATTGTTAAAACACAGTTTCCTGGGCCTCACCCAGGAGTTCTGATTTAGTAGGTCTGGAGTGGGGCCCAAGAATTTGCATTCTTAACACTCCCAAGCTATTTTAATGCTATCACTGGTGGACCACGTTTTCAGTAGCCCTGTTGTACACCAAATGCAGTGAATAGGTTTATAAATCTGGGTCAGGGGCTTGCTTGGATAAAATCCTGATAAGATGAATTTCCCCTAGAATAGTAAGTCCAGATCCTTCTAAATCTAGGCCAGAAGATCTCATGGATCAGCCTGCTGCTGTTCCCTCCCCTTGGAAAAGGAGCAGAGAATGTATCAACCAGAGCATTGTTTGGAGGGGGCTGAGTTCAGATAATAAGATGGTTCTCCATTGACTGTTTTTCATCCCAACTGGCAGGAGAATTACAGTAGGCCCCTCCTTCACCCCTGGGCAGGAGATGGAAACTCTATCTACAGAACCCTGCTGTGTGTAACAGCTTTTGTCCAAAGGCCTCTGTCCCCTCCTCAGCACCCTCCAAACTCTAGAACCTCTAGATCCCAGCGCTCAGTGGGATGAGCTGGTTATCCTCAAGAGAGGGGAGCACCCAAAGGCACTTTGGGTGATCATTTCTGCCCATGCACCAGAACATGACAGAACAAAGTATCAACGGACACTGCTTATCCTCGCCTCATCCCCATTTATGGCATAGGCCAAAATTATTGTCCTTTCTCCCCCCTCTAAGTTTGTCTAAATGGCGTGACATTCAATTCAACAAACATCCTTTGAGCACCTACTCTGTCCACACCCCATGTCGGACTCTGGGGACGCATAGTCTCTGATAAAGCTGGACCTAGCTCTCAAGGAGCCCACAGTTTAGAGAGAAAGACTAACAAATATGTAAGAGATATGTACCAGGATAGTAAGTGCCCTCTAAGAACTGTGAGCTAGAGGTGCTTCCCCTGCCAAGACCCTTCATCCCAGGGAGAGACACTGGGGGAGGGTGGGGACACTTCTCCCTCTGAAGGGCCACTGTTTGAGCCAGAAGAAGCCTATGGGTGTGGGGTCTGAAGCTTAATTTCCTCAAGTGCAACTGTCTACACTAGATCTGGCAGCTAAGGGGTGAGCAGCTCTGTTGCGCAGAAGATAGATCAAAATGGGCAGAAGCCATAGAAAAACCAAGAAGACCAGCTTGTGGGCACAAGAAAGCCACCCCAAAGGCTCCAGAATGACTCAGGAAGACCTTGAAGGGGCTGTATGTGGTGCAAACCCCGTGGATAGAGAATAAAGAATACTGCTTGGTTATTGCTATACCCAGTTTCTCTGCTAGGCTGGTGTGGGGCACGGGTGTTAACAAGGCAGGTAGTTTAGGTACGCAGATACTTTCCAAAGGGTATGGGACACTGGTCAGTTTCAAAGGGATCAATTTGCAGGTCTTCAGTTTCCATTCATATTCTTCCCTAAACGGATGTGCCTCAGAGGGCATCTGCAGCGCTGATTTCCTTTGACCGCCATTTTTCTTTTCTTTTTTTTGCCTGGTGGCTCAGTTGGTTGCGCGACTGACTTTGGCTTAAGTCATGATCTCATGGTTTGTGGATTCGAGCCCCGTGTTGGGCTCTGCGCTGACAGCTCAGAGATGAGCCTGCTTTGGATTCTGTGTCTCCTCATCTCTGTCTCTGCCCCTCCCTGGCTTGTGCTCTCTCTCTCTCTCTTTCTCTCAAAAATAAATAAACATCAAAAAATTTAAAAAAAAATACTTTAAAGATTTTATATGTAAGTAATCTCTACAGCCAACTTGGGGTTTGAACTTAAAAGCCCGAGATCAAGAGTTGTCTGCTCTTACTGACTGAGCCAGCCAGGGGCTCCTCTTTTCCTCACCTTTTTTTCCTCAATTGCCCTCCTCCCATTTCACACACAAAAAAAGTTTACTGCTCATTGTTCTCTAATCCTGCTAGCTGATGCATTGCTCTAAGGTATAAGAACCTCTGGGACATCAAAGGGACAATTCCACAATTATTCTAATCAAGGAACCATAAATACCTCCCCAGTCTTTCCATCTCCTTATAAGACAAATTCCCAATAAAATTTCACTTCTTAAGAAGTGAACCAGTGTTTACTAATTATGAAAATTTGTAATACCTGTTGTTGTGATAAATGTTACTAATCATAATATTTTCAAACAATTAGAACCTTCTGTCACTGGAAATATCTTTTAAAATGAATTTCAATTTATGTATTTTTGTTGCAGAAAAGTATGTGTAATCAAAGACCAATAAAATGTTTTTATCACTAAATCATTTTAAGATTACATGGAAGAGGAATCGAAATGTGATAATGTGATTTCAAAGAGAGAAAGAAACAATATAAAACTTCCATTTTAAAGAGTTTCATCATGAATTAGCTAAATCGACAAGGGTAATATCAAATTACTCTGGTATTTACATGAATCCTTTAGATGCATTTAAAAGAGTGATTTCACAGTTTTTATTGATATTTACAAAAGGCCAACAGTATTTTACAACTTTCAGAACTCTTCGAGCTAATGATGAAAAATGTTAGATGCCAACTTTAAATGTATGAGGAGGTACAAGATTTTTCAAAACTCTTTTAAAAGATACAGGAGCAAAAATGTTAGAGGACTGTGGCTCCAACCAATGTCATTTCCGGAGGGGGACCTGGCAGGGCTGTGACTCAGCATCACTTCGAGACTCCTCTGGGGCAGGGCCAGACCTGTCTTCCCCTTGTAGCAACTTCCACCCCCTGTTCCCAGCAACTGACACCAGTTACTCACCTCCCAGTCACATAACCTCTGGAGGCTGCGGACTCAGTCACGTACACAAATGCCATACCCCTGGGTATGGTACTTAACCCCTCTGTACCTCAGTTTTCTAATTTATAAAATGGGAGCGATATTTACTGCTTCTTCTATGTCTACTTCTTTTTCCACTACTTTTAATTTATGTATGTTACCTTAAGAATGCTTGGCAGTGGAAGCTACTGTTGTTTATCTGAATACTCACTTAACAGAAAAGGAAGAATGAGAAACAGAGGTCAAGCCAGATGTCAAAGGTCATTTGATAGGTCAGTTGCAAAGGACTAGAACCTTAGAAAGGTAGCATTTAGCCTACTGGCCTCTATTTTCTGGCAGTGACTCAGAGCTCATCTAAGAATCTAGAGGCACGGTTCATAACATCTTTTCCCAACACAGGCCTTGAGGACAGTCTATTCTTTCATGGATTTGTGTTAACCACTGCCCGCCCAGAAGCATCTGTAACCAGAGTAGGGGGCCTAGGCTTACACATTGAGGTCTTATGTCTCCATGTCTTCAGGCTGTGCCCCTCCCCCCATAACAGAAGAGTAGTTAACTGCTAAAATCTTCTATCACTTCTCATTTGTTCATTAAATCATACAAATCTTAGATTTTAAGAATCTGATAACTAAAAGGGACTTTAGAAATCAGATTGTCCCTGGGGCCCCTGGGTGTCGGTTAAGCCTCCAACTCTTGGTTTTATCTCAGGTCATGATCTCATGGTTTGTGAATTAGAGCCACATATCAGACTCTGCACTGACAGTGTGCAGCCTGCTTGGAATTCTTTCTCTCCCTCTCTCTCTCTCTCTCTCTCTCTCTCTCTCCTCTCTCTCTCTCTGCCCTTCCCTTCTTCGTGTGCTCTGTTTTCTCTCTCTCTCAAAATAAATACACCTGTAAAAAAGATCTCTCAAAAAAAAAAAGAAAGAAAGAAAGAAAGAAAGAAATCAGATTGTCCCAGCTTTGAGGCCCAAACCTTTCTCATCAGTCACCCTGCAGCAGGGTTCCAAAAAAGCATTTCCACCTGTGTTCTCTGTGCTGGCCCACCAGGCCACCTTGAAACCAAGACAGGTGACTAGAGTTGGTGGAGGTACTGTTGCTACTGCTGCTGACTCTGTTGAGCCTCCATTCTCCAAATTTTAAAGCTCATGATCTCCTTTGACTAAAACTGATAATAATCATAAAGTCCTATACCTTTTTTTCATGTAAATTGACACAATGTTTGGAATGAAAACAGAATTTTTTTTAAATGTTTATTTATTCTTGAGAGAGAGAGAGAGCATGAGCGGGTGGGGGCGGGGGCCGCGAAAGAGAGGGGGCAGAGGATCCAAAGCAGGGCCCTATACTATATGTTGTTGTTGTTGTTTTTATAAATTTTTTTTTTCAACGTTTATTTATTTTGGGGACAGAGAGAGACAGAGCATGAACGGGGGAGGGGCAGAGAGAGAGAGGGAGACACAGAATCGGAAACAGGCTCCAGGCTCTGAGCCATCAGCCCAGAGCCCGACGCGGGGCTCGAACTCACGGACCGCGAGATCGTGACCTGGCTGAAGTCGGACGCTTAACCGACTGAGCCACCCAGACACCCCTATATGTTTTTAATTTATACTGATCTGCCTCCTTGGGAAGATTCCTCCAAGAGAAACATTCCACCCCTTTAACCACGCCTTCTAGACCCCACATTCCAACACACACTTCTTGGCTCCAGGAGTGTGTAGGGTACGTGTGGCAAGACCACCAAAGATGAACAGAAAGAGGCGAGAGCAAGACACCCAGCAAATTAGGCCCAGCGCCTGTGCACGTTTGTGGGCGCACTGGGATGGGGTCAGGGGGAGGGGCAGAGAGGAATTATCTATAACCAGAGGAGAAGACTAAGGGTGGGGCTGGAGGGAACGGCTCATAAAAAGCTGTGCCAATGTTCTTCCCAGCTAACAGAAATAAAGGCAACAGACAGGTCAGAGATTTAAGGTTGGGAAGGAAGGTGGGGAAGAGCCAAACTCACACTTCCCTGAAGGATTTCTATTTTGTACCTTTCCGGTGCTCTTCTGTCAGCTCATCCTGTTCTACAGTTGGCCAATGGTTCCCCGCTATTCCAACTGATCTCTCTTTCACTCTTGCCAGTCCCTCTTTCCCTTGTGTTTTAGGTGACTTCACCGCAGTCCTGCCACATTCACACACGTTAACGTTGGAAGGGCCTCATTTGCCATCCAACCCAATTCTTTGAACATTTGGACCGTGGCAACACGGTAAGAAGTGCATTTTATATCCTGACCTAGTACCTGTGCACATAGAGTACAACCAAACCAAGTTTCAGGAAACAGCCCTTGCTTTACCACAACTATTCAATGGTTTCAATGTTAAAATGCCAGGTGTCACTGGCTAAATTAACACAGGCTATTGATGGCTCACAATTCATTCTTAAACCCAGACTCATTTTACAGATGAGCAAATTAAAACAAAAGGAAAGGCCCGGGTCACACCACCAGCGTCAAAACCAGGGCTAGCACTCCCAACTTTTCCTGCAAGGAGTTAGATTCCACTCAGAACAACACCTTTGATTGGAAAGGGATAATTTTAAAAATATGCTATCTTGGGGGCACCTGGGTGGCTCAGGGGGTTGAGCATCGGACTCTTGATCTCGGCTCAGGTCTTGATCTCAGGGTCATGAGTTCAAGCCCTGCATTGAGTTCCATGCTGGGTGTGGAGCCTACTTAAAAAAAAATGTTTTTTTGTTTTAAATGCTATGTTGGTGCATAAACGTCTTGCCTATTTTTGTGTGGGCTCTCTGCCATGCTCAGTTATTTGATGCCAGAACACTGAGACCTAGCAAATGGAGAAACTTGGGTGAATTAGGAACCCAAAATGCATTTGCTTTTTTTTTTTTTAATTTTTTTTTTTTTTTTAATGCTCAAAGACCTCTACCGCTGCTCCCTGCTAGTAGCTGGGTAGACTGGTCCTCTCATCTGACAGAGCTGGGCAGGTGGTGGGGGCTGGGGGAGAAGTGGGTTAGGGGAGTGAAGAGGGGGATGGATGGGATTTCCTTGACCTTCCTTCCTCTCTTCCTCCATCCCTCCCCCCCTCCTCCCTTCCTTCCCCCTTTCCATGAGCAAACCAATATTATATACCTATTATTTACCAGGTCTTGTGCTACTTTCTATAGACAGGGTGAAAAAAATTCTCTTGGGAAACACACTCTGGCAAAGCAATAAACTTGTAAGCAGTCCATAATAATGCCACACAGAGGTTAAGGCTTTATGAGAAGGAAGTTTAAGCCTGTATTTAACCCAGACTGATGAAGAAAGAAGTGACTAGAAAGGCCTGCCCTGAGAAGGGGATGGCTGAGTTGACTCCAACCAGGTGAAGACATAGGGAAGGAGGTCTCCAGCAGAAATCCTGCTGGACCAGGGGACGGTCTTGGCGTTTCATAACATTGATGTGTAGCGCTCCTAACTTGGGGGAAATCTGCTAAATATACACCGATTTTCAACTCCTGTCTCTGAATACAGCTGGACTGGAGAGAGAAAGGTATCCATCGAGCCCTACCTGCCCAAACCAGTTTCTGAAGGGACAGAGCTCTCATGGGGCGGGGAAGAGAGATAGCACACACCTACCCTGCTCATTCTTTGAATTTTATTTTGTTACACTTTTTGAAATTATTTGAATTCAGGGGCACCTGGACTGTTCAGTCAGTTGAGTGTCCGACTTTGGCTCAGGTCATGATCTCACAGTTCGTGAGTTCAAGCCCCACATCGGGCTCTGTGCTGACAGCGCAGAGCCTGGAGACTTCTTCAGATTCTGTGTCTCCCTCTCTCTTTGCCCCTTCCTTGTCATGTTCTTTCTCTCTCTCTCTCTCAAAAACAAATAAACATTAACCCCCCAAAAAATTTATTTGAATTCAGAATTCCGTTAAGAATATCCACTGAATATGCAAATGTTGTCACTACTTGGGGATGCTTAAAAAAAAACAAACCAACCCCCTCCCTACTCCCCATTCATAGCCTTGCTTAAGAGGCACTTATAGTAGTGCTAGAGAGACAGCCTCCCCACTCCCCTTCCTCCCTGCATTCCCTGGAGAGATTGTGAGATAGGGCCATTTGTTTAGATAGGATTCTGCCTGCCAGCTAAGGTTCAGCATCTGGCCTCAGGCAACAAAATAAAACAAAACAGGAAAGTCAGGAAGAAGCTAGGGAGTAAAACTAGACCCTTGAAATATCAAGCCTCCAGCCCAGCAGATGTTGGAATGAGGACTCTACATACAGGAATAAACAAAAATCATGTCTCAAGATCTAACTTGAAACAACGCCACTTAGTATGTCCTAGGTGATCTTCATGTCGAAAATAATCAAGTATCAGTCTAAAACTGATCCAGACGGTGTTAGAAAAGCTCAATGAAAAATTCTGACAATTTTGTGGCTTCTTCAACATATTGTCTTCCTGAGGATCAGCAAATCTGTTAAGGTCTTGCTCTTCTGTTTGGCTGACCACTATCATCTACTAAAAATGTCTGAGGTCTTTCTAGTTTATTTCAACCATTACTTCTTAGTGATGACGGCTTGAAATTCATAAGAAAGCCTGAATTATGCAAGTTGTCTGATTCTGAAACCTCTTAGATCAGTACCAAATGGTGGTTCTCAAGACTTTCACTAAGTGACCTTTATTCAATGCCTGTTAATACCAGGATTTAAAAATATATATATATCCTATCTCATATATAACCATCCTAAAAAGTAACTGTTTTGTTCCATGAGATTCAGAAGTTAGGCAAGGTAGTGAGAAAAAGCAATAATTGAAGTCCAAATGTGCCTCTCTTTACAATCCAAGATCTTTTTGTCCTAATACTGCCTTCCCAACTGAACCAAAGCAGGCTCTAATTTAGCTAACTAGCTAAAAGCTAGAAGCATTATCTTAAGGCAGGAGAATAACCAGAACGGGGCTTTCTGACCCTCTCTGTCTCACCTTCTGTCTCTCTCACCCTCCCTTCTCTCCCTCATTACTTAGGTGTCTGCTCTCTTCTCTTACCATCAAACAGAGCTCTCTAGAATGCATTCTACCATAAAAGGTCAGAGCGGCATTTTCCAACAGGGGTCCAGGACTTTTACTACCTCCCCCAACCCAATCCCCCACCCCTGCCCCCACGCTACTACCTTGGAGGCTCCAAAAGGAGTCTGAGAGCTGTTGTCTCCATTTCAAAGGAGTCTAAAGAGAAATTGTCAATTCTTTTTAGGCTACTCAGATTCCTTTGTTTTTTCTGGTGTCCCATCAACTCAGTGTAGTAGGCCTGAGTTGGGAAATTGAATTAATCAATAAAGGATATTTGTCTGGCAGGTTGAAATCTTTTGAAGCACTGAGATCCCCCCTGAAAGCTGTAGAGTGGTGAAAGGTTAGGGCTTTGCAACTTAATCTCCACTAACAAAGTCTTAATCCGAATGGATCAACTCTTTAGTAAAACATTCAAGCAACACTGCCATTGTGCTGGAGAAGAAGGGTATGTGTTGAAAGGCTGAAGATACGTTGACCTGGATATCTAGGTCCATAATGCAAAAGAAGCAATAGACCACAGTGGTTAAGGTAATGGACTTTGACAGCAGAGAGACACTGTTCAAATCCTGACTCTGTCACTTGTTAGGAGTTATTGACCAAATTATTGAACTTTGTACATCAGTTTTCTCATCTGTAAAATAACAGCAACCATCTCATCGGATTGCCAACTGGATGCAATGCCATAACGCGTTTGAAGTGCAAGATGCCTCTCACTATAATAACCGTTAAGAAATGCTGCCTTACATTTTTTTCAAAGGACTATAACCCAAATTGGTCTTCTGTTATGCCACAGGACATCTCCTCCTCCCCCATCTGCCTACTGACTATTTCCTTTGCAAGCCCTGAGCTCATTGGATATTTTGGCTGATGTTGGAAAACTCTTGGAACAAAAGCAGAAGGAAAGTGTAGTCTGGGTCCGAAGGCTAAGCAGCAATCTTTTCGCCCTAAGTGATGACTACAGCTGGCTATGGCGTAGAGGGCCTTGGCACACAGAGGAGGGTGAAGGACAAATAAAGGTCCTGTTTACAGGAAGCTCACTGTCTGATGGGGAGCTAGGAGTCACGCTTGGAAAAGAGAGAGACCCACCAAAACCAGACTCAGGTAAGGATAAATGTTGAATGTGTAGGTGCTAGGAGGGAAATCCTTCCTTTAACAGCAGTGGACTCAGAGGTTCACGGTGGGTAACTGGTCAAGGAAAGCTTTGCAGTGCTGTGCGCTCACCTCACTGAAGCTCCTTTTATCCCTCCAAGCTGCCCTTCCCCCACCGCCGCCGCCCCGCCCCACCAGCTGCTATAGTAATCGCCCTAAAGTACTAGGTCAATCATGTCACTCTTCACCTAAATGCTGGTGACACCTGCGGAATTAAGCACAGACTTTGTAGCCTCTCCAGTGTGAACCCATCTTATCACCCGTGCTCCCTGTCATGTGCCAGATTGTGGTACTCATTGTCCCCTGAGCTCATCCTGAGCTCTGGCTCCTCTGCACCTTTCTTTCTCCTCCTCCTCCTCCTCCTCTTCCTCCTCCTCCTCTTCCTCCTCCTCCTCTTTAAAGACCTTTATTTTTCAGTAATGTCTATACCCAACATGGGGCTCAGACTTTCAACCCCTAGATCAAGAGTCCCATGCTCCACGGACGGAGCCACCCAGGCTCTCCCTTCCTTTTATTCTTTATTCTCTCTCAGGAATGTCCTCTGGTTCTCTCCTATCTCAAACGCCACTCCTCCCTTAGAAGCTTCCTCTAATCCTCTCCCAATTCCCCCAGCACTCCCTCCTCTGAAACTTGGGGGATGGAAGGTTCTCTGTAAATCTTGTTTTCTACCAGTTATCATATTGTTGACTGCTTAAGCGTAGGTGAGATGTCTGACTGGATGGTCCCCTCTGCTGACACTTAATATGTACTCAAGAAGGGATTGCTGAATTGGATCAGAGCTGAATAACCTTCCTTCCCCCTCAAGACCCTCTTCATGTTTATTCTTCTAACAACGCTCTTCCAAGGGAAACAGAATTGATTCTTCCTATTTTACTGAGCAGGAAACTGAGGCCTGGAGAATAAAAATAATTGGTCCAGAGGGGGTTGGAGGTGTGAGGGCTACAGAGGCCAATATGGAAACGTCCATAGCAAAGCAAACCCAGTGATGATTTTGCTTGTCATTCTGTTTAGTCTCTCTTGTCTCAAGGCTACGGTGACAGCCTGGAATGGATTAAACTGTGACTAGCAACTGTCGGTCTCTAGGCCTGGGGTGAAGTAATGTCTCTTTAACTCCGTCCTCAAAGAGAATTTTAAAAAGGCAAAAAGAAAGAGGAAAAGAAATTTTGCTCCCCGAGAAATGGAGAAATGTACTGCAACATAAAATCATACACAGCTTTAAAATTCAATGTTTTCCTTCCCTGAAGATAACCCAGGACAGCCCGTCTCTACTGTTTCTCATCATACAAATTGCTTTGCTTGAAAGACAAGTGGGGGTAAATATAGCAGCAGTATCTCTGATGTAACATTCTCTGACCTGGCCTAGACATGCCCTTGACATTGTGCTTCAGCAAGGAAAGAGAAGGAGAGAAAGTAGGTCCTTGCTACTGTGTGTAAGAGAAACTGCCATGCCCAGCCGTTATCGGGGTACAGGAGACTGATGAGTATAAAGAATAAAAATAAAGAAGTGAAGGATGTGAGGATTTGTCAGGTTTCCTGTGTTTGGCTGTCTAGCAGGCAGGCCAGAGCCAGAGCCAACCAGCGGTATTTACCAAGGTGGACGTGGCCCGAAGCCCTGCCCTGGAAACCACACACGGCTCCACTTCCACTTCTGCCCGCTGCATTTTGCAAAGTGTCCTGCCTAAAATATTTTGTAGGTTACTGAATCCCACTTTCCCCTTATTCTTTCCAGGCTCTTTTTCCTTAAGGCAACAACTTAAGGATAGCAATAATGAAACTATAATTTGAAAGTGGGCAGAACACACACCAAAATGATCATTGTGGTTACCTCTGGTGAGAGGTCAGCGCAGCTGGGGCTGGGAGGAGGGCAGCGGGAACGCCCCAGGGCTCTTGGCTCTGTCTGGCTGGACTCTTTCACAATGAGAATGATTTAGTGAATTGCATGCGTAATTTTTTTTAGCCAGGGAAGAAAGGAAATAATGGATTGAGAAATAGCCCACCTGTGATTTATACTTTGTTTAAGCATATTATGAGCTCTCAATTCCCCCCAAAGTGAAGTATCTATTTGGTAGGTTAACTGCGATGTTCTTACTTCCAGTGTCCAGGATAACAACTCTTTCTTTTCTTTACTTTTACATTCCTAATGTAAAATTTCAATTATGTGCCACACATATATATGTAATTTATGTCTGTATAAACCATTTAGAGTGATTTTATATGCATAGATACTTCCATCTATCCATTTCTGTCGATTACCTATTTCCTTGTGTTCTTAATAATACATAAATAAGAGAACCTCATGATACCACTCGTGTGTGTGCCCACCCCCTTCTTAAGATCGCTAGTCAAATTAAGACAGCTCTGCTGTCCCACGAGTTAATGTATACATTAATGTACACAAGATCCCTCACGCAATGCCTGGCATGTGTTAGCTGCTCTATCAGAACTGGGAAGGCTTCTCTCCTCCCTCTTTGTCCACAGAAGAGGACAGAGTTGACACAGAAGAATTTCAAAGAATTTCAGCGTGTAAGCCTCTGGCCTAGGAAACTTAGAGCTAGGAAGTGTTAGATATGATTTCACCGATTTTCCTCACCTTGAGACAGGGAAATTGAGACCCAGGGAGAGTTGCTTATTTAATAAAGACTACAAATCCACTAAGTGGCAGAGCCAAGCGTCTTAATGACTTTTCTGAACTTCCACTTGTACCCCTGGCTCATGTCCAAACTAGTTAAAATGACAAAATTGCCAATTTTTAGAATAACTGTCCTCTCTCTTCCCTTCTCTTAGTGTGTCTGGCTTAGAACTTTTATTTTATACCTACCTAGATGAGCTTGTAGAAGTAAAATCTCAGAGGAGATACAAATGCAATAACATCTTTTTTTTTTTTTAACTTTATTTATTTTGAGAGAGAGAGAGCGAGGTAGTGAATAAGGGGGAAAGGTCCAGAGAGAGAAAGAGAAAGAGAGAGAATCCCAAGCAGGTTCTGTGCTGTCAGCGCAGAGCCTAACATGGGGCCGACATGGGGCCTGATCTCACAAACTGTGAGATCATGACCTGAGCTGAAATCAAAAGTCAGACACTTAACCGACTGAGCCACCTAGGAGCCCCTGCAATAACATCTTTAATAATCAAGTACTGGGCTGAAGGCATTCTGACTTCCCCCAGAGCACAGTATACATAGTGAACAGCAGGTGTGGTTTATTATTACTATTATTAGCATTATTAACATCATCATCCTTATCTGTCTTCTGTATGTGAATAGGTTTTTAATAATGCACTATTAGGGGCATCTGGCTGGCTCAGTGAGTAGAGCATGTGACTCTTGATCTTGGGGTCGTGAGTTTGAGACTTTGAGTTGGGTGTAAAGATTACTCTCATTAAAAAAAAGCGCTTCAGGGGTGCCTGGGTGGCTCAGTCGGTTATTTCGGGGTAGGTCATGACCTCCCAGTTCGTAAGTAAGTTTGAGCCCCACATCAGACTCTTTGCTGACAGCTCAGAGCCTGGAGCCTGTTTCAGATTCTGTGCCTCCCTGTCTCTGTGCCCCTCCGCTGCTCACCCTCTGTCTCTCTGTCTCTGTCTCTCTCTCTCAAAAACAAATAAACTTAAAAAAAAATTAGAAAGAAAGAAAGAAAGAAAGAAAGAAAGAAAGAAAGAAAGAAAGAAAGAAAGAAAATTCGAAAGCCTGAGCAGCTTCTCACCTGGAGCCAGTGAACTCAGCACCCCACCATGCTGAGTCTCTTCTGCTAATCATGGGAAGGACTTCAGGAAGGTAGTCCCCAGCCCCCAGCTTGTTGCCTGGGGCAAGCTCCCAGAAAAGTTTACCTAACTTCCACCTAGAAAAACAGAGCTCTCCTCTGGAATTCAAGCACAGTTTAGAGAGGTCAGAGAAATTCACAGCCTGGGGCCCCGTTTCTGTCTGCCTGGTGCCAAAACAACCACATATTCTGCTTTCTGCTTTGCAGTTTATAAAACACGATGAGAGGCTGGGGATCTGGATAACAGGCCGGTTTTACAAAGCAAAACAAACAAGGAAACAACAACAGCAACAAAAACAGAAGGAAGTGAAGAGGAAGAAAAAGATGCTAATATGTCTCGAGAGCCCCTGTGTCTCAGACGTCAGCCGCTTGTCAGCCACCTCGTATCTCTGATCTCTTTCACAACCTCCCTTACTCCCAAAAATAAGAGTTGCACCCATTTCATAGAAACCAAAGCTCACAGGCCAGGCAGCATATCTGAGGTCACACAGCAACCAAGTGGCAGACCCAGAAGTTGAACCCACCTGCTCTGACCCCTGATCTAGTGGGTGCACCTTCCACAGCCCCACACAAGGAAACCGAATCCCAAAGCATTTTCTGTGCCCTGCAGAAGGTCACATAGCTAGTAAATAGCAAGGCTGGCACCTGCCTGTAATCCTGATCTCAAACTTGAGGTAGATCGTCTGTGCTTAAAAAGATGTTTTGTTTGCTGATGGCAAACAAAAAGTGGGGTGGAAGAAAATGAGATGTCACACAGAAATTGACCTGTTTAGATTCTATTAGATAACCCAGGTTGGGGGTGTGGTTCTCAGGAAGAGGTTCTTAAACTAAAAGATCACACAACAAAGTCGTGAATCAGATGAACAAGTAGGTTATGAAACTACTTGTAAATCCAAGTACAGATTTACTACAGTAAATCCAGGAGGCTTTACTGACCAGACAACAGAGACTTCAGTTTTCCTTCTCAGTCTCAATCAAGTCTTTAAAACAACTTAAGCTTTTCAAATGAAATGATACACGTTCACAATACAATTTTCAAAAGATGCAGAATAATAATAGAAAAGTCATCCTCCCACCTCTGATTCCCCCAAGCCAGCTTGACCACCACAGGGTCTCCAGAGACCTTGATTCAGCCTAAACACAGAGGGTTCTAGGTAGTACAAGAGAAAACTGTTCATATGGTGTGATGATAAGTGTGGAAAGATCCGATGCCTTGTCTGAAATATATCTCCATCAGCCGGGTATCACTTTCCCCTTCAAACTAGTAGGAAATTCGCCCCCCTGAGTGTCCTTAATACCCATCACCCACTTTGCACTGAAGCATAGATGGGGAGGGGCGCCTGGGTGGCTCAGTCGGTGACCTGAGACTTTGGCTCAGGTCATGATCTCACAGTTCAAGCCCCACATTGGGCTCTGCACTGCCAGTGCAGCTTGGGATTCTCTTTCTCTGCCCCTCCCCTGCTCATGTGCGCTCTCTCTCTCTCTCTCTCTCAAAATAAATAAATGAAACTTAAAAGAAAAATTTAAAGTAAAGATGGGGATATTACCTCCAGAACTACACAGGAAAAGGGAAATGGTCAAACTCAGTAATTTTGCCTAATGGGCTTTCTGTTCATCAACCCAATAATTATTTTCTCTGATTTTGTTCTCCCCATTCTCATCCTCAAAACATACACTCAACTGAGGAAGCCTTGAGGGGCCCTCACTAAGGCAGATCTATTTTAGGATTTTAAATGTGATGCATTCTTCCAACAGCCCCACATTTTCTAGAAGAGCCAGCTGGACACAAACGAGATTTTGCTTATGGGTGAAATGTGAAGAATGTATAATCAAAAGCTTCCTCCCCTTCCCAGTGCCCTGACCCTGACCTCCCAAGAGCATAATTTATGAAGACCCTTACCCTCTGCTCCCCTTTTTTTTTGTTTCAATTTTTTAATTTAAATTCTAGTTAGTTAACATATAGTATAATGTTAGCTTCAGGAGAAGAATTTACGGATTCATCACTTACATATAACACCTAGTGCTCAACACAAGTGCTGTCCTTAATATCCATCATCAACTTAACCTATTCCACCACCCCCCCACCTCCCTTCCAGCAGCCCTCAGTTTGTTCTCTATATTAAGAGTCTTCTCCATTTTTCAAAGTAAAACAACAACAACAAAAAAGGGGTGGGGGTGGGGGGTAGAAGCTCTCTTCGCATGCTATCAACTTTCCACTATTAATCAGGTCTTCTTCAGACTTAGACTTGCAATTGAAATAGTCAAGGACCCAGA
The DNA here is from genome assembly GCF_027475565.1 of Acinonyx jubatus. Taxonomy (NCBI): domain Eukaryota; kingdom Metazoa; phylum Chordata; class Mammalia; order Carnivora; family Felidae; genus Acinonyx; species Acinonyx jubatus. The sequence goes on along the minus strand of NC_069381.1, from coordinate 94,949,804 downwards.
GCTTATACCTCTCTTGTCTGTGTTTTTCCAATTCAGAACAAAAGCTTTGCCCAACTCTGCCCCTAAAGGTTCTGTCCTGTTTCTACCCTTCTTTGCCAAACTCCTGTGACAAATTATCTGCACTCACATTTATTTTCAGCTCTTAACTTCCAATAATTCAGTTTTGGTCTCTATTGAGAATGTAATTAGGGGTCATTATCTACTCTGGAATAGGTGGATTCAAATGTCCCTTCTCAGTCTTGACTGGCATCCAGAGTCTCTTACTCAATTTGCTACTGCAAATCACACTCTAAAGGATGGGTCTTTTTTTTTTCAATAAGTTAAAAAAATTTTAATTTCATGATCAGTATAGCAACATTAATACAGTTCTACATAAAAGGCAGAAAAAGTCACCCACAATGCCACTACCCTTAAAAAAATAAAACATTTTTTAAAAGTTATGTTTATAAGGCACTAGCTCAATACATTATAGTTCATCTTGTGGAATGTTATGCAACATTTGAAAACAATGAGATAAATCTATGCATCTGAAAAAACTCCCATAGTAACTGTCAAGTGAAAATAGCATGGTGTATAACAATATCTATAATGCAATACTATTTTTGTATGTTTATAAATATATCTCATGCTGGGATAGGTATGCAAATTTTCTGGGAGGACATACAAGATACATTCAACAGCCACTACTTGTAGACTCTAAAAAAAGGGAATTGCTGATATGAAAAAAGATTTTACTTTATACTTTCCTGGATTGAGTGATTTGTTTACCATGTAATTTAAAAAATAACTACCATCTAAAAAAATTTTTTTAACGTTTATTTATTATTGAAAGACAGAGAGAGACAGAGTGTGAGCAGGGGAGGGGCAGAGAGAGAGGGAGACACAGAATCTGAAGCAGCCTCCAGGCTCTGAGTCATCAGCACAGAGCCTGATGCCGGGCTTGAACTCACAAACCGTGAGATCATGACCTGAGCCGAAGCGGGATGCTCAACCAACTGAGCCACCCAGGCGCCCCCCCTTTTTTTTTTTTAATTTTTTAACGTTTATTTATTAGTATTGAAATAAAAAATAACTACCATCTAAAACAAAAGCTATGTTTGTGCACAGTTTTTTTGGAAATAAATAAAACAGTTAAATGTCTACACATGCAACATGTGAAGTTCATTGCTTATGTAGTTGATATTCAAAAGAAGTTTATTACATTTGAAAAGTATTTGAAGATTAAAGACACAGAGAGATAAACCAAGAAACAGATTCTTAACTATAGAGAACAAATGAGGGTTAGCAGAGGGGGTGGGTGGGTAGGGAGATGAGTGAAGTAGGGGATGGGGATTAAGGAGTGCACTTGTTGTAATGACCACTGAGTGTTGCATGCAAGTGTTGACTCATTAAATTCACACCTGAAACTAACATAACACTGTATATTAACAAGTATTTGAAAGTAAATTTTACTTCATTCTGCACAAGTTCACAAAATTATATAACAGTTTTTGAGAAATGATAACCAAATGTACATTAAATGTTACTTGCTCATAGCTTAATAAATTTCAAAAGAAAAATTATACAAAATTCTGTCAACATTTTACAGCATATTTTGATATTTGATTTGGGAGGTCATTATATATATATTTAAATTTTTTAAGTGTTTATTTTTGAGAGAGAGAGACAGACAGACAGACCCCCAGTGGGAGAGGGGCAGAGAGAGATGGAGACACAGAAACCGAAGCAGCTCCAGGCTCTGAGCACACAGCCCGATGTGGGGCTCGAACGCACAAACTGCGAGATCATGACCTGAGCCGAAGTCAGATGTTTAACCGACTGAACCAGCCAGGTGGCCCTGCATGTCATTATATATTTTAATATGTATATAGGATACTACACAGGATCTCCTCTATGTATATAGAATACTGCAAAGAATACTACAAATGCCTAGAGCACAAAAGGCTCTTAAATTAGACCTGGGTAGCATAACACTCCAAACTGTATAAAGAATAAATCCACATCTAATTCTGCTTTCACTATTGCCCTCCCTGCTTACTTTGGCTTTGGCTTCTAGAAAACAGTAGAATGTCTGCTGATAAACCAGGTAAGGTCTGGTTTTCTTTCTATCTTCTTTAAGACACTTTTTTTTTTAAAGGTGAATTTTATGGTATGTGAATTATAACTCAATGAAAATAAAGAAAGATAATTTTCATGCTGGAAGGGGAAGAACAAACATAGGTAAGAAATTTGAAATTCCACAGAGGTGAAATAATATGAAGTATTCTGTCACTTTTAACAAAGCAAGATTTCTAGTCCCAAATACTGTAAGGCCAGTGTGATTATAAACCACGAATGAAAATATAAAAATTATTTTGACAGTGGGAAAAATGTCAGAAGGTGAGATGTACTGATTTTCAAGGGTGAATAAGGTCTTCTTTTAAAGATAGAAGATTGGTCAAACCTGTTTAGTTTGAAGTTGCTGCCTACCTCAAGAGTATTACTCTTTTCATTATAAATATTTGGTACTACTTCTTCACTCAAAAAGTGTTTTTGGCAGGGGTGCCTGGCTGGCTTAGTCAGTGGAGCATGCCATTCTTGATTTTGGGGTTGTGGGCTTGAGCCCCACATTGGATGTAGGGATTGTTTGGAAATAAAATCTTAAAAAGAAAAAAAAGTGGTTTTTGTGTGTGTGTAAAAAAATGAGATCCTAAAAATTATAGTCTGAAAATCTTCAGTGACCCCTGGGAGATTTTGGTATGAATTATTAAATGGTGTTAAAAAAATTTTTTTTTTAAAAAGAGGGGGTGCCTGCATGGCTCAGTTGGTTGAGTGTCCGACTCTGGATTTTGGCTCAGGTTGTGATCTCACGGGTTTATGGGTTCGAGCCTCACATCAGGCCCCACAATGACAATGTGGAACCTGCTTGGGATTTTTTTCTCTCCCCCTTTCTCTACCGCTCTGCAGCTCAAGCTCACTCTCTCTCAAAGTAAATAAATAAACTTAAAAAAAATTTTTTAAAGGTGTTTTATGAGCACTTAAAGGAATTGACTCTAGGAACCAATATGGATGCACTAAGGGCAAGTTCATTGACTGAACAAATATTTATTGTGCACCTACTTACTGGTCCTGGTTACTGTGCAAGGCACTCGGGATGAAGCAGAAAACAAAACAGGTATGTTCCTGCCCCTTGTGGAACTGAGGAAGACAAATGATAACAAAAATTATGGCATAATTACAACTTGTGATAAGTGCTATGAAAGAAAACATAGGGATTTATGTGAGCACATAATTAGAGGAACTGGCCTCATTGCAGGAGGGGGTGATGCTAGAGAAATCCTCTGTGAGGAGGCAGCATGTAATCAGAGCCCTGAAGGATGAATAGAATTTAGATAGGCAAAGTGTGGGGAGTGCTACAGAGAAAACCTGAAAACCACATGTGAAAAATGCATGAGGCAGCAATAAACTTGGCATTCTAGAGGAAGGAGAAAAAGCTGATGTGGCTGGAACAGTAAACAGGAGGTGAGTGCAAGAATGAGATTATCCAGGTAATTAGGGGCCATACCATGCAGGCTATTTCTTTCTTTCTTTCTTTTAAAGTTTTTATTTACTTGAGTACTCTCTACACCCCATGTGGGGTTCAAATTCACCACCCAGACATCAAGAGTAACACGCTCTTCCAACTGAGCCAGCCAGGAGCCCTGTGGCTATTTCCTTTTTTGAAATGACAGGACAGTAGATTAAAGAAATACAAAGACACACTAAATTTATTTTCAGCAAGCCATTTGATCAAAGCACTTGGAAAGAACCACAGTTACCAGTTTTATAACCAAATTCGGTCCAAAATCCACCCGCTTCTCCCCTACCTTCTGTTTCCTCCCTGGATGAGGCCACCACCATCTCTCTCCTGGGCCACTGTTTTCACTTTTACCCCCTCCCCTTGCAATCCATTCTCTGTACAGCAGCTGGAGTGATCTAAAAACTAAACTATACCATTTGAATTCTTTGCTTAAAATCCTTCAGTGGCTTCTCATTTGTAACAGGTTGGGCTCTCCACAGACATGGGGACCAAGCTTGGGATTCAAGATGTATATCAGGGTTTAACATCTCTGAATGGAAAGAAGAGGAAGCGGGACTCGGCAGAGGAAGAAATCAGTGATACACACCCAATAAAGCTTGGGCTAACCCACCAGGGAGCCCAGGAATGAGTGCGGTTGGTCAGAATTGTGCGGTGCAAGATCCAAATGATCCAAATGATTGAGCCTTTATATCCCCGCCCACTCAGTCACAGATACGGTCTGTTCTAAGTGGGGTATGCAGCAAGGCTGCAAGGCTGTCTGCACCTAAGGTAGACCTGAAAGAGCTGTCAGCTCAAGGCTCCTTGCTGACCACACTCTCCATTTCTGGGCATCAAGCACTTCCTTAAAGGGATATCTGGTTGTTGCATCTTCTTATCCATGTCAGCATTGCATTTAGACATGTAGGACTTCAAAACCCTGAATGATCTGGCTCCTGTCTACCTCTCCTCCACTTGGCTTCTGTTTACAATTGGCTCTAGGCACACTAGCCTGCCTGTTTCTTGAAGCTTATCCCCTCTTCAGGGTCTTTGTACTTGCCTCAGTGTTCTATTCCTGGCCTTCACGTTATATTCCTAGCTTCTTCTAAAGTTGTCTGCCTCCCTCCTCAGCATTCCCTATGATGTTGCCCTGCTTCACTTTCCTTATGCACTTACCTAACATTATCCAGAGTATTTGATTTTTGTTTACATTGGTCTCATCAACTAGAATGTAAGTTCCACGAGGGTATGGATCTGATCTGGTAGGTTCACTGCTTCGTCCCCAGTCAGTACCTAGAACATAGTATACCTTCGATAAATATTTGTTAAACTGAATTCAGATGAGGTGCAGAAATGCACGCTAAATGACACTACAGACAGTTCCATGTTAGATAATTGAACGACTCGCCCGAATACTATTTATTACTGCATTAAGATTAACCTGAAGAGAGATCTCTAATTGTCTGATACAAATCTGTCTGGTCTTGTCAAACGGATAAATGTCAATGATTTCTGTAGACAAAAATGGTGTGATCATTCAAATTTCTGACGTACAAATCTGGGAGTATTGGTGGTTAATGTATTGGATGACAGGTTTCAGATTCAAAAATACCTGAAGGTCCATCAACAACACAACAGGTAATTAGTTGTAGTATATTATTCATACAACGAATTATTGTGCAGCAATGAAAATGAGTGAACTACTGGTATCTGTCACACGGAGGAACCTCACTAAGGAAATGATGAGGGAAAGAAACCAGACACACAAAAAAAGAGTATGTCCTACATGATTCTGTATCTATATACTTCAAAATCAGGCAAAACTATTCTGTGGTTCTCTTAAGGAAGGAGGAAGAGAGCAATGGGAGGGACATGAGGAAAGCTTTTGAGGTGTTTATTTCTTGAACCAGTGTCTATTTCTTGACCTAGGTGGTGGTATAAATGTGTTTACTTTGCAATAACTCATTGATCTGTGAAGTTATGATTTATCCACATTTTTATATGTATATTATACACTTTTAAAGTTGAGGTAAAAAGGACCTGACAGGTATATTTAACCCTTCTTAAAAAATATTTATTATCTATTTTTGAGATACAGGGACAAAGCACAAGCAGGGGAGGGGCAGAGGGAGAGAGGGAGACACAGAATCTGAAGCAGGCTTCAGGCTCTGAGCTCTCAGTACAGAGCCGTATGTTGGGCTCAAATCTACAAACTGTGAGATCATGACCTGAGCTGAAGTCGGACGCTTAACTGACTAAGCCATGCAGCTGCCCCATTGTAGTTCCTGATTTTAAATGAAAGAGTTATAATATTTTGCCAGTTAGGATTATAATTGCTGTTGACTTGCAGTAAATAATTTTTATTATATTGCGACTATGTGGATGGAACTAGAGGGTATTATTATGCTAAGCAAAATTAGTCAGAGAAAGACAAATATCATATGACTTCACTCATATGAGGACTTTAAGACACAGAACAGATGAACACAAGGAAAGGGAAGCAAAAATAATATAAAAAACAGGGAGAGGGACAAAATATAAGAGACTCTTAAATATAGAGAACAAACAGAGGGTTACTGGAGGGGGTTTGGGAGGGGGGGATGGGCTAAATGGGTAAGGGCATTAAGGAATCTACTACTGAAGTCATTGTTGCACTATATGCTAACTAACTTGGATGTAAATTTAAAAAATAAAATAAATAATTTTTATTATATTTAAGTAGTTTCCTTTGATCTCTTGTTTCACAGGGGTTTTATTAGAATGACTGCTATAATACCTATTGCTGCAGGGATATAGGATAAAGAGTATTTTCATGTGTCACTATTGAAATACAAAGCATTACAGGCTCTTTAAAAGCAATCTGATCTGGCAACACCTATTATTTAAAAATACAAAAAATGGGGTGCCTGGGTGGCTCAATCTGTTAAGCATCCAACTCTTGATTTCAGCTCAGGTCAGGATTTCACAGTTGGTGAGTTCAGCCCTGTGTTGGGTTCCACACTGGACGTAGAGCCTACTTAAGATTCTCCCACTTTCTCTGCTCTTCCCCTGCTGGCAATCTCTCTCTCGAAAGAAAGAAAGAAAGAAAGAAAGAAAGAAAGAAAGAAAGAAAATATATACACCCCTTGGGGTGCCTGGCTGGCTCAGTTGGTAGAGCCTGCAACTCTTGATGTTGGGTTGTGAGTTCAAGCCTCATGTTGGGTGTAGAGATTGTTGAAAAATAAAATCTTTAAAATACATATATCCCTTGACCTACCAATCTCAGTTCTGGAAATCTATCCTACTAAAATAAACTACTAGTTTCAATAAAACTGTTGAAAAACATCATAGTACATAATGTACCAGGATATTTATTAGAGCAGTGTTTTCAGTGTTAACACATGCACACACATACACACATGTTGTAAATAGCATGCATGCCCATTGATAGGGGAATGGTTGCAAAAATTATAGTACATCCACATTTGGAACATCCATTAAAAGGAATGAATTTGATTTAGAAACTTAAATTTTTTTTAATGTTTATTTTTGAGAGAGAGAGATAGGCAGAGCGTGAGCAGGGGAGGGGCAGACACAGAATCCGAAGCAGGCTCCAGGCTCTGAGCTGTCAGCACAGAGCCTGACATGGGGCTCGAACTCACAAACCATGAGATCATGACCTGAGCTGAAGTCAGACGCTTAACTGACAGAGCCACCCAGGCACCCTGGAGATTGTTTTGTTTTGTTCTTTTTAATGTTTATTTTTGAGATGGGGGGGTGGCACAGAGAAGATCCAAAGCGGGCTCTGTACTGAGAGCAGAGAGCCCAATGTGGGGTTGGAACTCATAAACCATGAGACCATGACATGGGCTGAACTTGGACACTTAAGCAACTGAACCACCCAGGTGCCCCTAATTTAGAGAGATTTTAAACAAGAAATTGTTTTAAGTAAAAGTGAGAGGCAAAAATGTAGTCACTTCTTTTTTTCCTTTAAGTTTTTATTTGTATATTTTGAAGGGGGTAGGGGCAGAGAGAGAGGGAGGGAGAGAATCCCAAGCAGGCTCTGCACCGTCAGGGCAGAGCCCCACATGGGGCTTGAACTCATGAACAGTGAGATCATAACCTGAGCCAAAATCAAGGGTCACATGCTTAACTGCCTGAGCCGCGCAGGCACCCCTAGTCACTTCTTAAATTACAAAAAAAGTCTATAACAAATATGTGTACATTTGTATTTGTCTATGTGTTATTATAGAGCATGGAGAAAAATATTAAATAGGTTGATAAAATGGTTACGGAAGGGTTAGAACTGTTGGGGTGACAAAGGAGGAGAGATAAGGTGGGAGTCAAAGTGAAAAAAATAAAATAAGAGCTAAAGGTCTATATGAGTCATATACCAGGTGAAAAATCAAACAAAGTCTTAGGGACATTAATATATTGTAATGTGTCCAAATCCAAGGGCATAATAACCACAGTGTACTTTATGCTCTCCAAATCAAACCTAGATTGTTGTGTCAATTTCTGGACACCACACTAAAAATAAATATTTTTCCTGCCCCTCAAAAAATTGTTTTTTTGCGGGGGCACCTGGCTGGCTCAGTTGATGGAGCATCTGACTTTTGATCTCAGGTTCAAGCCCCACATTGGGCAAGGAGCCTATTTAAAAAAAAAAAAAAATTGTTTTACTTTTATAAGAGGAATGGTCAAGAATTAAGCAAACCTGGGTTTCAATTTCTTTTCAGCCACTTAATTAACTGTGTGACCTTGGCAAATTACTTAATCCCTCTATGCCTCAGTTTCTTCATTTGTACAATGGGGAAAATTATAGTTCCTATCTCTCAGGTTTATTATAGGATAATTCTATACGCATTCTAGGACTGGTATCTAGAATAAACCCCCCCAAAATAATTTAACTGTCAGATATTAAAGTAAATATTTATTGCAAAAATTAGAATCTACATAGAAGCAAGAAAATTTAAAAACAACCACAATCTTACCTTCCTAGATTAACTACTATTAACTTTTGGATGTTTGTCCATTATTCAGCGTGATCTGAAAAAACTATTATGAGTGATGAAACTTAGTTAGGACAAATTAGCAGCATCCAATGGTGCGTCATATGGACCAGGGGTAGACATATTCTGTGAAGCTGCAAAGAACCACAGCAAGCAGCAAGGGTTATGATGAGAGCTGTCCAGCAATTAAATGGGCTGTCCAACACCATGGCAAGTTCCTCATTATACTAAATAACTGAGTCTTGGCTGGTGACCATTTGTTAGAAAAAGTATGGAAGAAATGCTGGCTTTGGAAAACAGGTCAAGCCAAATGACTTCTAGAACTCTTCCTATCTCTAACATATGATCAAGAAATATTTTTTGGAGGAATGGATATATTAGACTCGCAGCCTTCATAAAACAATTTGTGTGGTTCTTACAGGTGGTAAGAAAAGTTCTAAGGTCCCATTAAAGTTAATAGGAAATTCCTAGCATAGGTCAGGCAGAGGAACTCTCCCTCGTACAACACTGAGGACGTGCAATTCCACCAATTAATTACATTCAAATGGAGAAAGAAATCTAAGGGAGGGGCAGGCCTGAAAAGAGTTACATCTTATCTTTAGGTACTGTTTGTCTGCTTTCTTAATACTCAGGGTCTCTTCCTTGGAACAGTTTCTGACCTGGCAGAAATTCATAGTAATTACTCAGGGGAAAGGAAAGGAGAAACCAACAAACAAAAAATACATTAATGTGGGTGGGTAAAAAAAAAAAAAAAATTAAGAACGTGGTGTTGGTGGGAGAGAAGACTAAAGGCCTATGTAAGACCCACCCAAGTGCTTTTGATGTTTGAGCAATTATTATCTTATTATTTTTCCTGCTATAGATGCAGCTGCAATTTATGTAACAGGATGTTTAAAAAGATTAAAGAGAAGCTGTAGTAGAGTTCTGAGGTGATAAGAGTCCCTGGAATATGTATTTATGGACGTTTAGAATATAAGTTCCTGTACGTTCTTAGAATAAACCATCTATTTGTTTTTCTTTTTTTTTAAAGAAACAAGTAAAATTTGTATTTCAATATGGCTGCTTCCTGGCCACAAGTGATACTGAAAAAAATAGAGCAAAGAGAGCAAACAAATAATAGAGCAAAGAAAGGTTAGTGATGGTTCAATCTGTTATCTGTGCTGTTTTTTAATCAGCTATGACTTTTATGTCCAAAATATTTTATCGCTATATTAAGATAAGTGTTTAGAATTTATTTGGATTAAACCTGTTCATCAGTAAATGGATTATTCTATTGCTCAAGCAGGAGAGTTGCATGGAATTTGTGACTATAATAACTCTGTCTGAATATGAAAGTTAAAGAAAGAAATAATTTTTGGTAGAAGAGCTTGTGGTATTGGAGTTGAGGTGAGTTAAACTGACTGGGTTAGAAGAGTGTGTTCTATAGGTGTCTCAAATACAGAGAATGACTCATTGGTATTCAAGACTTTCTGCCGTATGGGCTGCTGTCTTATCTTACATCTTAAATTGGCACCAGGCACCAAATAAGAAGAGCTTTGAGGCATAGTCTCAGAATTTCTGATTAGTCATGTAAAAGTTGCTTGTTAATTTTAATTCTTTCTCCTAGCAACCTAGGCCAACCTGGTGTGCACTTGTGTACTATCTGTACATATTTATTTATAATTTTTTCTGTTTAAGAATAAGTTGGAGGGACGCCTGGGCGGCTCAGTCGGTTAAGCATCCGACAGATCATGATCTCATGGTTTGTGGGTTCAAGCCTCGCGTCAGGCTCTGTGTTGACAGCTTGGAGCCTGGAGCCTGTCTTAGATTCTGTGTCTCCCTCTCCCTCCGCCCCTCCCCTGCTCACGCTCTGTCTCTGTCTCTCAAAAATGAATAAACATTAAAAAAAAATAAATAAATGAAGAATAAGTTGTAGACATGATGCCCTTTCCTCCTAAGTACTTTAGTGTGTATTTCCAAAACACAAGGACATTCTCTTTCACAACCCCAGTGTAATTATGCAAAGTAAGAAGTCAATATTGATTCAGTAATACTATCCAATCTATAGACCTCATTCCAACTTTGCTCAATTGTCTTGGTAATGTCCATTAAATAAAATTCCATACCATACACTGTTGTCAAGACCAACATTCAGTTGTCAAGTATCTTTAGCCTCCTTTAATCTAGACTAGATTTTCCATACTTTGTTTTTCATGACCGTGACATATTTGAAGAGTTATAGGCAAGTTGTTTGTAGTGTTTTTCAACTTGGGTTGTCTGATTTTTCCTCATGATTAGATTCAGGTTATGCATTCTTAGCAGAAATACCTCAGAAGTGTTGTTGTGATCTTCTCAGTATATAATATTAGTTGATTTGTTCCATTACAGTTGAATTTCCCTTTAATGACTTGGTTAAGGTTTTTCCACTTTAAAATTACTGTTTTTCTCTTCATCATTAACAAGTATCTTGTGGGGAGATACTTTGACACTATGTAACTATCCTATCCTTCATCAAACTTTATCCACTAGTTTTAGCATGCATGATGATTCTTACCTGAGTCAATTATTACCACGATGATTGCCAAATGGTGATTTCATAATTCTTTCATTCTTTTTCTGTTTTTTAGTTGGTGTTCTACTGTAAGGAAAAATGTACTTTTCTCCATGATTTGCTTGGGTGTTTATTTATACCTGTAGAGACTCATAGATTCCTATTCTATTCCATGGGTTATAATCTGTTACTGACACTATTTATTAGGATACTCAAATTGTCCCTGATACAGCTAGTGGGAGTCCCTTCAAACTGTCCTTTTGACATGTCCCTAAAATTCTTTGAGCTTCCTAACTTTATGACACAAGAAGATAGTCCAGGTTTTTCTAGTGTTTTCCTAGCACCAGCCTTGAAATCGGCCACTTTTCTAAGAAGCACTGGTTCCTTTGGTGGAGAACAGCGTTTAGAAAGACTTGGGTTCTATGTGTGTTAATTTGCACTAGTGTGTCATTGCCTATAGGTCCTCTCAGAGAACAACCTCCTCACTCCCCAACACACACACACACACACACACACACACACACACACACACACACTTAAAAACAATGGTTTCATACTGATATTTCCAATTCCAGTCCAGCACCGCGGGGTTCGTTCGAGCCTTCTCCCTTTCCATACACTTATAATCCCCTTCTATGACAGTGAGAAATCTGCAGAACCACAGTCTTAACTTCTACACTTAACCACTCCTACATGCACTCTTACCTTCCCACTTCACTTCAGTGCAATCTCTTGTTATCCTTAAGCCAAACTGTAAACACACACTGATACTGGGGCCGAAAGCACCTGAAGCACTGATAATTTCGCTACATTCCCAATGCTCAACTGAAGGGTAATGTCTCTTCTGCTTCTTTGGGGGGCCCTAATGTTGACTGATTTCTCTGGTTTTCAGCCTGTTAATGCTTACGATAGAAATTCCACCAGGAAAAAGCATTCTTCACTCCAAATTTTCTCCACATAGTGAAACAGCTAATCTGGAAGGGCTGCGTTAAGGTCCTGATGACTCAGAGATTTAATGGAAATTACTCTTTTGAAATTTACATGCCCTTTATTTTAGCTCCCTTTCCCTAGGATTCAAACATGAATCTGGTCTGTGCCCAGAATCACTCCTTTCTTATGGTCAACATTGTCCTGTGGTACTCTCTTCCATTAGAATGAAATTGTTCTTAATCTCTCACATATATGGAACCTTGGCAGACAGGTCCTCCAGGTACGTCTGAATGTGAGAATGTGTCAGCCTAAGTTCTCAAAACACCCCGTCACGTTCATTACACTCTTAAAATTACTGGCATTAATAGTTTAATTGAGAAACTCTCTTGAAGACTGAGGACTATACCATGGAAGCAGCGCAGAAATAAATGGACTGCAATCTCATCCCAAGGATCTTATTCAAGGAAAAGAACTCCTTCATGATTCTCCTGGCTGGCAGAGACAGAAGCCTGGAGAACTTTCAGTTTGAAGATGGCCCTGCACCATATTTGATCACAATGACACTATTGTCTGGCATGCCTCTTAGAACACCATCATCGGGGTACGGATGTTAAGTTGTTTTTCTAACAGTGCTAACAGACACCTAGTCTATCATCCCCTTATTTCTCTTGTTTTCAACTGGATGCCTCTGGAGGACTGGCCAGGTTAGCAAAGTAATCTGTGGCAATGAGACTGAAAGATATTAACTAATATTAACTAGTTTGTGTGTAGAATAAGCCCAAGAGTTAATGACCTTGATGTCATCATACCTTTCTCAATCTATTGAGCTAACTAGTCACAGACAGGTTACATTTGGCCATTTTATTACTAAATTGGTATTTAACAACAGACAATTACTTTACTTGAGTTGAGATAAAATCTCCTGATTACATGAATGAGATAATTCTGAATTAAAGCCAGAGGATACTAAATCTGCAGCGTTACAGACATTAACAATAGGAACTCTATCGTGGTTACTGAAATTGTTTCTTTTACTAGATGTGGCCCCCTCTCTATGATGAACTGTGAAAAGTCTGTTCTGCCAGTCTTCTTGCTGTTTTGTGGGTTTAGGATGTGGCTGTTATCTAGGCGTGTCCATGGGACAGGTGGGCTTAGGATCCTCCTACTCTGCCATCTTCCCGGAAGTCTTGTTTCCTTCACTAGAATGCAAGTTTCATGAGGGCAGGGAGCTTTGCTTTGTTCATTGCTCTATTCCCAGTACAAGTATGCCTGATTTGTAGTAGGAGCTCAATACATATCTGAACACATGAAAATGGTGGCACAATACAAAATGAAAAAGTATTAAAACTAAATCGTGAAGGAATTATTGCCCAGTTATAACTATTCCAAACAATATCCGTGAGAATGCTAAGGAAGAACTTGGCTACTATTAATGTGGCCTAAAGAATCAAACCTCCCCTCCATCTCCGGTAGTTCAAAGGCTGGGAGAGAGGAGAAGTCTTGCTAAGAACTTACCTAGATCCTTAAGGGAACATTTAAAAACTTTATGTGGTTTGGGGGGGCATGCCTGGGTGACTCAGTTGGTTAAGCATCCAATTCTTGATTTCGGCTTAGGTCACAATCTCGTAGTTTGTGGGATCGAGCCCTGTGATGGGTTCTGTGTTGAAAGCATGGAGCCTGCTTGAGATTCTCTGTCTCCCTCTCTCTGCCCCTCCCCTACTTGCATGTGCATGCACATGCGCTCTCTTGCTCTCTCTCAAAATAAATAAACATTACAAAAAATTTTTAAAAATTAAAAATAGTAAAAACTGTATGTGGTTTGGGATTAGCTAAGGGAGTGGACTGGTATAACTTGAAGACCCAAGGGGCAAAGTTTAAAAGCAGAAGGGGGAGAAAGGAGATATGTTCATATATTAAAAGTAATTAGGAAAATGTATATCTTCCTCCTTATGGGTTTAAATGTTTATTTATTTTAAGAGAGAGAGAGAGTGCATGTACATGTGAGTGAGGGAGGGGCAGAGAAAGAGAGGGAATCCCAAGCAGGCTCCATGCTGTCAGAGCAGAGCCTGATATTATGCTTGAACCCACAAACCATGAGATCATGACCTGAGCTGAAATCAAGAGTTGGATGCTTAATGGACTGAGCCACCCAAGCAGCCCTCATTTGGGTTTAGATGCAGGGATCTCAAACTCAAACGTTTTTCAAGATCAGGCCAGTATTTAAATGAGTGATGCAGCTGGATGTGAATAAGGAGAAAGAGTAGAGACTGGGGGGAAACAACAATTGCATGCCCCTTCTAAAGACATTACAAATCATTTGAAGACCATAACAACAACAACAACAACAACGAGATCAGATATGTCTGTAGGAAGAATTCACTATGTAGGCAGTCTGAGGGCTTTTGGTTGTATATTGTCTCCATGATTAACATTTGCCCTTGAAAGGTGTTTTGTGTTTGTGTGTGTGTGTGTCCATCTGTGTTCTAACAGTTACTAGCTAGACAATTTTAAGAACAAAGAGGCATATTTGCTACTCACAGCAGTGAGGAGACAAACAGGGATCACACTTGGAGGTCTTACGTGCCCACCTGGACTGTTCTGTAGGGCTCTAGCACCAAAGAACTGTGACTGGTCTGTGGGAGTTGTCTAAAGCATTTGGGCTGTTTTAACTGAATAACTCAGACCTGAAGAATGAACTACTGGAATAGTTCCTGGAATGAGACCAACTCCATGGGTGATGACTAGAGTTTGTCAAAGATAGGCAGACAGCCAAATAGCAGAGGTTAGGAAATGGCAGGGCTCTCAAACTTGAGGGTAGGGCAGAAAGATTATAAATTGGGTTATCTAGAAGGCAATCAATCTCCCAGCAAAGGTGTAATGTCTTATTCACTTTCCTGGGATGATGGGAAAGGTTATTTAGCTGAATTACCATTGATACACTGAACGTAGGATGTACAAAAAACATGTAACTTGATCAATTAGTATCACTATTCTCATTTTGTTCTTCAACCTCTGACTTTCCCTTATGGTGGGGGAGAGGTCAGGGCACTTAATTTTGCTGGCCTCCCTCCTGCAGTCTTTTGTGGGTCACTAGGCTGAAACCAGAGTGACATGAAAAATTCAAGAGTAGAATGTGGACTTCACTCTTGAAGCAGCAGGTTTATGTGGCCAGGAGTCTAAGTTTCTTATTAATGTATTAAGTGGAAGGCTTGATGCGATTTCCAGGAAGGTAGTTTAAGTAGAGTTCCTACCTATCAAATGCGCTGTGAGTTGGGTGATTATAGCAGGTTTCACATTCAGTTTACATTTTTTCCCCTTCCTACACTGTGATTTCCTTAAGTTAATCCAACCATTCATTAAGTCTAATAGATGTACACTACCTTGTGTGGTGGAGGTGTGGAGGATAAAGGGATGAAACTGTAAAGAGAAGCATGCCCTGCCTCACATTTAATCTTATGTTGCACCCATCACAGAAAACAACATCCTACAAGAGAACTGTGTCCAGGAGTTTGAGGCATTGATCTGTAGTTAAGTGAATGGTGGCACATGATGGAGCAAATGCCTGGTGAAGAGCATGTAATTTCCAAATTAGGAGAAGGATGCTCAGAAGGGACATAAACCAATACCCCTCTCCTTTCTCCACTTACACTAGAGGACAGAGGTCAGGATAATTTAAGTGGTAATTGTGTTATGCTCTGTTCTTTTCGTGTGCATTAAAATCATACAGGGATATGACTTGTTAATTACATTGGTAAGATTTCATAGATGGTGGATGGTAACTATTTGTATTTCAATAGCTTTCCCTCAGTTTAAAACGTGAAAATTAATAAAAAAGGCACCTCACTGAAGTGGACTTGGGAGTCTAGAATGGGAGCCTGGAAGGGGGTGCCCTACATTAATTACAAGAAGAACTGTCAATTACAGACCCCAAAAGAAGAATCAAAGGAAAGAATCATCAATCATACGCATTGCATCTCATGCAAGAAATCGAGTGCCCCAGCAACCCAACCAATGAGAAAGCATCATCACCCTGAACTCTTTCTTTCCTTCAATGGACTTTCATTCAAAACAACCCCGACCCCCAACCTCCTTTTCCTTCATAACATGAGGTTCATCTTTGTTTGTTGGAGTTGCCTATGGCTTTTCATATGTCGCATGCCCCGAATTGCAATTCTCCATTATTCCTGAATAAACCCATTTTGCTGGTAAAATAACTGACAATTTTATTTTTAAGATTAACAAACAGCTTTCCACATCTTTATTTTTTTTTTTAATTTTTTTCATGTTTATTTATTTTTTATTTTTTTAACGTTTTATTTATTTTTGAGACAGGGAGAGACAGAGCATGAACAGGGGAGGGTCAGAGAGAGGGAGACACAGAATCTGAAACAGGTTCCAGGCTCTGAGCTGTCAGCACAGAGCCCGACGCGGGACTCAAACTCACGGACTGCGAGATCATGACCTGAGCCGAAGTCGGCCACTTAACCGACTGAGCCACCCAGGCGTCCCTCATGTTTATTTATTTTTGAGAGAGAGAGAGAGAGAGAGAATGCAAGTGGGGAGGGACAGAGAGAGAGGGAGACACAGAATCTGAAGCAGGCTCCAGGCTCTGAGCTGTCAGCACAAAGCCCAATGTGGGGCTTGAACCCGCTAACTGTGAGATCATGACCTGAGCCAAAGTCACATGCTTAACCAACTAAGCTACCCAGGTGCCCCTCCACATCATTATTTTTAACAGAGCTTATGAGCTAAAATAATAAAAATTATATTTTACAAACTGAAAAATTTCTGAACTTCATAATCTGAGGAGTAAAGGATTTCTGAGAGAAGATATATAAAATCTGGACTTTCCCTGATAATTTAGCACATATAGTTGCCATAACTGGAGCACACTGGCAGACGCATGGACAAGTAAATACCTTCATACTCTTTAAGTAGTAATTACTTTTGGCCTTTTCTCACTTAGAGCTTCATTAATTAAGGATTGAGTTCATTTTTCTCTTAAAGATTCCCTTAAAGGTTAAAAAATTAGTTTAAATCAGGGGAAGGGTCAGACTGGCTACTTTTTCAGTTCTGGGTGGTTTTTATTAGGCAGCTCAAGAATCTACACTGGGACTGATACAGAGCCATGGGAGTGAGAAAGTTTCTGCTACTTTTTCCTCTTGCTTTCTAATCATTAAAAACTATTCACCAGGTTATTGCCAAGTAAAGACCAACCCTGCTGAAAGTCGTTGCCAACTTCTAGTCCTAAACGCCCAACTGCTGAACATAGTGTCTTCTGACTCCCCTATCAAAGATGAACGTGCAAAATATTCTGAGAGGCAAAACAAGTCATGTCTGTGCTCTTGAAGGAGGCCAGCCAAGGTGAACGAAGACCTCTGCTTTAAGGGTGAAGGCCATATTCCACTCTCAAGTGTTTCTATTGTTTCAGCCTGGTGAACTTTCACCCACAAAAATCTTTCTTTGAACAGTTGATCAAAAACAAGGTCTTTAATTTTTTTGGTTGTTTGTTTACTTACAGCTAAACCTTTAGACAGGAGGCCAACTCCCAGTGGTCAGTTTCAAATAGGTTAACTTTGGACTGAAGTGATTTTTTAAAACTCCGCAATTTTCTGACAGATGTGTGAGCGATGCCAGTATGCTTGACTTTATCTGCTCTTCTGAAGAGTTTCCTCCCTCCCAGGGAACACCTAAAGGGAGTAGTATGGAGTTAAGAGAACGAGTTTAATGGGTAATCTTTGTCCAGTCTTGTAATGAAAAGTGCAGTTGATTACATGATGACCCACAGATTTGGGCTGGCATGGTTAGGTCTTGCAGGTAGAAAGAAGAGAAGGAAGGATAGGGAAAGTCAGCACAGCCATGTTAAATGTGCCTCCATGTGCTTTTTTTCAACCTTTCTTATGAATCTCGCAGACATGTTTATCTACTGCTTTTTTGCATAGGACCAAGGGGTAATGTTATAAGGGAAAAGCAATTACGGACTTGTGCTTTAAGAATGTTATCTTCTTGGGCTTCCCAAAGAAAACTAATAAAGTTCAGATGCATACTTTGTCCAAGTACTTTGGTATTTTAGGAACCGTAAGAAAAGAATAAGGATTTTTTTTTTTTGGACCAAATGGGTGGTAGAACAAAGAGAAGAGCCTTTGTAAAATTCTATTTGAAAAAAATCATTTAGGGGCACCTGGGTGGCTCAGTCAGTTAAGCGTCCAACTTCGGCTCAGATCAAGATCTCAGGGTTCATGGGTTCGAGCCCTGTGTCAGGCTCTGCACTGACAGCTCAGAGCCTGGAGCCTACTTTGGATTCTGTGCTCCCTCTCTTCCTGCCCCTCCCCCACTTGTGTTCTCTCTCTCTCTCTCTCTCTCTCTCTCTCTCTCTCAAAAATAAATAAATAAAAACATTTAATGCCTTTAAAAAGAAAACAATCACTTAAACTTTGAACTGCTGGTTAAATAGGCAGATTAAGCAACTGATTTCTGTAATGCCACACTTATAAGTAGGTAATGTTTCCAAAACACTCCAGTATTTGGAATATAGTCCAGGGACTAGAAATCAATGAGTAAACAGACATCAAAAAGCACATGCATTTTGTTCTTTAGGAAGTCTAAGTGTTCTCACACAGTCATTTAATTATGCATAAAATAAAGATCAAGCACACAGACCAGAGATTACGATGGCAGCAGCAGAGTCCATTCAGATGATCTAGAAGATGGTGTAACCAGCTGCAGCTGTTTACTCCAGACAATAACTCTAGGGGTTTTAATAATGATGATAAAACAGCTACTATTTACTCAGTGCTCTTCATGGTCTACCAGGCACTACTCTATGCAGTAGGTACATATTACCCCCAATTTACAGTTGAGAAAACTGAGACACAGATTAAATAACTTGACATGCTATAATGGATAGAGGCCAGTTCAAACCCACCTCCGTCAAACTTCAAAACTTAAGTCTTACCTATTTTGTTTTATTGCCCTATATTCCAATCCTAATTCTTTCCTAACATATTTTCAAAAGAAGACATCTATATGCCATATTATCTGATAAACAGCACAGGGAACTATGTAATATGTTTTAAGACATTTTAAATCTAATACAGGGGCACTTGGGTGGCTCAACCAGTTAAGCGTGTGACTCTTGGTTTTGGCTCAGGTTATGTATGATCTCATGGTCTGTGAGTTTGAACCTCTAATCAGGCTCTGTGCTGACAGTGTGGAGCCTGCTT
Source organism: Acinonyx jubatus (assembly GCF_027475565.1). NCBI lineage: Eukaryota > Metazoa > Chordata > Mammalia > Carnivora > Felidae > Acinonyx > Acinonyx jubatus. The sequence goes on along the minus strand of NC_069381.1, from coordinate 94,930,595 downwards.
GGGATTCTCTCTCTCTCCCTCTCTCTCTGCCTCTCCCCTGCTCATGCTCTCTCTCCTTCTCTCAAAATAAGTAATCTTTAAAATTATTTTTAAAATCTAATCTAATGCATATAAATTTGTTGGTATTTAAACAGTAAGTTTCGAATATCTGGAAATTTCATTTATATGGAAGACGAGACAACTCCTTTATTAATTCATGAAGGTTTATAAATCAAACCTTCAGTGAAGGTTTGATTGCATATCTTCTATGTTTGTCTCAACCACGACTTAAACGACATTCTTTTTTTTAATATTTATTTATTTTTAGGAGAGCACAAGTCAGGGAGGGGTAGAGAGAGGGGGACAGAGGATCCAAAGCAGGCTCTGTGAGGACAGGCTGACAGCAGCGAGCCCAAAGTGGGGCTCCTACTCATGAGCTGCAAGATCATGACCTGAGCTGAAGTCAGATGCTTAACCGACAAAGCCACCCAGGTGCCCCTTAAAGGACTTTCTTTATCCAAAACTCCTTCCACTCTGGGGTGATAAACTTGCTGCGGTTCACATGGGACCTTTCATAGTTTTAGCAAACTAACTCCCACACTCCTTGGGAAAATCAGGACAGTTGGTGGCTCTAGCTTCACAACACATAAGGGGTGCTTTAAAGGGGCTTTTGGATGGGGGCGCCTGGATGGCTCAGTCGGTTGAGCGTCAAACTCTTGATTTCGGTTCAGGTCATGATCTCGTGGTTCATGGATTAAGTCCCTAGTCAGGCTCTGTGCTTATATCACAGAACCTACTTAGGATTCTCTCTCTCCCTCTCTCTCTGCTCCTCTCCTGCTTGCTCTCTCTCACTTTGAAAATAAATAAACTTAAAAAAATAAATAAATAAAGTTGCTTTTGGATGATAGTGGTGATTACAAATAGGATCTGATAGGCTTAAGACCTTTCTTAGGGAGAAAGTAGTTCAGTTTCTGTTTCTGTGGGAGCACCTCAAGTGGTGGAGAAACTTCTCCCTGAAACCTCATTTCATTTTTAGTTTGCCAATTTTATACACTTCTTCTGCATTCTGAACTAAAACTCTTATCTCACTGAAGCTTCCACCCACTTTTCTTATTCCACCCCTTGCTACCATATGAAATGAACCAAATCCTTTCCCCATGTGATTGCACATGAAATATTTAAAGAAATCTATCATGGCCCCAATATTTTCACCTTCAAACAACACACCTCCAAACCATTCAACATTTCTCATGCTCTTTTACCATGATTACTCTCTTCTGAATGCAGTATGGCCATATTCAAATTGTAGCCTCTGAAATTGTAGCTTCCAGAAATCTAATCAGCAGAGCAGAGTGGATAGGTCATCTCCTTCATCTAGAGTCTAGGCTTCCTTTAATTCAGCGTGACACCTTAGTATTTTTCTTGGCAGTCATTAACTTAGATTAAGTTCTTATCTACTAAAACTTCTAAGCAATTTTCTTATATACTTTTAGGCTATATTGTTTATATTCTGTATATGCAGTTATTTTTTCCCAGCTTGAAGTACAGGATCTTACATTTAACTCTGCTAAACTTAACTTTCAATCCCTCATCCTTTTTTAAAAATCACCCATTCTCAAATTATTTTGATGAGCATATTTTTGTGTCAATGATAGAGTTGTTAAAAAGACATGGCCTTCGTTGGCAATCTTTCTTTATGTTTGTATTCATCTGCTAACATTAGTTACCATAATTTAACCCATTTGTAGCTAACCTAATTTACAAATAACAACACATATTTTCTTATTTAATCCCATAAAAAAGGAGTGGGATAGGAAAGTGAAGTCAGCCACAATGGAAAATGCTTTGTGACGGGGTGCCTGGGTAGCTCAGCTGGTTAAGCGTCCGACTTCGGCTCAGGTCATGATCTTGCCAGTCCCGAGTTCAAGCTCTGCGTCCGGCTCTGTGCTGACAGCTAAGAGCCTGGAGCCTGTTTCAGATTCTGTGCTTCCCTCTCTGTCTCTGCTTCTCCCCCACTCACACTCTGTCTCTCTCTCTCTCAAAAATAAATAAACATTAAAAAAAAAATTTTTTTTTAAAGAAAATTCTTTGTGACAAAGAAGTATTTGCTACTTCTGTCAAAACTGTGGGATTGCTTTCTTAGCCCCATGCTCTCAGCCACAGATGGCATGTCCCAATGTAATTCTCCACTTTACTTACTGGGCTTGGCGTTGAGTAAGTTTTGGTTATTAAGGAAGATCAAATCTTCTCTCAAAGAACAACGATTTGCCCTTCTTAAGAATGTTAAAAAAAATAAATCACAGATTTTTCAGTTCAAAACAGGAGTCCTGAATAGGCTTAGGAATAAATATACAGACTTCCAAATTTATTCCTTTAAAGGAGGCAATACTTTCTGGAAGCGCAAGGTTTGCTGTGTTGGTTAAACCATCAGAGACGGTTTAAGCTAGTAGTCAAATACATTGGCTTTGGCCTGGGTCAACTCTCAGTTCTAGCACTTGCCAACTGTTTGACTATGGACAAATATATTCATGCTTACCACAGTGTCTAGCATCTAGTAAGAGCTCTAAAAATATGAGTAGCTACTGTTTATTAAGCAACATTTTATGTCAGGTGTTACATAAGGCCTAGTACACATAAAGTGCTTAACATGCTGTCTTATTGTCTCCTAACAATTCCATGAAGTAGACACTCCTGTTATGCCCAAATTACAGATGAGAAAATTGAGGCACAGAAAGATTACACAATTTGCTTAAGTTAAACATGAAAGATAGGACTTATACCAAGTCTATCTGACTCCAGACCAGGATCCCAAATATAATTCTATCCTGCCAGTCCCTGAATATAGACAAAACTCCCACTAGTCCTGATAACATCAGCAGTTTGAGTAGTAAGGATATGACCACTGGCCAGTTAGGGAGTTTCTAGGAACTCCCAAAGGTCCTCCATTGGTATGGTCTTATCTTTCATCAGAGTGAGGTTCTGGTCCTCAGCCGTATAGGCTTAGAAATCCAATATGCTAACACACAGACTATAAATTCATCTCCCAAAGCAGACTCATGCTCCCAGAGCCTGGTGTTCAAAGCCACAAGTTTGTCCATAATGAACATTATGAATATAAACAGAAAATGATATAATAGCCACAGGCTAAAACATTCATGTCCTGGGGCACCTGGCTGGCTCAGTTGGCGGAGGTTGTGACTCTTGCTAATCGGGGTTGTGAGTTTGAGTCCCACATTGGGTGTAGAGATTACTTAAAAAAATAAATAGATGAATAAAAACATTCATGTCCTGTGACCAACATTGGGGAATCAGATTGTAAGAGTAGGTTGCTTACAGAGCATGGAACTAAAAATAAGGGTGTCTGTTTTATGTGTGAACGTTTGACAAAAAAGCCATCCAACTCCAAAGCAACAATTTACCTGCCTCCAAACTGAACAAACCAATGTAACCTCTCACCTAAAACCACTTGGATAAATACCACCAGGATTTGCCTCATAGATCCTCTTTATTCCTAAGTTTTCAGGGCTAACCTTCCCTGACACCATGTTCTTTCTTGAATTTAGGTTAGTTTTTTTTTTTTTTTCCAGGTTACAGCATAATTCTTTTTCACTGAGATTTTGAACAACTATACTTTGATGTATTCTGCATTGATTTGAAGGTTTAAATCTAAACGCGCAACTTGAAATTAAAATAAAATAAAATGATTAAATAAAATAAAATAAAATGGCAACTTGAATTCCAGGTTCTTGGTGGGAAATCTTCTCACTGAGGCCCAAAGTACTACTAGCAGCAATAAGAGACAGACCCCTCTGGTGGAAGCTGCCTTCTCCATGAAACTCCTGCTGGTTGGCTCTCCAGCTTGAGAAACAGGGACTGTTGCCAGCAGTTTTCACCCATCTACTAAAATCTAAAAGGTAACAAACACCATTTCTGGAGCTACCGAAGAGACAGACTGCTTGAAGGGAGATTTACATGGCTCTGCAGACTTCCTGGCTCTGCCAGCACTGGGGGAATTTGGTGTACAGAGTGTGAAATGATTTTTTTTTTCTTGGCTCTTTGCTGTAGGTCCAGGCAGCTACAGCAACAGCAACAGCAGTGGTTCCTACCCTCATGCAAAGCTTCCAGAATGCCTGGGAGTCTCCTGCTGATAACAATATGGAATGTCTGGAACTAGTCAAAGAGGTTGGAAGCCCCACCACCTACAGCAGCCAAGACTTAAAGCAGAGCGGTTACCCCAGAACCTCTGGGCTCAGGGTAGCTTCAGAACTTAAAGGCAAGGGGTGCCTGGGCGGCTCCGTTGGTTGGGCATCCGACTCTTGATCTCAGTTCAGGTCTCGATCTCGGGGTTGTGAGTTCAGGCCCCATGTTGGGCTCTGCACTGGGTGTGAAGAATACTTTAAAAAAAAAAGAGAGAGAACCTAAAGGCAAGGAATGGATGCTTCAGTGTGTACACATGCCACACAATAGCCATGCACAGCAGATCATACGAAAAAAAAAGTAGTGTGGACAAATTCCTGTCCTCTCCTGCAGGTGCGGCATTTACATATCTTCGGGTATAAAGAAAAGGCAGAGCACCCTGGGAGAGGAGAATTTTTCCAGCATTACTGGGAAGGCATAAGAACTGAAGCCTTTGGCTTTTGGGGCCTACCATTCCCACTTCCCTTCTACAGGATAAAAAGAATCTCAGGGGCACCTGGGTGGCCCAGTTAGTTAGGTGTCCAACTCTTGATTTCGGCTCAGGTCATGATCTCATAGCCTGTGAGTTGGAGACCCACGGCTGGGCTCCACATTGACAGCATGGAGCCTGCTTGGGATTCTCTCTCTCCCTCTCTCTCTGCCCCTCCCCTGCTCATGCTCTCTCTCTCTCTCAAAATAAATAAATAAAACTTAAAAAAAAAAAAAAAGACATCCTTAAAACAAAAAAAAAGTATCTCAGAAGATCCAGAGCTCCTAGTGCCTAGACAGGACACTGGACAGAGTCCATGATACCCACAGCCTCTCTCTCCCTGAAAAGATACCTCGATGATGCTGGGAAAGAGGAGTCGGGCTGATCGGGAAGTCAAAATACAGTTATTAATTCTCTTCACCAAAGGCCAACCAGGGGACTACTATCAAGTCCACTCACTCAAGATATCATGATTTCTCACCACATCCCATGTCTCCCCAACATTCACACATTAAAATGAAGCTCCCACCAGTGTTTAGGGGTTAACTGAGTAGGAAGACTTGGCCCCTTTATGACTCCAGATTCTTGCAAGACGTTTGTTTTCTGAATATTCCCCTCTGTGTACTCCCTTCTTGTCTTAATTGGCCCTACCCACTGAGGTAGATTCCACATCTTTCTCCTGTATCTTTCAGTTGGCTAAGCCTCTGACCTCTCCACTGCAGAGTCTAAAAGCAGGGAGATGGCCAAAATAGGCAGTCAGGGAAGAGCACAGGCATTCCTATCGCATCTGCTCAGTCTCTCAGCAGTCCTCATGTCAGGGAACCTCTCAAGTTTACAGGCTGGGGCCATAGAGAGTCTCCCCTTCCTCACTCACTGTGTAACACATGGAGCAAGGTCTCTCAGAGGCTGTTTGCGGAGTGCTGAGAGAGATGCTGTTGTTGAATGTGGGTGTTTTCCAGCAGCCCTGTTCTGGATGTAATTCCTCAGAGCTGCTCCCTGGGTCTGTGTGAGCTAGGTTCTGGATGATTCCCAGCACGACTCCTTACCCTTTTTCTTGTTGTCACCAGCTGTCAGGGGAATTGCTGTTCATGATTGCCACAGGTAACTCCTATTATAATTGTTGTTGTTATTTTCCTGTTTCTTTTCAAAAATATATTTACTTATTTTTATATATATATTTTGATATATATATTTTTTTTTGAGAGAGAGAGAGAGAGCAGGAGAGAGGCAGAGAGAAATAGAGAATCAAAAGTAGCTGTCAGCACAGAGCCCCATGCAGGGACCAATCCCACAAACCGTGAGATCATGATCCAGGCTGAAATCAAGAGCTGGGCACCTAACTGACTGAGCCACCCATTATTTTTAATACTTAGAAGGCTGGAACACAAAGTTGAAAGACTTCCACAAAACTAGGAAACAGGTTGCCACTTTAGCAAGGCTTGCTCAACTGATTGATTCAAAAACATCTATTGAGCACTGGCACATGCAATGTACAACCTGATGATGTGGAGGGGAAACAGAGGAAAACAGATCCCTCCTTAAAAAGGCTACATTGTAATGGAGACATAGATGCACACAGAAATCACTGTCATACAAGGTAAGCATGTAAGGATAGGTCACAGTTATAACCTGGAAAAGTTAAAGGTGAGTCTGCGAGGCCACTAAGCCTAGGCCTGTTGATCAGCTGGGGTAGTCTGATTGTTTTTGCCTCAGAAGCCAATGCTAAGCCAAGGTCAATGCTAATGCCAACATGTTATGCACCATAAAGTAAATATTTTGTAATGCTCTATGTGCATGTAACAGTAGCTCAGTGTAACACTTTCCTTTAAATGGATCTCTTTTAGGGGTACCTGGGTGACTCAGTTGGTTAAGCATCCCACTTTGGCTTAGGTCATGGTCTCACAATTCATGGGTCCAAGCCCCACATCGGGCTCTGTGCTGATAGCTCAGAGCCTGGAGCCTGCTTCAGATTCTGTCTGTCTAGTCTGTCTCTCCCTCTCTGCCCCTCCCCCCTCACACTCTGTCTCTCAAAAATGAATAAACGTTAAAAAAAATTAGAATAAAATAAAAAATAAATGGATCTCTTTTAGGGGAGCTTGGGTGGCTCAGTCAGTTAGGCATCCCACTTTTGACTCAGGCTCAGGTCATAATCTCACAGTTTGTGGGTTTGAGCCCTGCATTGGGCTCTGCGCTGGCAGTGTGGAGCCTGCTTGGATTTCTCTCTCTCCCTCTCCTTCTGCCCCTTCCCACTCATGTGCTTTGTCTCTCTCCTCAAAATAGGTAAACTTAAAAAAAAAATAAATGAATCTTTTAAGTTAATGAAGTAGGTTGACTGCCATTTACTTCCTTTTCATAGCAAGAAAAATAGAAGTTGCACTTCCTTTCCCTGTTCCTCAGGGCAACTAATAAGAGAACAAACATCGTTCCGTACCAGAAATAAAGTTGACTCATACTCTTAGGCTTTCTCTCCTTTTAGAACACATTGATTGAAGACTTGGAATGGGATAACATTCATTCGCGTAGAGAAACAGATGAAGTCGCCAAAGAAGAGAGGATAGGGAGGGAACAGGGAAAATGAGATGAAGGAATAGGGAAAGGGGCTATTACACTACTTTTGATAAAGTCTCTTCATCTGAGAAGAAAAGATTGTTCCAGGAAGATCACATTCTAGGCAGAAGGATGAGGATGAGTAGAAATCCTATATATTCTGGCCCACCATCCTAGAAGAGAGTCAGTCTTGTGGCAACAGGAATAAATAGGTCTTTGTGGCCTGCTACCAGTCCAACATCCCCAGGTCTACAAAACTTAAAAACAAGCCAATGAGAGTACGGGCAACTGGTTGGCTCAGTCAGTACAGCATGTGACTCTTGACCTCAGGGTCATGAGTTCAAGCCCCAAGTTGGGTGAAGAATTTGCTTAGAAAAAAATATATATACTCTAATATATAGAGTATAGAATTAGTAGTAGAGAGGAGGTGAACTTTTCCCAAGGCAGGAATCTCAATGGGTGCCACTGAGTGACCTCAGGTCAAGAGGTAAGAACCTAAGACCCAGGAGGTGACCCACAATACACAAAAGATTTATAGGGGAAAAGGACACCATATTTTTTCCATTAGTATACTTCAAAATAGTGACACAAAAGAAAGGACATGAGAGGCTCCTACACTGGGCTCTTGGCTTTCTAGATAGAAGGGGGTAGAAATGATGCCTCATCTTCCTGTGAATTCTTAGTCTTTTTTTTTTTTTTTTTTTTGCACCATTGCCTTTGCTAACCCTTTTACGACTGATGACTGTTAAGTAAGTCTTTACCTGGTATTTAAATATTCATATGTTTGTTTTCATATACACCATAAACTACTTGAGGGCAGCGATCATATCTCTATACCTTCAATGACAACTAGCCAGTGCCTGTTCTCAGTAGGTCATTAAAAAATGTTGATTTGATGTTATAGGAGAATTAGGGTCAACAGCTGCAAGGGCTGGCAATCCATAGGTTTCTGGCCAAGAATTTCCATGAGGCAAGGCAACATTTGGCAATTACGAGGGCATTCCAGTGAAGTGAAGAGGAGTGTCGGATTTTGCAATACTTCTGCAAATAAGATAGATTTTCTGGAGTGGCTGGGTTCGTGGAAAAACATGTGCTGAATGGCAAAAAGGAATCTGGGTTTTCACCTTTACAGTAATCATTGTAGCAAGATATAATCTCTGCTAGATTCAAATAGAAAGGAGTGACATTAATAAGTTTTCTTAGCACTACACAGCATTATGCCATACATGCAGAATATTTTTTTTCATTGTTACTATTGACCTCAAGCTTAAAATCTCAATGGGAATTCAGAGGCATCTCAGTGGCTCAGTTGGTTAAGCGTCCGACTCTTCGTTTTGGCTCAGGTCATAATCTCACAGTTTCATGAGTTTGAGCCACACACTGGGCTCTGTGGGCCTGCTTGGGATTCTCTGTCTCTCTCTGTCTCTCCCCCTCCCCGACTTGGGCTGTCTCTGTCTCTCTCAAAATAAATAAACTTTAAAGAAAAATCTTAGTGGGAATTCAATGTGTACATACACAAACTAGTTAGAGAACAAGGCAATGAGTGTTACATTGAGTTACAAATTAAACATTATACCATTGCTCTTGGAGATGGATCTTGGGAGTCCCCTAATTTTTGTAGGTCTTTGTTCTTTTGAGCCTTCACAAAGTTCTCTATCCTGTGGACATTTGAAATATAAGACATTTTATTGCTTTAACCGCCCCCCTCCCCCGCAATCCACCTTATCCCCACCTATTAGTATTTCAAGACACCATTTCATATATAGCTGATGTAATAGCATGCTTAGTTCTTAAACTCCTATCTCTCTAGCCTTTGAGCTTGAATCTGTAACCCTAACTTATAGATTAAGCTTTGCTCCAACCCAAGGACCCCAATTCTTCCTGGTAGAAGGACATGAGGAGAATGGGTCATTAGTTCAAAGAGTCAATCTCAAAGACAATCAGGCTTTGGGGCGGTTCCTGCCTTATATTTCTATTCCCCAGTACTTCTCCTGCTGGTAACTTCTCCTTCCCAAAATAGAATTGCAGCCCCCATTGAGGCCTCTGGTTTCTATGGTCAGGTTTTTTGGATATCAACTTTCTGTGCGCCTGAATCTGTGTAAATTGCTTAATGCCCTTTTAGATCCACACCCTGGATCTCACATTCATTTAGGACATTTTACCATAGATTAAAAACTTTCTGCATGGTCCCCAGGGGCTAGTTTTGGTGCCAGAGTCACAGAGAAGGTGGTACACTGGTCGCCCAAGGTTCTCTTATTTCAAATGTTTCTGGGCTATAAAGCAAAAACAAGTGAGAGGCTGCAGTTCTGTGATGGGATCATGGTTATCAGCTTGTTTTAGGATCCAAAGAATTGCCTTAGACGATTTGTGCTTTAAAGTGTGAGACAGTGTAGAGAGAGAGGATCTTTTCTGCACTGCTGGTGGGAATGCAAACTGGTGCAGCCACTCTGGAAAACAGTCTGGAGATTCCTCAAAAAGTTAAAAATAGAACTACCCTACGACCCAGCAATTGCAGTACTAGGTATTTATCTAAAGGATACAGGTGTGCTGTTTTGAAGGGGCACGTGCATCCCAATGTTTATAGCAGCGCTATCGACAATAGCCAAAGTATGGAAAGAGTCCAAATGGCCATCAACAGATGAACGGTTAAAGAAGATGTGCTGTACACACACACACACACACACACACACACACACACACACACACAAACACAATGGAGTATTACCCGGCAGTCAAAAAGAATGAAATCTTGCCATTTGCAACAACATGGATGGAACTAGAGGGCGTTATGCTAAGTGAAATTAGTCAGGGAAAGAAAAATATCATGACTTCACTCTTATGTGGAATTTAAGATACAAAACAGATGAACACAAGGGAAGGGAAGCAAAAATAATATAAAAACAGGGAGGAGGACAAAACACAAGAGACTCTTAAATATACAGAACAAACTGAGGGTTGCTGGAGGGATTGTGGGTGAGGGAATGGGTTAAATAGTAAGGGGCATTGAGGAAGACACTTGTTGGGATGAGCACTGGGTGTTATACATAAGGGATGAATCACTGGGTTCTACTCCTGAAATCATTATTGCACTATATGCTAACTTGGATGTAAATTTAAAAATAAATTAATTAATTCATTAATTAATTTAAAAAAAAGTGTGAGACAATGAAAGGGGTATTTTGGAAAAAAATTAACATAGCATGAAATGTATCAGATGTCAAGGTGACCATCAAGACACTATATGCCTCAGAACAAATGAGATAATGCAAAGTACCCAGCACAGTTCCTGGCACTCAATGAAAATGTTAGTTCTCTTCCCTTTGCATGTGGATTTTACTGTTTACAGCATGCTTTCGTACATATTAGCCCCCCACCCCAAACCTTAGTAATTTGCCTCAGAGAAGTAACTTGACCCCAAAAACAGTACTTCTGAAAAATGGCAGGGTTGAGAGTCAGACTCAGACCCCAAAGCCAGTTCTCTGCCCGGCACCCAAGACTCTTCTTACTGTGCTGTGTTAGACTGAAGATTGTGTAGGCCTGGATCAGAGTGCTACAATGAGATGGAATCAAAGAATGATCTTGAAGCTCCTGCATAGCTGAGCTTCCTGGGGACTTATTATTGTTTTTTTTTTTAATATCTTAATTTTATTTAAATCCAAGTTAGATAACAGTGTAATAATGGTTTCAGGAGTAGAATTTAGCAATTCATCACATACATATAACCCCCAGTGCTCTTTCTGAGGCCTTATTATTATACACCTTTATTTGTAAAACACAACAAAAAACCCAATACTTTATTTTACCTATTCCAAGATACATATACTGTCACCTTTTAACATCTCTGAAATTGAGACAATTCGTGTTTTTCAGCTGTTTCCACCACTATGCACTTTCGATATCACTGCTATTGTCTGCTTATCTGCAAATTTGGTTGTTACTCCTGGTTGAATGATTGGACAACTAAAACCCAGGGACATTTCAGTCAGCCAACCACTTAAGCAACATTTGCACAAGAAATATGATCCTAGTTGTTGTCTGAAAAACTTCCACTGACACCTTTTTGTATATAGCTTATCAGGCACAAGAGCGCATCAACATCAAAATTTGCGGAATTGATGCCAGAAGGTTGGAAGAAAATCTTACCCCCAAATGGAGCCCTGTTTAAGGACTGCTGCATTGCCACTGCTTTTGATGGCACAGAAGGTAGCACTGTATTGAAATTACAGTATATTGGGGCACCTGGGTGGCTCAGTCAGTTAAGTGTCTGACTTTGGCTCAGGTTGTGTGTTCATGGGTTTGGGCCCTGTGTTGGGCTCTGCGCTGACAACTGGAGCCTGGAACCTGCTTCAGGCTGTGTGTGTGTGTCTCTCTCTGCCCTTCCCCTGCTCATGCTGTCTCTCTCTCTCTCAAAAATAAATAAAACATTTTAAAAAAAGAAAAATTCAGTATATCAATTATTCAGAGTTGAAAAATTATTCGTTAGATATAAAGACATTTTGGGTTACCTTAACAGAATTGTTCCGTTTAATGCACAGCTTTTAAATATAACAAAAATCAATTTTACATACACCTAAATAAGCCCTTTAATAAGGACTGAGTGATAAGAAAGTATTGTGTAACAGATTAACTTGTATCATTAGTTTCTTAGTGGACTATAAAATAATGGTGTGCTCTACAATCTGTGGTGTCTCAGATTCAATGAGAATAGTCATATTACATTTGTGTGTTTCATGGTTTATATATTAACTCATTTTGGTCATCATAATAACCTTGTAATATTAGCAGCAAACTATTAGCCCCAATTCTATCCATGGAAAAATAAGGCAGATTAAATAACCTACTCAAACAGCCAGGATAAGGACTCATCCTTATTTAGTCCTCTAGAATAAGCCTAAAATTCTTTTTTCCCTCTAAAATTACAAGGCTGATATCAATCTTACTACTATATATATATAAAAAAAGGCAGCTCTGATGAAAATGAACATAGTAATTCAGGAAAAACATTGAATGTGCCTCCCTTTTGGCAAGGAAAGTGAATTGTCAGAGTTTTAACAATAATAAATCACTATTACAAACAGCCTACTACTCTGCCTAGCACATAAAAGATGTTAAATAAATAATACATGTTGCATTACTCAGGATAGCTAGTGCTGGCTTAACCAACAAAACTTAATTCAGCTAATGCTGAATCTTCTGTGGCTTAACCAACAAAACTTTGTCTCGTGCAGGTCACAGATCTAGCACAAGTTGGCAGGCAGTGAAAGCTGTGTGTCACTCTATTCCACACCTTTACGCAGTAGCCAACATGACTCACATTCTACCATCTTCTAGCTGCATCAAGTGGAACGTGTAACCTCCAAGATTGCTGTGACGGGGTAAAAAGGGTTAGGAAAGGCACATGGGCTTATAACTTGTCTGGTCTGAAAGTGACGCCCGAAAGGGATACAAATCACTTCTTTCACAGGCCATTAGGCAGAAGTGATCACAGGACCCTAACCTACCTGAAGCGAGCTGAGAAAAGCAAAGCAGCAATAGAATATTTGGTGAGTACTATCTATACCACAGTAGTCCTATTTCTTGAGGGCAGGAATCTTTTATTTACTGGTATTCCCAAATATCTAGAATTGTGTCTGGCCTACAGTGTTCACTAGCAATTATTAAATGAATAAATGAATTAATAAATGGCATCTGAAGCTGCTTTTCCTCATTTTAACTACGAATCTGCAGTTTCCAGGTAGAATTAGATATGCAAGTTCAGGTTAATATTTCAGAAACACCTAGTGTTAAAAAGAAGAAGCCAGTTTGATAAGAAGTTATTTGAAGTTGGCACACTCATTCTTAAATGTAATTACAACTTACATGAAATCTTTTCTATGGGAGCTTAATGATTCTTTAAATTGACATAAATATGAGGAAATACAATACTCAACTCTAAAAGCCAGTTTGCGTTGTTGGTTTCATTTAACAAATGAACACAGACTGCAATCTTCCCAAAAATGATTGCTTAGGGAGTTGGGAACAATTTGCCAGGATAAGAATTTAGATTGTGGTGATACGAGAAGGCAAGCAGCAGTCAGGCATGGGGAAGGCACAATAAGTAGCTGTCCTTTTGGCTCTAATTCAACACCTGTTCTTAACATTACCCACATGATTAGGAAGGCACAGAAGGTTCAATATTTGGTTTTCACAAAGGAATCTCAAAACGATTATAAGATGTAATTCATCATTTATTCAGAGCACCTGGGTGGTTCAGTCGGCTGAGTGTCTGACTTTAGTTCAGGTCATGATCTCATGGTTTGTAGGTTCAAGCCCCACGTCAGGCTTTGCACTGACAGCAAGGAGCCTGCTTGGGATTCTCTCTCTCAAAAATAATTGGGACTCATGCTCTCTCAAAAAGAAACATTTTAGAAAAAGATGTAATTCATCATTTATTCAACTAATGTTTATTAAGCACCAAATACGTGCATGCAGAATGCTTGGTACAGGAGATTCCAGTGCAAAAGACAGATATGAGTCCTACCCCAGTGGAACTTATGATCTAATAGAGAAGAGAGACACTGAACAACTATTATAATAAGCATGACATAGGTTGCAAAAGGGGAAGTAACAGGTGCTATTGAGTGAACTGGGAAACTATTGGTCTTCAGCAATAAGAAAGTAGAATCAGTCAGGGAATATCTCAAGAACAGGTGTTTCAGTTTAAATCCAGAAGATAGGGAGGATTTGGCATGAAAAGTCAGGGAAAGAGAATTCCAGATGGAGGGAATAGCTTGTCTTCTCAACCCCACTGTGAAATCTCAACAGGATTACGTGCTCAATCATATAGCTGGAGAGATGGCAGAAATGACTTGTTCAAAGGATGCTGTTTAATAAGTAGCTTAATTAGGACCATAAGCCATATTCGTTACTTTACAGAGCAGGGCACACAATTGTAGAAGGTAGGCTCTTTCCTGACTCAAACGTAGCTAAGCCAGTCACTCCTATAGCCCATCAGGTGCATCAGTCAGCCATGAACCAGACTGATGTAACAGATATAAATTTTCAGCCTGTTTCACAGCGTGCAGGATGAGAACTAAAGAGCCCTAAAGGCTTTCATGCAGGAAGGGAGGGGTGTGGTGGCAGAGGGGGAAGCTTCATTGGTGAGAGCCAAGCGCTAAAAGCAGCTGCGTGTGACATTTCCATCAACAGCACTCCCTCCCTCATTGTGTATGAGACACACATCAGATGTTCTGGTTTATGATTTCAGCTTCAGAGTACATACCCTTCGAGGTCCAAGCTCATGTATCTCTTCCTGGCATGGTGCCTGCTCATTAACTGGACTAAAAAGCTCATCTAAGAGTGATAACCAAATGCTGACAATATTGGGGTCCCTTTCTCCTACCCTTAAGGAGGTCTGGAGTCTTGGTTGAGGCAGGCCGACACGCCCAGCCTCTGTACTTGCTAGAAAGTGACAAAGCACAGGCCACCAAAAAGATTCTGTCCAGATGCCAGAACTGTATCAGAACACAAGGTCACATACAGCTGCTGTCTTCCCCCGTTTATATCAGCCTGGAGGACAATCCATTCTCTTTCCCTTGGAGGACACAGTAGAGGCAAACTCTTGGAGGTCCCAGGTAAGTGCCACTTTATCTGTTAGGTAGACTAGACCTAAGGAAAGCTAAGTCTTTGCCTTTTTGTATTGTGTTTACCTCCCCAGGTAAATTAAGGCAGAAAAATCTATTATTTTCAGGGGAGATAACAGGAAAGCCCTTATAGGCCTTTGCTTCTTTGATTCAAGAGCACAGAACCTGAAGTGACTGAGATGTCAGTAAATGGTATGTTTGCACACCAAAACTTAAAAGTGTTCATGATGTTCTGATCATTTGAAAATGTATTACTTTAGAGATTTCTGTTAAGTTTTGGTGGTTGAAATCTGTTACTTGTTCTAAAAATGCTGGGTCATACAATCTCATATTACTTTTCCAAATATGTCATGCAACTATAAAAACCACTGTAAATGGGGTGCCTGGGTGGCTCAGTCGGTTAAGCGTCCAACTTCAGCTCAGGTCATGATCTCACAGTCCATGAGTTCGAGCCCCGCGTTGGGCTCTGTGCTGACAGCTCAAAGCCTGGAGCCTGCTTCAGATTCTGTGTCTCCCTTTCTCTCTGCCCTTCCCCTGCTCATGCTCTGTCTCTTTCTATCTCAAAAATAAATAAAACATTTAAAAAAAAATCTTAAAAAAAAACCACTGTAAAATAAATGTCAGAGTTTTCTTTTTAAAGAGCAAAATTACAATAACAATAATTTGTTCTAATCCAAATGACTACAATCTCTGAGCATCAAGGCTGCTTGTTTTATCACTGGGTGGCCACATTTATATAGGGTTGTGTTTTTTTTTGTCAGAAATCTTTTCATAACCAGACATTAGACCCAATTTTAGATGATTTGAAAGACGGGTTGGCTTTGGAAGAAGTATGCTAAAGTTAGTAGTGAGGTTTTATCACGGTTTCTTAGTCCACATTATTCCTCAACTGCCACAAGTCCATGTCTGAAGTAGTAATAACAATTTCTCAGTTTAGGGCAAAGTAACTCCTGGTAAATTCATTCATTTAGTCTACAGATATTCAAAGAAAATCTACTATATTCATTGTACTGAATAAGACATGATTCCTGCCTTTTAATATGCGATTTAGTGGAAGCTATTTATACACTAGACTGTAAACTCCAAGGTCAGGTCTTGGGTCTGTTGCAATTACGACTTTATATCAAAGTATAGCAGTGTCTGTCTCATGGTAGGTGCTCAGTAAATATTGGTTGAATGTGTATATGTATGAACAGATATGTATACGATGCTACTTTTTTAGTGTGTATTACATTCTTTGACAACCACATTGTTGATTAAAATCTCATAAACATTTCAACATCATCCATCAATAACTCAGATTTTAGTAGGGCCCATGGAAATAGTTGATTTTCATTTTTACTTCTTGTAATCAGTCTGTGGCCTTGGGGAAGGCTAATAGCACTGGCTAGGGGAAAAGAGAGAGTATAAGAAAAAGGGATATTTAACTCACCATCCTGAAGTTGTATTTCAAGGTTTTATTTCCAATGGGCTATCCTGAAGATAAGTACAAAGTATGTATGTATTTTTTTTTCTTGACAAATGCAGATTCAAAAATAGGAAGAACAGTTATGTTACTACGTTTATTTGAGATATCCTGTATCTTAAACCTTTTCCTCTTTATCCTAAACTTTTTCCATTTCCATTTTTCAGACTTAAAAAACATAGTTGCCAACTATGGCATTATAACACATAAGTAGAAAGGAAGAAAGATGAGATAAAGATCAATCCAAGTATTGTTTGAATTCTAAACACTCTGTGGCCTTGGTTAAGTTTGGACTTAATTTTTTCATCTGTAAAATAGAGGGAGTTGGGTTATTTCTAACCTGTCCTCCAGTTTGAATTTTCTGTGATTTCATCTGACAAGCAAACTCTCCCCTTTGTCATTCTTGTCGTTTGTGGAATCCTCAATTTTTTCCAACTTATTTTTTAATCACCACAGATGCTTAGAATAAAATAGCTTTCTCTATATAGAATGTATGCCTTTTTTTTTTTTACCCCAGGTAATCATGGCACTACTTGAAATTATAAAATATATCCAAATAAAAAAGAAAATACCACTCTATAATCTCACTGAGTTATAATCTTCTAATATTACTTTAGTTTTTTATGCGTATTTGTTTAAAAAATAAAATTGTGATCACTTTGTACTTATTTGAAACCTACATTTTGTTGTTGTTGCTTTAAGAGAGAGACAGCATGCGCACATGTGTGAGCAGGGGAGGGGCAGAGAGAGGGGAAGAGAGAGTATTCCAAGCAGGTTCCATGCTGTTAGTGAAGAACCTGACACAGGGCTTGAACTTACAAACTGTTAAATCATGACCTGATCTGAGATCAAGAGTCGAATGCTTAACTAAGTCACCTGGGCGCCCCTCTCATGCTGTATTTGTAATCCACTATTAAATACTACAATTTAACTCATCTATTATTGTTAGACATCTAGGTTATTTATAATCTGTGTTATAAATAACACTGTAGTGAACAAATTTGTACAAGAATAAATGATTAGTTCTTAAGAATAAATTTCATAACTAGAGTTACTCCCACTAGCAATTTTTGAGTGCTGGTTTCCAGACACCCTGGGGGTTATAAAACAGGTTTTATAGTTTTTATTTATATTTCTTTTCTGTATTTGTTTTTATTTTAGAGCTAGAGGGAGAGCGAGGGAGAGGGGTAGAGGGAGAGAATCCTAGGCAGACTCCACGCTCAATGCAGAGTCAGATGTGGGGCTTGATCCCACAACTCTGGTATGACCTGAGTCAAAATCAAGAGCCAGACACTCAACTGACTCAGCCACTCAGCTGCCCCATGAAACAGGTTTTATAATTTAAAGAAATCCTTGCTACTATGCCATGTGAAAAAAACCTTGAGGTTCTAGACTTTGTAATTTAGAGGAGCCTTTGTCAATATACATATCTGGTTATTACTGAATATTTTTCTATTTGGTTTTGGTCATTTGCACTCCTTTTTTTGGTTAAGTGTCTACTCCATTACTTTGTTCATTTCTCCACTTGCTCACCACTTTCCTTTTTGAGACACCTCAAAATGCCTCATTATTTTTGATGGGATAAATTTTATAAGGTGCCCTGCAGATTCAGGGAGATTCAAAGTTGTTTTTGGAGATCATAATCATCATAATTATGGTCCCAGACCAAACTTCAACTAATGTCCCCCCCCCCTTTTTTTTTTTTTTTAGTTTTCCTCTGGACTATCCATGAACCATTTTATGATTTTGTTTTGCATTTTATTTATTTTTTAATTTTAACGTTTATTCATTTTTGAGAGAGAGAGAGAGAGAGCATGAGTGGGAGAGGGTCAGATAGGGAGACACAGAATCCGAAGCAGGCTCCAGGCTCTGAGCTGTCAGCACAGAGCTTGATGTGGGGCTCAAACTCACAGACCATGAAATCATGACCTGAGCTGAAGTTGGGCGCTTAACCAACTGAGCCACCCAGGCGTCCCTGTTTTGTTTTGCAATGTAAATCACAAACTTACCAATAAATCATTTGAGGACTCTTTTCTGGAGCACCATTCCCAGCAACATTTTAAAAATGAAGTATCTTGAATTAAAATACTAAGAACTTCATTAATTTTGTGCATTGAAACATTAATAAATCTTAAACATTGGTAGGCCAATACTAGATAAATTGGCAGGACATTAGCACATTGTGGGTATTCAATTTTAAATGTACAACTTATTATAGTGTATGTATCAAAATTATGGCAGCAAAAGAAAAGATTTACATTCAGGTATGTACCTACAATTTGATTCAGCACATTGTATGTGTGGACTAGCTAGGTAAATAAATAGGCAAACACCTTGAAGTGGCTACCTTCACCAGAACTTAAAAAAATAAAAATAAAAAAAATAATAATAATAAATAAATAAGTCTTCCGTGGCCTAACAAATGTGGTGCTCTTTAGAGCCTTTAGGATATTAAGCTAGAAGCACTGGAAACCCACAGAACCCCCTTGCTGGGCTCTGACTTACTGGCTCAGCAGGTTATTGTTGATTGTTGATCATTCAAAAGAACAAGTTGTAACTCACTGGCCATGTACGGAATAACAAAGCACATCTTCACATAACTTACTGTCCCTTTACCTTTCTCTGAGTCTGCGTCTATTCTTTTTTGGAATATATCTTTTAATTTCTCTTGTGTTTCGGGTTGTTTCATGTGTATAACTATTTTTAGAATTTGTTTTTTAGAAAAGACAAAAGTTTGTGTTACTTTTTGATTCTGTAACAAACACTGTCCTTACTGACATTAAGGAAATCACTTCAAGGTCTTTTCTGGGACATCCTGTTTTTTCATTTAACTAACACTTTAATATTAAAATGTGTTGGTTGTGATGTTGAAATTAATCCAATGTACCAAAAGAGCAATAAATCTTAGAACCAGTTAAGTGAAAAACAGAGAGAAACATGGGGTGCCTGGGTGGCTCAGTTGGTTAAATGTCTGACTTTGGCTCAGGTCATGATCTCATGGTTTGTGAGTTCAAGCCCCGCATAGGGCTAATTGCTTTCAGCACAGAGCCTGCTTCAGATCCTCTGTCCCCTCTCTCTCTGCACCTCCCCTGCTGGTTTTCTCTCTTTCTCTCTCAAAATAAACTTAAAAAAAAAAAAGAGGGACAGAATATTATATGCAGTATGCCACCATAACATAAAAAATGTGTATTTATATACATAGAATATACACAGCAGGATACAAAATACCAAAATGTTAGTATTAATATTGGTTTTCTACCAGGTGAGATGAATGGCTGGGTATCAGGGGTGCAGGGTTTCCTTTTCACTGTATACTTCTTGTACCTTAAAATTTTTATTCCATGTACAGGAATTAACAATTTAAAAATAGAATTTAATAAAAATTTTATTACACATAGTAGGCACTCAGTAAACACGGAGTGAAAGACTAAATGAATAAATGGATGAATTAAGTAAAATGAATCAGTGCCTTACACTTGCCCTTGCACTTAAAACTTGCACAAAAGCCTTGTGTAATCCATAATGTATAGCAGTGGCGTTATGTGCCAAAACCACAGCAAAGTCTTAAGGCTGTAAATGGTCAATATCTGTAAATCTTCAGAAATGGCAGAATTGTGATATCACCAAGAAAGGAGCTTTGGTTGGCAGAACAGCATTTTTGTAAGTGTGTTCTAGGCTAGTGCCTTAAAAATTCCTCAGTAAACAAAGCCAGATTATCCTCCACCGCCCAGGTCTGTGAACCACCACTCTGGCAGAAACACCTCTTGTGGTCTGGAAGAAAAGTGTACTAACTCCATTATTAAAGAGTCAGGTCCCAAGCTTGTCGAATGGCAGTTTTATCAACCTTCATCTCACTGCTAAGCAGTGCAATTTCCCAATTGCATGAGACTGAATGGCTTTTTAAAACAGAAATCAAGACCGAATGGGGAGAAAAACTATTATCACTTTGTTAGATTTCTAAATGGAAACAACCCATTATATATTACAAAGAAGTTTCATAATGTAGATGGTCCCTGACTTAGGATGATTGGACTTAACGATTTTTTTGCCTTACCCATGGTGTGAAAGTGATACATTCAGTAGAAACCGTACTTCCAAATTGTGATCTTTTTCCTGGCTAGTGATATGCATGCAGTATGATCCTCTCCCATGAAGCAGGGCAGGGGCAGTGAGCTGCAGCTCTGTCAGCCCTGTGATCGTGAGGGTAAACCCCGTGCTTACAGCCACTTTGTACCCACACATCCATTCTGCTTCTCACTTTCAGTATTCAATAAATTACATGAGATATGCAACACTTTAGTATAAAATAGTCTTGTGTTAGATGATGTTGCCCAACTGTAGGCTAACATAAGTATTCTGAGTAGGTTTAAGGTAGGTTAGGCTAAGCTATGATGTTCAGTAGGTTAGGTATATTAAAAAATGCATTTTCAACTTAGGATATTTTCAATTTACAATGGATTTATTAGGATATAACTCCATCATAATATCCAGGAAGATCTGTTATCTCCCTACATTTGCTGAGGAAGCTGGTCCTAATATTTTTCTGAAAAATAGTAAAAGGTAGGGCAGACAGACTTCAAATCAACATGTTTATTGTATCTCTCACTTCGGTGAAGGTGAGCAAGGATTTATACCAACTGCAAAATTACTTTAGGCTTTGTTTACTTCTTTATGTCCTAAGATAAGCAAAGCAGCAACCTGCTGTGTGTATTCAGGTCAAGCCTTAGGGACAAGCATGGATGGAAAAAGTGACAGTTTCCTGGAGTCAAAATAATAAAGGATGAGAGTGGAATTCTAGCTATTCTTGTTGGGGAGATGAAGGCTGAATTGTGGAATTCACTGTAACACAGATTCTGAAAGAGGTTTGCCAAAAAATTAAGGATGACTGGATAAAAGTGGTTTTACATTGAGCAATTCTGTGTGAAACGTTTACAACGGCGTCTAGCACAGACTTTTTATATAAATGTTAGTTGCCATTTACCATCATCATCATTACATTGAGACTCACCGTTTTAAAATACTCAAGTTTTTATTAGCTATCATATGTAGGTCTGTATAAGGCAATCTGCAGGATACCATGAGAAGAAACAGTCCTTGTTTGTAAGAAGTTTATAATGATACATCTTGAAAGAGAAAAGATAGAAAGTTAAATTGTTAAAGAAAAAAAATATTTAGTTTCTTTGAGGCAGTGTCTTTTGCTAGTTTAGCTGGAGTCCTGCATCAAAGACTGAGAAAAGTTCATAGCTTGTTCTTTCCCAAACAAGTTAAAAACAGAGATCGTTATTATTTAAAATAAAACAGAAATTATAGTAGTAATTTATTGCTTTTCAACAATTCTGGTGTCATAAATCTAACTGAACCAAACTCCACATACATCTTGAATACAAGAATCAAAATTCTCAGGAAAGTGAGGCACTTTCATATATTGAGTCTACAGCACAGTCCTTTTTCTTTTTTCTTTTTTTTTTTTTTTCTGATAAGGGTAGAATACCAAGATGAAAAGACCAGGAAAAGATTGCCTAGAGACCTAGATACACGGGACTGTCCTTAGCTTTCATGTATGTATACCTCCATTTCTGAACACGTTTATTTTTGGATTATCTTCCAGTCTATGAAAAGAAAGGGAAGTGGGATAAAAGGAACTGTACTACACTACACTGGATAACCAAAAGGTGGCAAATGTTCTTCAGTCAAACATGTCTTGCTATCTCTCTGAAAAGGAGTAGGCAAAAATCTTTTTGAAAAGAAAGCTTGGGTTGGCTCAGTCAGTTAAACATCCCACTCTTTTTTTTTTTTTAAGTTTATTTATTTTGAGGTGGGGGAGGGGCAGAGAGAGAAGGAGGGAGACAGAATCCCAAGCAGGGTCCACACTGTCAGCACAGAGCCCCAAGTGTCCAACTCCCGATTTCGGTTCATGTCAAGATCTCACCTGATTTGTGAGATTGAGTCCCGTGTCAGGCTCTGCAATGACAGCAACGAGCCGCCTTGGGATTCTCTCTCTCCCTCACCCTTTGCCCCTCCCACGGGTATGCTCTCTCTCTCTCTCTCAAAATAAATAAATAAACTTTAGGGGGAAAAAAAAGCGCCTTAATTTCTAGTAGAGATTGTCCTGGAAAGGTTAACTTTCCAAACTGACAGGAAATCATACCAAACACTAACACATAATTTAAATTTCTCTTCAACATACAAGAGAAAAATCTAGCCTTGATTTTTCTATTAGGCCTTTCATACCTAGCTTAAAACACACCCTGTTCTTCACTCACCCTAGCTTTCCCTCTTCAGGTGAAAATTAAGGAGAAATTTTATTTGCTTTGCTAACTCGAAGAAAAGTTTTCTACATGGAGAATGTTTAATTTAGATCACAACATGTTTATATGGCTATCTGATATTGTTAAGGTAATTTCTGAATTCTGAAGCTTTTGCATTCTTAATAGTGGATAACTCATTAGGGATTTAGAATACATGAATTTTACTCCCTTTTTATTTATTCTTTATTTTAAAGAGAGAGAGAGAGAGAGAGAGAGAGAGAGAGGGAGAGAGAGGGAGAGAGACGAGAGAACATGAGCAGGGTAGGGGCAGAGGGAGACACAGAATCCCAAGCAGGCTCTACATTCAGCATGGAGCCTGATGTGGGGCTTGCTCCCACGATCCTGGGATCAAGACCTGAGCCAAAATCAAGAGTCTGATGCTCAACTGACTAAGCCACCCAGGCTTCCCGGAATACCTGAATTTTTAAAATACAAAGACTGCATACAAGTTTGCCTGAGGTCTGTAATACTTCAGGGATCCACTAAGAGCCCTTCCTTCCCATCCATGGGTTGGTAAGACTTGTGAATATGTAATGTTAAAAAATAATTAAAAGAGATCTAGGTCTTCCCTAGGAGATACAGCAAGACATGGAATTTAATTGTCAAGCCAATGCTTTTCCCAAAATAATCATGTGCCCCCATAAAGGAAATAGGAAATGAAACATTTAATTTGGATTTGGAGGTGGCCTTCCTAAGCAATTTGCTCAAGTACAAACAATAATTACGTAGAAAGAACCTGATTATAAATATAATTATGAAACCTGATTAATTCACAATCAGTGGGGAAGCTAAATTGCATTACAAGGAGGTTTGAATTATATAATAGAATTACTAAAATTACTCCCTTGTTGGTCTATCTGCCTCTCCTCTATTTCCATGTTGTCCTGTACACAACTTACCAGGTAGGAGAAAGTGTCTTCTATGAAGAAAGTGTACAAAAGATAGAAGGCTCAGGGTTGAGACTTTAAAACAACCCTGCGTTTTCTGCCTCCTATTATCCACCTCATCACTACCCTTCTATTCTTCTCTATGACCTCAGGATTTTGAACAAAATAAAATGAAAATAGCCTAGTATTTAACACAGGCTAAGTAAAATAGACCTAGGTTTAAATCTCAGCTTAATAGGGGCGCCTAGGTGGCTCAGTTGGTTAAGTGTCCAACTCTTGTTTTCAGGCTCAGGTCGTGACTTCACGGTTCATGGGACTGAGCCCCATGTCAGGCTCTGCACTGATGGCAGAGCCTGCTTGGGATTCTCTCTCTCTCTTTCTCTGGACCTTCCCCACTCTCTCTCTCTCTCTCTCAAAATAAATAAACGTTAAAAAAAAAATCTCAGCTTTTCTTTAGTATATGTGCTACCAAAGTGAGCACAATCTCAGCTTTATAGTACTTGTCAGGTAAAAAAAAACCTTAGTGATGTTATCTGTAAATTTGGGGAGATGGGATTTCCCTAGATTCTTGGCAGAAAAACCTGTTTAGGTTTAGGTGCATGGCTGCAGTGATGAAGAGCTCTCCCCAATGACTCTTGGAGTCCATCTGTCTCTCATTCCACTGGATTCCGTAAGTGAGCTATGTTGCCGACATAGTCTGAATCATGTACTCCCATGTTATGGTTGAAGCACGTCTGGGCTGTTTCATGCATGATGTGGTCACACCTGCATTGGTCAAAAGAATGACTAGTGAACCATAGGAGATATACAAGATGGGAGTTAGGGGGCTCCCAGATTAACTTCATCTTTTCATTGCAAACAGAAGCAAAACCCTATTACCAGCCTGCCTGGGCCTAATGGAATATGAGACGAAGGCCGTATGCAGTCTTCTACTTAGAGGTCTACACCTGATGAGTCTTACCTGTTACAACTTATGTCTTTGTGCCTCTTGTTAACTTCCTGCAGCATTTAACTTTTCTAGATTCTTGTTCCCACTGATGTGGCTATGGTGAGTATACAAACAATAAGGTGTGTGTGCATGGTGGGGACGAGAGACTGGTGAAAACAATGGCTGAAGCAGAAATGGTGTATTCTTTTTTTTTTTTTTTAATGTTTATTTATTTTTCAGAGAGAGAAAGCATGAGCAGGGGAGGGGCAAAGAGAGAGGGAGACACAGAATCCAAAGCAGGCTCCAGGCTCTGAGCTGTCAGCATAGAGCCCAACACAGGGCTTGGGCCCACGAACTGTGAGATCATGACCTGAGCCGAAAAGTCAAGATGCTTAACTGACTGAGCCACCCAGGTGGCCCCAGAATGGTGTATTCTGAGCTTGATGAGAGTTACTATACTTCTGGCCCTGAGGTACTGAGCAGGCCAGCAGTCCTCGAAGTTGGTAGCATAGTACAAAGGGTATTCCTCTACTACAAGATTTTCCAGTTTCTTTCTTGCTACTAGATTAGAGGTGATAAATAGTCAGAGGTATATATGCACACCTAGAAGACTTAAAGAGGGCTCTACCATAACAGGATAAAATTAAAGCCCTCAGTGTGAGACTATGAGTTTGAAGACACTAGAGAAAATTGTCTATAAGCAGTTAGCTTGGCATCTGAGGCTGAAGGCTGTCCACCGTCAAGAGTATAGTGGGCCATTTCAGTCACTGTAGCCATGATCAAAATGGAACCATGGCCTGAGATGAGAGAAAATTGTGGAAGAAGTTGTCAGGAAATCCACTGGGTCGCTTAAACTTGAATCTTGATCTGCCAAAGGTGACAACAAAAGGAGAATCTCCACATAGGGAGGAGACTGCCAAATCTTGTTACTAAGACTCTTGTTCTGACTTAAACTTTTCCTTGGGGAAACTTTCATAAATTATCACTGACACCACGAGGAAGACTGGGGGTTGGGAGCATTCCCTTTCCTTCCTTCCTTCCTTCCTTCCTTCCTTCCTTCCTTCCTTCCTTCCTTCCTTCCTTCCTCCCTCCCTCCCTCCCTCCCTTCCCTCCCTTCCCTCCCTTCCCTCCCTTCCCTTCCTTCCTTCCTTCCTTCCTTTAAGACATAGAGTGTGAGCAGGGAGAGGGGCAGGGGGGACACAGAGAGAGAATCCCAAGCAGGCTCCATGCTGAGCCTCAATCCCACAACTCCTAGGATCATGACCCAAGCTGAAGTCAAGTGCTCAACCGAGTGAACCACCCAGGCACTCCTTACCTGCTTCTTAAATAGCTCAGCAGAACTCAAGCTGGAACAGACTAGCTGCTGTAATATGTGTTTGGCCTCCTCCCTACTGCCTGCCCATTCCTCATTTTCAACCCTCCACACAATTTCCTATCACTATTGTTTTCCCCTTCATACTGATTAAAAATAAAGTATTAGGAGTTTAAAAAACTCTATTTTCTTCTGCATTATTGAACAATGTATGATGTAAAAATGTCCAGTAAACTTGTACTGTGATTAGTATTATTTAGGGAAAGGCTTCATGAAGCACATTTGAAACATCTGAACTTTGAGGCCTAGATGGGTATGGTCACTTTCACCATGCTGCTCACCACTCCTTATACTGGGCTTGGTTACCTTTTCCTAGTCCTTGAAGGCTTTTCAATTTTCAATCGGTGATTTAGATTAAACTTGGCTAAAATTCAGGGATAAGGTAGAGTAATGCATCAATCAACAGACTTACAAAACATGAGTACTTACCTTCCCTTTTGGGTATCCACAGAAGCCTGTCAGCCTGGCTCCTACTAGGCAGCTCTGTGACACAGGCCATTTCCCTTATGTAAGTGGGGTGGGCCCTCAACATTTTCTAACTCCTCTAAGTTCAAACCCTGAAAAGGTAAATCCACCAGTGCCACCTTCTATCTGTTCTATGTTCCAAGTTTTCCTGTATGAGGACCTTCTTCTTTGAATGACTGATAATAAGAATGTCTTATTTAAAGAAACTCTGCACCCGACCCAAAGGTAGATATACCTACCAAAGAGGTATAACTTCACTCTATGGCCGTAAAAATAATCCTACCAAAGCACAGCAGGCATAACATCTGAACTCATGGTTTGTGCAAAATGTAAAGTGGTGGGGGGAGGGAGGAGGCTTCACTCTATTAATACACAGCTCAGAAGTGAGGTTGGTAGCCCCTGGACCTCACTTGGGCACAGGTGTCATAGATATTGTGTGGCACGGGGCACTGTGGCAGATTCACAGTTCTCAGAAGTCATCACAGATTAAGCTCATGCTTTATTTAAGCCTCATCTCATTCACCAGTGCAGCAGCATCAAGGTCCAGTTAGAACACCCAGGTCTGGCTACCCAGGCAGGTGGATACATAAAGCTAATCATTATGATCTAAGAGGTCTCCTTCATTGCATGCACCCCTCTTCTAACTCACATCAAACTTGAGGTGCAGCTGTTCAGAATTTCCAACTGCCTGCTGCTGCTGTTGGGTAAGAGCCATAAGATCCAAGTTCTCACAATGAAAGATCTTACAGCATGGAATATAGGCGCCAGGACACCCAGAACTTCCTGGAATACAGGTAATCTTAAAATTAAGCTTTAAAAAATATGTCCCAATGTCTCCACCCCCAACTTACTGCCTAGAGGCTCACAACTATCCCAAATTCAGATAATCAGGGAGTAGTTTCCTGCAGTGCACTTTCTGGTTTCAAAGGCAGATTTTGTGGCCAACAGCTTTTATAAGGATTGTTTAGCCCTGTGATGGGTAGAAGGAAACTAGAACAGGATCTTCCTAAATCAAGAGGTCTTCAAACTCTAGGGATTAGTTTCCTATGGTATTAATAGTTATTTATAACCATTTCTGCTCCTGTATTTTTGGTGAAAACTAAATGAATACTTCCTGATGATTCCAGAAAATATTATATGCCCTTAAGCAAGTTAACTTCTTGTATCTGTATCTGTCTGTAAAATGGGGATTATAACAGTACCTAGTTCATAGTATTTTTATGAATAGTAAATGAATTACTATATGAAGTGCTAAGATCAATGCCTGGCATATAGTAAGCACTCCCTAATTATAACACCTATTTATTATTATTATTATTGTTATTATTATTATTATTATTACTATTATTATATTTCCAATCCCTACCCCATCTGCCTAGAATACTAAAGACAGGAAGAAAGGGAGGGAAGGAAGGAGGGAGAAAGGTAAAAGGAAGGAAGAAGCCCAGGGTTAGCCAGGATCAAGGAGGTAGACAGGTCTGGCAAATATGGAGGGCCATGCCTAGAAGGAATGCTTACTAGGAAAGATCCTAAACAATGATATAGATTAGAAAGAGCATAGACCAAAACTGTCTCTGTGCTGGCAGAGAGAAGCAGCAGGAGACAAGCTGTATCAAACCACGAATGGAGTAAGGGTATAGGAACTGGACTGCCACATACAAACAGAGCCTCAGGCAATCTGGTTGAAAGCAAATTTCAAATTTCATTTTCTATATTCTGTTTTGAGTTATCATAAATTATAAATGGGGGATTTTTCTTAATCAATTAAGTATTGTTGTGTTTATAATAAAAAACCCTTTCCTGCTTTGTTTGGTGCTGGTGAAATGTGAGTAACAGCATCTTCCTATTTCCTAACACAGACAAATGATGGAGTAATTAAGGGGAATGTAAGTGTAGTATTTTAATTCCAGAAAAAATAAATTATAATTTTATTATTTTCTTTTTTAGATAAAGCAACTGGATAACTTACTCAGCTTAAATAGTAACTGTTACACATTTTCAAATTTTTTGCATTTCTCATCCCATTACAAATTTCTGGTTATAACTCTTACCTTAAAATCTTCAGAAGTTTTGCTCACTTAACAAGCTTGCCAACAGCAGATTACCCATGCATCATCCAGTCTATCAGCCTCTAAAACAGGAAGGTGAATCTGAAGAATTTCATGATAAAACCAAAAGCCACTAGAGAATATCATGCCTTCTCTGGTTTTGATGTAATGATTCTGAAAGACCCCACCGTGAAATGCTCTTTATCTTAAAGATTACTTGGTACATGCCATTTATTATGAGTGACCTTAGAAAAATCTTTTACCTCTCTGGACCTTAATTTCCATTTCCGTAAAATGTGGTGGGTTGTGTCAGATGATCTTCAACCTCCTCTCGGCTCTAAATTTCTGATCCTGCAACTACTACAATTTTATTTCTTCGATGTCTCATGGATTAATCAGGAAGAAACTTGGCAGAAAAACATTTTACCTGTATTATTTCATCAGTTTTGCCAGTTCACCCACCCTGTTTCTACTTTTTCAGCTAAGAACCTTTTCCTTGCTTTTGATCTTTCCCTCTTATGCACTTTATGAACAAATTATAATGTTAATCATAAACACTTGTGGAGTGCTTTCCAAGTTTTACCAACCCCTTCTGCATATACTCTTACTTGATTATCACAATAGCTTGGGCTGATAGATATTATCTCCAATTTACCTGGCCCAGAAGAGTTCAATGGTTCAATGAATTAACTGTCCAGAGTAACACCAATAGTAAATTATGGGAACAAACCTTCTGATCCCAAAGTATGTACTCTTCACAACACTACAGTTTCTACTAGGGACAGATCCAGATTTTGTGGAGCATGAAGCATACACAATTTTGGTGGACATTTTCAAGAAAAGGAATACAAAATTACAATAGAACACTAATATAATCCTGTGAACACATTGTTAGGGCCCCTGTCAGGTCATGGAAGGGGTCTATTCAAGAGAAGTGCCTTTAGGATTAATCTTTAGGGCTCGGTTTCACAGGTTTCCATGGTTATACAATTATTTAGTGCTTACTTTCTGCCAAACACTTAAGTAAATAGTATTTTTATTATAACAACCCTAGGAGGTAGGTACTATCCTTGTTTTACAAAGCAGACAATGAGGCTTAGAGAGTAAAATAATTTGCCTAAGGATATAGAGCTTATAAGTGCCAAGTATCAAAATTGAAACTGTGGAGATCTGGCTCCTGGGTTGATAATATAAACCCATCCCACCATATATAAGTCTTCTTTTCGGGTTTCCTAGAATCATCTTAATCTACTGCTTCCCACTCCATTCTATAGTTCGGGCCCTGATAAGCTCATGTCCAAACCAGTCCCATGCTGTCTCCTTAACTCAATTCTCCTACCGTCTACCATGAATGCTGCTACCACCCTAACAATCCTAAAGCACTACTGTTCTAAGTCCTAGACACCCCCATGGCCTAAAGTGCCTTCCTTCTCAGCATTTATCAAAGGTGAGAAGCAATTAATTACTGCTCATACACAGTACTTGGCCATAGATTCCATACCGTCTTCTAAGGTGTTGAACTATTACTGAAAACTTTTCGTTGTGTGAAACAGAAGCAGAGTGGGTAAGGGGAAAGCACAATCACCTCTCAGAACCGGACCCTTCAATCCCCACTCTTCAATCTCAGTTCTTCACTTGTAAAACAAAACCTTAGAGCCAATCTCACAGGGTTTTTTTGAGAATCAAGGGTGGGAGGAGGAAGGAAGGACTCGGTTGGGGGAAAGAGCAAATGGTCATCAAATGCTGGCTGATTTCTTCTGCCTGAATGGGAGATTGCCCCTAAAATTTGTAAACTCTCTGAAGGCAGGGGCCTTCATACATTTTTGGTATTTCCTGAAGGCCAACTTCATAGACACCTCATAATTATTCAATCTGATCACTTAAACAGAACCACTTCCCCTGTCAGGACTTGCTCAAGAAACTACAATGGCTCTTAGGACAAAATCTGGCTCTGGAGTCTGACTGTAGGTGTTGGCCACTTACTCTGTGACCTCTGGAAGGTTACTTAACCTCTCTTGAGCCTTAGGTCCCTTATTTGTAAAATGTTAATAATAGTTACCGACCTCATAAGATTATGAGGATAATTCAGGTGAACTGCTAAGTATATAATCGGTTCCTCAAAACTGCTAGCTCTGATTATGTCCTGTCCCGAACATTCGGTGTCCATAGAAATTTGGCTTTTGCATTCCCTTGTCTCCCCGTTTCTGGCATACACACCTTCCCCCTAGAGACGGGGGTCGCCACCCTCTGAGCCGCTCTTCTTTCCCGGTTCCTGTGTTTAACCACCACCATCCACCAAATACCACAGGGCAGGCTCTGTATTAAGAAAGTTCCATAAATTCGTCAAAACCACCAAAAGCGCCTATGAGGTCGGATCTACTACTGTTGCCATTTTAGAGAACAGGAAACAGGCCCTGAGGGTTTGGGTGACTTCTCCGAGTTCACCCAACTCTGCGGAGGCCACAGCCCGCGCTCGCACCGCCCGCCCCTCGGCCTCTTCCCGGGCCCAAGGTGCACCCGCATCCATTCACACCCCGCCCAGCCCCTCTTCTTCCAGCAGCTTCCCGGCTCCCCCGCGCGCCCGCCCGTCGCCCCCCACACCTGAGTCAGGACCCCGGGGGTACGCCCCATCCGTCCTTCGCGGCTTTTCCCTTTTCTCTGCCAGAGACTGAGGGGTAGGCCGGCGCCGGCGTCCCGCACGCGGGTAAGTCACCGCGAGCTCCTTGGACTGAGGACCTGAGGGGCGAGCTCCGCAGAGGAGCGCTGCGGCTCCGTCCGCGCCGCGTAGCGGGGGTGCAAATCGCGGGTCGTGCTGAGCCGCCGGTCACGTGGCGGGGAGGGGGCGCCGGCGCGCGCGGGCAGGCGGGCGCGCGCGCCTGCGAGCGTGTGGAGGCGCGAGTCGCGGTTCGGGCGTATGTATAGGGGGGAGGGGGCGGCGGCCGGGAGGGCCGACTCCGCCCCCTGTGCGCATGCTCCGGTCCCGGCGGGTTATAAGGCAGCCCCGCCACGGGCCCGGCCCCACAAAGTGCTGGCGAGCTGCGACGTGACTAGCCGGCCGCGTGGGTTCCTTAACGAGCGAACGAGGCAGCTGGTGAAGGACGCCACCTGGACCCTGGGCCCTGCGGAACTCCAGCCGCGTCACGCACACGCTCGGCGCCGTGAGCCGCGCATAACGGTTAGTTGAGTAACGGCCGGCGGCGGCGCTCGGCGCGGACCCCGCGGTGCCCCTGCTGCTCTCGCGGGTGGGAGGGAGCCTCGGGAGCCAGGGGGTGGGGGGCATGCAGACTTGAGTCTCGGGGGAGGGGGGCGGCCCGGCAGGGGCATCGTGGCCGCGGGCCGCCGCGTGGCCCCGGAGCGCGGCTTTGGTGAAGGAGACCTTGAGGCGGTGGGGACAGCGCCTCGCCCCGCTGAGCTGCGGCCCCCCGGTCAGGTGCCGGCTACCGGCCTGGCCGAGGAGTTGGGTCTTGGTGCCAGTGACCTTGGGAAAGTCGCTCTTCCCCAACCTTCAGGAGTCTTCTCAAGAGATGCTTTTGATTTGGAAAAGGGACGACGTGGGGCTGATTCACGTGGTGCCTCCCGGCTCTCCTGGCCGCGTTCTGATCCGAGGGAAGGGACTCGGGGCGGGAGTTATTTTGGACTCGTGGCATGCCCGCCCCAACCTTCTGGGCCAGCCAATCCTTGCCCCACCTGGTGACTTGCGAGGGTGGTTTGGGGAGCCGCAGTCCCTGCAGCTAAGGCGTGACTGCAGGGTTCGCGTGGACTTTGCGGAGGGAACAGTGCAGCTGGCCGGCCCCGGGACTGGTGCTGACGGAGGCTCTTTGTCATTCAACCTGTGGCTGCGGAACGTCAGCTGTAGCGCCCTCGCGCTCCTGGGCTTGAAGGTGGCCCTGTTGAGAGCAGTCTGAAGGATAGCGTTACACTTGGTCAGATGCACTCGGTTTGTTCCAAGTACATCCTTTTTTCCCCACGTGCATTTTAACATTTCATTTCCTTGCCATGACTTATTTGGTGTGACACGCAGTTGCCAAAACTACTTTGAAATTATTTTCAACCAAGAAACAAACGGATTTCTACTTGACTGGAGTTTCCATCGTTTGCTTACAACCTAGGCGTCTACTGATAACAGTAGAATGTTTACAGAGCTTACCATAGCTAGTTTTTTTTTTTCCAAAAGTTATTCCGGTTTCGAAATAAAATGCGTACACGTCAGTGCCCTAATGAAACAAATGTGGATTTAGTAACTACTGGAATGTCGTGATAGGGTGAACTCTGAATTGTGTGAGAGTTTGGAAGAGTATGACCAGGAATTAGGCATTAATAAACAACTTCAATGTCAGTTACCAGACCTATGAGTGAATTAAACTATGAATCTTCAGCTTTTTAGTTTGGCATTAAATTGTACCCATAAATCCAAGTCTTATGCCCTGAAGTACAACTTTGCCTTCAAACTGCCATGGAAAATATCAGGAATTCAAGACATCTAGCGTTTAATATAGGTAATGGGTAAGTATTATTTAAAAGTTTAACATACTTGAGTAATTCAGGGTTTAGATAAATGCTGTTCTTTAATCATACTACAGTGACTCTTGTTAAATATGTAAGTTAATGGTGTGGAGAGCGTTTTGTGAGATTTTTATAGCCGAGTAGGTTTAAAGGTAACATAACAGGTTATAACATCCCTAAGCAGATAAAAAAAGGGGTAAAGGGTCATAGGATGAAACCAGTTGATAATGTTTCAATAGTTTACATGTGTTTTCATCTTTTAAATATTAATGCATATAATATTAGCCCTGGAAAAGATCTTAATCACTACCTAGTGAGATTCTCTTATTTTACACATCAGGAAACTGAGGTTGGAGAAGTTAAGTGACTTAACATTCTAGGTCTGAAAACTTGTTAATACTTGGGTGGGAATTAATGTGTCTTTTGACTCTCATTTAATCAGATTGGCACTCTTGAGCTTTCTGTAAAATTGTTAATGTGGATATAAATTATACTAAAATTATTTTGAGTAATTTTTTCCCAATTTATGTTCTTCATTCCCATTGTGTTTTCAGTCTACTTTATAGTACATTCCTTTGTAGGATTTAGGTCCTGTAAATGCCTACATGGCCAGTCTTTTTTTATTGCAGATGAAGACTTGGAAGATGGAACTTAGTTATAATTAAAATAGACCAGAAAGTTATAAATATTTATGTATTCAGCAATTTGGTACTAGCTACTAGGCACTAGGAAAGACTTAGGATTCAGCAGTGAACAAGTTCAGCCCTATCCCTTCTGGAGTTTGTAGTTTAACTGAAGAGCAGATAGATAGGTAAAGGTGATTACCACAAGTATTGAGTGTCCTGGTAGAGGAAGTGCAGTTCCCAAAGAACCAAATAGTGTATTCTGGAGATATGAGAAGACACCCAACTTAGTATAGAAGCGATCTGGGTAGGCCTCACTGAAGAAATGGTACTTAGCTTTTTAGACTTGAAGGTTAGGAGCTAACTGAGCCAGGAAGTGATGGTGGAAAGAGCATTCCAGACATGAATACTGAAACTTCAGTCAGAGTACAGGGTACATTGGAAAAACTGCAAGAATTTAATCAAAGCTAGCAAGCATAGAGGGAGAAGGGAGATTAAGGAGAGATGAAAGTTGGAGAGGTAGATAATCTCAGATAATGGCCTTATAAGTTATTTTAAGGAATTAGGGAAGGGACTACGTCAAAAATTTAAGGAAGCACTCTTGCCTTGGAGGCAGTCTAAAGCAGTTTAAGGGTTTTAAGTGGGACTGGGAATGACCTGATCACATTTTTCATTTTAGGAGCATCATTCTGTATACAATGTGGGGAATAGGCTGATGGGGAGGCTGTTGGAATGTGCGAGACCACAGTGATAGGCAGTAGTGGGAGGATGGAAGAGAGAGGGAACACACAGGATTCTGTGGCAGACCAGATGGGAGAGACTAGGACATCCAGAAGAGTTAACAATGTCTCATAGGTTTCTAGCTTGACCAAATATGATTTTACAGATTTATTAGGTGGTATTTATCTCCCTTTAATCAACGGGGACATTTAAGACATGTGACTAGCCCAGGGCTGCTCAGGTTTGAGTGTTGGAAACAAAACAAATCCATTCCTGTCTTTTTAGTTCCGTTGGTGTTATTGATAGTGATTTTTTTTCTTAATCCCTTTAAAATTTTTTTTTTTTTAGTATTTTTTTAAATTTATTTTTGAGAGAGAGACAGTGCGAGCCAGGGAGGGGCAGAGAGAGAGAGGGAGACACACAATCCGAAACAGGCTCCAGGCTCCAAGCCGTCAGCACAGAGCCCCACGCGAGGCTCAAACTCACAAACCGCGAGATCATGACCTGAGCCGAAGTCGGACGCCCAACCATCTGAGCCACCCAGGCGCCCCACTTACTTATTCCCTTCTAAACAATTTATTATTGAAAATTTCATACACAATTGAGAGCCAGTACTGTTTCATCTATACCCTTTCCCGCTCCCCTACAGCTGCTACTGGGTTACTGTGAAGCAAATCCTAGATATACAATTATTTCATTTGTAAATATTTCAGTATATCTCTAAAAGACATGACTCCAAAATATCATAACCACATACCATTATCTTACCTGTAAAAATGAACATCATCAAATAAGCAGAAAATTCAAATTTTCCTAATTTTTTCCCCCTTTTTTAAAGTAAGCTCTATACCCAACATGGGGGCTTGAACTCATAACCTCGAGATCAAGAGTCCCATGCTCTATGGACTGAGCCAGCCAGGTGTCCCCCTAAATTGTTTGAAATAACTAGGTTGCTTGGTTTGGGATCCAAACACAATCACACATTACATTTGGTTGGTATGTATTTTAACCTGCAGTTCCCCCCCTCCCTTCTCATTTTCCTCATAATTTATTTGCTGAAGGAACCAGGTTATTTTTCTTAAAGTTTCCCTCATTCTGGATTTAGTTGAATCTGTCCCTCTGCAATAGTTTTAATATGTTCTAGTTCAACATGTCTCTTGATTCCCTGTATTTCCTGTAAATTGGTGGCTAGATTTAAGACTTTGAGCATGCTTAGATCTGTTTAGGTTTGATTTCTGAGGGTAGGGACAGTGTGGGGGAGAGGGCAAATATAATCCATAGATGATGATGTATATTTCCATCAGGAGGCCTATGTTTGGTTGCTGCTGACTCTGCTATATTAATGGCATGGTTCCATTTTTTTCATTAGTGGTTTGCAAATGCCCTCTAATTCTAACATTTCTTCTCAGTTGATCAACTGGAATACCTCTATAAAGAGAAGTAGGGCTTTCCCCCCCCACCCCCAGTTTTAGTGGGATATAATTGACATACATCATTGTATAAGTTTAAGGTGTACAGTATGATGGCTTGAATAACATATATTGTGAAGTGATTACCACAGTAAATTCAGTTAGCATCCATCAGCTCATTAGATACAATAAAAAGAAAGCAAAAAAAAATTTTTTTTGTCCCAAAGAGAGTTCAGGATTTATTCTCTTAACATTCATATGTATCATATTAGTGTTAATT
This sequence comes from Acinonyx jubatus, assembly GCF_027475565.1. Lineage (NCBI taxonomy): Eukaryota > Metazoa > Chordata > Mammalia > Carnivora > Felidae > Acinonyx > Acinonyx jubatus. The sequence goes on along the minus strand of NC_069381.1, from coordinate 94,894,773 downwards.
ATAGTTGCCATGTTGTACCTCCTATCCCTTATTCTTATAATTGGAAGTTTGTACCTTTTGACCACCTTCCCCAAGTGGTTTTTGAATGTAAGGGTAAGTTAAAGTTTGTGTTTTAATACAATATCCTATGTGATTGAGACACTGTCTTTTTGGAGAGGTGTATTTAATTGTATCAAGGTTCATTTTCTTTAAAAGCCAGTATTTTGTTAAAATGTTTTTAGCACCTGATGTTAATATTTCAAATGGTTTTTACTATTTGGGATATATAGAATTTCTGTTCTTAAATTGATAGGATTTCTTTTGGTCTTCTCTGCTATTTCTTTGAAGAATTTATCTGTTCCCATAGCTTTTGGGGAGTTTCTGGTAGAATCACTACCAAATCTAAATCTCTAGCTGTAACCACATTACAGATTTTAAATTCCTTGAGGACAGAGATTGATTACTCTTATCAATGATCTGCTTTTCTAATTCTTGGGCATTTCAAAATTAAAATGTTGCTTAAAGTTCATTATCTCTGCCTGTTCCCAACTTCCCTTCATTCCTCACACCCCTCACCCCCAACCTACTCTTTTCTTCTGATTACCATTCTTTCAGGTAGTCAGGGTTAAAAACCTCTGAGTCATCTAAATACTTCTCTAGTAGGTCCCCTGCCCTACCAAGTGCAATTAAGTGCCAAACCTTTCCTTTGTTGTATCCATTTGCTTCCTCCACTCTACTTTTCATTTTTATTACTACTCCCTAGTTTAGGCTGCTGCCATGATTTGTGGCGTGGCCTTATACCTTCTCTCATTGCCATCCCCCTTCTCTAATCTGCTCTATAGTGTGCTGCCAGTTCTGATCATGTCATCTCTCTAATTAAAACCTTCTCATGGCTTTCTAGTGCCTACCAAATTTAGTATTTGCCTGTATAGATTTAAGTCTTCTACAATATATAGCTCCAAATTATCCTTCTAAGTTGTATGCTATTCTTCCTTTAACTTGCACTGACAAACTGAAATTTTTCTCCATGCTTTTTCCCCCTGTAATTTTGTTTTCTCTTTTCCTGGTCATGGGATCCATTTTATAATGGACCTTTATGCCAAGATTAGTATAGGTGACATATTTGAACCCTTGTGTTCTATAAAGAAGTGATAAAACAGCAATAACAATCTTAAGGAAATGGTGATTTCTCTTCTGAGGTCACAGCACACACAATGACAGCATGAGTTCACATCTACCAACAGCGAGACTGACTGCAAAAGGGCTGAGCCGTTTAGGAGTACCACTGACCATTTATGCAGAAGTAGTGGGATCCAGCTGTGTTGTTTGTCCACACTACTCTGTTGCTAATCACATCTCATAATGTTGTTGAATCTAATCTGATTTGATTACAATGACTTAGTCCTCCTGTGAAGGAGAAATTCCTCAAAACATACAAGCATTGTAAGCTGCATATTTGATCATTGGTTGAAAAGTATTTTTTCTTGGGGGCTCCTAAGTGGGTCAGTTGGTTAGACATCCAATTCTTGATTTCAGTTCAGGTCATGATCTCACAGGTTGTGCGATTGAGCCCTGTGTCGGGCTCTATGCTGACAGCGCAGAACCTGCTTGGGATTCTCTCTTTCTCTGCCCCTCCCCTGTGCTCTTTCTCTGAATAAACACTTAAAAAGAAAAGAAAGGGGCATCTGGGTGGTTCAGTTGGTTAAGCGTCTGACTTTGACTCAGGTCCTGATCTCGCAGTTAATAAGTTCAAGCCCTACATCGGGCTCTATGCTAACAGTGAGGACCCTGGGACCTGCTTTGGATTCTGTGTCTCCCTCTCTCTGCCCCTCCCTCTCTCTCAAAAATAAAAGACAAAAAAATTTTTTTAAAGAAAAGAAAAATACTTTTTTCTCTTTGATTTTGCTCTTCCTATGTAAATCACCAAAGACTATTGAGTAAATGAAAGTCTGATAATACTGCTCTAGTGTGTTACTATTTTGGATAGTAATGGAACTTCTTTTTATTAAATTTTTAAATTCCAATATAGTTAATATACAGTGCTATGTTAGTTTCAGGCGTACAAAATGGTGATTCAACAATTCTATACGTTACTCGGTGCTCATCATGATAAACATACTTGTAACAGGGCTTTTTAAGTTGCCTCGAATAGTTTTGAGACTCAAAACTTTTACTGTATTAACTTTCTCTTCTGTTCCCGTATCAGGGGTTTGTACCCTAGAATCTGCAGATTGGTCCCCCCTGATGGATGGAATTCAGAGAGTCTGTGAACTTGGCTAAAGAAAAAAATTACACCTTTTCATTAACTTCTAAGTAAAATTTAGATTTATTTCACCTATGAGTGTAGGCAACTATAGCTACAACTAAGCTGTAGTAGTTTTAGTAGTACCTGGTAACTGTCACCAATAGAAATCACATATTTTCATATCATAATATGATTGTAGCCATCTTAAAATTGTTTAAACTTATCGTTACTTCAAAATTACTGTGGTTATTAGACCTACTAGATTTTATCTAATTTGTTAATTTTGAAAGGACATATCAATTAAAAAGTATATATCAATTAAAAATATTTTGACAATTACACATTTGACAATTATACGTTTGTATTTTATGCATTTAAAAACCTCATTCTAACAAGAATAATGACAGTTTTTACCAAACTATCAAAGGAATCTGTCAAAGGCACCAAAGAGCCTAAGGACTCCTGTTTATATTCTTGTATGTGTATTCTGATAGAAGAGTAGTTAGCCAGAACCTGTGATGGAATATATAATACAAATCATGATGTCACAGGTTTATGTAAATTATTTGGCCATTGACTTCTGTGTACTAAATCATCATAAATTTTGACCTCATAAATGGTAGGGAACAAAATACTTGTGTTTGCTAAGGACTAGTAAGATGATTTCCACAAATATGGGCAGAATAATTTTCCTTTGTATTCAGGAAGTATATGTTTATATAACTTAAAATTAATACATCCTAAATGTTCTTTTTTTATTTATTTTTAAATTAAAAAAAAAAAGTTTTTAAGTAAACTCTAGGCCCAATATGGGGCTTGAACTCATGACCCTGAGACCAAGAATCACACACTCCATGGACTGAGCCAGGCAGGTACACCCAAAATTCTGTTTTAAATGCCGTAGTTAGGGGCACCTGGGTGGCTCAGTTGGTTAAGTGTCCTGACTCTTGATCTAAGCTCAGGTCTTGTTATCAGCCTGCGATGGGCTCTGCATTGGGCTTGGAGCTTACTTAAAAAATACACCATAAGGTAAATGGAATAGGGGGTGTCTTCATTGACTTGGAGTTTTCTTGCCCTCTTTTGGATATATCAGCAAAGGTGCTTCAAATTGCTTCAGATCTTAACTTCACAAGCTCGCTGTATTAGATATAGGGTTTTTTATTTTGCTCCACTAAGTGAACCCCTAAAGAGGTCAGTGGAAGTCAGGTTTGAAATACCTGCTCTGTAGATTAGAAATACACGTCCTTACTTCAGTCTGTTGTGATTGTGTAATGATGTTGTATGTATTTATTCTGTTACTTGGAAAACTACCTGATGGGGTTAGTAGAGGGAGAAAGAATGGTTTAACAATTACTGTGGTTTCTAGGAAAATAAAACATTAATTTGAAAGTTGTATATTTTTAGTAAAGGAACTTAATAATTATCTTTTTTTAATTTATTTTGAGAGAGAGAGAGAGAGAGAGAGAGCGCACAGACAGGGGAGGGGCATAGAGAGAGGGAGAGAAATTCCCAAGCAGGCTCTGCACTCTCAGCACAGATCCTGACACTGGGCTTGATCTCACAAACTGTGAGATCACAACCTGAGCCAAAATCAGGAGTCAGACGCCCAATCTGACTGAGCCACTGAGGAGCCCCGGAACTGATAGTTATCTTAAAGACAATATAATCTAAGATTTATAATGTCAGCAATTAAAAAGACTATTTCAGTTTAATTGTAGTATGCTGATTGTTTGCTACATCTTTACTGTCTATGAATATCTTCTAAAAAAGCTTTGCAAATACACATTTGAGAATGGTGGGTAATGATTTAATTCCAAACAAACAATACTCAAATATAATACTCTCGTGTGGTTTGTTATTGATGAAACAAACAAAACAAAACAACTTAGTTTTTTGAGATAATGAGGGTCAAAGTTTGAACTTAATGAAGTTCAAACTCATTCAGGGCATGTTTATTAAATAGTGACTATGTGTACAAGAAATTACTAGAAAGGGATGAAAGAATATATAGTTTAAAGTGTGCTTTGAGGAGTACCTCAAACTGGCTCAGTTGTGGCTCAGTCAGTTGAGCATCCGACTCTTCATTTCAGTTCACGTCATGATCTCACAGTTTCGTGAGTTCAGGCCCCCTCTGGAATCTGTGCTGTTGGCTTAGAAACTGCTTGGGATCCTCTCTCTCTCCCTCTCTCTCTGCCCCTCCTCCACTCATGCTCTCTCAAAAGTAAATGGATAAACTTTAAAAAAATAAAATGTGGTTTGAGAACATTCAGAATGAAAATAAAGCTTTGCAATGAAATGTTAGTACGTTACTCTGTTGTTTCTAGTCCTCGAAACTTAAGATATTTTTATGTGAAAGTAAGTATAGTGTTAATTATTTCTGCCAGTGAATAGTTCAAATCTGCTTTTTGCAAGAAAAGGAAAAGGTTTCTTTGTTTATCTTTTAATGAATTGTAATCCACTTATACTCCCCATTAGGCTTCAGAATACTGGGAGTGAAATAGATTCTAGCAGAAATATCACCTATTGTATTCAAATACTCATTTATATTCAAAGTAATATAAATGACACAACACCGACAACATATCTATTTGTAATTTTAGTCTAGCTAGTACATTTTTTTTCAAATTCTGAAACAAGGTAGGTCTTACACTAATAAATTGAAATGGCTCACTTAGATACTGATTGGGTGAATATATTTTTGGATTGCTGAAGAAAAACAACATATTCAGGTATTCCAGAGTATAATCTGGAATTCTGCCAAACAGAACATGCTGTTGAAGGATATAGTCTCCAACTTCCCCTTCTTTGCTACTATTCACACTCTTTGTTTTATATAATGTGAAATGGGTCTGTATTTGGAAACTCTTGCCCAAGCAAGAAACAAATTAGCATGTGAAAGGGAACAGGACTTGGCCTCAGCATAGAATATAGCCAATTTTTCAGTCTGAGAAACAGGCAAAAATGAAGCATTAAAGAAGGCCAAGATCTGCTGGTGTAATAATAACTCAGAAAGTGAGACTGATTAGATCTTTTTGTTGTTGGTGTTATTAAGTTTATTTATTTATTTTGAAAGAGAGCATGGATAGGGGAGGGTTAGAGAGAGGGAAAGAGAATCCCAAGCAGGCCGTGCACTGGTCAGTGTGGAGCCCGACATGGGGCTTGAACCCACAAACTGTGAGATCATGACCTGGGCTGAAATCAAGAGTCAGACGCTTAACCAACTGAGCCCCTTAGCACCCCGATCAGGTAAGTTCTATGTGCCAAAAGTTGTATTCAGTAATTTTTTTTCTTTATGTAAAAACAAACAAAAAACCTTTTCTGCCTCTTTGTAGAGGACACTAGGGCCAGAAAGCATAACATCACATTACTGAGGAGTTTTTCCTTGTTTCATATTTTTCTCTGCTTCTCAAAAACTGGGGAAATCAGAGTCTTTGAAGTTCACCTAATGCTAACTTTTGGGGGCAGGAGGAGGTTAAATTTTTAAAAGTGGGAAGAATAGCCTCTGTCCTTAATTCATGATCTAAAAGCACACACCTAAACTAATTAGGGAAATAATTACTTACAAAGAAAGAAAGAGACATATAGTTTAGTATCTTAGAGTTTTCAGAATGCTACCCAAGAAGCACTAAGATATCATGGAGGAAATTCACTTTATGTGACATGGTATATTCAGAAAAGCAGTAAGGATATTGGTGGGCTAGAGTAGATTTTTAGTATTACATGAAATTAGAATTATGGAAATCGTCAGTGAACATTAATTTCATTTTTACAAGTTACTAAATGCTTTTATCAGCTCAATATGTGAATATGGAACAAAATGATACTATCTTTTTGCCTTTGTTTCTGATTTGGCCTTTAAGACTAAGGTGTCCTAAAACCATGGTGCCTCTTGATGGCCTGTTGTCCTTTTCTCCCTGGGGAGTCATACGGTTGATTTTCTTTCTTTTTTTTAATGTTTGTTTATTTTTGAGAGATCACAAATGGGGGAGGGGCAGAGAGAGAGAGGGACAGAGGATCTGAAACAGGCTCTGCGCTGACAGGCTGACAGCAGCAAGCCTGATGTGAGGCTTGAACTCATGAACCGAACCGTGAGATCATGACCTGAGCTCAAGTTGGATGCTCATCCAACAGAGCCACCCAGGTGCCCCCAGCTCACATTCTCTTTCCTTCTTTGTTCTTCCACAACTGAGATTGCCTGAAGCATGATTTCATCATGAATTATAAATACATACTTTCAGAGTCCCTCACTTTTCCTTCCTCTACTTCCAACTCTTACACAGTAGCATTACCAGAATATCTCTTCCTTTTCCCTTTCCTTCTTTCCTCTCTGGTTTATGAGACAAAAAAAAAGCCTCAATATTTGTTAGTAAGTGTGAGAAGTGCTAATGATGTAACAGTATCAAGGAAAAGGGAAACTTGTAAGTATACATTTTAATCATGACTGATGTAATAAAGAATTGGTTCTACTAACTTCTCTTAAAGCTTTGAAATATCCATAGAAGTTATTACTAATTTCTGGACACCCTTATCTGCTTCCTTATCCCCACAAGTGAGTCCCAGTATTAAAGAGAACTAAACTAACTTAATCTCATGGGTTTTGTCTTAGTTAATTATACTGTTGTTTTCTAATCTGTATTACAGACCTACATAACTTCAGCTTCTCTGAATGTGACTTTCTCTATGGTATGACTTTGAGGGGTAGCCTAGGTGGCTAACCACAGCGAAGTGGGAAAGTTCTCTAAAGTTAGGGATTTGCAGTGAAAAGTAAAAATGAGTTTGCCACTTTGTTTGACTAGGTGTCCCCAACTTTCATTCAGGAACCTTAATGCTGAGCCCTAAGTAACCACCCCAGGCCTGTTATATTGAAGAGTTACCTATTTTTTAATTCATCTGATGTTAAACAATCCATGAACTTTAAATACAGAAAAAAATGAAGATGTTGGTTATTGTCTTAAAATAAACCTTACCATAAAGTAGAAGAAATAATACCATTGATATGGATACATATTCAGAGATGTTTCTGACATTGAATGGAAAAAGCGTATAAAGCAACATAAAACACAATCCCATGTTTATATCACATATATGCTTATGCATGGTATCCTAGAAAGAAATTTAAGAAAATTCTCATCAAAATGTAGAATAACTGATACAAGGATGATAGAATGGCAGAGATATTTTATTTTCAATTTATATATGTATATCCTAGGGGCGCCAGGGTGGCTCATTTGGTTAAGCGTCCGACGTCAGCTCAGGTCATGATCTCACGGCTCTTGAGTTCAAGCCCCACATCAGGCTCTGTGCTAACAACCCAGAGCCTGGAGCCTGCTTTGGGTTCTGTGTCTTCCTCTCTCTCTGCCCCTCCCCCACTCATGCTCTGTCTCTGAAAAATAAACATTAAAAACTGTACGTGTGTATATCCTCTAATTTTTCTATAATGAGTATGTATAACTTGTCATCTTTTAAAACTTTGCTACTTTGTGTTTTTTATTATAAAGTAATATATGTTCATTGGAACAAGTCAAACAACATAGTTATCATAGGAGGATATTATCTACTCCTCACAACCTCCAACCAATCTAAAGTTTCAGATGCATTTATTAGAACATATTTATTGAATTCACTTAATTTACCTTTTTTCCCCCTTTCTTCCCTGTAATCTAAACTCCATGAGGCAGGGACCATGTCTGTTTAGTTTACAGCTTTTGCTGCAAGCACTCAAATTTTATTAAATGAATGGCAAAAAAGTTTGATGTATATCCTGATACAATTTTAAAATGATTATACAGTTCTATTATGTGTAGCTTTAAAAATCTGAATTGCAGGGGCACCTGCATGGCTCAGTTGGTTGAGCATATGACTCTTGATTTTGGCTCAGGTCATGATCTCACAGTTGATGGAATTGAGCCTGGCTTCAGGCTCTGCGCTGACAGTGTGGAGCCTGCTTGGGATTCTCTCTCTCTCCCTCTCTCTCTGTTCCTCCCCTACGCACTCTTTCTCTCTCTCCCCCTCTTTCACAATAAGTAAACTTAAAAATTTTTTTAAAAATCTGAGTTACAAAAACGTTCATGAAATTTAGGACATTGATAGCTGATCGTCTTTGGGTCTCATGACTGTAAAATCCTGCCTTTGTATGAACATCCTGCCTTTATTATTAACAAGGTATGCCCCTTTCTTTATTGCACTAATGAAAACTAACACTTGTTTTTGGGATCATAATGTTCATAAAGAAAGTTACACCACAGTTTGTGTTTGGGTAGTAGAAAGGAAAGGTTAAATGGCCAAGAAATGCAGTGTGTCACTTAGGAAGTTGTTATATAGAAGAATAAAAGAATCTGCTACTATAAGACTTAATTTTTTTAAGTTTATTTATTTTTGAGAAAGAGAGTGTGTGAGTAGGGGTGGGCGAGAGAGAGAGAGAGGGAGACGGAGAGGGAGAGAGAGAGAATCCCAGACAAGCTCCTCACTGTCAGCGCAGAGCTGAAGCAGGGCTTGAACTCAAACTGTGAGATCATGACTAGAGCCGAAATAAACAGTTGGATGCTTAACCAGCTGAGCCACCCAGGAGCCCCTATTTTAATTCTAGTCGTTAACATACAGTGTTATATTAGTTTTAAGTGTGCAGTATAGAAATTCCAACACTTTCATACATCACCCTATGCTCATCACCACAAGTGCATTCCTCGGTCCCCATCACCTATTTAACCCATGCTCCCACCCATCTCCCCTCTGGTAACCATCAGTTTGTTCTCTGTTTCTTTGTCTCTCTCTCTTACTTTTTAACCCTTGTTTGTTTTGTTTGTTAAACAAACCTATGAGTGAAATCATATGCTATTTGTTTTTCTCTGACTTCTTTCACTAAGCATTATACTCTCTAGCTCCATACATGTCATTGCAAACGGGAAATTTTCATTCTTTTTTATGGCTGAATAATATTCCATTGTATATATATGCCTCCTCTTCTTAATCCGTTCATCGACTGACGGGACACTTGGTTCCGTGTCTTAGCTGTTGTAAGTAATGCCATAGTGAACGAAGGGGGTGTATGTATCCCTTTGAATTAGTGTTCTTACATTTTTTAGGTAAATACCCAGTAGTGTAATTGCTGGATCAAAAGATAGTTCTATTTTTAACTTTTTAAGGGACCTCCATACTGTTTTCCACAGTGGCTGCACCAGTTTCCATTCCTACCAACAGTGCCAGAGGGTTCTTTTTTCTCCACGCTCTCACCAACACCTGTTGTTTCTAGTGTTGCTGATTTTAGCCATTCTGACAGGTATGAGCATTTTCCTGATGATGAGTGATGTTGAACATCTTTGCATGTGCCTGGATATCTTCTTTGGAGAAATGTCTGTTCATGTCTTCTGCCCATTTTTAATTGGATTGTTTTTTGGGTGTTTTGAGTTTTATAAGTTTTTGAGTTCATAAGTTTATAAGTTTTTTGTATATTTTGGATACTAACCCTTTATTGGTTATATCATTTTTTAATGTGTTCTCCCATTCTGTAGATTGCCTTTTAGTTTTGTTGATGGTTTCTTTCATTATGCAGAAACTTTTTTTTGATAGTAGCAGTAATTTATTTTGGCTTTGTTTCCCTTACATCAGAGACCTGTCTAGAAAGAAGTTGTTATGGCTAATGTCAAAGAAGTTATTGCCTGTTTTCTAGGTTTTATGGTTTCAGGTCTCACATTTAGGTCTTTAATCCATTTTGAATTTATTTTTGTGTATAATGTAAGAAAGTGGTCCAGTTTCATTCTTCTGCATGTAGCTGTCCAGTTTTCCCAACACCATTTGTTGGAGAGACTATGTTTTTGCCATTGGATATTCTTTCCTGCTTTGTTGAAGATTATTTGACCATGTAATTATGGGTTTGTTTCTGGGTTTTCATTCTCTTTCATTGACCTTACATGTCTATATTTGTGCCAATACCATACTGTTTTGATTACTGCAGCTTTGTGATATAACTTTAAATCTGGAATTCTGATGCCTTCAGCTTTGCTTTTCTTTTTCAAAATTGCTTTGGCTATTTGTGATTTCATACAAATTTTCAGATCGTTCTACTTCTGTGAAAAATGCTATTGGTATTTTGATAGGGATTGCATTAAATGTATAGATTGCTTTGGGTAGTATAGACTTTTTAACAATATTTGTTCTTTCAATCCATGAATATCTTTCCATTTCTTTTTTTTTTTTTAAGTTTAGTTTGAGAGAGAGAGAGAGAGAGAGAGCGCGCGCATGTATGTGTGTAGGGGAGGAGCAGAGAAAGAGGGGGAGAGAGAGAATCCCAAGCAGGCTGCTCACTGACAGCACCCATCTTTCCATTTCTTTGTGTTGTAAGACTATTACTTTTCATCCCGGATAGTATTTAATAGCTAATGGGCTTCACTTTTTTTTTCTTTTTGAAATACTAATTCACTAGGAGCAATGTTAAACTGGAGATTTATGTTTTTCATGCTGTGGCCCCTTAGATGAAGTCACCTTAGTTTTAGAATTGGGAGCCATAACCCTAGTAGTACAAGATGCTAAGTGGGTCTTACTGTTTTATTCTGTTGTCATGTTTTGCTGTTTGTCAGCTGGAGTAGAAATAGTTGCTAGTTTCTTGGTACCTTTTTATAATAAACATTTAAAAATTTCACAATTTTTCATGGAAGTTTTGAGTTTCACATTAAATTATTAAAGGGAGAAAGGCGCCTGGGTGGCGCTTGTCAGTGAAGCATCGACTCTTGATCTTGGTTCAAGTCATTACCTCACAGTTGGTGAGTTCGAGCCCCACATCAGGCTCTCGCTGATGGCATGGAGCTTGCATGGGATTCTGTCTCTCCTGCTCTCTGCCCCTCCCCCACTTGTGCGTGTGCACACTCTCTCTGTCTCTCACAAAATAATTTTTTTTTAATTATTAAAGGGAGAAATATTTTTATTGGCATTAGTTTGGTTATGCTAATAGTTGGCAAATGAGACTTTAAAAGTAAGTGGAGGTTTCTCTTTTTTAATTTGAAAACTCTTGTTTTCAGTATAAACTGCATATTAATTGGGGCATCTGGGTGGCTCAGTCAGTTGAGTGTCTGACTCTTGATTTCAGCTCAGGTCATGATCTCACAGTTTTGTGAGTCTGAGCCCAGTGTCAGGCTCTGTTCTGACAGTAAAGAACCTGCTTGAGATTCTTCCTCTCTTTCTGCCCTTCCCCGTCTCACAGTCTCTTAGTCTCTCTCAAAATAAATAAACCCATCTATTCTGTGGGTCTACAAGTAGATTACTTTTGAAAGAAATTGCACTGGTATGGAGAGAAGAGAGAAATAAAATACTAAAATTAACCCTCAACAGGGAAACCAGAACCCAGATTCAGAGTTTCTACACATTACAGGGACCATACTTCCTCCCCCATCCACTTGCATAAAATTATGCTTATTTGGGTGAATAGATGCCAGAAATCATTTTCTTACAAGGAGAATTGAGAGTGGTATAATTCAGATTGCGTATGACATTAACTGAGATTAACAAAAGCAGATTAAATAAGTAAATATGTATACATACACACGTATACACAGATGTTCATATATGTATATTCACTACCTTTAAGTTTGTATATTTGTTCATTTGCAGATATGATCAGTTTCACCCGTTCTCTGTGGTACTTACAAAACTTTAATCCTCTCTTTTAAAACAGCTACAAGAAATTAGGATTGACATTTAAAAATTTGGGTTGCTATAGCAACTTCATAGGGCTATTGTAGAGCATTAAACAAAGTCAAGATAAATTAATTTGAAGTGCATCAGTGTAGGCCCATTCAAGCAGATATAAGCAAAAATTGATTTTCACTCACTATTAATATTAAAGTCTTGGGCATTTTGTAGTTTCTTATGGAATTTAGTTGAAGTTGGAAATAGCCAAAATATACCATGTTTGTCATTCATTGAGTTGCTTACCTGGCTTTGTTCATGGTACAGCAAAAATAGTTCTAACTGTTGCTATATAGATATATTGATATAAAAGGTGATATATTGAGTGCCAGGAAGCCCTGTAGGAAAACTTAAACCCATTTCACAAAACAAGCCAGGAATATTTACGATGCCGGTCATTCAGTGGTGGCACTAAATTCCATTCTCTGGAAACCTTTCTCAGTGGTGAGTCTTTATGTCCCCATGTCTCTATGTTATTGACAAATATTTATTTCTGCCTTTTCAAAAAATTTTAGCCTTGTGGCTTTGCTCAGCTGAGCATATGGTAGTTGACTAGTATTTAAAGAAGATCCTTCATGGAAAGATAGAAAAGTGTTATGCTTGAATGATCTGTACATAAGACCACAGTGGACAAAGAAGTGGCAGAAAAGCTGGAAATTAAGGGTATTGGTTGTTTATGTTGGAGAAACTCTTGCCCCTTGACTTCTGACCCGCCCCCCCCTTTCAGTCTTATTTAGGTGGTGAAAGGGCCCTTAGATCCTACATACACTCTCCATTTCATCACATTTCCTTTGGCACATGATACATTTACTTAAAACAGCAGCCCTTTTCTAGATCACAGTAGAAATGAGGACAGTTACAAATGTTAGGTTTCATCTGTTTCATGGTGCTCAGCCTCCTGACAAGTATGTATTGTGTGAGCTTTCTGTTGGGAAAAACTTAGAAAAAATTCCCCAGTTTGGGTAGAAAATACTCTCCAAGACTACATATGGTATTTGAGACTAAATATTTTAAGGGATTGACAGGGAATACCTAATAAGACAAAGAACTCTTAAAGGAAGCATTACATTTTTTTTTTGACTGATTAAAAAATAGCAAAGATTTGACATACTTACTCAAAGTTATTTTAAAATTATTTGTTTGTTTGTTTGTTTAGTGAGAGAGGGAGTGAGAGTGCTCTAAAGGCAGGGGCAGAGAGAGAGAGGGAGAAAGAGAATCCCAGGCAGGCTCTGAGCTGTCAGTGCAGAGCCCAGCATGGGGCTTGATCTCATGAACTGCAAGATCATGACCTGAGCCAAAATCAAGAGTTGGATGCTTAACCAGCTGAGCCACCCAGGCATGCTCCCAGTTACTTATTAAGCGAGAGGTTATATACATACTTATAATTTTATCAAATTATAAAATACATGTATATAATTTAAATAGATTTACAACTTACAATGAAAAATAGAAAAATAGTACATTCTGTACCATCTCCTACCATTCTCTCAAAGTGTGGTTTATGGGCCCCTCCAAGGGCCCCCTCAAGACTCAAGGTTGGAGTCCTTAGTTTGCACATTGTAACTAATCACTAAGAAATGATAAATGATAATTTATCAAGTTTTGGTGTAGGATCAATGTAGAATATCCACAATTATCTGAATAGGCTGCTAAAATACTCCCTTGTCCAACTACGTATCTGCTTAAGGTGGCTTTAGACCAAAAACTTATGAGATCTGTTGTATTAAAAAAGAAATATATCTTATATTTATTGGTAGGATAGTCTGAGCATGTAAATAATAAAAAAATCTGGAAGTTATTAGTAATTAAAATATTGATATTTTTAGAGATTATTAATATGAGCTAAATAAAAGCATAATCTAGAGTTAATTTTCATATATTAAGAAGGACAGACCCAAAATCTTTAAGCAACTGTTAATTTCTCTTCAAAAATAGTGTATTCAGCAGTGCCTGAGTGGCTCAGTTGGTTGAGTGTCTTGACTCTTGTCTTGGCTCAGGTCATGATCTTACACTGGTGAAATCCTGAGCTGCGTCGGGCTCTGTGTGGACACTGTTGAACCTCCTCGGGGTTCTTTCTATCCCTCTCTCAAAATAAATAAATAAACTTAAGGGGGAAAAAAAGGTGGTGTATTTAACTTCTTACAATGCGAGTTGGATTTACCCTCAAGTGATAAGTTGGAAGTTTGCAGAGCCAGGTTTATATTTTTCTAGGTTCTTTATATTCTGTTTGATCAAAATCATGCATTTCATAACTATTGAGTATTTGGCTAGCCAACAATAGTATAGTTATGGTTCTGCTTTCACTGGTGTTTTATGTTTGTTTTTTTACTGTTTTTGCTTTCTTCACAATCATTTGTTTCTTTCTGTTCAGTTTCAAGTGGAAAAGAGGGTAAAAAGATGAGGCTTCCTAGACCTTGGATCTTGGGATTTACCTTGGGGTGGGTGGTTCTGTAAGCTATGAAACTGGACTAGTGCCAGTAGTAATGAGTAGTAACTTAGCTACTTTAGCAGTGATAGCTTTAGTAAATCAGTCTTCTGGATTTTCCATGTGAATGTTTCTATGTAAATTCGAAACCTTAAACTAGTCTACACTTAGTAACAATTTATTTTAAAATTATTGATTTTAGATACTTTCTGCCTCTTTTAAGTTCGCAAACTGGCCATTGTCATTTTAGAAAAATGGCTTTGTTTTCAACGTTGATCTCAAAAGTGTAGGAAACATAATGAGTAGTACTATTTGCAAGGGCTTTTGTAACTCTTGTGGAGTGGGGGCAGAGCACAGGGGGTATGGAGAAAATTTTCAGCTTTCCAGATGAGTTTACTTGCACAATTCCTGAGAGTCATGAGAAAAGGAAATAAATCAGAAGACAATTAGAAGAGAAATTAGGCGATTGTTGCACTACAGTCTTCGCCAAGAAGTTAAGGTTGTTTCTTATTGTCCTTTACAAGGCAAAGGGATGAAGAACTTTCTCGTCACCATATCACTTTTTTTAAATCTCTCCATCATTTTCAGGGAACTGCTAGAGAGTCATAAAATAATAGCTAGCTGATAGGAAGGCTACTGTGCACACTGTAAGGATTAAAATCTTAAACTTTAATCCCTTTTAGCCTCTAGACTTGGGCACTCTTTCTCAGCAGGGCTCTGAATACTGTGCAAGGGACCCTGTTCTCATAATTTACTTTTTGTATGAACCCTTATGTTTATAGCTGAGATATGGTCAGTTTAAAAGGAACTAATATATTTAATTTTTTTATTTTTAAAGGAAGTACTATAAATAATGGTATTACACAATTTTTTACTAGGTGCCATCAGAATTTTTAAGTTAATAAGGAGAGCCATTTGTTAGAGAGTAGCAGAATTATGTTGAATCTGTATCTGGTTTTTTGAAGTGTTTTCACAGTTTGTATAGTCTAATTTTTTAGACTTCTTGTTAACTTCTGAATCTTTTTTTTTTTTTTAAGCTTCTTGAAGTTTTAAATTTTTGACACTATGGAATAAGGTATTTTTAACTTGATGAGGCAAGTCTTAGTGACTAAAAATTGTAACTGCTTTAACTAACCGGGACAAATCATAGCTGGCAGCTAAGCTCAAAGTTTAATCACGTCCAGCACGTATTAGCTTTTCGAGTCAGAGCTTGATGCATTAAATAGCTTTGCCATCTGCATGGATGTCTATGTGTGTAAACAATCTGGGGTGAACTAATCTTTTTAGTGGTTCTTTGAAAAATTTCATGTGCTTTTCTCTTTTTTCATACTTAAGTGAGGGAAAAACTCATGAAACTAATGTTTGGAGCAGTTCTGTTTAATATAATTTTAGAATCAAGACTGTTTCCTTTAGCAGAACTGAGCTGTTAAATAACTTTTTATTATATTTATTCCAATAGAAATTTTAGGAAGCTTCAATTTGTAAATATTTTTATCCCACCTGAATCATAGGTAAATGCCCTAGGGCAAAGATCTTTAATCTTTAAACTGGGTTATATTTTTAAGGGAATTATTCTTCAGATTTTCAGATTCAGATGTACTCTAAACTAAAAATCATGTCTCCTGAAAATAGATGCCTGAAGTTTTCTCCTTTCCTTTTTCAGTTTGTTTTATCTAAAAGCCCTTAACCCCACTATGAAAGAAAAGTATATCTTTGACTTATCCTAATTCTTACTGTGGCTCATTGCCCCAGACTATCAAAGTCTCTGGAATCCCCAAACAAGAGAAAATTGCAGAATGCATTGTCCCAGAGAGAGTCTTATGACAGAAATCCAAAGAGGGGTTAGATGAGAAATATTGGAGGAGGCAGGACTTTATTCCTTCTGGACGACAAACTCCTTTCCTGTTTTTTAGGTTAGACCCACAGGATGTGGGTCAATACATGTATTTCAATTAAAATGAGGTATGACTTTGACAGAAACCTGTTTTGCTTGACTGGTTTAAAAATGAACTGACCAGTTAGATTATATGGTATTTCCTATAAATTGGGCTAAATATTTAGTGCCAAAATTTTGAAATCTATTTGAAGTGCATAGAATACAACATATAATATGCCAGAAATTATATTCTAAGTAACCTAAGCTTAATAATAAACTTTAGATGTAAAATTAATATACAAGGCAGAGGTTATTTTCTATATGCACAAAACCCAGCATATAGAGGTTACACAGCTTTATTCACAACTGCCAAAACTTGGAACCAAGATTCTGTCAGTAGGTGAACAAACTGGTACATGCCGACAATGGAATATTATTATAGAGCGCTAAAAAGAAATGTGCTATGAAAAGACCTAGAGGAAACTTAAATGTTTATTACTAAGTGAAAGAAGCCAGTCTGAAAAGTCTGCATACTGTATGATTCCAACTATAAGGAATTCTGGAAAAGACAGAACTATGGAGACAATAAAAAGATCAGTGGTTGCCAGGGGTTAAAGAGGAGAGAGGAATGAATACAGGGAGCACAAAAGATTTTTAGAGCCATGAAAGTACTTATTATGTACTATAATGATGGATACATATCATTATAAATTTGTCCAGACATAGAATGTACAACACCAAGAGTGAACCTTAAGGCAAACTATAGAGTCAAGTAATGATGTGTCATATAATGATGTGCACACTGAGGAAAACTAAAGACTCCAGTTCCAAGGAAAAGAATATTACTTTAGAATGTTGACACTGTTCTCACATAGAGAACAAGCTATGGATCCTCGGATAGGCGAAGTACCTGAAATCCAGAGAAGCCAGCAATTCTTGCTGTGCAAACAATATTCTTAGAGAAGGGAGAATTATGCATCAGATTAGGACCTATCTGCAACTCTAGTGAGGTTGTGAATAACTCTTGGAGATGTCCTCTCATACCGTCTAAACCTCTTCTATAAGGGAAATGGGACAGTATGTTCTTTATTTCCCTAGGCACTTCACCTTTTCATTAGCCCTGTTTGTTTCACCAGTGAACAAGAATAGGTTGGGAATTATATTGTGGCATAATTTCACCCATCCTGATGAATTAACCAAGGGAAACTCCTGATAAGAATAAATTTATAATTGTGGTGGCCTCCCATCTATATCTGATCCTCTCAATCTTGGCTAGTTCCAATGCCAGGAGGATATGGAGGAGATGCCCTTGCCTAGCATTCTTGAATCACTTCTCCCAGATAATTTTGAAGGAGCACTACTAAGTATGGCCCACAGATCAGTGCTGGTCTGTTGTATATTGCTAGTCCATGATGAGATAAATACAAATACTGACAGTAAGTAAGCATTTAGAAATTTTTATAACAGTTTTTCATTTTTTTATATACCCATTTCGTGTATGTCTGTATATAATAGTATCAATGTACACTTTTTATAAAGACACTGGTATGGAGATATGTGTGTGTATACATATATAGTTTTACATAATTTAGATTTTACATAAATCATACTGCATATGTCTAAGGTATATTTTGGAAATGGTGTTTAGCATCCATTACATCCTCTTTTCTAGTGTACATTAATATATTGCATAGGCTTTAAAGCTAAACTACATTTCTCAGGTTCCCTTGCAACTATATTTCTGAATTTGATTTAAATTCTGCCAGTCAGATAGATCATCTGACATTTGTAAGGCAAAATTAGAACAGAGGTCTCTATGTCTACTCATTGGCTTTGAGATTTAGAGAAGCAGAGCACATGAGATCCATCTTGATGATGTCATAGGAGGTACATATTGTTCTCGAGCTAACTGCAGATATTAACAGCCTTTGTGCCGACTTCCTGATTTTGATGATAACGTGATTTTTGGCAGCTTCTTATTTTGCTGGCTTCCTAATTATGGCAATAGTGATATGATTATGGGGTCAGCAGATTTCTGGTTATAGAAGGAGGAGCAACTCTCTTGGGAGCCTGAGTAGTGCTTTGGAAAGCTTCAGAGATCCAGAGGAACAAATTTTGGAGGCTAGGGCTCACCAAGAGTAAGAGCTCTGGTAAATCCTGTTCTTTTTGGTTGGGATCCTAAAGGGCTGTGCCATAGGAGTAAGGGTGCATTTGAGATAAACCAGTCCTCAAAGGAACTGCAACGTGATTTCAGGTCATCTGGATGAACAAAACATCTTGGTCCTTGAAACATTCTTAAAGAGATTCTGGGTTTATATAGCCTTAGGTAAATGAGAATCATCTCTGGAGGAAGATAATATCCAAGCCTCAAATTCTCAGTACGGATGGAACTGTACTAAGGATGGAAAACACAGAAAAAAAAGAGAGTAGATACCTTGAGAAGGTTCAGTCCACATCCAATTGGAGTCTCAGGGAGTGGAAGGAGGGGAAAAGGGAAGAACAAATATTTGAAGACATGGTGGCTGAGAGTTTTTCAAAATCAGTGAGAATTCTGTTTTGTCAGCGTGATTATCTCCAGATTATATAATCTATATTTTCTTGGTGGTTTTTTGTTTTGTTTTTTTTCTTTATCTGGTTGAGTTTCCTCAAACTGTAGGTTCATATTCATCGAAGCTGGAATAGGTATAGGCATTAACTCTTGAAAATTGCTTCTTCCCCATTCTTTCCATTGTCTTCTTCCAAAGCTCCATTAGATGTATGCACATCCTCCCATTCTAAAGTCTATTTTTCTAAATTTTTCACAGATCAAGAAGAAAGCTCTCCCCTAATTGACTTTTCTTCAAACCTGTCATCAGGTTCATGGTCTCTCTAGCTATGTTCAGTCTGCTGGTTAACCTGTTATGAATTTCATTGTGTACACTTTTTATTTCTAGAAGTTCTGTTTCAAGTCAACTACTCTTTTAATAGTCTTTAATGTGTTGCTTTTATTTAGTGTTCTTAATTTCTTATTTCATGCTTTTAATCATTTCAAATATACCATTGTCTTTAGTTCTTGTGTCTAATCCAACTATATTGAGTTGGCTTTACTTCACTCATGGTTAATTGGTTCTTGAGTGTTTTGAAATTTTAGATCATCAGCTTATGTTTGGCAGGGCTTTGTCTGTGGGAAATCTTACTGACAAAGTCAAACATATCTCTGGAAGAACAACAGAAATTTCCCACAGACATTGCCCTGCCAACCATAAGCTCACCCAGGCCTGTAGTTGTGAATTCTCAGAAGAGAGCACTATCTCCTCTTCCTTGTCTTCTTCCTTTTCCTCTTCTTACTTGTTAAAAAAATTTTTTTTTTTAAGGTTTATTCATTTTTCAGAGACAGAGTGTGAGCAGGGGAGGGGCAGAGAGAGAGGGAGACACAGAATCTGAAACAGGCTCCAGGCTCTGAGCTGTCAACACAAAGCTGGATGCGGGGCTCAAACCCATGAACCATGAGATCATGACCTGAGCTGAAGTCGGACACTTAACTGACTGAGCCACTCAGGCGCCCCTCCTCTTATTTTTAACCACCAGATGGCCAAGAGAGAAAATTTGCTTGCCATCATCTTTTGCTTTTGTATTGTCTCCATGTGCCACTAAACAGATTTTATCTGCCTTGACACTGCCTTTGAACTATTTTTTTAAATCAATTTTATGTACATACAATAAAATTAGCCAGTTTTAAATATACAATTTGATGAGTAACTACTGCCAAATCATAAGAGTATTTCCATATCCCTGAAAAGTTCTTTCATGCCCCTTTGTAGTCAGTCTCTTCTCTTCACTCCCTGATAAGTTTTCTATTATTAGAATTTGGCCTTTCTAGAACTTGATATAAATGTGACCATATAGAATATAGTTTTAGGTCTAGTCCTTTTTCACTTAGCAGAACATTTTTACAATTCACCCATGTTCTTGTTTGCATCAGTAGTTCTGTTTATTGCAGAGTAGTATTCCATTTTATGGCTATCTCATGATTTGTTTTTCCATTCACTTGTTGATGGATATTTGCATTGTTTTCAGTTTTGAGCTATTATGAATAAAGCTATTAGAGAATTCTCATAAAAGTCTTTATGAAGATGTATGTTTTCATTTCTTGGATAATGCCTAGGGATGTAATGGCTGGATCATATGTTTGTGTAACTTTTTAAGGAATTGCCAAAATGTTTTCCAACTTGGCTGTACCATTTTGCTTTACCACCCGCAACAGAGGGTTCCATTTGCTTCATATCCTCACCAACTCTTGGTATTATCAGTCTATATTTAGTCATTCTAGTAGATATATATTAGTATCTCTCTTTTTTTTTAATGTTTATTTTTGAGAGAGAGAGAGACGGAGATAGAGCACGAGCAGGGGAGGGGCAGAGATAGGGAGACAGAATCTGAAGCAGGCTCCAGGCTCTTAGCTGTCAGCACAGAGCCCAATGTGGGGCTTGAACCTGTGAACTAACTGCAAGATCATGACCTAAGCCAAAGTCGGATGCTTAACCGACTGAGCTACCCAGGTGCCCCTATATCAGTATCTCTTTATTATAATTCACATTTCACAAGTGACTAATAATTTTGATCATTTTTTCATGTACTTCTTGGTTATTCATGTATCTTGATAAATTACCCAAATCTTTTGTGCATTTTTATTTGAGTTTCTTGTCTTTTACTACTGAGCCATAAAAGATCTTTTTATAAAAGATTTGGACATGTCTTTTGTTGGATATATTTTATATATATTTTCTCCCAACCTGTAGCTTGAAATCCAATTTAGATACTTTTTAATAAATGTGTTACATGCTTTTAGAAATATTTGCCTAATTTAAATATTGAATCTTTCAAACCGTGAGGATGGGTTATCTTTTGTATTTTTAATTTTTTTTTGTTTTTTAATTTCTTAGTAATATCTCATAGTTTTCGGTGTATACATCTTGTACATTATTAGATGTATCCCTATTCAGTAGTTTTCTGATGCTGTTGTAAATGTTATTTTTTTTACTTGAAAATTCTGATTGCTGGTTTATAAAAAGATGATTTCTGTTTATTAATCTTGTATCCTGAAACCTAAATTTATTTTTAGGTCTAGTACCTTTTTCTTAATATTCTTTAGCATTGCCTATGTGGACAATTATGTCCTTTGTGAATAAAGACAACCTATGTCCTTGCTTTTAGGGAAGCTTCCACTATGGGCTACTTTTTTCCTATCCTGCAACATTCATTTCTTAAATCCTATTTGAAATGTTCAGATGGATTGGAAGAAACAGTTTTTTGAGGAATGTCCATACTGTTTTCCACAGTGGCTGCACCAGTTTGCATTCCCACCTACAGTGCAAGAGGGTTCCCTTTTCTCTACATCCTCGCCAATACCTGTTGTTTCTTGTGTTGTTAATTTTAGCCATTCTGACTGGTGTGAGGTGATATCTCATCATGGTTTTGATTTGTATCTCCCTGATGATGAGTGATATTGAGCATCTTTTCATGTGTCTGTTAGCCATCTGGATGACTTCTTTGGAAAAGTGTTTATTCATGTCTTTTCATTTCTTAACTGAGTTTTTTTGGGGGGAGTGTTGAATTTGATAAGTTATTTATGGATTTTGGATACTAACCCTTAGTCAGATAAGTCATTTGCAAATGTCTTCTCCCATTCCGTAGGCTGCCTTTTAGTTTCGTTGATTGTTTCCTTTCACTCGTATCTTCTTATTCATAATTTAACAGGAAGTTGCATTTTCTTTTTTTTTTTTTAAGTTTATTTATTTATTTTGAGAGCGAGCATGTGGGCAAGGGAGGGGCAGATGGAGTGGGGGGGGAGAGAGGGAGAAGAGAGAGAGAGAGAGAGAGAGAGAGAGAGAAAGAAATCCCAAGCAGGCTCCACGCTGTCAGCACGGAGCCCAGTGCAGGGCTTGATCCCACAAACCATGAGATCATGATCTAAGCTGAAACCAAAAGTCAGACGCTTAACCAACTGAGCCACCCAGGCACCCTGAAAGTTGCATTTTCTAACCATACTATTCATTAATACTAGGTCACTTCAAGAAAAGGGGACAATTTTTAATTTGAAGTATCATCTTTTGACATCATAGTTCAATTTGTGGATTTAATGATACTTGACTGAGCTATTGTTTAGGGGCTTTTCTTGTCATATAATGGAAAAAAATATCTTGAGTCAAAGCAATTATATAAATAAAAAGAAACTTTTCTGAGATAATTTTCCAGCCCATTAAATGAAATTCTTGTGTGTTCAGAATGATCTATTTTGCAAATTGCTATGTATCTGGTGACTTGGGTACCCACTTCCTAATATTCTGTCAGCATATAAGAGAAAGTAAAAAGAAAATAGTATTGAAGAATACATTTTGGGAAAAGGGAAAACTTATAAAAGTCTGTTTTAAAACTTGAAACTTGTGTGTGGCATGTGTTACGTGGATTTTGCATGCAGATAAATCAAATGAGGCATTTAGTTATTCACAATAATTTGAGGAATTATATTAACTTCTAAAACAAGTAGGCTTACTTGAAATACAAAGGCTATATTTACTGAACAGGATTTATTTCCGTTATGGTTCCTTAAATGGTAAGGAGCTGTTTTCCTACTAAAAACTATGGGCAATACCATGGCTCTAAGACTCTTTTTCTGATAATGCCCTTAGAAGATAATCTCTATTGGAAAAGTAATATTGAAAAACAATTCAGTTACTTGTGAGCTGGCCATAAAGTGTGCAAGTGCCTTGCTGGTGGGAGTGCTTCATTGTTGACATGGTATTTTAATTTTATATTTTTCAGATATTTGGATTTGAACTGCATTTTGGAATTCATCTACACATAAAATGCCACCAGCAATTGGAGGTCCAGTTGGATATACTCCCCCAGATGGAGGCTGGGGGTGGGCGGTAGTAGTTGGAGCCTTCATTTCCATCGGCTTCTCTTATGCGTTTCCCAAATCCATTACTGTGTTCTTCAAAGAAATTGAAGGTATCTTCAATGCCACCACCAGTGAAGTGTCCTGGATATCCTCAATCATGTTGGCTGTCATGTATGGTGGAGGTAAGAACCCCCAAGGCCTGCTGTTTTATTCATATTTTTCATTCTTGTTAACCATGACAACTCTTGCTCTGTTTGTTCCCCTGTAGTATTCTGAAACAGAAATGAGAAACTGTAAGGAGCTGTGATTTGGTCTAACTCCTAATCATTGAGCTTTAAAAAGCACTCAGAAAAATGACATGTGCACAACTGGTTTTTCTTCTTGCTCTCTGCTAGATTCTTGAGATGTAAACATGAAGGTTTTTCTTAAATTGATGTTGGGAGAATTGAAATAAATCAGGCTCACCTGAATAGTAGCATGGTTCAAAGTCTCAGATAAAATCTTTTCATGGCATTAGCATTAAAGAACTGAATAAAATCTTCCCCTTGTTCCTTGTGATGTTATTTGTCCTAAAAGCATTTCAGGGGCACCTGAGTGGCTCAGTCGGTTAAGCATCCGACTTTGGCTCAGGTTGTGATCTCACAGTTTGTGGGTTTGAGCCCCGCATCGGGCTCTGTGCTGACAGCTCAGAGCCTGGAGCCTGCTTCAGATTCTGTGTCTCCCTCTCTCTCTGCCGCCTTCCCGCTCTCACTCTGTCTCTCTCTCTCAAAAATAAATAAACATTAAAAAATTTTTTTAAAAAGCATTTCAGTTTCGCCTTAAACTTAAATTTTAGCTTAAGTTTCATCACTTTTTCCTTTCTGTTTTCCTTGACATGTTTTAAAGGAGATACGGAGAGTAAGTTGCTTACTTAACATCATTTAAAATAGTTTGTTTCACCTTGGAACATCAAATCACAATGTAACATGTAGAAGTCAAAACCTTCCATAATACTTAAAATGTATAGTTGCTTAGTGAGAGATTCTAAAGCCAAGTGTATTTATTTACTGAGATTGACAGTGTCTCATGGTGCTTATTTAGCCAAGCTTTCACCTCTGTTAATACTATTTTTTGGTGGCAGTTTAGTACCTTAGCTTATTTTCACATGTAGCTCCTTAATAGCCAGCCAATATAAAGATTCTATACTTCAACTGTAAAACTTTAGCCTTGGGCTTCTCACCTGGTGGCAGATTGAACCAATATTAAGCACTAGGCACATATTTCACCCTAGGCTGGGTCTTGTTTGTTTGTTTTTTTCTCTCCACCCCACCTCCTCTAGGCTAGGTCTTGTGAGTGACAGAGAACACTTGATCCTGATCCCTGCCTTTGGGGAGTTCATAATCCAACTGAGACAATAACATAAACTTCTGAAACAGTAAATAGTTGAAGTCCTAATTTAATTAAGTATATAATTTCATTGCACAGAAAAAACAGGTAACCTAGTGGCCTTACAGAGAGGTGAATTGGGTGACTTGGAACAGGAGTGGGAAGGCTTCTTTTTTCACTACGTATCTTTTTATACCTTTTGAATTTTGAAGGTATGCCTGTTTTGTTTAAGTACTTTTAAGAAAACCTAAGTGCTATATTGTAGTAGTTATTTTCTTTTTATAAATTCAGAGAAACCAAAAGGGACTTTGGACATTATTTAGATTGTAAGAGCCAGTAGTTTTAGAGGCTTTGAACTCTATGTGCCTGGATTTTCAAATCAGGTTTTGACTATGATGGCTTGAAGAAATTTTTGGCATAAGTATTATCCAGAAGTAGTCCAGGTGTGTGTTCAATGTGTGTTGAGCTGAGATGAACCAGAGGTTCACATGTTGCAATTTGGAGCTGTCACAGAGCTTGAGAGCCACTTGTATTTTGCATCAAAAGTAAGTGATGTCAGTTGTGCTAATTGCACATGACACTTTCTTCTGGGAAAACAGTTCCTTCTTTGTCCTTACCCAGAGATAACTAGCACATTTTCTCTGAATTCGTGTTATAATAGGCCTATGAACTGTACCCCTCTCTATTTTTAATGATAGCTAATTGGGGCCATCCTTCCTGAAATAACTCTGAAAGACAAATTGCCTATTGAGAGCCTGTGGTGGAATTTTTCCTAAATGGGTTATTTTGTTTTGATTGGCTCCTAAGTGGTATATCCCCTAAGAATTATCATCAGTTTTTAAACTGCCATAATTCTGTAACTTCTGTATTTGGGCCACACCCTCAACGCTAATATGTTTTGACCTATGAGTGGTTTAGTGGGCTTTTTTAATGCTTTGGTTCAGAGATATATACTGATGCTTGTTAGAGCATAAGTGTATTTTTAAGGGAGGAAATCTTAGTTGCCTACTCTTGATTTATTTACTTGAGTTTTTTTTTTTTAACATGAAAGTGTAAATTTGCATATTTTCAGTTTCACACTAACGTACGTCATTTTGACATTCCTACTTTAATATTGTGGGCTTTACAGTATTAACTTCTAATTCACAGAATCAACGATGTGGCAGTTATTTTGACCTTTGTAATTCTGACTATACAGAATGTATATGAAAATTTATATGGAATTTATATGGAAATATTTCATGAATACTCTTCCAGTATTTAATTATTTTATCTTTTTTTATGTTTATTTTTTGACAGAGAGAGAGCGCAAGCCAGAGAGGGGCAGAGAAAGAGGGAGAGAGAATCCAAGGAAGGCTCCGCACTGTCAGTGCATAGCCCGATGCAGGGTTCAGTTTCATGAACTGTGAGACCATGACCTGAGCCAAAATCAGGAGTCGGACATTTAACTGACTGAGTCACCCAGGCGCCCCTTTAATTATTTCATCTTACATAAGCTATAAATTCAAATTATTTCCAAACGAGCCGTGGTCTGATATTTTCATGAAGTGACTTAGAAAGTCAATGAAAAATTTTTATACAAATTCAAGCTGAGCCTGAAGTCTCTCCTAGCAGCCATTTCTGAAACCAGCCCCTGAGATAGACTTAGTGAGTACTCTGAAACACTAGGATGTCAAAAGGTTTGATTCCTTCTTGCATACATACCATAATTTGAATTTGGATTCCCTGGGGTCAGAGCTTGACCTTTTAATTGTATCATCCTGCAACTTTGAGTGTAGTACTACGATATAAGTAACTGCAGAATTTTCCATGGTGTTTATGGAAATAGAATATGTCAACATATAACCAGTAGTATATTCTGAATACATACACTGTATATTTGTTTTAAAAAGTAGACTGTCTTCTAGGGAACTAATTATAGAATGAACAGAAGAAGGTCAGAATTTACTGTGCTAATAGAAGAAAAACATGATTTGTATGACTTCTGATTTGTAGTTTAGTTCCACACACATAGAGTGCATGTAATGGGGAGAAACGGGCTGGATTTGAAACTTGGTTTTCAGTAGCTTTGTGACTGCAGTGTTCAAACAGCAGATCATTTCCTTGTGTCCCCTTCCCTACTGATGCATTGCAGTGATCCTTTCTGTTTGCAGTCATCTACCTTTTCCAGGCAGACGAGGTACAGTGTCAGGTAAACAAAGGTGTCATTCCCACAAGTCCATATCCATGAAGTAGAGACATAAGTATTCTTATACATAAATGAAATTCAATGAATGTCATTCAGTGTAATTAGAAATACTGTTAGTCTACTTAAGAATTGTGTTACAGCTTTTAAAACATTGGTTTGGATAAGACTTTCTTATAATTAACATTTAAAAGTTTGGTAAAAGGACTTACAGATTATACCTATTTGTAGCAAGTAAGGAGAGGCCATTTGATATTCATATTTGAAAACTGATAAATACAACAAATCTTTTTCTTCCTGATCCTTATGATACTTCAAACTTTATTTGGTTCCTTCTCTCATGTTCAAGAAAAGCTGATATTTTGGTATTCATCTGTTTAGCAGAGGAAATTTAATCAGATATTCTTTTGTTTTTAATCTGATTTTCTCAGAATAACACTCTATTTTCTATCTTCTTGAGTTGTTAGACCCAAGATATTTTGACCATTATTTGACTTAATCTCCCACAAGCTTTTTTCCCCACAGTATTGTTACCATGAAACAGTAATATAGGCACGGAGCCAAGTTAACTCTGAAAGAAAGACTCAATTCAGTACCTGAGACATGTAGGTAAAACTGGGAACAGTTTTTTTTGTTTTAAAGTTAGATTTCCTAATTGCAAAATTACTTAAACTTGGAAAAAATATTGGTCATTTTCATTTTTTTCTTTTTTAAAAATATGACACAAACTGCATTTATGATAATGTATAAATAATACTCTAAAATCATCTCATCATGTCAGAGTGCCTGTCCAAAAAATGAAAACGGAGCAAACTTATTAAATACGTTGATCATATCCTAGATATGACAACAAGCCTACAAACATCCATTACCAAGGTGTTTTCAGCCAGTTCTGCCTTATAAGAAGAAGACCGAGGAGAGACCAGAGCCCTTTTATATTTTAGCAAAATTCTGTCCAACATTTATAGATGTAGAAGGCACACAGTGATGTTTTTTAGCATCTTTATTTCTAATACACTTTGACTATGAAATAATTATAGAAAGCAATATTCTTACCATCGTCTTTTGTTGTTTTCTGTTTATTTTGGAGAACTTGTCATTTAGTGTCATTAATGCCTTCTATAGATGTGCAGGAGTTGGTTCCTTTCTTCTATGCTACTAAATTTCTGGTTCTCTCCCAGGTCCTATCAGCAGTATCCTGGTGAATAAATATGGCAGTCGTCCAATCATGATTGCTGGTGGCTGTTTGTCAGGCTGTGGTTTGATTGCAGCTTCTTTCTGTAATACCGTTCAGGAACTTTACTTGTGTGTTGGAGTCATTGGAGGTGAGTTGCTGTTGGTTCATTTTCAAGCATTAGTTTATTACTGGCTATTTGCTTTTCACTTACATTCATCTTTCAGATCTTTTGAGTGAAATTCCTTCCTTATGGAAATTACTTGATTATCATTTTGAAGAGCTATATAAATACTTTTAAGGGTACTAGAAAATCAAACTTTTAAAGAAATTGCTATCATACAGTATGTGTTCATTGTTGAATGAATGAATCAAAGAGATGATAGCATCTCTTGTCCTAAGAATAGTCAATGGTGGTAGATAAAATGTGTCAGGCAACTTCTTGCAAGGTTGATCATTGGTTATTACTCTTTCTCATTACCTCTTCCTCACACAGGGAATAGCCTTCTATTGGAGCAGGAGAGCATAAAACATAAAGCTGGAATTATCTGACAGAATGTCCAGATACATTTCTGAGGGATAAAAGATCCACTTAATAACTCCCTTCTTCCTTTTTTGATAGCCAGATTAAAATAATGAACTGCTGATGAGTATAATAAAGATTACGTTTTATAAGTTCACAATCCAGAGGATGTGACTGTTAACATTTTAATGTACGTCTTTCCATACTTTTTTCTGTGTACAAACATATAACCTTTTAATACAAAAAGTGGTAAGATTATGTTTTGTAACCTTTTTTATTCACTTACCAAGATACCATGAACATCTTTCATGTCATTAAATATTCTGATAACAATATTCCATTGAATAGATATATACTAAAATTTTTTTTTATTAAGCTGTATGCCAAGATCTCACGACCCTGAGATCAAGAGTCATATGCTCTACTAACTGAGCCAAACAGGCTCCCTAATATATACCATAATTTTATTTGACCAGTCTCTTAGTTAATTGTTCAATATTTAGGGTTTAATTTTTGTTTTTTGGGTTTTTTTTTGCATTTTCTTACTGTTAGTAAACAGTATTACATTAATAGTCCTTTATGAACATGAATATTTTCTTAGGATAACTTTGTAAAAGTGGAACTGCTATGTTTTTGAAAAATACATATAAGCTAAATTGCCCTCCAGAAAGATCATGCTCACTAAGAGCTCTACCATCATGTGAGAGGGGATACAGCCTTGGCAAAAATAGGATACTATCTTTTTTAAAAATCATTTCATCGGGTGAATGGTGTCTTCTCCTCGTTTTAATTTAAATCTCTTTGATTATTGGGAAAGTAAATATTTTTAATTTGTGGCTGTGTATTTGGGGTTTTTTTGTCTTTGTACAAAATTCTTATTAATGGCTTTTGTGTACTTGTTTAAGAATAATGTGTAGTAACTTTACATGTTAAATTATTGTCCCTTTGCATAAGACACAGTTATTTTTGCAAATTTTTTTTTACATTTGTGAAAATACACATAGCATAAAATTACTTTCCTAACCATCTTTTAAGTGTTCAGTTTAGTGGTATTAACTATATTCACATTGTTTTACAACCATTTCTACCATCCATTTTCAGAACTGTTTTCATCTTGCAGAACTGAAACTCTGACCCCATTAAACAATAACTTCCCAGTCCCCATCCCTCCAAATATCTGTTGCCAATTTTTTTCTGTTGACTTTTCTTTGGAAGAAAAATTTGGGGTGGGGAGCAGTGCCTGGGTGGCTTAGTCAGTTGAGAGTCCAACTTCAGCTTAGGTCATGATCTCATGGTTCATGAGTTCAAGCTCTGCATCAGGCTCTGCGCTGACAGTTCAGAGCTTGGAGCCTGCTTTGGATACTGTGTCTCCCTCCCTATGTGCCCCTCCCCCAGTCACACTCTGTCTCTCTCAAAAATAAACATTAAAAAACCAGAAAGAGGGGTGGCGCCTAGGTGGCTCAGTTGTTAAGCATGCGACTTTGCTTAGGTCATGATCTCGTGGTCCATGAGTTCAAGCCCCATGTTGGGCTCTGTGCTGACAGCTCAGAGCCTGGAGCCTGCTTCGGATTCTGTGTCTCCGTCTCTCTCTGATCCTCCCTGACTCACGGTCTGTCTCTCTCTCAAAAATAAGTAAACGTTTAAAATTTTTAAGTTTTTTTTTTTATTTTTATAAGATTTATGTATTTAGTGAGGGGAAGAGGGAGAGCGTGCACGTGAGCCTGTATGCACCGGCAAATGGGGAGCAGGGGAGAGAGAAAATCCTAAGCAGGCTCCCCACTGCCAGGGTGGAGCCTAATATGCACAGGGCTTGAACTCACAAACACGTGAGGTCATGACCTGAGCCAAAATCAAGAGTCAGATGCCTAACCAACTGAGCCACCCCAGGCACCCCTATTTGCCTATTTTTAAACATCTGGTCCCCTACCCTCCCCCTGCCATGTTTTACATTTAAAACTTCTGAATAGAAGAAAACATTTTACATAAAATGAGAAGAAATATAAAAGTCTGTTTGCTCCCACATGGTTACTCAGCTTATTCTCTTTTATTCATTCCTCAAATATTTATTAACAACCATGTGTGTATCAGGCACTGTTCTAGATATTGTTGGGAATAGAACAACAAAATTGGGCTAAATCATACTCTTTAATGGGAGGGGGCAGACAATACTACTTACAAATATATGAATAAATAGGGAAAATATCAGCTAGTAATAATGCTATACAAAGCCTCAAAACAGAGTGTTCTGACAGAGAAAGACTAGGTGGTCTATGAAGGTAGGGTGCTCTGGAGACATGTCCTTAACCAAGAAATCTGAGTAAACAGGGAACTAGCTTTGTGAAAATCTAGGGGAACCTAAGCCCCAGGTCAACAGTGTACTTCTTGGCACAGGTGAGAATGGTCTGGTATGAGATGAGGAAGGGAGTTAACGTAAGGGAAGGTTATGGTTGGGAAGCCACTATCAGGCTTGAAACAGTGGAGTGATCTGCTCTGGTGTATTGGTTTAATGCTCTGTGAATGGCTTAAACATAAATGGTAGGGAACAAGCAGGGACCAGGGAAAGCATCTAGAAGTTATTTGAATATTCACTTTTACTAGCACTGTTTATTGAACAATTCTTTCTACAGGAATTAAAAACTTCACTTTTACATTAAGTGTATGTATATATAATGTTTACATTAAAATATATGTTATATATATACATAATATTTATTTATATATATATATATATATATATATATATATATATATATATAATATTGTTTTTTACATTAAATGTTCATGGACTCTGTCCACTTTCACGGATCAGTGTTTATGCCTGAGTCAGAGCCACACTGTTGTAATGACTGTAGCTTCTGGAAGTCCATTTAAATATCTGTTACTGTTTGTCCCACTCCTCCTGTACCACAGAAGGACTTCCTGACTGACTCCCATGCATTCTCTTAAGTATGTTTTAGAGTCATTTTACCCTATTCCAAAATGAAATGCACTGACATTTTCATTGGAATCACATTAAATTAATACATTCATTTGGGGAGTATTGACGTCTTGATGATGTTGTGTTTTATTGTCCAAAAACTGTGTGTGCACTTGTGTGTGTGTTTTCATTCTCTGACCCTTTAGGAAAGTTACACAGTTGCAGTGATTAAAATTGCACATTTTTTACTTTTGGTGCTATTGTAAAGTCATTTTTTAAAATGTTTCTTTATTTTTGAGAGGGATTGAGAACACGGGCAGGTGAGGTGCAGAGAGAGAGGGAGCAGCCTCTGTACTGACAACAGGAACCTGATGTGGGGCTTCAACTCATGAACTATGAGATCATGACCTGAGCTCAAGTTGGACGTTTGTCCACCTGAGGCACCCAGGTGCCCCTTTGGTGCTATTATAAAAGGAATAATTTTGTGTTGCACTTTCTGTTGTAAAACTTGTCTCTAGTTGATAATTATCCACTTAATGATTTTTCTGTCATTACAATGATTCCTCAGGTGGTTTTGCGAGATTAGACAAATAGTTATTCACCTTCAAATACTATAAACAATAATAAAAATAACTAACATTTATTGAGTGCAGACTGCAATGCCAGGCACTGTTTTAACCAACAGCACTGTGCACCTGTTTTACGTATTAGGAGACACTCACATGTCCGACATTACCAGCAAGTCGCGATGCTGAGATTTGAACCCACATACGTCTGCTTTTAGATACCACACTTTAAACCATTATACAGTATATCCTGTAATGGTGAGGATTTTTGTCTCATTTGCATTACTTATAACTCTTATTTTAATTTCTTTGTTTTGTTAAGTAATTCCAAATACGTTGCTGGCATTTATTATAGTATGTGATTCTTTTTAACCCTCCTCCCCAGGTCTTGGGCTTGCCTTCAACTTGAATCCGGCTCTGACCATGATTGGCAAGTATTTCTACAAGAGGCGACCATTGGCAAATGGACTGGCCATGGCAGGCAGCCCTGTGTTTCTCTCTACTCTGGCCCCCCTCAATCAGGCTTTCTTCGGTATCTTTGGCTGGAGAGGAAGCTTCCTAATTCTTGGGGGCCTCCTACTAAATTGCTGTGTAGCTGGTGCCCTGATGCGACCGATAGGGCCCCCGCCAACCAACGCAGGGAAAGATAGGTCTAAAGAATCCCTTCAGGATGCTGGAAAATCTGAAGGAAAAAAGGGAGTAGGTGATGCAAATACAGACCTTATTGGAGGAAACCCCAAACAAGAGAAACGATCAGTCTTCCAAACAATTAATAAATTCCTGGACTTATCTCTGTTCACACACAGAGGCTTTTTGCTATACCTCTCCGGAAATGTGCTCATGTTTTTTGGACTATTTACTCCTTTGGTCTTTCTCAGTAATTATGGCAAGAGTAAACATTACTCTAGTGAGAAGGCTGCCTTCCTTCTTTCCATTCTGGCTTTCGTCGATATGGTAGCCAGACCTTCTATGGGACTTGTAGCCAACACAAAGTGGATAAGACCTCGAGTTCAGTACTTTTTTGCTGCTTCTATTATTGCAAATGGAGTGTGTCATCTGCTAGCACCTTTATCCTCCAGCTACATTGGGTTCTGTGTCTATGCGGGATTCTTTGGATTTGCATTTGGGTGGCTCAGCTCCGTATTATTCGAAACACTGATGGACCTTGTTGGACCCCAGAGGTTCTCCAGCGCTGTGGGATTGGTGACCATTGTGGAATGCTGTCCTGTCCTCTTGGGGCCGCCACTTTTAGGTATAGTATGCCTTACTACCTCTTTGGTCCTCTTAACATAAAACAGGCATAGAAAATCGGGAAGGTGATAAAAAGCAGAGATTAGTGAGCCTCTGGGTGGCAGAGAGCATTTTTCATCTCTGTAGCCTCAGTGCTGACACAATGCTTGGCACAGCATAATTGCTCAGATCCTTACAGAATCAAATTGCATTGAACCATCAAGTTGAAAGGGGAGTCCAATATTTTTACAAATGGCATTCCTTTTTGAAGTGTTTTATCTTCATAAAACTTAGGTGCTTATTGTAGGAAACATGTAAAATACAACACCTCTGATAATAGCTACCATGTGAGCTCCTGGTTTACCAAGGACTGTCCTAAACATTTTCTGTATCCTCTTACAGCTCATAAGCCTATGAAATAGGACTGTCATAGTTCCTACTTCATAAGAAATAGAAGTTTTGAAAGGTTAAATAGTTTGCCTTACATCACATGGCTAGTAAGTGAGTATATAATTTGGGAACTGTTTCTTAAAGTTATCTTTTCATTTAATAGCTCACTAGATAACAAATTAGTGAAGATGTGTACTTTTTAGAAGTATGATTTGGGGAATAAGGATACATAAAGAAGACCTATAGCTCTCCTTCTGATACTGCTCTCTTCCTCCCCATATCCAGTGATTCTAGTCAGCCCACTTTTTCTGTCACAACACCACCCCATCCACAGTTCCTGTCCCCTATCTGGGTTGCTCCAGCAGCCTCCAGACTGGTCTACCCATATCCACTCTAGCCAGCCTACAATCTGTTTTCTACTCTGCAGGCAAATACAAACTCGATATTCCAGCTGATGAGATCTTTCCAGTTGCTTCCCATTGTTCTTGGGGTGGAGAGCAAATTCCCTTGTGGCCTACAAGGCGCCCCCCAGCCTGGCTTCCAATCTCTCCAGCCTCATTTCCTGTCACTCACCTTTTGTTCTCTCTGCTCCAACAGCCCCGCCCTTCCTCCTTCCCCTCTCACACCCCAGCTTCCTACCACCTGCCTTTGCACTTGCTGTGCTCTGGCCTCATCCTTCTCCCATCCCCTCCTCCTAGATGGGTCCCATCCTCCTCTAGGTCCCTGCTTCATTTACACTGTAAGAGAAGCTTTCCTGACCCTGCTTGCTGCTCCCAACCCCCTATTTTCTGCTTTCAAACACTCCTTGTCACGGCTTGTATAATTATTTGATTAACATTTCTCTTCTCCACTGAACTGTGGATGTTCTCTCCTCTGCTCTCCCTTATCCTCAGGGCCAGCAGCCCGGTGCCGAGTGTATGCGTCAGCCCGATAAATATTGCTGAATGAACGATGTCCTGAGTTAGAAAAGCATATGGAATCATATTTGAATTGGTTGTATTAAGTCCTCTTGGGTGTTTATTCCTTAACTAACCAATTGGGTGAGATGCTAATAAATTTTACTATAACAAGGATTTCATGGCCAAAACATTTTTGGAAACCCCAAGTTTGATAGATTACCAGAGGACCTTGCAAAGCCTATTTAATATGCACATGGTGAATCTTTATCAGAAAAGAATATGTTATGCCATTCCCTAAGTTTGACTTTGGGAACACTCAGGAGGTTACAGGTGCAGCTTCAGTGTCAGACTTCCTGGATTAAAAGCCATGTTATTTCACTTATGAGCTCTGTGACCTTGGGCGAGTTACTTAAGGTCTCTGTACTTCAGTTTGTACATCATACAGCGGGAATGATGACAGAATCTGCCTGTTGTGAGGATTAAGCACTTCGAATGGTGGAAAGGTGTTGCTGTTAATTGTATAGCACAGGCCAAGTGTTCACAGGGACCGCTCTTTGGGAAATGCCGATGTCAGCGAAAGAGCATTGGCCAGGAGACTGCAGTTAGCTCTGTGGCCTGGGGCAAGACTCCTAAACCTCTTTTGAGCAACAAATTTTTCCACTGTGAATCCAGAGAATTGATTCTAGATGATCTGTAGGTCTTTCCTGGCTCAAATTTGGAAAGATTTCGTTATTTTCAAGTTGCTAAAAATAACAAAATATGCAAGGCCATCTAAAACCCAAGTGTGACATAAAAGATGAGATAATTTTTAGCAGTTCTTTTTTTAGACTAATTTGTCATTTATGGGCTCTTTGAGGATTGGTTGACATCTTTCTGAGTAGATCCTTCAGCTTCATTTGGGAAAGGTATACTTGTTCACTTTTGCCCACATAACTGTGTTTTGGATATCTTCAGGTCGTCTGAATGACATCTATGGAGACTACAAATACACATACTGGGCATGTGGTGTGATCCTAATTATCGCAGGCATCTATCTCTTCATTGGCATGGGCATCAATTATCGGCTTGTGGCGAAAGAACAGAAAGCAGAGAAGCAGCAGAAAAAGGAAAATAAAGAGGAGGAGACCAGTGTAGATGCTGCTGAGAAGCCAAAAGAATACACAGCAGAATCTGAAGAGCAGAAAGACACAGAAGGAAGTCCCAAAGAGGAGGAGAGTCCAGTCTAAACGTGTGGGGCCCAAGGGTCAATGGAGCAGCTTGTGACCCAAGATACCTGAAAATGTTCTACTGGCCTGTAATCCAGCAGTGGTGCTCAATGCAAATAGTGGACATTTGTGTGGGAAATCATACCAGGTGTTCAGTGATGGAATTTTTGTTTCACTCCTTACCAGTAGCCTGAATTTAAAATGCCATACCTTTGGGAAGGGAGTGGTTAGCAAAGAATGACAGAAGGAAGTAGTATGAGGGTTTTTTTGTTTGTTTGTTTGTTTGTTTAAATCTTAGCTTTTACCAGTGTCCAGAAGATTATAATATGTGCCTTAAGTTTTAGTCTTTAGAACTCTTTAGGGAGCCTTAACTTTTTAAGCCATTCTGCTGAATTCATCTAAGTGTTACGTTGTAAGGAAGAGTAACAACTAACTTGTTTGAGACCAATCTAAAATTTAAAATTAACCTTTGTTTCATTGTTACTTGTAATATAGTGTCATACATCATCACTGGAAGATTTATAAGTAGAAATATTCGTTGCAAGTTGGGATTTTATAAAATCCTGACTAAAGTATTTTCCTAGCATCAATAGTTGCCTGGCATAGTGCCTGCTAGCTATATATTTAAGAAATTTAAGGCATAAAGCTTTGGAAACATCTTGGCCATTCTAGACACATTGTACTCATCAGCACCTCTCTGGAATCTTTTCTTGGGATGCTAATATTATTAGTGTTTGAGAATTGATTTCATTACATTACTGTTTTCCCTTTTCAAAGATGCATTTTGAGTAGTTATAGGCCATTGCCCCCTTTGAGGTCACTTAGTATTTTTCAGTGTAAAAGTTAATTTTAAAATATGCAAAACTATGTATTTGTGCCTCCTTATTAGTAAATACAACACATCTAATTAAATGCAGACAGATATTTCAAACAGCAGCTGAATTCAGCTTCAGTTTTACCAAAACCTCAGTTAAACTGTGAGACTTGGAATCTTTTTTTGTTAATGATTTTCCTGGAATCCCCCCATTGATTCATAGTGGTTCCATTTATATCTGTGTCAGTCTTAGAGCTGCGTGTGAGATATTCAATCTTTGTATATTTGGGTTTTTTTCTTTAATGTTTGCTAATTAAAGAAAGCCAGAGCAATTTGGCCCCAGGCAAACAAATAAGGATAAGATTGGAGGAAAGTTGCTCCTTTTCTTTTTCTCAGGCCTGACAGAAAATTATGTTTTGCTTACAATTGTTGGATACATTCTTACTTTCCACACAAACCTAAAGATATTGTGACCCTTTTTACTTACTTGAGAAGTAGAGAAATGGGTTTAATATAAGGATAGGGAGGATGGACCAGAATGAAAACTGTAAATATTTTTTAACCTAATATCTTCTAAAAGGCGCAAGAAGATAATGATAGACACTCGATAAATTATATTCCGTGAATTTAAAAATATCATTGTAATTGACACAGTGAAAGAAAGTATAGGTACAAAACCTTTTGTGTAAGAGGCTGGCTTTTCCAAATAAACTTTTTTTTTCTTTTTTTTAAGAAATGTTTCTCCCTCCAAATGTTTATTTTCTTGAGAAAGTATTAGTGTGTCTTTATTTTCAGTATCAAGATCCATTTTGGCCCTTGCTAATATTAAATCATTTAGCTTATGTGCTGTGGGAATTGTGTATATTGCTAATTTTATTTATATTTTTCTTCTTTCATCTTTTCTTTAAGGCAAAGAAGAGGGGAATTTTAAAATCACCTCTCTGAAAGCATCCAAAGCAGTTAGACTTAAGGACACAATGAAAACTCCCTTTCAGTGCCTGAGTGTCATGGCAGATGGAGGAGGCATTTTAGGGGAGAAGCCTGCTGTGATTGTTGGCAGGCTCGGCTCCAGTTGGGACTCTGGTATTTTCCATGGCCCCGAGTCCATAACCTCTATGTGCTTCTTTCCCCTTCCATAAAAACGAGGATCACTGTCAGTGAGGTAATATAAGTAAAGGAAATGGGAAGGGGAGGTAGGGTGGAGGAGGAGGAGTGCAGGATTATTTTCCCCAGTAGGGGAGGAAAACTTTTCCCTTCTTCCTTCCTAGGTTCTTTGGCTGGCCTAATAATTATATTGACCTAAGACAGATTAATAGGAGAAAAATTTAATTTCATACATGTGGGAACTTCACATAGACTTGACAGTATCATAAATAATTAGGCAACCAAGGCTTACAAGCCATCTTGAGCTAAAGAGAAGGGGGATAGGGGTCTTCAGCTTCAAAAGGAATAAAAACAATTTATAGAAAGATGGGAAGAATAAATGTTTGGTAAACTATGCCATGTGGAGAACTCATATGTTAAAAAAAAAAAAAAAGTTAACTTTGGTAATAGTTCTCTTCCTTGGTACAGACTCCCTGTCTAAATTCTTGCAGGCAGTACCAAGGGAGGTAAAAAGTTCTCCTTGAGTCTGTTAGGCATTGGTGGCCTTCAGCTCAAATAATCCACATGCTAAAGTGGCCCATTTGGGGCAGCCCTATCCTGGACCCCATCACTCCCATCACAGTTGAGCTACATCCGTACCTAAGAGCCTGCTTAGTCTTTGTTCAATAGCTGAATCTTTTTAGTGAGGTGAGGGGTTTGTGGTGCAGACTGACCACTACTCATTAGCAAAAAGGGTTGAAAACCGCCTCCAAGCTGGAATTAAACTTTTTATTGCCAGTCCAACCCTAACTTTCTCCCCCTAAAGAGGGAGGATTTCAGCTATTTATTCAACATCAATTTTGGTAACAGCCAACATTAAAACCTGATACAGGCCTACTCTGTGCCATCTTCCTTGCTAACAGTCCCCGTGAATTTTCTCTGTGTTGTAGGTTATGTTCAATACTGGGAAGCAGCCGAGCTTTCTGATTCTGTCTGTTGTCCTTTATTCCGTGTGAGGACTAAGTTTTATTCCAATTCACATGGTTTCAGTGGCTGCTTTGGGAAAATAGATGTATGCAAAAAGTACCTGCCTGTATTTGCTTTTTCTCTGTGCCACACCCTCTGTAAGTCACAGGACATATACAGCTCTTAGGTAGTCATAGTGCTTGGCTCTGTTCAAGAGTATATTCTGAAACAGGCTCCCAGGCCAAAGCTGGGAAATTACTTAAGAAGCTGATAGGTTGGACAGTTGCAGATTATCATGGTGACAAGACCATATTCTCATGCTCTACACAAGTTTGTTGAGAATTTAAATTATCTGAACTAGTCATGATAAGTGAATAATTTCTATAAAAAGTATTCAGGAAAACATGATGGTAAAACAAATTATGGGAAATTCAGAGGTGTTTTATCCCTGATTTAATCACACTGATGACTAGTCCTGAATTCTTGGGTTATCTGAATTAGTTTACGTGTGTATTATAGATACGTATGTCAATATTAATCCTGTATTTTTAAAAAGGAAAAAGTTTTGTCAAAAACCACTTAATATTTTTGTATGAGCCAGTGTTTTACTGTGTTGAATTTCAGACTGATAAATTGGGTATTGGTTTGTGTGAAAAACCTAAATGTCTGGGTTTTACCTTCCCTAGCAAATGGTTCATAGTATAATAAACTCAATAATCAGGTAGCCATGTGCCCCTCCACCATTTTGCTTGGAAAGATGAGGAAAGGTGAACAGCAGATTTCCACCTTTGCAACATGACTTGTTTTAATAATCAGATCAGGCATTTGCCTGGAAGACATGAAGAAAGAGGTTAATGACAGACTTGTGTCAATATGAAAATTCTTTCAGTTCTTGACAGGAAGCGACAGCCCAAGCTTGCCTGGCTTCCCAGATGTGAGCAATGAAGCCAGGTTGCTTCAGAGTTCAGAAGCATCTAAGGGGATTTCAGGTACATCATTTCTGAAATGTGTTCTGGCTTTAGCGTTTTAGATTCTGTCTCCCCTTTTCCCCCATTCAGTCTGGGCCATAGTGACTAAAGCTTTCAAATGAGAGTAGTTGGAAAAAGTAACATGTGTATGTGTAGATTATTTTTCTCCTCAACTGAACAGCATTGATCTACTGCATTTTGCTGAGTTTTACCCTGACTTGCCTAGAGGAGACTGGGATAGCTAGCAACGGAATTGTAGTCTGCTGGTTGCTTAACAGTATAGGCCACCTGGGTTCAAATTGAGGCTGTGTGACTTCACACAAATTACTTAGCCTCCATAAGGGTCAGGTTTTCTTTTCTGTAAAGGGGTTAAGAATAATTGGTAGCGCACCCCCCCCCCCCCCCGGCAGAGTTGTCCGGAAGGTTAGTTGATATTTGACAGCTGGTGTTAAGTAAGAGCTTAATAAGTGTAAATACCTATTTAAAAAAAAGTATTGGGGAAAAAATTGAGCTCTTCTAATTCCCAAAATGGATCCTTACTTGGAGAGGATAGTTTGGAAGAGACTCTTAAAGATAAGAATATTAGCTAAATTATCAGATTCTCCTTTCTGATTAGATCCCCCTTTTATTCTTGTAAATGTAATGGTCTTTCTTTCGTAAATGAATGGGTGAAATGAACAATTTACAAGGTTGGTACATACATGTCTAGCTCTGTGAGCAAAAGGGTTGTAAATCTCAAAGCCCTTGCACTCCTGATATTCTGACAATACACTGTCTCCAAGGAAGAGATGCCTGACTAGCAGCACATAAAGCTTTCCTCTCGATATTTGTGATGATTCTAAAAGAAGAAATATAACTAAGCCATAACTAGTCGTGATTAAAATTGTCTGTCCCTACCAATGTTCTTAAATGCAAATTGAAAAATTGGTGAGGTTTTAGTTTTTACCTACTATATACATAACATGATTTAAGTTATAAATTATCAGTTGGTGGCTGAATAAATTGGTGTAACATATTGACAGAGTATATGAGACATATTTCATGATGTGTGTCAAGTGCCATGAGTTCACATCACATTCCAGATAATGGAATTTATGTAAGAAAAATATGTCTGTCTTTGAAATTGTCAATTTCTTTGGAAAGTCCTAAGGTGTGTATCAGTAACTAAATGGATGGTTACGATGTCCTTGTGGTATAAACATGGCACAATGTTAAACAAGCAGAACACAAACTACTATGATACATGTCTGTCTATGTATATATATATATATACAAACACACACACACATACATACATATATATACATACATACATATATACATACATCTATATACACTGCATACATATATATACATACATATATATGTATGTATATATATACACACACACATATATATGCATAATGCCTATAACACACTCACATTGGGGGAAAGAACATACACAAATAGGCTAATCACTTTGTGACCATAATTAGAGATGACTTTTTCTATATTTTTTCCATATCCTAAATTTTCTTAATGTGATGATAACTTTTATACTAAAAGAAAATATTTAATGTAGGAGATACTACTGGTTTACAGAGGGGAAAAAAAAATAGTACATTTGATCTAGAAGTGTTCTGACACATGACTCCTAAGAAAATGAAGCTGATGATTATTACAAGCAGGTTATTTTTTCCTGTTTCTTCGATAGTTGCATCTGGTGAAAGGGAGGGGAGTAAGACCTGGACCTCAAGAGCACAGTGCTCTCAAGGCATGATCTTGCTGCTGCTGGACCAGAGCTGTGGAGCATAGAGTCCACGGGCTGCCTGTGCCAGCCTCCAGTGCTGTCTTCCTGGAGACAGTGCTCTTGGGGACAGCATTCCTGTAGTTCCCCCCCCCTGATCATCATTTAGCTGCAAGTGAATGCTAGAGCATTCGGCACTTACCCACATCACAATGTTGCAGTCTTAAGCGTTATCTTACCGAAATCAGCATCGAAAAAAAATTCATTGGTGTCACACAAAGGAGAATTTGCTTGTCTGCACAGCTATCATTTATTTACCAGCGAGTATTTATTGGACTCTTACTATGTCACAGGCACTGTTCTAGGCTTTGAGAATCCAACCATGAACAAAACACGATAGGTCTTCCCATGCGTTTACATTCTAGTGGCAGAAGAAGGACCGTGAACAGTAAGTTCTAAGGAAAGTAGCAGTATTTTTTTTTAAGCCATCTTGTGCCTATTTGCTGGATAGAGGAGATAATAACAGTGAGCAAAATTTGATTCCTGGCACTCACAGCTTCTAGTGTAGTGGGAAGGACTGTGTAGTCAGTGTTGTAGGGCAGAACATGGGGAATTCTTTAACCCAACCTCAAGAGGGCCCTCAAAAGGACAAAAAGTATATTTCTTTGCAAGTTAACTTCTCTGAACCTCTTTGGTAAAATAAACATAGTAAAATTGTGAGGATTAAGTGTGGAAGTACTTGGCGTGCTGCTGGGTATATAGTAGCATTACATTGAGCTCATAGTGTTAAAAATTAAGTGGCAAGTGGCAAGTCACCAACCAGAACAAGAAGGAATAAACAGCTGCTAACATATGTATGGCTCATCAGAGTTTTCAAAGGCCTTTCAAGTATATTCTATCATCTGAGTCACACAAAATCCTGGGGAGGTGGGTGTAATGGAAAATACCCTTTAGTTGGGTCTTCATCCCAGCAGGGCATCTCCCCTGCTGTCAGAAGAGTGCAAAGCAAGACTGCAGACAGCTCAGTGGCTAGAGCTGAAGGTACCTAATGGAAGAGGCCGAATCCTGGGTAATCTTGGAACAGTGACCAAACCAATCACTTGGGTCCTACACCAAAAGGAGTAAAATGGTCCTGTCCCCAATGTATTCACAATATAATTTAGAGTCCTTTTCCTTGGCTTTGGAATTCATAATGTGATTTCTTCACTAGTGGATTTCCTTTCCTAATATGCTTTACTAATTCCAGAATTAAAAGTTTGCACTTCCTGAGCTTACCCTGGCCGGGTCCCAAGAGGAAGTGGCCAGCAGCCATTAAGAAGCCAGGAGGAGAACTGGGCTGGGATTACAAATCACCTGGTGTGCTAACAATCTGTACATCAATAATTATCAAGAGAAGGCTTCTAATGGTTCTTGTCGTTGTGATTCATCTTTCTTTCCTTTCTCACTGCTTTATTTTTTATCCCTTTTAAGACCAAAAAAATAGGCCTGGGTGCTTTTATGTCAGGCCCTGTTTATTTATATACTCTTCTCAAAAGGGGAGCTTTACTTTTGATTAACAACCCTTCTTTTAAATTCCAGGTACCATCTTGTTTCTCAAATGCTGAGAATGAGCAAGATCAGGCCTGCAGTAGGGGGTCAAGTGAGCTAGGCACTTGGAGAGGGTTCCTAAACTTCTGCCTGTGCCCTAGCCCCTCCCTCCCCTTCCCCATTCCTACCCCCACATGCTTCCTCAGCTGCCCAAATGGGTAGACTGAACAGCTTTCCCGTTTCTCCTTTCATCCCCTCCTCTTTCTCCCCTGCCATAGGCTTGTCTTTTAACAGCCTCCCTACCTCTGTTCTCACCACCCCCCATCTAACCTCAACACTGATGCCAAAATGATTTTTTGGCAGTCTCTCAGCCGCTTTTATAACTTCACATAAAAGCAATAAAGATAAAAATAATAAAACTCATCTAATCATGTCACTCCTCTGCCTAATATTCTGTAGTTTGAGGTTAAAGTCCAATCTCAGTTTGACCCCTGCCCAGAGCCCTTCTCTGTCAGCTATCAGCACCTGTGGACTGCTTCAGTCTTATCTCCTGCCAGTCCTCAGCCGCACCCTGCTCTTGAGCCAGCTGAATTTCTTAGTAATGCTGGCTCTAGTTCCACACCTCCCTGCCTTCCTACATGCTGACTTGTGCCTGGAAACCCCTCCCTCCTCTCTCTGCACCAACTCCTATTCATCCTTTGCAATTTGGTTCATGTCTTTTAAAGGAGGCCATGCTGATTCCCCTATTTGTTTTCAATTGCCCTTAGGTCTACAGCACCGAGAATGATTCTGTGTCAAGTCCCAGGTCTCTGGGCACAAATTCCAGGTAGGCCACTTACTAATTCTGAGTCCTTAAGCAAGTTACTTAACCTCTAGGCCACACTTTATACATCCATAAATATGCACTAATAGACAAAGGGCTGAAAGAACTTACCTTATAGGGTTGCCATGAGGATTAAATATGGCAATGTCTGTAAGACCCTTAGCATAGCACCTGACAGAATAAATGCTCAGTAAGAATTTTTGCCACCTCTGTTCTAGATCTTCTACTGCCAAAGAAGAATTTTCAAAATGGTAAAATAACTCTCATATAGTTATAAAATGCACATGTTTATATAACTCATTAAGGAGGGAACCAGTAAGGTCTTACAACTGTTTCAACTGAGAATTGGATTTATGGAGATTTATTCTCTACTGGACAAAATGCATTTGCATTGCCATGAACCAGGAACAATTTGCGTCATACATCAGACAGGGAGCACCTGCACCACTGTCAGCCCTCCACAGGTTAGCTTCCATCTCTGCAGAGCTGAAATGTAGCCCAGCAGAAGACAGATGCAGACGTCCCTATAGAACCAGGTGGCCTGGAACCCTAGA
Source organism: Acinonyx jubatus (assembly GCF_027475565.1). Lineage (NCBI taxonomy): Eukaryota > Metazoa > Chordata > Mammalia > Carnivora > Felidae > Acinonyx > Acinonyx jubatus. Next base: position 94,850,775 of record NC_069381.1, on the reverse strand, counting down.
CAACACCCAGCATCCCATCAAGAGAACACCCAGGAATCCTTTGCCCATTTGTAAAACCTCACAATTTTTCCTACCACAATAGCTGCACTATTTTTGCCTTTCTAAACACCCAAACCCCACCAGCTATGAGTTGCTTAAGATGAGAGGGAGCAACATGCAAACTCCTTGATCCCTTTTGATCTTAGGGGCCGGAGAAGCTTCTGCAGGAGATGACATTTGAGCTGGGTAGAGGACAGTGGGTATGACATTTGAGCTGGGTAGAGATGCAGGAGATGACATTTGAGCTGGGTAGAGATATGTAGCCTTAAAGGCTACATATCTCCTGGAGAACAGTGTCCACTGTGTGGGGCCATGGCAGAAATGACTGGCAAGCAGGTGTTAAACATAGACCATATGCCAGGCCCTGGGCTAGGCTAGAAAGACAGATGAATGAAGCCTGATCTCTGTTTTCAAGAAGCACTCCATTGCAGGCAATAAAAGGAGATCAAGGCTTACAACACAGTATGAGGAGGGCCCTAAAACCCACAAGCCGAACTTTAGAAACTCAAGTAAATTGCTGGGCCCAGGTTTGATGAAGGACCAAAGACAGGAGATTGCTGGGAGCCTCTGGGCAGCCTCCGAGAAATCAATGAAAAAATATCTGTTCTACGCTCATTGTCAGACCTGCTCTTGCTCTTCATCAGACTTTTCTGGCCAGATGGGTGGCAATGTAGAAGTAGGGTGAGTTCCCTCAAATCTCTGGGAATGGAAGTCCTCACTATGGGCAGGGGCAACCCGGAAGCATTTCCAAAGTCTTACTTCGGGAACTAGTGCACAAAGCCATTGCATAGAAAATAGTCCTTGCCAGCTGAAAGGCAGTATGTTGAAAGGGGGCTAATCAACAAGGAAACTCAGGACAATGTGTTCTCTTCTGGAATTTAAGGTCTGTGAGGCAGGGAGTATCTGAATTTGCTTATTATCTGATAGGACTCATTTGTTGAATATATAAAAAGAAAGAATGAATGAATGGGGACTCCAGAGGATTTGTCCAGGGAAAGGAAACTGGATGACTGGCTGCCCTGCTCTGCCCTCAGAGGTAGTCAGCTAAAGACCGGCAGCATTGACATACTCGAAGCACCAACCAACTCCTTTGATTTACTTTTCTCCTCGCTTGACTTCCTCTATATGTTTAGTTACCTGATAGGAGATGATAAACTCAGCACGTCGGCAGGAACATTCAATCTGAGTGCCTGCCATACTCTCCCTGTGAATTCTGGTATATACCGTCCGTCAGGCTCCGGGCTCCATTCAACCCTGGGATACCGACAAGACCAAAGCACTGTAAGTTCACCAAGGCGGTGCCACCCACGTTACCCTCCTGACCCACAGGCCTGGTGGCACCTCCACCGTACCATCTGCCTCTTTTGATGTTGCACCCATCACTGAAGTGTTTCTCCGAACACTGCTGATCTGTTAACCACGGGAAGTGGCTGGGCGGGCTTACAGGCATGGGCTGGGCTCACTGCCATGGCGGGTCCTGAGAAGGCAGCACAAGTGGGGCCAGTTCCTGGGGACTGTCCCAGAGGTTGGGGCTGACTCAGATGGGTTGTGTGGGGCAGGGAGGCTGCTGAGAGAGCCAAACTGTGTGGGCACCACGTTGATCACGTCAGGCACCTGGCACACCTCAAAGCATTTCCACTGAAGCAAGGGGGTGTGGTGGCCCCGGACTCAGAGACACCTGGGTTCAGAGCCTGGCTCTACTACCCTCAGGCCATGGGTATTTTGAGCAGAAAGTGACTAATACAGGGGGTTGGGTGCTCATGGGATGGTTGGAGTGGCTGGATGGGGGAGGAGAGGAGGGGAGGCTGAGGCTTGAGAGGATCTGCTCCCCTGGCCTGAGCAGCAAAGGCAGGTGGGCGTCCAGAGCTTGCCTCGGGCACTCGGTGTTAGGGGACACGCCGACATGGCCATGATCCGGGGAGCAGGCAGGGCCTCCCCCACCAGGGGTGACCGCACCCTGGACACCAGTGCAGGAAAGGATGCGCGTCTGCACGAGCCTGCCTGTCAGAAGGGAGCGGCCAAGGCACAGGAAGGCGGCCTCTGGCTCCTTCCACCTTCAAGTCCCACGTGAGGGTCTCAGCGCTGGCTCACGATAGGCACCCACCACTCTGGAAGGAGGCAGTCTGGGAAATGGAGCTTTATTTAGCTTTCTACCTGCAAAGGACAGGAAACAGGTGGGACCGGGTCCCTCAGCCCCATGAGGGTCAAGCACCTTTAAGCCTGGAGAGCGCTCACCATTCCAGGTACACAGCACTTGCTGGCTGGAGGCGGCTCTGGTGAGGCTCCTGTGGTGACGGCTACATGGCTGCTGGGTGGCTGCCAGGTGGCAGCTCAGGGCTAGGCCCCAGGAGATACACCCGCAAACAAGACAGGGCCTGACCCTGAAGATGCGATGGCCCTCCAGGGGCAGCAGAGACTGGAATCATCAAAGAAAGTGATTGGTGTAACCGTGTGTGTGAAAAGCCTGGGGTCACAGGGAGCTGAGAGCACAGGGGGCCCACCTGGGCCAGTCTGGGGGTGGGAAGCGGAATGGTAAAAGCCAGCTTTCCAGTAGTAGCAGAGTCTAATGCAAAGCTTAAAGGGAAAACTACAAATTAACCAAATCCAAATTAAGTAGGAGGGAACAAAGGGCGTGTGTGTGTGTGTGAGAGAGAGACACAATGCTATTTCAGTCTTAAGGGAGCATATGTATATCTACAAACCCCTGGAAGATGTGGGGTGCTTGGCATTTTCCACCAGTGGACAGTTCAGTCTGACCAGTGCACAGGGTGATGAGTGAGGGCAGTGGGTAAGAAACAAAATTGGAGAGGAAAGCAGGGAACTGGAGACCTCAAGGGGCTTCCACATCATTTTGAAGAATTTGAGTTTATCCTGTGGGCAATGGGGAGCCATAGCAGGCATTTAAGCAGGGAGAGAATCACCATTCTGGTTTCTGAAATATCACTTCAGTGCAGTTTGTGCTGCAGGCTGGAGAGTGCAGGACTGTGGGCAAAGATCTCAACGATGATATTGCAGCTGTCTGGGCTGAAGATCATGGCTGCCGAGAGGAGGACTAGGGAAAAGACAAGGCAGGTTGTTGGGAGTTTAGGGAGGCGGAGCAACCGGGAGGGGGTGGGAGTGGGAGCAGAGAGAAACCTGGGGTGGCTGCCAGGTTTCAACACCAGCTACACCCAGAAGGGTGGGCCCCCACCGACTCCTGGCACTTGATCCTGGGGTGGTGCCCACCTACAGGCTCCCTGCCTCTGAAAGCTGAGTTCACAGAAAGCCTCTTCCCTCCTGTGAACCTTATGGCCTACATGCAATTCAATGCCACCAACATTTATTAAGCAGCTATTATGTGCCAGGAAGCAGGGAGGCTTCTCCCTGTCTCACCTAAGGGGGTTTAAACTGGATGACTAAGAGACTCGGGAGTAGGGATGGGAGGTTGAATGTGGGCAGGAGAAGCTGTGGATACATAGCCCACATTCAGGCCTTCCCTCTTCTCCTTGTGTAGGAGGTGTCTTGACCCATGACCTCTCACCCCCTATGATAGAAGGATACAAGGGGAATCAGCAGAGCCTTAGACAAAGCCCTTGGGTCCCAACCTCTACTGGAACAGGCAGCCACCCCTGGTCTCTTTCTCCTCACAGGGTTCTGCGTTCCATCTGCCATGAGGCCCAGATGGAAGGAGAGATCCATCTGCACATTCACGGATAGGACTTGCTGTCTGCCATTCAATAGATTCACTCCTTGGAACCAAGGCATTTTCCCAGAGGCTGTTAACAGGAAGATATTAGCCCATTATTGCCTGGGTAATATATTAACTCCTTACCAATGCAGTAGCACAGTAGTGCAGGCAAATTACAGGATTGCTTTTGTCTGAGCCCAGAAGGGAGGCCTGCTTTTTAGAAAGGTGAGAGGCCTGGAGCCACCCTCTGGGGGTCCGGGCACTGGAAAACCATGATAGGAACAGCGTTTACTATTGATGGAATGAATGAACACACTACGTTTCTAATTTCTCAATCTCCATAATTCTGTAAGGTGATTATTGTTCCCATTTTGCAGATGATGAAACTAAGTTTCAGTTAGGTTCTGAAATTTGCTCATTTAGGGTCACATGGCTAACTAGGTCGGTGAACTAGAATTTTAACCAACCCAAACCTGATGCCAATGCCTTTTTCTAAATGACTACATGGTAATTAAGCCTTGCTCCCTGGACCCCCTGTGCGCTGCTAGGTCCTGCTGCTCCCTAGAGTAGTCATATCCCAGAAGGAGGTTATTCTCTCAAATCTTTCTCATGGTTGTTTGGCTTGGCCTGGGAATGGAAGCTCCTGGAAGAGACGAAGTATACAGAACCAAGGAAGGGAAGGTCTGCTGGGAAGAAGCCTGAACCAGGACAGCAGGGATTGAAGATGGGAGCCCTGGGAGGCTCTGTCCTTATTCACCCCTCCCCCGCAGAGGGTCTCCTAGGCCCTGCAACATCCTGCTTTTGTCCCCAACCTGTCTCAGGACCCTAGGAACAGTCCTTCTCCTACTCTGGTGCTGAGAAACCTCAGGACTTCCTCATCCTGCTCTGGGACACTGTCCAGGGCCTCAGCCTACTAGCCTGGGGCTCCCACCCTGGGTTTAATTCCAGCAACCCTAATGCTCTCCAATCCCCGGCTGAGACGCCAGGCCAGGGTACAGCCTGCAGAGCTTATTCATGTGCGGTAGCTGCCCAGTGACCAAGGGGATGGGGGGGGGGGGGGGGCGGGGGGAGACAGAGAAGCCTCTAAGGCCCCTGGTAGCTGTCTCCCAGGCAGGGGAGGAAAAAGTATTTTTCCTCTCCACTTCTGAGTTCGTGACTGAGACCCCTGTAATAAAAGGCAGTTTAGCCAGAGAAAAACAAGTTTATTCACATGTATACCTCATGTGTATATTTGGGACAAGAGAAAAACAAGTTAACCCTCGCAGGTGGCCTAAACCAGAAGCTTAAATACCATCTTCAGCTAAAGACAAAAGAACAAAAAGGTGAGGGGGGGGAGGTCTGTATGGGAGATTAGCAGGGAAAGCAGGGTAAACAAGGATAAAGCTTGTTAGGCAGATTTAAATCACTGCTCCCTCCATTGGTTAAGCTTCTCTGGAGACTTAAGAGTTATCTTCTCTTCCCAGTGCGGAGACGGAAACAGACTTAGAGATTTCCTCTAAATTTCCCGTTCAAAAGAGTAAGTTCCACGGTTTCTGGAGTTTCTCCGGTGTCTGTTCTTCGTCAAAATAATCAGCTCAAAATAATCCATAGGACAAGAGGCATATTTTGGGGTGGCATATTCTGCTACCCTTACACACTCCCCCCCCCCCCCCCCCCCCCCGCTCGGCCTCCCCCCCAACCACCCCTTCCAAACCCGGGCTCCCTGCCATGGCTCCAGGCAGCTTTCGAGAGAAAACAATGTTCTGGTCAGAGTGAGAACCAGTGGCTTCTTAGGTCACAAGACCTCTGATGGACTGTGCCCCTGGACACATCTTGGTCACACCAGGTCCCGGAGCAGCAGGACTGGGTGGGCTTCGGTGCCTGGCAGTCGGGGGACATCATAGCCTTTGATGGGTGATTAGAAGGCTTGGGTAGTTGCAAGCCCACCGAGAAGCTCTCAATGTACATCCCGCTGGGCCGGGCTGAGGAGGGCGCCCTCCACCTCCAACCAGCCCGGGTGCTGAACGCAAAGGCTGATCTCTCCCGCGGTCAGACCCGGGACTCCGGCGGGGAGGGAGCGCCGAGCCTACCACTTGGGCTAGTTCTTGCTTCAGGTTCCCCTCCTTGTTACAGCCCTCGGCAGGCAGGAACCGCTCCCCCCCCTACGCCCCCTCCCACTCGCCACTACATCCCCGGGGAAACCTCCACACCCACACCCCCTACCTACGGCACACACCCCAATAAACAAACATTCCCCTCCCCCACTAGGCAGCCGCGACACATGCGCACGAATTCCTCAGGCCTCAAGACAGGCTGTGCGTCCAGTTGCCAGGGGGACTTCACACTGACCTTCTTCGAGGGTGACCACACGAAGAACCCGGAGAGGGGGGCGGTCGGGGAGCGGACAGGACCTCCTCTCCCTACTCGCCCCCAACCCCCCAGAAGGCTCCCTCCCCGGCTTTCCTCCAGTCCAGAACCCCAAGCTGGATGTGGCAGCGCGGGGCGCCCTCGTGTGGGCAGGCGCGGTGCTGCAGCTCCTTCGTGGCCTCCCCCTCCTGCGCCGCGCCCGCCCACCCAAGCAGAGTCCTGTGCGGGGGGGGGGGGGGGGGGGTGGCCTTTCTCACTGCCCCCGTGGGCCTGCGCCCAAGCGACCGTCTGTCCGTCTCTTACCTTTTAATATTTACTCCCTCTATTTTCTAATTCGATATTCATGCATACGAAAAGACAATTTAACAAAACGGTAGTTATAAAACATAATATAGTTAATATCCACGAGCCTGCCCCCTGACAAGAGAGCTGAATCATCACTTTGTAAGTTACATCTTCCTTTGTGTTCCTCTTCACCATCCCTAATTTCATGTTTTCTCTTGCTTTTTGTTTCACTTATGTTTATTGTGGTAAAATATATGTAAACTAAAATGTACAGTTCTGTAGTATTAAATACATTAAGAATGCTGTACAACTACCAGCACCATCCATCTCCATAACTCTTTTCGTCTTATCAAACTGAAACTCTATGCCCATTAAATAATACCCACTCTCTGCTCCCTTAGCCTGGCAACCACCATTCTGTTTTCTGTCTCTATGACTTCCACTAATCTAAGTATCTTATATAAATGGAAGTATGTAGTTTTTGTCTTTGTGACTGTCCATATATCACTTAGCATAAGGTGCTTAAAATTCATCCATGTTGGAGCACCTGGGTAGCTCAGTTGGTTAAGCGTTCGACTTTGGCTCAGGTCATGATCTCACCGTCCATGGGCCGAAGCCCCTTGTCGGGCTCTGTGCTGACAGCTCAGAGCCTGGAGCCTGCTTCAGATTCTGTGCCTCCCTCACTCTCTGCCCCTCCCCTGCTCTCTCTCCCTCTCTCAAAAATAAATACACAGTTAAAAAAAAAAAATTATCCATGTTGTAGCATGTGTCAATTTCCTTCCTTTTTAAGGCTGAAAAATATTACATTGTGTATACATGGCGTTATACATTTTACTTACCATTCATCCATTCATGGATACTTGGGTTGCTTCCATGATTTAGTTATTGTGAATAATACTTCTATAAATACATGTGTACAAATCTTTCTTTGAGACCATGCTTTCAATTCTTCTGGGTGCATACTAAGAAGCAGAATTGCTGGGTCACATGGTAATTCTATTTTTAACTTTTTGAGGAATCACCATATTGTTTTCCATAGTGGTTGCACCATTTTGCATACCCACCAACAGTGCACAAGGGTTCTTTTTCTTTTTCTTTCTTTTTTTAAGTAAGCTCTACGCACAACGTGGGGCTTGAACTCACAACAAGGGTTCTAATTTTTCCACATCCTTACCAATGCTGGTTGTTTTTGTTTTTTATAATAATCATTCTAATGGGTGTGAGGTGGTATCTCATTGCAGTTTTGACTTACATTTCCCTCATGATTAGCGATGCTGAGCATCTCTTCATGTGCCTATTGGTCATTTGTATATCTTCTTTAGAGAAACATCCATTCAAGCCCTTAGCCCATTTTTGAATCAGGTTATTTGTTGTGGAGTTTTAGAAGTTCTCTACGTATTCTGGGTAACAGTCCTTTTTCAGCTATATAAGTTGTAAACATTTTCTCCCATTATATGGGTTGCCTTTTTACTCTGTTGGTAGTATCTTTTGATACACAAAATTTGAAAATTTTCACGAAGTCAAATTTGTCTTTTTTTCTTTTGTTACCTGTGCCTTTGGTGTCATATTCAAGAAACATTGCCAAATCCAATGTCATGAAGTTTTGTCCTATGTCTTCTTCTAAGAGTTTTATCTTTTTAATTCTTATGTTTAGGTCTTTGATCCGTTTTGAGTTAATTTTTGTATATGGTGTTAGGTAAAGTCCAACTACATTCTTTTGCATGTGGACATCCAATTTTCCTAGCACCATTCACTGAAAAGACTGTGCTTTCCCCCACTGAATGGTCTTGACAGCCTTGTTAAAAATTGTTATACTACATTGGCTAGTGTTTTTATCGGGGGTCTCTATTCTACTCCATTGGCCAATATGTCTGTCTTTATGCCAATACTACTGTTATGATTTTTGTAGCTTTGTAGGTTTTTTTTTTCCAATATTTATTTATTTTGGGGAGAGTGCAAGCAGGGGAGGGTCATAGAGGAGGGGACAGAGGATCTTTTTTTTTATTGTCTATTTCATCTATCTCTGTTCTAATCTTTATTATTTCCTGCTTCCACTAGCTTTGGGTTTACTTTGTTCTCCTTTCTCTACTTCCTTAAGGTATAAAGTTAAGTCGCTGATGTAAGATTGTTCTTGTTTTTTAATGTAGGTGTTTATAGCTATAAATTTCCCCCTTAGCACAGCTCTCACTGAATCCCATAAATTTTGTTATGTTGTATTTTCATTTTGATTAATCTCTAAATCTTTTCTAATTGCCCTTGTGATTTCTTCTTTGAGCCATTGGTTATTTAAAAGTGTGTTCTTTAATTTCCACAGTTCTGTGAATTTTCCAGTTTTTCTTCTGTTATTGATTCCTAACTTCATCCCACTGTGGTTGGAGAAGATTGTTTCATAGATCTACCTTTTAAAATCTGTGGAGACTTAATTTATAACCTAACATATGGTCTGTTCTAGAAAATGTCCAGTGTCCACATGAGAAAGATGTGTGTCTTGTTGTTTGATAGAGTGTTCTCTACATGTCTGTTAGACCTAGTTGTTCTGTTGTGTTGTTCAAGTCCTCTACTTCCTTACTTATCTTCTCTCTGGGTACTGTATCCATTATTGAGAGTTAGGTACTGAAGTCTCCAACTATTATTGCAGAACCTTCTAGTTCTCCTTTCAATCCATCCATTTTTGTTTCACATATTTTCTTGGCCTGTTATTAAATATGTGAAGGTTTATAATTGTTATATCTTCTTGCCATATTGAAACTTTTATAGGGGCGCCTGGGTGGCGCAGTCGGTTAAGCGTCCGACTTCAGCCAGGTCACGACCTCGCGGTCCGTGAGTTCGAGCCCCGCGTCAGGCTCTGGGCTGATGGCTCAGAGCCTGGAGCCTGTTTCCGATTCTGTGTCTCCCTCTCTCTCTGCCCCTCCTCCATTCATGCTCTGTCTCTCTCTGTCCCAAAAATAAATAAACTTTGAAAAAAAAAAAGATACTTTTATAAATATATAATGGCATTCTTTGTCTCTTATGAACTTTTAAAATTTAAAGTCTATTTTGTATGATATTCTATGGCCACTCCTGATCTCTTTGGTTACTATTTTCATGGACTATCTTTCTTCATTCTTTCACTCTATTTGTGTCTTTGGCTCTAAGATGAATCTCTTGGTAGCATATAGATATGTGTTTTTCTCCATTCTGCCAATCTAGGTCTTTGATTGGAGAATTTATTCTATTTACATTTAAAGTAATTACTGATAAGAAGGAACTTCTTGTGCTATTTGTTTTCCATATGCCTTATATCATTTTTTTTGTCCCTCCTTTCCTGCATTACTGTCTTCTTTTGTGTTTAGTTGATTTTTTTCTAGTGAATGTTTAAATTTCTTTCTCATATCCTTTTGTATATATTCTATAGTTATTTTCTTTGTGGTTACCACAGGGATTACATTTAATGCCCTAAAGTTATAACACTCTAATTTGAATTATTACCAGCTTAACTTCAGTAACCTAAAAAATCTGCTTCTTTTTTTTTTAATTTTTTTTAACGTTTATTCATTTTTGAGAGATGGAGAGAGATAAAGCCTGAGTGGGGGATGGGCAGAGAGAGAATGAGACACAGAATCCGAAGCAGGCTCCAGGTTCTGAGCTGTCAACACAGAGCCTAATGAGGGGCTCGAACCACAGACTGCAAGATCATGACCCAAGCTGAAGTCAGCCACTTAGCCAACTGAGCCATCCAGGTGCCCCACCTTCTTTTTTTTCTTTTTTTTTAAGTTTATTTACTTATTTTGAGAGAGCGTGTGTGTGTGCACACAGGGTAGGGGCAGAGAGAGAGAATCCCAAGCAGACTCTGCACTGTCAGCACAGAGTCTGACATGGGGCTCAAACCTACAAACCGTGAGATCATGACCTAAGCTGAAATTAAGAATTGGAGGCAGGCTCCATGCTGAGTGTGGAGCCTGCTTAAGATTCTCTACCTTTCTCCCTCTGCCCCTCTTCCCTGCCCATGCTCTCTCTCTCTCTCTCTCTCAAGTAATACATACATATATTACATATATAACATATATTTAAATATATATAATATACTTAATATAATATATATATATTTGTAATATATAAAGTCATCTGAAATATGCTTCAATGGAGGGTATTTGTTTAAAATAAAGCATATTAGGGGCGCCTGGGTGGCTCAGTCGGTTAAGCGGCCGACTTCCCCTCAGGTCATGATCTCGTGGTCCGTGAGTTCGAGCCCCACGTCGGGCTCTGTGCTGACAGCTCAGAGCCTGGAGCCTGTTTCAGATTCTGTGTCTCCCTCTCTCTGACCCTCCCCCATTCATGCTCTGCCTCTCTCTGTCTCAAAAATAAATAAACATCAAAAAAAAAAATTAAAAATAAAATAAAGCATATTAGAGGGGAAATAGGTGAGAGGATGGGTGAAAAATGATGAGCACTGAATAATGATGTCTAGAATTGTTGAATCACTAATTGTGTACCTGAAACTAATGTAACACTGTACGTTAATTAAGATTAAAAACTAATTAAAAAAAAAAAGAATTGGATGCTTAACCAACTGAACCATGTACACGCCCCTCTGCTTCTTTATAATAGCTACATTTCTACTCCTTTTAGTTGTTGATGTCCCCAAATTACATCTTTGTACATTGTGTGCCCCAAAACCTAAACTATATTTTTCAATGCATTAGTCTGTTAAATTATGTAGAAAACAATATTTGGAGTTACAAACCAGTTACAACAATACCAACTTTTATACTAACAATTATTTGTTTTCTTTATATAGTCTCTTAAATCATAAAGAAACAAAAAGTGCAGTCATAACCATTGTTACAATAAAACTTGTTTTTGTAATTGTCCATATATTTACCTTTATTGAAATCTTTACTTCTCCATGTGGCTTCAAGTTACTGCTTAGTATCCTTTCATTTTACCTTACAGCATTTCTCGAGCATTCCTTGAAGGGCAAGTTTAGTGGTGATGAACTTCCTCAGCTTTTGTTTATTTGGGAATGTCTTAATTTCTCCCTCACTTTTGAAGGACAGTTTTGCCAGATATAGACTTCCTGGTTGACAGGTGTTTGTTTGTTTTTTTTTTTTCTTTTAACTCTTTTTATATATTGGCCCACTGCTGTCTGGCCTCCAAAGTTTCTGATAGAAATCTGCTGTATTAAGGATCTCCTGTATGTGATAATTTGCTTCTCTCTTGCTGCTTTCAAGATTCCTTTTTTGTCTTTGTCTTTGAAAGTTTGATTAGAATATGTCTCAGTGTGGGTCTCTGAGTTCATCTTGCTTGGAGTTCACTGAACCTCTATTCATGTATTCATGTCCTTCATTAAATTTGGGAAGTCTTCTGCCATTATTTCTTCAAATAGTCCCTCAGCCATTTTCTGTTCTCCTTTTGGAACTCCCACCGTGCATATGTGGATCCACTTGATGTGTTCCACAGGTCTCTTAAGTTCTGTTCACTTTTCTTCAATATTTTTTCTTTCTGCTCCTCAGATTCCATAATTTCCATGATCCCGTCTTCAAGTTCATAATTCTTTCTTCTTCCTGCTAAAATCTGTCTTTGAATCTCTCTAGTGAATTTTTCATTTCAATTATACTATTTTTTTTTAAAGATTTTATTTTTAAGTAATCTCCATACCCAATGTGGGGCTCAAACTCACAACTCTGAGATCAAGAGTTGCACATTCCACTGACTGAGCCAGCCAGGCACCCCATTTCAGTTGTACTTGTAACCTCCAGAGTTTCTTTTTGGTTTCTTTTTAGGGCCTCTAATTCTTTACTGATATTTCCATTTCGCTGAGACACCACTGTCTTGACTTTCTCCAGATCTTTATTTAGTTCTTTGAGACAGTTGTTTTAAAGTCATCGTCTAGCATATCTGCCATCAGATCTTTTTCAGGGACAGTTTCTGTCATTTTTTTTTTTCCTTTGAGTGAGCCATACTTTCTTGTTTCTTTGTATGTCTTGTGATTTTTTGTTGAAAAATGGGCATTTTAATATAATAATGTAGTAACTCTGGAAATCAGGTTCTTCCCTTTCCTTAGGGTTGTTATTTATTATTATTAGTATTAGTATGTGGATTTTGTAAAATTTCATTTATTTATTTTGAGAGAGAGAGTGAGAGAAAGGAGAGAGAGTATGAGCAGGGGAGGGGCAGAGAGAGAGGGAAAGAGAGGATCTCAAGTAGGTTCTGCACTGACAGTGGGGCTTGAATTCATTAACTGTGAGATCATGACCTAAGCTAAAATCAAGAGTCAGATGCTTAACTGACTGAGCCACCCAGGCACCCCAGTATTTGGATTGTTGTAGGCTGTCTTGTGCCAAGGATTAACCTGAGGTATAAATTTAAGGGCTTCTCAGAGGCCTTTTCTGGACACACACAGTCACTTTCTAATTTTCCCCCATATATGCAGCTGTTTCTGAATGTCCTACCTAGTCTTGAATGTCTGGCTCCCAAAAGGGGAAATGGAGAAAAATTAGGAGGAAAGGAGTTCTGGCATTTTAAATCCCCTGGAAGTTACCTTAGCCAGAGAGGTAGGGGCTTGCAACATGGGGTGGGGGCTGCAACAGCGAGTGCCCATCTCTGTCTGCACCTCTGTGATTAGAAGTAGTAATCAGCAAGCAGAGCACAGGTCCCAGATATTTGGAGGACAGGGTTGTTATCATCCACCCTGGTTCCCATAATCTGTGTGCGAGCTGTTCCAGGAACACATGCACAGCTGCCTGCCATGTGGCTGGGCGTGGGGAGATGGGTAGCTGTTACTGTGATAATAGCTAAAGTTGGCCAACACGAACCACAACTTATAGCAAGCCTTCGGTAACCTTCAGCGTTTCAGCCAGGTTAACATCAGATGGACTCTACCAATGCAATGTAGTCCAAATGGGATTCCCAGTCATCTTCCTACCATTCCTACTCATCTTCTTCCTAGACTTATCTTCCCTTGTTTTTTTTTTTATAAAATTATTTCTTTCATCAAATAACTAAATATGCCTAAATTATATATTTATATAGATTTGGTTATTTTTGAGCTTTTTAGAAATATGTTTGATACGGCCTTTGTTTTTGTCCAATAATGCCATAAATATTTATGTTTGTCCTGTTTGAGACCTGACAAGATAGTTGAAAGGATTTAATAACTCTGTGTTCAGAAATTTGGCCAATTGGAAGCTGATATTCAGAGCCTGATAGGAATTTTTTTAGATCTCCTCCCTTAAGCTAAATGTACCCAGAGGGAAGAGCTCTTGTAAAAGGATTATGGGTAGATCAAACTATGATGTCATTTAAATTACAACCCAATTCCTTGAGGAATTGAAAACAATTGTCCTTATGAAGCCAAATCTAGCCTTCTGGAGGGTGAGAGGCGGGGGGGGGGGGGGGGGGGGGGGGGGGGAGGGACCCATTGGGATTCCCCAGAGTTGGTAAGGTGAAAGTTTTCAGTGATAGACGATACAGAAAGAAATCTTATCTTAATTTCCCTTATCTGACTTAACTTCTTGAAAACACCATTAGCTCCTCCTCCAAGGGAGTTTCCTGTGAGTTCAGCTGCCATGGAGACAGATTAACCATTTCCATTAGCCCAACAGAAACTTCCAAATTTCCCACTGAAGCCCTAATAACTCCCCCCACCTTTTTTTAATGTTTATTTATTGAGAGAGAGAGAGAGAGAGAGCGAGAGCGCATGCACATGTGCACATGAGTGCGGGAGGGGCAGAGAGGGAGAAAGAGAATCCCAAGCAAGCTCCAAGCTGTCAGTGCAGAGTCAGTCATGGGATTCCATCTAATGAACCTTGAGATCATGACCTGAGCAGAAACCAAAAGTCAGATGCTTAACTGACTGAGCCACCCAGGTGCCTCGATAGATTCTTTTTTTTTTTTTTTTTAATTTTTTTTTCAACGTTTATTTATTTTTGGGACAGAGAGAGACAGAGCATGAACGGGGGAGGGGCAGAGAGAGAGGGAGACACAGAATCGGAAACAGGCTCCAGGCTCTGAGCCATCAGCCCAGAGCCTGACGCAGGGCTCGAACTCACGGACCGCGAGGTCGTGACCTGGCTGAAGTCGGACGCTTAACCGACTGCGCCACCCAGGCGCCCCCCTCGATAGATTCTTAAATTGGGTGCTTAGAAGAGGCATTTCTGAGGAGGTGACATTTAAACTGACATCCAAAAGTCAAAGAAGTGCCCAGATGCATGTTTGGAGTAAGAGCATTTCAAGCAAACTGAACACCTACAGCACAGGGACAAAAGAAGTAAGGGGGAATCTAATACCTTAAACTTAAACAATGTTACGTTTCAAATATGTTTCAATTAAAAAAAAAAAAGAAAAGAAGAAGAAGAGGAATCTGGAAGGAGAGGGAGTTAATCCTAAAGTTAATGAAGTGTAATAAAGTGTAAGCTTCCAGAGGCACCTGGGTGGCTCAGTCAGATAAGCATCTGACTCTTGATCTCAGCTCAGGTCGTGATCTCACAGCTCGTAAATTTGAGCCCCACATCAGGCTGTGCGCTGACAGAGGGGAGCCTGCTTGGGATTTCTCTCTCTCTCTTTCTCTGCCCCTCCCTGGCTCTCTCTTTCTCTCAATAAATAAATATAAAAAAATTTTTTTAGAAAAGCATAAGCTTCCGGGGACCCTCATAGAGGCCTCCAAAGTTCTGTATTGATTTGTCATTTTACCTCATTTTTCTAATCTACTTCCCCATTGCCCACAGCTTATATAGGTTTGAGCTTCCAGTCCCCTCAAACCTGGGTCTGCCCTGGGCTGGAGCATAGAGGAGGATAGAGCTCATAGAGGATGTGTACAGAGAAGAATGATGGGACCCGGTCAAGTACTTGGTGAGCAACGAAGCTTAAAAAGTTTGGATTTTATTCTAAGTGTAATTGGAATGCATTGAAGAGCATATAATTGAAGCGAGATACAATTGAGTGAAATTTTCCAAATTTGACCCTGGCTGCTCTGTGGAGAATGGGTTGTGGGGAAGCAAGAGGCAAGCAAGGAGAATTGTAGAGGCCACCGAGAGATGATGGTGGCTTAGACTAGTGTGGAAGCATTGAAAATAATGAAAAGTGGTCAGAAGCAAAATGAAAACCTATGTTCACACAAAACTTTTTACATGAATGTTTATAAGGACCTTATTTGTATTTGCCCAAACTGGAAACAACCCAAATGTCCCTCAGCTGGGAAATGGATAAACAAATTGTGGTATATCCATTCAATGCAATACTACTCAGCAATAAAAAGAACAAATTACTGTAATTTGCAATAACATGGTTGAATCTCAAATACATTATGCTAAGTAGCCAAACGAAAAAGGCTTTATTTATACTTTATTATTCAATTTATATGATATCCTTGCAAAAGCAAAAGTGTAGGGACAGAAAACAGATCAGTGGTTGTCCGGAGCTAAAATGAGGGAAGGGGTGACTGAAAGGAACATGGAGGACGACTTTGGATTTAGGAGGACTGTTCTCTATCTTGACTGTGGTGTTGGTCACATAGCTGCATGTACATATTTGTCAAAAAGGTAAATTTTTTGTGTGTGTATAAATTATGCCTTAATAAATAAAATGGGAAAATACGGTCAGGTCTGAGATATATTTTGAACCTAGGGAAATAGGACCGGCTGATGGAATGACATAGGACTAGAACAAAATATGTCTACAAATTTTTTGATACTTCAAAAAGCGA
This sequence comes from Acinonyx jubatus, assembly GCF_027475565.1. Taxonomy (NCBI): domain Eukaryota; kingdom Metazoa; phylum Chordata; class Mammalia; order Carnivora; family Felidae; genus Acinonyx; species Acinonyx jubatus. The sequence goes on along the minus strand of NC_069381.1, from coordinate 94,834,756 downwards.
AGCCTAATTCTCCTCCCTTTATGTTGTGGGCTAAATGTCACAACTCACTTCTGTCCAGTAGAATGTGGCAGAAGCGATGGTGTGTAACTTTAGGACAGAAAAAGCATTGGGGCTTCCTTTGCGCTCTCTCTCTGGGATCCCTCACTCTGGGAGAAGGCAGCTGCCATGTCATGAGGACACTCAATTCAGGCACAGCCCTCTTCACAGGTCTTCACAGCAAGGGGCTGGGCTTTCCTGTCAGCACCCAGCACTGACTTGCCTGAAGAGGAAGTGAGAAGCTAAGGGAGGAGGGTGGAAAGTATAGGAGGGAGAGCGAGAAACTGTGAGGAAGGCTCTGTGCAAAACTGTAACTGTCATATTAGGAACATCAAAGCTTTAGGAACTTTAGAAGCTTCTTGACACAGGGTATCCAAGGCCTCAAACTGTCTACCAAAATCTATCTCCATCCCTTTTATTCACACAAGGCGTGCTTGATGACAGGTTGAAGTACTCACTTTACCAGGGGTATCTGCATTATTATCAAGACACATACATGTAAGTAAAGCAGGAATTATTTGGTGGGAAACAGGAAGATTTCTTGAAATCCCACACTTGGTGGTTTGCCAGCTGCCTAAGATGACTCTGAGTGGTAAGGCTTTCTCCCTCCCCCTGGGTGCTGGCTGACTTAGAGCTGAGAGGTGGCTGGGTAAAGCAAAGATTAAGGAAAGAAGGCAGCAGCTGAGAGAACTGTCATACTGGAGAAAGCGGGTCCACCTCTTAGCTCTGGGATCAGAGTGGAGCAGCCGGGAGCTGGCAGTGAAGGGAACCCACAGTGAAAGCACTTGAGTAGCCTGAGCTGATGGAGGAGGAAGAGGCAGGGGAAGTCCACACCACATTCCCTAAGAAGGAGGATGAGAAATCACTTAGGTGTTCAGCTAGGCTTGGATTCAGGGGGTGGAGATAAAGGAGATGTGTCATCTTAGAAATCACTCTCCCTGAGCACCTGGGTGGCTCAGTCGGTTAAGCTTCCAACTGTGGCTCAGGTCATGATCTCACGGTCTGTGAGTTCAAGCCCTGCATCGGGCTCTGTGCTGACAGCTCAGAGTCTGGAGCCTGCTTCGGATTCTGTGTCTCTCCTGCTTGTGCTCTGTCTCTCTCACTCTCTCAAAAATGAATAAACATTTAAAAAAACAGAAAGAAAGAAAAAGAAATCACTCTCCCCATATCCATCTTTGGTCCAGGCAGGGGAGAATACAGGGAGGCCTTGATGGAACTAACACTGACCTTCCTTTCAAATCTTTTTTTTTTTTTAATGTTTTATTTATTTTTGACAGAGAGAGAGAGAGAGAGAGACAGAACATGAGTGGGGGAGGGGCAGAGAGAGAGGGAGACACAGAATCTGAAGCAGGCTCCAGGCTCTGAGCTGTCGGCACAGAGCCCAATGCAGGGCCTTGAGATCATGATGCCTAATTGACTGAGCCACCCAGGCACCCCCTTTCAAATCTAATCTAGCATTAGATTTTCGATGTACCGTGTCTGGGGTGGGCAGTGAGGGAAACTCCAGAGATCTGGGAAACAGGAGAAGAGGATTTGGGGACACAAGTGATGGGGAAACCTGGACAATTAAGTTGTCTGGAGAGCTCCCAACCAGGGCCAGTACTATCTTGGGGCAAGGAGGCACGAAATTTAAGGAGATGCTCACTCAAGGTCATACACGTGTAGAGTTGGTCCCTATGGGTGAGTGGCTCCTAACATTTTGTGCCCTGGGTGGCTCACTTGCATTCCTGATCCTGATCCTGATCCTGATCCATCCCTGCACCAACTCTCTTTTGACTCTAATCATGTCCTAAAAATGAACAAAAGAAGATAGACTGGACTGCAGTGCTGGACTGCTGCTTTCATTGTGCTGAGTCTCTGACACTGCTCCTTTTGGCCTGTGCTCTCAAACCCATCCATCTGTTGGGGTCCGCCCAAGAAACAAACCTCTCTGCATTCTAAGCAGAAAGGCTCAGATTCACTCAGTCCTGCCAACTCATACTTCAGACTTCCCATGCTCACCCCCTGCCAGTCAGGACTACAGCTCCTCAGACATGATTTATAGACATGTCAGCCATCTCTGTATTGACAGGGTATCTGAGTTGAGCCTTCCCAAACCTCCAGTTGTCCAGAGTTTCCTGGGCAGGACTGAATGCTTGGTAATTTGAGCCCCTCTCCCAACTATGTTCCTATAGATTCCTCTACTCTCATGTGTCCTTTTGTGGCTTCAAAAGACTGGCAATGCTTAAATGCTTGCAATCAAGGACTGGGGAAGACATCCTAAAATGCCTTGATCTGGCTTCCCATGAGCATGTGAGTCTCTCAGCAGAGACAATGTCGGGCTAGGGACAGAACCCAGAAGTCCTAGATCTGAATGGAGGGTTCTGACCATTTTCTCCTGTGACATCTTCCCGTACCACATAGATCCCCCACCTCCAGGATGGGGTGGCACCTCCATTTGGCACTTCTCTCAGAACTCTCAGTCTGTGCTCCACATCTAGGCTGTACAAAAATATGATGAAACTTGAGCCCACGACTGAATTGGATGAAAGCCCTGGCGACCATTTAAACTGAAATGCATTTTTAGCTCTGAATATTTCATGACAGGTGATCAGAGTAGAACTGGCATGATTTATTAATGGTTGGTTACCCATCATGGGTATTAATATATCTGTCATCCAGAAGGATATTAGCTTCACAGGAGAAGTCTAACGTGGCCAAGTGGTATTACCCAACCGCACTTTGACTTTTGAAAAAACTTGTCCCAGGGATTCATCACGAGAGCCTTTCAACCACCATTTGGTGAGGAAGGGAGGGCCACAGTCATGCTCCAGGCTCAGCCAGGCTGGGCTAAGACACGACTTTCTCTAGCAGAGATGTTAATATTGATGTCTAAATTGGAGCTCAACATGTGTAGCTGTTCAAGTGGGGATTGAAAAGAAGTAAATAGTTTTACTTGTCTTAGGAGGGATTTAGGTTGCCAGGAGAGAAACTCACAATAATCAGCAAGCTGGTCTCTCTTGCTGGAATGCTGTTTCCATACTGCCCGGTCTCTGACACTGCTCCTGCGGCCGATTCTGTCAAACCCAACCGGTAGTTAGGGTTCTGTGCAAAAAGTCCAGACCCCTCTAGGTGTCCCAGGTATTCTAAGTAGAAAGGAATTTGATCCAGGGCACTCAAGATTGCTGGAAGGGTTGGAGCAGTGGGATAATTCCCTGGGCTCCACAGAACTGGCCACCTTCAAGTCCATTAAACCAAACTTGACCCTTTCAGACTTCGTTGTCATGTACAATATTAAGCTACTGCTACGGAAATTAAGAAACGATTGAACATATATCCTGAGAGTAATATACAAAACCTATTCCATTTTGCATTATTGTTTTTATTAATTTCTGGCTTTTCAGGCCTATTTTGTATCAACTTGAGCTACTGCAGCCTTAGATGAGTATACCTATCTCACCCCAATTTAATAAGCATTTGGGCATTTACAGTAAACATTTTTCTCTAAGGTTTTTATAATTAAGAGACATTTTATTTTATGGGGCGCCTGGATGGCTCAGTTGGTTAAGCATCTGACTTCGGCTCAGGTCATGATCTCACAGTTTGTGAATTTGAGCCCCGAATCAGCCTCTCTGCTCTCAGCACGGAGCCTGCTTCGGCTCCTCTGTCCCCCTCCTCTCTGCCCCTCCCCTGCTTGTTCTATATCTCTCAAAATAAATAAACTTTTTAAAAATGCCACCACACTTGAAATAAAATTCTTTTTTAAAATTTAATTTTAATTATTATTATTTTTTATTTTAGAGAGGGAAGGTGAGCAGGGGAGAGAGGGGCAGAGAGAGAGAGAGAAAGAGAGAGACAGAAAGAGAGAATCCTAAGCAGGCTCTGTGCTCAGCACGGAGCCCCATGCAGGGCTCAATCTCACAACCCTCGGATCATGACCTGAGCTGAAATCAAGAGTTGGACACTTAACTGAGCCCACCCAAACACCCCTTGAAAAAAATTCTTGAAGATTATCATTTTTGCTTCCATCTGTGTGTGGTTAGTCTACTTTCTCATTTTCTATTTGTGAGTTGTGCCTTCCTATTCACTGCCTATTTATTGAGGGCCTATTTATTTATTTTTTTATTTGTATTTTTATTTTTTTTAAGTAGGCTCCATGCCCCATGCAGGGCTTGAACTCATGACCCTGAGATCAAGAGTCACATGCTCTACTGACTGAGTCAGCCAGGCACCCCAAAAGACTATTTTAATCATAATTTTATTTATTTTTTTAAGTAGGCTCCATGTCCAGTGTGGAGCCCAACGTTGGGGCTTGAACTCACAACCCTGAGATCAAGATCTGAGCTGAGATCAAGAGTCCAATGCCTGACTAACTGAGCCACCCAGGCTCCCCAATCACAACTTTAAATAAGGTATTTATTTAGTACAGATTTTAACCCTTTGGGACCTCTTAACGATACAAGAATTATTTCCTATGTTTTCTCAAATAGGGTCTGTCTTTTTTTATGTCTTCCACTAGTACAGGACTCCAAGCCCATATATATGTAAATAGCATATATATAATTCATATATCCTATGTAAATAATATGTTAATAATAACAGTTATCAACTGAACCCTTAATCTGTGCTAGACAACAGGTTGTTGATATACAACATCTCCTTAAATCTTCTAAACAATTCATTTTACAAAATAAGAAACAGGCTCTGAAAACTTCAACTCACCCAGGAGACTCTGTCTAATGCTGCTTTAATTACTTTTTTTGGTCAATATTTTTTTCTGCATTGGAACCAGTCATATGATTTCTCCCCTATATTCTGTTTATGTGGTAAGTTACATTGATTTTTAAGGCAATTTGATTTTTTATATTAATGTTTTTAAATTATATTAAATGTTTTTAAAAGATTTATAGTGAATATAAATATAATGGAAAAAAAGGAAATTTACAAGCTTAAATGAAAACATTCTATTATATTTAATCAGCTTAAATGGGCTATGTTGCAGAAGAAAGTATACAACAACATTTTAATGACTTAAAAAAAACAAAATTTAAATTCCCTGGTGTGGGTTAGTGGGAGCTCTTCTCCATCCAGTGATTCAAAGGAATCTTTATCTCAATATGTTCCTACCACACTTTCCATCTTACTCTTGTTCCTTCTTCCTTCCTGATGTTTAAGATTCCTTCTTTCATCATGTTCTTTCTGTTTAGAGAATTCCCTTTAGCCATCTTTTAGGGTAGGTCTGCTGGACAAATTCGCTTAATTTTCCTTCCTCTGGGAATGTCTTCATTTCTCCTTCATTCGTGAATTATATATATGCTGGATATTGAACACTGGGTTGACAATTCTTTTTTTCCAGCACTTAAAAAAATACTGTACCACCTCCTTCTGGCCTCCATGGTTTTTGATGAGAAAACCTGCTGTCATTCAGATTATTTATCCCCTATGGATGAGGTGTTTTTTCTGTTTTTCTGCTTTTAAGATTCTTTTTCGTTTTTAGTTTTCAGAAGTTTGACTATGATGTGTCTTGGCATGAATGTCTTTGAAGACAGTTTTTACTATTGGGGATTCACTCAGTTTCTTGAACTTGTAAGCTTATGTCTTTTGGACAGTTTTCAGGATAATTTAGGAAAAGTTTCAGCCATTATTTCTTTGAATACTTTTTCATCTTTGCCTTCTTTCTTGCTTTTTCCAAGACTCTGGTAACACAATTATTAGATCTTTTGTTATAGTTCCACAAGTCCCTGATTCTATGTTCATTTTTTCCCCCTATTTTCTCTCTTTTGCTGAGATTGGGCAGTTTGTATTGTGCTATCTTCAAGTTAATGGATTCCTTCCTCTGTCCCCTCAGTTCTGCTGTTGAGCTCATCCATTAAGTTTCTATTTTGGTTATTATATTTTTAAGTTCTAAAATTTCCATTTGGCTCTTACTTGTCTTCAATTTATTTACTGAGACTTTCTATGTTTGAATTGGTTTCAAGTGTGCTCGTAATTGCTCATGGAAACATTATGATGGCTGCTTAAAAACATTGTAAGATGATTCTAATATCTGTGTCATTTAGATGTATCTGATTATTGTCTCTTCTCATTCATGTTGAGAGATTTTCCTAGTTCTTTGTATGAGTGATTTTTGATCAAAGCATCAACATTTGGGGTAATATAAGACTTTGGGTTTTATTTAAATTTTCTATTTTAGCAGATCTCCTCTGACACTGCTATGGTAGTTACTACCTTACTTTTTACAGAGAAGGCTTTGCATGGAATCTGGAATTCCCAGTCTGGTTTGCAAAGCCTTTGGTGATTTTTCAAAGTATTATTAGATGCAACAATAAAACCACTGGAAGAGGTGAGAAGTCCAGGTAAATCAGCCCAGGTATGTCTACCTGGCTGACTCATTAAAGAGACAAATTGGTTGATAACTAGTGAGAACAGGCTTTTTTATAGGCTGAGTGTTTATGGATCCCCAAAATTCACAAAGTTGAAATCCTAACCCCAAAGGTGATGGTATTAGTAGGTGGCGTCTTTGGGAAGTGCTTAAGTTACATGGCAGGGACCCTCATGAATGGGATCAGAGGCTCCAGAGAAATCCCTAGTACTTTCATCATGTAAGGATGCAATAAGGATGCTTCTATAACCTAGAAGAGAGTCTTCACCTGACCATGCTGGCATCCTGATCTCAGACCTCTAGCCTCCAAAGCTGTGAGAAATAAGTTTATGCTGTTTATAAGCTATCCAGTCCGTGGTATTTTGTTATAGCAACTTGAAAAAACTAAAACAGGCCCCCAGTGAGTAGAGGCCCAGGCCAGGGCAATGGGGTGGGAAAAGGGGGGCATTTTGCAATTTACCAGAGTTTGAATGGCATTCAATTTTTAAATCAACATCAGAAAAAGTTATTATAAACCTATGATTAGAAGAGGCTGCAGTAAGCAATAATAGGTCTCTAATGATTTCTATGAAATTGAGTCTGGAAAACAAGGACCTATCCAGACTGCTCATGTGTAAACAAACAAACAAAAAAAAAGGTTTATATTAATTAGGTAGTTCCAGATTGAAGGAGTTGTTGAAGAGCTAAATTTATATCACACAATGCCTGCTCATGTTTAGGTTTTCAAAGAAGAGGTTGAGTTACTGAGGACTTCATTAAATAGCAATTTTAGAAAAGTTGGGAATCCATTGCTGGCAATAATTGGGAGTCCTAGCCAAAAATCCTATTGATTGACAGTAAGCATGGGGAATGAATGCTTGCAGATAATCTGTAAGTGAGGACTTTACTTCCTTGGTATAAATCATGCCCTAGGGATTGCACTTTGGTTTTTGACAAACTTATAACTTTTCTTTGGAAACTTCTGAGCTAAAACTTAAATAAACTGATATCTGCCCTAAAGCTCATTTCATCTTTAGAACACAACAAGATGTTAGTTTTGTACTGGATAAACATAAAACAACAAAGTAATTTTAGGTCTTTAAAGTCCTAGTAAGAATTTGTGAAGAGTAGGAGGGTACTGCAGTAAACCCCTGAGGCATAACTTGCCCCATATATTATTAACCTTCTGAAAAAGGCAAATAAACATTGACTAACCCAAACTAAAGAAAACAGATTTATAGATGTAAAACATGTAGCCTCAAGTGGCACTGAAGATAAAATAGCCTTTGAGTGTGGTACTGCAAGGAAACCTGTAATGACTATTTTATTTATGGTTTGAACATCCTGAACAAGTATATATCCTCTCCTATTACATTTCTGAACTGGCAGGACGGGAACAGTACAAGGAGTAGCATAAGGTATGATAAATCTTGATTAAAATTTCAAGTGTTGGCTTTTTAGTTTCTACTTCTAGAGGGTAGTATGCAAGCTTAGACGGAGTTTTGGATGGGTCAACCTAACTTCAAAGGTGCAGTCTCAATGATTTTAACACTTTCAGTAGACTTTTTGACCAACCAGGATCCTGATACCTCATGGAGATCTTCAGTTTGGGCTTCTGTTAGACACAAGGATATGAATAAGTCTGGGTCTGAATGAACTGTAACTTCATTATGAATTGAAGAATCCTTATGAATTTCAAGGTGAAGGTGATCAGAAGAGTATTTATTCTGATGCCATCTGCACTATTCAGTTAGTGGATATGTCACAAAAGAGAAAGAATATTCCATGGTGTGAAGTCTGAGAATAACAATTATGGAGAGATATGGGAAATGTCTGAAGGTCATTAGAGACATCCCTCACCTGAGTTCATTAACTCCAGGGGAGAGGTTGTATAAAGGTGTTCCAGCTTAAGGCTGATATTGTACCTCCTGCGTCAATAAAAAATTTGCAAAGTTTTTCTTTAATATTTTAGTTCTCTTTTAGTTTAAGGAAATTGGGTGCTTGGTTCCTCCCTCAGAGCATCTTCATTGCTCATTTGCCTTATTTCTTTCCTTCAATTTCTTAGCACAGTATAATTGTTTTTCTTAGTGCCCCTTGGCTTATAATATTTACAAGTATCTTTATCAAAAGTTTCCCTCCTTTAGTTTTTAATGATGAGGGTGAGAGTATTTAGTTTTATTTGTAAGAGCATCAGTTTATGCTGGGTCTTAATCTGATTTTTTTCTAAGGCTTTTTGAAAAAATATTCAGTAACACACTCACTAAGATGGCTATAATAGAAATGGCCATAATAAAAAATAATAAGTTTTGAAGAGAATGTACAGAAATTGGAACCCTTATCCACTGCTAGTGGGATCATAAAATAGTGCATCTGCTTTGGAAAACACTTTGGCATCTCATCAAAAAATTAAATATAGTGTTACCATATGACCCAGCAATTTCGTTCCCAAGTATATACCTTAGAACACTAAAAATATGTTTACCCAAAACCTTGCTCATGAGTGTTCATAACAATACTATCATAATAGCCAAAAAGCATAAACAACCCAACTGATGTTCATCAACTGATAATGGATAAACAAAATGTGGTATATCGATACAATGAAATATTACTCAACAATAAAAAGGAATGAACAATGAATATATATCATATGGGTGAATCTCAAAAGAATTATGCTGATTGAAAGAAGTCAGACAGAAAAGGCACATGATGTATGATTCCACTTATGTAAAACATCCTGAAAAGGCACATCCATAGAGACAGATAGTAGATTAGTGGTTTCCAGGGGCTGGGGACAGCAAGACTAGGAGTGGCTGTAATAGGTACAGAGTTTCTTTTGGGGGACAATGAAGACATTCTGGGATTAGAGAGGGGTGGTGATGATTGTATATATAACCTTGTGAATATTCTAAAAATCACTGAACCACATACTTTATAAAGATGATTTTTATAGTATGTAAATTATATATTGATTTTTTTTTAAATGTTTAGTGAGAAGTTGAAGTTCTGACAATAAGGCTTTTCCCATTCCAAGTTTTGCTTGTATCCTAAATCCTCCATTTCTAGCCTAAAGCCATTAACAGAAGGTGAGGAGAGAGCTAGAGTCATATCTGCCTCCAACTTTGTTCCAGAGTGCTCTCTAAAGGTATTAAGGAGCCTATTCCTACCATCTTCTTTGGACTCACCCTTCCTTTGCTTGCAGTATTGAATTAGACTTCAGTCTGTTCTCATAGGAAAAACTTTGGGGATGGCTTCCAAAAAATCTTGTGCAATATCTCCAGTTTTTTTCAAACCCTTCTGGTTTCCTATACAAGTTCTGGTCTCTTAGAGTCTACTCACTCTGACTTTCCCATCCAATAGTTTTGCATGTGGAGTGCCTACTAACGTATGAACCAATTGATATAGATCTGGCATCTTGGATTATATGTTCCTGGAACTATTCTAAATTTGTTGCTAAATTTCTGTTTATTTTCTCTAGGCTTTGGAAAGTCCTTGGCGATGATTCACAGTTGTGTTTGTAATTCGTCTCTTAACTTTCATTTTGTAAGATTCGCCAGGAAAAGGGGCCAAACAGAATCCTGGTAGAGTTGCTCCCAAAGCTTTTATGCAGCAAGTGGATGTAAGAGGTAGAAAGGGTGGATGAAGAGATGAGTCCTCCTCCTCCAGAACCGATGTGCTCATTTGCCCAGCTGCCAAGAGAGTTAAAGGCTGACAGATTTCAAGTAAGTCCCTCTCTGGGAATTGCCCTCAGCTGAAGAAGTCTACCTCACCTGACAACATGTCCCTCTTGGTGGCAGCCTGCACCACCACTGAAATAGTATAAACCCCCTTCCCAGCCTCAGTCTGGGACATTTCTGACAGTCCGGCTCTAAAGTTTTCACCAAGGGATTGCCCGAGGCCTTTGCTGTAAGTGCACTGCAGTTCAACTTCCCCTCTGCCCAGTACAGCCCTTTTTGCTCCCCACAGGCACTGTTCCTGAGACTATACTCCCCAGCAAACTCCTTGCATACAAATCTCCATCTCAGAGTCCATCGTTTTGAAGAAACTAACCCAGAAAGAGTCAAACATAAACTTGGAATAGAGAGGTCTTTAGGCACTATTAACATACTGACTTTCCTGTTTACTACATGACTCCCACTTGTTGGTTTTTCTTCCTTGTAAAGACTCTTCTTGCCTAGTCTGGGAGAATCATCAATAACAAAGACAGTAATAGCAGCAAAACTGACCGAGTGCTTACTCTGTGCCATGCACTATTCCAGGTTCTTTAGATAAAGTCATTTACTATTCACCACAACCCTCTAAGTTAGTTACTAATAATAGTAATTATAATTACTCTAACATATTTAATAACATATTATATATATGTTAATAATAATAAACTAATAATAATATTGCCCAGAAAAGGACACTAAAGCACAGATAGTGATTTCCCTGGGGTCACACAACGGGAAGTGGAAGTTTAGAACAAAACTGACTCCATTTGTTTCCATAAGCAGCAAAAGTGCTAAGACAGAAGGTTGGGAAGAGGGGAGCAGCAGAAGGGGAAGAGGGGAGGGGCAGCCTGTCAAGTGGACAGGCTATGGCTGAACTTGGTACATAAGAAGTTTTGACTGAAGGCAACAGATAGGGAGGATGGAATTTGTCTCATAGCCAGTCAGGTTCACCGATTTTTTTTTAGTCTAATTATTTTTTTTTAATGTTTATTTATTTTTTAGAGAGAGAGAGAGGGAGCATGAGCGGGGGAGGGACAGAGAGAGAGGGAGACAGAGAATCTGAAGCAGGCTTCAGGCTCTGAACTATCAGCGCAAAGCCTGATGTGGGGCTCGAAATCACAAACTGTGAAATTATGACCTGAGCTGAAGTTGGACACTCAACCAAATGAGCCACCCAGGCACCCCTTTTTTAGTCTAATTAAAGGTTTGCCTGCCTCTCACCCCTGGTTGGTGTTTATGGCTTTCACTGTGTGTCTAGATGAATGTGACAATGTGAGGTAAACACTATGTAGGGCCATGAACTTAGAAACCATCCCTCTTACTTTTTAAAAACTACCTTTTAAAAATTGGGGTAGAGGGGCGCCTGGGTGGCTCAGTTAGCTGAGCATCCGACTTCAGCTCAGGTCATGATCTCTCAGTTCGTGAGTTCAAGCCCTGCATCAGGCTCTGTGCTGACAGCTCAGAGCCTGGAGCCTGCTTCAGACTCTGTGTCTCCCTCTCTCTCTGCCCCTCCCCTGCTCACGCTCTGTCTCTTCCTCTCTCTCAAAAATAAATAAACATAAAAAAATTAAAAATCGTGGTAGAATATACATAACATAAAATTTACCATTTTGACCACTTTTAATTCAATGGCATTTAGTACACTCACAATGTTGTGTAACTATTACTGCTATCTGTTTCCAGAACTTTTTCATGATCCCAAACAGAAACTCTGTACTCATGAAATGATAATCCTTCATTCTTTCCTTCTCCCAGCCCCTGGTAAACTCTACTCTACTTTCTCTCTCTATGAAGTTGCCTATTCTGGGAACCTTATATAAATGGAAGCCAAAGGGACATGCTCTGGCAAGAGTAGGTGACAGACAGACTGCTATCCAAGGTGCACGGGTAATGTTATGCACGACTACAGTAGCCTAGTGTTAAGAGTAGGCACTGTCTTTAGATGATCTGAATTTGAATCCTAACTCCACTGCTTCTTTTTTTTCTAATTAAAAAAAAGTTACAGGGGTGCCTGTGTGGCTCAGTTGGTTAAGCGTCCTACTTTGGCTCAGGTTTGATCTCACCGTTCGTGAGTTCAAGTCCCGTGTCGGCCTCTGTGCTGATGGCTCAGAGCCTGGAGGCTGCTTCGGATTCTGTGTCTCCCTCTCTCTCTGCCCCTCCCCTGCTTGTGCTCTGACTCTCTCTCTCTCAAAAACAAATAAACATTAAAAAAAAGTTTTTAATTATGGTAAAATGCACATAACATTAAATTTACCCTCTTAATCATTTTTAAGTGTACACTGAGTCGTGTTGAGTACATTTACAGTGTTGTACAACCAATCTCCAAAACTTTGTCTTGAAAAAATGAGACTCTATACCAATGAAGCACTTCCCACTCCCTCCTCCCCCTAGCCACTGGCCACCGGTATACTACTTTCTCCATATATAAAGTTGACTACCTTAGGTACCTCAGATAGGTGACATCCTTTTGTGACTGGCTTATTTCACTTAGCATAATCACCCATGTTGTAGCATGTATCAGAATTTCATTCTAGGGTGCCTGGCTGGCTCAGTCAGTAGAGCATGTGACCCTTGATCTCAGGGTCATGAGTTCAAGTCCCATGTTTGGGGTAGAGCTTACTTAAAAAAAAGAAAGAAAGAAAGAATTTCACTCCTTTTTGAGGCTGAATAATATTCCCTTGTATGTACACACCAAAGTTTCTTTATCTGTTCATCTGTCGATGGACATTTGGGTTGTTCCCACCTTTTGGCTACTGTGAATAATGCTGCTATGAACATGTGCAAAAATCTGAGTCCCTGCTTTCAGTTATTTTGAATATATACCCGCAGTGAGATTGCTAGATCATGTGGTCATTCTGTTGAACTTTGTGAGGAAGTGCCAAACTGTCTTCCATTTTACATTCCCACCAGCAATGTATGAGGGTTCTAATTTTTCCACATGCTTGCTAGTATTTGTGATTTTCCTTTTTTTTTTTAAAGGTTTATTTATTTATTATTTTTGAGAGAGAGAGCATGTATGTGTGTGTCCAGGGGGTGGGGTGTGGGGAGGGGAAGAGAGAGAGGGAGAGAGAGAGAGAATCTCAAGTAGGCTCTGTGCAGTCAGCACAGAGCCCGACTCAGGGCTAGATCTCACAAACTATGAGATCATGACCTGAGCTGAAATCACGAGTTGTACACTTAAACAACTGAGCCACCCTGGCGCCCCTCCTTTTTGTTTTTTGTGTTTTGTGTTTTTTGGTTTTTTTGATAATGGACATCCTAATGGTATAGGTCATGTGAAGTGGTATTTCATTGTGGTTTTGATTTGCATTTCTCTAATGGCTAGCCATATTGAGCATCTTTTCATGAGCTTATTGGCCATTTGTATATCTTGCTTGAAGAAATGTCAAGTCCTTTGCTCATTTTTGAATTGGATTTTTTTTTGTTAAGTTGTAGGAGTTCCTTATATATTCTGGATAGTGATTCCTTTCCAAATATATGATTTGCAAGTATCTTTTCTCATTCTGTAGGAGAAAACTCCCACTCACTTTTGCCTTCTCTAAACTCTAAGGTGAAGTCTTCAGATACCTTCCCCTAGTTGTGACTGCTCTGTGTTATCATCAAGTAGTTCTGTTTGCACCTCTCATGATTTTTCAGCTAGCATGGAGACTGTGGCTATGATCTGTGCTTTGCCTGCTCCCTACCCACCTTGTTCCAACAGCACTTAACACAGTTCTGGGATAGGTGATCCCCAGAGACACAGCCTCTCCGAACTAGAAGGAGTCCTAGGTATCATCTAATCACCCTTCCTCTCTGAGGTTCAGAGACCCACAGCTAGTTGGACGTAGAAACAAGACCTAGTCCCACAATGTGGGGTCCACTTGTCTCTTTCTCCCCTTTTCTCTCCATGTCCTCTCACATTCCACCCTCCAAGCTCACTGAATCATAGGCAGTTCCACATATGCACCATGTCAGCTCTCTCGGTGGAACATACAGATTCTGGAGCCAGACTGCCTAAGGTCAATCCCAGCTTTGCCTCTTCCTAGCTGTGTGATCTTGGGCAAGTTACCAAACTCTCTGTGCCTCAATTTCCATATTTATAAAATTGGTACAATATTAATACCTACCTCATATAATTGTGAGAATTCATGGAGAATACATAGGCACAGTCCCTGGTCTATAGTAAATACACAATACATGTTAGTTTTAACCATTATTGCCTTTAGGCCTTCAAACTTGCTGTTATCCTTGCTTAGATCAAATTGCCTTATCCTAGATGTTACCTCCTACCCTAAATGTCTTTACCTAACTGTATTGTCTCCTCTGGAAAATCTTCCCTGATTCCTCTAGAGTGGATTGTATTAAGTGTACTTTCTCTGTTTTCTTAATATCTCTTGCCAAAATATACATCCTTACCGTATACTAGGTATTGCTATCAGCACTGGGGGGTTACAACAAAGGACGAAAAAGGAAAAATATTTATTTCTATCCTCAGGGAGCTATAAATCTAGTGAAGGAAAGGCTCATGATAAGATAATTATAGTATCTTAGTGATAAGTTCACCAAAGACGAATAAAGCAGGAAAAGAGATCTAAATGGTCAGGGGTTGCAATTTTAACTGGGGTTGCCAAGGACCACTAGAGAAGATCACACTGGAGTAAAGATCTGAGGAAGTGTATTAGTCAAGATTCAACCAGAGAAACTCCTAGTTAATGCTTGATTAAATAACTGGAGCCTATATTCTAACCAAGCTGACACATAAAACTGACCACGAGGGGAGGTGAATGAGCTAGGCATGCAAGTATTTGGGGGGGGGAGTACTCTAGGTAGAAGAAACCCTGGTGTAAAGCCCGGGGTTAGAAGCACTCAAGGAGTATTCTGAGAACAGAAAATACACGAATGTGTTTGGAATCAGAAAGCAAAGAAGAGAATAGCCAGAAATGAAGTCAGAGAGCTACTGGGGGGGGGGGGGGGCAGATCAAGCATAGCTTTATAGCCCATACTTCCGATCTTCTGATCCATATAGGCCTTTGTGTTTACTGGTCGGTGGTGGTTTTCACTTTCAAAACAGTTTTATTGAGATACAACAGACCATAAACTGCACATATTTAAAATACAGGGGTACCTGGGTGGCTCAGTCAGTTAAGCATCTGACTTTGGCTCAGGTCATGATCTCACGGTTCGTGGGTTCAAGCCCCACGTCAGGCTCTGTGCTGACAGCTTGGAGCCTGAAGCCTGCTTCACATTCTGTGTCTCCCTCTCTCTATGCTTGTCCCCTGCTTGTACTCCGTCTCCCTCTCTCAAAAATAAATAAAAACATTTTTAAACATTTTTAAAAAATAAAGTGTATAAGTTTTGACATATGTATACTCCAATAGAACCATCACCACATTCAAAATAGTGAAAGTATCCATCATGCCCAAAAGTTTCCTTGTGCCTTTTCCTAATCCCTTCTGCTGCTCACCACTGCATTTCTCTTTCCCCAGGCACCTACTGATTAATCTACTTTCTGTCACTGTAGTTTACATTTTCTAGAATTTCATATAAGCAGAATCATACAGAATGTATGTTTTTGTCTGTCTTCTTTCACTCAGGGTAATTATTTTGAGATTCATACATGTTGTTGTGTATATCAGTAGTTTATTGCCTTTTTAAAAAGTTGAAGTATAATTAACATACCATATTATATCAGTTTCAGGTGTGGAATATAACAATTCAACAATTCTCTCTACATTACTCAGTGCTCATCACAATGCGTAATCTTAATCTCCTTTATCTGTTTCCCCTGCCCCCCGCCCCCCGCCACCCCTCCATCTTCCCTAGTAGTTCATTGCTTTTTATTCCTGAATGGCATTCCAGTACGGTTATATCACAATTTGTTTATACATTCACATGATGGAAATTTGTGTTTGTGATGCTTAATTTTATGAGTCAGCTTGACTGGGTTAAAGATGCCCAATAGCTGGTAAAATGTAAAACTCACTTATTTCCAGCAAATAGTAAAGGGAACCAGGAGAGGGAGGAAAAGAACATAGTGACTAAACCTATTTAAACACTAAGTTTCTTCTCTGCAGAAAATCAAATTGCTTGACAGAGGGAAATGGCTTTACCTTTTAAGATCAAATTGGGCTGGGGTTTTTCCTTTACAGTAGCTAGCCAGGAAATAGAATAATAAGCCTTTTCCTTGCAATGGAAAAAAGTTCTCAGTCCTGTTGACCTGACTTACATGAGTAAGGAGAGTGCCATCAGTGGAGGTGGGCGATGTAACAGGCACTGTGATAATGGGATGCTACTGGAGGGCAACTTGGACAGGCTCTCACCCCGTCTTTCTTTCCTGTGGTCTCCACCCCAGTCACTCATCTCTAAACTCCCTCTTCTAACAGGATGCACAAAAACCAAATATATATTACTAGAAATATTAATGAATACTATCCCATTCCATTCTCACAATATCCACATGAGGTAGGGGGGTAGGTAGGTAGGCAGTTAGGTAATACTATCTCTATTTTATAGAGGAGGAAATGGAGAATCAGAGATCACACAGCTAGCTGTAGGTACTGGGGTCAGGGTTGACACTCTGTCTCCTGACAATGGACCAGACTACCGCTATCCCTCAGCCTTGAAAACTTGGGTTGTTGTTTTCAAATTGATTCAACCATCATCATTTTCTTCTGATTATCAAAGACATACATGCTTACCAGAAGACAGAAGGGAATACAGAAGGCTATTGAGAAAAATCATTTGCAAAATACAGTGATCTCTATTTTCTTTTTATATTTTCTCTATGACTTTGATAATCAGGGGGAAAACGTAAAACAATTTGATAGTAATAAGCCAAACTGTCCTTCATCCTGGCAACTCCCTCCCAGAACAGACTCTTAAGGAATTTCAACCAGAGAGGAATTGAATTGTGTGCACTTTGCTTCCCTGTGCTGGGAAGTCTTGCCTCTAAGATGTGTGGGATCTTTCATCTCTTCTTATTGTATTGTATTGTATTGTATTGTATTGTATTGTATGGTATGGTATGGTATGGTATTGTATTGTATTGTATTATGTTTATATTTGAGAGGCAGATTGAGACAGAGCGCAAGCAGGGGAGGGGCAGAGAGCGAGGGAGACACAGAATCTGAAGCAGGCTCCAGGCTCTGAGCTGTTAGCACAGAACCCAATGAAGGGCTCAAACCCATGAACCACAAGATCATGACCTGAGCCGGAGTTGGACACTTAACCGACTGAGCCACCCAAGTGCCCCTCATCTCTTCTTACACAGACTGTCCTTATAGATGGCAGAAGGGGGGGGTGGTGAACCCACAAAAGTCTCAAGAGAGAAGGTGGAGGAGGTGGGGGCTCACTAAAAATGGATACATATTAAGCCCTGCTTTTAGGTACCTAAATATCACTTGAGGCCATGCAGACAGGGGAAAGCATGGATGACAAGCAGCATGAGCAGTATGTTGCTAAGTTACAATACATGACAGAAAACTCCTCTCAGATAAGCTTCAGCCAAAGAGGGATTTATTGACCCATGTACTCAAAAAGCCCAAAGGCCCCCTAACTTCAGGCAAATAAGTATCAGGGTCTCAAAGCATGTGTCATCCTAACTCACTCTCCCTCCACATCTCATCTCTGATTTCCTCTGTACTGGCTTCATTCTCACTCTGGCTGACTCCGTATAGGGGCAAGTTGGCTGCCAACAGTTCCGGGTTAATATCTTTTTACTTTCAAATCTAGAAATCCAGAACTTCTTATCCTAACAGTCCAGTGAAAGTCCGAAAATTGAGTCTCATCGGCTTTGATTGGTCTAACTTGAGTTGCATGCTCATCCTAGAACCAATCACTGCAGCCCAGGAGATATTTTATCAGTTAGAAATGCCTTCGACTACCAGCAACAGAGAACTTGATAAAAGAAAGTGAAGTTCATGTCCCTTATTTAAAAAGCCATGGGGAATGCATAGCTACTGCTGATGATTCTATGGACTAACATCTTTGATAGTTCTTTGGCCTTCACTATTGTAAGAAGGCTAGTGCAGTTCCAAAGAAATAGATCACATCCAGGAAAAAGATGTTAGGAATAGCAAATGACCCTCTTTGAGGAAAGCAAAAGCTTTTCCAAAAGCACCCAGCAGACTTCTGCTCACAACTCATTGGCCACAAATGCTATCTCTACCTTCAAGGGAGGCTGGGCAGCCAAGTATTTTGCTCTTCCAGACTCGAGTGGAGTTAGGCTGGGAAGAAGGGGGTGGGGGGGTGGGAATTGTAATGGCCAATCAGAGTACTGCCTCTGTGGCAGACTCCATTGATTGGCTAGGCCTCATTTCTATGCCCACCTCTAAAATTAGGGTGCACTCTTCTCCCCCAGGACCCATGACCTGAGTATGATAGAGGAAAATTGGGTGCTATAAATATAAAAGGGGTAGTAAGTGCTAGTCAGACAAGAGTAAAAGCTATCCATTATTACCTGTGTTTGAGGTTACTTGTGATCTGGCCTCCCCAGGAGGTCACCGTATCACTAGATATACATTGTCTTAGGTGATGTTTCAAGTCCCTTTCAACTCTAAAAGGTGAAATGATAATAGCTACAATTACACAAACACCTCCAATTTATTTGAGGCTCAAAAACTTCCTGCCTTTCATTCCTCCATCACTTGAGAGCATCTGCTGGTGCGTTAAAGAATACTTGTTTTGGGGCGCCTGGGTGGCTCAGTCGGTTGAGCGTCTGACTTCGGCTCAGGTCATGATCTCGCGGTCCGTGAGTTTGAGCCCCGCGTCGGGCTCTGTGCTGACCGCTCAGAGCCTGGAGCCTGTTTCGGATTCTGTGTCTCCCTCTCTCTGACCCTCTCCCATTCATGCTCTGTCTCTCTCTGTCTCAAAAATAAATAAACGTTAAAAAAAAAATTAAAAAAAAAAAGAATACTTGTTTTATTTAGTGATTGTTTCCAGGTTAAGTAATATATACCAAGAATTAGTGTTAGGTGCTTACGCATGGATTATTTTATGAAGTTCTCTCCACAGCAATCCATTTACTGATGTGGGATGAGGATATTGCGGTTAGGTGACTTGTTCAAGGTCACTTTATAGTATGTTCCAAGCTCTAAGTCTCCTTACTCAGAAAATAGTATTCTTCTTAGCACATATGCACAACCATAGCACGCTTCTTCAGAACAGACTGGGCCCATTCAAGTGACATCAAGTCAGTTTCTGAGTATTCTAGAAACTTTCCTTTCCTCCTTGTAAAAGTGAATGAAATGGCAATCACTCTTGGACTGAAGGCCCTGAGCTTCTTCAAGGCCCTCTGCCTTAATTAAGAGCGGTTATTTAAAATACCATGCATGGGTTTTGTGACTTTTTTCAGCTGGAGGCTCCAAGGGGTTCCAGCTGGCCTTGTGCTCTGAGGGCTATAAGTCTGCCTGGTGACTGGGGCAATGGCTCCCCAGGCCGCTGACAGTCCTCAGGGCAGTGGTGCCCTCTGCTATGTGCAGAGCTGGGGAGTTGGCTTTCCGCCACCACCACAGATAGCAACTGAGCAGGGTGTTCCTAGGGAGGAATTAGAAAGGCTAATCTGTCAAGCCTGTCGGGCCTAGCTGCCAGGGGTTTCCTCCACCTTCCTGTGTGGAGTTGTAGGTCATCTGAGTGCAGTTTTCCGACTCCTCCCTTGGCAGAAACAGATCTCTGAATGCAGCTTCTCCTGCCCTTGCTGTGCACTCACTATGAACTTTTTAGTGTGAAGGTGACCAGGAAGGTTTTAACTCTTTTTTAAAAATCCAGATTACAAAACTGTACAGGTGAGGAGGTAACAATGGCACATTCAGTAAAGCACTCTATAAAACGCACAAGGTTTACCTATTTGGAACAAATTTTCTTTACATTGCATTGATCATTTGTGCAATAACCAGTGAACACTTATAGACTCTTCTAGCATTTATTGTTTGTTGGGGTAAGTTATGTCTATTACATATATGAAAAGGAATCTGAACTTTTTAAATTTTTTTTTAATGTTTATTTATTTTTGAGACAGAGAGAGACAGAGCATGAACAGGCGAGGGGCAGAGACAGAGGGAGACACAGAATCTGAAACAGTCTCCAGGCTCTGAGCGGTCAGCACAGAGCCCAATGCGGGGCTTGAACTCTCGGACCGCGAGATCACGACCTGAGCCGAAGTCGGACGCTTAACCGACTGAGCCACCCAGGCGCCCCAGGAATCTGAACTCTTAATAGATACTAGTTTTATACCAATATAGACAGAAAAATCTCTACTACACTTCCTTCAAGCTTTGGAATTAATGTAATTGAAGAGTGACCTAAATTATAATGTAAGCTACTTTAAAATGGGCTAACAGGGCACCTGGGTGGCTCAGTCGGTTAAGCATCCAACTCCTGATTTTGGCTCAGGTTATGATCTCATGGTTCATGAGTTCAAACCCCACATCAGGCTCTGAGCTGACAGTGCAGAGCCTGCTTAGGATTCTCTCTCTCTCCCTCTCACTCTACCCCTCCCCTGCTCATGCGCATGCTCATCTCTCAGTTTCTCTCTCAAAATAAATAAACTTAAAAAATAAGTAAATAAATAAATAAAATGGGCTCCAATTTTGACTACTTATTCTGATCCTCAACCAGCAATCATTTCAATACCATGCAAACAAAATAAAATGTAGAAATGAATTATTATACAACATGCCAATTTAAAAATTTTCTATTTACAATGATCAAAAGTTTGTTCTGGTAAAGTCACTGACCTTAATATTAATAAGGTAATGTTATGAATTACAACCTATAAAATATATTTATTTAAATTTTCCTGTAAAGAAAAAATACTATCAACAAATATGGAACTCTAGTTAATGATACCTATGCTGAAGTATTTAGAGGGAAGTATATGAATGTTTGCAATTTCCTCTGAAATTCATCAATAAAATAAGATGTATTAATATATGGGTGATGAAGTGAGCCTGGTACAATTTCATGGTAGAATCTAGGTGGTGGGTATACAGGTGTTCAAAGTAAAACTCTTTAAACTTTGATGTATGTTAAAAAGTTTTCAGGGTGCCTGCATGGCTCAGTTGGTTGAGTGTCCAACTGTGGTTCAGGTCATAATCTCATGGTTCATGAGTTTGAGCCCAGTGTCAGCTCAGGTCATGATCTCATGGTGCATGGGTTCAAACCCCATGTTGGGCTCTGTGCTGACAGCTCAGAGCCCGAAGACTGCTTCAGATTCTGTGTCTCCCTCTCTCTCTCTGCCCCTCCCCTGCTCACACTCTATGTGTGTGTCTCTCTCTCTCAAAAAGTATAATAAACATTAAAAACATAATAACTTCATAACAATAATTTAAAAAGACACCATTACAAAAAGTAGTACACAATACAGACTGGGAAAGGTATTCTTAACAAATGTATCTGGAAAAGGACATAAATGCAAAAATAAATAACTACAAATCAACAATAAAAAGATGAATAATCTTTTTTTTTTCAATGGGTAAAAGACAACAGAGAGGAAGACAAATCATAAGAGACTTAAATACAGAGAACAAACTGAGGGTTGCTGGAGGGGTTGTGGGTGGGGGGATGGGCTAAATGGCCAAGGGGCATTAAGGAGGATACTTGTTGATATGAGCACTGATGTTATAAGTAAGTGATGAATCACTAAATTCTATGCCTGAAATCACTTTTATACCATATGTTAACTAAGTTGGATTTATATTTTAAAAAGTGGATAAAAGACATTTCATAAAAGAATATATATGAATGTTAAATAAATACATAAAAAGATACTAAACATCATTGGTCATCAAGAACATTTACATTAAAACAACAATTAGAGACAATTTCCTATCCATCTGAAAGGCCAAAGTAAAATAGCCTAACAATGTTAAATGTTAGCAAGAATACAAAATAACTGGAACTCTCATAGACTGCCGGTAAAATAGTACATTTTCTTTGGAGAACTTAGTGGTTTCTTTTCTCCTCTTTTCTTTTCTTTTTTAATGTTTATTTATTTTTGAGAGCGAAAGCATGAGCAGGGGAAGGGGCAGAGACCTAGGGGGAACAGAGGATCCAAAGTGGGCTCTGAGCTGACAGCAGCGAGCCCCGTGTGGGGCTTGAACTCACAAACTGTGAGATCATGACCTGAGCTGAAGTTGGAGTCTCAACTGACCCAGCCACCCAGGCACCCCAAGAACTTAGTAGTTTGTAATGAACTTAAACATGCCTATACCCTATGACCTAACAATTCCACTTTTAGGTACCTACCAAAGAGAACTAAAACCATGTGTCTACACAAAGATTGGCACATAAATAGTCATAGCTGTGTGAATTACAAGAGCCTCAAATTGTAAACAGCCTAAAAAGTACATCAATAGAAAAGTGGGTTAAAAAATGTGATAAAATCCATGAAAGAAATAATTAATAAGCTGTACTTTATTAAAATTCAAATTCTATGCTCTGAGAAAGACAATATCAAGAAAATTGGAAGACAAACTACAGACTAGAAGAAAATATTTTCAAAAGACACATCCTGACAAAGGACATACTGTTACCCAAAAGATACAAAGAACTCTAAACACCTGTGACACCTGGGTGGCTCAGTCAGATAAGCATCTGACTTTGGCTCAGGTCATGACCTCATGGTTCATGAGTTTGAGCCCCGCATCAGGCTCTGTGTTAACAGCTCAGAGCCTGGAGCCTGCTTTGGATTCTGTGTCTCCCTCTTTCTGCCCCTCCCCTGCTCATGCTCTGTCTCTGTCTCTCAGAATAATACATAAACATAAAAAATTTTTGAAAAAATAAAAGAACACTGAAAACTCAACAATAACAACATAATTAAAAAATGGGCCAAAGACCTGAAGAGACAAGTCACCAAAGAAGATACACAGATGGCAAGTAAGCACATGAAAAGATGTTCCACATCACAAGTCAGCAGGGAAATGCAAACTGAAACAGATACCGCTAATTAGAATGGCCAAAATCTGGACCACTAACAGCACCAAATGCTGGCAAGGATGTAGAGCGACAGGAATCCTCATTCATTGCTAATGGGAATGTAAAGTGGTACAGCCACTTTGGAAAACAGTTTGGCATACTCTTACCATGTGAACCACCAACCACACTCCTTGGTATTTACCCAAAGGAGTTAAAAACTTATATCTACACAGAAACCTGCACATGAATGTTTATAGCAGCTTTATCCATAATTGCCAAAGCCTGGAAGCAATCAAGATGTCCTTCAGTAGGTGTGTAGATAAATACACTGTGGCACATATAGACAATAGAATATTATTCAGCACTAAAATGAAATGAGCTATCGAGCCATGAAAAGACATGAAGGAAACTTAAATGCATATTACTAAGTGATAGAAGCCAATCTGAAAAGGCTGCATACTATGTGTGATTCCAATTATACCACATTCTGGAAAAGGCAAATCTATGGAGAGAGTAAAAAGATCAATGGTTGCCAGGAATTTCTGGGGGTGGGAGAGAAAACAAATAAGCGGAGCACAGCAGACAGTGAAAATACTCTGTATGATACTATAAAGATGGACACATGTCATTATCCATTTGTCCAAAGCTGTGAACCCTTAGGTAAACTATGGACTTTGGGGGATTATGATGTGTCAATGCAGGTTCATCCTTGGTAACAAATGTACTACTCTGGTGAGTGATGATATGCATGTGTGGGGGGTCAGGGATATATGGGAAATCTCTGTACTTTCCTATCAGTTTTATTGTAAATCTAAAACTGTTCTAAAAAAAATGAAGTCTTGGAAAAAATTGTGGTATATTCATGTAATGAAATACTACTCAGCAACAGAAAGAAACAAACTACTAAAACTAGCAACAACATGGATAAATCTTAATGCGGAGGGAAAAATGCCACACACAAAATAGTAAACAGAAGTCCAAGCCCAGGCTAATCTATGGAGACAAAAGTCAGAACTGTGGGGTGCCTGGCTGGCTCAGTTGGCGGAGCATGAGACTCTTGACCTCAGGGTTGTGAGTTTGAGCCCTACACTGGGTGTAGAGATTACTTAAAAATAAACTCTTTTAAGAAAAGAAAAAAGAACTGTGGTTCCTTAGGAAGAAGGGGAACAGACTGCAAAGGGCATGAAGAAAATTCCTGAAGTGACAGAATATCATCTTGTTTTAGGTGGTGGTTAGAGAGGTATATACAATTGTCAAAACTCACTGAGCTGATGACTTAAGATCTATACATGTAATTTTATGTTTAATATCACAGTTTGAAAAAAAAATCACAATTTGAAATGGAGCAGTGAGGGGAAAGAAAGGAGGAGGAGGAAACAGATGGGACTACTGTGCCCCAGCAGCTCTTGCCCTCAGCCCCACTTCCACCTTCTCTTTAGTAGCTGCAACTACTGCCTAGTTTTTTGTTTGTTTGTTTGTTTGTTTGTTTTTTAACTTAGGGATAGAGGGAAAAGGAGAGAAAATCCATGTGTTTTTATTGGGTGTGGAAACTACGACAGTACATGTTTATATGACCAATGATTGCTGTGGAACTAATTTTAGTTGCTCTAAAATTTTTTCCAAGCAATTTTCAGAGTTGGTGTAGCATAGGTATGTTCAAAACTATCCTTAGACCTGTAATATGAAAAATGCAGCTACTCAATACATGAGATTTTTAAAGCAATTTCTTATATGACAATACCTGCAAATCTTCTGATGAAATAATCACTACCTCTTAGAGCATGCAGGTAATGAACCAATACTACAAAGTACAAAGCGGAGTAGTCAAAACGGTGTGGTAGTGGCACAAAAACAGACACACAGATCAATGGAACAGAATAAAGAGCCCAGAAATAAACCCATGCTTATATGGTCAATTAATCTACAACAAAGGAGGCTAGAATATACAATGGAGGAAAAGACAGTCCCTTCAACAAATGGTGTTAGGAAAACTAGATAGCTACATGCAAAAGAATGAAACTGGACCACTTTTCTACACCAGACACACACACACACACAAACTCTCTCTCTCTCTCTCTCAATGGATTAGAGACCTAAATGTAAGACCTGAAATCATTAAATTCCTAGAAGAAAACATAGGCAGTAATTTTGTTGACATCAGCTATAGAAATATTTTTCTGGTTATATCTCCTCAGGCAAGGGAAACAAAAGCAAAATTAGACTATTGGCACTACAGCAAAATAAAAAGCTTTTGCAATCTACAGATTTAATGCAATCCCTATCAAAATCCCAAGAGAATTTTTCACAGAACTAGAATAATCCTAAGATTTATACATAACCACAAAAGACCCTGAACAGCCAAAGCAATCTTGAAAAAAGAAGAACAAAACTTGAGGTATCACAATCCAGATTTCAAGATATACTACAAAGCTATAGTAATCAAAACAGTATGGTCCCGGCACATAAATAGACACATAAATCAATGGAACAGAATAGAAAGCCCAGAAATAAGCCCATGAGTATATGGTCAATTAATCTTTGACAAAGGAGGCAAGAATATGCAATGGGAAAAAGTCTCACTTTTTTCCCCCACTGGACAGCTACACACAAAAGAATGAAACTGGACCACTTTCTTACACTGTATACAAACATAAACTCAAAATGGATTAAGGAACAAAATGTGAGACCTGAAACCATAAAAATCCTAGGAGAGAGCACAGGCAGTAATTTCTCTGACATTGGCTGCAACAACGTTTTTCTAGATATGCCTCCTGAGGCAAGAGAAGCAAAAGCAAAAATACACTGTTGGGACTACATCAAAATAAAAGCTTTTGCATAGTAATTGAAACAATAAACAAAACAAAAGACAACCTACTGAATGGGAGAAGATATTTGGAAATGACATATCTGATAAAGGATTAGTATCCAAAATATATACAGAACTTATACAATTCAACACCAAAACAAACAAATAATCCAACTGAAAAATGGACAGAAGACATGAACAGACATTTCTCCAAAGATATACAGATGGCCAAGAGATAAATGAAAAGATGCTCAACAGCATTTCATCAGGGAAATGCAAATCAAAACCACAATGAGATATCATCACCTCACATGTGTCAGAACAGTAATAATCAAAAACACAAGAAACAAGTGTTGGTGAGGATGTGAAGAAAAAGGACATCTCATGCAATGTTGGTGAGAATGCAAACTGGTGAAGCCACTGTGGAAAACAGTATGGAGTTTCATCAAAAAATTAAAAAATAGAATTATCATATGATGCACTAATTCCACTACTGGGTATTTACCCAAAGAATATGAAAACGCTAATTCAAAACCATATATGCACCCTTATGTTTATTGCAACATTATTTACAATAGCCAAATTATGGAAGCAACCCAAGTGTCTGCTGATAGATGAATGGATAAAGATGCGGTATATATATATATATATATATATATATATATACACACACACACACACACACACTATAGAATCTTATTCAGCCATAAAAAAAGAATGAAATCTTGCCACCTGCAACAACATAAATGGGTCTAGAGGGTATAATGCCAAGTGAAATAAGTCAGAGAAAGACAAATACCATATGATTTCACTCATATGTGGAATTTAAGAAACAAAATAAATGAACAAACAAATAAAAAAAAGACAAACAGGGCAAACTTTCACTCTTCACAGATGACATGATACTCTATATGGAAAATCCAAGAGATTCCACCAAAAAACTGCTAGAATTGATTCATGAATTCAGCAAAGTGGCAGGATATAAAATCAATGCACAGAAATCGGTTGCATTCCAATACATCAACAATGAAGCAACAGAAAGAGAAATCAAGGAATTGATCCCATTTACAGTTGCACCAAAACACATAAAATACCTAAGAATAAATCTAACCAAAGAGGTGAAAAATCTGTACGCTGAAAACGATAGAAAGCTTATGAAAGAAATTGAAGAAGACACAAAAAAATGGAAAAAGATTCCATGCTCCTGGACAGGAAGAACAAATATTGTTAAAATGTCAATACTACCCAAAGCAATCTACATGTTCAATGCAAACAGTATCAAAATAACACCAGCATTCTTTACAGAGCTAGAACAAATAATCCTAAAATTTGTATGGAACCAGAAAAGACCCAAATAGCCAAAGCAATCTTGAAAAAGAGAGCCAAAGCAGGAGGCATCACAATCCCAGACTTCAAGCTATACTACAAAGCTGTGATCATCAAGACAGTATGGTACTGGCACAAGAATAGACACTCAGATCAATGGAACAGAATAGAGAACCCAGAAATGGATCCACAAACATATGGCCAACTAATCTTTGACAAAGCAGGAAAGAATAGCCAATGGAATAAAGACAATCTCTTCAGCAAGTGGTGCTGGGAAAACTGGACAGTGCCATGCAGAAAAATGAACCTGGACCACTTTCTTACACCACACACAAAAATAAACTCAAAATGGATGAAAGACCTAAATGTAAGAGAGGAAGCCATTAAAATCCTCAAGGAGAAAGCAGGCAAAAACCTCTTTGATCTTGGCCACAGCAACTTCTTACTCAACACATCTCCAGAGGCAAGGGAAACAAAAGCAAAAATGAACTATTGGGACCTCATCAAAATAAAAAGCTTCTGCCCAGCGAAGGAAACAATCAGCAAAACTAAAAGGCAATGGACAGAATGGGAGAAGATATTTGCAAATGTCATATCAGATAAAGGGTTAGTATCCAAAATCTATAAAGAACTTATCAAACTCACACCCAAAAAACAAATAATCCAGTGAAGAAATGGGCAAAAGACATGAACACAGATGTCTAAAGAAGACATCCAGATGGCCAACCGACACGTGAAAAAATGCTCAACATCACTCATCATCAGGGAAATACAAGTCAAAACCACAATGAGATACCACCTTACACCTGTCAGAATGGCTACCATTAACAACTCAGCAACAACAGATATTGGTAAGGATGTGGTGAAAGAGGATCTCTTTTGCATGTTGGTGGGAATGCAAGCTGGTGCAGCCACTCTGGAAAACAGTATGGAGGTTCCTCAAAAAACTAAAAATAGAACTACCCTATGACCCAGCAATTGCACTACTAGGCATTTATCCAAGGGATACAGGTGTGCTGTTTTGAAGGGACACATACACCCCCCAGGTTTATAGCAGTACTATCAACAAGAGCCAAAGTATGGAAAGAGCCCAAATGTCCATCGATGAATGAATGGATAAAGAAGATATGGTGTATATATATACAATGGAGTATTACTTGGCAATCGAAAAGAATGAAATCTTGCCATTTGCAACTACATGGATGGAACTGGAGGGTATTATGCTAAGTGAAATTAGTCAGTCAGAGAAAGACAAAAATCATATGACTTCACTCATATGAGGACTTTAAGACACAGAACAGATGAACATAAGGGAAGGGAAACAAAAATAATATAAAAACAGGGAGGGGAACAAAACAGAAGAGACTCATAAATATGGAGAACAAACTGAGGGTTGCTGGAGAGGTTGTGGGAGGGGGGTGGGCTAAATGAGTAAGGGACACTCAGGAGTCTACTCCTGAAATCATTGTTGCACTATATGCTAACTAATTTGGATGTAAAATAAAAAAATAAAAAATAAAACAAGTTAAAAATAAACATTTAAAAATTTTTTAAAAAAGACACAAAAAACTGAATCTTAAATACAGAGAATAAACTGGTGGTTGCCAGAGATGAGTGAGAGGATGGGTGAAACAGGTGAAGGGGGTTAAGAGTGTACTTATAGTGATGAGCAGTGAGTAATGTATAGAAATGTTGAATCATTATATTGCATACCTGAAACTAATATAGCACTGTATATTAATTATGCTTCAATTAAAAAAACTCAAAAAAATAAAAAAAAACATATTTTTACCAAAATAAACAGGTTTGAAGGTATTCTATAATATTGAAATTGCCTTATTCTTTTGCTTTTTTTGGCTCACAAACTTCATAGCAAGCTGATTTCTCATCTCTCTTTTCATTCTATCCTTTTCAGATAGAACTTGCAACAATAACAACAAAAACAACCATATAAAATTTAATTAATTAATTAATTTTTTTGAGAGAGGGAGTGCACACCAGCGGGGGAGAGGGAAAGAGTGGGAGAGAGAGGGAGGGAGGGAGAAGGAGAGAGAGAGAGAGAGAGAGAGAGAGAGAGAGAGGGAGAGAATGTTGAGCAGGCTCCACGCTCAGCACAGAGCCCAATGCAGGACTCGATCCAATTACCCCTGGATCATGACCTGAGCTAAAATCAAGAGTGTGATGCTCAATGAACTGAGCTGCCTAGGCACCCCAGAGAATCTCAAGCAGGCTCCACCCCCAGCACAAAGCCCAACATGGGGCTTGGTCTCATGACTGTGAGATCATGACTTGAGCCAAAATCAAGAGTTGGATCCTCAATCAACTGAGCCACCCAAGTGCCCCTAAATTTTTTATTTAACTTGCCCAGGCCTGAATTCTAAAGAACATAAAATATTTAAATGTGATATTTTTGGCCCTGTGTCATTCCTATTTTTTTTTCACAATAAATCACAACTTGTTAAGAATAGCCATAGGCAGTTCATTTTTCACATTATTTACTCAAAACAGCAAAACGATACAGTGTTTTCTTATCATGTCTTTGGAAAGAAGGTTCTGCAATTAAGTAAATTTTAGTTAATAATATACTCATGTGGTTCGGACTACACTGATGGAATTTATAATTGTGATTAACATGTAACATTTCAGTGCTTGACAAAATTCTCGAATCCTAATGAGTTAAAATACAGAGAAAACTTTGCTAATTTTAAGTATATAAAAGGGGAGGCAAGAAAAAGATTTTATGTGAGTTCATTTACCTTATTAAATAACAATAAGGGCTTTGTCAACTTTGTCAGAAGAAGCACAAGATGAGGAGATGATGGGGGAGGCAAAGGAGAAGGAGAAAGAGGAAGGAAGAGGAAGATAGAGAGGAGGGGGAGGAAATAGGAAGGGGAGATGCAGAGGGAGGAGAAGAAGGTAGGAGATATGGAAGGAGGAAAAGGGAGAAAATGGTGAATGAGAAGAATGAGAAAGTGACAAACACAGAAGATCCAAAGTAGAAAACCTGAAAGGAGCTTTTAAGTGTAGGGATTACGTAAAGGTACAAATGATATAAGAAGGTAGATGATGGGTGCCTAGGAGTTTATAATACTATTCTGTTTACTTTGTATGCATTTGAAAATTTCCATAATAAAAAGATATTTTTTAAAAAGAAATCAAAGAAGGACACCTGCGTGGCTCAGTTGGTTGAGCTTCCAACTTTGGCTCAGGTCATGGTCTGGTGGTTTGTGAGTTCGAGCCCCGCATAAGGCTTGCTGCTGTCAGCGCGGAGTCCACTTTGGATCTTCTGTTCCCCTCTCTATCTCTCCCTCCCCTGCTCATGCTCTCTTTCTCTCAAAAATAAATAAAACATTAAAAAAATTTTTTTAAAGAAATCAAAGAATGTAATTTACTCCATTAACAGAAGTAAAGAGAAAAAAACATGATTACCTCAGTAGATATACAAAATGCATAAAAGTTAACACCTGTTGATGATAAAAACTCTCAGCAAACTGAAAATTGAAAGGAAATCAATTAATCTGATAAGGTTGTCTATAAAATCTGGGGTTGACATCAGACTTGATGGTGAAATATTGAATACTGTCCTCTAAGTTGAAGCAAAGCAAAGATGTAGATTCTCACCACTACTATTCAACATTATATTGGTAGTTTTAGCCAGTGCAGCAAGGCAAGACAAAGAAAAAGGAGTAAAGATTATAAAGAAAAAGTAAAACTTCCTTTTCTGCAGATGACATGACTGTATATGTAGAAAATCCATGGGAAACTATAAACAAATTACTAGAAACAATAAGTGAATTTGACAAGATTGCAAGACACAAATTCAATATGCAAAATAAATTGTATATCTACTAGTAATAAACAATTTGAAAATGAAATTAAAATAAAACTATTTAAAATAACAAAAAATAAAATTTTATTTTTGGAATTTTATAATTATTATAATATATTTATAATTTATACATTTGTAATATATTAATATGTATTTTATATGTTAAATTATAATAATTTTTGGAATAATTTAATAAAATTGTGTAAAACCTATACATTAAAACAATAAGATATTGCTGAGAGACTAAAGAAGACCTAAATAGATAAAGAAATATACCATGTTCATGGATTAGAAGACTAAATATGGTTAAGATGACAATTGTTACCAACTCTTCTATAAAATTCCAATAAAAACTTCAATCGGGCTTTTTCATTGAAATTTACAAGCTTATTCTAAGTAGGACTCAAAATAGTTAAAACAATCTTGAAGAACAGAAAAGCTCAAGGGCATATTCCACTTAATTTCAAGACTTACTACAATGCAAAACTATAATAACAAAAGGCAAAGTAGTATTGGCATAAGGATGGATGAATAAATCAATGATACAGAATTAAAAGTCCAAAAATAGGTCCACACATGCCTACCATCACTTGATTTTGACAAAAGAGCCAAGGCAATTCAATGAAGGAAGAAAGTTTTCTAATAGACAGTGCTGCAACAACTACAGGATATCTGTAGGAGAAAAAAAAAAAAAAAGAATACAGACTATCCCCCACCCCAACTTCATTGCATATTTTACAAAAATTAATCTGAAATGCATCATAACCCTAAATGTGAAAGTTAAAATCCTAAAGCTTTTATAAGAAAACATAGGAAAATATCTTTGTAATTTGGGAGTGGAGGAATGAGAGGTTGGAACACATTTTTTAGACAGGACACAAAAAGCACTAACCATAAAAACAAACAAACAAAAACCCAGCAGTGAATAAATTGGAGTTCATAGAAATTTGAAACTCAGCAACAAAAAAGAACCAACTGAATGCATGCAGTAACACAGGTGAATTTCACAAATATAATGTTCAGCAAAACAAGTCAGACATGAGTTGTACATATTATATGACTTTGTTTTTATGAATTTCAAGAACATAGAAAACTAATTTATGTTGACAGAAATAAAAATAGTCATTGCTTTGGGCAAAGAGGATTAAGAGATAGTTTGAAAAGGTCCCAAGGGGATTTTCTGAGGTGATGAAAATGTTCTTTAACTTGATCTGGATGAAAGTCACAGGGTTGTATAAATTTATCAAAATTCATTAAGCTGTGCAATTAAGATCTGTTATTCTATGTAAATTATACCTCAGTAGAGTACAGTTTAAAAATAAATCTTTTTGCAAATCACAGATCTGATAAGGGATTTGTATCCAAAATATATAAAGAACTCATAGAACTCAATAATATAGAGACAAATAATCTAATTTTTAAAAATGGGCAAAGGATTTGAAATACATTTCTCCCAAGATATACAAATAGCCAAAAACCACATGAAAAAATGTTCAACATCATTAGTCATTAGGGAAATACAAGTCAAAACCACAATGAGATACCACCTTACACCAGTTAGGATGGCTATTATTTAAAAAACACGCACACCATCAGAAAATAACAAGTGTTGGTGATGATGTGGAAAACCTGGAACTCTTGTGCACCGTTTTGGGAATGTAAAATGGTACAGCTGCAATGGAAAACAGTATTGCAGTTTTTAACAAATTAAAAATACATTTACATATAATCCAGCTACTCCACTTTCAGGCATACACCAAAAGAATGAAAAGCAGAGTCTCAGGGTGCCTGGGTGGTTCAGTCAGTTAAGCATCTGACTTTTGCTCAGGTCATGTTCTTGCAGTCCGTGGGTTTGAGCCCCACGTCAGGCTCTGTGCTGACAGCTCAGAGCCTGGAGCCTGCTTCAGATTCTGTCTCCCTTTATCTCTGCCTGCCTCTCTCTCTTTCTCTCAAAAAAAAAATTAAAATTTTTAAAGTCAGAGTCTTGAAGCAATTCTTGTGCATCCATGTTCACAGCAGTGTTACTCACAAGACAACTCAAGGGTTCATTAACAGGTTAATGGATAAATAAAATGTGGTGTACTCATATATAATGGAATATTATCCAGCCTTAAAAAGGAAGGAAATTCTGACACGTAGCTACAACATGGATTAACTTTGAGGACATTATGTGGAGTGAAATAAGCCAGTCACAAAAAGATAAATCAATAAAGATTCCATTTATATGAGATTAACTAGAGTCATCAAATTCATAGAGACAGAAGGTAGAATGGTGATTGCCAGGGACTGGGGGAGGGAAAAATGGGGAGTTGTTTAATACAGAGTTTCAGCTTTGCAAGGTGGAAAGAGTTTTGGAAATTGGTTGCACAACAATATGAATATACTTAACACTAATAAACTGTACAGTTAAAAATGGTTGAGAAGGTAAATTTTGTTTTCTATATTTTACCACAAGTATGAGTCAAAATTTAAAGTAAGAGAAAAAAAAAACGATTCCAAAACTAAAAACAAACAATCCACATAAGTTACCACTATATATCCATTAGGATGGTAATAATAATAATAAATGCAAAATAACAAGTGTTGGAGGATATGTGGAAAAATTAGAATCTTCTGTTGGTGGGAATGTAAAATGGAGCAGCTGCTGTGGAAAACAGTTTGGCAGTTCCTCAAAAAATTAAGCACAGAATTAGCAGCATTATTCATAATAGCCAAAAAGTGGAAACCACCCAAAGGTCCACCATCTGACGGGCAGATAAGTAAAATATGATATATCCTTACAATGGAAAGTTATTCCGCCATAAAAAGGAGTAAGTACTGATGCATGCTATAACATGGGTGAACTTTGAAAAATACCACGTTACAGAAGGAAGCCACGTAGGTTCACATAATTGTATTATCCCATTTATATGAAATATACAGAATAGGAAAATCCATGGAGACAGAAAGTACATTAGTTGATGCCAAGGGATGGGAGAAGTGAGGGCAAAATTGAGACTAACTGCTAACAGCACAGGGGTTCTTTTGGGGGAGATGGAAACATTCTGCAATTAGTGGTGATTGCTGTTCAACATGGTGAACATACTAAAACCCACTTAAATGTACACTGTAAAATGATTTTTTTGGTATTTTATGGAATATGGAATTTTGTAATGTTCATATACGAATTTATCTGAGGATTATAGTTCAATAAAACAAAAACTTTTTTATGTGTTATTATTGGTGATAGGGTTAAGAGCACATACCTGTTTCTTACCTAAGAGAGGTGTTGAAACAATATGGGAGGGAATGGAAGTGAGGCAGCTGAACTTACCAGTGAAAACACAACAGAAACTTAGTTTTCCTATTTTCCAGATAAAATATTTGAGGAATATATTCAGCAAAAGCAATAAATTTCCAACTTTGCATTTATAAGATCTGCTCCCCCCCTTTTCTTTAGTGGTGTTTCTCATCCTTGTCCTTAATTTCTGCAGTTGAAACTTTCTTGAAATCGTCCTAAGTTTGCAAATACTTATTTAAGGCAGATTACCTTGCACCATCTCCAATTGAAGTATAAAAAAGAAAAGTGCAGTAATGGAGATTTGTAAGATAAAATGAAAAGCCACTAGAGGGCACTATATCCTGTCTGGTTTGCAGTGAGGATTCCTATGAAACAATACTTTTTTTATCTTAAAAATTGTGCTTCTCACGGTGAAGCCCAGAGCTGTTTATTTACCCCGTCAAACACTTCATAAGCTGGGTGGCCTTAGGAAAGTCTTTGGCTTCTCTGGGTTTCACCTTCTACACCTACAAACGTGTGGGTTTGGCCACGTGGTTTCCAAGTTCCTGTTGATGAAGTTGTGGGGTGATGGTGGGGTGGTCTGGAGTCAACAGCCAAGAAAGAACTCTTGAAGACATCTTTGGTGCAAAAAGGTGATTTTATTAAATCGTGGGGACAGGACCCACGGGCAGAAAGAACTGCACTGGGGTTCAGTTATGACAGGTAACTCCTTACATACCCTCAGGTTGGGAGTGGGTCAGGGGTAAGAGTAAGTTGCTAAGGTATTTTGGAAGCAAGGTTTCCAGGACCTTGAAGGGCTAGCAGTTGCTAGGGAGATGCCACTTATTACAGTTTAATAAAACCTCAATCATGAGACACTTCAGATGTATACTGGGGGGGGGGGGGGCATCACCTTGGAGTATGATTGCCAGCATATGTCTTGGGGCAGTTGAGATAAAGGAAGTAGACATACGGGGTCCTCGAGGTTGGGACAATGTCAAGCTAAGGTTCTCTTTTGCCCGTAGCGACGTGTCATCATCAACACAGCTGAGCTCCTAGAGGGACATCACTCTGCTGGTTTCCAGGACTTGTCAGTGGGCTGGAGGCAGTAAGGGACTTTAATTTTTCATTTGCCTTAGTTTCCCACATTACCATGGCAAGCACTTAAACCCCTTTCCTTTGTTCTTGGGTAGCCAGTAGTGTCTGAGGAATATCACACATATCCCACCTGTGGGGGGTGGGGTGCCAGCCTGTATTTTGCCCTCAACTTGTCCCATGCTCCCTCATCACTGTCAACTCTAAAATTCCTATTTTGTACTGCCTTGAAGCCAGAATAAAATCTAGCAAAACAGTAAGCATTGTACCCGCTTTATTTTACCACTTTCTCCAGCTCGCTCAAACTGGTCCCTCTTTCCACCTTCCCTATTTGTTTTTCCAGTTAATCAGCTTAGAGGCACTTTTGACCTTTCCCTCTTAAGCTCCATTCACTGACAACTTATAATATGATACATAAGCACTCTCAGAGCACTTGCCAAGTTTTCTGTTTTGATTCTCAAAACAAATAGGGCTTGTGTTATCTCTGGTGTACCTGGTGAGGAAACAGAGGTCTGGAAGATTTCAGTGAATTGCCAACAGTAACATAACTAATCAGTTATAGGACCTGCCCTTCCAACTCCAAAGCCTGTGCTCTTCATGACAAAATTCCCTGTTAGTGGGAACAACCTTTGTGAGGTGTGAAGTTCCACATTTATGCTAGCAGTATTAGTTTTCGACCTTCCTGTAACAAATTGCCACAACACAGTGGCTTAAAACAACATAAATTTTTTGTCTTACAGTTCTGTAGGCCAGAAGTCCAACATAGGCCTCGCTGGGGTAAAATCAAGGTGTCGGGGGTCTTGTTCCCTTCTGGATGTTCTAGGCGGAAATCTGTTTCCTTGTATTTCCCAGCTTCCAGAGGCCACCTGCATTCTTTGGCTGATATACCCTTTCCTCCAACTTCAAAGCTAGCAATAGCAAGTCAAATCCTTCTCACACTGCATCATTCTGACCTCTCTGCCTCCCTCTTCCACTTTTAAGAATGCTTTTGATTATATTGGCCCCAGACAATCCAGGATAATCTCCATTTTAAGGTCAGTTGACCAGCAAATTTAATTCCATCTGCAACTCTAATTCCCTTTTATCATGAACTATAAAGTATTCACAGGTTCCATGGATTAGGACATGAACATCTTGAAGGGGAGGCTTATTGTGATTACCACACAGTCCTTCTTTAAGAAGAAAAAAATAAAGTTACAATCATAAAATTAGATATGATCCTATGAACACATATGCTAAACTTTATTAAATTCATGGAAAATCTGTTTCTCCTTATTTATTTGGTTTATTTATTGAGGTAAATTCATATAACATAAAGTTAAACATTTTAAAGTACACATTTCAATGGTATTTAATACATTCACAATGTTGCACAAACAGCACTTCTATTCAGTTCTAAATAATTTTCATTCCTCCAAAGAAAACTCCATACCCATTAAGCATTCATTCACTTTCCCCCTACCCCTCAGCCCCTGGCAGTCACAAAAATCTCTTTTTGTCTCTACAGATTTACCTATTCTGGATATTTCATAAAATAGAATCATATAACCTGTGACCTTTTGTGCCTGGCTACTTTCACTTATAATATGTTTAAGGCTGATCCATATATCAGTACCCAATTCTTTTTTATGACTGAATAGTAGTCCACATGTATGGCTATACCACATTTATTCAGTGATGGTATTCAATGATGGGCAATTCATTGTTTCCAACCTTTAATTATTGTGAATAATGCTGCTATGAACATTCCTGTACAAGTATTTGTTTGAATACTTGTTTTTAATTCTTTGGATATATACTTGGAAGTAGAATTGGCAGGGGGAGGGCGTCATATGGTAATTCTCTAACTTTTTGAAGAATCATCAAATTGTATTCCCTAGTGGCTAATATCATTTTATACCCCCACCAGCAATGTACAAGCTTTCAAATTTCTCTGCATTCTTGCTACTACTTGTTTTCTTTTAAAAAAATTATTATTTCAGCCATCCTAGTGGATGTGAAATGGCATCTTATAGTTTGATTTGCATTTCTTTATTCACTAACAATGTTGAGTATCTTGTATTTGTTGGCCATTTACATGTCTTCTTTGGAAAAGAAGTGTTTTTGCTATTGAGTTGTAAGAGTTCTTTATGTATTCTGGATATTAGACCCTAATTTACAAATATTTTCTTCCATTCTGTAGGTTTTTTCACTTTTTTAAAAAGACTTTATTATTTTGGGAGCACCTAGGTGGCTCAGTCGGTTCAACATCTGACTCTTGATTTCTACCGAAGTCATGATCTCACCATTCATGCATTCAAGCTCTACATCAGACTATGTGCTAACAGTGTGGGGCCTGCTTGGGATTCTCTGTCTCCCTCTCTCTGATCCTCCACCCCCCTCAAAAATAAACAAACATTTAAAAACTTGTTCACAATGTTTTAAAACAAAGATTTTATTATTTTTAAGTAATCTCTACATCCAACATGGGGCTCAAACTCACAACCTGGAGATCAAGAATCACCTGCTCCACCCACTGAGCCAGACAGTACCCCTTTCACTTTCTTTTTTAGACAGGAAAAAAAGTTTATTTATTAATTTTTGAGAGAGAGAGAGGAGAGTGGGGGGGTGGGCAGAGAGAGAGGGGGACAGAGAGGGGGAAAGAGAGAACAGGGGGAAGCAGGCTCTGTGCTGATAATGTGAAGTCTGATGTGGGGCTCAAACTCATGAACCACGAGATCATGACCTGAGCTGAAATCAGATGCTTAACCGACTGAGCCACCCAGGCGTCCCTCATTTTCTTGATAATTATCCTTTGATGCACAAAAGCTCTTAATTTTGATGAAATCCAATTTATATATTTTTCTTTCGTTGCTTTTCTTTTGGTGTTGTATCTAAGAATCCATTGCCAAATCCAAAGTCATTAAGATTTATCCCTGTTTTCTTGTTAAGAATTTTATAGTTTAGTCCTTACTTTCAGGCTGTTGGATAATCCACATTGAGTTGATTTTTGTATATGGTGTGAAGTAGGGGTGCAACTTCATTCTTTTACATACGGATATCCAGTTGTCCCAGCATGACTTGTTGAAGAGACTTTTCTTTTCCCATTGAATGGTCTTGGCACCTTTTTCAAAAATCAACTGGTTATAATAAGCATGAAACCTACAGATAACACAATGACGCTAATTAGATTGATATCTTCCAATAATAACTCTGAATGTAAATGGACTAAATGCCCCAATCAAAAGACATATGGTATCAGAATGTATTAAAAAAAAACAAGATCCATCTATATACTGTCTGCATGAGACTCATTTTAGACCTGAGGGCACTTTCAGATTGAAAGTGAGGGGATGGAAAACCATCTATCATGCTACTGAAAGTCAAAAGAAAGCTGGAGTAGTCATACTTGTATCAGATAAACTCGATTTTTAACTAAAGACTGTAACAAGAGATGAAGAAGGGCATTATATCATAATTACAGGTCTATCCATCAAGAAGAGCTAACAATTGTAAATGTTTATGCCCCCAACTTGATGGCACCCAATTATATACATCAATTAATGATCAACATAAGCAATCTTATTGATAAGAATATGGTAATTGCAAGTGACTTTAATACTCCACTTACAACAATGGACAGATCATCTAGGCAGAAAACCAATAAATGAACAATGGCCCTAAATGATACACTGGACCAGATGAATTTGACAGATATATTCAGAGCTTTTCATCCAAAAGCATCAGAACACTCAGTCTTCTCGAGTGCACATGGAACATTCTCAAAGACATATCACATACTGGGTCACAAAACAGCCCTCAATAAATATAAAAAAATTGAGATCATGCCATGCATATTTTCAGATCACAACACTATAAAACTTGAAATCAACCACAAGAAAAAATTTGAAAAGCCTCCAAGTGCATGAAGGTTAAAGAACATCCTACTAAAGAATGAATGGGTCAACAAGTCAATTAGAGAGGAAATTAAAAAACATATGGAAGCAAATGAAAATGAAAACACAACAGTCCAACCCTTTGGGATGCAGCAAATGCAGTCTTAAGAGGAAAATACACTGTAATCCAGGCCTATCTCAAGAAATAAGAAAAATCCCAAATAAAAAACCTAACCTCACACCTGAAGGAACTAAAACCAGAGCAGCAAGGAAACCCCAAAGCCAGCAGAAGAGAAATAATAAAGATTAGAGTAGAAATAAACAATATAGAATCCAAAAAAAAAAAAAAGAACAGATCAATGAATCTAAGAGCTGGTTTTTGAAAGCATAAACAAAATTGATAAACCTCTATCCAGACTTCTGAAAAAGAAAAGAGAGAAAACCCAAATAGATAAAATCATGGATGAAAGAGATCACAACCAACACCACAGAAATACAAATAATGATTAGAGAATACTATGAAAAATTATATGTCAACAAACTGGACAACCTGGAAGAAATGGACAAATTCCTAGACACCCACACACTACCAAAATTCAAACAGTAAGACAGAAAATTTGAACAGACCCATAACCAACAAAGAAATTGAATCAGTTATCAAAAATCTCCCAACAAATAAGAGTCCTGGGCCAGATGGCTTCCCAGGAGAATTCTACCAGACATTTAAAGCAGAGTTAATACCTATCCTTCTCAAGCTGTTCCAAAAAATAGAAATGGAAGGAAAACTTCTGGACTCATTCTATCAGCCAGCATTACTTTGATTCCCAAACCAGACAAAGACCCCACTAAAAAGGAGAATTACAGGCTAATATCCTGATGAACATGGATGCAAAAATTCTCAACAAGATACCAGCAAACCAAATTCAACAGTATATTAAAAAAATTATTCACCATGATCAAGTGGGATTCATTCCTGGGCTACAGGGCTGGTTCAATATTTGCAAATTAATAAATGTGATACATCACACTGATAGAAGAAACTATAAGAACCATCTGATCCTGTCAATGGATGCAGAAAAAGCATTTGACAAAAGACAGCATCCTTTCTTAATAAAAACCCTCAATTAAGTCGGGATAGGAGGGACATACCTTAACATGATAAAAGCCATATATGAAAGGCTCACAGCTAACATCATCCTCAATGGGAAAAAACCGAGAGCTTTCCCAGGAACATGATAGGGATATCCACTCTCACCACTGTTGTTTAACATAGTGTTGGACGTCCTAATCTCAGCAATCAGACAACAAAATGAAATCAAAGGTATCCAAATTGGCAAAGAAGTCAAATTTTCACTTTTCACACATGGCATGATACTCTACATGGAAAACCCGAAAGACTCCACCAAAAAGCTGCTAGAACTGACACATGAATTCAACGAAGTCGTAAGATACAAAATCAATGTACAGAAATCGATTCCTATACACCAATAATGAAGCAGCAGAAAGAGAAATCAAGAAATTGATCCCATTTACAATTGTAACAAGAACCATAAAATACCTAGGAATAAACCTAACCAAAGATGTAAAAGATCTGTATGCTGAAAACTATAGAAAGCTTATGAAGGAAATTGAAGAAGATACAAAGAAATGGAAAAACATTCCATGCTCATGGCTGGAAGAACAAATATTGTTAAAATGTCAATACTACCCAAAGCAGTCTACACATTCAATGCAATCCCAATCCAAATTGCACTGGCATTCTTCTCAAAGTTAGAAGAAACAATCCTAAAATCTGTATGGAACCACAAAAGACCCTGAAGAGGCAAAGTAATGTTGAAAAAGAAAACCAAAGCAGCAAGCATCACAATCCCAGACTTTAGCCTCTACTACAAAGCTGTAATCATCAGGACAGTATATTATTGGCACAAAAAACAGACACATAGACCAATGGAATAGAATAGAGAACTCAGAACTGGACCCACAAATGTAAGGCCAAATAGTCTTTGACAAAGCAGGAAAGAGTATCCAATGGAAGATCCAGGGCTATCTTTAGCAAATGGTGCTGGGAGAACTGGACAGTGCCAAGCAGAAAAATGAACCTGGACCACTTTCTTACTTTATACAAAAAATAATAAACTCAAAATGGATGAAAGACCTAAATGTGAGATAGGAAACCATCAAAACCCTAGAGGATGAAACAAGCAACAATCTCCTTGACCTCAGCTGCAGTAATTTCTTGCTTGACACATCTCCAAAGGCAAGGGAATTAAAAGCAAAAATGAACTGTTGGGACCTCATCAAGATAAAAAGCTTCTGCACAGCAAAGGAAAACAATCAGCAAAACTAAAAGGCAACCAACAGAATGGGAGAAGATATTTGCAAATGTCATATCAGATAAAAGGTTAGTATCCAAAATCTATAAAGAACTTATCAAACTCACACCCAAAAAACAAATAATCCAGTGAAGAAATGGGCAAAAGACATGAACAGACACTTCTCCAAAGAAGACATCCAGATGGCCAACCGACACATGAAAAAATGCTCAACATCACTCATCATCAGGGAAATACAAATCAAAACCACAATGAGATACCACCTTACACCTGTCAGAATGGCTACCATTAACAACTCAGGCAATAACAGATGTTGGCAAGCATGTGGAGAAAGAGGATCTCTTTTGCATTGTTGGTGGGAATGCAAGCTGGTGCAGCCACTCTGGAAAACAGTATGGAGGTGCCTCAAAAAACTAAAAATAGTTTGACCCAGCAATAGTACTCCTAGGAATTTGTCCAAAGGATACAGGAATGCTGATTCATAGGGGCACATGTACCCCAATGTTTATAACAGTGCTATCAACAATAGCCAAATTATGGAAAGAGCCCAAATGTCCATCAACTAATGAATGGATAAAGAAGATGTAGTTTATATACAGAATACAACTTGGCAATGAGAAAGAATGAAATCTTGCCATTTGCAACAATGTTGGTGGAACTGGAGGGTATTATGCTAAATGAAATAACTCAGAGAAAGACAGATATGTTTTCACTTATATGTGGAATTTGAGAAACTTAACAGAAAGCCATGGGGGAAAGGAAGGGGGAAAAAATGGGCAAACCATAAGAGACTCTTAAATATGGAGAACAAACTAAGGGTTGATTTGGGGGGAGTGGGGGAGAGGGGAAAATGGGTGATGGGCATTGAGGAGGCACTTGCTGGGATGAGCACTAGGTGATGTAAGCGATGAATCATGGGAATCTACTCCCGAAGCCAGGAGCACACTGTATACACTGTATGTTAGCTAACTTGACAATAAATTATATTAGAAAAAATAAAAAACTAGATTTCTAAAAATAAAAAGAAATAGTACCTAATATTTGGGACTTTTTCTAAGTTAGTAAGCCTAAAACATATTTTCAAATATGTATCTAGCCATAAAAAAAATCAATTGGTTATATATTTATGAGGCAATTTCTGGACTCTCAATTCCATTGTCTCTATATTTGTCCTTATGACAGTATCACTCTGTTGATCACTGTAGCTTTGTAATAAATTTTATAAGAAGGAAGTGTGA
Organism: Acinonyx jubatus; assembly: GCF_027475565.1. Classification (NCBI taxonomy): domain Eukaryota; kingdom Metazoa; phylum Chordata; class Mammalia; order Carnivora; family Felidae; genus Acinonyx; species Acinonyx jubatus. The sequence goes on along the minus strand of NC_069381.1, from coordinate 94,792,015 downwards.
GTCCTCCAACTTTGTTCTTTTTCAATATTTTTATGACTATTTGGGGTGCGTGCAATTTCATATGGAATTGAAATTGCATATGAATTTTGAGATCTTTTCCACTTTTGCAAAAGGGGCTGTGGAAGTTTAATACGGATTGCATTTAATCTATACATCATGCTGAGTAGTATTGCCATCTTAACAATATTAGGTCTTTCTATTCAGGAACATGGATGTCTCTCCATTTATTTAAATCAGCAGCATTTTGTGTTTTCAATGTATTGGTCTAGCAACTTTATGTAGTAAGGAATTTGGCCTCATCTAAAAAGAGGTCTGGCCTTTGTCCAAGCTCCTGAGAGGTGACTTCTTTAACCCTTGCAACTTCCCAAGTTTAGTGGAGTGTCTTTGTAATTCAGGGTATGTCCCACAGATCAACCCCAATGGTTTATGCTAATGAAACAACTCAGGGTGGGGCTGGCAAGCCAGAAAGAACCATGTGATTTGGAGAAGTAGGGCTTTGTGTCACATGATAACAGCCCAACCTCTGTGGTTGGGGGAAGTGGGGGCTGGAGATTTGAGTTCAATCATCTACGTGATGATTCATGTCAAGTAATGAAGCCTCAATAAAATGCTCAATACCAGGTCTTGAGTGACTTTCTCTGGCTAGCAAAACTGTTTGAACATTGTCACACATCATACCTGGGAAAGAGGACTAGAATATCAAGTCCCAGATTCTCCCTATGCTACTCTTCCCTTGCCTGATTCCAATTTATCCTTTACTTGTAAAAAACATAACCTTGAGTATAATAATTTCTAGTGAGTTCTGAGTCCTGCTAGCAAATCAGTGACCCTGAGGGTGGTTGTGGGAACTCCCCAATTTGTGGCCAGATCGTTTGAACTGAGGGTGGCCCTGGGGACCCTTGAACTTACAGCTGGTGTCTAAAATAAGGGCAGTTTGGGGGTGCTGTTTCTTCATATTGTACTGTTGCCTAAATGCTTTGCAAACGCTTTAGTTAAATATAGCCCTAGGTATTTTAATCTTTTGGATGCCATTGTAAATGGAATTGTTCTCTTAATTTCTTTTTCTCTGTTTTTAACAAATGCTTATTCAGCACTTGCTCTATGCTAGGCTCTATCCCAATGCTTCACAAACACTAGTTTTAATCCCGTAACAACCCTAATTAGGTCCTTTGGTTTTTGAAACTCAGCAGTCTGGCTCCTGAGTCCATATTCTGAACCCACTACACTGCTCCTTTACAAGACTTCTCTGAGAAGTTTCCTGGGAATCACCCTATCCCATCTCTTCCCACTGCCATTTTATAAATTCACTTCTGAACCAGAGTCTCCCACTCTCTCCCCAACTTAACTATCCACAATCAACCCTGAATGCTGCCGCCACCCTAACAGCCCTAAAGCACCAGTGGCTTACTCCTAGGGTTGTTAGGGATTTAAATGTGTGTGGTAGGGGATGGGGGTGGAGTGGTTGGACAAGATCCCAGAATGCAGCAAATGCTCAACAAATGTTGGCTCTTTCGAAACTCAGCCTCCTCAAAGAAACTAATTTCTTGGAAGGCAGAGGCCTTGATCTATACTTTTTTGGTATTTCTTAAAAGTCAACGTGATGTAATCACTTTGACACACTTTGGTCTCTGGACTTGCTCAAGAACCTCCAATGGCTCTTAGGACACAATCAGGCTCTGGAGTCTGACTTCAAAGGCTGGCTACTAATAGCTCTGTGACCTGTGTAAAACGCTTAATCTCTCCGAGCCTCGGGTTCTTTACTTGCAAAATGTAGTGGCCACATCACAGGGTCATAAGAATTCAAGTGACGTGCCTAGCACAGAATCGGTCCCTCAAAACTGCTAGCTCTAATTATATCCTGTCTCGAACATGCGGTGTCCAAACAAATTTGGCCTCCCAGATTCGCTGGTCTCCCCGTTTCCGGCATACACACCTTCCCCCTAGAGACGGGGGCCGCCACCCTCTGACCCGCTCCTCTTTCCCGACTTCTGCGTTTAACCGCCACCGTCCACCAAATGCCACACGCAAGTTCCCTAATTTCCCTCACAAAACTCATTTAAAGCGCTCTGACGGTTTGAGTGACTTCCCCCGAGTTCACCCAACTCTGCGGAGGCCACAGCCCGCGCTCGCACCGCCCACCCCTCGGCCTCTTCCCGGGCCCGAGGTGCACCCGCATCCATTCACACCCCGCCCAGCCCCTCCTCTTCCAGCAGCTTCCCGGCTCCCCCGCGCGCCCGCCCGTCGCCCCCCACACCTGAGACCCCGGGGGTACGCCCCATCCGTCCTTCGCGGCTTTTCCCTTTTGTCTCCAAGAGACTGAGGGGCAGGCCGGCGCCCGCGTCCCGCGCGCGTGTAAGTCACCGCGAGGATGCCGGGAACTCGTGGCCGGACAGGGGTTCCGCGCTCGCGGCCGCGTGGGGGCCGGACAGGTGTCGGCACGCTGGGGGGCAAGGGGCGGTGGCCAGAAGAGCCAGCTCCGCCCCCGCGCGCAAGCTCCCGCAGGGGCAGCGTAAAAGGGAGCGGCGCCCACCCGCCACACTCGGCGTGGAGCGCTCCTGCTGCGTGGGAGTGGGAGCCGCGTGCGGCCCAGAGGAGCTCCGCCCCGCGCCGCCGCGTCACGCACACGCTCGGCGCCACGAGCCGCGCATAATGGTTAGTTGGGTAACGGCCGGCGGCGGCGGCGCTCGGCGCGGAGCCTGCGGTGCCCCAGCTGCCCTGGCGGGTGGGAGGGAGCCTGGGGCGGTGGGGGTGGGGGGAGTTGCGCAGACCTGGGTCTCGAGGGAGGGAGGCGGTGGACTGGGAGGTCTCGGACCCGGGAGCGGGAGATTCGGGCCAGTGGCGGAGGTTCGGGCAGGTGTGCAGGCCACCGACCGGGGAGAGGATGAGGTCGTGGTGACCTGGGAGAAATCGCTTCGTCTCCGCCGGGAATGCTTTTTGTTCTGGAAGAAACATGACCTGGGCTGTAAAATCAAATAGGGTTGACTAACCTCATGCCTCCGGGCTCTGTTGGTCGGATTGTGGCTCTGCGGCAGGTGATTCGGGCGGGAGGTTTTTCGTTTTTGGCGGTGTGGCATGCCATCTTTAACTTTCTAATCTTTAAACTCTTTGTGGGTTTTTTGTTTGTTTGTTTTTTATGTGATCTCCACACCCAAGGTGGGGCTCGAACTCCTCTACTCTTAGCTAAGCGTCGCTTGCTCTCCGACAGAGCCAGCCAGGCGCCCATATTTGGTCCTTTTTTAATTTATCCTGACAAACTCACTTCCTCCTGTTCTTGATTCTCTGTGACTGCTCTGCCCACAGAAATTCCCCTTTCTTCTCAAATCCTGCCTGTCCTGTTCTCCATTGTCATTTTTTGTATTATGGGAACCTTTATTATGGTTGTACTAAGTTTTGCTTACTTTCTCTCCTTCGTTTTGAGTTTCGTTACGGTAGTGACTGACTATCTTTGTAGTTCCCAAGGCACATAGTTGAACGGTAAGAGCAACTTTTGGGTAATTACTATGACCCATGTAGTACTCTTTTCTTACGGGTCCAGCCACATCAGTTACATTAGTTAAATTAGCCCCGAATCTTATCTGGAGTTAATGCAAGCCTTTGTCATACCAATTGCAGTAACTTCTTGGGAGTCCTTTGACCCTTAAATTTGGGATTACCGTACCTGCAAATTAGAAATGCACATGCTTGGGGCGCCTGGGTGACTCAGTTGGTTAAGCATCCAACTTATCCTTTTCAGAGATCTGGGGTTCAAGCTCCACTTGGGGCTCAAGGCTGACGGCTCAGTACCTGGAGCCTGCTTCAGCTTCTGTGTCTTCCTCTCTCTCTCTCTGCGCCTCCGCCGCTTGCAGTCTGTCTTCTCTGTCTTTCAAAAATAAACATTAAAAGAAATTTTTTTTAAATGCACATGTTTACATCCCTCTGCTGTGGTTGCAACACGTTGATGTTTTCAGTTTGTGATGTAGAAAACAATATGGCAGGGGAGCAGATCAACAATTTACTCTTGGTTTTTTTAGGAAAGTGGAATAGGTTGTTGAAATTATTGTAAGTGTACTTTAAAGGAAGTGATTTTTAATAAGTATATTCTCGGGCTTATATTGTCAGCATTTTAAAACTCAGGTTTAACCTGTAATTGTATTTTCAGGTAACACAATTTCCTTATTGATATTTCTTTAGTGTCCAAAAATGCTTTTTAAAACAACTTTGCAAATAAGCATTTATCAGTATGTAGTGTAAGTAGTGTTTAGCTAGACAAACAATACTCAGTGTTTTGTGGATTATTAGGCCCTCTACAGAAACAAAATAACTTTATTCCTTCTTTGAAGTAACATGCTCCAATGCAGCAGTAATAATGATCTTCAGATTCATTCATGGAATATTAGACACGTATGTATACAAGAGTGAACTAGAAGGAGACGAATTTAAGGGGCTCAAATTTGGGATGAGAACTTTCAGAGTAATGAATAAAATTGTGAAATAAAATTTTAGTCTGTGGTCTTTAGTTACCAAAACCTATGATTTATTTTTTTCGTAGAACTATAAACTATAAAACTGTTTTTAAAAACTATGAAGCTAATGATAGTGTTACATCTTTCTGTAAGTAGTTCAACTTTTTTTTTTTTTTTTTCCCCCAAAGAAAAGGAATGGCAACTTTCTCTGCTGTCTTCCTCGTTGTGATGCTTTTTCCCAGCTTGGCCTCAAAACTGTGTGAAGTGGATGCTAGCAGTGGTACATAGTAGCATTTCTATTCAAAAGGAGCAATGTAGATGACCATAACCCTAATTACTTATTGGTTATTTTAAAAGAGCCAGTACATTTCTGGTTCAAATTCTGGGGTAAAATTCATCATATATTAATTAAAATAGTATATTTAGGTTTTGACTTGGAGAGCCTACTTTGGATTGCTGTAGAAAATAGCGTTTGTAGCTTGTATTCTAAATTGTAATCTGGAATTCTAAGCAAAAGTCTCCTGTATAGTGTAAAAAACTGAAAGACACAGCCTCAACCCTCCCTTTTTTCCACTATTCAGAGTCTAATGTCCTTTTTAAAATGTGAGGGGAAAATGGGTCTGTATTTAGAAATCATGCCAAAATAAATTTCAAACCGGAAAGACAGGAATGTGTTAATCTGGCAGAATTGTGTTGACTTCATGTCTGAGTTGTGAATTTTTTAATCCATAATTTTTCTTTTGGATCCTCAAGTTTATTCGCTTTCTTTTTCTTTCTGAGTCTAAGACACTTGCAGTTTTAAATATAATTATGACCCTGGAATAAAGTTTTTAATACAAGACAATGTTACTATTAAAACTGTGATGAGTCAGTTCTTAGTGACCAAAAACTGTGACTTTTTAAAAACAAATGGTGAGAAATCATAACTGGCAACTAAACTCAGCATTTAATCAAATCCAGAATGTATTATATTAGCTGTTCCAAGTGAAACTTCTTGTATCAAACAGCTCTATTGTGACTGTCCATGTAAATTTAAACATAAATATTCATGAGGCATCTGGCTGGCTCAGTGGGTACAGCATGTAACTCTTGACCTCAGGGTTGTAAGGTCCATTCCCCAAGTTGGGTGGAGAGATTGCTTGAAAATAAAATCTTTAAAAAAGAATTAAAAATCCAAGTATAAATAATCTGAGATGAATTAACCTTGTTCTTTGAATCTTAATTCAGAGGAAAAACTTATAAAATTCATGCCCTGGAGCATTTCTATTTAATGTAGTCTTAAAACCTGGATTGTTTCTTTTGAACTGAGATGTTATGGTTTCTATAACTCAAATGAAAATTTTAGAAACCTTTTTAGAAATATTTTTATAATCCTACTTTCAGCATAGGTAGGTGAAATGCTTTTAGGACAGGTACTCTTCGGTTTCAAATGGTGCAGCAGTTTTATGGAATTATTCTGCAAATTGTTTCACATGTACTCTGAATTTAAAATGATCTCTACTGAGATGAGAATGGGTGCCTGAGGACTTCTTTACCAATTCTTCTTACACAGATTTCCTCTCCTTTACGAAAGGAAGGCTATCTCAGTCGTCCCAGTTCTTACTCTGGTGTACTGCCCCAGGCTATAAAAATCTTTGGGGAACAATCCAAACAAAGGGAAAAGTCCAGAATGCATAACCCTAGAGAGAGAAATGTTGAAGGAGGCAGGACCATATTTCACCCAGACACAGACTCTGCCTTTGCTGATTGTCTTCTATGAATCTTAGAACTTGAAAGAGAGTAGCTTGTAATAGGAGTGTTTATCAACTCACTGTTTTGAATTCAAATGAGGTCAGATCTTTTCTGGTGATGAGGACTGGCCAGTTAGGTTATAGAGTGGCTGTTTTCATAAACATAATGAACCAAGTGCCAGGGTTTTGACAATGATATATCTAAGGCACATATAACACATGTACAATATGCCAGAAACTACATTATGTGCAACCATTAAACTTACCATTTTAGTAGTCAAGGTGTAAGGGGTACATATTTTCCGAAGTTCTTTTTGCAACAAAACAGTTGAAGATCACAGACTTGGGAGTCACTTGTATATACACCTACTTCCCTTCAAAGTAAATTTAGGATGTTAGGTTAAGAGAACATAAAGTGGTACAAATTAAGTCTTTATATCATTCAGTATTTTGCTTGTTTTTCTGCTTCACACCAAATATGAATCTTATAAAGGATTATAGTTGTGAAAGAAAATTCAGTAGCTCTGTCCAGAAAGACCTGAGGCAAAGGATATTATGGGATGCAACACTGTTATCCAGAGTAAAAACAGAAACCTAGCTAGGGACCAAGTTCCTGAATCAGAACCAGCCAATTCCTTTACCAAGGTTGAATTGTGCTTTGGGAAATCAAGGCCCAGTGGTGTTGGGGAAACTTTGAAATGGCTCCTACACTAACCATATCTCTTTTGTAGGGAAATGGACACTATGTTCTGTATTCTTTCAAGGACTTTCGCTTATCTTTGTTTGCTGCATCAATGAATGGAAATGTGTGGAAAATTGTATTTGTAATAATTTCGTGGCATACTCTTACCCATTCTGATGAATAGTCAAAATAATTGGAGGAAATCTCTGAAGGAGATGACTCTAATTGCTGTCAAGCCCTAGAACAATGGTGGCCTCCTGTTCGGATTTAATTCCATTAATTTCTGAGCTCCAGCAGCTACTTGGAAAATTCTAAATGTTAGGAGGAGACCTGTGGGCCATTTGTCCCAAATCACTTTAGAGGACTTAAAGCAATCTGATTGGTGGAACTTCCAGGCCCTGGTCATATCTCAGTTCTATTTCTCTGGCCAGGAGGCCCTGGAAAAGCCTGGGGCAAGGCCAGAGCTTTTCAAGGAACACTGTGGAAGAAGTCTCAAATCCTGGAGGAACAGAAGCAATGTGGAAAGGTTGCCCAAGCTCTTGTTTTTTGTGGTAACATCAGCCTTATATGTACATTGGTGTGTGTGTGTTTAAATGAGATTACAAATAAGGTAACATTTCTTAGATATCTGTGTACATACATACATATTATGGAGAATAACTAGTTCTGTAGGAAAATTTTTCATATCTTGTATTTTTAATTGACAATCTAAATAAAGCATTTTCTGGATATTGTGGATGACCATCGTTTTAAAAGAAAAGTACTGGGGCACTTGGGTGGCTCAGTTGGTTAAGTGTCCAATTCTTGATTTCTGCTCAGGTCGTGATCTCACGGTTCATGAGATCGAGCCCTACATTGGGCTATGTACTAATAGCATGGAGCTTGCTCGCGATTCTCTCTTCACTCTCTGCCCCTCCCCCTGCTCATGTGCTCTCTCTTTCTCTCTCAAAATAAACTTTATATAAATGTTATTAACTACTTTTACAGATGAAAGAAAAATGTCATGTGAAGGCATTTTTTAAAAAAATTAAAGTGGTCACTGAATTTAAAATTCCTTTTATTTTTTTTTTTTTTAGAGAGGCTACAAGTGAGCGAGGGGCACAGAGAGAAAGAGAGAAAATCTCACAAGGGGCAGAGAGAGAGAAAGAAGTGGGGCTCACCCGGGACTTGTGTTTTACCTGAAGCGGGGCTCGTACTCACCCAATGTGGCACTGATTTGAACTTACGAACTGTGAGATCATGACCTGGGCTGGAGTCATATGCTTAATGATTGGGCCACCCAGGTACCCTAAAATGAATTCTTAATGAACTAGGAATAAAACTTCTTATACATGATAGTGCATCTACCAAACTCTGGAGTAAGTATTTTTCTTGATGATGAAACATTGTATACATTACCTTTAAAATTACAAACAAGAATGCCAACTATTAAGGGCTGAATTATGTCACCTCAAAATTCATGTGTTGAAGTCCTAACCCCCAGTACCTCAAAATATGACTATATTTGAAGATAGAGCCTTTAAATTGTTAATTAAGGTAAAATGATGCTACATGAGTAGGCCCTAATCCAGTATTACTCGTATCCTTATAAAAAAAAGGAGAGACACCAGATCTTGCACACACAGAGAGATAATGTGAATACACAGTAATAGGGCAGCCATCTACAAACCCAAGAACAGAGGCCTCCGAAGAAACCAAACCTGCTGACGACATCTTGATCTTGGACGTCTGCCCTCCAGAGCTGTAAGAAAATAAATTTCTGTTGTTTAAGCCACTTAGTCTATGGTATTTTGTTATGGCAGACTGAGCAAACTAATACCCCAATATTTTTATCTAACATTGTACTGGATAGTGAGCCCAGCACAAAAAGATAGGGGAAAAAAGTGTCAGACTTAAAAAGGAGGAAACTAAGCTATAATAATCTCACATAACATGATTGTCAGTGTAGAAAACCTTAAAGAATATACCAGTTAATTATTAAAAAATAATAAAATGTTTGCAAATTTTTCAAATTAAAGAACAGTATTCAAAAATCAATTGTGGTGGTACTTATGCAGTAAGTTCTCTGAAAATCTCCTTCATAAAAGCAATGAGAAAACTGGCAAAAATTACTAAAATCAACTTTTCAGAACTCAATTAACCAAAGGCTTATAATAACTCAATGAAACTGTATACCAGAAAATAGTAAAATCGAAGAACAGCAAGATTTGTGGTGTTTAAACATGACCCATTCCCATCCTTCTCTCCCCAAGTCTATAAAAATGATTAAAAACAAATAACCTCACAATAACAGTAGTTGTGGACACCAGCAATCTAGTGCCCCTGGTGGGCAGAATGGGTTTGGAACCCTCTAAAAGGCCCTATTCTCAGAGAATTGTCATTATTTAACATGTCCAGGTCTCTCCCAGGGCTTATCTTTATTTGATCTAATTCAGAGCTTGCTTAGTGTGAACAATCTTTTCTCCAGGACGTTTGTTGAAAACAACCAGAGAAGGGGCGCCTGGGTGGCTCAGTCGGTTAAGCCTCCGACTTCAGCTCAGGTCATGATCTCGCGGTCCGTGGGTTCGAGCCCCGCGTCGGGCTCTGGGCTGATGGCTCGGAGCCTGGAGCCTGCTTCCGATTCTGTGTCTCCCTCTCTCTCTGTCCCTCTGTAAAACAGTGTGGAGGTTCCTCAAAAACTTAAAAATAGACCTACCCTATGACCCAGCAGTAGCACTGCTAGGAATTTACCCAAGGGATACAGGATGCATAGGGGCACTTGTACCCCAATGTTTATAGCAGCACTCTGAACAATAGCCAAATTATGGAAAGAGCCTAAATGTCCATCAACTGATGAATGGATGAAGAGATTGTGGTTTATATACACAGTGGAGTACTACGTGGCAATGAGAAAGAATGAAATATGGCCCTTTGTAGCAACGTGGTTGGAACTGGAGAGTGTTATGCTAAGTGAAATAAGCCATACAGAGAAAGACAGATACCATATGTTTTCACTCTTATGTGGATCCTGAGAAACTGAACAGAAACCCATGGGGGAGGGGAAGGAAAAAAAAAAAAGAGGTTAGAGTGGGAGAGAGCCAAAGCATAAGAGACTCTTAAAAACTGAGAACAAACTGAGGGTTGATGGGGGGAGGGAGGGAGGAGAGGGTGGGCGATGGGTATTGAGGAGGGCACCTTTTGGGATGAGCACTGGGTGTTGTATGGAAACCAATTTGACAATAAATTTCATATATTGAAAAATAAATAAATAAAAATAAAATAAAATAAAAACAAACAAAAAACCTGCATTTGGACTTCTCCCAGACTCTGCCCTGTGCATCTTTTCCTATGATTAAATTTTATCCTGTGTCCTTTCCCTGCAAGAAATTATAAACATAATAGTTTTTAGTGAGTTCTGTGAGAGCTTCCATTAAATTACCAAACCTGAGAGAGTTTTTGGAAACACTTCACGGTTTTCCCTACCAAATTTACAATTGCTGTTAAAAGTGTGGGCAGTCTTGTGAGGACTGTTCCTGGTTGACTAAACTCTTTGTGTATCATTACAGAAATAAAAAAAAGGATTGTAAAGAAATACTATAAACATGCTAAAAAAATTGTAAAACCTAAATGAAATTAACAAATTTATATTTAAAAAAAAACTACCAGGGGTGCCTAGGTGGCTCAGTTGGTTGAGTGTCCGACTTCAGCTCAGGTCATGATCTCACCGTCTGTGAGTTTGAGCCCTGCGTCGGGCTCTGCGCTGACAGCTCAGAGCCTGGAGCCTGTTTCAGATTCTGTGTCTCCCTCTCTCTCTGACCCTCCCCCATTCATACTTTCTCTGTTTCAAAAATAAATAAACGTTAAAAAAAAAAAAACTACCAAAGTGACTCAAGTAAATCTGAATAGACCTATTGTAATTAAAGAGATTGAGGTAGTCATCAAAAAGTCCCACAAGGAAAACTGGAAACCCAGATGGCTTCACCAGTAAATTCTGTGAAACATTTAAAGAAGAACTAACACCAATCCTTTACAAGCTCTTCCAGAAAATAGTAAAGAAGGGAACATTTCCCAGCTTGTTCTTTGAAGCCAGAATTACCCTGATACAAAAACCAAAGATAGCACAAGGAAAGAAAACTACAAACCACTATCCTTTACTAATATAGTAAAAATTCTCAACCAAATAGGATTAAACTGAATTCAACAGCATATAAAATGGGTTATATGTCATGACAAACAGAATTTATCTCATGAACATGGGAATTCATATGTGGATCAACATATAAAAATCAGTCAGTATTGCAAACCATATTAATGAAATAAAGACCAAAACCACATGATCCTCTTAATAGACTTAAACAATGCATTTGACATAATCCAATGCACTTTCATGATAAAAGCACTCAATGATTAGGAATAGAATGAAACTCCCAAGCTTAATAAAGATAATCTACAAAAAAACCAAAACAAAACAAAACAAAAAACCAAAAACATAGGTAACATCATACTTCATGGTGAGCTAATAAAATCTTTTCCTCTAAGGTCAAAAATAAGACAAGGATGTCCACTCGCATGACTTCTATTTACATTGTACTGGAGGTTTTATCCAGGCTAATGATGCAATGAAAAAAACAAAGCATTCACATTGTAAAGGAAGATGTAAAATTATCAGAGATGGCATGATCTTATATACAGAAAATCTTAAAGAATCCATGCACATCGACACATAAATCTATTAGAAGTAATGAATGAGTTAAGTTTGTAAGATGCAAGATTCATATTCAAAAACTAATTAGATGACAATACACCACCAATGAAAAATCCAAAAGCAAAAGTAAGAAAACAATCAACAATCAATTTACAATACCATCAAAAATAGTAAAATATTCAGGAATAAATTTAAACAAGGAGGTTCAAGACATGTACACTGAAATCTTCAAAACATTGCTGAAAGAAGTCTTAAATAAATGGAAAAACTTCCTGTGTTCTAGATCAGAAGACCAGAAAGCTTAATATTATTAAGATGGCATTACTCCCCAAATCTACATTCAACATTGTCCTTCTCAACATCTCAGCCTTTCCCCCAACCCCCTTTGGCAGAAATTGACAACTGATCCTAAAATTTATATAAAAATGCAAGAACTCAGAGTCATCAAAACTACCTTGGAACAGAACAAAAGTGGAGGACTTATGCTTCTTCATTTTAAAACTTAGTGAGGCACATGGGTGGCTCAGTCAGTTGAGCGTCTGACTCTTGATTTCAACTCAAGTCAGGATCTCAGATTTCTTGGGATCAAGCCCCACATCTGGCTCTGCACTGACAGCCCAGAAACTGCTTGGGATTATTCCTCTCTCTCTCTCTCTCTCTCTCTCTCTCTCTCTCTCTCTCTCTCTCTCCCTACCCCCTCAAAGTAAATAAATAAACTTTAAAAAATAAAATTAAAATAAATGAAACTTAGTATAAAGCTACAGTAATCAGGGGGCACCTGAGTGGCTCAGTTGGTTAAGCATCCAACTTCGGCTAAGATCATGATCTTAGTCAAAGAATTTGAATAGGCATTTCTCCAAAGAAGACACTTCTCCAAAGACATATATCCCAAGAAGTTATACAGATGGCCAATAAGCACATGAAAGATGCTCAGCATCAGTAGTTACTAGAGAAATGAAAATCAAAATAACGATGAGTTACCACTTCACACACATTAGGATAGTTAGAAATCATAGACATAAACAATGTTAGTGATGATGTAGAAAAATTGGAACTTTCATACATTGCTGGTGGAATTGTAAAATGGTGCAGCCATTTTGCAAAAAAAAAAAAAAAAGAGTTTGGCAGTTTCTCAAAATGTTAAACAGAATTACCATATGACCTAGCATTTTTACTAAGTAAAAGTGAATTGAAAGAATTGAAAACCTGTCCACACAAAAGACTGTGCACAAAATTTCATAGCAACATTATTCATAATAGCCCCAAAGTGGAAAGAACTTTTTAAAGAATTGCTGTATGTCTGGGGTGCCTGGGAGGCTCAGTGTTGAGTGGCCGACTCTCAGTTTTGGTTTAGGTCATGATCCCAGGTTTGTGGGATCGAGCCCCACAACAAGCTCCACACTGAGAGTGAATCCTGCTTCAGATTCTCTCCCTCTCTTTTTCCCCCTCTGCCCCTCTCACCCGCTTGCATGCTGCATAATCTAAGAAGAAAGAAAGAAAGAAAGAAAGAAAGAAAGAAAGAAAGAAAGAAAGAAAGAAAGAAAGAAAGAAAGAAAGAAAGAAAGAGAAAGAAAGAAAAGAAAGAAAGAGAGGGAGAGGAAGGAAGGAAGGAAGGAAGGAAGGAAGGAAGGAAGGAAGGAATTGCCATATATCTAGTGAGTTTTATGCGATACTAGTATGTCCTTCCTGAAATTTTTTTTAATATTTATTTGTTTTGGGGAGAGCACAAGTGGGGGAAGGGCAGAGAGAGGGGGACAGAGGATCTGAAGTGGGCTCTGTGCTGACAGGCTAACAGCAGTGAATCCGATGTCGAGCTCGAACTCACAAACTTCGAGATCATGACCTGACCCGAAGCCGGATGCTCAACTGACTGAGCCACCCAGGTGCCCCCTTCCTGACACTTTTAAGTTAGCCTATAAATTCTAGGAACATAAAAACCAGGTGAGTATTGGAGAATATAGTTTGAGAAAGGAGAGAAATTATAAAGGAAATACTACATTGTGAAACTTTTATAGTGTGTGTATTTGTGAGTTTTGCATGCAGATAAGTCAGATGAGTTATTAGTTATCTCTGGTAATGTGGAAAATTACTAATCTATTATTAAAACAGGTATGTTTATAAATTTGTAAAAGCAAAACATTTATTAAAAAGGATTGAAAGGGCTTGGGCATACAGTTCAAGTGGTGATGAGTTTTTAACTTCAAGCCTATAAAAATTGGGGGCAATACTCTAACTCTTGGACTTTTTCTACTGTGTTCACAGAGTACAAGTACTATTGAAAAGCTTTTCACTTATTTTATAACATAAGTTTAAGGGGTTTTATGGAAGTGCTTTTTATTGACCTACTTGTTATGTACTATTTTAATTTCATATCCTTTAGATATTTGGATTTGCACTGCATTTTGGAATTCATCTTCACTTACAATGTCACCATCACATGGAGGTCCAGTTCGACCCAGCCCCCCAGATGGAGGCTGGGGTTGGGCAGTGGTTACTGGAGCTTTTATTTCCATTGGCTTCTCTTGTGCATTTGGCAAATCTATTTCTGTATTTTACAAAGAAATTGAAGAAATATTTAATGCCAGCACCAGCGAAGTGTCATGGATCTCTTCTATTATGTTCGCTGTCATGTATGCTGGAGGTAAGTACCCAGAAGGTCTGTACTTTTAGCTTTCAAAAGGTGGACAAAAACCCCATATTGAATACTTTTTGTTCTTGATGCCTTTCTATGTAAGATACTTGAAATGTTAGTTTTTGAGGCTATGCGATTTGAGTCATATTTTTCATTCCCTTTAACAATAAAGGCTACATACAACTGTGAGCTGTTAGCTCAGTTATATTGCAAAGCAGATATCATTATGAAGGATAACTTTCACTAAAAATGATTATGTGTGGTTGCTGGTGTATGGAATGTCAACTGATGTTTTATGTTTTAATCATATATCCTTGCTGAACTCTTAATACTTCCAATAGTTTATTGGTAGGTGTTTTTTTTTTCTTCAAAATTTTAAAATAGACTAACATATCTTTTGCAAATACTGATAGTTTGGTTTCTTCCTTTCCTTACACCTTTTTCCCCCCTCTCTTACTGCGCTGGCTCGGACCTCCAGTATAATGTTGAAGAAAAGTGGTGATGGTAGGCATTCTTGTTTTGTAGTTCTGTTTTGGTTTTGTTGTTTTCTCTGAGAAACAAAGTACCTTTTAGCTAACTTGAAAATATGCTCTAAAGTCAGAAGTTTGATCAGGCTCATACATCTCATCATGTTCATGTGCATTTGCTCCAGATGATCATCTAAAAAATTAAAAACAGAGCAAACTTGCTACATATATATATGTCAGTAATATCCTAGATACATGAAGAATCCTATAAATACTTATTTGCAGCCTATTTTGCCTTAAAGGAGATAGGTTAGGTCTTCCATACTTCAGTTAAAATCCATCCAATATGTTGTAAGTGTATAGATGTACAATCAATGCTAGATTTTTCCCATTACACAAACCTGTAACTCTGATATAAAATAGAAAGCACTATTTCTTACCAGTGTCTTCTGTTTCATCTGTTTATTTTGTGGGGTGGGGTACTTATGTCTTGGCATCCTTTCGTGTCAGTAATGCCTTGTGCAGGTGTGGATGCGAGTGGGGGGCTTCTCCTCTATGTTACTGAGTTACTTGCTCTCTCCCAGGTCCTATCAGCAGTATCCTGGTGAATAAATATGGCAGTCGTCCAACCATGATTGTTGGTGGCTGCTTGTCAGGCTGTGGCTTGATTGCAGCTTCTTTCTCCAACACTGTACAGGAACTTTACTTGTACATTGGATTCATTGGAGGTGAGTTGCTACTGATGTATTTTGAAGCATTAATTTTTATGCAGATTATTTGTAGCATTCATCTGCCAATTCTTTTGAGAAATGAAAGTTCTTAGAAAAATGATTGGGTTACCATTTTTAAAGAGCTATAGATATGTTAATTTCATAGTACCAGAAAAACATGTCTTTAAAGAAAGTTCTGGGGGCGCCTGGGTGGCTCAGTTGGTTGGATGTCCGACTTCGGCTCAGGTCATGATCTCTCGGTCTGTGGGTTCGAGCCCCGCGTCGGGCTCTGTGCTGACAGCTCAGAGCCTGAAGCCTGTTTTGGATTCTGTGTCTCCCTCTCTCTGACCCTCCCCCGTTCATGCTCTGTCTCTCTCTGTCTCAAAAATAAATAAACGTTAAAAAAAATTTTTTTTTAAAAAGAAAGAAAGTTCTGGCACTTTGGGTGGTTATTTTTTTTAAGTTGATTTATTTATTTTATTTATTATTTATTTTATCTCTGCTAAAACAGAGAGAGTATAAGCAGAGTGTGAGGCAGAGACAGAGAGAGAGACAGAGAGAGAGAGAGAGAGAGAGAGAGAGAGAGAGAGAATCCCAAGCGGGCTCTTCTCTATCAGCTATCTGCTATCAGTGCAGAGCCCATTGTGGGGCTCAAACTCACAACTGTGAGATCATGACCTAAGCCTATATCAAGAGTCAAACGATTAACTGACTGAGTCATTGGGTGGTTGTATTTTACTGACAGTTTTTCTTTCTTCCTTTTTTTTTCAAGCTTAAGAAACAGTGGTGATAGGGTGTGACAAGTTGCTGAAATGGGGGTTATCGTCTATTCCCACTCATTATCCTTCCACCCAAGAAGAAGTTGGCTCAATGTAGAGTAAGAGAAAATATCAGATACAAAGCAAGAATTTTCTGGTTGAGAATCCATACACATTTTCAAGGGCTTAAGGACACACATGAGAAAACCTCCCTTCCCCCTTTCTTAACAGCTACATTTGGAAAATGAAACTACTAAGGATAAAGAATATAGATCACCCATTACTCTACAATTCAGAGAAAACCATTAATATTTTGATGCTCGTATTTTTTATGCATACACATGTACTTTTCTTAGAAAATAAAGGGGATAAAATTATATATAATGTTTGTAACCGGGTGGTTTTACGTAATAGTGCATTATGTATATAGTCCCCCATTTCAGTAAATATACTGTAGCAGCTACTATTTTCCATTGGATGGATATACTATAGTTTATTTCACCATTCTGGAATAGAAAGACCTTTAGGTTGTTTATATTTTTCACTATTAATAAACCATATTTATATGATAGTACTTCTCTATACATCTTTGTGAACATGATAATTTCCATAGGAACAAATTTTAGAAGTAGAATTACTCAGGGAAAAGGTTTTTGATGTGGTTTTTGATATTGTTTTAGAAAGGTTATAATAATGTACAGTCCAACCTGCAGGATGTGAGACAATGCCAATAACAGGTATCATCTTTTTGGATCTGTACTTTGACTACATTCATGAACATTTTAAACATTTAAATATTTTAATCCATCTAGAGCATGTGAATAACATAAGGAACGAACAGAACTTAATTGTTCTCACTTGGCTATTCAGCCTGTTTATTACTTCATTTATTAATTCATTCAATAAATATTTATTGAGTCCCTATTGATATGTCAGGGACTGTTTCCAAGCTCTGTGGGGATAGAGTCACCATGACAGACAAGGTTCTTCCTTTGTAGTGGAGGGAAGCAGACAATAAACAGACCAACAAATAAATGAATAGATAAATACATATTAGCTAGTGAGAAGTGCTTTGCAAAAACTTAAAACAGAGAATTTTGGTGAAGGATTGAATGACCCCTAAAGGGAAGACCTCTCAATGGGTTATCTTGGGTTGACATGTGAACAATAAGTAGGAGTTCTTCCTCTAGATTTTGTGAAAATCTAGAGGAACAGATGCCCTCAGCATGTCTGAGAATATACTGAGATGTGGGTAGGGAGGTAGGGAAGGGCCAAATCATGGTGCTTCCTAATCCAGGGTGAAGAGCTGTGGATGGCAGTCAGTGGAGAGACTGAATGGGTGGCATTCTGGTCTGGTTTCCCCGGGAAGGGAGCAAGAATGGGAGAACACTTAGTAGGTTATTGGGATACTTGTCTCAGCTCCATTGGTTGAAAAATCTACTCTTCCCTATTTATTTAAATGTATCTTTTGGTTCTGTTTCTGGACTTTTTGCCCAATTTCATTGATCAGTTTTTCCTTTTGACTAAGTGCACACTGTTCTAATTACTGTAGCTGTAACTGTAGCAAATATTTATATATCTGTTAGTGTTGGTCCCACCAATTATTTACCCTTTTTGAATACTTCTAATGCATTTGTTCTCCGGGTATACTTTAGAGTCATTCTACCTCATCTGAAAAATTGAATACATTAGCATTCTCATAGAAATTACATTACATTAATGGATTTACTAAGGTGTATTAGCATCTTCACAGTGTTGTGTTTTACTGTCCCAAAATGTTTTCTCTCTCTTTCCATCCCTCCCTCTTTCTTCTTTTTCTGACCTCAGCCCCTCCACTTATGTCTTACTTCCTGAATTTATGAGATTTATCCTCTCTCCTTTTTGTTTTCAATTCCCTAAATTATGAAATTAAACTAAGGAGTCTACATATATTATTCTTATTGTTGCTAACATCAAAGAATTATTTTAATGTTATATTATAAATCTAGTATTTGCTGCATAAAGAGACTTTATGTCTGTATTTATCCAATAGCAGCCCACTTAATCATCTACTTACTAGTTATAATCACCTCTCTTACAATGATGATTTTGACCTCCTGCCATTCATTTTGTCTAGTTGATCAATAACAAATATGTTTCTGACATTTATTCTGGTATGTAACTCTTTTCCTCCCCTCCACAGGTCTTGGGCTTGCCTTCAACTTGAATCCGGCTCTGACGATGATTGGCAAGTATTTCTACAAGAGGCGACCATTGGCAAATGGACTGGCCATGGCAGGCAGCCCTGTGTTCCTCTCTACCCTGGCCCCCCTCAATCAGGCTTTCTTCGGTATCTTTGGCTGGAGAGGAAGCTTCCTAATTCTTGGGGGCCTCCTACTAAACTGCTGTGTAGCTGGTGCCCTGATGCGACCAATAGGGCCCCCACCAATGAATGCAGGGAAAGACAGGTCTAAAGAATCCCTTCAGGATGCTGGAAGATCTGATGTAGAAAAGGGGACAAATAATGCAAGTACAGATTTTAATGGCAGAAACCCCAAAGACAAGAAACAATCAGTTTTTCAAAGAGTTAACAAAGTTATAGACTTATCCCTGTTTACCCACAGAGGCTTTCTACTATACCTCTCTGGGAATGTGGTGATGGCTTTTGGGCTGGCTACTCCTTTAGTCTTTCTTAGTAATTATGGCAAGAGTAAACATTACTCTAGTGAGAAGGCTGCCTTCCTTCTTTCCATTCTGTCTTTTGTTGATATTGTAGCCAGACCTTCTATGGGACTTGTAGCCAACACAAAGTGGATAAGACCTCGAGTTCAGTACTTTTTTGCTGCTTCTATTATTGCAAATGGAGTGTGTCATCTGCTAGCACCTTTATCCTCCAGCTACATTGGGTTCTGTGTCTATGCGGGATTCCTTGGATTTGCATTTGGGTGGTTTAGCTCCGTATTATTCGAAACACTGATGGACCTTGTTGGACCCCAGAGGTTCTCCAGCGCTGTGGGATTGGTGACCATTGTGGAATGCTGTCCTGTCCTCTTGGGGCCGCCACTTTTAGGTATAGTATGCCTTACTACCTCTTTGGTCCTCTTAACATAAAACAGGCATAGAAAATTGGGAAGGTGATAAAAAGCAGAGATTAGTGAGCCTCTGGGCGGCAGAGAGCAAGCATGTCTCTTTTTTTTTCCTTTTTCTTTTTTTATGAGTAGGCTCCATGCCCAGTGTGCAGCCCAAGGAAGGTCTTGAACTCACGACCCTGAGAACAAGACCTGAGCTGAGATCAAGAGTCAGACACTTAACCAACTGAGCCACACAGGCACCCCAATATTTCTCATCTCTGTGGCCTCAGTGTTGGCACAATGCTTGGAACAGCATAATTCCTCAGATACTTACAGAATCGAATTACATTGAACCATCAAGCTGAAAGGAGAGTGAAAACAATTACAAACTTAAACATTCATTAAGATAAACTTTTCTGATTATAAAACTAATGTGTATTATAGAAAAACATATAATATACACTCTACCTTTAAAATACTTTGGTAATTTCATTTTAATTGTGGAATTTATCATAGTAGTAATATTTAAAATAATAATAAGAGTTACCAGGGGAGGGCTCACAGTGTACCAGGGACTGTCTAGATAATTTCATATACCCTCTCATAGCTCACAAGTCTATAAGTTAAGACTGTTAATGTCCCCTCTTTATCAACGAAGAAACAGAGGCTTTTAAAAGTGAAATAACTTGCCCAAGTTCACACAACAAGTAAGTGACCATAAAACTTGATGGATTATTCTCTGAGAGTACCAAATTGTTTACAATTTAAAACAATTTTTTTAACGTTTATTCATTTTTGAGAGAGAGAGAGGGAGAGAGCGCACATGCCAGCACGTGAGTGGGGGGAGATGTGGGGGTGGGCCAGGGGACACAGAATCCGAAGCAGGCTCCAGGCTCTGAGCTGTCAACACAGAGTCCAACATGGGGCTCAAACCCACAAACTGCGAGATCATGACCTGAGCCGAAGTTGGATGCTTAACCAACTGAGCCACCCAGGCACCCCTAAAATTACTATTAATGTAAAATGCAGTAGTAATTGGGACTTCCTCTGAATATGACTCATGCTTTTTAGATTATGCATTATAAGTAAGGAAGGATTCATAAAAGAAAATCCACTACTGATTTTTCTAGACTCCCAGTACTCATTCCTCCCTATATCCAATGAGAGTCCAAGTCCTATAAATTTCTAAATCTGTAAGCTCCTAAATCTCTCTCTAGTTGGCCCACTTTTTCTGTCACAACACCACCCCATCCACAGTTCCTGTCCCCTATCTGGGTTGCTCCAGCAGCCTCCAGACTGGTCTACCCATATCCACTCTAGCCAGCCTACAATCTGTTTTCTACTCTGCAGGCAAATACAAACTCGATATTCCAGCTGATGAGATCTTTCCAGTTGCTTCCCATTGTTCTTGGGGTGGAGAGCAAATTCCCTTGTGGCCTACAAGGCGCCCCCCAGCCTGGCTTCCAATCTCTCCAGCCTCATTTCCTGTCACTCACCTTTTGTTCTCTCTGCTCCAACAGCCCCGCCCTTCCTCCTTCCCCTCTCACACCCCAGCTTCCTACCACCTGCCTTTGCACTTGCTGTGCTCTGGCCTCATCCTTCTCCCATCCCCTCCTCCTAGATGGGTCCCATCCTCCTCTAGGTCCCTGCTTCATTTACACTGTAAGAGAAGCTTTCCTGACCCTGCTTGCTGCTCCCAACCCCCTATTTTCTGCTTTCAAACACTCCTTGTCACGGCTTGTATAATTATTTGATTAACATTTCTCTTCTCCACTGAACTGTGGATGTTCTCTCCTCTGCTCTCCCTTATCCTCAGGGCCAGCAGCCCGGTGCCGAGTGTATGCGTCAGCCCGATAAATATTGCTGAATGAACGATGTCCTGAGTTAGAAAAGCATATGGAATCATATTTGAATTGGTTGTATTAAGTCCTCTTGGGTGTTTATTCCTTAACTAACCAATTGGGTGAGATGCTAATAAATTTTACTATAACAAGGATTTCATGGCCAAAACATTTTTGGAAACCCCAAGTTTGATAGATTACCAGAGGACCTTGCAAAGCCTATTTAATATGCACATGGTGAATCTTTATCAGAAAAGAATATGTTATGCCATTCCCTAAGTTTGACTTTGGGAACACTCAGGAGGTTACAGGTGCAGCTTCAGTGTCAGACTTCCTGGATTAAAAGCCATGTTATTTCACTTATGAGCTCTGTGACCTTGGGCGAGTTACTTAAGGTCTCTGTACTTCAGTTTGTACATCATACAGCGGGAATGATGACAGAATCTGCCTGTTGTGAGGATTAAGCACTTCGAATGGTGGAAAGGTGTTGCTGTTAATTGTATAGCACAGGCCAAGTGTTCACAGGGACCGCTCTTTGGGAAATGCCGATGTCAGCGAAAGCATTTGGCCAGGAGACTGCAGTTAGCTCTGTGGCCTGGGGCAAGACTCCTAAACCTCTTTTGAGCAACAAATTTTTCCACTGTGAATCCAGAGAATTGATTCTAGATGATCTGTAGGTCTTTCCTGGCTCAAATTTGGAAAGATTTCGTTATTTTCAAGTTGCTAAAAATAACAAAATATGCAAGGCCATCTAAAACCCAAGTGTGACATAAAAGATGAGATAATTTTTAGCAGTTCTTTTTTTAGACTAATTTGTCATTTATGGGCTCTTTGAGGATTGGTTGACATCTTTCTGAGTAGATCCTTCAGCTTCATTTGGGAAAGGTATACTTGTTCACTTTTGCCCACATAACTGTGTTTTGGATATCTTCAGGTCGTCTGAATGACATCTATGGAGACTACAAATACACATACTGGGCGTGTGGTGTGATCCTAATTATCGCAGGCATCTATCTCTTCATTGGCATGGGCATCAATTATCGGCTTGTGGCGAAAGAACAGAAAGCAGAGAAGCAGCAGAAAAAGGAAGGTAAAGAGAAGCCAAAAGAAGTTATTAAAGCAGCAGACTCTAGAGGATAGAGAGGCATATAAGGCCCCAAAGAGAAGAAACATCCAGTCTGAACCATGGATAACCAGAGAAGCTTTGGACTAAAAACACCTGAAAAATTCTACTGAATCTTGTTCTATTGGCACTGCTCACCACAGCCAGTGGACATTTGTGTGGAAGTCATACCAGGTACCCACTGATGGAATTTTTGTTTCATTCCCTCACAGCAGTCATAATGTATATGTCACATCCTTTGGGGCCAGGGGATTTACAGAAGATAACAGATGAAAATGCTTTTATTTGAAGTCATTTTTGTTAAGATATACTTTACATACAATAATTAATCTCTTTTATAAGACTCAAGTTTGATGAATTTTGACAAGGCATCTATATAAATAACTACCTCCCCAATACAGAACATTTCAGACAGCCAAAGTAATTCCCTCTTGCCCCTCTGCAGTCCATTCTTTCCCTTCCCTACATCCCTGGCAACCACTGGTCTTATTTCTGTCCCCTATAGTTTTGCCTTTTCCAGAAGGTAGTAAATGAAATCACATAGTATGTAGCTAGCATAATAAGAAATATATATTTCATCTTTGTCCCTAGTTTCTGGTACAGAGCTCCTAAAACCCTTGGATTTCTGGGTGATGAGTGTTTTCTGCATTCTAGTTAGATAACTGGTGTCTAGAACCCCCTAGATAGCTTCAAGATAGGGACTGGTCTCCAAAAAGACCAAGGCTTTGATCAGAGGGTTGGGACTTTCAGCCCCTCTCCCACGACCTCTGGGGAAAGGGGAGGGGCTGGAAGTTAAGTTCAATTACTAACAGCCAGTGATTTAATCAACCATGCCTACACAGTGAAACCTCCATAAAAACTCCTAAACTGCAAGGCTTAGAGAGCTCCCTGGTTGGTGAATACATTGACGGGCTGGTGTTCGGAGGGTAAGATGCTCGGACAAGACACGGAAGCTCCACGCCACGCCTCCCCACCATACCTCATCCATTGCGTCCTATGCATCTCTTTCATTTGGCTGTTCCTGAGTCGTCTCCTTTATAATATATCAATAAACGTAAGCAAAGTGTTTCCCTGAGTTCTGTGATCCATGCTAGCAAATTACCAAACCTGAGAAAAGAGTTGTGGGAACTCCCAACTTACAGCTAGTGGGTCAGAGGTACAGGTAAACAACCTGGGACTTGTGGCTGGAATCTGAAATAAGGACAGCCTTGTGGGACTGAGGCTTTAAACCTGTGGAATTGGACACTAACTCTAGGTACTTAGTGTCAGCATTGAATCGAACTGTAGGACCTAGGTTAGTCTGGAGAGTTGTTGGAAAAATGGTCATTGTGGAAAAAATTGAATGTCAGAAGTGTTGTAACAGAGTAACCTTCTATGTCTGGCTTCTTTACCTAACATAACGTTTTATGACTCATCCATTTCATTGCATTTATACATAGTTTGCTGCTTTTTATTGCTGAGTAACATTTCTTGGTGTGAATGTACCATAATTTGGATATCTGTTCACCAGTTGATGGACTTCAGTTTTTTCCACTTTTTGGCTATTATAACTAAAGTTTCTATAAGCATTCACACAGAGGTCTGTGTAGACATATGCTTTCATTTCTCTTGAGAAAATGCCCAGCATTGGGGTTGCTGGGTCATGTAGCAAGTTCATGTTTAACTTTTAAGAAACTCAAACTATTGTTGAATTGGCCAAACCATTTTGTAATCCAACTAGCAAAGTTTGAGAGATCTAGTTATTCTGCATCCTTGTCAGCACCTGGCATTGTCAGGCTTTTTGCTTTTAATTTCTCCTACAACTGATGATGTTGGCCATATTTTCTTCTTCTTTTTTTTTTTAATATTTTTAATGTTTATTTATTTTTGAGAGAGAGACAGAGCACGAGCAGGGGAGGGGCAGAAAGAAAGGAGACACAGAATCCGAAGCAGGCTCCAGGCTCCAAGCCATCAGCACAGAGCCTGATGTGGGGCTCAAACCCACGAACCATGAGATCATGACCTGAGCCGAAGCCAGACACTTAACTAACTGAGCCACCCAGGCACCCCATTATTGACCATATATTCATGTGCTCGGTCATCTGTATATTTTTAGCAAAGCCTTGTTTTTTAATCCTGACATTTAACAGAGTCTTAAGGCACTTATTTAAGTGCCTTACTTGTTGTGATGTGCACTGGGTGTTATATGTCAATGATGAATCACTAAATTCTACTCCTGAAACTAATATTACACTACATGTTAACTAACTAGAATTTAAGTAAAAAATTGAAACGTCAAAAAAAATTTAGTGCCTTGAATTTTTGTCTTTCAAACTCTTCAGAAAACTTTTCCTGACACATCTGACAGTGAAATGAGCACTATATTTGAAAATCCTTAAATGTGTGGTAATGTATTTAAATAGACGGTTATGCAGTCTAATAGGATGGAAAGATCCTTATGTTGTAAGCATGATACAATGTTAAATGTAAAAAGCACAACACAAACTGGTTAGATCATTATATATAATGTACTTTTATGGGAAAGAGGGGGAAAGGAATACACACAAAATTCCAACCACACTTGTATTAGGATGGTGACTTTTCCTATATTCATTTTCCTTAATGTGAATGTGATAGTTACCCTTTCACTAATAACAGGAATTTTCTACGAAAATAAATCTAATGATTACTATAAGATATTGATTGGTTGGTTGATTAATTGATTGATTGCTTTTTGCTTCCTTAAGGGTTGGATTCTGGCGAAAGGGAGGTAAATGTGACATTGAACTTAAAAACACAAAACACAAATAGCCTCAAGTCATGAGGCTATTTTGCTGGTACAGGACAGAAGCTATGGCATGTAGAGAGTCCACAGTCTGTCAGCCACCAGTGCCTTCTTGGAGATAGTGCTCTTTGGGGCAGTATTCCTGTAGTTTCCCTTCTAATCATCATTCATCTTCAAGTGAATGTTCATCTCAGGAAGCCTGAGCAATCAGCACTTAACATGTCACAGGGTTACAGTTGTTCTAGAACATCATTTACTGAGATCAGCATTAGAAAAAACACAGTGTTACAAAAAGGGTAATATTGGTCAAAGGAGGAAGTTGACCATCGATCTTTACATACATTCATTCAACAGATATTATTTACACTTACCCTGGGCCGGTTCTAAGCACCGTTGTAAGCATTGAAGATTCTTTAGGGAGTAAAGCATAACTCTCTTTCACAGTTCTTCCTTTCTAGTAGGGGAGACAGACAGTGAAAAGTTAAGTCATGAGGAAAACAGCAGTTTAAAGAATAGAACAACTGATATAAGATCAGCCTTCGTTAGCTCATTCATCAAAATAGCATTTTTTGGAGGGGTTCCTGGCTGGCTCAGTTATTTGAGCATATAACTCTTGATCTCAGGGTTGTGAGTTCAAGTCCCATGTTGGGTATGGGAACTACTTTAAAATAATAAAAACTTAAAAACCAGCATTTTTTGGAGTTTCTTCTATGTGCTTTTTGCTGAGCAGAGGAGATAGAACAGTGAACAAAATTTGGTTTCTGGCACCCACAACTTCTCATATAGTGTGGAGGACTGTGTAGGGAGTGCTGTGATGGGGCAGATATAGAAAGGCAGCTATTGGGGCGCCTGGGTGGCTCAGTCGGTTAAGTGTCCGACTCTTGATCTCGACTCCGGTCATGATCTCACAGTTCATGAGTTCAAGTCCCACATGGGGCTCTGCGCCGATGGTGTGGAACCTGCTTGGGATTCCCTCTCTCCCTCTGTCTCTGACCCTCCCCAGCTTGTGCTCTCTCTCTCTCTCTCTCAAAATAAATAAATAAAATTAAAAAAAAAAAAGAAAAAGAAAGGCAGCTATCTCCATCTTGGGAGGACCTAGAAAGTCTAAAAGTGTATGTATATATTTAAGGTTTATTTATTTATATTTTTAGTAATCTCTACACCCTACATGGGGCTTGAGCTCACAATACTGAGATCAAGAGTCACATGCTCCACCAACTGAGCCAGCCAGGTGCCCCCGTTCATTGATTTTGTTTCTTAAATTCCAAATATGAGTGAAGTCTTTCTCTGACTTATCTCACGTAGCATTATACTCTCTAGATCCATGTGTCATTGCAAATGGCAAGATTTCATTCTTTTTATGGCTAAGTAATATTCCATTGTGTTCTTTATCCATTTATCTATCAATGGACACTTGGGTTGCTTCCAAATTTGGCTTTTGTAGATAATACTACAATAAACGCAGGGGTCTGGAATATATCTTTTTGAATTAGTGTTTTCATATTCTTTAAGTAAATACCCAGTGGTGGAATTATTGGTTCATACAGTAATTCTATTTTTAATTTTGTGAAGAAACTCCATACTGTTTTCCATAGTGGCTAAACCAGTTTGCATTCTCACCAACAGTGCACAAGTGTTCCCTTTTCTCCAAATCTTCGCTAACACTTCTTTCTTGTGTTTTCAATTACAGCTATTCTGACAGATGTGAGGTGACATCTCATTGTGGTTTTGATTGGCATTTCCCTGATGATTACAGTTGTTGAACATCTTTTTATGTGTCTTTTGGCCACCTGTATGTCTTCTTCGGAGAAATATCTGTTCATATCTTCTGCTTTTTAAATTGGATTATTTGGGCTTTTTTTTTGGTGTTGAGTGGTGTAAGTTCTTTATATATTTTGGATACTAGTCCATTATCATAAATATCATTTGCGAATATCTTCTCCCATTTGATAAGTTTGTCTTTTTGTTTTGTTGACTCTTTCTTTTGCTGTGCAGCTTTTTATTTTGATGTAGTCCCAATAGTTTATTTTTGTTTTTGTTTCTCTTGCCTCAGGAGACATATCTAGATGTCAGAGAAATTACTGCCTGTGCTTTCTTCTAGGATTTTTATGATTTCAGGTCTTGTATTTAGGTCTTTAATCCATTTTGAGTTTACGCTTGTGTATGGTGTAAGAAAGTGCAGTTTCATTCTTTGGCATGGAGCTATCCAGTTCTCCTAACACCATTTGTTGAAGAGATGGTCTTTTTCCCATTGTATATTCTTGCCTCCTTTGTCAAAGATTAATTGACCATATGATCATGGGTTTATTTCTGGGCTCTCTATTCTGTTCCTACAAAGCCCTTTTCATACAGTTTATCATCCAGTCCATGCCAAACCCCAGGGAAGTAGGTAAATTAGAAACAGTGACCCCTTGGGGTGCCTGGGTTCCTCAGTCAGTCAAGTGTTGGACTTTGGCTCAGACCATGGTCTTGAGGTTCATGAGTTTGAGCCCGTGTCAGGTTCTGTGACGACACCTCAGAGCCTGGAGCCTGCTTCAGATTCTGTGTCTCCCTCTCTCTCTGCCCCTCCCCTGCTAGTGCTCTGTCTCTCTCAAAAATAAATAAACATTAAGAAAAAAAAGAAAAGAAAAAAAAGAAACAATGACCCCTCTAAGCACACCTTGATATCCTGGATTGGGTCCTGGAACTAAAAAAGGGCATTAATGGAAAAAGCGGGTCTTTGGTTTAGTTAATAGGACTGTCCAATGTTAACTTGTAAGTTTTGACAAGTATACTAAGATAATGAAAGAGGTTAACATCAGAGGAAGCTGGGTGAAGAGTATCTAGGAATCCTGTACTAATTTTTCTGTAAATCTAAAATTCCAAAATAAAAAGTAGGAAAAAAAAGGTCACAACACTGACTCCCCAGCCTTCATCCTAGCAGTTCATCTACTATCGGAAGAGGGCAAAGCAAGAGCATTACAGCTCAGAGGCTAGAGCCCAAGGCGATGCTGGATGGAAGCTCTGAAAACAAGCAAGAATGGAAGGGGCTGAGCCTTGGGTAGTCCTGAAGGGTGCATGATGGCCAAACCAATCATTTGGGTCCTGCACCAAAAAAGAATAAGAAAATTCCTGGTCCCCAAAGAATTCACAATCTGATTTATAATCCTTTTCCTTGGCATTGGAATTCATAATGTGATTTCTTCACTTGCAGATTTCTTTTGCTAATATTCTTTGCTCTTTCAAGAATTAAAAGAGCTTGCATTTGCTGAGCTTAACTCCAGCTGTGCCCTGGGAGGAAGTGGCAGCAGCCATTAAGAAGCCAGGAGGGGAAGTGGGCTGGGATTACCCCACTCAGTGTGCTAACAGTCTGTGGGTGTATAATTAGGAGAGTTCATCCTGGGGTGTTTCTCTTGTTGCTGTGTTTTGTTCTCTGTGCCCTCCCACCCTTCCTTCTTCCTTCCTTCCTTCCTTCCTTCCTTCCTTCCTTCCTTCCTTATATCCTTCCTTCCTCCTTTTTTTTTTAAGAAAAAAAATTACTGACTGTAATTCTGAATGCTTTTCACATTTGCAGCTGTAGAAACATTTAGTAATACCTGTTGCTCTGTCCTAGAACTGGATAAATTCCAAGTGTTATCTGCTTTCTCAGATGCTAAGGATAAGCATAAGCAAGGAAGATGTGGGCTTACGGGTTGGGGATAGGGAACAGAAGGGGGAGGGGAGTTTTCTGAGCCTTCTACGGATGCCCAGCCTTGGATCTCATTTGTCACTTCCAACCCAACCTCAACACCGCCACTGTCAAAGAATAACCACTAAAGGGTCAAAACATGAGAGTCATATAAATACAGACTGAGAACTCATTCGTGAAGAAACTAGAAGAATGGTAAATTGAGTTCAAAGGAAAATTCAAGAAACTAAATACATTCACTAAAAACCAGAATGCTGGAATAAGGTTAAAACTTCTAGGTACAATAAAACTGTTGCTTTCCACACATTTAGGTTCCTCACCCAGGGCCTTCATTCCTGGGTCTTTATCTGAGGCCTTGGGCAGAGGTCCTCCTCTTGGACACATCTGCCCAGGCATTCCTAGAGGGGAGGAGGGGAAACCATGAAGACACTTTTCCCCACTCCTCAGTCCCCAGGTCTTTCCACAACTAGCCCTTCCTTCTCAACCTTCCCAAACCCCAAAGCCCACCAAACTGCTGGAGCCTTTTGTTTGGGACTCCCTCAACAGTGACGGGGCCCCTCAGGTCTGCACTGATCTACTGACCCCTCCAGAGAATGGAACAGGGAGAGTGGGCGCTTCCTTGGGTTTAGCCTCTTGATTGCAGTCAGTGGTTAAAGGCTTACCTCTTAAATTGATGGCTAGTTGCTTTAATCGGCTACTCTGACACCTGACAGCTCTACTCTCTCTTCTAGCTCAGCTGAGCTCCCAACAGAGTTACATTTTTTACTGGCCAAGAGATCATTTGCATCTCTGCAAGGCCAAAATGCACGTGTGGACACATCACATGCCAGAGCCTGGGGTCTAAACAATAGTAAAAAGACAGCAAAGGTTTATTCTCCTGGATTCTAGAACCTAGAGAATTAAATAATCTGTGGGTGGGTCCATTAGACAAGGCTCCATCCAGTAGGACTTTGAAGGACACATAATCATCCCTTGCCCTATGTCTAAGTTTTAGATAATTTTGTGTAACACTGCCAAAATGAGGTCCTATTGCAACACTGCCGCATAACTGGGGGCTGATCTTGTAGGCATGGCGACTCACAGTCACCAGCTCCCACCGTATCTCCTACAAGTCCTGGGCCAGCTACATTTGCAGCTCCATGCCAAAGGGCGCCAGCTTCCCCTGCTGGCCATCTGGCCCATCAAGAATGGAGGCTGTAAGGGATAGACATGGGTTCTCCATTGTCCTGTGGGGTGGGTGGTGGTTCTTCCCCACATCTCCACTTTTTCTTCCCAACTCCTGCCCCTGCAGGTCTGCCGCAATTCAGACCCACATCGTGCAGACAACCACCTTCCACAAAATTCTTCACCATTCCCACCATTACATAAGGTCTGATTCCTATTTCATATCATTGCTTATTTCATATCATTCTTAGAGATTCTGTTCTTTGCACAACCCTGACTGATACACTCCCCCCAGTTTTTCAACAGCCCCTTTGGGTTCTTCTGTCTCCTCGTGGGCTGGAGTGCAACAGTTATAAAGAGAATGAACCTTAATGTTAAGTTCCAGCTCAGGCTCTTCCCAGCTTTGTGTCTCTAGACAAGTTATTTAGTTTCTGTAAGCCTCAGTTTCTACCTCTGTAAAATGGGAACAACAACAGAACTCCCTTAGAAAGTTGCTGTGGAGGGGCGCCTGGGTGGCTCAGTAGGTTAAGCATCTGACTTCAGATCAGGTCATGATCTCACAGCTCTTAAGTTCGAGCCCCACGTTGGGCTCTGTGCTCACAGCTCAGAGCCTGGAGCCTGTTTTGGATTCTGTGTCTCCCACTCTCTCTGCCCCTCCCCCACTCGCATTCTGTCTCTCTTTCAAAAATAAATAAACATTTAAAAAAATTTAAGAAGGTTGCTGTGGGGATTCAATAAGGTTAATGGCAGTAAAATCCTTAGCACAGTCCCTGACCTAATGTAAGTACTCAATAAATATTCACCATTATCATTACTTCTATCATAAATGGCACTTATCATATCAACTTGCTTTTCTGAACCACCGTTATCACACATACCAGATTGTGAACTTTCTGAGACAATGAACATTGTTTCAGAACGTTGAAGTGAGACATCCTTTATGCCTAGAGGAGTTGGGAGAGGCTCCATGGAAGAGGTGACATTACAGTGGGGCTCTGAATTGCTGGATTGGGATGGGTAGATAAAGAGAAAAATGGGGGCGCCTGGGTGGCTTGGTTGGTTAAGCGTCCGACTTCGGCTCAGGTCATGACCTGACGGTCTGTGAGTTCGAGCCCCGCGTCGGGCTCTGTGCTGACAGCTCAGAGCCTGGAGCCTGTTTCAGATTCTGTGTCTCCCTCTCTCTCTGCCCCTCCCCTGTTCACGCTCTGTCTCTCTGTCTCAAAAATAAACAAACGTTAAAAAAAAAAATTTTTTTTTAAAAGAGAAAAATGGCATTGCTTCCAGAAAATGAAAAACAAAGATGGGATATATAGAGACCATTGATAGAACCAACCAGCCTTTGAAATTGTACAGATTATCGTTATTTTTAAGTTTTATCTATCTATCTATCTATCTATCTATCTATCTATCTATCTATTTAGAGTGCAAGCAGGGGAGGGGCAGAGAGAGAGGGAGAGAAAGAATACCAAGCAGGCTCCATATCGTCAGCAGACAGCCCTACGCGGAGCTTTGAGCAGGATCTCATGAATGATGAGATCATGACCTGAGCAGAAATCAAGAGTCAGAGGCTTAACCACCCGGGCGTTTCTGAAATTGTACAGATTATCTTATCAGAGAAAGCATGCGTAAACAGACTGTGTATCAGGCCCTGGGCTAGGCTAGGAGACTGGAATGTTGAATAGGCTTTCTATATATTGGGGGCAATAAAAGGAAATCAATGCATACAACACAGTGTATGAGGACCCCAAAAGTCCAGGAGCCAAACATCAGGGACTTGAAAGGCAATCAAGGACAGAGTATTTACAAGCTCAGGTCGGCTGAGAGCAGAAAACTGAAGGACATCCCTGTGGGTTTATGGGCTGCCCTGGAGAAGTGAACGAAGCATCTGTGTTCCACTCCACTGGCCGACTCCCCACTCCCCCATTCCCTCCTTCCCTCTCTTTAGGGTGCATGTGGGTTAGTAATGAGCGTGGAGGAAATGTCCTGAGCCCAACTCCCCAGGAATTAAGGCCCTGATTAGAGAAAAGGTAAACAGAGGCTGAAGTAGCACATCTAAAGTGACTGAGAAGAAAATACTATTACATACCTAAAGAAATGGGTTCAAAGGGGAACTAGTCAACAAAGAAAATCCAGGAAAATGTGTTCTACGCTGGAATGTGAATTCCATGAGGCAGGGATTTTGAGTATCTGAAGATTCTATCTCTCATATGCAGTCAAAGGGTGAGGTATCCGGTAGCACTCACCAATATATGTTGAATATAAATACATAATATATATAAATATAAATATATGTTGAATATAAATGAGTGGAGACTCAAGAGATGGACCTCCTGGGGGCAGGTGGTGCTCAGATGTAGTCAGCCAAAGAAGAGTCATTTAAGCATTGCAAGCATCAATCAACAACTTTGATTTACTTTTCTCCCCACCCCACAGCAATTGCCTTACCTCCCCCACCCATAGTTCTCTCAGACAAGAAAGAGAGAATGTCCAGTATGTGAGGACATTCCAGCCCAGATGGTTGATACTCTCCTGCAAGAATTCACCTCTAGGAGACCTGGTGTATAAATGATCAGCATCCGTCAGGCTCCAGGCTCCATTCAACCCTGGGATACCGACAAGACCGAACCACTGTAAGTTCACCAAGGTGGTGCCACCCACGTTAGCCCCCTACCCACGGGCCTGGTGGCACCTCCACCGTACCATCTGCCTCTTTTGATGTTGCACCCATCACTGAAGTGTTTCTCCAAACACTGCTGATCTGCCCCAACCACGGGAGGTGACCGATGTGGTACCCACACAGCCTGGCTCTCTCAGCAGCCTCCCTGCCCCACACATCCTAGATGAGTCAGCCCCAACCTCTGGGAGGGTCCCCTGGAACTGGCCCCACTTATGCTGCCTTCTCAGGACCTGCTCAGAACCTGCCAAGGCAGTGAGCCCAACCCCCTCTGGCCTACAACCCCGCCCAGCCACCTCCAGGCACACCACAATGCATTTCCACCCAGGCAAGGGGGTGTGGTGGCCCTGGGCTCAGAGACACCTGGCTTCAGACCCTGGCTCTCACTCTCTGGCTGTGGGGCTCTGAGAAGGTCACTTCACACCTCTGTGCCTCAGTTCCCTCCATCTGTAAAACAAGGGTAATAAGAATGGTTCTATCAGCTGGACTTCGGGCAGGAAATTGGAACCCTTGAGGTATTTTGAGCAGAAAGTGACTAGTACAGGGGGTTGGGTGCTCATGGGATGGTTGGAGTGGCTGGATGGGGGAGGGGAGGAAGGGAGGCTGAGGCTTGAGAGGATCTGCTCCCCTGGCCTGAGCAGCAAAGGCAGGTGGGCGTCTGGAGCTTGCCTCGGGCACTCCATGTTAGGGGACACGCCAACATGGCCGTGATCCGGGGAGCAGGCAGGGCCTCCTCCACCAGGGGTGACCGCACCCTGGACACCAGTGCAGGAAAGGATGTATGTCTGCACGAGCCTCCCTGTCAGAAGGGAGCGGCCAAGGCACAGGAAGGCGGCCTCTGGCTCCTTCCACCTTCAAGTCCCACGTGAGGGTCTCAGCGCTGGCTCACTATAGGCACCCACCACTCTGGAAGGAGGCAGTCTGGGAAATGGAGCTTTATTTAGCTTTCTACCTGCAAAGGACAGGAAATAGGTGAGACCGGGTCCCTCAGCCCCATGAGGATCAAGCACCTTTAAGCCTGGAGAGCGCTCACCACTCCAGGTACACAGCACTTGCTGGCTGGAGGCGGCTCTGGTGAGGCTCCTGTGGTGACGGCTACATGGCTGCTGGGTGGCTGCCAGGTGGCAGCTCAGGGCTAGGCCCAAGGAGATACACCCGCAAACAAGACAGGGCCTGACCCTGAAGATGCGATGGCCCTCCAGGGGCAGCAGAGACTGGAATCATCAAAGAAAGTGATTGGTGTAACCGTGTGTGTGAAAAGCCTGGGGTCACAGGGAGCTGAGAGCACAGGGGGCCCACCTGGGCCAGTCTGGGGGTGAGGCGGCACACCTGGTGGAGCAGGGACACTTGTAAGTCTGGGAACCCAGCCTGGGGTGGTGTTCACAGAACAGAAACAGAGTTCATAGAAAGCCCTTTGCCTCCCATCAGCTTAAGGCCGGCATGTAATTCAAGTCTCCAGTATTTCTAAGTGTTAGAGTCAGGCGTAAAGAAGGGTAAAGATAGGAGTCAGAGGCTAAAAAATTTTAACAAAGGCTTTATTTGGGAACTAAGATCTCGGGCGAGGTTCCGTGACTCAGGGAGAGAAAGAGGAGTCAGGGAAGTCGCCCCCAGGTGTGGTGGGGTGGGGTTTTTAAGCTGCAGCTGTTCCGGGTTTAGGTCCCGGTGGGCCTTTTTCGCGTCAGGTCGTGCTGTCGCTCGGTGATTGGTTGACCTCCAGTTCCTTCTGGTGTGCCGCTAGGGGCTTTTCATTGGGTTGCGCAGGCCAGATGGCCGTCACTCTACTGTGGTTCCAAGGACATCCTAACAATAAGCATTTACAGTGTACGAGAAACCAAGGAGACTTCTCCCAGTCACACCAATGGGAGAGATGTTTTCCTGATGACCTTTGAAGGTCTACAGCTGAGGCAGAAGGTGAGTGGGCAGGGGAAGATGGGAAAAACTGCTGACAATTTAAATGGCACCCTGGCCCTCTCTCCTCCGCAGCGTGCAGCTCTGAGACTCCCCACCAGCTTGGCCCTGCACTGGCCCCACACACACACACACACACACACCACAAACCTCCCTCCGTGCTGGCAGCCCTGATACAAATGCACAGGAATTTCCTCCTCAGGCCTGAAGGCAGGCCGTACGTCCAGTTGCCAGGGGAACCTCACACTGACCTTCTTCGAGGGTGACCACACGAAGAACCCGGAGAGGGGGGGCTGTCGGGGGGCAAGCAGGTCCTCCCCTCTCTACTCATCCCCCTCTCCCCCCAGAAGGCTCCCTCCCCGGCTTTCCTCCAGTCCAGAACCCCAAGCTGGATGTGGCAGCGCGGGGCGCCCTCCTGTGGGCAGGCGCGGTGCTGCAGCTACCCCCCCCCCCACCCGCCCGCGGCCTCCCGCTCCTACGCCGCGCCCGCCCCCCCCACCCCCAGCAGAGTCCTGTGCCCGGGGGGCCTTGCTCACTGCCCCCGTGGGCCTGCGCCCAAGCTACCGTCTGTCCGTCTCTTAACCTTTTCCTATTTTGAAATTCAAGATTCATGCATATCAAATAGTGTATTCGTTATCTAACCCCGTAGAACCAATTACCTCTAAAATGTAGCAGTTTAAAATGCCAAACACTCAGGGGGCCTGGGGGGCTCAGTCCATTAAGAGTCCCACTTAGGCTTAGGTCATGAACTCAGGATTCCTGAGTTAGAGCCCCACATCCGGCTTTTTGCTGTCAGCACCCGAGCCCACTTGGGATCCTCTGTCCCCCTCTCTCTTGCCCTCCCCCACTAGCTCTCTCTCTCTCTCAAACATCATAAACATAAACATAAACAAGTAAATAAAATACCAAACACTCAGATCCCCTTACTGAGGGGAAGGAATCCAGGAGTAGCTTACCTGGGTGGCTCTGGCCTGGGGCTCTCACGCAATTGTCATGGAGAGGTTGGCTAAGACTGCAGTCCTCTGAAAGCTGGGTGGACCTACTTCCAAGCTCATTTGGTGTGGCTGTCTGTCATGCTCAGGAGCCCTTCCTTTCTTGCCACTGGGGCCTCCCCATAAGGCTGCTAGGAACATATTTAGTGGCTTCCCACAGGGCAGATGCTCCCAGAGAAAGAGAGCAAGAGAAACCAAAATAGAAGACAGAGTGTCCATTAGAACCTAATCCTGGCAGTGACATACCAGCAAGTCTGCCATATTCTATTGGTCTCACAGGCCAATCCTGGGACAATGTGAAAGGAAATATGAACTCCAGGAGGCAGTGATCACTGGGGTATTTTTTAGAGGCCAGCTAAATATATTTTTTATTAAAAAGTTTTTCAACAAATTTTTTAAAAATTTTTATTTATTTTTGAGAGAGAGAGACAGAGACAGAGTGTGAGCAGGGAAGGGGCAGAGAGAGAGACACACACAGGATCCGAAGCAGGCTCCAGGATCCAAGGTGTCAGCACATAGCCTGATGCAGGGCTCGAACTCACAAACTGTGAGATCATGACCTGAGCCAAAGTTGGACGCTGAACTGAGACACCCAGGCACCCCAATTTTTTATTTTTTAAAAAATGTTTATTCATTTTGAGAGAGAGAGAGAGAGAGAGAACATGCATGAGCAGGGGGAGAGGCAGAGAAAGGAGAGAGG
The DNA here is from genome assembly GCF_027475565.1 of Acinonyx jubatus. Lineage (NCBI taxonomy): Eukaryota > Metazoa > Chordata > Mammalia > Carnivora > Felidae > Acinonyx > Acinonyx jubatus. The sequence continues at coordinate 94,756,027 of NC_069381.1, read as the reverse complement.
GAATCCCAAGCAGGCTCTGCACTCACAGGGCAGAGCCCTACATGGGGCTCAATGTGGAGCTCAACGTGGGGCTCGATCCCACAAACTGTGAGATCATGATCTGAGCTAAAATCAAAAGTTAGACGCTGAACCAACTGAGCCACCCAGGCGCCCACAAAACATAATTTTTAAATGTTAGTTATAAAACAACATATAGTCAACCCCATGAACCCACCACTCACAGAAGAACCAGGGCATCATCACATTCCCTTTCATCTACCCTCCTGCCTGTCTGTTGTAAGAGGCAATCATCTTAAATGTTGTGTTTATCCTTCTTTGCGTTTGAAAAAGTTTGTCACAAAGGTACATATGTCTAAGCAATGTGTTTGTTTCATTTTGCCTCTTTGATCTTTATAGAAATGATTGGCTGTAGGTGGTCACCTCCTTCCTCCAAGCTCCAAGCTTCTATGACACTCTTCTTTTCCCCCTCTGTTCCCCCACTCGGGAGAGGGTAGCTGCTCCCTGTCTTTTTATTCCGGGTTACCTCCATGTTCTTTATTTACCCATTCTCCTGTGATGGACATTTGGGTTGTTTCCACTCCTTCGCCATTTGACTGTGAGGCTAAGTCCCTTTGGGACAGGTCTCCTGGTACACATGCACAAGTTTTGCACACGCATACCTAAGCATAGGGGCACTGGGTCCCACTATATGCAAACCCTCCATTTCACAAGATAAGGTCAAACTGTTTTCCAAAGTGATTGTGATGAGGGGCCACAAGGCAAGGCACGCACAAGCTAGCAACACCACCCCAGGTGGGATATATGTGACATTCCTCAGGCTCTCCTGGCTGCCCAAGAACAAAGGAGAGAAAACAGATGGTTAACTGATAGAGATCACAGTCCTGCAGGACATGGGTCTCCACCAGTTTACAAATGTGCTTAGTAAATTACAAGAAAAAGGCAATCTTATCAATAGCCTAATCTCCAGAAAACTATGGACTCAGTTTCCTGGAGCCCCTAACATCACCCTCCCCTCCATAGTGATGTGGGAAACAAAGGCAAGAAGGAAATGGCAGGTAACATTCAATTTCCTTGTAACCTGCAGCCCATTGGCAAATACTTAAGGCAAATACAGAGTAGAACACTTCTCCAGGGACCCCCTACCGTCCTAATGTTAATGCCTGGCTAGAGGGAAAACAACCTTAGCTTGACAAGAGCAAGGCCTCGGGTATCTTAGGAATCCTCTTTAGTATATGAAAATCCTTCTGGAGGCCTCCCTTATGCCTTCACCTTCCCCAACTGCATAGTATATACCTAGTCATTCTTCACAGCCCCAGGGTAGCTCTTTTTGCCCATTGGTTCTGTCCTCCTCCTTTAATCAAATCACCTTTTTGCACCAAAGACATCTTCAAGAATTCTTTCTTGGTGGTCAGCTCCGAACCCTCCCACCACTCCAAAACCTCATCAATTGTAACAATTCACCCTGTGGCCTGCAACTTCTACACCCGCTCTGTTGGTGCTGAGGTGTGTGTGGTGGAAAGACGGACTCAGGGGCTGGGATTGGAGGGAGGCCAAGGGGCACAGAGGCTGGCAGTGGGGGAACCCGGAAGCCCACAGACCCCAGCCCAACTCAGCCAGAGAAGTTACAGCCCTATAACATTGTGTTTCTTCATAACAAACATACATTGCTCTTTATTCCCGTTTCTGGCACAGAGCTCCTAAAAAGCCTTGGAATTTCCTAAGCAAGGACAACAAAAGGGTCTTTGGTTATGTTAATGAGGTGACTTTTGGCCTCCACCTAAGGCTGGGAGCTGTTTGCCAGAGGAGCCAGCAGGTGATTCGAGAACTGAAACTTTGAGTCCACCCCAAGCCACCAGGGAGGGGGGGAGGGGCAATCGCCAACGGGGATGATTTAATCAGTCCTGGCTAGGCAATGAGGCCTCCATAAAAATCTAAAGGAACAGGGTTCTGAGAGCTTCAGGGTTGGGGAGCAGGTGAAAATTCCAGCAGAGTGCAATGCCTGGGGAGGGCATGGAAGCGCCACCCCCTTTCCGCCTAGCTTACCCCACGCAGCCCCTCCACCTGGCAGTTCCTGAGTTCTAGCCTTTGACACTAAACTGGTGATCTAGTAAGTAAGAGGTTTCTCTGAGCTCTGTGAGCCCCTCTAGTAAATTAATGGAGCATGAGGAGGAGGTTGCAGAAACCTCTGATTTACAGCCAGTCAGCCAGAAATACAGGTGACAGCCTGGACTTTCAACTCATACCTGAAGGGCAGGGGGAGGTCTTGTAGGACTTGTTAAAAAACAATCAATTGAATAAATCTGAAGATCAAATTGGCTTTATTCAACCCTTCACGAATCGGGAAACATCCCATTAACAGGTAGAAGGGACCTCTGAAGAGCTATACAAAAATGGAGGGCTTTTCTAGGCAGAAGGAGGGGATACCAAGGAAGTTCAAAGTGGGTTACTTCGGGGAATGTTACTTGGCCTTTGGGGAAGGCAGGGGGTCTTATGAACAGATGACCTCCCCAGTACTAACCAGGAAATTCCAGACTGATTGGCTTAAAATTCCTCTCCTGGGGGAGGCTGAAACTGCAATTAGGTTAGGCATTAAGGCTTGTGGGGCTTAGCAAAAGTGACTCCATTTTTGGACCTGTTGTTTCTTTTTAATAGACTGAGCCCTTAACGCTGTGGAATCTGATGCTATCTCTGGGTAGATAGTGACAGAAGTGAGTCAAATTGTAGACGCCCAGCTGGAGTCGGAAATTGCTTGTCCGTGTGGGGAAACCTGTGTGTGCTCATGTGCGCGCGCGCACACACACACACGTGGCATTTCTCTGGCCCCTCCTAAGGAAGTCTCCCTCAGCTGCTTCTGTTGACCCAGGGAAAACCATTTATGCCCTCCTTGTTGTAAGGGTTTCATGCTCTAAGGATTTCATGAAAGTCCTAACAAAGTGGACACTCACTACAGCATCTTTCCTTTCTTCTCCTTGCCTCCCCCTCCCAAACATGCATTTAGAACATGGAAGTAAATAAAAGAAACAAACTCCCAGGCAAATCACATTGCTCTGAACTCCATGATCATTAACAGCATTAATTAATTGTTTACCCACAGAAAGGAAAAGTTAATTACCTAGCATGGAAATTTTAAAAACAAAAAAGGAAACATGCGTTTAAATTTTAATGAGGGCCTCTGCATGGTGGGAATGAAAATGAGCTGGTTTCTCTGGGATCTAATTGTTGGCAATTGAAGTGAGGGTCCTACAGATGCAGACTGAGGCTGGTGCCTGGCTGGACTCAGCAGTGCCCTTGCCTCCGGAGCAGTGATGCTGGGGTGACAGAGGAATAGGCAGGGCAAAGCCACTGATGTACAGCTGGAGGGGCTTTGTTTCTAGTTTTGAAAGGCTCTCTCGCCTCACTCCCTCTTCCCCAGGGCCTGTAGAAGACTCAGGAAGGCTCACAGGGGCACGAGGCTGGGACCCACGACATCAGAAACCTGTTCTCCCTCTCCCCAATCCCCACTCCCAGACAGGATGCCTGGTGGGTCTCACTTTTCACACCATTCTCTTTTCTGTCTTCTACTTTCCAGTACTTGCGACAATCCTGCAGCTACATCAGGGATCACCAAGGTTGGAGCAACCAAAAGAGACCTGGATTCTGAGCATGGCTTTGGCACAGCTAAGCTGTGTGACCTCAGGCAAGTTCCATCATCTCTCTGGGCCCCCATAGCTGTATCTTCTCTGTAGGATAAAGGTATAGGCATTGATATACCTGAGGTCACTTCTAGCCCTCACATTCTCTGTTCTAAGCCCCACATAACAGGTAAGAAAATCGAGGCTGAGTTTGTGGGTGGCATGCTTGGGAGGAAGGCACCTTCCTGTTGCCCTATGGGGACCTGCCTCCTGCCTCCCCTACCCTTAGCTCAACCCAGGAGAGCAAGAGGGTAGTACACCCCCTTCCCTGTCTGCATCCCAGAGAGTATTTAAAGGAGAATACAGTTTTTGGCTCATTTTTCTCATCTGGACCCAGAAGCAGGAAGCTTATCAGTGCTTAATGAAGCCAGGACCAACCCAATTATCAAAGGCACTTGTGTTAATGAGCACCTTTCAGTCCACGCCGGGAGCTAACACAGTCGGAACAAAAAGGGAAGAAAAGCCATTATCTTGATATGTCTGGGCTCCTACCTGGGCTGAGCCCCATGAAGTCATTACGGGCAATTATGGGCTGTGGCCTAGCACAGCACAGTCCCACTTGGTAATGAGGGGGAGCGTGTGGTCCTTGCAAGGCAGAGAGGCTGAGGTCGTCAAATGGGCCACTTCCCATTTTTACTTTGTTTCCATCCCACTTCTTATGAGGGTCCCCACACTGCTCCTTCATTTCGTAGTTCTGGGTTCACCCTCAACAGATTTGTTATCCCGAGTGTCCCTTCATTTAGGGAGAAAAGTCACTGTGCTCTGAGAGTCTATAACCCAAGACTCCAGAAGCCTTACTGAAGAAACTTTCCTAATTTTCCCCCAAGCTCCCTCTGAGCTGATGGTTGTTGAAACGAGGGCGAAGCCACAAAGAGGGAGCACAGTGGTCAGGTTAGGTTTGCAGATGGCTTGGAGGGAAGAAGGAAGTGTATGTTGGGGGGAGAAGGATCTAAGATGACAGGGGGGTGTTTGGGCTGAGCAGCTGGACAGACGGTGGTAGCATTTACTGAGATGAAGAAGACCCAAAGAAAAGCTTGGTCTGAAGAGGGGAAATAAGAAATGATGTTTGGCCGTGTTAAATTGAGGATCCCTATTACAGACATCTCAAATTTGGGATCTAGGGGAAGGTCAGTACTAGAGATAGAGATTTGAGAGTCACCGAATACAAATAAATCCATGAACTGGCTGAAATCTTTAGGGCGAATGTGTACACAGAGAAGTGATGGGCCTTCAGGACTGGACCCTGCATCCAACATTTAGAAGCTGAGCAGAGGGGCACCTGGGTGGCTCAGGCGGTCCGACTCTCCACCTCAGCTCAGGTCCTGATCTCAGGGTTCTGAGTTCAAGCCCCACACTGAGCTTTCACACTGGAGGTGAAGCCTACTTAAAAAAAGAAAAAAGCTGAGCAGAAGAGGAAAAATTGCAAATTGGAATCAACTTCTGAAGCTGGAACGAACTGCCTTTGCCGGTGTGAGGCAGGCAGGTGGTGCTGACAGGAACAGGAAGAGGAAAAGTATACCCACCTTCCTCCACCTTCCAGTCTACTCCTAGTGTCCTCTGTTGGCAGAATCTAGCAGGGTGCTAAATAGCCCGTCAGAAATGTGTTTTTCAAAGTTCTTGTCTCAGCAAGAGGTTTGCGGGTGAGAGACAAGACCTAAGTAACCAGGGCACACATTAGGGCTCTTGCCTGTCGCCTAAGGCCAGTCTGCACAGGGCTTCCTCCCAGACCTACCCTGTGGCCTCTGAGAGGTAAGAGGTAGCTGAGTACAGCAAAGATTAGCGGAAGCAGGCGGCAGCTGAGAGCCGTCATATTGGGGGAAGTAGATCGGTCTATTAGCACTGAGAATGGAACGCCTAGGAACTGGCAGTGTAAGAAACCCACAGAAAAAGCACTTGAAGGAGCTAAGCTGGCGGAGGACGGGAGGAGAGGGTAGAGTAAGGGAGGTCAGCCTTCCCTAGGAGTAAGGATGAGAAACGATTTGGGCTTTCAGCCGTGACTCAGAGAGCTAATGACATCTCTGAAGCCTCCCCCCCACCCCCACATCCATCTCTGGTCAGGGCAGAGAAGGGCGGGGAAAACTTGTTCCTTCCTTCCAAATCCCTTCGGAGTAGGTTCTTAATGGACTTCACCTGGGATGGGACGGGGTGGGAGACTTCCGAGATCTGAGAAGGGGTGGGGAGCCTAGGCAATTCAGTTGTCTGTCTGGAGGGCTCCCCCAATGCCAACGAGTCTTTAACGTAATTTAATGTCCTGAAACCTAACAAGAGAGGTGGGAAGTTTTGCTGTCCTACTAGGTGTGGACTGACTCACTTCTGTCAGCTCATCCTTCAGATTCTTCCCGTGCTCACCATCTGCCAGTCAGGACCACAGCACCAGGGATTTAGACTATCAACCGTCTCCATACGGACAGGCTCTCTGAGGTTAGCCTTCTCAGAGCTCTTGCCACTCAAGGTTTCCTGTGGAGGTCCTAGTGCTTGGTAATTTGAATCCCACTCCCAGTCTGTATGGTCATATAGACTCCTCCACTCTCCCATTTTCCCTGTATGGCCTCAAAAGACTGAAAGCATTTTTTTTCTAATTTAATTTAATTTAATTTTTAGTTAAGTGCTACACCCAGTATGGGACTTGAACTCAGGACCCCAATATCAAGACTTGCATGCTCTGACTGAGCCAGCCAGGTGTCCCAAGACTGAAAGCATTTAAAATGCCTGATTTAGGGACACCTGGGTGGCTCAGTTGGTTGAGCGTCTGACTTCGGCTCAGGTCATGATCTCACAGTTTGTGGGTTCGAGCCCTGCATCAGGCTCTGTGCTGACTGCTTGCTCAGAACCTGGAGCCTGCTTCAGATTCTGTGTCTCCTTCTCTATCTGCCTCTCCCCCGCTCCCGCTTTGTCTCACTCTGTTTCTCAAAAAATAAATGAATGTAAAAAAAATTTTTTTAATGCCTGATTTAAAACGAAGGACCAGAGAAGACATCCTAACATGCTCCCATCTGGCTTCCCATGACCATGTGAGTCTCAAGTCCTTCAGCACATCCAGTGCCAGGCTAAGGACAGGAGTTCTGGCCCCCAAGCAAGGACTCTGGCCACTACGCCATCACATCTTGCACCATATAGCTCCCTACCTTCTGCATACTTGATGCCTTTCCTGGAACTTTCGGCCTGCACTTTCCATCTGATTTGTGCAAAAACAAACCCGATAGAACCTAGGCTCACCACTGTTTTGGAAGAAAGCCCTGGTGACTATTTAAACTGAAATGCATTAATAGCTCTGAATATTTCATGCCAGGTACATTAGAACAACCAGCATTATTTATTGAAGGCTCATCACTCATCATGGGTATTAATACATTTGCTTCAGAGTGTCAGCCAAGGAAAAATTCACTTTAAGGAGCAAGGTAGGAGGCTTTTGGTCTTTTAGGGACTTTTGCCTAGGAACATAAATCTTGCATGGGTAGAAGGTGTGGCCTAGGGGTGCTTTCCAACCCTACTCAGGCTTCTGTCATAACTTCTGGAAGGCTCATCAGAAAAGCTTTAAGCCACCATGTGAGTAAGAGTCCTGCCATCATATCCTGGACCAAAACCAGGCGGGGCTGTGCCACAGCTTTCTCCAGCAGATATTAATTCCCCAGCGTCTGACGTGGAGCCCAATGTCTGGTTCTTCTGGTTTTCTACAGAGGATAATAAGGAAGTAAATGGGCTTAATTGATTAGAGAGGGATTTGGTTGGTATGAGAGAGGAACTCACAGCAAAGAGCAGTTCTGTGTTCTGCTGCTGGACTTCTGTTTCCGTCACGTTGAGTCTCTGACACTGCTACCCTTAGCCTGTGCCCTCAAACTCACCAGTCAGAGTCTGCCCAAGAAACAAATCATTCTAGCTATTTTAAACACAAAAAATTTAATCCAGAGAATTAGGCACTTTTAAACTTGTTGGAAGGGCCGGAGGGGTGGGCTCTAGGCTGAGCCTCTAGGGGTAGATCACGGAATTTCACCCAGCAGAATGACCAGCCTCCCCTTATCTTTCCCTTATTTTTTGGTCAAACTGATGTTAATTTACTGCTAAAGAAATTAAGAAACTGTAAAGGAAATATATTTAGATACTAAATCAATGTAAAAAATTTTAGTTGTATTTAAACTTGTGTGGAGGGGGTGAACCTGGGTGGCTCAGTAGGTTGGGTGTCGGACTGGCTGAGGTCATGATCTCACGGTTTGTGAGTTCGAGCCCCACATCGGGCTCTGTGCTGATGGCTCAGAGCCTGCTTTGGATTCTGTGTCTCCCTTTCTTTCTGCCCCTCCCCTGCTCATGCTCTGTGTCTCTCTGTCTCTCCAAAATGAATAAACGTTAAAAAAATTTTTTTTAAAGAAAGGGGGCCTTGCTATTGTATGTAGACGGGAGCTCGAGGTCACGTGTGCGCCTTAAGGAAACATGCCTAGACATACATTGTATGTTCTGTAAATGAGACTTGTGCTCCTCCTGGGATGGAGATTTTATTAAGACAATGAGGTAAAGGTGACTGTTAGTCACTCCTTGGGTCTCTCCGCAGTCCATCCGCGCAGGCGTGAGTTGGGGGTTAAGTTGAAACTGGTCTGGGTGGTCTGGGCCACTGTAGCTCTTAGTCCGGGCAGTCGATAATACTCAAGGGGCAGTTTCAGTTTGCATCGTGGAATGTGATGCCCCTGGGTCTTAAGGGAGAATGTGGGACAAAGGTTGGTGGCTACAAGCAGGTGGGTAGTGAAGGTCAGGTCTTGGGAGTCCAGCTGGTGACAGGTCCACTCACCCAACTTCCATCCACCAGGAGCGATTTTCCTCTTAGCCCCTCTGTGAATCCTTCAGTACCCAACACACAAACTCTCTCTCCCTCTCTTTCACCCACATACACACACACACACACACACACACACACACACACACACACACACACACCCCTGTCTCAAAAGCTCCCAGCTCCACTCTTCTCACTTCCACACCTCCCTCCAGGTGTTTCTCTCCTTTTTCCTTAAATGCATTGGGGGCATTGGAGTTAGGAGGGAAAATGATATAAATGGCAAGGACCCAAAGCCAATTTGTTTTAATGCTAATGAAGCGTGTGCCAAAATGTATTCTTTTTGCATACTTTACTTTGAAATGCAAATTTTTACAAGTACTGTTAGCCACCATCTCCCTAATCTCCTGGGGTTAAAGGGCAAAGGAGAGAAAATTACTTGAAAACTCATTTGCCAACTCTCTTCTGAAGCAGAGAAACCTCTGCCACTCCTGGAGAGGGGGGTTGTCTTCTGCTCCCCAGAGTGAAGTCCCAGAGTTCACACTAAAGTGAACATGTTACCTTCACAGCCTACGGCCCTCAGATTGCTACCAGCCTGAGGGACAGGTCTAAGAGTCCAAAGGAAAACACAATCACCTTGTTTCAGTTTTATTTTCCTCTCTGTAACCCCAACCGGGACCCCAAAAGAAGAGGGACCAGGGGCAGTCAGTGAAGGGTGTAGGTGAACTACCAAACTGTCCTCAGCAAAGCTGATTTGAACTCCTACAATGTAGGAGCCCAGGCTAACTCATTCACAGCCCCGCACTTCTGTTCCTAACCTTAGATTCATGGGCCCCGCCTTGTAGGCCACAGAAACGTTGCTGGTCTGCCATTCTTTTGTCATGTACCTTCTGAGCAGTCTGACTCCTGGTTAAAAACCTTGTGTGTCTTTTCAGGCCTGACCTGAGGCGATCACAAAGGCTTTACCTAGCAGCTCCCCAGAGAAACTGTCCTCCCCACGCCAGACCTGGCTACAGTCAGTGCATTTGAGTCCCTAAGGGGAACTGCAGTCAAGGGCATGGTTTGGAGGACGAGGGGCCCTGGACATCATGTTCTCCCCCATATTCACATTCCTCCCCCAGCGCCTTCATTCCTACGTCGCTTTACCTGAGGCCCTGAGCCGGGGTTTCTGCCCAGAAGGTGGGAGGGGAATCTGGAAGACACTTTTCCCTACTCTGACTCAGTGCTCAAAAGTTTTCCACCCCAACACTTCCTTTTCACTCCCCTCTCCAACCTGTGTCCATAAAACTTCCAAAGCCTCTTGAATTGTTTGTTGAGTGAGACCACCCCTCATCTGTGTTGATCCATTTGACCTTCAGCTCGTGGGGAAAATGGAACAAAGAGAGTTGGTGCTTCCTCGGTTTGAGCCTCTGGTTTATACCATTACACTAAGCAGTGAGAAGCTTAACTCATTTATGGCTGGTTGCTTTCATCCACTACTCAACACCTGACAGCTCATCTCTCTCTCCCCTCCAGCTCAGCTGAGCTCTTAACACCTTCTCTTGCTGTCATCATTTCTATTAGACTAGGAGGTCCTAAAAGTCAAAACTACGTTTTTCCTGAGAATAACCGGTAACTTGTTTTTAGCATTTGCTGTATCCCAGACACAATGCTATGCACTTTGTATGCATTAGCTTGGCCAATTCTCACCACAGTTGCCTTTATGATTGATAATTGTGTGCCAAACACACTCTTTCTTTCTTAAGATGGAAAAATTGTGGCTTAAAGACATGAAGCGACTTGCCCAACATCCCATGGCTCATAAGTGGTGGAGTGGGAATCAGAACGCAGGTCTGTGTGATCTAGGGTCTGAGCCCTTTCCTGCTCTGCTCCCAGGCACCTCTACGCCTGGCACTTGCCTGAACTAGCATGCAGCAGGGCACCAATAAATGCTTCTTGTATGAATAATTCTCAAGTCTCCATTTCTGCCCTAATTGCTCATTCCTATGCTTTTTTAGCATTAATGCAGGACATTTCAGTTAGCTGCCCCAAGGCCACTTCTGTTTAACACGCCCAACACTGAGTTAATCATCTCCTCCGTCTAAAAGTCCCTTCTTCCCAACAGCTCCATTTCTCCTCATATGCCTCCATTTTCCAGTCCCCAGGCTCACAACTCTATTATCGTGTTGTACACATCACTCCGCAACCACCCCCTAGCCCCGCCCACCCCAGCCCATACCTAATCTGATCCCAAGTTTGATCGCTTCTCCTCTTTGAGGCAACTCTTAGATCTCCATCTTCCCACTTCTCTGAAACCACTTTGGCCTCAGCTCTCCCCACCTGGGCTGATGATCAGTACAACTTCCAGTCTCGGCATCATTCCCCGAGGCTACTTCTCCCTTTGGCTTCTTGGATCCTTAACCTCACACTTCCCGAAGTCACAGAGCCTGAAGATGGGCCATATGGAATTGCATTTTATGATAAAATAACAGGTTCGTTTAGGCCTTGGGTTTGAATGAAGTTGGGGTCTGTGTTTTGTTGAGGAAAGGAGATTGGTAGTTTTGTGTCATCAGAAATCGATATGAATTGATGCCCTCCAGAACGTCTCATGCTATGAGGAGCATGTGCCTCCCAGATGGCAGCTGTCAGTCTGTCACCATTTGCTCCAAAAATCCAGTTCCCATTGTTATGAACAAACGAACAAAAATACCTGTTTCTGAGAACAATAACATATGTTTATTAGGCTTACTGCACTTATTATAGTTGTAATTCATGGCGAGTTTTCTAGGCACAAAAAACTGCCTACGATAAGTGTTACCATGGCTTTAAACTATAAATAGAAATAATCCTATTAGTAATTGAAAATTATGAAAAATACTGGTAAGAATCGAGTTTGCTGCTACTGGGACAACAAAACAAAGAATTTAAAAGGCAATGCCTTTGGCTGATTGAATCAGGAATTACTGGGCAATTAGATTTGGGAAGTGGGGTGTAACCACCCTGTCATCGTTAAGATATCCCGACCTCCCAACCCCGGGCCACTATCAGTCCCAACCACCAGAGGGACCCCATCAGTGTTGGAGCCAGGCCACATGGAGGGGGTGGAGGGAAGGCCTGCAAGTGGGGTCCAGGGAGGAAAGCATACCTGTGCACTTCTCTGGGCCCTAAAACCAAGGTCTCCATTAGCCCCAGGTCTTGCCTTTCCTCTCCTAAGATCGGATCTGGTATAGGCATTTTAAAGACTGTATCTGTCAAGATATATGGAGCCTGTGCAGACTATTGTGAAAGTTTGCACAAATCTGATTATGTCCCCAGTGAACCAAATTACAGTAAATTCTTCCAGCAAGATTAGCATCAGATACATTTGCTGAATTTACTGCCAGCAGCCTTGGCCAGTGTTGGAGGAAATGCAGAAAAAAGAGAACTCTCCCTTTCTTAGTCTGTTCCTTCATTCTTTCTCCACCCTACCTCTGAAATTTCTAGATCTTCAGGGGTGAGAGCTTATAAATCACACATGCCATTCATTCAATGATGAATTTCATCTGTCCCCAACCACATCCTGCCCTGTCCCTCCCACCTGCCGGCAGGTAAACAGCCCTTCATTATTTTAGCACTTTTGTCTCTCTTCCCTTGCAGTTCCTGCCTGCTGGGGAGTAATAACCCAACCAAGGGTTGGAGCTAAGATGAAAGTGATTTTCATCCCGGATTTGGGTTGGGTGTGAACGGACCAATAGTTGGGTGCAGCCTGGGGACGTCTTGCTCCATTATTACATAACTCAGAAATGTAATGAAGATCTAAATCTAAAGCCATTCCCCTTGGAGTCCCAGCTTTCTCCTTGGCATTCAACGTCTTAATCTCTCTTTAATTTGCCAGGAGAGCGGGACTTGTCATTAGCCATGACTCAGTCATCATCCTCTCCACCTTACCAAGTGGTGTCACCTAATTTTATCTCCTCTAACCTTACCACAGCCCAACTGTAGAGGTGGGTTTTTCCTTTCTTTCATAGCCGGTCTCTGCCCTTGTGCGGCCACATGCCCTTGGCATTCACCTCCACACATCTGAGGTTACCACTTAGAACATCTATGTGCACAGCAAACCAGAACTACCAGACATTTGAAGGCCCCAGGGGCAGCCCTCAGCCAGTAACAGGGTAGGGCGTGAGCATCTGGCTTCCTCGCCCTCAGCTGAGATGACTCTACAGCATGTCCCATAGCACCCCCTAAAGGTCCTCGGCAGGAGGGGGCTCCAGCGGCCCACAGTGGTGACTGGCTTTAATAACATCCCTTTATAGGCACCCTTCCTTTCCCTATCTTGCTTTCCCACCCCTACAAGTGTTTCATGGGATCACCTCCCAAAATACTTTTTGTGCTCACATGCATGTCCCCAGGTCTTGTTTCAGAAAAACCCAAATCAAGGCAAGTCACTTCAATTTATGGTGCCCTAACTTCTGGCCCTGCAGTGGCAGCAGTAACAACAGTGGTTGGCAGGCTTCTCTGGAGCCCCCAGTGGGGCGCAGGTGGGTCTACCAGATGGGTTCCAGGTAGAATGGCCTGCTCTCACCAGGAGGTGCAAATCCCACTACTGGACTTCGTGAGATGGGTGATGGGCGCTCATGGGAAGGCAATGAAAAGAGTATGTCACTGGAAGTCGGGGCAACTTGGCCCGAGACACTGGAAAATACTTAGCAAAAACCTGAGTTCATTGTGCATTTATTCAACTTTTTAAAAACATTTGCATTTTCGAGGCATTTGGGTGGCTCAGTCGGTTAAGCTTCTGACTCTCGATTTCCGCTCAGGTCATAATCTCACGGTTCATGAGTTCAAGCCCTGCACTGTCAGGGTGGAGCCTGCTTGGGAGTCTCTCTTTCTCCCTTTCTCTCTGCCCCTCCCCCACTATCATGCACTCATGTGCTCTGTCTCTCTCTTAAAATAAATAAATAAAGTTAAAAAAAATTTTTTAATAAAAATATTTTCAGTTTATAATCCTAGCTAGGTGACCTCAGACAAACCACTTACCCACTCTGTGCGTTGTTCATCCATCCATTCATTCAGCAGACATTTCTAAAGCTCACAAATGTAGAGATGAGGCTGCCCTCTGGAGTCCCCAGTCTAGAGGGACAGACCTCCCCTGGACATGTGCTCTGGGAGAAGTAAACTCAAGATGTATGAGGAGTGCATGGAGAGGCTTCTCGTCCAGGTTTAGGAAGCCAGGGAAGGGTCCCTGGAGGAGCTTCCACCTGAGTTGAGTCTTCAGGTAGCAGTTAACAAAGGGAACAGCATCCACAATGTGGGGGGGGGGGGGGGGGGGAGGGGACAGTAAGGGACAGATATAGAGGGCAGAGAAGCTGGAAGGAGGCAGGGGGCCCAAAGCTGCTCTTACCTGGTATATTCCTGAACAGTTCACTTCATCGGGTTGGGTGTCGGCTTGCTCACTTGCCCTGCTTTCTTCGATATTTGGTATAAGGTTGCATACAATAATGAATGTGAAAGTATAAAGTTCTTTAGAGATCTGAAAGATGGGAGAATGAGCCTGGCAGCACTTACCCCACCCCTGTTGCTGGGAAAGGAGATGGTGGTGGGAGAGGGCATGCACAGGGTCCTATGTCCCTTCTCCCCCTCTTGTCTGAAGCAGGCAGCGTGGTGGGAGGGGCCATGACTCAGACTGAGGGGCAGTAAACATAATCCCGCGTAATGGCTTTTGACAGCTCAGGAGACACTGTTACAACGATTTATTCTGCATTTTTTTTATTGAGCTCCCAGGACAGAGACTTTTCCAGGGCGTGGGAACACAATGAAGAACAGGGGAGACATGCTTTCACCCTGAGGAGCCCAGAGTGGGAGGCTCAGACAAGGAAACAGGCAGTTTCCACAGTGGCACCTCACCCCCACAACAGCTGAGCTTCCGCTTCCCGATTTATAAATTGGGAAGCGGGCCCAGTAGCCAGCGATGAGGTGTCCAAAGTCACAACCAGATCACGGTGGTGCCAGCAGCCACCGAGGTCCCTCCCCAATTCTAAGCCATCCCCTTTCTGCAGACAAACGTTATGCCATCCCAGCGCCGACCAGAATTAGGGAATAGAGAAGACCTACTAGGCCCGAGATGACGTGAGGTGGATGAGAGGGGTGGTCCCTGATGGTGCAGCAGTGGCGGCAAGAGTAGACAAGTCAGGTTGGAAGTCTCCAGTCCTAAATCCAGGAGGGACTTTTTTTTTCCCATTAAATCCCTTCCACTGCCTGCAGCCCCTCCAGTAAAGCTTGACTCATGCTTCCTCACACTCAATTTGGTCTGAGAGGAAACAATGCATCCTTAGAGGCCCTTTGTCATCCTGGCTGGCTCCCATCGGCTTCCTTCCTGCTGGAAACAAGAGACAGAAGGGGATAAAAACAAGCCTGCAGATAGGTTGCTGCTGATCTGAATGTCCCATATTGACATCTCCCCTCCACACATGGCTCTGGGGGCTGTGGAGAAAGGTTGCCAAAGCCTCCGATAAAATACAAACAGCTGTGGAGGTGGCTTTAAATTGAACACGCTAAATGAGAGTCATTGATAATCCAGCGTCTCATCAGGCAGAACCAGATGTTGGGGCGGTGGAGGGGGGTGCACAGGGGAGCAGGGATGGCAGGAGATTAGCAACCTCTCTTTCAGAAGTGAGAGCTGCAAGTTCCCAGGTGCAGGGGGAAGATTCCAGGCCAGGATCAGGATCAGGAGAGTGACTTTAGGTACCCTTTGTCCAGAGAGCCGAAGCCCTTGGCTAGAGAAGCTCAGTAGCCTATTCATTCATTCATCCATTGGCCAAATAGTTACCTCACACCAACCAGGAACCAGGCAGTATACTCAGTGCTAGGAAACAAGGTCAATGAGACACAGTCTTGGTAATCAAGGGACTTCTAGTTTAGGAGGGGAGAGAGGTTCACTAAGAAGTGAATGGAATGTTATAAATCTCTGCACAGAGGAACACACAGAGGTAATGGCCAATTCTCCTTGGGGATGTCTGAGAAGTTTTATGGTGGGAGTATGAGTCTTGAAAGGTGAGTGAGGTTTGCAAGGCAAAGAGGGAGGCGGGTATGCCAACATTAATAACATCAATATCTCCAACAGTTACTGGATGTGTGAACATCGAGGGCGACATCAGGCTTCTGCCTTGACTGACTGACAGATGGTGGTGCCATTCACCAAGATGGAGGACATGGGAGGAATACAGCACCTCTGAGACAGGGAGATCATGAGCTTTGTTTCAAACAGAGGAGAGGGGTAGCGTTCACTAAGATAAGAGCCCTGGGAATGGTCATGGTAGAGACTGGGTAGCTGAGGATGATTGAGGCTTTCAAGTGTTGGCAAAGTTGTCTATGTGAATGTTGGACTCGCTTATGTCAGACAGTCTGTATCTCTCACATAAGCCACTGCAATTTACTCCTAATTTTTTTTAATGTTTATTTGTTTTTGAGAGAGAGACAGAATGTGAGTGGGGAGGGGCAGAGACAGAAGGAGACACAGAATCGGAAGCAGACTCCAGGCTCTGTGCTGTCAGCACAGAGCCTGGCATGGGGCTTGAACCCACGAACTGTGAGATCATAACCTGAGCCAGAGTTGGACGCTTAACTGAGCCACGTAGGTGCCCCTACAGTTTACTTCTAGTGGGCCTCCTTGCCTTGCTCCCTCTAAACTGCTGCAAAGGTGACCCCGGAAGCCAGATTCATGTGGATCTTCAAGGCACTGAAGAGTGTGAATAGTATACTACGATTTTGTGTTCAAAGAGCGATTTTGTATTATGGGTTGAAATGTTCCCCCCCACCCCAAAAGATCTGATCAAGTCATAACCCCTGGCACCTGTGAATATGACCTTGTTTGGAAATAGGTCTTTGCAGATCTAATCAACTTAAGAGAAGGTCCTACTGGATAAGAGTGGGCCCTAATCCAATGACTAGTGTCCTAATAAGAAGAAAGGAATTTAGGAATGCCTGGGTGGCTCAGTTGGTTGAGCATCCAGTTCAGTTCAGGTCGTGATCTCATGGTTCGTGAGTTTGAGCCCTGCGTCAGGGGCTGTGTTGACAGTCAGGCTCTGTGCTGACAGCTCAGAGCCTGGAGCCTGCTTCGGATTCTGTGTCTCCCTTTTTCTGCCCCTCCCCTCTCCTGCTCATGCTCTGTCTCTCTCTCTCTCTGAAAAATGAACATTAAAAGATTTTTTTTAAGAAGAGGGGAATTTATACACAGAGACACAATCAAAGACCATGTGATGACAGAGGCAGGGGTTGGAGTGATACAGCTGCAAACCAAGGAGCACCAGGATCCCTGCCAGCCACCAGAAGTAAAAGAGAATCAAGGAAGGATTCTTTTCCCTAGAACGCTCAGAGGGAGCATGGCCCTAGATTTCAGATTTCTGGTCTCCGGAATTGTGAAAGAATACATTTCTGTTGTTTCAAGCCACAGTCGGTGGTACCATTTGTTACAGCAATCTTAGGAAAATAATACAGAGGGGGATATGAATACATATATCCTTATATAATTGCTTACATTTTTAAAACTAAATAATGAAAGATTGACTAGCTGTTGGCTGATCTAGGTTAGCGTGGCTGAAACGACTGCAGGGGGCAGGGGCTCAGCTCTGTACCACACGTCCCTGGCAGGCTTGTCTGGGCCTGTTCTGGGCCTTTGTAAAGGCACAGTGCGTAAACAGAATAGCCAAGGAGCCTTAATGCCTGGACTTGGAACAAACACAGGTCACTTCTGCTTCATTCTATTGGCCAAAGAGAGACCCGAGGTCAGCCCAGATTCACGGGTGGGCAGGAGCGAAAAAACAGACTTCGCTTCTTTAGAGACTGAAAAAGACACATGGCAAAGAGTATGGATGCAGATTTGAGCCATTAATAATGCAATCAGTCTACCACACAAATGTGTGTGTGTGTGTGTGTGTGTGTGTGTAGTGGGATAAAGCAAATGAGTCATATATTATGCTTTTAAGGTAAAAAATTGTCAGAATAAGAGCCAAGAGATACAAACCGAATGAGATTAAAAAACAAAAAACCAAGAAGTGTGAATTCTGTCATATGTATTTTGAATTGGAAATAATAGTATGAGCTCAGGATACATATTTTATTAGAAAAAGAAAAAATGTATATGTTTAAATATTTTTAGATGTAATATTTAAGGAAAATTATATATTTTTTTCTAAGAAATATGTATTTATCAGCTCTGTTCACCAGAAAGACCTAGAAATAGTGACAAGTTGGTAGCAATGGGCACTGCTAGTGATGAGGGAGCATAAGGCAAGCTGAGGGGCCAAGGACAAGCTAACCCCAGGTGGTATATGTGTGATATTCCTCAGGCACTTCTGGCTGCCCAAGAACAAAGGAAAGGGAAAAAAAAAACATGGTTAACTGATAGGACATGGGTCTCCATCAGTTTACAAATGTCTTAGTAAATTACAAGAAAAAGGCAATCTTATCACCAGCTCAATCGCCAGAAACTTATGGACTCAGTTTCCTGGAGCGCCAACATCACCCTCCCCTCCATAGTGATGTGAGGAATGAAGGCAAGAAGGAAATGGCAGGTAACATTCAATTTCCTTGTAACCTGCAGCCCATTGGCAAATACTTGAGGCAAACACAGAGTAGAACTTTTCTGCAGGAACCCCCTACCATCCTAATGTTAATGCCTGGCTAGAGGGAAAACAACCTTAGCTTGACAATAGCAAGGTTCAGGTATCTTAGGAGTCCCCTTTAGCTTATGAAAGTCCTTCTGGAGGCTTCCCTTGTGCCTTCACCTCCCCCGACTCCATAGTGTAAAACCAGTCAATATCTTCACAGCCCCAGCACAGCTCTTTCTGCCCACGGGTCCTGTCCCTGTGCTTTAATAAAACCACCTTTTTGCACCAAAAATATCTCAAGAATTCTTTCTTGGCTGTCAGCTCTGAACCCCCACCATCCCAAAACCACATCACTACTGTTCCTTTTGTGTTCCCAAATACCATTTCCCACTAAAAAGAACTGGGGATATGTGGAGACATGGTTCATTCCAGCTGAATTTTCTTGGGAAATTTATCATAAATGGATCAGGCTGACATTACTTGAACCCACTGATCAGTCTTCACTTCAATAAAAGTGGGACAACCGAACATCATGTTCCCTGAGGTGTGATGCAATCAATAGGAAGGGTACAGGGGTGTGTGGGTGGCTCATTCGGGTAAGCGTCCGACCTCAGCTCAGGTGATCTCACGGTTCATGGGTTCAAGCCCGGCGTCGGGCTCTGTGCTGACAGCTCAGAGCCTGGAGCCTGCTTCAGATTCTGTGTTCCCTCTCTCTCTGCCCTCCCCCACTCATGCTTGGTCACTATCGCTTCCTCAAAACCACATAAACATTTTTAAAAAAATGTATTAGAGTAGTAACACATTCAACTGTATGTGGAGAATACAATCAGCCAAATCCAGAATGTGAAAAATACTACGTGAGAAATGACCCGTGTTTCTTTCACAAATGAATGGCTTTAGAAAAAGACGGGGCGAGATTAATAGAGACTTAGGAGACGTATCAACCAAAAGCAATATGTAAATTTGATTCTCATTTATATAAAAGAACTGCATGGAAACCAATTTGACAATAAATTACATTAAAAATAAATGAATAAATAAATGTTCTCACCAAAAAAATTTAAAAAAAAGAACTGTAAAAAGATGCTTCTGATATAGTGAGAAAAAAAAGTGAACATGGACCAAGTATTAGAGAATATGAAGAAATTACTGTTTATTTAGTTGAGTGTCATTATAGTATTATGGCAATGTTATTTTTTTTTTTAAGTCCTTACCAGAGATTTTCAAAAAAAATAAACAAAGCAAATCTGGCAAAATGTTAACAGCTGTTAAATCCAGATAGATGATGGGTGTCTGGGAATTTATTATACTATTCTGCCTACTTTCCTGCGTGTTTCAAACTTGATAAGAAAGGAGAAGGGGAAAGAGGAGGGGAGAGGAGAGGATGCCAGATGACCTGAGTTTGAATCCTAACTCTGATCCTTTTTCTAGCTGAGTAAACTTGAACGAGTGACTTAAATTCTGCCTGTTTCTTCATCTGCAAATTAGGCTAATGACAGTGCCTAATTCGTTTAACAGACCGAGCTGCCCAGGCGCCCCATAACAGTGCCTGATTTGAAAGCTCAGGGTAGAGATGAAGTGAGTTAATATCAGTGCTCAGTAAATATGAGCTTCTTATTCACCCACCAAGAGCCAAGTCCCACATATGACGTGTGGGGAGTGCCAGCCCCTGCACAGTCCGACCTAGCTGGGGGGTGTGGTTCTATAAGAACACAGCAGCTCTCCTCCAAAACATGTGGCTGGGGCGCGGGGTGGGGAAGCAGTGCTCAGCCATGATAATCCCAAGGGAAGGAAGTAGAGTCCTGCACAGACAAAACATTTGGAGAGAAGGTGTGACTTCCTAGGTGCATTTCACGCCTGGGAAAGAGGTAGCATTAAGCTCACTTGAATACAGTATAAGAGGAGAGTGAGGCAAAGCCCCAAGAGCTCTGAGTGGCCCTGGGACAACACCAATGGGAGCCGTGGGGGAGCGGTTGCTGATATGTCTTTCACTCTAACTGCCACAGGGGACCCTCAGGTCTGGAACAGGAAGCATCAGGTGTTGCAAACCCCCATAAATGAGGCCCTGCCCGTGACAGTTGGACAGTGTGAATAAGCGTGGCTCACCATGCTTCTTCTAATGGCTCATTCTGGAAGATGAGCGCTGTGCAAATTTCAAAGAGCTTATAGGGCCAAAGTTATATATATCTTCCTGCCTCAGTACAAGCCTCTGAAACCAAAGGAAGCTTTAATGCCTCAGCCTGGAAAAGAAGCTCATGTTTCTGCAGTTTTCCAGCTGCCTAAATACACTTAGCCAAAGTGGGAATGAGCAGCATCTACAGATACAGAATGGCTCTAGAGTGATCAGGCTTCTCTCCTTCCCTCAGAGCTTGCCTGAGCTCTGGGCAGGTGGAAATCCCTAGGTGATCACTCCATTGACTCCTGGATGGAGCACGGGGGTTGCGGGGTTCAGGGGACAAAACTAGCTAATTCTCCCTAAACAGCCTGCTGGGCCCTTGGGGAGAATTCACAGGGCTGCTGCTTCCTCCCACTTTCCACCCAAAACTGATTATTTTCGGTCTGTCCTGGACTTGAGTGCCCTCTGGTGAGCACTAGCCTTGATATACACATTCCCAGGAGCTTAGGAAACAGTAGAGAGAGCAGTGTGGTACAGTAGGGGTACAATGGAAAGAAGTTTGAATTTGCAGTTTGTAGAACTGGTTTCAAGTCCTAGCTCTGCCTAAAACTTGCTTATTTGTTCATTTGTTTATTTCCCTTGGGAAAGGCAGTTAACCTCTCTGAGGCTCTGCTTCTTTATTTATAAAATGAGAATAATAATAAAACTTGACTACCCAGGGGCTGTTCTGAGATGAAACAAGATAATGGGAGAGCAGAGGAACTCTTTTCAAAATTCAATTTCATGCAGAGCCCCAATACAAAACAGATTAAATGGCATTTTCTATGAAGAAATGAATTTTATAAGGTAAGATTTACGGTATTAACTTATTAAAGGCAATGCTGTAGTAAGAGGTTGCTTTGAAACTGAGATGTTGGATAACGGTTGAAATCTCATGTAACCTGTTTATTTCTCAACTTTATTTTCATTACACAGAACAAGAATCATTCACACAAATAAGTAGTTGTAATTTTTAGCGGTGTTTTTAAAAATTTTATTTTAGAGGAGAGCCTGGGTGGCTCAGTCAGTTGAACATCCGACTTGGGCTCAGGTCATGATCTCCCCATTTTTGAGTTCGAGCCCCACATCAGGAGCCTTCTTCTGACAGCTCAGAGCCTGGAGCCTGCTTCGGATTCTGTCTCCCTCTCTGTCTGCCCTTCCCCCACTGGCACTCTGTCTCTCTGTCTCTCTCAAAAATAAATAAACATAAAAAAAATTTTTTTAAATTTATTTTAGAGAGAGGGAGAGCAGGGGAGAGGGGCAGAGGGAGAGAGAGAGTATCCTAAGCAGTTTCCATGCTCAGTGCAGAGCCCGCTCTGGGATCAGGACCTGAGCTGAAATCAAGAGTCAAACACTCAACCAACACTGCCACCCAGATGCCCCTTTAGCAGTTTTTAAACCTTGTAATCTTAGGATCCTCTTTAACTCTCTTAATTCCAGAAGCTTCAAAGAAGAATAGTGGGGATTTCCCCTCAAACAGAATCAAAACGTTTCTTTTCTTTATATAATGATTTTTTAAAGTTTATTTATTTATTTTGAAAGAGAGAGAGCACAAGCAGGGGAGGGGCAGAGAGAGAAGAGAGAGAATCCCAAGCAGTCCCCACGTTCCCAGCGTGGAGCCTGACGTGGGGCTCGAACCCATGAACCATGAGATCGTGACCTGAGCGTGAAATCAAGAGTTAGACGTCCAACCGACTGTGCCACCCAGGTGCCCCTCAAATTCTTTATTTTGATATTGAAGTTAAACACAAGGTAACCCACTCTGACAATACATGCTGTCTAGAAAGATAATATCATCATAATGTGTCAGGGGTTAATGTACTGTACATGCAACAATTACACCATGAGAAAAAATGTGCTCCAAACACCTGCGCCTCATCTTGCATTTTACTGGGTAGTTATGCTGGTATATCATCCAGCACAGTTGTGAATAGACACAGGCAGGTGTAGATTTTTTTTTAAACAACAGAGTTGCCACCTTCCCAGCCAATCATACTTAAAAGAAGTTCTAATTGAACTTGCACAGCAACGGGAAGAAAAGCTTTATTTGGAGATCTGTCTTTCCGCCAAAGGGAAGTTGGGAAAATGTTGCCCTTACTCCCGTTCCTAGACATCCCTCACCTGGGCACCAGAAGGAGGATGGGGGCAGTTAAACCTCCAAGTCCCATGGGTCTTTCTAATCCCTTCCTAGCAGCCTACATCCTACTCAGTTGTTGGGGCTGTGGATGGCAGGAAGTCCAGGAAGCCTGCCAAGATAAGGGGGGCCACCCCCGCCAAGGGTTGTCAAAAACCTGAGCAGCCTGTGTCCCAGCCACCTGACAGACTTGTTTGCTTCAGAAAAGTAGGTTGGGTAAGGTCTGTTAGAGAATCTGGCTGGAAAAAAAAAAAAAGCCCCAGAAGCATGCAAGTCTTCCTGAATAACCACAGTGGAGACAGAGGGCTATTCCTTGAGGGGATTTGGGGCTTTTAGTCCAAAAGTAGCTGTTACTTCATTTGCTTTTCTAGGGGTGAAAGGAAAGTATCCAGTAACTTCTGCAGGGACCTGACTTTATGGGGTTGGGTACAGTTTGTTCTGAGGAAGCTAGTAGACAGATGTGGTTCAGCAAGAGGAGAGCTATACTCAGAATAAGGAGGCCTTCAGTTCAGAATTACTAGCTGAGAGACCTGGAACAAATCACTTGACCTCTCAGAGCCTCAGTTTCCTCACCGGTAAATGGATATAATATCTAACAGGGTTGTGGTGAGGATTTTACAAAACCACGTATGTGGAGCACCCAGCACTGAAACTCAAAAATTACTACTTACATCTGAATAGAATATACCTCAAATGGATACAAATCATGTTTTTAAGAGTTTTTAAATTTATTTATTTATTTTGAGAGAGAGAGAGAGAGAGAGAGAGAGAGAGAGAGAGAATATCCCAAGCAGGCTGAGCACTGTCAGTACAGAGCCTGAGGAGGGGCTCGAACTCCCAAACCGTGAGATCATGACCTGAGCCAAAACCAAGAGTCTGACACTTAACAGATGGAACCACCCAGGCGCCCCAGGATACAAATCATTTAAAGTCTGCTAAAAGATAGCAGGGAAAGGAGGAAAGTGTGAGGAAATATGTACGTAGGCTAATGTCACTAAGAAATAGTAGGCACCTGGTCAATAGAAGTATTATTACTTCACTTTTGAGAGTTGAAAGGGACCTAAGAAGTCGTCTAAATAGACCCAGAACAGACTGCTGAAATGATCCACAGAACTGCAAGGAATCACAGATGCTTGTTTTCAGCTACTAAGTTTGGGGGTGATTTGTTATGCAAGAAAAGTTAACTGATACAAAATGTAATGGACATTTCTCATTCTTGCCTCCCTAGCATCCATTTTCCTTTATGTTAATAGCACCCACTTTTCTTCTACCAGTTTCCGTTTACGTGATTGTGGGAAAGCACAGTCTGTGGTGCACAGAGGTGGGTGTGTGAACCAGGCCTGGCCCATAAGTTGTAAACAGAAGTCTGCCAGGAGCCTCTGGGAAAGCTTTTTCCTTTTCTAATAAAGGAACAGTTGATGCTAGTGCCTTCCCTTCTCTTCTTACTGCTTCAAACTTGGCTGTGAGTTTCAGAGCTGCAGCAGCCATTTTGTAAGCATGAGGTAAAGACTAAGGGCATTTTGAGGATGTTGATGCACTGGCTGTACAACTAAATTAACAGTGGCAACTGTCTACCTCCAGACTTTGTGATATACAAAAATAATTAATCTTTGTTTTTTTAAAACACAGCTTATCTTTGTGTTGGTGGTCAAGTTGTCTGTTTCTTACAGTTGAAAGTATTCCTAACAAAGCATTTCATGAGCTAGAATAATTATCAAAGCCATAAAGAAATAGAGATCACTACAAGTTACAAATTATTTTTACATTCCTCTTTCTTCTTTGTAACTTCTAGTATTTAAAAATAATTTTTTTAAGTTTATTTATTTATTTTGAGAGAGAAAGAGAGAGGGTGAGAGAGAGAACAAGCAGGGGAAGGGCAGAAAGAAGGAGAGACAGAATCCCAAGCAGGCGCAAAGCCTGATGCAGGGCTCTAACTCATGAACTGTGAGACGGTGACCTGAGACGAGATCAAGAGGCAGACTCTTAACTGACTGCGCCACCGCAGGAACCCCTCTAGTATTTTTTAAAATGCCTTTTAATAAGCATTTTCATGGTAATGAGAGGGGAGAGTGAAGATTGAAACAATTTGATAGCAACAAACTCAAAGGATAGAAACAGCCTGTTCTACTGTCAAGGGACAGACGTTACCTTGTGATGTTCAATTTCCTTATCTATCAAGTGGAGATAATATTTCCTGAGTATCTGCTTCATATGGATATTGTTAGAATTAAATAAGATCATGTTTAAAAATGTACCTGGTGCTAAATATCCATTTTTAATGTACTTCCTATTAAAGTGGGGGTTCAGATGTAAGTGGCTGGGAGCTAGTGGGTGCAGGGAAGAGAGCCTGGTATGAGACCCTGGACAGGGGCCCTTAGGTCACACCCCACATCCCAGTGCCAAATGCACTCCTTTCTGGGTGGTCTCTGTCCCACTTGTGCAAGGGGTAGCGGGGCCCACTCCATCTGCCTCTTTGAAAAGGGAGATTCCCACACAAGCTCCATTTCTCATCCTACTGACTCCTCCTTGGGATCAGATCCTTCTGTTGTTAATACAGAATCTCTTTCATCTCGGTGAGCCATAAGTAAGTACCCTTGAGGTTGTTTTCTAGAACTGAGCAGTAACTCCCTTCCCCCTGCTGTACCTGCAGCATTTTTCTGGCCTTCTACAGTTCTGGGTCTGTCTGTCTCTTCTGCTCTCTCTCTCTCTCTCGCTCTCTCTCAGCTAATCAGCATTCACAGACGTGTTCCTTACCGTTACATCTTCAATGTTAACACATGTGAATGGCAAGTGAGTTTCTGGTGTGAAGTTCCTCCTTTGAAGTGTCTTAACAAGACACCAGGGACTGATGAAGGCATGGAAGTGATTCCCAGAATACTGAGACAGGACCTTCCTCTTCTGCAAGGAAAGGGGTGCTGCACCCCCCAAACCCCCAGACGACCCCAGACGAGTCCCCTAGCAGTTTCCTCCCACGCTGGCCTACAGACCTCTACAGAAAGTAGGGCAGCTCCGACTTCTTCCGCTACAGAGAGATCTCAGCCACACGGCTGCCAGGGCTCCCGTGACACACAAGCGCATCCCACACACTCACCACCCCCTGTGCGGCGCCCTCACCCGTGCTCACGCACGTCACGTGTCCGCTCCATCTGCTGGCACAGGCGCCGTGGGCACTCTCAGCCCGCAACGCGGAGGCGCGTGACAGCAGTGGCTCTTTCTACCGCGCAGGAAGACTTTACAGAGATTTTCTCTAATCGCTACACTGATTCTATACAATAGGAGTTATTAACTACCTTTTCATGGAGGAGGGAACTGGCTCAGAAATGTGAAGGCACCTTCCTGAAGCCACAGAGCGGGTAAACGGTAGAACCAGATTCTGTTCCCAAATCAGGCTGGTGGTCCCCTGGTGCCATGCTGCCTCCCGGCCTGAAGCTAGGCCCCGCTGCCATTAGAGTATAGAACACCCAACCTGATGGGTCTCCAAGGGAAGAAACTGTTTTCTTCTGTTCGGCAGCGTGACTTTAGGCGGAAAGGGAGCTTGGTACTTAAGTGTGCTTCATCAGTGTTTTTCTTCCCTCTCCTTCCTCCCTTTACTTTGGCTGGAATGGAGTGTTGATCAAAAAATAAACGTAAACCATTCACTTCATTCATCACCAGAAATTGGTTTCAGCCAAAGGGCAGAGGAAACATCCAAAGAGAAACGCAGAGCTGAGCCACCTGCTTCAGCTCCTTGTCCAGCCCAGGGGCATTTCCTACAGCATCCCCAGAGCAGGGACCTTCAAGACCACAGAGGAGGCGTGGCTTCCACCAGTTAGCAGCAGCTACATTAAATTTGTCTAACTAGGGGCGCCTGCCTGGCTCCGTTGGTTAAGCATCTGACTTCAGCTCAGGTCATGCACTCACGGTGGTGAGTTCGAGCCCCACGTTGGGCTCTGTGCTGACAGCTCAGAGCCTGGAGCCTGCTTCCGATTCTTTGTCTGCCTCTCCGTCTCTCTCTGCCCCTCTCTCGCTCATGCTCTGTCTCTCTCTCAAAAATAAATAAAAATTTAAAAAATAGTAAATAAGTAAATAAATAAATAAATTTGTCTAAATAAAGGTTGTTTCTTCCAACTCCATGCTTAGAGAAATTAATGTTTGAGAGGTTAAGAAGCTGACATTATATATATATATAAAATAATTAATATATTTTATATAATTATATATTATACTAATGTGTTAGTATAATATGTAATTGTAATATATTATAATATGTTTTAGAATGTATTAGATAATATATAATATAATATAATATACAATATATAATATACCATATTATAATAATATAATATTTTATATCATAATTATTAGTATATAATATGTAATAATTGCAATTACTATAATAATTACAATTATTAGATATGATATATAGTAATTATAATTATTATCTAATAATTACAATTATTAGATATAATATATAGTAATTATAATTATTATATATTTTTTAATGAGATTTTTTTAATGTTTATTTTTAGTTAAGAGAGAGAGAGAGACAGAGTGTGAGTGGGGAAGGGGCAGAGAGAGAGAGCAAGACACAGAATCTGAAGCAGGCTCCAGGCTCCGAACTGTCAGCACAGAGCCTGAAGCAGGGAGTGAACTCATGAGCTGTGAGATCATGACCTGAGCCAAAGTCAGACGCTTAACCTACTGAGCCACCAAGGTGCCCTGCAGACATGATATTTGATTCATTTTCTACTAAAATGAAGTTTATAACTGGAAGATAGAGAAAGGAGAAGCACATCCAACGTATTATTAACACCTGGACATGTTATTAACACAGCTGCCTCTCTATAAATCCCAGGATGGAAAAAATGGAAAGGCCTCCATCAATGTTACACACGGAGGAGTCAAAAAGACAGAACCTTGGGCATATGCCTCAAAATGTCTTAGCGATTCAGCAAGCACTTAGAGGACTAGACTGTTTATAAGGAAGATAATGTAGAATAACAGCAAACAAAAATTCTTTTTTTGTTGTGGAAAAAAACAAATAAACGATCAAAAAAATAATTATTCCTGTAACAAATACGTACTGATCAATTGTTATATGCCAGGCACAGTGTTTGGTGTTGGGGCTGCAACAGCGAACAATAAATGATAAATGAAGCCCAGCCCCTGGTCTTATCAGATTCACAGCCTGTTGGGAGAGAAAAACAAGTCAACAGACAACTTCCACACCCTGTGATAAGTGCTACAAGAGTAACTAGTCAGGTTCTCATTCCTACCTTCCACCCTTTGTGCCCAAATTAATCTATAGATCAAAAACTGTCCCAGTCAAAATCCCAGCAGGCTTTTTTGGGGGTAGAAATTGACAAGCTGAGTTACAAAATTCATGCGGAAAGGTAAAGGACCTGGAATTGTCAAAACAACTTTAAAAAGAAGCACTAAATTGAGAAAGTAACTCTGATTTCAATACTTACCATAAAGTTCAGGCCATCAGGACACTGTGGTCTTGGCATAAAACGTGCCTGGAGGGTAGAATGTGAGTGGTCTTGGAGAGAAAAACATTGAAACAGGCAAGCCGTGGCCTATTCTGAGACTTACTGCTATCTCCCGCTAGTTGTGGTCTCTGGGCTTCAAAACAGGGGTGAATTAGATGATATGTTGGCTTTCTCACAGCTCTGAGAGGCCAAGTGCACGAGGGCACAGCTACAGCCTGCACTTGAGTTGAGAAGTAATGAATTTCACAAATAACTCGAGAATAACACTGGGCCATCATAAGCAGGGGAGGAGGTCTACATACTTTGCCTAACAGATTGACACGAGAGAAGGGAGAATGACATGGGATGGATTCACAGTGTTCACTTCACATCACGCGCGCGCGCGCACACACACACACACACACACACACACACACAGGGAGTAGACCCTCAGACCAATAAAGATTGGCCAATTCCCTCTTCCTCCCCTGCTGCTTCTGGCCAGAATATCCAGCTGTTCAACGAGGTGATCTCCCAGAATTCTTTCCGCCTGAACTTCCTCTCCCCCATCCCTTCCCCATCAAACCACAACTTTCCCTCCCTGAAATTTTGAGGGCTGCTTTGACAAGAATTGGAATCAGCCTGGTCCCAAACCTCTGCTTCTCCTCAGATGTCCTTGGTCAAGTCCCTGAACCTCTCTGTGCCACAGTGCCCTCTCCTGGGCAGTGGGGATAATAGTCGTACCTCTCAGGGTTAGGGTGGTGGATTAGTTACTGTAACTGCTCAGGACAGTGCCTGACCAGTCACTCTTTAAGTGTTGCCACTGTTATTATTTGGTTTATTCTATTCTTCCCCACAGGCCATGGTGGATACCACTTGACTCTAAGAGCCAAGGAATCTGCTGGGAGGGATGAAAATAAGAGACAGGAGAGAGGTGGTTGTGGCCATAGCATTCACTAACCTCACTCCCATCCCATCTGCCAAATCTATCTTTCCTCTTTTCCTCTCTGCCTCGGTGTCCTGCCCCCTCCACTTTGACTTGTCTTCACCCTCCTTCTGAATCAGGAATCAGGCCTGGGAGATGGGGTCAGAAAGGGGGAGGAGGAGGTAATAAAAGAAGGGGACAAAAAAGAGAAGTGGAGATTTCTCTCTCCTTCCTCTCCCTCCCCTCCCCTCCCCCCTCCCTCTCCCCTCCCCTCCCCTCCCTCCCTCCCTTTCCCTTCCCTTCCTGTCTTCCTTCCTTCCCTCCCTCTTTTCACTCCTCTCCTTTCTTTTGGGTCAGACTTCTAGAAAAGGGCCTAGATCCATTCCAGCCCTGCACTTTTGTAGAAAGAACTGTTAGCTGTGTTATAATCATACTGTATTAAGTAGGCTCCTTGTCCCCAGGGTCACATCACCAGAGGCTAGCCTGGGTCAGCCTCACTCTGAAGTCCAAGCTCTTTCTAGCTCCCCATACCTGGGAAGAGCAACCCACCCAGGCAGGGTGCCCTCCCCACTTACCTCTACCCTCTGCTGACCCCACACCCAGCAGTCTGACATACCTTCCCCTCTCAACTAAAGCAGCTGGCTTGCTTCACTCCCCCCACCCCAATTTCTGTCAAATTTTCTGCACCCACTGTTTGACATTCTCTGATGTTTTCTGATCTTAAGACAAGGATTAAATTTTTAATCAGCAAAGTACAATGTTCATTGAATTCAAGTATCTGGTAAATGTCATCAGTGGCATCCAAACCTACTCTCCCACCCCCACTCCCACCTCTGGTCCCCACCCCACATTGGTGAAGCCCATGTGGGTGGGAAGCAGAAAGCCTGGGGTAGGGCTTCTCATTAGCTTGAGAGGTTGCTTGCATCAAGTGCCCTCCTCTGAGCCCAGGGTTGGGTGCAGCCTGGGAGTGAGCAGGGGCCCTAGAGCCTTGTGAGTCCTCTGTTACCTATGGTGACACACTGATATTTTGGAGGCTGAGCCCTCCTGTTTACCTGCTTCAGTTTTGATGGTTTCTACATGTTCCTACTGGGTCTCACTTTCTCTCCTGTCCTATTCTCCCCTCTCCTCTGCTGGGTCAGATTGCCATAATGGTTCTCCCTCCCTTGTCTGTCTGTCCATCTCTCTCTCTCTCTCTCTCTCTCTCTCTCTCTCTCTCTCTCTCACACACACACACACACACACACACACACACACACACTCCACAACCGCAGGAAGGACTAGCACAGAGAAGCCCAGAACAGGGAGTGGACTGATGAGCTGGGAAATAATGGAGATGATTGCAGTGTTCCCAAGAGTGCTCCCATCTGCATAAGTGAGCTTGGAGAGGGAAGAAGAAGCTGTTCTTCCTCCCAGAGTCCTCATGGTCTGCCAGGGGACAAGTCCCCACCTCCAAGCACATATATAATGACCCAGAGGCTACACAGGAGCATGTGTGGTAGATATTGGGCCAGTGTATGAGGGAGGGCAGCACCAACCATGGACACTGGGCTGAAGGTGGGGGTGGGGGGTAGGAGAAAGAGGGGGTTTGTCTCAGAGGAGCCACTCTGGAATGCAAGAGGGCTGGGGGAAGGGGGAGGACGCTGAGGTGGAATCAGATTGACATACAATGAAATATTTGCCAGAGACTAATTTCTCCTCAAAGGAAACCCATTCTTAGGCCCTTCATCTGTGTATTTATTTCAGAGCCATTTAGTTTTCCCTGATCCAGGGACAGGAGGAAATATTGCAGAACAGCAAGCTAAATGTGGTGTTTATTCTTTGTTGGGACAACCTTCCTTCAGCCCACATCCCCAAGCCTACCTTCTCCCATCCCAGAAGACAAGAACAATAAATACTTATTTTATGTCAGTTGCTCTCCATAGACTTACATCATCAATCCCAGACTTTAGCCTCTACTACAAAGCTGTAATCATCAAGACAGTATATTATTGGCACAAAAACAGACACATAAACCAATGGAATACAATAGAGAACTTAGAATTGGACCCACAAATGTAAGGCCAACTAATCTTTGACAAAGCAGGAAAGAGTATCCAATGGGAAAAAGACAGTGTCTTTAGCAAATGGTGCTGGGAGAACTGGACAGCAACATGCAGAAGAATGACACTGGACCACTTTCTTACCTTATACAAAAAACAATAAACTCAAAATGGATGAAAGACCTAAATGTGAGACAGGAAACCATCAAAACCCTAGAGGAGGAAACAAGCAACAACCTCTTTGACCTCAGCTGCAGTAATTTCTTGCTCGACACGTCTCCAAAGGCAAGGGAATTAAAAGCAAAAATGAACTATTGGGATCTCATCAACATAAAATGCTTCTGCACTTCAAAGGAGACAATCAACAAAACTAAAAGGCAATCAACAGAATGGGAAAAGATATTTGCAAATGACATATTGGACAAAGGGCTAGAATCCAAAATCTAGAAAACACTCACCAAACTCCACACCCAAAAAACAAATAAGCCAGTGAAGAAATGGGCAGAAGACATGAATAGACACTTTTCCAAAGAAGACATCCAGATGGCCAACAGACACATGAAAAGATGCTCAACATCACTCATCATCAGGGATATACAAATCAAAACCACACTGAAATACCACCTCACACCAGTTAGAGTGGCTAAAATTAACAACTCAGGAAACAACAGATGCTGGTGAGGATGTGGAGAAATGGGAACCCTCTTGCACTGTTGGTGGGAATGCAAACTGGTGCATCTGCCCTGGAAAACTGTGTGGAGGTTCCTCAATAAATTAAAAACAGAACTACCCTACGACCCAGCAATAGCACTGTTAGGAATTTATCTAAAGGATACAGGGGTGCTGATTCAAAGGGCACAAGTACCCCAATGTTTATAGCGGCACTTTCAACAATAGCCAAATTCTGGAAAGAGCCCAAGTGTCCATCAACTGATGAATGGATAAAGAAGATGTGGTTTATACATCCAATGGAATACTACTTGGTAGTGAGAAAGAATGAAATCTTGCCATTTGCAGCAACGTGGATGGAACTGGAGGATATTATGCTGAGTGAAATAAAGTCAGTCAGAGAAGGACAGATACCATATGTTTTCACTCATATGTGGAACTTGAGAAACTTAACAGAAGACCATGGGAGAAGGAAGAGGAAAAAATAGTTTCAAACAGAGTGAGAGGCAAACCATAAGAGACTCTTAAATACAGAGAACAAACTGAGGGTTGATGGGTTGATGAGAAGGGAAAATGGGTGATAGGGGCATTGAGGAGGGCACTTGTTGGGAGGAGCACTGGGTGTTGTATGTAAGCAATGAATCATGGGAATCTATCCCCCAAACCAAGAGCACACTGTACACATTGTATGTTAGCCAATTTGACAATGAATTATATTATTAAAAAAAGGAAATGTTCTGTATCTTGATCGCGGTGGTGGTGTACAAATGTGTCAAACCTCACTGAAATGTCCGTTTGAAATGGGTGCATTTTATTGCATATAAACTATCCCTCGATAACTTAGATTTTTAAAAATAAGAAAGCACGACATTCATTGGGCTTCAGTTTGAACAGCCTGCACCTTTTGTACTCCTCCATTTGCCTTGGACTATTCTGCCTGGAGGCTTTTTCTTTTTTAATTTCTTTTTTATTTTTTATGTTTAATTTTTTTTTTTACATTTATTTATTTTTGAGAGAGTGAGACAAAGTGAGAGTGGGGGAGGGGCAGAGAGAGAGGGAGACACAGAATCCAAAGCAGGCTCCAGGCTCTGAGCTGTCAGCACAGAGCCCGACACGGAGCTTGAACTCACAAACCGGTCAGGTCATGACTTGAGTCCAAGTCGGATGCTTCAGCAAATGAGCCACCCAGGCGCCCCATCTGCCTGGAGACTTTTTCCGAGTGCCACGAACAATCCAAGAGTTAACCCGCCAGCAGCTCTGGTGGACCCCTGGGCGTCCAAGCGGGAGGAGGCGACACAAGTTCGGTCACAAAGGCCAGCTGAAGGAGGCGGTGGGTGGGGACCTTTCGTGTCGCCTCCTCGCCGGGTGTGGGGGTCGGATCAAGCCAACCGCCAGGGGGTGTCGCGCGTGCAAACCCAGCAAGGCCTGACCTCAGCGAAGCGCGCCTCCGCCCACTTGCTCAGGCCACCGCGGGGAGGCCGGATGGGCGAAGCGGGACTCGGAGCGCGTGTCCCCTCCTGGTCAAGGACCCCGCCCTCGCGTCCCAGAGGCTACGGAATGGCACGGTGGCGTCCTGAGACCTGGGTGAACCCGATTCGGCGGGGCGGGCACGAGGACGCCGTCCACTGCAGGCCCCTGGCCCTGAGGCAGGCAGGAGAGCAGCCTAAAAAGGGCGGAGCAGGAAAGGACAAGCCTCCCTCCCGGGAGCACCCCGCCGAGGAGGTGCCTCCCTCTGGCTCGTTGGAGGCCCGCTAATCAGGACTCACTCGGGACGCGACCCCACGGGCTCGGAATCGCCAGGAGCTTTCAGGCACACTGCACCCCACTCATCGCCCACTGAGGTGCGTCTTACGGACACAGCCCAAATCTGCGTGCTCATGGGCTCCCGCGACCACCTAGACCCTCCTGTCACCACCCCAATCCTTACTCCTGGCCCGCACCGCTCATCGACCAGACCAGCCTCCCTCCCCCAACCCAGCACACATCCTCGTTCTCCGGGGCCCAACCCAACACACACACACACACACACACACACACCCCTACACCACGACCCCCCACTTCACCTCCCGCTCCTTCTCCCTCTCAGATATCTTCTAATTGACTAATGTCTACAATTGCAACCGTTTCCATGTAAACGTAAAAGATGTTCTTTTTTTTTAATTTAACTTTTTAATGTTTATTTATTTTTGAGAGTGAGAGAGCACACTCAGGGGAGGGATAGAAGGAGAGGGAGAGGGAGACACAGAATCCAAAGCAGACTCCAGGCTCTGAGCTGTCAGCACAGAGCTTCACTCTGGACTCTGAACTCCCAAACCGTGAGATCATGACCTGAGCTGAAGGCAGAAGCTTAACCACTGAGCCACCCAGGCACCCCTTCAAAGATTTTCCTGTAAAGATTGTTGATGTTCAGTAGGCTTACTAGCAGCTTAATGTTTAAAAATCAACAGTTGAAAGCAAACAGCGTTTGCACATCTCGTCGGCTGATGGCTGGCTTCCCAGCTCTCACTGGGAAGGAGGCAAGGCCTTGAAGATTGTGCCAGGTATCACTCCCAAGTGAGTAGGGAGAGGGTTAACATTAGGCAGGGAGAGATAAGGGACCCTCGGGGAGGCAGAGTGCACCTGCAAGTGGGAGGCTGAAGAAGCAGTGAGGTTTGGAAGGGAAAAAAAGGATAAACATATTCCAGACCTGCCTGGGTTTAGGGCCATGCGTGGAGTCTCACAAACTTTCTGATAAGGTCCCAAAACAGTCAGAGACAAAATTCCTCAGTGGCTACCCAGTCGGGACCCCTCTCTCCCTAGAGAGCTTTATACTTTCCCTCAATAAACTCTATCGCTTTGCTCACTCTCTGTTGTCTGTGAGATTCATTCTTCAAT
Source organism: Acinonyx jubatus (assembly GCF_027475565.1). Classification (NCBI taxonomy): domain Eukaryota; kingdom Metazoa; phylum Chordata; class Mammalia; order Carnivora; family Felidae; genus Acinonyx; species Acinonyx jubatus. Next base: position 94,721,785 of record NC_069381.1, on the reverse strand, counting down.
TCTGTGAGATGAGGACCAGCATCTCTCCCACTCTCCTGTAACACAAGGAGGAAAATTCAGCACTCCCATCCCCACGGGCCACCCACATAGCTCCATCATGAGGAGCTCTGAGGGGCCCCAACAGCCCTCACTTAATCAGCTACCAGCACCTCTGTGTGTCCACCTCCCAACCCTCATCAAAATATATCAGAGCACATGCTCCATCACGTGCCTTCCTGGGCTCAACTCAGACCCTGGCTGGAACAGACCATGCTGGGTCTGGGAGTCCGTGTGCATAGAAGTTACAGAGAAACATAACCCGTGTGCCAGAGTGAAAGGGAAGTCCAACGTTCCAAACCTGTGGCAAGCCAAAGGGCCCACCCTAGCCTGTCCCTCCTAGACAGTGTGGCCTCTCCTCTTTGCCCACAATTCCCAGGTATCTGGTTCCCTGCAATCGCCACAGTTCATCTCCAAACTCCTCTTCTAACCTTTCCTTGCTATTAGCCAACTTTTGAATGGTGGCCCCTTAAAACATGAGTAACCAAAAGTACCGATGCACGCTTAGTAAATATTTGCTTTTGTATGAGTACTGCCCGGAAAGGGACTCCAGTGGAGGGGTTACAGGCCCTGGGGAGGGCACTGTGTTGGGCTTTCAGGTTTTTCAAGCAGTGCAGAGGCAGTCACTGGTCTTGTGCATGGGGTGGGTGCAGGCACTCACACCTCTGACTGTGGGAGAGACCAAGGCAAGCATCCATTAGGGAATGGAGAGACAATCACAGTTTGAAAATATGCCCCTTCTCCCTCCCTCCTCTCTCTGCACCCCCAGGCAACCCCTGCTTTTGGCTCAAGGCCTCATTACTTCTTTTATGGAGTATTACCAAAGCTGCTAACTGGTTTCCCTGTCTGTATAGTCACCCCGTCATCTAGCCTGACAGCCCTGTCTCTAATGTGGCAACCTGCCTCTGCACTGGCCCGCAGGCCCTTGCAAGTTTCTTCATTGTCTTGAGGTAGAATTCAGACTGTACAGCATCCAGCTTCTTTCTGAGCCCAGCCTCGATCAATTCTCAGCCTTGTCTCTCACCATCGCCCCTTACTCCTTATATTCCAGCCACAGCTAGCTACTTACTTGAACTTGTCTCAAGACTTCCTCCTTTGCAAATGCTTTCCCCTTGGCCTGTGTTCTCCCTTTCCTTTACACACACACACACACACACACACACACACACACACACACACACACTTTTACCTGGCTGATTCCCACTCACCTGTAAAGACTTGGTTCCCAGGATGCCTTCCCCATGCCGGATTTAGTTTCTTTTCTAAACAGTTTCTACTGTAGCACAGAGGACACACCTCTATTGTGACATTTATTACCCAGTTCATCCCTCAGCCTCTCTCATCTTTTCTAAGCATTAATTGTAAAGCATTTGGGCTCTGGGTAGCTCAGTCCTGGAGGAGATGCCCAGAACAGAGTCCATGTGTGCTGCAAGAATATGACCTTTAGAGCTAAGCAGACCTGGGTTCATATCCTATTCTGCTTTATTTTTTCCTGTGTGATCTTTGGCAAATTATTCAACCTCTCTGAGTTTTAGATTTCTTGTCTGTAAAATCAGAATATACCTGACCTTATGGAATTGTGGCGAGGATAAGATGACAGTGCACATCGAAAATGTCTGTACGTCAATTCTCACTTTAGCATGCACTTTTTCCTGGTCCTGAACTCTCAGCCAGTGAGACAGTTACTGAAGGGAGAAACCTGCACTATATATTGGTCATTGACTGGGGGCATATACAGCATTCTGGAGAACATTGCCCTGCCCAGTGTTGGCACTCAACTTGTGTTGACATAGAGGGTCCAAAAGATTGTTCTACCATTCCTTCAGGCCGTTTACTTTAAGGTGATCATGCACATGGTAAGACCCGTGAATTCTATGATCATGAGCCCATTACCATACTTCATCTGCTGTTAAATGAGCTCCTTGGTCAGAAGCTCTACTTAGTGGAACACCAGGACAATAAATAAAATATTCTATAAGACTGTAGATGGTGCTTTTGGCAGAAGCGTGTGAACAGGGAAGAAAAATCCATATCCAGAGTAGGTATCTACTTGTGAGAAGCACTACTCCTTCCACTATGGAAGTGTTCCAAGATAATCAACCTAGCACCAAGTGGCTGGCTCCTCACCCTGGAAAATGGTGCCAACATCGAGGGTTCAGTGCTGGTCTCTGCTGTTGGCAGGTTGAGCGCTCAGTAACCATATCAGACTTGATGCATAGGAGCCCATATCATATAAGTCATATATACAAATCATATAAACTGATTTATATCAGTTTAGAATAGTTCAAACACATACCTCTTCCCCCTTATCCTCATCACCAATTTCCCAAATACATTCCCCCCAATACTCTGAACCTAAAAGCCAAACCTTTAGCCCCCAGCACACACATCCCCTTTCTTTAGCATCTATCTGTACCTCTGACCATCTCTCTTTTCAGGCAAAATGAGCACCTATGCGTACTGCTGTAAGTTCTGCACACTGGGAAGACTTTAGTGTCCCCTCTGAGTGGGGTAGTAATGCTGCAGCTTTCTGCCTTCAGGTAGTACCTGGAATCATTCCAATCATGCAGAAGCAACTCATAGCATGAGGAACCATCAGTGAAGCGGGTCAGACTTTTTTTTGTTTCTCAGTCAACTGGTCATAGAGAATTTCTCGTGAGACCATAGGTATGGGGTGAGAAAGAGGAGGCGGTTTATTTTTGTAAAATATGTATTCATTTTTGAGAGAGAGTGTGTGAGCAGGGGAGAGACAGAGAGGGGGACAGAGGATCTGAAGCAGGCTCTGTGCTGTCAGCAGTGAGCCTGATGCAGGGCTTGAACTCACAAAACGCGAACCGAAGTCAGATGCTCAACCCACTGAGCGACACAGGCACCCAAGGAGGTGGATTAGTAGGAATCAGAGCCATGGGAATCTGAGGCACATGTTCACGCAACTTCCTTTTTTGCCTTTAGAACTTGCTCAAGTCCAATCGTGTATACATACCACTCCCACTGATAATGGAATACTGCTGTGAATGCCCATTTTTATGGCTTTGTGGCCAAAACACCCTGTTTATGATGGGCGGCTCAGGTCATAGGTAACATGGTGATTCACAAACATTTAATCTCTAGTAGGGTCCAATAAATGCTGGAAGCTATCCTTCAAAAGGAAAATAGTTATCTGAAGAGAATGGCATAGTTTGATCCATTATCCTAAGAGTTTACTCTGACTCGTCTTCAGAGGCTGCCAAAGGCTCTCTACAGTGTCTGTGGCTCCATACAGTGCCAGACATTTTAAGCACCATTGGATGTGACAGTTAGTATGGCCCTAAGGGCAGATAAGTTTGCACAGCAGTGTGTAGTTTTTGCAGAGCCTTCCCTTGTTCTGGATCCTACTCAAAACTGGCAGACTTTTGACTTTTCTGACAAATTAGTCAGAGCAGCAAATGAAGAATATGTTATTTTCAAAATCCAAAAGAGGTCTATGAAGCATTGTACCTCTTCCTTCCTGGGAGAAGATACCAGGGGCAGTGGCTTGTCTTTTACCACGAGAATATTTTGATAGGCAAGAATACTTTGATAGGCCTCCAATCGCCAGGATCCTTGAAAATTTACCAGAGTGGCAAGCTCCCTAATGTCTGTAGGATTTATTTTACACCATCTGGCATGCATGTGTCTTACCAAAGCGTCTAGAGCACTTACTGCTTCCTACTCAACAGGTCCATCCAACATCATGGTATCCGTGTGGTTGACAGAGCCCTGAGGAAAGAGATGAAAGTGTATTGCTGGCCTTGCCAATTGAAAGTAAACTGTTTCTGGTGATCTTTACGAACAGGTGCAAAGAAAAGACATTTTCCAGATCAATACCTGAATAACAGGTGCAAGGGATGTCTTTGCTCCAGTAGAGAAACCATGTCTGGAACAGAAGCTGACACTGGAGTCAGCCTGATTAAGTTTATGATCATGCACTGTTATTCTCCAAAACCCATTTATTTGTATTCTACACAGAGTAAACAGGCAAGCTGAGAGAGGATAATCGCCACTACCACATCCTTCAAGTCCTGCTGGTGACACTCATGTCTGCAATCTCTCCGGGAATGATACCACTTACCATTTTGGTAGGTACAGGCCATTCTAGAAGCTTCTGCTTGACATTTCCCACCATAATAGCCTCATTGTATGTGTTAGTGAACCAATATGGAGTGGAAATAGAAGTGGTTCTTCTCATTCCTATCCCTAACGATTCACTAGCAAAATGCTACTTCTCATTCCTAAAACTTAGGGCACTGCTGATTTAGAGGTATTAGTTTCCAAGAGAAAGATGTCTCCCCCGGGGGGGGACAAAAAATGATCCTATTAACATAGGGACTAACATATGCCACCTGGCTATGTAGAGACTGCCACCTGGCTACTTTGAGTTTGTTTTTCAGAAATCTCAATCCTGCAGCTACAGGAAATAAAGGTTTATTTTACGGCAATCACAGAACAATCCTGCTCCCTTACGTATGTCTTGAGTTGGGAACTTATAGTCCTTTGCTTATAGTTTTCTTTCTCCAAGTTCTTGAGTGCACTCAGAAGCAACCAACTAACCTTATTGTACTCTTTATTTCCATTACATTGTTCAGTGGTAGCAACTACTTGGTCACCCAGAGCCCTGCCTACTGTAGGTATCTGGTTCTAGCTGAGTTCAGGTGGTAACTAATGTACCTGTCTTGCCACCACCTGCCATGGTCTACCGGTGTCTCCTTTACCATGAGCAATAGGGTCATTAATGCCTTTAAATCTAATCATATTAACTCAAGATTCCCATCCTTAAGGTTCTATTCTCTGGAACTATTTCTACTACCTATAAGGCATTTGCTATCAATTTGATAATGATACTAATGGTGTTAGTCAGGGCTCCGTCAGGAAGGGAGAAATAGTAACAGTAATTGTGTAATAAGGGATTTAGTAGAGGAACAAAGCTTTAAACATTTTTGGAGAAACTAGGGAAATAAGCATATGAATGGAAAAGTTGGACGATCGGAGAAAAGTCACTAATCAACCTTCTCAAATCAGGCATATCCAACTGTTAGAGCAGGATATAAAGAGCTGGTGGAGAAGTTTATGTGGGACACTGTTTCCTCTCCATCTGAGGGTTGGCTCGGGGTTGCTGTGGGTCAGAAGGGCTAGATTTGCTGAGAAAAGCTTGATGTGGAATGAGGGAAAATGAGTACAGCCTGGAACCTGCTGGCACCTGTAATCATGACAGCCTTCAGAGAGTAATTGCTATTGCTGCACTTCTCTGCCTTCCAACTTCAGCAACTCTAATCTGGAACTATGCAGGGAAGAGAATTCTGGGAAATATTGTTTCAACCTACCCAAACCACCACAGTACAAAACCGCCACATGCCATGTATTAGCTGCCTGATGTTGAGCAAGTTGTTTCATGTCTGTGAGTTTCTCTAAGTCTCTTTTCCATCTCAGGATTTGGACATTGTCTTCTGGAACATTGTCTCGGGTTTTCTGGAATATGCCCTGTTGCTGCGTATGTCCCACTTACAGGCCTCTTGACAGGGGCACTACCTCCTCTCACTGGCCTCCTATGACTCCCTCTCAGTCCTAGGATTTGTGGCGGCCTTTCCCTAGCTGGGGTTACCTCGCCCTTCCAGGCAGCCCTCTTGGGCAGTCCGCCTAGGCCCTCGGAAAACATACAAACATCTGTGGTCTGCTGAGCTCTGGATGTGCAGCTTGCTCCCAAGAGAGTTCTCTGGGCTTACTGTCTAGAACCACAAGCCGACCACAGCCACTGACCTCTAGATCATTTTCAGGCCTGAGTCCCTCTGTCCCCCGCTGTCCAATTGATTTAAGTCAAGCTCTTTTGAGTTCTTTTCTGCAATCCCCCTAAGTAGGGTATAGTAAGGATCAACAGCTAAATCTTCCCCTTGGCTGGGGAACTCTCCAGATAGATCATCACTACCACCTGCCTTTCTACTTGAACTCTTAGCCCTCTCTTATACATTCTGGAGGTGGGTAATGGACTATTGATCACCCCTTTTACAAATCTGTAGAAATACTCTACCATCTTGACTAGAATGTGGGGGTAGTTAAGAATAGTTGATGCCTAGCTTTCTTTTCCAAACTTTGGAGCCTCTGTCCACATTTTGAGATGGGGAAAGTCCCATTTAACATACTGTTACCTATATAAAGAGCCTAGCATGATGCGTAACACATGGTAGACATTCACTAATAGAGGCGATGATGGATTGCCAAACACGTGGATCGATCCAGACTTCTAAATGGCTGGAATCCTCTCGCCCTAAACCAGTCTAAAAAGGAGTTTGTAGCCTCACGTAAGGCTTAAGAGGTAGTTGCCTGGTCCTCCTTATGCCCAGTCTACGTGTCTATTACAAATACAATGTCTAGAGCCCTGAGTCAAGTAGCTCCTGTACCCGTGCACACACCCAGATCCACAACCCACACTCAGGGACGAATCGCAAGCCCAAGGAAGTCAGGAACCAGCTTAGCTGCTCACACTGGGGGAAGAGAGAAATGAGCTTTCTCCTGTTCTGAAGTCACATCTCAGCCACAGAAGGTGGAGTGGGAACATGCAGTCGTGTGCTGAGCCATGTGTAGCCAGCATGCCCTGGTCTGACATGCAGGCTGGCATCTGTCTTCATTAGTCAGTCTCTGTGCTAATCTAGTTTTTATATATTTTTGAGTAGCAGCCTTGTTTGTGGGCATGGAGATACTCCAATCCACAGATGCACAGAAACACCAGCAGCATATGTATATACACAGCACATGCAGTTACTTTCCTGAAGTTTAAAAGCAGAAGCTACATGAATTTGGAAAATATAAACTCAGCTGACTGACCTGGGGTGTGATAACATGCTAAGGAAGCATTCTTCTATTTCAAAGTCTTTCTCTTGGCCTCTTAGCCTTTGTGACTTCATTTCTTCCGTTGTTAGGTCTCACAAGTGGCACCGGAAAGGGTTAAAGGAGACACAAGCACAGCCTCCAAGAAATCCCAAACCCAGAAATACACAACCCAGAGTTGTCATTTTCCAGATTGCAGGCGCGTACTGAGAAAGATTCAATTAAAACACTAGGGTGGGGATTGGCAAAAGTTTTCTATAAAGGGTCCGACAGTAAATATTTTAGGCCTTCTGGGACATATGGTCTCTTTGCAATGTCTCAGTTCTGCTGTCCTAGCAGGAAAGTAGTCATAGACAAAACAAACAAGTGAGAGCAGTGATGTTCCAATGAAATTTTATTTGCAAAAGGAGTCAGTGGGCCAAATTCAGCCCACGGGCCTTAGTTTGCAGTCTCCCACTCTAGAATCTAAAGAAGCCAGAAGTCATCAAGACTGGCTTCACAGGTATTCCAAAGGTTGATAGGGCCTTCACACTACGTCCTCCAAAAAGGACAAAAATCAACTATTTTGGGTGTGGCATCAGTTTTCTTCTATTACGTGCTGTGCCTTGATATTTTGATGTTCGTCTGAATGAGTTATCCCAGTCCCTCCTTTTTGTCTTTACTTCTCTCTTTCTGTGTGTATTTCTCTAAAGGCTTCCCATTCTTCATTCTGTCCCCTTGCACTCACAGGGTTTGGAGACTTTAGAATAAGACCCCTTCACATGCATCCTTGCTACAATCCTGGCTTCTTTTCAGGTTCCTCATCTGTACTGGAGTACAGAGGCATGTAAAGAACACTTGTCTGGATCACTGGGTAGGACATACTGTGTGACTTTGAGCCAATCACCTAACCTCTCTGAGCCTCCCTTTCCAAATCTGTCAAAGGGAAAACTTGCCTAATTGATCTCTAAAATCCCTTCTAGCTCTAAGCTTATGATTTTAGGAAGCTTCAGCCTCAACCTGAGGCAACTGTCTGGGACCATTAATTATGATGTCACTCTCAGACCTTAATGAGACTGCCAGGAGGTCACAGAAATTAGCCACATGATCTCTGGTAGTTGGCAACCTTCCTAAGGCCTCACAGCTGGGGAGGCGAGGATACCAGATAATGTGAAAGAATCTGGAGAGTCCAGCCCACCGACAAATGACTCCAGGACCCCTATGCTCCAGGAAAATTAGTTTGCATTCCTAAACTGCCTTTGAAGTTGCTACAAAACGTGCACTAACATTGACTTAGTTGGAAACATGACCCTAGGGAGCTCCTGTTGGAAGTGGGAGGCTTTCTTTTCTCCACCAGACCCTCTTGTGTTGTGTGGAGCTCTCCCGGCTGTGTAAGGGACACCCCTCAAAGCCCACCAAATAAATATATGAACAGGTCTTGAGGAAATGGAGGCAAATTCCAGCATATGCCAAAGGAAAGGGGCTTTCTCTGTAAGCAGAGATGAGGGACATCAGGGAGGGTCAGGGAACCAGGACCTTGGGTGAGGCGGGAGCAGGTGGAAGTTGGCAGTTGAGGTGGGGGCAGTGGGGGAATTTAACACAAAATCACCCCCATTCTCTTGGCTCATAGTCCAGTCGTTTGTGGATGCAGCAGATGGGCAGGGGGCTGGCACCCTCCCTCTGCCTCCTGGACACAGTCTCAAGGGATGGGGAGGGAGTGGAGAAGCCCTCCTGGCCTCCAGGAGAGCAGGCTCTTATTGTCTGACTCTGCTAAAGCTGCCTCATTTGTAGCCTAAATAATTCACTCACCAATCTCTCAAGGAACATTAGAAGAAAAACAAAACCCAACCCAGCCCTCATGCTCAGGTTCCCACTGCAGGCAAGTCCGGCCAGGAGGCTGGCAGGCAATCCCAAGCTGCAGAGATGGCCTGCCTTCAAAGGTTCATCGGACAGGCAACCTTCCAAAAATGGCCTGGGGTCTGGTTTTGGACAGCTTTTTGAGCTAAGAATGGTTTTTACATTTTTTAAAGGCTTTTTAAAAAGACAAAACAAAACAAAAAAAAAAAAACAGCAGCAAAGAAAAATTTGTCAGAGACTTCCAGTGGCCTGCAAAGCCTAAAATAATTGCTATCTGGCCCTTTCCAGAAGACTTGCCAGTCCCTTAATCCATTCCCTGGTCTTGAAGGAAGTGATGACAACCTCTGACCTATTCCTTCCCTTACCCCACTCCCTGACACCACTAGGTGCAGAGATTCAAAGCTGGCAGACTTCTGATATTTACAGTCTAGTGAGAAGCTGGCATCATTTCCCACTCCGTTACCAAAAGCAGAACTAAATACAAACAGGAAGATAAACCCTCGACTAGGGTGAACAGTCTTGGTTTGGCTGCTTGGGGAAGAAGGGAAAGAAGCAGGGAGAGGCTGAGATTCAGCCTCAACCCATCCTCTGGGGGGGGAGAATTCAACATTGGTCTCTGCTGACCCCCCTCCCCTCGAGCTCCACTCCCTTCCACACACACCCTGTGATCCTGGTGATCCCAGCTGATCCCAGCTCATCTTCACAGTCACTGAGCCTGTAATTCTTTTACTGATGAGCTATCCAACTAGCCCGTATCTCTGAGTCTCTGAAGCCTGCGTGTCATTCTGACTCTGACAAACCTCAATCCTGGACAGAGACTCCATCCAGCCCCGCAAGGGCTCCTCTACTGCCCAGCAGGGCCTTTGAAGGGAGAGGACTGTGACCATCTCTGGACTCCACCCAGAGCCTCTCCTGAAGCCAGAGCCTCTGGGAGTTACGTACAAGCCTAAGCATTCGGGGAGGGATGCATCAGCCTAGACAATAGGGCTGCCAGCTCAGAGTGTCTCAGGTGTAACTGGGCCAAGTGACCTCTGAGCTGTCATGGGGGCTGTTAGGAATTTTGGAGGCTGAAGGCAGAGTGGAGATCCGGTGGTCCCACCTAGCATCTAGGTATTCTGGATTACTTCAGATAACAAGGACCTGTTCTGGCATCTCCCAAGAAAAATGGTGCTGCTCTCCTGCCAGTCCTTTGCAGCCTCCTGTTCCTGCAAACATGGAAGGCCCAGGTTGGAATCCCACATCTGGGCTAAGTGAAAGGTCTGAGAGATTTGGGAGCCCAAACTGGGAGATCTTGACCAACTCATCTTAGTCTCGGGGACTCAGCTTCCTCATCTGTTGAAATAAGCAAACAAAAACTGAGGTGCTTGGATGGTGGTAATTTTAAGGTCCTGTCCGTCCCATACCCAATGAACAGCCCAAACCAGGCCACACCTCTGCAGAAGCTTTGCTGGAAAGTTGACTGGCTTCATCTCAGCTTTCCTTCCCCAAGTCAACCCGGTCCCATGCAAATGAGATACAGCTGGTCTCTCATCAAGGGGAGGGGGTTTCCCCTCAGCATGTTGGCAGCTTGCTGGGTGTTCAGACCCATGTGAGGGAGGGAAGTGGAGGGGGGTGGATGTGACCTCTTGTCTTCATGCCTTGTGGCGAGGAGGTGGCTGAAGGGCCGTGGGAGTCTCACCCTCGCACCCCCAACAGGCCCACAGCATGTGACCCGGAAGCCGCACACAGTGTCTTAACCTAAATTAGCTCAATTGTCTTCCAACAACTCTCCAATTTGACTGGACATCCCTCAAGGGCAGGGACGGTAACTTGACCTTCTTCTGGGTCCCCCAGGAGAACCGAGCACAACACTAGTTATGTGGCCGGAGATCCGTCCTTATCGGCTGAGCAACTCAGTTGAAATGTCCCTGGAAAAAGTGATCTTGCACTTGGCACAGAGCATGTGTCCAGGTAAGTGAATCTCCATTTTTGCTGGCTGATAACGATACCATTCTTCAGTCCAGGGCTCAGTCAAGCTGTCTTGTCCAGGCCATGACCCCAGGAGCTATCTTGTGACCTAGAGAGAGGGTGATGGGGAAGGTTAGAGAAGGGAATGCCCAAGACTCCCCAGGAGATGTAGGTCATATAAAGGTCGTTGCTGTTGATCCCTTCTCCCTAAAGCAGTGCAGGCTGGGAGAGCATGGCTGGCGTGGCCCACACAAACATAAATCAAGCACCCCTCACCACTGCTTGCTTCAGAGTGGCTAACCAAACTGCAAACACCGCAATCTATAGGCTATAAACCCAAACCTATAAAATAGTGACAAATGTCACGAGCTCTCTGGCGGGTCTCGCCGTCTTCCGGTCTTGACTATACTCAGGATGGCGTCTCCCTTGCCTGCTTGCAGACAGGATGCTCTGCTTTACATCTAGTCACACTTTTTCTTGCCGTAACTCCTCCTGTTCTGTGTCCTACGAATATGTTGCTCTCTTCAGAACCCTGAAGGCCACCTTCTCCTCTCTGTTTACATGTCTGCTTGTCTGCTCTGTGTGGTGGTGGGAAGGGAAGGCAGAAGGCAGGCTTCTGGCTTGCCCCAAGTGTCACTGATCTGCACAAATGCTGATGACAGAGCCATGCAACTGATTAGTCATGACACACATGGAATTGCTAATGAGTTTGATAAAATTTTCATTACCCCTTGTTCTGCGGGGCAGGCAGCAAACCATGAAAGTAATAATCCTCTTGGGTGCTGTTGCAGTAAGATGAGAGGAGGACAGGTGTGAGCTGCAGGGAGTTAATCCCGGGGGTGGGGTGGGTCTGCAGCAGGGGTGGGTGGGCAGAGATTCCCCTCAGAATTATCTGAACAATTTCCTAATTCTCTACTTCGTTCTTAAGGACCTGACATTTTCTGGGAGTCAGACTCGCCCTGGGAAGAAGAGGAAACGAAGGCATATGGAGCATTAGGGATTTGCCCAGGACACATAAGATTTCAAATCCAGAGGCCCTAACTCCAGTCCCTGGAGTCGAGATAGTCCAGGGGACTGACCATGGATGTGCCCACATGTTTCACGGATCTCCCCTTGGGATGCCGACAGCCTACACTCCCAGGCTCCCGTGCCCCCCGGTTCCAGCCCACGTGATAGGGGAAGCGTAGGGTGGGGTGAAGTGGCCATCGCTGGATACCTTGGTGGTTTTGACTTTGTGTCCGCTGCTGCAGCTCCATCCCGACAGGTCCGGGAGCACTTTACACTCCTCCCCCGGCAGGCAGGGCTCCATCTGACACCACCACTTCTGCAGGACGATGGAGGCTGTGGGAGCAGGAGGCAGTGAGGGCAGCTCTAAGCTGTCCTGGAATACAGCGTGCAGTCAAGGGCGGGGAGTCTGTGCGGAATGAAGTGCAAGTTTGCACACCGCTGGCTGTGAGCCCTGCCTTCCCCTGTCTTTCCCCTACTCCGGGCTGCTCAGAAAGGCAGTACTCAGGCTGAGGCTGGGGCACACAACTGTATCAAAGTCAATCCCACTGACCCCTACATGTCGCCAAGACAGCACGGGGTGAAGGCAGGGGAAGTTCTCCAAGGAACCCTTCAGTTGAGTCACCATGGCATTAGCAGAGAGGCACGGTCTTCAACATACCCACTTGGTGTATGTGAGCAAGTGTGAAAGGGCTCCACAGAGCAGGCGTGCAAAGCAGGCTTGCATGTGAGCACAAGTGGGCACGTTTACAACATGGTCACGTGAGTGTGAGCCTACGAGCATGGGTGCAATCATGGGGGGGAGGGGTGAGTGAAACATCTGTGTCCATGTGAGGGGAAGGTCAAGGCCACAGGAGAATGGGCAGGTGTGTGTGTGTGTGTGTGTGTGTGTGTGTGTGTGTGTGTGTGTGTAAGAGACCTCGGAGGCGCAGGAGGAGAGGTCAAGGTCTGGGGGAGTTAAGTGTGAGTCTGGCAGGCTATGTGAGAGGATTCATGTGACAGAATGCGTCTGCATAGCGCCTGGCAGTGAATGTGGATGAGAGGGAGGGATGAAGTGGGGATGGTCCGTCTGCCCTCCTCCCCCCAGAGGTACCCAGCATTTGAGACTGATTGCCAAAGCCCTGGGATGGTATGAAACCATATCCCGAGCAGATGGTGTGGCCTAGACAGACCTCTTTATCTCTGTGATCGGGCCCTCCCCGCCGGGTCCCGGCCTCTCACTCACCGTCCACGCAGGAGGGCTTTGCCCGCGTGGTGCCGGCCACCTGGCCGGGAAAGCAAGAGCATTTGACAGTCTGGGAGCGCTCCTCGATGCGGTTCCGGTTGCAGCAGCGATGAGCGGCAATCACCTCGCAGGTGCCCTGCTTCACAAGGACTGAAGTGGCCAGACAAGATGAGGTGCCCAGCCCAGGCCTGCAACCCTGCTCCCCTCCCACCTGCCCTGCACATCCTCCAGGCCCTCCTCCCCGCCGAGGGGAGGGGTGTTCAAGAGATTTCCAACTGCAGGGGAGGAGGAAACACAGGAAATCCTCCTGCTGCTTCAGTGTTCCTATCCTTCCTTCTTCCCCAGTCAGGCCACACTCAGCCCTCTTTGGCGGAGCCTGGCCCTTGGGTGGAAGAGAGGTAGGATTCCCCACCAGCCCCCACTTCCTCTGGTTTTGTCCAGTTGAGGGCAAGGGCCCCGGGGGCTTACAATGCGTGGAGAGGATCGTGGAGAGGATCATCCGCTTACACAGGCTTTAGCCATCCCAGAAGGAAAACCACAGAATTAGGCCAGGAGGCAAGACTTAAGCCTCCACCCCAGGGCCTCTCTCCCTGCAGAACACCTTCTGGCCTGGAAGGAAAGGTGAGCAAGGGGTTTGCCCACACCTTCTCTGGGCTGGGATAGCAGAGGGGGGGGTGGATATTCCTGGGCGAAAACCAGAGAAGGAGTCAGAGCCCCTAGAATCTGCACCCTCAGCCTCGGAGATCTGCCTGTGTGGAATAGGGTGGGGTGATGTCCAGCTCTCCAGGCATCCTGAGAATCCCTGTCCCAGGCTCTGCCACCTCCCCCAAACCTGTGGGAGTTGGCGGCTGCAAGGAAGCTGAGGCGAGGAGGGTCCACAGCCAGGCCAGGTAAAGTGCCAGCAGCCAGGGGCCTGTGCTCCAGTTCTGAGAGGTCCTCTCACGCATCCTGCGGAGCGAAGCACACACCCTGCTCAACTCTGGGCAGGAGCTCCCCACAGTCCAGCCCCAGCACCTCTGTGCCACGCGCTCTGGGAGGCACAGAGGTGGGCAGGACATGCACACCTTGTCCCCAGGCAACTCCCGGCCTGGCACAAACCATACAAAGTGGTGAGCTCTACAGTAGGGACAGGGAGCAGGGAGACTGTCCTGCTGGGAAAAGCACGGACAGCTTTGTAGGGGAGATAGCATTTAAGAGGGTGTTGAAGGATGAACCAGATGTGGTCCCTTGGAGGGCTGTGACACAGAAGGAACCATACTGCTGACTCCCAGTTTTTGAGCCCTTGACCTAAGCACTTCACATACATGCCCTTGCAGCCTTCACAACTGTCCTACAAAGTAGGATTATTTGTACCTATTTGACAGATGAGCAAACTGATACTCGAAAGGCTGAATGCAACCTAAACAGCCATCAATAAAGCATGGGCTAAATACATTGTGGAGCATCTGTACAAATGCAGTTACATCCAGGCAGCTATAAAATAGACTGAGGAAATGCTTTAGGTACTGAGCCATGCAACGATCTCTAACGATAATACACCATTAAGGGGTTAAAAAGCAAAGTGCAGGATGGTGTGTATTAAATGCATAAAAGGGAAAGATTATATATGTTGCTTAAATATGCATAAGCTAGCCCTGGAAAATGTACCAACGAAACATAGTAACATTGATTGCCACCAAAAAGGGGAACTGGTTGGCTGAGAGATGGAGGTAGAAGGGAGACTTATCTATTGCTTTTTTATTTTTTCGGGTTTTGAACTGTGGGAATGTGGTCGCAATTCAATTTAAACAGATTCAAATTAAAAAAAAAAAAAAGAAATGAAATGAAATGAAACTAGGGCTAATAGTTAATAGAAGTCAAATGACTGTCCAAGGCCAGGCAGCATGTTGGGTGGCAGAGGCCCACAGCGCAGAGGCCTGCCCTATTCCTCCTGCACCACTTTGCTTCTCCTCTTCCCCCATCCTTGATGGGTCCCGCCTCCCACCTATCCCAGAGGAGGAACCGGAAATGGAGGGGATCCCAAGGAAGCAGAGGCATAGAGCAGCAGGGAGCTGCCCAGGCATAGAAGGAGCCTGGACCACCCTCTCTGCTGCACTGCTGGCCCATTGGGACATTATTGGGGTCCCTCAGGTGTCAGCACCGTCCTGGGAACACCAGAGGCCAAGCCAAATGCCAGAACTTTGGACAGAGTGCTTGATTTCTGTACCACCGCCCCCCCCCACCCCCATCCCCACTTCAACGGTCTCCCATGTCAACTGTCTCCTCAACTCACCTTTTTGGGGATCTTTCAGCTTCTGTCTGTTCATCCACTGGCCTCAGACTCACTCTACCTGGACAAGTAAGAAAGACTCTTTGGGGCCTGCAAGGGTTAGAAGGAGCCCATGGTCCTGTAGGGGGTGAGGGAGGGCCCGGGTAAGGACAAGGGGTGGCACTGAAGTAGAGGCCAATTCTGATGCTTCCCCAAGGTGCAGGGCAGGACACAGAGTCTCTCCTCTGCCTTAGGAATTCGCAGGGATCCTTGCAGACTGTGGGAACAGGTAGGGCAGCTAGCCTGAGCAACCTAAGGGTTCCTCTGCCCAATGGGGGGGGGGATGGGGATAGGGTAAAGTGGGGTGGATGGTAGAGAGGGGTCTAGGAATCAAAGTTATCTCCGCTCTGGCCTTGGGGTGGGGGGTGGGGGGAGCTGAAGGCCAGTGAAGGATTCCTGAGCAGGCTCTGACAGAATTCTGCTCCAAGAGACACCTGGAAAAGACCCTAAGGTCTTGAATCCTTTTGTCTCTACCCCCGACCCTCACTGCACCCCTGTCCTGGACTCACACAGAGCTGGCTCAGCTCTGTCACCCTCACCCCCAGTTCCCTTCCAGAGGGCTAGAATGGGGTTCCTCTCAGTCTCTAGCCTCAGGGGCCCCAGCTCAACAGCTTCTCCATTTCTCCCTATGGCCTCTCATCCCTCAGCCTCTGAGGGGAGGTGGAGCGGAGGCAGGTGGGAAGGTGGGGCCCAGAGAGGACTATGGGGATGGATGGAGGAAGTGGTGCCAATACCCCAGGAGTGTGCTCCGCGGGCAAGAGCTTCCTAGAAGGTTTATCTCTTTTCTGAGTAGGTATCTCCTCTCCGTCGCCCTCAGGAACCTTCATTCCCATCATTACAAATCCAGCTTTGTCTTCTCTCAGGCAGTTCTCATCCCTTTTCTCTCTGAGCTGCCACACCCTCCAAGCCAACTCTCCCATGAGCCCCAAGACCCAAAAGATGGGCAGCGTGCATTTGGGCTGAGCTCTCTGGAATTCTATTCCCTCCTTCAGAGAGACGGTGGAGGGGGCGGGGAAGGGAAGCTTCTGAGATTTTCCTGGGCTTCCACTCTCCTGCCTCAGTTTGCCAGGCTGTTTTTCCCAAACCCAAGATGCAGGCTATGGGGAGGCTGAGTTAGCAGCCCGCATACCAGCGTGGAGTCGAGGATGTGGACCACAAGAGCCTTTAAGCTTGCACTGCCTTCTCCCGGCCTCCTCCAGCGCTCGCTCACTCCTCCAAATTCTGAGCCCCCACCCTCCGGATCTATCTGCCCCACGGCGGTGCCCACTTGCCTCTGAGTCCGGCACCAAGACTCCAAAAGGCGGACTTCGGGCCGGAGCGGCCGGCTTGGGTGCGTGTCGAGTCTGGAGCCCTGTGTCCCTCACCAAGTTGCGGCGTCCGGCAGGCGACGGGGCTCCGGCCAAACTGGCATCACGGTCGTGCCCGGCGCCGCTCCGCAAGGCTCAGGCGGGGTCCTTCCGAGGCTCCCGCCGGCAGCCCAGGGCGCGCGCAGCTGCCGCCGCCTCCCGGTCGCCGGGGGCCACCCCCGCTCCGCCAGCCCCTCTGCGGGCGCCACCGCCTCCTCTCGGACAGCTCCCGGCGGGCGAGCGGGCGGGCACAGGCGGGCGCAGCGGCCCCTGGCGGCCGACGGAAGAAGAGCGAGGAGGGCCGGGCCGGCCCCCGCCGCAGCAGTCCGGGTGAATATCTCCCCGGTGCAGGCCGGGTAAGCCCGAGAGGTCCCCGAAAACTCTCCGTCTTGTGGCTTCTGGGGTGGGGGTGGGGGCTGAGTATAAGGAGGGATTGCCAAGATCTCCAGGGGGGGTTGAGTCTTGAAGATTCTAGAAGTGCACTATCCAGAATGATGGCCACTAACCACAAGTGGTTATTGAAATTTACATATGGGAGTGCCTGGGTGGCTCAGTCGGTTAAGCCTCCAACTCTTGATTTCCGCTTAGGTCACGATCTCACAGCTGAGTTCAAGCCCTGCATCTGGCTCTGTGCTGACAGCCTGAAGACTGCTTGGGATTCTCCCCCTCTGGTTCTGTCTGCCCTTTCCCTGCTCATGCTCTCTCTCTCTTTCTCTCACTCTCTCTCTCTCTCTCTCAAAATAAATAAACTTGAAAAACTAAAGAAAAATAAATCTACATATAAGTTGGGGCGCTTGGGTGGCTCAGGTTGTTAAGCATGGGACTTCCGCTCAGGTCATGACCTTACCGTTTGTGAGTTCCAGCCTGCATGGGGCTCTGTGCTGACAGTTCAGAGGCTGGAGCCTGCCTCCATCCTGTGTCTCCCTCTCTCTCTGCCCCTCCCCCACTCTCACTCTGTCTCTCTCTCAAAAATAAACATCAAAAAATTTTTTAATTTAAATGTACATATAAACTAAATAAAATCTAAACATTGTTTCTTTTTTTTAAATTTATTTATTTTGAGAGAGAGAGTGCGTGTGAATGGGTACCTGCGCATGAGTGGAGGAGGGGCAGAGAGAGAGGGAGAGAGAATCCCAAGTGGACCCTGCACTTGGGTAAGCCCAGAGCTCTACGCCGGTTAGAACTTACAAACCATGAGATCTTGACCTGAGCAGAAATCAAGAATCAGAGGCTTAACAGACGGAGCTACCCAGGTGCCCCTAAACACTTTATTTGCACTCACCACATTTCAAGTGCTCAATAGCTACATGAAACTAGGGACTACTGTACTGAAAAGATACAGAACATCCCCAGCATTGCATCAAATTCTATTAGACAATGCACTTCTAGATTGGTATGTTAGCCCTCCACTATGAAAATGTTAAAATCCAGGTGGGAAGAGCAAATGATCTTTGCTCCACCCACCCCGTCACAATGGGAAAGTTCTAGCTGATGTCTAATCTAGAGGGTGTCCTTCCCTCTGTCCCCTTCCCACAACAGCAGACCCTTCTTCCCCAAAGAAACTGAGGCAGAGTGGAGCTGGAACCAGGTGGGAAGAGGCCGCAAGCCAGCGGGGCGGTACCGGGGGTGGGGGCGGGCAGCCCAGAGCAGGAGGAATGGTGTGGTCAGGGGCAGGAAGGGACTAGCTGAGGTATGAGGTAGAGGCTGAGCAGGCAGGAGGGCTGATAATTGGTCTCTATGGTTGATGGCTGTGAACCCCAACTTGAGAGCCAAACTTGAGCCAGTATGTTCATTATATAAGCTACAATATAAATGCAATTTCTAATTCTTTACAGGGTAAGATTTTGGATGTGAAAGCCTTAGACAAATGGAAGAAGGAAGTGGTCTGTGAATTTTTCTCTTAACAGGAGGAACACTCTTCTACTTTAAGAGGGCTTTGGGATTGGAGTAATGGGGTGGGGAGAGGTAAGAGGGGAAAAGCCTAGTTCTGAACTCTGAGCCACTGCACATGGCCTAGGATAAAAGGGGCCTGTCTTGAGGATGCCCAGTTGCCCTCACTGGCTAGGGCCACACACATTCCTGGCAGGGCCAGGCACTGAGCAGTCTCAGCTCTCAGCAGAGAAAAATATCTCCCAAGTCTGCCTTCCTACCCCACCCACTTTTCCCACTCACTTTCTGCTGCCTCAGGGATGAGTAGAAGTGATGACCTTCTTACCAGTTTCTGGGGCAGTCTGAGGAGGGAGGAGGTGTGCTGATGCCAGGGATCAGAGGTAAGATGTTCAGAGACAGGAGAGCCTTAGGATTTAGTCGGGGGGTGGGGGGTGCTGCTCTGGAGCCCAAGAGTGCTGCTGACATCCCTGATGACCATCTGGTGCTAGAGCTAGGGGTCTCTCTGTCCTGGCTCTGTGGCCTATTTGCAGCCACACCATGATGGGTGCTGTGAAGAGCAGGGATTAGGGAGCAGGGTGACACAGAGAAGTGGTAAGCAAACTGCCCCAGAAACACTGAATAATAAAAATAGACAGGATGTTATATTTTTCCATCAGTCTTTGCTTGTGCTGTTGTTTATGCCATTTATCTGACAGCTGGTTCCTGTTTTTCTCAAACAGGAGGGAAATACCCATAGCAGCACCATGCTGTTTACCCCCCTTTGCATTTGCCACTCTATGTGCCTTTGGGTCTGATTTTTCTTTTTTTTTTTTTTTTTTTTTTGTGACTTCTGTTTTTCTGGCTGTCTCTGCCCAGAGTGCAGGTATAATTACAGCAAATATAAAGACCTGAATGATCATTATGAGATTTTTATTTGGAAGCTGCCAGGAAAGCCACCCCTTCTGGGGGCACACTTCAGCTCAGGAAGAGAGAGACTTACGTTCAGGAAGCATTCCGCCCACAGAGCACAGAGATGGCATCCCAACCACAGACTTGGTGCCAGTGATTCCTGAGGGCTACTCCTGTCTTGCATTAGGGCCACAAGGGCCTTGTCCTCATTTGGACAGTGCATGGGGTAGGAGGTTCTCTGGAGGTCTACTGATTAATTCCCTGAAACCAGGTTTGGGAACAGGGCTCTTTGAACATCAAGTTAGTGCCACCTTTTCCTTTCAGATTGGTGCTTAGCCTGGCCTCTGTCTCCCCCTGGCGGTACGTATAGAACTTGTTTGGCCTGCAGGTTCGGCCTCTGTCTTGAGTTGAAGGTGGAAGAGGAAGAAGCCCCACTCTTTGCCATTCACCTCCTCCTTAACCCTTCCTCCACCATCCCGACAAATTAGCTTGGTTCATCAGACGGAATCGAGTTTGGGCGTCTGGGGACTGGCACAGGTGTGAGTCTCTCACTGACTGTGTGACCTCTTGAGGCAAGTTCTGTAAAATGACAGGTGCGTCATCGGTAAAAAGAACGTAATAAAATCTACCTTGAAGTGTTACTGTGCAGTATAGATGGCCTACTATATAGAAAGTGCTTTGTAGCGGGCCTACTATATAGAAAGTCCGCCATAAATAGCAGTTATTGTAGTTATCCTTACTAAATATTCCTCTAGCCCTGATGTGGTCAGGGGAGGTCTAAATGGGGCTGGGGGAAGGGGGGGAACAGGGAATTGGATCCTGAGAAAGAAAGTGAAGTCGGAGTGGTAACCGCTCTCCCAGATAGAGGTCATGGGGAGCAGGGCCCTCTCAGGAGCCCAGGAAGTTACCCCCAGCTCCCTAATTCAGGATGGTCGACTCCAGCCCGCCTCGTTCACACCCCCACAGCACACCCAGCACCAGCTGGCTCGCCTTCACTCTCACTCCAGCAGCCCCAGCCAGAGGTGTTGTCACACCAGGTGCCTCACACCCAGCGGTCGCCGAAGCTGCTGGTTTCGCTCTGAGGTCAGCTCCATCATCCTCCGGGCTAGCTGCTAGGAACGGAAGGCGAGGAGACACCACCCACCCCGTCACAATGGGGAAGTTCTAGCTGATGTCTAATCTGGAGGGTGTCCTTCCTTCCGTCCCCTTCCCACAACAGCAGACCCTTCTTCCCCAAAGGAACTGAGGCGGAGCGTAGCCGGAACTAGGCGGGAAGAGGCCGCGAACCAGCGGGGCGGTGCGGGGGCGGCCCAGAGCAGGAGGAAGTTTTCCCGGGACCCGCCCTGCCCTCGCGCAGCCAATGGCCGTGGAGAGCCCGCAGGAGCGAGCACCGCCCACCGCGCGCCCTAGGGGGGCGGGGCCTGACTCGGGGCGGGGCCACGCCGAGGGCGGGGCAGGGAGGCAGCATGCTAAACCGGGTGCGCTCGGCCGTGGCGCACCTGGTGAGCTCCGGGGGCGCCCCGCCTCCGCGCCCCAAGTCCCCAGACCTGTCCAACGCGCCCTCCGCGCAGCCTGCCGTCCCTGCAGAAGCGCCCAGGAGCCCTCCGGCGAGGGCTGGGAGCGGGAGCTCGGCGCCCGCGAAGACAGTAGAGGCTCGAGCGAGCTTCTCCCGACCGACCTTTCTGCAGCTGAGCCCAGGGGGGCTGCGACGCGCTGACGACCACGCTGGCCGGGCTGTGCAAAGCCCCCCGGACACCGGCCGTCGCCTGCCCTGGAGCACGGGCTACGCCGAGTGAGCGTCCCCGGGAACACCCTAGCCAGGATGGGACCCCCAGCCCTTACTTAGACCCTTCCCCAGCTGGGCATCCCCGGCGCTGGGATGCGTGCCCCTGGCGGCGCTCGGCGCTGGGAACTCCCTTCTCCCAGGACCTTTGCTATCCTCTGGGCTTCGGGCTGCACCCCCTCCCAGCCGCTTCTCAAGTCGGTGCAGTCTTCCTCAGGATCTTCCAGCTCGTTGACTTCCCTCACCCGCGCCGCCTCAGGACCTTGTTCCCTTCCAGAGCCCGGAGCCCGGAGAGCGGAGGGCCCGGTGAAGGATGAGTTGGCCAGTTCTCTGTTGGGGCCCGGCAGTTTAATGGCTAGGGGAGGCGGGGCTTCAAGGAGGCTGGGGGCGCTTTTCTTAGAGGAGATGGCAGCCAGAAAGATTCGCTCCCGGGCTTCCCGACCCCGGCGCCCCAGTTCCCTGTCCCTCTTACCGTTCCCCTCCCCCTCCACACCCAGAAATAGCCCGCGACACCAGGCGGCCTCCGGCTTCCCCAGGGGCGGGGGAGGGGGCCGCCCGGGAAGCAGGAGGGTCCCCTTTGAACGCCCCTTGGCGGGGGGCATTGCTCTGGCCAGGCAAAGACGCAGACCCCGGGTCGGAGTGGCGGGAGCAGCCGGCTTGCTCCCAGGCCGGGTGTATTTTAATGCATCTACTGGGAAAGCAGAGCTTTGAGGGAGACGGGGGCGCTGAGGTCGCTGAGGGTGGTGGCTGGTAGACCCGTGGCCCCACCGCCAGCTCCTTTAGCTTTCTATCTGAGAAGAGTTGGTGGCTTATGTGGCTTCTGCGCAGTCCAGGTGGGCTTCCACCCCTACCCTATTTCAATTCCTCTTTCCCTATCTGGGCTGGAGCACTGCCTCACTGCCAAAGCAGCAGAAACTTTCACTGGAAGATTTTAAGATAAAGGTGGGTGTGCCCATGAGGGTGGGGTGCTGTGGACCAGGCACTAGAAAAGTTGACTAGGCTTCAGGGCGGGATGTAGGGTCTTGGCAAGCAGGATAGTAAGACCTCCTGCTGCCCCTGTCCAACCCTTTCCCCAGCAGCCCACAGGGGTGCCCCCTTTGCAGGGGATGGGGGAACTGAGGCAGGCAGGTGCTGCTGCTGGCTTTTCTGTGAGGTGGTGGGGCCTGACACCCAGACAGTACTCCTCGTGCCTTGCCCTGCCTCCCTTCCCCTCCTCTTTCTGGCCTGGATCCCAGGTGGCTGTGACCTTTCTCAGTTTGGCCAGCAGGCTAGAGAGGGTGTGTGTGTCTAAGGTGGGGGTTATTCCAGGACCTGGTCTGGTGTCCAACCTGATGTGGTCACTCTGGCCTGGCAGGGTCATCAATGCTGGCAAAAGCCGGCACAATGAGGACCAGGCTTGCTGTGAAGTGGTGTATGTGGAAGGTCGGAGGAGTGTTTCAGGGGTACCTAGGGAGCCTAGCCGAGGCCAGGTAAGCCCCCACCCCAGCCCCTAGCCTCCAGAAACCTGGTCACATCTCTTCCGGGGGATTCTAGGCATCTGGTTTTAAATCCGAGACATGTGGAAGACCTAACTCCTAACTCACTAGCTTTCTACCTCTGACACAGAACCTTTATGTGGCATTTGAACAGTTAGAATGTCAGTATAAATGTTCAGTTTTCCACTTAGAATATAGGTACTACTGTATTTATGGATGGTAATTAATTACCAGTATTTATTTTTGCATATTTTATCCTTGGAGTTTCGCTTTTTTGATGCT
This sequence comes from Acinonyx jubatus, assembly GCF_027475565.1. Taxonomy (NCBI): domain Eukaryota; kingdom Metazoa; phylum Chordata; class Mammalia; order Carnivora; family Felidae; genus Acinonyx; species Acinonyx jubatus. Next base: position 94,698,927 of record NC_069381.1, on the reverse strand, counting down.
TTTCTTTCTGACACATAATAGGCCCTTGGTAAATGAGTGAACAAATCTAATTTGCCTTTAATGCCAAACTCTGACCTCCTCTCGGATGTTTATATGGATGCCCCAGAGTCTTACATAATACAAGCCACACACACACACACACACACACACACACACTCTCTCTCTCTCTCTCTCTCTCTCTCTCTCTCTCCCCCTCACCTCCAACTTTTCCTCCACCAGGGACTCTGCTTCTACTACTGGGGCCTGTTTGATGGGCATGCAGGGGGCGGAGCTGCCGAAATGGCCTCCAGGCTCCTTCATCGCCACATCCGGGAGCAGCTAAAAGACCTGGTAGAGATACTCCAGGACCCCTCGCCACCTCCCCTCTGCCTCCCGTCTACCCCAGGGGCCACAGGTTCCTCTGATCCTTCTCACTTGGTTGGTCCTCAGTCCTGCTGGTCTTCGCAGAAGGAAGTGACCCATGAGAGCCTGGTAGTGGGGGCGATTGAGAATGCCTTCCAGTTTATGGTGAGTGGGTGGTCCTGGCAAGAGCCTGCTAGGCAGTCCCTCTGGTCAACTCTGGATGGGGATCAAGTGGCCTAAGTGGGTGACCCTGAGAACCCACAACACCTTTGAGGGCCTGAGCAGAGCTTGGTTCAGTAGGGAGGGAAGGAGTAGTTAGCCATACCCATGTCTTCCCTCCTCTCCTCCAGTGTGGCTTGGCTGGGCCAGTTTATTTCTGCAGATGGGGCGGTGGTTGTGTGCCTGGAACCTCTTCTTCATTCACCCCTTTGACCCTCCTTCACGTGGCAGGATGAGCAGATGGCCCGGGAGCGGCGCGGCCACCAAGTGGAGGGGGGCTGCTGTGCACTGGTTGTAGTCTACTTGCTAGGCAAGGTGTATGTGGCCAATGCAGGTGACAGCAGGTATGGTGGGGGGGTTGAAAATGCCTACAGGGGGTCCCACTCTCTGGGATGGGGGCATAGAAGACAGTGAGGTGGTGGGCTTTAAAAATCAAAAACTGAAGGGAGGGATGGGGTCAGGAGCAGTTACAGACATAAGGAAGGACCGGAAATAGCCACAAGGGGAGGAAAGATGGGGGTCTGGGTGAGGAACCCTAAGGGTCATTATGGGGAAAGCCTGGTCTTTCTGGAATTCTCCACAAGAGGGCTGAGGAGAGCCAAGCCCAAACCTTTTCTTTCTCTGGGCAGAGCCATCATTGTCCGGAATGGTGAAATCATTCCAATGTCCCGGGAGTTCACCCCGGAGACTGAGCGCCAGCGTCTTCAGCTGCTTGTAAGTAGGAACTAAACGCTCTACTCCCATTCTTTGTGGACTCTGTGGCTCTCTGTAGCCTATGTCCCCATCCCTACTGCACAGACAGCTCCTCACCTGCTCACTGGGAAGGCTATTCTGCAGACTACGGCTGACCTGGTGGAACATGTAGGAGGAAGGAACGTGGGTTACTCCAGTGCTCCCACTGTGGCCCCAGCTGAGGAAGGAAGTGGAGTCAGAAGTGGGGAAAGGAAATAGCAAAGGCCCATGAGAGGCAGTGTGGCTTAGTGCTTTAAAGTCCTAACTCTGGAGCTGGACTGCCTGGGTTTGAATCCCAGTTGGAATACTTTGCTAACTGATCATCAGACGGTTCCCTTGCAACACTAGTTCCTGCCTTAAGGGTTGTTGTGAGGGTTAAAATGAGCTTCTATACGTTAGTATTAGAACAGCGTGTGGTACATGGTAAACTCCATTTAAGGCCCTACTGTAATTAACATCTATACACCAGGGTGTGCTGTAAGCCTAATGCTCCCTGGCCTCTGCTCTTGTCCGGCCACTCCCAATCTCAGGGCTTCCTGAAACCAGAGCTGCTAGGTGGTGAATTCACCCACCTTGAGTTCCCCCGCAGAATTCAGCCCAAGGAGCTGGGGCAGAGGATGCTGTACCGGGACCAGAACATGACCGGCTGGTAACACTTCCCTCAGAGCTGGGGCACGTTCCCATGGCAACACAACCAGTCCCTCACCAGCAGCAAGGTGGAAGCTGGAGGCTGGGCCAGGCTGGGGGTTGGGGGGATGTGGTCCTTCTTAGGGGTTTGTGTGAGGGGCATGACTCCGAGGGGAGGGGGGGCTTTGATGCCTGGGTGATGCCTCCTGTACTCCCCCCTCCCCAGGGCCTACAAAAAGATCGAGCTGGAGGATCTCAGGTTTCCTCTGGTCTGTGGGGAGGGCAAAAAGGTAAACTCCACGGTAGAGGTGGGAGAGGGCAGGAGGACCCACCACAACTTGTCTAGGGAGGTGGAGGTTCTACCTGAGGGTAGGGGTGGGAGGGCCCACAGCTTTGGAGCCTGGGAGAGTGCTGTGGCAGCACCCACACTCATTCCCTTTAGGCTCGAGTGATGGCCACCATTGGGGTGACCCGGGGCTTGGGAGACCACAACCTCAAGGTCTGCAGCTCCACTCTGCCCATCAAGCCCTTCCTCTCCTGCTTCCCTGAGGTGAGCCGAATGGGGGCTACCTCAACCATTCCTTCCCTCCTCTGGGGGCCTCAGGCTGGCTTCTTACCAGGGTCCTTTTGTCCCCAAGCTTCTTCTTCACTCTCTTCTCCCACCAGGTACGAGTGTATGACCTGACACAGTATGAACACTGCCCAGATGATGTGCTAGTCCTGGGAACAGATGGGCTGTGGGACGTCACCAGTGACTGTGAGGTAGCTGCCACTGTGGACAGGGTGCTGTCGGCCTATGAGCCCAATGACCCCAGCAGGTAGGAGTTGTAGGGCAGTGGGGGGGATGACAGTGGGGAAGGTAGGGGCAAAGGGAAGCAATGCTTGGGGACCCACATGAGGGCCTGTGTATCGATCTTCCCATTTACATGTTGGTACATGAATGTGCACGTGTGCTCCTGGCAGGTACACGGCTCTGGCCCAAGCTCTGGTCCTGGGGGCCCGGGGCACCCCCCGGGACCGTGGCTGGCGTCTCCCCAACAACAAGCTGGGTTCCGGGGATGACATCTCGGTCTTCGTCATCCCCCTGGGAGGGCCAGGCAGTTACTCCTGAGGGGCTCAGCCCTGACCCTGCCCCCACCATCCTAGCCTCTCCATGCTTACCCTCTGCCAACCCAAATCAGAAGTTGTCTCCCTGACCTTCTTTAGTGCCAACTTAACTGAAGAAGGGGTGTCAGTTAGATCCAGAATTACAGCTAATGGCAAATAAACCACATGGATAAAACGGGTGTCTTTATTTACTTTGATTAGAAACTGAAAGGCCCTTTCAGGTGGTGGAAAGAACCCCCCAAAGCCGTCCTAAATATGTAGTGCTCCCAGGCTCCTTCTTCCACCCTCTGCTCTTCCCACTCCACGTGCTCTCATCCATGTCCATGGCTTCATCCACCTGCTGGCGTTTTCCAAGTCAGTATTTCCAGCCCAGGTCTTTCCTGAACTTGATGTTCACATAGCTTGTCTCCTGAACATCTCCTCGACATCCCACAGGCACTTCAACTCAACGTGTGTCAGAATCCACCATTTCCCTACAAACGCGTGCCTTCTGGTTCACCATGCCAGCGGGCACCAGCTTATCGGCTCAAGTTAGAAATCTTGGAGTTGGTCACCTTTGGCGTCTGTCTTTACTCAGCAAGTGAATCAATCACTACATACTGTTGATTATATGTTACAAAATATATTTCGTATCTGTCCCCACCCCAACTGTTACTACTACATTAGCCTCCTAACTCCACGCCCCTGTATGCCCCAATGTGACCTTTCCACAGTGTGAATCTGATTGGTTATTTCCTTCTTGAGAGAACATTTCGGTGGCTTCCTAGTGCACCTAGACCAAAATCAACACTCAACTCTTGAGTATGGCATACAAGGACATTCATAATCTAGCCACTGCTTCCTTCTCCAGCCCCATCTTTCAGCCCCACCCCCACCCTCCTGGGGGTTCCATAATTCTTTGGGCCTGTTGTGGCTCCAACTCATTTAACGTCTACACATCACCTTATCTGGAACACTTCACCTGTCCTTCGGGGCTAGGGATCCCACAGCCCATGCATGCCCCCACTACAGCCACTGCCGGCTGTAATGTAACTGTCTACACTAGGAGTGGGTATGGGGGCGCCTGGGTGGCTCAGTTGGTTAAGCGACCTACTCTTGATTTTGGCTCAGGTCATGATCTCATGGTTCATGAGATCGAGCCCCACGTGGGGCTCTGTGCCGACAGTGAGGAGCCTGCTTGGGATTCTCTTTCTCTCTCTCTCTCTGTCTGTCTCTGTCTCTCTGCTCCTTCCCCACTCTTTCTCTCTCTCAAAATAAATAAATATACATTAAAAAAAAAAGTAGTGGGTATGGAGTAGCAGTTAAGGGCAGAGGCTCTAGAGTCCAGCTGTTTGGGTTCTGGTGCCAGACCTACCACGAGCTCTGCAACCTCTCTGAGCCTCAGTTTGCTTCTCAGCAAAACGGACATAGCAGTGCTACCTTCTAGAATTGTTGTAAGACTAAAGTCGTCCATGTGTGTATGTAGACCCAGGTGCATGTAATAAGGGCTCAATAACTTGCTATCTTTAAGTTGTTTGTATTCCAAATTTAGACTGTAAGTTCTTTGAAGACAGAAATCAATTTGAACTGAGCACATAGGTCTCCACTCACACGCAGCGTGTTTACTGAGCCAGTTAAGAGATCTGGGGACCAAACTTCTCTGGACCTCAGTTTACTCATTTATCAAATGTGTGGGTTGCACTTCAGATCTTTAAAATCTGTGTGACTGCTGACATTCATTCATTCAGCGATTATGTCTTGAAAACCTGTTGTGTGCCAGGCAGTGTGCTAGGCAGTGGTGAGGGATGGGGGGTGGGGAGAGCATAAAGGACAGCAGGGAGAGAGTACCAACTCTGGAGCCACACAGGCCTGTCTGAATTCTCAGGTACATACTAATAGCAAAAATTTGGGCAAGCTACTTCTCTGAGCCTCAATATCCTTACAGGCAAACGGAGATGGGTATACTTAACCCAAAGATCCATGATGAGTATTAAAAGGGCCGAGCTATATAGCGTATAGGTCACAAGCTAATGAAATATTGGTAGGCTTCCTCACCTTCCAACCTTCTCAGCCACTTCAACAGGAAAAGAGATACCCGTGCAGGTAAATACCCAAGGCGACATAATGGACCGGGGCAGTGTCCCTAGCGGCACCGAGATAATGCAATGGGGATGGAAGCTGACTTCCCAGCTGGGGATCAGAAAAGGTTTCAAGAAGCGCCCTTTGAGGGGTCCACAGTAATTGGACTCATGGAAACTCCAGGCTGGGGGAAGGACGGGCATTGTGAAGTGGAAAGGTGACCTGGGTCTCAAAGGATGTGAAAGGTCCTCAAGGTTGGGGAGTGATGTTGAGCGGTACTTACTCCGCAGGATTTTACGAGAGGAGGGCGGGCGTCTTCCGCAGCCCCCCTCCCGCGAGGTCCCGGGGCGTGTAGGCGCCGGTGGCCGGTTGGCCACGGGAGGGCAGCAGCGGCCCTTTCCGACCCCACCCCGAGTGCCTCGCAACTTTCCCGACGCCGGTCCACCCCTGGGGGCTGGAAGGCGGAGCAGAGACTGAGTCCTCGAGGGGGCCCACCCGCCGCCCACTCCCCAACCCGCCCGGCATCCCACCCTCGACCCCCGGCCAGCGGCGGGGGCCAGCAGCTGTGGCCCCCGGCTGGGCGGTGGGCGGGCAGAGCCAAGGGCCGCCCCCGGCCGGTCCCTCCCCCAGCCGGGTCCGCCCCTCCCCGCCGCTGCGCTGAAGGAGGGCGGGGCGGGGCCCCCCGGGTCAGTCTCAGCCTCCCGCATTGGCCGCGCAGCTGGAGGCAGCGGAGCGGAAGGTACCCGGGCCGGGGGCTAGGGTGGCGGGGCGTCCCAGGAACTCGACCCCGGGAGAGCACTTTCGCTCCCCTCCTCTGGGCCGGAGCTCCGGGCGCCGGCCGGGGAGGGGGCTTTGGACAGAGCGCGGGCCGCCCTCCTTCCTTCGGGACGCGGCGTCTGGGCTGTGTGAGGGTCGGGCCCTCTCGGCCCCTCCCTGGGCTGCAGCGAGGGCTCCTCCCCACCCCCCCACCCCCCCACCCCCCGGCTCCGGGAACTGCCCCGCAGGGCCTCTCGGCTCCTGTGTCCGAGCCTGGGTCCCTGCCTTTCCCCTCCCGGCTTCCCGGAACCTGCCCCGCCGGGCGAGAAGCCAGGAGGCAACTTGTGTCTCCGCGAGGGAGCCCAATTCCAGACGCTGTAGCTCCCAAGCTGGGCGGCCCGATGTGGACCTGGGGTGGGGTGTGGGTCCGGGCACAAATCCGGGTGGAGGTGGGAATTCCCCCAGGCCAGGCCGGTGGAATGGCGGGAATAGGGGCGTGGTGTGGCCAGTGGGGGCTGCCACTGCTCGGAGAGGTCTGGACACCTCCCCAGAAGCTTCCTGGAGTGTGCCTGGGGCGGGAGGTAGGGGAGATTGGGAAGCATCCAGCTCCTTTTTGTGTAAGTAAGAATCTCCTCCCTTCCAGACCCCTCCTTTACACTCCCCAACCCAGGATTATCCTGGGGCTTTGGGCTGGGAGGATGCAAGGCTGCGTCCTGTTCTCACTTCTGGTTTTAAAGTTGAGGTGGTATCTGATTCCTTTCCTAGACCTTAGGGCTGATCCGCTTTGTACAGCCTACCTCTGGTTCATCTGGAAGTCTAGAGAATGATTGAGGAGAGGGCGGGATGTCTGGTCTCAGGGAAGGCTCCAGGAGCTTCAGGCTCCATTCCAGCCTCTGTGTGGTGTTTGGTTGCCCATCTTAGGGTCAGTGGGGCAGTTCTTCTGGGGCTGCCTCTAATAGGGAGCTGTTGTCCTTGCCATGCTGGCCTTGGGCCTGGTGTCCTGGCTTGGCCTAGGCCAGCTGCCCTTCTTGCCCAACTGAGAGCCTGAAGGGAAAGTCTTCTAATTGAGCTGGGGGCTTCAGAGTACTTAATGCATGCCCTTGCCCCTGAGTTCTGGCCTGTGGCTCCCACCATGGGGTGTCATCTAAACTGTCCTGCTGCAGGCAGGTAGTGGCATCCTCACACCTAAACAACTGGTACTCACCCTGGTGGTGACTGTCTTTCATCAACACTGCCCATCCCAGGTGGGGCTACCCCAGCCTGGTTTTTTTTTTTTTTTTTTTTTTCCACACAGCTGGACCATTGGAACCAGTGGGAGTGGGTGGGGGGAGTTGATCACCTGGGCAGAATTTCCGGGGAACCCCCTTTTTGAAGGTGGTTTCCAGTTTTGGAGGAGATCGGCTGGCAGGGTGAATGCCTTCTTGCCTGTCTTGGGGTATCAGAGAGAGAGCCCCTTTTGTGGTGGGGAGTGTGTGGCTGTATCCCTGTATCCTCTGAACTCCTATAAATTCTCTCTGACTCATATCCACTTCCTCTCATCCCAGTTTTGTACGTGTGTGTGTGTGTGTGTGTGTGTGTGTGTGTGTGTGTAGGAGCGGGAGGCCACCCAGGATCCTACTGTTGAAGAGAACTAGCTTTGGGCTTGGAGAATTCGCTTTCCTAAAAGGCAGACCAAAGCCAGGCTGTGAGGTGGTGGTATGTGGGGAGTACAAGAGTTCAGCCCAGTTTGACAGGATGTGGGACTGAGAGAAAAAGCCAGGTCTGGGGCAGAGATCAGGTTACCATCCCCTTCTCTCTTAACTACTCCTTGCCTGGCTGGTGCTGGGACTGGTCCTTGTTCAGCTCTTTTTTTGGGAGCTCCTCCCAGCTCAGGCTCTAGCCCCCTCCCCCTTCCCTACAGCCTCCACCGGCCTCTCAGCTCTCAGAGCCCGCCCCCTCTTCCTCAGAGGCTGGAGGCCTGGGAACCTCAGCCGGCTGGAGGTCAGCTCCTCTCCCCAGGGAGGGAGGAAGTGAGGCTCAGCTCAGGGGCAGGGAGGCTGGGTAGGTGTGATGAACTGTGCAGATGCTTGCTCTTGTGTGTTAGGGGCCGGGGACATATGGAAACCTCGGGAAGCTGACTCCTCGCCCTGAGTCACAGGGAGGGGTGGGCAGGGCCTTGGGGTGAGCTGGACAGAGGAGAGGCAGGGGCTGGTCCGCGGGGTGGGTGGAGGTGATTCCCTAGTGGATTATTCTCAGTCACTCTGCTGTGGTGGATGTGTGGCTCCCTACAGTGTGGTCATTGTCCCCTGCCTGGGGCTGAGTGACCCAGTGTTGCTGCCAGGTCCAGAAGGAAGGGGGGAGGAAGGCAGACTGCCCGAATGTGGGCTGTGGGCACTGCCGGGACTGAGCCTTCTTTGTGTGACTCGGGGCTGGCTTTAGGGACTGGGATGGGGTGGGCCAGGGAAGCCGGTTGGCCGCTGCCACTGCCCTCTGGGTTTCCTTCTCTCTGCTCTCTTTCCCATCTCTGGAGTGATACGTAGAAAAGGCTCTAACAGAGTCTCGAGTCACACAGCCCTGCTTTGAGTGCCATCCCTGCCACAGCTCTGAACACACGTTATAACCTCACAGAGCCTGTTTCCTAGTTTGGCAAAATGGGAAGCACACCATCGATCTTGCAGGCTTCTGGGAACTGAAGGAGATGATTTTTGTGGAAATGCTCAGCATAGTTTCCCTTATCCACCTGCCACCTCGTAGCTGGTTTTACTAGCCTGTGGTCTTGGAGAGGATGCCTCATTTGTGACTGGGCAGGCAGGACTTGTCCTGAGTGAGGGACAATGTGTTCTTGATTGGACCCTAGCGATTATTAAACTTTAGAAGTATCAGAATCCTGGTAACAAAGTCTGACTTGAAGCCCTGATTTGTATAGCAGATAAAAGCTGGCCCTTCCAGACATGTCCCTGATCCCCCCTCTTAAGTGTCTAGGGTCCTACAGTTGGTGGATTAGATCAGAACTCCTGTTTTCTGGCTCCCTGATTCTTCCACCTCCCACCTCTGTATTCTAATCTGTCTAGGGAGACCTGTCCCTGACCCTCAGATTAGGAATTTCAAGCTCAGTTGACTGAACGATTGGTTCTTGGCAAGAACGTGCCTGGGCAAGCCCCTATCCCTCCCTTCCCTCTCTTTGCTGGAAGCCTTGGTTTCCAGGTCTTGGGGGGCCCCAGAGAAGTGTTTTTGGATATATTGGCTTTTCCCTACATTCTCACTGCCTCTTCCCTGCCAGCCCCAGCCATGGCTGCAATCAGAAAGAAGCTGGTGATTGTCGGAGATGGGGCCTGTGGGAAGACCTGTCTCCTCATTGTCTTCAGCAAGGACCAGTTCCCAGAGGTCTACGTCCCCACTGTCTTTGAGAACTACATCGCAGACATAGAGGTGGACGGCAAGCAGGTGAAGGCCAAGAACCTTCCCCGTCTCCCCCTGGGAACCCCGCCCCCTCCCTTTGGACCTTGGATGTCCTGCCTCACCACCCATGTCCCTGCTCCACTCTCCCTGCTGGAGCCAGTACAAGTTTAAGTGAAACTTTAGTTTTAGGAAATCTAGATACACCTCCTTCTTCTCTACGCCCTGGCTCTATAACCCGGGCCCAGTCCTTTTGCCTCTGAGCTTAAGCTCCTTTGACGGCAAAGTGGGGATAGTGGTCAGGCCTCCTTCAAAGGTTTTTGTCACTTAAATCAGATAGCGGTGCTCACGAGGGAGCTCATAAACTACAGAGATCAAGCACCCATGTCTCAGGATTTCTAAGACCTCACCTTATTTACATTGTGTGATGGTGATTAGCGCTGTCCCTGGCATGTAGCAAGTGCTCAATAAATGTTGAGTGAGCCACAAGGACCAGTGGTTTCAGAAGAGGACCTCTGGGTGGCAGGGGAGGGGTGTAACTGGGGCCCTCAGGCCAGCTACTCACTGGGCCTATGCATCAGGTGGAGCTGGCTCTGTGGGACACGGCTGGGCAGGAAGACTACGATCGCCTGCGGCCTCTCTCCTACCCGGACACTGACGTCATCCTCATGTGCTTCTCCATCGACAGCCCCGACAGCCTGGGTGAGGTGGGGGTGAGGGCGTCGGAGAAAAGGCACTGAGAACCCCTTGGAGTCAGCCAACCAGAGGTAGCTCTCGCCTCAGCTCCTGTCAGCCACCATCAGAGGCCGAGGCCGGGGGGCTTGGGACAGGGCCCTGTCAGCCTCCTGCACTGTGGTGACTCTGGCCCTGGGGAGGGCTCCAAGGGTGTACTGTGGGGGCAGAGGGGCTTTGAGCTGTGAAAGGGACTGTTGTGCTGAAGAGCCTCTAACACTGCTGGGGGGAAAGAAGGGGACCCTGGGGGGAGCTTTCTAGCCTAAGTGGAGGCACCAACACCTGTCGGGACATGTCTGTGCAGAAAACATTCCTGAGAAGTGGACCCCGGAGGTGAAGCACTTCTGCCCCAACGTGCCCATCATCCTAGTGGGGAACAAGAAGGACCTGAGGCAAGATGAGCATACGAGGAGAGAGCTGGCCAAAATGAAGCAGGTGGGTGGGGCTGCCAGGCCTGGAGCCCCCGGGACAGATGACCTCCTTAGGGTCTTCTCTCCAGTGGACTTCCCAGTGAGGCAGTGGAGGCCCACCTCCTACTCCCTGGCGAGGAAGAACGAGAAGGGCTCTTGCTCTCCGCTACCATACCTGATGAAATTGTCAGAGAATGCAGTGATTTGTCCAGGGTCACTTGGCGTTTTAATTTATTTGCTTCCATTCTTTGGGGGTTGGGGCTATTAAGAAGAGGAACATCCCTGTCTTCAGAGGCAGCTTCTTATAATAGATCTTTTGCTTGAGGCATGGGCGGACTCCAATGCCGGTGGGCCCGCATGGCCGGAAGGCCCAGAGTGAGGGAGCTGGCTTACCTTGTAGGTGGCTCTCTAGCCAGAGGCCAGGATAAAGAATATGGACTCTCCTACAAGGATAGTTATGGCGAAACTTTCAACCGGGGGGCAGATATGGTCACGTCTGTGCGTTAGAAAAATTTTGGCAGCCGTAGGGCACTTATTGGAAAAAAGTGAGAACGGGTGGGAGACTGGTTAGGAGGTGCTGGATGCTCAGGCCAGAGAAGGGTGTGCCATGGGATATAGGGCTGATGGAGACATCTGATGTAAACATTAAGAGTCTTGGGTCCTGGCCCAGAAACTGCCCAGGGCTGGAAGATGCATTTGTCCTAGTCACTACACTCATGGCTAAAGTGGGGAGAGGTGCACTTAGCCACCAGCTTCCCTTAACCTCTCGACTTCTGTCTTCCCAGGAGCCCGTGCGATCTGAGGAGGGCCGGGACATGGCAAACCGGATCAGTGCCTTTGGCTACCTCGAGTGCTCGGCCAAGACCAAGGAGGGGGTGAGGGAGGTATTTGAGATGGCCACTCGGGCTGGCCTCCAGGTTCGCAAGAATAAGCGCCGGAGGGGTTGTCCCATTCTCTGAGACCCGCAAGGCCTCCCCTGTTCCCCCCCTTCCCTTCATAGGGTTGCAGAGCTGCCCACCTCCTGGCCCCATCCTCTTTGGGCTCCTTGCCGAAGGCTCCCTTTTCAGTTCCTTCCAGCCCAGGACTGCATCTGAATTTCTGAATTTTGCCAGCCCCCCTCCAGCAACCCCGTGGTGGTGGTGGTGGCCTGGCCCTCCCTCCCTATACTCTGGAACCTAGGGCAGTTCCCTGCCCTTCCAAGAGCAGAGTTCCTCCTCCTGCTGCCTTGGTCCAGGGGTGGGGCTCTTGATCCCTTCAGCCTTCCCCGTAAGATCATCACACACCAGCACTTTATACACTTCTGGCTCACGGGAGTGTCTGGGGTAGGGGACTTGGAGGGTGTAACCCAGAGCCCCGGGCCCCTGACGGTTCTGCTTTGGACTGGGGCCTAGACTCTGGCTCTTCTTGGTGGGGGGACACTAATAAAGGCCACAGGCTCCAACATGTGTGTGGCGGCTTCCTGTCTTTCTCTCCTGGTCCCTGCCTTGGCTGTGAGCCGAGAGTCCCATCTCTCCCAAGTTGCTTGCCAGGCTGGCCCCCGGTCTGCAAAGGCAGGACTCCCGGGCAGGCAGGGCGGAGTCTTGGAGCAAAGGATGAGGTCATGCCTGGCTCTGGGCCTCGGAGGCGGGTAAGGGGAGTGGTCTGGAGCAGGGGCTAAACTTAGAAGCCTGTGGGTGGCTTCCTTGTGGCCTCCCACTGGGTTTCCTCCCCTGGACCTGGGGGCTGGGTTCCTCTCTGGCTGGGAGGAGTAGGGCCCTGGGCAGGGTGTGATGGTCCCACCCTCCCCTCTGGGGTCGCTTTGGAGAGCTTGGGAAGGCCGCAAGGCCAGAGGGGGCCAGGCTGAGGAGACAAGGAGGCTTTTGCATAGAACAATATTTTGTTTTCAGTTTTTCTTCCTCCCCCTTCCCCCAATTGTTAGCAGCTTGATGTGTCATTCTCCCCAGCAGGGGAGGGGGTGAATGGCTTGGGTTGTAAACTCTCTCCCCCAGCCTTCCTGTCCTTCTGGAGGGGCAGCTCAGCTGGGCTCTGGTTCAAGCTGGGTTCTGGTTCAGGGTCAGGTGGGCGGTTAAGGCTTGGCTGGTGTGCGAAGGCTGTCTGCTGTGTCTTCAGAGCTCATTCCTCCACTCTGGCTCTACCTGCAGGGACAGGCCGTCTTCTCCCTCCCGTTCCTGGGGGAGGTAGTCGTGACTTTGGGGCCCTAGAAAGAAAAGAGGTGAGCCTGTCTTCCTTACCTCATCCCCTAGCGCTGTCCCCTGCCTGGCCCAGCCATACCTGAGGTAGAGGGCCTGAGCTTGCTCAGACCTTGGAGTAAGTTCTGTCCCTGCTGCAGATCCAGTTTGGCAGGGAAGGGGCACCCGGTATACCCCCCGTTTTCTTTACAGAACTCCAGGAATCTGTAGGGTACAGGGACATTCACACACACAGCTGCACAGGCCTGGCTGAGGAGTGCCAGCAGAGGCTCGAGGCTAAGCCTTGGTCCTACCATGTGGGCCTGCGCCTTTGGGCGAGTTGCTTATCCTCTGTCGGGTAATTTAAGTGGGGAATTGTGAGGAAGAACAGACCTGTGAATTAATTGAGCCACAAGAAGGTGCTCAATAGAGCTACACCTGCCCCAGGATGGGGGTTGTGGTCACCAAGAGGGATCATGGGGTAGGAATGCTCACACTTTCCAGTCAGGGTCATGGCCCAGGAGCAGCGGGTTGCCCACCACGATGAGCAAAGCCTTGGCCCGGGTCACAGCCACGTTGAACCTCTGAAAGGAAGGAGTGGTAGGGTCACGGGAGGGAAGGGCCTTAAGGAAGGAAGCATTCCTTCCACCCGCCAGGTCTCAAACCTTGGGGTTCTTAAGGAAACCCAGGTTGAAGTCCAGATCCAGCTGCACAAAGCTCTGGCTGCTCCGCACGGTGGAGATGAGAATGACGCTGCGCTCTTGGCCTTGGAACTCTTCTACGGAGCCCACCTGGAGGGCGAGACACAGGGCCTGCAGCGGGGGCTCGGGAAGCAGACACACACCCTGCCTTATGGAGCTCCCGATCCAAGGAGCTCCAAGGCAAGGCCGATGCCAGTACCGGGCATTTGTCACAGGGGAGGGAGTGAGCGTCCTGATAGAACGGGAGGATGCCCTGGAAGCGTAAGGGTGGATCCAGTTAAAGGGGTGCGGGCTAAAATTCTTCTAAGCAAAGAAAACGCGCTTGCAAGGACACAGGAACTCCGAGCAGTGGTTCTCAAACTTCCTAAAGACAGTCACTGAACACTTGTTAAAGATATACAACCCAGACTTCCTAAATTGGAATCTCCAAGGGAGAAGCCTTTAAATCTTAGAGCACTGGTTTTCAACCGCAGCTGCACGTTAGATCACCTGAGGAGCCATAAAAAATACCGATGCCCTGGCTCTGCCCCCAGATAGTTGTGTTCACTGGCCGGGTGGGGCTCTGGCACCGGTGGTGCTAGAAGCTTTCCAGGTGATTCTTATCTGCAGCCAGTGTTGAGAACCACCACCTGAGTCAAAGCACTGACTGACTCAGAGGGTGGGAATGGTGAGCTGTGACACTATCACATGACAGGTCAGGCAGGCAGGGAGTTTGGACTTTATCCGTAGGGCACAGGCCTCAAACCAGCCTGATCAAAAGCATCAAGAATCCGGTGTGGTGTTTCCTGGTCCCGCCCCAGATAGACAAGCCAGGATCTGCAGGAGTGAGGCCTGGGGGGAGCCCCACTGGGTCTTAGGCAGCGAAGGCAGGGCAGGGCAATAACACAGGCTGGAGTGCCTGAGGAGCTCTCTGGAAGCAGGGGAAGTGCAGGGACACCGAAGGCAGGGAGCAAATGTGAAACGGTGGTGTCACCTTTAAGTCTTTGATGTCATCCAGTCCCCGAAGCTCCTTGTCAAGTTTGGTGATGCAATAACGGATTTTTTCCACCTGGAAGATGAGGACAGGTGCCTTTCTCTCATGCCATTACCCCAGTGTAAGAGGGAGCCAGGCAGGAGACCGGGGAGCTGGGGAGCAGAGAGGGAGGGACAACTGACCTCTGAGCTCGTCTGACAGGGCTAGCAGAGACCTGAGCTTCTAGAACCTCCACCTAATGGTCTGGCTATGAAGGGGGTACCTTCGGTGGTGGGGGGTGGGGGTGGGGGGGGGGTCCCACCCTCGAGAGGAACTGAGGGCCTGACCTGCTTCCGGTAGGGAGAGATGACGCCCACGCTTCGGGGGCTCAGGCGGGCTTTGCCCTTCTTCGAGGAGGGGGCCAGGAGCAGCTTCAGGTAGGAGGTCACTGTGGCAGCCTCTTCAGGGTTGAAGAATGATGGGCTGTTACCCTCACGCTCGTCCTTGCCCATTACGCCGTGAAAGATGATGGGAAAGCCCTGGATACGGGGTCAGGGGAAATCTTCAGCCAGGCCTCCCTTCCCTCCCACCCCAAACCCACCCAGGGAACGCGGGATCCCAGGCCAAGGTGAAAGCCCGTGGCTTCCACTCAGAGGCTCCTACTACCTTGCACCTTCGGTAGGAGGGAAGGTGGGGTACAGGGGTGGCAGCCTGACCCTGCCGGGTTCAGCCTCACCTGTCGAGGCAGACCCTCCCATCGGCAGAAGCGCTCTCGGTCCACGACGTCGGCACAGGCCTGCAATTCCCCATCATAATAGAGTCGGTTGGGAATGTCCAGTATGGTGGGGTGAGACCTGGGAGGCAAGAGGAGGAAGGAAGAGCAAGACCAGGGGCCAGGTTATTTTGCCCTGCCCTTGGGGTCCCCCGATCCACCTGCTCTGGGTCCACACATCCTCTTGCCACCCGCCCAAGTGGACGGTGGACTCCTTGATCTACAGCGTGCTGCTAGGTAGGCACTGTTCACTGCACCAAATGTGCACAGAACCAAATGTGCTTCCTGAGCGCATGTGGTCCGTAGGCCAGGCAGATTTAAAAGGAAAAAAAAAACAAAAAACAAACACGCAAGAAATGGGGAGGTTCTCAAGTTTCAATTTTGCCAAGGAAGGATGGTACAAAAACAACCATCACCTACTACTGCCATTATTTGATGAGATAATGTGTTAAATCTAAAAACAGAAGTAATAACAATAGATTGAACTCCCAGTGGACTTATCTAAGGAACTCCTAAGAACTTAGGAATTCATCATTAGGTACATGAATTCATTGAGTAAAGCAAGTATACTTTTTGATTTGAGTAACAATTAGCTTTTTGAAAAACTACATCGTCTCTATTTTTCTCATTTCTCCTTGGACTGCCTCGACCCTTCATCTGGGACCCACACCAGACACATCCCAGTGTCTGGGAACCATGGACAATCCCCCGATACACAGATAAGCAAAATGCTCAAGAGCGAAGTCAGTTGCAAAGTCAGAGCCAATGAGTAGCGGTGATGGGGCTGGAATGGAGATCACCGACCTTCCAGATCATAGTCTTCCTGCATCACACAGCCTCTGAGCAACAGGACTGCAGGATGGAGCCTCCAGTGGGGGCTGCACAGAGTGGGTGAAGGCACAGATTGCAGGCGAGGTGAAGGTGCGGGAGTACCTGTAGTTGCGCAGCAGCTTGGTTATGAACTGGGGGTTATAGCCATTGGAGCCCTTCTTGTACAGGGCGTTGTAGGTCAGCAGCCGCTCCAGCAGGGAGTACCCCAGGCCATGCTTCTGGGTCAGCGGGGAGCGCAGCACGGGCCCCAGCTGCCTAGGGTCTCCTGCCAGCACCAGCTGCCCTCCTGGATTGTCTGTTTCCTTGACTTCCATCAGCCCTGAGAGGCAGGGTGCCGTGGGAGAAAGGTGAGCGGTGGGACCCCCCAACCCCATGCAGGGTGGCACGCACGCAGCCCACCCTGAACCCCTCACCTGCTATGGCCACCAGACTCTCGGGCTCCATGGAGTGGCCGGCCTCATCGATGAAGATGTGTGTGAAGTGATCGATGGGAAACTGAGCTGAGACCAACCTGGGAGGCGTCAGGCCAAGCAGGGGTCATATCTGGGCACCCGACTAGCAAACCTGAAAGCCCACCCAAACTGGCCCCTCACCCCACTGCCAGGCACCACTCTTCCCCATCTCTCCAGCCCGCTACTTCCTTACTTATACACATGATTAAGAGACACACACTTCCCACCTGCTGGCCGTGATGAGGGTGGTAATTAAGACACGATACTCCTGCAGCTTCTTCTTGGCGGGAAACACATAATCCCCTTTCTTCGCATCCCAGTTGCAGCAGGGCTGTGGGGTGTGAAGAGAGAGGAGGAAATCAGCTGGCTCTGTCCATCCTCACCCTCACTCTGGCTCTGGGCCCCCCAGGCAGTTTTCTTTCCCTCTCTCACTTCCCACACAGGGAAACAGACGACCAAACAGGGGTTCTGACCCATCCAAGCTCACGCAGCGAGTATCCGAATCCAGGTCTAGTTTCCTGGCCCCTGAGCATCTACCCCGAGCAGCCCAGCACCTGCCCTGCCCTGGCTCTCCACACTTCTCCAGGTACCTTGATGTCCTCGGGCACCATGCGAATGTCCCTGCTGGGGGCCAGGAGGCGGTAGATGGAGCTGGGCAGGTGGACCCGGAGCCGCTGGCAGAGAAGGTCAGCTCCTGAGTTGGACGGAGCGCAGGCCAGGATGTGGGCTTTGGGCAAGTGCTTCACCACCTGGGGTGGGGACAAGCACAGTGTGGGAAGCAGCTTCTCTGGCTCCAGGGGGAGGGATGGGGGAGAGACTCGGTTGTGACTCAGGTTGGCACAGGGTGGCATTTGTCTCCCGGACCTGAGGGAAGCAGGGACACAAAAGGCGAGTTTTGACCCCCCCAACCCTCTGCTAGTCCAAGTAAGCACTTCACTGCTGGAAAACTGGCACAGTAAACATTCAGAGTCTACGGTGGCTGAAACATGATTGGTGACTCCAAGAGTCACGCGGGACCCCACCCTGCACAACGATGTTCGAATGCCACACAGACCATTGACGCCAGCCCAGGGGCGATCAGGAAGCTGGAGGCACCCAGAATCTGGGCACTGCTTGGTCCCTGGGGGAGTCAGCACCAGCCCCAGGTCTATGCTCAGGCCCCACCTGCTTAATGGCTTCCACCAGGGTGACAGTCTTGCCAGTGCCTGGAGGCCCAAAGATAATGTAGGGGGCTGGACGGGTGGTGCCCATAACGATGTTCTTCATGGCCTGCAGCTGCTCAGGGTTTGACTCCAGACTGCGGTCATACAGCCTGGCAGACGAACCAGAAACATGACGTCACCCGGTGTCCCGGAGGCCTCCCTGACTCCAGTGCCCACGCCCCACACCCCAAGTGGCCCCCCTTACACCCATGCCCAGTCTCACTTGAGCTTCACATCTGAGGGCAGCAGCGGGACCCCACGGGAGGCCACAGGAAAGAGCATGGGCCACAGCAGCCAGCGCCCCGTCAGCTCCAGGGCACGGTGTTGCACCCGCAGGGGCTGGCGGTTGAAGGTGAAGTTCACCTTGAAGGTCAGCCCATCCACAAAGCGGCTCAGGAGGCTTTAGGAAGGGAGGAGGAAGGAAAAGCTCCAGTAAGAGGGCAAGGACTCTCTGCATCTACTCTGGCTCCACTCTCTTTTCAAGACAGCCATGCAATCCCTCCAGGAGAAGCTACTGAGGCATCTCAGGGTCCCCCTGAAGAAAAGCTTCCTGCTCAATCCCTGGGGTCCCACTGGTCTCAAGGAGAAACAAATCAGCTCCTCTGGTCTAAGAAACATTTGTAGACCCTTCTAGCAGCTCATGGTTCCCCCAACACCCACCTCATGGAAAAGCTCAGCTTGACACGGTCCAATTCCACCTTGTGTACAAAGCCCTTGTAGGTGACGGGGTCCTCCTGATGTGTCTCGGAGGACAAAAGTGCAAACAGGTGGTCACCCCGTAGCACTGAGGGGCGGCTCTCAGTCACTCCGGGAACCTACGGGGGGTGGACACAAGCAAGCTTCTATCCCCAGGGATGGCTACTGGAGGACCCCTAGGTCTCCAGACCGCCTGTGAGGGACAAGGATTGAGCGTTGTCCTTCTATCCCAAGACCCAGGGAGCTTTGCTTCTTTCCTCTCCCGCCTGACAGGGTAAAAGTTGGGATGAGCACGGAGACAGTCTGCCCGAGCTGCACAGAGATAGCTGAGCCCAGCAGTCCTGGAAACTCTCCAGGACACGATTCTCAGCCCATCTGTGTGCCCTCTTGGCCAGCTCAGTTCCCGCTCTGCCCTTGAATCCTTGCTCAAAACTCAGTTCCTGCAGGAATCGTTCCTTGATTGCCCCCCACCCCCTTCTCTCTCACCAGCTGCCCTCCTCAGCACTTGCGTGCAGGAACTCTGGGCTTGTGGGTACAACACTCAGCATCTGACATCTGGAAAGGGATCTAGGCCAGCTCTGTGCTTTTCAGATAAAGCAACAAAGGCCCAGAGAGAGCAAGGGACTTGCCCAAGGCCACACAACTAGTGGTAGCAACGTCTAGACTAAAACCCAGGTCCTCCCCATCAGCCTGCTCTGACACCTGTTTTGGGCTCTCTGCTCCTACTGAGCCCCCTGGGGGCAGGAACAGCATTCTACTCTCAGGCTGGCTGACTCGAGCCCACCCTCCCCATGCAGGATTCGAACCCTGACCTCCAGTGTGAGCAGTCTGGGGTTCTGGTCTACGGGGTCCCAGGTCATGGGCACCGACTCCAGGTCGTAGTGCCGGATGTCATGCTCCATCTGCAGCTCTTCCAGGTGCAGCAGCAGCCGGAGCTTCACCTCGTAATTTCTCCACTGCAGGGCTGTCTCGAGCTGGGCCCTGGCGTGATGGTTGGGCAGGCAGGAGGGGGCAGGGACAGGACGGGTCAGGCAACCCCCACACCCAGGAGCATCCACCCTCTCCCATCCGTGGCTCTGGAACTATGAAAGCACCAGGAATCAGGGAGGACCAGAAGGGCAGAGAGGTGGGTGGGGGGTCAGAGGCCTCAGAGAATGGAATCCTGGCTCTCCCTCCTTCCAATGCCCCTGCCCCCACCTCAGATCTGACGTGGCATTTATACCATGGATTTTGGGGCCTGGAACATTCTCCCCCCTAAGATAACTCCTAGGCTTACACCCTCACCTCATTCATGTGTCATTGTCTGCTCAAATGTCACCTTCTCAAAGAGGGCAGCACTAACTGCCCTCTGCAAGACAGCACAACCCTTCCCCTTCCCCGAAAGTTTAGCTTTGGTAGAGTTCTTCGCAGCACTCGTCGCTACATGAAACTATAAGATAAATGCTCATTTCTCCCTACTGCTAAATGCTCATTTCTCCCTACTGCAATGAGCAAGGCCCTCATGTGAAGAATTCACCTTGAACGGTGCGCAGCATGAGGTGCGTGCTCTGTACGGGAACGAAGGGAGGGGGCATGGAAGGCTGAGGACAGAGAGACACAGGAAGCAGCATGAGGTGGGGCAGAAGGGTGTCTCTTACTTGATCTCAGCAATCTCCTTTGGGGCAGTGAAGATACTTGTCCCCTGAAGAAGGATGGGGAGCAGCTGCCGGAGGCGAGGGGGTGGGTAGTATGTCCCCAGCGCCATGCTCAGCTCCAAGTCATAGCCCTTGGCGCTGCAGGAGCCAGGGAAGAAGAGTGGTCACAAACTCAGAGATCCCTGCCCTTCAGAGAGGTGGAGAAGGCTCCTCCCTGGAAGATGCCCGAAGCCCTTCCACAAACTATTGCTGAAGGGGGTCGGCAGATTTTGTACAAGGAGGCAGAACTCACTACCCCATGAGGATGCTCACCCCAAGGCTGGACCATTCTCATTTCTGGAAAGTACTATTCATGGAAACTTCCAAAAGTCACATATGTAACACCCATATGTGTAAATAATATGGATATAAAAAAATGCATGCTCATTAGAGAAAAATAAGTGGGTAAATACATAACATTCTCCCCATCCGGGGATAACCAATAACTTTTTGATAGCTAAACTTCCAGGTTTCTGTCAATTTGTATTACATACATACAGTTTTAACAAAAAGAGCACAATTGCCTATCGTTCGCTTTTCTAGCTCAGTATTTCATAAACACCTAGCCATGCTACACAGAATATAAGATTCTATTCAAATGAGGGGCGCCTGGGTGGCTCAGTCGGTTAAGTGTCGGACTTCGGCTCAGGTCATGATCTCACAGTTCGTGGGATCGAGCCCCACATCAGGCTCTCTGCTATCAGTGCAAAGCCTGCTTTGGATCCTCTGTCCTCCTCTCTCTGCCCCTCCCCTGCTTGCACCCTCCCTCTCAAAAATAAATAAACATTAAAAAAAAATTCTCTTCATATGAAATATCTGAATAGGGAAATCTATAGAGACAGAAAGCAGAGTGGTTGCTTAAGGCTGGGAGGGAGGGATGTCCAGGTGGCTCAGTAGGTTAAGCATCCGACTTGATTTCGGCTCAGGTCATGATCTCACGGTTTGTGAGATGGGGCCCCGAGTTGGGCTTTGTGCTGACAGCATGGAGCCTGCTTGGGATTTTCTCTCTCCCTTTCTCTCTGCCCCTCCTCTGCTTGCACACACTCTTATTCTCTCTCTCAAAATAAATAAACTTAAAAAAAAAAAAAAAAAAGGCTAGGGGGCACCTGGGTGGCTCAGTCGGTTGAGTGTCCAACTTTGGCCCAGGTCATGAACTCACTGCTTGTGAGTTTGAGCTCTGTGTCCGGCTCTGTGCTGACAGCTCAGAGCCTGGAGCCTGTTTCAGATTCTGTCTCTGTCTCTCTGCTCCTCCCCTGCTCACGCATTCACTCTCCCTCTCTCTGTCCCTCAAATACAAACAAACATTAAAAAAAAAAAAGGCTGGGAGGGAATGAGGAGCAAAAGGGTATGGGCTCCTTTTTGGGTAATGAAGTGTTCTAACCGGATCGTGGTGGTGGTTGCCCATATCTGTGAATATACTGAGAACCTAAATAGTACGGTATGTGAATTATCTCAAAAGAAGCTGTAAAAAAGACGGAGAGAGAGGTCTACACAGGCTGCCTGACAATCTATCATACAATCAAAAATGTTTAACATTTTTTTCAGGCTCACCTGCAACTTCCTTCCCGAACAGAAAAAAATCTCTGAGGCCCAGAGGAGTTACAAACTCAGTTAGGAAAGGGGGCCCTGGTTCTGGCTCTGTGCTCTTCCCCAAGGCGCCCACCCTCATGCGGGGCACCCCAAACTGGATCGGGTTGGAGAGGAAAGGAGTTACCGGTCAGGTCTCTCTCCTTCCTCTATCCGGCTGGTCACTACAGGGTTTCCAGTGATCCGGGTCCGCTTGAAGGGAGTCGTGGGCTTCAGCTGTGCAGCCAGGGGACTGTGGGCAACGGCAGCCAAGAAGCGGGCAATGTAGAAAGTGCCGGCTCCTTCCGAACCTGGCTCCCCAGGTCCCAGCAGCTCCCAGAGCACCGTGGCTGGGAAGTAGCCCACAAAGCTGGTCTTACAGTGGACCTGGAGCTCGTAGCACTCGCCTGCAGGAGGACGGATGAGTGAGAGAGGACAGGGAGGGACCTTCCCACCAGCACCCTGCCTGCACACTCCCCCAGCAGCCATACCCCGGGGCAGGAGCCCTGACACAGCAACCCTTACCAGGGCAAGCCCCCATCCACTAAAGGCTCTTTCCCGTGGAAACCCGCTCACCAGGGCCCAGTGGGCAGGGCAGCTCCTGGTCTCCATTGTAGAAGGCAAACTGGGGGGTCCGGCAGAGTGGGAAGAGATGAGTGAGGGTGACAGGCTGGGTTCCTCCATTCCGAAGCCTCAGGGTCAGCACCTCCTTGCGGTTCAAATCCAGGCGGATAAGGAGCTGCCCATCTCGGGCTTCATGGGGCCCCTGGACTTCCACGTCCACCCCATGTTTCCCGTGAAGATACTCAGCCCTGGGGAGAGTGGGAGTCAAGGGGGGGCTGGGACAGGAAGGGCCTAGACAGAGGAGGCTGGCGAAGTGCCAGCGGAGCTCAGGAACCCCACCGCCTCTCCCCAGACCAACTAGCTCCTTCCCTACCCCTTCCCCCACTCCTTGAAGGAGGGGGCCTTACCCCAACCTGAGGCAACCCCCTCTTCTCTCAGCCAGATGGCTTCCCCGACACCCTGACCCCTATGTCCTTGCACCCTCTTTCACATGCACATGCATGCACACATACAGACACACACCTGTCGTAAAAGATCTTGGCTAGCAGTGACTTGTGGTGTTTGCTGATGTCTGACCCCACCTTCACTCTCCTTTTTTCTGGGAACCACACGTCGGCCCAGCGGTCGAGTCTGAAGAACCTGACCCGAGTCTTGGTGACGTAGGCCAGATTTGCAATCTTCATTCCATACAGCATGGAGGAGAAGCCAGGGGCAGGGGTCCCAAAGCTGCCGGAAGCAGAGGAGACTGGGAAGTGAGGGAAGGCAGGGCAGCTCAACGGGGAAGGCAGGAGGGCAGGGTGTCTGTGGGTCGCTCTATGTGGGACACACCAGCCCTGCTGCGCAATAGGACAGGACCCAGGGACAGAGACTCAGGCTGGGCGGGGGGGGGGGAGGGTCACAGGAATTGTTAATGTTTTAAGGGAATTCAATAGGACTTCCCAAGACAAAATACGACTGTTTTAAACAGCAAGTTGTGGACTCTGTGTTTCGGAGGAGAACAGCCCAGTCATGGGCTAGTGATTTGGAGGACTAAGGGAAAAGAGAGAAAGAAACGAAGATTTTTTGGGGGGGAAAACTATTTGGGACAGAAAAAGAGATACAAATGACGTGGCAGAAAGAGCTAAGGTTAAGGGGAAGCCAAATAAGTTGATTCAGAGGGGGTGGATCTGGGGTCCTGCCTGATGGTGAGGAAGGAGAGAGGGGTCAGAGAGAGCACAGGTGTCCAGGGTGTGTGGGCAAGGTGGCTGATCAGACAGCAGTTTCCACCCGAAGTCAAAGGGTGCAGGTGGATGGAACCCAAGCAGGAAGGGAAAGGATCCTTCTCCAGAGATCAAATAGCTTGGTTTTGTGCCTAGAGAAGGTGAAGACAGGGAAAACTGGTCAGAAGGTCAATAACCTCAAAGTCCAGTGCCTGGAATTCAGTTTAGTCAACTCGACACTTACAGAGACCTGTTATGTGCCACACACTGCGCTAGAAGCCGGGGGTTCAATGAGGTAAGAGCCCGGCACAAACTGAACGCGTCAATCCTGGCGTCCTGCCGGGGGCGCGGCCAAGGAGGTTTCCAGGGCAGCCTGGGGCCAAGGAGGGGCACCGAGCCAGGCTGTCCCAGGACAGCGGTCAGAACGGAGTCCTGGAGAGTGAACGGTGTCTACCAGGCACAACAGGGAGCCAAAGGGTAAGCCAAGGTGGAGGGGCGTGCAAGGACAAGAGCTGGGGGTGCAGGGCAACCTCCCACTCGGCCACCAGCTGGGTCTCCACTTCTCGGAGCCTCACTTTCCTCCCCTACAAAATGGGGGCAATGAAAACTTACCTCGGGGGGGGGGGGTTGTTATGAGGGTTACATGGAGACGGGCACTGCAGTGTCCACTTAGCCCAGTGCTTGGCACATAAGGAGATCTCCGTAAGGTGTGCTATGATTAGTATCACACACAGTCTGGTTGTGCTACAGTGAAGTGTGGGACAGGGGTGATGGGAGGCAAGCAGAGATGGACAGGCACCAGGTCACGCAGTGTTGCATGCCAGGCCAGGAAGCCTAGACTTGACCCTGAAGGCTAGCGGTCTTCCTCTACTGGCACCCAGGAGCCGGGGACACCCCCACACGTGACATACTCCAGATCTGGACGGCTGACCACCCTCCCTCAATGCATTATAGGGAATGAAAGCAAATCCTAGCTCATAAGAACCATGGTAATCCCTATTTAACTATTAAGGCTGGATCAGCACGGTCACTCCCTGGCGTGTAACGAGATCATTTATGGTCTGGACAATTCCCTGGTGCCCCCTGCCTGTCACTCTGCCCCTCTCCCTCCTCACCCCAAGCAAATGAGAGTGATACTATTCAGAAGACTGTGAATCAGCTCTGATTTGTTTTAAAAAGGTAATAAATCATTTGAGAACATAACAGAAAATGCTCAGTAAATGCCACCTACTATCATTAGTATTCGTATTAGTAGTAATAGTAGGACTAACAGTAGCAGTGGTAGTAGGAGTAGTAACAACTTACTTTCAGCCCACAGCAGAGGCTACACTGTGGTTACAGAAGCCCCGAGGCTGGTGGGTTTTAAGCAGGGGAGTGGCAAGATCATATTTGCATTTCAGATGACTCTGGCATCAGGATTGGAGGATGGATTTGCTGGAGGCAAGACTGTAGGCAGGGACACCAGTTAGAAAAAGGCCATTGTAACAGTCCAATTAAAAGATGACAAGGGCCTGAATGAGGTGGTGGAAAGGACGTAAGAGGGGGCCAGATCTGATAATACTTAGGATGTAAAATTAGCAGAATCTGGTGGCCGACAGGAGGGGGAATGGAAGCTGGGAAGAGGGAGGAGTCCAGGACAAAACTCAGATCAATGGCTTGGCTTCCAGAACCATTTCTGAGATAGGAGGTAAAGGCAGGAGGAGGAGGAGGAGGAGGAGGAGGTTGGAGGGAGGATCATGACATTTGTATTTGGTATGTTCAGTTCGAGATTTCTGTGGTCCAGAGGCAGCTGGCTCCATGAGTTGGAAACTGAGAACTCAGGCCAAAGTCAAGCCTGGGTCTAGCCTGATATTCTGGAGTCCTCAGGTGGTAGTTATAACCATGGAAGTGTCTGGAATCTCCCTATGGAGTGTGACTAGTCTGAGAAGAGCTGAGACCAGGACAACCCAGGGAGGAAGACAAAACAGAGAAGGAAGCCCCGAGAGAGGGAGGAGAATCAGAAGGAAATCTCAAAACCAGGCATCAGGCTCAAACACTGCCAGGAGGTCCAGTCATAAAGGGACCGAAATCAGGAGGAGTCACTGTCATCCGCCAGGGCCCCTTGCTCGGTAGGTTCCACAGATCGAGCACAGACTCAAATGCCAACAGAAGCCAGGCTCCCCAGGCATCTTTGATACCCGAGCACCTGCATAGTACCATTTTTGAGCCATCAGTGTTAAGGACTCACGTCCCTCATAACTCCACTTAAGAAGACAACAGTGGAGGGGCACCTGGGTGGCTCAGTCGTGAAAGCGTCCGACTCTTGCTCAGGTCATGATCTCGCGGTTTGTGAGTTCGAGCCCCTCGTCGGGCTCTGTGCTGACAGCTCAGGGCCTGGAGCCTGCTTCAGATTCCTTGTCTCCCTCTCTCTCTCTGTCCCTCCCCTGCTCGCTTTCTGTCTCTCTCTCTCTTAAAAATTAAAAAAAAAAAAAAAAAAGGGAAGACAACAGTGGAGATGCCTTGAAATGCAGCCGGCTCTCAGGGTAGTGCTGGGAGGCGACAGGGCTCTGAGAGAGCCGAACAAACCCAAGAGTGCATGCCCTGTCCAGAGGGGGTAACTGCTAATCTCCATCGTCTCCAGACAGATGTGGCCAGCAGGGGACAGAGGCCCAAGATGGCCAGCGTCCGACCTTTAAAAGAAGGCCAGATCAAAATTTTCACGTGAAATCTATTTTTGGAAACTTCTGCCTGGGCACATTGGCAGAAGGAACTCAACTCTGCAAGTTTCGCAGCTTCTGCCATGGGTACTACCACCTAAGTGTTTTCTCACATTATGCTCCGTGACTATTACCACTACCCAAACTCACCTCTCCCTGGTCTAAGGTGACAGCCATAATGAAAACAATTTTTTTCCAACCAGAGACTTAGCACGTAGCTGTTGGAAAAAAGTCCTGGTTCTTATACTATGCGCCTAAGTCACCTAGATTTCTAGGAAAAAAGATCAAGACTTCAGTAGAAAAACTGAATAGTCACCTTACAGAACACATCGAGATGACCAGATGAAAAGATGTTCTAAAAGCAGAGAAATTGCAGATTAAAGTCAAAACGAAGGACTGTTTTATTTCGATCAGACTGACAACAGTGGAAAACAGCCATAACATGGATCGCTGTTGTGTGTATGTGGAGAAGGGGACTCTCACACAGTGCTCCTGGAAAAGGTGAAATATGACAACCTTTTGGAAAAACAATCTGGTGAGGACTCCTAACATCTCTCTGAAACACAGGTATTTAACTCAGCAACTGCAGTTCTGGGAATGTATCCCATGGAAAGGAAAGTACCTGTGTTTAAAGACATGTGCAAGGATGCTTACTGCAGAGGTATTCACAGGGGCTGAGAGCTGGAAACAAAAACAGGCCCATCAATAGGGAGACGTTAACACATTGTCAACACCCACAGCATGGAAAATACTAGGCAGCAATGAAAAAGAACGCACCACACGCACACAGACGGCTACAATTTAAAAGGCTGACAACACCAAGTGTTGACAAGGTTAAGGACAGACCAGAACACTCATGCGTTGTCAGCTGGAGTATGAACTGGTACGATCACTTCAGAAAAAGGTCTGTTTTGCAAAAAACTAAACATATGCTGCAATATTCTGATTTCAAATGGAAAGAATATTATGTGTGCAAAAAAAATGCACTAAAAAAAATGCAACTATAGGGGCACCTGGCTGGCTCAGGTGGTTAAGCATGCGACTCTTGATTTTGGCTCAGGTCATGATCTCAAGGTTTGAGTTCAAGCCCTGCATCGGGCTCTGTGCTGACAGTGGGAAGCCTGCTTGCGATTTTCTCTCGTTTCTCTGTGCCACTCCCTCCACTCGCACACTCGCTTGCTTGCTCTCTCAAAATAAACAAACATTTAAAAAGATTAAACTTAATTTAAAAATGCAAGTATAGGGGCGCCTGGGTGGCTGGGTCGGTTAAGCATCTGACTCTCAGTTTCAGCTCAGGTCACGGTCCTGCAGTTTCATGAGTTTGAGCCCGACATCGGGCTGTGCGCTGCTTGGGCTTCTCTCTCTGCCCCTCCCCTGCTCACGCTGTCTCTGGCTCTCTCAAAATAAATAAATAAACTTAAAAAAAAAAAAAAAAAGGAACTATATAATATCTAGTATAGACCTAGCACTGGTATTTATTAAAAAATACTTGCTGGGAGAATGAGTGAAAGAAATATCAAATAATTCCAGACTATTCTTTTATTAAAAAACGAAGGAGGGGACATTGCACTAAACCGCTGGCTGGCACACAGCACTGCTGTGCAGGGGCCTGTAACGTTACATGTCAGGTTGCATACACGGTCCACACGTGGACATGTATAATTATATAATGATATATATTATTATAGGTCTAATATATATATAATTTATATAAACGTTTACATATTTTATACATACTGTCCAAACTTGGAGACACATGTAATAATATATAAATATACATATATATACATGTAATAAATACACATAGAAATAAACATATATAAAGGAAGGTAGATAGTGGCAAGGAAGTAAAATGCATGAAGACCTGGTCACACCACTTTTATTTATTCATTTAATCATCCATTCATTCACTAGTGTTTGTTTACTTTTGAGAGAGAGCACAAGAGTGGGAGAGGGGCAGAGGAAGAGAGAGAGAGTGGGAGAGAACCTCAAGCTGAAGTCAGATGGCTGTGTATATTTGGAGTTGTTAGTTGTAAGCAAAAAGAATAAATTATGGCTGATTTAAGCGATAAAAGCTAGTTACCAATAAATTGCTGGGAAGGTGAGAAACGGGCTCAGGAAACAGGAACTAGGGAAGGCGGAGCAGCCTAACCCCAGACAAGGTCACAACAGAGGACCAGTCCAGAAGACTTTGCTGCCAACCACCAAAAAAGGAAGTTAAGCAACTTGCCTAAGATTTAAAAATAACAATAAACATATATTTACCCTGTGACCCAGCAATGCTCCTCCTAGGTATATCCCCAAGCCAAAGGTACAAGGATGTTCCCAGCGATTTTATTCAAAATAGCCCCAAACAGGGGCGCCTGGCTGGCTCAGATGAAAGAGCATGTGACTTTTCTTGATCTCGGGGTCGTGAGTTTGTTACTTAAATACAAAATTAAAAAAAAAAGAAATAGCCCCAAACTGAAAACAACAGCCATGAACAGGAGAATGGATACAAACTGATTTGTATTCAGATGAAGAATACTACTCAGGGGCGCCTGGGTGGCTCAGTCGGTTAGGCGTCCGACTTCAGCTTGGGTTACGATCTCACGGTTTGTGGGTTTGAGCCCCGCGTTGAACTCTGTGCTGACAGCTCGGAGCCTGGAGCCTGCTTTGGATTCTGTGTCTCATTATCTCTCTGCCTCTCCCCCACTTGTGCTCTGCCTCTCAAAAATAAATAAATGTAAAAAAAAAAATTAAAAAAAAAATCACTCAGTGATAAAAAGCTGCCATACACAAGACATGGATGAATCTCAAAAACATTATGCTGAAGGGCGTCTGGCTGGCTCAGTTGGTAGAGCAGTAGACTATCTCGGGGTTGTGAGTTTGTGCGCCACATTTCGGGTACAGTTTACTTAAAACAAACAAACAAACAAAACATTATGCTGAGTGAAACATGGCGTTCAGAAGAGTGCATACCTCCTGATTCCCTTAAATGAAGTTCCAGACAGGCACAGTCTCAAAAAACATCACAGTGGTGGGTACCTCTGGGTGGGGTAAGGGTGAGGACGAACTAGGAAAGATGGAGGAAATTTGGGGGTGATGTCATGTTCTGTGTCTTGACAGGGACTACACACAGTGTATGGAAAGGTAGAGTTAAAATGTGTCTACTTAAAAAAAATTTTTTTAATGGTTATTTATTTTTGAGAGAGAGAGAGACAGAGAGAGAGAGAGACAGAGTGTACACAGAGCAGGGGCAAAGAGAGAGGGAGACACAGAATCTGAAGCAGGATCCAGGCTCTGAGCTGTCAGAGAACTCACAAGTCATGAGGTCATGACCTGAGCCAAAGTCAGACGCTTAACCAACTGACCCACTCAGGTGCCCCCAATGTGTCCACTTCTATCTAGAAGTTACACTTAATTTTTGAACACCTACAGTTCGTAATAATCATGCAGACGTGTTTGGTGTAAGTTGCACTGAAGTCTGTAACTTACTTCGAAATGCATCGAAAACACTAAGATGGACCAATGGGCAGACGTACAAAATACTAACTAAGAAATCTAGGGGGTGCCTGGGTGGCTCAGTCAGTTGAGACTCTGACTCTTCATTTCGGCTCAAGTCATGATCCTAGGGTTATGGGATCGAGCCCCGTGTCTGGCCATGCGCTGAGCACAGAGCCTGCTTAAGATTCTCTCTCACCCCCTCTGTCCCTCTCCCCTGCTCACACTCTCTCTCTCTCTAAAAAAAAAAAAAAAATCTAGGTGAGGGTATATGGGTATTCACTGTACAATTATTTCAACTTTTGTGTTTGAAGTCTGTCATAATAAAATGTTGGGAACGCCATGATCGGGAATGACTTCCGTGATGTTTTGTTGAGTAAGAAAGCAGGATGTTGAAAACACATATAACATGATCCTTTTAAAATAAAACAACCCAAAAAACACCCCAGTTGATAGCTGAGTGTCCTGAGTGTGGGGCAGAATGTGGAACGGAGTTGGGATGCTGATATGGAGAGGGACCCACAATAAACAAGGATATAGTGTAACGATCCCATGGGGGCCAACTGACATAGGTGGGATGGAAGTATGGGTGCATACACAGATAAGTGAAAGGGTGGTCATCCAAAGCATAAAAAAACTTTCAAACACAAATATCCAACATAGAACATTAAGGGCCCTCGCTCCCTCCTATCAGCTTAACTGCTTGATGTGTATTTTTCCAGACTTTTTTCTATACATAAGAAAACTTTTTAAGCACTCAAGTGTTTTGTTTGCTGCACATACTCTCCTGCAACAGACCTCTTCACCACCATGGACTTCCTTCCCGGACATTTTACCAAGTCACCTCCCTCTTTTGGATGGCTGCAAAGGATAGCATAGTAGGAATGCAGGGGGCGTGTTTAACTGTTTGTCCAGCGATAGTTCGGTGCCTATAATGCTTGGCTTTTTCAAAGGTTACATACAATAACCACCCATGCACAAAAATTCTTGTACTAAATTTGGTAATTTATGGGACAAATGCCTTCAAATAAACTTCTGGGTCAAACAGAATGACTCTTCACAACTTTGGCAAGTTCTGCCAAATTGTCCTCTGTTTTTTTTTTTAAGTTTATTTATTTGTTTTGAGAGAGAGATAAAGTGCGTGCACACGCGAGTGGCAGGGGCGGGAGCGAGAGGGCAGGTGGAGGGGCAGAGAGAGAGGGAGAGAGAGAATCCCAAGCAGCTGTCAGTGCAAAGTCCAATGCGGGGCTTGATCTCACAACGATGAGATCGTGACCTGAGCCGAAATCAAAAGCCCGATGCTTAACCGACTGAGCCACCCAGGTGCCCCAAATTGTCCTCTAAACAGGTTGTACAAATTTAATGTTAATCACTAAAAATTTGAGAATACCCTTTTTCCAGACCCTGACATCAGAAATCTTCAATCTTTTCGATTACTGACAATCTGATAAACAAAAAAAATGATATCTTGCTTAAATAGCATTCCCCTCATCACTAACACAGTCAAGGATCTTTCCTTCTGTTTATCAGTCATTTGTGTTTCTTCCCCTAAACCAGCAGGAGTTATTACCAAATACAAGTCGGATCACGGCCCCCCTTTATGACTGCACAGTCTACAAGATGAAGTCTAACCTTTTAACAAGGCACACACGGATCTTCTGTATAACTGGGATAATGCAAACACAGTTAATTAACACCATCAACAACAGGAAAAGTTTACTGAGCACTTCCTGTGTGCTGTTTGAAGTACCCGTAAGCATTATCTCATTTAATCCTCACAACAACGTAGCAACTATCATCACCCCATTTTAGAGAAGAAACTGAGGCACAGGTTCTGACATCAATCCCTCCTTAAGTGTATGTCAGCCCTTCCCACTGTATCACTGTCACTCCTCTCTAGACTTTCCTGCCACTGTGGACATCTTTGGTCTGTAACGCCCTGACCTTGGCCCCTGCTATTTGTTCAGTGAACAATAACTAATCTTTTTAGATGCAGTGCAGGAAAGTCTCATGGGTAGAAGAATGGTATTTCAGAACATACTATCAAATTTGGCAGCCATCTTAAAGGGACATCTAGTTCTGTGTCTTACAAACTGTGGGTTGCAACTCTCATTAGTGGGTCAAGACCAGGATTTTTAGAAAATTGGAGTGGAACAGAATAAAAACATCAGAGGGCAGGGAGTGAGGCTATATACGGTTTCTAGGGTATGCATTGTTCCATGAAAGCTGTGTCCCAGGCTCCCAACTAAAATGTATTCTTTACTGTGGATAGAAGTCTAAACACACAGCCTTTCTCCATGCCAGAGACAGAACGATCTTTCCAAAACCCCTAATCCATCAGTCTCCTACTTGGAAACAATCTGTGCTTTCCTATTTCTGTTAAGATTAAAAAGTAAACAAACAAACAAAAGACTCTCCGCAGCTGGCAAGGTCCTGCCCCATCTAGTCCCTGCCTCCCTCTGGCCTCCTGTCAGGGCCACTGAGTTCACCCTAAGCCCTTAGGGTGCTACTCCCTCTGGGTCTGGAATGCTGTCCCCTTGCCCCTTAACATCTGTGAACTCCCGTTTATCTTTCAAGATTCTGTTTAAACATGACTTTCTCCCAGAAACCTCTGATTCCGAGGTTGGGTGTCCAAGTTACATACTCTCAGAGTACCGGACCTTTTGTTCTAAGCACTTATCACAAAAGTAATTAAATAATTATGTTTCATCGCCACCTCCTTCCTTAGGCTCCTTCTACATCCACAGCGACTCACACTGTTTTGCTTTGCTCACAGGAGGCATTCGGCCAAAATTTGTTGAAGAAAAGAATGAGTCTCCTGCCTAAGGCAAGAGCAGTCTTCTCTTGAAACTTTTCCTGACATCAGTCTTTCCTCCTAACCATCACTGTACTAATGACAGCTACCACTTCCAAAGCCCATGCAACATGCTACACATGGTAAGGGCTTTACCTGTGATAGCTCATTCTGGCCTCACACACAGCCCTGAGAGAAAGGCATTCTTTTACATGCGTTACAGGAAAATTTAGATAGTTGCTCAAAATTCAATGCAACTCCGGGCGCCTGGGTGGCTCAGTCAGTTAAGCGTCTGACATCAGCTCAGCCCATGATCTCACGGCCCGTGGGTTCGAGCCCCGCGTCAGGCTCTGTGCTGAGAGTTCAGAGTATGGAGCCCTGTTTCTCCCTCCCTCCCTCTCTCTCTCTCTCTGCCCCTCTCCCACTCACACTCTGTGTCTCTCTCTCTCTCAAAAATAAACATTAAAAAAAAATGCAAACTCGTGAATGGCCAACCAGGATTTGAACTTCAGCTATCCACTCTCCCAGCCCCTAAGGTACTGTATTACATGTTTGTCTACACATCTGCCACCCCCACTAGACTGTGATTACAGGCAGGAACCGAGGCACAGGCACAAGCAGAGCCTCGTTAAGTATGTTTTGCTAAATAACGAATGATGGGAAAAGGCCAAAGTTAGCAGTAGAGGATGCAACATCCTGAAATACCCTAGCTGGAAGGGATGCACCCCTCCCAGTGTAGGAAGGCTCCCTAGAATTCCGTGTGTGTGTGTGTGTGTGTGTGTGTGTGTGTGTGTGTGACTTGCAATAGCTCTCTGGTGGCCCATTCTCTTGTAGATCAACTGTACTTACTAATTCAATTCCATTCCGCCAGCACTTACAGAGCATCTGTTACATCCCTGGCTCTATGCTGGGGACTGAGGAAGGTGCAAACGTGAGGAAAAGCCTATCCCCGCCTTCAGATCAGGGAAGCTGGTCGCACACTAGCTCCAACGCAAGGCAGTGCAATGGGGCTATAACCTGGCTGTGAACAATGAGCTCTGAGAGCCCAGAGGAAGAAGCCATGAATTCCCACAGGGAAGATGAGGGCTGATGTCACAGCATTCCTGTCTGGGTTTAAAGGATGTGTAAGAACGTTCTCTATAATCGTAATAGAAATCTCCACCTGGTATGGAGAGGGTGAGGGGAACATGTTGAATGAAGCTAGCCCAGCCTTCTGAAGTGACAGGGAAGCATAATCCTCTCCACCACGACAGACTTCAAAATATTCAAGGATTACTGCCTTGTTCTCTCCAATGTTTCTCTTTTCAAGGCAAACATTTCTCAGGTTTTTTGTTTTTGTCTTTTTTTTTTTTTTAAGTAATCTCTACCCCCAATGTGGGGCTCGAACTCACGACCCTGAGATCAAGAGCGCCATCCTCCGCTGAATGAGCCAGCCAGCCCCCACCTCAGTCTTTGACTGGGTTTCGTGATAGAATACGAATCAGCACGTAAGCTGTTTCCCTCCCCCTCCTCACTGTCAATCCTTCAAGGCCAAGGTCAGTGTCCTTCTCCATTGAATTCCCTACTAACTACAGGAGCGTTCTTATTTGCATAAGAAAACACCAAATTCCCTAATAATTCCAGGGGAACGGTATCTTATTTGCATAAAAAACAAGTGCACATAGTAAAAATTACTTTTGAAATCCCTTAAATTCACCCATAATGTGCTTTATATGTGGTTTTCTGTATGCAGTCTGACAGAACATCTTCCCCAGTACTGGAACATACTGTGTAGCTTTCGTTGAGAGCTGACAGAGACCCTCTCCTTGACCAAACTTCAGTCGGGCTCCTCTGAACCCTATTCTCAATTAGGCCTCTACCTTGCCCCCCACCTCTTAGTATGTCTTTAGTAGTTTTCCATCCACTGACCCCCTCACTCGGCTGACAACTACCAATTCCCGGCTGTCTTTGCCGTGTTGGGAGTAGAGCACTCTCTCCCCTACTACAGTAGCTCTACTGCAATAGTTCTTCCATAAAGTCTTTCCTACCGGTCTAACAAGCATCCAAATACATTCCTTCGGAGCCCAAAGTAGCTGGCTTGTGTTCAGAGGCACCTGTACTTGTGTTGGGGAACACAAGTGAAAGCACGGATGTGGCTTGTTGATAATGCCTCTCAATAGTACCTGATCTTTGCTTACTTCTCTTTGACATGTTTCCTAGTTCTATTATACTCCGCGCGTTATTTTACCATCTATGCTAGTATTCTGTATGATGCATACTGCATGCCTATCAAAGCCTCTCTTTCCCTGGCATCTTGTACTGTTCATCTTTCCATTCCCCAAAGCCCAGCACGGGGTGAGGGCATAAAACAGGTCCTAACCGCTGACCCTTCCTCAGATGTTGCTGGAGCCTGTTCATGTCCCTCTTAAAATGGGACATTTCATTATTGATTTAAATAAACAACCCAGATGTGATCTGGAGAGTCACTATTTCGTGTCCCCCCCCCCCCCCAAACCACACTTCTCTTAACACAGTCTAACCCTTCTTGGACTCTTTTGGCAGCCATACCGGCCTTTTGGTCTGTTGAAACCCACAGCCTTTTTCAGGAGGTGTGTTAGGAAGCCGAAATCCCCACCACCCCGCATGTATTTGTGTAAGTCTTCACATTTATCCCTGTTAAACTGTGTTCCGGCCCAAGGCTGCAGCCTGTTGATAGGTGTTTCTGAAGCACAATTCTGTGGTCTGCCAGAACGCAGCGTCTGGTTTTCACTTCGATAGCAACAGGGGGGCCCAAACAGCCTGCAGCCACAGGGTGAGAAAGGCCTCCAGGAGGCTGGCCCTGGGTCTCCATGGAGAAGCCACAGGTGCTAATGGAGGTTTGGTGCGTATATAGTTTGAGCCCTTTTCTTCTTTGCCGAGCTGCCGGAGATTCTCCCTCCCACACTGGGTCTCCTCGGCTCCCCGGGATAGCGGACCCCCTAGGCAAGCAGCCCCTCGGCGGCGGGGCGGGGGTCCCCGCAGAGCCCGCGCCAGGGCCGGCCGCCAGCCGCAAGCAGCTCCCTCCCGCGGTCCCGCGATGCCTGGGCCCCCTCTCGCGCTCCCCTCCCCCAGGCCGAGCGCCCCCCCCTCCCCCGCCCCCGCGAGCGGCGCGTGGGCGCGGGACCCGGTTCGCTGCCAGGGCCCGGGCCGCGGGGGGCGCGGGCTGCGCGGGCGGTTCTGCGCCGGCACTGGGCGCAGGGGCCCGGCCGGGCAGAGCGGGCGGGCGGGCTCCGGGCGGCGCTGGCGGGGCGTGGGCACGGCGCGGGAGGGGAGGTCTGCGCCGCCCCGGGACCGGCTTGCGCCACTGGGGGAGCTGCGTCCCTCCGCGCCCCGGGGCGGGAAGGGTGGCCCCGCGGCGAGGGGTCGTGGCGGCGAGCTGGGCCCGCGAATCTGGGCCGGGGACTGGGCCGGCCCGTACCTGATCTTGAAATCCCAGTTATAAACGGTCCGCAGCCGCTCGCGATCTGTCTCCATGTCCAGTCCCCGAACGACCAGGAAACTCTCGAAGCACTGGCCCGTCTCCCGGAGCTGCCGGCAGCTGAACTTACTGGGCATCGCGGCGGCGGCTGCGGCTGCGGCCCAGGCAGGAGGGTCCGTGGAAATGAAACTGAAAGTCGCCGCCGCGGATGTAAGTTGGCGGCCCTAGGATGAGGGTGCAGCAGGGGGAAGCCCCCTAACTCTGACCCTCTGATCTTGCAGGCTCCCTTCTCCCCACCAGGCTTCCCTCCTCGGTTCTTTTCCTACCTGAGTCTTCCCTTCGGTCTCTCCGTCCAATCCCCTCCCCCTCCTCCCATTAACTCTTTCCTAAGGAGTCTGACCCCTCCCTCAGGGCCCTCCCCTTACCCCAAGCTCCCTCCCCTGGCTTCGAGCCAGAATCTGAACGTGGCTACCGCCTGGGGCCCCCTGAGCAGCCCAGGGAGACTTCCGAGCCTCAGCTAGGGCTACTCCCACGCCCCCCCCCCCCCCCCCCAGAGCCTCGGGACTTATTGAAAAGCAGGAGAGCAAAGGGCAGGGACTGGGACCTGGGTTGGCTGCAGCTGGACTGGGGCAGCTCATCCAGCACCTCCCCCAGACTGCTAGGGACAGAAATCAGTACGGAAGCGAGCGGCACGCCCCCCTCCCCCATTCTCCCTCCTCGAGCTTTCAGACGCAGGGAGGAAGGCATAAGAGCCAAAGAAGTTCAGGGGGGTGGGGGGTGGTGGGGAAGAACCAAGTGTCTCTGAGATAAAGGTGTGTACGTGTGGGAGGGAGGGACAAGGGGCTCCGCCAGCACGGAACAGTCATTACTTTTCTCAGCCACACAGGTTTCGTTTTAGGGGAAAGGCTGGTGATCCCTGCCCTTGAGCCACACATATTTGGGCACTTAATTGCATTCCAGTCTGTATTGCTCTTTAATTGTTACTCGTATATAAGCAAGGGTTGCCCCACTCATCAAAATATCAGCCTGAGAGCAAGAGACTGGTCTCTTACGCAATAAATGGTTAATAGCTACAGCATCAGTACCAGGAAGAGAATAGACTAGCGTGCTTCAGAAGACAATTAAGACAAACTAAAGGGGGTGGGGCTCCCACAACAAACATAAAACAAGCCTCTGCATCTATTTATGCTCCCTAATAACAAAAACACACCAACTAGAATGGGGCAAAGAACATAAAAAGTTATGTAAAAAAAATTCTTTAAAAAAATATACCAGTTACAAAAATATTAAAGTTAGTGTTGTTCTGCAAAGTAATTCCCTGTAGGAGGCCACGCATTCAACATAACCTAGTGTGAGGAAAGTCCAGAACCCAGGTCATGCTCCAGCTGGGCTACTCTTGTACCTGCCCCCAGGCCAATAACCAACTATCGCCAGGAATAACAGATTTTAGCAACAGGAAATGCAAAGTTGGTGGGAACCAAAGCTAAGAGGAAGAGGAAAAACTGGGCAGGGGAAATTGCTTAAGAATTTATGTCTTAGAAATTGTGCAAAGTAGAGGGAAACACTAGTAAAATCGCTGATTTCTCCACCTTCTTTCTCCACAATTACCTGGTGAGGTCTGACAGTAGCCAAGAGTGAACCTCTTAAAATCACCATGTTAACTTACCATTTCAAAAACCTCCCATCCACCACACCCACACTGATGTTTGGTTCCATGCTGATGAGTAAATCTAAGTCCCCATTATTCCTGGATTTCTAACACCACCGCCCCTCCCCACACACCATCCCCCCAAACCTTAGGCCAATCTCCTAGATGTTATCAAAAAATGCAAACAGCTGTAGTATAGTACCAACCTGAGTAAAAATATGTTATGTGGCCTTGGTTACAATGGAACCTCTCTAAACCAGTTTCATCTAGAAAAATACATTTCACATGGAGTTGTAATTGTTACCACATATGGCTGTCTCGATGTCTAGAATGGTCCTCCTTCCCGGTCTCACTTCCTTGAAACTTTCTCTAAAACCATCTGCACTTGTAAAGAATCTGACTTTAAAGTGGCTGATTTTAGTACGGGTCCAAATATCACTGAAGGCAATCTGAAAGTTAACTTTGGCCAATGATGTTACTAGAATAAACCTATAGCCTCCCAAGGTAACTTTGGAGAAGCATATTAAAAGTTCTGTATTTTTTTCATTACTTCTCATTACTGCATAGTTACTTGGGCTTCACAATTAAGCATCTGAATGCTAAGTTCATGTAGACCATAGTCCTGAATACAACTAGAAATAGCCCTTAAACTGAATGCTGAAATTGGTCAGAGGCTGTGGCAGGTACAGCTGATCCTCATTATTTGCAGATTGTGTATTTGCAAATTCACCTACTCCCTTAAATTTACTTCTAACCCCCAAATCAATACTTGCGGTACCTTTGTAGTCATTCATGGAACTGTGCAGAGCAGCAAAAAAAACCTGAGTTGCCCAATGTGTATGTTCCCAGCTGCAACGAGCAAGGTCATGTTCTGCCTTCTTGTTTCAGCTCATATTATAAACAAGCATCCTTTTCGTGTTTCATATTATGGTCACATTTTTTGTTGTTGGTGGTGACTTCACTGCTTAAAATGGCCCCCACACCTGTGTAGTGCTGAAGTTCTATCTGGTGTTCCTAAGCACAATGCTGTGATGTGCTTTATAGAGAATATTCCTATTAGATAAGCAGGAGTTATAGTGCTATTGGCTGGGAGTTCAAGGTTAATGAATAAACAATATGTTAAATGAGGTGATTTAAATAGAAACACACATATAAAATAAGATCATGTATTGACCTGTTGACAAAAATGTGGCCATTAGTTCCCAAGCACCTAACCCTGTATTCCCTGAGCAGTATTTCCTATTTGCCAACTCAGTGTTTGCTGGCAATGAACTACTGTGAATAATGAGAATCAACAGTATATTCATATGTGTAACAGTGCTTTTCAATGTATTGGATTTGACAAGGTATGATATTGGTTACTGCTCTCGGTGGGCTAAGATCTACCGTGTCTTTTTATACATTCTCTGTTCAAGGGAAAATTTTTGTTAGCTCAACTTATAGGACCATCCAGTTTTGTTCTGTATTTACCAACCCTCTTTTCTTTCTTTGATTTCCCAAGCAGTAGGTAGCTTCATTCTATATGAGATTATACATTTATAAATTGACATTCAGTAATGTATCAGTCTTTTGTGAGTCTGGAGAAAAAATTGCCAAGGTTTGCCAAGTATCTCATGGACACAGATGAGTCCAGCATCAAAGTTCTACATTACAGAAGAGAACAGGCACTGGAACAAGGCAGCTAACAGCAGCACAACTACCCAGGCTCAAATGAAACCAATAGTTTTCAGCAGTGTAATTTCAAATCCAAATATAGGAGTGAGGCCTCCCAGAAAACTCCTTTCCATCTGGCTGAGAAACCTTTACCCTAGGATACCATGGGCAGATTTCAGCAGCACGTGACAAAATAAGACACAATTCAAGCAAATATCCTGAAGGAGGTTAAGGAAGTAAGGTCTCTGCAGGACTTGGCAAGGAGGGCTGACTTCCTCCCGATTATACAACTAAGCAAGGGCATTAGATAGCCAAAAGATTAGTTAAGTTTTTACAAAAGTCTATATGGGCTAGGGAAGTGGATGGGATAGGCTAGGGGCAGGCTGACAGTTAATAAGTTAAAGGCAAAGGCAAGAATGTTTGAATCTGTTTGTGCTACAAGTACAGAGTATAGTACAACAAATATTCCCTCAAAAGGTGGGACTTTAACTGGCCTTAGATGGAGTGTGAACCACTGAAACTCCTCTGGTTCTTAGGAACCAGGATAAAAGCCTTCCCCTCATGTCTGTAGCTAAGTCCAATTTGCAAGGAAGTAAAGCTGCATTTAGAGTTAAGTCAATGTGAAATACCACCCAAGTTCAAGGTACAGGGATTCTTTCATTTCTACTTCTTGTCTAGTGACTAGAACCATACTTGGGCCTTGCTTTCTCAATGTCAGACAGAGAAGATAACTAGAAATGGAAAACCAAAGCAAAATCTTTGAACCACCCGCAGCCTCTGAGTGAGGAGCAATGTTATCCACAGGGACATTGCTCAAACTAAAAAAAAAAAAAGAAAAAAAAAAAAAAAAGGCGCTGTTCTTTCCAAGTTTTTGGATAATCACTGAATCTGTAATAGTTCAGAAACCCTGAACATCCTCATCAATTAAGACCAAGCACAGTTCTCTTACTTGAGAACAAAAACTGAAGACATGGATCGAAAAGGAAAGACTCAGACAATTTAAGAACAAAACAGGTATATTTCTATTGGACTACCTGATACAGAGGATAGTGTGGTATGAATGGATAGTATGAATGACACATAATACAAATATATTTTATTTGAAATAAACAAAAATGCTTACACAGTTCAACTGGTCACTTGGAAACAAACTTGCTTGACTGTATTACTGAGCAAAAACAAAGCTGAAGCACAAACACCCTTCTTTTTTGACATGTATTTGGATAGGTAGGAAGACACTACTTGGTTTTTTAAAAACTGACCTTCCCTTAAGGCCTGGTCATAGAAGTGTAAACAATGTAAATGAATCCACCATTACCAGCTGTCATATCATATCTATGTCACCTGTGTATTCTGAGATCATACATATACCTGCCAATATACCTGGGAAGGGTTGCTGAATCACAGTTACATTTAAGTTCTTGGCAGGCAGGACTGAGGAAAAGTAATTTGGAACAAGTTTTACATCCTATTTAGAACAAATCACTAGTATTCCCTTAAATAACAGGTTACAATAGAAAGATACTGCCTGGAACATATCCTTTTCACTTTGGTTCATTTTTTGTTTGTGTTTGTGATTTACATAGTTGTTTGAATCATCTGCTTATAGTATAATCCTGCCACAAAGTATTAAAGCACAAGATACTATTATTCCTTCAACATCTGCATTTTTCAAGTTTTATACTCTACTACATCCCTAGTACGTCAGCAGTTCTTGAATAATAAAAAATAATAATAAATGGGTAAAACTCTTCTAAAAATGCAGATGTCTATAACTATAACGGTACTAGATGGGAAGGAGACAATGAGGGAAGAGGAAAAAAGCAAACACGTTCATGTGCAGGGAATGTGGTTCAAGTCTTTGGATTTAAAAACAACTTCCCCAGAGAAGCTGGCTATAATGGAATTTCCAGAAAACTTCCTTTGCCCCCACAAAAGGACCTGAAAAGCCCAATCCAAACTTTTGAACACTACAGTTATGAGATGTTATAAATGATAATCAAAGCAGTCAGAGGGAGAAGGATGAATGTGTCTTCCATTCAGCTAGTTTGTAGCATAGCCTCTTTACCTGTTGGTGGATCAGTAAAAACCACTAAAGTACCAGAAGTGCTTTGAAGGATAGGGGTAGAAAAGTACTGGGCATATTACCTGTCTGTATCAATAACAGGGCTTCATGGCTAGGAAAATTTTCTAAACAGTAAAATGACTCCAGGATAGATCTCTCTCCATCATTAAATGTGGCAGAATTAAAAAAAAAAAAAAAAAATTTACAAGTAGAGATAGTGAAAACAGAAAATTACAAGGCAGAGAACACAAAAGAATCAAGATGATGCTATAGGTTCAACAGTATTCCATGAGGCTAGAAAACCTGTTAACTTTGAAAGCCCTAGCAAAATATCACTCTTGTTTATAAATCACTTATTTATCATATGACCGCATGTTGAATCCTTTCTTTCCACATACTGAAGAATCCTACATTCAGCCTTTAAGCATTTTGCATTTCTTTGCCAATCTTGTAGCTGAGTATCTTGTTCCAGTCGATTTTGGTGCGGGTAACCGGAAGCTGCCGGCGCAAGGCCTTGAATGTGGTGTCTGACATTGTTTGATAGTTTTCACTAATTGCTGTCTGCAACAGATAATTGAAGATAAGTTGCTTGAACAGAAATGGATAGTTGTGATTAGGAAAGTAACTCTGTAGTCAAAGGGCATGTTTGAGTCTTCTAAGAAGGACAACAAGATATAATATTCCTAGTAAGCTCCTCTCCCATCTCTGAAGTAAGTTAAGAAGCCCACTTATATTATTTCTAAAACTAGAGCTATAATCCCTTCCAGTGTCAAAACCTTGACAGTAAGCACAATGCCAAGTTGTAAGGTCTGCCGCTTCCACACTTAGTTACACTGAACAACACATATATTTATGTTGAAAGGACAAAGAAAAGTTCTAACAAAATGTGTTAACAGCAAAATAATAATGTTCTAGAGATCTAGAGAAATTAGTTCCAAATCTTCTTACCTGATACTCATTTTCTGCATGCTCTATGATTTTAATAAACTCCTTGGCAGTTTGGACTTCATTCTAACAGAGGAAAAGGGGAAATAGGAATTTTTAAAAAAGTATAAACAATAAATAAAAACATACTGAAAAGATCATCTTGACTAACATTTGTATAACAACTTACAGTTTATCAAGTGTTCCCATGCACATCACCTTCTTTGATTCTCCCAACAGCCCTGTGAGGTTGATCTGTTATCATTACCTCCATTTTCCAGATGAGAAAACAGAATCCTCATAAGTGACTAGACCAAAATTACACACTTCTTGAAAGATGGGATCTGAATCCAAGTCTTCTGCCAAAAGACCCCATGCTCTTTTCAATCTACCGCAGTATGCCCCAAAGACATCATCACGACATCTTGAAATGTTTATGCCTTGAAAATATCTCTGGTTTAAGATGATATACACAATGCCCTCACCAATATCAGCCATATATGTTAAACTCATATACTCCTCTATCTGCCACTTGTGATGTTAAATCAACCAATACATTTTGCTTTACATGATTCAGGTACCATATTAACTAAATGTATCCTTTTCATTGTGGTTCATTTCTCATTCTCTCTCTTCCTTTCATCATTAGGTACAACAAAAATATAGGTAAAAGCTAAGATTTACTGCCTAGGGCAGCAGTTCCCAGACTCTTTCAAATGGTAAAAACTATCTTGTTTTCACAGCAATGCTAAGACAAGTCATTTGCT
Source organism: Acinonyx jubatus (assembly GCF_027475565.1). Taxonomy (NCBI): domain Eukaryota; kingdom Metazoa; phylum Chordata; class Mammalia; order Carnivora; family Felidae; genus Acinonyx; species Acinonyx jubatus. The sequence continues at coordinate 94,656,327 of NC_069381.1, read as the reverse complement.
TTCCCACTCACACTCTCAAGTGTGCATTATGCAGGTCCACAGAAGCTACAAGATGTGTGATGGCTTCATCACTCTGACGGCTAATGGAATGTGTGGGCACATATGGGAATCCAGTGGTCTTTTATTAAGTCAGACACTATACAATTTGTAAAACTGTAAGTGAATGCCATTCTTTGCACTAATTTTTTTTTTGGTTTGGAAAATATAGTTCTTTTTTCATGAAAATGCTATTTAGGCCAACAAGTAATGGGTTTGTTACTGTTATTTTAAATTAACAAATATATTTAACATTTCTCAGTTTTAATTTCTAATAAAGTAAATGTAGATACAACATACATAAACAAAGCTAGCTAGTTTGTTTGTTTTTATGATTTTTTTTTATTAGAAGGCCCACACCCAATGTGGGGCTTGAACTCACAACCCCAAGATCAGGCATCACATGCCATACTAAGCCAGCAAGGCACGTCAAACAAAAGCTATCTGAAGGTGCTCAATAATTTCTAGGAATAAAAAGGAGCACTGAGAATGCAAAAAAATTATGTCCCTTCTTTCCAGGTATAGAACACTATATATATATACACACACATATAGTATTATTGTCTGAACAAATTATATATATATATGTGTGTGTGTATATATATAAATATACACAAATATATAATATAATACCTATTTTTTTAATGTTTACAATTTTGAGAGAGAGAGCAAAAGAGGTGGGGGGAAGGGGCAGAGAGATAGGGAGACACAAAATCTGAAGCAGGCTCCAGACTCCTGGAGCTGTCACCACAGAGCCTGACGTGGGGCTCGAACTCACGAACCTGGAGATCATGGCCTGAGCCAAAGTCAGATGCTTAACTGACTGAGCCAACCAGGCAGTCCAGAACAACACGTTTTAGTTGAATATTCCTAAAAATGTTTGGCTTCTCTAGTGATATAAATGTAGCCCTATAAGATTTGTTGGCAAACTTTCCTTCCTCATAGTATTTACTGACTGAAGATATTGCTGTCCTTGAGTAAATCTCACAATTGAGAAACAGAGAAAGTGAAAGATGTTTGAATAAAGCCATTATCACTATTTGGCATTATATCATGTTATGTTACACTGTGTTTTATATTATGTAATTATATACTCTATTACATTTAGTCAAAGACTGTGAACTAATATAGCTGGTTGATTACATGCTTTTATAAGCTGCCAAAATCAAAGCACTGAAAACAAACTGAATTTCTAGTGGCAGAATCAGTACTCAGGATCAAAATAAAATTTTTTTTTATTGTGCTGTTTTAAAAAAAATTTTTTTTTGATGTTTGTTTATTTTTGAGAGAGGGAGACAGAGCATAAGTGGGGGAGAGCAGAGAGAGAGGGAGACACAGAATCTGAAGTAGGCTCCAGGCTCTGAGCTCTCAGCACAGAACCAGATATGGGGCTTGAACTCAGGAACCATGAGATCATGACCTGAGCTGAAGTCAGACACATAACCAACTGAGCCACCAAGGTATCTCAGGATCAAAATCAATTTTTTAAAGAAAAGACACAAGTGAGACATATTAAATACTCCACACTCACCGAAACAGTTACTGAATCCTGTACATCTTTATGACTAACCAACTGAACATTGCCATCTTCATAATAGTGAACCTGTGAGACAATGGTTGAGCAAGTTTATGTGTAGTTCATATAAAAACCCACTGCTAAGGTGCATATCCATGCCTTAAGCCACTCCCAATCTTTTTTTTTTTTTTACGTCATCACCAATCTTTACCAACACCGAAAAAAATATTAGTATGATCAATTGTAACTTACAATGGTGCTTAAAATTCACAGAACACTAAATTTTAAGAATTCTCACTTTTTTTTTTTTAAGCAGGGGAAACTGATTATTAAGTTCAACAAATATTTATTTTGTGCTTATTGCATTCCAGGCATTGTGCTAAGTATTGTAAATACAAAGATCTTAAATAAGATTCCACTCTTAGCAATATTAAAAGATTAAAAGAATTCAAATAAAATCACTGGACATTAGTTTTTCTCTGTGAAAACCAAGGAATTTTAATGGATCCTAATTCCTTACACATCTCTCCATATATATAATCATCAATACTGGTAAGCAGATCTGACCAAGTGCAGGAAAAACTTACTTGACAGTTAAAGACAAATTGAAAAAACAAATATCCTACTAGTAAATTAGCTTACAAAAAAGCAAGACAAAAGCAGTTCTGAGGATATAAGGTAAAGTGGGGTGCTACAATTATGAGACCAATTAGCAAGAAGGAGGGATACATAAGAGCCAGACTAAGCAAAGACATGTTAAGACTCAGGAAGTTTTGGCAACTTACAAGATAGCTCCAGTCACCTTAACAAGGCTACAAACTAGTCATATAAAATAGGATGAGGGTTTCCTTTTGTTAAGTGCATCTGAACAAGGTTTTGAAAATAGGAGTTGTCACCTAAATGGACAAGTAGAGAAGGGCATCTAGCAAGGGGATAACAGAAGTACAAGAGAATGGTTTAGGAAAGAACAAAGAACTCACTGCAAATGAGTTAAGTGTGGAGGGGAATGTGGCAAGAGACAGTGCTATGAAGCCAGCTGGAGACAGACTGTGGAGCAAACTGCCTTATAAACCATGTTAAGAGTCCAGACTTTATCCTATTTAAAGGTGACTGGGACTCAGGGAAAAGGAAATGTTTTAAAAAGATTACCATTTGTGCTATGAAGAAAATAAAGCGGAGGGAGCCGAAACTGGGGCCATAATGCTAGAACAGTAGTCCAGGTACTGCCTGTTTCCTTCATCTAGTCCAGGTTACCAGGAGCTATTTTTGTTTTGCTTTGTTTTTGTTTTTAAAGATTTTATTTACTTTTTTAAGTAATCTCTACACCCAACATGGGACTTGAACACATGTTCAGGAGTCCCCAAGATCAAGAGTCGCATGCACTACCTACTGAGCCAGCCAGGCACCCATAACAGGAGATAATGTGGATAAAAAGGAATGTTTTTAGAGATAAAGCAGAAGTAAAGAAGAAAGGAACTATATACCCTGCACTACTATGACTATTATTTATTGAGTCCTTACTTCATGTTAAACACTATGCAAAATGTTTTAGTTATTACTTACATTATCTTATTCAATCTTTACAAAAACTCTGAAATAGGGACCATTGTTATTCCTATTTTACAGATGAGAAAACTGAAGCTTGAGGCAGTTTTTTTTTTTTTTTTTATACATACCAGAAACTTATTACTCATAGTTCTGGGGATGGAAAGTCTGACACCAAAGTGCCAGCATGATCAGGTGGTTCATTGCAGGCTTCTTTTCTCTGTATCTCTACATGATGGAAGGGGCTAGGGATCTTTCTGGAACTTCTTTTATAAGGCACCATTCCTACTGATGAGGTTTCTACCCTCATGACTTGAGCACCTCCCAAAGATCCCACCTACTAATATCATCATCTGTAGGGGTTATAATTTCAACATAATGAATTGTAGGGAAACACAAACATTCAGAACATAGCAGACTGGAAAGAAAAAAATAGATTATTATTATTTAAAAAACCTTTTTTTTTTAACGTTTATTTTTGAGACAGAGAGAGACAGAACATGAATGGGGGAGGGTCAGAGAGACGGAGACCCAGAATCTGAAACAGGCTCCAGGCTCTGAGCTGTCAGCACAGAGCCCCACGCGGGGCTCGAACTCATGGACTGCGAGATCATGACCTGAGCCGAAGTCGGCTGCTTAACCGACTGAGCCACCCAGGTGCCCCGATTATTATTATTTTTAGAAGAAGATTTTTTTTTTAAAGTCACAAAGGAATTTTATACAATTAAAATATTACATAGACTGATGGGATTTACTGAATAACTAACAGATCCATAAAGGAAAGCAAGTCTGAAAGACGAAATCCAGTAGCACGTAGAGTATCTCTAAAAGTAAAACTTCTGTTTCCTTCTTTCCTAATATATATATTTTTCAATCTGAAAGAATGTCTTTATTTTTTGTAATTAATTAATTTTTTTAACTTGTTTTATGTTTTATTTTTTTAAATTTACATCCAAATTAGTTAGCATATAGTGCAACAATGATTTCAGGAGTAGATTCCTTAATGCCCCTTACCCATTTAGTCCATCCCCACTCCCACAACCCCTCCAGCAACCCTCAGTTTGTTCTCCATATTTATGAGTCTCTTCTGCTTTGTCCCCCTCCCTGTTTTTTTATTATTTTTGTTTCCCTTCCCTTATGTTCATCTGTTTTGTCTATTAAAGTCTTCATATGAGTGAAGTCATATGATTTTTGTCTTTCTCTGACTAATTTCACTTAGCATAATACCCTCCAGTTCCATCCACGCAGTTGCAAATGGCAAGATTTCATTCATTTTGATTGCCGAGTAATACTCCATTGTATATATATATACACCACATCTTTATCCATTCATCCATCGATGGGACATTAGGACTCTTTCCATAATTTGGCTATTGTTGATAGTGCTGCTATAAACATGGGGGTGGCATGTGTCCCTTCGAAACAGCACACCTGTATCCCTTGGATAAATGCCTAGTAGTGCAATTGCTGCATCGTAGGGTAGTTTTATTTTTAGTTTTTTGAGGAACCTCCATACTGTTTTTCAGAGTGGCTGCACCAGCTTGCATTCCCATTGAGGCAGTTTAATAACTTATCCATGTTCACATATCTAGTAAAAAAAGGAGCTAGAATATGAATTAGGTCGAATTCCAGAACTAAAACCATATCTAACATGCCTAATACCTCCCACTGTTAAGTTTTGTCAAAAAATTAGAAATTCCCTCATCCAGGGAGAAATAAAGTGTCTCATTAGGGACTTAACTCTTCTAAAATATCATTAGAGGGGGATTAAAACAGCCAAGCCTTCATCGAGGCAGAAACCATGATCCTATTAGCAACAAAAGGCCTTCCCTGGGCAACATGAATCGACTACAGAAACTTGTTTAAGGGAACAAAAATAGCTGGCTCTGTCCAGATGGGCAAGAGAAACCACAGACTTTCCATACCCTCTCCAAACCCTTAAATTTCATCTTTTGGCTTTCTAAAGGAGGTCGAAGAGAAAAAGACAATTTAAGAATACACTGGAGAAGCAGGGAGTTGATAAATGCCTATAATACCTACACACAAGAATCACAACAGCAAAGATCTGAGGAAAAAAAGACCTGGCTAATAATGACATATAAAGGTTAAAGTTCCAATAGACAAGTGAGATAGGGAAACTGAAGGGATTCCATTCTTGAAAGGCTCCATTTCTGCTGTTTCTTTAAGTTCCACTCACTCATGTTCTGTATTTTGCATCTGAGTAAACCAAAGAAGCTTTGTTCCCACTCCAAGGGGGAAACAAGACAGTTAATCATTCTCTAAGTTTCATCCTAGGCCCCAAACAGCTGCTAACATCTAAGAAGAATCAGATCCCCAGCATGTTCCAGAACATTACCTTTGAACAAACTCTGGTCAACACTGGCATCAATACACTCTTACCTTCGGTGATTTATGGACTAACACCTATTGTTCACCTGGCACTCACCTTTGATTGGACCCTACCCTGGATTCCTGATGGAACATGTACCCTGGAACATGATCCCTTTCCAATATAAATCCCTAACCCCAAGTGATAGGGAGACTCACTTTTCCTTTTGAGTCTCCCAGACATTCCATCTGCTACACTGTATCACTTATGTCATTCAATAAACTCTGCTCTCACTTTCTCCTGGCTAGAGTTTGATTTCTGTCCTATGTGAAGCCAAGAACTCTCTTGGTCCTGTGGGACCCCCTCAGGGTCTTTAGTTCTGGCCTGCCCACAATACCTGGACAAGGATGTTCAAAACACAAGTGGGTCACACCCAAACACTATTTTGTTTGATCATTTTAAACTAAGAAACTGAAAAGTCCAGAGGCTGAAAAGAACACTAGGAAGAGCAGTGAATACGAACAAGATGGGGGATATTCAAAAAACAGAGCTCTATGGGGAGGCACCTGGGTGGCTCAGTCAGTTAAGCATCCAACTTTGGCTCAGGTCATGATCTCATGGTTTGTGAGTTTGAGCCTCGCATCAGGCTCTGTGCTGACAGCTCAGAGCCTGGAGCTTGCTTCAGATTCTGTGTCTTCCTCTCTCTCTGCCCCTCCCCTGCTTATGCTCTCTCTCTCAGAAATAAACATTAAAAAAATTTTTTTTAAACAAAACAAAGCTCTGTCCAGAAAAGAAACAAGGACTTATATATTTGAGACAGGCATCTCAGAACCCATTTGAAGGAAGGAATTATGCAGGGCACATCTTTTTTTGTCCAAGAATAAAGACTATGCAATTGGTTTGAATTTCTATCATAGTTTTTTTGAAAAAATTTTTAAATGTTTATTTATTTTGAAAGAGAGAGCACGCGAGCAGAGGAGGGGCAGAAAGAGAGAGGGAAGGAGAGAATCTCAAGCAGGCTCCATGATGCCTACATAGAACCCAACTTGGGGCTCAAAATCACAAACCATCAGACAGTGACCTGAGCGGAAATCAAGAGTCGGAGGCTTAACCACTGAGCCACCAGGGCGCCCCCTATCATGTTTCTTAAGAACTAGGACATGAATAGGAATACCACCAAGTCTTGCTGTTTATAAACTCAATTGAAAATTCTAAAAATATTGATTTCATTATCTAATACATAAATGATAAACTTAAGCTCTGTTTATCTTTTTTAATTTAAAAAATTTTTTAAGATTTTATTTTTAAATAAATCTCTATACCTAATGCAGGGCTTCAATTACAACCCCAGGATCAAGAGTTGCGTGCTCCACTTGACTGGGCCAGCCAGGTGCCCCAAACTCTGTTTTAAAACAAAAACTCTTTTTGTGGTGGGGGAGGGGGCAGGCAAGGGAACAAACCATTTTACTGGGGTGCTTGGGGGAGGAGTCAAAGGGCTGAGAGGACAATGAGATCGGATATCCTTGCCTTGGCTAGGATCTCCCCAGCTTACAAGTTGCCAAAAGCAACAAAAACCTTTCTAGGTCTCAGCTGCTAATAAAAATTTCAACATGACTATCATCAACATAAATCCTCAGAAACTGTTGACTTCCCAGAACTACCCTTTTGCCTACAGAATAACCAAAGGTCTACATATCTTAGTGACTCTTCCAAGTAATTCTCACTCTGATTTTTAAAAGATCTGTAGAAGAAGCAAGCCCTTCACCAAGGTGTGATCAGACAATCTGGTTAAAAGGTATACATGAGGTCCGGGTAGTGGCCCTTGTTTTAAGCCTTATCAGAAACTATTACCCTTTATGATATGTACTCTTAATTTAGGTTTGCATTGGCAAAGCTGAAACACAAGTAATTATCTCCTTCTGGAAGAAAAATCAAGTTACCTACATAAATTTATAGTAAGCTGCCAAGTTAATGCTGATGCCATAGTTACAGGAGATCTAAAGCATTAGGCTACTCATATATATGATTAAACAGAAATAGAGCAATATATGTTGTCTTAGCTTGGGTTCCCCCAGAAGCAGACCCCATGATTAAGATTTAAGAGGAGGTAGTTTACTTGGGAGGTAATCTCAAGAAAGGCTAGTAAGGGCTGAGGTAGTAAGACACAGAAGGGAGGAAAGTGTTATGGGTGCATTAATGAACCCAGAGATGACCATTAATGACCCACAGACAGCTGTGGGTCCTGGACTCTGGAAGACTAAGGAGAACATACTTCAGAGTTGTCCCACCTGATGGGTGAGGAAACTGGCATATTTATCTACCAACTCTTGTATGGCACTAAGGGCTGCTCCAGAGTTGTGAACTTAACATTTTCAGCTTGCCTCATCTGAGTTGGCATGCTCCTGTGGCTAGGAAGAGCTCCCAGGAAACAAGTTACTGTTACTTGTAGCAGGAAGCTATCCTGAAAAGAGCGGGTACAGATGACATGTATCATATATGTTTTGATTAAATTATATCATTAAGAAAGGCAGCTCTTGCTAATTGTTTTGAAAGTAAGACTTAACACAATATAATAGAAGTATGATTAGGTACTGATCTCAGGTATCAGTAACTGTTTAATCCTACCTGAGAGTTGGCTGGGCTTAAGAATTCAATCACCCTGAATTTGAATTTCAAACCTCTGCTAGGATATCAGAAGACTCCGATCGAGACAGGCATCCAAAAGCTCCTTATTCACCTGCCTATCTGTTCTGACACCAGCACTAGAAATCTACTCTGCTTGGTTACTTATATTCCATACACGATGACACCTGGTCATTCGCTCTAGTTCCTCTGTTTTATTTACTTGATAATACAACCTACTGTCATTACTGTAAAAAAAAAAAACAATCCCATTCATATAGCTGTCTTCAAAGTTAAGAATTATGTTTTATATGTACATGCACAAACACACTTACATGGGCTAACATATACGAGAGACCCTAAGTAAGTCACAGCAGCTGCTATTTAGTCACTTCTTAATAATCATTTATTTTCTTCTTTCTTAGAACTACTATTTGATAATTCCTGGAAAAATCTTGTTATCTTTGAAAGAGAAAAATAATAAGCAAGCAGTACATGCCATATGACTATCCTTTATCAACCCAGAATAGCTCTGCTTAACCATTTCCCCATGAAGGAGGCTTCTATTTCTATTTACTACCATCAGGTTGCATCTACATATAGTTGTTCCTTATTTCGAATACCAGAACAAATACCAACTTGCATGTTTGTTTTGAAGATGTGACATTTTAACATGGCCTATTAACACATGGGGATCTCACCTGAATCTTAAGTACTCCAACCACCTGGGCTGTAGGTGGTGTGATGGTGAACTTCCACTCTGATCTCCAACGACCATTCCTATTAAAACACACACAAGGCTGAAGAGTTAGCAATAAGCACAACAAAGAGGTGATTTGCTACTGAGGGAGAGAATTTGGGAAAGAGAAAAAAACCAAAACCAAAACCAAAAAGAAACAAATCATTTCTAGTTTGACAAATCCAAGGCTCTGTCTACTCAAATACAAGTTTGTATCCAGGTGTCTAAACGTAAGTTTTTTAAAGTTATTCTGACTTTCATTTTTCAATCATGGAACAGAAAACCATGCTTATACTATTCATGGTAGGCTCTTCCACAAACAGCTAGATGGGCTGCTGAGTTTTGCAATTAACTCAAGTATTATTAACTAAACCCAAGTAAAACTCAGATTTTCCACTGGGCACTTTCTTAACCAATCACTTATTCTCACTCAATAGAAGAGCATTTTTTAAAAAGACAAGATTATAAAATCTTGGCATTGAAAGGAATCTAAATGTTCACGTCTAAACCCCTCATTTTGCAGATGGGGAACTGAAGCCTCTCAGTCAAATAACTTATTCTAAACTAGTTAGATTAAAAACCAAGTTTCAACTACTGGTTTGTTTTCTTCCCAACAGAAGTTAAGACACAAATAGAAGAGAACATCTACTTTCTTACCAGAAGTTTTTAGGCTGAAACTGGTGGCTTTCAATACACGCAATAATGGTCTGTTGCCCATCTATAGTTTTAGCATAAACCTATTGTTAAACAAAAAAAAAAGTTAGCCTCTGAAAACACATTTAACCTAAATGCCAAACACTGTACAAAAACAGCATGCTAAATCCTCGGAGGAGACAAAGAATCAGGTAACTCACAAGACTTCATGGGATACAAACACAGAACAGAACATGTTTAGTTCCACAGGAGACACTGGCACAATGACTGCAGAAGGCAGTACTGCTCCTGATTTGGGGTACAAGGGAGGTGACAGTTGGACTGGGCCTTACAAGACAGGTGAGATTCTCATAGGCAGAGACTGAGAGGAAAGATGAGTAAACTCTTCAGACAGGAAACTGGGGGCTTGTTCAGTGAATGGCAATTAGTGCTTTCAGGTTAGACAGTACGTGTGAAGTGGACTAACTGAAGTGGGTGACAATACAGGATAGAAGATATAAATCCCACAGTAATAGATAGAAGGTAAGAAGTATGGACATTATTCTACAGGACAGACACCAAAACAACATACCAGGCACTATTGTTTTGGGAGAATAATTAATACTGGTATACAGGCTAAAGTAGAGGAAAAGCTAAAGTTGGTTAGGAGGCCAGAGCATTAATCTAGGCAAAAAGTCAGGGTAGTATCAGTGGGTATCAGGGTGCAAAAGCATAATCAAGTCTAACAATACACTGCAAGTGAAGGACAGAAAAGGGGAAAGAGCCAAAGTGCTTGCATACTGGGATGACCAGATAGACAGTAGTATCATTAACAAATTGGGAAATTCAGATAGAGATGTGCAGCTAGTAGTCAGAAGCCCCAAGTGTTCCTTAATGTAGGAGAGGTGAACAGAAATGCAATCCCAAGGAAAAGGAAAAAAAATAAATAGAAGAACTTTATAGTCCACAAAATATTTCCACATGTTTACTTTCCCTATATTAAATAAACCATGAGTTTTCAAGAAAGAGAAATAGAGCAGTGGGGAATGCCTACATTTACAAAGGTAGGGAAGAAGAAAAGAAATAGAGACAAACTGAGAATGAGTAGAGGGTGCTGACAGAGCAGTCTAAGCAAAAGGTAAGTAGTTGGATGGTCTCAGTGTGAAATGCCATGAAGAAGTCAAGGACAAAGAAAAAGATACTGAGGCAATTCAGGAACCATTAGTAAACTCAGAGAACAGTTTCTATAGACTAAAGACTGAAGCCAAAATTCACAGGGTTAAGAAGTAGATACATAATGAGGAAATGACACTAGTAGGAGCAGAATGTTCCCAGGTTTGGTTACATAGTAGAGAGAAATGAGGGAAGAAAGGAAGTGAAGAAGAGGGAGAAAGAGCAAGGTAGAAAGAGAAGAAGAAAAGTAACTGATGGAAATTATGACTGAGGAAAAGTTTGTTCTCCTTAAGAAGAGAAATAAAAATATTTAAAGAGATATGTATCAGACAGGATAGTATAAGATCAAGAATAAGGATCCCCCTTTCTAAGATTGAAGTACAGTGGAAGAGAGGGAACACTGCTGAGTGTGGAAAGCAGCGAAAGATTTCATGTCAGTCTTACTAATATGTGGGGGATCAGACAGATGCCTAAGGACAATGGGAATGAATTGGAACACACTATATTGAAAACATTATGGGAAATATTGAGATGAAATCAAGAATTACCACCAAGCAGGACAGCTCTGAGGATATAAGACATTTGGGGTACAACAGACACTGTCAGAACAATTTAATGGCTTTCTGTAGCTCATTTGTTGGCAGAGACAGTGAGAAAATGGCACGTGAGGTTACTTGGTGTGGAGGCCCTCCAAAATAAGAATGAGTAGTGTCAAACTTTAAATACATAACAAATGAGAAGTTGAAAGTATATTTAGGATTGCAAAGCCAATTTCTAAAAGAGTATGCCATGTCTTCCTTTGTAATATCAACTGTAATTATCCACCATAATGGGTTTTCTCCATCATTTAAAAAATAAAAAACATGTAATAATAATGATATTCAACACTTATGCAGAACTTCCTTTGTGCCAGACATTTTCCAGGCATTTTATATGAGTAATTACTTCATTCAATCCTCACAACATCCTATGAGGTAAGAACTATTATTTCCATTTTATAGGTGAAAAGAATTGAGGCAGACATGTTAACCAAGTCACAGAACTAATTAAGTGGCAAGACTAGGATCAAACCAGTTAGTATGGCTTCAAAATAAGGGCTCTTACCCAATATTCTATTATCGCCATTTAACTCATCATCATTAAATATTGAAAATATTCTAACAGACATTTTTCTTAATCGTATTCACAACCTTACAAAGGAAAAATCATGATAGAGCCACATTTTAACATTAGTAAAAAAAAAAAAAAAAAAGTCAAATTACTCTTGATTAAAAAAAATTCAAATAGTTTTGACGATCCAGTGAAAGCGTCTAAACTATGTAAGTAGCTTTCTGTAAAAAGGCCTATACTAAAAAGTCATGAATGTGGCAATAGCTGTCTTGACAATCTAAATTTATTTACTTATGTCTAAACTAAAGATGTTAAAGAATTTTCCATATAAAATTGTCCATTTATACCCCTTCAAAAATGCAGAGGAGACTCTAAGAAGTGATGTTTGGCTAGCCAAAGCCCACAAAGGATAAGGTAAATGTAGAAAATAAAACATCTCTAATAATGAAGCAGGCAGATACTTAACAGTACAGAAGCCGTTGGAATAATGATCTTTCACATAGGCCCTTAAAGCACTGTCACAGGATTCTCTCCAAGACTTCAGACCTCCATCTACGTCCTCTGGCTGGGGGTCACTTGCTTCTTTCCGTAGATGGTCAAACTTAAAGGAAATTTTGTTTCTTGGATCTAAAAATCTGCTATTACCCAGGTCACCATGTTCTGTAATTAAGACCTTCCAAAGAATAATTATAAATATGAGTAACTCTGTAAAAAAAAAGTTCTTGTCAAATTTAACAAAACAAATAAAAATTCTGAAGACAGTTAACTTTTCATTTACTCAGATTTCTCTTTCATACTGATTTTTCAATCAAGTCACATTTTTAAAAAATTTAACTTTTTAAGTAAACTCCACCCCCAAGGTGGGGCTTGAATTCATGACTCTAAGGTTAAGAGCAGCATGCTCTACCAACTGAGCCAGCCAGCTACCCCTTAAGTCACATTTTTACTCTTATAAAAATATTACGTTTAGGGTTAAATCAGCTCTAAAACCACATTTCTCCAACCTATCCTTCATTTCTTGGTTTCTGTCTAATGTTTTGCCAATGTATATACTTTATACATAGCTGCAACAGTAACTTCTCTATACATTTTAATATCCTTTTTTTTCACATATTTCATAAACCTTTTCTAGTCATTATACTTAGCATTTAAAATAGGTAATATTTGTAAAATAGAAACCCTGGAAGAATATAACAGGGATTGGCAAATTTTTTCTGTAAAGGGCCAGATAGTAAATATTTTCAGCTTTTCTGGACATAGAATCAGTTGTGCCTACTCAACTCTGATGTTAGCAGGAAAGCAGCCATAGACAATACAAAAACCAAGCAAGCAGGGCTGTGTTCAATAAAACTTTATTTACAAAAATAAGTGGTACCTGCCATGCATACCTTGCTGACCCTTGCTCTAAATTAATAAAAATCAGTTGCCTTATGAGGAAAGGGACATTTATTTGTTAGGAATTTGGTGGATATGAGATAAAGATGAGAAAAAGATCTCACTATATATATATATATATTTTTCCATTTTTGAACCATGTAGATGTATTACTTATTCTATTTATTTACTTGTTTGTTTAAGTAGGCTTCACCCCCAGCACAGACCCAACAGATTCACGACCCTGAGATCAAGACCTGAGCTGAGATCAAGAGTCATGCACACTCAACTAAGCCACCCAGGCACCCACCCACCCTTTTAGTTTACACAAAACTAGCATACTATACTGTGTTTCACTTTTTACTTTTTAAATTTAATATACCTAGAAAATCTTTCCATAGGAATACTCAGAGAACTTCCTTGTTTTTTGGTTTACAATTGTATACTGCTCCATTGTATGGCTATACAAAAATTTATTCAACCAGTCCTCTATTAACGGATAGTTGGGTTGTTTTCAATCTCTTACTATTATGAACAATATTGCAATAAATGTCCTTGTATGTTCATTATGTATCAATTATGTACATGTGCCATGTACTCATGTGAGGTAAATTCTCTGAAAGGGGACAACTGGATCAAAGCGTAAACGTATTCATAATTTTGTTAGAGACTGACAAACTGCCCTATATCAGAGATAGGGTGTGGTACCAAGTTACAAACACACTATCAGTAGAAATTTTAACTGCAATTTCTTTTCACCTTTTAAAAAGTCATTTCCCCTTCTGTGAACAGTCTATTCTTATCTTTTGCCCACTTTTCTATTGGGTATTTGGTCTTTTTCTAGTTGAACTCTTTTTATTAATTAGGCAGATAAAACTCTGCATGTGTTGAGTTTCACAATTTTTTCCCTAATTTGCCATTTGTCTTTTGACACATTTACCATTTTTAATAATTACATATAATTTCACAATATTGACATACCATAATATATTTAATCACTCCTGAATTGAAGCAGGTTTAAGTTACTTACCATTTCCACTATCGAAAGCCACTATAAACTCTCCCACAAAAAGTCTTCTGCTTAAAAATAATTCTTTGGAAAGAATTCCTAGTTTTGAGATTCATGTCCTTATCATCAGACTACCCTTTAAAAGCTTGATTATTTCCTTAGTCTTACTCTCATAAAGCTTTCTCATCACAATCCTGAAACTTGTGTAATTAAAAAGTAAATATGTTCACATTAAAATTTTAATCTGCACTACCTTAATTACTATTTCTGGGCGATGTAACACTTTTCCAAGTTTGCTTTGTATTTCAGTTGGGTGCAACTGAACCAGTTGGGTGCAAATGGTTCATTTCTGTTGCTCATTTATTCACTGAACTCTTGGCAACATCCTTAGGTATTTGAATAACCTCTTTACTATGCTTGAGGCACATATTTTCTTCTTTTAAAATCTTATTTTAAGCCCATTATACAAAGGTCACTTTCTTTTATAAACTTTTCTAATGTTTCATCATTACTTAAATGATTCTCTTTCCATTTCCTACTAAATTTTTATGTTTTAAAAAATATTTAACCTTTAATCTCCACCTGGAATTAATCTAAGTGTATAGTTGGCACTGGAAATCAAAGTTAGAGTAATCTCATAAATTTTATCAATTGTTTCCTTTTCCTTTCTGTTTTATGATACTTCGTTTAAGGGCTTTCTGATTCTTGCCTTGTGTCTTTGTTTGCTAGCATTGGTCTTTTTTCATTGTTGTTCCTGATCAGAATAATCCTGTATGGTCTATTTTTCATAGAAATTGTATGAAATCTATTTGAAAAACAAAATTTCCATACCATTTATATTTCCTTTTTTTCTATTTTTTTTTTTTTTTTACAGTTTATTTATTTTTCAGAGACAGAGACAGAGCGTAAGGTGGGGAGGGGCAGAGAGAGAGGGAGACACAGAAGCAGGCTCTGGGTTCTGAACTGTCAGTACAGAGCCTGAAGTGGGACTTGAACCCACAGACTGTGAGATCATGACCTGAGCTGAAGTCGGATGCCTAGCCAACTGAGCCACCCAAGTGCCCCTCATTTATATTTCTTATTCAGATAAGCTTTCCATATTATTTATATTTCTTATTCAGAAACCCTGTATTTAAATCTAATTTCCCATTTACTTCCCAGATTAAAGTGTGTGTGTGTGTCTGTGTGTGTGTGTATGAACTGTATAGCAGACTCCTGCTAGTTTCCAATCCAATAACCATTCTTTCCTTTTCCCTTACTAACAGAACCCCAAAAGTTTCCAAAAAGACTGTGTATACAAATACAAAAATGATACTTCCCCACTAGGAATGACAAAGTGATAGGAGTTCTGGCAATAACTTATCAGTGAAAGTTGCTTTGGAATGGCCAGCACCTTTTCCAACTTCCTCCTCTTCCTTCCTACAACTATGGATTTAGTGCCCTGAAATAGAGCGGCTCTCTTAAGAGCATGATAATGAAAACAATACCTGGAAGGCAGAATAGAGAGCTGGAAGCAACGTGGGTCTCTGATGACATCATGGAGCTACCAAGTAACAGCTCATAACAGCTCTAAATATTACCTCCGGATTTCTTACATGACAAAAATCTCTACGTAGTTAACCCACTGTAGTTGATTTTTATTATATGCAGGGGTGGCATCTACTTTGGTTTTGTCTTTTTAACTTTTCCTTTGTGTGTGTGATGTTTTATGGCATCTACTTTATTTATTTTTCAAAACATTTTATTTTTAAGTAATCTCTACACCCAATGTGGGTCTCACACTTCTAACCCTGAGATCAAGAGTCGCATGCTCTACCAACTGAGCCAGCCAGGCTCCCCTATGGCATCTTCTTTAATAACTCATGTATCTTTCCTTATTTTAATGTCCAGGTAATAGCTTTTTGTTGCTGTTGTTATGGCTAAGAATGCCATCTCCTTTTGACTACATTTTTAAGCTGGCTACTACTGGTGTATGGGAATGGTCTTATAACATGTATCTGGACACAGATCTTATTTCAATAACTTGTCTATATTACATTAAATTATACAATATCAATTGCAAGCAATATTTATCATTTTTTCCAATATTGTTTATTGTTTATACTTGTAATTAATCTATTTTCATTAAGAAAATTAAGCAAAAATATAAACCAAAACAAACAAAAAACAAGCAAAACAAATTCCAAAAATCCTGTAATTCCAAGACAGAGTTAACATTTTGGTGTATATTTTCCTACATTTCCTTTCCTATGCACATCTATATACTTTATACCTTTGACTCCTAAGATGTGTATGTCCCTCCAGGGGCACCTGGGTGGCTCAGTCAGTTAAGCATCTGACTTAGGCTTAGGTCATGATCTCACGGTTCGTGAATTCAAACCCCACATCAGGCTCTCTGCTGTCAGCACAGAGCCCTCTTCCGATCCTCTGTCCCCTCTCTCTCTGTTCCTTAAGTGCTCTCTCTCTCTCTCAAAAATAAACAAACATTAAAAAAAAAAAGATGCATATGTCCCCCCATCACTTAACATTTCATAAAATGGGATACATCTTATACTTGATGGCATCTTAGGACTTTGCCAATTAAAATTGGCAGTGTTTTTTCTTAGTGGTACATAAAATGGTGCATCTTTTAAAGAATTTAAAATGCATTAATTCTAATACAGTTCATTTAAATATCTATTTGAAAAATAAACTAGCACAATTCTACATATGTTCTTTTATGTTTTAGCTTAATATATCACAAAAATCTTTCTAGATCAATACTTTAGCATACATGTTACCAAAGGGAGTATATTCCCAGATCAGTTTTTACATCACTTTTCAATGTAGTCACAGTATTTTGGTCTATAGATAATTAATTTAATGTTGGTTGGGCATTTAGATTGTTCCCAATTTTTCACTATTATAAACCTTGTTTCACTGTCATAAACCTTGCTATAATCTTTTTAATACATTTATATACTTATTTTCCTAGGATAAATCTTACGGATTTGTGGGTTCAAAGAAGATTCAGACTTTTTTCTTTAAGTTTATTTTGAGAGACAGAGAGAGTGCAGACATTGAGAGTGGGGGAGGGACAGAGAGGAAAGGAGAGAGAATCCCAAGCAGGCTCCACACTACATGGGGCTTGATATCGCGACCATGAGATCATGACCTGAGCCAAAATCAAGAGTTGGATACTCAACCAACTGAACCACCCAGGTGCCCCTCAGACTTTTTAAACAAGGATTTGGTATTTAGTGACATACTGCCTTTGAAGTGCAATTAATGAATTTGCAAAGTCCTGCCAGATAATGTTTATAACTATGACAATAATGGAAATGTTTGCTTTGTTCCTCTATTTGAATAGAAATGTCTGTTTTTCTATAGAATATCAAATATAATGTCTCCTATTATTCTTACCAAGGAGAATTACATACAGCTATAAAATCTGTATAAAACTCAATTCTTTTACTTTCACTATTCTTGTTAGGGGCAGCTCTTTTTTCCTGTCAAAGAAACTCCTGGTATTATCAGAGAGGGGAAGAATTTTCTTATATAGAACATTTACAAAAGCTCTGATAACTATGGCATGAATTTATTCAGCATCTTATCTTCAGACATTTGCTTTGGTTTATAGGATTTCTACTACCACCCAGGCACAGCCTACTAAAAAGAACCGTCATTACCTGATCTTCATATCCTTCTATCTTCACAGGCGTGAACTGATCCATGTTATACTGGGCAAATGCACTGTATTTTAACAAGTGGAAAAAAAGGGGGGGGGGGTGGGGGGGGAGAGAATTATACATAAAGAAACACCAAAGGTAATTCACAGAATAGTGAAAGAGAATGTGAAAACACTCCCCAGTGCTCTTCCCTTCCTCTCTCCAGGCAACTAGTGTTATCCTAATGCCTTCCCACTTTCTGAAGGAACTCTTCACAGTGATCTTAGATGTGCCCTAAACTCTGAATTACCTTTTCATCTCCACTTCTAAGCTCCAACAGAATTCCCCTTAGACAATTCCGAAGTTTTAAGTAATCTGATTTTTGTGAATTACCAACTTTTAGATAGAGGCTTTCAGTGGTTTAAAGAAAAAACAAAAAACCCTTCAGTTGATGCACTATTTTACCAATGCTGCCTTCTTTATTCTGGACTTTCTGAGGCAGGGCAGGAAGGAGAGATCATAATTAAATATACTGGAAGGCATTTGACATGGGGAGAGGGTGAGGCAAGAGCGGAGCATGAGTCAAGTCTCAGAGGAGAGCTTAAGGCAGAAGAGATTATTTTTTTTAATGTTTATTTTATTTTTGAGAGAGAGACAGAGAGACAGACAGATAGAGCATCAACTGGTTAGGGTCAGAGAGAGAGGGAGACACAGAATCCAAAACAGTCTCTAGGCTCTGAGCTGTCAGCACAGAGCCTGATGTGGGGCTCAAACTCACAGACCACGAGATCATGACCTGAGCCGAAGTTGGCCGCCCAACTGAATGATCCACCCAGGCACCCCAGAAGAGATTATTTTAAAAAGGAGATATGAATAATCAAAGTACATGCCTATTAACTACCATTTACTTGTCCAGTGCTAGATTTGTAAAACTGCATTTTCAATGGCTCCCTAGTACATCTAAGTAAGCAAAAAGGTAAAGGGAAAGAAGCCTGAGGTAAACTGCAGTGTAAGAAACGCGTAACACACAAAATATCAGTATTCTCACCCACTGGCCAAGGGAAGAGTTAAACACCTCTCCTGCCCAAGTTTAACCTGCTAAAACGCCTGCTAGACACTGTTTTTAAGCAAAGTATCAAACTTTTCTTCAAAAGAAACCAAAGTAACAGACATTTAAAGCTAATCCTCAGTCTTTTCATTTTGGGTTATTGTTATGTTTTTAGATAAATAATTTCTATGGTGTTATAAATCATTATACATCCCCATTAGCAAAATGAGTCTTAAACATGGTGGTTCTTCAGATAGGAAGATAAATTAAATGTTCATGCAAAGTGGATTAAATATTATTATTATTGATTTTTTTTTTTTTTTAGAAAAGCTTAAGGAGTAGAGAGTAGTAAGTATTCCATTCTACGATACGTCCTAAGATTACAGATTACAAACACAAATACCAAAGATGGTTAATATTTAATCCCATCTCAAGAAAATGGTATTTTCATTCTACCAGCAGTGTGGACCGAAAACTTGAGATCCTTCTTGATTCTTCTTTCTCCCACATTTCACATCTAATCCATGAGTAAATCATATGGATTCTACCTTGAATACATATTCAGAATCTGACTCCTTCCCACCACCCTTACACTAGTCCAAACCACCGCCATTTATCTCTGAACTACTGCAATAAGCCTTCTAACTACTCCTCTTACTTCAATATTTGCCCCCCTGCATGGTAGCCAGTAATTATTCTAAAATATAATCTCATCGAGTCATTCTCTGCTCATAATACTAGTAACTTCCCCTCTCTTTCAGAAATAAAATCCTCTCTTTAACATGGCCTACATCTCCCTACTTAGTCTGGGAATTAACAGAGAATGGTTACAGTGGTCAAGAAGCATAGGTGAAAATCCAGGAAATAGGGTTAAATTCTTGGTTGTTCAGTCCTCCTTCATTTTATATAGAAGGCAATAATGATGATTACTGAAACAACATTCACTGAGCCCTTACTATGAGATCTGCAGCCAAGGGACTGAAGCATCTTATTACAGGAAGAAAAACAGAATTTTTTTATCCCTATAGAAAAGCAAATATTTGGGCATAAGACAGCTGTCCTTTAGGAAGAATGTTCTCTGAAAAGCTACAGTCTGTAAGAACCAGAATATTTATAAAAACAAAGCTTTATTGTCAGTGCAATTAAAGCATCTGAACTATTAAATACCAAATTCTACTGTTACTCCTAATTAAAAACGTGACAACAGGCTTAGGAGGCAGTCACTCTTGGATCTTGGCATTCCACTCCCCATCTCCTCTTCAGTACCTTATCAAATGAAGTACTGACTAGATTTATTTTGAGTAGCTCTCAAGGATAAAACTAAGACGAATATATGTCAGGCAAATTGAATAACCTGCCTTGTTAGATGGTGAATTCCTTATTATTAGGAGCGTTCAGACTGGATAATCATCTGTTGACAAAATATAGATGAAATTCTTTCAATGACAGGGCAGAGGATAGACAGGGGTTGAATTAGCAAATCATGAATGCCTTTTTCTATGGCATTTTACGCAACTAAGAGAAACCAGCATTAGAATGTATCTTCAGTGTGTGCCTAAATCAATGTATAATGAGAATATCAATCATGATGACAATTATAGGGTTTGTAGAATTTGGTCCCAGAATGAGATCCAAAACAGCAGGGCAGAAGAAGGGCAGAAGAAGATGATTGCTTCTCAGGCAGCAACTCTTAAAAGTTTTCTATAGCTAAAATCTAAACCAACTGTATACCATACCAAATGCCTTTATGACAATTATTTGTTGCTCTATGTCAAAATCCTTGTTTCATCCTCTCTACCCCATCTTTACCCAGTCATTATCCTTTTCTGGTTTCCTCTTTACAAAGGAACTCTGGGTCAGTTAGACAGACAGTGATTGAAACAGAATTTTGTATGTAAAGGAGAGTAGTGATAAAGCCAGATAACAGAGGGCCTTGAAAGCTGACAGTATTTAGATTTGAAGAACACAAAACACACATCACTCTCATGTTTTTGAGGACAAGGATAAAAGGAAAATGGTATTTTAGAAAGATTAATTAGCGTGGTGGTGATAAGGAATCCATGACTGGGTTGAACAACGATGCTATTATTCTATGGTTAATTCTATTAAGGCACTTTTATGAATATCTACTATTTTGTGGCAGTTTAAGAAACACTCCTCAATAGCAGCCTTATCTTTCTATAGCTAGCAATTAAAAAAAATTCAATGTGAACTAAAAGGAGTATAGAAGAAACCCTAACCACTCGTATTAAACTCTGCTTTTACAGGGGAAATCTGGAAAAATAAAAAATAAAAAATAAGGTCGTATATAATAAGCTTTAAGGGAATAAACAACATTGGGGGGAACATGTTTTCTCCAAGAAAAAAAAACAACAACTAAAACTGCTAAAACCAACTGCTTTATATTGAAGTATTTTAGACTTAGTTTCCAGGGCACAAATTTACTATCAATATAGTTCATCCAAAATTAAAATAATATAGAAGTGAAAAAAATATATGTAAGTGGATTTTGAAAGATACTTACTGTGCTGCCCCTTCCCTGAGGAGATTGTCATTGTTAAGTAGTAGCCGGACATCTGAAGAGGAAAAAAATGTTAAAAGATGTTAAGAACAGAGCGCCTGGATGGCTCAGTCAGTTAAGCATCCGACTCTAGATTTCGGCTCAGGTCATGATCTCACAGTTTGTCGGGTCAAGTCTTGCACTGGGCTCTGCCCTGACAGCATGTGCAGCATGCTTGGGATTCTGTCTCCCTCTCTCTAACCCTCCACTGCTTGTGCGCACACTTTCTCACCCCTCTGAAAATAAACATTTTAAAAAACCACACCTTTAAAAGATGTTAAAATTCAAACGTTCAGTAAAGGATAAGCTTCAGAAATGTTTAACAAGTCAGGCTTTGCAAAGTTGATCTTCAGATATCCTATATGCAAATGAACAGATGCTCACGTTCATAGATTTTCATGTAATTATTTGTGGTACAATAATCAAACAACTTCTCAAGGAATTTCATAGCAAATAAAAAGCATGGTTTAAAGAAAGTTACAATTAGAACTGTTAATTTTGTATCTAAAAGAATCCTTTAAAATAGGATTAAGAACTGGAGACTTTTCTATAGCATCAGACCAAGAAAGCTGGGCAAAATTCAGCCAGTGACAGTGAAACTGCCAAACATATTTTTCCACGAAGGACTGAACGTGGGGCCTACATGCTTTTAAAAAGCTGTATGTCAAGAGTCTAGTCATGCTTATTTTTTAAATTTTAATTATTATTTTTTAATGTTTACTTATTTATTTTCAAAGAGAGAGACAGAGAGTGAGCAGAGCAGGGGCAGAGAGGGAGACAGAATCCCAAGCAGGTTCTGCACTGTCAGCACGGAGTCCAGTGGGGGGCTCAAACCCACAAACCGTTGAGATCATGACCTGAGCCGAAATCAAGAGTTGGACCCTTAACCTACTGAACTACCCAGGCACCCCTATAGTCATTCTTCTTTTATAAGAGGAGGGTCCTTGTTATAGAAGAAACTACTAAGCATTCATTAACTCCAAGAGGAAAGACTAATTTAATTATAAGCCAAAGGCCATTGACTCTTAGAGCTTCTGAAAGAGGCTGGCAGAGGCCAATGTGTAGCATGCCAATAAAAACTAGTCTTCATGCCACAAGTAGCTTGCCAATTCTTAATCTAATTCTTTCATATCAATTATTCTCATGATATTCCTGTAAAGTCCATTCCGTTGTCAGAAATCAAACAGGGGGGCGCCTGGGTGGCGCAGTCGGTTAAGCGTCCGACTTCAGCCAGGTCACGATCTCGCGGTCCGGGAGTTCGAGCCCCGCGTCAGGCTCTGGGCTGATGGCTTGGAGCCTGGAGCCTGTTTCCGATTCTGTGTCTCCCTCTCTCTCTGCCCCTCCCCCGTTCATGCTCTGTCTTTCTCTGTCCCAAAAATAAATAAACGTTGGAAAAAAAAAAATTAAAAAAAAAAAAAAAGAAATCAAACAGGGACTTCTAACTACAAAGGCCATTAATTTTGTTAAGAATTTATCTGAGCTGGGGTGCCTGGGTGGCTCAGTCGGTTAGGCGTCCGACTTCGGCTCAGGTCATGTTCTCATGGTTCATGGTTTGAGCCCCATGTCGGGCTCTGTGCTGACAGCTCAGAGCCTGGAGCTTGCTTCCAATACTGTGTCTCCCTCTCTCTGGCCCTCCCCGGCTCATGCTCTGTCTCACTCTCTCTCTCAAAAATAAATAAACATTAAAAAAAAAAAAATTAAAAAAAAAAAGAATTTATTTGAGCTAATCAGCTTGATAAAGTTCAGGTCGAAGGAAAATTTCCTAAAAGCTCAGTTGTTGAAAATTTACATTTGGTCAAAATGCAAAGACTAGGAAAATAAGGCTGCATTTGTTTATTTGTTTCTCTTGCTGTTAGTGCTCAAAATCCACAAACAAGTCTATAAGGATACATGTTCTGATTTATTTCTATTGTGTATTATTTACTCCTTAAATTATTATGTGTTCTCCTGGTTACTCTTTCTCTGCATCATTAATTATTTTTATCACTGGAGATTAGTGATTGTTCTATGATGTGTGGGGCTCTGGGCCAACTGCAGATGAGTATCACATAGCTCCTCTCAAGTACATAGCCCTCTAATGTAAAACTCGAATTTCAAAATAAATGCTTGCTAAAATGAACCAAGATACACAAAGGACTTAAAGATAAATTTAACAACTTAAAATGGGATTACAATGATTGATTTTATCATAAAGCTCAAGATGCCTCATCTACATTTTTCATTCTATATGTTAAGCCAGTGAATAGAAATTTATAAATGTATTGGAATGGCGGTTCCCAAACTGGCTGTGACTCAGAATCACCTGGGAGAACTTGAGGATGGTAAGGCTGGAATCTGTGTATGTAATAAGCTTCCCAGATGTAGTTAGTTCAGCCCCAATGGCTTTAGAAAGTGTCCTGCATATACTACAAGCATGTGTTGAGTGAAAGCACAGAAGAAGCTGAAGCTATGATTTACAGTGATACAAAACTATGAAAATAATTTAATATTGCTTCCATATTCATATTAAGCTACTTTAAATCTTTTCTCACATAAGATAGGTATCCTAATTTATGGGTTAAGAGTATGCTTTTAACTCAGACCTGGGTTTGAATCCTTGTTCTGACACTTACTTGCTAGATGACATTGAATAAATTATTTTAACCTCTTTTAATCTTGATTTCCTTAAGCTATAGCTATAATGTGCTGTAAGGATTAGAAGAGATAAGAAACACTCAATAAATACTTATACATAATTATGGAGGGCTTAAAATACTAATGTTTACTCACCATTGAACACTTCATTAAATTCCCCTGGGGGTGCATGAGTGATGAATTTAGCAGCTATGCGTACCTAAAGAGAAAGAAATAAAATAAGAGAAGAGTAACATATAAAGGAAGAAGCAATTAACAGATTACAAAATTTTCATCATATTCATGGAGATAAAACTTCCTATTCAAACCTTTACTATTTAGGAGACTTCAGATTTTTTTCACAAACTATCTCAAAGCTTTCATCATCAATAGAGGTTTGTCCTGATTTTGAGATCTACATGCGGCTTTAAGTTTTAATTCTTCTTTAAAAAGTTGAGGGGCGCCTGGGTGGCTCAGTCAGTTGAGCGTCTGACTTCAGCTCAGGTCACGATCTTGCAGTCCGTGAGTTCGAGCCCTGCGTCGGGCTCTGGGCTGATGGCTCAGAGCCTGGAGCCTGCTTCCGATTCTGTGTCTCCCTCTCTCTCTGCCCCTCCCCCGTTCATGCTCTGTCTCTCTCTGTCTCAAAAATAAATAAACATTAAAAAAAATTTAAAAAAAAAGTTGAATAATCAATTTTTGGTCCAAATATACTACAGGCACAAATAGAGAAAGTTATGATCCTAATCACTTATGAACATTTAAGCAAAACTAAATGAAAGAGTAGTGAACTGGTAGGATACCAATATGTGTTTATAGCGTTTATCCCAATGCAAAGGTGGCTCAGTATTAACAAATCAGTGTAATTTACAAATTAAAGGAGCAAACCCTTGTGATTCTCTTAACTCATGCTGGAAAAAAAAGATAAAATTCAACATTCAAAGATCATAAAACAACAAAACTACTAATTTTTGGTAGGAATAAACTTCTTTAACTTGATAAAGGATTATCTACCAAAATTCTACAGCATACTTAATAATGATGCAACATTGCAAGCAGTGTCCCTAATTTTAAAAACAAGACAAAGATGACTGCTATCACTTACTATTAAACACTGTACTAAAGGTTCTAAAGAATGCTATAGACAGTACTTCTTCTGTTCTTCCAACTCCCTCTCCTGCCCCCTACTGCCATTCTACTTTTCTGGATCTCCTTTTATAGACAGACATTGAAGTCTTAGATCTAACTTGCATATCCCTTTTTCTCCAGTATTTTTATCTTCTTTTTGTCATTTGGTAGTTTATTTGGGGAGAAGGCCTCAGAGCTCCATTTTTCAATTCACTTAAAATGCTCTTCATTCATGTCTATTTTGCTATTCAGATAGTTATTTTAAAACCTATTTTTCATTTCCAAGACTTTTATTTGTGTGTGTGTAAGAATTATTGAGTCTCCTTGAGGGTATTAACTATACTTACTTTAAAGTATTGCTCTATTGACTGTTCCCTAAGAATTTAGATCTACTTGTTTGTTGAGTTTGATGCTTTTCTTTCATAGTACCAGTTTTCCACAAATATTTGGTATTCCTCCTTGAATTTAATTTAGCTTGCCTGTTCTGTTTACCAGCAGTTTGTCTCTAGTGATTGTAGGGGAGGGAGAGAAGAGACTTGCTGCTGTGAAGTGGATATGAGCCGATTAATTTCTGAGTAACCCTCGTAAGGGCCAGAGGCTACCTGGGGCATCGCCCTGCCTCTCTGCTCTTAGTGCTCATTCTCAATGCTATATTCTGAAGACAAATGCATTTCTATCTGCAGTTCAGCCCCAATGGAAGAGAAAAGAGGAGCCAATGGTACAGTTAGCTTACAGAACAATTCCGCAATTAATCTACTCCAAGACTGTTCTGAGTCCTTTCCTTCTTGCTCCTTAAGTTGAGCTCCTCCAAGTGGCTCCTACTTCCACAACAGTTATCTTCTGATCTTACTTTTTTTTCCCTTGTGTATTTACCATTCTGCTTTCTTTCTATCAAAAGAATTGCTACAAAACTTTGGTCCAACAATGGCACTCTCACTTAAAAAAAAAAAAGCTTATTTGAGAGAGAGAGAAAAAATAGAGCGAGGGGAGGGGCAAGGAGAGAGAAAATCCCAAGCAGGCTCTGTGCTGTCAGTGCAGAGCCTGACATGGTGCTTGATCACACATACCATGCAATCATGACCCGAGTCAAAACCATGGAGTCAGATACTCAACTGCCTGAGCCACCCAAGCACTAATTCAGTTCTCTTCTTAATCTGTTTTCCCTACTTTTTTCATTCTACTAAGGTTTGGCATAAAAGATGAGGTGAAACCATGTGCTCAGTCTGCCATATAATTTAATCTCTTCGCTTTTATCAAGATGTGAAATACAAAAAATGTAAAAATCTATGTAAAAGAAAAAATAATTTCGAGTATCATTTGGCAATATACATATATAATTATGATGCTAGCAATGATAATAGGACTGACCTCTGACAGTCTCACAGTACAATTCTTTTTTTTTATAAAGTTTATTTATTTTGAGAGAGAGTGTGAGCAGGGGAGGTGTGGAGAGAGAGGGAGAGAGAGAATCTCAAGCAGGCTCCGTGCTGTCAGTGCAGAGCTGGACATGGGGCTCGTTCTCACAAACCTGTGAGACCATGACCTGAACCAAAATCAAGAGTTGGACATTTAACCGACTGAGCCACCCAGGCGCCCCTCACAGTATAATTCTAACACACTATGACAGAAAGAATGTTGAAAATTCCCTAATATTTGATGTGATAATGAGTACGAAGATGATTCAACTCACTGATGAGGGGCAAAGAGGAACACAGTAGATCTACCAATAAACTGAGCCCTGCTTTCCAAGTAGGCATCCTCCATTAACCTCTTCATTTCCTTCAAACAACGTTAAGTTCTTGTTGACCCACTCAAATCAAGGCTATCATCAAAGCCAAACCATTCTTAAGCAGAAAAAAGACTTTCAAGAGTCCTCTGAAAATACAACTGGGCACTGAGAAGAGAATTAGAAAGACAAAAAATACTTTGCAACTTCAGGTTTATACAGAAGATCTTATATATGACTTCACTCATTCTAAAAAGAATAAAAGAAAAGCTGCTCCATGGACAAATTTTACATCTTCAGTCAAGAAAGGCCTACTGATTGATGGAGCAAGGTAGATTGGAAAACCTGGATTCTAATTACTGGCTCTATTGGTCCATAAACTAACTAGGTTTGTAATTCTAGAAGCATGACTAACCTGTTTTGGTCCTGAGTTTCCTCATTATAAGCCAACTCCCAAAAGAGATGAGAAGTTCTGCAAAATTTCTTTGAATTGTAAAGCTCTACCTGATTTTTTAACCTTAGAATACAAAACCTGTATGTGGATTACCTGGAAGCAGAGATGAGGAATCCATAACACAAACACCTTAGAATATTCTTATGTACATAAAGCTTGAGAACCCTGTCATGACAGGATAATTATAGATAATACATTACTTTTCTGGAATAAAAGCTGCTGGAGACTAAGAGGAATACACCATAAAACTCTTATATTAACAAGCAACAACAATAAAAAGAAAATAATTAGGAAGTAAGAAATGCTGCTCAACTCATGAAAATTACACTACACAGGACTTAACAGTTCCCATATAGATTTACAACTCGGTATATTTATATTTGCCTTGGCATGTGCAGTTAATCATATTTCTTTCCTCATCAACTGTTGCTGTCAATCATTTATTTAAGACATTAGTAAACTTACTTTGATAGTAAACCTATTTCTTAGTCTATTCAAATCTGCTGAGGGGCTATGATCTATCCCACTTGTCAATGTGCATCTCCCATAATCCTTACATCATTGTGAAAGTCCCCTTAGTCAAACAAATTTAAGTGTGTGTAGTTCAAAAATATATTCATATACAACCAAAAAAGCATATTCCCTAAAAAGAATAAAGCTATATATTTTACATACTACATATATAACATAATGTTTGAATATGCAATAGTAAAGGCTACCAAAATGAAAATTCAAGATACTAGTATTCCTGAAGATATCCCTGAAGTTTTAAAAGCCATACAATCTGATGGATCTGGCATAATTAAAACAAGTATTTGGATAATCAATGAACTGACAATGCATATTAAAAAAGTAATAGTTAACCAATTTGACAATAAATTTCATATATTGGAAAAAAAAAGTAATAGTTCATTCATTCAGCAAACATTTACTGAGCACATACGAAAAGAAGAGTAAATAAAGATTAAACACTGAGTAAGATTCTGTCACTGTCTTCAAGGACCTGACACACAGATAGTAATACAGCCAGCAAGTATTAAAGGCCATGGTGAGGCACAAGGAAGATACAGTCAACTTTATATATGTATATAAGGAGTGGTGGGGTGGCCTTTAGATACAGTGATGTTTGAGTTGGATTGAAGAATGAATAAATACCAAGGAGCGCATCCAGTCAGAGGAAACAGTATGCACAAACTAAGACATTATAACACAACAAATTGAATGTAGATATTTAAAAGATTTGCAGAATGTAAAACAGTGCTACTTTTCCCACTAATTCTTTTGTTTTAGAAAATAAAGTTTGGGTTTTTTCTTTTCTTTTTTTCCTCAAAACAAAATAGCAGGGCGCCTGGGTGGCTCAGTCAGTTAAGAGTCCGAAGACACTTGATTTTGGCTCAGGTCATGATCTCAGAGTTCGTGAGATTGAGCCCTGCACCGGGCTGACAGCCTGGAGCCTGCTTGGGATTCTCTCTTCCTCTCTCTCTGCCCCTTCCCCGGCTCACTCGTGCTCTCTCTCTATCCCGAAATAAACTACAAAACAACAAGAAACAAAATTCCAATTATTTATGTTAACATATAAATGTTTTTAAATATGTTTTTAAATGAATTAATACTTTAAGAACTCTTAAGTTTTAATATCTAGTACAATAGCTATAAATTACATAAAAAGTTGACACCTAAGAGTATAAAGGGGTCCTGAAAACAAAAACGTCTGAGAAGTGCTCTGTTGATACAGGCTGATGTTTTATCATATGCCATTGAATGCAAAAGTTCACACAATGATATATTCCTGTTTTATTAAAAGTAAATACACTTACATATATGTATAGCTACTAATTTTAATTAGGACTTCTCCTGG
This sequence comes from Acinonyx jubatus, assembly GCF_027475565.1. Taxonomy (NCBI): domain Eukaryota; kingdom Metazoa; phylum Chordata; class Mammalia; order Carnivora; family Felidae; genus Acinonyx; species Acinonyx jubatus. The sequence continues at coordinate 94,627,210 of NC_069381.1, read as the reverse complement.
TGGTGGTTATTAAAAAGTTGTTTTTCTTTCCTTTTTTGGCTTATCTCTATGTTCAAAAAGTTGTATAAGGAATACAAATTACTTGTAATTTTTTTTCTGGGAGTTAGTACCTCTTAATCCCCTTTATTCTACTTCACCCACTACTTTATTACTTGTATGTTAAAGATAATTTTTAAATTTTTAAAAATCAAAGAGGATCATGACAACATCTACCATCTAATAAATTAATTTTGTTAAAGATAAAAAAGGACATTAACAACATAAAGGCTATGGAGTGACATCAAAACTGCAATCGATGGATCAAGGAAACTACAGGTCAAGGAAGCTAAAGGACAGAGTAAAAAGGGAGGTTGGTAAAAGGCAACAAGGAAGACTTTTTAAAGTTTATTTTTATTTTTATTTATATTGAGAGAGATATAGAGAGCAAGTGAGGATGGGGCTGAGAGAGAGACAGAACATCAAGCAAGCTCTGCACTCTCAGTACAGAGCCCAATGCAGGGCTCTATCTCACAAACCGTGAGATCATGACCTGAGCTAAAATCAAGATTTGGACATTTAACTGACTGAACCACCCGGGCACCCCAAGGAAGCTTTTTAAAGTTACACTTTGCATATGCTTCTTGACCAGAAGCTTAGCCTTATTTACCTCCTAGCTGCATAGTGCCTTATGCTGGAATGTATGGGATAGTTAATTGGTTAAATGAAGGGATTATACAGGAAAAAAAATGAACTAAACTAAAAGACTGCTTCCACTTCCTAAAGGGGGAAAAAAAACACACACAAAGTACACATAAGTCAGAGAGGGAGGAATAAAAAGTAAGCAATATTTGAATTCAGGCTTAAGTGCAGAAGAATTCTAATTAAAGTGCTGGAAAAACAAATGAGTGATACCCGTAAATCTAAGAATATCAAGAACAGGAGAAATGTCCAATTAAACAAACGAAAACATCCCCCAGTTTTTAAATGAAAGCTGGTAAGAGGTGAAGACATATGTATGCAACAGCAAGGGTGAAATTCTAAATGAGTGATTAAAAAGAATGTAGTCATCATTAGATGCCAAAGGTAGATCCCAAAACGTGGTCATTGTCAACAATCTCCATGTTATTTTCTGAGAGGTACTAAAAAAGTGGACCACTCAGTATTAAATATTTGGCAATCTTTGACAACAGATTTTGAAGTGATAAGTTGATTTGTCACTATAACAATACCATAAAAATTCCTTGAGACAGTAGTTGAAATCTTAATGCTACATTTACACATTTTCTATAAAAATCTAAAGTCTACTCCATGGACTCCAAGGTCCTTCAAAATTTGGTTCCCTCACCCTCATCTCCTACTGCCTAGCTGCTAGACTTCACGGCTAAATTCCTGCCTCAGGGCTATTGCATTTCTTGTTCCTTTTTGCCAGAAACGCTTTCTATCAGAGCATCTCTCTTCATTCAAGTTCCTGATGTCACTTTCTGACTTCCTGACTCCTATCTACAAATTAGCCATGATACGGTCCGCATCCTTCACAATTCTAGCCCATTTACTCGCTTTTTCTTCAAGGAACTTGTCACCACTGAATGATATTTATGTTTCCTGCTCAACACTCCAAAAGAAGTCCAAGAGCATAGAGCTCGGGTGAGCAAATTGCTAATACAAAAGGCCAGACAGTGAACATTTTAGGGCTACATGGGCCACATGGTCTCGGTCCCAAATGAAAACAAATTAGCACAATTGTGTTCTAATAAGATTTTAATTGTTTATTTATTTTGAATGCTTATTTGAGAGAGAGAGAGAGAGAGAGACAGAGAGAGAGAGTGTGGGGGGGGGGGAGGCAGAGAAAGAAGGAGAGAAAGAATCTCAAGCAGACTCCATGCTATCAGTGCAGAGCCCAATGTGGGGCTTGATCTCATGAACCTGAGATCATGACCCAAGCTGAAATCAAGAGTCGGATGCTCAACTGACTGAGGCACCCAGGCACCCCTTATTTTTTTTTTTTTTTTACCATTAAGGTATTATTGGTAAATAAACTCGTAAGATATTAAAGTGTACAATGTGATTTGATATACGTTGTAAAAGTATTAGCCCCACTAAGTTAATTAAAACATTATTTTGGATTCTCTAATTTGTATTTCATGTAATTTTCACATGTCATGAAATAGTCTTCTTCTGATTTTTCCCCCCAACCATTCAAAAAACATTAGCTTGTAGGCTATATACAAACATGCGGTAGACCAGATTTGCCAAACCCTGGCATAGAATGTTTGTTCACTGCTGTACACCCAGAACTGAGACCTGGCACATGCTTGCAATGTAAGTGAATGACGACTATTTTATTGTCTACAAAACTTTTTCATAACCTGTTTCTCTTCTGATCTTGAAACAGCTTAATAGGTAGGCGAGACTAGTTTCCCCACTTAAAAAAGGAATAGATTCAGAGAAAGTGCTTTGTCAAAGGTCACACACTTATACGGAGTGGGCTTAGAACTATTCAATCAACTATTCTGTGCATTAGTAACAGGTATTTAAATTCAGGAGGATTATCTTTAGTGTGGTGTCACATAGATTTAGCTTAGTCCTTTTAGAATTTTTTTTTCTTTTATCCAGGAATTGAGTCAAAACCTTGCTTATGAAAGCTACAGTTGAAACAAAGTTGGAAGGAATAAATACAATGATAAATAGTAATGTTAAAAGTCAGTATTTTCTCATCTAGCTTCAAAACTGGGTCAAAACAAGATGAAATTTGGTAGAGGTAAGAATTGGTGGCAGAAGTAAAAGGGGAGAGAGAAATGGCTAAGTAGTGACAGCAAAAATATTTTTGCTGCAATACAAAGGAGGGATGACATTTTTAAAAACAGTGATTTGGGGCGCCTGGGTGGCGCAGTCGGTTAAGCGTCCGACTTCAGCCAGGTCACGATCTCGCGGTCCTGTGAGTTCGAGCCCCGCGTCCGGCTCTGGGCTGATGGCTCAGAGCCTGGAGCCTGTTTCCGATTCTGTGTCTCCCTCTCTCTCTGCCCCTCGCCCGCTCATGCTCTGTCTCTCTCTGTCCCAAAAATAAATAAAAACGTTGAAAAAAAATTTTTTTAAAAAAATAAAAACAGTGATTTAGTCATTCTTTAGAATGGAGTGGGGAAACAAAGTTGAAAGCAAGTATGTCCCATTGAGAGGCATGCCATCTCCAGTGTAACTGAGAATCACTGATATGGAGGTTTTGGTTGAACAAACACTTAATTGCTGCTTTAAAAACAACAACAAAAAAGGCTTTTAAAAAGCATTCCCTATTCCATAAAGTAATAGTTTCACTGCACATAACATTCATCAGATAGTATCTGAAGAGTATAACTCCATGTATATTTTAAAGGGAGAATAACTCAGGCCTTATACACAATTCCAATCCTTCATAGATTTAAATATTCCAATAATGTTAATTTCATGGAACCCACTGTATTATGTTTCTGACCTAAAAAGGTGGAATTTAGGACCTTATAAGCATCAGTTAAAGATAATTTTCCTAGATTTCAATTTCTTCCCCTTCTCCGTATCTTCTCACCTCTTCAAGAGGAAAATTAAAAAAAATACCTAATCCTTGAAAGACTCAAAATTTCATTATTAGTAATACCTGTACTGAAAGTTTAAACATCAAACTGAGAAAGTAATATACCTTATTGTTCCCCAGAAGCTGCTTAATTTTATTAATTTTGATAGACTGTATTTTAGTAAGAAACTTTAGAAAATGTACTAAAAGACACTTGGAAAATTTATAAAACTTAGGTTTTTATTTATTAAATAATCTTTTAATAACAGATGCCACATATTTCAACATTACATCTCTTCATAACTACCTTTTTAAATGATTTTCTTGACAATCACATACAACAGGATTCAAGTTGAGTATTTAACAACTGCAGCTCTGTTTGAATGTCAGTGGGTAACTCTAAACAAGGAGGGAAGAAATTCTGGGCTAGATAATAGCCACATTCTAACTTATCAGCAAGGCCCAGGTCAGTTTATACTGCCCAAACTTTGTATACTTCAGGAGCCAAATCTCCGCCAGCTTGTCTCCCTGGTGTCTACCGAAATCTTTACCTCCCTCATTAGACTACTGCCTATATTAAAGACTTTGCTTCTGGGCTTGACTTACATTGTCCTTGAAAGTTTTGCCTCTCTCCTTATCTTTACGTGTCTAAACTCTGCCTGTCTTTTAAGGTTGGGTTCTTCTGTTTCTTTCCAAAAAGTACTCCCAGTACTTGTAATTGCAAGAATCCTTTACCACATTAAACCTTACTTTACCATACTTTGTTTGACCATTTATTATAGCACCTAAAATATAACTGCTATTGATAATTAGTTCTATAGATACCATTTTGTCCCTAAAAACTAGTTTTCTTTGGGCAAACTGCCTTGCTTTCCTTTTCCTTATTATACAGGGTCTAGCAAAGTAAATGGCACATAGCTGGCAATTAGTTAAAGGTTTACAAAATCCCTTCTACATAAAATGACAATATGGAAGTGTTCTTAGTTTTTCAGATTATGAGATAGTATGGCAAAATGGAAAGATATAGGCTCTGGAGTTGGGACAGATCTGGATTTGAATTTAAATCACTTAAGGTCTTTAAATCATATCCTCAGCCTAAAGTGGGGCAGTATCTACTTCTTAGAATTGTTGTGAAGATTAAATTGTTGTGAAGATTAAATTTAGCAGTATATTTAAAATATAGGGGTGCCTGGATGACTCCATTGGTAGAGCATGTGACTCTTGATCTCAGGGTTGTGGGTTTGAGCCTCATGCTGGGTGTAAATATTACTTGAAAATAAAATCTTAAAAATAAATACATAAATAAAATAAAATAGGTGCAATAAATGTCAGCTACTGTTAGCTGGTCCTAGCAAGACAACTGCTGCTTTAAATTATTAAACTAAACAACCCCCTCATATTATTAAGAAAATAATTTCCCTTTTCTAGAAATTCTTTGGGTCTTAGTAACCTTATATTCCCCATCATTACAGTCTTTATCGTGAACTATAAATAGTGGCAACTTTTGTGCTGACCAAAAGTTCTCCAAAATATCACTGCTTCACTTCCCTTTTTAAACACATCTTCCAAAGTTTACCTATGTTTTCAATTAGGCTATACTTAAAAAAAGCATAGTAACCAATTGTACTTTTGTATATGTTTATTTTCCTTACTTTTATCCTGCGTCATTACAGAAGTATTCAAGGATAAATAGCTACATTTTTCTTCCTAAAGAGATTTACCTTATTCTTACCCTGTTAAGACAGTAAGTTCTATTTGCATGGAATTCAATACTGTTTCCTAACAGGTTTTTTGCTGTTCGAAGACATTTAGATACTGTTATTTTTCTAAGACTTTACTTTTTTTTTTAAGAGCAGTTTTAAGTTCACAGCAAAACTGAGAAGGTACAGAAATTTCCCATAGGGTCCATGCCCTCCAACATGCATACTTCCTCCATTAACACCCCCACCAGAGTGGTTCCTTGTTCATTTCATGAACTTACACTGACACACCATTATCATCCAAAGCTCACGGTTTACATTACGGTTCACTCTTTGTGTTGTACATTTGATGGATTTGGACATATGTACAATATGCATCCACCATTAATAGTATCATAGAGAGTATTTTCACCGCCCTAACAATTTACTGTTCTCTGCCTACTCTTTCTTCCCTCCCCCTAGTATGTTATTTTAAAAAGGAAGAATTTTTTTAAAAATACATCTTGCCTCAGTGTGGTTCATTTTTTCATCTGGTTCTAAAGCTTTCAGTGTATCAACAATAAACTATCTGGGGCAATTATTTAATAGGTACCAGTTCCAAGCTGTTGACATGCATATACAATAGTATCAAAGCCCTGGAATTTCAGTTGCAGTGCCCTTATCAAATAAACAAAATCCCTCCTGGCTGAGGGTTCTCAGAGGCTAGTGAGAATTTAATTTGGGGCTGCAATTCTAAAAGAAATATATTCTTACTGATGTCTAGGACCAAATGGAATATTGGTTTCATTAACTAAAACTTATTGTTAGCTGCTTTTTTATTTACTTACTTTTTAAATGTTTATTTACTTTTGAGGGAGAGAGAGAGGGAGAGAGAGAGAACGAGTGGAAGAGGAGCAAAGAGAAAGGGGGACAGAGGATCTGAAGAGGGCTCTGCAGTGCTGACAGCAGTGAGATCATGACCTGAGGCGCTTAACCAACTGATCCATCCAGGCACCCCAGTAGTTTTTTAAAATTCCAAATAAACTATTGTTTTCCCAGTTTCCCAGTTTTTGACCTAAAGACACTACAAAGACTCAGAATGTACTTAAAAACTTAGCTGTATACAGTTTATATTCTATCATTTTCAGTAATCGCTAAGGCTTAAAAGCATAAAGATATGTTTTAAATTAGGATCAATATTATATAAAAGATGGCACTTCCGAATATTTTGCTTTGTTTACTCTTTTAAAAGTTATTTTAAAGTAGCTCTTAGAAACTGTTTTCTCTATTAGTAACCAATTACAAATTTTGTCAGATATAGACAATAGGTGGGAAAAGCAGGCAAGTTTGCTTTTTTAAGTACAGCAATTTCATTCACTCACATTCATTCTCATGGAAGATCTAATTAGCTTTATTAAATGATTCATGAATTGGGCAGCATCCCGTGCAAATAGAAAGGAGCTTCCAGCAATTACATTTTAAAAATTTTATCAACTCTAAGGAATAATTGCTCAAAAACTTATTAAAGTAATTATATAACATACATTTAATGTCAAAGTCTCTCCTTAACCAAAGTTTATAGTCAGGCTCCTCTGAGCCCTCTGTTCTCAGCTAGGCCTTGATCTTGGCTCCATCCTATGTCCTGTCTAACCCAATCCTAGCAAGAACCTGTTGTCATTTTAGTGAGAATACCCCCACTTTAGGTATCTGATCAAGTTCCTTATCCCCCACCTTTGATGCAGAAGTCCTCAATCTGTCTTTAGTAAGGATCCTGTTAAATCAGTTAAGTAAGAATCCCTCTACCCTTATGTGTCCTCTTAGTAATTTTCCATCCACTGACCCCCTCATTCTGCTTGCTGGCTATAGATCCCCAGTTGTCTTTGCTTCATCTGGAGCCGAGCTCTAGCTCTCTCCCGTAACACAAAACTATTGAATAAAATCGTCTTATTATTTTTTTTAATGTTTATTTATTTTTGAGAGAGAGGGAGACAGAGTTTGAGCAGGGGAGGAGCAGAGAGAGAGGGAAACACAGAATCCGAAGCAGGCTCCAGGCTCTGAGCTGTCAGCATAGAGCCCGATGTGGGGCTCAAACTCACAAACTGCGAGATCATGACTTGAGCCAAAGTTGGACGCTCAACCAACTGAGCCACTCAGACACCCCAGGTCATTTTAACAAGTACCAGAAGAATTTTTTCTTTAACAAGGTCATCATTATATTTTATGTCACCTAGTATAATGGTATATAAAAATGACAAACTTAAGCATAAAATTTACAACAGACAAGAACCAAAAAACAGCTCTTATCTATTTTATAGTTAATCTTTCCCAACCATTCCCTCTATGCACCAAGTTACAAGGAAATCATCCATTAGTTCTTATTCTGGACTCTTCTAATATAAAACATCAGAATGCTGGTAAAAAGATTTCCAAGTATACATGTTAGTGTTCATTTAGAAGTTCAAAGTCAGTGGTAAGCCTTAAGACATTAACTACTGAACAGGAAAAAATTTTAAGTACTGACTCATTCTCAGTGAAGATTTAAAAAGTTGAATTACCTTAAATCCAAAATTGCACTGATATTCATATGGAAGGAGGTAAAAGACAATACTTGTTTTTTGTTTTCATTTTTTTTTATTTGAAAGAGACAGAGGGAGTGCAAGCTGGGGAGAGGAGCAGAGGGAGAGAGAGAGAACCTCAAGCAGTCTCCACATTCAGTGCGAGGCGGATGAGGGCTCGATTCCATGACCCTGGGATCATGACTTGAGCTTGAAATCAAGTCAGATGCTCAACTGACTAACCCAGGTGCCCTAAAAGGCCCTATTCATTTTAATTATAGGATCAAAATGTCTAGATCAAGAACTGAGGAAGTAGAAAAGTCTGAGATATACTGTTCTAATGAGTCAGAAAAAAAGATAAAAATGTGTGAAAAAGATCACATAAGCAACTTGTTGTTTAGAAGCTTAAATGTGTTAAAACACACACATTCTCATCCCTTATTCTAGGTTACTGGGCAGACAGGTAAAGGGTTCCAAGTGCCAGATATACAATGGGCATCATTTTGGAAACAAAAAGACCAATTTAAGAAACTCGGGAAAAATTCACGCCATACACTTTGAAATTCAGATGCTTGAGAGCAATGACTGAAGTCCAAAAGGGTAGAGTTTGGTGGTGAGAACCTATGCCACATGGAAACAAAAGTACTGGGAAACAGGAAGCTTCAGCCTTCAAGATCCACTGCATCTGGCATGTTATGGCATTCTAATTCAAAGGTATGTCTTTTTACCAATTTTATCTTCAAAAACTTTTGAAGTCAGACCTGGTTTCACAAGCCAGCTTTAATATTTCATTGCTTGGGTCTTAGTTTCTTCATTTGTGGATATAATACCTGCTCATATCAGACTCTTCTAAGGATCCAGTGAGGTAACATGAGACGGACTTAATACATAGCAGATACTTAACTTTCTTTCCCTAAGCAAATGCCTACATGTTACTGAATTTTGAGTAACATGTTTTCTTTAAAGTTCAGATCTTTGTGTTTACCAATTTGTCCATTCACTCAAAACAAAACAACTTACTTAAGAGGAAGGATGGGATAGATGTGGGATGGGTTGGGGAACGACACTTTAAGGAAGGGGCAGGTGAGATCTAAACTGAGCTCTACAGAGTGTTTTAGATTAGGAGGCGGGGGAGGGGGTGTTACAAATGAGGGAATAGTAAAATGAAAAGAGGTGGGGGGGAAACAGTCTTTTGCAGGCAGACCAGTTTGGTAGAAACAGAGGATTTATTTGGAGATAATAAAAGAGAAGGGTAGAGTAAGATGAGTCAGATGGCAGTAGTTATGCTAATATCAAGTCTGGTTGTATCTGTAGGTAATGGAGAAGTGCTGAAGCTTTCTGAGTGGGAAGCTCCATTAATAAAATTAGACTGTTAGTAATACGGAAGTACTGGAATCCTTAATACGGCCTCACAAAACCTGGAAATCAGTCTGTCCTCTAAGAGTTAGCTATGAAATCAAGTCAGATGCTATTAAAGTGAGATTTATTCACTCATTCAACAAATATCTGATAGTGTACTCCGTGTCAGGCACTGTTTTAGGCAATGGTGATGCACCAGTGTATGGTTCTTGTGGAGCTTACATTCTAATGGGTAGAGAGACAACATTAAATAACAGATAGAGATAACATTAAATAGACTACATTAAATAGCCAGTGATAAATGCTAAAAAATAAAAAAATAAAGGAACTTAAGGGGATAATGAAATGTTAGGATTTAACAATATATAGGGTAATCAGAGAAGACTTCACTGAGAAAATGACTTTTGATGAAATAGCTGGAGGAATTAAGGGAAGAAGGAAGAGAACTCCAGACAACAGAGCAGGGAAGAAGAAAGAGAACTCCAGACAACAGAGCAAACACAAAGACCATTTAGGTGAGAATGTGTGGCTAGAACAGAGAGGACCAGGGGAGAATAGGAAGGAGATGAGGTGAGAGAGGTAAGCGGTAAAGACACAGGGACTTGTCGTCAGAGTAAGAACTTTTATTCTGAAGAAGATGGGAAGCCAATAGAGGATTCTGAGCAAAGAAGTGACATGTTCCAACTTACATTCTCCAACCAGTGTATTCTGGGTGCTGCACTGCAGACAGCCTGCTGGGCAGGGAGGAGGAGGCAAGAGTACCAGCAGGGACACCAGAGAGAAGACTACTGCAATAACCTAGGAGAAATCACAGTGGCTTCTTCCAGAGTGGTTGGAATAAGGGGGTGGTGAGAAACCGTCTTTTTCTGGGTATAGTTCAAAGGCAGAGCCTACAAGATTTGCTACTAGACTATATGTACTGTGAAAGAAACAGGAGTCAAAGATGACACTAAACTTTTTGGCCTGAACAACTAAAGAATGAGTATGTCATTAAGAGGGGAAAGACTGCAGGAGAAGTTGTAATATGCAAATTTTTGATACTTAAGGGTTTCCTTCCAGCTATGTAAAAACAATGTCTGCTGCTGTTAAAAATTAGAGGGTGCTCTGCCCAAAGACCCTACATGGTCTTGTGTTGGGTATATATCCCTATTAAGGAGGAAAATGCCATTAAAATGTTCACCTATATAGTTAAAATGTTAACCTGTATCGTTAACTTCCCTCGTTCCAACTCCACACTTCAAGTGTGAAAGAACTATAATTTGATCTCCCATGTCCCTGACCTACCTGAAAGAAAGTTTCTAGTCCTTTCTATATTTATTTTTTTAATGTTTGTTTATTTTTTGAGAAAGACAGAGCATGAGTGGGCAAGGGGCAGAGAGGTAGACACAAAATTCGAAGCAGGCTCCAGGCTCTGAGCTGTCAGCACAGAGCCCGACGTGGGGCTCAAACTCATGAGCAGTGAGATCATGACCTGAGCAGAAGTCAGACACTTAACTAACTGAGCCACCCAGGCGTCCCCTTTCTATATTTGTTAAATTAGTTGTTCTGCTACTTTTATACATTAGTTTCATCAGCCTAGCTAATATAAGTTTGTTCCTGAGAGATTTAGTTTTAATATCCTGATGAATCAAGTTTCTGAGCTAAAAGGCAGAAGACTAAGATTTGGATAGTGGTTCCGGAGTTGCAGTGGAATTACTGGGAAACTTATTTAAAAATAGATTCCTGGGGCACCTGGGTGGCTCAGTCAGTTAAGCGTCTGACTTCAGCTCAGGTCTGATCTCACCATTCCTGAGTTCGAGCCCCATGTTGGGCTCTGTGCTGACAGCTTGGAGCCTGGAGCCTGCTTCTGCTTCTGTGTCTCCCTCGCTCTCTGCCCCTCCCCGACTCGTGCTCTGTGCTTCTCTCTCAAAAATAAACATTTAGGGGAAAAAAAAAAGATCCTGAGCAGTGATCCTCCCAGATTCTGATTCAGTTGGTCTAGGATAGAACCTAGAAATCTGCTTTTGAAAGCAGCACACCAGGGGCACCTTGGTGGCTCAGCTGGTTAAGCAGCTGACTTCAGCTCTGGCCATGATCTCATGGTTCATGGGTTTGAGCCTTGTGTTGGGCTCTGTGCTGACAGCTCAAAGCCTGGAGTCTGCTTCAGATTCTGTGTGCGTGTGTCTCTCTCTCTCTGCCCTTCCCCCACTCACACACTGTCTCTCTCTCTCTCTCCCTCTCAAAAATAAACATTAAAAAAAAAAAAAGAAAGAAAAAAAGAAAGCAGCACACCAGCAACTCTACTGTAGGCAATAATGTTCCAAGGTACTGCTATATGATAACATTCTTAAGAGGATGATGCTCTTCACCTTGTCACGAGGACTATTATGATCATTAAACTTCTAAAATCAAGTGTCTTAACACTCCAAGTTTATAAGACATTTCAAATACTACTGGTAGCACACTTGAAGAAACTCAAAAGAGCACCCAGCTAATTTAGCAGTAATCACAATGTAGTCACAACCAAAGAACATCAGTATTTTAGTATCTGTAGAACTATCCATGTCACTATACCATTAAACTTGATTGCTGTTTAGGGCTGTGTCGTTTCAGTAGAATTGTTTGCTACCTTAATTTACTACCTACTGTCTATTCAAAGGGATTAAAGTGGGTAAGACCACAGGTCTGGAAGCAGATTATCAACACCGAATCTGCTCAACTAATTGTGAACACTGGTTCATAGTTTTTTTAAATGTCAAATGTGCCTCAGTTTAGTCAACTGTAAAATGTGGATAATACAAATATCTATCCTGTTGGAATGTTTTGAGACAAATACACGTTAATACGTGAAATACTTAACACATAATAAGCACTTAAATGTTACTTAGATGCAAAACAGAATTCACAAGACAAAGTTCTCATATGTTCCAATGAACCTACCACCTTTCTTTGGTGAAGTCTGGCATTATGCAGTCTTCTTGCTTATGTTATAATTGACCTACACTACATCATATGATCCATTCAAATGAATATTCCATCTCATAGACACTGCTTAACAATATGTAAGTGCAGTTATAGCAATAACAAATTTTACACATACTTCAAAACTTAATAGTGTGAAGAACTGTGGTAAATCAATGAAAAATGTAGAGAGAAAAAAGAGGCAAAGAGAACAATTAAGAATGTTGTTAGAAATAATTCAAGCATCAGAAAAGGTCCTAAATGAAGATTAACAGAAGGAATGTGGACTGACTGGATGTAATGTTAAGTAAGAAGTATATTTGTATACGCATAGAATAGAAAATATACAAAAGAATACTGGCTGCCTCTCAGGAACTACATGGCTGGAAAACAGGGGTGGTGGGACTTTTTACTCATGCTTTGTCCTACATTTTAATTTTAAGCATGTAATCTGATTATAGTTCCTATACACCAAAAAATAATTTTTCTCAAAAATACTAATGGAAATGGAGGAACAGAATCTAATGGCAGGAAGAATTTACAGAACTGGAATACTAATTGAACATGAGAGAAGAGGCTAAGGAGGAAAAAAAAAATGATGCTAATGTTCTGAGCCTGTGTGACTACAAGGGAACAATGATGAGATGAACTGAAATGCAAAGGATCTGCAGGAGGTTCTGATAAAGGGAAAAGGGAAAATAACAGTTAAGTGCATATTAAAATCATCACCTAGTTCAGAAATCCCCAAGTAGTTAAATTGTCTTCAGTATCATGACTGATTTTTCCTACCCAGGGTTTTTATTTTCAGGAGCCGATCCACATAAGAAGTTTTTTTCTTTTTTTGACATGCAAGAAAACGAGAGAAACTCATGCACCTGAGGAGAAAAGCACAAATGATACCTAACCTTATAGCGTGTGTTTTTCTGAGCTCTAAAGGAGAGAACTTAAAGCAGATGAAGGAAATACTTCTATTAGGGGTTCTGCAAGGCTAGATGTATATATTCATAGTCATTTTGGTATGTATAATGCTTTGTAGCTTTATGGGATTTACTACTAAAACGGCTCCAGAGGGATCTAATGTTCCCAGCAGTGGCATGGCAGATCATCAGTAATGGCAGCAGATACTTAGACACAATGAATGCCCAAAGAAAAACCCAGATTGTGGACACGTTCCTGAACTCAAGAAATACCTAGAGATTACCAGAAATAATTGGGAGGTGGGGTGAGGGAGCATGAGCTGGGGAAATATGAGAATGAAGAAAGGTGTGATTGGTTGGTCTCCTTTGTATCAAAAGGTTGTCCCTACACTATGTACCTGGTCCTATGCTAGGTACTAGCATAAAAAGATATGCTTTCAGTTACAAAAGAATTCACAGTTCTGTTATCAGGGCAAATGTGCAAAAGCAGACAATGACAGAAACTCCTGAAACATTTTAATGTCTCAATTTTTAAAACAAAGATTTTTTTTTTTATTACAGTTTGTAGAAGTTCATTAAATTTTGTTGGGTTACCTTGATCCATTTCTCCTTACCTATTTTACAAGAAAACTGAGGCCCACAGAGATAAGTGATGTTTCTAGAATCACACTGGTGGCTATAAGCTCAGCAAAGAGAGGCCAAATCTCCTGACATTCAGAATCATTCTTTCCCATTACATCACAATATTTCAGTTATAATTCATTAAATGGATACCTCTATTTTGTTTTTTTCACTCATGGTTAAATGGGAAAAACAGTAAAGTGAAAAAAACACGGCTTCTGAATCAGACAAACCTGGGGCCTGATTTTTTGACAAATTATGCTACTTTGCTTAGTATTAAGGCTGGTCCTAATAAAAGAGCTAGATACTATGGAAGAAATTATAAACCTACACCAAAGATTGGGCATCTGAGTTTGCACCTGTTTAGGCTTTATGCTCCTGTCCAAGGATTTTGTGACAGATTCTATAAATACTACTCAGCAAAGCTAACTGAAAAAAAGAGAACATAAAAGAACAGCAGTATTAATACTAATTAATGACTTTTAGAAAATACCTATAGCAAATAAGCTCTAGAGTTTATCCTGTAAGGGTAATAACTCATCTAGTAAATTAAGGATGTAATACATAATCAAAAAAATACAGTTTAGAAGTATATTTTTCATGCAGCAGCGAGGTAGCTTAGTTGGTTGAGCGCTGGACTCCTGGTTTCGGCTCAGGTCAGGATCTCACGGTTCATGAGTTCCAGCCCTGCATTGGGCTCCTCTCTCTCCACCCCACCTCCTCAAAATTAATTAATTAATTAATTTTTTTAAAAAGGTGTATTTTTCATAAGTTCTGAGCCCTCAAATTACCATTTTTCACATCTTTCCTCAACAATTTTGATAAACCTGTTCCAAAAAGTGCCTTAAAGATGACATAGTTGTCTAAGCTTTAAGCATTCGTTTCTCTCTTATGGCATTTTTGAGGTTGTTCACAAATATTCTAATAGTTAAGCTGAAGGGGAAAATATGCTAATTGCACTTTTTTCAGCCTTAAAATTCTCTCTGCAATTATTTTTTTTAAATGCTGAATCATGAAATAAAGGAAACAGTGCAATGAGCCCAAACAAGTAATTCTTCTCACATTTCAAATTTCCTAATTATGGTATCTTGTCACTTTGGTCCTGTTAAGCATTTGGAACTGAAGAGTCAGTGACTAGAAGAGTGTAGCTCATTCTCAGAAACTGAACTCGAGGACAAAACTAAAAGCATTTATTTCTGCAAGTTATTACACTTTCAGCTTCCTGTTTTATTTAGGCAGCTCATCATGACCATTTCAGGTAACAATGTAGAAGTTAAAAAACCCAACTTCCTCTTTGTAAAGTGATAAAAACCTAAGCAGTTACTTATGAGAATGGCTGATCTTACTAGCTTTTATAGAAATGCTTGCAAGGAAATCAGAGACTATCAACACCAAATTCATCTTTGGGTTCACTGCTTTCAGGAAATGCAACAAAGATAAAAAGTGGTATTAAAATATATTCCATGTGATGACATATACGCCTGAAAAAAAAACTCAAATAAAACGCAGTTGAGATCTTAGTTAAAAAGAGGAAAAAATGGAAACTTTAGAGTTCCTTCAAGGAAGAATCTATACAAATTATGGCTGAAAATATCTTGATTTTAAAAATTTGTAATAGTGCCTTGGTTGTGAAAATTTTATAGGACAAGATCTCACTTAAGGGTTACTACTGTTTATGAATGCTAAGATATTCATAGCAACAAGTCTTGTTGGAAAAATACTTCCAATTCCTGAATTCAGTTAAAAGGAATTAGAAGCCTGGAGGAAAAGGGCTCGGTGTAGGTATGAAGCTAAAGGAAAACTGAGGTAATCTTAGATATCAAGGCCCTTTCTTTTTACTTAGAGATTCACAACAGAGAAATACAGATCAAGTTCTGTCTGGGAATAAGAACCTAACAAAATTTCAGTAATCTCAAATCATATGGATTATATGAGACTTCTTAGTATCAGCTATTCTTAGTTGTTCACAATAATAAAGAAATGTGGCTAATCTAAAAACTGTTGATGAAATATGAAATTCATCAGCATTTTTGGGCAGATTTACAGTACTAATTTTGATTTGCTTGCTGTTTCATTATTAATTAATATTAGGCAACAAAAGAAATGCTGGGAGATAAGAGGACACTTCACAAATTTACTGTTACAAAATTAAGACTACTGATGTTATTAAACATTGTCAATATCCAAAGACATCTTGATTTGCACTTTAAAATACATGTATATTTTCCCAAGTTTAATTAAAAGGGCATTCTAACTTAGCCTCAAAGACAAAAACCCACAATACTGGTAAATGTAGTGTTGTTTGGACACCATAAACTTTGAAGTTTACTGTTATTTAAGTTTTTAGTGAAATTTTGCTGTAACAATATTTTTCCTTAAAATAAGTGGGCCATCAGTTGGGCTAACAATGTTTCGTTAGTCCCGATTTTTACTATAATTTCATCCGAATCATAACTATTTACCTTAGCCAAGACATTTTATCATGGACTTCTCTTCAGCGTTAATTCACATGTAAGATGCTCTTTTCTTCTCTAAGTTTTACACGAGAATTTTCAAGAACGAGAAAATTTAATGCTAAAGTATTGTTCAATGGCTTGTGAACGTTTACCACATTCTCCAGTATTTCAAAATGACATGCTATACGTAGGTATAATATCAAATTATTCTGTACAGAGTACTCCTGGATTATAAACAGTCACCTCTCTGTCATCCCCATCTCTCTTATTAAAAAAATAAAGAGCCCAGATATATTTACAGAGCATGCAAGAGTGCACATTTTGTAACAGCCAATGGGGGAAACAAAAGACATAATTCTTGTCCTATAACAAGTCACCTAGTGAAATCATTCTAATTTCTACAGACCCTAAAATCAAGTATTTACTGAAAAGCCTGAAAAGTGTTAAGAAATGTGTGCAGTTGTCAACAAAAAGTTATTCTACCTAACGCAGAATATGCTCTTATGTTTCAAATACTTTTTAAGAAGTAAATAAGCACTTAACACGCTGATAAATTTAACTATAATCAAAGACCACACAGTGGAGCATCGAAGAAGGCACGATGCTTTGTCCAAACTTGAATGTGTTAACATGAAGTTTATGTGCTATATTAAACCTTTACAGAGTTAAAAAAAAAAATCCTCTGGCTATTCTCGATTTGTTAAGAAACAGAAAACTATTTTTCAAAAATTACCGTTAATAGGATGTAAGGCGCAAGGGATGGAGTCATCGCGGGCTTACATACATGCACACGATCAATCAAGGGACTGTCTAAGAGAAGAGTGGTGTTTAAATTCTGAAGCAAATGTCCTGAGGCTTACACACTTATTACTGAGAATTAGTTCAGCCGATCGTAAGCGAGAAAAGAGTGGAGGGACGGACAACACATGGGGACCTCTCCCTGTCGAAGAGTCGTGACAGCAAAATCACTTCCTGAGGAAGGAGGAGCAAAAGGGAAGTTAAGAGGCCACTCTGACCAGGAAGTGACCCGCCCTAAACTAGCCTCAATCATATCTAAAAATGGGGGGATGGGGAGAGCCCCGACAGCTAAAGGCGGTAAAATAACTGCTTCCTGACACGTCCAGACATCACCATCGCCCCCTCTCTTAATTACAGAAAAGAGTCCACAGTCATGATTCAATAAGGCAAAATCTCGTCTCCTGCAGGAAGGTCACTGGGCTGTGCCTCAGGCCCCGCAGGAGAAAAAGAGAGTTAAGGAATGGGGAACTGGGGCCACCGTGAGGCAGAGGAAAGCCCCTCAAGAGCAAAGCGTCCCAACTGCAGAGCGTATGCCAGCACGGGCCAAGAAGCTTCTTTTTCCTGGGGACACTGCCGGGGTTCCCACCACAACCAGGTCTGGCCCCTGTTCCCTGTCGCGGGAGGAGGCAAGAGAGAGAGGCGGACCCCTTACCTTCTCCTCATCCGACACCCGATCCTCGAAGTCGGCCATCTTGGGCTGCTCTGGCCCAGCCCGGCCCGGGCGCGAGGCAAGCCGGGAAGGAAGCCGAATGATGGGATCACCGCGGGGGCCGTCGGAAGGACCCGCCCGGAAACGCCGACCGAGAGGGCGCCATGTCAGTTACGGGCGAGGGTGGTGGCTCCGAGCGCGGGTACTCCAGAAGTCTCCGGGTGCCTTAAGGCTTTGCTTTAAATGATTTTAAGTCTAATAACTTTCTCACGGAGTTACATTCATTTCCCCGTTCATCTATGAGACGATGGGAGCGTGATTCGACTATTCCTGACGCCCAAGCTCCATCCGACCAAATAGCAATTGCTACTGTAGGTTTTCCCAGTACCAGTGATCTCCGTGGCAGCCGAGTCCAAAGGGCTAAGTGCTGCTCGGGCCCTGGAACGGTCAGTAGCTTTTCCAAACCCAAGAATAGGGTGAAAGGTGACCCTCACTCGTATGGAAGCAAAAACATTTCACTCCGAGGTCACATTTCAGTCCAGTTCCTCCAGAAAAGGTGCCGCTAACCACCCCTTCCCGCCCTTCGAAGGAAGAGGCAGCCCTGGGATGCTCCTCCACCTTCCAAATTTTCTTGGTCCGCGTTCCCTGAGACAGCCTTCACAGAGGCCAACTTCAGGTCCGCCACTATCCCAGGATTCCCGCCTCCCGGTTTCCTGCCCTTCTCCCCTCCCAGCTCCCAGAGCCTGCGGGTGCAGCAAGATGGCGGACGGTGACGGCTTAGGTGAAGCAGCGACTGCTGCGGCATCTCCTCCCGCACCTGCTCCCGGCCAAAGCCTGTCCCTGGGCTGGAGGGAGCGGCTGCGGGCTGGGCTGGCTGGGACTGGGGCCTCGCTGTGGTTCGTGGCGGGACTGGGACTGCTTTACGTTCTGAGGGTCCCGCTGAGGCTGTGTGAGAATTTGGCAGCGGGTGAGAGGCCCAGACCTCCCTGGGGATGGGCGGGGGAACCAGGAGAGGGGCCGGGGACAAGGGGCAAAGGGCAGAGATTCTCTGCAGTCACTGGAGGGCTTCGGAGATTGAGACGGTGGTGCGCGACCTAGTGGGTTCTTTTTCTCTTGGGCCGCAACTCCCCAGCTGATTGTCAAACCTGAGCTGCAGATACGGGCTCCTCCCTTGAGCTCTTAAGACCCGCCCTTTCTCTTCTGTCTTCGTTTACCGATGAAAAGCCACCTGACAAGCTGTAAGCTTCAGGTAGTGAAACACATGAGAGCGTCTCCAGATTGGCTGCAGAATTTATATACACCCCACCATTGGTAGGATCCCTTGAAAACCATTCCTTTGAGTCTCGCCGATTAGCTGAGCGTTCCCACACCTAGACAACAAAGATGAGCGCTCTCTATTCAAAGGCCTAAAAGGGGGAAAATGCCAAGATCTTAGCCGACCATTATCATGTTTTAAGATAGTTCTGTCAAGAAATACTTTTCGTGGTATTTTTGTCTGTTCTTTGCTTTAGGCTTGAGTAATAGAATAGTCCAGGAAGTAAAGGGAAAGGGAGCCACAAACAGTAGTGGGTTCTTAGTTCTTGCTTTAAACATTTGTAGAGAGCTTGCTATGTAGTCTGAGCTGAAGATACAGACATGGAAGAAGTGATGATCCCCGTGGATTCTGCAAATACTGTCCTTTACCTGTAGCCAGGACAAAGTGGATGGGAGCCAGGCCCTCTTACCATGTCATTACAATATTTTCACTCAAACTGTGAGCAAGATGAAAGTATTTCTGTTGTGTGATGACTGTGACTAGCAGCACTTGTGGTTTATTTTCTGTAGCAAGGCAAATGTCCCCTTTTCTATTTCACCAGATGACATGAAATACTGTGAGATAATGTTCTGAAATATTTTGGACTTTTCCGAACTTAGGTTTTATGTAAGTTCAGTCAGATATAACTAACACACTAAAACAAAAAAATTGGCCTTCCTAGACTTTATGAAAGAGCTAATTGAATTTGACTTCATCAACGTAGAAAAATTATTTTTCTACATATTAACGAGGTACACCACGTAGGTGAGAGTAGTTAACTATGATAGATTTTTATTTATTTCTGAAACCCAAAGTATTTATGAGACAGTTATTTGAAGTGAAGAGTCTGGTCCAGGCTTTCAGTGAGTCAGGTGCAAGGAGCTCTCAGTTTGCTGTTATTCTTTTTGGTTTATTTTGCCTCTCTAGCTGACATACCAAACACATCTACATGCTGTTTCCTTCCCTCTAATTTGAAACACTGCTTTGTATCTCACCAAAATAATTAGGGAGTGGTTTTAAACCTCATTTGTAACAGAGTGTTTAGTTAATCCTTAAAGATTTGTAAAACTTCTTGTCGAAGTTATGATTTATAAGTTCTTAATTTTATTCTCAAAAGTAAACTAAATTATCTCATTTTGATTTGCTTATTTAACAAATCATCAGTTTAAAATGCTCCCCTTACAGAGGTGCCTGGGTGGCTCAGTTGGTTAAGCATCCGACTTCAGCTCAGGTCATGATCTCAGGGTTTTGGGTTCGAGCCCCATGTTGAGCTCTGTACTGGCAGCTCAGAGCCTGGAGCCTGCTTCGGGTTCTGTGTCTCCCTCTCTCTCTGCCCCATCCCCACTTGTGCGTGCTCTCTTTCTGTCTCTGCCTCTCAAAAATAAATAAATGTAAAAAAAATTTTTTTACGCTACCCTTACATGTTCTAAGGCATTTTTTTAATGTTTATTTATTTTGAAAGAGAGAGAGAGAGAGTGTGTGTGTGTGTGTGTGCGCGCGTGTGTGCACGCACACAAGTAGGGGAAGGGCAGGGAGAGAGAGAGAGAGAGAGAGAGAGAGAGAATCCCAAGCAGGCTCTGTACTGCAGACTCTGGGCTTTATCTCACAAACTGAACTGTAGGATTGGGATCTGAACCGAAATCAATAGTTCTGCTTAATGAACTGAGCCACCTAGGCACCCAATAGAATGATTTTTAAGTTACCATAGAATGGGAATTTAAAGTAGCTTTTTAAAAACTACAACTTTCTCAGATGAATCTGATACTAGATATTAATACTATTTATATTCCTCCACTCATAAAGACACCTGCCTATTTGTAACTTGAATATTTGAATTTACATTTTTTTAAACTTTGGTATTTTGTTTTCCTTTTGGCAGTGACAGTATTTTTAAATTCATTGACGCCCAAATTCTATGTGGCACTTACAGGAACATCTTCTTTGATATCAGGACTAATATTTGTAAGTAGTTTCCATTTCCTTCATGTTTTGGTATTTATCTAAAGATCAAATCTCTATATGGTTACAATAATTGTAAATACTTATAGATCAGGATTTTCAACATGTGTTCAGCATTTGATAAAACACTGCATCTTCCTCTCCACTTTTAGAGATTGGCAGTATTCATAGTATTCATTTGCATATGAAACAGTATTGTATACTGTAAGGGGCAGTGGTTAGAGGTGGGTTGCCAACTAAATCCTTGCAGGGCTCAGTTTAGTAACAAAAATGAATGAAATGGGCAGAGTGTAAAAATTAAATTCCTTATTTATTTTAGGACTTGGTAATTTGGACAATGCATGCCCCTTCTAAAGGGGATAAAGCTAGTTGCTGCCATATAGGTTTGCAGACCACCATTAAGAGATCTTCCAATTTTTCATATGATTTCAAAAGCATCTGGATGCAACAAGTATATCTCCCAATACTTTAATCTTGGCAATGTTGGGCAGACTAAAAATGTGTGTCTTGAATTCAGCCTATAGGTTGTCAATTATCTTCTCTGGAGTATTTAAGGGCAGAGTATTGGAGCCAAGCTAACCATTACTTTTTTTATTTTTTAACTGTGAGAGGAGATTTTTTTTTTGAGGGGGGGAGGGGCAGAGAGAGAGAGAGAGAGAGAGAGAGAGAGAGAGAGAGAGAGAGAATCCTAAGTAGGTTCCACACTCAGCATGGAGCTGGATGGCAGGCTCAATCTCACAAACCCTGAGATCATGACCTGAGCTCAGATCAAGAGTTGGACACTTAACCAACCTAGCCACCCAGGAGCCCCAGGAGATTTTAATTGGAGTAAACAGCTGACATACAATATTATATTAGTTTTCATAACGATCTCTTTAGTTGTGTGACTTTGAGCAAGTTAATTAACTTTTCTAAGCTTTAATTTCCTCATCTAATAACTGGGAATGATAATATCAACTTCATAGGATCATGAAGACTAAATAAGATAAAGTGTGTAAAAGCTTGCAATAACATGGTATCTAGCTCACAGTAAGCACTTAATGAATTTTGACCATTATTATTCAGAAAAGTGTCATGATAAAGAAACCTATTTAATTTTAATTCAGCTTTCCCTTGTTTTATTTGACTGAGCTATAATTTTCAATTAAGAAATTAAAATCTGTGTGTATAATCTCTATTAAACATCCCTGGGAACTAGTGTTTCCTAGAATAAACTTTGGAAAAACACTGCTACAGATTAAAATCTTAGGAAGTATGGCATGCATAACCAATGAATTTTTCTATGCTTTTTTCTCATCTCTAGATGGTGCTCTTCTATTATAGTAGAAATAATGGCATGTGTATTGGAGTGTTTTCTGTTTTGTTTTAATAGGAACTGATAACTTGGCCATTTTGTTTAAGTGAAATGCTGGCCAAGAAAGGGATTTTTGTATCTTGACTTAAAAAAATTACTGAGGAATTTAAGGATGAAAACTATGTGTTAATATAGGTAAAGTAGTTAAAATTTACTGATTATAAAGCTGACTCATTGTTAAGCATGTTTTAACATATTTAGTCAGTAGCATATAAAAGTCTAAATAAAGGAAATGAACGGTCTTTAAATAACTGATGAGTGGGAAAAGCATTAGTCTTGGAACTAGAAGATGTAGTTTTAAGTCTCGGCTCTGCCACTTACTAGCTAATAACTTTGGACAAGTCACATAAATTCTCTAAGTCTTAATTTCCTCATGTATAAGAGGGGGGAAACGTACATATATATCATATAAGCATGAAACACATAACATGTATATTATATATATAGTAGTTCTTAAAATTTGTTATTTTTAAGAGTTTTAAATATACAAAAATTAAGAAATTCATATCATAATAGCATTGTATGGTGACAGATGTACACTTGTGAGCATAGCATAGTATAGAGAAGTCGAATCACTAAGTTGTATACCTGAAACTAATATAACATTGTATATCAACAATGCTCAAATAAAAAATTTTAAATAAATGAATTAGGTGCAGTAAGAGATTAACAACAGTAACTAATAGTAAAATAGAGTGGTTATAACAATATACTTTAAAAAAAATAGGAAATTCAAGTAACATTTTCAAGGTTAAACTTTGTCATTACCCTTATAATATTGATGAGGTTTTTTTTTTAATTTTTTTAACGTTTATTTATTTTTGAGACAGAGAGAGACAGAGCATGAACGGGGGAGGGTCAGAGAGAGGGAGACACAGAATCCGAAACAGGCCCCAGGCTCCGAGCTGTCAGCACAGAGCCCGACGCGGGGCTTGAACTCACAGACCGTGAGATCATGACCTGAGCCTAAGTCGGCTGCTCAACCGACTGAGCCACCCAGGCGCCCCTATTGATGAGTTTTTATCAGCAAAGATTATTAGGTTTATAATTTCTCTTACCCACTGAAATGAGGAAGCTAGCTATGCTGTTTGTGTTACTTCCACCTGAGGGGGTAGGAGGTCATGTGCTTGGGAACTTGAAGAATAGCAATGAAGCCGGTTGTTTAACAAATTCTTACAAGTGTAAAGATTACTCTTAAAGTAAAACACAAAACCCAGTAAGAGTGCATATAATACTGCTTTCTGTTCTGTGGAATCAGGGAAAGTTCCCTGAGGACCTGTCATTTAAGCTGAAACCCAGAAGAACCAGGCAAAGGTAGTTGAGAATGCTAGAGTGTCCAAATATGAAACATTCTGTTAATTCAGCACAGAGAGCTTTTTTTTTTTTTAAGTAATCTCTAGCCCAACGTGGGGCTTGAACTCACAACCCTGAGATGAGGAACCACATGCTCTACTGACTGAGTCAGCCAGGCACCCCTCCCCACAGAGAACTTCTTTTGATTACTCTTTTTTTTTTTAAGTTTATTTATTTATTTTGAGAGAGACAGAGACAGCACAGTGGAGGAGGAGCAGAGAGAGAGGGAGACAGAGAATCCTAAGCAGGCTCCACGCTGTCAGCAACGGAGCCCAATGCGGGCTCGAACTCACAAACCGTGAGATTATGACCTGAGCCAAGACCAAGAGTCAGACGCTTAACTGACTGAGCCACCCAGGCACCCCTTGATTACTCTTTTTATAACAGTGATAAACCATGAAAACAGAAAGAAGTGAATATCCTGATTTTTAAATGGTTCAACAGGAGAATCAACCTCAACCTACATTAATTATACTGCCAAATACTGAGTAGTACTTCATTGTTCAAAAGGCACTTAAAATTCTTGTTAACCATATTTAATAGATAGGATATTGAGGTTCTGAGGGGCTAGAGGTTAAGTGACTTGCCCAAAGCACACAGGTTGACTGGGAGTCCAATGTGGTCTCTCTAACCTTAGTCCAATGCTTAATCCACCATGCTAATTGTTTCAAAATTGTTTTTCTTTTCCTTATGCTACAGATAGAATAAAATGACAATGTGACATATCAGAATTAGATTACTTACAGATTAAATGCTTCTTGCTTGTGTGTGTGTGTGTGTGTGTGTGTGTGTGTGTTAAGTAATGTCTGTAGCCAACATGGTCTTAAACTCATGACCTGGAGACCAAGAGTCACATGCTCTGGCAACTGAGCCAGCACCCTTGTTTCTTATTTTTTAATGTTTCATTTATAGATATATTTCTTACAGTTTTGCCTAAGCTTGTCTAAATTTCATGACGAAGTTGTACTTTTACCTGACATATATTATTGGAGAATCTTGTGTTTGGCTTATTTTTTGGAGGGAGAGTGCATTTAGTGTGCTGAATTAAATAGGAACATCTTGAAAGATGTTTTAATTTGAGCTCATATTTCTGGTGATCAGTTCTACTTTAAGGATTTTTTGTTTGTTATAGATGTTTGAATGGTGGTACTTCCATAAGCATGGCACGTCTTTTATTGAGCAAGTATCTGTGAGCCATTTGCGACCTCTGATGGGAGGAACGGAGAGCAGCATTTCAGAGCCAGGTTCTCCTTCTAGCAACAGAGAAAGTGAAACCAGCAGACAGAATTTGTCAGGTAACTATTTAATATGTTTTCAGAACCGTATGGTTAAGATTGTGTTTGTCTATGGGAGACAGAAAACTCACAACAGAGAGAAATTTATCTTTCATGAAAATATAGGTCATCTGTGGCTGATACGGAGAGCAATGATCAGATACTCAGTCTCCCATCTTGTTAGCCTGCCATCTCCAAATGAAGTTTTTCCTTGTGGTCCAAGACTGTTGCTCTGGTTTTTACCATCATATCCACATTCCAATCAGCAGAAAGGAGACTAGGCCAGTAGGCCACCTTTTCCCCCTATTCAACCCCACAGCAGCCAAGGATACTCTTCAGAGTGTTACATACTATTTCAACTTACTTCCTACTGGTCAGACCTTTGCCAAATGGCTGGCCACAAGTAGCTATATAAGGCAAGTGAGAAATTGTTAAACGTTTTCTCGGTGTACATATGCTCAACTAATACTTAGGAGATTTTATTACATAAAGGAAAGAACAATTAGCCATCTCTGCCAACATAGCAAAGTTAGAAAAATACTTTTTCTTCTTAATATATTTATAAAGACATCAGGGGCGCCTGGGTGGCTCTGTCGGTTAAGCGTCCGACTTCGGCTCAGGTCATGATCTCATGGTCCGTGAGTTCGAGCCCTGCGTTGCGCTCTGTGCTGACAGAGACAATTCTGTGTCTCCCTCTCTCTCTGACCCTCCCCCATTCATGTTCTGTCTCTCTCTGTGTCAAAAATAAATAAACGTTAAAAAAAAAGACATCAAAATCTCAGTTATTCACATATGGATACCCCATTGTCATACTTTAATTGTAGGCTGTTCTTTTATATGTAACCAGTAATACAAAGTAAATATCATTAATGATATACAATTATGAAAGTAAAAATTTGAGGGCCAGATAGAAATAATATTTTTTGGATTATTGTTCCTTTAATTTGGTATCAGTAAAATTCATATAGTGGGTGGGTGGGTGTTGACCCCTTTTTTCCTCTTTCATAAAATAATTACAGAACTCCTAAGAATGAGATATATTGAGATGAATATGACATAGATCTGTCCTCAAGAAGCTAAGTCTAGTATGTAAATAATTAGAACAATAATATATAGTCTTACTCCCTGTTGTAGGATTGAGTATATCTTTACATATGGAGAGTGAAGACACTCCCTACCTTGCACTCTAGCCTGTGTGGTTTTATGATATTTCCTCTTCTTAGAACGTTCTTCATCCAGCAGCCTTCTACTCATCTTTTACCATGATTCAGTGTCAGTTCAAATGTCACCTCCTTTCTAAAGCCTTTTTTAATTTATTAGAAAAATTTAATTACTTTCTTTTTTTCTTCTCTTAGAACAAAACATATCTCTACTATAGCACTTACCATACAGTTTAGATGGTAGTTTACATGACTGGACTCTCATGTGACATTCAATTCATTTAAACAAGTTAGTTCCAAATGTTGCACTAGGCTCCAAGAATACACAAATGAATAAAGTTGTAAGAGTTCATATTTTATTTTTTTTCTTTATTTTTTTAAAATGTTTTTATTTATTTTTGAGACAGAGAGAGACAGAGTATGAGCAGGGGAGGGGCAGAGAGAGAATGAGACACAGACTCTAAAGCAGGCTCCAGGCTCTGAGCTGTCAGCACAGAGCCTGACGTGGGGCTTGAACTCATGGACTGTGAGATCATGACCTGAGCCGAAGTCAGACGCTTAACCGACTGAGCCAACCAGGCGCCCCAGAGTTCATATTTTAAAATGAAAAAAACTGAAAACCAAATGGATAATCACATTGTAATATGGTAAATGCCATAATTGAATTATGAACTAATGTCATGAATGAACTATGAACTATGAACTATGTCATGTATACTGCATGACAGCAGGGGTGATCCAGGCCGTGTTCATCTTTGTGCTAACTGGCTAGCACTGTGCATAGCATACAGTGACTATACAATTAATGTTGGTGAAAGTAATATTTAACTGCATTTGATTAACCTAACTTCCCTTTTCTTTCCCTTTGTTTTTTAGAATGCAAATTATGGAGGAACCCTCTAAATCTTTTCAGAGGAGCAGAATATAGGAGGTATTACATTTTGCTTTCAGTAGAATTATGGCATTAGTTTTAGACTAAAAAGTATTATGGAAACATTTGTTTTATAAATATATCACAGCTCTTCTAGTTGGAGACATTGATACATAAAAAGGTAAAATGATGAGCCCAAGGTTTAGTTGGCAGCATCTTCACTGTATTTACATTTTTTTAGTTATTTATTTTGAGAGAGAATGTGAGCAGGGGAGGGGCAGAGAGAGAGAGAGAGAGAGAGAGAGAGAGAGACTCAGACTCCCAAGCAGGCTCTGCACTGTCAGCACAGAGCCCAACACAAGGCTGGATCTCACCAACCATGAGATCATGACCTGAACCGAAATCAAGAGTTAGACACTTAACCGACTGAGCCACCCAGGTGCCCCTAAAGATTTTTTTTATTAATTTAAGTAATTTTTACACCTAACATGGGGCTCGAACTCGTGACCCTGAGATCAAGAATTGCATGCTCGTCCAACTGAGCCAGCAGGCACCCCAAGAAATTTCTTATCTTAGTATCAGGAACACTTATGCTTCCCTTTTTTTTTTTTTTTTTAGTGTTTGTTTGTTTATTTATTTGAGAGAGAGAGCACGAGCAGGGGAAGGGCGGAGAGAGAGGGAGACAGAGAATCCCAAGCAGGCTCCATACTGTCAGCGCAGAGCATGATGCAGGGCTTGAACCCACGAACCATGAGACTATAACCTGAGCCAAAATCAAGAGTCAGGTGCTCAACTGACTGAGCCACCCAAGCACTCCATGCTGCTGCTTTTTTTTTTTTTTAAAGTGTATTTATTTATTTTGAGAGGAAGAGAGCATGAGCAGAGGAGGGGCAGATAGAGAATCCCAAACAGGCTCTGCACCATCAGTGTAGAGCCCAATGTGGGGCTTGATTCTACAAACTGTGAGATCATGACCTGATCCAAAATCAAGAGTTGGATGCTTAACTGACTGAGCCACCCAGGTGCCCCATTGTGCTTCTTTTTGAATGATTAGTTTCTCTTAAAGTCTAAACTGTATTGATGATCATTGTGTGGATTTAGAAAGCTTAAAGTCCTATTGTAGCCAACCGTTAGCAAATGTACAAAAGTCTGGTATGTATTTCAATTAGCTTCATTCCAGGCTCCACTGTATGGCCCAATTTTTGCTTTTTCTGAGTCTTTTTTATGTGCTTCTAATTAGGGCTATTAATATTGTACATTATATTTTAACTGCTTTAAATCATATTGGGAATAACGTAGATCATTAATAAATATTTTTTTATGATTTTACAATAAGTAGCAAAACTTTGCTGGGGTGCCTGGGTGACTCAGTCAGTTAAAGTGTCTGACTCTTGATTTCAGCTCAGGTCATGATCTCATGGTGGTGAGATCGAGCCCTACATTGGACTTTGTGCTGGTTGCAGAGCCTGCTTGAGATTCTTTTTCTCTCTCCCTTTGCCATTTCCTTGCTTGGGCACGTGCACTCTCTGAAAAACAAACAAACAAACAAACAAACAAAAACAACTTTGCTAAGTGAACAAGGATCTACTTTTTCCTTTATGATAATTTCTCAAAAAATAGCTAAAAACTTTAAATAGCAATGTAATTTATACTATTAAATTACTTAAAATCTTTGATCATCTACACATAAGTAACACTTATAATGTACTTTTAAACTGCTTTTTTTTTACATTTTAAAATGTATGCATATTCACTGTAGAAAATTGGAAAATAAAGAGATGCATAAAAAAGAAAGTAAAAATCACCTTTTCCTATCACTAAATGATAAATGCAATTAGTATTTCCATTCAGTCTCTCTTCTATATGCATGTATAGAAACAAAACTTGAACATCACAATGTGTATATAATTTTACATCCTTTTTTTCTAACACATGAATTTCTCACAGAACCTTTTTATACAGGAATTTCTTCAAAAACATGATTTTATTCTATTCTGTTACATGGAGGTACCATACCTTACCTACTGCTCCCTATCTGGGTCACAGATTATGTTTCACTATCAACATTTACATTAGAAGGTTATCTGTATATATAAATATTTAACCTATGATAATTAAACACCTATGATTACTTCCTTAGAGTTGATTTGTAGTACTGGGGTTCCCAAATCAAAGGGTGTGAACAGGTTGTCTTCCTGTCTCTTCTTTAGTATTTTCTTTTTTTAATTATGGAGATTTTCAAAAATCAAAAAAGTAAAGAATGGTATGATAGAATTCCATATACCCATTTCCTAGCTAGATATGAATATTTTTAAGACTCTTAATAGATATTACCTAATTCATTTTTGGAAAGAGAAATGTATATGATAATTTATATTTATACCAGCAGAATATGTGTGAGTCCATGTTCCATCTCATCCTTGACAATGTGTATTTTACAATTTATTTTAACAGGTGAAAAATAAAAATTTGTAAATTTAATTCACTATTCATTACTAATGAGATTGGACCCTTAAAAATATATTTATTAGCCAGTTTGGCAACTTGCTATTAATTATTGTGGGTTTCAGGGGGATAGGAAAGTTTAAATTTCTAATTTAGTAAAATCTGGAAAAATTTTCTATTTATTTTATCCTTTTCAAGTCCTTTGCTGTTCTGATAATCTCGTAAAAATCCACCTATGTTTTCTTCCAGTTTCTTTGTAGTTTTACTTTTAATAATTCTAATTCACTGAAAATTTAAGTATATTTAGTAAGGTATGTATCATAAGTCAAATTGTTTTATCCCTTCAAATCTAATTTAGAAGCACTAATAGTCTAGCCTTTTCCGGTTTTTTTTGTTTGTTTTGTTTTTAATCGACATCCAAATTAGCATATAGTGCAACAATGATTTCAGGAGTAGACCCCTTAATGCCCTTACCCACTTAGCCCATCCCCTCTCCCACAACCCCTCCAGTAACCCTCTGTTTGTTCTTCATATTTAAGAGTCTCTTATGTTTTGTCCCCCTCCCTGTTTTTATATTATTTTTGCTTCCCTTCTCTTGTGTTCATCTGTTCTGTATCTTAAAGTCCTCGTATGAGTGAAGTCATATGATATTTGTCTTTCTCTGACTGACTAATTTCACTTAGCATAATACCCTCTAGTTCTATCCACGTAATTGCAGATGGCAAAATTTCATTCTTTTTGATTGCTCCCTCTTGGTTTTTTATGTTTTATTATCATATTCTCAGTAGTTTGTATAAGTTTTCTCTTATTTTTCTGATTATAATAAACTTTTAAAACATTCTGAAATAGAATTTGTAGCAATATATTTTTGCATTTTAAATAGTGTTTGTTGTAGCAGATAGAGGCTCTCTCATGTTCAATTTACATATTTTCTTGTATTTTGGTAAAGATACACTTGGGTGACTGGTAAAGAGCCACTTACCTACTATGACATGAATTTGTCAGCTCAGGACCATCAGACCTTTTTCACCTGTGACACGGACTTTTTACGTCCTTCAGACACAGGTATGTGTCATATCTGTTCATGGGGTAAACAGTGGTAATGAAAATTGTTTTAAAAGCTCTTTAGAGTTACTTATTAGAATATACAAATTTATTTGGCTTGGGGTTGTTTGCATCATTGATAAGAGACCCAGATTAAATTGAAACGAATTATGAGTGTACATTAACTTGTTACACTACCTACCCTTCTTATAAAGAATTTAAAATATTTTATAAAAATATGAAATCGCTTCTTTTGTTACCTAAAAAACGTTTCAGATCAAATACAGCAACTGCTCATGGGAAATTAACACATGAAATTATATACATAAAGGAAGAGTAAGACAAAGTGCAAACACTGGGGCATGGCATGTGGATTAGAATGGAGTATATTTTACCCTAGTCATTAGTTAGGGGTGCATATAAAGTAGTGGAAGATCATAGAAATGTCTATATTTAGGTGTCTCAGTCTTCTCTATAGAAGACAGTATTGAGATTCTTAAATGCATGGTTAAAGACAGGGACCTTTATCACAACTATTCTTTTACTTCAAATGCTCTCTCCCTTCTTATCTATCCTCCTACTTTTATGCTTCCTGCTTTTATCCTTCAAGATTCAGTTAAAAGTCACATTCTAGAAGAACCCTTCTCTGTCAACTCCAAAGTTAAACACTTTATTCTCTGTAGTTCTATAGTCCATGCCTCACTGAAACAATTCTAGTTAATTTATTCAACCACAACCATTTACTTGTTAATTTTGTCATGTTGCTTCAATGTTTATCTTCCCTAATAGGGTATGAAACTTTGGAAAGCAGGGACTATATTCTCATTATCTTTGAATCCTTATCGTCTAGCACATTGCCTGGCATACTGTAAATATTAATATTTATTCTTTGATGAAAATATGAATGAATGACCTTGGTGTCACAGACGTCTTAAGCAATTTCACTAGTAATAGCTAACACTCGTATAGCACTTATTATGCACCAAGCACTGTTCTAAGCAATTTGTATAAATGTTCTGACTTAATCTTCCCAATCATTTTATGAGTTAGGTACTTTTATCAGCCTCGGAAATAAAGGAATGGAGGCAAAGGGAATCAAGTAACATGCTCTAAGTAACCTAACTAATAAATGATAAAGTTGGGTTTCAAATGCAAGTCTGACTTTTAACCACTATACTACTGCTGCTTCTATTCACCACAGTGATAGGCAGATGAAAATCAACAACAACAAGGGTCTGAAAAATAACCAGTTTTCCAGCATTAAAGTGAGTTCTTTGTGATCTATATCTGCTGGGTTAAATATACTAAGGGTAGATAATAGCAGGAAAGCCAAGCATCTTTGGAGTAGTTACATAAAGTGGTTTAATTGCAAATAGAAGAAAAAGAAATTGCTTTATGTTTATATGCTTAGTGTTTACATTAATGGCAAAAGTGTCATATTGGGGGAATAACAGAAATGGAAACTAGTATTTTATGTTAACTTTAAAGACTTCAAGAAATGAAGGCTTCACCTCCTTCTCACAAGCAGGATTATAGACATTGGTGGGCTTTGCAAATAGCAACCATGGCTATCCACTAAAGCTGTGCTCTGAGGACAGTTTTGCTCACATACCTCCTAAAGGAATTTTGAGAAACTATGTATCCTTTCACACATTTTTAACTTGATATCATAAGATTAAATAATTGTAAAGAATATAATTTTTGACATGTTACAGACAGTTAAAAATAAAACTAGATTACCCTATATTTGGATATATCTCAAGTAATCTAATGACTTGATACCCACCATTATCCATTGAAAAAGACATGAATTAATACTCTTTAGCAGTAGAAAATTTTATAAAGTCCGTTTTCTTCTTGAACTCATCCATTTTACACCTCTAATATAATTTTATTATAATTATTATATACTTGAGAATCTTTTATTTATCACACATGCTTTTCCACCATAAAAATTATTTGCATAAGTTTCTTAAAATTTAAATTTCCTTTGATCATAAGTTCTAAATGATATCAGGTACTTTAATTATATTTTTTGTCAAATCCTTAGAGCTACATATTTGGCTTTTTTAACTTTGGAAAATGTCCTCCATATAACCTAATTGGCTGGGTGAGTTCTCATTATCAATTCTGTCAACCAAACCAGACTGACTTTCTGACAGAGAAGTCTGACTTCATTTTTCAAGTCAAATAAACATGCTAACATGCATCCCTATGACAGCCATCTCTCTTCTGAATTTAGATTCTAAGATAGAAAGATAGATAAGTCTTGGAGCTTTGCCTAGAGCCTATCACTTGGCCAAAATAAGATTCCAGTGCCTTTAGTATCCTTTACTAGTGCCCCCTTTGCTTGCTGTGAGGAGACCTCCCCTTAGGAGCAGCGCATTCTTTGATAGTAAGGGGAGTGCAGTGCTGATAAATGGAATTGATAAAAATTGTTTTCACTCTCTCCCCACTACAATATACTTGAATTCAGAGCATCCAGGGGCGAGACTACACTTAGTTCTTTTTTTTTTTTTTTAATTGTTTTAATGTTTATTTATTTTTGAGGGGGAGAGGGACTGAGTGTGAGCAGGGGAGGGGCAGAGAGAGAGGGAGACACAGAATCTGAGGCAGGCTCCAGGCCCTGCACTGTCAGCACAGAGCCTGATGCAGGGCTCAAGCTCACGAACGGTGAGATCACGACCTGAGCTGAAGTGGGATGCTTAACTGACTGGGCCACCCAGGTGCCCCAGGGGTACACTTATTTCTAATGCCTAACTTCATTGTTAAGTAGAAGGAATCCCCTGACAAAAAATGGCTGCCCCTAAACCCAAGCTTTGAATTGTCCTTTTTGGCACTTGCAGATGTTTATACTCTAGAGAATGCACCTTAGAAAAATTCAGGATGGGTGAAAAAAGCCTTTCTTTTGTAAAGGAGAAGAGAATAAATATATCTTTTGGGGAGTGGGGAAGCAGATGTTGGGTAGGAAAGGAAAACCAGCATGATGTACAGACCACTCAGAGAAACATTCTTCAAGTAGATCAGTTCTAGAAAAGAGTCATATAAAGTTGAGACTTTATAAATTGATTCTCTTAAAACCATGCATCCTATTTTGGTCCTTGCAAAGCTTCATGTACTTCTAGAGGTATGCATACTCCCAGCTAAATGCTGAGCTTAAGGACAGACTTTTATCTGTGAATTGATCCATACTGATCTTTTCAGACACTCACATAAAGGTAATGATTTATATATGTAGTTTTACATTAAAAAAACATGTACATATGTGATGTGACAAATTTCTCTTGACTATTGTCATCAGTTACTAAGTTAGTAGATTCTGTTCTCTTCCCATTGACTTGTTTACTTAAGGCAGAAAACAAATATATTCTCAGGGCCAGTCAGCACTGTTTTGGTTTTTTAAAAGATTTTATTTTTAAGTGATCTCTACACCCAGTATAGGCTTAAACTCACAACCCTGAGATCATGAGTTGCATGCTGCACTGACTGAGCCAGTCAGGTGCCCCTGGCTAGCAGTGTTTTTTGAATAATTTGTTTTCATGGTATTTTCAACACTTAACAATCAGGAGATTTGATATTAAAACCCAGGTGTACACTTGTTACAAGTTGGAAAATATGGCAAAACTGGACCTGCATGTCCACTTGGCAATAATCAGTTAGACCTTTTAGTTTACATATTTTTTTTCTGCCTGGTCTTTGTAGGCATCTACATTTATGACTCCTGATCTTGAGATTGGCTCTTCTCTTTTCTGCTTGATAGTATACTGGAATGTTATTTAACTTAAAAAAATAGATTAAATTGATTGAATTGCTAATTGCTTGTGTTATTTTTTTGAGCATGTCAAGATCTCTTAAAGAGGACAGTTGAATACTAAATCAATATTTTCCTTTAAATTACTCGTAAGCCTTTTTTAAAGAAAGAAATACACATTTTTCTTCTTATGCTTTATTTCCCCTTTCCCTTTTAGCTTGGAACTGCATTGGTTGTGAGGATTAATCTTGAAAGGCTGGATAGAGCAGTTGAAAACATAATAAGAATAAGAACAAATGCTTAAAGGTGGATCATATGACCTTACTAGAAATAAAAGAAATGCGGGGGCACCTGGGTGGCTCATTCGGGTAAGCAACTTCAGCTCAGGTCCTGATCTCACAGTTCATGAGTTTGAGCCCCGGGTTGTGCTTCCTGCTGTCGGCCCCAGAGCCCACTTAAGATCTGCTGGCCCCCTGTCTCTCTGCCCCTTCCCCCGCAAAGAAATGCAAATGAAGATGAGATAGTTTCCACATATTAAATTAGCAAAATTGTTACTACTCAGTGTTGCTAAGCAGGGAAACTGTCTCTCTCTCTTTCTCTCTCTCTCTCTCTCTCTCTCTCTCTCTCTCTCTCTCATCCACTGCCTGAAAGAATGTAATTTAATACAATCTTATTGAGAAGAGTTTCGGAGTGTATATCCAACCATTTAACCAACCATTCCACTTCTAGAAAGGAAATATTTGGTCAGGTATGCAAAAGTAGATGTTGAAAGATGGTTATTATAACATTTCTATAATTAACAAAAAAAATTGGGTGTAACTTCATAATCAAAAGAATTGCTTAAATAATTCCAGTATACTAGAATATCAAATAACCATTTAAATTGTTAATAAAGATTCAGCATCAAAATTTGACTTGTAAATATCATGTAACTTAAAGAAAAAAGCCCCATCATTAAAACTGGCAAGTCTAATATTTGTCTTTATTTTTATGTAATATTTTAATGTTTCAACAAAATGCTATTCTCTTTTTTTTTTAATTTTTTTTTTCTTAATGTTTATTGCTGAGACAGAGAGAGACAGAGCATGAGTGGGGGAGGGGCAGAGAGAGAGGGAGACACAGAATCCGATGCAGGCTCCAGGCTCCAGGCTCCAGGCTCTGAACTGACAGCACAGAGTCCGACATGGGTCTTGAACTCACGGACCATGAAATCATGACCTGAGATGAAGTCGGTCACTCAACCGACTGAGCCACCCAGGCCCCCCAACAAAATGCTTTTCTTTACCTGGTTATTATCAGATGGGTGCTGACTTGCATCAATTTGTCAAGTTCAGGAAACATTAGCTGTCAGCCAGATAGTGACATATTTGATATGAGAAATGTATTTTTGTTACACAAGTAGAATATATTGTCTTCTTTTCTAAGCCAAGACTAATATTTTGTTTCCAAAGGAAAACTCAAACATTTTCCACATTATTCTTTCTGGACAGTTGTAGGTTTTGTTCCAAAAGCAACATTCATAGATTCTCTATTTTTCTTATCAAACTTAAAATAGGCCAGATAGTTTCATGAATATACTTTGTTTATTTGTTTATTTAATTTTTAAGAAACTTATTTTTTTGGCATGAAATCTTATTTGGTATTTATTACTATGAAATTTTCATTTTGGTACAGTAATTGGTAGCAAAACTAATATTGTTATTCTAGAAAGATCTTCATTTAGGCTTTGTTGAATCTTGGTAGAGACTGACATTTTCCACAAAGGACAATATTCTAAATTAATTACTTTTTCCACCTTTTTATACAAAATGCAAATTCAAACATTGTTCCTGCATTGAATCATTGGTTAGACAAAGCCTTTTTTTAAGTGTTTTGTATATTTTAACAGTTCCATAGACTCTTTGCAAAGTGATTTAAAAAGTAGAATATTTCATATTGATTATAATTTGATGTCACTCAGACTCAATATGCATTTAGAAATATAAATGTTCATGTATAATAATGATGCAATCAAATGGATTAAACACTTTATATGTTGTTACTTCAATCAGAGAAAGAATATATTTTTATTGTATGTGAAGCTTCCAAATTTAATGCGAATTTCTCATAAGATTAATGTGAACTAACACCCCAATTTTTTGTTTCTTATGTTTAAGAACATGTTATTTAAAGTTTTGTTTACTTTCATAGCTCATTCTTCATATGTTTTGAGTAAGATTATTTATGTTTACTATCTCATCTACTTTTTGAAATATTTTTCCTACAGTTATGCAGAAGGCATGGAGGGAAAGAAATCCTCCAGCTCGAATCAAAGCAGCCTATCAAGCTTTAGAATTAAACAATGAGTAAGTTTGAAATATATGGAAAGTAAGTTTGTTTTGAAGGAAACCCAGGCAAATGATTTTATGTTATCTTTTGTCTGTTCCTAAAACACTTGGAGTCATTACCAGTCCCTTTATTTTGCATACTAGAGAGAAATTTTGCAGTGTTCACATCTGTACTTTGCTTCCTAAATTACAAGCTTATCTATGCTTTTGAATAGAAATTATCCTAGAAATACTTTTTAAATGGAGAATGCTGAACTAATTGGTTATAATACTTGATAGTTAAAGAGTACTAAAATACTTATGCCACCTGTATTAATTTTGTTTTTCATTTAAGTCATTCATTTAAAGCATTCATTCAGTCCTGAGAACTTTAGTTGCTAATGGGATTGGAGGCATGAGAAGAGGATTCAAAATAAATGATATGTAGCTCTAACTTTTTTTCATGTTAAGAACATTTATTTTTTATAGCTCTTTGTATCAACTCTACATTTTGAAAAGGCAAAATGTAAAATCATAATATTTAAGTGGGGCAGATCAGTAAGTGTTAATCTGATACTGAATAAATGCCAGGAATAAAAATACTGCCATAGTCAGGGTTAATCAAGAAATGCTTCCTGAATAACGTGAATTTAACATTGTCCCCTGTATCCTGCAACAAGATATATTATCCTTGTTAAGAAGACCTTTCCAAGGTGGAGCAAAATCACAGTGTGGGGAACTCCAAAAGCAGTGAATCAGCTTTATTGAAACCCTAGAAACTAATCAAAAGTTTATAACATCCTGGAGAATGCATAATCAATTAAAAAAAACAGCCGAATTTCTATAAGAGAGCATTGTGGTGTTTTAACTTACACTGACCCCATCCCCCACTCCGTAGCTCAGTGGGGCAGCCTTGAAGACAAAAAGTCTTCATTTTGGGTATAGGTTCCAACTACCAGAGGAAGTGGAATGGATTTTATTCTTAAAACATTGTGGTTGTTTATTTTGACCTGTCTGGTGTTCCCTGAAGGACCAACTTAAAAGGCTTGTCTTTATTTGGGTTAATTCTGAACTCTCCCAGCATTGACACAGCTACACTGGGGGGCATTTGTTGAAAACGTTTAAAGGCAAATGCATTAGTCCCTGCTGCCCTGGGGGCAAGGGATAACAGCTGGGGCAAACAATAGACAAATCAGAAAGCTTGTGAGGAAAGGTTGGGGAATTAGATACTTTAGGAAGTAAAGGCTTTCAAAAGCTCTCACATATTCCTGGGAATCTCAAAAGTCCCACATATACCTAAGGTTGGGCATATGCTCAGAAAAGACTTAAGAAGGCCCTAAGCTCTGTCTAAATTTCAGGTTCTGCACAAACAGAAAGTAAAGGCTAAGGCAGAATTATATGCCTGACTGAATGTTGAAGGTGTGCCCCAACACACAGAACCAATCTGCAAAGACTTGGTTTTCTTGTTTTGTTTTTGGTTCCAGGTATTTAAGGCAGTCTCTATCGCATCACTGGCTGATAAATAAGGCAACAGAGCAGAGGCTTCACTGGTCATATATGATAAAGAATACAAACTTCATAAAATTCAGAAAAGTCACTAAGCAAGTAAACAACTGCAACAGGCAACAACAGCAAGCCACGGGAAGGAGGGGGAAATCTGATTTCTAGAGTTGCTAAATTATGATATTCAAAATTTGTAG
This sequence comes from Acinonyx jubatus, assembly GCF_027475565.1. Classification (NCBI taxonomy): domain Eukaryota; kingdom Metazoa; phylum Chordata; class Mammalia; order Carnivora; family Felidae; genus Acinonyx; species Acinonyx jubatus. The sequence continues at coordinate 94,589,205 of NC_069381.1, read as the reverse complement.
TTTTCAACAGAAAAATTACCAGACATAGAAAGAAACAAAATATATCCCATACAAAGAAAAGAAAGGAAAGGAATGGAGACTGTCCTTGAGGAAGCCCAGACTTTGGACTTTCTAGATAAAAACTTTAAATCAAATATTTTAAATATGCTCAAAGAGGTAGAGAAAGCCATGTACAAAGAACAAAAGGAAATCATGAGAAGAATGTTTCACCATTAGAGAATATCAATAAAGGTCCCGAAATCTAGAAAGAAATCTAGGGACAAAAGTAGAAATAAATCTAGAAACAAAGACCAAGAAACTCAGTGAACCCCAAGTAAGATATAATCAGAGACATTCACATTGAGACCATAGACAAGGGGAGATTACTGAAAGCAAAAAAGAAGTGACTCATCATGTATGAGGGATCCTCAATAAGATTAACAGCTGATTTCTCATCAGAAACCATAGAAGCCAGAAGGCAGTGGGATGACAAAGTCAAAATTCTGAAAGAAAGAAAACTGTTAACTACAGACTCTATATCCAACAAACCTGTCCTTCAAAAATGAAGGGGAAATTAAGACATTCCCAGATGAACAGAAACTGAGAGTTCATTGCTAGTAGACGTATAATTATGCAAAATGCTAAAAGGAGTTTTTCAGGCTGAACTTAAAGGACATTAGACAGTCTTGACTCTACACAAAGCAACAAAAAACACCAGTAAAAATAATTTCATAGGCAAATATAAAAGTTAATATATTTTGGGTTTGCAATTCTTTTTTTTTTAATATGACTTAAAAGACAACAATGTAAATAATTATAAGTTTATGTTAATGGACGTACAGTATATAAAAATGTAATTTGTGACAATAACAGCATAAGGTGGGGGGGAAGGAGCAAAATTTTGTATACTATAGAAACTAGGTTAGTATTAATTGAAACTAGGTTGCTGTAAATTAAGAAGTTAAATATAATTGTTAATTGTTAATCACCTGAAAGTAACTAAAAAACATAGTAAAAGAAGTGACAAGGAAATCAAAATGGTATGCTAGAAAATACCTAACACAATTACTTCAGGAAATAAGGACAAAAAAGGACATATAGAAAACAAATAGGAAAATAGTAGAAACAAGTCCTTCCTTTCCATTAACTACTTACATGTAAATAGATGAAACTCTCCAGTTAAAGGCATTTTTTGGCAGAATGGATTTAAAAAATAGTTAAATCATATGCTGTCTATAAGAGACTCATTTTAGACAGACACAGAGAAGTAGAAAGTAAAATTATGGAAAAAGATTTTCATGCAAATAGTAACCAAAAGAGAGCTGCAATGGCTAAACCAATATCAGACAAAATAGAGTTTAAGACAAAAAATATTTTTTTAAATTTTTTAATGTTATTTTTGAGAGTGGAGGGGATGGGCAGAGAGGGAGGAGGCCAGAGGATCCAAAGCAGGCTCTGTGCTTACACGGAGAACCCGATGTGGGGCTTGAACTCATGAACCATGAGTGACCTGAGCCAAAGTCGGACAATTAACCAACTGAGATGCCCCAAGACAAAATTTTTATGAGACAATTACATTATCTAATGATAAAAGAGGTTCAGTTTATTAAGAATACACAACAATTTTAAACTTACATGCATCTAATAACAAAGCCCCAAAATATATGAAGCAAAAACTGACAGAATTGAAGGAAGGTAATAGACAGTTCAACAATAATAGTTGGAAACTTCAACATGCAATTTCAATAATGGATAGAATAATTAGACAAAAGACACACAATGAAATGAAAGACTTGAAGAACACTATAAACTAATTAGACCTAACAGACATCTGTATAGTACTCTACCCAACAACAGTGGAATACATGTTCATCTCAAGTGTACATGGAACATTCTCCAAGATGCATCATATATTATGATATAAACAATTCTCAATAAATTTCAAAACATTGAAATTATATAAACTATTCACTGCAACCATATTTTCTAATAAAATTAGAAATCAATAACAAGGAAATCTGGAAATTCCACAATATTGGAATATGTGGAAGTTAGACAAGTTTTAACCAATGAGTCAAAGAATAAATCACAAGGAAAAAATCAGAAAATACTTTGTGATGAGTGAAAATGAAAGCACAACATACCAAAACTTATGAGACACAGAGAAAGCAGTGCTCAGAGAAAAATTTATAGCTGTAAACACTTGCATTAATAAAAAAGATCTCAAATCAATAACTTAAACTTTATACCTTCCTTAACAAATGAGAAGATGGGGGCGCCTAGGTGGCTCAATTGGTTCAGCAACCGACTTCGGCTCAGGGCATGATCTCACAGTTCATGGGTTCAAGCCCTGTGTTGGCCCCTGTGCTGAAAGCTTAGAGCCTGGAACCTGCTTTGGATTCTGTGTCTCCCTCTCTCTCTGCCCCTTCCCCACTCCTCTGTCTCTCTGAAAATTAAATAAACATTAAAAAAATTTTTTTTAATGGGATGGGGGATGGGCTAAATGGGTAAGGGGCATTAAGGAATCTACTCCTGAAATCATTGTTGCACTGCATGCTAACTAACTTGGTGTAAATTTAAAAAAATAAATAAAAATTTAAAAAATGAAAAAAAGAAATGAGAATATGAAGAGCTAACTAAACAACAAACAGAAGGCAGTAACAAAGATTAGAGTGAGATAAACAAAATAGAGTAGAAAAAAAGAATGAAGCCAGAGGTTGGTTTTTTAAAAGATCAACAAAATTGACAAACTTTTTAGCCAGACTAAAAAAGAGATAAGACTCAGATTACTAAAACTAAGAATGAAACTGAGAACATTACTGCTGACCTTATAGAAATGAAAAACATAAGAGAATTCAGTGAATAATTATATGCATACAAATTAGATAAATGGACACCTTTCTAACAACACAGTACCAAGACTGACCCAAGATGAAATGGAAAATCTGAATAGACCTGTAACAAGTGAAGAGATGGAATCAATAATTTAAAAACTTCCAAACAAAGGCAACCAGGACTAGATCCCTTCACTGGCAAATGCTACCAAGCACTTGAAGAAGAAATAACACCAGTTCTTAAACTCTTCAAAGAAATAGAAGGGAAGTAACTCTTCCTAACTCATTCTGTGTAGCCAGTATTGCCCTCATACCAAAATCAAACAAAGACATCACAAGAAACAAAAACTATAGGTTAATGTCCATTATGAATACAGATGCAGAAATCCTCACCAAAATACTAGCATGGAAAATCCAGCAGCATGTCAGAAGAATTATATACCATGAACAAATGGGATTTATCCCAAGAAGGCAAGGGTGGTTTAAAATATGAAGATCAGGAGCTCCTGGCTGGCTCAGTCAGAAGTGCATGTGACTCTCATGATGCGTTTGAGCCCCATGTGGGGTGTAGCGATTACTTAAGTAAATAAAACTTAAAAAAATATGGGGGCACCTGGGTGGTTCAATTAGTTAAGCATCCAACTCTTGATTTCAGTTCAGGTCGTGATCTCACAGTTCCTGAGTTTGAGCCCATGTCAGTCTCCATGCTGATGGTGTGCAGCCTGCTGGAGATTCTCTCTCCCTCCCTCTCTGCCCCTCCCCTGCTCTCCCTCTCTCTTTCTCTCAAAATAAACTTTTTAAAAAATATGAAAATCAGTCAATGTAAGATACCACATTAATAGAAAAAAGAATGAGAACCACGTGGTCATCTCTATTGATGCAGAAAAGGTATTTGACAAAATCCAACACCATTTTATGGTAAAAACACTAAAAAAAAAAAGGACAGGAATGGAAGGAAACTTCCTTAAACTGCCACTTCCTGCCACTTCTATTTAACATTGGACTGGAAAGGTTAGCCAGTGCAATTTGGTAAGAATGGGGGAGAAATGGCTTCCAAATCATAAAGGAAAAAGTAAAACTTTATTCACAGATTACATGATCTTATGCATAGAAATCCCAAAGAATCCACACACAAAAAAACTGGTAGAGCTAACAAAAGAGTTCAACAAAGTTATTGTCTATAGGACATAAAGAAAACAAATAGGAAATGGCAGAAACAAGTCCTTCTTAATGTCTGTCATATATCTATACACTAATAGTAGATAGTCTGTAAAAGAAATTTGAAAAACAATTCCATTTATAATAGCATCAAAAATGGTAAAATATTTAAGGATTAAATTTAACCAAGGAGTGCAAGATTTGTACACTAAAAATGATGAAGTATTTTTGAAAAAGTTAAAGAAGACTTCAGTAAATGGAAAGACATCCCATGTTCATGAATTGGAATACTTAATATTGTTAAGATAGCAGCACTCCTCAAGCTGATCTTCAAATTCAGTACAATTCCTGTCAGGATTTCAGTAGCCATGATTATGAAATGGACCAGCCGATCCTAAAATTCACATGGAATTGTAAGAGCCCTCAAAGAGCCAAAACAATCTTGAAAAAGAATAAAGTTGGAGAACTCACTTCCTGATTTCAAAACTTACTATGAAGCTGCAGTAATTAAATAAAGATAGACATCTAGGTTGATGGAATCAAATTGTGAGTCCAGAAATAAACCCATGCATTTATGGCCAATTGATTTTTGTGCCAGGACCATTTTTTAAAAATGTTTATTTATTTATTTTGAGAGAGAGAGAGAGTGAGCAGGGAAGGGCAGAGAGAAGGGAGAGAGAGAATCCCAAGCAGGCTCCATGCTGTCAGCCTAGAGCCCAATGTGGGGCTCACTCTCACAAACCATGAAATCATGACCTGAGCCAAAATCAAGAGTCTGACACTTAACCAGTTGAGTCACCCAGTGCCCCTGACAAGGTTGCCAAGACCATTGCATGGGGGAAAGAATAGTTTTTTCATTAAGTGATGCTGGGCAAATGGATAACTACGTAAAAAAGCAACCCTTACATCACATCGTAAACAATTAAAAATCAGAAACCTAAATTTATGAGCTAGAACTATAAACTCCTAGAAGAAGACAGGGGCAAATTTTCAAGACTGGATTTGGCAATGGTTTCTTAGATATGACACCAAAAGCGCAAGCAACAAAAACAAAAACAAAAAAATTAGATAAATTAGACTTCATCAAAATTAAAAGCTTTTGTGCATTGAAGGATACTATCAAGAAAGTGAAAAGACAACCCATAGAATGAGAGAAAATGTTTGCAAGCCATATTTGATGAGTCTAGCATCCAGAATATATCAAGAGCTGTTAACAACTCAATAACAAAAAGATAACCCAATTAAAAATGAACAAAGGATTTGAATAGACATTTCTTCAAAGAAGATATGTAAATGACCAATAAGCACATGTAAAGGTGGTTGACACCATTCATCACTAGGGAAATTAAAATGAAAGCAACAATGAGATGTCCCTTCACAAGATGGGTATAATAAAAACCTCCAGAAAATACCAAATGTTTGCAAAAATGTGGAGAAATCAGAACCCTCATACATTGCAGGTAGGAATGTAAAATGGTATAGCCACTGTGGAAAACAGTTTGGCAGTTTGTCAAAAAGATAAAACTAGAACCATCATATGCCCAGCATTTCCACAGCTAGGCATATGCTGAAGAGTACTGAAAGCAGGTGTTCAAACAGAAACTTTTAAACAGATGTTCCCAGCAGTATAATAGCCTCAAACTGGAACCAACCCAGATGGCCATCAGGTGATGATGAATGGATAAACAGAATGTGGTGTATCTATACAATGGAATATTATTCAGTCATAAAAAGGAGTGAAATACAGCCACATGCTACATGAATGAATCTTGTAAATATATTAAAAGTCTGTGGATGACATACTTTAAAATGGCTAATTTTGTGATGTGAATTTTACATTAATTTAAAAAAAAGCAACACTCCTAATAATTATTTCAATATTCATAAAATTAATTTCTGTATTAACATGTCCATTAAAAATATTTTTGAACAAATACAAGAAAGCTCTGAGAGGAAAGAACTTCTTTTTATCATATAGCTATGCTATAATTTAAAATATATTCATATTTTGATTCTACTCCATCAATTTATACCTATCTAGATCTTTTAAAAGTGCTTTTATTTTGTTATTTAAAAGCATTTGAATTATGTTTAGAATGGCAGTTTGGGAGCCTAGCGTTTAAAGCAGCAATATATCTAATGCTTATTGTAATAGCAAAATATAATGTAATAGCAAAATGTCTGTTGATGAGTGAAATTATCATATAGTCAATTTAGTGTAGTATTTGAAGGATGCTGAAATAGTCCAGTTTCCATTTGTTACATTCAAAAGATCCTTCTTGTCCCCAGTTGTTTGATAGTTACCTTGCCATCATTTTTGTTTTATGCCTGGTCTTGTAGTTTTACCAACAATTTCTCTTCTCTTCCTAAATACTGTTCAATAGAAACATAACATGATCCATATAAGTAACTTTAAATTTTCTGGTAGCCAGATTTAAAAAGTAAAAAGAAATAAGTGAAATTAACCTAAATAATATATCTTCTTAAGCTGTATTCAAAATATTAAAATATTATTTTAACGTATAATCAATATATTTTTTAAACTTTTAAAGTATTTTATATTCTTCCAAGTCTTCAAAAGCCATTGTGCACTTTGCACTGACCTCCCATCTCAGTTCAGATTAGGCACACTTCAAGTGGTCAGTAACTACATGTGGTAATGACTACAGTACTTGACAGTGCAGGCTTAGATAACTAGCATATTGTCTCCAGGAGAGATGTACTTGCTGTTTTTTGAAATGGAAAGGAAACTTTTTCTCTTTTTTTTGCCCCCAAACAGGTTAATTTCTCTTTATTAGCCAGCTTTTGACTTAATTGATACAAAGAGAAATCTTTGCGTTTCAGTAGGGTGAAGAAACTTAGAGTGAGTGTGGGTGTGACAAGTATGAGCAACAGTGCAGGAGGAAAGACTAGAATTCAGACCAAGGGAGTTTTGCCACAACATGATTGTGGTTAAGTCTAAGAGAGGATGGGGTAGCATGCAGAAGGAAGGCTCAGGGTTGGGAAAAAGGGCTATTTCTGAAATGATCGGTTTCTAAGTCATATGTTAAAAGTGCCTAGTTGGCTGTGGGACTTTCTTCTCAATCTTCACCATCTTCCATACCTGCCCTCATTAGATCGATATTAACAATATAGAGTGGCTAAGAGTAGGCATGACAAGTAGAATGCATAGTCCCTTGAACTGCTTTCTACATAATTCTTTATATATCTTACTTTCTTATCCCTTTCCCCAAAGAAAAATATGGGACAAACAGAGAATGGATATAGAAGTAAAATAGAAAATAAAGAGGAGAAAGGTAGGAAAGGAGAAAAATTGTGGAAACACACAAAAAATATACCAATATACCCCTAATAAATTATAAAGTACTGAGTGAAGTTTTCTTTTTTTCCTCCAAGAGATGGAAAGTCTAGGTAAAGGTAGGGAAATGTGATGCAGAACAAAGGGACATATCCAAGAGAAAATACTTGCCTTAACCATTTTACTTAAAATTGCCTTACTTGCTTTCTTCATAGCTGTGCCACTGCATATGTTCTACTGGCTGAGGAAGAAGCAACAACTATTGTGGATGCTGAAAGGTTATTTAAACAGGCACTCAAGGCAGGAGAGACAATTTACAGGCGGTCACAGCAGTGCCAGCACCAAAGTCCTCAGCACGAAGCTCAACTGAGTAAGCAAATCTGAACTGATTTTACCTTTTAGCTCCTGAAATTGGCTCATTTATGTTTAAGACACAAACAACAATAAGTAAAAAAACAAAAACACACAGAAAAAAATCCTTACTATTTCGAGGTTAGCTTCTTTTCAGAAGAGATAGCTAATGTATTCATAATGTCTGCAAGCCAGCAAGACAAATATGCATTAGCTAGAGAATGCTTACAGAAGGGAACAGATGTGCTCTGGTTATTGAGAGATGTGCTGCTCTTAGACTTAACAGTAATTTATTTCATGTGAAAATTGGGTTGGTCATTGGAGAAATACAGCTCAAAAATATTCAAGATTCAGGAGACCGTTCTAGTAACGATAAGCAGGTATTACCTTTATCCTCACCCTTACCCCAAGCAATGGTGAAAGTACATCATTTAGTTTGCTCTTCAGACTGTATGTATCTCCACAGAGTGCCAGGGAGTCAGCCCTTTGGTATAAAAATTCAGCCTTACACTTGGCATTGATTCTTTCTTTGACTTTTCTCTATGATGTGTTTGAGAGCATATGGGCCATAGCAACTGAAATTCTTTCCACTCTTAGGGATACTCTCTCAGCTGTGATTGAGATACTTCCACCAAAGATGTTAGAATCTGTAGTGCTGTTGCTTCCTGCTATTTTTTGTGGCCAGAGCATTTTAGTTTAATGATTTTGGCAGATTATGGGCAATAAATTGAAATATGTTTACATAATGTATTATCTGCTAGCAGTTAAGTTCTAAATCTTTTGTTTGTGGAAATTAAAATTTGGATAATGTTTTCTCTCCAAACTAAATATTGATGTATACAGTATGTTTCATTAATGTATGTTGTTATGGCATACAACTGTGGGAATATATAATTTTGCAGTCTGGAACTAATGAAACTACATCTGTGAAAAAGCCATGCCATTTGTCTTTGTATAATCTCAAATATGATTATGAGGTACTTACAGAAATATTTGTTAGCTCTTTCTAGAAATAGTTTTATAGTTTGTTAGTTACTAGCTGTTGAGCAAAAGTTCACTCTAGCCATGGAAATTTTGTTTTGAACATATTTTATCAGTTAAAACAATAGAGAATGTTAAAATAATAGGTTGTTTACGCAGAAACTCAATAGGTTAGATTTATTTTTTCTATTTAATGTATATATTTCTTCTATGTTAATATTAAAATATACTTGTCAAGTATACACAAATTAATTTATAATGTACTCAGATTACTTACTGTTATAGGCAAAAGTAATTCTGTATATATAGAAAGATTTTAAGCTTTTACCATAAAAAACTTCACACATACACAAAAATAGCATAATGAACTCTCATTCAATGTTCATCACCCAAATTCAATAATCATTCCATTTGGAAACAATTTAATTTTAATTGAAGCTTCCAGGGTAAACCAATAAAATTAATGGATAATATGTTAATGAAATAGTAGGTCATAATACAAAGTGATAGTTGTGTCATTTTTTTTTTTAATAGGAAGAGATACGAATGTACTGGTATATATTAAAAGAAGATTAGCAATGTGTGCAAGAAAATTAGGAAGAATAAGAGAAGCAGTAAAAATAATGAGAGATGTAAGTAAATTTGATGATTGGATGTTTATAATTTTTCCTTGAAAAACTGAAAATGTGGTTTAAGTTGCCAGTTATTTTAATGCAAAATCATTATTTTTTAAATGGTAGTCTTTATAACAAGATATTTATTTAATATACGTACATTTCTTAAGGGTTGAGTCTTCACAGTTTTGTTAAGACACTAAAGAATTTCTACTTTAATGAATCAGATTCAGCTCTGTTGAGTTCCTTTGCTATAATTTTAATCTTTTTTTCCTTTTAATGTACAGCTGATGAAAGAATTTCCTCCTCTTACCATGGTGAACATCCATGAGAATCTCCTAGAATCACTTTTAGAATTACAGGCCTATGCAGATGTTCAGGCAGTCCTAGCAAAATATGATGGTGAGTGATAATTGACTTAGTTGATAGCATGGTTAAAATATTTTTTCAATTATGTAATCATAAATATGATTCTGTTCTGGTATTTCTTTGATTTTCTCTTCCTATTCTAAACAGTCAGTATTTAGAATCCATGGATACAGTTATATTAAGTACTTTCTTTATCAGGACTTTTGGGAGCAAAAGCCTGCAGGGAGGAACTTTTCTTCTGTAAAGATTTATTCATTTGTTTATTCAGCACCCAATAGGAGTGAGGCACTTGGAATACAGTGGTGAATGAGAAGACATGGACTTAGTCCTTGTAGGATTTACAGTTTAGCAAAGGAACATACAGACAAATGAATAGTAGTTGTATTGAAGCATCGTGTGTTAGGTGAGATAATTGGAAAAGTATGGGGTGCTGTAGACATAGGATGGTGCCTTATTTGTTTTGGAGTATCAGAGACCATTAACAAGTTGCATGAGTAATTCAGAATAACATTTTTAAAATGCTTTTTGATTACAAAGTGTAATTTATTTCATATCTGTATAATACTCTTGTGAGGTGGTAGGACAAGTTTTTTTTTTTTTTTTGCTCTTGTTAGTGAAACAAGGAAACTGGAGTTGAAGAAGGTAAGTAATTGGGTAAGGTCTCCCAGCCAGTAAGTGGTAAGGCTGCACTTAAATCCAGGTGTTCCATTTCTTTGTTTACTAGTCTTCCAATAGTAAAAAGTCAGTATGTATTGGCTATTTATTATTATACTAAACAGTGCCAGTTCACCACAAATGGAGTTGGGAGAATTTTTAAGAAGCATAGCATAATGTTTCTGGTCATATCTTTTACTGTAACAGAGCATGTACAAGTCACTTATTCATCCTTGTTCTGTTATAAGTTCCTATCCATTAGTTTGGGAATCCCCATGACTTGGAAAGTTTGAAATGTGTTACCCTTGGAAAGAGAAATTTATTTCTTTGAAACATCTGGAATTCTTAGGAAGTGCTTCACAATAGTGTAGGCTCATGAAGAAATTTGTGAGAAATTCTTTCCATATGTAATTTATTGGGTACATGGCCTGCTTATGATACTTACATGACCAAGCTTAGGAACCAAATACTAAAAATCAGATAGGACCTGATTCATTCAAAATAAAACTAACAACTTAGATATGCTTCTGTGTTTTCAGTTAATTTTATGATTCCGGAGTTTTTACTGTTCTAGAATCTTGTAGAAGTTAAAAGCAAATTTCTTTCTTTCTTTCTTTTTTTAATGTTTATTAATTTTTGAGAGAGGGAGAGTGCAAGCGGGGGAGAGGCAGAGATTGAGGCAACAGAGTTGGAAGCAGGCTCTAGGCTCTGAGCTGTCAAGCCTGATGCAGGGCTTGAATTCACAAGCCATGAGATCATGACCTGAGCCAAAGTTGGACGCTCAACCAACTGAGCTACCCAGGCACTCTACAGATTTATTTCTTTAGTTCTCTATTTGCTGGTATAATTCTGGAATCTAAAACTCAAGGTCCTCGGGGCACCTGGGTGGCTCATTTGGTTAAGCGTCCGACTTCAGCTCAGGTCACAATCTCGCGGTCTGTGAGTTCAAGCCCCGCGTTGCGCTCTGGGCTGATGACTCAGAGCCTGGAGCCTGCTTCGGATTCTGTGTCTCCCTCTCTCTCTGCCCCTCCCCCGTTCATGCTCTGTCTCTCTCTCAAAAATAAATTTAAAAAAGAAAACGCTAAAAAAATTTAAAAAAAATTAAAATAAAATAAAATAAAACTCAAGGTCCTCAAGTCTTACTTCCCTGATAACATTATTGTGTGCATTCTTTAAGAAAGGATTTATATAACTAATTATATTATAATTCCTGATTAATTTTTTTAATTTTTTTAAAAAGTCATTTAAGAAAATGTAGAAAATACAGAAATATTGTAAGGAGAAAGAATTAAAATCATCTGTTGTATTACCTGGATTTAACTATTATTAAGTATTTCTACTTTTTTAATCTTAGTTTTTCTCTGTGAAAGGTGGAATTTTCAGTATTTCCAGCTATAACTAAATGTTTTTCCCTGAATACTCCTATGTAAGCATAGCATAAACATTTGTTGAGTGCTTTTCACCATTGTATGAGGGCTTTCACAAACATAATTTAATTTACTCTCTGCCAGAAAAGTATTACTTCTCTATTCTGAGAAGAGAAAACTAAGGTTAAAGGTTAAAGAAGTTGCTACTAGTTCAAGGATGCATAGCTAGTAAATACTAGAATCAGGATTAAAACTCAGGTCTGCATGTCTAACTACATGTCCACATGCTTCTACTACTGTGTTGCATCTGTTGATTTTGTATCATGAATTATTCTTATTAAAAATGTCTTAAGATATGTTTTGTAATTCTTACCTGAGTTGAAAATTACAATTACAGATATAAGCCTTCCAAAGTCAGCAGCAATCTGTTACACAGCAGCACTATTGAAGACAAGGACTGTTTCAGATAAGTAAGTAATGAAAACTACAGTAATTTAGAAAGACTGCTAAACTCAACATGGGTTTCTCCTGCTGTCTGAAAGTTTACTTTATGCCACCTCGCTTTTACAAGAGACCTGCATTAATATATGTGTTCACTAACCGAAAGAAATCCAAACAGGATTCTCACTTTCATGAAAAGGTAATTGCTTCTTCACTTTATGCCATTCCAGCTTAAGGAAAGGTTTGATAGAAACACTCACAGATAGCAGGGGAAACTGTGTTATGTTTTTCACCACCGACTTTAAACAATGCTTTTTCCTCTCTACTTCCTTTTGAATAACCCTTGATCTTGTGAGGCTTCTTACTAGTGTAGTGGAAAAAGCAAGGTTTTTAGAGCTATACTAAACCTGGATTCCAATTCAAAGTCTACTGCATACCAGCTGTGGAACTTTGGGCATGTTAATCAGTTTGAGTCTCTTCCTCTCTGTAAAGTGAGAATAAAGCATGGGTGTGTGAGGATTGTGTGTGTTAAATGCTTAAAGCAATGCTAGAAAGTACAGAGAGTAGCTATAATGGTACTGATAAGGTGTGTGGTGGGGAAATAGTTTCATACTATCTGTTCTGAGATTATAATTTCAAGTTATTCTGTTTATCTTTATCCTTTGGGCTGCCCTTCATGAATTTCTCTTTATTCCACAGATAAAATTTTCAGAAACCAACCAAATGGCAACCATTTTTTTCACCTTAGATTACTATGCCTTGATATAAATTAGAATGGAATATTACTCTTTCCTCCCAGTGAAAATTTAATAACAATGTACTTCCATTTCATGAGACTCTCTGGATGTCCCTGTGTAGCATTTTATATTTACTGCCTTTCCCAGAGTGTGCCTTCAATGGACTTCGAAGGCTTTCCTTACCTAAATTTGAGGATTTCCATTGCTTATGCTGCTTTTCTTTATATGTTAAACTAAATAAAGGCTTTACTTTCACATTTACTAGTTATTTGGCTTTGTCTTTGGCCATCACCAGAAACCCCTGATTCAGGAAGTTAGATTATGATCAAAATCATGGATTTTTACATTCATTTGTTCATTTTGTGGTTTTCTTATAGATTCTGTCCTGAAACAGCCTCCAGAAGAGGGCTAAGCATGGCAGAAATTAATGCTGTGGAAGCAATTCATAGAGCTGTGGAATTTAATCCTCATGTTCCAAAAGTGAGAAATTTTATGATGAAACTACTACTTTTATTTAAGTTTATCAAATTCATGAAAGTATGTAGACCAAATTTGGGTCTCCGTAATTTGAGTCAGAATTGTTTTAGTCTGTTATATTTTGATAGTCACTATAAGGGGGATGTTAAAAGGCATTTAGCAAGGGGAATAGGAGCAGGAGTTCACTCTAGGCTTTGTAATTGCTTTCAAAATAAAATTTGAAATGTATTCACCTAGCTGTTCCTTTTACTTTAGTTATAGAGTAGAAATAAAATGGCATGGTCTTAATAAAAGATCATTCATTTTTCAGATCATTAAATCAAATTTCCTGTTACTGTAAAAGCTTTTTACTTCTAGACAGATGCCTGGGTTTTTGAACTAGGAATAGACAAAGACTGAAGACAAATAGATTAAAATAATCAATGATAGGAAACAGATGTGGAAGTTCCCAGAAAAACTGCTGAGTTGATGTTTATTTAGTCCCAGATGAAACTATACCCATCTCGTTTGTCTTTATATTATACACCTTGCAGACATACAGATTATTGGTTAATCTTTGTGACTTATCACCCGAGATTAAATTTGGGGTTTTAAAAGCAATGCTCCATGTTAGGAACTATAGAATATTCAAGAATATATGCATCTGTTACCAAATGTAATTATAACTGTTGATTCCAGTATAATGTATGTTAATGGAATTTGGAAGCAAGTAAACATTAAAGAGATTAATCTCTAAAAGATAATCTCCAAGAAATTGAAGTTGTAAGTCTCTTAGAGTAAGTATAGAGTTAAGAAAATTACTGTAATTTAAGAATGACAGTCAACAAATATTCATACCATTCTCTTATTGACACTGGTCCCATAAATTTAAATTTTATTTTTAATTGTATTACATATATATCAAAGTGTAAAAAGCAGAAATGTGGATCTTAATGATTTATTATAAAGCAAATGAGTGAAAACTACCATTGAGGTCAAGAACCACCTTGCCATCCCCCAGAAACTATGCTTCCTTCCCTCCTGCTTAAAGGTAACCACTGTTGTGACATGAATTATGTTCACTTTCTTTTTTTCTTATGTTTTTGGCCTGTACTTTTCATTGTTGGCTTTATAAAATAAGTTAGGAGTGGTCTCTGTGTTTTTAAATTCTCTGGAATAATTTGTGTAAAATTAGAATTATTTCTGTCTTAAATAATCGAGAGAATTTGTTGATAGAGCCATCTGATTCTGGAGTTTCCTTTGTGAGAAGGATTTTCATTACAGATTTCATTAATAGGTGAATTATAAATTTAGTTTCTGTATTTCATAACTATTCAAATTTCCTCATTCTTCTTGTGTTGGTTTTTGTTAAGTTGTATTTTTCTAGGAATTTATTTCATTATAATTTATTGGCATAAAGATTTCATAAAATCCTTTTATTATCTTGTTAATGTTTGCAGGATCAGTTGTGATATCTACTATTTAGTTCTTAACACTGGCTACCATTTTTTTTTCTTGACCAGATTCCCCAGGGATCTATGAATTTTATTAGTCTCTGCAAAGAACCAAGCTCTGGCTTTGACAATCTGCTCTACTGTTTATTTTCTGGTTCATTCATTTTTGCTCTTTATGGCCTTTCTTCAACTTACTTTGGCTCTATTTTATTATTTTTTATTTCCTGTATCTTTTTATATAGGTACTTAAGTTAACTCATTAGTTTCAGTCTTTCTTCTTTCTAATATATTTGTTCAAGTCTAGAAACCTCTAAGTACAATTTTAACTGCATACTATAGTAATATTTTGTGTATAATTTAATTCAACATATTTTCTAATTTCCATCTTGATTTCCTCTTTGATTTAGAGATACATTTATTCCATTTGGCTATTTCTTAATTTCCAAACATGCGAAGATTATCTTTTTATCAATGATTTCTAGCATGATTGCATTATGTCCAGAGAATATACTCTGTATGATTTCACTCCTTTGAAACATTTTTCAGTTCTTGAATTTCTGTTTATTTTTCACATCTCCTTTGCTATTTATAGTTTCTAATTCTCTGCCAAAATTTAAAGTATAGTCTTTTATCTCTGTGAAAATAGTTTAAAGTAGTTATCTTAAAGTCTTTTTCTGATAATCCCCATATCTGGAACTTCTGTGTCTGTTTCTATAATGTGTTTTTTTTTTTTTTCTGCTACATTATGTTCTTCTTGTCTTCTCTTATGCCTGATTTTCTTTGACTATGTATCTGATATTTTACCTGAAAAAATTGTAGAAATAACTTGAAACCTCAGATAATAATATCTTCCTCCAGAGAGTATTTTATTTGCTCTTAGATGCCTAGGAGAAGCAATTAGCAGGACAGAATCACCTTAATTCAGTTTTAGGGATTGATATTTTCTGGTCTACCTAGATGACTAGAAACTGGGCTGTAGCCCGTGAAAGTTTGGGTTTGTATCTGGTTCACCCCTATTCCTAGGATGCAGCCGTTCTGGATGCCAATCCAACCCTGAGAGTTTTACCAGGGCCTTCACTCTTGACATACCTTGAACTCCTGACTTTTGTTCCTTTAGCCTTATAAAACTGGCAGAAAGTTTGAACAGCCTCTTTGCCATCTTGTCCAAAATTGGCAAATGTCTCTATGGTAAAAGAAGCCCCAAATGTGGTTTACTTCTCCAATTTTTGCCTTCTTTAGACTGTGGGCTGCTAATTCCTTACCCTTTGTGAATTCTCTGATGCATTTGATTGGATTTTTAAAAATATTTTGTTCAGCTTTTCTAGTTGTCTGAGAGGGTTGATTTGAATTACCCAGTGTTCCATTACTGGAAGCAGAGGTCTGAAAATAACTCCAAATGAAATGCTCTGTTCTCTCATGCTGCAGAGTGGTTAAGAGCATGGATTCTGCAACTAAACTGCCTACGTTTGAATTCTGGCTCCACTACTTCCTAGCTGTATAACCTTGGACAAGTTACTCAGCTTCTCTCGAGTGACCTCATGTGTAAAATGGGAATAATATTTCTTATCCCTCAGAGTTATTAATTGAGATTAGATGAGTTCATATCCTTCAAGAGCTTAGAAGAAGGCCTGACACACAGTAAACGTTTCAGAAGTGATTTGTATCATTATTATCCAGGATGGGATGGAAATCTTCCTGTGTGAGAAGATAAGCAATTGTTATTAACCGAACTATTCAAATTAAATACATCACTAAGATGTCTAAAAATTTTATTTAATTCTCACTAAGAATAACAAAATATGGACCATGTATACCCTGTAGTTGTGGACTTGGTTTCTGTTTCACAAATCCTCTCATACAAAGTGTATTCTCAGCAGTAACAATTCTGATGATGTGCATTGTGCATTGGTCTTCAAAACTACTGTTGGAGGCACTTGGGTACAAGGGAGGGTAGTAGAAATCCTAGGCATTGCCCTAATTAAATTAAATTGTTGGATAGATAATAAATCCAGATTGAATCTGCTCTAGATAATCTATAATGCTTTTAGGGGATACTTTTTTTTTTTATCTTGAACACACACACAAGAAATTAAAGAAGACCTAAATAAATGGAGATATGTTCCATGTTTATGGATTAGAAGACTCAGTATTGTTAAGACCACAGTTGTCTCCAAATCGTTCTATGGATTCAATCTAATTCCTATTAAAATCTTATCAGGCTTGTTTGTAGAAATTCACAAACTCATCCTAAAATTGATATGAAAATTCAAAAGACCTAAAATAGCCAAAACAATTTTGAGAAAGGAGAAAAAAGTTGGAGTTCACCCAAATTTACCCAATTTTAAGACATTCAAAAAAATTTTTTAATGTTTATTTATTTCTGAGAGAGAGACAGAGCACGAGCAGGGGAGGGGCAGAGAGAGAGGGAGACACAGAATCGGAAGCAGGCTCCAGGCTCTGAGCTGTCAGCACAGAGCCAGAGGCAGGGCTTGAACTCGTGAGCTGTGAGATCATGACCTGAGCTGAAGTTGGACGCCCAACCCAGGTACCCCAATTTTAAGACATTTTTAAAGCTACAGTAATTAAAATAGTATAATATTGGCATAAATATTGAAATGTAGATCAATAGAAGACAATAGAGAATCCTGAAACAAACTCACATAATGATCAGTTGATTTTCAACGAGAGTTCCCAAGCAATTCAGTGGGAAAGGATAGTATTTTCTATGGTGCTGGAACAATCAATATGGAGAAAAAAAAGGACCCAGACCCTTCCTTCATACCAAATATAAAAAGGAACTCAATATGGATCATAGATCTAAATATAAGAGGTAAAATTATAAAACTTCGTGCTTTGTGACCTCAGGTTAGGCAAAGATTTCTTCAAAATCATGCTCCATAAAAGAAAAAATTGATAAATTGGACTTCTTAAAACATTTGCTCTTCAAAAGACATCATTAAGAAAATGGAAAGCCAAAGACTGGGGGAAAACATTTGCAAGTCGTATACTGTTGAAGTTCTGTATCCAGAACTCAGAAAGAACTCTTACAACTCAATAAGAGGACAAAAAACTTATTTAAAACATGAGTAAAGGGAAAAAAAATGGGTAAAGGATTGAATAGTCACTTCACCAAAGAAGATATATGTATAGCTAATAATCACATCAGAAGATAGCATCATGAGTCATTGGGGAAATGCAAATTAAAAGCACAATATGGTACTACTTTATACCCACTCAAATGGCTATACTCACAAAGACCAACAAAATCAGCTGTTGGCAAGAATATGGAGAAACTGTGTACATTCCTGCTAGGTATATAAAATAGTATAGCTACTTTGGAAACAATTTTGCAGTTAAACATACACTTGCCATATGACCCATCCATTTCATTCCTAGGTATCTACCCAAGAGAAAGGAAAACCTACGTCTACACAAAGACTTGTGTGCAAGTGTTAATCGTAGTATTATGCACAATAGCCAAAAACATGAAACAGTCAAACACAAGTAAATGAACAAGTAAATTGTAGTATCTCCATGTAATGGAACACTTCTTAGTACTAAAAAGGAGCAAACTATAAGTACATATAACAACATAGATGGACCTCAAGTGTTTCATGCTAAGTGAAAGAAACCAGACAGAAAAGACAACATATATGATTTCATTAATATGAAATTTCTCAAGCAGGGAAGACTGTAGACAGAAAAGCAGATCAGTGTTTCCCTGGAGCTGAAGTAGAAGTGTGGATTGACTGCACACAGACATGAGGAAACTTTTGGTGGTGATGATTGCACAACCATACAAAGTTACTGAAAATCTTTGAACTGTGTACTTACAATGATGAATTTTGTGTCTCAATAAAACTACAATGTATAACTTACATATAACCATATTCAACTAGTATAT
Organism: Acinonyx jubatus; assembly: GCF_027475565.1. Classification (NCBI taxonomy): domain Eukaryota; kingdom Metazoa; phylum Chordata; class Mammalia; order Carnivora; family Felidae; genus Acinonyx; species Acinonyx jubatus. Next base: position 94,570,608 of record NC_069381.1, on the reverse strand, counting down.
ATTGTGTATATACTTTAACCTTTAAAAAATTTTTTTCAATGTTTATTTATTTTTGAGAGAGAGAAAGAGAGAAACAGAGTGCAAGTGGGGAAGGGATAGAGAGGGAGACACAGAACCTGAAGCAGGCTCCAGGCTCTGAGCTGTCAGCACAGACCCCGACGTGGGGCTTGAACTTATGAATGACAAGATCCTGACCCGAGCTGAAGTCAGCTGCTTAACCGACTGATGCCCCTATACTTTAACATTAAGTCATTTTTATCTGTAGGTAGAAATTTACATATGTCCCCTCAACTAAATGCCAAAGCCAACTCTATCAAAATATCCAACTATCTCATGGTTCAGGAGTTCGAGCCCCGCATCAGGCTGTGTGCTGACATTGTGGAACCTCCTTGAGATTCTCTCTCTCTCTCTCTCTCTCTCTCTCTCTCTCTCTCTCTCTCTCATACCCCTCCCCTGCTCGCACTGTCCTGTCTCTCTCAAAATAAATAAATAAATGGGGCGCCTGGGTGGCTCAGTCCGTTAGGTGCCCGACTTCAGCTCAGGTCATGATCTCATGGGTCGTGAGTTCGAGCCCCACACCGGGCTCTGTGCTGACAGCTCAGAGCCTGGAGCCTGCTTCGGATTCTGTGTCTCCCTCTCTCTCTGCCCTTCCCCCACTCACACTCTGTCTCCCTCCATCTCTCAAAAATGAATAAACGTTAAAAATTTTTTAAAAATAAATAAACTTAAAAAAAAATCCACCTAAGTAGAGTGGTGCTATAACCTTACATTACTGTTTGTGGATATACACTTTAACCTGGATATTTTCAAACAGGATAATTATTATTATTTTTTTAGAGAAATTTTAAGGTCCAACAACTTGGATAATATCCCACTTAAATAACATTAGTATTATATGAACTAGAAGAGCTCTGGTATTTAAGGCTGTTTTTGTGAGGGATTTACAAGTTATGAAGTATGTACAGATTCAGATTTTCTTCCACCCCCACTTATGCTCTCTATCCCTGCCTCTCAGCCTGAAGCCAAGAAAAAATAAAGGCTTTAGAAATTTTCTTCCTCGGGGTGCCTGGGTGGCTCGGTCAGTTAAGCGTTGGACTTTGGCTCAGGTCATGATCTCACGGTCCGTGAGTTCAAGCCCCGCGTCGGGCTCTGTGCTGACAGCTCAGAGCCTGGAGTCTGTTTCAGATTCTGTGTCTCCCTCTCTCTGACCTTCCCCCGTTCATGCTCTGTCTCTCTCTGTCTCAAAAAAATAAATAAACATTAAAAAAAATTTTTTTTTCATTTTCTTCCTCAAACTTAAGCTGTGGGTTGTAATAACTTATTTACCCTAATGAACAATGACCTGTAAGTAACTAAGTTAATTAATTAATTAATTAATCTTTTATTCTTAAAAATTTGTTATGCAAATTTGCCAAATGTTATATGACTTTTACCAGTAAGATGACATAGGATGAAGCTGTTTTAGCAGGAAAGATTTTTGGGCAACTTTCCACAGAACTACAACAGAAATGACTATAGGTCTCGGACTGTGCAGTTTGTTAAAGCTGGAAACTATTAGAAACGCAGTAGAAAGAGATCACATAAATCTCTTCAGGCTATGCATTTGCTTTAGATATCTCATTAATATTGATTGTACAGATTTTTTTAATCTACTGAATGAATTTCTGTGTACAGTAACTATGATAGTAATAGCAAAAAATTAAAACAATGTGTTTTCATGGTTTTTGACTTGTTCTTTATTACTTAGCTATGGTTTTGGTTCAAAATTTTTTTTAGTTACCAAACAAGAAAAAGATTGTGTATCTTTCAGCTACTATAGAAATTGTCAAGGGCACTCGGGTGGCTCAGTCAGTGAAGTGTCTGACTTCAGCTCAGGTTATGATTTCATGGTCTGTGAGTTCAAGCCCTGTGTCGGGCTCTGTGCTAACAGCTTAGAGCCTGGAGTCTGCTTCGGTTTCTTTGTCTCCCTCTCTCTCTCTTTTCCTCCCTACCTTGCACTCTGTGTCTTTCTCTCTCTCTCAAAAAATAAATAAACATTAAAAAAAAGAAAAAAGAAAATGTCAGGCTTTTTTTTCTTTTTTTAAGGATGGAACATGTTTCATACCTTCTGATTATTCATGATAGCCCCAAACTGGAAACAACCCAGATGTGCATTAACAAGTAAATGGACAAATTGTGATATATTTATTCACTGGGGTACTTTTCAGCAACAAAAAGAAAGAACTGATACAAGTAAACTATGGATAAACTCAAGAATATAATGTGTACAAAAGAGTACATACTGAATGATTCCACTTATGTGGTGTCGAAATATGATCTGGGCTGGTAGATATTAGAACAGTTGTTGCTTCAGGTAGTCAAGGTAGGGAATTAACTGGAAAGGAGAACTTTCTGGGGTGATGGAAATGTTCTGTGTCTTCATTGGTGTGTGGCTTGTCTACATTTGTCAAAACTCATCAAATTGCATGCTTAAGATACGTGCATTTTACGGTACATCAGTAAAGGTAAAAGAATCTGACTCAGCATGGAAAGCACTGTCAAAGTATGCCTTCTGATTAAATGCGCTGATATATATGAAGCACTTAACACAATGTCTGAGTGTCAGGCAACAGTACTGATCATGGTGATTATTGCTTTATTACACCTCCATTACCATTTTTGCTTCCTGTTTAAGCTGTTCTCTATGAACTCTTTTTCTTAGGAGTATTACTTTAGTGCTCATGGCCTTAGCATGTGTCAGATTTGGGGATTCTTTTGTTGAGATGAGGTAAAAGTGAAGATATTGAGACAGCATTTAACTAATTTGAATTAGTTAATACCCTGAAGATAATTTGCGTCTTGTAGTAGAAGCTCTTGGGGGAAGAGAACATTTAAAAACAAAACAATAACAATTTGAGTACATGTTTCAGAATATGTTATCTGTAGCTTTGAAAAGTTATTAGTTCTTATTTTATAACAAAAGCTGTTTTGTGTTTTCAAGAAACCAGACCATGCCTGGAGGCTTCTTTAAGTGCAAGGGGAATTTTAAAAATAAATTGATACAGAAAAGGTAAAATTCATTTTGGTTGATCAGAAATTGAAGCATGTAGGATGTTCTGAGTCCCATCCACTAATAGAAGATACCAGCTCTTTAGCAGCAAGCTCACATTTCTTTTTTCTTTTTTCTTCTTCTCCTCCTCCTCTTTCTTCTCCTCCTCTTCCTTCTCCTCCTGCTTCTTCTTTTTAATTTGATAGAGCATGAACAGGGGAGAGGGACAGAGGGAGGGAGGGAGTGAGAGAGAGAGAGAAGGAGAGAGAATCTCAAGCAGGCTCCATGCTCAGGGTGAAGTGTGATGTGGGGCTCAATCCCATGAAGCTGGGATCAGGACCTGAGCTGAAATCAAGAGTCGGACGCTCAGCCAACTGAGCCACCCAGGCGCCCCTCAAGCTTACATTTCATTGGTCAGATTACCTATATTATAGCAGCATATACAAAAGATGAGAGGGAAATAGGCACTTGATTGAGACTGAGTGGCATAGCGGTAGTAAAGGGAGAAATGGGGAAGTGGTGTTGAAGTCCATGACCCAAAGTTAGGGCACAGTGAAGGCTTTGCCTTTCTGTTATGTTATGGTGTGGTCTAGGTGGAAGAGTTGATCTAGAAAACACTTCTCTCTTGAGGTACTGCTCTGTAGGATGATGTGGAAAGAAGTTTTCCTGTGGCAAATGCCCTCTCTAGTCTCCCTTCCCTCTCCTTGCAATAGAATATTACTTTCCCTTTGCTCCTGAGACTGCTAGGAGTGTTATATTTTCTTTCAGTTTATTCATACAGCTGTTCTGTTTACTTTCTATCTGGGAACTGTCTTTAGTCTTCCCCCAATACACATCAATGTGGACTCTTTGCATTCAGCCTGCCTGTCCAATCTCATAGAATGTGCACTGAGAAAACTAATTGCAGAGATAAATTGGTTCTTGATGTGCATGACTGATCAAGAGCAAAGTACCTTAATTTCAGATGCCTTCAGAGAGATTTTTCTTTAACCTCTGCTTTTAAGAAGAAGATTATAAAGCATTATCATTACTTCAGGTCAGAATTATATTGCTTTTGGTCAAAAGCTGTTGTAAGATTTACAAAGTAATAGAAACAAAGTAATCTAAAGATAAATTATAAAGATCAAAGCAATTCAAAGTTAAAGTGAATTTGAGTGTAAGCATAGGTATGGTTTTAGATTTAAAAAAATACATTATTATGTCTTTTTTAAACTATTTATAGCTATTTATAAGCTATTTTCCAAAGTAGCTTTAATTTTTTATTTTTATTTTTAGGAAAAAGCAAGAGACTTGAATAGTCATCTGAGTATATTGTCAATAGTTGAATACAAATTGTTCCTACAATTTCTGATTTGTTCCAGATAGAACAGTAAGGTGACTCCGAGGTAATATGGAAGGTCCTGCAGCATAGTATAGTGGGTACCGGCCTTGGTTTATGTCTTTTATTATATTTTATTTGCTGATAATTTCCAAACCTGTATCTTATAAATCTGGCTTCCTTCCTTGTCTATAAACTTGTGTTTCTATCTGGTTGTGGAAATTTTTACCTGGATATCTGGTTGGTACCTCAGCCTCTTCAATATGTCTCAAACTGAATTTTTAAATTTTTATTTATAAGTTTCTTCTCCAACTTGCCTGTCCTAACTTATTATTATAATTTGGTTTATGGCTTCATTATCATCTTCTCATCATTAATCTTTACTTCTGCCCTTTCCAAATTACTAACTCATATTATAACCTTTGAAATGTCTTTCAGATCTAGTCACCTACTCCATTCCCTTTGTCACTGACCAGTGTTTGTCTTCACTACCTGTTCTTTAAAACATTATCATTGTTGTCATAAAAGTAACGAGTGCTTTTTAAAAAAGAAATCAGACCCTTTAGCAGTTTATAGAATAAAAAGTCCTGTTCTTTCTCTCCCAATTCTACTTCTCTCACGCAACCACTGTTTCTGTTTGGTTCTGTGATGGCCAGACATATTATATGCATTTCTTTATTTTTGAGAGAGAGTGCAAGTAGGGGAGGGACAGAAAGAGAGGGGGGAACAGAGAATCTGAAGTGGGCTCTACACTGACCGTGTGCAAGCCTGATGCAGTGCTCGAACTCAGCCCGATGCAGGGCTTGAACTCAGGAACCATGAGATCATGACCTGAGCCCACGTTAGATGTTCAGCCAACTGAGCCACGCAGGTGCCCTTTCTATGCATTTCTAAACACACACATAAAGATATAGAAATTATTTCAAATAGTTTCCATCTTTTACTTGGATGATTAAAACATACTTCTTACTGGTTTCCCTGCTATAAACCCATCTCCACTCTGGCCATTGCCATAGTTATCTACCTAAATAGCAAAACTTGCTCTGCTTGAAGAGCCCTTCTTATTCCCTATCATCTCTCAGATAAGGACCAATCCCTTAGTATTGCATATACAGAAGCCTTTCCCAGTCTGGGCCGGATATCTGTCTCCAACATTACTCCTTGCTACTTCTGCTTTGCTCCTTATGTTGTTATTCCTGAGATTGGTCATGTCTCATCATGTCTCCCTACCTTTGTATATATGCTCAGTCTCTTCTCTACATGGCAACTTTCTACTCATTCTTCAGGATTCTGCTCATCTGTTGCCTCCTGTATAGAAGTATCTTTTATCATTTTTCCTAAGCAGAGATAATGACTCTCTTTTCTCTGTTCCTTCAATGCTTTAATCATGTCTTGGGTTTTGTTTTGCTTGTTTTTTGGTCTATTTGTATGTCTCTTCCTTAGTTCCCTATGAGCTTTTTAAAAAGCAGAATTCTTGTTTTACCATTTTATGTCTGAAATGCTGCTTAGAACATAACGGACATGCAGTAAATGTTTGGTAAGTAGACATGTCTGTGTTTTAGACCTACATTGCTATAAAGACCTGTCTAAGTTAAAGAAAGTGAAATTTTAGATCCCATCATTTTTTGGAATTTTTAAGCCATTTTACTTAATATTTTTATAAGCTTTGCTTAATGTTATTATTTTTGACCTTTTAAGAATGGTAGTACAATTTCAGCATGACCTTATTTCTTAACTTATAAAATAACTCAGTTTTTAATGGAATACTATACAACAATTAAAAATAATGAGATCTGTTAGAGACAGGATGAGATGTAAAGATGTATTGTGAAGTAAAAAGTGAGTTATATAAAAGTTTGATCCTGTTTTTAAGGATATTATGCTTAAAGAAATACAGACAAATATAACTTGGATTACCTTTTTTCTTTACTCTTTTATCCTCCAATTTATTAATATATTATTTCTCCTATGTAACTCTGCAATGTTTGAACTTTAGAACACTAAGCATGTACTTTCAGAAGCATAAAAAAAGACCAACACCAAACCAAACCAACCACTCTTCAGTTTTCAACCTCTCCTATTTTTATTCATGGAAAAGTAAAGTCTAGGTAGAAGTTTGTTTTGTTTTGTTTTTAGTTTGCCTAGAGAGTTAAACAATATCTTCAAGTAAAAACTGAAATAAGTATGAGTTTGAAGACATTTTAACTATATATATGAGATCAAGTCAGTCAGTTAGTGTTTAAATGGCTACTTTGGTTAGTGTAGTGTGCTAGGTGCTATAGTAGAATACGAAAGATGTAATTTCCATTGTGTAGTAACTTACAGCTTATACTGGGGGGCAGGAATTCCTGAGTAGCAGTTTGTGAAGGATATAAAATAAGTAATAATCCTTTAACATATTTTAAATATATTTTCCTTAAACTGAAAATTTTCCCTTATATTTTGAGGGTGCAGTTTTAATTCAGTAGTTTATTAGAAACTGAAAAATAAAAATTGCTTTGCCTTAAAGTCAAATTGGAAAGGACCTTTGGTGGTAGGTAAGACATGATAATGAAAAATAAGATAGCAAAAGAGATTTTTTTTCATGATTAAATAGCAAAGATTTTAAAGTATAAACTTAAGTATCATTTCCTAATATATATGCCATATGTGTTTGATTACTATCAGAATTGTCACTTAGATTATTAAACAGTGAAAATACAGATATACAATTGCTGTTCAAGTATTTTCTTAACGTTTTAAATTGATATCTCCTGGATAATTGTTAACTGAATATCTTTTGCTTACCACTTGCTATGTGACTACCAAGATAGGGTTTAGTGTAAAGCTTTAAAACTTCAGGGTTCTAAAACTCATTGAAAATAATTTGGGATATTTTATCTCCTCTACCTGTGAAATGAAGCGGAGTTTTAATAGAAAGGGCTTGGTTTATTTATTAAAACAGTTTTCTTCTGAAAATGAGATACTCTTTTTATGATGGAGATTCCACTGTGATTGTTGCATTTTTTTTGCTTCCTACTGAAGAAGCTCTTAGCGCACTTGCTAAGAACATAAGGAGTCATGTCAGAGGTCAGCTATTTGAGTCCATTTTCCCACAGCCGCCTGGTGCGAGTGATCTTTTACTGTGTTTTAAAAAAATGGGCAAGGATTAGAGGGGATTAGAAAGAATATTACCCTCCTGAATATAGGCCCAAGGCACTAAGGGGAGAGAACCCAACCAGGCAGCAAATGGGCTTTGCTTGACCAAGACACAACCTCTGCTGCATTCCTTTAAGAAACTGAATGGGAAATGTTAAGTCCCCAAACTGGATTAGTAAATAATCTCATAGCTTGTGACATCTGCTAAAATAAATTGATGAGCAGACTGCATTCTTACACTTTTAGGAGAGAGCCAGAGACATCAAGATTAAGAGGAGCTTTTTTTCCCCCAGCTTTATTGAGGTATAGGAGTACGAGTAATTAAAGATGGGCATTAAACTTAGTATTGGAAAGGCACATTTCATAAACAAAAAAAATTATTTTAGATATATTGATACAATGTATACATATATGTTGGTTAATAGCCTAAGGCTTAAATTTTGAAGTCACTACACCTTTTTGTTTCTTCCTGCTTGTAGCAGTTTTGAAACATGTTTCACAAATTCAGCTCTTTGTGTTGTTCATCTCCTTAGTTTGTATAACAGCCCAAGTGTGAGAATGTATCATTTATGACACATCTCAGGAGTGTTTCTCTTTTTATAACAGAAAATAATGTGGTTTAGACATTATGACACATAATTTGCTATCAAATTATATAGAACCAAAGAGGTTGTTTCGAACTGTTTTAGTTGGGGAAGTATACTCTGGTCTTAGTCTTTGGAGGAAGTATTTAGCTAACTAAGTATTTTTGAAGGTTTTGTTTTAAGTTGACCACTTTAATAGTAAAGATGATAAACAGATGGTTAAGTTTGCACCTTTATGTAATTAGTACATTTGATTATACTGCTTTTGTTGTGGATTGCAATATTAAGGCAAGTATTTTCTTTAAGAATTTAAGGTAGCATTTAATTTTCATGTGTGAATAAGAACTGATAGGTTATAACTTCTTTAATAGGCACATCCACTAATTCCTTAAATGTGTCTTGCACTGTACTTTCTTGGCCTTGTTCAGGTTGGCCTGTACTCCAACCCCTGTGTTTTCCCACCCCACTGCCCAATCTGTTCATCCATATTTTACTTGTCTTTATCTATAAGCTCAAATCCCAAATGCCATCAAGTGGTTTATTTTCACCACCTAAATCATAACCAATACCTCCTAAACATAGAGTTATCGTATGATCCAGCACTTTCACTGCTAGGTATATACCCAAGAGAGGTGAAAACTTCTGTTCACACAAAACCTTGTATGTGAATGTTTACTGCAGCATTATTCGTAATAGCCAAAAGGTGAAAACAACCAAATGTCCATCAAATAATGAATGGATAAACAAGTGTGGTATATCCATATAATGGAATATTATTCAGCTGCAAAAAGGAATGAGGTACTGGTATATGATACGACATGGATGTACCATGAAAACATTATACTAAGTGAAATAAACCAATTGCAATAGACCATATATTATGCAATTCTTTTTGTATGAAATAACCAGAACAGGCAAATGTATAGAGATTCAAAACAGATTAATGATTGCTTGATTAGAGGGTAATAAGAGGATGTGGATTCTTTTTGAAGTGATGAAAATGTTCTAAAATTGTGGTAATGGTTATATATATCTGTGAATATACTAAAAACCATTGAGTTGTACACTTTAAATGGGTGAAGTGTAAAGTATGTAAATTATGTCTCAATAAAGCTGTTAAAGAAAAACTAAATAACATGAATACCTTTAATCCAAATTCCTGTATACACTGTTTATATCTCTAATAAAGCATAGTCTTGTTATAATTATTAACTTAAAAAAAATCTGTCTTTCTCATTACATTAGGAAGTTCCAGAGAATATAGTGTTTCCTAATAGATATAGTACTTGCACTCAGTAAATATTAATTTAATTGAACTTATTCACAATTAAGTTCCTCACTTGTAAAATGGGAATAAGAGAAAAAAGAATTCAATGTCACCACAAAATGTTTCCAAAATTGTATTTTATCATTTTTATACTTAATTTTCTTTTGGAAAAATAGATACTTGCTTTCACATTATTTCCTCAGCTTGAGTTCTATTTGTATTTAGCAAGGTCATACATAAGCCATTTATCTCCTTATTTCTGCCTTTAGGGATATTCCGATTTTTGGAATTTGCATATACAAGCATTTTTTATACACATACTATCAGTATGACCCTCTTGTCATCTCACTAGCTTAATGTGTGTTTTTTTTAATCAAATGGACTTTATAAAATTTGAGTCTACATTTTTTGTTTGAATGTAACATAATTTAATTTTTCTCTTTTCTGTGGTGTGTTTCTCTGTGTGTCATTTTTCTAGTATTTACTAGAGATGAAGAGTCTAATTTTACCTCCAGAACACATTCTGAAACGAGGTGATAGTGAAGCAATTGCCTATGCTTTCTTCCATCTTCAGCATTGGAAGAGAATAGAAGGTGCTCTGAATCTGTTACAGTGTACGTGGGAAGGCAGTAAGTATTCTCCAAATGTCCCACTAATCTCTCAACTATTCATTGCATCCACAGGCAGCCCTTTTAAATGAGATTTCTGAGTTTCTGTAAGGATTGGTTTCAAAGTGAACTCAGAGGTGTTTATTTGGTTTATTTGTAGGAGAAATGCATAATGTACTTATACTGATGCCATATTTAGGAAAAGCAGAATGAGAAGCCGTTATGGTATTCTGTCATATGTTCACTTAAATTACATATTTGTAAGGAAAGAAAATGAAAACTTACATCCCTTGGTTTATAAGCTTTTTAATGTGGTTGAGTTATTGTTCTAATATTTTTTAAGTTAGACTTTTATTTTCAGATGTATACATCATGAAACTATTTTCCTCACAACTAATATCAAATCTATTCTTTTTTTTCAATCTATTCTTTTTATTGTGGTAAAGTACACATAACATAGAAGTTACTGTTTTAACCATTTTATTTTTTTAATTTTAAAAAATTTTTAAAGATTTTATTTTATTTTTAAGCTCATTTATTTATTTTGAGAGAGAGAGAGTGAGTGGGATAGGGACAGAGAGAGGAGAGAGAATTCCAAGCAGGCTCCTCACTGTTAGTGCAGAGCCTGATGTGGGGCTCAAATTCACAAACCGTGAGATCATGACCTGAACCAAAATCAAGAGTCAGATGCTTAACCGACTGAGCCACCCAGATGCCCCAAGATTTTATTCTTTTTTTTTTTTTTTTTAATGTTTATTTATTTTTGAGACAGAGAGAGACAGAGCACGAACAGGGTAGGGTCAGAGAGAGGGAGACACAGAATCCGAAGCAGGTTCCAGGCTGTCAGCACAGAGCCTGATGCAGGGCTCGAACTCATGGACTGTGAGATCATGACCTGAGCCGAAGTCGGACGCTCAACCGACTGAGCCACCCAGGCGCCCCCCCCGCAAGATTTTTCTTAATTAATCTCTACACCCAGCATGGGGCTCAAACATACAACCCCGAAATCAAGAATCACATGCTCCACCCACTGAACCAGCCAGGTGCCCCCATTTTAGCCATTTTAAAATGTATAGTTCAGTGACATTATATACATTCACATTGTTGTGCAACCATTACCATCTTCTATTCCCAGAGCATTTTCATCATCCCAGACTGAAATTCTGTACCCATTAGATAATGACTCCCCATTCTTCCTTCCTCTCCAGCCCTTGGTAACTATTCTGCTTTCTGTCTCTATAAGTTTGACTAGTCTAGGTATCTTCTGTAGTGAAATTGTACAATCTTTGTCTCATTAAATCAGGCTTACCTCACTGAGTATAATGTTGCAGCATGTGTCAAAAAATCATTACTTCTTAGGGCTGAGTAATCTTCCATTGTATATATACACCATACTTTGTTTATATAGTCATCTGTCAGTGGATATTTGGGTTGTTTCCACCTTTTGGCTATTATGAATAATGCTGCTATGAACATGGGTATACGAATATCTGTTTAAGTTCCTACTTTCAGTTTTTTTGGGTGTATACCTGGAAGTGGAACTGGTAGATTATATAATTCTATGTTCAATGTTTTGAGGAACTATCATACTATTTTCTATGGCAGCTACAACCATTTACATTCCGCCAGCAATGCACAGGTTTTCACTTTCCCTATATCCTTGTCAACACTTGCCTTTTTTTTTTAATAGCCACACTGATGGGTGTGAAGTGGTGTATCATTGTGGTTTTGATTTGTATTTTCCTTATAATTAGTGCTGTTGAACTTTTTTTAATGTGCTAATTGGCCATTTGTATATCTTCTTTGGAGAACTAGGTTGTTTTTCAATTAACTACCAGATCTCTTATTTGTAACTTCTTAAAATCATTTAGAAAATGAAAAAGCTTGATCAAAATGTTTTATCAGTTGAATTTTTATAATAATTGTCTTGGAAAATGCATTTCTGCTACCATTAAAAATTCAAAAATAAATTCAATACTCATTAACTAGAGTTGGTTGATCCCCCTCAGTTCCCAAACTTTGCACTGAGGCACCTTGGGGCGTTGCGGCAAATTCATAAGAGTGCCATGGCATATTTAAAAATTTCAGTGGAAACAACAGTAATACTCTATATGTGTCAGGCATCATTGTTAGTTCCATGTAGTTCAAGGTTTCACCATTAGGTGGCTCTCCATTGTCTCTTTCTTTTGATGTTGTCAAAGCTTTGCAAAGCTCGGTTTTTTATTAGCTGCTGTGATTAAAAGAAGTACCACACACACACACACACACACACACACACACACAAATCAGTGTGGAACAGGAAATGACGATGGCAGTGTCCAATCTGACTCCAAGGTTTGAAAAGGTATGCAGCGCCCAACAGGTACATACATCCCACTAGTAAGAAAAGATGGTTGTTTAAAAATGAAATAATTGGGGGCACCTGGCTGGCCCAGTGAGTAGAGCATGTGACTCTTGATCTTGGGATTGTAGTTTCAAGCCCCACATGGGGGTAGAGATTACTTTAAAAAATTAAAATATTAAAAAAAAATGAAATAATTATTTTTTCCTTTAAGTTGTTGCTTTTTGTTTTTTTTTTTTTTTAAATTCACTGCTAAGTTGTTAGCACACAAACCTTTAAAGTTGTTTGGATCCACTACTTAAGTGGAATTGTTATATTTCTTTCAGCCTAGGAGCATCATAAAAAATTACTGAGACATGAAGGGCACCATGTATCCTTGAGGCAAAGAGAATTTGGGAATCTATGCATTAACTACTTGCTAAGAGTCAGACACTATGCTTACCTCTGACAATATGCAGATTAATGAAATTGGGACTAATAAAACTGAGGAGCAGAATGTCTTTGTGTCATTAGGCTTCTTTTTGCTGTCTCTCTAGTAGTCTAGAAGCTCCTCAAAGCCTGGTACTCTATCTCATTGATCCTGTATGTGTCTTCAGTGCCTAATGGTCTGCCTGGCACATAAGAGGTTTTCAATAAGGATGTGACTTACACTGAATTTCATAAATAGTCTTCTTTATGAATGATTTTTCTAGTGTTACCACTGATTTGCTTTGTGACTTTGGACAAATCCCCACTTTTTATTGTGGCAGAACAAAATTCATATTTTGACAAAAGTTTTTTTAAATGTTTATTTATTTATTTTGAGAGAGAGAGACAGAGTGTGAGCAGGGGAGGGGCAGCGAGAGAGGGAGAGAGAATGCCAAGCAGGCTCCATGCTGTCAGCACAGAGTCCGATACCGGGTTTGATCCTGGTATCTCACGAACTGTGAGATTGTGACCTCAGCTGAAATTAAGAGTCGGACACTTAACCAGCTGAGCCACCTATGCACCCCTTGACAAAAGTTTATAGAGCTAAGCACTGAAGGAAAAACAAAACTTAATCACAGTTTTGATGAATACTTAGCTAGTTAAGTAGGTAAACAAAGATTCCTCCTTTAAGAAGTCTTCAAGAGTTGGTGATAATCTAGATCAGGGCTAGGTAAATTTTTTCTGTAAAAAGGCAGATGGTAAATCTTTAGTCTTTGTGAGCCATAATCTCTGTTACAGCTACCCAACTCTTGTAGCATGAAAGCAGCCTAACATAATATATAAATGAACAAGCAGTTTTAACATCTGTATTCTAACAAAATTTTATTTGCAAACATAAATAGTGGTCCAGATCTGGCCAAAGGGCCATACTTTGGTGACCTCAGAACTAAATTAAATTCTGCTTGTAGAAAACTTTGGTGACATCTAACACATGAAGTTAGTACCCATTGGGAACTCTTTCTGGGTTGCCAACAGTCATGGTAACAACAGTGATACATGTTGCAATTTTATGAAGGTTCCTGGAAGAAAAGGAAGTTATACCCACAGAGTTAAGTCTGTTGTGTTTGTAGTGAGGAGACAGAGGTAAGAAGGACTCAGCAACCTTGTTATCCACTACTCCCTTCATGCTCTGAATAAATCTTATTCTTCCCCTTATTCCTTCTTTTGCTTCCTTTGTGTCTTTCATCTAAAAGATATCTCTAAAGCAATTAATAAATGCTGTATGAAAATTTTGTAAAAATATGTCTCCGCAGTAGCTTTGATTTGTAGTATGGGATGAAAGTGAGTCTGAATTAAATGTCAAACTATATATTTTTTTTCCTCAGCTTTTAGAATGATTCCATACCCTTTAGAGAAAGGCCATCTATTTTACCCTTATCCCAGCTGCACAGAGACTGCTGATAGAGAGCTATTACCTAGTAAGTAAATATTCTAGTTTTCCTAAACTTAAAAGTAGTTGTGAGATTGTTTTTCATAGTATTTTCTCATGATAAAAGTGCCTTTGGTTGAAATTCAGGATACTGTTTAAAATACTATTTTAGCCATTTCTTAGATATAGTTGCAAAATTCAGTTCATTCCCATGTATTTTGGGGGTAAAATTCTGTGTTAGATGTGATAAAGAACACAAAAATTGAAGATATTTAAAAGAACAGTCAACTAATAAGCATTTAAAGAAGAAATAATACCATTCATTCACAAACTCTTTTCAGAAAATAAAGGAGGAGGGAACACTGCTCAGCTTATTCTGCGAGACCAGTATGACCCTGATACCAAAACCAAAGACATTACAAGAAAAGAAAACTATAGAACAATATCCCTCACGAATACAGATACAAACATGTTCAACAAATATTAGCAAACTGAATCCAGCCACATATAAAAAGGATTATACTCCATGACCAAGTGGGATTTACCTCACAAATGCAAGTGGTTTAACATTTGAAAAGGCAATGCATCATGTTATTAGAATAAATGACAGTGGATACAGAGAAAGGGTCTGATAAAAATCCAATGCCCATTCATGATAAAAATTTTGAAAAAATTAGGAATAAAAGAGAATTTCCTCAACCTGATAAAGAGCATCTACAAAAACCCCACAACTGACATCATACTTAAGTGGTGAAAGACTGAATGCTTTCTCCCTAAGTTAGGAATAAGGCAAGGATGTCTGCCCCTCCCACTTCTCTTCAGCATTGTACTAGGGGTCCTAGTCAGTGCAATCAAGCAAGAAAAATAAATAAAAGGCATTCATATTGGAAAGGAAGAAGAAAAACAATCTTTATTCATAGATGACATCATCATCTATGTAGGAAATCCTAAGAAATTCATAAAAATACTATTAGAACTAATAAGTTCAGCAAAGTTGCAGGATATAATATCAGAATATAAAACTCAGTTGCATATTTAAATACTGGCAGTGAATAAGCAATCCAGAAATGAAATTTAGAAAACATTTCTAATCATAGTGGCATCAAAAAGAAGAAACAATTTAGGAATAATTTGATGAAAGAAGTGCAAAGCTTGTATACTAAAAAAAAACCTACATAATTTGCTGAGAGAAATTAAAGACAAATCTAAGTAAATGGAGAGGCGTTCCATGTTTATTGATTGGAAGACTCGATATTATTTATATGACAGTTCTCTCCAAATTGATCTATAGATTCAATACAATCCCTATCAAAATTCCAGGAGAGATTTTTGCAGAAATTGACAAGCTGATCCCAAAATTTATATGGGAAGGTAAAAGACTCAGAATTGTCAAAACAGTCTTTACAAAGAATGAAATTGGAGAGACTACACTTTGCAGTTTTAAGAAGAGCAGTCATAGACTTAGGAAGAGAACCAGAAATATGTAGGGTTATGATTGCTGAAAGTCCCACTGAGTCCCTGCTTTCAGGAAGCCAAACTTCTCAAAAGAATGGTCTATATTCATTTGTCCGAGTTGCACTTTTTTTCTGTGAACTGGTAAATTTCTGTTTAACTTTTCTTTTTATGATTTAACCAGTAAATAAGCATGCTGAAGAGTGTAAACACTAGCACCATGTTTCCTTATGTGATATAAACCTGTGCCATAGTTTTTACAGATCTGGGGCTGTTAGAGCTCAAGTCTAACGAGGAAAGTTGCAGTTTTACAAACGCCAAATTTAGGGAACTGAAAAGTTCAAACAAATAGATGAAAATTTAGGAGAGATTATGGAAGTTGAGTATGCTGATATTTTTCTCCCAGGGTCTTTTATTTTCTTCCGTCCTCTGAGATAATTTACCTGTCTTTTCTTTGAACTCTCAAAGTATTTTGTGAACTTCTTAACCTCCCCCTTCTAGATTGTAAACTTGAAGGCCAGGATTCTCTTTATCATCTCTTTGGGTATTTCTATAATGTTCATCGTGAAAATTGTGTAAATATTTTAATTAGTCAAATTTGTTAATGCATTCTTATAAACATGCTAAGTATATTGTAAGCACTCAACAAAAATATTAAATATTAGCACCTTTTCCTCTTTATCCTACTCCAAACTCCTGAACTGCTTACGAGTTAATACAAAGACTGATAAACAATGTATTAAGTGCTGTGTGTATGGAATAGATTTTAAGGAAGCTGGAATGGGGAGTGCCTATCTCTCTAAGGTCAGGGATGATTCCTAAATCTGACTTGAATGACTTGAAGAATGGTAAATCCAACATACAGCACAAGGAGCAAGTTTGGGAACAGGAGTCGGGAAAGTAAATAAATTCGGGCTTTGAATATGTTGTATGTGTAACCTTTCACCCATGCCCACACACACGTGTGTGTGCATATGGGTATGCATGCTTAAATATCTTATTACATAATCTGTTTCACACACACATTATATATATACACATTATTTATATTTATAAATAATATATGGTTCTAAGATATGTTTATAAGAAATATACATATAATAAATATATATATATTATATAAATAGTAAATGTTGTAAGTATTCTTTAGATAAAAGTAATACAGAGCTGTTTTAAACTTAAAGGGAATTTGTTAGAAGACTGGATTATCTCAAAGAATCCCAAGGCAGCAATTACAGTTGGACCTCAGAAGGGACTAGAACCAGAAACTAGAAGGATATAAAGATTTCCAGGAGTCAGTTATCTGTATATCTTTATCTCAGGCTGCTTTTTTCAGGCTCTCCTATTCTCGCTTTTCTTTTTTTTCCTTCCCCAGTGCCATCTCCTTTTTGTATGAGCTCTCCTTTCTGCTTCTCTCAGTGTGTCTGCTTCATTTTTATATCTTTCTCTTTGTAGTTTGGCTTTCCCTTCTTAGACACTCATGTAGCCAAACTTGATGCCCCTACATCGCTCTAGTTTGCATGTCATCAGTTCAGGCAAATAGTACAGTATGAATAATAACTCAATCCTGCTTGTAAAACTTCTGGGAGACAGAATCAGATGCTGACAGAATCAGAATCCATGTGTCCATTCCTGGTTCATTTAGCTGTGGGCTAGGGACAGGGTCAGGTTGTGTAAACAAAATTGCCAGGGGTTCTGATACCTCTTTCTCTTGACATCTCTCTACCTCACCAAACCAACTTGGTAGTCATCATTTTCTAGCTATGAATGAGATCACTAAGGGAAACTGTAGAGTGAGAAGTAAGCTAAGAGCAGAACCATGGGGGCACAAAAATGTTGAAGGAATGGGTGGCTGATAAGGAGTCTGGAAGATTCAGTGAAGTAGTGGTCAGGGACAGGACAAGAACCAGAACTAGATAGGCTAGGAACTAAGAAGAGGGGAAAAAATCCAAGTGAGGAGGAGTATCTGATACCAAGGAAGGTGATTACTGAGAAGAATCCATTGACTTCAGCAGTTAGAATGTCATTAGTGAGAGAAATTTTATTTTCTTTCCTAGGATGGTGCTGGTAGTAGTTGCTCTTGTTGTTTTCCATTTTAACAGAAATAAGGCAAAAGAATAAATCTTTGATTATGGAACATCAATATGCAAGAGTATATTATATTAGGGTAATACATTTAGCCTAAAATACCCCTCCCCAAAATTATAAAGGTTGCCTGATATAAGGCCAATTTTACATAGTAATATGAATAAAGTCAGGGTTTTTCGCACGTATTGCCAGAGTCCCAGCTTATAAGAACAGAGAGTTTGCTTTTTGGCAGGCCTTTATTATTTCTAGGGTACTTAGACATTTGCAAATTCCAGGAGGTAGGAGAAGAGGGATATGCTGGGGTCTTTGTTTGATTATACTGTTTGTTCTGAGAATATTTGTCTGTGTCTGACTGTGGTAGAATGAACAAATTTTTAATAATGTGGAGTTCTAATACCCAGGAGTACTTAATGTTTTTTTGTTTTCAATTCTCCTTCAACCTTGATATGACTTACAACATTCTGGAATTTGCTTATGAACCTCATAAGCTCAGACTTGAACTATTCCCTTAGTTCACATAGCTATTTAGTTGTCTTTTATGCCTCCTGATAAATTTTTCTCTACAAGCCAGTGATGAAATTTGAACTTTACTTCCAAGGGAGTGTTTCTGTACTAGTCATCCATTATATTGATGTATTAGCCAAACATTGACTGACAAGTGAATCTACAGAAAGCAATCCAAAAAGAAAAACTTAAGTATCTCCTATAGTATAAAAATTTCATATTTTAGGAGATTATCTTACTAAAGCTATATAGTTTTCTGCCTTATAAAGTGGAAATAATATCTATCTCTTAGGGAAATTGGGAAAAAAATCAAACTAATGTAAATTAAAGCACTTTGTGAGCCATAAAATGCCATACAGTTTGATTAACTTTATTAATGTTGCCATCTGTCACATAATAAGAGTATTAGTGACCATTGGTATATTTAAGTGTTCCCTGTCTTTGCAAGTACGATGGTTTGCCTCTCTTGGTTTGCTGGAAGAAGTTGTCTTCTCATGGCTGAGGGACAGGGCAAAAGGGACTGCTGGTTTTTTGGGTGCTGAAAGTTCAATGTTGTCTGTAGCTTCTAATGTTTCTAACGTTTTTAAAAAGTTCAGATTTGGTGTGTTTCTACTTTAAAAGTGATTCAAGCCTCTGGAAATTTTCTGGATTTTTAATGAGTTTGGTTTTTGGCATATTCTTTCAGAGTATAGTATAAGACATAAAAAATATGGCTACCAAAGGAAACTTAGGTGTAATCTTCTCTGTGAATCATTATGTTTAAAAAAGTGAAATTTATAGCTGACCTTGATTCAGCACTGAATTAGTCATTCCTTACTTATGTAGGATATTACATCAGGAATTCCTGGGTTTGTGTCCAGCCCTGAGCAGTCAACTTACTGGACTAATGAAGTCCCAGAATAGCTCTCAGTTTAACAGACGTTTATTGAGCACCTACTATGTGCCAAGCATGGTAATACGCTCATCAGCATTGGTATGCAGGTATTTTCAATCAAATTTCAAATAAGATATAAATGCTTGAATACTGTTAGTAATGGAATATCCAGTCTTTAGAAAAATAATCCCTGATTTAATGTGTGAATGTGGTAAAAGAAGACAGGGTACGTGGTTTATGATCAGAATCCTAGGGCTTTGGTGTTCTAGTTCAGGTTTTATAGTGCTCTATGAAATGCTACAGATAGAACATTTATTAATAACTGGGTAAAATTGTGGTTCTGGGAAATCTGCAACCACACATCTGTCTCTCGATTCTGTACTTGTCTCTGAGCTCCTAAAGAACAAGAATTATAACAACTCACATTTAGTAAGGACTTACAGTGTTCATCATAACAACTCCATAGCAACTATGAGAGGGTTTAGCAACTTATTCAAGATCACACAGCTAATAAGTGACAAAGCTCTTTTTCAAAAGCACCTCAGCATGACTTTACAATTAATGTTCTTTCCCACGATGCCATCCTATTCTTAGTCCCCAGCACAGTCATCTGGCTCCGTAGATAGGCTGTTGATGCTGGAATAAATAATGAATAACTCTCTTCTATCTTGCTATCCCGAGATGCCTTGTTCTTTTTTTTATAAAAAAAAATGATTTTCCTTTTTAGTTTTAAAAAATAAACTTTGTTTGAAAATATTAAAACTGGCTTACACTGTATTCTTAAATAAAATCCATTTCAACCTTTTCTCCCTTGCAGCCTTTCATCATGTTTCTGTTTACCCAAAGAAGGAGCTTCCTTTTTTCATCCATTTCACAGCAGGACTGTGTTCTTCTACAGCAATGATAGCTCTTCTCACACACCAGTTTCCTGAAATCATGGGTGTTTTTGCTAAAGCTGTAAGTATGATCTCAAGGACTTGTGTAGAGTATTTGTAAAACACACAAGAAACCATCTCTGATCTGTTTGTGCTAAGCCAGTTGATCAGTGGAAGATGTTTGTTATAGTAAATTACAGGAACTGATTTGTAAAGTTGCTGCCATAAATATGTCAAACATAAGTTTCTTGGTGACTTGAGCTATATTTTTGTTGCTTAAAAATTTAAAGACTACAATGGTGTAACATTATACAGTTGGTCTTTGTAGATCACTTTTGGTGGTAAACACAGCACTTGTTACTAGCTGAGGAATAATCCAACTCTTTTAAATGCTTTCTTTTTGGCATTTAAAAAAATTCCCTATTTTGTAAACAAATTTTGATTTTTCCATTTAAATGAAATCATCAGTTGTAAGGTTTGCTGATGGAGAATAAGTAGGTAAGATGGTACAGATGCGACATTTGCCCTGAGTACAAAATACACTTCTTTACTCAAAGCTTCTCCCTGTTGTATCTTCATGTTCTTATTGACTTTCCCCAATCTTGGGTGTAAAACCATGTATAGACCTTTAGTTTCATTTTTGTCCTTCAATTTTGAACTACTTCCCCATTTCCTGACCCAGGTCCAGAAAGTACTTGATATTAGAGAGAGTATCCCATGATTATTTACTCTTCTACATAAAGTTAGTAATTAGTGTCACTGGCTTAAAGTAAAATTACCAAAGGTAAGTCCCTTTAAGTCTCCGAGCCTTTAAAAACATGTGTCTTTCTTGTACATCTTGGCATTTTTACCAGGTAATAATAGTTCAAACCCAAAAGGAAAATGCTAATTCATTCTAGTCCCAGATCAAAAAGCATTGAGAACTGTAGAAACACTGGCCCTTACTCGGTAATGTAATTTCTATATTTTTCTCTATATGCCTCCATTTTGACTCTCTGTTTCCTCACAATTTCTTTTTCTGCCTTAAGAACAGTTTATTTTGTGCCTTAAAGATCAGTTGGTTTTCTTTTGGCACCAGTAGTAAAAGCACTGGTTTCCCTTTTTCCCTGAAGGTCAACTGTATAATGTGTTAACTTGCCACTGGCTGTAGGCCTAGGAGTCTGCGACTGCACTTGATTCTGGGTCAGTCTTCAAGGGGAATGACTTCCCACTGTTGTTCAGGGAGTATAGATATTTGGGTTGGAAACGGACTATTTCCTTTTAGTGTAAAAGGGAAGTGTAGTGATCATACCATAACTGTTATTCGCAGTGGTGCTGCCTAGGGAGTGAGTGCACCTCAAACTGAAATGACCTTATTGTGTAATCTGGCATGGAAAAAGTTGACTAGAAAAGGAATCCTGTCCATTTAACAACTGGAAAAATATATGCAGCTGTGTATTTGAGATCACAGGCGAGCAGTGGAAGACTCCTTGGGTTTCTCTCAGGGCAGTGGGGAAAAGATAAAATTGAGTGAGGAGCAAGATCTAGAATCTGGAATCGATAGGTAGCAATTGTTAGTAGTATACTTCCAGCTAAAAATAATGTGGAGTGTACTCACTATCTGTTCTGTCCATTCATGTTAGTATATAGTGTCTGTCTTTACCTGAGACATTGCTGATGGCACCGGAAGAGCCTTTAAGATTACATAGCACAAGCTCCTTAGCACTCCTCTAGAAGAGTCTGAGAATGAATAATTATATATTTTAAAGTGGACACTTTTTTTTAGACCAAAAGTTATTAATTTACTGTGATTCTAGTTAGTGAACAATAAACAGGCATTTATTTACTATCTTTTGATATTTGTATGGTTGGTGGTATATAGTGAAAAATGTGCCTCACAGCAAACTTTTATAGCCACATTTTATCCTCTGGCCTTTACATGCACATTTTAAGTTCCTAAAAGCTAACTATTTACTGAAAGTACCTGGAAATCAATATTTGGTATGCTGCAGTATCAAAGTCAGGTTTCATTGAAGACTTTATGGAAAATTATTACATAAGGGCCATCCCCATCTTATGAACACAACGTATAAATGCCTAACAGCCAACCAGCCTACAACGGAGCTGGAGGCTCAAATTCTACTTCTTCACCTCTTAATATAGTGTGGTCTATAGAGTAGGAACGTCACCATCACCCAGCATGGTCTATGTGGTAGGAACATCACCATCACCCAGGAGCTTGTTAGAAAGACATAGCCTCAGGCACCACTCCACACCTCCTGAATCTGCTTTTTAACATGACCCCCAGGTGATCCTATATGCACATTTAAAATCTAAGAAGCCCTGCTCTCCTCTACCCCCATAGGAGGAACGTAGATTGCCTGGATAGTGCCACTTTTTTGAGGTAGAGGAGGGGCAGCATTGCAGAATGGTGATGAGCATAGGTTCTGGAGCCAAACTGCTTTGCTTTGAGTTCCAGCCCTGACATTTACTGTCTGTGCAACTTCAGATAAGTTACTTAACCATTTCTCCCCCTCATCGTGAAATGAGAGTGGTACTACCTCATGGGTTTTTGTGAGGGTTAAATGAGTTTAAAATATGTCAGGTGTTTAGACTCACGTCTGTCCATAGTAGAAACTAGGGGAGTGTTACTGTTGTTGTCACCCGTCATGGTCATCATTATCACCAAAGTGCAGCTGTAGTGAAGAATACTACCCCCTTCACGCTGCAGGAGCCATGTCCCAATAGTACATTCAAAATGTGTTTCCCACAGAAATTGTAGTATAAATGGTGGTTACGTGTCATTTAAAAAAGACTGTCAGTACCATACTGCTGGTACACTGTGTATTTGTACCACCAAAAGGGGAGAAATGTTTCAGATTCTAGGAGCTGGCAAACTGCCTCGTAGAACAGAAACTATTGGTAAAATGCAAACTGCCTATGTTAGGGTTTTCAATTAAGTCATATATTTGATAGCCAAATATAGTGGAACTCAATCTATTTAGGAAGGCAAAACAATTTAAGAAAATTTCCTAAATTTCTTCCATTGTTGTCATGGTCCCCTCCTCATCTAATATATATTTTTGTTTTAGCTCACATGCTAGAGTAATTTACTTTGATTTTGTTAAAATACATTTGTTACAAAAATTGCTTTTTTTATGAAGCAAGGCACTACGGATTAATGATTTTTAATAACCCCACTGTACATCAGATTGAGATAAATGGAAGGGAATGAACTAGAATGGTTAGTGGTTTTAGTGCCTGGTTGTTGTTGTTTTGTTTTTTGTTTTTTGTTTTTTGTTTTGCATGGTATAAAGCTATATGGAATAAGACTTCAGTGTCAGCAAGTTAGGGCTTTTTTCTTGTTTTTTTTTCCTGGCTGAGATGAAAACCAAGCCTGACATTCGACATAGAGCAATAATAATAAAAAAAAATGCATAAGTCCCTGGAGATGTGGAATGTGCTGATATCAGAGCCGATATTCTCCAAGGCCAGAATTCCTGAAAAAGGAAAAATTGCTTTTAAGTGGTAGGTCATTTTCTCACCTGCTTTGAAGCCTGCTGGGTTAAATATGAGAGTTCAAAGTAAGGGTAGCCAGCAAACCAAATGAACTGGAATCTGATTCTGCTTATCTGAAAGGAGCTTCTTTATTTAAGAGCAGCACTGCCCTCTCCTTAGAGAACCAATCTTCATCTACTCTGGCCCCTTTCATTTCTCTCTTGCAAGAAAAGCTTTCTTCTTAGTAAGCCTTGGGAGGGCGTTATCACAGCAGTGAAGACTAAAGATGGTCTTTGGGGATTTCACTAACTTGCTGATGAATTCAGGCTTGTGGCATGTGACTTTAGTACTTTGAATTCAGAAGTGTGTTTGAATATAAAAATCCTTAGTTGGGTTTTAACTAAATAGGATAGCCTTTGCAACTTGGCAGAAAAAGGTGTTAGTGGGTAAAGACAGGAATAAAAAAGATTCCCAAATAAATTGTTTGTTTCACTAAAGCAAACCTCTGTTGAAATCTGTTTCACTGAACACATATTGTAGCTGTGCTGAGGTGGGAATGGGCCCTGTTTCCACATATTTTTACTAATCTTTATGTGGGAAAATGTGGTTGGACATGCCAGTGATGAATTTCTGAGCAACTCATAATTGGCTGGCTCCACTGTAACTAGGGCCTAACAATCTGCTTGATTAATTCTTTAAGGACTACATTAGCCAAGTTGCATGATTTCCAAAGATATAGAAGGTCAGATGTTATACTAACAAAAGACCTTTCTACAGAATGTCTCACTGGGATTTCTTCAGCCCCTTCCCAAAAATAATTAATATTTTTCTCCCCAAATTACATTTTTAAGAATAATAAGCAGAAATAAATGGCCAAGTGTGTTTTACTGAATAGTGATCAAAACTTTTGAGGTTTGTACACTATTCTCATGATTTTTTCCAGATCATCCTCGTAACTAGGGAAGTTGGTAGATAATTATAACTTTATATTGAGAAACATACTGGTAGAAAAAAATATATTATTTTTAAAGGTTCCTAATTTTCCATTGTCATAACAAGGGACATGAAATCTGTTCATAGGTGAAAGTAATTTTTTATATTCTCCATCTGACTTCATTCATAATGAAAACCTATGATAGTTACATCCCTCTTTCTTAAATAGGGTCACATTCAGAAATTCAACCGACAAGGAAAATAAGTCTCTTTACTTTGTTTGAAAATGGATTATTTTTCAAAGCTTTGAGACTTCTTTGGTTCCTAAGAACTGACATAGCTTTTAAAACATTTTTGAATTGTAACCAAGCTTATATTCGCATAAAATATTGTTCTGTAACCATGCTATTTCTACAGTAATATATCTGAGGTATTTCCCAGAGATTATACTGATAATAAAGGAGCCCATTGTGTGACAGGTCAAAAAATGTTAAATGTTTATATTTTTGTTTCTTTGCTAGTGCCACTGAAGTCTTTATTTGGGCAATCTAGCATGTTCCAATTTTGATTTTCTTAATAAATAGGGGTATTTCTAGCAAGAGAAAAGATGTTCTCTACTTCCACTAAGGGCATTTCTCATGCTTCATTCTCATTGTTCCCCTTCAAAAAGAACCAGACTGAGAAGTTTGTGAAATCGCTGATGTTCTTCTTTATCCATATTTTCTGAGTACTAAATTCTTCTTTTCAAAGGCAGGAAAAAAAAGAATAAAAGTTAATGTACTTTTTTTTTAAATGCTTATTTATTTTTGAGAGAGAGAGAGACAGAGCGTGAGTGGGGGAGGGACAGAGAGGGAGACACAGAATCTGAAGCAGGCTCCAGGCTCTGAGCTGTCATCACAGAGCCCAACGCGGGGCTTGAACTCACAAACCGCAAGATCATTACCTGAGCCAAAGTTGGATGCCCAACCAACTGAGCTACCCAGGTGCCCTGGCAATGTACTTTTTAATGCATGTCTGTATTCCTTCTCCAGGGTTTAATTCAGTTTTGAAGTTTATGGAAAGCACTCTCTTTCCCAATTAACATGTGCCTGTCAAGTATGAAGTTCACAAAAGCTCGCCCTGAATTTATTTGGCAGTATATTTAATCATCCTTTCCCCCTCAAAGTGAACATCTCAATGCCAAAGTTTAGAACATCCTGTCACTAACTGCTGCTGATCTATTGATTGCTTAATCATTAGCACTTGGGGCAAAGTGGACTGCATAACAGTTTTTGGAAGAGCTGCGCTTAGATATTGATGTAAATTGCTCACTCCAAACCCATTACATGAGTGATATTAAAATTCATGTTAAGAAACCTACTGATTTTTCTTTCAGAAAACATCTTTGTTTTTTGCAGACCCAGCATAGTCCTCTAAATGGAGAGAATAATGGGAATGCAGAATAAAATTATAATCTTGAGGAATAGTTTTTATTGGCTTGTTTCTTGAGTCGAACTTTGCTCCTTCTCCCACCAATCAAATTACTAATACTCAAAGGAAATAAATTTGTACTACTACTTAATATATTATGATTTTAAACCAGGAGTAATTTAGATTTCTGTTAGTTATTATCTCTTCTCTCAACAGTGTGTACATATATTCTCATTTATTCTTACCTGAGCCATTGCAAGACAGACTGTGGTTTTCCAGCTTTACAGATGGGGAAGTTCGAGTCATTCAAGTTAAGCAATTTGCTTGAAATCATACAGTAGATAGCCCTTTAGTCATGATATATATGCTTGGTTTCAATAACATGTCAGTTCATGACTCACACCAAAGCAAATACAAAAGAATAAATTTCAAACTAAATATAGTAATGGTAACGGGATATAGAATGATAGAATGGTGATAGTAACGTGGTTTTGCTAGAGACGTCTTGCTATAGGAGATGAATTTGGAGGGTTTTTTTTTATCGCATTTTTTTAAATTTTATTTTTTATTTTTTAAAATTTACATCCAAATTAGCATATAATGAAACAGAGTTTTAAATGAAAAGGCTGATACTGATTTTCAGAAAATAGAAAGGACACTTAGGTTGCAAAAATGCTTCCTGCAAAAATAAAAATATAAATATACAAACTGCCTGGGGAACTCTTCACTCTTCACAGTATTAGTTTATTTGATGAACTCTGATGCTTTAAAATAAAGAATGCCCATTTGCTTTTCTGTCTTCAAACTGGTTTATTTTCATTTCATTCCTTTTCTTGCTAGTAAGTCACTTAAGAAAGAAGAACACTGTTTGGTTATTTACATCACATACTCAGACAACTGTATAAAGAACTTAAGTCTTTCTAACTTTTGGAAATGTGCAGTAATACTAAAGAAACAGTAGATGCTGGTTTGTAATGATTCAGAGGGAATTTGACTCTCTGAAATGGTAAAAAAAAAAAAGTTTTAATACAAAGTACAAATGTATACGCTATGTTTCAATATCACTCTTCTTTCAAAATCAAAGGGTAAGTTTGTGAAGAATTAGGGAGGGAAGTTTAACTGAGCAGAATAAACTTTTGGTCTAAAATTTAACTTGTGGGTATTTTTTGGCTAACATGGGGATTTTAGATAGTAAAGGTACTTCTAGGAGCTGTTATCAGTAGGTAGGGAACTTGGGAGGTGTCTGGGTGGCTCAGTTGGTTAAGCATGAAACTATGGCTCAGAAACTATGTGCTGACAGCTCAGAGCCTGGAGCCTGCTTCGGATTCTGTGCCTCCCTCTGTCTCTGTTTCTCCCCGGCTTGCACTCTGTCTGTATGTCTCTCTCTCTCTCAAGAATAAATAAAGATTAAAAAAACATATAAAAATAAATAGGGAACTTGGGTGTGTTCTTTAATGCTGATAAGGCCTCAATACAAGATTGGGTGTTAATGGTGCTCTTTCCAAATTAGAGGAAAAAATAAAATTATCTGCCTTAGTTCTATAGTGGCATTAGATTGAAGCCAGCCTCAAGAAAAGAAATTATTTTGGCTTTAGGTGATGCTCAACAAAATTAAGAGAACTGATATTCAGAGAGTTCAGACCACATAATTACTCTCTCAATCTCATCCTGTAATTTCAGGCATTCTGAAAATGAAATGTATATGTGTTATTCAAAGTGTCGAAAAGGCTATATTCTTATTGAGTACTTGTATATTACCAATAGGATATACAGAGAGAGAAGCAGTTTGGGGAAGAATTTAAAAGGGAGCATATTCTCACACCCTTTGGTAGGAACACGCCAGCTCTTGTTTTCATGTGTTCAATATGCCAGAGTCCCAGTTTCTTTCTGAAGCCAGAGTTCAAGCTTTTATGCCCAGGTAGCAGGAGCTTTACAATTAAATTTTAATCCCTTAGTGTTTGTTAGACTCTTATCTAGACTATAGCGATGACTATTCTTGGCAAGCAAAGACATTGCTGTTTTTCCTTCAGTCACAATGAGATAGAAAAATGTTCTCTGGCTGGGGTGTAGATGAAGGCACTTTACTAATCTTATGCATAATTCATCTTTGGTTGCTGAGGTACTCAGAGTTGAAACTTTGCCCTCTGATAAAATTCAGCT
The DNA here is from genome assembly GCF_027475565.1 of Acinonyx jubatus. Lineage (NCBI taxonomy): Eukaryota > Metazoa > Chordata > Mammalia > Carnivora > Felidae > Acinonyx > Acinonyx jubatus. The sequence continues at coordinate 94,542,714 of NC_069381.1, read as the reverse complement.
GGATTTTTTATTTACTTGACTCTGATCCCTTTGGATTTAGCCCTTTATGGGAGCCTAGGGATTGTAATTCAGCTAAGTCCTAGCTGTGTAGACTTTTCTTATTAATTTGCTCTTGCTGTATTTTAGCTATTGTTAAGACCACCTTTAACAACAACAGCAACAACAGCTGTACTAAGAACATGCAGTTCAGAGTCCTGGATACTCTGAGAAGATTCTTCTTTCAGTATTGGCTTATTGACTGGAAGGACTCCAATAGGGCTCATCTTAGTTTGTTTTCAAAATTTAGTTTTTAAAGAGCCTCAGCATTTAAAAACATGCTAACTGTTGTCCTATAACATGCTATAGTATGGTAGTGATTATTCTGTACTGTACTCCCAAGTTTTCCACATTCAACTTCATTATTTTAAGATGTTACTACTAATGAACTTGTTTCTTCCTTCATTCAGTGAACAAATGTGTTATCAGGTACCTTTATGAAATATAAAACACAACTTGTTCACAAGTAACTCGTAGTCTAACCGTAGGGGGTTTGAGACCGGCAAGGGATGCATTCGTGTAAGACAGAGGCTGCTGCCACAGCGATAGATTAGCTCACCCTTGCATGTTTATTCATCTGACTGGAAGTGGCTGAGGAATTATTTTCACGTGCCTCACATAAGATGTAGTGACCTAAAAAGTCATTTGAGACTCAGAGAGGAGTTTTCCCTTTAGATCTAGGCTTTGTTTAGTCAGGGGTCCTTTCAGTCAAACAAGGCAGATAAGGGAGTCTCTATTTTATTCTCTTTCAAACAGGAGACACATAGGACTTTCATCTTTACACCTAACTGATGAAGTTCATGTCTTTATAAACTGTGGTACTCATTATGTCTATCTGAATAGTTTAAACTTCATCAAAAAGTGAAGTGCTCCACAATTCAAAATTGAAATAAGAAAGGTCTTGCCTCAAGAGTCACATAGTAGTCGCCATAGTAGCATAAGACAGAGGCCTCTCTCACACTTACACTTCCATCGTCCTCTTTTATAACCTCTCATTGCTAACAATGACAGACTGATAAGGGTTAAAGGCCATTCTGGTTTAGAATATGAAACAGTATGATGTCATTGTGAAGCAGAATGGGAGAACAAGAGTTAGGACTAAAATTAGTTGGGTCTGTGGCCATGTGGGAAAGATGGGAAAGAGACACTCCAAATTTCCCAGAGCCTACCATTAATGTTAAAGCTGCATCCTGCAGTGACTGATTCTGAACATAGGCACATGTTAATTTTAAAAAATCATAAAAGGATATTGGGGTAGGCACTGAAATAAGGTTCCAGAATTCCCCAAGCTGAATTTTGCCAATCAATTCTGCATCCTGACAATTCTGTCTTTTTATAAGGAGAGCCACCAAGATGTTCCAAGTAACTAAAAAATATTTCCAATCTTCATTGGGCTCAATCAAATATATGTGCCGGCTAGGTCATTAGGGATGACCTTGGAATACATATTTCAGAATAGGCACAGGGGAGCTGTGCCTTGGGGAGCTTATGCTAATTAGGCGTGTAATCAATAAATATGATAATATGATGGAAGTATATGGAGTGGAAGAGTAGGCCTAAGGTTGTACTAGGGGTCAAAGAATATACTGATTTAACTCAGTGTGGCAGCAGAAGAAAGGAAGTGGGATGATTTGAACAATGACTTAGAGGCAGAAGACTGCAGATCAGGCTTTGGAATTTACTGGTGACTGTTCTCTAAGAGTCCATCTGAGCTTGCTCTATCTGATGGAATAAGTAGAAATTATTAGTGTTTGGGTAGGTTAACAGAAAATGTATCTCTGGATAGTGAGTTAGATGCACGACAGGATCTTCCAGTTCAGAAGTCTGATTTGTAACATGCTAATAAGGAGTCACATTCATATTTCTGGGTTGTAAGGAGCCCACTCTCATCCATTCACCTGTGTTCTCGTTTATCCTAGACCGTGTCTGCTAATGCTAGGTCTCTAGAGAAAGAGTTAAGTCGACTCCAGGCCCCCTGAGTTCCTACCGCCACCAATTCCCTTAGGACTTGGACAAAGATAATGAATAGAGTTACTTAAAAAAATTTTAACTTTGATCTTTCAGATGGCATTGAGAGTAACCGTATCTTTTGTTTGGTGTCAAGCTCCCTATTGAATTATTTTTTTTAACGTTTATTTTTATTTTTGAGAGAGAGAGAGAGACAGAGTGGGAGTGGGGGAGGGGCAGAGAGAGAGGGAGATACAGAATCCAAAGGAGGCTCCAGGCTCCGAGCTGTCAGCACAGAGCCCGAAACAGGGCTCAAACTCACAGACCATGAGATCATGACCTGAGCTGAAGTTGGACTCTTAACTGACTGAGCCACCCAAGTGCCTTGAATTATTATTTTTTTAATTGCTTTTGAGCAATAACTTTTTCTTTGGTTGCTTAACCGGTCGTACAAGTTAAGACTTCTATCTCTATGTCTATTTTATAATAGCTGCCCTGAGAGAGCAGATGAAAAATAATAAGTCAGTTAGATATTTTATGAGTACTGAAATCCCTTCCATTCAGAAATGTAAATAAAATAAGCAGCATGAGCAATCAGCTTATGGCAGATTCCGTGGGTTTACGTTACATAGGGAAATTATAGTGCAACCTGAAACACACTTCTTAATGAATTCATAGTGGTGTCACAGTTGAATGAAACCCTTGAGCTTTTTTCTGTCATGAAGGGTTTCAGAAATCACTTTTTATAAATTGCCTAGGGTAGGAGGAAAAAACTAAGATGATACCAAAAAATGCCGTCACTGTTAAGTGGCTGCCTCCCAGCACCAAACTGTGCCAGTTAAGTAAAGCAAAAACATAGGATACTGCTCACCTGTGGGCTTATTCAGTGTATGTGTATGTGTACATACATGTGCGTGTGTATTCTAATGCAGCTGACCCTTGAACAACACAGGAGTTATGGGCACTGACCTGCTGTGCAGTCGAAAATCCATCTTTTGATTCTCCAAAAACTTACTGTTTACCGGAACCCACATCAATAACATAAATGGGGGTGGCTTGGGTGGCTCAGTTGGTTGAGCATCCGACTTTGGCTCAGGTCGTGATCTCACGGTTCGTGAGTTTGAGCCCCATATCAGACTCTCTGCTGTCAGCACGGAGCCCACTTTGGCTCCTCTGTCTGCCCCTCCCCCTCTTGTGCTCGCTCTCTCTCTCTCTCTCTCTCTCTGTCTCTCTCTCACTCAAAAATAAATAAACATTTAAAATATATATATTAAAAAATAACAGTTAACACATATATTATATATATATTCTGTATTCTTATAATTAAGAAAATCATAAGGTAGAAAAAAATACATTTACAGTACTAGACTGTATTTATTTTAAAAATCTGCATATAACTGCACCCATGCAATTCAAACCAGTGTTGTTCAAGGGTCAGCTTATTCTTTTTCTGAAAAAAAACACAAGGAAAATGCTGTGGAAGGACAGGTTGCCCTTGTGATTTTTGTCCCCAGAAGTTGAGAAAGCTCAGTTAGGAAGTATGACAGGAGCTTGGTAAATAGCTCTGTTTTTACCTTCACAAATGCAAGAAGCCAGAGACCTAACTGAAAGTCAGGAAATTGGAATTTGTCTCTTGTCTGGCAGCCTCTTTATCTGGCAGCTTGTAGCACACAAGAACTATCTTCTCACTTATCAGTTAGCTGGTTTTGTAGTTCCTAAAGTTCTTTCTTCGCTCTCCTCCTATTCGCTGTGGCCTTGGAGGTGATGAATCCGCTAGCCACAGAAAGTCCAGTATGTCAAATGGGACATAGGGGCCAGTCAAGCTCTAAGGTTGGGAATGAGGGAAAGAAACACATATTTTTAATTTCATATTATTTCTTTTTTAAATTTTAATTTCTTAAGCATTTGGCTTGATTTATGTCAGATTCTGGGCTTGGAAGCCTACATGAATGCATCACAGTTCTGGATAGAATACTTCATGTCTCTTATTTAGCCTAGAATCTCAAATGGTAGTGAGTTGTAGTTAACACTTAGCATTTGTGAGGCTTTACAGTGGAGCTCTCTTTTTGTCCCTGTATGTGTAACAAACGGCCTCATCCTTGTGCTTTCCCATAGGTACCCCCGTGTTTACTGACCTAGAGCAAGATGCTGTGTGGCCCTAAGGGGCTCTGCACCATCTGACAGTCTAGGCATATGCCGCTAGCTCACATTATTTAAGCCCTTATCTCAGCGTTCTGATTTCTCTGTAGTCCCCAGTGTATATAATATGTACTTGCTTGAAATTCCTTATATATTGCTTGCACATTCTTGCTTCTAAGTTTCAGCACATACCAGGGCCTTCGCTTTAGAACGCATTCTCTGACTGCCCTCCACCAGTCCATACCTTATCTTTTAAGACTCCAACTCAAAAGTGAGTCCTGGAGAAAGTCTGATTAATCTCTTCCACCTGATTGCTTTATTCGGAGACTTCTGTTTCTCGGCCCATTCCTCAGACTGGTTTTCCTTTGTGATTGTTGCTTGTGTACATTGTCACCCAACGAGCATGATGATACTAGGAATGATGATTTTCCTCTGTCCTCTTGTCTTTGTTTAATACACACAAACATTTTGAAGGCCTGCTAACAGCCTGCTCAGTTTTCCCTGAGTTCTAGTCCACCTTCCATACCTTTTCCCTTGACATCAGAGCTAAATTCCTGGAGAAACAGGACACATTCAGGACTTGGCCTCCACCTCAGCATGTGTGTGGCAGCCTGCTGAATAGGTCCCTACAAATAGGAAGGATCTAACCCTTTGGTTTCAACGTCTCTGCATTCTACTCAGACGCCTTCACGAAGTAGATGTGGGATCAGAAATAGGTCTGGGGATGGGAGTAGGGAAATTTTTAATGAATGCTTTTTCCTTCCTTTTTACATAAGACCCATGAAGCTGCTGTCGTCAGCAGCTCACCCGACACTCTCCTGCTCTGCCTCTTTTCCAGAAGTCAGGGTTAGTTTAAGAAAAAGCCTCTTGCTAGAAGCCATGACCTCGTACTTTTATCCCCTCCATCTGGTGTGCGGCCTCATGGGGCTGTGCTGCTATGCAGGAGGTGAGCAGTGGAATTCTTTAGATGATGACTTCTGAGCCCACATGCGGAGGCAGTGGGGGTGGGGAGCAGGGAGAGCAGTGAGAGCCAAGATCGATGGACCAAAAAGTAAGGTTTGCTCTGGGACAGATCCTGACTATAGGTAGGCTTTTTCATGAGGTGTCCTTCCCCTAATTCAAGTGGGGGCCCGGGTCTATGATGGATGAACACTGTGTTCCTGCAGTTTTCCCTTCTGCCTTCACAGTTGGGGTGCGGGAGTGGGATAGGTAGGGTATGTGCAGGCTTATGCTGTTTCTGAAGGAATGCATTCCACGGTTGAACAGGGAAGGGTTCCCCTTGCACACATCCTCTCTTAGAGCTGCTTTGTCTCACTGTCTTGGACCCACACAGAAGTCCAGATTTTGAATGAGGGTGGGAGGAGAGGTTGAAAGGAGCAAAAGTTTTTGATCAAGTAAAAATCTGTTGTCTGCCTCATCTTGTAGGGGTTTCTCTGCAGGGTGGATTCTCCTTGCCTTGGTATAGATAAATTACCTGTCTCAGCTAGAGGTCCCAGGACTTTTACCAGGCCATGAGTAGGCATCTGGCCTGGGGTAAGACATTTTTTTTTTTAGCACTCTCATTCCCTGTTCTTACTTTCCTAGCCCAGGGGTTGACAGCCATTTAAAAACAGAGTGAAATCTCAAAGGAAATTCTAATACATACATTAGAAGCCCAAAGCCTTAATAATTTCTTCTCATGGATTCTCAGGATTACTTGTATTCCGTGCACTTAGCATCACTTTAAAAGAAATAGATAAAATTAAAGCAAATGTTAAAAGTGTTAATCCAATGAAGAAAAAAAGGCATAGAAAGCTCTAGGAGGCAGAGTTGATTGAAGGTGGACTACTTGGCATAGTGATCATTTTGTGGTGGTGGAAATAGCGGCAGAAATGACCAAAAGGGGATGTGCTGATGTAGTTAGGGAAGGCCTAGGCTTTTCCTTTTGAAAATTCTGCTCAGATATACTCTCCTAGAATATTTTGTATCAATTTCTGTCCTAAAGGGGCTGGGACTCTGGCCTCTGCAGCCTTGTGTATTGTCAGTCTTTGAGGAGAGCACACAGGGTTTGAAGTGAGAAGCCCTGGATTTGAGTTCTGTCTGAACCACTCAGTATCACATGACCTGGGACAAATCACTGAGCCTTTCTGAATAGCACCTGTGCAGTGAGAGTGTCTCCTGCCTCACAGGGAAAATTGGTGTGAAAATTAGTCTGCGTTAAAGCATTTTGTACCTGAAAAAGCTTCTTATGACATCATAATTATTCTCAGGGAAGCCCTACCTTGAGTTGTCAAAAAGGACAGCTGTGGATTAAACGGTCTTCTCATTTTCTTCACTCAGCTTAACGTTTCTGTTTGCTCAGGCCTGCTTAGAGGGGCTGGTAGTAGTGAAGTAAAGTCACCAGATTTCAGCTCCTTTTGGTCAAAGAAAGAGAACTTCCATGTCCAGCTGCTCCATGCATAGACTCATAGGCAGAATGGAAGTGAGCAAAGGGTAGTTCAGAGTCAGGGGGCCAAGGGGAGAATGCTTTCCTTGCTGTCTCTACTCCAGGATGACGGATACATCTTAAGTAAGTGGAAGAGCCACTAAGATGCTCAGGGATAATTTAAACCATGAATGGGAAGTGGAAAAATGTACTTGTAAACTCCCCCTCTCTTCAATCCCTTTGACCTTTGGGGTCAGGGGAAGGCATTTACTGATACCCCACTGACTATTACCTGAAACCTGCCAGTCACCCAACGAGAAGAGCAGCTTCTGGGAAAGCTCAGTTCACTGTAGCAACTGTGACATATTTACCTTAGTAAAGTCACTGCTTGCTCCTCTCCAGTGCCTCTCTCTTGTGGAGATTATCCCTGGAACCCAAAGCTATCCTGTTTTCTAACTTAATAGAAATTAAGAACGACAGGTCGTGGGCCACAGGCTTGGTGATTATACCCGGTGCAGTCCTGGAAGCTGTGTGCCATATCCGTAGCACACAGGGCACAAATTGCACTATCTTCAGCATGGTCTTAGCCATTGGGCTTGGGTGGTAGTATCTCCCCTCTCCATGCACTCTCTGCATCCTTTCCCTGCCACCTCGTGGGGGAATACCAGTCACCAAACCACACAGCTGCTTGCATATTGAGAATGGACATATTTAATGTTACTTGGTTACGGCTGAACCCCTGATAATGGCAGGAATTTTGAAGGATGTGATTGAAATCCAGTTGTTTGTTTTATTGTTAGGGACCGGGGATGACTAGAACTCTGCTGCAGCCTGAGAGAAGCTTGCGTGCGTGTCCACGCAAACACATATCACGCGTGCATGCACGCGTATCCTCATGGCTGTGCGCAGGCTCGCAGGGAGAGCAAGGAATGGAAAGGAAGCATCTCTTTCTTGTTTTCCAACATTGCTTCAAAGGTGCCCAACCCCCATAGTAGCAGGCAGTTCCCAAGTGGAGGGAGGGGGCAGAGGCTTCCACCAAGGCCATCAATAACCAGGTGTGAGCTACAGGTCTCCGTGTAATGTGAAGCTCTCCCGTATTTCATTTCTGCACCCAGGGGGCGGCTCTGCAGGATTGCTTACGGAGAGCTCTGTGTCTGGCACCTCTCTCCACAAGGCCCAGGCGCCCAGGGTCCCACCGACCTGCCCAGGAATGCATCACATTATTCTCTGGTGCTGTAATTTGGCTGCAGGAGCTAGGCTGACGGCCTCCCAGGGATGAGAAACATACTCTCCCTGGCGTCCTCCCTTGGGTTTCTGCCCTGTGACCACTGAGGGTGTTTAAAAACCTCAGGCTGAGGGGGAAAAAAAATCCCGATTAACTCTCATATATTAAACTGTGTAGAAACCAGTGTCCTGAGTGGGTCTGAGAATTTGGCAGAAGACTTAGTGGTTGGTGTTCTTGCTAAGGGAGGTGAGAAAAAGGAGAAGAGATTACCCTCTACAACAGGGAGGAAAAGAAATGAGGCTGTAAGTGGTCATGAGTCAGACCTACAAGACTTTTTGCAAACAGACGTTCAGGGCCAGGCAGTGTTTAATTTTTTAAAAAATAATCTGAAGTCCCTGATTTCATTTTCCAGCATCATTCTAAGAAAGCATAAGGGCGAGCACTACTATTCAAGGCTAGCAATAATAGCAGTTGGCTCTTATCTGCAGGACTAGATTAAGGCTGGCATTCTTACTTCTACATGAGAAAAACTGGCCACGGGCTGTGCAGCTGAGGTACTTCAGTCACCTGCCTTCTCTAAAACAGTCTAAGATCTTTAAAGGATAGAGATTGTGTCTTTGAAGTTAACTTTGTACCCAAATAGCACTTTCTGCAACGCATTCTACCTAAATGTTAAAAGTTAGAAGAAATGAGGACTGACAGGAAGGAGTGTCAGAGAGGGGCTAAGAGACCGCTGCTGGAGGCACAGAACTCTCCTGACTAGAGGAGGGTCTGGAGAGGGGTTAGACGCTGTGAGTGGGTGGCAGCAGGACTAAATGGAGCCCTGACTGCACCAAATAAAGTTCTCCTTTTGCTGCTTGTTCCAAATAAATTAGTTTCTGTTTGTTTTATTGCAGAATAGACGCCAGTTGTCCAAAGCCAGTCACAATGCAGAGGCAAGCTAAGAAATACGAGGAAAAATTAATTGCTTGGCCATCATCCATCCCTTCTTGGGACCACATTGCCTCTGTAGTGGGGCTCACATGGACCTCTTTTCTTTCGCTATCCACCCCACTATTCAAACTTTTCACTCTCTGGACAGCTTGCTTTTCTCTTAACCATTTATAGTAAATTACAAAACTTGGGTCTTTATGAACTAGAATTTGGAGCCCAGGGGAAGCCCAGAGCAGTACGAGATGCCAGAAGAGGCTCAACTTCCTTCATAGGGTAAGAACTGAAAAGGAATAGGTGACAGCACAGGCAGATTGAACTTGGGTTGAAGTCCCAGGAAGGCCTAGCTGTCATTTATGTGGTTACCTGGGCATTCTTGTGAGAGCAGGGGCTGACTGGGACCTGAGGCTCTACCCAAACACCCTGATGTAAATTCCTTCAGCTGTATTCTTGATTCAGACTGACTTTGACCCCCTTACCTTCCCACTATGCTAAGGCTTTCCTCCTCCTAATCCCAGCTCAAGATGTCAGAAGCTCTTCTCTTTCCCTCCCATTTCCCCCTCCCTAATCCCACCATTGGCTCATCAGTTATCCAGTTGACTCCACTCTGCAAGGAAGACATTCCCCTGGCCTGACTCACTCAGTCCCATTTCTCCACAGGAATCCCCTCACCGCAGACCACAAGGGCCCTGACTAGCTCATGTTTTGTGTTAATGGATATGAAACCGGAGCAAACCCCTCACCAAAAGAAAAACCACCCCAAACTCTCCCACACAGGTCTCAGCAGGTTACACAAATATTAGTCCTATCATCCAAATAAATCTGCCCCCATGGCCCAGAGCTCTGGCTCCCCTATCCTCTGCTGCCTGTGCAGAGTGAAGCTGTTCTACAAACACGTGAGGACCCCAAGGGATGTTGGAGAGGAACTTGGAGGGGGGGTGGGCGCCTATGTTCAGAATTCCTTGTGTAGGCCCTTTAATCAACAGCCTGCTGTCAATACTTTGCAATTGTAAACGGAAGGTTTCAAGAGAAGTCATGATGGGCTAGACCAGTTAGGAACTTTGGTAAGAGTGTCTGTTGGCTGGAATTGGGGGGCACAATTAAAACTCAGTATCTGAGATAGGTTTATAACCTCATTTTACAGACGAGATGATAGAGGCTTGTAGAATTTGGGTATCTTGCTCAAAATATCAAAAACTGTAAATGGCACAACTGTGATTTCAACCCAGGTGTGTCATAACTGCAAATTTCTATACCACTCTGCTCTCTTAAATTATCAAAAGATAGCCATTGTCTAAGTCACATAAAAATAGGACATCACAGTTTTTGGGACTCCATATCATAGCTTGTAGCTTACAAAGCCTGCTATCTCTGGAGACTCCACTACTGCAAGCTTAGTTAGGCAGCAGGTAGTAGCATAGAAGGAACTCCCCTGTTTAAGCCAAACATGGAGTGAACAGTAATAATCCCCAGAACTTAGAGAGCCACTAAATAAAAATTTGTTCAATAAATGGGGAAAGGCTGTTTTTTAAGTTGTTTACCACTTTGGCCCCAAAGCCCCAGCTCTCTTTTCCTCTGTAGCCACTGGCTTCCATGCCCAACTTCAAAGACTAGGATTCTCTCCTAAAAATTGCCAAAGCCAGAGATCCCTACCTGACTAGTATACCCTGATGCCTCATGTGGGGCCCTTGAGATCAGGCCTGCTACCCTTTCCTACCCTCCATGAGTCACATATCTTTTACTAAGTGTTTCCCAAACCTAGTTGACCTCCAGAAGAATGCATAGAAACTGTAAAAAAATAAAATAAAACCCCAAAGGCCTAGGCAGGCTTACTAAATTATTCTTTCTCAGGAGTGTTCCAGGGTATTCTAGTGATCTATTAGGCATAAGAACCACTACATGCCACTTGGTTTGAACAGGCAGCAAGTGAGCAAGGGGCAGTGCTATCTGATATAGGTTGAAAAGAAGAGGGAGGTTGGAAGAGAATGTATGTTTGTATAGTTATATAATTTTTTCCCCTACAAAATACAGCAGTTTATAAACCTATGAGCATGTGAATGGAACCTTGTCCACTACGGCTAACTCTTACCTAGGAATCCCAGGCTCTGGGATAATGGAAGAAGGTTGTAGCCTGAGAGTTTCTTTTGGGGTACCAGGCAGTCTGCTCAAACTGACCCAGGGAAGAGATGTGGTTCCATCTCTGTCCCATCTACCCTTAGTCAGGTAGGAACACAAAGAAGCTCTCTCCAGGTACCCTTCCTCTTGCACACACAAGAAATGTCAGGAAGCCAGTGCAAAGGAAAGGAAAAATGAGCCTTGACCATGTGCTTTAGTGCAACTTATATCACTCTGAAGACTCCCACCTCTTCCCCTCTCCCTTCTAACCTCCAGAGGGGGCAGTCAGGGAGCTGTTCAGTTTCTTACATCCCCTGTCAACTCCTTCCCAGGGCTAAGGAACCAGTCAGGACACCAGAGTCCTTCTGGATTGCTTTCCAAGTCCTTAAATAGAAACTGTAGCAGCCCAGAGCTGAGGGTAGAGGAAGGCGTGCATGCAAAGATCTTGTGCTTTTGAGCCAGGAGTTTTGAAGTAGAGGGATGAGTGAGGTATTTCTACATTCAGGTCTGGTCCAGCCACTCTGCCTTCTTGGGGGCCTTGCAAGTGTGGACGTCCACAGTGTTTCTGCACTCCTTGCACCGCACTGCACAGCACCAGTGGAATTTGCACTCACACTGGGTGACACGGGTGACTCGAGTTGTGTCGTACCCTCGGCCACAGCACATGATTTCGCAACCATCCGTCCCTTTGGATGTCTTGCTACAGACACGGCCCGCAGTGCCTAGGGAACCTGGGTTGGGGAAGAGAATGAGAACCAAGTTACCTCTTACTTCAGCTGCTCTGGGTTCCCTTACCCACATCCTCATGAGGAAACCATAAAGAATCCCTTTTCCTGAAAATATGCCCAACTGGCCAAAATGACCATCTCCTTACTTCCCTTTGCACCACTCTGGCTTCTTCCCACCATAAAGGCTCCCCAAAGACCATTGACTTCACCTACTATGCCATCCCTGCCAATACACATCTCTGTGTCTCCTTCAAAACCTAGCCTTAAAATGCTCCTAGCTGTTAAAGCTGGGTAAGGGCTCTCTGTGTTAGAAGTTTTCCATACTAAACAGTTAAAAAAAACAAAAAAACAACTTAGCCTATAATTTATCTTTTCCAAGAAGTCATGCCACAACTCTGATCCAGCTACCATTTGTTAGTATTTTGGTCCTTAGTTTACATTTTAAGTTGTACCATACAGGGAAATAATATAGGATGGCCATTAAAAGCATGGGCCTTATTGTCATATTGTTCAAGTTTCAGTTCCAGGCCTGCCGCATCTTAGCTATGTGATTTCACGAGGTAGTTAATCTCTCTAGGCTTTAATCTTCTCATATGAAAATAGGCATAATAATAGCATGTAACTCAGTGGATTGTTACATCTATCATCTCTGTTCAGATGAGGAGGTGAACTGGTTAGTGTGACTGCCCAGAGGCATATCCCTGTGGAATTGCTACAGAATATCCCTTGCCTTACCCTTTACAGTAGGAACTCTTGAAGGGTAGGAATGATATTATCCCCCTGCACAGAGAGTGCTTAGGACTTCATTCTGACCAACTTTAGCAAGAGAGATCCTGCCGACAGATATAAAAACACAGAATTTGGGATGGGATGGGCCCTAGAAAGTATCTGTCTATTCTAACCCTTCTCCAGAGATGGGACAGGGACTGACCTGGAGGTTGAGGAAGGGGAACAGATTGACTGATTTTCTTGCAGTAGTCTGTACACCCTACTGCGATATGGAAAGAAAATGCTAGGGGCACCTGGATGGTTCAGTCGGTTAAGAGACTGACTTCAGCTCACGTCATGATCTCATGGTTAGTGGGTTCGAGCCCTGCATTGGGCTCTGTGCTGACAGCTCAGAGCCTGGGGCCTGCTTCAGATTCTGTGTCTCCCTCTTTCTCTGCCCTTCCCCCATTCACGTTCTGCCTCTCTCTCTCTCTCAAAAATAAACATTAAAAAAAAATTAAAAAAAAAAAAAAGAAAATGCTAGATCTTAGAACTTCTACATTTGTTTTTTATCTCATAAATTTAAAATCCCTACTTTGTATGTTTTATAAAGTACATATCAATACAGTGGAACATAGGTATCTTTTTAAAGTAAATATCCATATATTAGAGGTACATGCTCAAATAATTTTTTAATGAAAGAGTACGCAATCCAAAATTGTTAGAGGCCACTCTTCCAGAGTGTGGGCTAACTAGTTCTACTATCTGTGTTACCTCTAACTCCAAGGGCTGGATCTTAAGTCCTTTTGTGCACCAAAAGCCTCTTCTATACTCTAGAGCTGAGCTGTCCAGGTTATAGCCACCAGCCACACGTGGTCATTTAGTTATAAATTAACTAAAATTTAAAACTTAATTTCTCAGGCACAATACCTATATTTCAAATGCTCAGTAATCCCATGTGGCTAAGTGGCTATCTATTGGAAAACACAGATGTAGAACAGTTCTGTCATCACAGAGAGCTCCACCGGACAGGACTGCTTTGGTGGAAATTTGTGGCTCCATACTCGATTCTGAGATGACTTACACCCTTTGAATTCCAGGCCCCACTTTGGGTTTTATGAGACTTAATTTTATGCCTCCAAGAAAAACCAACACATCTGACTCACCCTTCCTTCTGACTCCAAAGATCCTTCCCCAAAGGTGCATTTTAGGTATAACAGCATAGGCTTATACCTCGGCTGCTATGGAATTATTTCAAGACATTCAGAGAGTAGTCCTCTGAATTATACCACGTGGGAAGAAAACATACCTAGTGGCAGGAAATCACTGAGAGAATCAGAAAGGGCTCTTTTAACTCCTTTTCTCCTAGCACCCTCCAAAGGGCACAAACTACTTTCTGTGTTACTTAGGTGGAGCCCCACCCTGTTTCTATGCCCAGATTTGCTCCGAGCCACTTGACTCTCCAGGAATGACAGTGATGGCTGAAAACAAACAGAACCAAAGACAGCTGTGGTTCCTGGCTCTATCTCACCCAAGTCCTGAGTGCTGAGTCTGCAGAGAAGAGCCTGCAAGCCCATGATAGTAACCAGAGGAAGAGCAGTTCTTTTGCACTAAAGGTTGTTCCTAGTCTAACCTGTCTGAACCTGAAATATGAGCCAAGCCAAGATGGTGACTTCTACTCTTTGGGGGCAATAACAAATCACTTTCCAGCATCCCCAAGAATTCCACCACAAATATCTGGACCAGATTGAAAAACAATTTGCTGCTTTCTGCTAGTGGTTAGCCCTACTAAGATCTCTTTCCTTGCTTCCCCAACTCCACTGTAGAATCTTCAGTGGCAGCACACTGGATATAGTCTTTCAAGGCCACTCATGGTCTGATCCTCACCTTTCTTTCTACCTCTAGTCTCCTCATCCCAAACCTTCACTCAGTCAGATTCATCATACCTCTCGGTTCCTAGAACAATCATGTACTTTCCCACCTACCACTCTGCTTATTGCCCTTCTCTTCTCTCTAGGTTGTCCAGGTGATCCCTACACCTCGAGAAATTGCTTAAGTTCCACATTTTCCAATAAGCTTTTCTTGGTTTCTCCAGCTTTGTGTCTTCTGCAATTGCATATGTCCACCGATTGATTACATCTTATTTCTTCAGCCAGATCATAAACAGTCAGAGACGTAGGGTTCCTCCACCTCATGCTTGTGTACAGCCCATACATTGCTTGGTATTGAAAACGGGTGACTCATTTAAACAATCCCTGAATAATACCTACTGTACCCCAGATGCTGGGGATATAAAAGAGTGAGAAATGACCTCTCCTCTGCTTGGGTAGCACTGGGACTGGTGGCTTGAGGCATTCATTATCAATCTTATTATAAGACGTTCACGTCGAGAGGAGACTGATGCCTCGCAAAGTACCACTTCCCTAACTCCTGTGGCTGAGCAGACTATGATTGACCAGGGGTGCCTGCACCAAGAACTGGGGCTCCTTGTCCTTACCTGCTTTCCTTACTCACCTGCAGCCTTGTCTAAGACACAGTAGTCTGGGGAGTTGTCAAAGTAGACAAGGTCAGTCCGGGTGGCACGGCGATAACCTTGGCGGGCTGCTGTGAAGTTGGCGCCATCCTGGGTTGCTGTCACCTGCACAGCCCCATCGTAGCGCCGCCGCAGGTAATCCCCTGTGCGGCGGAAGTCTGAGAGTGCACGCCAGCAGGTGCGCAGAGTACAGGAGCCACTAACGCCATGGCACTTACACTCGAGCTTCAGAAACCGCCGCACAGCCTGGGAGGTGAGGGAGAGGCAGCCGGTCAGGGCACTTTTCAGTCATCCTTAGGGCTACAAGCAAGCATGAGTGCTCTGACATCTGGCCTAGGCTGGACAGTGGGTTCTCTCCCCATCAGAACCCACCCATTCAAGAACCTCTTCCTCCATGAATCCTCCCTAGACCACCAGTGCTTTCTTCCCACGATAGTGTGTTCAAACACAGAGCCACAGGATCCTGTTCATGATTACAGTTTGCCATCACATGCCCTACTTTTACATGTTCTTAGAGTTTAAAGTGCCGTGTCTTCTGCTTCTCTAGCATGTCATTTCCCAGCACAGTACTAGGCACATTGGCAGTGCTCAGAAACCAGTGAACTGCCCAGAGCAAGTTCTTATCCTCCTCAGTCTTTATGGAAGTGGTCCTTCCCCTTCTTAAAAAGTTAACTTCCCTTCTTTTCTCTACCTTTCCCTACTTTCCACATCTGTGAAGACACTTTATGCGCCTGGTTGAATCTAGGCATTCCCAAGCTCCCTTGCATTCACTACTCCTATCCCGTGGGGGTTGGGGCTGCTGGAAGTGATCCAGGAGCCTTCAGCACTTCCACCTTCACATTCACTCCGTGATCACACGTACTGGTCACCCCCAGCAGATATGGACGTACATGCACAGACATGAGTACTGACCGTGCGACCACAGCGGTTGTTATGTAAGTTCATGAGGGCCCGGGCATCCTTAAGCCTCTTTTCCTTGGCATCCACAAAGGCCTTGGCAAAGCGAACACCATAATGGATGTTGTCACTGCAGCCACCCCAGTCAAAATCCCCACGTTGGTCATGGTGTCGGCCACGGGTGTAGGGGTCACAGCTGCACACACTCAGTTCTCCCTGGCTGCAGGCACGAGTGATAGCATGGACCACCCCTGCAGACGAGATGGCATATACAAATGCTGCCTCCCGGCTACCTGGAGAGAGAAAGGTAGAAGTACATTTCTGCAAAGAGGCCTATGTCTGTCCCTGTCTTCTGCCCACACAACCCCCCACTCTGAAACCTCCTCTCTTCTTGTCTTTCCCAGAGCAACTCCTGCACCTGCTTTTTTCAAGGTGGCCTTCCCTTCCAAAAGCATTCCCCAGAGTATCTGACCTCTTCCCCTCGGCCCTCAGTACTCTCTATCCGCTTCTTTGTACATCTGACCTCTTGGGCTGACCTGTACTCTTGCTTCCTTCCAAACTCCCTGGATCCATCCATTGAAAAGTTTCACAGTGAGTCATCCCCTCCCACCGAGTGCCAATCCTAGCTCAGCTAAGCCTGCCTCAGTCCACATTCCAGGCCTTTTCAGACCTACTCTGCTGGACAGTTCCCCTACAATAGAGACCCCAGCCCAGGGGTTAGCCTGTTTGGGGAGACCTGCTACTTTCCAGGGCCTGCTTCCTTCTTACCCTGCTCTCAGGGATTGATGACTCATCACCCCTGTCCCCCAGACACCTCCCGATTCCCATCTCCTTCCCTTTCTCCTAGTTTATTGTCTCACTTCTGCTTAGCTTTTTTGCTGAGCTGGGGCCAAGCCACCAACTCTCCAAATATTTACATATCACCTTTCTGTTTATCCCTTGCTGCCATTACTGTGATGTTGGGAGTGTTGGGGTGAGGGTAGTGATGGTGGCAGTGAGTACAGAGCAGCCGTTCTAGTCCTCAGCCTTACAGTGCGTGGAAACCCTCACACTGGGGTTGGGGAGGAAAGGGGGAGGGAAGACGAGACATGGAGGTGGCAGGGGACACTGTACCTTTGTGTATCATCCCAGCAACACTGGCATTTAGAGGGGTCCCTGCCTACATATCTCAGGTACTGAGGGTCTGTTCCCAACTGTATCCTGGGCACTGCCCTCAACCGTCTATCTGATTATGAGGCAGTGTGTCCAAGAGGGGAGGAGGATCATGCCTACCCTACCCACTTGCCACCCCAGGCACAGACAGGGAAGTAGTTGGAGCAGGGTGGAAGAGCTCCCTACTTCTGAGCATGACACGGCCAAAGACAGTGTGGTCCCGGTCCAGCGTGGTGCAGTTCCAGCGGTGGTGGCGGAACTGGTGCTGACACTCTCGGATCCATTCTCGGGCACCCTCGCCCACCGAGCGCATGATGTCTGGGTAACGCTGGCACAGCTGCCGCTGCCGGCTCACCAGACCAGGGATATTGTCACAGATCACTCGGGCCCCCAGTGCCCCGATGTACCTGCAAGGTGGAGATGGCCCTGTCAGAGCATCCTGGCCCTTTTCCTGCCTCAGGAGGGGGAGAAGGAGGGGGAGGGGGAGGGGAGAGATTTGGCATTCAGAACTTGAAGAGGTTCCTTCCCCTCCTCCAACCCACATTCCCTGAGGCCAAAGGGTACAGCTTTCCCCACAAGCCTGGAGAAATGGTTACACAGTTGCAGAGAGTAATTGAGTGGTCTCTCACCATCATCCGCTCCCCAGCCAAAGGTCCAAGTGACACACACTCCCAGAACACGGGCCAGGCATGTGTCACATACGTAGAAGCCCTGGGCATGTCACACAAACCCATTCCCTGTTTATTTAATAAACATTAAGAGCCTCAGAGAAAAATAAACTAACAAAACAAGAGTCTGAGACAACACTCTTACACCCACATGTAAGAGGCAAGTCCTTCGTAGCTGGTCCATGAAGACATAGTTTGGGGGAGGAAGGATGGAGACAGTGGGAAGAGACTCAGTGGGCAATTTTGAGTCATGTTTACAGCTCTAGTCAGACCCATGTAGCTAAAATTCCTCACTCCCAAACCTGAGGTCTTGGGGAGGAAGACCCCACCCCCAAATCTCCTCCCTATACCCTTCATTTCCAGGCTCCACAGCCTTTCTTAACAAATGAGTCTTGGAGGCATGATGTCCTGGATGAACCTGCTTGGGCAGAGGGCTGTTAGCAGTGGGAAGCCAAAGCCAAGATAAAGCGAGGGGGGTGACACTCCCCATATTCCAGTCCCCACTCTGCCCAATTCAAACAATTTTAAGAAGATCAGTTGGGGTGGGCTACTAAAAGTTAGGTGGGTTGCTAGAGTCACTCTCAAATTTCTCAGTATTTTCTCTTCACTCGAACATTCTTAGCTTCTTCTCTCCATGAGGTCACTAAATGAGATCTGACCCATTCATACACTTCACACTCCCTCGCTGTCTCTCCAACACCTAGCACCTTCCTTGGCCCTCTGGGAGTTCTCTGTTCTCCTATCCTAACACATCAAATGGATACCTCTCTCTCTTTCTCTGAACAGGTGGGGGTCAAAGGGGGCAGTTGCTGCTACGGGCTGAAAAGATTTGGTTTGGGCTGTGAATGAGCCTGTGGTTTGGGAGAGATCCCAAAATGGGCCTAGAAGTGGGTGAGGGGAACAGAAGGCAGCCAGTGGGGAGAGAGGAAAAGCTGGACCGCCCTGGGCTCTATGTCCCCTCACCGTGCCCTGCCCACATCCTTGTGCCTGGCCCTCACCCACAAACTAGATCACCGCTGGTGACACCAAGTCAGACAGACTCAAGGAGGGCTGATGCTTGCCTCTTTTGGAGCTCAGCAGGGCTGATGGGGCCCATCTGTCCCCGGGGGAGGGGTGAGAGGGCTGGCCCACCACTGACAAATCCCATGGAATCAGCGTCCCCAGCAGCACCGTCCATCAGGGCAATAGCTTCCAGGAACAAACAAAATAAACACCCCGGGCTGGGCCAGGCCGGAAAAGGCCGCCTGACGCACAGCCTGGAGTTACACCCACTGCCGCGGTGCTTTGTTTGGAGAATCAAGACCATTGCAGTTGGAGCTCGTCCCTGTCTCACCACCGTTTTGCTTCCCCAGTTCGGCCCAAGTACTACTCTAAGCAATGGGTGTTTGTTTTTTTTACTGGGGCTTGGAAAGAGGGGGGTTGGATGGGAATGGGAGACCAGTAATCCAGCCCTCATGAGACAGTCTGGAGTGAGGCAGGCCAAACTCTGGCAATAAGTCCTTCCTGTGGTATGACTTAAATCCATTCTGCTGCAACCCACATTGGTCCTTCTTGTTACATCCTCACTGAGCGTGGGAACATTTAGTACCTAAGACAGGAAGATAATTACGTTCCTCTACTACCACCCAGACCCCATTAAGTAGCTGCACTAAGTGCCCCAACTGGTGTGATTCTGAAGAGCAGGGCACTTGCCTGCTGGCTAGTGGTCAGCCCCTTGTAGTTGGTGGGGGAGGCGGGCTCCAATACAACTGAGCTTCAGTCCCCTCTCAATTCAACACACGCCTGCATGTGCCAAGCACTGAGCTCAGCTGTTAGGGCACAGAGATGTTTAAGGCACCTTGCATCTCATTGGCTGGTAAGAGGGGGAGAGATGCCCCTGACTCCAGCTCTGTTTTCCCTTTCAGAAGTTTTCCTTTCCTTCCCAGCCTCCTGCCCCAGAATGCTCCCTTCACCTGCTTTTGACCAATTCACGTCCCTTCCTTTGACAAAGTGACCCATACCTTACTCTAGCCCTTTGCTCCTCAAAGTGTGGTCCCCAGAACAGCCATATGGGCATCATCTAGGGATCTGTTAGAAATGCAGAGCCTTGGGCCCCACCCCAGGCGTACTGAATCAGATTCTGCATTTTCACCAACATCACGAGGTGATTCAGACACCCTGTTCCATGAAGGCAGAGATTTTTGTCTGTTTTGTTCACTTGGTTACCCCCAGAACCTAGAACAGTGTCTGGCACATAGTAGATACTTAATAACTGTTTGTTGAATAAACACCTAACCGCTCTGATTTACCGCCAACTCTCTTTTCCCCCTAGCCAGCCATAAACTTCATTTCAATTACAGCTTTACTCCTGCTGACATTGCCAGCCTATTTGCAGATGTTTTATATTTGTGTCTTTTTAATGAGGCCAGGGATGCTCTTTTCATTTCCCCTCTTGCAGTCCCTAGTGTACACAATTCAGCCCAGCCCACACAGGGCTTTGAACACAGGAATAAAACTATTTACCTTCCCTGAATCTCTTAATACAACATCATTTATATGGTACTTTACAGTTCACGAAACCTTTTTCTAAACAAAAATCCTATGAGACAGGTCTCCATTTTACAGATGAAGAGACTGAGGTTCAGGGAGATTAAGTGGTAATACCCACTCTGTCCATCAGGACTAGTCGGAGGAGAGCCAGGGCGAACCAAGGATATCTGACTCCAAAGTCCAAGCTCATTTTCACTCCGAGAACAAGACAGGCATACAATGCTTAACCAGGAATAGAGCAATCTAGCTCCAAAATTGGTGTGAACTTGGGCAAGTTTATACCACTCCCCTCCCAGCCCTCACTTTCTTCATGTGTGAAATGGAGAAAATAATAGTATCTACCTCACCAGATTACTTTGGGCATTGAAGAAGATGATGCTCATAAAGTACTTAGTTATAGTGTCCAAAGCTTAGTAAAGATTCATTGAATGGCAGTTGGTGGTGGTGACAATAATGCTATTATTATGATATCAACTCTGTTCCTCTCCCTTCGTGAATCCATGCATGATGTCCTGCTCACGGGATTCCCTACATCCAGCCCCCTGCAGAATGCAAAATGGAACAGGGAAGCACATGCGAGGAGCCCCCTATTTCTTGCTCTGTTTGTCACAGATTAAGAAGAGACCATCTGTTTCCTCCTCCAGTTAGAAGTGGGGAGAGGGAAGGAGTGACTGGAGAGTAAGGGAAGGGCTGGGGGGACGATCAGACTGTTAGCTGGTGATAGTGATGACCTTCTGCTCCAGAGTGGAACACGGATACACACAGGGTCAACAGGCATCTCTTCCAGGGTTTGGACAGAGTATCAATCTTGCTGGGTTTTTTCCTTAAAGGAAAGAGAGATACCTTGGGGGCCTGACCTGCCTTTAGAAAGCAGCTTTCCACTGTATCTCAGAAGTGATGACCACTGAGGCAGGCATCTGGGGCCTACAGCTGTGACACGTGTGAGGCAAGGAGATTGAACTAACCTCTGCACCCACTCCCCATCCTGGATTCACTGCCACCTTTCACAGCGACTGCCGAGTCCCTCCCTATCACTGTATCACTGGCATGCCCCCTCTCTGGCTCTTCTACCCAGAGTTTTTCCAAAATGTGAACCACGTGGGGGTGAGAGCAGTAGAAGGGAGAAAGGAAAAGAAGAGGGAGTAGCCAAGGGACAAATTGGGGACCAGAAAACACCCTAGTTGGGTCTTTAGGAAGCACTACCAGGATGCTGCAATTATCAGAGTGACACTTCCTCACCTAAACACCAAGTGGTCCCCAAAACTACCTCCCAAACTGGTAAGAAGCAATCAAGAGTCCCTAAAAGCAAATTGCTATCTGGGGTGGGTAAAGATGCACTGTGGTCACTTCATCGTCTCTCCATCCGGCCACTGAACACACAAGTCCCCAGCCAAACTGAGTCCCTGATGGCTTTGATCTCCCTCTGAACTTTGAAAGGCTTTTCTCCTCTGTCCCCTCTTCTCTTTCCCTTTCTAAAAGAATGTTTCAAGCCAGATGTAAGATATGGGCCTCCCTTCTCCCCCATCCAGAACAAACCACCCCCCCTTGCCTTCCCCAACACTGCAGAGATTAAAAAGATCCAAAAGAGAGATTTTTCTGAAACAGGAAAATGGGGGGGGGGGGGGATTGGGGATGGAGAGCAACGCATCTTGAAATGATAGGAATCTGCAGCCCAAGCTTGCTGGCCCCTCAGCCAGCTACCCCTCACCCTTCCTAGCCAAGATTCCAAGTCTAGAGGAGAAAAGCCACAGGGTGCAAGGGGAGGAGAGACCACTCTGTGTGGTGGGAAGGGGGAGGGTGGAAGGAGCAAAGTAAGAAAAGGAAGGGGGCACTGCTTGGGTAGGGAGGGGCAAGAGTGCAGTCTGAAGCCAGTTTGATGGGGGGGGGGCAGTGAAGAGGAAAGATGAGAAGACTGTCTTTTCTCAGTTCAGTTCCCCCCTTTGCCCCCCAGAGGGTGGGGGAGGAGGGAGAGCAGCTTTCTCCTGAGAGAAAAGGATGAATGCCATCCAGGGCTTGGGGGTGGTGCAGGGGGGGATTCAGAAAAGAGGAGATATCCAGTGGGTTTTTAATGCCTTTTGCCTCATCTGCCCTCTTGTGAGGTGTCTGGAGGCCTGCAAGAAACCTGAGGGGAGGGTCTCAATGCTTTGCACCTCCAGAAGCCTCTAG
The DNA here is from genome assembly GCF_027475565.1 of Acinonyx jubatus. NCBI lineage: Eukaryota > Metazoa > Chordata > Mammalia > Carnivora > Felidae > Acinonyx > Acinonyx jubatus. The sequence goes on along the minus strand of NC_069381.1, from coordinate 94,520,537 downwards.
TTCTTGGACGGGAAAGAGATGGGAGACACAGGGTCATCTGGGAAGAAAAAGGAAGAAGAGAGGGATGTCAGGGTTCGAAGTGACATCTTCAAAGCTGAAGTTGAAGACAAACGCCTAAATTATGCAATTATGCAAAATTGTTTTAATTGTGAGAGTTAATGGAGTATTTTTGCTTTGATTCCATTTCTAAACCTTGTGCTGGGTGCTATAGCATGAACACCAAAGTCTTACTGCCTACCCGGTGGGGTAGACTAGCGAGAGCCTCGTCCGCCCTCGCCAAATGCCCTTTTCTCCACCTCGGGGGGGGGGGGGGGGCGGGGGGGGCGGGGGTCGACGTTAGGCGATCAGGGGGCTCTGTTGGAGGGCTACTGAAGGCCCCAGATGGACGATTGGTTTCTTGAATCCACCCTGAGAAAAACTTGGAAGGTAGCATTCCCCCTAAGTCAGAGCTGAAATGGGGCACAGCACAAGGGAATCTGGAAAGCCTCGACCACCAGGCGTCCTTGCTCCAAACACCCAGGGCCCACCTCACTGGGTGAGCAGCACACCTATCCACCCCCACCCTTACTCCGAGACTTAAGTGACAGTCCGGCTCGGATCGTCTCTAACTCCGTCGAAGCAAAAGCCTGGTCTCCTGTGCAGCCGGTGCCAGGAGCTGCGTAATTCCTCTGGGCGCCTTCGGCCTCTGACCCCGCGCCTCACCCTCCCCACCCCGAGGGCCATGCTCACCACCAGGACGTGTCTACGCGGGCCGGCAGCGTCAGCAGCAGCAGCAACAGCAGGCAGGCAAGACCGAGGCGGGCCGAAGCCCGAGAGCCGTCGGGGGCCGCGGGTCCTGGCGGGAGCGCGGGGACAGGGGCGCGGGCGCGCCGAGGGGGGAGCTGTGCGGCTTCCTCCGCACCACCCGGCTTCAGCATAGCTCCCCGATGACTCCCGCCGCGCGACCCGGAGGGGCGTGGACGGGGCACCGGCTCAGGGTACTCAGGCTGCTCCTACCTCACCCCCTTGGGGGGCCATAGGGCCCGGCGGCGGGGCACCCAGGGGCACCTGGAGTCCGGGAGCCGGGGCGCAGGGTCCCGGAGGGGGCTCAGGGAACGGGTTCCGGAAGCCGACGGCGGCGCGCGGAGCCCCGGGTCTGGGACGCGCTGCCCCGGCGCTGGGCGCGGTGTCAGGGGGTCGGTGGCGCGGAGTAGGGCTGCGGGTTGAGTGTGTGCGGACAGCCCCTCGGCCGCGGGCTCTCATTGGACGGCGCGGGGCGGGGCCGAAGCCGGGGACACGCGCGGCCCTCTGGGCGGCTCCGCCTGCGCCAGCCCCGGGCGCTTCGCAGCGCCCTAGGTGTGGCGGCCCCCTCCGCCCCTCGGCTCTCCGCGGAGCACCGCGCCGCGCCCTCACCTGCTTCGGCGGGCCGCGACGGGGTGCGGGGGAGCCCTTCAGAACCCGTAGCGCCCAATCCTGGCCGACGCAGCGCCACCGGGTCCTAGCGCCCTTCAATTGGCAACCCTAACTTCTGTGGGTGATGGCCAGGAGCGCAGAGTGAGGGGGCCGCAGACACTTCCCCTCTGTTCTCTAACCTACAGTGACACCGGAGCTGAGCCACTGAGCATGCACTCATTTCCTCGGTCCTCTCTCGGTTCTTGCGCTTCTGTGAAATGGGTAGAACCTCTGTCACGGGGAGTTGCGGGAGGATCTTAACTCCTGTTCAAAGTTGCCAACTGGGGCTCTTTGGGCAGTCGGCTTCAGGTAGGGGCTTCTCTCATCTAGGGCTTGTTGCTCCTCGTTCCTCCGACCCACTGCCCACCGCACCCCCTGCACGCAAACAATGTTTAGACCTGGTTCACGCCCGCCTGCCGGCCCCGATGCTCCCCTCTGGCCTGTGGACCGGGAATCGATGGCAGAAGCAGAGGGGGCACACCTGCGGACCGGACAAGGACTCCCCGCCCTTTACCGCCCCGGCTGAGCAGAACTTAGTCTCTCCCGGCTACCCCAGTGCTTCGGTCCCCCACCCCCTCGGGCGGGGCTGCAAGCAGGAAAGAATCAGAAACAGCTGGGCGGCTTTCCCGAACCAGAGGCCAGGGTGGGGGTCCTGCTGAGAGTGGAAGACCCGGAGCCATTTCTCTCCGTCGCCTTTCCTCCTCCCTACTGCTCCCTCACCCCCTCGGTCACCCATCCCACCCCTGCACACCGCCCCGGGGCGTGGTAAATCAGGAAGGGGTGGGGAGGGGCTGACTGCTGACGATGACACCCCTCTTCTCTCCCCGCACTTACCAGGCAGGCTGGTAGAACCTTTGGGATCAGAGTGGCCCCGGCCTTCCAACTTGGAGAGTTGGGAAGTGGCCTGACCTCTTCTCCAGCCTCAGTTTCTCCTGTCTAACCCCTCATTCCCAAGTGTCTTTATGCCTCTCCCCATGATTTATCTAAACTGTAAAGCCCTGGTGTAAACAATGCTCTGGAAACTGCCCATCCTCCTCAACCCCAAACTCACTGTCAGTTCTTGGTTGGGGGCCTGCCGGTGGGGTCGGGGTGGGGGTGGGGTGTTAGAGCCGCCTGAGTGTGAGTGGACACCGCGCAGCTGCAGACATCCCAGGGGCAGATATGGGGGGGGGGGAGGGCTCAGAAGGACCTTTATGCCCTCTCCCTACCTCTCTACCTTACTTTCTGTGGCAGGGGCCAAAGTGCCTTCATTAATTCAACAAATATTTATCTACTCCTTACCAGTGCCAGACTGTGCTAGAACAGTCTGCTAGTGAACAAGGCAAAACAAAACACTTTCTGCCCTCATGGAGTTTACCTTCTATTGGGATAACATGAACAATACACAGTATACATCATAAGTAAAACATATAGTATGTTAGAAAGGAGTAAGAGCAGTGGGAAGGACAGAGTTGTAACTAGGATGATGAAGGTAGGCTCACTAAGGCAACATTCAAGCAAAGACTTGAGGAGGCCAGGGAACAAGCCGGGCAGATTTATGGTGGAGAGCATTCGCAGCAGAGGGTACAGCCAACACAGAGGCACTATGGTGGGTATGCGCTGGTGTGCAAAGGGTGGCATGGGGGCCGCAAGGAGCTGGGGGAAGGAGAGGAGTTCAGCTAGGTAGCCAGGGTGGCCCAAGTCCTGTGGGGTGGGGCATAGGGGTTGAAATTGGGGGCTGGACTGGAGTTGCATAGGAGTGGGAGAGGGTTGACTGCCGAGACCAAGCAGGGCCAGCATGCAGCCACATCCCTCCCTACTAACCAGCTGACCCTTCCCTCCCCTTCTCTCCTTTCCCTGAGTCTGAAAGTATCCAGCAGCCCTTGTGTTTCATCAAAAAGACTCTCAAAAAGCAGACTCTCTGCCGAGCTTCCCTGAGAGGGACAGGTGAGAAAGGAGTGGGCCCAGGCTCCTTCCTGGCCGGGCCCCTCTCCTTGGACCACTCTTTCACCTCCTCCCAGCCCAGCCCCACCCTGATGCTGGGCAGCAGTCTATAAGGTCTGCAAGCTGGGGCAGCCTCTCCCAGACTCCCCTGTGTGCTTAGGCCTGGGTGTGACTCTGGCCCTGTGTTTGTTTCTACATATGGGCCCGAGGTTGTGGGGTGGGCTGGAGATGATCACATCAGCCCTAACCGTGCGGACTCACCCACTTGGGCCCCAGACTCACTTCTGAGGCCCCTTCTTTGGCTTCAGCTGTCTTCACAGTCAAGTGGGACCGTGTCTTGGCACAACATAGATGCTCAACTATTAAAGCATGTTGCTGAGCTAAGGAGGCCCCAGAAACATCAGCAGCTCGAAGAGGGAGGGCAGTGGATGAGGGGACAAGACTTCTCCCCAGTGCTTACAGGCTACCTTTGCTGTAGAGTGGACAACCCAAGATGAGGCTCTGTTCCTTCCTCGTCTTCCTCCCCTCCCCTCCGAGCCCCCTGGCTCCCCAGGAGGAACCCCAGGCTGCAGGAGCCAGCTGCCTGCAAGAGCTGCACTCAACCACTTAACTAGAGAACAAATACGGAGCCAGAGAAGAGGTTTTCTGGGATCTGCCACTTTGGACTTTATATCTCAAAATAAACTTTCAGTCTCAAGGTCCTAGACGCTACTGGAGAGCTCAGCTCCTCACGCGAGGGCCTGTTGTGGGGCTTCCAGGCCGAGGGTCAAGGCCAGAGCTAGTGCCTGACCTGCTCCTCCCTCCCACCCCTACCCTCACTCCACCCTAATGGGAGGCAGGGGAGGAGTCACTAATTTGGGAGTCAAGTTCTTGTCTGGAGGGCACTGCATAGAGTCAGGTTGGCACTTATCGAACACCTGCTGTATGCCCAGCACTGGCCAGAGCATCCTAAATGACACAGAAGGAGACAAAGGGTCTTACTCCAAGGTGTTTTCTTGCAAATACAATAAAGCCACCCGAGGAGTGGTTCACTAGGCTTTGCTGTTCGAGGCTGCATACCGCAGATTTACTGGGCAGTGTCAACAGAGGCCTTGGGGAAGAATCCCGGCTCCCTGGGAATCCTGCATTCCCTGGGGCAACCAGCAGAGCCAGTCACCCTTCTTCCTCAAGGTGGCACCGTAGCCCCCTGCCTTCTCAAAAGTGGCTGCCCAAAGGAGAAGGGTCTCCCCCCTCACCCTTGATATCTAACCTCACGCTCTGCTCCCCCATGGGGACTTCCTTCACTCTCTTCTCAGCTGCGTGAGGCTGAATGATTTTGAGTTTTTACTGGCCCTTGGATGGGAGTGGAGATGAGCTAAGGGGAGTTCGGGTGGTGTGGGTAAACAGCTCTTACTCTACCCTGGTTGACCCCCGACGAGGAGGCTCCCCCTTCCCTGGACCCCTTTGGTGATGACCTTCTCTCTTTCCTGGTGGGTGGGAGGTGGTGTGGATGGTAATGAGCAGAGAGAAAGGCCGAGAAGGGGCTGGGGGGAGGTTTGGATGGGAGTCAAGGAATTCCTGAGCCTGCTGCTTGCACAAGGAGCCCTGAGACGCTTTTCCTGAGCTTTCTTTGCAGACCGAGGCAAGTCTTATTTGAAATGGGGCCAGGTTCACACAGGCCTCCATGCCCCCACCTCGTCTCTCCCTCCCCAGCCACCCCATGCAGGTGTCTAGGGAAGAGGAGGGAGCTTGGGAAGAACACAGGGGCTTTTAAGGGGGGTGGAGTGGGGGAATCTACACTTTGCACACCGCCTGACTGGCCTCTCCTTGGTATTTATGAGCTCCCAGGCGAGGCATGGAACGTGTCTCAAAGACGCCAGGCCAAGAGGGCTTTGGAGGGAAGGAGCATCCAGCCCAAACCAGTGAAGGGGGCTCGGTGGGGCAGGCCAGAGACAGGGACCCTCTTCCTCCCAGCCAGTGGCCAAACAGGAGAGTAGATTCCTCCCCCAAGGGGCCTGGGAGAAACAGTGAGCTAGGGGAGAAGGGGAAGGAAGGGCAGAGGCTTGGGGAGGCGGGACCATGGGGGCGGGGCAAGGGGGTCTGGAGCCTTTTAGTGTTTTGGCTGTAATCAGACTGGAGCCAGGCGGTAGGCGGGCTCACAGCCATCCTGGGCGGGTGGCCCAGGTTCTGTGTGAGGCCAGTGGGTGTGCTGCTGGGATTCTGGGTGGTCACTGACCAGCCTAACCCCAAGGGAGAGTGGTTCCCACTTTGCCCCCAGCCACCCTCTCCCAATCTGCCTGTATCAAATAACACTGAGCTCTCTTTCTCTCCCCACCACCTGTTCTGGGTCCTAGAATGATCTGGAAGCGAGGTTTGCTTCCAGCGGACACAAATCTGCAGAGCCCACTATCTTCCTCCCTCCCACTCTGCCTTCTTCACTTTGCTCTGCTTCTTGCTCACCCCATGTCCTCTCTGTGTCTCTCTAGGTCTGTCTCCGTCTGGCTCCTATTTCTATCATGCTGTGTCCATTCCTGTCTTTCTATGTTTGTCTCTCTGTCTTCGTTTGTCTTCTCTGTGTGTCTGTGTCTGCTGGCCTTTTGCCCTCTGTCTGAACTTCTCTCCATCTTTCTCTTTATGAATCTCTCTCTTTCTCTTTATGTCTCTCTCTTGTCTTTCACTCTCCATGTCTTTTCTGACTCCCTCTGTGTGTCTGTGTTCCCCTCTGTGTTTTTCTGTGTGTATCTTTGTTTCTCTTTGTCTCTGTTCTTCTCTTTCTCACACCTTCCTCCATAGGCCCTGCAACACGGTGCAAAGCACAGTGGACTGAAAGAAATCAGAAAAACGGTTTTCCCTCAACCCAGCCATGCATGATTCCGAGCCTGCTGCTTGCACAAGGAGCCCTGAGACGCTTTTCCTGAGCTTTCTTGATTTCCATGATTCCGAAGGTCACTTTTGCACTCCTGACCTCAGTTTCCTCACTGGCAAGACAAGTGGGGTGGACATCTAGTTCCCTCCGTGGGGGCCAATTTCTGTCTCTCTCTTTCTCTCTTGTTTCTTGTAGGACAGCCCACCCTGTTCTCCAAGGCCTCTGCTTCTTTGCTCCCTAGATTTGACCCTGAAGTTAGGACTCCAGCATCCTTTGGACCCCCAGTGGGAAGGAGTCTTTGATACTGTCAGCCAGCAGGCCCCAAAAGGAGGAGGACTCCTCACTCCTTCACCCCCTCAAACATCAGGGTAGACAAGGGCCCTTTCTGGGGCCATGTCTGGCACACAAACCAGATTAGCTCATCTCTCTAATCCTCTTTGTGCTGGGGCCCCTGCCAGACAGGGACACCCACAGTGCAGAGCAAGGGTGTGTGTGTGTGTGTGTGTGTGTGTGTGTGTGTGTGTGTGTGTGTGCAGATTCTTGGAGAAAGCAAGACTAAGGTTCTTCTCCCTCTGGGTACCCCCTCCTGCCTGAAAACCTCAAAATCAGCAGCCCTCACTCTATAAGAAACCTCATCAGGCTTGAGCCAAATCAGGGTTCTCATAATCCCAGTCTGCCCCACCCACCCAATCCTTTTTACAGCGTCCCTAGGGCTGGAAGCCACCCCTTCCTTCTCCATACGTAACCCCTGGCATATGTGCGAATGTTATATTTTAGTCTAGGAAAAGTCTGCTTCTTCCATTCCTTCTTGAAAAGCCTGGAAAGCCTGGAGTGTAAGGCAGGGCACAGGGGACATAGGGGCAAGGGCGGGTTGGGGGTGGGGAGTAGACGGTCCCTGGGTTTCACACTCCGAGTTGAAGGCCTCCAGTCCCTCTGAAGTTTCATTTGGAGAGGTCTTTCTTCGCTGATAAGATCAAAGCATTCCCTCTGCCAAATCATTACCTTATTTTCTAGGCAATTACAGAACTTATTGTATCAATTAGCCGGGTCTCCAGCTGCAGCCGGTTATCTCTGTCTGCCTGGCGCTCGCTGAAGAAAGGGTCGGCCGGGCCCAGCCAGCCGGTCCCCAGAGGAAAGGGCAGAAGCGGGGCCGCGGCCCGGGAGCTGTCCGGCCGCTTTCAGCAGGGACCGGCAGGTGGAGGGCACTGGGGAGCCCTTGCGAGGACGAGGAACCCGGCGGCTTCTCCTCACGCGCCCCGCCACTGCCGCAGGAGCGCTCTTGTCCGCGGCCGTCACACCTGCACGCCTTAGGTGGCCCGGGAGGGCAAACCGGCTGAGCCTGGAGGGGAGTGAGACCGATGGGCCGGCCGGGCCAGGGCCCCGGCTCTGCGGAGGAAAGCGCTGAGTCCGCCAACATGCCTGTCCCTTCCCGACTTGCTGGTGCGTGACTCACTGTGGGCCGCGCGCCCCGCAGTGGCCTTTTCTAGAAAGGCACGGCAGGATGAGCTTTGTCAGAGTGGGCGCTCGTGCGTTTGCCGACTGGGAGAAAACCTTTGGACGGAGTGCGTGGCACGGAGAAGTCGGTGTCCCCGTGGGTGCGCAAGTGTGGCCTCTGCTCCTACCCTTCCTGCAGAGCCACGCCCACACGTGGTGTTGGGGTCAAGTGGAGGGTCCTTTAGAGCTCCAGTTCTCAAACTTTGTTCTCAGATCCCTTTTACGTTCAAAATTATTAAGGACCCCACAGACCTTTTATTTATGGAGGTTATAGCCATCCGTGTGAAAAATGACAAGGAACACAGGAGCCATCAGAGAGTGCTCCCAGTGGCTAAAGCTGGACAATTGGAGCAACAAAATCGTTTTGGATTATAACCTAAAGTATAAATAAACATGCACGGATCCCTACTGATATAAATAAATGAATAAATAAATACAAGGGGAGGAGAGACAAATACCGCATGTAGAAGAATTCCAAATAATCTATGTAGCTACTCCTCCAGTGTGGGCTCCAGGTTGTGACCTCCCTCCAAGAGTACAGAACAGAAAAGGGCAGGGGTGGTGGGGAGTAACTTCACAGTGCAGAAAGCTGACAAACCTCAGTTGGGTGATCACAGTCAACATCAACAGCGAAAAGTCCTGTTGATAATATGTACCCTGGATATGATGTGATGAGAATGACACTATTCCTCTGTGATTTCCCTCCCCTTAATCCCAGTGTAATCATGAGATTACACTGATTCACACCTGTTGAACCATTCTTGCCAGAAGGGATACATCCCACTTGACCATGAGATATGATCCTTTTATTGTGCTGTTTGAATGCAGATTGCTGATATTTTGTTGATGATTTTTGCATTTATGTTCATCAGGAATATTGGCCTGTAATTTCCATGCAGTGTCCTTGTCTGGCTTTAGTATCAGGGTAATCATAACCTTGTAAAATGAATTTGGAAGTGTTTCTTCCTCATCAGTTTTTTGGAAGAGTTGAGAAGGCCTTAGTTCTTTAAATGTTTCGTTCAATTCACCAGTAAAGCCATCTGGTCTTGGACTTTTCTTTGTTGGGAGATTTTTGATTCCTGATTCAACTTCCTTATTAGTTATAGTTCTATTCATATTTCCTGTTTCTTCATGATTCAGTCTTGGTAGATTGTATGTTTCTAAGCATTTATTCATTATTTATAGGTTATCCAATTTCTTGGTATATAATTGTTCACAGTTGTCCCTTCTGATCCTTGGTGTTTCTATGGTATCCCCTGTAATGTCTCCTCTTTTGTTTCTAGTTTTATTTGTTTGAATCTTTTCTCCTTTTTCTATTAGTCTAGCTAAAGATTTGTCAACTTTGTTTATCTTAAAGAAAAACTTTTAGTTTTGCTGACCTTTTCTATTGTGTTTGTAATCTCTATTTCATTTATTTCTGCTAACCTGTGGCTTAGTTCTTTTCCTCTTCTTCTCCTCCTCCCCTCCCTCCCCCTCCTCCTCGTCCTCATCCTCCTTCTTCTCCCTCTTCTTCCTCTGGTTTCTTCAGGTGTCAAGTCAGGTTGTTTATTTCAGGCCTTTCTTTTTTTCTTAATGTAGGCATTTATTGTGACAAACTTTCGTCTCAGAACTGCTTTTGCTGCATCCCATATTGTTATATTGTGTTTCAATGTTCTTTTGTCTCTTAATATTTTTTGATTTCCCTGTTGATTTCTTCTTTGATCCATTGACTGATCAGGAGCATGTTATTTAATTTCGACATATCTGTGACTTTTTCAGTTTTCTTCTTGTGCTATACCACTGTGATCAAAGTTCCTTGTTAAGATTTCAACTTTAAGTTTGTTAAGACTTGTTTTGTGACCTGACACATGATTTATCTTGGAGAATGTTCTATGTGCACTTGAGAGGAATGAGCATTCTGCTGCTGTTGGATGGAATGTTATATATATGTCTGTTAGATCCATTTGGTCTAAACCGTACTTCAAGTCTTATATTTCCTTATCAATTTTTTGTCTGGATGATATATCCACTAACATAAGTGGAGCATTGAAGTCACCTTCCATTCTTGCATTGCTGTCTATTTCTGCTTTCAGATCTGTTGATATTTGTTTAATATATTTATGCACTTTGATGTTGGGTGCATATATATTGATAGTTGTTATAGCCTCTTGATGAGTCGATCCCTTTATCATTATATAATGACCTTCTTTGTGCCTTGTTAGTTTTTTACTTAATGTCTATCTTGTCTGATAAAAGTATAACCACCTTTACTCTTTCTTGGTTTCCAGTTGCAAAAATATCTTATTCTGTCCCTTTACTTGCTGCCAATATAAAGATTTAAAGCTGAAATCTTTTGAAGGCAGCATACAGTTGGGTCTTTTTTGTTTTTTAAAAATCCATTCAGCCACTCTGTCTTTTGATTTGAGTATTTGTCCATTTACATTTAAAGTAATTTTTTAAATTTTTTTAATGTATATTTATTTTTGAGAGAGACAGACAGACAGACACAGAGTGAGCAGGGGAGGGGCAGAGAGAGAGGGAGACAGAATCTGAAGCAGGCTCCAGGCTCTGAGCTGCCAGCACAGAGCCTGATGTGGGGCTCAAACTCATAGACTATGAGATCATGACCTGAGCTGAAGTCAGATGCTTAACCAGCTGAGCCACCCAGGCGCCCCTACACTTGAAGTAATTATTGATAGGTAAGGGCTTATTATTGACTTCTTGTTCATTGTTTTCTGGCTATTTGTCATTCCTTTATTTTATCCTCTCTTGATGTCTTCCTCTGTGATATTATAGTTATACTGGTATGCTTTGTTTTCTGTTTCTTGATCTTCTATGTATCTGCTGTAGGTTTTGCTTCATTATTACTAGGATTACATGAAACATCTTATAGTTTTAACAGTCTATTTTAAACTGATAACTTTGATCACAGAGAAAAATTCTACCCTTTCATAGCCCCCTTATTTTATGCTTTTTTCTTTTAATATTTATTTATTTTTGAGACAGAGAGAGAGAGAGAGAGAGAGACAGAGAGAGGTAGAGAATGCGAGTGGGGGAGGGGCATAAGAGAGGGAGACAAAGAATCTGAAGCAGGCTCCAGGCTCTGAGCTGTCAGCACAGACATGGGGCTCAAACTCATGAACTAAGAGATCATGACCTGAGCCAAAGTCAGACGCCCAACTGACTGAGCCACCCAGGTGCCCCTCATTTTATGTTTTTGATGTCACAATTTACATGTATCCATTAAAAAATTATTTTAGCTACAGTTATTAATAATATGCCTTTTAACCTTTATAGTAGAGTTAATTGCTTTACATACCACCATTACAATAGACAATAGAGTATTGTGAACTTGACTCTATACTTACTTTTACCAGTGAGGTTTTTTTAATGTTTATTTATTTATTTTGAGAGAGAGAGAGAGAGCACATGCACATATGTGGGGTAGGGGCAGAGATAGAGGGAGACAGAGAATCTTAAGCAGGCTCTGTGTTCAAAGCAGGGCTCAAACTCATGAACCCATGAGATCATGATGTGAGCGCAAATCAAGAGTCAGACACTTAACTGTCTGAGCCACCCAGGTGCCCCTGCCAGGGAGTTTTACACTTCAATGTTTTTCATGTTACTAATTAGCATTCTTTCATTTCAGCTTAAAAGCTTCTATTATCATTTCTTATAAGGCAAGTCTAGAGGTGATAAATTCCCCCGGATTTTGTTTGTCTAGGAAAGTCTTATCTCCTTCATTTCTGAAGGACAGCTTTGCTGGGTAGAGTACTCTTGGTTGGCAGTTTTTTTTTTTCTTTTAGTACTTTGAACATATCATCCCACTCTTTTTTAGTCTGCAAGATTTCTGCTGAGAAATCCACTGATAGCCTTATTGGGGTGCACTTGTATGAGTCAAGTTGTTTTTTTTCTTGCTTCTTTTAAAAGTTTTTCATTGTCTTTGGTTTTTGACCATTTTATGATAATATGTCTTGGTGAAGTCTTCATTTTCTGAGAGTCTTGTTTATCATGAGTGGGTATTAGATTTTGACAAGTGTTTTTTCTGCATCTATCAATATGATCATGTGATCTTTCTTCTTTAGCTTGTTGATGTGATATATTATACTCATTGATTTATCAATGTGAAACCAACCTTACATACTTGGGATAAATCCCACTTGGTCATGGTGTGTAATTCTTTTTCTACATTGTTGATTTGATAGTTTCATTACAGTTTTTTGCATCCATGTTTGTGGTAGATAATGGTCTGTAGTTTTCTTGTACTGTCTTTCTCTGGTTTTGGTATTAGGGTAATACTGGCTTCATAGAATGATTTAGAAAGTATTCCCTCTGTTTCTTTCTTCTGGAAGAGATTATAGAGAGCTGATTTAATTTTGTCCTGAAGTGTTTGGTATAATTCACCAGTGAACCCATCAGAGCCTGGTATTTACTATGTTGGATGGTTATTAACCATTGACTAAATTTCTTTAATAGATATAGGCCATTCAGAACATCTATTTTTTGAATGTAAATTTTGGCAGATTGTATCTTTTAAGGAGTTGGTCCATTTCATCCAGGCTATAGGATTTGTGGGCATAGGGTTGTGCTTTTTCTGTTGTTTGTTTTTGTTTTCATTTTTGTTTTGCATCTACACTTAGGTTTATTTTTAAATTTTTTTCAAGTTTTTATTTAAATTCCAGTCTGTTAATATACAGTATAATATTAGTTTCAGGTGTAGCATTTAGTGATTCATCACTTATATACAACACCCAGTGCTCATCACTAGTACCCTCCTTAATATCCATCATCTATTTAACACATCCCCCCCCACCTCCCCGCCAGTAACCATAGTTTGTTCTGTATAGTTAAGAGTCTGTTTCTTGGTTTGCCTCTTTTTTCTTTCTTTCTTTCTTTCTTTCTTTCTTTCTTTCTTTCTTTCTTTCTTTCTTTCTTTCTTTCCCTATGTTAATTTGTTTTGTTTCCTAAATTCTACATATGATTGAAATCATATGGTATTTGTCTTTCTCTGACTGACAGATTTGGCTAGCTTATACTCTCTAGTTCTTTCCACATCATTGCAAATGGCAAGATTTCATTCCTTTTTATGGCTGAATAATATTCCATTGTATATATACCACATCTTCTTTATCCATTCATCAATCACTGGACACTTGGGCTGCTTCCGTATCTTGGCCATTGTAAATAAAATTGCTTATAAACATAGGGGTGCAGGTATCTCTTTGAATTAGTGTTTTTGTATTCTTTGGGTAAATACCCTGTAGGGTGATTGCTGGGTCATAGAGTAGTCCTATTTTTAACTTTTTGAGGAACCGCCACTGTTTTCTACAGTGGTTGCACCTGTTTGCATTCCCACCAACAGTGCACGAGGGTTCCTATTTCTCCTAGTCCTTGCCAACACTTGCTATCTCTTGTCTTTTTGATAAGAGCCATTCTAACAGGTGTGAGATGATATTTTGGCTTCAACTTACATTTCCCTGATGATAAGTGATGATGAACATCTTTTTATATGTCTATTGGCCATCTGGATGTCTTATTTGGAGAAATGTCTATTTATATCTTCTGTCCATTTTTAATTGGATCATTCATTTTTTAGGAACTGAGTTTTATAAATTCTTTGTGTATTTTGGATACTAACCCTTTATTGGATATATCATTTGCAAATAGCTTCTCCCATTAAGTAGGTTGCCTTTTAGTTTTGTTGATTGTTTCCTTTACTATGCAGCTTTTTATTTTGATGTAGTCCAAATAGTTTATTTTTGATTTTGTTTCCCTTGCCTCAAGAGACATATCTAGAAAAAAAACTGCTTCGGGCATGATTTATATTTAAAAAATTTATTTTGGGCACCTGAGTGGCTCAGTTGGTTAAGTGTCCGATCTAGCTCATGTCACAATCTTGCAGTCATGAGTTCAAGCCCCGTGTTGGGCTCTGTGCTGACAGTGCAGAGCCTGGAGCCTGCTTCAGATTCTGTGTCTCACTCTCTCTCTGCCCCTTCTTTGCCCACGCTCTGTCTGTCTGTCTCTCTCTCTCAAAAATAAATAAATTTTTTAAAGTTTATTTATTTATTTTGAGAGAAAGAGAGGGATTGGTGAGGGGCAGAGAGAGAGAGGAGAGGGAGAATCCCAAGCAGGCTCTACACTGTCTGTGTAGAGCCCATGTGCAGTTCGATTTCACGAACCGTAAGATCATGACCTGAGCCAAGATCAAGAATTGGATTCTTAACCGACTGAGCCACCCAGGTGCCCCTAAAAATTTTTTTTGATGTGTGTTTTATGGCCCAAGGATGTAGTCTGTCTTGGTGAATGTTCCATGTGAACTTGACAAGAATGTATATTCTGCTGTTGTTGGATGAAGTGGTCAATAGATGTCAATTATAACCAATTGATTGATATTGCTGTTGAATTAAACTATGTCCGTACTGATTTTCTGCTTGCTGTATCTGTCTATTTCTGATAGTCTGATGTTGAAATGTCCAACTGTGATTTGAGATCTATTTCTCTTTGAAGTTCTATCAATTTTTTCTGATGTAGTTTGATGCTGTGTTTGATGCTGTGTTGTGAGGCACACACATATTAAGGATTTCTAAGTCGTCTTGGAAAGTTGGCCCCTTTATTATTATGTAATACCTCTCTTTATCCCTGGTAATTTTTCTTACTTTGATGTCTGCTCTGTTTGAAATCAATGTAGCAACTTCTGGTTTTTAAAATTAGTGTCAGCATGATATAGCTTTCTTTATCCATTTACTTTTTTTTTTTTAATGATTATTTGTTTTTAGGATAGAGAGAGACAGAGCATGAGCAGGTGAGGGGCAGAGAGAGAGAGAGAGAGAGAGAGAGAGACAGAATCCGAAGCAGGCTCCAGGCTCCAAGCTGTCAGCACATAGCCTGATGCGGGAACCCATGAACCGTGAGATCATGACCTGGGCCAAGGGCGGATGCTTAACCAACTGAGCCACCCAGGTACCCCCTTTATCCATTTACTTTTAATCTATGTCTTTATAATTAAAATGGATTTCATGTAGACAACATACAGATGGTCTTTTTTTTTATCCACTTTGGCAATCTTTGTCTTTTAATTGGTATATTTAGACCACTGACATTTAAAGTGACTATTGATATAATTGGATATTTGTTTCTGTATTCTATTCGTTGCCTTGTTCTTATTTTTGTCTTCTGCTCTTTTTATGCCTTTTGTGGTTTTATTTTTATTTATTTATTTAAAAATATTTTTTTAAGTTTATTTATTTTGAGATACAGAGAGAGTGGAGGAGGGGCAGAGAGAGAGGGAGAGAGAGAATCCCAGAGAGGCTCGTGCTGTCAGTGTGGAGCCCGATGTGGGGCTCAAACTCACGAACCATGAGATCACGACCTGAGCCAAAATCAAGAGTCGGACGCTTAACTGACTGAGCCACCCAGGCACCCCTTGCCTTTTGTGGTTTTAATTGAACATTTTATATGATTCCATTCTCTGTCCTTTCTTAGCATATCAATTATACTTTTTTTATGGTTGCCCTAGAGTTTGCAATATACACTTACAACTAATCCAGGTCCACTTGCAAATAACACAATTTGGCTGCACAGGTAATATGAGTATCTTTTAATAACACAATCATCCTCATTCTTCCCTCCTGTCCTTTGCATCATTGTGTCATTCATTTCACTTATATTTAAGCGTACATAAGCATATGTATGTACTTAAGCAGACATACTGAAATACATTAATGCTATTATTTTGAACAAACTTTTGTTAGATCAATTAAGTATAAGAAAAATAAAAATTTTTGACTTTCACCTATTTTCTTTTCTGATACTCTTCTTTATGTAGATCTGAGTTTCTGACTCATATCATTTCCCTTTTCTGAAGAATTTCTTTTAGAAGAACTTCTTTTATTTATTTTTAAAATTTTTAAAGTTTATTTTATTTTTTATAGAGAGAGAGAGAGCAGGGAGGGCCAGAAAGAGGGGTGGACAGAGGATCTGAAGTGGGCTCTGAGCTGTCAGCACAGAGCCCGACGTGGGGCTTGAATCCACGAATCATGAGATCATGACCTGAGCCAAAGTTGGACGCTCAACCAACTGAGCCACCCAGGTGGCTTAAGAAGAACTTCTTTTAGAAGGCAAGTCTACTGGCAACAAATTCTCTCAATTTTTGTTTATGTGAGACAGTCTTCATTTCTCCTTCATTTTTGAAGGATAATTTCACAGGGTAGAGAATTTTATGTTGGTGGGTTTTTTACTTTCAACACTTTAAATATTTCACTGTGTTCTCTTCTTGCTTGAATAGTTTCTGAAAAAAAAGTCAGATGTAATTTTTATCTTTGCTCCTCGATTGGTAAGGTGGTTTCTTCCTCTGACTTCTCTCAAGATGTTTTCTGTATGGTTGATTTTATGCAGTTGGAAGATTATATACCTAGGTACTTACATCGCCCATCTATTATTGCCTACTGTTTATCCATTAGAGCCTTTAGGATATTTTTTGAGGGTGGAGGAGGGCCAGAGGGGAGAGAAAGAGAATGTTAAGCAGGCTCCATGCCTAGCATGGAGCCAGATGTGGAGCTCCATCTCAGAACTGTGAGATCATGACCTGAGCCGGAGTCAAGAGTTGGACGCTTCACAAACTCAGGTGCCCCTCAGCCCATGGCATATTAATCCTAGTTGTTTTAAATTCCCCGCCAACATCTCTGCCATGCCTGAGTCTGTTTTGGATGAATCTTTGAATCTCTGTCTCTTCAAAATGTATTTCTTACCCTTTTATTATGTTGTGATTTTTTTCTTAATAGCTGGACATGAGGTAAAAGGAACTTCTGTAAATAAGCCTTCAGTAAGGTTGTGGTGAGTTGTGGGATATGGAGAAACATTTGAGAGTCCTCTGATCAGGTTGCAGTCTTTTAATGAGCCTTTTCCTCTAGACTGTGAACTTTACAAGTGTTTCTCATAGTTTTCTTCCTCTGCTTAGGTGGGAAAGAATGGATAGAGTGGGTTGGAATGGGGTATTTCCCTTCTTCCACATGGAAAAGTAGAGTGGGCTAGAATTTTTCATTTCCTCAGTTTCTTTTCCCCAGTTTGGTTAGGGTCTGAAAACACCAGCAGTTTAGGCTCTGGTAAAATAGTTTCTCCTTAGGGAAGGCTTCCTTAAGAACAAAACGCTCTGGTGTATTTCAAAGTGATTACTTTCTCATTCTCCCTGCTGGAAACTGGAGGGGATCTTTCTCTAATATTCACTCTGAGAATCAGGTCAAGCTCCTGAAGGTAAAACTCACAAAAGTGTGGGGGGTGGGGGAGGGTTCCCCTATCACTGGATTCTCCTGGAGTTTTTAAGTCTCAGACTTGTCATACTGACAACCTCTAGCAATTTGTCAATTACAGTCTAAGCTTACCTATTTAGGTTTCCCTGGCACTGTTTCCTGTGGAGGTCTGATTATCTGTATTATCTGTATTATCTGATTATCTGTATTCACCTGCCTCTCCAATTTCATGGGCACTAGTCTGCCCTGTGACCTCACTTTTCTGATGGATTTAAGATTTGTGGATTTTTCCATGTGTTCAACTTTTTACTTGTTAGGACCAAGCGACAGCTTCCAAGCTTCTTACATGCCAGACCAGAAATCAGAAGTCTTGAGTTTCTTTTCATATTGATTTATAAAAGTTTCTTTACATGTTATGGAATACAAATCTTTGTCATATATGTTGCAAATTTCTCCCCTACTCGTTTCTTTTTTTCTCTCAATTTTGCTCATGGTGACTTGTCATAAAACTATGTTGTGACTTCAAGGTTACTATCTTACACAGGAAGGTATTGTCTACTCTATAATTATGAAACTAATCTCCTAATTTTTTTTCCAATACTCTTATGTTCTTTCACTTAAATCTCTAATAATATGGAATTTATTTTTGGTATGCTATGTGAATTAGGAGTCTAACTTAAATATCTTCCTATATCTTCCTAACTCTTCACCCTTGCTTACACTTTTCCCTTAGCCTGGAATACTCTTCCTGTGTTTACCTAGTTAGCAGAGTCTTATTCATCTTTCAAGGCTCTGCTTCATGTAGCATTTCCTTTATTTTTTTTTTTGAAGATTTTTTTAAATGGTTATTTGTTTTTGAGAGAGACAGAGACAGAGAGAGAGAGAGAGACAGAGAGAGACAGAGCACAAGCAGGGGAGGGTCAGAGAGAGGGAGGCACAGAATCTGAAGCAGGCTCCAGGCTCTGAGCTGTCAGCACAGAGCCTGACACGGGGCTCAAACTCACAAACTGTGAGACCATGACCTGAGCTGAAGTTGGACACCCAACCGACTGAGCCACCCAGGTGCCCCTCCATGTAGCCTTTCTTGATCTGCTCAAAATGTTTTGGCCTCTTCTGAAGTTCTGTCACATTGGTTATTTGGCTCATTGATTTATCACTTATATAATTTGCTGTCTGACATTTTAACTACTATTTATACTTACTCTACAGACAGTTTTTGAATACCCTTTGTGTGTAAGGCAGTTTACCTGCCCGATAATACTGGTCTTAAGGATCCTTCAGTCTACTGGGAGGAAGAAAAACAAATGCAACTTAACATGTGTGCTATGGATATTCAGCATATGGAAGAGTGATTTCTAGGTTTATTTAGGGGAGGGGTATTAGAGATCAGAAGGTCTTTCTGAAAGAGGTAGATTTTGACCTTGGCCTTAAGAAATGGGTAGGATTGGATATACAAAAATGGGGAAATGAACATATCAGGCTTGGAGAATGTCAATATTGTCTTTTCACTAGAATATAAATTCTTTGAGAACAAAGGAATTTATTATTCTCTTATTTCTCTCTTGAAGCCCCCTTCCTCACTCACACTTGGCAGAACACCTTTGCTACAGGTTACCTTGAGAACAGAATCCCTTAGAAAGCCTTCTTTCCAGCATCTCTCTCAGAATAAGCTGGTGATCCCAAGGCTGATCATCGCTACTTGCATTCTAGATTCCCTTCTCTCCCAACCCCCCTGGGACCTTCCTCCAACAGTTACTCCCAGCTCCAGAGCCTCTTATTGTCTCTTGGGCCTCAGATGCACAGAGTTGGGTTGATACTACCCCTCAGTTCTTAATACATCACAATACCATCATCAAACTGTGTAAAGGTTCTTTTTTGTTTGTTTCTTTACCACTTTTATCCCATTCCCCACTCCTGTTCCCTTCCCCTGTTTTATAGGCATCCACTCTAGTGTGATTGGAATATGCCCTTGCACATATGAGTATCCTTATGTGTTGTTTGTGTATGTGTTCCTTGTTTTTAATTTTTGTAGATTGTAACACAATAAAGACCTTGTATTAGTCAGTTAGGAGACGTAACAGACAATCTTAAAAATCTCAGTGGCTTATGACAACATTTATTTCTTGCTCACATTACATGTTAGTAATTGTGGGTTGGAGATTGAAGTTCTCCACCTCCATATTCTCACTCTAGGATTGGGCTGAAAGAACGAACCCTTTTGACGGACATGCTATTCTCTTGCAAAAGAAAAAGGCAAAAGAATTGGCAGAAATTGTGATGCTTCTTAAAACTTCAGCTTGGACTTGGCATCTGTCAAGTCATAGCCAATCCTAACAATGGGATGAAGAAGTATTTCTGTTGGGAACATCAGCACTGCAAGTTTCATCCAATAAGTGGGATGTATAATCCTGTTACCATGAAGCAAGTGAATTACTGAGAACAGCTAATCTTAGACCTCTTTGTTTTTTATTTATTTCTATCCTATTATGTTAAAAAAAAACATTCGTGTTGCTGTATAGACATGTAGTTCATCGCTTTTAAGCATTGCATTATATTCCATAATGAAGAGTCATCATATTTTACTTAGCCATTCTCCCAGTGATGAACATCTAAGTACCTTGAGCCCATGCTATCACAATGACGGCCTTCTAAAACATCTTCATACATGACTTTTAAGTGTGCAGATTTAGGGGTTCCTGGGTGGCTCAGCCGGGTAAGCATCCGATTCTTGGTTTTGGCTCAGGTCATGATCTCATGGTTTTGTGAGTTTGAGCCCCGCACTGGGCTTTGTGCTCACAGTGCAGAACCTGCTTGTGATTCTCTGTCTCCTTAGCTCTTTGCCCCTCCTCCACTCGCATTGTCTCTGTCTCTCTCAAAATAAATAAATAAACTTAAAAAAAATAAGTGTGCAGATTTTTTCATTTATTTATTAGCCTCTTGTATATCTCCTTTTTTGAAGTATCTAGTCAAATATTTTCCACACTTTTATTGGGTTGTGTTTTCTTACTACTGGGTTTTGAGAATTCTTTATAGATTTTGGATATAAGTCCTTTATTAGACATGTAGACTTGAAAACATATTTTCCTAGTCAATGACTTATTGTTCCAGTCTCTCTCTCTCTCTTTTTTTAATGTTTATTTATTTTTGAGAGAAAGAATTATTTATTTTTTTAACGTTTATTTATTTTTAACGTTTTATTTATTTTTTAACGTTTATTTATTTATGCTTGAGAGCATGAGTGGGAGAGGGGCAGAGAAAGAGGGAGACACAGAATTGGAAGAAGGCTCCAGGCTCTGAGCTGTCAGCACGGAGCCAATGCGGGGCTCAAACCCGTGAACCATGAGATCATGACCTGAGCTGAAGTTGGACGCTTAACCAACTGAGCCACACAGGTGCCCCTCTTCCATTCTCTTAAAAATGTCATTCAAAAAGCAGAAGCTTTTAATTTTTCTGTATGGAACAATTTGTTCTGTATGGGTAGTGATTTTGGCATCACATTAAGAAATCTTAGGGTGCCTGAGTGGCTCAGACTCTTGATTTCCGCTCAGGTCATGATCTCAAGGTTCATGAGTTTGAGCCCCACATTAATCCCTGTTGGGATTCTCTCTCTCTCCCTCTCTCTCTGCCCCTCTCCCATTCTCGGGCTCTCTCTTAAAATAAATAAATTAATTAATTAAAAAAAATTAAGAAATCTTAGCCTAACCCAAGGGCATAAAGAATTTCTCTTATGTTTTCTTCTACTTTTTTTTTTTAAGTTTATTTTGAGAGAGAGAGTATACATGCATGCACATGAGCAGGGGAGGGGCAGAGAGACAGGGAGAGAGAATTCCAAGCAGGCTCCATGCTGTCAGCAGGGAGCCTGACATGGGGCTCAATCCCACAAACCTGTGAGATCATGACCTGAGCCAAAATCAAGAGTCGGATGCTTAACTGACTGAGCCACCCAAGTGCCCCTCTCTTGTGTTTTCTTCTAGACAGTTTATAGTTTTAGGCTTTACATTTAGGTATTAGTATTTCGAGCTAATTTTTGTATATGGTGTGAAGTATGGTTTTTGCATACAGATATCCAATTTTCCAGCACCATTTGTTGAAAAGACTATCCTTACTTCACTGAATTGCTTTTATATCTTTGTAAAAAAAAAAAATCACCTGATTACATATTTGAGGGTCTATTTCTAGACTTTCTTTTCTGCTCCATTGATCTGTTTATTTCATGCCAGTACCACACTATCTGAATTACTGCAGCTTTATAAGAAGTCTCAAAATCAAGTAGTGACATTCTCCAATTTTGCTCTTATTGTTCAAAGTTATTTTGACTATAAAGCTCTTCACATTTAAAAAAAGTTAGAATTATCTATTTCTATAAAAGAAGGTTGTTGAGATTTTGATTGGGATTGCATTGTGAATCGACTGAGCAATTTGGGGAGAATTAACATCTTAGCAATATTGTCTTCTGATCCATGAATATAGTATATCTCTCCATTTATTTAAGTCTTCTTCAGATTCAGCAATGTTTTGTAGTTCTCAGAGTACAAGTCTTGCACATATTTTGTTGAATTTATCTTTAAGTATTTTAAAATTTTGATGCTAGGGGCGCCTGGGTGGCTCAGTTGGTTAAGCGGCTGACTTCGGCTCAGGTCATGATCTCACGGTCCGTGAGTTCGAGCCCCGCGTCGGGCTCTGTGCTGACAGCTCAGAGCCTGGAGCCTGCTTCAGATTCTGTGTCTCCCTCTCTCTGACCCTCCCCCATTCATGCTCTGTCTCTCTCTGTCTCAAAAATAAATAAATGCTAAAAAATTTTTTTTTTTAATTTTGATGCTATTATAAGTGGTATTGATTATTAATTTCTATTTCCATTGCTAGTATAAAGAATATCTTCTGTTCTGCAACCTTGCTAAACTCACTTATTAGTTCTAGTATTTTTTTTTTAGAAAGAGACAATGTGAGCAGGCAAGAGGGAGAGAGAGAGAGAGAGAGAGAGAGAGAGAGAGAATCCTAAGCAGGCTCAATGCTCAGGACAGAGCCCCATTATGGGGCTTGATCCCATGACTCTGGGATCATGACCTGAGCCCAAATCAAAACTTGGATGCCCAACCAATTGAGCCCCCAAGGTGCCCCTCTTTTTCTTTTTTAAAAAATAGAATCCATTAGGAATGCCTAGCTGCCTCAGTTGGTAGAGCATGTGATTCTTGGTCTTGGGGTTGTGAGTTCGAGTCCCATGTTACGCATGGAGATTACTTAAAATTTAAAAAAAAAGTGAATAAAAAAACAGAATCTATTAGATTTTATACTTAGAAAATTATGTCTGCAAATAAAGCCAGTTTTACATCTCCCTTTCCAATCTGGATAGCTTTTGTTTCTTTTTCTTGTTTTACTGCACTGGCTAGTACCTCCAATGTAATGTTTGAATAGAACATTATAGAACATGAGTATTATTGCCTTATTCCTAACCTTAGGGGAAAGCATTAGTCTTTCATAATTAAATTTGATGTAAGGTGTAGGTTTCTTCTTGATGTCCATTATCAGGTTTAGGAAATTCCTTTCTATTCCTGGTTTATTGAGTTTTTACCTGAAATGGATGTTGAATTTTGTCAGATGTTTTTTCTGAATCTTTTTTTTTTCCACTCAAAAATTCTGAATTTATTTTTTTCAAAACCAAATGCTGGGACATGATTATACACAACCAGTGGCATCAGACATTGAATCTGATGGATAATTACAATAGCCACATTCCAAAAAAATTATTTTCACTGAGAGTAAATTTTATGCTCTTTTTCCTTCAGGAACTCTAATTAAACTTATATTAGGTACTTGCATTTGTCTTAAATGGTATTCTGTTCATTGTTAAAAAACTTGTTTTTATGTTTCACTATGGATGGTTTTTATTGCTAATTTTTTCAAGTTTACCAATTGCTGCTTCTATAATGTATAATCTGCTATTAATACCATTCAACTTTTTTTTTTCATCTCAGATAGTGTGACTTTAATTTCTAGAAGCTTGATTTGGATCTTTTCTATATCTTTAATATCTTTAACAAACAATGCAGCTAACATAGTTGTTTTAATATAATTGTCTAATAATTCTAGCATTGTGTCATTTTTGGCTAATTTTCAGTTGATTGATTTTTCTACTAATTATGGGCCATATTTTTCTGCTGCTTTGCATGCCTCTCAATTTTTTACTGGATGCTACACATTGCAAATTTTAACTTTTGGGTATACAAATTTTTATTTTTCTATACAAATTCTTATTTTTTTTTGAAATGTATTTATTTATTTGGGGGGGGGAAGGGAAGAGAGAGAGGGAGAAAATGAAAATACTGATGTGGGGCTCAAACTCACAAACTGTGAGATCATGACCCGAGCCAAAGTCAAGAGTTGGCTGCTTAACTGACTGAGCCACTTAGGCACTCCTGATTTTCTATACAAATTCTTTTTTTTTTTTTTAATTTTTTTCCCCACGTTTTTATTTATTTTTGGGACAGAGAGAGACAGAGCATGAACGGGGGAGGGGCAGAGAGAGAGGGAGACACAGAATCGGAAACAGGCTCCGAGCCATCAGCCCAGAGCCTGACGCGGGTCTCGAACTCACGGACCGTGAGATCGTGACCTGGCTGAAGTCGGACGCTTAACCGACTGCGCCACCCAGGCGCCCTTCTATACAAATTCTTAAGCTTTGTTCTGGAATGCAATTTTTTTTTAAGTTTATTTATTTATTTTGAGAGAGAGAGCGTGTTAGAGTGCACGCGCACAAGTGCACCAGGAGGGGGAGGGGCAGAGAGAGGGAGAGAGAGAGAATCTAAAGCGGGCTGTGCACTGCCAGCACAGAGCCCGATGTAGGGGTCCAACTCATGAACCCCGAGATCATGATCTGAGCCAAAATCGAGAGTCGGACACCAACTGAGCCACCCAGGCCCCTGGGATATAGTCTGATTCTTTTGAGTCTTGCTTTTAGTATATGTGCTGCACTGGAGTCCTGGCTTTTAAAGTTGTTTTTTTTTTTTTTTTTTCAGATGGGAGCAGAGCAGCACTTAAGTCTAGGGTTAACTATGGCCCACATAGAGACAAAAACCTTCTGGGCACTCTATTCAATGTTCTGTGAATTATGAGTTTTGTCAGTCTGGCTGCGGAGGACAGAAACTACTAGTGTCATGTGAGCTCTGAGTACTGTTCTATCTTCTCCTTTGGGGTGGTTTCCTCACATGCATGTGTTGATTAGTATTCACTTGAAGATTCTGGGTGGGGGGCAGCTCTGAAGATCTCTGGAGATGTCTGTCATTATAGCTTTCTTATCTCCAATACTCTTCCCTCCCAACTCCCAGCTTTACCTCAACTGAGGGAGATTGCCCGGCCATGCCTTGACTACCCCTCACTGCTGGGACAATCATAGGATTCACTTTGTTTCCTTTTTCAGTCCTTTTTTGCCTAAAGTCCAGTGTCTTGAAAATTGTTGTTCAATATGTTTTGCGCAGTGTTTAGTTGGTTTAGGTTAGAGACTAAATCCACTCCCCATTTTTCCATCTTGGTCAGAAGCAGAACTTTTAGAGCACCCTCCTGGCTGGCTCAGTCAGAATATCATGTGACTCTTGATCTTGGGGTCATGAGTTTGAGCCCCACATTGGGTATAGAGATTACTAAATAAATAAATAAACTTAAAACAAAAAGAAGCAGGACTCTTTAACATTTAAAAACACCCAAACATATCTTTTGACTCCATACTCTTTGATTACATCTTCATATTTATGGTGCATTTATAATTGTGTGCATTGCATTATTAAATATTTCCCTGGCAAGAGAAAACTTTTCTTTTGACTAGAGATTGATGAGAAATTAATTGCCCATTATGATTTTACACACAGAATAACTGGATGAATTTCTAGAGACCAGCTTCTAGCTCCATTCATTTAAAACCTTGTTTCCACCCCACTTCTCACTTTACTTTCAGTGCCAGGTACTATAGAATATGTCAATAGCAATACAACCTTTGGTGCTACTTCTTCATGTCGTTATGCAAAGCAAGGCAGCATGGTGACTAACGGGAGCATTTCTGGAAGTCATTCCGACACTGGGATGGCAAAAACTCAACCATACATGCGAGCGATTGCAAACCACATAAATGTATTTCACTCAAAAATAGTCCCCTTTAGCTGAATTCCAAAAATGCTTGTGGCCACCATTCCAAGGTTACCCAGTATAGGGGAAAGTATGATATAGGAGAAGTCAGAATGAAGAGAGACAGCAGTCTTAACCGATTGCAGTGAAGATATCTTACTTTTGCAAATTTTATAAAAACGTATGACCATACGAACACATTCCTTGGGCCCTTCAGGGTTGGAAAGGTGCCATGCCAGCGATGGTCCTTGAAGCTTAAACCATTAGCTCCATGGTCAATCTACTTCTGCTCATGATGCCTCAATTCAGGCTCCCAGTGGCTCACCAACGAGAGTCTAAATTCTTCCTGTTTTTATCATAGTCCACATAACACGTTCCTTTACGTTTGTCTCTCTCGCCAGCATTCGACCCCCCTAAAGTCCTGTAACTTACTGGTTTCTTCATCCCAGTGCCTATCCGAGTGTGGTACCTAGCAGGATGTCTGAATGAATGAAACGTCTTTGTTTTCCTTCCATCGATCGCTGGCTCTTGCTTACTTACTGGGCTCCTTATTAAGGACTTGTTTTTTATAGCATCGACCGTATAGGAGGAGTAAACATTTTGGAAGCATAATTAAATGGATGAATGGATGAATAAGTAAATGTTGATAGAGTCATCCTGACCCCTGTTTAACAAATAGTTATCCAGCACCTATTATGTGCCAGTCACTGTTCTAGGATCTACATAATCCTAACAGCTATCTCTTGCTGAGGGTTTGCTTCTGCTCCGACTAGTGTGTGAAGTCTTGGATTTGCTCATTTAAGGCTCACAACCATCAGGGTGGCTTCCATTATTCTCTCCCATTTTACCACTTCGGGCTTCCACGCGTGCCCCGGGAGGGGGACTGCCGCTGTGTGCCGCGCACGTCCCCATCAGAGAGGTGGCTGAGCGCCAGCACCGGGAGGGGACGTATCCCTGCTCGCGCAGCGTCTCCCAGGCGGGTCCCTTTCTGACCGTAGACCCTGCCTTTGCCCCGAGAATCACAGCGACTGAAACGCCAGGGGGCGCCAGCGATTCAGCTTTCGGACCGAGGGCGGGGCTGCCCGTCGCCCGGAGCAGCCTTGCGTGGGAGCCACCCAGCTTCCCTTCCAGACACGCAGTCCGCGGGCCGCCCTTCCACCCTCTGCCTCTCGCCATAAAGGCAGCGAGTCTTCCGCCGGGCTCTCACTGTGTGCCGGGCACTTGCCTGATTCATCGCACCGAATTCTCACAAAACTCTAAGAGGGAGGTGCTCAGATCTTCATTATATTGATGCTGACCCGGAGGCTAGCAGAGGTTGATCGACTTGCCAGAGGCTAACCCCAGAATGGCAAAGCTCTCGTTCTGAGCTGCTTTCTTGCTCCGTCAAGCCTTTGCCTCCCCTTATCTTAGGCACACAATGTACGCACACCCCTGTCATTACAAACCGGGATCCTTCTCCCTTCTGTGTGCCTCTGGACCCACAAATTTCCCTGCTGTGCTGAACTTCTCCGGCGGGTTGGGCCCCATCTCCCGCTCTCTCGGGGACACCTGCTGCATGCTTCCGAGCCCTGCCCTGAGATGTCCCATCTGCTAGATTCGTTCCCCCATCGGAGTGTAAATTCCAGCCCTTAGCATGAGGCTTGACACGGAGTTGGTTCTTAATAAACATACGGTGAATAAATGGCTGACACGCACAGCAAGTGTGTGTGTGTGTGTGTGTGTGTGTGTGTGTGATCAGCATAGCTCAGAGCCTGCACAGAGCCAGCAGCAACAAACACCGGTTGAAAATATGTGATTGAGGACTTAACAGTTTGACATTTACATTTTGTTCTCCCTTCTTTATGTTTGTATCCAGCAGGGACTGCAAACTCCCAGAAGGTGGGGATAAGGAATGCGGGCGTGTGTGTTGGGGGGGTGGGCAGTGCACCCGGTGTTGGGGTGGAGAGGAGAAGGCACAGGGCAGGGAGCAGAGCTTTCCCATGGTGAGAATAAGGCCCACATAGAGAATGAGAGAGAGAGGAAGGGAGTGAGAGCAGAAGGAACATGAGGCCTGAATGGGAGCCTTGTGTGTGGCCCGGTGCTGCTGACTCACCAAGACTCAGGAGAGGGAAAACACGCTAGGGATGAAGAAGGGGCCTGTATGCTGTGGTCACCACTCTAAACCACCCTGCCACCCTGAGGACACCCTGTCTACTCTGAGGCCCCAACGGTCCTGGAAGGCTCTGCTCTGGCTGTACTGGGGGAGTGGGAGAGGGGGCCTGGCTGAGAAGGGAGATGGGCAAGTCTTCTGAGCCCGCAAAAGGCCCTTCTCAGGAGAGCCAGCCGTGGGTTTTGAGTTCAGGTGGGGAAGGAGGCCTAGAGGAAGAGGCGTCTCTCTCCCTCAGCAGTCGGCTGCCCTCCTCTGCCAGTGGGCGTGGCAGGAGGTACAAGGAGATAGACGCTTGTGGCTTCAGTGGCTTCTTGTCCATACCTGAGAGCACATGCCTTGTGAGCAAGCGCTTCTCAGAACTGATGCCGGACAGATGGAAGCACAGCCTGGGAACAGAAGCTCTACCATCCTCCCCACTCCCGGCCTCACCTCAGCTGTCAAACCGGTTCAGGGGCAGGAGGACGGGATTTCTGTGGCAACAGGTATGGCAGGCAGCCCTAGGCCAGTGGGCAGAGGATGAAGCTTGGAATATGGGGCAGCCCAGGTGAACAAGATCAAAGCCCAGACACTGTGGAGAAGCAGGTGAGAGGAAGGAGGGAGTGCCGGAGGGAGCAGCCAGGGCTGGGCCAGGGATTCCTGCTTCCAGGTCAGCTCAGGGAGGAGCAGTCAGCGCAGGCTCAGAGTGGGGGGCCTGACTACAGTCTGGGCTCTGCCATCAACTAGAACTGGAAACCTGAGCAACTCACCTGACCTTTCTGGGCCTCGTTCTCCTCTGTAATATGACAGAGCTAGCTAGCATCAAGGGTCTCTAAGCTTCCTGCCAGCTCTAACATTTGAGGACTTCATGTGTGTAGGCAAATCATCCCTCTGCTTTCTCTTCACCAAAACGCTCATTCCTTCAGGATCTCGTTCCTACTGAAAGTCTCAAAAGCTGGCTAAGCAGTGGATTCATACTTAGGGGGGTGACTGACAATAGGCTAGTATTCTTAACTCCCCAAATGTATTATTGTTTTGTTTTGTTTTTTTAAGTTTACTTATTTATTTTGAGTGAGACAGAGACAGTGCAAGAGGAGGAAGAGCAGAGACAGAGGGAGACAGAAAATTCCAAGCAGGCTCCACGCCATCAGCGCGGAGCCTGGTTCTGGGCTGGAACTCATGAATCTTGTGACATCGTGACCTGAGCCGAAACCAAGAGTCGGATGCTTAACTGACTAAAGCACCCAGGAGCCCCTATTATTACCGTTTTGACTGTTCTGTGGCCAGTGGAAGGAGAGTGGACTTGAAGGCCAAACAGGCGAAGGTTTGAATCCCACCTGTGTCGTTGAATCTCAGCCCTGCTCTGCTGTAGGGCCGGAGGCAATTTACTGGGCCTCAGTCGGCCTTAATTACCTTGTGGGTCAAGAAGGAATCCCTGCTTCAATTAAATCAGGTAACATAGGAGATGCCCTGGCACCAAATAAAATACTCAGAAAATGTACCTGCCCTCCTTTGGAGGACTTGATCGTGACCTAAAGGGACAGAGGAGAGTCTGAGATGGATGCTGGGTGGGGGGTGGTTACATACCTTTGGGATGCACAGGAAGGGAAGAGAGGGAGAGGGGGGAGGAAGAAGGGAGGGAAGGCTGAGCTGCGTTAGTCTCAATAAAGGGCTCAGACAACCCTACAGGGGTTTTGAACTAGGGAACGACCCTGCAGAGTGGTCTAGATTTGGGATGGGGGGCCAGGTCTTTATACCCATGCCAATCAGTCTTTGGACAGCAGCTGCCCCTTACAGGAGAGGTGACCCTGGTCAAGCCTTTCAGTTCAGGCAATTCCTGAGGGGCTTATACCCTAGGGCTCTTTTCTGACATTTCCTGCAACTCAGGCAATAAATCCTTCATTTCTGAAGGGGACCTGAGTGGCTACCATGTTGAGTTAGTCAGTTAGACTCTTGGCAAATTAAGTAGGGGACTGATTCCCCGGGGAGAAGGCCAACCTTCTCAGTAATTTCTCAGAGGCAACCATTTCACAGTGGCGCAGAGAGAGCCACATGATACTCCGCGTGCTCTCCGCTGTGATGGCAGCACGAACATTCACGCTATGGGGAGAAGAGGAGAAGTTGCTTTTATATCCCTCCAAGGCAAGAAGTCACTTGCAGGTGTCCCAGAAGGATTCATTTGACTTAAAAAAAATTTTTTTTTCAAATGTTTATTTATTTTTGCGAGAGAGAGAGAGCATGAGCTGCGGAGGGGGCAGAGACACAGAGAGAGAGATACAGAATAAGAAGCAGGCTCCAGGCTCTGAGCGCAGAGCCAGACGCAGGGCTCGAACCCTCGAACCGTGAGATCATGACCTGAGCCGAAGTCGGGACGTTTAACCGACTGAGCCACCCAGGCACAGGTCATTTGGCTCTTTTCAAAGTTTGGTTTTCATTTCTCTCTTTTGCTTATGGAGATTTTGAGGGTAAGAGGGAACACTTGTGGGTAATGCAGGATTTTTGCAAGGAGGTCCTTTCTCTATTTGCCTTTTCCTAGGTTTTCCCTACAAGTTACTTGGGAATGTTTTGCAGATGCTGTGCCCTGGGGGCTCCTTCTTACACCAGCCCCAAGTCTTTGCAGAAAGCACACCACACTGGTGTCTGTCAGTCTCCCTGAAACAGGACTCAGTTCTTGGGGGACTTCCAGTGCCTCTGTCTCTGACCACATCCTAAGACTAAGACAAGCCAACTGAAGCATCATGCAAACACAGGGAGATACTGCAGAACCCTAGGTAAACCAGGGCTTTGGAGAGAGGAGAAAAGACATTTGCTCCTTTTCTAGTTAACTTTTTATCTGCCCACAAAGAGCTCTGTGTGCTACCATAACGGTTTTGCCAGAATTACCTTCAATAACCCTATATGGCATTTAAACCCCACTTACATAATTCAGTTGTCTCTGTTAACATTTCATGTGTTAATGTTTTGCTTTGCCCAACTAGAAGATGAGTACCCTGAGGGCAGGGAACACAGTTCAATGTGTGTTTTCCATAATAGCTACCTTTCTGGCTCATCTTAAATATTTAAGAAACATTGGTTGCTTGAGGGGAATTAACAAGAAAGATGCTTTTTGTTCAGCATATCTGACCTGAGAAAGGTCTCCTGGCGTTGGTTAGGTCTGAGAATCCACTCCTGGGGGTGGGGGTTGTTAGGGCCAGTGGGAAGAGCTGTGTGGTGTCTTACAGGGTTCCACCTGGTCCAGCCTTAGAATCAACCCAGGCACTCATCTTAGAGCCCCACCTTGGATTACTGAATCAGAATTCCCAGGGCGGGGCCTGGGCCTGGCCAACAAGCACCTCAGGAGATACTCATTTGGGAAACACAAGTAGTGGAAAGTGGGAAGCACCAGGGGCTTAATCCATGCTGTCACTCACCAAGGGCCCTTACACCAATCTCTGGTTCTCAACGACCTCATCTGCACATGGGCGGTAACACAGTGCTGGGACCCAAGTAAGTACTCTTGGCTCTGAATATCACTGACATTCTGGCAAACCAGATTCAGGAGTTTAAGACATCACCTCAGGTCAGAGGCAAAGTTCTTGTGAAAGAACAGGTAAGGGCAATGAGGCACTGTTTCTCAAGATCGAGCCTCAGACCACCTGCATTAGCAGGCCCCGAGGCCCAGTCCTCAGGAGTCCTTATCTTAGAAGGCTTCGCAGGTTACAGTAAGGTTTGGGAACCGCTAGCCCAGTCTTCTTTCTCCTTTGCTTTTACCAATGAATTGGCCATTGATATGCAAGCAGCAGATGGGTGCTCTTAACTTTTGTCAACTGGCTTTACAGCAATTACATGAAAATTACTCCCGTGAAACAATGCTCATTGCTTACTTTGGACTCAGAATTATGAGAACAGATCCTATTTTGAAGCCAGCATTTCAAGACATTTAAAGTTCTGTTTCAAAGACCAAGCATCAGAAGAGCTGCTTATAAATTAATTGACAAGGCAGCATTGCTACTTCTGGGGAACATGGCGGAGCAAGACGGTCCTAAGGCTCACTTCGTCCCACAGATACACCTAGATAACACCCATAGCAGTATAAATAACCCAGAAAATGACCCAAAGACTGGCAGAATACTCTCCACTGCTAAATGCAGAGAAGAGGCCACCTCCAAGAGGGTAGGAAAGGTAGAGACACGGTCTAGAGCCAAACAGACCTGCAGGACCTGCAGGACTGTCCGTGGGAGGGAGGGATGCTCTAGGTGTAGAAAGGGGAGAGGAGCAAACCCCACCCAAGGCATGACGGACCACCCGGGGAAGACAAGGCAGCATTACTGACAGTGAGGCTGTTCCGGGAAGACATAACCAGTGTTTGTTGAAATGATCATTAATTGGCTTAAATGCTAGAAACTTAACATATGCAAACATCCATATTGTTTGAACGTCACAAGATTTTCAAGTGCTTTTGTCTGCCTACAGCTCTCACTTGCTAACGATGTAGCACAACAGCACTGGACTAAGAGGAGCGATGAGGGATTTGATAGTCACCTGTAAAATGAGAGGGCACGACAAGATCAGGCGTTCTTAAGCTAGAGTACGTGAATCATGGATGGCTTCAGGGTCTTTGGATCCTGTGAAGCCATCAACCAAACTCTACATACTAGTATATCCATTTGTCTGGGGATGGTGCCTAGCTTTTTTCAGATTCTCAGGTCCAGACCGCCCCCCCACCCCCCCCAGGGTTTGAAAAGTACAGACTGGATTATTGCCAAGGCTTCTTCCAGCTCTAAGGTTCTAAAGAAAACCAGTATGCCAGCTCCTTTTGGAGTCTAACCTGGATGGGTCACTGACTTCACTTGGGTTTTTGAAAGCCACAGACTTTGCTTCCTCTACACCACCTGCTCCTTCCCCAACAAAACAGGCCCTGTTGTGCAACATCCTTCACTTTGTACAAACAAGACTAGATTTTCCCCAGACAGAATGATTTAGCTTGTTTTAATGTAGTCTGCTATAAAAGTGGATGAAGACTTCTGCATGGTACATTTGGCTTTACAAACGATTTAGTTAATGCTTGTGTTATGTGTCGCACATCCATTATAATCTGTTGAGTAGTAACACAGCTTTCACAACACGGGTTAATACCGAAATTGTGAATCATGGAACTTTTACTTAGCACACACACAATCTACAGCAAATTTAAATACTAATCTAGAATACCTAACTGGAGTATTGGATCCATTGCAATATTGTGCTTATTTATCTTAGAAGATAGGCAACTAGCAAAAATACACGTTTCTTTTGCATTTCCCCCACCCCCATATTACACTGTAAAAGAAATACATTATTCAGTGCATTTCCTAAGAAATAAACCTCCTTATAGTATTTCTCTCTCTCTATATATATCTATGCCAAAACAAAGGAAGAGCACAATGCAACTTTTAAGATTACCATTTAAAGCAAGAGAGGTAATAAAACTCTGGGGCTACAGCCCCCTCTCCTGTTTAAAAAGTTCAGCTATTTTATCATCAACACTTCATTTGGCTATGCGTGGGAATAAAATTTCATGCATGATCGCTTTGGGCGATTTCTGAGATACCACCTTCATCATTTGGTAGATGCCCTGGGCCATTAGTAGTATTTTAATTTTTTCTGTATTGGCCTTAATCAAACCGTAAGCCCTGGAGACACCAATTGTGATTTATACATTG
The DNA here is from genome assembly GCF_027475565.1 of Acinonyx jubatus. NCBI lineage: Eukaryota > Metazoa > Chordata > Mammalia > Carnivora > Felidae > Acinonyx > Acinonyx jubatus. Next base: position 94,487,702 of record NC_069381.1, on the reverse strand, counting down.
ATTTCCATCACCTGCCTGTCCCCCCATCAATTCATATTGGATTGGGAAGAAGTAGATTCAAATTATAGCAGGGCAGGGCTTCTGGGTAGACACTGGCTAGGGAGAATGTATGTGAGGACACCAAGGCCTCTCCATCCGTGGACAAATCATATAACCACCTTGTTTGAGCTGGGTTGCAAAGTCTTGTTTGGAAGACGAGGATCCTTATTATATTCTATAGCCTCTGTCAGCTGTACTAGCCTACAAGTTGGAGAGTGGAGGTGTCTGTCCTCACAAACTCACAACGATGCAAATGCTGGAAGTTTCTAGAACGAATGAGGTTGCAACTTGTCAGCTTCTGAGCTAAACCCAGCTGCACAAGTGTTTAACCAGAAGTTTAAAATTGTTTTTGAATTTGTTTTGATATTTAAAAATGAGAATGTTTCTATGAAAATCTGGCTTTCCCCCAAATTTGAGGAGCTGGTAACCCTGGGTTAACACTATCGCACGGCAGCAAGCAGCTGGAGCTCAACAGGGGTGGCCCTTTCCTTTCACAGGGGGCCTGGGCACTTCCGTTTGCTACAGCTCCCCCTCTCCTGGCTGTCTTACAGCGCTTGATTGAGTGACCTGTTTCACTCATTCATTTGGCCAGTGGACTTTTGTGATGCTGGGGTGAGTTTGGCTCTGGTTTTTCGTGATGCTGAAGACCTGACTTCATTTGTAATTTCCCCACGTCCCCGTGGACAAGGTTCCTCCTTTGACTGATTGGGTCCCAGCTGCATCTAGTTGCTGTGACAGGTAATCTTAATGTGCACGTCTACTCGTCCTTTATGCTATATTGCAAACTCCAAAGATAGAATCACGCTAATATTTATGTGTTTAAGTGTGTGTATGTTAAACCCGTAAAGGGGTGTGTATCTATACACATATGTGTGTGTGTGTGTGTGTGTACACACACACACACACACACACACACACATTCTTCCATTTAGGGAAAAGTTAATTTGGTTCCACAGATATAGACACCAAGTGTTGGCAGCTCGGAGAAGAAGTGTAATAATATTGGTAAAACCTGTAGAATTCTGACTTATAATATTACAAAGAGAGTGACTTTTCAGTTATTGCTTTTTGATTACAGAATAAAGATCTCATTCTGTTGTAAAACTTTTATACAGAATGAATAGCCATTTTCTATTCAAGTAATAGCGACTGGAATCAGAAGTTCCTTACACAACAGTAGATGCCCGAAGACATTTTTTGAAAGGAGATGTGATTTCATTCCATTCAAGAATTTATGCAGGAAACTGGGAGTGACTTAATTTTTCAGAAGTACAAGAAAATCGGCACCCCAGCTGCTTACTGCTCAGGAGGGTTTCTCAAGGGCTCTATAAAGCTCAGCTTTGTGGGGAGTCCACAACCACCTTCAGGATTCCCATCCTACTGATGCAGCCTTGTTTCTGGACACAGAGCTTATATTAAAAACAGCAAAAGAGGATTAAAAGCAGTGTTGGTTTTTAACATTCAGGATTCACGGAGGATCTCATCTTCTGCAATTAGATGATCCATTTTGTGTTTTCGCTGCAGAATCACATTCGTATGGCAGTCTTATTTCAGGCACTTTTTAAACACGTTCATCTGGAATAAAAATTTACACGAACCACTTTCTGCATAATTCAAAATGAGTGTTGAGTGATTCTAGTCCCCAAATAGCAAATCACCACCTGGTACTCAATTAGCTTTCTCCATCACAACAGGTCGGTGACTGCCGAGCTGGAGATGTCTTTGAGGTGCCCTTCCCGCGTTAGTACAAAGGTGTGAGTCATACAAATCCAAACTACTCGGTTTCTACTTAAAAAAATACAAAAAGGTGAAACACACTAAATGTATTATACAGATGGTTTCAGCTACCATCAAAATAAATAACATGATCTGACTCAACGGTTTGACTCTGAGCTCTTGGACGAAATCTGGTGGAATGTCAGATGTGGAGCCTCCCGCTAGGGACTAGCTGCTGGTAGGCAGAAGGATCTCGACGTCCTTGCCGTTAGCCACAACGGCATTTGAACAGCAGCTGCCGGCTAGGTCTTCTGCGGCGGCCAAGGAGGAGGCCTGGGAAGGGGTTTTGGTCAATGGAGTGGTAGTGGATGGAGAGGGAGTGAGGCCCGGTTTTTTGGGTGGGATGGGAGGCGGGTGTCCTCTCTCAGCTCTGGGGATGGTGGGGGACTTGATCCCTGGAGACAGAGGGCTCAGTGGACTGGACACTTTCCCTGGAGTAGGGGAATGGCTGGTGTCCCCTCTCGAGGTGGCAGTGCTGGCCAGATTCCGATAGTCTGTGCCAAAGGGAGAGCTGTTGGGGGAGACGGGCTTGATCGGCCCTTGCTGGCTAGTGAACCTGGAGAGCACCTGAGTGACTGTGTTGCGGGCCTGCTGCTTGGCGGCAGAGTTGTCTATGAGCGTGGGAGACAGGTCCCTGGATGGAGGGCTCTGCAGACCACTGGCCTGTTGGTCCTGATCTGCTTGGGACTGAAATTTGTGCCGCGCTGCATGGAACCGCTGGTTGATCCCTACTTGGTAGGATGACTGGTAGCCGGGGCTGCTGGCTGAGGACCCCAACAAGCGCTTAGTTAGCACTGGGGAGGAACAAGGAGAGGATGTGAGAGAGGAGGAGGCGGTGCTGCTGGGAGACAGCGAGCCCCCGCTGGACGGGAGGTGACCAGGTGCTGGGACAGGAGTCTCAATTCCCACAGGACACCCGCCATTCTCCACTGCTTTCTCTTGGGCCAACCCCACAGACCTCTCTCGTGGAGGCACTTGGTTTTCCACACTGCTGCCTGTAACCGACTCCTTGGCAGTTTGTATCTCGGGCTCCAAATGGCCATTGGTTTTTGCATAAGAGTAAGTAGGAGTGGTGGGGCCAGGCAGCCCAGTGGTCAGCACCTTGGCTACGTTGCTCCCGTGGGTTCTTTCTGCCTGGAAACCTTCCGTTTGGCAAAATACAGACACCAGCACAGGAGACTCAGTCGCTGTGCCCTTAGATACGGTTATCGGTTTCCTGGATTGCTCAGTAGGGCTACTATGCTGGTGAGAAGCCTCCAGATCCTTCACGATCTTCTTCAAACTTTCCATCTCTTCTTTTAGAGTTCTGGTCCGGTTCTCTTCTCGGTTCAGTTTTGCCCTCAGCTGCTCTCTTTCGATGTCGAACTCAGACAGCTGCTTCTCCACCTGGGCTTCTGTCTGCAAGCCTCGCTTCCGCTCCGCGGCCAGCTCTTCCTCCAGCTGGCTCACCCGGCTCTTCTCCTTCTCCAGTTTCCGGCTCAGCTCTCCCGCCCTCTGCCCCTCCTCGGCTGCCTTGCTGGTGGCTTTCTTGCACTCGAGCACCAGCACGGACGAGAGCTGCTTGTGGCGGGAGCGCTCCTCCTCCAGCTGACTGGACAGCTTCTTCTGCTCCTTCTCAAACTTTTTCACTTGGGACTTCTCAAATTCCAGCTGGAAAAGAAGGCCGCCATACATGGTGATTAGAGTAAGAAAATGAAGAGATACGCTGCAAAACTACTCTCCAGGCGAGTGTCCTGGCTAGCTCTTCTCTGGCACGTGGTCTGCCACGGATGCCATGTGCTTAGCTCCAGTATTTCTGAAGTCTTACAGTCCCTCCCACGGAAATGGACACGCTACGGCTTAATCTTTCCCTGATGGTCGAGGAGGCACTTCTGGTTCCTGTACTGTTATCGGCAGGAATATGAGCCATCATCTGTGTTTTAGGTCTGTGGAGCGCTCAGAAGATTGGAACCCACCGATACAGAAAACAGGAAGCCATATACACCAGGTTTCACGCTGAATGCTGATGAAAACAGAACGATTTATTGATTTTAACTCTGGTAGAGTGAACACACAGTGTTCTGTGTGTCTCAGGTGTACAATATAGCGATTCAACACTTCTACATGTTACTCAGGGCTCATTACTTTGAAAGCTTTGGCAATCATTCTTTCTGGTCTTAAAAAAGAATAGTTGCATTTAAACGCTACTTGTTATGCAAATGCAGTCTATTTTAATTATCATCCCAACCCTATTTAAGGCAGAGAAACTCTGACCAAGAGGGAAAGTGTTGATGGAACCCTATTAGTCAGTGTTTTTCAAACTCTGAGACCCAATGGATGAGGAAACTAATCTCATGAGCCATGATCAAAATTAAAAAAAAAAAAAAAAAAAAAAAGAATGGTTATTGTAACCAGTAAGGGTTATATGGGATTTCATCAGATTTTTGTTTTAGGCATGTGTTTATGTATGTATATATATTGGGCTGTGATATAAAATGTTATTTCTTACCAGGATTCCTAGGTCAAAATACTTGAGAGTTTGAAGCTAGTATTCCCAGAGTACATTTTATAGAATGACAGTCCCACAGTGAGTGATCTATGTCAAAACAAGATTCCATGAAAACATAGATTTGCTAAACTCAGAATACCCTATCTTGTTCTTAAGACTCACAATGTGCTTTTCTGTACTACAGGGTCCAACAAATTGAATTAGAGATCTATTAAACTTTGTTTAATCCAGTAATCCCCAGATTTGACCACAAAGCCCTTTCTTTTTGAGCAACACTAATTTCCACCCTGCAGAACGATCTTTGAGAAATGCTATTCCAGGCAAATGGTGTTGTGAGCCCCTCCACCTAACTACCTGCTGGGTCAGCCGCTCTCTCTCCTTCTCCAGCATGTAGGTGACATCATCTCCTTCAGCTGTGTCCTGTGCGTGCCTCTGCCTTTCTTCCTCAAGGTCTAGGATCACCTTTAAAGAATTAAAAAATAATAATATCCAAATAGCAGGGAAACACACTTGTAATACAATTAAATACTAAGTGCCTATCTAAGCACTTAAGATAGGCCTAGAGATCAATCAGTCCATCCCAGTCAGGGCCATCAAGGATCACATTATCTAGCAGGGTAAAAGAGATGTCAGCTATGTGCTAGAAAACAGTAAGATCTATGCTTTACTTCAACATGCACAAAATGGCATGTATATAGAAGAGAGCACCTAATTAGCTATAGGGATTGAGAAGGTTTCCAAGGATGCAGTTTGCTCTGATTAGGGGATGGGTGTGGGTGACAAAGCAAGGCAGGACCATGGAAAGCTGCAAGCTGAAAGCTGAGATCTTTCCCTCAAGCTCAAATCACTGTGCCTTGCTTAGGCAGTAATACACATTTTATATACAGTTAGCTAAGAGGTGGAAAGACTCTCTGAGTTCTTCCTGCATGTAAAAAGGCTCAACGCTTGGGATCTTATGTGTAGATTTTTCACAAGGCCTCTGATTAACCTGCCTACCCCATTCCACTTATCCTGGCACCAAAGGATTAAGCCCAATTTGAAGGCAAATACTGCACAAATTTAAAGGGACATTTCCCTACAAATCAAAACCACATTGAGATACCACCTCACACTGGTCAGAGTGGCTAAAATTAACGACTCAGGAAACAACAGATGTTGGCGAGGATGTGGAGAAACGGGAATCCTCTTGCACCGTTGGTGGGAATGCAAACTGGTACAGCCGCTCTGGAAAAGTATGGAGGTTCTTCGAAAAATTAAAAATAGAACTACGCTATGATCCAGTAATAGCACTACTAGGAATTTATTCAAAGGACACAGGAGTGTTGTTTCGTAGGGGCACATGTACCCCAATGTTTATAGCAGCACTTTCAACAATAGCCAAATTCTGGAAAGAGCCCAAGTGTCCATCAACTGATGAATGGATAAAGAAGATGTGGGTGGTTTATATATACAATGGAATACTACTCAGCAATGAGAAGGAATGAAATCTTGCCATTTGCAAAAACATGGATGGAATGGAGGGTATTATGCTCAGTGAAGTAAGTCAGCCAGAGAAGGACAGATACCATATGTTTTCATTCATATGTGGGCTCTGAGAAACTTAACAGAAGACCATGGGGGAGGGGAAGGAGAAAAACAGTTTCAAACAGAGAGGGAGGGAGGTGAGCCATAAGAGACTCTTAAATACAGAGAACGAACTGAGGGTTGATAGGGGGTTGGGGGACAGGGGAAAATGGGTGATGGGCATTGAGGAGGCACTTGTTGGGATGAGCACTGGGTGTTGTATGTAAGCGATGAATCATGGGAATCTACTCCCAAAGCCAAGAGCACACTGTATACACTGTATGTTAGCTAACTTGACAATAAACTATATTAACAAAAAAAAATAAAGTACAGAGTAAAAGAAAAATAAAGGGACATTTCCCACATAATCCTACCTATAACTGCAATATTCTGAAAGGCAAGGGATTTCCTAGCAGCTTCTGTTCCTCCTTCAGAGGTGCCTTGGCCCAGACCTCTAAGACAGAGCACTGTCCTCCCCACGACCATTTCTCATCCTATCTCTTCACTAACGGAGGGAGAAAAGTTTCTGGCACATGAAACTCCTCTTTAAACACAAAATGTTTTCATTTACCAAAATGAAAACATCTTGGTATACTTCCTTCCAATTAAAAAAAACCCCTAACTTGGGCAACTGGCTGGCTCAGTCAGTAGAGCATTGGATTCTTGACCTCGGGGTTGTAAGTTCGAACCCCATGTTGGGTGTGGGTGTGGAGATTACCTAAAAATAAAACAAAACAAAACAGGGGCGCCTGGGTGGCTCAGTCAGTTAAGCGGCCGACTTTGGCTCAGGTCATGATCTCACAGTTTGTGAGTTCGCGCCCTGCGTCGGGTTCTGTGCTGACAGCTCAGAGCCTGGAGCCTGCTTCAGATTTGATGTCTCTCTCTCTCAAAAATAAATATACATTAATAAAAAAAATTAAAAAACAAAACAAAAACAACTTCTAACTTTTCAATTTAGTAGAAAGACAAGCTTTTGGCTACGGGTGGTAGATCATCTCCTTTCCCTTTGGAGAGCCCTCTAAAATTATAGAAATGGAATGGGTGTTTATCACACCCACAAAGACAGACTGGAGCAGACAAGAAATGTTAAAGGAGGGAAGAAGGCAAGAGGTGGTGGCTCCTTTGGTGTGGGGGAGGAAGCTGATTCGCCCTGCAAGGCCCCAAAGAGGTGTGGAACCTGGAGGCGGCAGGTGCTGCTGAGGAGAGGTCAGATGAGGGATAGGAAACAAGAAGATTGGCTCAAAATCTGTATTTTCCAGGAGTTATTTGTCCCTTCCACCTGATTCCTGTACAAAGAGTATTAGGTGTCTACTGACCAGGCATTAGGCAGATGTTTATCCTCAGAGGAAACTGAATGTGACAGTCTCAGGATTTGGGAATAGCAGATACGACCGAGAGTGAGTAAGGAAAGGGGATTGTTTGTTTTGGGAAGGTGGTAGGGTGGAAAGGGAGGCAAGATGCAAGATAAATCTGCACCTATAATGAGAGGAAGCAATTTAAGTGTCAAGAATTGATAAGGGGGTGGGGGTGCCTGGGTGGCTCAGTGATTGAGCATCCAACTCTTGATTTAGGCTCAGGTCATGATCTTGCAGTTCGTGAGTTCAAGTCCAGCATTGGGCTCTGTGCTGATAGCATGGAGCCTGCTTGGGATTCCCCCTCTCCTTCTCTCTCTGCCCCGCTCCCTCCCTCTCTCTTTCTCTCTTACTCTCTCAAAAATAAATAAACAAACATTAAAAAAAAGAATTGATAAGGGGGGAATGGTATACCATTTAGAAATATGGAATTTACCAACCAAAATAAATGGTCAAAAGGAAAAAAGTGTTGTCTCTGAATATTGAGGAGAAGAAGGAATGGGGAGAGGTGGATCAGGGAACTCTGTGTTTCATAATAAGCAGAGTAACCATATAATTTACTGTTCAAACCACAACACTTCTGAGAGTCAAAGGGGGTATTCTTAATGACTATCCCAAGGCGATAGACAACAACTGGGACTCAGGCAAACAGGGCCAATAAACACTCTAATTATAAGCCCCTAGGTACTACTGAATTTGTAACAAAGTCAGTGTTTTACTTTGATAAAACACTTAAAAAAGACAGGTGGCTGATTTAAAATATTTGACACTGACTTAAAGGAACTTACGTTGAAATATAGTATTAAAGAATTTTGAATTATTTTTAACTTCTTTCTCTCCCTAATCACCTAGAGCCACAAATCATCCCAACACCACACCTTTCATGGGCATCATGGCCAGCCAGCCATTCAGCACAGTTCAACTGCTTCATGGAGGAAAGGGGAAAAAGGCCTGCCTATCAGACAAGGATGCTGTGAAGCCTTTCGTAGAGGATTATGTAAAAGCCCCCCAAATTTAGGCAACTAACCCAAATGCACTGATACATTTAAAAAATTTTTTTTACTGTTTATTTATTTTTGACAGAGAGAGAGAGAGAGAGAGAGAGAGAGAGAGAGACACAGACAGAGCATGAGCGGGGGAGGCGCAGAGAGAGAGAGGGAGACACAGAATCCGAAGCAGGCTCCAGGCTCCCAGCTGTCAGCACAGAGCCCGACTGGGGCTCAAACTCACAGACCATGACCTAAGCCGAGGTCGGACACTCAACTGACTGAGACACCCAGGCGCCCCCCCACCCCCCCGCCCCCCGCCACTGATACATTTTAAATTGGGCATAAATGTCTTTAGTTCACTTCATTCTAGACCAGAGGTTAAACTCTTCTGTGTCCCGGACAATTTCTGAGAATTCAATTAAAGATATGGGAAAAAATTCACATTCTACAAAAATGCATAAACTTTTGGCATTCTGTATATTTTCTGGAGGATCATGGAACATCTGAGGCCCATCCATGGTTAAGAATCTCTACCCTGGCCTTTCATTTGGACACTGTGAAGAGTAAGAAAAATCATGGGCAAGACCTATGCTGAAGCAATCTGTCAGGTGCGTTTTAAGCAGATGGCTCTCTAATGCAGGCAATCATAAAAGTAAACTAAAGTTCATCAATTTGCAGCCACTGACCCCATTTTTCAGAATAAAATGTTTCCTGGTAGATGTGTTGATGTCTCCCTTGCTGGTATAAATCTAAACCAATACTTTTAGAAAATGTAGATTTTAGCCAAGCACCTTTTACAGGCCAGATTTCAGCGGTAAATGACAGGTTGGGGAATAAAATCATAAGCATTAGAATTCCAATGAGATGAGGTAGAGGAAAGCACAGGTCTGCCTTCCTAGCTCGGGGCTGTAAGACCGGGAGCCAAACACACATACACACACACACACACACACACACACACACACACACACACACACACACACACACACTTTCCTAATAGGTTCGAACAGCTTTAAAGTAAACAATCCTAGGGACTGTTTATCATTTTACGAAAAGTAAAATGCAATGAAACTCAAAAGTAGGAACACATGAAAATAATCTATTGGCTTCCATGTTTATAGTCAGGTAAATTCTCTCCCTCATCCAGCATTCCCCAAATACCTGCTCATCTTGTTATTTATCACTTAAGTAAGCAAATAGGGAACACTCTGTTCACCTACAAGCTTGGTCAGATCCGTTTGTTGCCAAAGTCTGGACGATCAAGAGCTGAAAAAACATAGCCAGTGTTTTGGAGTGTCATATCAAGAAGGAATGCCGTCTTTAGTAATGTGTCTGGCATCCTCCCTAAATTTAACATTTTGAATAACTTGTGTTTTCTTTCTGATCTCTTGGCTCCGGGGTAAGCTGTGGGGCTTTTGACACCCGGGAGACCTCCCAGCTGACTTACTGTGGAAACTGGCAGCTGACAAGAAAGTATCTGGTATTATTTATCAAGTCTTCCTAAGAGTTTATGTGGCACAGGTCAGCTGGGTGAACCCACCTTCCGGTGCCTGCTCTCGGCCGCGGCCAGCTGGGACAGCATGCGTTCTTGCATGTTCTTGCATTGCTTCATCACCACCTTAAGAACAGAGAGTGGGTTTGTGCAGACCGGCTGCTTCTCGCCATCATTTTTCTCCTTCAGTGTTTCAAAGTCTCTCTGCAGGGCCATTAAAGGATCACTGATGTTGTATTTTCCATAGCGTTCTTCAATGAAAGTATCTCTGTGTTGGGCCTGGGAAAGAGAAAAACATCAGCATTTTGCTTTTTAAAACTATTGCGGAGGGAGAATTGCTAGTTGTTACACATTAAAGGTGGTGGTGGTAGTATGAATGGAACCTGCTGACTACAGATCTCATTGGTGCTTGAGCCATCTGAACGTAGAAACAACAGTGGAGAGGGGGCACGGTATAACATTAACGAGGACAATTACTTATGTAGAGCTAACTATGCATTAGACATTGTTGTAAGCATTTATATTCACATTAGATTATTTAAATTTTATAAGCCTATAAGGCAGGGCTATCATTTTCAATTTGCAGGTGAGAAAATTATTAAACAGTGGCCAAGTAACCTGTTCCAGGTTACTCATTTAGCAAGTGGTCAGAAGTAGGATTTAGGGGCGCCTGCGTGGCTCAGTTGGTTAAGCATCCGATTTCAGCTTGGGTCATGGTCTCACGGTCAGTGAGTTTGAGCCCCGTGTCGGGCTCTGTGCTGACAGCTTGGAACCTGGAGCCTGCTTTGGGTTCTTTGTCTCCCTCTCTCTCTGCCCCTCCCCCATTCACACTCTGTCTCTCTTTCAAAAATGAGTAAATGTTAAAAAAAAAAAATTTTTTTTTTTTTTAAAGCAGTAGGATTTAAATCCAGGCAGCCTGGCTCTAACGTCTATGTCCTTAACCACCACGCTACTGCCTTTGCTTATGAATGCTTGTACTACCAGCAGGTAGTTTATGAGTTTACATATTTAGGGATGTAACAAGGCAGTTGTAGATAAGTAAAGGACACTAAAAGTGTTTTCACATTATGACTATTTGTGATTTGAACACTCAGTTATTGGTGGGTCAAGAGGGTGGAGGTACTCACAACCAGGTGCAGACAAAATCCCTTCTACCTGCTGCCAAATTCTACCCTTTCCTCTAGTCTCTGTTCAGCTGCTATCTGCCACCTTCCTTTTTGTCCCCCTCAGGCTTGGTGGGCTTCAGGCTTGAGAGAGAAGGTGCGTAGGGAATGGGGGCTGAAATCTGCTTTAGGGCCTGGGTTGCCAAGTTGGGTCCAAGGATCAGGAAGGGAGTAGAAAGATAAGTCTTTGGCTTCCCTATTCTCTCAGCTTTACTAGGAGGGACCTGAAGTCATTACTTCATAAGAGCATCATAGATTACATGCAGGTAACAGAGTGACATTAACAATTCCTTTACTACACAGACTTGGAAACGTTTCCTGGGACATTTTACAACCAAAAGCAAAAATGAGGTGTTAATACAGCATTGAGGAAACTTTCTCAAAAACCACAGCAAAGTACTATATAATTTAAGCTTTCAAGTGAAGTCTAGTCATAAAAACTACTGTCATTTATCAATGTTTAGAAATTATTTCATCAGAAGCAGGTTTTCTTTCTCTTTTCTTCTTTATTTTTAGGAGCTAGGTTTTCTTACCACCATCATCCACAAAGAGGAAATCATTTGGAAAAAAAAGGGAAATTCACAATTCAATGGCTATGCTTAAAAAACAAAACAAAACAGAAAACAACCTCCCCCCACCCCTGACAATAAAGCAAAACGGGGTTTAATACAGAAGAATGTTTCAGTGCTGAAAAGGTGATGCTTCCTTCGTTAGACTATCCAAGATCAAGATCCAGGAATCACTTAGCCTTATGCTCTAAATTGTGTTGGTATCACCTGGCAACTGTTCAAAGCAGCGTTAGAAGCCCTGTATTCTAGCTTGACTACAACCATTTTAAATGATGACATTATTGGGGTATTTGGATAATACTGGTATACTGAAAATATGAAGAGCCAAATAAATCCTGTTCCTTTAAGGTACCATCTCAAGATAACCACCTTCCTGACCATACTACAGGTTTGTGTGCATGCACGAGTGTGCGCGTGTAAGCATGTGAATTAAAGGGGTAAAGATTTGAAAGATTGAGTCCAAGACAGAATCCTAGTTTTTCAGCTCCCAATTAAAAAGCAAATCCTCAGTAAAATTTTGAAATAGTCTCTCTACCATTTTAGGATGGAGAAAGACAAGACCAATTCCTGAACTGGCTATTTAATACTTTTTAAGTCATGGTGAGAACAAAACAGAAAAGGCTAGTTTTTAGTTACACTTTTAAAAGAAATAGTGTCAAACAGCAGGGACTCATCAATGTTTTCCTTTCACCAAGAACATCTGTTTAAGTTGAGCGGTGCTTGGGTGGCTCGGTTGGTTAAGTGTCCGACTTTGGCTCTGGTCATGATCTTGCAGTTCGTGAGTTCAAGCCTTGCATCAGGCTCCGTGCTGTCTGCACGGAGCCCACTTTGGATTCTCTGTCTCCCTCTCTCTCTGCCCCTCCCCTGCCTGCACTCTCTCTCTCTCTAAAAAAAATAAATAAACATTGGGCGCCTGGGTGGCTCAGTCGGTTGAGCGTCTGACTTCGGCTCAGGTCATGATCTCAAGGTTCGTGAGTTCAAGCCCTGTATCAGGCTCTGTGCTGACAGCTCAGAGCCTGGAGCCTGCTTCAGATTCTGTGTCTCCCTCTCGCTCCCTGCCCCTCTCCCACTCATGCTCTGTCTGTCTCTCTCTCTCTCAAAAATAAACATTAAAAATAAATAAACATTAAAAAAAACAAAAAAGAAGAACATCTGTGTTGAGTTTTATACCTCAAACTTGAGATTGACAACCTAGGTATTAATGTCCTAAGGCAAATCCAGGTTCAGAAAAATATTTAGACAAAAGAAGAGGAAAAAACCTTTAAAAAGTTGAAATACCACTGTTCTTACTGCACATTGTTTTATTCATGATTTCCATTTCTGTCTGATTAGTGATGGTAAAGAAATGATTATTAGTACTGAAATTGGTTTAGTAGGGCAGAAAGGCAAACGTAAACCTGAATATTTCTATGGCTTTCTCCTTTTCAGAATAGCACAGAGAAGAAAAAGTGGGATGGGAGAGCAGAGCTGGGAGTACGATTCGTGACCTTGACAGATTTGCTGAGAAGCTGTCTCTCAGGTTTGAGTATATAGTTAACTAATCCCTGAAAACATGACTTTAAAAAACCCACACTGTTATTATCCAGTATAATTAATAAGCATCACTGAGTTACAAGTCCTAGATGAGGAGCTTCTTTGGTAAGGTCTCAGACTTCTCTGAGAACAGCTGTTACCCTGTCTGTTTTCTCTTGAAGTACTTCCCAGCAATTCCATAATCGCTTGCATGGTAATTACAAGTTATACAAAATTGGTGGCTTTGCACATAAATGAAAAGAATCTGTGGAATAATCTAAAAAAGCCTCCTTGTCACAAAACAATTCTTGTAGGCAGGTTCTACTATGGGGCTCAGATATGGGAAAAGTGAATTTGAAGTCTGTATTTATTATACCAAACACTGGATTAGAAAATGGGGGAATACGGTCTTTTTCAGCCAATTCAATGCCTCAGTCAGGTAAGTGGTATGGATGACAGGTTTAATAGAACAATTAACCAAAAACAGATGTTAAGAATTGAAGAATGAAACAGCTTTACTGGGGGTGTGTACTAGGTATCTATTCCTGCCTAACAAACCACTCCCAAATGTAGCAACTCAAATAGTAAACATTGTTGTTGTTGTTGTTGTTGTTTTTAAATGTCACAGTTTCTGAGGGTCAGGAATCTGGAAGGGGTTAAGCTGGGTGGTTCTGGCTCTGTGTCTCATGAGGTTGTACTCAAGCTGTTGGCATAGGCTTTGGTTCCTTGCAGTGTGCTGGCTTCCCACAGAGCAAGTGACATGACAGAGAGAGAGAGAGAGAGAGAGAGAGAGAGAGAGAGAGAGAGATGGAGAGACGGAGAGACGGAGAGACAGGGATGGACATGCGAGTATCTTTTAGAACTTAACCTCAGAAGTGACATACCATCACTTCTGATGTATTCCATTGGTCACACAGACCCACCTGGTACACGTGGGAGGAGACTGCACAAAGGGTATGAGTATCAGGAGGTGGGATCATTGGGGGCCCTCTTGGAGGCTGGCTACCACAAGGGGAATGACTAGAAATGCTACCTCTATTGTTTACATCTCAAGTCAAAATTTAGAGACCAAGTATCTACTAAGTACTAAAAACTGTCAAGGCTGAGTTTTAATACTCTAATGATATTTCAGCTATTTTATAAGAAATTTTAAATGATCTGGATTGGAGTTTTTGGAGGAGGAGTTCAGTAATATAGCTAAAATCAATCAATTTCTGCAATTTCATTATTTTCACTTCACTGACAACATGTATTTTAACTGAAGAGAAATTTCTACATTGTCAGAAAACATAATGGTCTTTAATTTCAGACAACAGGAAGATAATTGGCTGGTTAGACAGATTCACTGATAAAAGGTATTACTACAGCAGACAAAACATACAGTCATCTGTTACTCATTTTTCCTGTCATAGGCGGAATGAAACACACCAATACTGAAAGCTTAAAGTAAAATCATATAATGTCCTTGGAGCCTGCCATGCTCGCTCTCTAAAATTATCAGCTTTGCTATGATAAACTTCAAAAAGAAATATGAAGCAGTCACCTCCTCTCCCCTCCCCAAGATTATTTATACTATTTTAAATATATATATTATACATTTTATCATATATAATAATGTACATAAATAGTATAATATAACACATGAAAATAATACTATATATATGGCATAATAGCATACTATTATAGTAATATATAAGTGTGTATGTGGATATCTATCTATCTATACATTTTTTTCCAATCTTAAAATAGGAAATCATTATTCTTTGGATGATAATCACCAAAATAAAGGATGGTTCCATATCGAAAAGTGAAGATAAGGCCTACTTAACTGGGGGTTTACATTCAAGTATGAGTTTTATTTAAGACTCAGGCTGGAACCCTAAATGGATTAGGATACATCTTTGCAATTTATTGCCAATTCTGAAGTGATCAGCAATATAAACTTTGTGCCTTTAAAAATATCTGAATACTTCCATTGCCAGAGACCAGAAAGACCAAAGAACATGATTCCAGGATGGTTTTAATTAATGCTACAACAAAAGCATGTTAAAACTATCCTTTTCAGGGGTGCCTGGGTGACTTCAGTCAGTTAAGCCGGCTCTTGATTTAGCTCAGGTCATGGTCTCATGGTTCATGGGATTGAGACCCATGTCAGACTCTGCACTCGCAAGGTGGAGCCTGCTTGAGATTCTTTCCCCTGCCCTCTCCTTCTGCCCCTCTCTGCTTGTTTGCTCTCTCAGAAATAAAGAGATAAATAAATAAACAGTAAAAATATATTTTAAAAAGCTATCCTTTTCAAATTTAAGTTGAATCTACTAATTTTCAAATAATTTATACTCTGGAGTCCCTGATAAATTATAAGTAGCTGCATGAATAACTGGAAATAAAGAAACCATTCTGGATAAAGATGATAACATTACAAGTACACCTTTTGTTTTAGAAGTTCCTCTTACTTACTGAAAGAAAACTGGATTTCAATGTTTGACAATATTAATAAAAGAGAAGTTAGCCACATCTGAATTAAACTTTAATTTTTGGAAAATGGTACAGAATTTAACATGAAAACTTTCATGATTTAAAAAATACTTCTGAAATATTATTGAAAACCCATTAATCCACTTAACCATAAATGCTATTTTCTCAAATCTAGCCTTTCTACACATTTATTTTCTTTAATAACTTTTGGCTCTGGAGTCTAACATAACTGGCATTGTTATCCGGGCTCTACTACTTTCTATCTGTTTACCTTCAGCAATTCCCTTAACTTCTCTGTACCTCAGATCCCTCATCTGTAAAATAAGGGCAACATTCTACCTATAGGTTTATTATAAAAATTAAATGAGTAATACAGAATGCTTCCTGTAAGTACCTGGCACATAGTAAATACTATAAATAGAAATTAAATTTTCAATAACCAAGTTTAGAGTATAGATTTTCCTTTTAGACCCAATGACTAAACCCACTCCTGGAGGTTTTAAATCCTGGAGATTTAAGATTCTGTAAAACTGGACTAAGCCAGGAAATCTTCATTAAAAGCAAAACAAAATTCACCAATCCCCAGATAACTCCAAAGTAATACATCACTAAAAATATATTGGGAACCTGAATAACCATTAACAGTATTTATTTAGTAATTAATCCTGAACTGCTATGTGACATTTTATGTAATATCATCAGTTGGTATTTATCTTCTGCATTATGATTAAACATTTCTCATTTTTCTGTCTTTTTTTTCTTCCTGCCTAGACTGTAATGACTCACAGGAAAAAGCATTCCTCATACATCTTTCTTCTTCCTATATCCTATATTTCCACTCAAGCCCAAAACATTTAACAGATGTTCACTTTCCAGCTTTTTCCTGATGTCTCAGCTTCTCCTTACTCTTATCATAGTTAGTGAGGTCAATATTTTATTCCGCTGTTAAGAAAATCTATGATTTACTTAGTGTAATCATTTAAGGTAATATTAATTTATACAGTTAGCAAACTGACTTTAAAGTAGAATGAGCTTCAAAGATTCCCTTTGGAGTCAGCTTGCAGACGCAGATGTTTATAAAATCAACTATTTACATAAGGATAGATGACCATTTATTATTATTTGACTAAAGTGCACTAAATTCTTTTGAAGACTAAAAATGGTAAGTTTAGTACAAACAGATATTAAGTGTGATACTTCTAGCTAGTAGGCTGCTTGTTGATAGAATATGGGTAAACAGCTTAATGTAGCTGCTTCAACATTCAAATTCCACAGAGTCTTATGAAAACTCCTAGTGAAATTGAAATAAATGTATTCAGTTTTGTGGTCTTTGTTCTGTTTTATTTTTGTGTGTGGGGGAAATCTATGTGTGTGGTTGAAACAAATTACATCTATATTCTGGACTGGGTCTATGTAAATAAGTTTCTGAGCTGGGGAAGAAAATGTGTAAAGACAGTCAATAAGTACTGAACAAATTAATGCTCTTGAAGATAAATTAGAATTTTAGAATATAACTCTAATGGCACATTAGATCCTAATCTCTTTTATTCAGGATGCTCTATAATGAGAGTTGACATCTATCTCACCATATACAGGATGGATCACAGACCCAAAGATAAAATGCAAATGGCCAAAAAGCACATGAAAAAGTGCTCAACTCATTAGTGATCAAAGAGATGTAAATTAAAACAATAATAACACTAGAAAACCACTAGAGGGGTGCCTAGGTGGCTCAGTCGATTGAACTCTGACTTTACCCCAGGTCATGATCTCATGGGTTTGTGAGTTTGAGCCCTGGGCGCATCAGGCCCTGCTGTCAGCGAGGAGCCCAATTTGGATCCTCTGTCTCCCCTCTCTCTGCCCCTCCCCTACTTGTGCGCACATGCGTGCTCTTACTCTCAAAAATAAATAAACACTAAAAAAAATTTTTTTAAAGCCACTAGAAAGGCTAAAATTAAAGACGGACAACATCAAATGTTGGGAAGGAGATGGAGCAACTAGAACGCTCACCATATTGCTGGTGGGAGTATAAATGGTGTAATTACTTTGGACGTTAATCTGGAAATTAATTATAATGGTAGAAAAACGCCTGTCTGCAGTTAAGTATTTATCCAAAAGAAATGGAAACATAAATCCACAAAAAGATTTACACACAGCTGTCTGAAGCAGCCTTATTCATAATGGCCCCAAACTGGATACGACCACAATTTCATGGTGAAAAAAATCACAGCAGCAATCGCCTCTGGGTGTAGGGGGACAAGGAACCAGGAGAGGGCACAAGATGACTTTTTGGTGTGATGGGAATGTTTGTATCTTGATGGGGATGTAGGATGTACGCATTTGTCGGAACTTATTGATCTGTGTATCATCACTTAAGATCTGTGCGTTTCACTATACCTAAATTATATCTCTAGTTCAAAAATATAAAAGCACACAATGAGAGTTAAAGGGAAAATGAAGTTATAGCATTGTATGCTTTATATATAGTGTTTCAGAAACATGGGATGTTCCAACCAAAGTAATTTTTAATAACAGCAGAAACAATGAAGGAGGTGCTAATACTATATAGTGCTTATTACCTGCCAAGCAGTGTGCTCAGTGTTTTACACATCTAATCTAACCCCAACAACATACCTCTGGAGGTGTACGTCACTTATATCTCCATTTTATAGAAGAAACTGAACACTAACATTTGACTTTCCCAAGGTCACAAAGCCAAAGTTAGTAGTGGAGAGGTACAATAAATGGTATATAGTAAGTACTGAATTTGTTAGCTGAATGAGTAATACATAAACAGATATTCCCTAGGACTTTGGAGGAATTAATTTCAATTTAGTAGGGGTCCGTCAGTAGCTTAAAAATAAAATAGAACAGAAAACATTGTACAGCATTGAATGTTGTGAGTAATGTTTCAAGAAACTTTTCTTCTGATCTAAGAATATAGGGGTGTGTGTATGTATATGCATACGTGTGTGTGTGTGTGTGTGTGTGTGTGTGTGTGTGTGTTCGTTCCCTGGGTCACAATATAGTCTATTTTTTACTATGTGTCCCTGTCAAAGTATGAAAAACACTAAAATAAAGAATCCAATTAGTCTGACTCCTGAAGCTATGATTTTAAACAGTTTTGGGGCGCCTGGGTGGCTCAGTCGGTTGAGCGGCCGACTTTGGCTCAGGTCATGATCTCGCGCTTTGTGAGTTCGAGCCCCGCGTCGGGCTCTGTGCTGACAGCTCGGAGCCTGGAGCCTGTTTCAGATTCTGTGTCTCCTCTTTGACCCTCCCCCATTCATGCTCTGTCTCTCTCTGTCTCAAAAATAAATAAACCTTAAAAAAATTTTAAACAGTTTAAACTGTCATAAATAAATTCTAAAAGAAGTAATAAGGAATCAATCTTACTGCTTTATTTTAAACTAACGAATGTTATAAATGTCTACAAACCACGACATGTTTGGCCTAATATCAAATATACAAAAATGTTAACAACAACAAAAAAAAATCTGTGTTATTAGGGTTAGACAACCAAAACAGCACTGGAGAAGTCTGGGAAAATTTTTGGACATATGGCTGATTCACAAGAGCACATGCTTTGAATGCTTTTATTGAACACTTAA
Source organism: Acinonyx jubatus (assembly GCF_027475565.1). Lineage (NCBI taxonomy): Eukaryota > Metazoa > Chordata > Mammalia > Carnivora > Felidae > Acinonyx > Acinonyx jubatus. Next base: position 94,468,676 of record NC_069381.1, on the reverse strand, counting down.
TGTTTGCTGGGTACTACAAATGCTAAGTGATGTGGGCAATGATAAGAGAAGAGAGATTTGACTAAGTAAGATGAAGTCCTTTGCTCTTAAGGAGCTCAGAATTTGCCAGACAAGTTTAAGGCCTGAGAGCAGAAATAAACACACTGCCTCTGCTTGTTTAAATGTTTTCTAAACAGTATCATTAATGTTTAGAGGAACACCAAGTACAATTTATTTGATCAGGACTTTCTAAGCCTCAGACCTTACACTCAGAAGGAACAGGAAGGAAAAGACCAATCCTGGAAGTGGGCGGGTGCTGGCAGATCAATGGGACTATCAGCAACTTAATGAATCACAGGAAACACCATGAGGTTGAGGGGGGCATATAATCCAAAAACTGTCTCTGAAGTATTGCATAAGGAGACCCAGACTGCAGACTATAACCCGAGTGTGATACTTTAAGTAACTATGAACTTGAAAAACTTCATTAGAGGTGTGCTCAGCCTCTTTAACTCACAATGTATTAACAGTGCAGAAACTACTTCAAGGCTAACATAGTTAAAAAGAGCTCATAAATAAGATTGAAAGGGTTTCTTCTTCTAGTTAGGGGATTCTATGGAGGGAGCTGTACGATTGTGGGATGAGACTTTAAACATTTTTTCCAGGTGAGATTCTTAAATCGCAAACAGTCTGATACTACAAGGAAACGTGGCAAGAAACAAGCTACTCAGAGGAAAGGTCGCAGGAAGAGGGTCCTTATTAGCCTAGCTGAGAAGTACAGAGTGTTCACATTGAGAAGTGTAGCAAGTAAACAGGAATAAGAAGTTTGTGGGGGTAGAGGAGGGTGGCGGGAGTGTACAGACAGGGTCAAATGAAAAAGGGGACTAGGTGTGGTTTGAGAGCCACACACAGTGAGAGCAAGATGTCAGGGCAGGCAAACAGAAGCAGGGACCGTGCTAATTATACATCCTACAGAATATCTAGGATGACATATTAAGAGAGATCAAGCTATATGTCCCAAGTCAGAGGCTGGAAGGGTGGCAACTTCTATTGTCACTGCAGACTAATGTGGAGGGAGGCAGCTAGCTATTCAGTTGGGAAGGATGGTTTGTCTTTAGAGAACAGAAGGGGAAGAGGAGTAAAGAAGCCAGGACCGAGAAGTAAAAGGTGGGCTCTAAGTGCAGTATGGGTGTTTAATGACAATTTTAAATGTGAACCGACAATGCTTATCACTACAGTAAGGTACTGAATAAATACATGGTGAAACCCAGCATGCTCAAGTTGACCACTAATTACTACTAATTCCAAGTAATCCTAACCCGAGACTGCCTTTGTCTTCATAATAAAAGTCTACTGAGGGGCTTAGCATGGATGGGAAGAACAGGAGTTATCTTTGGAGATACAAGAGTTTTTCCTTTTTACTCTGTGGGGTAGCAACACCTTTCAGGAACTTTAAGTGTTGCCATGGACAAGAATGGGATAACCAAGACCCCTTTACCATTTTAATCCCAATGGGAATAGAACAACTGGCTCCATTCTAAGCCTCTAAGACTGCTTCAGTGCTCTTCCTTAAATGACTTCTCTTGGCCTCACGTGGTAGTCATTTGTCCCAGGAAAGGAAGGATTTTTACTTTAAATATTAGTATTATTAGTATTAATATTAGTATTAATACGAATACTAGTATTAGTATTATTAGTATTAGTATTATTAGTATATTAGTATTTTTACTTTAAATAGGTTCCACACCCAGCCTGGAGCCCAACGTGGGGCTTGAAATCAGGACCCTGAGATCAGGACCTGAGCTGAGATCAAGAGTCACTTAACCGACTGAGCCACTCAGGTGCCTCTGAAAGGAAGATTTTTAAAGGGAAAAGTGATCCATTTGGAAAGCAACCAGAGAAGGGGGGATGAGGAAGATTCTGTGGGAGCCAAAAGCAAGAACAAAAACCCACTGGAGAAATGGGAGATAAGTGAGTATATTCTGAAAGATAGAGAGAGGATATGTGTAATTTAGACAGATGCCCATGGAAGTCCTTAGCTGAAAGTCTGGTAAACAATATTTTTGTATATATCTAGACAGATAAAGAAAGATAAGCAAAGCTGTACTCTTAAAAAAAAAATACTATTTTCAATGAGGCACACAAAGCTCCCGTTACTAATCAGTCAGGGAATGCAGATGACCACATCTCAATTTGATAGGAAAGGACACCACGGTAATATGTCAGCTGAAAACTAAAATATGGTTTTTCAAAAAACAAACAAATAAAATATGGTCTTTTTTTTATATGAATGCATGTGCATAGTGAGCAAAGGTACACATCCCAATTATTTGGTATCCTTTACTACAAATACAGAAACAAACATAAGCAATGATTTCCTGTCTGAAGAACAAATTGTTCCTTCTCAGTACAGGCTGAAATGTAAATAATGTCACCAAGTGGAAATCATCAGCAGGAAAAGTAATGAAACTATATTACTATAGTTAAGCCTCTCTTCTCAAAAATATTAATTAGTAAGTGGTAATCTATTTTGAACCTTCAATATACTGAAGTTAGACTTAAAGAGCCTGAACTTATTCTGTCATATAACAAATATTTCTGAAGAACTTCTGAGGTTCTAGGTATTTGGGATGTAGTTCTGAATAGGATTAAGTATCCACCCCTCCATGAGGAGAAATACTAGGCCTAAAGAAGAGAGAGGTGAAAATCTATCATCTGTGATGCGCAGCAGCATGAATTCATAAATTTCCATATTATCAATAATCCAGTGCAAAGAAAAAGAAATCACATTAAGTCTGACTCAATTCTACAAAAATTTTATTGGTAAAATAATGTGAGGCAATAAGAACAAAGCCTTCCAAATTTAATAACACGGTCACGTACTCCTATCTACCAACGAGTTCAGTCTTTTGTTGAAGAGATAGCTATTGAATTAGATTAAAATAATTTTTTGAAGTTATGCGTTATCTTAGAACTCACTAGGTGAAGTTGGCTTTCTGATGCAGAAAATACTTTATGTTGTTGTTAAACAATGGAATATTATGAAGTGCAGATATGAAACAGAGCCAGGAAAAAATACTTTGAAGGGTTATAGGTCTCCTGCTATGATAATAACATTTCTTGAAATTTTCATCACGTAGTTGCTCATGCATACACTGTCAGCTCTACTTGAGTCCATCACCTGTGAAAGAATCTGCTTTGAAGGAAGAAATTTTAGGTGTCCTGTTCAAAAGCAGAATCTGAAAATTCGTGGGAAATCTACTTTTGCTTTTTTGGGAGACAATCAGGGATGTGATACTAACAAGCTCATGCTTTACCTAGGCATGCTAGGCTTGTCTCTATCCCCTTAACTGTATTTTAGAATTAACATAGATTTATGTGAGAGGATAAACTAATTAGAAATAAAGACAGTTACAAAGTAAATGTTGTTCTTATTTTCTTTCTTTTTTAATATTTTTATTTATTTTTGAGACAGAGAGAGACAGAGCATGAGCAGGGGAGGGGCAGAGAGAGAGAGGGAGACACAGAATCTGAAACAGGCCCCGGGCTCTGAGCTGTCAGCACAGAGCCCCATGCAGGGCTCAAACTCAGACTGTGAGATCACGACCTGAGCTGAAGTCGGATGCTGAACCGACTGAGCCACCCAGGAGCCCCGATGTTGTTCTTATTTTCATACTCTATTTCTTAAAAATATAATTAAAAAAATTTATTTCTTTATTTTGAGAGAAAGAGAGAGGGGAGGGGCAGAGAAAGGGAGAGAGAGAATCCCAAGCAGGCTCTGCACTGTCAGCACAGAGCCCACCGAGGGGCTCGATCTGACTAACCTTGAGAACATGACCTGGGCCCAAATCAAAAGTTGGACACTTAACCAACTGAGCTACCCAGGTGCCCCTAATTTTTATTTTAATTTCATCATAAATGAATATTTTCTCATAAAATAATTTAATTATGTAGATAAAGCCAAATTCCTTCCTGAATACAAGCCAATGTCTTTACCTCAAGAGTTCTCAGTATAATCAGTATCCTCTCAGACCTTTTCCAAGCATATCCATAAATGTGTGTATGTGTACTTTTTTCATTTATTGTGTCTAGAGATCTAATAAGTCAGTACACTGCTTGTTTTCTTCTCATAAAAAAGAAAGCAGTTACATAATATGGCATAGTAAGGATGTAACAGTTTACATTGATATATTTTACTGATAGATATTTAGGTTGTTTATAATTTTCCATTCCTGCATTAAACAATACTGCAATGAGCCTCCTTGTGCATAGATGCGAATAGTTTGGTAGAACAGATACATTACTCTGCTTTTCTAAGGAAATAAATGCCCATATAATAAAATTTCCTGCTTCATTCTATTATGCTCCCTGTCCATAAAGATTTTCAGCAAACATACAAGATGGTTTCCTTCTATCTTTCAAATTTTTCCTAAAACTAGCTATACTGAAATACTAAATGATGGACCACAGGCTTTAATTTTATAAGCAACCTCTTTGTCTTTCTTTCTCTTCTCTTTAAGGGGAGCCACTAGAAATAACTTCTGATTAATCCCAAATCACAAGGCTAACACATGCAAAGAAGACACAATAAGAGGAAGTCGAAATAACAGGAATAAGCTGTTTCCCTTTTTTACTTGTTTTAGTTTCAGGCTGAATAAATGCAATGAAATCCCCCACTGTTATAATCTTTTCTGAAGCCTCTCCCCAATGGCTACAGAACGATGTGTTCTCTAAATAGGTAGCATTTTACAAGCTAAATTCCCCCTTTCTTTCCTCAAAGTCATACAAAAACCAGGCCACAGAAAGATGTCAATTAAATGAGAAATTTGCTTATTTTTTGGAACCTTCACTCTTGAACTGCTAAATTCCATAGTTTGTAATATGAATGATGGCATGTGCTAAAAAGTTGTATAGCAAGTAGCTGATAATCAGATGATTATTCTTAAGAGCTGTTATACATGCGGCTCAATGTCTTCTTTCCTTCTCTTTTTTCTTTCTTTCTTTCTTTCTTTCTTTCTTTCCTTTCTTTTCCTTTCTTTTTTTTTCTGATGTTTATTTTTGAGAGAGAGAGAGAGAGAGAGAGAGAGAGAGAGAGAGAGAGAGAGAGCACACCAGTGGAAGAGGGGCAGAGGATCCGAAGTGGGCTCTGCAATGTCAGCAGAGAGTCTAATGCGGGGCTTGAACTCATAAATGAGCCGTGAGATCATGACCTGAGCGGAAGTCAGATGTTTAACCAAGCCACCCAGGCACCCCACAATGTTTTTCTGATGCAAGAAAAGACACTTAATCACTTAAGAATGCAGTCTACTTTTTTTTATAAATACCCGACTCATAAACAGCCCATATATATGACAGCCTTTCCTGCTTCTTTTGGCTCTTCTCTGCTAGGGTACCCACCACTGAACCTGGTAACATACATGCCTTTTAGTAATTTCATTCCCTTTCCGGGACAGAACATTTTTGGGGAGCTCCTACCATTCTCAAAGGAACCAAGTCAAGGGGAAGCAAAGAAGAGGCTTTGTGAGATGTATTTCCCTATGCTCACTTTTCTGTGCATTATTTTTTCACTTACTATATCTTAGAGAATGTTATACATAAAGATTTCTCATTCTCTTTAATGACTGCATAGTATTCTGTTGTGTAATCATACCATAATTTACTTGGTCAGAACGCTACTAATACACACACAAGTTATTTCCAGCATTTTGTTGCTATGACCAATATTGCAATAAATGTCCTTACACATACACTTTATTATATAGGCCTAAGTACATCTGTAGGATACATTTCTAAAAGTAGATAATGAAACTAGGTTAGTAGGATCACAATCTGCCTTTAATGAAAAATAAAGTATATAAAAAAAAGAAAATAGTGTTGTATAGTATGACATGGTATAAATATTATAGTAAGACATAGAATTACTATATATTTAGTGAAATTTTTGTTTTAATCAATACATATATGTGGGTGGGTATGGACGTCCTGAACTGTGACAAAATGATGGAACGTATTTCAAAATGTTTAAAAGATACCTCTTTAGACTCTGGTATGATGAAAAGGTATTTTTATCATAGCCTCCTTTCTTCTTCCCTTAAACTCTATGATCTTTTTATTGCATAGCTTGGGAGCTTAGGTTGGGTTTCAAGCAGAGACAGTTGAGTTATTTAGAGTGGGTTGGAAAAGAATAATATCAACAATATCAGGAAAAACAAACAGGGAAGAATTTAACTGTAGTTCTAATTAGCTCTAGTATCTTTCCCTACAAAGTGAATAGTATGTGACTAAATTATTTTCTTAGGGCATAACTATTAATAAACAGAAATCTGAACAAGAAGCTGCTATATAAAATTATTGCTACCTAAAAGCAAGTATTTCTAATTCTAAAGTAATTTACATATAATACAGAAGTTTTAAAGAAAAAAATTAAAATTTGCATATGATTCCACTACCCAGGGACAACTACTATTAACACCACAACTACAAATTTCAATCTATTTGTTTGAGTCCTTTTTCTGTGTATACACACATGCACACATGTAATTCTTATGATCAAGATTAAAGGATATATTTAATGTTATGACCTGCTTTGCAAATTTAGCATTACACTGTAGGAACATTATTACTATGTCATTAAAACTTTTTCATATGCATCATGTTTTAAAATAGCCGTGTAATAGTCCACCACATGGATATATTACTAATTCATGTAGCCATTAACCAAGGGTTACTTTTTATAAAGAATTAATTGGAACTAGATCAATATAACTATGTTATCATGAGCTGTTTGAAGGTAATTGGAAGTAACTTACAGAAAATTTTTTCTGTAAGTAGATTTTTACATAAAGCTATTTAGACTACAGCAACTCTCCTCAATAAATAGGTGTTCTGAGATTAGTAAATTTAATAAAAGAAACCAGTATTGAATTTTTAACTCAAAAACATAACAGAGAAGTAATACTATGTCTACCTATTCTGCAATAACTCACTCTGGAGCAGCATTCAGATGTAGGGTTGTTGCCTATAAATAAATCCTCTTTAAAATGAATTATCTTCCTGTGGTCCAAATTAAGAAATAATTAGGAAATAATAAAGAAACGGTATATATATTTTTTCTAAATGTTGATTTAAGAGAGTGTATGCATGCAGGTACAAGTGGGGTTATAGCAGAGAGAAAGGGAGAGAGAGAATCCTAAACAGGCTCAGGTGCTGTCAGTGCAGAGCCCTACATGGGGCTGGGGCTGGATTTCACGAACGTGAACCGTGAGATCATGACCTGAGCCGACATCGAGTCGGAAGCTCAACCGACTGAGATACCCAGGCACCCCAAGTATACTTGGGTGTCTATTTCCTGACTAGTCATATGACATAACTAAAATACAATTTAAATCATTCAACATGAAAAGATAATCTTTAATCTTCAATTAGATTACTTCTGTTACTCCTAGGAAAGAGATAATAATATTCTATCAGAAGGTGAAAAATGAACATGATGTTTGTTTTTGCCTCTTTAGAAAAATTATTTATCCAAAATAATAAAATTATTTATCAAAAAATAAGAAGGTAATAGACTATTAAAACTAATAAAGACAAAGGATAAAAGCAGCTTTAAAGGGAACAGTGCATAAAGCACCAGAAGTATTCTGTTTCTTTTTTTGAGATGTTTATGATTTTTAAATTACTATTAAGTTTTGCCATTGGAAAAATAATTACTGAACTCTATTCAGCAGAATTTTAAAAATTAAATTACAGAATTATAATTTCTAAAAAGTAGTAGAGCAAAGCTGAAAAAGCTACTACACATCACACTACTTGATCAAGAGAAGGTCAATAAGGGGATGAAGCTCTTTCTCAGATATTATTTCAGACACAGAGCAAGGACATAACCAATTATCTTCTCAATTGATACAGCAAAAGCACAGGACAAAATCCAATATTCATTCCTGATAAAAACTCAGCAAATTAGGAATGGAAAGAAATAGCCTCAACTTGATAAAGAACATCTGTGAAAAACTTACAGCCAACATCATATTTAATGATGAAAAACTGAGCATTTTCCCCCTTTCCCCTTGTCAAGAACAAGACAACGATATTCTCACCACTCTGACATAGTACTGGGGGTTCTAGCCAATGCAATAATGCAAGAAAAATAAAAAGCATTTAGATTAGAAAAAAAAAAGTAGAACTGTCTTTACTTGCAGTCATGATTATTTGTAGAAAATCCAATTATTTGTATAAAATAGCTTTTTATAAAAAAGCTATTAGAACTATTAAGTGAGTGTAGCAAGTCTGCAGGATAATGAATCTATATGAAATCAATTTTATTTTTGTATAACAATAATAGTCAGAAATTAAAATTAAAAAATAACACCATTTATAATATCATAAAAAATAGGAAATAGGGATAAATCTGACAAAAGATAGGAAAGACCTATACACTAAAAACTATAAAGCACTGCTGAGAGACCTAAATAAATAGAGAGAAATACCATTGTCATGGATTAGAAAATATAATATTGTTAGATGTCTATTCTCCCCAAATTTATCTATAGATTCAATGCAATCCCAATAAAAATCCCAATATGATTTTTGGAGAAACTGATGAGCTGATTCTAAGATTCATATAGAAATGCCAAGGAGCATGAATAAACAAAACAACTTCGAAAAAAACCCCACAAGTTGGAAGATTAACACTATCTTATTTTAAGATTTACCACAGTAATCAAGAAAATATGGTACTGGCATCAAGGTAAATCAATGGAACGAAACAAAGAGTCCAGAAACAAACCTACAAATATATGGAAAACTGATGTGACAAAGATGCCAAGGCCATTCTACAGAGGAAGGATAGTCTTTTCAACAAATAGTGTTAGAACAATTGGACATCCGTATGAAAAGACTTTGATCCATATGTTGTACTATATAATATATTAATTAATTGAAGTTGTATCATAGATCTAAGTGTAAAGCTTAAAACTATAAAATTACAGAAAAAAAAAAACATAGGAGGAAACCTTTCTGACCTTGGTTTAGGAAAAGAAGCAAAATCCATAAAAGAAACATTGATAAATTGGATTTCATTAAAATGAAAAACTTTTGCTCTTCAAAAGATATAGTTAAGAGAATGAAATGACAAGCCACCAACTAGGAGAAAATATTTGCAAGATATGTATCTAATAAATGACTTGGATCTAGATAGATCAGAAATCCTCAAAACCCAATAATGAAAAAACAACTCAATTTTAAAAATGGCCAAAATTTTGAACAAATCAGAGAACAATATAGATGGTGAAAAAGCTCATGAAAAGATGCTCAACATCATTAATCAAAAAGGAAATGCAAAATAAAACTACAGTGAGATATTATATACCTATGAGAAAGGCTAAGATTAAAAAGAGTGGCCATACAAGATGCTGATGAGGGTGTGGAGCAACGAGACTTAGACATGACATACATGACAGGTGGGAATGTAAAGTGACATGACCACTTTGGAAAACAGTATGGCAGTTTCTTAAAACAACAACAACAACAACAACAACAACAACAACAGCAACAATAGACATACACCCACTAGGTAATACAGCCATTCCATTCGTAGGTATTTATCCAAGAGAAATGAAAGCATATGTCTATACAAACCCTGGTGTGTGAATGTTCAAAGCAGTTTTATTTGCAGAAGTCCCAAACTAGAAACAATGAAAATGTTCATCAACCGATGTGGAGCATACATACAATAGAACACCACTCAGTAATAAAAGGAATGAACTATTAATACAATAAAAACATGGATAAATCTTGGGGTGCCTGGGTGGCTCAGTCGGTTGAGTGTCCAACTTCAGCTCAGGTCATGATCTCACAGTTTGTGGGTTCAAGCCCCGCATCAGGCTCTGTGCTGACTGCTTGCTCAGAGCCTGGAGCCTGCTTCAGATTCTGTCTTCTCTCTCTGCCCCTCCCCCGCTCACACTTTGTCTCACTCTGTTTCTCAAAAATAAATAAAATGTAAAAAAAAAAAAAAAAATTAAAAAAAAAAACATGGATACATCTCAAGATAATCACACTGAGTGAAATAACAGGACAAAAAAGGGTACATTTTATAGGATTCTACTTATATAAAATTCTAGGAAATGTAAACTAATCTCTAGTGGATTAGTGGTTTGGGTGCGGATGTAGGAAGGAGTGGGGATGGTTACGTAAAAGGGTTACAGAGGAATATTTGCAAGGGGAGATTGGATATATTATCTTGATTGTAGTAATGGTTTCATGAGGGAATACATCTATACATTGATACTTATCAATTTATATACATTAAATATATGCAGCTTACTGTATGTCAATTATACCTCAATAAGCTGTTTAGAAAAACAAAATATAGGGGCGCCTGGGTGACTCAGTTGGTTGACAGTCTGACTTCAGCTCAGATCATGATCTCATGGTTCATGAGCTTGAGCACTGTGTCAGGGTCTGTGCTGACAGTTCAGAGCCTGGAGCCTGCTTCGGATTCTGTCTCCTCCTCTCTCTGCCCCTCCCCTGCTTGTGCGCACACTGGCTCTCTCTCACTCTCTCTCAAAAACAAACATTAAAAAAATGAAAAAAAAAAAAGAACAACAAAGTATAACAACAGTATGCCAAATCAAACAATAGAAAAATACACCAAGAAATCAATGGGAAAAAAATCGATTCTAAAAAGGCTTCCACATTGTCCCTGTATTTCCTGTTTTCATTATAGCGGTGAGGGGGGATATAACATAACATAACATCTGTTTCATGCCCCAGAACACACCCTTAACCCTTGCTGTCTGAAAATACACACTTTTGGTGGTGGGGGTAGGGATAGATCAACTCAAAGCCAACAATTCCTGTAAGAAACACAAGCTAAAGTATAAGCCCTGTTGACAACAAAGACTTAATCTAAAGATTAATCTTTCTTATGAAGAACAGCATTATTATCAGTATTTCTTGCTTTATGGAATATACTTTTGTTCCAAAATGGGTGGACTGTAAAACCTATGTTCTAATAATAAGAAGAGTAAATGAACACTGAGCATCTCAAATAGCATTTGGTATCTCATTTAATCCTCCCCAAACCCGTATCATTTTACTGATAAAGCTTACAGGGTAAATAACTGGCCTAATGTACACGATTAAATAGTAGTGTGCTAACCTTTTGATTTGAAAGCTTCATGCTCTTAATAGCTACACTTAACTGAATATTCTAATTGATAGTTTTGTAGACTGCCTAGTAATTATCTTTGTTTCTTTTTTTGAAAAGCTAGGATTTCATTTATGTACTTTACTCAGAGAGTGTAGGAATTAAAAATATCAGCCAATCCACTAAATAAATAGATAAATAAATAATAAAATATGTCCCAAACAGCCCACTGATTTCTTTTTTTCTCTCTCTTTCTTTTCTCTTTTTCTTTCTTTTTCTTTCTTTTTCTTTCTTTTTCTTTCTTTTTCTTTCTTTCTTTCTTTCTTTCTTTCTTTCTTTCTTTCTTTCTTTCTTTCTTTCTTAGTTTATTTATTTATTTTGGGGAGGGGGGAGGAGCAGAGAAAGGGGGAGAGAGAATCCCAAGCAGACTCCACATTCAGCACAGAGCCTGACATGGGGCTTGGATGCTCAACCAACTGAGCCACCCAAGTGCCCTTATTTTCCAAAATTTTTAAATGGCCATGATGTCCTCTGTCTTCTTCTGGAGTAGTCAGTCCTTGCTGGGAAGCCATCTCCCAGATCTGCTTGGAATTAATGAGCTGAGGCTCTCTTGCTCAATTGTGTGATTCCACCCCAGCTTCCCCTAGACAGTTGGTTCATGAGCAATGTAATTTGCTTTTGATGTGGAAGGGACTCCTATAGTGTTCTTATTCATGAAGACAAACTGGTCAAAGAGAAAGACTTTCATAAAGAATGTTTTTCTCTGACATAATCCCTTGTAAAACAGAAAATCACTTTATATAAAAGTTCAATTAGGACCAAATACAGTATAAATGGCCTCTGTAACAATTAGACTTGAAATACAGAAGAGCTGAATATGACACTATTTTCTACTGACTTTCCTGGTTCCATGCCAAACATGTCTTGGCTGCAACAGAAGAGTGAGGAGGCTTTTATATCTTGGGGAGAAAAAGAACATAACCACAGTGGGGGCTCTAGAAGGGTGTAGTTGCAATCTGGCACTTTAGCAGAGATTCTGGAAAATGAATGAAGCTCTTTTATAATTATAACTCTGTATGTAGGATCTGGGAACTTTATAATAAATATAACCCTATAACCCTATATAAATGCAACCCTTGCCAATGTGACCTACTATTTATTTAGCAGCAACAGTGAACCATATGGTTTTATTCAGAGATGCAAGGTTGAAGAGCAGATTTTATGTCCAGAAAAAAAAATCTATTTTGAAGGTAAAGAGGGAAAGACAAAGGTAAGCTCTTTTACTTAAACAGAAAGAAAAAAAACCCATCATAACTATTTCAAAACCTTTTCAACCCACTAAGCATGAATTACTAAAGAATAATAAAGGAAGAAAATTAGTAAGCTGCCTTATTAGTCCAAGAAGTCCAACAAGTTGTCAAACAAGAATTATAGAAATTATAACAGTAAAATCTTTATAGGTTACAGAACCCAAACAAATAAATAAAAATAAAAAACAAAAAGCTATTCTACAAATAAAAAGAGAGTTCATTTGAACTTTAAGAATCTTGTATGGCAGTTGCTTTTCTTGAAGGCCTGAAACAGTTTTGACCCCAGCTGCTACTTACTTTATCTAACAATAGACTGCTTCAAGACGTATCACTTCTGGCCAAGCTATTCATTTCAACTTAAACTGCATATAGCTCAAGCCTCAGAAGATAACTTTATCACCTCCGAGCCGTATGCAGACTAAACACAACACTTGTGCCTGATTCTGAATGGTATCTTATATCCAAAAGTTCCCTTAATTATAGCTCTTCCTTCTCAAGCTGCTCTTTCAACTTGTCAGAAGCTGCCTAAAGTCACTAACATTGGATCTATGCAGAAAAAATATATTTTAGGAAAACATGTGCAACAAGGACTGACACATCTGTTGACGTTAAAACCAGAAGGCAGTGTGTTGCGGCCACATGAGAACAAGCTGTAAAATTTAGTAATTCACAACATTCACTTTAAAATGTTATGGCAATCTTTTATTTATTTATTTATAATTTTTTAAGTTTATTTATTTATTTTGAGAGAGATAGTGTGAGTGGGGGAGATGTAGGGGGGCAGGGGGGGGTGTGGAATCCCAAGCAGGCTCTGCACTGTCAGCACAGAGCCTGATGTGGGGCTCGAACTCAGTAAACCCTGATATCATGACCTGAGCTGAAATGGAGAGTTGGACACTTAACTGAGCCACCCAGGAGCCCCTTATGGCAATCTTTTAAAGCAACAAATCACAATGGCACTGTCATTTCCTCTATTCAACAAATATTTATTGAGTGTCTATATGTTAGGCACTAAGCTGGGTGCTGAGGGTATAATGATTAGCAAAATGGGCACACAAAAGCTCTACAAGTTTGTGTGGTTTCTGAGGCTGAAAAGCAAAGAGAAGGTAAGGTCAGCCTGATTTTTCCATTAGAGGCAGCCAGCCCCCCACCCCTACCTCAGTTGTGGAAGGGTTGAAGTCCACAAGTTTCTGTAAAAGTCACCTGTAATCTGTAGGGGGAACCGCTTCCTGGAGTCCTCCTGCCCATAGCAGTAGATTCTCAGGTGAGTCTGTTTAACACATTACCAAACTATTGTAGTTTTCTAAAATCTGATTGCTATTTATAATGGCTCCTAGAAAATGCTTTCTGGGTTTTAAAAGGAGCCATCACCATGAACCAAGAGCTTCCTGGTGCAGCCCAGGCAGTGAACTCTTCGGGTTCTAAGCTGATGACGCCTATCCACACTAGAGCCAGGGTCACAGATGAGAACCAAGAGAAAGAAGTGGGAAAACAACAGGCAATAGGAGTGAGGATTGAGGAATGAGCTCAAATTTTCCCCAATTCTTTTTTCTCTTCTCTTCATTGAGCAGATAAACCCGGGATAAAAAATGGGAGGGTGTCCTGGGTTTAACCAGGTTAGGACTACTGGTAACAATGGGATAGGGTTATGAAAAATAGAATAGTTTCCAGCGATGTACAGGGAAAGAAAGAAAATTCACCACTAGTGACAAAAGGGAAGGCCTGTGGAGGTGGCAAAAATGAATCGCCAGCCAGAGTGAACATTTATATGCAATATGTGCTGGCAGGGGAGTCATTAAAAAACTAGGCACTGTTGAGGGCAAACTAGAGGCATCCATTCATATTATTAGCAACCAATGACCGTTCCTTGGATATGGCATATACAATATGCACTGAAAGAATATACATAAAGGGAAAAAAAATGAATCCTACACTGTTGGGAGTATTTGCAATGCCGGGCAAATACTTGCAGTGTTACACACCAATACTAGTTATTAATCATTTATTCTTATCTCAGAGAAGGAAGCTTTGCTCCAGAAAGACTAAATGACTTGACCAAAGTCATAGTTCTAATTACTGGTATGGAAGGCAAAGACTCAGGCAATGACCTTTAACATATGTGCCTTGGCACGTGTCGAAGCCATAAACGTGATCCCCTGGGAAGCCATGCAAACCAAGACTGAAGTAAGCAGGGAAAGGAAGAAAATATGACCAACTCCATCCCCCCACATCAGAAGGGAATCACCTCATGCACTCTGGAGAGGGAAACCACTGGAAATTACTTATCACACGTTACAAAGCCACAAGGGAAAGCCAACAAACAAAAATCCAATAGTTTTCAGTGATAAACTACCCTAAGGCATATTTATTAGACAGAAATGTCAGTCTTTTTCGGTCAGCCTTGAAAGACAAACTAGCACGTCACTTTAAATTTAATAGCATATGGAAATAACAGGTTTAGATTTTATTTTTATCACAATTATAATTTCAGAATAATCCAAGAAAAGACTACCCAGGTTTGACTAAATGAACACATTTACTCTTCTATCACTGCAGGAAAGGAAAAGGCAAGCTAGAGAAGAGAAAAGCTATAGCTTTTTGTATGAACTCGACTGAGTGGTTATTGTTAGCTACTCAGGAAATCACCGATTCTCTGAGCCTCCTGGAATGGCAATGAGAAAATTATCTTTGTTGCTATAAAAAATGTCTTCAACAATGGAGGGTGATATGAACACATATGAAATATTAATGCAATATTTAAGAAGGAGCTAGGATAATTTTGAAAAGGGAAAACAACAAAGTACTTCATAAACCTTTTACCAGTGAGCTTCAAAATGTACACTGATAACAGAGAACAAACTGAGGGTTGGTGGGGGTGGGGCAAATGGGTGATGGGCATGAAGGAGGGCACTTGCTGGGATGAGCACTGGGTATCATATGTAAGTGATGAATCACTGGGCTCTACTCCTGAAGCCAGGACTACACTGTATGTTAACTAACTTGAGAAGAAAAAACAAAACAAAACAAAACCAGATGTATATTGATACAAGCTCTAACTACAACTGGAAACTACAAAAATCTTGTTAGATCCTTAGACCGGGTGCATTTTGCAGGGGCTCTGCTCTCTCCAGCATGCTCAAGTCTCTCTCCTTTGGTCACTTGTCCTCCTTCTCCTCTTCCTGCTGCTCAGATACTCTTACTGTCTTTTCTTCGCCTCTCCAAGTCTGATCTCAGGACAGATTGGGAAACATTCTTACAGAGGTGTAAGGGATTCACAATACCTGAGTTATACTCCCTTGTATTTTTTCAATTAGACTTTGTTTTTTAGAGCAGTTTTAGGCTTACAGAAAAATTGAGTGGAAAGTAGAGTTTCCATATAACACACACCCACTTCCCCCCCTTGTGTCTTAGCAGATATCACACACTAAAACAAATGAATCCTTCAACAGGGGTCTAGAAAATCCAGAGATGGTCTTCATGGAGTCCTTTATCTCCCAGATATTATACACTGAATTTTGGTATATGGCTGTATATATATGTTTTTAGGAAGCAGGTTTCATCAGGTTCTGAAGCAATTGGCATTCAAAAATGGCTAAGGCCTCTAAGCTAAAAAAATGACGTTCAAGATCCAGACTAAAGGAAATATTTTGGAGTCAGAAAGGCTTTACCAGTGTCCCTAAAATCATACCACGCAAGGTAGCTGCGGGAGCAAGTATCAGTATGTATATCCAGGCCTCTAACTTCAACATGGGCTATAGAAATACCTTGGTTAAAGAAATTACAACCAATGCAATGACTTTCAAAACATACGATGACCTCTTTTCTTCTTTTAACATACCTTTAAAGCCTCTATCACAAGGTCCCTTGCTTCAAGCTCTCCTTCAAGAATACTGAATAGTGTTAGGAGTTCAGGCTTGCTGAGTTTTTCCAGATTCATCCTGAAAGCCTAAAACAAAGACAATGATCAGACAATCTCCAGAAGACAGAGTTGGTTTGATACGGCTAAGGAAAAAAAATAAAGTGAGTCACACAAGGAAAGAGCCACAATCACAGCATAAAATGCCTTAAGGCAGCAAATGGTTAGAATTAAGTTTAAAAAAAAATGGGAGCTTTCTGATGTTAATCATAAACTGAGCAGTAAGAGAAAATAAAATTCACCTTAAGTATGAATTTCGTCATCACTCACAAGGATCAATTTTCCATCATTTTTCCTCCAGGCATATTTACAAACATCCTGGGAGGTCTCAGAAAGAATTAGTCACTAGTTTTGTTCACCAGAAGTGCAGGTAAAATTGTGTTACAGTGAATACTATTTCACCGAAAAATTGTTAGAGCATGAAAAGATTTCTCAGTTTTAGATAACCGAATTCCTAAACTGTATATAAAACATTCTGGCATCCCTCTGAAGTTGGTTGAAATGAAATTTAAGCAAAGAGAATGTCTGGTGGCAGTATGGGAGAAATTTTTCTTTTAAACTGTCTGTCTACTTTCACAGGGAACCTCAGTGCAACCATATACAAACACACTTTTACGTAGTTTCTCAAAATATATTGTCGTTTAAACATCTTCATTGGACAGGCTACTACTAACTGAATTTATCTGACTCCCCAAGTTCCCGTTTCTGTGAAGTCCTGCATCTTTTGAGACATGTTAAATGGCAAACCGCATAGCACAAACTCAATCCTTTCCACAAGATTAATTTCTCAAAAGCCACATATAGACAGAAGTTAGATTGCCAGACAATTTTCAAAGGGTCTTCTGACAGTGCACAGTGAGATACATTTTTGAACTTCCAAAGCTGAGTAAATACTCCTTTCCTTCTTCTGTATTGTACTTGCAAATTGTCACTTCCATATAGTTTTCTTTAAAGGGAATTGCAACATGACAAGTTCACACACCCTCCCGTAATTCCCAACTCTTATGAGCACATTAAATTTTAGGAGGCACACAAAAGAGTCATTGATTCCTTCCAGACCTACTGCCTCTAAGTGCAGGAAAGCATGTAGGAAAGGCACACTTCACTGTGTTGTCAGATTATGTTCCAGGACATGCTGTACAAATCTTTTGCCACACGGCAAAATATGTTCAATCAAACTTCCGCTCTGCTGACTTTCTAACTACTGAGTTTTAGCAACTAGTGAGTGATCCTCACTTCAGCATTACAGAAGACATCTCACAACAGGTATTTTACAAATAAATAAAAACAAAAACAAAACCCCACACCTAATAAAGCTACACTTAATTTAAGCTATGTCGGAAAGAGGGGCGCCTGGGTGGCTCAGTTGTTTAAGTGTCCGACTTTGGCTCAGGTCATGATCTCATGGTTTGTGTGTTCGAGCCTCACGTCAGGCTCCATGCTGACAGCTTGCTCAGAGCCCAGAGCCTGCTCTGGATTCTGTCTCCCTTTCTCTCTGCCCCTCCCTGGCTCACACTCTGTCTCTGTCTCTCTCAAAAATAAATAAACATTAAAAAAAAATTTAAAAAAAAGATATGTTGGAAAGAGCATGCAGCTTTGCAGACAGATGGATGTCAGGTCTGCATCTTCAAGTCTGCATCTTCTAGTTGTGGGATTTCTTTTTCTTTTCTTTTTTTTTTTTTTTACGTTTATTTATTTTTGAGAGATAAGAGAGAGACAGAGCATAAGTGGGGGAGGAGCAGAGAGAGAAGGAGACAGAGAATGCAAAGCAGGATCCAGGCTGAGTTGTCAGCACAGAGCCCGATACGGGGCTCGAACTCAAAAATCAGTTGAGTCACACTGGTTTCTTAGATAAAACCCTTCCCCCTCTTCCTGAAGGTTTCATATTTTAATATCTCAGAAATTATAAAGCAGAGGGAAAATCTCATCATTTTAAGCCCATCCTCTTCCCTCCCATGATGTTCAGCAGAATAATGGGCATCTGTGAAGGTACTCTGTAAATACCAACTACACTGAGTAAATCAACTGGATGGAGAAGCACCAAAGTAAAGATGATGGTGTTCAGACATATTCTTTTTTCCTTCAGTATTTTTGTAGTCCTTAAATACTCTTATTTAGAGATCTAAAACTGGGGCTTAAGGAAGCAATGTGATGTGAGTAAAGCATGACAGACGGTGGGGGGGGGGTGAGGAGTATAGAATTTTAGTCTGGGCTCTGCTACTAAGCAACTCTGTGGCTTTGAGGACAAAAAGTACCCAGTTAGACTGGCACGCAGTCTCCTCACAGGTAAAATCAGCCTAGATAATCTCTGAAGTCCTTCTTGGTTCCATTTAAGCTTTCATGGGTAAAAATCAAGAATTGTTAGAGAATCCAATGAACTAAGACTAAAGTGAATATACAAAGAACTAAAACCGACTGTACCTAAATCAAAGTCTTGGATCTGCTGTAATAAATACACATCCTCATAAAGGAGTAAAATTGAAACACTCTTTAGAGCCACTTTAATTATAAAGGAGTCCAGCCCTGACAAGAAAAAATTCCATTCTTTGTCAATGGTATAAAGAATAATATTCTTGTTATCTACATTTATAAATCACTTCTGCACACAAATTTCAATATCTGGCACATCCTGCCAATATGTGCCCATTCACCCAGCTTAGTGTCTACATGAAGTGAAGACAATGCAAATCTGACACAGGAGGAAGAAAAGGGCCACAGCTATGTGACTGAAAAGCAATAGGTCTGTTTGTACATATCCCCATAAACTTTCTTTATCAATATTAAAATTCAACAGTTCTTTGCTGTTCTTTATTATTTGAATCTAATCTCAATACACAAGACATCATGATAAATTTAATATATGAAAGATAGTAAAACCGTACTGTTGCAGGATGACGGTGATATTCCTGGGAGTGGGGACGGAAGTGGGGGTGGGGGGGGTGATACTGACCTGATAATCGGTGGTCACACTTTAGTCCTCAAGTATAAATTCTCAAGGTTTTCTTCAGTTAAAATTTGGGAAAATTGACAAATGTACTCAAAATGTCATCAGCATGGTGGAAAAGTGTCCAATGCTGCAAAATAATAAGAAATTTATTGTCTATGTGACCATACTATAAACGATTTGATAAATCCCATGAATGTCAACTGTCATTGCAGCTGGTAAGGCCTGACAGGTATAGGTTGACACAGTAAGAAGAAAATAGCCACTTCTTCAAGTTGAGGCTGAGTAATATAGGAAACATACCATGAATCTCACTTCCCTTTTGCAATTATCATTAGGGAAGGTGAGGGCTTTCAAAATCTTTTTTTTAATGTTTATTTATTTTGAGAGAGAGTGCACGCGAGTGGGGGAGATGCAGAGAATGAGGGAGAGAATCCGAAGAGGGCTCTTTGCTGACGCAGGGAGGGGGAACTCAATCTCATGACCTCATGACCTGAGCCCAAATCAAGAGTCAGACACTTAACCAACTGAGCCACCTAGGCACCCTCAAAATCTTTTTTACTTTAAAATGTCCACTGCTGTTTCAAGGACTAACTTATGAATGTCCTAGAAGAGAAAAGACAGTCTCCCTGAATTGACAAAAGCCTATTTGCTTAAATCGCCATGATTTATGCACAATATGCTCAGAGAAAAATAACATAATTACAACCGAACTTTTCAAACTGCTAAATTTGTGTAAGGTTCACGCTTATCCCCTCACCTCCTGCTAATCAGTGAACAAACAAATCAACCTGTCACCACCTGGACTTTGTCTGTAAGGCTAATGACTCATCCCAGCTCCTACTTTTCCTCGTTTCTTTTTTCAAACATTAGGTGTTGAATTATATGCAAACTTTTGGTGTATGTTTTCCTAATAGTATATCAGACCCAGCAAGCTTTTAAAAAAAAATGATAGGCTTTAAATTTTATTTGATAAACCATAATTTTTGTCTTGAACTTTATGGCACTCAGTCTTAAATGAAACTCCAGTTTCTGCCTAATATATAAATTACGTGGCCCAAGACTTTCAGAAAAAGGCTGCTGCTAGCTCCAAACTAATCATCAGAAATATGATTGCCAGATTTTTGGCATGCCATATTGTAGTCTACAGACATGCTCTCTACTTGTTTTCTAAATGAGCTGTTACTTGTCACTGTCATCATCCATTAAGTGACTTTGAAAGACAAGATCATTTCAACCAGATGCTCAGCTCATTCCTTCCATTTGAATCTCTCCAAGATGCAACTTTCCTTAGAGTTTAGTGGCAGATATGTTTGTCTAAGGAACACTGCAGTCTATAAACTTGAAATAAAAACCAATGGTGGACAAGTTGTCTGGATACATTATCATATGCTGTGGTACAGCATACTAGCTGTAGCTATTATATTAAGCTTTATAGTTTTCTCAGTTAAAAAATAAATACAGGGGCAACTGGCTGGCTCAGTTGATACAGCATGTGACTCTTGATCTCAAGGTTGTGGGTTCAAGCCCCACGTTGGGTGTGGGGCCTACTTAAAATAATAATAAAATAAAATAAATTTAAAAATATAAATATATATATAAGAAAAAAAGATAAATGATACATATTTTAAGACCCTGGAAAAATAAGCCTATTTATGGGATAGGTACGAAACTTATTTTTAGGTTATCAATAAGTGATTTCAAACATCAGTTTTGCCCAGAGGACCATTCGGTCTGTTCACGTGCTACTTTCCATCAAGTAAGGGCCAACAGGAGTGCAGGAGTCTTCTCCACAAACTTTTATGTGCCAACAGTCACAAGGGCTGTGGCTCTCAAGAAGGGCACCCTCATCCACCACTGAACTTCCTAAATGGCACTGCCAATTTTGCCCTGAAGGTGCATTGCCGTGGCTTGGGCTCTGTTCATTTTATTCTGACCTTTTCCCTTCCCTGGATAATGCCCAAGCTCCATTCATTCTAGTTCTGGTCATTCCTTCTCCTTCTTGAGGAGGTCCCAGCTTTTGCTCTGGAACTCTGAATGAATCCTCCAGGAGAGCAGGCGTTGTTGCCTCTTCACCACAGAGATTGGTTGGCAGAAAAAGAAACACCCCAAACAACCTCTATAGCTGTGTAAGCAGTAGGGCAGGGTGGAGTGGAACACAAGAGGGATGTTTGTCTATCTAGTATCAGGGCATGTGTATGTCTTTATGTGGAACCGAAGGCTTGATTTCTAAATGGTGAATGATATGGGGCATGAAAGAGGGAAAACAACATTTTTGGATGAGTCTTAGATATTTCTGGATATAGAAACACCTAAAAAAATCTACACAGATCTGTTTTCTTTTTTTTTTTTTCCTTAAAGTCAACTTGTCTAGTATAAAAAACAAATCAGTTGTTTTACCCAGAAAACCATGCTTGCAACACTGGATAAAAATCACTTCTTTATTTTATACTCAGATGTCAAATTGAAGAAATTTATACTTGGGCTACAACTGACTGGGATTCAGGCCATTTAGTAAGTTTTTAGTATTAGCAATAAGATATGAGCAAAGATATAAAGCAAATTTGCTTCAATTATGTAAGGATTTTCACATACATATCAGCTAGGCCAAGGAGGCCAATTAATTCTTAAAATTCAGAGTCAACACTGCCACACAAAATGGGTGTTTTTTTGACAGCTTTCTACTAGATAATGTACTTCCTTAAAAACCCAGAATATATGGAATTTAAAAAATCAAATGAACATGTCCTATTTATAAACATTCAATCTAAATATGGACAAAAATGCACTGCTATTTTTAAAAATGTATCCAAAGCATCCTATTATCTGGGGGTGGAAGGCGTTGACATATTACCTTGACTATCTCAAAAAGATTGAGGTTTCTCCAGCCTCTGGCGCTTCTGGTTTTCCAGAAGCGTTATTTATGCATCTGGGGATAAGAGTGTGATACCTCTCATTCCACTTTTGGCATTTTAGGATTAGGCTAGGGGAGAAAAACATGTCAAAATACTATTAGAAGATAATTTTCTGACCTAGAAAGCATATCTTTTGTACATTTACCTAAGAGAGCTGTTTTTGCTATTATTATTTACAAAGATTCTAAAACCAAGGCATAAAAACAAATCTCATTTTATTGACTTCTACAGCACTAAGCAAATTAAGCTTTACTACATATGTCAAATCAATCTTTCAGTTGAAGATAAACGATATTCCGGACTATTTGGATCCTTACGTGTCTATGTGTTACAATTTAAATGTTTGGACTAAATTGGGTGCCTGCCCTCATTCATATATTGAAGTCCTGATCTCCAGGCACCTCCGAATGTGATGCATTTGGAGATAGGGTCCTTAAAGAGGTAATTAAGTTTAAATGAAGTTATTAGGGTGGGCCATAATCTAATAGGGCTGTGTCTTTATAAGAGGAGGAAATTTGGACACAAACATGGGACAGGGAAAGACCACGTGAAGATGCAGGTGGAAGATGGACATCTCCGAGTCAAAGACAGAGGCCTCAGAAGAAACCAATCCTGCTGACACATTGATTTCTGACTTCTAGCCTCCGGGAATGTGAGACAATAAATTTCTATTGTTTAAGCCAGCTGGTCTGTGGGACCTTGCTATGGTGGCCAGAGCAAACTACTGCAACATGCACTTTTAAACGCTATTGGAACAGCTAGATCTAAGACTTCCCCTTACCGGGAGAGTGCTGGAACATATTGCTCAGAATGCCTTTTGTTTGTCCTATTGCTATCAATTTGCTTTTTCCAGCCACACTATAGACAGTGTTCTATAAAACAGGATGGTTTTGAAACAGTTTCGGAAAATACAAATTTCAGGATCCTGAAATGTAATATGAATAACGCACTTAGAAACTGCAACAGTGCTAAGGGATCAAGATGCTTGTGTATCCAATACTGTCAATATAGACTTTGAAGCAGGCCTCAAGAAACCAGTTCTGGGTCAACATTTAAATATACTTTCAGTTCTCTATTCAAACACATTCTATTCAAAGCAGATTCTAGGATACCAGATTTTCTGGATTTATGCTTGGTACAGAAATGAATGATATAATTGAGCCTATTGATGTTGATCACCACCACCTCAGAGTTTTATAGCATAGTTTTCTAAGAAGAATTCAAGCAGGAATAGTAATAACAAAAAAGACAAACATTTATTGAGCTAAATAAAAACAAAACAGAAAAGATAAACATTAATGTGTTCCAGGCAGTGTTGCAAGTACTTGACGCAAATTAATTCAATCCTCACAACAAGCTTGGATGATAGATGCTATAACCATCGTCAACCCCCCCATTTTATAGATTGGAAAAGTGAGGCACAGAGGCTAAATAACTTGCTCAAAGTCTCAGATCTAGTATGTGGCAGAAATCGGACTTGAACCAAGGTAATTGGATTCCAGGGCCTTCCTTAGTAACTACTGCTACTTGGTAACCATCATTCACATCTGATCTCATTTTATCAGCTTTAGGAATTGTGTGGTAGAAAAACCTCAGCCAAAATGAGATTCACAAAGCTGGAAGGGACCTGAGAAATAATCTAATTCAGCATTCTCCATTTTACAGATGAAAACTGAGGCCAGGGTTGTTAAGTGACTTACTGAAGATTATAGTTACACAGTAAAAGTAGGTCTAACACTTATGTCTTTTTAAGATCCAGTCTAATCCACTTTCTGGGACACCATGATGATATCAGGTTTTTGTTTTGTTTAGCTCTAAGACTTAGGCATCTCTAGTTGTATCTCTCTGTGTGTGAATGTCTGTCTCTTTATCTCACTATGTGTATATGTCTATTTCTCTCACTGTCTCTCTTATTTGTTGCCAACAAGATTTATATGTATATTGAGGAAAAGAAGGAAGTGGCTCATGCCCATAAACAAACATTCAAACATCTCTTCCCCAAAACGAGGACATTTAGCACAAGGCTATTAAAAACAAGTCTGTCTACCTGGCTATCTGTTTACACCCTTTCAAGTACTCTCATCTGAGACAAGACCGAACCAGAAGAACTACATTAGTTAAGCTACTGGAATGTATGTTAATGAAAATGAATAATAGATTTTATGTTAATATTTTGCATTAAAAAGTATGTCATTTAACATTAGAAAAATACCAGAAGCATGAAGTATATTTGTATATTTGTAAGTATATGTCACTTGGCTTTCTTTAGTTAAAATGAAATTATAACATGATTTCATTGACATATGTATGTGTATCTGTTTGTATTATCTATGTCCATCATTCCCCTAAATTTTTGTTTTTCTGAAATAATGCCACTGTGAGTCGTAAAATACCACAATGAAGGAAAAATAACATATAGATTGATTTTCTTTCCAGTAAAATGATTCATGGGCCACAATTCCAGGAGCAGCCTGAAATGCAAAAACCCTTCATATGTCAATGTAGAAGGAAGTCATGGACTCCATCAGGATTCCAAACTGGAAAGAAACAGAATGTATAGTATGGAGGATGAACCAGAAAACAGTCAAGGGATTTGTGTTGTAGCCATGCCCATAACCCGCCTCTCTGGGAACTGCAAAAAATCCCACAATGAATATTATAACTGATGGTGGTTTTTTTACTTTTTAAATTCTGATTTCCAAATTTTTTTAATGTTTATTTTTGAGAGAGAGAGAGAGAGGGGAGGGGGCAGAGAGGGAGGCAGAGAATCCAAAGCAGGCTCTGCACTGTCAGCGCAAAGCCCAAAGTGGGGCCTGAACCCATGAACCCCTGAGATCATGACCTGAATTGAGGTTGGCCACTCAACTGACTGAGCTACCCAGGCACCCCTTAAAGTGTCTTCTAAATCAGAGATTATTGATTTTATTTTTTTGTTTGCTTGTTTTTTGTTTTGTTTTGGGGGGGGGGTTTAAAAAATTTAACAATTTGGTATCAGCTGAAAATTACCAACAACAGACCGAGCAATTGTTCTGTGCTCCAAAGTTCTTCAGGGACAGTAATTCTCCTAAGAGGCAGCATGTCAATGAAAAGCTGCATGCGCTTTGGAATATGACACGCCCAGGTTTGCATCCTGGCTCTGCTACTTCATAGTACCTCGATCCACTTAACCTTTGAATTTGTTCTTCATCTATAAAATGGGATGACACCACCGACTCTAACAGGATACTGAACAGTTAAAATGAGTGACTGGTCAGTTCTCATCCCTGGAGTACATATTTGGTTTCATCAGCAAGGATAATGAAGTTTTCCTTTTGCGATGAGTTGCCAGTTTCTATCATTCGTGTTGTCTAATTTAGAAATCAAAAACAAGTTTACTCCTGACTTGGCAGGTTGATTTACTCCAGGAAGGAGATGGCCTGGCCAGTTTCTGGGAAAGTCTGGGAGAGACACGGTTCAGGCCAATGGTTATCTCCATACTTGGGCAAAGAAAAGGACATTCTTCTGCCTACACTAGCTTTTTGTGACTTCCAGACACAGGTGAAAACCGTATCTTTGCTTCCACAGAATCTGTATAGCTTTTAATTAAGTCACAATACATTTTTAAAAGTTTATTTATTTATTTATTTTTGAGACAGAGAGAGCAAGCAGGGAGGAGCAAAAAGAGAGGGAGAGAGAGAATCCCAAACTGATGTGGGGCTCAAACTCATGAAACATGAGACCATGACCTGAGCTGAAATCAAGAGTCAGACAACACCTAACTGAGTGAACCAGGCTCCCCTAACCAAGTCACAATTTTAACTTAATGACTGAGAAATTGATTTTCTAAACATATCACAGCTATTTTTTACATTATATTAAATGCATAGTGCATATGTATCTATATCCATAGTCCAGGAGCAGTTATCACATTCAACTGTTCTGTTTATATATCTGTCTTCTTAAGACTTTGTTCTCTTAGACAAATCCTCTGTCCTAATCAACTTGATGAAACTTAGCACCTAGCAGTGTGGTTCTCAGGGGTATTCAAAAAATGCTAGTTGGAAAAGAAATGTACAGCATAGTACCTTGAATTACAGCCAACAAGACTGGACTTTCTCTTTTAGCAAATGAGAAGCCAGTAAACATTTTTAACCAGGTGAGTATCATAGTGAAAGCATAGTTTTAGGAAGGTTAAGGCTTGAAGGACAGAGCTGATTTGATGTATGGGAAACTGGAAACAGGAAAAGTAGGCAGGAGAAAACTTTAACAGCATAGGTATGAGGCTAAAACGTGTGAACTAGGATGGTAGCAGTAAGGATGCACGAGAAATACCGATGCGAGAGACTCCATGCAGGATTTACAGTAACTTGGTACTGGCTCCATTTAAGGAGGTGAGAGGGGAAATAATCCCAGATCAGCTGAGCTTGTAGACTGTCTGACTCGAATAATGACGCCATTAACCCAAACAGGGATGTTAGAAAAGGAACTGGTTTTGGGGGAAAATGATGACTGATATGAGGCATGCTGAATAAGAAGTTAATTATTCAGTAAACTTCCCAAGAGGAACAAATGCGTTAAGAGTCAGTGTGGTGAAAGCTAAAGGTCTAGAAGTTAAGTCTTTAGGGGGTAAAGCCTTTTAAGAAAATTTCTTCTGTGCCTTCAATTTAAGAACAAGAGGCAATAGGAAGAAACTGATACATCAGACTAGACCTGATCATTTTTGTACCCCCAAATATTAGATCGCTGAAGAACCAGACTGGTTCTTTCGTTACTCCTGTACCACCTGCCCCAACAGTAAGGACTAGTTAGCAGAAATGGAGAGATAGGGCACCCCTACCTTCCACACCTCCCCACAACAAAGTTAGTGCTTCTCTCTTCTTTCTGCAGCTTACCTGTCACTTACCCTTCCTTCTTCTCTCCTTTATAACTTACAGTGCCTATCTCTTGTTAAAACAGTTCCTGGCTCCTCCTGGCTCTCGCCAGTCCTGGGATGGCAGACCCATAGAACTCTTCAGCCTCACCCTCCCCAAGCAGCTTTATGCAAAGGACCCAAGCAGATGCTCTCAAGGCTCAGGGTCAGAAGGAGGGGGGGGGGGGGGGGGGTTGGTGTGTGTAAACCCTGTCATCCTGTGCTGTCCTATTTTCCTTTCTAGTTTCTACTGAACTCAGTAACAATTAAGGATAACATTCTTTGTGGCTCGGCAAGTCAGAAAGGATTCATTGAGCAGAAGGGATACATTTAGATTGGGAACTCTGGCTTTGGACCTGAAATACAGACTTTGGAAATACTTGGCAGGGAGGAACCATATTACTGCATTCTCTACTTCAATGCCTGCTTGTAGTCCTGTTTTCCTCAACCCACACACCCCTGTCCTGGATTCCCCCCACCTCCACTCTTAACTGCCGTCCATTGTTTCTTCTCACCTGCTCCTAGGATTGCTCCTTACTTTGGGGGACAATGGGAAAGTTGTCTTCAGAAGGCAAAAACCACTTTTGATCAAAATTACCACGGAAAATCCTTTAAATCTCACAGAAGGTACAACCCTGTATCGTCACAATGTCCACAAAACCACGTATATGACTCTGAGGATGGAGGCACTTAAGACTGTAGAGTTTGGAGTGTGACAATGGACAATTCAGAGAAGACACCAGATGGTTGAATCCCTTGCCTTTCTTTTTCTCGGGCCAGAAAAACTCAAGAAAGGTAATTTGCGTGACAAAATTATGAAACCCAGACTCTATGAGACAGACACACACACACTCTCCTAAAAATCCTTGCATCAGATGTTTGAGATCATGACATGTATAAGCTTTGTTTCCCTCAACTCAGGAATCTTAGCTATATATTGAAATACTTAAAACCAACCGAATGAAAACTAAAATCATACACAAATTCTTCATCTTTGCTAAAATGCTAAGGGAGTAAAAGAATGTTTAATATTAAATTCTGTAACTCACAGGAAAGTGCTAAAAATGACAGCAATAACACCTACTAATATTGTGTGCTTCCTACATGCCAGGGACCTTGCTCTGTGATATATATATATATATATATATATATATATATATATATATATATATCATATGTATCATATAGATATCATACATATATATGATACATATAATATATATATGTATATGATATATATATATATATAATTAGTTCATGTAAACCTTAAAAAAAAACCTCTAAAAATTATTTCTATGTCGCAGTTGAGGAAAATGGGATATGGTGAGATAGAAAACTCTGCCTTTGCCTGGGTCACAGAGTAAAA
This sequence comes from Acinonyx jubatus, assembly GCF_027475565.1. Classification (NCBI taxonomy): domain Eukaryota; kingdom Metazoa; phylum Chordata; class Mammalia; order Carnivora; family Felidae; genus Acinonyx; species Acinonyx jubatus. The sequence continues at coordinate 94,440,212 of NC_069381.1, read as the reverse complement.
GAGCCAAAGAGTTGGGATTTGAACCCAGGTTTGCCTTTGGAGTCTGTGCTGTCAATTTCCATACTCCATGGCCTCACGATAAATAAGCCATTTTCTCACTGAAATGCTCTGAACTGAAACTTAGAGGATGTGATCTTTAGTTATTAGGAGCAAACATTCAGGAAATAAGAAAAAATAGCCTTTAGAAACAAGCTGACAAGCCATTCCGGGGTCAACCACCACAGACGGGACAGATTTCCTCTAGAAACAAACAAATAAATAAATCCCTGCTTCTCATATCATGCCACCAAACACCAATTCAATGGCAATCCCTCAAAACACCACTCTACTCCACTCAGAAAAGCCAAGAATTCCAAACCTGTTCTGCAAATTAACTGGTAGCACTGCAAACATGATTTTGCCAAGACAAAAATCCACTGTAGACTGAACACATTACGCCCACCATAATCAGTTTGCATGATTCTTTTATTTATTTACTTATTTATTTTAAGAGAGAGCACACGCATGCGTGGCAGAGAGAGGGAGACAGAGGATCCGAAGCAGGCTCTGCACTGACAGAGCAGAGCCTGATGTGGGGCTTAAACTCCCGAACTGCAAGGTCACGACCTACGCTGAAGCCAGACGGTTAGCTTAACTGACTGAGCCACCCACCCAGGCACCCAAGTCTGCAGGATTCCATTCAGGAACCCAATACTATTTGTGTCCCTATTCATGTATTTAGGGCTAGTTCAGAAAAGCACAAAATCAACTAAAAATTCACTTAAAAAAATTCCCAAAGTAGCTCAGTAACTTGTCAAAATCAAACACTCAGAACCTGTTCTTAAAAAACAGCAATCAGTTCCTAGTGTGCTCTCTTAAATTTACCTCATTCCACTCAGGTCAGATTCTTAGAAAAATAAAATCCTAAAATGACTAGCAGTGATTACATTAGCAAGTCTGCTTCAAATTTCATTACAGCAAAATTATACATGTAAACATCAGACATTTTCATATAGGAAATTCAGCATTTTAAAGTCACTTAAGATACTGGAGTTTCATAAGACATCAGATAGGGAAAATAAAGTTACATCAAGGCAAAAAGAAGTGGGCTGCTTATACTAAGTTTATACCTTATCAGTAATTTGTCTTTCTAATCTACCCTAAGGGGACTGCTTCAAACTAAATTCAACAAACACTTACTAAGTCAAACTATGTCCCAGGCACAGGGAAAGACACAAAGCTTTTAAAAAAAATTACTACTACCTGCTCTCAAAGAATTTATAATTTAGTGACACAGATTGGACATATACATAAGTATCCTCTGCGTACAATGTTTTTCTTCACCTAATGACCAAACAGTTGTTGAAAAAGGCAGAGGAAGGATTTCCAAGACCCAAACATGTATCAGACGGGTCTTGCTTATTATGCCAAATAATCAAAGAGAATTATTTGCTCTTTCCTCTCTCTCATTAAGGCCCTGGTAATCACCCCTGCTTTGGTTTCTTTAGTCTCTTACCTTAGTTTATTTTCTGTTCTCCACTCATGTAATAAGATATATCTTTTTGGGATTTCCTGTTCTGCTTTTAGCTTTTTCCGCTGCTATTGCTGGGGGCCCGTGTCTTACCCTCCTATCGCAGTACACTTTGTGTTTGCTGGGGTGACCTACCACACAGATTTTTCTTTGTGCTTTTTTATTGGAGATCTGGAAACAATCACGGAACAGATCTGTGAGCACTAAGAGTGGCTCTGAAAACTTCGAATCTAACTATTGAAAACTAATAATCTTCCGGAAGTCTACCTTCAGAAAGTCTAATCAGGAAGGTAAGAGACGGCGTTATAATTGCCTGCTATGATTCCAACTCCTTGCATCTCATTGCTATGAGCCTGGCTACAGAGAACAGTAGTAAGATGGACTTCAGAATGAGAGCAAAACAATGTTAAAAAATACAGCAAATATTAATACCTGGAAGTGCTACCAATAGATGATTACTGGGGATTCATTGTCATTAACATCAGGCTAAAATCATCCATATTTTGCACCTGCTGAAATGAAGGTCAACTTGACAAAGCCTTTATGAGCACAGTACAGAGACACTTCTTGGTAGTTACAAGTATGTAAATAGCCGGAATTAACCTTGCTTTTAATTATCCTGATCTCTGAGATTTAAAACTTGCTCTTACTTTTCATCCGCTAAATGTTGGTAGGTGATACTGGTCTTGTAAAACCAATCAACAACATCATGTATGTATCAGTTTCCCCTGGAGGGAAAAACCCACCATAAAAGAAGGGCTAGAGAGTAACCAAAGGCCTAGGGACCGGATTAATCATAAACCTAGATGGCTGAACCTGAATTTTCCTCAAACACTTCCTGTCTTTTGTTTCAACAGAACTACACCTTCAAGGTTAACTGCAGTCTCCCTGAGCAATGGACCAGCCCACCCTAGAGTGGGAAACACTTATTCCTAATCCAATGCTCTTTATTTACTTATCGACACTGTTTTAACAGAAAACACGCTCCTATTCACTGACAGTCAAACAATATACACTGCATTCTACCCACGAAAGGCCAACTCTGCAGATATCCAACACACCCACCTCAATGTTAAACATAAAAGGATGGTTTTTCCTCAAGTTCCTAGGGCAGATACAGGATAGAAAGCAAAAATGAAACGCAACCCAAACCTAAAAAACCCTCGGAAGTTAGGTTCTCCCTCAAGGAACAGACTGAGGGAACCTTCCACTGAGGGAAGGTACCTTTAAGGCTGATGGGGCAGTGGGGAGTTACTATTTCTCCTTCCTCCAGAGTCTAGAACAGTCCCAAAGCGGGTGAGCTCTCGATCCCTGCGCCCCCCACCCCCACCCCGGGAACAGAGGATCCGAGGGGCTTCAGGAGGAGGGCTGAGGATCAGAGAATGGGGGATGGGAAGAACTGAAGTGGGAGAAGGCCGCTTCGTCTCTCAGAGCTGGTTGTCTAGGTCGGATCTTGATTTCTGCTTCGCTCACTTCTCTTTTTTGGAAAACAGTGATTTTATTTTACGCATGAAACTAGCTCTGATCCCACTCTAGCGAGCAGGGACAAGTGTAGGGAGGGATGTCTGGCCTGCCGGGGGTACAAAATGGGGGCGGGGGCGGCGGCGGCAGCCTAGAGAATGGAAACCTGTGCGCCCTCCCCAAGACTGAGGTGCTGGGCTAGAGGATCCCTTAAGCGAGGGGTGTCAGGAGGGAAGCCCCTTCTGCGGAGCTGGGATTGACCGGGGACAATAAGTAGCTGCGAGGACCCTCGGAGGATGAGGAGCCGCCTCCTCGGGGAATACCGGGAGGCGGAGGAGAGGGCCCCGCCCCCTCAGGGGATGGGAGAGAGTGCCAGTTGGGACTGTGGCGGGACGACACCGGTAGTCCTACCCTTGCTTTTCTCTCGGGAACCCGGCCTCCCAGCCACCCCCAAACCCCAGCCCCGGTGGCTCCTACCTCTTCCCGGCGCTCCGGGCTCCGCTCCCCGCCGCCTCCGCCACCCGCTCCCATCCACAGCCCCCGGAGACCCCGCCCCTCAACCGCCAGGCGGGGGCACTGGCATTCGCCAGGGCCAATCGTCACCTCGCTTCCTCAGCCCAGTCACCAATGCGCGCGGGCTGGAGGAGGGGCTTCTCCAATGTCATTTAGGCTCCTCCCGGGGCCCCAAGATCCCTTTTGTTTGGGGAGAGCCAGGCTGGGATTGAGCTCGCGTCACTTCCTGGAGGAAGCGCCCTCCTCCGGCCCGGGCTCGGGGGTGGGCTCGCGCCCCTCCCGGCTCCGCTTCTGCAACTTTCCACCTTGCGTGCGGCTTCTGGGCAGCGCGGTGGCGAGTGTTTCGTGCTTTACCCTACTGGTCTGGGAAGCTTAGGAATGGCGGACTTTGGGTGCCCAGATTGATTGGGCATATTAACGTTTCATTTTATCCAAAATGTTAATCAATAAAGTGTCCTTTTGGTGTCTGCATTAGAATTAGTTGTTGAAAAGCCGGTAACGTGGCTTTTCTTTCTCTTGGACAAGCTTGTGGGTATGGTGCTAGAAGCTAGAGCGCAAAGATAGTAAACCTGGAGACAGTCCCCGCCCCACCCTGCCCTTCTTTTCCCACATTACGTTTGGAAGAGAACTACTGGCACTGGAGCCCCCGGCGCGGGGATACTGGGTAGCACCTGGGAGAGCAAAACCCAGTGGGACCTACCTTCCAGGCAGAAGTCGAGTAGTTGCAAATTAGTCTGTCGAGGTTTTTAGTCTCTCCAGGTTGTGCCGGTCAGATGAGGGGACATCTTTGTGTCCTTGGCCCCATTATACTGTGGGGCAATGGCGTTTGCAGTAACAAAGGACGGTGTAGAGGATGCAAGGAATGTCTCTCCCTTCTTGTGAACACAGGAATGCAGATCTTGCTGGTAGCAGCTAGCCCTCCTAGGACCAAATAACCCAGAGAAAGAAGAGGATGCATCCCTGAGGTGAAGGTTTCCAGACTCCTTTTCCATAGACTGCACTCCAGTTCACAGGTTGATTTAGCTGGTTAAAATAATAATCATATTATTTTTAAAGGTTATTTATTTTTGAGTGAGCGGGAGAGGGGCAGAGAGAAAGAGGAAAGAGAATCCTAAGCAAGGCTCCTTGCTGTCAGTGTAGAGCTGGATGCAGGGCTTGATCTCAGGGACCAGGAGATCATGACCTGAGCCGGAATCAAGAGTTGGTCATTTAATCAACTGAGCCACCCAGGTGCCCTAATAATAACCACATTATTTAAAATACAATATAATAAATACTTACGATACAGTTAAATATTTACAATGCATGAATATTGTATTGCTTTTAATACATTATTCCTATTCACAACGATTATTAAGCAAGAAACTATTAAGGAAATAGAATTTGATGAGGTTTTTTTGGGGTGCTAGTGGGGCTCGTGGGGTCCAGAGCTGACGGACGAGAAAGAATTCTTGAAGTCGTCTTTGGTGCAAAAAGGTGATTTTATTAAAGCACGGGGACAGGACCCGTGGGCAGAAAGAACTGCCCCGGGACCAAGAGGAGAGACTGGTAATACACTGTGGAGTCGGGGAGGTAAAGTCCAGGGGAAGTTTCCAGTGAGATTTTCATATGCTAAAGAAGACTCTTAGGATACTGGAGGCCTGGCCATTGTCAAGCTAAGGTTGTTTCCCACCCCCTAGCAAAGTATTAACATCAAGATAGCAGGGAGTTCTGTAGAAACAGTTCGCTCTGCCTGCCTCCAGTATTTGTCAGTGGGCTGCAGGTTATAAGGAAATTTAATTTTATCTGCCATTTCCTTCTGCCTTTGTTTCCCACATCAGTATTCGGGTAGGCAGACTTAGTCCTTAAGACAGAAACAGCCCAGCCCTTATGCAGTCTACAGCCTGATGGAGGATGTGGTCAGTCTGTGCAGTTACAGAGAAGTTTGAAAGAAGAAAGCCAGAATTTATCATGTCATCACAGTGGCAGATACTCTCATATGATATCTTACTTAATCTGCACTACTGTATGATAAGTCTTTCCTATCTCCCTGAGAAGATAGAAATTAATAGAAATCAAATAAGGTCACAGAGCTAGTAAATGGCAAAGAAAGAACTTCCAACAAGGATGTAGGGACTCAAAACCTGTGCCATATTCTGCTGCTCGCACACTGACTCTCACAAGGAGGACTGGTCCAGAGAATGGGCCTGAAAGACCATAAAACCACCATCAGAGCTAGAAAAAGGCTCCTTGCTTGCCTGCCCAATTGATTGTAGGCCTGAGAGAGTCATCTCTATTTAAAGGACAGCAAGACTGTGCTGAGGTGCTCAACAGCAGCCCAAGGACTTTTGAAGTAATGAAGTATGAAATTCAGCACTGAAAGACCCCGTTCCTTGAGTTCAGGAGACTGATGGTCTGAGAGGTGGGATGAAGGCCAGGCACAGAGTAGGTGCTCAATGAATACTGACTTGACTTAAAAACAGAATGTCTGGAATGGTTAAAAACATGGACCGTGAGGTGCTGGAATCGGCCGACAAACTTGAAAAATCCCATTTCCTTCTCCTCCCTTTTGCCCTGCCTCCGTGTTTGCAATGAGGAAGTGCCTCATTGCCTGACAACGAGGCAGATGTGGGAGAACAGGCTATTTTCTGCTAGCTTCTGAGTCACTCTAAGAGTTGTCCTAGTGAATCAGCTCCACCCTCCCTCCCCTCCTTTCCTTTGTAGCTATTAACCCACCACCACCCATTCTACTCCCAGGGGGACTGGGAGGGCAGTGCTTTGTGATTTACTTCCTTTATGGCCACCAGCAGCTCCCCTGACCCCCTGGGCTCTCTCTGCCCATTCCTGAGTGAGTGTGGGAGGACCTAGCAAGAATGACATCATCCCTGTCTGGTAGGAATCAGAGTCCTGAGGGTGTTCAAACTGCTTTCCTTTTCATTCGTCACCTCTGGAGGTAGTGGACAGGAGGAGTTGGTGACCTTATGGAGACCCTTAGGCTGCAGTATGAGAGAGTTCTGGAGTTTTGTGATTTTTCAATACATAAAACATGTAAATAAATTTAGAATCTGGTACAAAGGTGTACACAGAGGTAGAAAGTGGGTTCATAATAATACCTTAAATTTGTACAACATTTGTATATCTATTACTTTATCAACTTGCCAGTAAATATTTATTAAATGCCTACAGTGTGTCAAGCAACAAATTCATAAGAGGTGGTAAAGATTATAGATTGTGTCAAATTTTCTCCAAATAGGTAAACTTCTTGGGTAGGCGTTCCATAAATGTTTATTTGCTGTTTTGTGGAGGTAATGATGGAATAGACTAGAAGGGCTAAACTAGAAGAAAAAGAATTTAGAGCTCTGTTGGAGTTCTCCCTCTTCACAAGCCATATGAGTTTCCTATGGCTGCCGCAAATTACCACAAACTGGATGGCTTAAGACAACAGAAATTTATGCGGTGCCTGGGTGGCTCAGTTGGTTAAGCGTCTGACTCTGGATTTGAGTTCAGGTCATGATCTCACTGTTCATGAATTTGAGCCCCACATCGGGCTCTGCATTGACATCATAGAGCCTGCGTGGGACTCTCTCTCTCCCTCTTTCTCTGCCCCTCCCTTGCTTGTGCTGGTTGGTGTTCTCTCTCTCTCTCTCTCTCAAAATAAATAAATAAGGTTTAAAACAAAAAGACAACAGAAATTTGTTCTCTTTCAGTCTGGAGGCTCTAAGCCTGAAATCTAGGTGTTGACAGGCTGGTTCTTTGGGGGAGGGAGCTCTGAGGGAGGATCCATTCCTTGCCTCTCTCCTAGGCAATCCTTGGCATTCCTTGGCTTATAGCTGCATCATCCCAGGCTCCGTCTCTGTCTTCACATGGCCTTCTTCCTTGGGAGTCTTATGTCTATATGTCCTCTTCTTTTCTTATAAGGATAACAGTCACATTGGATTTAGAGCTCACCCTGATGTAGGACTTCATCTTAACTCATTACACTTGCGAAGGCCTTATTTCCAAACAAGTTCATGTTCTGAGGTTCGAGGTGGACAGGCACTTTGGGAAGGCGTACATTCAAACCAGGACACAAGCCTACTTGACAGAGTAACCTTCCCCACTTAACTCCATTTAAGTTCATCAGTAAATGGCATGAAACTAAGGAACTGATTCCTGAAGATCACTTTGTTCTATGACTGTATGATAATTATATATACAGGAAACATTTCTCAAGTCTTTACTGTATGCCAGGCACTATGAGATTGCTTTATAGTTCATCTCATTTAAGCTATAGAAGAATCTCAGGAGATAGTTGTGAATATTCCCATATTACAGATGAGGAAACTGAGGCACAAAGAAATTCACGGCCATGGAATTCATAAGGGATGAATATTGGATATTTACTCAGATCTGATTCCAAAGTGTACCCATCATAATTACTATGCTCTATCATCTTTCCATCATGCTAGATGGGAATATGGGGAATGAAACAAATATTTTAAAATTTTGATTTATGGACCACTTGGAGTTGAGTAGCAATCTTCCTGCAACTATGAGCATAGTTTGAACCTATTTAAAACAAGGGAAAGCAAGAGAGGAGGGAGAGGGTGGATAGCAATGGAAACTTAATAGGGAAGAGGAGAGCCATGGGCACTTACCTGAACCTCAGTTTCCTCATTTGCAAAATAGAATAGTTCCTTCCTACAACACCTGGTGGTTGTGAATATCCAAGCGACATGATGGACATGAAAGTATTAGATAAACTCTATGAGGGATTATTATAAACTGCCTGGGAGATCTTGCTCAAGCTCTTACTTCTCTCTGGCCCCAGCCCTTCAGCTAACATCTGGGGCTCTATAAGACTTCTTCTAGCTGTGACGCACTGGGACCTACTAAGTTGCTGGGGGGCTAGATGTAGAAGTTGTTGTGACTGGGAAAAGTGGCCTGTCTTCCCCACCTCCCATTTTCTTCAACCCCCAGGGGGCTCCTCCACCAGGGGATCCAGAGAGGGTAGCCCAGAAGCCAACGAGTGCTCTCTAGGCCGGTACCAAGTTGAAGCAGGAGAGGAGATGTGCTCTCCACGGATCCCTGCATTTCTCCCTATCATCTGTCCCCACATAGGCCTTTCTGAGTATTCCTGAAGCGTTTTCTTCCTGCTTGGATCATCCCGACTGGGCGACTGGGGCACAGGAGTGGAGAGATTCTGGGCGTGGCCCTCACTGTGTTCTCGAGCTTATTGCTCCCCCTAGTGCCCAGAGAGGAGTCCTGCAGCTGTCGCCTTCTCTCTCGGCCATTCCCGTGAGTTTCAGAAAGGCTTCTCCCCTGACAGTTTTTCCTTTTATGGGTGTGGGCTGAGCGCACAGCAGGTAAGGTCTCCAAGGACCACCTGCAGGGACAGATTCTCCTGATTTCTAGCTAAATATTGGGGCCAGCTTGGCCATGCGGGAGCAGGCACACTCTTATCCTGGATTGTGTGGGGAAGGTTGAGAAGGAAAGGGAAAGAAATGTAACACTGAGTGCCTACCTTGTATCAGGCAGGCACTGTGTCAGGAGGTTTACTTATATCACATGCATAATCCTTGTGATCTCTACATATGTAATCCTTGTGATCATCCTAAGAGATAATTATTATTACGTCTACTTTTTCGGACAAGAAAGCAAGTTCAGAGAGGTGAAGTGTCTTGTCAAAGGTCACATAAAAACAACAATAATGTGGGGCGCCTGGATGGCTCAGTCGGTTGAGTGTCTGGCTTCAGCTCAGGTCATGATCTTGCAGTTTGTGGGTTCGAGACCAGCAACGGGCTCTGTGCTGACAGCTCAGAGCCTGGAGCCTGTGCCTGCTTTGAATTCTGTGTCTCCCTCTCTCTGCCCCTCCCCTGCTCATGCTCTGTTTCTTTCTCTCTCTCTCTCTCTCTCTCTCTCTCTCTCTCTCTCTCTCTCAAAAATCAATGAAAACATTTTTAAAAATTTGAAAAAACCAACAATAATGTTAATAACATCAACCAATTGTTTGGTGCCTACTCCACAGCAGGCACATTATTTCTTTTAATTCTCACCACAGACCTTTAAAATAATCACTATAATCTCTATTTTACTCATGAGGTCACTGAGATTTAGGGAGTTTAAGAAAGAGGTAACTGAGCAGCTCGACTGAGGTCAAAGAGTGAGGTCCTCTGGACTCCAATCCCACACTGCTTCCCTTGTACCATTGCCTCACAGAGCCAGTGGGTGGTAGAGGCAGGTCTGAGCCCAGGCCTGTGTGACTCACTATTCTTTCCATTGTGGGGGCTGCCTGGTGGCCCTTCCCGAGGACCAGGAAACTAAGGCCATGCGTGTTTTTGTTTTTTTTTTTTTTTGGATATCCAAACTGGAGACAGGATGGCTATGAAAAAGCCAAGGCAAAAGTCCATAGGATCTTGGGGAAATGCATAACTGGGGTGGCGCCCTGGGAATTGCACTATGGTATTCTGTTAGGCGCCTTGAGGAGAGTACCCAGAGGTCCCTGAGTCCCATCTCCCTCATCCTACGTGGATGCTATCCTAGCCACATGCTTCCCTCAAGTTGGTGGTCTAGGACGATGAACGCAAAGCTCACAGAAGAGCAAAAGAGAAATGCAGATGGAGTGCCATCTAGCCCGATAGAAAATTCTTGGAAATAGATGGGATAAACCATGGAGTTCCCAAATCACCCAGCCAAGTTCCCAAGGATTGGGGTCATTTTTAACTCATCCCCATCACCCACAAAAGACAGGTTAGTCATAGGTCTCTGGAAGAATACTCTATGCTGCTTTGAAGGAGTCTCAAATTTTCCTTTTCATCCTAATCTTTGAAATTATTAAATTATTATTGAAAGACATATGCCAGATGATGAGCTGATAAACTGGTTGATGTTATGTTTGTTACTTCCAAATATAAATTTCATAGAGGCAAACAGATGGAAAAAGATTTCAGTTCCCCCCCCTTTTTTTTTTAATAAATTGACTATTTCATTAAAGGTTGACTCTTTCCCTTTCTTCCAACCTCTCCCCTCTCTTCCTGTTCCTCCTCTGTCCTAGGTGCCTCCTTTCCCCCAAAGTCTGGAGCCAGACCCCTCTGCTATGCTGAATTGTCTTGCCAGAAGCGTTGAAGCTGACTGGAAGGCTGGTCTTGTCTTCCCCTCTGTTTCCACTTCTTCCCTACACATGGCCTGACATTAAGCAGAAAGTACTTTCTGTGCTACAGCCAGAGACAGAGATTCAGCTTGGCCGAGCTGCCCTATGGTTTCGATCTGATGAAAGCCAATTACACACTTCCCCTGGCCTGTTATTTCAGCTGAGGCACCACATGGTTGGTTGAATGGGTCCTTGTTGCTCACAAAAGGGAGAAATATTTGTAGGGAAAGTAAATGACCCAGTTATGGCTGCACCATCATTTCTAGGCAATTTCCTAGTAAGTGGCCCTTTGGAGTAGGCTGGTGCTAGAAGCTTCTATGCCTTCATTTCCTGCTTCATGACTCCTGCTAGGTCCCTGCAGGGTCTAGTCTGCCCTGAACAAAGTGACCAGGGGACCCAAGTTGGAAGGAATCTGTACATTGCTTATCCCTTTTTCTTTCTGCCACCTTGCCTTCTTTTTGTGCTCCTTTTATTCCTGAAATAACCATTGTGTTCCCATCATCGTTACCACAAGAAGTAACACAGTTCTAGGCCTCAGGGTACCTGTAGTCTTGAGGAGAGGTAGACTTGTGGGACTTGTTGACCCCAGTTCTCCTCCTTTCTGTGACCACACTTTCCAAATGACATCACTCAACCCACTGTCTTACATCATAGTCGGGATTCCTCCAGATGTAAGGGACAGAAAACTCCATCCAAACTGGCCAAAGTGAAAACACATTTCAGTGGCTCATGCATTGAAAAAGTCTAGGACTAGGCTGTCTTCAGATGAGCCTTGAGCTGCCTTCTCAAAAATGTAATTGGGACCAGGTTTCTCTCTCTGTATCTCTCAACTCTACTTCTGTGTTGGTTCTGATTTCAGACTTGCTTTCTTCCTCAGTTGGCAGTAAGCATAGTGGTTCCAGCTTCATACTCAGTCATATTCATCTCCCTCTTTCCCAGAAGTCTGAGAAAAATCCTGCTCTGTTCTCTCGGCTCTGCTTGGACCGGATGTTCATCCCTGAACCTATCACTGTGGTCAGGGGGAAGAGTTGCTTCGATAGGCAAGATCTGGGTCATGTGGTCTATCTGGAGCTCTGGATTAAATGTGGGGAAAAGCCATAGCCTCAAATGAAAATTCATTCATTCATCCATCCATCCGTTCATTCATTAATTCATTTCTAGAAAAAATAGGGATGGATGTCTGGGAAACAAATAGTGACTGTTTTACTACAGATTTGAGGGTTTGCCTCATATTTGCTCTCAGGTTAATTTGAGCTGCAACCTGTTTCTCTAATCTTGCCCCAGCTCTTGGCCTGGACTTTCCCTTCTGCTGGTCATTGCTGGAAACTCTAGGATGGCTAGTCTTTGTCCTTTCTTGCCCAAAGCACTACTGAAGAAAGACTCTTGTGTATAGCAGCTTTTTATTGAGGATTTGGGGGACCTGGGGATGGCGTGTGCAGCGTTGAAAAGGCTTTTAAAGATTAGAGGTTCTCAGATTTGAGGGTATATCAAATGACCTGAAAGTCTTGTTAAATTGGAGATTGCTGGGTCCCACTTCCAGAGTTGAAACAAAAATATATTGAGCTCTTATGTGCCAGACACTAAGGCTACGGTGGTGGCCTGCTCCAAATTTTCTCTAGCTTTGCTATGCAGAGCAATTTAATTCCTTATTGCCCAAACTTTTCTCATCTCTGTCCTACCCGGGGGGGCTCTCACTTTTCATTGCCAGAGGGGCCCAGGAGGTTGCTTTCCTCAACAAAGGAATCAATTTGTACTATCTGATGGAGGTCAACTGACTCAAACTGCAGCCAGCTTCCGTGATACTATGTTTCTGTATTTTCCCATGGTATCGGCAAACAGGGAACGTTGGTGAAGTACCATGCTGGGGGTATTGACTAGGCATAGCTTCAGAGGCACAAGAGAGGGAGTGGGATCTTCAGGGAAGAGCTGCCCGACTTTAGTGTGAGCATAGCGAAAGGAAGTAACTTGAGAACCAGACCTACTAGCTGTGGGGCCTGACCGTGCCAGTCAACTACCATGAGTTTCAAATCCCTTACCCGTAAAACTGAGAAAATAATGATGTGTTTACTAAAGGGTTGTAGTAAAGATGAAACAAGACACCAGGACACTTATTTTTTTATTTTTTATTTTTTCAATATATGAAATTTATTGTCAAATTGGTTTCCATACAACACCCAGTGCTCATCCCAAAAGGTGCCCTCCTCAATACCCATCGCCCACCCTCCCCTCCCTCCCACCCCCCATCAACCCTCAGTTTGTTCTCAGTTTTTAAGAGTCTCTTATGCTTTGGCTCTCTTCCACTGTAAGCTCTTTTTTTTTTTTCCTTCCCCTCCCCCATGGGTTTCTATTCAGTTTCTCAGGATCCACATAAGAGTGAAAACATATGGTATCTGTCTTTCTCTGTGTGGCTTATTTCACTTAGCATCACACTCTCCAGTTCCCTCCACGTTGCTACAAAGGGCCATATTTCGTTCTTTCTCATTGCCACATAGTACTCCGTTGTGTATATAAACCACAATTTCTTTATCCATTCATCAGTTGATGGACATTTAGGCTCTTTCCATAATTTGGCTATTGTTCAGAGTGCTGCTATACACATTGGGGTACAAGTGCCCCATGCATCAGTACTCCTGTATCCCTTGGGTAAATTCCTAGCAGTGCTATTGCTGGATCAAAGGGTAGGTCTATTTTTAATTTTTTGAGGAACCTCCACACTGTTTTCCAGAGTGGCTGCACCAATTTGCATTCCCACCAACAGTGCAAGAGGGTTCCCGTTTCTCCGCATCCTCGCCAGCATCTATAGTCTCCTGATTTGTTCATTTTGGCCACTCTGGCGTGAGGTGATATCTGAGTGTGGTTTTGATTTGTATTTCCCTGATAAGGAGCATCACAAGGACACTTATTTATATTTCTTTCTCTCTAACACCAATCTGTCACCAAGCCCTATCAGTTTTACCTCCCGAATACTTCAAATGCTAGATCTGCTTCTACCCTCACCTCCGCCTTGGTCTGTCCACTGTCCTGTTTCTCCAGGACAACAGCTTTGCCTCCTAAGTGGTCTTCTAGATTCATCTCTGGGTCTTCTGGTCCATTTTCTACAGCGGGCTGAGTAGATTTTTAAGAAAAGACAACCTGAGCATGTCACCCCCTTCCCTCCCAATCAAAACTTCGGTGCTCTTAGGACAACTGGATTCACAAAGCCCTTCTTACTTGGTTCCTGCGTATCTCTCCAGAATCATCTAGTGCCACTCTGCTCCAGACAACTGGTGGCAGACCATTTCCTTGAACAAACTTTAGTCAGGTTCCTCTAAGCCCTCTTGCCCCCTCCCCAGCCTCGCTGAGCCTACATAGCCAGTTTTACAAAAATCCTGCTGCGAGTCAGTTTAGGATGCTATCAGGCATGATATCCGATCAACATCTTCATCCCCCTTCTTTGACATAGAGGTCCTTGGTGTGCCTTTAGCAAGAATCCTGTTAAGTCAGTTTACCAAGAACCCCCACCCCCACCCTCTATGTGTCCTCTTAGAAATTTTCCTTCCACTGTCTCCTCACTCTGCTTGTTAGCATTTGTCCATTTGGATTTAGAGTTGAACCTGATCTTTCTCCCCTATCGCCACAGCCTTGACACCTGTTGCAATAGTCCTGAATAAAGTTTTCCTTACTGTGTCAACACATGTCAGGCTTATTTTTTTCTTTAATGCTGGCTGCTTTTCCGTTCCTTGGAGTCTTTGCTGATATTCTTCTGTTTTCTCGGGCTGCTCTTTCTCTCCTCTCTCTAAAGCCTATACATCTGTCAGATTTCACCTCCATGTCACGTTCTCAAGAGCAGTTCCTCAACCCAGTGAGTGACTAGGTTCCAGTATATTGCCTTCATAGCATGTGTCATGATTTGTGATTATGTATTTGTGCAATTATGTTGATTAATGTGGCTTTACGTAACTCTTTTGTGTGCTCCTTGAGGGCAGGGAGGCATGTCTATTTTGCTCATGAATCTTGTCTCTAGTACTTTCACACAGTACCTGGCACATAGTATAAATGTTTGTTATTGAAGGAATGAATGAATGAATACAGGAAAGTGTGCTATATAAAAAAGGTGCTCTATAAGTCATTTTTCCTAGTCTCCAGCTGTGCTGATAATCCTGAACACTGTTGGGGGAGATACAAACTTTTGTGGCTTATTTCATCTACTGCAAACCTTCCTGGGGGGAAATCTTGGGTCATACCTTTGGATGTGCAAGGTGTAGATGGCCCTCCTGAAAACTCCCCTTAGAATGATTCACTCCTCAATGTCTAGAACAGTGCCTGGGACTTGGTGAACTTAAATAGATGACCTGGGAATTGACCCACCTACTGACCTGTTTGGGGGATTCCCAGGAATACCGATAATTCCCTTGAGACAAGTTGTCTCTTGGGTGGATGTTAATGGACATGGTTTTAGGTCTCATTCTGCCCTGATGGGCGCCAGTCTAGCTAAAGATTCCCTATTGGGAGGGGCACCTGAGTGGCTCAGTCGGTTGAGCGTCCGACTTCGGCTCAGGTCATGATCTCACGGTCCGTGAGTTCGAGCCCCGCGTCGGGCTCTGTGTTGACAGCTCAGAGCCTGGAGCCTGTTTCAGATTCTGTGTCTCCCTCTCTCTCTGCCCCTCCCCTGTTCATGCTCTGTCTCTCTCTGTCTCAAAAATAAATAAACGTTAAAAAAAATTAAAAAAAAAGATTCCCTATTGGGAAAAAAATACACAAGGGGTTTTACTAGGCGCCTACTGCTCTAAAACAGGGAAATGGAAATATGAATTTAGTAAGATTTCCCATTTTTATGACTGCCCTCTATTTTCCCGTTAGTGTTTGTTGGTAGAACCGGGGGTAGAGGGAGCCAGGAGGGAGAGGATACAGCATGAAAGCAGGGAGCTAGGTGTCTGTTTGGGGACCCGACCCCACTTTTACTTCCTTCCACTTTCTCCCTCCCCTCAGTGCCAAGCTTTCAGAGACTGCTTCCTGCTCCCCATTTTCACCTTCCACCTTCTCCTCATCTCTTTGAGGCCTTACCCCTGGCTTCCCTGTGCAACTGTGGTTTCCTAAGGTTTCCAATGACCATCTTGTTGATAAACCATACGTATGTGTCTGGGCCCTACCTTGTGTTCCCTGAAGCTTTGGACACTGCTCTCCTTTTTCTCCTTCTCTTGGTGGCTATGATGGCACCTTGCTCTTTTGGCTGTTGTCCTGCCTTTCTTTCCCATTCTGTATTTCTCACTTGTATCTGTGTCTCCTCCGGACAAAAGCTCCTTGAGGGCAGGGACTGTCGGTTCATGGTTGTCTTAAAAGTCTGTATCATATTGTCTGCACACAGTAGACATGATTAATATTTGTTAAATGAAAGAACAAGCGATTTCCTAAAGCTTTGTCACAGCTAGACTACCCAAGTGATTAAGAGCAAGAACACTGAAGACAGCCTCAGTTCAAATCCTGGCTTAGACACTGACCATCTGTGTGGCCCTAGACAGGCTACTTCACCGCTCTATGTCCTGATTTCATTACAGTGTTTTAAAACTGTTTCTCGCCTCATAGGATTGTTTTGGGGTTAAATAAGTTAATGTTCATATGCCTGGCATAAAGCAGGTGAGTACGTGCCATTTAAACAGAATAACTTATTCTACTTGATGACCAAACATGGATAGTTTTGAAAGTGAAAGGGATGCTATTCATAATTACGTCAAGACAACAGGTGTAAACCAGGCCTGTCCTGGGCAAACAGGGACATGTGATCACCTTACAGGTAAGGGGTCATTAGGTAAATAATGTTTTCATCTTTGTTGGTTTTGTTACTTCTGTTCATTTTCTTCTAGTGATTAGCAGTAAATGTTTCCAGCCATAAAAGCCTGCGCGCTTATCTTTAGGAACAACAGAGAAAAAGGAAGAACAGGGGAGGCAGTGTCATAAGGCATGGAGTTGATAGGGCAGCATTCAGGAAACAGAAATGAAGTTGAATTCTTGGGGTGTGGGTGTGGGAAAAGAGGGGAGCCTTCCCATATCCCCCTGAAGCTGTGGGTCTGACGGATGGAAGGTGCATGCAGTTTCCTTATGGATGGTGTGATTTCAAGGGGCCCAGCCTTCCCTGGAGCCTCGTCCATGGGGAGTATCTGTGAGCACGGCCTGTGCCGGTCCTCCAAGCTATGCGCTTGCTGTCTGCTCACGGAGTTTGCTGTTTTCTCTCAAACTGTTTCAGAAACATGTGGTTCCATTTGCTTCCCCGACAGGGAGTGTTTTTTCATTACCTTAAAGTAGTTGTTTTTATGAACTGGGATAAACACCTGGTGGGCAAGAGTTTTAGCTCATGGTCATTCCAATTCGAATTCCATTATTTCTCCTGCTTACCTGGGGAGGGGAAAAATATACTTTCTAAACACAGTTTTCCTCTTTCTGGTTTCCCAAACAGATGCACCATCAGATAACAGCATGTCTGCAGCTGGCTGCATCTGCCCAGAATACCAATGGCAGGTGGCTCTGGTGGTGACCATGGCACTCCAGGGGTGGGGGAGGGAGAAAGCATCTTTCCTTATCTTGAAATACTGAAGCCTGTCAGTCTGAGAAGGTGCCATTCAGAGCCGTGTACCAACTTATCCTCACTCCCTCTCCTTCTGGGGTGGGAGCGGAAGTGGCAGTGGGGAGGAGGAAGGGGTAAGAGAAGGAACTAACATTTAGTGGTACTTCCTATGTGCCAGGCAGTGGCATCCTTCCATTTGATTTCATACTCAGAACAACATTATGCTACAGAGACTGGTTTTTCTGTTTCATAGATAAGGAAAACAGGCTTCAAAGCATAAAAACAATATGCTGGAGATAGATATGTCAATGGTAGGCAGGAATTTGAATCTGCTTCTATCTGATTCCAAACCCTGTGCCTTTTATATTATGTCTCTGAGACCCTGAGAGGGGTGAGGATTGACTCAGTTTCACACAGCCAACCCGGGAGCAGGCTGTGTCTTTCCAGCCTCCCAAAGGGAGGGAGAGGCACGGCTGGACAAAACGTGTTGGTCAAGTGCTTAATTAATATAGGAGAGGGAAGGAGAATTGAAGTTTTTGGCTGTAAGTGATTCCATCTTTTGTTCATTCAACAAATATATATACAGTCCTCACTAAGTGTTAGGCACAATGTATCAACTTATGTGAAGAGTACAGCGGAAAAGGCAGACTTGAGGTTATGTGCAGTAATTGGTCTCAGATTTGGACATGTTGAGTTGAAGATATAGGTTTGTTTCTTTAAACTTTATGTATTCATGCATTTATTTAAGTATTTATTTGTAATAATCTTGTAATAAATCTTTAAGTCAAGTTATATAAGTTTTTTTTCCCCCAAAACTGTTTTGGCTATTCTAGGTCCTTTGAACTTCCACATAAATTTTCAAATCAGCTTGTCAATTTCTATAAAATAAAATCTGCTTGGATTTTTACTAGATTTATGCTGGGCAGAATTACTTTGGGAAGAGTTGACATCTTAAGAATATTGTATCTTCCCATTCATTTCTTAAGGTATTTGAAAGTTTCTGTCACCAATGTTTTCTAGTTTTTCTATGTATATGTTTTGCATATATTTTGTTATATTTATTCCTAAGTACTTTGTGTTTTGATGCACTTTTATTATGTGCCTTGGTTTCTCATATTTCTTGCTTGGGGTTTCTTCTGTGGACTTACACTTTTCATAAAATTTGGAAAAGTTTTGGTCATTATTTCTTCAAATATTTCTTATGACTTCTCCTCTTTCTTTTCTTCTTTAGGGTCCACTTGCATGTATAACAGGTTATTTGACATTGTCTCATAGCTCTCTGATGCCCTGGTTATTTTTTCCAGATGCTCAATCTTTCCTTTACCTTCTTGAATATATGGAATATAGTTTTAATAACTTACAATGTCTTTGTCTACTAATTCTATCACCTATGTCATTTCTAGGTCAGTTTTCATTGATTTTTTTTCTTAATTATGGATTTTATTTTTTTGCTTATTTGCATGTCTTTTAGTGCGTGTGTGTGTGTGTGTGTGTGTGTGTGTTGTTGTTGTTGTTTGCTTTTTGTCTTGTGAGTTTTTATTGGATTCTAGACATTATGTATTTTTACTTTGTTGGGTGCTGGGTATTTTTCTATTCCCATAAATATACTTGAGTATTATTCTGGGACATAGTTAAGTTACTTGGATACTGGTCCTTTTGAGGTTCGCTTTGTTAGGGATGGCCAGAACTACTTATCGTCTAAGGCTAACTGCCCACTACTGAATATCCTTCTGAATACTCTATCTGGTAACCTATAAATTATGAGGTTTTCAACTTTGGCTGGTAGGCAAACACTGAGGATTTTTTCCTTTACTCCTTTCAGGTGTTTTTTTTCCTTCAGCTTTAAATATTTTTCTGACTTGAATGTGCTGATCAGCAATCAAGCCAAAGACTCGAGGGAGACCCTTTGCAGATCGCTGGATCTCTCTCTCTCTCTCTCTCTCTCTCTCTCTCTCTCTGTGCAGCTCTCTAATCTCTGATGCTCTTCTATGTGAACTCTAGCTGACTTGGCCTCCTTGGACTCCCCGAATGATCTCCTAAACTAAGGGAGACTTGTTGGCTCTGGCTGGGTTTTATCATAGGGGCTCATCTTGCTTGTTTCCTCTTTTTCAGGGATCACTGTGTGTAATGCCTGACGTCTAATGTCGGAAAGCTGTTGTTTCATATATTTTGTCTGGTGTTTTAGTTGTTTCAGGTGGGAGAGTACATTCTGTCCTGTTACCCCGTCTTGATCAGAATTGAAGTCCTGATACAATTTCAAATGGCATTACAGTTTAGATTTTTTTTCAATAATTTATTCATAGTCTACGAAAAACAGTTGATTTTTGATATTTGACTTTGTATCCTGTGACCTTGCTCAATTCACTTATTAGTTTTCACATGGTGGGGGTAGATTCCTGAGGAATTTCTATATACACAATCATGTCATCTGTAAATACGGCATGTTTTCTTTCTTCCTTCAGAAACTGCATGTGTTCTCTCTCTTTCCCTAGCAAACCCCTCCCCCTGCCTTATTGTTGTATGAGAAACTCTGTTACAATGTTAAGTTGAGGTGAAGAAAGCAAACCTCGCATTGTTCTCGATCTTGAGAGAGGAAAGAATTCAGTCTTTCATCATTAAGTAGGATGCTAGGTGTAGGCTTTTTGTAGATGTCTTTTTTGGGGCTAAAAAAGTTTCTTCTGTTCCTAGTTTGCTGAGAGCCTCACAAGAAATGGATGTTGAATTTTACCAAATGTTTTTTTCTGCATCAGTTGAGATGATAATATAATTCTTTCTCCTTTACTCTCTTAATGTGGTAAATTACAGTGATCAATGATCATTAAATCAGTCTTGGAGTCCTGAGATAAACTCCACTTGATCATGATGTATTATCCCCTTAAAAATGCTTTTTATGTGTTTATGTATTCTATGTACTAATATTTTGTTGAAGATTTTGCATCAACATTCATGAGAGACATTGGGCCAATTTTATTTTCTTGCAATGTGTTTGTCAGGCTTTGATATCAGAGTAATACTGGCTTCATAAAATAAGTTGGTAATAATTCTTCCCCATTTTACTTTCTATAAGAATTTGAGTATGATTGGTATCATTTCTCCCCCTCAGTGATAAGTAGAATTCATCAGTGAAGCTGTTTGGCCTGGGGTTTTCCTTGTAGAAAGTTTTTAAATTAAAAATTCAATTGATTAAAAAAATTTTTTTGGGGGGCGCCTGGGTGGCTCAGTCGGTTGAGCGTCCAGCTTCGGCTCGGGTCATGATCTCACAGTTTGTGAGTTCAAGTCCTGCGTTGGGCTCTGTGCTGACAGCTCAGAGCCTGGAGCCTGTTTCGGATTCTGTGTCTCCCTCTCTCTCTGCTCCTCCCCCACTCGTGCTCTGTCTCTCTCTCTCTCTCAAAAATAAATAAAACATTAAAAAAAACTTTTTTTCATGTTTATTTTTGAGAGAGAGAGACAGACAGAGCATGAGCGGGGGAGGGGCAGAGTGAGAGGAAGATGCAGAATCTGAAGCAGGCTCTAGGCTTCGAGCTGTCAGCACAGAGCCTGATGTGGAGCTGGAACTCATGAACCACGAGATCATGACCTCAGCTGAAATCGAACTCTTAACCGACTGAGCTACCCAGGTGCCCCCCAAATTCTATTGGTTTAATAGATAAAAGGGCTATTCATATTTTCTATTTCTCTTGTGACAGCTTTGGTAATTTGTCTTTCAAGGAATTTTGTACACTTCCTATCTTTTTTTTTGGCCAGCTTTCTTGAAGTGTAATTGACAAACAAAATTGTGAGATATTTAAATTGTATCCTTTAAAGATGAGTAGAATTTGCAGTGGTTCCCTCTATCATTTCTGACATTGGCAATTTGTATTTTTCTCTTTTTCCTTGCCTTTACGTATGTGCAGATTAGTTAGCTTTCACTGCATTGCCAAATCCTACAGTCTCTGTATCAGGCAATGTATATTTTATAGAGCTCTCTCTTTCTTTTTGGAAGGTAATCCCCTGGAATAGTTAGTAATTCTTTATATTACAATTTCCCTGTTCAAATTGGGGTGTGGTTTCTGTCTCCTGAGTGAATCCTGACTGATACACCAATAAAATACTGGAATAGAAATGTCAGCGATGGAGAGGACATGGAAGAGAATTCAGACCCAGGTGGATAGGCTGACTCTGAACAGGGAGAGCGACATCCTTTGAGCCTGGAGACCATAGGAAGGATACATGGTGAGTATCTGACTATATTTATGAGGGAAGGGAGGATGAGAAGCTGAGGGAGTTCCTGGCTTTGATTTTCTCCATGAAGTAGGAGGAAAGCTATCTGCTGAAGGCTTGGGGAGAATGAGGCAGATTTGTAATAGCCCTCGATGAACCTTGCAAAAGACCAATTTGTGTTGGAGTATACAATTTTCTCTACCAGAACTCAGAAATCCAGCCTTATAAGCAAGGCAGGCAGTTTTAGAACTGACTCAGGGTCAGGGTTTTCCAGGACTTGTGAGTAGAAGAAAAAGGGAGCAAGGGTATTAAAGAAGCTGATGAGAAATCATCCAAGTTATTGACCAGAGGTCTAGCGTGGGTTTTGAAAGACTGAGCCCCAGGGTTGAGTGGAGGAGAGAAGATAAACTGTGAGGCCATAAAAGGGTTAAAGTGCTGGCACTCAGTGAGGTCAAGGAATGAAGTAGGAGGAATAGAATAGAGTTGGAAAGGTCATGGTCCAAGTGGGACGTTGAAGTGTAATTTGGGGGGAGGTGGAGCCATGCTAGTAATGGTCCAATTGTGGCCTTGAAAAGTTATTTGAAGTGATCAGGACAAGGTTGGGGGAGGCTAGGGTGTCAGATGAGTTGGCCTCAGCAATTTGTCTCAGGATGGTGGTAGGAGTTAATACAGTGGTGACTGGGGAGAGTCCTCAGCATGGTGTGGGCCAGGGTCAATGATAGCAGCAAGAGGTGAAGGCAATGAGCCATGCAGCTTGAGCAGGACTTTAAATGAGAGTAGAAGAGTAATAGCATGGAACTGGCAAGGGATGGTGGGAGACTGCTGACTCCAAGTGCACCCTTCTTGGCTGGAAAATGGAACTCGTGGGAGCAAGAGCCACTTTCATGCAAGAGGGCTGCAAGGGAACCAATGTCCTTGGGGGTAAGGCCAGGTTTTAGTTACTGTGAGAAGGAGGATATATGGAAAGTTCTTGGAGAGTGTTGTGGATGTAGAATTTGCGTATAGTGGAATGAGGGTTACTAAGAGCGCAGGGGAAAATATTCAAAAGGAAAACAGCAACGTGAAGGTGGAAAGGGCAAAGGTGATGAGCAGTTTGTAGGACTCAAAGTACAGCAACTGAATTTTCATCCATGTATCACAGCACTTGGTAGGCACAGAGTAGGTGCTCAATTAATGTATCTGAGGAATTGTGTAAATCCGTGAATAAAGTCTCTTTTGCAGCTGCTCACTTTGGTTCTCCATTTGTTTACTGGGAATGCTGCTGCTTTTATCCCCCTAGCTCTGAAATTTATAGCTGCGTCCTCTCCAAAGCCCCAATTCTTTCCATCTGGCAGAGTGGGTGTCTTATTATTCTATCCCATTTCACCCTAGGAGGGCGGGGAAAGTCAGGGCTGAATCTTCCTCTGGTTACTACTTGGGAGAAACTGAAGGTCAGAGAGAGCAACGAGTTCACCCACCATCAAGGATTAAGATTTACAGTAAGACAGGGAAAGAAATAGCAGGCTTCCCCCTGTTCTGGCCTGTTCTGGCCCCCAAAGCAGCCCCAGAAGGGTGCATGGGGGGCTCTCAGGGAGCAGCTGTCCAACGTGGCCTGTGGCCGGTCAGGCTCTGCACAAGGCAGTCTCCAGCAGGTGGGGGTGTGGAGTTGCGGAAGGCTGGCAGCTTTAGGTGGAATGAGAAGGCAGAGACGCCTTGCGGCTGCAAGACGGGAGCGGCTCTTCGGAGGAATGAAGTCTTTGGGGTTTGCGCGGCCAAGCTTGGGAGATGGACTTCTGCTAACCCATTGGTTTCCAGCCGTCACTCCACAGCCACGTTGCTTCGTTAGAGGAGCAGGAAGCAACAGGAGATGGATGCCCCCTGCCTCTTTTTCCTCTTTGGCCTCAAGGTCTGAGTCCTGAGGTCTTGACGGTGGGGAATGTAGCCTAATGGAGAGTGCACAGGGTTTGTGGCTTTTAAGTCCCGGCGCCCCCACACTCTGGCCACGCACACAGGCTACTTCCAGACCTCTGCGAGTGAGTGATAAAGGCGCCTGTCCCACCTTCTCACACTTTATAGGTGAAAGCCTTGGCAGACTGAAGACTGTAAAAATATAAGAATTTATTGTTAATGATTAATGGGGTAGTTAATGGCAAAACTATGTTCCTTGATCTATTCTAGAGGAGGAAAGAGGACCTTTAGGAAAGAAGACTTTCTTATTTGCAAAAGAACTGACCCTTTTGACTGTATGTTTTCACCTCTGTGAGGTCATAGAGTGGAGGGGTAAGAATGCCAACTTGCGGTGGAACATAGGAGGGAGGTAATAAGCACTTGGGAAACAGAGAGCACAACAATAAACTACCATCTCTTAAGTATCTGCTATACTCCAGGCCCATTACACGTGTTGTTTAACATCATCATCACAGCAGGCTGACCGGGTAGATGTACTTATCTAACTAGAAATGGAACCTTAGAATCTGAGAGGTTAAGTACTAGCAGAGAGTTCCCCAGATAAAAAGTAGCGATGGCAGGATTTGAACCCATGCCTGCTTGGCTCTCATAGCCCAGGCCTTTCCTGCTGTAATGTGTGGCCTTATACTTGACTAAATCTCCAAAAAACTTTTCTAGGGACCTGTCCTAAGCTGGTTACTTAAGAATCACTCAGGAAACTTGTAAAAATGTGTATTTTTAAGCGCTCCCCCAGGGAGAATGTCATCACAGATTTAGGTTTTTCCTTTCTCTTTCTTTCTTTGCATTTCATATCCTCCCCCATTACTTCAGCTGTTTAAGGGACTACAGTAATCAATACTTTTGTCTTTCAAACATCTTATACCTTATACTTTTTCTTGAAAACACTGGCAAATGCACATTCATTTTGTCAAGCCAGGGACCCCCGAGGTTCCCCAACAGACTGTTATACAATCAGCAACTCCCACTTGTTCCAACAATATACTTTTATCCACTTATTCTGCTGGGGTGCAAGAGTCATCTTTAGGACACAGTTCACTGCTGGGAGAGGCCTCCCCTTGGGCAGGACTTGGCCCTGGGAGGGAAACAGAAGCAGAAAGCAGTGGATTCCTGGGGTTTTATTCATCTAATCATTCAGTAAGTAATAACTGAGTACTATGTGGCAGGCAGGGGCGAGATGTTGGGGATGGAGTAATCATAAAACAAAGTCTCTGTTCTCATGGGGTTTTGCAGAGGTGGGCACAGAAAGCCTGGCATCTGAGCTGAGACCTGACAGATGACAGAGTGAACCGTGAATTGCTGGGGAAAAGCATACCAGGCAGAGGGAACAGCGAGTGCAAAGACTCCCTTGGGGGAGTTTGAGGTAGTGCAAGAAGGCTAGTATCCAGCAGGAAGCCTGGAGTGGAGTGTGCAAGAAGGAGCAAGGTATGAGATGTAACACAGGTTAAGTAACACAGGTTGGAACACGTGGGGCCTTGTAAGCCATTGTGAGAATTTGGAGTTTTCTTCCAAGTAAGATGAGAAGGAATTGGAGAGTTTTGTGCAGGGGAGTGACATGATTCAGTTGGGGTTTTCACAGGGTCACTCTGCGTGTGGTGTTGAGAATTCACTCTAGGAGAGGGGCGCCTGTGTGGCTCAGCTGGTTAAGCGTCTGACTCCTGGTTTCGGCTCAGGTCACGATCTTACAGTTCATGAATTGGAGCTGGGTGTTGGGCTCTGTGCTGACAGTGTGGAGCCTGATTGGGATTCTCTCTCTCCCACTCTCTCTGCTCCTCCCCTGCTCATACTCTCTCTCTCTTTCTCTCTTCCTCTCAAAAACAAATAAACATTAAAAAAGAGAGAGAGAGAGAATTAACTCTAGGGGGGCAAGGGTGCTAGCTGAATCCCAAAGCAACTTTGCATATCTCTTGAACATTTTGTCTGATTCTAATCCTCATCTCTACCACGTTGGCCAGAGAGGGACCACAGGCCCTCTCTGATCCTCTGCCATCATCCTCCCTGTCCCTCCTGCCCCTCTTAGTGGTATACCGTAATCTCCAATGGTTGCAAACGGATAGTGGTGGCAGACATGGTAATGGTGGGGATATTGGCCACATTAGTGGTGTCAAAATGCCCCCACTGTACCAGAAATAAAGAGATCTCAACTGTGGGAACAAAATGGCAGAGCCACACCTCATTTACTCACTGACTCACTCACTTATTCTTTTAACTTCTGTTGAGCACATACCTTGTGCCAAGGACTGCACGAGCCACTGGAGAATGAGGCAGTTTTGAAAAGGTCCCTAATATGTAAACACTGCCTTAGAAGAAACTCTCAAACTAATTACTAACATTTATCAAGCACTTTGGATGGGTCAGACACTGATTTAAGTGCTTTTTATGTATTACCATATTTAATCATTTAAATTAACTCTATTAGACAGGTACTATTTTACCTGTCATTTTAAAGATGAGGAAGTTGAGGCACACGGAGGTCAGGCATGCTGGTCAAGGTCACCCAGCTATAAAGTAAACTGAGATCTGGGCCCAGAAAATCTAGCTCTACTACTGTGCTTCTTAGACAAAAGGAGAGATGGCTAAATGTACAATTATAATGCGATGTGATGAGTATTCACTAGAACTACTGGGAGCTTTTGACATTATTGAGGGGCAAGGCCCAAAGCTTTTTCAAATTTCCAATCCTGTTAATGCCACTGTAGTATATAACTTCTCCCCATAAAATGCTGTAAAGTACAACTAAGATTTTTAAGTGATGCTTCCAGATTCTTAATAAAAGATTAAAGTAATTTATAAAGCTATTTTCTGGCTAAGAACCATCCCTTTCTTGGACTGCTTCACTCACTCATCATTTTCATCACAAGCTGATAGCTTTTCTTTGGGCAGTCCATTCTTCACAAAGGGAAAAAATAGTTTTTATAACAAGGAGAGACCAACCAAATGGGGCTGGGCTCGGAAGGCCTGGAGGTGGGTGGTGGCTGGGCTTACTCATTGTCTCAGCTATTCCTCTTCTGTGGGGACCTCATAGCTGGCTGGAATCGAGTTTGTGCCTTGGGAAAATGACAAATCACGTTAAGTTGTGGACCTCTGGGATCCTTTGGGAACCGTTAACCACAAATCTTACATCTTAGAATGCTGAGGGGGTATATTACTAGAGTCTCAGGTGATGGGAGAGCACAGACTGGGCCACAGACTAACTCTGCTTGGAAAAGACAAGGAGAGCTTCAAGGGGTAGATGAAGTTGAGCAGGGCTTGAAAGATGCATTGACATTCATCAGGCAGTAAGGTGAAGGTGTTGTAATAAAGGAAGAGTTTGCTTCAAGGATCTGAGGGAGGGCTCAGCCGTCTAGGCCTTCTAGAATCATTCCATCCAAAACCACTAAATGTCTTGTGGGGTGGAATCAAAGTGGGACTTTTTCTACTTCGTATGATATTGTAATAAAAAGTTATATATTCCCTCTTGAGTGTTTTCTCTCTCTCTCTCAAACTTTATTGAGGTATAATTGGCATACAATAAACAGCACATAATTAAATTCACAAATTTTATGAGTTTTAAACATATTTATGAAGCTGTTGCCACAATCAAGATAGCGAACATACCTGTCACCCCCAGAAGTTCCCTGTGACCCTTTGTACTCCCTCCTTCCTACCCTTTCTTGCCTCTTCACTCTTTAACTCTTGAGACCACTCATCTGTTCCCTGCCACTATAGATTGGTTTGCATTTTCTAAAATTTTATATAATGGAATCATACAAAATGTACTTTTTTTTTACACACATAATTCTTTCACTTTCTTTCCCCTAGCATAATTATTTTGAGATTCATCCATATTGTTGTACATATAGTAGTTCATTCCTTTTTACTGTTGAGTAATACTCCATTGTGTGGATGTACCACCATTTGTTTCTCCATGCTGCTAATAAAGGGCGTGTGGGTTGTTTCAGTTTGGGGCTATTACAAGTAAAGTTGCTATAAGCATTCTTATACAAGTCTTTTATGGACTTGTTCTGTCTTTTCATTTGGGTAAATACCTTGGAATATGGCAGGAAATAGGTTTACTTAAAAAAAAAAAAAACCTGCCAGTTTTTCTAAATGGTTGAACCATGGAAGGTTCAGTTGTTCCACATCCTCGCCAACACTTGTATGGCCATCTTTGAATTTTAGACATTCTAATAGACTTTTAGTGGTACCTCACTGTGGTTTTAAATTTGCATTTCTTTGATGACTAATTATGTTGAGCATCTTCTCATGTAGTATTCATTTTCCAACTGTTTTCTTTGTTGAAGTGTCAGCTCGAATCATTAACCCATTTAAAAAACTGGTTGTTTGCATTGTTGAGTTTTTAGATCTGTTGTGTATTCCGGACACAAACCTTTTATCAGATATATGTTTTACAAAGAGTTTCTCCAAGTATATGGCTTGTTATTTTATTCTCTTAGCAGTGTCTTTCATAGAGCAAAATGTTAATTTTGATGAAATTCAATTTATCAACTTGTTTTCTTGTATGGACTGTGCGTTTAGTGCCACGTCTGAGAAATATTTGCTTAACCCAAGTTCAGGAAAGTCTTTCATGTTTTCTCTTAGAACTTTTAGTTTTTTTTTTTTTTTATTGAGATATAGCTCGCCTACTCTTTAAAAGTGCACATTTCAGTGGTTTTTAGAATATTCACAAAGTTATGCAACCATCACCACTATCTAATTCCAGAACATTTACATCACCCCCTCAAAAAACCTTGTACCCATGAAGCAGTCATTCCCCATTTCTCCCTCCTCCCAGACCCTGGCAACTGCTGATCTACTTTCTATATCTATGGATTTGTCTATTCTGGACATTTCATATACACTGAATCACACAATATGTGGCCCTCTGTGTTAGACTTCTTCATTTACCATAATGCTTTCAAGGTTCTCCAGGTGATAGCATATATAAGTACTTTAATCCATTTTATGGCTGAATAATATCCTGTTGTATAGATATACTGTATTTAGTTTATGTATTCACGAATTGATGGGTGTTTGGATTCTTTCCACTTACTGGCTCTTATGAATAATGCTCGTATGAACATTTGTGTATGAGGTTTTGTATGGACATATGTTTTAGGTTCTTTTGGATATATAACCAAGGGGTGGAATTTCCGGGTCATATGGTAACTCTGTGTTTAAACTTCCTGAGGAACTGCTGGAATGTTTTCCAAGGCAGCTGCACTATTTTACACTCGTATCATCAATGCATGAGAGTTCCAATTTCTCCACATCCTCTCCAATACTTGTTATTGTTCATGTTCCTTTTTTTTTAAAGTTTATTTATTTGTTTTGAGAGAGAGAGAGCACTCATGTGAGCGGGGGAGGGGCAGAGAAGGAGAGGGAGAGAATCCCAAGCAGGCTCTGTGCTATCAGTGCAGAGACTGATATGGGGCTCGATCCTAGGAACCATGAGACCATGACCTGAGCTGAAACCAAGAGCCATATGCTTAACCAACTGAGTGCCCCTCATGTTCTTCCTCTTTTTTTTTTTTTTTTAGATATAGTCATCCTGATGGGATATGACATCCTAGTATGCCATTTTGGTTTTGATTTGTATTTTCTTAATGAGTAATGATGTTGAACATCTTTTCATGTATATATTGAGTATATTTTTTTCTTTGGAGAAATGTCTATTCAGATTCTTTTCCCATTTTTAATTGGGTTATTGTTTTTTTATTGTTGAGTTGTAACAGTTCTTTAAATATTCTGGATACTAGTCTCTTATTGGATTGCCTTTTTGCCTAGTGGGGAAGGTTCGAGTATTCCCTACTAAGTATGATATTAGCAGTAGATTTGTAGCTATTCTTTTCTTTTTAAAAGATTAAAAAAATTTTTTTAAGTAATCTTTATACCAAACATGGGGCTCGAGCTCACAACCCTGAGATCAAGAGTCACATGCTCCACTGACTGAGCCAGCCAGGCACCCTGTTTTTTTTTTTTAAATATTCTTTATCAAGTTGAGAAAATTCCCCTCTCGTCCTAGCTTACTAAGAGTTTTCATTATGAGTTGGTGTTGGATTTGTCAAATGCTTTTTCTGTATGTATTGATATGGTGTGATTTGTATGAACCTATGGTGTGATCTGTATGAACCTATGATGTAATGGATTACCTTAATTGATTTTTAAATGTTGAACCATGCTTGTATACCTGAGATAAACCCCACTTGGTCGTGGTGTATATATTTTTTTACACATTGTTGGATTCGATTTGCTAATATTTTGCTGGGGATATGGTTCAAAGTTTTTAGTTTTGATGAAGTACAATTGATATATATTTTCTTTATTTTGCTTGTATGCATTTCTTTTTTTTTTACTTTTTTTTTACATTTATTTATTTTTGAGAGATGGAGAGAGACAGAGCACAAGTGGGGTAGGGGCAGAGAGAGAAGGAGACAGAGAATCCAAAGCAGGATCCAGCCTCTGAGCTGTCAGCACAGAGCCTGACGTGGGGCTAAAACTCACAAACCGTGAGATCATGACCTGAGCTGAAGTCGGATGCCTAACCGACTGAGCCACCCAGGCGCCCCTGTATGCATCTCCTTTTAAGCAAAACACACAAATCATAAAGTATTCTCATTAAGGACAACATATTCTAAAACCCTAAATCTCAATTTCATGTTATAGCCATTTAAAGGGTGGAATTGACATGGGGGAAAGGGAGACAGTGAGGGTGACTGCTTACTTGGACTTTAGACTTCAAAGTATGGTTGAATGATAGCCACTGACCCTGAGCATTGAACACCTTAGTCCAGGACACCGGGCTGTTCAGGAACTCCTTTAATCATGAGACTTTAGTAGCTTTCCTCCAGAAGGGATGGAGACATAGCTGCCAATAGGAAGTTACTGTCTGGGCAGGGGTGTTGCCTTAGGGGTGACTAAGAGTGAGGATAAAGGGTCAGGATGAACAAGAGCCTGAGTCAGATTGAGCATCCCAGCTGGGTTCTCTGGGAACCAGATGCTGAGTGAAATTAGGAGTACAGAAGAGAATTAACATCTGCGAAAGGAAAAGGCAGGATGCAGGATTGGCTGGAAGGAGGTCTCAGCCCATCATGAGGACCTGCTAAAACCTCTGCCAGTCCCAGGGGGGCGCTCTGGGGCAGCACTGCTCGTTAGAGCAGCTCCGCGTTGGTAGAAAAGGGCTGGACCCGTGTACCACCATCTTGCTCAGCCATTGGCTGGGACCATCCCTGAAAAGAGTAACTGTGACTCAAAAGCTGAGGGGTCCCTGAAGGAACTAATTGCTGGAGGCAACGAGAACCAACACTTTTGGTGGCAGGGTAACGAGTCCTTTATTGAAAGGGCGATATAAGCAGTAAATATCCATGTATGCCATACAGACAGATCTGAGGTTCAAATCCCAGCGATGTGTGACCAGAGGCAACTACTCTGACTCAAGTTTCCTCATCTGCAAGATGGAGAAAGGGCCTTCCCTACGGGGTTGTGGGAGGATTAAGTGATGTGAGGGTGAACGTAGTGCCTAATATAATACAGGCACTCAGTAAGGTTTCTTCCTTTCCCCTGGGTGGAAACTAGCCAAGGGAACATCTTGCTCCACGAGCCAGTTCCCACCCTGCTCTTTATAAACTTTGTTTTTTTCTCACTTTCCACTAGGGGATCAAGCCCCTATGGCAGTTTCCTGACCCTCTGGGTGTGCTGCCTCTGTGTCCCAGGGCCCAACTTGTTCCTCTCCAGCCTTTCTCAGCCTGGAAACTCAAAGACCTCCATGGTTGTTTGGCCCTCCCATGCGGGGACCACTGGATGATGTTGGTATGAGGCGGGGTAATGCTTCCTGGAATGCACCAGAAGCGAGCACATTGCACCAGCTGCCTGTGAGTGCGTTTCACTGAGGGTTCCTGTCAGCGGAAACCATCGTGTTCCTCTTTCTAAGTGCCTCGTTAAAAGCCTGAGGACAGATCCCTCCTCCATCACTTAATGTCTCCACCTGGGAGGTGAGGCAGTGCCTGAATGAGAAGGAGAAAGGTTTGGTCTGTCCAGTTCACTATCCTTCTTTGGGGTGCTCTGTCTATTGGGATGCAGGTTTCCATGGTCCAGTTACTTTCTGTATGCCTGTAACTGGGCCCAATTTACTGGGGAGTCTCAACTCTTTGGTGTATAAACAGAGCAGTTTTATTTCTTCCAGTAACTGCCCCCGGCTACACTGTGCCAGATCTCTCTTTCCTGCTGGGGAGCAGCTCCCTTAACGACGTCTTGGTCTGGTTCCATAACTTTCCAGCCACTTTCGGTTACTACAACAGCCTCGTTCCGGTAATTAAGACTCAATCTTTTACATTTTTAAAACTTACATTACAAACTTGATTCAAAGCTCTTCTCCTCCCCTCCCTCCAGCATTAGCTAGTGCTGGGCTCTGGCCATTTGGGGCAGCGGAGGGGAACTGAGGACTGGCTTGAAGGCACCCCATTCACCTCCTCTTGGAGGTCTTAGCATCTCAGTTTGAGGCTGAGAGGATGGATGGGAGGAAGAGACTTCTTTGTATGACTTATGGGGATGGGGGAGGTGTCTCATGTCCTTTACCTCTTCCTGGTTCTTTCTGGTTTTGTTATGCTGGAGAGTTCGCCTGGTCCCCTCCATCACTGAAGACGACCTTTCCCCCCTGATGCCACAGTCTCCCAGCTGTACCTCCCTTTGGCCTCACCAGAGCTACAGTCTTCCAGTGACTCCATTCTCTGGCTTATGCATCCATCTGTGAATTCAGCAGCAACCTGGGCAAATCTTTGGCTCCTGCCCTTGAGCTGATTTCTGTGCATCTCCACATGGAGCCACAGGGCCTGCTGGAGTGATTGTGGCCTTCAAGGGTCACACACACCTGGGATGGGAGAGCTACCCCCCATCTTCCTGGTCATGCTGCACCGGGTCCCTTCAAGCCCTGCTGGGTGGGGTACTGCCGTGGGCCTCTTGCTTTCAGAATCTCCAGGCCTGCAAAGGGTCCAAGTCTTTGCATTCGAGTATAATTCTAGATCTCAGGTAGAGATGCCAAACAGTCTGCTTTTCATTCCCACTGTGGGGGTGTGGAACAAACAGGCCGGTCAGCTGTAGTCCTAGGCTTTCGAGACAATGATCTGTGCCTGTGAGGCATCATGGGGTTCGTACATCCTCTTTTCCTTTGCATCAGGGTGGAAAAGCACCCCATTTCTTCTCCATGGTGGGGGGAGAGGACAGGCCTGCCTTACCATCTCCCCTCCTATCAGTCCTTTTTATGCCCCGACTGGAGGTGGGCTAGGCTCTGGTTGATTCCAAGGTTTCCTGCCTCTATATGCTCTGTGTGGAGGTGGCTGCGTCCATCTGCTGGTGACTTGGTGGTAGCTCTTGGGGGGGTGGCCGGCTCCTCTCCTGATCTTTAGGCCTTGGCTTCAAGTCTAAAATGGGAAAACACGCAAGGATTTGCTCAGCACTATACCAGAATACCTTGTCTCTTGTCCTCTACACCATGTTGAAGTTGTTCTTCCTCCTGGAAGGATTCCTTGATTACATCCCATCAGACTGAAATTCTCCTTTACTGCGCCCTACCCCCCCCCCCCCCCCCCGCCGCCCCCGCCTCAGCTCTCAGGCTCTTCGTGTGTGGTTAGTTCACACACATGAGAGCAAGTGAGGTTTAATTCATGTCTTGACCAGTTTTTATGTGTTACAAGGGTAGTTGGTGTTTATTGAACTCTTGCCACATGCCATCTACTGTCCTAAGCATGTCATCTCATCCAGTCCTCATCTTATCCAGTCCTCATGCCACAATCCAGGGAGCTAGGTGCTATTATTATGCCCATTTTACAGATGAGAACACTCAGCAGGGATAAAAGTGTTAAGTAGCTTCTCTAACATTTATAGCCACAAATGATATAAACAAGCAGTCTAAATCCCAAGCTCAGATCCTCTACCAGTATTCCGTTCTGCCTACTTGGTTTGATCCTGTGGCCCGTCTGCCCCCTCCGACTTCCTCACCCCCAGAGCCCTAAGTGAGTACTTGCAGATCAGTGTGAAGTACTTCCCATAATGATTTTGTTTGGACTAATTTTTTCCCAGGGAGACCTGAGGTCTGGGCCGCATATCCAGGATAGTCCACCTGAGCACTTCTTTCCATCTGGAAAATGAAAATCTCTATTGTTTGTGTGGTGCATTTACTTCCATTGTCTCCTGGGTGCTTGTAACTGCTCTGAGTAGAAAGGTATTATCATCGTTCTTTTTTTTTTTAAAGTTTATTTTTATTTACTTTGAGAGAGAGAGAGAGAGAGAGAGCTTGCGTGTGCAAGTGGGGGAGGGGCAGAGAGAGAGGGAGAGAGAGAATCCCAAGCAGGTTCTGTGCTGTCAGAGCAGAGCCCGATGTGGGGCTCGAACTCATGAACTGTGAGATCATAACCTGAACTGAAATCGAGAGTTGAACACTTAACCGACTGAGCCACCCAGGCGCCCCTCACCATTCTCTTTTTATGGGTGAGGAAACTGAGGCACAGAGGCGAGATGCTTGTGTGAAGTTATGCAGCTTGTATGCACGGGGCCTGGGACCTGGAACCAAATCTTCTGTGTCCATTCTATCATGCCACAGGTTCATCCCCAGTGTCCTTCGCCTGGGACCCTCAAGCTCCTGTCCCTTTGCTCCCGTCTCTTCTAGCCTCCTCACACTGGCCTCACCCACATCCTCCTGCCTCTCCCAGGAGGGAGTGCCTCTTGGTGTAGGGGAACTGGGTGGGCCTTGAAGCCTTCTGACCGTGACCCCCAAGCCCCTTGAGGGGCTGCTCACTGCCTTTATCGGCCCTAGTCACCGTGGACGTTATTTATTGTCAGATAAGTGTATTTCCAAATACAACAGAAAACGAACAAACAACCGCAGTGACAGAGCTGTAAAACACCCTACCGGCTCGCTCACTTGAAGAAAAGCCTGCACAACTAATTAACCCGGGCAGGCCTCCGTGGTGTTTGGAAACAAGCTTGGAATTAATAGTGCCCTTCTCAGCTGCTGGAGCCAGCCGCTAAATCTTCATTGGGCAGTAGCAAGAGAGAGACACAGAGAGTTATAGAGACAGAGGGAGGCCAAGATGGAAGTGTAGACAGAGAAACAGGGCAAGATAAACACAGTTACCCATTTGCCTCCAGACCCATATATATCATCTTAGCTAGACTTAGGATTCTAGAAAGACAGACAGACACACTGCATTTCTTCTTAAAGTGAGAGGTAAGAAGAGAAAATAGAGGCTTTGTCTGGCTCAGAGCACATTTTGTTTCTGTACCACTAAAGTCAGAGAATCAGAGGCTTCTGGGCTGGAAGGGGCTTATGAGAGGTCGTCTGATTCAGTGGCTCTAAGATTATTTTTAGCAGCAAAACGCTTTCTTGAAATGAAGTCACCTGCAGAAGTAGCAGAGCACCCCAATGGGGTTTGTGGCCTCTAGCAGCCCCTGCCCTCCTGCCCACATGGCCGGCAGCATCCCCAGGACCCTCAGGGCTCTGGAGAGCATAGCTGGAAAACTAAAGCCACCTTGGCCTTGGTGTGGTAGGGCTCTGGAGTGTCCCTTGTCACTGGATTCAGGCTTAGCCTAATTTGGGAGTCACCAGAAGGGACAGTGTGGTAAGGAGGATCCACCTGGTAAAGGAGGTGGGCTACCCAAGAGGACCTCTACTCTCTCATTCTCGAACCTGTTGGGTCCTGGAACTTCGATGTCTACTTTCCTTAGAGACCTTTGTTGGCAGGAGTTGGGGAACTGGCTTGTTGAACTTCAGTGATGGAGTCTCAGTGGGCGAACTTCATGAATCATTACCTGACCCTGACTTTGTCTCAGGGAGGCTCTGTATAGGTCCACATCAAGTTCAGGAGGGGGAACCAAGAGTATGAGAAGGATGCCTCCCTTCTCTGGAAGAATATGGATGACTGCCAGAAGGGAACTTCCTAAGAGGCCATCCAG
The DNA here is from genome assembly GCF_027475565.1 of Acinonyx jubatus. NCBI lineage: Eukaryota > Metazoa > Chordata > Mammalia > Carnivora > Felidae > Acinonyx > Acinonyx jubatus. The sequence goes on along the minus strand of NC_069381.1, from coordinate 94,405,013 downwards.
GTATGCCTTGTCGAGATGACTGGTGATCCACAGGGGAAGTTGTACTTTGTACGTATTTTTCCCCCCTCATCGAGGAAGGAGAGGTAGTGGCCTAAGGCTGCCATCCATCTGAGTGTCTCTGTGAGGATTTGTCTGTTCTTCTCTGGGGAGGTTGCCACTTGCTTCTGGAGGCCCTGTTCTCCACATTAAGAGAGGAAAACCCCCGAGGCCAGGTGGAAAGGCCGCCCTTGGAGTCAGTAGTGGGTGGGGGAAAGGATGTAGACAGTGAGACCAGGCACTGTGTTTGGAGCTTTCCCATTTCCGATGAACCCTGAGCGCCCTTGGCTCAGGCCTAGACAACAAGGGGGCACAGTAAGGAGGAGAAAACACAAATCAGGAAGTAATGCTTTTTTTGAAGGAGAAATTATAAATTGCAATTTAATCACATAATTACTTTGACACTCTCAAGCAAGCTAATTTCTTCCCTTGCCTCATTTCATCCACTCGGTGAGATGAATCTTAATGAATAATGTCCTATGAATATTTAATTTTTGATCAATTTGAATTTTCTCTGGCATACCTGCTGGAGACATAAATCAGCTCCTATTTTACCCAGCAGAGTGAATTTGATAGCGGTCTGGGTGGATCTCTGTCCATGGCCACAGAAGTGGCTTGCCTGAAGGTCTGGTTTGCCACCATCTCAGTATCATGATTTGGACATCCCTGATGCCTTCCCTAAGTTGGGTCCTCTATGCTGGCCCCACCAGCAGATGCCTGAAGCCAGTGATTCTCCAAGCAGACAAAGTGGCTCCACAGATGACTTCCCACAGGTGCTCCCTCTCATATCCTTATTTTCCCGGAGACTTAAAGAGCCTCCCTCCTGATACTGACTTTATCCTTCCTGGCCCCTGGGGACAAATGTTACCATTCAAGACACAGGTATCTGGAGAGGCAACATTAAGAGAAGTATCATTCTCAGCTGTTAGGGAAGGCGTCTTTCATGAGACAATACTTGATATTTGTACAGCACTTTATGGTTCGCAAAGTGACTTCACGTACATCTTTTCATGTCTTAACACATCCCCGTGTTTTACCTCTCTTTCCTAGCTGTGAGGTGAGGGAATGGGGCTGGAGAGAGCTCTTTCTTACTTTGGTCAGGAGGGTAAGTAGAAGAACTCACAGCCTGGAAGGACTCCTGAGTTGAAAACCAGGAAAATGAGTCCCAAGTGAGCTATCTATAGAAAGGAAAGTTGAGTATTTGGTACTGGGATCTGGAGGAGGAAAGAAATAGGCAAGCTGGAGGTGGGCTCGATAATGGGTCAATGACAGTGACGGTACTTTTTGAGAAAGTAATTGTTTCAAGGGGATAGATCACATGGTTAACATGTATTTTGAATGTATACCCATATCCTGAAACTTCTGTTTTCCTAAAGCTTTCCACCCAGGAAAGCAAAACATTTTAGTGCTTTAGGAAGGGCAAGAACCGCCTAGAACAAAGAAGTCATTGTTCAGCTTTAAATCTCAGAGACAACTTCCTGTTTCAGAGTCCATTAGGACCAAACACTCTTGAAAGTAAGGTTTCATAGAGAAGGAAGATAAATTTTTGAATTCATTGCCCTCCCTGATCATAGAATATGATCATAGAATTTTCTTATAAACAATAGGGTAGAGCTGGTTCAGACTCTGGTGTTATGGAAGTCACTTAGGAAGCTGAAGGGGTATGGAAGAAGAAGGGAAAGATGGAGGAGGGACAAGAGAGTCAGAATCCCAGTGTCCTCATTTCCAACTCCCCTGGGCCAAAATACTGGACGTGGTCAAAACATTCCAGGGGTATGAATGAATCAAGAACATGGCATTTAATGTCTCCAGCCTTATATTCCCCTCCACATGGCACAGGAGTTAAGGTGAAGGGAGGTGGGCATTAGATGAGACTGAAGTAGTCCTTCCGTTCTCCATGGCCTGGGCCGTTGGGCCGCAGAACTTGGAAGCTCTTATGTGCCCTGGTTGAGATGCCAAGAGAATTTGTAGTTGAGCGGAGGACTGGGGTTGGAATGAAGACTTCACGGAGCAGGGGACTTTGCAACTGGAGGAATAGGACCAAAACTGTGATCTTTAGTCACGGGTGTTAGTGTGTCTACCTGGATGACAAGTCAGTCAGGATCAGTTGTGGCCAAGCATAGGAGCCAGACCAGATGACAAGCCCAGTGGCAGAGGTTAGTTTGATCAGAGGTTAGTTCTCCTCTCTTATTACTACAAGATCAAGTAAATCCACCATCTACCCAGCTACTGTTAAGGAAGAGTCAGGGTGGTTGGAGGAGAAAATCTGAAAATCTGAAAGTCTGAAAATCTGAAAGTCTGAAGCCATCCAAAGGGATGTTTATGTCAGCGCCAGTAATTTCCAAGATGAACTCCTTCTTTCAACCCAAGTTTCTAGAACACAGAATTTGAGACAAAACTTATATGCCAAAGTTTTACTGCCCGCAGTCCCAGGGTAGCAAAAATAAGGGAAAAAAAGAAAGTGGCATGGGGAAGGAGAGAAGGCATTGCTGAGCTAGCCACAGCTTCACAAGAAATCCCTTTTGATTGTTCAGACACATGGGCCTTCTTCCAGATGGGCCACGAGAAACCACCACACCTCAAAATAGTCTGTGGATGATTTGCATTTATTTGCTATTTTTTTTTATTAAAAAATTTTTTTAACGTTTATTTATTTTTGAGACAGAGAGAGACAGGGCATGAACAGGGGAGGGGCAGAGAGAGAGGGAGACACAGAATCGGAAACAGGCTCCAGGCTCTGAGCTGTCAGCACAGAGCCCGACGCGGGGCTCGAACCCACAGACCATGAGATCAGGACCTGAGCCGAAGTCGGACGCTTAACCGAGCAAGCCACCCAGGCGCCCCCATTTATTTGCTGTTTTTAACTCTTTCCTACCTTTAAATGGTCAACATTTCCCTCTACTGCACTATGAGGTTGTGCTCTCTGGTCCCTCTAGGAAGATTCTGAAGAAGTAGGAGATCCCATGCCTATGATGCGGCCCTTTGTGGCAGTCAAAAAATATGTCCACAAATGCTTTCATACTCTCCTCAGGAAGTAGAGCCTAATTCCTCTCCATATGAGTGAGGGCTGGTCTGGGTGACTTACTTCTAGCAAATGGAATAAAGTGAAAATAACAATGTGTGATTTCAGAGAGTAGGTCATAACAGATATCGTGTCTTCCTTCTTGCTCTTAAATTACTTGCTTTGGGAGAAGCCAGCTTCCATGTTGTGAGTATATTCAAGTAGTCCATTGGAGAGGCCTACTTGGTGAGGATCTAAAGCCTCTTGCCAATAGTCACGAGAGTGAGCCATCCTGGAAGTGGATCTCCAATTTACAACATGAAACTGAAGTGCGGTGAAGCCTTCAGTACTGAAATTCCTGTCAACATCTTAACTGCCATTTCAGGAGAGACCATTGCTAGACCGACCCCCCAGCTAAGCCACTCCAGGTTCTTAACCCACAAAAACTGTGAGATAATACATATTTGTTGCTGTAAGTCCCTAGTTTTGAAGTAATTTGTTACAAAGCAGTAAGTAAAAACATGCCCTTTATCTGAGTCTCTGGAAGTGGTAAGAGGAATAAGAATCTTCATAGGTCTTATTGAATCAGACCTGGGCACTGGAGTTGCTGTGGCTCCTGCCATGGTAGGCACACTGGAGCATCTGCAGAAGCTCTCACTTTGGAGAAGGCTGAGAGTTAGGAGATGAGGCAGTGGTAGCTGTGGCTGGGACTATCTATTGAGCGTGTGGCTGGATGAAAGAGGCAAATAGGGCCAAGCAAATCTGGGGAGACCCATGTACTGGGTCTGGTCCACTGAATTCCTGTTCCTTAGTTCAACTCTTCCCACTAGGGTGGAGTCTCCAGAAGCATAGCTAAGCATGTTATGGAGAAATAAAGAAGCCACAAATGTTTGCATATCTGCACGATAGTGTGAGTAGAATGCAGACAACTATTTTTGTTAAAATAATAAATTTCTGTTGCAAAAATATTAAAACAATATGGAAAATGCACAAAAGATAAAGCAAGCATCACCCAACAACCCATGATCCAGAGAGAACACTGTTATGTAACTTAATTTTTTATACTCACTCCTTATGTTGACATTTTCCTTTGCCAATAAATATAATTATACTTATCTTTTCATCAAACATAACGGACTAGATGTTCCATGAAACTCCTCCAGGGACAGTATGCCCCAAGTGATGGAATATATATATATTTCCTCTCCCTTTAAAAATGCATAAATGTATGGCTGAGTTGGCACAAAATAAAGGGAATGTCTTAGGGATAAAAACCAAAAAACCAAAAAACCAAAAAAAACAAAAAAAAAAACCAAACCCTAAAAACCAACCCAACAAAACCAAACCCCATGAATCTAAAAGAGTGATGTATGTATACAGCTGGTCATTTTCTTAGAGATTATTTGGGGTTTAATAAGTAATATGGGTCATATACAAGACAAATGGGAGATAGAGCTCAGAGCCCAAGCAGGCTGGATTCTTACACAAAACTGGGATCCCAGAGGGTGAAAAATCCCAGTAGGTGAACTACAAAAAACACATTCCACGGAAGAAGATAGTTGATGAAGAAACTTGCTTGTCATCCTTGACTTTAATGGAAAGGAAGAAAAAACATAAAGATAAATGTTTTCTTGGAGAAACCCAAATTCATCCAAAACCCCAGGCTGAAAATTTGAAGTGTTCTGGATTGGTGAGATACCCAGGGCTTGGAAAGAACATATTTAAAAAAAACTTGGCCTCCAAGAATTCCACAGACAAAGTTTCAAGGGACATGGGCTTCATAATCAACATTCAACAAACACATGAGGAAATGAACTACCATGAAAGAGATTCAATATAAATAACAAATGCTTCGGAGACTATAATGACCTGTACTTACTCAATATGGAATATGAAATAAATATGTTTAATTTTTTTACAAAAGAAGACAGTATTGGAAGTATAATGAGGGAACAAAAGGCTATCAGAATAACCTAATCAGATGTAAAAGAGAAACAAATACTTCTAGAAAATAAAAATATCTAATCATTAAAATGAGCAACTGGATGGATGTGATAATAAATTAGACACAGCTGAAGAAAGACTTAGTGGTCTGCAAGTATTGCTGAAGAATGATCTAGAATACAATAGAAAGACAAAGAGATGAAAGAGATAGGAGATATAAAGGACAGAGTGAGGAGATACAACCTACATATAATTGAACTCCCAAAGAATGGCAGAGGGAATGGAAATGATGACTGAAAAGTTTCCAGTCTTGATGAGAGACTCTAGTCCCCATTTTTGACAAGCCTAGTGAATCCAAAACTGGATAAAGGAAAAGAAGCCCGCATTTTGTAGAAAAATAGAAGAACACTGAAGACAAAGAGAGGATCCTAAAAATAGAGAGAAAAGATAGATTACTTACAAAGCAATGAGCATTTGGCCCACAGCTTATATTTCAACACATCCACAGAAGTCAGAAGACTATGGAATAATAGCTTTGAAGTGCTAAGTGAAAATATTATGTAGAATTCTACTTTCATTAAAATGATCTCTTAAACATGAAGGCAAAATAAAGACAATTAAAAAATGTTTGAAAAATAAAAGTGATACAATTGACTCCCAAGACACACTTACTAAAGGTACTAAGATATATACCAGGAAGAAGAAAAACACTCCCTAGATGTTTGAAGTACAAGAAAGAAAGGTGACAAAAGAAAATGGTAAGTATAAATAAATATTGATTATATATAATAATCATCATCATCTAACTTGTGGGGTGAAAAATCAAGTTAGATCTAAAATCATGGACAAATTGACCACATTTAGATAGAGATCAAAAATAGGAAAAATGAGGGGCGCCTGGGTGGCTCAGTCGGTTAAGTGTCTGACTTTGGCTCAGGTTGTGATCTTGAGGTTTGTGAGTTCAAGCCCCATGTCTGGCTCTGTGCTGACTGCTCAGAGCCTGGAGCCTGCTTTGGATTCTGTGTCTCCCTCTCTCTCTGTCCCTCCCCCTGCTTGCCTCTGTCTCTCTCTGACTCAAAAATAAACGTTAGGAAATATAGGAAAAATGAAAAATTTTCTTTCTTTTTTCTTTTGAGATACATAGATGTGTGGTAAAATTATGAAGGAAAGGAAAAGAATGATTAGTACAAAATTTGGGGTAGTGGGATCGGATAGGGCATGCAGGAGATTCTGAAGTTGTAGTGAATATCCTATTTTTTTGTGGGGAGCAGTTAAGAATACCATGTATATTTATTTCAACAGACTGTTTTTTTAGTATTGTCGACACACAGTGTTACATTAGTTTCAGGTGTACAGCATGAATATTCCATTTCTTAAGATAGGTGTTGGATATTCGGCTGTGATTTTTTTTTTATTATGGGCAGTTCTCTAAAATGTTAAATATCATATGTTAAACGTTAAATTATACATAGCTTTTGGCATAATTATAAGTGATGTTGTGATGACCATTGGTCTAACATATCTCTTTTAATACACCTTAAGTAAATTTCTGGAAAGAAGATTTTTGAGGAAAAGGGTGAGTACAGTGAGTTTTCCTTGTAACTTATTGCCAATTTCTCCTCCTGTCCCCCATGCAAAAAGTTGCACCAATTTATACTTCTACCAGCAGTGTATAAAAGGGTCCATTTCCCCACACCCTAGAGTCACTGCTTTATGTGTATTTTTTCTAAAATGTACTCTTTTTTAAAACTTTATTTATTTATTTTAAGAGAGAGACAGAGAGCAAGCAGGGGAGAGCAGAGAGAGAGAGGGAAAGAGAGAATCCCAAGCAGTCTCCAAGCTATCAGCATAGAACCTGATGTGGGGCTCGATCCCTTGAGCTGTGAGATCACGACCTGAGCTGAAATCAAGAGTCGGATGCTTAACCTGAGCCACCCTAAAATGTACTCTTATCATATATGATATCATATATATCATACACTCTTATCATATATCAGCATGGGGAGCTGGGTTTATTTAACAAGATTGCAATGGGATGAACCATTTATGAAGTGGGTGGTAAACTTAATCCCATTTTACAGATAACGCATGTGAGAATCACTGGGGCTGAGAGAGACTCTTCCAGGTTCATACTGTGACCCCGTCTCTCAACTGCATGCTCAATTCAGTCATCTTTTTATTATGGCCCGCTGCCGGCAAAACTCCATTGAACCTTTGTGTTGGAAAAGTCTGATGCTTCGCATGAAAGTATTTCCTAGTCCAGTCAAGCCAGAAAAGAAGGCAGGAAGAATGTGTGCTTTGTGGGCTGCTGGTGGAGATGATGGAGTAGGGGTGGAGGAGAGAAGTTTTCAGCATTTCTATCCCCAAATCTGAAGAACACTCCTTTCCTTGGTCCTTGTTGCTCAAGCCCCTGATTAGAAGCTTTGTAGACAGAGGGCTGGAGCCCTATTTAATCAGCCCAGCGTCTGGCACATGGAAAGTGCTCACTAAATATTTGTTGGCTCCTGGATAAACTCTGGTTGATATTTTTGTCACAAAATGTGGAGGGAGACCTGTCCCTTTGGCTCGGCCAGCTTTCTTTCTCTGCATGAAGTGAGTCTGAGCCAGGGCAGGAGAAGGGACAAGTTGACCTTCAAAGGTCCCTTCCTGCTGAAAAGACAAGGATTGTCAGTAGGCAGGGCTGCAGTGAGCAGCCCCCACTGCCCCTTCCTCCAAGGTGCGTTGGCTTTAAGTGATTAGCAGGGAGATTGGCAGGCAGTAGTGGCAATGGGAGTTTAATGTTCTGGAAACCCAGTCTTTTTCCTTTTCTCCGAGGTTTTCCCTGGTGACACAGGGAAAGGTCTTGCAGCTTAACAGGCAGACAGGGATGGGGCCCGGGAGTTTTGCCATCAGAGAGTGGAATTTATCACTGTGACACCGCAAGCCCAAGCACGGCTGCATTTGTTGGGGAGGTTGGGGGCGGGTTGGGGGAGGGAACAGGTGTCCTGCCCTGGGGGTATTGTCCCTGTTAAATCACCGAGACCCTGCCATGACCCTGAGATTTGACCAGCTGTCCATCCCGTGGGCCCACTCAGCCCAAGGCAGGCCCGGATACCTTTGGCTCATGGCCTCTGGCTGTAGCAAATGGAATCACTTGGTCCTGCTGCTCTAAGCTGGTAGCTAACATCCTCTGGTGGGTCCTGTGTCCTTGTGCCTGGCTGTGATTGCAAGAGCTGACAGACCTGTGTCAATGTCCTGCTTCAGTTCTCTACGAGCTGTTTCATATCAAGGAAGCTTCTCTTCCTCTGAGCGTCCATGGCCCTCTGAAAATAGGAACAGCAATAACTACCCTTAAAAATAAAACGAAATGAAGTGGTGTATGCATCTGGCTAGCACCTACAGAGACGGGAGAGCAGAGTGGTAGAGATCACACCACTGGAACCAGATTTCCTGAGGTCAAACCTGACTCTGGCAACTTCTAGCTCTAGGAACTTGAGCAAGCACCTTAGCCTCTCTATACCTCGCTCTCCTCCCCTGTAAGATGGGGATAATAATAACAGACAGCTTAGGGGATCATGGTGATGATTAAATGAGTCATAAAATGTGAAGTTACCTCTGGCACATAGCGGCTACTGTACAAGATGTTCATTGGGATCAAGTACCTCCTCCCTCCTCCACTCCTTCCTTGCCTCCCTTCCCTCCTGCCCCTATATTGTTTGCGAGGCTATAGGATCTGATTTGGGAATTGGTTTCCTGATTTGTAACCAGTGTTGTTGGAGTCATCCTTCTTGTCTGGGGCCCAGCCCTAACTCAGTCTCACCATGGCTTTCCACTCAGGATTGGAGGCTGCCCCCAGGAACCCTGCCTAGATGGATGCTTCCAGAACCCCACCAACATCTTTATGATTCTAATCACGGTCTTTGCCCAAAGACCTCTGCTGCCTTCCCACACCTCCCCAGAGACCCAGTGCTGCCATCTCAGCCTCATGCCTTCCTGTTTCCTTTCATTCTTTCCTAGCCAGTGCTGTCCCACTCCCAGCAGGTCCCAAGGCTAAGTCCATCCAAGGGACAATGGGGTCTCCCTGGGTTGGCTTTCATCTCTGGTGGCCCGGGGTGGGCAAGGGCCAAGAACTTCCTGGTTTTCAGTCCATCGTTTCATCCAGATACTTCTCCTTGCTAAATATAGGCATCCTTTCAGGGGACCTCGTGTTTTTGCCAGGCAGCCCACCCCACTGCTGAATAGCTCTAATGAACAACCACAACAGCAGCAAATAATAATGATAACAATAATAGCAGCTGTTATTTATTGAGTGCTTCCTATATGTCAGGTTGCTATACATGTATCATCCCTATGTTTTACAGAAATCCTGGAGATCAGGCTTTATTATCTCTATTTTAGAGATGTGGAAAATGAGGCCTAGAGAGGATAAGTGATTTGCGTAAGAAGTACAGCTGGGAGGTAAACTTAGTTTGCTTACATTCAAGCTCAGTGCTCTGCCTTCTGCACCGAACTGCCGTGATGGGCTGGATCTGCCTATCTGTCTCTTTCATCTCTGGGGATGCAATGCACAATCTGTCTTTCCTCTTGCACATGTTTGCCTTTAATATATTTGAGAAAGCTGGGGCACCTGGGTGGTTAACTGTCCAACTTCGGCTCAGGTCATAATCTCAAGGTTTATGGGTTTGAGCCCCGTGTCGGGCTCTGTGCTGACAGCTCAGAGCCTGGAGCCTGCTTTGGATTCTGTCTCTCTCTCTCCCTCTCTCTCTCTCTCTTTATCTGCCCCCCCCCCCCCACTCTGTCTCTGTCTCTCTCTCTCTCTCAGAAATAAGTAAACATTAAGAAAATTTAAAAATATACATATTTGAGAAAGCTGTCATTTCATTTCTCAGTTTTGTCTTCTTTGGACTAAATATTCTCAATATTCTCAATCTCTCAATATTGTTAAATCATATGACATTGTTTCTGGGCATCTCAACATCTTGGCCTCCCTCTTCTGGACATGCTTGCTGGGTAATGTTGTCATGATGTGTTATATTCTGTGTCGCAGGCTCAGAGCTTTAGGCATTATGAATCTCTCTTGGCAGTGTATTACCATGGTTTAACAGCACAGGCTTTGCAGTGAGGCAGATCTGGGTTCAAATACTGGCTGTGTCCAATGTACCAGTGATGTGATTGTGGCAGATTACAGTTTCCAAAGGTGGTTGCCACAATATATCCCATCCACGTGTTCTTCCTGCAGTGCGACGACACTCTTTCCATTGAGTGGTGGGGTCTATGTTCTTTCCTCTTGAAACTGGACAGAGTTTTGTGACTGTCATGACCAATACAAGATGGCAGAAGTGATGCTGTGTGACCTCAGAGGCTAGGTCCTAAAAACTCATCTTGCTGTCTTTGGATTTCAGTCATATTCTCTAACTGAAGAAGCCCAGACTGACCCGAGTGGAGAAACCATATGGAGAGACTGCATGCAGGTGTTTTGGCTGATGGCCCAGTCCAAGCCTATAGCCAGCGTCGACCACTGGACACGTGCGTGTCAGGAAGAAGTCGTTGAGACGACTTTATCCCTAGCCACCATCTGACTGCAGCCTCATGAACAACCTCAAACATTACCCAGGTGAGCCTAGCTTAGATCTTAAGCTTCCCTCCATCTCCCTGAGCCTTAGTTTCTTTACCTGTGAAATGGGGACTGTGAAAGTTACCTTAAAGGATTATTATGAAAATTGAAAGACAATGGATATAAAATATTTAGCACGCGCTTGCCGCATAATAATTGTGCAACAAATAATCACTTACGATTAAAGGCATCACGGGTGAGGTAGGAAGGGGACCTGACTGAGACCTTAGAACCAGGTAGAGAGAGAAGACTGGGGAACTGAGCTTGAGGTGGGGCAACCTCTAGGGAAGAAGGGAGTCAAGTCATACGTTCCAAACGAGCAGTGAGTTGTGACAAGACATAGGGAGAATGTGCAGTGTGGGGACCAGCCCAGTGTGGGAGGCTTCCCTCCTGGGTCTGTGGCATTAAGGCTGAGGTCGAGAGGCAAGACCGTGGTCCCACCTGGAGTTGGTTGCTGGGAGGATGTGGGCAGGATGCAGAAAACTTACGCTGAATGATTAAGCAGGGTTGGGGATTGCCCCACAGCAAACTTCACAGGCAACAGGGGTTTATAGGAGCATCTCAGATATTTGAGGTCACAGCTGGTGAAGTCAATGGAGTGACAAGGTGAGGTGCCAGGGAGGATGCCTAAGTTAAATTCACGTGCACGGTGTTTTTGCAGCTCGGCCCCCCTGCTTCCGATGGCAAAGACCTCACGGGCTGAAAGGCATAGCCTGCTGGAGCAAGTGTTTGAAAGATTCAGGCAGCTCAAACTCTTCAATCTTAAAAAGCAAAACTAATCCCCACCCCCCCCCCAAAGCCCACCACCACAAAACCCCATACATCACCCCACAAAAAATACATATGTGCATTGTAGAATAATTCCATGACGTAAGAAGCAAAAAGAACAAAAGAAAAATCACCCATGTTCCTACAGCCCAGAGAAAACCTCTGTTAACATACTGATGTACTCATAACCTTCCAGGCAGTGTACAAGAATAGAGTCATACCGTGCATTCTGTTTGGTAACCTGCTTTTATCACCTAATGATGTGCCCTGGACATCTTTCCATGTTAGGAAAGACGCATCTGCAGTTCTGAGCTCTTCAAACTAGGGACGTGTAGCAGTGTGCTAGGGTTTCTACAAAGCTGCAGGAAAACCACGGTTCATCACTCTGGAGCATCAATTTTACTCAGTGGTAAGTCACTTAAAATATTATTTTTACATTAAAACAAACCCAGATACGGTATGGAAGAGAGTACAAAATTTGCATGAATGTTTAGAAGTTATGAGACTTCAAAGAATTATCCAGCTTGCCTCAGTCTTCTGTAGCAGTTTTTAGGGTAGACAGCATTAACATGTGGGGATCAGTTGAATAAGCTGAGGAAGAGGAGGGGGGAAAGAAATGTGACAATTCAGGGGCAATAGGGCACCCAAGGCCCTATCTTGAGGCACAAAGTCCCTTGTCTGATAGACAGTGACATGATCTTAAAGAGTAACGCGGGTACCTTGATGTAATGGCTTTGCCTTTACAGCCTGGGCCCGGGTGAGTGGCTTAATTCCAAGCTATGTGACCCCTGACCTCTCCCCCACCCCCTGACCTGATGGCACAGAACAGTTGAAGGCTGGGGTACATCAGGGCAGGGACAATGTGGCTGTATGTGACGCGGTACCGAGAACTAACCCAGTAACTTCAGATGTGGTCTGAACTGTGCCCCGTTCTGCTATTTCTGTCCCAGCTTTGCTATTAACAAATTAATGTGACGATAGACAATGTACTTAACCTCTCTCTGTTTCAGTTTTGTCATCTATAAACTAGTGATAAATGTAGCAGTTCATAGTGTTGTTGAGGGCATTAAAGGAGTAAAGAACAATACTTAGACTATCACTTGGGATGTAGTTAAGTGTTCAGTATATGTTAATTATTATTATTATGTAACCTATGATTGCATAAGCTTCTCATGGTAAACGTGTCCCACTCTGCTTTCAAACTGAGCTTGTGACTAATTAAAACTCTCGGGTCTTTTTCATTGGAATTGTTATCAAGCTTGTATTCTCTGTGCCGTTATTAGTTTTTAATTGCACGGCTTATTAATGTTCATTTTCTTGATTTTGGTCTATTGTTGTAGCCTGTGGTCGTTATCCAGCAACTAAGTCTTCTTTCCAAAGTGAATTGGGTTTCAGTTTCTGATGACATTTATACTTTTATCATCCCCATTTCACAGATGACAAAACCGAGGGAAGGGAATTATTACTTACCGGGTGTGTTCTTTGTGCCAAACATTGGGATAGGTACTTTGCATAGGGCATCTCAGTTAATCCCCAGAACACTCTACAGAAGTGGGATTTATTATTTATTTTACAGATGCAGAAACTGCAGCTCAGAATGGTTAAGCATATTGCCCAAGGTTACTCAGCTAGTTCAGGTTTTTCCCCTGGTTCGTCAGTGTTTTGGGTTCTCTGTAAACTTGACATGTTTCTATTCAAGCTGTTGAAGTAGATGTTTTATAGGACAAAGCCAAGGACAGAGACAAATCACTGGAGAAGTCCTTCTAGGTAGATCTATAACTCTCGAGTCAATTCCTGAATCAATGCTCTTTGTACAGGATCATTCAATCATTGCAATTGGAATCAGTTGCTGCTATTGGAAACTGAGGTCTAGAGCTTCTTCTTAAGAAGTCATAAGGAAACCTCTTTCCATCGCATCTTTAAGGGAAGGACCTCCCCCCCCCCCCCCCCCCCCCGCCACTGGCCTTGTCCTGGTAATTTCCTTATCCTCTCTTAGCTGGACTCTGGTTGCTTGTAGAGTCACATGTCCCCAGCCAATCCCAGAAAATGTTCCTTTTCAAGCTCAGTGTGAGAAGTTTTACAGAGCATCCTGGAAACCGTATCTGCCTGTGTTTACTCTTGCCGATGATTAAAGCTGACAGCTGGAACACCAGGAGTCCAGACCGTAGGCACAGGACTGCTGACGGCAGGGCAGAGAATCGATAGCAGTGATGGGACCTAAAGAAACCCAGCCCCTCCTTCCCTACTTTCATGGTGTAGACATGATAGAAGAACAGATAGGTCAAGAAAAGAGACAGAAGAACAGTTAGGCCAATTTCTCCAGGCATGGACTCTGCTCCATTTTGGATGGAAAGAAGGAGTGGTGTCATGGTGGCTGTGCCCGTGGGTTCCAGGACTGTGCCTGGGGGGCACATGAAGGCCTGGGAGCTGCAGCATGAATTGCACTTATCTCTATGCAACAGTGATGAAGAAATAGTGATGGCCCAAGCCCTGGACATCCTGATGAGCCCTCCGGTCCACATTGATTATTAAAAGTAGCATCCTGTATTTTGTCGGGCAACCCTAGGAGCTGTCTGGAATGCTGTTTCCTCGAGAAGAATGAGAGAAAGGGAGTCGGGAGAGGGTACACCTGATCCCTGCCCATGGAATGAGGATCCTAGCCGGAGTGGTCCCCAAACTCTCTTCTTCCCATCTCTGTGGCTACCCAGTGGCAGGCATAGTGCAGCGGAATGTTTGAACCTGGAATAACCTTGATCTTCGACCTCCTCCATTTGAACCTTCTGGAGGCGGGATGAGTACAGTAGCAGCCCTGTGTCTTCTCTTTTTGTCCTTCACACAGTTGCTCAAAACCCTCCCAGGTCTTCCACTCCACGTAGAAGAAAATCCAGAGTACTTGCAGGACCCTAGGGTCCTGCGTGTGTGGCCTCTGCCCCCTCCAGCCTCACCGCCCACAGCAGTCTCCATGCTGGGCTGTGAACATGCCAAGCATGTTCCTGCCTCGGGGCCTTCACACTTTCTGTTCCCTCTCTCTCATGGTCACCAGATTTAGCAACTGAGAATACAGTGTGCCCAGCTAACATTGAATTTCAGATAAGCAATGAATCATTTTTAGTACAAGTATGCCCTGTGCAATATTTGTTTATTTGAATTTCTTTTCTTTGTTAAAATTTATTTTATTTATTTTGAGAGAGAGAGAGGGAAAGAGAGAGTGCAGAGGAGGGGTGGAGAGAGAGAATCCCCAGCAGGCTCCATGCTATCACTGTACCATTAACCCATGAACCATCAGATCATGATCTGAGTCGAAAGCAAGAGTCAGATGCCTAACCGACTGAGCCACCCAGGTGACCCTGTCTGAATTTCAAAAGTAGCATCCTGTACTTTATCGGGCATCTTGTATTTTATCGGGCAACCCTAGGAGCTCTCTGGAATGCTGTTCCCTCAGATATTCACCTCCTTCAGGCCTGCTCACTTCACCAGAGGCCTTGCTTTTCTGTCCCGTGTGCAATAGCAGCCCCATCAATCTCCTCTTATTTCCTGCTTCATCTCCCTTAGAGCTCTGCCCACTTCCTGATGTGATATTGTTCATGTATTCATTTGTTTATTGACTCTGTCTCTCCCAGGCACGTGTGGGCTCCACCAAGGCAGGGATTTCATTCTTCAGTGTAGTATCTTCAGTCTCTTGGCTCAATAAGCATTAGCTGGGGCTCAATAAGCATTAGCTTAGTATCCAATGACCTCTTACCGTGGCTCTTTGCCACATGGCCCTGTGCACCTCTCTCGTCTCATTTCAGGCCACTGCCCTCCCCATGGGGCACTGTCCATGCTGACCTTCCCTTTGGTCCTCAGACTTGCCCAGTCCATTCCTGCTTTAGGCTTTGGGACTTGCTGCTGGGCCCAAGCCTTCTCTGCCATCTGTGTGACTGTCCCCTCTCCTCTTAGGACTCAGGGAGGGCTTCCCTGACCTCTGCATCCAAAGTAGCCCTCTGACTCTACACTTTCACTCCCACGATGGTTGTTTTATTTCCTTTAAAACTGTTATTGCTCTAGGAAATCGTGTTGAATGATTGGTTGGCTTTTGTCTTGCGTCTCCAGCACACAAGAATGTCAGTTCTGTGGAGACATCAGCCATGTGTCACTTATGCCCCCAGCACCTAGCCCCATGCCTGGTATATGATACGAACAATAAATATATGTTGACTGAGTGAGGGAGTGCCTTTGGGGTGGGCGATACACCCCGCCTTGCAGGCATGTTGGGGACTGTGGTGAGGGGGAGGGGGAGCCCAGGAACCATCCCGGAGAGGGTCTCCACCAGGAGGGTACTTCCCACTGCCATGGCCCCTTGTGCTTGATTAGCCCAACTGTTTGGGGGTGAGGAAGTCTAGAAAGGTAGCTCCTTGCTTCTTTCGGCCTTTGTGGCAATTAGGAGAGACCAGGTCTTTCCCACTGGAATGTATCCTTCAGGCCCAGAGAGGAGAGTGCCTCCTCCATGCTGCTTCCTTTCTACTTTGCCACTTTCTGCAAATGGTGACAAGGCCCAAAGGGACCTTGGAGGCTGCTGTGGAAGCTGGCCGCCTCGGTCCCCGAACGGTGGCGGAAGACCTGAACATCCTCCCTGGGCTGTCACATGAGAAGGAAGCCAGCTTGCTGTGTTTTCAATCACTGAACTTTGGGA
Organism: Acinonyx jubatus; assembly: GCF_027475565.1. Taxonomy (NCBI): domain Eukaryota; kingdom Metazoa; phylum Chordata; class Mammalia; order Carnivora; family Felidae; genus Acinonyx; species Acinonyx jubatus. The sequence continues at coordinate 94,388,999 of NC_069381.1, read as the reverse complement.
GTTGTTACGGAAGTGTAGCCTAGCTAATTAATACATGGCTGTATCCACTGTGTCTACTGTATGGAAAGTACTTGGTACATCTATTGTTGTTGAGCTCCCTGGTGAGGGAGATGTTTGTTCCCATAAATGGAACGAAATTGTATTAACTAACTAAGCAGAGCCAGCTGTTTTTCCTTATTTGTGTAGATAGTGCTCATGTCCACAAGGTCATCAAACTCCCTCTCTTTGGGATTAGCAGGGGACAGGCATGTGAAGCGTTGTCCTTTGAGGCACAAGCAAAAAAGAATGTGTGAGGGTCCCTACAGTTCATGAAAAGGCAGCTGCAATGGACTCTCACTCTATCTGCGTTGCCCAGAAGTCACCGCAGGAGACAGATGCCACGGTGTGGTTGGCTGCACCTATAAAAGATCCCTGTGTTGAAGTTCCAGGGACTCTTGATGGAAATTCTCAGCAAGTTCGTGCTAGATCTTCTGGGATGAACTGTCTGCTTTTTTGGCGGGTGGCTCCACTCTCAGACTGGTTTCCTGATTCCTTTGTGTTGAATGACCCTCAGAATTTCTATGGCCTGGGGCTTGGCTGCACACTCTTAACTCAGGTTCCTTTAAGAATTTTTGCCTAAGGCTTGACAATTTTCTTCATGCAAGGTCTTCATCTCCCTTTACAATGGACCTTGACCTTGTTTTCACTAATGTAGGCATGGACAAATCCTTCTCTCCGTGGTTCAACCAACAGACGTTTTTGTTTTTGTTTTTTGAAGAAATTTACTTTGACATTAAGGAAACAAGTAAATTTAAGAACACAGACTGTAACAAGTGTAGAGAGTATTGGTTTACTGGTGGGCATAACTTATAGTGTCCCAATTCATGGATGAATCACCTGACATGTATTTATTGGGCTCCTATGAGGCATTGCACTGAGCACAGAGTGTTTAAAATGAGAAGTGTGCAGTCTTTGGCCTCAAAGAGACCCTGGTATCTACAGAAAACAAATGTTTTACAATATAATGTGATAAATGCAATAATGGAGGCACAGAGCAGGGGGCATTTTCAACACAGTTAAGGAGGCCCCAAATTCCTTCCTCTACTAGGTGCTATCTAAAGAGACCTGTCCCTAAATCTTTTTCAGTTTTGGGGCACCACATTTTCTTGTTTCCTCCTTTGCCACTCATTGTAGGGAGAAACAATTACAGAAGGAATTATGTTCTCTTGTACCAAAGGCAGCCTTACACACTGGATTTTAGGGATAGTCCTATATTTATGTATTATCCTTTTAAATAAATATAATTCAGTAAATGCATAACTTCATGTGACTTAATCTGCATACCTTTATAGGGCTTTGCATATAAACAAATGTAATAAATCAGAAAAAAATTCCTTGAGTAGACTATAGCTCCCTTTCCATTTGGAAAATATGGCTGCTTCTTTAAGTGAACAACAGGTGGAAAGCGGCCGCTGCCCGGGGTTTCTGTCATTTCTGAAGAATCTCTGCCCCAAGCTAGAACTAGCAGCTTCCGAGGTGCTGGCCTTCATGTCCCCTGGGAGGAGCACCAGGCCCCCTCATTTGCCAGCATTCTTCCTACAGGAGAAGGAAGGAACTCTGGTCAACTCCAGCAGGCCCGTCTCCCTGCAGAGAACCTCACTGAAAACATCAGTCTTTGCTCTCTCGATCCAATTCTGGGCTGAGGGAAAGAACGGGGAGAAAGAGAAATGAAGGGCCCTGGGCATGGGGGACGGAGGGGAGGTGAAGGCAGGGTGACATTGCAGACAAGGTGCTTGCTGCCCCCATGTTTTTCTGTGTAAGTCCCCAGTGGGTTTGTGAAGGTCACAGAGCACAAAGAGACGGTGTTCTCTTCTGTGTTGGCATCTGGCATTATCTGTCCCTGATTCTACTGTTTGTTCTGTCTTCTAGTGACTTCCTGGAAGAAACTAGAGATGACTTGGGGGCAGGGATGATAGGGGCTCCCCAGAGTCAGGGGAAATCTCTTTATTCCTTAGGTTGGGGCGCTGAAGTAGGATCCCCTAGGAATGGATTCTCAAAATTAGCTCTCAGCTCCATGTGTGAGGATGGGAAGGAAAAAGAATTGGTGTTGTTATCCATTTCCATTTATTTATTTATTTATTTATTTATTTATTTATTTATTTATTTTTAAGTTTATTTATCGGGGCCCCTGGATGACTCAGTCGGTTGAGTGTCCGACTTCGGCTCAGGTCATGATCTCGTGTTCGTGGGTTCCGGCCCCACATCGGGCTCTGTGCTGACAGCTCAGAGACTGGAGCTTGCTTAGGATTCTGTGTCTTCCTCTCTCTCTGCCCCTCCCCTGCTTGCCCTCTGTCTCTCAAAAAAAAAAAAAAAAAAAGTTTACAAGAAGTTTATTTACTTATTTTGAAAGAGAGAAAGCACGAGTAGGGGAGGGTCAGAGAGAGAGGAGAGAATGACAATCCCAAACAGGCTCCGCACTGGCAGCGTGGGGCCAGAGGAGGGGCTTGAACTCATGAACCGTGAGGTCATGACCTGAGCTGAAGTTGGACACTTAACTGACTGAGCCACCCAGGCGCCCCTCCACTTCCATTCATTTTAGAAAAGACTCTGATAGAGACACTGGAAAGGCCCTGCGGCGCCCCTTCCCAGGGCACCCCTCCCCATCTAGTGACTCAGGTAGAAATACCTGGGTTTAGAGCACAGGATCTGGGCTTGCATTTTAGTCCTGCTGCTTAACAGCGGAGAGGCTGAACTTTTTCAGAGATTTGCTTTCCTCATTGGCAAAACGATGAGTGCAGTGAGATAATGTTTAATGGCCTCTGAATAGCAAAGTGTTGTGTAAGCAATGTCTCGTTGCACTCTAGGTAAGTAACAGTCTTGAGGACATGGGAACCCTGCCCTTTGGTCAGAGGGTGTGGGGAGATCTTCTGCAACAGAATACCTTACTGAGCCCCAGAATCTGAGATCCCAGATCTCCGAGAATCCTTTATGGAATTCTCCCTCTCTTCTATGGGGGACTTGCCCAAACATTTCATTTCCCTGTTCATGTCTGTGCACGTGCTCCTTTCTGACCTCGGTGCCTCATCCGCCTTGTCTGCTAAGATATTCCTGACTCATGGCTCAGCACGAACATTGCTTGCTCTCTGTGACTGGCTCTGAGAGCCTGAGAAAATCAATCTCTCGCTCCTCTGTGTTCCTGTAGCACTTTGTAGAGACCTCTGCTGTTGTCTGATCAAGTCTGGTTACAGTGGTTTCCTGCATTCCTGTCTTTCTCATTAGGCTGTGAGCTCTTTCAAGTCAAGGGCCATGTTTCCTGAGTCAGGGCCAAAAATGTAAACGTGCTTATTAAATGCCTTCATTGTCCCGGCTGAGTTTGAAAGGGCTCAAAGACGAGGGCTTGATCTGACGCTGGTGGTGTGGAAGGAGAAGGGGTTGGTTGGGAGTTAGTGGGAAAGAGTCATGTAGTAATACCTCTCTGGCTTTCAAATACCTGGAGGTAAGGAGAAAAGGAGGTGGCATGGGCAGCACCTGGGTTATACTTAAGACTCTGGAGCTTGCTCAGCAACATGTATCCACAGGAGGGAGATGAAGGATGGACTGGAGCTGGAAGATTTGAGTTCGGATCCTGCTCTGTCCATTTACTGACCATGGTATTGGTCGTGTCAACCATTCTGAGCCTTAGTGTCTGCTGTGCGGAAAAACACTACCTGTCTCATGGTTTTATAGCAAAGACGGTGTGCTGTTTACCAAGTCCTGTCTCCTTTCCTCCCTTGAAGTATATGGACCATGTTGACTGAGATCTGGCCCTGAGTGAGGGTGGAACCCTGCCCACGTGCAGGCTGGGCCCATAGAAACCTCCTACAGGATCTCACATACTCTCTCTTTCCTTGTCTCAGCTCTAGAACTGGAGGACTTGGAGGCTCTAGGGGATGACAGTGCCATAGAATGAAAGGAGGCTGGTTCCCCAGTGTCTATGCAAGATGGAGTTTCCCCTCCTTTCTGCCCCTGCATGCAACTGTAATGAGAACAAGAAATACTTTTATGATGTTAAAGCCACTGAAATTTTGGATCATTCATTATAGCAGTTAGCGTGCTTTTTGACAGGGTGTAAATGGATAAAAGTTCTGCAGAAACTTCGAAGTGTTATACTAATGTTACTGGCTATTATCATGGCTTTTATTCTAGAAAACCCTTTGAATGCACAGCTATGTATTTCCCCCCAGACTTTATATAGCCCTGCCTCTTCTTGAGGATGGAGAGGGGCCCAGGGGGAGACCCTTAGAAAATATCCAGTGGTCTGACTGCATGGAGGTGTGCATGCCTGGTATCAGGGGTGGAATTCCGTGCAGAGAGGGAAGTCCTGATTGACTACCATGCTCAGAGGAGCAAGCCCATCTCTAAACAGGCTCTGGGAGGAAGTAGCCAACACAGGGGGACATGATGTGAACCAGCTGTCTCGGCATCAGCTGCTTGAGGGCTGAGCACTCCAGGGCTAAAAAAGGGAGGTGAAATTGAATCCATTGTCAACAGGCTCCTGGGGACCTTGTTGACCACATGAGCCACCTAGAACCCTGTTCCTTTCATATATGGCTGCTCTCAGAGGCTGATCTTGCTTGACTCTTAACCATGGTCTTCTGACCTGGCCCAGCAGGTGCCTGATAGAAGACATGGAACAGTCTGCAGATGTTGACTCGTCCTACAATCTGGGAGGGTGTAGTGAAGTATATAATATGGATGGGTCTGGACAGTCTCCTGAACTGATCTTGCAAGAAAGTCATGAATAATCAGGGAGACATAGTCCTGACTTACATAAAGGAGAGGAAAGGAAAAGGGATAGGACTCACTTTATTGATCACCTGTCATGGGGCACATACTTTACATTACTTCTTTGAATCCTTACAACAGCTCTGAGATAGGTATTAATGTTCCCACTCTTACAGATGAAGAAACTGAGGCACAGGGAGGATCACAGAGCTAGAAATTATTAGAGCCAGCATTCGGACCCCAGTCTCTCTGACTTAGAGACTATGTCCTTGACACTGCCCCTTGCAGCCTTCGCAACAGGATACAATACAATCTTGTCCTCCAGGTCAGGCTGAGAAAAATGAGCCCCTAGTTCTGTCCTAGGATTCCTCATGGTGTTGGCCCTTCTCATTAGCATGTCTGTCTTCTGAGTTTGCGAGAAACTCTTTTCTGTGAGCATGTGAGGCCTCGGGCCAACAGATAGAGGATGCCAGGGTCAGTCAACAGGTAGAGGTTGCCGGGGGGGGGGGGGGGGAAGGAAATGGGGAGGGGGAGGGGTGGATGTTGGGGCGAAGGAAGGGGAGAAGGGGTGAGGGGAAAGGAAGAAAAGGAGGGAAGAAGAAGTTGAGAAGGCCAAACATGGAAAGGAAGGGAAGGACAAGGAGAATGAGGTAGACGTTGCCTCCCTGGAGGTTTTCGTCTTGCGTTGGCCATTCTCACTGTGGGGAGGGAGGGTGGTTGACTGCCCTGGGGGGGGAGGGGGGTGGTCTGGATGTCTTCAGTGCCTGAGAGTCTGTGAGGATTCGATACTTCTTTGGTACCTGTCTGGTTCTTAGTTTAGCTTAGCGCAGAAATTAAGAACAGTTTACACTATTTTCAGTCGAGCAATTGATCATTCCAAACCTAGCCCCACTGTGAGTCTCCTCCAGGAGCTGCACAAGCCATATGTTCCACTAGAACCTAGAAGCTGCTTCTTGGGACGTGTGCAGGGTGTTTCGAGGAGAACAGCCACCCCTTCCAGTCTGGATATGCCTGACCTGGGAGGCCGGAATGGATACTACCGCATGGTTTTCAGCCAGCCCTGCTGCGGCCATCTAGCCAGCTCCCCTGAGAGACACGAGCATGACATCATATCTGTCTTTTTCCAACTGTCATTCCGTCAATGTTTGTGTCTAACCCCAAAAGCTCTCGTCAACAGCATCACTTCTCTGATCCTGATTGGGAGGAGAAGATGCATTAAAAAGCAAGTTGCTTCTCCAGTGGCAGGTCTCTGGCTCTGGGAGGCTCTGGGCTGGGGCAGGAGCACAGCTGGAGTTCTCCTGAGCTCCCCAGGCAGCAACCTCCCTGCCAGCCTTCCTAGCGTCTTCCCATGAAGCTGAGCTGCAGGGAAGGGAGGGGGCGTGGGGGGCTCTGACTAGTGGCTGGTGGAGAAGATGCACTCTCTCTATTTGCTTCAGACTCGGAGGGAAGTAGGACTGAGCAGTGGCTGAGCCTCAGGCGGTGACCTGAAGAGGTGCTCATGTGCTGGCATTAGAGAGGGAAAAAATCTTCAGGCAGAGTTTCATTAAGCCTCCTTACACGAGAATTCACCTGTTGTGGAAAATTCAGATTCTGCATGCTGTTTTGAAGTTAATCTGTTAGAACCACTTGCTTATTTCACTTTCAAAATACCACCCCCCCTTTTTTCCTTCTTTTTGCAGAATGTAATGCCTTTAGTCCTGTTCCTAATTTTGAGCGGCTCTACTGAGTCTTTTTCACTGGCTGAATTATAACAAGACCAGTGAGGTCATAGTCGGTGGATTAATTATAGCGAGGCTGGCGAGGAAAGTCAACCTCCTTTGATAAACACGGCTTAGCGACTTTAAGTGAGCAATTTTCTACAGCAAACGTTGCAACACATGTTGTCTCCTTCAGCAAACTTTAACGGGCTCGTAATGATGCATCGACTGTCCTTAGGACTCAAACCATTCCATGTTATAGAAAACGCTCTTCGTCTTTTTCCATAAAGAGACTGAGATGGAAACTCAACTTTCTAGTGACAAGATACAGAAAAGTATGGATTTAACCTAAATTTTGCGTCTGATATGTAAACATTTTCTAACCTTTTTCATGTAAGCACAGGCCCATGCTAACCCCGGGTTTGCATCCACAGAGCACTTGTATCAATAACTTCTTTATTTAATGATTTATTCATTAGGTGCCATTTAATCAAGGCTAAATAAAAGAACTTGGGCTTATAATATATATATATATATATATATATATATACACATATACATATATATGTATGTATGCATGTATTTACATATTTATTGCTATTTGCTGAGCAAGCTACTCTGCAATAGAATAGGGTACAATTAAGAAAAAACTGGAAGGAAGAAAATTAGCGGAGTAGCTTTCTTCAGATTTGATTCTCTCCTGTGCACCACTGAAGACCCAAGTATGGAGGCCTTCCTTGCAGTGGAGAATATGGAAGTAAAGCATCCTAGAATTAGAAGGGACAGTATAGTGGTTTTTGTCTAATCCTTGTCCAGTGTGTGATTTTGTCTGACCCGTATCCATAGTGGGACTCCTTATGAGCACAGCACCCATCCTGGGGCCTGGTATATAGTGGGTGCTTAATAAATATAGAATGATTAGATGGATCAGTAAGCAACCCCTCTGGGTGAAGGCGGAGACTTCTCCCATGCTGCTTGCGTTGTCTGGGCCCCGGAGAATGTGTCTCTTCCTTCCTTTTATGCGGATCTTCTAACTGTAACTAGCTATGACTCTTGCCACTTGGTGCCCCACCTGTATCCTCTGGGCCCAGGACATCGAGTGGCAGTGGGACAACTGGGAGCAGACTGCTCCCACATCATTCTGGCTGATTGTTCTGGAGATGGAGTAGTAGCTGGATGACAGGCTGGATATACTCTGATACACCAATGTGCGTTGGTCATATCTTAGACTGAAGAGCTCAAAGTTTTTTCCCTACTATTACCTCTGTGTGTCCTTCTCATGTCCCAAGGAAAGGCAAGAAAGTTCTATTTCATTAGACCAGGAGTTGGCAGACTTTTTCTGTAAAGGACTGTATAGCAACTATTTTAAGTTTTGTGAGACAGCCACTCATTTCTGCCCCTGGAGTGCCATTGCAGTGTGAAAGCAGACATAACAGGCAAACAAATGAACGTGGTTGTGTTCCAAAAAAACTTTATTTCTAAAAACAGGCAGTGGACCAGATTTTCCCATGGGCCATATTTCACATTAGACTGTGAGGTTCATGAAGCAGGGGATGTATCTGTTTTATCTCGAGAGGGAGTATACAGTAGTAGTTACAAGAGCATGGTCTGGTGGGAAGGCAAGCTGGTGCAGCCACTCTGGGAAACAGTACGGAGGTTCCTCAAAAAACTAAAAATAGAACTACCCTATGACCCAGCAATGGCACTACTAGGCATTTATCCAAGGGATACGGGTGTGCTGTTTCGAAGGGACACATGCACCCCCGTGTTTATAGCATCACTATCAACACTAGCCAAAGTATGAAAAGAGCCCAAATGTCCATCGATGGATGAATGGATAAAGAAGATGTGGTATCTATATCTATATCTATATCTATATCTATATCTATATATCTATATCTATATCTATATCATCTATATCTATATCTATACACACACACACACACAATGGAGTATTACTCAGCAATCAAAAAGAACGAAATCTTGCCATTTGCAACTACGTGGATGGAACTGGAGGGTATTATGCTAAGCAAAATCAGTCAGTCAGAGAAAGACAAAAATCATATGACTTCACTCATATGAGGACTTTAAGAGAAAAAACAGATGAACATAAGGGAAGGGAAACAAAAATAATATGGGGGCAGGGAGGGGGACAAAACATAAGAGACCCATAAATATGGAGAACAAACTGAGGGTTCCTGGAGGGGTTGTGGGAGGGGGGATGGGCTAAATGGGTAAGAGGCACTAAGGAATCTACTCCTGAAATCATTGTTGCACTATATGCTAACTAATTTGGATGTAAATTAAAACAAAACAAAACAAAACAAAACTAGCCATCCAGATTAAAAGAAAAAAAAAAAAGAGCATGGTCTGGGATCAGACTGTCTGGGTTCAAATTCTGTTACACTAGTGACCATGAGCAAGTTGTTTAATTTCTCTGTACCTCAGTGTCCTCATCTGTAAGATGAGGATAATAACAGTGTCTACCTCATAGTTCAGTGTGAGAATTAAATGAGATAGTATATGCAAAGTGCTTAAAATAGCACCCATACATAAAAAGCATGTAATAAATGCTGTCATTCGTTGGATCTCCAATACTTATCCCAGTGCCTGGCATAATGAAGATGCTCAATACATATTTACGCCATGAGCCTGAGGCCCAGGAAAGAAAAACGTCTTGTGTGGTGTCTCAGAGCGAGGTGAGAGTGGCGTTGTGTCGTGAAGCCACATGGCTGACTTTCCAGACTTCTGTCCTGTTTTCCAGAAGCCTTCAGTGGCACGACACGTGATTCTTGTTATGAAGACGTCACATCATTTATAGTCTCACCATTCTCTCTAGGACAACTCTTTTATAGGCTCATTGCCTTTATCCTCCTAACCCTGGAAACCATCTTCCCTGAGTAGTGAGGACTAGGGAAAACCTTCAACTTCTAGCATGTCCTCTGTGTATTTATCTCCTACCTCCTTCCGTGGTCTCCACTTTTCCAGGTCTGACACAGTAGTGGAGGCAGGCAGGTGGGATGAAGTCTGGGTGATGGGGTGATGATGAGGAGCACCAAGGGGTGTGTGGTGTGGGAAGGGGGAGCCTCACCCTGTGTTGAGGGCTTGCTGCCTTCTGGATTGCCTGGACTGGGGGGATCCGGAGGGTGAAGACTCCCACTTCTGAAAGGAGATTAAGGACGAATTGCACATCCTATGACCTTGCAGGAGTTCACCAGCTTCACACCTCAGAGTAGCTGTTGATGGTCCCCACCTCCTGCCATTCTCTGTTACTGCCTTCAACACCTCACTCCTCTCCTCAGCTACTACAGCCAGAGGGAAGAAGGTGAGGTGGGTGCCCCCCACCTCCCCAGCAATAGGCTGGCATCTCCTAGTCCCAGGCAGCCTGGGGAAGCCTTAGGCAGCTGACAGACTGGGGGAGGGGGAAGCAGGGGAAGAGTCAGGGGAAGAACTTGGGTTTGCAGGGCAGTGTGATCTATTTCTAGAGACAAATATGTGTGAATGCTTCACAAGGGCTTGGGTGAGCTCATGGAGGCTGCATGTGGGCGAATGGTGCTGGGAGAAACTCTCCCAGGGAAGGCGCCCCTGTGTGAGGGGCAGAACCTAGTGCCCACCCTTAGCTCCCACAAAGGCACGGTCCCTCCATTTCTCCACTGCAGATAAGACTGCACATTCACTGGTCCCAGGCAGGGGCTCAGAGAAAGACCTTTTCCTTGCAGTTCTGGGCCCCTCCAGTGTCTGTTAACAAGGGTCCCTGCTCTCTCTTCCTTGGGGGAGCTGACCCTCCCTCCCTCCCTCCCTCCCTCTCAAAGATCACCAAAAGTGGGCCTGAAGCTGGTGAAATGCCAGGGAGCGAACCAACTCATTATAGCTGGGCCGTAAGTTTTTCCATTCTCCTGACAGCCACCTGTTTCCATAGGCAGGAAGGGCTGGTGGCCAGATGTCTTCGTATGAACTTCTCTGCAGGGTCCTAAGAGTGAGTAGTCTCTTAAACTTTGTACCCTCAATGCCCCACTGGCCTCACCCTGCTCCCAGCCCTCCTCCTCCGTAAGCCACAAAGACCCCATGCAGCTGGACCACCAGCTGAGCAGCTAGAAGGCCTTGTGGGGTGGAGGGGAGACACCACCATGGGGGCGGTGTCGCTGCAGCTTAGACAGCTCATTTGCTTTGGGTCAGAGTTACATGAGGTCAGTGTGACCAGGGGTAGACGACCTCTCCAAGCTATGGCCACCATTACTTCTTCAGTTCTTTGCCAGATCTCCAAAGAGCGAGACACTGGCAAGGAAAGAGCCTAGGGGGCTCTGAAGACTGGGACTGTGAGCTTGGGGTTTGCTTGAAAACGAAAATGACTTTACTTTGCTCCTTGGTGCCCTGACATCTTGACTATTCTTAACATCTCAGGTCTCTCTGTTCTCCCTTGCCAGCAGAACCTCTTAACATGAGGTCACTGAGCATTGTGTGGGCTTCAGAGGTCTGTGAACCCCTGAGCTGGCATGTTGTGTGTGTGCTTCTGTGTTTGTGCACTTTCCTGGGGAGAGGCCTGGAGCCTTGGTCAGATTCTCAACGGGGTCAGTGGCATTTAAAGGGGTTAAGAATCACTGGTTATCTGTCTATTGAAGCAGAAAATTGTTCTGGGGAAGATTGGCTGGGGAGTTCCTTATCTAAGGACAGAGCTTTGTCATTGGAGATGAGTGGACATAAGGGACAGGAGCCACGGGACATGTTAGAGCCATCTGGCCTGGATTCCTGGGCCTCAGGAGAACTTTCACTGTGGGGTGTTTGAGAGATCTTGTAACACTCACCTCTCCCTAAATGTTTACTAATTTTACACTTTGTCTCTTTGTTACTGAAACAAAACAGAACCAAAAAACCATAAACTGACATCAAGAGAATGAGAAAACAAGCCACAGACTGGTGGAAAAATATTTGCCAAAGACAGACTTGATAAGGACTGCTATTTAAAATATACAAAGAACTCTAGGGGCGCCTGGGTGGCTTAGTTGGTTAAGCGTTCAACTTCGGCTCAGGTCATGATCTCACAGTTTGTGAGTTCAAGCCCCACGTTTGACTCTGTGCTGACAGCTCAGAGCCTGGAGCCTGCTTTGGATTCTGTGTCTCCCTCTCTCTCTGCCCCTCCTCCCACTCATGCTCTGTCTTTCTCTGTCTCAAAAACAAATAAAACGTTAAAAAAAAAAGGAAATAATAAAATACACAAAGAACTCTTAAAACTCAACAATCAGAAAATGAACAACCTGATTAAGAAACAGGTAAAAGACATAGGAAACAAATAAGCTTATGAAAGATGCTCCACATCTCCTGTCATCAGGGAAATGCAAATTAAAACCACAATGAGATACAACTACGCACCTGGTAGAAGGGTCAGCTCGGGAATACTGACAACACCAAGTGCTGGTGAGCGTGGGGCGCAGTGGGACCTCTCACTCATTGCTGGTGGGAATGCAAAATGCTGCAGCCACTTCAGAAGATAGTTTGAAAGAACTTACAAAACTAAACATACTCTTACCATGCGATCCAGCAATCGTGCTCCTTGGTCTGTGCCCCCCAAAATTGAAAACTCATGTCCGTACAAAAACCTGCATGTGGATGTTTATAGCAGCTCTATTAACAATTGCCAAAAACTCGCAGCCAAGATGTCTTTCAGTAGGTGAATGGACACAAAAACTGCGGCACATCCAGACAAAGGAATGTTATTCAGCGCTGAAAAGAAATGAGCTATCGAGCTGTGAGAGGACACGGAGGAAACTGAAATGCACATTACTAAGTGAAAGAAGCCAATCTGAAAAGGCTGCGTACTGTATGATTCCAACTATATGACATTCTGGAAAAGGCAAAGCTATGGAGACAGTGAAAAGATCAGTGGTTGCCGGGAGTTAGGGGAGAGGCTTTTCAAGGCTGCATACTTTCCTTAGGAATGGGGTAGATGGGTTGGCAAGCAGAGGTTCTGTACTGATCCCAGGTGGGTTGGGACCAGGGGGAGCGCTGGTGACCCCTGGGAGTCAGCAGTGGGCTGCTTCTTCACTGCAGAGGGAGAGAAGAAAGACATGAAAAGGGAGTTGGCTCAGGACAGAGCTGTGTACTAAGGTTGCAAAGACTAACAGAGGGTCCTCAGAATAACATCAGGGCGTCTTCTGGCAGTCGAGTGCTTTCTGCACGGCAGGTGCTCTGCTAAGTGCTGTACAGATATCGCTTACCCAGTCTTTACAACAACCTTTTGGTAGGGCCGTTATGAAAAATATTCAAAAACTAATATGACATGGGCATTGCCCAAACAGAATGGAAGAAGCTGGAACAGGAGCCTGGAGGCCCCTGTGTGCTAAGTGCTGACCCTGTGGTTGCCGGACTGGGCAGAGGTCTGGGCAGTCCTGGGAAGGGGCGAAGATCATGGTGGGGAGAAAGTTGGGACAGAGGTGGGGGAGGCTTGATCAGGGGCTCTCAAACTTTAGTCTGCCTTAGAATCACCTGGAAGTCTTATTATTATTATTATTATTATTATTATTATTATTAGGTAAGTTTATTTATTCTCAGAGAGAGAGAGAGGAAGAGGGGGTGGGGGAGGGGCAGAGAGAGAGAGAAAGAAAGAGTCCCACGCAGGCTCTGCACAACAGCGTAGAGCCAGATGCGGAGCTGGAACTCATGAATCATGAGATCATGACCTGAGTCAAACCAAGAGTTGGACGTTTAACCGACTGAGCCGCCCAGGTGTCCCTCACCTGGAAGGCTTGTTAAAACAGATTACCAGACCCCATCTCTGGAGTTCCTGATTCAGTAGGTCTGCGGTGGAGCCCAGGAACCTGCATTCTAACAAGTGCCCAGGCAATGCTGATGCTGCTGGTATAGAAACCACCCTTTGAGAACTACTCCTCTTTACTAAGTATTTCAATATTTTACTGACTGGCACAGCCGGAGTTGACTATCAGGCTTGGGAGTAAGAATCACTTACACTTCCATTTTACAGATAGACAAACAGAGGCTTAGAGGTGTGATGTAACTTGCTGTAGATCGTACACCCAGTGGATGATGCAGGCAGCCCCAAATCCACTCTCTCCCCAACTTTCCAGGCTCCCAGTGTCATTGGGGCCAGGAGAGGGCCGAGGCCGACCACCTCTGGGAAAGACCCTGGCCTTTGACAGGCTGGAGGTGAAGTCTGAGTCTTGCTAGAGCCTTGCCCACTCTCGCTGGGGCCTGGGAATGCTCCCCATTCCTGAGCCCTGAGCGGCTTGGTGCTTGCTTTCCCAGACCCGCACCCTCCCAAGCAGCAGCTGTGAAGTTGACGAATTGCACTAAACTGTGATGCCTCCTTGGGAGCCTGTTCCAGGATGTGCTGTGATGGCTTCCTGAGAAGGCGACAGGCACGTGGTCTGCAAACGAGAGCCGCCCGCTCCCTCGCTCAGCACAGCAGCTGCTCAGAGACAGCGTGGGCCCAGGGTGGCTTGCTGGGGGAGCCTATTAAGAGCCACAACACTGTGAAAAGCACAGCAGAAACACTCCATTAAATCTGGTGGGGGGCCTGCTTAACAATGGGACCTGCCCCAGGAGTCCTAGCTCTGCTCCAGCTGCCTCAGTCTCCAGCCTGGCTCTCCCTTTCTCCGCCCCTGCAGTCTCTTCCCAAAGGAGCTTTGGACTCAGAGAGTCTGGCTGGAGCTGGCAGGAGCGTGGCTGGGAGGCTGCGGTGAGAGCCCAGGCGGGGAGCAAACCCAAGGGAGATGTTCTCTACATTGCCTTTGGGGGGAATGGGCCCGCTGTTTGGTATGCGTCATGATGCTGATGAAGGTACAGGATGTTTTGAGCAAGATAGGCCTCTGCTCTAGACCCTGCACTTCAGAGGGTCCCACTCTGGCCCTCTTCCAGCCATAACCCTCCCCAAAGGGCAAGGTATCCTTGGGGCCAAGAGAATATGCCCATCCAAGGCCTGTGACCCCCTCTCTACCCCATAATTCAGGTAACCAGGAACTTGCAATTCCCTGCTCAAATGGCCCTAAGCTGGTCCTAGTGTCTGTGTAGGCATCCATCCCAGCACACCCTTTAAAGATGGCCTGTGTCACTGGGGGGTGTGGACAGAGCTTAGACATGCGGGCTGGAAGTACACATGTGTGTGCAGGGTCCCTGAAGAGTGAGACAGAACCCAGGGTGGGAAGAGGTGGGGATCAGGCTGGGGGCTAGAAGTCATCTCTCCCCACAGCTCTGTGTGCCAGAGCAGAGCTCCAAGGAGATTGAGAATTTAAATGGAAACCTTCCAGGCTTATGACGGTGCATTTGTCAAGGGTAGAGTATGTTTTCTATCTCACAGTTTGTTAGCTCGATTTATAACATTGAACTGTCTTGCTCTTGGCTCTGTAAGTGTTAGGGATGGGCCCAAGTGAAGGTGGCGGTGGGAGCAGGCTCCCAAGGCATCCCTGAAGCAGGTCAAGTGTGTGCTTTCAGCACACACAGTGACACAGTGTCAGTGAAGGGGGCAGAACTGGGTAACCTGCCAAGCCCCCGGGGGACACTCATTGTCTTCCGGGATGAGAATGATGGAGACAAGGCTGCTGACTAGCTGGTAGGAGCCCTGTGAAGGGCTGCTTAGATGACCCCTACTCCTGACCTTTGACTATCACCTTGACCTCACCTTTGACCCACTGTTCTCCTCCCTTATCATCTGGTGCTTTTGTCTCTTGCCGCCCACTTGTGCCCCAACAGACGCACCATGAAGTTGCACAGCGACTCTCAGGAGGGAGCAGGCCACCATCCTGGGGGTCCCCTGCCATGATGGAGAGCTCTATCCAGCTTGACAGGGTTAATACTGATGCTGCTGGAGGGTTTATTTGGGAGGGGAGGTAGACAGGAGAATCCACATCTGTGATTTCCAAATGGGCTCGATATTGGCAGACAGTGGGAGGAGAAGAGGGAGTGTGAGAAGTCCCTTCCCACATTTATCAGAGACCAAACATTCCTGAGGCACCTGCATGGCTCAGTCGGTTAAGCATCTGACCTTAGATCAGGTTGTAATCTCGTGGTTCATAAGTTTGAGCCCCACATTGCGCTCTCTGCTGTCAGAGCAGAGCCCAATTCGGACCCTCTGTCCCCCTTTCTCTCTGCCTCTCCCCTGCTCGTGCTCTTTCTCCGTCTCTCTCTCAAAAATAAATAAGCATTAAAAAAAAAAAAAGAAACCAAACATTCCTTTGGAGGACTTTCTTGGACCCTAGTCTCTCTCTGTGTCTTTACCATCTTTCTCTCTATTGATCTGTCTCTGTATCCGTATCATCTCTCTCTCTATTTCTCTCTCTCTTTCTTTTGAACCAAATGTGGGGTTTTAACATGCTCATTGACTGCCTACTATATTCTAGGCTTTATGCCATGTGATTGCCTTATTTAATCCTCAGGAGAACCCTGTGAAGTATTATCCCCATTTTATCAATGGGGAAAACTGAGACTCTCCGAGGTGATAGAACCAGCCTAAGATCATATAGCTCAGAAATGGTAGAGTTGGGCCCTAAGTCCGTATTACCTGACTTGCGGTTTTATGCTTTTGTGCTGTTTCCACTGAGGGAAGATTATCCTTAGGTGCTTTTTTTTTTTTTTTTTTTTCCAATCAGGAAAGAGAAATACTGCCTCCAGTGTTTGCTTATCTCTCTCCAGCAGCATTCCCAGGGGTCCTGGTCCCAGCTCTGAGGAGCGCAGCGGGGGCCAGGCACCGTCTCTTGCCACGCCGCCTGCAGACCCGGCCCATCTGCTCACAGAGCGCCTCGCCACCCGCCACCCGCGCTGCTGTCTGCTGCTGTCTGGGTGTGCCCGGCCGTCAGACTGCATAGGCTGGCTTCGACAAAGTGACAGAAGCTGTAAAAACAGCTGTTTGACATTCCCTGCTGCTTTTTAAAACCAAACAACAACCAACAAAGAGGTTGAATGAAATGCAGAAAATACCCTTGTTTTCATGTGGATGAGGATATTTTTACTCAGAGAACATTTATTTTCCTTCTGCCTTGCTCTATTCCCTATTTACCTACCCACTCATTTCCCTCCCTCCCTGCCTCTCTCTCCCCTTTCCTTCCTCCCTCCCTCCTTCCTCCCTCTCTTCCTTCTTCCCTTCCTTCCTTCCTTCCTTCCTTCCTTCCTTCCTTCCTTCCTTCCCTCCTTCCTCCCTTCCTTCCCTCCTTCCTTCCCTCTTCCTTCCTTCCTCCTTCCTTCCTTCCTTCCTTCCTTCCTTCCTTCCTTCCTTCCTTCCTTCCTTCCTTCCATTAAAAAAAACCTAACTGCTTTTGTTTGTGTCTTTTTTTCCACCTAAATTTTCTTCTCTCCAAGGACGCTCTTCAACTATTTCTCTTTGTTCCTCACTTTTCACATCTTCTGTGATTTGTATATTAATCCATCTCTCTAGCTTTGGTACATCGCATCCCACATGTACAGTTTTATGAATTCCAGTGCTCGTTTTACTATATCCGAGGTGTCTTTGGTTAACCCAAGGTGAAGGTTGGGGAGTTCTAAAACAAAATGAAACCACTCCTTTCCCCCAACCATCATGTAATGTAGATAAATAAAAGTATGCATAAAAGCACAGGGTGTCTGGCAGCAACTGATGGTGCCCTTTGGCCACTTCTATCACCTCCACCTGCAGGAAGCCAGAGAGTTGTTTTCATTTTTATTTTTATTATTTTTTAAAAATTGTTGCTTAATTTATTTTTTAATTTACATTCAAGTTAGTTAGCATATAGTGCAACAATGATTTCAGGAGTAGATTCCTTGGTGCCCCTTACCCATTTAGCCCATTCCCTCTCCCACAACCCCTCCAGCAACCCTCTGTTTGTTCTCTATATTTAAGAGTCTCTTCTGTTTTGTCCCCCTCCCTGTTTTTATATTATTTTTACTTCCCTTCCCGTATGTTCATCTGTTTTGTATCTTAAATTCCACATGAGTGAAATCATATGATATTTGTCTTTCTCTGACTGACTAATTTTGCTTAGCATAATATCCTCCAGTTTCATCCACGTTGTTGCAAATGGCAAGATTTCATTCTTTTTGATTGCCGAGTAATACTCCATTGTGTGTGTGTGTGTGTGTGTGTGTGTGTGTGTGTGTGTGTATACCACATATTCTTTATCCATTCATCCATCGATGGATGGACATTTGGGCTCCTTCCATACTTTGGCTATTGTCGGTAGTGCTTCTATAAACATTGGGGTGCATGTGCCCCTTCGAAACAGCACAACTGTATCCCTTGGATAAATATCTAGTAGTGCAATTGCTGGGTTGTAGGGTAGTTCTATTTTTAATTTTTTGAGGAACCTCCATACTATTTTCCAGAGTGGCTTCACCAGTTTGCATTCCCACCAACAATGCAAAAGAGATCCTCTCTCTCCTCATCCTCACCAACATCTGTTGTTGCCTGAGTTGTTAATGTTAGCCATTCTGACAGGTGTGAGGTGATATCTCATTGTGGTTTTGATTTGTATTTCCTTGATGATGAGTGATGTTGAGCATTTTTTCATGCGTCAGTTGGCCATCTGGATGGAGAAGGGTCTTTCTTCCTTGGAGAAGTGTCTGTTCATGTCTTTTGCTCATTTCTTCACTGGATCATTTGTTTTTTGGGTGTTGAGTTTGAGAAATTCTTTATAGATTTTGGATATGAACCCTTTATCTGATACGTCGTTTGCAAATATCTTCTTCCATTCTGTCGGTTGCCTTTAGTTTTGCTGATTGTTTCCTTCGTTGTGCAGAAGCTT
The DNA here is from genome assembly GCF_027475565.1 of Acinonyx jubatus. Taxonomy (NCBI): domain Eukaryota; kingdom Metazoa; phylum Chordata; class Mammalia; order Carnivora; family Felidae; genus Acinonyx; species Acinonyx jubatus. The sequence goes on along the minus strand of NC_069381.1, from coordinate 94,370,839 downwards.
TTTATTTTGATGAGGCCCCAGTAGTTCATTTTTTGCTTTTGTTTCCCTTGCCTCCAGAGACATGTTGAGTAAGAAGTTGCTGCAGCCAAGGTCAAAGAGGTTTTTGCCTGCTTTCTCCTGGAAGATTTTGATGGCTTCCTGTCTTACATTTAGGTCTTTCATCCATTTTGAGTTGATTTTTGTGTATGGTGTAGGAAAGTGGCCCAGGTTCATTTTTCTGCATGTCACTGTCCAGTTTTCCCAGCACCACTTGCTGAAGTAACTGTCTTTATTCCATTGGATATTCTTTCCTGCTTTGTCAAAGGTTAGTTGGCCATACATTTGTGGGTCCATTTCTGGGTTCTCTATTCTGTTCCACTGATCTGAGCATCTGTTCTTATGCCAGTACCATGCTGTCTTGATGATTACAGTTTTTTTTTTTAATGTTTATTTATTTTTGAGACAGAGAGAGACAGAGCATGAACGGGGGAGGGTCAGAGAGAGGGAGACACAGAATCCGAAACAGGTTCCAGGCTCTGAGCTGTCGGCACAGAGCCTGACGCGGGGCTCGAACTCACGGACTGCGAGATCATGACCCGAGCCGAAGTCGGCCGCTTAACCGACTGAGCCACCCAGGTGCCCCGATGATTACAGTTTTGTAATACAGCTTGAACTCTGGGATTGTGATACAACTACTTTGGTTTTCTTTTTCAAGATTGCTTTGGCTATTTGGGTTCCATACAAATTTTAAGATTTTTTGTTCTAGTTCCGTGAAGAATGATGGTGTTATTTTTAGGGATTGCATTGAATATGGAGATTGCTTTGGGTAGTACTGACATTTTAACAATATTTGTTCTTCCTATCCAGGTGCATGGAATATTTTTCCATTATTTTGTGTCTTCTTCAATTTCTTTCATAAGCTTTCTATAGTTTTCAGTGTATAGATTTTTCACCTCTTTAGTTAGATTTATTCCTAGGTATTTTATGGATTTTGGTGCAATTTTAAATGGGATCGATTCCTTGATTTCTCTTTCTGTTGTTTCATTGTTGGTGTATAGGAATGCAACCGATTTCTGTGCATTGATTTTATATCCTGCCACTTTGCTGAATTCATGGATCAGTTCTAGCAGTTTTTTGGTGGAATCTTTTGGGTTTTCCATATAGAGTATCATGTCATCAGCAAAGAGTGAAAATTTGACCTCCTCCTGGCCGATTTGGATGCCTTTTATTTCTTTGTGCTGTCTGATTGCTGAGGCTAAGACTTCCAATACTATGTTGAATAACAGTGGTGAGAGTGGACATCCATTTCTTGTCCCTGACCTTGGAGGGAAATCTCTCAGTTTTTCCTCATTGAGGATGGTATTAGTGTTGGGTCTTTCATACATGGCTTTTATGATCTTGAGGTATGATCCTTCTATCCCTACTTTCTCAAGAGTTTTTATCAAGAAAGAATGCTGTATTTTGTCAAATGCTTTCTCTGCATCTATTGAGCGGATCATGTGGTTCTTGTCCTTTCTTTTATTGGTGTGATGTATCACATTGATTGTTTTGCAGATATTGAACCAACCCTGCATCCCGGGTATAAATCCCACTTGGTCGTGGTGAATAATTTTTTTAATGTATTGTTGGATATGGTTGGCTAATACCTTGTTGAGGATTTTTTCATCTATCATGGAAATTTTTGCATTCATCATGGAAATTGGTCTATAGTTCTTTTTAGTGGGGTCTCTGTCTGGTTTTGAATCAAGGTAATGCTAGCTTCATAGAAAGAGTTTGGAAGTTTTCCTTCCATTTCTATTCTTTGGAACAGCTTCAAGACAATAGGTGTTAACTCTTCCTTAAATGTTTGGTAAAATTCCCCTGGAAAGCCATCTGGCCCTGGACTCTTGTTTTTTGGCAGATTTTTTATTACTAATTCGATTTCTTTACTGGTGATGGGTCTGTTCAAATTTTCTATTCATTCCTGTTTCAGTTTTGGTAGTTTCTATGTTTCTAGGAATTTGTCCATTTCTTCCAGATTACCCATTTTATTATCATATAATTGCTCATAATATTCTCTTATTGTTTGTATTTCTGCTGTGTTGGTTGTGACCTCTCCTCTTTCATTCTTGATTTTATTTATTTGGGTCCTTTCCTTTTTCTTTTTGATCAAACTGGCTAGTGGTTTATAAATTTTGTTAATTCTGTCAAAGAACCAGCTTCTGGTTTCATCGATCTGTTCTACTGTTTTTTGTTTTTTGTTTTTTTTTTTTAGCATTGATTTCTGCTCTAATCTTTATTATTTCCTGTCTTCTGCTGGTTTTGGGTTTTATTTGCTGTTCTTTTTCCAGATCTTTAAGGTGTAAGGTTAGGTTGTGTATCTGAGACCTTTCTTCCTTCTGTAGGAAGGCCTGAATTGCAATATACTTCCCTCTTATCGCCACCTTTGCTGTGTCCCAGAGGTTTGGGGCTGTGGTGTTATCATTTTCACTAGCTTCCATGTACTTTTTAATTTCCTCTTTAACTTCTTGGTTAGCACATCCATTCTTTAGAAGGATGTTCTTTAGTCTCCAGGTAATTGCTATCTTTCCAAATTTTTTCTGGTGGTTGATTTTGAGTTTCATAGTGTTGTGGTCTGAAAATATGTACGGTATGATCTCTATCTTTTTGTACTTGTTGAGGCCTGATTTGTGTCCCAGTATGTGATCTACTCTGGAGAACGTTCCATGTGCACTGGAGAAGAATGTGTATTCTGCTGCTTTAGGATGAAATGTTCTGAAGATATCTGTTAAGTCCATCTGGCCCAGTGTGTCATTCAAAGCCATTGTTTCCTTGTTGATTTTCTGTTTAGTTGATCTGTCCATTGTTGTAAGTGGGGTGTTGAAGTCCCCTATTTTTATGGTATTATTATCAATGAGTTTCTTTATGTTTGTGATTAATTGACTTATATATTTGGGTGCTGCCACATTTGGAGCATAAGTGTTTACAATTGTTAGGTCTTCTTGGTGGATAGACCCCTTAAGTATGATATAATGCCCTTCTTCATCTCTTGTTACAGTCTTTATTTTGAAGTCTAGATTTTCTGATGTAAGTATGGCTACTCCAGCTTTCTTTTGTTGACCATTAGCATGATAGATGGTTCTCCATCCCCTTGCTTTAAATCTGAAGGTGTCTTTAGGTCTCAAGTGGGTCTCTTGTAAACAGCATATAGATGGATCTTGTTTTCTTACCCATTCTGTTACCCTGTGTCTTTTGATTGGAGCATTTAGTCCATTGACATTTAGAATGAGTACTGAAAGATATGAGTTTATTGCCATTATGTTTCTTGTAGAGTTGGAGTTTCTGGTGGTGTTCTCTGGTCCTTTCTAGTCTTCGTTGCTTTTTTTCCTGTCTTTTCTCCCCTCAGAGAGTCCCCCTTAAAATTTCTTGCAAAGCTTGTTAGTGGTCATGAACTCCTTTAATTTTTGTTTGTCTGGGAAACTTTGAATCTCTCCTTCTATTTTGAATGACAGCCTTGCTGGATAAAGAATTCTTGGCTGCATATTTTTCTGATTCAGCACATTGAATATATCCTGCCACTCCTTTCTGGCCTGCCAAGTTTCTGTAGATAGGTCTGCTGCAAACCTGATGTATCTTCCCTTGTAGGTTAAGGACTTTTTTTCCCTTGCTGCTTTCATGATTCTTTCCGTGCCTGATTATTTTGTGAATTTGACTATGATATGCCTTGTTGATGGTCGGTTTTTTGTTGAATCTAATGGGAGTCCTTTGTGCTTCCTGGATTTTGATGTCTGTGTCTTTCCCCAGGTTTGGAAAGTTTTCTGCTATGATTTGCTCACATAACCCTTCTACCCCTTTTTCTCTCTCTTCCTCTTCTGGGACCCCTATGATTCTGATGTTGTTCCTTTTTAACGAGTCACTGATTTCTCTAATTCTTTTGCTCTTCTAATTCTCTGCTCTTTTGCTTTAGTCTCCCTCTTTGTTTTTGCTTCATTATGCTCCATAAGTTTATCCTCTATATTGCTGATTTGCAGTTCTGCCTGATCCATCCTTGCTGCCATGGTATGCATTTGAGATTACAGCTCAGTTATAGCATTTTTTATTTCATCCTGACTAGTTTTTACTTCTTTTATCTCCGCAGAGAGGGATTCTAACCTATTTTTGACCCCAGCTAGTATTCTTATTATCGTGATTCTAAATTCTGATTCAGACATCTTGATTGTTTCTGTGTTGGTTAAGTCCCTGGCTGTCGTTTCTTCCTTCTCTTTTTGGGGGATGAATTCCTCCATTTCATCATTTTGAAGCCTGAAGCCTGCTTTGGACTCTGTGTCCCTCTCTTGCTCTGCTCCTCCCCTGCTCATACTCTCTTTCTCTCTCTCAAGAATAAATAAAACATAAAAAATTTAAAAAAATACAAACAACACACACACACACACACACACAAACCAAATAAATGATGCAGATTCTAGGTGTGTTTTGCTCTGGTTATTGAAAAGAGCTTGATAGATTAGAGAAAAAGGGGAAAAAAGGAAAACGTTTGAAAATTTGAGAAAATGAATACAATGAAATAGAATAAAATGAAATGATGGAAGTAAAATCGAATTTGAAAATCTTGCAAAAAAGTAAAATATATAGTAGAAAAAGTAAAGAATAATATTTTGATAAAAATTGAAAATAAAAATAGATTTTTTCTCTTTCTGTATTCAAGAAAAAGAAAAGAAACAAAAAAGGGGAAAGAAAAAAAGAAAATTGAATACATGCACCAGCAAACAGACTGAAATACGATTGAAATTACATTGGTTTCCCCTGGAGGTCAAACTATGAAGCACTTTATAGCCTGTACACTAAGCAGGCGGAGAGAGATTTGTGGTGTTACTGAGGGGCCAGTTTGGCCTATTTGGGCGGGGCTTAGTGTAATGGCCCCATTCTCCACTAGATGGCGCTGCTTAGCTTACTGGGGTGGAATGTTGTGGAGCTTGTAGGTGTGTATGCGCATGCGCAGGAGGGGTGAAAATGGTGTCGCCTAACTACCCAGTATTTGTACTCTGCTCTCCCCGAGCAGCAATCACGCACCTGTCCTTTGTCTCTGGCTTCCGTCTACTCCTGCTTTTACACTGTCCGTGACCAAGCCGTCAGGTTGCCAGGCGGCACCTCCCTCCTGAGTTTTATCTCAGATGCAGCTGTGTTTCCCAACCCCTCGCTTCTGAGGTACCACAGCTTTGACCTGCTCAGGTCCTCTACGGGAGGGTCTCACCCAGCAGTGGCCGGGTGCCGGCTTCACTCGGAGATGTTCGAGGGACTGTGCTGCTGCCGGTGCCCAGGGACTGCGGCCGGGTGCCAGCCCGCCCCAGAAAAAGTTCACACAATTGTGTGGCAGCAGCATTTCAGGGATTATGGAAAATCACAACACACATCTGGCACCAGGCTTCCCCCTTAACGACCTTGTTCCAGCACCAGCGAATGTGGCCGTTCTCTGGGGTCTGCTGGGACCGGGGGCCACACAGCCTCTACCGAATGTTCTTCCATCAGGGGAACCGATTCTCCCCGTGTGGCCCAAGAACTTCCTGGACCCCACTCTGCTCCTGTGGATTCGCCCTTCCTACCAGAGCACCTCCAGGTATCGAACTGCGGAATTTCAGACTCCGCGCTCCCCATTTGTAGAGTCTTAATGGAATTTAAACCCTCTCCTTTCTCCCTTTTTAGTTCAGTCCCTGCAGCTGTTTCCACTTTTCCACTTTCTCTCCAGCTGCTTTTGGGGGAGGGTGCTTTCTCTGCGCCGCATACCTGCTGAGTTCTGTGGTTCAGGTTGTGCAGATTGTTGTGTTAATCCTCAAATCAGTTTTCTAGGTGTGCAGGATGGTTTAGGGTTGGTCTGGTTGTATTTCATGGATGTGAGATGCAAAAAAAAAAAAAAAAAACAAAAAACCTTCCATGCTTCCCCCATCTTGGCTCCTCCAGAGATGTTGAGTTGTTTTCATTTTTAGATTTTAACTTTGGGATTGTGGCCCCGTTCTCCACCGTGGCTCCCTCATGGTTCAAATGCACCGTCCTGTCCAACCAGCTGGTCTTCGCACAAACTCTTTCCTTCCAGTGAGAGGAGTTCCAGATTTCTAGGTGTATGCAGATAGAAATAGGTAAACCAGGGGCACCTGGGTGGCTCAGTAGGTTAAGTGTCTGACTTCAGCTCAGGTTTGATCTCACGGTTTGTGGGTTCAAGCCCACACTGGGCTCTGTACTGACATCTTGGAGCCTGGAGCCTGCTTCAGATTCTGTGTCTCCCTCTCTCTCTGTCCCTTCCCCACTTGTACTTTCTCTCTCTCTCAAAAATAAACATTAAAAAATAAAAAAATAAAAAGAAATAGGTAAACCACAAGGACTCGGCTGAGTCATTAAATGTAGCTTGACCACGTTTAACGTGCAAGATGGACTTTTATACCCCGTGGCCAACTTCGATCCTTGAGTCACTGGGTCCTTCTTCTGGATACCAGGTCCTTATTTATAAGCAGGTTATCTGCCCTTCTAGAGTCCATTTAGGTCCTCTTGAACATTTTCTCCTGTGTCTGTGGTCTCTGTTAAATTCCACCAAGGCCCTGTCCCCTAGCCCCTATCTCCCTCATCATTCCCTTTTTTCTTAGACTCTCTCACACAGAGCTATTTCCTTCAATTGTTGTTTTCCTGGTTGCCCATTGCAATGTGTTCTCTATGCTTCCTCATCCATTGTTCTAGATTTCCTTTCTAAGAAATTTCCTTTCTCTTTCTCCTTTTTTACTTCCCTCTGTCTTATCCATCAAGCCCCCCATGATTCATCTCAGAATTGGCATTCTAGAGTTGCATATGTGTCATCATCGTGTGCATAAGATGGCTTTGGGTCAGCAACGGAGAATAGATACCCAGACTGTTGTCTGAAAGGGAGGTCAAAGACTCCTGGTGGGCATGTGTCCTAGGCTTTACTCTGTGGGGGGCGGGGCATCCCTAGGAGGTGGAGAGGGCATCAGGGGTCTCTAAACTGGCCAATGGCAGAGGCCCAGTTACCCAGGTTTAGGGGTGGGACTGTATATACCCTCTATTGAACCCAGAAATGTGATTAACCCTACATCCATCATGCTGGGTTTTGCTGACTTCTATTCCTGGAGACGGTCCTGTCGGGAGATGGGGGGTGGGGGAGGGGGGCAGAACTGTAACCAAAGTGGGATTGGAGACCTGTGGCTTTTTCTTTAGCTTTATCACCTTTCCAATTTCAGCCAAGAATGTGTCTTGATTCCAAAACACACTCCGCAACAATGTGTTAGGTCTATTCTGGTTTCTGCATTGATTCACAATGAATAAAAATTAAGTTGGTACTCAATTTTATGGACTCTTGTAAAAAAAAAATTCCTCCTCTTTGAGCTTTAACTAGATAGTGCCTGTGGGGGCCAAAGGCAACTTGTAATTAACATCTTAACTACTGCAGAGAGAGGAAACCTGATAATTGCCTAGCACCCCCACGTTGTAGCCTTCCCTTACCCTGCAACATGTCTCCAAGTTCCATCCTTTAGCACTCCCTTCAAGACTCATTTTCATTATAGAGCCTCTCCTGGCCATCAAGCCCTCACAAGTCTGACCTCCCAGCTGTATGCCAAAATACACGCCCCCCTCCCCCCCCCCCCCTTCGTTCCCATCCAGGGTTACCCAGTGTTAGTGATAACATTTCCATGGATATGCTTTCTTGTTACTAGGTTCTCCAGATAATCTGTAACTTGAAGGTAGGAAAACTATCTCAAGGGGTTCTTACCAATCATATAACTTTCCTTCTATTTTAATGGGCTCCCAAGTATGAACGAAGGAGAGAAGTGAGAGAGGTAAAGCACTAAGTAGTGGTTACTCACATCCCTTACAGGCATGGAGGGAGCTGTTGTGTGGGGGAGACAATTCCCAAGTTTTAGTGATCCTCAGACTCACCGAATAGCTCTAGAAAGTGCAGATGCCCAGTCGTGTTGCCTCAGGGTCTCCCAGGGATTCTGATGCAGACCAGGATGGAAGAACAATTTCCCCTCCCCCCCACCCCCCCAGGGCTTGCAAAACCAGCTCTAGAGACAGGAAGTGCCACAAGAATTTTTTTAAAACATCCTTTTTTTTTTTTTTTAAGAAAAAGAAGTTTCCAAATGAACATTGAAAAAAATACAAATGAAACACATTCTGATAACATAGACACAGACACACACGTACCAATAAAAATTGTAACTAACAAGAATACTCGTAAATGTCAAATGCAAAATTGGCTGTTTAATTTGAGCTGGTAGGTTTAATTCATTTGTAATTAATCCTAGGTTTATCTTCATCTCTGGCCTGTTTGCTTTTGACCTTCCTACCTGTCTCCAGCTCTTTGTTGTTTATGTAGCTTAGCTCATTAATTTGGATTTTACAGTCCCTGGGCCAGGCTTTCTCACTCTGGGTTTTCAGGACTCTGTCCTGCCTTCCACCTGCTGTCTGAGCGCCTGTCTTGACTAACCTCTCGCACAACTGCTTTAATCAGGGCATAAGAGGCAGAATTAAACATTTTAAATAGTCTCATAATTCCTTACACTTATTTAAAAATCCAAAGTATAAAGTAAACCAATACTGTATGGCTTATTCCGCCTCCCAATTGACTTAAAATATCCTTTAGATGTTGGAGACAAGATTAGAAAGCCATCCTCAGAAATGGAAAAAAAAAAAAAAAAGAGGATGAGTTTAGAATACACATAACTAACCCGCTCTGAGTTTGTCAATGTATTTGCAGTGAGTTTAGACCAATTTGAAAATCTCCTCAAGAAACAAGGATGTCTCCCACGTCTTCCCAAATTAAAATGTGATGTGAAGCAAAGTCGTGTAATTGATTGTAACATGTTTATGACGACGTTGTCAAACAGGAATTTGGGTACTGTCCTGAGTCCAGATAAAGAGGAACCCCAAATAAAACTTTTTTTCTAGTATATGCACCTGCCATCCCATTTCCTTTGTAGTCATGTTCTTAGACTAGAGAAGGGATGTACTCAAATAGAGCCTAAGTTCCAGAGCAGGACAAGATTTCTAATAGAAAATTTCAAAATTCAGATTCTTTAAAAATTTTTTTTTAACATTTATTCATTTTTGAGAGACAGAAACGGAGCATGAGTAGGAAGGGGCAGAGAGAGGGGGAGACACAGAATCCAAAGCAGGCTCCAGGTTCTGGGCCATCAGCACAGAGCCTGACATGGGGCTAGAACTCATGAACCATGAGATCATGACCTGAGCCAAAGTCAGACACCCAACCAACTAAGCCACCAGGTGCCCTTTAAAATTCAGATTCTATACTTGGCTCCTTAACCTGGCAGGGTGAGTTTTAATCGGTTGATATTTTGTCTCAGATTTCTCATTCCTTCCTAGTACTTTCTGTTCTGAGATTGGCCTTTGAAACTAGTTTCAATTTAAAAAGTCAAATTCCTAGAAACAGAGAGCGGTGTGGGGGTTGCCGGGGGGCTGGGAGGTGGGGGAAACAGGCACAGGTTGTCCAAAGTGTGTAACCTTCCAGTTAGAAGGTGGATAAGCCCAGAGGATCTAAGACACAGCACGGTGTCTACGGTTAATAATATTGTGCTGTGTACTTGAAATTTGCTGTCAGTACATCTTCAGCATTCTCCCGAGGATAAGAGAAAAAAAGGAACTATGTGAGGTGGTGGATGTGTTAATTAACTTGATGGTAGAGATCGTTTCACAATGTATACATATCAAATCATTGTGTTGCACCCTTTAAATATATTACAACTTTATTTGTTAATGGCCCCTCAGGAAAGCTGGTAGCCTCGGAGACAGAGCTTCAGCATCTCCTAAGACCTTCAGCTCCCTTTGTCCTGTCCCTCACTCACCATACAGAGACGCCCTCCTTGGAGACTCTTGACAAGAAGGCGGGGTGGGGGGTGGGGGGGGTGGGGGGGTGGTGGTGGTGGTGGTGGTGTGGTGAGCAGCTGTCACCTTCAGCTCCAGAAATGCAAACCTCTTGAGAACTGAAAATGTCCTTGGGTCCCCAGAGCAGGGTATACAAGAAGAGCCCCATTTGGGAGCAGGTGTTGGTCACGCCTCAGCCTGAACAGCCATCTATGGATCTTCTCTCTGCCACCAGTCATTAGACAGTTTACAGAGACTGAGGAACTTATATGTCTGATCAGAAAAAGAGAAGCCGAGGGGACACTGGCCAGCCAGATAATAAAATCACAGCAGGTGACATGTCTAAGGTCACACTGCTGGTAAATAGCAGAACGGGGCTTCCAACTCTGTCTGATGTTTGACCAGTTCGTTATACGACGTTCTGTGTCAGGCAGGGGAGAGAGGAGCTGACATTCAGGTTGTGACACTCCAGGAATTAGCACTCTGGATGCTGGGCTGATGTTGCTGAAACACTCCCTGTCTGGTCAGTTTGGGTCCAGGGACCAAGAAGTCCTGCTGTCACCGCTGGAGGACAACAGTGCCTGGGGCCCATCTGGCAGGACACAAGCTGGTGGCCTCATCATGTCTTCACTTCACTTTAACTTTGTACATAACAGTTGCCCCTTACGGATGTGTAATTTGATTGATGGAAACCAGGGTTCAAAACCCCAAGGACAGTGCCAAACTGTCTACAAAGGGGGGCTGATAGATGTCAGTTGGTGGAAGAGGAGGAGGTAGGCTAGGGGACTGGTCTTGAAGTTATTTTGTACGTTAAGTCCTGGCTTCACATCACATGGTCTGTCTGGGGTAGCTTGAAGGTTGATGGAGATCTGGGGAGATGAAATTTCCTCCCTCAAGCCATTCTCTGATCTGACACTTCTGTTACCCGGAAGTGGCTGTTATGAATATGGGTGTAAGCTCAACTACAACCCTGTGTGTGCACTGTGAGGGCCTACTTGTGCCTTCAACACTATAGAACAGCCAGAGTCCTGGTGCTTGCCTTCTGAGAAGCGGGTGCATGGCAAGCATGCCTGAAGTCTACCCAGCTGGAGAACCGAACAGGGGGAGCTTGGGAATCTGCGCTCTGTGATGGGAGTGTGCTTAGTGATCAAGAGTGGATAAAGTTCCATTAGAGGTAAATGTTGTCAGACAGCAGGCTGGAAAGATATATTTTAAGCTGAGAAATTACTTAATAAATTCAGACCAACACTCTGTGACATTTCCCACAAGACTTTAATGCTGTTTACAAATTCCAGAGAACACCCTGAGTCGTTTCTGGCATGGGCTTATGATTTATTTCAAAGGAAAATGGGACAGAGTGTGTGGGTTTGTGTTTAATGTGAAAAGGGATTTGGAGATGAAAAGTCAACTGGCATGAAAGATTGCAGGGCAAATGCAAAGTAGCAGAGCATGTGGGTGGCCTTGGAGCATGTAATGGGGTATTGAGAAAGGACGGGGCCTCTCACGATTCCGGCGCTAACTAAATAGTTCCATTCGCACAGGCCAATAACGCATTTAAAGAGGATGAGTTAGGAGGCAATGCTAGATCCAGGGTTTCTGAAGCACTTCAGTCCCAAAGACTTTCACATCAGGAACAGGCAGGGCTTTCCACCCCAAGGAGGGAGGCCAGTGAGAGTTCATTCTCCAGGGGAGTCAACATTGAGAGGACACACCCTTCATCTGTAGCAAGATGGACTTCAGTTAGACGAAAGGAAAGCATTCCTTAAGAATATGAGACCTTGGTCTAAGGTCACAAAAGGAGATCTGGGAGCAAAGTTGTCATGTCTGATACTCTGTTTCTTGGAAACAACGGGATGGATTAGGTGATCTTGTGGTTTGATCTCTGTGTGGTACATTGACCGCAGGGGGGTCAGGAAGGGGACATATCCCCAGTCAGCTATTGACTGCTGCATGGTCCGGAGGACAGTGGGTTCAAGAACTAGGGGATGAGGGAGGCAGCAGTGTGGGGTCAGACTGGCAGGGGAGAGGACAAAGTGAAGAAGGATCTTTTTCCCTTTCTGCCTCTCCCCTTCTCCCCAGGAAGCTCCCAGTCCCATTCATCTTGCTTGCCATGGAGTATGTGGTCTGAATGGGAAACGAGGACAGTGACATTCCCCATCTCTCTTGGAAAAAAAAAATGACATTCCATTTGGTTTTGGAAAATACACAATATTCCACTTATAAAATATTCAATCACTGTCATTAATCCTCCCGGCCGGGCTGGCCCTGCCCCACTTCTGCTTGAGCAGCAGACTTTGGCGGTAGCCACAGGCCCAGGAACCTCTCAGGTTTCCCTTGTGTGGAAAATATAATTAGAGGAGCGAGTGTCCTCTGTTCTTTTGAGTCTGAGCTCTCCAGAGTAGGGGTCTGGGTCTGCCAGGGGCCTTCAGAACAATCTCTAGGTTTAAAGGCCGAGGGCCCCAGTTGACCATTGGCCTCTGGTGACTGGGCTGAAAATGTACAGAGAAGTTCTAGGCCTTGACAAGTTAATTCCTCTTAATGCAACCCAGGGCTCCAGCTCTGAAGGTTCTAGCCCACTCTCCAAAGCTCAGCTGCCATAATAGGTTGCCAATCCTCCCGTCCCGTGCTGGCCTGGCTTTTCTTTTTTCTTCTTTTCAAAGCTTCTCTCTCTCACCTTCATCATCTCTCTCAGTCTTTTCTTTCTTTTCTTTCTTTCTTTCTTTCTTTCTTTCTTTCTTTCTTTCTTTCCTTCCTTCCTTCCTTCCTTCCTTCCTTCCTTCCTTCCTTCCTTCCTTCCTTTTCTTTCTTTCTTTCTTTCTCTCTCTCTTTCTTTCTTTCTCTCTTTCTTTCTTTCTTTCTTTCTTTCTTTCTTTCTTTCTTTCTTTCTTTCGTATGTATGTATGTATTTATTTATTATCATGGAATCCCAAAATGTCAGAGCTGGAAGGGGTTTTGGGAACCACCTAGTCTGGTCCCTTTCTTTGGCAGGGCAGGAAACTTGGGCCCAGGAAGGGAAAGTTAGCAGAGGTTTTCCCCATAGCAGCAAAGCAACAACGGCCTCGGGGCCCGTGGGCTGGGAAGTGCTATTGACCTTGCTGCTCGTGGCTAGGCTTCCTGAGGATTCTCCTGACCAGCTCACTCTCAGAGGATGAACTGAGGCCCGAAGGTGGGTGACAGGTGGCAGAGGGCCCATTCAGTTCTAGCTCCTGTGACAGTGTTTTCCGTGCAGCACTGTGATCTCAGCTAAAAGGTCTTCTTGCCCAAGCCTCATTTCCCTGCCCAGACTCTCAGCTCTGTGCGTCATGATGCTTCTGATGCTTCCCGAATTCTCTTGGCTTCAGATCTTAGGCTGTCCAAGAATACATCCTCTAGGATCTACTCCAGGATCCTGCTGTCTACCTTGGGCTGAGGGCTCTGTGCTCCTGCCCCACTCAATTCCTGGGACCACACCCTCCCCTCCCACCACCCCACTTACTCTGCCTGTCTGAGCCACCGCTCAAACTCCGCCAGAGCTCCAGATTGACTTGGATTTGGCATTTGGTGAATGTTTCTCTCAATTTTGGGGGAGGGAGCTTCAAGCTTTAAAAAGTAGGAAGAAGGGGAGGCTATTCATCTCTGGGGGAAAGCCAGCTGCCAGATGAGGATGGCACTTCAATCCACCTGACTGGCCCCTGAGCCTAAACCCTGAACCCAAGGGAAAACAATGGCAATTCTTGCTGCTGGAATGTTCCATTTGCTGCTGGAGAGACTGCCTGGCTCCTGATTGGGAGGAGTCCGTGGGTTACTGTCCTTAGCACTCAGCTATTGGCACCAGACCCCAGCCAAGTGTGGGGATGTCTCTCTAGGAGCAGGCTAGTCAGATACCCTGATGCTCAGCTTCTCCCCACCCCTGCAATTCAGGGGTGGCAGGCCTGCCAAAGACCTCCAGAGACCACCCAGCTCCAGGGATTGGGGCCAGTCCAGAATCACAGAGTTGGGGAGGTTTTAGGAGTCATCAATTCCTTCCTTCATGTCTAGGATAAGACAGGGAGGAGAGGTCACGCCCAAGTTCTGCAGTTGGTTGGTGACATAGCCAGAGCACAAATGAGGGCCCCTGCTTTCCAGGATATAAGGGGTCGTTGCCATCACCACCTCCATGGCTTTCCCAACGTCTCTGTGATGTCAAGGAGATCATTTCATTTTCCCAGGTGTGGGGAATCCTGTCCAGTGCTCCAAGACCAGACTTCTCAGCCCTACTTGGGTTGCAGTATTGCGTGGGGGTGGGGGTGCTGCAGGTTTGGACTGTCCTTGACCTGGGCTCCAGACTAGCACTGCCACCACCTTTCTGTGTTAGCTCTGTCTCTTTCTGTATTTCAGAATCTCGGCTACCACAAGGGCATGAATAAGAAGCGGACAGGTAGTCTGTGGTGGCTGGAAATTACCAAATTCTTTCAGTTATGAAAAGGAAAGCTGTATTTTGCACGCCTATAAAGTTGCTTGGGGATGAAGAAGGGAAGGGGGTGGTTTGGAGAGGAAAAGGGCCTGCCTCCAGATGCTCATGATTCGTCTGGTTCTGTTTGCCTTCTGTTCCTTTCAGCATTATGCTTCCACGATTCTAAAATGGAACATCCCGTTTCTAGCGGAGGAGCTGACTTAGTGACCCGAAACAAAAAACAAATAGTAGAAGCTGTTTGACTCTGCACTTGCACATTCCCCAGCCCAAGCTGAGGCTGGAAGAAAGTGGCCGGAATCCACAACCCACTTGGGTTTGTTCAACTGAAGGGGCCCACCTGCCTGCAGGCCTCCCTCGGGCCTGGTCAGCCAGCCCCTGGAGAGTCGCATGTAATTTTAAAACATTGCAACAGGAACAAAGCTAAAGCTAAATAAGCCAAGGGAGCCAGGCAGGACACAGCTTCTCTCCTAGCGCAAGAATCTGATTGCCTGCCCCTGGCTTTGTCCTCACACGGTGAACAGCTGCCCCTGAAAACATTCTCCCACCTCCAGGATATCCTTAAATGATGACGGGAACAGTTCACGTGATCCTGCTAACAAGGGCTTCTGGATTGATGAGATGAGGGCAGAGCCAGACCTTTTCCTTCTGGAAGCAGCCCTTGTCCTAACATTGGCTCTGGGCTTCCTGTGATGCCCGTTCATAAATGATTCAGGCCCCACTTTTTGCAGGGCATTAAAGCTCTCTCTCTCCTCTCTTCACTAGGGAGCAAAAACTGTGGCCCGATGCTGGAATTTAATACCCAGTAAAGCTTTCAGGTTCAAGAATAATAAGCCAGCACCATAAACAGCACACAAATCCCACAGCCAGCCAGCCATAGTTGCTGGCTTGGCCGGGGCACGAGGGAGGTGGAGGAGAGGGGAGAAAGTGGGGCTCTGGACCTGTTTGGGGGTTTCTTGCTCTTTTCAGGGGTGCAGTGTGTGTGTGTGGGGGGGGGGGTGGCCTTGCCAGGCTCCTGGGAAGCAGCTTTCTTAGTTCCCAGTGAGTCTAGGAACAGCTGATTTGATCACTTCTCAGCAAGGCCAGATACCTCCCCAGGGCTGGTGGCCACAAGGCCAGGCCACAGAGGAGTTTGTTATTATTCCACTGACCCCAGTTTGAGGAGGAAGCAGCGTGGGTGCTTCTGGGCCTGGATGAACACTCCCACGGCCCACAAGGAGACAAGAATCCCGTTTCCCTGGCTCCCGTGAGTCCGTAGTGTCTGCTCATTGCACGGTCTCTACAGTCTTGGCCATCCCTCTTGGCCCAGCCTGGACCCTGCACAGTCTTTCTGCGGCCCTCCAGCCCAGTTTTCTGAAGTGCAGTCATAGTAAATTTCTATAACCAGTAATAATAACGGTGAGGAGGAAGTGCCAGCAACCGTGGTAAGAGCCACCGTTCACGAAGCGCGTACTTTGGGCCAGTGCACTCTCTCCTGAATGCTCTTATGCATGAACTCAGTGTATCCTCACAGTGAACAGCCTTATGAGGTAGGTCCTAGCAGATTAGGACCTCTACCGAGGAAGTAGAGGCACTGTTCATTTTGGTTATGTCACTCATGGTATTCTTTCTTACACTGAGCTCTCTCTGAGGGAATGGGTGTGTTACACGGTGCGGACAGTGAGTATTCAAGGCCCTTGTGTTCAAGGCTCTGCTAGGCAAGGGCTGACTAACCCTCCCCGCAGCAACGGGAGGTGGTCAGTGCTTCACCATTTTTCAGTTGAGTTCAGAGAGGTTAAGTAACTTGCTGAGCGATCTCGCACCACACGGCTTATGAGTGCCACAGCTGGATGTAAAATATGGGTGTCCCATATCTTCTATAATCTGGTGGTTGAGCGCATAGTCCTGCCCCCACTTGCCAAGTGGGAGACCCAGGCCTTACCCTTCCTGCAGGTCAGTCTCATTACCTGAGAAAAGGTGGGTGGAGTTACCTGCTTCTAAAGTTGTGGTAAAGATTGAATGAGATGGGTACACGTTAGGAGCTTAGGGCAGGGTCCTTGGCACACAGCAAGCACCCAATAGGTATTGGTTTTTATTATCACGGCTCGGTGCAATGCAAGGCAGCAAATTTTTTTTTTTTTAAATTTTTTTTTTCAACGTTTTTATTTATTTTTGGGACAGAGAGAGACAGAGCATGAACGGGGAAGGGGCAGAGAGAGAGGGAGACACAGAATCGGAAACAGGCTCCAGGCTCCGAGCCATCAGCCCAGAGCCTGACGCGGGGCTCGAACTCACGGACCGCGAGATCGTGACCTGGCTGAGGTCGGACGCTTAACCGACTGCGCCACCCAGGCGCCCCCAAGGCAGCAAATTTTTAATGAGCACTTCTGATGTGACTCTGGACCAGACACTGTTATCAGGTGCTGCCCTGTGTTACTCCTCTTCTGCAGTCTCCACGGCACCTTGAAAAGGTATTAAACGTGGAGTAGCTGATCAGCTGATTTCTGCAATGTAGGTTGGGAGTGCAGTCCCCAAAGAGCTCTCTTCTGCCTGTCATTGTGAATGTCTCCATCTGTCAGTCTGTCTCTTCCTCTCTGCTGCACCTGATTTTGGAAGAACCAATGGCTGCATGATGGGTGTGCTGCAGGTTCTACATTAACTCTGGCCTGATTAGGTTACTTCCACCTTTTGTTGGCTTAGAGGATATCTCAGGTCCCTTGCATGTTTTGATTCCTAGCGAAGATGAGTGGCACGGGAAGAGAGACCTTGCAACGCTTCTGAACTTCCAGCACTTGGGTCTCAAGTTTGGAACTTGGCTTCTATGTCACATCGCTTTCAGTCACGAAGTGGAATAAGTGGGTGTAAGAAACGATCCGTCGTGTGGGTCATCTCTGGATTCCTAACCATGGCTGTGCCCATGTCGGCTGCACTCAGCGTGCCTCCTTTCCTTTTGTAACCCCAGCCCGAGTCAAAGAAGGATTCTGTGAGTATGTCCACGTGTGTGAAGTAGCTACTTGGGGAAAAGTTTTGTTTCTAATGTTGGGCTTTAAGAATTACGAGGGAAAGGATTATTAGTTTGTTCAGAGCTTCTTATTTAAACTTTGCTGAAGTTGGCTAAATTTAGTAATTTGTTGGGCTGCTTCCTGGGACCCTGCTGTGTGTGTGTGTATCCGGTGGTGGTGGTGGAGGGAGCAGGCAGACCATACGCTTCGTCAGGCAAATGGAGAAGTGTATCCTGGCTCCGTCCTGGAAGTTGGGTAGAAAAATCAGGGCCGAAAAGGACATTGCTGAGGTGAGAGGGAAGGAGTCATCTCTCTGTCTTGTGAAGGCATTCCAGGTCTTTCTTGGAAACTTGGGATAAACCGTATGACTTAATTTCTCCTCCAGCTCCCTTGGGAGTTACTGATTTTCAGTTCTCTTGGGGACACTTCTTAGAGAGAAAAGGTCTGTTCTTACTCTTTGAATCAGCTGCTACTAAATCCTAGGTTGAAAAGGAAGTGGATGTACCTGGCCAAGAATCAGAGAAGAATGTAGGAGGAGAAAGGGAGGGGGGACCGTCTTCTTACTTCTCTCCAAGGGGAGGAGCAGTCCAGGGGCAGCTGGACCCTTTTCTGTCCTCAGCCTGGATTTGCACTCCTGTATACCCTAAAGAGTGCATTGAAAGGGAATGCTTTTAAGAGTTGTCTTGTACTTGCTATAAATGTGGTGATGAGCTGATAGGGCAAAGTCTCATAGCAGAAGTCTGTGTGAGGGAACGCTCTGATTGGGATCCTGATGTTCTCCTGTCAGATGCCTGGAGTCCACCTTGTCTCAGCAGGGCCTGGGCTATGAAGCTTCTTTTTCCTTTGTAGGGATTCTAAGGCTGCAGGAGGAAGTTAGATGGAAGATGGCAAAATCTGAGAGGTTTGCGACCAGGCAAAGGGAGCCTGGCCTGGAGCATCTGAAGCAGCAGACCTAGGGGGCACCTTCTGGGCCAACCAAATGGACAGCCAGCTCCAAGGCTAGGCTCCAGCACCCACCTTCTCTGGGAAACCTTCTAGAAGCCCTCAGCCTTGCTTCCCCCTCGGTCCCCCATGCCACCCCCATACATTGGTACATCCCCCAATCTCAGCCCTTACCATACTGTATGGAAATGTCTTGCTGACAGTTTGTCTCCCTATCTAGATGGAAGGATCTTTGAGGGACCGTGTCTCCCTTCTGTACTTCTGTGCCTGGCAGGTCTCAGGGGTGCAGTGAATGTTGCTTTAGTTAATCAAACAGAAAGCACCGACACATAGGGACACAGAGGGGCTGCTACTTCCCTCCCTTCTGCGCATTGTCATAGTTGGCTTTGGACTCTGAGAATGAAGAAGATTGCTCACTTTGAAGATGGAAACCTTTCCAGGCCCTGCCAGCATCCACCCACCCTTCCCAGCACCCTCAGGCTCATGGCCTGTGCTGAGGGACCGGGGGCTTGCACGGTAGGCCTCACTGAGCTGAGCATACCTCCCATTCCATGTATACCTTCTAAAGCCGAGAGAGACAGGTAGGGGGATCATCCCCTCTGAGGTACTGCCTGCACGACCCGTTCCCCTCCACTAGTATGCATCTCTGAGAGTTGGCTGTGGAGCCCCATTCTTCAGCGTGCCCTCGTCTTATAAACCCCAGCTCAGAAGGGGTGAGGCAGAGCCACTCGGCTAGGAAATTATCCTTGCCTCCTGCCAAGGAAGGAAGGTGGGAGCAGGAGCTCTTCCTTGGGGGTGAATTATTTAATCACTTGCCTTTCCCCTTGAATCAATGCAACTAATGAACATCTTTGGTCTCTTCCTCCTTTCCCTCTGCCCTCCCCCTCTCCCATCAGCCTCTTATTCACATTCATTTCCTCTTCTTGCTTTTGCCTGCATCCTCCATGACTTTACCTAGGGAAGGCTGGTGCACATGGCAAGCCAGCGCGTCTTTTCCTCTGGTCCTCGTCTGTTCCCCACCCTAGTCTCTCCGCACTCCGGGGCACCGGCAGCCTGGACCAATCCCAGCTTCTGAGGACTGGAAATGCCGGTATCTGAGGGCGTTGCCTGAAGGAAAGGCCCCTCAGCTGTCTCTGAGAGGGAGCAGTCAGAACAAGGAGGTGGCGCTAGGCGGAGGGAGAGGGGAACAGCAGAGTCATTTGTCATGACTAAATGGAAATTTATTGCTATAATCCCAGGGCTAGAGAGAAGCTTCAGCAAGGCTGGCAAAGGGAACGGGAACTTTAACAATTGCTAGAAAACCCAGCTTCATCCTCCAGTCAGTCTCTCGGGTAGTGGTTCTTATTTGCATGGTATGGTGGCACGGAGCCCCCGGCAGAGCCTGGGGACCCTGAGGCCACGTGGCACGAAGAACCGGGCTGCCCACCTCTTTGACAGCCCTGCAGGTTTCTGCTCTGGGCAGTTGCTGGCCAGGAGTCAAAGTGTGAGTTCTTGTGCCGGCCTCCTTCCCTTTCTGTCAGGCTGGGGCATACACTCCCTGGACACCGTGCTGAGACTTGAGGAATACTCCATCTCCACAAACCTGGTTTCCTAAGTGCCCAGCCCTTCCTTCGGCACTTGAGCGCGATGCAAGAGGATGGCGTGTCTTCACCCCTCAGCCTGCTTGTAACCCAGGAGAGCAGACCAGCACAGTGACTGGGGTGGGGGGTGGGGGGGGGGAGAAAACACAGGGGCTGTGCATGGAGGATGCACAAACAGGGGCGTGGAGAAGAGAGAGCTCCGGGTGAGCTAGCAGTCAGTCGACTACTGTTCCTTAACCGTGTACAGCAATTTACAAAGGGCTTTTGTACAAGAACTCATCTGATTTTGGCGTTTTAGTTCTTCTGCCAACATTTCTGTTGCTGTGATCATTTCACCATTTTAAAGATTTATTTTTTTGGTGTTTATTTATTTATTTTGAGAGACAGAGAGTGCAAACATGAGTGTGGAAGAGTCAGAGAGAGAGAGAGAGGGATAGAGAGAATCCCAAGCAGGTGCTGCATTCATTGTCAGTGCAGGAGCCCGATGTGGGGCTCGATCTCACAAACTGCGACATCATGACCTGAGCTGAAATCGAGAGTCAGATGCTCAACCACCTGAGCCACCCAGGTGCCCCTCATTTCACCATTTTAAAGGCTGAGAAACCTTAACCAAGGTTGAGAAACTTTATGCCATAAGTTGATCTGAACACAGTGTTCTAACTTTGGGATCTCTGTTCCTCTCATTACACTCTTGTCAAGGATTTAAAATATGGGAGACGAGGCTCAAGGTAAGTAGGATTTAGCTTAGTGGAGAGTAAAAGAAATGAAAATTCAAGGAGAAAGAGTGCCAGCAGGATGTACACTTGGCACATAGCAGAGGCTTAAGAGTGTTACATGAATGAATAAATATACAAATGAATTCCAGAATGCCCCACAACCTGGAACAGTGAGGAGATGGGGGGGTGCAGTAGAGTCATTTGTCATGGCTAACTAGAAATCTATTGCCACCATGCCAGGACCAGAGAAAGGCTTCGCTAATGTGTAATACATGGGCTACAGAACAGTGAGGGAGAAGGGTGAATGAGTTAGGGAGTGGCTAGATTATGGAGGCCTCGGGATATAGGCAGAGGAGTTTGGGTTGATGTGAGAGGCCCAGAGAAAGCCACTGAGGGTCTGGAACAAGGGCATCTTTTCTGAAGGCAGGAGAGTGGTGCCTGTCTCTGTGTATTCCATGCCTAGCAACGTGGCCTACGCAAGGGTGCAGCAGCACGGAGGGCAGAGTACCGCACTGATTCAGAAGATGACGGTTTGGGGCCTAGATCTGTAGCTTCTGGACCTCGGGCAATTCTAATAACCTCTCCAAACTTCAGCTTCCCTACTCCTTCAGAGCTCAGCTGAGATGTTACTTCCCTGACACTCTGATTAAGCTAGGCCCTCTGTCATGTATTTTCATGGCACCCTCTATTTGTCCCTCATGGCACTTGTCACAGTTGTAATTAGTTGTCTAATATCTGTGGGTCTGGGAGGACAGGGGCTGTACCTGTCATGTTCGGTGTTGAATCCCTAGCTCTGAGCATGGAGCTGGGCATGGTTCTTAAGAAATATTGGCTTCATGAATGAATGGATTTGTCAAATGGGCATAGTAATATTAACTCACAGAGCAATCAGGGGGGTGAGAGGTCGTCTCGTAAATTCTTTGCAAAGCAGTAGATAAATGGGAGAGATTATTGTCATTGGGACCCGGATAAAGACCATGCTGAGAGTCAGGGTTGGGGGGGCGTGCAGGGACAAGCTCTGTTCTCAGTCATCCAGGGTGATGTGAGGGGGACAAGGATTGAGGATGTCAGGGATATATGGAAGAAAGACAAAGCACAGTGCTCAGCTCTCCACATATAGAATGGAGAGAAAACAATTCTTACAGTTTCCAGCCAGAAAGATTGAGGGAATGAAAAGTGTCCTCGGGGGCAATGGCGAGAAGGGCCAGGAGAGCCCCCTTTCTCCAGGACTCTGTTGGCCTCCCACACCCCCTCTCCAGAGTTTTGTCTCTTTGCTCCTCTCTGTCTCCCCCTCCTGCACTGTCTCTGGTTTTTTACAGTTCTTGGCTTGGGTGTTTCATTGTCTTGCTTTACATTTTTAGTCTTTGACCCCTCCCTGCCTCTGACCCACCCTGCCCCTTCCATTCCTGTCTAACTTTTCTTCCTCTGCTTCTTTCCTCTGTCTTTAGATCCCTTTGACCCTCCCGGTCCTCACTTCCTCTCTCTACTTCGTGCTTTCCTCTTTGGATGTTTCTCTCTTCTCACCACCCTTTCCTGCCAGCTGTCTCCTGCTGCAGGTTTCCTGGAGGCTTACTGGGACCTGCAGGTGGGTCAACATCAATGCTGCAGATTTCTCCCAGCTCTTCTCTCAACCCTAACACCTGTCCCGTGATTCAGTCTGCCCTCAGTTCTTCCTGCCTGAATTCAGAGACCAAGCAGACCCTCGCTGATTAGAGAAGGACCCTCTCCTCCTGTGGGATGCAGACCCAGGACTGACAGTTTTTCAGCCTCTTTTATATCCCTTTCTGTATTTTCCTTTGTTCAAATGGAGCAAGCCTGAGGATTTCCCTCCCCTGGGATTTGGCCCCCACTTCCCCACCTACAATGCTCTGTGTCCCCTTAGCTGCTCTGCCTGGCTCTGGCCTCCCTCCCTTCTCCTAACCTGATAATGAGGCAAATATCTCACTGTCTCTTTGTGCCTTAATTTAATGCCCTGTACATTTGTCTTCAAATCAGAATGCCTGTCTAGAAAACTATCAGGGGACATGGACCCAGCTGGTGTCACTATCTTTCAGTCTAGCCCAGTGTTATACAAGAGTAGGCTCTTCATAAACACTTTTTGATACTAATGTTCCTGATGTTGCTGATGAAGGTGGTGATAAGTGAGATGAGTCCTGGCAATGTTTCTGGAACCATGCCTGGCACATAATAGGTATTCAATAACCATTAGTAGACTCTTAATCTGAATGATAACGTTAATTGCTTTTCCAGACTCCTTTTTTGAATGCAAATAATAGAGGCAGACTCAGAGGAGTTTAAGGTAGAAGGAGACTCATGGGGTGTAGATGAGCCTAGGCCCAAGGGCGAGACATACATCTAGGCTGCATTGGAGTTGGGAGGAAGGAACTAGAAAGTTGTCAAGGTTGTCTAGCTATGTGGTCTTGTCTCTCTCCCTGTGGGACTACTTTGTTCTTCTCTTCCTGTGAGATAAGTTTGCTCTTCTGTGCACATGGCAGGATATGGCCATCCTGTCCTGGTGTTCATCATCTCTCTAAGCTCCATAGCCACCACCTGTGTTCGAGTTCTTCACGCCCATATTTGTACAAGAGAGATGTGATTGGCCCCGCTGAGATTAAGCCCTTCTGGCCCCTTAACTGTGGATGGGAGCAGGATCATGTTCCACAAATAGGCACAGAACTGCTGCTTCCAGAGTGATAGAAGCGATTCTTAAAAGGATGGTATATGGTGGTGGTGGTGGTGGGGACAGGGCAGATATACAACAGGAAGTGCCTCTTAAATGAAACAGACTAGAAAGAATGAAGTCCGTCAGATCTGAGAGACCCATGTCGGTCAACCTGCCTTCACAGCCCATTACCTTGGACTTGTGCAGCTCAGTTGGGGGCCACTCCAGGAAGCTGGGCTCCCAAATCAGTGCTGGACTCAGCTCAGCCGGTGTGAGGAAGGCAGCACCAGAGAACACCTGGATGTTTCACCCTGGCAGGACCTTTAGGTCCAGGTCCGCTCTGTCTGCCCTCCACTCATTTCCCGTCTGCTCCCAGGAAGGGAGATTTATAAAGCCAGCCAAGCCTGAGTGGCAGCCCCTTCACAGAAGCTGATTATATAGGCAAAAGTTCTTCAGCTCCTGGAGAAGATAAAGAGAAGCCTCTTCCCACAGTGGCTGCAGCGATGGATGGGTTTGCCCTTCTGCAAATGATTACTTTGGTTCAGATAAGGAGCCCAAGTGGCTGGCAAACCAGCAGATTCCTATAATCTCTTTCCTAAGATTTGAGCTTAAACAACCTCAGTCGCCCTCCCCATCACCCCCCACCTCTTGCAATATCTACTTTGTGATCTCCTCTGAGAAGAAACAAATGTCTGGGCTTCTTGGAAGGTGCTGGTGCTCTGGAAGCAGTGGATGCTGGGAAAAAGCGAAGTCCACCTAGGAATGGAGTACTGTGTGGTTAAGAATTCAGGCCTGGAGTACACAGAATAAGGTTTACATCCTGGTGGATTACTCAATAAAGTATTTTTATGATTATTTTTAAAATTAATTTTTCATGAGCAACCTAAGAGCCGTGTGGATTTCTTTACATTTATTTTATGGCCTGGTTTTGTTTTTCTTTTGCATTATATTTTGAGGGAACATCATAATCTTTTTAGTGCCTTGGAGGTTTAAATTCTGGATCCTTTATTTATTAAATGTTACCTGGGTCAAATAAGTAAGATGGACTAATTATATGCCAATCTCATGGGGTTATTCAAGGATAAAATAGGATAATCATATGAGCCCCTAGCCCAGCTCCTAGCACATAATGAGCACCATCTAAATTGTAGCTATTATGTGGTGTGTGTGTGTGTGTGTGTGTGTGTGTGTGTGTGTGTAATATCACTCAGCCATTAAAAAAGAATGAAATCTTGTCATTTATAATGACATGGATGGAGCTAGAGAGTATAATGCTAAGCGAAATAAGTCAAAGACAAATATCATATGATTTCACACATATGTGCAATTTAAGAAACAAAACAAACAAGCAAAGGGAAAGAGAAGATATAAACAAAGAAACAGACTCTGAACTATAGAGAACAAACGGGTGGTTACCAGAGGGGAGGAGGTGGGGGGATGGGTTAAATATGTGATGGGGATTGAGGAGGGCACTTGTGATAAGAACCAGGTGTTGTATGGAAGTGGTGAATCATTATATTGTGCACTTGAAACTAGTGTTGCACCATATATTAACTAACTGGAATTTAAATAAAACTTAAAAACAATAAACATAAATTGTAATTGTTGTTGTTTTGTAAGGTGACCATTAACTCTCAGAAGAGAAATGCTTTTAAAAAAATGGGCCCAGGGGCACCTGGGTGGCTCAGTCTGGTGACCATCTGACTCTCGATTTCGGCTCAGGTCATGATCCCAGAGTCATGGGATCGTATCCCAAGTCTGGCTCCGTGTTGAGCATGGAGCCTGCTTGAGATTCTCTGTCTCTGTCTCTGTCTCTGTCTCTGTCTCTGTCTCTCTCCCCCTTCCCTGCTTCCCTACTCCCATGGTCTCTCTCTCTAAAATAAATTAAAATAAAAAAATATATGTATATATGGGCGTGAAGTTGGCAGACAGCTACATCCTGACGAGAATTATTCTGTGAGTGTGACCAGTGAGGCCCGTGCCCCAGTCTCATCCTAAAGAATTGTCACTTGGTGGGAAGAACCTGAGATTTGGGGTGGGGTCAGGGTGGGGCAGCAGAAGCAGGAAGGGGGTGGGCCATCCTCCTTTTTATTTTATTTCTTTTTATTTATTATACATCCTGCCGAAGTATTTTCCCAATACTTCAACATCTAGAAAAGTATGCTAAAAATCAAGTGCTAACCTCTTATATCCCCCTTGGATTGAACCTTTCCTATTCAATTTCTCTTATCGTTTTTGGATTCAGATGGTGGATGTCATTGTATCCATTCCCCTGTGGTCCTCTGGCCCTGGCCTGAGATTTAGGAATCTCTTTCTTGGAGTTGGAATTTCCTCCCTCATTCATCATCATTTGGTTCTTATTTCACACTGTCAAGGAAGTTATTTTTCAAATCTCCCCTAAGGACGTGGCTTCTTTCTGAGTCTCCCGAGATTATGGGGTATTAGGAAACGTTCCAGATTCTTTGCTACCTCTTGGTAAAAGAATTGTTTGGTTGATTCATTCATCCATCTACTCATTCATTCACTCATTCATTCATTCAACTATTCTTGAGCATTTAAATGACTGGGCTCTGTGTTCGGCAATGGGCATCTTGGCTTTTGCAAGACTCTTAATCTGCCCTGACCCATTGAGCTGCCAGGGAAGGACGTCTACTACTGAAATCTTTCCTCCCCAGGTGGTAAGGGATGGGTTCCCACACCTCATATTCATTCTTGCTCCTAAACCCACTGGCTGATTCTCTAATTGAATAGTTTGCACGCAGAGTAAATTTTCTTAATATTTTCAGTGCCTGCCTGGCTTTTCAGGCAGAGGATAATATCCCTTTGTGTGCTAATCGGCTTTCTGTGATCATCCACATTCTCCAGCTTCTCAAATGAAACTCGACCTGGGCCCTCTTGGGCAAATAGAATCCTGGAATTTGCATAAACGATTAAATCTGGCCTTTTAAATTGGGCCAGGGTGTTTCCCAGCTTGCTCAGTGCCCCCTCCTTGCGGTGGGGTGTGTGTGTGTGTGTGTGTGTGTGTGTGTGTGTGTGTGTGTGTGTGGTTCAGGGAAGAGCAGGATCTTTGTCCCCAAGGCTGTGGGCAGCAGGCACAAGGTAGTGAGAGCTTGGCTAGTGAAGAGCTCTGGCTTTACTGCTCAGTCCCAGCTCTGCCATTATTAACTGTAAAGCTTGGGGCAGGCTTCCTGAATTCTTACTGTCTCAGTCGTCTCATCCATAAAATGGAACTAATAGTTCTAAACTGTTAGGAGAATGAAACCTGGTAACGCAGGTAAAGCAATGAAAACAGTGTTTGAGCCAGAGTTAGCACTTGGTAGATAAAACAACAACAATGATAACTATTGTTTTCAAGGTGGAGGAGGCTGCAGGGGCCTGGAAACTCCACCTTGTATCTTGGAGTTTGGTGGCGGGTTTCATGAAGGTAACCACCTTGTGCTATAGCAGAAGGAGGGAAGGAAGGGAAGGCTGCATTTATGAAAACAAACACAGGGCTGTGTGCCTTAGATGCTCTCTCACTTAACTTCCAGACATCTCCCTGAGGCTTTGGGCTTTGCAGGTGCCCCATCCCAGAGAAGGACACTACCTCAGACCCTGCTAGCTTGTACCAGGATCACAAGACCTGGAAGCAGCCAGCAGGAGTGACGAGCTTCTTACGTGCTAGCAGAAGAAAAGAACAGTAGATGTATTGATTAGTCTGTTTGGGCTTGGGCCCTATGCACATATCCTCTGCCTCCACTGCCTGAGGTGTTATTACCCTTTTTTGCAGATTAGAACAGTAAGCTCAGAGGTGGTAAATGGCCTGGCAGAGGGCAGAGCAGGAGTGGGGCTGGGCTGCCTGCTGGGCTGGTGCTCCCTCCTGAGAGGCTGGAATTGCCCTGCTCTGCTGTGAGCTGTCTGTGTGACCTTGGGCAGGTCACTTCACTCATTTATACTGCAGCTTCTTTACCCATAAAGCAGATCACAGGTGCCCTGCCTGCCTCTTAGAGCTGCCAGGAGGCTCAAATGAGGTAATGGATGTGAGAGGGCTTTATAAACTAGAAAGCTCTGTATAGCTGGAGGGGTTGTTACCATCACTCTATAAAACCTCCCCGGCACTGGAAGGAAAAAAGAAAAAAAAAAGAGGTTAGAGTGGGAGAGAGCCAAAGCATAAGAGACTCTTAAAAACTGAGAACAAACTGAGGGTTGATGGGGGGTGGGAGGGAGGGCAGGGTGGGTGATGGGCATTGAGGAGGGCACCTGTTGGGATGAGCACTGGATGTTGTATGGAAACCAATTTGACAATAAATTTCATATATTGAAAAAACAAAACAAAACAAAACAAAACAAACAAAACAAAAAACCTCCCCGGCACAGCACATCTTGTATCTCCCTCCTGATGCCCTCGCGTGACTTTAGTGCTTTTAGAGTCTTCCAGATCGTCCTCTGGTCTCCTGGCACCAGAGCAGAAGGTCCTCCTGCCTCACTACAGACTCTCAGAGTGTGTGTGCTGGATTGCAGAGGCTTGAACTGGACCTAGGGCTTGATGGAATGAGCCCACCACATCCCCCCAGGTGACCATGGCTGGCCAGGGGGGAAGGGGGCTCTGCCCTCTCTCTCAGGCCTGCAACCCCCTCCCCAGTCCGGGGCTCTGCTGGGGCCTCATGGAGTGCCTCTGTGCTCCCCAAAGACCCCAGCCCCCCAGGCGGACGACTCCTATTATGCAGCTCCCTCGCCCAGGGCACTCAGACTTGCATTTTAAATTGAAGGCTGAGAAGAAACAACCTCCCACACGTTAAAGACTCCTTTTAAACTTGGTTCCCATAGCCTTTTCTTCTTGCCTCCCTTGTCCTCCTGAACCTGCGGCACAGACCTCCCCCCACCTCCCCCTTCTCAACGCAGCCACATCCAGTAGCTGGGAGCTCACCTAAACCTTCTAATTGGACTGTTTCCCTTTGGGGACTCCATCTGACGGCGCAGCTGTAAGAGACTGTAAACATTATCTCGTCGAACCTTGTCATTTCGCAGATGAGAAATGAAGAGCAGAGCAGCGAACATTTATTCAAGGGCTCCTGGCTTGTTAGTTCCCTGCATTCTCAGGAGGATTTTGTTGGGATGTGGTGGGAAGGGTAGAAAGCAGTGGTAACAGAGGGTGTTCAGATTCTTCTGACAAGGTCGGGTTCACTGAGTGCAAGCCACGTTCCAAATGACCAGCGGGGGAAATGTAAGACTTGGCCATACTCCTCTCTTTATAGAATATTCTATGTACCACTACTACCCAGAGGCATGAGGCCTGGGTAAAATGATCTTGGGGGTTTACCTTTCCCTGACACTGTTTTGTGCTCATCTGCCAAATCCGGTTTCTAAGCTGGGGAGAGGTTCCTAGGTGTCTAGGTTCCTAGGTGCCTAGGTTCCTAGGTTCTAGGTGTCCTAGGTGTCTAACATTTCTCAGGAAATGTTAAATGTTATTATCTGTTGTAGCATAAAGGAGTCAGCCTCATGACTTTCCGTTCTCCTACCTGCCCCAGGGATCGAAAAGACAAAGCAAATGAGATTACCTTCTCCTTGCCCAGAGACCATCTCTTGGCCTCCACTCCAGCGACCATGTAACCACAAGCAATGTTATGCCATTTCTTTAAAACAGAGGGGAGACAGATCTTACTGGAGGAACGAAGAGTGGCTGTTCAAGCTCAGTGGTGAACTTGACAGTGAAACACATCCCAGAATCAAAGCCTTCTTTCTTGCTGCCTCCAGGTTGGAGTCTGTTTCCCTAGCCCAGTGTGGGGAAGGCAGAGGAAGTTTCCTTCAGCTTTTTGAAAAAAGGCTCAGGTCCTGCTGTGGCTTCCAATGAGGGAGCATGATGAAAGGTGACGTCTTGCAAACACCACCCTCCCCGCCCCCCCCTCCTCCCATAACCGTCCGCCCCCAGGTAGGATATGTGTGATATTCCTCAGGCACTCCTGGCTGTCTAAGAACAAAAGAAAGGAAAGAAAACAAATGGTTAACTGCTAGAGGTCACAGTCCTGCAGGACATGAATTTCCATCAGTTTACAAATATCTTAGTAAATTATGAGGAAAAGGCAATCTTATCGATAGCCTGATCTCCAGAAACCTATAGCCTCAACATCACACTCCCCTCCATAGTGATGTGGGAACGAAGGCAAGAAGGAAATGGCAGGTAAAATTAAATTTCCTTATAACCTGTAGCCCATTGACAAATACTTGAGGCAAATACAGAGAGGAGCAGTTCTCCTTGAACTTGCTACTGTCTAACGTGAATGCTTTGCCACAGGGGAAAACAACCTTAGCTTGACAATAGCAAGGCCTCCAGTGTCCTGTGAGTCTCCTTTAGCATATGAAAATCCCTTTGGAAACTTCTCCTTGTCTTTACCTCCCCCAACTCCATTGTATATCACCAGTCACTCTTCACAAACCCAGTGTAGCTCTTCCTGCCCACGGGTCCTGTCCCCATGCTTTAATAAAATCACCTTTTTTGCACCAAAGGCATCTCAAGAGTTCTTTCGTGGCCGTCAGCTCTGAACCCCCACCACCACTCCAAAACCCCATCAGCCCCTACCACTCCAGGCCCCGAGTGGGCAATGCGGCAAACAGCGGAGGGTCTCCCCCCTGCCCCGCATCCCCACACTGGGGCTGTATGGGTACAGTCTGTCGCAGGACCAGAGTCAGGGAGGAGGCCATCCTGGCAGCGTCAGTGATTGAACTCCCTTCCAGTTGGCTCACTTATTTATAGGCAAAGCTGAGAGCTTTGAGGGACAGGTGCAGTGGGAACTGTTGGTGACAGGTTCTGCCTCTCCCCTGTTGTCCCCAGTAATTCAGGGCTGGCCCCAAACTTGCCTACCTACAGAGTCCTACAGATACAGAGGATGGTCTAGCGAGTATCTACAACCAGGACATGCCCTACCTTTGCTTCCTTCATCTCTGAGCACCCATCTCATTCCCGCCTCCCCCCCCCAACCCCTGTCCCAAGGAGGCTCAGCAAAGTATTCCACCTACCCCCACAGTCCTCTTCCTTAGGGACTTCTGGCAAATGCATTCTCTCTAGCTTCTTACATCTTCAGAGACATTTTAATTCTGTTTATGGTTGGCATCTGGGGGCGTGGCCTGGCTGGTCTGCCCTTAATCCTGTTCAGACTACAGGCTTTTCACCTTGCTGGATCTGCTTGGGAGTTCTAACCTTTGTGCTGTGGCCCCTGACTCTTATTTTCCTCTCCTGAGACTGTTTCTAGCTCTAGTTTCTTTCAGCCCTCCTCTTCCTGTACCCATTTGGCTCTTCTTCCTGCTCTCTTGGCACTGGCTTCCGAAGGTACCAGGGAGGTTAGGATCTTTGCTTTTCTTTCTTTCTTTTTTTCTTTTCTTAATTTTCTTTTTTTTTTTTTTTTACATTTATTTATTTCTGAGAGACAGAGGGAGACAGAGTACAAGTGGGGGAGGGGCAAAGAGAGAAGGAGACACAGAATCCAAAGCAGACTGCAGGCTCGGAGCTGTCAGCACAGAGCCCGACGCGGGGCTCGAACTCACAAACTGTGAGATCATGACATAAGCCAAAGTCGGACACTTAACCGACTGAGCCACCCAGGCGCCCTAGGATCTTTGCTTTTCTATTCAGATTGTTTTTTTTCCCTGCCACTAGGTACCCTGTTTATCCAGAACACATCTCTGGCCATGACGGAGTCCTGGGCAGCTGGCTTCCCTAGGGTTGGTGCTCTGCTGCCCCCTGGGGGCACACATTCTACAGGCCGATTTGGGAGACCTGTAGTTTCCACATCTAGTATAAACCAAAGGAAAGCTCTGAAGTCAACATTCTTCTTTATACACTTCTCTTTCCTCCCTCCACACCGCCCCCCCTCCCATCTTCTGCTGCTGTTTCTAAGCCCACAGATGTTTTCTCCAGCTGCACAAGCCCTCTGCAGAAGCCAGGTGAGAGTGCCATGACTTTCCTTCTAGCTCAGAGATGGGGCCTATGGATAGAAGGCGGGTTCCTTCCAAGCTGCCAGATACTTTTGTCTAGGGAGAAGGCAATCATTGTAGACTCGCTCCAGCCTGGGCTCTGCTAGAACAAACACACATGTGCGTATTAACACCCACATGCCAAAAATTCAATTTCGGCAAACAACCAGACCCTGCTAATTAAAATGTTTAATCCACTTAAATGAATGCAACAATTAACTTAGCCAGACCATAATTGTGTGATTTGAATACTCGTCCTTTTCATTCCCTTCTAGTTGGCGGGAAGACTCCTTTCCTGGGTGGGGTCCAAACCTTGTGATCTTTGAAATGAATTTCATTGCCCAGCTTCTCTCTACCTGTCATCTCACCTGATGAGACTGGCCCCTGCTTTCAGGAAACTTGGGCCTAGTGGATTACTTCTGTTTCAAACCATGCTGATGGAGAGACATATCAGGTCAGATTTCTCCTCTCCCTCTCTACAGGTGCCTCTCCCTGAATTTCTGCCTGGGATGGGAAGGTTTGGGGCTATGGTTGTCTCTGTTGTTTCCATTCTGCTCCATCCAAAGACTGTCATGTTAGCTCCTTTACCATCAGGGCCAGAGAGAGAGAGAGAGAGAGAGAGAGAGAGAGTCAAAGAGACAAGGAGAGAATAGGGATTGAGATACAGAGAAAGAGAGAAGAAAATCTTCTGTTCACACGATTTGAGAATATGAAAGATAATCATCAGAGACATAGTCTCCCATCACTGGAGTGCAGACCTAAGAGCTCCCGCCTGCCCCTGGTCTGTTCTTCACCTCCTGACTCTCATCGTGAAACATTTATTGAGTGTGTCCATGCAAGGCTCCGAGGTGGTCACTGGAGAGAGATAAAACAGAAGCATAAATAAGTAAAAGTAAACAGAATGGGAGCCATGGGAGAGGTACGTGAAACTGTTGCTGTGGCTCCAGAATGGCCGCATGCAATGGCGTGGGGGCGGTGGTGCAGAGCCAGACAGAAGCAGAGGCTGGGGCACTTGAAGCAGTGATTGCATAGCAAGAGCATTGTTTTTACCGAGATTCCGGGGGCAGATCCATGTTTGGGGGAGCTCGAAGCTTTTTAATGGACAGGGAGATTATTTAAAGAAAAAAAAAGCCCCAAAATTGTGAATAAGGAATTAGACATGAAATCAAATATTTATTTCAAATAAGAAAACAGATCATAACAAATTATATATTTTAAAAGCTGAAAGTACCACAAACATCACAAAATCCTGAGAAATAATGGACTTAAGGGAGTTAGCTGCCCGGCACACCGCTTGTGGCACTTTCTCCACACAGTTTTTGGGGTTGCATCCTCTTTGATGCTTCTTCATATGACAACAGTTCTGGAGTGCCGGTTTCCAAAGAGAGAATTAGAAAGAGAAGTCTTTCTTCTGGCACCGGTGATCAGAATTTGGTTTTTATAACTGATAGTTGGGAGTCATAAAACAGGAGGCTTGCCCCCTTCCTCCCCCCCCCCCCCATTCTGGGTTCATGCTACAGTTGTGTACTGGACAACTTTGGAATTGTGGTACATTCAGTGCAAGGAGCCACTGGCAAGTTCAGCACACACACATCCAACCTCTCGCTCTGCACTCTGTGTTCTGGTGCTGTGACTTGGCACGGGGGCGGGGGGGGCACGGGGGTGGAAAGCTTACTCAGGTAACTAAATGTAAAACGGTGAGCTAGGTCAATATAAGTAATCTACCTAAAAGCTTTCCCAGTTCAACCTGGCCTGAGCTGGATTCCTAAGTGCCCATGGCACTCTGGCACCACTGACCCGAAGGGAAGTGTGATGGAGGGAGCCTGGGATGGAAAGAGATACCTGGTTGGACCGGTCCACATTAAAATGTTTTTTTAAAAAGTCTCACAAAAACATAAGAACATGTGAATGCATTGCCAGGGCCTCTCCTGGAACCTCCAGGGGGTCTGAGAAGTAAGGGGCCTTGATGCATAAGGCTGCATTGTATTATCATCAATTTATCTCTGCTTAGATTATAAACTTATTTGGGAA
This sequence comes from Acinonyx jubatus, assembly GCF_027475565.1. Taxonomy (NCBI): domain Eukaryota; kingdom Metazoa; phylum Chordata; class Mammalia; order Carnivora; family Felidae; genus Acinonyx; species Acinonyx jubatus. The sequence goes on along the minus strand of NC_069381.1, from coordinate 94,337,714 downwards.
GGTGATGGAAATTGCTGGAGAGGTGAATCTCTCCCTGTTTACCCCTTGTAGCAGGAGAGAGAGAGTTGCACAGCAAGTAAGGGTATACATTTTGGAGTCAGTGGTTCTGGGTGCAAATCCTGGTTCTGCAATTTAGTAGTTCTGGGACTTTGGGCAAACCACCCAAACCCCAGCTTTCTCATCTGTAAAAAAGGGGGTAATAATAGAATTGACATGATGGATAAATGTGAGCGCATGTAAAGCATGTAACAACAATCGAGAACTGCTGGCTGGTTTTTATTTTCCAGCTCCTGGGGTGGCAGAGCGAGGGTGGAGGGGGGCCATCTCATCAAGGAGGGGCATATGACTTTGGCCTTCAAGTTCTAGGACGTAAATACCCGAAATGGGGATGTGCATTACCGTGCAGATGGGTCCAGTTTAGCTGGAGTCCAGGTGCCAGAAGGAAAATTTGTTATGAGTTTAACAAAGTAGTTTGGGGCCGAGAAGGGCCATAGATGCTAGACTTTATTTCCCACGATTTGACACGATCAGATCTCTGATTTTGAAACACGATGCCCATGGCATGGGAGAAGACAGCTGAGGAGAGGGGATGTGTGGAGTATGAGACCTGTTCGAAGTTATTGAGACAGTCCAGGCTGGCTGTCAGGGACTGAAACTGGGCGTGTCAGAGCTTCGCACACACAGACACACAGCCACACTGGCACGTGAACATGCATTTAGAATAACAGGCTCCACGCTGATGGCATAGTTAGCCGGCATCACTCTGAATTGTTTATCCAGCTCTCTGCTGGGGCTTGACAAATAGGAGACCAGACCGGCAGAGCTGTCGTGCCGGCTGGCGCCAGGACGAAGCTAAACCCTTCCAGGCGTGCTCCTCACCCTCGCGTGACAGCATCCTGCTCCCTGGGGCCTGAAGGGTCACTCCCAGCGCCGGCTGCAGCTGGCTGACTTGTCTTCACATCTGAGTAGGCTCTTTCTGGGAGCTGGTGGGAGCTGCCAGCAAGTGCTGGCCTCCAGCAGGCTGATGGGCAGTGCAATTTATTTTATGCTGAAATGACATCGGGACAGCAACGCCTGTTGCAGAAGACAATTTGGGTTCTGTAATTGCTAGCCTGGAGGCAGGGAGAGAGGTCCCCCTCTCCTCTCAACACCTGCCAGAGTGGCAGAGATGGCATCAACACGCCCTTTTGGAAAAAGAGACTCAGAGCCCCCTCTCCGATCTGCCCACCTGGAGCCTCAGCCCACAATCTTGTGTGGTGGCTCTTCTGTGTCAGGCAGGAGCCAGAGATGACGTGATTAGGGGCCCAAAGCATTAGCCAGCCTCAATATGGCATTTTGCCCAAAGGTTTCTACCTCGTTTGGATCCAGTACTGTTCTGGGAAGTCTCTGCCCATTGATTCAGAAGATTGTTGCAAAACCAATAAATCATTAATGGTCATTCGTATACATCCATTTTCAAAATACAGAAAATGGAGGCACAGATTGCTTCATATCAGGCAAAATGGAACTTACAGTCCCCTATTATAGATTATATTTCTCAGGAGAAGCCTGCCCCCTTTCATTTGCCTATATTTGTATCTCCATCCCAGTTGCATGGTGCCTAATACAGTTTTTGGCACATCAATTAGTGTTAATTTGTTGACTGCTTGAATTCTGAGATGAATAATAATTTGAGCCAGGTAATGAATTTCTATTATTTTATTAGGGGAAGGAGGAGGGAAGACCAGTATATGTCTTCATTCATTCACTCATTCATCCCACAAATATTTACTGAGTGCTTACTGTGTCCTAGGCACCATACTACTATGTGCAGGAGGTAGAACAGCAAACAGGCTACAGCTCCCGCCTCAAGGAGCTACGGTTTCACGGGAGATAGATAAGTACTTCACACAGTACCTGAGGGGAAGTACCTGGTGCTATGGGAACACATCCCAGGGGCACTTAACCCACACAAAGGGTGCCCAGGGTGGTGGTCAGGGAAGGTTTATCAGAGGTGTTGATGTCTCAGCCGGGACCTGAGAGAAGTGTGGGAGTTAGCCAGGTGAACAGGAGGTGGAGAGATATAGGTGAGTCCAGTCCATGGCCCAGGACACCATGGAGCTTCTGGTCTAGAGGAAGAGTTGGCCAAGGAGAAAAGGTAATTGCAATAGTGTGTAAGTCTTGGGCTTGGGGGGAAGACAGTGTTCAAGGGAGCTTTTACTAATTGAGTATTTCTGGAGACAAACAACTGGACTGACTCCAGGCAGCTCAAGATGAAGGCCATTATGGTTTCTCACAGAATCAGTGGGAAACCTGAACAACCAGGGCAGTTCCAGGGTGCTCACCAGTAGAGCCTCCTTGATCTTATCTGCAGGACAACGAGTGCCATGAGCTCCAAATGCCTGGTCTCTGTGTGCTCAAGTCTTCAACTTCCCAGGAGGAAGACTCTGATTGGCCAGATTGGGTCAGGTGTCTCTACCTGTGGACCAATTAGGCATGGGCAAGGAAGGGGAGTATGTGTGGACATGGTCAATCCTACTATGACCCTGTGAAGCCTACCTTCAGCTCTGTGCTTTTGTTTTGTTCTGTTTTTAGAGTGCAAACAGGAAGAACAGGCATTTCACTAAGAGCAGGTGCAGCAGGGACATAGGCAATTAGGAAAGGCTTCCTGATGTCTTCACTTTAGTGGGCTGGGAAAGGTCTGGTATTTATTTGGGTTTCTTTTTTTCCATGCCGCCCAACCCTCCCCATGATGGATTTCACACAGTCAGCTCTAGCATTGCTAGACTTCGGTATGTCCTTCAGTGTCTCTGACAAACTCTGGGAATCTGGAGTCCTGAGAATTTTCCAGGGCTATGATTTAAGGGGTCGGGGGGGGGGGGTGGAGAGAGAACAGTATTTTGGAAGTGTGGGGCAGTGGAGAAACTCTGTAGACATCTGTGGAGAGGGAGTATAGAGAAATGTGCTACTTACCTAAGTCTAATTTGGGTTTGTCCAAGTGAATAATTTCTCAGGCAGCCAGGAGGAGCCATAAGCCCCGTGAGACCAGGGCTGCTCAGAATTCAAGCTGTAGTTCTGACAGCTTCAAATTGGAATCAAGCTCAGTGTTGGGGCCTATGAGGTTCTTCCCTTGCTTCACTTTATCCTCCAGGCCTACGGCAGAATTCCCAGAGGCTGAGAACATTGTTCTGCTGTGTCTTTGCAGATTCATGAAAGAGGAAGCTGAGTATTTAGCCATCACCCCTCTTCACTTGCTTATCAGGCAAATGGCTTGTTACCCACTGGCCTAGAGAGTGAGAAGTTGGGCTTGGACAAACATCTCTGCTTGGACAGGACATTTTCCAGCCCCTTCCTTGCACCCCTGGGTGCTCTTTGCCAGTTGAGTGGGCAACTGCTCTTGGCCTCTTGAAATACTAGACAACCAAATCTAGAAGGCTTCTCAAATATCTGTTAGGTGATCCTTTAATTTTATAGAAAAGAAAGTTGTGCCCAGAGAGGGAGCGAGACTTGCCCAAAGCCAGTCAGCTAATTTGTGACAGAACTGGCACCAGAACTAAGACCTCTCAAAGCCACTGAGTCACCACTTACATTGCTTCTCACATCTCGGCTTTCTGTGGGAGGACTGAACGTGCTGGGACCCCAGAATCAGCTTCCTGTCTTTCTGCTACCTTCCATAAGGGTCAGAGTTGTTCTCAAGCTGGCTTCAGGCATACGAAATAACTCTTGAACTTCTCTTTCTTTCATAAAGCATTTTTTTTGCCTTGGATAAGGAGATCCTGGGTCCAAGAGACCCAGACTTTGCTAAAAAGGAGTCACTTGATTCAAGGACTTGCTTCCTATAGCTTAATCACAAATTTAAGGAGCCCCTAGTCCTAGGCTCTGATTGGTTCCGAGGACAAGTACCCTGTTAGCAGAAGGCTCCTCATCATGTCTGAACTACAGAAGAGAGCAAGAGGAACTGGACTGAGGGTATTGAAGCACTTGTCAGCTTGCAGACCTTGTGCTCTGGACAATTTTATATGGACAGGGTGGTGACAGCAGTGGTCCGAACTCCTGGAGATCTCCCAGGCATCCAGGGATGCTGGGATCTCTTCAAGGCCAGTGGCTTTGCCTGCCTTTCAGAGCCTCCAGATGAGAGACGATCTGAGTCTATCAACTTTTCCCTTTCCTTTCAGGGAGAGCTTCTTCAGGACTTGAAATGCCAATGTTACAACTCCAGGGACAAGGATTTTATTACTTCTTTAGAGAGTAGTATGATATATATATATATATACTTCTGGTAGGGGAGAAGGGGGAATGATCAGAAGGAGAGAGATAAGCATTTTGAAACTCTTTTAGATGGTGAATTTTGTGAGTATGCACGTATGTGTGCACCTGTGTCTGTGTGTGTGCACGTGTGTGTGCTTTCTCCAAGGCAGCTCATGATGAACAGCAGCCTTCAGTATCCAGAGCTGTACCTTGTTTAATCTTCTCTGGTAGACTCTGGGTATTTGGTAAACAGAGCACCTCTCAGGCATGGTGATAATCCCCACTTGAGGGCCAGACCGTGTGTCTCTTTGTCGTAACAAATGACAATGATTTACTAGAGGCAAAAATGACAAAATCCAATTCTTCCTGAAAATGATAATAGCTCACAGTTAGTGGCAAGTGCTCTTTGGTGGGCACTCTTACAAGCTCTTGACACATTGAGGATTAACTCATTTAATCCTCATAACCACTCTGTGTAGATAATTTTGTTTTCCTCATTGCATGAATCGTGAAGAAACCGAGGCATTAAGAGGTTAAGCAACTTGTCCAAGTCACGCTGGTGGCAAGAGGTGGAGCCAGGAATTAAATTCTGCTGTCTGGCTCCGGGTCCTAGATCTTAACTGCCGTGTGATATTACTACTAACTACTACTAATACTTCTCCTTCTTTTCTCCCCCTCCTCCTCCTCCACCTTCTTCTTCGTCTTTGTCTTCTCCTTCTTGTCTTTCTTCTTTTCTTTCTCTTTCTCCTTCTTTTTTTTGATACTTCTTCTTAAGGCCCGTGTCTGAATGACTCCTCTGATACCTACTGCTATAGCATCTGAAAGCCGTGGGGTTAACTCAGTATCCACTGGGGTTGGCTGTGTCAGGGAGAAGACTGACCTAGATACATCCTCAAACCACCATCCGACTCTGTAGTTTCTATAAGGTTTGGCCACTGTTGCTGGCTACCCACTTGCCTCCCTCAAAGTCTGTAAAATACAGGCCATCCTTATTGGCAGATAGGTCATGGCTAATTCAGTTCTGGTTTTCTTCCACACCACCCCTCACTGTGCAGTTGTCCAGGGAATGCTGAGCAGCCTCCAGCGATGGGGACCTTACTGTCCCACAGAGCAGCTCTCTGCATCTTTGGATAATCGTGACTGTTGAAAGTTAGGGCTGAAATCTGCCTTCCTGTAGCCTTCTGTCCACTGGTGGAACAGATTTGGGCCCTCAACCATAACCATTTAAATATTTGGAGGAAACCTTTACCTATACCCAGAATCTTCTCTTTCTCAGGTGGCACCTTCTCAGTTCCTCCTGTGACAGAACTTCAGGACCAACCTAGCCCTCAATAGCTTTGTCCACATTCCTGTTAATGAATCACTGAGATGTGGCCTAATAAGAACAAAGCATAGCAGGGCAATCCCTTCCTTCCTTGCAGAGATTCTATTAATGAAGCTTCAGGTGACTCACTCTAGACAAACCTCATCCCAGCCTACTTAAAGGGCTTATGACTGATAATCTCAGGCATCAGAGGAAGTATTTGCAACTTCACACAGGAATCATTTGAAGATATTTAAAAAATACTAGAAACTCTTATTTAGTTTCTCTCATATGCTGCTTAGGTATTAGAATTTTTTAAAAATTCTCCAGGTATTTCTAATGTATGACCAAGGTTGAAAATCACTGGTCTTACTAAGACCAAGCTGGAATGCACTTTTTAAAAAAAATTTTTTTTTAATGTTTTTATTTATTTTTGAAGGAGAGAGAGACAGAGCATGAGCAGGGGAGGAGCAGAGAAAGAGGGAGACACAGAATCTGAAGCAGGCTCCAGGCTCTAAGCTGTCAGCACAGAGCCTGATGTGGGGCTCGAACTCACGAACTGTGAGATCATGACCCGAGCTGAAGTCGGACGCCTAACCGACTGAGCCACCCAGGTGCCCCTGGAATGTACTTTTTATAAGAGTAGGTACTTAGTCTCTCTGGTTCCCTTCTATATTCCCAGCAACAACAAATGTGCCTGGCACATAGGACATCTTGCTCAGAAAGCATTTGTTGATGAATGAATGAGTCCTTTGCACATTGCTGAGTGTTTAGTTATCATTTCATCAATTGTCCCTGAGAAACTGATGGTTGAAGGGCGCTGAGAGACTATCTCTGCCTTGGACAGGGAAGGATGGAGTTAGTTGTGTCTGGTTCCTAGCCAACATGCAGTTAAAATTATCTAAGTAGGACAGAACAAAGCTTGCTGGCACATGGGAAGGGCTCCTGGGTCACAGCGCTTGTGAAGGAGGCTGGGTTGAGAACATGGTGACAACTTTGTGTTTAATTAACATGGCTCTAGAGGGATCTGGAACAGAATTTAATGGAGACTAAGATTACCCACAGACTGGAGGAAGGGTCAGCTCAGATCAGAGGAAGCATCTAGAGACATGGAGTAAGGCAAAAGACATCCTTTCACTGGCTGGAGATTTTATGAGGCATTTGAGACCACTGAACTCTAAGAGGCATGGAGAGGGCCAGCCGTCAGGCTGCAGCTGTGCCTGGGAGTCTGGGTGCTCTCCCTGCATCCAGGATACTGCCTCCATGGAGACCTGAGGCGCTCATCCCCACCCCCCCCACCCCCCCACCGCCCCGCGCCCTTCCACCTTATGTTCAGTGTGAGCACATAGAGGTTCCCAGGGGGAAGAACCCATGTAGAGGGAAGGACACTGAATATGAGAGGAAGGGGCCTAAACTGAAAGCATGAGTGTGATAGGGGCACCAGGTATAGGAGTCATGGAGTAGGAAGAATCTGGTAAGAAGCAGCCTTCTGAAGGGCAAGTGTTGTGGAAATATTATACAGAAAAAGGATGTGTGTGGCTAGAAAGACTCAAATGTGTGTTTAAGATAAGCAAGATTGAAGGTTCATAGCTATGTTTAAAGAAGCTAGGTTTATGCTGATATAAGTAATATGGTATAATTGATGTAAGTAAATAAATTGATACAGGTAATACAAGTAATGTCTTCCTTCTAATTGCCCAATCTAGGTAGAAAAAATAAACTATTAGGAGGCTGCGGATTACTTGCAAGTATGAATTACTTTTCCAAGGTCTTGCCTTCCACACTCCCTTGAGATGGAACACTTCTGTAAACAGTCAGGCCAAATCCTCCAAGTGCTGAAGGATGGGGAAAGGGCTTCCAGGCTCTTAGTATCCCACCCCCTTCCTCTCCTTCCATCTGGAATGTGAAGCAATTACAGGCAATTGCTATAGTGGAAAGAACACAGGAATAGGAGACATGACATCTGAATTTAAGGCTCGCCTCTGCCACTGTCTCTTCTACACCTTTTCCTCTTCTTCTGGTTGACAGAATCCCTCTTTCCTGTGGGGTGCTCATTCTAACTGGTTTTTATGGAGCTGTTCCATGGTCACTGTCTGTAAGCATCCTGGAATTCAGATCTGCTGATTGCTGTCTTTCTAGTCAACTGTGAAGAAGAAAGGAGACAAAGTTCTGACAATGCTTAGCACTTGGATCCCAAGTGTGCTGGATTCTGCATATTTCAGTTATGTGATCCCATGAATACCAGATTGCAAAGATAGCCCCAGTAACTTCTCCCATCTCTGTGTGCATGTTTTTTTGCAATGTGATGTTGTCTCTTCTTAGGGACAAATAGAGTCTATTTCCCCTCTCCTTGAGTCTGGGATGGCCTTGTGGTTTGACTGGGTCAACAGAATGTGGCAGAACAGGCAGGCATGGCTTCTCAGCTTTGTTTTAAACTGCACCTTCAGCTCTCATCTTCCTGAAAACTTAGGACCATTGTGCTGTGAATAAGCCTGGTCTAGTCTTCTTGAGGATGGAAGAACACATCAAGAGAGAGGCCCAGCCAACCCAGCCATATCAGCAGAACCCAGGCCAGACTGCCAGCTGAATGAAGCCACAGTGAGTGGCAGAAGAACCATCCTACTAACTCAGAAAATTATGAGAAATAATACATTGCTATAGTTTTAAGTCGCTACTTTGGGAGTGGTTTGTTATGCAGAAATAGATATCTGATTCATGAAAATGCGGTCACCAGCTCATTCTGTGACCTTGTGTATCAATCCCATTTTTTTTTATTTCAAGTAAAGCAAAATCAGCTTTTGCTAATTTGATCTGTATAATAATTTATCTAAAAGATATAGGGCCATCAGGAGGGCTGAAGTACCATGATCAAAGCTACTCATCCAGAAACATACTCTTATATTTGTCTCCACTAGGATCCCTCCAATGGCTGTGCCAGGAATTCAGTTGTACTAGAATTGCCAATGATGCCAGAAAGAACATCCCTTACTACCTGCTGGTTTCTTTGCATCACTAGCTCCTGATTCGAAGTCTAGAGTGGGTGCTTCTGATTGATCAACTCGAGATCATACGTGTACATCCTGGTTTCGGGGAGTCTGGGAAACTAAGTATCTGTCATTTTAGCTGTTATAATGGGAGACAGTTTTACAAGATGGTGGATTTTTCCAAATGTAGGAAGTGGTACAAAAAGAATGACCAACGTCCTTTACAGTTCACCCCTTTTCCAGATCAACATCAATGTATACTCTTTCCATATTTGCACTTCTAAAAGAAAAAGTCCCTAATGTAATTCAGCTATTTATTAATCCCAAACAACTTATTTCCTTCCCAGATTCTCATCAGACATTATATCCAGCTTCAAGCTAAGGATCTGTGGTTGGTATCTATTGTTCCTCTAGCTCTAGCTCGTGAATTTGCATTAATATTATGTAATTTACAAAATAAATTGTGAACCTGATCACAACAAATATACTCTATATGAAAAAGTGAGGGACAGGGAGAAGAATGGAAAGTCACATTTGTTAAAATATATAAATATGTGCATAATACAACATGGAAGATGATTCACATAGGTACTTCTATCCTTGTTTGCACTATAGTTGACATTTAGTTTCTTTATGGATGGTATTAAATTTTCCTCCTCCATTAACTTGCCTGTGTTTCTTTTTGTTTTCATTCAGTACTCAGTCCAGGTTTTAAAACATTGGTGACAGATCCTAACATTCATTTTTGAGGGATTTTATCCTTAAGTAGTTTTTTTTTAATTTTTTAATATTTATTTACTTTGGACAGAGAGAGAGACAGAGCATGAGCAGGGGAAGGGCAGAGAGAGAGGGAGACACAGAATCCGAAGCAGGCTCCAGGCTCTGAGCTGTCAGCACAGAGCCCGATGTGGGGCTCAAACCCACGGACCACGAGATCATGACCTGAGCTGAAGTCAGACGCTCGACTGACTGAGCCACCCAGGCGCCCCTATCCTTAAGTAGTTTTATCTGCATAGACTTGCAATGGTTTCCCCTCAATCTATATTACTATTGGAAATAGAAATACCATAAGTCGCCTTATGGTATCCCTTGTGCTCAATTCATACTCCTTCCAGAATCAGTGTGTTGAAGCAATATTATTTCTCTCTGATGATCTAGAGCAAGTGCTGTAAGCAACGTAGTAATCCCATTTTTTAGCCTGTTCATTCAGAGGAATAGGAACCACAAATGGCTAAGTTAGAGCCTCAACTTTCAGTTCAACAAGCTAATTGTAGTGTTTTCTGGTAGGCACATTCTTCCTGGGATGTTAAAATTTCTAAGTCTGCAATGCCCAGAGTCATAAAGATTGGAAGCACAAATTTTGCTAACATACTTAGTCAACAGTGACAAATGCCATCCCCATGTCTACTCCTTGTTTTCTAGACTCATGATTTCTAGCTATGTAAAAAGTATGTATACTTGGGGCGCCTGGGTGGCTCAGTCGGTTAAGCATCAGCCTTCGGCTCAGGTCATCATCTCACGGTTTGTGAGTTCAAGCCCCATGTCGGACTCTGTGCTGACAGCTTGGAGCCTGGAGCCTGCTTTGGATTCTGTGTCTCATTCTCTCTCCACCCCTCTCCGTCTTGTGCTCTGTCTCTCAAAAATAAATAAATGTAAATAAATAAATTAAAAAAAAGTATGTATACTTCATCCTGATACTTCATGACACCTCAGCTGTGCAATGAGCTGAACTAGGAGTAGCTACACCTTAGGAACGAGCATACTGGGAATATAACTTCATGCAACTCACTTGTACCATTAAGACTTTCTTGAGCTTGGTCCTGCTTGTATCACTTCCATAGATAATGGTGCGTTGCTGGGTCTGCCTGATTTATATAGTTAGATGGATTAGATAACATCTAGTTCAGGGTAGGTAGCCCAGGTTGCATGATTATCTGGTATCCAATGGCCATGCATTCAACAAAGTCCTAGTAGCAAGCTAAGAGCTGTTTCTTAAAAGGGTGACAGTAACTTCCTGAAGAGAACCTGGCTTTCTCCAAAACCTTAAGGACCTATTCTACAATTCTATCCAACCTTGCTTCAAACTCCATACAACGTCCTGATCTGCCAAAGACACCTCAAGTAGCATTAAATCTTGTGGATCATTAGGACCAACTGAGGACATGCGTACATTACAGCCTAAACTAGTTAGAAGGCTAGTTCATTTTCTTCCTCTGAACTCTACTAGAAGTTGGCAGTCTTCTTGGTCTCCTGGAAAATGGACTGGAATAGTAACCAAAATGTAGTATATGTTGCTTCTAAAATCCACAAAAAACCCTTGAAATGTTATGTCAGTTTTCTCCATTATAAGGGGTACAAGGTAGAGAAAATTGTCTTTTATTTTAGAGGAAATGACTAGACATAGTCCACCTTTGGCTTGCTCCCACTGTACTGCACCTGTACTTTCATGTTTTTTCCCCCCTCACATTTCTAGTGTATATATGTATTGCACTAAGGTGTATAGTGAACAATTACTTCTTGCTGTTCACACCTTATCATGTCAGCATCCCTGTAAACCAGCATATTCTTAGTGAAGGTAAGATGATGAAGGTCTTAGAAAACTAATTTGTGGTACATAGCTGAGGGTAGACATACCCCCACACCCAGACAGTGTTAAGGTACTCTTGTCCCCACCAGGTGAAATCTTCAGGTGTTCCCTATTTAGGAAGAGAGGAAAAGTATTTGCAGGAGAACTACATTCCAGGTGCTAGGGAATATGTTGATTTGTTCCAGTAGAAAGGCCACACCTGAGGCTATGATTATCACTGGCATTACCATTTGATTATATTTATAATTATTCATGGCCAGTGCCTTCAGAATTGGTCAAACTGGCCTGTTAAATTGGAATATAAGAGAGATCAATATCTCTGCATCTTTCAGGTATTTAGGGGTGATACTAAATCTCTGAATTTTTATGGAGACAAGTTTGCATTTTATTTGCCATTTTGGTAATGAGAGGGAACTCCAGGTGATTCTACTTGACTCTTCTTACCTAGGAGCCTTTATTCCCTTGCTCTCTAGTAAAGATCCCGTATGAGGATGCTGCTGATTACTAAATATGTCTATTCCAGCCATATGCTCAGGAACTGGGTAAATGACCAAAAGTTTGGGCCCTACTGAGCCTACCATGAGGTAGACTTAGGTAAAACTCCATTAATTGCCTACCACCCATTAGTACCTTCTCTGACACCACAATAGTGTTCTGGATCTTCAGATTTTCCTATTATCTTAGAGCCAAGCCAGTGTCTAGTAATCTTGAGAGGGACTCTAAGGATTTCCTTTTCCCTAATACACAGATCCTCTGGTAAATTGTTGCAGGGCAGTTTGGGGACTTCCGGAGAAAAGATTCAGGGTTACCATATAACTACGGGTTTCTTATGCAAGGGTACTCATCTTCCCTTTCATACAAGGCAAACTCAGTCTGTGAACTGACTTAGGTAGGAGGATTGAGTGAGGGACCATGTAGCATTAGGATATTTTAGGCTTCAGTTTCAGAAAATCTTGGCTGGCTTAAACAATAGGAAAATGTGTCTCAAGTAACGAGACGTCTGAAGGCAGGGTTGGTTAATTCAACAGCCCAAAATGTCATTAAGGACCTGGACTTTTTACCTTGCTTTGCTCTGCCCTTCTCAGCATGCTCCAACCTCTCCATGGTTGCAAGTTGGCTGCCATAACCACATACATCAGGTAATAGCTAACAGAAGAGGGACTCTTCCTTCCTTAGACTTGTCTTTTGAGTAGGGAATCTGCTCCCAGAAATATCATTGGACTTCTGTTAGAAAGAAGAAAGCCGGCAGGTGGGGAGGTAGGGAACGGAGATGATTCATGAATGATTGTTAGGTGGGAAATGAACAAGGTCTGCTATGGACTTAAACTCTCAATCATGATGGCATAAGTCACTAAGTCTGTCAAATCAACAGAGACCTTATTGGTGTGTCCATCTCTGTTTCTTTTGGGCTACCATGAGCTGACATATCATTGAGCTCTATGGGTCAGATCATCCTCATTATTGGGCTGGCCAGCTGCCCAATTGTGATAGCCAAGCTCGCTATGCCCAGCAATTAGTGCCCTTCCAAAGCCTGTATTGCTTATGACATCCAATCCAAATGAAACTGGGCATCTCATTTCCAACGACAGCTTTTCTCCACCAGCATTCTTAGCTGACAGATAACAACCACTCTGGCTTTTCATAAAGATGTTGGCCCTCCCTTAACAATGTATTTACCATTGTCTGGGACAAAGAAGTGTATTTTTGGTCCTCTTGGGAGACATAGTTAGGAGATGCGTAAGCAGTCCTGATAAATCCACTCCAACATTCTTATCTCCCTTGGTCTTCGAATTTATTTCCTCTAAATTATACCGTGTAGCTTCTGGCATCTCAGCTACATTTAGTATGGAACACAAATGAGTCCAGTTTTCTGTCAACCTACCCAGAAAACAATTAAAATGACTCCTAGATGCTCAAGCTAGTAAATCAAATGCAGAGTCACTGGCTGATGCCACCATATCAGTATACTCTGCGGACCTAAAATTATGGTTGTCTCTTGTTGGCCTAGCACTTTTAGAATCTACTCCCCAGGTCTCTGCTCATATCATTGATCACAGTCACACACTTTTGTCTATGTTTTTCTTTCAGATATTGGATATGGACTTCACCCCCTCCCCATGCCTTCTCCCCTACCCTCTCACAGGGACATGTTGAGATATAACTCTAGTTGTAGGTGGGGAGACAATAAGGGGAAGAGGAGGTTGATGATAAAGAGAACTGGTTTTCCCTTGCAAAGTAACACCCTCAGCTTAGATCACTGGGATTTTTAAGTAAGGTGGGAATAGACACATGAGAAGAAAAGGAGGGGCTGCTTTGGCTGACAAGAGAGATAGGAATCAATGAAGTTCAGAAATTCAATGCTTTCTGAATTATCTGAATCTTCCCATAAATCTGTTTCAGTTCCCAGGTCTACCTGTTTCCTGATCAATGCTCTAATTTTCACCTAAGCAATAGTGCAAGGCTGAAAATTCAATTAATCTTGTAATTCAGCAACCTGCAGGCTAAAACTTTGAGCTTGATTTTTATCTATTTCAGTATTGTGGTTATAGACAAAAGAGATTCTTCTAGTGCAGTCACAGGAAATTCTTGGCTTTCATTTTTTTTCTTGAGTTGAGAACTTAGGTATTTGTGTTTTTTTTATTCTTTCTTTTAAAAAATCCACCTAACACTATTAGAAGCAAGCATTTTATCTTCAGACCTTGAATTTCTCATGTCCTTTACATTGTTCTTTTTATATCCTCAACCTTGACTTCAACAAAGATAGGTGACTACAGGTAAAAACTTAATGGTTTTCGCTGTTGTTTACCATGTTTTAGAAGAGTCACATTTCTTAATCATGGCTAAATTTTCACTGCAGTGAACCTTGATCATGCCCCAGACTGTCTTTGATTCTTGCCAATTTCTGGAAGATACGTTTCTGCCCAACTCTTGGTACCATTTTTGGCATTAGCCAAGCTTTTAATTTGCAAACAACAGAAAGAGACCATGGCTAAGTCAGGGAGGAAGAAAAAGGTTGATGAAAAGGATATGGGGTAGTTCATTGAATCAGGAGTTTTATAGGCAGGAACAATATCCCAAATCACAGCTTCCAAGGTAAAATTTCCCTCTATCCCCTTTCCAATGAATCACTACCTCCCAATCAGAGCAGGAGGCTCTGATTAGCAAAGGATGAGGTCAAGTGCCTAAGTCCTGGCTACAAAAGAAGCACAGGAAGTAATTAACTGGCATTTTAAGCTTCTATAGTGGGAGGTGGGTTCCAATTCCGTGCCTGGACTCTGAAGGTCAGAGATTCTCCCAAGAAAAGAAGGCGCTGAATTGCTAAACAGCCAAAGCAAAGGGCAGATGTCCATTAGCTCCCAGAGAAGTCACTCCTTTCTGTGTTTCTCAGTTTCCTCATCTGTAGAAAGAAGAGTTTGGAGTAGATGGTCACAAAGGTTACTCCCAGATCTATCACTCTGAGGCTTTGTCACTCCCCTTTGTCCTCTGCAGAGGAGGTAATCCCAGCTCACATTGTTCTGGCCAAAGGCACTGAGTCCTTGCACTGGTCCTAGCCACAGGTGGGGGCGGGGGGGGGGCGGACATAGGGGAGTTAGTTACAGACTGGCTATCCGAGGGGATGAAGGCCACCCCCCTGGCTCCTGGCTGCTATTAGGCTGAGCCCTGTGCAGCTGTTTTTGCAGCAGGCTTACACTGATGCAGAAAATAGAAGCAGTGTCAGGCCAGCGCCATGAGTGATCCAGAGAACAAAGTCATTTTTCAAGACACTGCCCTGTTTGAACACCAGGTGTCGAGGTGACAGATTTTGTAGACACGTTATGGGAAAAAATCCACCACCTTGAGTGATTTTGAAGCCTTTAGAAATATTTGGCAAGTGTGAACAGTTGGTTCCCCGCATTTTCTCTTTAATCAATTGCTTCTTTAAGAAGTGGCTGTGTGAAGGGAGAGAGCTGGGTATCTCTTCCCCCCCCTCCCTCCAGCTCCCTTTCCAGCGCACTGGTTTTTCAATACGAAGAGGCAAAACTTTCTCCACAATCCCCGAAATGGTGCCTGCATATTAAAAATACACCAGCTTTCTTTGCTGTTTGCCTGCGGATTTGTTTCATTTCATACCTCACTGAAGCCTCCTCTCTGTTCAGAACGCATTGTACCCAGTTGTGAGGAGAGACGGGGCGGAGGGGGGGGGGCGGGAACTTGAGAGAGCATCACTTGTTTTCTTAGCAAACTCTGGGAAATATTGAAATAGAAGTTTGAGCTTTAAATGAATAGAAACCTGAGGACTTTAGGAGGAATTTTATTATTTTTTCAAATATTTTTTTAAATATAGTTTATTCTCAAGTTAGCTAACATACAGTGTATACAGTGTGCTCTTGGCTTCGGGAGTAGATTCCCATGATTCATTGCTTACATACAACACCCAGTGCTCCTCCCAACAAGTGCTTCCTCAATGCCCATCACTCATTTTCCCCTCACCCCCAACCCCCATCAACCCTCAGTTTGTTCTCTGTATTTAAGAGTCTCTTATGGTTTGCCTCCCTCTCTGTTGGTAACTATTTTTTCACCTTCCCTTCCCCCATGGTCTTCTGTTAAGTTTCTCAACGTCCACATATGAGTGAAAACATATGATATCTGTCTTTCTCTGACTTATTTCACTTAGCAAAATACCCTTCAGTTCCATCCACATCATTGCAAATGGCAAGATTTCATTCTTTCTCATTGCTGATTAGTATTCCATTGTATATATAAACCATATCTTCCTTATCCATTTGTCAGTTGATGGATACTCGGGTTCTTTCCATAACTTGGCTCTTGTTGAAAGCGCTGCTATAAACATTGGGGTACAAGTGCCCCTATGCATCAGCACTCCTGTATCCTTTGGATAAATTCTCAGTAGTGCTATTGCTGAGTCGTAGGGTAGTTCTATCTTTAATTTTTTGAGGAAACTCCACACTGTTTTCCAGAGCAGCTACACCAGCTTGCATTCCCACCAGCAGTGCAAGAGGGTTCCTGTATCTTCACATCCTCGCCAACATCTGTTGTTTCCTGAGCTGTTAATTTTAGCCATTCTGACTGGTGTGAGGTGGTATCTCAGTGTGTGTGTGTGTGTGTGTGTGTGTGTGTGTGTGTGGTTTTTTTTCAATGTGGTTTTGATTTATATTTCCTTGATGATGAGTGATGTTGAGCATCTTTTAATGTGTGTGTTTGCCATCTGGATGTAGTCTTTGGAAAAGTGTCTATTCATGTCTTCTGCCCATTTCTTCACTGGATTATTTGGGTTTTTTTGGTGTTGAGTTTGGATACTAACCCTTTATCCGATATGTCATTAGCAAATATCTTCTAGGAGGAATTTTAATTCCCTGGCTTGCCTGGAGCTTGGATCCTGGCCTTGTCCACATCTGAGGGTGGGATCCACAAGTCACTTCCCAAAAGGTGGGCACTGGGATACAGGGTCTGAAACAGCACCACCTTTTTGCCACGGCCAGCTGGGATGCAGAATCACCTCTGTGTCCCTAAATGGGTGGGGCAAAGATTGGCATAATGGAATATGAGACTCCATGTCAGAAACCAAACCATTTTCCCTTACATCTGTTTACCACCTATATAGTAAGTTAAATTGTGTCCACCCCCCCACCCCACAACTCATATTTGCCCAGAACCTCATAATGTGAACTTATTTGGAAGTGGATTCTTTGCAGATGTAATTAAGGATTAAGGATTTAATGATTATTTCAGATGAAATCATGCTGGAGTTAGGGTGGGCACGAAATCCAGTGACTGGTGTCCTTACAAGAAGAGGGGGGACACAGAGAGACAGAAAAAAGCTATGTGAAGACAGAAGCAGAGATTGTAGTGATGAGTCTGTAAGTAAAGGGATGTCAGGGATTGCTAGCAGCTATCGGTATCTCGGAGGCAGGCATGGGACCATTCTCCTAGAGCCTCCAGAAGGAACCAACCTTGTCAGCATCTTGATTTTGGACTTCAGGCTTCCCGAACTATGAGTAAAGACATTTCTGTTGTTTTCAGCCCCCAGGTTGGAGATGATTTGTTATGGTAGCCTAGGAAGCTAATATATCACCTACTGAATGTCCCTTTGCCATCTTGCCCTCGGCCCATAATGTCCTGCAAAACTTTCTCCTCCCTCAGTTTCAGCTCAAATGTCACATCCTTAGTGAACTTCCCTGAGTCTTCATTAAAAATTAACCATCTCCTTCTGTGCTCCCGCAGCTTCGGCACTGACTTAGTTCCCTCTGTGTTCGGTGAGTTATACTAGTGTGTTCATTCCTCCTAGACTGTGGGCCTCCGAGAGCAGGGCAGATCTCCTCATCTGTATCTTTACTTTCTGATAAAGTGCCTGACGCATTGTAGACACTAGTCACCAGGTGTGGAGAATGGATGGAACGGGACAATGGTGTCCTCCAGGTGCCGCTGAACATTCTGGAGAGGGGCAGGTTGGCCCTGTGATCTTTCTCTGTCTCAACCTGCATGCTTTTCTGCCCTTCTGATGTCATTTCTGTTCTCTGCACTTAGCTGCCTACTGTGAACACATCTCTACCTATGTGTTAATGGCTAATCTTGCTGTCGGCTGTTCCCAGTTTAAGGCAAGGCTCTTTCTGGGGCCATCCATATTCATAAGGTAGAAAAACCTCACACTTAAGGACATCTGGGGTGTGTGTGTGTGTGTGTGTGTGTGTGGTGGGGGGTAGGAGGATGACCCACTGGCTCAGCTGAGGATAGAGAGATGGAAGGTAGGAAGAAGCAATGGCTGCTCCGGAAACACTGGCCACCCTTGGGGGAGATGGTCTATGCTGGCTCTCTCTCTCTCTGAACTGTGTCCACTGCTGTTCCCCCCACCTGCCTCCCCCATTCCCGCCAACCACCAAATGATCCGGATCATTGAGTGTAAGGAAAACTCTTTGTCCTCATTGAGCTAGCTTGTATTTTGTTGTTGTTGTCACTGCAAGACAAAACCCCAGGAACCTGACGGAATTAAACTATCTTATCTTCTTTAAATTTTTAAACAAAAGAAAGAGGAGAGATTGTGTTCAGACAATGTCTTGGGCACAGGCACACAACAAAGTGAGGTGGTGAGAGCAGCGGGGCCTGCGTGAGCTGAGCTGATGCCGTGTGCCCTCCCTTCAGTGTGGACCCAAGGCCTCCGGTGGGCCCATGAGGGGTTTGGCCAGTGTGGCTGGGCACGTGATGGGGCCTGGGAGAAGGCAGCTAGGGAGAGTCGGTATCCCTCTCCAGTGCTAGAGACTGTGTCCCCACAGAGCCTCCCACAGGCTGTGCACTGCTCCCCACCAGCACGCCCCAGGGTACCCTCACCCCCCTCAGATGCTTGGGAAAGTGGCTGAGTGTGGCAGGGATCTGGGGGGACCACAGTGGATTCCAGTTCAGAGGCCACATAGTCTGAGGCTGAGGATGATTTATGAGGAAGGCTTGGTTTCCCTGACTTCAGCTCCCTCTGGACTCTCTGGAAGGTTCTGGTCATTTTATTTCATTTCTAAATCACCAGACTGTCCTTCACCCTGAGAAAATGGTCCTGGGACTTAAAGGGAGTCACTTTGGTGGAGCCATTAATCACAGAAGCCTGGCAGGGTCCTGAGGGGAACTCTCCTCACCTTCTCTGCTCCACTTCTGTGGCAGGTTCTGTGTCCTTGAACTGTCCTCTTCCCATGACTCAGGTTTCCCTCTGACAGGGGACTAGGCCTTGTGCGGAGGAGAGAGAGAATGAGAGAAAGACTGGCCCAATCACTCCTTCACTCTTTTATTCATTCATTCTGTATCGAGTGCTTACCTCATGCCAGGCTCTAACTGTCTGGGAATATAGACATGAAACAAACACACAAAAATCTACCCTCAAGAAGCCTACGTTCTCGTTCCAGCCAGACTTAAATGGTGCTTGTGCTGCTTCTCACTGCTGAACAGATGCAGAGAGTGAGACAGAGGGATGCAAGCCAGGACATGCAGACATGCAGGAGTCTTTCATCGGACACCCCTATTTCTCAAAGGGGTGACCTGGGGCTTGGGGGATGTTGCTAAACATCCATCACTTTATTGAAGAGGTTACTTTGTCCTCTACTCAAAGTCGTCTGGGAGAGGGTGAGGCCGGAAGGCAGCATGACCAGCGACACCTGCCTCTGCAGGCGGGTCACAGGGGAAGCCACATATGCTGGAAGGGGACCCGGGGCCAGAGGGAAGTGTGTGTTTATGTGTGTTTTGTTTATGTAACAGGGACAGATCGCTCAGAGCAACATCTAGCTTTTTATTTTAGCACTTGTTTCCTCTGGTCTGAGCCTCCCACTAGATGTGGAAGGTTCTGGAGGGGTGGTATCCTCTACCCAGTGAGTTCTGAGACTAAGTTTCTAGATAAGGATGCCTGTGTTTGCCTTATCTGTTAGAGAGTCAACGACCGGTATCACACCAGCCTCTAGGGGGCGGTCCAGGAGAGCTGCCGGAAACAGGGAGAAGAAAGGAGGTCAGGAGGGCGGACCTGGCTGCAGTGGGTCCTCCCATCCCAGGGCCTGAGGAGTCCGATGGAGCCACAGAGAGTCAGGGCTCAGACCAGTTAGAAAGGAGACACTCCTGAGTGAGCTTACAGAGCATGGCTCTCCCTTCTCTACCTTTCCAAGGGAGCCAGTGTGCCCAGATTCCCACAATCAGGCAGCAGCCTGATGGAGGCGTCGTCGTCGGGGCTTCAGAGGAGTCTTGGGCAGAGTGGGCAAAGCTGAGAGCCTGCAGGCTGCAGGCCGGAGGGGCTGCCCCAGAGTGCCCACCAGAGGGAGAAAGCTGCAGGTGGTGGGTCCTCAGGGAGAGAACATTCCTGGCCTGTGCCCCAGGGACCTCTCTGCCTGACAGTCTGGCAGCCGCCTCAGCTCTGGGCAGGAGCGTGACTTGGAACAGGCTCCTGGGTCTCCTTGTCTCCAAAAATAGGGCCTGGATTTGATCTGTGATTTGCAGCAACCCTCCCGCCCCCCCGACCGTTTTTTTTTTTTTTTTAATAGGAGACCTTTTTAAACAAAATTTCACAAGGAATCTGTCTTAAAAAACAACTTTAAGAAGCAGAACTGTTTTGGTTGAAGCAGAGCAGGGACTGGAGTCTGACCTGCTCTGCCTCTCTCCTCCCCTGCCTGTGGCCCCTGAAGGACTCACGGCCGCCGGGTTCCTCAGTGCTGAGTTCGAGAACCTCTGGACACACTCTGTGTAAGCCCTCTTTCGCCTGTGACATTTCAGACAGGCAAGCAAAGGCCCCACGGAGCTGAGGGCATGCATTTCTGGCACCTTCCAGTGGGGTCTGGTCATAACGTGTCCTTCCTTCACACCTTCTGTTTCGTTTTAGTTGATTTCTCCTGTTTCTTTTAATCTCTATTTTTCACTTCAGAGGCTGTTGTCAGATGCCTGGAAATGTTGGGGAAGCAGGTATCCGGTCTCCTTCTTTGGGGAAGAAGAACGGCCCTTACTGGCACCTGGAAGCCCTGGGTCCCATGATGCAGCATGGGGGTGGGGGCTGCCCAGATGCCCCAAAGGGGAGGGGCTCCAGAAGCTTCTACTTCTTAACAGTTTTCTTCCTCTTCTTATTTTAGCCACCCCTAAACCGCCACCACCTCCACCTCCAGAAATCCCTGGTGCTGCCTATTCTGGGGCATTTTGAGGGTTCTGTGTTATAAATCAGGTTGATTTCCAGCTTTCCTCACTACCAGCAGTGACTTCGATGTCTTGAGTCTGTCAAGTTCATTATCCTTTGCCCATCTACTTTGCAGCTTCCAAAATTTTATTGCTGTTTTCTCCTTTCCCATTCTGCCTTGTCCTTGTGGGTTTATGCCTTTGTAAACAATCCCTTTGCTGTACTTTTAGTGAGGTTTGGGGAGAGAGCAAAATTAGATGTGTGTGTTCAGTTCACCACTTTTACCAGGAAGTCCGGCCATTTACTTTTATTATTTAAAGAAAGACCTTTCCAGTTTCCTGCTGTGGCAAGGCCCCGGATACCTGGTCAGCGGGCTGTGTGCGTTAGCAGAGAAAGGCTCCCGTTTTTCCTGTCTTGATGGTCCATTGGTCACTGTTCCAGGCTCAACATCTCCCTGTCCTGAATCTACCCCTGTCAATCATGCTCCTTCCACTTGTCGTACTTCATCATCTTCCCTATTCCTGTGCCCCTGTCCCTCTTTCCACTTAGATGCCCTTGGGCCCTTGTCAAGATATCCAATCCATCAAGAAAAAAGAAAAAAAAAATCAATGTATTTTTTTTGTTTTTAATTGAGCACCTAGGTAGGCTCTATGGGTATGGGAATCAGATTTTCTGAGTCCAAATTGGAACTTTTGTTATTAAAGAAAACAAAAACAACCACATTAAAAAGGTTGTTGGGCAGATGCACTTTAAACACTAAAATTTTCACAATTCAGGGAGCACCAGGAACAAATACCTGAGATCTGACCTGTCCCAGACAATCTGGGATGTCGTCATTGTGTAGGGGAGAAGTGAGAAAAACCTTTTTTCCTCCAGGATCATATGGTCCAGTTGGGTTGGGAAAATGGAAACCCTTCCAAAGATAATACCAGGTATTCTGACCACTGCCAAGTAAGTAACAGGAAGTGCCCCAGGGACCTTGAGAAAGGGCGATCCTGGATGTGAGGGGGCTGGTCAAAAAAGGGAAGACTTCCTGAAGACAGGTTTTAAGGATGGGCCTGGAAAACTGCCCATAGATGTCCAGGGCCGGCTCTATGGTGAAGAAGTTGGGAGCTGGCTTGAGGAAAGTACTGCTCTTGTTGTCCTATTGTCAACTCTTTATCACCTTTCACCTCCACCAGTCACCTCTGCCATCTGATCGTATGGACATAATGGGAATTCCTCCTCAACTTTAAAACTTTGTCTCTTTTGGGATTAGGTTCAGCTATAAGTAGCAGAGGTTCAAAATAACTGTGACTTAAACATGAGGGTTATTTCTCTCTCAGCAAAAGGCCATAAGGATATAGTTTGGGACTGGTAGGGAGATTCTATTCTGTGAAGTCCTCAGCGATGCAGCTTCTTTCCAGCTCACTGTGATTCTCATCCTGGTGGACCAAGATGGAGATTAGAGCTTCAGCCATCACATCCCCATTCCAGGCAGCAGTAAGGATAGAAGAAAGAAGAAAGAGGAACAAAGGAGGATGGATCTTGTAAGGACCTCCCTTACAAGATGGGAGATTCCCAGAAGCTGCTATACGTCACTTTTGTTTCTGTCTGATAGGCCAGAACTTAGTCAAGTACAAAGTACATTGGGATCTATAGCTTTTATTCTGTGTGGTCAGTTGTTACTATGGAAGAGGGGATACTGTGACAACTAGAGATCGTGGCTACACTGTGCATGGTGCTACACCATGCATTGCTCTCAGTCCACATTTGGTCACTTGACCTATCTGTCCTTCTGTCATTGGTACATTTCTCCATCTATTCATCTTTTTCTACGTGGCTATCATCACTCAGAATTGATGAAGGCAAGAAAACTAAAAGTCTGGTCTTCTTCTTGTGCAGTTGAAGAAGTGAAGGTATGAGAAGGGACAGGACGGGACTTGTCTAAGGTCAGTCACACTGTGGAATAACTACAGAATCATTATCAGATCACCAGGTCAAACATTTGTCCAAATTGAGTACCTAAGTGCTGATGGAGCAAGACAGAAACCAAGTGCCCTGAGCCAGTTAGCTAGGGATGTCTTCCAGGTGAGGTGAGGACCAGAATGAGTTTGGGGAAAGGGAAAGTCATCTAGAAGGGAGGAGAACATTTATGACAGCAAATGGCTTAGATGGAGCCACAGAGTCGAGTTAGAGCATTTTGTTAGAGCCTGTGAGTTTGAACAAAATGGACGACATGTCAGCTACCACGAAAAATTAAACAGTGACTTGAGGTACAGGATGGCTGAGCATTGGCTGACTGGGGTTTGAACTGTACTCAGAGCCTGGAATCAATAAAGAAATATGGCCATTTCAGGCATTTTAGGTTTAGCAGAACCTGGAATCTCTATCTGTGTCTGCCTCTCTACCCTTTATTTTTATCTCTGACTCTGTCTCAGTTTCCATCTCCCTGTTTCTGTGTCTTGTTTGTTTCCTCTCTAGCCTCTGGCAACAGCTTTAATGCCTAGAAAATATTTCCTGTAATCCCCTTAATAACCATTGATGGGTTTCTCTGAACCCGAACAGATCTCCAATCTCCACACTTCTGAGGTTGGTGCTCCCTTAGCCTCTCTCCTATACTTTATGAAAAGAGTCCAGGCTGGTTTTTCCCTGGTCTGGGCGCCCAGAATGGTGGCAGACATGGAAAAAACTGGATTGTTGTCCCCCTCCTCCACAATGGGGCTTGGGAGACATGCTCATTCCATAGCTCCTATAGACTAAGAGCCTCTACTGCTCCCTTGAAATGTACCAGCTCCGAAATTTATGGTGAATTCCCTGTCCCTACTCCCAGAGGTAGCTGCCAAGGAGACAGGTTAAAAGCCTGTATTTATGGCAAGTGACACTTTCTGAACAAGATGTTGATTAAGGAGCATGTTGGGTTCTTCCTGTTCCGCAAGCTCCAGAGGCTGAGCAGTGAGTGTGAAGACTGCTCGTGGGTTGGGGCGCCTACCACCTGCCTAAGCCTGGAGGCCCTCAGGGGCAGCTGGGATGAGGGGAACCTTTACAGTGCTGTGCTGGAGCTCACTCACACTGGCTGACTGTTAAGCGTTCAGGAATGTTACAAGCCAGTGGTTACATGGTTGGTGTCTTGAAACTGGCCATGGTGGGAATATTTACACCACAGAAATGGGCAAATGCCATGAGTCAGGGTTGGTTTTTCTCCCCTGCTGGAAAACTGGTTTACCAACACTCCACTGGGTTACCCTCACGTCGGGCACTTTGTGGGGACGATGGCAGCTGGGTGAGATCCTGGAGACTTTGCCAGGGTTCTGGCCAGACTGGAGGGATTTCTGATCTGGTTGGGGAGAACTGCTCCATATGGGGGTGGGAGGCTGGTATTGGAAGAGGAGCCGAAAAGTAAACGAAAATAAACCTCAATGTGCCCAAGTGAGGCAGAGCTGTGGCCACGTGTTCTGATCTGCTCCAGAACCCAGGACAGTGGGCAAATGCATCACGATGACTCTGTTTCTTTACAGTGAACAAAGTTACCTTGGACATACTTTGTAGTCAGCATATCCTTCTCTTGTTATCTCATCGACTACATCTTTGCTTCCTTAATGCTCATTTTCTTTGCAAAGGGGAAAAGTAGCTTTGTAATCACAAACCCCAATATATGGATGCCCAAACGTGTGTTGACTAACATTTAATAGCAGGCTGACAGCCGTATAGCTACTGCCAACGTGCACAGTACCGCAAAGGGCGGACTCGTGTCCAGTTGTCAGCGTGAACCGGAATAAGAAAATACCTCACTTGTGAAGCAAATACTCAAATTGCATCTGGTTAACTAGGGCCTTTTGCAGGCTGAGGCCCCTGCCTGTGAGCATGAAGTGAAAGTCACTTCTGCACCCTCAACTGAATGTCTTGGCTTTAATTGAACATTAAGTCATAGGGGGCCTCTTGAGTTAACACTGGGCATTAAGATCAAGCACTGCAGACTATTTTCGATGTATAGCTATTACAGTGCACACTCAAACACACACAGAGAACATAGATCCTCACGGACGCATAGAGGGAAGCCTTGGAGAGTCAGTATAGGAGAGAGCCACCCAGAGCTACGAGTCTAACTACTGAAAACAGACCCAAGGAAAGTAATGTAATTGCCATTAACCGGAGCGAATGGCCCGGCTGATGGATGCCAGCAACATGTGAAGGCTTGATAATCGTCTGTTCATCCCAGGATGGATGTGATGCTCTCTTTCCTCTGCAAAGTATTTATTTGTATGAGATTAGATTTGACTGGGGAATGCTTCTCCC
This sequence comes from Acinonyx jubatus, assembly GCF_027475565.1. Classification (NCBI taxonomy): domain Eukaryota; kingdom Metazoa; phylum Chordata; class Mammalia; order Carnivora; family Felidae; genus Acinonyx; species Acinonyx jubatus. The sequence goes on along the minus strand of NC_069381.1, from coordinate 94,312,716 downwards.
TTTTCTAAATTATTAACATCTAATAAAAGGTTATAGCCAAATTCCCTGACAACCTCACATGTGGAAATAAAACCATCATTTTTATGCAGCTGCCATGTATTTTCCCTTCACGATCGAGGGAGACAAGAAAAAAGGAAAAAGAATTGGAGATGTTTTCAGTTCACAGGGGGTGTTTCTCTGTCCATTGACATTGCCCCTTGTTTTTTTTTTTTTTTTTTCGGGGGGGGGTTGGTGGGAGGCTTTTAGTTTCCAGCCTTTGTCCACTTAGTAATGCAGGGTTATGGCTCTTTCTCATCATTTATCCTCAGAGCTTGTCCCCACTTTCGGGCAGAGCTGCCGTTGTGGTTCATTCTGAAGGAGGGGCCTTTGGGTGGAGATGGGTTTGTGGTTTGGAGGCATTGTGTCAATCAGCCAGTCTGTCAGTCAGTCAACAAGTCTTTATTTATCTCAGTGGGTGCAGAACTGCCTATTGGGATGGTGAGGACACGTGGTCTTCCTGCCTGCAGTTTCTCCTCCTCACACCAGCCTACACACAACTGTCTCATTAACTCTTTCTCAGACACCGTTCTGATCCTGTTGAACTCTCGCTCAAACACTCTTGGTGGCTCCCCATTTCCTTGAGGGAAAAAATAAATCCAGCCTAGCCTACCATTCTGGCGAACCTGCACTTTAACCCATTGTCAAAGCTTTAACTTGCCTCCCATAAGCCTCTTTGTGACCCTACATGGAACTATGCACTGTTCCCATCTCTGTGCTTTTGCTTACTCTGGCCTTTTTCACCTGTTGTCTGTGTGTCCAGTTTCTTCTCATTCTTCCTGGACCGGCTCAACGTTTGCCCCAGCCATGAGGAGTCTCCCCCACCTCTGCACTCTGACAGTACTTTATTCATACCTCTTTTCTGGTACATCAATTTTTACTTTGTCATCCAGCAATTCATGAGGAAGGAGGGAAGTGAGGAGCACAGAGTCTGGAACCAGACCCAGAATTCAAATCCCAGCTTTGCTCCTTGCCACCTATGTGAACTCTCTGAGTCTCAGTTTCTTCATATCCAAAATAAGAAGAATTATAACACCTATTTTGTGGATAACGGCAAATATTAAATGGCTTCAGTTAGATAAAGTGCATAGACTATGGTCTGGTACATAGTAAGTACCACAGAAGTATTAGCTGCTGTTATTTGCAAAAAAAAAAAATTATATTATTTTACAATGGCTTGGAGTTCAGTAAGATTTATCTACAAGTGATGCAAGACTTTTTCTAACTCTAAAACCCTATAATAACAATGCAGACATATAGAATTTAACATTTACCCAGCATTCCCTCATCCATGATTCGATTCCACCAGTATTCATGGAGAGAGCCTTATATGCCAGGCAGAGTGTCTCACTTTAAATCTTGACATGACTATTATGTTCTCTATCTTCAAGCATGAAATACTGAAATTCAGTAAGGTTCAAGGACATCTTCAGGGAAACTCAGCTTGGATGGACTGGAGCCAGAGTCTTCTGACTTTCAACCATATCTAGTCTTTACTTCTGCCCTCTGTCTCTGATTCATTAAGAAGACCCACATTACTACTTCTGAGACATTCGGATCCCCAAGGGAAGGATTATAGAGCCACTGTGGTCAGCAAGGGCTTGCTGTGTCCTGAGAACCTGAGTCACATTCCATAAGCACAGACCCATGATCTCAGTTCTTACAGAGTGAAAATGTCAGACCCAGACAAAAGCAGGTAGGGAACTATGGTGGGCCATGTATGGGCAATCTGCTCTCCTTCAGATCACTGCCAGGAACATTGGAGGCCAGATTTTTCTGTTTCTTCCTCCCAGGTGGCAAAGGAATTCATAAACTCTAGGAGCAATAGCAGTCTTCACTAGGAGTCTAATGAAAATTAATTAGGAGGGCATATCTACCACAGAAATCCCCAAACAAAACAATGATGTATTGTCTAATCAATGCATGTCAAAGCCAAATAGAAATGTTTTGGAATCGTTAGCAATTTTGGATGATCTGACCCATTCCTCTCCTCCACCTAGTTTAGAAATAGAACATGTGCTTTTCTAGATGTTTAGCCCTCAACTCCCAAATGCATTTACTTTCACCCCATAGGATGCCCCTCCCCAACCATTGTCCATCCAGGTGTTGGTTTGGGATGTCTCTATCTGGTACATGTACTCTACAGAGTGGCTTGTGTCAGTGGGCTTGATGCAGCATGGAAGTTCCTGGAAGACAGAGCCTGTATTCCTGTAATTCTTTTGGTAAGTGGCCCAGCACAGTGCCAAGTAAAGTGTGGGACTTAAAGCTTTGATGGTGATGACAATTAGCATGTCTGTGTCTATAGAAAATTAAATTTTCTAAATTATTCAGGCCTGGACTCCTAAGGTTTTGATGATATGGGTTTTTGTTCAGATCCCAGACTCATTAGTTGTGTGTCTCAGTCAGGGCCCTGGCAAGAAAACAGTGGGCACATTCAAAAATCAATGAACAGGGTTGAAAGAAGGGGTATGTGCAGGTTTAAGGGGGAAACCACCCAGGAAGGGTGAAGCACCCTGAAGCACCCAACAGCAGGGAAACTTCCATGCCCCCGGACCTGCAGGGACAAAGGAAAGGACTGATTATCAGAACCTGGAGAGGGCCCTAACTATCACTGAGAAGGGGGCCACCTGGCAGCACCTGTGCCTGGGGGCAGAGAAACATAGTCACTGCCACACCATGACCAGAGAGCGAGGGAGCCAGGGGAATAAAAATCCTAGTTTCTCTCTTCCCCCACACTTTGTTTTCTGTCCATTTCTTCCCCTTGGCCCAACCTAATAGAAAGCTAGAGGGTAAGGGAGCCTACTCTTCCAGTCTCCAGAAGAAGGGTGAGGTGTGGATCTGGAGTGAGTGGGGGAAACAAATTGACACTGTGCAGTCTACCATGCAACCTTAGACAAGTCTCTTAAAAAATTCTTTGACTCATAGTTTTTAATTTGTAGAATTTGGATAATTACTTCACCTAGCTGTAGGGTTGTTGAATGTAAGAATTATAAGACATCATGCAAGTGGATGGGGTTGTGATAATTTTTTTGAACTTGCTCAGCTGGCTTTTATTTCATTTGTATGGGTCCATTTGACCAGAGACAAGCCATGGGGTATGCATGCCCATAACAAAGAGAAGGCTCTAGCAAGGTATACCCAGTGGGCCAGGGGTTATGAAAGGACCCAGGCCTTTTGGTGCTGCTGTCTCCAAAGAGTAGGACAGAAATTTAGAATTTGTTCTTGATTCATATTGAAGTAATCTTTTTTCTGCTGCAATTTATTCAGGTTTATGGAGCACATAAAGACCTACAAAGGCAGCCTTTTGATGTAGTTATGCAGCTATAAACTTATACAGCTGTAATAATTGCATTTTAATGATTTCTTTATATTGCCATAATTGGTAGAGTTAATGATCACGTCAACTGGATGAGGAAAAGAATGCTCCTTGCAGCCAATCCCCTTCTTATCCTCTCAGGCTCTCTAGAGCGTAGAGAAAGATAGATATTTCCTGATTCCCCTCTATCCACAGCTAATGGACCCCCGACTGGTAATCACTGAACCTCCCAAGTTCTCCTTGGAAAGGCGTCCATTTGATACACATATTTAGTTTGTCCTTGTTTCATGAGCAAACTTCCTCACCTCTCTCTCCAATAGAAGCCAGGCTGTCACATTGTCTATTGCTCTTCCTCTTGCTGCCACAGTTTCTCTGCACAGTAGTTTTCCACTTCAGGCTTCATTACTGGAGAAAGATCTGGGAAATAAAAGGGTTTGGGGCTGGTGTGTGCACGTGTGCCTGTTATTTAATCATGCCCCAAGTGCTAAGAAAAAAGTCCCTCTGAGATCAGAGCTGGATGAAAGATCTTGATTTTAGCTGGAGGGGAGAGGGGGAGCTAAAAATCAGCTTGACTGAAAATTCTCATAAAATTTGCAAAATCCTGAAACTGAAAAGTTCTGCAATGCAGAGGCACTCCCATGCAATGTAAACAGGGTCAGGTTGGGCCTCTTGGAGCTGGGCTGAGGTGGGGGCCACTGTCAGTCAAGCTAATGTTGGGCTTGGGATGGGGGCGGAGGGAACTGACCCTCAAAATAGAGATCGCTTTGGGCAAGACTAGAAAATAAATAATCCCCTTCCTCCCACCTTTCCCATCTGCTTCTGGCAAAGAGAGGAAAAGGAAGCCAGTTAACCGCCTCCCTGGTTTGACGTGCAGTGCTGAAATTCTGGACAGCTCCCCCGGGGCGGGTTGTGGGGGGGGGGGGTGGCTGTCAACTTGATTATCGGTGAAAGTGATGATGGTGGTGGTGGGGTCAGTAAGCGGGGTCACAAAAGAGGCTGTGAGTAGGAAGTGAGGGGTGGGTATTTTGAGCAGAGCATAACCAAAGCTAGTTGATGGTCAATAAATAACTATTGATTGACTTGATCATTTAAATTGGTTTTGCAATGAGTCAGTGCCAGCAGACTTCCTCATTTCCTTATGTTTTGTTGAGGCTAATCTGGAAAGGAGATTTCATGCTCTGAGCACTCACCAACCAATGGTGCAGAGTGGAATCAAGGGAACAGTCAATGTGGCTGGGAGGCCAGCCTGGTATGAAACATTTGCCATATCAGTTTTATAAAATGGTTAGTCCTCATGAGAATGCCTGAGAGGTGGCTGAAAACTGGCTCTGGATAGGGAGAGCATCTCTCCCATTCCACGAACTATCCATACAAAGAACTTATTTCTGTATCCCCCCAGAGATATGAAAGTAAAAAATTCCTCCAGGTGGATTTGCCTCTGGCCTCCAACTTTGAATTGTGCTAGAGGAAAGAAGAATAGAATAAAGAAAAGACTCTTGTGATGAGCATCTTGGCCTCAGTTTGAGTTTGAATAATTTGTTCCTAGAAGTATAACTTAGGAAGGCTCCTCTCTTCCACTTTTCACTCTGGAACTATCTCCTCCTTTACTCCACCTGAAATAACATCTGAAGACATTAGGGCCAATGTGCAACCTTTAGAAAGTTAGCACTTCATGACTACAGGATTATCAGGAAATACTATACCTTGGTGTGAATTGATGCAATCGGTATTTTAAAATTTTGACAGTGAGGTGACATCAGCGGTGTTGGAAGAGGAGGAAGATGATATAGGCAAATGGGAAGGATGGACAAAATTTTGTAGCCTTAGAGCACTGGTCTTGGGAGGAAATCTTAGATGAGGATTTTTTTTCTCTTGAGGATAAGGAGAAGAGTGCCAGGGGTTGAGGGAACTAAAGAGATGCTTCATCGACTTTGGCAATTTTCGTCATTCCAGATCTGGTCAGTGGTAGACTCTTTTCCTTAAGTGAACTCTGGTCTCTTTCTTACTCTTCATATGACCCATATTTCATTCTGATTTGTCAGTAGGAAGACCCATCCTATATGATATGGCAATATAACCTAGAGTTAGAGTGCAGTTAGAGGGTTTTAGGTTACATATGTGGACAACTGATTGACCATAAAACAAATGACACTGTGGTGTTGAGATTTATGGGATTCACAAAAATCTGTGAAGAAGACAGGAGATGAGAAATCTTAGACTCATGGAAAGGTACTGACTATCTTGTGGACACTCAGTGCTTAAGTGGTAGAGCCAGGAACTTGGATACTCAGTGCTTTCCTACATCACAGTGCCAATAGTTGAGATGGAAATATCTCTCTTATTGAACATCTTTCAGTATAATCTTGCTTATCAGGGTGATGAACAAAGTGGCTTTGGAAGGGTTTGGTCTTTATGTTGTTAATTATTCAAGGCAATATACTCAGAAGGGTTCAGGATTCTGAGAATGTAATTGTTGAACATCCCCAAGAACCCCACAGATTACAGTTGTTTTGACACTCAGGTTCTTTCCAGTCCAGAACTGTAGCCATTTGGCAACTTCTTCAAGTGTGCATGACTGAGAATCAATGGTGATGAAGTTCCTTCCATTATATCTCCTTCACTTTGTAGAGACTCAGGCATAATAAATGTGGTGGAAATGCCTGCAAGATGAAAATTAGGACTACTTGCCACTAATACACCTTCTTCCCTTAATCTCTGCAAATAATAGGAAGAGATCCAAAAAGAAAGTGAAATAGTGGGTGACTCAATTCAAATTCAAACTTGACAAAGTCTCCCTCTGTTTGTGTGCTTTTCAAGCTGCTGGTTCTCTTTTGACTTGTCTTGTGGTTGTACAGCTATTTTAAACCTCTGGTCATTCTTACAGGTCTCTTGGAATCATCTTTTTAGTAGTTCTCTTGAAATGTACTCCTTGATTTTCACAAAATCAAAATATCCTCATTAGATCATGAAGATCCATCCATCCTTTCATCGACCCAATCACACCACCATTCATCTATCTAATCAAGTATCTATCCATCTGCCCATCCAACAAATACTCAGTACTCACTCAGAAAACCACTGTATCAGGTGCTGTGGGAGATCCAAAGATAAATAAAATACAGTCTCTGTATTATTTAGGGTTCAAGCTTAAAAGTAGAAAGAGCATCTTAAATATTTATAATTCAGAGAGTTTAGTGTAAAATTGATGATAGTAGAATTAGAAAGCCAAACAGGAGATGGTATGACAACACATTAGTTAGCAACACTTAGGATATACTACTATCCCTAGGCTGGGGAAAAGGAGTGTGAGATGTTACCAGAGCCCAGGGATTGGGTCACCAGTAGGAAGCTAGAACCATGGTGGATATATTCAGTGGGAGCTGGAACCAGGGTGGATGTGTCTAGCAGGAGCTAGAGTTGTGGAAGAGTCACAGTTGTGGCAGAGATACTACCTGAGGCAAAGAAGAAGATGTAGAATTGCCCTGGCTTTTCTGTTTCTCTTGTCCTCTACTCTCCATTGGCTGAACCCAGCCAGAAGCCTGGGGGGTGCAGCCTGCCGAGGCCAATTTCCCTGTCCTTACCACAATACAGAACAGAGCAAAGGAAGGGCAAGGAATGGATCTGAGGGTAAATGGGTGCAGTACCAGCACAGCCCCAGTACTGGGGGTGGGAAAGGAGAGTCCAAGATCTAGTTCACTCAGACCCTAGTGAAATCTCTGATTTTAGAATGGCTTTAGAAAGGAAACTGGAACTTTGGTAAAATATCCTAATGATCCTTTTAGGAATCTAGTAAAAGACTGGATGCTTTTCCAACATGACTGCCCTCTGGAAGGTCTGTTCTTAGGGACAGTTGGGTTAAATGTAAATACATTATCATGGTGCCTCTTTGACCAGTAAATGGTTGTTTATGATGCTTGATCATCAGTTCCTGCTCCAGGCTTCATTCATTCCCCATTCCAATCAAATCAAATCAGTCATGCTCTTTCACATCATCTTGCCTTGGCTGGAGCTGTTTCCTCTGCCTGAAGAGTTCTCTTTCCTACTTGGAGAATTTATACTCCTCCTCTGATAATCAGCTCAAATGTCACATCTTCTGTGAAGACACCTTGTGTCCTGTCTATCTGCCTCCTCAGCACTTTCTTCATATATCCCTTATTGCACTCAGAATAATGTGTATTGGTGGTTAGTTGTTTGTATGTCTATCTCTTCTGTTAGTCAATAATTCATGGGGTACAGGGGCCACATCTTCATTACTGTCTGTTCCCACACAAGTATAGCACAACCTTTGGCACAAAGTAACCAATAAATATTAGTTGAGAGATTGAATGTGTTATTGCACATTACAAAAGCATATAGATAGATAAATAAAACACCTGTTCTCTGAAAGCCTCAACCTCCTGCACGTCCCCCAGGGATGATAGTTATCAGTTATTGAAGTGGCTGGGGTGGTTGACCAACTGAATTTCCAGTCCTGACTCTTCTAGGCCTGAGGCCATAGATATCTCTTTAGAAAGAAGTCCCTAGAGGAGTTGAGTCTGAGGGCTGTGAACAGCTACTAGAACTTTTATTTTTTGATGTTTTATAAATGTGTCTTCTCAGCCCAACCCAACCCAACACGACTAGGCAGAGCTCTTGTCTGTTTTGAACAACTCAGACAGCTTTTACAGCTTGATCATTTGAGTGAATTTCTAGATGTGGAAAACAGGATCTTTTCTCCCTTTCTCCTTCATTTCTCATCCTTCTGCCAAGTGAAAGACCTCTGCCCTGCACCTAGCCATGTGTAGGTCTTTGAGGTCTTGGCCTGGTCTAGGGATGGAGCACTATCAGTTTGTTTCTTTCAGGGCACCTGACCCTCTTTCTTAGCTCACTTCCCATCTTTTTGAGCTTATTGACCAACTCAGGCTACTCCATGGCTCCCATGACCAAGGGGGCAATGGGTCTGGATAGGAACTTCCTGTTGTTCAGGTAAAATGATAGTATCAACAAGAGCTAATCTCCTTCTCCTAAGTATGCCAATCTTTTTATTTTCTTTTTCAACTTTAATATTTTCCAAGGTAGTTCTGTAGGCTAGGAGGTAACCATCAACTCCTCTGTGGTGGAGGATAGAGGCCAGGATAGATAAAGGCCAGAAAATGAGGCCAGGATAGATAAAAGTCACCATTGGAGGTAGTGGGCAGAATCAGAAGTTGAGGTGAGGATTCTGAGTCCCAGACCTGGATACCACCTGAGTCTGTGGAGGAGGTAAAAAAAGTAGCCAGGATGGTCTCAGGCTCCATCAGGTAAGAAGCTGAGGCCTACACATGAGACTGGTGAGGACATCTAATGTCAGCTGGTGACAGTGGGGGGCTATGGTCCCCTCTGGGGTTTCTGCTCAACTCCCTCCCCACTTCCTCTTGTCTGCTGGTGAGAGATGGAGATGAGCAGTGAAGGAAACATTTTCCTTGGGACCAACAGCAGGATTTCTCTGAATCTTGGTCTCATTTGCTTTTGTGGCCTTGAGCAAATTACTTAATCTATCTGAAAGTTGGATTTCTCACCTGTAAACAGAGAAAATTTCTGCCTAAAGGCTGTCTTGAGGATTAAATGAGATGGGGAGATTAGCCATGTGCTTGGCACATAGCAGATACCCAATTGAGTGTATTTATGACTATAAAGATTCTTATTACACAGGCTCACTCCCTCTTACTTATCCCTCGCCTGGCTCTCAGCTTTGGGTCTGGGCTGTTCTCTTGGTCATCCCAGACCTCTCAGAGGAAGGACTGGCTCCAGCTGTAGAAAAGCCTGCAGCCTCTGAGCTCAAAATCATAGGTTTCTTCCTGTATGTTCTATCTCAGCTCCTTTCTTGTGCGTTCCCACTTCCCATGTGCAGGGAGATCACTTGGAAAGAGGTTAGAAGGAGGAGGTCTCAGGGGTGAAGGGGGGACAGATGGGCTCTGTGAACAGTGGCAAGTGAAGGAAAACGGCTGGTCTAATCAAAAGCAATGAGAATCCCAGCATCACTCTTTGAAAATCACTGTGTGTATGGGGTAGGGAGTAAGAGGGGATCGGCGGTGCCGAAGGTACTACACAGTATTTCCCAGTTAACTTGGATCCAGCAGTTGCACTACTAGGTATTTAGTAAAAGAATAAAAAAATACTAATTCAAAGGGATACATGCACACTGATGTTTTTAGCAGCATTATCTATAATAGTCAAAATATGGAAACAGTCCAAGGGTCCATTTACTGATGAATGGATAAATAAGATGTGATGTGTGTACACACACACACACACGCGCGTGCATGTGCGCACGTACACACACACACACACACACACACACACACACACACACACACACTGGAATATTACTCAGCCATAAAAAATGAAATCTTGCCATTTGCAACAATGTGGATGGAGCTAGAGAGTATTATGCTAGGTGAAGTCAGTCCGAGAAAGACAAATATCATATGATTTTACTTATATGTGGAATGTAAGAAACAAAACAGATGAACATATGGGAAGAAAAAAAAGAGAGAGAGAGGCAAACCAAGAAATAGACTCTTAACTATAGAGAACAGACTGATGGTAACCGGAGGGGAGGTGGGTGGGGGGAATGGGTTACATAGGTGATAAGGATTAAGGAGGGCACTTGTCATGATGAGCACAGGGTGATGTATGGAAGTGTTGACTCACTATACTGTACAGCCGAGACTAATACTACCCTGTCTGTTAACTATACTGGAATTTAAATAAAAACTTGTCCATATCCAATCTTTCTGCCCAGCATGAAGCACTGGACTTAATATTAGAACCTCTTCTCACACCGTCCTAGGTCCAGGGCTGGCCAATCAGTTCTGCTCCTAATGTCATGAATTCCTCTCCCTTAGTTTTGATAGGAATCTACCTCGCACTCTAATATTTTCCAAGAGTACTTGCCCTGCCAAGTGTCTGGTTCCTGGTAGGATCCCAGGCACTGGCCCATGGTCACTATCTCACACTGCGGTGTTCAAGGTGGCCCTAGTTGTTTTTCCTTCATGCAATTTCCTGGATTGAGCTGGAGGCTCACTTCTCTCTGTCACACCCTTTGTACCAATACCCCTCTTTGCTTTTGTTCCTGGGGTGGCTGGAGCTGAGCTTTGCTACCAAGCAGGGCTGGCCTTCACCGCTGTCTGAGAAGATTGGATCTGGCTGCTTACAGACATTTCCAGGCCACTGGATGAATGGGTCCATGTAAATGGGGATGGCAAATGGCTGGCAGGGAGGGTGGGAAGGAGACAGAGGCCAACTCCTTGCCCTCACTGAAAGGTTTGGAAATTTCTGCAGACATGGATTCTCCTCCTATTTCTATTCTGATCCTCAACTTCCCTTTCACACTATCATTTCCTCTTCCCTCCTCCACTTTCAGCAATGACTTGGTGGCTCTCAAAACAAGTATCTTCAGGGATGCCTGCAGCTAGAGAAGACCTGCTTCTTATGAGCTCTGGAGTATGCCCTGTCAGGTGACTGCAGATTCTGGTGAGCCAGGATACCCCTAACCTGAGGCTTGGACTTGGATGCCAGCCAGGGTCAGGGGAAATGGCAGGGTTGCCTCGGAAAGGGCTGGGGAGCTGCACATTTGCAAGCTGAGGGATCATGTTCCAGGGAGCTGGCACACTGGTCTGCTGGGAATGTCTGAAGACAGAGGTTTCAGGTTTGGGGCTGTATTTATACGGGCAATGGATATGGGTGGGTGAAGTCACAGGCCGGCCCATTACATGACAGTGTCCACAGTCCCCCAACATCATACTGCTCAGATATACTAATATCCTCTGTCTTTTCTAATGCAGCATATTTCACTGACATGGGTATTCAGCAGGTGATTGGAACTCACCTGTTGGTCTATATCACTCTAGAAAGATCCAGGTTTATTAAGCTATTTCTGAAAACATTGGACCCCTTTCTTCATTGTGCCCTCCAAATTTGTGTTACTTTAACCAGAACGACAGCCCATAGGAAGCTTCCATTAAATTAGATTTGAAATTTGAAATTCCATCCAGGATTATAAATTTGAGTCTGTGAGCAAGAGCCTCCAATGAACTTGCATCTCTCCCAGTAATCTAGAAGGTCTAGGCCCACGAAGGAAGGCAGAGTGCAATAGGGCAAGAATGTGGATCCTCCTGGGCTCAGACTTTCTTTGGTCTGGGCTGCTCTTAATAGTCCAGGGCTTGAGCCGCGTTTTAGAACACAGTGTGGGCCTGCAGACTTGGGCAGACCCTGGGCTATACCCATCCATGGGATAGGGCAGGTCTGGGGGAAAGAGAGCCATGGCCCAGGCATAAGCAGTCAGCATGGGCAATGGCATGAGGCCAGGGAGGAGGCAGGTATGGTGAGAGGCATCCTGACAGGTGGGCTTGGCAGACAAACAAGGAGTCCAGCTCATGTGATTCTTGAAGACCAGGTGAACATGCTATTGTCATGAAGTACATTTGCTCCATGCTGGGTTTTTTTTTTTTTAATGATATTTATTTATTTATAATAATCTTATCTCATAGGCGATCTCATATGACTTTATTGAGCAGATATTGCTAAAATTATTCTTGAGCTTTCAGTCATCAATGTAAAATATGTAAAATGAACAATATAGAGTAGGGTCGCAAAACTCCTATAAATTAGATACGCTGAACCAGAACTCTACTTGTCTAAGCTTTTAATTTTGATATAATTTCACACTTACAGAAAAGTTGTTACCTTTTTGCCTCATTTGCTTTATTATGCAATCAGGTCCTTGTGAAAGCAGGGAGTAACACTGCAGCCATCAAGCTTCAGGAAGGGGTCCAGTCTCAAGGGGATACCCAATCAGAGGCAAGGTGGCCCTGGAGAGATAGGGGACAGGGTCGGTTAACCGAGCCTCAGAGAACATGCTGAACTGGCCACTGAGGTGATTTTCCAGAGGGACTGGGCTACTTAAAGCCCAGTTTGGCCACTTTTGTTGTGTCATCTTGGGTCAACTGCTGAGTCCCTATGAGCCACTTTTTCTTCCTTGGCAAATGGGGAGGTTCACATCTACTTTCGTAGGTTTCTTGTGAGGCTGGGAAGAGGTTTTGTGTGAAAAGTATTTCATAGGGCCTGGCACATAGTGCCCAATAAGTGGCAATTATTAGTAATCATGCTGCTGATGATTAGAGTAATAAAAAGAGTATCTCCTGAGGTGGAGGTTTGGAGCCAGAGGCCTGGCCCAGCTCGACTCCCCAGGTGAGGCTGGCTGGCTGGGCCTGTAGGGGCAGGGAGGGAGTGTGCGGGCCTGCATCCCAGGCGGGACTTGGGCATCATCGGGGTACTGCTGGCATGGAGAGGACCGAGTGAGGGATTCTTCTGCATGAGAACGCGAGTTCCTCTGGCAAAACTCCAGGGGTTGGGCATCTTGGGTAAGGAAAGATTAAAACCGACAGCCGTAGGATGCCCCTCCCTTGGCCCGAGGAAGTATGAATGGAATATTTGAGATGCTGGAAGCCCTCCTACAGGGTAAGTTCAAAGAACGGAAAGTGTCTCACTTCTCTGAGGATTCCAAACAGACTTTGCAAAAATGTAATTAAGTTCCAAGTCCCTGGAAATCAATCATGCTCCCAGGAACTAATACCTTGGCTTGTTGATTAGAAATGAGGGGAGCCAGGGGCAATTACTCTCTGACGAGGGAATTTCTTCACTCAGAGATCCAAGGGCTCAGAGAGCCAAGGCCAGGGAGCTGGGGGCTGGGGAGGGGTAGGGGTGAGAGGTAGCTTCTGGTAGCTGCTGCTAATTACACATGACCTGTTTCCTTGGGCTGAAGTTCTCCATTGGCTAAAAAGTCCACCTCCTGATCTGCACTTGACTCTTCAGGAGCTGCTCTTCATACTGGGGGAAACTGAGCAGAAAAGATGACTGGAACCCAGGGCTCAATGAAGCCATCAGTCATGTTTTAGTTCATTTTCCTATTGTCAGGCAGAGTGAGAGCAAGTGGGAAGATGGGACACCTGGTTAGCCACCCCTGCACAGAGACTCCATCCTACCCAGCCCTGCCCTGGGCACTGCACAAGGTGCTGGCTCCTGGGTCTTAACGAACCTCTGGAAGGAGGCAACACTGAACAAAAAGTCAGGAGCCCTCGGGCCCAGCCAGAGTTCTGCCTGTCACCAGTCCCGTGACTGGAGCAGTGGGCCCTCTGGCCTCAGTTTAGCACCTGTAGAATTGGACTTCACTCTGTGAGGACCCTTCCATCTTGGATGCTTCCAGCTGCGTGGGAAGGGAGGGAGGGCAGCCTGGTGGGTGAGAGGCAGGGTGAATGCAGGGAGAAAAGGAGGAGATGGAGCACAAGGAGGTGGTTTAAATGCAGAAGGGATGATGGATGGCGGTTGAGGATGACGCACAGGCTCAGAAAACAGCCTGCTGACAAAGCAATGCTGGCTCTGCCCCTGAGAATCATGGAACGCTTCGAGGACTGTGGGGGAGGGGGTGATTCAGACCCGCCTGGCTTTGCCCAAGCTAGACAATGAGGCCCAATGGCCAGTCCCAGCCCCAGTTCTCACTCCACACCCAGCTGATCCCACGGACCCTGGCATGCTAAGGGGGTGAGGGTGGAGGAAAGTGGGAGGAGTCAGAAGCTCTTTCAGAAGCACCTGTCTCAGTGTCCTTCCCTTCATGTGGGCTCCAGACCCAGAGCCCCCTGAGTGCCAGTGAGTGGCCAGCTGCAGGGCCACCCAAGGCAGGGAGGGGCTGGTGGTCAGAGGTGATGCTGGGTCCCCAGCATCAGTGAAGCCTCTGCCTGTGAGCTGGAGGCCTTCTGCTCTCCAGAGCCTGGGAACAGGGAGGCAAGTCAGGAGCCCTGAACACATGTGAGAAGGCACCTGGAGACACGTCAAAGCTCTTGCTGTAAAAATGTAGAAAGAAAATCATTACTTCTACTTTCATGGCTGTCATTTCCAGCCCAGACTTCTGAGCCCTTGTCTCTCAGTTGAGCTGGTTGGCCCCGGCCCAGGGGCCAGGATGCAGAGGAGAGCAGCCCCCACCTCTGATAGTTCTCTTTCAGGGGGTTCCCACAAAACTCTTGGCTAGAAGTGCTTCCTTTCACACGTCAAGCAGCTGTGTGTGTCTTGCCAGAACAGCTGGCCCAGAGGAGTGACTTTGGAATCATGAGGACTTTGGTTCGAATCCCAGATCACCTGCTTATTAGGTGAGTGACTTCAAGCTGGAGACTCATTTCCCCATCTGTAAAATGGGGGTGGAAGTAAAGATCCTCATAAAGCCTGTGAGGATAAAAGGGATCGTCCATGTAAAGAGCTTTGCACAGCACCTAGTAGCTGTTACTCCTATATTATTATTATTAATTATTAAGTTCCTGGCAGAACCAGGCCTAGAATCCAGGTCACCTTACTGTAGGACAAGTGTCATCCTGAAACTTCACCTTGACCACATTGAATTGCTTTGGGTTCCTTGACCTGTTTGGGGTTCTTCTGAGGCTAACACGAACTCTGCAAATTTGGGCTCTGGAACAGCTTTCCTGCTGTCTGTTCTCATCTGTCTGCTTTGGCGGGCCTGTACTCCCTGCTTCCGTTTCCTTCTTCTCGGACTCAAACCTGAATGGGCGGAAGGTCTCCCTATGTCCCTTGTCTCAAAGAGCAGCTCCAGGAGGAAGCCTGTGCTTCCCTCCCAACACACCGGGCCTCTCCCCTGACCTGGGGTTTGGACTGCGCCATCGAGGGCTGTTTGCTTTCCCAAGCCCAGCTGCTAATGGCTAATTTTCCATGAATCATAATCGCTTTACCCCATTAGGCAGGATAATTAAGATTGGATGGTGGGCCTGTTTACTCAGCACACAGAGGAGCTGACAGCTGTCCTGGGCTCTCCCCCAGTGCCCATCCACAGCTTCAGCTGCCTCCTCCCCTGACCTGGGTCATCCTCACTCGGGGGCTCAGAAGGGTCGCACACTGTCCACAGCCCCTGGGTGGGGTCCTTCAGAGAATCCCACAGGGTGTTATGGAACACCAGTTGCAGATTTGCCACCCAGCTTGCCGAGAGCTGGTATTCATGGGCGTCCATCGAATGCTTCCTGTGTGCCAGGCTCTGTACTAAACACCCTGCATGGAATCCTCACAACAGCCTCACCACGTGGCTGCCATTATTAACCCCAATTTACAGATGAGAAAACAGAGGCCGTTTTCTCGTTGTGCTCAAAGTCACAACGAGTAGGAGACAGAGCCAGGGTTTGAATTCCGCAGTCTGACTCCAGAGCCTGTGCTCTTTACCACCTGTCCCTCGTCTGTGTGTGGAAAGGACGCAAACTCCAACCGTCGTCCTTCTTTCCCACTTCCTTCTCCACTCTCCTGCATTGTGTTTTTATTTAGAAATACCCAGGCAGCTCCCGCATTGCAGGGCACGGCGCTGAAACCTTGGTAGTTCCGCAATTAACAGAAGGTTATAGATCCCCCAGCTCTCTGGCAATACCCTGAAGACGATTAAATGCACAAAACCAAAAATGTTGAGGGAAAATAATCCTGCATTATGAAACCAAATAGAAATCATTGGAGGTATCTGTTGTTTTTGGATTATCCAGGAGTGTGGATAATCAAGAGTTGGCTGTATTTTTATGCACAATTTAATCTGCAGTTTCCAAACAACTACTGCAGTACAATTTTGGACAACAAATTAGTCTCAGATGAAGGACTGTTGCTCCTCCTTGAAAAACATTCTTCATTTCAAATTATCCTGGCTGCCAGCTATCAGGGCTGACAAGAAAGTAGAGAATTAAGCTGTTGATACAGATCCTGGCTCTCTGCTGTCCCCCATTTGCTCATCACAGATTCTCTTTATATCTTCCCCTTCAGGGGACGTCCTGAGCAGGGAGGAGGAGCCAACCCAGCATTATGGCGGGCTTCAAAGCTTGCGCGAGCTTTCCTTCCACCCTCCTGGAGGCCTTTGCTCCTTTGACAAGCCCTCAGAGAATTCTAGAAAAGGGGTGAGCTCAGAGGGGCCTGTGAGCAGCTGGTATGGGGCCGGCAGCTCGTCCTCTGGGCAGAGCTCCCTGGCATGAGGGGACCCCAGGAAGGGCCGGCTACCTGCTGCAGCTTCCCTGTTCCCCGGGGAAGCCAGCAGGGATAAGGAACAAATGGAAGGTGTTCAGCTGAGCTTTTGAACACAGCATAACCTACAGAGCTGAGTCACTAAGTTGCACACCTGGAAATAACGTAACGTTGTTAACTACAATAAAAAAAGAGGCTAGGTGCCTGGGTGGCTCAGTTACTTAGGCGTCCCACTCTTGACCTCAGCTTAGGTCACGATCTCACAGTTCGTGAGTTCGAGCCCTGTGTAGGCTCTGAGTTGACACTGCGGAGCCTGCTTGGAATTCTCTCCCTCTCTCTCTGCCCCTACCTGACTTGTGTGTGCTCTCTCTCTCTCAAAATAATAAATAAACTTAAAATTAAAAATCCCTGGATTCTACTGCTGAAATCATTATTGCACTATATGCTAACTTGGATATAAATTAAAAAATAAAAAATTTAAAAAAATAGAAGAAAAAGGGGAAAAAACCCACATAAAAAAACAAAATTGGGGCACCTGGGTGGGCTCAGCTTGTTGAACGTCCATCTTTGGCTCAGGTTATGATCTCATGATTCGTGAGTTTGAGCCCCGCATTGGGCTCTCTGGTGTCAGCACAGAGTCTGCATCGGATCCTCTGTCCTCCTCTCTCTCTGCCTCTCCCTAACTCTCTCTCTCTCTCTCTTTCTTTCTTTCTTTCTTTCTCTCTCTCTCTCACACACAAATAAATAAGATCTTTTTTAAAAACCCCAAATTAAAACAATTTTTAAAAAAGCGGCAAGTGCAATGGCACACGCAACAAAGCCGGTGTTAGTGCTTTGTGGACCTGGTCTTATTTGATCATCTCTGTTAAAATTCCTGGAAGAAGATACACCTGTCTTACAGGTGAGAAAAACCGAAGTGTGGGGAGGCTGTCACTTTCCCATGGGCACCCAGCTCATGAGTGGTCTTCTGGGGATTTGAACTCTGACCCTGTGCCTGACTCTTTGTTCTTTCACTTATTCTGGGCTACCACTTGTCACCTGCCATTTGGTCTCCATTTGGAAGGGGAAGGCTCCCTTTAGATCTCGCTCCAGCAAAATTATAATTCTTCCTTTCCTGGCTTGGACTCCCACATGAAGTCCCACATCACAGGTGCCCCTTAACTTCCTAGAAGGGAAGAAAATTGTATCAGAAATGTTATAGAACCATCTTCAAAAGAAGATGAAATAGGCTGTGTAACTTTGAAGCCCTGAGTTATGGTTCTATTGTTTTGCAATAGTACAAGCAAGTCACGAAACTTCCATCAAATTAGAAAATACGAAGAAGAAAGAGGTTTTGGTGTCAGTTGGCTGATAACCTTCAATAGCATATCTACCCAGTTGGCATTCTGCGCTTCTGCCCATGTGAACTTGGTTCTTTCATGATAGCAAATCATAATAATAGCAAACATATATAGCATTGTGCATTAGGAACTGTTCTAAGGGCCGTTGCTTCATAGCTTGTTTAGTCTCTACAATAAGCATATGAGGTAGCTGTTATTATCCCCAATTTACAGATGAGGAATGTGAAGCACAGAGTGGCTAGGTAACTTGTTCAAGGTCACAGAGCAAGGAAAAGGCAGAAGTGGGATTTGGACTTGGGCAGTCTGGTTCCAGAAACCGTGCTCTTAATCATGCCCATATAGACTCTTCCACAGCCTTGTATCACCCAGTGCACACATTTCTTGCTCTCCTTTGGTTGTATACTCTGTTGGGTATGATACCTCAGCTGTGATTTCTTGCTTGGTTCCCTGGGCCTCTGGGACTCCTGCTACACCTGCACTTAGCGTTTCTGTCTGGGAACAGCTCTTGGACTGATAATGGATCCAGGTAGCACCAAGGGCCTTGGCTTTTCTTCTCGCGTAGAGCCCAGGGCTGTACCTTGCAAGAACCTTGCACGCTTGCTCCTCCTGAGTGTAGGATAGGAGCAATTGCTTATTTGATAAATGCATGTTGGCTGTACATTCTGTGCTGGCACTGGCCTTAGTGCTGAGAAGTGTGGGAACAACACAAAAACCACCAGGGAACTCTCTCTCTGTACCACCCTCCACCCAACTCCATCTTTACCCAGAGGCAAGGACAACTTAAGATCCAGGGCAGACTTGAATGGAAAAGCCATCACGCCAGGGCAGCCTAGGAGGGGTGTCAGAAGGGCGGAGCAGCAGGGGATTCCAGATAATGACCCTCAGCCTCTTCAGCCCCAGCTCTGCCTAGATATTGTGCTCCTAGAGAGTGGGCTCCAGATCTGAATCATTTCCGGGTCCCCCATTGTGTCTTGCACAAAGTAGACCTTGAGTAACCGCATTTCGGTGTTGGTGGTGGCGGTTTTTAATTTTCATTGAGGAGTAATTGACATATAATATTTTATTAGTTTCAGGTGTATACCATAGTGAGTCAACAATTCTATACATTGTGAAATGCTCACCAAGATAAGTGTAGCTGGTAACTGTCACCATTCAAAGTAGTAACTTCGTTTTGATGTGTGAAGCTGTGCTTTGGTCATCGTTTGGTGTTGGGTACAAGGAGGAGTGTTTAGGATTTCTCAGGGAGGGTTGGGGCTTGGGTCAGCCAGAGTCCCCCAAAGAAAATTAATTTATCCCAGGTGGTTCCAAAGAAGAGGACTAAACGAGGGGCTGGCTTACAGAGGTGTGGGCAGGATTAAGGGAAGAAATACAGAATGATGAGGCCCCCAGGGACTAGCCACATTGGCCCTCAGGCTGGAGAGACCAGGTGGAGGGATCCACGACCCCAGAGGAACTGTGTAAAGAGGCTCACCCTGCTGGGGCTATGGTCAGGGAGGGTTACAGCTCCACATGAGGTCCCAAAGCGGGCATGGCATGGGGAGAAAGCACCCCACCACTCTCTCCTCCCTCCTTCCAGTACCTCCCGTTGGCACACCCTGCTGGGAGCAGTGAGGGAACCTGGGTGATGGGGTCTGCTGGGGTCAGCCTTCTGGGGCACAGAAGGGTGGAGAACAGTGAGGAACCTACATAGATGTAACATAAGCAAGCATAGTCCTTCCTGTCCCTCCTGCCCACTCCCACTGGCAAGGGTCTTTATCTTTTCCTCTGCAGGAGCCTGATCCTGGGGCAGGACGAGCATCCAGAGCTGGGGGCTCAGCCTGATGCGGGGGGAATTGTGCTTTCCTTCTCGCTTGCTCTCCCCCCTTTCTTCCTCCTCCCTTCTCTCTCTCCTTTTCTCTCTTTCTCCATTTAGACTCCACATTTTAGAGGCCCCATTTGTCCTTGCCTGGCTCTAGGCATCTGGCGATGCTTCTCTTCTCCTTCCCAGGCTTCCCCTTCCTCCTTCCAACCCACTGGAAGAACCTCAGTTGCTGGGCCAGCCCAGAGCCAGTGCCTGCTCGTGAGCCCATGTGCGAAGCTGCTGTAAGCCAGGCTGCATGGCCTGGGAGGTCAGGCTGTACCACCTAGCTTCCTGTTCCCCCACACCAAGTCCACAGACCTTCTTTGGAAAGCAGGCAGCCACTGGTACTGCCTGGCACCATGGCTCCTGGTCCTGACCCTCCCCTGTGAGGAAGAGGGAAACGGGTAGTCTTGTATCTCTGCACCTCAAAGAGATGTTCTTTGAGGATGGGGTCAGAGTAGGACTCTGGCCTTAGGGCTCCTGTGGCTGGTGCCGGTTCTAATTGCTGGCTGGAAAGAAGGTGAGCAAAAGACCCCTGTTTTCCAGTGGCCGGCTCACTGGGGTTCAGTTGCTTTGTTTGCTCATTCAATAAATGTCTTGGGGGCATCTACTAAGTGCCTGGCACTGTGCTAGGATTCAGAGATGGCCACTGCTTATGACCATCAGTGCTGCTGTCCAGTGCTTGTGTTGCGTTTTGCCAACCTGGCTTCACTCCGATGTGTTCCAGGCAGGCTCCTCTTCTGCTTCTGCTTCTTCTCCTTCTAAGTTTATTTATTTACGAGAGAGAGAGAGAGAGAGGAGAGAGAGAGAGAGAGAGAGAATGAGGGGTGGAGGGAGAGAGACAGAGGGAGCAAGAGAATCCCAAGCAGGCTCTGTGCTGAGCCCGATCCCACAAAGCATGAGACAAACCATGAGATCATGACTTGAGCAGAAATCAAGAGTGGGACACTTGACTGACTGAGCCACCCAGCCCCCTCCCCTCACAGCCCCCCCCCCCTTCTATTATCAGGTGAGGGAATTGGGTTTGCAGTCAGCCAGATTTTGTGTATGTGGATAAATAGGGGGAAGGGCCTATTTCCTGGAAATGGTGTGACTTTGGACAGGCCACCTACCTACCTTCTCTCCCTAGGTTTTCTATCTGGGTGGAAGATACACCCAGCAACCCTTCCTTTGAGGAGTTACAGCTTTTCCATTCCATGGGGTCCTAATGGGGCTATCAATCATGATGCCCCGCCTCCTACCATTGGCACATGACCTAGGCTGGCCAATCAGTGCAGCGATTCACCTGGATGTGGGCGTGGAACTCTACAATTATCTGTGGATTTTCCCTGCTTGGTCCCCCTTTCCCCCGACCTGCCTTTCTTAGCTTTCTCCATCTCAGTGACAAGTCCTGTTGCTCAGAGAAGAAATCAGAGAAGAATTCTTGACACTTCTCTGTCAATCCACATATGACCCATCGGGAAGTCACAATGTCTCCACTTCAAAATATGTCCCGAATCTTATCACTGCTTCCAGTGTAGTTGAAGCCACCACGCCCCTCCCCTGTATTACTGCAATAGTCTCCTAATTGGTCTCTTTGTTTCAATTCATGCCTGCCGCAGTCGGCCCTCAACACAGCAGCCAGAACGAGGCTTTTAAAATGTGAGTCAGACCATGTCATCTCTCTGCCACAAGCCTCTCGGTGACGACCCATTTCTTTCTCTGTAAAGCCATGCATGAAATGTCCCTCCAACCCTTCGGTGACAACCGATTTCTCTCTCTCTCCAAGGCCATACATGAAATGTCCCTTCCCCCTGCTATTTCTCAGACCCTGTCATTTCTACTGTTCCCTTGCTCCCTCTGCTGTAGTGACGCTGGTCCTTCCCTATTCCTCCACCATGCGGGGCACACACCAAAGCCTCAGGGCCTTAGCTGACATGCTGTTCCTTCAGGTACTTGCTCTGCTCACTGTCATGCCTCCTTCAGATCAAGCGACACCTTGTCTGCCCCTCCTTCCAATTTAATGACATACAAACCGGGCACTCCTATCCCCCGTCCCCCACTTTCTCTCCAGTTACCGCCATTTAACATACTATATACTTTGCCTGCTTATCTTGTCATTCTTTATCCCTCCCCCCCGACCCTGCCTCCAATAGAGTGTCTCTTCCTTCTGTAAGGACATGAGATTTACCTTTGTTTTGTTTATGGCTGTGCCCCTGAGCCTGGCCATAGTAGGTACAGCCTAAACTCTTGTTGAAATAGCTTTGACCGCGGTGTCTGAAACTCTAGGCCAGAGTATTGGGCTCAGCTGTTTACATTGGGCAAGTCGCCATGTATCCCCGTGGCCTTGGTTTCCACCTGTAAAATGAGGAGGTTGAAATAAATTACTCCTAAAGTTCCTTTCAGCTTGACGTTCAATGGGGATGGTAGAGTATTATGGTTAAGTGTGCAGGTTCTGGGGCCAGATTGTCTGAGGTCACCTCTACTTACTGTGTGCCTAACCTCTGAGCCTCATATTAAAATGGGAATCATCACAGTACCTACCTCATGGGGTGGCTGTAAGAATTAAATGAATAGTGGGGCACCTGGGTGGCTCAGTCAGTTGAGTATCTGACTTTAGCTCAGGGCATGACCTCACGGTTCGTGAGTTCAAGGCCTGCATTGGGTTCCTTGCTGTTAGCCTAGAGCCTGCTTCGGGTCCTCTATCGCTCTCTCTCTGACCCTCCCCTGCTTGTTCTCTCTCTCTCTCTCTCTCAAAAATAAAGAAAAACATTGGAAAAAAGAATTAAATGAGTAGAACATATAGTTCTAGGCATACACTAAATATTAGCTATTATATTATTATATATTATTATTAATAAATTAATAATATATTAATATATATTGTATTATTATATATTATATTATTATAATGTATAATATTATTATTTACTATTTTACTATTCTTGAAAATATTCTTTCTGGATCCTGGAGTGATTTCTGCTCTCATCTTTAAGGCTGACCTCTTCCAAAGGCAGGCCCACCCCCAGAGGCTGTAGCGGCCTCACTTATACATGAGCAGTGACCATTCTCTCCCTCTTTCTGCAGTGCCTGGAGGCAGCAGAGTGCCCCAAGGGCCAGCAGTCAGCTTCCCCTCCTGGCTGAAGGTTGGGGATGGCATCACTCACTTAATTTGGAGAGTTTCCACAGCACTTTTAGCATATTTTGCTTGGGCTAGCTTATTTACGCAAGCCATACATCTTATCACTGTCATAAATTTTTATTCCTATGGACGTGTCTAAACTTATGGGTTGAAATAACATAATTTACATGCTGTTTAGCATGCAGATTGGGTTAATCTGCTTCTGTAAATTCACCACCAGGCCTGTGCTGCACCCTTTCCCTCCAGGACTTCAACCTGATTTGAATATTGCACTCAGTTGTGAGGGGGGCGGTGTGACATGCCTGGGTCACAAGCCACCCCTAGACAGCTGAGCACCTCACCCCCTGTGCCCGCAGCCCACATGGCATATGGGTTCCCCCGGCAGAGGCCTTCTTCCCCGTGTATTGCTCCCACAGACCCTCCATCTGAAGGTTTAGAAGCCACCGCAAACCAGGTGAGCTCTTTACTGTCTTAGGCTGTGTCCTGAGATGAGAATTTCAGTGCCAGTGAGACTAGGGAGGCTGTGAACCTGGGAAGCACTGGCAGGTCCAGAGGAAAGAAACTGATGCCAGTGTTATTGGGCAGGTTACCACTGTAGGCAAGCGGGCTCAGTCCACTGGGGCCCCTGGAGATGGTTTTGAACGTGCCTCAGACTTGTCCCAGCAAAGGGGGAGGGAGCAGAGGTGCTGATGCCCTAACTCCCTGCTGGCCTTGGCTGAGACCTGTTCCCAGAGGCAACAACTCTGGTGCAGCTCGCCCGCCACAGTGCAGCCCAAAAGAAGCCTGGAGCTGAGAGCCGTGGGCATGCTCAGAAGGAAGGACACTCTTGGCTTTTCCCTGAATGAAGAATGATGAGGGCCAGGGAGGGGTACAGTTTTGTTCAGGTTGGTGCTCAATAAATACTTGTTGAATGGATGACTGTATGACTGCTCAAGTTTCTCCAGTGAGCCTCTAACAGCCTTCTGGATCTCACTAATTTCTGTGGTCTAGAGAGACCACCCCCAGCAGGAGTCTCTGCTCTAGATGAAGGATCCATCAAGCTGTTTGCTGTGATGCTGTGCTACTTCTCTGACTTAGTAGAATCAGTGTTATTTAGCTATCTCCTAGAGACCTTTTAAAACACTCTCTTACTCTACTCCAAGATTCTGATTCAGTTGGTATGGGGTATGCCTGTAACATTGATAGTTTTATTCTTTTAAGTTTATTTATTTTGAGAAAGAGAGAGAGCAGGAGAGAGGTAGAGAGAGAGAGGGAAAGAGAGAGAGAGAGAATCCCAAGCAGACTCTGCAGCAGCAGCACTGAGCCTGAAGCAGGGCTTGAACTCATGAGCTGTGAGTCAAAATCAAGAGTCGGAAGCCCAACCGACTGAGCCACCCAGGCGCCCCAACAATGATAGTTTTAAAAGATCCTTGGAGGATTCCAAAGCACATCCAGATGTTCAGAGCTATTATTCTATGCTCCTGCCTTAACTGACCCCCCTGGACGTAACTCTTTGTTTGCTGGGACTTAAAAAAAAAAGTCAGCTTAAGAAAATTCTTAAGTCATAGGAAGAAATGTTTGAAAAATACCACCAATTAGAAGAAGATATTTAGTATAGTATTATATTTAATAGTTGTAATTTATAAGCAACTGAATGGAATATTATGCAGCCAGAACAGATGATTTTGTAGATACCATAGTAACTTGGAAAGATGCTTATGAGAGACAGTTAAGTAAAATTTTGTATTTTTAAAAAATAAAATTTTAAATATAAATTTATTTTTAAAAATAAAAAAAATCTTTTTTTTAAAATTTAATTTTAAGAGAGAAAAACAGAGTGTGGTGGCGGGGTGGGTGTGGGGGGGGGCGGGCGGGCAGCGAGAGAGGGAGACACAGAATCCGAAGCAGGCTCCAGGCTCTGAGCTGTCAGCACAGAGCCTGACGTGAACCGCGGGATCACGACCTGAGCCGAAGTCGGATGTGCAACCAACTGAGCAGCCCAGGTGCCCCTTGAATTATTTCTTTGTTGTTGCAGTAAGTAAACAGAAATAAAGAAATGGCAGTGTTGCTCCGAGCACACAGCCAGCTTCCCTGCCTCTCTGGGAGCATTCCTTAGACTTTTTTTTTTTTTTCCTTTTATTATCTCTTGACACTGGGATCAACCTCTGGACTTGTTAGGGGACCTCTTCTTTACCCATTAAGTGTCTGACATAGGCCAGCATGATGCTACTACTGGGCCTGGGGGATGCATAAATCAGTCACTGCTCTGCAGGAGCTCCCTGTAAAGAGTGAGAGATTGACATATGAACAAACATTCCAATAATTGTAAGACAACGTCATGAGCATAATAAATAGAGATATGAACAAAGTTCTGTGTAAGCTCAGATAAATTTGCTTCAAGGGAATCTGGGAAGGTAGAAAAGAGGAAATGGCATTCAATCTTGGTTTTGAAGTACAAGTAGGAGTTTGCCAGGTAGAAAACAGATGGGTGTAGGATGGGGTGGGGAGGAACAGGCATTCCAAACAGAATGTATAAGGGCAGAGACGTATAAAATTGTGGTATGTTTAAGAAATGCAAATAGTTAGGTTTAGACGGAACATATGCATTTACCGATGTAAATGTATTCAACAAGTAACTATTGAGTATTTTTTGTGTCTCAGACACTGGACTAGATATTGGGGAGATCAAGATTATCAACTTTGGCTCTGCCTTGACTACTGATCGTAATGACAGTAGATACTTTTTTAGTGCTTAATGTGCATTAACTTATGTCTTCCTCCTAGCAGTTGTATGAGCAGGCACCACTCTTACTTCACGGGCTTGTCCATGGCAGCACATTTATCATGCAGTGGAGCTTCTGGAGTTTATAGTCTGGCAGAAGAAACAAAGAGGCGTGATTACAAAGCAGGGAGATAAGTCTAGCATGGAAGGAGGGGAGCTCAGAGAAGGGGCCTAGAAGCAGTCAAGGTAGACTTTTTGGAGAAGGGAGTTGAGCCCTGGAGGATGCATAGGCAGTAGGCATGGAATGTGGAGGTGTCAGGAAGAAAGAGAGGGTCTTTATGATGACAGATGATAGATAGCTGGTGAGGTTGGTTGGGGTCAGTTTACGAAAGGTCCTTGAACGCCCTGCTGGAGAGCTGAGACTATTCTATAAGCAATGGTGAACTAACAAGGCTTTTTGTTCTCTTTTTAATCAGGAGACTGAGTCACTTTGGGAATGATTCAGCCACACCAACCATGAACTCTCAATGGCTGGGGCTAATGAGGAGAAGAATGGCATGGATAATCTAAAAATAATGGACGCTGGGAATAAACCTCAGCCTGCTCAGGGAGTACACCAGGTCATGATTGCTGCCATGGGGGGAAGCAGCTGATTTGGTTCACTCCTTAAAGCCCTAGTCTGGCTGATGTTGAATCGGCTTGTTCTGGAAAGTACCTGTGGTCATTCATGCCAGTCTCAGTGTCACAGGGGACCAGGAGTAGAAACCCCCTCTGGCTAAAAGTAGCAGGATAAAATGTAACGGAGTCCCAGATATGCTGGTGTTTTTCACCACTGCATCGCCAAGACATCAATAGGACCTGTGAAAGTGGAAGTGAGTTCACTGTCTCCCCCTCCTCCTCCCCAGGGGCTGAGGTTGCTGGGATGGCTGAAGAAACTTGGAGGTTTTAGAAAACTCTGGCTTTGGAAGGAAGGGTGCCAAGTGATTAATGCTACAAGCTGCCTGGAACAGCCAATTGAAAAGGCTATAAAAATCAGAGCGGCACAGGAAGCGTTGACCCTGAGACCACATGCCTGGAGGAGGGATTTTTTCCCACACTTTTTATTGTGATAATGCGGAGGTATTCTGTGAGTAGAATCCAGGGGGCCATCAAGTCTATGTTCAGGTGGCTGTAAAGGAAAGGGTTTTGATCCTGCTCTGAGAAAGCTGTCTTGGGGCCCAGGCAGAGAGCACGTTACTGCATTAGAGCCCTCAGTAGTTAAGAGAAAGTTCTTGCTTGAATTGAGAAAGGGACCTATCAATAACTGTAAAACCCTGACGAGCTGTGCCTCCTTCTGTGCTAGACACAGCCCTGGGTGCAGAGGCCCAGACCGCATGAGGTCGGGACCCAGCTCTGCCGCTAACTTACACGACTCATGTCATCTCTCTAGGTCTCTGTCTGTTTCCTCCCCCGTGAGATGGGAGGGCCAGACTAAATCCCATCTCAGCCTTCCCCAGTCTCAATTGTCTCGCACTTGGGGATGCCACTTTATGGATAGAGAAGTCAAAGACTATTGATAAAGGCTGCAAAAGCGCAAATTTGCTCACAACACAGAAAGACTCTGAGACCTGGGGTGCCAAGGAAGGTTGGGCTTGTCTGCCCTGGGTGCAAGGAATAAGGAGGTGCACTGTACAAAGGATTTTATTTGTTTTTTTTTTTTTTAGTTAATATTATTTTTTAATGTATTTTATATTTTTTCTATAGAGAGAGTGTGAGAGGGGGAGAGGACCCGAGGGGGCGGGGAGAGAGAGAGAGAGAGAGAGAGAGAGAGAGAGAGAGAGAGAGAGAGGGAGTCTTAAGCAGGTCCAAGCTCAGCGCAGAGCCCAATGCAGGGCTCGATCCCACAACCCTGGGATCATGACCCGAACTGAAATCAAGAGTCGGACACACTTAACTGACTGAGCCACCCAGACTCCCCTCTAGGGAGGATTTTAAAGCAATGATGAAACCAAGGAAAAGTCCGTTTGTTTTTTGCGATGGCTGTGCACTGACGATCCCAAGCAACACCGATGATAAAATACTCCTCCTCCCCTGGGCGGACCGCTCCCGCCACGTGCCCCTCCTTGGTATGCTGCTGGCTAGCTGGACAACTCTCTCTTTATTCAGTGTTCTCTCAATTTCTCTGACTACAGAGAGAGAGAATCTCTTTAAGGTGTTGACTCTTTCATTACCACCTCATAACATTGATTTGCGTCCAGTACAGAAGGGTTATGAGTTACTTTGGGTCACGCTTTTAGCAAAGGGAGTGCCCTACAGCAGCGGACTGCAGTGGCACCAAGGAAGCAGGGGCAATAAAAATGGAGAGACCAGAGCATGGCATGAGGTGTGGAATGGGCTGGGTGGCTGGCTTAGGAATGTAAGTCCTGAACACATGGCCTGTGGACAGGGTGGGGATGGCTCCCCCAAAAGCACAGGTCAGACTGGACGTGTGGTGCCTGAGAACAGAGCCCAGGTGCATCTCAGTTTTGATTTCTCAGATCCCTTTGCACTTGGGCCCTTTCCTGGATGGATTCTTAGAAATGACTTGCTCTGGCATTCTTCAAGTCCCGCTACCCACCATCCTTCTTTGGACTGGATTTCCTCCTCACCCTGTCCTGATGTCTAGAATATGCGGGGACTTCGCTACCCTTCTGGGGACTTGATATCCTGCATGATGCCTCCCTTCTGCCGGCTTGGTCCCCTCGGTGCCCATCCTTCTGCACGATGGTGTTGCTTCAGGGTGTGTTCACAGTCTCCAAGCAAACAGTGTTGACAACAGTAGAATAATCTGTGCGTGTTTTCTGGGAGCTGGCTGGGCTGCTCTGGAGAGGACCAGAGGGGGGAACACATCTTCGCTCTTGCACCTGTCATTCCTAACTGCTATCCCCAGGTGGTTTCTTTATTCTCGCAGGAAGAGAGAAGGAAGGGACAGCTTCCACTGGAGTTTGTTTTATTTCTTTGGCCCTTTCTTTTCTGATTATGAAAGCTATCTGTTCTTATTATAAGAAAGCTTAGAAAATAAATATTCCAGCTAGAAATAAATACTTGCTGTGAATCCCATCACCAGAGAGGACCTTTGTCAATCTGTCACTGTCATTTAAAGAGTTTTGTTTGTGAGGGCTGGCTTGCTCTGTCAAGTTCAGGCTTCGACGGGAGGCCTCTTTGGCACTGGCCCTCCCTGGGCCTGTGGAAAGGGAGGTTTTCGGTTCTGGCCCGAGCTCTGTTCCAGTCCAGAAGAAGCTGGTGTCTCTTCTTTGGTTGGATCCCCAAAGGTCTGGGACATTGTACTTGCTCTGTTTCTCTGGCCCCCGTGCTACAGTCAGTCTCTGGAGCTGCGTGCGCCCTTCAATTTTCTTTTGAAATCCTTTTTCTTGCTCACGGTTGGCAACCTTCACAAACATAACAAAATTTCTTCATTTACGAACGTAAAGTCATTTCACACCCGTTTGATTCACAGATACTGATTTAAAACAGCGCACAATATTATAATGTGATCGTGGGTAGTTACAATTTCTTTGGGGGTGCTTAGCAAGCAATGCCCACATTCCAGTTTGGGGAAGACCAACTGCCCCCCACTCCCACCCATTGTAGGCAGCCTCCTTTTCTCTCACAATGGAAAGCAAAGGAGAGACTCTTTCTCTCTCTCCCAGACCCAGGGTGCCAGTGCTTCAGTGGCTCAGGCACTACAGTCTCACACATTGACTCTTGAGGGCTCTGTGCTAAGGATTCAGGACCAGTTCAGACATTATTTATAGTGTTGGCAGAGCCTTCGAGATTTGGCACTGAAGCACGTTGGTTTTGAGTATCCCCTAGGTTGCAGTGGCCTGTGGCAACAGACACGCTGTTCTGCCCAGATAGGTCTGAGGAGGGACCTAGATCATTTCTGCTGGCCGTCCTGGGTTCTGGACAGAAGTCAGAGCCTGGTTCTCCAGCCATCCGCGGATTCTGTGAGTTGCAGTATTCTTCTAAAATAATTCATTGTCGTGGCACCTGGGTGGCTCAGTCATTAAGCATCTGACTCTTGATTTCGGCTCAGGTCATGATCTCATGGTTCTTGAGTTCAGGCCCATGTAGGCTCTTTGCTGACAGCATGGAGCTGCTTATGATCCTCTCTCTCTCTGTTTCTCTCTCCCTCTCTCTCTCTCTGCCCCTCCCCCACTTGCACACATGCGCGCTCTCTCTCTCTCTCAAAATAAATAAATAAACTTAAAAAAATAAATAGAACAATTCATTTTCTTTCAACATTAGCCAGGCTGCTTATAACAAAGAACCCTAACTTACATCATTGGATTTTTGTCTTAAAGATTTAAATGCTACTGATTACCTCGCAACATAACTAATTCGAATCTCTATTGTTATTTGTAACCTCTGCTTCCCCAGGCCACATAAGTGGAGGAGAGGGGAAGGGGTATGCAGGGAATGAAAGTAGAATTGAAACAGTGTTCCCCTGGCTCCACCCTCAGCTGCAATAGTAGGCAACTCCAGTCATTCCTTCCAAGAAGGTCTACAATGTAGCTGGGCTTCTAGCTGCCTGGCATTCAGCCCTGCATCTCCCCCCTCCCAATCCCAGAGGTTTCGGGGGCCTCTCCCCATCTGTCTGTGAGCTGCCTGACTTTCTCAAGTCATAGTCACTAACCAACTATTCAGACTGGTTGTTTGATGAAACTTAGCTATTTCAGCCCTTGTCCTGGGCTATAATCTGGGCCTCAAGGAACGGCCATGCACTCAGGGGTGACCTCATGGGCAAATGCCATAAGCCCCTTTCTGGAGCCTAGATCTTTTATTCTCTGTCGCTCCACGTCTGCCCATCCCCAGGGAAGTTATTTCCAAGTCTCACAATCTTCTCTCAGTTCACACCCCATACACTCTAGTAAAGTGCAGCGGAGAGAGATGGCTGAGAGGTGTGCGATCAGGAATCACGTCTGTCTGCTAAGTTGGGGCAGGGGCTAAACAGAAAGACCCACATTAGTGCTGGTAGGAAAGCCAGTACATGTTGAAGATGATGGGCCCAGAAAGATCCTGCCTGGGGCCAGAGTGGGAGAAAGAATGTATCGTTGTCAAAGCTTGTGGGTCTTACAAGATCTCTAGGAACCCAGGAGCCAGCAAAGAGCAGGAGTTCAGCAGAGCAGACAGAGAAGGGGGTGTCTTCAACACTCAGCAAAGGTTTGCAGCCAAGAGTGTAGAAGTGAATGGCTCTGGGTTGAGAGTGGGACGTGTGGCATGGAACTAGGACAGACAATTTTTTTTTTCTCAAACCATATCCGTATTCCTGTATTCCGAGTCCAAATAGTCCCCAGTTAAGAAAGTTTGGGAATTATGGAATTCTAAATCCAGCTTTTGGAGATTTATGATTCATATTACTATATTAAAGGTTCTGAGTCCTGTAATTACAGGCAAAACAAAATCTGTTTAGCAGGAGAATAAATAAGATAATATAGGCAGAAGACATTTTTTTTAATTACCTTTTTCAACTTCATGAGTATTTAAAGTGGCTGCCAGCTAAGTCATAAAATTGGTTTTTTAAAAATTCTGACTATCTTGTAATTATAAAACAGTCTATATAATGCGTGCAAGTGGGTTTAAACTAGTAGTAAAACATGTTACAAAATAGAATGTTACCAATCCTTCTGAAGCCAGGCTGTGGGTCCCTCCTGGTTCATATTCCTCTCATTTATCCAGAAGTAACTTCAACTAGAATTTGACCACTTTTGCATGGACTGCCAAATAATTATCTTTTGATTTCACCTGCTTTAAATATTGCACCAATTTAGAATCATTCTTTTAGCAATATTCTGTAATGTTTGTTCATGCATTCTATGCTTAATTCATTTTCATAGTCATGCAGTATTTCATAGTCAGTCATGCAATATTTCACAAGCTGTGCATCCTTTTCCTGTTGAACATTTGGGGGCACTTCATTTTTTTTTCTTGTTTTGTTATTAGAAACAATGCTGTTGTGACCATTATCATACTTTCCCTGTGGGAGTGAACAAGTTTCTCTATGATGTATTCATCAGTGTGGGTATTACTGGGTCAAAGGACGGATGCATGCCCTTGACTTTCCTTAAACTCCTCTCCATAGTGGTTGTGCCAGTTCACACTCCTACTGCTATTCACATACTAACCAGCATTTGTATTTTCAGAAGTTTTATTACTTTACAACCTGGTGGGTGTTTTAGTTTAGTTTTATTTGTATTTCCCCTCTTTGCTGGGGAAGGGGGCAAATAAAGGGGCTCACCCCTACTCTTCCAGTCTCCTCCACAGGCATGGCCTGGGAAACAGGTTACCATTACAATTAAAGCCAATATGACACGAGTTATTAAACAACCTTTGTAATTGAAAGATAAAGTTACAAATGATATAATTCGTAGTTCTTGGTTACAGTCAACTGTGGCTAACTTTTTTTTTTAATGTTTATTTATTTTTGACAGAGAGAGAGAGAAAGAGAGAGAGACAGAGTGTGAGCAGGGAAGGCGCAGAGAGAGAGGGAGACACAGAATGTGAAGGAGGCTCTAGGCTCTGAGCCGTCAGCACAAAGCCCGACGTGGGGCTTGAACTCACGAACTGTGAGATCATGATCTGAGTCGAAGTCAGACGCTTACTGGACTGAGCCACCCAGGCACCCCCTGGATAACTTTAATGGAAAAGAAATTTGAGGGTGGATTATTAAAGTAAACATAGTATTTACAGAAAGCTGGAGGACCAAGCTCAGGGAAGGGGCTAGAAGCCAGGAAGACCAGCAGGAAGCACAGAAAGATTCTCTCCCCACAGGACCTGTCTGGTTATGAATCACTGCTGTTTACACGGGCCACTGCTGCCCAGGGACATGCAAAGATAATACCATTGCATGCTGCCCCTGGAGTTCCGACAACTCAATTTCTTCTCTGTTTTATGTCAGCGAATTTTGGCATATCAATTTCATTTATTATAAACCATTGTGGAGTCCAGATTTCAGTCAATCAAGCAAATTGGTAGAGGCATTCCTAACTACTAAAGCAAATGCATTAACTACAGATTCTCAGCTAACTGTGACTGCATTGATAAATTCTGCTTTATTTAAAGCTATGTAAGATCCTTAGAATCCACACTCATACCATACTTTGTTTCCTTCGTTTCTAATAAATGAGCAGAAGCATGCAAGTCTTTGGTGTGTATAAGCTATGCCTCTTGCATGAGATTTTTACCAATATCTGACCATAGTTATGAATCTGGAAACAACAGGCATGTGTGGGGCGTGTTTTAAGGAGTACAAGAGTACTTGAAAGACAACTGTCTGAGGTGAAGTTATTGCAAAGTTGACTGGTCTCCTTGGGCAAGAAAGAAGTAAGCGTTTCTGTTAGCAAGGGAGGCTCAGGGGATATAAGTGGTTTAATTTCTTAGATTCTTCCAAGTCCCCCAACATGTTTCTGTTCAAAGACTCAGGTTTTACTCCTTTGTATAGTCAAGTCGTAATTTTCACAGAGAAGAATTGGTGAAGTTACGAATTCAACTTGTAATTCTGCAACAGGCACAATGACATTTAGAGTCTTGTTTTCAGCCATATCTGCTCTGTGGCTACAAGGATTAAGAGATAATTTTAGTACAGCCATAGACACTCTCTAGCTCTCTGACCATGGCTTATGCTGAAAGTTTACATCTTTAAATTTACCATTTATTTTGTGTAAGTTCTCCGGTGTCATCAGAAATAGCTAGCTTTCAGGTGGTTCTTCCCTTGGCTTTGGATAGTTTCCTCACTGTGTGCACCTATCAGTACTCTTGAATGCTGGAGGGAGGTCTACAGCTCTCTGGCGCTCTCTCTTCTTTGGTCCCCTGTCCTGCTGACTCGATCCACATTGACCTGCCTGGCCTCGCAGCTTTATCTCCTGACGTTGGGGAATCCTTTGGGCTGGCCTGGATGCCTTCTCCCTGTGCTATGTCTGGGCTGGAAACTCAAGTCAGTGAGCTTGGGCAACTGTAGGCTTCATCTCCTTTGTTTTCCATCGCTCAGGATCACTGTCCTTGGTTGGATGATGTGCAATGTCTTGGCAACATTGTTTTCCATGTAGTTTGTCAGTTTGGGGCTGTTTATGGTAGGAGGGTAACTCTAATTTCTGGTACTCCACCTTGATTGGAAGCAGAAATCTTCCAGCTTTATTTTGGTTGACATTTTACCAGTTTCCATCTTTCTGTATTCTTATATTAAGTTAGATTTTATTTCTTCATCTAGTCCAACAGTCTTTTTATTTCTCTTTTTACTGGACAATGTAGTTTATTTACACTTAATGTTATTACTGACATGTTAGTTCAAACTTAACCATTTATTTTGTGCTTCCTATTTTCCCCCAGTATTGTTTTTCTCTCTGCTTTTACTTTCTTTTGCATTGGGTTTTTAAAAACTTTGTGTTTTCAACCTCCATGAATTTGGCCATTATCCATTCTACTTCTATTTTTTGGGTGGTCACTCTTAAGATTATAGCATGTGTACTTACTTTGCCAAGATGCCAGTGTTAACAAGTAACTTTATCCTTTCTTATTTTTATTTTTCGCTTTTGATAGACACATATTCTTTCCAATGTCTAAAGTCTTTGTGGGTCTAATTTATGAATTTAGATTGTGAGATCATGCTCATTGGAGCTTAACTGTGAAAGTTCTCTGAGCTTAGGTTTAATGTGTATTACTCTGGAGAGAATTTGCATTTGATATACTCAATCTGGGATTATGATCGACCTTTTAATTTAATGGATTAAAAAAAAAACTTTTCAGGAGTGCCTGGGTGGCTCAGTTGGTTAAGCATCTGACTTCGGCTCAGGTCATGATCTCATGTTTCGTGAGTTTGAGCCCCATGTCAGGCTCTGTGCTGACAGCTCAGAGCCTGGAGCCTGCTTCGGATTCTGTGTCTCCCTCTTTTTCTGCCCCTCCCCCACTTGTGCTCTGTGTCTCTAAAAAAAATAAACATTAAAAAAATTTCAGATTGTGTGAATTACAGGTAGTATCCACGAGTTGTTGTGTCCAGGGAGACTTTTTCTGTTTCTCTCTTTGGTCAGTCTCAAGACTCTGACAAGGCAAACTTCCTTTTGTCTCCCTTTGTGGGTATTTTTTTTAACAAGCTCACCCTTTCTTTGAGGGGATCAGCTTGTCAGGGTCTCAGATTCATGCAAGGGTTTTAGATTTACCTTCATTCCTATGGACAGGCCCTTCTTCAGGGAAAGTCCATTAAAAAGGGAGCCCCAGGTTGCCAGTGATAAGCAGTCATCCTCAGCACCTACCTTTCTGGGTTGGTGTGTTTTTTTAAATTTTTTTAAATGTTTATTATTATTTTTTTTATTTTTGAGAGGAGAGAGAGACAGAGCATGAGTGGGGGAAGAGCAGAGAGAGAGACACACACACAGAATCCGAAGCAGGCTCCAGGTTCTGAACTGTCAGCCCAGAGCCCGATGCGGGGCTCGAACCCATGAACCATGAGATCATGACCTGAGCTGAAGTCAGACGCTCAACCGACGGAGCCACCCAGGTGCCCCTGGGTTGGTGTTTTTGTTTCCTTTGTGACTTACGAGGATTTTTTTTTTTTTTGTATTGCCATGCCCCTTCTGCTATGCATTTTACATTTAAAATGATATTTAGAAATATTTCCTGCAGTCTTTTTGGTTTCTTTGTAGCTGATGGTTTCTCAAGATGTCTCATCTGAAATATTGTCATAAATGGAAACTAGAGCTTTCATTTTATTTTCTACTCAGCTGCTAATATTCCCCCAGAATATTTTTCTGTTGACAGAAGCTGTGCCTTGACAAGCTAGATTTTAGTTCAGTTTAAGGAAGAACTTTTCGTTAGAGTTTCCAGTAGATGGAGTACGCCAAGGAGGTGGTGAGTTCTCTGGAGGTTTTTAAGTACAGACATGATCCTTGGTAATTTTGGAGAGCAAGTTATGCACCATGGACAGAAGAATGGAGAGATAAAAATTTTTAAAACTCACAATTCTTTAGTACTGGTGGTTGTCCTAAAGGTGGTAGAAATGCGGTAAAATGCACTAACTAGTGAGTGCCTATTGTATACGTGGCATAGAAACTAATGTGAATTTTCTCCTTTTTTCTTTATAACAATCTTATCGTGGTAGGTATTATTATCCCTAATGTACAGATGGGAAAAGTGAGGTTGTAAGAAACTTAATTTCCTAAGGTCACATGTTTAATTTTTTTAAGTATTTATTTATTTTTGAGAAAGGTCACATGTTTAATTTTTAAAAATATTTATTTATTTTTGAGAAAGAGAGACAGAGAGACAGAGAGACGGAGACAGAGACAGAGACAGAGGGAGGCACAGACTCCTAAGCAGGCTCCAGGCTCTAGGCTCTGGGCTGTCAGCACAGAGACCAATGTGGGGCTCGAACTCATGAACCACGAGATCATGACTGAGCCAAAGTTGGATACCCAACTGACTGAGCCACCCAGGCGCCCCCTAAGGTCACATATTAAGTGGCTCAGCCAGAGTTAAATTTTGAGTCAGTTGGCTTCAAAGCCAAGGTGTTTTCTTCGGTACCATGCTGCTGATGGTCCCTGCAATGGGACAGTAGAGAGGGATAAGGCTGTCATCGTCACCTCCCAGAGGTAGTGAGCAAATTCTTTTCTGCTTGTGCTTTAAGCTTGTCCATATTTTTTCTGCTTAATTCCCACCATTCAGACTTTCAATTGCTGTTTGAAAGGGAGAATTATATACAACCCCCAAATCAATTTTGGCTAAAAAAGGAGAGCTTCCAAGTACATGCCACTGGGGGATCACATAATGGCATCACTTTGATTTTTACTGCAAATGCTTAGGGATAAACACGGTAGTAAATATGCTATCCTGTTTAGCAATTTAAATATTCTCTGCGAGCTCATTAGGTCCTGTCACATCCACGCATATGGCTGCTCCTTGTGTGGGAGCGAGACTCCCAACCCAACAACCTGTTCTTCCCAAAGACAGATGTTGTCGGGTAGGGGACTGGTGGATGCTCCTCACATCGAGGACAGAGAGTTGAAAGGCAGCTCTTTGAAGGAATTACTGATAGTGTCGTTGCAGTGAAGCGTCTGACTTCATTTCTGATACTCGACTGCTGACGGCTTCTTAAAGCCCACTTTCCTTTGTTTTGCTGCCCCATATCTGGGCAAGCTTATAAGAAAACCAAGGTACTTCTTGCTTTGGCATCAGCGGGAAGTTGAAACCACTCAAGCACAGGCCCTCACCCCAGCCCCATTCTATAATCCCCATAAGACCCCAACCTACTTGTCCTTCATTGCTCTCTTTCAAGCCATTTTTTGGCCCCTGGGGAGCCTATCCTGTTCTCCCCAGAGACTCTTATTATGCAAGTGATAAAGCTTTTCATATTCGCTTTGCAGGTGTGTGCATAGCTTCATCAATCTTGGCACCCAGAAATGAAGTTTGAGTAGGGGTAGTTTATTCTCTGTGAGGTGATCACAGCAGTCAGGGAGGGGAAGATTGAGCAAAAAATGACAAGGACCTAGGTTTCTGGGTGCTTGGCTGTCTATGCCAGCCACTGATAACTTGTAGTATTCCTGAAAGCAGGGTATGCAGAAGGCAGAGTCCAACAAATGCCCCAGTTTTATCACCACGAGGCTCTGGCACCAAAGCCCTGTATGGTCCTCTGGTCGCATGTCCATGCCACCATGGACAACTCATTTTGCCTGGGCTGGAGACAGCGTATTACCAAGAATCAAGATGGGTTGAGCTGTGGAGTCTCTTCCTCCCTAAATCCATACTCAAATATCATCTATCTCCACCAGGATATTGAGAGCATATTAGCCAGCAAAAAGTAGCTTGAAGTGATATTTAGCTCATGCCTACAACTTTTTCTCTCCTCTGCCCTTTCAAGATGTGGGAACTCTTAGATGCAAGCGTACTCTGAGACTATTTTATCTATCTAGACTATTGGAAATGAGAAAGATTGTGGGAAAGGGGGAGAAATGGATGAGCATTGTCAGGCAGGAGCTTAGCACTGACCTCCTTAACTGTCTGGTCTCCTGGGAAGAGATAGTGGCAGTGATGGAGGAAGGGATGGAAGGGGGGGGAAGAGAGAGAGAGAGAGAGAGAAAAGAAGAAGAAGAAGGAGAAGGAGAGGAGGAGGAGGAGAAGGAGAAGGAGGAGAAAGAGAAGAAGGAGGAAGAGGAGGAGGAGAAGGAGGAGGAGAAGGAGAAGGCGAATAAGACGAAGATGAAGAGGAAGAGGAAGGGGAGGAGGAGCAGGAGGAGGAGGAGGAAGAGAGGAAGAGGAGGAGGAGGAGGAGGAGGAGGAGGAGGAGGAAGAAGAAGAGAACAGAAGAGAGAGGAGAGAGAAGGTTGACCACAACCCTAGCACATTGACATCAGAATGGAAGTCCCTGACTGTGTGCAGTCCCAAGCAATACTCCTTCCAGTGTTAAAAGAGCGATGGAAGACATAGGGACAGGATGCATTTCCTAGTACCCAGTAGATGAATGGGAGAGTTTTCCAGATTCCATCATGCCAGAATGATGAGCTTCTGAACTTAAAGAAAGTAAATTTTAGGGTAAAGAATTTCATTTCTTCCTTTCTAGTCTGGATGCCTTCCCCCCCCTCCCCTGAATGCCTTTTTTGTTTGTTTTTCCTAATTGCACCTGGATAGTAGCGCCAGTACAATGTTAAACGGGAGTGGGGAGTGAGGAGTGTCTTGTTCCTGATCTTAGGAGAAAAACATTCAGTTTTTCCACTATTTGGTATTGTGTTAGCTATAGGTTTCCCCTATATTCCCACATTCTGTGTTCTTTGAAGCTGAGAAAGTTGCCTTCTATTCTAAATTTGCTCAGATCTTTTTTATCATGAAAGGGTATTTAAAATTTTGGCAAATGATTTTTCCATAACTATTGAGATAATTATATGATTTTTCTCTTTTAGACTGTTAATGTGATTATACTGATTGGTCTTAAAATATTTATGTATGTATGTACGTATTTATTTATTTATTTACTTATTTATTTATTTAGTGAGAGTGTGCATATGTGTGCATGCATGCAAGTTGGGGAGGGGCAGAGGGAGAGGGAGAGAGAGGATCCCAAGCAGGCTCTGTGCTATCAGCACAGAGCTCCACAGATAGCTGATCCCATGAACTGTGAGATCATGACCTGAGCTGAAATCAAGAGTCTGATGCTTAACTAGGGGAGCCACCCAGGTGCCTCTGATTGATTTTTTAATGTTAAGCTGATCTTGCATTCTGAGGATAAACTCCACTTGGTTATGCTGTATTATTGGCCTTTTTATATATTGCTGGATTCAATTTGTTTAAATTTTGTTAAGGATTTTTGTAACTATGTTCAATGTTGGAAATTAGTTTGTAGTTTCATTTTCTTAGAATAACCAATTGGCTTTGGGATCAGGGTAATGCTAGAGTCAGAATGAATTGGGAGTGTCCCTCCAACTTTAATGTTGCAGAATAATTTATGTGAGATAGGCATTATAACTTTCTTAAAATTTTTGGCAGAATCTACCAGTAAAATTGTTCAAGCCCAGAGTTTTCTTTATGGAGAGGCATATGTATGTATATATATATATATATATATATATATATATATATATATATATATGGCTATTCAAGCTATTTCTTCCTGAGAGAGTTTTGGTAGCTTGTATCTTCAAAGGAATGTGTCCATTTCATCTAAGTATTAGATGAATTTGTATTTATCTTGTATTTATTGTCATAAATTTTTCTTAATATTTGATGATTTTCCTTTTAATGTCTGTGAGATCTGTAGTTATGCCCCTTCTCTCATTCCTGATGTTGGTAATTTGTTCTCTCTCTTTCCCCTGCCCCCCATCAATCTGCTTAGGAGGTTATCACTTTTATTGATATTTTAAAGGAAACATTTAATTTTGTTGTTTTTCTCCATTATTTTCCTGTTTTGCCTTTCATTGACTTCTGTTCTTGTCTTTATTATTTACTTCCTAGTGCTTACTTTAGGTTTTATTTTTATTTTTCTAGTTTCTTAAGGTGGAAGCTTCAGTCATTGATTTGAAGTCTTTCTATTTTTTTTTAATACAAGGTTTACAGTGCTAAGAATTATCCTTTATGCCCTGCTTTGAAGAAGACATTTTAAAATGTTGTGTTACAATATTTTTTGATTTCCCTTGTGATTTATTCTTTGGCTAATGGGTTATTTAGAAGTGAGTTGTTTAGTTTCTAAATATTTGGTCATTTTCCATATATCTTTCTGTAGTTGATGTCTACTTTAATTCCACTTTGTTCAGAGAACATCTTTTGGATGCTTTTAATCCATTTTAGTTCTTCACCCTGCGCAAGAAGTGAACTAGCCAACAATCTCAGTGCCTGGGCAGGAGCCACTAAGGAATTCATCATCGTATTCAGAGAAGCAAAACCCCATAGGGAAAAGGTGTTGGCTTCAGCCTGTCTTGAGGCGAGGGCATCAAGCAACCAGGAGATGCTATAATTTAACAGACAAATCTCTGGGCATTTTTCTGCCCTTGCTCCAAATTGAGCAAAAAGTTTTCCTTAAAGGAGGTGAGCGACTAAGTCAACTTTTCCCATAGCGCTTGATAAATCAAGTTTAGCCCAGAGTGTGACATTCAGCTAGAATCTCTGAACTAAATATGCCAGTCATTTTCTCTCCATGCCACCTCCTTGTTAGCAAACCTGCCCATCTACAGCCTGGAAGGCGTGTCTCCACTTATCATGTGTCTCTATCTCTGTAATAATCTGGTTGTGCTGATGTAGACACCCGGCCCTAACTGAGCTAATAAATGGCTCTTTGCAGGGAGTACAGAATGGGATGACAGAGATACAGTCATTAGTCTGGGGGGAGCTGAGCTGCCAGATTCCATTAGTGGTGGTGGTAGTGGTGTGGCCACGATTTCAGGGCATTCATGATGGGCCATGCAAAAGTGGGTGAATGAGCACAGAAACGACTCCGGGAGAGAGAAAGATGGAGAAAATAACATGGAAGATTTTAAAAAACCTTTTTAAAATGTTTATTTACTTTTGAGAGAGGGACAGACAGAGCGTGAGCAGGGGAGGAGCAGAGAGAGAGGGAGACACAGAATCTGAAGCAGGCTCCAGGCTCTGAGCTGTTAGCATAGAGCCCTACATGGGGCTCGAACTCACAAGCCTCATGAACTGTGAGATCATGACCTGAGCCAAAGTCGGACACTCAACCAACTGAGCCACCCAGGTGCCTCTGGAAGATTTGAAAGACATGCACTGTGGGGTGCAAAAATGGTAGAGAGAAAAAGAACATCTCGACTTCCCATTTCCTATAAAGCCCATTGTAAGTTTTTCTTTTTTTTTTTTTATAATTCTGTTCCGTGGTATTTCCCTGGCTCCTTAAAATAAATTCCATTTTATTCAAGTTAGCTTAAGTGAACATCTGTTCCTTGCAACCAAAATGCCCCTAAAACATCTCATTTACTCAGTTTACCTCTTTAATTCCAGTATGATGGCTAGAATAATTAGCTTGAACTACTGGCCTCTTCTCCAGAACCCCTATTGTCCTGGTCAGGTATCCCAAGAGTCCCCTCTAAGAGAAAGACCAGCTTCTATTGGGACTGGTATTTGGCTGATAATGATTCATGACGTCAATTAGAAAATGTGAGTGTAGCTGGTGTTGCTTAGTTTCTGGTCTTCTCACATCTGTTTGGTCTCACAACACGCAGGAACCACAGGCAGCTGGGCATGAGGGACTGGCCATGGCTTCCAGAACTGCAGCAATGTCTCCCTGCTCCCTGGTTGTAGCCCTGGAAGGCCGTTGATTTCCTCCAGGGTGATGCCTGAATCGTGCTTGAGGAGTCGGAGAGTAGTCACCTAACATGAGGACAGAAATGTAGAAAATGTGCTCAGTGTCCCCTGAGCCAGATTTAACTTTAATGTTCTTCAGCCCAGATGGTTTCCATTAATTTGCACATATTTATTGAGCATCTACTGTGCATCAATTATCTCATCTCTCTTTCCCCTGTTTGCTCCTCTTCTGACTGCTGTTTCTTAATTTACATTCCAAGAACCTTTTCTTCTTCACTACTCCCTTGGGTTACTGACTCATTTCTCTGTTTTATTGCTGAACTTTCTCAAAGAGCGATCTAGTTGCTATCTCTACTTCCTTAACCTTTTACTAACTCCTTACCTCTGTGCCATCTATCTTCGGCTTTCCCCATGATACAATTTGGGGCCCTTGAATTTCCCTGCATCGTTATATCAAATGCCTTTTTTCTTAAGTTAGTTGAAGTGACTTTCAGTTCCTCGTAACTAAACAATTTCTAAGACATTCTCGTTTCCTCAGTTCACCTCTCTGACCTCTACACAACAATCAGTATAGTCTGACTCAGGGTGTTTTCTCTTCAGGCATCCAAGGGGCTGGAGATTTCTCTGCCCAAGACCAAAAGGACCCAGGAAAACACAAATCTTGCCTTGCCTTAGTCACATCTCCCTTGATGTTCTTGAGGTGGCTGTGCACATACAGCAAATGGAAAACCATGAGCCCTTGTGTTATTGGTTGGGCTAGAGCTTGATACCTTACTGTGGGGATTTTTGGTAAAATCAATTGGAATATGCAGCTTAGGTTCAAGCCCACGGAGAATCTCTCTGCAGCCTATCTATCTTCAAGCTTGAGCAGGCAGTGGCTCAGTTACTGCTCCTGAAACAGGAAGCAGAAGAGAAGGTTAGTCAGAGGCCTGAAATATGACAATGAGGTCAGCATTTAACTCATTCTGCATTGGGGCCTTGCAGGAGATAAGGAAAGGGGTGGGAATGGTAGTGGAGACCTCACTTCCCATAGAGTGATCAGAGTGAATTACTTATAAAAATTATTTTTTTCCAAGGTGTAGAGACATAGATAGGTAATGTGGAGCAACATAATCCCTTAGCAAAATTTGATACTCGACATCTGTTAACCTTAGCCCATTTTTAGTATGCACACTGATATGTCTGACCCTTTATTTGCACTTCATCTAGTCTTGCCTGAATCAAAATAATTATTCTCAAAGTAATTTGGTGTATAATTATTATGCTATTCATTCACAAAACTGTTATATTGTCCATTCATTCAGCAAACATTTATTGAGCCAGGCAGTAGAGATAAAAAGTGAGTCTGTAAAGCAAGGTCCCTAGTCTAAGGAGCTCACAGTTTATGAGATGGAGGAGAGGATGGGGGAACAATAGATTTAGAGGCAGGTAAGTGCCATGGTGTGTTGTGAGTGAACTTTGAACAGTGTATAAGGAGAGAACATAGGAATGAGGCTCAGAGAAACTGGGTCCACTTCCTGGTCCCCCCTTTTCTGTGCACCTCTAGCCCAGATAAGACTCTTTTGGCTTTGTCAGTCAATCAGAGAAAGTAAGGCCCTTTTGGCTGGGCTTTCCAGGCTTGTTTGTTTGTGTGTTATGGTTAACAAACAGCCCCTGGTAACAGGTCATTAGTGCTGGAACGGTCCAAGAAGATAGTTGGTCAATCTCTGAATTTTAGGAGTTGGAGGCCCAGAGAGAGAAAGGTTTTTGTCCAGTATGACCAGCCACACAGTATTACAGCAGTCTCAGAACAGAGCATTGATCAAATCCTGTATTGTCTGTATTGGAGGGACTCTTAAAAATGTTCTAGTTCAACCCCCTCAGCTTTAGGATGAGGAAATAGACCCACCCAAGGAACGACTGAATCAAAGTCACAGAGCCGGTCAAGGGCAGGGCTTAGATCTCCTTAGGTCTCCCAGCCCAGCCAGCCCTTCACTGATGCACCTGCCCAAGGCAGCCTTACACCCAATTCGGGAGTCCCTAGCCGCTCTCTGGAAGACGTGCCCCAGGGTCTCCAGCTAAAGATAGGCTGTTCACAGGCCAAGTAGTGTCCCCTGCCATTTTGTTTTCAGACTTCTCTCTTGAGTCTTCTCTGTGTGTCGAGTCCCCTTGTCAAGAGCTCTAGAGTTCTTGTTCTTCTCTGTTCTCCAACTTGTAAGCTTTCCATAACTTCCTGCTTCTTTAGTCAGCTTCCTTCACCCCATGGCTATTTCCCTTCCACCCCACCCCACCATTTCTTGGACAGTCAGTCCCTGACTTCCTGGTAGTTCCCTCTTCCCCAGACACGGCTCCTCCCAGGGACACTGAATTTGTCCTGTGATATGAAACCTCTGGCTATTTGGTCAAGCCGGTTCCTTTCTTACAATAACACTACTTTTTATTTTATTTTATTTTATTTTATTTTATTTTATTTTATTATTTTATTTATTTTTTAATTTTATTTTTGGCCATGATTCATATTTAATGGCTGTGCTTGTCCTGGTCCCTCATTTCTGCCACTCATAGGCCCACTGCTCTGGGGTCAGGGTTTTTTGCTCAAAAGCACGGATGTACAGGAGCTCTTCTGCTAGGCACCTGTTTACCAGCCCATGTCTCTGAAGCAGCAGCTTCCCCTTGAACTTGGCTGACACCACTAGAACTTGGAAGCTGGACGTGCAATGGTTGGGAGTAGTATCTTCCGCTTCCACAGACACTGCCTCCAGGTCCTGCTGCTGTTTTCTCTCAGAGGTACTTGATGTTATCACATTGTGATAGCCCAGCCAGGATGGAGCCCCAGCTCTGACCCCATTGCTTTTAAACCTGTTGACTAAAATATATGGAACAAGAAAGGAAGTCCATTATTTTGAAAAACATTTATCAAAACGTAGAAAAACAAAAATCATGAAATTTGTGATATAAGGATATATGTGCTTTTTTTTTTTGTCAATTATAAGATCTGGTGGTGAGTCCAATTACTTCCATGATGTTGAAATGGTGATGAGCACAAATGATATGGCAAGTTGTAATATCATATTACAACATCTGTGTTCTTTGTTATGGAC
The DNA here is from genome assembly GCF_027475565.1 of Acinonyx jubatus. Classification (NCBI taxonomy): domain Eukaryota; kingdom Metazoa; phylum Chordata; class Mammalia; order Carnivora; family Felidae; genus Acinonyx; species Acinonyx jubatus. Next base: position 94,268,527 of record NC_069381.1, on the reverse strand, counting down.
AAATTCACAGGTATCACATATACTGCTGTAGTTTGTCGCTACATTCATAATTGAATGCTAAATTTCAGTTAGAATTTAGTAAAAGTGAAGATATAATATTTTTCTCATACAGGTTCATGGATCTCCTGAGTATCATTCATAAACCCCTTGGCCATTGCAGACTTCAGGTCAAGAAATCCTGTTGTAGATGATCCCATGGCTTGAAATGCTATATATGTGTAGATATTGCCTAAATTTATATGACAATATCCCTTTGGATATCTCCTAGATACCTATAAAACTCCACATATCAGAAAATGAATTTCTGATCTTATCCCCCAAACAGCTTCTCCTTGCTTTTTCTCATCTTAATAAATATCACCCCCATCCTCCTGGAATTCATTCTCTACACCTTTTCACTTTTATGTCTAATTTATAATTCATTCCATCATAAATTTATTCACCAAATATTTAGTTAGCACTTACTATATGCCAAGCACTGTTATAGGCATTGGGATTCAGCAATGTACAAGACAAGTCCTTGCTCTCATGGACTTACAAGATATTGTTGCGAGGCATTGACAATAAATAAGAGAATATAGCATATGGCATATGACAAATTAGTTATCAATAAGATACTCTAAGGTATTATACCTCAATGCTTCTTTAGTCCTGCTACTTCTTTCCATACCCACTGACATCCCTTCAATCTGAACCACTTTAGACTCTTGTTTGCAATAGTCTTCTATGTGTAGTCTGCAGCCAGACTTGTTCTGGTTCAGTCTTTTCTCTGTGCAGCAGCCAAAGTGAGGAGAGGGTCATATCCTTCCACTGCTGACACCCTTCAGTGACTTTCTACCACACTTGGAATAAACCAGGACTCCTCACTGGAGGGTCCTGTGTGATCAGGTCCTCAGCTACCCACTGTCTTCCTTTCCTACCAATTCCTCACCAGTTCTCTTTGATCCTCTTGGCCTTGCAGTTCATTGCAGGCATCAGTTTCCTACCTCAGGATCTTGTCTCTCTTTAAGCCTGGCTGGTTCCTGATCCCCTTCGGATCTTAACTTAGTTCATCTTTATCCAAAATGCTACCTCCTTGGAGAGCCCTTTCCTAATCCCTGAATCTAAATTATGTCCATCTCTCATTCTACCTTAGAGCAACTTCTTTTCCTTTATAAAGCAAGCTACTAGTTACTATTTTATACAATATTCAAGCATCTATTTAATATGTTTCTCTCACTACACTGCAAGTTCCAAGATGGTAAGAATCTTGTCTATTTTTCTCACCAGCTGTGTAACAGTTCCCAGCATATTGTTAGTGCTTAACAAATGTGTAGCTGTTGAATGAGTTATGAGTTACTATACCTTCATCTCTGACATCTGCCCCCAAACTCATCACATATTCCAGGTTCGTACTTCCTCTTTTATGCACAGGCATATTAAACGCTCTATCTATACTTAAATTATTCCCAACCTAATCAGATACAGTTATTCTCAAATTCATCTATCCATCCATCCATTCATTCACTTAACCATTATTTATTGAGCACCTTCTAATTGCAAGGCCCCATGCCAGGCAGTATATAAGATTGAAAGACAAATAAGACACGGTTTTTGTCCTCAAGACATTTGCAACCTAGAAGAGGATTTAAGAAGTTTCTCAGTAGTCATAGTGGGAAAATGGGTGTTCTGTGCCATGTCAGCATAGTGAGTGGTGACAGAAGTGCAAAAAAGGTAAATAATACTTCCAAGTAGAGAATTCAGGATAACTTTCATGGAGAAGGTGGCAAATGAGCTGGATCTTGAAGGATGGGCAGTGTTAGATGGCCAGAGGTAGTAGAGGAGGCATCCTAGATGAAGTAAACTTACTGCACATAGAGTAAAAAATGTGCAGAAATAGAAAAATACAGGCGTGTTTTGGGATCCATGAATGGCATACCTGTAGGGGAGCTATGGAAGGCAAGGATAGAGTGTCTGGCATTTTGTTCTTTATTTCATATGTCCTGGCGAGTCAGCAAAGATTCTTGGACAGAGGAATACAATAAGAGTTAGGAGGGAGCACTGGAAAGACCTAATTGCCTGTGTGATTTTAAGTGAGGTTGATTTTCCTTATTCAACTAAGAGATAAACAAAACATGGGGTCAGGATGTTTATCAGGGAAAAAAGGTATCTGTGTGGTTGGAGTGGATGGGGAAGTCCTTGTGAAATAAGGAGGACAACCCTTTGCCTTCTAGCTGGGACCCTGACTCATGGATGTTAAGGAGTCAAACTCAAAGTTACAAGGGCCACTCTTATCCTTAGACTGAGAGCCACTGGTGCCATAGCTGGGCTGTATTAGTCCACCTGAGCTGCCATAACAAAATACTACCAACTGGGTGGCTTCAACGACAGAAACTTACTTTCTCCCAGTTTTGGAGGCAGGGAAGTTCGAGATCAAGGTGCTGGCTGATTGCTTCCTGATGATCATCCTATGTCCTCACATAATCTTTCCTTGATGCATGGACATTGAGGGAGGGATCTCTCTCTCTCTCTTCCTCCTCTTATATTCCTATCAGATTAGGACCCCAATCTTTTGACCTCATCTAAGTTTAAATACCTCCTAAAAGCTCAATCTCCAAATATAGTCATAAGGGGGAATGGGGCTTTAAAATATGACTTTTGAGAGCACATAATCCAGCCCATAGTTTGGAGCAAATCAGCCTCCAGAGCCTTAAGAATCACAGACAATGCAGGCTTCTAATAACATCTTCTGGGGACCCCTCTCAAGGGACAAAATACAAATAGACCCTACCTGTTTTATATATCGGGCCTCCACATAGGCTTTCCTCTAAAGGGCAGGTTATGCTACTAAAAATATTTTAGGAAACACTTGACCTAGTTTGATGACTTTATTTTACCAGAGTAAGAGAAGATCCTGAGATTCCGAAAGATAAACAGACTTGCTCACAGTCATACAACAAGATAGAGACAAAGTCTAGTAGCCAATGAACATGACTAGAATCCTGTGCAAGGACTCCTTGTCCAGTATTTTGTCGATTGTTCCTCATAGATTTCTCCAGGTTCGAGAGAGGAGGCCATGGAGGTCCCCATCGTGGGCGTGACTAATGGGGACTCTCCTGGCATAGAGGGTTGCTTACTGAAGATCTTGTCCAGAGGAGGAACTAGTGCCCTCCTGCTCCAGATGGCACTGGTCTTTTATCTGTTCTTCCTTCCCTACTTGGTCTGCGTGCCCAGACTTCTATAATGAGTTGACAGGAATTATGGGCTACTAAATAATTTGGATGTTTTTCCTAAACAAGTGTACCCAGAAAATTTTTGTCATAGATGCTTAAGTGTTGCTCTAATTTGCTGTCTGTCAGCCACCCAAAAGAATCAGAGGAGGTAAGTGGTTTCCTCTCTGGAGATGGGAGAGACGGATCCTTGCCACATAGGGAGAGATTGATGTGCCGAGGATTGTCAGATCAGCTCTAATCTTTTACGAATCCCAAGACACATAATGAAGACAAAGAACAAAGCTTTTGGGGCAAAGGAAGAACCTGTCTGGGGCTCCTTCTGAGTTCAGAATGCCCGGACTTGGGTTGCAAAAGTTATTTCTATAGAAAAAAGAATTGATTAAAAAAAATCTATTTATCTTGTAGCTAACAGGGTGTGTGAGAGGGTGGCAGAGAGCTCCATACATGGTCTCTCCTGGTCGCTGGAAGGCCCCTTTACTTTCCCTTATCCATGAAGATATATCAACCAAAGCTGCTTGCTGCTACGTTAAGATACAGGGCATCCAGATGGCCAAATGTTTTCCTTAGACCATCTCCCTTTTATCATTTCCTCATCTCCTTCAGGTCATAGCTTAAATGTTTTTTATCTTCTCCTCAGAAAGTCATTTCCTGACCACCCTACCTTCCCCATTATTATTCTCAACGTGAAGCTTTTCCTCTCCTTCAGAGCACTTAACCCAGGGTATAATCATATATTTATATGTTTGACGTTTGCCTTTCCCAGACTCTAAGCTCCACTTGGACTGTAATAAACACAAGTGTATTACGGGTGTTTGATCAGTATCTGGCACATCATAGGCACTCACTGAATATATATTGAAGAAACAATTGGCTTATTTCCGCTAATGTGGAAGTTTTCTTGTTTTCTCTTGTTTTATTGGGGACCAACTACTTGTGTCTTTATGTTGCATTCAATAATCTTGGTAGCTGTGGATTTTCAGCCCAGAGCTAAGAAAATAAAGGGGTGTGAGAAATGAGTTTAGTCTGTAATTGTCCAATGAAAGATCAAATCTTGGAATGAGACTTTCTGTGACAAATTCATTCATTTAATCTTTCAGCAAATGTTTATTGATCAAATACTATATTACTTGCACTGTAAAAGTGCAAGGGATACAGAATGAATAATATGGATATGGTCTTTGTCCTAATAGAGCAGATAGAAAAAAGTCAACAAAGAGAGCATAAGCAGGATGGTGTGCTGGAGTGTAAGTGGCGGGAAACTACATAGGGAGGGGGCTGAAAAAGTCTGCTCTATACCAAGGCCTGGGGATCGAGAATGCACCAGCCATATAAAACAAGCACAAGGGGCTAAGGGAACAACAAGTGCAAGAGGCTGGAGATGGGGATGAGCTTAGCATGTTGGAGGGACAAAAAGGAGACAGGGATGCAAAAGTAGAGTAAACAAGGGGGGAGCGTGGATTGAGATAAGATCAATCAATTGAGGAACAAAGTTTAGAGTTTATTATAAGAGCAACAGGAAGCCACTGGAAGATTTTAAAGAGAGAAGTGACATAATTTGGTTTATATTTTAGAAAGAGTGGAGATTGGATTAGAAAAGGGCAAGATAGATCCAAAGAGACAAGTGAGTCTATTGCAGTAGTCAAATCAGAGAGGGGGGGTTGACCTTGGGTGATGGCAGTGGGAATGAAGAGAAGTGGACACTTGAGATTTATTTAGAGGTAGAATTGACAGGTCTTAGTGATGGAGTGAATGCAGAGGATGAGGGAGAGGGAGAAATTGAGGATGACTCTACTATGACAAATGGCCTTTTCCTTGAAGTCGTGCATCTTTTCAATTTGCTACTGACTTGACCCACCCTGATTTCCATCATCGTAAACCATTAAGGCTTTCACTATTTCCTCCTTGACATCACTTAGGCTCCATATTTAGCATCTTAATTCAATAAGGTACAATCTGTAAGGCTCATATCTTGATCTTCACAGCTCATTGAACCTCTTTAAATGGTCTACAACACACATGAATTAAACATGGTGGACAAAGTGAGAGAAACTCTAAGTGGCAGTCATCCCTCTCTCTTAGCCAAAAGTTCTGAGCACAATCCAGGTGGGGCTTTGACTGAAAGGTAATGCTGATGGTTACTGCCTCAGCAGGTGTTCTCAGGAAAGTTGGAGAAAGTCAAGTGTCTCAAAGAGAAAAGCATATGGGGAAATGAAGGAGAGAGAGACACAAAGTCTGAAATACCAGGGACTGACAGTCAAGCACCTTTACCATCCTGAAAAACTGAGCTAGATGAGGTGACCAGTGTTTCATTAAGCCTGGCAGTATAAGTGTAGACACAGAGCCAAAGAGGAAGGGAAGGTTGGAGCTGGGTGGGAGAAATGAGGCTGGTAATGGGAATGACAGTGGCTCCATTTACTGCAGTCTTACTATTTGCCATGCAGTGTGCTAAGTCCTTCAGGCAATTTGTACTATTTGATCCTCACAAAACCCCTGTAAGGATGATCTCCATTTTACAGATGAGAAAACGTAGGCTCAAAGAAGTTTAGGTAACTTGCTCACAAATAACAAAATAACTGATAGAACAAGGATTTAAACCCAGATTAGTGTGACTGCAAAGCCTGTGTATACTCCATTGCCTCCTTTAAACAGAGAGAGACTAGAGGGAAAGTGGAGGACGGGTAGATGGAGAGAGGGAGAAAGAGCCTAGGAGAACAAATGTACTTGATCTTGCAAGAAAGTAGTTGACGAAAACGAAGGAGAATCTAACCCGAAGGAAAAAAAAAAGTAGATTAGTATACGACATGAGAGTGGATCAAATCTTATGAAGTTTCTAGAGATGGATACGGTGTGTTGTTAGCAGCCACCCACTACATTTCCCTGCTGGCTGTGGGCTCATAACTTCTGCCTTTATTGCTGTTTCTGCTCCCAGGCATGAACTCTCTACCTTGAGATGAGCCAATAGTCCCTGAATCCCCTGGACCAGATCAAAGCCCACCCAGGGAATGGAGAGGCTGGGGGGGAGAGCTGTGTGAACCTTGATTCCCGAGTGAAGAAAATTCATGCTAGATGAAAGACCCCAAAGGAGAAGAGCTATCCTGTAATTAGGTGAGATTTATAACTTGGCACCGAAACTGCTCATTTAGATATTCATTTTCCCTGCTCTTGCTCCACGTTTTCAAAGAAATTCCACTAGCATCCTTGTGGCTCCTGGCTCCCGGAGGACATTCCAGGAAAAGGTTGTTTTGCTATTCAGAGAAAGAGGACCGGAATAATTGAAGGCTCATATCTTCTGCCTCTGTGTTCTGGATGCACTGCACTCAGTCTGTTACCAAGTGTTTATTGAGACCCAACTAGATGACAATTTGTTGATTAGTCAATTGTACAATCATTAGTACAATTGATATTGATGCACCACATCCTGTACTAGATAGCGGAGCTACACAAGTGAAACTGACAGATACAGACCCTGTCCTCATAAAGCTTACAGAGTACTGGAGTAGATAGATACTGAATAAGAAATAAGAACTTGTAAGTGCACTTATAGTACAGGAGACACATAAGTATTCTGACATTCTGTCATCACACCTCAGTTGGTGCCTTTAAGTAGCCCTTTGACCCTGGATAAGTAATTTCTCATCATAGTGAGCCTTAGTTTCTTCATCTGCAAAATGACGACCATTCACTCTTGCAATACATGTTTATTGGAGAGTTCTAGAATTGCTTTAGCTAGACTGACAAGAGAAGGCCTTGCTGGAGATGGTGTTTAAGCTGAGACCTGACCGATGTGAAGGCATCAGCGGTGTGGAGGTTGGCAGTGGGAGGAGGGTATTTCAGAAAAAGGGAATGTGCTTGCAAAGGCCATGAGGTGGGAATGAGCACAGCCCTGTCCTCCACTACTCACAGGCAGAGTACTATGAATTGCTGATACAAGAGTAATTTATTGGTTTTTTTGGTCCTCAAAGTTTTTAGGTATGGTTATTATTCTGAATCACCATCCCCACCTCAATGAGCTTCCTTTATAACTATGGAGGAAAAAGCTAGAATCTTTAGAAAATATAAGATGTTGGTTAACAAAGTGCTAAGTGGTGAGTTGGCACTCAGAATGTGCTGTGGAAGGTTGGAGGTAAGGAAGTCGGTGTAGGAAGGGATAGGTACATCCTCTTTGTCTCGGGGGTTAGATGTGTAAATGGTGACTGTGTTCTGGGCTAGACATGCACCAAATGGTGGAAAACACAGGTGCTGCACTTCAACCTGCCGTTCCACCTTCCTCTGTTGCTAAACCTACCCTTGGAGAGAAAAGGCTATGTTGTTGCAATGGTTTGATCTCTCTGTGGAGCCACTGGCCTTGGGAAGAGACCTTGTGGGATGTGGGAAAACAGAGACTGGATCCAGAGAGAAATATGACGGAGAAAGAGAAGAATTGAGGGGCCAAAGAAGTATCCCCAAATAAATAGCAGTTGGGCCAATTGGCTAGATCCTTGGACTTTAGAACCCAAGCTCTTTCCTGCCTCCTGCCTTCTCCAAAGCTCTCAGGCTATAGATAACATGGTTCATGGACTTGGCTGTTTAGTTATGGCTTCATTTCAACTCCAAGATTGGATTTTTTGCTGTAACCTATGTTGGAGACCATATGGGCATTTCAAGCATCCCATGCCCGTAAACCAATAAATACAAATGAAAACAAATCAACTCAAAACAATGTTCTCTCTGTCTCTTGCAGGCTGAGCCCTGGTGGCAACAGCTGCAGAGGAGATGAGGAGCCCCCATGCTGTTGCCTGGCTAGCTGTCCCCAAGCTCTTCACCCAGCGGCATACTTTAATTACACTGGTACTTTTTTTGAAGGGGTATCTGCCACCCAAGCGGCCTTCTCATTTCTGGAAGGAGGCCAGAAAGCTTCAGTCTTTGCTGCCATATCAGGACTTGAGTTTATCTCAAGAGTGTTGTAGAGAGTTGCCCTGCCAGCAGCATGTGGCTCAATTGCCCGGGGAGGAAGTAGCAGACCCTTCCTATGTTCAGTAAAACAGGTCTCTGTTTCGGGTGCAGTGGCCTTGTCGTTGGTGAGTGTTATGGTGCAGGGAAGGGGGAAGGGAAAGGTTTGGGTTTAATGAATAGACTGTTCTCAGTAGAGAAAATATCAATTCACAAATGAGCCAAGGTAGGAAGGAAACTTCCTGACATAAATTAGACATATAAGCAGACAATTCAGGGAAGAGTGGAATCAGCTTTCTGTGAAACTCTAATTGGAGAACTATTTATTTATTGATGTTATTGCCTGGATTCAAAGAGATGAACAAAATGACTTCTAAATTAACCCACACATACTCATTGAGCGCCTAGTGTTTACCAAGTATTCTTCATCCTAAGTCTCTTTTCCTTAGAGCTATGCTGTTCCTCTAGAGCATAATCAGCAAACTATGGCTGTTGGGCCGGTTCCAGCCATGTATTTTGTTAATAAAGTTTTATTGGAACACAGTCATGTCCATTCACGTAGCTATTGTTTGCGCCTGTTTTCACACTGCACTGGCAGAATTCAGTAGCATGACAGAGACGGCATGGCCTGGAGAGCTGAAAATAACTATGATTTTGCCTTTTACAGAAAAATTTGCCATCTTTGCTCTTAAGTTTTGTGTTCTGGAAAAGAATTTCACAATGAGGTGATAGCTGGGAAGAGGTGGGAAGGAAGGGAGAAGGGAAGTGATATGTGCTGGATGGGACATTGGTGTAGTAGTTCAGCACATACGCCCTGGAATCTAACAGACCTGGGTTCAAAGCCCAGCTCTGCCAGTTATTAGCTGTGGCTTTGGACATGAATCTCAGATTCCACATTTGTGAAATGACTCTGACAATTGTACTTACCTCCTAGGATGGTTATGAGGACTGGAGTGATTAATGTAAGCACTGCCTAATGCAAAATAAATGCTCCACAGAGAGGAGCTGTTCTTTTTATTACTAAATAATCCTATGTTCCAGGCAGTAGGCTAAACACGTCATGTATGTTGGTTAATCCTTGCACCTTTCCTATGAGGTAGGTATTTTTATTTCTACTTTACAGGGAGGGATCTGTAGCACAGAATGTTGCTTTGGGTACAGGACTCATGGGTGGCAAAGTAGTCGGTGGGAACATACATCCTGTGGATCCTACAGGAGGCAAAATGGTGAAGTAGCTATGGGCACCAGCAGAGGCTAGGGAGAGCCAAACCACCCTTCAACTTTTGCCAGCACAAGTCCCAGCTCCAGGAGGAAACTGTGAAGACATTTCCTGAGTTGGTGCAGAGGTGTCTCTCAGAGGGTGAGGGCAGAGTGCACCCCCCAGCCTGTGGAGGAAATAGGCCTCTGGGTAGTTTCATTTTTAGAAATGGAGCATCCATGGCCAGAGTCCTGGGAACCTTTGTGTTGGGGAGTTGACAAGGTCTGCTTTGGGACATGGGATGGAATTACATGGTTTCCTCCATTTCCTGTTGCCCTCACCTTTAATTTCTACCCACAGCTCTTGATGTTATCCTGGGACTGGACAGAAAGTACCTGGGTTGGGAAGGGTAGGTTACAGCTGAGAAGAGAGTGGTGTCTAACAGTCACGATGGAATGACAGCCAGGGAGAGGAGGGTGGTGAAGCTACCAGGTGGTATCTTGAGGCTAAATCATACATATTTTAAGGCAAAATCCAGAAGCTTTATCCAGTTACCTGGGTCTATTGATGTCACTTGGACTGGATCAATATATCTTCCTGGAGAATTCAGAGGAGAAAAATCTATGTGGGGCCTGCTCTGTAGGGAGAGCACGTTGGTGCCAGAGAGACAGCTCCGTGATGAGAATATTAAGCACTCATGAGCTGATGTTCATACCATCTCCCAGGCTGGAGCTTGTCCCGACCCTCCAGACGGGGCAAGTGGTATGGATGGAGAGTGAACAAGCAGGAGGCTGTCATACATTCACACACAAAAGGATCGAGCATTTATTGAATTCCTATGGTGTGCCAGGCTGCACGCTGGGCACTAGAGTTTCAACACTAACGGGACACCACGACTGTCCTTCAGAGACAAGCTCTGGGTTTGCTTTGCCTATGGAGTGGGCTCTGAAGGAGACCCCAGGTGCCGTGGACACTGCAGAGCAGAGGTGTGGAGCTCACTCCTTCACCAGCTGCCTCGGTGATGCTTTGTTGGAGGATGCTAGAGACAGGTTGCTTCTCCCAAACCAGTCCCCCACCCATTCCTGGGGTACACACAATGACCATTCCTGAAGCCTGAGTCACCTGGGTTGTTTAGCCTCACATTATTTTCTTGTCTCTTTGTTCCTCATCTCCTGTTTTGTTTTCTCATCCACAAGTGGGAGGGCTTCATTAAGCTAATTAAAAAGGCACCAGGGAGAAAGCACGACAGAAAACCACTTTGGTTTTCCTGAGTGACACAGAGGGAGCATCATCTCTGCTTTCCTTTCCCACAGTCTGAGCTGCCTCTTCTCCTGTGACTGTGAGGTAGAGGTTGGGGTGGTAGGAGAGGCAGCAGCAAAGACAGGGGGCAAGATGGAGAGCTTCTCAAGTAGCTGAGCTAAAGCCCGTGCTGCCCGGCCCTCAGGCAGTCGCCACATCCCTGCTCGTCCTCCTCCTCATTCTTCCAATGACATCATATTCTACTAAACCACCAGACCTACAGTCTCAATTGCTGGTGTGTGTTGGGAGAAGCATGCTCATAGAGAGCTGTTGCTTCAGGACCTTTCTAAAAGAGAATGGCACATATTCCTTGTCAATATGGGGTACACCTGGGCATCGGGATAGGTCTTTCTTCTATCGAATTCAAATCCATTTTGCTGTTGCCCAAAGCCACAGATCTCTTGGAGGGGGAGAATGGAACAGATACTTGGCATTGTGATAATTGATCTTACTTGGAAACAACTCAGGAGGGCTTCTTCAGCATAAGAATTTGCTCCATTCCTGATATGACATAGACTTTGTCTCACAGTAGTTTGTGGTTTACTGCACAACCCCGTATAAATGCAGACCTTCTGTCTTGGATCCTGTGTTCTTGTCCTGGGACAGATGGTGGCAAGGAGAATGTGAGCTCAGGGCTGACATGGACACTGCATCCCGCCTCTTCAGTGGCTGAGGACACCCATGTATTTTCTTTCTCTCCAGCCTGAGGCTCCTCCTGGGAGAGAATGACCACTCCTTGACTTCCAAGATTTCCCTTCCACGTGCCCTTAAGGCACCAACTACCCAGTGTCTGGCCCTTGAGGGAGGCAGTTTCTGGAGTGCCTCTCCACCCAGGGAGGAGTCCACACCTTCTCCAGGCCTATGCAAGCTAGACTGCCAGAGAAGAACTGTTCGCAGCATGACAGACTGATTAGTTAAAGTCTGGCATGTCCAAGGCTCAAAATCCTCAGCTTCTCTTGGTGGTCGAGAGAGAGAGAGAGAGAGAGAGAGAGAGAGAGAGAGAGAGAGAGAACAGATCCAAACTATAAATTGCTTTGTGCTATTTTTTTTTAAAGTTTAGTTATTTGGGGCGCCTGGGTGGCTCAGTCGGTTGGGTGTCCGACTTCAGCTCAGGTCATGATCTCACAGTCTGTGAGTTCAAGCCCCACGTCAGGCTCTGCACTGATAGCTCAGAGCCTGGAGCCTGCTTCGGATTCTGTCTCCCTCTCTCTCTGCCCCTCCCCAGCTCACACTCTGTCTCTCTCTCAAAAATAAAATAAAATAAATTAAAAAAATAAAAAAAAAGTTTAGTTATTTATTTTGAGAGAGAATGTGCATGAGCAAGCACATGCAAGCGGGGAGGGGCAGAGAGAGAGACGGAGAGAGAGAATCCCAAGCAGGCTCTGTGCTGTCAGTGCAGAGTCCAACATGGCGCTTCAGAACTTATGAACTGTGAGATCATGACCTAAGCTGAAATCAAGAGTCAGACACTCAACTGACTGAGCCACCCAGATGCCCCAAAGCCTTGCTTTGTGCTCTTTAAAGCAAGGTACTCAGACATTGGGCACTATGCTGTAATTCTTTTTCAACATTTTATTATGTAAAATTCTAAACATACTTTAAAATTGAAAGAATTTTACAGTGAACACCCATGTATTGACTACCCAGGTTCTATCATTCGCACTGTACTGGACTTATTCCATCTATCTTCAGTTCCTCCGTTCTTCTAGCCACCCATCAAACCATCTCAGCCTCCACCCCAGACCCCAGACCAAATGAATCAGAGACTCCAGATGTGGGCCCAACAATCTGCATTGTAACATACCTGGTGATTCTGATGCTTGCTCAAATTTAAGAACCACTCAAACTTTTTGATGCATTTCAAAATAAATTGGAGATATTGGTACACTTCCCCTTAAATATTTTATGCAATAAATATTTATCGAGCACTTACCAGGTACAAGGCACTATTCTTACTGCTAGGGAAATAGTCTTTCACAGCCTGATAGATAACTGTCATTAAGTTGAGAGAGACAGAAAGAGAAAGGGGGGCACCTGGCTGGCTCAGTTGGGTTGTGAGTTAAAACTCCATGCTGGGCATGGAGTCTACTTAACAAGAATAAATATATAAATATCAAAAAAACCCAAACCACAAAAAAGATGTTGACAGAAGGAGGGAGGGAAGAAGGAAGGGACGGAAGGGGAGAGAGGCATGTGAGCAGGAAGGTAAGTAAGCAAAGCAGAGTTGAAAACTCTTTCATGTGATTATTGGCACATGTAAGTGACTAGCAACTGACCAGAAGCAAGTAGAAAAGAAGCCTGTTAAGTCTTTGAGGGACTTGTACCATTAAAGGATTTCACAGTGTTTGCCCAGTAGGATATAGGAATTTGTTGCAGATGGGACTGAATCACTGGGACTGATTACTACAGTTACATTGTGCTTTTTCTATCATGGTGTATGGCACGGAGGCTGCTCTCCAGGGTCCTGAAGCCAGAGCCCATCAGTCTCTGCCAAAGACTGACCCAGCACAAAGCAACCCTAACTACTGGGTAGACATTTGGGGCTCCCAGGCAAAATTTTGGAAACGACCTTTTTGGGCTTTCTAAAAAAGAAATGGCTCTCCATATTTCATCAACGCAAAGAGGGAAAAGGAAAGAGAGAGGGAATGAGAGAGTGAGAGCCCAAAAGTGAGTTTCATCATGCCTATTTGTGGCTCCACACTGAGTCAAGCAAATAATTAGACTTAAGTAAATAGAATTATCTGAGTCAACGAGTAGTGTTGCTATAAACTTGAAGGGTTTAGGTGAATTTGTTTAGGTACATAACTGACACTTTGTGACATTTTAGAACAGTGATTCTTAAAATGTGGTCTCTGGATTAACAGCATCAACATCACCTGGGAACCAGTTACAAATGCAAATTCTCAGCCCTTCCCTAGACCAATTGAATCAGAAACTCCAGAAGTGGGCCCCAAAATCTGGGTTTTAAACCCTCCAGATAATTTTGGTGCTTGCTAAAATTTCAGAACCTCTGCATCTAGCAAAATGGTTCTCAATATTGGCTGCACATTAGAATCACCTGGAGCTTTGTAAAACCTGAGGCTCGGTCCAACCCCCACCTCCAAAATGGAATTAGAGTTAGTGGGAATGATTTTCAGGCTTTGTTGTGTTTTAAAATTTCCACAGGTGATTTTAATCTATAGCTGGTGTTGAATCACTGCCTTAACAGTTTAGAGAACACATAGAAATATACAGTGAGTCAATTGGGAATGACAACTCCCAACACCATGGCTTCTAGCTATTAGCCTTGGGCTTCTGGGCCCTGAAGCCTTTCTGGGGTTCCTTGAAGACGGACTAGGTCATCCTGGCCACATAAAGACATCTCACTGATATGAAGTAGGAGGATACTAGAACATTCGCATAAAATTGACGTAAGTGGAATTTTGCCACCATTGATTATAAGGCCCAATTTGTGGCATTGTTTAGAATGACACCATCATATTACAGCTCTTTGATGAGGTCATCACATTTTGATTAGTCTCTGGTTTCCCACCCTGTCCCCCTTGATTCCCTAATCCTGGGTCGACAGGGAGGCACAGTCTTGTGGAGTAGAAGTCATGACAACAAAAGATGTAGAAACTTTTCTAAGCCATCTTAAGGAGTGAGAATGGGGAGGTCTCAATACATTACCTCTCTATGTCTATTAGAGACAGTGGGACAGGCTGAAAAGAAAAAAAAGATAACATGTACAGCAGTGGTTTGTAAACTGTAAAGTATTACAGAAATTAAAGGCAGTATTATAATGCTTTTCTTCTTAAAATAATAATTATGCAGGTGGGCATCATTGCAGTGTGGTCTGATTCTAGAGGGATCTAAATGCTGTACATCGGATGAAGCATCTTAGCAGTATTGCTGCTAAGTTAGAGTTTTGGGGAAATGCGGACTCCATTGAAGGTTTAATATGTGAGACCAGCCAGGGCTTAATCTCCTAGTCCCTCCTCTGAGTTTTATAAAATGACTCAGATCTGAGGTCCTGTAAGATCCTATCAGACTGCATCTGTTTTTAAGGACATCATAAAATGGTACTTTAGAAGGAATTAGGACAGGTTGGGGGCATTTTGGGGGCAATACAGCTAAAATGCCTTTCATCTGTCTCATTTGTTTTTCCCTTAAGTCTCAGAGACACTTTTAATCAATGTTTTAGAAACTGGATGTCATTTAAAGAAGTTAAGATTTCAATCATAGCAGGGGCGATGTTGGAAAAATTTTAAATAAATTCACTTCACTTCCCTTTGAAGAGATGCCAAAATGTATCTCTTCATTCTAGAGCAAAGCTATCTATCTGAGAGACATTGAAAACTCCCTTCCAAAGTTACTTCTAGAGTCTCCGTGCTATCTCTCTGCATTATTTACCATGAAGAGCACCTAAAATAGCATTAGCCTGGCAAATATAGGGCACAGGGAGGGAGCTGGGGTTGGGGAGGTAATTACCCAACCCATTATGGAAGCTGTGCTTGAGTTAGAAAGGGAAGTTGAGCACCTTCTTTAGGCATCATTCAAATTGGAAGGGATTTCAGATCATTTGATGTTGTAGGCTTTGGATCACTCTATGAGAGGTTAGATGTTAGTCTGGCAGTATAATAATTTTCTCTGCACTACTACAAAATGCAATGGAGAGAGAAGGTGATAGAGGCAGTGTAGCTTGTATCCAAGGTTGGTTCTTGGCATCACTGTGAAAAAAAATTTTTGTCCATGCCATCTTTGTCCCTATTCCATGATTTTTGGTCCCTTTTTGTATCTTCTATCCCAGAACCGGGACTAGGATGAGGCAAGCATAGTGCCTAAGGTAAAAACTTTAAGGACACATTCACTCTCATGTTTGTTTAAGTACCAATTCTGCACCTGCGTGAAACTGAAAATGATTTGCTTCCTTATATTTTGAACTCTGGGCAGCATGCTTGCCTCACCCTAGTCCAGGCCCTGTTTTACTCACATAAAAATACCCAGCATTTACATACTAGTCCCCGTATATTTCTTCCCTATCTTACCACCAGGAAAATCATCTGATAAGCTAATTTATGCCAGAGAGTTGGAAGCATACTGAACTACTACTCCCAGGAATATGTGTGTATCCAAAGAGAATTTATGGAAAGGCAATATTTGACCATTTCAGTCTTAATCTATATCCAAAAAAGTTGAAATCAAAATCTTGAAGAGATATTTGAACTCCCATGTCCATTGTAGCACTGTTGACAATAATCACAGATGAATGGATAAAGAAAATGTGGTATCCACATACAATTGGATATTATTTAGCCTTAAAAAATAAGGGAACCCTGTCATTTATGACAATGTGAATGGGAGATATTGTGTTAAGTGAAATAAGCCAGAATAGAAGGACAGATACTACATGATACCACTCGTTCAAGGAATTTTAGTCAAATTCATAGAAACAGACTGGAATGGTGGTTGCCAGGGAATGGAAGGAGGGGGAAATGGGAAGGTATTAAGTAGAGGTACCAACGTTCAGTTGCTCAAAATTAATACATTCTAAAAATACGTTTGTACAGTCTCCATGGTCAACAATGCTATATTATATACTTAAAAATTTGCTAAGAGGGTAGATCTCATAATAAATGTTCTTTTTACAATAAATAGAGGGCTGGAGGAAACTTTTGAAGGTGATGGATATGTTTATGGCATAGATTGTGGTGATGGTTTCATGGGTATATGCTTATCTCTGAGCTCATCCAGTTTTGTACATTAAATATGTGCAGCTTATTGCATGTCAATCGTACCTCAATACAGTGTTGTGTTTTTTTTTAAGCAAAGGGCATTTTATATGGAACAAGAAGAGATTCCATTGACTAAAGGCAAAATTCATGGAGACAATGAAAGATAAAGTTGAAAAGAAATGTTGGGGTCAAATTATGAAGGGCTCTGAATACAGGCTTTGAATGCCATTGTAAAAACCATGGGCTTCAGGTCACAGAGAGTGATATAACTGGGTTGAGAGTGTTTAATTTGAGGAACATGGGAAAGGTCTCATCCAACTATAGTATCTTTCCCTTAAGCCCACTGGAGTTTAATTTGAGTTTCCCATTGGATATGAACACATTTGGAGTAACAGGTCTTGAGGGTTGGGCAGCCCCTGAATATAAGCATTCATTCATACTTTAGTGTAAACTAGTTTAGTTTTCGTTTAGTTTAGTGCAATCTAGTATAAACTAGTGACCTAGTTTAATGTAACCGAGTAACCTAGTATAAACTAGTAACCTAATTTAGGGTAACCTAGTCACCTAGCATAAGCTAATAACCTAGTTTAGGGTAACCAAGCATAAACTAGTAACCTAGTTCAGGGTAGCCTAGTAACCAACCACAAACTAGTAACATACCGTAAACTAGAAACCTAGTGTAGCATAAGCTAGCAAACTAATGTAAACTAGTTTGTAATGTAATGACTTGTAATGACTCATGAAAATCAGGCGATTTGGACTATATTTACAAAAAGAGCACTGTTCATGGAAAGTAGACTTTAACAGCATTCTCCAGTATGGTACTTGGGACAACAGACTACGGCCAAGAAAATGATAACACAGGAGGCAGCCATGGGATAATATATGTCAATTATGATAAGTAATTTATAATTCAAAAATCAACTTCGCCTCCATTATTTCATTTTATCCTCACAACAGCCTCAAGAGGGAGATGAGACAGTGGCTACTTTTATCAATAAGCACACTGAGCATCTCAGACTTTCCTGGCCCAAAGGTCACCGGGTCTCTGCCAGAATCCAAGCATTCTTTTTGCCACCCCGCAAAGCTCACCTATTTCACACTGTTGCCAAAGGCCAGTCCATTGGGGATTTAAAACTTTGGTCCTTCTATTAAATGCTATTATGTATCTGAGACTGTGAGCCTTGAAGTCATGAGCATTGACAGATCTGTGAGTAACAAAATCAAGGCAGCTCAGCTTGTCTGCTTGTCCTAGCCTTGACCTTCTATCTCTGAACTTCTATTTATGTTCTATTTGTCAGTGGATTTTCAGAATACATGGAGTGGAGAGAAGGAATATGAAAAGAGTATTATTATTGTGTTAAAACCATGGAATATTTACGGTTACAATTATTGTTTGACATATTGCTGGCACTTGCAGAGAGAGGACTCTGAGCCAAGCCATTGCAAGTCTGTATTGTGCAGTTATTAATGCATGACATACACTCATTACCCTCAAACCTTGGGCAACTAATTTCCTACTGAGTTTCCACTTTACTCTTCTTCCCATAGAGACTCTTGCTTCTTGAGCCTGGAGCCTGGAACTGGAAACAGAGCCTTGGAGACCTCACTGCTCCCCCAAGGGAGATGTCTGGTTAGCTTGGAGTTGGTGTGGTGGGAAAGAAGGTCCTTTGTTAGACTCCTCCTTGCACTCTGGGAGGCAGAAAGGAGGCATCTGCCAAAATAGAGAGAAGCGATAACTCACTTATGCAGAGCATAATAATGTAGTTGACAGAGCACTTGCACCCTGTTATGTCACCAAGTCTTCAGGACAACCTGAGGGGGCCAGCAGGGCAGACAGCACTGTGAGGAAACCAAGGCTGAGGGAAACAAAGTGCCTCTCCTGAAGTTACCTGGAGAAGGTTGAGGCTGGTACGTGCACTAGGGGGACCCGAGGCCAGAGCCAGAGTGCTTTAGCTACACCATCCTGCTTTCTAGGAAGTGGAGATTTTCCGTACCCAGAGATCACTCTTGTACAGTTCCAATGCCCGTGACCATTTCTACCTAAAACATTGGTGGGGTGTACCTTTAGTTCTAAGCTTGAAGAACCAGCTCTGGTGTCACCATCTTCAGAAACTCCTCTCCACCTCAACTTCTCAGCTTGAGTAGGTGCTAATCCACTGGGCTCTCACTTACCCTTTACTGAAATGATAGCATTTACTATTTTTTAATTTACTTATCACTTGTTTGCTTACTTGGTCTCAACTGTGAGCGGCTCTGGATCTGGGTCGTATTCACTGGCTTTCCGGGTGCCTAGAACATAGTTGGTGGGCAATTCAACTTAAACTGAATGCCATTGTCTGAGTCCTTTGTCCCTGAATGGAGCTAGTGTGTCTTTCTCTCTTGACATTTTCATGTCTTCTACTCCTTACTCTTAGACCTATTGTTTTTAATTTTTAAGGTTTATTTATTTTGAAGGAGAGAGAGACATTGAATGAGTGGGTGAGGAGCAGAAATAGGGGGAGACCCAGAATCCGAGGCAGGCTCCAGGCTCAGGGCTGCCAGCACAGAGCCCAACGCGGGGCTCAAACCCACGAGCAGTGAGATCACGACCTGAGCCAAAGTCGGATGCTTAACCAACTGAGCCACCCAGGTACCCCTCCTACTCCCTACTCCTAGAAAAGGATCTTAGGCTCTCACTGACTCTGTGGTATGAGTGATTGAGAGGCTGATGTGGAATCCTTCCTTGCAGTGTCTACATATTAACAATCAACTGGCACTGCCGTTGTAGAATTCCCAACACAGAAAATCCTTATGGCATTGTTTGGTTGTTGTTGTGGTGGTGGTGGTAGTGGTATGTGTTATGTTCCCCAATGAACCACTGCAATGCAGAGTGGCCGGGTAAAGGGAGAATGGTCTGTCTCTGAGACCACTGGTCTCTTATCTGTGAGAGCATATGAGTGCATTTATCCGAACATGATGTGTGTGTATGTGTGAGTATGTGCATGTATCTGTATAAGAATAAGAGCTAGAATAAGAGAAAAAGAGAAGAGGAAACATAGTAAGTCTATTTCTCCCCAGAGACAAAGCCAGCAAAGGAAGGACCTGAGAGAGAAGAAGACTAATGTAGTTGGAGCTGGTCACCTTCTTCCTGCCTCCCCATCCTCTGTCTCTTCTCTCTTCTGACACATCTGGGATGACAGGCCAGCACTAGTGCCTGTCTGGAATTTAGCAATGCCTAAATCAGATCACCATCAGGCTCCTGGATGGGTTTAGTAAACATCCACAGTATAGAGGGCAACATGGGCACAGAGCAGGCTTGAGGATGGGACTGAGAAAGAATCAAGGGCAGAGAACACAGCACGCTATTCGTCTGCTCTCCAAAACACCATGAAATTTTAATGCCCACAAATGTGTGCTCAGGTCACTCAGTATCCTGTCCTTCTGAGTGCACACTCCCTGAATCACAGACACATGTCTTCATCATTGGTTCAACAACCATTTAGTGTGTGCCTCCTCATGCCAGGCACTGGGAGGGATGCTACATAGGGTATATGGTGCCACCCCCCTGCCCAGGATCTCATCTGCACCTCCATTCCTGATGCTGTTCTCAGCTTTGCTTAAGTTATAAGCTCCTGAGGGCAGGATCTAGATTCTAATCATCTCTGCCTCTTTAAATATCTTGTGCAATGCTCTGCCCATAGGCCCGACACACACATTTCTTGAACCAATAAGTAAGTAAATTAATGAATGAAGTACAAGATATGACCTCTCCCTTTAAGGAGGACAGTTTAGTATGGGAGAAAGTACTTAAATAAAAGACTTCCAGGACCCCTTTCAATTTTGTGATTCTGTTTTTATGAAATATCTGCAGTATAATGCAGAATGTAACATGTTCCATATTATCTCAGCGGGGGAAGAAACTCAAGTTTGATTCAACCAATGATTCAGTATCTGCTGTTTGTCCAATAGTATTCCAGGCACTCCTGGAGCGCCTGGGTGGCTCAGTCGGTTAAGCGTCCAACTCTTGGTTTCGGCTCAAGTCATGATCTCACAGTTTCATGAGTTCGAGCCCTACGTTGGGCTCTGTGCTGGTGGCATGGAGCCTGCTTGGGACTCTCTCTCTGCCCCTCCACCACTCGCACTGTCTCTCTCAAATAAAATAAAATAAAACTTTAAAAAATTTTAAAGAAAAAGTATTCCAGGCACTTCTGAATTATTGCCTCGCTCCATCTTGACAACATTCTTATTCAGAATGCAATATAACTTAATGATAATAGTAGATATTATATATCGAGAGAGGCTCTGTGCCAAGCAACATGCTAAACTCTGTGTATGAATGATCTCATTTAGTCCCCACATCAAGCCTGTAACTAGGATATTATTTTTCTATTTTAGTGATGAGGAAACTGAGGCCAATGGGAAGTAAACACTATGTCCAAGAGACATGGTGTTAGTTATTGGCTGCCTTGGGGCTTGAATCCTGTCTGTTCGACATCAATATCTGGACTTTTCATCACTTTGGCTGGGATGCCTAAGGGCTCTGGAGACACATCCTGTGTTTGATTCCTGGCCCATCACTTTGTAGCTGTGTGATCGTGGGAACTCATGCCTCTGAGCGATAATTCCCTCATTTGTAAAGCAGGAATAGTAACCACTGCCTCAGAAGATTGTTGCAAGGATTCAAGGAGGTAATATATGTACACGCCTGTCACACAATAGGTGTCAATGCACATTAGTCCTCTAAAAATGGACCGGCAAAGCACTTCTCTTTCAAACTTGCCCTATTGAATCACCCTTCCCTGCCCCTGGCCAGATTCTATAGCTTTTCCAGTCACTTTCAGATATTAGAAGTTTTATTTTCAGGTATTAAAAAGGCCAGGTGGATCTAAATCAATACTTTCATTTCACATCCAATTTAAGTTTTTCTCTTTCTTCCCAACTTGGGACCTCCCTGTGCTCATTAGCCAGCTGTGGGGTGAGGGTGGCTGTTTATTTCTTTATGCTACCTGTTCCATCCCATCCCACCTACTGGCCTTGCCTGGGGCTCCTCCAAGGCTGGGTAAGAGGAGGAGTAGAGAGAAGGGCACATCGACCTTGATTGGTGCCACTATAATTTGGTAGCAAGGTCCTCACTCAGTGTGCTCTTCGGGTGTGCAAATGCTCTTTCCCTCCTGGGGTGCATCTATGAGTCCTTTAAAAGGTTTCCCTCATGGTTATCCAAGAACTAGAGTCTCTGGATGACCTCCAATGGCTTCCTCTAAGCTCCTTCTCCAGCGTCATCCCTAGCCTCTCTGCTGAGGTCACTTCACCCAGCAGGCAGTCCCCTAGGGCAGGTCCCCCTCAGGAGCCCTAGTCCAGCTCCTGCTGTGACAGCCACTTATCCCAGGGAAAGCTCCAGCAGATGCCGGATGCTCAGGCTCTCCGCACAATCAGTCAGCCTGCTCCTGACCTTTTGACTTTGTCAGGTGAGGATCAGGGGCCAGTCTCCAGTCTCATGCACCTAAGCTCCCCAGGATATAGTTCAGGTTCTCCAGAAGCCCATGCCCTGCTTGCTCACATCAAGACCCCTTTCCAGGTCAGCTGTTTCTGGTGGACCCCCTCCATTAACCTCTAGCCTTCTCTCATGTATGAGATTGAGGTGGGTGGTGGGGGGAAGGCCCCAGGCTGAATTTCCCCATTTTCTGGTAAGCCTTGCAGATGAGATGCATCTAAGCACCCTCTTGAGAATGTCCACGCATTTAATAATTTTTCTCAGCTTTGAGACCTTAGTCCAAACTCCAAGATGATAAAAAACAAATTCAATAACATACTGTTGCAATTCTGTCTCTCTCTCTCCCCTATGTACAGTGCACATAGTTTTCAAACGGTATCACAAGATGAATAACAGAACAGAGCATTTGCCTCTTCTATCCATCCTCTTTGTCCCTTTCCCCAAAAGCAACCAGTTCCAACTTTTTCTGCTATTTATTTTGGCAATTGTATATCCTTGTTTCTTTTTTTTTATTAAAAAAAATTTTTTTTAACGTTTATTTATTTTTGAGACAGAGAGAGACAAAGCATGAACGGGGGAGGGTCAGAGAGAGGGAGACACAGAATCCGAAACAGGCTCCAGGCTCTGAGCTGTCAGCACAGAGCCCGACGCGGGGCTCGAACTCACGGACCGCGAGATCATGACCTGAGCGGAAGTTGGCCGCCCAACCGACTGAGCCACCCAGGCGCCCCTGTATATCCTTGTTTCTAAATAACAACACATTTATAATCATTTGTTGATTTCTGAAGTTTACAGATTATCTTCTGTCTTCCTAAAGCAGGAGAGGGGCATTTAAATCTTTTACTACCCTCCCTCCCCCACCACAAATATTCCCTTTCCTCCACCTTCCTAGTATTTTTTGATTCTCTAGCATTTTTTTTATTAAATAGTGTATCCATTGCTCCCATGTAAATGCTAACAGTTAAACCACCTATTTTGATGGGTATATTTCTGCTCTTGAATAACTGTTTGTTTTCCTTAGAATCGATCTTTGCTCATTTTAGTTGTTTGCCTGGTATGCAATATGTAAATACTTCAAACTCCTTGGCGAAACTGTCACATGCTTCTCCATAAAGTTCAACACGAGAGATCATCTGTCTGTTCTGTTCTGGGGGAGAACCACCCACAAGAGCCTTCAGCCATCCTGTTCTCTCTGCTTTGATTGCTCTCTGGGACCTTAAACTGCTACCACCTTGGGGTTTTCCTTCACTGTCATCCAGGGAAATCATGCCTTTCAACTATGATAGATCTATTTCCCGACTTGGTATCTTTCTCTTTCTTGGTTTATATTTTCTTTGCATTTTAGTGGAGTACATCTCTAGGAGCTTCCTGAGAAAAGTTCTCAGGAATGGCACATACATTTTTTCAAACCTTGCTGAAAATGTCAGACCAAATAAGAAAAAGTTGGGTGGTTATTGAATTGTAGGTTAGAAGACATTTTTTTCCTCTCAGAATTTTATTGGTTTGTTGTTCATTGTTTTTATTGGTACATCTAATGTTATTTTCTTGTCTGTCTTTATTTTTTTTTAAACCACCCACAGGGTGAGCCACCCAGGCACCCCTCTACTTCCATGTTTTTTTGTCCATGCAGATTTATACTTTAAAAATAATTTTTTAGTCATTTTAGAAATTTTGAGTTTTGAGAAGAAATAAATTTGTATGTTGATTCTGTTACAAATCAGTGTCCATAGTTACTTTTGTGGAAGGATTTGTATGGGCACCTTGGTCTCTTCTGCCCACCCCTCCATTCACTCTGATACTTAAAGTTCCATAATTGTTTCTTTTTGTCCTTGGTATGAAAGTAATTTCTTGTGTCCATGAGCTTTCTTGGTCACTGGCTCCATTACAGAAGGGAGGATCTCTTTCAGATGTAAGGGAGGATGTCTTTCAGATGTAAGGCATTCTGAGATAGTAGAACCTTAGCTAGGACTCAGGGTGATTTCCATGGAAGAAAATGGGATGTGGGCATAGGTAAGACTTTCTGGGCATAATGAAGAGAAGAGCAAGGAGTAAAGATGGGAAGTGGGAAGGAGCAGTATGTTCAGAGATTGGCAAGTAGCTTTGATTGACTGGTGTTTGGGGTTTTGTAGGATATGGAATTGCAAAGTTTGCTTGTGGAGACCCTTGAATGCAAGGTTAAGAAGTTGGGACTCGGTTCTGTATGCAGAGTGAATGTTTAAGCATTGAGTGATCCAGTCCTATCAGTGCTTTGGGAGGGTTAACCCAGTGGTCAGACTAGGATGCCAGAGGAGGAAGGTCCAGAAGCTGTGCACAACTTGAGGAATGTAGTAAAGATTTGGAAGAGAAACTAGGGGACGCATGTGGAAGATCTCCAAAGAGGTCTTAAAGTTTTGCCAAGCAGTGGTGAGGTTGAAGGCCAGATTGCACACTCTCCCTTCATATGGCCAACTCTCTCATCCGTCAAAAGTCATTTCAAGGGTCACGTATTCCAGGATGCCCACACTGCCACCCCTCCATAAGCCGAGTCAGGGGCTGCTCCTCAGCACTGCCATGGTTCCTGGGCTTGGATCCACCATAACACTTCTTATGTTGTGCTGTAAATCTGAAATCTCTTTATGCACAGGGCCTCTGTTTTATTCAGCTATGTGTCCCCAGAGATTAGCACAGAGTCTTACCTGTAGCAAATGCTCAATAAATGCTTGCTGAATTAGTGAGTAAGTCTAGGGGTGTCCTGTTAAATTGTGTTTGCTGACTTTCTCTGGAAATGGTCAGCAGCCCGTGAGGAGAAGCAGAAGAAGAAGACAGAGGAGCTAGGCCGAGATCAAGAGCTGGCATGGTGTTTCTGAAAATATCAAGGCATCAGGGGTATAGGATGTTGGCAGAGGCAGCATCAAAATACACTCCATGAGTGTAACTTCACAACTGTTGGAACGGCTAGTTTCAAAAGGACAAGAAATAACAAGTGTTGGGGAGGATGTGGAGAAAAGAGAACCCTGGTGCACTCTCGGTGTGAATGCAAACTGGTGCAGCTGCTGTGGAAAACCGTATGGAGGTTCCTCAAAAAATTAAAAATAGAAATACTACATGATCCAGCAATCCTACTTCTGGGTATTTATCCAAAGAAAATGAAAACACTAATTCGAAAAGATGTATTCACCCCTTTGAACAGTAGCCAACGTATGGAAAGAACCATCCATCCATGGATGAATGAAAGAAAATGTGGTGTGTGTATACAATGCAACAGTACTTAGCCATAAAAAATAACGAATTTTTGCTATTTGCAACAATGTGGATGGAACTTGGGGAGTATTTTGCTAAGTGAAAGAGAAAGACAAATGCTGTATAACTTTACTTGTATGTGGACTCTACATGAAAAAACAAGCAACGGAACAAAACAAAACTTACACATACAGAGAATGGATTGGTGGTTGCCAGAGGGAAGAGGGTGAGAGAAATGGGTGAAGGGGATTAAGAGGCACAAACTTCCAGTTCTAAAACAAGTCACTGGGATGTCATGTACGGCATGAGGATCTAGTCAATAATATTGCATTGCAAATTTGGAAGTTGCTAAGAAGGTAAATTGTAGAAGTTCTCATCACAAGAAAAAAAATTTTGTCACTGTGTATAGTGACACATGGTAACTAAACTTGCTGTGGTGATCACTTCCTGGTGTATAGGAATGTCCAATCATTGTGTTGTACACCTGAAACTCATGTGATGTGTGTCAGTTATACTTCAATAACAAAATAAACTCCATACAACTCAGGATGGATCAAGAGGTACCCCTGGAGGACAAGGGGCTGTTGTAATTATCAGTAGCACTTATCGATCACAAGGGAATATTTCTATTTCTTGTGCTATGAGCCTCGTGACAGTCCTCTGAGGTGTGAAGGACCTGTGTTATTACACTCACTCTACAGTGGGTCCTCTGAGACTCAGCGGACACAGGGATACTAAATTTCAGAGTAGGAACCCAAACTCATGCATCCAGCCCCTCATTCCAGGCTGTTACAGTTTTGTTACACACGTTCCTGACACACATACATCTGGCAGGTGCACAGGGGTGCGCACACAAGCTTGCACTCACAGAAGTGCACGCAGACACATAGACCCTACAACTGGAGACGGTAACAGTGTATTTCATCGTGGGTCTTCCAAGAACCCGTCTCTAAGGCTGTCAGACTGCATCAGCTGCCAGAGAAGGAGGGGGAAAAAAAAATCAAAGAATCTCCTTGACAGCTCCCATTAAGTGAAATATGAGGTGAGACGGAACGAAATAAAACTGGGAATGAAATGACAGGGTTTTTCTATCTCACCAAAAACGTTTGAAAGCCATTTGTCTGATTGCTACCCATTCATCACCCGCCTCAGCTGGTGCAGACCCTCTCTGTAGGTCCCTTCCTTACACTCACCAGAGAGAAGATCTTTCTGGAAAGGGGATGCCCCTGCCAAGTCAGCTCAGAAAAACACTTTATGTCATGGATGGGCTTCGGGCCTCCTAGATGCACTAGTTTTCCATCTCTGAGACTAAGGTCCCATTCCAGTATGGCCCTGTTCCCAGAACATCTCTTTCTAGTTCCTATTTCCTACACAGTCTCCACATTCCCGGAGCAGCCCTCATTCCTAGCAAGTCCCTTCATTCTAGAATATTCAATAATCAACAGCAGCCCATTCCTTAGGTCACCCTTCATTTCCAGATTATCCCATATTCTCAGCTCATTTCTCCCATTCGTAACTCAGGCTCCCATTTTCAGGACAACCCTCCATCCTCAGAATCTAGAACCCAATTCAAGGAGTAGGACACAGAGTTTCCAGGCCACTCTCCCTGTCCCTTGTCCATCTGGAGTAGAGCCCTGGTTTGCAGGGACTTTGGTGAGTTTCCTGGTAACCCCAGCCTCCTCTCTCAAGCCAGCCTCCTCCCCTTGCCTTACTTCCCGCTGGGTGAGTGAGAACCACAGAGCTGTTTGCAAGGATTCGCGTATGTGGAGCTATAAAGTCAGTGAGAATTAAAACTAGTCCTGTTGTCTTGTCGCTCCACTGGCTGTTTGTGCCAGCGCCACCCGGCCAGTGGGCTCCCTGCCTCCAACCCTAAGCTTGCTCTCTTTTGGTGTTAGGGTATTCCTCTAGATTTTCAAGATGCATAAAATAGCCAATATGAGAATAAAGAGGACATGATAGCAGTAGGACTGTAACAAAAGGACTCATCATCCTTCACGTCCATTCGTATGACAAAGCTCCGTTCACTCATTGAACAAATATTAATTGAGCACCTGCTACTGCCTTGCAGTGAGTGGGATGCATATAGGAGCTATTTGGTGTAATCCTGTTCACACAACAGTTCTGGGTCTGCCAAGATTTCCCAGTTTGTCAGCCTGACAGTTAAGAATATCTTCTTTTTGGGGCGCCTGGGTGGCTCAGTTGGTTGAGCATCCGACTTCGGCTCAGGTCATGATCTCATGGTTTGTGAGTTTGAGCCCTGCATCGGGCTCTGTGCTCACAGCTCAGAGCCTGGAGCCTTCTTCAGATTCTGTGTCTCCCTCTCTCTTCCCCTCCTCTGTGCATGCTGTGTCTCTCTCTCAAAAATAGATAATTTTTTAAAAAAAAATAATATCTTCTTCCTATGGGTATAAACTCATTTTCTTCTGAATTCTGAGGGTCACTTATTTCTATCCACCCCAATCCCATAAATGGACCCCTGCTTCACCTCCAAGGCCTGCTTTCTGAGCAGCAGAGAGAAGAATAAAGCTGCCACCAACTAAAACTTCTAGACTGAAAACCCATCCCCTTTAAGCCCTTGTTTAGGGATTCTCTAGTAGTCTGGATGGTGGGTGCTTTCCACCAGGACCACCAGACTTGCATGCTCTCTGAAGGCAGGAAGGGAGAGAGAGAGGTGAAAAGGGAGGAAGGAAAAAGGGAGGAACGGAAAAGGGAAGGAGGGAGGGAGGGAGGGAGGGAGGGAGGGAGGAAGGGAGGAAGGAAGGAAGGAAGGAAGGAAAGGAGGAAGGAAGGAAGGAAGACTTCTTCACTCCTGACCCAAGCTGGGCTGTCCCTAGACTTCTCCTCACTCTCTTGTGATTCCTATAATAAACTTTCCTACCGCGTGAAGATGCTCAGACACTTGGCTTTTCTTTTCTACGATGGTGTCTCATTTGTCTTTCCTGTCTGAGGTGAATATCTGTTGAACCGAATTGGTAACAATAGGGGAGCTATTACTGACTTGGTGCAGGGTGCATCATTCATCCAGATGCTTGGGAGCTTAGTCTTGGGGATATTTCCTGGACAATGGAGAGGAAAGAACCAAGTGGACAGGCTGGGTAATGGGCTAGGTGGAATTCTTAGTTACTCAGCCCATTAGCTGTGGCCGCTCCCCTTTGTGCTTGTCACTTTCCATTTGTTTTCCCTTTGTCTTTAGTCAATTCATATTACTCTGCCTCCCTATCCAGGCATGATGTTACCTGGTACCATTCCAATTCCAAACCTGCCTGCATATTAATCTTGACAATGCACCTGTGGTTTCACTCATTCTTACTTCAGCTGCTATTCCAAACGGTCCCATCTGTGCAATGTATTGGCTTGTTTATGTAAAAAGAAGGGTTTGGAGTAAGGCATACCGATTCACGGTTCCACTGACCACTGCCTGCAGCAAGCAATTTCTTAAGTTATTGATATGTAGGTGAGGGAGGCCATGAAATTGGTGCTATGGGTCATGGGACTTTTACCTTTTGTGGCTACACAGCTCCTTGGTTCCCCTAAACTGTGTGTGTGTGTGTGTGTGTGTGTGTGTGTGTGTGTGTGTGTGTGTTCTTATTTGGGAATGTTTTCCAAGTGCTTACCTTGTGCCAGGGGGCTAATCAGAGCTGACAGGGATCTGGCACCTTCCCTTTGCAACTTTTCTCTTGGAAAGTGTTTGTCTGTGTGGTATCCTGGGAGCTGGGGGTTGGGGGTGGGGGTGGGTATGTTTGCTCAAATGCAGATTTCCAGGCCTCCACTGACTCAGACAATGTGAGTGTCTGGAGTGGGGCCCAAGTCTCTGAGCTAAACAAGCTCCCAGGTCATTCTGATGCAAACCACCTCCCACAACCACTTTGATCAAGGTATTACTGCAGCATGGTGTAGAGCCCAGGCCTCGGGGCTCACAACCTCAGCACTCCTGACGTTTCTTGCTGGGTAATTTTTGTTGTGGGCTGTCTCATGCAGTGGAGGGGTTTAGCAGTGTCCCTGGCCTCTACCTGCAAGATGCCAGTAGCACTCCCTCACATGGTTGTGACCACTGGACTTGTCTCTAGACATTGCCGAGTGTCCCCGGAAGGATGACATCATCCCTAGTTGAGAACCACCGATGGGGAGGACAGAGCAAAGGTGCTCAGTTGGACCAAGAGAGATTCAAATATGGACTCTGCCACTGACTAGCTGAGACCCTTTGGGCAAATTACTGTGCTTCTCTGAGCTTTGTGAGTTCCTTATCTGTAAGATGAAGAAAATAATAATCCTGGCCTCAGGGGATTTACTGGCATTGCTACAGATGAGCCTCAGCAGAGATAACTTTCTATCTTCCCTCCTGGAGAGGACAGCAGCTCCTGACGGCTGGATGTTTGGGGGCTGGGTTTGGGGGCAGGAAATCTCTCCCTTGTAGAGACAAGAAGGCATCAGCTTGTGGACCAGAGGAGTTGAGAAGCAGACTGAGGGCAGCTGTAGTTCTGAGGGACCAGCAGAGATAGATAAGAGTGGAGAGACAGAAGCTAAAGAAGCCTTGGGTATACCTAGCCACCCCCTGCCAACCTCCTGCTCACTGGCTCTGGAGGTGGTAGCCGTAATCAGCTCACTGCCCGCGTGTGCCCTGCAGCCCCGTGGCTTCTGTGACCGACTCAGTGGCCTGCTGTGTACTCCCAAGTTGCTGATGGGCCTGCAGGCCCCTGGTGTCTGCCTGTGCTTCTTCCTCCCCTGCCTCCCCTGCCCAGCGCCCAGAGGGGGGCTAAGCAGCTGCAGACCCCAGGCTTCCCGAAGCCCCTCCCCGCTGGCTTGCAGTCTGTGAGGCACAGCAAGGCCGCATGGTGAGAAGTGTATTTTTAGCTGCCCTAGCCCCCATGCCTATTTTTAGCACCCAGCACAGGGCTGGGCAGCTAGGCTATGCTCAGTGGGAGGGCTGGCAATGGCTCCTGACCGAGAGCTGCCCCACCGGCCCAGCCAAGTTGGCTCAGCTTCAGGTGGGATAATTAGGGTAGTAAATTCTGCACTTCACAGCTCAAACTTCACCAAGGCGGCAGTGATCACCATTCAGGAGAGTTCGTTTTCCCTGCACAGGATTTGAAACCCTCTGATGTCATAATCCTCCAAGTCTAAGGAAAGCAAAAGAAGTCTAGGCTGGCAGAAAATATTGAAGAGACAAGAAGAGAGACAGAGGAAGAAATAGAGACCCAGACAGAGAGACACCCAGAGAACATGGAGGAGAGAGGGGGTGCTAAAAGCAGAGACAAACGTACAAAGATAGAAACAGAGAAAGGTTTAGTGTTGCATGTGTGGGGCCAGAGACACAGGCCAAAAGATGGTAACAGAAAAAGAGATGAGGGCAAACAATGCAGCCCCAACAGCTTGGGATTATTGATCCAGGATGAAGGGTACTGTTCTAAAGTCCCTACATGCTTCGTCTCCTTACATATCTATACCTACAATACCTGGACCGTTATGACCCTGTTTCAGAGGGGGACTGAATGGTTAAGCAACTTGCCCGGGATTACCCGGAATGAGTGGTGGAGCCGGGATCCAAGACCATGCCTGACTTCAGAGCCCAGCTCAGGCAGTACCTTCAGTGGATGGAACAGTCACAGGCAGATGCAGGATGGAGGACCCCGGAAGGCTGGGGGGGGTGGCGAGATACACATCACCGTTACGGTCTGCTGAGCACCTGGAGGCCAATACCTTGTCTGTTTCCCTGGGAAGATGGCTCTCTGAAATGGGTGCCATTGATCCAGGTGTCAGGACTGAATTATAGCACTTCCCCAAACGTGTGTCACACTGATAGGGTCCCTGTGCCACTGCCTAGGCCGCCTGGCATGCTTTTCGTCAGAGTGATCAGAGCCCAGCTGGTTCGCTATTTGGAAATACCATCGCCCACCATGTCATTAAGCGAATTGAACAGGCCAACTTTTCTGAGGCTGGAGGAGGGGCTGCAGGGAGCTGTACAGAACAGCTTTGGATTTGCTTATTGTCATTCGTATCCTGACCTAACGCTGCCCACTGCTCTTCTCTGGAAGCATGAGATTCCTCGGCCCCTGCCAAGGGTGCAGATGATAAATGCTGTGCATGGAGAGGAATTATTCTTGTTAATGATCTCCACCTCAGAAGATCTCAGCTCCGATGGAGACCCAGCTCATCTTTCTACGTTTGTTGAAGCTTCAACCAACAGAGGCAACAAGAAAGCCATTTCCAACAACAAGGGCCTGCCTGTATAGACAGCAATCATAAGTCATTCCTTCTGCTCCCAGTTCCTGCCCCTCCCACCCCCATGCAGCCATCCGTCCCCATAAATCTCCTGAGCAGGTGGAGATTTATACAGGAGCTGTGGCTACCCCTATCTGTGTGGTCCCTGACCACCTCTGACACCTTTAGGAAGAGACTCACAAGAATTATATGAATTATGTTATATATATAATTATGTTATGTACTATTATATTATATTGTATTATATTATATTCCTAATTCAGAATATATGGATAGCCAGGTTAGTGCTTCATGGTACAATGTCCTCAGGGAAGTAGGGGATGGAGACCTGACCCTCTACTAATTTGGGGGTGTGTTGGGAAAGGGGGAATGTGGGGATCATTAAAAAATTTTTTTTAACATTTATTTATTTTTGAGAGACAAGGAAAGGCAGAGCATGAGCAGGAGAGGGGGTGGAGAGAGAGAGAGATACAGAATCTGAAGCAGGCTCCAGGCTCTGAGCTGTCTGTTTATTAGCACAGGGCCTGACGCAGGGCTCGAACTCACGAACTGCAAGGCCATGATCTGAGCTGAAGTCGGCTGCTCAACCAACTGAGTCACCCAGGCGTCCCTGTGAGGACCATCTTTGTGGTCAGATGGGCTGGCCAAACAGCTGTGCCCACTATTGTGGGGCCCTTTTCAGAGCTGCTGTCACTATTGAAAGGGGCGGATGCCTTCTAGAACACCTGCCCCTAAGGATGTGACAGGGTACATGTGAATTCATCAACGCAGTGAGCCAGTGACTGAAATAGTAAATCACTTCCATATGAGTTGGTAAATGGCACAAGTGGTTGAGATCAGAAGTGTCTGTTTGATATCGTCTGGAGATGTGGCCAGATCCGTGGGTAATGAGGTCTGGGAACAGTGGGGAGCAAATGCAGGGGGCTCCCAGCAGCTGCTGAGCAAACTGAAATCGGAGTGTACTTCAGCGCCTCCTCCAGCGTGGCCCCGGTTGATGGGACACTGGAACAGGTGCAGTGTTTGCAGGTTGGTGGCAGCCCTGGCAGGGGAACCGAGATAGGTGTCTGAACCCGGGTCATACGGAAGCACTGGCACCAGGTGCCCCCGCAGCCAGGGTGTGACCAGCACAAAGTTCCCTTCTGGGGTCTTCCTGATGAGCAATTGAATAGGAAAGTCATTGAAAGAGTTTGGTGCGTTCCCTGTATCTGATCATGGTCAGAGAGGGCTATCGTTCAGCCAGCGAAGCTGCCTCAGACAAAAGATCACATCAACAATTTTTAAAAATAAGGAAATGAATAGGATGCTATCGAAATGGTTCGATGGGTGGCTTTCAGTGCAACTTACATCACGTGCTAGGCAGTTCTCATTACAGAACAATGAGGAATAGATTTAAAAATTTTAAATTTATATATTGACCTATGTGCTGATTTATATTACCATACTGGTTATTAAATGTTTTGAATGTTACCCTTGCCCAGATACATATACTCCAAGTCCAAGAAGAGTTGCAAGGTCAAAATAGCCATTGGAGACCCAGTGCTCTGATGCAGCAGGAAGAACCAGCAGGCAGAAAGCAGGGCCCCAGAGAAAGGGGTGGGGGACAGGCAGAGTCGTCACAGAAGGCCTTCTGGCAGAGAGGAATTTTGAGTCAGGCTTGGAAGGTCAACAGGAACATTTTGGGGTGGAACATTGTGTGCATGGGGCACTTGGCACAGGACACCTTCCCCACCCTCACAGGGCAAAGCTCAGAACATTGGGACCCTTGGGGCCTGCCAGTGACTGCACCAGACACTTGACCCTCAAGGGCCCTTGGAAACCTGAGGGAAAAAAAGCCGCCTTTGAATCCCCGAGAGGCTGGGACAATTAGAGTGGTTACGGCCACAGCCACTGCAAAGAAGGAACTGGAAGGAGGGAGCTAGTGAGAAGAGTCACAATTAATAGTTTCTTGTGGCTTATTCCTGATGTGATCATGAGGTTGATGTTTCCGCAGTCTATTACAAACTTCATTAAGTTTATTTGCCTGCCAGGCGCCTGCCCTTTCTCCTGTCCCATCCTGTCAAAGATAAATGACTCCAGTGGCTCAGCAGGTCCCTCCCTCCTAAGCACTGCCTCAGACAGAGGGCTGGTGGAGGACACCTGAACAGAAGCTTTGGTCCAGCCCAACCAGTGGGAACTAACAAGCTGAATGGTCCTCCAGAGTCTGCCTTTTCCCACCAAGATGGTGAGATGCCATTCAAAGCCAGGCTGTCGATCAGAATTGAATTCAAGGTGCCCACGTGCACCGGTGAGATTTTCCCCCAAGTCCAAAGTGAACCAGCTAATGTGGGCTCAGGACTGTCTCCAGTCCAGGGAGACGGTTGAGTAAGCAATTTATCATGATAATCATGAAGTCTCAGACTTGGAACAGATCAGAAAGGTCAGTCCTCCAGCCACCCATCCAAAGCTCGAGTCCCTTCTGCACAAGAAATTGCCAAGACCACGCTTGAACTCCTCCAGTGACAGGGAACTCATTACTCCAGAGGCAGCTCGTTCTATCAGACAGCTCTGACCGAATCCAAAATCTGTTCCCTCTCACTTCAAACTTAAGGTGTCAGTACTCTCAACTGAGTCAGTAAGTTAAAAAAAAAGGCAAAAACTGGTTTATCTTCTACAAACCTCATCACATATTTGAAGAGAGAGATTCTGTTGTCCCCGGAGTTTTCTCTTTGGTGTGGCTAAACATCCTCACCTTCTTCACCAATTCTTGAGATGAGATAAGTTATGTCTCTTTAAATCTGTCTCTCCCAGAATCGAGCAGGCACAAGGCAGAACAGGACTATTGCCTCCCTTGTTTTAGACATCATGCTTTTAATAATCACGTCAGCTTTTACGTCCGTCACATTGCTTGGTTAATGAGGCTGCTGAACTTACATGTGGACAAACAATAGCGCACTAGAAGATGTGCTAGTTTATGGAGCCAGAAAATGGCTTGATGGCATTGGGAAAGATGGTGTTGTACGCGATGGATACTGATGGCAGATAAACAAACCCCAGGAAGCTCTGCAAATTTGACTAGGGGATTGAGGCATAGTAAACGGACAATTATTTTTCCAATACTTTAAAATTCTACTAACTAATTCATTAATTGGTTCTGTTTAAGAGAATGATTGTAGGTGTGTGCTGAAACCAGAATTAACAGGTAACTTGTTTACCATCAGGACAATCACCCAAATAATAAGCTATTAAATGCACATTAACATACAATAATTGTGCACAGAATAACTAAGCAATTAATTAACATTTAATGCAATTCATAGTAAATTAGATAGCAAGACTTATTAAATGTCAATTAGCCATATTAACTACTGACACCTAAGTTATTCAACATGCTAATGCTAATTAATTTCTTATTTCTTACTAGCTTAATGACTTAACAAAAGTGTATTTACATATTTAGAGATTCTTAAAGTCACCACCCAGCCAGCAGTGAGAGTGGCTGTCTGCGTGCAAGTTTGGGAAAAGAGATTAGGGGAATTTGATTAGTGTTTAATTGGGGCCTCTTCCCAGCGTCTTTTTTTAGTGTATTCCTCTTGGAGGATTATTTTAGAGGGAGAGAGTATGAGAGAGTGTATTGGGGGTGGTCTCAGGGAGCACTGTGAGGGAATGGGGGGGGGTGATGCAGAGAAGGGGCCTATGAAAATGCCTTAATGGGCATATTTTTGCTGTGGGCAACCAAAGCCCACCCTCTGTGTGACCTTCTGAGAGATCCCGTGAAATAATAGGCATGCGACCAGGCTCTGGAGATTCAAAAACCATGGCAGTCTTTCCACCTTCAAAGGCTTACCCCAATCGCTCAGCAGTGAGGAAAGTGCTAGGGTAGAGAAAGGTATGAGGTTGATATGGGCACATGGAAAGGACGGTAAATCTAGTCAATGCAGGAGTCACCCAGAGGTGATGATGGCCACGTTCAAAGATGAAGAATGAGTAGGCATCAAACAGGCAAAGAGGGTGTGGAAGCATATTTTAGGCAGAGGAAACAGCTTGTAGCATAGCCTGGATGGGAAAGCCAGCAAATGGTCTGGTTGAGAGCATGGATGGAGGAGAAAAGGAGGGTAGGGTATTGCAGGGAATAGAGTATAAAAGGGCCTTGAAGGTCATGGTAAGCAGTGGGACCCATGTTTGTGTGCCTTCACCAAAGGGCCTGAGGGCCCTCAACTCGGTTCTGGATTCTGGACTGAGGGTTATGGTTGGTTGGCAGGATTGTGGGAGTCAACACAATGAGTAGAGGAATTCTGGAATTTGTGGGCCATCCTCTTCATGTAAGGAAATGATCTTCAGGAGGCCCATCCATTGGGGGCACCTGGATGACCAAACACACTCGTAGGAAAAGACAAGGGCATGCTGTATAAGAACTACAACAAACAAACTTTGGTGCAAGTCATGGCTCTTCTGTTTGCAAACTGTGATATTGGACCAATTTCATAAGCTCTTCCTTAGCTGTAAAATAGGAGACTGGGCAGAGCTATTAAGAGAGTTAGACCAGACGTGTGTAAGTGGCAGGCCCACGGCAATAAGCCCAGTAGGTGTTAGTTTTCTGCTCCATAACCCTCCAACATTCAGAAATCACACAACAGAGACACCGATAATTGTCTACATACATAACAGGAAAACTGTATAATTGCATCTTCAAATATTTGAAGACAATCATTCTTCCTATTACAGACTTTCTAGACCCTTACTGTACTAAGTGTCTTCTGAATAATTTCTAGATGGTAGTTGTTCCCTTCAAGAGTGTCTTGGCCAGAACTGGACCAGAGTCTGGATGTAGTCTCAGCAGCACAGAGCACAGCTGGGCTGTCCCAGCCCGTGTTCTGGGCCCCATAATCTTAACTGAGCAGCCTCAGCTACCATTATCTTCTAAGCAGCTGCATCTAATTGGGGATACACACAGACTTTGTGATCAAGTCAAACAGTCTCTTCCACCTTCCCTCCCTGACCCCCATGTCTTGCTCATTTAACCTACCAAAGTGCCAGGTCTTGAGGAGAGGCTCAGTCTTGTTCAATTCTGGCTACAGCTCAATACTGTCACAGAGTGTTGGGATTTGATGTATATGTGGAGGCAGTGTGAAATAGTGGAAGGAAAATCAGCCTTGGAACCAGTTGGATCTCGGTTCAGATGTCAGCTTTGACATTGACTGGCAACAAAACCATTAGGCAATCCAGATGACATCTTTGCACCATAGCTTTGCCATCTAGAAAAGAAATACAGTAGGATTATTGTGAGAATGACACAGGTTGTGGATGGAAAATGTCTGGCACATGCAGGCACTCAAGAAGTCTTTGTCTTTCTCTCTACTTTGCCTCTGATGCAAAGATGAGCAAAGCAGGATGATTTTTATAGAACGTACTACGTACAGTGACAAAAGAAGGGAGCTGTGAGTTTGACATACAGTAGGTTCCCAGTAAGCATCTGATGAACAAATAAATATTTCTTCCATCAAGCCAGATATACCAAATCTTACACTTACACAATTAATTTTGAAGACATCTAACAACAGGGCTTTAACATTTATCTGTTTAAATGGATCTAATTGGTTTTAACCATTGTTCCAGCCTGTCAGAATATTTTTAGAGTCTTTATTCTATCACACAGTACATTACTATTGTATTCAGCTTTGTGTCACCTAAAGGACTGTGGCAGACCTTTAGATATGTCTCATCTAATTTATTGACATTCATCTAATTTATTGACAAACATCTTGCCCAGGATGGCATAGGAGAGACACCTGTGGCAGCCCAGTAGTGACTTCCGTCCAGAGTATTCCTCTGTGCCTAATATATCTGGGCATTGAAAAAGCTCCTGGAATACAACTCTACAGATGCTGCCAGAAGTCGCTTCTGGGGCCCCAACCTGGTGTGGGGCCAAATAGCCATAACTCCTTTCAAGCAGTGACAGCTCTTAATCAGCACCCTGGTTAAACAATGAATCAAAGGGGCTGGACATGTGGCACCCCATCCCCATCCACTTGCAAGCACTTTGAACTCTTCTTCTTCTGATCCACCTGCCACATTGCTGCCAGAGGGATCCATAATTTAATTGGTTATGTCACTTACCTGTTTAAAACCCCTCTGGGGTGGGAAAAAAGGCTCTCCATGGTTTAGGTCTTACACATGTCCTGGCCACTTTTCCTGACAACCTGTTCTTCATCATTTAAGCTCTAGATATCCTTAATTAGGATGTATCTCAATACTCTACCGCCATACTTTTGCTCACACCAGTCCTTCCACATGGGATACCTTCTCTTCTTGCCCCCTTCACCTTATCTCTCTGTGCTTCTTAATCTTCCAGATCAGGGATCAGCTCCTTTGTCCGTAGGCTGCATGCAGGACTGATTAGAGGGCCCTTCTAGGCTCTCCTAGACCCCTGAGCATAATCCATTACTGAATCACTTAGTACACTGATGCTAATCATTTGTCCAACTAGATTCAAATCACCTTGAGTGGGAAGGACCACGTATCGGTTATCGGAAAACCGCCAGCTGCTATCTTCAAACCTGGTAGATGGTCAACACACAATAAATGGTCGTTGGAGTGTGTGAGTATGCATGTGTTCTCAGAGAATTTCTACCAGTCCTAATGATTTCCCTGAGAGTTAGAATAGAGAGAATTTTTACGTGGAAACTGAGGCTAGCTCTTTCAGTGGGGATTCAAGTCTAACTTGACCTCCTAGCCCATAATTTCCACTCATAGCAGCACTGCCTTCCTGTGTCTGTAACTTCTAGACCAAATGTATTTGTGGCCCTGGATCTCCTAGGAATGCTCAGACAGTGTTTTGGAGAGAGGAAGTGAATTTATACCTGGGTATAAATGACAAGCCACTGAGCTTATCTCTGGCAAGGGTGCTCCCACCTTAATGGAGTGTTACTGGAGACCCTCTGCCTTATCCTACTGGAATGCATCTTTATTGGTAAGATTTCAGACACTCCGGCAACAGGCACAGGAAGTACCACCAAGAAATAACTGGGGGTCATTAGTAACTGTGAAATCACCCCATATAGGTTAACTGTCTTCTCCAGCTACGTGTAAGGGCAGTTCGATCTGAGAGACATTCTGGGTAGTCCCAGGGCACTGGTCACATGCTAGGTCTCAAGGTTGGGAGCACGTTGGAGCACTCACAAGGGAAGTGGGAAAGATGACCAGGGTTGGGGGAGAGAATGCTGGTATGTGGCCTTTAAGAGCAGAAGTCAAAGGTTACACCTGTTCCCCGATGGGCTTACAGAGAAGCTGGACTATAGATGAAACCTCACACCTGTTCGATCTAAGCTGTACCTCAGATCTCTTAAGGATACTGAACATAAATAAAGTGCCCTTCTATGGAACCATGATGCCAGAAATCTCCCATGCTGCCAGAATATTTATGAGGTGGCTCCTTGGATCTTCAAGGCAGGCTTTGAGCTCAAGTTCTTTCCCATGGCAGAGCTTTTGATTACGGCCTGGGGCTGCTTCCAGCTTTGTCTCCGGAGGCAGCTGTAGTCCTGTTTGTCCCCTGGTTCCCTGTCAACAAGAAACAGGAGGCTGCCCTGGGGGCAGCTGGCCATCACCTTCCCATAAGAAGCAGAGTTCAGGGCTCATGGGCCCCCAGCCAAGGAAGTCCAAATGCTCAGCCCTATATGGAGGGTGCCGGGCAGAAATGGAGTCTGCAAGAGAGAGTGAGGCAAAGAGAGCACAGGACAAAGTCCCGTGTTGATCATTCAAAACCAAGGGAATTATATGGGACATTACCCTTGTATTTTCAGGCTGGCACAAGCTCCTCAGAGACTGGCTGTAAGATAAAGACAGATTGGTGGAGAATACCTGTCCCCCTTCCCCCCGGCTCTGCTCCCCACACCCAGGAACCCTAATGGTCGCCCAGCTCCCTGGTCTCCTGAGAGGTGAGTCACCTTCATGTCATAATTCAAGTGTTAATCTGCACATCATGTGTGTTGAGTTTGTCCCAGCGGGAGGCATTCCTGGTGACTTAAAAGTCATGCCGGCACTGCACAGGGAGGCAGCTGGAGTGGGAGCTTGTCCAGAGTCAGCCTTCAGCCTGTTCCCCCTCTCTGGCCTGGCTGTCAGAAACTGTGCTCTCCCTACACCTGTTCCCTCCTGTTTCAGCTCAGCTGCCTTCCTCCACCCCACCCCCAATGTCTGCTATCCCTCCCCACTCCCACCCTCTCAATACCTGAAAATGGATGGTGTCTTCCTGATCAGAACCTGGAGAGTTCCAAGCCCAGCCAGCCTCCTTGGAAATGTAGCTGCTGCTGGGTTGGCATTCCTACTTGATGGGGCTCCAAGACTGTGTCTTACCCCCCTGGCCACCCCCTGCAGTGTGTGCCCTGCTTACCAAGGCACAGGGCTAGGGTTCCCCTTGCTTTCCACTTCTAAGTCCTGTCTTAGGATATGGCCCATGGCGCCCGCCCAGGACACAGTGGAATTTCATGGTTAAGGAAAGAATCCTCCATCTTGTTTGGGTTTATTCATTCCCTCTTTCCCTCTGTTTACTGTCTCACTCTGCCTCAGTTGCCCTGCTAAGCATGGCTGACAGCCTCTCATGGATCTAGGTTCTTCCGGTCATAAGCTGGGTGTGAAATGCACTCATATGGTTTTGGAAGGGGTGGGAAGAGGTGGAAGATGTAGTCGTGGCTTGAGCTGGTGAAACACTGAGTGACCCTGATTGCTTTCTAAAGGCCCCTCCCACTCTGCTTATGAGCAGAACAAGGTTCACACAATCCAAAGTGTAAATGTGCAACACCTCCTACGTTGGGCACACGTGTGTGGAGATGGAATGATGTTAAGAAGGGAGAAGGAAAAGTGGTAGTCAGACACAGGTTTCTCAGACTCAAGCGGGTTTGTCTGCAAATGCCTTTGGGTGAGCGGAGGAAGAAGAGAATGTTGGTGGGCTGAGAGCTGAATTCCTGGTAAGTGATTGCTGGTCTTGCCTAATGTTTATTGGTCAAGTGCCTTATACATGATCACCACCTGTTGCCCCCCATAATCCTCACAAGGACCATTGAGGAAGGCACCATTGTGCCCACTTGCTGATGGCTAAGCTCAGTGGGGAGGTAACTGGGCAGGTGGTTTTAAGAAATAGTGTACAATTGGGGCACCTGAGTGGCTCAGTTGGTTAAGTGTCCGACTTCGTCTCAGGTCATGATCTCACTGTTCGTGGGTTCGAGCCCCGCATCGGGCTCTATGCCGACAGCTCAGAACCTGGAGTCTGCTTCGGATTCTGTGTTTCCCTCCCTCCCTCCCCCTCCCCTGCTCACACTCTGTCTCTGTCTCTGTCTCTCTCTTCTCTCTCAAAAATAAATAAACTTAAAAAAAAAAAAAGAAATAGTGTACAATTGGGATGCTTGGGTGGCTCAGTAGACTGAGCAGCTGACTTGGGCTCAGGTCATGATCTCATGGTTTGTGGGTTCGAGCCCCACGTCAGGCTTTGCACTTACAACACAGAGCCTGCTTCAGATTCTCTGTCTCCCTCTCTCTCTGCTGCCCCCCCATCTCCCCCTCCCCCACCAAATAAAAAAATTTTTTTAAAAAGATTCGTAGAGCACAGTGTCCAAAACCTCAGACCGCTGCTGGGGCCTCATGTCCCCAAGAAAGCCTAGGAACGTGAAGTTAGTGTCTTGCAGTCAAGGCGTGGAAATTGACCCCTCACATTTCTTTCAGCAGTCCTGACTCTAGCCTTATGCAGTGAGTGCCTCCCACAACCACCTGATATCACACACAGACTCAGAGGATAAAGCACTTCACCAGAGGAAGCTCAACTAGTAGTGGCTGGGAGAGGATGTAAGTGAGTCTTTTGGAAGCTGGTGCAATATTTTTTCCATGGTGCCATGTTGTTTCCTGAATGGTCAGGCGCCATTATACTGGGCAAGGCCTCATGTCCTGAGGATAGTGACTTTTGTCTTTTAGTTACTGTGCTTGTCTTTTTATTCCCTCTTCCCCTTACCCACTGCAACCGCCCCCACAGGCATCCACAGTCCTTGTGATGCTCCAGCTTGCCCTGAGTCGTTTCTAGGTGGCCCCAGCAGGCATTCCTCCCAGGCAGGCCATTGGGCCCTGGGTTCGGCTCTCTGAGAACTCACAGATGCTGGCGCTGTGATCCAGGGCCTGGCCCCCTGGGGAACCACAGTCGATACCGGAATGAGTGTGGGCCTTAAGAAGGGATGGGCTTCTGCCAAGCCCGCCTCGCCTCCCCTGCTATTAAGCCTCATGACTGGAGCCTTCCAGGGCCTTACAGACGCACACCATCTACGGGTCAGAGATTTCTAAAGGATTTTATTGCTTTGTGTTTGTTTCTGCTTATCATTACTGGGTTTTAAGACTCCAGATGTCTTTGGGGCTCAACCCTGATTGCAAGTGGGAGCAAAGTAAAAATGAGCCCAAGTGCCTGGGGAGGACGGGTGGCAATTAAAGATTAAGATGAGTAAATGGGGAAGACAGACACCATCTCCTCTTGCCAGGACTAAATTAAACATCTGCCTTGCCGGATGACTCTCACAGAATCCCAGAGAAGAGGGAGTGAAGGGGGCTGGGAGAAGGGAGGCTTTGTTATTAATGGTACTTTTCTAACGGTTTTCAGCGAATTCTCCGGGCTGTTTAGGAAGGCAGTTGGGGCATCTGCAAATTGTGATCGTCATGTTCTTGCTTTTCAATATTTCCTACTTTTCTCTTACTTGGTAAAGTTTTTTACCTTTCCGTGACTATACCCTTATCTGTAGAACGTGCATAATAATGGTACCACCTCGAACGGTACCAATAACCAAAGGGTTATCGTGGGAATTAAGTGAAAACAAAAAAGTAGTGGAAGCTGTGCCTGGAGTATAGTAAGCACACAATACAATTTTAGTTATTTTTATTATTATTTGTACATCATGTCTTATTTAATTATCTAGGGCTTTCAAAACAGTGATGAATAATAGTGGTAGGTGGTAACAGGAATTGTTTTGTTGTTTCTGAAGCTTGATAGGACTGTGTCTAATCAATCAAGTATGATGTTGACTATTAGCATGAGTGAGTCTTTAGTGAAACTTGCTCGGGTGTATCTCCCATCCTCTGGAGCACTTGTGACTAACCAAGGCCTCCTGTGTCCTCACTGCCTTTTGCTCACATGAGCTAATCAGCATGACGTCATCAACATAATGGATCGAAGTGGGATGACGGGATGTTCCAGAACTCCTTAGATTAGATTATGATAGAAGGTAGTAGAGTAAAATAGCCCAGGGGCAAACTGAAAATGAATATAATCTGGTCCACGTGTATGTGAACTATTTCTGATCCTTTTTCTTGGTTGGGTTAGAAAAGAATGCATTTGTCGAATCAGGAGGAGCACACTGTGTGCTTGAGACGTATTACTCTGCTCTGGCAAAGATGCTACATTTGACATAGCAGCTGGGGCTGGGACTCCCACTTGGTTGAGTCTGTGAGAGTCCATAGTCACTCTCCAGGGTCCAGCCAGTTTCCACTGGAGTCAGACTAGAGAATTCAATAGAGACATAAAAGGGACTTCTACCCCTGCATCTTTTAAAGATAGCATTAAATCTTTGCCATCCCTCCAGGACGATATCTTTTTTTTTTTTATTTGTTATGCTGGCCAAAAAGGGGGCGATCAGAGACTTCCACTGGTCTTTCCATGTTAGCTCTTTGCCCCACAGGTCAAGGACCACTGTGGAGTTTATTCTAATGGCTGGTTACATCAATCCCAATTATACATTGGGGATCAGGAAAATGACCACCAGTTGGGTCCACAAACCCAATGGACTACTAACAGACTTTGGCTCCTCTGTGCCCCTGCTCTTAACAGGGGACATGACGAAGGTATAGGTGTGGATGTCAATGCTAATTTGGACCTAGTGTCCAATTATCCTCA
Organism: Acinonyx jubatus; assembly: GCF_027475565.1. NCBI lineage: Eukaryota > Metazoa > Chordata > Mammalia > Carnivora > Felidae > Acinonyx > Acinonyx jubatus. The sequence continues at coordinate 94,225,374 of NC_069381.1, read as the reverse complement.
AAATGGGTATTTGTCTTTTTCCAGATACTTGAGTGTCTGTGGATCCCATTGGGGAGTCTTTGTAGCATATACTTGCCATATTGATGCAGGTTCCTTCATCCTAAAGACCCAGCCATCATCAGATCATTTCCAGATCTGAAAATTGGCTCTGCAAGGGATCATGACTTTTTATTAGAGCAACTGACCTCCTCCTCTTCTTGATAATACATTCTTACTTTCTTTTGATTGCATATATTAAGCAGAGCCCTTGTGGGCTGTCCATCTATTTTTGCCCCGAGGAACACTGTGTTCTGTTTTCCATCTCCATAACTCTCTACAGGTCAGGATCCCTTGGCTGTCACTCTGACTTTGCCAGTCATTACAGTAATTGCAACTTTCTGGCTTCTGGTGGTTAAATACTGTCACTTGACTACTATTGCTTAGAGTACTTGGAGGGCATCATCCTCACCGCCAATCAGCCAAGCTCTGTGACCATCTCTCCTACCATTAGCCTTGACCTGCAGAAGGGACACACAAGTGAACTTTAGAGTGATGCGAGCATCCTCTTGCCAGTGGCCTCCTGATGGCCTGAGCCTCCCAAGCCACATAATCCTTAACTGGGTCTTCTGGCCTCACTTCCCTAAGCCTTTTATCCCCGTCTCCATCTGTTACAGCAATTTATGCATTTCAACTTTGCTCTGTTTGAGACTTCACTTTTTTCTAAGCTTCTAAGAGCCACCCTAGTAGATAGTTCATCCATCCCCTGGAGTCCTTACCAGGGTGTTAAATTTTATTTCCCAAGAGAGTGCCCCCAAGTCAGCAAACCCTGCTTTCTCGAGTCATTCGTCCCCTTGAGCATGCATCCTACAAATTCAATCCTGTGGGTGCTGCCTTGGCTCCTGATAGAACATGTTAGCTATTTCTCATAGCTCTTTCAGAATGCAATCTCTTTCCTCCCTTCTCAGGACCAGCGTTTCCCCAGTTGGTCATGCTGAGCTCTACCCCTAGTTGTCAGAATGGCAGCTAGGAGGAGGTAGGGACAGCCCCTGAGGGTAGCCCTGTTGCCTTGTATGAAAGAGGCCTCTGCAGTATCTTTCCACGTGGAGAAGTCTTAACAGGGAAGGTGGGTCATCTGCAAGCTCTGAGGGCCCAGGGGAGGCTGCAGGACACAGTCCTTTCAGGTCACCACCCAGATGCCCCATCCCATTTTTCAGGGTCCCAGGTTTTCCCAATAAGGGCCTTAACTTCAGCATAACAGAACCCCCTTGACTGAGCCATTCAATCATTGTTATTAAAAGCTCAGTGACTCTAACTATGAGATCCTGAGTTGTATCCATTCTCCTGCTGCAAGAGATGAGAGCCTCTGTCTACCAAAGACGTTCCTGGTTCTGAAACTTAGTTCGGACTGTTAACCACCTACAGATGTTCAGTGTGCTCCTGTAGGACATCAATGAAACTTTGTAATAACCAGCCAAGCCCATTGTCCTTGTGTGTTTTGTTCCCCATACACTTTAAGCGCCAGGATGTTCCGGGAGGGAACATTCCTAGATGTTTTCCCAAGTCACCATGGTGAAGTTTTTAGCAATAGAACCACTGACTGTGCCAGGGACTACCCATGGCCCCACATACCACCCAACAGGGTCCTCCCTTCCTGATGAGCTGAGAGCAATCCAGTCTCTGAGTCCCATCCCTGCCCATTTTCTTGGACCACTTCTGGAATCAGCTGCATCATTCGGGTGCCAAAATGGGCTTAGAAGTGCAAGAGACTAATTGGAAATATGCTCCTGAAAGACCCAGGGATGAGACACCTAAAGTCGGGAGGAAAATCCTTCAAACCAAGATGCGGAGGTGGCACTGTAAAACAGCGGGAGGTGGGGGGTTGGATTGGCTGGGAGGAGCCCGAGACTGGGGGGCAGCTCCAACAGAGCACCCATCAGTGCAGTGGGAGATCTGGGGCACGTTGCTCCTAGCGGAGTCCGGCGCTGGGCCGAAATGGCCTCGACCGGGGATTCCCTCTGTGCTCAGTGACCGGCTGCTTGCTGCCCCGGGGAGAGAGTGACCTTGGCTCAAACACTGCAGCAGCCTGAAGATGCTGTGGCTGGAGGCTGTCTCCTGCACTCAGAGACCCGCCTCAGCTGCCACAACCATGACTTAACAAAATCCCCAAGTCATATGTCTGAATATGTGAGCATACACATGCATAAACATCTAGAAATAGACCACCAGGCACAGAACGGAAGTTACCTCTCAGGAATGGAGTAACGGGAAGAATTGAAAGGAAAACAAACTTTCGCATTTTATTCCATATATTTCTGTCTTGATTTCATTTTTATAATAACTTATTCGCATAATAATTTGTGTTACTAAAAATAAAAATAAATATAAACTTAACCTCTGAGACCCCTTAAATCCTTTTTCTTAAATTCAACTTTAACTTGTATTAATATCCCACCTTTGCTTTTTATTTTATTTTTTAACATTTATTTATTTTCGAGAGACACAGCGTGAGCAGGGGAGGGGCAGAGAGAGAGGGAGACACAGAATCCCAAGCAGGCTCCAGGCTCTGAGCTGTCAGCACAGAGCCCGACGCGGGGCTCGAACTCACGAACCATGAGATCACAACTTGAGCCAGAGTCAGATGCTCAACCGACTGAGCCACCCAGGTGCCCCCACACCTTTGTTTTTTTTAATTTGCATTTACCTGACCATCTTCACCAACGCTTTTACTTTTAATCTTTCTGAGCTATTTTGTTTGAGGCAGCTCTCCTGAGTTCATATATTTTAAACTCGAGATATTCTTTTTGTCATTTGAGAAGGATTTTAAAATCCATGTATTTTTCCTCTGATGACATCTATCATTTTGTTTTACGCTATAGCACATGGGTTCCTGTTTGTACATAACAGAAATAGAACCTATCTAACATAGCAGAGAAGGTACACATTGTCCCGACTGGGAAGATAGAGAAAGAGGCTTAGAGAATAAGCAGGAACTGCGGAAGGCAAGACAGAACTGGGGATGTGCCAGGACCCTGCGGCTGGACCTTTCTTACCACCATCCCCGGATTGTACCATTTCTGGTCACATAGACTCACTGCTGGATTCTTGACAGCATAGCAGCCATCTCCAAAGAATCTCTGAATGCAATTGCACCTTGTGCCACCGCTCAACTTTCAGGGCCATCAGCTGGAGCATCGGACTGGCTGAGCCCAAGATTCAAGGCTGGCTGGATGCCTGGGAGAGAAGGATCTGATCCCTCAGCTTCTAACCCAGGAGCCACAGCCCGGCTGAGCAGTCAGGAAGAACAAGCACCCACCATGCATGCATTGGCTGTTTATGACCTCTCTTCCTCTCTTTTGGTATTGGTATTTTATTTTTCCCTTTTCTTAAACACACACACACACACACACACACACACACACACATATATATATATAATATAAAATCTCCAGTGTTTGAGAGCATAGGTACCACATTGAATACTCTTACACTCTTACATTTCTGAAAGTTATCTTTTATTTATTTATTTTTTTACTTTTTGTACTTTTTACTTTTGTATTTCACTGAATGCTTTCAACTTTATCTTTGGGTGCCCCCTGTGTAAGACTAAAGTTCCAACAATCTTATCCTTTTCCCCCATTCACTTCACCATGCCTGCCATGGCTGTCTTTATTCCTCTTGCCTTCATCTCTTTGTCCTTGCTACTAAATTCTGGGAGTTTCTCAAATTTGTCCTTTGAATTACTGATTCCGCTTTCTACCAGGAAAAAAAATTCTCCTTTTACTACCTCCAAAGTAGACTCTAATTCTTTTCATATATAGTTTTGCTTTCCTTCAAATTCTTCCACTATCATTCAACTCCCTTTTAATTATTTTATTTCATGTTTATTTCACTGTGTACTGAGTTCTCTTCATGCCTCTTAGAGGCATTGTATTCTTGTATGCTGTGCAAAATGTCAGGTCATGTCTGGAAATTTTCCTCTGGGTCCTGTAGTATATCATTTTCAGAGGTATAGAAGCAGAGCGACTAAATGTTTGCTTGTGACACGAGTATTTGGATATGGCAATGGTAGCTTTTAATTTTCTGTCCCATTGAAAAGATCATTAAGTCTTGTACGATTATAAATTAAACAGAGGGGCACCTGGATAGCTCAATCAGTTAAGCATCTAACTCTTGATTTCTGCTCAGGTCAATGATCTCACAATTTGTGAGTTCGAGCCCCACATCTTGCTCTGTGCTGACAGTGCAGAGCCTGCTTGGGACTCTTTCTCTCCCACTCTCTGCCCCTCCTGTGCTGCCTCTCTTTCTCTCTCAATAAATAAACTAAACTAAAAAAAAAAAACAAATAAATGGAATCGTAAATCTTTAGTTTTTTTCTTCTTTCACAAAAGATGTAATGTACATTTGATAGTTTTATCACAATCTTAACAGAAGAAGAATTGATCTGCTTTCCACTTCATCCTCCCCACTGTGCACCTGGTCCTCAGAACCCTGCATGTGTCCACCAGCATGCCTCTCGCTGTCCTCTGGATGATGCTCCTTTTCTCTTGCACTTTGGGTTCCCTATCAGTCATTCTCTCACAGATCGCGAGCAAAACAAGGTCTTCCAGACCGTTGAGGTCATCTCCATCTTGTAAGTGGGTCAGGGTAGACTGTTTTCCATAACAAACAACTCCAAAATCTCAGTTTTTTAACATAGCAAAAAAATCATTTTTTCACCACATCCCAGTATGATGTATACTGGTGTTGGAAAGTGGGGCAAAGCCTAGTTCCCTTACTCATAGAGGGACCTAGGCTCCCCCGACCTTGTGTCTCTGCCCTTCTCTATGTCTTGGGGACCCTCTCCATTCAATCTGAGGATGAAGAAAGAACATGGAGGATGTACTTGGGAGGTTTGTATGGAGCAGTCCTGGAGGTGGCCCCATCACTCTGCTTATATTCCACAGACCAGAACTCAGGGGAATGGCTGCACCTAGGTGTAAGGCAGGCTGTAAAATGCAGTCTATCTGTGGCTCCAGGAAGAAGGGAGGAGCACCAGCAGACCCTGCCACATGAGGCAAAGCCTTCATGTGATGTGAGTTTAAACCCAGGAAGGGCTTTTCATTCCCATTCTACTTATCTCTTAGAAAGCAGAGATTCCCTCTAGATTCTGCCATTCAGTCATCCATCCGGGCTTCATGTTCAATGTGAATTTTCAGCCTCATCTATGTTTCTGTGGGTACTTGGAATGGGCAAGTTGATAAAGGTTTCACTGGGAAATGTTATCTAGGTGTAATTTTAAACTGGAAGGTCTCCTTGAATCCTTCGTGGTAGATGTTTTATTTTATGTTGTTTTGTTTTGGACTTAGAGGAAGGACTGCACATTTATTTCCCTTAAGGTTCATTTTGTTATAATCAGACCATCATTTGAGCCTGTAAAGATTTCTTTGTATCCCGATACTATCCCCAGGGATAGCGTTAGAGTTTCTCCAGGAGGCTGCTTCCCATATAACCCAGATCATTCTTTTTTGGGGCAGATGGAGGTGACTGAGTGAAATGGGGAGGGCTGGCCTTATGACTTGGTGACAGGTCAACCAAAGTATTTGTAGTAATTCCTCCATTTCACGACCTAGCTGTCCACCACCCTCTCATGCATGGTTCATTTGTTTGTTTGGTGACATTGCTAAAAGACGGGGGAGGGAGAAGGAGCCCCAGGCAAGGAAAAAGGCATGAAAATACCAGTCACTGTGCCATTAAGGACCAGCCTGTGTTCTTTCTCCCTTATTTTTTCTACCCTTGGCTTCTCTAAGACCAAGTTGCTAGAAGTATTTATTCATCTCTGCTTAGATGGGAAGACTGTGGTCCTCACCCTAAAGGCTCTGGTTGGACAATGAGTATATTTAAATTGGAAAGCCAGTGCTAGATGTGATGGCTAATTTTATGTGTCAACTTGGTTAGGCTGTGGAACGTAGATCTTTAGTCAAACACTGGCTTAGATGATTCTGTGAAGGTATTTTTTACATAAGATTAACATTAAACATTAGACTGTGGGTAAAGCAGATTATTCTCCATAATATGGTGAGTCTCATCTAATCAATTGAAGAGCTTAAGAGGAAAAAGACTGACTTCCCCTAAGGAAGAGGAAATTCATCAGCAGACTGTCCTTGGACTCTAGCTACAACATCAAACTCTTCCCTGGGTCGCTAACCTGCTGGTCTACCCTGCAGATTTTGGACTTGTCAGCATCCATGATCACATGAGCCAACTCCTCAAATCTATCTATCTATCTATTCTATCTATCTATCTATCTATCTATCTATCGCCTATTGGTTCTGTTTCTTGGAGACAAGTCACTGTCTCTAGACATCCCTCTTTCCCTTCCCCAACCTGTTTTTTTTAGATCCTCCATGGCCCAACCTCCTCTTCCTCATCTGTGTCATCACCATGACCATTTGTGATGTGCCAGAAATTGCAGAGTGTTTATATCCATTATATAAAATGGTTCCTCACAATAATTCTATGAGATAGATATTATTATTATTCTCATTGTACACATAAGGAAATTATGGTCCATGGAGGAAAAATGATCTGCCCAAGGTCATGTAACTACTGAGGAAAAAAATTAATTTTCAAACCTGAGATGTCTAACTCCAAAGGCCTCATTAAATAATCACAATACTCTAATTAGAATTAGAATTAGTAATCTCTATTAGAAACAGCATTGCACAGGTATTATACGAATCAAAATTTAACATGCATTCAGTGACCTCCAGAAGCTGAGTGTCCATAAGGGCCCCTGCTTCTGAGAGCAACACAGACACCGAGAAGTTAATGCAGCTAAGGGAGGGTAAAGACCAGTCTATGGAGTTGGTCGGATCTGGGGTCAAGTTCTAGCTCCATTACATTTACTGTCTGTATGAACTTCAACAACTTTCTTAACCTCCATGTTCTCAGTTTCTTCTTTGGTAAAATGGAAGCAACACTACTTACCATGGTTTGTTGCGGATTAATTGGAATGAAATTTGCAAACACATGCTTTTAGTTATCAGCATATAATAACTTTTCAATAAACTAAAGGAATTTTTTTAAAGGACAATTGAAACATGGAAAGCAAAAGCCATAGATGCAAAAAAACTCAACGGCCAGGAGCACAATGTCCATGTCTGCTTCTGCTTTTGAGGTTCAGGGTCAGTGACTCACTCAATTTACTTGCTGCCAGGAGATTTTCAGCAGGGGCCAGCTGAGCACCAAGGCAAGAGATAGGAGGCAGCAGTCAGATGAAGTGGTTTTGACCCTTCAAGTGGTAGCATTCTTGGGACTATATTGTCACTTTGTCCTAGGCTCTGACTCTAAAGTCACATTCTAGATAACCTCCTTGCCCCATGCTTTATAGCTTCGACCCTCAATGAAAGGAGGGGAGGAAAACAGCTCTGAAAATTCAATGTTTCCTGTCGCTGCAAATCTTTGGGGAGATCTATAAGAAGAACAGCTGAGGGGATAGATGAATGACCCCTAAAAGATCTAGTTGCCCTTCTTTGGGTCTGTTGAAGGGAGATAATGCTTTTGGCACTATCAAAGGCCTTACTAGAGGATTCTAAACATTTAACTTCATTAAAATCTCACCACCAATTCTACTCTATCCTGGGGCTGCTAATGAAGGGGAAGAGTCATTTGCAAACTTGAGCCAATGTGAACTATCCTGGCTCCCTCTGGAGAAGATACACGTGGCTTGTGTCAGCTGGGTGGCCTTACTGAAAACCCAATCTCATAATCAAAATCTCTGTAATTCAGTCTCGATTACTCCATGGTGTCCTACCGCATCAGCCAGCTGCAAAGATAGTCCTGCATTTGGTGAATTACCCATCTTTCTCCAAAGAGCCACACTAAAGGAATTTGACTCCATTTTCCATATGTTGCCTCTTTTTTCTTTATCCTGAGAAATGATTCCCAAATTGGACCCACTCCTTTTTCCTGCAACCTTGAGGATCCAGCCAGAGCCCAAAGAGGGAAGCACTGGCAGAAATTCTTACACTTATAGATGAAGACCTTTGCATCTAAGCAAGTGTCCTAGTGACCAGAATGGCGTTGGGGTGGGTGTATTTACCTCATTCCCTGACCTATGAGTAATCTATTAAGGGTCTGGAGATTTTGAACTTTGGTTGTTTTTCTTGGATTGGTGGTTCTTCCAAAAGGACAGGACCATACTTTTGGCTTTGGTAGGCAATGAGACAGACATTAGTGTGTTTTTTGTTTGTTGTTGTTTTCTCAAAGGTGTTGGATAGCACCCAAACAAGTGTCTTAGGAAGACCTTGAGAATTCCTTTTTCCTCTTAGCCTGACTGTTTTCTGCAAAAAGGTCAGGAGTGTATCAGGTCTGCAGCTGGATTAAGCATGCTCCCTACCAACCCTTCCAATGCCCTCCCCTGCCAAAAAAAAAGCGCCATAGGGTAGATCAGGCCAAGTTTAGCTTAGTAGATCTCAAGGGGAGAAGCATACACTAGACCCCAGGGGTGCTGAGTGAGTTTCAGACTCCCTATTCTCAAGCTGTGAGACCTAAACTTTGTTACCCTCAGTTTTTTTACCTATAAAATGGGGAAAATTATCCTGGCCTCACAGATGTGAGAAAAAAATGAGATGCACTTTGTGAAATGTGCTTTGTAAATGCTAAGATGCTTTAAAAATATACGTTATTTTTGGTTAAAATGAAATATTAGACCAAAGCTTTGTGTGCTATACTCCTCTTACATCCCTTGATCCCAGGTGCTTAGGGCAAATCTCTTGGCTGTAAAGTCAAATGTCAGAAAAGGTCCCCATTGTGCTCTGTGACTTGCAAAACAAATTCTTCTTCAAGTAAAAAAAGAAAAACAACCTATTCTTTTCTGTGTGTGTCCAGGTCTGCATGGAGAACAGTGACAAATCCAATTAGTAGACATATAAAGCTTTTGCAGTTTAAAAATCAATTTTCAATATGCTTTTTATGTGTGCTTCAAGCAATACTTGGGAGGTGCTTTAGTACAGACACATGGCCATTTTATAAATAAGGATATGGGACTCGGAATCATGCAGAATTTAAGTGGTAGATCCAGGACCTGAATGCAAGTCTTCTTACCACAAATCCCAGTCTTCACAAGTGCTGTCCCCCATTCTATACTGACTACTTGAACAGAATCAGTCCCACTGTGTCAGGAAAATCTACCATCCTGAGGGAGAGTCAGCTGCAGAGCCAAAGAGCCAATGTTTTACCCACCCAAGAGTCACACTAAGGGGTAAACAAATTCCCATCTCAGGGAACTTACATATAATACACAAATAAGTTCTAATTAACAAGGGCCTCCATAAAACTCTGGTCTCAGATTATATTTGTTATTGGTAGTGATGATTATCACTGTGTTGGAAAAGGAGTTGTATAAATTCAGGAGTCTTCCTGAAAGAAGTGGCCCTTGAAATTTAAGAAGACTAGGTGAGGTGATGAATACTCTATAACTCAGGATGACCAAGATTCAAAGGAATGAACAGGGAGTAGAGACAAGAGAACATGTGTTTACCTCTCTACAGCCTATGGATTTTTCTATTCCTCTATACCTGTAACATAAACTTGAAATAGACCCAGTAACTATAAGCTAATATTTACATAATGTGCTAGTACATAATGTGCCCGCAAAGCCCTTCGATTTTTGTTATTTTTCAAAATTTAATCTTCACAGCAATTTTTTCAAGTACTGTCTTCATTTGGGTTTCCCAGAAAGCAGAGCCTGAGATGAAGGTTTATGCAATACTAATTTATTAGGCCATGCAAGTGCAGAAAGCAGGAGTGAGCGAAAATTGAAGCTAACCAGGGGAAGAGAGAGCAGCAATATATGGATTCATTACTGAGCTGACCCTTGCTACATGTGACTGATTCATTTCATGGTGTAACTTTCCGAGAAGCTGTATAAATTACATGTTAGAATTGTCAATCTGGGAGAAAACAGGAAAGAATTTATCCATAGACTCCTTTCTTCTCAAAGATTTGCCCCTTGGAGCATTACTCCCTCACACTTTTGGGCTTCAAAGGTGTGGGTGCCACACAGGACCCTGCAGCATGCTAAGCCTTGAGGACAACAAGAAAGCCCTGTGACAGGAGACAAGCTGTCCTAAGTGCAGGCATAAGTTGAGATACTGTAAGATTGCATTTACTTGAAGTCAATAAAAGCTCTTGTAGCACTGTTTAAATCACAGTAAAGACTGAAAGAAGAGACAGGAGACAAGACCCACGAGGATCTGAAGTGATACACACAAAGTGTTTGATACAGTCCACCCCTTCCAGTGCTCAGCTCTTGTGCTCCTATCTGGCTCCCATTATACAATGTGCAGCCACGCTCAAAGCCATCCCTGAAGGGGGCCATATTGTGGCAGCAGTTCATTTTCAGTTCCCTCCAATCTGCTGTATTGAGTCATCTGTGAACTTGGCTGTCCTTTCCTCCTCCATCAGCTGTCATAGGGAAACCCCCATGAAGCCATATGTTTGAGCTGAGGAAGAGCCCTCAGTGCACTAGAGGGAGATGACATGGAACTCTGGGCCATATATCCATGTGATTTATTTAGGCTTTTTGAGCTTACTTGGGCCTTATCCCAAAAAACATAATTTCTGTTAGACAACTGATTGTTGCAGTTCTCACTTGACCTAATGACTTGGTGGATACAATCATTTTCAGCTTGTGATGGGTAGCTCAGCTCACATAATTACTTGGTATTCCATGGTCAGACATTTGGTTTTTGCTAGGATCCAGTAGCTTATTAGGAGCTGTTTTTCAAATGGAAAGTAGTTCTCTGCCGCAGAGTTCTGGCCTTTTTTCAGAACCTTAGGTTCTGCACTTTAATGCTCCTATTGAAGCTTGGCAACAGGAACAACCTTGTCCACCACAGATATCTTGAACACCATCAGATCTGCTGAGTCATATATCCTCCGTGGCAGGGAGGTTATTCTGCCATTGAGGTTGCTGCAAAGCTCTCTTGTTCCCGGTCCTACTTGAAACTGGCAGCCTGCTGAGTCATTCGAAATTTTGGTTAGAGCATTATTCCCTAGTGTGGTATATTCTACCCTAAAATCCAAAGAAGTATACCAGCATTGTACCTTTTTCTTAACAGTAGAAAGCACAAAGTGCAGTAAATTGACCTTTAGCTTGGAGGGAATGTCCTGATATGCCCCAAACTACTGGACTCGTAAAAGTTTACTAATAAGTTAGGTCTCAAATCTTCCTTTCATCTTCCTTGAATCTCACCTTTTATTTAATTAATTAATTTTTTAATATAATTTACTGTCAAGTTGGCTAACATACAGTGTATACAGTGTGCTCTTGGTTTTGGGGGTAGATTCCCGTGATCATTGCTTACATACAACACCCAGTGCTCATCCCAACACGTGCCCTCCTCAACGCCCATCTCCCATTTTCCCCTCTCCCCTGTCCCCCCACCATCAACCCTTAGTTTGTTCTCTGTATTTAAGTGTCTCTTACAGTTTGCCTTCCTCTCTGAAACTATTTTTTCCCCTTCCCTTCCCCCATGGTTTTCTGTGACGTTTTTTAAGTTCCACATATGAGTGAAAACATATAGTATTTGTCTTTCTCTGACTGACTTATTTCACTTAGCATGATACCCTCCAGTTCCATGCACATTGCTGCACATGGCAGGATTTCATTCTTTCTCATTGCCAAGTAGTATTCCATTGTATATATAAACCACATCTTCTTCATCCATTCATCAGCTGACGGACATTTAGGCTCTTTCCATAATTTGGCTATTGTTGAAAGCGCTGCTATAAACATTGGGGTACATGTGCCCCTATACATCAGCACTCCTGTATCCTTTGGATCAATTCCCAGTAGTGCTATTGCTGGGTCATAAGGTAGTTCCATTTTAAATTTTTTCAGGAACCTCCACTCTGTTTTCCAGAGCGTTTGCACCAGTTTGCATTCCCACCAACAGTGCAAGAGGGTTCCTATTTCTCCACATCCTCACCAGCATCTGTTGTTTCCTGAGTTGTTAATGTTAGCCACTCTGACTGGTGTGAAATGGTATCTCAATGTGGTTTTGATTTGTATTTCCCTGATAATGTATCTCTCACCTTAAAAAAAATTTTTTTTAATGTTTATTTATTTTTGAGACAGAGAAAGACAGAGCACAAACGGGGGAGGGTCAGAGGGAGGGAGACACAGAATCCGAAGCAGGCTCCAGGCTCTGAGCTGTCAGCACAGAGCCCGACGCGGGGCTCAAACTCATGGAGTGTGAGATCATTACCTGAGCCAAAGTTGGATGCTTAACCGACTGAGCCACCCAGGTGCCCCTATCTCTCACCTTTTAGTATGCTCATATCTTACTAGGCATCTAGAGTAGTTGCCTCTTTCTGCTCAGTGAGTACAGATAGTAAGATATCATTAATAATGGAGTATAATACTGTTCTGTGGAATTTTAAGATGATCAAGATCTCAGTGGGCTATATTGTATGGAGAGCTAACCTAACTCTGCAGAAAGACAATGAATGCATACTGCTATCTCTGTCATATGCATATTGCTTTTATCCTCTTATTGATGGAAATTGAGAACTAAGTATTTGCCAGCTCAATGGCTGCATAGCAAGTGCCAAAGGCTATGTTAGTCTGCCTCAATAAAGACATCATGTCCAGCATAAAAACTATGATCGGGACTGCCATGTGCTTATGGTAGCCCATCACCTGATGCCTATATTCACCTTGGTTTTTGCAGGGATCAACCAGGTGAATTAAATGAAAGTATGACTACACCATTGCCCTTACATCTTTTAAATCTTGGATGGAGGTGCTAACCTCTGCAATTTCTCCTAGATTGTGCTTCTGATTACTATTTTGGTCACTACAGAAGTTGTACAGAACTCAATTGGAGTTGGCCAATTTCAGAGGCTTTCACTTGGCCATTGCTAGCATAATGACTCTTCCTTCATAGACCAGGGAAGCATTGTGAGGATTCTGTCACCTTCTAAGTACATCTATCCCAATTATACTCTTGGAAGCCAGGGATATAGCCATAGAAAGGGTCTGAAGACAAAGTGGACCTGTTGTGGGATGGACTACAGCCAGGATTCTCTTTATCATCTGGCTTCCATGAACGTCTTCTCTAACTGGGACTATGATGACGTTTCAGATCCCATGGGTTGGTGTCAGAACCCACATAGAAAAGTTCTTAAGAAATCTGGGTATTTCCCTTTCCCTGGTCACATATACCTTAGAAAAGAGCCATAAGTTCTTATCAGGAAGGCTCAGAGGAATATTTTCCATGTAAACTTTAATTGGCATTGGGGGGTCCTTACTTAAGGAGACCCAGACTCATCTTCAATTAGTGTGGTCTGTGTCTGCGTACTGCCTTTGATCAAACAAGTAAATAGGGACCACAATTTTCCATTTTGGTGGCTGAATGACCAGCAGCCGCCTTCTGCTCATCAGCCCTTGAACTTTTTTTTTTTTTTTTTAAACACAGAAGTTGAGAAATACCATATGTGACTCTAGGAGCACTATGATATATTAGCCATTGCCCAACGATGTGCTGCAGTTATCTCCTATCCGTTCATAAGAACGGACTGTGCATATCTCTTCTCAACTCGGGGCTGAATGCAGTCAGAATGGTAGCTTCAAAATGATCATGATGTGAGTATTACACCATGGAAATGCTGTAAGTAAGGTTTGTCTGTTGTTTGTTTTTTTTTTTTTTCCAGGGAGCGGGTTGTTAAACATTTACCAGTCTATTACCACCATTGTCGTAGATCCCTAATGTCCCAAGCACCCGATTTCTACTCTGCCCTTGCTGCCCATGACCATAATTACGTCCACCATGCCTCTGATGGTTAAGTGCAGCCATCTAGCCCTCACCATTCCTTTATCCTACCAAATCCACTGATGCTCGGAGTTGGGTTTGATAGGTTCCATGGCAGTTCTCCCATCAGCAATTTCTGCTCACAGAGGAAAGCCACCACCATTAAGTTTCTCAAAGATGCTAGCGCATCTCTCACCTAAGTGTTCCTTCCTGCCTCGGTGAGGGGGCTGTCCTCTGGGCTGTCCTGGAGGACATGGTCAGGAGGGAGATTTTCAGGTCTGATAGAGTACATCTATTCACGTTCCTGCTTTCCTGATCTTTCCTTCAATACCGCACCAAGGAAGTTCCAAGACCTCTACCTAATTTACTGTAGGTCATTATCGAGTCCAAGTCCAACAGATTATGAGGATAGGCTCTAGGTGTCCTTTTCAGAATATGAGGGAGATCTTCCACGTCAAAAAATATTTTCTGATTTAGTCTGTTTACTGCCCTTCCACAAAGATCCATTTCTACACACTTCACTTTGATTGCTGCCTATACACACTATCAGGGTTCTGTAATTCCTTCAGCAAGTAAGTGACTTCCTCCCAGACCAGAGACAGCATTCACTGCTTGATCTGGGCTGAAATGTGATCCTGGTGTTGTCCCAGGAGGCTTGAAGGGTAGCTGAAGGTTTTGAAGAGAACAGTCATCATCTTGCAGGCACCAGCCTTGCTTCCAGGCAAGAAGAGGCTTCTCTCTCCTGGCAGTGGAACTTGAGGGTTCAAGATTCTCAGGCTTGTCCCCTCAAATGCCCCCAATCCAGGTTTCGTGATCCCTGCCTTTTCCTGCCTGACTCCTGACTCTAATGTAAGAGAGTAGAAGCTGAGCATGTATTCTTGGCGTTTATAGCACCCCTACAGTGAAATCCTAGGCTGGATACTCAGCATTGTGTGTCCTGAAGCTTTACGAGATGAGAGTCTCTTTAAATCTGCCAGGGAGGACCTCTGGCTTCCGCATGGTGCTTTGACTTGGCAGTTAGCTTCCCCAAGCCTCTCATTTTCTTTAGTCACAATTTCCAATGCAGTCAATGAAGCCAGGTCACTCCATGTAATCATCAAGGCTTGTATACCCTTCAAGTACCGCAGCCGTCATATTCAGTGCCTCATCCCACACATGATCTCAACGTGAAGTAAAAGCTCTGTGTTTGTGTACCACCATCTGCTATAGGTTGTCACCACTTTCCTCACTATTCGCAGTGGGGCTCTTATTGCCATCAGACTGAATGATCCACCTTCAAAATCCCATCCTCGGGGGTTCTGCTTTCTAGGATCTGCCTTCTACTCTGGATACCAGCTGTCTTAGTGTGGGTTAAGAAAACAGAAAACAGAGACTGACAAAAAGGTTCGTATGCTATTGCTTTGTTAGAAAGTGCAGTCCCAGGGGGCAGGAATGAGATAGAGGGGGTGAAGCAGGGAACAGGAGAGTTAGTGTGAGGGTGTGTTAGCAACCAGCTGCTCCTAAGTGTGACTGATGACTGCACAGGATTGTTCCCTGAGAAGCCATGTAAACAGCACCTTAGCAACATTCATCCAGGAAGAGAACTGGGGAAGAATTTACCCACAGACTCCAACTCCTGTTTTTTCCCTTTGGGGCACTCACTCCCCTACATTTCTGGGTTGCCTATACGTGTGTGCCGAGTAGGGTCCTGAGATGTCTCAGGCCAAAATGTCAACACAAGGGGCTTAAGGTAGGGGACCAGAGTTGTGCAGGAGCAGGGCAACGCACTGTCAGCTTGTGCCTGTGTTATGTCACATAGAGTTCGTGTAAATGTGGAGGCTTCAGTGGCAAACAGAACAAGAGACAGATGAGCCCAAGTAGTTCCTAGGAGTGTCTGATACAAGTAGGTAGATTGACCTGTCAACTCCTTGAGGGCAGACACAGTGTCCTACTCACCTCAGAATATCCCTAGCATGATTTCTGGCACATAGTTTTATTGATCAGTAAATGTCTGTTAATATTAATCAAATGACTGGCAATATTTTCTCCATTTTTTCCGGTTGTATTGAGATACAATTGACATACTTCGCTGTGTAAGTTTAAGATGTACAGCATTCATGGTTTGACTAACATATACTGTGAAATGATCACAGGACGTTTAGCTGGCATTCATCGGCTCAGAGAGATGCAATATAAAGAAAAAGCAAGAGCACTTTGTTGGGATGGGCGTCGAGCATCGTAAGTGATGAATCACGGGAATCTACCCCCAGAACCAAGAGCACACTGTATATACACTGTATGTTAGCTAACTTGATGATACATTTCTATATAAAACAAATAAATAAAAGGTACAAATTTCCAGTTTTAAAAAAAAGAAAAAGCAACAAAAGGTAAACAAAATCTTCCTTGTAATGAGAATTTTTGCATTTCATAAATGCGGAAAACAAGGCTCAGGTAGAACTGCCTACTTTTCCCGACCCGGCACGCCTGGTAAATAGGGGCATGGGGGCAGGCACTCTGGACCTCATCCTAGCCGTGCTGAGGGTCGTCAGCCCTCAGCTGTCCTTCAGTGACTGTTCTTTAGGGGATAGGACACCATTCATCCTTCTCAAGTCAGCTCTTCCCAGAACTCAGTCTATGCAACTCAAATAAGCATTGCAGGGTAAACTGGCCATGAGCCATTGTTTCACATGGTTTCCAAAAGACAACACTGTCCCAATAACAGGGACTGGTAGCAAACATAATGAACTTTAGCTCAGTGCCTACAAGCCGAGAAAGCCCAGGGCTGACTGTGTTCATGTGACCTCCAAACAAGGTAGTCTTCAGGGGGTTGCTGACTTTCTGTCCCACCCTTGCCGCCCTTTGGATGCCTTGTTGGCCCCTTTTTCTGCTTTTTGCAGGTGGCCAAACCACAGGCTTCTCCCTCTTCTTCCTGGCCTCGTGAGCATTAATCAACTTCAACCCTCCCCCAAGACCTGGCAGGAGAGAGGCAGCACCTACTTTTTAATAAACTTAAACTGTCATTGGAGATGAAAGAGGAGTCCACGAAAGCTTGGAACATCCAAACTCTCCAGCTTGCCGAGTGTAGGGAAGGACACAGGGCAGGAATCAAGAGGGAAGTGTTCCCAGGACAGGTCTCTGTGGATGGAACAGGGGAACTGGCTGCCTTGTCCTTCCTCCTTCCTCCTCCATCCCCTAAGTTCTCCCCTTGCAACATCACCATGCAGTAGAATGGGACAGCTGAACAGCTGTCTTTGTCCTAGCAAGACAATGTGGTTTATGGCTTATAGTGCAACACACTCTTCTCGGCAGTAAGTGGTCGGTGAACGGTGTTTTCCAAGTTGGCTGCTGGTACAATACCATAAGTTTAAACATTTCCCAAAGCCCCCAGACCCTTGCTCCTCCTGAGCTGGGAGCATCAGCATGCTTCTGTGTAGATGCCCGGAAGATTCCATTTTGCCCACTCACCTGCCCCCTCCACTTGTACAGAAAGCTCAATCAGATGACAGGCTTTCACTCTTGTAACCACCCCCCCGCCCCCACCATGCTAGTTCCAGGTTAAATATTTGCATACGGGCACGACACGCAAAAGACCAGGTTACAATATTTGGAATCTGCACTTGCAACTATTTAAATGTCCAGGACGCTAACCTCTCTCGATACCTTCCCACCCTCAATCCCCAATGCCCTTTCACCAAGTAGCTGGCACTAATCACTGCTGTTTACAGAGTTTTCAAAGGGTAGGGCGTGGTGCCAAGTGTATTACAGATAGTATGTCATTTCAACCTCACAGCAATTGAGGTAGATTGTTTTCATCAGTCACAAGGAGACATTTGAAGCCCAGAGAAGCTGAATGATTTGTACCACATCTTTCGCTCCGTGAGTGGCAAAATCAAATTTGAATTCGGATCTGCAGATTCTACATCTCTTTCTCTTCCCACACTGCAACTCTAACTGTTAGCCAAATGAACAAATAGTAATAAATGAACAAATAGTAATTAATAATAAATAAATAAATGAACAAGTAGTAATCAAGCACCTTCCATGTACCAGGCTCTGAGCTAGGAACTGTCCCAGAGTATTCTCATCCACTTGATGACAATCTTAGTTTTTATTTTGTAAGGAAGGAAAATGAAGTCCTGGCTTGTCAGCAATGGACACCTGGGATTTGAATCCTGTTTGACTATAAGATTTTTCTTTCTTTCTCCCCTCCCTCCCTCCTTCTCTTCCTCCATCTCTTCCTTCCTTCCTTCCTTCCTTCCTTCCTTCCTTCCTTCCTTCCTTCCTTCCCTTCCTTCCCCAACTATTCTCTATCAATTTGGCTAACGTGAGAATCTCATCTTGGCCTTCTTAGGAGATCATTATGCATTGTGCGGAGCTCAGTATTTAACACATGGGAGGCTCTTGAAAAAAGTTAATCCCCACCCCATTCCACCCTTGAATCGCCTAGGGAACTTTTTTATCACACTTCCTCTCCACTCCTTGGTTAGCAGAAAAGGGGTAGCTCTTTTCTAGCTGCATTGGGGGTAGAGATTCTGTCTTTCCAACTTGGCTGGTGTTTCCTCTTCCTGGAGAGCTGTGCCCTGAGGATCGTCTGGTTGGACTCTCTCAGGGACACCTAGAAAAGGGGAGGCAGGCACCTTGTCATCACTGGGCTCCTTTCTGTTAGTTTCTGAAGAATTGATGAAAAGGGAAACTTTCCAGGATCTCCACACACAGCTTTGTTTCCCCTTCTTTCTTGTTTTGCAAAGGAAGGGCCCCTGCTGGCCTTTTAAGCCCAAGGAAAACTTAACAAACACTTGCTGCAAACCACCTTGCTTTTTACCGTGCATCAAATAAGCCTCCCCCACTTCGGAGATTTGCGTTCCAATCCCTGCAAAGGAGCAGCAGAGGAGGCAGGATATGGAGTCTCATTAAGTTTCTTTGCCGTGTCAGTCGGCTCTCCCAGAGGGGGATGTAATGCTCTCTTCGTAATACTCAGCCCCTCTCACAAGTTGGCAGCTTCTTTCTCTCAACTTATATTCTTGGCTAAGAATGTGTTCAAAGGGATTTTAGAAAAGCCTCCCCAAATACCTGTTTACTGACTTTCTCATAGCGTTTCTGAGAGGGCACAGGGATGTGGCGGCTCTGAAGGCAGCTTCCTCTTGCTAATGAGTCTCAGGCTGAGCATCTTTGCCAGCACTCAGTGATGGGGATCAGAGGGGGCAGCTCCTTCCCACTTCCTTTGCCCTGGACTGACCCTCACTCTCTGGACTGTGTTCTGTCCCTCACTGGAGCTGGTGGCGTCTGCTCAGTCCTGGGGCCAGGTGCTTCCTCGGAGGGTCCTGCTCAGCTAGCGATGCAACATGTGTCTCCACACTCGACTCTGGTATGTTACGAGCTCTTTGTCCAAGCCTCAAGGCATCTCTGGCCTTGCTGTTCACCCAGGTCTGGCACTGCATATCTTTGTTAAGAGCATACAGAGGTCTTTTCTGGTGTGGATCTCCCGAGTTCTGAGATTGCTCTATTTTGATGAATTTTATGATGACAAGTGTCAGAGCCTGTTCTTGGGCTCTCCCTGGAATAATAAAATAATTAACTAGTATAGCTCAGGTACTGTTCCAAGTGCTTTATTCATTGACTCCTATAATTACTTTATAAAGTAGGTACTATTATTTTCTCTATTTTAAAGATGAGGAGGGGCTCCTGGGTGGCTCAGTCGATGAAGCATCTGACTTTGGCTCAGTTCTTGAGTTCGAGCCCCATGTTGGGCTCCATGCTTGACAATCCAGAGCCTGGAGCCTGCTTCGGATTCTGTGTCTCCCTCTGTTTTGCCCCTCCCCCACTTGCCACTCTGTCTCTCAAAAATAAATAAACGTTAAAAAAAAAAAAAGACGAGGAAACTGAGACATCAAGAGATTAAATTACTCTCCCAATGCCACTTAAACTAGAAGGTGGTGGAATTAGGGTTATAATCTGGTCACTCTCACACTCTTAACCATGACATTGAACTTCTTTGAGCAAGTGGGCGCTTGAGGTAAAGCTGAGCAGCGGGCCCTGCACCACCCCTTCCACTCTGCTGTCAACACCCTCATTTCTCCTGACTCCTATCACGGAGAGTCTTCTTCAGACGAGAGTAACCATTCCCTGTCCACCATCACAGCCACACCACTCCCTCTGCCGTTCTGTACTTGCTCATCTTCCCTCTCCATCCTTGAAGGCCTTCCTCCTCTACCCCAACTGAAATTCCACCTTACTTTCCTCTCCAAATCATTTCTGAGTCTTAATTACCCCAAGAAGATCTCCTTGTCTTACCCAGTTCTTCCCATCTCCTGATTCAAGTTCATTCATGGCTCTCCTTGGGATGGGGGGTGGGTGGGCAGCAGAGAGTGCTTCTGGGTGGGTAACACTGGAGACCTTCCAGAGAGAATCTTGATCCAAAGGGGGACATCCTCCTAAAGGCCCCGGGAGTCTATTCTCCTTCACTTCCTTCACTGCTTCATTCTGCTAAGAGCATGGCACCACATAAGGGTTGTGGGATGCTGAGACGATAAGGTGCAGTCTTTGCCCTAGACATACTTGCAGAGTAGTGTTGGGTTGACAGTGCATGTACACAAATAATTGCAGTAGAAGGAAGTGAGTGGTCAGTGTCTCAATAGAGACACCAAGTGCTTGAGGGTCCTAAGATGGGAGAGATCACCTAGCTGATGACAAGGAAGGAAGGCCAAGTGGCATCGGAGTTTGACTTTGAGGGATGTGCTCATTTTGCAGACAAGGTTTTCAAAGCTAAGGGACAATATAAAAATAACAACACAGAAGGAATATTTGTCGTTGGCTAAAGGAATCTGCATGAAGTACACATAAGAAATGAGACCAGAAATGTAAATTGTGGTCAAAATAGAAAGAATCTTATGTATTAGAAAGCATACTTACAAAATCATAGCTCTTAGAGAATAAAGAGTCGGGTTTAAATAGTGAGTGCAATCGGGAGCCTTTGTAGGTTTTTAACGTGGGGAGGGAAATCATCAGAATTCACTCTGATGGCCATGTACAAGAATTGAGGTGCTACACGGTTATTGTAGAGACCAACAGGCCTTTGTGGAAACATAAGCAAAGACTGTGGCAGTGGGAACGGACAGGAAAGGATGAATGTGAGAGGTATTTCACTGGTAGATTAAATGAAATTTGCCATCTGACTAGGTACAGAGAGGGAAGGAGTAAAAATGAGTCTAGGACAATAACAGAAGTAGGAAATTCGGAGGAAATGAAGATTGTGATAGCTGGGGTGAGATGGAGAAGACTGATAATGAGATCAGTTGGGGCCTTTTGGGTTTCAAGTCCCAAAAGGACCTCTAGTGAAGTTGTTAGCTCATGATTTGGAATTGGGAAGAAGCTGGAACAGCACAGGTCTGGTGGTCTCTGGCAGAGAGGAGTACTGAGGGCTGGTAGGGTTTGGGTCTCTGCTACTACCTCCTACCTAAGCCAAAGGGCAGGTTTGCTCAAGGACAGATATTTCCTGATCTACTTCTCATTCAGGTAAAAGCCCACTTGATCCAAAATCACCCCTGTTTTGGGTTTCTGCCTCAAATTAAAAACGTACCATTTCTTCCCAAGGTAGGCCTGATGTCTCTGCCACAATCCTGGACCACAGGGGAAGAAGCTTCTGGGTGGAGATACTAAGACCTAGTGTTTCTTCCAGCTCTCATTAACATTGTTTAGCCTTGCCTTGCCTTGCCTTGCCTTGCCTTTCTTTCCTTTTCCTTTTCTTTTCTTTTCTTTTCTTTTCTTTTCTTTTCTCTCTTCTCTTTTTCTTCTCTTCTCTTTTTGAAATGTTTTATTTTTGAGAGAGTATGAGTGCAGACAGGACAGAGAGAGAGGGAGAGAATCCAAAACAGGTGCTGCCAGCGTAAAGCCTGATGCAGGGCTCCAACCCACAAACTGTGAGATATGACCTGTGCTGAAGTTGGATGTTCAACCAATGGAGCCACTCAGGCACCCCTCACCATTGTTTTTCTCAATGTTACTCACAGAGTGACTTTTCCAATGTATTAGAAAGAAAACGCCTCCTCAAATTGCTCTCTATTCATTATTGACTAAATCCAAAGTCCCCATCCCTTCATCAGAAAAGTTCAGAATTGGGAACATCTGTTTGCCTCTCTATTGACATTGCTGATCCTGACACTGATTAGAATGAATGAGAGCCCTCCTCTTTGAACTGTTGTCCCATAAATAAAATAAATATGGTACAGATTTTCCAAACATGCTCAGTTGGGAGTAAAACTTAACAAATATGCATCCTTGCTGAGTGTTACTCATTCCTCTGCATTTCTACAAGAGTATTTCTACATTTTTGGCACCTTTGAGGAGTGCCAATAAATTGTCGAGGAGTTGAGGAGAAACTAGGATAGGAATGAAAGAGGAAAGATAGAAGGAAAAAAACTTACTTCTTTTCCTCTCAGCAATAACATTTTAGAATTAGTCATCATTCATGAGGAGCACTCACAGATATGAGTTCTTTTGATCCTCAGTCCACAAGGAAAAAATATCAATTTAGTCCAAAAGCATTTACCGAACATCTACTAGAAGCCAGGTAATCAAAAGCTCAGAAAACATGAAAACAAATAAAACACTGAGTGAGACCCTTAAAGAGTTCATATTCTCAGTAGGAAAGACAGATATGTAATAATAATAATAAAAAAAAAGTACTCCTGTATCCCTTGGGTAAATTCCTAGCAGTGCTACTGCTGGGTCATAGGGTAGGTCTATTTTTAATTTTTTGAGGAATCTCCACACTGTTTTCCAGAGTGGCTGCACCAGTTTGCATTCCCACCAACAGTGCAAGAGGGTTCCCGTTTCTCCACATCCTCTCCAGCATCTATAGTATCCTGTTTTGTTCATTTTAGCCACTCTGACTGGCATGAGGTGATATCTGAGTGTGGTTTTGATTTGTATTTCCCTGATGAAGAGCGACATTGAGCATCTTTTCATGTGCCTGTTGGCCATCCGGATGTCTTCTCTAGAGAAGTGTCTATTCATGTTTTCTGTCCATTTCTTCACTGGATTATTTGTTTTTTGGGTGTGGAGTTTGGTGAGCTCTTTATAGATTTTGGATACTAGCCCTTTGTCTGATATGTCATTTGCAAATATCTTTTCTCATTCCGTTGGTTGCCTTTTAGTTTTGTAGATTGTTTCCTTTGCTGTGCAGAGACTTCTTATCTTCATGAGGTCCCAATAGTTCATTTTTGCTTTTAATTCCCTTGCCTTTGGGAATGTGTCAAGTAAGAAATTGCTGCAGCTGAGGTCAGAGAGGATTTTCCCTGCTTTCTCTACTAGGGTTTTGATGGTTTCCTGTCTCACATTCAAGTCCTTTATCCATTTTGAGTTCAGAATGGTGTAAGAAAGTGGTCTAGTTTCATCCTTCTGCATGTTGCTGTCCAGTTCTCTCAGCACCGTTTATTAAAGAGACTGTCTTCTTTCCATTGATATTCTTTCCTGCTTTGTCAAAGATTAGTTGGCCATACTTTTGTGGGTCTAGTTCTGGGGTTTCTATTCTACTCCATTGGTCTATGTGTCTGTTTTTGTGCCAATATACCATGCTGTCTTGATGATTACAGCTTTGTAGTAGAGGCTAAAGTCTGGAATTGTGATGCCTCCCACTTTGGTCTTCTTCTTCTTCAATATTACTTTGGCTATTCGGGGTCTCTTGTGGTTCCATGCAAATTTTAGGATTGCTTATTCTAGCTTTGAGAAGAATGTTGGTGCAATTTTGATTGGGATTGCATTGAATGTGTAGATTGCTTTGGGTAGTATTAACATTTTAACAATATTTATTCTTCCAATCCATGAGCATGGAATGTTTTTCTATTTCTTTGTATCTTCTTCAAATTCCTTCATAAGCTTTCTATAGTTTTTAGCATACAGATCTTTTACATCTTTGGTCAGGTTTATTCCTAGGTATTTTATGATTCTTGGTGCAATTGTGAATGGGATCAGTTTCTTTATTCATTCTTCTGTTGCTTCATTGTTAGTGTATAAGAATGCAACTGATTTCTGTACATTAATTTTGTATCCTGAGACTTTGCTGAATTCATGTATCAGTTCTAGCAGACTTTTGGTGGAGTCTATTGGGTTTTCCATGTATAATATCATGTCATCTGCAAAAAGTGAAAGCTTAACTTCATCTTTGCCAGTTTTGTTGCCTTTGATTTCCTTTTGTTGTCTGATTGCTGATGCTAGAACTTCCAACACTATGTTGAACAAGAGTGGTGAGAGTGGACATCCCTGTTGTGTTCCTGATCTCAGGGAGAAAGCTCTCAGTTTTTCTCCATTGAGGATGATATTAGCTGTGGGCTTTTTATAAATGCCTTTTATGATGTTTAAGTATGTTCCTTCTATCCCGACTTTCTCAAGGGATTTTATTAAGAAAGGATGCTGAATTTTGTCAAATGCTTTTTCTGCATCGATTGACGGGATCATATGGTTCTTATCTTTTCTTTTATTAATGTGATGTATCACATTGATTGATTTGCGAATGTTGAACCAGTCCTGCCACCCTATGACCCAGCAGTAGCACTGCTAGGAATTTACCCAAGGGATACAGGAGTACTGATGTATAGGGGCATTTGTACCCCAATGTTTATAGCAGCACTCTCAACAATAGCAAAATTATGGAAAGAACCTAAATGTTCATCAACTGACGAATGGATAAAGAAATTGTGGTTTAGGGGCGCCTGGGTGGCGCAGTCGGTTAAGCGTCCGACTTCAGCCAGGTCACGATCTCGCGGTCCATGAGTTCGAGCCCCGTGTCAGGCTCTGGGCTGATGGCTCAGAGCCTGGAGCCTGTTTCCGATTCTGTGTCTCCCTCTCTCTCTGCCCCTCGCCCGTTCATGCTCTGTCTCTCTCTGTCCCAAAAATAAATAAATGTTGAAAAAAAATTTAAAAAAAAAGAAATTGTGGTTTATATACACAATGGAATACTATGTGGCAATGAGAAAGAATGAAACATGGCCTTTTGTAGCAACATGGATGGAACTGGAGAGTGTTATGCTAAGTAAAATAAGTCATACAGAGAAAGACAGATACCATATGTTTTCACATTTATGTGGATCCTGAGAAACTTAATAGAAGACCATGGGAGAGGGGAAGAAAAAAGAAATGGTTAGAGAAGGAGGGAGCCAAAACATAAGAGACTCCTAAAAACTGAGAACAAACTGAGGGTTTATGGGGGGTGGGAGGGAGGAGTGGGTGGGTGATGGGTATTGAGGAGGGCACCTGTTGGGATGAGCACTGGGTGTTGTATGGAAACCAATTTGACATAAATTTCATAATAAAAAAATAAAAAATAAAAATAAAATCAGAAAAAAAGTAGACTCTTAGGAGAGACACAAAATAGTCCAGGTATGTACAAGGTCTAGGACAAGGTCTAGAACCAGAAGAAAGACTCTTCTCTACATGGAGAGTCCACAGAGGATGGGGATTTTGTAATTTTGAAAAGAGAAAAGAGAAATTAGAGGAAATTGCAGGCAGAGAACACACAGGTGCAAACAGCATGGTATAGTTATAGGATTATGAGGAGTCTAGTCTTGCTGGAGAACAAAGTTGGGTAGAAGAGCTTTGGGATAGGTAGGAGGGTCAGGAGGTCTCCAGGAAAGGTAGACAAGAGCTCTCCATAATCCCACAAAATTCATTGTAGGCAACTAAACAGTTTGATCTTTTCCTGAAGGTTAAAAAAAGACAGTAAGAGATTCTTTGTTTAAAAAAAAAAAAGTACCATTTCTTTTTTTTCTTTTCTAAAGCTTACTCATTTATTTTGAGAGAGAGAGAGAGAGAGCGCACGCAAGTGAGCAAGTGGGGGAGGGGCAGAGAGAGAGAGAGAGCACGCATCCCAAGCAGGCTCCACACCATCAGTGCAGAGCCTGACTCAGGGCTTGAACTCATGAAGTATGAGATCATGACCTAAGACAAAGACGCTTAACTAACTGAGCCACCCAGGCACCCTAACAGTTTTTTTTTTTTTTAAACCTAACTTTATATCTGTAGGCTGTAGAAGAAAAATATGAGTTCAGTTTGGGATATATTAAATTTAAAGTTCCTATCTAAATTAGTTAAATTTAGATATATATATAAATTAAAATAGCCAATAGGGACATATGGGGTTGTAACTGAGGGGACAGGGTGGGGAGGAGATATAGATGGGGAATCATCACATAGATGGTAGCTGAAGTCAGTGGATAAGCTCCCTCAAGGAGAGTACGTGGAGTCGAAGACAGAGCTCTGAACAGCACCTGAGGAATATCCAGCATTCAAAAGGTAGCAGAGAAATGTACAGAGAGAGAGGCTCGTGAGAGAGATCAAGAAGAAATGTCCTAAGTATAAGACGACATAGAGTGGGCCAAGAAAGTCAAGACATACTCCAAGAAAAGGTGTGGTCATCAGAGTTGACTGTAGAGAGGTCAAGCAAATTATAGACTGGAAAGAGTCCCCTGGATTTACCAAACGTAAGAATCTATCAGTGGAACGGTCAGTCTCAATGGACGACTGGTGGGTGGAAGCTTGAATGAGAGATGAGAACATGGAGGTAGCAATTGACTTCTACTCTTTTTTAAAAAACTAACTGTAAAGAGTGGTGGAGATTGGGGAAATATTGAATCAAGGGAGTTTTTATCTGTTTAAGATATGAGAGACTTGAGCATGTTTATATGGCCATAGAAAGGAGCCATTCTTAAAAAGAAGATGAAGATACGAAAAAGAGAGGAACTAGTTGAAGGAACAAGTTTCGTGTCCCCAAGGAAGCAAGGGAGTGTGGGTTGGGATAAGACCCAGCGCATAGAAGTTATGGCCTTGGGCAGGAGAGAAAGGGCAGGTCTTCCTCCAAGGGAGGTGGTAAAGGGAGAAGGCCATTAACAAGACAATAGTAGTGGAAGTGGAGGGAGACACAAGAAAGAAAATGAAATCGATTGTTCTGAGGCTACCAGGACCTGATTGGGTGAAATCACATTGCAACTTTTTGACCCAGCATCACTGTGATGGAAAACTCTGTCCCACAAAGCAGTCCAAGTTCTGGCTAGTAGCCCACATATATAACAAAGCCAAATCCTGCGGTCAAAGAATATGGATAATTCTTGGAGGTGCTATCAAGAAGATATTGCCAGTAATGGAAAAGTGCCTCAAAAGGAAAGCACAAATGATTTCCAAATGGAAGCTGGTTTGGCAATTATTGTGTAGGTGGATGCGTCTCCTGACTCTTCCCCAATCTCCTGGAGAGCTTAGTTAAAAATTAACCCTGGTTAAACATGTTACCCAAAAAGCCAGTTGGGTCCCATCTGACACTTCATGGATGGATTATAGAAAGTAACCCCCCCCCCCTCCACACACACACACAGCAGCTGCCCCTTGGCCTTAACATGTCTTTCATTCCCAGTGGAGGCCCTATGTAGAGATCAAGTCTGGAATCAAATAATAAGAACTGAACTAGGCACAACCAGAGAATGTCTCAATTTATATTGGTTTCCCTCCCCAAAAGTAAGGGAGAGTTCTACATCCTCCTGGAAATGGCACCAATTCCAAACCAGAAGGAGAAGTCAGTTTACATTTGTTGCCCTGCTTCCTTTCATCCTTTTCCTTTTCTTGGCAGCTAGACCCTCTTCTCTCCTTCAGGCATGCCACCTCTTGATCTCTATCCTTCACCCGCCATGAAAACTTACTTTCAGTAGAGGATCTGAAATTTCATCAGCCATTCTCATCTTAGTGTAAACCTAAGGAACTGTGTTTACTCTCTAGAGGGCATCGTCACACAAAGACTTCTCTTTTCATTGCAATAAAAGCTTTGATCTCTGTTAGAAGTGTTGGGCATTTGGAAGCAGGAAAGAGGTGGCCTTGGGGATGGAACCTTTCTTAGCACATGAGCACTTCCTCTCTGTTTGTGCCTGATTTTGCATGTATCTGTGGCTCCTACCTGTGGTAGGGCAAACAGAGGTCACGGGGGTCACCCACACCCCAGTGTAAACCATGAAGGCTCAGCCTCAATGACCACTGCCCCTGTTCTAACCTCTCAAATCTTCCAGAACTAGGGCAGGACATCCAGGCCCTTTTGTGGGGTGACAGCCCAGCAAGATGAGAGCCTTTGAAGATTTTTTATCTCTGGCATCCTGCTCATTTTCCTTCTTTAGGGTTCTTTGTTGATTGAAAATGGATGTAATACAGCATAAATACTTGGAGACAAACATAGCAGAACCACAGCCTCATTTTATTGCCTTCTCCCAAACCCTGATGACCACCCTTTTCTTCTGTCCCCTTATGGAAATCAGTGCAGTTGGATGGCCCTTGGTCTTTAACTGTATCTAAGCACCTCTGGATGCCTGCAATTCAGGTGTTGGACAGTGGCTTTATGTAGGCAATTTCATTCAGTCTTCATCTTCAGGGAAACAACCATGTCTTGGAAAAGTCCTGTATCTCTGACCTTGTTCGTGCCTACTTCTACAGCAAAGGGTAAAAAAATAACACCATATGGATTATTTATATGGATAAAATCCCACCAGGTTGCTCATGATGTACCACAAACATTTGCCATTCTGCTCCTAGGAAAACCAATTGCACTTGACATCATAATTAGTTGCCCCTGAGAACGTGGTTCCTTTAAAATTTTCAGACTGTAGTGGAAAGACCATGGAGCTTTGAGCTCTGGGTTCAGCCCCTAGGATATTGTGACTCTGCATCCCTAGGATAAAGGTTTCACCAAACATCAGAAGCAGAGTCTTGTCTAGACCGAAACTACTTCACCCCTAAATATTAATTGCCTCTCTGTCCTTGAAGGGGACTCTAGCACTAGGAAAGCCAAGGATGATGGGAAGCCTGTTCCCAAAGCAGGGAACTGGGGGAAAGACACTCACACAGCAAAATTTTTTGAATATTTTTTCCTGATTATATAAGCAACATAAGTGATATATGCCCACTAAGGAAACTTTGGAAATGAAGAAAGGCAACAAGAAGAGAATTAAAATTACTCATCATTCCATCTACCCATAACAGTATGGTGTATTTCCTATAAACCTTTGTATATTTTACAAAATAGAAGCATATCACATGTACAGTTTTATGACCTGATTTTTGCACTTTACATTATATCATGAATGTAGCTAGTTTGATTAGAAAGTCTCAGACTCATCAGGGCATAAACATGGAATGTTTTTACATTTCCAGCAATTGTCACTACTGTGCTCTGTCAACTTTCCACCTCCCACTGGGGAGAAGACACCCTCGGCAACAGCTCAATCTGATTCCATAACTTTCAGTCACATTCCAATATTAAAATGGTTTTGTCTTGGTTATTAAGCCTAGTATTTCCCATTAAAAATGTTTCAATCTCATATTTGATTGATTCAAACCTCTCTTCATGTCTCTGATCCCCAAGGGACTAGCTAGACTTGCCATTTGTACTGGAAAGGACAGAGGAGCAGAGGGTATAGTCTGTTGTTTCTCATGCATCCTCTCTCTCTTCCCTGACCTGGCCCCTCCTGTATAGGGATGTGCAGGGAAGAAAAGGGGAAAAGAATACCAACTTCTGTGACTGCCTTTGACAAGTTTCCGTCCTTTCCTGTTGGTTGGCACCACTATTCTGGATGCTTGTCATTAGGTCTATATAGATGACAGGGGACTCAACAAGTCTTATTGATGAGGTAGGTGCCTATCCCCCATGGTACTCCTTTCTGCCTCCAATTTCAGCCTACCTACTCTGCTCATATACCTTCCATGGCCCTACTATGTGGTCTGTGGGCATAGGAAATGTCTGGAGGGCACTCAGGAGATAGCTCTTGCCCCTTCATCACTTGACCACACCACCACGCTTCCCTCTGCTCCCAGCATCCTCCCATCTCAGCACCTAAGAACTAGCTGACAGACCCTTCTTCTTAGCTCTGCCCTCAATGTTTATAAACCATCCTCCTGGAAATCCTCTTTTTAGCTTGAAGGTGATAAGTGGCATTTTCTCCATCTCTTCTTCCATGGGCAGATGAAGGGTGGATAAACTCTCTTCACAAACACTATACTCCCTAAAAAGGTCACTTTATCTTATAACTCCATGATAAGAAGCCAAAAAATCAGACTTTTCTCAATATTTAACGATTGTGTGTTTTTTTTTTAATTTTTTTTAACGTTTATTCATTTTTTTGAGACAGAGAGAGACAGAGCATGAATGGGGGAAGGTCAGAGAGAGAGGGAGACACAGAATCCGAAACAGGCTCCAGGCTCTGAGCTGTCAGCACAGAGCCCGACGCGGGGCTGGAACTCATGGACCGCGAGATCATGACCTGAGCTGAAGTCGGACGCCCAACCGACTGAGCCACCCAGGCGCCCCAATGATTGTGTTTTTAATGGCTGTCTGTCTCTCCTGTAAACTGCACCGTTCTCAAGGGTAAAAGGCTCAATCGGTACCATCCTATTACAATGGCACTTTGCAACATGTTTTCATGGCTATGTTTCATTCAATGTATGGATCACAATATCGTTAAAAATTTGGTTAGCTTTATTTTTATATTGTAAACAATGCTGTAACGAACATCTTTTTGTTCATATTTTATAGAATTTCCTTAGGATTATAGGTAACAATTAGGAAGCACATATTATGTGCTGGCATTTTGTTAAGGGCTTTACAAGCATTATCTTATTTGTGCTCATAAGATATAGGTACTATTATTACTGGATTGATAGACATACCAAGTTCATTCATTGTGCAACAATAATATCGAGCTCCTATAAATGGCAAGCACTGTTCCCAGGGTTCTCATTCACTTGCACCAGCCCTGAAAGTGGTCCTGTGGCAGGGGTGGCTGCGTGGGAGCAGAGCAAGGAGACTTCTCCACACAGGCTGAGCAAATCCTTAGGATGCCAATACACTGGACTCAGGACCCAGGTGCCTCCCTCTTTCCGAGAATAGAGTAAAAAGTGCAGGCTATGCCAAAAGTCATCAGGAAAATGTCCAGGGGCTCCTTGTATTGTGTCAAGGCCCTTGAAGAGTCAGAAAAATAGAAGTATTCTCCAAGGTTCTGAAAATAGCAGCAGTCACTATGTATGCAAAAAAAAAAAAAAAAAAAAAAAAAAAAAAAAAGGATTAATGACCCTGTGTTTGGTTCTCACTCAATCTTCTGAAGGGTCAGCAGGATAGATCTTTAGATAGAGATAGAGCTTTATCTTTAGATGGAGATAGATCAGGATAAAGCTTTATCTCCCAATCACTGGACTTGTCCTAGGACAAGATGATATGAAGCCACAGAAGTAGCATTCACGTCATTTGTGGAGTGACCCATTCTCCTAGGGGAGGGGGCGTGGGAAAGACCCTTAGAGTATCTGAATCCTTGGAAGCCTGGTTAGTAGTGGGTCGGTCACAGGTGTGGCAGAGGGGAGACAGCGTGGGAGGAATGGAATAGGTCCTAGATGCTCCCGGTGACCTCTCCTTCCTATCTACCCAACACCAATAGGCAGCAGCAAGACTGGGTTAAAAGGCCAATGTCATAGTAGTTAAAGACTTGGGCATATAGTCATTTAACCTCAAGTTAGAATTTCATGCCTCCTCTGTGTATCCTTAGAATTGGATGTGGTTCCAAGCAAGAGAAAACAAAACAATCATGGGCTGATAGAGGTTGATTTTCCTCACCTAGGTCCAGAGGGAGGCAGTGCAAGGCTGATGAACCTCCTCAAGAATGTCCTTTGGGACTCAGTCCCTTTCATCTTCCTGATACAGCTCTTAGCATGCAGCTTTAAAAAAATTTTTTTTTAACATGTGTTTATTTTTGAGAGACAGAGCATGAGCAGGGGAGGGGCAGAGAGAGAGGGAGACACAAAATCTGAAGCAGGCTCCAAGCTCTGAGCTGTCAGCACAGAGCCCAATGCGGGGCTCGCACCCATGAACCGTGAGATCATGACCTGAGCTGAAGTCGGGGGGGGGGGGGCGCTCAACCGACTGAGCCACCCAGGTGCCTCAGCATTCAGTTTTTACTCTTGGGTTTGCAGAGTAGATGTTGTAACTCCAGCCTTTGTGTCCATGTTTCTGGCAGTAAAAATGGGTGAGGGGCGTGTCTCTTTAGCAACTGCTTCCGGGAGATTCACTCACGAACTTTGACTTATATCATATGGAACAGACTCTCTTATTGCAAGAGAAAGTATGAAAGGCAACATTCTAGCTTTCTATTCTCTGTAATAAAGGAAGGCAAGGGAGAAGCAGTTCTAAGTGCCTCATTATCTGTGTGACCTATAGAATCACTTCTGTTCATACCTCTGTAAAATAGGGATGATGTTGTTTACCTCGTGGAGCTGCTTTGAGGGATTAATTGAGATAATGTGTGATAAATCCTTATCATAGTGCCTGGCATGTCAAAAGCTCTCTACAAACTTAAAAAAGAAAGAAACAGTACGCTAGACCTTTGTTCGTAGACCACAGAGAGAAAGAGGTATACAATTCAGAATAGGGTCACAGCCTCTCGCTGTAGAATTTCTCACCTAGCTGAGAACTCAGCTGAATTCTGGGAATTTGTATTGATAACTGTCTACTGATGACAGCTGGCAGGGTTCAAGAAGCTACCAGCAATTTTGATCCTCTAGCAATGATAGTTGTTCCACACGGAAAGAATATCTAAGAACGCACCCTATTTGACATGATGTTTGTGACAATCTGCCGCACTGTCATAATTGTCCCTGAAGAGCTGTGAGCAAAGAAAATTCTGGTTCATACCTTTGAATGTGGAACCAGGGGGTCTGGATATATGGCCTTGTTTTGCCACTTATTCTCATTGTGACCTTGAGGTAAACCTCACAGGACTTCAGTTTACCCATCTGTTAGTTGGGGATAGGACAACTCTCACCCACCTCAGAAGATTCTGGAGATCAAACAACAGGATCCACGCGAAAAGCCTTAGTGAAGTGTAGGTATTCAAATAAAATGCCAGCTTTCCCACATGGAGGCAGGAAAAGTATGCTGAAGAAGGTGGGGACTTGGTGGTTCTCATCTCATCTGTGAGAGATTCTCTTCCCTGTTAATACATCCATCAGAAGAGACCCAGCCACTCCCATTTCTTCCAGATGTGGGGACCTAGGCTCACACCGGGCAAATGCTCCGTGGATAGTCTGTGTCTTCCTGCTCCTCCTGTGCTGTCAGGACACTTCTGTTCTTTACCTCTCTCTCTCTCTAGCTCCGGACCTCCCCACCCCCCGAGAGGACAAGATGACTACAGTGCAGGCAAGAGAAATCGGTGCTGTTGAGCCCCAGCGTGTGCTGGGCACCATGCTGGGTGCTCTGCCCATCTTATATAGCTTAGACGTCAATACCTGCTTTTCAGACACACATTTTATCCATACATATAATTTTTAAAATAAGCCTCCAAAAGGTTTAGCAGTTCGCCCACGGGTCCACAGCTAGTAAGGGGCCAGAGGGGGTGTGCCGTCTGGCTCTTCAGAGAAAGAGGTCATAGAACATCAACTGGGGGATGGTTTGCCCGGTAGTGTCATTTTAGAGATGACGATTCTGAGAGTTTCAGCAGGGAGGTGACGTGCCCAAGGTCACACAATGGCATCCACAGGGCTAGAACTGGATTGCAGATCTCTGACTGGGCACACCAGTGCTTTTGCCTGCCATGTGATCATGCAGCTCTGATGGTGGAGTTTCAGACCCCCCGCTGCAGGGTGGGCATGGGGTCTCAGGACAGCGTGGGGGGGGATGCGGGGAGCCAGGTCAGGAGGTTCTGCAGCAGGGGGTACTGGCTCCTGCCGAACCGAACACTGGCAAAGCCTCTCCGGCTCCCCTAGAAAAATGATCTCCTCAGAGAGGCCCCTACCAAGCCTTGCTTCGGCTTTCGGCGAGGATCTGGGAGGAGGAGGTGGAGAGGGGAATAGAAGAGAAAATGGAAAGCGAGAGAAAGCAAAACAAGGCAAGGAAAAAAAAATCGATGCCTCACTGCGAGCAGGTAGGAGCTGCGGTTGTGATGAATATTTACCGTGCAGTGGTCTAATGATTTTAGAAATGTTTTTCTGACTGTACTGAGCGCTTGTGGGATTGTTTTTCAAGAAATAAAATACATTAAAGCTCAGTCATTAACAGCTTAAAGGAGGAGGGAGCACAGGCTCCAAGCCCATTAGCACACCCTGTAGTTAAGTAAGGGCCTCATTCCTAATGCATTTTTAATTTATTCTGTTTTGTAAAATAAAACTTTAAACTGCTCCTTGTACCATCAAATCTGTAGGCATCTCCCAAGCCTGTCCCCAGCCGCGGCGCTCTAGGGAGCTGCAGGACCGTCACAGCTGAGCTGACATCCAAGTGCCCTCCAGCCCTGAGCTTCCGGGTGGTTCTGCCCAGCTCAGCTCTCTGCAGTAGCCCTGCCCAGTCCCCCAGCCCCCAGGGGATTGCTGCTGGACAGGGGTGGGGAGGGCTTCAGGCATTTCCATCCCTTAGAGCATCTGTGAGTATAGGAGGAAAAGGGAGGTCCTGGGACAAGGGATACAGGGATTCACCTCCTCTGAGGACTTTGGAGACCCAGGACAGCCTCCCTGCCTGAAAGTAAAAAATGCAGGCAAGAACCCCAGAAACCTGAAATGCATTTGCTCATCTAATCCTCTCAACAGCCTTAGGGAATAGGCATTCATGTCCTTATTTTTTTTTAATGTTTATTTATATTTGAGAGAGAGAGAGAGAGAGAGAGAGAGAGAGTGAGAGAGAGAGTGTGTGTGTGTGTGTGTGTGTGTGTGTGTGTGTTTATCTGTGCATGAGCAGGGGAAGGGCAGAGAAAGAGGGAGACACAGACCAGGCTCTGAGCTGTCAGCACAGAGCCCGATGAAGGCCTGAGCCGAAGTCAGATGTTTAACCGAATGGGCCACCCAGGCGCTCCGGCATTCATTTCCTTACTATACAGGTGAAAGAACATGGTTTAGAATGTCCAGGTCACTTGTTCAGGGTCAGGCAGTCTGATAATAGATGGCAGGGCTCACTTTCTGGTGCAGGGGAGGCTGGCTCCAGAGCCAGGCTGCGGGGAGGCCAGAAGAAGGGCTAATAAGATGGCCTACAAGGATCCTTTGCAAACACTGTTCCTATAGTGAATCTTGACCTGGATCTAAAACTTGCTTTGCCTCCTAAAAAAGACAGGAAAGCTACTTGCCTGAGGTACAGCTTTACGAAGATGATTTGGACTCTCTTTTTCATCCTCCCAACCTCTCTAGTTTCTTCCTATAAATCTGCCCCTTCTTTCCTTCAGGTCTCTGCTCAAACGTCTCCTTATCAGAGAGCTCTTCCTCGAGAACTCACACCAATGTGCCCCTCGGCCCCCACCAGCCCAGATCTCTATCCCCTTATCCTGCTCTGGGTTTCTCCTGGTACTTTTTACACCAGTCTCACCATCTTTGCTTGTTTATTTGCTTATTTTCCAGTCTTCCCAACTAGACTGTAAACTCTGTGCTTGCAAGGATTTCATCCTTTTGGTTGTGTCTAGAACAATGTCTGGCATGAAGTAGATGGTCACTAAATAACTGCCGAATGAGTAAGTGAACCTCCTATCTCTGGGACCCATCTCTCTCTAACTATGATTAACTGGTGGCAATTGGTGAGTGACAGTGACTGATCTACATGGCTTGGGAAGGTTGTACAAGACATTGGTATTTCTAAGGACAAACACCCTTCCTTAGAGTTACACCCTTACTTAGAGTTGCTTCGTAACAAGATGCCTCAGACTAATCTCATTTTAGAGATGAGTAAGCCACCCAGAGGGGTGAAGTGTTGTACCGAAGGTCACACATCTTGTAAACTTAGGTCTTCATGTATCCAAATCTGATTCTCTTTCTACACACCAGGCAAGCTGCCGCTGAGGACGGGACACTAACGTCTGATGGTTTCTGTGGCATTTTGGAGATCTGTACATCCTCCTGGCTTTGTGGGAAGCCTGGATCAGTTCTACAGTCGAGACAGGTTATCAGGTTAGGACGGGTGAGGGGCTGAGACCCTCACTGCACCAGGCAGAGACATCCAGGCAGTGTGGCCGTATACTCATTCCTTGAGTCTACTTGCTCATGCTGCCTACCGGAGCCCATGCACCTGGCTGGCTATGGCCACAGGCGCAGCAGGAAGTTGCCTCCTTGGCATGACTCTGGGAAGGACCCCTTGCTCCATATCTACTTTTCCACAAAGCCCGATGGTCCTCTAACAGAATGCCAAGCCTGTAACCACCATGATGAGAGAAAGGCAAGTCTTCTGGGAGAGGGAGGGTCACACTGACATGATGTCACTCAGAGGGATAAATGACTTGTTGAAGATCACATACTGAGTCTCTAGGAAGTGACAGCTAAACACATTGGTGGTGAAAGGGTGGGAAGACACTTCTCTACCACCCCATACGTGCCGCACACTCTAGGTCCCCAGTGCTGTCTCCCCTGCCTCTCTGGATAGACTCAGTGCTCTGTCTCATCCCCACCTTCAGAGCTGGCTACCTCAGAGGAGTCGCTTCTCTGGGAAGAGATTTCTGGATTTGGAATAAACTGTGAGGAAAAAAACACATTTATTAAATATCTCCGTATATCCGTTGTATCAGCTGCTTTTACATAGTTTTTCAACCACAGACGACAAATGAAATTATTGCCATTAATAGGTGAGCAACCCTAAGTTCAAAATGGTACATACACTTGAGCTGGTGGACACAGACCCAGCTAATCCAGGCAGCTCCGATCCTTGAGCTTCTTTAACCTAACTGACTGCACATCACACTCCCTGGGTGGTGGTGTTGGCCGAACACGCATCCTGGGGTGTCTCTCTGGGAATCATCCCAGTGCGTATCCTTCAAGGACCCCATCTGTAGGCCACCAGGAGAAGTATTGCCAAGAAAATCCTTTGAAGCAAAAGCTGTTCCTATCTCCAGCTTGTTCCTGTCGTGGTGATTCATGAGGCCAGCTTAGGACCCAACATAACTGCCCTCTGATCTGGAGAAGATGCATACTAATGGGTCAGATTACTGGGTCTAACTTAATTGTG
Source organism: Acinonyx jubatus (assembly GCF_027475565.1). Classification (NCBI taxonomy): domain Eukaryota; kingdom Metazoa; phylum Chordata; class Mammalia; order Carnivora; family Felidae; genus Acinonyx; species Acinonyx jubatus. Next base: position 94,188,648 of record NC_069381.1, on the reverse strand, counting down.
TTTTTAATCTTCATTACTGGAGAGAAAGCAGTGGACAGACCCTCAGGGATTCTTCCATATACCAGGAAATGAACACCAACCTCGGCAAGGCCACGTCCAGTACTTGGTGGCCTCCACCCCCCTCTCCAGCACCACCTGGACTTTTCTCCTGGGGTAGTGCAAGAATCTTCCTCCTCACCTTGTGTGAAAAGATCTCTTCTCTTTCTCCTGATAGCCTTCCCCTTCCCCTACCTCTGATATTTTTCAGCGTGGCTCACACTTTATTTTCAGGATACCAATACCAACAAATCACTTTTTCTTATTTCCATGGTAACTTGCCGCACACAAGTTTGTTGAGAAAATAACCCACAAGTGCATGATGTTGGTGGTAATTGGGTGGGCGAAATGGCTCCACTAGCAGTCAGCTCTGGGACCTGTGCAGGCTTGCTAGGGAATGCAGGCTTTTAGGAAGTGGGGCCCTTGGGCTCAGGGGTAGCCTTATGAGTTCAATTACTTTACCAGAGGAAGAAATCATAATTTGGGAAAATGCAGCTTATAGTAGGGACAGCTGGGGCAGAATAACTAAAGGATATAGGAAAAGAATGAGCAAGGAAGCACCGAGGTATAGCAGGGAGTAGATATGAGAAGACTGGGTACACAGTGAGGTCAAAAAGAAAGTCCTTGATGAACCCAGCTCAAATTGGGAAGCCATATGGAACACCCAGGTCAGGTGAGCCCATCTCTAAATCAGCTTGTTTGTTTTTTTGTCTCTGTGTGGTATTACCTGTAACTCAGCACAGTCAGCTGGCTTCCCCTCTATCCTGGGAGACTGTTGGGGAGGGGGATCTCCTGGGATCATAAGAAACTATCTGTTGTTTTTCATGTGAAGAAATGAAGGCCCACAGAGATAAAGTGATTTGTGTTCATAGAACATTCCTATGGCAAAGATGGAACTAGAGTCTGGGTGTCTGAACTCTAAGTTCAGATACATTTAATAAATGCATCCACCCGCTCATCCATCCATCCATCCATCCATCCATCCATCCACCCATCCATTCACTGACAAAAAGAACTTTCTATATCCTTCAAGTCCTAGAGTGAGGTGGGGTGGGGGGGTGGGGGCAAGAGAAGAGAGTGTGTCCACTAGGCCACAACCAGAAAGCTCTGTGTGACTGCTTCTGGGCCTCATGAACAGAGGACTTTTCCTACAGCAAGGGCACCCCAAAAGTTAAAAGGGCCTGCTGTAAGGAATCCTGACACTTGTGGGCCCTGTGGCCCCAGTTTGATGGGCTTTTTCCATCAAAGGGCCAGAGCTCCCTCCATAGCCTCATCAACTAAGCTAAGTGAGGAGAGGCCACAGACCTTGAATTTAAAACAGAAATCTGAATTTTAAAACTCTCAACAGCTTTTGCTGCTGTCACTATTTTTAATAGATTTTTATCTCTTATGCATTCAATTATTATCGTTGTCACCAGCACATGGGGGAAATTTCAACGTGCCTGTTAAAAATGTCAAGTTTATTAGACACTCGCCCAAAGCTTAGTTAATTTTGTTGTTTTGTTCTTTCCTTCCCCCCCACCCCCAATTTAATTTATTTATTTCTTGGTTGTGTGTGCATGGCTTGCCCAAACATATGGACTAAGTTTTCTCCACTGGTTTTAAAATACTTTAATGAATTCTGCAGGGGCTTGTAACTGGAATGAGTGCAAAGGTGGGGGGGGGGGTGGGGATGATTCCCTGCAGAGGGAGGGGAGGGCATATTTGCTGGTTCTGGCCAGGATGCTACCTACTGGGCCTGCCCCTGGGGAGAACAATTCTCTTCTTTCCAGTCAATATAAACTGCAAGGCTCTTGGCCTTGGAATTTGGATTTCCATTTTCTTTCTCTTGGGTGGAATTTACTTTCCTCTCTCTGACAAATGGTCTCCTCAGAGAGTTCAAATGGGTCATTACTGACCTTGGGCTTCCAAAGAGGTTCTCTGTTTAATGTCTATACTCACACCCATTTTGGATGGTGACGTCTTCCTCACTTTTTCTGGTACCTGTTTTTTTGGTTTTTTGTTTTTAAGCCAAAACAACCACCACACCAAAAACCAACAACAAAACCCACTGAGAGTGAAGAGACTCAAGAAATGCTGGGTTTTTTTCTTGCTTTGGCCCAAGTGCCTGAAGGTATATTAAATACTTCTGGACCCCAGAGGATTAGCCAGGCTTGTGCAGCCACAGAAAAAGATGCAGTAAATGGTCAGCTGCCACGTCTGTAACTGCTTCAGCCCAACTAGGGTCAGAGAGGGCTGAGGGTGTACCAGGCACCTTCCTCTCCAGGCACTGAATGTCTGCCCACTGCAGAGTCAATAGCTCTGAGTCCACTTGGAATACTGCAAAGGACCACACAAATTCATACTGCATTGGTGTGGAGTAGTGAACTCTCAAGAAAAGCTCTCGGGGAGGAAATCAGTGACTTTGAGATGACTTATCAGATGCCAATTCCCTATTATGGGAAAATATTTGGAATCATGATTTTCCTTCTCCTGTGTGTGTGTGTGTGTGTGTGTGTGTTCTAATGTTCTTTTCTCAGATCTTAAGTTAGAGGCATAATTTATTTTCAACATATTTTTCTTCTCTAACATAAGTTTCAAAGCTATACACTCTACTCTGGTTACTACATTAGCTGCATCCTACAAGGTTTGATATGTAGTATTATTATTATCAATCTCTTCTAAATTTTTATTTTTATTATGATTTTTATTTTTAGTTGCTTAGAAATGTGTTTTTAGTTTCCAAATAAAACTAGTACTTCTTGAGGAGCGCCTGGGTGGTTCAGTCAGTTGAGCATCTGGCTCTTGGTTTTGGCTCAGGTCATGATCTCCCAGTTTTGAGGGATCGAGACCTTGTGTCGAGGCCATGCTGTGAGGACAGAGCTACATGGGATTCTCTCTCTCCTCACTCTCTCTGCCCTCCCTCACTTGCACCGTCTCTGTCTCTCAAAGTAGATAAACTTAAAAAAAAAACCCTAATCTTTCTTGAGACTTGCTTTATGGCCTAGAAACGAATCATTTTTTATAAAATGGACACTGTCTGTGTCTATTAGATCAGTCTTTTAATTGTGCTTTCCAGCCTTACTAATCATGTTGTTTGCTGGATATATCAATTACCCTAGGGAAGTATGTTGTAATCTCACAATTCATGATGAATTTGTCAATATCTTCTAGCAATTTCATCAAGCTTTATATTTATTGTGTTTGTCAATGTATTTAGATTTATTTCCACCATTTTATTCTGTGCTTTCTCTTTTTCTGTTTCTCATTTTTTTCATGTTTCTTGCCATTTTTTGGGTTGATTAAAGTGCTATTTATTTTCCCTGCTACTCTATCCTTGTGGGTTTTGTTTTTTACATTGATTTTTTTAGGTACATGTGCTATTTTTGTCTTTTATCATTTATTTATTTAGATTAAAACTTTACCTTTTTTAGAGAAGTTTAAAGTTCACAGCAAAACTGAGGGGAAGGTATAGGGATTTCCCACATACCCTCAGCCCCCATACGTGCATAGCCTCCCCCATCAACATCCCCCACTAGAGTGGTATATTTGTTATAACCGATTAACTTACATTGACACATCATCCCCCAAAGTCCATAGTTTATGTAAAAGTTCACTCTTGGTGTTGTACTTTAGAGGGGTTTGGACTAACAGATAATGGCATGTGTCCATCACTAGATTGAAGTACTTTTTACGTTATTATTCTTTCATTTTTCCCCATACAACTTTGAAAATTATGTCTTATATGTGTGCTAGTTATAGGGATACTCTAGACATTACTTCGATTTTGAGGCTGTGCTTTCAAATGTAAACAAGTTTAGAATTCTTATATCTTCCCAGTGATTTGAAGCTAGCATTGTGTAGTAATCCTCTTTATATCTAGTTAATGCTTTGCTCTGCAATTCACTTAACTTGACATTAATATAACTACCCAGCTTTCTTAAGGTTACTACTTACTGGGTACATCTTTTTTCATGTTTTCATGTTTTTACTCTCAACATTTGTGTCCTTATAAACACAATTTACTTGGGTTTAAAAAATGTGGTCTGGCAATCTTTTAACTGAAGAGTTTATCAATTTATATTTATTGTGACTGCTGATATATTTAGATTTCTACCATTTTACTTTGTACTTTCTATTTGTCCCACTTTTTCTGTTTCTCATTTTTTTTTCTTTTCTTGCTGTCTTCTCTTTGCTCTTTTCTTGCTGAAAGTACTTTTTAAATATTATTATTCTTCCATTTTTTCCTTTAGTAGTTTGAAAAATATGTTTTATATATTTATTCCTTTAGTGGTTGCCCTAGATACTTTAACATTTCAGATTTAACGTTTGAAATCAATGCATATCTTTATCTTCCTCCCCCAACATGTAAGAGCCTTAGAATGCTTTACCTTTCATCTCCCCTTTTCCATCTAATACACTATTTTTGTCTAGTATTTTGATTTATAGCTGTCTGTAACCTTACAACGTAGACATTGTTACCACTCTTGCTTTATTCAGTCCATGTTTATTTGGATTTATCCACATATTTCCAAAATAGTATTTCACGTTCTTTCTTTGCCTTAGACATTCCATCTGGAATCATTTTCCTCCTGTCTAATGTACATTCTTTAGAACTTCTGTTAGTGAGGGTCATTTATCCGAAAATGTGGCTATTTCACCCTCATTTTCAGAAGATGGTTTCACTGGGGATGGAATTCAAGTTATTCTCTTGGGACATTGACGATATTTTATTCAGCTATTTTCTGGCTGTTGCTGTTGCTGTTGAAAAGCCAGCTCCTAGTCTAAGTACCATTCCTTTAAATGTGAGTTTTAAAAATTAAAGGATAGCATATTTTTTTACTTTAGAGTGCATGAATCATAAATGTACAGCCTGCTGAATTTTTACAAAGTGATACACTCATGTAATTATCACTCGGATGTTTAAAGTGAAAATGAAACCTTATAAGCACTCTAGAAGGCTTCCTTGATCATTACCCACGTCTCCAAAGGTAAGTGCTGTTAGCCTATCTGTCTTCACGGATTGGTTTTGCCTATTTCTGATTTGGTGCTCTCTCTCTCTCTGTCTCTCTGTCTCTCTGTCTCTCTCTCTCTCTCTCTCTTGGTCTGTCTGTCTTTGGTGCTTTGCAGATTCACACTACTTTGCGTAAGTGAGGATTTCATTTTATACATTCTGCGTGGCATTTGTTGCAACTTCTGGAACTGAGGTTTGGTGTCCTTTAACAATTCTGGAAAAACCCATAGCCATTAACTCTTTCACCCTTGCCTCGTCCCTGTTTTTTTATTCCAGTCAATTAGGTAAATTTACAATCTCTTACCCTGACTTTCATGTCTCCACCTTTATTTCTTACTGTTTATCTCTTGGTTTCTCAAGACTACATTCTAAATCTATCTTTAACAACGTTTGAAATCAATCTGTATCTTTGGCCGTATCCATATCTTTCAGTTTGCCAATTCCTCCTGCATCTGTGTTGAATCTATTATTTAGCTGTCCATTGAGTTTTTAGCTTAAATTATATTTTTTTGTTGAAGTTCTATTTGTTCTCTTTTCAAACATGCTTGGTCATTTGTTATAGTCTTTTATTTTTTGCTCATTATTTTTAAGCTTTTTAGAATATATTAAACATATGTAACACATTAAACACACTTATTTTATATCCCATGTCCAGTAATGCTAATGTCTGAAGTATTTGGGGTTCTGATTCCACTATCTGTTACTTCTGCTGGATTTTGCTCATAGTGCTTTGTTTCCATATGTGTTTTATAATTTTTGATGATAACTTCATGTTCCCTATCTGGAGAAATTCTGAGGTTTCAGGTGAAATTGCATTCTTCCAGAGAAAATTTTTGTTGTTATCTACCAGGCACTGGGGAGCTATACCAACCCGATGACATTTGAAATTGAATTTTCTGCCTGGAAATTTGGACTACAGATATTTATTTATTTATTTATTTATTTAAATATAATTTATTGTCAAATTGGCTAACATACAGTGTATACAGTGTGCTCTTGGTTTTGGGGGTAGATTCCTGTGATTCATCACATACATACAACACCCAGTGCTCATCCCAACAAGTGCCCTCCTCAATGCCCATCACCCATTTTCCCCTCTCTCCCACCCCCCGTCATCAACCCTCAGTTTGTTCTCTGTACTCAGTTTGCCTCCTTCCCTCTGTGTTTGTAACTATTTTTTTCCCTTCCTTTCCCTGATGGTCTTCTGTTAAGTTTCTCAAGTTCCACATATGAGTGAAAACATGTGATATCTGTCTTTCACTGACTGACTTATTTCACTTAGCATAATACCCTCCAGTTCCATCCACCTTACTGCAAATGGCAGGATTTCATTCTTTCTCGTTGCCAAGTAGTATTCCATTGTATACATAAACCACATCTTCTTCATCCATTTGTCAGTTGATGGACATTTAGGCTCTTTCCATAATTGACTGTTGTTGAAAGTGCTGCTATAAATATTGGGGTACTTGTGCCCCTATGAATCAGCATTCCTGTATCCTTTGGATCAATTCCCAGTAGTGCTATTGCTGGTTCATGGGATAGTTCTATTTTTAACTTTTTGAGGAACCTCCACTCTATTTTCTGGAGCGTCTGCACCAGTTTGCATTCCCACCAACAGTGCAAGAGGGTTCCCGTTTCTCCACATCCTCACCAGCATCTGTTGTTTCCTGAGTTGTTAATTTTATCCACTCTGACTGGTGTGAAGTGGTGTCTCAATGTGGTTTTGATTTTTACTTCCCTGATGATGAGTGACGTTGAGCATCTTTTCATGTGTCTGTTGGCCATCTGGATGTCTTCTTTGGAAAAGTGTCTATTCATGTCTTCTGTCTATTTCTTCACTGGATTATTTATTTTTTAGGTGTTGAGGTTGTAAGTTGTTTATAGATGCTGGATACTAACCCTTTATTCAATATGTCACTTGCAAATATCTTTTTCCACCCCATCAGTTGCCTTTTAGTTTTGTTTTGCTGATTGTTTCTGTTGCAGTGCAGAACATCTTTATCTTTTTTAAAAATTTTTTTAAATGTTTATTTATTTCTGAGACAGAGAGAGACAGAGCATGAGTGGGGGAGGGACAGAGAGAGAGGGAGACACAGAATCTAAAGCAGGCTCCAGGCTCTGAGCTGTTAGCACAGAGCCTGACATAGGGCTCGAACTCACGGACCATGAGAACATGACCTGAGCCGAAGTCAGATGCTCAACCAACTGAGCCACCCAGGTGCCCCCAGAAGATTTTTATCTTGATGAGGTCCCAATAGTTCATTTTTGCTTTTAATTCCCTTGCCTTTGGAGATGTGTCAAGCAAGAAATTGCTGCGGCTGAAGTCAAAGAGGTTGTTGCCTGTTTTCTCCTGTAGGGTTTTGATGGTTTCTTGTCTCACATTTAGGTCTTTCATCCATTTTGAGTTTATTTTTGTGTACTAGTTTCATCCTTTCATGTTGCTGTCCAGTTCTCCCAGCACCATTCACTAAAGAAACTTTTTTTCATTGGATACTCTTTCCTGCTTTGTCAAAGATTAGTTGGCCATACATTTGTGGGTCCAATTCTGGGTTGTCTATTCTATTCCATTGGTCTATATGTCTGTTTTTGTGCCAATACCATACTGTCTTGATAATTACAGCTTTGTAGAAATAGATTCCACTTACAATTGCACCAAGAACCATAAAATACCTAGGAATAATCCTAACCAAAGATGTAAAAAATCTGTATGCTGAAAACTATAGAAGACTTACGAAGGAAATTGAAGAAGACACAAAGAAATGGAAAAACATTCCATTCTCATGGATTGGAAGAATGAATATTGTTAAAATGTCAATACTACCCAAAGCCATCTATACATTCAATGCAATCCCCATCAAAATTGCACCAGCATTCTTCTCAAAGCTAGAGCAAACAATCCTAAAATTCGTATGGAGCCACAAAAGACCCTGAATAGCCAAAGTAATGTTGAAAAAGAAAACCAAAGCCAGAGGTATCTCAATCCCAGACTCTAGCCTCTACTACAAAGCTGTAATCAGCAAGACAGTATGGTATTAGACTACAAATTTAAATAAATGGCTATGAATCTCAGGAGACAGTGCTTCTCTCTCTCCTCCCAAAATCAAGTGAAGAGTTACAAGTTTCCTTGCTTTTCCCTTCTGTATATTGGGTTTATTTTATTTAAATTTTTTTTTAAATTTTAGAGTAGTTGTATATTTACAGAGAAGTTTCAAAAATAATACAGAGAATTTTCATGTACCCTGTACCGAGTTGCCCCCATTAACATCTTATATTTGTATGATGGGTACATTTGTCAAAATTGATGAGTCAATATTGATAGATTATTATTAACTAAAGTCCATGCTTTATTCATATGTCTTCAGTTTTTACCTAATTTCCCCTTTCTGTCCCGGGTTCCCATCCAGAATATTGTATTATGTTTAGTCATCCTGTGTCCTTAAGCTCCTCTTGGCTGTGACAGTTTTTTAGACTTTCCTTTTTGATGACCTTAACTATTTTGAAGAGTACTGATCAGGTATTTTGTAGGATGTTCCTCAACTGGGATTTGTTTGATGTTTTTCTCATAGTTAGACTGGAGTTATGGGTTTGGAGGAGGAAGACCGCAAAATGGTCTTTTGCTCATTCTCTCGCTGAGGATCCAGCCCTCTGTGGTCTGACTTTCATGCCGTCTTCCTTTAGATTGCCCATCATGGGTGAGCCCTGGGCTGCATCTCTTGATTCTTAAATGCTTCAGCAGCCCCCAAGACAGAAGCTTCAAGTCCCCAGGGTGTGGCAGATATTCTGGCTTAGGCTCTTGCTTACCTCCTAGGATGTTGACTTTCCCACTGCTTTTGGCCTCTGAAGAATTCTTACTTTCCTACTAGTTCAGCCATTCACATAGACAGGTGTTATATAACACATCCGGCTTTTTACATTGTTTGCACTGCTGGAGGTGAAAGTTGAGAGAGGAGTGTCTGACCCTCACTGGAAATGCCTACCTCATCCCTCACCGCATCTCACTTTCCATTTATTCACTGAGTATGTACTGAGCACCTATTAGGGGTGCAGCATTTTTTAGGCACCCAACAACAATTGCTGTTCAGTCTCTGTTTGCACGCAGCTTACAGTCTCGTGTGGAAACAGCAGGTGCTGGAGTGGCGCATGGAGAAGCCAAGAAGACGATGTGAGGGGAGCACAGGGAGGGAGGCAGAGGGTCCTGAGAGAGGATACAAGAGCAGTAAGAAGGGAGCAGACTCACGAAGCCATGCTGGCCAGGCTGAAAATGTTAATTTCATGCTAAGAGCACTGGGAAACCACTAAAGGTATTTAGGTCCTAAAGTGTGAATGTTCCAAGGGGCTTGTTAGGACTCTCCTTCTTCCAACCAGCAAGCATCAGCTTAGCTTGGAGGTAACACACCGTGAAAGTGGGGGTCTCCCACATCCCACCTGCCAGCTTCACGACATAGGAGACGAGGCTCCCAAGCAGCAGCCTCCCACCGCCAAACACGACTCACCCACCTTCTGCCTTCTCCATGTGAGCACTCCAGCTCCGCCCACCAACCACCCCACCCGTCCATCAGAGCAAGCCTGGGTTTCTCAACCTCTAGAGCCCTGCCTGTCTAATGTGGCATTTGCACTGAACTGCATTCGCACCCTGGTTCTGCCATGTTTGGGCTTGAGCAAACCTCTTTGAGCTTCGGTTGCCTATTAGAAACCAGATATTAATAGCACCATACAGGCTAGCCCTGAATGTCACATGAATAAACACATATGGAGAACGTGGTGCAGAATAGATGCTCAATCTATGCCGCCTTGCTTTCCTTCCTCGGGGCTCGGAGCCTCTTGGGCTTCACCGATGCATCTGCCGTCTGAGTCTCCCTTTTCTTACAGACCTGACCGGCAGTGGGGGCCGAGGGACTGCGGGCTCTCAGAAAAGGAAGGAAACAGCCAGCCGCTCTGTTATCTCTCCTTCTTCCTCCAGGAGGTCTGCCAGGGTGGGGGCACGTGAAGTGGAACATTGTGCCCCCACCTCTCCCCTCTAGTTCCCGTGCCCAGATTTCTATGTTCTCTTCTTTCGTGGGATCAGAAAGTAATCTAGATGACTATTTAATCTTGAGGACTAACTGGAAAGGTTTAATCCGCTACCCCTCCCAAGGGCACTTTCATTGAATGGAGCAAACCATCCTAAGGTTAAGTAAACACTAGTGTGGGCTCTGAAAGCTGTATGCTGGAAGGGCACTTGGGAGCAAGAGGGGACAGAGGGCCGACTTCCTACTCCTTGAAAGGGGGTTACTGGGGGTTCTGTCTCCTCTTCTTCAGGCATATTTCCAGCCTCACGGAAGCCCTGAGAACATGCCTCCCAGGCTCCTGCCCCAGGGAGCATGGCTGATGGGGTCCCAGCCACTGCCCTCTGAAATCTACAACGATCTTTGCATCCAGGCATGTCTCCCCCCCCTCCCCCCCCCGGGTTGTCCCCATCCAGTGGCTGAGCCCAGCAGAGACAGTGAGGTAGACCTGTTCCTGGGGGACAGATGACTCCTCTTCAGCCAGCTTTGGCTCAAGGACTCCTCTGTGGCTTTGCCAAACCAACCAGACCACTTGGCAGTCCACTCCCCCGTCCCCACCCAGCCTCCTTCTCCCTCACTGGGGTCATATTTGCATCACCATCTGACAGCAATCCCTGCCTCCCCAACTCACCCCCATCACCACTTTCTTTCACGTGGACATTTTCCCTAACAAAATCCTTGCCTTTAATCTTGGGGGATGCAGACTAACACCCCCTCCCCTATGTCCCTTTGCCAGCAACACCCTGTTAATGCTATGTCTAAACACACCCATCTTTAAATGTACTTTGGCCTCACTCTCCAGTACTGGGCTGGTGAAGGCTGACCAGGTAAGCTAGGAGGTGACATCTTCTAGAGTCTTTGAGGTGGGGGGGGGGGGTTTCAGCAAAAAAACAAAGTAGAAAGATGTTTCTCCAGCATGTCCCGACCTCACCTGCCTTTGATAAATGACATTACAGCAGTTTAGAAATTCCTACGGCACACAACTCTCTAAAAGCCCAGAGAAAAACACAACCAAACATATTTTGACCTACATTACCTTAAGATGTGATATGAAGTATGATAGGAAGTAAAATAATTCAATGAGTGTGTGTGTGTGTGTGTGTGTGTGAGAAACCTATCATAAATGTAAGTTGATCACGCATTGTCTGAGAATAATTCCATGCTCCCGGTTGTGAGTCCCTCAGGGGCCTCCTGCTGTGGTCCTTTCAGAGAGAACCAAAAGGCTGAGTCTTTTGGTGTGGGGCAAGCTCTTCCAGGAAGGAAGGCAGAGATGATCTTGGGGGTTTGACTCTGGACACAGAGCTGGCAGCCCCAGCCACCGTCCCTCTGACTCCTGTGTGGTGTGGAGCAGCCTGCAGAAGTATGAGACCTGGCTCAAAGCCATCTCCTCCTGAGTTCCCTGATCCTCCGGCTCGAAGTGCCCCAGGCTGCCCCAGCTCACCACCTGCGTCTAGTACACAAGGGCCAGCCTCTTCTTGGTGCCGTGGTGCTTGATGTCTGTTTTTCTCCAACATGCAGCTCTCAGATCCTTGGGAGCCAAAGTCACCACTCAAGGCTCAGCACCATGAATCTTTTGGAGCAGCTCACAGCAGAGAAGCAGTCAGGTGGGCAAGCCAAAACCCAGCACATCGCAAAATCTCCTCCAATACATCTCCGGATTGGCACCTGCTACCATTGACCCTCCTTCTGCATTTCAGAAACCTAGAGGAAAGTTGACTATCATGAATGAGAATGTTACTTGGTCTCGTGAACTGGATTTTTTTTTTCCTTCTAGCTTTGTGCTCTAATTAATTGTCTGATGAATCCTTAGATGGGGATGACATTCAGACCCGTTTAGACTAATGAATTGCTTGCAAATGATAGAGTGGCGTCTGGTTTAATGAGTGGATCCTAGCCTAAGAGACTCTTAGGATGGACGTTTGATTCTCCAGCAGGGAGAGAGATGCTGACAGCCTTCTCTTTCTGTTTTCGCTTTTGCTCCTAGAGGCTTCTTGGCCCCATGCCGAAGCTCAGGGATAAAGCCAGGCATCGGGTCATTGCTGTAAAAGTCTGCCCTCCAGTTAGCACCCCTGCACTTAGGACTAGAGGGATCATGCACTCCCTCTCTCTACTGCAGAACCTGTACATACAGATGGGCGACATACTGTCTGTGCTTCTAAATGTTGAGATTCCATCAAGAACTTAAGTGCAAAAGCCTATCCCTCCTTTATGAAATAGGGCTGCTCTATAAAGTTACATATAAATCTGATTGTGTTGAGGGGGAGAGACGGGCAAATTCAGTCAAATTGTATTTTAAGTGTATTAGAGGCTCTGAGCATTTGGGAGGACCCAAGAGGGATGCTTAGAAGAGAGGAATCTTAGAGGAAATAACCAACCCTGAAAATTCTGCTTGATTCATTTGTTCATTCATTCAGCCACAAAATAAACCTTGGGTAGTCACCAACTAAGCGCTCGACATTATGCCAGTGACTAGTGACACAAAGATAAAAATAAGCCACCCGCTGGGTTTTCTCGAGGCAGGGAATGTGCTCAGGATACAGTGAAGCCTGAGTCCCAGAACACCTGCATTTATACCAGGCACAGGCATCCATCAGGATAGACCAAGGCGCTACCCTTGAGCTGGATGAGCCGGTTCCCGGCCCAGGATGCACACACCACCGAGTCCTGGAACTATGCCTGCTCCCGAGGTCCGACCGAGCCATATCCCTCTCCTTCTGCTGGCATCACCTTGCCATTAGGACAACAATGACATAAAAAACACACAGAGAAGGAGTATTAGGGTGGCTTTGATGGAAGAGAGGAGACCACTGTGCAGTATTGAGTGGAAAGTTATTCCAAGCACAGGGGGTGGGAAGAGCTTGCCTTCTTTTTCAAAGGCACAGTCTTTTCTTTCATCCCCAGAAGAGGCTTGTCTCTGTCTTCCTCACCTGCTCCCTCTCTCTCCACTTCTTCCTGCCTCTTCCAACCTGTGGCTCCAGGAAAATCAAGTGTCTCTAAGGTCAATTGTCCGTGGCCGTGGAGAAAGCACATGAAAGTGACGCTCTCTCTGAATTACAGCTGGCGCAGGGGCAGGAGGCGGCTTTCCGTGTGTCGGCCTCACGGCGCACAAGAGATGGCTTGTGTTAAGCTGTAACAACAGTGCTCCACACCACCAGGCAGCAAATGGATTTCGGTTCCGCTTTAATTTCTAATGACCAGCCATGCCTATGCCACATCCATCAGCAGGAGACGATTTGGCTGCATTAACAGCCGGGCTTAATGGGTGCCTCCCTGCTTACCACACCTCGGCCTGATTAAATTGTTATATAAAGAGAGATGTTTTTGCAATAAATATCTGTCAGGGATTTCAATCAGGTTCCAGGGCCCCCATTGCTGAGTCATGGTTCTTTTCTTTTCAGTTGATGAAGCTTTTGGGGGCCCTGGCAGGGGTGGGCTTTGGGGAGAACAACAGATCCGTTTCAGGAGCACCCAGGGGAGGGAAGAATAGAAATGTAAACACCAGCCATTGGGTGGGGACTTTCCAGGCTTAGCTGGGAGTCTGGGAACAAATCAGAGGTCCTAGATCTCTCCAGGCCTTATTCCAGGTCTGTGAGTGAGGTTCCCTCTCGGTGCTGGGAAAGGATACAAAAAGTAGAAGCCGTGGTGGGAACCCTGCTTGGCCTGTTGTGTGTCCTCTCCAGCCTTGTCCCTCACTGGCCAAGCCAGATGTGGGGTATCCAGAAAGGAAGCAAGAGGCCCAGCATAAGGGAGCATGGTGCTGTGTGTTTACAGGATCTCAAGAGCCCCGTAGGCATGTGGTCAGTGTTTACCACATGCCAGTCCCTCTACCAAGTACTTAATCCTCACAAGGTCCCAACGAGGTTGGCATTATGATCTCCATTTTACAGATGTGCAAAGGGAGGCAATGAGAGGGTGAAATGAGCTGCCTGGTCCGCATTTGCCCCCAGCAGCCTGCTCCGGAGCCATGGCCTGGCACCCCACCTGACACCGCCCAGCTTCCTAGAATCATCTGCCACTCCAGCGAGTGCTGAGAATATTATGGGGTCTTGGACACCGCAGATAATTAGGTGTGGTTTCTGCCTCAGAGGCATTGGCAATACAGTTGGGGGCCAGAAAAACACACCTGCCAAATGGCTCAAAAACAATCAAAAAGAATAACCTTAATAGTCAAGCAAACAAACCAAGAAAAGAAACGAGACATATATAAGCACCTCTGATCTTAGAAAGCAAAAGGCATGTTCCTCTCTAGCCCTGGAGCTTAATCATCAGGTGTCAGAAGCCTGTGGTTAGCACGGTGACAGAAGAAGGGGGTTTGCACCGACTCTGTAATCATAATGATTGTGCAGGTAATCCAGGGTGGCTTCCTGGGTGTGGTGTCTTGTCAAGCCCTAAGACACTGTTGGATATGGATGGGATATGGATAGGAAAGGCGAGGACAAGCTCACTGTTAACTCTGTCCAGCTTCTCCCAGGAGCCAAGGGGAAACCATGGAGCAGACCCACCGAGGGGCGGTCGTCCACACCCGGCCTGTTGGGGGCCCCACTGACTGTGTTGGCAACAAGGCTCTGGGAGGAGGGGAAGGCATCCCACCTCACTGCTCACTGGCTGTGACAGGATGTCTGGTTGATGCATGTTATGTTCTGGACACATAAAATAGAAGCTGAGCATTTTGACTCTGTGAAATGTTCTATGCCTTCAGAGGGGGAGAGGAAGAAATGAATAAACTTTCCAAGAAACCAATTAACCCACAGACAGTTCATACTGTCGTCCTAATCCAGAAGGAAAGCAACATTGGACACACAGTGCAGAGATAGCCCATCAGGACACAAAGTAGACCAGCTTAATCATCTTTCTCCGGCAGATAATGAAGCTGTGTCATTTTATTTTGTTTTATATCATGTTTGGTTTCCCAGGCCCAGTGAGTAAAAGGCTGGCATGTTGCCAGAGAGAGAATGAGCTGGGAGAGAACTTTCTCCGGAAGCACAGAGGTGTCTTTTCACCACACCTGGCCTTCATCATCATGGTATAAAAAGTCTGTGGCAAGAAATTTGTTGCGGGAAAGGAGGATAGGAGTGGGCTTACACAGTCTTCAAGGGGAACCTCAGGCTGAAGAGCAGCCCATGGCCTTGCTACCAGTCGGCAAGGAAGGAAGTGACTTGCTTTCTTGCTGAATCACAACCTCACTGGACACGGGGGCCCCTCGGATGCCCTGACTCAACAGTGGAAGCCATTGTGCACTCTGGGAGTTGGTCTCCTCCTGCTAGGGGAAGGCAACTGGCCCTGTCTGTCCTCCAGTAGGGGCCTCTGAGGCCCAAAGCTTGGGGACAGGCCCCACTATATTCTCATTTTCTGGGCCCTTGAGCTGCACGGCCTCAGGCAGCCACCGTCCACCTGGTCTGCTTCAAACCTTGCTGCGGAGTCCTGCTAGGTATTCCCTGCCCTCCAGGCCTGTTGTCACATCATAGCACCTCTGCAACCCCATAGCTCTGAGCCTCGGTTTTGTTACTAGAAAAGGGGGACATATAAATCTCTCAGGGTGCTGGGAAGATTCCATGAGATAAGGAGATCTCTGTGCTATGCGGCCAGTGCTCCAAAGCGGCGGGGTGTTTAGGTAATGACCGTGATCACGACCAGCGGCACCTGCCTCCCAACTAGATCCCCCACCTGAGGACTCCCTGATGCCAATGCCAGGCTGACTTCCAACCCCCCACTTTGTCCTTGTGCTTAAGGGGCCACGGCCTCTCCTGAATGCCTGTGAGGTCAAGTCCAAGCTGCCAGCCTGGCTCCTTCCACAGCCCCACCTACCTCGCCTCCTCTCTGACAGCCACACGGCCGAGGCTGTTGCACGTACAGCCAGCTTGTTTACTGTTCTCTCACACCAACCTCTTCTGCGAGTTAAAAAAGGAAAGCAATTAATGCAGTGGGCACTCGATTTGTATTGAATACATGGATAACGATAATGGAAAACATAGGTAACATTTGTCCTGGACTTTACATTTAATAGAATCTCTGCATACATATGTATGTATGTAGATACGTATAGACACAGGTATGTACACAAGATATCTCACCCAGTTGAAAGGACGGGTTCAAGTTAATGTTTACGGAGCATCTGTCGGGTGCCGGTTACTGTACCAGAGCAGGATAGGAATCTAAAATAGGAGGACATCAGGCTTCATGGCAGGCCCAGATGTTTTGGGGTCAGCACTTCTTCCCGGCACCTCCCATCATTTCCCATGCGTGAAACCATCCAGCGGTCCCGTGGGTTTGGCCGGCCCTGTTTGCTCACACAAAACACGGATGTCAAGACACACGTGGTTGCACATGGAGGCCCAAGTGCACAGAGTTAATGTGGCATAAACTACTCCACAGAGGTGTGTGGGTTCTGTGTGGCCTGTCCTATCGGACTGGATTACAGCCCCTTGGAACTTCCCATCTATTACCCTTCACAGGCCAGCAGGCCGTTTGCAGTGAAACACACAGCTGCTTTCCGTTTGCCCTGATTCCTTGGCCCTTGTCCCCATTGCGGCCACCAGGCCATGCTCTTCTCAGTTCAGACCCCCTCCCTTTGTCTTCCTTTCTAATCTCTCCCCACGTCCCTGGCCCTTTCATCCTGTCATCTCCAGTGGTCAGGGTCAGGATGAGCTAGGCTGGGCATGCACAGCCTCTGTTTCCCCCTGGCAATGCTGGTCAAGGATGGTAGCTGTCAGGTACCCGGGGAAGAATTTGCCCAGCAGTTCATGGGGCATCCATCCTTGGGCAATTTGGGAAGAGGGGGCAAGAACGAAGCAGGGTGGACTGACCCTTAATACAACACTCCTCTACTCCTAGTGACTCACCAGTGCGAGGCCTGGGGGAGGAGAGGCTGTAACTCTAGCGATTGTGCCGGGGTGTGGGCAGAGGGGTTCCACGGCTGTGCCGTGGTGATAGACCTCCACCACAGGCAGCCAAGGGTCGAGACTGCTGCATCAGAGCAAGCTGGAGAGCAGAGAGGCCTGGCAGGGAGCCAGGTGGACTCGAGGGTGAACGTGGGCCCGTCCCTTAACCTCTCTGAGCTTCTGTAAAGTTAAAGTCATTACTTCCCAAGGCTGCCGTGAGCAAATGCATGTGAAAGACGGGAGCTCAGTACCTGGCCCCCAGCAGCTGCTCAAAAATGTTTGTTTACACTTTCTATAATCTTTTCCCTGACCACAACATGAAGTTGTTAGGAGGATCAAAAGAAGTGTTTTGTCAAAAATAAGGTAAAAACAGAGAAGGAGACAAACCATAAGAGACTCTTAAATACAGAGAACAAACTGAGGGTTGCTGGCGGGGTGTTGGGTGGGGGATGGGCTAAGCGGGCAAGGGGCATTAAGGAGGATGCTTGTTGGGATGAGCATTGGGTGTTGTATGTAAGTGATAAATCACTAAATTCGATTCCTGAAATCATTATTACCCTATATGTCAACTAACTTGGATGTAAATTAAAAAAATAAGTAATACAGTTACATTATAAAAAAAAAAAAGAAGTGCTTTGTAAACTGCAAAGTGTATATAACTGACAGGAACTTCTATGTCAGGACAGGGGTCTGCAAACTTTTTCTGCGAAGAAACAGGTGGTAAATTACGTTAGGCTTTGTGAGCCATACAGTCTCTGGCAAAACTACTCAGTTCTGCCAGTGTAGCAGGAAAGCAGCTACAGACAATAGGTGAGTGAATGGCAATGACTATCCACCAATAAAACTTTATTGACAAAGCAGGCAGCAAGCCTGCCTTAGCTCGTGGACCAATTCACCAACGCTGTGTTAGGAAATGGGGTGGGGATAGGGCTCCCTCGGGCTGAGTGACCGAGGCCTGCTCTGCAGCTCTCTCTAGAGCTCCATGGGGAGTGTTTGATGTGGATCCACTGGGAACCCCAATCCACAGGAGCCCCACCTCCCAGCAGGAAGCTTAAAAGGAACACGAGAATTACCTTCCACTCACCCTGCTGGCCTCTTATGAATCTGCAGGGCTGGGCCTGGGAGGGACTCTACAGGAGTCAAGGGTCACTCCCATGCTCAGCAGGAGCCATCTGGAGCACGAAGTGCACAGTCAAATGCCCAGAAACAAAATAGACGATAAAAATGAGAGACGGATGTGGGTACAACCCAGTCTACCTGCGATTTTCGCACTTTTGGTTCAGGATTGGAACACATGTGTTTCTCTGCTATGAGAAAACAGCAGAGCAAGCATGGTAATAAGTGGCAACTGATACTCAAGGTCAAACAGCAACAGGGAATGGCGGAGACTGGTGACCAGATAGGTAATGCCCCATGTACAAGGCTATGGGGAGCTGCTACCTCCCACTGGATGTTGCCACGTGGGAACTGGAGACCAGTGTGAAAAGATCCCCCATCTTCCAGCACAAGCTGTGAATACAGATTTCCTGGCAAAATCTTCTGAGTTTGAGTATTGGATCCATTAAAATAAACAAAGAAAACAGATCTCGAACAACTAAGAAGATAATTTTGCACTTGTAAGTAAGAAACAAAACCTTCGAGTCCTGCTCTAGAGAATGCAGGACTGTGCAAGGAAAGGTTTCTGGGGGAGAAGCCCAGGAACGTTCTATATTCGGGTTTCTCAGCCTCAGCATAATTGACATTTTGAGCCAGAGAATTCTCTGTTGTGGGGACTTTTCCTGTGCATTGTGGGATGTTTAGCTGTATCCCAGGCCTCTACCCACTAAGGCCAGTAGCATTTCCCCTCCCCAAGTAGTAACAACCCAAAGTGTGTCCAGTCATTGTCTAACATCCCCTGGAGGCAAAATCACCTGGATTGAGAAGCACTGAGTTAACCCCTCCAGAGACAGAGAGATCAGACCAGGAAAGGGACAGCGGTGAGTTACAAGCCTGCCAAGTCGTAGGGCTTCAGCAGCGATTAGTGGGCAAATGTTTCTAAATTAGCAAATTTTAATTTAGACCTAAATCTCCATTATTGCCTGAGGCTCAGGGAAAATTGGTGACCGTTTAAAATTATTAATTGGAACCTGCTGCAAATCAGTGGAGGGTGAAAAGCAGAAAAGGTCCAGAATGAGATGGGCTGGAGCAATGGGGGGCAGAGG
Source organism: Acinonyx jubatus (assembly GCF_027475565.1). NCBI lineage: Eukaryota > Metazoa > Chordata > Mammalia > Carnivora > Felidae > Acinonyx > Acinonyx jubatus. Next base: position 94,169,495 of record NC_069381.1, on the reverse strand, counting down.
GGCAGGGAAGGTGGGGCAGTGGCTGGCGACTGAGTGACGAAGGAGCCACGGCTGGCTGGGAACAGGGAGTCCTGCCAGGGGAATCCAGAGACTGTCCTGTGGGAGCCGCAGAAGTAGGGATCCTGAAGACAGTCAAGTGTTCAGGCTTAGAAGGCCTGGAGCCAGAGCCCAACAAGTCCCGTGAGGAGCGTGACCCGGCAGGGACAGACGCAGGTAGAAGAAATTCCTGAAAATAAGGAGGAAGGATTCCTAAGGCAACGGGCATTTCCTGAAGTATTCACACACCTTGGTGCTGTGCTTTACAAAAACCCCTCCAGTTGGTGAATCGATTCCTTCTCATTAAGACTCAGAAAACCACAATAGATGCAGATGGTCTTCAGACCCAATAGTGTAAAGGTTTAAGGTCTGCAGGGTTAAGGTCTGACCACAGGTGCTGGAGGCCTGGAAATGCGGAGGAAGGGGTACAGGGATTTGAGGGACAGATGTGCTGATGGTTGGAGGGGCAGGCCTGGGGGTGGTGGCACAGGACAGTGAGAAAGAGGAAGGGGCTGAGGAGGTTTCCTCCGGAACAGAAGGCGAGCTCTGAGGAAAGTCGGTGGTCAGAGGCCCGCGGGCGCTGAGAGGCTCCAGAGGGAGGAGGGGGAAGGGCTGGAGGAGGACAGCTCCGTCTCACGCCTCCTCCGAGTTTGGATCTAAGTGAAGCCCTAGTAAAGCGGGGTTTCTCTTTTTGAGTTTCTTGCATGGACGCTTGAGGTCAAAAGAATACAGCTTGGTTTGCCACGCTAGAAAAGTCCCTGAGGCCCTGGCTGCTGGCCTCCAAGGGCCTCCCAGGGAGGGGAGCCGAGGAATGTTCTGAGCCCTGGCCATGTTTCTGGGACCTCAGCAGCCAGAGCTGGCCATAGTAGGGAAATGAAAACCTACATTCCAGCCCTCTAAGCAGGCAGGGCAGTGATCAGCAGTGTCATTTCATGGATAAAAATACTGAGACACAGAGAAGTAGTGACTCACCCAAGGCCATCCAACCAGGAAGCCTCAGGCCTGGATAGTTGCCCAAGAATCCCGACTCCTCTTCCAGGATCCTGTGCAAATTCCATGTGCCTTGTTTTAAGGGACTAGAGCCTGTGGATGCAGAGTTAACGTGACGAGTGGAGCCTGAACCCAAGGTAGTCTGTGGGGAGCAGTTGGACTGTGTCGGGGGCCCCGTGGTCTGCCTGGGACCCTTCAGCAAGAGGACGTGAACGGTGCTGTGAACCTCAGACAAGCCCGAATCGACTGTCCGCCCAGCCCAGCCTCCCCACGTGCATGCTGACCTTATTTCCCTTTGACAAGGCACGCATGGTCTTCAATAATGCAGGCCCCCACCTAACACAGAAGAGGCCTGTCACCCAAAAATAACTTGAAAAGCACACAGAGGGAAGCAGATAAGCATTCACAATCATTTATTTATAGCGCGGAGCACAAAGCTGTCAAAGAGACTATAGGCAAGCGACAGCCACAGCAACCCTTGAGGGGCAGCTGGGCACCTCTCCCACCCCACCGAGCTGCCTCAGAAATGTGCCTTCTGGATCTGGCCCTGCCAAGTGGGTGTGCAGAGAATTAGAAGACAGGGTGAGGTACAGGGTAAGGAGGGGAGAGAAGGAGCAAATGCCATGACCTCTGTTGAGTATTAGATCGGAGAGCTTCAACAGGAGCGTTTTGAGGTCCCTATCACTGGAAGGGTTTATGCAGAGGCTGGGGCCTCCTCAAGACTGTTTGGTAGAACTCCTGCTTGGGCTGGGAGATTGGGTGGATCAGTGCTTTCTGACTCTGGCTGTAGCCGAGCAAGGGAAATGTTTGCTGTCATTTCTGCTGAGGGGAGAAACACCTGTGGCTTGGGTCCTGTCTCTGCCCACTCTTTCCTCCTTAGCTGCAGCCCTTGGGTCCATGGCATAGAAGTCATTCTCCACTCTGGATTGGACACTGTGCACTGGACAACCTCTAAATCCCCTTCCAACTCTCAGTCTGGGTTCCGGAATATTCCGGAGAGCCTAGCGCTATACTCTTTAGAAAAGAAACATCAAACACTCATGCTGCATAAACAATTCTTTCAAAGGAACAAAAGGGCTGAGAAGTCAGAGAATTTCAGACTCGTATAACAAAATTATTATTCAGAAATTTCAATGATGAAGGTGCCGTTGGAACTCTAAGTGTGTGTTTTGTTAACTGAAAACCCAAAAGAATACACTGGTTGATCAAAACCGACAACACCAAAGTTAAACGTCACCGAATCCGGAAGAGCACGCGGAATCAGACCCAAATCAGCAAAATTCTATCTAGACCATCAAAGTGAATGGCAGCCTAGTTCCCGACCACAGACGGTCAGCAAACGCTTGCAAGGCCGGGAGACCAGCCAATGAGTGCGGCAGAACATCTATGGGATTCTCCAGTACTCACCACCGATTCCTTCCCTCACTCGAGATGATTGCTCCGGATGGCACTCAAGGTAGACCCAACAGTGGTGTGTGAAGGCAAGTGCAATTGCTAACTGGTCAGTCATGTTACATGTGAGGAGCAGCTCTGTACGTTTATGCCGTGGCCTGCCTGCCAGCAAATCAAAGACTCCCTGTGTGGCTTGCAATGTGTCAAGGGAGACCACAGGAGTACATGACAGAGCCCTTGTCTCAGGGAGCTGAAATGGCCTTGGGGAAAAATGACGATTAGGTTTACTCTTTTTTTTTCCCGCATTAAGAAAAACTAATTTGTTTTGAGATCATTTCAAACTTCCTGCCAAGTTTTAAGCACACCGCAAAGAATTCTTGTTTCATGTCCCTTCACCCAGATTCCCTCCTTGCTAATATTTCAGTGCATTTTCCCCTTTTATGTGTGTGTATGCTGATTTATTTATCTGTGTTTATGTATACCCATTCTTACTAAGTCTTTTTCAGAACCGTTTGAAACTGAACTGCAGACACGACGTTGTATTGCTCGCAAATACCCCAGTGTGTATTTCCCCCAAACGAGGACATTCTCCGCATAACCACCCTACAACCCTGCAAATCAGAAAGTCTGCATGGATACAATATCATCACCCAATCCACAAACTCCATTCAGATGCCACCAGGTGTCCAGACAACATCTCTTTCCTCTCTGGTCAAGGTTGCCAACAAGAACCGGGCACTGCATTTGCTTGTCGGGTCTCTGGAGTATTCTATATCTGCCACAGTTCCTCCGTCTTCCCGGCTTGCGCGTCCTAGACCGTCTGAAAGAATACAGGCTTTATATTCTCTCGGATGTCGCTCAACCTAAGCGGTCTCGCGTTTCTTCTCGGCAGAGCCGGATCGGGCTCTCCTAGCAGGAATACCGCGGAAGTGATTCCCCACTCCTATCAACGCATTACACCACTTGGCGTCCATCTGTCTCGACACTGGTGGACTCTCTGATCACGTCGCCAACTTCTCCGTCTTAAAGTCACCATTTTCCCCTTTGAAATCTAGCAGTAATATGTATGATGCCCATATCCTGATCCTCATCTAACCCCTGCCCACCAGCCTGAGCCTCCATTGCTGACACCAGTCTGAATCAAACACCGCTGTGATGGTTGCCAAATGGCAATTTTCTATTTCCACGATCCCACCCTCACTGATTCTGCATCACGCTTTAGGGAGGAGCTTTTCCTGTACAGTCACTCTGGAAAACGGTATGGAGTTTCCTCGAAAAGTTAAAAATAGCACTACCCTAGGACCCAGCAATTCCACTGTTGGGTATTTACCCAAAGGATACAAAACTACAGATTCAAAGAGGTACATGCACCTCGGGGTTTATAGCAGCATTATCAACAATAGCCAATCTATGGAAAGAGCCCAAATGTCTGTCGATTGATGAATGGATAAAGAAGGTGTGGTACACATACGATGGAATATTACTCAGCCATCAAAAAGAATGAAATCTTGCTGTTTGTAATGACATGGATGGAACTAGAGAGCATAATGCTAAGTGAAATAAGTCAGTCAGAGAAGTACGCATACCATATGATTTCACTCATATGTGGAATTTAAGAAACCAAACAGATGAATATAGAAGAAGGAAAAAAAGAGAGAGGGAAGCAAACCATAAGAGACTCTTAACTATAGGGCCACTGGGGTGGCTCAGTCAATTAAGTGGCTGACTCTTGGTTTCGGCTCAGGTTCACAGTTCATGGGATCCAGCCTTACATTGGGCTGACAACATGGAGCCTGCTTGGGATTCTTTCTCTCCCTCTCCCTCTTCTCCTCCCCTGCTCACACACACACACACACACACACTCTCTCTCTCTCTCTCTCTCTCTCTCTCTCTCTGTCTCAATAAATAAACTTTAAAAAAAGAGAGAGACTTTTAACTATAGAGAACAACTAGGGTTGATGGAGGGAGGGAGGAGGGGATGGCCTGAATGGGTGATGGGCGTCAAGGAGGGCACTATCATGATGAACAGTGGGTGTTATGTAAGTGATGGATCACTAAATTCTACTCCTGAAACCAATATTACACTGCATGTTAGCTAAATAAAATATAAATAAAGTATTTTTAAAAAGAAAAAGAAGTGCTTTTCCTTCCCTCATATTTATCTGTTGATTCATTGATTATTTATTTATTTATATCAGTATGGACTTATGGATTCTTATTTTGCTCAGTGGATTGTATCTCTTATCATCATTATTGTTTCGATGCTAAATCTGGCCTAGATTTAGCCAGTGAGAACGCCTTCAAGGTTGAACATATACAAACACCTGTAATACCATCACCATAATCAAGGAATGGACATATCCAAACCTCCCAGAGTTTCCTTGTGTCCCTGTGTGTGTGTGTGTGTGTGTGTGTGTGTGTGTGCCTGTGCACGAGGAGCACTTAATTTAATGTGAGACCTATCCTTTTAACAAATCTTGAAGTGCATGTGACCATATAGTCACCTACAGTCACCATGTTGTACAGCAGATTTCTAGAACTTCTTCATTTAGCACCACTGGAACTGTCTACCCAGTGAGAGCATCTCCTCATTTTCACCCCCACTCCAACCCTTGGCAACCACTGTCATATTCTCTGCTTCTGAGTTTTACTATTTTAGGTACCTCGTGTAAGTGAAATCATGCAATGTTTGTTCTTCTGTGACCAGCTTATTTCACTTAGCATAATGTCTTCCAGGTGTATGCATGTTGTTGCAAAAGGCAGGATTTCCTTCTTTTTAAAGGCTGAATGGCATTCCATTGCATGTGTATACCACATTTTCTTTATCCATTTATCTGTCAGTGGATGCTTGGGTTGTTTCCATATCTTGGCCATTGTGAATAATGCTGCAATGAACACAGGAGTGCAGCCATCTCAAAGAGATCAGCGGATTTCAATTCTCAATATATATACCCAGAAGTGGGTGTATATATATACCCAGAAGTGGGATTGCTGGATCATATGGTAGCTCCATTTTTAATTTCTTGCAGAATCTCCATACTGTTTTCCATGGCTGCTATACTATTTTTCATTCTCATCAACAATATACAAGTGTTCTGATTTCTCTACACCTCATCAACATTGGCATCTTTTTTTTTTAATATTAGCTACCTAACAGGAGTGAGATGATACCTCATTGTAGTTTTGATTTGCATTTCCTTGATAATTGATGATATTGAGTATCTTTTCCCTATACTTGTTGCATTTATATGTCTTCTTTGGAGAAATGTTAATTAAAGTCCTTTGCCCACTTTTTAATTGGGTTATTTGTGGTGGTGTTGTTCTTATTGTTTGCTATTGAGTTGTAGGAGCTCCTTGTATATTTTAGAAATTAACCCATTATCAGATATATGGTTTGCAAATATTTTCTCCCATTCTGTAGGTTGCCTTTTTGTTTTGTTAGTCGTTTGCTTTGTTGTAGAGGCTTTTAAGTGTGATGTAATACATTTGTCTATTTTTGTTTTTGTTATCTACACTTTTGGTATAAACCTAGTAATGATAATAAGCATTTATATAGCCGTTACAGCGTCCAGGCACTATAATAAGCTCCTTGCTATGTTAAATCATTTGATTATTGCAAATTTATGAAGTGGATACTGTTATTATTTCTGTAAAAGGGTAAAATAATTTCCAAACTGTGGTGGATTAAAGATGGCTACAAATTCACTGCGACTCACCCCAAGGAAAGCTGGGGCCTATTCCCCCACACTTACACCTGTGAACGCCTCTAGCCAGTAGAATGAGATGCAATGGTAATACCTGAGTTTAGGCTTTAAGAGATCTGGGGCTTTCACTTTGGACCACTTGGAGCCTTCTCCCATGAAGCCAGCTGCCATGTTAGAATTCCAACCTCCTTGGGGCGCCTGGGTGGCTCAGTCAGTTGAGCATCCGACTTCAGCTCAGGTCACGATCTCGCGGTCCGTGAGTTCGAGCCCCGTGTCAGGCTCTGGGCTGATGGCTCAGAGCCTGGAGCCTGCTTCCGATTCTGTGTCTCCCTCTCTCTCTGCCCCTCCCCCGTTCATGCTCTGTCTCTCTCTGTCTCAAAAATGAATACATGTTAAAAAAAATTAAAAAAAAAAAAAAGAATTCCAACCTCCTAGAGACCACCATGCTGTGAGGAAGCTAAAACTCACCACCTGTAGAGAGAGATACCACTGGAGGAGCACTGAGGAGCCAGACATATGAATAAAGCTCTCTAGGACATTCTGACCCAGCCTAGCCACTGTCCCACTTCTGGGACATAGTAACTACCAAGCTGAGCCTTACCCAAATACCGACTCATTGAATTATCAGCAAATAAAATAGTTGTTATTTGATGTTATTAAGTTTTAGGGTACGTTTCTATATGGCAAAAGATAGCCAGACAGCCAGGAAGTAACTGAGCTGGGACTTGAACCTAGTATGTCTGGTTTCACAATCCATGATATTAACTACCACACTGTACTACCCCTTTAATGTATGTGGTACATATAATAAACACAATTGAGTGATTATACTGCAACATCTAAAAAATCTTTCCTCAGAGTAACATTGACACATATCTGGCCAAATAAATTTGTATTCTCATCTAGCAGACACATTTGGAACAAGTTTACCCACCAGTGTGCGCCCAAATCCATATAACCTCACCACTGAAACCATAAAGTATATAATTATAGCTTATCATTCACATCCAGTGAGAAGTGGTTAGTGTATTCATTTTCTATTGATCATGACAAATTAACGTTTATTCATTTTTGAGAGACAGAGAGAGACAGAGCGTGAGCAGTGGAGGGACAGAGAGAGGGGGAGACGCAGGATCTGAAGCAGGTTCCAGGCTCTGAGCCGTCAGCACAGAGCCCAATGTGGGGCTTGAACGGCGAGATCATGACCTGAGCCCAAGTCGGCCACTCGACCAACTGAGCCACCCCGGCACCCCGATCATGACAAATGATATCACAAACTGGTATGTACCATAGAAATATAAAAAACATAGGGACTGTTTATACCATATAGTCATAGAAATGTTTATACAATGCTCAGTCTCTTACAAGGCTGAAGTTAAGGTGTCAGTGGGGCTTCGTGCCTTTCTGAAGCATGGAATCCTCTTCCACACTCATGTGAGAGATTTCAGCGCCTTGCAGATAGAAGACTGAGGTCCCATTTTCTTGCTGGCTGTCATTGGGGCTTGCTCTCGGCTCCTGGAGGCTGCCTGTAGTTCCTGACACAGGATCTCACAGCCTCAGAGCATGGTAGCTTCCTTTCCCAAGGCCAGCAAGAGAGTCTATCCCCCACGTCTGCTAAGGATGAGTTTTTTAAAATGCAATGACATAATCACAGGAATGATACCTCATCACCTTTGCCATATTATGTTGACTAGAAGGAGGTCACGGGTGTTGCTTATACTCAAGAGGAGGGGATTGTGCAAGTACCCTGGGGATTCCCATTAGGGCGTTACTGCTACAGTTAGCCTTCCATGATTTCCCTTGGTTACATCCATTTCCTGCCCCCAGTTTTCTATACAATCCACTGATGCCAAGATTACTTGATGGGGGAAAAAAGGCAAATATGAAACAGGCAATCCATGTTGTGGAAGAGGTGACAAAGATCAACTAATGCCATTTGCTCTAGAACCTGAGTCAGCATGCTACGTGTGATGGTCTCTTCTGTTACGTGGTGGAATGAACTAGAAGTCTTAGGTTTGGGTTCAGCCATGTACAAATTGTGTAGCATAGTCATTTAACTGTTGAGATTTTTTGCTTGTTTCCTCATCTGTGAAATAGGCTTAGGTGACAGAATGTAAACAAATGGGCTTTGTGGACAGTAAGATTTACAAGGCTCTGCAAACTCAAATGTTAAGGAAGTTTAAAGGCACAATCAGCACTTTTCCATTGTCCCTTCCTTTCTGCCTGTCCCTTCCCTTCCCAGCACAAAACAGAAGAGGCATATCGGGCAGTGTCCCCTCTGGTACCCAAGGATATAACACTGCATGATGTCACTTACATGAGGTATCTAAAATAGTCAAACTCAGAAGCAGAGAATATGACAGTGGTTGCCAAGGGTTGGAGTGGGGTGAAAATGAGGAGATGTTCTCACTGGGTAGACAGTTCCAGTGGGGCTAAATGAAGAAGTTCTAGAAATCTGCTGTACAACATGGTGACTGTAGGTGACTATATGGTCACGCGCACTTCAAGATTTGTTAAGAGGTTAGGTCTCACGTTAAATTAAGTGTTCCTCACACACACACACACACACACACACACACACACTCACACAGGGACACAGGAAAACTGGGAGGTTTGGATACGTCTATTCCCTTGATTGTGGTGATGATATCATGGGTGTTTGCATATGTTCAAACTCATCCAAATGTACACACTAAATATGTGCGGCTCTTCATGTATCAATTATACCTCAACAAAACTGTTGAAAAGAGATTTAAATAAAAGTGTTATTTCCCACTCTGGACTATGATCCTGGAAGGCAGATGTTAAGCTTAATACATCTTCATTCTTCATGGCTCTTGCTTGGGTGGCACTTTGACATGTTAGTATAAATTATACGAAATTGGCTGGTATTTGACCTTTCTGACATACAAGGATGGCATTTCATATATTTCAATCTAATAGCATATGCTCAATAAATGTTTATTGAATGAATGATAAGGACTTGGTATTTATTTGAAACTAACCAGTTGACTCAATGAATTTTAGCCTGAGTCTCTGTTCAAAGCCAGACTTCTATATCCAACTGTCTTCCTGACTTTTCCTGTTGGGTGTCTAATAGGCATCTCCAACTCCATGTGTCTGAAATGAAACTCTTTCCCTAGAGCCCATTTTGCACCCCTTTTTCCCCATCTTGCTCATCCCAGTAAATGACATCAGTATTCCAGTAAAAAGCGTAGGGATACTCTTCAATTTCTCTCTTCCTCGTAGCCAACTCACAAGCAAGTCTGATTGAGCTCCTTTCAGACAACACTGGGCCTAGAACCACCCTTTCTGCTCTGGTCCAAAGCTCCATTGTTTCTCACTGGGTCTCTCTAGTGATCCCTCTGATTCCATTCTCGCCCGACTCCCCAACTTCCTAGAGTCTAGTCAATACTCCGGACCCCAGGTGAGGCTTAAAAATGAAACTCTGGGGGCGCCTGGGTGGCTCAGGTGATTGAGCATCCAACTCTTGATTTTGGCTCAGATCATGATCTCACAGTTTCATGAGTTCAAGCCCCGCATCAGGCTCTGTGCTGACAGCACAGAGCCTGCTTAGGATTCTCTGTCTCCCTCTCTGTCTGCCCCTTCCCCAGTTGTGCATGCATGCACGTGCACTCTCTCTCTCAAGAATAAATATTTTAAAATAAATAAATAAATAAATAAATCCTTTTCTCTTAAAAAAAATTCTCTCTGCCCCCTTCCCCCACTTGCACACACATTCTCTCTCTCTCAAAAATAAAAAAAATGAATGAATGAATAAATAAATAAACAAAATGAAAATCAGACCATGACACTCCTCTCTCACAATCTGGGACAGACCATGGCTCCAGTCTCCTCTCCTATATGCTCCCTGTCTTCCAGTCCTGTCTGTTACACTGGTTTCCTGATGTTTTTTATTTTTTATTTTTTTTAATGTTTATTTATTTTTGAGAGAAAGAGAGAGCGTGAGCGGGGTGGGGGGGGGGCGGGCAGAGAGAGAGGGAGACACAGAATCTGAAGCAGGCTCCAGGCTCTGTGCTATTAGCACACAGAGCTCGAACTCTGCAACCATGAGATCATGACCTGAGCCAAAGTCAGATGCCTAACCGACTGGGCCACCCAGGCACCCTTGATTTTTTTTTTTTTTTAACATGGCAGCTCATTCCCTCCCTAGGGCCCTCCTGCCTGGGACCCTGTTGCCCCAGATACTGACATGGCTAATCGCTCACTTCATTCATGTCTCCACCAGCTCTCACCCCCAGAGAGACCCCTTCCACCCCCAATAGTCTCCCTGACTCGAGTGGAAGAGGGTGAGACTTGTCCCTGACTTGTTCATCACCCTCCATGTGGTGTCAACTCAACAAATAGCAAATAAAATTTAAAGTTGCAAATGGAATAGAGACATGGGAAGCTGGGGCTAAGGGAAAAGGAGGGAGGTACAAAGCATTTCAAAAGGTATCAATATATGATTTCCAAAAGTGACATATTTTTTAAGGAAAAAAATAGAACTAGTAAGTCCAGTGGCAGTACGGAGGAGGGTGCTCTTGGAAAGTTCCATGGCAGAGGTGGCATTTGAGAGAGGTGGCATTTACCCATTTTACGGTTCCACAGCAAGTAAGTAACAGAGACAGAATTCTAATTCAGGCAGCCTGACTCCATAGCCCTTGCTCTTAGCCAGTGGGTGAAATGGAAAATAGAGCCCCAAGTTTGGCTACACTTGAGCTGGGCAGGAGAGCAGGAAGGCTGCCCAGGGTCCCCAGGGAGTTCCCTCAAGGAGTTTCCTCTTCCTGACTCTTCTAAGATGAATGGGTACAACATGCACTGGGCTCGCCCCCAGTGTGAGACGGCCGCTCAAGCCAATAGTGCTGGATCTGTTCTAAGACTTCAACCTCTGGATCATCACTTTTAAAACACCACCTTTTTTTAAAAGGAGGAATGAATTTGTTCAGTTTTATTCCCCGTATTTGGATAACATACAGAAGCCACTTAGAGCTTAATATTAACACTCTACATCAATGTCGGCCCTGCTCTCAGTGGCGCATGTCACATTTCAGCCATCTGCAGACTCTAAATGTTAGACTCTAAATGTTAACTTGGTTCCTCCCCAGCAGCAGAAGCTGGAAAATTCAACGAGAAGCCCCTCCCTCTTTAGCTCAGAATTTCTGCAAGAGGATGAGTCTCAGGACCATCTGTTTGTAGGGATATCTGAGAACCTGTCCCCAGCCGTGTCATCCTGTGTGGCTACAAACATTAGCCCTGAAGCTTGGCAAATACCAGTCATGTGTCTCAGTTAACCCCTGGATGTGCTAGTGCCTCCCAGAACTCTCCATCTTCAAAAGGATGAAGGGGTGCTTTCTAGGATCTCCAGGTCAAATGACATCTCAGGTCAAGTTGCTATTTCCTCCGAAGCATGCTCCCCATGTTGGTTCTTGTACCCAGTTTTCTGCCCTGTTCTCCCAGTTTCTCTTTCTCCTCTCTATCTCTCCAGTGCCTGCTGCCTTGGGCCCATCTCTCTTATTGCCCCTTCTTCCCCTACTTCCGTCTCTGTCTCCAGAACAGCTTGCCCTGGCCTGGACCTGTTACTGATCTCTTCTGTTACTGATATTTCTTTATTGAGGTATAATTTACATACAGTAAAGTACACAAATCTTCATGGACAGCTCAATGGCTTTTGATATACGGACAAAGCCATGTAACCACCTCCCAGATCAAGATATAGAATCTCTGGCATGCCAACAGGCTCCCCAGGGCCTCTCGCCTCACTGAATGGGGGACCACTGTTCTATCACCCTTCTTGAATTTCCTCTAAATGAGATCATACAGGATGTCATTTCTAGTTCCTCAGCCATGGCGCTGTGGAAAGGAGGAAGTGTAGCAGAGGGAGGCCTGGCGGGCCTCCTTACATGGACTCACACTGCCTCCACCCCTTCTTGGAGGCCCGCAGTGCAGAAGGGCTTTGTGTCTGGAGTTGCCCCGGAACACACTGGCCTGGCTCTGGAGTGTTCCTGGAAGGGTGCCCATCCCTGGTCCCCTGGGAGCTGCGTCCTGCTCCAGGGAGCTTCAGCTACATCCTTAAATGAGCTCCACGGATCCCTGCACATTCCAGATGGCCTCATCTTCCTTTCTATGTCACCATAGAGCATCAGGTATAAAAAGCAATCAAAAAGATCTTCCTATTTCTTAAAATGAGAAACTAAACCACAAAGTGCCTCCACTGAGACTCGAAATCAGGCCTGCTGACCCCATCCTGTGCTCTTTCTGCCCCCTCTCCCTCCCCTGGCACTTTCCGCTGATCTTCAGAGTGTATTTCCCACCAGGGCCCACAGAGCTGCTGTAGGGACCAGTCCTGAGGTGGGGCCCAGGGATGAGAGATATCCCTACCCCAAAATTGACTTTGCCTTCCTGTCCCTGAGATCTGGAATTGCTTTCACAGGGACTGTGCCCATCACGCCGTAGTGAGAGAGTGGACTCAGAGGCAGACATCCCAGGATGGGAAATACATTAACTTCACACTGTTTGCAAATGATAGCTAGCCTTTCATTCATTTATTTTTCCATGAAGACTTCTAAGGCTTACTATGAATCTTCACTTGGAATAGGTTTGGACAGGAGGGAGGGGGAGCCCAGTGGCCCTGGGGGCTGGGAAAGTAGAGATGACCCTGGGAAAGGGGAAAGGGCATAGGCAGCATCCATGGAGAGCTCCTCCAAACCCCAGAGTGGGAGACTTCCTCAGCTTCCTGCGGCCCCCGATGAACAGTGTCATTGTCCTAGAGACCTGTAGACCCAGGGATGCCACCAGACAGGTGAGGCTGCCCTCCACTCAGCACCCCCTCCTCCCCTCTGTCGTCTGGGGTCCCCCGGCCTGATGGAGCAGGCTATCTCGCCACCCAGGAGCTTCCCTGTGATGGGGGAATGGGAAATCTCACATAAGAGGGAGCAACTTGGGGCCACAGAGAAGTAAGTGCCTTATATGCGGGTGTAAGCCCGGAGGGCTCAGGCTGATTAGCTCACACGTGCCCAAGCATGTATGGGAGCCATGGCTAGGCGAGACTTGAAGGAGAGATTTCATCCTGCCCTCATTGATATTCAAGTCAGGGGCTGGGTTGACCAGCCCGAGGCTAATCCAACTATCTCCCTCTTACAGACAGAGCTGCCAGGGAGAACCCCCATCTTTGATCCCCACATGGCAGTGTGGACTGAAATCAGGTGTAACCCCATTCCCTCGTCTCTCTCCAGTGACCTCCCACCCCACCTTCACCACCCTCCGCTTCCTGTCCAGCAGAATCCTTGGCAAAAGTTCTGTCTGCTCACTACATGCTTATTCTGATGGCTCCCAACTCACCAAGCCATGTGCTGGTCATCACTTGTCCCTCACTGGCTTCTGAGACACACTCCGTGGGAAAATAAGGTAAAGTACCCAAGTGCCTTTTGGTGTCTCAGATCCCGTGGCCGAAAGGTGGTGGAACTGAGGCTCAAAGCTCCATCTCTGATTCTGAGTCCAGAGATGTTTCCTAGGATGAGGAGGCAGGGGCCTTGGTGAACAGTCACTTTGAATCTAGGACTTGGGGTCCCCACTAATGCAAGGAGACTGCCTTCCTGTGGGGCAGCCTGAGTTTAGTCCCCCGGGTTTTCTCTCTGCATTCTTTGGCTCAGCCAAGGAGCTGAGGAGGAGGCTGGCGGAATGAGAGGCAGCAGAGGAGAGCTGGAGTCCTGTTGCAGGAAAGGGAAATTGGGGGGCGGAGGAGAAAGATGGTAACAGGGATTGCCTGGGAAGTTTTGGCATACTAATGGCCAGTGTAATCCCCTCTGCCTCCCCATTCAACCTTTGGGGGAAAAAACAAAGTTGCTCATCAATGTTTTTGGAGGGGTGTGTGTGTGTGTGTATGTGTGTGTGTGTGTGCATGGTACAGTACCTGCTGACACTGGCCTCATGCAGGAGCTACAGGTGAGCAGCGCAGCCAGAGGAGGTCCAGGGACAGGGAAGTTTCTCATGTGAGGCTGACAGCATAGCCTGCCCCCTGCCTTGATCCTGCCCAGGCTCAGCGTCCCCTCCCCTCCTGCCCAGGACTTGGACAAGTCGCCTGCCCGTGAGCTCACCCCTTGGGACAGCATCTGACACACTCCTCTGGAGGTTTCAAGGTGAGATGCTGCCTGGAAGTTAACCAGGAAGATGTCTAGAGGCACTTGCAAGGACGGACTTGAAAAAAGAGGCAGGGCGTGCCACAGAGATGAGAGAGGAGGAAGATGGCCGAGAGCTCCCGGACTCAGCTGTGCTGATTTCTCATCAGCTTTGAAGGTGGGGAGAAAGAAAAGAGGATTTTTTTTCCACCCTCCTTTTTCCAATAAGCACCGGAGCCACTCAGAGTTTGAGTTATAATCCTTATTGACTCCATCTGCTAGGAGGGAGGCGGGGGGAGAGAGAAAGAAGGGAGTAGGAGTCAGGCTCCAGGGCCAGGCTGAGGGGCAGTGAGTTGGAGGGACGCCCAGGTCTTGTTTGTCTTCTCTCTGCCTTGGCCACAGGCCAGGGAGGACACTAGTGGAGATGGGGCACTTGAAAGAAATCCCTGGAGCCGAGAGCTTCCAACTGCTGAGAAAAGGAAACCACAGGTTTAATTATCCCCCAAATTAGGGGGTTTCTTTGTATTTTGGATCTATTCTTAGTTCCAGAAATTAACAACAAAAAAAGCTGTGTACCAAATGCAGAAGTGAGCTGAGGTTCTGTAGAAACCGAGGTGGGGGGAGCCTCTCACACTACCTTCGGGGAGCTGCCTTGCTCGAGATCATCTGGGGTGTGGCCCCAGCCAATGACTGGTGGAGGCGGGGTGAAAACCCCAGCCACTTCAGCCCAGGAAGGACATCTTCTCTCCAGAGCTCCCTGCCTGGGGACCAAGGCTATGGTATGGTGTCGAGGACTGGCCTCTCCCTCCACCTACTCCTGCCACAGTGTTGATCCCAAGGGCCCTCTTCATTACACATCCCACAAGCTCAACTGCCTCTTTGAGTCTATTTCCCAGGGAGCCTTACCAGCCACATAAGACCACCAGGACTTGTAATATGTGCAAGAAAGGAAATAAGCAGACTGTGTGATGGAGAGTGACTGCAGGGGGGCCGGAGTGGGGCTGGGGGTCTGCTATAAGTGGGATGACTGGGACATTTGGCTTGACACCAGACAAGGAACCAATCTTGTGAAGAGTTGGAGCAAATGCTTTCCAGCCAGAGGGGACAGTTAGAGACTCCAGGGCATCAAAGGGTCTGGCACGTGCCTGTGTCTCCCTAGGTGAGAATATGGATGAGGTGGGTCATGGAGGGGCCCCCAGCAGAGAGGACCTGGAGGAGAGGCTTAAAGGTGAAGTAGTTATTTCCAGGCATGAAAAAGGGGGAGAACATAGAGAAAGGTATAGAGTAAGAAGGATCCACCATGGCTGGAAGGTGAGATTGGCCCATGGCAATGCAGGGAAAGGGGTAGAAAGATAGATTGGAACCAGAGTTCACGGTGGCCAACTCTGTGTGGGAGGTGGGTGGGTAGGGGCGTTCTAAGAAGAAAACAGAGAGCCGTGCTGAGGTGCGACTGGCAAGGAGAGACTGGCACCTAGGGGACCAGTTGGAGGCCCCAGCAGGAGTCTAGGTGAAGCCCGCGAAAGCTAGCCTAGAACAACGGCATGCGGCATAAAAAAAGGAAGCTGAGTCGAAAAATGTTTTGCAGAACTCAGATAGAAGGAGGCTGACTGGGGCTGAGGGGAGAAGCGGAGAGTGAGCACTGGCTTTCCTGGTTTTGTAACACAGAAAGGGCAGCAGATTTGCATGGTAGAGGTAAGGAAGAGATGCCAGAGTCCATGTGATGGTTGCAGGTGAATTCAGAACAGGAGGGAAGGCTCTCCAGGAAGTCATTCATCATATGTGAGCCCTTGAAGGGAGGTGAGGACCTCAGGAGAGAATGCAGCATGAACTGAGAAGAGAGAAGCCCATGGAGACCATGCAAGAAGCAGAAAACCCACCACGGAATCCTGAGCAAGGATGCTCGGAAATTATGCAGGGGAAGCTGGGAGAAGGAGGCAGGAAGAGTCAGACTTAGCACTACCGAGGAACAAGGGTCAAACAAAAGGAAAGGATGGAGATGAGTTGGTGGCCTGGGAGGAAAGCAGGGTCAAAGAATGTTGTTTTGATTTTTAGGACTGGACGGCATTTCACATGCACATAGGCTTCTGGGAAGGAGCCAGAGAGGTGGTGATAAAAGAGCAGGGAACTGATGGCTTCAGAGGCAGGAGGGAACGGCATCAAGCATGGGGGATGAGCCTGGAGAAGGGTCAGCCCCATCCTCCTCTGAACCGGAAGGCAGAGACAACATGTGCGGGAACAGGCAGATGTGCCTTGAGGCCAAAGGACTGAAGTCAGGGCAAGTTTGCCTTTGATGGTCTCAGCCTCGTCAGTGAGGTAGGAGGTGAGGTCACTTGCTGAGTCCTAGCCAGCAAATGTGTGTGTTCAGGACAGACACCTAGTCGGAGTAGCCTAAGTACAAGTGGAGATTTATTGGGAGGCAAGCAAGTAGCTCACAGGTGAAATGGCCAGGAAAGACAACTGAACCTTGTGGGAACACTCTCCATCTCCCTGGGGCCACACGGAGTCCCATCCCCACCTCTCTCTGACCCTCCCTGCTAGTCTGCCCCTGTGGAGCCCTGGAGTCCAAACGTGGGCAAATCAGAGCTTCTGTGTCCCAGTTCCTAGTTTTCAAAAGATGGGGTCTAATTGGTTCTTAACCTTGGGCAGATAACCGCCTTTGGTCCAATCAGAAGTGGTCAGGGTTTGGAGCCTACTGAATCCAGGAAGATTCGTCGGACTCAACATGGTGGAGGATGGACATGGAGATAAGTGGCTCCAAGAAGGAGTGTTGCAGGTCTGAAGCTTCCAGCATGCTCCCTGCCAAGGTACCATGAACCAGCCCTCTGAGCCGACTGAGGCTGGAAAACCTTAATGCATAATGGAGCTCGTCAGCAGGGATGTGAGGTTTTCCTCTAGCTTTCAGAAGATTGGGAGCAGAAGTGGAAGAATCCTGCCAGCCCATTGTCTCACAGTTGGAGGGACTCAGGAGGTAATGGGCAGGAAGGCTAAGCAGACAAGGGATTTGGGTTGGTGACAGGATAGATGAAATGGTCTTACCAGGACTGGATAGGGAGATACCATTGTGGGAGATGGGTGTGCTGAAGAAACAGGGAACAGTCGATGACCAACATTGGGGAAAGGGGGAAAAACCAGTCTGGGGACTTCAGGAGGTGGGAGAGAGGCCAACTGAGCTTGACTTACTGTCAGGACCACTGGGTCCTGCTCTCCTGATCTTCACTATCTGTACTTACTCTCCACTCTAGACAGGAGACCAGTTTGCTGAGCTCTGCCCACTTCCTCTGAGAAGGTTGACACACGACTTCCGCCCAGTAAAGGATTCCTCCAGGCCCTGATAGCTATGTAGCATGGAGAGCAGAACAAGACCATTATCACTTTGTAATGCCCTCAGAAGTGTGGAGAAAGCGCCTCACCCAGAGAATCAGCATCTTCCCTGACCTCACCCCATCAAGGAACCTTCTCCCACATCCATATTTGATGGCCCTCACTTTCTCCGTCGGAACCTTCTCACACGTCCATATTTGATGGCCCTCACTTTCTCTGTCTGGCTGACACCAGCTCTCCAATTCTGCCTGATGAATCGAGAGCTCCCCTGTTGAGGGGAGGCCAAAAGTACGGAGGCTGCAGTGTCCAGAGCAGTGGAGGCTGGCGGAGGTCCTGAAGGGAGAGGCCAGCACTGGGCTCCTCTGTCATCCTCCATGCTCCTTCAAGAAGCTGGTCTGACCTGGAGCAGGAGGAGGACTTGAGGCCAGACAGGAAGGGCAAGCATGACCAGCACTGGAACCCCATTCTCCAGGGATTTTGGAGTCAGAAAGGTCTAGCTTCTCCTCTAGTAGACTCTAAGTTCCCTGAGGGCAGGGCCTGTGTCTGACGGACGTGTTCACCTCTCAGTCCTTGGCGGTGGGCCTGTGGCTGCCCACACGGGTGCTTAACTGAACAAATGAAGCATGAGACTCTCCGGTCGTGGTGAACTCAGTGGCAGAACTGCCTGGAAGCAGGTGAACCGACTGGGGCAGCTGCCGAGACCTGAGAACCCTGAACCTGGGCCAGAGACGTGCTTCAGAGAAACAGGCTGTGCGCTGCAGGCCAGGGCTCCCGAGGGAAAGCTCCCTGTCACTGTTCCAGAGCGTCTTCTGCACCTTGGCCCAGAGGACAGTATCTGCAGGGAACTTCCTCTTTCTTAGGGTTAAATGAGGAGCCACAGCCTAAGTCCAACTGGGACAAACTGGGCCTGCTTTGGGAACGTTGTCACTTACTGGGTTAAAGTTCAGGTGTTATTCATTCATCCATTCATTCATTCATTCATTCAATAATTTTACTGAGAGCCTTCTACATTCAGGGTATCAGGAAAACCATGATGAACAAGATACAAAGCACTCATCTCTTCAAGGAGCTCTCGGTAAGGTCTGGAATGATTATTTGGATGCAAGTTAGAAACTCAGTCAAAACTAGACAAAATAATAAAGGGGGACGTGGAACGATTCAAGCATAACCTATGGCAGCTGGGGACAAGAAGTACAACCAAGATCCAGGAACAACATCCTCCTTCCTGGGGAGGCACGATGTCTCTCTTCTCTCTGCAGACCCGCACGGCTGGTTCAGCACCACATGGCAGTAAGTAGCTGCTCCAGGCCTGCCCTTGAGGAGGCTTCCAGTTCTAAAACCCAACACCAATGCCTTCAGCCTCTGTCCTAATATTTACTCCCTTGGGTTCAGATGTCCACCTCAGCTATGGCTTAGGAAGGAAAGGACTGGTGGCCCAAAGGGCAGATGGAGTGCTAGGGGTGGGTAAAGGGGGTGGGGAGGAAATCCACCTCCCTTCTGGTTCTCTAACTCAACCCATGAGAGTGGGGGGTGGGGCTCCTTTCCTGAGACCTGCCTCCTCCCCTGCCCCACCGCCTAAACCACACAGTGACACTGAGAAGGAAGCCCCATCAAGGCAGAATGAGGTCTCTTTCTCCTGCTTTTCAGGCTGGGGAATCGTTCCATAATTAAGGGGAAAAAATGATGAATGCAGCGATGGGCAAGTCCCCATACTTCATCCTTATAGCCATTGAATGAACAGCGTAACACATAATGCTTTATTATAACTTTCTAATAATTACAGTTATTACTGAGTTCATGTATATGGAAAAGGCAGAAATACCATCACTGTGTTAATCCGTGAGGCCTTTCAATGGGATTTATTGAGCAATAAGTGAATTCCAACCACTTGGCATGAAACAGAAGACTTTCCCCAGCACTATTAGTTATTGTGAAACTCAAATAGCTCACACAAGACCAGGCAGTCTGCCCCAATTATTTTCTCCTCCTCCAGGCAGTCTGCCCTGATTTAGAGGGCTGTGTTTAGAACTTCCCTCTTCACAGTAGAGCTAGCACCCACACTCTCTTAACGTGTCTCAAAGGTCATGAATGTCAGCCCGAATGTTGAGATAAATGTTTTCTGTTTGCACAGAGCTTTACAGTTTTCCAAATGTGATCACAGACATGATCTTTCTGTTTGAAAGGTCAAAGGAAAAACTCTTCTGAAAATAGAGATATATGGGCACGAGGGCCATTAATAGACTCTGCTCTCGGTGGCTTTTGTTGGGGGGGGGGGGTGGCAAATTGATTTCATGCCAAAGCCTATGCCATTTTTAAGAAGTGACCCAGCCCTTGACAATGACCATATGCAGTCAAGGAAGGCCTATGTTTACCTGCTATAACCATCAGTGATCAGAAGGGGCTCTTTTGTGTAGCTGGAAACAGACTAGTTCTCTGGGCTCTGGAAGAGGGGTGGAGGGGCCAGAGCCGGGATCCAAAAGAAAGAGACTCAGTGGAAGATTCCATTTGTCCCTGTGCCTTGGGAGTTGTCCAACAGGAACAGGACAGCCTTGGTAGTACAGGGCTTCCTGAAGTTTGGGAGTTTGGTTCATCAGTTTATTCAACTCATGCTTACCTAGTACTCACTTTGTACAGGTGTGTGGGCAACGCCACTCTTAGAGAGCTCACAGGCAAGTGGGGCAGTCAGACAGTAAATGTGAGCAACCACCAAAAAGCACAGTGACATGTTGTAGAATGGACTACAGAAGAAGGGGGAAGGGAGACAATGTGACAGAAGGGAGAAGGAAAACACAGGGACCTTGATACTGAGTGTCCAGTAAGTGCTACAGGCTCACACATCTCCTTCTGTCCTCAGGACCCTGAAGGTAGATGTTACTAGCCTCCATTTTTATAGATAAAGAGACCAAGGTTCAGGGGAGGTTAAGTAGGTTATCCAAAGTCATCAGGTCAGCACACATTTTTGAGCACCTGCTTTGTAAATGACCCCACCAGGACTGGAGCCCAGTCTGGCAGGTGCAGGTGCGTCAAGATGGCGCAGGAGAGTGGAGGACAGTCCCCTGCTGGGGAAAGATCAGGCCATGTGGCTTGACAGCTCACAGATGAGAGAATAGTGAGAGAATTTTAAGATAAGGAAGGTCAATTGCTTCCCCAAAGCATGGATTCCCTCTGCAACACCTTTGTGGAGCAACCATGCAGTCTGTGTGCAAGCATCTTCGGGATGGGGTCCACTCTGTCCACAGGAGTCACCCCATCTTTGGGCAGCTCTCACAGGTGGAATGTCCTTTCTCACATCAGACCCACCTGCCTCATTCTGGGACACAGCCAGCAGGCTGGGGCTCTCCTCCACATGGGCTCCCTTTCTAGAGGATTTCAAAACCAAAAAGCCTACTGAATCCAAAAGAATGACTGGACCTTGTGGGTATAATTTCAGGCCTAAGTCCCTTTTGGGTTTACTCTTCCACAATTCAAAGATAAAGAAACCAGAGGACCCCTCACCTGGGCCCGTATAGACATCTACTATTCTGCTGAAGGGGACCGTGGAGCTGTCCCTTCTCTTCAGAACCCAGAGGACCAGCCCATCCCCGCAGCCCAGCGTCTGCCCCAGGGTTGTCTGGTTCCCCACAAACACTGCTCCCATTTCTACCATGTTGGCTGGCTGCTGGAATTCATGGTTCTGCCTGGAAGACCCTTCCAATCACAGTTCACTCATCACCAGACTCTGATTAGCAGGTGACTGGCAGAAGGGGTTCCCCCTTTCATTGTGCATAGTGCTGGAGAGTGATGAATACCTGCTCCGACTCCTACCCCAGCTGCACTGCTAAACCTGCTCCTGCTATAAATCCCTCTTCCAACAAGGGAAATGGGGCCACACGCAGCCTTGCAGGCATCAAACTGTGGGTCTGCCGCCTTGCTAAAGTGATGCCCTTCTGAGGCCCTGTAATAATAACGTAGCCGGAAGACCATGGGCCTAGTGTCCAGAGATCTGGCTTCTGTCCTTTCTCTTTCACTACCAGGCTGTGTGCTTTGGGACAAGATCTGCCCTCTCTGAGTCTCAGGCCTTCCATCCTTAAAATCAGGGACTGAGTCACTAAATGATCCCTTAGATGCTTTCCAAGCTCTAACACTGTAGGATTCCAGACATGTCCTGGGACTGTACATAGATCAGCCTGAAGCTTAAGGCCCAGCTAGGGTGTCACTCACACATCAGGAGGAGCTCAGACGCGATGACCTTCCAGGCTACTTCTAGTTGTGGAAGTCCGTGAATTCGCTCCCCCAGAGCACTGAGAAACAACCAGAATGCCTGGCCCCTGGGCAGGGACCTGGGTCTTGTTCCACCTGTCTGCAGCACTCAGTCCAATGGCCCCAACTCTGATGGAAGGAAGGGCAGTTCAGTGTGATGGCCGTAGGTGTTCCTGAAGGCTCTTTCTACGGGGGGTGCTGGTGGGTTTTCTGGATGGGAGTTTGGGGGGGGGTGGTGATGGTGGTAGAATCGGGGTGTTCGGAAACGACAGAGAGATGAGGGTAGCAATAATCACCGAGTGCCTGTGATGTGTGTGCCAAGGACTTTACTGAAGCTTTCACAGTGGTTTCGTTTTGTACAGAAAACCCAAGCAAGGTCTTCAGCAGAATGCCTGTAGCGTTTGTTTCTTCCTCGGGACGCGGGTGGCACAGTGTGTTCAATTTACGAAAATGCATTCAACTTAGGACATGAGACTTTCTCTCTCTATATGGTCAACAACAACAACAACAACAGCATTTTGAGTTACTTTATGTAATACTCACACGTGCTGCTATCCTCATTTTCCCAGTGATGACCTTGAGGCGCAGAAAGGTTCAAGAGCTTGTGCAAAGGCACACAGCTTGGAAATGGCGGCGCTGAGTCTGCAAGCAAGATCCGTCTGGCTTCAGAGGTGGTGCGCACCCACCCCCCCCCACCCCCCCCCCCCCCCCCGCCACTCAGGTGCCTCTCACCTCACCTCCCCCTAGCCATGCTTGCAGGCCAGGAGCCTAAGCTGGAGGGCTGGGGCTGGGGGTGGGAGAGGGAGGGGCCGGACGGTTGCAAAGACCAATAAGTACAATTCTGTCTTCAAAGAAGCTTCCAGCCCCCTTGGGGGAGGCAGAGAGGGCACAATAATTGAGACTGTGCGTGCAGGGGATGGGGACGGTGCCAAGCACCAGCCAGGCATGGAACCTGTCAGCCTCGGAGTGTTGGGTGCTCTGAATAGGAGCCACTGTCATAGGCCTCCGGTGGGGAGAGCCAGATCTGGGGCTAGTTCTCTTGTAACTCCTTCCTGCCCAGGGCTGCTGCCGCCGAGGCGACCGATGGGCCCTGCAACCCTGCTGGCATCGCAGGGTGGCGTGACTGGATTAATTAGGCTTTATTAATAGGCGAGCACTTCATGAATTGTAATTAAGCAGACGTGCATCTGGTGGCAGTGGTGGCTGAGGGTGGGAAGAAGTGATTCCAGGAGGCTTCAGGGTACCATTAAATATGAATACTCTGGCAGGTGTATATACAATACAGCCAGGACTCAGTCCATGGGCCTCTGTCACGCAGGCTGCCCTGTTAAATAAAGTACCCTGGTGTCTGAGATCCCGATTTATTCGATAAACATGTCTTGAGCCTACTGTATGCTCTTCTCTCTCAGTGAGACAGACACAGTTGGGGATGAAAGTTCAGGGAATAGAAGAGGCCAAGTATCCAGTTCTCTCAAAAAGACAAGGAAGTGATAGGGTGCTCTAGGGGCAGGGACAGGAGTTTGGGGCAACTGTCACATATAAGGGCTCCTTCTTGAGGCAATAAATGTCACCTTACAACACACACACACATACACTCATGTATCAGATTACACCCCCTCTTTCTGTCTCTGTCTCTGTCTCTGTCTCTCTCAGTCCTTGGCCGAGCAAGGCAGGAGGCCTTTCTGTACCAAGGTGCTACAAGGACCATGCCGGCAGACGGCCAAGGAGGCAGGGACAGACACGGGCAAAGCTGGGCTAAAACCCCACACAGGGTACAGCCTGGGAGGTGGAGCAAACAGTTTGCTCAGCAGAGAGAGGGGCCTGGAACCAAATGTTTAGACAGGGGACGGCATGTTTAACTCATGGAAAAACAGAGTGCCGAATGATGAGTGGGCTACGGAAAAAGAGGTCTGAACAGTAAAATCCTCCTGTGTTGCTGCAACCCTGACAGCATGACAGATGTGGAGAATAAACTTCCATCTGGCCTTTTCTAAACCCACCCCGACTTTCCATTTGGCCTCAGAAATACCCCAGAATCACTTCTTTTGCCTTTTGGAAATCTAGGATGTTTCCAGTTTACCTGCCTTCTGCCTCTGTGTACTTTGCAACACAGCCTGCGAGATGGGCCTGACCATGGACTGTTCTGTGCACCTCCCCTTGCCGGGCTTGCTCGTGCTGTTCCTTCATCCCGAGATGCCCTTTTCACTTTTCAACCTGCTCATCTGCGAAAGCTCAGTTCATGCGTAATCCCCTCGGAGAAGCCTTCCCTGAAACCGCCAGTCATAGTTAGCTACAGAGCAGCTTCTCCTGCTCTCCTGGGCTGTACAGGGAAGAACCTGGAGTCAAAGGCATGGATTCAAGTCCCAGCTCCACTCTCCTTAGGCAGCAGGCCACTTAATGGCCCTCGACCTTGGTTTTCTCACCTGCAAAATGGGAAAGATGGTAGCACCGTCCTGACAGGGTTGGAAGATTAAATGATGACTCATGTACTCAGCATAATGCCCTCTAGGTCCAGCCATATGATGGCAAATGGCAGATTTCATCTTTTTTGATGGCCGAGTGATAGTCCATTGTATACACACCACATCTTCTTTATCCATTCATCTATCAAGGGACACTTGGGTCGCTTCCATATGTTGGCTATCGCAAATGAGGCTGCAATAAACAATCCTTCCAAATTAGTGCTTTACATGTTTCTTGGGCAAATACCCAGTAATTCCACTGGAATCACGTAGTTCTATTTTTAATTATTTTTGAGGAACTGCCATACTGCTTTCCATAGTGGCTGCACCAGTTTGCATTCCCACCAAAGGTAAATACCATATAATTTCACTTATAAGTGGCGTTAAAAAAAAAAAAAAGCAAAATGAAAAAGCAAACAGGCTCAAATACAGAATACAAACTGGTGGTTGCCAGAGGGGAGATTGGGAACGAGGAGTGAAATGGGTGAAGGGGACCAAGAGGTACCAACTTCCGTTTATAAAATAGATAAGTCATGGGGGTGAAAAGTTCAGCAGCAGAAATACAATCCAATACTATTGTAATAACATTGTATGGTGACAGGCGGTGACTATACTTACCACGGTGAGCATTGCATATTGTTGAGAATTGTGGATTCACTGTTCAGGATACACCTGAAACTAATATAACACGGCATGCCAACTCTACTTAATTAAGGTAAATAAATGAATAACTGGCAACACTAAGAAAAGGAGATTAAATGAGATGAAGTTTGTAAAAATGCCTTATCAATTATAAGGTACGTGTCAGCATAAGAGCCTGCTTAGTACTTTGTGTTCGTCGTTGTCTATTTGTTTTTTTATTTTATTTTTGAGAGGGTGAGAGTGAGACAGAGCACGCGTGGGGGAGGGGCAGAGAGCGAGGGAG
The DNA here is from genome assembly GCF_027475565.1 of Acinonyx jubatus. NCBI lineage: Eukaryota > Metazoa > Chordata > Mammalia > Carnivora > Felidae > Acinonyx > Acinonyx jubatus. Next base: position 94,144,309 of record NC_069381.1, on the reverse strand, counting down.
GCGCAGAATCAGAAGCAGGCTCCAGGCTCTGAGCTGTCAGCACAGAGCCCGACGTGGAACTTGAACTCACAGACTGCGAGATCATGACCTGAGCTGAAGTCAGACGCTTAACCGACAGAACCACCCAGGTGCCGCAGTCATTGTCTATTTGATTTGACAGGAAGTCCCAGGTCTTAAGGCTTATTTCCCTAGTGCAGTGGGTACTCACTGCCTGTTCGTTGAAAATCACTGGCCGAACGAGGTAGAAGCTGAGGGCTGGTTGGGTTCATGGTTTCCTTCTGCAGGATCCTGGGGGCCTGCGTTAGCCCAGCAGTAACCCCAGGCAGAGAGAGTGTGAAGTGAAATGTTGGGGGTAGCACAGGAGTATGTGCCATCCTCAAAGGCCAGGGTGTTTTAATTAGTATAATTAATGATGGCACCAACTGGCTCATTACCTGATGGAATTAATGGAGATCATTTGTCTCCTTACAGCAGCCTTTCGTTATGGTGGGGGCTGTCGGGGAGATGGGGAGATAGCACACGTTCTCTGCCCCGGGGAAGGATTCCTGAGCCTCCACCTGATCTGTCTGCTCTCCAGAAGTCTCTCTGGGTCTCCCCTCCGCAGCCCCCTGCCCAGGGCTTCCGCCACCATTCTGGAGCCTAGCTCCACTTCACTTTAGACTAAGCAGTGGGTATCTAAGCACAACTATGTATAGGGATTTAAAACATAACAGTGGCGGGAGGTCTATCTCTCCCCTAAATCTCCCCCTTTCTCCCTCCCTAACCCTTGACGGAGGCCACACTGACCCCATCATAAGTCTGGGCTTGTGACTCCCATACAGCCCTCCAGTAGCTATTAGGGACCCATCTTAAGAGGATCTCGTCTCCTGCTGCTAAGGCTGACTTTGGGACAAGCTTGAGACAAAGCAGTTAGGCTCAGTGACATCTGATCCCACTTGGAGACACATGGGCTATCTCTTCCCCTCTGACACTGCCTCAGTTTTGAGCTCTTCTTCCTTTTGACTGTGAAGAAGTACCTTCTGCAGCCGGAATCTTGAGTTCTACCATCTTTATGTGGGAGCAGAATCAGAGTGCCTGGACCCAGCTCCTTTCCACGCAGCTGAGAGCACACAGTCCGGGCAAAAGAAAATTCTCCCTGGAATCCCTCGGCCTCTGGAACTCGTGGTTGTGTGCAGGCATTTGCGGGGAGATACTGAAAGTCCTGGCTTCTTCAAGGACTGTGATGGTCAGATAAAGGTTGAAGCCCCTGTGGGGAGCCAGGCAAATGCCTTTAAATCATCCTACAGAAGGATCCAACTGGCCCTGCATATTTCAAGCAATAAAGGGTCAGCCACCCAGAAAGGAATGTCTACCACAGAGCTCAGCCCCAAAACTGTGATCATAAAATAATGGAATAGGGGCACCTGGGTGGCTCGGTTGGTAAAGCATCCAACTTTGGCTCAGGTCATGATCTCACGGTCTGTGAGTTCAAGCCCCGTGTCGGGCCCTGTCCTCACAGCTCAGAGCCTGGAGCCTGCTTCAGATTCGGTGTCTGCTCTCTCTCTCTGCCCCTCCCCCGCTCGTGTTCTGTCTGTCTCTCTAAAAAATAAATAAAATATTGAAAAAACTGTAAAATAAAATAAAATAAAATAAAATAAAATAATGGAATAAACTTAACTCTGGCAAATTTCAGGGCACATCTATAGACCAAGAACATTGTACATATGGACGAGCCTCTGTAGCTACCTTTTTGAGTGTGTGTGTTGATTTCCACATGAATGTGTATTCGTGTGACATAAATGCGTGCTCTCTGGTGTTGCGTGGGTCTGTCTGTGCCGTGAGTGTATCTGTGTGCAGAGGCTGTCTCTGGAAATGTGTGTGAGCCTCTGAGGGTTGCAGGTCTTTCTGTGCTGGTGGCTGCATTTGTCTTGTTGTGAGTATATGCGTATAGCTTTCTGTCTCAGTCTGTATGTGGGTGACTAATACAAACAGTAAGGACAAAACATCTGATGAGTCAATAAATCCCCCCTTTTCCTTTGACTGGACCGTAGAGGCCCGGAGATTGAACACTGACTCAATTCATCTACTAATGGAGTGTCACCCAAGGGGCAGTATAGTAACACACAATAGCAACATTGTAACATTCCCTACAGACTATCCCTTAATGCTTCAGAGCCCCCACCATTCTGGGATCCTGGTCTACACCGGGAACACACTGTGGTGGCAGAGGTAACCAGGGGGTACATTTGTGTGTTTGCTTACAACACAGTTGGCAAAGGTACTCTGTGGCATTTATCACGGTTGTCCCTGTGGACCGTCTCGTGCATGAACTGCAGAGACCCCGGGGCCTGTAAGGGCCAGCGCAGCATCAGGAGAAGGCAGAGGCACCATGCAGGTGTGCGTGTGCGTGCGTGCATGCAGGTGTGTGTTATGATAATCAGGGCCACCCCATTGCCCAACTCCAGAAATACCACTTGGCTGTGTCTCCTATGGCGTTCCAGGAGACATTCACAGCAAACACAGCCCCCGGCCCTGCACCAGTGCCGCCAGCCCAGGCCCTTTCTTGCTGTAGCTTCAAGCTGAGGTGGAGGCAGGAGAAGGCCCAGCACATTCCCGGTGGCTGGGAGTGGCTCCTCAGGGTGTAGAACAGCCAGAAACCAAGTCCTCCTCCCTTGGAGGGTTACCGTGATTTATTTTTTAAAAAAGGCTCTTTCTGCTCAATGGGGAAAGAAATCAGATGGAAAGGAGGAGGAAGAAGGTGAAAAAAAAAATCTTTAAACCTGCATTTTTACTTTGGAAAGGTCAACGGTGAGAACTTGCTTCCTTGCCAACACAAAGCCGGTGCTGGTGCTCAGCGGCCTTCTTTGGATCGATATGACACTGATCACCTCATAAAATGGTGTGGAGGTGGCAGGCGCCAGGGTGAGGGCCGCTGGAGGGAGGACTGCCTGCCACCAGCTCTAAGCCCCTTGGGGTCAGCTAGAGGCTGAGCCCCGTGCTGCCCCAACCTGCCCCCGGCCAAGCCCTCCCACCGCCCCCTAGGAGACCAAGGCCATCTGTTCCTCACTTGCAGGGGTGCAGCTCTGTGAATGGCTGTCCTTGCTTATTTTTGTGACTTTGGGAGCTCCCTTCCTTGAGCAACCTGGGCCCCCATAGTCAAGCCACCTACCTCAGTCTCCCAAGGCTCAGCCACCCCAGAGTAGTGGTGTTGCGGCCGGGGCGGGGGGGGGGCTGTTTGGAAGTAGTAGGAAGGGCTGGAATCCTTAAGCGGGACACGGGGGGGGGGGGCATTTTACCATTGGTCAATGGAGCCACTTGCATATTTTGTCTTATTTGCATGAGACATAGAGGTGGAGCTGAGGGAGGGAGAAGTTGGGGGCACGGTAGGTAGCGGTGACCTTCATCCCGGAATCCTCTGTGCATATGCTTGGCCTGCACATGGGCCATCTGGTAAACCCCTTGCACCCTCAAATGGTGCACAGCATTGACATCTTCAGCCAGCCCTGGCCATAAGGCACAGCGCAGACGGTCTGCCGGCTCGGGGGTGTGAGGGGCAGGAAAGGGGGACAGTGACACTTTCAAAGAATGGAGGACGCTGTTAACATGTCAGTCCAATTATGGTAATGTGCTGGGGTAATTGGCCCTCCAAGGGCGAAGGGGATGCACATGAGTACAGTAATTGCAGGTTCATTTTGCTCTGCATTCTTTCTCCTGCTTTGGTGACTAATTATTAGTATTTAGCAAGTGGATATTGTCATCTTCAAAGCAGGTGCAGCTGTGGCTCAGGCATTGGAGCTGGGGCCAGCTAAAGGTCAGCTTCTGCTTGGGGATAATTAATTTGTCTTTTATGGATCTGAAATGTGTTCCAACCTTGTCTCTTCTCCTTTGCTTCTAAACAAACAAACCAAAGGAAAGGGGAATATACTTTGTGGTTTATTTCCATACAATTTCCATTACAAGGCCGGAATTGACACATAGGGGTAAACAACTGGACGGGGTCATGTACCTCTACCCTCTCTAGACAAAGAGCCAGAAATTGATCCCCCAGGCAGGATCCACATGAATAAAGAAGCCAAAGGGTCCGGGGTGACCATCAACAGGTAAGTACAGTCTATGGGATCTTGATATCCTGTTTGTTTATTGTCACTTATATATTGGACACTGGGACACTCCGTCCCTAAAAGGATTAACATATCGGAATTCCAAAAGGGAGAGGAATAATAATAGTGAAGAGCTGTAGAGCACCTACTGTGTATCAGACACTCGTTTTACTTGTGCACATAAACTACTCACTTGGTTTAACAACAACCCTAGGATGTAGGTGTTCTTCTTACTCCCATTTTACAGGTGAGAAAGTGAGGCTCAGATAACGGGAACTTGTTACTCCCAACTAAAGTAACAGCTGACAATCCCTGGGCTGTCAGATGCTTAACAAAACCCCTTAACGGAGTGTGGCGCTAGGCTGAGTGCTCTGGCCCGCCAAGTCAGGCAGCCCTCCTTAACGTGACTTCGTGGAGGCCCACGAAGAAACCGTGGAGGTGGTTTCTTACGATCCACCTGCCTGAGCATTTTTATCCAGGAGCATGATGCCTGGTAGAATTTTACCAGAGACTCAGAAGAAATCAGTGTAGATGGAAATGGAAGGGAAATGGCCCCACAAGTCCTGCCTCTTCACTGAGTCTCCTCGACAGCCACAGCCCATAGAGCCCTTTCTCCATCCCAGCGGCCCCATGCCCCACTAGAGGGCTGGCTCAGTTAGATTCCCGCCTATTTCCATAAGCTATCTTGCCCTGTGCTCTAGTCTCATTGGACCTGCTTGTCTCTCCAGCAAGGATCCAAATGCATTTCGGTCGGGGAACTGACCACCTGTGCTTTAACTGCTCCTGTGACCCTCATCCCTGCCCTGAGCACCTAGTGGGGATCCAGGAACTCCTCACTGAATCAAATTGGGAGGTGGAGCGGACAAGGCTTCCCCTCTGACAGTTCAGTTGGTGAAGGAAAATCCCTCGTTTTTCACGTTGGCTGGGCAAACAGGATAATTTAGGAGAAGTAGGTGTGACCCTCTCATCCGTATACATTCTAAATGCAGAAGAGTGCATTCCATACTTTTGGAAGTTTCTTACGATCCGCCTGCCTCACAAAATGAAATTCCAATCATCGTTCTAAGAAGAGGCTGGCAAGGGGGGAGAAGTATATAGGAGAGACGTGCGGCAGACGTGAATAACTACTTGGGGAGCTCAGGTTGGCATTCCAGGCCCGCTGCGGCAGGGCAACAAAATTTTGTTCTGTGGTTTTGCTGCAGCCTACATATTGATGCAGCCAACTGAATTCCCCTCTTTGCAACCTGACCTCCTTCTTACTGTGAAATGATCTCATTTCGAGGCTAACCACAAGAGGTTTGGCTGGGCACCTGGCATGCCGTGTGCCTGGCATTTGCAAATCTTCATGCAAAGTGCAATTTTTTTTTTTAAGACAGTAAATAAATCCTGTCCAAAGAAATCTTGGAAAGGTCTGCTCCCAGCCATGAGGTGAAAAGAAAAGCAATCGCTCTCCCCACCCTCACAACTATTATCTGCCTCTCTTCTCGAATGTTAAGGCTTAAGTCGCTTTTAATTTTAGATCAGGAACAATCTGATTTGGGGCCAAGGTCTTTTTTCACTGTCCTTCAAAATGTATTAAGCTGTGGTGTTTTTCCACCTCCAGCCTGCTCTGTTTCAGTTTCTTGAGTGCCCAAAGCTGAAGCCCCACCAAGAATGTGACCTACAGCCAGGATGCAGTGAGACTATACCCTGCAAAGAGCATCCCCCTCCTGCCTGCAGCAGGAAGTCTAGCAATTGTGAAAAATAGAGGGGGGTTGTGTATCATCTGTCCAGGTTTTTGGGGAGGTTCTTGTCACCTCCTTGGCCAAGTGTGGCCATATCCACATGGCCGCCAAGGCAAATGACCATCCAGTAGACCGAGTTCCCAGAAGCTCAGGCCACTACTTTCTACTTCTTCCCAGCCCAATCCCTACTGTTACCACGGAGAAGAGCAGGCCCTTGCATATCGGGCTGTTCTTGGCCAGTGCCATCTTGCTCCCAGTCTCCAGCGCCATCAGCAGACCATGAGACTTGAAGGTCATTCCTTTCCAGCTCTGCAGAGGACCCAGGCATGGGGTAGGGGAGGTGCTGATACCTAGACCTTCCTTCACGTTCTGTTGGCAGAAGCCCAACTACCCGCTCAGCCTGGCCTGTGAAACCTCAGCTCTGTCTGTCTCCCGGGGTGCTCTGCGTCCAGCCTGAAACTCCGTCCAGGACGAGATGTGTGGAGATGGCGGGAGCTGAGACACATAAGACCCATTTCCCTAAGCTGACTCTGCCTTCCCTGAGACATCAGCATCCAGTCTACTTGATGGCACATCAATCTGATTTGGCTCCTTCAAGGTCTTCCCTACCTCAGTGGGCAGACCTGACTCCAGACTCCGACCCGCTCCACACTCTCCCGTCTGCAGTTACTAGACCAGGTACCAAGATACGACCATGGGGGCTCCTGTTCACCTGCACGGTCTGGGTACCATTTTGGCGTCCCATTGGTAACAGAACACTCTCTGAAGAAAAGCGTAAAAGTTGGGTAAAAACCTACTGACACTCTTGTGGGAAGCCTGCATGGTCCTCTGCAGGCCTCTGACAAGAGGAATGTGCTGGGGTTAGGGAGGAGGCAGAGTTAATAGGGAGGATGGAGGTGAGAAGAATTTGACTCTAAGCCACTGCGGGCCCCTCGGGATCCCAGGCTCTGCAAAGCCTAGGAAAGTGACAAAATATTTATGTTTTTCACTTCCCTCAGCCACAGCCTTTCTTGGGAACATCTGACAAGGTTGTTGGTGAACAAGCACATCCAGCGTGCAGCCAGACAGGCTCGCAAGGTGCTAAGGAGGGAAGCGGTGGCGGCGGCTGATGGAGCAGCCTCTTCCAGAGGAAGCAGGGCCCTCCCCAGCACCCCTGCCTGGCGCCAGGGTGCCTGCAGAGGGGAGAATCGGCCTCTGGAAAGAGACGAATGTCTCTGGGCTGCAGTAATGAAGTCTCCTGAGCCCGGCCTGAGCACTCTTTGGGGTGGGAAAAAGGGGGGCGCGGTCAGAATGGCGTGGTCAGGGCGAGACTTGCTTTCCTAAAAAAATCTGGCTATATATGGCTCTGAGTCAGTGCAAAGGAGTCTTTGGAGGGACCTCAGTAACTCACCTTGTTTCGAGTAGGTGATTTAGGATTCAAAACACAGGGGACCCCTTGTTCCAGTACTTGAGGCGTCACCCCCCACCCCCAGCCCTCTCACACGAAGACGCGGCTGGGAGTGAAACAAGGTGCTATTCCTCAATCCTGACCTTCGTTTGAGCTGACCTGTCATCCCACATATGCCCCTTCCTCTTTTTTCTCTTCAGACTTCATTAGACTCATGGGAAGGGCACCGGGATAAAAATGATGTGGAGAATTTTCTCCCTTCGATCCCCAAACAGCTGACTGTAGGAGAGTTGTTGTCCGTCATGTGAGATCTCCGCTTCCCCGTCATGGTGCTGCGCTTTCAAAGATTAGATGTCTCTCATAAATATTTGACCCTCCAGGGACACCTGCGTGGCTCAGCTGGTTAAGCGTTCGACTCCGGCTCAGGTCATGATCTCACGGTCTGTGAGATCGAGCCCCGCGTCGGGCTCTGTGCTGACAGCTCGGAGTCTGGAGCCTGCTTCAGATTCTGTGTCTCCCTCTCTCTGACTCTCCTCCGTTCATGCTCTGTCTCTCTCTGTCTCAAAAATAAATAAACATTAAAAAAAATTTTTTTTTAAATACTCAACAGTCCAAAAACTATCTTCCCTTTGGTTAGGACACCTTATTTTTTTTTTTAATTTTTTTTAATGTTTATTTATTTTTGAGACAGAGAGACAGAGCATGAACGGGGGAGGGGCAGAGAGAGAGGGAGACACAGAATCGGAAGTAGGCTCCAGGCTCTGAGCCATCAGCCCAGAGCCCGACGCGGGGCTGAACTCACGGACCGTGAGATCGTGACCTGAGCTGAAGTCAGACGCCCAACCGACTGAGCCACCCAGGCGCCCCTGGTTAGGACACCTTAAATGCTAGTGTGGCTTTAGAAACCAAATTCAAAGTTCTTCCCTAGGCCACAGAGCTCTCTCCTGAGATTCATCCTAAAGAATCTTTGGGGTCTTTTTTCCTCCTATGCATTGGCCCATACCTTCTTTTCTTCTTGGCTATGAGCTTCCAAAGTCCCCAAGGTATTATTTCCACTCTCTACCTTTTGGCTTTCCAAAGGAAAATGTTTCTTTCATTTATTCAACAACTGTTTATTGAGTACCTTTTATATGTCAGGCCATGGAATAGTCAGCAATGCTGCCATAATGCTGCGTAAGAAACTACCCCAGGGGTGCCTGGGTGGCTCAGTCGGTTAAGCATCCGACTTCAGCTCAGGTCACGATCTCGCGGTCCGTGAGTTCAAGCCCCGCATCGGGCTCTGGGCTGATGACTCAGAGCCTGGAGCCTGCTTCCGATTCTGTGTCTCCCCCTCTCTCTGCCCCTCCGCCGTTCATGCTCTGTCTCTCCCTGTCTCAAAAATAAATAAAACATTAAAAAAAAATTAAAAAAAAAAAAAGAAACTACCCCAAAATATCAGTGGCTGTCAACAACAAACATTTGTTTTCCTTGCTCACAGAGCTACAAATTGGCTCAGAAAGCTCTTCTACAGAGCTCAGGATTGGGTTCGGGTCCGTTTCACAGGGCCTCATTTTTGGTTTCAGAAAGAAGAAATAATAGCGACATATGAAGGCTCTTCTCCTGGCAGGAAGAAATAGCTCCAAAAAATCAAGCCAAGCCATGTAAGTGTGTTTAAGGCCTTTGGTCAGATGTGTGTGTATTTTACTCCCACTAACATGTCATTAGCCAAAGAAAGTCACGAGGCCAAGTTGAAAGTGCGATGGTGGGGAGCCTGGGTGGCTGAGTCCAGTAAGTCTGACTCTTGATTTCTGCTCAAGTCAGGATCTCAGAGTTTGTGAGTTCGAGACCCGCATCAGGCTCTGTGCTGACAGTATGGAGCCTGCTTGGGATTCTCTGTCTCCCTCTCTCTCTGTCCTTTCCCCACTCTCTCTCTCTCTCTCTCAAAATAAATAAACATTAAAAAAAAATTAGTGAGGTGGGGAAGAATGCTCTGCTTCTAATTAAGCCATGGCAAGTGCAGGAAAAGAAGGAAAAATTGTGAACAAATAATACAATATCATACAGAACAGATCCTACTTTCATAAAGTTCAGAGTCTAATGTGGGAGACGGATATTAAACATGCCAACAAGTAAGCGAATATAGAATAAGCTGGGATACGTGTTATAAAGGAAATGAATAACACAGGGGATGTACTTTCCAACTGGGAGGGCTACACACAGACTCTGTGAGGTGGTGTCAGTTAAGCTAAGGTCTGAAGGATGAAAGGGAGCCGGGTTTGCAGATAGAGGGCAAAGAGCTTTCCAGCTGGTGGCAAGGACTTATGCAAAAGCCCCAAAGAAGCAACAGTGTCCCTGTGGTTGAAAAACTAGAGATCCAACGTGGCTGGAGCGTAGAAGGAAAGCAACAATAGTGTGAGCTAAGATTGAAAGGCCCTGACATGTCACTGCTCTCCCCCCAGTCTCCCAACAATTGCTATGTATTCAATGCTGCTAAAGAAAACAATGCTGCTAAAGAAAACAGTAACAACATCACCACCTCCTTGAAGCCTTCTTAGGTTGATCAATGCGTTGAAATCACTTTATGTTTCTCTAAGTGAAAACAAAGACAAAAACCAGCAAGACAAAAAAAACCCTTCAGTCTGCATGTTGCAGGGGCTTGTGCTGGGCCCAGACTGTAACTGGTGGACCCCTGCTCCACACAAATGAGGATCTCAGGAGTCTCGTGGGAGAACCATCCTATAGGGGGAGAGAGCCAGGCCTGATAGGTGGTGCCTGATGACATTATAGATTTCTGAGCACAGCTTTTTAGGGGCCCCTCAAATCTGCCCCGGGCATAAGGGAACTTTTCAGACTGATGGGAAAAGCTCCCTATCGTGATTAGAACATGTTTGTCTTTTTTCAAGACTATCAGACTATACACTTAAAATGGACACATTTTTACTGTATGTAAATCATACCTCAATAACATTGACTTTAAAAGTAAAAAAAAAAAAGCAAATAATATATAAAAATATCTATTTATACACATATAATTTTTTTTTTAATCTTTCAGAGAGACACAGACAGAGTGCAAGCGGGGGAGGGGCAGAGAGCGAGGGAGACACAGAATCTGAAGCAGGCTCCAGGCTCCAAGCTGTCAGCACAGAGCCCGACGCGGGGCTCGAACTCACAGACCGCGAGATCACGACCTGAGCCAAAGTGGGACGCTCAACCGACCCAGCCACCCAGGTGCACCATCTTTTTAGATACATATAAATTTATATAAATATAAATTGGGGGCTCGGCGGGGGTTGGTGGCGCCGTCTAGTGGACAGAACAGGACCTACTGGAGGACGGGGATCCCATCCCGTGGAAGCGACGGCGATACCCAGTAGTATGAAGATGTGCATGCTGGCAAGGGTGCGCACCGGCCAGGTGGAGCCCAGGAGAAATGGCAGCATCCACTGCAACCCAGCAAAAATGGAACGCCCGCCCCCCTCCCCCCACCCCGTCCCCGGTGGAACCACACGTGCAATCTTAAATTTTCTAGCGGCCACATTTAAATAAGTAAAACAATAGCAACAACAAACCCAGGCAGAATTAATTTGTAATTAATCTACAATTTAATTGTAGCTAATTTAACTACCTCCACAATAGCACTGCAACCTGAAATCAATCCAACAAAGATAGTACCGAGATATTTTACATTTCTGTGCTGAGTCTTTGAAGCTCCATGTGTATTTTACACCACAGCACATCTCAGTTTGGATTAGATGCATGTCAAGTGGCCCATAGCCACCTTCTGGATAGCACAGGTTTATGGGAACAGCAGCACCTAGGTGATCAAAGTTATTGTGAGCATGTGAGGCCTCTCCCCACCCTGCCCCATTCAAGAAAGGAGCCCACGATGCTGAGCCTCTAGCAATATCAGGGTGTAGGGTTCCGCACGGGGCTGGGGTCCCTAGTAAGGAGGTGGAGGTGACAGCCTGAGAAATCTGAGCCCTCACGATGACCAACAGAGCACTTGGACCCATGGGCTTGAGAGGCCCAGGGAGCTCAGAATCCACAGGCATCTGTAAAAGTCCTATTCTAGTGTGCTTTTAACTTAAAAGTGCTTTTAACTCAAATGTGCTTTTAACTCCGGGCACCACACAGAAACAATCAACTGCATCTTGCCAACTGATTGTGACCTTTGTGCTTCTGTTAACCTGCAGCATGAAGGCTGTGCTCCGGAACATCTTTTTCATTCAAGCCACCTATAATTCTTTCTTATTCCATTTGCTTATTCCTCGCATCCTAACCCAACTAGCACAGTAGAATATTTTAAAGCTTATTTCTGTCCTTGGTGCTGTAAGAAATCAGTGCACTGAATTATTGTTTCCAATCATTCTCCTTCGCTTCTCCTTTTAGCCCCTCCCGCTCCCCCTCCCACTTTGTCCAGGACCACTTGAGAAACCAGAAAGCATTGCACAGCTTAGAGGGGATCAAAACAGTCACAAGTCAGCATTCATTACCAATCAGATGAGTTACATCTACAAAGCTTAGGGTAATGCCCGGCACAGAGTAAGTACTCAAAAAGTCTTGGCTGGTAAGGACTTGTGGTACCTTAGCATCTGAGCAAGTCAATTCAACAGGTATTTCTTGGGGGTCTGCTCTGTGCCAGGCCCTACTAGGTGCTTGGGAACAACAGGGAACAAAATAGATCTCACCCTTCAGAGAGCCGACATCCTAGCTGGGGAAGATGTACGGGGAATAATAAACATCACAAATATGTCGATTGCATAGAATGCTAGAGGGTGGTAAGTGCTGTCAGCGAAAAGACAAAGTGAAGCAAAGTGAAGCAGGTTAGGGGGATTGGGAAGACAAGGTGGGGGCAGGTGGCATATTAAATAGGGTGCCTTGGGGCACCTGGGTGGCTCAGTCGATTAAGCATCCGAATCTTGGTTTCTGCTCAGGTCATGATCTCGCGGTTCGTGAGTTCGAGCCCCACGTTGGGCTCTGTGCTGACAGTGGCGGAGCCTGCTTGGGGTTCTCTCTCTCCGCTCTCTCTCAAAAATAAATAAATAAACTTAAAAAAATTAAAAAAAAAATTTTTTTTTTAATGTTTATTTATTTTTGAGACAGAGAGAAGAGAGACGGAGCATGAACGGGGGAGGGGCAGAGAGAGAGGGAGACACAGAATCGGAAGCAGGCTCCAGGCTCTGAGCCGTCAGCCCAGAGCCCAACGCGGGGCTCGAACTCACGGACCGTGAGATCGTGACCTGAGCTGAAGTCGGACGCTTAACCGACTGAGCCACCCAGGCGCCCCCCCAAAATTTTTTTTTAAGTAGGGTGCCTTGCTCATCAGTCCTCATTGAGAAGGCATGAACTGAGCAGAGTCTTGACACAGGTAAGGGCCCCTCTCTGGAGTGCACAGCCAGTAGACAGACAGGCCTTCAAGCAGGGTGTCTGGTGGGCTTGAGGGACAGCCAGGGGGCTGATGTACAGAGCATGAGGACCACAGTAATGAGCAATAGAAAAGGAAATCAGAGAATTAACAAAAGGGAGAGGGGTCCTTCAGGCTGGTGTAAGGACTTCGATTTTCACCCTGAGGAAAAGGAGGCCATTACAGGACTTGGAGCTGAGGAGAGACAGACCTGCATTTCCATTTTACCATAGATCACATAGGCTGCTGTGGTGAGAAGAGACGGCGGGGGAGGGAGGCAAGGGTAGGAGCAAGGAGGCCAGTGAGGAGGCCAGCGCAGTAATTCAGGCAAGAGATGGTGATGGCTCAGAACAGGGGCTGACAGTGGACTGGTGAAAAGCATCACCGTAGAGACCTGCCACCAGGGCTGTGTACCTGGACTCCGACTGTAACTCCCCCACAGGCAGACAGGAGGCTTCCCCCTTCCTTGTGTCCCCCTTAATAACAACTATTAGTCATTCAGTCACCTAAACCAAGTTAGAGGTGCAGCTGCAAGGAAGTCATTGAGAAAACTTCTTGGCTGTACTCAAATTACCAGCAAATTTCAAGCAAAACCAAATATATCTGCAATGGAACTGTGGCTGAAACAAGTAAAACTTTGGAGAAAAGGGAGTCACAGGTTTTCAGCAGAACAATGTAATTTGGTGAGCGATGGGAGGGTAGAAGGCCTTGGCCAAGAAGGGCCTTAGGCCTGGAAGTTGGGCTGACGTGGGGTCAGAGAGGAAGAAATTTCCTCTGCCTTTCAAAGATTCTTCTAGTTGGACTAAGAATCAAACTGACATGAGACAGATTAACAGAAGAAAATCAAATTTAATTTTGTGTGTGTGGGGAATCTACATGAAAGTCCAAAGCCAGGCAAAACGAGGTACATAGGTCATCCTGAGCTAAGGAGAGGGGCAGGGGTCTGGGGATACAGAGAGGAGGAAGGAAGGCCATTAGCAGGTGCCTGAGAGGAGATGTTTAATAAACAAAATTTTCCTGTTGTGCAGCTAGGTTTCCTAGGTAAAAGGGAATCTCTGTTAATAGCTCTCTTCCTGGTACAGGTCCTCTATCTAAATTCTTTTTAGGCACTCGAGGGGGAGGTCCAAGTATCTTCCTGAGTCTTTTAGGCCCTGGTTGTTTTCAGCTCAAAATAATCTACATGACACTGTGGTTGTCTTGGGGCAGCTTGCCCTTGGCCCCTACAATGGCAGTTTTGGACCTGGTGAAATCATGAAGTTGTGAAATAAGGAATCAGGGTCAGCTGGAAGAAAGCTTGTATTCAAGCCTGAGGGAAAGAGATCACATACAACTAAAATTTATAGTTAAGCATTAATAAAGGTAATACATTGCACTTAGCTTACTAACACTTTTTCAAAGTAATAAAGTTTACTTTTTTTTTTTAACGTTTTTATTTATTTTTGAGACAGAGAGAGACAGAGCATGAACGGGGGAGGGTCAGAGAGAGGGAGACACAGAATCTGAAACAGGCTTCAGGCTCTGAGCTGTCAGCACAGAGCCCGATGCGGGGCTCGAACTCACGGACTGTGAGATCATGACCTGAGCCGAAGTCGGCCGCTTAACCGACTGAGCCACCCAGGTGCCCCTAAAGTTTACTTTTTAAGGCACTCTATCATTTCTTAATGTCATTGTTAAGTTTTTGGTTTTTGTTTGTTTGTTTGTTTGTTTGTTTTTTTAAGGAGTTCTTTTTCAGAGGAGGAGAAAAAAAGTATAATCGTGGCACAGTGAAAAGAACATGTGCTGATATCAGATGTCTGGATTTTTAGCTCTGTTCTGTGCGACCTCAGGCAAGTCATTTCACTTTCGTGAGCCTCAGTTTTATCTTCTGTGAAATGAGAGAGCACAGGATTAAGTGGTCTTCTCTGGCTCTAAAATTTCGTGTATTTTTAATTGAGTGGAAAATGCATTTATTTCTTTCTTGATTAACATGGGCTCCCTGACAGTGTGAGAGTTGAAGTCAAGGTCTTAAGCAAGACATTCCTTATCTATAGGCCATAGACCCTGACTAAGGGCACACAGGGCATTTCCTGAGAGCTGACTTTGCAAACTGAACCCACAACATGACGATGAGTGGCCCAACCAGAGGGGGTAAGGAATCAAACACAGACCCTGGCTACCTCACAGCTCAGCCAACCTGGTCTTGGCCCCTCCCTGGAAAGTATTATGTCTCTCAATTTAAATATTTAACAACTGTGAGGGCCTACCCTCTGGCACCACGGGTTGGGGGAGGGGTGAGGTGTCTCGCCAAGTTTTTAAGCTTTCATGTCACAATTTTCTTTTTCTTTTTCTTTTGTTTTTTGAAAGAGAGAGAGCAGGGGAGGGGCAGAGGGAGACAGAGAGAGAGAGAGAGAATTCTAAGCAGGTTCCCCACTCATCGTGGAACCCGATGCCAGGCTCGATCTCACAACTGTGAGATCATGACCGGAGCCGAACTCAAGAGTCAGAGGCTTAACCGACTGAGCCACCCAGGCGCCCTTTTAATGGCACATTTTAAATGCCATATTCTGTCAACTGTCAGCTGTCACTAACTGAGCACACACATGTGCCAAGCCATGTGTCGTATGCCAGGACGCAGCTGTGAGCAAAGACTAATGCAGTCCCTGCCTGGTGACACTCACAGTCGATGGGGAAAACAGACATTAAACAGCAGCCATGAATAATTTATTACAAGACTCTGAGCATGCAGAGTGCTGCAAAAAGAAATTCCAGAACTACAGAAGCATTTACTGAGGAGCCTAATTTAGTCCCCTAGGCTGAAGAAGTGATATTTAAGATGACCCTGCAAAGATGAGTTGGAGTTAAGTGAAGAGAGAAAAGAATATTCTGGAGGGTGGGAACAGCTGCGAGAAGGGAATAGGACCCCTCTTTTGGACTTCTAAGCCATCATTGCCACTGTGTTTATCTGAGGTTCCAGCTGGGATTTAGAGGGATAAGGGCATTCATTCATGTGTTCGTTCATTCATTCATTCATTCATAGCTGTTATGTTCCTGTTATGTGCTGAAGAACAGCAATGGACCCTCTCCAAAAAGAAAAAAAAAAATCCTCTCTAATGGAATTTATATTCTAGTGGAGAAGACAGACAAATGTGTAAGTAAAACCTGATGGTGACACGTATGCAGAAGAAACTGTAAGGAGTATCTGTTCTGGGGGTAGAGAGCGCAGTGTTACGTAGGAGGAGGTCAGGGAAGGCCTAGGCCTGGAAGAGTGGAGGAGGTGAACCTTTCCATCCTCAGGGGAAAAGCATTCCTTGCAGTGGGAACAGCAATGGCAAAGGCCTTCAGCTAGGAGTGTGCTTAACACACTTGAGGAGAAGCAAGGAGGCCAGAACGGCCAGAATGAGGTGAGCAAGGAAGGGGATGAGGCCACGGAGCCATGAGGCCATCTTCATCATTTCGAGGTCATTGCATCATTGGAGGTCATTGCAAGGACCTAGGCTTTTCCCTGAGTGAGGCTTTAGGCAGGGGAGTGACATGATCTGAAACGTTATAAAAGGACCGTGTTGTTCCCTGTTGAGAATAGACTGAGGGGGCTGGTGCAGGGCAGGACCCAGGAAGACCACAAAAGAGAGGGTGGCAGGATGGGGAGACGGACTGAGGTCCTGAGACGTGCTGGATTCCGGATATATTTGAGAGGTAGAGCCAGTAAGATTTGCTGATGGATTGGATGTGGGGCATCGAAGAAAGAGGCAGCAAGGAGGACACCAAGGTTTCTGACCTGAGAATCTGGCAAAACCGAGTTGTCCCTTACCAAGATGGGATGGACGGTAGGAGGAGCGGGCTTAGCGGGAGAAATCCGGAGTTTGTTTGGGGACAGGCTGCAGGTGAGACCTCCCTTGGACATCCAGTGGGGCTAAGGGGTGAGGTTCAGGAAGAGAGCTGGCAGGAGGCACAAATAGTGTGGGAAGAAAAGTTAAGAGACTGAATCCTAAGAGTTCTCCTCACAAGGAAGACATTTTTTTTTCCTTTTTTTCTTTTTTTCCTTTTTATGGGATAGGAGAAAGTGGATGGTCGCTGAACCTATTGTGGCCATCATTTTACCACCTATGAATCAAACCATCATTCTGTAACCATCACTTACACAGTGATGTACGTCAATTATTTCTCAATAAAACCAGGGGGAAAGCCACTGTGAGACTTTTCAGTTATTTAGAGCCAGGAGAGTAGATAAGGCCACCTATGGAGTGAGGGTAGATTGGAGAAGAGAGGGAGGGACCCTAGGGAAGGGGCCCCCAATGCTGAGGATGAACCTGTAAAGGAAAACCACCAAAGAAGCCATGCTCGAAGTCGCCTTGAGAGAGTCGACCTTTGTTCTCCCCGATAGCCCTCCCCAGGGGTATTCCCCAGTACCCCTGGCCCCTCGCCTCCTCCACACCCAATGCCTGCCATGTGTACCCACACACGTGCACCCACCCATTCACATACACTGAACACAATCACGTATCTCTTGGGTTCACGCCTTTGACAGGGGCTGCGAGAGTGTGGCCCACCTTTCCCAGCCTCCCTGGGGGAGGGACAGGTTTGGACATGGGTGGGAACGCTATGTCCCAGGAGGTGAGCACCCTGTACTGTTATTTCAGAATTCCTTATTGTTGGTCCTACCGATGATGCCGCCGTGTCCATGGGAGAACAAATAAGAGATTTCCTATGTAAGTTCATAGCCACATGAACTTGAAAGGTAGTGTTTGAATTTGAATGCCAGCAAAACCGTAGAAGCCCCATACCAAAAGAACAAGTCGTCTCATCCATGCCCCTGCCTCGCTGCACCTGTCCCAGGTGGCTAGGTTGCCATCTACTCTGTTCCTGGGATCTCAAGGAGGGATCAGGCAGGACAGCCTCATTGGCTTTGACCATGTGCCACGTGCCAGTCATTGGCTATAGCCACGGCCATCTTCACTTTTGTGCAGTTCTTGCTGTGGGTTAAGGCCAATTTCTCCTGTCTTGTCGTTAAATACAAAGAGCCTGTTGAATGGCAACTGGCCACTCAGTCATCCTCCTGGTGTGGCCACCAGGGAGACGCGGTGTCCCCGGTGGAGAATCATCTCAGACATTGCATGCTCTTCTGTTCCCAGTGTCCTCAGGTCCTAGCAGCACACAAAGTGGATGGGTTAAAGGGCTCCTGGCAGCTTTGTCCCCAGTGGTCTGATTTGCTGAATGGTGGTGGTCCGACTGGTTGAACAGTGTGTAACAGTGTGTAACAGGGAAGTTCATTGGCTGCCCTGTGTAACAGCCAATGGGGCCATTCCTTGAGAAAGTTGGGGAGGCCTAGGGAGAGGAGGGGGCCCACCCGCTCCGTGGAGAAGCCACAAACGCATGTGCTCCAAATGAACCCCAGAGACTGGAGAAACCAAATTGATGCCATCTATTATTAGATGAAAGTCAGACACAGCAAAAATGAGCAGCGAGGGAACCCAGATGCTAACAACGTCTCCTCCTTCTGATGTTCCATTAGAGCCCCCATTTCGCATAAGCACCGTATGTCTATAAAACAGGGATTTTGGAAGCAGAGAACAGCTGACAGAGGTGTCAATAAGCCAATTTGTGGCTTGTTAGAGTGTTACACTTGTTTATCGGCATTTAACGAGACAAGACATTGATGTTAACACAGTGGGAGGGAAGTTGCCTGGACCAATAGTATCCCTTGCTGAAAATTAATTTAAGCCCTTTTTTTCTTTGTGCCAGAAATGGTGGAGGTAATTCATTACCAAAGTGTTGAAATGCCACTGAAAATGAGCTAGGGTAATAAGGGAAGAGTCATCAGCAGCTGAACAAAATCCCAATTTAGCTTTCTTCTGGTAACCTCTTGTAAATGAGACATTGTGAAATAATATGCTTTATGGCAGTGAAGAAAACAAAGGGGTTTATTTAGCTTGGGGGATGGGGATGGCTGCAGGGCTGCGAAGGGAAAGTTGCATGCACGGATCTTTGAAAAACCACAAGAGCTGCTGTCTCCGCAGCGGAGTCCACAGCCACACTGCACTGACAGAAACTGAACAGTCTATATCTTGGACCCCCTTGGCTTGAGGAATCCCGGGTCTTGGTGAAGCCACGCTCTTTTATCAAGATTCTGTGAAGTCACTGTTGGGATCGTTTATAGGGTCTCAGCTCCATCCACCGGCCTCCAGTTGAGACTGGGCACAGCATCGCCCATGTCTGCGCCTCACATGTCCCATTTAATAGTCACATGGGGTGTGTGACCTGAAAATGTAGTGGCTTCCGTTTTCCACTCCTTGCAAATTTTCTCTTTCCATTCTTTACGTACCCACATTCCACCCAGGGGAAGATGAACAGGCAGATACGAAGCCAAGTTACTGTGGGCTGATTGGGTCTTTCTTCATAGGACCCCCATCATCTCATCCACTCCCTCCCCACGCTGCTCGTCTTCCAGGCAGAAGACTTTGAACCCAGCTTGAGACTATTAGGGGCGAGTAGAAGGGCACTTTTGCAAGAACTTCACGGGACAGAACATGATTTGGACATCTGGCTGGGTTAGGCAGGCTTGTGTCATTAGCCCAGACTTGTCACCCCTCGCTATTCATGCCCTTTGCTTTGTGACTTTGCATAAAGAAGTACAGTATATTTTCCCACTCCTTCACTTTGCCTTTGGCTATGTGGGGATGTGACTGCTCTGCGCCTAGGTTGTAAGAGACATGGGGTGTTTCTTCTTACCATCAGGTGCCTCTAACCTCTCCAAGATGGAGATGGCCAAGATCAGCTAATTGCAGGTGACCTACAGACCAATGAGCTGTATAAGAGCTTACTATTGTGTACCACTGAATACAAAATCGGAGTGGCCTGTTATATAGCAGTAGAAAACAATAACGTCCCATTAAAACCAGGAAAGAGATCCTTATGTGCAAGGAGACCAATCCTTTGGAGAGAAAGACTGACTTCTACTTGAGGAATCATCTAAAATTAAGAGTCAGAGTATGTTTCCCAGGCGGGTGCCCTTCTCAGGACAAAACCTGACTCTCTCTGCCTCTGCCACCTGGGCCACTCGTTAAAAGCCTCAGTTTCACACGGAGAAGCCCTGGTGGGGCATTCCCCAACCCCTTCCCCATTCTCCCGGCATCTTAAAAAAAACAAAAACAAAAACTACAACCTTCCATCTGTTAGGGACTCTTTCCAAACAATGGTTTTTGAACCTGTATTAGACTCCTTATTCTATTCATGATAGGGGCAGGTTTCCATATTAATACTTCCAGAAGCCAAGGGCCAGAGACACGGGAGATTCCTTGTTGAGGGCAGTCAGCTGCCTGGACATCCTATGATTTCATGCCATCCAGCCTGCTGCCGGAGCTGAGAGCCCAGACCAGCATCCCCACTGGCCCTGGAGGGGTGATATGTCTCTCAAAGCTTTTTATAATGTGAGCACTGTCCCAGCAGCTTAGATGTGAGCCGTTTGGGGATAAATACTTGGATTATTCATTCTTCTGTTCATGAAAGGCCAGCGATCTTACGTTTCGACTAAGCATGGTTGGCATATAGAACAGAGCCTCATTTTTCCTGCTGTTTATATAAATGGACTCACCCTGCCCAGACTCCCTGCTGCAAATGTGTGATTAAAGGATTATAAAGGTGATGGAAATAGTAATCACGTCTGTTTTCAGACAGAGCCTTCCCTCATGGGGCCCAAAATGGCTGTGTTCTTATTCATATCTGCAAGGAAAGGGAACGTAAGGGTACTCTCATAGATGGGCCACTAGGCCCCGGGAAAGGGTCAGATAGCAAATTACCCCAGGTTACCTGGCTCATCAATTTCCAACTTTGATTGTGGATGAGGGAGGGGAGGTTGCTGTCAAAACAGTTTAGAGCCTGCAGGCAATAGACAACACGTCACCAGATCACTCAGACTGGGCTTGGGATTTGGACTCCCAGAGAGGAAGGACCCAGCAGGGCAAGGCAGGGCCCGGGCTCAGAGGAGCTAGGGGTGGGACAGGTTATCAACGGAGTGGAGGCTGGCACTGGAACCATGCTGAAGTCCTCTACAGCTGAGACAAAGGCCGATCCGCCAGATCAATTGGTACCGAGTCACCCAAACCACTTGTTAGGCTCATTCTATGGAAATACAGGTCAGGTTCCAGCAACCAAAGAAAGAGTTAATGTGCTCTGGGAGGTCAGTGAGGGAGGTGGGACAACACCCAAAGGGCATTTAATTTCAGGTTTCTGGGGCTCATGGGGACTTTGAATTGTTCCCAGCTGGAATTTTACCTCCTGTGTGCAATCTCAGAATAGAAAAAGTTGGGCACCAGGGCAGAAGATGGGGTGCTAGCCCAGGCTGTGTCCCTGGCCTGTTGTGGGACTTGAGCTGAGTAGCCTGCCTTGTCCCAGCCTCGGTTTCCTCACCCGCAGAAGAGACCAGTACCTCCCTAACTCCCTCCCTCCTGTCATTGTTATGAAGGGCACATGACATAGCGTATGAAATCATCTTGGAAAAATCTAAGACCAGGGTGTTGTCAGTATTAGTTTGCCCTGACATGGGAAGCAGTGGAAGGGAAGCATCGTCCCTTCCAGTGGAATTTTCTGGGGCTGATTTGCCAGTTTGAGGACTGTCCAGTCCTTCTTCCCCTTTCCCTAATTCCCTAGTCCTGGACACTTCCTTGTCCATCACCTCCCAGCAGGGGCTGCAGTGATCTTGATAATTTCTGAGATAGAGCCATAACATGTGAAAATGGTGGGGAGCTATGGGTCATCTGATGGCCTGTTTTAGTTTAGCGATGTGGGCACCGATGCACACATGGGGAATGTTACCTGCTGTAGGTCACACAGCTAGTTAACGCTAAGCCAGAAAGCACAGTCTGATACACGGTAGGAATTCAGTATATGTAGGTAGTCTTTACTATTATCCCAACTATACCACGCTTTCACAAAGCAATCCATTTTGCTACTTACCACTGACTTTGATAAGAGGTTTGGGATGGGAAAGAATGAGGGTTGAAGAAGAAGGAAGTCATAACTGACGTTACAGAAGAAATTTTTAGATTAGCTAATGTCACCTCAAATGCCTCCTCTTCCAGGAGGCCCAAGCTGATCAAAGGCCCTTCCCATGCTCTCATTTTATCTCCTTGTATCTCGTCCTTCTCCTGTATGCCACACCAAAATACTTCCTCACTTGTCTCTCTCCTTCTAGGCTAGGCTCCCTGAGGATACGTGCTCCTACTTTTTCAAAGTTGAATCCACAGTATTTCATGTTTAATATGTGAAGCTGAAGATTTTATTATAGTTTAGGAGTCAGTGATGTTTCTTAGATGTTCCTGATTTCTTTGGGCCCATGGGCCCAGAAGGTCTTGGACTGAGAACAAAAAACAAACAAACAAACAAAAAAAGCCCCCAAAACCCTTAGTTTTCATCCAGTTCCATTATTTACAATCTATACTATTTTAATCAAGTCACTTACTGCCTTTAAGCCTCACTTTTGTCATCTCTAAAAAAATGGGGTATCTATGGAAGGCAACTCGTCAATAACTATCAAATTTACCAATGGATAAAGCCTTTGACGAAACAATTTCACTTTTAGAAATTTATTTTCAGATATTCTTTTTATTTTATTTTATTTCAATGTTTATTTTTTGAGAGAGAGAGAGTGAGCATGAGCAGGGGAGGGGCAGAGAAAGAGGGAGACACAGAATACAAAGCAGGCTCCGGGCTCTGAGCTGTCAGCACAGAGCCTGACACGGGGCTTGAGCTCACAGACCACAGGATTATGGCCTGAGCCAAAGTTGGACACTTAACTGACTGAGCCACCCAGGTGCTCCAATGTTCAGATATTCTTGCATCCATCCTGCAGATATACTTACAGGTTATTCACTACAGCATTATTCATAAAAGTTAAAGAGTGGAAAGACTTAAATGGGCTTGTTAAATAAGCTAATTTATATAACAGGATACCATGTAGCCACAAAAAGAATGATGTAGGTCTGTACATACTGATATCGAATAATCTCCAAAATATATCCTGGAGTGAGAAAATGCAAGGTGCATAACAGTGTGTAAAGCAAGCTTTCCATTTGTGAAAAGGAGGGAAAGACTATATATACTTGCTTGTATATGCATAAAATATCCCTAGAACATTTCTCAGGGAACCAGTGATTTTTGTCTGCACCAAAGAAGATGGGGATGGCTATGGACGGGGAAGAGGGGTCTCCCGCTGTATAGACGTTAGGACCATTTGAATTTTGAACAATGTAAAAATAAATCTTTTAAAAGAACACTAAAAGAAAGAAAAAGGAATGAAGGTACCAACCCACTCACTCTTCTGTTGTGGGAAGCATATGTGAGAATGTCTATAAAGGTAGTTTCAACTGTAGGATGAGATACCATGGGGAGACTCTTACAGCCCCCAGGCCCGTGGCCACCCCTCGCCTCTGAACTTGAAATGGCTAGCCGTTTTCCAACCAAGATCCTGGAGCAGATTCACAGCATAGCTGTCCAGGAACATTTAGATAAAATACTTCTACTCTTCATTACCAGAGTTCTCTGGCGAGGTGGAGAAGGGGTAAGGCTCTCCCAGGAGAGTCTAGGACTGGAGTCTGAGAGCCCCATCATGCCAGGGTCTGTGGTCAGCTGGCAGGCAGGACTCATGCTCCTTCTCGTAGTGTACAAGCCCATGTGGGCTTTACAGCTTCAGCACATATGCCAGTTGTGGTGACGTGGAGCCCAGGGGATACAGGAAATATTGTTCCTGCAGCTGGAAGGGTTTCTTTGTCTCCTTTATGCCCACACTAGCTTCTAAGGCTTTATTGCTTTGGCATCAGGAGGGAGATTCCACCTTAGGGAAGATAACTATGAGCTACCGACGAGGGCTAGCTATATTATGAGTTAACTGACTGACTAGATATGAAAACAACCACTGACTTTAAATCCCTTCCCCAGAGACATCTGGAACCACACCATTAGCCACTTACGCATTAAGCGTTGCCATCAACGTGCGGATCTTCTGTTTAAATTTAAATTTTCCTGGGAAGGGTAATACCTTGGGAAAAAAAATAGCTTCGAAGTACATTCCCTCATCGAGTCGATGATTATTGAGTGCTTATTCATGCCAGACACTCTACCAAGTACCTGGATATATAGGCACATAAGACCATCATCAACCTCAATAATAAATATCACAGCAATGCTGCTGCTGCTGATGGCTAACACTTCCTGAGAGCTTCTCACACGGCAGGGATGCTTCTCATCTATTTGTAAGCATTTGCACTGGATTCTTGTAATGCATCCCGGGAAAGCGATGCGGTTATCTCCATTTGTCAGGTGAGGAAACTGAGGCACAGAGATATCAAGCAACTTGTGCAAGATCCCACAGCAGGTAAGTGAGCTGGCACACACACGTTTTATCTAACAGGTATGTTTTCCGGAAGAGGCAGCAGCCAGGAGTTGAGGGCCTGTGGTTTGCGGGGAAGGGTGACGATCCAGGATGGCATCCCAGACAATCCTCGGGCAATTCCTGCCCTGGCAATGCTGGGAAGAGCTCAAGGCTGCAAAAGACTTAAGGAGACAAGAGAGCAATAAATTGAAAGGACACCAGCCAGGGTGGCTGGTGAGCCCAGTAAACAGAAAAGGCCAGAATAAGGAAAGGGCCTGGGCTGTGTCTATACCCTCACAGATGCGAAGAAAGCAAGCTTTACCTGACACCAGCATGAAGTCTGCACCCCCCCGCCCAACTGAGACACCAAGGGAAACGAGAGAAATAAATCTGCCTTTGGCAGCACTGTGGACGTTGAGCGAGCTGGCCAGAAAGGACCAAGGATCCAGCCACCTGAGGAGTCAGCCAACTGGGGAGTGAGACAGAATGGTCTGCAAAATCCTGAGCCACACTCCAAGGTCAAGCTCAGCCAAGTTGAATAGAATTGGGAACACGAGGCTTTGGGCCTGGCTGAGTGTCCCCGGTGTCTCCCAAAGTGGCCCTGAGTTGACCTGACTTCCAGGCTGGAGGCACAGCCCAGTGCACTGAATTCAGGCTGGTTGAGGGGGCCCGTGTCCTGCTTTGCTCCCTCCTCATGCCCGTTCTGGATGTGCTACTGAAAGAGAGATGGTCCCTTCTGAAAGTGCCCCCTGCAACATGGAATCGAGCCCTGAGTAATAAATTCCTTCACTTTTCAAGTTCCCTGCCAGTTCTCCCTGGCTGAAGTGAAAGCCAGCCTCCCTCCCTCCCTCTGGGCTGGACCTTCTAGGAACTGGGAATCTGGAAAGATAGAGGCAGGAAGAGGCTGGGGATTGGAGCTAAAACAGACCCCCCTGTTACCAAGCCACAATCAGAACCAGGTCTGCAGCACTCATTTGGGGTCTGGGTGTGGAGTGGGGAAGATGAGCTTTAGTCTGTTCTAGAAGAAAATGAAGCCCGGGTTGTTGTTTTTTTTTTTTTTTTTTCTCCCTGATTAGCATTTTTATTGCGTCCCTCCTATTTGCTCTGCCTGCTCATAATTAAATACTGCCCATGGTGTCTCGTCTATCTTGGTAATGTTCTCTTGGACACCGATGAATTGGATTTTCTTTATGGACTCGCTCCACTGATAGAAAATAAGACTCAAGTTCTGAGCCTCCCCTGGCAGGGTGGGTCAGCCCCAGGAGGGTGTCTAGTATTGAGGTCAGGATCTTCTGCATAGAGTCTTGGACTCTGTGATCTGAGATCTTGGGAAAAAAATGAAAAAAGCACCAGGTCTTCTTGTCTTCAGAGCAGCCCCCATGAGAGGTGACCCGTGGTATAAGGCAGCTGCCTCTGTTGTGCTGGGGAAGGGCCAGACTGGCAATGACTCCCGGTTAGAAGGGACAGATAGGCAGAGGTATGAGGCTCTTAGGGAAGGAGACTGGACTTTTGGCCGGGACTCCAAATAGGACCTGAGGCTGGTTCTAATCCTGCCTAACTCATCTTCGTCCCCTTCGTGTGACCCCTAGTCATGGCCCTCAGGCCACACTCCTCTTGTGTCATCAAATCCTGAACCTTCTTTGGCCTGCCTTTCTCTTGCCAGCCCCGTGGCTTCCCTCCTCCCCACTCCCCGTCCCTGTGTCCCAAGTAGAATCTTCTCTACTTCCAAGGAGGTGCCTTACCTTCTCCGCTTTTTCCTCCCCCTCTGCTCTTTCACTGAAGCCTGGCTTTCTGTCTTCATGTCTAACTCGGGCCATGAGAAAGAGTGGAGGAATTTATATCTGAAGCTTCTCAAGTGAGGGCTTATCAACCTAGACCAGCCTCGATTCAGGTGGTCCCCAGACCAGCAGCATCAGTTTGCATTGTGGGGCTTGTTAGAGGTCTCTTGTTAGAGACCTAGTGGATCAGCAACTCTGGGGGTCAGGCCCCACCATCCGTATTTTGACAAGGCGTCTTGCACACTCAGGTTTGAAAGCCACTGCTCTAGACCAATTTCTCACAACTTTCTCTTGGTAGCATCTTCCCTGAAGCTCACATAGGCTGTGTACCTGCCTTCTTCTACCATCCATGGCCTCCAGTCACTCCCCACCTTACCCAAAGGAAACTGACCACCCTGCCTCAGACCATTCACCAAGGAGCTATGTTTGTCTCCTCCTGTGTCCCTGCTCTGTGCCTTCTCCCTGGACAATGTCATCTTTGCTCACAGAGTCAGCTGTTACCTCTGTGCCGGTAACTCCCACATGCTCATTTCTAATAGGCAGCTCCCTCCTAGGTGCTAGAAATACGCTTCCTTCTGTCCATCAGGCGTTTGACCTTGACTTTCTCAGACTCCTTACCCACCTATCCGAAACATGGCTGCACTTGGGTTCCTTATTTCACTGAATTCCCAGCCCTGGCTCTATTCTAAGCATAGAAACTTCTCTGGCTCTTTCATTTTCTTCAGCTGTCAGCCCTCCCTCCTGCACACCTCTTCCACCCCCCTGCACAACCAGCCAGGCATGGGGCCCACAGATTCTGGGGCTCCCCTTCTTGGCTGTTTCTGTCGCCATTGCTAATTCAACAGCCTTAGTTTGGCCCCTCACAACCCCCCACGACCTCTCACTTCTACCCTCCCTTCTCACTGCTCCAGAGTTGTTTTGCTAAACCACAGTTCTTACCACGATGGCCCCCCATGGCCTACAGGATGGAACCCCAGCTGGGCTTGCTGTCCTCAGGCCTTTCCTGCTAGAGTTCTTACCACTGTCCTTGCTTGGCCTGTGCTCCCGTCACGAGACATGCTGCTCATTTTCGTACCTCTGTGCATTTGCTCATGCATGCTCTTGTCTTTGCACAGAAGGGCTTTCTGTCTCAAGAATTCCTTCTCAGCCTCGAAAATGCAATTCAATGTACCCTGCCTGCCTTGCATGCAGTCTTCCCAGACAGCCCTTCTCCCTCTCTCTCCTCCCAGCTCTGGGCTCCCAGTGTGCACTGCTCTTGTCCTTTTATACGATGCACCCTTTGTAGTGTTCATTTGTCATGCTTCCCAGGTTGGGAGCTCCTCAAAAGTCTCTGCGGTGCCTCAGTCATCGGTGTTGTCCCAGTGCAGAGCACAGAGCATGATTCCCGGGACACAGCTGAAGCTACATGACTCCTCCTTTTGCTTGCTTCCCCCAGCTGTTACTCAAAACACCGAGCCCTATGCACATACAATCACCCATAATCTTCGGTGACCTTCTTTGTGTCACTCCCTATCACCCAAGCAAAGTGCTGGCTGTCCGGGGGAGGGTCCGTCACTCCCACACACGCCTCAGGCAGCTCTCTGACATTGGCTTTCATCCTGGTCATTTATCCTATATGTCAAAATCTCTCGCACATTAGCACGGTGGAGAAAATGAGCATGGGTTATCCCTCAGGCCCTGCCTAGGGTGGTCCCATTCTGCTTTCAGCCCAGTCTGATGACACTCCCTCTGGCAGAGAAAGGAGGAAAAGGAGAGTTTCCACAATCCCGACCCAGGCTGGCAAGTCTCCTGATATCTCAGACATGGAGATGTGCTGTAGGGGTCTTTCCGGTGGCGCTGGATCCTGAGCTGCCCCCAGAGAGACCCCTGTGTCCAGAGACAAGCAGCAGGGCTTAGGATACAGCTGGCTCTCAGTAGGCGTTTGTAGAAGGAGTAACAAAATGCTGAGGAACAGAAGATGCTCTCAGAGTGTCCCTGCTCGCCTGGTGTTGCCAGTTCCTGCCTTTACAGCCCAACTGCAGCGTCTTTCTGCAGAGTGGAGCCAGGAAGCAAAGAGGAAGATGGAGAGAGTCTTGGAAGGAACATTTCTCCAGGATTCTCTCTTCTACCTCTGAGGAGGACCTCTGGATCAGGAAAAGCACACTGGTTTCCAGGGCCACCAAGCCCTCCTCTTTCTTGCCCTCAGCCCTGGGCTTGTGCCCTTCTAGGCTACGGGCAGGAAGAGGTAGACAGACTAGCGTGGAGACAACTTTAAGTGAATTCAATTACCATAGCAACCAAAACCACCAGAATGGAGATTAGGCTCCCGACAGCAGTGATCCAGGCATCTAAGAGAGGCAGCGATCCAGAGGCCATCACTGTGAGACTGGGGGGCTGGCCGGGGGGTGGGGGCAGGGACACCTCTGCTCATCTACCCGCACTCCCTCCCCCACTCACCTGTGCTTTCTGGGACTCCTCAGAGCTCTAACCTGCCGAGGAGCAGATTTCCATCCCTGCCCGGAGCCGGAGAGGCCTGGAAGGGCTGTGGGAGTCAGAGCAATGAGCAGGTGCTGCTGGCCTTCCTGTGGCCTCTCATTTTCTACCGTGTCCCTTCATGGATAACAGGGCACTGGCCTGCCTTCTGCATCTCTCGGCAGAGCTGCATTTAAAAGTAGGGGCTCTGGGGTCTACTGTTTGTTTCCAAATCCCAGCTCTGCTAATGATCTTGAGCAAGTTGTCGAACTTTTCTGAGCCTTGGTTTTTTTCAGCTGATAAGTGGGGGTGATGGTATCTGTTTCATAGGAGTGCTGTAAGGACTAAAAAATAAGAAAACAAAAAATGAGAATGCATATAAGGCCTCTGCACAGTAACAGTTGTTACTAATTCCATGGTGGTGGTGATGATGATGATGATGGTGATGGCAACTCCAGTCCCTCCTTTCCCTTGTATATTTCCCTGCCATGAGTACCACCTTTGACAGGTGGAGGCACCCAGCCTAAGGTAGGCAGAGAAGATTCCCAGAGGCTGACAAGCTGGGACATGGTAGTCAGTTTCCTCCTGCTCCAGAAGCCTGTCAGAAACCCGGAGAGACTGCACAGGCCACCTGACAAATGACCAAAGGCCTTGCTTTCTGGAGACTTCATCTGGACCCACGAGCTGCAGTCAGCCTGGGCAAGCTCGTTTGCCCCACTGATGTTCGACAGGTCTGATCTTTAGCGCCTCCCAAAGCTGATGGTCTCCCTAAGGGTGGAACCCTCATCTGTAAAATGGGGATAGAAATAAAGGCTGATTTATGAGACCTGCTCTAATAATAGACCAGCTCACGTAGAACTGAGGGCAAATGGAGGCACTGTCTCTGCTACTCTCCTCTCATGTGTGTGCATGTGTGCACTGGTGTGATTTCCCACGGAGTGTGCGAGTACCTGGAGGGCAGAGAGGAGCCTCTTCATTGATGTGAGAGGAACATGAGGAACTTGGGACCTGGGCTGGGGAAGCTGTCTCGTCTACCTCCAGGGCTGTGCTCATTCATTTCACAAGCGGTTTTTGAACACTGGCGAGACGGTCAGACCTTGTGCAGCTGCCGGGGAAGCCAAGATGAATACGACTCAGGAGTTGAGCTTGGAGGTGGAGAAAGAGCTCAGAGCAACTTAATCACAAGGTGCTATTTGACAGCGGAAGTGGGGTGAGGATGCCTGGGGCAGTCATCGAGGACCCGCATCTGGATTGGGCTGGAAGGAGGAACACAGTTTGCCCAGTGGGGAAGGAGGAAGGACTCTGCAGGCAGAGAGAACAGCAGGTGCAAAGAGGGAGTGTGAAAGGGCCTGGTGTGTCTGGGGGAGGTGAGAAGTTTAGGGAAGCTAAAGCGCACGCACGCCTGTGTGTGTGTGCGCCTGCGCGGACATGCATGTTGGGGACAATAAGGGGGTGGAGGGAAGAATGGCAGGGGATGAGACCCAAGGGTTAATTTCTCCTCTTATCTCACAAGAGGTCAGCAATTCTATAGGCCTCTAGCTACTGTGGCCTGCTGTGCTGAGATGTGTTCAGCCCTATTTTGAAAATTCATTCCCCTACTACCAGAGGAATTGTGAGCTTGTTTTGAGGAAACGCCAGCCTGTTTCTGAAGGTCTGCATTGCTCACAGGTCTTGAATGTCCCCGGCTGACAGCTTCCTCCAGCCCGGTATAAACAGCCCTGCTTGGAAAGGGCCCCTGGAGAGGACTGTGACCAGCCCTCCCTCCCAGAAGGGCTGCCTCTGCACCCCAGCTGGCTCCACGTGGCATCCCTCAGCCCTACATCGGTAGGGTCGTGTGGCCAGGTGGCACAGCCTGACCTGGGGGCCTCTTGTGCTCCATGCCCAAGCAGTCCCAAGTCCTGATAATTTTACCTCCAACTTCTTTCTCTCATGCTCCCTTTTGTCCATCCACCCACCACTGCCCTAGCAGAGGCCCTCATCATCTCTCTCCTAGAATACTGCAATAGCCTGCTAATTGGTCCCCCTGCTTCCCATCTGGTCCTCCTCAAATCCATCCTCCACACTGCCAGGCCAGAGTGGGTTTTTCTAACATAGATCTGCCTGCACTACACAATTGCCCGGAGCCTTCTGGTGGCTCCCTGTGGCCTGCAGGACAGACTCCAGCTCCTTGCCTGGGCTTCCCAGCCTTAGCCCCTGCTGCGCCCTGACTCTGGCCCCACACCCCGGGCACACGCTGGACTCATTCCTGTCTTGGTGTGTTTGCTGCCTGGTGTTCGCTTCATCCCCTCAGCCGTCATCATTTGGCTGATTCCTTGTCCTCTTTCTGCTCCCAGCTCAGATGTCATCTCGTCCAGTGCATCTTCCCTGACCCCACAGGCTGGGCCAAGTGCCTCCTCCCTGTGCTTTCCTACCTCTCCATGCATAGCCCTGGCTCTGTCACTAGGTAGCTATGTGATGCTCGCCTCCGATTCTTTGTCGGCAATGGGAATAAAAATAAATCGACCTCATGAGATTGTTTTGAGAATTTGTGAATCTAGCTTCCCTTCACCTCTCGGGCTTCTCTGACCCCCAGAAGAGGTTGGTGATCCTAAACCTCAGTGCAGAGCACACATCCACGGTCTGTCTTCCTGTTTAAACCATGAGCTCCAAGAAGTCAGGGCCTGCCTCCATCTTGCTCACCACCATATGCCCAGCACAGCAACTAGTGGATGTTCAATAACTACGTGTTAAAGGAATGAATGGTTTGATACATGTTTGTGGAACTGGTGTTAGTGGATGAAGACCTATGGGTTCAATTAAAATGTTTCCTGAGTGCCGGGCTCGGGGCTGGGGCTCCCCTGTTAATATTCAGGTGGGACTAGAGACGCAGATAAGACAAAGCATACTCACGTGTCCTAGTCAAAAGTGCACCTTGAGCTGTGACTTCAGTTCAAGTCAAAGGAGCATTTGAGTAGGCCGAAAAGGAAGTGAAAAGAATCGTCCTGGGTAAAAACAGTTCATACCTGGCCCCCTCCCCATATCCCTCATCACGGCCTCACCAGGGCAAGCAGTACTGTGTAATTCACTAAGATGGCTGTGGTGTGTTTCCTTTTTTGTCCACTCCAGGAATCTGCAGCAAAGAGGGAACCTGCTAACATTGAGCCTGTATTTGCAAAATTGACTCAGGCATTAGCTACGATGGTGCACACTTACCACTTTAAAGATGCCAGTCTGCTTGGGTGGGAGAAGCACCCCTAAAGAGCCATGGGAAGGGTATTCACTCTGTCATCATCAAAGGACAAGAAATTTACTAACTTCTTTAAGTATGCAGTTGCTTTTTTTTTTTTCACGCTGAGCCCAGCTGTCTCCGTTCTTTATGACTCTGGACATGATTTAACGTGTACACTTAAAAAATGGAAGAACAACTTCTTAAATTTGCAGTAAATGTATTGTTCAATAGATTTGATTTACTAGTCATGAACCATAGAAGAGCCACCATGGCAATTTATTGTGATGTTGTCTCAGGAGTTGGAGTCCACTGCCTGTCTCTGCTCTGATCCCCATAAAAATAATCCAGTGAAGGGAAGACCCATGGTTTACCTTGGCACCAGCCTGGATTGTGACTGCCACACCCTCATCTGCATATCAGGCCCCCCTTTCAGATGATGAGAGCATGGCAGGTGGGAGCGGGGCATGTTCCATGGGTTTAGTGGCATTTGTTCTGAGCAGCTGGCTGGGGTCAAAAAGCAGAGGTCTCTGGGCATCGCTGCTTGTGAGAGATTTACAGGGCTCCACTTGCCTCCCTGGTGACTCTGCAGAGGAATCAAATGGATGGAAAACATGTGGGTGTGAGTGTGGGTGTGTGTGTTGAGGGGAGGGAGGCTCATAATTTAGAGGGACTCAGAAGGGTCAATCTCTTGGCAAGAACTTGTACAAGATAGTCTCTACAGATTCCTAACTGCAAGTGCCTCCTTCCTGTTCTCAAGGAAGACTTGGAAGTGTGGAAAGTTCTATAGCTGGTCAGGGCTGAGAGTCAAGGGAGATGGACTGGAGGGGTCTGTCCCAGGCTGAGGGGCAAGTAAGACCTCCTGGAAGAAGTGTTTCCAAGCTTAGGGGGACATGTAGGCCTAGCTAAGCAGAGGTGGGAAAGGTACATAGAGCTCTTGAGGAAAGAACAGCTTGAGCAAACAGGGGTAAGAGAAAGCTGGGCACTTAGGAACTGCATCATTTTTAATACGGTAGGAACATGGGCTTCTATCAAGAGCTCCAGGACTTGAAGGTGGGAAAGCAGAGGAAGTAAGGATTGGATAACAAATGAGACATGTAAGCTATGTGTGCTTACCTGTGAGGGCAATGAGGATTTATAGAAGTGTTTCAACCGAAGGGCAATATGGTTGGATTTGCGTTTCAGAAAGATGGCTGTGGCTACCCTGTGGGAAATGGGCGCACGTACTTGGCATCCTTGGTTGGGCTTCTACTTCTGGAAAATTCCCTGTCAATCCCCAGCCTTGGCCAGGAAGCACAGCCCAGGGTCCTTGTGCGCAGGTGTTGAGGTAAGAATGAGATACCGCCCTGCCCTCAGGAGACACAGTCCAGTGAAACAGGTAGGGCTCATTCTGTCAGAAGAAGTCATACCGAAGCCTGTGACCCTGAGTACAGGAGGGCCACGAGTTTATAGCTGGGAAATTAACTGGGGAAGGCAGGGACAAAGACCCAAAGTCTGGGTGAGGGCTGAAGGAAGGAAAAATTTCTTCTCTACCCTTAAGTTCTTTGAGCTGGACTCAGAATTAAATTTACATGAGGCAGATTAATAGGAGGAAAAACCCAAAGTTTTATTAAGTGCCTAGGGAGCCTCGATAATGAAACTGAAGCCTAAAGAAATGACCAAGGTGGGCAGTTTTTTTCTATTTTTTTCAGACAAAGAGACAATAAATATATGAGGAATTGATAGGATAAAGAAAACAGATGTTTGGGGGCTTTCATTAGTAAGGAGTTCTGAGCGGAATTTGGGCTGAGGTAGCAGATTAGTAAAAAAGTAATAGTTTTGTTTCTATAGTTTTCTTGCCTTTAAAGCTCCTATCTCTGATGATGAAAATGTCTCTTTACTTCTTAGTGCAGGGAAGCTGCCTTTGATATGTGAGATTTATTTCCTGCTTTTAGGGAGACAGAGAAGGGTCTGAGTGTCCTTGCACTGGCTGTTCCCCAAGTAGATCAATACAAAATAATCAATATGACATTGTGGTACATATTAGGCGACCTGCTCTTGGCCCCTACAGGGGAAAGGCCCCTTATGCCTGTGGATCATCCTCTGTCCTCTGCGTCCCCGGCCCTTCTGTGGGGATTTTCAGGGAAAGGTACATTGCAAATGTTGGGTCTACATATGACGTTGTCCGATGGAACTTTCTGTGATGACGAAAATGTCCTCTCCCTGTACTGTCCAATGTGGTAGCCATTAGTCACATGGGGGCTACTGAGTACTTGAAATGTGACCAGTGCAATTAAGAGACAGATTTAAAAATTTTACTTTTTATAGCCCTACGTGATCAGCAGCTACTCTATTAGCACCAACCTAAGACGTGAGATCCTCACAGGCAGTTCGATCAAATGCTGAACATGTAGGAGATTATTATAAGCAATTCTGATTTTTTGTGCCTGGAGGCAGTGTGGTGTAGGGCAAGGCTTTGAACATTGGCATAGTCAGCTTAGGGTTTAATCCTATTTGTGCCACTGTATTGGTCAAGGTAGGCTTACTGCTCTAACACACACCACCCATATTTCAATGGCTTAACATAATAACAGTTCGTTTATTTATTTATTTATTTATTTATTTATTTATTTATTTTACTCACTTCACAATCCAGTGAGGGTTCAGAGAGGTATCTGCTCCACACAGTCCTCCAGGCTCCCTCCTTCCTGTGGCTCCATCCTCCCTTGGGCCTAGAAATTCTCTCCATTCAGCCAGTGGATGGAGAAAGAAAGAGAACATGTAGGATTGCCCTGGATGTTTTATTTTTTTATGGGACTGGCTTATATTGCCTTGGCCAGAACTCAGTCACACGGCCAAACCTGACTGCAAGGGAACCTGGGAAATGTAATCCAGCTATGCCCATGAAAAAGAACGGAGTTCGATTAGCATCTAGTCAGTTTCTGTCTTGGGTATCGACTAGCTGTGTGACCTTGGGCTCAGTTTTCTTATCTATAAGATACAAGTAAAATCAGAACTGGTGAAAGCTGCATGCAATAACACCCGTGAAAAATGCTGAGGCCAGTTGGGATTCACGACGATGATTTCTGCCTCTTAGTTTGGGTCTCATTTCAGTTATTGGGCAGCAGCTCAGCTAATACTCAAAATCTTGCACAGGGCAGTGCCTCTGCATGACATTTTATGTATGTCCCTTTGTCCCCAGGGAGCAGGACAGATTTTGGACAGAATTCACCAAACCCTTGAGCTTGACTAACTTAGAGACTAGCCCTGGGACACAGATGCAGACTGGTCAAATGTTCTTGGCATCATGGGGGGAGGTAGGAAGTTCTTCTCCCCTGGAAAGATGTACTATGTTGGTCATAAAGAAGGTGTAATTACTGAAATATTTACAGATGAGATTATATTTCATCTGTAAGTGAAATTTTCTTCAAAATTATCCGGGGACGATGGTAAGCAGGGGTATGGATAAAACATTATAAACCTTAAGTTGGTAATTATCAAAGTGAAGTGATATGTTCATGGGGGGATATATTACACAATTCTCTCTTCTTGTGCATATGTTTGTAATTTTCCATACTAAAGAAGTTTTAAGGGCCGCGAGGATCCTTTTTTTAACAAGGTTTTGCAGAGAAGTCCAGAAACTTCTTATGACCTTGCAGTATGGGAATAGTAGCTGACTGTCATTGTTTATTTGTTGACTCACCAAAGCAATTAATGATTTTGCAGCTGGGTCTCCCACAAACCCAGTGAGGCAAAAACGCCAACCCCACCCTTGAGCTCTGAAGAAAAAATGCATTTGAGGGGGAGTATCATAGATGTGCAGAACTGGAAGGGACCTTGGCATGCAGGAGCTGTGTCAGTTTACCAAGAGGAGGTTAGTATAAAAACTTGGTGCACAAATTCCTTTATTACGACACTTTTGCAAAGGCTGCAGACTTGATTTTCTAGCTCCAGGACGCAGAAATAGAATACAGAAATACTTTTTTGTTTATGGCTGCACTAATGGGGCCAGTATTATGAGTGGACAGTGACTCTGTGGCATTGGGAAGAGCCTCCTGTCCCCTAAAACTTCCCCCCCACCCCCGTATTACTCTGATGGATGCCTGAAACCCCACCTACTCTGTTTCATTGCCTTCATATCCTGTTAAAAATGACTACTGTAGCCCTGGGCAGGACAGTCACTTACACCTTAGTTTAAATGATCTTATCAGTTTTTGCTGATGAGGAGGGAATGGGGAGAGACAGGCACTTGAAGCTCAAGGCTGCAGAAACGGGGTGCCACACAATGGAGACGAGCTAATAGAAAAGGGTATCTGGAGACAAAGTTTTCTGATTTCACACATTTCCCAGGGCCTCAGCATGAACCAGAACCGCATAGAAAGAACTTGAGTGGCCAACCTAATCTTCTTCACAAACAAGCACTGAAGCGAGCTGTGCCCAAGATTTAAAAGAGCACGTTTCAAACGCCTGCAAATTCAGTTACAGTATTATAGTAACAGCCCACATCCTTGTTTACAATTGCATGAGATATGTTACACACATTATGTAATTCAATCCTCATGAACCCTATGAGCTGATACCATCATTATGATCCGTGTTATAGGTGAGGGAACAGAGGATCAGAGAAGTAAAGTGGCTTGCTCAGAGTCACACAGTTTGTTAGAGTCAAGATTTGAAGCCAGGTCTATCCCAAGCCCATGTCGTCCCCATTAAGTCTCCACTGTCCCAGGTTTCCTGATGTGGTGTCCATACAATTTTCTAATTAAACACCAGCAAGCTTCGGTCTTGGCATCTCCTTGAGCCAAGCCAGGGTTTTGGCTAATGGGATTTTAACAAGCCCCCGTGCCAGTTTTTAGGGTAAGCATAGTCACAGCTGCAACTAGGTACCATTTCCAACTGATAGAATCCTGGCTATTCCCAAGGAGGCGATATTCTGGGGATGGCGTTGACCTTCTGCCAGAAAGGAAAGAAAAGAGTTCTCTAAATACCAATCTGGTTCAAGAGCAGAACACTGGCCAAGTCTCTGCAGGTAGCATTGACTGAGGCTCACTTTGTAGATTCGTAAAAGGCTGGAGGAGGGGGGCTTTGAGGCTCTTTTCATCTAAGATCAGCCAAAAATTGAACACCCTGAACCTTTCTCTCTGTCCTCATGCCAGTGCTAAAGATCAGTCAGGACCCGGAGGCTGACCAGTTGACAAATTTATCACATATTCTCAGTTACACACAATCAAGGGAGCCAGGTGAACGAAAGTTAAAATAATCCTAATGTGAATTTATTGAGCCTCTGCAGTTGCCAGGCACTGAGGTAACATATTCAGAGACGAGTAAGACATGGTCTTTGCCTTTAAACAGCTTAAAGCCAGAGCATGAGACCACCATGCAAACAACCAAGGTAATAAGGACTTAATTTGAAGAACAACTACAGTAGCCCAAGAGAATGGCTAGTTCCTCCTGGGGGGTCAGGGTGGACTTTCCCAGTACGTCTTACGTGACCTTTGGGCTGCGTGTTGAAGGTTTCGGGCTGAGTGGATGCTTGCTAGGAAGACAGATGGAAATAGGAAGTGGTGGGAGGCATTTCCAGAGGACAGAACAGCATGTACAAAGGCACGAAAAAGTGGAAGGACGTGCTTGGGTCAGGTAACAGAGAAAAGGTCTATGTGCTGGAAAGAAAGGTGTGTGAGTGGAAGGAGGGAAGGCCAGAAAGGAAGTGAGGGGGGTGTCATGATCAGAAGAGGGTGTTTTCGAGGAAATGATCTATCGCAGAAGATTGAAGGAGGCTGGTAAGGTGAAGCAGAGAAGTACCTGTGTACACAGATGGAGATGCCCAGTAGATACTTAGGGGGAGGAGAAAGTTCAGGAAAAGATCATCAGCACCTGAATGAACTTGAAACCAGGGGCTCCCATCAACTTTCCAGGGAAAAGGGCAGACGGAGTAGGGGAGAACAAGGATAGAGCCCTGAGAAACGTCAGTTTCCCAGCAAATGGAGCCACCAGAGGAGACTAAAACAGTTACTACATCTATGAGCTGTACCTTCAGCCTCCCCCAGCCCTCCTCCAAATTGTCTCTAGCAAGAAAATGAGCAAATGATTAGGGTGTCTCTCTTCTTTCCGGTGCCGATGTCCCCTTCTCAGACTTGCTTTCCTTCTTCCCATCCTTTTCTTCCTTCACTTAGCCTCTTGCCTTCAGGGAGGTCTTGATGAGCAGAAAGTCCCCCATCACGGATATGCCTCCCCGGGATCTGCCTGGGTTTGAGCAGGCATCGGGCTGGCAAAGGTCTCTTGGACAGACTGACTTTTGGAAGATCCACTGGAGCCCAAGAATTTTGATGACTTCTCATTTGCCCTAACTGGTCTAGGCATTTTGACTAATAAGATGACCACTCAGGCAACTACTGGCCTCCCTGGTGGGGTTAGGGATGTAGGAAGTGTAGGTTTCCCCCACTCCCTCAGGAAGGTACCAGAAGTGTCTGATGGTTTTGAGTTCAGCCATCAGGGCCTGAACAAGGTGGACTGATTTTGAGGCTACAATCTCAGTCTCAACACACTGAACCCTGTCCCACACCCAACCTACACAGGCCAGATACTCGAGAGGCCAACAGAGCCAGGTCAAGAATGTCCTCTCAGGGCAAATCTTATCTGACTGAGGGGGTCTCTCTATTCTCAGAAGAGCAAACGACCAGCAGCCTTGGGGAGTGGAAAGAGGGAGGATTCAGAGCTTCACTCTAGGTGTATAGCCTGGGATGCATCCCTTAGCATCAACCGCCTTCAGTTTTCCCATCTATAAAATGGTAATAATACTTATGGTGCAGGATTTATAGGAGACATGGCAAGGAGTCCAGCATACGGTAGCTCTGCTACTTAAGGCCAATATTAAGTCTGATACAATTCAATGACTTGCAATGTTGCTTTGGATCCCTTGGACAGCCTTCCTATATTCTTGGCCTTTTACTGTTCTCCTCTTATTTGTGGCCTCATGAGTTCCCACCTGTGACCTTAAGGAAGCCACTTAACCTCTCTGTGCCTTGATTAGATGCTCAAGGACTGAGGGAAATGAACTCAGCTGGCCAATGAATGAATGCTGATATGCCCAGCTACAGGGATAAGGGATGGAAGGCAATGGCCAGACCAAAGCGAGAGGTCCCCAAGCCCAAGGGGAGACTAAAGGAGAATGAGGGGCCACCCCCCACTGAGTCCTTCACCAGATCTCTACTTCTATAAAGCCTTGCTTAACGTGGTTGGGTAAACAGGGGAGGCTGGGTCCATATGGCTAGCATAAAATTGGCCCCCACGAAATGTCCCATGGGCTTTCCACCTGGTCCAGCCCCTTCTTTATCCCATCCCTGTGGCTCTTCCTCTCTGTCTTCATCAGAAGTTCCCCGCTTCTGGGGCGTAAGGAGTCAACTATCTCAATAAGGTGAACTTGACCCGTTGTGGGCTGTGGCCTGGCATTGTTATTGTGACATGCGTGGAGGTATGTGTTTGCCTATGTCTGTGTATATAATCCAGCAGTTCTGACTTCTTCCCAGGAAAACCTCCTGTTTGCACCACTTCTGCCTTGGACAACAACAGCAGCCAACAGTTACACTGTGCTTCTTACGTTCCTGGCACTGTTCTTGAGTGCTTTATCTGAGAGTTCATTAAATCCTCCCAAGGACCCTTTAAGGTAAAACAGTAGTATTTATTGTCATTTTATGGCAGATGAGGAAATGAAGGCACAGAGAAATTAAGTAGCTTCCCCAAGGTCACACAGCTAGGAAATGACAGAGGCAGTTTCAAACCCAGGAAGTGCGACCTCAAAGCCTGTGCTTTTTACCTCCAAGGTACACAGCGCATTGAATGTGGAAAGCCTGCAACCATCGGAGGCGCAGTCTCTCTCCCTCTCTCTCTCTCTCTCTCAACTCCTGGGCCAATATGGGGCAAACTACTGAAGTAAGACAACCACAAGCAGCAGGGGGAGGGAGGGGGCGACCTTAAGATCACTCTGAGGCACAGCTTCAAAGAGCAAGCCTGAGCAGAGCGGCCCTGGGAAATAGCTGTGCAGATACACCAGCCTGGCGTGTCAGCACAGAGGCTGCTGACTTGGAGCCGGGTTGCCGTTTAACGTCACAGTCCTCACAGTGACAAGCTCTGCAAATAGTGGCCAGAACCACGGGACTCAAGAAGAATCCTCATGTGTGCACAGCTTAGGAAGGACACACAGACACGGAGAACAGTCATCCATAGGAGCACCATCTTTAAATAGAAAAGATAGCTTGAAATACACTCAGTGCACTCTTGCTAGCTGGCTCTCTCTCTCTCTCTCTCTCTCTCTTTCACATACACACATACACACACATGCACGCACACAGACAGACATATAGGGCCACGGCCAACAGAGTGACTGAACAAATGCCTGAGCTGTGCTGGTGGCAAGGGGGAGGAAATCTAGTGCCCCAGCAGCTCCTGACTTTCAGTTCCTATTTAAAATGTCTGAATTGGGAGCATGGACAAGCTCCCAAATTAGCTTTTTAAATAGAAGCTGAGAGTTAAAGGAAAAGCGGCCGTGTCATGGGGGAAAAGCAAGTGAAAATCCCGGCCAGGCCAGGCCAGAGGCAGAGAGGGGGAAGGTGAGGCCATGCAGTTCTGGAAAGATGCAACGGAGGGTGGCAGTCGGTGGGAGGGACAGCATCTCCTGGGCAGTGGCTCCTCCAGCTGCCAGAGTCAAGAAGCCTCCTTCCTGCCCATCTCTTCGTCTTATTTTCCAGATCACCTGGTTGTGAGAAAGGCCAGTAAATAAAAAACATACTGGCCTAGACTAGAAATTCAAATCTTTCCAATTTCTGTCTAGATCCTCTGGACAGCTACTTCTCTTGAATGATGAGATGTAAGCCTGGGCGGAACAGGGCCAGGTGTGTGTAAGGGGGGAGGGGCAGGGAGGTGTCAGAATCAGTGTCCTGTCTTTAAATACAACTTACAAGGTGCAGGAGAGCACAGTGGTCCCATCAGTTGACCGCTCTGGAAGAGGAAGGATGCCCCAGCTAACTGTTCCAGAAAGCCTGTATGCTTTGGGGCAGACCCACCCCCTGAGCAACACAAAGGTGGGATGTACAGGAGTTCAAATGCGGGCAGGAATACAATACTGGGTTTTAACTCTCCCCAGTTGGACGTGGCAGTGGAGGACTGAAGGCAAGTGCCCCTCCCTGGACCTGCCCACCCAGAGTCTGGGGCAGTCCCAGGGGTCAAAGCAGCTGAAGTGGATAGTTGTGAGAAAATTAGCTCTTCCCCAGAGGGAAGGGAGGAGGGAGGTGGGAGCAATGCCAGGGCCTTCCCTGAATTCTTCCTCTGTCTGCCAGGGAGTGGCAGTGTTGTTAATCATTATTACTGTATGTAAATCAGTATGCAAATCTCACACCGCTCTGGGACTCCTGGCAAATGCTAATGGCTCCCACGCCCACCTCTTGAAGGACCAATTGTACACCTTTCAAACCGACACACTGAAGGGGGTTTTGGGGAGAGTGGCAGGAATAAGGGAAAGAAGGGCGCCAGCTGCCAGGAACCCACAGCGGCCTAGACCACAACGACCGACCCCCAAACTGTCACCTGGAACAGGGCTGGGCTTCTCACAAGCCAGAAACCCCGTTCCGGACTCAGCGAGGTTCTTTCTAGCACACCCTCGCCTTCACCGCACACTTTGCTTTTCTGTGTCTGTCTCAGGCTCTCCACACTCCACCTCTCCCCACTCAGAACTGTGATCTCTCAAGCCCTGTGTTCCGGTCCTGCTGAGGCACGGAGTCGTCTGGCTTCTCGAGTGGCGGGCTGAGATCCCGGGATTCCGGGCACCGGGGCCGCAGACCAGGGGAAAGCTGGAGCCGCGGGTCAGCACGGTCTGGGTCTGCGGGGACTGAACGTTCCGCGCGCCGCGGCCAGGAGTGTGGGGGAGGCTGGGCCGGATACCACACTCCGGGATGCTCCAGGCTCCATCCGCCGGGCCCTGTGGGCACGTGCCGACCTCCTGCTCCCCATCCTGGGTCGAGGCACAG
Organism: Acinonyx jubatus; assembly: GCF_027475565.1. Classification (NCBI taxonomy): domain Eukaryota; kingdom Metazoa; phylum Chordata; class Mammalia; order Carnivora; family Felidae; genus Acinonyx; species Acinonyx jubatus. The sequence goes on along the minus strand of NC_069381.1, from coordinate 94,102,963 downwards.
GGCAATGGGGATCCGTGGGCTTTGGGGAGGGACCCAGGGATCCGGCGGACGCCGGCAGAGTTCATCCTCCCAAGTCCAGACTCTCGGATCTGGGTGCTAGGAACACGTGGCAGGACAAGAAGGCGAAATCCTACCTTCGGGTCGTGCCCCTCGCGCCCTGGGAGGAGAGCGGCTCTTACGTGGGATAAGGGCAGTATGAGTCCCCCTTGGGATCTCCAGCCCAGGCACACGGCACTCGGAGCTGAGTCGCGGCGAGCCGGGAAGCTTGCGCGGTGGCTGGCTCCACCTCGCCAGGTGGCGGGGCTCGGCCGTGAGCAAGTGCTGGTGTCGCGTGGACAGTCGGTGAGAAAGAGACACCCGGCTAGCTCCACACCCCCCCCCCACGCGCGCGCACACATCGGGGCTCCGTGGCCGCCTCTCCCCGGGTCCCCAGCATACACGCCCCCGAGCTCACACTCGTGCCCACTCCGTGCTCCGCCCCCACCCCAAGCCGAGCTCACCTTGCCACGCTCACCCCCGTGCCCACCCTCGCCGGCACACGCGCTTCCACCCGCGCTGGTACACTCCGCCACCTCCAGGCACACCCTAGGATTCCTCCACTCGCCCGGGGAGACGCACCAGGCTCTGCCTCGTCTCCCCGCCCCCCGCTCGCGCGCGCGCCCCTCTCTATACACACACACACACACACACACACACACACACGCACTCACACACACCCTCGCGCGGGGAGTCACACGCCCTCGCCCCGGGCACCCTCCCTCGGCGAGCCTCCAGGTCCTCCTCCTCTCTTCCTCCGCTGCCTGGCGGCCCGCGCTCTCCGGCCGGGCCTGGAGCCGCTCGGCCGGCGGGGATCGGCAGGGAGCGGAGGGCGCAGCCTCGCCGCCGCCCCCGGACTCTCCTCTCCGCCCCGCCCGCGCCGCGCCCCCAACGCCTCCCCCTTCGGGAGAGGGACCTCGCCAGGCAGCCCGTGGCCCGCCGGGCTCCGCTCCGCGCGGCGCCGGCAGCGGCGGGGGCAGGGCGCGAGCAAGGGAGCCCGCGAGCCCGCGAGCCCGCGAGCGGGGCGGCGAAGCGGGGAGGGGACGCGCCGCCGAGCCGGGGCTGGAGCGGCGGCGGCGGCGGCGGCGGCGGCGGGGGAGGGAGGGCCCCAAGGACCGAGGGACGCACGAACGGACCGAGCCAGGGAGAGAGCGAGCGAGACTTCGCCGGCGAGCGGCGGCTGCTGGGCGCTTCGCCGCGCTGCTGGGCGCTCCGCGCCTCCGCGGCCCCCGGCTCCCGGCCGCAGCTTCCTCGCGCGCGCGGGCGCGGGGCGCGGGGCCCGGGGCTCGCTTCGCCGAAGGTAAGAGGGACGCGACCGAGCCTTCTGGAGCCAGGAAGTGTGAGGAGCGCTGCTCCCACGCCTGTTGCTCCCGCTGCCCACGCGGCACCCTCCCACTCCTGCGCCCGGGTGGGTGGGCGCTGGGGCGCCGGAAGGATTGGGGGTGGGGCCGGCGCCGCGGGGGAGCAGGCAGCCGGCCCGGGGGCGTCGGTTCCCTCCGGCTGTGCAGCCACCTCCGGGCAGCTCGGAGACGTGAGGCTTGGGGGTGGGGGTGTGAACCTCTGCCCTCTTTCCATTGGCCTGCCTTCCCTCGGGGGTGCCACAGGCAGCGCCCCGGGATCCGGCGGCAGGTGGCGACGGCTTGCTCGGTCCCCTGGCTCGTTGTGAGGGGAGAACGAGAGAAATGGCTGAGAGTGGAAGCAAGGAGCAGTTTGGGGCGCTTCGCAAAGTTCTCCAGCCCACCGAGCCGGCGGTGTGCCTACCAGAGGCTCGGGGCCGCACATCTGGTCCTACCCGGTTGCCGCTTCCACCCCTGGAGCTCCAGGAAAGGTCTCTAAAGTGACACCCGGGGCCAGTGCGGCCCGGGGGAGGGGTTTCTGAAGACTCACTTTTTGGAGGTGTTTACATTGGGGATGGGGCACGGAAGGGACAGGGCAGAGAAGTTACCTGGAATCAACTAAATTCCTGCACTTGCTTAGCGTTGACATTTGAATCAAGTCCAAGAGGTTCTGCTTTCATCCCGGGCAGCCTGATATGTCAGCAACAGGCTGAGGTTCCGGACCTGGAATCTTAGAGCAAAGAGAAGGCTCCGTGGTTGTTTCTGAAGAGAGGGTGTCTGAACTTTCTTGTGATCCTTGGCACAATGGGTTCCGTTTGTAAGACTGGGCAGAGGTTCCTATATGGTGCACGTTGGCATGTTGCATGAACTTATGTGATGGTTAAATTTGTGCCTTATTTACCGTTACTTCAAGGGACCCTGGATATTTAATGCCTGTAGAAAGGGCGTGCACGAATTCAACGCAAAGTGTGTGTACATTTCCCCATGTGGACATGTTGGCACACAAACGGCAATTGATGTGTTTATTTTTCCGTGTCGCTACTTGAATGCAACAAAATGCAAGTACACAAGGGACCCCCAGAGGAAGAAAGATTAGTAGCTTGTTCCCTTTTGCAGTTGAGGAGGCTGAAGAAAAAGAGAGTTCAGGAAAGTGCCCTGGCCAGCCTAGGAGTGGCATTGTGGGAAAAGAGGATCTGTATGTCCCAGGCCTGTACCCTAAGGATCCCCAGCCTAGCACCCTGTCATTTCATGCCTGCTTACCCAAACCCTGTGGGCATGGGAGAAGGCCCCCTGGATCACCAGGACCCTCCCCTCTCCTGGACTGGCCCCATTGTGAGCTAAGCAACATGATATGAAATTGTGGAAGGTAAAAGTTTCCAGAGACTCTCCACACCCCGCACTCTGCTGAGGTCATTGAAGGGCAGACCTTGGTGACGCGATGCTTTTGCTGCCCTGTGCCTGCCTGGGCTCAGGTCAGGTGTCAATCCCCAGGACAGGCTGTCTGGTCACTTTGCCCACTTTTGGCCCTCTACCTCCAAAACAGAAGCTGTTTAATAGGGCAACGACTTTTTACAGCAGGGGGAAATGTATTCCCCTCTTCCAGGATTTTTTGCCTTTGTCGTTAGAGCACTTACCTGTTTTAAACGGCTCTTCCCCAGCCTCCCCCCACCCCCATCTTTCCCACTGTCAAACTCTTCTGCCAAAAGCAAAAATAGCTTCAGATTTTTCATTTGTAAGGCGTCCACGTCCTAGTAAAACCTTGGCATTTGAGGCATGTGCAGTGCCATTGGCTGGAAATGGGGCCGCACTCTTGTGCCTGTTGCAGGAATTCATACCCAGATCTGCTCCAGGAGGTGTTGGTCCCTGTCAGGGGGCGAGCGCTGCGGTGAGAGCCACGGAGAAGCCCTGCTTAAGCCAGGTCATGTCAGCGGGGCTGTGCAGAGCTAGTATGGCCTTGGGCACGGTATCTGGTGGGAAACTTTTCCTCCCCTTCCAAGCCCCACCCCGCCCCCTACACACACACACACACACACACACACACACACACACACACAGAGAAAGTAACAGTGGGGTAATTGCTCCTTTTGGGGTACCTTTTACCGGGGGAACAGAGCTTGAGCCTCTGGAGACAACCTGGCTTTTGCCTGGCCTTCTTTGGGAAGATCGTCCTGGATTGGTTTGGCCTTGGGACTAGAGGCTTTTATGATAGAGAGGGGTTGATTTTCCTTCCTTACCTCTCAATTATTCATCTGAAAGCAGTATATAGAGTACTCATTGCCCTTAGGAAGAGGGATTTGGCCTGAGGTGGAAAGGGTAAGGTGGTGGAGCTCAGGTTGGCAGGGGCAGGCACCAGGCACTGAGGTTTGGGAGTCAGGGTGGAGCAGCCCTGGGAGAATGGAAGGGGAAGGGCATTGCCTTTTCAGGGTACAGAGCTGCATGTCTGCGAGCTGGATGCTCCAGGGTCTCTTGGTTCAGATGCTCTTGGCTCAGCAGTCTCTTACCTTACTCTTTGCCACTTGAACCCCCTCAAGGTCCTACCTCTCTGAGCTCCATTCTAGGATAAGGCAAAAATGTTAAGGGTCAGAGGTCCAGGGCCTGGTGTCTGGGAGCCTGGCCCCCTTTCTCCTCCAGGGAGGAGGCCGGGCCTTCTGCTGTTAGACCCGGCCTTGGACAGCCTTGAGTTCTGAGTGATGCAGATTGTGCACCCTGTTCTGGGCACCAGCCTCATCAGGAATTCTCAGAGCTGCCTCTGCTGAGATGAGGCTCGGGCTCAGTCTGTCCCCACAGCAACAAACCCAGATGCTCTGCTTCCTGCTTTGCATGGGCAACCGTTAGGAAGAGGTCTCAGTGAGACCTTGATGTCCTGGATCCTAGTGGAATCACGGATTCCTTGAACCTAGGGCTCCTTGTCACTTTCTTGCCCATTTGTCTCCTTGTACAGATGAGGATTCTGAGGCCCAGAGTACGATGGTGGCTTGCCTTCACACATTCAGGGGAGATTTGAAGCTGGAATGTAGGACTTCCCCACTGCGTGCTCTTTGCTGCCTGGGACGGGGGGAGGGGAGTCTCTGCATCCTGCTGTCTTCTGTGGGGAGCATCAATACCTACCTATACTTGGGTCGGGAGAGCCACTTGGCAGTGACTCAGTCAATGGTCTGTTTGAAAAATCATCAACTCCTATATACATGGAATTTAGCCACTTTGAAGGAATCTTTCTGAGTCTCTGCTCTTTCCCTGAAACTTATGGGCAGAGACGGCCACGTCATAGGATTTTTTTTGTGGGGACAAATTAAATTGTTGCTGTAAGAGTGCCTAAAACAGTGCCCAGAGCATTGTCAGCACTCCATGAGTGTTAACCAAACGTGAATTGGAATTATCTGTGACCAACGCTTATGTCGTGGGCTTGCTTGCCAAACTTCCCTTGCTCCTTAGAAAACCCAGCTAAGAGTGTGTGGAGGGACTACAAATCCTCCTGATAGCCTGGAGGAAGTATGGGAACTAACAGGGTAAATTTCTTGCAAAGGATATAAAATGCACAGGATGTGTTCCCACATCCATCCGTAGCATGTGGACCACCCACTGCAGAGGGTGAACAACCCCCCTGTTCTTTCCCCATAATCAGGAGCTCATCAGGCTTGTGCTGGTTTTCTGTTCTCTGAGGATGACATTTATGGGGAATGTCATTGTCATTCCTGTTGTCTTCTGTGGCATCTGAATCAACCTCCCTTTTTGAGGGAGCAGAGGGGCCTGTGAATATTCTCTTTAGCATGCAGATGAGGAAACTGAGGCAGAGATTGGCTCCTTGAGAAAACCCGACTGAGAGCACAGTGAGTCAGAGCCACTTCAGTTGGCTTCTTTTGATTCCGATCTGTCTGCAGAGTGTATTGTCTGTTAGGAGAGAGAAAAGTCTACCCTGGACGCCCCCCCCCCCCCACCACTTAGCATGGCATGGAGTAAAATTGACAGAATGCAAATGGCGGCTGTAAAATCAGGGTTCCCAGTCTGAGAACCTACTGACAGCAGCACACTGAGCTACCTCCTGGGCTGTCATGTAAAAACTGAGGCGTCGTGGCCTTTACCCTTCAGGAGCTTACTATGGGACGGGGCAGGGGGTGGGGGGAACAGGGCTGTACCCTTGAACTCCGCATTGCCTGGGTTTAAATCTCTCTGCTTTCTTATCGCATCCTTAGGCCAGTTACTAAAGCTCCTCATGATTCATCTTCTTCACCTGCAAAATGGGGACCACAGTGGTGTCTACCCCCTAGGGCCATCAGTGGGCTCAGCTGAGGTGGGCCACGTAAGCATGTGGTACAGTGCCTGGCACACAGTCAGCCCTGTGTAGACATCTGCTGCCATTCTTCTATGGACGGAAGACCTTGAGAAGTCACGTAGCATAGGCCGGGGAGCATGGGGTGACGGGGGCCGGGGGGTGGGGGTCACCCTGCCCGAGGTGGGATCCCCGATCTGTCCATTTCCAGCTGGCACGCCGCCAACTCTCAGGCGGCTTCCAGGGTTGCTGGGAGGATAATGTGAGATGATGACAGGAGCCCGTTCGCGCAGAGCCTGGCATAGAGTACGTGCGGGACGATAGTGAGCCGCGAGTGTTAATAAGACATGTTGAAAGTGTCTTGTAATCCAACCCAGAGGGCAATAGGTGCCAGAAGAGAGGAGCAAACAAGGTGCTGTGAGCCCAGAGAAGGAGAGGATTTCAAGGGGGCGTCACAGAGAGGGTGAGGAACAGGGAGGCGAAGAGGAGGGCCGAAGGGAAGGGAAAGGATATTCCCCACGAAAGGAAGAGTGTCCAGAAACAGCGCCCCACACAGTCTGTGCACGAGCCGCTCTGGCCTTGTTGCTGGAGGTCTGCACGGGTGCATGGGGCTTGGGCTGGAAAGGTAAGCCAGGATCCGTCTGTGGCAGTCCTGGGATGCCGGGCCAGAGTTTGGACTTGATTTTGTGGGTTGTGGGATAAGGCACCACCGGAACCTTGCTTTAGGGAGGTTACTCTGAGCAGAATGGGTTCCCCAGGGACCGGGAGAAACGGTGGGGGTCGGGTGGGACGAGAGATGAGCAGGCCAGTGGGAAGGGAGCAAACTGGGGCCTTAACGAGGGCAGTAAGAGCTATTGTCTCATTATTTGGCAAACCGTGTGGGTGAAGCAATGAGAAAGATGGCCAAAGGGACAGGCCTGGGGTTAGGGAAGCCGTGAACAAAAGGTTGACTGATGAGCAGGTTTTGGCAAGGAGGGAAGTTCGGGTTGACCTTGTCCAGACAGGAAAGTCTAGTGGCAGCTCGGGAGTGAGCGGCGGTAGACATCTGACAGCCTAGAGGAGTTGGTAGTCAGGAGAAGGAAGCAGGTTTACAGGGAAAGACGAAGATCGTCTGCCTCACTGATTTAAACATGGAGTCAAGCCAACTGAACTCCAGAGTGTCCAAATAATTCTGAGTTAGGGCTGGGTCCGGGTGCCAGTTTAGGATTAGTGAAAATGAGTGTGTCAACCCCAAACAATTTCCTGGTGCTGTTACGTTGTTTCTGTGTCACCACATGTCTTCCCACAGATGGCAACACATTTGGGGATTCAGAGTCATTTCAGTATCATCTTTAAAAAGCCAGATTTGGGAAGGTAAATCTGTTTCTCAAGGCCAAAAATAATTCTTCAAGCCATTGTTTCCCCCCAGCCATGCAGGTGACAGGGAGGTGTGTCCACGGTGTGGTTGAGAGACTGGTGGGTGAGGGGACGAGGTGGCCCAGCTCTGGAGAAGCCTCCAGGGGTGGAGCGGGGCCAGGTGAAAGGCACTGGCATGGGAAAGAGTGTTGTTATATAACCCGAGGGAGCTCTGGATGGTGGGCAGATGGAGACGGGAGGCGAAGAATCTGGAGACGGCAGTTGAGTGTGGTTCAGCTTCCTCTTGGAGGGAGAGGGACAATGCATGGAAGGCAGGTGAGCCAAGAGCCCAGGACCCCCTTTACAGGATGGGGAGGGAACCCCGCCGCACCTCACAGCCTCTCCCACATCTTTCCGTCATGGCTCTGAGGGATACGATTGGAGGCTAGGTTGCCAGGTGTCCCAGAAGGTAGCACCAGGGATAGCCTTCTCCATGGGACTTGGGGAACAGAACTGTACCAAGCTGTAGGCCTACCGTCTTCACCTGCCATGTCGGAGAACTTTCCAGACACGGACAGCCCCGGCCTCCATCTCACCAGGGGGGAGTAGAAAGCATGTGTTTACCTGATCTCTCTCACCCACACCCCATTCCTGATTACCCTGGTGGGTGAAGAGTGAAATAAAAATTAGCATGTTTATCCCACTTTTAAATTCTTTTAATGAGAACTCATTTACCCTCTCCCAATTTAAATTCGTAATAACGCCATAACCTTTCAGAGCTGATTATTACCTGCGTCTTCCCAGATCTTCCTAGTAAAGAGGCTTTCCCTCCAAATGCTCCTGAGCCTTCTCGGAACTCGACAATTTGTCGGGCAGTCAACAACATCTGGTGATCCCACACTGCGGCACTGCCCTGTGCTAGGTGCTCTCCCTAGGAGGGGAGGGAAAAGAATCCAGTCTCCTCTCTTCGGTGGCAGCTTCGGTTTCGTTAATTTGCCTTCAAGACTTTTGCTCGCTGTTCCACTCAGCACGGACCCTTCCCTGTGTCCCATTTCCTACCTGGGAGGCAATCACGGACTCACCTGGTTCTCTGCTCTCTCCTCCCATCTCCCAGGGGTCCCGGAACTAACTCCAAGCTGGTGTGCAAAGCCTCTGAGCAGTGGCCGGCCCAAGAGCTGGAGTCACCATGGCGGCGGGAGTGGCAGCCTGGCTGCCTTTTGCGCGGGCAGCGGCCATCGGGTGGATGCCAGTGGCCAACTGCCCCATGCCCCTCGCCCCCGCCGACAAGAACAAGCGGCAGGATGAACTGATCGTCCTCAACGTGAGCGGCCGGAGGTTCCAGACCTGGCGGACCACGCTGGAGCGCTACCCGGACACGCTGCTGGGCAGCACGGAGAAGGAGTTCTTCTTCAACGAGGACACCAAGGAGTACTTCTTTGACCGGGACCCAGAGGTGTTCCGGTGCGTCCTCAACTTCTACCGCACGGGGAAGCTGCACTACCCGCGCTACGAGTGCATCTCGGCCTACGACGACGAGCTGGCTTTCTATGGCATCCTCCCGGAGATCATCGGAGACTGCTGTTACGAGGAGTACAAGGACCGCAAGAGGGAGAACGCCGAGCGGCTCATGGACGACAACGACTCGGAGAACAACCAGGAGTCCATGCCTTCGCTCAGCTTCCGCCAGACCATGTGGCGGGCCTTCGAGAACCCGCACACCAGCACGCTGGCCTTGGTCTTCTACTACGTGACTGGCTTCTTCATTGCCGTGTCGGTCATCACCAACGTGGTGGAGACGGTGCCGTGCGGCACGGTGCCCGGGAGCAAGGAGCTGCCCTGTGGAGAGCGCTACTCGGTGGCCTTCTTCTGCCTGGACACTGCCTGCGTCATGATCTTCACCGTGGAGTACCTCCTCCGGCTCTTCGCGGCGCCCAGCCGCTACCGCTTCATCCGCAGCGTCATGAGCATCATCGACGTGGTGGCCATCATGCCGTACTACATCGGCCTGGTCATGACCAACAATGAGGACGTGTCCGGTGCCTTCGTCACGCTCCGGGTCTTCCGCGTCTTCAGGATCTTCAAGTTCTCGCGCCACTCCCAGGGCTTGCGGATCCTGGGCTACACGCTCAAGAGCTGTGCCTCTGAACTCGGCTTTCTCCTCTTCTCCCTCACCATGGCCATCATCATCTTTGCCACTGTGATGTTTTACGCGGAGAAGGGCTCCTCTGCCAGCAAGTTCACGAGCATTCCTGCCTCTTTTTGGTACACCATTGTCACCATGACCACACTGGGGTAAGTCTGTGCCGGTAGACCGGAAGAGGGTGGAGGTTGGATGGGTGGGAAACCGTGGATGGCATCAGGACTGGGCAGAGGAGTGGGGAGTCGCTTGGCCAAGTTTTAGGAGCAAGGGGAGTTGCCTCATCAGAAAAGGAAGGCACACAAGTGATTTGTTTGGGGGTGGTAGCTTGCTCTGAATTGAGTTTTCTTTTGGGGGGGGGCCATGCATTTTATACAACATGGAAAATCAAGCCGTCATTTGTCTTCTCAGCCATGCGTGCAGTGTGTTGTGGGGGCTGGGGTGAGTGGCTGTATTCTTACAAGCATCCGTGCTTGTAAGGGCTGTCACTGAGAGAGAAACGGGGCAGCAGGTAGGAAGGAAGAAGGCCCTGAGGAGTTCCGTGAGTGTCGTAAGGAGGGTACACATTTCCATTAACCAGAAGACACCGAGAGCACTTCTTCTGGACCTTTCCTGCATTTCTTCTCTGTAATATATCTGCAGGCTATTTCTCTGTTGCCTTCTCTTCTCTGCTGCCACAGATGCTCAAGGGTTTAGTGGATCTGAGCAGACTTTCTCTAAGTGACTCTGAACTTGGGTTTTCTGCAAAGCGGGGCATCCGATTTGTTTTCTTCTCATGGAAGGAGTTGCAGTCTTGCTTCCTCAGCCCAACTCTGTGATTAAATGCCCCGGCCTACCTGGGCGACTCTGAGGTGGTCTGCACGGATCACGTGGTCAGACACAGAAGCAGCAATATCATCAGAGGGAGGGAGAGGCACTCAGCAAGGCTACGGGTGACTCTGTCTCTTCCATCTCCCCGAGGTCCCTTCTCCAGCTGAGGTCACAGAAATGTATTTATGGTGCTGGCATGTGAGCTTTCCATCAGAGGAAGGGGCTCAGGAAGGAGATTGCAATCTTCACCCTAACAGGATTAGAGCCAACGAAGGCAGCTTTATGGAGACATGTATTTCTTAGGGGTTTCTGCTTTGGGCGTTGCGAGTCACGGAGGCTAATGCAAAAATCCCTTTACAATTCATGTGCTGGGTCTGTATTTGCTTAGGCCAGGAAGCGTTATATTGCTGATGGAGAATTCATGAAGCTTTTTATTTGGTCTTTGACAATTCGGTTGGTGGCGTCCTGGTGATTCGATTTTTTTTTTTCCTGGCCTGAAACCCTGCGGCACTGGTGTCGGTTTTTCCATAGTGCTGTGTGTGCTTATTGGGAATGACTGAGCAGGTGACGGGACCTTTTAAAATGATTGCATTTGTCATTGTGCCACACGGGAGGGGGAGAGCAAGGGGTGTCATTGTCCATTTGTGGAGGCCATATTTGATGGGGGCATTCCCTTTGTCTCTTGTCGGTCTGACACAGGCCATCCTGCCCCTTCCTCTCCCTCCAGCACACACACAGTTCTTTGAGCAGCTGCTCACGCCCGGAGTGGGTAAGAATGTCTGGTCATCTGACCTTGTCTCTTGGTTTAGGTGGCAGATGTGGGCTTCTTGGCACAGCAGGATATTTAGGGATAAAGTGGCTTGGGGGCTGGCCACCGTATCAAGAGAAAGAGACACATTTACCCCTTCTAGGCTGACCCTGCCCATCCCTTCACTCTCCTGAAGGCGACCTCACCCATGGCCAAGACCTCCCTGGCCATGCTCCCGATGTGGCTCTGACTATCCAGTGTCCTTAAGTGCCCTCCGATGGGGACTCATGACACCAGAGTGATGCCTTAGGACTGCCATGGGGAGAAAACAGGGCAGACAGATGGATGTCAGAGTTAAAATGGGATCGTTTCAGAAGAGATCGATGGAAACTTCAGTGGCCACCTGCCTATTACTTTTTATTATTAGTATAACAGCATGTGTGTGTGTCTACCATGTGTCAGCAGTGCGCTAAGCACTTTGCATACATTATCCCTTGAAGTCTTCACAGCAGTCCTGCAAGGTAGGAAAAATGCCATACAACTTTGAAGACACAGGAAGAAGGCGAGGCTCGGAGAGGTCAAGTAGATTTCTGTAGTCATACAGCTGAGAAGGGGCAGCACTGGTTCTCCAAAACCAGCCGGACTGTCTCCAGTGCCCTTTCTCTGTCCACTCACCACTCCGCTTACACCCAGACTGTCGGGGACATAGGTGGAAGACAGAGCCCCCCAGGGTTACTTCTTTTATATGATGGCCACAGCGTGTTAGTTTCTTCTAGTCACATCACTCTGCAAGAAAACATCAGTGCGGTGAGTACTACAGCCACTCTACTAGGCACACAGGGAATTTGTAAATAAAACATCTGCCTCTGGCCAGTTTAAAGACTGCCTTTGAAATTAATGGCTGCTTTCCTAGCAAAAGGCGCTGTTTTGCTGTCGCTGGGGAGACCACTGATTTCCTTTAGCATTCACCCTGTAGATCAAGGGGTGAGTTCAGTGTCAGGGGATGGACAATCTTGGCCTCATATTTACTTTCTGAGGGAGGAGAGAGGATGGCAGGGAGCAAGAGGCGTCTGCCAGAGAGTGAAAGCAAAGAGGGAGGAAAGGGCACCTGCATGGGAAGTAGCATGCTTCCCCTGACTGCTGGCCCTGTGGGCTCCTCTCCCTGCTCTTCTGCATGCGTCGAAACGTCTAGCCTCTGGGAGGGGAAACGAATGAGCAAGAAAAGAAGCCTTCAGGAGTGTCTCCCCTAACCTCAGATAAGTAATGGGACAGCAGGCTTTTTCTTCCCCTCTGCCCTGGCTGGTGTAGTCTAATGCTCGATTGGACTACTTTGACTTTGACCTGAATTGGCAGTTGGAACCATCACCAGGCTCACTGCTTGGCTATACATAGCAGGTGCTTGGCAAAACGCTTTTTAATGGATTGGTCGATGTGAATGGGGTGCCTATACCATTTGCCTGACCTGATACTGTTCTCAGTCCTTTCCAGACCTGCCTTTCCTCTTTCTAGGGTGGACCTAAGATTTGGGCTCTGTCCCAGCCCTGGGCCCTGGGGGCAGAGGAGGGCAGCCTTTGCTTGGTGTCTGGTCCATCTCCTGAGACACTCTGCATTGTGGGCGTCTTCTTGTCCTTCTTGAAGGCCTTCCCAACTCGACCCTGGCTGGTTCCTGTCCTGAACAGATTCGCTGGCTAGTTGTAGGCTTAAACTGCTCCAGAAAACCCTTCTTTTTCTTACTGTCTGCTGGGATTTGAGCCCCCAAGTGGCTGTGGAATACCAAAGGCCAACATTCTGCCATAGTCCACGTTCTGTACGGCTGCTTCCAACAACTCCCAACAGACACTTAGTTTTCCCCATCTCCAGACCCTCCCTGCCCTGATTCTGCCCTAAGTTCCCATTTCCGTCTGGGAGAAACTTTCTTTAGCTTCTTTGCAGAGCAGGGCTGACCTATACAGGCTGCAGGGCTGGGCCTAGGGCTGATGTGCCAAGTGGAGTTCACTCTTCCTTGCTCCAGTTCCCATCTCTGCCTGCTTTCCTAGGACTCACTGATGAGTTACTCAGGTGTCCTCCAGGGAGGGATCTCCTGGAACCAATTATTTCTGTTTATTTAATATCTCAAAATACCTTAAGCACATAGAACAATAACAGCCCATCTGCCACCAAGGCCTGAGGATAGCTTTCCTTTGCACCTTCCTCTGCTGGTGGGGAAGACCCCCATGGCCAGTCCAGGTTTCCCTTATGCCCCCTTGACAGTTGAGCTCCCAGATGCACCATGAAAGGATTAATTTCGATGCTCATAATTGATGCTATAAATAAAATCCTCAATTATCTCAGTTAACCGAGGGAAGGGATAACACAGAACTCCCAATATTAAATAAGACCAACACACCCAGTTTGTGAATGTATTCTATGTTGTGAATTTTTTTTTTTAAGCAGATTTTCCTTCTTAATTGTGTTTGACTTTGCTCAGCATCACGATTGGCCCAGACTGTCTGAGTCAGTCCGTGGGTGAAGCTCCAGTTCAGCGTGGGGAAGAGAGGATCGTGCACAAGGAAAGCATCACAAGAGAGCACCCATCAGGGCCGTCGAGGGCCAGCTCCGAGACTGGATGGGATGAGGCTCTCTTGGCTGTCTTGGGGAGGGGGTGATGGGCTTGGGAAGGGCACAGAGCAGCATCGCTCCTGGTAAGATGGCCTGCTGCTGCCTGCTTGGCTTGCTTATGTAATTGAGACTGCCAGCCTATCTGTCACCCCATGCCCCGAGATGAGAGAGCTTTTGACAGGGTCCAAAAATCCCTTTAACGAAAACAGAATCGATTTTTACTTCTTCCAAGCATGAAGCAGCCTCCAGGTGATTTGCATTTCCCTTTAAAACCTAATCCTGGAAGGGGCCTGCCCGAGGTTTTGCGAGACTGGGGGCTGGCCCTGGACAATCAATACAGGCACACCACAGAATGGGGTACTTGGTCAGGCTGACCCCCCGACCCAGTGCCAGAAGTGGGGCCAATCTGGGATCTGGTTAACCCTCAGTTCCCAAGATTCTGGCTGCACCTTCTTTCACTGCCTCAAGGCCCACCAACCCTCTTCCCAACTCCCAATTGCCTTGGCCTGGGACCCTGGCCAGCCGTATCTACCTGGGTGGTGGCATGACCCTGCCCAGGGGGGATCTGGTCATAGCATGCTTACTGGGAAGGAATGACCCCATGCTCTTTTCTTGGTTTGACATTTCTTACCCAACAGTTCTCTGGTGCTGCAGTTCCCAAGAGAAGATACAGACCCACATCTTCACAAGAAGTCTTGTATTCATTCCACGTTTATTGAGTGCCTACTGTGTCCCTACCGCCTGAGAATACAAAGCGCTATGATTGCACCCCAGCCTAGCATCAGGTCCAGACAGAATGAATTGAATGAGACTCACTGCTTTTCCTTTGAGCCAAAACAGGAGATGGTAGGTAGAACAGTGGACCAAAGGTCAGAAAAAGAGGACTTTATGCATACGCTTCCTGCCACTCCAGAGATTGCCCCCCATCTGCTCTGTGTCTGGCCAACTCCCATCATCCTTCAAAACTCAGGCCCACACCATCTCCTCCAGGAGGCCTTCTTGCCACCCCTGCTACCAGGGTGTCCTAGGTACCCGTCCTCTTCCTTCCCATTGTGGCCTTACGTACCTCTGTCTTGTCAGCTGCCATATTTTATTAACTTTACCTGCATATGTGTCTCTCTCGCAGGATGTGAGCTCTTCAAGGGCAGATCTTTGTATTCCAGAGATCATTGTATGGCCCGTGCCTAGCTCAGGGTCTCACTAGATATCTGTTCAACCAAACAGGTTAGTAGCCCAGCTTACCTCTCTTCAGTTTTCTCATCTGCTAACCATCCCCCGGCTGTTTTAAGAACCGGTTGGAAGTGCTGTCCAAATGTTAGCCATATTGTCATCTCAGACAAATCTCCATTTGTGGGCAGGTTGGAGATGGGGAGGCCAAGCAGGGCGTTCTCTGGTTCTGACGTCAACCTTAGCACAGTTGGGCCTTTCTTGCACAGGAAGCTGAAACCCTTCTCCTTCACCGTTTTGGGCTGCGTGGCCATGCCTCCCACTGCAGACTCTGGGGTCAGGGAGGAGCAGAAAGGGAGCCATAGATAAGCACCCCCATCCATGAAATTTTCCTCCATCCAGTTATTTCTGCAGCACGTATTTACTGAGTAGTCACTAGGCAATAGGAATACAGAAGCCAAGACAATAGTCTGTGATGTCATGGAGCTTACGTTCTAGTGGAGGAGCCCAGACGGTAGATACATAAACAAATCCATTCTATCAAGCAGCAGTTCATGCTACGGAGACAAAGCATGGTGCGATCAACAGGGAGTAATGAATGTGGGAAGGTGGGAGAGCCAGGGAGAGTTGCCATTTTACATGAGGAGCGCAGGTGATACTTGAGCAGAGACCTGAAGGAATGTGGGCAGCTTAGGGAAGAGCATTCCAGGCCAAGAGAACAACAAATGAATGCAGAGGCCATCAGGCAGGAGAGGCCTTGGTGCTATTCTTGGAAGAGCTAGACGGTCTTAATGGTCAAGCTGCAAGAGCAGAGCCCGAGTATAGGAGGTCACTGGGGAAACAGCTCATGCAGGGCCCTCGCGACCAAAGACTTGGCCCTTTGCCTTTACTCTGCCTGGAATGGGAAGCCACTGGAGGGTGCTGAGTAGGTCTCACTTAAGTTTGAAAAGGATTATTCGGGGGGCAGCTGGGTGGCTTAGTTGGTTAAGCGTCTGACTTCAGCTCAGGTCATGATCTCACAGTTTATGAGTTTGAGCCCGCATCGGGCTCTGCACTGGCAGTGCAGAGCCTGCTTGGGATTCTCTCTCTCTCTCTCTCTCTCTCTCTCTCTCTCTCTCTGCCTCCCTTCCGCTTGCATGGATGTGCTCTCTCTCTTCAAAATAAATAAGTAAACTTAAAAAAAAAAAATGAAAAGGATCACTGTGGCTGCTGGGGAGTGAATGCTTTGTAGGGGGAGAAGCTACCATCATAGTCCAGGCAGCAGATGATGGCGGCTGGGCCAAGGGTGCTGGCGGCGGGGAGGGGAGAGCTGAGACATTCTGCATGTACGGGAAGGCAGGGGCAACAGGAAGCCATGCTGGTCCTGCTTCTACCGCACCAGCGCCAAAAGCTCCCGTAGCAAAAAGCCAAAAGCTCCCGTAGCAAGCACTGGCCCAGGAAGATATGGTCCTCAAGACTTTCCTCACCCCTGGGAGAAGCATTTCACAAGAAGGCATGAACCAAGCACCTGCCAAGGACTGGACACCCTCTCACCACCATGGGGGACAGTCTTGGCTCAGAAACAGAAACAGGTGACTCAGAAAGTCAGTGGTTGTGAGAGCGGCTGAGACAGAGAGGCGGGCAGGCGGTCAGGGCTGCAGATGGGGGACAGGTGGATTCACACGGGTAGGATATAGGAGACTTTGGGTGCTTCACACTGGAACTGTTACGTTAGGTTGGTTTTCCAGTCCAGCAATTCAAACTGCTGCAGTTTTTGGAAAGGGATTTTCGGGCTGGTGCCCATTTCACAGCTCTCCTCCTCAGTCTCTCAAAATCAATCTCAATCTCTCTCTCTCCCTTTCTCTGTTTGGTTTTGTTTGGGTTTCCCTCTTTAAACACACCCGTAAACACAAACTTGATTCTTCCTGAGGAATAGCAATTATTCTGCCGGAAAATAGTGTAAATAAAAGGCAGGCTGGCCCTCCCTCCCCTCAGGGGAGGGGCAGAAGCCCTCAGTAACTACTAGAGCATTTTTGTGTCTCTCATCCAGCGGGGGAGCTCCTGTTCTGGGGCCCAACAGGGCTCTTGTGCACATGCTGTCATGACTGGAAGGCCCCCCTTCCCCTTCCCCAGGCAGGGAGAGGAGCAGAGACTTGGCTGTGAGTCTCCTGGCCCCTGGACACAACCAACCCCTTCCAAGAAGCTGACACCTGTACTCCAGTCGTCAGTGTTCATCCTCTGGTGCTATCCAAGCAGTTTTTCTTTCTTTCTTTCTTTTTATTTATTTATTTATTTATTTTTTGGAAGTAGGGACCAGTCCCCCAGCAATCTCTTTTGGAAGAGGTGTTCTATAGTGACCTCAGACCAACTTCCAATGAGGACCTGTTTGTGACAAGGAGGAAGGAGTTACCGCAATGCCTCGGAGCACTCAGAGTTCTCGGCCAGAAGGCTCAGATACCGTGCCCTCCAGGTTGAGTCCAGTGCTGGTGCCTCTGTCCAGCTTGCATCCAGGCCAGAACAGAGGCCCAGCCTCCCCCGCCCTCCACCCGGCACAATGCAAATGATGGGTGAGTGGGAAGGTGGGGGACAGGGAGGGAAGACAGCTCAGCCTTTGCTGACCACAACTGGATGGAGGAAGATTGCATCTCGCTCATGTAATCATATTCCGGGTGTCAGGACTGGAATGAGGGTCATTAAACTGAATCAGAAAAATCGTTTTAATATAAGTGCCACCTCACACACAAGCTAGTTGATGGAGAGATGGATGAGGCTGGGGACGCCTCCTTTGTAATGTGATGCTGTAAAATCCCATCACCTTCATTATTTCCCACGGAGCCAACGCATCATAATACCCATGAGCGGCAGAACAGCTTGAATTTAATATACAGAAAGTCCAATCAAACAATAAATGGATGGAACTATATAAAGAAACCATTTTCTGGGAGGCTGGCTCCATTCTCTGGGACTCAGCTCCCTGACACATGAAATGTGCATCAATTTTCCCCAACTCATGCAGCTGCCGAATCACCACATGTGATATTTGTTTGCTTCCAAAGTGGAAGCAGGGAACTCTCCCCCCCTACATTATCTGGCTATCGATGCAAAATTGCAAATCTCATTTTCTTTGATTTGCATCCAGTGGTTCCCGGTGGCACAGCGAAGGCACCATCCCGATGCCAGCCAGACTGGAAGCACAGCCCCCCCTCCGTCCCAGGACCTTACTCAGTCCCAGTGACACTTTGTCGTCGTCCTTAAACAAAAATCTGGACACTGGATTCGGGACACCAGACTGGGCTGCCGGGGGGCTGGGATGTCTCCACCCTTGCAGTCATCTGAGAGAAACTGGCCAAAGCCCTCACTGTGCTGACACACGCCGTGTGCCTGTGACGCTGGGACCGTCCGGCCTTGCCTTGGGGTTGTGCGGAGCAGACGTTCCGTCCCAGTCTGGACCCGGCCACCAGCATGTCTTCCGTCTTTCCTTCTGTCCCTTTTACCCAGCCGGCCATCCAAACTGTGGAGGCAGATATCAACCTGACTGGCCACGCAGGGTTGAAAAGGCAAGTCAGCTCCTTGACGGCTACACAATACATATCAAAGACTGATGGCGATAATGTTTTTATGCTTCTGGTGGGAGATTCCCTCCAGCACTGTCTCCAGTATCATGGGTAACTTAGGGTTGACCATAATTACAGGCTTATAGCTGCTGAGAAATATCATTAGTTTATTTTTACTTCTTCCTGGCCGCGCCTACTTAAGCAGAAAAAATAAGTAGAATTTAAACGAAATGATACTAAAACGACAGACAGCACGCATCTTGATTCAACCCAGCAGATATCCTTGAGCAGCTAGTATTTGTGACGCACCCTGTTAGGCAGTGTTGGGGAAATAGAAATAACTAAGACCTCGCTCCTGTCCTAAGAAGTTGATGATACAGCAGGGGATTTGAGTGTGTTTATGAGCAGACAGGCAAGGATGGGGCATGTTCTGGAGTGATCGGGAAATATTTGGCATGGAATGCTTAATAAATATTTGCTGATGAATGAGTGACTGGCTTCACGGAAAAGGTGACATTTCAGCTAGACCAACAACAGTGGGTAGGATTTTGAGATGCGGAAATGGGAAATCCAAGTAAATTGCAAAAGGGCACGGTGCTCGGGAGCTTACCCAGTGCGCTGGTTTGCTAGTGTTTAGGGTATATGAGGGAAATGGCTAGAGATAAGCAGGAATAAAAGGCTTGCTGGAGACACAGAGGACCTCAAATATTAGGCTAAGGCATTTATCTGGGAGGCATTAGGGAGTCACTAACGGCGTTCCGGTGTCGCAGTGATTAGGAAGATCTGAAGCCATCTTCTGGTTGAATGTTAGAGGGGGCCCTTGCCCACTGTGCGGCCAGCCAGCAGTCTGATCCAGGAAAGAGGTGAGGAAGGCCTGACGTGGGATGGTTGCGGTGGAAAGGGACAGAAAGAGGTAGAGTGGAAAGACATCCAGGAGAAGAGAAGTCAAAAGTAACTCTGGAATTATGACGCCGGGTGATTAGAGATAGGGAGGTGGCACACGTCATGGGAGGAACAGTTTGGCAAGAGGGCAAGGGAGGGTAGAGACAGTAAACTTGGCTTTGGACCTTCTCTACTTGCAGTTGACTCTGGGCAGCCTTGAGGCAGCCTGCAGGGTGGTGGGAAGGTGGGTCTAGAGATTAACACAGAGAAGGGGGCCAGGCCAGCAAGGCAGTTTTGGAATGGGGTGAGGCAGGGAATCGATGAGATTACCAAAGAAAACCGAAGGGAAGGAGGAGGAGAGGCCCCACTTCTCTGGCACCCTGCCCCCTTCAGAAATGTGGAAGCCACCCATGAATGGCTTCCAGGACACCTCCATTCAGCCTCTGTCCTTGGCCTGTGGCTGTTCCCTGTCATACTGTGTTTCTGCTGGGGCCAAAAGGTCATATTGGTTTTCTGAGTCAAATAAGGTTTTCTTTTAATCTCCTACAATGATAATTAAATAAACAGTGCTGACCCAGGAAGGCAGAATTGGCTTATGGGCTTTGCTAAAAATAAATAAATAAATAAAAGGATCCTCACATTGGCATGTGGATAGGATAGGTGGGGTCTGAATGGTCACAGAGCAACGGCTGTCTGTGCCTGGCCCAGGGCGGTGCTAACTGGGAGTGCCACAGCCTCTGCAGACGGCTCTGTCCTGGTCCCTGAAGTGCCAGACCCCTGAGCAGAACCTCTGGGGACTAAAGACACTGCCAGTACTCCTCCTCCCCCTCTTCTCCTCTGAGAGAAATGTCGGACACACTCCTGGCCTCCCTGGGAACCTCCTCTGGCCTGGCCCCTCCCGGAGACACCTGTCTGGGGCCCGTGGTCAGCAACTGGCCAAGTCATGGCTCAGTGATTTAGCAAACATGCACCGAGCCCGGGCTATGAGCAAGACTCAGTCGAGGTTGACTGGGGAGGCTGTGAAGAGAAACCGGGGCGAGGACTACATCCTGTGGGGTGGGTGCTGGGCTCCCATTCTGTATATGAGAAGACCGAGGCTCCGAGGGTGTAGGGAACTTGCCCCACTGAGGTCTTCTGACTCCTTTAGAGTCCACTGCTTCTTAAAGAGCTTCAGTCCCGTAACGGAGATACCCTGTGGGCACAGAGCTGTGTTTCTGGGTTCAGCAAGGTAAGTGGTATGAGTGAAGGGTAGTAAAGTGTGAGGGGAAGGTGGAGGAGGCAGGAATCAAAACGCCTTCTCGGAGGAGGTGGCATTTCAGCTGTAGTGGAAAAGTTAAATGTGCTCGTTCCTTATTTATTCAGCAAATATTGTGGGTCTACACGTGCCAGGCTGCGTGCTGGGGACTGAGGAGGTACTCACGAACCGAACGGCCAAATCCTCGGAGGCCGGCATTCTCGCCAGAGCAGCAGACAATAAACAAGTGAATGTATAAAATGAGAATGTAAGGTTGACATAAAAGCCAAGAAAAAAGAGAGAAAGCTGGTAAGGGGAGAGAGACGGAGGGCATCGGCTGGACTGGGGTGAGGGTTCAGAGGAACAGCCCCTCTAGCCTCTCTCCAGGTAGAAGTGCCGTCCACGGTTGGTCAGGCGTTGGAGAGAGGCTGACCCCAGGATAGACATGACAATTTAACAGCTATGTTGGAACCTCGTGAGGGTTGCTGTCCAGAAAGTGGAGAAGCAGCTGTTTGCCATCCTCGCTGAAGACTGAGTGAGTAGAGATAGGCTCGCCCTGACATGTAAAGGGCTACTGTCCCTCATTATCAACAACCACAGCAACAACAATAATAGCTTCTACGGTGTTCCAGGTACTGGGCTAAATATAAATTATTTATATGCATTTCCTCATTTACCTCCCCCATTAGTCATATGAGAGGGAGAGATCACTGTTTTCTGTGTTTTTTATTATTTAAAAAAATTTTTATTTTAATGTTTATTTATTTTTGAGAGAGAGAGCGCGCGCGCGCGCGCGCATGACTGGGGGAGGGGCAGAGAGAGAGAGAGAGAGACAGAATCCAAAGCAGGCTCCAGGCTCTGAGCTGTCAGCACAGAGCCCAATGCGGGGCTCGAACTCATAGACCGTGAGATCCTGACCTGAGGTGAAGTCGGAGGCTTAACTGACTGAGCCACCCAAGGCACCCGTTTTCTGTTTTAAAGCTGAGGAAACAGAGGCTTGCTCAGAGCCTACTGCTGATAAATGCAGAGGCTGGGCTTACAAGGTGCACTGGTCTGACCTGCACAGGCACCTACCCTATCCCTAGGGACCCAGATGTCCATCCTTGGAGAGGCCTTTGGGGGAAATCTCCTTCCGCAGCCTCTGTCTTGGGCAGAGGGAGGGGAGGACACCATGTCCCCAGTGTGCTAATGTGCCTGTACCAACTCTTAGGCCTGTTGGCAAAGGTCATGAGCATTAGGAGTGGACACAGGATGGTGAAGAAGGACAGATCAGAGTCACTGGAGACAAGGCCAATGGGGATTAAGCTCCTCTGGGCCCCCAGAGACATGACCACAGGGGACAGGCAGGGGACGAGGTCACCAACAGGCACAGTGCGTCCTGGTGAAGGGGGGACAAAAAAGGAGATAGGAAATTTTAGTGTAGTAGTAGAGTCTGTGCAAAAAAAAAAAAAAAAAAAAAAAAAAATTAGGGAAGAGGGAAAGTTGTAAATATGCATACTATGTAAATATCCTATGTAAATTTCTTTTAGGATAACTTTCAAATCTCGTGCCATCTTCCTCTCTGGAGAGATTCTGGTCCCAGGTGGCTTTGTTGCCTTGTCCTCCATCTGGGTGTTGGCAACATCCCCACCCTCCCCTCAGCAGGCCTCCGGGCATAACAGCTTTTCAGGGGTCCCTCCCAGCGCCCTGGAGAGACGGCAGGCCCAGGTCCGGCAGCAGAGAGCTGGAGGCCAGCCTCACGCGTGGGAGTGATGGGAAGCAGCTCTGATAGGGCCTCTCAGAGGCCCTGTCAGAGTCCGGTGACAGAGGGCAGGCTGGCCCTGTCCATCGCGTCAGCCCCCCACTCTAGGTCCCGCCCACTGCTGATGGGGCAGGTGAGGGGTAGGGTGAGGAATCTCCTGGGGACCTAGGGAATGTCACCCCTTGCACGCATGGGTCACAGGTGTTACCTCGTACCCACCCTCGGTGAGGAATCACAGTACAGGTGTGACTCTCTTCATGAGTGGTGACCCTCACTCCTCCCCTGGCTGGCTCTCCTGACGGCTGGTGTTGGACATTTTCTGCTTTTTCATGACACACGAGAGAGGAACGAGAGCAATTTGCCATGTGTGACCCTACATTTGTTCTTCTTCTTTCCCTTCTTCCTCAACCTGTTTCTCTTCTGCGTCCAGAAGCTGCTAGAAGTTCTCCCCAGAGTTATGTATCTTGAGGGCATGTGTCTTTGGAGCCAAAGCCCCCTCGTTTCCCTCTCCTCCCTCCCCTCTCCAGCAGAAGCTTCTCTCTCCGGGCTAGGAAAAGGGCATTGTGTCGATTAATAAAACATTTTTCTGTAGTCCGATTGCCATGCTCAGAGTTTGGGCAGGGCTTAGAGATGATGAAGCATTATGCCCACCCCCACCCCACACATTGTGTTTGACTTTCTTGATATTTCCATGTAAGGTCAGCTTCTCATCTGAAGAGCAGAAAGCCGCTGCGTTCATGCTCTGAGTTAGGTGTTTTACGCCTGGGCTGGCCCACGTGGGTTGCCCGAATCCTTTGGCTGGGGAGGGCTCCCTAGGACAATTAGGAGCCAGGAGATGTGGGTTGAGGGGCCAGTTTTGGCAGGCTGTGTGACCTTGGGCAAGCTACTGTCTCTCTCTGGTGCTCAGCATTCTCTACTGAATGATGGATTGAACTTAGTAGTTTTCACCTCCTAGCCAGTTCCACAAGCTGTAAGTCTCTCACTCTTCAAAGAAAAACTGATCTTTAGTCCAGCAGCCTAGAGGATCCATAGCCTGTGGATGGCAAGGCACTGGGGACCTTCCCATTTCCCTCTCTTCACCTCCAAAGAAGAAAAAGTTAAAAGAGCCCCTGGCCAAAGTGGCCACGGAAAGGCAAGTCTGCAGGAGGGCCTGGGAGGTCCTGCTTGGAGACTCCCCCAGAAAGCTCCAGGATGCCTGATGGTGAGCCAGGACGACAGGGTCAAGGTCAGCAGCCTGCAGCCACATAATACTGTGTTTGGAGACAGCAGGGAATTGTGGATTCAGCCCCAGGGCTCCTCTGCACGGGCTGGATGAGGGGAAGGCATAAGATGTTAACCCTGGGACCGTCAGACAGCCATCTGAGGCATACAAGTCTTGGGTTTAGAAAGAGTCCAGTTTGCTATCCCGCTTCACAGCTGGACTCCCCTCAACAACTCCCAGCAGATGGTAACAGGTCTGCCTGACCATTCAGGGATGGATGCTAACCCTTTTGGCCACAGCGCATTCCATGCAGGAGAGGGCCCTTCCCTCTTCTGTGTATTGAGCCCAAGCCTGCTTCCTCTACACCCCAAAAGGGTGGGTGAGAGATTTAAGAAACCAGAAGGTTTTGGGGCACCTGGGTGGCTCTGTCGGTTAAGTGTCCAACTTCGGCTCAGGTCATGATCTCACGGTTTGTAGGTTCGATCCCTGCGTCAGGCTGTGTGCTGACAGCTCAGGGCCTGGAGTCAGCTTAGGGTTCTGTGTCTCCCTCTCTCTCTGCCCCTCCCTTGCTCATGCTCTGTCTCCTTCTCTCAAAAATAAATAAATATTAAAAAACATTTTTTTTAAAAGAGCCCAGAAGGTTCTGTTAAGGAAACCATTCTGCCAGGCAAGTATACTTATGGTCAAGGAAGTTACTAGGGGACTCGGTGGCAAGAAGACCCTGGGACATTGGTCCTGGCACAGCCTTAAGGTGACCCAGGTCCAGCCCTGGCAGCTCCTAGCCCTTCAGGGAATGGAAGCTTGATGAGCGAATGAACTCCAAACCAGGCCCTTTGGGGTGAATAGTCAAGGGCTTACACAGCGCTGATGGGCGGATTATGAGGCCGGTGGAGCCCCCATCCTTCTATAGTCTCCCATCACCCCATCTCTACTGACACCTCCACCAGGGGCTGGTTTCTTGCTTGTCCCACCCCATCCCTATTCTCCCATTGGTCTGGAAATGACCCTCTGTTCTCCACTCTCATTATTTTATTACATGAGCTCCCCACAGGAACGCAAGAGAATCTGTATGTTGCTAGAAGCATTCGTGTGGGCAGCGCGGCTTACATTACCTTGAGGTATTTGAATGAAACTAACCGTTTAATGCTCACAGAGGGCCGGGGAGAGGGTGAGCAGTGAGTGGGCTCTCTCTGGCTGTGAGCATGTCACGGGCTTTCTTTCCAGTGTGCACAGAGGACAGGGACTAAGGAGCGGGCAGCAGGTGGTGGCGGTGAAGGGGAAGCTTGGTGGACATGGGCCAGCTTCGTGAGTCTTCTCCTAGGGAGGCTCTCTGCCTTCTGTCAGCACCATCTGAAAGCCTGGGTAAACAGCCCCATCTGCACAGGGAGCCCCTGCTCCTCCCAGGCAGGCACTGTGGTCCCAGACCCCGGCTCCCAGCAGAGGGCCTGGCACACAGAAGGGGCTCCGTTGTCAGGTCCTGGCCCATCCCTTTCTCTTCACGTCCTGCCAGTTTACTTCAGACAGTGAGAGGAACCTACACATGTGGGTGTCAAGAAAAAATGACAGCCGAGACTTGAAACCAAGTAGGACTGGCCCGTGAGTCAGGTGCAGGGTTTGTGCATTTCAGGGCACGAGGTGAAGGAGGATATGCCCAAATTTAGGGTGGGGTGTGTAGCTCCGGAACCTTTCCTATCCAGATGGGGCAGGGCCACAGAGATCGTCAGATCTATTTGACCTGGAGATGCCACGGAAGAGACAGGACATGTAAGAGTGTGTATGTCATGTGAAGAAGTTGGCTTGGAGAGCTAGAAAGGGCAAGTTGTTCCGGATAAAAGATGAAAGTTGTAGGAGAGACTCAGAAACAGGCACTATGCTCATGAGGTGTGTGTGTGTGTGTGTGTGTGCACGCGCGTGTGTGTGCACACACATGTCTGACAACCTGGCAGCAAAGAGGGGTGCATAGGAAGGAGGTTTTCAGTGTAACCCTAGGCTCTTGGTGGCACTGGGGAACCTCTTTTTGCCATCTCGAGTGCCTCCAATTCTTGGAAGGTTGGCCTACTGAGAGGTGACCTTTGTCCCTAGCAGAAGCATCATCCTGAGTCAGGCCTGGGGCTTCTGGCACTCACATGAGCCCCTCACCCACCCATCCCTTTCCCAGAGAGTGATTCTGTACCTGGGGAATTCAGAGAGAATTGAGGGGGATCTTGTCTTTATGAATTTGACTACTCTAGGGAACTCATGTGAATGAAGATGTTAGGTCTTTTACTTTAAAAAATTATGAAATATATCAAACATACAAGGGAAAAAAATCTTACCATCTCTCAGGCAGCATCTGTAAAACTCCCTTCTGCCCACAGACGTGAGTGCCTTTTATGGGAGTGGCAGGATTATTTAATAAAACTCATGTTATAGGATAAGGGCAACTTTATTTTAAGGGGGGGGTGGGGCTTGTATATATACAAAGGTATGTATGTTCTATTGTAAAAAAAAAAAAGTTAAAAACCTTTTTTCTTCATGTTAATTGTTTAAAACTAAACCAGAGACTAGAGACCAGCTTGTTTACCGTTAAACCTGAACCTGAGAGATTCCGTAGACCTTGGATTTGTAGTCCTGTTTCCACAAAAATGTGTTGGGAGTGGGAGTGGAAGCCACAAGCCTCTGACTGCAGAAGCGATTTGAATCTGTCAATGTCAGTGTCCTTTATTCATTCAACAAACATTCCTGTTGTGTTGACCATTTGTGCTCTAAAGGTGATGGGAAGCTCGCCAGGTGAGGTCATCAGGTCCAGAAAATGAATCAGATGAACTGTAGTGACACTTGTCATCTTGCTCGTTGGCAGAGTTAAGGACTATGCACTTTGGGCGATGGGGGTAAGGTGAAGGCAGAAGCCGTCTCTGATGATCCAGCCCTGAGGGATTCCCCTCCAGGCGGTGCTGGCCCCACCCTGGCAGGGGCATGGCAGGGACCATAGCCCCTTCACTTCCCGACTATGTAAGAGCAGGAGCCAATTCTCTCCTTCTTCCATTTGTTGTGTCTACCTCCTCATGACAACTAGAATTTCAACAATATAAACTTTGCTTCTGACCAAGAGGGCCCCCTCCACCCTGAGTTTGTGTTTCCTTCCTGGCTCCAAGTTTGATGGCCATTTCCTTTAGCTCTGTGCTCCCTTGGCCATGCCTTTGACCTTGCTCCCTTGGAGCTGGCCAGGCTTCTTGAGGTAGGAAGATCCTCATCAGGGACTCTGCTGCCCCCACCACCCAGCTGCCCTGGGGGCTGAGGAGATCTGTGCCTCCCTGCGTGCGTGGAGCCCATTCTTAGCCACTCGTGCAACACAGCCCACAGGTTGGAAATTCTAGAATCCTTGGTTTCACCTCTACCCACCTGGCGCTCTCAAGGTCCCAGCTGGGCCATCCTCGGTGGCAGTCTGCTTTGGTCCAGCACTGTCTGCCAAGCCAGGGAAAGACAGTGAAATCCTAGAGTCCAGGACTGTGGTCCAGGCGGAGTCTTGGCCCCTCTGCCCTGCCTGCCTGGCCCTGGCCAGGAGCCCAGGCAGCCATAATGGTACATAAGTGCCTGTTTCCCTCCTTCCGCTGAATTGCAATAGAGTTATAACCAGAAGGCAATTCAGAGGCGCTGACTGGGGTGTGGGATTAAGGAGTGAGGTAAGGGATGAGTTCTCTTCTCCCTTTTTGTGGAGGACTGATTCCCCCCGACCCCTCGAGAAGCTGAAGATTTGCTTAGGCAGGACACCTTTCAAAAATGAAGAAATCCTGTGTGTGTGTGTGTGTGTGTGTGTGTGTGTGTGCGCGCGCACACACACACCCAGGAGATGGTGCCACCTGCCTGGGTTCCGCTTGGTCCCAGAAGGCTATTTGACTGTAAGCTCCCCTGTAACCTTTGCATCCATCAAGGCTCCCTGTCAGGCAGGCTTTCCTGAGGTCCAGCCTCTGTTCCTCATGATAGGGTCCATTCAGTGCTTCAGCTCAGCCATCCCGGAAGCTGGGGGTCTGCAGGTCAACCTCCTTGCTCCGTGGAACACCTCTGGCTTTTGAGACCACGGCAGGGCTGTCTATTCTAGTAGTGATGATAGGAAGCCCTTCACAGAGTGGGCCAGGCAATACCCCAAATGCTCCGCATTTGTTAACTGGGTTTTCCCAACAGTGTCCTCCCCTTGCAGATGAGGCACGGAGAGACGAAGTAACTTGTCAAAGTTCCTCACTCAGTGGCAAAGCAGGGTTTCCAACCCAGGCATTCTGGCTCCCGTCCCCCCGCCCCCAGCAGCTGCACTAGATTGTCACTCGCGTGTTGACCGTTTTCTTCACCACTTCCTTTGTGGGACTCCGTGTCAGTTCACTTGTATCGCATGACACATCACCCCAGAAATCTAGCAGCTTGTGCCACAAACATTTATTATTTCTCATGACTCTGTGGGTTGGTGGGGCGGTTCTCTGGGTCTGGGTTGGCTCAGCTGACCTCTCTGCTTAGCTGTGGCTCGACTGGGGATGGCTGGTGTAGGATGGCCCCCCACATCTGGCGGCTGGCTGGAGCAGCAGGGATGGATTCTATGTCTCTTGTCCCACCATCCAGTGGGCTCCCAGGACCCTCCAACTGGTGACAGGTCACTGAGGTACCAAGGGCTAAAAGAGTGGTTAACCCTAATGCACAAGCCTTTTCCAACCCCCTGCCGTGTCACATTCGCTAATGTCCCAATAGCCAAAGCAAATCACACGTGCAAGCCAAGATCCAAAGGGTAGAGAGATCAATTCTGCCTTTTGATGGGAGGAATTACAATGCCACACTGCACAGGGAAGTGAATACCAAAGGATGGGAAGAATTGGTGGACATTTTTGCAACCCGCCACAGCATCATTACTGTGAGCTACGGGGACTTGATTTTACAGTGGGTGATCAGTGGGGATGTATGGACAGTCTGGGCAGGGGGCTGTCCACGGGGACCTCAGCCTGGTCAAAAGTCCAAGTTGTTTTCATGATGCCAACACAGGGGCAGTGGCTTCAAGCTGTAAAACAGTGGTGTGACTGTTTTGGTCAGGGTCAGGGAAGGCAGTGAAGAGAATGGGTTTTCCTCTCTGGTGACACCAGTCTTCCTGTCCCGAGGCCAAAGGAAGGAAGCCATAGGCTTGTTCACTCCTGAGGACTGTGATTGCTGGCCTGGCTTCTCCAAGGAGGCCCCTGCTAGAGAAAGAGTGGACTCCAAAAGCAGACAGACCTGAGTTCTGTCCTCAGCTCTGCCACTCTCTCACAGCAGGACCAAGCAGCAGGCTACCTGCAGACCACAGTTTCTTCTTTTGGCCAATGAAGATTGCTCTCGGGTTTAGAAATAATGCCGCTCGTGAAGTGCCTAGACCAGCGGCTGGCCATGCACGTGTCCCGGTGTGAGGGCTGGGAGGGCTCCTCTACCCTTGTGCATGGGCGGGAATGGCCAGAGGAACAGAGCCGTCGTTGGTAAATAACTCTTGGCTCACCCAGGAATACCAGATGGTGTGCCAGCAGCTCGGGCCAGGGAGACGCAGGGCAGAAACTACAGGGAGAACAGAAGTGGGACTATAGCTGCCCAAGGGCTCAGCTCCGTGGGCACCTCTCACACAGGTGAGCAGGAAGTTGCTTGAGCCCCTGAGTCTTAGACACGGGAAAGCTAGGATGACAGCCTCCGTGTCAGCCAGGGAGCAGCCACAGCCACACTGGAACCCAGATCACTTTATTTCCTGGCCACTGCTCTTCCCTCCATGCCGTGAGAGCTAATGTCTCCCTCTGGCCTCCCTTAAAATACCCAGTTCCCCGGGTCATCGTGCTGTTGGGTCCTTGTCCGGTTCCCATGCTTCTGTGCAGAGCCTCAGTATGGGGAAGTCGGGGTGGGGGGGAGATGTATCGTAGGTGCAGAGGGTGGCAGCAAGGAGGGAGCGTGGTATCTGCTGGCAGCTGCCAAGGAGGAGACAGGCCTTTGCAGAGGCTCCGAGCAGAGGTCAGTCCTGGCTTTCAGACATGGACGCCGAGGAGACAAAGAGAGAGCCATCCCCATCAAACCGGCCTCTGCCCTCCTCTCTCTTGGAGCTGCCTGGAGTGAACGAGGAAAGCGATTATTTATCAGGGTGTTGGTCAGGAAATTGGACACCTTCAACAAAGACCGGGAAACATCGTGCCAACTGGGTCTGATGGGGGTGACTGGGCTGCTTGGAGCACAACGGCCTCGCTGACGTCAGTGTTTGCTTTCTGG
This sequence comes from Acinonyx jubatus, assembly GCF_027475565.1. Taxonomy (NCBI): domain Eukaryota; kingdom Metazoa; phylum Chordata; class Mammalia; order Carnivora; family Felidae; genus Acinonyx; species Acinonyx jubatus. Next base: position 94,073,706 of record NC_069381.1, on the reverse strand, counting down.
GGACAGCTAAGGATGCCCACCGCGTGTAAGATGAATGCAGGAGGGCAGGCCCTCTGTGGCCAGCCCGAAAGCTGGCTGCCAGCTCCTGGTGGGACAGCCAGGGAGCAGCAAAGTAGGCCGGGCTGTAGCCCAGGTCCCTGGGCAGAGAGAGCTTCACCCTCTGCAGCACCTCCCTCCTCCCCAGGACAAGAGCGAGTCCGGGCTCCTGGGCAAATGCCCCACTGCTCTGGCAGAGGTGGGAGGAGGCAGGGCCTGACCTGGGGGCCTTCTCTAGAGTGGAAGCAGGCATTTGGACGGGGTTCCCCCAGTCACTCGCCACCCTCCCCCACTGTGGAGGCCCCAGGCTCCCCTCCGGTCCTCATGAAGAGACAGAGAGATGAGAGCCCTAGGGAAGGCACTCTGGAAACAGTCTGTTCTGTTCTCTCCCCTGTCCCTGGAGACCTACGCTCATTCTTAATGCGAGAGGGGGTTTGAGAGAAAGCGTCTCCCCTGGAATTAGGCACTTTACATACATAACTGTGTCTGCTTCAGTCACTCTCTCCCCCTGTCTCAGCCTGGTTGGGGGTTGACATGGTTGTCTCCCCCACCCCACCTCCAACCCCAGGTTTCCCTGAGGACCTTCCAGCATTTTGTCCCTGACCACTTTCTGGGTGAGGGGGTGGGGGCTGAAGAGGCTCATGCTCTTGGGGGCCCTTCTGGGCCTGACCAGTCCTATGGGGAAGAGAGGAAGGGCTACCCAGTCGTGTGGTGGCACCACTCAATGGCAGACCCGGTTTCTCCATTTGGAGGGTGACTGCGGGCCATGAGCGTTCCCCCTTGATGTTGCTAAGTGGGGCTTTTTCAAGTGTTCTGAGGATCAGCATCCTTAGCTAAAAAGGATCTTGGGCTTTGGGGTATTTTCTCTGGGCCCAGATTTTAAGCCCTAAATATCTACGGACTGGTGGGGCCATGGAAGATTCATCTGGGGTCTTTTGTGAAGCCAGCTCCAGTAGAGGAGATAAGGTCCCAGCAGGGGGGTGTGGAGGAGTTTGGTCCAGGGTGGGTAGGGGAGGAGTGGCTAGGACTGAGGGACCCTTTGACCATGGGACTCTCACACGTCCAACCAGTTCTGTACCTCAGGGCTCTGAGGAAGGAGCTCTCTCGTGGCGTCTTACTTCATACTGACTACATGCCACAGAGCACCTGGCAGGGACAGCAATGGCACAGAAGATGCTTCCATTCATTCATCACAGCCGCCACTCTTCCCAGAAGTGGGCAGTGAGAGAATATAGATGTTCCCACCCCACTGGGCCCCCGAGCAGGAGACAGTGAGTGAAGTTAAAGTGTCTGCAACTGAGTTCATGGCCAGATGGAGGTGGGGGTGGGGGGGCCTGGAAGCTTCCAGTGCCTGCTGGACCTTTAGGAATGAGAGAGTTGCCTGCCTGTTGAGGGTGGAAATAGAGGGTGGGGGAGCCACCTGGAGAAAGGGAGTAAGAGGCAGACCCAGGGTGAGGGAAGGAGGGCTGTGCACCCCAGGGTGCTCACGGTGGAGCGTTTAAATACAGAGGAGAAACTCAATCTCTGCCTCTTTGTTTATAGTTGCTTTTGCTCCTGAAAAGCAGCTTCCATCCCTTGAGTAATTACAGCAAAGAAGGCTGAGGTTTTACGGAGGGTTTACAGGGAGCTGGGGAGCATGTAAAGGTGCCTCTGGAACACGGGGCAGGCAGTCCGGCACTGACTGCCTCCCTTTGATTCGCAGAACCGGGAACAGTGAGTAGAAACACGCTGTGTCTGGGCAAGTGGGCAGAGTCCAGCTCTGGGGACTTCAGCACGACCGCTCTACTTAACTGTTACGCAGCCTGGCTGCCTCTGTGAGTGTGTTTCCCTTCCCCGATGTGGATATGTCATTGGGTGATAAAATAGAACATGATGAGTGTCATTCTAAAGCAATTACAAGCAAGATGCATAATGGCAGAGCTGGGGAACACGGCATATGGCCTCGGGCAGCCACCGTGTGCGATGCTTCTGCTTCGGGAGATTTTGTCCCCACCCCCCACCGCCCTGAAAAACCAGATTGGGCTTCATGGTGAGGAAGAAAAGGCCATGGAAGCCCCCCACAGCCCACCAGGCGGAGGCTGAAGGCCCTGGGGGTGGAGATCAAGGGCGGCCAGACAGAGGGAGCCTGCCAGCTCCAGAGGGTGCAGAAGAATGGGGAGCCACAGGAGCACCCTCAAATCGCAAGCTGAGCAGCCCAAGCCTGGAGAGCGTTAGGGGACTTTGGGGGGCACAAAGAGTGGAGGCTAAGTGGTGTTCTTATTTTACCCAGGCTGAGTCTTCTGGCTGTCTTTGTTCCCTCACTCCAGCCCCAGCCACTTCCTGCTCCCCTGGCAGCTCCCTGGCAGCTTGCAGCTCTGTTCATACATCAGATTGCTAAGTGAGGCTCGCAGGGCCTCCAGGCTGCTCTGTTTGTCAGTGACCAACTTTTCCCACTCTTCCCAGGAAATGCCTGTGCTTCTGGGCACTGCTAATTGGGCCTGAGGCTCTCTCCTACTCTAGTCTCAGCTCAGAGATCTGCAGGGCATTGGGTAGGTGTTCTAGAGTGGATTAACCACGGGCCTCTGGCAGGGAAGAGCACAGCCTGGTCAAGTTAGGTTCGATGCCTTTGTAGAAGCTGTATTACGACCCTCTCTCTGCCACATACGTAGGATGCAAATATCTCCCTGGCACAGCCCAACTGTGTGTGTGTGTGTGTGTGTGTGTGTGTGTGTGTGTGTGTGTGTGTGTATACATCCACACCTGCACACGTGTGTGTCTCTGTGTGTGTATGTCAGATGGTTTGGGGACAGCCTGTCTGTAGGCTGCCAGATCACTGGGCAGAGCTCCCAGGGACTCCAAGGTGCTTATCCAGGTCCCCTGGAAAAGTACCAGTGACCCCTACTATTCCCTGATCTGCAGTGGGAAGTAGTGTGTTTTGCCCAGGATCTCCCCAGGCACGTATTCCTGATCTCAACTGAGAGAGTCCTTGACTTTCTTCTGTCCACCCACTGACATGCACTAGCAAAGAATGGCAAATGTCTTTTGTAAAGGGTCAGAATAGATATTTTAGGCTTTGTGGGTCGTACCTTTTCTGTTGCAACAACTCACTTGTGCTGTTGTGGTGCAAAAGCAGTCATAGACGATAGGTAAATGAATAAGCATGACTGTTTCTAATTTTATTTATGAAAACAGAAGAAGGGACAGATTTGCTCCAAGATGGTGGTTTCATAAGGAGCAGAGGGCAGAAGCCTGACACCAGGACTTGCCCTCTGCAGACTTCCTCTTTCTTTGGGAGCCCAGTCAACATCTTGCTTTAAAATGAAAACTTAGGGGTGCCTGGGTGGCTCAGTCAGTTACACATCCCACTCTCGATTTCAGCTCAGATCTCACATGTCTTCATGAGATCAAGCCCTGCATCTCTCTCTCCCTCCCTCTCTCTCTCTCTCTGTGTGTCTCTCAAAATAAACTTTAAAAATAAAATAAAATGAAAACTTAGCGTTAGCTCATCTATATTCCCTTTTTGGTACATGCGTGCACATACTACATACTTTTTTTTTTTTTTTTTTTTTTACTTAGAATCATATCTTTGTAGAACTTGGAGCTGAAAAGGTCATTTCATTCCACCCACTTATTTTTAAGATGAGGAAAACTAAGGCATGGAGAAGTTAGGCTACTTGCCCAGGGCCATGTCACTAGTTGGTGGCAGGGGAGGGATCATGCAAATCCTGGAAACTTCAGGGCAGATCTCTCCTCTCTACCATACTGCCTTGTTTCCAGCCGGTCATGTCCCTAGAAGGGGGCAGAACAAAACAGAACTGGGCACCGAGAAGTCATAACCTGGGCTGTGCTGTGGCACTGTGTGTGTGTTTGATTCTGGGGGCCTCTAAGGAGTTGGGGGGAAGTCCTAGAGAAAGAGACTTACTACTTTCTGGGAAGACACTCTGATTGGCATCAGCCGGGGAGAAGCAGGGACTTCTACCTGGTGCTCTCTTCCACAGTATAAAAATGTATTGAGCAGATGGAGCTTTGCAATCATTGTGCTTTGTTCTGGATACCCTCCCTCTCCTCTCCTTATTGTGACCCTGCGATCTGGGCCCCAGGCCCCTCCTCTCAGCCTCTCTCAGACATAGCATTGAGTATAGCAAACGAGATTGGCCATGCTTTCGTGAGGAAGAGAAGGAAGAAGGGAAAACTCTAGTTGTGAGTTTATTTCTTCTCTGGAGACTTTTAACAGGATCTTCACTTGTCTGGGTCTCAGTCTCCCTGTTGGTATAACAGCAAGGTGTCCAGCAGAGTAGGGAGAAGGAGGCAGAGTGTCCTCATTGCAAAGAGAGGGGAAAGCTCGGGTTCCGGGGGGGGGCCAGGTGTCCTGCCTCCTGAGGTCTCTGCCCTGCCCTCCCTCGGGAAACCAAGTAACCCCGTGAGTCAACCACGGCTTCCGCTGGCATGGCAGGGGAGTGGGGGGGAGCGTTGGGAAAATGAGCTGAACCCAAGCCTGTTGTTTGGCTGCACCTGCCCTTGAAATTAGGAATGCTGTGTGTCAGGAAGAGAAAAGTGGGACTCGAGAGCCCAAGCCAGGCCTGGAAAGGCTCCCGGAGGATGCTGAGCTCAGAGCCCAGACCCTCCAATCAATAGGGCACGGCTATTTATAGCATCAGCCCGAGAGAAACTTAATTATGATCAAAAGGAGCTATTTAATACCGTGCTTGCCGAAGACGCAACCTCTTGTCAGTGGAAATTAATCAGCGGCTGCCGTGGGCTCCTGCCCCCTCGGGCTCCAGAACTGGGGAGGCGTCTGGCGGGAGCCGAGCACCGGCCGCCCCAAGAGTGCTGATGACATCGGCGCCCTCACTCAATCAGCCGGCGTGCAGCCATCTCCCCCAGGGCGCCAGAGGCACGGGGGTAAGGGTCCTGGATGCCAGCAGGGCACGAGGAAAGGTTAGGGTGAAGAGGTTTCATGACTCAGGTTCTGGCTCTTCCTGAAAGCATCCTCCCACCACTGCAGCGCACGAGTACGCCCTCTTCTCCGTGCTCCTGCATATTTTATAGTCTGGTTGGGACTCATATGCCACCTCCTAGCTGGGTGGCTCTGAGTGCTGGTTTCCTCATCTGTAAATTCGAAATGGTAGTAGCACCTTTTTCAGAGGTGCCTGTGAAGATTCGAATGGGTTACCACCTGGTGACTCACCAGGAGCAGAGGCTGGCATGGGGCTAGTACCCAGTAAGTGCTAGTTGCTTTTAGTGGCACTAAAAGACCGCCACTCTGCCTTGGTCTTCCTGGCCAGACTGTGTGTCAGGAGGGCAGAAATGCTGCCTTTACCCCTGAGGTGACCCCTCCCCGTGCTCAGCACAGTGCTGGGCATGGAGAGGGCAGGGAGATTGATAAATGTCGGCTCTGTCGTCCATCTGATGCTGAAGCTAAAGCTAAAGGAATTCATTCACTCATTGATTCAGTCACTAATTTATTCTCAAAACCTTCATCGAGCACTCATGTGCCAGGCCTGTACCAGACATCGAAGATAGAAAAACCATTAAACACACACGGACTTTCTGTGGAGCCACTCACTGCCTGGTGACATGCGTGCAGGTGACACGCGTGTAGATGGGTCATTGCAGTGAGGTGTGAGAGCAGCAATAGGAGTGTGGCCCAGATCCTGCAGGGGCACACGGGAGGGGACACTTAGCCTTCGCGCAAGGCCTCCGAGGCTTCTTGGAGCAGCTGATATTTAGGGTACGACTGAAAGATAATGGCAGGACACGGAGGGAGTGTGCAGGTTCTAGGTAGAGGGAAGAATGTGTGCAGAGAAAGGCCTGGAAGTTAGTATACCAGTCCTTCAGGAGAATCTGGACAGAACATTTCATTTCTTTTTCAAGTTTGTTTATCTATTTTGAGAGACAGAGAAAGCACAGGTCGGGGAGGGGCAGAGAGAGGGAGAGAGAGAATCCCATGCAGATTCCTCACTGTCAGCATGGAGCCTGATGTGGGGCTCAGACTCACGAACCGTGAGATCATGACCTGGGCTGAAGCCAGACCCTTAACCAACTGAGCCACCCAGGTGTCCCTGGACAGGACATTTCAATCCAGGTTGACGTGAACGGCAGAGCGGCAGGGATCAAGCAGTGAGAAAGGAGGAAGGTGCACCTCAGAAACTCGCTCTGCAGGTGCTTTGGCTCAGTCTTTGGTTCAAAGACCAGTTTCCTTTCCTCCCCAGAAAAACAAAGGATATGCCTCAAATGGAGGTTTAGAATAGAAGCCCAGAAGTGATGGGTAGAATTCTGAAGGAAGCTGCTGAGGGAGAAAGTGGGAGTCTCCCGCTTGGGACAAATGCTGAAAATCAGAGATTCCCCTCATGATGATACTGGCCCTGCGGGAAACTGTGGAGGAGATTGGCTGGAAGGACATGGGCTCTGGAGCCAGGCGCCTGGGCTGGATCCCCAGCTCTGGCACCTCTGAGAACAGCTGGATGGCAAGTGAGGCATTTTCGCCTATGACGAGAAGGCAACCTCACTGTCTTTCCTGCTGTCCCTGTGAATTTATTCAGTGGCACCAGCTCTTTTACAGCCCTGGGTAGAAACAGGGTCAAGTCTCATGACTTCTCAGGTCATTTTTAGGTATCACAAAAGCCTCAGCTCCTCAGAATTGCTGTGTCCAGGCCAGCTTGATAATCGCAGCCTTAAACTCCATTTCAAGCTAAGACGTCTCCTGTCTCCCGGCCTTGTGTGCTGCAGGTGGAAACCGGGTGGTGGGCACCAGTTGGCTTCTTTCCTCTTCCCCTTCCATATCTCTCAGGGTCCTGACAGGAGGGAAATGGCTCTCAGAAGCTGGAGAGTTAAGGGGGGTTTTACAAAAGGCCTATTTACAAAGGTGGTGGCAGGGAGCCCTGCAGGTACTAGGGAAGGAAGGAGAAGCTACCAGAAGCAAGAGAAGGGAGCTATATGCACGGGGCCACTGAGGGGGCTGAAGCCTTTGGGAGAGGCGGGACAGAAGCCCACTGGGACCCCAAGCAGGGGAAGAAGAGGGAAGGCCATCCTCCCACCCTCGTTAGCCCACAGTGCCTCCTGTCTAAGGGCATGGGAGCCCAGAAGGGGTGGGCAGAGCATCTGGGGGCACCTCATGGGGCCTCTCTCTTCCTCTGCTCCCAGCTTGGATGGTGAAAGGGAGGACAGGAGGTCAGAGTGTGGATGTCTTCACCCAAGTTCTCTGGGCCTGGCAGATATGGAAAGCTGACCGTTTCTCCCCTGGGGGGGACGCATTTGGAGAAACTTGGCCCACCCGGTTGCTGGGAAGTTTTCCCGACGCGTGTGATGCCCGTGCCCTGAGTGAGCACTCAACCCCTTGCTCAGCTCTGAGCGTTGGGCAGGGCCCCCTCTTCCCTGTGGGACCCCCACCCTCCAGGCAGCCTGGCTCTCTTCACATCAGTCCACCCCAGTCCACATGCCTGAAAACCTGGGAATGCGAGGCCACTTTCATTTCACTCCACCTCCAAGCTGCCAGTGAGCACCTGACCTTCCCTTTAGATTGTTCAGGCAAGAATCAGACACCAGTTTTCCATGTCTCCAAGTGCAGAGGACCTGGGTAAATCTCTCTGAGAGGTCTCCCTAAAGCCCCTCACTCTTGGCTTGACCTGAAGGAGGAACGTTCCACAGTTTCCCCTTACACCAGTGACTCTTCAATGACTCTCTCCCAATCTCCAACCACCTTTTTCTCATTCTCTTCAACCTCACTGATGCATGTGGTGAGTGGACAGCTCAGGTCCTGGTCGGGGGCCTTGCACCTTGCTGGAGAAATGTGGTAACCATGGATGCGGAGCCTCGTCTGAAACTGAGATTAAAGACGTCCGCTATCCAGTGGCACCAGCTGTGTGACATTAAGTAAGTTAATTAGCTTCTCTGTGCCTCAGTTCCCTCATCTAGACAGTGGGGAAACGGTGTCTCATCAGGTTTCATGAGGATTTAGTGAATTTATTCCTACGCAGCATTTAGATAATGCCTGAAATATAGTAAGTGCTCAACAAAATGTGGTTGAGGGATGTTATTTTCTTTTTTGTGTGATTGGGAAATGATTTGGGGGAAGGTCTCTTGCAAGAAGAACTGAGGAGAGGAAATCAGAGAGCCCCTTCCTTCCACTCTCTCTTGCTGGCCTTCAAAGCCTAGTAAAAGAGCTTGGGAGGCTCTAGGCCCCTTGCCAAGAAGAGGAGGCAAGGACTGAGGTCTCTGGGTTTTCTCATAGTTAGTGTTAGGTATGACATCAAGCAGGCTTGTGGCCAGCATTCTGCATCTCGTCTGGGAAGGAGTGAGCTTCCTCCCTGGCCCAGACATGTGAATGGGTGGCTAACAGGGGAATGGCAGCTGAGTCTAGAAACTTCTTACCCTTATCATGACACCAGGAGCTATAAGCTCTGAGGCTAGATGGTGAAGTGTGAGTGGGGGTAAGGTGAATCACCCTGTTGGGGGCTGTCCTAGGCCCCCAAATGCCCCTAAGCCTGCCCCAGGGTTTCCTTCTCTTCTCAGACCCTGTGCTGGAGAGGGGGAGGCAGAGGGCACGCGTGTTTGCAGAAGAGGCTTCCAGGTCAGCCCTGTCCCATAAGGAGTGGGGGGCGGGGGAGCAGGACCCTTTGAAAGCAAAGCCTTCCAGCCACACTGCAAGCAGCCACCTCCCAAGAGGCTGTAGGAGGGAGGCATTTCCCCATCCTGACTCCTAGAAGCTGGAGTCTGAGACTGGGGATTGTGCCCTGTTAGCAGTCCACAGCACGCTCTCAGAAGATGCCACGATTCCCGAGGTGCACCCTGGCTGATGGCAGCATCTGCTTGCTTGGCAGTGTTTTGTCAATAGTCTCAGTGTTTCACTGGGGACATTCATGCCTCCTGGCTTTCATGCTGTTCCTGGGCCCTGAAACATTCTATGTACACAACCTAACTCCAGTCCTGCTTTTTTTTTTTTTCTTCCTAGGATTCACTGTCTTGCACCATGACTTTACATATCTATTTGATTATCATCTGGCTCCCTTCTTTCTTGGAATGTGGATTCCGCAAGGGCAGGGAACTTTGTTTTGTCTCCCGTTGTGTCTTTAGCATCCTAGCCAGTGTCTGGCACATGGGAGGCACTCAAAAAACGCTTGCTAAGTGAATGCATGAATGAATGAGTGCCCTACTCCACACCTTGGATGTACCCACACTTAATGGTGGCCAATACCTGCCATCTTCACCCCACCCTCGCCATCCAACCCTCGGCCATGAGCACATCTACTCCCCTCCTGATTATAAGCAAGCCCCAATTCTAAAGGAATGGGGAGCTCATACACTGTGTCATCGCAGAAACTGATGGACAGGAAGTGGGGGGAAGGCTGTGATGTGGAGGGGAAAGCAGTGTGGACCGTGGACTCAGACTGACCCAACTTGAGTCCCACCTGTGTCACTCACCAGCTGTGTGACCTTGAGCCTGTGATTGTAAACGGCAGATGTGTGCACGAGATCTGGGGTAGTGCCTGCACATAGTAGGTGATCGGTAAACGCAAGCTATCATGACTGTGGGTCTTGCCTTCAGGCCAGAGACTTGGGGTCCTCTTTGCCACTTATTCTGTGCTACCTCTCGAGCTCTCTGCCATCAAGCCTTGTCACCTATCCTTCCAAACAGCCACAAGGCAGAGCTTTCATGGCTGCTGCAGGCAGTGACTTGGACCAGGCCCTCCTCTTCTCCTGCCTGAGTTTTGCCCTGCTGCCTTCGCATGCTTCCTTAAGATTCTCTGTACCCCACCTGATTTTCAAGGCCCTCCTCATTTCATCCTCCTGTTGTCTTGCACTTCTCTGCCCCAGCCAGACATCCCTCCATTCAATAACTCATCCATTCAGCACTTTTAAAGCACCTGCTGGGCACCAGGAACAGTGCTGGAGGCTGGGTCCCAGGGCGAGCCTGATGAAATGTCTATCCTGAGGGGGTTTGCGGCCAGCGGCAGGGGTGCAGACACGCTTGGTGACCCAGTGCAGGGAGTAAGTGCGACAGCAGGGGTGAACAGAAGGTGGTGTTGTCAAACAGCAGGTTACCAGCCCATTAGTGGGTCATGAAATTAACTTAGTGGGTCATGAACAGCATTTAAAAAAAATTAAATAGAGCAGAATAGAAATGTCACAGAATGATATTACGGGATCACATTCATAATAAGGGGGAAATGTTGCTTTAAAACTTCCATTTCCATTTTATATATTGGGATCTGTGTGTGTCTGTGTGTGCGACATAAAATGTTTTCTTATTTGGGGTCCCAGTAGAAATGTTTAGAAAACACTAACGTAAGGTATATTGGAGCATCCATTCTTGGGAATCAGGAAGAGCTTCTTGGAGGCAATGACATCTAAAAAAAGGCCTGAAATATTAACACAAGTTCACAAACAGGAAGATAGGAGCCTATTCTAGGCTGAAGAAATCACCTAAAAATGCCCAGGAGTGAGAGAGGAGGGAGGAGAGAGCAGGCAAAGGAACAAAAACAGAACAACTCTCTGATTGTCTCACAAATAAAACAAGTATATTCCCACCTCCATGGCTTCCTTTGGGTGTCCTGTCCCTTCCCCAGCCTTCCAATCTCTTCTAAAGCAGGTTGTTTATCTTGCCCAGCCCAGCCTGATGCCTTGGCCTCCAAGACTCTGACCGCCCCCAAGTGGCCTCAGTGCCTCAGTATCGAGTGCTTTTTGCTGTTTCCTGCATTTCTGTCCTGTTTTAGAATTTACAGTTCATTCTGACCCACGGTGTCTCCTTTGAGGGTCCCTGTGGGCATGCAAGAGGTGTTGTGCTGTGTCCATTTTACAGAACGGAAACCAAGGCACAGGGAGGTCCAGTACAGACCCAGGCTCACACAGAAGTGAGTGACGGAGCCAGAACCTTCACCAGATTTTCTGTTCACCCGGACAAAAGCTTTTGTATTTGTATTATGTTGGGCCTTGAACATTTGATGCCCATACCGGCCTTTCACCCAATCCCCTCCGGGATCAGGCCCCTCTGGGACGAAAGCCACCTTTTACACCTGGTGCATCACCCCCAATGCTAGACATGCAGAGGGGAGACCCAGAGATGCTCACTGAGGCTTTCGGCCCACATTGGAACATGACGTTAGGCACCTAGGAAGGGACTGCTGTGCTATCAAACCCTCTGCCCTTTTGACTTCTTCTCCCTTTGTACCCTCCTCTTTTCTCTGCTTGCCCCTCCCACTGTGGGCTTCCAGAAGCCCCTTCGCCACGCACCGTCCCTCCCTCATCTCTTCCCTTCCCCTCCCTGTCCTGCAGTGCACAGGCAGCCCTGCATCAGCAGGACGGAGGCCAGGTCCCAGAGGAGAGATGTCTGCTTGCTGAGAAGGGAGAACAAAAGGGACCCTGGCCACAGACTTCAGCTAATTTGTCTGAGGGTTTTTAAGCCTCCCTGGGGAAATGCCCTGCACAGCTAGGATGGAAACTCTCTCCAACTCTGGGGAAAAAATAAAATAAGTGGAAGAACTAGCAGAATAGCCCGACAGGCTGTGGGGAGGGGAAGAAATAAATCCTACCCTTAAATGTGGGCCAGAGTCCCGTGCCCCTCCCTGGAACCCGCCGGGGCTGCTGCCTCCCCGCGCCTCGGGAGGCTGGCTCTCTGCCCTGGTGAATCACGGGCTCGGTGGGGAGCGATCTATTTGCTACTAAGCACTTGTCTGTGGCTGCTTTTCCAGGAGCTGGAGCCATTTACAGATGGGAACAACACTCATCTCTGGCAGGGGAGTCCCATGCCCAGTGCCAGCCCAGGTGCCTTGAAATAGATTGTTCTGTAGAGCCGGGCAAGGTGAGGGCACAGGAGGGGGCACATGCAAACCCTTTTGGCCAGTGGGCATGGTGGGGTGACCTCCCCAAAACAGGCAGACAGGGCTTGCCTCGGTCGTCCTTGTACCCCAGGGCACACTAGGAACTCACTAGATATTTAGGGGAGGAACGAGTGGTGGCCAAACGAGGTTCCTTGGAGGTCAGGACGTTACCTGCTGTCTTCATTTATCTCTCCCTGTCTGCTTTCTGGGCTCCCCTCCCATGCATATACACACAGTCCCCATTGGAGAAACGTCTTCATACCCAGGACAAGAGCTACACAGCAAAACAAAATAATACAAGCAAATAAGCCAACACGAATCAAATTCCAATTATTATCGCAGCCCAGGATTTCGCAGATTCCCGTGACAGTTCTTAGAGGTTTACCATAGGTCATTCGTCAGCCATTCTGACAAAACCGGCATCCCTCCGACCTCAGCAAGGTCCCCTTCCAAGACCCACACACTTGAAGGAGAGCCCCCATGATGAATACCCCTGCCCGCCTTAGCTCTTCTGATAACAACACCTTGTTCTGACAGAGCATTGTCTCAAGAACACATGACCTTGTGCTCAAGCTGGAGTTTGAGTCCTGGTCTCACTGGCTACCAGCTGTGTGGTTGAGAGCAAGCCACTTACCCCATCTTCCCTCTATCTACTCGCTGACAATAACGGAAGTACGATGATCACAGCACTAAAGCGAGAATTGAGATGATGTCTGAGAAAGCATATTGTAAACTTTACAGTGCCAGACAAATGTGTTTATTGTCTTCGTTGCATTTGTTGTACGTGTTTATTGTCTCTCCTGTTAACACGTGTGCTACATGAGGGCAGGATCCTTGGCTTCTCACCGCTGTGTCCTCAGCACCTAGAACAGCTCATGACACACGGTAATTACTCACATGCTGAATAAATTAACAAATGACTGACTGGTTATCCAGACAACAGAAATTGGGCACCTCACCTCACTTATCTACGGCACAGCCTCCTCGCCCTCTGGGGGAGAAGAACTCATCAGCAATCTGCCATCGTATCTGCACAGCCTAACGGTTCCTGACTCCTACATCCTGGCTTACGTGTTGGTTATCGATTGGCTGAACATATGACTCTGCCAGTAAAGAGTTGTCTCCTTGGCCTCGCCTGTCCGGCAGGGCCCCCTCGGCTGGCTTCCCGTGCAGGGTGGGGTGCGGAGACACAGAACGGCTCTGACAAGGATGTGGATAAGCCCTTCGCAAACACCAAGAGCAACATAACCTTCCGCGTTCACACGCTCAGTATTTAATAATAATCTGCCAGTCTGTGGGGGAGTATTACAAGGAGGATGTGTTGTTCTCTGTCCAGTGAGGTTAGATAAGGAGCAGGCGGGATGCACTAAGCCAGAGGGCCCTGGAGACGCCTGGGAGTGAGCTCTGGCAGGCCCCTGCTGGAGGCCTGTCAAGACACGTCTGGCTGCCTTCCTCCAAAGAAGGCAAGAAGGGCTCAGGCAACATCTGTCCCGTCTTGTTTACTCAACAGGTACCACAGGAGCACCAACTCCATGCCCAGCCTTGTGCTCAGCGCCGTGGGGTATGTGGAATGGTGGCTCCTGCTCCGTTCAGTTTCTGTCTGGAACACCTCCCCTTGTCCCCCACTCGATCAGGAGTTGTGGAGGCCTTCCCAGCCATCCCCATGCTCCCTACATGTGGCCCCTCGCGTGCTTTCCCTCTCTCTCACTCTCTCTCTCTCTCTCTCACACACACACGCACACACACAGGATGTTACCAGTCCCTTCCTGCTTGTGTGTCCCCCTCATTCTGACCACGGGCCCCACTTTAGTTTCTATAACACTTTCTTGCACTTAACGTGACTCCATGAGGCAGATGGGCTGGTAATTTATTAAGAATAAGAGTAGGTATGGAGTATCTACTATGTGCCAAGCACTGGGCCCAGGGTGGGGGGCAGTCCGCCTCTTAGCACATTTCATCCTCACAATGCTCGGTGAGCTGGGTGGTACTCTCCCCTCTTCTCAGATGAGGGAATAGGCTTGTCCAAAGTCACAGGGCCAGTAAGTGAGGTGGTGAGGCCAGAACTCATGCCCAGTCTATCTGACACCCAAATTTATGTTCCTGGTGGCACTCATGCATGTGGAGACGGCACACCACAGCCGTGGAGCTCCCCGATGGGTCAGGCATCTGGCAGTGCAGGAAGGCAATCTCTCAGCCAAGGCTCTTCTAATTCCCCATCACCGCTCATCACCAAGGACCTCATTCCAGGGTCTCACCTGGCAAAACAGTCAGCTGCTGGGCTACTTGACCGCAGAAGCCCACTGAGGCAGGACCCCTGGAACCTCAGCGTTCTGAGAAAGTAAGGAAGGGACAAGGTTGAATGCTGGCTGACGCTTCAATTATTTCTGTACAAATAGCCTCCCCGGTTCAGCCAAGCAGCTGCCAAGCTCCTCATTGCACCTGGGCTCTGCCTCCACCTTTAGGGATCACCAGCCATGACCTGGGCATACTTCTAACCTTCTCCGAGCATCTGTGAGCTCATCTGTGAAATGGGTAATAATAGTGCCCACTTCCTGAGATTGTTGTAAAGATTGAAGGGGGGGCGGGGGGTGGAGATCATCTACGTCAGTCTAGTCTACCCTGCATCTAGAGCTGGCAGTGCTCCATTGGTGGAAGGTAACTGTAGAAGGACCTGTGGGATATGCCGTTGACCTTGAAGGCTGAACCGTGTGTCTGGGCAGCTCCACAATCCAGAGTGAATCTGTCTTCTTTGAATCCCCCCACCAATTCCTCCTGTGCCACGTGAACCACACAGGCTGCCGTATACGGTTGAGCCACTGTGCCTTGTGCGAGGGCACCAGGATGGGGACCGGTGTCCCCCCTTGTTCTGATTGGCACGGAGAGGCCAGCAGCAGCCCTGCCGGGTAGAGTGTGCTGCCAGCTTGCCCGTGGTGCTGCTGTTCACTCGTCCTGAGCCAAGACTTCTGTTCCCTACAGGGTGCCAGCCTGTGTCATGGAGGGGCTGCTGTAGTCCAGGACTCAGCTCACCACTGCCCCCTCCCTCCTCCCTCCTTCCCTCCTTTCCTTCTTTCTCCCGCTCCTTCCACAAATACCTACTGAGGACCTCCTGTGTGTCGGGCACTGTGCTGGGTGTGGGGACGTGAGGCCCAGCCCTGCCATCGTGGTGCTCAGGGTCAAGCGGTGCAGGCAGGCCTGCAGACAGTTGATAGCCTGGCATGCTGTGTGCCCACGCTGAGGCAGGCCTGGCAGGGCACTGCGGTACGAAGCCCCATGCTACCTGAATTGTGGGGTTCACCCTGGGCCTCTTGTACTGGTAATGGCTGAAATGCCCATATTTGTTTTCACTTCCCTCCCCTTGGAGTGTAATCACCTCCAGGGAATGTATTCACGCGTTCGAGAAGGAACATTTACTGAGTTCGTTGTATGTGCCAGGCACTGCAGGGGACACGCAAAGACCAATGAGCCGGCATCGCTGCGGTAGGGGCATCCGGGAGGCACATGGGCAGAGCCACGACAGGGCAGGCACACACACGCCCTCACAGAGGTTGGCAGGACCCCCGAGGGGCTGGGCAAGGGGTACCAAGGAGGGGCGTCTGGGGCCCACCCTGTGTCAGGACCAGGGCAGGCTGGCCTCACCCCCCAGATGGTCTATTGTGGGAACAGAGGGACGGAGAGAGTGTGGGGCCCCTTGGGAAGGACCTTCTCAGGACCCTGTGAAGCTGCTTTCTCTCCCACTGCAGCAATTAAGGGCACCATTTGGCTTTTTGATTGTGTCCTAACCTTTCATTAATTGGAAATGGAATGACAATGGCATAGGCCAGCAGGGCGGCGATTGCTGACTCCGAGTGGGCATCAGCTTGTGTCCCCCTCCCCACCTCCCCAGCCTCCCCCGAAGCCGAGCCTCCTGCTGGGCCTCCTGGAGGGACAGAAGGACCCAGGCCTCCCTCCACCTCCCCTGCCATCTACCCCTTGCTGGCAGAGGCAGCCCCAATTGGATTTTAGTGTAGTCTCCCCCTCCTTTTCTGTATTTACATAATAATAAGTCTAATAAATAGTTGTCGAGAAGATGGATGAGGGGCCTGGCTTTATGTTTTCCTGACAGATTTAGTTCTTTATGAAACTCGCCAAAGCAGAGGCTTTTCTGAAGCTAATGAAAGGTAATCACCGCAAGGCCCTGGATGGGCTTAGCTGGACGTGATTGGAAAGAACGTGAAACTCAGAATTGAGAGTTTCTGGATTTGGAGCCTGGCCTTGCTACTCCTGGCCCAGTCGCCTCCCCTGTACAGCGGGCGGGCTGAGTGATGCCTGTCCTGTCTGAGTCACAGGACGGGATGACAGTGCTTGGTGAGTCCTGCTGCATTCCTGGCTGTCATGAAGGCATCTGGATGGCCCCTTGCTCTCACCCCCCAGCCTCCTTCCTGGGGGGAAGGCTCTGGCCTATCCAGTGGCCCACAGGAGGCACGGGCAGGCAACACCCTGTGCGAAAGAACCCCTGTCCTGGGAGACAAGGAAAAAGCATCACCAGCCCCAGAGTTAATGTCAGGACACCTGCGTTCTAGCTCTAGCTCTGCTCCTGTCTTGCTGTGTGACTTTAGACAAGTGATGCCCCCTCTCTGGGCTTCAGCCTCTGCCCTTGAGCAATGAAGATACTCCATGAGCCAGTATCTGGATTGTCTGCACCGTTCCCTCCTCCAGTCCAGCGGGCAGAGAGTAAAGTGGTGCTACGTGCCCACGGCGGGGGGTGTTGGGACAGTACCTGTGGGTTAGGAAGGCTGGGCCCAGTGCTATCCCTGGAGAAGGAGCCAAGTGGAAACAGACGGAGGCCAGGGTACTTCTCTGTTCGCAGCCTACTCTCACTGGGATGTAGCCAGGGTCCCCTGCCGCAGCTGAGCTCACTTTGGGTCTCCCCACTATCTTACCCCTCCCTTCTCCAATAGGACGGCCTCCCCTCCAGCCAGCCTAAAATGTGACTTCTGGCTTCCCTTTGCTTGACTCTCATTCCTGTCCCTGCCTCTCGTAGGTCTCCCTTCTTTTCAACAGCCTGTGCCCTTTCCCTGCTCAGAGCCCTCCTCATCCAGCCTTCCCACGAGTGCCTCCTCCCTTCATTTCTGGCATGGCAGATTCCGGCCCTGTGCCTTCATGGTTTCAACCCTAACTCTTCAACCAAATGAAGGGTGAAGAGTGGAGTGCTTCTGAGACACCTTCACGCGACAAAGAAGGTGGCCAATCCCATTCTGCCACTTAGCAGATAGACTTAAGAAAGTTGGAGGCAGAACCTAATTTCCTCATCTAGAGAAATGGCGCCATTATTTCCTGACTTAAAATGGAGAGAACTTTCCATGTTCTTTCCATCTTACTTTACTTTCTCCCTGATATGCATCACTCTTATGCCTGAGTTTGGACTCCCCTGAAGACAGATCCCAGGACCAAGAGTCGGGTACCACGACCTGTGGGTGGTGATCCAGGTGGCAGGGTGAGTGAGACAGGACTGGGGAAAGACCAGCAAGAGGGGCTGATGAGCTCAGCCCCACGGGGACCTCAGAGTTGTCACCCCAAGCACACGCAGAGCCTGGAGCACTCCTGACACCTGTCTCCCACTGGTCGTGCCTCTGTGGGTGCAGAGGGCTCCCCCAGGCTTCAGAGGAAACCTGAGAGAGCAAAGCAGAGCAACCCCAAGGCTCCCCACTCAGTGTGGACTCTGGCATCACACCACCGTGCCCCTAGTGAGACGGGAGGGGGTGTGGGTGGCACCCCACCGGCTGCCCCACTGTTTGATTCACTACTAGATGCTTTTGTTATTTATCTTACCATCTGCTTTCCTCCCCCCACCCCCGCCCCCCCTCCCAACCTCACACAAACATAAGCTCCTCAAGTACAAGGATTTGTAGCTGATGTTCACTTCTGTGCCCAAAACTGTGTCTGGTACATAGTA
Organism: Acinonyx jubatus; assembly: GCF_027475565.1. Taxonomy (NCBI): domain Eukaryota; kingdom Metazoa; phylum Chordata; class Mammalia; order Carnivora; family Felidae; genus Acinonyx; species Acinonyx jubatus. The sequence continues at coordinate 94,055,943 of NC_069381.1, read as the reverse complement.
GATACTCAATAAACGTGTGTTTGAATGAATGAGCAGATTAAGAAGAATAATGCACATAAAATTCGCAGCACAGGACCCCGTCATAGTAAGCATCCAATAACGTTCCCTGTTCCCATTATCAAATTAAGTGAACACGGCTGTGCCCTCCGTGGCCCAGGTGGGCAAAAGGCAGAGGCATTTTTCTCCCACACCTCCGAGACCCAGGGGCAGATGAGCTGACAGACGCAGGAGCCTGCGAAAAGCATGAGGTCAATGTAAGTGAGGCAACGTGAGCTCGTGGTTCTTGGCAGTAGGTCAAGACTGCGCCCTAGATGCCCCACCTCCATGCACATGACCCCTGACGGGCTGACTGATGGGGCTCTTGGGTCCTGCCCCAGGGAATACTTGTCCTTGTTAATTGTGTGTCAGAGGAAAGTTATTTCCCATGTCAAAGGCAGTTTCCGTTCTGCTGTCAGAAGCTCAAAGACTATATTCCAGTTCCAAGCAGGGAGACCATGTGCCTGGAGGTCCCTCTTCCCCGGGGCCAGGGCTGAGGGTCTCCTGGGCCTGCTCCCCGTGGCTCGGGGCTGTCGGAGCCCGCTGGCCCCTGGCTGCCTGTCATCTGTTGGGGCTCCCGATGCCATTTGTTCTAATTCTTGTTGATATTTCATTTCACACGCTATTAAACGAACCTCTCCAGAAGTGATGGGAGAGAAGTTTGTTTTGGCTGGAGAGGAAACGTAGCTCATACTCTGGGGTCAAAGAAGGCCCCAATTTATTTCTGTGATAGAAACCAGAGTGGATCTGGAGCCAGGCCCCCCAGCCGAGGGTTTCAGCCCGGGTACTCCCAGGTCATCTTGCACGGAGGCGCTGAGCAGCTCTGTTGTGTGCAGGGGCAGCTAATGCAAGAGGACCCTAGAACGGGGCCCCACAGACAGCAGGCACCAGGCCCCCTCTCCTCCTCCCCACACTGAGACCCTTGGTTCTTTTTTTTTTTTAATGTTTATTTATTTCTGAGAGAGCACAAGTCAGGGAGGGCTGGCGAGAGGGGGACTGAGGATCTGAAGCAGGCTCTGACCGCAGAGAGCCCGACGTGGGGCTCGAACTCACGAACCGTGAGATCATGACCTGAGCCGCCCAGGCTCCCCGAGACTCTGGATTCTTAACGGCTCCCTCTGGTGAGAGGCCAAGCCCGCACCAGCCAGGCTGTTGGCCTTCCTGGCAGCTGTAGTTAGCGAGTAGAGGTGGCAAATTTGTGAGGGTTTAGGAGCAAAGTTGGTCAGCCGCTGGGCGATGACCCTGCCCTTCTTATTATCCCTGGAATAGCAGCAGCTGCTATCATGAGGTTACTCAAAGGAATGGCGTAAAGCATTTAGTCACGGCAAGGGTTCAAAGACTTAACTGTACATTGGAAACCTCAGGGTGTGTGTGGATGGGGGGAGATGAAAATAAAAACAGAAACTAAAACCAGACACCGATACCTGGGTGCTGATCGCACTGTGAGGCGCGCAGCTGACCCCCCGTCAGTTTTCAGTGTCCCCAGGTGGCTGCACGTGCAGCGAGTTTGAGAACGACCGAGTGACCATGCCGTAAGTGCTGTGAAGGAGGATTCGAAGCTGCTTTTAGAGAATGAAGTCATGGGTTGGGATCTCGTGGGGGGTGGTGGGTCAGAAGAGGATTCCTTGAACACGTCTTGTTTGGCCTGAGGTCCAGAGTAGGACTTCGAAGATTTTAATGGGTCTGCTATAAATCTCCTGCGGGTCTTGCTTAAATGCAAATTATGATTCAGAAGGTCTGGGGTTGGGGACGGAGGTTCTGGCTTTCGAATAAGCCCCCTGGAGATGCCAATTCTGTTGGTCTGGAGATCACACTTTGAGTAGCCAGGATTTAAAAAAAATTTTTTTAACGTTTATTTATTTTTGAGACAGAGAGACACAGAGCATGAACGGGGGAGGGGCAGAGAGAGAGGGAGACACAGAATCAGAAGCAGGTTCCAGGCTCTGAGCCATCAGCCCAGAGCCCGACTCGGGGCTCGAACTCACGGAGTGTGAGATCGTGACCTGAGCTGAAGTCAGAGGCTTAACTGACTGAGCCACCCAGGCGCCCCGAGTAGCCAGGATTTAAAGACTGGTTAGGCATCACCTGGACAGTAGGGGTGCAGGTGCAGCTCCAGGACCTGTGGGGGCTAGCCCCTCCCCCCACCCCGCTCAGGCTCTGGGTCCCCAGGGCTGAGATGTGACCCTCTTCTTCCCACACACAGCTCATCTGACCTTGCCCTGGCCTGGACTTCCTTAACTCTGGGATACTGTTCAAACAAAGGGAAAATGCCAGAACCCTTCTTACTCCAGATGCCTGACCAGGCCCCCACTCACCTTTCTGCCTGGAATAGTTTGTCTCTGTGACACCATGTGGTGGCTAGAAATGCAGGCTCCGGAGCCACACTGGCTGGGTTTTTGTGCCACTCTGTCATTACCAGTAGCATGGTCTGGTACTCAGTTTCTTCGTGCCTCAGTTTCTTCGTCTATAAAATGGGTGGAAGTGAAGTATTAAATGAGTTACTACTTGGCACAGTTTTGGGCATATAGTGAGTCCTTCATAAACGTTGGGCTTTATTTTTAGCTATTACTGTTTTCTCCTTTCCTTCTCCCCTAGCAAACACACACAAACACACACACACACACACACACACACACACACACACACACACAGCTCCTACCCATTCTGATTTGGGAAGCTAGGTGGGGAGACTTCCCTGCCCCCATCCCAGTGCCACTGTGGCTCACTGTGATTTTGTCACACTGCATAGTGTCAGCTCACATCCCTCCACTGCTCAGGACCTCATCTCACTCAGAGTAAAACCAAAGTCCTCACCCAGCTGGCCGGTCCCCCACTTCTCTGGTGTCCTTGGCGTTCTCTGCCCCCCAGCCTCCTAACTCGCTAAGGTACTCCTGCTTCAGGGCATCTGTGAAGGCTGCTTTCTCTCCCTGGGCCCCCCTGCCCCCAGGAGACCTCACTTCTTCCCGGTTCCTGCCCTAACGCCCACTTGTCAGAGAGGTCCTCAGTTAGCACCCTCCATGAAAGTTGCCTGTCTGCCATGCTCTCAGTCCCCTTCCCCAGTGTTGTTCTTCTTCACTGTCTTCGTCTCCACCTGACACGTGTCTTTATTGATTTTGTCTCTCTCTGACTCTCCAAGGATGCAGGGACTTCTCTTTTGTTTACTGTTGCAACTTGGCTCCCAGCCTGGCACATAGAAGGTGCTTAATAAATAATTTGTTAAATAAATGATTAAGGGAGGTTCCATGTTTTTATGTGAACTAGGATAGCATCTGGCAGGAAATTGGCATTGAATTCCTGTGGAGTGAATGAATGAACTAGCAGCCTCAGACTCAGCTCAGACCCTGGCTGGAGGCAAGTCGCTTAGCTTCTCTCGTTCTGGATTTCCTTGTCTGTGGAAGGAAGGGTTCCTTCCGTCCCCACAGTCTATGATTCTTTGTTTTTCAGTTGTAGTCCACACATTACATTAGTTTCAGGTGTACAACACAGTGATTCCGCACCTCTAAAATTTTTTTTAATGTTTATTCATTTTTGAGAGACAGAGCACTAGCAGGGGAGGGGCAGAGAGAGAGGGAGACATGGAATCCGAAGCAGGCTCCAGGCTCCGAGCTGTCAGCACAGGGCCTGACACGAGGCTTGAGCCCATGAACCATGAGATCATGACCTGAGCCAAAGTCGGACACTTAACCGACTGAGCCACCCAGGCGCCCCTGATTCTGCATCTCTGTATGTTATGCTATGTTCACAGGTATACTTACCATGATTCTGCCTTTTTCAGGGGGCTCACGTCAGCAAGGAGACCAGTCAGACTGGAGTGAACTGACCTTGTGGGGGCGGGACATGGGGGTATGTGAGCTGAAACGTTGGGAACATAGCCTGCGGTCAGACTAAAGAGGACTGTGGAACACTGGGCTTTGGACTTCAACTTCACCCCAAAGACACTGAGGAGCCACTGAAGATTGTTGAGTAGGAGAGTGGCCTGATCACTTTAGGAAGACTAAGTGGGCAGGGGAGCAGGGTGGGTGGGGTCCAGGGCATGGAGGGAAAGGCTGGCCAATCCGCTGGGGGCTGAACCCCACGTTCCCTTCCCTTCTTCTCTTCCCTTCTCCTCGAAGGTTCCTGGGAACCCAGATGGAGAGGTTGCCCTGACCTAGTGTTCCCTCCTGCTGGGACCCTCAGGTGGTTACACTGCCGGTCCCTTCTTATGCCTCTAGGAACAGATGTGTTATCCTGAGAGACAAAGGTTGTGACAGCCAGTGGCCTGTCTAGAGAGACTGCTGAAATTCCATTTATAGGGCAGGCATCCTGTTTCTCCTGCCAGTAAGACCAGCAGTTTTTGTGGGCCAGGCATGCACCTGCCTGCCCCCAGGGAGTCCGGTGACCTGGCCAGGGCTGGTGGGATGGCCAAGGGCTGGGGCCTCGTCGGCCTCTGGTGCCTGTGGAGGGGGTGTCGGGAGTGGCCACCGTGGTCACGGTGTCCGTGCCCAGGAGGGGAACGTCCTGAGTCTCTGGGAATTCAAACTCATCATGTCCACAGTGTAGTCATCTCATCCCCCCACCCCCAAACCTCCTCCTTCTCCCTTGTTCCTCATCTTGGCAGGTGGCTCACCAGCTGTCCAGGAGTTAGTCCGACCTGGGATACCCAGGCAACCTCTCCCTCTCCCCACACCTCCATCCATCAGCGTCTGTCTGCTGTTGTGCCTTCAGATGAGGTCGACACGTTCATTCCCTGCCCTTTACATCAGACCCTTATCATTCTTCAGGCAAAGTGACTCAACTAGCCTTCCCACGGGTCTCCTGTCTCCAGGCTCACCCCCACCCCACCATCCCATGATTAGCTGCAAAAACCATTCATTAGCCATTTCCTCATTCATTCAACAAGCATTTATCAAGGGACTCCTATGTAGCAGGAACTGGGTGAATGAGAAGGCCCACGGTGTCTCGTGGGGGACACAGTGACCCAAGATCATGTGGATAATTCTATAATAATGGTCGGAGTTAGAAGCCCTGCATGGAAGGGGAAGGAGATCTGAGAGGGTCTGGCAAGGGCTGTAATCTATCGAGGCAGGGAGCAGGGAAGGGCTTATTGGGTAAGTGACACTTAAGCAGTCCCTAAAGGGTAGACGGGCCTTAGGCAGTGGCCAAATGGGGAGGTTCCTTGGCGAGTGCCCGTTGTCTCGTGTGTGGCTGCCCCTCGCTCACCAGCCTCAGCCCTTGCCTGTCCTTCTCCCTGCCTGGAGATACTAAACCCACTATCCAGTCTCTACCTAGAATGCCTTCTCTACCATCTTCCCCTGGCCACCATATTCATTCTTCAAGACTGAGACCCCTCCTCCAAGAAGCCCACCTGATCTTCCCGTTGAGCATCACAATCATACCTACCTTGTCATGTTATCCGTTCAGGGATCTGGTTCCTCCCCAGGACCCTCCCTCCTCCCCGTGACCCCTCTGCATACCCAGTGCTAGCGTGCAACAGGGACTCGCTAAATGTGATTAAGCTGAATAGCCTGAACCGAAAGACCTGCCCAGGCTGCCAGAAAGTGGTCACCAGCCTAGCCTCTCAGGTTCCCGTCCCTGAGCTGACAGCTCCACCAGGGCACAGCCATTATTCAGACTGGGGCTCTCCCCATCTCTTTATCAAAATACCAGCCAACCAGAGGCAGTCCGTGCATGCGTGCGAGTGTGCGTGCATGTGTGTGTGTGTGTGTGTGTGTGTGTGTGTGTGTGTATAATCAGCAAATTCACAGAAAGCACCGTTTATCAGGATAAGATGTTTCCATGCTTTTCTCTATGAATTATACAGAGCAAGCCTGCACTGTGCATTTTGCTATTTTTATAAGGCAGTCTTGCAGAGTTTATTTTCCTTTAGTGCATTTGTCAGGATAATTACAGAGGGGGCACGTGTGTGTGTGTGGATAATTGGAAAGTGGTTTGGGGGGTGTTCCATGCCAAGGGCAGGAGCCCTGTTCTCCCTGCAGACTAGAATGAGGTCCGGGATTCCAGGAGGACGCGCTCACTCCCCGGATCTGCAGCCGGGGTTGGCCCCTCGGCCCCTCTTCCACACACCCGAACAGGCAAAGTTTGCCCGTCGGTTTGCAGCAAAGAGGCAACGCTTCTCCTCTGCCAAAATGAGGTGTGCTAATGCCCGCACAGTGCCTGGCACACGGGAGTGTCAGCAAGAGATAGAGGCTGTCACCAGCTTCGTCATTATCATCCTTAGCATCGTTGCCATTTTAACTATTATTTAGTATTCATTATTATCATCACCGATCGTATCACTTAGAATCCTCAGCTCGTTGTACCCATTACGCTAAAGATTTGCATCTCCCGGGGGGAAAAGACATGTTTTTCTTCTCTGTGAGCAATTACCACCAAATAAAGACAGGATATTAAAATGATTTCACTTATGTAGATATCTCCCTACATAAATGCGTAAAAAAACAGGCAGTTCAATTATCTGCGAATCAGGGGAGTAGGTGGTTGCACCAATAATCCAAAAGCCAAGGGTGGGGCTCTACAGTCAACTCAGAAATCTCTCTGCAGTCAAGCCATGAGGTGGGGCAGGTTGGACGAGGCTGATGAAGCATCCAAAGGTCCTTGTAATAAGGTGGTTGAATATATCAAAGACTCCTGTTGACGTGGACTCTAGGCAGGGTAGTTCCACGAAGGTTCTTGTGAATTTGAGAATCTACTTGAAAACCCGAGTCTTGTGTTTACGTGCCTGCTCTGAAGGCACAGATGATTTGGCTTTGAGTCTGCTGACCTCCAGGGACTCCTTCGTGCCTTACTTTGAAGTCAAGAAGAGGTGACTCTGACCAGCCAATTGCCCTGGAGAACAAACAGAGCTAAGAAGAGTAGTTAGCTGGCTGTTCTTGAGCGTGGATCATCTACCAAGCATTAAGTGCTCTGTACACATTAACTCACTGGATGATCACACTGTCCCATGAATTAGGCTATCTGTATTTTATGAATGAGGAAGCCAAGGTGTAGCAGGTCAGAGCGATCCACCCACATCCACCAACTGGAAGTGACCATACCAAGGACGTAGACCCAGAGTCCAGAGCCTGGGCATTCTGCTGTGTCCCTGCCTGCAGTGTCCACACAGGCACAGAGGCGGGCACACACACATCACATACGACACACACTCACATGCTCACGCTCATGCACCACACCTACACACTCGTGTGCATGCTCTTTGGCAGAGTTAGAGCCCTCTTACTGTCCAAGAATGATATTGGCACTTCTAGAACACACTCAAGTCTGGCAGGGCGGTGGTGGTCTGGGATGAATTCTGATTCCCTTTGGGTTGAACAATTGCATTCATCTGGGCCTCCCATGCCTAGGATGGGGCTCCTTGCTGTGGCCAGTATCTGCCAGCCCTGGCCTCCCTGGTACTGTCCATTGTTTTTAAGGAACATGGGCTGTTCCTTAACATTCCTTAACATTGGGCTGATCAGGCCATGCCTTTGACTGAGTTGCCCCTCACCAGGCCAGAGATGGAGCGGGCACGGGGGCTGGGTGGGAGCTGGTGCATGTGGGCAGCCATACAGAACCAGGAAAATAGCCCTCCCTTCCGTGCCTTGCGCATCACTTCCAAATTGTCCTCTCTGTCCAGCAGTGGCCCATTTACAGGGCAAGAAAGCACTGGTTACTTGGAAAGATAGCTACGATTATGGCATGCTCTTACCAGGACAAAAGGTGATGTTCACCAGAGGAAAGAGGGGCCACCAGGGCCCTCGACACCCACCTGCTGTTCTCTGGATGGCAGGAGGGGCGTGGGTGCGAGAGGAGACTAATGAACTCCCAGCCTCCTCTCATCACACCCAGGCCTATCTGGCCGGTCCCTGCCACCAGCTCTCAGGACAAGCCAGGGGAGCCTTGACCTCGGAACCGCATCCCCCTCCTCACTTAGCCCTTTGGTGGTGATGTTGCCAACTTTCTACTGCCACGGGAGGATATTCCACAGCCTGTCTGGTCCCAGCCAGCTCCCCACACACCCAGGGGCACGTGACTCAGAATAAAAATTCATCTTCATAGCTGCCTTCAGATGCATATAATCAAGGGTAAATCTGCCTCTAAAAAAATCAGAACACGCGTCATCAACATCAGAGCCAAACAGAAAGGGATTTGAGTAATATGCATTCCTCCAGTGACATGATGAACGAGAGCTGTCTACATTTCTTAGGACAGGGGCCCCTCAGCTTCCAGGGGGTCAGGGCTGCTGCCTCCTGTCCTAAGGAGGGGAGGGCAGTAAGGAAAGCCTAAACCCCATTATTGCCAATCTTTCTGTTCTCCCTCTCTCCCCACTGAATGGTGAACAACACTGGACAAGTCGTTTGCACTTCTGTGACTTAGTTTCCTCATCTGTAACATAAGAATGACCCTATAGGATTGTCATGAAGTTGGATGAAATTCACCAAGTGTTGGTTGTGAAGTGTCTTACACAGATCAGAACTCACCAGATTTTAACTTTGTTCCCTTTTCTAAGAGCAGCATCTTAGACAAGCATGGGCTTGAACACAGGAGGGGGTAGGGGGCTTGGCAGCAGGTATCCTGAGTGGATTCAGAAGTAAGAATTGTCTGTCATCATACTGACTTGTCTCTGTGTCCTTATTAGAGAGTGTACCAGTCTCACGGGTTCGAGCCCCACATCGGGCTCTGTGCTGACAGCTCAGAGCCTGGAGCCTGCTTCAGATTCCACGTCTCCCTCTCTCTCTGCCCCTCCCCAGGTCACACTCTGTCTGTCTCTCTCTCTCCAAAAAGTCAATAAATGTTAAAAAAAAAAAAAAGAAAAAGAAAAGAGAAAAAATTAGAGAGTGCACCAGCCTAATCCCCATTCTACAGAGGGTAGATGGAGGCCTACATTGGAAACACATTCCTGGCATGGGGCTAAGCCAAGGAGAGGTGATAGCTAGACTGGCCTGGACTTTCCAAGAACATTCACCTCTGGACCTTCTCTTTTAAAAAGCAGGTGGGAGAAGAAAAGAAGAAAGGCAGGAGGGAGGGAGAGAGAATGGGAGGGGGTGCCCAAATGCCCCGGGCCAACCAGGGGGCCCTAGGTCCTTGCTGTGGCAGCAAAGGCCTGTTTCTATCACAGTGCCATTGCTGCCTCTTCCTTGAGGGCCCCCAGGTTGGAAGCAGGGGTTGAGGGGCTGTGCCAGCCTGGCTCTGGTTGGAAATGTCCCAGCGGCAGCACAGGTGGGTTCGGCTCCAAATGGACCCCTGGGTGGAGCTGAAGTCTGCTCCAGGCTCTGAGGACCTTCTCCACACCATGGCCCTGTGAACTTGAAGGCCTACTGTGCACTCTGACAATACTGAGAGCACAGCTGACCATGGTCAGCACATGCTATGAGACAGGGACTCCGAAGTTTCCTTCACCTTCGTACCGATCCTGCTATCACCTCCCCCACAGTCCCACCCCTATCTATAGAGGAGAAAACTGGGCCTTGAAGGGGTTAAGTGTCTCACTGAAGTCACGCAGCTAGCATGTTGACCGAGCACGTGTAACCAAGTAGAACCTGGGGTCTCCCTGGCGTCCTGGGCTAGCAATTAGGGTAAGCCGTGGCTTCTAGGGAGAAGACCCCTAACCCCAGAATCCAAACCCCAACCCAGCTGTGTCACTGAGCAGTGCTTCTGCCTTCCGGCCCTGCTTGTCCATGTGAAATGCAGGCACTAAAATGAAGGCTGCTCGAGTTGGCTCAGTGGCCACACCTCCAGTTCCTGCCACCCACCTCCCAGCTGCATAGGTGAGGGGATGGCAGCCAGGAAACTTGAAGTGATTTACCTGGAACCACACAATGAGGAGCCTGGCTGCCACCGTGCCCCCTTTCCCAGGGTCTTTGGGAGGGTGAAGGTCAAGTGCTACCCTAGTGGGATGGATGTGGGAGGAGTCTTCCTCTTCCCCGTCTATTCCCATCAGTGCATGTTGTTCAGTGCCCCACACCTACAGCACAAGCCCTGGGTGAGGGAAGGTTGGGGAGAGTTTTTGGTTTTTCTTTTTTTAATGTTTATTTATTTTTGACAGAGAGAGAGACAGAGCACAAGCAGGGGAGGGGCAGAGAAAGAGAGAGAGAGAGAGAGAGGGAGACACAGAATCTGAAACAGGCTTTAGGCTCCGAGCTGTCAGCACAGAGCCCAACACAGACCTTGAACTCGGGAATGGTGAGATCATGACCTGAACTGAGGTCAGACACTTAACCGACTGAGCCACCTGCCCCGGGGAGAGTTTTGAAAGTGCCTGGCAGTACCGGTGGATCAAACACTTTAATCCAAATTAGGTAAGTGCTTTTATGTCATGACTTATAAGTGCAGATTAATGTGGCACAGGCTCCAGAGGAGAATATAGAGGAAACGTCTAGTAAAAGTCACCAAAGTTCTGTGGGTGTAATCATGGAATGCTTCCTGGAGGAGGAGTTGAAAAAAAAGCAGGATCGGGAACACCCATCGTCTTTGAAAGGTGAACCTTGGCCTCCCTGCCTCCTTCCCCATATGCATGCCACTCCTGATTTGGTGCTGCCTCCTAGGGGCCTCTCCAGCCCCCGCCTTCAGAGACTCCTCAGAGCAGCCCCCGACACTTATGAGAGGCGGCTGTGATTTTGTGTACGCTCTTCTGCCAGGATTCAGAGCTCCTGACCACTGTTCCCTGCAGCTCTCACAGGAAGCTCACATGGAACCCTAGGAAGAAGCTGTCTTCTCAGCTCAGCCCCTACCTCGTCCCCCTTTACGAACTAGCGTTCAGTAAGTGGCTGGCCCCGTGCTGAGAGGCCCCTGTGCCTCGTGTGCCTCATGGGGAGACTGGTACATTGTGGGTACTCCACGAGTGCTAATGACAAAAGCCCCCCGGCCAGAGGTGGCTGGCCCGGACGGGAGCCCTTTGCTCCCACACGCCGCACCATCATGCCACATGGCACCGCTCCTTTTTAAGTCTCCAGCCCATCCATGCGCAAACTTTTAGCCTGGCCTGCCATTCCCGGTGGGGCCCTCCTCCAGGGCCAGCTTCCGGATGGGTGAGTGGTATGGGCAGTAAGAGTCACTGCGAAACCAGGAGAGCGACATGTGACGACATGGGTGCCCTTGGAGGGCATCGTGGCCGAGCGAAAGGAGCCAGTCACAGGAAGCCAAGTATGTTTAATTCCTCTTGCACGAGATACTTAGAGTTCTCAAATTCACAGAGACAGAAAACAGGATGGGGGCGAGTTAGTGTTTAACGGGCAGAGTTTCAGTCTTGCCATCACTGGAGATGGACAGTGGTCCCAGCTGCACGACAGTGTCAATGGACTTAATGCCATAGATCTGGACACTTTAAAATGGGTAAGCTGCTAAAAACCAACCAACCAATCCGAGAGATGGAGGCCTAAGCCCAAGCAAAAAGGTGGAACCGGTCGGGAGCTGGTCCACGTGGAAGGCACAAGAATGGCCCCAGTGATGGCCACACCCCACTCCCCAGAGCCCGTGGATGTGTTGCCGAGGGGGATTAAGGTAGCAGATGGGAATCACAGTTGCTGATCAGCCGCCCTTAAGAAAGGGCGAGTATCCTGGCTTATCCAGGTGGCCCAGTAGTGTCACAAGTGTCCTTACACGTGGAAGAGGGAGGCAAGAGAGGGCAGAGGGATGCCATGGGAGAATTTGCCGTGCTCTTGCTGCCCTTGAAGGTGGAGGAAGGGACTGCAAGCCAACACTTTGAGCCCACTGAGACCCATTCCAGACCTCTCACCTCCAGAACTGTGAGACGATATGGTTGTGTTGTTTAAGTCACTGGGTGGTAACTCATTACGGCGGCAATAGGAAACAGATACAGTGGCTGAGCACGGACGTTCGGAACCCTGCGGTTCCTGCCGCCGCAGCGAGCCTCCCACCGGAAACTCTCGTGTCAGGCTGGCCTCTTCCCTATCCTCGAGAGGTGTCTTAGGGGGACATCTAGGAAGGATGAAGGGAGCCCTCATGCCATGGGACAGGAGATGAGTCACTGCAGCCACCCCTAACCAGCGAGCCCTAAAATAATGGTAACCGCGAGAGCAAGCCCTGACATAATACTATGTGCCAAGGGCTGTCCTAAGCCCTTGCTCTGTACTAACTCATAAACTCCTCCTAATCATTATGTGAGGTAGTTTCTGCTTCACTCCACTTTACAGATGAGAAAACTGAAGCCCAGAGAGGGTAAGTGACTTGCTCAAAGTCACACAGCCTGTAAGTGGTATAGCTGGAATTTGAACCCAGCCTCCAGAATCTTTGCTCTCAGCCGCTACACTATGAAAATAATAGGCTGCCCTTTCTGTGGGGCCCATTCCTTGAGGAGGAAAGAGTCTGCCTTCAGGAGGAATTCTGTGGAGTTTTGGCAGGGCGGGGGGAGGGGGGACGGTTGGTCCCTCCACATCCTGTTGGTTTCACTTGTTTCTTTTGGAATGTGTGAAGGCCCCATGAGACATTGCCAAGGCTCTAAGAGTCAAAGCTCTAAGAAAAGGTATCCTCACAGAAACGTCCCTCCCTCCTCGTCTCTGCCCCCTGTTGTTATCCCCCCTTCTTTCCACCCCTTTCCCACTTACCTCTTGTAGGTAACCAGTCTCTTAAGTGTCTGGCTTATCCCTCCTGTATTCCTTTTGCACAAATGAGCAAGGTATCTGTGTCCTTTCTTCTCTTCCCTTCTTTCTTAAGTGATGGGTGGCATCACTGTGGGCACTCTTCTGCACTTGGCATTTTAAGATGCAGTATCTTAACTACTTAGCAGGATGTTCGGGAGGAACTTGGGCAGAAAGCTCGGTGACGATGTGCCGGGCCCAGCTTCCTTCACCACAAAGACGGGAGCTGAGGTGGGTCCCGGAGAAAGAGCCCCGCTCACCATAATACACTCATGCTTCGGTTTAAGACAAAATGACCTGGGAGTGGCACCACATTGCTCAGCCAAAGAGCTGAGCGGCCTGGGTGTGTGCCCTCAGAGGCCTCCTTCCTGATGTGTCCAGATTGCCACAGCTGAGCCTCTCTCTACCTTGGCCATCCGTATAAGGAAGAGACCAGAATCCCTGTGTTGCTGGGGGGGGGGGGGGGGGGGAGAAACTGAGGCTTAAAAGGGTTTTTAAGCCATTTACTCAATCACATGATGATTCAGCACAGAGTCAAGCCAAGACCCTATTTTTCTGTGTAACACTCGGGTGTAGTCAGGTGCTTTATGGAGAACTGAGGACCAGAGGCAGACAGGTGCAGACCACCGGGGACAAGGTGGGCAGGAGCCAGAAGCCCCTCGCTCCGGTCTAGGTGCTGGCTGGTTTCTTGGCTTATTTGCTCAGCCGCTGATTCAGTTACCCATCCGGCCAGGAATTCACCGAGCAGCACCTTCCCTCGCTGCAGACAAAGAACTTGCCCGTCCTGTGGATGAAGAGGGCTGGTTTATGTGTCATGTTAAACAGTGTTAAACACACCCGGGCCCCTGGGTGTTTTTGGGTTCAGCAGTTAATGGAGACAGAGAGTGATGTGAGCGCCCTTTCGGGTCCCCTTCAGCCCCAGGGTTCACTGACTATGAACATGGAGAGCTTTCCTCTTTGTTGTCACCTCGGTTTTCAAGCCAGTTTGCTGTGAATCCCAAACCCAGGCCCAACACAACTTGCTGTTTAAAAAAACAACCCCCCCCCAAAAAACAGTGAATTGCATCAAATCACCTCGCTTTGTCCCGCATTCCGGCAGCCTTTCTAAATCTGCCTACCTAATTAGCTTCTTCTCCTAACCCAAAATATGATTAAATCTGTATTAAAAATATCTATGCAGAGTAGGATCAGACACACCTGAGCATTTCCTAAATTTAGCAAAGGACAATAGGCTCTGGGTTACTTTAATTGGGTGCGGGATTGCTGCAGGAATACATTTTAATTTGGATTTCCAGAGCGTTTCTCTCTGTCTCCTGCCTTTAAATTGCGTAGCAGAGGAAGGGGGAGCATAATGGGGCCCGTTCATAACTGCCCTCCCTCCCGACTTATCTCAGAGCTGAATGAACAATGCGAGGCTGGTGGAGGAGGGGACAGGCGGGAAAGGGTGTTCCCGTCCATCCGCTCATCCGCTCCTCCGCTCTGGCTCTGTTCGGCTGGGAGCACAGCTTTGACGGGTAGCAGCACCAGCAGGGTGGCCCGGCCCTGCAGGGGGGAAGCAGCTATGGGATACCAGCAGCACCTTCCTCATCACCCACCTGTCCCAGGGAGTCCCCGTAGTTCCCTCTGCTTTCTAGAGCTTAATGGGAGGAGGTGCTCGCTCAAAGCTGAGAAATAGCCCTGCAGTTCTGGACAGGCCTGGGACAGTTGGGAAGGAACGATTTCAACCAGGGGCATCTCCAAGGCACTAGGTCAGTCCCAGTGCTGAAAGATGAAACAGTGCCACTCTCATAATTATAATGATGTCCCCCCCCAAGCTGCCCCCGGGAGGTACCAAGGTGGGCTTCTTACAAAGGGCTTGAATGACTTCCCTGATTGTACCTATCCCCCTTCATCACCAGGGAAGAAAGAGGCCTGGGTGTCTCAGCACCTGGAAACCACTGGATGCATTTGGTTTTGCTCAGTGGAGAGCTGGTTACTGACACGGCGTGGAGGCGTTACCAGCCTAGAACCCAGGAGGCCTGACTGCTCGGAGACCAGAAGTGGGCAAGGTCCCAGAAGGGCAGGGGGGCCTGGCAGGCTGGCGTGAGCATGCCCTCGGGGTTCTCCACTCCCTGCTGGAATTCTTACAGCAGGTGCTTGCCACTGATTTTCAATTTGCAAAGCAAAACAAATTTGCATGAATCTGGAAAAATCCACAGGAAAGACTGTTTAGATTTTAACGCAGCTGCTGGAGCCATTCAGAATCCAAGTTTACAGGAGGCTCTGTTAACCCCGATGCCTTCACAGGCTTGTTATCTCACCTTGGAAACAGTCATGTCCGCCGAGCAGACATTCCCTCCTCTGGTCCCAGGCGATGCTGCCTTCCCCTGTCCTGCACACTGGAAGACAGGGGCAGTAGGTGGAGGTAGGAAGGGCTCTCACATCCCGTATCCCACCTCCCGCAGTGACACTGCTGCCAGGAAGAGCTGTCACAGGGAGCACTGTGAGGTCCACTTGGAGGTGCCCTGAAGCCCTGGGGCCAGGACACCCAGGGGCACCTGTAAACTAGACTCAGGTCCTGTTTTGGCGGCACCGTCGTTCCCAGCTGGCCCCTGCCCTCTGCCTGCTCTGCCTTGGGGCTCCCTGTTCCATGTCTCCACATCGGCCCCAGCCAGCTAAGGCTCTGGGGGAGCAGGGGATCCCCACCCCAGGACCCGTTCTCCTTCCTGTGTATCGTGATCCCACCCCCTCTGGGCCATTCATTTAACAGGTAATTTGTCGCCATGTGATGGGTGCCGTTCTAGTCATCTGGGGATACGGCAGTGAATAAAGTAGAATGCAGTTCCTACTCTCATGGAGCTGATGTTCTAGTGGGGGTTGATAATGTAGAGATACATAAGCAAAAAAAAAATAAAAATAAAAATAAAAAAAGGAACCCTGTCAGGTGCGGGGGACTGCCGGGTTAGGAGACCAAAGTGGAGCGAGAGGGTGAACAGAAGCCTGGCAGTTTTGCTCAGGCAGCAGGCAGGGGAGGCCCTTTGAGACACGTGTGGCAGTCACAGGAAGCAAGGGAGTGAGCCATGCAGGTGTCTGGGAGACCCCCGTGCTCTGATCTCAGCCTTTCTGCTCTAGCATTTGTAACACGGTTGTAATTTCTGGTTCACAGCGTCTCTTTTCTGGTGAACTTTTGTTGCCCTACGGCGGGGGTATATCATTTATATCTGCACCTCTGGTGCCTAGCCCAGTGACTGGCATAGAGTAAGGGCCCAGTGAATGTTGAATGTATGTGTGGATGGACGGATGGATGGAGGGAAGTGGGGGAGAGGGCAGGGAGAAAAAAGAGAAATGAATATAGGCACTGCCATTCACATTTCATCCTGGAAAGCCCAGCACCTCTTTGGTGAGTGCTGTCTCCCTCTGCGTGCCTGGGAAGTGGTGACTACCCTTTCACCTCTTGTCAAGCCTGCCACACAGAAGGACATTGGCTATCCCCCACGTTCCCTGTGCTTGGAACTTCAATGGCTTATAGCCAAAAGAGGGAGGCAAGCCAGTCAGGGATGGGGTTCCAAAGTGGAAGGCAAAGTGATGTGCCCTTCTTTACCCGTGGGTGGGAATGCCCAGGTCTGAAGGCAAGACCCAGGATGAGAGGAGTCGGGCAGGCTTCCGTGGTGGAGGGGGGAGGTTCTCTGCCCCAGCCTTCCCAGCCTCCTCAGCCTGGGGCTCCCTCGAAATCCCCCCTGGAGGGCGGCCCCAGCTTTCTGGTCTGCCCTGATTCCTGAGGAGTGGAGAGTCCTGGAAAGTGTTGGTAACTGACTGTAGGAAATGGGAGGGTCCTGCTGGCCAAGCTCAGAGATCAGAAGGCCCAAGAGGTGAGGAGTATTGTTTAGGAACAGGGAATGTTCTAAGCTTCCAGAATGCTGTTTTCTTGCTCCTCTTCCCTGCCTGTTGATAATTCTGACATTAGGCAAGAAGAGTCTTCCTGGTCTGTGGAGTTTCATATCCCGGGACACAGAAACAGAGAGCCTTCCAGAAACACTGCTTAGAATCTAGCCTGGCCCCTCAAGTGCCCATAACTGTTGGCAGTGCCCAAAGCTCTGGAATAGGACAGAAGGCAACTTTAGAGCCACGTTGTATCTTTGGGCTCAAAACATGGGGTGTTTGGTTTTGGCTGCCTAGCAAAGAGAAAGAAATGTGAGGCTAGTCTGGCAGCCATCAGATTAAAGTTAAGAAACTTGGGGCGCCCGAGTGGCTCAGTCGGTTAAGCATCCGACTTTGGCTCAGGTCACGGTCTCGCAGTTTGTGGGTTCAAGCCCCCCGTCGGGCTCTGTGCTGACAGTTCAGAGCCTGGAGCCTGCTTCAGATTCTGTGTCTCCTCCTCTCTCTGCCCCTCCCATGCTCATGTTCTCTCATTGTCTCTCAATAATAAATAAACGTTTAAAAAAATTTTTTTTTAAGTTAAGAAACTTTATGTTGTGCCTTGACCTAAGAGAGCAGGCTCTGGAATCAGAGACACCTGGCCGTGGATCTGTGCACTGACATCACCAGCTGTGTGACTTTGGGCACATCACTTACCCTCTCTGGGCCGCACAGTCCCTGGCTGGAAAATGGGGAGATGGTGATAGTTTCCACCCCGCATGAGTACTGTGAGGATTGACTAGCAAAGTAGATGTAAATCGCCCATAGTAAGTACTCACTAAGTACTATGACACCTTGCGAGGGAAGATCGATGGAGTGAAGGGGGATGTGTGTTTAGAAAAGAGAGGACCGGAGAGGAAGAAAGAGACCAGGCATCTTCCAGAGGGAGCGCTTCTTAGAGCTGGCCAGCGTTCAAGAACAGGAGTAAATGGTATTCTCGACCCAGGTGACGACCCAGCCCTCTCGGCGGGCAGGCCCCTCTGAGGCAGTGAAGAGGTCAGACTCTGACCGCACACATCCGCACCTGAACCCCAGAACTGCCGTTCCCAGCTCTGTGAGCTTGGATGTCTTACCTGCCTCCACTGTAATAATAGAGAGGCCTTGACGTTTAAAGGATATAATGTGTACGCAGTGCTTAATGGTATCTGTTGTCCGTCCGTAATTGCTCAATAAATTGTAGCCATTATGTCTCCTCCTACTGCTACTCTCACCCACCATCACAGAACAGATTGACCCACCCTAATGTCCCTGCTCCTGCCCCCAACTCAGCTTAGGGAACTTTTATGCTATGGGAACCACAAAGCATGGAGATTCCTCACACACAAACCATTTGGTATTGAAGTTAAGTAAAATTCACTGCAGAGTTGCCCTGATACATTCCTAATGGTATGCATAATTGTTTCTGAGCTGCACAATTATTAGACATAAATGGTAAGCTAGGCATGTAAATGAAAATAATTAGTATATGTAATAATTAGGCAAAGAAGGCATTTTTGTGATCAGCAGGGAGGAGGGGGGGTGGATAGAGGGCTGCGTAAGAGGGGGAAGGATGCCCGGGCCCCATCCTTCTATCCCACAAGAGAGGGCTGGCCCCTTTTTCGGGTCACATCAGGGCCAGACTCCATCGGCCACCGTGTCCCAGGTTCCAGTGCTGGGGCCGGACAAACCACTTAGCCGGGCATTCTTCAAACACTGGACTTGTGACTAGAGAAGAAAGCACACAGCCGACTGCCCCTGGGAGTCTCAGCGGGCCCAGGTGGGAAGGGACCCTCTCCTCTACTCGAGAGTCAGTGCCTGAAACAGTGACTGGGACACGGAAGTCCTGAAGGTCTGTCTGGTAAATGAATGCGTGCATGCATAGAGGATGCATAGAGGATGCACTGAGGAGCAGTGGGAAGATAGGAGAATTCGGGGTGATGGGAGAACACAGGAAGCTGGCGGGAAGCACGGCAACCCCTTGACAGACCCTAAGCAAAGCGGTCAGGACTGTCTGTTTTGAAGCCCAGGCCCCTTGCGCTCAATTTCCTGTGCAATTAGCTGTCCCGTGCCTCAGTTTTGTGCCCTGTGAATTGGAGACAGGCTGTGATAAGGATTAGTGAGTTAATATAGTTAATAGTGGAGAGTGCTTAGCCCAGTGCAGGGTGCACTGTCATGCAAAATAAAGCCACTTATTAGCCATTTTTATGGCCCTTTCTGTTAAGTATCTGCGCCTCATGGAACCTAGCTTGCGTACTTCTCCGCGTAGCAGCGGAGAGGGGGACACAGGAGTGGGAGCTGTAAGAAGCAGTTCTGACTTGAGGAGCCCTGTTGGGGAGGCAGGCCAGGCTCCCAGGGGCTCAGGGAACGGGACAGGCAGGGTCCCTGCCCACCTGGAGCTTACAATATAGTGGGGGTGGGGGAGATGGTTAATAAACGTAAATAAAACATTAAGTGGTTCAGTTAGTTCTAAGTGCAGTGGAGACCAGTGGAGAGGCTCAATAAAGAAAGCCCGAGGGGGTGTGGGGTGGGTGAACCACATTGGCCCAGAGACAGTCGGAAGGTCACAGACTCTTTGCATCTAAATGTGTGGGGGGGGGGGGAGGGGGTGGTGCTTACTCTGTGGCTTTTCTGGGATGAAGTCAGCTGGAAGCCTCTCTCTCCCCACTGCCTAGCCGGGGGTTTGCTTGGGGAATGCATTATGCTATCCAGTGTTTTACAGAAAGAAAAGAGTGAAAGGACCTACCCAAGGTCACACAGCTAACAATCAATTAATTATTGGGCAGATCACCCATGCAAAGCCAAGAAAATATATTTGTAAATGCTGATTGCTCCCCTTGGGGCATTGTTTACCAGTGAAGGACACTGTACTAATACACGGTCCTATTTTTACTTCTTGCAAGGCAGGTGTTCTTATCCCAGTTTGTAGATGAGGAAACTGAGGCCCAGAGAGATTAAGTGACCTTCCCAAGGTTACGTAGCCTAGCCGGGGTTTGCTTGGGGAATGCATTATGCTATCCAGTGTTTTACAGAAAGAAAATAGTGAAAGGACCTTCCCAAGGTTACCACGTCTGCTTGTGTCTGACTCTAGAGCCTGTCCTGTTAACCGATAGAGTTGCTAAGTGAGAAGAAGCCACTGTGGTGTTTCCAAAGCTAAATGAGGAATTTGAGAGAGTAATGTAAGTGGATAACAGTGCAGGCTCTAAATTCATATTCCTAGGGTTTAAATCCTGGCCTGGCCACTTACTAGCTAAGTGACCTTGAGCAAGCCTCATGACCTCTCAGTGCCTGGTCGATACAGTGGGGATAGTTAACAGTAACCTCTCATAGCGTCCTTGTGGGCATTAAGTGAGTTAACCCATGTAAACCATTAGCACCTTGCCTGACACAGACAATTACTGTATGTGTCGGCTATTATTATCAAGAAATGCAGTCATGACTTGTTGGTTCCCCGGCCCTCCTTCCAGTGGCATAGCCATTTAACCAGCCAGGGGAGTGCCAGAGTGAGCCCAGGCAAGGCACATGTGGCCTGGCTGGGGTTTTCTCTAATGGGGAACCCCTTACCTAGGCAGGACCCAGAGCTGGGCTCTGGCCCCTGGACTGTGACTGGCAGCACCCCATTCTGGATCAGGGGGGCTCTCTTGCCTCTCCCTCTACTCACGATAATGTGACTCAGACCCCTGGCTTGGAGTATGACACTGTGAAGGCAGGCATGACCTTATCCCCCAAAGAAACAGGGCAGAGACCTGTTTGCAATTGGTCTAGCTCAGCACATCTCAGTATCTGGCATGATGTGGGCACACACTGTGGGGTTGCTGAATGCCAGTGCCGGAGGAGAGGACTCCCACAGCCTCTCCTTGAGAGCAGGGAGTGAGGCCAGCTGGCCCCTTCCTCGCTCTGCCCGGTTCCCCACCAGTCAGCTGACTGCAGAGGTCAATGGGACATTTGATGTCTGAAGGTCCGAAGCATCAGCTGACACCCAGCCTCACACTGGCCCCTGGACACACAGCATGTCCCAAACGTGAAGACAAGCAGTGAAGGCCTTGGTTTCCAGAAACCTGACCTGGCTCCACGGATCCCTACCTCAGAAGCGCTCACTTACTGAGCGCATCTACTCGCAGAGTCTGGCTCCTGTCCCAGGTAGGAGACAGTGGTCAGGAAGGAGGATGCCTGTGTCCCTCTCAGGGTCATAGCCAGAAGCAATATGTTTTCCCCTCCAGGGAAATTAAAGAGTCAGGTGCAAGGGAGCCCGTGTCTGGAGGGAAGACAGGTCAGGCTGTTATTTCTCAAGTGCATCATGTCCTGAAATAGCCCAGAGCTGCAGCAGCCTTGACATCTCTCTCTGCCTAAAGTAAGTTGGTCCGAGGGCACTCTTGTCCTCGTCCTGCACATCAGCAAAATCCTCCTGGGGAGGGAGGCACTTTCTAAGCACAAGAGGCCCTTGGCCACTCTGCTGGGATGGCTGTGCCGCTGGGCAGCCCCGGAGCCGAGCCTCCAGCTTGCGGCTGGGTCTCCTGTGCCCGTTAACAGCCAGAGGAGAAAAACTCCCGCGCCTGAAGTGGGAGCTGGAAATGCTTCTGGATGATCTGGGCAGGCTGATTGAACCCCAGTCTCCACCTCTCTTAACTGAATGTTCTGCAGGGCCTGATGTTCTCCAGAATCTTCCACGCTCCCTGAACATAGTGTTTATTGCTTTATTATAGCACTTAGCAGCGCGCCATCGTAATTATTTGT
This sequence comes from Acinonyx jubatus, assembly GCF_027475565.1. Classification (NCBI taxonomy): domain Eukaryota; kingdom Metazoa; phylum Chordata; class Mammalia; order Carnivora; family Felidae; genus Acinonyx; species Acinonyx jubatus. Next base: position 94,034,731 of record NC_069381.1, on the reverse strand, counting down.
TTATATGTCCATAATGCTCTCTTCTGGGCTGTCGGCTCTCCAGAGGGAGGGTGCTCACGTTGCTCACCTTTGTGTCTTCAGTCCCACGCTCAGTGCCCGGCACACAGGTGCTTGGCGAACGCTGTGGATGGGATGTGAATGAAGGGAGGGAGCGAATCACAGCCCTTCCTGGTAGTGCCCATGGGAGCCATCTCTGGTGACTGCTCGTGGGCAAGGGGAAGCCTGGACAGGGCTCTGCCGGGGATCCTTGCCTCAAGGCATGTCCCTTGCCTGAGGGACAGCTCACGAATTCCTTCGTGATTTGAAATCCCAAGCCCTGCACACCTGCCCGGCAGCCCAGCGCTGCCACGCCCTCTGTCCAGCCCCCTCTCTAGCCAGTGGTGCTTACGGTGGCCCTCTGCCCACCCCACTGCCTTCACGCAGGGGAGAGGAGTGAGGACGGGGCCATTCACCTTCCTGGGGCACAAGCCCCTGCCCCTCTGCTGAGGAGCTTAGAGCTTCCAAGGAGGTAATAAGGCCCCTGCTGGTTTTTCATTGACACAGAAACGTGTGCTGCCTCCTTAGCTGAAGGCACAGAAATGCATTTCCAAGATGTTGACCCAGGTGTTAGAATGCGGGAGATTAGAGTCTTGTAGACGAAAGTGAAAAGGTCACACACACACACACACACACACACACACACACACGACGGCACGTGTCAGTGGAAGGGCCAGCTGAAGCTCTCTGGAGCAACAGGGAAGGTGATTTGAGGGAATGTGGAGCCCAGGAAGAAGGAAGAACATGGGATGGGTTAGGGGCAAGTCTCAGCTTCTCAGACTCAGCCCTGTACTGCGGAATCAGATGGTGATGACCAGCTAGACAAGGGAAGCAGGCGGGAAGCCACCTTTGAGGGCGTGTTCAGTGCTGTCTAGCTTCGTGCATTTATGTCTGCCCCAGTGAACCCACCCACTCTGCTCCACCATATTGGTTCTCAAAAATGCGTCTGACCCAGGGGTCCGAAGAGTCCTGGGGAATGTGCCTTGGAAAGGTGGAGCTGTGGGGCTCTTGCGGCCATGGATTCCATTCTAGTGGTGGGGAAACTGAGGTTGAGAGGTCAGGCACTCTGTGCATGGCCACCCATCAATGAAGGCAGAGCCAACACAGAACCACGCCTGTAGACTCATGTCCAATATCTGTCCAGAACCCTCGGGGATGATCACACCTGAGGACATGCGTGCACCTGGCTCATCCCCAGACATAAGCCTTAAAGGTAAGGTCTTATCTCTGTTTCACTTACAGAGGAGACACTCAGTAGACATTGACTGACACCTTCCATTGCTATCTCATTGAATACTCACAACTAGCATATAAAATAGGGACTGCTCTTCTGTTGATGAGGCAATTGTGACTCAGAGAGGTCAAGTTACTTGCCTCAAGTCACACAGCTACTAACTGCTGGAAATGGAACTTACGGACAGATCTGGCTTCACAGCCAAAGGTATCGATGTAGCACAGTTTCAGCATGCTTCCTGTATGTTTGGGTACTGATCCAAGCCCTTCCGTGCACTAAATTAATTCTGCCCACAACCTACGAGATAAAGGCTATTATTATCCCTTTTAAAGGCACAGAGAGCCTAAGTATCTTTCCCAAAGTCACACAGCCAGTAAGGAGCAGAGCCTGGATTTGAACCTCGACTTGCTGACTCAGAAGACTCTTAAATACTGTACCAGGTGCACTCAGTAACCATTTGTTGAATGAGCGAATACAACAGGACTGACTGCTGGTATGTCACAAGAATCCCTCCCCTGCCAACCATGACCACATCACCTCTCCTCAAAACACAAAGTGAAAACCACTTAGCTGCGTTGGAACTGGCTAGAACCGCGATTTTACCTTGAGTTCTAGGCAGTTCCTCCGGCTGTCTCCCTCCCTTTCCTCCTGCCACTGCCACCCCACTCATGAATTAAAGATGCTTCCTGTGGCCATGGGTTCGTAATGGTTTTGCCTCCTTTGTGTTCATCTTGGACAAATTAGGGCTGCCTGGAAGCACTCTTGGGCTTCAAGGCAACAAATAGTTGGAGGCAGACATGTCTACAGAGTGAGTTTTTCAGCTGCCTTGAGAAAAGAACACCCGTGGCTGCTGCAGTAACTTAAAGAATTTTTTTAAATAATTGCTTACCCACAAGCGCCTTCCCGCTATCATCTCCACCATAATGCCTTATATTTAGGTACCCACGTTATCTCCCCAGGAGCTCCAAGCCCTGGTTTATCCTGATGATCTTCCTAACAGCTCTGGGAGAGGCGATGCCAGGTTGCCTTTTCAGCTCTAATGCAAGAAGGAAAAGTCAGTTCTGAAAATAAGCAGTGACTGCTCCAATCCAAAGCCTGGGACAAATCAGGGGGTTGATGGCGCCATGGGGGAAAACATCACTGGGAACAGTTGGGAGACCTGTACTCTGAACCTTTGCTCTGCCGTTATTAACTACCTGTGTTACCTTGGGCAAGCCACTCACCCTCTCTGAGCCTCGGGAAAGCGGGAGGTTAGGACGAAGATGATTTCTGAATTAAGATGTGGCAGATGGGTGTGCTCGGAAGCCAGGGCTTGAATTCTAACCGTTCCGTCTCCTACCCGTGTGGCCTCAGACAGTGTTCTGTATATACCTCGCTTACCAACGTCCGAGTTCAAAGCAGTGAAACAGAGAAGGAATTTCATGCGGGAAATTAGTGACCAGGTGACGAAGAATGAGAAGCCAGACTAGGGGTGAAGAGGTAACCAGGCATTAGCAGGAGGCTACTGCCCCTGGAGGGAGGCTTTATTACGGGAGCCCGCCCACTGGCGTGGCTTCGCAGAAGGTGCAATTGTGACGGCTGGAGGGAAACACCACACAGCAGAGAAGGGAGAAATACCCTGACTTCTCACTTCCTCCCACCCTCCAGTCTTCAGCCGGTGCCTCCCATTGGCTGAATCCAGCTGGAAGCCATTTGGCGCAGGAACCCAGGAAATGTAGCCCGCGGAAGGCATGGGTCCGAGGGCCAAGACATGCAGGACCAGTGCGCTCTCTTTGCCTGAGTGTCTCCATCTGTAAAATGGGACGATGACGTTGCCCGTCCCATCGTGTTGTTGGGAGGATTGTGTGAGATAACACATGCAAAGTCCTGGCCTGATGCGTGCTAACATTACCGATTGATGAGAACTCTTCATTCTTAGCATCTTCTGATTCTTTCCTTTGTAACTAACCAGGTGGGTCTGAATGTGGGGAGCACTGCACTGGGAAGTGTACAGGCAGAGATTGTGTTCTCCAGACCAAGGGAGAAGGAATCTGTCATTCATTCAACAAACAAGGAATGCGACCATATAACAGATACTGTGCTAGTTCCAAAGGGCTCAAGATGCAGGGTATGGGATCCAGGCACAGGCTGCAGATGAAATGGTAGTTTTTACAGTCAAATAACTTTTTAAATGATGTTTAAAATTATTTGCACGATTAAGGGTTTTCTCTAAAGAGACCCAGACCGAGCTCCTATTTTCCCACCTCCCCTGCTTATCCTTCTCTTCATTCCTCTCCTAAAGGCCACACAGTCCTTAATTTCTCTGTCTTATCTAGACTCCGGCTTAGTGGGCTCTGAGTATCAAGGGTGATATGGGCCTGAGCTATTCAAGTATCTTACTTCTTTCACGTACAGGTCGTTCTGTTTGTCCCTCAAGATCCATTTTCCACCCTTCTGGGTGCCCCGGACTTCACCCCCAATCCTGTCTTGCCATCAGGTATCTAGGTGAGGCACCAGCAGGGGACCTGCGGGTGGGAAAAAGGGAGGCTGGGGTATTTACTCCCCACTTCGCCACTGCTGTGGACGCTGGTCCATGATTAGCACTCCAGCCAGGCAGCCCCTGCTCCCTCGCTCAGGCCCTTGATGCCCCTGCCCCTGCTCCATCGGCAAGGGGCTAGTGACAGCCTCCGGCCACTGCTAGTACCTGGGTTCCCGGGCATCCGTTGTTGGCCCATTCAGTCCTGCCCCACCTCTACCAACGATCCTTCCATCAGAGCCTCTGGACCTCTTGAGTTTGTTAACTGCCTGACCCCGACCCAAGCTCCTTTGAAGAATAAGCTGCTTGAGGAGGTGCTGTGGTTTAGCGGCGGGTAGGAGGGCCTTTACGCCAAAGGCCTGTGAAACCGCATTCCAGCGAAACTTTTTCAACTGTAGCCTCAGGCAAGTTACTCAACCCTTCTGAGTTTCTTTCTTCAACTGGTTTACAGAGGTCAGAATAAGAATAGAGGAAAAAAGGCAGCAAGAGACAAGGATCCCCGCACCGTGGGGTCATTACAGAGGCTCAACCAGAATAAATGAGACAACTGGAGAAGAGCACTTAGCAGAGCGGCTTGTAGCAGGAGCTTAATTGTGTGAGTTTTCCTTGGTCTTTCCAGGCGTGGATCCTATCTTTCCCCCCCTAGAATCCCCCTCTGCTGGGTATGCTGGGTATGGATTCAGCACCCCAATATATGGGGTTTAGGAATGGAGGAGCCGAGAGAGGGGCATACTTTGCAAAGTCTCCCTCCTGTGATCAGAAGAGGGACTAGGTCACGGTAAGAGGGCTCGTGGGCAGTGACCTATCCCCAAGGTCAGGGGTCCTGGGGTGGGAGTGGCGGGGCGGCCCCCGCATGGTCACAAAAAGGTTGGCGGCTCTGGAGGGTGTTGGGGCGTGCACACACACACACACACACACACACACACACAGCTGCTGGTGGTGTCACAGGGTAGACCTCTGGTGTGAGTGTGGGGCAGACCGAGTGGAGGGGACACCCCAGCAGAACGCACCAGCCCAGGGCGGGACCCACAGTTGGGGCTCCAGCTGCCCCTCCAGCTCACACTTGGCCTGGGGTGTTCAGCAACAAGGGACTGTTTCAGAAACAGGAGAGGGAAGAGGAGGAAGCGCCCAGCACGGGGAGGCTCGAACGCTGCCAAGCAAGCTGGTACTGGAATTATGTGCAGTCCATATGCCAATTTGCTTTGTCATTGCCTGGCTATTTTTAGAAGCCACTGGCGTATCTAGGAAACCAGAATCTGTTGACTGTGTTTCTTCAGCGTGGGGAGTGTGATTATTTCCCAGAGATGCTAAAGGAATGTGTGAGGTCGGGTGGTGGGAAGGCAACCTCTCCCCCCTGGGTCAGGGCTCACGTGCAGGCGGTGCCCACGCGGCTGCACACCCCGCCCTCCCACAGGGTTCGCCTCCACCATGTCGGTTGTGAGGCCAGCGTCCTGGTGACCTTTCCCAGATGGAATACCGGCAGGGAGTGGAGGCCTCCATTTTAGCTCCCAGCTGGAGAGGCCATTGGGGTCCTTACCCCTGTCCCACTCCCCCAACTAATGCTCCCCAAGGTATCAGATGGGCAGCCTTTGCCCAGTGGCCTGGGGTCCCAAGGAGGAGTAGGAAGCAGAGAGGACAGGGATGGTAAAGCAACAATTTGGGCTCCAAACAGCAACTTTGGAATATTCTCCATCTCCTTCCATCCAGTCTGGCCCCTTCAAGGGCAGCGTCATTCATTCCGACACTGTCTGGAACCCAGGGAAGAGTGGCACTTGTCTCAAACCGAGTCCTAATGGGCCAGAGATGCCATCTCGGGAGGCAGGGGGTGCCAGCCTTAGCTGGGTTAATCCTTTGGTAAGACTGTGGTTGATGGAACTTTGCCATGGATTTGCCAGAATAACCTTCAAGTTATTCTGGGTCAGGGACAGGGTCAAGTCAGGATTATGATGACTTTGGTAAGGGGCAAAATGAAGGCACTTAGATCAAAATCCAAACCCTCTACCCGGATCATCCAGCTCTTATCTGATGAGATCCCACTTCCTCCCCAAACTCATCCTATACCATGCCCCCTTGGCCTCCAGGCTTTAGCCTGTCTGGCCTCCTTTCCGGTCCTTGCTCCTGCCAATTTCATGCCTGCCTCAGGGCCTTTGCACTGGCTATTGCTTCCACTTCCTCCAGATCTTCACAGGGCAGCCTCTTCTCATCAGTTAGGTCACTGGCAAATGTCACGCCTTCAGAGAAGCTTTCCCTGAGCACCGTATCTAAAGTTGCCATCCCCCGCCACGCACCCACCATCAGCACTTACTGAAATGTATGGAAAGTGTTTATATGCCCGTCGCCCTACAAGGCTACGAGTTTGTTAGTGGCGGTTCTGTCTCTTTATCTCTGCCTGCAGCATAGGGCCCGTAAGTCCCCAAGAGACGCTAGAGAAACTTCTCTCCCAAACCCCATTCCCGTCATTCTGTTTGCAACATGCTTTTTCAACCTTCTTTTCCACTCTCCGACTCTCTCCCCAACCCTTTCCACACTCACGCAAATGACACTTTGCTCCAGCCTTCTTTTTTGGTCTCCTTGTCTTCTCAGACAGTTGCTTGCATCGACATCACATTTGCGCGGCACTTTACAGTTTGCCACGTGGTTTTCTCGTGCGTGATCATTTCTTCACATCTAAGTCGCTCATGTCTCCTCTGGGCTGCAGTCAGGCTGGAGTCTCTTAGGTAAACATTTACTGAGCATTTGTGTGCCATGATCAGATTTGGGTATTTCATGCTTTAGTCTTCTGGGCGAAACAACTTGTGAAAGCCAGGGGGCAAAACCCCAGGGCCCCCAGCCCACTATACCACAGTGAGGCCCACTTGTGTTCTGGACCAACCTTCTCATGAATGTGCCCACTCAGATTTGTCAAAATTCCAATACCTTCTGCAGCAGCAGGATACCCCTTATTGTGACTTATCAGGTGGAAAGGAAGGATGGGGTAGTGGTAAGTGCAGTGGTCCAGGGTGGAGACCTCAAGACTAGCTCTGTGCTATTTTTCTCCACCTCAGTTCCCCCATCCTAGGATGAGGAGAATTCATCTGCCCTGTCTCGTCCTAAGGTCATTAAAGGCTTATAAACGATTTTGTGTCCCAAAGGAGAAGTTTCGTGAGGAGAAACAAGAAATATGGTGCTCATTCTTTCCCTGACAGTGACCCTCCCCACCCCCTGCCTACCTGAACATCTGCTCCCTCCGAGGCCACCGGGCATGTTCCCATAACCCTTCCTCCCACCAGGCCAGTCCCCCATTATGTGGTCTCAGTTCTGTTCTGTGATCATTTGCGTGAACGATTGTAGTGAGCATTCACTGAGCATTTATTATGTGCCAAGAACTGTTCCAAGCACTCTGCAAGGATTAACGCAATCATTACAACTTCCATAGGGAGCGGATGCTGCTACATAGATGATCATGGAGCTGGAGAATAAACACAGTGTCACTTCCTCATTTCCAGTCTGTATGTTCCCGGTCTTCCTTTTCTGGCCCTACTCTACTAGGTAGGGCTTTCCATACAACGGTGAATGAAAGGGTGAATGGAAATGGTGAAAGCTGTCATCCTTGCCTTGTTACCAGTCTGAGAGCATCTAGTCTTTCACCATTGAGCATGATGTTAGCTGTAGGTGTTTTACAGATGCCTTTTTCCAGTGGAGGAGGTTTGCTGAGACGGTTTTTTTTTTTTTTTTTTAATTCATAAACGGGGATTGTATTTCATTAAAAGCTCTTTATACACCTATGGATATGATTATATGGACTTTCTCTTTTAGGCTATTAATGTGATGAATTACACTGAAGATTTTGTGTAGAATTGATATTATTTCTTCCCTAAATGTTTGGTAGAATTTATCAATGAAGCCCTCCATGCCTTGTTTGTAACATTCTTTTATCTTTTTGAGGTGTGTAGAAGCTAGAGTGAAGCTTAGTCTTTCATGCTTCTTTTTTAAAAAAATTTTTTTTAATATTTGTTTATTTTTGAGAGAGACAGAGGGCGAGCGGGAGAAGAGCAGAGGGAGTGGGAGACACAGAATCTAAAGCAGGTTCCAGGCTCCGGGCTGTCAGCACAGAGCCTGATGCAGAGCTCAAACTCATGAACCGTGAGATCATGACCTGAGCTGAAGTCGGACACTTAACCGACTGAGCCACCCTGGCACCCCTAGTCTTTCATGCTTCTTATTGGTGATTTTGTCTTTTTTTTTTTTTTTTTTCCAGATTGGGAGTTTTCCAATTATACTCAGTTTTTTTTAAAGAAAGAGATTTTGGTTTCATTGAATCTATCTTTCTGGTTTTCTGTTTTCTATTTCATTCATTTATGCTCTTTTCTTTCTTTCTGCTGAATTTGGTTTTAATTCTGTTTTTTTCCCCTAATCTCTTACAATTGAAGCTTAGATCATTGATTTGATACTTTTTCTTTTAGTATAAACATTTAATGCTATAAATTTCTAAGTACTGCTTTACTACTATATACTGCTAAGTTTGATGTGTTCTGTTCATTGTATTCAGTTAAAGTATTTTCCTATTTTCTTTGTGACTTTTCATTTGATCCATGGGTTATTTAGAAGTGCACTGTTTAATCTCCTAATATTGGAGGATATTTCAGGTATCGTTTTTAAAAATGTCTAGTTTAATTCTATTATTGTCAAAGAGAAGACTTTGTATTATCTCAACCCACTGCAACATATTGAGACTTGTTTTGTGGCCCAGAATAGGGTCCGTCTTGGTAAGTGATGTACATGCACCTGAAGACAATGTGTTGGGTGGAGTTTTCTAATTATGTCAATTATGTCAAAAAGGTTGATGGGATGGTTTGAGTTTTTTGTATTCCTGCTGACTTTCAGTCTACCTTTTCTATGAATTACTGAGAGAAGAATGTTCAAATTTCCAACTATGGTTGTGGATTTGTCTCTCATTTCACTTATATTAGTTTTTGCTTATATCATATCATATATTTTGAAGCTCTATTACAAGGTGCATGTACACTTAGGGTTGGTATATCCTTTGATGAATTTATTACTTTACATTATAAAACTCTCTCTCTTTATCCCTGGGAATAGGCCTTATTCTCAGGTCTACTTTGATATAGTCACCCCAGTTTTGTTTTGATCAGTGTTTGCTTGGTCTGTCTTTTTTCCAGTCCTTTACTTTTAATCTATCTGTGTCTTCATACTTAAAGTGCGTTTTGTAGAGGCAGCATATAGATCTTGATTTTTAATCTAATCTAACCATACACTAATCTTGATTTTAATCTAGATCTTTTTTTTAATCTAATATGACCATGCTTTTTAGTTGAAGTTTTTAGACCATTTATATTTAACGTATTCATCAGTATGGTTGAGTTTAAGTCTACTGTCTTGCTGTTGATTTGCTAATTGTCCCATTTGTACTTTATTCCTGTTTTTTCTTCCTCTGCCTTATTATGTATTAATTGAGTATTTTTATGATTCCATTTCAACACTATTGCTGACTTATTAGCCATATTTCCTTATTTTTTTACTGATTAATCTATAGTTTATACTATACTTATTATATTTTATATATTTTTTATTATTATATATTATTTATATATATTATTAAATATATATTATTTAATATTATTCAAATATATTATAAATAATATTAATATAAATAATATAATATATTATATATAATATAAATAATATAATAAATAATATTATTTAAATATATATTATTATATATTATTTTTATATATTATATATTATAACATATATATTTTATTGATTTTAGTCTATCAGAATTTATCTTAAAATAATATATTGCTTCATGTGTAGTATAAAGAATCTTATAGCTATGTATTCTATTTATTGACTCTTGTTCTTTGTGATATAGTTGTCATACATTTTATGAACCGCTCACCACAAGTGAAATTTTTTTGTTCTAAACAGTCCACATTTTTAGAGATTTCAAAAATGAGTAAAAATATGTTTCTATTAATCCCACATATCTATTACTTCCAGTGATTTTTATTCCTTTGTGCAAATCCAAATTTTCATCTAGTATCATTTTCTTTTATCCTGGAGAACTTCTTGTAACATATCTTAGGTAGGGCTGCTGGTGATGAATTATCTCAGCTTTAATTTGAGAAAGGATTTATTCTGCTTTCATATTTGAAAGATACTGTTGCTGGATATAGAATTCTAGGTTGAGGGACCCTTAGGTGGCTTGGTCGGTTAAGTATTCAACTCTTGATTTCGACTCAGGTCATGATCTCACAGTTCATGGGTCTCTGTGCTGACAGTGTGGAGCTTGCTTGGGGTTCTCTCTCTCCCTCTCTCTCTCTCTCTCCTCCTCTGCTTGCACACTTGCATGCATATGCACTCTCTCCCTCAAAATAAATAAGTAAACTTAAAAAAAGGAATTCTGGGTTGACAGTTTTTCCTCTCGGTTGTTAACACAGTTGTCAGTGTGATCTGGTTTGCATACTTTATGACAAGAGGACTGCCGCTTTGCCGTTGTTCCCCTGTATATAATGCCTTGTCTTCACTGGTTGTTTTTAAGATTTTTCTCTTTATCATTGGTTTTCAACAACTTGGTTATGATGTGCCTTGGTGTAATTTTTTTTAATGTTTACTCTATTGGGAGTTCAGTAAGTCTCTCGCATCAGTGGATTTATAGGTTTTGACAGTTTTTGAAAAAAAAAATTTGATCGTTTCTTCAGATATTTTTTCTACATTCCCTTTTTTGCAGGGGAAGGGTGGTGTCTCCAATTATACATATGTTAGATCACTTGATATTGTCCTGTAGGTCACTGATATGTTCATTTTTTCAGTCCTTTCTTCTTTTTTTGGATATTTTCTATTGCTACATCTCTAAATTCACTGACATTTTCTTCTGTTGTGTCTGGTCCCCCCCAATCTCCTTCATTATATTTTTCATTTTAGTTATTGTTTTTTTTTCATTCTTAGAAGTTTCATTTGGGTCATGTTTGTATCTTCTATTTCTAGCCTCATCATGTTCACATTTTCGTTCACATTCCTGAGCACATATAGTATATTTATTATAGTAGTTTCAATATTCTTGAATGCTAATTGCATCATCTCTGTCAATCTGAGTCATTTCCTATAGATTAGTTTTCTCTAGGTCACTGGTCACTTTTTTCTGCTTTTTTGCTTGCCTTATTTTTTTTCCCGTTAGATGTCAGACATTGTGAATTTTACTTTGTTGGGTGATTTTTTTTTCTTAAAGGGTGTTAGACTTCATCCTGGTGTATAGTTACTCGGGGTCAGTATAATACTTTTAAGGCTTGCTTCTGTGCTCTCTTAGGGTGAATCTGAAGCTGCCTTTCAGCACCACTACTAAGATACTTCCTTTCTGAGGACACTTCCTGATGCTTTATGCATCTATTATAAGATCTGTTCGCCCTGGCTCGTGGGAACATCGACTCTTCCCAGCATCATTTAAGCTCTGGAAATTGTTTGGTCTGTTGCTTTGTGATGGTTCTTTCCCCAGCCTCATGGAGTCCCCTTTCTTGTATGTGCATATCTGTATTCAGCCAAAGATTTAAGGATATCCTTTTCAGATATCCAGAGCTCTTTCTGATACTCTGTTCTTAACATTCTTTTTGCCTCTGTCTCCCTTAAATCCAAGAGACCGGCCTCTGTTTGGGTTCCCCTCGCCTGTGCTGCAGCCTGGAAACTGGGTCCATGCAGTAAGGTGGGAAGCCTGTAGGCCCCCCTATACCTTGTTTGATTCCTTTCTCTCAGGAATACAATCCTGTACTCTTGTTGTCCACTGTCTCTTGTTATTTGTTTCCTATATTTTATGTGATTTTATAGTTGTTTAAGACAGAAGGCTGAATTCAGTCCCTGTCACTCGGTCATGGCTGGAAGCAGAAGTGGGAGTATTTGCTTTCAGTATGCTTATTTTAAAGATAAGGAAACTGAGGCACAGAGATTCAGCAGCTTGCCCAAGATAACATTATTTAGGTGGCAGAGTCCAGGTTTGAGTCCTGGTCAGCATGCTCCACTAAACCATCAGCTCCTTGAGGTCTTGCCGGTCAAGTTCATTGCTCTATCTTAGGCACCGAGGACAGCACCTGGCACATGGAACTGGTACTCAGTAAATGCTGTTGAATAAGTAATTGACTGACCAATCTGGAACTAAACAGAGCTCTTTTGGGGAAGGAGAGAGAGGGTGCTCAGCCTTTCTTATAATGCCCCCTGGTTGTTTTATGCAACCTGCCTCAATGGTCCATGATGATTAACAAGTCCTGGGATCTCCAGGCCCCGGCATGCTTCTTCACCTACCCCTGCACGCACCTCGAAGATATTTCTGTGTGCAAGCAGCAGCTGGTACTTTCTAGTACCAAATCTGCTGTCTGGCTCCCACATTGAAACATATCATTTTAATCATGCACTTTCAAGCCAGGAAGCCAATTTGCATTACAAAAGTCAAATTGTTTCCCCAGTGGCGGCCATGCAAAAGACTTGGCTTCTTTTTCACTTTTGTCTAGCGTGGAAGTCCTAGACAAGCAGGAGCCCATCTTAATCTGAGTCGGGGCCACACGGAAAGAGGGGAGAAGAAGTCATCTGGCGTAGCACACCTCCCTTCAACCTCCCTGCTTCCTCCCCTGCCTTTTGGGTGGAAGAAACGGGACCAGAATTCTCTCTTGGTGGCCCCCTTCTCCAGAACCATAGTTCTGTTTCAGATGATTGCAGAGCAATTGATCGAAAATTATATGCCCATTTCCACATCTGCATAATTTTGCATATTTACTTTATGGCCAAATCAACCCATTTGGATTCTCTCACTCCCTCTTCCTTCCTGCTTTTGATGGGTCATAAAGGTCTGGCTCAGCCTGGAAAAATGACCAGTTCTTCTGGTCTTGTTTTCTACAGGGAAAACTGAGCTCTTTTCAGGAGACTTCTGGGTGCCTCCTGGTCCAGCCTTCCAGAATTCAGTCCTTTGCTCCACGCCTCCGGCACCATGGCCTGGATGATGTCCTAGTCAGCTGAGGTCTGTGCCCAGCTGGGGTATGTGGAGGAAGTGGAGGGAAAGGAGACTGCTTGTCAGGAAGGTTTCAAGCAGACCGGTTGTTAGGCCGCCCTGCAGACAAGTGTCTCCCCAGGGATTAAGCTGCTGTCACTGTGGGTAATTGAATTCCTGCTCCCCAGCAGGACAGACTCTGGTAACCTTTAGGATTAATTGCTCTAACCAACCTCAGCTGCCTCCTCTGGCTGGCTGTCTTCCCCAGTCTTGATCAGAAAGCCCCAGGGGTTCAGTGTTGGATGGTGGGCATTGGGACAGGAGTGTGAACTGGGGACTTCTTGATCCGAGCCTCGAGAGAGTTCCAATGAATGCTTGCAGAGGCGCCCGTGGGTCATGCCATGCTTCGCTTTTGAGACAAGGCCCGTTTATGCCATAGACCTTTCTCAGGTGGGGTTAAATGAACTCTTTAGTTGATGGTGATCTGAAGTGAACCACCATTCAAAAGAGGAATGCCACGCTGTCAACCTCCTCTCTTCCCAGGAGAGAATGGCAACGGCTCTCTTGTCACATCGGGGGATAAAGAGGGTTTGGGAGTCCGCTATAGTGAAAGGCTAGGGCTGGGGCTCATGGGCCACTGAAAAGTCATCCCTGCTGTGTTGTTCACCAGAACATAGCACCTAAGGTGGAGAGACAGGGCGACACTACAGTGGTGTTGTACGGAGCATCCATGATGACCTATGATAATAATGGCTAATATCTACTGAGTACTTACCATGACGCAGGCACCTCACCTGTGCCTTACCTCATTTAATCCATACAGCAGCCCTGAAGGATATGGCATTGTGATCCCCATCTCATAAAGGAGAAAACTGGGGCTGAGACATATTAACAGTGAAGGGCAAACAGAGGCTAACTGGCAGAGCCTTCAAAGCATGGCACGTCTGTTACCAGACCCATGGCCTCATGCACTCTTATCTTGGGAGGTCTCGACAATAGGACTTTCCCATTCTCTTCCTGGGTTTGGGCCGGGGGGGGGGGGGGGGGGAGAAGGGCGGGGGGAGTTGGCAATGACTATGGTGACACTGAGGTTTTATAATCTTCCACGTTAGTCTCCGTGTATCTTTCATACAAACCATGTGGCGGTTACAACATTGAAAGGCCTCTTGCTTTTGTCGTTACTATTCGCTAGTTGCATTCCCCTCCCTTCTCATGCTGCTCAGTAGTCCATCAGTCAGCAAATACACCTTAACGTGGACTCAGTGTGCCTTCGTCGGATAGGGAGGGGGAGCCACCACTGTGCCCCATTAATCGGGTCCTCGCACACTAACCTTTATTTGGCGTGGCTCTGGCACTTTGCAATGAGCAAGTGTGTCATTGTGAGACTTTTCTGGAAAGCCTGATTGGCCACTCATTTGTTTCCGCTGCCACCTCCCCACCCCCCAGATGGCAATGGATGTTGCCATGACAACATAATGGGAAGCAATCACACCTATTGTGGGGCAGGGATGTTGACTTGCAGGAAAGAGCATGTGTGGGGCTGGAGAGAAGATGAGAGGAGCATAGACCTTCTTGTGCCCAAGAAGAAAGGAAATGAATTCAGAACTGGGGAGCCTCCCTTCTGAATTTTAAGTCCCCACCCGGTGCCTATGGAAACTTTATTTACACTCAGCAGGTCACATTATTCTCCTCCCGACACAGTCTTACCGAAATAAGGAAAGAAAGAAATAAGAGGGCACAGGATCAGGGCTTTTGACTCATTTTGAACCAAAACTTCACCTCAGAGATGAGAAAGTCCTTGTTATCCTAGTTTTGGGTTGTTTTTTTTTTTTCTCTCCCGTCTTCCCTCCTTCCTCTCCTTTTCTTCACTTGTACACAACAGCACAGCCTCTAAAAAGTTGGGGAAGGCAGTGGGTGCCATTTCCCTAGGATAACCTAGGAGAACTCTGGTTTATTTTTGAGGCCAAAAAAAAAGTGTTGAATTAAGTCAAAGAAAGCCTCAACCAAATCAATGGTCAGATTAGGAAGTCGCTGGACCAGGGGAACCTGGTGAAATTGGCTGGATGTTGGGAAGGCTGTGGAGGCGGGGAAGAGCCACACTGGGTGGGGAGGGAGCCCCACCTCGGAGCCAGAAGACCTGAGTTTCAGCTCTGCTATGACCACCAGGCTAAGAGTAAGCCTTCCAGTCAGACCCCAGGTTCTGTTCCTGGCCCTGGCACTTACTAGCTTACAAGTTTAAATTTGGGCAAGCTGGGGTGCCTGGGTGGCTCAGTTGGTTAAGTGTCCAACTTCAGCTCAGGTCATGATCTCACACTCCATGAGTTCGAGTCCTGCGTCGGGCTCTGTGCTGACAGCTCAGAGCCTGGAGCCTGTTTCAGATTCTGTGTCTCCTTCTCTCGCTGCCCCTCCCCTGCTCATGTTCTGTCTCTCTCTGTCTCAAAAATAAAAACATTAAAAATTTTTTTTAAATACATTTGGGCAAGCTACCTAATATTTATTTGCCTCAGTCTGGGCTGATGGAGGATTACATGTGCTAACTTGGAATATTCTCTAAGCATTAACTGTAATTTTTACTGGGCAACTTGAACTAGTTATTTGACCTCCTTGAGCCTTGATTTACTCACTAGTAAAATAGGAATTATCTGGGCCTCACAAACAAATATTTGTGAGGCTTAAAGGAGCGACCATTTAGGAGAGTGCCTAGGGGCTACTTTCCGGACATACAATAGATGCTAAATAAATGTCATTCAAATGTTAATCTATTATTCTAAGGTGAGAAGCGCTAGAATCACGACTGTCAGCCACCCATTCTGTGCCTTCTCACGCAAAATATACCTTTAAAATGCCTCTGACAGACAGCTCTTCATTTTCTCTTCCTCAACCGTCAGTTATTTGCAGAGCGCTGAACTTGAGTGGGTGCTGTGGAGAGCCCCAAAATGCAGAATTTCCTGCTTCCCAGTGCTTCTCAGGTGGCCAAGGGGAAAACACCAGTGCAGATAAAACAATGATGTCTGGGGGCACCTGGATGGCTCAGTCGGTTGGGCCTCCGACTGAAGTCACGATCTCGCGGTTTGAGAGTTCCAGCCCCACATCCGGCTCTTTGCTGACAGCTCGGAGCCTGGAACCTGTTTCGGATTCTGTGTCTCCCTCTCTCTCTGCCCCTCCCCGACTTGTGCCCTGTCTCTCAAAAATGAATCAATATAAAAAAAAAATTTTTTTAAATGACAATGACGTCTGCACTGTCAAGTACACATCTCCTGCACCCCAACTGTGCGAGGTCCATAGTAGGTGTTGTTCTACAAACATATGTTCAATAAGTGAATGAATGAATGAATGTCAAATAGAAAGACGAGGAAGCACTAAGACACGCTGGGGACATTTTAGAGGGGCTGAATCCATTGAGCTCTAGGACGGTTACAAAGGTAGGAAGGCAGCTGGCATGTGAGCAGGACTTTGAAGTGTAGAAAAAACACCTGTACTTGTTTGTCTTCATTCAGGACTCTTGTTTCCGAGCACTGAGTCCTCAGAGGGCAGGAACTCAAAGCTGTCCCTCCCAGTCCACTGGCCTGCCCTAAGCTCTGTTAGGTGCCACTTAGTCTTGCATATCTACAGTGTACATGCCTGTAGGAGGAATACAAAGGACACGTCTTAGTTATCTATTGCTGTGTAACAAAGTACCCCAATACTTAGCGACTTAAAACAAGAAACCTCTACTATCTCACAGATTGTGTGGGTCAAGAATCCGCGTATGCGTTAGTTGGGTGCCTCTGGCTCGAGGATTCTCATGTGGTTGCAGTCAAGCTATCAGTGGAGCTCAGTTATCTAAAGGCTTGACTGTCAAGGTCACTGGCCCATCTCAGTCCCTCACCACGTGGCCTGCCTCTTGACATGGCAGCTGGTTTCCCCCAGGCAATCGATCTAAGAGAGAAGGGGAGCCCAAGGCGGGCACCACAGTCTTGGTATCTTGGAAGTGAGACTCCTGTCACTTCTGCCTCATCCTATTAGTTAGCAGCAAGTCATTAAGTTGAGCCACAAACAAGTGTGAATGCCAGGAGGCAGGGATCATTAGGGGCCATTTGAAAGGCTGCCTACTGGAAGACACAGGCTGGTTTTTCTTCCAAGTCCCCCAGTCAGAAAAGAAAGCCACGGTGCACTAGACTAAGCGTCCTTTCCCCCGAGTTATTTCACACATGCATAAAGCAGACATCGCCTTCTAGGTCCCCTGAGGATGACATCTGGGACTTCCTGAGCGTGCCCCAGTGACGTGTCTGCTCCCTTGTGGAGATCAGTTCAGTTCCTCAACCTTATGGAGCACTTGTGGCCTTCGAAGTGTAGCGGATCACGAGGGCTGGATGAACACAGGGGAACAGGAATCCAGTGTGGGCAGGTGCAGAGCAGAGAGGGAATGAGGGCAGAGACGTCATCCCATAGAAGGAACTCTGAACCGATGCCAAAGGACCCGATGTTAGCCGGCAGTGGGGAGTGGCTGTTGCAATCAGCAGGGACAGTGAAAGCAGCATCCTGTGTGGGGACGACAGAGGCGTTGGGGCTGTAGGAGTGTGGGAGAGTCGGGAGCATGAAAAACTCTGGGGGCGCGGTCACACCTCACTTAAGGGAGGAGCAGATTCTCTAGTTTGTATCCACCTCAGGGCCTCGGTCAGACTGGACTCGGGGGTGGACGCTCTGTGCACAGGTTGAGCTGGAATAAGGAAGGCGTGAAGGGTCACGACCTCATCCCCCACTTCCAACAGTGAGGATTGAGGGGCTGTTTCTGAGCCTAGGGCGGGACAGAGAAGCAAGGTGCAGGGAGCGGTGTCCCGAGACAGAACCAGGTCAAGGCCAGGGCAACATTCAATATTCAAGGCGCTAGTTTGGTTTGGTGAGACACATTATTTAAGTAATGTGGTGATATGGGTGTGTCATAAGCCACGAGGAAATGACCAACGGCCAGGTAACTGATAGTGACACAGGGTCACGCAAGCTCAGAGAGGATGAAGCTTCTCTCTCCAGAGTGGTCTGGACAAGGTGGTATTTTAGATGGGCCTTCCAACCCCAGGCAGAATATTCGCTAGGCAGGATGTGCTGTGTCCCAGGCAGGGGAAGCAGCCCAAATGTTCAAATGTGTTCATAGTCACCCCAGAGGCCAGGGGTCAGGGGAACTTATAGGGTGGGGGCTCTGGACCCCGACATGCCCTTCAGAGCAAAGAGTTCTACCTGCTTTCCTAGCCTGGGAGCCCTTTCTTCAAATTTAGGAGTCTAGGAAAGGAAAAGTAGCTTCCTCCCTGTGCACCGTCCATTCGAGTGTGGGACTCCCATGGCTACTTCTGGGCTCACAGCCCCTGTGAACACAGAGCTTGGAAGTAAGAGAGCTCCGAAAGCGGGTCAGGACACTTGGATTCCCTCTGGCTCTCTAGTCAGCTGGTTGTGTGTCTGCTGACAACTCACTGCCCCTCCCAGAGCCACGGGGTCCTCCCCTGTAAAATGAAGAGGCCCAGAAAAGTGGTTCCCCACGCTGGATGCCGGTTAGAATGGTGCGAGGGGCTTTCAGAAGTGGGTGACGCCCCTTGAGAGAGGAGATGAGAGATGGGGTGAGGCCTAGGCATCGCTGTTCCTTGATACTGACCGACCAGGGGGTTCTGACATGCTGCCGGGCTGAGAACCACAGGAACCGCCGCCTCGCTGAGGTTCCTGAAGCATCGCCAGTTTCACGTGTGACTCCCAGAGGACTGCACACCATGGTCACCTGGGGACCAATAAACACTGCCTCTGGCTCCTGACATGGAATCAGCAGGTCAGAGTGAGACCCAGGAGTCTTCACTGAAGAATCTCCCCAGGAGTCTCAGACGTCACAGGTTCACAGTCTGGAGCTGGGGATCCATCAGGTGCCCTCATCCACCACCGTGGCTAGAAAACTTGTGTGTGCCCATTCTGTCACTTACTGGGTGTTCTTATGAAAGGCACTGAGCCTCTCCCTTCTCACATTCAATTGGAGTTCTAACCACTCCTCCCAGGTTTGTGACAATCAGCGTAGAGGCTGGTACAAATGGTATTTCCGTTTTTATTATTTTCCTGCTGCCAGAGTGTTCTGGGTATACGTTTCTACATTGGTACATCCTGCTTTGTGCCTCTGGGGGTACAGCGCCCAGCATCCGATGCTGTGTGGTCACAGAGGCTTAATCAAAGGGTGTGGATGGAGATAATGAAGACTGGGGCCTGCTCTGGAGCGTGCCTCAGAAATCCACTGAAAGAACAAGACCACGCAGTTTCTAAATCAGTCATTTGGGCTGGTTTAGCATGAAAGGCTCTGATGAGCCGGGACTGATTCATCCATTCTCGGTGTTCTGGGGAGGGCACATGGAAGAGGTCCCTGAGAATGCCGTGGACTTCCGGCATGAATAATGCCACCTGCCTCCCCCTTCATCGCCCACAGGGCTGCACGCTTTGCAGGTGGCTTGGACACAAAGCCGCCAGCCCGGAGCGGCCAGGGCAGAGGGACAAGCCCACGAGGGTGGGCTGAGTGTGCATCCCGAGTGTGTCTCCCCACAGCCAGGCCCCTGTCCTCTCCCCCACTAGATTGTGCGAGGTCACCATGGTGACTTCCTGTCCCCAGTATGTCAGGGCTCTATCAGAGCCGATCGGTGGCAGGTGCAGATAAGGGTCTCTAAGCAGGGGCGGCTGTCACGCCGGCTGCCGCCACCAAGCACAGCATTGATCTCGCCTGTGCCCGTGCCCAGAGGAGGAGGGAGGCTGGGGGAGGAGGGAGCCCTTTCTATATTTAGCTCCTGCACTGGTACATCCTAGTGGACAGCTTCGAAAGAGGCTGACTTCCAGCCCAGCATGGGAAGGTTTAACATGCCTCAGGTAGGCACACCGTACATGGGCCGTGTTTTGCCCATTGAGAAGGTTTTGAAAAAATAGGTAAAAAGGAAAGTAGGAGAGAAGAGAACAATGACGTCAAGCTGATCTATAGCAATAAGGGGAAACTGCCCCTACACAGCTCCTCTACCCACCCACCCCCAGCCCCGTCCCTGGACCTACTGGACAGTGGAGGGGGGCTGCCCCGGCAGGCACTGGAAAGGGCAACAGGGGCATCAGAGAACAGGATTCTCTGGATTGTTGAGCAGTTCGATCCTAGAGACCCCACCCAGAGCAGAAGCAGAGCCCAGGGGGAATAGAGTATTTTCCCCAGGGTCCTAGATAGGGACCCTTCTGAGGGGCCCCACATTTGGAAGGCGGCTCAAGAGGGACTTGGGTCACTGGAAATCCGGGTCAATGGACTGATGGCCTGGAGATTTGTTCTGAGTCTCCAGCCTCCCCCATGCAAAGCCCTCCAAAGAAACAAGAGAGAGAAGCGGCACAACAGGGGGCCAGAGGGCTGACAAATTGTTTATGTGCTTGAATTCACCAGGTAATTGCATATCCCTTGCTTTGCCTCTGCTGCCCAGGCCATGGCCTTTCCAGTGGCCCTGACTGAGCTCCTTCAGCCCCAGGTGTGGTAGCGAGGTCAACGCAGGAGAGACTGAAGCTCTGGCCTCCCCAAGGTTCCTGAGATCCCAGAAACACAGGCATGAACAAGAGACAGAGGACAGACACAGGGACGCTCATGCAAATAAGCATGATGTGAACTGGCAGAGGGGCCGTGAGAGGAGGAGTCAGTGGGTCTGGGGGACCATGACTAAAGGTGGGGGCCCGCCTGGCTCAGGCCTTGCACCCCTCCCTGGCCAGTCTGCGTGGGGAGTATCTAGCCGGCCTATTATTCTTCAGCAATGTCAGTGGTGCCGGGTAAGGCATTCAGTGCCATGTTCATTATCATTGCTCAAATTTTGCTCAAATATGGCAGTGGATGCAAATGACCCTGCTGCTTAATGAGCGAGTTAAAAGACAGATCAGAAATCAATGGTTTTTCTGCTGGAGGCTTTGCTCTGTAGCGTCACTCTGAGCCTTGGAAAGTAGTGGCCTTCAGAGGCCTGAACCGCAGCCGGCCGGGGCCGGGGTGGGGGCCACTGAATGGGTGCTATCTCCTGGGTTCTTGACTTTATGTGAGCTGGGACGTTTGGAGCATCTTCCCTCCCCTGCTACATTCATGTTGCATGATCCCCCCCTCCCTCCAGCCACCTGTTCAGCCTTTTCTGCCCTCTCACCTGGTGGTAATAAGTAGGCCCAAGGGAGACCATAGAAAACAGCCAGGTATTGGAACTGGCATTTCTCTTGTGTTCCCCCCTAGTGTGATGGTCACCAGGCTCTCAGAGACGGTGAGCTGGGCCGAGTGTATGTCACAGACCGGTGCCACAGCGAAAGAGTCCGACCTCGCTCTCTGGATAGCCCGGTCCTGCTCCAAAGCATATTGGGTCAAGAATTCATTCTGGGGGCGCCTGGGTAGCTCAGTTGGTTAAGCATCTGACTTTGGCTCAGGTCACGATCTCACAGTTCGTGGGTTCAAGCCCCCCGTTGGGCTCTGTGCTGACAGCTCAGAGCCTGGAGCCTGTTTCAGATTCTGTGTCTCCCTCTCTCTCTGCCCCTCCCCTGTTCACGCTCTGTCTCTGTCTCAAAAATAAATAAACATTAAAAAATAATTAAAAAAAAAAAAGAATTCATTCTGGCCATCAGGGGTCTGTTTCTGGAAGCCTGCAGCCTATGCTTACGTCTGTGCATAAGGATTCGTATGTATGTAATGTGTTTATCTATCTACATATGTAAATATGCATCTTTAAAAATATATATTTATACGGGGCTCCTGGGTGGCTCAGTCGGTTAAGCATCTGACTTCAGCTCAGGTCACCATCTCATGGTTTGTGAATTCGAGCCCCGCATCGGGCTCTGCTGACAGCTCAGAGGCTGGAGCCTGCTTCAGATTCTGCGTCTCCCTCTCTCTCCGCCCCTCCCTCTTTCTCTCTGTCTCTGTCTCACTCTCAAAAGTAAATAATAAACATTAAAAAAGTTTAAAAAGTATATATTTATAGCAAAGCACTACGCTACTCTTTAAAGTGTGTTGGAAATGCGCAGGCGAGTAAGTGAAGATGATCACATTATTTGTGGAGCACTAGTGGATTCCAGGCTTTGTTTTAGGTGCTTGGCAGCAGTGTATTTAACTTGTGCCTCACAACAACCTTGAGGTGTTAACCCCATTCTGCAGATGAGAAAACTAAATATTGGAGAGGTTACACTTGCCCAGGGGCATCACACTGGAAAGTGGCTGGCAAAGCTCCGACTTGAATCCAAAGGATCTCCTGACCCCAGTGCTCTGAACCACTAGCCGTGAATCACACGTGGCCCTTTTCTCAGGGACTTTGATGCTCAGTGAGCAGAGACAGCCACATTTACAAACTGCGATAATTGCAAAAGTGGTGAGGAGGCAGGGGTGGGAGTAGAGTCCGCTTGTCTCCGAACAAGAATGCTGTGCTAGGTCCAAGGTCCTGCCCAGGAGCTGTGGGCACGGTAAATGGAGTGGCCTGGGGTCCTCTGTTTCTGTAGGGCTCTGCCTTCACTCCATGGTCTCTCTGTTCCCTTCTAGCACTGATGCTAATGTGTTCTCATGGGGCACAGGGCTCCTGGGGACCTGGGGATAAGACCATAGTGGGACCAGCTGCTCTCAAGGACAGTCTGGTTCTCTTGCTTCCTGCAGAGTGAGGTCAGGCTGAGGCTTTGGGACCCTGGTCAAGAGGTGTTGCTGGGTCTTTATAAGCACATCTCCCAGGGAAGAGAAGGTATTCTTCCTTGCCCCGTCCCCAGGAAGTATTGGTAATGAGCCTCCCTGTCCCACACAGAGGTAGGGTGTTCAGTGCTCTGTTTTAGCATTTATTGTCCTGGCCCATTTTTATGAGATCTTATTCTCCAGCCTGAGAGCGGCTCTTCTAATTCACAGTGCTTATCTCCATATCCCTAGTGCCTAGCTAGGGGCCTGCCGTTGCACAGCAAGTGAGCTGTGATTATTTGCTGAAGACCTACATGAAAGTTTTCCACTAGCCTTTAGAATACAATCTGAGTGTTTGGCCCAGGCTGGGAGACATTTATGCTAATGAGTGTGGATTCCGCCTTCCCAAGGAGAAGGTAAATCCTTTAGGAGGGTAGCTTGACTTAATTCTTCTGTATCTTGCAAAGGAGCTCCCCCATTCTGTGCATAAAGATGTACTCAGTATAAACTTGTTAAAATAAATGGGATGGAATACAACATACCACCCTTTGGACTGCTTAGATTCTCTGGGCGTGTCACTCTGTAGCCTTAATTACCTGACTTTATATCAGCTCTGGGAACCAGTCTGACTGGAGGAGAAGAGGTTGCTTCCACATAATAACTAACAGTAATAACTGCCTTATATTGAATGCTGCATGTATGACATCGCTGTGATAAATGCTTTACTACCCTCATCTCATTGAATCCCGGTAACAATCTTGTATTCATTTATGCACCCGTCCAGCCTGCAGTTTCCAGCACTCACCGCTAGGGAGGCGCTGGTAGACACCGTCTGATTTTCCCCATTTTACAGAGGAGGAAATGGACTCGGGGACTCTGAATCTCAGTAACTTGCCTGTGGTCACAAAGCTCCTAGGTGGCAAGACGGGGTCTTCTTTTTTCTCGTCACCGGGTCAGGGAAATGGCATCCGCTCTGCCGGCTCACGTTTGTAGCTAGTTTGCAGAGTGGGGGTTCCTGCTGGGTTCCTGTAGAAACCACAGTACCTCATGCGCAGGGATGTTTGGCAGGTAAACATAGCTGGCCAGCAGCCCCTAAAGTCTTCTCTCGGGGGAGGGGGGATGAAGGTATTGGGGAAAAGCACCCGCACCTGTCTCTCAGACTCAGCATCGCCCAGGCTTCAAGGGGGAAATAAAGACCTCTTTCCTGCCAGAGGTGACGCAAGGCAGTGGTGCAGGGGATGAAAGGAGAGGCTTGAGTGAGGGTCCTGGGGAGAGACTGGAGGAGGCATGAGTGAGGTGACCAGCAGCCCTGCCGATGTCCCTGATTGTCCCCTGCTCTGGGCCATGTTGAACAGAGTCTCTGGGAGACTGTGCATGGATGTGGTGGTCCCCCAGGGACTCCCGCGGAGCCTGTGATGGAGTCCCAGACCACCCTTCTGAGCACGTCCCATACCCCCCATGTGGTCAGGTGGCTGGCATGGGCGTGTCCAGCAATTCCAGCCCTCCTTTGCCAGCACCCTACTCTCACACATGCGTATGTGTTCACACCCTACACTCACATGCACACGTGTGTGCTCACACACATCCTAAGAGGAAATTAAAAACAACCTTCCCAGCTCTATACAGGGAGTGGGATTTGATCTCCTGCTTTGATGGACTCACTGAGGTTGGGCGAGGAAGCAGGATGCTACAGCGATTGGGTCAGGGTGTGTGGTTGGCGAGGAACTCGGTAGACATTTCTGCAGACACATTGTTCCTCTCACCTGGAGCCAGAAGCAGAGGGCCCAGGGCCTCCTGTCCTCCCCGCACATGCCCCCCCGACCCCCGCCGCCCCGGGAGGGAAGCCGAGGCTAAAAGAGGAGAGGGGCTAACATATGCACAGGGCCTCCTGTGCTTCTGTGCCTTTGTGCTGTGCCTTACTTAGTCCTCACAAGAGCCAGCTGAAGGGCCAGTGTGAGCATCCCTGTTCTATAGATGAGGCAGTCAGGGCTCATGGCATTCTCGCTGGAATAGTGACACATTAGAGATTGGGCCAAAAGCAGGGAAGATGCTGAGCAAAGGTTTGAGAGTGACCCCGGCACAGGCAGATTAGCGGCGAGAAGCCCCTCGGGAGAAGTGTGGAGCCCTGAGCCCCTAATGCTGGGAGGCTGGAGCCAGGGAGAGAGCACGCCTACCACAGCCACTAGAGGGAAGGGACAGGATCGTGCCACCCCCCTGGATCTAGGGTGATAGCCAGTATCACTGATCACAGGGGAAGGAACAGTTGAGATGGCGCTGAACCCCTGGCAAATCTGGTCCTTAAGTAGAGGAGTCAGGGGATCACCATGTCGGGCTGGGTGCTGGCCCCACAGCTCCTGCCTGGGGAGGCCTTGGAGTATGTCCCCTACTCCCACCTCTGCTTCTGGCTATGACCTCAGCTTAGACCTCACTTCCTCTGGGGAGCTGTCCCAACCCCGACATGGTTTCTGCTCTTCCTATCCCCCAGACCCCTTCACCTAGGACTCTGAACTCCTGGAGGGCAAGACCCAGGCTTTGTTTATAGGTAAAGCCTCACACTCAGTAAATAACCAAGTGCCAAACACACACTTAGTGCCACTCTACTCAAGCGATTTCATTTCACTGAGCATTAACTGAAAGTCACCTTGTGCTAGACCCCAGAGACCCAGTGTTGAATAAACAGTCCTGGCCCTTAGGAGGCCCACAGTCTCGCAGGGTGGACGGTCACACACCCCCAGCCATAATCCCTTCCGGTCAATGTCAGGCCAGGATCATGATAATAGCTGCACGTTTCAAGCATTTCTGATGTGCCGGGCTCTGGAGGTGCTAGCCGTGAGTGGCAGAACGGCAGATGAAGGGGCAGTTTCCAGCACCCCTTCTCAGAGCCAGCAGCTGGGCTTTTCGGGATTAATTTTAATTTCCCGCTGCAGGGGCATAATCAAGGTGAAGATGGAGATAAAAATGAAAATGACTGGAGTCCTTCACTCTCTAAGTGCTCCACATGGATTAATTTATTTCTCCTCACAGTCCCTGTGGCCCCTATCTTACAGCTGAGAAAACGGAGCCATAGCAGAGAAATGACATGGCCAGGGCCACAGCTTACAGCGTGGGGCTGGGATCCAAAGCCAGCAGCCAGCCGGCTTCCTGAGCTCATCTCCCAAGGATGCCCAAGGGCTGACGAGGCTGCGTAGGGGGAGAGGGTATGTTTTGTGGAAGAAGGGCTGTGTTCGAAGATGGGGAGACCTCCAAGGCCCCAAAGCCTTTGGCGGTCTAAGGCAAGTTTGGAAATAAAAAGTGTTTTCTCCTTTACAACTGACCTGTGCCTATCCATCCTTCAGATTCCTTATGGAAATGAAGTACGAGGTGCAGTCATCTGTCTGAGACCTGGTTCTGGAGACCAGGACCGAATACCCTTTACACTGCTGTTCCCACCGCTGTTCCCTCCCCGTCCATCTAAACACCTAAGCCCACAGGCTGCACCGACACCCTCACCCTACCTCCCTTGCCCACATCCGGATGATCTAAGAGCCTCTTCCTGCACCCCAGGCACCCACACATGGGCCCATCTGCGTTCGCTTCATCTCAGTGCACACCCTTTAGACCCGTGTGCACAGCCCCACATGGTCCCACCTGTGCAGGCACACACACGTGCGGCTACACATTCTCCCACTCCTGTGCTCCCAGATTCCCCCCACATTCACGGGGATACACGCAAGCCCCCACCGCACAAAAAACCAGAGGCAAAGTCTGAAAGGACATGTGGACTGAGGTCCAGGCAGTTTTCTGGGGTGAGGAGACTAAGGAGAGAACAAACCCAGGACGGCAGAGAAGACCCCCTCCCCAACCTCTAGGCTCTGAGGACCACCAGAGGGCAGCAGCCAGGCCCCGAGGCTGGGGGCTTTGGTGCAGTGGAATTGTTTGATTGTCACAGTTGAGAAGCTGGCAACCCCAAGGAACCCCACAAACCCCGAGTGCCAGCAAGGATTTAAGAAAGCCCCAGAGTTACGTAGATGCAGTATGGCAATGATGGTCATGAGAGGCCTTGCTAACCTTGGCTGCATGCCAGAACCCTCTGTCCACTTAAGCTTGTGTAAATGCATTTAATCCCTATAACGACCCATGAGGGAGGTACTGATGGTAGTCCCACTTTAAAGAAGGTAAAACTGAGGCACAGAGAGATTAATTAAGTAGCTTGTCCGAGGTTTAACCGCTAACAAATGAAGGAGCCGGTATTTGAACCTAAGCCGTCTGAGAACCCATGCCGTTAAGCATTTGATGATACTGCTCACAAAGGGTGAGCTATCTCCCATTTTGGCATGACGCTTTAGAGTTTGCAAAGCATTTTAAACACACTTTATGGAGGTCAAATGGGCTAAAACCCGGTGGCCCCGGTGGTGGTTCTCATTCCTCCCGTTTCACAGGTAGAGAGATGCAGATCAAAAGTTTAAATATACTATATACCAGACAGCTGGTAACAAAATACACCTCACGCCCAGCTTTGTTGGGTCCGGACAGCATTGCACAGCTTCTGTGATGCCACGCCCAGTCACCTCCTCGTTCTGGGCCTCAGTTTCCTCATCTGTACCACAAGGAAGAACCATGCCTGCTCCCTCCTGGTTTCTAGGAATATGTAGCGTGGTAGTAAGTGTAAAATAGGAGGTAAAGCAGGTTGAGGTCTTCTGGGTAAAGAGCCAGGAAAAGGTCCCCTCCTAGTGCCTCTGTCTTTTGTTTTCACCACAAGTAACTTGGAAGGCAAGTGAGCTCTTGACCATCATGCTATGCAGAGAGGTGATGGACTGCATCATCCGAAATCTGACAGAGTTGGGTTCAAATTCTGCTCTGACACGTAGCAGCTACATTCTCGGGGAAGTCCCTTGACCTCTCTGAGCCTCTGTTTGCCCCGCCTCCACGGGCTGATACACCTGCCACCAGGGCCATTGTGAGGAGAAAGGAAGGGACGCGTGAGAAGCGTCTGGCCATTCCGCAGGGAGTATAAGCACCCACACTCTGGCTGGGAGTCACCGAAAATTATCCTCATTATTTTTATCTTTAGTCCTGGAAGTGCCCGTTTCTGAGGGGATGTCGCCACAGCTTCCTGAACTTCTTCCTCCTGGCATTGAACCAGGCTTTCTTCGAAGAAATGCTTTGCCACACTTGCTGTGGTCCCAGATGGGGGACTAGTCATATCCTTCCCCCCGGGGGTTCGAGCCTCCCCTCCCCTCAGACGGTCCTGCTGGGGGAGGCTGGCAGCCTTTCTTCCTAAGCTTCCTGCTCCCCACCCCCCTCGCTGGGCCCTGTGGAGAAGGGGTTACTCCGCAGCCCCCTGACTCATCCCTCCGCTGAATAATCCGAGAAGGTGACTGATTTAGGGAACATGCCAATCTGATATCAGGGCCTGATCACTGGAACGCAGCTCCCTGGGGAAGAGAAAATGAAAAAATATGACTAAACTATCCTCCCACACGGGCTGTCATTAAAACAGTGCTCGGTATGTCACAGATATTTTTGCTTCGTCTCCAAATAATTTGTTCTTCCAACTTACAAAAAATTTTTTTTAATTTAATTTTTATTACCCCTTCCTCCACCTCCCCGTTTGGTGTGCACTTTGCTCTGGGAGGCCAAGGGGAGGTGAATGCGTGTCCTCCCTGCCCTGGCCCTGAAACAAAAGGCAGATAAGCCCCCCCCCCCACCCCGCCCCACCCGCCCCACCAGGCTGGTCTATACAGCCAGGTCCCACAGCCAGGGCAGAATCCTCCCTCTCCCTCCCTCCTCTCCTTCCCCTTCCCCTCCTTCCTCCTCCCCCTTCTTCCTCTCCTTCCCCTTCCCCTTCTTCCTCTCCTTCCCCTTCCCCTTCTTCCACCTCCCCCTCCCTCTCCTTCCCTCCCCCTCCTTCCCTCTTCCTCTCCCTCCCCTTCTTCCAGACCTTCTGCTTGGCCACCTCCCATCTCTTTCCTCCTCTTCCTCCTTCTCTCCATCTCCCCCGCCCCCCATAACCACTCCGTCCCTCCTCCTGCTGCTGCTCTAACTCTGGCCCCTGCCCCAGGGGGTGGCTGGAGCATACCATGAACTGAGGTCTCCAAGACCCACCCTGGCCTGTGCAGGCCCCACTGCTGAGGCAGAGTCGCTTTGGGTAGTTGCTTGGGAGGAAGAAATCCTCAGAAAGGTGGGACACACACAGGTCCTGACCCCCGCCTACAGGTCCCGTAGCACAGTGGGAGAGCCTCCTTCTCCAGCCGTGAGGTACCCAGGTGACTCCAGGCCTGGAGAGGCTGGGGCAGCCTCCACGGACCCCAACTAGATGCTTCCTGCATTGCCAGCCACGCAGCCCCGTTTGATAGTGGTCACTCTGCCACCGTTAGCTCCTGGGGACAAAGTCAGTCAGTGTTTATTACATGCAGGTACGGGGGGTGGGGGTGGGGGGGGCACAAATAAGATGGAGTGTTCCTGCTTCTGCATTTGGGGGATGGGGGGGTGGGGGTGGGGGGACACAAACAAACATGTAAACAGACAAACACACAAATGACTAAGATAACTTCAGCCAAGCGCTATGAAGGAGATGCAAGAAGGGAGGGTAGGAGAGAAAGACAGCTTTAGGCAGGGTGCTGACAAAGGGCCTGGGTGACCCTGATGGAAGGAGTTCACTCTGCAAAGACGCAGGGGGAGAGCGTTCCAGGCAGAAAGAGAACACACGGAAAGAGTGTGCACATGACTTGACTCGTCTGAAGACAGGAGGGAGGCCATGAGGCTGGGGCCCCTGAATTACTGGGCAGTGAGGGGGCAGCCAGCAGCAGACCACCGGGCCCTCACTCCCTCACAGGCCAGGGGAAGATCTGGAAGATTTTAGGTACAGTGGAAAGCCACTGGAGGGTTTGAAGCAGCAGGTGATTTGATCTGGCTTGTGGTTTAAATCGCTAACTCTGGCTCACGGATGAAGGACAGGTTGTACGGAACAAGAGGGGCCAGAGAGCCCAGTGAGGAGGCTGATGGCAGAAGGAGCAAGGGGGTCTTAGATCTAGCTCTTCTGTGCTGCCCCCCAGCTGCAGAGTACCCACACCTACATGTCCGAAGCAGAGCTGTTGATTCAGCTGTTGATGTCCCTGAATCCCACGGAACCCGGAGGCAGTGGCCCCACCGTACATCCCTCTGTCCAGACCAAAGATTGAGGCATCACCGGAGACTGCTGTCTGCTTCTCGGCTCCAGAGCTGGCCGCACCTCCAAACACACCCGAGTCTGACCACTTCTCACCACGGCCCCTGGGCCTTGTGTCGAGGGAGGGGGAGGGGGGAGGCACGAGGGCTGGCTTGGCTCTTTGCCAGCTCTAGTCTAGTCTTCCCAGCACAAGGGACAGACCCCGTGGAGAGGCTAACCCAGGGTGGGGCACAGAGTAGGTCAGAGGAACACTTGCTGAGTGTTCAGCCGGTATTCCAGGAAGGATTTCGTGTGCATGGGAACTCCATAAGGACTTAGGGATTTTAAAATTACCCCCTCATCCCCCGCCCCACACATACACCTTATTCTCCAGCCTCACCGCCTTATAAACCGGTGGGTGGGAGGCTTTGTCACACCCGCAAGCCTTCCTACATGTCCCCCATCTCTCTGAACACCTCCTGACGGCCTTCTCCCCACAGTCCCTGGCAAACTCCTAGTCCTCCTCCAGGCACCAATGTGTCACCTTCTCTGCAAAGTGTCCCCAGGCGCCACCTCCCCTGCCCCAGCCTCCTGCCTAAGGGGAGTCCAGAGCTTCCTGCTCAGAGCTACCCTGTACTCATGTAGATGCCACAGCCTCGTCTCAATACGTGGTGATGATCGATCTGCCTGCCTGTCTCCCGTGCGGAACTGTGAGCCCCCAGAGGCCAGGGACCGTCTTCCACCATCTTCCGGTGCTCGGCCTGGAACAGCTACTCAACAAGCCTCTGTGGACCCAGAACCTTCCCTCTTGGTCACCAATTCAGCTAAAAGCCAAGCTCTCTGATCACATTTGCAAATCTAAGGCTGCTCACCATGTGGGATCAACCCTGAGCAAAACCCACCTCTTCCAGGAAGTCTTTGATTTGGAAGGATGCTTCGCTGTATCCTCCCAGCGCTTGGGCTCCCTGCTTCAGTTCCATGCCTCCTTAGAATGTGGCTTCCAGGAGGTCTTCCTGCCTGCTTCCCTTCTGTTCATTAGTGGATTCAGTAGATAGTTATTGTTCAGACTCAGCTGAAATGTCAGAGACTCCATCGCTGAATGCCAGTCCGGAGAGCCCCCAGCCACCTACCCATTGTCATTCTCTGCGTGGTACTATGGTAGCTTTGACTTACATGCTTGTTGATTTATTTATTGTATGATCTCCTCCAATATGATGCACGTTCTAGGAAGCAGGGCCTGGTCTGTCTCACTCATGGCTGCCTCCTGAGCGTCCAGAACAGTTCCTGCCAGGTGTTCAGCCCTCAGGAATCATTCTGTGAACAAACGATTCTTGAGCTCTCCCTATATATAAAGTGTTGCTACAGGCACCATGGCCCTTTCCCTCGGAAAGCATGCCATCTGCCTGAGGTCTCAAGGCTCACTGGCTTGGCTAACTGGCTGACGGATTGGGGCAATGCCCAATAAATGATACCCAGGTGCTGTTCGCGTCAAAGTGGAGGAGAGTCTGGGCGCCAGGGCGCCAGGGCAGGCTTGATGGAGGGCATGAGGACAGGGGCAAGCTCTGGACACTCGCTCTCACTGCCAGGCTTCTGCCTGTGTTGTTCCCCCGCCCGGAAGACCCTGGACTTCCATGTCACAGCTTGGGAATGGCCTTGCATGTCTTCACACACACACACACACACACACACACACACACACACTCAGAAAGTTGGCTAATTGGGTTCAAAGGTGGCATGCGATTCGTCTTCAGTTCCCCGGAACCTGACACTGTTCCTAGAACATAGTAGATGCCCAGAAAGTATGTGTAGAATACATGAAGGAGGGGGCTTCTTCCCTTCCCTGATGGGCAGGGACCTCCCTAAGTACGGGTACCAACATGTTTGTGTATCCAGCACATATTCATGGAGCGCTTGCCTTGTGCCAGGCACTGTTCTAGGCTCTGGAGTTACAACTGTAACCAGACAGACAACACTCCCTACATTCCAGAGGCTGACATACTAGTCGGGGGACAGCAAGAGAAGTAAGTAGAGTGCCACGTTAGATGGTGACCAATGTGATGGGGAGCAACAAAGCCGAGAGGCAGCCGGGCAGTGTCAGGAGTGCCGTGCTTACAAGGGTGGTCACGGGTGGTCCCCGAGAAGGGCTTGGTGATACCCTGGGGGAGGCGAGGGGACCAGACATCCCGTTATTTCTTCATTCTTGAAAGACCTTCTCCCTTTCCTTTCCCCACCACTTCCCTCTGTGCTTCTCTTCGCAGTAAAACTCCGTGAAGGAATGTTCTGCTTCTCCTCCTCCCATTCTCTTCCTTCTTGTCCTCTTTTCTTTCTAACTTGATGGCCATTTACTGTGTGGCCCATGTGCCTGGCACCTTACGAGTGCTCACTGATATAATCCTCCTAATGGTGGCCTCAGATTCAGAAACAGAAGCGTAGAGAGGTTAAAGAACTTGCCTAAAGTCACATAGCTGCTAAGAGGCAGAGCAGGACTTGAACCCTGGCCGGCTGGGTCCCAGACCTGTGCTCTCAGTCACTGTGCTACGTGGCCTCTCGGTGCCACACCCTCTAACGCCACCACTCTCCTGAAACTCGGATTGGATCGAGATCACCTGTGGCTCTGTGTTGCCAGATCCCACGATGGCCTCTCACTCATCCTCTCCCTGCCCTCAGGGCAGCACTTACCACGTTTGGTCACTCCCTCTTCCTGTACTTGCTTTCTTCCCCCCGGCTTCTGGGGCACCACACCTGCCTGATCTTGCCCCCTCACTTTCACTCCCTGTCTCACTCCTTTGCTGGCTTCTCTCCCCCGACCCTGGGGTGGGGTAGAACCTGGAGCTGGGTCCTTCATCGTTTTCTCCACCTGCATCCACTCCCTGCTCCTTCTGTCTGTTCTCCTGGTTCTCAGTGCCCTGCATGCCTACTCCTGTGTTTATAATTCCCGCACCGAGCTCTCCCCGACCGCAGACTCCTCCATCCATCTGAGCTCTTCCCTTTGCCGCTGCGATATCTCACAGACATCTCAGAGCCAACGTGTCCAAATGGAACTGGTTTCCCTGCCCCATCTTGCATGGCCCAAACCCACTCTGCCCATATTCCTTGTTGAGTGAAAGCACCTGCCTTTCAGGTACTCAAGCCCAAAGCCTTAGAGTTGTGTTGAACCCCTCTGCTTGTCTCCCGCCCCACATTCCATCTGTCAGAGACTCCTGCTGACTCTTCCTCCAGAGCACACGGCACCTGACCACCCTCACCGTCTCTACTCCTACCGTTGGTGTGAGCCACCCTCCTTCCTGCGTTCCTGCAGCGTCCTCCTGGTGGGGCCCCTACTTGCATCCTTGACCCCTTATCGACTCTCATCAGGGCAGCCAATGCACCCCTGTTGCACCTTGAATCACAGCATGGTTTCCTCCCCTGAGAACCCCGCTGATGGCTGTCCTTTCATCCAAAGGCAAAGCCAAAGTCTTTATGGTGCCCTCCATTCTGGCCCCCAGAGCCCCTCTGAATTCGTGGACCTCTCCCTCTTGGTGCTTCAACATTCCAGGAAAGCTCCCATCCCAGGACTTTGCCCTTGACTGTTCCCATGGCCTGAATGCTCACCCCACATGCCTCACGGCCAACTTCCCAGATGTCACCTTTGGGATAGAGGCTGCCCTGAGCTTCCAGGCTTCCTGCTCCCCCTCGCTCTGCTGTTTTGTCCTCCGTAGTACTTTCCACCTCCTAACATATGGTGTGGTTGACTTAGTTGAGTCAACCTCCCCTCATAGCATGTGAACCCCGCTGGGAACAACAATCTTTGTTGTGTGCAATGATATTCTAAGCATCTGAAAGACACCCCAACAGACCAGTGCTCTGCAAACGCCTCTGAGTGCCTATCTGAGTGAAGACATTCCAGGCAGGGGGACCAGTGGATGCTTGGGTTGACTGTGTCCTCCCTGCCTGCCTGAGCAGGGTCAGGTCCATCATTCTGTCCGTGGAGCAGACCTACTGGCAAGGCTGTGGCATCTACCCCCCCCCCACTTTGGGCGCACCTCTGTTCACATATGGGGTGACATTGGCGGCCTCGCCCAGGATGAGCAGTGGGGTGCTGAGCGAACCCCGGGACGGACTCCTTACTTTGAGGTAGACACGCTGCCCTGCTCTGAAGAGTGATACACCAACTTCTGTGTGCCTCTGCTTCCTTGGGAGACGTGGCCAGAGAAGAGCTGTGCGTCAGCAGTGAGTGACGGTCAGATGCATGGCGCTGGGCCATGAGGCAGCCTTCCACCCTGTGACCTGCTGTCCCCCCTCCCCGACCCCAGGGCTGTCTGCCTGCTGCCACTTCCTTCTCTTTTTTCTCCAAATGTGTGTTTGTCTCTTTCTGCTGCTGCTTCTCTGTTGTCCCTTCTCCCTGGTCCTGTCTCCCCCCCACCCCCCGCCCCGGCAGAGGCTTCTGTCTCTCTCTGTCTTTGGGTTTCTCTCTATCTGGGTCTCTGTGTCCCAGTCTCCGTTTTCTCCTCCATTCCACCTCTCCCTCCGAGTCCTCCCCTTTCCTGTAATTAGCACCTTCCTCCCGCTCTGGCTTCTCCTCTTGGCCTCTGGCCTTTGCGGGGGGCAAGGCTCTGTCCAGTGGAAACTCCTGTATCTCTTCCTTCTCAGCCCCTGGCAAAGGTTTCCATCCACGACGGTTCTGGTCAAGCATAGCCAGCGGTCAGTCCCAACCCTCCGAGTGCCTCTGTCCTCTCTAGAGCTCACTCTGCTGACACTCCGGTCCACCCACCCAGGGTGACCTTGTCCCAGCCCCACAGTGTTGGCCTGTCTGATGCCCCACGGCCTCGGCTGGGACCTGGGACTTTTCCACTTTCCCCAGGGCCCACCCTGTGCTAATTTTCTGAGGCTCGTGTGTAAACAAGCTCCCTGGGAAAGTTCTCTGTGGCTCCTTCCCACCGGGCCAGGACTTCCCATTCCTGGATGCTCCAAAGTGATTCCTTCTCATGTTAAGCCCAGCCTACCTTTCTCTTTTCCAGTCAGCGTGTCAGGCAACTTTTTAAAAGTGAGCACCAGCCTGTGCTTTATGTGCTTCGATTCAGCCAGTTTGAAATCTGGCGAACTTGCTGTCTCTTCCTTTTTCCCACCAGGGAATGTTCACCCCTGCTACTCCATGACAGAGGAGTCGTGGGGCACTTGAGGGGTCCTTTCCTTTTGGAGGTCTGTTTCACTTAGGAATATTGTTAAGGACTTGAAGGCAGCGAAACACGTCTGTCCTGGCTCCCAAATGAGACTGAGAAGAATTAGGAGGTTTTGGGGGTTTTTGTTTCTTCTTTCCTCTCTCCCCTCCCCCTCCTCTTTCTTCTCTAGTCTGACCACTGCTAAATGAGTGTCTATTTTTGTCATTCTCCCCTCTGTCTCTGGAGACATCTTTTCCATCCCTCCTCACCCCCACCTTCCAGAAGGGCATTTGCTGAAAGGTGGTCGCATACTAGAATGGGATCATGCCCATGAAGGAGCTTCGCGCGTTGGTAGGCAAAATAACCCAGGGTTTGTAAGTACCCTCGCAGCCTCCGTGGACAGACGGGGCAGCTCTCCAGTGCCAAGCAGTGTTTCTTACTGGCTCACCCCTCTCTGACTCCTAACTGGCACCACCCCCACCCAAAACCTCCAATTTTTAGCCTCAATAAATACTAATAGGAACCTGCCTGCCTCTCTCTCCGTGTGCCTTACTCCATCCCCTGGCCTTCTCACAGGCCCAGGGCTTCTCTTCTTAGAGGACTGCGGTGTGTTAGGCATGAACAGCCTCTCCTGCAGCTCCCGAGGGAGCTTCCTGAGAGCATTGTGGGCAGGTAGAGCTTACATCTCTCTTGAATGCTGGCTGCGACGGACAGCTCACTACCTCTTGGCAGCAGGCACGCTGGTCAAGTATACAGGCTGGGCTGCGTCACCTCAGACACATTTACTTAACCTCTCACAGTCTCCGTTCTCCCTTTTCTTAAAAAGACAATGAAAAAAAAAAAACCTTTTCGGGATGTTATGAAAAGCCGGGGAGATAATGCAGGGAAAGTGTCTATCATAGTGCCTGATGCTTTGTAAGCGCTCGGTGAGTGTTAGCTATTTTATTATTCTCTCACAAGGCAGCTTTGGCATGGTTCTGAGAGGAAATGGGCCTCCCGATAAACTAAAGAGGGCTTGCCTCTGCCGGAGCTATATATGCAAAGGGCCCCTGATCTCTCCCACATAGGACAACCCTTCAAATGTTTGAGGAAAGCTTTTGTGTCCCTTCTAAATCAGCTCTTCTCTCATTTAAGTCTCCCTGATTCCATCACCTACACCTCATACTTTTCACAATCTCCAGGCCCCTTGCCATCTAGGTCACCGTCCCTTGTACACACTTGTCAATGCGCTTCCAAAAAACACAGCCTACGAAAGTGAAGGTAGGGCTACGAATTTGGTCTGAGCTGCCCAGGGTACGAAGGGGACTGTTTTGCCCTTGACCTGGATGCCATAAACAGTCAAAGCCTTCATTAGTAGTGGATGTCGGGTGTCTGTTGGTTGGTTGACTTGGCGACCTGGGACCAACTAAAAACTCCTGACTTTTACACGAACCTCTCAAGTCTGTTCTCATCATACTTGCCGAGTGAATTTTTTGCACTAATGCAGGATGGATGTTGTGTCTGTCCAACTGCATTGTATTTATTTTGGCCCCTAGTGTAGGTTGAAACTCTGTCTCATATAATTTCATTATTACGTCCATGTTTAGAAATCAAATAATATAACAAAGTAAACTGTGAAGAGTCCCCCTGCCACCCCATCCGCCCAAGCCCCTCTCCGCCAAGATCTGTAGTGACCATGTGCCCGGCTTCCCAGGTACCCTCCTGGGGTTTCTTTACACAGGTACAAGCCAGTAGCAATATCGTTCCCCGTGTTTCACCTGCTTCTTACACAGACAGCATCCGGGGACACAGTGCCCTGAAGCTTTGCCTTTTTCACCTAACGATGTTAGAGACCCTTTTGAATCTTCTGTCTTTTATCTGACAGAGCTCCATATCCACCGGGCTGGTGACATTTGTACACAACATAAGTATGTCATCAATGTCCTTATCACTGTGGCCGATAGACACGTATGGAGACTGGAGGCCTGTCACTATGGACATACCCCAGGCTGATGCCCATTCAGTGATCAACACCGCTGTGCACAGTGTTCTACCAGTTTCTGTACAACTAACTGGGCTGATTCCCAGCCCCTTTTCCTTTTCTTCTCAGGGATAATGTGCAAGGGTATCAAATACCTCACCAGAGAAGCAGGTGCAACAGTGGTTCCGAGCCAGGGAAGATTTTCCTCTAGGGGACACTTGGCAATGTCTGGGGACATCCTTGGTTGTCACAACCGAGTGTGTGTGTTGGGGGTGGGGCTGCTGCTACTGGCATTGTGGGTAGAGGGTGCAGGGTGTGTACCTAAACAGCTCATAATGCCTAGGAAAGCAACCCCCCAGCCCCCACCCACACAAAGAATCAATGAGTCTAAATGTCAATAGTACCAAGGTTGAGAAACCTTGATCTAGAACCTTACCAAAATACAAACATTTTTAAACATGAATTTGGTGCTGCCTGGTCTTAATTAATCTGGTTGCTTCTTAACCACCACCATTTTTCAAAAGTCACATGAACATGCAATTCATTTTTGGCAAGAGAGAATCCTCTGATTGACTGGAAACTCACCTAGACTCTCTAGTCTCGTATAGGCAGTCCCCAGATTTGGGGACTAATCTCCTCCAGGGATGCCCTGCTCCATGGAGATACCACAACATGGGAATTTTCCCTCCAGAGTTTTCTCTCCTCCTTCCGGGACTGCTCACATTCCTGGTGATGACTTTGGCTCTGGCTTCTCAGCCTCCGGTGCCCCCTGCCCCAGGCAGGAATGGCACAGAACCTCTGGGAAGTCAGGAAGTTGTACAGAAATGTCAGTAACAAGGGGAAAAGCACGGGAGAATAGTTCTCTTTCCCTCACTTTGGGAGGCATCAGTGTCCTCAGACAAACCTCTTTAAAGCCTTGACAAATGTGGGGGGGGCACTCCCCGTACCTCTTTAGAAGTCTGTCTAAAGAGAATGGAGTTGAAGCTTTAAAGAAGGGACTATTGGTGTCAGCAGAGCCCAGAGCCCCGATTCCCCAAGAAGATCGTAGTGACCAGTGCTCCCAGCTAGGAATGGTCCATCTCTCTATTCGCTCAGTCCCGTTGTGTCCAAAATGGTGTTAGGGTCCTATTCATTCAGCGATAAATGAAGCGCGGACCCAGCTCTTGAGGAGCTTGAAAGAAGCAGCCTGTATAGTGGGAAGGCATGAACTTGGGACAGATCTTCATCCTAATGCCACAAAGATAGTGAGACCGTGTTGTTCACTGGATACAGGACCCAATGCCCGAAATGTCAGTCTCTCCCCTGTAAGAATGGAGATATAGCAATAGCTAGATCATGGGTGGGAGAATGAAATGCGAACAGGCCTGCGAAATGCCTTGTGCACAGAGCGAGCCATCAATATTGTAGTTATTATCCAGCACTCTAATATCCTAGTGCAGATTTTTGACACAGAATCTGATAAGCTCTAAATAAAGGCACACACAAAGGACCACGGACGCATAAAGGAAGAGTCACTGAAGCGGTCAAAGTGTGAAGAACATTGAACTTGGAATTGTTGGAAGACCTGGCTTTGGATCAAACCCTCCTCCATCACTCAGTAGCTGAGAGACAAGGGATAACTTTGTTTCGTTTCTCTAAGCTGCTGTTTTTCTACCTATGAAACCGAGATAGATGGTCCCACCTACATAGCAGTAAATAGTAAATAAGTCCGCAGTTATTTTGAGTCCCTGGTTGAGCTTCAGTCAGGGAGACTTCTTGAAGTAGGTGGCCTTTGAGCCAAGCCCTGAGGAGTGGGGAGGATGTCTTCAAGGGCAAAAAGGGACCAAGAAAACCTCTCAGAATAAGAGCTGAGCGAAGCAGGGAATCGTGAATGTCTGTGGAACTCTCCACGATTTAGGAACATAAGTTTTGGGTATCACACACATGTTGGTCATGTGGTGCCTACAAGCCTCAGTTTCTTTGTCTGCAAACGGACGATGTTGAGTATTCAGTGAAGAAATTTACGAGAGCCCTTAGCTCGGTGCCAGGCCTATGGGAAGTGCTCACTCGTCATCACTGTCAAACCTGTGGCTGGGGGCTTGCTCTTGGCACTGGAAGGCTCAAACCAAGGAGGAGGCCCCCGTTTGGGCACAGGAAGCCATTACTAGCCTTTGAGAAAAGTGACATGATCCAAACTGTTTTAGGTTAACTCGTGGTGAGTGTGGAGGGGAGGCTGGTGAGGCGTGAGACCAGTTGGCCTGGAAAACTGGAATGCAGTTGATTTCTTTGCTCTGGAGTCTGGGGCAAGCTGCAGAGACTCAGCAAGACCCCAGGCTCACAGCTGGGCTGGGCTGAGGTCCTGGTGGGGAGTTAGGAGTTCCGGCCCCTCCCTGTGGACTCTCTTCCACCACCCTCACCAGCTCCCTATGACAGCTGTGGCTCCCACTCCCAGTCCCTGTTTGGAGCAGTGATTAATACAGGTTTAAAATAATCTTTGTCTTCTCCCTTTGTCCGCCCCCAGCACAGCCGCTGCTCTCCTCCCATCCCCCCACCCCCTCGTTGGCCACACCTCAGGGCAGCTGGGACTTGGGGGCCAGACCTGGCTCACACACTGAGGCTCCTCCCCGCCACCCCAAACACTCTCCAGACCCCGAGCAGACACCAGACCTTCACTTCCAGGCCCCTTCTTGGCCCTGGACACATAGTGGTCTGTTCTGCGAGGGTTCTGGGCCCCGGGGCAGGGAGACCCTGACAGGAGATGATCTCTCCTTGCTAACGCTGACCTCCAGAAGCACAGGAACAGCGCCTACTGAGCATACGAACTGTGTGCAGTAGGCCCTGCTTCACTCCAATATGGAGTGCTAGTCAGTTCTCCCACACGTAAGGGGGGGCCCCCCAGGCCTCAGTTTCCCTGGTTTTTTTCCTTCCCAAAGGACATTTTTTCATTTCTTCGCTGGTGCTCGTAAGTGGAGGGCCTGGATAATGTCATCCCATTAAACCAAGGAGGAAAATCAAAGCTCAGAGAGGGTACATGGCTTCCCCAAAGGTAAGAGCCAGAAACAGAGTGTAGGGGACAGCCCCCCAAAGCAGCAGGAGCTCTCTAGCCTGGAGGGGCCACCACCTGCCTCTGTTCAAAGCTTCTGGGTCTCCATTCATATTTCTTCAGTACGCCAGGGCACCAGGCACCTCCCTTACTCTCCTCCTCTCCCTGGAGTAAAGTGTGTATAGTCTGAAAATGAGCAGACTAGCCCCTTCAGAGCCATGTGACTCAGGCTAACATGGTGCTTTTGTCTGGCTCCAGCCATGTATGTTTAGGTCCAGGGAAGGACATGTGCACATGGATAGGGCAAAACAACCAAGAGTGGGTCAAAATGGACGTTACTGACATATGAAGTCATGGGATATTATAGTTCAGAGGAATGCAAAGATATGCAGTGTACCTTCCGTATTTGACAAAGAGGGAAACTGAGGCCCAAAGCAGGGAAGGGGCACTCAGAGCCACACAGCTGCGGGATGATGGGCTCTCTGCCCTGCGTGCCTCAGAGGCTGCCCTGGACTGCCCCTATGTCACGTGCCATGTAGATGCTGCCGCCTTGGTTTCTCCCTCCTGGTGACCTTGGAGGTGACGTAGCATAAAGAGAATTTGTCGCCCACCCCCTCCCTCTGCCCCCACGGCCAGCACACCATAGCCAGAGTCAGAGGGAGTTAGGAAAGAAAGCAACATGTCAGGTGATGGGGGAAGCCCTCCCAGAGTTCAGCCTGAGAAATGGGACAGGAGAAGCTGCATGGGGGCAGCTGGTGGGGACTTGAGCCGGCGCAGCCTTGGGCAGGTGCTCACTTGAATGCCAGGCTGAACTGGGCATCTGAGAGCACAAAAGGCGCATTCTCTGCTCCGTCTGGTGAGAGAGAGCTGAGGAGCTCACGCCTGTGCCCAGACAGAGCTGACAAATGCCGAGTTAATCCCAGATCGCTTGCTTGGGATTACAAAAAAAAAAGATGGAGAGATGGGGTGGGGAAATGTGTCACTTTGGGTAGGAAAGGGAGACAGGAGCGTGTTTGATGGCCTGGATGGAGTCGGGCTAAATATTTAATGTTCTTGACAGAGACCTGGAGGGGGCCGTCCCTCTCTCTAAACAGTGACACACGAGGCTCCTGGGCTGGGAGACACAGCTGCTTCGAGCTGCCTTTTAGGGGAAAGGCAGGGAAGAAGGGCCCCGTTGGGAAATGCAGCCGAGGACCCAGGAGCAAACGGCGAGTGCAGCTGGAGGCTGGGGGCGCAGAGGGCCGGGGCCAACCAAGAGCTCCCTTTATTAAAAAAAAGTAATGGTTCATTCTTTACATTTGGAATAAAAACCCGTTGTAATTACCTAGCAGTGGGAAAGCAATTTCCGAGCAGCTTTATTGTTCTGCTCCCCAAGCAAATGTGCAACGGAACATCCACCCGAGGATAGCAGGAGCGAAGACACACGGCAGTAACTATGATATTTAAATGTTTCCACAGTAGAAATTTCAATAAGGTTTAAATGAGCCATAAGTTGATTTCTCTCTGGATTATTTTTTTCCTTCTCCTCCTTTATTACTTAAGACATTGTGCTCCTACTCCGTATTTATATGGCACTAGCAAAAACATCCCAGCAGGAAACTTCAAAATGTTAAGTTACCATCCTGAGTGCCTCTCTCCTAATCCATGCTCTTAATCCAGAGGAGATGGGCACCTTCCGTCCAGTAGAGACATCAGCTGGATGAGCCTGAAGCCATGGGGTGTCACCTTAGAGCCCAGAGATGCCCTAGGTATATTCCGCCCAGGCTGGCTGAACTCTGCTCAGAGCCCCCGTTCTCAGTTGTACCTCCCGTTGTAGAAGTGGCCAGTATATAACCCAGTGAGAGTAAAGAACCTTCCATAACTCAATTTATAAGTTCTTGATGATCAAGGCCATGTCTCAAGTATCCCGCTGCTGAGGGTGCGTTGGGCTGAGATCCTAGCGATGGGTAACGCCTGAAATCAGAATGTTTGCCATCACCCTGTATTTTCGACATATGTAAATTCCTTGAATACCAGGCAAGTTCTAGGCTTAGAGGGGGGATACGAAGAAGGGCAAACTGTTCCACCAACCTATAAATACGTAACAATGGCGAAAATGTGCTACTATAGGACAGCCATTTTGCTAAGTTTTATATGTATATACACATATGTATATATGAGCATATATATATATATACACATATATATAAGAGAGCATATATATATGTGTGTATATAACTTTATTTACATATTTATTACTTCATTTAATCCTTATGACAACCTTAAGAGTGGTTACCACTATAATCATCCCATTTTTCAGATGAGGAAGCTGAGGTACAAGGAGCTTAAGTAACTTGCCCAAGTTCTCCTAGGCGGTCAGAGTCTGCCCTGGGATTGACCCAGACAGTTGAGCTCTGGCACAGTGCTGACCCGCACTGCCACACTGCCTCTCCAGCCCACCCCTGGATTCACCTACTCCAGTGTGCATGGCAGAAACATTGACTTGCCTTAGAATGAAAGTGTTTGAAATCTTCTGGATGAGCCAACTCTGGAAGAAATGAGTGGGCAGTCTTGTGATACCTTCCTCTGAGACTCTGAGGGGCTACAGGGACCACGTATCTGGATGAAGGCCCCTCCTCTTGGAGGCACGAAACTGGCAAAGACAGCCCCCTTGAATACAGCCATTGTCTTCTCCAGACATTGCTTCTGGACACGCAAGCAAGCTTCTCCCTGCAAGGCTGAAGCATGTTCAGACTTTCACACCATATGGTTCTTTTCAGCCCTTGCAGCACATACAGAGCTGGAAAAGAAGGAAGACCTCTGAGCATGGGCTTTAATTTCAAGCTTTGAAAACCAGGCCATATCTAGGAATATTTGGCCAGAAAAGTGCCTTCATGCTGAGTTTTCTGCTCCAGGCTGCATTTCAGGGGCTGCTGGAATAATCCCTGGAAGCTGAGAGGCAAGAATGTAAATGCATTGACTCGGAACCTTCCCCTGCGCTCAGAAACCCAACCCACCAAGCTCCAAGCCAGGTCCCCACCAATGAATATTTATGGTTCTTGGATTACTGAGGGTTCTCCAGAGAAACAGAACCAGTATAAGAGGGTTCTCTTATAAGGAGTTGGCTCATACAGTTATAGAGGCTGAGAAGTCCCAAGATCTGCAGTCATCAAGCTGGAGGCCAGAAGATCTGGTGTGTAGTTCCAGCATGAGTCTGAAGGCCTGAGGACCAGGTGAGTTGACCGTGTGAGTTCCAGAAAAGCCGATGATTCAGCTCAAGTCTGAAGGCCTGAAAACACCCTGGTCCCAGTTCAAACCATCAGGCAGAAGAAGTTTTCCTATAATTTGTAGGAGGGTCAGCCCTTTTTTTTCTATTCAGGTCTTCAACTGATTGGATAAGAGCCAGTCACATTGGTGGGTGGGGCGGGGGCAAACTGCTTTACTCAGTCTACCACTCAGATGTTACTCTCATCCCAAAATAATACCCAGAATACTGTTGGACCAAATGTCTGGTCACCTCATGTCCCAGTCAAGTTGACGTGTAGAATTAGCCATCACAGTGACCCTGCCCGGTTGCAGCCAGTCCCTCATTCTCCACGCCTTTCCCTCCAACTGATGCTCTGGGAGGCAGGAATGTGGGCATCCCATCGGCTCCTCTAACGAGGCTGTCCTTTCTGCTGGCTTTCTACCTCTGTTGTCTTCGGCAGCCAGCTGTGCAGCTTAAAACACAAGCCTATGACTGTGGGAGTGCCTCTGTCCACTTCTTATCCCCTCCTTTTCCTCCCCAGACCCCACACTACTAGGAACAATGGGGCAAAGTCACCAAGGATGCGGAGAAGGGTACACACATGGGTCCTGCCTTGTCAGAGCCTTGGGCCTCAGCCTTGCACACCCCGGACGGGAGGATGCTGGAGTGGAAGCAGAGTCCCCAAGTCTCCCCTTCGTTCAACATCTGAGCTTGTGCTGACTAGAAGCCCCGTGTCTTATTAGGCATAATAAGGACATATTGTGGCTGGCAGGAGGGAAGCTCATTTCACACTCTGGGAAACGGGACTCAGCAAAGAGACAGAAAGAGGTTTCACATACATGCTTCTCTGCCTGCTAGTCTGAAAGTTGGCGGTGGCAACAAGCCAGAGCAGATAAGGACAAACTTCTCTTTCCAGTAACCAGTGGATAGCAGTGAGGTTCATCTGGGTGCTTCTGTTGCAGGCACGCCTCCTCCTGCATCTACCAGCTGTGTGACCTTGGGCAAGT
The DNA here is from genome assembly GCF_027475565.1 of Acinonyx jubatus. Lineage (NCBI taxonomy): Eukaryota > Metazoa > Chordata > Mammalia > Carnivora > Felidae > Acinonyx > Acinonyx jubatus. The sequence continues at coordinate 93,990,868 of NC_069381.1, read as the reverse complement.
CGTTTAACCTTGCCGTGCCTTTGTTTCCTCATTTGGAAAAAAAAATGAGAATAACAATACCACTTACTCCATAGCATTGTTTTTGTGAGGACTAGATGAATTTGTATACTTTTAGTTTTTAGTTTTATTTATTTATTTTGAGAGAGAGCAAGAGCAAGAGTGGGGGAGGAGGAGGGGCAGAGAGAGACTGAGAGAGAAAGAGAGGGAGAGAGAGAATCCCAAGTAGGCTCTGCACTGCTGACACAGAGCCCGACATGGGGCTCAATCCCACGAACTGTGGGACCATGACTTGAGCCAAAACAAAGAGTCAGACACTTAACCAACAGTGTTACCCAGGCACCCCCCCTTTTTTTTAAGGTTTATATATTTATTTTGAAAGAGAATGAGAGCGTGAGTGGGGGAGGGGCAGAGAGAGAGAGAGAGAGAGAGAGAGAGAGAGAGAGGAATTTGTATACATTTAAATGGCTGTTAAAAATGCCCAACACACAGGAAAAAATGCCCAGCATGTAGTAAGTTCTCCCCAAAATGTTAGCAGTTATTAATATCTATCAGCCTCCTTTTGCTTCCTCGGGTTTGGAAATTGGGTTTTCTGCTAGTGGAATATACACAGCAAATTTAAAGTCCTAGGTGGCCCCACCCCCAGCCGAATGATATGTACTCTGGGGAAATAACTTACTCAAGAGGAAGGTCAATGATTCTTCTCCTCTGCCCTCACTATGTGTCATGAGGCTGAAGGTCAACAGCCGAGGGGCTTGGTGGGTCTGGGAAGAATATGCAACATCCTCCATTATTACACCGCTCTGGCATGGGCAATTGACCAATGGCTCTGGATCCTCGATATAGGATAGAACCATATCTGTTAACCCCTGATCCCCCACTCCCTCCACTGCACAGTCTTCCTTGGGCCTTCCTCACTCCCTCTGATCACCTCGGAAGTGAAGGATCTACGCCTTTCCTGCAGGCAACTCAAAGTGTGTTCTCCCTCCCTCCCCAACCCCAGGTCTCAGGTGTGTGCGCACAGAGAGGCACACAAGAAACAAAGGTGTTGGGGACACTGGTTTGATGGAGCTTCAAGTATTTGGGGATACAGGCAAATTTAAGACATCCTCAGTTTCTGTTACCTGCGGTCAACAGCGGTCCAGAAGCACATGAGCCTCCTTCTGACATATCATCAGAAGGTCGACAGTAGCCTAATCCTGCATCACAAGGCCTGCATGATTCCCTCACCTCTCCTCACGTAGGCATTTTACCATCTCACGTCATCACAAGAAGAAGGGGGAGTACGGGACAAAAAGACACTTTGGGAGAGAGACCACATTCTTATAATTTATAGTATATTGTTATAATTGTTCTATTTCCAGTTATTGTTGTTAATCTCTTACTATGCCTCACTTGTAAGTTAAACTTTATTAAACAAAGACAACTTGTAGGCCTGGCACAGTGCCCAGCAGTTTTTTAATGCATTCAAATGGGTGAGGGAATGAACGAATGATGGCTCTCTGAGACAGGATCCCCATCAGTTCATGTAGACGCGGGGCCTTCCTACCAGAGACATAAGATGGTGAGGATCCCCGAGGGACCTGGCTCCACGTGCTGGGTCAGGACCAGGGACTGAGTTTCACCAACTTTATCTCTTCCCTCGCTTCTGGGCAAGAAACCCAGGTCCACACCTTCCTTCCTCTTTCTATAAATTTCCCTCTGCTCTTCTTCCTCCCCCTTTCTTGCCCTGTCTGCTTTGGGAAGTGCATGGTCAAAAGAGGAAGAACAAAAATCTCTCTTTCCCGACTCTGAAGTTGTCTGAAAATAGTAACTAATCCCCAAATCACTCTTCCTTGGCCTCAGAGTAAGTCCCTTGAGTGTTTGAGAGCAGAGTGAACCTGCCTGGTTTTGTTTAACGTGGGCTGGAGTTAAGATCCACTCACAGCTCCTGGGGTAACCCCCAACTGAAGCCAGGGCCGGCGGCCTGAACATAGAGGTGACAGATAGTGTGGGGTTGCATCATAGCAATTAAAATGGTCTAGAGAGGGCTTAGGAGGTGGATTAGCTACGCACTGGGCCAAGTCCATAGCAGCCACCTAGCAGCACAGGAAAACTCACAAGCACTATACAAAATGCACAGTTTGATTGCTCCGGGCCTCTGCCCACTCATGGGGTTTGTCCTGAATCAATTCCAGGTAGTGGCCCCTGGGATTATAGAATGTCCCAACTGAAAAGGATCATTTCACAGGTGTGGAAACTGAGGCCCAGACAGGTGAAAGGACTTATCCCAGGGCATAGCACAAGTCAGTAGCCGGGCTCCAGGCAATGAGTCACTCAGAAACGTCAGCTTCGTGGTCTATCCCGTGGGCTAGCGACTTGGCCTAAGGAAGACACGCATTTGGGGGCCCGTTTCCCCACCAGCTAAGTAGTGAACTTCCTTGGTGTGTGTGTGTGTTTTCGATCTTTACTGCCGTGTCTGGTGCCTACCTTTGAACAGAGAAGGCAAACGGCAGGCAAGCTCGCTGGCCCTGTTTTTCTGCTCTCTCCATGAACATCCATCAGCCACAGTTTCATGTTGAATGGGGCTGCGAGGAACTTCAAGGCTGAGATTATTACATTTTGTACATTACACTTCTGCCAGAGAGCTAAAAATACCCTCCTGGTGGTTGCTAAGTGCAGGTCTAATGGTTTTCCTTAGAGGGAAGAATGGGATTCTAGTTTCTGTGAATCTGGAGGCTCCGTGTCCAGGGAAATGCAGATATGGAAATTGTTGGAGCTGGTTGTAGAGTATCCCTGGAGGAGGGGACTCTAGGGACAGGCCCAGGACTCGCTTCTCCTGAGCACCAGGGAAGATCTCCGGGGACCGGTGCTCACAGAGGTCGTGGATCCCTGAAAGGAATACAGGAGGGGCTGTAGCTTCCATGGAGAATTCTCCCTGAGCTGCAGATCCCCTCCTCCTGGATTCTGGCTTTCTGAATTGTCATGCTTGGAAATATCACTCTTATTTGTGCACAACGGCCAGCCCCCAAAGTGGCACCTACAGTGTAGAGATTGATTTAGGGAAATCGAGCAGGATCTTAGCAACAGCTTACCTGCCTTCCTGGAGACCTGGTAATGGGCCTAGGGTAGCTCTCACTTGATAAATGAATACCAGACTTCCCAAGCACACAGCCACCCAACACCGCCTGCCTCCTCTTGCCTGGCACAGAGCTCCTTCAGAATACAGACAAAACATTTGATTTCTTTTTTAACCAGTACATCAGAACTCCCAAATCCAATGAGGATTTAGGATTTGGATTGAGCTCCCCTGAGAAGTCCTCTTGGGGAATCCACACATGGTAGCCATTACTGTCTCCTAGAACCCGCTTCCAGGCCCTTCCTTTGGAAGCCTGTCCCAGGTCACGGCAGCCCTCATTACCCCCACCCCCACCCCAACCCCCGCCAGAACCGGCCCGTCTTCTCAGGACACTTGATTCCTTCTCCAAAGGCTGTTGTCATGGTACCATCCTCCTGATTCTCTTGGACGTTCACATTTACATGGAGTTGCCCTTCCTGGCACAGGCTGATGAGTGGCCCTGGGAGGTGGGAGTTGTTTGGGTGGCAAAGGAAGCTGGCTTGGAGCAAGGCGTTTGAAGCAATGTTTCAGCAGCTCACAAAGGAGAGGCCCTGGGGGCTAGTTAGATGTCATCCTGCCCATGTGGCTGTCAGTGGATGCCAGGCAGAGAGCTGTGTGCTCAGAAGAAGAAAAGGTACATGTGTCATTGTGGGGGGGGGGGGGATTGGTTTTCTCTTGCTCATTTCGTTCAGGGGAGCACGGATGAGCTCACCCTTTGCTTAGGCAATGCTCATAAACGCAAAGTTCATCTTAAACTACTTTCCTGGAAAAAAATGAAAAGAAAGAAGTGGGAAAACAATTCTTTATGAGTAAGAACTACAAGGTTTCACTTGACTCTCTACACTTGGCTCTGAAATGCTTTCTGCTCTCACTTAAAATCAATCCTGCCTTCCCAAGGTGGATATCTGCCCCCGTGCCAGAAGACAGGTACTTGGAAAAAAGACCGAGAAGCTCCAAAGGCAATCCCCCCACCCGCCCCTCACAAAAAGAACTTCCAGAAGTGTCTTAAGCAAAGCAGCAGCAGCTTAGGCCCAAGGTGAATATTTTGAAAGAACAACACCCTTGAATATGTGCATGTTCTCAGGTGTTTGTTAAAACACCCTCCTGGCTGAAAGCTCCTTCACTCTGACAGGGCGAGCAGTGGGGTGATTAATTCAAAGCGGTGGGTGACCAAAAAGCTCACTGTTGTTTGACTGCAAATGTACGGTAGGAAACGTAGATATTATACATATCTTATAGCATGCTTGCTTTCCTAATTATGTTTTGCTTCAACCAGTATGGAAATGAGCTGGCCGGCTATGAGTGCACACCAATTAATGGCTGGGTCAGGCTGCTTGGAAGCTTTGTAGGTATGTAGAGCAATGAGGGAAATCTCACAGGATTTAACATTTTCTACAGACAGCTCACCCAGTGTGTAATCCACCTGGGTATAATCGAGTGCTGGCTGCAATCAGATTCATTAGCAGCCCAAGAATTAAACCTACCCCCTCATCTCCACCCTCGTCCAGTCTTCCATTCTTCCCTGCCTGTGCCAGATAGTTCACGAATCTTGAGGACCAGAGGCTGCCAAGCAGGCAGCTTTGCCTCTGTGGGCAAGGGGGCTAATCTATATTCGCATATTAACCATACTTCCCAGTGAATTTCAATAACGTGGAAATGGGCATTTAGCAGCTGGGAAAGAGAAGGCATGTTAAGTGCTCAAAACAAGTCTATAATAAGCATCTGCTTAAAAGAGACCCTCTCCAGCCAGATGCCCTGGGCCTGATCGGGGCTCCGGCTGGGGCTACATCTGCACAGTAAAATACACTTAGTCTGTCTTCCCAGGTGGAGCGAGCAGCATTTCTTTCCCGGTGGAATGGATCTGACCCAAACAAGCAGGCTCCTATTCATAAAGTAAAATTTCCAAGCCAGACTTAATTCTGCCCACAGTCCCCTGCCCCCAAGTGGGGCTACTCGTTTAAGACTCTTTCCTTCGGAAGTCTTCACACAGTAATTCCTGCCACCTGTCACACCACACGCGTCTTGTGCCGCATGCCACACTGTTACATGCCCGCTTTATATGCGGCTAGGCACGCGGCCCTGAAGAGAGCGTGTGTCACCTCTGCCCCGGCCAGATGTGTTTCCTCGAGGCAGCGTCTATTCTTGCCTATGTGCCCTCATCCTTTGCACTCCCACCACCCCCTGCCCCGACACACACACATCCCAGAAGAGGGCACGGACATTTCAAGGGAAGGAAGGAAGGAGGGAAGGAAGGAAGGAAGGAAGGAAGGAAGGAAGGGAAAGAAAGAAAGAAAGAAAGAAAGAAAAGAAAGAAAGAAAGAAAGAAAGAAAGAAGGAAGGAAGGAAGGAAGGGAAAGAAAGAAAGAAAGAAAGAAAGAAAGAAAGAAAGAAAGAAGGAAGGAAAGAAGGAAGGAAGGAAGGAAGGAAGGAAGGAAGGAAGGAAGGAAAGAAAGAAAGAAAGAAAGAAAGAAAGAAGGAAGGAAAGAAGGAAGGAAGGAACGAAGGAAGGAAGGAAGGAAGGAAGGAAGGAAAGAAGGAAGGAAGGAAGGAAGGAAGGAAGGAAGGAAGGAAGGAAGGAAGGAAGGAAAGAAAGAAAGAAAGAAAGAAGGAAGGAAGGAAGGAAGGAAGGAAGGAAAGAAAGAAAGAAAGAAAGAAAGAAAGAAAGAAAGAAAGAAAGAAAAGAAAGAAAAAGAAAGAAAAGAACAGCACTCCCACAGCCCCGTGTTTCTATCCGTGACTTTATGAAAGAGTCTGCACACCAGCATTTCCCAGACTGTGCCTTGTAGAACGCTGTTCCATACGACGGTAATGGTAGGAAGGTTTGCAGGTCCAATAAATTTAGAAAACATTGATTTAACAAAATTAAACAAGTTTCTTCAGTGCAGGGCTCCTGAGTCCTTAATATACTCATCTGCATTCCTAAAAGGGGAAATGCCAAATTTACTTAACCTCAGAGCCCTTTTCTGTGCCCTTCTCGCGGGACTAGGGTTCTGCTGAACACGCGTTGGAAATCCAGACTTTCCCTTTCTTCCTATTCTCCTCATTGCCCTGCGTCCCTTATCTGTAAGATGGCAATAATACTGGTACCCTCCTCATGGAGTCATTGTGGAGATTGAACTAGTACACGGAAAGTGTCTGGAAAGTGCCTGGCCTAATAGTAAGCATCAAAGACACGGTTTTATTATTTTTATGGTTATCTTTATTATTATTATTTCTGGCTCTTTCTTCATCACTCCCCCGACCATGCCTTCTTGACAGTCACGGGCCACTTCCCAGCCCCCAGATCTGGCCGCCTTCTCTTGCTTCTCTCCCCTTGGCCTCTGGGGGCAGCATTTGATACCCAGTCTCCTAGTCCCTCACACTTCACCCTCCCTTCCTAGGTTTCTCCTACTCCTCCCTGCTCTTGTCCTCCAGCTCTTGTTGCTCCCAAAGGCCATTGGTCCTTTGCTTCCTCCTTTCCTCCACTTTATAAACTGAGGTTTCACTCAAGAATCGCTCTTTGGCTTTTTCTTGCTGTTCCTCTATACTCTTTAGGAAATCCCATCCCATTTCAGAGCTTCATCTGTTAACCTTGGTGAAGGCAGATGGTACCCAAATGGGTTGCCCAACCCCAGCTTCTCTCCTGAGCCCCATGCTGTCCTTCTTTCCAGCCTTAATTCCCGCCAGCCCCTCCAACTTGGTGTGTCCAGAGCCGAACTCACAGCCGGACCCCTTTCACTTTGCCCTTTCTTTCATGCTGAATGCTGCTACCTACAGAGCAAAGTTGAGACTCAAGTCCATTTACAATATTGTTTCGGCTGTCTTTCTGGTCTTACCACCATGATTGCTCTTCACAAAGCCTCCACTGCATCCCACTGAATTTCTCAATCCGCCTCACATAGGCCCCTTCACTTCCCCCTCCCCGCATCTCAGTTTCTACTTCCTTCATGAAGTCACAGTGGCTCTTGCTACAGGTTACCTTGTTCTCTTCTGCTCTCCCCCTACTGGAGGTTGTATTTCTTCAGGACAGGATCCATGCCTGATTCATCTCTGTGTCCCATCCCCCATACTTTGCACAGGATAGTAGCTCAATAGATATTTGTTAAATGAATGCATAACTTGATGGATGGATGATTGCATGGATGAATGGATAAGTGGTTTGGTGGAGGCCCCCTCTTTCCTCTTTTTGTGTTTTTTTTTCCTTTCACTAAGTGCAATCCCGGGGGCCATCTTAGACAAGAGACCCTGTAGCACCATACTCATTGGCTTACGCGGCTGTCATCCCTGATCTTGGAGTTGACGCTCCTTCTCCCCTGATCAAAGCTCTCTTAACAAGGCAACCAGCTGAAAACTCTCCAAGCTGTGCCCCCGCGACCTGCCGCCCTCAAATGCCTGATGCTCTTGTCTTCAAAATGGTACTGACACCAGCCAGCCCTCTAATTAAGGCCATGAGCCTTTATTATCCCTAGTAATTTCCTTTAGTGTCAAAGTGACCATCTGTCCTCTTAATTTGGGTTCAGCCTGACTCTGCGGCAGAGTGACTTAGGGCCCAGCATCGGAACAAGGGGAGTCAAAATTAGACTGGTGTCTCTCAGTGTCCACCATGCCCAGGGCCCCTCAACCAGGATTCCCATAGCTGAAAATCTTCACAGTGATGCCTGTGCCCACGGTCTGCTAGAAAATTGCGTTTATTTGTGAGATGTGAATTTAGTGTCTGGAGGCAAAAATTAAATAATAAAAGTGACTTCTGTGATCTTGCCTGTTGGAGTTTGAAATCCTCGTAAAAGATAACAAGACACTAGTAGTTAAGAGAACATTTTCTGGAAGCAAGCTGCAGGACCCATGTATGATAGTGTGCAGGGTCCCATCAGGAAAAAAGAGGCCACCCAGAGGACATTCAATAGAGGGAGTTGGTTGCACACCTGTTCAAGAGCCAGAGGAGCAAGAGAAACATTGGAGTAACCCAGAGATCATAAATGCAGGATAGCTATAGCCCCTGGGACTTGGAGGGAAGAGTTCCAGAACCTGGAGCTCCAAGGAGCTGGTACTCAGACCTCTGAGGAGAGGGGGCCACCTGTCTGCCACTGGTCCTCCAGGGTACAGAGAGGCTAGTTCTGAGATGCCCAGAGGAGTTAGTAGCTGGAGCCAAGAACCACTGTTAGAGGTGCACTGGCAGAAACAGGAAAGATGGGGAAAGAAGCCTCCTCCTCCCTTCCTCCTGCTTTCCAGTCTCCTTTTAATGCCTGTTATCAGCAAAGCCTGAAGAAGGCCAATTATCAAAGGGAAGCCATGGATCCAGCTTAGAGTAGAGAACAGGAAATGGATGGTGCAACCACGGCGGATAAGTCACTGGCACAACTATTGGCAAGCTCTGTAACCTTGGGCAAGTGGCTTGTCTTCTCTGTGCTTTCGTCTTCTCATCTTTAAAATGGTGGTAACCATCATACCTGCTTCATAAGGTCTTTGTGACATTTAACTGAGCTAACACTCAGAAAACTCTTAGAGCAGTGCTTGGGACATGGCAAGCGCTCGACAAATTTTACCTATTATGATTCTGCCTACATGTGTCTCAGTTAATTTCTTTGTTTCCCATCCAGTGATATGTATAATGCAGCTTTCCTCGATATTGATTTTATATATGCACTTTATTTCGGTGCTTGACTCTGTGTGTGTGTGCGCATGTGTGTGTGCGCGCGCGCGCGCGCGTGTGTGTGTGTGTGTGTGTGTCTCATTCTTTGGAGATGCAGTTTCACCCACATACACAAAATCTAGACTTTATCAGATGGGAATTCCAAACCTAGAGCTACCACTTCCTGGCTACATGTTAATCCCTGTGAGTTCCAATGTCCTCATCTGCAAAAAAACAAGCTAGCACTGCCTCCTTGCAGTATCATTAAATGAGATGATTCACATGAAACTGCCTGCCACAGGGTCTAGAACCCAGTGGGTGCTCGCTGGCTTGGTTTCATTCCTCCCTCCCTGACCGAGCACAATGGACCATGCTTGGCTTGGAGACTTGAGCTCCAAGCTCCCTACTTGCTGTCCATGTCACCCAATGCCACATGCAAATGGGCACTCCCAGGATCATGGTGCACATTGTGGACAGGGGTGAGAGAGATCTAGGAGCAGTCCAGGACAAGATTTAAGCTCCGGTCCCATCTGTGCCTCTTGACCACTCAGTGATCTTTGTTCACTTTCAGCATTAGCTTCTATTTCTGTTTTCAGTCTGTAAACAGGGACTACAATATCCCTGAAGGAATACGTGGGCTGGTGTGTGTAATGTGGCCACAGCCACAACCCACTCATCCTGTAGTGACACTGGGAGTAGAACTGGGTGAGGAGATACAATGACAAAAGGAGAGAGCCCAGGCTCTCCCTCTAGGGAGGAAGCCCTCACCTAGAACTCCTAGGGGCCTGGAGGACGGGCTGGGGGCTCTAAGAGCTGTGTTTCTGTTGGATAATTCTAACAGCTTGTATTTCTGTGTCTGAGGAGCTCACTTTAAAGAGTCTGCAGTCTATGAATGTTAAGCAGGCTTTTCAAGAGGAAATATTATAACAAGGAAAAGAAAAGAGGGAAAGATATGTTCTGATATTAGCCTGGCGCTGCTGATGTCTGCTGTGAGAGGGCCCATGGATAGAATGGGTGGCTTATGGAAGGGGGCCAGCCTGAAGCTTTAGAGACAAGGCATCTCAGGTTCAAATCCTGACTCCCTACTTAATATTTGTATGACTCTAGGATAAAACCATCTAAATTCCCTGGCCTCAGTCTTCTCAACTATAAAATGGAAATGATACCTCAAAGGGGTATTGCAGAGTTTGAATAAAATAACGTACATAATGTACTTTAGCAGACTGGCATATAGTGAGTACTCAGTAAATGGTAGCTATTGTTATAGTCAGCCACTTAGAATAATAATAGTGACCACTTAGAGAGAGTTTCATGTGCCAGGCACTCTGCTAAGTGCTTTGCAGGCCTTATTTCATTGATATCTTATAACAGCCCAGTGAGCTAGATGCTAGAATTATCCCTGTTTTGACTGATGAGACGCCCTGGCTTACAGCAATGAGCAGCTTCCTCAAGGTCACAGAGCTTGTGTATGTGGGTGCTGGAATTGGAACCAAGGTCCGACACCACGGCCTGTGCTCTTCCCCACCAAAACAGTGTCGTACACGATGCTAGGATTTTCACTGTGCTCAGAGGGGTTTTCTTCAGAGTTCCTTACAAAACATCCAAAGTTCTCCAATATGCTTTTATCAAGGTGCCTGCAATGCTTTCCCCAGAAAATCTATTCTTTGAGTTTTTAAAGCTTTTCACTCACAGAACTGCATGTTACCCCAGGAGAGGGGGAATTCATCTCAAAACACTAACACACTAGCAAGATCCACTTTCTAATACAATGCTTTTGAGAGCACGGACCCCATCCTTCCTGTACCACTGCATGGAAACGGTGGGAGACGTGTTCCCATGGGGGAAAAGCCGTGCTCACAGAGGACCCCGAGGCAGACTTCCCTTCCAATTTTGCAGTCTCGCCCAGTTATGGCGCAGGATCGGGATGTTCTGCATATTCAGATAATATCCAAACCATGTTGATCTTCGAAATCTATCCAAGAGAGTTTTCCATTTTTAGTAAATCCTAATGTAAGCCCTCTAGCTCCTAAAAGGGCTATATTTAGTTCTAGTCGGAGCAACAGACGTACTGAACACCTACCTGATGCCAGACTCTGGACCAAGCTATCTAACATGACTTAACTCACTAGATTTTCTAGTTGGAGCTGTGCCTAGAGGATGAAGGGCAAGAGATTGCATGATGGGATGGTTGAAAGTAGCCATCAGCTGGGCTCAGCATTGTACTGGGCACATTTACTTGTATCAACATTAGCAACTGTGACTATCCCCTTTCTCCAGAGGAAGGAACAGGGGCCCAGAGCACAGAGAAGTTAGGTAACTTACCCAAGGCCATACAGGTGAGTAACTGGCAAAGCTAGGTCTTTAAAGCAATAAAATTTTATTTTTTAAAATAAGTACACATAGGAATCTTTCCATGACGTGCATTTGAAAGATCACAGTGCCCTTCAAAGGGCTTCCTTGGGAGGCTGCATACTTAATTCAATGGTGCTGGCGTTGTTGATTGGTTGCAGAATGCCTTTCTGGAAATGACCATTAGAGCCGACTTAGGAATTAAATAGGAAAGTCAGCCTTAATACATTAGAGTCACACCTTGATTTTGACCCAAAATAGCACTGCTCAGCTTCCCAGCTACACTGTGTGTGTGTGTGTGTGTGTGTGTGTGTGTGTGTGTGTTAGGAAACAAACAAAATCAGAGAAACAGCACAGAAAAATAAAATGGTATTGTCTCAATTTTGCTGTGAAGTTAGAACTGCTCTTAAAAATGTTTATTAGAGTTTTAAAAATAAAAATAAAATGGTTAAAAATATCTTACTTCAAAAATAACTTGTACCCTCAAAAGGAAGAATTTTTGCAATCAAAAACATATAAATAAGTGTTTTAAAGACACTTAAAAAAAAAAAAAGAGTCCAAAACTGCTTTGAATAAGCAACATAACAGCAACATAACTGGATTGGCTTAGAAACTGCTAGAATCTCTCTTATGAAAGATTCTTTTTCAGATCTCCTTTCTATGATATTTTAAAGATACTCATTTACAGAAACACCTAAATTCCTCCGGACCCTGTCCCTGTTAGCACAGACATGCAGTATCCTAGTAGACACATCCCTAACGAAATCCACGCTGGCTCACTCTCTGTGTAGCCCTGACTCCTTTGGTCATCATTTAAATGTAACCAGAGACAAGTTCTCTCCCCTCCTTTCTTGTGCTTTTTTTTTTAAAGGTTCTTGTAACAAAGTAAGATAGTTTCAGTCAGTATCCGCTGGTTTGGTTTGAGTCACCGAAGGCAAGACATTGGCAGTTCTTTTAATTATTGTGTTAGGAAGTTATTATATGCTTAAATGAGATAATATGTGTGAAAGCAAGTGACAGAGGATCTGGCATACAGTGGGAACTCAGCAACTGTGATAAGGAACCTGGTGACTAGAACAACTTAAAGGCATAGCAAGTTTCACTCCATAGGGCCTTGCAGTTCAGCACCATGGCCAGGGACACTTTAAACCGAGGAGGAATTGTTGCATTTAGGCTGTCCCTGATACGCCACAACCAGCACCCTGTATCTGTTTTCTATTTCTCCTATTTCTTGTCTCCTATCTTCTGTTTCCACCATCCCTTATCTGTCTGCAATTTCACATTGCGCTTCTTTTGTATGTGAGCATTCTCGCTGACCATATTTGTCTCCTATGTCTTTCTCTGCCTTTCCCTCCCTTCCCTTTCCCGCTTCCTCCCCATATACACTGACAAACACACAGGCAAATGTGCACACTATCCTATTACTCCTTGGAAAATCCTTGCCCTTCCTCCCTTCTTTGAGGTCAGAGCCGAGGACTGCAGTGAGTCATTTGGAGGGCACAGTCTGGGGACCTTGCTGAGTCAGGAGTTCCATCTGAGACACCCTCGGTGGCACCCTCGGGCTGTCTCCACCCCGTGGTGTGGAGGTAAACGCAGCAGCCACCAGGGGATGATTGGGGTCTGGAGGGAACAGGGAGAGTTAGACAATTATTTTCAGGCAACTTGAAAGGAAGACTGTGTATAAGAAAACCCTCCATTGTTCATCTTTATTTAGCCCTTAAAAGGTCAGATAACTGTGTCCTAGAGTGACCATCAGAATTTATACTTTACTGAAACATGAAATAAGTGAAAAAGAAATGAAAAAAAAAAAAAAAGAAAGGAAGGAAGGTGGTTCACTCCCAACTTGTGTTCTTAAGAAAGGAGGATTCCTACCCATGGTTTCCCTTACTCCAAGATCCTTTCCCAGGGTAGAAGGCAGAGCTACCCCAAGACAGAAGTCTTAGGGGTACACTGCACTCTTCCCCCAAAGTTGGTTATCTAGGTCCGATGCGTGTACTGTTCCTCAGCTCTGATCACTGAGTGCCACATGGGATTGACAAGAGGATATGTATCCTCCTCTTCTCTCTAGTCCTCACCATCCAGATACCCATATGCCCCACCATATCTGACCCCACACCAGCCATTCTCAGCATATCCAAACTGGAACTTGTTCCAGAAAATCCTGCTCCTCCCCTTCCATCCCCATCAGTCAAGGTTTCATCTCATCACCCAAGGCCCCAAGTCACCCTAGACTCCTCTCTTTTCTCCCCTCCCACCCCTAATTCCAGTCGTCAAGTCCAACCAAGCCTACCTCCCCAATAGTTCTCAAGTAAGTGTCCTCCTACCCATCCCCACTGTCACTTTTTAGTTAAACTCCTCATCGTTTCTCTCCTGGATTATTTCAGTTGTCTTTCAGATGGCTGTCTTTCTGCTTCCTACCTCATTCACCTTCCAGTCCAATTTCCATTTTTTTTTTATTTCTAATACACAGTTTGATTCTGTTGCTGCCCTGCTTAAAACCCTTTAAATGTCTCCCCATTGCATGTAGAATCAAGTTCAAGCTCTTCGTCATGCCCCACTAAGGCCTCCCTGAGCCCCCTGTGACCTGCCTCTCCAACCTCACTGCCCACTACTTGCCCTCACAGCCCTCCAGAACCAATGAATGGCTGTTCTCAAAGCACAATGGCATTTAATGCCTCCATCAGTTTGCATATGATGTTACTTCTCCTTGGAATGCCCTTCCCCCTTTTCTTCCCAGCATGCTCCTGTTCATCCTTCAAGACTCAGCTTGAGTGCCTCCTCCTTGGTGAAGACTTCCTGCTTCCCCAAATTTGCCTTTGTAGTCCCACCTTAATGACTGATTTAAATTCTCACCTCCTCCCTCTAGACCAGGAGCTGGTTTTATCTATCTCTGTTTTCCAAATACAAGATAGTCAGTGTCCGACCCATAATTGGTAAAAAGAGAGAGAGAGAGAGAGAGAGAGATTTGATGAAAGAATGAACTTGTAATTAAGCAGACCTTGAACATGTCACATAACCTTTCTGGGACTTAATTTTGTCTATAAAATGAGGATAGTGATGCCTACCTTGCAAAGCTTTGTGGATTTTATGGAATAAAATATGCAAGACACCTAGCCCTTCCCAGCCCATTATAGCACCTCAATACATGTAATTTCCATATCCTTTCTCTTCTTTTTCCCTTTGCTATAGTTCTAACCAAAATAGTCAAAGGCAGGACACCTGGGTGGCTCAGGTAGTTGAGCGTCCGACTCTTGGTTTCAGCTTAGGTCATGATCCCAGGGTCGTGGGATCCAGCCTCATGTCAGGCTCTGTGCTAAGTGTGAAGCCTGCTTAAGATTCTCTCCCTCTCCCTCTGCCCCTCTACCCCACTTGTGCTCTCTCTCTCTCTTTCTTAAAAAAAAAAAAGGTAAAAGCAAAAGAGAAATCTCAAAGGCCCAATGCCGATGTGCCTGGATGGGGAGATTCATCTCCTGCCCCATCTGACAGGAACAGTGTCCTCATACCTTCACTTCACAAGCCCAGGTAGACGCTGGTCAGTATTTAGTGAGGGTTAACTAAGGTCTGGCAACTGTTACATGTGAGGACTGACTGTGACTCAGGCATTCTTCCAAGTGCTTTACCTGTAATGACTCATTCAGCTTCACAGTGGCTCTGTGAGGATGCACTGTTATTGTCCCCATTTTATAGATGAAGAAGGTGAGACAGTGAGATGGAGGTCATCCAGCTAGTAAACTATAGTAAAGCAAGGACTGAACCCAAGTATTTGGACTTCAGAGAGTGTTTTCTGAACTCCAGCACAGTCCTGTCCAACACTGATTAAGGATGTTGTGAGAGATAATAGCCCCAGATCCATGAAAGAGCAGCTCCCTTGGTTTCTGAGACTTGGATACAACTTGCAGGTGCACCATGTGAGAATTTAGGGTAAGCTCCAATGGCCCCATTTCTGTGTTTACAGTTTCTTATTGTAGAAATTGTCATTTATCGTTATTAATTGGTAAATCTTGTTAAGAACATGGAGGCTCTCCAAATTCTCAAAGGTTAGGGGCGCTAGCCTTCAGCATTCAGTTCATGGGCTAGTCACCTGTTTTTTCTAAATAAAGTTTTATTGGAACGTGGCTACTCTCATTCATTTATGCATTGTATGTGGCTACCTCTGCACCACAGTGGCAGAGCTGAATGGTTGTGACAGAGGCCTCATTGCCTGCAAGACCAAAATATTTACTATCTGGCCCTTTATAGAAAAAGTTTGTTAATAGTACTTTCAACCACCACCCACTTGTCAAAGCAGGCTGGGACAATCCCATGGGTGCCAGACACCTGGGCAAAGCCTCCAGGGACTGCTCCCTTTCCCAGCCAGTGCAGGGCTCTGTGCAGGTGACAAGGAAATGCATCATCTCCTTTGGGGATTCTGTGCAGCCCAGGGTGGGACAGGCGGTGTGGTTCCTAAGGTGCTAGCTCCGTGGATGATCTTCGGGTTTGCTTCCTTTGCTGGTTTGGGGGTCGCTGGCATGACTTGAGCCACAGGAGCCTGAATAAAGTGGCGGCGCAGTGCAGTCAAGACAAATCTCCTGACCCCGTGGAGGCTGCCGGAGGCGGGCAGCTGATGGATGGCAGAGGGAGAAATTCTCAGTTGCCGTCTAATCTGTGCCTGGGAAATAAATTGCTCTTGTCACTGGTGTCTGCCCCAGCCCTGCAGGTCCCTCTTCCCTGCAGAGGCCTCCCTGCACCCCACCCTTCCTCTGGCAGCCTGGAAATGCTGCCTCAGGAGGTGGGGAAGGAGAGGACAGGGGAGGAACAGGAGGAACGACACGTTCTGTCCCGTCCCCAGTAGCCCTGGGGATCAGTGAGCCGCCTGCTGCCTACAAGAGCTGTCCTGCTCTGGGCCTGCTGCAAGACTTAGGGCCTTAGTCTTCTTATCTGTAAAATGAGAAAGCTTTCAAAATGATCTCAGGACCTTTTTTATCCCACGTTCCTGAGACTGCTGAGGGAGGGAAAACCAGAGTCTGGAAGGATCCCCAAATCTGATCATCAAGGGCCTCCATGTACGGAAATCTCTGAGCCTAGAGTTAGATCACATCTTCATTGGAACCCTGGTGTAGACTCAGGTTGGTTGGGGTTTGTCCAGAGACTCTCAGCAGAGCCTCCCTTAGGAAATGCTGCTTTCTCTTTTTAAAGGAAGTTTTTCTGGGGTGCCTGGGTGGCTCAGTCAGTTAAGTGTCTGACTCTTGGTTTCAGCTCAGGTCATGATCTTGTGGTTCATGGGTTCTAGCCCTGCATTGGGCTCTGTGTTGACAGTGCAAAGACCGCTTAGGATTCTCTCTCTCCCTGTCTCTCTGCCCCTCTCCCATTCATGTACATGCTCTCTGTCACTCTTTCTCTGTCTCTTTCAAAAATAAACTTAAAAAAAATAAAGTTTTCTCCCCAAAATTATTATCTGTGTCTTTGTGTCATCTATCTTTCTCCCCTGCCCCCTCTCATTCTCTCTCTCCCCTTCTTCCCCCACTTTTGCCCCTCAGCTTTCCAAAAGACACCCTCAACTAGCCACCATCTAAGAGCTGGTGGGTTTATCATGTGCAGCCCTTTGGAAATAGGACATGGTGAGACAGGCTTTGCCGGACAGCTCCTGCTTGAGAGAGGATTCCCTTTGAGAACAAAAGAGAAATTCCCTTACTGGGACCTAAACTGTCACAGAGATGACCTATCAATAATCAAGACGGGGGGGGGGGGGGGCCTGGGTGGCTCAGTCGGTTAAGTGTCCGACTTCGGCTCAGGTCATGATCTCACAGCTTGTGAGTTCGAGCCCCGTGTCAGGCTCTGTGCTGACAGCTCAGAGCCTGGAGCCTGCTTCAGATTCTGTGTCTTCCTCTCTCTCTGCCCCTAATCCATTCGCATTCTGTCTCTGTCTCTCTCAAAAATAAATAAACATTAAAAAAAAAATTTTTTTTTTAAATAATCAAGACAGGGACAGACACTGGCTGAGATCTGGGCCCAAAGCTTTCTCTGGATGGATGGAAGGGCCTGTGTCAGCTGGCAGCCGACATCCAGTCAATCCAGGAAGGCCTGATGGAGGAAGTAGTGTTTTAGAGCTACCTGAATGAGGAAGGACAGCTCGTTTGTTGTAGGGCAAGGACAGAGAAGGGGTCACCTCCCTGCTGAGGCAGACATAATCACAGGCTCATCCTAGGAACTAAACTGGATCTGTCACTACGATTTCACAGCTGCACTCAAGGATGGGTATGGCTGGAGGGAGCTTGGGAGCGTGGGTCATCCATTAGCAGCGCGGATAGGGCTAAATCCCGAGCAGGGAGTGGGGGCGGGAAGGCCAAAAAGCCATAGCTAGGTTCCAGATTCCTCCCCCCACTCCCTGAATGCCTCTCCCACAAGGGGCTGGGTGCACCATGTTGCTGTTTATATCCCAGCTAGAGCTGTCCATCATCTTCATTAGACACCTAACCAGTGTTAATCAAGCACCTAAGCCTTTAGAAGCAAGTCAAACGGACTGGGAGACAAATCCCAGCTCCAACATTTATTAGTTGTGTGGCCTTGCTTAAGCTGCTTCTTTCCTCAGAGCTGCCATTTCTTCATCTATTACATAGAACTCACAATAGCTACTTCTGAAGGCTTTGTGCGGCTTAAATGAGGCAATGTTTGCAAATTATCTTTCAGAGCATGGACACTAAGGACCCGCTCAATACATTTATTTATTCACAAAATATTTTTCAGCGCTCCCCATATTCCCGGCACCGTCCAGATAACTACTGTTGGTGGTACCCAAGATGTGAAACCAGGGTCAGCTCCTGCCGCAGCTACAGCAGGACAGCACAAGTGACGCCTCCTCAGGACTGTCCTGATTGTCCTGGCGGGGAGGAGCAGAGATTTCCTCCCCAAAGCAGGGGCTGGGGGTGGGGAAAGGCTCTCCCACACTTCCTGCCACCCTGGTGTCATAGGGCGAGGGAGTTGGGAGCTCCAAACTCTCATTTCATTAAACGGTACCTGCTGTCGTGAGGAATAAATGCCTTCATGCATGTAAAGTGCTGAGGACGGCTGGCACATGATAAAGACTGGATGCCTATTCATTTTTACTGTTTCAGGAGGGTCCAGCTTTAGAACCAAAGGGCTCTGAGGTGGGGGAACCCCGTGGCTCTCCATTTCCACTTAGGAGTAACGCCATAGCATGCAGGTGGGGTCGGTGGAAAGAACTTCCCAACTGGACCCTGTGAATTCTCTATTCTCTGGCTTCTGGAAAGCACTGTCTAGCCTCAAACAATACCTGGAGGTAAAGGAAGGCAAATATTTCCAAGCAAAATCCTGGCACAGCTTCCCTTGCCGGGTGGGACCCAACGTCCTTCTGGGTCTCCACAGAGGCTCCAGCTGGGCTCAGAGAGAAAATAAACTCCAAACTTGCAGGGCCTCATGGGGTCCTCCCATCTGTCCACTTCTTTCCTGTCAGCACCAGTCCCAAGTCTTCCCCTGGCACCCCGAGGTCTTTGCTTATCTTAGATGAGGTGACACTGAGGCTCGGGAGCCCCCAGAGAGCTTCTCACAAGGTGGTGGGGGCAGGCTGTGCACGGGAGGGCCTTGGGAGGAGAGGGGCTTCCAAAGATGAGCACTGCAGCTGCCACCCTAATGTCTCTCAGCAGAAGCCTAAAGCCAAGAAGCATTTTTAAACAGGGGGCAGACCTGATCAGTTTGTTTTTTTGGAAGGTCACTCTGGCTGCTGTGGAGAAGGCACTAGACCTGAGCAGGAAGGAGGAAGGGAGGCCAGTGAGAGGGCTGTTGTGTTGGTGGTCACATTTGGGCAAAGATCTGAATGAAGTTAGCTAAGTGTTTGGGCCATGCAGAGGGAGGGATGGGAGTGCAAAGTCCCTGAGGCAGGAGTGTGCCCAGTTTGATGAAAGACCAGCCAGGGAGTCTGTGTGTCTGGAGCAGAAACTAGCCAAGAGAAGGGAGCAGACATTGAGGTTAGAGAGGCAATGGGGAACAGGATTAAAGGGGGCCTTGTAATACAGTGACCAACCATCACCATCTGCAGAGGACTGAGGGGTCTCCTCGAATGTGGGACTCTAGGTGCTAAAACCAACACAACCAACCCATCCATCAGGCACAGTAAACACAGTGCCTAGGACCTACAATACTTATGAACGTGTTCTAATTCTAACTTTTTTTTATCAGAATAAAGAAATGAATATGACAATAACGAATCTACAATAATAAATTCAGCCTGGATTACATTTGTCCTTATACCAATGCAGTTGTAAAGTATTATTTTTCATGGAGGAAGAAGGGCTCACATGAGGAATATGGCAGCCAGTGTGTGACCTTGAGCAAGTCATGTAACTTCTGAGCATCCATCAGTTTCTTATCTCCAAAAGGGGGTTACCAAAAGCTATCATTATTGTAAGAAGCAAAAGATTTTTTTAATAACCCAAACAAAAGTGTGTGGTGCATAGTAGATGCTCATAAATATGAATTGAACCTTCCAAAGTTCCTGTATGATTCATTCACTCATTATACATCCAGTGAGCAAACAGTTTAGTACCCTTCCTTTGTGATACTTGTCTTCTAATGGGAGACACAGACAGCAACGAAATGAAAATCATACATTGTGGGGATGAATATGTGCTATTAAGAAAAATCGTGTGGGGCGCCTGGGTGGCTCAGTCCATTGAGTAGTAGAGTCACCAACTTTGGCTCAGGTCATGATCTCACAGTTTGTGAGTTTGAGCCCTGCATCAGGAACTCAAAAACAAATAAATACTAGGAAGGAAGGAAGGAAGGAAGGAAGGAAGGAAGGAAGGAAGGAAGGAAGGAAGGAAGAAAGAAAGAAAATCGTGTAAGAAGATAGTCACAGAGGGGGTTTGGGGACAGGTGGCCACAGAAAGCCTCCCCTATAGGGGAGCAGGTGAGCTCCCCTATAGTTATAGTTGGGAGGCCCTTCCACTGAGAACAGGGGCATGCCTGGGAATGCTGTGGGCACCGGCAATGGGGCAGAGCAGAGAAGGCAGCTGGAATGCGGCCAAGCCCCGGCCCTAGCATCCTAAGAATCGCAGTTGTCAGAGGCATAGGTTTGCTGAGGCAGCGACAATTACCACACTGTTCCTCCATCCCAGGGTTGCCAGCAACCATTCCCCGCTCGCCCCGTAAAGGATGGGAACTTTCTTCTCCCTGCTGTACTGCTGGCAGAAGGAGCTCAGCCAGGAGAGGAGGAGGACAACAGCTCACGAATTCACAGGGACACTTCGTCTCTGTCCCCACTGCCTGGGTCAGCGGAACGTGCCCCATGCACCCAGTGAAAGGCAGCAGCCTGCCCCCTCTGCCACCCCGCATTTGGGGGTGGGGGGCGAAGCGTGCAGCCCCCCCCCACTGATTGCAGCATCTGTAAAATGGGAGGATGGTAATAATAGAAGCTGTGCAGGGCTGCTGTGAGACTTACACGGAGGAATGGGTGTGCAGAGCGCTTTGTAAACTGTAAGACATTATACAGATGTTCATTTGCGATTTGTAAATGAGTTCGATGGGAGAGGGCGCATGGTGCGTGCCCAGGAACCGGGGGAAGGCAGAGCAAGTTAATGAACTGGGAGTGGCCACAGAGTGCCCAGGGGACTGTGACCCACACAGGAAGACAGTGTGTGAAAGGTACATGAATAAACATGAGCCATCCTCCGACTCCTAAGTGTCTTAATTGTGCTCCAGTTAACGAGGTAGACAGGCAGCTGCTGGTTTCTCTCAGGGCAGGAAGGCCCTCCCTGGCTTCCTGCCCTGCTTAGCTGCTTGCCCAGGGTGCTGGGGACAGGTCCCTGCAGATGGGCCGCCCCTCCCTCCTCTGCCCCAGCCAGTCAGGCCCCAGCCCCTTCTCTCACCTTGGTGCCCAGCAGAACAGTGCGGCCACTTGGGGCACAGAGCCAATACTCAGAAGCAAACCAGGGCGGGAGCTGGGATGCGCTTGGTGCTGGCCAGTAGTTATGGAAATTGGCGGTGGGGCTGGCAGCCGGATTCCTGGAGCTGGGCAGAGCCTTGAGCCACCCATGCGAGGGAGGTCTGGCTGGAGGGAAGCTGGGAAAAGACAGACAGCAGGCAGGAAGGCTGGCATTGGAAGGAAGCACAGGTCACCAGGCAACCTTCTTCTGACATTTAGACCGGGCATGCTTACTGCACACCTACTGTGTGCCCGCAGTGTGCTGAGTGCTTGCACTCACATTATCCTAGGTAATCCTCACAGTGGGCCTGTGTGGTCAGCACTACCCTTCATAGTTAAGAACACCATCTCCAAGAGATAAGGGACTTTATCAAGGGCACACACACATTTCAAGGTCCCAAGACTTCTGGGACCAAATTGTGTGTTCTTTTTTCTGAAACTTCTGAAAATATCTACACACACCACATCAGTGCTCTCACAGAAAACAATGTGGAGGACAGAAACACCTCCCCACCCCCACCCCCCGCCTCCCGGCCCTGAGGGAGGGCTTCCCTGACCGTCCTCTCCCCACCTGCTCTCCTCTGCTTCTGGCCAGGTTTGCTGATGAGGAAGCTTGGCAAGAGCTCACAGAGAAGAAGGACAGTAAAGCGGAAGTGTCCCCTTGGCTACTCCCTGTGAGTCACCTCGGGCTGGCTCTGTCCCACACCTGAAGGCCCAGGCTTCTCTCAAGGGGGTCCTTTCTATATGATCCTCTTTCCCTGGATTTGGTGCCATGCCCTCCCCTCATCCCTCTATCTTAGGATGTGACAGCCCAGCTGTGCCCAGCCCTGGTATACTGTGCTGTCCCTCATGGTTTAGGTGGACCCTGCCCAGGTGCCTCTGTAGAGACTCTTTATCAGCCTTCTCAGTTACCTTCGTTTGAGCATGCCATCTGTCAACAGTAGGGGGTGTGCAAGGAGGTTATGGAAAAGGTCTGAAGTAAGCTGCATGACCCTCTCAGACCCAGGTGGGAAGAAGGATGCTGACCCGGACTCATTGCACAAGGATGCGTACCTCGGAGCTTCCTCAAGTTCCAGCAGTCTGGAAGGAGGTCCCAGAAGCCTCCTTGCTGTTGTGTGATCCCTCTCTGGCCCTCCCACGCCTGCCTGGCATGTGGTCATTAGCATGAGACACAGACTTTTTGCTCAGAGAGGACCATTGAGATGCAGCTGAGGTGTGAAAAGTAATTATGAGCCGGTGATTAGAGTCCCCCTGGGTCTCACTTGCTGGGACACGCCTCTCTGACCCTCAGAGGGTGGATGAGATGAAGTAGCTTGGAAAATGGGCACCAAGGACTCTCCTACTCAGGAGAGAGACAGACGGGCTTGCCCCGAGAAGATGGATGGAATTGACTGGAGAGGCCCAGAGGCTGCCCTCCTGGACGTCCTGGGGCACTGCAACATGAAGGAGCAGTCCAAGCCTTGGAGGCCCAGAATCCAGTGGCAGGGGACATGGCGGGGGTTCGCTGGTCTCACTCCTCCACTTGGGGGTGGGCCACATCTCTGCTTCGGAGGTCTTGGTCTGGGTTTGACCTCAGCTTGACGTCCCCCATGGGCGTAAGGACCTCAGCTTCACACAGTGGCCCCCAGTTGTGATGAGAGCAGCCCACTAGGCCAGCATGGAGACTGGGCACAGGGGGGTGGGAGCCAAGGCTGCAGGGCTGACTGTGTCCCAGAGCTGCAAGTACCCAACTCTGCCTATGACATGGTACTGGGAACGTAATAGGCCCCCAGGAAACGTTAGTGGGAATCTTCGGGCTCTTCAGAGTTCATTCATGCACAGACTCAGCACCATGGCCCTACCTTCATGACTTTCCAAACAGGAGCCCAGCACCGAGCCAGGGTCCCGGTCCCAGCTTAGCAGCGAACAAGCCAGGTAACACAGGCCGTGCTTTCCGTGACTCTAGGCCTTAGTTCCTGAATCTCTGCAGTGAGGGTAGCACCCACTGTGACATTACTGGATGAAGTCATTTGCAAATGGAGAAGGCATTTAAGCAGCCATTGGCAACTAAGAGCAGAGATGGCTGTATCACAAGGGGGATACCCGTATTCACACCCTGTTATACCCACTCCCCAGAGAGCCAGCCTCTGCCAGTAGCAGGAGTCTCATCCTTTCCATACCTCTCTGCTCCCCCCTCCGGCCTCCCTGCCTCTGAGCTCACCAAAGCCCCGACCTAAGCACCACAGCCAAGGAGGAGATATGCTTACGACCAAAGACATCTTCTTGATGTCTCCATCATCTCAGAGTGCCTTGAAAAAACATCCTCTAGCTAGGACATGCCAGATTTGGCAAATAAAAATACAGGACAATGGATAATGGGGTTTTTTTTTTTCAGCATAAGTGTGTCCCAAAGTTGCATGGGACATACCTATACTAAAAAATTAATCATGTTTATCTAAAATTGAAATTTAACTGGGCATCCTGTATGTTATCTGGCAACCCTGCTCCCAGATAAGAAGGTTCTTTTTTTTTTATTTTTATTTAAAAAAATTTTTTTTCAACATTTATTTATTTTTGGGACAGAGAGAGACAGAGCATGAACGGGGGGGGGGGGGGCAGAGAGAGAGGGAGACACAGAATCGGAAACAGGCTCCAGGCTCTGAGCCATCAGCCCAGAGCCCGACGTGGGGCTCCACTCCTGGACCGCGAGATCGTGACCTGGCTGAAGTCGGACACTTAACCGACTGCGCCACCCAGGCGCCCCCAAGAAGGTTCTTAAATAGAGTCAACTGCCTGGTGCCTTCTCTGGCAAGTTCCATGCTCTGAGCGATACCAAATGCTCAGCTATGACCCTCTGAGAGCGATAAGCTGTCCTTTACTGTAGAGAACATCTGAAGGCCTCATGTCTCCAGACCTCCTCCTATACCTTTTCAGATTCAAAGAACCTTCAAACGCTAATCCACTCAGCGAATATATAGCAAACATCTACCTTTTGCCAGTCACTCTCCTGAGAAGTGGAGTTACATGGTAAAGGCAAAGAGGCCAGGGCTCATCTCTCATAACCATCATGTTTGGAACAAGTGTCAAATGTCAGTGGTAAGCATCCTGGAAGCTGTGTCATGTGATCCATACAAAAACCCAAGAGGGTGGTAGTTTACAGATGAGGACACTGAGGTTTACTGAGGCTAACCATTTGTTCATTCATTTACCAAGTGTTTATTGAGCACCTGATAGGTGCCAGGCACTGTTCTTGATGCTGGGAATGCAACAGTGAACAAGACAGATAAGCATCCCTGCCCTCATGGAGCTTCCACTCTAATGGGGAGCAAGGGTTGGGGGGGGGGCGGGCATAGACAAAGTATAAGGTATAGTGTATGAAAAGGAGATAAGTGTTATTCTGAGAAAAAGAGGACAGAGAATCAGGCTGTGGAGTGCCGGTGGCAGAAGGTGTAATTCAAAAGAGGGTGGTCCAGGGAGAGCCTCTGAGAAGGTGACATTTGAGCAAAGATGTGGAGGAAGCAAAGGTAGGATGGCGAGAAGTGGAAAAGAGCTTCGACTTTGAATGGTTCCGATTTTAGCAGTCAGATTCTTGATCCCTCTGCATTTCTGCCCACCAGACGTTTGATTGAGGATCTGCTCCCTGCCTGACCCCTTCACACACATAAGATTTCTTTTAATCTCCACATCAGAACAATGCTAAAGGTAAGCTTTATTATTGCACTTTTCCAGAGAAGAAAGATAAAATGACTCAAAAAGATGAAATGTTGAGCATAAGATGCCAATCCTGGGCTTCAAGCCCTGGCTCTTCCATTTCCAAGTTCACCACGCATAATGGGAAGCACTCGGGTCAGCCTAGCTGGCTGGTCTGGCACAACCTATTTCACTTCTTAAGCCTCAATTTCCCCACCTGGAAAGCAGGGTTAATGTTATTACTCACCTCATAGCATTCCTGCCAGATGAGCCAATAATACATGTCAACTCAGCACATTCACACCATTACTATTATTCTAAGAATAATACATGTCAGACTCAGCACATTCACACCATTACTATTATTCTAAGAATAGCGTTCTACCCGTCGAGCCCCGCTGGACGACCTGGGTTAAGCAGTGTGTTGCCCGGTCCCTGCGGGAGGAAAAGATGGAACTGGAGCAAAGGCTATCAGGGCAAAGGTGGGAAGGGGACCACCACAGGCAAGCCCACCTGCATGTGAGCAGATGAGTAAACATTGTGTGAACCTAAGTGGCGCGTCTCTGTGATTGTAATTACGCTGGTTTGAGGTTATGACTTCAGCTATTTTGTTTTTCTTTTGGAGGCACTGGCTCATTTTTTATGCATGCACAGGAGCTAATTGCGTCCCAGAGAGTGCTCTCCGCCTGCTGGTCTGGAGGTGCACCGCCATATGCTTGGCGTGCGCGTAATTAACCCAGTTCAGCTGCACTCCCCTCTGGCTGGATTAGGGATTCAGCTTCGGTTTCATTCGCAGGCAACAGTCCCGCAATTCATATTTATTCAAATGATTACCCTAAAGCAAGGTGCCGAGGACAGAGCCCAGTGCCAGGCCAGAAGCCGTCTGGGCCAGCTCACGCCGGCGATGTCCAGTACAGAGCATGGGGCTCCATCCTTGCCAGCTCCCAGAAAGGGCTCCTTGCCCACCCACGTGGTGGGGAGCAGGTCCACAAAGAGCTTTGGGCTGCCTTGAGGTGCCGAAGCTGTTTTCCTGGTCTCTACAGTTTCTTGTTCCTGGACTTGCTGTGTGGGTCCAGCCCTGACCCTGTCTTCTCCCTGCCAAGTTTCCTGCAACTATAATAGCCATGGGCCACACTAGCTCTCTTTCCAGAAAAGTGCTTTCAGCACCTGGGACAGGGACTTAGACATAGTGGGCACCTGATTAACACTGAGCAAGACTTGGTTCAGATGGAAGGAGGACAAAGGGATGATCCATTACTCGTCTGGGATAGACACCTGAGCCTGTGACCCACATGTTCCATGACCTCCACAAATGGTCACCTGTCCAGGTGGTGGCCACTATAAAGCTTGATAGGTCAGGTACTCTTGGGAGCTTAGGGACAGGGACAGGAGGAAGCTATGGGGAGCCAAATCAAGGACTGGCCATCTGTCTAAACTGCCCTAGCACTTTACTGCCCTCTGCAAGTGGCCAGTGGCTCCTAGCAAGGCTGTTCTATGAGGATCCAGAGCTATATCAGTCTCATGCCAGGGTTCCCATTGAGCTGTAAGCCACTCTTTGTCCCATAGCCACAGCCTCCCTCACGGTGGTGATTCACTCCATATGCAGGCTCTGAGCACACACATCATACAGACACCCTGCTAGGTGCTGGGATGGGGAATACAAAGAAGATGAGAAACACACTCAGTCCCCAAGGAACTCACAATGAGTGGGAAAGACAGATATGTAAACAAATGGTTGCAATCCAGTGGGATAAATACCGTAATACAGGCATGTTTACAGAGGTTCGAACACAGAGAAGAGAGTGACTAAATTTGCCACGAGTTGGTAGTGAGATTGTTGAGATTTTCACTGAGTACAGATGAGTTTGGGGGCAGAACTAGAGCAGCGGCATTTCCTTTATTCCACAGAGGTATGGACACATTTCCGTGCTAAGCATTCTTCTGGCTTGTAGAAGATGTATGGTTCCTAGACTCAAGGAGTCTGCTCTCTAGGCGGGAAGACTCATACTGCACTCATTTATTCAACAAGCATTTTCTGAGCACCTACTATATACCAGAGGCTGTGCTAGACTCAGGAGATACAAAGATGATTAGACAGGATCACTGCCCTGATCTAGAGGGGAGACAGAGAGATGAACAAAATACATTACAAGTCAAGGGAATATATCCATCACAAGAAGAGCCCTTTTAGGATATGAGGAGAAGAAACAGTTATTTGACTAGAGACAATAGCAGCTCAGGGAAGACTTCCTAGGGACAATTATGTCCATGTTGGGTTTTGAAGGATGATTAGGAGTTTCCAGGTCAGGCGCACCTGGGTGACTCAGTCGGTTAAGAGTGCGACTTCAGCTCAGGTCATGATCTCATCATGGTTTGTGAGTCCAAGCCCCTTGTCGGGCTCTGTACCAACAGCTCAGAGCCTGGAGCCTGCTTCGGCTTCTGTGTCTCCCTTTCTCTCTGTCCCTCCCCGGCTTGTGTGCTCTGTCTCAAAAATAAATAAACATTAAAGAAATTTCTTTAAAAAGGAGTTTCCAGGTCAAAAGTGGCTGGCTATAAGGTCAGTGCAGATGATTATAAGGACATAAACAGCTAATATGGGAGCTCATCAGGAATACAAATGAGAAATATGTAATGCATTCCAACACTGGACTAACCTCCTAAGTGCCAAATGACTATCACCAAAAGCAAACCTATTCAGGTTTCTCTGCATGTGAGAAACGTACTTGGTTCAGTCTTAGTGACGTGGCTCAAGCCCTCTGGGGATATATCATGGGGGCATTTGAACACGGAGCTGGCATTTGAACACTGCTCACTTTCCCAGTCCCTGGGCTTCCTATTAGTTGAAGGCAAACATGGGAAAGTCACCTGGTATAGTAGCACCCAGGGGTCAGGGACTGAACCAGTCACCCCAGAGCCCCCTGAGGGCCTTGATAGCACACGGTTCCTTGCTATTCTCCTGGACATTCCCACTCAGTGGGCCAGGGTCTGTGTACTCTAAGTTCCCCAGAGGGATTATGATAAGGCCCATTGATCATGTGTCCCTCCCTTGGTTATTCTTCCTTTCACAAAGAGGGGTATGTTCCAAGGGGAAGTGAGGCTTGTGGGTTGGCTGTAAGGGGTCCCCAGATAGTGCTTCAGCCTCCAGGGATTCCTGAGGAAGCAGAGGCCCGGGAGACATGTCTCCAGGCACACTGGGCAAGGGGAGTGGGGGTTGCTGTTTGTCAGGTTGTTTAGGCACTGATGAAGATACTATTCTTAGCACTCAGGCAATTTGGGCTCCTCTAATCAGGGAGCAGGGAACAGGCCAACTGAGGGTGCCAGGAGATTTGAAATTCTATGCAGAGCCTGTTAGGACTGGACCAGGAAAGATGACATTCTCGGGCAGGGTTAGTTGGAGGAGAATCAGATATTTTCCAGCCCCACAGACGAAGGAACAAGAGGAAAAGTTGCTAAGGTTGAGCAGGGCAGAACATGGCAACATGGTCAATGAGTTCCCTGGATGGTTCCCTAGAAGAGAAGATGGACTCTCCTTTGCCTTCAGAAAGGCAAGAGCTGAGTCAGGCTGCACGGTCCCGTGGCTACTGCGAGGCAGGTCTGATGGAAGGCATGGAGGGTGCAGGGTGAGGAGACTGGGGCTCGAATTAGGGATCCTGTAACAAGGAGGCTGGAGCAGCAGATAGGAAATCTGGCCCCTGAAAGAAAGCCCAGAGGGACCAAGGGAGGAGCCTAGTCACAGAGGAAATGAGTCCAAGGAGGGAACCGGGCCACCACGTTCTAAGGAGAGCCCAGAGAGAGACTGTAGGTGAGCAGGGCCCAGTCAGGCTAAATGGCATCTTCATGTGCATTAGAGAAGGCACCCCTCCCCACAGACGCAGCACACAGATTACAGCCCCTCAACCAGGACTGCAAGTGGAGCGCATGGTCTTGAGGCCGAACTCGTACATGGTTGACCTTGTACTCCCCCACGCCCCCTGCCTAGAAACAGGGTCACTCCCAGAGCCTGGCCCCAGGCCGCCCCTAATGCCACCACCCACAGGAGGAGAGGCTCTCGGGGCACTGGGCCAGGCCTGAAGCCACAGGTGCTGCTGCCATGAGTGGGGCTCCATGAGTCCTCAGGGGGCAGGAGACCCACGTCCGATGGGAGGGGAGGAGGAGAGCCAGGTCCTGGGGGCCGGCTCTTCCCCACCCGTTGCTGGAGGCTGGGCACTGTTTCTGGGGACAGCAGCACAGCTGGCGACTTGCCAGATCCACCCGTTGCTGGAGGCTGGGCACTGTTTCTGGGGACAGCAGCACAGCTGGCGACTTGCCAGATCGCAGCCTCAGAAGGAGGTCGGGAGGCTCAGCCTGCCAGGGGGAGGGGAAATAAGTGCCGAGAGTCATCGAAGGTGTTTTTGGTGATTCTACAGCAAGCGCCCACTTCAGGAGGTTAGCCTGACAGTGTTGAGGCCCAATCGACAGGACACTGGGCTCCGAGGGCCGCCTGCACCTGGCCAGGAATAGACACGTGGTCCACCACAGGTGTGCCTGCCATCCTTCTGATGGCCCCTGTCTTGAGGAGAGGCTTAGAGAAAGGAGCGGAAGTGGGGAGGAGGGAGGAGGTGGAGAGGAGGGCAGGGTGGGGTGGAGACCGGAACTGGAGGCTGGGACCCAGAGGAAAGGAGCAGGAGAACAGAAAACCCGCTGGCAGCCTCTGCAGTTGGGAGTAGCCAGCACTTCCTGTGGGAAGTCCTTCTGGTGTTACCGGCATCCTTCCGAACTTACCTGTGCTCACCTCACCCATCCCCACCCCTCCTCACCCATCTCCACTAGGAGGGACTCTCCTTAGCCATGGCTTATAGCCAGGAACTGAGGCACGGAGAGGCACGGGGATTCTCCCAAGTGCTCAGCACTAAAAGGAGCCAGAATTTGTGGGGGGCAGGCCGGCCCCAGAGGCCACACCTGCTGGCCTGGCTCGTACAGCAGTTTGGGTGCAGCCCTCCTGGGCTCATGCCAAGCTCCAGGGTGTGGAATCCAGGGTTTCTGGGGCCTCTGGGTTTGGTAAGAGCGTGTATGAGAGCCTATCTTCTGCAGCTGTACCAAGAGACACCTGAGAGTCACCTCAGGGCAAAGCCACATCCAGGGAGAGGGGGGAAGGAAGGGATTCAGGCAGGTGGCAAGAAACAAGCCTCCCAGCTCTTACTATGGGAAGTTTCCACTGAACTTCCTGGAATATAGAAGGTGTCACCGCCACCGCCACCACCACTCCCACCCACAGCTATACCCCTCCGAGGACACCTGGGGACCTTGAGTCAGGAACCACAGAAATCTACAGAGCTCTGTCTGAGACTCAGTCTCTGTCTGCTCAGGACCTGCAGGGCACGGCGCCCTGCCATGCACCTGGCAGTGTCCCCCTGGCCAGGAGATCGAGCCACAGAGGAGTGAGCCACATACCAGCTGCTTGAAGCCAGGTGTGCCTTGTTCCGTCCTCTGAGAGCCAGTAGGGGATCACATGCTGCGTTTGAAGGGTGTCAGACAGCAGAGGGAGCTGTGGCCTCCACTCCACGGGCCCAGGGAGGGGTTCGTGGTGGGAGGAGGGCCCCACAAGGGCTTTCTCAGAGACAGTGAGGGCTTGTGAAGGCCATGCCAGGGCAGCGGCTCAGTCAGCCTGGGGCACATCCTGCGAGCTTCTCCTTGACTATCTTCACCTCCAACTTTCCCCTCCACTTGTCCCGGGGATCCTGCCCGGTTAGGAGCTGGAGGACTGTTCCCTCCGTCCTCCCTTCCCCACTGCTGAGAACAATTAAGCCCAGGACAGCCATTAGCTAGCACTGAAGGGCCTGTATTGATTAAGGATAATTATATTTACTCTTCAGCACTTTGAGGCCTGGTAGGAATATTTTTTGTTAATTTGCTGCTGCTTAGCCTCAGGAATAGAGACTGATATGCCCCCACCTAGATCTCCTCTACACACACGCACACACATGCACATCCACATGCAGACACCCACGCACACACATCCACACGCACATACATACGTGCATGCGCATACACATACACGCACGCACACGCATGTCTTCATTGTTGCTGAGTTGCTGTAAATGCTCATCCAAGCTCCATGGCATTCTGAGCTGTCCTTCCTGAAGCTTTTATTCCAGAAAAGAACGTGGAAATGGTGGAAGGAGGTTTATTTTCTTTTGGCTATTTTTGTCTTGGGTGAGAGGCATCGAGGAGGCCAAATTGCAGCAAAACACAAACACACACACACACACAAACACACACACACACAAACACACTCATGCACTATTTTCCTCCCTCCTCCCCAATGCACGTATTTTTAAATCCTATATTCTAGAAGGAAAGGAGATACAGAGGTGTCTCTTCTCTCTCTCTCTCTCTCTCTCTCTCTCTCTCTCTCTGCAATATCAGAACCCAAATCCTGTGAAGAGATAGCCCTGTGCCCCCTTTGTCACATGGGAAAAGACATATTACCTCCTCACTTCCTCTGGCCCCCCTGCCCTGCCTCCCAGGTAACACTGCTCACTCACTTTTGGTGTCTTATTTGGCCTGAGTGCAAACACGCCTCCTCGCTGTCGCCGGGTCATGAGCACCTTTCTTCCTTTGGTAAACATTTACCAGACTGGGCCAGACACGGGGCTCAGGCCGAGGGTACAGAGGCAGGGGGTGCGTCTCTGCTCTCAGGTGGCTCACAGTCTAGGGAGGGAGACCAGATAGAAAAAAAATCACAGGTTCCTCACATGCTGTGGGTCCGGCACTTACCAGAGCTGCTTCATTACCTGGGGCAAGGAACTTTGTTAAGACTCAGTTTCCCCAGTTGTAAAACTAAGAGGAAAATAAGAGCCACTTCACAGAGCTGTGGTGACAGACGGCACCCGAGGAGGTGCATGGGGCATACTCAGCCACTCGGCCTGTGGCACATGCTCAGTAAATAATAGTAGCTATGCTTAATGAATGTCTACTATACCACAGGCACATTTCACGGGGACTACCCCATCTAATAATCCTCATGAGACATTTAGGAGGAGATGGAGGTGTGGGAAGGCTAAAGAACATAATCCGGGTCCCACCGTAAGCTGAGATTCCACCCCAGGCGTTCTGGCTCTCTTGCGTGCTTTCTTGCTCTGCTACTATACCCCCATCCCCCGGCCCTCACCCCCAGGTAACACTGGCTCCCATTCTTTTAGCAGCAGAGTGTCATGGGTGCACAGAGGAAGGGTGCCTTACATAACCTGTCGGGGGGAGGGGGGGATGACATCAGGGAAGAGTTCCGGAAAGAGGATAAATGGCCTTTTTCCGGTAGAGGGAACTGTGTGTTCAGAGGCCCAGAGGTAAAAGAACACAGTGTATTCGGAGAACAGCAAATATTTCAATCTAAGTGGATGAGAGTTAGGGTGACCATATATCCCAGTTTGCCTGGGACTGTCCTGGTTTATACTATTGGCCCAGCCTAATTATAAATAGTATTGTGTTCACTCTCAGACAATCCCGGTTAGGACAATAAATTATATGGTTGCCATACTTCCAGTGTGTTGGGCTGGAGACGTAGAAACAGAGCTTTGCTAACCCACCCAGAGACTCTGATTTTACTCTGAAGGACATGGAGACCCACCGAGGGATGAATTATAGGGAGCAAGGCTGAGGCCAACCAGACCTTTAGGAGGCAGTGGTCCAGGGGGACAGTGATGACGAATTATTAAGGAAGCAGAATCCACAGGCTTTGGCTACAGAGAGGTCGTGGGGTTCATGGCTAAGGGTATGGACTCTGGTGCCAGGCTCTCTGGGGTCAGATTCCAGGTGGCCACTTGTTAACTAGATGACCTTGCGTTGGGTAAATTATTTCATGTCTCTGTATCTCACTTTCTTTGTCTCTGAATAAGGTATAATAATAGCAGCAGCTCACAGCGTGACTGAGTTAACCTATAAGGCAGTTGTAAGCAGTGACGGGTCAGGGATGTCCCAGTCTCTGGCTTAGGTCACTGGAATGGAAGCAGTCCTTAAGAACAAGAGGAGACATGAGGAGGAAGGACGTGGGGATGGGAAGATCCTTTCAGGATATGCTGGATTTGAGGTGTCAGAGGTGAGAGGAAATACCAGATGGGTAGCTGGATGTGCCGAGTCTGGCATGCAGGGAAGGTCCAGGCTGAGGACTCTGACCTTGGCACCATCCCCTACTGGATGGAGTAGGGGAGAAGTACCTGGAAACCCCTGGGAGCACTAGACTTTAATTGCCTATGGAAGGGAGGGGCCCACGAAGGGATCTGAGGCACGATCAGAAAGGCAGGAGAGAAACCAGGAGAGAATGATTTCCCAGAAGCCAAGGGAGGGTTGAATTTCAGCAAGGAGGGCGTTTTCAACAGAGGCATATCCCACAGCAAGGCCAGCCAGTTCAGAGACGAAGAGCCACCTTCCGGTTAATCCATGGAGACCATCATGGCCTTGGTGGGCACGTTGCACTGTAGATGGCAGGGATTACAGTAGGAATGGAAGACAAGGAAGGAGAGGGAATGAGCATGGACCCCTTTTCAGAAGCTCAGCTAGAAAGGAAAGGAACAGTGGCCACAATAGCGTGCAGGGTCAGGAGAGGTGTGTTCGTCTTCAATGAGCAGAGCCTTGAGCTGGGGAGAGAGCAGTGGAGCCAGAGAGGTTGAAGATGCCAGATAAAGGCATAATTGATGGCACACAGTCCTGGAGGAGGCAGGAGCCGATGAGGTGCTGGCGTGCTGGCAGGATTAGCTGACGGGAGGAAGGCAGCCTTCTGTAGTGAGATGGAGGGGGAGAGATAAGGACAAGTGGGGATGCAGGTAACTTTGTGGGGGGGGGGCGTGCTGAGCATGCAGCTGTCACCCTTTTCCCCAGAACCTTGGAGGCAAGACTTCCAACGAAGGGAAGGGCTGGGGTGTAAGGGGGCTTGAGGGAAGGGTGCATCTGTGAAAGAGCCATGTGGGGAATGAAAACAGTGTTTCCCGGGGGGCCGGGAGGATTGCTGTTGCCAGGGTGGTCCACATGGACCCTGCAGTCACCTGGGATGACAGCCGTGCTGGGGCTGGCATGAGATGAAATGCCATGGTTCTCAGTGAGCAGAAAGTTGATAAATGACGGACCAACAAAAGGATAGAAGAAGTGTATATCTAAGCATCAGAGAAGCAGGAGGCTTTTGTAAAATTTGACAACAGAGGAATCATTTTGAAGCGGCATTGGTTATCAAGGAGGGGCCTCCCTGCCTCCTAGAAAAATGAGCTTTTCCTCCCAGAGAGGTCTGCAGGGACACGGTGAACTCGAAGGTGGAATCTGGGCCCAGTTTGCCTTTGCCTCGTTTTCCTGCCCATCTGGCATATTTGATAAGCTGTTTTAAAATGTCGGCTGGTTGAGAGTGAGTGAGCGAACGAACCAGCGAACGAATGAATGCCTTGCTCCCATTCGGAGAGACACTTGCACCTGTACCCGTGTTTCTTGCTGTGGACCTTGCCTCTTTCCTGTCCCTGAGAAGTGCCAGCTGAGCCTCAGCGTGGGGGCCGCCTCTCTTCTCTGGGGCCATATGGGGAGCTGGAAGAAAGGGGCAGAAGGGGTGTTTGCTGTCACTCTTGGAGAGAACCAAAGTCCCAGGGATCGTGAGACCTGCCCGCCCACCCAGCTCCACTCCTGTACCCCATTTTAACGCCAACATAGAACGACCGCACCACGGTCCACCAGCACTTGGGTGTTCAGTAACTCTAAGTAACATTTCAGTGCATAGCCAAAGGAGCAGAGGTAATGTAGCATAAGGGGAAACACAGGGTCAATTGGAGGGGTGTAGGCTTTTTGCAACCGTAGATCTAGTTTCTCAACTGGATTTATTTTGTGCCTGTCACTACCTTCTACCTTACTCCCTAGCCTGGCACTGATGCCTTGATCAGAGAACCCTGAGCTACAGGGAAGAAGGCGCCTCGCTGGCTCCCAATGGGGCAAAATGAAGCAAGATGTCCACCCAGGCAGGGAAGACCACAGCCCTCCTATCCCCAGAGACCACCCAGACTCCCACCAAGAGAGCGGAAACAGACTGGCTTTATTTTTAGCTCCCCTGTGAGCCCCTGAGCCCTGCCCCAATTTCTGGGAACAGAGAGCTTGGGGCCCTCACCATCTGGCCATAATGGAGAGACTGGGCGAAGCTTATCTTCTCCTGCTGCTCACAATGAAACACCAGGGGAACGCAGCCCTCTCCACGTCCACATTGTCCAGCCCAGGAAATCTACGTATTGGAGCCTCCAGTGGGACTGGAGTCTACTGGAACCACAGGATCAGTCCCATGCCTGGGGCTCTGCCTCTGGCAGGACCTTCAAGGGCCTTGCTATGGGAACCCCAAGCTCCAGCGACTGTTCTGATTATGCAGTCTCCTCCCCAGACCCCAACTACCATTTTTCTGAGTTTAGCTTGAGCTTCCCGTAGGACTGGAAACAAATCAATGACTCAGAGAGCAAAGGACAGTGAAAGTAATCAAAGAGGATCCCAATTGAGCTCATCCCAGACAAGGTAATAAACAGCATCATTTATTCATTCATTCAGCAAAGGGTGAAACTCAGGCCTAGAAACATGCTAAAGATGCCAGAAATGAACTTAAAACATCATCTTTGCCCTCAAGATGCACCGCTGTTGTTCTCTGTCCCCCAACTAGGACTCCTGGGATCCAAGGAGCAGAGCGGAGGGGGTGGGGGGTGGGGCTGGGAAAGCTGGTGTTTCTACTTCCTGAGCTGAATCCTCAGGGTTATAGTTTCTCCCCACTTCTATTCTCTGGCAATGGCCCCTTGGTTCATCCTCTCCGCCACGCGTTCTCGGCCCGTATGCACAGCGGAACTGGGAGAGCACCTGTCATACAGACAGTCATACAGATGGCTGACAGTGGGTGTCACTCACCTTGGCAGAGTTTCTTGGCATTAACTGGCTGCTCCATGGAGCCCCTGATGGTCTCTGTCCATCAGGGTGAGGACCCTCCTTGGAATCATTCTCTGCCCTGATCTCCAGTTACCCGCGCCTAGGCTGAAATATTTTTCCAAGTCCTTCCAGACCCAGCTGGGTCTTTGGCAGCCCAGATATCTCTCAATGGCATTTGCTCCCCAGTCAGAGCCTTGGTAGGTCTCCCCATGGATAGTGGTATCCCCTTTCTCACTCTTGGGCTCTGGTACCTGTAGGAGGTCCTTGCTGCCCCCAAGGCCGATCCTCAGAGGGACATTCAAATGGAGCAATTGAACTAAAGGACAGTGGTCTGGCCAGGGGAGCCACTTAGGGCGGGTGGAGAGTCTGGACCGCTGATGCCGACTTGGAGGTCCACACTGACTCCCCATCACCATGGCACTCCTGCCAGGAGTTCTGTTGAGCCCCACATCCCCTGTGAATGCCCAGCTTAGCAAGAGCAGTCCTGAATCCAGGACACCTGGGCCCCTTGCTGGCTGGCATTTGGGACCCAGATTGATGCCTGGATGGCCTCTTCAGGCGCTCCGCTTCCCAGATGCCCTTCTTCTCTCCAGAGTGTATTTCCGTGCAGCAAAGCCCCGGTCTGCCCCGGCACAGAGAATCCACAGAGAATCAGGAATTGTTGAAAATGGCATTATCTGGGTGAAGAGTTATCCCCCCGGCCCCGGGGCACATTGGGCCTAGCCCCCTGCCACCCTCAGCATATGAGGACATACTTCTCCATTCTTTCTTCTCTCCTCAACAGCCCCGAATAGGCAGAGACT
Organism: Acinonyx jubatus; assembly: GCF_027475565.1. NCBI lineage: Eukaryota > Metazoa > Chordata > Mammalia > Carnivora > Felidae > Acinonyx > Acinonyx jubatus. The sequence goes on along the minus strand of NC_069381.1, from coordinate 93,954,527 downwards.
AAAATAAGACACTCAAGTGGAAAGGCCAGGGAGGCTGGAGGAAGACCCATGTGACAGCGCGGGAAAGGCAAGCGAGCCGACCTGGGTTCTGCCCTTTATGGGGGGCCTATTTGGCAAGTGGCACTTTAGCGACACACCATTGTCTCATTTACTCCTCCCATCGGCCACGCGAAATGAGTATCATTATCCTTGTTAGAGAAAGGAAGGAACCTCAGGGAACTTAACTTGCGCGCAGTCACGTGGAGTGTCAGTTAAGCACACTGATTCTAGAGAAAGCTGAGAAGCAGCAGTTCCAGAGGAGAGTTAGGTTCTCCGCCGTCTCCCCACTAGCACAGAGAGTAGACGACAGTATTGCTTGTCATCTCCTGGGCCCTCCTGCCTGCCTGATGGCGCTCATGCCCAGAGGGTACAGCAAGGAAGGTTCTAGCTGCATAGGGAGAGGGGAATGCCACATGCCAGGGAGGTGCCTGCATGTCTGAGATCTGTGAGCCAGAGGGGGTAGCCCAGGTGAGAGATCTGAGTGGGGATGTGCCACGACGAGCTGCCTGCCAGACGAGCCCAGGAGTGATGCCCCAGCAGCACAGGACAGAAGGAAATGGTGATAGGATCGCTCCCTAATTAAACACCTGCAGTATCGTTCTGCTAAAAGCAGGAGAGCTGACGTCTTTTTTTTTTTTTATTTGACCCGCTAATAATTTTATTCCTTAAAAGGTAGAATGGGTGGGATACCTGGGTGGCTCAGTCAGTTAAACGTCCGACTTCGGCTCAGGTCATGATCTCACAGTTCGTGACTTCACAGTTTGTGAGTTTGAGCCCCATGTGGGGCTCTGTGCTGACAGCTCGGAGCCCGGAGCCTGCTTTGGATTCTGTGTCTCCCCTTCTCTCTGCCCCTCCCCCATTCGTGCTGTCTCTCTCTCTCTCAGAAATTAATAAAACATTTAAAAAGATAGAATGGGAAAATAGGGGAACGGAGTCTAGATTGAACCGTAATCCACAGAAAAGAATTATTTGTTATCTGGCGAATGCTGTGTCCCCCAGGGGCAAAGACTTTGCATTTTGTTCACTGTGGTTCCCCCTCTGCCTAGGACAGTGCCTCGCACATTGGAATTATGCAAATATTTACTCGGTGTATCAAAAAGAACAGGGATGGGAACCTGGAAGAGAGAGCCACATCATCTTAGCGCGACTGATAGCCAGGGAAGGGAACGCTGGCATTTGCAGACAGAAATTTGCGGTTTTATAAACAGAGAATCTAAAAAGCTCAGTGGAACAGTAAGTTTAGTTCCAGGGCCAAAGGGGAACACAACTTAGAGGGTCGGGGAATTATAAAGATGAAATGTCTGTGCTACAGTCACAAACCATCTCTGAGAGAAAAAGGGAGGCATCACAAACAATGACTCATACGTGTTTGAATGAAGGGTGGATAACAAATCACTTTGAGGACGTGATGAAACTATAGCCCATTTCTCCCAGAAAAAAAAAATGCACGTCAATACAAAATTTTGTGCATAATTTGGGGAGGGGTTGGAGACTTCGTGTTATGGAGACCTAACATAAAGGGACCAATGAAGGTCCGGAGAATGCTTCTGAGGGCTTCCTGCTCGGAAGGGATCGGGGACACATCAGAGGACGGAAGGCATTATAACGAGGAGGGGTTCCAGGGGTCACCACACCCTGCAAGAACTATGTCTGAAAGTCCAAGCCCGGAATAAACATGTTTTTAAAAACCCAGACAGCAAAAAGGCACTTGGGGTATTTCTGTAGTTATTGCTGCAAGGATTCAGGAATCAGACCCACCTGGTTTGAATCTCAGCTTTGTGATAGCGGACAAGCTCTTTAACCTCACCAAGCCTCGGTTTCCTTACCTGTAAAACGGGAGTGATATCTAATCCGGAAGGGTTATTGTAAATAATATGCTTGATAATGCCTGTCAAGTGCTTGGCTTAGTGCTTGGCACATTTGGTCTAATACATATTCATCATCATTATTATTATCATTATTCTCTGCTTGTAATGCCCTTGTCTCCTGTTCTATCAAACCCTTCAATAAAGGTTAGCTTTTAGTGGTTTTTGTTATTTTTAAGTAATGCCTGAAGCAGGAAAATGAACATGATAAAGGACTGCTCCTTGGGGAAGATGATGTAATATTAACTTTGTTCAAAAGAAATAGCTAACAAAAGGGAGTCCGGGTAGCACTGAAGGGCAGGCGAGAAATACAGCACATGAGCCTGCGTGGAAAACCGTGCCCCTGGAAGAGACAGAGAAAAGTAGGGCCACCCGCCTCTTGTTTTGGGAACAATTTTCGATCTGACGTGTCAGGAAGAATATATCTATCATCCTTAAATGCGGTCAGGACTCTCAACCCAGATGTTTGATGTCCCGGGATTTAAGGAATTTGCAGATACGAGGCGGAAGCATTGCTTGTGATTGTTGAGAAACAACACAAAACAGAGGAGATGGGCAAGGACTGGAAACAGCTCGCTTTTCCAAAAGCAAGAATCCAGAAGCTCTGGATTGAGCAGTCTAGGATCAAACTGATGAAACTCTAAACAGATAGAGTGGTAGATTGCTCATTTGTGTGCACGTAGAAAATATATAGATACCCAGGAGCTAGCAGAGGGTCACTAAAAAGAAATCATCCAAAATTAACATGGTTTTTTACTAGGTATATTTTTCGAGGATATTAGAGGAATATGATTGGCATATGGTTGATTTCAGTAAAACATTTAATGAGGTCATTCCTTCTCACATTGTGGATAAGATGGAGAACTGTGGTCTGGGCACTGGTACAACGATGTGACTTCAGAAATGTCCCCTAGAATGCCAGTTGTGCCCCCCAAGTGCCCCCCAAGATTTCAGGAGAATCTCTTTAAAGGTGGTCTGTCCAATGGCTGTGTAAGTGACACAGAACTCATGCTCATAGATGCATAGACACCACCCAGCCAGGAAAGTTCAGTTACCAGATGGTCACAGTGTCAGGATGCAAACAGGTCCCCAGCACCTGAAGTGATGGGCTTACTCCGAACAAAATGTAAGGCAGACATGCAAGTGATTTCTGTAGATAACCCGCCCTCGAGGAGACAGAGCGTAACTCCCCACTCCCAAAGTGCAGACTGTACCTTGTGACTTCCTTCCAAGAAGGACAGTGTAGCGAGGGGCAGGGACGATCACTGTAACCTCACAGCAGAGAAACCTGACAAACACCACCTCAGCCAGGTGCTCAAGGTGGACGTCAATAGGGACAAGTCATGTTGAGGGCATGATTCCATACCTCGGTATGATGTGATAACAGTGATGCTTTATCTCTGTGGTCCCCCTCCCCAAAACCTGTAACCCCCATCTTATTAGAGAAAAATATTAGGCAATTTCTAATTGAGGACGTTCTACAAAATGCCTGGCCAGCGCTCTTCAAAACTGTCAAGATCATCAAAAAGAAATGCTAGGACACTTTCACCCTCTAGAGGAGCCTAAGGAGCTATGACAACTAAGTATAAGGTGACGTCTTAGATGGAACCTTAGGTAAAAACTCAGGAAACCTGAATACAGTATGGTCTGTGCGTAACAATAATTGTGGGGAAATGTAGCACATTAACATGTAAGATGTTAGTAACAGAGGAGACGGGGTGTGGAACTCTCTGTACTATCTTCACAGTTTTTCTGTAAATCTAAAACTATTCTGAAATCAAAAATGCTTATTTTAAAAACGCAATGGATGTAAGTGTAAACTCCTGCTTTTAACATAAAAAACGACTTATAATGTAAGTGTATCTTGGGGGACATCCAGATTAAATACAGCTTATGAGAAAGGCATCCCAGGCTTTCTGTCGACCACATTTCAGTGTCTGGCGCTGGGCAGCAGGGCTGTAAGAGGCCACGAAGCCCACTGCTCCTCCAGCACTACCTCCAGACAGCTTGGCGGCTCTCTACTACTCAGACCACAGGAGGACTCTCAACTCTGCAGCCCAAGCTTCCTGGGTTCAAGCCCAGGCTCTACCCCATTCTAGCTGTAGGAACCTGGCCAACTCACTTAATCTCTCGGATCCTCAGTTTCCTCATCTGCAAAGCGGGCAAACAATGATGAATGCTTCATAGAGCCATTGGCGGAGCAAAGCCCCTGGCCCATGCCAACTGCTCAGGAGGTGCAATTCTATGGGCAACAGAGGTCTGACTGGGGCAGGGCAGGATCTCTGCCTTATTTTTTGAGGGTAAACCTTATTTCAGAAGGGTGTTCTGTATCTCAGAGAATAGCATTAGATGAGGGGAGCGATGGGGAACTCGTGATATTGACCTTGGAGAAACCACCAGACCAGAGGAGCTATTGCTTCAATGTAAAGTGAGAGCCAGCAAAGGGAAGTGACAGTCTTCGTGATTAATTTACTGAAACCCTAAGTACCTCCCTAAGCCTTTCTGGATCTGTGCTTCTTTATCCTCCACGTACAGATAAGGACACATTTTGGTCAATTTTGCAGGGTAACTGAGAGGATAAAATGCGTTAATAAATATGGAAGAGCACTGAATGAGAAGCAACTGTTGTTAGTAAGTACATGTTTTATGAAAACTACCTTAAATGTATATTTCTTGTGGTGCCGGCTCATAGAGGTTGGGCAAGAGGCCAAGACTATGCTTTTTGAAACGCTTACTTTCCTAACTGCAAAGCCATCAGGGGCATGTCAAGAACACAGGCTTCTCTTCAGGGACGGAGTCTCGCGTTGCGAGCTCACGCAGAAGTGAGGGCTGCACTGGAGACCATGCATAGGCTTTGGGAGCTGATCCAACTTCTGGGAAACTCATGTCCTCCCCTGGAGGACGGAGAGGATGGCGTCAACGTCACGTGGCTGATGCGCAGTGGCGCACATGCGTGGGCCAGCTCACCGTCGGCGCGTAGCAGGTCGTGGTTGCTGTTGTAATTTGGCGCCACTGCAGGTCTGTGGCATTGGTGGGGTTCCAACACCCCCCATCACTCTGGCCTGTCAGGTGGAGGGGTCGCCATCCCTGGGGCTGCGGGGTCAGTACGGGAGAGCCCACTCCCGCGGAGACCAACCACAAGGCCCAGAGAAACATCGCAGAGAACAAGGTACAGGGTCTGCGTCAACGGGGTGCAGACTAAGAAGAAGAATCCATCCTGGATATTTCAAAACCACCTTTTATGGAGCTGTCAACAGTCAATGAGGTTCTGAGTAAAAATCAGAGCCCAGAAGGAACCAGATTACTGGGAAGGAGGGGAATTGGGTTGGTGAGAAAGGTGAGGGGGCCATTGCAAAACGCCCCGGCGGTGATTGTGGCATGGAAGGACCCATGGGGAGAAGGCACGCGGCCCGAACTGGCAGCGCCCAGTCCCGGAGGCAGCGCTGTGATGGGGACACAGCAGAGGGAGTACCGTGACTTTGTCCTTTGGGATTCACGGTCACTTGTCTCCTATCGCAGACGCCCGAGAGTCTCCCGTCCAGCATCCGCCCATGTAAATGTCAGCATCATTCAGGGCATGAAGCCACGCATTCTGCCCACATCTTACGCCAGAGATTTCTAAAGATGTTACCACATGCCTTTGGAGAAAAACAACAACAATTGTATTAACAATTTTTTACAGAGCCTGGAGGTACAATAGACGGTGACAGATGGATCTGGATTTACATAAAATGACACAGACGCTGATTTTCTGAATATTTTTGCTAAAATCAACAACAGCTAGAATGGATCACCCCCACCACCACCCAACCACTGCCAAACAGGAGAGCCAGCACTCTGTGAGTGCCTGGTTCACAAAGCTCAGGAGTTAAAGTCTCATTGGGTTTGGCTGACTCCCTCCCACAGCCCCCGCCCAGCACTGTTTCCATCTCGGCAGGCTGCTTTGGATGAGCCTAGAATCCGAGAAACAGCTTTTAGCTTCCCCCTTAGATGGACCAAGCACCCTCCCAGCCACCAGGGTCCAAGCTGCTGCCTGTCCCTCTGGGTCAACGCGACCCCACTGGTTGCAAATGAGTTGGCTTACCTGTACCCAGAACAGGGCCCCACATTTGAGGAAGGATATTGACAGACCGAAGCAGGTCTGAGGTTGGGCACCTGGATCATGTCCTGCTGGGGAAGCAGCCTGCTTCTTGTCTCAAATACCTGCACAGTTGTCATATAAAAGATGGGATAAGTTTCCTCTGTGTATCCTCAGAAGGCAGAGTTAGAACCCAAGCTGGGGAGAGGCAGATTTTGGCTGGATCCTGATGAAGACTTTCTCCCCATTGGTGCCTCTGATAATCTGATTACATGGAGAAGTAATTCATTCTTCGTTATGGCAAGGGTTCAAAGACTGGATTATCACCTGTCAAGGTTGCTGTTGCGGGGTTCCACTTTGGATGAAAGATCGGTTGAGAAGATCTCTAAATTCCTTTCCAAGCTTCAGACGATGTGTTTGTGTGTTCTCAGTAAGTAGAGCAGAAACTGAGGATCATGGTTTAGCTGGAAAGAACTGAGATTAGTATGTAGAACTGAGATAAATTCCTCAAGTTTAGTAAGTCTTGAGTTTTGGTTTTAAGCTCTTGTTTTGTTTTCCAAGCTCTTTTTAACAGAAGGAGCAGTAAATCTGAGTCTGAGCCACAGGACCAGATTTGGCTCCTATTTGAATGTTTAAAGACACCTGCTCTTTATAGGAAAGCTCTCTCCAAATTCTAGTGGACCAGTGGACATCAGTGACTACTTTCATTCCCTGGGCCTTATCCTCGCATCCAACTTTAAGGTGGTCACAGGAACAGGGAGAGAGCTGGATGAATATACCTAACCCCTTCCATGGGTCAAAGCCTTGACCTTGCCCCGTGTGAAATGGCAGAATAGATAAATGGAATTAGGCCCACCCAAGGGGCCATCTCAAATGACTTAGAGCCCTACTTCCCCCTTTATCAAAGAGGCATCCTTGCCTGTGGGTAACCAATCTTCCTCCTACTCTTAGCCTGTGAGCCCTGGGCCCTCGACCCATAACCTGAACAGTTCATTTCCCTCCTGTAATAAGCTCTGTTCAGGGCTACGTCTTCTTGGGTTTTCTTCAGCCTTTTTCAGCTTTTTAAATCAGATTAGTTTGTTCGTTTGTAAAGGTTTTCAGTCACCGCTGCCCACCTCCGTCTTCCCTGAAGGCCTACCTACACACCAATTATCAGCTGTACATCCAGAGAGATGCCCCTCTGAATTAAGAAATTGATAAAGAGGGGCTCCTCGGTGGCTCAGTCGGTTAAGTGTCCGACTTCAGCTCAGGTCATGATCTCACAGTCCATGAGTTCGAGCCCCGCATCAGACTCTGTGCTGACAGTTCAGAGCCTGGAGCCTGCTTTGGATTCTGTGTCTCCCTCTCTCTCTGTACCTCCCCTGCTCATGCTCTGTCTCTCTCTGTCTCAAAAATAAGTAAAAACATAAAAAAAAATTTTTTTAAAGAAATTGATAAAGAAAATGGTATCGAGAGGCTCTATTTTAGTCTCCCTGGCCTTTGTGTATGGACAGCAGAAGGCACAGTGCTTGTGCCAGAAATCAGCACCGCCACCATTTGGACAGTGTTCCCCTTAATTTGTTCTCTTTTCTTCGTCCAAAAAAATTCTGGCTGGCTTTCTGCTCTTACCTTGACCTGTCTGAATTTCTTATTTTGAGCATGATTTCTAAGGAACTGAGGACTTGTTACAGGCTTGAAGCATAATTTCAGGCAAGACGCTTCTCCTTCTTGGCCTCAGGCTCTTTGCCATTGAGCCATTGATGCCCCTGTGGGCCACATTAGGAAGGGCCGCTCATTAAGGATCCATTGGATGGCGACAAAACAGTTGCAGGACTTCGAGCTGCTCGCAAGAAAGGGAAAGGTCTACACTAATCATCCCAGAGACTAAAAGTCTTCCAGCATCTGTCAAGATTCAAGTGTAAACTAGGCGCCATAATTGGGCCCTAGTATCTCTAGCAAGTTTTCCTGACACCTCCACAGAGTAGTGGATGGATTAGAAGTGGTGTCAAACGGCGAGCCTGTTAATGTGCAAAGCAGAGAGGTGTCGAAACTGGCAAAAAGCAAAGCCTCCATTTCTTCTCAATCTCCATAAAAACGAGTGAATGTAGATGCTTGGCTGTCACCAAGAACCAGGGACCAAGGCCAGTTTGGCAACACTGCCGATGTGTGGTCCTACTGTTTTCCTGGCTCTCTCCCCTCTTGCCTCCCACCTGCCCCTGAAACTTTAATTACCTCCTGGACCCAGTGTGATGTCTGCTTGCTGGTGGTGAGCTGGAAGAGGGAGGAGAGATGGCTCCCCTTGACATACAAAAGCCCGTCTGCCTTCACGGCAGCCATGGGGAACAGAGTGGCTGTTTTTAGTTATAAAGATATCTTGGTGGGAAGATTTACCAAAGATGTATTTATACCATTAGAAGTACACCTCCCTTCGGCCTAGTTATCTCCAGTACCACATTTGTCATTCTGCCACTGCATTCCAGGGGGATTCGGGTGGGGTGGGGGTGGGGGCTCTATCTGAATTGAAGCTTGAGTTTTTAGATGGAGCAGTTACAGGTCTAAGTAAAAAGCAGGACCTGGGACGCCCTCCGTAGCCACCTTTCTCGGTGCCGGTCCTAGAAATAGTTTTAGCTGTCCCACGCTTGGGGAAGGGGGTGAGGTTGGGCACATCTTCAGAAAAGAGTTAAAGGATTCGGACACTGCAGAAATATAAAATTATAGAAGAGATAATGGGAGAATTGCATTAGTGTTTATTAAAGTTAACTTGGATTGACAAAATCATCCTGGAAATTCTTCTGGAAGTTAGAAAGCCTCCAGAAAGAGAACCAAAAAAAAAAAAAGAGAGAGAGAGAGAATCAGCAGATCTGATCCATGTTGTCACTCAACATCCCAGGCTAGTGGCAGAGTTAAAAGCCCCTTTATGTCTCTGTGCTTTGCACATACACATACTTGGGACTGCATACACCCGCCTTTGAAAGACGCCTGTTGTTGGCTTCCTGATCATCAGCCAGGGAGGTCCAGGGCCAGTGCAAATGAAGGTGGGGCTTCCTGAGTCTGTGACTTCGGTCCCCCGGTTCAGTGGGGTTCTAGAAGTGAACTACCAGCCCCGCACACAGCCCTATGCTCTTGGTTCTGGTATATAAAAGAGAGAGATTCTAACCCCTGTGCTCCAGGAGATTACAGCCTTACTGAAGAAAAAACTTCAAGGTAGTGCCACTTACCCAGCACTTCCCACCCCTGGCTGCAAGGGGTCTCCTAGAGAGAGGTTTTTTTTTTAAATGTATATGCCTGGAGCCTGTGAATCAGAATCTCTGGCTGTGGGCTGGACCCAGAGAGCTTGTGTGTTTTAAATGTTCCCCCAGGTAATGCTCACAGAGCCTGCCCAGCACAGATCCATGGATCTACATTTGGGAGCACAGGGACTGGGACAGTTGGTGCCTTCCTGGAGGAGGTGAGACTGAGTGGTACCCTGAAGACAAAAATATAATGGGCGGGCAGGCAAAGTTCAGGAGGAGCAAGAAGAAGGAAGTAAGAGTGAGGTGGGGCCTTCAGGGCAAGAGATTTGAGACTGCCCAAAGAGAGAAACTGGCGTCCATCCGTCCATCCGTTACTTTCCTTCTTCTCTGAGGACGAAAGAGGGAGTTAGCACAACCACCATTAAAGCAGAGTGAGTATCGCAAACCTTTGAGGCCAGCAGGGATGCTGCCTGAATCCATCCACCACAAATTTCTCTGATGTCCTATTTGATTATAAAATTCATGCAAACCATGCTTATTTTGATATAAAAAAGAACATTTTCCCACATCTTCTAGTTTAACAGACTGGTTTTCAACCTTTCTGGTCTCAGAAAAATCATCAAGGACCCCAAAGTGCTTTTATTTATGTGGGGTATATGCAGTATTAGAAATCAAAACTGGAATTTTTAGGGGCGCCTGGGGGGCTCAGTCGGTTAAGCATCCAACTTCGGCTCAGGTCATGATCTCATAGTTCGTGGGTTTGAGCCCCACATGCGGCTCTGTGCTGACAGCTCAGGGCCTGGAGCTTGCTTCGGATTCTGTCTCCTCCTCTCTCTCCCCCTCCCCCACTCGCGCTCTGTGTCTCTCTCAAAAATAAGTAAATGTTAAAAAAAAAAAACTGGAATTTTTAAAGTATTTAACAGCGTGTGTCCATTAATTCATTTGAAAATAATAAATCCATTGGGTGTTAACATAAATTTTATGAAAAATAGCTATATTCTCCAAAATAAAACCAGAGGGAAGAGTGGCATTGTTTTACATTGTTGCAAGTCTCTTGGGGGGGGGGCGCGGTGGGGAGAGAGGTTTGACTTAACAGGAGGCAGGTGGATTCTCATACCTACATCTGCATTCAGTCTGTGGTTATGTGTGGTTTTAGCTGAGGCAGATGAAGAAACCCCAGACCCACATAGCAAGGCCAGGACCAAGGTGGGATCAGCAGAGCACCTAGGAAACACAGTCAAAGGAGGCACCTCTCTGAGGGTCGGCCCAATGCAGGGTCGGCCCTGAGAGTGAGGGAGGGACTTCTCAGCTTGTGTGCTCCGGGAGCCTGGCACACAGATACTAGTACTGAAATGGCCTTGTCAGGTAAGGGTGGGCATTCTTCTTTGACGCCACACCAAAACTCAGCAAGCATTGCACACGTAGTTGCATTGTGGAATCTGAACCATACCGATGTACTTTTTATGTCTTGTCGACCTTAAAATCTATTAGTCATTCTTGCATATTCACTGACCACTTTGAAAGGGTCTCAAGACTCTTGGGACTGCACAGACCATCACTTGGACAATTGCTGGGTTAAGAGATGCTCTAGGAACTGCAAGGAAGTTCCCGTGGCTGGAACGGAGACAGAGGTACAGAAAGTGATGAGTAGATACAGGAGGCTTGAGAACTGAGCTGGGACCAGACCTTATATGCTACGCTAAGAAACTGGCCTGGATCTGGAAAGCTATAGGAAGCTGTGCAAGAGTCTTAAGCAAGGGTGAGATGGGACCAGATTTATATCTTTAGATTCATTCTTTGTTCAACTGATATTTATTGAGCTCCTGCTGCGTCCCAGGCACTGGTGATGATAATGAACAGAGATTTCTGCCTTTGTAGAAATGGAGCCCACACGGAGCATCAATTTTAGTGGGAATCAGAAAATTAAAAAATATATAGACATATAGACCCACCCTGCTGGCAGTAGGGGATGGGCTGGCAGAGATTTAGACTGAGGGAAGAAGGGTGCAGACTGTCATAACGACGATGTCCAAGGGATGATGGTGACCAGGCGAGGGGCAGGGGAGTGACCTGGGAGGGAACATGAGAAGGGCAGAAGCAGCATTAAAGGTGCCGTGAGCCATGTTGCCATGTGGGAGTCTGGGATGGTGCCCAGCTTACCACCTCAGACAGGCAGTTGGGTGCACTGTCCTCTGATACAGTGCCCCCACAGGGAGAAGCATTTGGCAGAGAAGGACAGTCCGCTCAGTCAGCAACCTGTTGGGCTTGAGGTGCCTGGAGAGTGGGGCCATTCAGGTGGAGATGTCCAGTAAGTTGTTGGATTGTGTGGGTCCAACTCCCAGGGCGGAGGGCTGGGCTGGGGACTGACATGTAAAAGTCATCACTTATTCGGGTGCTGAGCAGATAACATCACTGAAGAACAGTGCTCAAAGTGAGGAGAGAGCACCCCCAAGGGACACGGCTACCTAGCCACCTGTTCCTGCTACCTGCCTTGAGTGCAGCATGTCTAAAGTCAGCCGTGTTGTCGCCACCTACCCCTGAAGACTGTCCTTCTTCTTAGCTAACGAAGCCAATAACCATGTCACCATCCCCCCGCCCCCACCCCCTAGAGATGCTCTCCTAGCGCTCAACGAGCATGGCTCCATGATCCACCCAGCTCTCCCTGCCTTGCCCTCTGTAGCCCTAGACTGTCTGCACTCTTGCATTCTGTTCCAGAAAGCCCACTTGCATTACCCCTAACATTCTCACCAGAAGCTCATCTACCTAGATAATCCCTACTCATTCTTCAAGACCTGCTCGAGCGCCCCCTTTCATTTTAGGTCTTCACCCCTCCACCTCCAGCCACACACAACCACATGCCATCAGACGTATTTGATCATCTTCCCCCTCACTTCCCGTTCTGCCTCGCCAGGACTGCATTCTAACGCCCGTGGTGCTGTGGGGCTTTGCCGTGCAACCGCAAGGGGTATGTTCATTTGTCTTCAAGTGGCTCTAGCTGCCTCAAGGCCAGAGGGGATCCAGGATGGGGTGTGAGCAAGGCTGTAAGCATCGCAGAATTCAAAGACGGGGGAGGCAGTGCCTTGGTTCCAAGCGCCCCATTTGTTCAAAGACAGTCCCTAGCTGCCGCGTCTGGGTGGCCTGCTTAACTTGAGCATCTGACTCTTGATTTCGGCTCAGGTCATGATCTCACAGTCATGAGACTGAGCCCCAAATCAGGCTCTGTGCTAACAGCATGGAGCCTGCTTGGGATTCTCTCTCTCTCCCTCTCTCTCTCTCTCTCTGCCCCTCCCCTCTGCTCTCACACGTGCTCTCTCCCTCTCTCTCAAAATAAATAAATAAACATGAAAAAAATTAAAAAAAAAAAAGTCCACAGCTTAAGCTGGGTGGCAAAAGGGGGTGTCCACAGCAATGAGGAAAGTCAAGTGTCCAGACGAGAGGACAGAAAGCTGAGTAGAGCTTCAGGGCTCGCTCCATCCCCTAGCATACCGGGCTGTGGCATGTGACGGCTTACAGAGGTCCCCTCAGGCCACAGTGAACACCTGTCCTCTCAGGGTGGACCTAGGGACTGGTGATTGGCAAATCTTCTTGGGTGACGTAGAACAGATACCTCAGAGCCCTCCAACCGGAAGTGTGGTCCAGGCAGCACCTACAGCATCTGAAGCACACAGATCGCATCCGTGGCGTCACTGCCTGGGGTGACGGTAAGGGAGCCAGCCCAGCCAGGGCAGCGGGTTCGCGCTGTCACTAATGGGAGATGAAGATCCGTAGTATAAATGCACTCTTTTTCTATTCAAACAAGAACCATAACAAGCTAAAAGCCAAGACAGAAACCCATAAAGCGAGACAATTACTATGAGACAGCCACAGGTAGACGGAAGTGAAAGCTGGGTCCCATCTTTGTTCACAAAGCCCCAAGGACATTGTATGAATGCCAAGCTCTGTGAGGGAAGGAAAAAGCCTTTGTCAGATCTTGCTGCCTGCACCAGACACAGCCCTGAGCCCAGCAAATGTGGCGGGAACCGGGATCACTGGGGGCGTTGCTTCCCATGCCCAAATGTGCCTGGTTGGGACACGCTGCTCGCTGCGGAGGGGCGAGCTTGGGACCCCACATTGCTCCTTTGGAGGAGCCACTCCCAGTAGCCCCTGTGCAGAAGGCAGGTGCTCCCCACCACCTCCAGACACCAGTGCTCAGTAGTGAAAAGGAAATGGAATAGAACAACCCGGAAACTGTCCATCTTTCTTCTTACTTTTCTCTGTCCCAAGGCTTTAGAGAAAGAATGGCAGGGTCCCCTCCTGGGTCCCTTGGAGCCCCATTTCTTCTTCCTCTGCTCAGCCCCGGCTCACCATCACCATGTCCCAGAGCAGAAGGGAGAGAGGAGCTAGATAATTACCAACACCACGCACCTGAGGGAGGGGGCAGCAGAGGGAAGTGAAGACAATGTATATAGACTTGGGAGTCAAGTAGGCTCTGCTCATTAAAGTTATAAATCTCTCTGAGCCTCAGTTTCCTCATAGACAAAATGGGTATGATAACGTACTGGCTTCACAGGAACGTTGCAACGAGTGCGTAAGGTAATGCACACGAAATTCTTAGCCTGGTGCTCGGCATATACTCAGTGCTCGCCACAGGTTAGCTATTGCCACTGTGATTATCTGTCCCTGCCCTCCTTAGGCCCGGGAATCCCTATACCTAACTTACAATATAGGCAGATATCAAAATGCTGTCTGCTCAGTGTCTGGGGCGGGGGGCGGGGGGAGATCGCTGGGGAAAGCCCTGATTCCTGTGCAAGATGGGTTCCTGTAGTACGAACCCACTGCGGGTCACGTAGCCAAGCAGGATCACGGGATGTAGTGGGCGCTCACTCAGTCTCCCCCTCCAACCAGCACCTGTTGCCTCTCCCTCTCGCCTGGGCATTTCCCGTTTGCTGCCTCCCCGCCTCACTCCAGGAAACTCCTGCTCACCTGCATGCACATCTGTTCTCTTAGTGGCACAGCCTATGTCTCCCAGCTCTATGACACACTTGGGCAAATTACTTACCCACCCTGTGCCTTCGTTTTTTTCATCCGAAAACTGGCAGTAATAACCGCGCCAGCCTCACAGGGTTGTTGGAGATTAAGCCAGGTGATTCATGTGCAGCACTTAGAACAATGACTGGCATATTTTAAGTGATTTTTCAGTGTTAGGTGTTATTATGACAGAAGGCCTGTGTCTCCTATGAGTAGGGATTTGCTCTAGGGTGCCACTGTCCTCTGAAACCCTGAATGAATTCTTCATCCTTAGGAATCTTTCAGGTATCATGAATTCATTACCATAATAAACCACCTGTGAGTGACCTTCTGCCCTGAATAAGCATTCATGAGAGAGAGTAAAAAGCCCTGAACCACACCTGAGGGCGTAAGGCCTGAACATCTCTATGTGTTCATGATAAGGGATGGGGTGGGGTAGGGGGGCAGTGCACTCAGGTGCACTCAACGGAGACCCATGATGCATGACAGCAGATATATATCTTAGGCTTTAAAGTTAGAAGTGAAGTTATTATGGTCCCATGGCTGCAAACTCCAGAAGAAAACATAGCTCACAAGGTGTGGGTGACTTTAAAAATGAAATTATAGCAATAAAAATCACATATAATTCCAATGAGGAAGAAAATGGAGCAGCTAAAGAAATCAATGTGGCTATATGGGAAATGTATAATGAACCCAGATTTTAAAAGTCACACTGGGAAAAATATATTTGCAGCAAATATTGGATAAATGGTTAATATCTTTAACATATAAAGAGCTGGTATAAATCAATAATAAAGCCCCTGAGGCATAATGGGAAAGGGAGCCGAAGAGATGATATAAACAATTCACTAAAAAAAAATAAAGTCAGTTTTCCAAAAGATGAAAAATTTTCAGTTTTATTAGTGATCAAAACAAAAATTCAAACAACTAGAGAGCTACTCTTGCCTTGTCAATTAGCAAATTCATAAAAATTACTTTCCATTTTGATTTTTAATGAATCTGAATAAATCTGGTAAGGGTGCAACATATAGTCCCATTCAAACCTTGCAAGTAGGACATGGTACCCAGGAGAGGCACTTCTTAGATCTATCCTCAGGAGACAGAGCTGTTATTAATAATGTTCGTTGTACAAGCAAAAGAAATAATCAACATGCAGCATGATGTTTGTGATGAATTCATCACAGTATAGGAAGAAACAAGAGATAAAAATCACATGGATAGTATGTTAACAACTATGATTTTTTTAAAAAATATTTTTAATGTTTATTTTTTTTTGAGAGAGGGTGCAGGTAGGGACAGACAGAGAGGCAGACACAGAATCCGAAGCAGGCTCCAGGCTCCGAGCTGTCAGCACAGAGCCTGATGCGGGGCTCGAACTCAGGAGCCGTGAGATCATGACCTGAGCCGAAGTCAGACGCTTAACCAACTGAGCCACCCAGGTGCCCCCAAAAGCTATGTTTTTTAAAACTAATAATAAAAACTGGTAGAGTACAAAATACAAATGGTGATATCTTTGGGTAATGGAACGATGGACAATTCTAGTTCTTTCTGCTTTTCTGCTTAGTGATCAGATTTTCTGCAATGAGCAGGCATTACTTTTATTATGGAAAAAATAAATGTGATGTGAAAATACTGGAGATAGGAAAAGACCTGGAAGAAAGCTCCCATAATTGAAGACAAATCTGACAGACAAGTACGATCATGTGGCCCAACGTCAGGGACCCTTAAAGCTTCCTGGGGGTCTGGCTGTGGGCAGTGCTGTGCTCAACAGGAGGTTCAGGGGTTCGTGTTCACGTCCACAGGACAGGTGTGCTGCCTGGGAAGCATGCGCAGAGTGGACAGGAACCCCTGTGTGCGGTGGGCCACATTGTACACTGCAAAGTGAGGAGAAACCTCAGACCACAGGGTTGAGACATCAGTGACCCACAGTGTGGCCCACTGCTCCCCCAACTGTGGTCTCTGGATCACTGGTGACCCTCAGAATAATGCTGAGTGAAGCCTGAGGCAGCTGAAATAGTGTATGGAACCAGAACTTTTTTTAGTTCCTTATTTTTCAGTTTATTCGATCTTTCCAATTATACTAAGGAGGAAGTCTTAGTTTGGCTCTTAGAGTCTCTGTAACACTGGGGTGAGCCGTGCTGATCTCCCTTTCTGACAAAGTGTGATAAACACGGAGTCCAGGACCCTGGGCGTCTGGAACATGAGAGGGGCAGGACGGGGAGTGTCTCACAATGAGGAACCCGGCTGTCCGAGCCTGGCCTCTCCCCCCATCTGCCTGGGCTCTGTCCCCCATGCCCTCCTGCCACCCGAGGAGCTGTCTCCTCTACATCAGCGTTCTTCCGCTTTTCTCTAAGCAGCAGACTCACCCTGTCTTGTTCTTTGCTGTGAGTGTTGTTTTTCATATGGTTTTGTTGTGTTTGTTGTTGGACTTTTTTGTTTGCTTGCTTGCTTGTTCGCTGCATTGGGGAGGGCATGGGATCGTGCTATCAGCACACCTGAAAATGTTTTTAGTTTGTGTCCACACTTTTCCTAAAAAGCCGGCCTCTTCCCCATCCTTCTCTGGGGGCCACGCTGCTCTCTGGCACTGGGCTTTGCCTGTTTACAGCTATAGTAGCCTTTTTCTTTTGTGTTTAGTTTTGGTTTTCAAATGACTGTTTATCTGAGAGTCCCCGGCGTGGCCACATTAATGTCTGTGGATGCCTCCTGATTGGGATGATTTGTGCTTGTGTAGTCAGAATTTCCCCTAACAGTCTTGCCGGGGCCGCTAACTAGCTGAGGGACCCTATGCAAGTCGTTCAACCCTGCTCAACGGGTAATGACACTGCCCTACTTAGCCCCCGGGTCACAACGAGGACCAAATGAGCTGGTAGTCACAAAGCGCTTTGCAGGGCGTAATACGCCCCGCAATGAAATGCATTATTCGGCTCCTATTTTTCCTTTGCTTTTCCCATCAAGGCAAATGTTCTTCAGATTGGAAAGCGTAAAACCGGCACTATTGAAAAGGGAACCGAAGCTCAAAATAGGGGAGAAGAGAGAGAGGAGTTCACTCTCTTTAGATGAGCTCAGTCCCCTGGTGCCTTGGAATTGTCAGGCCTGATTCGCAGGCTGTGATGCGATGTGTCAGGCTCTGCTGTGTTAGGGGCCAGAGCAGGTCCGGCAAAGGGAGAGCAGGAGGCACAGCGGGGCTCTGGCCGCTGTCACGCTTGAGAAACTGTTGAAGGAACCTGGGAAGTTTAGATAGGAAAAGACCTTGAAGATGGCATACAGA
The DNA here is from genome assembly GCF_027475565.1 of Acinonyx jubatus. Taxonomy (NCBI): domain Eukaryota; kingdom Metazoa; phylum Chordata; class Mammalia; order Carnivora; family Felidae; genus Acinonyx; species Acinonyx jubatus. The sequence continues at coordinate 93,937,058 of NC_069381.1, read as the reverse complement.
CCCCTGCCCACCAAGCCTCACAGCCTGCAGAGCACATCTCTCCACCCCACTCCCCACCCTGCCCAGCTACCGCAGGATACTCCTCGGGATCTTTTTTTTTTTTTTTTAAATTTTTTTTTTAACGTTTATTTATTTTTGAGACAGAGAGAGACAGAGCATGAATGGGGGAGGGTCAGAGAGAGGGAGACACAGAATCGGAAACAGGCTCCAGGCTCTGAGCTGTCAGCACAGAGCCCGATGCGGGGCTCGAACCCACGGACCGCGAGATCATGACCTGAGCTGAAGTCGGCCGCTTAACCGACTGAGCCACCCAGGCGCCCCACTCCTCGGGATCTTTGAGGGGAGTTCACCATCTCCCCAGTGGAGGGTCAATGCAGCCGTGAGCACCCCGCCCCCCGCCCCCACACTTCTATGGTTCCATCCGAAGCTCAGCCACCTGCCTGGGCCCCACCGCTGTCTGTCTGGGTTCAAGGTGCGGCCCCAACTGACAAACCATGTTCAAGGCTGGGTCTTGGCTTTCCCAGCTCTGCGACGGAAATGATAGCTCCCCCACAGGCTTGCTGTACCCTTTAGATCAGATGACATACAATTCCGAGCACAAAGTGTGTGTTCAAGTGACGCTAGTGCTTCTCCTTCTTCGCTTCTCCTGTGCCTATTTCTGATTCTAAAAAGAGGATTGCTTCCACGAAAATTAGAGATTCCTGTGTCCAACAGTACCATCTCTGGGTGGATACTCAAAAGAATGGAAAGCAGGGACTCAAACAGATGCTCATATACCAACATTCATAGCGGCATTATGTCCAGCAGCCAAAAGGTGAAAGCAGCCCACTGTCCGTCATCTGTCCGTCAACAGACGAACGTGCAGGTAAAATACGGTGTAACATGCAACATTGGGATATTATTCATATCCGTGGGATGTTACTCAACCGTAGAAGGGAAGGGATTTCTGGCACGTGGCCCAACCTGGATAGATCAGGAAGCCATTGTGTGAAGTGAAATTCATCAGACACCAAAGGACAGATGATGTATGATCCCACTTACACGAGGCACCTAGTGTCGTCGCCCTGGAGGCAGAAAGTGCAATCGTGGTTGCTAAGCACAGGTGAGCGGGAAATGGGGAGCTGCTGTTTTATAGGTAGAGTCTGAGTCGGGGAAGAGGAAGCAGTCCTGGAGGCGGATGGTTGCCCAACATTGTGAATGTGCTTCATGCCATTGAACTGTATACCTGAAAATGACTGAACTGGTGCGTTTCTATGTTACGTATATTTTACCACAATAAGAAAAATTGCTTACGTAACAAAATATGTCCATATATAATCCATCACAGCTCAATGTCGAGGGCAGAGAGAGATCCAGTAGGCTTTAGGGGGAAGTCTCAGACAGAGGGTTGCTTATAGTTCCTGAAAAGAAGTCCCACCTCTCAGTTCTGGGGGGTGGGGGGTGGGATAAACAGCACAGGAAGTGAGCCCCGCTTCCTGACTTGTCTAACATCAGCACACACGCCCGCCCCTGAGAGCTAGCCGGGCTCACCATCCTCCTTCCAGACAGCAGCAGTGCTCAGGATAGCCCGGGCCCCAGGGACCTCTCCCTAGCCCCTCCTCTAGGAGCAGCAGGAACCCACTGCCTGCAGACAGAGCAGGAGCCCAGTGTGAGCGGGTACCCAGCTGCTGGTGCTGCAGTGGAGGATGCTGGCCTGACCTCCACTCATCAGTGGGACAGGGAAGACCCACCACTGGGTGCTTCCAGAAAGTGCCCTGAGCCCCGCATCCTTCCAGCTGCCTTCTGAAAAACCCGAAACCCAGAGCAACCCTGAGGCCCAGGACCAGAGCTGGCCACACCCCGGGCTTCCTGATCGGGGAGGTAACCAGGCAAATCTCCGGAGTCCTCCCTCCAGCACTACAGCCCCAGGACATTTGTGGAGGGCACCCAAGCAGGCCACGTGTACTTTCAAGGACCTGGGTTGGGCTGACCTCACACACGGAGGCAGGTTCCACCAGGCGCCACATTGCCTGGCTGCCCAGGCCTGGAACCGACTCCACTGCCAGCTATAGCCGTAAGGTAACTGACTCCTCTGGGCCTCTAACATCCATCAGTAAGATGCTAAATCCGTTCCCGGCTCCTGGGACCTCCACAGGCAGGGAGCAAAAATCTCCACTCCATCCGCAGGCCTTTCCTGGGTACCCGCCAGGTGAAGACTGCTCCAGTCTGAGAAGCGTAACGAGAAGGGCAAAAACGGATGCTGCCCTTGAGGACTGTATTGGTTTCCTAAGCCTGCTGGAATAAAGCACCACCAACTGGGTGGCTTAGAACCACGGGAATTCATCCTGTCACCGTTCTGGAGGCTGGAAGTTAGAAATCAAGGTGTTGCAAGACGGGGTCCTTTTTCAGAGGTTCTGAGGGAGAACCCATTCCCTGGCTCTCCCCCAGCTTCTTGTGGTTGCCATCAGCCCCAGACTCGTAGACACGTTATTCCAATCTCCACCACTTTTCCTCTGTGTGTCTGTGTCCACGTTTCCCCCTTCTTATAAAGATGCCAGTCTTGGATTAGAAGCCACCCATAGGGTGCCGGGGTGGCGCAGTCGGTTAAGCGTCCGACTTCAGCCAGGTCACGATCTCGCGGTCCGTGAGTTCGAGCCCCGCGTCAGGCTCTGGGCTGATGGCTCGGAGCCTGGAGCCTGTTTCCGATTCTGTGTCTCCCTCTCTCTCTGCCCCTCCCCCGTTCATGCTCTGTCTCTCTCTGTCCCAAAAATAAATAAAAAACGTTGAAAAAATTTTTTAAAAATAAATAAAAAAAATAAAAAAAGAAGCCACCCTAATGCGGTGTGTCACCGTCTTAATTACATCCACAAAGACCCTATTCCAAAATAAAGTCACATCCACAGGTTTGGGGGACTTTGGGGGGGACACGATTCAACCCAGGGAACTTTCAAATGCGAGAGTGAGACGATGTAGCAAAATTTTAGAACCGGTTCGAGTTGGTCTTGGCCTCTTGGGACCCGATTTTCTCAACTGTAAAATGGGATGATAATATCTAACTTGCAGGGAATTATATATGCAAGGCAACTAACACATAGTAGGCACTCAGAAGTAGCAACTAATATTGTTAAAACTAGTATTATCATTATACTATCATTAGTTGAGCTGCATAGATGTAGGTAACTGTAGCATAGGAGAGGTTCGAGCAAAATACTCTGGAGGGAGATTACATCAGATTGTGGGAAACGGGGTCAGTTTCATGGAAACAATGACATTTGAAATGGGCCTGGGCAAGATGGATAGGATCTTGACAGAACCTGCAGGGGAGGAAATTCCAGAAAGTGTGAGCTACATAAACAAGCCGTGAAGGCAGGAAAGTATAAAGCATTTTGGAGAAGAGCTCCAAGTTCCATTTGGCTGCAACATTGGGAAGTGAATAAAGAGTAATGGTCATTAAGGTTGTTAAGGAGCGTTTGGACCACAGAACATGAGGAGTTTGCACTTAATTCATAGTCAATGGGGAGCCAGTGAATGTTTTTTGGAAGGAGTGACACAATTAAACCAGCATTTAAGAAAATTAATCTGGCTGCAGTGTGCAGGATCAGAGAGCTCTGGAGCAGGGAGGAACCAGCAGAGATCCCCGTGGGAGGTGAGAGCTTCCCTGGTTCCTACTAACGGCTGGAGGTGGGTTATGGAAAGTGCCCTGGCTCCAGTCATGGCTTGGGGTGGCCATGGGGGACAAATCATGCCCCTTTACATTACAGTTACCTCAAGTGAAATGAGGCAGAGAGAGAAAGGCAAATACTGCATGGTATCACTTACACATGGAATCTATTTTTTTCTAAGTCAAACTTCTAGAAACAGGCAATAGGAAAGTGGTTGCCAGGGGCTGGGGTAATAGAGAGTGGTTGGTAAAAGGATATAAACTTTCAGTTAGGAGGTGAATAAGGTCTGAGGATCTAATGTCAAATATGATTACAGATCTTCCTAGCCTTATGATGGGGTTACATCCCAATAAACCCATTATTAAGTTGAAAATATTAGAAGTCGAAAATGCACTTAATACATCTAAGCTACAGGAGGTCACAGCTTAGCCTGGCCCGTCTTAAATGTGTTTGAACACTTGCATTAGCCTCCACTTGGGCAAAAGCATCTAACACAGCCTCTTTTACCGTGAAGGGGTGCGTACCTCACGTAGTTAGTTGAATGCTGTACTGGAAGTGACGAACACAGTGGCTGTGCAGGTACAGAATGGTTGTCAGTCTATCGGCTGTTCACCCTCATAATGGTAAGACTGCCTAGGAGCTGCCAACACCCAGCACCAGAGAGAGGATCATACCCCATATCACTAGGTGGGGAAAAGATCCACATTCGAAGCTGGAAGTATGGTTTCTACTGAATCGTTATTGCTTTCGCACTATCCCAAAGTCAAAATATCGCGAAGTTGAACCATCATAAATCGGGGACCTTAAGTAGTTAATAACGCTGCATTGCACGATTGAAATTTGCTAAGAGAGAACTTAAGTGTTCTCACGAATGAATGAATGAATGAATGAGGTGATGGATGTGTTAATTAACTAGATGAGGGAATCCTTTCACAAGGATGGACACATACATCAAATCACCACGGTATACACTTTAAATATATCAACAATTTTATTTGTCAGTTTACCTCGATAGGGGCGCCTGGGTGGTTCCGTCGGTTAAGCATCTGACTCTTGATTTCCGTTCAGGTCATGATCTCACAGTCTGTGAGTTTGAGCCCCACATCAGGCTCTGCACTGGCAGCATGGAGCCTGCTTGGGATTGTGACTCCCTCTCTCTGCACCCCCCTGATCACCCTCTCTCTATCTCTCTCTCTCTCTCTCAAAAGAACAAATAAACATTATATATATATATTATATATATATATTACATATATATTATATATGTATATATGTATGTATACATATATATGTATGTATATATATGTATATATGTATGTATACATATATATGTATGTATACATATATATGTATATATGTATGTATACACACACACACACACACACACACACACACACACACCTCGATAAAGCTGAAATTAAAAAAAAATTTTAAAAAAAGCTAGGGGCCAGTAATGGGCAGTGGGGGAACTTCAAGCCCTTCCCATGAGGAGGGTATTCTTGGTGTCACAAGACAGCAGCAGGGCCTATGAGCTGCTTTCTCAAGGGCCCCTGGGGGTGTGGATGTGTGAGTCTCTACCCGCAGCTTTGCCTCACCCCTGCTCCCCTCTGCTGCCCCTCTGGGAGGCAGGGCCAGGGGCTGCTCAAGAGCTAGAGCCGTCTTAATTGTTGTGCATTAACTGAACTGTCACCTGACCTTACTTTAAAACCCTGTGAATATTTATGAGCGAACTCTTGCTTAATGAAGAGGGGAACAGAGACATTAATGAGCTTTTCTTCCCCCGTTGAGCTTGGGGATTTTTGTTTGTTTGTTTCCTGTCTGTGATCTGAATTCCAGCCACGCCGTACCTTTTTCCCTCCTGCTTCCTCAGAGGTGAGAAGACCCTCTGTACCCTTTATACATGTTATTCACGCCGGCAGCCGCGAGGCAGCACGGAAACAGACAAAGGTAGAGAGGGGCATGTGTGTACTTGCGTGTGCACACGTGTGAGCACGTGCGGGTGAGAGGCTGTGTGTGCACACATGTGTGAGCTCTCCTAAAAGCAAAGAAGGTCTGTCCGGGTTCAAGGCTAACTGGAAGTTGTTTCTTGTCTTGAGTTGGGCCTCTCAGGGATGAAAAAGAAAGTAAGGCAGGACTGTGGGGTGGGACTGGGCCCCCTTGGGCCTTGGGTCTCAAGGGCGTCTTCAGGATCTCCTGACAATGGGACAGGGCCTGAGGCTTGCGTCCCTGCCCTTGGGAGCCTAGGAAGGCTGCGCAGAGAGCGGAGCCCAGACCTGCCCTGCCGACCTGGAAGAGAAGGTGAGAGGTACGTGCAACAGCCAGCCCACGGTGGGGAGCAGGAAGGCAAATGTAGGGGGCAGTATACATTCTCACCTGCACCCAAGGAGCTCGGACAACATTGTGGTCCCTCACTCACACCTGTTCCTCTGGTGTCTCAGGCCATCTCCGAGTGATATGACAAGGCCTGGTGATTGCATAATTGATAGATTGATAGGAAAAAAGCAGAGGAGGCTCTCGGAAAGGTGAAAATCCCACCCCGGTAAAATGTCACGTTGCTTTTCCCTGGCCTTCCCTCAGCCTTTCCACTACTGCGGACTCTCCAGCTCTCCCCGCCTGACTCCCATCTGCTTTTAGCCTGGGATCTGACATTAGTCATGTCGCACTTCAGGGTACGTGTGGCCGAAGCCAGTGGGGATTTGTTCTCCTCCTGCTGGGAAGGAAGGACCAGGGCCTCAGGTCTGGGCACAGGCGGGTCCTCCCAGCCCTGGTCCTCTCCCGCCTCCATCCAGAGACCTCCTTCCACCAAATCTCCCCACCCCAATTGCTTCTTCCACAGCTTCCGCTGCCTGGGACTCACCAGCCCGGGAGAAAGGCTCACAAAGCCCAGCCCTGGGCACTGGCTGGCAAGAGAGTTGATAATACTGTGTGTGCGTATGTGTGTGCACATGTGCACATGCACACACATACATGCACACACACACACACACACACACACACTTATGCACCGCCTGTAGGAACAGCTCACACCTGGTATTGCGCTAAACGGCCAGCCCCCGTGCAGTTAACAGACGCTAAAGAAAGAACTACAAAGAGAAAAACTAAACACTGGCTTTGTGGTGTAAGAGCCAGACTAATCACAGCTCTTTGTGAGCGCGCTTTACTATTTATGTCCAATCACATGTGCACAGTGGCTCTTTTGCTTGTCGGTGACGTGATAGATCATTTCTGTCGTAGGTGTCGCTTGACGACAACACAAAACCCTGTGTCCACACACTCGGCTTTCTATCACTCATGTAGTGATCTGCGCCCTCCGTTTTTCATCAAGTTTACTTTTTTTCTTTATTCTTTTTTTAAGTTTATGTATTTTTGAGAGAGAGAGAGGAGAGACTTTGCAGCCTGTACAAGAGATCAAATGCTTCCATTTTGTACTTTTATAGGTGTGGGTGTGTGTGGTCGTGACGTGTGGTTATTTTCACGTTCTTGTGGGAGATAGGGAGGTGAAGAAGGAAGAAAGTAAGCTTTGGAAACTTTCAGGCTCAGAGTCAGGTTATGGTATGACTTGTTTAATCCTGGTTTCCTCATCTGTGAAATGGGGATAATATCTGTGACATAGAATTGTGGAGAACATTACTTGAACCAACAAAGACTCAGCAGAAGCCCCCTCCAGAAGAGTCTCCCCTTGGCTTCCCCCAGTTTGGGGTGTACCGGTGGGCATGTTTGGGCGCTGATGAAGACCCATAGGTGGTGACCTCCTGGGAGCCATGCCAACCCCTTCTCTGCCCTCCAGTCACCAGTAGAGAGCCTGGCTCAGTCTTCAGGTTCTGCAAATGTCCGTGGAATGAGTGGACCTCTGTATGATGCATGTGGCCTTTACTAGAAGAAACAACAGGTCTGAGTTAATTCTACTCCAGCCATCCTCTCTTCCTCGGGTACTTGAGGGCATGCCAGTCTGGGGGTGACCTTTTTCGACCTGATATGTTCAGCTCCTTTCATGAATGAGACTCAAAGGCCTGAGAGGAAAGAAGGAGGAGCCTGAGTGGCAATGGAAGGGTGCGTGGGGAACTGCCACCAGGCATCCTCAGGGAGAAAGGCTGGGACGCCGGGGCTCATGCCCTTCCCAGGGAGGCAGCATGGTTGCTGGCGTGGGGAGTCTGGGGCCAGGCTGCTTGGTTCACATCCTAGCCCACCCCTCTGAGCAGGAGGTTCAGACACATCCTTGGGCCTCAGCCATCCCTTCTGCCAAAGACAGACAATTAAGTGTTCCTCTCCGAGGCAGGAGGAAGCTACGCTGACCAAAAGCCTGCCCGCTGCGTTGTGTTCTTTGGTCTAAAGGCACCACATGAGTCAGGGTAAATATAGCCAGGTATTCTACTATTTGATAAAAATATTAGGGTACTGGGCCTTCCTAATATAGCTGAGCAGACACATCCTAGGGACGCAGGCGGAGAAGATAAAGCAGCACGTGCCTCAGCCAGCAAAGCTGCAAGCTGGATAGACAGATAACCCTGAGGAGAAAGCTGGCCGCCATCTTGGCACCTGGGCCCATGTGCCCTACACCACAGGACGCCTGCAGGACCTATGTAGGGGCTGTGTGTGAGCATGGGTTCTCTGGCAATAACCTCCAGGCCCCCAAAGCGGCTCTTTAGCCCAGCAGGAGGCGTTTCTGAAGTAATCAGTCCTCTGCTTGAAGTACTTGTTAGAGCCAGATTCATCTGAGAGATAAGAGAATAAGAAGGGGCGCCTGGGTGGCTCGGTCGGTTAAGCGTCCGACTTCGGCTCAGGTCATGATCTCGCGGTCCGTGAGTTCGAGCCCTGCGTCGGGCTCTGTGCTGGCTGCTCAGAGCCTGGAGCCTGTTTCCGATTCTGTGTCTCCCTCTCTCTCTGCCCCTCCCCTATTCATGCTCTATCTCTCTCTGTCTCAAAAATAAATAAACGTAAAAAAAAGAGAGAATAAGATGACCGAGGTACCTCAGTTACTCGTCACTCAGCCAGTCGCTCACGCGGCACCCACTGTATGAAGGACTCCCGCCGGAGAAAGTCAGACACGGCTCGGGTTCTCGAGACCCACCCAGGCCTTATGCCCAGAGGTGTCTGCGCCGCGAATGTTTTCTCTTATTACGGGGAGGGATCTGCAGCGCTTTCCCAGGCCTCCTGGGGGTGCCCCCTGGAGACCCCACTCGAGCGTGTTGCTGCCTCTGCTGTGTGTGTTGCTTCCTGGGCTGTATTCATCTGTTTATATGTTGGGCTCCTCCACTGGTCCGCACCTTCCTAGGCCTGTCCCACCTTCCCGTGCCCCGTGTCCAGACAAATCCTGGCACATGGAGCAGGGGAGTGGACACCTGCGTATCTAGCTCCGATGGTGGGCTCCCTGAGGGAAGGCCCCTTTCCTTTGTTTATCCCTGTACTGGAGACCTACCCTAGGGCCCAGCGCATCATAAGCGATGTCCATCTGATGAGTGACTGGGGCATTCAGCAGATCTGTGAAAGCTCAGAAACAGCACCAGCGTGGGGGGGAGGGGTAGGACCCCGCAGCAGAGGGAGGTACTGTGTGCAAAGCATTCGGCCTGACAAAGGATAAGCACTCACTGAGTACTATTATTGTTACCTTGAGCAAGCCACTGAATGCCTCGGAGCCTCAGTTTCTTCGTCTATAAAATGGGAGAGGAATCCCAGCTGCCACGGGATTCTTGGGGGTGAAGCCTGCTTGGCTCCTGACACAGCCCAGTTAGTGTCAGCTGAACCCATCCAGCAGCCTTTGACCCAAGGAGAGAGCTGGGGGCAGGGCAGGGCGGGGGGCACCCAGAGCAGAGCCCCCTCACCTAGAACAGGTGTGAGAGGCATGGGCCTCTGTGGCTGAGCAGGCCTAGGCCAACTAGAGCCTCGGGCTGCTGGCCCCTAGCTACAGACGGCTGCCCCTGCTGACCCCGGTGTCCTGGACGCAGATGACATTTTGCACACGCGCGACGATGTGAAGACGGTCGGGAGGTCTGACCCGGAAAACCAGATGCCCCAGCTGAGGGAGAGAAGGCTTGGCCTGGGCTCGGATGTTCAGCCTCCTCGTTGCCATGGCTCCTTTGTGACTCTTCATGTATTTTTTAAAACTACGTAATTTCCTAAAGGGAAATTAAATTGGATTGTGCATTCATTTGAGGGACTATAGTCTGATAGGGCTGGCACCAGAACTGCTGGCTTCTAATCCTCGCTAGGGGTCAGAGGGCGATCTAGGGGCCTCCTGCAGCCCCTGGGTGAACTCTTCCCCACCCCCACCCCACACAGGGCGTTCCCACCCGGCGGGGCCTTCAGCTGAGCTCCCCCTGCTCTTCTCCAGCTGGCTTCCCAGAGCCTGGGGTTACTTCAGCCCTGTGGCGGGCATCCGCTCCTTCACCCAGGACCCTGAACCAGCTGTGCCTGCCAGCACGTTCCAGGGGGCTGGCCCTGGCCTGGCGGGGGTGAGGTTCTCCCAGGATGCCGGAAGAACACCCTTCTGAGTGTTCCCGGGGGCCGAGCAAGAGAAATCCGAGCCTATGTGTGTCAGCCTATGCCCAGCAGCCGGTTGCGGTGGGGCTTTGGTGCTGGGTGAAGCAGGACTGGGTTTGAGGCCTGGTTCTACTGCTCACAAGCCGGTGACCTCAGTGAAGTTATTAAACAAATGAGCCCTATGGTTACCATCTACGAAATGAGGGTGGTAAGAGAACCTACTTGGTTGAGCCCTTGTAGAGATTAAGATGTAAACGGTCCAGATGAAGAAAAATGCTAGCACAGTGCATGGCTTACAGCAAGCACTCAGTACATGTGCAGTGCCCTTATTTTTACTGATTGCTTACGTTGGGCAGGGATCCTGCCCTGGCCGGCCCTGGAGGAAAGCCACATTGCAGTCTGATTGCTCCTTAACACTGACCCTCAGCACCAAAGCCCTTCGACAGCTCCATCTTGGGCAGCGGTGGGTGCACAGGGACTCCACGGTCCTTGCTAGTGAGGGGTGGCACACGGGACCACTTAGCATAGGGGCAGAACCAACTGAGTGGCTGACCTTAGGGGTGTGAATGCCAGCTCCTCCAGGGTGCCCAGCGGATCCAGGGAGACGATCCTGACATCCCCTTGCCTCCTTACCCCTGCTGTTGCCGAAAGCCAGCGGGCAGGCCCTTCTTGGCCCAGCACAACCACTGCTCCCCTGGGATTTACTAGGCACCAGCCCCATAGGAGCATCACCCCGCCCAGGAATTAGCATCAGTTTTCAGGAAAGAAACTCCGAGAGACTGGTCCCGCGGTTCACTACAGGTAGCATAGCCAGACTCGCTCCTGCCGGTTCTTAAGCCCCACATCACATCCCACTGCTTCCCAGTCTGCTGGAATCACTCGGTGCTGGGCCAGGAGACAGGGGTGGGGAGAAGGAAAGGAGATGTTCGAGTCTGAATTCTCTCGGCCCCAAACTCTCCAAGAGAAATGCCAGTGTTGCTCACCTATTCCCCGTGAGTAATACCTCTCCAGGGGAAGTTTAAAATAGAACTTTAGTCATATCTTAATGAAGCTGATTGATTTCTAAAAACAACCAAGCCCTGGTCCTCTGCAGCCGAGACTGCTGGGCGCTGACAGAGAGGGCAGAGGCACAGACTGTCCATCCCCAGCAGGATGGTGAAGAGCACATTTGGCTCAGGGGTTCCATGACGGCATTCACCCAGGACCCGGAAACACATACTCTAACCCTGTGGACTGGCCCACCGTCACCCTTTCATTCCCCACCCTTCACTGAGCCCAATACCCAGGTAAGGGGAGGGAGACCCGGCACAGATACGCAGGGTTAATTCATCCAGCGTGTTTCTTGAGCACCTACTATAGGCCAGCCACTGTCGGGGTTACCTGGGTTTGAGCAGCAAATAGAAAAGGTACCAGCTTCTGGGTTTATATAGCGTTTTCTGGTTTTGTCCACATTCCTTGACATCTTTTGTCCCATTATACAGTCAGTGGAACAATGTATAGATAAACACCCGGCCTCGATCTGGTATATTGTTGCCCCACCCGGTGAGCATGAATCCTCGTTTCTTCCTGTGTACAAGTGACACAGGGGTCACCCCACCTCTGGAGCCGATGAGGGAAGTAAAGCAGGAATTGCCATCGAGGGATAGCGGCAGAACCAGGGCCTCCCTCGAACGGCACTCCTTCGATCTCCGCTCCCTCACCCAACTGTTTTACACAGATAAAATCTGCTTAAATTGACTATTGATTGTGGTGTGAGGAAGGCGTCCCAGCCCAGCCGGGCGGGCGGGTGAGTCAGCCTGCCTGAGGCCTAAGCAGCTGGAGGGGGTGATAGGCAAGGGCTGGAGGGAACATACATATGAGACCAATTATTTCAGCCCCCAGTTATTAGCTCGCCTCCTCTCACAGCTGCCACAACCCTTCACAGCGAAGACCCCAATTTGTTAGACCCCAGGGAGAGTCCCTGCTTTCTGTGTGTGTATGCGCGCGCACACACACACACACACACAACCCCAGGCACAGTCTAGAAAAGATATAGCCAACTTTTACTCTTATTTTAAGCTACTCAGTGGAATGTGCCTTTGCCTTTTCTGTTATTAAAGCCTTGGGCTGACAGCCGCAAACCAACTCCTGAGGTCCTGGGAGGCTACTCTGTCCTCCCCCTTTGCAGAGATGTCTATAAGAAACACTGCATTTGCTGTTAGCTCCGGGGCTGGAGAAAGGTATTTGCCACCTTCCTGGGCTCAGCTAATTGGCTGTAGATCATCACCGAGAAGAGGAGGGATGGTTCCCAGAGACCTGCTGTCTCTCCAGCCGAGATGGATGCTTGGGGAGAAATTCAAGGCCTGACAGCCTGTGCCCAGCGTGGACCATTGGCTATAGCCTTTGGGCAAAAGCGGGTGAATGGAGCCCAGAGCGAGGCTCCTTCCTCTGCCATGGGTCCCAGGGCAACCAGGAACCACTCCTCAAGGTAGTCAGTCTCAGCATGAGGGACCTGCCCTCCTCCAGCAAGGTAAAGGCCCATTCTATAAGGAGAGATTAAATAGTTGCTGGGTCCAGGAACTAATCCAGTCCCAAATCAGAAGAAGGCAATAAAAGCTGGGGGAAAGGGGGGCTTAGCAAGAGACACAGCACCCCCCCCCCAGTTTATTTGAGATAGAGCCACAAATCGATCCTGAAGCCTCTCCCACACTGACCCCTTGGTTATCTGCTCCATGATCAGGGGCAGAAGGGGAGACAGGAGTCCAGGCAGCTCATCCATCCTTGGTCTCAGTAATTTCCTGTCCACAGTTGGCAATGCTGGACCAGGAAGCGGCTTCTTACTTGAAATTTCCGGTGCTGCCTTTGGAGCCCAGGAGAGGCTGTGAAAAACCATTTTGGCCAGACTAGATATCAGTCAGTGAATGAAGAGGGCCCTAGAGCAGGCCAGGCACAACAAGGTGCCATCGGGGCTGCCGCATCTCCAGTGAGTGCGGGGGCCCTGTCCTGATCGTCTGGGAGTCCCCAGCTCTCGGCCTGGTGCCTGACACACAAAGGCCATTAACCAGCATTGTTTAAACTGAGACACCTGTCCTTGTTCTTGGAGAACCCTTGATCAAATGAGTCGGTGAATGCACGCGCGTGTGTGCACAACTACATACACACACCACACAGAGGAAAAGGGACGCAATTTTTTCTAAGGCCAGAAAAATAATTGTCAGCTATTAAAACAGAACAGATGAGGCCAGGGCATTGGATTCTATAGTTCCCTCAGGCTCTTACTCATCAAAAGGCAACATTTCTCTGTCGCCTACACAAAGCACCTCCCTAGACTCCCACCCTGACCTGCTGGGGCAGCCCAGCACCCACCCCAAAGCCCCTCACAACTCCCCACCACCCCACCCCAGCATCCTTCTCTTTCTCTCCCAGAGCCAATCCCAGCCCTACGGGATCTCACATCAGGCTTATGGCAGAGGACACAGCCATTGGCCCTGGTTCTGCCTCAGTTCTCTCTGGTTGTGTCCTTGAGGCCAGGAGTCTGAGATGACCCAGATCAGGGGTAGGGTTCAGGGCATCCCTATCCCTCTTGCTCCAGCACTTGGAAACGAAGGGCACACAGGAAGTCAAGTGCATCTCTGGACCTCTCATCTCTGGCAGGGCCCACTTGTGAATTTCAAAGGCCCTGGACAGCCAGATGCAGGGGGGGAGGGCAGGGCACTGCGGTGGGAAGGGGGCTGTGGAACAGAAGTACTGCCTGCTGAGTTGACGGCATCCTCATTGCTGCTGGTGATTTCATTGGTCTCACTAATGGCCATCTGTAGCCACTCCCACTCACCAGCTTGGCTCATCAGAATTTCCAGAATGACCTTAGATCAGAAGCTGTGCAGGAAGAGGACAGCAGGGCCTAGGAGAGCCCATGTGTGTTCCCTGTTGACCCTGAACCCGAAGCATTTACAACAGCTCTTGGTCACTGGTTGCTTCCACTGCCAGTCATCGACAGGGGCACAGGATCCAGAAGCAGACCATATTCTGGAATTCAACAGACTCTTTTCCTCAGAGCAATGCATCCAATAAGAAAGCCCTTGCATTTGTATGTCATCGTGGCAAAGAGGAGGAATGAGCTTGTGGACCAGGAAACTTTTGACCCAGGGGCATAGTTTTGGATGTGACTTTAGTTCTTGAATTCATTGATCTCAAGAAGTAAATGAGTTCTTGGCGATATGAATAAACAAGCACAAAGATGCTGAGAAAATCCAGAATAATGGAGTGATGGATGTCAAGCCAGATGAATCAGGAAAGATTTCCTGAAATAAGAAACACTTTTTAGTACTCGAAAGAGGAAACAGAATGAAACTAACGCATATTGAGTTTCTACATCTGCATGTCTGGCTTTGAACAAGGCACAAGTACTTTCTCATTTGTTCCTGTGTGCTACGTTCTGGATAGTTCCTTCCAACTTTGAGTGCAATGATTTTGTCTTCAGCTGTGCCTAATCTACACTCAACTCCATCCGTCAAGTGCTTAGTTTGGGTTGTGTTGGTTTTTTAGTTCTAGAATCTCTGTTTGGATTTCTTCAAAATCGCTAGATCTGCTTTTTAGTTTCCCTGCCCTGACAAAATTTTCAAGCTTGCTGTTTATTCCTTTGAATTGTAAACATAGCTGTCTCTGGGTGATAATTCCGACATTCCAACATTTCAAATGTATGTGCCTCTCTTTGTTATCTGTTATTTCTTCTGGTTCTCTCTCGTAGTGTCTTCTCTCCCTGTGTTTTTTGACTCTGTGCTGCACAATGCATTTCTTTTTTTTTTTTTTTAATATTTACTTATTTTTGAGAGAGAGGGAGAGAATGAGCAGGGAAGGGGCAGAGAGAGACAGAAACCCAGAATCTGAAGCAAGCCCCAGGCTCTGAGCTGTCAGCACAGAGCCCAACGAGGGGCTCCAACCCATGAGCTGTGAGATCATGACCTTTGCCAAAGTTGGACACTTACCTGACTGAGCTACTCAGGTGCCCCTCAACATTGCTTAGAGGAATAATCTGTAGCATAGGATGAGAGTATCCTTTCTTCAGAGAGGATTCTAGTTTGCTTCTGTAAGGCACTTGGGAATTCTACCAGTCCAGGACTACCTTAAATCTGAATATCTGTACCCAAATTCAAGGCTGTGTCCATGGAAGGGAATATTTTCAGTTCATCTTTACCCTGAAAGTGAAGCCCTTCAGGACCCTAACTTTGAAAGAAGTGGAGAGTATTTATTCAGGCTTCCCACCTGGAGGGGAGAGGAGATACTGCAAAATCCACAGTTCATTTTTGTCACTGTGACTTCTGAATTAATTTATTTTTCAAAGGCAAGGGTGGGGTCAAGTACTGGGCTCACCTCTCTGAGCTCTCACCTCCTCAGAGACTATGATCCGATGATTCCCCACTGATGATCTAAGATGTTTGTTGCATTTCATCCAGCTTTTTATTTGTCCTCAGCGGGAAGGGTTTATTCAAATCACTTAACTTTCCATTCCTGGAAGCAGATGTCGTGTCTCTCATTTTCCCTTACAGTGATTGGGTGAGGTGAGCATATAGGAATATTCCCATTTTACAGATGAGAAAATGAGGGGCGGAAACTGACCGAGTCAAGCGGTCCCCCCGGTGGAGGATACAAGAGTTGAATCAAGACTGTTCTGAGGCCGAAGCCCGCAGTTTCCCCACTCTTCCATGCTTGGGAATAGAAAAGAGGAGCAGGAAAGGTATTTAAAGTGTCCATGAAGGGCTCAGAAGGAGCTGGGGGAGCTGGGCAGGGAGCACCATGCACAGCTGCGTCCACAGAACAGAGCTTCCTCGTCAAAAGAAAAATCCCCGAGTGGAAATGGCAGGCCAGCTGAGCAGGTGCTCTCCACTGGGGCAGGAATCCCAGTGCCCCCTCGAGTGACCCTGTTCCTGGGGAAACAGCTGCTCCTTGCAGAGCTGAGTGTACAGGAGTCAGGTGAACATCCAGGTCGGGACAGATGTGCTCCCCTGGAGAGAGTGCCCCATGGGGGGTGGGGCTCTGGGCTCACATGGCAGCAGGGCCTGGGAGGGAGGCCAGAGCGGGGTTGCGATGAGGCCTAATGGGAACCACACAGAGCCTGCTCCCCACCTTCCTCTCTCCTCTTCCTGCCTCCTCGTCCCCCTGCTTCCTGGAAGTCACCCAACAGCCCCTCCAGAACACTTCGGTCCCAGGCCTCTGAGTTTATGAAACTGTTAACACATTCAGTAATTACTTCTCCCCTTTGCCACAAGCCGGAGGCTGCATTTTTGTCCTGCAGCAACAGCGGGAATTCGCTTCAGCGCTTGCTCTAAGCCCACAGCCAACAGCAGACTGGACCCTCTGCGTCCCTCCCCTCCCAGCAGTAATCTTGCTCTCAAGTAAAAGTTTGCTTTCTCCCTAAAGTTGAAGGCCTCTGCTGAGCCAAGCTCTTTAAAGGCAGTGGATTTATGGCCCTAGAGGACTTTCCTTTTGCACTTGGTAATATTTCTAAGATTAATTTTCACCCCGTCCACACAGGAGCTCATTAACACACAGAGGGTGTGTGTCTCAGTCTGACTGTGTGGGGCTCAGTGGGGGCCCTATCAGCCAGGAGACAGGGTTGTGGACCGGGAAGCCAAGCGGGGTAGGGGGCCAGGGGGTTCTGGGTACGTGCCCAGGTTGCGGCCATGGCTCTTTGCCAGGCCCTGGAAGATTTCCTCCCTGCACTGTCCCCACGTGTCCCCTCCCCAGTGGACTGAGGCTGAGATGCATGCGTTTTCCTCTTGCAGATTTTCTAACGCGCTTTTTCCCCATCGGGGTTGCTGTTTCATCAAGATTAATAGTCGATTGAGTCATTTGTAAAGGGGCCCTTTGATGAAGAGGAAGCACATAAATAAACTCTGCCCGTCACTTAGGCCGCCCTTTCCTCATGCCACCTGGTTCTGCTTTGCAGCCCAGAAGCCCTCTGCCCTTTATTCAATACACCATCACCCTGCAGCCGCTCGCCCGTCCCAACAGTTGCGTGCACAGGCCCTCCAGGGGCCACAGGAGAAGTGCCACGCAGGCAGGCGGGGGGGGGGGGGTGCGGGGGGGGGGGGAGCTGTGCAGCCTTGTCGGAGCCATGTGTTCTGGGTCCAGCATCCTTCCCTCACGGCAAGGCAGTGGTCAAGAGCATGGGCACCAATTCCAGTTCTGCTGTCTATTACCTGTGGGATTGGGGGATTGTTACTTCTCCTTGCTGAGCCTCAGTTTCCTAATGTGCAAAGTGGGGATCGTCACAGACCGTGTCCTGGGGCGTTGGGGGATTCAGTAAGTGAATGCGCATGGAGTCCTTGGGCCAGGGCCTGGTACTTTGCTCACGTGCTGCTGGCCTTCACTTGGGGCTGGCTGTTTCCCACAGAGGTTACCAACCGGGGGCGCCATGTAGAGCCATGCAGAGCCATGGGACTGGCCAGCATGTTCCCTTCCCTGCAGCTGCAGCCCCATGAAGCCCACGTCTCTGAAGGTGACTTGAAGGGTGCGGGGCAAAATGTTATAAAGGAAGGGTCCAGAGTGCAGAGGCTCCGTGACAATGCAGCGTGTGTGTGCAGTCGCATTGAGGTTTGGGGAGTCTGAGAGATGCAGGGCCCAAGCCCATGAGCCTCCCTCCATTCAGATCTAATGAAATGAAATATTGACAACATGGAGAACATACTGCCAGGGATGACGGAAGGCACGGAAACAGGGGAGCCCTTGACCGAAGCATCCCCGGTCACCTTGGCAAGAGCCAGAGAGGAGCTGGGAAGGGGTGAATGTGGAGGAGTAACATGCCGAGGACAGGGGGATATGAAGGAGGTCTTGGTCCAAGGGGCAAAAAGTTGGGCAGCTCCCGCCCTCGGTTGTTGATTGAGTGCTTTCCAATTCGCCCAGCCCCGTGTTTTCGCTGTATAGGAGAATACAAAATAGCAAAGGACACAGCCCTGCCCTCAAGAAGCAAGAATCTGGTTGGCAACACAAGCCCCTCTCCCCCAACATTAAATAAGCAACAAGGGATTTTGCAGGACTGTGTGTCATACATGAAAAATGAGCAGTGGCTTCAGCCATCTCTGAAAATGAGGGGGTTGGAGTAGATGGTTCTTCTTTGAACTAAGTTTAACTTTTTAGCCTCTTATTACGGAAGATCTCAAGCATATACCAAAGTAGGGAGAATGGTCAGTGAAGCCCCACATACCTACCTACCTGACTGCATCTTGTTTCTCCTCGTGTGCCTTTCATTCCTGGAGTATTTTAAAGCAAATTCCAGAGATGTATCATTTGCCCCATAATTCTCCAGTATGCGTGGAGCATGGGATATTTTAGGTTTCTTCCAGCTCTGATCTGGTGTGAGTGCAGGTGCGGGGGTGAATGGCAGAGTATTTCTCTGGAGGGGTGAGGAGGAAGTGACATGTCCATCTGGGGTTTGATGGACGTGGGGAACGCTATTTTATGCACACACGGGCACGCACACACGCACATTCAACCAGCAGCCCCAAGAACCACCTCTAACCAGCCCAAGATTATCTTTACTGTTCCTAGCAGACCTCAGCCCAGAGAATTCTGGCTGGAACAGCTTGGACATAAGGATCCAAAAGAGAGTCGAAAAGAAGTGGCTAAACATCCATTTCTTCAGCAACCATGTGATGACCCCACTACCTACCTAACAGGCATTGTGGTTAGCACTGAGGGAGCAGAGGTGACCCAGGCAGGCAGGGCCCCTGCTGTCACCGGCGACATGGGGAGACAGGGAAGGGGGTGAGGGCAGAGAGCAGACAGCCTGGTACTCACAGGGAGTGTCTGCGGTGTCACATCAAGAAGCAGCTCACCAGAAGCAGAGGGTAAGACAGCGAGAGAGAGAGAGAGAGAGAGAAGGAGAGAGAGAGACAGTGGCTCTGAGACCCAGAGACTAATGATAGAGGGAAGAGACCAGGCTGCTGGCCCTTCCAGGCAGGTGTGGAAGGGCCCGGACATCTACTGAGAGCCCTGGGAGCGGCCCCCTCACCCTTTCCTCCTCCAGCCGCCTCCAGTAGGGTCAGGCAAGACAGAGTCCAGCCCACAGCTCATGTCCACCTTCCAGAGCCAGAGAAACACTTCAGGGGAGTGATAAAAGCTCAGCGAATGTAGGGAGCTAAATCAGACCAGACCCGGAAGCGCTGAGCCCGGGGCTGGCCGCGTGCAAGATGCCGAAGGATCCTTCTGGGTTTTCCCACAGCTCGGCAGAAACCTTAACTTGGCCGCAAGCCCCGGAGCAGGATTTTAAGTGCCTGAGATGAGGTTAGAGGTAATAGTTAAGTGTCTTGGGGGACCCAGGAATTTAATTCCACTACGGGCTCAAGGCTGAATTTCATCTAGCACCGCAACAGTGCCTGTGCTGGAGTAACACACAAGTGAGAGCCCCCCTCTTCGCTACCATGACGTCAGGTTCATGAGGCACCTACTATGTGCCTCGCGCTGCACCAGGCCTGCTGTCATGCCACTGCTCACCTAGCGGGGAGCATGGCATTAATCCACAGTCGTGTAAATGCCATGCTGCGGGTGCTGTGAGTGCGTAGGGACCATCCCCTGCAAGGAGACGTTGTTCCTGGTTTTACAACCGAGGGATCGCTCACAGGGCTAAATCACCAGCCCAGAGTTGCACAGAGAGAGAAGCAAGTTTCCAACGCGAAGCCCATGTTCTTGGCGTGCCACTGCGTTCTCCCACGCCTGGGGCCTGCCAGGGAAGGGAGGACAGGTAGGTGTGAAACAGTGGCCTCCGGCATAGGCCAAATGCAATGGGCAGCCACGGCATGACTGAGCAGCTCCGAGGAGGGCTGTCCAGCTGGCAGAGGGACAGACACACTCTGTGACTCCCACGGCAGGACTAGGACTTACAGGTGCAAGTTGCAGGTAAACTGACAATGTGAGGCTCCCATCCATGACCCAGATTGTTTCGTGCAGAAGAATGACTAAGCTCTCAGTTAGAGCTGAGTTATGACTCGTTATAATAGTTACATAATTGTAACTAGTTATATATATGGATAACTAGAGTTTACATATAGATGGTAACTATAAACTATATATAGAACTAGTTGTAACTAAGGTCACCTCACAGTTTATAAAGAGCTTTTACAGATGTGAGGTTCGTAACAACCCTGTGAGGTAGTTCACTGCGATGCCATTTTTCAGATGAGCAAACTGAGGAAGCTCCTGATTGCCGGAGGTCTTAGCTGAGTAGGAAGAGCAAGGACTTAAGCAAAGGTCCGTCTGACTCCAAAGCCAGTGCAAGAGAGGTCCCTGGAGGGTGGGAAAAAGGTTGATAGGCCACCGGAGAGGATCCCATGCCACCTTGAGACTCTGAGACAATGGGGACGAAGAGCAGTTCTGATAAGGCCTAAAGGAAGAGGGAGAACAGCTCCTGGTTCCTAGGGTGTAGGGTGGGAGGAAGGGGAGGGAGAAGACCCGCGACGAGGGAGGGAGGTATTAGTGCAGAGTAGAAGGGAGGGGGCCTCTGTCTGGTCAGCAGAGCCGGGTTATATAATGAGTGGGGACAACTGGTGGCCATATATAGGGTCCAGTGGCCACATCGCTTAGCCCCTTTAGCTGTTGTGGCCTGGGGCTAAGACTCTTCTCAGTCCTGGGGCGCCTGGGTGGCTCAGTCGGTTGAGCGTCCAACTTCGGCTCAGGTCGTGATCTTGGAGTTGTTCAGTTCTAGCCCCATATCAGGCTCTCTGCTGTCAGCACAGAGCCTGCTTCTCTGATCCTCTGTGCCCCCCGCCCCACCCCCGCCCCTCCCCTGCTCGCATGCTGTCTCTCAAAAAAATAAAATAAAATAAATAATAAAATAAAATAAAATAAAATAGGGACACCTGGGTGGCTCAGTTAGTTAAGCTCGTGGGTTCGAGCCCGGCGTCAGTCTCTGAGCTGGCAGTGTGGAGCCTGCTTGGGATTCTCTCTCTTCCTCTTTCTCTGCCCCCCCCCCATTTTTGTGCTTCCTCTCTCTCTCTCTCCCTCTCAAAATAAATAAACTTAAAAAAAATCTTTTAAAAAATAAATGAAATACGGTAAGACTCCTCTCAGCCCCACACCCTTGCGTCCTGCCCACTCCCCTCCTGCCTGTCACCTCCACCACCGTCTCGCTGGAGCCACACAAGAAAGTGATGTGCTGACAGAGGCAAGACCAGACCTTCAGAGAAAGTCCACATCCACAAGTACTCGGTCCACAAGAATTTGTGTGCTTTTCCACCTACTCACTCCAGCCTCTGCCCCAGCTGCCTGTCCCTCCGTGGACGGTCCCCTCACTGCTCTGTCCCCTTTAGTTGTGGCGTCTGCTGTCTGACTCTGGCCACACCCCTACTCCTGCTCTACAGGCTTTGTGGGCCCTTCCCTCTTTCTCCCCAAATCCAGCCCACGCCTTCTGCAACAGGTGCTCACTCTGGCACAGGCCAAAGGCTTGTCATGGCTTGTCTTGCTCCACTTCATAGTCAAGGCAGCTCATTCCTGTCTGAGAAATGCGTGCCAGCCCAGGGCGGCAGAAGGCCGAGGACCGCCCTGGGGAGAAGGGCTGTTGTGATGAACATATGGAGAAAGAGAAACAGATGGTGCAGGCCTGCGGGACAAGGCCTCTGAGGGACCACCGGGGTCTGACCAGACGCGTGTGCTGTTCCTCATGGCTCTTTCTTGTCAATCTCTACTCCCGAGAGTGTGGAAGGGACAAATGGGGACAGGTCTCCCGGGGGCTGAGGTCGGGGAGAACAACTGAGCGAGGCCCAGTTTCCGGAAGAACGTGCCTGTGGAGACTGGGGCGGGGACTTGGGACATGCCAGTGTGACTCCCGGCCTGTGGATGCCCCAGACAAGGGCACAACTGCCGTCTCCGGGTCCAGGGCTGGGTCTAGTCAGGACTGGATGGTCTTGCAGTCTCTGGGGTGCCAGCCCTTCGGCGTCTGCCTTCTGAAGGCCACATGTCCTTGCAGACCACCCTTGGAGCAAGGCCCGTTCAGAGCGCACTCAGAACAACTGAGTGGGTGTTTGGGAAGTGTCACCAGAAATAACCAAATCCCAATAATCATGTGAATATTTTGCCATTGACGGGAGACCAATAGTGAATATGGTTACATCTCTTCTCCTGGTTTTTACACGAAGGTGGCTGGCCAGCCAGCCGGCACTGTTCCTGTCTAGTTATAACATTGCCTCACTGTCTTGATTTTGCTGTCTTCTTGTCTTCTATGTACTCTCGCATGCCAGTGTGTCTTTCCTGGGAGCTGTGAGAGCAAAAAAGGTTGTGTCTGGGTAGGAAGCCAGCTTCGTTCAGCACTGTGATGTGATGGCCTCTTTTGGTGACATGGCTGTTTGCAGACAGCAACATGGCCTTCACTGCCTTCCTACCTGTCATGACCCAAATACACTCAGGTACAAGGGCTTTGGGACCAAGTGACCACATGAGGGTCCTCAAGGATTAGACTGGGAAGTAGAGGTCTGCTCCGGAGGCTGAACCCATGAAGGTTAACCTGTTGATTTAAGTTCTAATTAATTTTAGCATTTAATTTTTACATGTCTGGAAACTCCATTTGGTTCTTTTTCAGATGTGCCTCATGATTTCTGATGGTGTTCTGTTGCTAGCTCATCTTTGCAATTCCATCCTTTATTTTGGAAAAACATTTCATGCGTAACTCTTTGTGTCTATTGATTTCAGTATCTGAAGTGCATGGGGGCGGGGCACGTAAATCTATTGTTGGTTTCCTTCTGTTGACCGTCATTCATGGTTGCTTGCTTCTTTACGATTTGCTGTTTTTTAAGCAAACCCATATTTACATGATCTTAATCTGTAGGAATCCTGAAGGCCTGGGTTAAGAATTTTTCCACTGGATAGGATTTAAATCTGATTTTCCCAGAAGCCAGGTAATGTGACCATTCTTGGGAGCACTTTTGCTCACCTATGGGGCCTGGCTTTACTTGAAGGCTGAGAGAGTTCCTTTTTGCTGTTGGCCCAAAGTTCAGTTTCCAGTGACAGGTCACAGGTCACAGGTCATGTTGGCCCATGCCCTCGGAGTAATGGTGTTCCTCCCTCTGCTTACTACTCCCTCCTCCCAGCTGGGCTTCCCCGCTGTGGTTGGTTCCTTTTTACTGGGGGTAAAGTGGATTTCCCCTACTTCAAGTGAACCCAGCAATGCATCCAAAAGTGTATTTGATTCAGGATTTAGACGTGTTGCAGCAGAAGGGCTCCCTGACAATCTGGTCTGCTAGAGTCAGCAGTTCCATTGCTAATCTGTTTATAGTTCACTCACAAATATCAACAAATAGTTGATAGTTCACTCAACAAATATCCCGAGTACACACCATGTGCCAGGCATGGTTCTAGGTACCAAGGATACAGCCTCTCCCCTCCTGGAGCTTGCGGTCTGATTCCAGAAGGAGCCAGCCTCAGGGGTCCACTCCAGTCCATGGAACACACACCAGAGCGGCCACTTTATCTCCCATTCACTCTGAACTATTTCGTCCCTACTGGGCATCATGCAACAGGCCAGGCACCCGCGGTCCAGAGATAGACAGCCCTGTGCTTGGACGGCACTTATCAAAACTCGGACAGGGGAAAAGGGAAAAGAGCCATTTCAGGGGGTTATATCACCACACAGAGGAGTATGTGTTCTGATGGAGATGGAAAGACAGGTGAATGAGTGACACTCTGCTTGGGGGTTGGCGGGACGGGGGGTGGGGTAGAGATTTGCTGAAGGAGGTGACATTTGAACAGCATCCGGAAAGATGAGTAGTTGTTGCCTGGGAAGGAGAAAGAGACAGAGACAGAGAGAGAGAGAAGATCATTTCTAGCAGAGGGAAGGGTCTGGTTAAAGCCTTGCAGTCATGGAGGAGCCTGACGCACGTGGGAGCTTGGCTGGAGATGTACACAGAGTTTGCCCGGCTCCCAAGCCCGGGTGCCACCCTGGGTTCCCTTCCTTCCAGCCTCACACCGGGTCAGTGACCAAGTCCAGCAGCTTCTGCTTGGACTTTGCAAGTCTCTACCCTCTCCTTCCCATCTCTGCCCACTGCTTTCGTTCAGGCCTCGCCATTTCCTGCCTGCACCGGTACAGCAGCCTCTTAACTGGTTGCCCTGCCTCTGCCTTCATCCCCTTCCAGTCTGTCTTCCACTCTGCTTTCAGGGTCCTCTTTCAAAGAGGAATATTTGGTCACATCACCCCCCCCCCCCACTTGCAATCCTTAGCCGGCTGGAGCCAGAGAAAGTTCAGAGTTCTTGGATTAACCCAGAAGGGCCTTCATGTGGCCAGTTCTCCAGCCTCGTCTCCCATCTGCCCCTTCCTCCAGCCAATCATTTCTTATATCCCTTGGGCCAGCCCTACTGCTTCGCAGCTCAAGAAACCAGCCCGTGCCGCCACCTCTGGGAGGTTTTCTGACCACCCCCACCCCCAGCCTGATTCAGAGCCCCCTCCTTCATGCTCACACAGGACCCTGTGCACATTCTTCTTGTAGCATCATGCCATTGAATCATCATCGTGATCGCCTGTCTGCCCTCCCTGAGATCGTAAGCTCAGGGGACATGTGGGCAGAGGCTGTCTATTTAGCTTTGCACCCCTGGGCACCTAGCAAAGTGAGGGACACAGGGTAAACACCCAGCAGGTGTTTGATGAATCGATCCACCCGGAGGGTCAGGGGTGGAAACGTGTGGGCTCATGCAGCTTTGGGTGTGTGTGGAGTAAACA
Organism: Acinonyx jubatus; assembly: GCF_027475565.1. NCBI lineage: Eukaryota > Metazoa > Chordata > Mammalia > Carnivora > Felidae > Acinonyx > Acinonyx jubatus. The sequence continues at coordinate 93,912,263 of NC_069381.1, read as the reverse complement.
AAACAGGCAGGGCATTTCTCTGGGCCATGAGAAAGGCTCTGCCACCTGATTTCTGATCGTGGGGTCTTGGTTTCCTCATAGGTGCAATGGCCGGCCTGAGGCTGGTTGCCGGCAGCTCTCTGCCGCTCTGACAGTCTGTGAGTCTGCAGATGTGTGACCTGTGGAGAGAGGATGCTTTGGAGCAGTGGTTCTCAAAGCCTGTTCCCCAGATGACCAACAGCAGTGTCACTTAGGAACGTGGTTAGAATGCATATTCTCAGGGCACACTCCAGACCTGCAGAATCAGAAATCTGAGTGAGGTCGGAGCCCGGCAATCTATTTTAACAAACCTTGCGGGTCATTCCAATGCACATGAAAGTTTGAGAAACAGTGGTTTAGAACAGCTCCGTCACCTGGCACAATTGCCGTGGACGGGGGGGGGGGGGGGGGGGCGAGGCATGGAGACTATTGCCACAGACTCCCAGTGGCCAAGAACCCACTGCTGTGACTGGCTGCGACCCTGCACCGCAGGCCAACCACACCAGTGGCCTGGAAGGATCAGGCATCCCCTTTTCCCAGGAGTCTGTGCTGGCCGAACCCAGAAACATCTCCCTTCGCACTTCTCTCCTTTCCTGCAGTAGGACACAGAGAAAGAGGGGTGCTCTGAAGCCATGGGAGGCTGGCTTGGAACACTGGCTTGGCCACGCAGATGACCCTGCACGTGGTACTCAGTCTCCCTCAGCTTTAGTTTCCTCAAAAATGGAGCTAATAATACCTCATATGGCTGTTAGGAAGATCAAACGGTGCATATTGATGCTAAATAAAAATAGATCGTTACTGAATTTTACAGTGACTGTTATTAGGTCCTCCTGCCCTGAGCCTCAGCTGCCCCCTCAGATGGCATCTTCAGAGGCACCTCAAGGTTCCAAAATGCCAACCCATCCTTTTGGCTCCTGGCTCACCACGGGGGCCATTTTGCAGGTGAACCCAGGAGAGTACTTCCCTGCAGGGACACAACTAAAGTGGGTTGGTTGTGTAGGGGGGATCGCGGGTGGGGGGAGAGGCACGCTGTAGGAAGGAAAAGTGATATAAGGCTTTCATTTGATTTCCCAAGTCCCGCTCCTTGACAATCAACAGCACAGGGCTAAAGTCATTTGCAAGGGTATGGCTAGGCTGTTGCCCTGGAGGCAGTCACCTCTGAAGCTCCCTGTTGCTCTCTAACTGGCCAGGCTGGTGTTTTAGGGTCCTCCAGGATAGACTACCATTGTCCTTTGCCCTGGACAAGGAGGTGACCACAGGGGTCTGAGGTCCCTAGAACTCGCCATGGTGCCCAGCCTGCCCAGAGAAGGCCTCTCCCCACCCTGACCCCACCCACCGGGACAACCTCCAACCCCCATCTGCATCCCCAATACCAGGGGTCCAGGAGCAGAGGAGGAAACCAAGTTCAGGGGCCTCCCAGTGGAGAAGGTGGGTGCAGAAGTAAGTGTGGCAGTGAGGGGGAGACAGCCCCCTTGCAGAAACTCAAGGACGTGTCTCCCTGACGGAGCTCCCAGCAGCTGGGTCCTGAATGGGCACTGTCTGGCCTCCAGTAAAGAACGGACGCCCAGCCAGATGCGCAGCCTTGCCCCTGCCCGAGACGCAGGCAGAATCAGACGAGGGAGCTCAGCTCACACTTATCTCTCAGCACCTGGAGGAGGAAGTGAAGGCAGCAATTAATTGTACAAGGCGGGTGGTTTGTGCAGCTTAAGTTCAGATAAAAAGTTTAATTATCCCTAAACCCTAATACAAATTAATTAGCCTTCCATATTAGGAGGGTAAGCGTCCCTGCTCTTACCACAGCCCAGACATCACTGCAGATTACCGAGGATGTGACAGGAAAGAGAGGTGGACAGAGAGGCGCTGAGTACCTGAGCCCCTCCTGCTCCCGGGCGGACGGCCACCTCACGTGCCACAGGTGAGGTCCTGGGTGAGCACCATAGTTCATCCTACCTGGGAGTCACTCCAGGAGGGACTTTCTCTTCCCTTCCTCTCCTCCACTCTCAGAGCCAGGCTGGGGAGTGGGGGAAGGGAGTCCTTATTTGCATGAAGAAGGAAGACAAAAGGAAATAAGGTTAAGGCCTTAAATTTTTTTTCTAGGCCATGACATTTTCTCTTTTTCTTTCCTCACCCCTTTCTTTCCTCAAAATTCCACAAAGAAAATAGGCCATAGATGCCAATAGCACTTAGAGAATCACTGTCTGCTCCTGCACCTCAGTGCTCCTGCCCAGGTGGGCCCCCGGGAGGCCGGGACAAAGGTCACTGCCCAGGACGATCCTTGCAGTCATGATTAGCTGCTATTTAACGAGTGTTTACTGTGTAGCAAGCATGTAGTCTTTGCAACAACATTGCCAGGTATGTTTTATTCATTAACTCACACATTCCACCAACATTTATTAAAGTGTGAGCTGGGGAAGGAGCATGCTTGGATCTGCATTTTAAAAATGTGGCTCTTTGTGAATTTAAAAGGGAACAAAAGTGCAAGTGAGAAGGCTGGTTAGGAGGCTATGCTGACGTCCAGTCTAGAAGCAGCAGCGGTCTAGGCACTGGATTTGTTTAATAAACACCAATAAAGTTCTTACTATGTGCCATTGAGCATTTTCCACATAAGACCTCGCTAATCCCCTGCAACAACCCCGTGAAGTGTAGGTACCACTGTGTTAGCAGTCCCAGGAGCTGTGGTCAAAGACGCTAAGTGGTTTGCTCAAAGTCACCCAGCTGGCAAGTGGCAGAGCCAGGATTCCACACGTTTAACCGCTGCACAGGACCACTGAGGCAGTAGAGACAGAGGAAGGGGTGAGCTCCAGCTGACTCCCCAGAACCCTCCCCACCACCATCCTCGTCCACCTGCCTACTCCCCGGAGGAGCAGGAAGTGGAGGACAGAGCAGGGCAATGGAAACAGACCAACCTGGGGTTTAACCCAGACGGTTTGGCCACTTGAGGAACTTACACACGTCACTGTCCTCCCTGGACATGGGCTCCACGTTCCTATGGAGGGTTAGCCCTACCTGATGGGGTTACTGAGAGACCCACGGGTGCAAGTAAAGTTCCCAGGGTAGGCTCCAGTACACGATTCCCATCCATCCTTCCGTTCTCCATCCCTTCTTCTTCAGGCCAAACGTTCCTGGCCCCTTGATCGTATTCCCTATGAGAAGAGTTCCAGACAATTGACCATCCTAACTCTGGATGTGATCTAGTTAATCAATGTCCTGTAGAATATATAGTGCCCAGAACTCCACACAGCGGCCTAGAAGTGGTTGGCCCCAAGGGGCAAGTCTGAACACCTACTCCCTCTTTCTGGACATTAGCTGTTTAGCAGCTGCATTATGCTGGTGGCTGTGTCAAAGTTAAATTTCCCTGGTGATTTTTAACACGGATGGCTTTCAAGCTGGTTTTTCCCATCAGCTATACAAGTCATTGATTATTTGAATCAAAATGCCAGTGTTGCATTCATCTTTGTTAGATTTAATCTGGCTGGTTTCACCCATGATTACAACCTGTTAAAATCCTTTTGACTCCAAAAGACCTCAATTCATAGTAGCGCTGTCATTTAGAAATGTGAAGAGCTTGCTTTAAAATAACCAGCAGTAGACAGAGAAAGGCAGATACTCTGTGATTTCGCTTAAGCGTGGAATCTAAAAAAGAAAACAAACGAACAACCAAAACACAATAGAAACAGCCTCATAGATAAAGGAAACAAACTGCTGATTACCAGAGTATCTAATGGATGAAATACGTGGGGTAGATGAAGGGGATTAAGAAGTACGAACTTCTGGGGCTCGTGGGTGGCTCTGTCAGTTAAGCATCTGACTCTTGATCTCAGCTGAGGTCATGATCTCACGGTTCATGAGTTCGAGCCCCATGTGGGGCTCTGCGCTGACAGCACGTAGCCTGCTTGGAATTCTCTCTCCCTCTCTCTCTGCTCTTAACCCATTTGTGCTACCTCTCTCTCTCTCTCTCAAAATAAATAAACTTAAAAAAAAGAAGAAGCACAAACTTCTTCTTAAATAATAAGTCACGGGATGTAATGCACAGCGTAGAGAATAGTCAATAAGGTTGTAATAACTTTGTATGGTGACAGATGGTAACTACACTTATCATGGGCATCATTGTGTGATGTATAAAAATATCGAATCTCTATGATGCATGCCTGAAGTGAATAGGATATTGTACGTCAGCCCTACTTCAATAAAGAAAATTAATTTAAAAATTATAATAACCAGGGGCACCTGGGTGGCTCAGTTGGTTGAGCGTCCGACTTCAGCTCAGGTGATGATCTCACAGTTTGTGGGTTCGAGCCCCACATCGGGTTCTGTGCTGACCGCTCGCTCAGAGCCTGGAGCCTGCTTCAGATTCTGTTTCTCCTTCTCTCTCTGCCCCTCCCCTGCTCATGCTTTGTCTCACTCTGTTTCTCAAAAATAAATAAATGTAAAAAAAAATGTTTTTTAATAAGAATAATCAGCAGTACCCTTATCAACACCACCATCATCATCATCATTATCATGGGATCCAAGTGGAAGAAGGTTAAAACAAAAATGCTGATTTGTTGGTGTGCAGAGTCCAAAGGATTGAACAGTGAAGCCATAGGAATGGTGAGAGTGAAGCTGGTCCCCAGAATTAGGGCAGGAACTCAGTCTCCATCACCCTCCCCTTTCCTCCTCTCGCCTCTACCTATGCGTCAGCCTGCTCCCTCTCGGAATACAGCCTGGCTTCTTCCCGTGGCAGAAAGCGGCTCCAGGGTTTTACTTGTTGCAGCGTCAACCTCCTTGAAGAGATTGGCCTCATCTCAAAGGCAAATATCCGGGGAAGGGAGAAAGTCGCCGGTATCATTAGCCAACCGGGGGAATACACTTCACACCCACTGGGACGGCGAGCCGCAAAAGACAGTTACAAGTGGTGGTGAACATGTGGAGAAAGGGGAGCCCCAGTTTAGTGCTGCTGGGAATGCAAGGGTGCGGCCACTTCAGAGAACAGTTTGGCAGGCCCCCTCACTGTTAAACGTGGAGTTACCACGTGACTCCTCAAAACTTGTGTGCGAACCTGCAGAACAGAATTTATTCATTTATTCATCGTAGCCTAGAAGTGGAAACAACCCAAAGGTCTACCCACTGATGAACGAAAAAGCAAAATGTGGGACATCCGTACAAGAGGATGTTTCTCGACAATAAAAAGGGATAAAGAAGTGACACCTGCTACAGCAAGGATAAACTGTGAAACCTTAGCACATCACGCTAAGTGAAGGAAGGCAGATGAGAAAGGCCATGTATTGTATGATTCCATCTATATGAAATGTCCAAAATAAGGAAACCCGTAGACACAGTAAGTGTCTAAAGTAGTTTAGGGGTTGCCTAGGGCTGAGGGGGGAGAGGTGTGGAATGGTCACCTACTACTATGGGTGTGAGGTTTGGGACGGGGGTGATGAAAATGTTCTAAAATTAGACTCTGGGATGGCAGCACAACTCCATACATACACTAAAGCATATTGAATCGTATGATTTTTAAAATTTTTTTTAATGTTTATTTATCTTTGAGAGAGAGAGAGCATGAGCAGGGGAGGGGCAGAGAGAGAGGGAGACACAGAATCTGAAGCAGGCTCCAGGCTCTGAGCTGTCAGCACAGACCCCGACGCGGGGCTCAAACCCATGAACCATGAGATCAAGACCTGAGCTGAAGTCGGACGCTCAACCAACTGAGCCACCCAGGCGCCCCTGAATTGTATGATTTAAATGGATGAATCATATGATATATAAGTTATATGTTAATAAGGCTATTAAAAAAAATGAATCCAGGAAAGGAGCTCATTGGCCCAGCTTGAGTCAGATGCCTCCTTCCAAACTTGTTAACTGCGCCTAGTGGCAGCAGGGGTGTAGGGGAAGGTTTGTAAGAATACGGCAGCTCCTCTGGACGGAGGTTCTGTCATAACAATGGGGGGGGGGGCGGGCACAGTTCCTAAATGGGTAGGCTATTAACAGACAAAACAATAGGTGCCCAGAGCACTGGCTATTTATAGAGAATTTACATTTACCCAGAGACAACATTAAGTGCTTCTCCTGAATCATCTGATTAATTATTACAACAAGCCTGTAAGTTAGATATATAAAACCTCTTTTATATTGGTAGAGGCTCCGCTTAAATAACTTTCCCAAGGTCACTTAACCAGTAAGTAATGCGGGGCTGGGGATCAACCTGGGACCTGTCTCCGGTCTCCTCTCTCAATCATTAGGCCATGCTGCCTCCCTCTGGCTTTATATAAGTTGTTGAAACATTCTGGAACACACCACTGGAGACCTGGCTTTAGATTCATTCTTTATTTCATTGACTTATTTACCCTTTCACTAAAGGAGACCCTTGTAACACGAAAGCCGTGAACTTCCCTTGCTGGCATAGGACAATCTTTGGGAAGGGTCAGAAGACTGGAGGTGTTTGTTCAACCCCTACCGACCACACTGCTATCCACACCCGTTCCTCCAGCTTGTCAAGGGTACGAAGAACTGGGACGAGAGCACACCTTGCTAAAATCACGACCCGGCGGCCTCCTGATTCGCCAGCCAGTTAACCCTCTTAAAACAAGAAATAAGGTTAATTTGGCAAGTTGCGTGCTTAGTGAGCAATACAGCTAATTTTCCAAGCGTTCGCAAGCTGTCCACTTAATATCTGCTCTCAAATTCTGCCAGCAGTTTCGTGGCAGAATTGATGGATGCCAAGCCTGTTGGTCTGTGGTTTCTCGGACTTCCTTGCCTCCTCTTCAGAAATATCAATACAGCTGTTTTTGGCCTCCAGTCTCTTGGTATTTCTGTGCGGCGCCATGGTTTCTCGACCGTCATGGGCTGTGTTCTGCAACTCCATCTAAACATCCCTCCTGTCTCCTGGGGTGCGATCCAGGTGCGCCTGTGATGTGCCTCCACTGAAGACAGCTGGGCCCTCACCTGCTCTCCCCTCCCCTGCCTCAAGCTCCTCATCCTTCTTCCCCACATTTGTCCCGGCCTTTCTCAGAGGAAGCCTGGTCTCCCGGGTGGGAAAGGCAGAGAGCGCATGGGAGCTTGGTTCTGTCATCTGTTACCAGTGGACCATCTGCGCCAGCAGCAGGCAGAAAGCTCTGCTCCTTGTTCTCTCTTCCAGTGGATAAAACCACCTTTCTGTGTCCTGAGCATTTTTCACCACCTCAGTCACCCAAAAATGTAGCCTTTCTGATGCTGTGCTTCCATACTCCTGCCATGCTTCATTTCCACCCATGGTCATGAGCTCGATGTGCACCTCTCCGTCACAGGCCGGAAAGCCCCAGTAACATGATTGGCCTCTACGGGCAACCCCCTTTTCTTCATCGTTGGGATTATTTGAACGTGAGACAATCAGCTGTGCTTTTAGAGTTTCGCAGCAACAGAGACCACAGAGGCAGCTTGAGGCAGGGCAAAGGGCGAGACACTGAAGGAGAAGGAAGGAAGGAGAAGGAAGTGCCTTCTCCAAAGAGGAACCTAATTCAGAGGGTGTTGAGGGGCTTCCGTGAGGTCACGTATTCACTCACCAAATGTCTGTCAATGGCTGGCATCGCCTCCCAAAAGCCCCTGGGTGCTTAGGAGATGAGGACCTCACACTTCTGAAACTGTTCACCCTATCCCCTTCCACATCCTCTCTGCATCCTCCAGACACCTGGGTCCCCTCAGGACAGGTGACTTTGAGCCCCACAATTTCAGTGGCATCAATTCTGGTCACCCTCCAAACACGGAGAGGGCAGGGGAGCGGGGAGATGGTGTCGTTGGCTTTGGCCAAAGGAGACATCAGAGCTCTTCACTTAATAAGGCCTTTAATTTATCTCAATAAAGAAGAGGCTACACACTTAACCACTGTGGAGAGTACCTTATTGATTGGAGGAGAGAGGCTCTGGCCTGCCTGCCCGGGGATGCGCGGGAGCCAGGCCAAGCCGGTCCCCGGGGGCAGCCACCAGGGTGTGAAGTACTTATGAGAGGTCCTCTGAGCTCTGAGAGGCACCAGCACTGTCCCAAAGTGGCTCTGCGGCTTCCGGGGCTGGGTTTTGGAGCTCATGGTTGCCCTCCAAGACAGTGTGGTTGGTGGGAAAGAGATGAAAGCCATAGGAGTGGGTTTTAGTGCCAGCCGTCCCCCAGCGTGGGCAGTCCATCTGCCGGTGAGCCCGACTTCCTGTATCTGCACAATGGGGCCAAGGACTCCAAGCTCACAGGGTTCGCGGAGCTCATGTGAGGTAAGTGTGCAGGAGTGCTTTGTGCGTGGTGAATCTCCACGAGGAGAGGGCGGTTTTCTTACCTGTTATTTTGATAGACATACGTGAGATGGTGCTGCTTTCCTTCCTAATACTCACCCATGGCTGCTCGCTGCATTTGGGACAAAATCCATACTCCGTGTGGTGACCTCCACCTCCTTTTGTACAACCACCCTCCGCGCCAGCCCCACCACCCGCGGGTCTGTAATCATTCCCGCAGCAGGCCACGCTCCCTCTTGCCTCAGGGCCTCTGACTTTCTATTCCCTCTGCCTGGCACACTCTTCCCCAAGTGTGTCCCCTGACCGGGATCCTTTACCTTCAGATCTCAGCTGAAATGTCAGCTCCTCAGAGAGGCCTTTCCTGACCACGCTCCTCACACCTGGAACAGCACCTGTCTCTATTCTTCTCCTAGAAATGAAGACAAGTCAGTGTTTTTATGTGTTCACTCACTTGTTCATGGTCTTCTGCTTGTAGGTTGTTGGCTCTGGGAACACAGGGATCTTGTCTGTTTTTGTTCAGTGCCAGGTCATAGCAGGCACATAGTAGGCACTTTAAACAATTGTTGAATGAATTGATGGGTGGTTGGATGGATGGATGGATAGGTGAGTGATGGGCAGGGATATCTGGCTTGTTTCCCAAGTGACCCCTCTTCCTCACAGCTGTTTCTCTCTCTCTCTCTGTCTCTCTGTCTCTCTCTCTCTCTCTCTCTCTCTCTCTCTCTCTCTCTCTCAGATATGGAGATATGGTGCCCAAGACAATTGCAGGGAAGATTTTTGGTTCCATCTGCTCCCTGAGTGGTGTTTTGGTCATTGCCCTGCCGGTTCCTGTGATTGTTTCCAACTTCAGCCGGATTTACCACCAGAATCAGAGAGCCGATAAACGCAGGGCACAAAAGGTAAGCCTCGGCCCTGGGAGGCTGGGAGACAGCACCAGACAGGGGCCTGGCTCTCTGCTTTGTGCCGCTATCACAGTCAGGTCGCCAGGCCTGGACTGCCCGGGTGGATCCCAGCACAGACAGCCCCTGGCTTTGGAAGGTAAGGCAGCTTTGTGTCCCTCCCTCCCTACCAGTGTCCTGCGTTCCAGCTGCCAAGTGCAACAGACCCTCATTTATCCATAAGCTGATGATCTCCCTCCTGGATGTTCCACGCAGTTTCCTTGAGCCTGGGTTTCCCCTTCAAGACCTCAGCCACCAACACTCAGCAGTGCCTGGGCCCCTCCCTCTCCCTGCCAGGAGCTTACTGGGGAACGTCATTGCTTTCCAATACCCTATGACGGCCTATACAAAACATCCGGACAAAACATAAATATGCTGAGAAGAGAATGAATACTCAGGAAGGGGAACATCCTGAAGCCACTGAGCTCCAGAACAAATGGCACGACGGACGTGGGTCACCTCAGGGTGTTTAGGGTTAAGGCGCAGAGGTGCAGCTGAAGACCGGGAGGACCACTGCCCTGAGAAAAGTGTTGGCGGTGTCCAGAAGGCAGGTGTGAGAAGGCAGGGCAGGTGGGTGCCCTCCTTCACTCACAGAGGAAGGGAAAGCTCTGATAGCTTTAGTGCACTTTTAAGGCATCCAGCTAGTGAATTGCCAGATTCCTATCAGGAAAGGAGAGGACCAAGGGGGGGGGGGGGGGGGGGTTGTTCATTTCTCTTCTGACCTGGGCTGAAATAGGGTATCCCTTAACCTCCAGGGCGTACGGTCAGAGCCTTTCTGGGTACAGTGGACAGGGGAGACCTTGTTGAAAGAGTCACTTACGGAGGCCTGAGATTTCGTGTCCTTATTTTACTCTTCCTTCTCCTTTCTCCTTCCTTCCTTCCTTCTTTCCTTCCCCCTTCCTTCCTCCCTCCCTCCCTTCCTTCCTTCCTTTTCCTTCCTCCCTTCCTCCCTTCCTTCCTTCCTTCCTTCCTTCCTTCCTTCCTTCCCCCTTCCTCCTCCTTCCTCCCTCCCTCCCTTCCTCCTTCCTTCCTTCCTTCCTTCCTTCCTTCCTTCCTTCCTTCTTCCTTTTTCTCTTTCCACAAACATTTTCACACCTACTGTGTGTCAGGCCCTATGCTGCATGCAGCTGGGTAGTTTTCTCACCCCCTGATCCCTGCTACTGGCCTTCCACCAAGCAGGACTTCCTTGACATATCAGAAAAATCCAGAATTTCGGAACATATCTGTGTATGCTGACTGAAACGAAGTCACAGAGTTCATGAAAGTTCTGAAATGTATGGTAATTTACGTATAAAAATACTTAATAATATATATTATGCAACTATATCATGAATCCAGTTGGCTCCCACTTCTAACAGATCCCCTTGTGTGTGCCCTTGTGGTCACCCCCTCCGCCTGTGCTGAGGTGCCTTTTGACTTATCTTGACCTGGGTCTGTAATGTTGCCAGCCTGCCTTAGGTTCATCTTCTTGCTCCGTGCTGTCCTCTCCATCCTCTCCAGCACCCATTTCCTACCTTTTTGCCCAGGGTCCAAGCTTTCCCACCCCCACCCCCTGTAAGCCATCCCAGAAATAGAAGTCTTATCTTGTTCCCTGTTCAAGTTAGCTGGCAAATGTGAACAATATCTAAATTCATTATGCTGTCCTAAAGAAAGGGCTACAGGAAAACTAGGATCTGCCTTCCAAACCAAGGAGCCTGAGGCCTTGAAGAACCGGGGGTCCTATAGCAAACCCCCCCACCCCCCCAGGAGCTAAGCTGAAACAGGTGTTTGGTCTAGTGGGTGAGGGTCCAAGGAATCCCCAGCTCACACACTAGCCTCCTGCTGTGTCCACTCAGACTGGGCTTTAGGCCGCTCCTGTGGCTCCCTTGCCCTCTGTGCCCTCTGTGCCCTCTGTCCCTCAGAGCATCACATCCCCTGCCATTCTGCCCCTGCCAAGAACAGAACAGTGGTCCTTTCCCGTGGAACTTTAAAAAGCCCACCCCATACAGAAGGAATCAGCCTTGGCCTATCCTTCCCTCTGGCTGCTAAAGATGATCCTCCCTCCCTTCTGCCTCCTTCCCCACCCTCTTCTCTCTCCCTCTGAAATCAGAGTAAATATTTACAGTGTTTTCACCTTGCCTGGATACTGTCTCTCCTCAAGGTTGCTCAACTGTCTCTTTCACCTTGGGCTTCTTCTGAGAGGCAAAAAAAAAAAAAAAAAAAAAAAAGAATACAAGAATACCGCCTGCTTCCAGCACTAAGTCTGTCACCATGAGGCAAGGAAGGCAGGTACAGAGGATGTAGTGACGGTGGAGAGATGGGACAGGCAGGAGGTCATGGAAGCTGAGAATTCTCAGCCCAGACCACATACTCAGAAGCTAGACAGCCCTGAGGGTTAGCTCCAGTCCACTTGCCTCAGGTGTAAAGGAAATGCTTAAAAAGTTATCATCCTTTCCTGTCACAACTGGTTTGCTTGGGATTGTTACTAAAATGGCTCCGTGACCATTTGCTTCAGAGACTAGGTTCTCGAAGCCACGTGAATTGGAGACCAAGTAAGGAGGTCTAGCAGCGGACAGAGAGAGGGGAGCATGTGGAGAGGGAGGGTTTTTTCAGTGGAGATTTTTATTGAGATAATTATAGATTCACATGTAGTTATAAAATTATCACAATCAGGGTATGGATGTTGATACAATCCACCAATCCTATTCAGACTTCCCCAGTTTTACTTGTACTCATTGTGAGTATGTAAGTGTGTGTGTGTGTGTGTGTGTGTGTGTGTGTGTGAAGTCTGATACAGTTTCATCACCCATGCAGGTTCATGCACCTGTCACCTCAGTCAAGGTGCTGAACGGCTCCGATCCATAAGGGCTCCTCCCAGCCTACCTCTACCCTGTCCCTAACCCCTGGAAACCATTTATCTGTCCTCCATCTACATGTTTTCCTTTCAAAAATGTTACATAAATGGAGGTAACCATTTGGGAGATTGGTAACCGTTGGGAGATCGGCTTTCTTTTCACCTCACGTAATTCCTGGAGACTCATCCAAGTTGTGTGTGTCAATAGTCCATTCCTTTTTCTTGTTGGGCAGTATCCCATGGCATGGATGTATCCCACGCCACGGGATTATAAGAACCACGTTTTTAGCTATTATAAAGTACTGCGAACGTTCACAAACAGGTTTTTGTGTGGACGTAAGCTTTAATTTCTCTGGCATGAGTGCTTGGGAGTACAGTTGGCCGTGTTTTCGTGTGGCTTTTCCGTGCCTCCCTCTTTTTCCTTCTTCTGCCTCTCCCAGGGCAAGAGATGTCCATACTCATGGCCCAGTAGCATCTGCCAGCCAGCTAGGAAGTGCTTCCTGGGGCCTGACAGATTCTTGAGCACAGATGCATCTGGAACCATACCCAGAGGGACAGCATCTTCCTTCCAGACCTCTCCTTCAACCCTGGAATCTCCATCCCTGTTGAAATTGCAACTTCCTGGGCTTTGCTAATCTGGTTTAGAAACTTGCTGGCAGGAGTTGAAATTGAGGGAAGGAGGAGGGGGATGTTATGGAGGCAGCATTTGACCCGAAGGTTGGAAGACCCTCCAGCCCCACTGCCTGGCCCTGGAGAAGTTACTTCCCCTCGTACCCTCAATTTTCTTGTCTTTAACGTAGCCTAGGTGATGCCCACATTCTCTTTTAACCTCTCACGTTGTGCTTATGACCAGGGGAGGAGAGAGAAGCTGACCAGTCCGCACAAGGATGAGCCCACCACAAGGGCCTTACTGATGGATTTCTGACCAGCTGTGAGGGATCTTCTTCCTTCCTGGGTCTTCACCAGCCTTGCTTGAGCTCCTGCTCAGCTCACAGCTCTGTGTTAGACGCTGAAGATAAAAATACCCATAGGCCAGACTCGGGCTCTCAGGAGCTCAAAGTCAAATGAGAAATCCTCACCAAATTTCATGTGCTGGGTACGGTTCTGCAAATACATTGCAAACCTCTTTATCCTGTGTGGGAAATGATTAAACAGCGTTGTGCATTTGATATGACAATCTGTTGCTCTAATAGAGCCCAGGGTAAGATAAGATTAAAAGAAGTGCCACAAAGGAGAACAGGAGAATCTTTCATCTCTAGAAAGTAATGAAGACAGACCCCGGATACGGGAAAGGTCTGGCTCTAAGTGGTGCAATCAAATTATAGAAGGCAATAATGAGCTTGACACAAGCGGATTTCCATATGCAGCTCTCAATACCCAGTCCTCCCCCAAGGCAATAACAGCCGCATCCTCAAATGGTGGGCAACATGCTTGAACGTAGACATCTTGGCCGAGGGGAGGGCTGGCGCGGGCTCCCCAGGGAGGAGACCTGGAGCTGGGATGAAAGTTCTTTCCTCAGAAGAAGAGGACTGACAGGGCTTACTCACCATCCTTTCTTGGCTGGATTCCCCTTTCCATTCTCTCCATCCAGAGAAGCCCTCTTCCTCAGATTCCCAGGTAGATCTTCCGGGCCCAGGTCCTGGTCTCGTGCCCATATTTAGAAGCCAGGAAAGGGAGTTGAGCTGTCCCCACAGGGACACGTAGGCCACAGGAAACAAGAGATACAGTGTGTCCTTTGTGCTTCTATTGACAGCCTGGATCTGACTCCCTAGCATCTTTTGAGCACGTGAACCAGCCAAGCAGGACACTTGGAAGGGACACTCCCCCGTGCTGGGGAGAGAGTGACGAGAAATGGAAATTGCCACGATTTTCCAAGGACGCTGGTCCTGCCCAGTGTCCATGCCGAAGTTACAGGGGACTTCCGCAGAGGCAGGAGGAGGGACCCCTCTGCCCCAGGATGGGTCTGTGAGTCCGTGGGCTCTGCTCCCAGCGGCAAGGACCTGGAGCCGGCCCTGGATCTCCAGGAACCCGGACTCTCGCTGCATTTTCTTAAACCAGCAGGAAGCCCTCTACCCTTCCTTTCTCCCTCTTCTCCCAAAGACTCTTCCCTTTCAGCCTCCCTCTGTGGTTGTGCTGCAGTCATGGTGACACTGATTATGGTCATTAGGAAGGAAAAGAGCAGCAGCATGTTCAGTGTGTCCAGGCTCCCGGGCCTCTGCAAGCAAGACAGATGCACTTGCATTGAGATACCGGCCCTAGTTGTCCTAGTTAAAGCCAGAGTGGCATATGAAAATGTGCCCCACCCACCCCCATCATACACACACCGACCCCCATGTCACATGCACCTGCTCTCATTCCCACAGACACACGTGACAAAAATATACATGTATTGGCACATCCATGCATAAATCCACTCCCCAAAACCGAAATGCAACTTTAAGTACACTTATTAATTTAAAAATTCCTAGGCATTGGGTCCATATCAGTGAACAAAACAAGAACTCCTGTTCTCGAGGAGTTTACATTCTGGGGGACAGTTGCAAAATAAACATAGAAACCAATTACTACCTTAGTAATAAGTGCTAAGGGAAAAAATAGAAAGAAGGGAAGATGTTAAGAAGTGGTGAAGGGCACATATGCACACACCTTGCTTTCCTCATAATTAACTGATCCTTGGGCACCTGCTGGATGGGGGGAACCGCACTGGACCCTAGGGGACAATCGGGAGAGCTGTAACGTATGCTCCTTTATACCGCTGGCAGTCTAGTTAGAGATGAGACATACTCTAATGTGATACTGAGTAGATAAAGGTCATAAAGCTTTTGGAAGGAGGGAGGACTTTGATGAGTGGTATTTCTCCTGCCGGGATTCCACCAGGGCTCTCCACCAGAGAGACGAGTGGAAACCCCCAGGAACTCTGACTAGGACCAAGCTGCACTAAGTGGGTACACAGAGTCTCAGACCCGGTCCCAGGATCTATAAACAGAGATCCATGCGGCTGGGAAGAAGCCACTTCCTCCCCTTCATCAGACCTCATCTGGGATCGCAGCCGTGCAGCGGCAGCCCGCTGCCTCTGGCTTTTCCTCCCAGGCTTGTTGTCTCATTTCTCAGTCTCGCTCACTCTTTTTTCTCTGCCGATTGCAGAAGGCTCGCCTGGCCAGGATCCGCGTGGCCAAAACGGGCAGCTCCAATGCCTACCTGCACAGCAAGCGCAACGGACTCCTCAATGAGGCACTGGAGCTGATGGTAGGCGCCAGCGGGACCCGGGCTGGGGAGGTGGGCTTGCTCTCTCTTCCCAGGGGCACCGCCACTCCAAAGCCCCAACACGAACCCTAAGGAAGACATGTTTCCAGACTCTCCAGGGAGCAGCCCCGTCCACAGACCTCTCCCATAGGATTATCACCACTACCCCTAACCCAGCTGTAGACCAAGGGCCGCCAGCCCGAAAGCTAGCATGTTCTATGATGACCCTGAAATTTGGTCCATCCCAATTTTTCTGGTGCTCTCCCACCTCCTGTGGAGAAGTGAAGTGATGGAGACGGGAAGAGTCACCAGCTTCATCCTTAGCCTTTTTTCTTTTTCTTCCTAGGGCACCCCAGAGGAGGAGCACATGGGCAAGACCACTTCACTCATCGAGAGCCAGCACCACCACCTGCTGCACTGCCTGGAGAAAACCACTGTGAGTCCCAGCCCAATGCGCTTCTTCTCACCCCTGACCCCCGACTCTTTTCTGAGGGCCAGAACTCACAGAGAACTCTATGCGCATGGCCTCGCCCTGGGCCCAGGCTTCAGAAGTCGGAGTCGCCTTTAGATCCAAATAGCAATGGGTTCTCTGTTAACCCTCAGGGGGAAAACCCCAGTGAGTGGGGCACAGTCACCCGGGTAGAAGGCCAGCTCTGTCCTGCAGCAGCGCAGGAGGTCGGTCCCCCCACCCCCAGCCTTTCTGCAGACCCCTACATAGTCCCCATAGCCCACTTTGTGATCACTGAGAGCTAAGGGCTCCGCCTCTCCGTTTCTCAGTTCCGAAGGCCATCACTCTTCAAAACTAAGGCTGAATTTATCCTAGATTGTTACAGAAGAGTGGAGAAGGGCGTCAGTTTTTGTCCTATCCCTCGGGCTAGGCTGCTGCAATTTGTGAGTCCTTCCTTTGCTCCCTACATAGCTCTTAGGACAGAAGACAGTGAATGAAGGAGGCGGTGCCTACATTTCTGTGGCCAAGGATGTTATCAGTACCACCGCTTCTTCATCACCCTGTGGCTCCCAGGGAGTTCAGACTCCACAGGGCTTATTGTTAAAATAGAGCCGTGGTTTAGGATGCCGTAGCTGGAATGTGGCATGATGCTTGTGCCTCACAAACAGACTGAAAGGAAGGGCAGTGGGGCCAAGCCTGGACCCTTGGCAACAAGTGTTAGGAATAGCAGGGAAGAGGAGAAGTCAGGGTGGACAACCAAAGAGAGACACGGTGAAACCCTTCCCTGTTCCTTTCTAGGCCCTCCCTCCCCAGAGAGCCCATGATCAGGGCTCAGCACCCTAAGGAAGGACCTTTCTACTTTCTGAATGTTCCATATTCTGGCCTCTAGATGCAGGGGGAATAGATGTTAGATACCTCTAAGTATGAGCCAAATGTGGACACTATGGATGGCAGTTGAACCCAAAGAGGGCTTCCAAAATGGGAAAGTACTCTGAAAACCCTAGTTTCCCGGATTTATCAACTATGTCTGATGGTCAAGAACTGTACAGGTGCATCTAGAATTTCTCTCAAAGACTCGGAGCTTGCCAACGGGATAGGCCCGGATCCAACTGCCCTTTCCGAGTTGCATGTGCTGGGTGGAATGTGTCAACTGAAAGGATGTGGGTAAAAAGATTTGGGTTTGAAGGGCTGGAATGTTGGCATTGAAGAAATGAGGCTTTGGGGCCGGAGGGACGGAATGCTGGCATTGAAGGGGTGGAATGCTGGATTTGAGGGAATGAATGTCGGACTGTGGGGGTGGGGGGCTGGGGTGAAAGAGACGGAATGTTGGATTTCGGGGTGGGGGGGCGGGGAATGTTGGGATGGAGGGACTGAATGTCGGTACTGAGCTTGGGAATGCTGGAATGTACAATCAATGGTGTTTTTATCTTCTGTTGGCATGTTGTCCTGTAGGGGTTGTCCTATCTTGTGGATGATCCCCTGTTATCTGTACGAACCTCCACCATCAAGGTATAACTTTTTAAAAATTCAATTGATGTGTTTTTCTCTCTGATTCTTCTGAGTCTGTGGATTTTCCTCCCTTCACCCCCCGGTCTGGTTCTCTGCATGTGCCATTGGTTCTTCTGGGGCTTATTCCGACCTCTACTGCCATACCCAGTACCAGCTCAGGCTTTTTTTGTGCCCGACAACCCGACTGCCTTTCTGATTCCCTCTTTGGACCTCCCTGAGGGCGCGGAGGGGGTGGCGGAACGTGGCACCCATGTTGCTATCCCCTGGGCATCCATGTGCCACTTTCCGGCCCCGCAGGGACTCCTGGTACTGGTTGCCGGGGCTGGTCTCTCTCTGTACGCTGTTCTCATGCTCCCTATCCCCAGACTTTCTCCTCACACTGGCGGCCTCGGCCAGACCGCTCATGCCATAGAGTTTTAGTCACCTTGGCGAAACAGCCGTTTTTTAAGTTATCCTGGGTTCAGCACCGGAAGGCTGTTGTTAGCATCCCTTCCCATGCTTACATTAACGACTTAGGGAATCCTGTGCCTCCAGATATATTAGGGGTCCGTGTCCCGTAATCAGGTGGGGGGGGGGGGCAGGGGGAAGCACCGTAGTTAAAAGAAATCATAACCCTGACATTTTGACCCCACGGGCCTCCAAGAGTAAATAAAGCCCTCTCAATTCCGTGAATAATCCAGGGCTTTTAAAAGCTGATGTCTCACACTAACCCGAGATCCGTACGGATCTCACCCATTAGATCCAACTTAGCGTTAAAGACTGCCTAGCATACTGGCTACCCAAGGCCAGTGACTCCTTGTCTGCCACTTCCAGGAGGTCGTGTGCAAGCCCTGCCAAGCAAGGAAAGTCTGCTTCTAGCTCTAAGGACACCACTACACCCCTTCAGGCCCTCTGTATCCCTTCAGCTCAGAGCTGCAGGTGGAGTTATTGTCACAGCAGGATTTAACATGCAAGCCCCGCCCTTCTGTCTCGTGGCCAGGGCTGCCAATAGGAATCTTTTTCCTTCTTCATTTGGTGCCTGTGGGACATCGCCCCTCTGGGATGCTTATCGGTGCTCCGCGCAGCTGGGAGCCTTCCTCTCAAGGCCCAGACAGAGACAGGCGGCCCCACGGGGCATGGGGGGCTCATCCCCCTCCTTCCCGTCTCCTCTTCCTACTTCTCCTCCTGCTTCCCGCAGAACCACGAGTTTATAGATGAGCAGATGTTTGAGCAGAACTGCATGGAGAGCTCGATGCAGAACTACCCGTCCACAAGAAGTCCCTCGCTGTCCAGCCACCCGGGCCTCACCACCACCTGCTGCTCCCGCCGCAGTAAGAAAACCACACACCTGCCCAATTCCAACCTGCCGGCCACTCGCCTGCGCAGCATGCAAGAGCTCAGCACGATCCACATCCAGGGCAGCGAGCAGCCCTCACTCACTACCAGGTGGGTGGCTTCCATCCCTGCCAGTCCCCAAGGCTTGAGTCGCGCCAGTCACAGAAGGAAACAGTCTCCGCGTTAGGAGACCCTCCAGCCCTCCCTCCCCCTTATCTAATGCATCATCCTTGCAGGTTAACCCAAAGGCTCTTCAGATGCTTGGGAGGACACCATAGCAGGTTTAGGCCCGATGTGGGGTTAGATACTGGAAGATACCAGAAACAGTAACTGGCCATGGTTGGGGGGGGGCGGGAGGAGGGGGATGTACCCCAGTGCAAAGAATGGACTGTTTCCTCAAGGAAACAAGTGTCACAGTTGTGTTAGACATGGCTCATCTCAGGCTGCTGTTGAACCACAGACTGACCTTTTTCTTCCTTTCTCTGCTTACACTTTAGGCCACTTCCCACTATCTCCAGTGAGTGGCAAGGAATTCAGGGAAAGCAAAAAATGCCACAAATGATAGGTAAACAGTCGTGGGAGGGGGTACAGTCTAACGTATCCCCTGAATTCCAAAGCCTAGCATACGTGACTTTGCAATTGTTAGAAATGATCATTAGAATGGGTAGGACAGGCTAACTACCAAAAACGGAGACAGAGGGACACTGGAGCTTCCTCCTAGTTACCATGAGCTAGACATGTCGGAGTCAAGGACGCTTTGGGACACCAGCAAGAGGAACCATCACCAACTCTTCATTTTCTTCTTCTTCTTCTTCTTCTTCTTCTTCTTCTTCTTTTTTTTTTTTTTTATCCCAGTCGCTCCAGCCTTAACTTGAAAGCAGACGACGGACTGAGACCGAACTGCAAAACATCCCAGATCACCACAGCCATCATCAGCATCCCCACCCCACCAGCGCTAACCCCAGAGGGGGAGAGCCGGCCGCCCCCTGCCAGCCCCGGCCCCAACACGAACATTCCTTCCATAGCCAGCAATGTCGTCAAGGTCTCCGCCTTGTAAACCCACTGGACAGAGGGCCGGCACGGGGAGTGGGAGTGGAAGGGGCTGGCATGTTGGTGAGTGGCCAGTGGGACCACTCCCTCCCCGTCCTCGCTATCTCTGCCTGCCCTGTTGCACCCCTAGCACTGAAACTTGTGCCTGGAAGGAAAAGGAGGCAGCAAAGGGGCACCCGAGGTTCACTGCTGCTAGCACGGACGGACGTGGCTGTGGCTGTGGCCCTGTGGTCCTGCATCTGGGGCCAGAGGAAGTGGGGTGGGGAGAGATGGGGGATGGGGTGACGGGAGTGGGAGGGTGGTATAGAGGCTGTGTGCCAGGACGGGGCCTGGAAGGGGGGGAGCCTCAGACCAAATAACAGTTGTTTCTGGAGCCCCCAGTGAGGAAAATACAAGACCAAGAGCAGCACAGAGGCCGAGTTGTCACATGCAAAACAGGAAGAAAATATAACACTGTGTATTTAAGCACCTTTTTCAAGGCTCTTAATGGATAATATTTATTCATGGGAAAAGGTGGAAAACAAAACACCAACGGATTTTTGTGACATATTTTTCTCCATGGACCCAATACCTTTGAACCAAAACAATGCATTTTGTGAGGGTTTTTTTTTTTCTTCTTTTATAGCAGAAGCTTTTAGGCTAAGAAGTCCGTTATTGCTGAGTTCTCTCTCCATTCCCCCAGGTGGGTGAGGTCAACTGAGCCTGGGCCCCCACTGCCCAGCTGACCTGCACAGAGCTGCCAACTGACCACACAGCAACACTTACCCTCTGTATGTCCTCTGTCTCTGTCCCTCTCTGCTTCACCCCCTGGCTGTTCTTCTCTGTGTCCAGCCATCTGTCTCTACATGGACCCCGGTGATCCTGAGACGTGTTAGTAAAGCCTTCTCCTACTGCCAAGCACCTGCAGACTCGTGCCTGCAAGTTATATCTGTGTGAATGCAGCTGTGGAAGAGAAAAGAATAAAGCCAAAAAGGGAGAGTTTAGGGATGAGGGAAGTCCACTCCCTTGTGGTTGGAACCACTGGTGTTTGGGGAAAAAAGGGACCGACCAGAAATTTCACACTGGGATCTTGACAAAGGAAATAGCCAATACCTGAGAGGCGTGGTCGAGTCTGGTGTGTGCCAGTGAAGAGAGAAGAGCCCAGGGCTCACAGCTGTAGTCGGCCCCGGGGGCATCTTGTTATGTACCCTTCTTACAGGACCCACCATAAAGCCCATCGGAACTCTGCCAAGAGGCCCCATTAACAGTTTCATGCAGAAAGGGCAAGGTTCTGGCTTACCTTACAATTAAGGCAACTCCCATCCGGAGGCTGCGGGAGATGGAGCCTGTGTGCTTCGGTGAAGGATGCTCCAAAGTGCAAAAGCAAGTGAGAGATTCTAGATGAGTCTTATGTGGTCTGAAAAATGACTTGAGGTCTGAAGAGTCCTCAGGCCTGATGTCCCTGAAGGTAACTGAAATGGGGGCGAAGCCTGATCACCTCCGTGCAAGTGAGGGAGTGACTGTTAACTTCTGGAGAACCTGTTCAAGTGGTTTACACCCTGGTGGGACTGGGAAAAGCATTTCTGGAGGCCTCCCACCATTTTCACTGCTTACAGCAGAGCAGGTGGGCCTCAGGATGAGAGACAGGCCCCTTCCCGCCCTCCCCAGTTGCAGTCTCTCTGGCTTGGCCTCTGAGATTCAGAAGCTCCTCATCCATTCTACAGTTTAGTGGTTAGCAGTTCAATTGTAGGCCAAGAGCCTCTCTGCCCGCCACAGCCATCTAGACAAGTTGCACTAGTCAGGAACCTAAGAACACCTTCAGTGGGCTTCCCTATGTCTCCAGCTCTGTTGAGCCTGTGGAAGGGGAAGGCCAGTGGGTTCTGAGATGGCTCCTAACCAGAAGGTGTGCAAAAGGGCAGAGGAGAGGGAGCCTTCGACCTTTATCTCATTATACTATCCTCACTGACCACTGACTGAGTCCTTTCGGTCCAGCCTCCAAGATTTCCCCCTAATATGAGAATGGGGTGGTTTTGACCTTCTGAGCCTGTGGTCTAAGTAGACAGAAAAGCTTTGCAACTACAGATGAATATATACACAGGAATATATACACAGGAATATATACACAGGAATACACACACACACACACACACACACACACACAATAACAACAACCTAAACACACCTGAGAATCAGTACTTAAATCCATTCACTTCATACACATATCCCATTAGGGAAGGGGAAAGACTGGGCTGGACTCCATGCAGAAGGCAGGCAAAGGACTAGAAACGGATTATTTCCTTGGAAAGAATGGTAATGGAACAAAATTAAGCATATCTAAGTATCTAAGTTTACATCATAAAAACCGAGTCACAGGGTGCCTGGCTGCCTCAGTCAGTAGAGCACACGACTTTTGATCTCAGGGTCATGAGTTCAAGCCCCACGATGGGCGTGGAGCCTACTAAAAAAGAATAAAAACTGAGTGCGGAGTAAGGAATAAAGAGGTAAATAGGAACATGGTTGCATACACATATAAACTGCCTGTGTTTAAGAACCGGTCATCACAGGGTTAGAATAATGACTGATGATTATGACTGAGCGTGTTAGTGCTTCCCACAAAAATTAATGAACACATTTTTAAAATCATGTCCCACATAATTTCTCATTTTTTGACCCTAATTAACTATTTTGTATTCCTTCAATTTCATTTATAAATCTCACATTAAGCCAGTTCCTAAGAGACTTCAGACTGTCCCCTTCATCTCCATCCTCCAACGTAGCTGCAGCCAGGGATAAGAGACCCAGCTCACCAATGGTCCAAGAGATGTCAACCCAGGAAAAGGACTCCTCTACACAAGAGAGAACAGCAAGACTACACTGCTAGAAGACTTTTGTGAGTAAACAAAAAGGCCTAAGTGTGCTGGATCGGTTCAATGACTAACTCATTGGCCAGTGACCGAAGAACCGGGATATCAGGGTTTTCTGGAGGCAATGGCTTTCTGGAGCAATGATTCCTGAGTTTCTTGAACCACTTCAGCATAATAGAAGATTCCCGAAACACCTTGCCCCATTCAGTCCCACTAAGCATCAGAGAGGGTTAAAAATAATAATGATAGTAATAGGCTATGTTCAAATGAATGGAAACTTAGAAAACATCGTATTAAGAATGTATTAGAACTAAAAGGCATTAAGAATATCTAATTGATTTTCCAGCATAGAAAGCTGAGGCCCAGAGAAATTAAGTGACTTGCTCAAGGTCATGCAATCATTTAATGTCCTAGCTGGGACCAGAACACAAGGCCCTTGGCTATTAGTCTAATGCTTTTTCCACTACATTCGCTGCCTCTAGGAGCAGTGATGCTTCGGAGAAGACCCATCAAAGAATACATGCTGTAATTAGAGACATAGTCCTATGTAAATGTCAATACTACTTGGACACAGCCCTTGGAAACCATGTGACTGTGCTAATACAAACCATCTTTTGAAGCCACCATTCTCTGGGTGGAACCAGCTATGGACTATCAATTCTGTCCGAAACAAACACAAACAAACAAAAGGTGAACAACTGAACAGTTTTCCTTCCGTCGAATGCTACTTCTTCTCAATGAAGAGAGGGCTAAAACATTTCAAAGCATCCCTTCCGGGGTCCTTTTGATCCTTACTACTATCTCTGATGGTAGTAGGTCACGTGACTAAGTCCTTGATTCACAGAGAGGGAAAACAGGTGGAGAGAAACTGAGTGACACAGCATGGCAAGTGAGTGGCAGAACCGTGATTGTGATCCAGGGCTTAGACTTCTCGCCCTGAGATTTTTCTTCCACATCATGTTGCATTACTCTGGGGCTTGCTTATATTTTTAATACTTGGATTTCAAGGGTGGTGATTAGGGGGAGGAAGCATTCCATTCAGGAGCACCGGGAACCGGGACCTCCAGAAGCAAACTCTGTACGATTTCGCCTTCATCCCCCATTCTTAGAACGTGTCAAATTCAGGACTAACTTCCGACTGAAAGACCAGATATTCTCAGTGACAGTTGGACATAGTCTACAATCACATGGGAGTTTAAGGCCAGCAAGTAGAAAAGTAAAACTAAGGGGAACAAAGAATTTGAACAGAAATTAAAGTGGACGGTTAATGCTGATCCATGGTTAACAAGAGTCACCTTGTGAATGTGCTAAGGACTTTTACCTAGTTTTCAAATTACCATTCCTGCAATTCAGGATCGTGCCACTTATTGGCCAGAATATAGGCAGAAGTGTACATTGAAACGCGTATGTAGATTTTTTTCCTTGACTTTTTAACTTTGCAGAGGTAGTGGTTGTAATTGAGCTAAATCTAGATTCTAAGATTATCAACGAAGTCCAGTGGTCCAGGCTCCCTCACTTCAATTATCAGGTAGCTACAAGGCAGAAAGATCCCAATGCTGTTAACCTAAGGCAATAGTAGTTTCCCTTCTAAACTAGTTGGCATGGTAACCATAACAAGAACCTGGAAGACTTTTATTTTCCCTTTCTGATTTCCTTATGAAGTCTCATTTGCAAAGCTTTAAACTGACTGGATGAAGGAAAACCATTTTTATGATCCATGACCCTTGGAGCCCAAACAGGATCATGAAGAGAAAGTGGCTATCAGAAAAAGAAATAGCTTTAAAGGGGTTCCTTTTGAGTCTTGTTTTCTATTCAGAATGTTCTATGTTTTTCTCATCAAGTGTGGGAATGACATTTATCTTAGCAGGTTACTTAACTACACTGGATGATGTCACTCTAAACCAGTGTAGGGCACTGACCCAAATCCTGGGGGGCTCCTTGGACCAATAGACTATTTTACAAACCTGGGAGGTGGGAGGGATGGTATATTTTTGATAACCAGACATTCCAATGTAATGTTTTCCTTAGAGGTCACCTACCCATTAATGTTATCGTGAAAAACATCAAGTGTGTTCTTTTCTATTTTCATATAATAAATGGGCTTTGCTTACCAACATCACAATGGCAAAGAAATACTGTACAAAACTGCAGGAAGATAAAACATGTGAAAACTTTGTATGAAAAAAAAAACAACTCTTGAGTTTCCTGTCGTCTTCTTTTGAAACTGTAGTGCATATGTTAAAACGTATTATCATTTACAGTATTGAGTCATGTGCCACTGCTGTACCTGATGTATCCAATCTGGATTAAACAAACTATGTGCCACAAACCCTAATGTGATTAGGAATGTTTGTTTTAATACCAATTCTCCTGCTATACACTAGAAAATACGGGTAATTTGAACAGAGAGGCGTTCTATCTTGTCAAAGAAAAGCCAAAGAATCTCCGAAGTGTGTGTAAGGGTCTTGTCTCATCTTCCCTCCTCCACCCTCCCTCAACGCAAGCAACCTCTTGACGACCTGGATCACAGATCTTGCCTGCTCCCATGCTTTAGTCATGGATGTCCACAAGCACTGGATTGCATTTGTCAACAGCCCTATTTTGAGACCAGCCCCGTATTACTAAAAGAAAATCTGCCTTTACATATCAGTGCTGGTTCTGCTGAGAATATATTTACTCCTTCATCTAAACCAGGGTCTTAAAACTAAAGAGAAAACCCAAAATTAAATGATGTGTAGGGTATGGCAGGAAGCTTGGGAATTAGGTGATGGAGGCTTACATTTAGGTTCTATTGCTTACTTGCACGACTTCCCATCAGGCACTGTGTTTCCTCATCTTAAAAGTGGGGGTACTGGATTAAATATCTTGAAGATTTGCTCTCACCTTAGTAATTCTGATTTAGGTTAACGAGAAGAGGCATTTTCATATTCCACCATAATGTGAACAACACACATTCCCAGCAACAATGGAAATCCTTTTAATTTCCCCATGACTACATCCCAATCAATGAAAACCATGATAGAAATGGAACAACATCAAGGCAAAAATGCATGATGCCCAAAGGCCTTTGAAGTTGGCCATGAAATTCAGACGCTCATATCCTTATCACCCACTAGGTGTCACTACGGATCCACAGCTCACATCATCCAGAGACCAGAAACTGGAAACCAGATGTGCACGGAGCAGTACATGCTCCTTTTTGCTAAAAAAACACTCAGTGTTAACTGGGACATAGGTGTTTGTTGACAGAGGCACAAAACAATATTCTGCCAAAACAATAGAATACCCTTGTGAAGGATCCAGTTCCAAGGTCAGCTATGACTATCAAAATTATGTTTTCTTAAAGATTAACAGGTTCATTTACATTTAGGGGAAGGGGAAAAAACCGAAAACTTCAAAACTACTCCTCGTCTCATATGATTTGATCTGCAAGTACTATAATTCCTATTCAATTATTTTTAGCACTCCGGGGCTAAAGTTTACCTTTAAACCACACTTTTTTTCTTTTAATATTTTTTTAACATTTATTTTTGAGAATGAGAGACAGTGCTTGAGCGGGGGAGGGGCAGAGAGGGAGGGAGACACAGAATCCAAAGCAGGCTCCAGGCTCTGAGTTGTTAGCACAGAGCCCAACGTGGGGCTTGAACTCACAGACCACAAGATCATGACCTGAGCCAGAGTTGGATACTCAACCGACTGAGCCACCCAGGCACCCCTAAATCATATTATTAAAAGGTAAGTGATGCTACAATACTTAATCTACTTTAGAAAATGTTATTTTTATTACCCAAATAGTTTGTCTTCTAAGTCAGAATTATCTACAGCTGCAGATTTCCTAGAGATTTCTCTACATGTTAATACTACTAACCTAATTTAAATTAAAGCTTAACTAGAATAGTGGTATTTAGTATATTGTTTAGTATTCTAGAATTCAGACATTAAGCCAATTCACACTAGCCTTCATCCAAATCACCTGAATTTATCAAGGCTCTCTATATTCATAAACTGATTTTTTCTCTTCCAGAACTAAAAAGTATTTTCTTATTAGTCATATTTTAATTAAATCTTGGAACTGGAAGGGAACCTAAAAATCTTCTAGTCTAACCCCCTCATTTAATTGATGAGAAAACTGGACCCTAAGAGGTCATCTAACAGGTACAAGGTGAAAAAGGAGGCGGCAACCATCTCTGCCCCGACAAATGCTCTTTCCACTACACAATAGCACTCTTGTGTGAATTCACCTGAAAACTACCTATGGTTCCTAACAGATTATGGAGCAGTCACCTTGACTGCAATTCTTTTTTTTTTTTTAAATGTTTATTTACTCTTGAGAGAGAGAGAGAGAGAGAGAGAGAGAGAGAGAGAGAGAGAGAGGAAGGGCCAGAGAGAGAGGGAGACACAGAATCCGAAGCAGGCTCCAAGCTGTCAGCACAGAGCCCAACACGGGGCTCAAACTCACGAACCACAAGATCATGACCTGAGCTGAAGTCGGACGCTTAACTGACTAAGCCACCCAGGCACCCCACCTTGACTGCAACTGTAGACAAAAAAGTCTAACCATGCACAAATAGCAGCCGGTTCCTTCCACAGCCACCACCAATACTACGTCCCCTTATTTGGGAAGGTAACTGCTGAAATTTCCCAAACAAATGCTTATGGAAAATGAAACCATCAGTATTTTCAGATGTTATGTGTATGCTCCCCTCCAGCTTATTTTCCTACTAAAAAAAAAAAAGCAAACACAAAATAAGATAAACCTTGAGAGAATCCAATTAATTTCAAGACTAATAGGTAACCTCATCTCTAATTAAGATGCAGCAGTATCCTAATTAAAATCCCCTAGCAATGACAGACTGTGAACTTGGCTGTATTGTGGGGGGAAAGGGTAGAGAAAAAGAGGTAAGCTCAATTATATAGCAATAACGGGATCTTACTGAAATGTGTGTAATTAAAGTCTCTACCTCTTAATGACATGCTGGACCTAATTATGGATTTGCTATTTACAGTGTTAATTAATTCATTCTAACTTGGCAATACATGTACAGTACAGATCCGTGTAAGTAAAGCCTACCACTGCCCAACCCAGATGACAGGAATCCGAATTAAACAGGAGTTTAGGGTAGTGGTATGTTAAAGGTTGTGGACAGTAAATGACAGTGGCTGTGGATGTTTGCTGAAAGCCTGGAGGAAAGTGTTGGTAGTGCCTAGGGAAGTATGTACACAGAAAAGAAGAGCTTTCCTTTTAAAAAGTTAAATACAAATCTCTCTAGACATGAGGGGTTCTCTCACCACAATTCCAATTCACAAGGTTTGGGAACCAAACACGTAATCATAAAAAGATTGCCAAGGAGAAGAAATGAAAGAATACGTATCTTTACACCACCCTTATCCACAGAGGATACGCTCCAAGATTCCCAGTGGATGCCTCAAACCGCGGGCAGCTCTGAATCCTATATGTACTGTTTTTTCCTATACGTACATACCCATAATAAAGTTTAATTTATAAATTAGGCACAGTAAGAGATTAACAATAATAGAACAATCACAACATACTATAATAAAAGTTACATGAATGTGGTCCTCAAAGTATCTTATTGTACTGTACTCACCCCTCTGGCGATGATGTAAGATGATAAAATGCCTACCTGATGGTGAATGCTATAGGTATTATGACACAGCATTAGGCTACTACTGACTGGCCGGACAGTATGTCAAAAGGATCATCTGCTTCTGGACCCAATCAATGGTTGACTTTGGGTAATTGAAAGTGCAGAAAGTAAAATATCAGGGGGCACCTGGGTAGCTCAGTCAGTTAAGCATCTGACTCTTGATCCCAGCTAAGGTCATGATCTCACGATTCATGAGATCGAACCCCACTGACAGCGCAGAGCCTGCTTAGGATTCACTCTCTCCCTCCTCTCTGCTCCTCCCCTGCTTGCACATGCTTTCTCTCTCAAAATAATAAACTAAAAAAAAAAAAAAAAAAAGCAAAATCTCAGATAAAGGGGACTCCAATTAATTTTTTTCTGAGTCATGATTTATAGATGTACCATCTCAGAAAAATGAGACGCTCCCCTTAGATCCTAGCACTAAAGGTAAAAACTGGGGGGAAAATTTCTAGAAGGCATAAGATTAGGACATACTATGAGAAGAGTTTAAACAGAATGAGTTCCAGCTTCCAAAAAAACAGTTAAAATGAAGGGCTAAAACTTTCCTTTAGCCTCCCAACAGATTAGGGCAGTTCTTAATCTGGCTTCTACACCTGGGCTTCAGAAGGTCTATGAACCTCTTGGAATTACATATACAAATCTTGTTTACAGAATGGAAACTTTTCTGGTACAAATCTATAGCATTCATCAGATTCATAAAAGGATCCAAGAACCAACAAAGATTGAGTTACTCCTTTTCTTGAGAAACGGAAATAAGACAGCCACTGATGATCCTGAGCTATTTAATGCGCGTAAACACACACAGCTTTCACAATCTTAAAAACAAGACATTCGAAAAAAAGATGAACAATAAACATGTCAATAAACATTTGGCTAAGTTCGCATTTTTACTGGTAACAAATATTTTTCCTGGAAGCAAATGGCATCAAAGCTACCTCTGGGCGAGTGTGAAGCAATATTTATTCCTTCCTACCTAAACATAAAAGGCGAGGGGATTTTCTGATCTATCGTGTTACAAATTTCTACAAGAACACACCTCTATAGAAATACAGCCCAAGCCTTTTGTCAAGAACTCCACAGCATAAACTAACATTATTTTTCAAACCTCAACTGTTTTTATTTTTATTTTTTCAAGTAAACAGTGGTATTAAGTCTTTTTAAATGTTTCTTTCTTGAATGGCTTACAGAAAATGGCATCCTGGGACCTTTAGCTCTATGTCTCCAAAATTTTCTTTCAAGGATCTGATCCATGAAGTTTCTCAAAAAAAAAAAAAAGATAATATACCTCACCTAATAAGACAGGTCAAAACAGTCTGAAAAATAGATGTGTCCCAGCAGAAAGCCTCAAGACTTTTCAAATTCCTCAAAAATGGCACTGTGCTAAAGGCCCCGGAGGATGGCTATCCGAAGGTATCACTCGTTGATATTTCTGGATGGTATGAGGTACTGCCTGTCATCACTGGTTGCCACGCATCATTTCTTGTAGATAAATGGTATTCATGTGATAAGCTGCCACCCAACTTGGGTGCCTCTGAGCATTCCAATAATATGACTGAGAAGTAGCAGCGTAGTATTCCTGCCATGCCCTGTAGTAAGCTCTCCAGTACTCCTCATAGTCCTGGTAGGTCTCGGAAAAATTCAGATGGGTTTCCCTGTGGCAGTCATACCAACCGTCCTCCTGGGGTTCTGTCTGCATTCGATAGGAAGACCGCCTGGGAGGGTTTCTCCGGCTCTGCTTAGCTCTCTGGGTAGCCCCCTCTTTATGCCTTGCCTTTGTCTGGATTTCAGGTGATTCCTGATACTCTACTGGATTAGGGATGTTGTTTCCATTCAGAGGCTGCTCCAAAGAGATATGGCCATCCACACGAGTAGACTCCGCATCTTTCGGCTGAGTATCAGAAGAGCCTTCCAAGTAGGACTTATTTCCTTTGCTCTGGGAAGAAGTCCTTGAGCTGTAAGAATCACTGTCACTCTCAGAGTCTCCAGATTGACTGCTACTTGCCAATACCTGCACTCTCTCTTCAGGAATTCTGTTTCTTACAAAACCATTTTGAGGATTGACAGTCTGATCCCCAGGACCCGTGTAATGCCTGATGATTTCCACAGGTTTCTCTAACCCCTCTTTAATATAGTGTTCATAATCCTCTACCAATTCCGAAAAAGTCAAAGAGTATGGCAGATGGATTTTAAAGGATGACAGACAAGGAATTTTAGGGAGTGACACAGGTATAGCTTCTATGACCTGGTGCTGACCAGTCGAGTTTTCAACAGAGATCTGAACAGAATTCTTCATCGGCTCTTCCAATTGTATGCCACAGCCCACTTCTTTCGGTGACACTGCTTTTTCGATGATTCCACACTCTGAGTGGCTTTTCACAGGAAGCTTTTGTTTGGTATTATTTTTTGATTTGACTAAGAGTGCAGATACAGAAGTATTTCTGGATGAAGCCACATGGTTACCATGAGCTTTCGGAGTTGGAAAGGTTCTCTCTATTTTTTGAATCTGCTTTTTTAAGGGCTGGGTAGGTACACTTGCTAAGCCATATGTATGCATAGCAGCTTGAACCTCCACATCCCAATCCGAACATTCTTCCATCAGACCAGGAGGAATGGGATCTACATAAAAGGAACAAAAGAATATTAAAATTCTTGAGCTGCTCAAGACCAGCAATTTTTGAATGACTTCATAAAGCTTTCCATAAGTAAGAAATAATATATACTAATAATACACTAAGAAGCTTAAGAATTGCACTTAGTATTTTAAAAGACCCAAGCAATCCTCGCAGTAAAGAAATACACCCCAAAATATGCAAGACCCATCCCATACTCACAAGCGGGATCTCCCCATACCTCCCACTCAGAAAGAACTTCTGCCAGGACATACAAGTCTGCAGAAATTCCCCCATCTCTTCCCCTCCCACTCTCCCCAACTCTTCCCCTTTATCTCACTACTGCTGACAGCAAAACAAGATTATTAGAAAATGGATTGTGCTCCCCAGAGCTTATCAGCTGGGGAATATTACGACTGCAACTCTGCACCCAAGTAAATCTGCCACCCTATACTCCCAACAGGGAGGAATCACTGCCCCCAACAGTGGAGAAAAACCTCTATCTGGGAACAAGTTAAGAGGGCTGTAAAAAGATCTGTGGCCTCAACAGCACTTGCAAATTTTTAAAAATTTGCTGGCTCCAGCTCTCTAAATTTCCTATTCCATCCAGGAGGGATAGTTTGCTCCCACCTGCACACTCAGACCTTCCCAAAGTGTGATCAGTTTTCACCTTAGGCAGACAAAATACACAAAGCCCCTGATTTACACAGGTCTGCCTGTCTGTTCGTGCTACTGGGGCTCCACATAGACGTATCCACTGTTGAATCCCTCATTCTGAACTCTTCAGCTGGGGCTCTTGATCTTTTGCTGAACAGATCCTCTGACAAAAACTCGATTCCTACTGAGGTGGTATCCCTTGTTTGCCTCCCACCCTTCTCAAATAGGCCGACTGCCCTCCTTACTCCTGTGCCAGGTGCTTCACCTGAGCAGTCTGCTATCATACAAGCTCCTAGTCCAATATAAATCCAACACCACGAATATAATTTTCTCATGATTTCAAGGCTCCGAGAACATTATGTGAAGATCGAAATATGTCATTTTCCAGTATCCAAAGGCAAATTTTATTTATCACTACATGCTATGATACTGAATCCTACTGAAGGTCTTAACTCTCTTTTACCAATTTTCAATTTACTATTTTCACATTATAATCATCTGACAGATTATCAATAGACTCATACATAGAGTTAACATACTATAGAGTCTTAAAAGTGACATGGGGCACCTGGGTGGCTCAGTTGGTTAAGCATCTGACTTCAGCTCAGGTCATGATCTCACAGTTTGTGGGTTTGGGCCCTGCATCAGGCTCTGTGCTGACAGCTCAGAGCCTGGAGCCTGCTTCAGATTCTGTATCTCCCTCTCTCTCTACCCACCCCCCACCCATGCTTGCTCGCTTGCTCTCTCTCAAAAATAAAATAAACATTAAAAAAATATTATTAAAAGTGACAGAGAACCTAAAGACTGTTTCAAAAAAACAAGTATTTTGTAAATCAGGACACAAACTTAGAGCAATTAAAGAAATTTGTGAAAAGATCACAAAATGAGCTATGACAGGGCCAGAATTCCTAGATTCCACAGAATTCCCAGACCTATGCTTAATCTAACTTTATAAAAATCACTAACGGAGTTAAATATAAATCACTGAAATATTCACTGCTATGTTTATTCAATAACTACTTATCCCATATTCTAGAAGGTCATGTATATGTAAGTTTACAATTATGTATATATACACATATATACTGGTATATACATATATATGCACACATATATGTACATATACACATGTATATACACACATACACACTAACGTGCATATATTAACATATATAATAAATGAGCCACATTTCTACACAACAGTTTTTAAAGTTTCCAAGAGATCATTAATAGTTTCAGACATGCAGTTTCCAAGGTGGCACTAAAAAAAAAAATCAGCTTGACAAATGACTCATTAAATCAAAAGAAAACACTTCAGGGGCACCTGGCTGGCTCAGTCACAAGAGCACAGTACTCTTGACCTCAGGGTTGTGGGTTCAAGCCCCACACTGGGTATACAGATGATAAATAAATAAATAAATATTAAAAAGGAAACACTTAAAATTTTTCAAAATAGCATTTAAAGATATTATTCCTTCCTTCCCCATGGTGACAAAGGAGAATACAGCAAGAATTACCTCCACAGCGACAAAAGAAGGGAAATATATGCCCTCTTACATAAAACAGTGAAATCAAATTGCAAGGCTAAAAGCTAAAATACAGAGCTAATACAGTAGTAAAATAATTCTCATTTCTCATGTGCCAGGAGTTAGCTTGCAATCTTCTCCTTGCTGCTTATTAGCTGTAAGAACTTAGGCAAATTACTTCACTTTTCAATGTCTTGATATCCTCATTCACAAAAAATCGACAATAAGGGCACACACTTCATAGAACCATGGTGATAATTAACCAAGTTAACATATGGAATAGGACCTAACATATCCTAAGTGCTCCGTGTTAGCTGTTAATTTTATGAGGCCTATCATCAATATCACTATTCTTTTGACAGCAAAATGACACAGACAAAACATACCTGGTAAAGGCAGAAGGTTGATGTTACATTTCTGGGCAATTTTCATCATCACATTTTCTTCTTCTCCCCGACAACAGTAGGTCACTGTCAACCCCAAGGTACCTAAAGCAGAGGGACTGTTAATTAGTAAATCATTTCCACATAAATGACATTCTACCTGTCACATCTTCCTCCTAAAGAAAGCAGCCAAACTTTTCACTTCTTTTTTTTTTTTTTTACCAAAACGGCCAGCTCTGCCAATCCGATGCATGTATGTCTCCCAATCCAATGGTACATCCAGATTTACAACCAGGTTCACCTTCTCAGCATCAATCCCACGGGAAGTCTTGAATTGAAGAGGAGAACAAGTGTTTGCATTAACTGCCACACAGGCTCCAACGCACACTAGATTATTCTACTATAGTACGACCAAAACCCAAGTGAAGAACAGGAAGGAATTCAGGAGCAAAGGAAAAGGAAATTAATTTCTAATGACTAGCTTCAAGAATAAAGATGAAAATATAAGACTTTTAAGAAAGCATGTTCCCCAGCACTGGAAAGACAATTCCCTTCTGGTATTCTTATCAGACACACCCATGTAAAGTAATAGTTGAAACCTGTCCATCTAACAAGAGAGCCCAAGTCAAGATGGATTAGTCACCCAACCCGAACGAGAAATATACCAAATCTGTGGAAATGAGGACTCTGCAATGAAACTGCTTCAGCTTGGCCATAGCATCAAGACGCTGATTCTGATTCATGTTACCTAAAAAGACCCAAAAAGAAAGTCATATAAAAACAAGCTAACATATTTATCAAATACACAAAAAGCAGAATTCCTAACTACCAGTCTTAACGCTTTAAAAATATACCAAAGTTAACTCTATCCTTATATACAAATACAGGTTAAGACCTAAAGTCAGAATCTTTTAAAATACGGTTAGGCAGTCAACTTGAAATTCAAAAACATATTTTATTTTATTTCAATTTTTAAAAGTCTATCTACCCATTTTGAGAGAGAGAGAGAGAGAGAGAGAGAGAGCGAGCGCGAGCGCACGCGCGCGCAGGGGAGGGACAGAAAGAGAGGGAGAGAGAGAATCCCAAGCAAGTTCCATTCTGTCACCGCAAAGTCCAACATGGGTCTCGATCCCATGAACCATGAGATCATGACCTGAGCCAAAATCAAGAGCCAGACACCCAACCGATTAAGTCCCCCCAAAATCAATTTTAAATGGTGACTAGGTTATGCCTGCAGATATACCATTATATCCGCAAGGTTACATATGAAGTAGAACAATTCTTAGAAAAATTGCTTTAATCAGCGGTTTATAAATTTGGTTTTGAAGTGTGATCTACAGTCAAAATATTGTCCATTAGAAAACAGTCTCCCCAGTATCTCATAATATACAATAATGAGACAAGCTTATGCTAACAGGTTACAAACTAAGCTATCAATGAGAATTCTAAAAAGGATCTTACTGATCAAAAATTCCTTTAAATCTTTCATTTCTATTAGGCCAGCAGTAATAATTTAGTTTTCTGTCAAAAATGAATCATCCTGGGGCACCTGGCTGGCTCAGTTGGTAGAGCGTGTGACTCTTAATCTCAAGGTTGTGAGTTTGAGCCCCACACTGGGTATAGATATTACTTAAGTATAAAATCTTAAAAAAAAAAAATCATGTTCACCTTCTTCAAGACCAAAAAGCAGTTAATTCAGTAGCAGCTCACAGCATTTTTACAATGATTATGTAAAGAAGCAAAATATGTTGCACTGAAGATAACAAAGGCAAGCTTTATAAAATTATTGAGCTCTTCATGGACAATTCATTCCAATTTTCTAATTTCGTATGATGTACTAAGTTACAACTTAAAAAATAAGAATATTGAGGGGCAACTGGGTGGCTTGGTCTTAAGCATCTAACTCTTGACTTCAGCTCAGGGCATAAACTCGTGGTTCCTGAGTTCCAGTCCCACATCAGGTTCTGCGGTGACAGTGCAGAGGCTGCTTGGGATTCTTTCTCTGCTCCTCTCTCCACCCCTCCTCTGCTCACTCTCTCTCTCTCTCAAAAAATAAACTAAAAAATATAAATAAAAATAAGAATATTGATATAACAAATTCCAATGAAAAATTAACCTGAAATTTCCTTTACTCTAAAGACTCAGTGTAACCTCACACTCATAAGACAACTCGGGAAGTAGCATTTCTTCTTCCTGACTTTGGAGAGGCTTCAAGTCAGGATACTAAACAAAGATTAAAGTAAGATATAAACTTACCCGAAATACACTCAGCAGGAAAGCCTTTAGAAGAAAGAATATCAGCCAAATGTTGTGCTCTATGAAAAATAACACAGAGGTTATAATTTTATAAATATGGCCCCATGCCTATCCTTTTATTTCACAAGTTCCCCAAATGACCTTTTAAGGTACATTACCTGCTGTGCAAATTAGAAAAGACTAAGGCTTGATTAAACGGAATTCTGCTGAACAGTTCCTGTAAATGCTGAGCCTTTTCCTCAAAAATCTTATGGGCCAAAGGGTATGAATTGACAACTCTGTAATACTGCTTCAAACCTGCAAAGAAGAGTCCTCTGTTAAAACAAAACATATTTGCTATATCCTAATAGCAAATA
The DNA here is from genome assembly GCF_027475565.1 of Acinonyx jubatus. Classification (NCBI taxonomy): domain Eukaryota; kingdom Metazoa; phylum Chordata; class Mammalia; order Carnivora; family Felidae; genus Acinonyx; species Acinonyx jubatus. The sequence continues at coordinate 93,876,383 of NC_069381.1, read as the reverse complement.
TGAAAGCAACAGCCAACTAGGCAAGGGAAAGCTCCAGAGTATCACAAACAAACCAGTAATGTAAGTATCCAATATCTGTACTCACCTAGGAGACTCGGATCACTGGAATTTAGTCTTACAAAAGTGGGATCTCTCATGTACCTTGTCAAAGCATTAGCCAAATAGTCAGGGTAGGTGGCTGATACGGCCAACATCTGTTTACTTGCAGGCAAGGAAGAATAAATCCAGCTGCAAAATACAAGAAAAACACACACCATGGAAACTAATCAAACAGTAACTACCACCTGTTAAAGCTAAAGATAGACACTTTAGGACACCATTTTAATAGTCCAGCAAGTTATTTTTCTTACTTTATTTGCTCCTGGAAGCTGCCTTCTTCTAAAAGCTTATCTGCTTCATCAAGAATAAAGAGACGTATACTGCCTGGGTTCAAGTAGTCAAGTTCTATTAGTTGTTTAATTCTGCCTAAAGTCCAGAAAAAAAGCATACTGAAATATTTAAGATGTACTGAATTTGTGCAAATCTCAGCCAGTGTTGTTACTCTACTCACTCACAGGTTATACTGTTGATTTTCTTGACCCGACCTTCGTTATTATACATTTACGCACCGAACCACAAATTAGAAATGTTGAATTCTATCTTGCCTAAATCCATTATTTCTTCCTCATATTTCACCACCCATAAGCACAGATCATAAACACTACTCCCATCAAAAGACTTGAATGCTAAGGCCCTGAATACTAAATTCTGATCTGAGTGATTCTTGACTGAATGATTAATAGAGAAGCAAAGAATAAATCCCAATCCATGGCTTAGAAAGGCTTCTTGAAAATCATCTCCTTTCTCCTCTTTTCAAGCCAATTCCATAGGTGCACTTAAACAGCCTCAGGGATGGAGATTTCCTACATTCTGCTGGTAATTCCAGTCACATGTCTAAAGCCTCGCTTATAATCCTCAAAATAATTATCAGAGTTATCAAAGATTCCCATATTCTTACATCAATTATTTTATATTACCTATATTAAAAGTGTTCAGTTCCTTAAAAGCCCCAGTTATGAACAGTCACTGATATCTTACCAGGAGAGCCAACAGCAATATGGCACTTTTTAAGTCTGGTTTTGTCTTGTGATAATGGAGTCCCTCCAATAAAGACATGACACTCTAAGCCTTCCATTTTTATTCCAATAGCTGTAATAACAGAATGTATCTGTACAGCAATTTCTCTTGTAGGAGCCAAGATCAAAATCTAAAAAAGCATAAAATATATACACTTTTAATGAGTCAGTGGAACAGATACATGTGGTTGGCACATTTTGCATTATAATGAGCTAGTTTTCATTTAACCAATCATTTTAAATGATGAGTTTTTACTGACAAGGGAAACTATTCCATTCATTCACATATATATTCATTCAACAAACACTGAGTTGAATGAATTGCCTACCTACTAGGCAACATATAAGTTGCTGTGGAGTCAAGAGTTAACAATACACAGTTCTTGCCCTCAGGGCACTTTCATTCTGTGTAAGAAGACATACAATAAACAAACGGACATAAATAATGGCATACAATAAGAGTTGGAGAAGTGAAAAAAGAAGGGAAGGAGTTATTTTAAATGGAGCAATCAAGGAAGGCCACTAAGGAAATAACATTTGAGCAGAGACCTAAATGTACACGGCAGAGTAGAGCTTAGCTATGTGACACCTGGGGAAATGATTTTGGGAAGAGAAATAGCAAATGTAAAGGCCTCAAGACAGTAACGTTCTTGGTGTACCTGAGGAATAGCAGGGAGGCCCTTGTAACCAGACCTAGTCAGGGTGAGATTTCTAGCTCCATGAAAAGGAGCTTTAGGGAGTCAAGGTGAGAACTTTGCAAAATAATTAACTACTGGAGGACAAGGTGAAACTACATGTTCTGAGCTAGGAGAAGGAAAAAACTGCTTTAAAAAAAAAACTAGGAGAAGAAAATATGCCAAAACGGTTAACAGCAGTTTCGCTCTGGGTAGGTGAGATTATCAGATGCGGTTATCTGGTACTTCTTGACTTTTCTGAAGTTTCCCAATTTTCAAAATTAAATTTGAGAACACAAAGATCTTAAGTTTAAATATACAAATTTGGTTTATGGCACTTTTCAGGGTTTTGGCATTTCATCTACTCCCAAATTATCAGAAACCAAAATCGCAAATACATCTCAATTCAATAGGCCTCAATTCTAGGCCTAGAATAGCCTAGGTCTTTGGGAAGCTGAAGGATTTCTTACGTGCATAACCCAGGATTTGGTAAATATGAGTCAAGAAGCTTTGAATATGGATATCCTGGCATACTGTTTATACATAACATGCGCTTGAAAAATCTTTGTTGAAGAAATTATTTCCAAACCTAAATCTCTTATTAGTTTGGGTTCTCTTAGACCTACTCCAAGAGAACCTAGAAGATGGGAGATCAATAGGATATACTCACAAGGCTGTAAGAACCACCTGCAGTTACCAGCAATAGCCAGAGCACTACATTATCACCAATCAGGCCAAATACTAAATCTTATCACAACCGGATCAGCAAGTAGAAGAACAAAGAAAACCTATCTGTATTCCCAAGTAATGAAAAAACTAACACACATGGCATTATTCTATTTAAGATGCGGCGATAAAAATTTCCAAATTTCTAACACTAATAACATATCCTTGGTCACCATCCACACCACCAGCACTCAAAGGCTTTAATGTCTACTTCTATGCTTTTCATATGGCTCACCTCAATCATTCGTTAAATTCACCTCTTCTCTCAGGAGCTATGGTATTGCATCCAACCCACGATAATAAAATCCACGTAACATACCCTCCTTTGGGTCCTCTGAGTTAGACTCACCTGGGTACTTAGGTTTTCAAGAACCAGAGAGTCCAAAGCAATGGTAGAGAACACACACGTTTTCCCGGTGCCAGATTTAGCTTGAACAATTAAATCTGAGGAGAAAAAATATATACTGTATATCGCTAACCAGTACCGACTAAAGAAGCTTAGATACCGACACGAAACCACATGATTAGAAGGGTCTCCAGAAGATCACTGGTTGGCACCTTCGTTTTTAGTGAACTCTCAAAAAAGCATCGGGCCATATCCAGAAACAGGGCTCGTCCCTGAACCTCTACCGTTTATCTTCTCGAACGGAGAGCCAACTGTCACCGTGAAAAGGACCGTAACCATCAACGCCGCGTCTCTTACAGGGGAAACTGAGGCTCGAAAGCATGCAGCGCCCGGACGCAGGACGGACCCCGCACCCGCTCCGGGACTCCTCCGGGACTCCTCCGGGACCCTCCCGGCCCGCGCACGGCCCCCGCCCTCACCGAGCCCGCAGCGCCCCAGCGGGATGGCCTTCAGCTGCACCGGCGAGGGTCGCTCGAAGCCGGCAGCCCGCAGCCCCTCCAGCACCGGCCGCGACAGCAGCAGCGACTCGAAGTCGGCCGGCTCGGCCAGCAGCACGTCCCCCGTGCGGGTCCGTGGGCCGCTGACGTCGTGAGCCGTCCGCAGGCTCCGCACCGGCCCGGGGGGTGGCTCCGAGGCCGCGAGCTGTGCGGCCACACGCTCCGCCGGCATAGCGGCCTCCACCGTCGCTAAGGCCGCTGAGGCTTCAAACGCCGCCGCCATCGTAGCCGCGCCGCCGGATCTCGCGGTACTTGAGGCGAGGGAGGGAGCCTAAGAGCGAGAAGAGGAAAAACTTTATTGGCAGTCCTCCCAGGAAGACACGCTTCGGCGAGGGGCGAAGGGACGGAAGTCGGAGGCTCAGGAAGTCTCGCAAGCAGCGGTAACGACAAAACACTGTGGCCCGAGGAAGGCCGAAAGGAGGAGAGAGAGGCTGGGGCTACCGGTGTGCGGCCGCTGGCAGCCTGCAGAGGGCGCCGCGCGCACACAGTGGGGGCGCCGCCCCGCCTCCCGGCCCTCCGTGGGCGGTCCGCCCAGTCCCGCGCTCCGCCCCGCGCCACCCTCAGAACGCCGGCTTTGTGAGGCGCGTGCGGCGTCACTCTCCCCGCCTCCCGGTCACTGGCGGCCGGTGCCTCCGGCGGAGCCTATCCCCGCCCGCTCGAGGCGGCTGGGGCACAACCAGACTCGGCTTCCTCGTGGTCCGGTCCGTGTCTGTCTCGGCACCGCATCACTCTTCTCTGTCGCCAGCCCGAGCACGGCCCCTGGCACACTCAGCTCCCGTACCCATCCGTTGAATTGCCGCCAGGCCCTGGACTGACACCTCTCAAAGCCACAGCCCCGCCTCAGACCGCTCTCTGAACTTAGATTTGTACATCCATCGGCCTTCTCTGCATCCCCATTGAGAAGTCTGGTAGACATCTCCCATCTTTCATGCCACCTGGGTGTTGCTCCTGTCCCCGGCTTTATGCACCACCATCTCGCGGGGGGGGGGGGGGGGGGGGGGGGCAAGGGACCGACTTTGCCACCTTCCCTTCTTTTAGGTCTCTGCTCAAATATCGCCTTTCCAAAGGGGCCGTTCCTGACTTTTTTTTTTTTTAATTTTAATTCCAGTGTAGTTAACATACAGTGTTGTATTGTTTTCAGGTGTACAATAAAGCAGTTCTACCATTCTATACATTACTCAGTGCTCATCATGGTAAGTGTACTCTTTAATACCCATCACCTCTTTCACCCTGATCTATTATTATTATTATCTAAGATACTTCCATCATCCTCTGGGTTCCCCCAACTTTCCCACCACTCTCTGTTCCCTTGTTCTGCTTTATTTTTCTTCATGACACCACTACCTGAGATTGTGTTTATTGTCTGTCTCCCCCACTCTATGAGGACAGGGACCTGTTCTGTCTAGTTCTCTTCTGTATTCCTAATGAGGAAAAAAACAGATCTGACCCATAGTAAGTGCTCAGTGTTTATTGAGTAAATGAGTTCCTGCGAGTCTTAGCCATAACTCCAAGTTTAAATATTTCTGGAACCTAATCTTATTTATAATTCCAAAACTAAAGATATTCTGCATCCAACGCCAACTTTTTCTTTTGTCCTTATATCATCATTCTGATCATTATCTCTCACCCCATGCTCACACACATGCAGGTGCACACAGAATGATGATCCAGATTCCAAATGATGTAGAAGGAGCTTTAGCACTGTAATCCCATCTGTAAGAGGTCTCAAGGATGCGTTTTGGTTAGAAATTTAAAAAACATTGAGAAATGTCAACTGTTCATGTGAAAGAAGGGGTTCTGTTGGGAGTGGGCACTGAAGTTTCCAGGCTTCCTCTTAGTAACCCCACCTTTTTCATCCATCTAGCCCCCAAATCCCAAACCTGGGAGTTATTCTTTTTAAAAAAAAAAATTTTTTTTTAACATTTATTTATTTTTGAGACAGAGAGAGAGCATGAATGGGGGGAGGGTCAGAGAGAGAGGGAGACACAGAATCAGAAGCAGGCTCCAGGTTCTGAGCTGTCAGCACAGAGCCCAACGCAGGGCTCAAACTCATGGACCGCGAGATCACGACCTGAGCCGAAGCCGGATGCTTAAAACGACTGAGCCACCCAGGTGCCCCACTGGGGCACTCTACCATCTACCATCACTCTCCCTTTTCTTACAGTTTACCTGAGGGCAGGTAATTTTGCCTCTATGTACCTCATTCATTCCTCTGTCCAGTCTCCATAGGATTTGTCCTACTTTAAGCCCCTTTGTCAGCCTAGCTATTGAAACAACCTTCTGAATAGTCCCCTGTCCCTTTTCTTCTCTCTCCCAGCCACTCACTCCACAAGTACTGGAGTAATCATTCTTAAGTGTGTACCATAGGTTGTTTGGGTCCAGCTTCAGATCCTGTTCCTTTTTTTTATTATTATTATTTTTATTTACTTTTTTTTTAGAGAGAGAGAGAGCATTTGAACATGAGCAGGGGAGGGGCAGAGAGCGAGGGAGACAGAATCTGAGGCAGTCTCCAGGCTCTGAGCTGTCAGCACAGAGCTTGACTGGGGGCTCAAACTTGTGAACCTCGAGATCATGACCTGAGCCGTAGTCAGATGTTTAACCGACTGAGCCACCCAGGTGCCCCTAGATCCTTTTAACAAACTTTTTTATTTCCCATGCCAGACTCCCACTTCACACTATAATAACTCCAGTCTCTTACCCGGTTCTATTTACTTGTTTAGGTGTCTGTCCCTTACACTAAAAAAAAAAACAACAAAACTATAAGCTTCTCAAGGATGGGAATTTTTTCACTCCAGGCTCTCCAGCCCAGCACCAGGCCCTTGGTGGGCCTAATAAACACTGAATCTTGCTCAAAAGTCTTTGCTGGGTCTCCATTGCGCATAGCAGTAATTCTATAAACTCACACCAATCGATAAAGAAGCCAGCTCTCATCCCAAAAGAAACAAAAAGACTGCTTTTCCAGAAAAGAACACGTCCAGTTTTATAGACATTCTGTGATCGTGTTTCTTGTTTATGATGTTTTACGGACACAAATATTGCAGTGAGGTTACTAGGAATAAATTGTATTGCTACAGCTAAAAAGCACAAATCAATACATAAAATATTTTCTTCAGTAATGGAAAAGTTAGATAAAGTTGTTGGCTGTAACTTTTAGTGCTGTAAAGATAAAACACAGAGGTAAGGCACCATTTAATAACTAGGTAAGGTATGAGAGTAACATACACAGCAATGAGTCAGACTGTGTGTGCTTCCCGGCCTCCCCTCAGGAAAAATCTCAATGGGACCTCAGCCTTTTTTTATTCTATTCTGTCTACCTGGAAAGCCTTACTTCACCTAATGTACCTGGGAGCTAGAGAAGGGAAGGATTCCTGTGCACTGAAAAGCAAGTAAAACTTACACTCAGGATGGACGTGGAGGTTCAAGCGGTCCCATACAATCATTCCACAGTGGAGGTTTTTGCACCGGTGTAGAGGAAAACAATGTAAATAAAAGCATAGACATTAAGGTGGCCCATGGTGGGTGTAAGGAGAATGTGGAAAGAAGGAACAGAACTACCATTTTTACAGCTACTTTTTCTCATTTGATCTCAAAGCAACAAAGGGTAGGCAATGTTATTTGCATTCAATCTGAAGCTTCTCTTTATTCTTTCAACAGATATCTTCTGAACACCCAATATGGACACAGCCGTTGCCCTCAAGGAGAAGGATACCTGCAAACAGGTGGCCCCGATCAAGGAGGAAATACGCAAGTAGCACAAGTTGGTATAAAATCATATGCAATACTGACATTTTCAAGGCCTTAGTTAAAATGTGGCTGTCATGTGGGAGAGAGTGGGAACTACTGAGAAATTAAGGAAAACAGCTTTTGGTATTCAGAGAGCAGTAGCTTTCTTCTCTATGCCCTTCTCATCTCCACCCAAAATCAAAATGGTTTAAAGCATGCATTGAACAATGAGAAAAACACCATGTTTTCTCCTTACCTACCCTGGAGTCTAGTACATCTGCCAAAACAGCAGCGCCAGGAGGCCAAGCCCAAGTCCTGTGAAGCACTGCGGGCTCATTTTCTGAGCTGATCCTGAAGGATAGATAAGGAGTTTCATCAGGCAGTGGGGGTGGAAGGAGAGAGCTCACCAAGCAGGCAAGTTAGAGAGATATTCTGGGCAAAGCGAACAGTTTGTGCAAAGGCGTGGAAGCATGAGAAACCATAATAGTTTAGGGAAGCCACGAGCTTTAGTGTGAACGGAGGCAAGTATGGCAGCAATTACCAGGAAATGAGGCTGCAGAGATATATTGGTCCCATGTTATGAAGGACCTTGTCTGCTACCATAAGGAATAGAAAATGACTGTGCTGTGCTCTCCCAATGCGGGGTACTGTTACATAAAATAAAGAGAGATACAGTTGGAAATGTGGATGGGGCTCGATTAATGGCAAAGCCGAGGAGTCTGGGTTTTAACTGGCAGACCGTGGAGCATCATCTAGATCTGGGATCTAACCTGAGGCGGGGAACTTCAGGACGCCCTTCACACGCTTGTGTCTTACACCTGCTAGCTCCCGGGTGTTTTCGGTGTTGGTACACTGCTTCCCGAGTACCAGGGCTTACCTGTGTGGTGTTTACCCCACAAACTGATGAAGCAAGTGTTTCCTAGTTCTTGCTCCCAGACAAGGGGGGCCTTCCCTCCGGCATTCTTCAGTTCATCTGCTCAGTGGACTAGCGCCATCGATACACTTAGGTTATATAAAGTTTATCAAGTAACAATGTGTGGCCACCTGGACAGAATTTGTTTCATGACCTTCTCATTCCTAAGTGGCTACCTCCCAAAACAGAGGATAACTATTTTTACATGCGCCCCTTGGCCCACGGGGTGACCTTATATCTTCAGTACCTTTTCAGACAGGAATTAGGAGGTGGGGAAGCCGCCGCAAAGGCCCAGCCCACGCACTCTGCACAGCCACCTCCCGCCATGGACATTGGCCCGGCAGGCTTTCGGAAAAGAACCCCAGGTCTTCCTCCCTGTCTCCAGACCAGGCTCTCCTCTGCCCAAGGCCCACATTGATTAATTGCCCCTTTTAATAGCACGGCCTCAGTCTTTAGGGAGGAAGGCGTCACATTTGCTCTTCCCCTTGTAAGAACGGGGCCCAATTCATTCTTGTCCAGGCAGCATAATAAATAACCTGCCCCCGTTGGCAGGGAGTTTATTAGAGACTGATGGGACATTTAACAATAACTGGGGGCCTGTGATTTATTAGGTAGGGAGGTTCATGGCGTCTCCAAAGACTGGGAATGTGGAATTTAATTGATAAAGCTACTGTCAGCAGCAATGAGATGCACTCAATAGAATATGCATTTGAGGGATTCTCTTTGGAGCTGTCAGGAAGGGTTTCTGCTAATCATATTCAGCTTCCGCGGATGGTGGCGTCTGCCGGATATCTGGGTGAGAGACAAATGGCAGGGAGGGGACTCAGAGAAGGGCCCGGGGAGGGATGCACCTGTCAGTTGCCCAGCCCGATGGAAGAATGTGACACAAATGAGCAAAAGGAAACAGGATTCCCATCACCCTGAGTGAGGACTCTTCAAGAGGCCTTCGTCTCTCTCCTGTGAGCCGCTCGAGAGAGCAAGAGGCGCCCGAGCACCCACTTCCTGGAAAAGGAGGGAAATGAAAGAGTTAAATGGCAAGAAGAGAGATCTGTTCCGGAATCTCCCTAAGCCCTGAGGCTTCTGCACCAGAGACCCCCTGCCTTGCTGTCCAGCTCCAGACGCTCACACACACAACACACACACTGCCAAGCGCCACAGTTCGTTACCCACCTGCCCCCCATACGGTAGTTTCCACACAGCCTCCCTCAAACCCCTGGTTCAGGGGGCAGCTCCTCCTGTCACAGCCGCTTTTGTGCCAAGAACAGAGCCACAGAAACTCTGATGGAGTCTCACCTTTGTTTGTTGTTGCTGTTTCCCAGCTCTGGAGACCCCAGAATCCAGGCTGAGAACCTGGAAATAAATGCTTGTGGGCTGGCGCGTACAGAGCATTAGCGCACCCCTCCACCCTGTTTCCGAGACCTGGTGTATCTCCGAGGGCCATCGATAATGGCGCTGGCACTAGCACACAGCTCTGTCCTCAGACAGTCCTGAGCCTTTCCAAGGCAGCTCTGCTCGAATTTTCTATCCCTCCATCCCTCAGGCTGTTGCTCAGCCTTCAACCAGGCCACGTAAGGCATGAGAGGGGCTTTCTCAGGCCAGTCTGCTTCCCTCCTTTGATCCTCATGCATCTATTCTTAGGTCCCAGGAGACCGGTCTGCCTCCTTGTTCCCTTCAGGGAGAGAAAGGGAGGGGGAAGCTATAGCCAGGGAAGAAGAAGTAATTGTCACTGTCTAATCTGAGCCTCGGTGGTGACACTGAGGGACCTCTGAGCAGAATGGATACAGCAACTGGTTTGATTAAATCAAGCCTCTCCCACAACCTTGTTAAATTAAACTGACAGGCCGAGAGCAGACGCGGGAGGGCAGAGGGATCATCGCCTCGGGTGGGGGCAGAGGAGGCCCAGAGCCGAGGTTGGTAAGAAGATCAGATGGTAGCAGAGCGGCAGCCTGCCCTTTCCCTTATTTGCTGACTACAGATACGAGCTGAGATTTATGGATGTGAGATGCTTAAGTACCTGTCTGAGCACAGGCTGTGAAACCAACGCTGAGGCAGACGGCTGCCTCCCCGTGGGCTCTGCAAATTCCCTTGGCAGTCGGGCCTCACATTTGCAGCCGTGCTCTTGACATTTCAAAGGGCCTCTAAATATCTTGCCTTTACAGCAGGCAGGGAGCAGAGGAGTTGTTTGCCCCACTTTACAGTTAGAGCAACTGAGGCACAGAGAGATTACAGGGCCAACCAGAGCCACGCAGAGACAGGCCAGCAGAGCCAGTCCAAGACCCCAGGTCTTCTGCCCGCCGCTTCTGGCCCACATCGCCTCCAACGTCCTGCCATATGGCAGAATTTCCCAGGGCTTAGTCCCTGGGCTGCCATCTCTTCTCCCACCCACCAAAGAAACGTAAGCCACACAGCTTGCTTTGTGGGCTGTCAGGAAAATGCCAACTCCCGACTGGCTTAGGGCAGCCCACCTGCAGAGCACACAGCTAGCTTCCAAAGGCCATGAGGCCATTCTGTCACACTCATGTCACGCGCCCCCGTGCCCAAGCCCTTGTGAGCCATTTCCACTGCACCTAATTACAAGTCAGGGGAGAGGGGGTACGAGAGAGAGATTGTTAGCCACAACAGCAACAGCAATAGTAGAAGGATAACACCGATACCCCTGCTGGCTTCCTCACCTGTCACCCAGTTCCTCACTTGCCAAAGCTAATTTTCCACTCACCAGTGGGTGAGAGCTCATTTCGGAGCGGCTGAGCCACACGCACCCTCACATACATACACGGGTTCACGGTGCCATTGTGAACAGAGTACTGCCTCCCCCAGGATGCCCTTGTTCTCACTTCGGATGCGCTCCAATGATTTGTTCATTGACACCTCCAGCCCTCCCCAGTCTCTGTCTCCGTAGCGAGGACACTAGGATGGGGATACTACTAAAGGTGGTGCACACTGATTGCCAGAGCGCACTGTTGGACCTGCCTCCTCCAGAGGCACGCTCATCACACCCCAGTGTCTGATCAAATCCCGCAACGGGGGGTGAGGGGGAGGGACGGGGACAGGAGAAGGGGGAGAGGGGCAGACTTTGAACCACGATGAAGGACGCAGGCTCCATGAGAGCCCGTACAAGGTGGTAACATTTGCTTGAGAGGGACAAAACCACTGTAAGCATCACCCACCAGGGGGGAGTGTGTATGTGCCACAGCAGATCTCGTATCACCGTGCTCTTTCTCTGTGGTTACTGCATGATTTTGATCACCACTCTTGACCCGAGAAAGATAGGAAACAGCAGACAGGCAGATAGGTCGAAGATACTTAGACAAATATCACCAGCCTCTTAAATTCCTCTTTGGTGTTGTCATTGGCCACACCCAAACCCGACATCTCCAATCTACCTGAAGCCCTCTTAGGCAAGGAGTTGGACTCCTCTAGAAACACCTGCCAAAGTGAGGCGGAAGGAAAGGCCGTCTTGCCTGGCAGGTGAGGAGGAAAGACCACTGGGCCTGGGTTCCCATGCCAGCTCTGCCTCTGGCCACCTGGGTGATGTACGGCAAATCATTTCACATTTCTGGGCTGCACTTTCCTGACCTGTAAATCATATGCTTGGGTAGGAAATGCAGACTTTTGTTAGAGTTTTAAAATTTTAAAGATCACCAAGGAGAAAACTGAGACCCAAAGAGGTTGAATTACTTGTCTAAGGCTCCACGATGAGGCAGCCGAGTGACTGAGAGGGTGTGGGTCCTGGAGCGAAAGCCAGAGCTTTGTGTGACCAGAGGGGAGTTCTGGCTCCCTAGCTCCCTTCTTCCTCGTCTGCAGAATGGAGGCAATAGGAGCCCCTCTGCCTCTGAGGGTTTGGGACGAGTAGATGAGCGCCTGATACAGGGAAAGCCTTCAATAAATGTTAGCAAGCACTATTTTTAGTGACAGACCAGAGGTTCAGACCCACATGTCTTGACTTCTGGTCTCTCCATGAGGTCACAATCCCCTGATGATCTATAAGGTCCTCCTCAGCTCCCAAATTCTATGATTCCAAGTCAGATAGATTAAAATGCAAGTTACTTCCAAAACCCTCCAGGCAGAGACACAAAAGACCATTTAGGGGATTCATTATTCACTCTCCATTGCCTCAGTCACTTTCTATGGATGATGATTCATGGGGAATAATCACAGCAAAGAAAACCTGTCCAAAGGCAGGGAGAGGGAGGGCAGTAGAAACCAAAACTCCTTTGCATGTGGAATGCCTATTCTTTAAAAGGTATCTTCATTTGTGAAGTGATGGCAGTGTCTCTTGGCCTCATTGCCATTCCACTCTGGAACTTGAGGCTTTCTCTTGGTATAGATGGCTGCCACCGGGAGCCATTGCCCACCCTGCCTCCACCCCCCCCCCCCCCCCCCCCGCCCAGAACCCTGGGGAGAGGGTCCTGCCTCTCTGGTCAAGCAGAAGCCTTCACAGCAGCAGCTGTCACCCTGGCACTGGCTGCCCTAGGGGTCTCTGGCCATACCCCAGGGCTGGCATCTATTCCAGGCTTGGACAGTTCTCCAGTCCCCGCAGAAGACCAGGAGACCCTTGGGAACCAGCCTGGTGGCAGCAAGTATGCAGTAAGCCAAACCTGAGATGTGACCTCTTTTTCTCCTCACCCCATGGCCTCAGGGAAAGAAGCAGGTAGCCTTCTTTCTGTCTCGCCGACAAGTCTCTCCCTGGCAGGCTGCCAACTCCTGGTTTTTGCTCACAGCAACCAGAAGCTGGGGGCGGTGGGGGGTGGGGGGTGCTGGTAAGTAGTGTGTAACAAAATGAGCTTTCCCTCTGAGTGGGAGGCCACGTAGGTGAGGTTACAGGGAAGCGGGCACAGGGCTGCCAGGGAGCCAGCTGTGGCAGAATGTCCCTGGGAGCGTGCTGAGAACAACTCCCTCTCCCTTTCCACGCAGTTCCCATCTACTGGCATTGGTTTGTACAAATCACATTAAGTATTTCCCTGTGCTGTGTGTGCCCTGACATTCTTCAGGTGCTCTTTGCAGTTGAAAAATATTTGCTTTTCCAGTAATGTTTGCAAAATGGAAATATTTGCTTCCCAAGTAGCAATGAGACCATTGCTTAGGCACCACAAGCACAAGACCCATAGCTGCAAATAATTCCAAATAAGGCTCAGTAGCAGCCCATATTTGGACTAGTCTGAATAACTAACTGTTCATTGTTTGGACTCGTCTAATTTTGCACTAGTCAGTTCCCTCTGAATTGTTCAGGCGAGATAGCCCATTCATACATGGAGTTTTCCAAAATACTGTACTGCTGTTTCTTTCCCCTGCCCCCTCCCCCAACACCTTCCTTCTGTGTTGTAGAAAAAGTTGTAGCCACTGCATGACTGATGGCCTGGCCTTGCAAGGCAGGTGACTTTGTACAAAAGTTAAGGCTGAGAGTGGTGCCTAGTTTGGCACTAGGTGTAAATTCAACCACGGGGTTTGTGGATGGGGGACTAGAACCCTCAGTGGTTCTAGTCATCTTGGTAACCCACCTCAGGTCACACCCCGCATGCTTTCTGCAGAGTAGGTAGTAGAAAGAGGGAACAGGAGAACTTTGTTCCTTCAACATAAAGACCAGTCTCTTTTGGCCTCAGTTGCTCTATAAGTGGGGGGAATGACACTCCATGTTTGAAGACATGAAAGCTAAGGAGCTTTTTCCCCCCATGCCTAGAGTCTTTGATTTCTCTAGCCAGTCAAAAGATTTTTCAATTAAAATCCAAAGTGAATCTTTCCTTTGGAACCAAGGGACCTCTAGCATATAGGCCACTTGGTCCCTCTGCTGTCTCTCCTGATATCAGGATTGTATGAGGCACAGGAGCCCAGTCCCATCTAAGGTGAACAGAGGAATAAAGCTAGAAGTTAGATTGTTTTAAGAATAACTAGGCCTTGCAATCCCTATCAAAATAACACCAGCATTCTTCACAGAGCTAGAACAAACAATCCTAAAATTTGTATAGAACCAGAAAAGACCCCGAATAGCCAAAGCAATCTTGAAAAAGAAAACCAAAGCAGGAGGCATCACAATCCCGGACCACTTTCTTACACCGTACACAAAAATAAACTCAAAATGGATGAAAGACCTAAACTTAAGACAGGAAGCCATCAAAATCCTAGCTTCAAAATAAATCAAAATAAAAAGCTTCTGCACAGCGAAGGAAATAATCAGCAAAACCGAAAGGCAACCTTCAGAATAAGAGAAGATATTTGCAAACGACATATCAGATAAAAAGTTAGTATCCAAAATCTATAAAGAACTTCTCAAACTCAACACCCAAAAAAACAAATAATCCGGTGAATAAATGGGCAAAAGACGTGAATAGACACTTCTCAAAAGAAGACATCCAGATGGCTGACAGACACATGGAAAAATGCTCAACATCACTCATCATCAGGGAAATACAAATCAAAACCACAATGAGATATCACCTCACGCATGTCAGAATGGCTAACATAAACAACTCAGGCAACAACAGATGTTGGTGAGGATGTGGAAAAAGAGGATCTCTTTTCACTGCTGGTGGGAATGCAAACTGGTTCAGCCACTCTGGAAAATAGTATGGAAGTCCCTCAAAAAATTAAAAATAGAACTACCTTATGACCCAGCAATTGCACTACTAGGCATTTATCCACAGAATACAGGTGTGCTATTTCGAAGGGGCACGTGTACCCCAACGTTTATAGCAGCGCTATCAACAATAGCCAAAGTATGGAAAGAGCCCAAATGTCCATCGATGGATGAATGGATAAAGATGTGGTATATATATATACAATGGAGTATTACTCAGCAATCAAAAAGAATGAAATCTTGTCATTTGCAACTATGTGAATGGAACTAGAAATTAGAGAAAGACAAATATTTGAGAGACAAACTTCACTCATACAAGGAATTCAAGATACCAAGCAGATGAACATAAGGGAAGGGAAACAAAAATAATATAAAAACGGGAGGGGGACAAAACATAAAAGACTCAAATATAGAGAACAAACAGTGTTGCGGGAGGGGTTGTGGTAGGTGGGATGGGCTAAATGGGCAAAGGGCATTAAGGAGTCTACTCCTGAAATCATTGGTGCACTATATGCTAACTAACTTGGGTGTAACTTTTAAAAATTAATTAAGTAATTAAAAAAAAGAATAACTAGGCCTCACTCCAGTCCCCTCCTTGCAGTCCCAACATGTTCACACTCAGACACACAGTCTCTGCCCAGCATCTCCAGGCCTGCCTGCCAGGCGAGGTCCTCTGCCTGGAGAGGGACAGTTCCGCAGTGATATCTGAACACATTCCAACAGCACATGTTTATCTCTAGGGTCAGCCTTTCCTGTTGATGCTCAGGAGGTGTGGGGGAGCTGCTGGCAGGCACAGGGGGTGGAGGCCTGAGGGCAGTAGGGATATGGACGCCCCTCTTAGGAGGGTGATGTTATGATGAGGTTTCCAGACTGTGTGTGGCCATGCATGTCTTTCCTCACATCAGTGTGAACTCTTCAGTTCTTCTGCTGTCAGTGGAGACGGGCACAGCCTCACCCAGGGATGCATCTTCCAGAGGGCGGGCTAAGACGCGCTGGGTGGGGACCTCCAGGTGGGGGCCGTGGGATATGGAGCCAGGAGAATGGCCGTGTTTCCATTGTTTACCGTAGGATGTGAGCTCTGTTGGGACACAACTGGTTCTGCCTCTCCCTTTGAGCTCAGTTATTGGTGCCAGGACCTCCAGGCTTTGGCAGTGGGACAGACGGGGCCACCCTCCCTGAGTAGGTAGGCAAACCCCATGAGTCTGACACCCTTAGACACCATTTCCAGGAGTTGCGCCCCCTCCCTCAGGAAAAGTACCCACCACACTTATCCCCACCAGCAGGGGGCAAATGCTGAGCTACCGTTTAGGGGTCCTTCCCCCACCCCTGTCCCCACCCCCACCCACCTCTGGGTGGCTTTGAGAAAGTATGTTCATAACCAATCTCAGACCTTTGATATGTTCCTTATTTTCAAGTGAGATAATTTCATCTTCCCTCCAGGCTGAGTTTTGAGGGGCAGGAGAGAGGAGGTCGAACTATTTGATTCTTCTTCGGCAAAAATGAATCATGTCCCACATCCCCCATTCTCAGCCTAGGGATATTTACCCATGTTTATATAACTATGGCAACAGGCTTTATTCTCTGCCATTTAAACCCTTAAAAAAAAAAAAAAAGAAAGAAAGAAAAGAAAAATGGAAAGCAATCCATTTCCCTGTTCCTGCCTCCTGGTCTACCCAGATGATAGAGCTATTCCTGCAGAAGCAAGGTAAGAGACAGAGCCCCACATGTCCTGGTATAATGTCAGCCTTCTCCGAGGGTAAGTTTGCAATGGCCCAACCTCATGAAAGGCCTTACGAGTTTAACAGTCACTTTCTACCAAAATCCTATGGGAACCACACAGTAATAGCACCTCTGACTTGTCTGGGACCTCTCTTTTGAGCACCACGCTGAGATTAGGGGCATCGATTTTCTTTTTCTTGCCATCTCCTTGACCTTAAAAGGGGATGGATTTCGTAATGTATATAACTGTCGTGTCACTACGTCAACCACCTGAAACTAACATATGTCAACTATCTTTCAATTAAAAATATTTTTTTTAAAAAAGTGGATGGAATGCCAGCTGGCTTTGCTAACAATATATTCTTCATCTCTGAGATGGATTCCTCTTGTCCTGACTCCTTCACAGATTGTTGTCAAAATAGAGTTTTGTAAGGAGTGTAAAAGTGTTAATTAGACTCACATAGGTTTAACTAGAAGCAAGAGAAACTGAGGCCAGGAACAGGGAAGCATCTGTGCGAGGACAACTGTGCTGTCAGAGGCCTAGGACACCCAACCACCCAGTCTAAACTTGTTACCAGATCAGCCTGCACCTCTTGGAGTTTGAACTACAGCCACCCTCTTACCTTCCAAGAGGACCCCAGTCCAAGTGCTCTCAGGGATGGCAAAACCCAGGCTTAAACTTGCCTCTAAAGACTATGG
Source organism: Acinonyx jubatus (assembly GCF_027475565.1). NCBI lineage: Eukaryota > Metazoa > Chordata > Mammalia > Carnivora > Felidae > Acinonyx > Acinonyx jubatus. The sequence goes on along the minus strand of NC_069381.1, from coordinate 93,859,340 downwards.
GAACCACAGGCTCACAAACGTTTACTCACTGCCTCCTGCAGCAGTCACTGTGCTGGGTGCTAGAGATCTCAGAGTGAGCAAGGCCCGCAGGGCTGGGGAACTCTTCTGTGGTGGTTCTCCCACGTAAGACTATGTGTGGATTATGTTAGCGGCCAGGTCCCCCTTTCTATCCCCATCCAAAAAGACTCAACTCCAGAATGGTTCAGCAGGTCTGGGGACCGCAGCTCCGTCCTTGGGGGTGGCTCCCACTGTGAACATGCTTCGGGTACCACGGGAGTGTCCCCTTGGGAATCTCTGTCTCCCAACTGCAAGGAAGCCTGTGAGTGGGTCGCAGGACCACGCGGACTGGAGAGGCCAGACTCACTCAGGTAACGGAAAGACCCGGAGAGCAGAAGTAAATGGTGATTCAAGCTCGGCACCTTGGAAACACCTCTGTAGATTGATTCTCAGCTCCTTCCTGCAACAGTCGGGTTTTCTGATCCACGCCGGATCCTGAGCAGGGACCCCGAAGGGATCCCAGGCACCCGGGCTTAGGGCTTAGCACCCGGGCTTAGGGCTTAGCACACGGCCACTGAGACTCAGACTTCCGAGGGAGTTCTCACCCATCTACGCCTCTTCTTTCTTTTCTCCATCCATCCGCTACCGCTGCCTCAGCTTTGTCCAAAGAGGGGCACTCAGGTCTAGGACAAAAGACATGGGCGAGATCCCCTGTAATTGAGGAGCTGGGGTTAAGTGGAGACATCCGAAGGGACTCTGTAGAGTCTTCATTTCTAAAGATGTTCGTTTTTACGCACCCCCCCCCCCAACCCGCCCCTTGTCTTTCAATAGTAAGCAGGAGTGGCATCCTTTCCTGACCAGGATCAGAATGAATGACCGCAGCGCCTGCATTCACTCTGCACCTTCTCACGCGTCTGCAAGGTTCTGTCTCGGAGACCCCAAATTCTGCCTGGGGCAAACTTTCTCCCGTTAATTGTCTTGAGATAACACGTCGCTAATTACCCTAATTACTCTCGGGCCCTGCAACACCGTCCCCCGCGGGCCAGGGAGGGTGGCGCGGCGCCTGGGCGCGGGGAGGGACCAGTAATCCTGGCCGCACGCGGAGGCTGGTCCAGAGCTCCGCTGGAAGGAGCACCCAGGCCGGCCTGCGGCCCCTCTTGGGTCCACCTGCCTCAACTCCTGTGTCCATTGAATAGAACCCGAGCAGCTTGGAGTCGTCCCCCCTCCCCGTACCTTGAGCAAGAGTTAGGATAACTGACGCATATGGAATACGGGGGAAGAGAAAGGCCTATTCCTCCACTCCCTGCCCACCCTACTGAAAGCAGCCCCCCATTCTACTACCCTGTTTCATGTTTTCACAAAGAATCACTACTGGAGAGTATCGTGTTTATTTATTTTAACCTGTCTCATCCCTCCCCTTCCCCTACCCCACGCACGTTCTTGAGAGCAGAGACCTTGCCTGTCTTAATTCGGTATCATACCCCAGACTTACACGTGGCGGGGAGTCAGCAGAGCCTCTAACAGCCTTCTGTTAAATAAGTCTGTGGACCGAGCAGCGGCTCCTCAGCTCCACGATGAAGACTGGGCTGGGAGGAGCCTACACTTGGAGGTGAGACGGACCCACACTTCCAGACTTCCAGCACACTTCCAGAGTTCAGAAGAACTGCTGATTGGCTGCTTTGGTGGAGGATGTTCCTTTTCTGATCGGAGTTTGGGAAACAGGGTTGAAACTAAGGCACTCTTACTGAGGCCGCTTCCCAATGCCCACTCATAAGACGGTGCTCTCTCTTTATCACCAAACGGGGGTCACGTGCTTTGTTGGGGGACGTCGGTACAATCTGGCGGCACGATACCCCCAGCCGCGTGGGCCAGGACTAGGTGTTCCGCAGCCAGCACCCAGCAGCGGCTGCCCTAGCCCTGTGCGACCACCCGCTGCTGGATCCACTCGCTGCAGCCCAGCCCGCGCCCCCCCGTGCGCCCTTCTCATTGGCTGAAGGCATCCCCCCTGAATTCTCATAGGCTGTCGCACTTTTCCTCCGCCCCCCGCACGGACCGCGCGCCGCGCCAGCCAGGGAAGCTGCTCTAAGTCCGGGCCTTAGAGCAGAGGCTCGGCTCGGCCCTGCGAGAGGCGCGGAGCGCGGGGGCCGGGGGCCGGTGTTCCCACCCGGGGACGCTCTTGTGGAGCCGAGCCCGGCAAATGGGCGCAGGAGGACGAGAGCAGGGAAATGGACTGCTATTTGCGCCGCCTCAAGCAGGAGCTGGTAAGAGCGCAGCAGGCGCCGGGGGCCGGGAGGACTGCTCCGCCCCGACGGCACCTGGCCCCCGCCCCGGGCCGGCCGGGGAGCTGGGAGTATTCGGGCGGGGGAAAGCCAGAGAGGAGGGGACGGGCAGGCAGAGGGCAGGGCCTGTCCTGAGGGAAAGGGCCGCGAGGAAACTTGGAGCGAAGATTTGTGAGTGAGGCAGACGCGAGCAAGTGACGGAGACCTAGCGACCCCAAACCCAGACTGAAATGCGCCCAGGGAAGTCGCTGGAGAAACGGGGGCACACTCCCAGACGGACAGACGCGCGGGAGCTGGACGCCCGGGCCGGCTTCTGGGGCCGCTCGGGGCGCCGCGGAGCGCGCGGGGCAGGCGGGGCGCGGGGAGCAGGGGCCGGGCGCGCGGGCCGGAGGGCAGCCGGGGACCGCTGGCTCGCGGGGAGCTGGCACCGCCTGGGGCCCCCAGCCCCGCCGGGCTTGGCAGAGCTGGCGCGGCTGCGGGGGCAGGCTGGGCCGGCTGTCTGCCCGGGCTTGTCTGCCAGCAGGGAGGGGGCTGGCAGCTGGAAGGGCGGGGGAGGGCCCCGCGCCGGAGGAGGGGCGCCGCCTGGCAGATAGCGAGCGGAGCTGCGGGGGCCCGGCCAGATGTCGGGGCTGGGCGTGGGGAGTGCGGAGGGAGCGTGCGGAGGCCAGGGGTGCAGAGGTCGGGAGACGGATCTCAGTCTGGGACCCGGGCATCACTCAAGTCGGGGGCGGGGTGCTTCCAAAGCTCTGTGAGGCTGATTCTCGCCGATTTCATATACCACCCCCAACCCCCCCCCCCACACACACACACCTGCCACCTTTCCTGTTCCTGCAACCACCCGAATTCACGCAGATATGCACACCCCCCACCCCGGCCCCCGGGCCCACCTCTCTGTCCACCCAGCTCCTTCCTGTGTCTTTGCCCCTGCCTCTTTTTGTCGCCTTTAGTGTCTCTTGGAGTGGACCTCTCCACTCCTCACTTTTCTCCCGTCCTCTTTCTTCCCACTTTCCAAAGCCAGGGACGCCCAGGCTCTCAACAGCAGACCTGGACCCATGACTCTCCAGATTCCGTGACAGACTCTCCCACTAAGGCCTGTAAACTCTACACTCCCTTCCAGCAGCTCCCCACACCCCGCCCCGGAAACTTGGCAGCTGTATCTGGGGCCAGTTTTGGGGGGGGGGAGGGCAGCTTGCAGAGCAGGTGTTCTCACTGATGCTTCCTGGTCAAGGCTCCCAGGCACTCTTCCTGTCTGTCCCACTCCAGGGTCTGCCTTCTCAGGTCAATGGTCACTTCTCTGGGACTTCCTCCTCAAGCCCTTTTTGTGGTGACCCACAGACGGTAAAGTTACCCAGAGAAATGCTGCTTCTGGGAGGGACAGAAGAGTCTCCACCGTGTTCCTTCCCACCCTCATTTTCACATGCTTCTGGTGTCAGTTTCGGATGGTCAGCCCCAGTCCACACATACACAATTCTGACTCTTCCCATTCATTTGTCCAATACCAGAAAGAAAGGTCAAGGTCAGCACAGATAATGTCTGAAGTCCAAGGCCCATGCTGAAAAAAAGAGAATCAAATAGAGTCCTCTTTTTATGCTTGGAATCTGGGACCACACCACCCACCTCAGGATATGCCTTAATAGAGGGTTTGTGGGTGTTCCTGGCATAGGCTTGAATTTTAAAATCCTACTGATTTGCATTTTTTATAGCACCCTAGGTGGGAGGGGGGGTGAGGGGAGGAAGACAGTCTGTGGATGCCAGGAGAATAAAAAAGGCAAATAGGAATCTGCACTGAACTGAGCTCCAGGTCTTGATTTGCACCCTCTCCTGCCAAGGACTTGAGCCCCCAGTCCCCGGGAGGAGGAAGGGGAGAGGCTGAAGTCACTGAGCTCCCCATTAGCTTTCATTTGGCCCTTTGTCTGAGCAGCTTCAGCCTTTGACTCCCTTGGCGAGGAAGCCAAATGCCTGGCCTGGGGCCCAGAATGACACTCAGATGGGAGAGTTCTGCACCCTCCCCCCCCCTTGGTGCCCCGCCTCCTCCCCGGTGCCAGTCTGCCCAGAAGTGAGACAGAGCAGAGTGACAGGCAGAGGTATTAGAGTCTCACTCACTCCCTGACACCTCAGCCCAGTGCTTAGGTAGCTGAACCACATCTCAGTGCCTCAGTTTTGCCAATGGGAGTAAAGAAGAAAGTAGAGCTGAGTTAGCCCATCTGGGCCCTTTGGCTCCTCTAAGGACTGTGGGGATTGAATTCAGTGTACCTTGGTTGTGACTGGGGTGGAAGGTTCTTGCTTTTTATACCCCAGGTCTGTAACAGGCATACAGTCGTTTTATGTCATGAGCTGGTGAGGGTGGGGGCAGGCAGTAGGGCTTGTGTGTTTATCCTAGGCAGAATCTTCCCCACCGCCGCAGAGGAGGACTGTGTGTTGCCTGGCTTTGTCCTTAGGTTAGTAGATGCCCAGGAAGGGCACTCATGTAATACTCGTCGAGTTCTACATTCATTTATGCCACTAAATCCCTTCAAGAAGCCTGCGTCCTACAGACGCTGGGTTAATCTGCTGGAAAAGGAAACATTAACAGGTTGTAAAATAATTTTTGTTAAGGGTGTTCTGTGGTCCTGTCTTTGGCTCAGAAAATCTAGATGAGAAAAGTGTGTTCCTGAAGACCAAAGTAACAGAATTCCTTAATTTCGTGGAGCAGAAAATTCACACTGTAGGGGCGTCTGACTTGGGCTCAGGTCATGATCTCACAGTGTCGGGCTCTGTGCTGACAGCTCGAAGCCTGGAGCCTGCTTCGGATTCTGTGTCTCCCTCTCTCTGACCCTCCCCTGCTCACACTCTGTCTCTGTCTCTCTCTGTCTCTCAAAAATAAATAAAACATTTAAAAGAGTTTTAAAAAAATTGCACTCTAACAAGTGAGCACTGTGGGGGGCGGGGAGGCTAAGGGTTGGGGACCCTGGCTTGATTAGCTTGATGTCTAGAGAACTGGCCTTTTCCCCCTGCCTCGAAGAGGACAGAGATCAGGTTTCAGGGATGAAATGTGGCAGGAGAGTAGCAGCAGCTGACACACTTCTTCATTAGGATGAGGGGGTCAGGGCTGCAACAACCCAGCAGGGAACGTATCTCTCTCCCCTCCAGCCACCACAGAGGGGCCCTGCACGAACACAAGGCCTTGGGACCAGCTGTTCCTACACACTCCTCCCTTGAGGGCTTCCAACAAATGGGGTAGACACAGAAACACAGAAGAAGCAGACATAAGATGCTCACGGGGTTTGCTTCATGAGTCAGTATCAGTGGAAAGCGAATAGAGTGTGTAAAGGCTGGGTGATAGGGGCTCATGAAGTCCAGCCATGCCAGGAAGGCTTCCTGGAGGAGGAGGAGGTTGATGGAGGCCACCTCCTGCAATATCCGTCCTAGCTTAGGCATGATGAAACAGCAGAGGGGCTTCTCTTGGGCTGGAGAAGGTCCTTCTAGAACAACTTGGTATTCCTAGAAGGCAGTTACCTGGCCACAAGGTCAGGAGGTTCTGACATGTGGAGGAGGACCAGGACCTAAAGGCAAGAAAAGGAGCAAAGAAAGTGATGAAGAGATATGGGAGGAATAGCCTCAGTTCTCGGCCTCCTTTGATGTTTAGAGCTGGGGTCGGGTCCGTAAGCGAGGAGTGTGGAGCATGGGATTTGGGGGCAAGCCAACTTGAATTCACATCCTGGCTCAGGATGTGACCCAGGCAGATTACTTAACCCCTCTGTGCCTTGTTTTTCTCATCTGTAAAATGGGGTTTTTTTTTAATACCTACCTGCTACAGCTGCTGTGAAGATTAAATGATTGATGTCTGTCCTTAGCACATAATACCACGCACATTGTGTTGTAGGCACTCAGCAAACTCTGGATGGATTGATCGGGCTGGTGTGCATGAGTCATTCATTCACAGAACACATTAATGGAACTTGCCCTATGTTTAAAGCACTTTACCAGACACTGGTACTGTAGTTACAAATATAAACAGACACAGATTCCGCTTTCAGGGAACTTGCAGTTCAATAGGGGAGATGATGATGATAATAATAATAAGTGTTGATGTTAACATTTATTGATATGCTAGACATATAATGTATCATGTCACTTAATTGCCAAAGCAACTTGGAGACGTTGTACTTCCATTGTTCTCATTTTATAAATGAGACATGGGGAGGTCAAGTGACTTGGCCAAGGTCATCAAGCTGGTACGCAGCAGAGCTAGGGCTCAAACCCAGCCAGCCTGACTGCAAAGCTTGCACTCGTAACCCATGCATGCATGCATGTGTCCAGCAGAGAGACAGAGGGTGCTTGCTACGTGAGAAGCACGAGTTCAGTGCTCTGAGAAGGGAGAAATGACCTCCAGCCAGGGGATCGGGAAAAGCTTTGTGGAAGAAGTAGCATTTGAGCTTGACCTTGAGGGATAAGCAGGGATGCGAAGGGGAGGAAAACCGCATTCCAGGCAGATCATGAAACAACAGGAGTGAAAGGCACCGAGATGGAAGTAGCAAGGACGTCCGGATGCCTTCTGGCGGGGATGTTCGAAGACTACTTCCGTCTGGTAGAACATAGGGTATGTGCAGAGAAAGAGTGAGCAACGGGGCTGAAAGAGTTGTTGAGAGCAGTCTATGTGGCACCTTGAATGCCATGCTAAAAAGTCTGCTCTTCCCTCTATGCACTGCAAGAAGCAGGCCGAGAACAGTGCCCTGGGATCCAGGAGGTGGGTGGTCTGGGGCGGAGGGTGGTGGGTGGGGGGAGGAAATGGAGGCAGAGGCTGAGTTAGGTGGTTATCACAAGAGCCCATGAAGGAGAGTATGAAGGCCTGAACAAGAATGAAGAGGAAGGTTACTTCTGGAGGCCCCCTGGATGCCCAAGGAATTGGGACTGCCTGCTTTGGAGAGGAGCTAAAGCTGTCAAGGGCAAAGGGCGTGGTGAGGCTGAGAGGCAAGCTCCCCGCAGGGCGAGATTGGGCCCCTCTCTCCACGTGTCTGCCTCTTGCCCAAGCGCACAGGTCCCTGTAGATGGTTCCGTCGAGAGCGGGCTCACCCATTTCACACTTCCTTCTTTCTTTACCCTCCTCCCTCCTCCAGCTCTTTGGCACAGTTTCTATTTTACCTTCCTGTCCTGCGTTCCCGCCAAGAGCAAGGGACTGTGAAGGTCCCTATTCACTGGACTGCAGAATGGGCCACTTGGCAAAAGCGGGGCCTTTTCCCGTTTCCGGCCCTGAACCTCCTTGTAGCTTCCAGAGGGGCTGAAAGGAACTGTGTGGGGATCTTGTGAGTAATGGGGGTGGGGGCAGCGAGGCAGGGCCCACTGCCAGGTCCGCGGGCAAAGCTGGAGCCCGCGTCAAAGGATTCTGGCTGAGCGGGGAGAGGGCGTGAGATGGACGGATGGAGGGCGCAGCTGTGGGATCAGTCAGGGGCCTAGGAGAGGGCTTGGGAAGGTTGCCGAGGATGCTGGTGTCACTTTCCCATCCCCATGCCTCCCATACCACAAAGGCCCAGCGAGTGCCAAGGGGGATGATGCTGTCCATGGGCAGCTGACTCCACACTACCCCTACCCCTCGAAGGCTCAGTGCTGCAGGGCCAGGATGGCGGGGTCTGCTTCCTGGCGGCATCTTCCCCCTCAGCTCCAGACAGACAGTGCTTTTTCCTTCTTCAGATGATTCAATGAAGAGGCGCTGTCAGTGGAAAGGAACTGAATTAGGTCTTGGAGTCCCTCCAAGACTTCGTGCTCTTCCTCCCCGTAAGATGGTAATTGCACTTTGCATGTCAGATTGGCTATCCTGGTTTCTTCTCGCAACAACCCCGCGAGGCTGAGAAGTCAGATCGTGATGACTCAGAAAGCCCACTGGGCTGGAGCAAGAGGGCCAGGCTTGGGGTCCCAGTCCTCCCAGGAATCCTTCCCAGTTTTGGAACCCCAGGCAATAGATCCACATTTCCACCAGGGGCGCTCAGGATGACATTAAGATCTGATACTCAGATGAAAACCTTTTCGTTTTAGATCCTTACCCTCTGTTTATGGCAAGTGCTATGCGTTTCCTATAAGTTCCTACAGAAATGCATTTATGTATACAAACAGATTTATGTAAAGCATTAAATGGGAGACTAGGTGATGAGGAGATATGGTGAAAACCATACAGGAAGTCCAGGGAAGAATGTCGAGGAAGAAAACGAGCATCTTGGATCCCGTTTCTTCATCCATAAAGCAGGGTCACCAGCTTGCCAGAGTCACCGTGGGGTCCGGCAAAGCACGACGTAAGGATGCACACCGCATACACACAGGGGATCAGCATTTCACAGCCACAGCCCTCTGCCCGAGGTCATGCAGCCTAGTTAGGCAGCTAGGGCTCCCCTGGGGCTCCTCACAAACGCCAAGAAGGTGCCCAGCGCCCATCCAGCTGGATTCAACTGCACCAGGAGAGACTAAAGTTTGACGTGAAGACCATATTTAGAATGAAACATTTCGAGGCCCAGGGGGTGCTGGGGGGCTAGGAGGTGGGTGGTGGCGGTTGTGCTTGTGAGGAGGCCTGCGAGGAGGAAGGAACTTCTGTGGTCTTTCTCAGCAAGGAGCCCCACACCCGTCTCTGGGATATGCTGTCAGGGGCAGTATGTTCGATGGTGGAACAGGCCAGCTCCAGTGAATGTGATTGGGGGTGGGCACGGGGGGGGGGGGTGGCTGCTAGACCCACTACCACTCGGACTAATCAAACCAATTAGATCCTCTTAGGACCTGTCCAACCGACCCCTGAGGGCAAGCTGGGTATGACTGGGTCCCTGTCCTGAGGGAGCACCGGAAGCCCTGGCACTGGGAGGCCAGAGAGGAACTCAGTCCCCTACAGCCTAGGGATTGGGATTAGTGACGACCATTTCTAGTTGGGATTTTCTCTGGCTCCTCTCCTCTGCTCCCACCCCACGCTGCTCCATCTTGGGTTCCCGAGGCAGGAGAAACCCTGGGATCTGAGAAGGTCCCACGCCCTGAAGACAGCAGCTTGCCCTCTGGCTCTTTCTCCCTGGGTGACATCATTCCCCCTTGGGGCCAGGAAAGGCAGCTCCTCTCAGTCAAGACCCAGCTGATGCTCCTGCCTCCCCACTTCCCCCGGCCCTCCCCGCTTCCCACACTTCCTCCTTCTCTCGTCCTCCTTCTCACAGCTGCCTTCTGCCCTCAGTGTCAGCACCCTCGCTGGTGGGCAAGAGGATGCAGAGCTTTCCTTTCCTTCCTTGCTCTTCCTTTGGAGGGGGCCGGGGGGAGGACAGAAGGGACAGGACAAGAGCTGTGTTTCTCCTTGATCCCACCAGGTAGATGAATGGAGTCCTGTCACGACTGTGTGTTAAGGTCCACTGAGGAAGACGTGTTCTGGAAGTTCTCAGGAAGTCTTAAGATAACCACCAAAACTCACCTCCAAGCCACGTATAAACACTCATTACGTCACCTAATCTGTCCAGAGCTGCGTGAGGCAGAAACTCGTATTCCCATTTTGAAGAATGGAGAAGTTGAAAAACGATTTAAATAACCGTCCCGGCCACACAGCTGCTGCTATGTGGCAGAGCTGGGATTTGAACCCTGTTCCATTTGTCTCTAGAAACCAAGACCTTAACCAATACAGAATATCATTTTCCATAGGGGTCTAATTTCACCTCCTGTTGACTTGACTGGGGCCTCTGTGTTATGAGCAGTCCCAAATTCATACATACCCACACATTCATTCTTACTGGAAAATGGTACAAAATGTCAGCATTATGTCTTCAGGATTTTTCCATACTGGAAGAGACTGAATGGGGTCATTTCATTCCTCTCACTGCCTCTGACCTGGACTGTGTTCAGCCTTCTGGAAGGATGCCTGCAAGTTCAGGCTTCTCGCCTGTTGGTGAAATGAAGCCTTGAGCGGTGTCCCTGACTCTTCCTCTCTGAGGAGTGCATTACTGCCTGAGGGCAGCAGGTCTGGAGACACAGGACTTGGGGTATTCAGTGGTACTCAATAGATGTTTTATGGGTGTGTCACAGGGGCAAGGTGCTAGCTGGGTTCTGGGGAGGCATAACAACGTGTAGATCTCAGACCCTGCCCTCGATGGTAAATGCTCAGTGAATGTTTCATGAGCAACTGAGCATTGAAACGTGGAGGCGGGGGGAGGGGCTGGGCCGCGTACAGAAGTAGCACAATAGACAAAGGCACTTGGGGTGTCACTGATGACGTTCTGACAGCAGCAGGGGGTATGCATATGGGAACAGTGACATTCTTCTGAGTGGCAAGTGACAGGATCACAGGAGTGTGGGAAGACTGAGCTGGTGGCCGGAAGGCCTTCGAGGAGGGTTCTGCATTCCAGGAGATGGAAAAGCAGATGTGAGACCTCTGGGGACAGGAAGAGGGGCAGAAGGTGGAAACAAAAGCCAAACGGGACTCTGAGGTCCAGGTTGGGGTGACAAGGAAAGGGGTATGAGAGAAGGGGCAGAAAAAGGGAAGTCAGAGAAGCAGTTTGCGGGAAGGGACCTCAAGGAGGTTGGTTTGAGGCTTAGGGTCTCCTCTGACTCTGCCCTGGGTCTTCCCAGCCGCGCTGAAATGCCTCCAAAAGGATCTCAGGAAGCCGGAAGCCAAAGAAGTCAGAGCAAGGGGCCATTGGCGAGCGCAGCCACCTCACAGGCTGTCATAGCTGCCACTCCAACGGAGCCCGCTTCCCGGGGGGAGGGGGGGGGAGGGTCTGGCAAATCCCAGGGTCTCCAGGGCTCCCACCCACCACACTCAGCTGAGGCCTCCTTGCCTTCAGGGACACTCAGTCCTCCAGCTGCTTAGTGCTGCTGGCTCAGGAGAGCCTGGCCTGGTCCCCTGCCCCTGCCAGGGTCGGGGTTGCCAGGTGAGGGTTTGACCTCAAAGCCTGAGAGTGTCAGCTGCCAGTGCAGTGCCTCTGTGCCCGCCCTCCCAATCCCTCCACCCCTGCACCCCGTGGGCTTAGTTCTGTGCATTACGACCAGGCTGGACGGTAAGATGATCCCCACGGGTCTCTGGGGGGCTTAAGAAACAGATGGTCCCCTCACGCGAGGGCTTTTGCTGTTGGTAACATGAGCAGATCCGGGGAGGGAGCCGGCAGGACGAGGGCAGCTTGGGCCGTGAATGTTATCAGACCACGCATCCCCTGCCCGCCTCCAAACTCGGCCCTCACCCAAGTCAGCCTCTCGGCCCCTTCCAGCTGGCACCTGGGACTCGTGACTTCGACACCCGCAAAGGGGCTGGAGGGCTGGCCCCCAGGGTCCCCACTCTTGGCCAGAGCAGGGGAGCCACTTGGGCTGAGAAGGCAGGAACAGCACCGGAGCCAAGTGTAAGTGCAGCTGAGAGGGGGAAGGCAGAGAAGGGCCGGGAAGGGCTTCTGCACACAGGAGCATCCTGGCCTCCTTGTCTCTCTCCTGAGCGGCCAGATGTGCACAGCAGTGAAAGGAAGCCCCCGGCCTAGCCTTTTCCTTCAGGAATCTGAGCTCCTTGTCTTGCCCTCATGTCCTCCAGCCTCCTCCAGCGCCCTGGGGAGGGCAGAGTAGCCTTAAGGCCCAGCTCCTCTGTCCAGCCATCTTGAGGCAGGCAGTGCTTGGTATATAGCATTTGGAGCAAGGTGTCCTGTGTCCAAGGCCCAGCGATATGACCTAGATGACCTTAGGCAAGTTACTTCACCTCCGCCATGGTTAACTCACTAAAATGAGAGCACTAATGGCAACCTCACAGGGTTTATATAAAGATCTTAAGACGTGATGTGCCTAGAGCAGGTAGCTCAGTTCCTATCACATAGCGAACATGCACAAACTGCTCTTATCGTGGCCATGATCATCGTCATCGTCATTGTTGTCTCAGGGAGGCTCGCAAAGAGGGCACAGCACCTCGTAAAAAGACAAAGACGGCCACCACCATTTCGCGCATCCTCTTGTATCTGCGTCGTCTCGAGCAAGCTACTCACACGCCTCCGTTCCCTCATCTAGTACTAGTCACTACCTCATAGACTAGTTGGGGAGATTAGCCACAGATCCATTTATATATGTGTCTGTATTTACATATATGTAGCTGAGGACAGCACCTGCCTTAGCACGTTAGCTGCCATTAATATGATTTCCTTTAACTAGCCATATGGGCGTTAAGATTCCTCCTCTCCCAGCTCCCATCTGCACTGCACTGGGCCCTGTGGAGGTGGGGTCAGTGGAGGGCTGGAATGACCCCAGAGGTGTATGTTTGGGCGGGCGTCTAGGTTCAGGGCCAGTAAGGGGCAGCGCTTCCCCAGCCCCCCGTGGCTCATGGGCCTGTGCATTTCTGTCCCCTGCAGATGTCTATGAAGGAAGTGGGTGATGGCTTGCAGGATCAGATGAACTGCATGATGGGTGCGCTGCAAGAACTAAAGCTTCTTCAGGTGCAGGCAGCACTGGAACAGCTGGAGATCTCTGGAGGGAGTCCTGCCCCAGGCTGCCCTGAAAGCCCCCGGACACAGCCCCAGGCCCCTGCCAGGCCCACGGCCTGCTCCTCCTCCAACCAACCTTTTGGCACGAAGTTTCCGTCCTGTAGGAGTGTCTGTGGGAGGGATCTGGTCCCCCTGACCAGAGCACAGCTCCCAGAGCACCAAAGCTGTGCCCAGCAGGGGCCAGAGCTGGCGGAACCGGAAGACTGGACCTCCACATTGATGTCCCGGGGCCGGAATCGACAGCCTCTGGTCCTAGGTGACAATGTTTTTGCGGACCTGGTGGGCAACTGGCTGGATTTGCCGGAACTGGAGAAGGGTGGGGAGAAGGGGGAGGCAGGGGAGCCCAAGGGGGAGAAGGGCCAGCCCCGGGAGCTGGGCCGCAGGTTTGCCCTCACAGCAAACATCTTTAGGAAGTTCCTGCGCAGCGTGCGGCCTGACCGAGACAGGCTGCTGAAGGAGAAACCGGGCTGGGTGACACCCACGGCCTCGGAGCCCAGAGCCGCCCGCTCACACAAGGTCAAGAAGCGGAGCCATTCCAAGGGCTCTGGACACTTCCCCTTCCCGAGCACTGCCGAGCCCAGAAGGGGGGAAAGTCCTTCCACAAGCTGCCCCAAGGCCCTGGAACCCTCACCCTCTGGCTTTGATATTAACACAGCTGTTTGGGTCTGAATCCTAGAGACAGAACGTTGACTGAACCCAAAAGGTCCAGGTCCCCAGTGCTGGGCCCTGGGAAGGATGGGGGGAGGGGGGCGGGTGCTATGGCTTTCAAAAGCCTAACTCTGGGTTCCTTTTTCCCAGGAAGGAGGGAAAAGAAGCGAGAGTGTCTGGAGTAGGACTAACAGGCATGTGGTTGGTAGAGGCTGTGGTGGGGGCTGGCTGGTGGGGAGATGAGGGTTCCCGGACTGAAAGAGAGATTGAGAGAGTGGTGCTCACCTTGGGGCTGCAGGTGATGAGGGGCCTGGGGCAGGAGACCAGGAAATTCTTACATTCCTTCACTGCCCCAACTAAACATTCTGTATGGATTAGGGCACTGGGGCCTCATGTTCCCCTAGAAAGGCCCCCAATAAAGACCTTGGCTCCTGTGTCCCCAGCCTTATAACCGCTGGCATCCCTGGCAAAGCACTGCTCCAGGCACAGGCATGAAACCCCAGCCCTCCTGGGATAGGGATCAGCAGAGAGGAAACTTCCCACTCCCACCTCTCCCTGTTGGCCTTCAAGATTTCAGCCCATACCTGGATCCTGGGAAATGGGCCTAATAAGGAGTGTATGTATAAGGAGTACTCGAGGGAGCCCTATGTCTTTTCAAAAGCACAGGAAAGATACCTGTATAGCACTTTAAAGTTTGAAAGCCTTTTCATATCCCATATCCGTTATCTCCTTTTGAGTAAGCAAGTAAGGCAGTTTAGCCCCCTTTTCCCGATGAGGAAGCAAGCTTAGATATGCCACCTGCGGGCAGGTGGCAGATCAGCGCAGGGCTGACCCAAGGGCTGCAGCAGGGCCCTGGAGGCACAGGAGCTCCTTCCCCAACACCCCGCCTCCAGCACTGAAATCCCCTCTCACCACCTCCCTCCCCCGCCCAGCTCCGGACGCAGGCACAGGGCGTTCACCAGCGAGGCCAAGGTGGGCCCATAAGAAATACGCCCCGTGTTTTAGATTCCCAGCTCCACCCCACGATCGGGCGGCTGGGGGAAGGGCGGCAACTCCGCTCCCTACTCGAGGCGCCTAAAGCTTTCCTGGAGCGGCGCACGTGGCTGTCCGCCCCCCCCCACCCCCCACCCCCCCCCCGGGGAGCTGCCGGCCCGCCCACGCCCCGCGGGGACCGCCCGCTGCTTGGGAAAAGACAATGTGGGTCCCTGTTTGGGCCGGCCCGCCCTGGAGGCACTCCCCCTCTCCCCGCCTTGCTCCTCCAGACTGAGCTCCTCTCCGCTTGATGGAGGGGAGGGGGGGGGGGGTGACAGCTGCAATTAGAGGCAAGACGCCTTCCCGCCCTAGGCGCATTAACAAATTGGAGAAGAAAAATAACAAGAAAGGCTCTTCCTGCATCCTGGACCCCCGGAGACCAAGCTGGAGGAGGAGGCTTAGCGCAGCAGCAGCACAGCGGGAATTGGGGGGCGGTGAGGATCGCGCTCAGATCCCCACGCAATCAAATCGTAGAAGTTTTTGTTGGCGGAAGCTACGAGGGGAAGGTGCTAATTTCATTCATTTCCTTGAGCGCTCGCTATCTGCCAGGCAGTGTGCACAACTTGTCTTTCAGACTTCAGAATGACCCTAGAAATGATGGTCTTCCCAGTAAGTGGGTGGAAGCCCTTGGGGGTCACATAGGCTGCCCAGATTCGGCTTCTGGCTCATGGAAGAATCAGGATTGTCTGGCCGCAAAAACGGCCTTTCATACTCTCCCTGAAGTTTGCCAGTTGAGGCAGCGCTTTCTGGAGGAGCAAGGCCCTACCCATCCTTTCTGTCTTCCCACAGAACTCTGATATTTCAGTCCTGGGGGAAGGCCTGTTGGCTGTGGCTGCCTTGGTGATGGTGGTGCTGTGTGCATATGTTCAGTGTGTGTGTGGGTGGGTGGGTGGGTGGGTGGGTGTGGGTGAAGGCTCCTCCCACTGGGTGGTGGTGAAGTCACCAGCTCCCAGTCCGGAATGATTCCGCAGGAAACCAAGTCCCCTCTTGGCCGTTCATCTGTGACTCATCTGTTTTGTGGACCAGTCATAACAATCCAGACCCAACTGAACAAAACTTTACGAACATCTCCTAAAGGCCGGGCATCGGGACAGGATCAAAACACAGCAAGAAAGAGGACCCGGTTCCTGGCTCAAGGGGTTCAGTAAGAAGAAACAACTCTTTACCCATCAGTTAGCCAGAAGGGATCCAAGGGAATGAACTCATTTTAACTGGGCCAGAACAAAACCATTAGGAGTGACATTTGCTGGCAACAGAATCCCCAGGCCTGGGGCAACGCTATTGCCATCTTTGCGTTCGTTCGTTCACGTTTCCTTCTCGCCTCACTCTGGAAGTGGCTGCTGTTGCTCTTATTCTGCATGGAGAGGCCCTGGGAAGTCAAGCAATTTGCCCAAGGTCACAGCCACAGAGCTGGGATTGAAATGGTCCCGACAGACTTCCGGCCTTGTGCTGTTCACACTACCCCACAAAGTGTCCATATCTGCTCCAAAGCCAAGTCAAGAGCAACAACAGAACCTGTCCTCCCCATATTATCCATGCATGGATAATAAATGGAATGCTTATTGTCCACTGGGGGAATTTTGCTCTGGTCTTGACAAGGGCTGGTAGAATGCCCTCATCACTAGGTCATGCTTTGCTAATGAAACACAATTCACTTACACCCCCTGCCCCGCACCACTAATTTTTCCTTTTCCCTCCTTTTCTGGGCTTTGGTCGTGACAGGATGGAGACTGTATTCCACTGAAGCTGAGGGGAGAGGTGAATGGGAATGTCTGGGGCCTACGGGATGTAGGAAAAGTGTAGGGGTGGGGAGCAGCAGGAGGAGGGGAAGGTAGGGAAGGTAAGCAGAGGGAAATTGACAGCTTAACTCTGCCCCTGGGGCTCATTTTATGGTTAATTAGGACATGCAAATAAGCTGGAAGCTCATCTAATACCCTCCCTGGCACGGGGCCCCGCGTCACACCTGGCCCACTTCCCTGGCAGGTACGGGGGACCCCCTGATTGACCCAGACATCTGCTCAGGCCCCCACCTGCTTCTCTGTGGCTCTGTGGTCACTGTGTCTCTAGATGTTCCCTGACCATGAACAGGACCTAGAAGAGTCCCTACCGGGCCTGCGGGATCTCCTGGCTTCCTTTTCCTTTCCAACCCTTCAGATCCGGGACCCCTCTTTCCCAGAGCCCCCCACCCCGGCCCACCAAGAACTTCCCCTGCACCCAGGTTAAGATCGGAACCCCAACTTGCCCAGAGGAACAGAGACCTGCTTTGGCTCTGTCCCCACTACATCCCGCTTCCTCTCTGTGGGGTAGGGGGCATCCCTGTCTTTCCCAAGTCACACCATTTCCTACAGGGCCTCCCTAAAAGCAAAAGCACAGCTTGCATCTTGGGGAAGCAGGGGCATGTCTCCAGCTTTCAGGGTACCTCAGGTCACTCCCCGACCCAGAGTAGCTAAGGCACTTCTGCCAATACCATGGAATGAGCACTGCGTTTGGGAGTCAGACAGGATTTCTGTCCCTGTCAGCTTGAGCATGTTGCTTAACCTGAGCCTCATTTTTCTTGTCTATGACATGGGGGTAATGCAAGGCTGCTGGAGATTTAAAGGACATCATGCATGTCCTCCATGCAGGAACACGGCAGAAGCTCTGGGCTGGACCACCTGACCTTCAGTTCAGGCACGAACCACGTGTCCCAGAGCAAAACCGCTAAAACAAAACAACAACAACAACAACAACAACAACAAAACCTTCATGGAGGCTTGGTTTCCTCTTCTGTTTAAAAAAACGTATACGGGCGGGCCCTATTACCTCACAGGATCGTGGCAAGGATCAGAGAAGACAACAGGTTTCTCTATTGTAGAGAAGACAACGTACGACGTTTTTGTACGTTGTACAAATATTACCCCGGTGGGCTGTTATTTGCCAAATGGCAAACAACTGACACTTTCTCATGGAGGATGGCGTGTGTGGGGAGGGGTGTGGAGAGGGCCGCAGGGGCTGCTTGAGGACCCCACTGCCCGAGGATGGGCTCTAGGGAACACCGCCAGCCCCTCCTGTACCCAGCTGTGCCTCGCAGTCAACCGCGGGCCCTCACATTCCTGGCAAGGACTGGAGAGCTGAATGAGCCAAGTTCTGATGGCTTTCAGAAGAGTCCAGCCCTGATCTGCTCTCTGCTCCCTAAGGCCTCGGTCGCTAGAGTCTCTGCCAAGCCCCACACTTCACCCCTGCCCCTCCCCTCAGTCGCCCTGGGGACTAGTGGCCTAAAGGTGCTAGTGGCACTCCTGCTAGGATCCCCCCCCCCGCCCCCCTGGATGGGGTGGGAGGCGCCCTGAAGCCGCCCCTCGCAAGAGGTGTCAGGGGCTCAGGATGACAGGCCTGGAGGAAAGGCCTAGCCAGCCCGGGGGGATAAGGGCAGGATCAGGACCCCAGACTGCAGTCACCCCCTTGGTACTATTTTCTTTTTACTTTTATTATGTTTTTTAAACTAAGTTTCACACCCTCGTTCTCCCTCCGCTTCTAGTGTCCCTGCCCCCCAGGTGTCTCTGGAGGCATCCTGGTGTCCTGGTCAGAGAGAGGCCTCTGAGGAACACTGAGGGAGGGGGCCCTTGGGCGGGGGGCGCCTACCTCTCCACACAGTGCTTGGGGCGATACTAATCTGACAAGGGACTGTGACACTTCCCCTTTATGCTGCCTCTTGCCGGGTCCCTGGGTGCCTCAAACTCTGTACACTAAGGCCTCAGGCCACAGCTGCTGCCCTGGCTTCCACTCCACAGAATCCATTCTCTCTAGATATGCCCCTCTGGGCATGGCGCTCAAGAGGACCGCCCCATTCCAGGGCCTAGGAATCACGGCCAAAAACTGGAGGCTTGCTCCACACCTCCACCCTCTCCTGCCCGTGACGGGCTCTGGGCTGTCTTCCCCTACCCCTCTGGTTCTCTCCAGTCCGGGGAAGCCCCCTAGCTGCCTCCAAATGGTCAGGGTGGGGTGGTTCAGCTCTCAGGGGGCACTGCTGTAGGGGGAACGTGCCCTCCCTCCAGGGGCAGAGGTGCGTTCTGCTTTCCTGTTTCTGGCTCTGCTCACCCCCACCCCCACCTGGCCCCAGCTGCTTTCCCTTTCCTGCTGCCTTTCCCTCAGCCCCCTTCCCTTCCTCATCGCCTCTCAGGAGGCCGCAGCTGCAAGGAAATGCTCCCCACCTTCCTTCGCCTTCGGGGGGGGGGGGGGCGGAGAATAGGGGAGGTGAGGGCAAGGTCTTCAAGGTACTGTGACTTCATCCATAGCCGGCCTGATTTGCCCGGTGTCTGGAGGCCCAGCACCCCCCCAGCAGACCCCAGTGGACTTGCTCCGCCTCCTCTGGGGGCACTGCTCCCCTCCCCCAACCCCTGCTCTATCTTCCAGGGCCCTGTGCTACTGAGTGGCTCTCTGCACTGGCTGGTCTCCGAGACCCAGGTTCCCCATGGCCTCAGACTGGCTTTTTACTCAGCTTCCACTGCAGTTCAAAGAGCACCTCCTCTGTGAAGCCCTCCCCGGGGCCCTTACCTGCGCCTGTATACCCAGCCACAGGAACCCCTTTTAAAATTGCCCTTTCGCATGTTCGTCTTCCCCTCTAGACTGTGAGCACCTCCAGGGTACCAAGTACTCATTACTCATTTCTGTATCTCCCGCACCGAACACAGTCTTCAGGGCAAGCCCTGGGCTGAGCCCGGCTCTTGCGTCGGTAAGGCCCGCCATGGTCAAGGCCCCCTCAGCCGCTCCCAAGGCCCGTTGCTAGCCCCGTCCCTAAGCTGTTGTGCATGCCCTCTGTAACCCCCTGTGGCTTTGGCTTCTCCATGCCAGCTGCCCAGGCCAATCTTGTTCTCATGCAGGCTGTCCAGGGGCCTCAGTGTCACTGGGCTGCCCAGAGCCCGGGCCCTTCGGATGGCCACCACAGCCGCTTCTCTCCCAAGCCTGCTCAGTCCCACATGGGCCCCAGTTCCCATTTCAGAGGATACTGCTTTTACCCCGGCCTCCCAATGGTCTCCCTTTCTGCCCACTCCCTCTCCCCCATTGCCATTGTCCATTTGGCAACGACATCTGGCCCCAGGCGTACTCTACCCAAGAAGTTTTTCCTAACCTGCACTGCCAGGGATCCCCACCCCTCCCGGGGACATGGAGTCTGCCGGATTCTCCTTCCTCCATTGTACTTATGGAGGCTCAGTCAGGGCGGGGCAGTGGGGAAGGAAGTTGAGAGTTGGGTGTTCAGGCTTCCCTACCTCCAGCCCCCACTACTGGCCACAGTCCAGGCATTGTCTCCCAGGGACTGAGCTGCCCACAAGGCAGCATTCGTAGTCATTTGCGTAGAAGTGGTGGGAAAGGGGAGGGTCTCAGGCATAAATTTGCTTTAAAAAGGCAAACACACACACACACACACACACACACACACACACACACACACACACACCCAAAAAAACCAGATTCTTCCAAATGGGCTCAGTGTAGCTCCCGAAATCCCTACACGGACTCAGGCTTGGGACTGGAAAGCCTGCAGGCTCTCACTCCAAGCCTGCGACGTGCACGGGCCACAGCGACGGCTCCAGCTCTGCAGGACCAGCCTAGGGAGCCTGCTCCTTATCACAGGGAGCACTGGGCCAGACTGACTGAGGCAGGTGCTAGAATCCCTGATCGGAGGTCCCAAGCATCTGTTAAGATAAGACCATTTATATCCCAGAAAACAAGGGGTTAGGCTCTCCAGCAGAGATTTCAAGGACCCAAAGAATGCCAAATCCGCTGGCCTTGGCTTCAGGACCCCGCTGGGAGTGTGGGGATCAAATATCTTCTTTAAACTCCTCCATTACATGCATCCCCTCCCAGGAAAGCAGGCAGAGCCCAGTGCCTGGCCCATAATTCCACGTCCTGTTTTCCCACCTGGGAAGGCTGCAGGCTTTTCCCTTCATCCCGGCGGCTCCTTCAAACTCCCCAACCCGCTCAACCGGGGACCCTGGGGATGGGAGGGGCAAGGTGGTCGCGGCGGGGGTGGTGGTGGTGGGTGGGTGGGTACAGTGTGGCCTGTGCCTTTCCTCTCACCCACAAGGGAGGGCCTGGACGATGGGATCTTGGTGGGAAAGCTGGCAGCTCCCCAACAGCAGCGAACTGAGGAAAAACGCTCCCTTACTCGACTTGTCAATCACGCTGGCAGATGCCAAGGGGAGGGCTGGGAGGGACAGAGGCTGCTGTCTCACGCGGGGGGGGGGGGGGGGGGAGTCAGAGCAAGAGCAGGGGGAGGGTGTGAGGGTGGAACTGAGGGTGGCTGTATGCCCGCGAGGAGCCAAAAGGTCTGAGGGGGGCACAATCAGGTCAGAGGAACAGAGGAACAGAGTTAACAAAGGAGATTTTTCTCTTCAATCCTCTCCACTACCTTTGTGTGCCCAAGTATTAATGCTGGTTCTCTGAGCTTTCAGGGCACCTGGGAGGTTCAGTCGGTTAAGCGTCCAACTTCGGCACAGGTCACGATCTCAGTTTGTGGGTTTGAGTCCCGCGTCAGACTCTCCTCTGTCTTCCTATCTCTTGGCCCCTTCCCTATGTGCACCCTCTCAAAAATAAATACACATTAAAAAAAAAAAAAGTAGGGGCGCCTGGGTGGTTCAGTTAAGCGTCCAACTGTAGCTCAGGTCATGATTTCAGTCTGTGAGTTCGAGACCTGTGTCAGGCTCTGTGCTGACAGCTCAGAACCTGGAGCCTGCTTCGGATTATGGGTCTCCCCACCTCTACCCCTCCCCTGCTTGCGCTCTCTCAAAAATAAATAAAAACACTAAAAGAATTAAAAAATAAATAAACTGAGCTCTTGTTTGCGAATGATCACAACCACATGACTCAGATCATTAGAGAAAGGGTTTTGGAAAACGAAGTGAGGAATGAAGACTGAAAAGACCATTAGTCCAGGGGGAGTTACTCTTGCAAATCCAGATCTCTTCTGAAATTTCCCTGTACCCACCTTCTCGGTGGCACCTGAATGAACAGCAGGCCCTACTTTTCTAGCTCTCCCTACTGGACGGTCACCTTCTCCTTTCAAGGCTCGCCACAACATGGTCCTGATCTACTTCTTAGCCCATTATTTCCACATTAATGTCAGCCGAAACTAGGTAATTTCTTGCTCCCGTATTCTGCAAACCTGCCTGTGACACTTCCGCACATTTACCTGTTGAAATTCTACCCTTAAAGGCCCACTTCAAACTCCCCTTCCTGAAGCATAGCAGCTGGCCCAGAACAGAAAGCATCAGTCCTTTCTGTCTCCTACTACTTTGTAGGACACTTCCTCATGGTACTTTTTATCAGTTCTTTGTGACCTACCAGTTTCTCTGACCCCGTACTGTCTTTCCTCCCACCGCCATGCCTGCCCATACTCCCATCTGGCTCAGCCCCTGTACTTGTATGCTAGATTCCGTCCATGTAGCCTGCTCAGTTTTCCTCCTCAGTGGACCACTCCCATTAGCTCACCAACAAGCGCAGTCTCAACCACCTTAACAGGGCAGTCCACACCTGATGTCTCCAATGACCTTCTTCCTGTCTTCTCCTATGCTACTCCAGTCCTGCCCCCTACTGCTCCACTGACAGCCCATCAAGGTCACCAGTGACCTTCATGTTCTCCTTTGCTAACTCCTCTTCATCTCCGAACCTCAATGATGGGAGTCCCTGGACTTCTCTACCTACAATCAACACCATGATCCTGTTCAGCTCCGTGTTCTTGAACGTTCACTGTGAATCTCCTGTCCAGATCTCTTCCCCTCAATTCCAGACTCCTACCCAACTGCCTACTGTGCAACTCTAGGATGTGACCTGCTCCTAACACTTAGTACGTCCAAAATGGAACTCCCAAGCCCGCTCTGGCCACAATCTTCACTATCTTGATTATTGGCAAAAAAATGTTGGCGTTATCCTGGACTCCTCGCTCACACTCCACTTTCTCCTAACTGGTCTCTCTGTTCCCACCCTTGCCCCTTCACAGGTTCGTCTCAGCTCAGCAGCCAGAGTGTCCTGATGATAGGTTGAGTCAGATCATGTTCCCTATGCCCTTTGCTGAAATCCCTTCCATGGGCCCCGCTCAGCCCATGCTGAAGGAAATTCCTTCCCCCCCACAACCCCGACCCAATCCTACTACCATTCCCCCCTTGCACACTCCACTCCAGCCATATTGCTGGTGCTCCAACATGCAGGCACACGTCCACCTCATGGCATTTGCAGACACTTCCCAATGCATGGAAGGCGGTTCTTTCCCCCAGGCAGTTGTGTGGGAGGCACATTTCAAATATTTATGCAAATAGCAACTTCAGCAAGGGAATAAACCTCTGACCCACCACCACATTCTCTCTGCCCAGCACTCCTATCCTTTTAACTCCTCTCTGGAGCACTCAGGATTTTACACACACCACACACACACACACACACACACACACACACACAGAGTCTTTTGTGTCCTGCCAAAGACTCCCGGAGGGAAGAGACTTTTGTATCATTCATGGCTGTATCCCCAACATGCAGGTCAGCACCTTGTATGGAGTCGAAGCACTATCAATATTTGCTGGCAGGTGCATAAGGATCATCTCTGCTTTATATGCCCTACAAGAATTTTTACATGGTTAGAAGCAAACACAAGAACTTGCACAGGGTTAAGCTTTAACAACAACAAAATATATTGAAAACAACAGCTCAAAATAAGAGTCACATCACTGGTAAAATGGGAAGGTTTATTAAGGTTTTTCCTCAAGAGGAACAGCCAAGCCCATGCTTCTTAAGAGAAGCAATTAGCAGGAAATGTATGTCACACCTTGGGCTCCGAACCACAGGAGGCTTCTTCTTAAAAAGCCAAAGAGTTGTATCCCCCAATACCCTTTTAAAGCTCTTCTTAATGTCTGCAAAACAGAATCCATGTTGCCTTTCCAGAAAGCAGAACCAAGCATCCAGTTCAAAGTCTCCAGCTGTTCTCGACAAGAATATTTAAGCAAGACATGGCATTAAATAAATGGACTGCGCATTCAGCAAACCCAAGATAAAACTGCAGTAAAAAAAATATTCATATTCAATGTAATGTCTGTACTACATTTTCAAGAATAACTTGCATTTTTTACATTTTTGGGGAATAGAAACACTAAAAGCTTGGTGGTTGGACTACCTCAAAGCTTGCATTCATTTCCTTCCCTGCACAAGATGGGCTTTTTCCAGATGCTGGCCGAGCACCCAAACCACTCTGCCCTTTTAAGTTTGGAGCTGAGTCAAGAGGGGCTATTTTACACATTTATGTAGCACCTTAAATAAGTACAAGACCCAAATAAAACAAAAGGTTATTTTACAAGCTATTTTCCTCCTCCAAATACCTGACAATGTCTTCACACTTTGGTTTCACAACACACATATAATTTATAAGAGCATATTTTATGTCTTCTAACATTCTACTGCGATTGCTTATCAATGAAAATACGGAGGTAACCTTTCTTTCTGTCCCTCAGTCCTAAAAAGGAAAATGAGATACGTGAACTGACAAATATAGGTGTCCCTGATGAGGAAAATGAGGCAAAATACTGAAATGGGGCAGGTCCAATGATGATGTTCATATTATGGAGAAAAATAGCTCCCGACCAAGTAACCTGTCTTAAATGATGCTGGTAATAAAGATCAGCACCTTCCCAAGGATTAACTTTTCCCAAGTACATTCTAATTTCAAAGAAACAGACCCTTTCACTGAGGAGTAAAAGGTGGCCAGTCATGATGGCAGATCAAGAGGCCAAAGAGAAACTATTTCAAAGCTATAGGGGAGAGAGGATAACATGCCAACACCCATATTTCTCCTAACATTCCTAAGAGAACTAACTCTGTGACCACGGTTTAATGAATTACAGTATTTTCACATCTTTGATGAATTTCTTACTTCTCTCCCCTGCCCGGTAGATTTCAAATTCTTGAGGAAAGGCCTTTACGCCTCTTTGTGAAGCAAGCAGTGTTTATTTATAAGAACAGATGGATTGAATTCATACTATTCATTCAAGGCTTATAAAAGTATTAACTGATACTGAAGCTCCCCCTGGTGGAGGGTAAAATTATAGATGATGTATTTACTGTTTTGTTTCTAAAACTAGATTGGGGGGAGCACTAGAAAGCCATTAAAGTCGTTCGTGCTTTAGTGGGGAAAAACTATCAACTGGGACGTCAAGTCTCCTTTAAATGATATGTTACTCATATGACTAAAGCCATCATGCTTTGAAGAGTCACAAATACGAACATACCAGTTCTTGGATATTTAGCGTATGAGAGTCACAGAGAAT
This sequence comes from Acinonyx jubatus, assembly GCF_027475565.1. Taxonomy (NCBI): domain Eukaryota; kingdom Metazoa; phylum Chordata; class Mammalia; order Carnivora; family Felidae; genus Acinonyx; species Acinonyx jubatus. Next base: position 93,834,668 of record NC_069381.1, on the reverse strand, counting down.
ATCCTTGAGGACTTTGGGATTTTTCAGCTATGTAAGATACACCAAGTACATCTTAGTTTCAGGCACCCTCCTCTCTGGAACCAAGACTGCAGAGTCCACAGAGGGACCGTCCACATAAAAGCGCACCCAGCTCCCTTCCTGACAGGATGCCTTTCCAACCTGGCTCAGCAGAGGCAGGTTTTGCTGAGATAGTACTGCGCCTCTGATTTCAGCAGGCCCTGTTCTGCGTGCTGCTGTGTGCCACCGGGGCGTTTTTCTTCACGCTTCTGACTTCATCCCAAGTGGACTGGAGAAGAGGGTCACCAAGGAGCAGACTGGAGCTTGGGAGTTATTCTTAATGATCCCTATTGATCTGGTAAATAACCACACAATCTATGTAACAGGTAATGTTTGGCAATTTTTACTTCTGTGTGAGATGTTTGTCTATGATTTTAAGTCGAAAGGAGTGTTTGAGAGGTGAGTTTTTAAGCAGAGTGACTCTAGAGGACCTTAATATATGCCACCTTGACCTGGACACACTGGCCCTAACACTTCACTTACTTATTTTCGATTTATTGCATTCATTAGATTTTTGGCCCCTCAATCCCAGACCTGCGTGTAACTGGATCAGTAGAAAGTATCAGTTAACTAAATGTATTAGAAACTCAAACTCAAAAGAATACAGTTTCCAATTTTCTTTCTTTTCTTTTTTCTTCCTTTTTTTTTTTTTTTCATAATATCTTAACATTTTCTCAGGTTGGTCAGAGCTTATATTTGAAATCTTATTCTTAAATCTCAACTTAGCAGCTTATGGACTGACCACATTCCTGGAAAGTCTCAGCGAGGCATGAACACTACTTCATACCTAGTTGCAACGAGACAGTATCTAGATCCCTGAGCAGTGATGCAGACTTTCTAGGACTCATCTCCTCCTCAGTATTCAGGGACAAGGCACAGGGTTTCCAAAGCTGGTTTCTCTCCTTTGCCAGCACTTGACCGGCCTGAACAAGCTATTGTGCTCCTCTGTGGAGAGCACATCAGTCATATATGGTCACCCTAGATTCATGTCCTCATTAAGCGCCATCTTTGTAAAAACAGAGAAAATTGGGAAGGAAAAGAAAAGCACCACTATACAGCCAGCTAAACTTTTAACTTAGCAGTCGTTTCCACACTATGACTACTATACTATTTCACATGTAGTCGAAGCAAAAGCAAACTGACAACATTCTTGACATGCTTTTTCACTTTTTCCTACTTCTTTCAAATTCTTCAATCTATCATAAAGCAAATTTGAAAATTCTTTCATAACATTTCGTTGGTGGGCTTCTACCCAACAAATTAACAATGACAAAAGGATTCCCCTGATGAAATGACAAGCTGTGGAAGATCTGAAATAGTAAAGTTAACCCCTGATACAGTATTAAACTTATTTTTACATATAAAAATAATACACAGTGGGATATTTTATTCAGTAAGATACAATCTTTAAGATCAAGAGAGAATATACAAAACTATTCTATGTAGTCTGATGTGATTTGCTGTATAGTAGGAATAAATACATCTGGAACAGAAAGTGTGATGTCTGTTCTTAGAGAAACCAGCAATTACTGAGGGGTTTAAAGCCAAGTGGTGTGCAGGTACCAGGCATAAAAGCACATTGAAACAATGTGACCATTATAAAATAAAAGTCTTAAATCTATAAACAATAACAAAAACACACAAACCAAATGAAAATGTACTAAAATTTAATCATCCATAAAAGCTGTAATTTAATCTGACAGTAAAACACAAGAAGCAATATTAGAGTTGGTTTAGTATATTATATATTTTAGCTTTGAAAGCCATAGAAATCAGTTATCCCAGTTTTTTTCCTATAAAAGACCCATTTTTCCAAAGCATTATGCACAAACAATTTTAATTAGAATATAATGACAGAATGATATTTCATAATTTTTTAAATATAAAATGAAGTCAATGACTCAAAAAGTTATCTGCTGCAATGAGTTTGAGGGGAAATTTCATAATCTATATCATTACAGATATAAAGTATAATGGTTCAACTTTTTAGTGCTTGACAGGGAGGAATCATGATAAAAAGGTCAATATGAAATCATTTGATTATAGTAGCAATATCTAACATTTGAAATGCATCCATGCTCTTTTGTATAATCATATTAGAGTCAAGTATATTTATTTTCACATCTGTTATAACTGCTATTGCAAAGGAGAAATACTATTGTCTTATTTTCCAAGAGATATACACAGAGCAGTTTTTTTTCTCCAGGGAGTTTGTGCAAACCAATACAAGATTTAAATTCTTCACATAATATATAAAACAGGAGAAGCCTCTTCATCAGATTTAATTTTTGAAGGTCTGGAATGCTGGCACTTCCCAATTAGGCAACAGTTCTTCATTCCTGTAATCTAGAACATCGAATAGATAGAGATATACATATATATACACACATATATATGTATATATATATACATATACATACACATACGTATACATGCACACATACATATATATACGTATATGTGTATATATACGTATATATATGTATATGAATCTCTTGAGGTCAGAAAATGGTAGTGAACAAGCAGATATTTAATAATATACAAAGAAACAGACTGTGGCTGATTGTTACTTGACAAATTATACTAAACAGCTACAGTAACAGGGCTATTTTAAACTCCCTTTAAAAATGTTTAAAAAATAGTTTGATTGCTTTCACAATCTGACAGTCCTGTCTGTAAAGCAGAAAGCAGTGATTACTTTATTTCTATCCCATTATCATCTTATTTTTAAAAGTTCCTTTTCCAAAAAGGAAATGACACCTGTACATAAAATTTTTTTAACCATTTCAGTACTATAGAATATTAGGATTACCACTTTTTTTTTTAAGTGTATTTATTCTGAGAGAGAGAGAGAGAGAGAGAGAGAGAGAGAGAGAGAGGGAGATAATGAATAGGGGAGGGACAGAGAGGAAGAGACAGAATCCCAAGCAGTCCCCACACTGACAGCACAGAGCCCAACACGGGGCTTGAACTCATGAACTGTGAGATCATGACCTGAGCCGAGGTCAAGAGTCAGACGCTTAACTGACTGAGCCACCCAGTTGCCCAGGACTACCACCTCTAATACTGGACAGAAGAGAGGACACAGAATGAGCTGATCCCCGTGTGCAAAGGTGGAAGACTCAACGTTAGTGGTACTGCTCAGTAGAAAAAAATTAGGTTAAAGAAAGAATTTCCTGAAAATGAATTTCTTCTCTCCTAGTCTTTAAAAATGGGACATATTGAAAAGAGATTAACATGCTTCAATACAATCTTGCTTAAAGGGTAAAGCCAGATAAACTGCCCTCAACATTCATGTACTCTTACTAAACATATATAGAACTACTTAAACGTACCCCCAACCTTTGTACTTTTTAAATGAGATCAACATGGCACTTCCAGTCTATAACCACTCTGTGATTTCTTTGCTCTGCAAAGTATTCCGATCACTAAAGAAATGACTTGTTATTTGTTATTATCCAACATCCACAGAGATCTCAGGTGACTTACTGAATATATTGTTAAGCTGAATTATATATCAAAGCCTAAGAATTTATGCAACAGGATGAAAGTCTTGTTTCCAGATCTAGGCCAAGATCTCTCGTCTAAGGTAAAACACAACATATGACATATGAAGGAATTTTCACAACAGGCCAGGAGACGGCACCTCTTCCCTTAAACGTAAGCTAAAAGAGATTTTCTGAGAACTGGAAATTAAACTAGGGTCAGCTAAGGTAATGGCATCAACAAGACAGCCAACTACAAGAGAGTTAAAGAATATAGATCAGAACAGGAACTGGAGTCCTCTTTTTCCTACCTGTGTACCCTTACCCAAACACACACACCAGCAAATTTTAAAATAATCACCTTCAGGGAGCTAATGATTTATAGTTATTGAATCAAGATTTCACTAAGAGCCTAAAGCAAACATTCGACCAGAAGCTATCTTTCCCAAATCCAAGTACCGAAGGCAAACCCCTGCTGTTTCCTCCTTTCTGCCCATTTTCCTCTACCTTCATTTAAGAAGGGGATACAATTACTCAGTTGTTTCCCTGAAGAGAATGATTCAACCGAGTCTCTGAGGAAGCACGAGTTAGTTAATCTGGTGCTCTGAAAGAGGTAATCTGCTCAATGGACCCAAGAGACTTACAAAACAGTGTAACCAACTCTCAAGTGGGAACAGCAGACTTTCCTCTAACCTGACAAAATTAGTAATAGGCACATAACCAGCATTAAATTACATCATAAATCCACTTCATGAAAATATTCTTTTATGGTATGGTTTAAAGAGTTCATGAAGACAAAGCAGAAACTGTTCAGGGGATTTAATATAAATAGAGAAAAAAACCCCAAATGGTCCCACAGGGCCTGGTTTCTCAATTGGTAGGCAGCTTCAATGCTGCCACTAATTTCTCTCCAATGGTTTCACTTAATGGAAACTTAAGTGGTACTTACTACTTAGAAGCCTACAGACAAAACATTTCAAAGAAGTCAACCTATACCTATAAAGAAATGACTACCACAACATACTACCACGTATCTAGTGGAACGGCTTGAGTTAAAAGACTGACAATATCAAATTTGGGGAGGATATGGAACTCACAAACTGCTACTAGACGCGTAAACTGGTACAACTACTTTGAAAACCTTTTTAGAAGTATCTACTAAAACTATCAGTTATATGGTATTAGACTGGCCATTTCATTCATATATATATATATATATATATATATATATATATATATATATATACACACACACACACACACATACATACACACACACAAACACACCAAACAGAAATGATGCACATGTGAATAAAGACTCATGCAAAAATGCACAGAATTACCCATATTGGTTCTTGAAAAGAACCTAAATGTCCATTAGTAGCAGAATATATAAATATATTGCTAGTACAGTTACATGATAAAAATGAACTACTGCCATATGCAACAAGGATAATTCCCGAAAACATATTTTTAGTAAAAGTAGACATAATACTGGCTTTTCTAAATGTTAAGTTCAAAGAGACGCAAAACTAACTATGATGTTAGGAATCAGGGTAGGGGTTACATTGGATAGGAATGACTTTTTTTTTTTTAACATTTACTTATTTTTGAGAGACAGAGAGAGAGCACATGAGCGGAGGAGGGGCAGAGAGAGAGAAGGAGACACAGAATCTGAAGCAGGCTCCAGGCTCTGAGCAAGCTGTCAGCACAGAGCCTGATGCGGGGCTCGAACCCACAAACCGTGAGATCATGACTTGAGCCGAAGTCAGATGCTCAACCGACAGAGCCACCCAAGCGCCCCATGGTAGGAATGACCATTATTGATACACACAGGGGTGTTCACTTTGAAATAATTAATCAAATGTGCACTTCAGCAATTTGTTTCAGAATGAACCATGTTCCACTTTAATGTGGCATGAATTTAGGAGTGACCCTGGATGGCATTCTATTCATTCAAACACTATTTTTTGAATTCCCATTCTGTACCTGGCACTGGGGACACAGTGGTGAACAAAACATACATGGTCCTTGCCCTCCGACAGCTTCTTCTCACAGGGAAAAAGACAAATTATCAACAGATGAAGAGATCTACAAACTATAGGTCCCATTTACAAGTTACAGAAACTGGAAATACCCTAACAGGTGGAACAGGAAGTGGTTTGGGTTGGGGAAAGCCCAAAATAAGAGCATGAGAAAGGCATCTGTTCTGCTTTTGGTACCTTACCTGGCTCAGAGCTGCTGCTTACTGTGGGTCTAAAGCAGCAGACATGATTTCTTTTTAGGCTTCTTCTTTTCCACTGGTGTTTTTCTATTTATCTGTCTGACCAGGTCATAAAATATCTAAATAGAAACAAGAAAAAAAGTCTTATTCAACAAACATTTGAGATCTTGCTCACAAAACAATCCTGGTTCTGTTAGATGTTATTTTGCTCTTGGATCTCTGTTTGCTGCTTTGTTTTTAATGGCAGGTTTCTTAGAGGCCCCAGGTGACCTCAGGGTAAAGCAGGACTCACCAATTTACCATAAGGGAAATACATGTACTCTAAGACATTCAATATCAACCTAAGAAAAAAAAATTAGTTGTAAAAAATATGGTAGTGAAGCTAAATTCTTCATGGAATCTTCTATGCTTCAAAACATAATTATTAAGGGAATAGTTAATGCTCAACTTGAATCTTCACATTTACTTTATGTTTAGAAAACTTCAAATTCACCCTAAGTTGCAAGAATAATACCAAGGACTGGTGTATATTCTTTACTCGGATGCACCAATGACATTTTGTCATGTGTACTTTATCATTTCTCTCTAGACATATTCTCTCTTATTTTCTACACCATTTGAGAGCACTCTGCATACAATGGGTTCTTAAATGGGTGAGTATGTACCTCCTAAAAACAAGGATATTCTTATATAGCCATGTAGGTATCATGCTTACTACATTTAAGCACAGATATGTTACTCTGTATCATCTACACTGCAGATCCCAATCTTATCAGTTATCCCAATAATGTCTTTTAGAGTACTTCCTTTTCCTCACCACCGCAAATGGATCCATCATCGGATCACATACTACATGTCATTTTAATCTTTTAAAATCAGTTCTTCAGCCTTCGTCTCTCATGACATTGTTATTTCTGAAAACTGATGGCTAGTAACTTCATAGAATTTCAGTTTGGGTTTGTCTGATGTTTCCTCATGATTAGATTCGTGTTATAGATTTTGGGCTGTAATAGGACAAAAGAGAGAATGTGTTCCTCTCAGGATATCATACGTAAAAAAGCACATGGTTTTCGTTTGCCGCTTTTTGGTGATGTTAATTTTGGCTAAAGTGAAAAATAAAAAAAGTGTGTGACCACAATTTGAAGTGACAAATACATCTTCATTAAAACATTTCTATTAATACATCTTTTGGGTTCATTCTGGATGAAAAATGCAAGGCATCAAAGACAAAAATACAACAGTACTTATTTCACAGAAGCAGACTATTTTAATTCTGATGTATTTCTATGTTTCATAGTGCTAAGTATGCCAAAGTGTTGGAACAATTAAACAAATCAGCTGGATTTGGTTCTTTGCTATGAAATGCAAATACTCACTAATGACCTGGAATAGAAGCAAATACCGCAGAATCCCCTTACTATTACTGATTTGTGATAAATAGTGCTTTGTAGAAGTGTATCAAAAGGTCCTACCTTTTAGGGGCATTATAGGGACAAATGACACAATCTGAATATGCACTGAACATGGGCTGTGTGAATAACAATTTTCTTGATTTTAATAATTGTGTTGTGGTTGTGTAAGAAAATGTGTTTGATCTAAGAGTACAGACACTAACATATTTAGCAGTAAAGAAGTGTGATATATAAACACTGACAAAATGTTAACTGGTGAATCTGGAGGAAGAGTAAACAGAAATTCTTATTGTTCTTACATATTTTCAATAAATTTTAAAATATTTTTTAAATCATTGGTTTCCATTTCTTTAAGATGGTGCTCAAATAAAACAATTTCTATTTACTTTTTAAAATGGTCCTCAGATTAGAAGACTAAATCGTTAAAAAGAGAAAAAAAAAAACAACACTACTCAGTGATTTATCCCAAAGCTGTAAGTAATTTGTTTATATTTTTTTCTTTCTGCTTTATCCTCCCCACTCCCATCTTCTTCAAACCATTTAACTTCTCTATTATCTTATTTCTAAGAAAGTTAAAAACACAGGATATATGGACAAAATGGCAGTTTGTTTCACAACTCTGAAACCCTTTAAAAACCTAATGTGGAAAAGCCACAAACAGGTTCTCTTTTGTTCCCTAGCCTCAATGAAGAAGCTGTAAAATAAAAAATAAGTAAATGGATAAACTAAAATAGTCGAAGAATCAAAACCACACGTTTGTTCATGCCAGCAGTTCTGGGTGTCTGGGACTACACTGACTGATTTTGTAATAATATCCTCAACAACTTTGGCAAACACTGCCCACCTCACAGCCAATGGCTGGTTATGTGATGAAGGCAAGTGCGAACTATAGTTAAGTATTTGGCTAGATATGCTCAGGGTCCTCAGCCTAGGTTCTTCCCCATTTCTCTGAACTACAGAAAAATCTAAAGGGAACACAGAGGAGTTCCTCAAACCCTCTGTCATTCTCAGTTGGGATGTCTTAATGTATTTCAAGATTATTATTCCAGCCTCAGCAAAGAACAATTAATTCTTGATTAAGACTGATGTGATTCTGGTATTGCTATGTCCTAGTTCCAGAACATACCAAAAACGGTGTGGGTAAGAGTTAAAACATACATATATTCTGATGTAGGTACCAGAGAATTAGAGGGCTACTTAGTCAAGCAGTATGTCCCCGTGTGATTTCAAATTTTGAAGTCCAACAGAAATCACTCATATATTTACAAAGCATTAGCTGTCGGAGGATAGCTGTTTCTATCAAAGGATCTCTGTAGCTGGATTATCAGGCTACAAAGAGAGAGACATTAAAAGAAACTCAAACATTATACTCTAGCATGAAATTTGTATGTCCCTCAAAAGAGTTAAGATCCTTAAAATAGCTAATCTATTCCATTTTGTTTTACTGCTTCCATTTTTGTCTAATAAAGCCTCACGTCGAGGGCTGACTGGAACAAGACTGGCCTGAAAAAGGACCTCTGCTGCACTGGAAACTGCACCCAGAGAGAGGTGCAGCAAGCGGCACGGGGGTTCCCACAAACACGGGATGCTTAAAAGGTAAGGAACACCTCCTGTCTGCTGTGCTCACTGGACCCTGGCCCAACCCAGCCCCAGCTGAGCCCTATGAACTTGGTGGGTAGGTACCAGTGAGAGCGGGAACAGGGACAGCAAGGAGCCAGATCTCTAAGACCAATCATCCTGCAGATGGTGACCCTGCTCTACTGTTTCCCTATCCAAGCTCATGCATCAATCCTAATGCTTTTTATCTCCAAGTGCTTTTTTTGAGGAAAGACTGCACTAAAACTTAAAATTTTATGAGCCACATTTTTCAAAATAACATCTGTGAAGCTGTAATTCCACAACAGAGAAAGTTGAAGCTAGAAGCATATCATACTTCCTTTTTGTTTACTTGGCAGTGAAAAAGAAATGACAGGTGAAGATCTCACTAGGACTTGTTCTCCACTAGGAGGTAAATTTTAGGGCAGGAACAGTGTCTGGATGACTACTACCCCAATGCCTAACACACTGCCAGACACAGAGGCACACAATAAATGAAATTTATCAATTCTTATGTGCTTATAAAAATTGGTTTTACCTGTAAGAGCAAGCTTTGACATTCTTGGTTATTTGAAAACAGGATTTGCAGCAAGCTTAATTTTTTTGCCTGTCAGATGTTGAAAGTAACTCAGTCATTTTAAAACTCAGACAACAGTGGGGCGCCTGGGTGGCTCAATCAATTGAGTGTCTTACTTCAGCTCGGGTCATGATCTCCCGGTACGTGAGTTTGGGCCCCGCATAGGGCTCTCTGCTGTCAGCACAGAGCCCGTTTCAGATCCTCTGTCAATGTCCCCCCCGCCCCTCCCCCTGCTTGCACTCTCCCTCTCAAAATAAATAAATATTAAAGAAAAACTCAGACAGTAGTCCACAACTATAATAATATTAAGTCAACGAAAAGTGACCTACAGAAGCAAAGGCCAGAGAGGAATAGCAAACGCACAGGATGCAGATAACCTAATGCACTCTCAACTCTCACCCATGTTGTAAATGAACTGAATTCTGCCTGATTGCCTGTGATGCCACAAATGACCAGCAAACTGGCAAGTGAAGACTTTTGCACTACTGTGGAAGAAAGAAGCCTACTCTGGTTTTTGTTTTTTTAAAAAAGCTTATGTTAAAACTAACAGATGCAAAGACAATCTCTTAAATTTTGGTTGGTTGGTGGGGGCAGGTGGACCTGGGCTGATCTTTTAGGGATCCAGTAGGGTATTGGATTTACACCCAGGCAGGCGGGTGTACTTGCTAAGCATTCCTGTCACAGCTATGTTCTCAAGATAGTAGAAAGCTTGAGTCATGGACAAAAAAAGCCTTGTGCACCTGCTGTATCAGGCCTCAATGACTGGGTGAACTACAGTTCCATATCCATGCTCCCAAAACCTCCTTTTGAGTCAGAAACCAAAGGAAAGCAGGACTCAAAACACCCAACTCTGTGATATCCATGAGGTAATAACTGTATAACATAAGTTGATAAGCTCAATAACTACTTTGATTTTTGTATTTTCCTACTTGACTGTACAACCTCTTCACACACATGTGCATAGGTAACTGTTACAATACAAGGGTAATATGACACTTCTCACCTACCGCCTTCTGGCATATCATTCAGAAGCTTAGTGGGACTTTAAACACATTGTTTAACTTAAACTTTCTCTATGCCGACAAGGTAAACATAAGTGTCCTCATTAGTCATCAAAGTGATGTTATGCAAGTGAAGGAATATGGTTTCTAGCAATTACCTAGAGTTCTGTATACACTGACAGAATCAAGACTGCTTAGAACAAAATTTTTTCTTCAAAAAACTTGGTTTTGGCTGTTAACTTAAAAGAAAGGTAACTAAAAAGGCACTTGTTTGTGCTGCCTAGCAGATGTAGGTTACCTCATTAACGTTGATCTTTGACTTTGCAGAAGATTCTAAAAAGGCACAGTTACACCACTGTCTTGCTAAATTCTGACCCTGTTCTTTGCCAACTACTCGCTCATCTTCCAGGTCACATTTATTGCCAACCAAAATCATTGGAACCTGTGGGAAGGACAAAACATAATATGAGCACTAGCATACTTGTTACTCTTCTAAGTAAGCAACTACCTGTCACCAATTGAAATGGATTAATTAGGATCGTAAGCTTCACCAAGTACTTAAAGAAATAATATGTACTGTACGCGTATTGAGGGAAAGAAGGTAGATGGAGGGAGAAGAGACAGAAAAAATATGGAAGAGATCCTACTATGCTCACTTGCTAAATTATTTTAAGGCTATAATCACAACAGTGTCATGTGGACTACTACTAATAGCTGAATTCCAAGTACAAAAATCTGAAGGGAAAGGCAGCTCCTGCAATACAGAGAAGAATGTCTCCACTGGTCCTAAGCGTGGTTTAAGTGCTTCACCTCACAGGTCCAACGAACACCAGAAGTAGTGGCAAGACAACCCAAGCGACAGGTTCTACTTCTGTATCTGACGTCCAGATTTGAAGACCAGTTTAGGTGAGATGTTAAAAAAGGACAAACAATAAAAATACAGCCACGAAGCAGCTATGCCTTCCCTTCCTCCCCATGCCAGAAATGCTGTCCCAACTGCCAATTAAACGAGTCGCTAACAAACTGTGCAACGTCCTTAGATAAAAGGTGGCCACAGAACAAAGTCATCTGTGAGGTGATGGACACTACACCCAAGAAAGGACTGAAGGCACACGTGGATCTTGTGTCCCAAACAGACAATCATCACAAGTCAGGCGAAACATACTAGACCTACAGCTCCATCTTTTTCAGTTATTACACGGAATAAAGAGGTTCACATTACCCGAGTTCAGTGATTTGCATGTAATTGCCTACGAAAACAGAAGTCTCTTCGATAAATTAGTCATGGCAAAGAAGAGAACTATTCATTAGGTTACGGTTGGTAATGAGTCATATGGTAGAAATCCCTTCCGCCTACAGTATTACCCAAAGTTGAGGTCCTGAGCAGGTGCATATGTTCCCATTAATAATGAGAGAGAACACAGGAAAACAGAAAGAAAGGTACACATGAAATTTTATATCCCAATTTAGACAACTGAAAAGGAACTCTCTGTAGTTCAAAACTGAGGTAAACATGTAAAGTATGTATTTCATCTTTGCAAAAAGGTACAACAGCAATGATGCCATTCATCAAATAAGAATTCTATAACAAAAATAAAATGTACAAAATATAAAAATGCAGCTAATGAAAATCCTCAACATAATTCAAAGGAAAACACTGTAAGTAAAAACTACCAACAGAATTTTAGAAATGGAACATAACACTATGGTTCTCACTAATGTTCTCTGAACACTGTTTCTGACATAACTACCACCTTTCAAAGCTCAACTCGAGTCCCCCACTTCTTCTACCAAGTATTCTGACTCCTCTTCCTTGCCTACTGCATTTATTAACACACAGCACAATGAGCACTTTACCATACATGCCCTCCTTTTCTAACTATCTTAGCATATAATTTGCAAGTAAATTTAGAAAGTTGTAAAAATTTTCTGATCACAGGGACTCTTTTAGGTATGTGGTAGATACCCTCTAAATCCTCTTAACAGAAAAACAGACACTTTTTATTTGGCCACAGAGAAAGAGCAGTATGTCTTATAGAGAGAAATATACTTACATCTTCTGTGTCCTTAACCCGTAAAATCTGTTCCCTCAGGTCCTGTAAGTCATTAAACGTGGACTGAGCTGTGATAGAATATACTAGTGCAAACCCTTGGCCATTCTTCATATACAAATCCCTCATTGCTGTAAATTGCTCCTGTAATAAAAAAAAGTACAATTATAAATATGATTTCTTGATTGAATACTAGAACAATTTATATCAGAATAATCACAAAAGTCAGCTACTGAATTTTTTCCTACACATTATCATGATAGGAAACCTAAGACATATTTTACAGTTTCTAGAAACTGAGGTGAATGTTCTTGTTCTCTACTTACATGACTAGAAACCATGACAATGAACTGAAGAATCAGAAGGGAGATCTTAAACCACTTTAACACGGTTTTTCTGTCATTTAGAAAACTGTATGTAGGTCCCTTTTACATATAGATCCTAATTAAATTATTTTGATGCTACTAAAGATGACCTCCAAGAAGTATTGCTAGAAAAGCGAAGTCCCAAGTACTGAATCCTTAGGGTCTCCAATACTAAGGGGTTGGGAGATGAAGACGAATCAGGAAAGGAGACTCAGGACTAACCAACGAGAGAGGGAGAAAGCCAACCAAGTGTTGCTTCCTGGAAGCCAAACGAATACAATTTGTACAGAGGATAGTGATCAACTGAGTCAGAGGTTGCTGAAAAGTCCAAGGGAGCTGAGGATACATGCAGAGGGCGGATCATGAATAATGACAGTCCACCACAGACTTGAATCGATGTGAAAAGGGGGTTAGGATATGAGGATGATCAAAGATGATGGGGTAAACGTACTGCAGGTTCCAGGGAAGTTGAAGGTATAAAAGGAAGTGAGAAGGAAAAACAAGAGGTGGTGAGTGGAGAGGGATGCTTGAAAATAAGATGAAGGCTGTATCACAGTTATTGGTAATCACATAGTTTAGGGAAGACCATGGGCGTGAATGGCTGAAGCAGCACGGAGATCAAGACACTGATAGACCGGGGCACCTGGGTGGCTCCATCAGTTGAAAAAAAGGAAAGAAAAGACACTGATAGGCCAAGGGAAATGGATCATCTATAATGCCATATAGATTCTATTTGGATACTAAAATCACCAAGAATTCTAACTGAAGCAGCGATGGAGAGAGTGAGCCAAAATCTTCAAGGAGTAAGGAGTAATCCGGGACACGATTAATGAACATCAACTACTTTCCAAGCTTCATGCAAGGCACTGGGGACACAGACAACTAAGATACTGGAGAAAGATATCTCCGGTAAAGAGCTTCTTAATTTGGACAAGAGGAAGAAAAAAGAATCCTCGCACACTTGTGGAGGTGATGAATGGGGTAAGTATTCTTTAACTTTTGGGGTGTCTGGGAACACAGGGGAATGACTGCTGATTTGGAAGCTAAGGAAACTGGGGAGATGGAATTACAAAAGGGGGAGACAGTGAGTCAGCAGATCTAAGAAAAATGTAGTTCTAATGATCCCAAGCTTTCTCCTGGAATCAAGACCCATTTTCCCACAAAAGAATGGAAACATACAGTTTAATTAGTATTACAACTGCTCCAGCCTACTTACATGCTTTTCCTAATGACATGAAACTTTATCATCTACGAAATTGTTTGGAAAATTTGTGCTAAATTTTAAACAACTTATAACATTTAAGAATAACATCCATTTTAAAGCTTAGAACTGCCTAACAGGGAAAGTCTATATATATGTATATGGAGAAAAAAAAAAAATCGCTTAATGTGTGCATTCTTTTGTGGCAGTATAACAGGAAATCATCAGTAATTAATAACAAAATTATACAGGAGATGACAAAGGAAGGCAATGAAAATAAAAGCAAATTCTTGGAGCTCATACTACATAACAGGCATTGTGCCAAGTGATTTATAATCATTATCTCATTTGATCATTATAAGCATGCTATGATATACTAATGTCATTATACAATACTCATTTAAAGAGGAGAAAAATGAGGCTCAAAATAATCCTGAAGACTTTTGTCAGATTTTCTGTCACCAGTCCCTTGGAATGTTAAAATGCTAATAAAAAAGCAAAAACAATTCTGATAAAAAATAGTGACTATGGTGCCAAGAGACAGATTCCTACCTTAGGTAGGAATGAACCCAGAGAAATACCTACCTTAATTACAATTCTGGATTTAAAATATCTTTTGTTAAAAGCAGTAATAGGATAATCTTTACCTCCATATAGGGAGAAGATACCCAACACACACATTTGGGAGGTAAACCTGACATACAATTTGAGAGTGATACGTGGGTATTAAGTACATGTTGGAAGCAGTTGTAAGAAAATCTAAGAAGCCCTACCTTTAGGTAATTTCTTCTTAATCAGAGTAATTACTTTTACTTTACTCAGAGGAACTATTCAGATGACAAAATCTGTTCACTAACTAAAATTTATCAAAAAAAAAGAAAACATCCTTACTGTTCCTGCTGTGTCCAGGATCTCAAGCATACACTGTTGGCAATCTACTTCAACTTGCTGTTGGAGAAGGGAGGAAAAATGAAAAGTATTATCAAATCAAAATGTCAGTCTGTTTTCCTGCCACCTCTTCACTCCAAGTACCTATTAACAACTACAAAGCCTTTCTCCAGGAGTTTGCTATACTGGTTGAGACTTAACTTAGTGGAATAAAGAGCAGGAGGTCTCAAGCATGTTCTATTAATACTACAGAAGCAGGACCGCTAATGCTGAGTTTAGATAGTTTCTGACCACTGTAAACTGAGTAATGATTTTTGTTACTATTAGAAGGCAATGGTTATATTCTCTGGTTAAGAAAAATTACAATAGGTACAGTTCTGACAGAAATAAAAATGTATAAAAATATGTATATTTATATGATCTTTGAAGAAAAAGTATTAAATAGCTCAAAATACAGATAAGATTTTAGAGTAAAGAAAATTCAGCCAACTTACCACGTTCAAGTTGCTAAAGTTATACTAAAATATACCCTAAATTTAATACATTGGAAAATTTTAATTTAAGAGATAAGGGGAGGGGCACCTAAGTGGTCAGTCAGTTAAGACTCTCGATTTTGGCTTAGGTTATGATCTCACAGTTCGTGAGACAGAGCCCCACGTCGGGCCTGCTTGGGATTCTCTCTCCCTCTCTCTGCCCCTCCCCCACTCATGCTCTCTCAAACTAAATAAAACTTAAAAAAAAAAAAAAGAGGTAAGGGGAACACAGAGGTGCTAAAAAGAGTAACACTGAACTCATATAGTCCTCAAGACTTTAAGAAAAAGGTACTTCTTTGGAAAAGCTGTGTGCGTTAGGTGAAATTTTATATACTGAGTTGTATTTCCCCAGTGTTTTATAACCTAAAAGAAGGTTGGACTAAAGACAGCAGGAACTATCAACTGTGCAGAAAATTTTTAATCAAGAAAGGATTAAAAAAAGTGTTAAATCTTCAGAACTCTAGGTACAGATCTGTTTGTAGTTACAACGTTAGACGGCAACTTGTTTGGGGGAAATTTTAGTATTGCAACACTATCTTCTAAACATGAACGTATTAACCTAAGGCCTATTTTAAATGCTTCTGTGTCAGATCAGGGGTTGATGAGAAGCACCGCTTGGTGCTACAAACTCACTGTCCTACCACTAAACGGGACTAATGTGGCATAATCGGCATCATCAGTAAATGGGCATGCTCAATGAATAATGAATGAGGTCTGCAGTTTCTCAAGGTATCTAGAACACAAGTTTATTTCCAACTTGCAGATAATGAAACTGCTCTGCCCAGTATGGCTGGATGAGCTTACTTAATTTAACAAAACTTGTAACACTATTAAAGGTAAATTCTATAACATCTAACAACTCAATCCTTCCCAATTTGTTGAAAGGTATGTTTAATTCCCTGCCTCCCTCCTTAACATACTTGGGAAATAAAGTTATGAAAATTCCCCACAATTCTAGTCTTAGAATGAAATAAAATAGTATTTTTTGTCAAGACTATTTTTTTTTCCTTTTAAATAATCTTTATGTTTTAGAACTTGGGCTTTAGGTGCAAAACAAAACTGAGCAGAAAGTACAGTGTTTCCATATACCCTTCTTCTTGCTCCTCACTGGCCTCTCCTACCATCAGCCTCCCACACCAGAGTGGTACATTTGTTAAAATCAATGGACCTACATACAGACATCATTATCATGCAAAGTCCACAGTTTATGTTATGGTTTTACTCTTGGTGTTGTACATTCTACGGGTTGGGAAAATGTGCAATGACGTGTACCCACCATTACAGTATCATACAGAATCCTGTATCTAATTTTTGCTAAAGATGAAATATCTTTAAAAGTTACTATAAAACTAAACAAAAATAAAAACATTCAGTCACTGGATAATTTCAAGCACAAAAGTGATCTTCATTTTAGTTCACAAAAAAAAAGTTGTCAAAAATATACCTATATTCCTATGCAATTTTGCTACGTTAAAAAAAACCCCGGGGCTCCTGGGTGGGTTCGTTGGTTGAACATCTGTCTCCTGATTTTGGCTCAGGTCATGATTTCACAGATCATGGGATTAAACCCAGCACTGGGCTCTGTGCTGACATCACAGAGCCTGCTTGGAATTCTCTCTCTCTCTCTGCCCCTCCCCTGCCTGCCTGCATGCATTCTCTCTCTCTCAAAAAACCATTTAAACAAAATAATTAAAGGGGCGCCTGGGTGGCTCAGTTGGTTAAGCGTCCGACTTCAGCTCAGGTCACGATCTCGAGGTCCATGAGTTCGAGCCCCGCACTGGGCTCTGGGCTGATGGCTCAGAGCCTGGAGCCTGCTTCCAATTCTGTGTCTCCCTCTCTCTCTGCCCCTCCCCCATTCATGCTCTGTCTCTCTCTGTCTCAAAAATAAATAAACATTAAAAAAAATAAATAAATAATAATTTAAAAAAAAAAAAAACAGGAAAATGTGCACACTAAAGACCACCTTACTCACCAATAATCAAACACGGAGCTTTCTGTAGCTAAGTAGTATTCTATGAGAAATAGTCTGTCTTGGAGAAACTTTTATTTATTTTTAATTTTTTTTAATGTTTATTCATTTTTGAGAGAGGGAGAAAGAGACAGAGAGTGAGCAGGGAAGGGGCAGAGAGAGAGGGGACACAGAATCCAAAGGAGGCTCCAGGCTCTGAGCTGTCAGCACAGTGCCTTACGTGGGGCTCAAACCTACAAACTGCAAGATCATGACCTGAGCCAAAGTCAGACGCTCAACCAACTGAGTCACCCAGGCGTCCCTTGGTGAAATTTTTAAAACCAGATACAGAACATCTGTATCACTTCTCAAAAACTATTTTTAAAAACCAGTTCTGTGGATCAAGTTTTAAAGCCCTAAGGAACTATTTGTAAGCATGCATATACAAGTTTCACATTTTACCTTTCTGTAGGAATCTTCTATCGTTGGGTCATATTTTTCAACAAAAATTCCCTGAACAAACTGAACTGTCTAGAAAAAAAAAGAAGAGAAAAGTTAAGAACTTAAAAGAAAAATCAACTACTCTTGAATGCTACTTAGACCCTTACAAAGTGGCAAAGATTAAATGAAATTATGTGAAAATTCTGGGTAAACATGCAGATGTAAAGTCTCATTATTTTCTAACACCAGGATACATCCACAACCAAGAGGGCACATTGTGAAGGGAGGTGTTCATATCAAAAGCCGTCAGCAAGGCTGCTGCCAACTCATGTTGTGAAACTATATTAAGTTTCAAAATACAATGAAGATACAAATAAGAAGGACATACCTAATTTATGAAAAAATGAAAATTAACCAGTATTTAAGCTAATATTCCTTCGTATTATCTATAGTAACTTTTATCTCATGCCCTTAAAGCAATGAGACAAAAGGGTCTAAATTTTTAAGAACCTTAAAACAGTTTCTCTAATTGTGGGGGAAAGAGAAAAAGAAATTTACAGGCACTGAATTTATTAAATTCAGTCTCATTCAAATTTCACGTTCTCCCCAGAAGTAGTTATTTTTCCCGTTTGCCAGCTGAGATTCAAATATACAATCTTCCTGATTCCAAAGACTTCCTTTTTTCATTGGAAACACTTCCTGCTCATCTTTTTCAGATTTTCTACTTCTCTAAGATTCCTGTAAACACAGACTTATGAAACGAGGTATTTTATCATGTGGTAAATAAAAAGTACAGAAGATGGCTGTGAAATACTGCCTGGACAGATTTAAAACCGGGTCTGGTATATTGTTGCCTAAAAGCAAGGAAGGGTAAGAATATGGCCTGAGGTCACCTACACTTAATTATGCACTAGTGTAGCTTGAGCTAAACAGATGAACCAAAATACAGTAAACTTCAAACTTCTTTCTCCTAAGCTCTTGTTCTTCAAAAGAGACTCAGGACAGAATTACACCACATCTTTTATTATTTTTATCAAGGATTTAATCACCTCATCCTCTTAGTACTACATATAATTCAAATACGGAAAACTTCCTAAATCCTTTATTCTAGAACAGAGGTTCTCAAAATATGGTCTAGAGCAGATGATTAGAAAAAAAGTATCTCATAATACCATGACATACTCTCTCCTTGTCTCATAAATTTACAGTGGAGTTTTCCCACGGGTATGTAACATATGCTATAGCAAGACACTGGATGCAGAAGCAGGTATGAGAACCCAAGTGCTTTCTATAAGCCGTTGTCAGACACTTGCAAAAATGAGAGACAGTCTCACAGGTTTCGTGTCCTTCTTGTTAAAGCAAACCTTCATCATTGCTCTGAATCTCATCCTCTCAGTTCTCAGGGACAGCTCATTCATCCATACTGACTTCTATTCTATTCCTGTAGTTTTTCTACTGAACCCTCCTCTTCCTTCCTTACCTACTGTCCTTTCTGGGTTAAAATAAAAAACGGAGACCAGCCTTGAAAATTCCCTAAGCAGATAATAACCAGTTCGGTCATACAAACAAAGCTTAATTTAGTTTATTTAGCGAAGCTAAATTGACCTAGGGATCATTTCTTGCTTATGCCTCTGGAAATCAAAGGCGAAACTTACACTGTTTCCCAAGGTGGGTATGAGGTAACCACTAACCAATTTTCAGTCATTGAAGAAAATTCTAACACTATAACCAGTCACTGTGAAGAATAAACAGCCACTGCTTTCTCACACAATAAGCTGCTTTACAACAATATACCCTCAGCCTCATTCAGTGTTCTGGTTTGAAGGTGTCTGGTATGGAAACTGTCTTTCTGGTGTGTGCACAATAAACTAATTACTACTTCTATGATTCATTAATTTTACTTCTGTTATTTCTGAACTTTTGACACCTGGGACAATGATTCCCTTCCTCTCCTGTGCTATTATTTTCCTTTCCACATAAACTTATGGCCTCCGGCACACAATTTGCTCTACCATCTCCTACCCTGAAATAAATATTCCCCTGAACTCCATGACCCCTCTAGCTTCACTCCCCCCCACCCCCGAC
The DNA here is from genome assembly GCF_027475565.1 of Acinonyx jubatus. Classification (NCBI taxonomy): domain Eukaryota; kingdom Metazoa; phylum Chordata; class Mammalia; order Carnivora; family Felidae; genus Acinonyx; species Acinonyx jubatus. Next base: position 93,814,804 of record NC_069381.1, on the reverse strand, counting down.
CCCTTTCTCTGTTCCCTCTCATCATCAAACTTTTTCAACTATCTATAATGGTGATTCTATTTCTTCAGCTCTCATGTACTCTTCAACCCACCTCAGGACGCTTACAGCACCATAACCTTACTGAAGTTGATTTCACGAAGCCCAGCTACCTCCATATTCCTATATCGTCTCCTTCCTCTACTTGACTTCTGAGCAGTCAGGTAGAGATCCACTCTTTACATTTAAGTATAACATACACTCTTCTCTGCTAGATCCTTCAATTCTACCTACTCTTTAAAGGTTGAGAGGTACTCAGAGTTCAGTACTGAGCTCTTTCTTTCTCTAGTCTCTCCCTAGACAATCTCATTTATTCCTATGGATTTTTATTTTTGATCATTTTATTTATTTTTGAAAAGGTAATTCATGAACATAGGACGAAATACAAAAGACACAACAGAGTAGGCAGTGGTGACCAACCCTACCTACCTTCCTTTGTTCTCAATTATACAATTCCACTCCGAAGTAACCAGTGTGTCATCTGTAAGCTTATTTTACCTCGCAGGGATAGTCTGTGCATTTTATACTATCTTCCCCCTCACCCGTTTTTTTTTTTTTTTTTATAAACACAAACGGTAGTCTACACTGCTTGCTACCTTATTTACCCCTAAATAATACATCTTGCATATCACTACCTGTCAGTATATACAGACCCGTTGCGTTCTTTTTAATAGCTCTGTATTATTCTACTCAAAACATTAGTATTAAAAGCTTATTTAACCAGCCCATACTGGTAGGCATTTAGGTGGTTTCCAAACTCTTACCACTATAAAGAATGTTACTGTGGACATCCTTGACCATGCTATTTTGTACATATGAACTTATATGTGAAGTCTAAAGAGACTTGTTGAATTGAAAGTTCTACGCATTTAAATTAGATATCCTCATTCACCTCAGAGGTACTAATTTACATTGCTAAGAGTAACATAATTCTCACGAAATTAAATACTGTTGATATATTCATGGCACCCCAAATCCTATCACAAGTCTCTCCTTTAAGCTATTATCTTGAGGACCCAATTTCTTATGTGATGTATTTACTTTAGCATCTCACATATCAAATGTGACATGACTGCTGATTTTCACTCTCAGATCTGCTCATTCTCCAGTGTTTTCCTTCTACTTAAAGGATCCATCCATAAAATTAGTAGCTCAACTGGAACTATGGTAGTCATCCTCAACAGCTCCTTCTCTCCTAGTCCTCACATCAAACCAGCACTAAGTTATTTAATTCTCAAAACATCTACTTTTCTCTTCTTCACTGCCATGGCCCCAATGTAAGCTCCCACAAACATTAATCTGGGGTTTGGCATTAACTCCCAACTGGTCTCCTTGTGTCCACTCGGCCTCTCTTCTAAGTCACTCCACACATAGCAAAGTACTCTCTTTAAAACATATATCCAATTCTGTCAATAACCCCTTCCCTCTCGTCCAAAAAAATAAAACTAACTTTCAATGGTTTCTCACTGTCATTAGGAATAAGTTTCAAGCTCTTACATGGTCTTCAAGTCATGGTCTGGCCCCTGCTTCTCACCTCATTTCCCTCTACTTTCCTTCCAGTTCACTCCTGCCTCAGCAATTATGACCTTAGTTATTCAAATGCTAATTTAAGTTCATTTGTCATGGGGTCTCTCTTAACAGTCTGTACTTTTCTTTCAAAGTATCTCTCACAATTATAATAAGGTAGTTCTTTGTTTAATTGTGTATTTCTTATATCTCCTCCACTATATGATAAGCTCTGAGGGATTGTGACTGTTTTTGTTCACTGTTGTAACCCTGGCATCTGACATCATATAAGCTCAATATTTAGTAAATAAATACAGCATGTATACAAAAAATACCCTTTGTTTCACTTAAGTCTGGCCTGAGGGTTAGGTAGGTAGGACTTATTCCACTGGTATCTGAAATAATTAGTCTCCCCTACTGCAATGTAAGTTCCTTAAAAAATGAGAATGATCTTATTCCTCTTTGAATCCCAATCACTAGTGCTCGGCATATGGTAGGTAGTCAATAAATATTGGGTAAGTGAAAGAATGAGTGAGCCACTAGTTTACAACTACACATCTGTGGTTGCTGAACGAATCCCCGGCCCCTATGAGACAGATACTAGGCATATAAAAAATACTGTCACCTTTTCTCATTAGTGACTAAAAGTTTTAAGGCAAGCAAATATCAATGTTCTTCCTATACTATGCTAATTAAGTTAGAGTTAGGTGGCTAACTTACCAGAGCAGACTTCCCCACGCCTCCTGAACCAAGGACCACTAGCTTGTACTCACGCATGATGTGGTCTGTTTAAATACTGACAATCTGGAAAAAAGAAAAAAACCACAAAGATCAATAAACATGCTAAGAATAGCCTTAGAATGTACAAATGTTACATGAAATAATATGGTATTTTGGATTTTGTTTGCTTTTTCCCTTAAGGTCATCAGGCGGAAGACAGGCTACATAGCAAAACCATGAAGATTCTAACCTAAGTTTGTAATGACTATTACCAGGCATTTTAATTCATTAAAGATCATCTTTGACTAGGCACAAGTCATTCGAGTCTGTTCATGTTACTTCCAAGAGTGATCAGAAAATAAGGTGATTAAAACTAGTAGTTGTCTTATAATTACAATCATGAACCCAATTCTTTACAAAGCTATTGTTTAAATGACGTAACAGGAGCGCCTGGGTGGCGCAGTCGGTTAAGCGTCCGACTTCAGCCAGGTCACGATCTCGCGGTCCGTGAGTTCGAGCCCCGCGTCAGGCTCTGGGCTGATGGCTGGGAGCCTGGAGCCTGTTTCCGATTCTGTGTCTCCCTCTCTCTCTGCCCCTCCCCCGTTCATGCTCTGTCTCTCTCTGTCCCAAAAATAAATAAAAAAAAAAAACACGTTGAAAAAAAAAATTTAAATGACGTAACATACTTTTTTGAAAAGTTCACTCGTGAGCTTTAATGTATATGCTATTTAATTTGCTTAAAATATACAGTAATTCATATACTATTTTGTTCATTATTCTATTACAGCTGAACCATGTAAATGTTACCTTGAAAATACTTAGGATATGAAAGAGTATTGTTGATGAAATTGTTAAAATTTTATAGGTAGGTATTAGCAATATACTCCATAAGACACAAATTGCTAGAAAAAAAAGAAAAGAAATACAAACTTTTTTTTATCTCCAGTTATGCTAAAAGGTAAAAGGGCAGGAAAGAATTTCCAATGGCCATGATGGAGTAAGTATGAATGGACTTTCCATCCCCTTGTCAACAGCTAAAACAACAGACAAAATACATGAAACAACTGTTTTTTGGATGTTTGACAAAAAGCAGTACAGGACTGTGATTTCTAAGAGATGGGACAAGATAAAGTAACACCTACATCTGTCTTGGCTTTCTGCTTGAAGGCACTTTTCAGACTGTGGTACAGGGAGGAAGAACTCAAGCAGAGACCAGAAAGTATATCAAAAAGAGGGAGACAGGTACAAAAAATTCTAGGAATCTGCAAAGGGCTTCACTTGAGTCTCTGGCCAAACACTAATCACAGCACGCAGGATGAAACTCCATGAGGTAAAGGCAAAGAATAAACAGGGATTTAAAAGCTGAACCACAGTGCTAAGAAAGACTGAAGTTCTGATCAGAAAAGTTCTCCCATGGGGTGCCTGGGTGGCTTAGTCAGTTAAGCATCTGACTTCAGCTCAGGTCATGATCTCACTGTCTGTGAGTTCGAGCCCCACGTCGGGCTCTGTGCTGACAGCTCAGAGCCTGGCCCCTGCTTCAGATTCTGTGTCTCCCTCTCTCTCTCTCTCTGCCCCTCCCCTGCTCGTGCTCTCTCAAAAATAAATAAAACTTGAAAAAAAAATTTTTTTTAAAGTTCTCCTTGTTGAAAAACAGGCAATTCACTTGAAATCCCAGATTTGTAGACTTCTTGAGAAGCAAGACAAAAGAAAATGGAGTATCTTCAAAATGCTTAAAGAAAAAATGGTCAACCCAGAATGCTAAATACAATGAATCTATTCTTCCAAAATGAAAGTGAAATAAAGCTTTTTTTTTTTTTCAAATAGATAGACAGGAAGGAAGGAAGGAAAGAAGGATGGAAAGAAAGCAGGATGGGAGGGAGGGAGACAAAGTAAACAAAAGAAGTAAAGAAGGAGGAAAAGGGGAAAATGTTCACCAGTACACACTTATAAAAAGCAAAGGAAGTTCTTCAGGTGGAAGAAAATGATAACAGGTGGAAGACTGGATCTACATAAAGGAATGAAGATTACTAAAGGAATAAAAAGTACCAGAAATGGTGAGAGTAAATCTACAAGACTTTTTCGACCACTTAAAGCAAAACTAATAACAATGTACTACAAGGTTTTGCAACACATGTGGAAGTAAAAAGTATTAACAATAATAGCACAAAAAGGGAAGGGGACTAGAAGTATATTGTTCAAGGTTCTTACAGTATATGTGGAGTAGTATAATACTATTTGAAGATAAACTGTCATATGTTAAAAGATGCATACTCTAAAACCTAGAGCAGCCGGGGTGGGGGGAGGGGGTTCTGATTCATTCAAAACACAGCAGAAAAGAATACAAACAAGCAAAAAGAACAAAGATGAGACAAATATAAAACCTACAGAACAATACAATTAAAAGGCAACTGCATAAATGTAAATCATCTATTCCAATATTCCAACATTCCAATTCAAAGTCAAGAAAGCAAGACCTAACCATATGTTATCTTCAAGAAAGAAACTTTAGGGGCACCTGGGTGGCTCAGTGGGTTAAGCACCTGACTCTTGATTTCTGCTCAGGTCATGATCTCATGGTTTATAAGATAGGCCACTCGCGGGTACGTGGAGACTCTTGGGATTCTCTCTCTCTCTCTGCCTCCCTCTGCCCCTGGCCTATGTATGCACTTTCTAACAATCAATCAATCAATATTTTAAAAAAGAAACTTCAAAGATACACGGAAAGTTAAAAGTAATATTTATTGGTGACAAAGTCATAGTTGCTGCTGATATTACTACTGCGGTTTGCTGCCTGCATTCAAAATAGAAACAAATATTAAATTTCATTTCAGAAGTTACGAAAAATAAAGATTTTTTTTCCTATGCAAATGTTGGAGGCTCTAGATTATAAATCCTTATCTACTCTAAACAGCATTTTTGGTTACTCTAATTAAACTTACACTTTTTTGTTTCACATCTTTTTTATACACTTTTACTTTCTTAAGAGCTTTCATTTATATGGATTCTCAGGAATAGATGTTAGATTTTTTCAAATATTTCTTCTGCACCTATTGGTATTATACAGTTTTTCTTTTTCTTCTACTGATACATCTGCTCTTTCCACTTCTATTCAACACTGTTCTAAGCTACAAATAGTAGGGTCTAGACTATGGAAAAGGAATAAAGAAAATTGTCTTTATTCACAGATAACATGATTCTGTGCAGAATATACAAAAAAGCTACCAGACTAATAAGTGAATGTAGCAAGATTTCAGGATAAAAGGTTGAGACAAAAAATAATAACTATCATATGTCTACACACAGGCAAAGAACTGAAAAATATAATTTTAAAAATACCATCTAAAATAGCATCCAATAAGACATAAAATACTCAAGAGATGAATTTAACACAATATGTGTAAGGCTTATACACTGAAACTACAAAACATGGCTCAGAGAAATTAAGGACATAGTAATCAGAGAGACATGCCATATTATATTAAGATGTGTCCATATTACTGTTAACATGTCAATTCTCTCCAAGTTGGATCTACAGATTCAGTGCAAGCACAATCAGCAGGTTTCTTTTTTGTAAAAATTGGTAAGATGACTATAACCTTTTTTTTGAAAATGTTAACAGAACAGTTAACAGAGATGGAGAAGAAAAAAAAGTCTTACACTACCTGATTTTAAGACATAATCCAAAACTACAGTAATACAGATACTATTATATTGGCATAAGACAACCAGATCAGTGGCACTAAATTAAACCCAGACATAAAACCGCATATACATATTCTGTTCATTTTTGATAAAGGGACTGTAGTACTCATCCTTCAAGATACCCCCCCCCCCACACACACAATGATCCTGGCCTCTTGGTATTCATAACCAGAACTGTTCCCTCTCAGTATTCATATCCTTTTGTGTAGTTTCCTCCTAAGACTGGTTTTCCAACCAAGAGAATATGGCAGAAGTGACCATATGTGATTTCCAAGATTAGCTCCTCATCCATCAACAAGATGGATGAATCTTAAAAACACCCTCAACAAGGGGCACCTGGGTGGCTCAGTCGGTTAAGTGCCCGACTTCAGCTCAGGTCATGCTCTCCTAGTTCGAGTCCCGCATGGTGCTCTCTGCTGTCAGCATGGAGCCCACTTCTGATCCTCTGTCCCCATCTCTCTCTGCCCTTCCCTGGCTTGTGCTCTCTCCCGAGCATGTGCTCAAAAATAAATAAACATTAAAAAAATAAAATACACAATCGGCAAAACACACAAAAGGCACTGCAGCTTGTACCATGGTCTCTGGCATCATTCACTCCAAGGGAAGCCATTCACCAAGTCATGAGGACACTTAACTAGCCCTGCAGAGAGGCCCAACTGGAGAGGAACTGAGGACCCCTACCAACAGCTAGCACAATTTACCAAACGTGTAAGTGAGCCACCTTCAGAAGTATATCTTACAGTTTTAGTCAAGTCTTACTTATTAATTCAGAGGATTGCAGTCTCATGATACCATGAATCAGAACCTTACAGTCAAGCCACTCTGAAACACCTTAGATCCACAGAAACTAAGATAATAAATGATTATTGTTGGTTTAATCCCAGTAAGATCTGTGTCAAACTGTTACACAGGAATAGATCACTTAATATAGGGGCAAAAGTAATTCAGTATGTAAGAGATAGTCTTTCGAGTAAGTCAAGTCAGAAAAATATGAATGTCAACTCTTACCTTTGTTCATAATTGCCCAAATCTAGAAACAACCGAAATATCCATCAAGAAGTGAATGGATAAATTATGGTATATCCAATCAATGGAATACTACTACTATTCAGTAATAAAAAGATTCAACAAGATGGATATGAATCTTTTTTTTTTAATGTTTATTTATTTTTGAGAGACAGAGAGAGCACGAGGGGGTAGGGGTGCAGAGAGACAGGGAGACACAGTATCTGAAGCAGACTCCAGGCTCTGAGGTATCAGCACAGAGCCTGACCTGGGGCTCGAACTCACGCACCATGAGATCATGACCTGAGCCAAAGTCAGATGCCCAACCAACTGAGCCACCCAGGTGCCCCTGGATATGAATCTTTAAAACACACCCAGCAACATACACAAAAGAGTGACTACTGTATGATTCCACTTATATAAAATTCCAGAAAAGACAAAACTAAGTTATAGTGCCAAAAAATTACCTGGGGACAGCGGTGGTAGGGCAGGGGTGATGACTATGAAGGAGCATAAGGGAACTTTTCTGGGTGATAGAAATGATCTCTACCTTGATTACAGTGGTGGTTACCTAGGTGTTTCCATTTATCAAATCTTATTTAAAATAGGTACATTTTAGGAGCCCTCATGCACTATCAGGTGGGAATCCAAACTAGTACAGCCACTGTGGAAAACGGAGAATTACCACATGATTCAGTAATTCCATTACTGGCTATTTGCCCAAAGGACACGAAAACACTAATTCAAAAAGAATTATGCACCCTTATGTTTACTGCAGCATTATTTATACTAACCAAATTATGGAAGCAACTGCAGTGTTAATTGATAGATGAATGAATAAAAAAGGTGTGGTATATATGTGTACAATGGAATATTACTCAGCCATAAAAAATAAAATCTTGCCATTTGCAACAATATGAACAGATCTAGAGGGTATAATCTAAGTGAAATAAGTCAAAGAGAAATACCATATGACTTCACTCATATATGGAATTTAAGAAATAAAATGAACAAAGAAAAAAAACCACAAAAAACCCAGACTCTTAAATATAGACAACTGATGGTTTACCAGAGAGGAGATGGGTGGGGAGGGGTAACACTTATGATAAGCACAGAGTAATATACAGAATTGTGGAATCACTATATTATACACCTGAAACTAACAGAACACTGAATGTAATACTGGAATTAAAATTAAAAGATACAATTTAAAACATTTAAAAAGAAAAAAATTAAAAAAAAATTTTTTTAATGCTTATTTATTTTTTGAGAGAGAGATTGACAGAGTGTGAGCAGGGGAGGGGCAGAGAGAGAGAGGAAGACACAGAATCTGAAGCAGGCTCGAGGCTCCAAGCCATCAGCACAGAGCCCGACACGGGGCTTGAACCCACAAAATGTGAGATCATTACCTGAGCCAAAGTCGGAGCTCAACCAACTGAGCCACCCAGATGCCCCGAAAAAAACCATTTTATTACATGTAAATTATAGCTCAACAGAATTAATTTAAGAAAATCCAATGAGGAAAAAAGGAATATTTCTCAGAATGCCAGTTACATACATAGTTTTATAAACAATGTGTTTCCCAATGTGATAGTATTAAGAAGTGGGGCTTTTGGGAGGTAATTAGGATTAGTTGAGGTCATAAGGTCTAGCCCTCACAAATGGATTAGTGTCCTTATGAGTCCCACGAGTTTGCTTCTCTTTGCTCTCCACCAAGTGAAGATACAGACAGCCATCTGAAAGTTAGGAAACAGGTCCTCAGACACCTGATCTCTCAGTGCCTTGCTTGGTCTTGGACTTCCAAGCCTCCAGAACTATGAGAAATACATTTCTGGTCTAAGCCACCCAGTCCAAGGTAATTGGTTCCAGTAGCCCTTACTGACCAAGAAACACAGTAAGGATAAATTATAGTAGACTATGCGACAGACATGGTGGCAGTTAGGATTGTTGTTCTGAACCAACAAACATTTACAAAGTATTTCCCACGTAGGTACCAGTTCTATACCAGGTGCCAGGGACACAAAATGTTTCCCATCCTCAAGGAACTCGTGGAGGAGAAAAAATAAATAATTGCAATATGATGGGAACAACGTTATTACAGAGTGGAGATTAAAGGGTGGGGGAAGGATGGAGGAACAGAGGAGAGAGCAGGATAGTTTTTCAGTGGAGGTTACATAAGAACTTAGTGAAAAACTGAATAGGAATGTTCCAGGTAAGTAGGGAAGGGCATTCTAAGCAGAGGAAACAGCTTGAGCAAACACTCTAAATCACTAAATACACAAGATCCAGGGAATACCACACAGCTGGGTGTGGCCAAAACACAGGGTTTAAAATCAAGCTACAGAAAACGGAGCAGGGTATAGAGCCTGAGTTATGCTTGCAAAGGCACCATGTAAGTGTCTACAATTTATCTAGTAAGCAATGGGGAGAAAACAGCAACCTGTTTTGTTTTTTAAGTAATTCAGTCAGATATATAGTCTGGAAAGATAAGTGATAACAGTATATAAAATGGACTGAAAGAACCAGAGGCAGGGAGAATAGTCAGGAAGCTACTGAAATAGCTCAGGTGGGAAATGATACACGTCTGCACAGCAGCACTAGGGCTGAAAAGCAGACTATAGTTTTCCGAAGGTGAAACTGACAGGCCTCCATAGCTGGTTAGAGGTCATTATTTAGGGGAATGAAGACGAATCATGGGTAACTCCTAGAGATCTAGGTCTGGACAAATTGGGTGGCTAAAAGGAGTTTTAAAAAGTTAATATTCCTGCCCAAAATTAAGTTTGAGATTTCTATGAGAAAAGCAGGTGGAGACATATGATAGTTAAAAACCCAAGTCCGAAAGCTCAGTAGTAACCAAAGGGTTAGAGGGTACAGATTTCGGAATTGTTTTAAGAAATGTTAGTAGTTGAAATCACAGCAGATGAAATCAACCAAGGAGAATTTATTCAGTGAAAACAGAAGAAACTTAAAGAATTGAGACCTGAGAAAGGACCACATCTATGTAGATGGACAGGAACTTGAGGAAAATGTGATTTAGGAGTGGTTTGTGCTGAACACTAATCATCCTATACCTCTATCCTACCCTCTACTTCTAACCTTGACTATTAAACACAAGAGCATATATTCATGCAAACAAATCTACATTAACTGCAACTCCCTTCTCAGGCCCCTGGTGATTCTTAGCTGGGGACTGCTGTCAAAGATGTAAATGTATCATCTCTAATCCAAAAATGTGGAACTTTCAAGAGGGAATCCTAATATAGCAAGACTAATTTATAGTCCCCAAATTGCCCCCTAGGTCCACAGAATTTGAGGAAAGCGCTCAGACATGGCCAAATTATTTTGGGTATTCTGCAACAAGAAAATATTTGGCCCCTATTCCTCTACCCAAGTGGTAAGATATTCAAGTCGCAAAGCCATTTTTCAAAAATACTCCATGTACAGAAAATTTTCTTTATACCTGACAAATACCATGGGTCATGAATGTATACAATATGCACACATGCAAATACAAAAACAATACAGCTCAGATAACACACACACACACACACACACACACACACACACCCAATAAGGAATAATGTGGATTAATATTTTCTTTTGAAAGGGGGTTAGTTCTAACTCATTACTGCCAAGTTAGAAAACCACTATGTTCTTCCAAGCAAATCCCATGCCTTTTTATGGAAATCTCTTGTGCCCTGCACTCCCAACACAGCACCAGAAAATTTCTCACTCTGGTTAAGATTCCCTGACGAATAAGGAGCACAAGAATAAACACTACGCTATGTTTAAATTTTAAGTCAATCTTGAGTTCCTAACAGTATAGTCCAAGCTATAATGTAACAATTTTTCCATTCCTCCTTCAGCAAAACTACCTCTAAGTTTCACAAAATAACATAACTTGACTGTCTTTGTGACACAAATCAATCCCAATTTTGTTGTTTCAGTTTTTAAATATATAAACTAATTAATTATAAGATGAAATAGTTTCTTCTATATACAACCGAACCTACAAAACAAAATTCACTTAAGGAAATTTGGTTGTGATGAGAAATTTTGAAGAAAAAAAATTTTACCTTAAAGAACAAGTAGTTATATTGATTATATTTAAATATTTACAGAAGCCATGAATATCTTAAAACTGACAACTGACCACACAAAGGGGTGGGAGGGGGTAGTGAATAAATATGGAAATCATGGTAAGATTTAATCTTCTAAAATAAAAAACAATGTTCTTCATAGTACATCATAATGGAAATTCAACTTTTTTTGTAACGTAAAATCACATTATTATCTCAATGCAAGAATCTCTTCCTTGATACTTTCTCCTCTTGTTCTTCTCAAGATTAGCACTCTGGGGGTAGGATATAGGAATAAAGTGATAAGACGTCACATACTTGTAAATGAAGTTTATAAATTAGTCTTCACAGTCTAAAACCAGGTACATATCCCCAGTAGCATTCCTACCCCTTCCTACAATGAAAGGAGATAAGCTCTTATAAATAGACTAAGAGGTCATAGGGATTCTCAAGATGAGCAGACAATTATAGATGAGGCAAACATTCTGACAGAGGCATCACCGTCACAAGAACATCACAAGAATTCCACAATCACAAGAACAAAAACCAAAGAAAACAGAGTTAAGAGGATCTATAAAACACTGTGAAATAAATGAAATATCCCTAAAGAAACTCCTGAGATTATCAAGTCTATGCAAAAGATACACTTGGAGATTTAGGAAATAAAATATATGATCATCAAAAAAAAAAAAAAAATCAGTAGACAGGCTGAAGAGAAAAATGGATGTAGTTGAAAAGCCGAAGTCAGTGAACCAACATACTGAACCTACCCAAAGAGCGCAGCACAAAATGACGGAGAGATGGAATGTATGAAAGAAAGACGTAAGAAAGATAAATCTCAAAGTTCTACCAGCTACATCTGACAGGAAGTCCAGAAACAGAAGAACTGAAGAAATAACAGAAAGACATTTCCAGAAGTAAATTAAGAAAATCAGAAATCTTCAGATTTAAAGTGCTCAATGAATGCCAAAAATAGTAATTTTAACAATAAAAGATCCAAAACTGAACATATAGTAGTTGAAAATTCAAGTCACTGAAAGTGAAGACAAAATCCTAAAAAGCTTCTAAAGAGGAAAAATGTATTCCCCTCCCTTTGAATATGGGCAGCTTTACTAAACAAAATATAGCAAAAGTGTTATCTGACTTCTGATGCTAGAAAGGGTGGCCAGAACAGAGCCTCCTCCTGGATCTCTTTTGGGAGCCAGGTGTGGGTCCAGAGCTGTCAGGCTGCCCTGAAGCCACCACTCTGGAGAGACCACAGAGACAGACTTGCCTGAACAGCCCTCCCATTTCAGTGCCCCTAGACCTGTAAATATAGAAGACTTTCAGACGATCCCGGACAGCCACCTTCTGACTGCAAGACCTTAAGAAACCTTAGGCCAGATCCACCCAGCTGAGCCACTCCCTAATTCCATAAATATTCAATAGGGAAAAAATGAAAATTAAAACATAAGGCAAAATATATAAAGTAAAAGTTGACACAACTAAAGGAAAACTAGAGAAATACACAATCATGATTAGATTTTAATATGACTCTCAGCAACTGATAGAAAAGTATAAAAACGGTAATGATATACATATAAGATTTGACCAAATAATGAATCAACTTAACCCAATAGTTATATATAGAACACCACACCCAACAACTGCAAATGACACATTTTTTTTTTCAAGTGCACATAGATCATTTACTAGTAAGGCCATGCTGGTCTCAACTAATTTCAAAGAACTGAAATCACACAGAGTATATATACTAACCCCAATGGAATTAAACTAGAAATCAATATAAAAATATAACTACATAATATCAGAATGTTTGTAAGTTAAACAACCCAATTCTAAATACACAGGTCAAAGAAGAAATCAAAATGGAAAGTAAGCAATTAGAACTAAGTGACAAAAAATATATATCAAAACTTATTTGTTGGAGGTATGCCAACAAAACAAGGAAAATGATTCAGGAAATCAAAAGACGTAAGAACAAGAAATCATGGCAAGCAAATAAATCAGTAAAAATTATGGTTAGAAGTCTAATGATCACTGTAAAACATGTTTAAAAACCTGGAAATAAAACTTCGTGATTATCTCCACACTTTGGTTTGAGAGGAATTAGTAGGGAAAAGTGAAGGCATGTTGAAGTTTTTCTCTTGCTTGGGAAAATAAAAGATTCTCTCTCTCTCTCTCTCTCTCTCTCTCTCTCTCCAGATTGAAAAAATATAAATCTAAATGTGAAAAATGTAACGTTAACAACTACATTATACATAATTTAAAAATCACTAGAGGAAAAATAGACAAAGAAGACTTGATCAATTCAACCAGAGTTAGAAAATGAAAAATAAACAACCGGAACAAAACGTAAACAAAAGATAGTAAGAGTAAGACAAAACAGATCAGTAGTCCTAATAAAAAGAAGTCTTCCTAAATCCTAGTCTGTAAACCACAAATGATAAAAGCTTATTTTATGAAGTCTAAGATGACACATGTAAGGCTTGGAAAACAATAAACTTAACTTCCATGCAGCAAATCTTACATGTTGTATGAATAGCTGGTTTTGTCCTTTGTTTTTAAGTTTATTTAATTATTTTGAGAGAGAGAAACACAAGAGCACAAGAATGGGAGGGACAAAAGGGGGAGAGGGGAAGAGGGAGAGAGGGAGAATCCCAAGCAAGTCCCACACTGTCAGCACAGAGCCCCAAGTGGAGGCTTGATCTCACAACTGTGAGATCATGACCTGAGCTGAAATCAAGAATTGGACATTTAAGGGCTGAGGCCACCCAGGCGACCCTTGTGCCTTTTTTTTCTTTTTAAATGTTTATTTTTGAGACAGAGTAAGTAGGGGAGAGCCAGAGAGAGGGAGACAGAGAATCCAAAATAGGCTCTGTGAGGTCAGCGCAGAGCCTAACATGGGGCCTGAACTCACAAACCATGAAATCAAGAGTTGGATGCTTAACTGACTGAGCTACCCAGCTACCCCACCTTTTCTTGTTTTACATACTGTGAAGTGAGTATGTAACAACAGAATGCCTGAAATATAGGGTTTCGTTTGTGGCAACTCACTCTACAAACATCTCTAGATAAGGTCATCTAAGCCCTTTGAACTCTACCTTCACAAAATAGTCCATTCCATTTCTGGGTAACCTGTTAGAATGTTCTTTACACCACTGTTTCTTAGTAGTGGCCACTTACTGGGTCTCTGTCCTTTGATGCTAAACAGGATAAAGAGAATTCTTTTTCTGAAGTCTATATTCCTCAAATATTTGAAAACAGCTATTCCCCCCCACACATCCTCTTTTTTTAAAAAAGCAGTCTTATTTCTTTTTTCAAATGCTAAAGTTTCAAATTCTGTAATCATTCTGGTTTCCTCTGCAAAATATCTAGTTCTTACTCTCTCTTAAGATAAAAGCATTATGTGCTAATTAGGACTATTAGCAGGCAGTACTGAAAAGCTTAAAACAACAAAAAAGCAGTCTCTATCCCCTTCACTTAAAACAGTTACTTCAAACTTCTACCTTGAGTATTTTCTTCCATATTTTCTAAATAAGGTATTTATACTACTATCTCTTGGTTTTTAGTTTTAGGTATTGCTATTATGGTAGATGAGAATTTTAGTGCTCGTTAACACACAGCAAAGTAGTATATTAAGATTACATGTCCTTTTTCATAGAACTTGTGTTTATTCTGGAATTCTCTATCAACGTAATTTTCCAACCAACTTGTCAGATAACCTATCAACTTCATTCCCCTCCCCTCCCCACCCCTCACCCTTCATAGAGCTTGTTGAAATCTGTGTCAGTTGCTCTCTCGACTTGCAGATGTCTGTCAACTTAGGACTGTCTTACGTATTCGTTTAGAACACTGTGCTTCAAAATGCCTATCCACAAAGTGCTATCACTACCATTTGCTACTGCTCCTCCAGAAAATAAGGAACTTGCCCCAATAAATCTTCTTTAATAAGCACACTGTTTAATTCAGTTGAACAGTATGTATATGTACTATAGGGCTGGTAACAAGTTTTTTATTTACAGAGAAAGAAAAGAAACACTCAATTACAGATCATTCTCAGTATTGTGCCACCACTTTCTGGTACAAGCATCCAAAACTTATCAGTAACACTTTTTAAAAAAACAATTTTACAAACACAAGGTTTCTACAATTGCTTATGTTCTTGCAATTCCTTACTGATACTTCCCCACTTCTTTATATATTAAAAACGAACATAAACTCTATTGTTTTAAAAGGAATTCATCCGTCAATTATCCCCGAGTAAATCTACCAAAATCTTAAGATTATATGACTTAAGTAAAATATAACTGAGACAACCATCCCATTCATTGCACCTTTGAAATTCTCCAAAAATTCAAGTAAAGGATTAAAATATTTAATACAAGGCCGTCTGGGTGGCTCAGCAGGTTGAGCATCTGACTCTGGATTTTGGCTCAGGTCATGATCTCGTAGTTTGTAGGTTCCAGCCCTGAATCAGGGTCTGCACTAACAGCCCAGGCTATGCTTGGGATTCTCTGTCCCTCTCTTTCTCCCTCTCCTCTGCTTGCTATCTCTTTAAAAAAAAAAAAAAAAAAAAAAAATTAATCCAATCCTCTTAATTCAGGAGAGCAAATTTGACAAGTGGTCTTGAAAGGCTTACTATACTACTGTGGTAACCTATGCAATCATCCACCATTTCAAATTATTCTGCAAACAAAAATTTACTTAGGTATACTTTTGTGTAATGATGTCTATGTATCTGTGGTTGTAGCTCCTCCTTCATTCTTATTATGTCCCCCCCTTTTTTTAACAATCTTACCAGTTTTGTCTTCTAGCAATCAACTTTGGCTTACCGTAAGCTTGTTTTATGTTTCCTCAATATCTTTTATGCCTATTACTTTATTCTTTTCTTTATTCTGTTCTTTTCCTAACTTAGGTTGGATGCTTGGCTCTTTAATTTTCATTTTTCTTTTCTAATTAACATCTCAGACCCTCCACCAAGGATCATTTTCCTTCTACCTGAAGTGTGTCTTTTCGAAGTTGTCTTAGAGATGTTCTATTGGTAGTAAAATCTCTTCAGTTTTCATTTATCTAAAAACTTTATATTACCTATATTCTTAGCTCTAAGAGTTATTTACTCTCAGCACAGTTATTATTCTCCTTTCTTTTGGTTTCAATTTTCTTTTTCATAAATTAGCCTAATTGTAGATCTTCTGAAAATAATCTGTATTCTCCCTCTGGCTCTTTTTTTTTTTTTTTTTTTTTAAAGATAGAGAGCCAGTGGGAGAGAGGCAGAGAGAGAGGGAGAGAGAAAATCTTAAGCAGGCTCCACGTTCAGCACAGAGCCCAATGCGGGGGCTTGATCTTATGACCCTGAGATTATGACCTGGGCCAAAATCAAGCGTCAGATGCTCAACCAATTGAGCCACCTGGGCACCCCACTCTCTGGCTATTTTTAAGATCTTTCATTGTGTGCAATTTTAACTATGAAGTTGGGTTTAGATTTTTATTTAACCTTTATGTGACTTCTTACATTTGTATCTTTTTGCAGTTTTATAAATTCTCAAGCATAATCTCAAATATTCTTTCTACATCACTTTTCTTCCTATGTGGACTCTGCTTAGATTTGTTGTATTTTCTCATGCTCCTCTTCTATTAGGACACAGACTAGGCTGCTATAATAAGAGACCCTAGGGTGGCTTAAACAAAATTCAAACTTCTTCTCCCTCATATGAAAGTCAGAAGGGATATAGTCCAGGGGGCAGTTTACTAGTCAGCTAAGTTCTCACATCTTGTTGCTCTACTGTCCTTAGAGTATTGCCCTCTCCCACAAGCTAAAAATAGTTTACTACCATGTACACATTCCAGTCCACGGGAAAAAAAGGTGTATCCCTTTCCTTTTATAGGCATAACCTATAAGGTTAAAACCTACGAGGGCACCTGGGTGGCTCAGTCAGTTAAGCGTTCAACTTCAGCTCAGGTCATGATCTTGTGGTTTGTGAGTTCAAGCCCCACATCAGGCTGTGCACTGAGAGTGCAGAGCATGCTTCAAATCCTCTGCCTCTCTCTGTCCCTCCCCTGTTCATTCTCTCTCTCCAAAATAAACAATTGAAAACAAAAAAAAACCTATGCACGCATAACTTCCACTTACATCTAAATTAACAAAACTCTGTCACATAGTCAAACCTCATTATCAGAAAGGCAGTGAAATGAAAGCCATAGCTGGACAGCAAAGGATCCAACTAATACATCCATAACTTAGTAAGGAATCAAGGAAAACTAGAGATATCGAATTCTCTTTTCTTCGCTTGCATATTTCCTCTCCCCGTCGCTTTATTTTGGTTGCTTT
Organism: Acinonyx jubatus; assembly: GCF_027475565.1. Classification (NCBI taxonomy): domain Eukaryota; kingdom Metazoa; phylum Chordata; class Mammalia; order Carnivora; family Felidae; genus Acinonyx; species Acinonyx jubatus. The sequence continues at coordinate 93,797,425 of NC_069381.1, read as the reverse complement.
ACTCTTTAGATCATCTTCCAGTTCTCTAACTCTCTAGACTAATCTGTTATTAAAGCTATCTATTAAGCTTGAATTTTTTAATTTATATTATTTCTAGAAGTTCCCCCTTCCTTTGTCTTCTGGTAATTTTTCATAGTCTCATTCTCAGAAGCAATATACTGAAATGTTTTAAAGCCCGAACTTAGGATCCATACTGCTGGCCAGAATTCTGCTCTACCACTTAGTGACCTCTGACTACATTTTTCCTCCTGAACATTTCCTACTGGAAATGCCTCTCATTAACAAAAGAAGGGAGAGTATCATAATATCCAAAAATATCCCATTCTCTGTGTCTCTGGGTACTGATAATGCACTGTGGCATCCAGGAGTTATTTTAAAAGAGTAAATGCCTCTCTTGTTTTAGCAACAGCATAAATCATCAAAAAGAGCATCAACGGGAACCTCTTTTTACATGTATCACCATCTACTTAGTAAAACAAATATTCTTCAGCAACTCTTATCATAGGCAAATAACACGTTTTGCAAACCACGAAAAAAATGTTAGAGGCAGTGACTAGTATTTTCTAGGTTGACAAAAATTTTTTTTCCTGAAAAGAGAAGGTTTACAGATAAGGTTTACTAATTTATGCTAAGTATAGCTAATTACATCAATTATGTAAACTAGATAGATTTCCATAAATAGAGGTATTTATTCTAACATTATTCTCTTAATGGCACTGATACATAAATTATATAATCATAATTTAAAAATTTAAGACTAACCCACCAAAAGCAAGCCACAGCTAATGAAAAAGTATGAATTTCAAAAAATCTGTAAAGCAAAACAGCATAACTATCACTAAATTTCTGATATCTTTATCCTTTAAAGATGACTTCATTTCTTATCACCAGCTGAAATGTTATGACCTTTCACCGAAAGAGAAAGTAAAATGATGTGACCAACAACTAAACTTCACATAGTATTATTTACAAAGCTCCTTCCTTTTATTGTTCATCAAAATCAAATCCATTATCCCAATTTTATTTTTATTTAAAAAAATTTTTTTCTTTAACGTTCATTTATTTTTGACAGGGAGAGACAGAGCATGAGCGGGGAAGGGGCAGAGAGAGAGACACACACACAGAATCGGAAGCAGGCTCCAGGCTCTGGGCTGTCAGCACAGAGTCCGACACGGAGCTTGAACTCACAGACCACGAGATCATGACCTGAGCCGAAGTCGGACGTTCAACCGACTGAGTCACCCAGGTGCCCCTTCATTATCCCAATTTTAAAGATGAGGAAACCATACTAGGTTTAACTTGGATTAAATGACTTAGGCACAAAATAACTAGAAGGCTGTCCCAATTTTAAATGCCATTCTCTTTTCAATGTATCATGCTCTGTTATATAACAACACCACAACAATAATGTAATAGCATACACCTACTGAGAGTTTACCACATGCCGTGCCCTCTTTTAAGAAATCCTCACAAAAAGCTTGTGAGGTAGGAACTAGTAATTTGCCCAAGCCATACATCTAGAAGAGAAGCCATGATTCACACTTAGGCAGCCCAGTTCCAGAGTTCACACTCATTAACCAACATGCTAACTTGCTTCTATACTCACGTATGTACATGGAAACTTGTAAATGCATAGACTATCTTTGGAAGGAAACTTTGGAGGAATGAAGGGATATGGAAAGAAGGGAGATTTTTCACTGTATGTCTTGTGTGCATTTCTTGGAAGTCTGGCCAGAGGACGGGTAGAGAGTACTGCAGACATGGAGTTCCATTTAAAAAGGCAGACTCAGGAAAATGAAGAGTCTAATGAAAAAAACTATTTAAAAAAGGCTAGGTGGCTGAATATTCTCAGTGAAAGGCAGTGGGAAAGGAATGAGTATAGTCATTGTTTGAACAATAAGCTAGTAAACTACCAAAATCCCTGTTTGATATCTTAAGAACTTGCTTTCCTAACAGTGGGGGAAAGCCACCTACGGCTTTTGAGTAATTTGAGGAAAGGAAGAAAAAAAAAAAAGCTCGATGAGAATTGTGTAGGTTGGAACAAAGGAATGAGAAACTGGAGCAGGGAGATCAGTTAGGAGAGCAAAGAATGGGCTGGGATTGGAGATAAAAGAAGGTTAATCTTAAAGGGCATAGTTCAGCAACGTTGCTGTGAACATCAAATAAGATAATGCATATATAGCCCTGGCAAATATATTTGCCATATAATGCCTGGCAAATATTATCCACTAAAAAATAACTACTACTATCACTGTTTTACTACTGTAACTAGAGTCTTACTGGTATTTTGACAAGAATTGTGGAAAGGTAATATAAAACAAGAGTGGACAGGGGCGCTTAGGTGGCTCAGTCAGTTGAGTGTCTGATTTCAGCTCAGGTCATGATCTCACAGTTCGTGAGTTTGAGCCCTGCGTCAGGCTCTGTGCTGACAGCTCAGAGTCTGGAGCCTGCTTCAGATTCTGTGTCTCCCGCTCTCTCTGCTCCTCCCCTGCTCACACGCTGTCTCTCTCTCAAAAATAAATAAAGATTAAAAAAGTAAATAAAGTAAATAAAATAAAACAAGAGTGGACAGCACTGTGAGATTAGGAATCCCAAATGAGGAGGCAGAATAATAAAATTTATTGACTTTGAATTTTATTGAAGGGTCCACAGCTCTTTGAAAACCATAAACACAGAGGGGGAAGTAGAGACCAAGGAACCCAAATTAACACCCCTGATTGAAAGGGAAGATCTTTTTGCTGGCATATCTGGATCCAAAACCAAACTCTATAAATTGTGTGAGCCTGGACAAGTTATTTGCCCTGATTGATATGCAATTTTTGTATCAACAAAACAAATCTGGATTAAGATAACTTCACTTGTTTCTGATAATTAAACAATATGACATATTTTAGGTACATATAAAATAAAATACGTAGCATAGGACAGGTTAAATGCTTTTTCCCTCCTAAAGTGAAACAAATAGAGGATCAACATTCTGGTTTGATGAAAATATTGCCACCTTAGAAAACTACTGTTAGGATCCTAGTTTATTAGTTTGTTTGCTTTAAGAACTTTAATCTATCTTAGCATGGCTAGAATGTCATGAGTTTCTGATTCTCATAAACTGTGAAGCTCTACACAGTTTCCTGCTGTCAGAGGTTGCTGGCTTTGTGACAAGAAATAACACAGGCAGCCATCTTTGTCTTTTAAAACTCCTGTTGAGGACAATCTTAGTCCTAATCAACTTCTTAATTTTTGAGATAAGAGGAAGTCAGAAAAAATATAATCAAATTATTTAAATTTTTAAAAAATGTTTATTTTTGAGACAGAGACAGAGCATGAGTAGGGGGAGGGGCAGAGAGAGAGAGAGAGAGACACACACACACAGAATCTGAAGCAGGCTCCAGTCTCTGAGCTGTCAGCACAGAGTCCGACGTGGGGCTTCAACTCACAAACTGTGAGATTATGACCTAAGCCGAGGTTGGATGCTTAACTGGCTGAGCCACCCAGGCACCCTATAATAAAATTATTTAAAGTCTTGTTTTCATGAGAGATGAATCAGTTTGATCAGGCCTAGAAACTGGCCATTCAAATAAGAATAAATAACTTAATTAGGGATCTTTGATTTTGTGCCTACCGTGAAGAAATCTACAAAAAGATATAAGACTATTGATTTTCTAGGATTTATTTTAAAGAGTTAAAACAATTTTATTTACTCATAATGGAATCAGATGAGATTTTACAAATGAGAGATCCTAATCTGGCAATAAGGAGTTACAAATTGCTGGCCACGTATGTTTATAAATGGATTTTTTCATAAGAATCAAACATTTCCAAACATTTTTTCTGTAGGCCATCAACCCCGGGTTGATAAGCTACCATCAGCTTATACCAGGATTACTGTAATAGCCTCTCATCTGGTTTCCCCACATCCGATTTTTCCCTCTCCAATCTTTTTTCCACAATGAAGCCAGAACGATCAGTATAAAAAGATAAATTTAATCATGTTACTGACCCTCCTCCCAAGTCCCTCTAGTTAAGATACTTCAGTTTTTTTCCACTACCTTTAAATACAAACCAAAAATGTTAACATGGCCTACAAGGGTCTGCACAGTTGAGTCTCTAATTCCTACCTAGCTTCACCTCACAATACACTTCCTCTCATTCTCAATGCTCCAGCCAAACTGGCTTTAATATTCTCCAGTGTGCCATGCTCTCTCCTGCCAAAGACACAGGTTGGCTGGTAAAGTGTTTTGGAAAAATATTACAGAGGAAAAGGAAGACAGAGAGTTCATAGGGCATGGAGATTTACAATTAGAAAAAAAATGGTATTTGGGGTGCCTGGGTGGCACAGCTGGTATAAGCGTCCAACCCTTGATTTTGGCTCAGGTCATGATCTCATCGTCTGTGAGTTCGAGCCCCACATAGGGCTCTGCACTGATGGTATAGAGCCTGCTTGAGATTCTGTCTCTCCTTTTCTCTGCCCCATCCCCAGCTTGTGCTCTCTCTCACTCTCAAAATAAATAAACTTAAGAAATTTAAAAACAGGGGTGCCTGGGTGGCTCAGTCGGTTAAGCATCCGACTTTGGCTCAGGTCATGATCTCACAGTTCGTGGGTTCGACCCCGCATGGGGCTCTGTGCTGACAGCTCAGAGCCTGGAGCCTGCTTCTGATTCTGTGTCTCCCTCTCTCTCTGCCCCTCCCCTGCTCATGCTGTCTCTCTCTGTCTCTCAAAATAAAGAAATGTAAAAAATAAATAAATAAATAAATTTAAATTTAAAAATAAAAAAAAGAAGTGATATTTGAACAAACACCTAGAGGCAATGGGAAGTTAGACAATGCAGTTATGCAGATCTTTGAGAGGTCTGCTGACTTCCAAAGAGAAAGAAGGGCACCCTAACAGAAGTGCAATGTGATTAGTAGGAGATAAAGTAAGAGATAGCTAAATATAGACTTTCAGGCCATGGTTAAGACTTTGGCTTTTACTCGGTGTGAGATGGGAAATCACTGGCTGGTTGTGAGGAAAGGATGACAGATTCCCACTGAAATTTTGAACAGGTATCCTGCTATTGAAATGAAGGAGGAAGTCAAGGACAGAGGTAAGAAGAATTACATGAAAGCAAATGAAACAACCCAAAAGATGGTAACCTGGACCAAAGTAGTAGCGGTGGAGTGGTAAGAATTAGTTATCTTCCAGATACACTGTGAAGTCAGGGCCAAAAGGAGTGAGGAGTTGGAAGGAAAAAAAATGAATAATTAACAGAAAAATAATAAGCAAAAAATAAATAATAATAAGACACCAAACCACAGATCCAAAATATTCAGAGAACATCAAGCAGAATAAATACTGAAAAACTACACCCAAGCATATATTCAAGCTGCAGAAAATCAAAGACAAAAAGAAAATGTTGCAAGAAGCCAGAGGTGAAAAAACACTTTACTCAAGAGGAGTTAAGGATGAAAATTACATCAAATTTCTCTTCAGAACTTACACAAGTAGAGAGAGTGAAGTGAACTATTTAAGGTGTTGAAAGAAAAAACTCATCAAGCTACAATTCTGTATTCAGCAAAACCATCCTTCAAATGAAAGATAAATACAGATGTTCTCAAATAAAAATTCCAGTAGACCTGCAAGAAATGTTAGAAATTCTTTAGAAGGAAGGAAAATGAGTTAGGTCAGATTACATGGACATAAATATGAACATATAAAGGTAAAATAAAATCTTTTATTTTTCTTATCATTAATTGATCTAACAGATAACAGTCTGGAATAATAATAGCAACAATATATTAGGTGACTACAGCTTATGGATAAATGAAATGAATGACAGCAATATTATAAGAGATTGGTGGGAGGAACTAGGAATACTGTTATAAAGTACCTGTAATGCCTTGTGAAGTAGTATAGTGTTATATGAAAGTGGACTTGGATTAGCTATAAATGTGTATTTTAAATTCAAAGGCAACCACTAAAAAAAAAATAGTATAACTGATATGGTGAGAGAGGAGAAAAATGAAAGTACATAAAATGTTCAATTAAGACCAGAAGGCAGCAGAAAATAAAGATTAAAAAAGAAAAAACAAGAGCAATGAACAGAAAACGGTTAACAACTATGGTAGTCATTGTTTTTTTTAATGTTTATTTATCTTTGAGAGAGAGAGAGAGCGAGCATGAGCAGGGGAAAGGCAGAGAGAGGGAGACACAGACTCCGAAGTAGGCTCCAGGCTCTGAGCCGTCAGCACAGAGCCCGACGTGGGGCCCGAACCCATGAACTGTTAGATCATGACCTGAGCCAAATTCGGGCACTTAACCAACTGAGCTACCCAGGTGCCCCGACAGCTATGGTAGCTATTAATCCAGCATATCAAAAATCACTTTAAACATCAATGGTCTAAACACATCAGTTAAAAGAAAGACTGCCAAGTGGACCAAAAAACAAGATCCCACTATATGTTGCCTATAAGAAACTTTGAATATAAAATACAGACAGATTAAAAATAAAGGAGCAACGGGGTGCCTGGGTGGCTCAGCTGGTTCAGCATCCAACTCTTGATCTGAAGTCTTGATTACAGGGTCATGGAGCCTACTTTAAAAAAAAAAAAAAAGAAGAAGAAACAAGTGAAGGAGCAAGTAAATGGAGCAAGAAATACCATGCTAATCCCAATCAAAAAAAGAAACATTTGGAGTAGCTATACAATTTCAGACAAAGCGGACTTCAAAGAAAGGAAAATCATCAGAGATAAAGAGTGATATTATGTAATGAAAAAAGAGTCAATTCTCCAAGAAGACATAAAAATCCTTAAAGCATATGTGCCCGACAACAGAGCATCAAAATATAGGAGACAAAAACTGATAGAACAGCAAGGAGAAATAGATGAATCCACTATTACACCTGGAGACTTCGACACCACCTTATCAGTAATTCAGAGATTCAGCATGCAGAAATCAGTAAGGACGTATTTGAATGAAACAATACCATCAATCAATTGCATCTGATATTTATAAAATACTTCATCTAACAACAAAACACATTATTTTCAAGTGCACATGGAACATTTACCAAGACAGACTATCATCTATAATCTAGACTACAGGTCTCAATAAATTTAAAGGCATTTAAGCTTGTTATACAAAGTATGTTTTCTGACCACAATGGAATTAACCTAGAAATCAGTAATAGAAAGACATCAAAATCCCCAAATACCTGGAAACAAAATAACATATCTCTAAATAATCCATGATTCAAATAAGAAATTAAAATGGAAATTAGTATTTTGAACAGACTGAAAATGAAAATACAACACACCAAAATTTGTAGACTAGGGAGCCCAGAAATCAACCTTTACATAAATGGTCAAATGACTTGACAAGGTTGCTAATACCATTCAATGAGGAAAAGGCAGTCTTTTCAACAAATGGTGTTGGGAAATGGGTATTCACAAGCAAAAGAATTAAGCTGGATTCTTATCTTACAGTTTATACAAAATTAATTCAAATGGATCAAAGACCTAAATGTAAGAGCAAAAGTATAAAACTTTTAGAAGAAAACATCAGGGAAAAAAACTTCATGACATTAGATTTGGCAATGATTTCCTGGATATGACATTAAAAGCACAAGCAACAGAAGAAAAAAGATAAATTAGAGTACATCAAAATTTAAAACTTCTGTGAATCAAAGGACACAACCAACAGTGTAAAACAGCAACTGATGGAGTGGAAGAAAACATCTGTGAGCCATATATCTGATAAGGTGTTAATATCCAGAATACATAAAGAACTCCTACAACTCAACAACAAAAAAACCAAATAACACAAATAAAAAATGCGCCAAGGACTTAAATAGACATTTTTCCAAAGAAGATACACAAATGGCCAGTAAGCACATGAGACATTCAACATCACTAATCATCAGGGAAATGCAAATCAAAACCATAATTAGATATCACTTCAGATCCATTAGGATGGCTATTATCAAACCAAAATAAACGAAACAAACAAAAGAAGAAACCAGAAAATAATAAATATTGGTAAGAATGTGGAGGAATTAGAACCCTTGTGCACTGCTGGTGGGAATATGGAAAACAGTATGGCAGTTCCTCAGAAGATTACATATAGAATCATTAACATATGATCCAGCAGTTCTACTTCTTATGTTCTTTATTTTATTTTTTGAGAGAGCCAGTGAGCACGTCAGTGGGGGAGAGATGCAGAGACAGAGAGAATCTTAAGCAGGCTCCATACCCAGTGGAGCCTGAGACAGGGCTCAATCCCACAACCCTGGGATCAAGACCTGAGCTGAAATCAAGAATCAGCCACTCAGCTGACTGAGCCACCCAGGCGCCGCCCCCCTCCTCCCCCCGCCCCCCCAAAGCCAGCAGTTCTATTTCTGGGTATATACCCAAAAGAACTGAAAGCAGAGACTCAAACAGATATTTGTAGTACATCCATGTTTACAGCGGCATTATTCACAGAGGTCAAAGTGGAATCAACCCAGGTGTCCATCAACAGATGAATGGACAAACAAAATGTGGTATATACATGCGATGGTATATACATTCCTTCCTTAAAAGGAAGGAAATTGTGACACGATACAACATGGATGAACCTTGAAAATATTACGTTAGCTGAAAAAAGCCAGTCACGAAAGAGCCAATACCGTATGATTCCAAGGTACATGAAATACCTAGAGCAGTCAATAGTCCAATCTATAGACAGGAAGTAGAATGGCTGTCAGGGGCTGGGACGAGAGGGGAATGCGGAGTTAAGTATTTAATGGGTACAGAGTTTCAGCTGGGGAAGATGAGAAAAATTCTAGAGATATATGGTGAAAGGTTTCACAAAAATGTAAATGTACTTTACTGAACTGGACACTTAAAAATGGTTACAATGGTAAATTTTGTATTACGTGTATTTTATCACAATTTTTAAAAATATATAATTCATCACACTAACTTAAAAAAAACCCTTAAGTAGAGCAGTCGGCAAAGGAGGACAAGCAACAGCCAGTGAGGTAGGGGAAACCATGTGTGTGGCTTTAGAAGACAGAGAAGAAAACATGTGAAAGAAGTGATCAACTGCTAAATGCTGCTGCTGATTCCAGGAAGAGGAGGGCTGGGAACTGACCACTGGGGGTCACTGGAGACTTGAACTCATTTCAGTGGACTAACCTAGGGACAAAAGCCCGTCTGGATTCAAGAAAGACAGAGTAAGAAATCAGAAACAACTGTAGAAAAAAATTTTTAGGAGTTTGCTAAAAGAATAGAGAAATGAGCAGTCACTACTACAAGGGAAAGAGGATTTGGGTTTAAGAGGTCTTTTGTGTTATTTATTCTATTTTTTCAGTAGGTAGACAGTCAAATACATCAAACATTTGAGAGCTACTCAGTAAATGTTTGTCCAGAAGAAACTATTTATTCTCAAGACTTAAGTTTCCCCTTGACACTAGAGGTTAGTGCAATTTTGAATCATGCTTTTTTCCAAACCCTCCAAACATTATGTCATCATCTTTTCCCAAGGGCATTAAAATTTTTAATGAAACTCTTCAATAATAATATTGTAATAAGTGTATAATAATTTAACTATTCTTTTGGCTGGATATGTCCAGATGTTATTATAGATAATGATGCAATGAATATTTGTGCATAAATTTTTATCCAAAGTTATCATTTTTTTCTCTGGGTTACATTCTCCAATGGATCGTTACTAGATCTAAGATTAGGCTTTTCATGGAGACTACTAGGGTTTATCATTGACATTTCCCTCAGAAATATGTGGTTCCCATTTCACTATATCCCTAACAGCAGAGTTTCAACTTAAAGTTTTAAATTTAAGTGTTCTTAGTTTAATTGTATTATCAAAAATGCATTACCCTAAACTTAAATTTCTTTGATTAACTTCGGAAGTTAACCTATTTTTCAGATATTTATCATTCACATCTTTTCTCTTTAGCTAACTGCCTAGTCTTTTCTCATTTGTCTTTGAAAAAAAGTTATTTTTCCAATCAATCAGTCCCTTCTGCTTATTTATTAAGGACAGCCACCCTTTTGATTATTCCAGGTTTTCCCCCTAAGGTGTGTTGCTTTTAATAGTTTATCATACCAAGTTAATTTTTGTTACTATGTTAAATCTATGTTTTCCTTTGTCATCTTCCCTTCCTAGTTCATAATTCGGTTTATAAGTGCTAAGGACTGGGTGTTAGTGGATTAAAGTAAAAGACTGGATTTAGGAATGAAAGTTCTGTTGTAAAGGGCGTAGAAGAAAATCTGTTGTGCTATCGATACCTGGATTATTGTCTGGTTTACACTTAAATGAAAGTTTAGAAAGTTTATAAATGTATGGCTAATAAATAAGTATATAATAAAATCTGGTGAAAGCAACTAGATAAACAAGACTTGGATTCAGAACACCAATAATTAAGTGCTGGCTCTACCACTTATTAAGCTGGAAGACTTTGGACTTCTTAATCTCACTCAATTCTCATGATCTATAGTAACAGCACAACACTTACTGAGGGCTTACTATGCATCAAGCACGATTCTAAGAATTTTACTTCTGTAACATTCAAATATCACTCTACAATATTACAAACACCATTTTGCATAAGAGAAAACATATAACCTAGACAGGTTAAAATAACTCAAAACTCATACACAATTAGTAAATGGCAAAACCAGAATTCAAACCTAGGCATTTTGTTTGATTCCAGTGCCCCCATCCTGGCTCCAAATCGCTCTATTATTATTATATGGCCTCTTTCATCTTTAAAATGGGAATGATACTATCTATCTCACAGGTGTGGTGAGAGGATTAAATGAGGGGATATACAAGAAAGAACTTTATAAAGTATAAAGTGGCAAGTATAAGGAACCATATTATTAAGGATTTTTGTGAATAACAAAAAAATCAGATACTACGTATGACTTAAAATTGGTTACAAACAAAACAAGCAAAAAAGGAGAACCTTCTCACACTGCTGGTGGGAATGCAAACTGGTGTAGTCACTCTGGAAAACCGTATGCAGGTTCCTCAAAAAGTTAAAAATAGAACTACCCAGGAACCACACTACTAGGTATTTACCCAACGGAAACAAAAATACTGATTCGAAGGGATACAAGGACCCTGATGTTTATAGCAGCACTATCAACAACAGCCAAATTATGGAAAGAGCTCAGACATCCATTGACTGATGAATGTATAAAGAAATGTTATATATGCACAATGGAATATTACTCACCCATAAAAAAGAATGAAATCCTGCCACTTGTAACAACATGGATGGAGACTATTATGCTAAGCAAAATAAGTCAGAGAAATACAAGTACCATACGATTTCACTCATATGTGGAATTTAAGAAACAAAACAGATGGATATAGGGGATAAAAGAAAAAGGAGGGGCAAACCAGAAAACAGACTCTTAACAATAGAGAACAAATAGGGTTACTAGACAGGAGATGGGCAGGGGAGGTGCGGAGGGGCTAAATGGGTGATGGGTATTAAGGAAGGCACTTGTTGTGATGAGCACTGGGTATTGTGTGTAAGTGATGAATCACGAAATTCTACACCTGCAACTGATGTTACACTACATGTTAACTAACTGGAATTTAAATAAAAGCTTGAAAAAGAAAAAAAAAGATGGTAACAAATTCCTCAAAGCATATACTGAGAACTAAAATCCTTACATACAGTAACCTGTTAAAGGTACCATGGTGGATAGCCCTTAGGCTCTTGCTTTCTGGCTGGAATAAAAAATTCCTGCCTTAGCCTAGAAGAATACACAATTAGTTCCATAAAAATGATAGTGCAAAGCATGATCCCTAACAGGACAAATCAGTTAAATATGCCAGTTTACAAACCTCATGAAAACAAATTCAAGTGGTCTTTCTTCCTCTTAGTCTTGCCACTCCTTCATCTCTGGTCAAACGCCAAGAACTCGGTTTATACCCCTCCCTAAGATCTGTAATGCCACACCTACCTACCTACCTTCCTCTGTTTCTATCCAAATCCTCCACGCCCTCTGAGGTGCATTTAAAGCCCCAACTTCAAAGTTGTATCAATCGATTCGTGCCTATGGTCTTCTCTTCTTTACCTGACCTCTCATTACTTCTTTTATAAAACTGCTTAGTCTCCAGTTACATTTTCTTTTGTTGAGATATAATTCACATAACATAAAATTCACCATTTTAAAGTATATAATTCAGTGGTTTAAATTACACTCGCGAGGCTGTGCAATCATCACCACTAATTCCAGAACATTTTCATTGCTCTAAAAAGAAACCCTACATCCAGTGGTAGTCACTCCTAATTTCCCCACCCAGTCTCTGGCAACCACTACTATATTTACTGTCTCTATGGATTTGACTACTGTAGACATTTCTACAAATGGAATAATAGCATTTGTGATAATGTGTGTCTGGCTTCTTTCACATACAATGCAAGGTTCGTCTATGTTGTAGCATGTATTAGTGCTTCATTTATTTTTAAGGCTGGATAATAATATTCCATTGTATAGCTATACCACATTTTAGTTATTCACTTATCAGCTATGGACCTTTAGGCTATTGTGACTAATAATGTTATGAACAAGTTTTTATGTGAACATGTTTCTAATTCTCTTGAGTTTATACCTACAGTGGAATTGCTGGGTCATATGGTAACTCTATGTTTAACATTTTTGAAGAACTGCCAGATTGTTTTCCATAGTGACTATACCATTTTACATTCCCACCAGCAGACCATGAGAGTTCCAATCCCTCCACATCCTTGTCAACACTTGTTACTGTCCAGTTTTTGATTAAAGCTATCCTAGTGGGTATGAAACGGTATCACGTGGTTTTGGTCTGCCTTCCTGAATGTCTCTAGCTATACTTTATCTTATGTAATACATATTCCCCTAATTCACAGTCAGCAAACGTTTTCTGTAAAGAGCCAGATAGTAAATATTTTTTTTTTTTGGCTCTGCAGATCACACAGGGTCTAAGTCACACATTCTCCTGGGTTTTTTTTGCTTGTTTTTTTAAACAACAAAAGCAAATACCATCTTAGCTTGATTGCCATACAAAACCAGGTCTTATATTGTAGTTTGGCAACCTCTACTTTGTGTCATAATTAGTGTTACCTTCTCTTGTATCAATGTCAACTTTGTTGAAAGCAAGTTAAGAACTATTTCGTATTCCTTCATAGTGATTTGTATAGAGCTCATGAATACAAGAGCAGAAGATCTAAAATTACTTAAACTGAACTTCTTACACAAAGAATGTCCTCAATTAAAAAAAAATATATGTATCTCCCCACAGGTATTTACACAATATAAAGTACACTAGTTTTTAAAATGATTCCAGAAAGTAAAAAGTCATTTTTTCTTTTGAAATTGGTCAGCTTGACTACAAGTACCATAAGAATCAGAGAAAAAAAGTCTTTCATAACGCCCTCTGAAATCAAAATTATATTTACAGTTAATTTACTTATTAAAATAACTTTCTAGCATCAAATGTATTTTAAGGGAATACTTCCAAATCAAGTATCTCTAAATCCTACACCTACAAATAAGATTAAAATTATGGTAATATACTTCGGCAGAAGTTGATATATAGTAAAAAAAAAAAAAAAGTGAAACCATAACAAAAGGTACATATTTCTAGCAAATGTGAAAATCCAGTAATTTCAACAATTTGAATTTGATGTTCTGGAAATTATAGGTTGACTATTATAGAAGGCATTGGTTCTACAAAGAAACTCTTTGATACAGTAGAATGAAAACTAATATAAGAGACAGCAGACATAACTATTTATCTCTGGGCAAGTCGCTGAACTTCTTCGGAGCCCAGATTTCTCATCTTTACCAGTAGGAGTGATTCCATCTGTCCTACCTTTTTCACATAACTGTGAAGATCAAATGAGACAAAGTTTATAAAAGTTTTAAAAAGCACTCTACAAAATAACATTACTCATATATTGTTAGAAGAATTAAGCAAAACCAAGCTTTGATTATTAAAATAAGTACAAACAAGAGTTCTCTGGATCTTCATAGATAACAAGCAATTCTCCTAATGGTCCCAATGACATCAATGGACACTATGGTGACTCATTTTTTTAAAGACTAATAGAGGAATGGAAATAAGCACAAACTGGTCTCACATTCTGAATAGCATAAAGGTTAACCAAGTGCATAAAAGTATTCAGACCGGTTCCCCAGGTCTCAGGAATCTAACACAACATTTTGCATCTTTAGCTTATTCTAGCTAAAAGAAAAATGTACTAAATATTCCTTTAAACACTAAACAGCCTGCTAAAATTCAGTGGAAACCAAACAGTAACCTCAAAAATCAAGTCAGAATCCATAGTAAAGTTTTGATGAAGAGAAAAGAAGGGATAATAGAACAATGATAATATCTAATATTCCATGCTAAGTGGTTCATATGGACCATACCATGTGATTTTCATGGCCTAAGGTAGAGTTACCATTATATCATATTATAGCTAAAGAAAGTGAGGCTAAGAAAAGTATCTTAACCAAAGATCACACAGTAATTTGCATAGCTGGGATCAGAATTCAGGCAACATGATTCCAATGCCCACATTCTTAACCTCAACTCTATGCTGTCTTCCTAAATTGTTTACCAGATTTTATTTTCCATAGTAAAAACAAAACAAGAACAAAATTTTTAAAAAGGCAAGATTTCCAGATGTGTGTGCTTCATCTCATTTTCTTTCCATGTCCAACTACTACAAAACTGATAAAAAGTAGTCAATGGCCAGAAGACTATACAAAATAGGGTGATGAAATGAAGCGCTGAGATAACATATCTTGTATGTACTCATTCTAAGATCAGCTTCTATTTAATTTTAATTCAAAATTAAGCCTTGTTTCAGCAGGTTTCTTTGCTCACAGTGGCTAAATTCTTTTAAGAAAACCCATTCCAATGGGTCTGAAATGTGCTAGAATACCTGCCTCAGAGAAGGAGCACTTCAAATATTTGAAATACTGTTTGTTGACAGAAATGACCACCAGGAAATACTTATTATCACCCAGGTCCACCCACATTCCATCAGCATAACCAACTGATCCCACCTCCACTTTCCCTACTCCCATTTTTACTTATGTATATATACATCAATGCAAGGTCTGGTACATACTGAGTCTGCATGTTTACAGAAATCAATATATTACAACAATCTCCTTGAAAATGCAATTCTGATCAAAGCTTTAAAATACTTCCAACTCTGAAAAAATTACTTTGAGTACAACATTTCTGCCCAGAAAATTCTGACTAGAAAGAAAACTAATCCTGCTAAATATTTGCTTAATAGTAGTATCTAACTCTATTTTAAAGTTAGGGCTGAATGAATTACAGCTTTTATCTTTCTTTTATCTAAAGAATATCGTACAAGGAGAAAATAACTCCCAAATCTTGCATTTGACATCAATATGTTGAAAGACAGCGACCAGAGGTCACAAACATGGAAACATTTAAGGATATTAAGAGTTGCCAAAGAAGCAACATTTAATAAAAAAATTAAAATTACAAAAATAAAATGCAGGGTTATGAGAACAATCTTTAAATTGTCATAAAAGGAATATTTCCATGATACATGATAAAATTTCCAAACAACCACATACACAAAATACCACAAATAAATGGAAACAATAGCACAGTTAAGCAGTACCTTTGTCATGAAACACCAGAAAATATGATTATAGAGGAAATTCTATGCAGAATTCTTGACAAGTATACCAGATATTTTCACTGAAAAACAGAATTCTCAATATAGAGCAAACTAAAAGACCAATAGGTTACCTACAACATTCATACACATTCACAATGATTAGAAATTTCTCAGTATCTAGACTGATCTTAATCCTTTGGTAGATATGAAACTATAAGAACAACAGCATATATAAATTGCGAAATCTGAAAAATGCTACATACAAGTAAATTACAAAATTACCAACTCTTAACATTGTGTTTGAGTCTAATGCTTTTGGACTCACATAATTTTCAATGTTCTTCAAAAATGAATTATTATAATATTTTATTGATAAAAATTTACCAATTTAAATAACTTCATATTAGTTAAAAGATACCAATCAATAAGAACTATTAAAATTCTCTGAGTATAAAAAAAACTTAGAGGCCTAGATCTGGACTAAGCTTGTTAACTGGGAAAAAGTATTTAGAGACAAATCAAAAACCACTTGAGTACAGGAAAAACATTAAGTATTACTAAAGTCTTGAGGGTCAGGGTTCAAAGGCAGATACTACAATTAAACATATATGACTAAATTTCCTAGAGGCTAAAATCTTAACATTTAGATCTAGAGCCCTGTTTCTAACAATGCCTTTTACTGGCTAGACGTAAATAACTGATTTATTTGCCTAAATCAATCTAAGGCATACTGAGCCCAGCAAACATCAAACTTAACTCAGTATCTGGATTAATACCAGGAAAAAAAAACAGTATTACAGTGGTCCCTAATCTTACAAATATCCATTATGTTGATCTACTACAAATACATGGCAGTGATAAAAGAAAATAAGACCAGTTGACTAAATTTAGTAAGACAAAAATATTATAATGCCTTTGTGCAAAGTGTTAGTTTGATTAATTTATCAATTGTATGGCCTCTAGGTAACAACAACCATTGGAAAAAGCCAAACATTTTTCCAAAAGCCAATTCTATGTTGAGAAGTGGCTCTATTCTGAGGCATGAATTCATTTTTTATTCCTTTAGTCTGCATTTGCTGAAATGTATTTACAAATTGGGCACCAAGTTCGGGGTGCGGGGGGAGGGTGGGTGAAGGAAAGAAAAGAAAATCTGAAAGACAGACACATGCGGTCTCTCCAAATCAGAACAAAACCTCTCTAGCTCTAACTGGCAGGGCTCCCCTACTAAACAGCAGCAGTGCAGTGGATGCAAACACACTGGAGTGAAAAAGCCTGCCAAATTAATGTTATGGGAGCAAAGAGAAGGGGTAGAAAAAATCTGGTCATTTATTAAAGGTTCTGTCAAAACTAGGGTAATCAAGCATACAAAAGGAAACGGAGAAGTTTACTTTTACAAGAATATCTTGTTATCAGCACACAAAAGTGAAGCAAAAAGAACTGGGCAGTCCAAATACAATTCATGAAAAAGGCTCCTGATCATTAAGAATTATTAGTAAATGTCTAAATTAATTTCCTTTTTTTCAATATCTGGCCTGGTATAAATCGTTGTGTCTGTAATCCGAGGAAAATCCCACAGCACAGGTTTCCCACCGTCCTAAAATAAAATCTCAGACACATCAATCCCTTCATCATCTCCCAAGCTATCAGCTCCTCTCCTTCTCTCCTAAATCTAGATTCCAAGAGCGGTCATCAGTGTAGCTTAGTAGCTAAGCATAGACTTTGGAACCTAACTTCTGGGTCTGAAGTCCAGCTCTGTCACTTACTTGCTCTGTAATCATAGGCAATGTCTTAACCTCTCCGTGCCTCAGTTTCATCATTAGGATAACAGTGCCTACTTCAGAGGGTTACTCTGAGTAAATAAGTTAGTATCTCTAGAGCATATGTTATAAATGTGCCTAGCACAGAGTATGGGCTCTATATGTGTCCGCTCTTCATCATAATTATACCCTTTTGAGTTAGTCTTTGACCAGCTACCTCTATTCTGTGTATTCCTGTGTTTCCCCCCAAATCAGCCAATGTAACATCAACCATGAATGAATCTTAAAATCTTTCATTGCAGGAGACAACACCATTATGTAACTGACATCACAACACATTCCTGGTCTGAAATCTCACCTGGACCTTCAGTATTGCACATCAATCCTCTTACCAATCATTGTTATACTTCCTCCCTCATTCCCTCCCCCCCTTACTGGTATCAAGTCCAGTCAGTATCATCTTTTTTCCTCAAGTCCCACTCAGAAGATAAAGTCCCTCCTCACATTTAAAGGTCAATCCCTCTACCTGCTCTCTACTAATCCCTCTGCAATCTTCTGTCACGCAAGCTAGAAACATGCATGCCCATGTACAATCTGTTCCCCAAATATGATCGATAGCTAAGTCCTGTGGATTTTACCTCCTAAATATTTCTTAAAATTGTTTACCCTTTTCATCCCTATTACTTGTTAATCAAAGCACTCATCATCCCTTAACCAAGTATTTCCATGAGCAATCAGAGATTAAGGAGAATCAAAAAGCTGCAACATCAGAAGCTGAGGGAAGAGCAGTAATACTGACATTCTTTTTTAGCCTCCACCCACCCTTACACCCCTTGAATCCATCCTCCAGTGCAAGCCAGAACGATTTATTTAAAATGCAACTCTACTGTGGTTCCCCTGCCTAAAATCCTTTAACAGTATATACCACCCTCTCCCTATGAATTCTTAACCATTCAGGTTAAGAGACTAGCCCTTCTTCCCACCAACCATGGATGTACTTCAAAAGATAGGAGAAAAAAAACCTTTTTTTTCCTAAGACTAAATATAATTTTCTGAAGAATAGAAGAGGATCCAAAATTTGGTCCAAAAATTTCAATTCTCATGGAGTCTACGACTCCAAAAAGGTCCACTCTTCTAGAGGACTTAGGACCAAGCTCATTAACAGGGCCTGTAAAGTTCTCCATGATCTGGCCCTGGTCCATGTCAGCTTCACCAGCTGTCCCTCTATGTGGGCAGATATCAAGAATTGGTGAAGTAGACATCTGTTATTTTTGCATGTCTAGTATCCCTTCCTCCTTCTTTTGGTAACAGCATCCTGACTCTCTGTTGGGAAATAACCCATCTCCCTCACTGCAGTTTTGGTGGAACTGTCAATCAAGATGCCCCACCCTCCAGTGGGCAAAGGAGATCTCTTACCCAAACTCAAGGTAGGCCATTCAGGCAGATTTTCCTAAGAAGCTGAATCTTGAGGAGAGTGATGTAAAGGCGGGAAATGGTTAAAGTAGATTCATTCTGACTGTGCTACGCTAAAGACGCTGTTTATTCCTGCTACCTAGGTCTCAAGCCCTGCACACTGACTGCCCTGGTGCTTCTTGAGGCTTCCTGAAGCCTGCATGCTTATTTTTTTCTTACATTCTATTATTCAACATCCTTCAAATACACGTCTTTTTCTGCTTAAATTAACCATTTTAGCCATTTGTTCATCCTTTCACTGGAAAAATATTTATTGAATTATGTGATGGTTAGTTGTAGGTGTCACTTGGCTAGGATACAGTAGTATCCAGTTACACAAACAAACACAGAATCTAGGTGTTGCTGTGAAGGTATTATGTAAATGTGGTTAACATCTACCATCAATTGACGTTAAGTGAAGGAGATTATCAATAATGTAGGGAAGGCTCCATCCAATCAGTAGAAAGCCTTTAAGGGTAAAACTGAGGTTCCATGAAAAAGAAATTCTATCATGTGGCTGCCAGAGAGTTTCCAGCTGCCTTACCCTATAAATTTTGGACTTGTTAGGCCCCACAACAACATAAGCCAATTTCTTGAAATATATCTCCCACTGCACACACACACACACACACACACACACACACAATTTATGCATACGTATGCATAAATAATTGTGTGTGTGTGTGTGTGTGTGTGTTTGTATCCTACTGGCCTGTTCTTTGGAGACCCCTAATACACACACCTACTGGTGCTAAGAACAAGACAAAGTCTGTTCCTGTTGCTTGCAACCAAAGAACCCTAAGTACTGTTATATACATGACTGAGGACAGAGTTCACAAAGAGCTCCCTGTTTTATCCATGTGCTAATCGTTTAAGCTATGAGTACAATTTTTAAATTCTAAACCTAATGGCAACAAAAATAATTTTCTAGATTCCTCCAAAGTACAGGGAATTAAAGAATGAAGGCATACTTAAGAAAGAAAGAGTGTCTAAAATAGGCAGAATGGGTGGGTTCCTTTACTCTAGTTCAGGAATCAGTATACTCTGACCTGTAGGCCAAATAGGGCTCACTGCCTATTTTTGTGTGGCCTATAAACTAAGAATGGTTTTTACAGTCTTAAACGTCTTTCTTTTAAATCAAAAGAAAATTAGTATTTCATGACATGTGAAAATTGTATGAAATGTAAACTTCAATGTCCATAAATAAAGTGGACACAGTCATGCTCATTTGTTTACATATAGTCTATGGCTGCTTTTGCCCTACTGTATGTATTGCAACAGAGACCGTATGTCCCTAAAAACCTAAAATATTTCTTATCTGGCCCTTAACAGAAAAAAGTTTGCTGACCCCTGCTCCAGTAAAGAAATTCAAAAAAAGTATGAATTTTGGCAAATGGGCAAGAAAAGGGTAAAACTGTTAGAAAAGAAGATACAAGAAAAAGAATATATTAATTGTACTACTATGTATTGAGTATTTACCATATACAAAACACTGGGTTTGTTTTGTTATGTTTGAGAGAGAGCATGTGTGTGCAAGTTGGGGAGAGGAGCACAGGGAAAGAGGAGAGGCGGGGGGGGGGGGGGAGGGGGAGGGAGACAGAGAGAGAGAGAGAGAGAGAGAGAGAGAGAGAGAGAGAGAGAGAGAATCTTAAGCAGGCTCCATGCTCTGCACAGAGTCAGATGCAGGGCTTGATCCCATGACCCTAGGATCATGATCTGAGCCAAGATCAAGAGTCGGATGCTCGACCAACTAGGCCACCCAGGTGCTCCTACAAAATACTGTTTTGAGCACTTTACATATTAATATTTCTAATCTTCACAACATTCCTATGAGGTAGAGACTATTATCCCCATTTTATAGATGAGTCAGAGGCTAAAACAAACTTGCCCAAGCTCAACAGATATAAATTACAGAACTGGGATTGCAACCCAGACAGTGTGGCTCTAGCATCTGTGAGGTTAACCAACACCACCATACTGCTTTACCACTGACCTTCTTGTCTATCTCATCTGCACTGCATTAATTTAATGAGTTGATTTTCCTTAGAACTGAAATATTACAAACTCTGTAGATGAATCAATACTAGAATAAATGAAGAAGTTTGTGGCAGTACATTCCTTTGAGAACATGAGGGATTTCCAAGACCTATGCCTATCACCCTTCTTAAAGATAGGAAAGTGAGGAAGACACCCGTTGGACTCAATCATCACTTTCCCCATCCCATGCTTGAACTCAAAAGTTTAGGCAGGCTTCCATACTCAGGCTAAGATAAAGCACATTCTCTTCTCACATATCTTGCCTCATCACGACCAATTAATTAAGAATCTCTGGATGGTGGAGCTGCCTGGGTGGCTTAGTAGGTAAAGCGTCCAACTCTTGATTTCAGCTCAGGTCATGATCTCACGATTTGGGAGATCAAGCCCCACGGTGGGCTCTGCACTAACAGTGCAGCACCTGCCTGGATTCTTGCTCTCTCCTCTTTCTCTCTGCCCCTTCCCCACTGGGGAGCACTTGTGCACACACACTCTTTCTCTCAAAATAAATAAATAAACTTAAAAAAATAATAAATAAAAGAATTTCTGGATGGTGGAGCCAGGATGTGGTTATTTCTCAAAGCTCCTCAGTTAATTCTAACGTATGGCCAAGACAGAATGGAGACCCACACATCAGTATACTTCTCTCCTTTCAAGGAGAAGAGCAGTGATGAAAAAGAATCCAGGTAAGGGGAAGGGCAAGGCTAGAGATGGGAACTTGACAAAACCTGTCTTTGAAGAACGGAATTTTTATTTAGTGCTACAGTATGCTAGTAAAGAACATTTCTAGTCTTCTTGCCTCACCATCTGAAAACTTTATTAAAAAAAAAAAGCAGGTATGAAAACAAAAATATTTGTATATATGCATATACATATGTTTACACAAAAAAAATTTCAGTAAGGGTACACAGCAAACTGTTAACTATTATTTTTTGCCTTATCTGTACTTTTTTCTTGATCTGTACTTTATATGTTACCTGTTATTTCTTCTCATAATGCATGACTTGTTTAGTTCAAAATAATGAGCTTTTTAAAAACAGTGTGACTAAAAAGATCTTCAAAGATTACTTTAATTATACTTTGAATAGAAAAATAATTATATAAAAAACTAGTAAAAATTACTTGGTGCTTTTTACTGAAAAGCAGTTTACTTTTCGTCAGGGCACAAAACATAAAATCTCCCTACTTCTCTGTGCAGTGGAGATCTATATTCTAACAAACGTATTAATGAATCTTTCCCACCAAATGGCTATTACTAATTAAAGTCTTACTAATACTAATTTATAACAATACTGAGTGTGAGAAGAAAATATTTTAGATAAGAATAAAACGGAAATATTTTGAAGTTTTACTAACACAAATGTCTATCACACAGGCTAATTTTTACAATATTTATAGTAGTCTCAATTTAGTTAAAATAGCCTCCTTATATGGATTACACATTTAAATGAATTTTAAGTTTTTCATATGGCTTCCAGCTTCAGAAAACAAAGAAGTAGGCAATGGGGGTGGTAAAGCAGTACCCAAGCAATCACAGGGCTTGGCCAAAGGTCTAAAGCCATAATGAGTTAATGCTCAAACGTGTTGTCATTTGTTTGTTGTTGTGATACTTCGGTAAAGGACCCAGCTTCGTGTATATTCATAAAGCATAGAATAGAACAGAATCACCAAAGAATAGAATCTCCAACCTGGTTAAATGGTAAGCCTCAAGAGACAAAATCATATCAGCAATGCTGATTTTTTAAAACATAGCAGGCAAAAAGAAAGACCATCACCATGAGGGAAAACAGATGGGTTTTTCAATCCGCTGGAGAAAAGAACCGTGACCCAAAGCAAGGTAAACCTCTGCAATGGGCCGGGGCTAGCTGTAGACAAGTCAACGTGGAGAGGCTACTCATAGAAAATAGCCCTGTCTGAACTGCCTAGGTAGAGTTAGCATTTATTATATTTATTATGATTAGCCTTCATCCTAGTGGCGAGTGTAGTACCCACAGGAGGGATTTTTCATTACAAAGGTAAACTAACTCTCTCAGAACACTAAGAGCATTTGGAAGTCTCACTCAAGAGTGTGTCTTAAAAAAGAAAATTAGCTCATATAATTATAGTAGGGTCAGGACCAACATTTAAAGATTTTAGTGATTGTGTCAGCAGTTCAATTTAAATTTAAAGGTGAAAGTACCTGAGAAAAATTAGCCCTTTTTGTAAAAAAACAAAAAAACATTTCTACTTTGAAAACCAAAGCATAATTTTTTTGCAATGTTAAACGGCTTCTCATAAAGAAACCTACCTGAATCCAGCAAAAACACTAATTAAGATTAAGATTCTATAAAAATCAGGTGTTGGTTCACAAGTGTTACCTAATATAATAACTATTCTGATATATTTTTAACTTTATGAGACTCCAACCCTCAGAAAAAATGTATGAATAACTCTAAAGATGATATATAATGGAACTCTATAAAAATAAGCAGGAATAGCATAGTGAGAGATATCTAAAATACGTACCAGAAATGTAAAAAGAGAAAGAGAATGTATCTCCTATATATAACTATATACCTAGTTACCAAGTTTAAAAGGAAGGAAAGTTGGATTGCAAACAAGAACATGCCCGAGATACTTCAATCAATAAACCAAAGATTAAAAGGCATATTTGACAGAAATGTTCCAAATATTCCAGAAAGCTCACAGCTCAACAACTTTTTTTCTTTACTTTGCAATTCAGAGGCGCTTTTAGAGTTCTAAATCACTGCTAGGCACCTAAAAGTTCTCAAGCCTAAAACTGTAAATCTTCAGAAATCTATAATTTTCTAGTCTAGTTAAAATACATATGCTTGGCTTTTAAAAAACAATAAAACAAAAAAGCTAGCCAAACTGTAACTTATAATCTGAAAAATATACAGACACATTTGCCTACTTAATGGAACATTTTACATTTCCAGGTATAAAAGCACAACACTACAAAGTTACAGTAACTAAAATCTAGTAGCAACATCAGAGTAGGCAAATAAAGCAAGCCTAAAAACTAAAAAAAGAAAAAAGAAACTCAAGCATGTATTTTATTTCCAATTCTTAAATGATCCAGCAATTCTAACACAAATGGGAATTTTTGATACAGAAAAACACAAGCAAACAAAGGTGTATGCAAACAACAAAAACAAAAAACCAGGAAACAAAAGGTTTTCAATAGAAGAATGGATAAATTACTACACATCATTAATGGTGGTTGTCCTTGGGGAAAGGGATTTTCACCCTCTAAACTATACCTACGAAAATATTTAAATGTACAGAATAAAATAATTCTACTTCTCGGAATTTATCCTAAGGAAACAATTAAGACTGCATGGAACAATTCAACTGCAATGATTGATATTCAGACCAGTTCTTACAATAAAAAAACTGAAAAGTATATGAAATCATTTAAATGATGGCAAATTCATATAACAGAATACTATGCCCTGATATTATTCTTAGATATTATTAAAATATACTCATTTTTCACAAAAATTCACAATATATTTTTATTTTTTTCACATTTGTTTATTTTTGAAAGAGAGACAGAGCATGAGCAGGGGAGGGGAAGAGAGGGAGAGTCACAGAATCTGAAGCAGACTCTAGGCTCTGAGCTGTTGGCACAGAGCCCAACGCAGGGCTCGAACTCACAAACCACAATATCATGACCTGAGCCAAAGTCGGACGCTTAACCGACTGAGCCAACCAGGCACCCCCACAATATATTTTTAAAAGGAAAATGAAACATTATGCTTCTGATCTCCTTTAAGTTTATTTATTCATTCTGAGAGAGACACAGACAGAGAGCCCGCAGGGGGAGAGAGAATCCCAAGCAGGCTCGGCACTGTTAGCCCAGAGCCCGATGTGGGCCTCAAACCCACGAACCCTGAGATTATGGCCTGAGCCAAAACCAAGAGTCGGACACTTAGCTGACTCAGACACCCGGGCACCCATGATCTCATTTTTTAAAAGAAAAAAATACATATGCATTAAAAACCACTGGGAAAGATATATACCAAAATACTAATAGGCTGAGAAGTAAAATTAAGGGTTATTTTTTTTTTTTTAGCTTATTTCATGCACTCTCAAAAGGGACATTATCGCCCCCAAGGGGATGAAAATTGGCTACTGAGGGCAAAAGAAAAAAAAGGAAAGAAAATGAACATTCTTTGCTTATAAAAAACAAATTAATATATAATACATAAACAGAGCGGTATTAAAATTTTATGAGGGGGTACAATTAGAAAAATAATATCTAAAAACACTGGGGCAGGATGAGCGATAATGATAAAAAGGTTGAGAAACACTGCCTCATTGGTACTCTCAATTTTTCTACAATGAACTCGATTATTACTTGCGCTTGAATGGTAATATATGTACAGTTAACTAATTAAAAAGAGAGATACGATGAAAGTTAAGAAAGCATTAATTTTCATTATTGAATATAAAATTTATTCCTATACTGTCTTTAAAATAGAATACAGAGTTTTTAAAATATAATACTAAAATGAAAATATAAAGAAATTGATAAAGTACTGCATCAGAACACCTGGATTCACCTGAAGAAGTAAACTACAGATTCCTTGGCCTTACTGCAGACCAATCAAGATTTCTATGAATGGGGCGAGTGGCTTTTATTAAATGAGGCATATTTATATCATCATCCCACTCCATGGAAATATGAAATGCAGACAGATTTTAATTTAAGACTAAGAGATTTTTAAATTATGTACTAAAGTGATAAAATTAAACTAAGAGCCTAGAAATGTAGGAATCCCTGCTAAACTCCTCCCTTTCCTTTAAGGAACTTGATTCAAATTTCTTCATGAACTCTCAAACACACCCTATTATTCACTATCTCTACTGCGTACAAGGCACTGTGAAGAATATAAAATAAAAAAGGAATATTGATAAATTTTGCCCCTAATTTAGGGGCAAATAAACTCACTTAGGCCAACATAACCATTGGCTTTCTCAAGGCGCCATTAGTCACAAAGAAACACAGGTTTTCTTTGCTCTTATGATGCAAATTAAACAAGGAACAAAAGTCACTGTTGGATAATAATAACTAAGATGCAGTCAGTCACACTCAGTTCTCTAGTTAGTATACTTAACTTGGCACATCGGCCTTGAAATACGCAGGATTCCAAATTCTGCCTACACCAAATTCAAAATCTCCCTTGTTAAATCCTCCAGGTTTAAAATGTTAAACCACAATGCCAAGATTTATTGCATACATAAAAAATGAAACTACCTTGGTGCATAGCTAAGAGTCCTATTTAACTGACTGAGAATATACCTGGATTAGTCAAAGTAGTGGATACAAAGTGTAAGATATCGCTCCAGTCCCTAGCAATCTTCTCCAATTTCTTATAGCCACCAAAGCCAACTTTCGGTGGTGGTAATACAAACAGTGTCAGCAATAATATTTAAGTGCTTTTTGTATGCCACACACACTTATTTAGTCTTCAGACATGTCTAAGAAATAGGTATTGTTCTTTTTCCATTTTACAGATAAAAAAACAACAACAAGAAATAAGGAGGTGAAGTTGCGGCTGGTAGATGGCGATCTGTGATCTGCAAACCTTCACTGAGTGTTTTGCCTGCTGACCACAAATATGTTACTACCAAATGACCAAATATTCAAAGTGAGATTTGGTGTATCATCTCTCTATATAAATAAATTTAAAACTTGTAATTAAATAATTATCCATAAAACATCATATAAATGTATGTGACTGAGGCAAACCTGAGTGAGAAGAATTGAACAAAAATTGTCCAAGTTGTCATATCAATAGTACAATACTCTTCCCATTTCTCTTGCTCCTTAAACCCCATAAAAGGCAACTTAATTTTGCTTGGTTTTAAAGTACAAATTTTAGGGGTGCGTGGGTGGCTCAGCTGGCTGAGTGTCCGACTTCAGCTCAGGTCATGATCTCATGGTTTGAAAGTTTGAGCCCTGCATCAGGCTCTGCGCTGACAGCGCAGAGCCTGGAGCCTGCTTCAGATTGTGTCACCCTCTCTCTCTGCCCCTCCCGTTTGCGCTCTTTCTCTCTCTCAAAAATAAACATTTAAACTTTTTAAAAAAAATAATGAAATACAGATTTTATCATTACAGCCTTTAACTCATTTTATCCCATAAGAATCTTCATCTTTAAAAGTTTTACTAAATTTCATTTCCTATTCTATAATGAATTCATTTTAGAACTTTCATTTTCCTTTCTCTTAATTTTTGTTAATGTTTACTTATTTTTGAGAAAGAGCGGGAGGGGCAGAGAGAGAAGGAGACAGAGGCTATGAAGCGGCTCTGCACCAGGAGTGGAGAGCCCGATGTGGGGCTTGAACTCATGAACCGTGAGATCATGACCTGAGCCGAAGTCAGATGCTTAACCAACTGAGCCACCCAGGTGCCCCTATTACTTTCATTTTCTTATTATAAAATATATGATGTATAAAAATTCAGAAAA
This sequence comes from Acinonyx jubatus, assembly GCF_027475565.1. Classification (NCBI taxonomy): domain Eukaryota; kingdom Metazoa; phylum Chordata; class Mammalia; order Carnivora; family Felidae; genus Acinonyx; species Acinonyx jubatus. Next base: position 93,770,059 of record NC_069381.1, on the reverse strand, counting down.
TAAAAGGTATAAAGAAAAAAATAAAACCACCTATAATCCCAACTTCAAGATAACTTTAGTCCTTTTGGTATTTCCTTTACACTCATATATGAATAGGTATTTTGTAAAATTTAGAACTGAAATTATACTATATAAACACTGGTAGTCTGTTTATTTCTCTCCTAACAACAGAGAATTTTTTAAAAATCGTGCAAATACAATTCTGATTGATTTTCTACAAAACACTTCGGCTTATTGGACTTTTTACATAAAGTGTTCTCTCTCTTGCAAGTATTTGAATGTTTTTAAAAACTCGTTGTTAAATTTTACTGATTAAATAAGCATTTTCTTTGGACTACTAAAAAACGGCACACATCCATCTTTGGCACATCAATATATCGAAGACATGGTTATGGAAGTGTTATGGCTGCAGAAGATCAAAACCGCGACAATTCACTCTAGACACAAGCTCAGCCCAGTACACTGGAACCCAAGCAAAGCCAGCTGAGAGCACCACAAAGCGAGGATTCTTTATATCCAGTGTTGAAGGCCTAGTGCTTACATACACATGCAAGCAGATGGTACTGAGTGGTGACACAATCTCAAGCTCGTCCCATTGATGACAGTAGTCCAAGTCTAAGACAAAATGGGAATAACAGAATGACTACATCATCTAAACCACTCTACTCACGGTTTCAACTGCAGATTTTGGTTGGTTCTTGAATTATAATACTGTCCTATTACAATGTGAAAACTATGACACTGGAGTACTATGAGAAGTCACTGAATATTTATTTAAAGTTCAAAGGAATGTTTTACAATGAAGTTTGTCCTAAGTGTGAAACTATTCAAAAGACACAAAAACTTTTTAAAGAGTATACTATTCAACCAATTTGAGTTACTCAAATTCCAGACTTACCATTTGGATGTAAAAGAAACACCATCCAAGTAACCTACTACCTGAAAATCTAAACAAACAAAGGTGAGTCTGAGACATAAGATTCACCATCTAAACTCACTTGCCCGTGGTTTTTCTTAAATAAATCTGATATTCTCAAATAATTAAATTAATCAAAGTCACCCGCAATTTTTAGATATACACATCTACAGGGCAAACTGACACTTCTACTTTATATGCAAAACAATGTCCGGAAGCATGAAAATTTCATACCAGGGGTTATGTATGTCATTACTAAACTGATTCTACGATTAGAATGGAAGAGTGGAATGTACAGAAAGCAGTCTAAAAGTTGTCATGCAGAAATATAGCAAAAAACCCAAAATAACAAGAACACTTCAAGGATACCAAGAACCAAAATGTCATATAAAGTTGTATTTTTTACAGACCAGTCATCTTACAACCTTAGTCTCGGACAACTGGAAACAAATTTTAAAATACGTTCCTGCTTCACAAAAACAACCCTGTTCATTCTATCTACATTTATTGTACTGTACTTCCAACTCAAATCAACATGACAGATCCCACACTCCATGAAATAATGTTACTGCCACACGTGGTAAGGTTCATCATATCCTCTCTGAAGGTCCCTACAGGCCACCATCTCTAAACTAAGTGTTCTTTTTACTCATTCAACATTAATTTATGTCCTTACAGCTCACATTTCATCAATTTTGGTTCTGTTTCGGGGAAAATAAATTTCTTTTCTAATCATAGCAACTTCCATGTGATATTTATTCTCCTATGGTTAATCCTGCATCACAATCCATTCTCTTTTGTAATCTTCATCTAAAATAGTTTCACTCCCTAGATGACCTGCATCTGTTTTCATCTCTTAGGCATCCATTCCTATTAGGTATTCATTTGAAAAAACTCTAAGCTTAAATTTATTAAGACATTAATTCATTTAAAGGATTAGAAGCTTTATGAATACACAGTTTAGAGATCTCATACTATCGTTCTGCCTAACATCAGTTGGAATAATGGAATATAGTTTTCAGAAAACTATAGTAAATTTTTAAAGTTAAAAAAAAATAAGAGACATAGAACCAAAAGATGGTATCTTGAATATGAATACAAAAGATGATATCCTGAATGTTTTAAAAACTAAAAACATTATAGACTACTCAGTTAAAATCAAAGTGGAAATTATACTTTCCCAAGTTTTTAGTCTTTATTTCCCTCCTCAGGATTTTTACTGTGTGATTTATTTTAAGTAACTTAAACTTCGGGGGGGGGGGGGTGAGGGGAGATTTACAGAGGAAAAAAGGTGAAACCAATTATTTCTGAGGAATTTTCTAGACTCATTTGGAAGAAAAATGATGTTACACTAAAGAAAGGATTATAAGAATATAGGGATTCACCTACTTGTTCATTTATTCATGTTTGGATATAAGTAAACTATAAATATTTATTGATCACTTGTGTGCTTTGTAACTGTGGTAGTCTCTTCTGGAAGTTTGCTGTCAGTATGATCCTTTATAATTAGAGTTTGTTAATTGTCATAAGTTATATAATTACTTTGAGTTTTATCATCTGTAAAAAGTGAACAATATTTCGCAGATTTGCTGTGCAGATTACGTGAGATACAGTAATTTTACCTTCAAAAAAACATTACTTCCCTTCTCCCTGTAGATCCCTCTAGAGATTAGGACACTGATCAGTGGTTCTCAACCTTACTCTGAAAAATCTCTTCTTTTGTCCACAGATTCCACATCTTTAGATTTTTGGTAGATTTTTGTCTACCAACTGCACTGACATTTAATTAACCAGATAGGTAACAGCTAATCAGAAGTCTCAAACTGCCAAAAGCATAAATACTAATGAAACTCAATGTTAGGTTCTTGAGGTGCAAGCGTGTTTTATTTCATTAACGGCTTACAAATCACAATATATAATAATGATTTGTGATAATCAGTCACAAAGATTTGAGTCAATACAGTTATTGGTCAAAGCAAAGATATACAATATTTCACCTATTTAAATCTATTGAGAAAACATACATAATTTTTATAAGGCTTTTTACAATATGGGAATAATCTGTTCCTTTCTCTGCAGACCCCTAGGAAAAACGTAATTTATTTACCAAGTTAGTGATTTTCTATGTCTAAAGAAACTACTGGTTACCCTACAGATTTGTTTTAGGCCAGTATCATTAGTAACACCACCTTCAAATTCAAAAGTTACATATATTTATCCATAAAGGTAAGTAGGTAGTGATACCCTGTGTCTTCCCTGGTATTTATAAGAACAAAATCCAAACCCTTCACCAAAGCCTGACGTGGTTTGATTCTTGCCAACCCCATCCCATCCACCAGTCTCTTCTCAGCCTATCACTATGGACTTCTTAAACGTGACCTACTGGTTCCCACTTCAGGGCTTTTGTACCACGGGGGCCCTCTGCCTACTTCACTCTTCTTACAAATCATCACATCTAGCTTTTATTCATTCAGGCCTCAGATTAAATGTTACCATCTCAGAGCTTTCCCTGCTATCACTATCACTCTAAACCCTCCTATCACTCTACTATTTCACCCTGTTACAGCTTCCTCGTGGCATTTGTGACCCCTGAAATTACCCTGTTCCCTTATTTGCTTGTTATTTCTCTCTACCACCACCAAACCCCACCAATATCAAGAGTTCCATGAGAACATGTTTTATTCACTGCTCTATCTCTAGCTCCTAGAATATTACAAGGCACCCAATAATCATGCAGTTACTATTTGCTGGATCACTGGGCCAAGCTGTTTAAGACTATTCTGGAGAAAGACTGATTTCTTAGTAAAGAACTTACATTTAGCATTCAAAATTACTGATTCAAAAGAAATTAGAAAAAAAATGTTTTTGACTACAGAGAATAAGAAAAATGTATACAACATTCTATTCAACAAGTGAGCTTTCTTTTATGTCTATCCTTTCAGACAAAATATTTCACACACTTTGTTTGTCACCTCATGTAAAAAGTAAATGAATTTTGGGTGCCTGGGTGGCTCAGTCCGTTAAGTGTGCGACTCTTGATTTCAACTCAGGTCATGATCTCACGGTCTGTGACCTCAAGCCCTGCATCAGGCTCTGCACTGACAGCACAGAGCCTGCTTAGGATTCTCTGTCTCCCTCTCTCTGCCCCACCCCCCAAATAAATAAACTTTAAATAAAGTAAATGATTTTTTTAATTTCAGTTTTATTGAAGTATAACTGACATAAAATTGTGAATTTTCTTATAAAAAAGTATGCCATTAGCTGCTAGCCACTCAACCTAATAACTTATTTTTCCTGCCAAGATGCCTGCAGGAAAGCTTCTAAGAATATAAAACATACAGACTGAGAAGGCCACAGTTGCCCTAACAGCAACAGTGCTGGAATGGCCCAAAACAGGGAAGATCCTGCTCTCAGCTATGGCTGGGAAGGAGAGAGGGGTAAGAGTGATCAGACCTAGGAGAATGAGTATAGTTCTGATTTCTGTTGAAAGATCTTGAAACCAATTCAAAAGAGACTCAACTGGAATCTTGTAACTGTTTTGAATACCTGAGGTCTCTTTGGCAAATGAAATCCCATTTGATTGACAATACATGGGCTTTTGCAGTTACACATAAGAAAAACACAGTATTTGTAGTAAATAACACACACAATCTCTAATACTATGTGCTCCATTTGCTTACTAATTTAAAAATATTTTTAAAAATACTTTTAAAAGGAAGAGCTTTAAATACAAATAACTAATGAAGAATTTATTTCAGAGTTTAGAAAATATTTGAAAACTAAAAGAAACATTGAGAAAGGTGTAACAATTCAGTGGTTTAGAAAATGTAAATACCTTAAAAGTTATCACAAGCCTCTATTTATTTTTTAAAAACTGGGGGTTGCTTCTTTTCTCAACTGGCGGTATTAAAAGAAGACAGGGAGCAGATAATCCACAGCCCATGTGAGTTTACTTACCAGTCACAAAGAAACATTAATATCAGTCTGTAGGCAAACTTTCTTGCTTATTATTCAGCCAAGTGGAAAGTACAATTTAGCACAGAACTAGAGCCAGGTACCACAATGACTAAGAATGACATTTGCAAATATTTTTTTAATTGAGAAATTAAGTAGGGAAGGACAGAATATTAAAAGTATTATTCTCTCTGAAGATTCTATACTCAATTTCCTATTTTTCATTGCTCCGTATTTCACTGCCCACAGCATTCTAAGTGTTTAACGAGAAGTCTGCATTTCACTTTTCTTCACTTCTGCTCACACAACTGATGCCTCTAAAGTCCAGTTGCATTGACAAATGCTGAAAGACCACATTCCGAATTTAACCTTACAATGAAGTATTTTAAGATAATACCTCCAGAAATATAATGTCTAAAAGTGAGGGGTCCTTTTTAACTAAGAACTCCAAATGCTAAATAAATAACATTTCTGCAGACTATCCATTGGTCGAAGAAAGCTTAAACATATGCTTTTCACACATGAAATAATAGGAATCTTTTACCCTTCAGTTAAAAAAAAAAGTAGTTGGGGCGCCTGGGTGGCTCAGACGGTTAAGCGTCCCACTTTGGCTCAGGTCATGATCTCATAGTCTGTGAGTTCGAGCCCTGCGTCAGGCTCTGTGCTGACAGCTCAGAGCCTGGAGCCTGCTTCGGATTCTGTGTCTCCCTCTCTCTCTTCCCCTCCCATGCTCATGCTCTGTCTCTGTCTCAAAAACAAATAAAAACATTAAAAAAAAAAAAAAAAAGTAGCAACAACCAAAGCATACATAGTGAGTCCTATGTTCTCTCGGGGTTCCTAATTCTTCATCGTCTATCCATTAGTCTCAGACTGTTCCTTTTGAATTTCATCTCCAAACTGGGTGCACTTGAAGACCCAGAGACTTTCACAACAATGACTCCTAGCAACTCTCCTCAAATCCTTCCCTCTTGCTTTCCGTTAAACCCTCAGATATGCCTTACCTGTATTAAGCCAGCCTCCTTGCCTTCAGTCCCTTTCTTCCTCAATTTATTCTGTACTCTGTAGCTAGATTCATCTTCCAAAAGATAAATGTGCTGACTGGGTCACTTTCCTCATATCAAAACATCTTATGCTCCTGAATAAAGTCTATACTTCTCAACCTAGCATTCAATGACTTCCAAAGTCTAGCCCAATAAATCTCTCTAGAGCCTTATCGCCATATTTTCTAATTACACAAGCTTAGGCTTCTGTCAAATCAAACCCCTGTCCTCCAACTTGTCCTGAACTTTCTATCTTGGCTCATGCCATTCCTACCATAAAGAATGTCTACCACTCCCCTCCAGCTGCCACTGCTCATGACCTTCTTGCGTCTCTGCATTTATTCATGTAAACAAGGACACACAGATGATATCTCCTGCCCTACCCGCCCCCCCAATCGGGCAAAAAAAAATTAACAACAGCTAGCTTTTATTAAATGCTTGCTTTGTGCCAAGCAGTTTTACATATTATTTCTAACGCTCTCAATAAACTTAAGAAGTAGGCATTATTATTCTGCTTGTAAAGACGAGAAAGCCAACGTTCAGAAACACCAAATCATATATTTAGGAAGTTATCTCAAATTAAATTTGAGTTAACTCAGTAAGTTGCCTCAAATCATATACTTAGTAAGTGGCAAAGCAAGGATTTGAACCCAGGTTGCCTAAGTCCAGAGCCATTGCTCTAAACACTAAGTTGCATTGCCTTTTTTTTTTTGTCTGAACCATGTGACTATCTGAAATGATTTAATTTTACATGACATTTCCACTTACTGCTTCTTATACAATAAGCTTTGTCATGTTTGTCAGTTTAGCAAAGGGAGAACATGAAAATGCTACTTCTTTCCAATAAAAGAACAATGCTCAAATTGCAACTTCAAGGAATATCTTTTCTTGTCACAAAGATTACTTTCACCTAAAATATTTTCAAAGAAATTCATTCCAGGCAACTTTTTCAAAGATGATTGCAAATTACTATTCATACACTGTGATGGTTTTACAGATTATTAATAATAAGAGGATTTTGCGATTACCACCCAAGAATTGTAACAGATATCTATCAAATTGGCAAAGATTGTAAAAACTGACCTACTCAATGCCATTGAAGGTGCAGTGAGACACACACTCTTATACACAGGGTAACCACCCTCTGATCCAGTTATCCCACTTCTGGGAATCTATCCTAAAGGAAGAAAAAAAAAAAAAAACAGAGATGCAATCAAAGATAAATGTACAAAAATGTTTGCCCCAGTGTTATTTAAAATAGTAATATTATAAAGAATCAACCGAGAAGTCCCACACTAGGAGACCAATATCCTGTTCAGAGAAAAACGTAGGAACAAAACAATGTATATAAAGTATAATTCCATGTTTTAAAAAATTAAAAAATGTGTACATGCAACGAAAGAACTAGAAAAATGTACATTAAAATGTTAGCAGTAATTATTTCTAGGTGATGGGTTATAAATGATTTTCCATTTCTTTACAATTATGTTCTTTTCAAAATTTGCCACGGTGGAACATGAATTACTGCAAACAGGAAAAAAAAAACGTTTAAGTGGCTATAATTACTGAAAATGATCCTGAACCTAACAAGGGCATATTACTTGGAAAAGAAATACTGCCTAGTGAGAAAAAAAAAAAAAAAAGTCAAACTGGTTTTGTTTCCAGCTTCTGTTATACTCACACTTACTTTTAAACTGTGTAAAGAATGTCATCCAAAATTCAGTAGTATTCACACAATTGCACTAGGCTCACTATCTAAAAGTCAGCCAATGCTTCAACAGAAAACACCACAGTTAAATGAACTGTTTTATTGTATGTCTACTGAGAATAATAAATGTCCAATTAATCCTAACTCAAAACATGCAAAATGGAAAAACCAGAAAAACTATTCTGGTTTTGCAAATTAACTATGTATACTGTTGTTCCCTTATAAGCACATCACAATTAAGTCTGGAGGGGGGAGGAACTTGAAAATAAAGCTGGCAAACTACCAGCATTCACTAAAAATGCACAGCGATGCATTTTATCTACATGAACATTTCTGTTCTAGGGCATAGTTAACTTTAGTGGCAAAAGATGATTTTTATCGGTGTAGAAAAAAGATTAAGCTGTTCTATAAAAAAACAGAACAACAATAAATAAATAAACATTCTTGCATTAAACACAGAATTAAAACTGCCAACTGAACTGGGGGCAGGGAGGGGGACTTCGCTACAGTTTGGCATATATGCGGAGAGCGATTTGCCGCCCCCCCCCCCCCAAAAAAAGGTCTTGGAGTAAAGTAAAATAGACAGTAAGGAAACAATTCTTATTTTACTTTACTGTATTTTAAACTGGGAAACTGGTTTTCTTGTAATAGTAAGCTGTCAGAAAATAACACCACGGGTGCGGGGGAATAATACCACAGAAATAGGTGTTGAGCTACTAAGAAAATTTTGAAAATATCACACTGATTTTACTTAGAAAAAGAGTATCATTCTATTTCCACTCTACCGTGAAAATACAACATTTATTTATAAAACATGTGTCAGGTCCTGGCAAACAAATTATTAGACTATAAATTCCTTATAGTAGAAACTACAGCGTCACATCTCAGTTTCCATCAAAGAACTTAATATTGGGTCATGCAAACATCTGTTCAATGACTGAATCTGAAATCTATTAATAAAATCATGCAAAATTTTTACATGCATTCAATGGAATGGAAAAGGTAGATCAAAGGACATCAATGATTTGGGCTAGACACTAAAACTACATAAAATCCAAAGATTAGTGTTAAATTTCAACTGCTAAAATAATTAAGCTATGGTTGCTTGCTTAATGTTCTATAATACAGCCAACCTGTCTAGAACAGAATGATCCTGTTTATAAATGCATTTTTAAGTATCACTGAAAACACAGTGAATGAATTTACTCTTCAGATTACACATCTGAGCAATTTGAAATGTTCAGTTTGCAATAGGAGATAATTTCCTACTACTAATTTAGAACCTTACAAGCTACATTTGGGATTTGCCCAAAGAAACAACTGCACCCAGTTCTTTGTGCCTCTCTTACTTTTACACTTTTGTGGTTAATAACTATAACAGTTCTATCCTGAGCAAAGTTATTTTATACAACCAGAATAAATGTACACTGCAAACAACCATGAATGTTACAGATATATATACTTGTGAGTTCAAAGTAAGGTACTTCAAGTTTTAATTAATCCAACAGTACCTTTTACCAATTACAAAGTGTAGCTTCGTATATTCCTATTCTTATGAAATATGGACTAACTTGAATAAATTCTGAAACCAAACACGGGATTACATATTTAATTCCAAATTCTGTTACCTTTACCATTCTACACTTTGAACCAATCTCTATCAATGGCAACTAAATAGGCTAGAAATAGAAAACTGAATATGTAATTTTTTCCCAGACTTATCTGGAATTAGCCTAAAAAAATAAGTCATCAGTACCTTTAAAAAAAAGCCATTAACTTCTCTAATGATTGAAGTTAATTTCATAAAACATATTTAATCCACCATGTGCATAGCATATACTTCTGAAAATTATATTAAAATGATTATTTTTAGACCACTTATAAAAGTACACTATTTCTTGTTTCAACTCCACCATAATCATCACACACAATTTCCTTTTCTTGTTGGTACACACATTTACTTTCTACCTCTAAAGGCCTATTTTCAAGCGGAAACAAGAGCATGGCATAGTTCTCTGTTAAACTGCTTTGCTGATCAGTACATCATGATAAGCTAAGCTTATAGGTTCAATACTCTTCTGGATCATTTAACTTTGAAACAAAGTGCCCTCTTAAGCACTCATCTCAAAACTGTGAGAAGGGGACTGTAAAGAGTGTGTGAAATCATTCAGTGTCCATAACCACTATTACAAAAATGCATAACCTGAATGGGCCAATATTAACTCTGTACATGAAAGACTGAAAAGCACATAAAAACTATCACTTGTAATCCCCAAAATTCACGCGCAAAAAGGGGAGAGGGGGGATGGATGCTTCATCTCAATAACATATGAAAGCTTAAATACATTCATGTTTAACCCTGATCACTTTCATAAGATGTGAATTTGGCATTAAGTCATGCAGCAATATATGACATCAGAATGGACAGGATATACTTGGAAATAAGCCATAACTCTTTTTAAAACTGATGAGTTTAATCTGAAAAAGAACATTAGGAGGAAGTAATTTTAAGTTCACAATTTTAAACTCACCACAACATTAATATATAAACCGTTTATACAATTTTTTTTTTTTTTAACTGAACTTCTAAAGTATGAGAATTTTAGAACTGGGAACTCAGAGGTTATTTGAGGTTGCAGGAACATTTGTTGGGTCCCCAGCATGTGTCAAACACAGAGCTAGGTGCTTGCAGGTAACTCAATTATTTGACTCACTTCAGAGGTGGTGAAGTTCTCTGCTTATGCCAAATCGAACCATCTAGATTCCAGAACTAGAAACTCTGAGCAATGCCCTCACAGTGGTATAATTTCTATCCAAACAGACTGGTATCATTCTCCCTTTGAAACTCAAAAAAATGTCAACAATGCAATGCTAACCTTATTTAACAGAAACAATGGTCTCTGTGTTTTGAGTAACTGTAAAGAATTATAACAATCTAAAAATTCAACTAAGTATTAGTTGCATAATTTATTGCAAAGAACAAAACATGGAGCTGTCAGTTTTAAGATTATAAAGACATGCAAAACAGAAATTACACAAATTGCAGATATCATTTAAAAATCCCTTTGTAGGGGCACCTGGATGGCTCGGTCAGTTAAGCATCTGACTCCTGATTGCAGCTCAGGTCATGATCTCACAGTTTGTTTGTGAGATCAAGCCCTGCATTGGGCTGTGCTGAAAGCATGGGGCCTGCTTGGGATTCTCTCTTTCTTCCTCTCCCTCCCTCCCTTCCTCTGTGCCTCTCCCCCATTCGTTCATGCTCTCTCTCTTTCAAAGTAAACATTAAAAATTAATTAAAACTCCCTTTGTAAGAAAAAAAAGGAATTATCAATATGAAGAATTAGATGCTTGGAAAGTCTATTTTATTTTATTTTATTTTATTTTTTAAATTTTTTTTAATGTTTATTTATTTTTGAGACAGAGAGAGACAGAGCATGAATGGGGGAGGGGCAGAGAGAGAGGGAGACACAGAATCGGAAGCAGGCTCCAGGCTCTGAGCCATCAGCCCAGAGCCTGATGCGGGGCTCGAACTCACGAACCGTGAGATCGTGACCTGAGCTGAAGTCGGAGGCTCAACCAGCTGAGCCACCCAGGCGCCCCGGAAAGTCTATTTTATATAAAAGATTATCAGCCATATAATAACAAAGTTCACAAATGATAGTAAACTTTTAGCAAGATAGCAAGATTTTAAGTTATTTAACGATTCGAATCTAAGTTACAACAGAATGTAAAACTCCCTGAGGACAAAGACCCTGTCTAATTCATCTCCATATCCCGAACAATCAGCACTCTCTTGTTAAATGTTGAAGAGAGAGGTGAACAAACATATGAACTCTAAATTCAAGCTATTGGGAAATTCAACCTAACAATCTAAAAGATATTTTTTCATAACTCAAATGACTTTTTAAGTAATAAATAATAATACTCAATGCCAGTGACAACTGTTTTGATACTTAAGACTGATGACTGTGGCTATCACTTTAATTAGTACAACGTATTCTTGGAAGGAATTCACAGATACATCAAGAAGACAAGTAAATTCATATACTTTGATTCAGCAGTCCTTCTTCCGGAAATTAATCCCAAAGAAATATTCCAAAAGAAAGAAAATGTTGCATATACAAAAGTGTTTATTTCATTGTTATTTCAGTTAGGGGAAACAAACTGCCTATAATGCCCAACAAAGGGTAGATGAACTACTTTGCAACCTCCGAAAAAGGTTTAAAATAAAGATTAACCTCCTAATTGGTCTTCCTGCTCACACTCTTGCCCACCTCAACTCCCTGCCAAGCTGATTTCCACACAGAACGATTCTCAGAAACTCTTCTCCGTAAAATCCTCCAATAGATGGTTGCTCATCTCAAAGTAAAATCCAAAGTTCTTACAATGACCTATAATGCTCAGTTACTTCTCTAACCTAAACTCTCACTCCCTCCTGCTCATTGTCTCCCTAGCTGTTCTCAAAAAGGCCAAATATACTGAGGGGGTCTTTGCGCTTGTAGTCCTCTCGGCCTATAACCTTCTTCCCTAAGACAGCACACATAACTCGCTTCTTTCAGGTCTCTGCTCCAGTCGCATGTCTTCCCTGCCACCGTTTCTCTCTTTCCCCTCCCCTACTTCACTCTTCTCCATAGCTCTTATCGTCTAACATAGTCTGTGTTTATTTGGTTACGGCCCATCTCTCCTGATTAGACTATAGCTCTACGACAACAAGAACTCGATTTTATTCACACAATAGGCATTCAAAAAGCATTTGTTGAATTAATATTAAATGTTGATACAATAATTTTTAACTACATGAAAAACCATGCATATAAACATGATTGGAGGAGAACAGGAAAAATGAATAGTTTGATTTGTGAAAATGTTCACATGCTGATCATATTATTAAGCAGTTTATACAATAAAAATTACGTCAGTTGTGATTATGATTTTAGGCTGCCAAAAGTCTCTATAACAATCTTATTTCTTTGGAAGCCACTAGTGTATTGATTTAAAACTGACTAGTACTAGTTATTAGTGACAACTTTTCCTCCTAAAATTATAAGAACAATTACTCCAAAATCTTGTTCCTAAAGACCCAAAGTTTAGTCTGTAAGTGTCAACACTGTCATTCTTGAGGCCACACAGAAAGTGAACAGTTTCAAACAGTTTTAATATGGAACTGAATAATACTCAGGATTCCAGTTTACTTTTGAGACAGGTATCTATGTTTGGCTTCAGAGTGTCCCTGAAACTGGTCTAGTACTTTTTTTTTTTTTCCTGTGTAAAGAGTCTATATATTTCATCATAATCTCAAAGGTGTCAGTGGCCTAGAAAAGGTTAAGAACTATACTATTTTATATCGGAAGTAAAATGCAATATTCTAATATAAGCCATCTCTCAAAAGGACAGAATATGGATAACACCTAGACACATCTTTGTAATCATTCAATTCATCCACAAACTACTGAGTGCCTCCCTTGTGCCAGGCACCGTGTGATCCTCAATACCTCGCACCTAATCGTATTTTGCAGTGCAGAATTCAAAATACCAAAGAGACAGGATTCAGTGAAACACCAGGCTAAAAAACAGCTTCAACCGATGCAAATATAATGTCAAAACAGAAAGTGTTATAAGAAATCCTAATAAAGACAGAAAGAAAGGGGCTCCGGGCCTGATTTAGTGATTATTATGTCAAAATACTGCAGATATCAATTACACGAAAAGAAAAGAAAAAGTACACGTACACATGCCCGCCCCCACACACTGACAGGAAACCAGAAGAAAAGTTTCCAAATCCTGTTTCCAGCAGCATCCCTTCTGAGACTGCCCTACAGCATGCTTCTGAAGGTAGGAGCCCCACCTTAAAACCAAGAGCTGATACCTTACTCCTGACTGTGATGAAAACAGAAAGAATCATCATCCCACATCCAGGAAGCAGAAAACTGTGGCCACCTGTAAGGCCCTGGCCCCTTAACCTCCTACCCTGGTATTCCCTTGTTTCTTATATTCTCCTCCCTTCAAAGCAGTGACAAAACCATCTTCCCTCCCAAAAAGGAATACATAACTCAGTCACAGTTCTTTTTTCCAACAAGAGGTCAAAAGGTCCCCCAAACTCTCGGTGCTTCGCCCCGCGAGGAGATCCCAGTTCTCGGGCGCAACAATTTTCCCCCTCACCTTCTCCCTTTAGCAGTAAATTACACAATTCGGCTCAAGACACTGTCCTTAACTTCCTGAGGGGGACAAGTGACACTCCTACCGGGCCCCAGTCTGAAGGAAGACAAGAATCACACGGTGACCCCTTCCCTCACAAAATTCAGGGATGAAGCAGAGACCCAAGAAGGGCAACGCCGAAAAGGCGAACACATGGCAAAGCTACGGAAGACGTGGGGGAAAGAGGGCGGGAAAGGGGCAGAGGGAGGTGGAGTGGGGCGTAGAGATGTCAGCCCTCGGCACGGGTGGTGGGGGGCAGGGGGGAAGGAAGGAAAGGGAGACCCCGACCCTGCCAGAAGTGAACACAGGGAGGGCAACGCTCCCGCCTACTCTCCGCACCTCTCTAGCAGAGGAGGGAGGGCAGAAAATTCACCTAACCCTCCAGCCCCCTCTTCGCGTGCCCCCCAAGGGGAGAGCTGGGTTGGAGGGAAGGTCTGACCCTAGTCTGGGGACATGCACGAAGAGGGAAAAGGTAGCGATGTCCAAGCTTCTGCATCTCTCGGGCAGTGAGTGGCGAGGGCACTGTGTCCGAGGAGATGGCGAGGGAAACGGGCTTGTGCCATGACACCTCGGGGAGTTGGAGGGTGGGGGACACAATGTCCTCTTTCTCTCCCACACCCGGCCCGGGCCCCTCCCGTCCGTCTCCCGCAGGCCCCGCCACAGTCGACCGGCTCGGTCCGCGGGCGTGGTTGGCTCTGGCCCCGGCGGCGGCGGCAGGGCCTCCCGGAGCCCCGGCCCCTCCCGCCGGCCAGGCCCCCGGGCCGCCGCCCCGGACACCGAGGGAACGCGGAGGAGGAAGGGGGAGCCAGGGGACTGACCGGCGACATGAGCCACCTCAGCCCAGGCTCGGCCGACCCGCGCCCCCCGCTCCCTCTGGGGCCGGCTGGGCTCCCCGCCCCTCACTCACCCCCCCGGTCCGGCGCCTCCTCCACCTCCTCCTCCACCTCCTCCCTCTTCTCGGCCGTGGCTCCTGCTCCGGCTCTGCGCGGCGACGGCGGCAGCGGCGGCAGCGGCGGCAGCGGCCTCGAGAGCGGCGGCGGCGGCGGCGGCGGCGGCGGCGCCTCCAGAACGCGCACGCACGCAGCACGTTGGCCCCGCCCCCAGTTCCACCCCGCCCCTCCGAGTCGCCGTCAGCTAGACTTTGGCCCCGCCTTCCCCACGGCTTTCCGGAGTCCGCTTAAAGGAGCCGCGCAGAGGAGAGTGGTGAGAGCTGAGGATCATGGGGAAGAGCGAGGTGTTGGGGTATTGTGAAGAGCTGAGTAGGAGGTTGCGAAAGGCGGGAAACAAAACGAAGGAGGGTCCGACGATTCAGGAGGAATAGAATTTGGAAGGGAATGCAACCATTCAACAAGTACTAACTGAGCACCTAGTAAGTGCCAGGCACTGTCTAGGCGCAAGGGATAATGCCCTAGGCAAGCAAAGGCCCTTGTGAAGCTTGATTCTACTGGGTTGGGAGAGTGGAGACAGACAAAAAACTAAACAAAAATTTCAATCCGTATTATGTAGTGTGAAGACAAATAAAACCAGGAATGGAATGACTTTATTGCTGGCCAGATACTGCCCCACAGAGGAGACCTTTGAGCACCTATCATATACATAGGATATGAAGGAATGAGCCTAGCAAATGAGTGTGGAGGTGTGAGGGAAACAGCCTTTTCAGGCTGAAAGACAATCAGACATAAACTCAGAGTTGGGAATACACCTGGTAGGTTACAGGAACAGCAAAAGGCCAGTGTGGCTGAATGGAACCAGCTGGCCAGAGAGTAGCAATAGTTAAGTTGAGAGAGGTATAGAAGGACCAGATCTTATGGAGCCTTGTGAGTTGTTATAAGAGCAACTGAAAACCATGGGAGGATGAGCAGAGGAATGACCACATCTGATTCATGTTTTAAAAAGTATTCTTGGGGAGCCTGGGTGGCTCGGTCGGTTAAGCGTCCGACTTTGGCTCAGGTCATGATCTCACGGTCGGTGAGTTCGAGCCTGTGTCGGGCTCTGTGCCGACAGCTCAGAGCCTGGAGCCTGTTTCAGATTCTGTGTCTCCCTCTCTCTCTGCCCCTCCCCTGTTCATGCTCTGTCTCTCTCTGTCTCAAAAATAAATAAACGTTAAAAAAAAAATTAAAAAAAAAGTATTCTTCGGGCACCTGGGTGTCTCAGTCGGGTTAAGCATCCCACTGTTGATCTTGGCTCAGCTCATGATCTCCCGGTTGTTAAGATCGAGCCCCAAGTTGGGCTCTTCACTGACGGCGTGGAGCCTACTTAGGATTCTCTCTTTCTCTGCCCTTCCCCCACTCACAAGGACTGGAGCTCTCTCTCAAATAAATAACCTTAAAAAAATGTTTTTAAAGTTATTCTTGCTAATATGTGTAAAATCCACAATAGGGAAGCACAAATGTCTGCAGGAAGACCCCTAAGGATGTTGGTGGTGGTAGGTAACTTGTATGGCAGCAGAGAAACGGTGAGAAGGCTTTTCAGATATATTTTGGAGTGGATTTGGCAGAGAGTGTGTGAAGGAACAAACATCATGGATGATTCCTAGGTTCAAAGCCTGAAGGATGGGTTAATGGTGGTGCCATTTAATAAGATGGGGAAGACTCAACAGGAGAAATTTGGGGATGGGGGAAATCAGGAGTTCTGTTTTGTACATGTTACATAAAGTGCTTGTTATGCACCCACATGGAATATTGAGTACAACAATTAGATATATATTTGGGATTCATCAGCATAGATGCTTTTTAAGCCTTAAGTCTACATAAAAGCACTTAGGGAGGGAGAGTACTGGAAGAGAGGACTAAGAGGAATCCAACACTTGGAGATTAAGTAGAAAAGGAGGAAGGGCTACCAGTCAGATCAGAGGAATACCAGGAAAGGGTGAGTGATGGAAGATAAGAGAATTGTTTCTGGAAGGTGAGAGTCATCACTCTTATCAAATACTGCTGAAATAAATAAGCTGAGGACAGAGTTTGAACACTGGATTTGGCCGGATGAGGGTTACTAATGTCCTTGATGAAAGCAGTTTCAATGGTTCACAGGGGAGAAAGTCTGATTAGGGTGTGTGAACAAGAGAATGAGAAGTGAGGAAGAGAGAGTGTGTATAGCAAGTCTAAACAGCTCTTGAAGAGCTTTGCTGTCAAGGGCAACTGAGAAAAGGGCAGTACCCCAGGGGTATTTGGGATCAAGGGAGAGTATTTTAAGATGGGAGGAACGATCCTTTAGAGAGATAAATATGATAGCACAGAAGATAGGAGACAAGTGGAGAAAGATTGTCCTCAAGAAGAGAAACAATGATGTCCTAGTGAAGGGAATGGCCTCGGGTAGGAATAAGGACTGTATGTTCACACACTATTTTTGGAGAGAAGGCAAAGTCTGTGGGTGCAAATGCAGGTAGGTTAAGTAGACCATTTGGTGATGGCATGCTTAGGCCACTGCAGAGCAGAAGGGGACAGGTGGAAGCTAACACGCAGCCCCTGTACTGCCAACCAAGCAGCTATGAGGCCATACCAATCTGGAGGAAGCAGGGGTGGGGAGGGGCACCTCTTCTAATTACTCCAGCTGGAGGGGGTGGTGCCTTTTAGCAATTTGACCCACCCTCCTACACACACACACACACACACACACACACACACACAGTGTGTATATTTTCCCAGTTTACATTGAGTACTGTATGTGCTAGCTACCTCACTGGATCTGATGAGATAGATCTGGGCTATATGCTTTCCTTTACTCTATGCAATAAAAACTGTGAATGGGGAGGGGCTATTGGCTATTTAAGGAGCTAAAAGAAGGTGAGCAAGAATTCTCTTGAAGCATTGAAGAGTTACTAGAGAAGTGTGGTATAGACAACACTGAGGAGGACCCTCTTGAGCTGGTGGTCCTATATTCAAAATGAGACCATTAGGCAAAGTTGTATGGTTCTCTCCAGCCACATTCCATTGCTTGAGGGATTGAAGGAGAGTTGGATTTGACCAGGGCTGGATTTGCTGATGAAAGTCAATGAGAAGGTGAGGGAGTATACACCAGGGAGTGGTTGTAATGATAGCCCCTTGGAACCTACGCTGGGAGGGAAGAGAGGCAAATAATAAAACAGTGGGGTCAAGGGTTTGGTGGTCCCTGTGAGAAAGAAGAGTTCAAGAGGAAGCAGTGAAATAAGTGGGGAAAGGGGACTTTCCAAGGATCAAGCATGGGGAAGGGTGAGTGAGGGGGTTGGGAAAGAGGAAGTGAAGGTATCTATGAGAAAAAATGGGTTCAGGGAGGAGCCTTGGAACCGAAGAACCAGCAAGGCCCTCGGGCTCTTGCCCTGTGGCAGCACACTTGAGCCATTGGTTGGGAGCAGGTTGAGGGACCTGCACAAGCTGGGGAGAAACTGAGCACAGCAGGGAATAAGCCACCTGGATTCTGCCAGGTCCCTTTACAAGCCTTTGGGGAGCCGACTGGGTGCTTTGCTTTACCTGACTTTTTTTTTCACCGAGGACACCCACGCATTTGTGTAGACATTTTATTCTGCCTGGTGTTTGACAGAAACCAAATGACATCTTTCCTCCTGATATCCCCTTTTCTGCTTATGACACTATCTTTTTCAGTTACTCAACTGCCAAGCCTCAGCTGCCTTTAATCTTCCCCATCCCTGTGTCCAGTTAGTCCCCAAAGTGTAGCAATCTGTGCCGTCCGATAGAACATTATGCCATGTTCTTTATCTACATAGTCTGGTACAGCAGCCAATGTGGCTATCGAGCACTTGAGATGAGGCTAACATGACTGAGGAATTGGATTTTAAATCTTATTTAACTTTAACGGATTTAAATTAGGCTTAACGAGGCACATATACCTGGGGGATACTGTATTGGACAGATGGGTAGAGGTCCTTCCTACACAATGTCTCTTCTTTTTATTTTTTTAAATTGTTTTTTAACGTTTATTTATTTTTGAGAGAGAGGGACAGAGCATGAGCGGTGGGGGTGGGGGAGGCACAGAGAGAAAGGACGACACAGAATCTGAAGCAGGCTCCAGGCTCTGAGCTGTCAGCACAGAGCCTGACACAGGGCTCGAACTCACAAACTGTGGGATCATGACCTGAGCCCAAGTTGAGCGCTTAACTGACTGAGCCACCCAGGCGCCCCACAGTGTCTCTTCTGCTTCTCTCCACCTCTGCTGCCATGCCTGATTACCTCTAGTCCAGACTTTTCCCGCAGTCTCCTCTTTGGTCTCCTGCTTAGTTACTTCCCCTGCCATCTGTCATGTGTTCTTGCCAGAGCCACCTCTCTAAATGGTGGCCACATTGTGACCCCACCCTATTTTTAAAATGACTGCTATTTCTCTGTCAATTTCAAACTGGCATTTGCCCCGTGATGTGCGTCCATCCCACTTTTCCAGCCTTCCCTTGCACGGCGCCCTTATTTAGAAAGAGCTGTTCCTCAAGCAAAATGGAACCACTGGCTGTAATTCCTACCAACTTTTTTTTTTTTAATTTTTTTTTCAACATTTTTTATTTATTTTTGGGACAGAGAGAGACAGAGCATGAACGGGGGAGGGGCAGAGAGAGAGGGAGACACAGAATCTGAAACAGGCTCCAGGCTCCGAGCCATCAGCCCAGAGCCTGACGCGGGGCTCGAACTCACGGACCGCGAGATTGTGACCTGGCTGAAGTCAGACGCCTTAACCGACTGCGCCACCCAGGCGCCCCACCTACCAACTTTTTACAGAGGAGCCAGCCTGTTTGCTTAAACTGTCTCCGCCTGGAATAGTGCCCCCCATTCCCTCTTCCAGCCCCCACATCTGTTGAAATCCTTGGAGGCCTGTCTCAAATTGCAGCAGCTACCTGGAACATTTTCTGATTTTTCCTCTCCTCTGAAATCCCACAGTTTCTGTGTTCACCTCACCTGTGGCACCTGCAAGCTGCCTTGTCATATGTATTGTGTTTTCATTTTATTCCCGTCACTACATTTCCCTCCTTGCCGATCACTGTGTTTTAATCACGTTCGTGTCCCCTTGTCAGTCTTGCACCTTATATGTATGAGGTAATCCTCAACTAGCCACTGCATTGAATTACACGCTTTCATGGAATGTGAAGCGAATTTATGCCTCTCCCTGACTGCGAGTACTATCACTAACCCCCAGAGAGAATGTTGTTATACCCTCGGAGAAACAAAACGGAAAAGAAGCAGAAGAAACCAAAAAAACCCACAATCATTCCATGGCACTTCTGTTACAATTGAGAATTTATTAGGTCAGAACGCCAGGTTTGGGGCAGAACTCTGGGAAATTAAGAAGAAATGAATGAAAGAAGAAGAACAAGCAGGAAAAAACCTGAGAAACAGGTATTTGAAATAGATCATAATCATGACACATCTGGTAGCCAGTTTCTAGAGCATTCTGGAAACAACGTGGAGGTAGATGAGTCTTTGTCCCAGGAGTTGGATGACTTGGGGCTGAGTGGTGAGGACAGTCTTACCTACAACCCCCTACCTTGACCGGCAAATGGACTCTTCTGTCTGCTGAACTTGACTGCCACAACATCTGTGTCTACGCTGTGCTGACAGGGTGTTGATTTGCCTTTCTGTTTTTCTAAGAAAAGGTAATTTTCAGGAGAATATTCTTTTGATAGCTTTCATCATTGGACTCAATGAACTGACCTTAAAATTAAAACAAAAGCAAACACATAACCATGACATTTCCTAACATGAGATTCAAACTTTTGAAGAGAAGTGGACTGTGTTTGTTTTCATGCTACTGTTTGCTGAGAATTTCTTCCAAGTGCTTTCCAAACTTAGGGTGCTTTTACAACTCAGTTCTATTTTGTAATCCTAGGGAGCGTCGTCAGCATGCTTAGAACTGGCAGGGCCAGCATAGTTAGCAACTCCTAGGGTCAATTTATGGAAGATGTCTTTAAGAAGCATTCAGATTGTGATACAAATCAGTAAGAAGAGGCTTCCATCCAATATATGTTTAGAAAATGTATTTTTAGACCGGGATTCCTGGGAACCTGTAACCCAACAGAATTACATATGCTAAATCCTACAATACCTAATACGCTTTTCTTGTTGGTGCGGTGGTTTAAAGGATTTGAAAAGCAGGCATATTTTACACAAAAAAACATACCTCACACATATAGGACCTTACACACGTTTATTCAACAAGTTTTAACTGAGTGCTTGCTACTTTATGCTTGTTGCTACAGGTATAAGTGACCGGGCATTGGTATACCATTTTACAGTTTTCAAAATGACTCCACAGTGCCTAACTTAATCCTACAAACAAATGTCATTAAAGTAGGTTTAAGTCTCATTTTGCAGAGGGGAAAACTTGCTCAAAGGGATTCAATGAACTGCACAGAAGCCGAGCTATTAATTGGCAAGATCTCAAACTGGAACCCAGATCTTTGGGTGTCAAAACATTGGTTGAATTAGAATATAAGTTACCTGAGGGCGCAGACTTGATCCATTTTGTTCATTACTATATTCTCAGAGCCCAAAATGTACCAGGCATATTGTGGGTTCTCAATAAATGTGTGTGTGTGTGTGTGTGTGTGTGTGTGTGTGTGTGTGTGTGTGTTGTGGAGAGAGGGCTGGGGAGAGAATATAAGCCAACCATCTAATTCATTAGCATATTTTAATATTTTAATTAATTACATGCTAAGCTGATCTTTTCTATATTAGTGCTATTCAAAGTATGGTTCAAAGACTGGTACTGGTCCATGAATTTTTTTATTGCCAGGTGCCTTAGCCCATTTTGGGCTGTTGCAACAAAATACCACAGACTGGATAGCTTATAAGCAACAAATTTATTTCTCAAGTTCTGGAGGCTGCAAGTCCGAGATCAAAGTGTCAGCAAGGTCACGTTCTGGTTAGAGCCTGCTTTCTGGTTTATAGTGGTGCCTTCTTGCTGTGTCCTCACCTGGTGGATGGGACTAGGGATCTCTCTGGAACCTTTTTTTACAAGGGCACTAGTACCCTTCATGAAATTCCACTCTTATGACCTAAGCACCTTCCAAGTCCCCACCTCCTAACACCATCATCTTTGGGGGTTAGGATTTCAACATATAGATTGGGGGGTGGATACAAGCATTCAGATCTTAGCACCAGTTGGCCTTAATGACAGAAAACGAGAGTGAGCATTTAGAATCCTTTGTGGCAACTTGACATCGCTGTGACATACAAGAAGCAATCAGTAGGCTTGTCCAGTTGAGCAGGGCAGAAACCAGTTCAGGTGTTGCCCGACTGCCTTGTGTGGTGAGTCACGTGGTATGAGCTGGATACTAGTTACAAAGCATCCAACTTTTTTTTTTAACCTTTTGACCCTCTTCACCCATTTTTCCTCCCCTCCCACCCTCTGGCAATCACCGATTTGTTCTCTGTTTCTATGAGCTTAGAGTTTATTTTGGTTTGGTTTTGGTTTTTAGATTCCAAATATAAGAGACATTTTATGATATTTGTGTTTCTCTGTCTGACTTATTTTACATGTATATGTGTGTGTATATATCTCTATCTATTTCTTCATCCATTCATCCATCCACGGACATGTAAGTTGTTTCCATATTTGGCTATGATAAATAGTGCTGCAATGAACGTGGGGGTGCAGGTATCCTTTTGAGTTAGGTTTTCGTTGTCTTTGGATAAATACCCAGAATTCAAATTACTGGATCATATGTAGTTACGTTTTTCATTTTTTGAGGAACCTTCATACAGTTTCCCATAGTGGTTGCACCAATTTACATTCTCACCAACAGTGCACAAGATTCCCTTTTCTCCATATCCTCCCCAACACCTGTTGTTTGTTGTTGTTGTTATGCTAGCTATTCTGACAGGTGTGAGGTGGTATCTCATTGTGGTTCTGATCTGTATTTCCCTGATGGTGAGTGATGTGGAGCATTTTTTCATGTACCTGTTGGCGAGCTGCATGCCTTCTTTGGATCTTTTGTCCATTTTTGGGGGGTTGTTTGGTTTGTTTATTTGCTTGTTTTTTTTTCTTTTTTTTGGCTATTGAATTATTTGAGTTCTTTATACACTTTTGATAATAACCTCTTTCAGACATAGGACTTGCAAATCTTTTCTCCCAGTAAGTAGGTTGCCTTCTTATTTTGTTGATGGTTTCCTTTTCTGTGCAGAGTTGTTTTAGTTTGATGTAGTCCCACTTGTTTATTTTTGCTTTTGTTGCTCTTATTTTTGGTGTCAGATTTTAGAAAATTATTGTCACTCTGTTTTTCCCTAATGGGGGGGGGAATTGTAAATGGGATTGTTTTCTTAATTTCTCTTTCTTAGAGTTTATTGTTAGTGTGGAAATTTTGGTGCATGTGCATCAATTTTGTATCCTGCGGTATTATCTAGTTCATTTAATACTTTTTCAATAGAGTCTTTAGGGTTTTTTTTATATAATATCATGTCATCTGCAAATAGTGACTATTTTACTTCTTCCTTTTTAGTTTGGATGCGTTTTCTTTCTTTCTTTCTTATGCCTAATCTTCGAGGAAAAGCTTTCAGATTTTTACTATTGAGTATGATATTAGCTTTGGGGTTGTCCTATGTAGGCTTTATGTTAAGGTCTGTTCCCTCTCTTCTCTCTATACCCTCTTTGATTTTCTCATAAATGGATGTCGAATACTGTCAAAGGCTTTTTCTACATCTGTTGAGATGATCATATGATTTTTATTCTTCATTTTGTTCATGTGGTGTATGACATTAACTGATTTGCAGATGTTGAACCGTCCTTGCATCCCTGGAATAAATCCCACTTGACTATGGTGTATGCTCCTTTTAATATATTGTTGAATTCAGTTTGCTAATATTTTGTTAAGGATTTTTACTGTATCCATCAGGGATATTGGACTGTAATTTTTTTTTCCTGTGGCATCCTTGTCTGGTCTTGGTATCAGGGTAATGCCAGCCTTGGAAAATGAGTTTGCAAGTATTCCCCTCTTCTATTTTTTTTTTGGAAGAGTTTAAGAAGGATTGGTATTCTGCTTTGAATGTTTGGTAGAATTCACCAGTGAAGCCATCTGGTACTGGACTTTTGTCCATTGGGAGGTTTTTGATTACCAATTCAACCTGCTTACTGGTAATTGGTCTGTTCAGATTTCCTATTTCTTCATAAATTAGTCTTAGTAGATTGCATGTTTCTAGGGATTTAATCATCTATTTAATCCTAACCAGTTTGGCTATTTGTCACCCACCTTCTTCTCCTCCTGGATATCCTTTACTTTTTTGGAAAGAGAACACTTTATGCCTTTGGAATAAAAGAGTTAACAACAGATTTGAAATAACAAAAGAAAACACACAAAACTGCTTTTCACCACAGAAGCTATATCTCCTGATCTTATGCTGTGGAGGCATCATTGCTCAGGAATTAAATATATGGTTTCTGGAGTGAGACTTCTTGTGTTTAAACACAGGTTCTGCCACTTATCAACTGTGCAAACTTGGGCAAGTTGCTAAACCTCTGGCAGCCTCAGTGTTCTTATCTGTGGTATAATAAAAGTACAGAATTTCACAGGGTTTTGGTAAAAATTATGTGGTCAGACATGTACAGTGGTTTTCACAGAGCCTGTCACATAGTGACAAAATGCTGCTTTATGTTATAAGAAATATTATCTATCATTTCATCCTGGGCTCATAAAAATTCATGCTGCTTGAAAGATTTAAAAAATATTGACTATGAAGGTGATTCTGTAACTATCCAGGCTTGTAAATAGATGGTCGCTTTTCAATTATTCACATTATTAAAAGATAATGAACATCAGCTAATTCCAAGGTCCTTTATATTTGCTTTTTAGTACATTGGGGGACATTTGTCTTTTTAAAAAATTTTTTTAAGTTTATTTATTTTGAGAGAGACAGAGACAGCAAGCGTGGAGGAGGGGCAGAGAGAGAAAGGGAGACAGAGAATCCCAAGCAGGCTTTGCACTGTCAGTGCAGAGCCTGACGCGGGGCTCAAACTTACGAAACCACGAGATCATGACCTGAGCTGAAACCAAGAGTCAGATGCTTAACCAACTGAGCCACCCAGGTGCCATGGGACACTTGTCTTCTACGTGGCCATTCGATGCAATTTCTATTTCTGCAGCACAGGTTGCTCGGGCGGTAAAAGAAGGCAGGTGCATGTCCTGAAATGCATGAAGTACATCCTAGTGGAGAGTGCACACACAGGTAAGCAAGAGCTGTTTGCTCGGTGATGTGTGTATTGCCTACTTATATGTTTTATTCCACAGACTTTATCTGCAGGGTCCCTTCCTGCTAAGTTGTAGCCAGCTCATTCTTTTCCATTTCCTTCTGGGAACACCGTCATCTAGAAGGAAGCAGCTACTCAGCCATGCGGCACTGTAACTCCTAGGAAGAATCAAAGATTTCTGCAGCAAGGAAATTGGATACAGATGAGCACCAGGGAGGACACTGCTGGCCACTGAAGGGAAAGCCCAATGTAGGCAGGAGGCCAGAATGCGCCAACGGTAAGCCAAGTTTTTTCTTATCAGAAGAGAAAAGCTTGCACTTAACTGCGCTATCAAGGAAAAGACGGTCCCCAGCCTTCAGTAAGTGGAGGGAAAAGGAATCCAGGAGGGCTTGCCCTAGCTTTGTGGATATGAGTTAACATTATTTATCCTGTAATAAAACTCAAGCACAAGTAAACCACTGAATGAGGCAACCTGAATATATACAGAATTTATAGAAAGCAGGATAGTGTGGTTAGGTTTGCTAGATTTAGCGAGTGAAAAGACAAGATGTCCGGTTAAATTTGAATTTCATATAAACAAACATGTTTTTAGTATAACTATGTTCCATGCAATATTTGGGGTTTGTTTATCTGAAATTCAGGACATTCCGTATTTTATCTTGCAACTCAAAGTGTGATTAAACATGTAGGCTGTGGAACCATACTGTGTAAGTTCAAAATCTGGTCCTGCTGCTCATCCGCTATGTGACCTTGGTCATGTTACTTAACCTCTCTCTGAGCCTCGGTTTCTCTGTGTATAAAACGAGAACAGCATTTACCTCATTGAACTGTTGTGAAGATTAAATAATACATAAAAATTCATAATGGTAACTGACACATAGTGAATGCTGATAAAAATACTAGCTACTTTTGTAGGAAGCATAAGTGGTTATTTACTACCTCCAAATGTTTTCTTCAGTTGACATTATGATTCCAAGTACCTTTTACAAAAAAACTAGGTGGAGATGGTTTTTTCTCCTATTTTCACGTTACTTTCAATTTTGTTTACAGCCAACGAAATTAGTATAACTTTTAGGACCGCTATCTATCGCATAAAGGAGCGCACAACCAGCATCTTATCATCAGGCTTCCTGTTTTTCCCTGGTGGCCTAACACATCAGCCCAATCTTAAAGATGTCCTAAAGGCCAAATATCCTCTGAGAAATGTGTTGAAACTTTCGTAAAGTACTACTTGAGTATTTACTAGGTGAAACTCGGGAGCCAATGCAGCTCTAGTATGGGGTTTTGTCAGAAAGGTATTTGCTGTAAGGGGATTTCTGTGCTCTGTAGGTTGCTTAAGAGCAACCACTTCGTATGGAGTTACGGTTCTTGCATATAACAGGATTCTGTTAGCACAAAGTTGAGAATCAGACAAGCAGAAATATTACTACAATAGTAGACCTAGTATCCAAAAATCTGGCTCTACCACTCAACACGAGTCGCCTGGTACTTTTGAACATTTGCTTCCTCATTTATAAAATGAAAACATCAATACACCTTAAAAGGCAAGAATCAAGTTAAATGAGATAACGTAATGGACAATACAGTACTAGGAATAACAGAAGTGCTCCGTAAGTATTCTTAACATGAATCTGCTTATTCATTAGAAGGAAGACTGAACACCAGAACACAGAAAGTTCAGAACACTGAACACAGAAAGACTAAAGCCTGGGGTTTGTGCTACTTTATATGGCTGAGCTAAAACAGTAACTCCTTGCTTTGTCCATGTCTGCTTCTGGATGAGAACCAATAATTTCTAAACAATGATACAACCTAAGGGGAATTCAAGCAAGGACTGCATCTTTCCCATTGACAGTAACTCTGTGTGTGTGTGTGTGTGTGTGTTGGAGGCAGGCAGTGGTGAGACAGGGAAAGGTCAGGGAAGGAGTTGGAAATTTCTTTTCATTTAATAACTAGGTTGAGCCAGATACTGATGTTTGTGTGTGAAAAATATTAGTTTGAGGCCAGAAAGCAGAAAACACACTTCCAGTAAATTTACAATATTAATTTTGAGTTTCAGAAGCAAATCCCAAATGCAAACCAGATTCAGAAATTATGACCTCAGCTTTTCCAGAGTGTGTACTGATTAGGCTTTTGCAGATTAACCAGAGGTAGAAGGTCTTAGGGGAAAAACCTAGGAGAGAAAAATAGAATTCATGACAACATCCAAACTCAGAGAGTGAAATTTCCTGTCTTCGCGTTTGCTGCTGACTGAAGGAGTATGGGCTTTTCTAAGGAGGAGAGAGGGGGTGAACTTAGGGTTTTGTCAAGGGGATTACCAAGGGAGGTAGTTGTTTGTGGACTGGAAGGTGGTAAGAAGTCCATGGCTTTGCAGGGCAATACATGATGGCAAAGTAGGGCAACGATGCTGGAAGTTGTAGAATGAGCTAGATGACTACTTTGAAAGTCAGTTCATAAACATTTATATATTAAGTATCAACTATGTTATTAAGCTTTCAGGGGATACAATGACACATAAAGCACAGACAGTGAGACCTGAGAGGAAGAAGATAAAAGGAAGGCTGTGGAACCAGTGTGTTAAGAAATCTCATAGCTGACAATTTGCTAGCAAAGAACAGGATGCCTACAAAATTCGTTAAGTGTCAGGTATGCTGGGGACGTGGCTGGCGGCCTTGCCTGAGCTTTGAACTTGGCAAAGGGTAGAGGGGAAGCATTTCTCGAGGCCTTCCCTTGCCTCCTGTAGAACAGAGGTGCTCGGTGTAAAGGAAGAAAAGCCAGAGCATGTGCATCTCTGGACAGGGGTCTGAAATGAATCATAATCTTCCTGCGGGAGAGGGGTAGTGGGGGAGGGGAGTTGTAGGGTCTCACCGCCCCTCTCTTCATCCCCTGAACTGTCATTGCCAAAATGAACAGATTATCACAATTTCAGCCCATGCAGCTATCTCGCTAATGTTCATTTGCTGATTTTAATGAGTTCCAGAACCAATTTGTGATCTTATAATCAGCTCAGGTTCACCGCTGAAAGAAAGTGCTGTAAGTCTTGTTAGAGAAGTCAGCGCTGCAGAATGCAGATACATTGATATGAAAATGAATTCAAATGAATTCTTCGGGGCATTGTAAGGCTTCCAAGTTCCCCGATACCATTCAGCACAAAAATGTTAGGTGTTGGATGTCCTGATGAGCCGGCTGGGGTACAATACCTGTCTTTGCAAACTACATTCATCTCCTTTTGTTCTCTCTTCAGATTTCACAGCTTCCTCTGCTCTGCCTAAAAAGGAAAACTCACATCTTCAAGCTGTTACAATAAAACTATTGGCAGTATGTAAAGTGAGAACAGAGCCTTGCCTTAATTTATTGCACCATGTAGATTTATTACACATCAGGGTAATAATAACAACACCATGACTCGCCGCCTGATAATCTCCTGTGCTCCAGTAGGAGTGCGGGGGAGGGAGCCCGCGGGCCCTGTAGACTCCCTGTATGGTGCTAAGCGATCTGGGCACGCTCCTGGCCCAGTGCCACCAGATGATGTGGTACTACTGGACCGCGTGGCGTCAAGATGTGTTGCAGAGCTGGTGAGGAGATGTAGCCTTTAGACAGAAAACACTGGAGACCATTGGCCAAGCCTATAAGTAGAGTGTGTCCCCAGTTGCTCACTGCCAGGGGAGTAGGTAGGCATCCCAGCTACCTTCTTATCAGAGGCTCCTCTACCTGAAACCTGATGAGATCACAGGTTAAGAACCTCCACGGGGCATTTCACCTGCCTTTAGAGGGCACCACACTTAGAATCTGGGACCTTCCAAGTTAAATGTATGTTCAGTGTCTGAGGAACAAGTTGACCAAATTCAGGGTTAAAGACAATCACGCCTCAGGCCACGGGTCTCTCCTTCAGAGTGCTGGCCTCGCTTCTGGGCTGCTTCTCTTGTCTTTTCATGACATCTGAGTCCTGGGGGTGCCCAATCCGTCTTGGCTGCTTCCAGGGAAACTGCTCCCAGGCACTCAGACACTCAGCCTGCCCACGGTGACAGTGACATCCTCACAGAGGACAGAGTTCATCAGAGGTGCCCCCCTGCTGCTGTGCTTGCTCTGGAAGCCTCTCATTAGGGTTTCTAATTTTTAAGATAATGGGAACTTAATGGGGATTATTTTGATTTTCTCTCGCCAGCCAATGTTTTAGCCCTGCTGCCCCCAGCTGCACTGCCTGAACAAATTGCATTCTGAGCAAGCAAAAGCTGTGGCCCAGGAGACTGCTGACATGACCTCAGAAACACACAGTCCAATCCTAGTGCCTGATTTTCTTTGCTCTTGTACTGAGACCTTTGCCTGTAACAGTATTTGGGTTTCTGGCCATCTTGGTGACCACTTTGGACCTGCCTTCCCCCTCCCCCCCACCCACTGAATTTTAGAGGGAAACATCTTTAAAACACATCAATGAACGAATCAGTTAATTAATTCTCAGCATTGGTGAGGCTCAGGCTCCTATTCCTCTTCTCCTCCTCCTTCCATGTTTTGTAAAAATTGAGAATTTGATCGACCCATAATCTGTTACCTGGCTATACTCTGAGACAGAGAGTTGCCCTCTGAGACAGACAGTTCCAAGACTGAAAGGATGGAGAATCATGTATGATTAACCCTCAGAATAATCAATGACCTCAATAATTATATTTTGAAGCCATTAGGTCCTGGGGATCCAAAGACATTGTCCCTATCCTCTCTCAAAGCTTTGGTTTTCTTCTCAATAAACAAACTTAAGTGTGTTTGTTTTTGCATTGTAAGTGGTGGCCATTTGGGGTAAACGGACCCTTGGGGATGTTTATCCTGCCCAAATGATGGCAAAAATACAAAGATGTGCAAACCACCATCCTTAGTAGGCCAACTGTGCCCAACACTTCACTGGATAGGCTTATTTTGGGTGTCCCCTTCCTCTGTTAGCTGTTAGCTATGAGGACCACTCAGCAAATCTTGAGTCTTGGAAATCACTCCACTCCCATGTTTGCTGATTTCTGGCAGGTAAGAAACCACGTCAGCCATCCGTCTGAGGTTTAATGGGGTATTATCGCTACTAACTCGAACCTCTGTCAGTAGCTCTTTGTGTCACAACTAACCCCAAGGTAGCCTAACAGCATGAAAACCAGAGTCAGAGAGGTCGATGAGTCAGAAAATGACCCTAGGTCTGTTCAGAGAGGTGACAGGCCTGGATGTTTCAAAGCACATTGCTGACCCCTTTTGATAAAGGGCCCAAGATTGTTTTAACTACACTTGATTTAAGGATAAGTTTATGTAAGACAGGGACTTCACTGCTCAACCATTTTGTGGAATGGTTGTCAATGGCTTGGCCCAAAAGGAGGAAGAAGGAAAAGGGCCAGAGGCAGCATGTATCAGTGCAAGATGGGAAGTAGGTAGGAACTGTAGCATTGTCAACACATCCAGAAATCAAAATTATGTCAGGAGTGGGGACTCATTTGTATTTGTTTTGATGATTTTGCTTTCATTTGATTTTCTTTTTAAACCTTGGACACTCTGGCCACTGGGAATTGATTTCGAGAAGCACCAGCATGGAGCAGGGACCTCCAAGAAGAATTTGGATTCAAGCCCGGTGCTGAGGGAGAACGTGGACAAGAGCATGAGGCAGAGACTTTAGGCCCACGGGAAGCAGCCTCCCGGCTTCAAAGGATGTCTGTGTCACTGATAGCAGCGAGGAGTGCAGACGGTGTGCAGGAATTGGGCTCGACAGCCCCTGATACTGACTGATAGGCAGTTTCACTGTGGGGCACCAGGCGCAGGTTCCTCTGCTGTCTTCATCAGTCTGTAGGTGCTGACTTTGCTGATGGTCTGCACCACAGCCACCGGGCCTCTTCCCACTTCCTCCTTTTCACACGGCTTTTGTGAGCAGAGCAGCCGAGGCCTACTCTCTAGCCTGCTTTGCCCTCTCTTACTTACATCAGAGGTTTGGGACGGCCGATTACAAATGATCATTGCAATCTTTTCCTTTGTGCTCTTGAAGTTTGAGTAGAGAGGCAAGGAAGAAGTGGCCCAGGAGCAAATAAACATCTGCATTTCCAAAATGAGCGTGAAATGAAGCTCGTCTGAAAAAAGCAAAGACAGCGTTTGGGGCAAAAGCTGAACGGGAGCAAAAGCTGAATAGAGTCTCAACCATGAAATGTTTACTCGTTTTGTTAAAAAGAGAAGGAAAGAAAAGAAAGAGACGCTAAGGGGTGCCTGGGGGGCTTGGATAAACATCTGAGTGTTTATCTCAGCTCAGGTCTTGATCTCAGGGTCGTGAGTCGAAGCCCTGTGTTGGGCCCTGGGCTTCATGCCCAGGAGGGGCGCCTGGGTGACTCAGTTGCTTAGAGTCCGACTTCAGTTCAGGTCATGATCTTGTGGTTCATAAGTTCGAGTCCCACATTGGGCTCTGTGCTGACAGCCTGGAGCCTAATTCGGATTCTGTGTCTCCCTCTCTCTCTGCCCCTCCCCCACTTGTGCTCTGTCTCTCTCTGTCTCTCAAAAATAAATAAACATTAAAAAATTTTTTTGAAAGAAAAAGAAAAGAGGGAGGGAGGAAGGAAGGAAGGAAGAGAGGCAGGGAGGAAGGAGCTAGGTACTATCTCTTTAGCAGGCATGGTATGAAGAAGAATTGAAAAGATGTTCACTATTTTTTAAATTTCAGTTCTGAACCAGTCACCTGGGAGGAGCGGGTTTGGTGTTCCAACACAACCGTTCGCGCCTCGGACTTGGAAGGAGTGAGGTTGAAGTATCTCACAAAGGAAAAAATAAATAAATAAAACAATTGTTATCTAAAATGTTCTACCTTAACAAAAATTAGAGTTCCATTGACAAGCTAAAGGAACAGTCTGTCAAATCTTCACTACAGCCTAGCTAACACCCTACTGCTTGCCTCCGCCCCGCAAGGTAATTTTGGCACCTTTTATCTCTAAATACATGGTAAATACTCATTAATCTCCATAGCAGTCTGAAGTTGGTCAAGTTCTTCAAACTTCGAGTGATGACAGGTGGGGTAGTAGGTAGCAATTTGCCTTGGCTGTCATTACCCTTCCCACACATGCTGGGAAACAGGCACGGAAGGCTTCGAGGTTCTGGACCAAATCAGAGGTATTCCAGGAACCCAGCACTGGGTCCCTCTGTCATCTCTGGGAAGTGGCTTCTGGACTCAGCAGCTGTACTTCTCCATGTCAGCTCGTGTATGTGTCAGCAGCAAAGAAGACTCCCATCCCAGACGCCCCAGGTCCTTGGCCTCTGCTCCACCTCAGAAAAGTTCTCTGGCAGTTGAAGAAAATGGAGCAGGTGCGACCGTAGGGGTGAAGCATGGGTGAGTTTGGCAGTTGGGTGCTTGAGTGGATCTGAGCTCTGTGATTGTGAATTAATATAGCTCGAGGGGACTGGCAGCAGACTCATCTTTGCCCTTCACACTCTAGTAATAAGCTAGCAGGACTTGTACGACCTCCTCCCTTGCTGATGCAGCATCACAGTGCCGTGGCCGGGCCTGACCCCTGGCCTCCCTTGTCCCACCCCCTTGGATGTTGCACATATCCTGCAAACTTTCAGAGGGGCCATATGGGGGTCAATTTTCTTTTTCTTTTTTAATTTTTTAATGTTTATTTATTATTTTTGAGAGACAGAGTGTGAGCGGGGTAGGGGCAGAGAGAGGGGGAGAGACAGAATCCGAAGCAGGCTCCGGGCTCTGGGCACAGAGCCTGATGTGGGACTCGAACCCACGAACCGCCAGATCATGACCTGAGTTGGAGTCGGACGCTTAACCGACTGAGCCACCCAGGCGCCCCTGGGGTCAATTTTCTTGAGACCTGATTTGTTTCCACCTTCGATAGAGATCAACAGGACACTTTTTCCTAGGTTGCTCAAGAGGTCTTAGAGCAGGTAGATAAATTCAGGATTGGCTGAACGTCGGTCATTTTTGTTAAGGGCTGGAAGAGACAGATGGACAGTTTTCACCAGGTAGAAAAGATTAGAACA
The DNA here is from genome assembly GCF_027475565.1 of Acinonyx jubatus. Lineage (NCBI taxonomy): Eukaryota > Metazoa > Chordata > Mammalia > Carnivora > Felidae > Acinonyx > Acinonyx jubatus. The sequence goes on along the minus strand of NC_069381.1, from coordinate 93,737,103 downwards.
ATGGGTGCATGTTTTCCTCCCATCTTCACGATCTCTCGCCTCTGGTAAGTGGGAGAAAAATAAACTGCCGCATTATTTGATGACTGCTCCCTCCCCAGCAGGAAACAGGGCGAGAGGAAGTGGGAACTGACGCTTACTGAGTGCCAACTCTAGGCTGGTCACATTATATAAAGAACCTCATTCTCCCTCACGATACCCTACTTTGTAGGTATTATTATCCCCCTTCCGAAAGACAACTCTTTGGGCTCTTGTAGTTAGGAAGCCATGAGGCCAGAATTGAAAACCCAGGGCTTCCTGACTCCACATTCCCTCGGTGGGTATTGTGTCACTGATGTGCCCGTTTTGAACGAAGACTGACCTGATCCTGAACTCAGCCTTCAACAGGAAAAGGACAGTAGCCTGGTACTGTCTTCTTACACAACATGGTTATCAGAATGTCCAATGACAGGAAGGGTCAGGATGTCAAACTCATTTTGAAACCCTCTTTGACTGAAGGCCACACCAGGGTGTGGAGTACAGGTCCCTCTGAAGGTCACTGGCCTATGGAGGGAGATACTCGAAGACTTGTTTGGTGAAAAATCTTATTGGAGTTTACCCTCGGTCACTGTTCAGCACCTTTAGGGATACCTTAAAATGGAAGGACCTGTAAAAGGATACTTTTTATACCCTTGTCAAAAAAGTAATCAAGCCAAATTGAATGAGGGCTTACTATGTGACAAGAACTGTTCTTTAGGCTTTATATGTGTTATTTATTCCTCTAACAATCCTATAAGGAAGGTACTATTAGTTTCTCCATTTTACAGATGAAAGTACAGATGGAAGTTACAGAGAGGTTAAGTAACTTGCCCGAGGTTACACAGGAAGGAAGTGACAAAACCGGGATTTGAACTCTCCAACCTGGGCACCTATCAACTACACTTTCTGCAGCCTATTTTCAGGAAAGATTGTACAGAGATAGGAATTGTCACTCCTGCACATGGAGAAGAAGAGGCTTCTCTTCTCATTTTCCATTTATAGAGTAACGGCAGGCTTCTGCCACACAGAGCACTGGGTCCCTTTACCCACAGACGCGTTAACCCTTTAGAGGCCTGCTGAGGCTGATCCCTCTCACTGCAGCCTTGTTCCTCTCCTTCCTTCTCCTCAGGGGATCTCCAGCACCTTCCTCTTGTGATGGGAATGATGGATGCCTGGAGACCCAGATCTTTATTCTCAGCTGTGGGTTACCACTCTCTGGTGGTCAGTGTCCTGGACAGCCACAGGCAATAGAAAGTGGCTGCAATTCTACTATTTGGACCCAGAGGATGCCACCATCATCACCGACTCACCAGAGACAGGCAGGCAGGCAGGCAGTTTACCCACACTGAACACGGTGGTTGAGGTTAGTGAATGTGTTTTTTTTTTTTTTTTTTTTTTTTTTTGTAATCTATACCCAGTGTGGGGCTCCAATCCACGGCCCCAAGATCAAGAGTAGAACACTGTACCGACTGGGGCAGCCAGGCTCCCCATTGAACGTGTTCTCACATTGTCTAAATATAAGTATGTAGACCTCACTGGGGAGAGACCAGGTCTTCATAGAAAGGTCCTGGGGATTGCACCCTACTCCACTGTGGAGGAGGGAGGGAGTGAAGCCATGGGAGCCTCCGCTTTTGACTTTGACTGCTGAAACTCACATCTGCTTACCCTTTCATGTGTAAACCAGGATTCACAATTACTCACTCCACTCAGATGTGTAAAGAACACATAGTTTCTTTTCTCTCTGAATCAACCTGATATCCCTTATGATCCTACACCTGCTGGGTAGCTGGAGGGAAAAACTAATTTTAGTTCAATAGGTTTTAAAATTTAGTCATTCAATGATTTAAGCAGCTCCTTTGGGCCTAACTCGGAATCTTTGGGTTAAGGCGCAATCTCAGTTTCTTCCCTTCTTGTGCTTGCTTCTCTGTAAGTGGTACTTTTGGTTCTGAGACCAGGCCCCTGGCTCCCTCTCCTCACTGCTCTACCCTTTTAAACATGGCGCCCTAACAAGGGCTTTCACAGGGAATGGGAAAGAGCTCTCCTGCCTTGATTCTTCTAATTTATCTCATTTTCCTTCAGGCAGAGACCTGGATAGAAGAAGCCAGGCGAGGACGAGGGGACTCTGGGCATAGCCTGCAGACAGCCTCTCCTCCTAGCATCAGGCTGGAAGAGGAGGCCTGCCGGCCCCCATCACAAACAGAGGAATCTTCTCTTTATACTAAAGAGGAAACTCTAAAATCATAGTGCTTGGTTGTTGGACTTCTAAAGAGTGTAGGTCATCTAGGGTTTTTCAAGCTTGTAACCATCCTGACCTGCTTGAAGTATGACACCTCCAGGCGGGCCTCTGGGATACGAGCTGTAAGAGGGATTAAGAGGAATCAAAATACTGTGTTTGCTGAATATTGTCTCCACCAGATCAGTGTAGGCTTGGGGTGGTTGAAGGGGAGAGTGGGATTCTAGAAGGTGCTTAGAAGGACTCCTCAGAGGAGAGGCAGTAGAGTACATGTGTGGCTTAAATGTGCGGGCTTGGAGTCCAGACTGGGTTCTGCTATTTCCTTGTGCCTTGAGTGACTTTATTTGTATGGAAACTCGGTTTCCCCATCCTTAAAATGAGGGGTAGACAATAGCTATATCTACCTCATAGGATGGTTACAAAGTTAACACATATAAAGAACTTAGACTTCTGCCTATCTCATAGAAAGCCCTCTACAGGGGCATCTGGGTGGCTCAGCTGGCGAAGCGTCTGACTCTTGATTTTGACCTTGCTTCATGGGATCCTGCCCTGCACTGGGCTCTGCTCTGACAGCACAGAGGAGCCCGAGATTCTCTCTCTCTTCGCTCTCTGCCCCTCCCCCACTTGGGCCTGTGCACGTGCGCACGCTCTCTCTCTCTCTCTCTCTCTCTCAAAATACATAAATAAATATTTCTTTTAAAAAGCACTCAGCAAATGTTAGCTATTTAGACAACAAACACATGTAACATTGGATTTGAAGCCTTATAAGTTTCTTATGTATGATATAGGGGAAAGAGCATTGATTTTCGAAATAGCCTGTCGAGCAAATTATTTGGCTGCTGTGATGCTGGTTCTGAAAAACGAGGATGATGGTATCATAGGAAAGGGGTCGGAATTAAACAAAATAATGTGCGTGAGATGCTCAGCAAAAAGTTTGGCACCTAATTGAGGCTTAACCAAAGTTTCTTCTCCTTTCTCCTTATGTCAGTGACATGGTGTCTTATAATTGTTTACTGTTACACCCTCAACCAGGCATCTTAAGCTTTTGTAATCTCCTAACTGGCTAGCTCAGAGGAGACGTTCCACAGATTCATTGACAGATTCAAATGAGCCCCCAAATCTGGGGCTCAAGTCCCACAACTCCTCCCCATCGAGGGTGGCTGGTCAGAGGACAGTTCCTGTCTTCTGATCATTAAATCTGCCAGGCATATATATTTCTCTCTTCTCTTCATTAAAGGGACATTGTGGTCCATTGGAGACATTTGTGTCTGCTTCGTTCACACCGCTCAACCCACACTTGGAGAGAAATGTGTTTGCATAAATACTAGCAGATGAATTTTTTAAATATCACTTTTTCTTTCCTGGCACTCTGTGAGAGAAATGAGCAAATATAAACAGAAGAGTATCACACCAGAAATATAGCAGATGGGTTCCTGCTGGGGATCTGGACTTTCCTGGAGTTTACACGTTTGGGAGATGTAGGATTATGACAAAATCCACTTGTAATGCTCTTGCTTTTTGTTTCTTGGGCACAATATTAATTGCTTAATGATGGGGCTTAATGTATACTTTCAGCCAAAATTTTCCCTTTGGGGAACAAGCAGGATGCTGTAAGCATTCTCTGCAGGAGGGATTCTCTTCCTAAGCCCAGCATAAATCCAGTTTGATTGAAGAATCGAGGAGAAGAGAAAAAAAGTAAGTTTATTCCTCCATGCTGTAAGAACAGGGGAAAAAGGAAACTCTTCACTTCCCAAGTCAGATGGCTACCTGCTTCCCAACCAAGAATTTATTATGGATATTTAAAAAATAGAAGCTGATTGGGGCACCTGGGTGGCTCAGTCAGTTGAGCGTCCCACTTCGGCTCAGGTCATGATCTCGCGGCTCGTGAGTTTGAACCGCATGTCAAGCTCTGTGCTGACAGCTCAGAGCCTGGAGCCTGCTTTGGGTTCTGTCTCCCTCTCTCTCTGGCCGTCTTCTGCTCATGCTCTGTCTCTCTCTCTCTCTCAACAATAAATAAACCTTAAAAAAATTTTTTGGGGGGTGCGCCTGGGTGGCTCAGTCGGTTAAGCATCTGACTTTGGCTCAGGTCATGATCTCACAGTCTGTGGGTCCAAGCCCTGCATTGGGCTCTGTGCTGACAGCTCAGAGCCTGGAGCCTGCTTCAGATTCTGTGTCTCCCTCTCCCTCTGCCCCACCCCTGCTTGCGCTCTGTCTCTCAAAAAATGAATAAACGTTAAAAAAAATTTTTTTTGAAATTTTTTTAAATGGAAGCTGATTGCACACACTCCCTGACCAACCCTGCTTTGGACCACCTCGATTCAAACTATACATCTTGAGAAACACATCTATACCCAGGGAGTTGATCATGACCATACTTAACTCTGGTCCACGCCTTTGGCACAGACTTGGTAAGATACTATTTTCATTCATTCATTTAACAAATTTTATTGAGCATCTACTATGGATGAAACAGGGTATTAGGAGTGAGAATGTAGCAATGAAGAAGATAAGTATGGTCTTTGACTTCACAAAACTCAAGTCCAGTGGGAAAACACACTATGACCTAATCACTCTATTGTACAGGGATTAAAAAACACATTAAACGAATTGTTTTCATTTTCATCAACCACCATGTGTTGCAAGGACTCCCCTTGGGAAAAATGGGAGGTGGGCACTCCTTGTGGGCTCCTGTTGTCAGAGCCTCCACGGGCTCATTAAAACCACCTCATGGAAGAGCTCCTTATCCACAGTTGCTTTGGCTGACTCCAGTCTTCATGGGTTATCCTTAGGGCCTCAAGAAAATGGTACGGCGGATCCTACCTGCCCATAATGATGACTTCCAGAACTCAGAGAAAGCCCCACCTTTAATCAATGAGTATGAGCTCATCTTTTATTACAAGCATGTTTATCTATTAGGTTTAAGAGAGGTGGCATGATATAGTACAGAGACCCCACAGGCTTTGAAGTTAGCCCTGGATTCTAATCCTGGCTCAAACGTTTATTAGCCATTTCCCCTTGGGAGACTTACTGATTTCACTTTTCTGTAGTTTAATTGCCTCATGCAAAATGGGAAAAATAGCACTCAACTCAGGATTGTTCACATTCTTAAATAATCACTAAGAAATGCTTGATATGTGAAACATTCTCCTCCATGATGCTTGGAAACTATATTCTATGTGACACAGGTCTCGCCTTTGAAAGAGCACAGCATTTGCATGAAATATTTAATGACAACCATACACAACCGTGAGCTATTTGGTAAATGATAAAATTATGTCCATAGCTGACGCTGCCCATCCTGACTGGTGCCAACCCTTTCTGCTTCTGTTGCCCTCATTCTGTAGCTCAAACCATACCTTTCTAGCAAATGACCCGATCAGAGGAGCCCAAAAGAAATCAGCATGCTCCAGCAAGAAATCAGAATGAGAGACAGTAAGATACTTTACGTTTAAAATTTTTTTTTTCAACGTTTATTTACTTTTGGGACAGAGAGAGACAGAGCATGAACGGGGGAGGGGCAGAGAGAGAGGGAGACACAGAATCGGAAACAGGCTCCAGGCTCTGAGCCATCAGCCCAGAGCCCGACGCGGGGCTCGAACTCACGGACCGCGAGATCGTGACCTGGCTGGAGTCGGACGCTTAACCGACTGTGCCACCCAGGCGCCCAAGACTTAAAAATAAGAAACGAATAGGGCCCCTGGGTGGCTCAGTCGGCTGAGCATCCGACTTCAGCTCAGGTCACGATCTCACGGTTCATGGGTCCGAGCCCCGCGCCGGGCTCTGGGCTGACAGCTCAGAGCCTGGAGCCTGCTTCGGATTCTGTGTGTCCCTCTCTCTCTGCCGCTACCCTGCTGGTGCTCTGTCTCTTTCTCTCTCTCAAAAATAAATAAAAGCATTAAAAAAAAAAAAGGAAACAAATATAATGTCTAAAACAGATGAGATGATTAAGTTAACTCTATAGATTATGTTAATTCTATATACATAAAGGAAAATTATGTAAACAATGAATAATATTAGTCATAACAGAACTATTATAAAATAATAATAATAACAATTTCCATATGATAGCAGGAAAAAACAGTGAGATATATTTAACAAAAAGCAGTGTACAAAATTCTATATATAGAAGGAAAGTAACTGTTAAAAGAATAAATCTACACCTATAAAAAGACTGGAAGGAGAGGTGCCTGGGTGGTTCAGTCAGTTAAGCATCTGACTTCACTTCAGGTCATGATCTCAAGGCTCACAAGTTTCAGTCCCACTTTGGGCTCTGTGCTGACAACTCAGAGCCTGGAGCCTGCTTCGGATTCTCTGTGTATGTGTCTCTCTCTCTCTCTCTCTGTCCCTCCCCCACTCATATTCTGTCTCTCTCTCGAAAATAAATAAACATTAAAATTAAAAAAAAAAGACTAGAAGGAAACACTTTAACATTTGAGTATTGGAACTATGGCTAATTTTTTGTTTCTACTTTTATTTTTATAACAAGCATATATTGTTTATATCATTATTTTATTTTGTTATTTTATTCCATTTTATTTTATTTTATTTTATTTTATTTTATTTTATTTTATTTTATTTTTAGAGAGAGAGAGAGAGAGCACACGAGAAGGGGGAGAGAGAGAGAATCCCAAGCAGACTCCACACTATGTGTGGAGCCCGATGTGGGGCTCGATTCCACGACTGTGGAATCATGATCTGAGTGGAAATCGAGAGTCAGACGCTCAACTGACTGAACCAGTGAGGCACCCCTGTTTACATCCTCTTAAAAAAACATTTTGAAGACTTTTGAGGCCAAGAATATGGACTGCCCTGAGATGATTTGTAAGCATCATTTCCAAGGAGGATATGCAGTAATTCACCAGTTGGCTCAGCCGAATGAAGGTCAAAGTGAGCAGAAGCGGTAGTTTTTAGGGACTTAATTGCGGATCAAAAAGTTTGCCCTGTTCAAGTCTTGAATTCTCCTCTTTCTTTACAGGGGCTGTAGTCATTTTCTGTCTAGCTGCTAAGCCTTGTTAGTTTTAAGTCGCCCCACTTCCTCTTGAGATCAAGCTTTGCTCTTTCCAAGTGATGGCATCTGGCTATGCACTTATGCGGGATAGGGGTGGGGGGTGGGGGCTGTGGGAGATGAAACCAAAGGCTGACACCAGCCCCCACTGTGGGACCAACTGAAGCAGAACGTGCCTGCAGGCTTAAAAACCCAGATCAACTTATTTTGTTTTCCTCTGTTTTTAAGCTAGTCCTCAAACTTCCTGGTTTTGTCCTAAAATGAGAACCAGACAGCTTGTGAGCAAATACTGTCATCCCCATGATCTGTGACAGCCTATCTCAGGGGACATTTTATAATTTTTTTTTTCTTTTTCCAGAAGATTCTGCCGGCAGCCATACCACATTAACAGGACTACGTGCCTCTTGGCCCTTGTTCCTTGCGCACGTGGTTTTTCTTTCTGGTCTCTTGTGACAGTCTAAAAGTCTTCAAGAGGGACTTGAGGGCTGGCCAGGCAGATCCCCATGAAACCAGACCATTAGACATGTTCCAAGGGCTCAGCCTACTCTACTCTTGTTTCACTTAGAAAAGTGTAAAAAGTAGGAGTTGTGTCCTAATCCGGACACACACCCAGTGGCTTCTCAGCCAAGCCCATCCCGATGGGGCAGCGTTCTTGGATCCCACAGCAGAGCCACCGCCTTGGTTGGCCACCATGTTCACCCCCCCGACCCTCCCCCACTTCCCAAACGTCACTCCCGACCTGCCCGCAGCCTTAGCCTTAGGTTGGCATCCAGCTCCACTATGATGCTTCAAGATCAGGTCTTAGGAAAATGACGCATTCTAAAAAATCCCAACAAACCGAAAGTACAAAGAAGTCATTTAAGCTACACCCTGACTTTTGTCACCCAGATACCACATGACCAGAGAGGGAATGGCCGCGGAGCAACATCCTTGTGTCCCTGATTAGCAGCCTTGCAGCAACCTGAACCGAGAATTCCAAAGCCCTGGGACCCAGAGCTTGTAAACAGAAGAGCAGAGCGGTCAGGTGACTGGTCCAGCTGAGTTTTACTAGACAGCTCAGTGTTAGCAGTTCCTGAGGGGCCTGCACTTAGCCTGAGTCAGCCAGGGTGTGACAAGCCACAGTGCTGATGTCACCTTTGCAAGCCAACCAAATTCCCCGCCCGCTCCACCCACTCAGCTGCTGTCAGCCACTTCTGCCAACTTGTTCATTTTGTTTCTATTTTTCTCCCTCTCTCTTTCTCTGGGCAGCCACCTTCTCTGTTATTTATCCCCTGGCATACCCGCTGATCTTCAGAGCTCTGCCGTTTGAAGGGTGGTGACTCATTTGCGACTTAGGTATTTCGGGTTTGTTACTTTTCAGCCACTTTACCAAGAACCACACAGAGCCAAAACAGAGAAGAGAGGAAATGGGGGTGTGCAGTGCGGAGGGGGGTGGGGCAGAAATCCAAAACTGCTGTGGAAAAATTCAGCGGAGGTGCCGTGGTCAGAGCCCGGACTCAGAGAACAAGGCCATTCCAAGAGCAACAATGGGAAGGAAACAGTGCTTTGATTAAAACTTCATTGAGAGGCCTGCACACACACCCCATAGTTCTCCCACAGCAGAGATGGCGTGGTCAGGAATCCAAATCGTCATTGCTCTTTGGGAATATTTATGAGCGACCACACCCTAGCTGTGTTGACTCGGACGCAAGGTGGAAGGAAGAGTGCAGTTAAGGGACAGCCCAACACCATCTGCAAAATACAATCCAAACCATTTTCCCTTAACGTCAGTCTCCCACTCCCCCGTATCCATGTGCCTCTGGCTCAATTATCTAGGTTTGCTTTGTGGACGACATCCGGCATGTGGAGTCTCGGCTGTCCTGAGTAGACAGACGCTGCTTATGTTGTGAACAATGAAAAAATCACGTGTGATAGGTCAGCCATAAGATTCATGAATATATTTGCCTGAGAGGTTTCCAGAAAGTTGTTGTTTAGAAATGAATTTTCCTTAAGTTGTTCCCCCTCCAGACTATGCAGTACATGGTGCTTCTGCTTGTTCCATAGGCCAGTTGTGTTCTAGTTCCAGTCTCTTTAGCAAGAGTATTGAATTGCTGTTTGTGACATTTACCATCCGTTTCTAGTTTGGGGCTTGCAAGATTAGCATACTGAGAGTATTCATTCCTTTTAAATTATGCATTCTTTACTTTGACAAATATTTCCTAGATGCCTAATGTCGGAGGCAGTCCTTGAGGTCCAGAGCTGGGGCATGGGACAGAGCCCAGGTTTCTGATGGGCAATTCCAGCACAGGATTCTGAACTCTTATCTGACAGGAAGAAGCTGATGAGAATAGAAAGAGGACCATTTCGTGGGTTTCAAGACAAATCTCATGATTATTCAGTCTGGGCTGTTTATTGCTTCTCATGCAGGATTGTATGTTTCAACAGTAGGTTGTACCAACGGCTGCTACATGCAAACCATTTCCTGTGACAAATACAAAGAAAGTATGTGATGGAAGCCATGTATTAGGATGACAAAAGAGAAAGATGGAAGGATGCGGGTCTTTGATGGCACATTGCAGCCATCTGTCTCAGCCCAGACGACAATAAATCAGTATCCGATAGGTCACGTCCTCTGAGTTATAAGAAAACTTACTTAAAAAATTTTTTTTTAACGTTTATTTATTTTTGAGACAGAAAGAGACAGAGCATGAACGGGGGAGGGTCAGAGAGAGGGAGACACAGAATCTGAAACAGGCTCCAGGCTCTGAGCGGTCAGCACAGAGCCTGACGCGGGGCTCAAACTCACGGACCACGAGATCATGACCTGAGCCGAAGTCGGACGCTTAACCGACTGAGCCACCCAGGCGCCCCAAAGAAAACTTACTTTAAAAACCCCTAATGTTGATTTCCATAAATTAGGAAATTTAAAAATACTTCTAAATAACGTTAGGAATAAATCATAACTGATGGCTCAAAGAAAAAAATAACTACATTTATATATTCTTATATATAACTAGGATTGGGTAACATAGAAGCTAAATAAAATATAATTAAAACATGTTTGATGTGGCAAAAGCTGCAGAGAAATTACAGAGAGAAACTTACAAAAGCTTTAAGATGCTTCTTTAGAAAAGAAAAAAGTCTAGAAATTAATGAGCCATATGTCCACCTCAGGACACTGATAAAAGAAACAATGGCATACACACAAAAGAGTGTAGCAGAAAAGAAGTAATACAGAGGAGAAGTTAAATAGAAAACAAAGTTACAATGGAAATGATCAAGAAAAGCTCATGTCTTCTTATCCCTACATATATAGTAGAATTTAAAAAAACATAAGAGAATGTTAAAACTTCATGCAATGAAATTTGAAAACTTCTATGAAATGTCCAGTTCCCTAGAAAAATGAAACCTACCAAAACTAACTCAAGAGGAAATCGAAAATCTACTTAGAGAGCTATAGCTATTTTTAAAAAGTTGAATTGGCAGTTTAAAATCTACCTACAGAAATGAAACAAAATACACAAGGGCCAGAGTAGTTTATAAGCAAATCTGACAGAGATTTGTCACTTGAGAAAAAGAAAAACATAATCCCATGCAGTCTGTTTCAGAGAACAGAAAAAGAAAGGATGACCACAACTCATTTTACGGTGCTGATAGAATTTTGATATCAAAACCAGATAAGGATAGATAGAAAAAGAAAATTATAATCTCTCATAAATGCAGATGTAAAAATCCCAAGTAATATAATAGAAAATTAAATTCATCAATGCATTGGAACTAATATTTATATTCGGTTGGGGTATATCACAGAACACAAAACTAGGACATTTAAAAAGTTGCTAATATAATTCAATACACTTATATATTAAAGGGGAAAAAAAACAAATCATCATCTCAATGGATACGGAGAGAACATTTGATAAAATTTAATTCATGATAGAAATTCTTAGCAAATTTATCATGGAAGGAACTTCTTTAACTTGGTAAATGGTGTTCACCCAAAATGTATTGCAAACGATGTTTTTTGGAAAAATTCCCTTTGAAGTCAGGATTAAGAGAAACATGTCTACCATCACTGCTTCTATTAAATTGAGTACTGGAGGGCTGAGCAAGCAACCCCAAGATGAAAAGAAATTAAATGTGTAAGGATTTGGAAAGAAGAAACAAGTCATTGTTATTCACAATATATTTAATAATACAGGAAATTCAAGACCATCTACAAACTATTAAAATAAGAGAATGCAGCAAAATCCATAGAAGCAAAATCAAAATGCAAAAATCAACTGCGTTCTTATGTAAGAGAAACAAATCATTAGAAACTGTAATTAAAAAATGATGTTCCCTAGCAGCAAAAATTAAAAAAAAAAAAAAGACTCTAAAGATGTTTAAGACAATCATGGAAACAACTATAAAGCCATATTGGTTTTCTACATAAAAGAATACCTAAATAATTACTGAGAGGTACTATATTTTGTGAAAGTAAGAATCAATAAGGTGTTACTTCAGGGGCACCTGAGTAGCTCATTCAGTTGAGTGTCGGACTCTTGATCTCAGCTCAGGTCTTGATCTCAGGGTCATGGGTTCAAGACCTGCATCCGGCTCTATGCTGGGCATGAAGCCTACTTTAAAAAAAAAAGATGTCATTTCTTCACAAGGTAATTTATGAGTTCAGTGCAATTCCAATCAAAGTCTGCAAGTGTTGTTTTGTTTTGTTTTGTTTTATTGTGGTTTTTGGGTGTTGCTGGACAAGCGCAATATAAATTTGGAAGGTAGTACATTCAGAAGGCCATAAAAAAGCAATACAATTGTGAAGAAATACAAGTTTGGGGGAACGTGCCCCACCACATATCAAGGTAGTATAAATCAGTACAAGATACTTGATCTCTCCTGCACCCATCAGAAAGGTTTCCCAGGATTCCCTCCCTTGAATCATACTCTTACGAATGGACAGTTAGATTACAGGCATTTCAACTCTACCAGTTCTTTTTTTTTTATTTTTTACTTTTTTATTTTTTTCAACGTTTATTTATTTTTTTTGGGACAGAGAGAGACAGAGCATGAATGGGGGAGGGGCAGAGAGAGAGGGAGACACAGAATCGGAAACAGGCTCCAGGCTCTGAGCCATCAGCCCAGAGCCTGACGCAGGGCTCGAACTCACGGACCTCGAGATCGTGACCTGGCTGAAGTCGGACGCTTAACCGACTGCGCCACCCAGGTGCCCCTTCAACTCTACCAGTTCTTGCCCTCACCTCTCTGTAGTGCAGCACTGCTCGAGGCACCTGTGAACTGAAGGAAGTCCCTGCTCTTTGGAGCTTGCCTTCTAGTAGGAGAGGGGGACACAAAAGCAGTAAGCATACGTGCTCCCACATCCTCACCAGCACTCAGACATTTTTTTCTTAATTTTACTCATCTGACAGGTGTAAAATGACACCTGGTTGCATTAATTTATCTCTGATTTCTAATACGCCTGACCATTTTCCCTTACGTTTATTCACCAGTCTTAGTGTTCCTTTCTGTATCTGTTCACATCTTTGGCCCATTTTTCTCCTGTTGAGTGGTCTTCTTCTCAGTAATTTGTGGGTTATATTATTTATAATGCTAATTTTAGGAGGGCTGTATACATTATAAATATACACTGCTGGCTGCTGGGTTGACTGTTCACGTTGAGCCTTTTTGTTGTGGAAGTTTTAATTTTAATATAATGAAATGTATCAATCTGGACGTTTATGACTTGTGCTTTTTGTATCTTATTTTATAAGTCATTTCCTTTCCCAAAATCATAAAAATATTCTCCCATATTTTCTTCTTAAAGTTTTTAAAATTTTTTTTTTGAGCGAGAGAGAGAGCATGTGCATGCAAGTGGGGGAGGGACAGAGAGAGGGGGACAGAGGACCTGAAGTGGGGTCTGCACTGACAGCACCAGGCCGATGTGGGGCTTGAACTCACGAACCGCGATATCATGATCTGAGCCCAAGACAGATGCTTAACCGACTGAGCTACCCAAGCTTCTTAAAGTTTTAAAGTTCGTCTTTGATGTTTAGGAGTCTAATCCACCTAGAATTAATTATCGTACATGGTGTGCGGGAACTGTGATTTTCTTTTATTTTTCTGCGTGGACACCAACTATCAGTCCGTATCTTGGCTGATGTGTAATGCCACCCACTTGTCATAGGGCAAATTTCCATGTATGTTTGGGACTGTTTCTGGGCTCTCCATTCTGTCTCATCGGTTGTTAGCCTACCCTTTGGGACTTCCTTCTGTTCACAGGTGCCTGACACTGCAGAGAGGTGAGGGTGAGAACTGGTAGAGTTGAAGATGTGTGCAATCTAACTGCCCATTCATAAGAATATGATTCACAGGAGGGAATCCTGGGAAACCTCTCTGACGTACGCAAGAGAGATCATGTCCAAGTATGTCTCTTGTTTCACAGTGGCAACAACTTGGAAGAGGCTAGCTGCATAGATTGTGGAATATTTATACAAGGGAATAATATACACCAGTTAACATGCATGAGTTAGAACTATCATGTATCAGTGTGGATAGAGTATGGTATTGTTCTCTGTATTTAAAATGTATTTGCTTAAAATATGTCATCAAAAGAGTTATATCTGTACTGTCTTTAAAGGGTTGAAAAATGTTAGATAAACAAAAATGTCAATATAAAACCACGTATGAGGATTTATTATAATTTTTGCTATACAAAAGTTTAAAAGGTTAAATCAGATATACTAATAGGTACAAAAGGGCATGAGACTCCTGAGAAAAGAGAAACTAATCTCTCCAAAAAGAATCAGAAAAGCGTTCACACCTGAAGCTGCACTTAATATTTAAATAGTTGGGAGTGGAGCAAAGAGATTTTTTTTTTTAATGTTTATTTTTGATGTGGGGAGGGCAGAGAGAGAGGAGGAGGGTCAGAGAGAGAGGGAGACAGAGAATCTGAAGTGGGCTCTGTTTTGTCAGCAGAGACCCTGATGCGGGGCTGGAACCCATGAAACATGAGATCGTGACCTGAGCCAACGTCCTAAGCTTAACCAACTGAGCCACCCAGGTGCTCTGGAGCAAAGAGATTCTTGGTGGAGGGAGTTAAGGCCCAGGTAGAAGAGATACAGCAATGAGAAAATATGGAGCATTGAAATTTAGAAGTGCAGTTTGAGCGGAATATGGGTTGAGTACAGAGGAGTGGTGGGAAATAGGTTGGGAAGAGACCCTGGAGCTATTTAAATCCAAGTTGAAGTGTTGGGTGGCAAAACGGAAGTTGCCCGAGGTATCTGGTGGTGCCTGGATTTGTGTTTCGGGTACTTAGGCTCCACTTGGATTTATTCCCTTGAGAGTTCAGTGTAAGGTATTTTCCTAATGAATTAGGATTTTTTTCACTTAAAAAATTAGGATGTCAGTAAGACACCAAAACATTAATCGTAACTGCTTTAACACACTTATTTAAGGGAATGGTACATTTTAGAGAAAGATATATATAAGCATATGAAGATCTCCAATTTAATGCAGTGCTTTTTTTCTTTTTTAAAAATGTTTATTAATTTTTGAGAGAGGGAGAGAGACGGGAAGAGAGAGAGAGAGGCAGAGAGAGAGAGAAACAAAATCCCAAGCAGGCTCTGCCTGTCAGTGCAGAGCCTGAAGTGGGGCTCAAACTCACGAACCGTGACATCATGACCTGAGGCGAAATCAAGAGTCAGATGCTTAACCAACTGAGCCACCCAGGCTCCCTTGTAGTGCTTTTTCCCATAACTCTTCCAATGTTATCGCTATTTAATTTATCTATGCTTTGTCCTCTGTCTTGAGTAGAAAACAACTTTTTATTCACTTGAACTTGTTTTTAGACTTGAAGGCTCAGTGATTTCTTTGTTCATTCATTTCCTTCTACTAATATTTATAACAGCTTAAGCCAAATAATACATGGTCTTTGCCTTCCTGGAGAATGTTTTCTAGGACCTGACATATGAATCCACCAGCAATGATGATAGAGGTGATGTTCTTGTGGAACAGGGGAGCGGCAGCTAATCGGGGAGTTACAGAGGGCTTCTTAGAACAGGAGATAGTCGAGAAGGATATTTAACAGTTTTGTTAGCTGGACCAAGGAGGAAAGCGTAGGAGAGCATCTGAGGAGGAGGCCCAGGGGCATGAAACATCCTGTGCAGATAGTCAAGTTTGATTAGAAGAGAGAAGAGGACTTAGGACACGTAGTGGAATAAGGGCCAAACATGTGGGCCGAGGCAAATTATGAAGGATTAGGTGTTTAAGAGGTTTTAATTTTACCTTGAAAGCTACTGGGGGGCCATCAAAGCATTCTAAGTGGGGAAATAATATGATCTGATTTGCATTTTAGAAAGATTATTCTGGCAGTAATGTGGCAGGTAGATTGGAGAAGAAGAAATTAGCAGACCACTATAATGATCCAAGTGACAGATGATGAAGCCCTCCCTAAAGTAAAAGCAGTGGGAGTGGATTCATGAGATGGTAGAAGAAGGCTCTAGAAGCCTAAGTAACTGATCAGATGTGCAGGTGAGAAGAGAAGGATGAGAACAAGGGGATGGCCACATTTCCAGCTTGACAACTGCGTGGATGGTGATGCTGATCACTGAGGCAGGAAGAGAAGCAGGTTTATGGGGGACGACGATGGGTTTGATTGGGGCCCGTTGTCATCTATGTGGACAGAAGTTTGAGTTCGACATATTTGGAAAAGATTTGGGGCTGAGGTCATATATGGAAGCTGAAGCTGGATATTTGATTGAAGATCACCAAGGAGAGTTCATATGTAGAGTGGGAGAGCAAAAGCCTTAAGACAGAACCTTCTTCCCTCTGGTCAAAGAATACACAGAAGGAAGATGTGAAAAGGGACAAAATGGTATCACAGAAACCAAAGGGGGAAGTCACATCCAGGAAGGAGATTCTACAGCATTAAGTGTTGTAGGGAGACGAAGTGAGATGCTGACGGGCCACACAGAAGCCACTAATAACCTTGGAGAACAATTTTACTGGCATGCTGAGGATGTGCGCCAGGTTGAAGTAGACCTTCAAGGGAATGGGAGCCGAATGCGGAGACCACGATCATGGGCTGGCCTCTACAATCTTGACTCTGAAGGAGAAGGAAAGGGATGTTGCTAGGAGAGAGAGCAAGAGAGCGTGGTATGGAAGGGCAGAGTAGAGGTGAAAATATTTACATGCTGTCAGGAAAGATCAAGTGAAGGGAGGCTTGGGGTAAAGGAGATAGATGGGAGGATTAATAGAGCAAGAGCTTCCTGAGGAGGAGGCAGAGGCCAGATGAAGGGATTAGCCTTGAACTGGAGAAAAAAGTCACCCTGGAACAGGAGAGGAGGAAAAGATCAAGTCAGAGTTTTCCGTGTGTAGGCACCGGGAAGGGAGCTCAGGGGGTTCCAACCTTCTGGCTTTCATTTTCTCGTGGAGTAGGAAGTAAGATGATGTGCTGAAAGTGGAGGCGTCGGGGGTTTGAGGGCAAAGGGGGAAGTGGCGGAAGCTTGAGCGCCACCTGAAGCTGGAGCAAATGAACCTGCGTGGTGGCTTGTAGCCTCCTGGGTGCCCCAGTGCAAAAGGCAGGATGGCAACAATCAAGGCCAGAATGTTCTAGAATGGTTGAAGTACAAGGGCAAGGGTAAGAGGGCTGGCAGTGGGCCGCTGGAGAGGATCAGAGGTCAAGGCCACTGGCGTTGAAGAATCAGGGCAACGTAAGACCTTGTGACATGAGTCTTCCACATGGACATTGGAGTCTCACGGTTTGACGGGGTGTAAGAGGTGGTGGGGAAGGATAAGAGGAACGAGAACCAGATGCCAAGTCCTAGGTGAAGGGACACTCCTGATTCCAGCTGACTCTGGTGATCCAAGCCTGCAGGGTAGTTTGCCACAAAATAAGAAAGTCTGAAAGAAGGCCATGAGCTGTCTTTCCAGCACACCTAGTGAGCTGCTTGTCTGTCTGTTCACTCATTCTTTCATTCATCCTACCCTTTCGTTCCTGTCCTTCAACAACCTGAAAATATTCACTGAACATTCACTATGGCCCAAATCCCCATCCCTGACTGTGAACAAGGCATATCTCAATTCATTGGTTCTGAAACACACATCCCACTCCACCCCACTATTTTTAAAGATCTCTGAAATCAGTTGGAATGCTTGTCTATGATGAGGTCATCCAGGCGGCAGTCGTGATGCAGCGGGCATGGTCTGTCCAGGCTCACACTGAGTTATAGCTGTTCATGTGGTCATTACTTCAATTGCGTTAAGTACACTGTTGGTAATAACATGTTGAGCTTAGTTGCTGCTTAAATTACAAAACTTACACTATCATTTGGCATTGAAATGAAAAGTTATCATACTTGAAGAAGGCGTGGAAATAGTGGGGCATGAATCTGATATTGGTGAAGTAGATATTTATTATTGGAGAAATTACCACAATTCCACATATAATTGCAAAAGAGACAATAGACAGATATTTTATGGGACCCACAAAAGAAGAAATACCCACAAACAGATTGAAAAAAATGCGTTATGTTTGTTACTGATATATACCCAAAGTAAGTGCCTAAGAAAAGCCAAGCAATGTAATTGAAGGCAAGGAGAATTGTCTCATGTTTTAAAACTGTGAGAGGCTGGTGTGACTAATCCCTGGGTCAGGGGGTTATGGGTAAGGCATCGTGTCATAATGTAGTTGGCAGGATTTTGTTTTCTCTTAGTGATAAATAAACTAATGGTGTCTCTTGCAATTAAATGTGTCTTAGAATGGGTGATATAGGATAATTCATGTCCTAGAACTCTCTAAACATTTTCTTTTGGGAAAACGTAGAATGGCAGACCCAACTAACTCCCTCCTTTCCCAATGAGGAAACTGAGTCTGAAGAGATAGGCGGTTGGCTTAGGATTGTACACCATAGCACGTTACAGGCAGAGGAAATGTACTTACTGCAGAGGATATCGCTGTGCTTTCTGGTAAAAGGAGCAAGAAAAGATAAAAATTACATAATGGCTTAATGGCCCAGATCTCTATTAAAAATCCTCTGATTTCGCTTTTTTTTTTTTTTTCCTACTGGAAGGGTGTTAAACAGGTTTAGTAACTTTTAGTAACTACTAATCTTTGACAACATGCTTCTGATGGATACCCATCATCTATATCTATTTTATCTCCTTAATCTCGGGCCTTCTGGCTTCAGAGCTTTAATATTTCACAGAGCATACACTTTCGGTGTCCTTTTCCTTTCTTTTGAGAAGTTCCCAAGACACCTAAGGAAGTTTTAAAAATAGATACAGACAGCGATCTATTATTGGATGTGATAAATATTTTTTCAATACCGAAAACCCCAGCTCCCCTGGGGCTGGATAGTTAAGGAAAGCGGGTGTCTGAACTCGAAAGGGAGGATCAAGACAAGAACAATGGTGGATGGAACCACCTTGCAGTGACTAGAGATGGGTAGCTCTTCCTACCCCTTTCCTTCTGGCCCATGCTATCGTAGAAGCAAGCTCTTTGTTTACTGGCCTCAGCTCCTAGTATTAGTAAGCAAATACAGCAGAGTGGGAAAATAAAGATCAAAGATACTCAATTTTCTAGTTTGCAGTGGAAAGCTGCAGACTCTCGTGCTGAGAATTTTATGGTGAGCAGCTGGAGTTCATCTTCTCAGGTCCAGTATCTTAACTGAAGAAGACTCAAATTTGTTTTTTGGTTTTTTTATTTTGGTTATCATAGCTGCTACTCTTTTTGTTCTTACTAAATAATGGCATTCTGGTCATTACCCATGCTAGTCGGTTATAAATTATTTCCTATTTATAAACGAATCACTCTAAAGGCATTAGAGGAATGTAAACTAGCTCTGAGAGACCTTATTCCTCTCTTCTCCCCTCTTTCAGGATCCTTTTATCTCTAAGTGTTTCCAATGTAGGAGAGATTTGCCCTTTTCTGATAGTAAAATTGATCCATAGTGTATCTTGTTACACATCTTTCTGATCTTTTTTTTGTCACTAAAAATTATAAACTTTCAACAGCTGATGGTCAGTTATGCTTTTTTCAGAAAACATGATTAGATTAACTCATTAATGTCTGCTTCAAGTTTTTCCATATTAGCTCCAGAAAATTTCACCCACCTTTTGTCCCTTTTGAAAACACTGGAAGGTTGGCTTGCAATGACTCAACACCCTGAAGCAATGTCCTGATGGTCGTCAACATCTACCTCAACTTTAAGGTACATGGCACTGGATGACTTTCCAGAGAGAACGAAAGAACAGCTTGTTCATTTTGCAGGGCTTACATCACATGGCGGAGAAGCCCACGACTGTGAATTTATCTCCTGAACTGTTCCTTGGCAAGCATCTGTAACAACCAATGGAAATGGATCCAATCCTTTGTGCATCCTCTTCCCAGCTAAACTATCCATCACATATACAGTCATGTAGTTTATTTTGCTCATTCAGCATTATTATGTAAGCATTTTCTTATTCAGGTCTCTTAAGCATAGTTATTAATATTTGCAGAATATCTTCCTGTGTACATATCATACTTTCAAAATTTGATCCATTCTCCTGTGGCTGTAAGTTAGGGTGTTTTCAGGTTTTTGCTATGGCAAATAATGCTGTGATGAACATCTTCTTGCATTCATCTTTTTCTGTATGAAATGAGAGTCACCTCTTTTGGGCTGGCTGGGTATTTTTTAATATATTGAAATGTTAATTAGTGAATTTAGTGGACTAAAATTCAGTGGCCAAGAAGTGAATAATTGTGTTTAAGTTGACTGTACTTAAAAACAAGGTTTTTGTTTGTCTGTTTTGTAAGCATGTACAAACTTATCACCATCAGGGGATGACCCCTTGTCCCAAAGAGTAATTGGGCATATGTCCAGCAGCCTTGGACTTATTCTGCCCTTTTGCACTTTTCCAAAGCAGTGAAATAAGTTGGGGGTAGGTTGAGTGGAGAGTGTAGAAAACCAGCGGCCATCTATGCCTGGCAACCTCTGCTCTGTGACCAGGGAGTACAGGAATCCCTGCAAAATCCTTTGTGAAAATCATTCTGTCTTGTGTTCCCAATTAAATGACACATTCCATGAAATCAGGGTGGACTCCAGACCTCCATGAACCCTTCATCCCCTTGCAGTCAACACAGGACTGTATGGATGTAGGAGTTGGGAACCCAGAACAGCCAGGATCAGGACCAGGAGACCCAGCTCCGGCCTGGGTGGGAGTAATCCCCTAGCTTGGCACCTAGTAGCTTCAAAGGACGATTTGATCCAAAGGCCCTTAGGTCACACTTTCTAACACAGCTGTTAGAATATACACCCTGTAAACAGGAAATGCCTTAGGAAGTACAACTGAGTACTTCTTATTTTTATTTTTTAAGAAACTATTAAAAAGCCTGAGCAGAGGATGACATTTATCTGGCATTAGAGTTAACAAGCTAGCGCTGCTCCCTGACAGCCCTGGTTTTATGTTCTGGGCAATTGTGTGCCCACTGCTGTTTAACAGGTGCTTAAATATTCCCAAATTAGTCTATAACTCATTTTGCCTTGTAAAATGAGTCTCAGTCAAGGGAGTTGTAAGTTACATAGCTCGTGTTTGCTGTCATAGAAAAGGGAAAGATTTACTAAACCCTAAACCAATATTTAGACACCTCTGTGCTTGGAATATGGAAATTTTAATACTGGGTAAAAGGAAAACCATGTAAAACAGAGGATAAGGAGGCTCTAGGTGGCTGAGTACGTTCAGGAAAGGCTAAAACTGAGAACTGCTGACTTCTAGAAAAGACTTAGCTATATGGTGGCCACACTACTCATCTACTGCTTGGTGCTGGATTCCACCCCCCGCCCCTGCCCTGGGTGGGTACCAATTGTTTCAGTCACATAGCCTCACAAGCTAGCTAGGCTGTTTCACACCACAGGGCCTTTACACGTGCTCCACAACACCTAGAATGGCCCTATTCCTCACCTCTCCCCTCTTTGGCAAATTCTTACTTATCCTTCAAGACTGAGACATCACTTGATTTGGTTATAGTGTGAAGACAGCACAGCATAGTGGAGAGTACTTGGACTTCAGAGTAAGACATACCTGGATTTAAATCTTAGAACCATTTTTCACTAGATGGGTGACCTTGGACAAGTTGACTTGACCTTTGCAGTGTGTTTCTTCCTCAGCTTATGGAGCTAATACCTTGCTCACTGGACTGCAGTGAATTAATTCACAGAACTATATACAATGCTTGGCATACAGAAGACACTCAATAAATATCAATTTCCTTCTGCCATGCCCACTTCCAAGCATTCCTTAATACTCCAGCATCATTTTATTCAAAACTTTGGAGATGTCTGTGTCTTATCTCTCAGTCTGTAATATCTACATAGTATTCAAATTCTTCATGCCATGCTTAAATTATAGGGTTTCCAGATGGAATTTTTAATTCGTTTATTTATTCAACAAATATTTATTTAATGGTATCTTATGGACACTAATCCTATCACTTCTGTCTTGATATGTTTTATTTTTCCTTTATTTTTTTACATTTTTTTAAATGTTTTATTTATTTTTGAGAGAGAGAAAGACAGAGTGCAAACAGGGGAGGGGCAGAGAGAGGGAGACACAGAATCTGAAGCAGCCTCCAGGCTCTGAGCTGTCAACACAAGCCCGATGCGGGGCTGGAACCCATGAACGGGAGATCATGACCTGAGCCGAAGTCAGATGCTTAACCGACTGAGCCACCCAGGCGCCCCTTGTTTTTCCCTTAGAATAGGGTTTCTTAGACTCTGTTGACATTGGGCCACACCCTTCTTCTTTGGGGCGGCGGTGGGGGGGTGCTGTCTGTGCATTACAGGATGTTGAGTAGCATCTGTGACCCCTGCTCACTGGAAGCTACTAACAACTCCCCAACCCAGATGTGACAACCCAAAACGTCTCCAGATGTTGACTGCCTTTGGTTGAGAAAAGTTGCTCTAGAACTTTGCCCCCCTGGTTATCATCCCCCATTCTTGGCTCTGTATTTAGCCTCACCTGGCCCCTTTCTCTCATAAATATATATTTTCTCCAGTCTCTCAAAACAAAACAAATGAATCAAACCCCAAACGCTCTCCTTTCACAGTCAAACTCTCCAAAAGCAGAGCCTGCATTCACTGTCCCTTTTCCATCCAGTCTTTCACCTGCTGCAGCCAGGCTCCCCTCACCTTCCTCTGTGAAGCGTTCTGGCAATGCTCCTGCTGATAAAAGGTTAAACTCTGTATTCTCTTTCCCTGGCTCATCTTGCTTGGCCTCTATGACATCTGACACTTGATAAGTTCCAGAATGTCTTTCTTTCCTGCTTTTTAAAAAAAAAAAAATGTTTATTTATTTATTTTTGAGAGAGACAGAGTGTGAGTGGGGGAGAGGCAGAGAGAGACAGGGAGACACAGAATGTGAAGCAGGCTCCAGGCTCTGAGCTATCAGCACAGAGCTCGATGTGGGGCTTGAACCCATGAACTGTGAGATCATGACCTGAGCTGAAGTCTGATGCTTAACCGACTGAGTCACCCAGGCACCCTTCTTTCCTGGTTCTTTTTTGACTCTCTGTCACAAACCTTATTGGAGTCTCCCTTGCTCTGCCCCTTAAGGTCTGTCATTCCCCAGGGCTCTGTTCTTGGTCTTCTCCCTTCTCTCTCAAGGCTTTCATTCTAAGATAACATTGACTCCAAAACATTTAGTTTCAAATCAGCTTTCTCTCCTGTGTGTGTGTGTGTGTGTGTGTGTGTGTGTGTGTTTCATAAACATCTCAAAGAGAACTTATTATCCTATCTCCCATTTCCAATGTTGCTTCTCTTCCCATCTTCCCATCACCTGTCTCATCTGCCCAGTGGAGCACCGTGTGAGCACTAGACCCTGGTGATGCAGATACTGGGGGCTTTCATAAAGATGTTCATCTTAGGTGACCTAGTCGTGCAAGGCTGAGTCAGTTCCTCTCCCGCCTCTGCCCTGCCCAGAACCCTCTGGCTATTGCCTACATGGAATGGGGAACCTTAGTATTACATTAAATGAGATAACCTCTGTAAAGCACTCTGTGTGTAGTAGGTACTCACTACGTGTTAGTTCCCTTTCTCTGATTATTTTCTTCTGGAAGACACATTCCAGAAAACTAAGAGTTGTACATGTATGGTGGGATTTATACGTGATCTTTTTCTGGTGTTCTCTAATTTTTTTCCCATTGAAAAGAAATTAGTTTTGCAACTGAAGAAAAAAGTTTTGCTGAAACACTCTTACAGGCATATCTGATCATACGACTCCTCTCTACTGGCTGTTCGTTGCCCTCGTGGTCAGGTCCAAACCTCTCAGCACGGCTTCCAAGGTCCCCTGTGATTGGGTCTTGATCCAGTTATGTAAGTTTATCCTCTTCCACCTCCCCCTACAAAACACACTCTGACCACTCCAAACCTCTTCCAGATCCCTGAACAAGACAGGCGGTTGCATGTTTCTGCATAGGATAACTCCCTCTGTCTGGTGACTGACCCTGTACCCCTTCCTTTCCATCCTGTGCCCATACACAAGGCCACGCAGAGATTTATACTCTGGGACACATGGCCAATCAATTCTTATTTCTCAAAACTCAGTTTAAATGTGTACTGTGTACCATTTTTTTTCTTTTGGGATACTAGAGAAACATATTTTTTTTTAAAGCATGTCCCTTTCTCAGCTTTATTTTATCTGTGTGCTGGGTCATTTTGCCTGCTAGATGGGATTCTTCTCTGGTTTTGTAATTTTAGTAGTGGCTTCGTGCCTTCTTGCCTGTGATAGGAGTTCAAATTAATGTTTGTGGAGTTCCACTCAATCAACCTCTCTAGGAGTTCTGGTGTGGCTGGTGGGACCCCCCCATACCTTCCTTTATTGTTGTTAAAGAGAGAAGATAGGGGACCCCTCGGTGGCTCAGTCGGTTGAGCATCAAAATTTGGCTCAGGTTATGATCTCACAGTTCATGGGTTCTGGCCCTGCATTGGACTCGCTTCGGTCAGCACAGGGCCCGCCTTGGATTCTCTGTCCCCCTCTCTCTGCCCCTCCCCCCTAAAAAAAAGAGAGAGAGAGAAGACTGGCCTTCAGACCCTCCCCTGCCCATAGCACTGCAGTGGATGCTGGTGCACAAGCTTGTCCCTGAGAGGCCAGACCAGTTTGATTTTCTTTCTTGATTGGTGCAGGTTGATGATAAAAAGTGCAATGGATCCATAACATAGTTGTGGTTGTAGTAGTTTGTGCAGTTAACATAAATTATTAGTTTGTTCCAGATCACTTGATGTGGGCGTGGCTTCTGCTGGAGCCTAGCGGCCTGCAAGGCCAAGACTTCAGGGGCCGGGCAGGCACTTGTAAAGGAGAGAGAGCCAGTAGTCTAGATTACTGGTTTATGAGCAGCCAGATGGCAGAGATGTGGAGGCCAACGAATGGAGAGAGGGCATCACCCTCCCCAGATTTCATGTTCATCAACCCAGAAGCTCCTCAACTCTTTCTTGTCGCTTCGAAACTAAAAGTAAACACGCTCTGCTTTGTCTCTCTTTGCCCATTTAGACATTTGTCAGGGCAAACACTCGATACCTGATTATACTTCTTTGTCGAGTCATCTGTCTCCTTCGAAGACACTGTATTCCCTCAGGGCAAGGACTCTGTCTTTTTTTTTTTTTTTTGGCATATAGGAGAGGCTCCTTTAAATTTTACCTGAGAAGCACAGTAGACTTCAGGATGAGAGGAGGGAAGGGACAAAAGCCACAGCCCACACTGCCTTTATGGGGCTTGCGATTGCATCATGGTAACAACTGGAAACATGGAAACATGGAAACATGTGCTTCAGTGCAATAAAGAAAGAAGTTACAACAACAGTTAAACACTGTACATGCGTTATCTCCCATTTAATGCATGATTTACTTGGAAATATGTACCATTATTTTGTAAATATGAGAAATTGAGACTTTAATGAGGTGAAGTGACCTGAAAACGCAGCTAGGAAGCTTCCAAAAACCAAGCTCCTGGTCTAAACACAAGAATGTACTTGATCTGATGGTTTGAATGAAGTCCTCAAAAGTCTATGCAGGGAGAAATTACCGTCAGGGTCGTCTTGACCATTCACCTTATCAGAAACCCGGATTCCTGCAGAAGCACACCCTGATGTTACCTGATTAATCCGAATTTTCAGGGGCTGAGATTTCTGCTACTCCTTAAACTCCCCTCTGCACATTCAACTCTAGAAAAGCTTCCCTGAGTTGCTGGATCCACACCTGCTCGACCCAGGAACGCTTGTGGGTCTCCAGAGACAAGGAAGATCTGACCTGGGTGTGGTGGGGACCTGGAAGGGACTGCTCGGGGCACAACAGGAGAAGCAAGCCCAGATGAACATCTATCAGAGACGTTCATCTCAGGTTCCCTAGGCCCCCAAGGCCGAGTCTGCTCTTCCTCCTACATGCGCCCTCTTCCCAGAGCGCTGGCTGCGGGTCCACAGGGACGCTTACCTCCTGGTAGCTTTGTTAATGACTTTAGTGTCTGATTGAGATCAGGTGGCCTCCAAGCTGGCACCAGCATCCATTACACTCTCCACAGATAAGGAAACCAAACATTAGTTGGTTGGTAGCAAACAGTGCCATAAACACACCCACGCCTTCCTCTCCTCACCCCTTCAAAGGAGCAGCGAAATGCCACTTCTGTCCTTATTTGGATGGGGAAATAAAGAGCTGAATACAACCTAGCTTGGACTAGAAAAGGTTGCGTTAGCCCAGAGAGGTTTTCCTACAGAGAATGCTTTCATTTCCCCTGCTGAATCAAGTGCCTTCTTATCTTCCTCCGGGAATTCTCCAAATAACATCACTGGCTTGAGCACCTTACCTCGATGGCCCCGGATTATATGTCTACTTAAAGGGTACTCTGAACTCTGTTCATTGTATAGATACAGGATACAATTTAGCGAGGATTGTCAAGTCACTTGATATATTTTGTTTTGTGTCTTGTGCATCTGAATAGTTTATTTTTTTAACGTTTATTTATTTTTGATGGGGGGAGAGGGGGAAGGGCAGAGAGAGAGAGGGAGACACAGAATGTGAAGCAGGCTCTAGGTTTTGAGCTGTGGGCACAGAGCCCAATGCTGGGCTCGAATTCACGGACCAGGAGATCATGACCTCAGCCGAAGTCGCATCCGAATAGTTTATAACTCCCCTTGGGACTAAGCAGGGTATTTCCTCAGTGTTGCCCGGTGTGGGCCCCTAACCAGGAGCTCGGGAATCAGCTTGGAGCTTGTTAGAAATGTAGGCTTGCTGGCCCCACGCAGACACACCATCAGAATCTGCATTTTGACAAGATCCGCAGGTGAGATTCATGTGCACCTTGAAGTTTGAGAAGCTCTGGGCTTCAGTGTCCTTTACTGACAGAGATTCTCCTGTGATCCCAGCACGGTGGTCAGTATACAGGGCAGGGTCCATTTCCACTGTCCCCCAGGACCCCCTCCCCCTAGTGTGGACAATAACTCTGCTTATCCTTTTTGTATATTTTTGTGCATATTATATACTTTTCCAGTGTCCTGCACAGATATTCTTATTAGTAGCAAGTAGGACTAAGAACAAGAGGTATTTACTGAGCATTCATGGGCTAGATGACCTACATGTATTATTTTGTTTAATTATTGTTGCATTCGTTTTTATCGGGCTGCCATAACAAAGTGCCACAGGCTGGGTAGCTCACACAACAAAAATTTATTTTCCCACAGCTCTGGAGGCCAGAAGTCCAAGATCTAGGGGTCAGCAGATTTGGTTTCTTCTGCAATCTCTCTCCTTGGCTTGCAGACGGCCATCTTCTCACTGTGTCTTCATACAGTCTTGCCTCCGTGTGTGTCCGGTGTCTCTCTGTGTGTTCAAATTTCCTCTTCTGATAAATCAGATTGGATTGGGGCCCACCCTAATGGCTTCATTTTAACTTGATTACCTCTTTAAAGACCTTATCTCAAAATGTGGTGACATTTTGAGGTATTAGGGGCTGGGACCCCAAAGTATAAATTTTGGAAGGATGCTGTTCAGATCATAACAGCTATAAAGTGGCTAATTATTATCATCCCCATTTTACAGATGAAGAAACAGAGGCTTAAACAGTTCCTTAACTGATTAATGTCACACAGCTAGTGATGATGGAGCCAGCAGTGGAATTTTTTGTTTACTCATGAATTTGTTTACTCATTTATGTAGCAAATATTTACTGGATATTTACCATGAGCTATGCATTGTAGTATGTGATAGGGATACAGAAACCACGGGTGTTGGTCTCATAAACTTTACATTTTCCTGGATTATTTTCTATCCTAGAGTCTATATGCTTACTCTCCTATGACTGCAGAGATCCGTTTTTTTGTGTAGTTTCACATCATTATTTATCACCAAATTTAAGTGAATAATATAGACACCTTCCAAACAAAACCAGGTTCTGAATCGACTCCGTAACCACCTACCTGGGACTGTACTTCTTTCCGGTCAGTCCTGGCCATTTCTCAGAGCGACCAACTCATCCCAGTTTGTCTGAGACTGGGACTTCCCTGGTTTCAGCAGTGAGAGTCCTGTGTCCCAGGAACCTCTTCCATGTCAGGCAAACCATCATAGTCGGTCACCCTGCTATTCCCCGACTTGTGCCCTGCTAGGACAGAGGATGAGGAAGGAGAAGACGTCACATGGTAGAACCCAGTTTCCAAATGGAGAAGGACCGATGGGCCAATGAAGCGTCAGTGTCACCCAGGCCGCCCCCTACTGGCCAAGTGGAAACCATCTGGGGCAGCCCACTCCCTCCTCAGATGGGAACTGAACCCAGGGGATACACAGACCATCTCAGCGTCGCTATTCTCGACAGAAGCTCGGGCTCTGGGAATTACAACAAAGTAATCTCTTCAGGTTCGTCAGCAGAGGCCTCAGGAATTCCCGAGTTCCAAATTGCCCACAGCCCCCCCTTGGATAATTTCAGTTTTGTTTCAGTCCACAGCACGTGTGGAACTCCCAACAGCAGTGCGTTGTGGGGGCCGGGGACGTCCTCTCTGAGTTGGCCTTCTTGGGGACAACGGGGTCTGCTCTGCTGTCTGACGGTAGAGCCCTTGGAATGTGCGGAAGGCAGCTTCCGAAAGGCAGCCAAATCCTGTTGCGTAACTGATGGCCTCAGCACGGCCCTGCTGACCTGCTCTGCCTCTTCCCTGGTGCTGGTGTATCTTCTGCTCACTGACCCTTTGAGACCCGTGTAGATGTGGATTCTGGAGTCTGGCAGTGGCAGGCCTACGGGCCGCAGAGGTGCTAAGCGCCCTGCGGTCCAGCCTCTGCTTTTTGTCATCCTGTTCAGGCTCAGGGCTTCAGTGAAGGGGTCAGGGAGTAAAGAATGGTCAGGCAGCCTCTTAATTAAACCTAGCAAAACTCCTAAATATAAATTTTAGCTTTTCGACAACAAAAGAATAGCCACAAGGAATGCTAGGTTATATTCTTTTTTTGTCTTTAATTTTTTTAAACATTTATTTATTATTGAGAGGCAGAGAGAGACAGACCGTTAGCAGGGGAGGGGCAGAGAGAGAGGGAGACACACAATCAGAAGCAGGCTCCAGGCTGCGAGCAGTCAGCACAGAGCCAGACGTGGGGCTTGAACTCACAAACTGAGAGATCATGACCTGAGCCGAAGTCGAACGCTCAACCGACCGAGCCACCCAGGCACCCCGGTCATCTATTCTTTCAAGAAATTCAAGGTTATAAATGGAATTGGGACAGGCAGAAGAATTGGAACTGTCACAAAAATGGGGGTCTGCTATTATCTTTCATCCCTAGTTATGCTTCTTGCGTTCCAAGTTAGTCAAGGAATTAACCAACTGATACGTGTTTAACTAAGAGCCTACTGTGTGCAGTTGTGGTATAATAAAAAACATATTGAGTCTTTGTCTCAGATTCCTAAAACCCTTGGCATTCCCGTAGTGATAGGAATGTCTTCTGTTAGTCACAAAGGGTCCCTTTTGACCACACCTGTGTTTTTTGCCAATGGAACTCTACAGGGTGGGACCTCGTGGTAACTTCAAGGTGGAGGTTGGTCCCCAGAAACACTGAAGTTTCAGCCCTACTCTCTGACCTTCAGGGAAAGAGGAAGGCTGGAGATGGGCTATAAAAAGTCTTGAACGAGGGGACCCAGGGGACTTCCAGGTTGGTGAGCAGGCTGTTGTGTTGGGAGGGTGGTGTGTCCAAAGAAGCCTTCAAGTTCCATGCACTCTCCGCCCCCACACCTCATACCTTGCCTTATGAGTGTCTTCCATTCGGCTACTCCTGAGTTATATCCTTTGTAATAAACTGATAAATGTAAGCAGAGTGCTTTCCTGAATTATAGGAGTTGTTTTAGCCAGTTGTGGAACTAGGGAAGGGGCTTGTGGGAACCTCTGAACTTGCAGCTAGCTAAGCATAAGCTTGGGTAGCCTGAGCACCCCATTCGTGGCTGGCATCTGCAATGGAGGCAGACTTGGGGGGCTGTGCCCTTAACTGGTGGGGTCTGACACTAACTGCAGGAATTAGTGTCAGAACTGAGTCGTTGGACACCCAGTTGGTGCTGAAGAATTGGAGCACCATGGGAAAACTCCCACACACTTGGTATCAGGAACCATCGTTCAGCAATGAACATACTAAGCACCAAGGAAGAGACATGAAAGCAATAGATGGCTTTTTGAGTTGACAATCCATTGGGAGTTCAGAGGCACATGAAAAAATGCACAATTCAAAGCCATTTTGACAAGTGCCCAACAAGTGAACTGTTATAACTCAATAGGTCTTCATTTGACCTTGGAGTCCCTTCTGACTTCCAGATGATTTCAGTTTCTATGTATTCTAACACGCTCAACTATCGGGCTATGAGAGAAGAGCAAGGGACAAGAGATGGCCCCTCCCTCCACATGGCCTCAGAGACCCTCGGTGTCACAGACTGCCTCCCAAGGCCTGCCACACTGACCAGGCACAGTGCTGTCATGGTGCGAGGGCCAGGGGCTAGCCATTGTTTGCTCATAGAGCATTTGAGTCTCCATGCCAAAATGAAGGCTGGGTTGCAAATGTTGGCATGTCCTCTGGGAGACTAAGAAGCTTCCCCACATCAATGCTCAGGACATAGGCCTCAAGCAGTTTCCTCCCTGACATTTTATGCTTGGTTTTTATTTTTATTTTTTCCAAGTGGAAGAAGCATCACAGAGTCTCCTTGTCTAACTGGGAAAAGACTCTAATATTTCTTGTTGATCAGAACCTTCCAGAGAGACCTCTGAATTCCCACCTCCCAAAATACATTCATGGATCCAAAAGTGACAAAAAACAGGGGACTCCAAGACTTTTGCGTAGGTGGTACAGTCACCTGTGCACCCAAGGCTGATTTGAAGACTGCTGGGGGCCTCTTGGCCAGAAGCACATCCCCCTCTTAGAGGATGATTCCTTTCTGTGGGACTCCGGGGACATTTCAGTCCTCAAACTCCCTTGAAAGTGGACCCTGGAAATATATAGCTTAGAATCTGGGAGCTTAGGGGTGACTTAGCCCAGCCCTCATTTTACAGTTCAGAATCAGGACTTGATCTGCCTGGGGTCTTGTACCCTAGACAGTGGCCAACCTGGCCTATTTGTAAGTATCACGAGGACTTGTTCAGCAATATTAGCTACCTCCTCAATCCAGGAACAGAGAATCATTTGCTAGCTATGAACAAGACCCCTGGGGGATGATTCTAAAACCGTAGAGTGGCTAAGATGTCTGGAAGAAGGAGTAGAGGAGAGAGCCCATGGAGGTGAGGGGTACCAAGTGGTTCTCCCACCCCGGGACCCGGCCTAGTGAGAAACTGACCACATTGCTCTAGGCGTCTGTCTTGCCTGTTCAGGCTCCTGTAACAAAGTTCTGCCCAAAGCCTGGGCGGCTTCAACACCAGAAACTTATTTTCTCCCATTTATGAAGGCTATATGTCCAGGAACAAGGTACAGGAAAATGTAGTTCCTGATGAGGCCTCTCTTTCTGGCTTGCCAGGGAAGGAGGGGAAGAAAAAAGGAGGTAAGGAGGAGAGAGAGAAAGAGAGAGAAATATACCTGGTGTCTCTTTTTTTTTTAAATTTTTGTTTAATTATTTAATCTTCTTTTAAAAAAATTCTTACTCTTTGTTGTTATTTTTAAAAAATGTTTTTAATGTTTATTTATTTTTGAGAGACAGAGAGAGACAGAGCATGAGCAAGGGAGGGGCAGAGAGAGGGAGACACAGAATCCAAAGCGGGCTCCAGGCTCTGAGTTGTCAGCACAGAGCCTGAAACGGGGCTTGAACCCACGAACTGTGAGATCACGACCTGAGCCGAAGTTGAATGCTTAACAGACTGAGCCACCCAGGAGCCCCATTATTTTTCATTTTTTTCTTTTTGAATTAATTTATTTTGGAGGCACCTGGGTGGCTCAGTGGGTTGAGCATCTGACTTCAGCTCAGGTGACGATCTCACAGTTCGTGGGTTTGAGCCCCACATCGGGCTCTGCGCTGACAGCTCAGAGCCTGGAGCCTGCTTTGGATTCTGTGTCTCCTCCCCTCTCTCTGCTTGTCCCCCACTTGTTCGTGCATGCTCTCTCTGTCTCTCTTTTTTCCTCTCTCTCAAATAAATATTTGTTAAAAATTTAAAAATCTTAAAAAAATTATTTTTCCTTTTTCCTTTTGTTGGTGTCTCTTCCTTATAAGAACATCAGTCCTATCAGATCCCGGCCCGATGCTTTTGACCTCATTAAACCTTAATTACCTCCTTAAAGGCCCTATTTCCAAATATAGTCACAATTGAGGGTTAGGGCTTCAACACATAGATTTTGGGAGGACACAGTTCAGTTCATAACAAGGTTGTCATTTTGCCTTGGGGGAGGATCTCAAGTTATTAATAAGCCGTTCATCTCAGCAGTGACGAGTCTTTTAGCAAGAACTGAGTTTGCCATTCAAGGCCCTTCTACTTTTGGTTGACAAATTTTGCAGCTTCATGGGACTTAAAGCATTACCCATACCTCTCAGGAAGACACTAGACCACTCTTCCCTCAGGTGAGTCAGGTGCCTCTTTTCTCTGTACCCACGATACCCATGGACAGACTTTTTATCTTTACTTTTTCCTGATGCACTGCCACAGTGACCTGTTTAACTCTCTCCTCCGCTAATGGGTAGATTTCTTGAGGGCAGGGCCTACGTCTCATCTCAGTCTGTTTATAGCCCCAGCACCCTGCTCAATGCCCATAACGCATTAGGTATTTGATAAACGTCTGGTGGATAAACAAAATGACATCTTAAAGTTGTTGATACTGAGGCAGATTTATATGCTCATGAAGCGTAAGCATCAGGGCCCCTCATTTGCTGGAGGACCTACCTGGCAATTTTGAAGTCACAAGTTAGTACTCTTTTCTTTAAAAAGATCCCACCCCTCAAAAAAATCTATATAAATTTTGGGCTCCACGAAACCTGGGTAGGTTCCTGGGTTGCTAAGGCGAGGGGTGGCTCTCTGCTGTATTTAATATTTTTTCCCTTCCTTGTTTGCCACTGAAAAGGAGGGAAGCACCTCAAATACACGTCTCTTTCCAAGACGATTTTTGAGAGATATAATCTTGTCACTCGGCCATCTTTTTTTTTTTTTTTATTTTTTTTTTAACGTTTATCTATTTTTGAGACAGAGACAGAGCATGAACGGGGGAGGGGCAGTGAGAGAGGGAGACACAGCATCGGAAGCAGGCTCCAGGCTCTGAGCCATCAGCCCAGAGCGCGACGCGGGGCTCGAGCTCACGGACTGCGAGATCGTGACCTGAGCTGAAGTCGGACGCTTAACCGACTGCGCCACCCAGGCGCCCCTCTCGGCCATCTTTTGATCAAAGGAAATGAAAATACTCGAGCTGTGTGCCTGGCAGCATGGAATATACGGACTTCCAGAAATCCATTAATTAAAGATAAAATAAGATGCCCCGAGTACGATTCCCGGACAGTTTTGTTCCCACCAACTATTACTCATAATCTTGGTGGAGAGAGGAAGCAGCCACAAGCGTCAGACCTTGTACTTCAGGAGCTCAGTCATTTGTCTGGACCCTCCGCTTTGAGGGCAGTAGTCATTGACCCCTCAGACTCGCTCGATGGAAAGTCTAGCCAACCTGACCTCTTGTTAATGTCCCACATTAGCCCACTTCTCTTTTTGCCTCCCTGTCACTGCCTTGGTCTCCAGCCTGGTTTTTGCAACTGGCGCTAACTGGTCTTTTCCCTTCCCTTCTTGCCCCCTTCAATCCATCCCTCACATGAGAGCCAGAGTGACCTTTTCAACAATTCCAAGCCGGTCAGGTAGCTCCCGTGCCCGGATCCCTCTATAGCTCCCTATTACACTTAAGATGCCGTGGTCCACAAATCCCTCAGGACCTGGCCGCTGCTTCCCTTCCCTTCCTGTCTCCCCCACTCTTTGCTGGCATCTCGCGGCTCATCTCAGTGAGTTACTTGTAATTCCTCGAAGGTGCCAAGCTCTCACTACCATCTGGGCTTTGGCACACGTAGGCTCTCTGCCTGGAGGCTTCTCCCTCTACTTTGCGCTGACTCATCCCTTCCACTTTCAGTTTAGATTTGCGCCATCCAACACGAACACTACAGGAGCCACATGTTAATTGTAAATTTTCTGGTGGCCACGTTGTAAAAAGCTGAAAGTACACGAACCTTCTGGCACGATCATAGCTTACGTGACGGAACAGCAAATGCGGAATTGTAGTCCCACCAAAACACCCGAGCTGTGTTTGATGGGACACTATTTCCCACCGCTTCGGTTTTCAAGTTCAACTTCATTAAAATTAAGCACATTTGAACATTCATTTCCTCGGTCATGCTAGTCACACTTCGAGTGCTCGGGAATCCCGTGTGGCTAGTGGCCGCTGTACTGGACAGCACAACTTGGATGCCACTCTCTCGGGCATCCCCAGGTGCACTGGGTGTCCTCCCCGTGTGGCTACAGGATTTTGCGCTTCACCCCATCAGAGCACTTATCGCCCAGTGATATAGTTGCCTGCTTACTTGTCTCTGCTTTTCTTCAGACTCCACGCCTCTTGCCAGTTGGATCTCTGTCTGATTCATCTTTGTATTTTCAGCACCCAGCAATCCTGGCCTCAAATGGCGGCTGGGTTTGTTTGTTTGAACGAGGTTGGAGGCCTGAACAGCAACAATCTTCTCTGGGCCTTCCAAGCACCACAAAATCTGCTCCCCGACTTGCTCTCACGTCTCACCTCCTACCACCCTCCCCTTGTTCGCCCTGCTGCAGCCACGCTGGCTCTTTGCCATCCCATGGAGGCCCCGTGTTTGTGCTGAGCTCAGGCACTCAGTGCCGTGTGCCCTGAGGCTGGACAGCCTTTCCCCAGTAGAGCCAATCAACTTTATTTGCTACCTTGTTGTATGTAAGCGCCTTGGTAAAGCTGCTTTTTCTGGCCAACCTTTCAAAAATAGGCCCCAGGGCACCTGGGTGGCTCAGCCAGTTAAGCGTCAGACTCAAGATTTTGGCTCAGGGAGTGATCTCACGGTACGTGAGTTCAAGCCCCACATCAGGCTCATACTGGCAGGGTGGATGGAGTCTGCTTGGGATTCCCTCTCTCTCTCTCTGCCTCTCCTCAGCTCGCTTTCTCTCTCCTTCTCTCTCTCTAAGTAAATAGACTTAAAAAAAAAGAAAGGTGGGCGGTGCCTGAGTAGCTCAGTCAGTTAAGCGTCTCTAGATCTCATGGTGCATTGAGTTCAAGCCCCACAGCAGGCTCTGAGCTGGCAGTGTGGAGCCTGCTTGGGATTCCCCAGCTCTCTCTCTCTCTCTCTCAAAATAAATAAATAAACTTAAAAAATAAAAAAAAGGGGGGGGCACCTGGGTGGTTCAGTCAGTTAGGCATCTGACTTCAGCTCAGGTCATGATCTCACGGTTCGTGAGTTCGAGTCCCGCATTGGGTGAGCACAAGCCCTGTTTCAGATGAGCCCTACTTCTCTCTCTCTCTCTCTGCTCCTCATGGGATTCTCTCTCTCCCCGTCTCTCTCTGCCCCTCGCTCACTTGCGCCCTCTCTCTCTCTCTCAAATAAAAAATAATGGGCTCCATTCTGCGAGTCATTTTCTAACTCCTGAACTTTATTTTTTACGACAGTGCCCATCACCACCTCGCATGTTATCAGCTTAATTAATCTGACGCTCCCGACCAGAGTGCAAGTTTCATGAGAACATGTGCTTTCCTGTGTTTCTCAGTGGTGCATTTCCAGAACATAGAAGAGTCTCTGGCACCCCATAGGAGCTCAATAAATATTTAGGGACTGCAAGAAGGTTAGACTATCGTAGGGGAACTTAGGCAAAGGGAAAAGATAACTAGGCACACAGGAGCAGAGTTCCAGAAATTTCAATATTTCTCCCACTTCCAAGTTTCAAAATGTCTGTTAGAAAGTTACCTAACAACCAGCTTTTCCTTGGTTGATGGCTGTAACAGTTGCTGTGGGAAAAAAAGGGAAATCATAAGTTCTAGGAGGCTGAGGCTTCACAAGTATGTCTGAGTCTCTGCCCCCAGAACCAAGGGACCCCTGATCCTCCACAGGCAGAAGGGCTGGATGGGTGGAATGTGATTGTTGGAAGCTTCCACTGCAGTTGGTAAAGGAGACCACCAGCTGGACTGATGGAAGAGATCCTGCAGGATGCATGGAACAGAAAGGCACCAGGTAGGGAAGCTTCTGGGGAAAGCAGGCAGAATGGATGTCAGGCTGCCCTCCTGAATGGCAATGAGGCCGATCAGAAAATGTAAGGTCTGGGACAAAGATCTAGGTCTCAGTCCGCATAGGAGCCACTCTGGAACATGACTCGGTGATGTGGGGCAGGCCACCCACTCAACACTTTGTCATCACTTGTGAAATGGAGGTAAGTTGTATCTCCCAGGGTTGTTGTGAAGACGTGCCATGATCTCTGTGAAAGTGCTCCTCTGTGAGCTGTTAGTTCTCTGACAAATACAAGT
This sequence comes from Acinonyx jubatus, assembly GCF_027475565.1. Classification (NCBI taxonomy): domain Eukaryota; kingdom Metazoa; phylum Chordata; class Mammalia; order Carnivora; family Felidae; genus Acinonyx; species Acinonyx jubatus. Next base: position 93,700,937 of record NC_069381.1, on the reverse strand, counting down.
TATTAGCACTGTGGGCATTTTCTCCTGAGTTCTCTTGTCTGCCCACCCCACATGTTCAATCATTGAGTTTATTGGTTGTATATGACTCAGGGCTCTTGTAAACTTTTATTTTGTTGTAAAACTCAGGCCCTTTCCTCTTGACTGTCCCTCGGGGTTTACAAAAACAAATTCGATGTGGCCTTGGAGAACCACCATAATCTGTGATTTAAGGAGCTACGTCTGGCGTTTCAACAAATACTGTTTTCCAATGATTTCATATGTGAGTTTCTTATCTCCCCGGATGCACCATAAGCTGCTTGTTGTTAAGAACACAGACTTCAGAGTCATTCAGTCCTGGGTTTAAATCTCAGCCTTGCTACTTATTTGCTGTGTAAGGCTTTGGGTAGATTATGCAATCTCTTTAAGCTTTAATCTCCTCATCTCCCACAATATTGACATCACGGTGCCATTTGTGAAGCATTGTTGTGAGAATTAAGAGATAATGGCGTCTAACATTCTTAACGCAGTACCTAGTACCCACTAAGAGCCCAATTAATTGTACTCCCTGGACAACAGCAGCTAGCAGTACGCTAGGCACTAGAATGGGTTTTCCCAAAATGCTTGATTGAGAACTAGAAGTAAAGCAAATGAAGCAAACAGTAACTCAAGGCCATTTTTGGCTTTAAGCTCCCAGCCTGTATCAATAGGAACGGAAAGAGTATGGCTTCCTGTCCCAGGCAGAGACTTAAGTGGTAACATAAGTGTAATTGATTTTCTTGGGTAGACAACTGATAAATTTCAGTTGAACTACAGCAGTAGGTTTGGGTAGAGGAAGGGGAGATTGGTGATGTTAGTCCTGAGAGGCTCCCTTGGTGGTATGGTCGTGGAACATGAACACAAGGCAGCATAGTTTTGAGGGTATTTTCCCGTTTTAAATCCTCTGCCCCATATTCAGACCACATGTCTTGATTTTGTTCAAAGAATTTAATGGACACAAACGTAGATGTCTTATTGTACATCACCAAAAATGATTAGCATTTTATTTGGCTACCTATTTAATTTATCCCACTCAGTCAACAGTCTTTAAGCTACTGAGCTCTGTGCTACGTTCTCGAAATCTAACAGAAGACACAGTTCTCGACCTTATGTTCTGGTGCAGAAGTCAGACGCACAACCAACTGTACCGAAATGCTAACTGTGATGTTTTCACGGTTATGTACAGAATGACATGGGGTATATTTGCCCTACTTTTGTAACATTTTAAAAAGAAAGCGTACGTTGTTAGGTAGAATTATTTTTCCTCTCAGTCTTTGCAAGACCTCACACTTCTCCGTCTTGGCTTTCATCACGGTGTTGAGAAATCAGTTGTCAGGGTAAATATCATTCCTCTGTAGGTGATATCTTTGTGCTGTGACTAGTCTTAACATCGCCTCTTTGTTAATCTGCGGTTTTACTTCACCTGTGTCTAGATTTGTATTTCTTTTACAAGGGATTCATGTAATTCCTTAATTGAACATTTGTGTCTTTTATCAGTTTTGGAAAATGAACTGTTATCGTTTTGTCAAGTTTAAAAAGTTGTGGAAGTGCCTGGGTGGCTCAGTCAGTTGAGCCTAAGACTCCTGATTTTGGCTCAGGTCATGATCCCAGGGTCGTGAGATTGAGACTCACATCGGGCTCTGCAATGAGTATGGAGCCTGCTTCAGATTCTCTCTCTCTCTCTCTCTCTCTCTCTCTCTCTCTCTCTCTCTCCCCCCCTTCAGCCCCTCCCCTGCTCTCTCTTTCTTTCTCAAAAAATAAAATAAAATAAAGTAAATCAAAAAGTTGTGGTAAAATATACAAAACAAAGTTTACATTTTTAACCATTTTTTAAACTTTATTTATTTCTTTTGAAAGAGAAAGAGTGAGTGGGGGAGGGGCAGAGAGAGAGTAAGAGAAAGAGAATCCCAAGCAGGCTCCACACCGTCAGCGCAGAGCCCAACTCTGAGCTGCGCCGAAATCAAAAGTCAGTTGCTTAACCGACTGAGCCACCTAGGCACCCCCACTTTAACCATTTTTAAGTGTATATTTCAGCAGCATTAAGTACATTCACATTGTTGCATGACCATAACCACCACCCAGCTCCAGAACATCTTTTATTTGTTAAAACTGAAATTCTGCACCCATTAAACCCTAACTCTTCCGTCCCCCAGCCCCTGACGATTCTACTTTCCGTCCCTATGAATGTGACTGCTCTAGGTACCTCATATAAGTGTGATCATGCAGTATTTGTCCTTCCAGGACTGCCTTATGTCACTTTGCATAATGTCCTCAAGTTCATTCATATTGTAGCATGTGTCAGAATTTCCTTCATTTTTATGGCTAAATAATGTTCCATTGTCTGGATATGCCACATCCTATTTATCCATTCATCCACTGATGGGCACTTGGATTGTATTTCCATCTTTGGGCTACTGTGAATAACGCTTCTATGAACATGGGCAGACGGATATCTGTTTGAGTGCCTACTTTCAATTCTTTCACTATATACCCAGACGTGGAATTGCTGGATCATAGAATTCTATTTTTGATTTTTCAAGGAACCACCATACTATTTTCCATAGTGGCTGCACCATATTACATTTCTACCAGCAATGAGCAAAGATTCCAATTTTTCCACATTCTCCTCAACACTTGCTATTTTCTGTTTGGTTTGGTTTTCTTTTTTGAAAATAGCCATTCTAATGGGTCCGATGTGTTATCTCATTATGCTTTTGATTTGCATTTTCCAAATGATTAATGATATCGACCATCTTTTCATATGCTTATTGGCCATTTGTGCATCTTTGGACATATGTCTATTTGAGTTCTTTGTCCATTTTCTAATAGTGGGTTGTTTTTTTGTTGCTGAGTTGTAGGAGTTCCTTATCTATTTTAGATATTAATTCTTTTTTTTTTTTTTTTAGTTTATGGTCTGTTTGACTTAAAATTATTTTTTTAATTTTATTTTTTATTTTTTAAAATTTACATCCAAATTAGTTAGCATATAGTGCAACAGTGATTTCAGGAGTAGATTCCTTAATGCCCCTTACCCATTTAGCACACAACCCCCCACACAACCCCTCCAGTAACCCTCTGTTTGTTCTCCATATTTATGAGCCTCTTCTGTTTTGTCCCCCTCCCTGTTTTTATATTATTTTTGTTTCCCTTCCCTTATGTTAATCTGTTTTGTCTCTTAAAGTCCTCATAGGAGTGAAGTCATATGATTTTTGTCTTTCTCTGACTGACGAATTTCACTTAGCATAAATACCCTCCAGTTCCATCCACATAGTTGCAAATGGCAAGATTGCATTCTTTTTGATTGCCAAATAATACTCCATTGTATATATATATACCACATCTTCTTTATCCATTCATCCTTCGATGGACATTTGGGCTCTTTCCATACTTTGGCTATTGTTGATAGTGCTGCTATAAACATGGGGGTGCATGTATCCCTTCGAAACAGCACACCTGTATCCTGTGGATAAATGCCTAGTAATGTAATTGCTGGGTCGTAGGGTAGTTCTAGTTTTAGTTTTTTAAGGAACCTCCATACTGTTTTCCAGAGTGGCCACACCAGCTTGCATTCCCAGATATTCTTTATTGGACATATGATTTGCAAATATTTTCTCTTATTCCATGGGTTGCCTTTTTACTCTGTTGATAGTATCCTTGGATGCACAAAAGTTTAGAATTTTTAGATAGTCCAGTTTGTTTTTTCTTTTGTTACCTGTTTTTGGTGTCATATCCATGAAATCATCGCCAAATCCTATGGCATGAAGATTTTCCCATGTGTTTTCCTCTAAGAGTTTTATACTTTTAGCTCTTCAGTTTAGGTTTTTGATACATTTTGAATTAATTTTTGCATATGGTATAAGATAAGAGTCCAACTCCATTTTTTTTGTGTGTGAAATATCCAGTTTGCCCAACACCACTTGTTGAAAAGAGCATTATCTCTTGTATTATTGTCCCTCCTTTCTTCTTAGTCTCTCTTTTGGAAAGTTCAATAGACACGGAGTGTGGCCTTCATGTTTCTTAATCTTTGTCTCCGTTATCTTTGTGATAATAAGTCTGTACACTTTCTTCAGCTTCGTTTTTCAATTTATGAATTCTTCTTCTGGGTCACTTTACTATTTAATCTGTCCACTGAGGTTTTTTTTTTAACTAATTTATTTATTTTTGAGAGAGATAGAGAGAGAGTGTGTGTGAGAGCAAGCAGGGGAGGGACAGAGAGAGAGGGAGAGAAAGAATCCCAAGCAAACTCCATGGTGTCAGCATAGAACCCAATGAGGGGCTCAAACTCACAAACCATGAGATAATGACCTGAGCTGAAACCAAGAGTTGGACACTTAACCCATTCAGCCACCCAGGTGCCCCTGTCCACTGAGTTTTAAACTCAGTTATTACATTTGTTTCATTTTTAGAATATCTCTTTAGTTCTTTTTCACATATGTATGGTCATCTTTAGTTTCTTATACTTTCAATTAATTCTCTTATTTTGTAAACATACTATACATACTTATTTAATATTCTGTAACCATTAATATCTATACTTAAAAACTTGGAAGGTAATTTTTCCCTTATACATTATTTCTGTGTCTCTCACTCAGGGAATTTTATGTCCTCATGTGTTTTGTGATTTTTGATTGTGAGCTAACATTCTTTGGAACTTTGTGGGAGTTCTTAGAGGTCTGAGTGGAGAGAATTTGTGGTTGTTTTTGCCAGAGTACTATCAATATTGGGCCTCTTTGACTAAATTTTTGATTTCTTTTTTTTTTGGAACATAAAGAAAAGCTGAATTTAGGCCCCCAACTTATCTGAGGTCTCACAGATTAAAAATTCACAAAAGAGACTTTGGATCCTGTACCAAATACCATGACTGATATTATTATTTTTCACTATATTCTTTTGAGAGGTATCTGTTCATCTCTTTGAACTATTCACTGAGTGGGTAATCCTTTGTAACTTCTGGATAAATGTTTGGGTCTCTAATCTTACCCCTGAACTCACTTGGACTCCAGACTTATGGTGCTGCCTCCAAGTGGCCACTAAAACAAATGCTTTAGATAGTAACCTAGACATTGATGTGTCTCAGCAAATGCTCTACAATAGCCCCTTGCTTTAACATTAACCCTCTTCTTTGGGGTTGAGCTGTGGTTTCACCTTTGACCTTTTAATATCTTTATTTTCTTGTGAAACAGAAGGCTTGTTAAATTTTACCTGGTGGTTTACAGCCGAAAGGTTTTTCAGATGTGAAACCCTCTAACACTATGTATTTCCATGGGCTTCCATAGTGCTAAATTCTGTGATGTTTCTAACTTGATCTTTGATGGATGGTTTAGGTGTATTATGTTAATTCTCACAACAATTCTATGAGATAGTGTTACCATGATCATTATTACCATTTTACATATATATATATATATATATGTATGTATATATATGTATACATATATACATATACATACACATATATACATATATATACATATATATGTATACATATACATATATATATATATATATATATATATATATATATATATATATTTAAAAGTAGGCTTTACACCCAGCACAGAGCCCAACATGGGGCCTGAACTCACCACCCTGAGATCAAGACCTGAGCTGAGATCAAGAGTCAATGTTTAACCGACTGAGCCACCCAGGCACCCCTCATTATTCCCATTTTAGAGATGAATAAACTGAGGCATAGAAAAGTTAAGCATTATGCCCAAGGTCACAAAGTCAATACATAGATATTTTGATCTGGGATTCTGCCTTCAGTGCACATGCACTTACCACTGAGGTCAATCACACTCAATTTCTGCTTTGTGCCCAGCTTCCTGCTCACAGTCAGAATGAGGAGGCAATGCATGCCCATATAGAACCTCTAGAAAACAGTATTAGAAAATAATATATACTCAAATTCTATGTTATGTGTACAGATTCTTAAATACAATAGAAGTTCACAGAAAGGATGATCAATGGGGATGTTTCCCACTGGTTTTGGACTTGAAACAGGTCTTGAGAAATGGATTTGAGTAGACTAAGTAGGAGGAAAGGGAATGGGGAAGAAATTCCAAAGTGGAGGAAATATGAACCCCATGTCAGAAGTAGAAATGAGCAGGGCGCCTGGGTGGCTCAGTCGGTTAAGCGACTTCGGCTCAGGTCGTGATCTTGTAGTTCGTGAGTTCAAGTCCCGTGTTGGGCTCTGGGCTGACCACTCAGAGCCTGGAGCCTGGAGGCTGCTTCGGATTCTGTGTCCCCCTCTCTCTCCACCCTACCCCTGCTTGTGCTCTGTGTCTCTCTGTCGTTCAGAAATGAATCAACATTAAAAAAAAAAAAGAAGAAGTAGAAATGAGCATGGTAATACGTGTTTGAAATTCCTGGCCTATGAAGTAGGTCTTCTTCAGGAAGAGATGGACAATTCAGCTGGAGAGGTATGGAGGAGCCTAAAAGCCAGAAAAAGGAAAAGAACTGTAGAGGTACTAGGTAGAAATTGAGTTTAAGGAAGTTACCCTTGTAATGGCATACTGGATGGAAGTTCTCAAAAGCTGTGAAGGGTGTGACATTTTACCCTACGCACAATGAAAAAAGTTAGCCCTTTGCAAAGATGCTGGCAGAAGACACCAGACTCCTGAGCAGAGACAAATGACTTTCTTATCCATGGCACAGAGAGCAACATGAGTTTCAGTTTTACATCCATTCTCTTTGCTCCTCAGGTCCCATAGAGATGATGCAGAGTGAATGCTATATACGCCATGACTGAGGAACCCCAAGCCTGAGGAACTCCAATCTTTTACAGTGGTCTTCAAGAACCCTTGCCTGACTTTTGTCTGGGGGCACGGGGGGGTGGGGGCAGATATTATCTTTATTATGCTAGACGATACACAAACCCATTCTCTGCTCTAGAGGGAGACAGTCGGAAAATCAAGCCATCTGTACCTCTTGAGGCTTGCAAGAAAGGAAGCAACATGAGAAACCCATGAAAAATTGGTTCCCAGCAGAAATCATCTGAAAAATAGCAGTCTGGGTACAAAGGGTTTGGGATATTTCGTGTAAGTTCTATGAGATCAGGACTCTTACCTGTTGCTATTAATGTTGATCCCTCCCGCCCACCAGAGTCACATGTTGAAGCTCTAATCTCCAATGTGTGATCAGAAGATCTGATCAGAAGACGACGATCTCTCTCCGCCACGTGAGGATACAGAAGGAGGCCATGTGCAAATCAAAAAGACCGTCTTCAACAGACGCTGAATCTGCTGGCACCTTGATCTTGGGCTTGCCAGCCTCCAGAACTGTGAGAAATAAATGTTTGCAATTTAGGCCCCTCAGTCTATGGTAATTTGTTAAAGCAGTCCGCGTTGACTGACTGTTGTCAGTCTTGTTCACTGTACAAGTCCTACAGATAAATATATAATAGGACTTCAATATTTACTGTCTAATAAATATTTAGTGTCTAATAGTTTTTTAGTGTTCATTATATGCCAGGCCCAGTACTTATCACTGGACAAGTGTTAACTCATTTAATCCTCATAACAACAGGTACTTTTATCATCCCATTTTACAGATGGGATATACACATAATACACGTAGAGACACACATGTAGAACTAGTAAACAAATTCAGCAAACTTGAAGGCTATGAGATCAATATATAAAAATCAGTTGTATTTCTATACGCTAACAATGAGCAATCCAAAAATGAAATTAAAAAAACAATTCCAGGGGTGTGTGAGAGGCTTAGTTAAGTGTCCGACTTTGACTCAGGTCATGATCTCACAGTTGGTGAGTTTGGGCCCCACGTCGGGCTCTGTGCTGACAGCTCAGAGCCTGGAGCCCACTTTGGATTCTGTGTCTCCCTTTCTCTCTGTTCCTCCCCCACTCACACTCTGTCTGTCTCTCAAAAATAAATAAAGATGAAAAACAATTGAAACAACAATTCCATGTACAATACCATCAAAAATATTAAAATACTTAGGGATGGATTATTGTTAAGATGGCATTATTTCACTTCCAACCTACTAGTATGGCTAGTTCCAAAAAGAAAGCCAAAACCAAGCAGAACAACAGAAGGTAACAAGTGTTGGTGAGAGCAGGGAGAAATCGAAACTCTTGTGTGCTGTTGGTGGGAATGCAAAATGGTGCAGCAGCTATGGAAAACTGTATAATGGTTCTTCAAAACTTCAAAACGGAATTACCCTATTATCCAGTAATTTCACTTCTGGATATAAACCCCCCAAGAACTGAAAGTAGGAACTCAAACAAATATTTGTACACCCATGGTCATGGCAGTATTATTCACAATAACCTAAAGGTGGAAGCAACTCAAGCATCCATCGACAGACGGATAAAAAAGGTGTGGTACATACATGTAACAGAATATTTTTCAGTCTTAAAAAGGAAGGAAATTCTGACACAAGTTACAACATGGATGAAATTTTAGGACATTGTGCTGAGTGAAATAAACCAGTCATAGAAGGAAAAAGGCTGGGGTGCCTGGGTGGCTCAGTCGGTTAAGCGTCCGACTTCAGCTCAGGTCATGATCTCGCGGTCCTGATTTCAAGCCCCGCCTCGGGCTCTGGGCTGATGGCTCAGAGCCTGGAGCCTGCTTCCGATTCTGTGTCTCCCTCTCTCTGCCCCTCCCCCGTTCATGCTCTGTCTCTCTCTCTCTCTCTCTCTGTCTCAAAAATAAATAAACGTTAAAAAAATTTTAAAAAAAATTTAAAAAAAAGAAGGAAAAAGGCTCTATGATTCCACTTATATGAGGTACCTAGAGTAGTCGAATTCATGGATGCAGAAAGTACAATGGTGATTGCTAGAGGAGAGAAAAGTTATTGTTCAGTGGTTATGAATTTCAGTTTTAGAAGATGAAAAGAATTCTGAAAATGGATAGTGATGTACAAAAATGTGAATAACCAAGTGTGGTCTCGCCATCAGTGGAATATTATGCAGCCATTAAAAAGGAAGTGTGAATACATGCTATAACATGGATGAACCTTGAAAACATTATACTAAGTGAAAGAATTCAGACATAAAAGATCACGTATTCTATTATTCCATTTAAAGAAATGTCCAGAATAGTCAACTCTATAGAGACAGAATAAAGATTAATAGTTAACTAGTTAATAATAGTTAACTAGTTAATAATAGTTAATAATAAAGTTGCAAGGGAATGGGGGAAGGAGGGAATTGAGAAGTACATGATTTCTTTTTAGGGAGATGGAAATGTTCAGGAATGAGATAGTGGTGATGGTGTACAACATGGTGAATATACAGAAAGTTACTACATTATTTACTTTAAAATTGGTAAAATGCTAGATTTTATGTTATGTGGATTTGAGCTCCATTTTTATTGTTATTTTTTTTTTAATTTTATGTTTATTTTTGAGAGAGAGAGAGGGACAGAATGTGAGTGGGGGAGGGGCAGGGAGAGACGGAGACACAGAATCCAAAGCAGGCTTCAGGCTCTGAGCTGTCAGCACAGAGACCAATGTGGGGCCCAAACCCACGAACCGTGAGATCATGACCTGAGCCGAAGTGGGATGCTTCACCAATTGAGCCACCCAGGTGCCCTTGAGCTCCGTTTTTAAAAAGGAATGAATCAAAAATGAATGAATTCCCTTCAGGTTTCACATCTGGGTAACTAAGAGAATAATTTCATTGATAAAGATAAGTTAGGAACGGGACCCTGATATTTGAGGAAAAATGGCAAATTTGCCTTTTTAATTTTTTTTGGCTAAATAGTCGATGTTATCAAAATGCGGCAAATTATCTGCAGGAAAGCAAATACAAAATGTATAATTTTCAAATTTATTAAAAAATAATTTATTGTCAAGTTAGCTAACATACAGTATATACAGTGTGCTCTTGGCTTTGGGACTAGATTCCTATGATTCATTACTTACATACAACACCCAGTGATCATCCCAACAAGTGCCCTCCTTAATACCTATCTCCCATTTTTCCCACCCTCTACCTCCACCCCAACCATCGACCCTCAGTTTATTCTCCGTATTTAAGAGTCTCTTACGGTTTGCCTCCCTCTCTGTAACTTATTTTTCCTTCCTTTCCCCTATGGTCTCCTGTTAAGTTTCTCAAATTCCACATTTGAGTGAAAACATATGATATCTGTCTTTCTCTGACTTGTTTCACTTAGCATAATACCCTGCAGTTTCATCCATGTTGTTGCAAATGGCAAGATTTCATTCTTTCTCATTGCCAAGTAGTATTCCATTGTATATACAAACCACATCTTTATCCATTCATCAGTTGATGGATATTTGGGCTGCTATAAACATTGGGGTGCATGTGCCCCTATGAATCAGCCCTCCTATATCCTTTGGATAAATTCCTAGTAGCACTATTGCTGGGTCATAGGGTAGTTCTATTTTTAATTTTTTCAGGAACCTCCACACAGTTTTCCAGAGTGGCTGCACCAATTTGCATTCCCACCAGCAGTGTAAGAGAGTTTCCCTTTCTCCACATCCTTTCCATAATCTATTGTTTCTTGTGCTGTTAATTTTAGCCACTCTGATGGGTGTGAGGCGATATCTCAATGTGGTTTTGATTTGTATTTCCCCGATCATGAGTGATGTTGAGCACTTTTCATGTGTGCATTAGCCATCTGGATGTCTTCTTTGGAAAAGTGTCTATTCATGTCTTCTGCCCATGTCTTCAGTGGATTTTTTTTTTTTCAGCTGTTGAGTTTGGTAAGTTCTTTATAGATTTTGGATACTAACTCTTTATCTGATATATAAATATATAAAAAGTGTTTATATATTTGCAAATATCTTCTCCCATTCCATTGGTTGCCTTTTAGTTTTGTTGATTGTTTCCTCTCCTGTGCATAAGCTTTTTATCTTGATGAGCTCCCAATTGTTCATTTTTGCCTTTGGAGATGTGTCAAGTAAGAAGTTGCTGCAGCTGAGGTCAAAGAGGTTGTTGCCTTTAACATGCTGACTTCAAATTGAAGACTCCACATGTAGTTGGATATTATGACCTTTCACAGATGTCTAAGGGTTCAGGGCTGGAAATAAGATTTGGGAACCTTCAGCATAGAATATGGTAGAGACTGGGAGAAGGAAGTACTCCCCAAGAAAACAGTCCCTTCTTTGTAGGCCATAGTCTATTCTCTCTAAGAAGGCCCAATGCTTTAAAATAAACAAACCCTGGGGCACCTAGGTGGCTCAGTGGGTTGCGCGTCTGACTTCGTCAGGTCATGATCTCACAGCTTGTGAGTTCGAGCCCCGTGTCGGGGTCTGCACTGACAGATCTGATCCTGGAGCCTGCTTCGGATTCTGTGTCTCCCTCTCTCTCTGCCCCTCCCCTGCTCATGCTCTCTCTCTCTCTCTCAAAAATAAATAAACATAAATAAATAAATAAATAAATAAATAAATTAATAAATTAATTAATTAAATAAACAAATCCTATCACCTTCTGAAATGGCCTACTCTGGGTTGGCAGGATGAATGGTAATGTGAGAAAAGGCGTAATTCTATTTTCATTTGAAGCTTTCCAATCTGCACTAGGACCTCTTCCCCACTCCTTCTCAAGGCTGGGCCTGGTCTTTCGACGAGGAACATCCACTTTTCTTTTCCTCAGAGCACTGAGACACCAAGAAATGACCGTGTTTACATTTCGATGAGCCCTTTCCAATGGGAGTTGTTTTTTTTTAATGTTTATTTATTTTTGGGACCGAGAGAGACAGAGCATGAACGGGGGAGGGGCAGAGAGAGAGGGAGACACAGCATCGGAAGCAGGCTCCAGGCTCCGAGCCGTCAGCCCAGAGCCCGACGCGGGGCTCGAACTCACGGACCGCGAGATCGTGACCTGAGCTGAAGTCGGACGCTTCACCGACTGAGCCACCCAGGCGCCCCTCCAGTGGGAGTTTTAAGTAGAAGAGTGATTTTATCTAATTATGTTTCTCAGAGATCCCACTGGTTATTGTGTACAGAATAGGTGGGAGAAGGAATTCAGTTTGAGAGCAGTGTAGTTTTTTTTCCCTTTTGGCAGTGAATCTCCTTGGAAATGATATTCTTCAGTTTTTCTTCAAAATCAAATTCTTCTCTGATTTTAAAGTTAAAAACGTATGTATACCTGAGTTCACATAGAACTTTATTTAGTTTTTTTTCCTCTCTCTTTCTCTCTTTCTAAATTTTAGATAAATTAAATACATTCCTTTCTATTTCTTTTTGAGATAAAGAGGGAGTGCACGTTGGGGAGGGGCAGAGAGGGAAACAGAGGATTCAAGGCTCTGCACTGACAGCACAGAGCCCAACTCGGGGCTTGAACCCATGATCATGAGATCATGACCTGAGCTGAAGTCTGATGCTTAACCAACTGAGCCATCCAGGCGCCTCTCTCTCTCTCTCTCTCTCTTTCTCCCTTCCTCCCTTTCTTCCTTTCTTTCCTCCCTCATCCCCCGTCCCTCCCTTCCTTCCCTCTTTATTTCTTTTATTCATCAGTAAACACACACACACGCGCGCGCGCATTAAAAACTACATTTAACAGTTAGGTTACAGTTAGGAACTCATACCTCTGCTGTGGGTGTGTTTAGCAGAATTTCTTTGGAAACTTTCTAGATATTATAACCCAGTGGGGGAACCTACCAACAGACTTTTGATTTCATTTTCCCATTGCATTCCAAATGACGGTTTTTATGTTTTCTTTGATAAGGAGAAAACTGAGTTTGTGAAGGGGTAGACACACAGCTATGTAGTTACTCACCTGGCATTTCAGAGGGCTGGTTGCAATTCTCCAAGGGCAAATCCCAGAAATAAACAGAAATCTGCAGGTAATACTTTGGTAAGATATTGCGGCAGTCAGTACTGTTCTATCTATGCAGGTCTGGTTAGCTCACCTGTAGGAGTATTCAGAGAATTTCCCTAGAGAACTAGGAGCTTTAAAGGATGCTCTCAGAGCTGCTTTAAAAACCAGAAAATTTTTAATGTATTCTTTCGTTTTCCATGGTTACCGAAAGAAATACACATTATAAATTTCAAATCTAAGAACCGGTCCGGTTGAGGACAAAGGTGTCTGGTGCCGTAAGTTTGTGCATGAGAGACGTGCCCCCCAAGGCGTTTGTATGGCTGTGTTGCGTGATGTCTGCACTGCTTTAAATCAGATTTTCCCACCCTCGGATGATGGTTCCAAAACTTCGCTTGTCTCTTCAAACTTGCTACACAACCCTCGACTTCCTCTCCCAATGGTGCCTGGTATTTCATCAAAGGAATGGAGACCACCAGGTGGTTTCCTGCAGGTTCTGCCTCTTATTCAGCACTGTCCTTCTCCCCACGAGGAAGGGAGGCACGCACAGCCTCTTCTCCTTTATCTAACCTCCGTGCAGCGTCCCCAAGTTCAAGGGCTAGGTAAAGAAGGGAATGTGAGTGGTAACATAAACCTCTTGCACTAAAATTCACACCTTGCTCTTCTACTCCAGCCGTTTCTTCTGCAGGCAGTAGCCATTTTCCTGTCTCTCTGAACATGAACTCGCTGAATTTCTCAACCTCTACGAGACCCAGTTTTGGTGCAGTCCCTTGCAGCTTCTTGAGAGTCTCCTTTTCCTTGGCCTCTTTTGAGCTCCTCTCTTCTTGGCTTCTTAGGTTCTCAGGACCTTTTGTGCGTCCCTTTCCTCCTGCCCATCCACTGGAGGCTGGGTTCCTCGGGGGCTCTGCCTTAGCTCATTGCTTTTCTCTCCGTGTCCCCCTCCCGGTTATCTCATTTATTCATGTGACTCTGACCATCTTGTCCGTGTGGATGCCTGCTAAGCATCTCCACTTGGAGATTCCATAGGCACCTCAAACCCAAATTGCCTCCTCCTCTTTCATTTTGCCTGCAAATTACCTGGTAATTTCAATTCTGTCACCGTACCAGTCAGGATTCTGTTGGGGGTGCTCACAGACGATTTCAGATCCCCTATATGGACCTTGAGCTAAGAATAAGAATGGGAAGCTCTGAGCGCATATTTCCTTCTCTAAGTTCTCCAACGTACTTAGAAGCAACCAATCACTCCCAGCATACTCAGCGTTGTCACTAAAATATCTTATGGCAGCAAACGCTTGTTCACTCAAACCTTTACCTTTTATGGCAGAGGTTGGCCAACTAAGCCTCCTGGACCAAATCTGGCTTGCGGTCTGTTTTTGTAAATAAAGTTTGATCAGAACACAGCCACACCCATTCATATACTTACTGTCTGATGGCTGCTTTTGAGCTACAGCCAGAGTTGAGTAGCTGTGGCTCGCAAAGCCTAAAGTATTTACTACCTGTCCCTTTTCGGAAAAAGTTGGCCAACCCCTTTTCTATCGTCATTTGATTAAAGGTGGCACGGTATGACAATTTGTGTATCTGTTTGCCACTGCATGCTACATGCTACCGGTGTCCTCTTTACCACTGGAAACAGGGCAATTATGAACATATTTAAATCCAACAAAATCAGAGAATGAATTCCAGACACCCCAAAACCTATTCGGAGACCCCTAGACCCCTGTAATCGTGTCCAGCACCAAATTGTCTAATGTTGGAGTTCGATCAGAGAAGCAAAACCACTCGAAATTGGACCTCTCACCATTGTGAGATGCGGTTCAATGGTCTCTGGGAGATCGTTCTCTGTGTCAAGTTTGCAGGGTGGGCAGTCAGGAGAAGAAGGAGGATGTAAAGTGGAGAAGAAGAGCAGGGACGGGCTGGAGCCCAGAGCCTCCAGCTGAAGGCCCGTGACGATGGACTGGAACTGTATCACTTTCTCATCACTTCTAGCTTCTATGGGAGGAGCTGGCATACTTTGCTGTGGAGCTAAATACTCCCCTGGCTCAGGAGTCAGAAAAGCGGGAGGAAGATGCCGGAGGAGGCAGAGCAGTTGCAGGACCGGCTCTGGCCCCACGCCCAGGAGCTGAGCCCACAGATAACGACAACACTCGTGAGTTCCATCAGTGCCTCCTGCTTCTGTACCAACCTTACATGCGTGAAACCATGGCTGCTGCTTCCCCTCTACTTCCCAAAGCTCACGTGAAATGTCTCTTTGGCCCAACCTTGCCAGAAACATACAAAGAAGAGCGTTCTGGGAAATAGTCATCGTAACCAAGCCAACAGACTACAAATCACCACAATCACCTTCCCAACCATTACATTTTTAATTGAATTATTTAAAAAAATTTTTTAACGTTTATTTATTTTTGAGACAGAGAGAGACACAGCATGAACGGGGGACGGGCAGAGAGAGAGGGAGACACAGAATCGGAAGCAGGCTCCAGGCTCTGAGCCATCAGCCCAGAGCCCGACGCGGGGCTCGAACTCACGGACCGCGAGATCCTGACCTGAGCTGAAGTCGGACGCTTAACCGACTGCGCCACCCAGGCGCCCCTTTAATTGAATTATTTTAAATTGTAATTAAATTACTTAAAATTTCTGAGTAAATTCTACTTTCTGTCTCTCCACGTACCTCTAGTGGTTACCTAGTCTCAAGTAACGGTGCACTATTCACTAAACTTCTATTTTTGTAAATAATTTATTTATCTTTTAATTTACATCCAAGTTAGTTAGCATATAGTGCAACAATGACTTCAGGAGCAGATTCCTTAATGCCCTTACCCATTTAGCCCACTCCCCCCTCCCAAAACCCCTCCAGCAACCCTCAGTTTGTTCTCTATATTTAACAGTATGTTATGTCTTGTCCCCCTCCCTGTTTTTATATTATTTTTGCTTCCCTTCCCTTATTTTCATCTGTTTTGTATCTTAACGTCCTCATATGAGTGAAGTCATATGATTTTTGTCTTTCTGTGACTAATTTCACTTAGCATAATACCCTCCAGTTTCATCCACGTAGTTGCAAATGGCAAGATTTCATTCTTTTTGATTGCCGAGTAATACTCCATTGTATATATATACCACATCTTCTTTATCTATTCATCCATAGATGGACATTTGGGCTCGTTCCATACCTGGCTAATGTTGGTAGTGCTGCTATAAACATGGGGGTGCATGTGCCCCTTAGAAACAGCACAACTATACCCCTTGGATAAATACCCAGTAGTACAATTGCTGGGCCGTAGGGTAGTTCTATTTTTATTATTTTTTTTATTAAAAATTTTTTTTAACGTTTATTTATTATTGAGAGACAGAGCACAAGCGGGGAAGGTGCAGAGAGAGAGGGAGACACAGAATCCGAAGCAGGCTCCAGGCTCTGAGCTGTCAGCACAGAGGCCAATGTGAGGCTTGACCTCACAAACTGCAAGATCATGACCTGAGCCGAAGTCAGACACTTAACCGACTGAGCCACCCAGGTCCCCCGGTAGTTCTATTTGTAGCTTTTCGAGGAAACTCCATACTGTTTCCCAGAGTGGCTGCACCAGTTTGCACTTAAAGTTCTATTTTTTTTTTAGTTTATTTATTTATTTTGAGAGAGAAAGCATGAGTGGGGGAGGGGGAGAGGGAGAGGGAGAGAGAGGGAGAATCCCAAGCTGTTAGCACAGAGCCCGACGTGGGGCTCAAACTCACGAACAGCGAGATCATGACCTGAGCTGAAGTCCAGCACTTAACTGACTGAGCTACCTAGGTGCCTCTCACTGAACTTCTAAACTTCTAAAGCTAGGTATCTCAATTCATTTCTCTTCATCCTCACCATTCATCACGCACCAAATCTTGCTCGTTTTAGGTCCTAAATGTATTTCTAATATGTATGTTCTTTAGCGGTGAACTAGCATTTCCCTAGTCCAGACTTTCCTTATGTTCTGGCTTTCTGCTGTCACTGTCTAACCAATCTGCCTGCCTTTCATTTAGTCCTGCTGAAATCCATCCTTCTTTGCTGCCTCAAGCACAAATTGAATCACATCCTGTATTCTCCCATTTACTACTCCAGAGTGTTATAATTGGTAGGAACAGGGGGATGTTGTGTATCGTCATGAGTAACTTTCTAGCTTTTCTGTGTTCGTAGGTGGGTTTTTTTGGTGGTAAAATTTAAATAACATAAAACGTAGCATTTGAACCATTTTTAAGCCTACAGGTCGGTAGCATGGAGTATACTTACATTGTCGTGAAACTGTTACCACCATCCGTCTCCAGAATTTTTTTCACCTTTCCACACTGAAAGTCTGTACCTGTAAAATACTAACGCTTCCTCCTTCCTCCCCCCAGCTCCCGGCAGCCTTCATTCTACTTTCTATCAATGAATTTGACTATTGACTCTTCTCCTCGTACTTCATGTAAGTGCAATCATACACTATTTGTTTTTTTTATGACTGGCTTACTTCACTCAGCATAATATCCTCAAGCTTCATCCACCGTGTCGTGCATGTCAACATTCCCTTCCTTTCAGGGACCAAATAATATTCTGTTGTGTGCACACACCACATTTTGCTTATTCATTTTTCTGTCAGTGGACATTTGTATTGTTTCCATCATTTGGCTACTGTGGGTAATGCCGCCGTGAACATGGGTGCATGAACGTCTCTGAGTTTCTGATTTCAGTTCTTTGGGGGGTATACCCAAAAGTGGTGTTTCTGGATTTTAGAGTAATTCTATTTTTAAGTTTTCGAGGAACTGCCATGCTGTTTCCCACATTTCCACCAGCAGCGGACTTCCTAACTTCTCCAACACCCTCACTACCCTTGTTCTTTTCTGGTTTCTTCATTTGTCTGCCTTTTTCTGTTGGTTTTAATAATAGCCATCCTAAGGGATGTGAACTGGTATCTAATTGTGGTTTTGATTTGCATTTCTCTCATGGTTAGCGACATTGAGCTTCTTTTCATGTGCTTGTTGGCCATCCATTTATCTGCTTTGGAGAAATGACTATTCAACTCAGTTTGCCCATTTTTAATCTGGTTGTTTTTGTTGTTGTTGTTGGGATGTAGGAGACTATATATAAGTATATGTGTGTGTGTATATACATATATGTACATATGAACATATATGCATATACATAATTTATTAACCTTTTATCAGATATGTGATTTGCAATTGTTTTCTCCAGTTCCATGGTCGCCTTTTTACTCTATTGGTAGTGTCTTCTGATGCACAAAAGTTGAAAATTTTTTTAAAGTTTTAAATTTTGATATACTCCAATTTACCTATTTTTTTCTCTTGTTGCGTTCACTTTTGATATCGTATCCAAGAAACCACTGCCACATCCAATGTCATGAAGCTCTTCCCTGTGTTTTCTTCTAAGAGTTTTATAGTTTTAGCTTTTATGTGTAGCTCTTTGATCAATTTAGAGTTCATTTTGTGTATAGTATAAGGTAGGGATAACTTTATTCCTTTATATGTGAATATCCAGTTTTCCCAACACCATTTGTTGAAAAGACTGTCCTTTCCTCACTGAATGGTCTTCAAACCCTTGTTAAAAATCATTTGACCAGGGGCACCTGGGTGGCTCATTCGCTTAAGTGACCGACTCTTGATTTCGGCTCAGTTCGTGATCTCACACTTTTGCGAGATGAAGACCGTTACGGGGCTCCTGTGTGGAGTCTGCTTGTGATTCCCTCCTTCCCTCTCTCTCTGCCCCTCCCTTGCTCTCTCTCTCTCACAATAAGTAAACATTTAAAAAGTCATTTGACCATATATGTGGTTTATTTCTGGACAGTCTGTTTTATCCTATCTATCTATATATTTGTCTTTATGTCGATATCACATTGTTTCTATTACTGTAACTGTGTAATAGCTTTTGAAATCAGGAAATGTGATGCCTCCAGCATTTTTTTTTCTCTTTTTTTAATTGTCAACATTGTTTTGGCTATTTGGGATTGTAGTTCCTAGGGTTCTTTTTAAAGAAAATGAATATTAATTTCATTATAATAAAACATGAAAAGACAAATTTAATAAAATATCATCTACCCAAACAACTCCCTACATAAACAAAGCAAAACTCGTCAATGGTTCCTCACTTTGTGCTGAATAAAGTCCAAACTCCTTAGCAGGCCATTCAAGGTTCTCCACATCCTATTTTCTATAGATTTACCCTCCCTTGTCTCACCCTGTCCCCACCTTCCACCTTGTACTTCTTTAATAATTTCTGAACTAATGTCTAATTGCTTGTGCTTATCACAGCCCATCTCCATGTACCTTTGCTTATACTGTTCCATCTGCCAAGAACATCCTTCCTACTTTTTGGAAGTGAGTCCCCATTATTCTTCCTGGAGGAATTAGGTTATATGCTATCTTCTTCAAGAAGCTTTTCCCAAACCCCCATGTTGGGCTATGACCCTCTCTTCTAAGTTCTGATGGTCCCCAGTCTGTGTTGTTTGGTTAAGACATTTTTATCATACAGCACTTGTTTCTAAGCTTTTTAGGATCAGTGGCTAAACACAATTTTTAACACCTAGATTACATTTGTTAAAATTAACAGAACCAAAAGGAATTATGGCGAATGTCTGTCACTAAGGGCAGGATATCACTGCCATTGCCAAAGGGAGGCCCAAGTGGGACAGATTTTCTCACATTCGTCCTGAGGATCAGGCTCATTGGGGTGTAGAATATATGAAATTTTGTGGGGGAATAGAAGTATCAGATGACTTTCCTATCATAGATTGGGAAACTTCTGTTGCCCAATCACTGTGAAGGGCATCTATTTGAAAAAGCATATAAAGTTCACGTCATTCCAAAGGCTACTAGGCAAAAATCCAATTCCTCTGTGGTGTAGTTGTCCTTTCCTGGAGGAATGCCAGAGGTCCTGGGAACCTTTTTATTCTTCAGTGCATTTAGATGGAAACATGTTTTCCTCAACCTTACTTCTTTAATTCTTGACAATGTTTCTCCAAATGCATTCCAATGACTGCAGAAATTGCAATTATTTTGTAAACAGTATGGTTCTAAACCCAAAGGAGATTCTGTGTGCTTGGTTTCTGGGACTTCAAAGAACAAATGCATTTACGGCAAAATACGTAGTAGTTGGTGCCCACTACGCAGGGCCAGATGCTGAGAGCAGGCCGATTCAGCAGCCACAAGAGACACGCACTCATCAGGAACTTCCTGCTCACGCCTTAGAACCATTAGTCATACACAGACATGGTGTGTCCAAGCAATGAACTTGTTAATGGAAAGACCACAATATGTGTAGACATGTGAAGGGTGTGGGTGATGAACTTCCCAATTCCAGTCTTTCTACTGTATTTGGTTGAGAGCAAGGAGTCGCTGGGGCACCATGTAGTTTTCTGCACAGTATCTTGTCCATAATACGTACTTGATAAATGTTTGATACAACACCTAATTCCAGAAGAACAAATTGTGTTTTTCGGTGAGCTTTCTGTAGTTTTCTGCATATCACAGGAAGGGTATTTTTAATGGCTGGTATCATCCGTGACATCATCCTGATGTGCTCAGTTTTGTAATGCAACCATTCTTTTAAAATTGTGTAAATGCCCTATGAGCTTACAAACATCAAAGAAGTGATCTTTAATTTTAAACGCTTAGGTATTTAAGGAGAGGACAAATAAGAGGCCCCATTGTTGTAGTAAGGGCGTGGAGCTAGGGGAATCCCCTTGAATAGTGAATAGTAATTAAAATGGTCCAGCAAAAAAAGACCACATCTATTTTGGGGCACCTGGCTGGCTCAGTGGTAGAGTATGCGACTCTTGATCTTGGGGTCATGAGCTCGAGCCTCACCCTGGGCGTAGAGTTAAAAAAAAAAGTCACATCTGTTTTAATCTTGGTTCCCATGGACCCTATGTGTCTAATGTTGCTAATTATATTGTTTTAATTTTCCTTAAAGTTTCTTCATTCCAGATTAGGTATGTCTCCCTTAGTCTCGGTAAACTAGGATCGTTTCCCTTAGAAACATAATATTTTTATTCCTCAGCATTTACAAATGAGTTCAAACTACCTTCTTTCTAATTCTTTAAAAATCATGTGTCAGGAGCGCCTGGGTGGCTGTCGGTTGAGCGTCCGACTTCAGCTCAAGTCACGATCTCACAGTCCGTGAGTTCAAGCCCCGCGTTGGGCTCTGTGCTGACAGCTCGGAGCCTGGAGCCTGCTTCAGATTCTGTGTCTCCCCTCTCTCTCTGCCCCTCCCCTGCTCATGCACTGTCTCTCTCTGTCTCAAAAATAAAAACATTTTTAAAAAATCACATGTCAGAAAGGGAAGATTCCTCTTAAAGGAGAACTCTCTGGCATCCGAGGACAGCTTATGCCAGGGACAATTTTCAAAGTAGTATTTAGACTTTAAGCCTCTTTGGTCTCAGTTACGCAAATAGGGAAGTTTCCTCCTTTAAACAACAATGCTGCTATGAATTTGTTTTTTCTGTCATGATAGCCGTTTACATCCCTGCCTCCATGACTGGATGATGAGTGCTGATGTCAGATTACCTTCAGGTGCTCAGCAAGCCTTCGCTGTGCACCTCTAGGGAGCTCAGCGCTGTGCTAGGAGCTATTCATTCATTCCGCACAGGACATTAACTGAGCACCTACCCTCTGCTGGACATCGGAATACAAAATAGAAGGGATCGTTCCTGGGTTCGAATTGCTCAGAGCCCAGGCGAGGAGAGAGCTAATGAACACGAAAGGATACAGCAATCCAAGCAGTGCTATGCCAGAGGTAAGTGCCCAGGGTAACCCAAGAGGAAACGATTACTCTAGTGTTGAGGAAGAAGAACTCTATGATGATACTTGACCCCAGGCCCTGAAGAATGAGTGAAATTTTACCAAAGAAGACTTAGGTGAGAAGAGTGAGGAAACGAGTTTGGGTGGATAGGGTGGTTGTAGGAAAACTTGAAAACCAGGGGGGAGGAATTTGGACCTGAATTAGTGGGTAATAGGAAGAAATCAACCATAGGCAGAGGAGCAGAAGGACGGCATGAGCGGTGAGTTGTTCAAGGAACATTCCTCAGGCATGACATGCCGGAGACAAGAGAGGCTGGCTTGGAGGCACCCAAGTAGTTCTTGAAGATGCCAGTCACTTGGATGGTGATAAAGCCTAGGGCTGAGGTAGTGGCAGAAAGAATGAAGACGAAAGGAAGGTGTCCCAGTGGAAAGGGACATGGTGGGAGACAAATGAATGTCTGTTGAGAGACTGATGGAATATTTAAATGGGTAACTGACAGCACTGGATGTATAGAATAGGAGTGAACATAAAACATGGCTAGGACTCTGAGGATTTGAACCAAGGTGACAAAAAGAACAGTTTATCATTTCATTGACAGGGATGAGGAGTCTGAGAGATGAAGTGCATTCAAAGAAAAAGAAATTAACTAGTCATTATAAATGCCTGAAGGGTAGAGCTTTGCTTCCCTCTCCTGAGCACAGCACTTAGTATACAGCAATTTATCAGCAGGGGTTAATAGGAAGTTAATAATGGAGGTAAATAGGGGAAACAAGGGCATGGCTCTCAGCCTCTCTGGGGTCCTTAATATGGCTTGTGCTGGGGATACTTCTCAAAGTGCTGCTTGGGCCCTTAGCCTCTCTGTCCTTGGTTTCCTTATCTGAAAAATGGAGGAGTTGATTGGTGGCTAGCTAACATCCTTCCAGTGCTAATAATCAGTGACTCTGTTCTTTTGGCTGATATTGGTGTTGTTTCTGCTACAGAACAACTTAGAAAAGGAGCCTCAACTTCTCAGGCTTATCCCTTCACTCTGAAGTGAGCGAAGGAAACTAATGTATGAGGTAGAGAGAGAATCCAAAGGACTTCTGAGCTGAAGGGTTATTTCTCGGTTTGAAGGATCCCATTGCCAAAAATGGAAGTGGTGTTTGGAGTGTTGTTTTTGCCATGTCCCCTGGACTTAAATGGAGCTAAATTCTCTTGCAAAGATGGAGAGGAGAGGAGGGGGTGCCTTGGCTGGAAGCTGGCTGCTAATCTATGCACTGGAGGTCCAAGTTCAAATATGCTTTCAGGAAAGCTTCAGTTCAGTTTTTCTCCATGCACAATGGGGCTGTTGTGCGTTCAGAAGCTGGGAGAAGGCAGCTGGATTTCTAGAGCCCAATGGCCAGCATCTTTTTGATTTCTTTCTGATTCTCTTATTTGGAGACACATCTTTTTGATTCTCTTCCTTTGGGACACATTGGTCTTGAGAATAAAATACTAGTCAGTCATTATTATGAAGGCAAGAAAACAAGAAGCACATCCTGAATGGGAGTTATCAGGCCATCATTAGCACTTGGCCTCAGTGAATCATTCAGCAATATGCAAACAATGACTTTCAGTAGAACAAGGAGCATCAAACACTTTGACCTCACCTTAATTATTTGCCCTGCCTATGCTGACCATTTTAGGTAGGTAAGTTCCTGGACTGCTGGGTTCTTTTGCTGTGTTCATTGAATTTTGTAAACTACCCCATACAGGAATGTGTTGAATAAGTGCCCATCTGATTTCCAAAGTCCAGAAGGATTTCTGTTCCTACTGCTTACAGGATCTAATCAGGTCTAATCAGAGGGCTCTGGCCCTCTTTCTGGGAAAATTTCAAAAATGATAAATTGTTTTTTTCTGCTAAAACTCTGTGTGATAGATTGTGTGTGTGTGTGTGTGTGTGTGATTTCTCTTTAAACAGATGAAATGTAAGGAATTGGCACAAAAGGAAGCTGAAGGTCAGAGCTAGGGGTAGGTGGATGCCTTAAGATACAATGATAATAATAGTTGATGTTTATTCAACTGGTTGACTCTGTGCCAGGCTCTGATAGAGATATCTTATGGATTTAATTCATTTAATCCTCAGAGTGAGTCTATCAAAGAGATATTATCATCTTTAGCAGCCTAAATATGGGGAAACTGAGGCACAGAAAGATGAAATCACAAAGCTGATTGGTAGTTGAGCCAGGCTCCCAAATGTGGTACGTAGAGCCACACACTAAACTAGTTTCCTGTGAGGAGGGTGTTGCCTGAAATTTCATGCCTCTTGGCTTTACATTGTGTTATGTTCTGGATACACATGTGTTGTATGTGTCGTGTTTTAGTTCTGGGTACAGTTATTGACTATTCAATGTCTTTATACTCTGCTTCCCAGTCATAAGATGAGCAGGAAGTAATAGAAGAGTAAATAGGGGTGGAGAGCAGGGGAGAAGTTGTGACATTGAGTCCATAGACTCATGCACACGGATGCATGCATACACACACACTCGCACACACGCACACAGACACACATACTCACAAGCCGACCCATTTATTTATTTTATACTCACATCCCTCATGTGCTCTCACAAGCTCCTTTCCTGCCAGGTTATACATAGTCTTTCCCTGAGGGATCAGCCCTTTCCAGTCCAGGTCGTGGGAAGGGGCAGGAAGGAGATCACTTCCCTTCCAAGGGCCTGCCGGAAAACCATGTTTGGACAGGGCCACTTATAAGAATGGATCAATAAGAATAGTAGCTGTGAAGGCCAAACCTCTGTGGGTGAGAAGTGCAATGCCAGCTCTTAGAACATGGAAGGAAATCAGGCCCGTCCTTCGCAGCTCTGCATCGACAGAAGCAAACACAGGTTCTGACACATCCCCCACGTGTGCCCGCAACCCAGGACCCCACGATTAATACCTTGGGACACATTCTGTGATATGCTGTCATGTACTCTATAGTTTCTTGTGCCCTGGATTTAAAAGCAACCCCAGCTCTTACAACCATACAATCAAATCCTGTGTCATTACAATGAACGAGGTTAAATTAATATCGAAAGATACCCATGGGATGTTTATTAGGTGAAATACTCTTGCAGCGCTGTATGCATGGTATGATCCCACTTGTGTAACAAAGATTAAAATACAGGCATAATAACAATCATAAAAATGCACAATAATAATATCCATATAGTGTTTATTAGACACCAGTCATTATTCTAAGTGCTTTACCTTTATTAACTTACTAGTCTTCAAAACAATCCTATAAAATGGATACTAATATCTCAATTTTATA
Source organism: Acinonyx jubatus (assembly GCF_027475565.1). Lineage (NCBI taxonomy): Eukaryota > Metazoa > Chordata > Mammalia > Carnivora > Felidae > Acinonyx > Acinonyx jubatus. The sequence goes on along the minus strand of NC_069381.1, from coordinate 93,676,129 downwards.
TGAAGAACTCAAAGAAGGAGAAGTTAGGTAACTTGCTCAAGATCACCGAACTAAATGGCAAAGCCAGAATTCAAACTTAGGCAGTCTAACTCCAGAATATCTATTATTAACCAGTATGCTGTACTATAGGCATGTAGGCATGGAACAATTCTAGACAAACACACAGCAAATGGTAACAAAGTTTAGCTAAGAGTTGTGGAAATGGTGGGTAGGATAAGGGACAGGACAAGAGCACTTATTTTTATAATACACACCTTTGTATTTTGGGGGCATTATTCTTAAACTATCTTACTATTTGTTTAGTTTTAAGAATCCTTTAATGGCTGCAGACAACCATTAAGTCTGTGGTAGACCAGTCAAGAGAAAAGATCAAAGAGATTCTTTTCTAGGAAGAGAGAATTGAGACCTGGGTTGGCTACAAGTAGAAAGAAAAGAGCAGGATTTGACTAAAAGAGAGTAGGGAGAGTGGGGTGCCTGGGTGGCTCAGTTGGTTGAGCATCCAACTCTTGATTTTGGCTCAGGTCATGATCTCCCAGTTCATGGGATCAAGCCCCATGTCAGGCTCTGTGCTAAGAGCATAGGGTCTGCTTGGGATTCTCTCTCTACCTCTCTTTCTGCCCCTCCCCTGCTCATGCATGGTCACACACACTCTCTCTCTCAAAATAAATAAATAAACTTAAAATGAAAGAAGAGGGAGATATGAGGTACTTGGAGTAGAAATGGAAACTGTGATGGTGCCTGCTCGGGTTGGGGGTGGGGAGAATGGAGAAGTAGTGTTTAATGGGTACAGTTTCAGTTTTATGGGACAAAAAGAGAGGTGTAGGGCTGGATGGTAGTGGTTGGACAACATGAATGCATCTGAAAGCACTGAACTGTGCACTTAAAAATTGGTTAAGATGGTAAATTATATATATTTATTTGTACACATTTATTTATTTATTCGAGAGACAGAGAGAGAGAGATACAGAGCATGAGAGGGGGAGGAGCAGAGAGAGAGAGAGAGACAGACAGACAGAATCTGAAGCCGGCTCCAGGCTCTGAGCTGTCAGCACAGAGCCTGATGCGGGGCTCGAACTCATGAACTGTTGATCATGACCTGAGCCAAAAGTCAGAAGCTTAACTGACTGAGCCATCCAGGCACCCCAAAGATGGTAAATTTTATGTTAAGTGTATGTTGCTATAGTAAAAAAGAAATTGAAGAGGAAAAAAAAGGAGAGAGAGAATAGGGAAGAAGAGGACAGAGGAGCCAGGGGAGGCAACGAAGAAGGGAAAGGAGCTGAAATCGGTGCATAAAGTGTGCTGAGGACCTTGGATACCTAACACTGCCAACTTTAAGGGCCTACACTTAAATACAAAGTCTCAGTGGGAGGAAAATTTACGTTCTCCATGTACATATACGAAGTATTTTGCACACCTTATAAACTAGTGTAAGTAAGTGTAAATTGATATAAGTAAGTGTCCTTTTAGGGAATGGTTAGAGGGTCCCTGGGAGAATTCCAATCATAACTCACTTTCTTGTCTCCATCTTGAGACTGGGTATTCTGGTTTGGAAGAAAGGTTGCTGTTTTAAGGCAGAAGTGGGCTCCCTGTCTCTGAAAAATGCAGATACAGATTGAGCCTCTCTTCTGTGGAGCATTATGGATAAACAGGGTCACCCACAAGCACACCAGCGTGGGAAGGCAGCAACCGGGTTTAGCCATTCGGACACCTTGCTGGCTTGCTGATTGGCCTCTGTGAGGTGGCCCCATTCCAGCAGATCCCAGTAGCTCTTTTGCCAGGTCTGCTATCAGCTCACCCACCTTTGCCCTTGAGCGAGAGCCAAGGTCTCCGGAGGAAGGAGTGTGCTATTACCTTTCATTTCGGGGCCTTCCCAGCACACACTGAGGTCATGCAGCACTCAGCACTGAGTGGCTCCCAGGGTCTCTTGCATGGAACATTGTCACTGGAAAGACTGAGTCTCTGGAAAACACAGCCTTTGAAGGACTGTCAGTCAGGGCCAACAATTTGCCATCCTCACTTGGGACTTCTCTGACAATTTTGATTTTTTTGGAGTATAAATGAGATTTTCTTAGTTTCTCCTAGGCTTGGATGGACTCCACTTTAGAACACAGCATGGTTTTCATTTGGGCAAGTATGAAGAAGTACCACCTTCCTGTCTCTTTCTTGTGGTCACTGTTTCATCTCCATATAGTAAATATAGCTATATTTTCTGAGTGAATATTATGTGCCAGGAATCATACTTGCATACTTCTCACGAAAAAATGCTGCAATAGGGAATATCACCACCATTTTATAAATGGATGAATCTGATCATCAGAGAAAAGAGAATTGAGAGCTTGATCCAGGGCCACTCACTTGCGGCCGAGGTGGGATTGGAACCCAGGTCTGTGTCAACTCCAAAGCTGGTAAACGTATACATTACGTTTGTGCATTCTACATTATGCTAAATTGCCCTTCCAAGCGCAAATAGGATCTATTTTCTATTCACGTCGCTCCCTAATAAATAGGTGGCCAGAGCTGTGGCATAAGCACAGAGCTCTACCTTGTCGGATCTAAGGTCTCAGATTCTCCTCTACCTTACTAGGTACAAAAGGCATTTGCATATGGAAACTTTGGCAGCTACATTTCCTCAGCTACTAAGCACCATGAGGTCCTAGAAGTGGGTTACTATATCCCCAAAGTTCCTCATTTATGCTGAGGGTGTAACTCTAGCGCTAAGAAGGATTTGCTCTAATTGTGTTCAGAGGCCTGCGGAAGGAGCCAAACTAATCCACTGCAAGGCCAATGGCAGTCTCTCCGAGCTCATCACTGCCCACAAGGGAGGTAGGTTACTACTGTTTCAGTGCTTTTGGCTAGGTCTCTGAGGTAGAATCATCGATTATCAGGGCCGATTGGTATCTGAGGATTGCTTCTCTGCTGATGGCATCCCCTCACGGCGAGGCCATTCTGTACAGTTTGTTAGGGCTGGCCTCAATTTCCAGTGTCTCTTGTACATGATCTTAATGATAGTCTGTGCTACTTGGATTCAAGCTCTCAATCTTTATGCAAGTTTATAACTCCTTTGTAAAAATACAACTCAGGATGGTTCTGTTAAAGAGGTGATTTTCTAAAGCTGGTTGACCTTTGCATGACCATACCCTGCAACGGATGGAATTTTATTACTCGTGAAAATGTGTCTTTAAAGGCAGTGTTTTTTATACTCACACACACACACCCCACATTAAAAAAATACATTTTAGACTTTTAATTCCAGGCAAGACGGCATAAGAAGATCCAGATTTGCTTTCCCGGCTAAAACAAGTAATAAACAGTGTTTGGACACTGTCAGGCCCTGAAGACGGTACTCCCCGAAAGAGAGAAAAAGATGATGTCAGCCCCACAGTCACCCAGATTACTTCTGGAAGAGTGTCCAGGTTGCAAAGCAGAGCGGAAGGAGCGAGGCAGAGCCTGGTGATTGAGGAAATGGACACGGGAGTCTGGCAAGCTGAGGTGGCCAGAGTCTGCAGAGAGAAAGGACTGGACACCACACAGGGTCTCCTCCTAGTTGTCAGCTGAGTGCTGGTCAGCACACGCATGCAAGGAAACTATCTGCAGCTGGACAGAAGCATCGAAAGGGAGCAGAGGACAGGACCATAATAGTTCATGTTCCCCCCCCCAGCCAGGGTGGAAAACTTCACAATTAATGGGATTTGGGGTAGAGATGTCATAAAGATACCACCTCGGTTATAGGACAGAATTAGCCCTGGACTGAAGGCAGCTCTGGTCTCACCAAACAATGTTTGAAGCAAGCCTGGAAAGGGTAAAACTGTTTCCAAGTAACTTAACCATGCTCCAGAACAGAACTCAAGAATATTTGCAGGAATACAAAAATATCTAGCACTAGCAAGGTAAAATTCACAAGGCCCGGTGGCATCCAGTCAAAAAAATTACCTGTCATGTGAAGAGCCAGAATATGACCAAGAATGAGGTGTAAAATAACAATATAGTGAAAGCTTTATCACATTTATAGAAGTAAAATGTATGGCAATAGCACAAAGGCCAGGAAGGGGGGTGGAAATGGATGTGTACTGCTTTACGGGCTTATGCTTTGTGTGAAATGGTATAATACTGGAAAGGAGACTGTATTCTACAAACTCATGGTTATACAATAATAGTTATAGCTAATGAGTCAACAAAAGGGGATAAAATGGAATCATTACGAACATTAATATAGAAACAGAGCAAGGATGTCCCCTCCCACTCTTCTATTTCAACATTGTACTGGAAGTCCTAGCTAATGCAATAAAACAAAAGGAAATAAAAGGTATACAGATTGGGAAGGAGGAAATAGAACTGACGGTTTTCTTAAGATGCCATGATTTTCTATGTATAAAATTCCAAAGAATCAATGAAAAGCTCCTGGGATTAATTTGCTACTATAGCAAGTTTGCAGGATACAAGGTCAATATGCAAAAGTAAAATGGTTTTTTTTGTAAAACAGCAATAAACAGTTGGAATTTGAAATTAAAAGCACAATATCATTTACATTAGGATTATTATGTAAATATGAAATACTTGGGTATAAATCTAATTAAATACACATGAATTTATGTGAGGAAAATGGCAAAACTCTGATGAAAGAAATCAAAGAACTAAATAAATGGAGAGATATTCCATGTCCACGTAGGAAGACTCAATATTGTCAAGACATCAGTTCTTCCTATCTAGAGCTATAGATTCAACACAATCCCAGTCAAAACCCCAATGTTATTTTATGGGTATCAACAAAATAGTTCTAAAGTTTATGTGGAGAGGCAAATGACCCAGAATAGCCAACACAGCATTGAAGGAGAATAAAGTTGGAGTATTGATGATACCTGGCTTCCAGTAAAGCTACAGTAATCAAAACACTGTGGTATTGGTGAAAGAGTAGACAGATAGATCAGTGGAAGAGCATAGAGAGCCCCAAAATAGACCCATATAGATACAGTCAACTGATCTTTAACAAAGGAGCAAAGGCAATACAATGGAAAAAAGATAGTCTTTTGACAAATGGAGCTGGAGTGATTGGACATCCCTGTGCAATAGTAAATTTAGACATAGATTGTGTGCCCTTTACAGAAATTAACTTAAAACGGACCATAGACCTCAATGTGAAACGCAAAATTATAAAACAACCAGAAGATAACATAGAAGGGAATCTAGATGACTTTGGGTATGTCGATGACTTTTTAGAACAACTGGAACATCAAAGGCACAATCCATGAAATAATAATTCATTTATTTCTGGACCTCATTAAGTTGAAATTTTTCTCTGCAAGGTCCATTGCCAAAAAAATGTGAAGATGAGCCACACAGGGAGAAAATATTTGCAAAAGGCAAATCTGATAAAGGACTATTACTCAAAATATACAAAGAACTTTTAAAATTCAGCAGTAAGAAAATGAAAAACCAGATTTAACAATGGGCCAACGACTTGAATAGACACCTCACCAATGAAAATATGCAAATTTTCAAATAAGCATATGAAAAGATACCCCCCCCATGTTATCAGGGAAATGCAAATTAAAACAACAATGAGAGACCACTACACACACCTGGTAGAATGGCCCAAATCCAAAGCACTGACATCGCCAAATGCTGGCAAGGATGTGGAGAAACAGGAACTCTCATTCATCGCTGGTGGGAATGCAAAATGGTACAGTCACTTTGGAAGACATTTGGTAGTTCCTGACAAAACAAAACGTAATCTTACCATATGATACAGCAATCACACTCATTGGTAGTTATCTAAGTGAGTTAAAAAAAAACTTATATCTGTACAAAAACCTGCACATGGAGTTTTATAGCAGCTTTTTTCATAATCGCCAAAACTTGCAAGCAACCAGGATGACTTTTAGTAGCTAAATGAATAATAAACTGTGGCACATCCAGACAATAGAATGCTACTGAGCATGAAAGATAAATGAACTATTAAGCCATGGAAAAACATGGAGGAACCTAAAATGAAAGAAACTACTAAGTGAAAGAAGCCAATCTGAAAAGGCTTCGAACTATATTGTTCCAACTATATGACATTGTGGAGAAGGCAAAACTGGAAAAAGCAAACAAACAAAAACCACTGGGTTGCCAGAAGTTGGGGGGGGGGGGTGTGGGAATAATAGGTAGAGTACAGAGGATTTTTAGGACAGTGGAACTATTTTGTGTGATACTATATAGTGATAGATACATGTCTATACACATTTGTCAAAACCCATAGAATGTACAACACCAAGAGTGAACCCTAATGTAAAGTATGGACTTGAGTGATAATGATGTGTCCATATAGGTTCCTTGATTATAACAAGTGTACCACTTGGTGCAGGTTGTTGATAGTAGTGAGGCTGTGTGTATGTGGGGCAGAGGGTATGTGGAAACTTTCTGTACTTGTCACTCAGTTTTGCTGTGAATTTAAAATTGCTGTAAGAAATAAAATCCTTGGGGCGCCTGGGTGGTGCAGTCGGTTAAGCGTCCGACTTCAGCCAGGTCACGATCTCGCGGTCCGTGAGTTCGAGCCCCGCGTCAGGCTCTGGGCTGAAGGCTCGGAGCCTGGAGCCTGTTTCCGATTCTGTGTCTCCCTCTCTCTCTGCCCCTCCCCCGTTCATGCTCTGTCTCTCTCTGTCCCCCAAAAAATAAATAAAAACGTTGAAAAAAAAATTAAAAAAAAAAGAAATAAAATCCTTTTTTAAAAAAAATTCTAACAGGGGCATCTGGGTGGCTCAGTCCGTTAATCATCCGACTTCAGCTCAGGTCATGAGCTCACGTCTCATGAGTTCAAGCCTCGTGTCAGGCTCTGTGCTGACAGCTCAGAGCCTGGGGCCTGTTTCCAGTTCTGTGTCTCCCTCGCTCTCTGCTCCTCTCCTGCTCACACTCTGTCTCTTTCTCTCAAAAATAAACCTTAAAAAATACGAAAAAAAAATTCTAACAAATACTCAGTCCAAAAGAAGGCATACAAAGAAGAAAATGGGAACCCAAAACAAATGGAACAAATACAAACCAAATAGCAAGACAGTAGATTTAAATCCAACTATATTGATGGTTAAGGCAGAGATGTCCAAATCACATAAAACCCACAAGATTCAACTATATGTTGTTTCAAAGAAATCCACTTTAAATATAAATGCATAAATAGGATAAAATCACAGGATGGAAAATAATATACCATGGTAACACTAATCAAAAGAAAGCTGAAGAGGCTCTATTAATACCAAAGTTGATTTCAGAGCAAAGAATATTATTAAGGATAAAAAGAGTTATTTCATAGTGATAAAAGGATCAATTCATCAAGAGGACACATTAACCCTAATTATGTATGTATTAATAGAGTTTCAAAATAAATGAAACAAAAATTGATAGAACTGTAAGAGGAAACAGACAAATCTACAATTATATTGGAATTTAACATCTCTCACTCAATAATTATTAGAACACATAGACAGAAGTCAGCAAGTATATTGAAAAATTGAATAACAACCATCATTTAACTGGGCCTAACTTGGTATTCATAGAACTATCCGTGCAGCAACAGAAAACATATTCTTTTCAAGTACACAAAGAACATCTACCAATAAAACATGAAATAAGTCCCAATGAACTCAAAAGGATTTAAATCATACAAATGGTTTTCTAGCCACATGGAATTAAATTAGAAATAAATAATATAAAAATATTAAGAAATTTCCCAAATATTTGGAAATTAACACACTTATAAATAATCTGTTATGTCACAGAAGATATAAAAGAGCAAATTAGAAAAGTATTTTGAAATAAATAAAAATAAAAATATAACATCAAAATTTGTGGACCCACCAAAGCAGTGCTTAGAGGGACATTTATAGCACTAAACATTACTAGAAAAGTCAAATCAATGACTTCAGCCTCTACCTTAAGAAAGCTAGAAAGAGATAAGTAAACTAAACCCAGAGCAAGCAGAAGAAAGAAAATAATAAAGGCTACAGCAGAAATCAATGAAATAGAAAACAGAAAAATGATAGAGAAAAATCAATGAAATCAATGCTGGTTCTTTGAAAATATCAATGAAATTGACAAACTCTGTAAAAAGAGAAGATGAAATTGCTAAAGTGGAGGACATTACTGCAGCTCCTGTACAAACTGAAAGGATAATAATAAGTGGATGTTATTTATAACTTTGCTGATAAATTCAACAATTTAGAAGAAACAAAAAAAATTTTTAAAGACACAAACTGTCAAAGCTAAATAAATTGAATTTCTTGTTAAAAAAAAAAAATCCTCCCATAAAGAAAACTCTGGGGCCAGATGGCTTCGCTAGTAAATTGCATCAAACATTTAAGGATAAAATATCGATTCCACCAGAACTCTTCCAAGAAAATTGAAAAGAATACTTCCCAACTCAGTTTATAAAACCAGTATTGATTTCATATCAGTATCTTTCATGAAATAGATGCCCAAAAAAATCCTTAAAATTTTTAGTAAATTAAATCTAACAACACATAAAAAGGATAACACATATGTCCAAGTGGAATTTATTCTAGAAATAGGATGTTGGTTTACCATTCAAAACCTAACCCATAATTTGTATATTAACAGACTAAGAAAAAATAAAAACCATATAATTACATCAATATGTAAAATCATATGTAAACTCTGAACACTGTAAACTATAAAACATTGCTGGAGGAAATATGAAAAGGCCTACTAAAATGGAGAGATAGATCATGTTTGTGGATTGTAAGGTTCTGTGTTTTTCAGATGGCAATTCTCTCCCAAGCTTATCTATACAATACCAATCAAGCTCCCAGAGGCTTTTTTGAAGAAATTAAAAAGCTGATTTTAAAATGTATATGAAAATCCAACAGACCTAGAATAGCCAAATAAACTTTGAAAAAGAACAAAGTTGGGACTCCAACACTACTTAGATTTCAAGACTGACTATGAAACCACAGCAATCAAGACAGTGTGGCATTCGTATAAAAACAGGCAAATAGATTGATGGAACAGAATATATAGAGTCCAGAAATAGACTCACATGCATATGGTCAATTGATTTCAAGAAAGATGTCAAGGCAACTGAATGGGGAAAGGACAATCTTGTTAACCAGTGGTGCTGGAACAATTAGATACCCATATGAAAGACAATGAACTTCAACTCTTACTTCATGCCATATGCAAAAATTAACTTGAAATGGTTCATAGACTTGAATATAAGGCTAAAACTATAAAATTTCTAGGAGAAAACACAGGCAAAAGCCTTAGTGGCCTTGAGCTTGGCAAAGATTTCTTAAATATGACACAAAACCCACAAACTATATAAGCAAAAATAAGTAAACTGGATATCCAAGCAAAAAAAAAATATATATATATATATATATATATATATGCAGTAAATCATTTTCCCTTCAAAAGGCATTATTTAAATAATGAAATGGTAAGCCACAAACTGGGAGACAATATTTGCAGAACATATATCTGACAAAAGACTTGTAACAAAATATGTAAAGAACTCTAACAACTCCTTCAGAAGATGAGTAATCCAATTAAAAATGGACAAAAGATTTTTTTTTAAGAGAGAGAATGCGAGTGGGGAAGGGCAGAGGGAAAGGGAAAGAGAGAGAATCTTAAGCAGTCTCCATGCTCAGCAAGGAGCCCAATGCGGAGCGGGGGTCGATCCCATGACCGTGTCATCATGACCTGAATGGAAATCAAGTGTCGGATGCTCAACCGACTGAGCCACCCACGTGCCCCAAAAATGGACAAAAAGTTTAACAGTAATTTCACCAAATAAAATGTATAAATGTCAAATTAAACATGTGAAAAGATGCTCAATCTCATTGGTCACTGGGAATATGCAAATTAAAACAATGAGATACGAGCACGTAACCACTGGAATCACTAAAACTAACGTAATTGACTATTCCAAGCATTGGCAAGGGTCCATTTAGAGAAACTGGAACTTGCCTTCACTACCAGTGGGAATGTAAAAAGGTGCAATCGTTTTCCAATGTGTTTTGGCCGTTCCCGAAAAAGCTAAATATACACCTACCATATGATTCAGTCTTTCCATAACCAGGTGTTTACCCAAGAATACATATTGTCCACATAAAAGCTTGAATGTGAGTGTTTATGGATGGCACTTTTAAATGTAGTAGCCCCAAACTGGAAACAATCTAGATGCCCATCAATAGGTGAATGCATAAGTAATTTGTGATAGATTCACGCAGTGGAATCCTATCCAGCAATATCAATGAATGCACTATTGAGGCACACAGCTACACGGCCGAATGTTAACATAAGCAGGCTGATTGAAAGAAGCCATGTAAAAAAAGTGTGCGCATTTTTTTGTAGATACCATTTCTACACTTTTCTAGAAAGTACAGGCTATAATGGCACAGAGCAAAACCAGTAGTTAGTGGGAAGGAGTGGGGAGGAGTGGGGAAGAAGGAGAAGAAGGGATCACAAAGAGGCATGAGGAAAGTTTGGGGGGCAGTGGATATGATATCTTTTTTAAAAAATAGAATATATTTGGGGAGATTCATTAATTTTTTTTAAATTAATCTCTATGCCCGATGTGGGGCTTGAACTCATAACCCTGAGATCGAGAGTCACATGCTCTACCAACTGAGCCAGCCAGGCACCCTGGATATGTTATCTTGATTGTGGTGATGGTTTCACCCGTGTATACATATGTCAAAATTTATCAGATGGTGTGCTTTAAATATGTGAAGTTTAAAAGGGTGACTGCGTGGCTCAGTCGGTTAAGTGTCCAACTTCAGCTCAGGTCATGATCTCACGACCTGTGAGTTTGAGCCCTGCGTTAAGCTCTGTGCTGACTCAGAGCCTGGAGGCTGCTTCAGATTCTGTGTCTCCTTCTCTCTCTGCTCCTCCTCCGTTCACGCTCTCTCTCTCTCTCTCTCTCTCAAAAATAAGTAAACATTAAAAAAAATTTTTTTTAAATATGTGAAGTTTATTGCATGTGAATTATATACTTCAATAAAGGTGTAAAACAAAAGGAATTAATTTTAGAGTGCTACCCACCATACACTCAAACATATACCTGATGAAAAAGAATTAGTCTTGCTAATGTGCACTGTCATCTGATACACCCATTCCATTTCATTCCACTCCATTGAAAATACACTCTGATCGCGATCTACTAAGCTGATTTCATAATTCACTAATAGGTTGATGCCTGTAGTTTGAAAAACATTGCATGGCTTGAGTCCAAAACAGTCCCTCAGTTACATTGACAAGCCCCCTCCCCCTCGTGTTAGTTTCTATGTCTTTATCACCAATGGTCATCTCCCCTTCTGTTAATGTGGTGACAAAATTTAGAGCCTTAAAGTAAAAGACCTTATCTTTCAAATTCTTGCACTGGCGCCTGAGATCGACCCTTACCCTTTGCTACCATCTCCCCACTGATTTGTTTGGAGATTGTTAATTTTGTGATCTCATAATGAAGATTCTTCTGTGATGACTCTAGGAACACTATGGGGACCTTTTGGGGGACAGCGAGATGGCAGCGACTGGCCACAGGGTTACTCTGGTTGCCAAGGCTTCTGGACATCACTAACATAAGTAACAGCTCCTGTTAGCTATCATTTCCCTCATAAAGGAAAGCAAGGTGGCTCTGACACTGAACCTGCTCTTTGTGATGACTTATTTAGCTTCCTTGAAGAATTTGCTTTTAGTTGCTGTTTTGTCTATGCACAAAGAGGGCCATATGGAAAGTGGTTCCTCTTTCCTAACACACCGTGCGTTAACAGTGGTAAGTACCTGTGTCTGTGCCCAGCAGGGTCCAGCAGAGAAGAGGAAAAGGCTAGAGAATAAAAATGATGGAAGAAACCTAGGCTTGGGGTGGTTTCGGTTCTGCTATGAATTAGTGCTCCTGTATGCGACTTTGTATTGATGTATCTGTCAGTCTGTCTTCAATGACACATCTTTCTGTGTCACAGGAAGCGGCGTCATTTGCAAATTCAGTTCCTTTTATGTCCATAAAGATTTTAATAAATGAATTCGGAACCAGGAGGAGATGAAACTCAGGCAGAAGTTGTGAGTTGTGATTCTGTCCCCAGCATTTTTCTAGACAGTAGCCAGAGACAAGTAACAGAGAGCCGCCCTTATTTCCCAAGACCTCAGCCTTCCCAAGGCTCCAGAAGAACCAGCGTGGCATACGCCCAAACCAAGCTGCGTGGCATACTCAGGGGTTACCGGACTGTAAAGGAGAGCTTCAATTCCTAGGCTCAGCAGAGTGGCCTAGGTCTCAGTTGATAATAGCTCCAAAAATCTAAGATCTAGATTCCGTTCACATAAGTAGCAGCCAGAGGCTGTAAGTTCAGAATTTGAACAGTCTTGGGGGCGGGGAGTCAGAGTATATTGAAGCTATTGCTTCTGGGCAAATAGATTTCGGTATCAGGTTCACACCTTCCTTATTTAGAACCCGGAGAGAGCACATACAGTGACAAATACGTGGTCGTGGTATCAGGCAAACCTTGGTTCAGATCATGTCTCTGCTGCCTGCCAGCCTTGTGACCTTGGGAAAATCATTTAATCTCTCTGAACTTCAGATTTCTCGTTTAGAGCAGTAGTTCTCCGCTAGGAGGGATTTTGCCCCCACCCCCACCCCGGGAACATTTGGTGACATTTAGGACAAGGGGTGAGAAGTGCTTAGTGGGGACGGCGGAGGATACTGTTCAACATCCTACAATGCACAGATAGCACCCCCACAGCAAAGAACTATCTGGCCCCAAATGTCGATAGAGCTGAGGTTGAGAAAATCTTAGTTTAGAGATAACATATACAAAATGTCTGGCATAAAACAGGTAGGCGCTGCCTCAGGCATTACCAAATCGTGCATTCAGTGTGGCTAATTGAAAACCAGATTGTAGGGGAGCAAGGATCATGCAAGTCTATCTGAGGTTCAGGAAAAGTCCCCAGTGGTGGTACCAGAGGCCCACTGAACCAGTTACGGCCGTTGTGGCAAACAGGTTCAAGGTGGTGGCTCTGGAACCAGTCTGCCCACGTCCAAACTCTGCCTCTGCCATGCACTGCACGTATTACCTTGGGCAAGTCACTTAACCACAGTCTTATCCCCACTTAACCGGGGATAATAACGATATACCTGCCTCACAAAGGATGGGTCTGCATAGATAGCAACCTGCTCACCTAATATTTTCTCTTGTTACAAGGGGAATAAATACAGAGCCAGTGCCCAGAGGAGCCCTGGTTTTAATAAGAAACTCTGAATTTTTTGATAGGAAGTATGGAGAGGAACATAAACCAAACATAAAATGGGTAATTGACACAGCAATAGAAAGTTCATCAACCCACTAAGGACCCACTATGAGCGGCTGGGCAAGGTGCCAGATGTTTATAAATATCATCTCACTGAATCCCCTCGACAGCTCTTTGAAACGGCTTCTATTAACCTATTTTGATCTTTTTTTACCGACATGGAAATAGGCTCTAAGCAATTAAAGTACTTTGCCCAAACTCTCCCAGCCATAGGGGTAGAGCTGGGGTTTGGAATCTAGGGATGACTCCAGCCTGTGTTTTGGTGAGCCAAAATTCACAAACGCTTAACTCGGGGCAATTCCAGGATGTACAACATTCAACCAGCTGGGATTCTCTGTATACAGGAAAGGAAGCAAAATGTAAAGCCAGGCATCTATCTCTAGTACTGGCTGGGACTCATGGCCCAGGGCATGTAGGGACAAGGAAAGAGGAGCAGGACACCAGTGACAGGTGCAGTCCTTGCTTTTCTCCAGGGATAACTGCTACATCCAGAGAGCCACCTTGCATCCCCACGGCAGCCTGAAGCCGCTTCGGGGAACATTTCCTTGTTAACGGCTTAGGTCTGGCAGGTTGGGTTACTCAGCGCTGGTGCTTTCTGCCACAAGGAGATATTTTCTAGAGGATTCCTGAGATGCTCCTCCCCTCACTAAATGTTTCATGAGGCTAGTGCTGTGTGTGTGTGTGTGTGTGTGTGTGTGTGTGCACGAGTGCACGTGTGCGTTTTCTGTGTGTGTAGTGGGATGACAGGATAGCCTGGGACTGAGGAGCCAGCAGAACCAGGAAAAGGTTCCTGGTAGAAGCTGTGGCCCTTCCTCTAAACAAACAGCTGTGTTTGGAGAAAGACAGAAATAGTGCCTAAAAATAGCCAAGAGGCCAGAGTATATCCCAAGACTGGCAGTACTAAGGGGTCTCACACACTGACGCTCAGGACCAAGGCTGTGAAGTAGGTGCTGTTTTGTGGATCTCTGCTTTTCCTGAGGGTCCCCTTCACTCCGTCTGGTGCCGGAAGGCATCGCACCTGCTCGCGCCCAGAGAGCCATCTGGGCAGACCTCCCCAGCCGCTCGCCAAACTCTGGGCCCCGTTCACCCAGCAGAAGCTGAGGAGGAGCAAAGCACAGGCCACAGGGCCTCATATCATCCTGTGCCCTGTGTGTTCTATGGAGGGCTGTGTTCTTCCCCTGGGCAGAAAGGCTCTCCCAAGTTCACTAACCTGGTTGTTTAAATATAGGAGAGGAAACAGATGCTGGCTGGGCGGAAGTCTCTTGAAGACGGGGTTTTGGCGGTGGCTTGCTAGAGCTGATAAGGACACGGGGTGTGCTCCCAGATGGGCCTCTGCCAATTCGCTTTTGGGTCTTTCTGAGGCTGCCCTGAGCCACCACCATCAGAACATGGCTCCTCTCCAAGCTCCTCCTCATGGCTGACATGGAGAGGAGGGTTATTTTTAAACTGATCTTTGTGACTTCCTCTTGGCCTTCCTCCTTGCTCTCCTCTCTCCGAGGCCCTAAGAGCAGCTTCCTGGCCAAGCCAACTAGAACTCCAGTGATGGGGATGTGTGCAGGGTCCTGGGAGGCAAGGGCTGGCTGTGCAGGGCAGGGACCCAGCCCAGGGGGTGCCAGGGCAGGCGGGAATACTGGGGGTACAGGATACACCCAGCAGGGGTCATGTGGAACCCACAGTTCCTGGGCTCTCCAGGGCCACGTAGATGGGTACCAATGCCCTGAGCCAGGGCATCACCCCGCTGATCCCACCAGGGGACTGACCCTTCCTGGGCTGGGCTGGGCTGCCCAGGCCAGCACACCCCTGCAGTCTGCGGGGAATGCCCCTCCAGCGGCCCTTGGCTCGCAGAGTTCTGGCGGAGCATGTCTGGCCAGCTGTACCACCAGCATCCTCAAATTGTGTCGTGGCTGAGTCATAGTGACAGCCCCACCCCAGCACCCCCCGTGGAAAAGGAGGGGAGCTTTGCTGCTAGCATGGGGACCTCTGGGGGCTGCCTGGGAACCACATCCCTGCACAGAGGCCCTGGGGCTCTGTGGCTGCTGCCCCTGGCTCCCTCTAGCTCCCACACCCACAGCCAGGCAGCTCAGGTACAGCCACGGAGTCCAGCAGCTGCCCCACAGTGGGCCTGTTGCCTCTGGCCCAAGCCACAGTTCCTCCCAGGGGGCTCCTTCCTCATGTCTGCTGGGAGGAGACTGACAGCACTCCCAGCTGCCACCAGGAAACCCACAGCACCTGCCCTCTCCCCACTTCTTGGCCTGGCCCCACAGCCAGGACCTGAAAACACCTTTCAGCTGGTGACTCCTTCATCCAAGAAGCAGGGCTGAGGACAGGCATGTAACAGTTTGGGAAACTGATGGTTCCTCTCCAAGACACAGGGGAGCCGAGGCTCAGTCCTTCCTCTCGGGGACTCCTGGTTCTGCAGCCCCTTGTGAAACCAGGCGGGAAGAGCCAGGCTGTGTCCCATGGGCCAGCATCCATGTGATGCTCAGAAAGGCCTTTCCAGGTGAGAGTCTGGGTCGAGAACTAGGCCTTCACTCTGGGTTAGAGTCTGGGTCAAGAACTAGGCCTTGACTCTGGAGATTCCCTCTTTCGGGGAAGAGAGGCCCCCGGGGGCATCTGTCTGTGGAATTCAGAATTCTAGACGCTCAACCTCCATCACTCATCTGTGGAGACTGGCAAAACTGAGCCCCCGGGGCTGAGGCGGGCCAGGCAGCATGGTGGCTGGGCCAGTGACCGCCGAGGGGGACGCTGGCTCCGCGTTCACAAACAGGGCCATCCTGGGAAAGATGCTTCACCTTCCTAAATATCAACTTCCCCACCCTGCGAACAACAGATGTGATGAAAATGATGGGCGCTATGATACGGCCATGGCAAAGGTCAAGCGAGGTAGGGCACTAGGCGTCGTGCCCAGAGAAGCCCACGGGAGGGCTGTCGTACCGCTGCACAGGAAAGCCCCCAGCGTGGCTCCTGGCACACGGTCCGCGATGGATACTTGTTACTGTTTTCCCTTCCTTTCTTCCTCCTCAACCTGACCTGAGGGGAGGTGACATGGAAAAGTGTGTGTGTGTGTGTGTGTGTGTGTGTGTGCGTGTGTGTGCACGCGCGTGCCTGCCCACACTGCACACACACTCGCGGTGTGTGGGGCCGGTGCCGGGTGCTCGTCACTTATCACACCTGCTGCCTCTGTGGGCCCTTGGTGTCATCTGTGGAACAGGGAGTTGGACCCATTGGTTTCCAAGATCCATCCACGAAAGGGTGGATCCACGAAAGGGTGGGCATGTGGTCTCTTCATTCTGCTACCACCCAGCAGAGTCGGGGCCTTCCTTCCACCACGGCCTGGTGGCCTGTTTGCCCTTCTCTGATGTGCGTGCCCTCAAGTCCATGCATCTTCCTCCCACGGCCTCTCCTCCCGTGTCCCCACACCCCCACCCCAGCCAGCAGCTGCCCTGGCCTCCCTGCAGATGTTTCCAGTTTACAGATTGCATGGAGGGCACGTTGGTCATTTGTTCCATTTGCTCAGAAACAACAGCCAGCATTATTGGCAGGAAATGCAGAGGTCGTGCCAAACTGCAGGATGACACAAAACACCCTAGTCATGGGCACTGGGCGCGCTGGGGGTGGGGGGAGGGAAGGAGCGCAAGCTGGATTGTCTCGCCGTGACCTGGAGCTCTGTTGTCGCGGTCACTGAAGCAAGGTCCGGCTCCCCTCCGGGAATGGCCCGAGCGGCCCGTTGACTCATCGTGGAGGGACAAGGACAGAGCCAGATGCTATCTTGGATGCTGGGAGCAATCAGGGCTCGGCTCCGCAGCCCGGCCCTGAGGCTGAACCTCGACCAAGAACAAATTCTATTTCTTTGTTCCTGCGAAATCAGGAAAGATTGCAGGGGTAATGAAAGATTAGATGATGTTTGGTGTTGAAGGTCGAGAGCAAACACAAATAAATGTAATGCAAACTAAATTGTGGGCCTCAGGGGCCCCGGATGTTTGCCATGCAGCTATTCTGGCCAGAGTCGGCTGTGTGTTCAGCAGCCCTCACACCCCGCTCAGGCGGGGGCCCCTTCATAGCAGCAAGTAGTGCCAGAATGAATGGCACACGAGAAATGGGCACTATGATTATTGCTCAGCGTCATCTGGCTCTCGAGACCCAGGCTGGAAGAGTTTCGCTTGCAGCAAATTGGGAGCCCAAGCGGCTTTCAGGGGGTAGTGAGCTGGCAGGCTGCCTTTCCCCAGGCCCAGAGGAGTCATGGGTGGGACTGCTGGTGAACCCACCGGGCAGGCCTGCTGATGCTTTCCTGGGTAAGCAGGTGCCACCTCCAGTGTAGACAAACCACTCAGAATGGCATAAGCAAGGGACTTCCTGGCAAGTGTGAAGAAGGGAGAGAGAGGTATTGTAGCCTCTGGAAATCTCCTTTGCACCCTTCTCATTTCTGAAGCCTGGGACACATCAGGCAATGGAGAAGAGCCCCTTCAGTGAGATACTGAGCATTGCACTGGAGAAACAGGATCCACGGGGCACATCCTTAATGGATTCCCAACAACCCTATATCTCACAGTTTGTGGCAGGGTGGTAGGTATGGAATGTGGGGTTTTTTAATTTTTTTTTTTTTTTTTGAGAGAGAGACAGAGAGACAGAGCACGAGCTGGGGGAGGGCAGAGAAAGAGGGAGACACAGAATCCGAAGCAGGATCCAGGCTCTGAGCCATCAGCACAGAGCCCGACATGGGGCTCGAACCCATGAACTGTGAGATCATGACCTGAGCGGAAGTCAGATGCTTAACTGACTGAGCCACCCAGGCACCCCAGTAGGTATGGAATGTTCTAATTCAGTGTTTACCAGGTACCTCCTAAGTGGAGCTCCCGTCTGGGTGCTGGAGAGGCCCTGACAGTAAAACAGCTCCCCCCACCCCATGTCCCGGAGCCCTCACGCACACTGGGCAGAGAGTGGAGAGCCAGCACCATGGACCAGTTTCCGTGACACCTGCTGTGCCTATGTCACTTCACTTGGTCTTCACTCAAGTGTCTTTGTTACCTATCAAAGGGGCAATTGGAGACACAGAGAATAAACAATTTGTGCAACATCATCCATGTAGAAACAGAACTGACAACAAGAAAGACGGGTGTAGTTTGAAGCCCATGGCTGGCACTGATAGCATGTAGGCAGGAGCGCGGCGGAAAGGGCCTGCCCCTGTGTGAAGAGGCGTCTGGCTGTGGCTGAACACCCACTGGGCGCATCTGGGGTGCTCTGGTGTGGAAAGGCACTGTCGGTGTGGGACAATGTAACTTGCAGCACCCGCTATTCCCCCGCTGGCGAGGACTGACAGGAAGACCGTCAGGAGTCAAGCACGGTGAAAGACCAACCCACCGTGGGCTTGGTTGGAGGCTCCCAGGCTGCGTGGCTGGGGATTCAGAGAGTTGTGGACCGGGATGACCGAAGAGCCAGCAAAACGGAACAGGCATACAGCCCCTCCAACAAGTCACTGAGAGAATCAGCCCTGCAGAATCACAGGAACTGGGGAGGGCATTTTTATGGATTCCCAACCGTAAAGGTCCCTAACCATTTCCTGGCTGCTTCTCCAGGTCTGACCTTGAACTAGCCACTGCGGGCATCAGTTTCCCACAGTGCTCCATCCCTCCCCAAATCCCCGTGTCCTGGGACCCCTACACTGAGCACAGCGATCTGGGGCCAGTCCCCCGACTTCCTGAGTCCTGTTACATCATGTGTCAGAATGAAGTGGCCAGCCAGGGCCAGAGGGGGCTCTGGGTCCTGCAGACAGAGCAGTGACGAGTAAGGAGGGGATGAACTAGTTCTGATGTGAAGGGGAAATGAGCAGAGTGAGACAATGAAAAACACGTGTGTGAGCTTGTGTGTATGTGTGTGTGTGTGTGTGTGTGTGAGAGGACACACCCTAGATCTACCACAGAGATGAATGGCACAGGCCGTTGCACGTACAAATGCAGAAACCACAAAACGCAATGCAAATATCAGACATTCTCTCTGAAGATCCCTTTCACTAGAGCTAACTGGTCACACTCTATTTTCTATCTGTACTGGTTTGAGACTGAAGTTAGATGCCAAGAAAACTATTTCTGCTGAGGAGGAGGGCTCCCTGTGTGCCTCCTGATTCCTTACTGGACGTTGAGAGGTGCGGTCAGCACTCTTGCGGGGCGAGGAGAAGACAGGCTGGAGACTAACATGTTATATGTGCCGCGAGGATTTATCCCAGGTCTCGTTTGGGCCAGGTTCTATTTTAGGCTCTTGGTACTTTGGGGAGAAGGGGAGTGGGAAGGAGATCTAAAGATGAGGAAGGCACCATTTCTTACAGCGTTTGCTTAAGGAGTTTACTAGCTAGTGGGAGAACAGTCATATAAATAAAATCACTACAAATGGTGTAATACCGGCTCGAATAGAGAAACGTGTCAGCTGGCCTGAGCGTACAGAGGAGGAAGCTATTAACTCAGTCTGGTAGTGACTTCAATCCTTTGTGGAAGTGGGTGGGGTGTACATAAATAAAAAAAAAGTCTACCTGGGAGAATCATAATATTAGACACTGTACAGCACCATTCCTAAGGGAGTGTTTACTAGATAGCATTTGCTGGAGAGAGATGCTTCAAGAGTTGTACTGAAAGCTTTTCTCCAAGAGCTCAACTAACCCCAGGGAGCATTTTCAGCCCCATCATTTTTTTTTTCCCTTTTGTCCAAACTGATCATCTAAAATAATTGCGGGGGCGCCTGGGTGGCTCAGTCAGTTAAGTGTCCGACTTCTGCTCAGGTCATGATCTCGCGGTTCACGAGTTCGACCCCCGCGTCGGGCTCTGTGCTGACAGCTCAGAGCGTGGAGCCTGTTTCAGATCCTCTGTCTCCCTCTCTCTCTGTCCATCCATCCATCCATCCCTCTCTCTCTCTCTCTCTCACACACACACAAAAAATAAATAGAAATTTAAAAAGTAAGTGAAAATAAAATAGGATTGTGGACCACCTGTTGAGGAAAAGAACCTCACTCCAAAGTCACGGAGGGACTGGCGAGCATCTTTGTACAACAGCCTGGAATGATCACCCTGCAGACCTGCCTCTGAAATGAACGCCAGTGCTCTTTCTAATGTTCTACGTGTTCATTATTAATACTTAGCCTACTTCCAAACAGGATGGGAGGTCGCTCCCAGTAAACGAACAGGGTGTGACAGAATCACTCCCACAGGGGAAGCCCAGGGATGAAGTGGGACCTCAAGATGCCCCGGGAAACCACAGCCAAGCATGGTCACGGAGACAATACCAGCTCCAGCCTCTTCGCTGCCCCTGCACACCTGAGTTACACAAAGCTCCCCCAGTAGGCAGTTACACAAAGCAAGCTAGTTTATTAAGAAAAGCCCCCTCCTGGCTAGCACTCAACTCCTCAGTGAAATTTACCCTAAGAAACTTTCTACAAGGAACAGGGCAGCAGACCATCCCCCTCGGTCATAATGAAATGCTGAGACATACTTCTTATGACAGCTTTCTATATTTACCTTTAATAAGCAGCAGAGAGAATCAGGTTATCTGGGAAGGCGTTTAGCAAGGAACGAACGTAATATGGTTTCACGACGCTGCTGTCTGATCACGGGCTGGGTGCAAGAGAGGCACACGGAGAACGCAGAGGGAGAGAGGTCGGCTGCCCACAGCGGTCCCAAACCACCGTCTTCTAAGCGGAGCTGGCGGGGGGTGGGAGCCAGACGGTTGGTGTGATAACACACTGCCCCTGATAGCTGGCCTGACCTAGGACACGAGACTTACTCCATTGGGACACTGAAGAATTTCTGCCTCAGATGACAAACTGGGTTTTGGCATAACTGATACAGTATTCTTCTCGTGGGGTTCACTGGGAAGAGCCAAGGCTTTGAAGCCAAGACAGACTTGGGTCCGGGCCACGGCCCTGTCGTTCACTGGCTTTGTTGCTCAGGTGGCTCACTGGCCAAGTCACTCAGGTGTCACCGCGCCTTAGTTTCCTCCTCTGTGCAATGGATCCAACAGTACTTACCTCCAGGACGGCTATAGAATCGTCAGCGACACCTGGCAAAGTGCCCAGCCCATGGTGGTTGGCATTGTCTCCATGGCAGCTGTCATGAGAATAAATACGAAAGGCCTTGTGGAGTAGGAGGGGGAAGACACACGTCAGCAGGAGAGGGAGGTTGCTCATCTCCTGCCATGGCAGGAGGGTTTGCACCCGATTCGTTAAGGAGTGGCGCCACATTTGTTCGGTGGAAGGTTTAAAAAAAAAAAAAAAAGAGGGGTGGGGGGCAGGATACGGCCCCGCTGTAAACATTTAGGATCAGAGTTCGTTCCTGCACGTTCTGGTGTGTAGATAAAGGGTTTAGGATGTACAGTTGGCTTCTGAGTCCTGCCCGCTTTGGGACTTGGGGGTGACACCCCGCGTGGGTGATTAGAAGAAGCCGGGGGCTGAGTTGCGAAGACACCCAGAACGTTTTGAGAAATCACGGGACAGGAGGCTCACCAGCAAAGGCCAGCAAAACTGCCCACAGAAGGGAGACGACTGGTCAGAGCCTGGCAGGTGCCAAGGGAGGGACCGGTGATATAGGTATGGCGGGGAGCGAAACATCCCAGCGGGATGCTAACTGAGTGAAGCAGAGTGTGTGAGCGGCGTCGTGCACTCTACAGAAAAACACACATACTGTTTTTCTTGGAATACTCACAAGCTTGAATAAGTAGAAGCAGCTTCTCAACCTTCTTGAGTCAAGAGCATTGAATTTAGTGCGGCCCAGAAATATTCCATGGGATCAGGTTGAACTTAGGCAGTTGGCAATCTATCCCTGTCTCCTTTGCCCTTCATTCTCGATTCCTTCGTGTTCGGCACCATCTGAGGTCGCTCTAAGCAGCGCTGAAAGGGGGTGCCACCAACTCCTCCCAGCTTCTCGTTTTCTCGCTCAGCCTGCGGTCTGGGAGGCAGTGGGAACGTGCTGCCACCTGGTGGTCACTGCTGAGCACAGAGCCCCTGCCGACGCTCGGGAATAAGCCTTGTGGACACTCGAAGCTGGTGCGGGGAAGCCTCTGCCCTCACTAAGACTCTTGTAGTATGAGCATCTCCTTGCTTTCTGAGTGCCTAGAACCTGGAACCCTAGAACCTAGAACCTAGCTGAACCCTTCCCTGGACTCTCCATTAGGGCCTGGAGGCCTCCTGACACACGAGGTGCGGTGGGGTGTCTGGAGGGTGGGGCGTGCACCCCCAAGGAGTTTCCCTTTGTTGAGCAGGATTTCCTGTTGCTCCGAGTGAAGGGATCTTGACCTCCCTCCGCCCCCCTGTACTGGTTCTGAGTATCCCGAACTCGGGCCACAGTTCCTGGCTCCTGGCCAAGCCGGTGTGGCTCAGGTCAATGGGCCCTAGTAGGAAGCCCCCTGGGGACAGTGCCTCCAGATCAGCCCCTAGAGGAAGGCTTCTGGAAAGGCCCAGCCTCCTCCTCCTGTGCTGACCGAGAGCAGGGAAGGGAGGGGTGCTGGGAGAGGCCACCTTCTTGGCCACCTCACTCTTTTTAAGCCTCCACTGCTGGCTAGCAAGCAAGAAGCTTTATAAAAATATAAGGTTTTGGGGAAGTGGTGATGGGGCCAAGAGGAAGCGGACAAACTGATTTTGTGCA
This sequence comes from Acinonyx jubatus, assembly GCF_027475565.1. NCBI lineage: Eukaryota > Metazoa > Chordata > Mammalia > Carnivora > Felidae > Acinonyx > Acinonyx jubatus. The sequence goes on along the minus strand of NC_069381.1, from coordinate 93,653,222 downwards.
ATTCTGCAGGCAGCAGTGGAGTCCATGTGAGCCAACCCCAGGCGGGAGCCCCCACCTCCCAGCTGCCTGACATCCTGTCTCAGCAGCCTCCTGGACCAGTTTCTAGGACTCCAGAGGGTCCCCCCCCCCCCCCGCCCCCGGGCTCCTGCTCAGACAGCATCTTGCTGTGAGTGCAGGGTGGTTGCTGGGGCTTCTCAGGCTTGTCTGGGAAGCTGCAAAGGAGCAGATGAACATCTGTCTGACCAGCCTCTCCTGACATTAAGCAGAACCCCAAGGGCAAGGTTGCAGCCCTGTGGCTAAGCTGTGTCCAGGGGTGTCGGGCCAGGGTTTGGGACAGGTGAGGCCTTTCCCTAGGATTCAGATGCTTTTCCTGTGGTTCAGGTTGATGGATTCCCTCCCCGATCCTTGCCTCTTCCATGGAGTCCATGTTCTTTTAATAAAACCGAAACAGACATGGCCCTTCTTTTAGATGGGGAGATTCCCTGAGCCACATCTCACTTACAATTTATTATTTAAAAAAATTTTGGTTGGGGGGGGGAAATGGGTGTCTCAGTCAGTTAGATGTCCGACTTCAGCTCATGTCATGACTGGTTTGTGAGTTCGAGCCCCGCATCAGGCTCAGAACCTGGAGTCTGCTTCAGATTCTGTGTCTCCCTCTCTCTCTGTCCCTCCCCTGCTCACACTCTATCTCCAACTCTTTCTCAAAAATAACTATTAAAAAATGTAAAAAAAATTTTTTTTGGCACTCTGGTCCAACAAAAATAGATCTGATCTATTCCAGATCTCCCCCTGAAGCCCTGCCAAGTGCCCTGCTCATTCTTTCACCTGTCCGTAATTCAGAGCAGCTACCAGACCTACACTATGCTGGTGCTCTGTTCCCATGATCTTGGTCACCTCTTTCTTCTCCATGCGTTGAGGCTAGAACCTCCCAATGATAATATGGCAACGTCAAGTTCAGGGACACCTTGTACTTGTGAAAGCTTCACGTGGCTATTCACTTGCCCACTCATTTACCGTAGCCAGGAGCCTGGGTTTGAATGCCGGCTCTGCCACTTTCTAGCTGCGCAATCCTGGGCAAGTTACTTCACCTTTCTTTTCTCCTTTCTTTCTTTTTTTAATGTTTACTTAATTTTGAGACAGAGAGAGACAGAGCGTGAGCAGGGGAGAGGCAGAGAGAGAGGGAGACACAGAATCCGAAGCAGGCTCCAGGCTCTGATCTGTCAGCACAGAGTCCGACGCGGGGCTTGAATTCGCGAATCATGAGATCACGACCTGAACCAAAGTGGGACGCTTAACCTACTGAGCCACCCAGACGCCCCACATTACTTCTCCTTTCTGAGCCTCAGTTTGTTCAGCTGTGATTATAGTAAACATTTCATCAGAGAGCATTGAATGAGACCATGAAAGTAAAACCCTCACCATGGCAGGTGGTATGAGGGAACATGCTCAACCGGTCCTAGCTGATTCTATGCTTAGTGCCAAGCTGATGCCCCCTGGTTCACTGAGGAGCTTTCCTATTCATTCATTTATCAGAAATATACTTGAGCACCTGCAACCTGCCAGCCATGGTGGTGGGGCTAGAAATGATGAGTGGAGACCCCTATGCTCCAGGGGCGTAGATAGCAGGGGAGGGGCTTATAAACACAGCATGGTGAGGGGATGTCTGGGAAATTCTCTTCAGGGTCCTGTTCGAGAATAATCTTGAAGGAAAAGTGCTTGTGTTCTAGGTGGACACAGGGAGAAGGGCTTTCTAAGCTGGGCACATGTCGGGGAGGAAGAGAAATCATGGTGGTGCTTGTGGTTTTGGAGAAGAGGAGGATCCAGGCACCAGGAGGCTGCAGGGGGCTGGGACATCCCACCTCGAAGGGTCTCGTTCGTCATTCCAAAGGGGCCGGACTTGATCCTGAGGGCCGCATAGAGGCTGTGGGGAGACTTGCTTCTGGGGATGGCTCAGGGGGCTGAGACGGCGTGTCCATGAGAGATGAGGGAAGTTACCCAAGAGCAGCTGTGGGGCGTGTTGGGGGGGTGGAGACAAGATGACCATCTGTCCTGGCCTCTCTGTCTTCTTTTCCAGTCTGCTCTCTCTTCTTTTCCAGGTTGCCTTCTGGCACTCGGTCTGGAGTGAGAAGTTGGCTCAGGGCCCAATACTAGGCAAAAATGCTAAGTAATGTGGAAACCTCTCTCCTCATCCCTCCAGTCACGCCCCTGAGCACGGATAGGTTCAGCCTTCCCTTGGTTCCTGGACAGGAAATGTCCAGAGAATTCAGGAGACACAATTCCCAGGTGGGAAAAGGGGTCTAGGTCAAGGTGTCTCAAGTGCGGCCCCAGCCTCTCCTTTTCCCCCTGGATTATTCTCTCCCAGGCTATTCTGCACCCACCACACTGCTCTTGTTACAGGTGCAGGGACACAAAGCCCTCTCCGTGGCTTCTCTAACACAGCGGAGATGGGCTGGTTAGAAAAGGACTCACTCAGGTCCTAAGGGAGGATGAAAGGGGTAAAGATCAGGTTTCCAGCTCTAGCTGTGGAATCCATCCCCAAAACCTTGCTCCACTTTCTGTGGCTGGATCCGTGGCTCAGGTACTTTCCTGGCCTCTGCCACCTTCTCCCTCCCCCAGCTTCTGGCTCATAATGACACAGCCCCCCTCACACCACTCTCTCTAAATGTGGAAGCTGTCTGTTGCCTGACCAGCTCTCGAACGTGGAGCGAGGCAGACCTGGGTGGCCAAGCACCCCCCTGGAAACCGCTCCCTTACTATACATTCGCCCCGATGTAGCAATATGACTGGTCCCTACCCCAGAGTGTCTTGCTCTCACATATTGGCTGTTTGGTCCTACCGGGTGGCAAGGGGCCAGCAGAGAGGGTACTTTTTTTTTTTTTTTACACCCTGTCACCAAAATTCAACCATTGCTTTAGGGTGAGAGCGACTTCTTTCGGTAGCACACAGCCTCCTAGAACTTGCTTTCTGTGACTTCCTCCCTGAAGCAGAGATAAAGAAAGCAGTTGCAGTAGATACTCTTGTGAGAAGCTGCGCTGGAGGCTGGCGAAGCTTCTCAAGTTCCCACGGTGCAGGGATGTGGGCATGGTTAACACTGGAAAACGTTGGAAAGGCAGCGATGCTGCTGGACAGGGCTGCCGCCCCTTAATGTCTGGGGGGTTGGGCCAGGGTGAAGTGGCAAGTCCAGGAGGCATGGGCAAGGTTATTCAGACTTGGGCCAACTTGAGATGGGGGGAGGGGGCGTGGGGGGAGCAGAGGGTGACGTGGAAATGCCACGGCCCCGAGGCGTCTCACCGGTGCCCTGGCAAGTATGTGAGCAACGCTGTTGTCGGTGTTGAATTTTAGTTCTGGCTGCACGTAGATTGGGGTTATTTAAGGCAAATATTATAAACCTTCCGATCCACTGTGTGAGCTCGGGTCCACCCATCCCTTCTTGCTGTGTCTCTAAATAACCCCAGTGGGCAGGACTGGACCTTAAATAACAATTGCATTTAAGTGTCTGATTTCCAGAAGCTTCAGACCAGGTGATGAGCAACTTCCAGGGAAGCAGTTTGGTTCCTCTTTTCATGCGGGTGGGGGTGGGCGAGTGGGAGGGGTATGCTGTGTGATTATGTACACGCGTGGCCCTTTCTCTCCTTTCTGCCTGGCCGGTCATCCTGTTGTCCTGTTGTTCCTCAAAGAGATTTGTCACAGGGGTGGTTGCTGGTGTGAGGGCATGTGAGACATTGGTGGGCGTGTGGGCTGACAGGGGGAAATGTGGAGTCAGCAGATGTGATGCTTGTGGGAGGTGCTGAGTGTTTTTGCCTTTCTGAGCAGGGGATCTTAGCTTATCCTCTGGCAACGGGTCTCTCTCTCTCTCACATGAGGGAGACCGACAGTGCAAGTGGCGGAGGGACAGAGAGAAAGGGAGACACAGAATCCGAAGCAGGCTCCAGGCTCCGAGCTGACAGCACAGAGCCCAACGCGGGGCTCCAACTCACCGACTGCAAGATCATGACCTAAGCCAAAGTCAGACGCTTAACCCACTGGGCCAGGAGCCTGGGCAAAGGATCTTTGATGCAAAAGCTGGGTCCCAGCTGGCCTCAGTGCTTGCTGTCTGCACTGTCTTAGTCTGTTCAAGCTACCATAACAGAATACTGCAGACTGGGTGGCTTATAAGCCATAGAAATTCTGCTCTGGAGGCTGGGAGGTTCAAGATCAAGACACCGGCAGATTTGGTGTCCGGCGAGAGCTAGCTTCCTGGTTCATGAATGGCAGAGGGAGTGAAGGAGCTCTTTGGGGTGTCTCTTATAAGACACTAATCCCATGCCTGAGGGCTCTATCCCCAAGACCTAGGCACCTCCTAAAGACCCCACCTCCTAATACCATCACTTTGAGGATCAGATCTCAACATATACATTTTGCGGGGACACAGTCAGTCTATAACATACGCTAAAAAAAAAAACAAACAATAAATTCTGGCTAAGGCTGCCACCACAGTCTATTTCTTGTTCCCCTGTGGCTCCCGTTTGCTTCCTTGTCACGGGATCTTTCTGCTAAGTCAGCAGAAAGCCAGAATAGAAGAGTCTGTGTTTCCACTGCTCTCCCACCCGGCACTACACTCCTATCCAGTCCCCCAGTGAATGAATTCAGAGCCTTCTCCCTGCCATTCACACCCCTCCTCTTCTCTTTCCATCTTCTGACTGAACGTCCCTGGTCTCTGCTTCCTCTTGGCCCATCTTACTTCCTGAAACACCGCTGAAGAGGGCTGCTTATCTCGATGGAGCTCAAGTGGCCCCCTGGGGGCAGGAGGCAGAGGTCTTGAGCGTGTTTGTCTGGGGAACTAAGAGCTGCAGCACTTTCAGATTCAGCCCACAGAGAACTGTCCTCCACGCTTCCGGGAGCCCAGGGATGTGTGGCCCACAAAGAGGCAAGAAGTGATTGCCCCTAGATGGGCTCTCTCTAAGAAAAGGTGGGGGCGTCTCCAAGAGAGTGTCCCATCGGAGAAGAGAAGGAATGAGCGAGTTGTGAGTTTCAGACTGCTGCTGCTGCCCCTGAACCTCAAGTGAGGTGCCTGGCAAAAGCTCGACTCACCAGGCTGCACGGATCCCGTCAGCACGCCTGCTACTAGGGAGGCTCCTTGGCGAGAGCAAGATGGCTGTCAACAGCACTGCCCTGTTGTTGGCCAACGTGACCTACATCACCGTGGAGATTCTCATCGGGCTCTGTGCCATAGTGGGCAATGTGCTGGTCATCTGGGTGGTCAAGCTGAACCCCAGCCTGCAGACCACCACCTTCTATTTCATCGTCTCCCTGGCCCTGGCTGACATTGCCGTTGGGGTGCTGGTCATGCCTTTGGCCATTGTCATCAGCCTGGGTATCACAATCCACTTTTATAACTGCCTCTTCATGACCTGCCTACTGCTGATCTTCACCCATGCCTCCATTATGTCCTTGCTAGCCATTGCTGTGGACCGATACCTGCGGGTCAAGCTCACAGTCAGGTAAGAGGGGAGGTGTGATGGAGGCGCCTGGGACATGGGGCTACAAAATTCAGATCCCAGACGAGTTTTCAGTGAAAACAAATCCAGACTGGCCTCTGAACTTGAAAGAGGGCACTACATTTCTTTGCACCATTTGGTGTGTGAGGGGCTTAACGACGCTGAGCTGGGACTCTGGAACAGAGGAATGCTCGATCTTTCTCCACTGACTGTGGGCGTGTATGCTCGGGCCCCCGGGGCAGCTAAGGATGATGAAAGCTTGATGCATCTTTAATTAGTAAAAACTGTTCTTGAGTTTTAGAAATGTTGGAAACCTACCAGATAAAATAAGGAGCGAACAGAAAAGAATAGGCGGGGATAAATGGATGGTTCTGTTCTTTGCAGATGTAGGTTATTTTAAAGTTACTTTAACTTTGCTTCCTCTTCCATGTAGAGACGGGGATCAAAACGTTCTCCACTGCAGAAAGCAGTAACAACCTTTCCTGTGACCATGTGAATAGAATAGGCCCACCAGTGGAGACATCTCATTCCCCAAGAGTCCTGAATAGCAATTATCTCATATTCCTCCTGTCTGGTCTTGGGGAAGAGACGTGGGGAGAAACCTGCAAACCTGCAAACAAGCCAGGGGTCAAAGCCCAGATCTTGAGCTCTGAGCTGGGGCAAGTTGTTTAACTTTCTCAGCTTTGGTTCCTCGTCTTTCCACGGTGGTTAACTTTGGAACTCTGAACTCAGACTTACCTCGTTTCCATTTTTACCTCTGCCGCTTCCAGCTCGTGCAGGTTACTTGCCCGTTTCTTTTTTTCACCTATAAAGTGGGGACAGTGACTGCAACTTCCTCATGTAATTCCATAGGTCGGGGCGCCCTGGGTGGCTCAGTTGGTTAAGCATCTGACTCTTGGTTTTGTCTCAGGTCATCTCACAGTTTGTGAGTCAGAGCCCCCATCAGGCTCTGTGCTGCCAGCTGCGGAGCTGGCTTGGGATTCTCTGTCTCCCTCTCTCTCTGCTCCTCCTTCGCTTTCACTCTTTCTCTCTCAAAATAAATAAACTTAAAAAAAATAGCTTTCTAAAAAAATGAAATGCTTGCCCAGTCTGTGCTCGATCAATGGTAGTTCAAACGACTGTTATCCTCACCCGTCACCAGCAATGAAATGGACATTATCATAGAGATAGCTTTTGTTTGTTGTGAGATTTTTTTCATTTTATTTTTTTAATGTTTATTTATCTTTGAGAGAGACACAGAGCACAAGTGGGGGAAGGGTCAGAGAGAGAGGGAGACACAGAATCCGAAGCAGGCTCCAGGCTCCGAGCTGTCAGCACAATCTGACGCGGGGCTCTAACCCACGAACTGTTGAGATCATGACCTGAGCCGAAGTCGGACGCTTAACCGACTAAGCCACCCAGGTGCCCCTGTTGTGAAATTTAATTAAGCTAAAGTCTCCTGAGGACACAGTCGGTGCTTAACACAATCAGTTTCCTTCTCATAGTCTGTGTGGAATGTTGTCAGGAAGGATGCTGGAAGGAGAGATGGTGACTCTTGTTGGATGAGTCGTTTTAGGTCTTGGAAGCACTTGAACCTGAACTCCACAACTCCACAGACCCATGTGACTCAAACACCAAGTGTGGATGCCATTGCAAAGAGAGAAGCAGGGGCAGGCATGGGTCGGGGGGAGTGTGGGAGAGGCAAAGTGTAATTCCTGGGTCAAACAAAACATGGCCGGAAACACGCTTTGAGGAGATAATTTCTCACCAAGTAGGTGATGCCAGGAGACTTAGAAAACTCTTATCCTCCCAGGAATCAAAGAGTTCTTGAGCTGCGAGTGTGGCAACATATTTCTAATCCATTCTAGATGGTATTTCTTTTTTTTTTTAATTTTTTTTTTTAACATTTTATTATTTATTTTTGAGACAGAGAGAGAGAGAGAGCATGAACAGGGGAGGGTCAGAGAAAGAGGGAGACACAGAACCTGAAACAGGCTTCAGGCTCTGAGCTGTCAGCACAGAGCCCGACGTGGGGCTCGAACCCACAGACCATGAGATCATGACCTGAGCCGAAGTTGGACGCTTAACCGACTGAGCCACCCAGGCGCCCTGTGGTATTTCTTGAAAAAAACAAAAAACAAAAAAGAAGTCCCTGGAGAAATTTGCAGGAATGCCAGCACTCTCCAGCCTCATCTTCCCCTCCCCCACTCCTTTAGCAATTCCTACTGTGAACTCACCCATTCTCTTCCGTTCAAACAGATACAGGAGGATCACCACTCAAAGAAGAATATGGTTGGCCCTGGGCCTTTGCTGGCTGGTGTCATTCCTGGTGGGACTGACCCCCATGTTTGGCTGGAACATGAAACTGACCTCCGAGTACTACAGAAATGTCACCTCCCTTTCATGCCAGTTCCGTTCTGTCATGACGATGGACTACATGGTCTACTTCAGCTTCTTCACGTGGATTTTAATCCCCCTGGTTATTATGTGCGCCATCTATCTTGACATATTCTATGTCATCCGGAACAAACTCAATCAGAGCTTCTCGAGCTCCAAAGAGACAGGCACGTTTTACGGACGGGAGTTCAAGACGGCCAAGTCTCTGTTTCTGGTTCTCTTCCTGTTTGCTTTGTCCTGGCTGCCTTTATCCATCATCAACTGTATCACCTACTTCCACGGTGAGGTGCCGCAAATTATACTTTACTTGGGCATTTTGCTCTCCCATGCTAACTCCATGATGAACCCTATTGTCTATGCTTACAAAATAAAGAAGTTCAAGGAAACCTATGTTTTGATCTTCAAAACCTGTATGATCTGCCAGTCCTCTGATTCCTTGGACCCAAGCACTGATCAGACTTCTGAGTAGTTATCCATGAAAGACCCCTCTTCACCCCATTGACCTTCGGATTCGGCATCAGTAAACACTTGAAGAACCACCCATCTGAGCCAAAGGCTTTCATGTCCTTAATTCCTTCTACTGAGTGGGGAGCATTTGACTGGCTGCCCCCAGTGGTACCTCCCCTAACATCCCCTTTCTATTATCCAATTTTTTCCTTGTCTTTCTTTGATTCTATGTTCTGGATGACTGACTTGAAGAAAGCGTTCTACTGTTACTACTGTCTCCTGTTTGGGAAGGAGGAGAAGTCAAGGTATCTGAAGGATGCTTTGTTGGCTTACTGATGAAAGGTCCCGATCTGGATGTGTGTGGTGGTGACTCAGTTCCTTTCTGTTGTGGAACCAAGCAGAGACACCTACACCATCAGATGCCAGGGAGATGGTGGGAGCAGAGTTTAACAAAGGGGGATTTAAACTGCTGAATTCACCAGTATTTGAGTAAATGTATTTGAGTAAATAAAAGATGACGGCTAACTGTTGTGTAGCTCTCTGCTGGGGGTCAGGGTCACTTGGGGTTGCAGACCCCAGCTGGCTGCTCATGGCACTCAACCTGCTTGCCATATTCACCTGTTTGGACTCTGGGGACCTCACTCCTTGCCTAGAATACCCTGTTCCTTTTTCCTGGGCTGATCGGAGCATTTGCCAACTTTATGAACCATTCATCAATTGTTAGAGAAGGGTCAAAAGAGGCAAAAAAAAAAAGAGAGAGAGAGAGAGAGAGAGAGAGAGACAGGATAGCTATTCTTTGCTTAGCACTTTCTATGCACTACCTACTTTGCATACATTGGTCCAGACACCCTCTGGGGTAAGTCCCACCATTACTATCCTCTTCACTGTGCAGAAGAAAATGGAAGAACAGAGAGGTTAAATAACTTGTCTATAGTCAAACAGTTAACAAGTAGTAGGGCCAGGATTGAAACTCAGCCCTGCCTTCTGGGAGATCCCAAGCTCCTCTCCACCTATTCTCAGACAGGAAGAGGGGCTTGTAACTTCTCCAAAGTGCAAACTCTCAAGTTCATCTAAGGTACAATCAGCAGACACATGGATACAAACTATAGCTTGAATGCTCGAGCACGCCGTACTTAGGTACGCCAGGCGGGGACAGAGTTCCAGCCACACCTTTCAAACACTGAGTGTGGCTCTGGAGATTCAAGGGCACATCTCTGGTGTGGTCCGTGCACACTTGCAGCTGTGGACTTTCCCCAGACAATGAATATATAAACTTGATGAGAGCAGCAAGATGGGATTTCAATTAAACCACTTCTAAGAGGATAAGTATACTGAAAATGGTTTATTATTATCATCATTATTAGTTCATAGCCGATTCTGAAAGTTTATCCCGACCGCAATCTTGGGCCAGGGCACGATAACCATATTTATCTAGTTAACATTTCATTTCAGTAAAGGTCCCCGCTTGTCTCCCTCTATCACCCCAGGAAGAAGAACACTGTCTGGGAAGTTGAAAAACTTCCGTCTACTTTCCTACTAGCCCCAAACTGAGCTGGTCACCCACCCACCCACTTCCCTGCACCGCTCACAATCTATCTTAAAGGCAAATGGCTGGACCGCGGCGCCACTGTCCCCGGAAGTGTGGGAGGCTACCTTCAGCCCAGCAGCCTCCCCTTCAACATTTGGGGATCTATTTTCTTTAAAAATCCAAGCACCGGCCCCAAAACCTCCACCAAATTTCCCCCTTAAAGGCGTCCCCTTGTTTGATTTAAGGCTTTCCCCCCTGAATTAGTTTTCGTGCTGAGTTAAAACGCCCCTCCAGGATGAGGCCCCAGGTTTACTGTGATCGGATTTTCTGGTGACCCTGTTGCATTCCGCTGGCCAGAAACCACCTCCGCCCCGTCGGACCCTTGAGGGAAGGGCTGATCAGTTTTCAGTCCCAGATACAGGCGCTTCATAATTTACAAACAATCTGTAACATTGCAGTAGCAACCTTTCACACCTACTGTTTTTGAAACTCGAGGGGCGCCTGGGTGGCTCAGTCGGTGAAGCAGCCGACTTCGGCTCAGGTCATGTTCTCACAGTCCGTGAGTTCGAGCCCCGCGTCAGGCTCTGTGCTGACAGCTCAGAGCCTGGAGCCTGTCTCAGATTCTGTGTCTCCCTCTCTCTGACCCTCCCCTGTTCATGCTCTGTCTCTCCCTGTCTCAAAAATAAATAAAACGTTAAAAAAAATTAAAAAAAAAAAGAAAGAAATTTCATTTAAGGGGACTACTTCCCTCAAAACAAAGCAGCAATCCGTCCTGGGTCATCGCTGTGGGAAGATGAGTTTTCTGAGTTTCAGAAAAAACAAACTTTTCTTCTTTCTTTTCCCTTTCTCCTCCCCCCCCCCCCCCCCCCCCCCCCCCCCACCGAAGTCCACTGCTTAGCAGATCCACTGAGGGTTTTCAGGGAGTTCAATTTTTTTTAAATAATTTTTCTATGTTTATTTATTTTTGAAAGCGAGAGAGAGCGCGCGAGCACGAGTGGGGGAGGGGCAGAGAGAGAGAGAGAGAGGAAGACAGAATCCAAGCAGGCTCCAGGCTCTGAGCTGTCAGCACAGACCCCGATGTGGGGCTCAAACTCACGAACCTCGAGATCATGACCTGAGCTAAGTCGGATGCTTAACCGACCGGGCCACCCAGGCGCCCCAGGAGTTGCTTTTTTTTTTTTTTTATGTTTTGTTTTGCTTTGTTTCAGTGAAATGGGAATGTCCTGAGCTAAGATGTTACACAGCCCAGAAGAAGCCCTTAAAATGAGAATGCCTGTTCGAGAGGACTCAGAAAAGATGAACTAAGAATCCCTGGTGAGGGGCTCGGGTAGATGTGGTGAGCTCCACCCTGGTTTCAGGTTTAGAGATTAGTGTCACCGGCGCTTCCTCCAGGCTGTCTCCCGGCTAGCTCCCTTCAGCTGAACAGTTGAGGGTGGCTGTTGGGCTTTTGTTCGCAAGGAATAAGGAAAAAAAGACTACCCAGACAAGACCAAAGTTTGCTTCCTCCTCCTCCATATGAATTCGTTGGAATGAAGGTAGGCGCTGAGTAGCTGGGTTTATTAACCCATTTATTATTATTATTATTATTATTATTATTATTATTATTAAGTCAACTGTGGAAATAAGCTAGGACCAGATGGGAACAGGCAAAAGCTATCCCAAGCTTGCGGTAGCCAGGGAGTCAGTCACTGCTACTTGGATTTCAGCAGAGACTTAAAGGTGTGCAGAGGAGGGGGGCAGGCTCTACAGGGGAAACTGGGAGGCTTTAGTTGTGCCCTGCCTAGAGGCTGCTGGCTCCGGGGAAGCTGTGGGCAGGCTAAGTAGCAGTGGGCATCCTGTGGGATTGGTTAGGAGAGCATATTTGGCTTTCTCTGGTTGGTCCCAAGTTGGAAGCAGGACAAGAATTTGGGAAGCTGTCAGTTATCCCTGGCCATTTGGGGTTGATGGTCACGGGGATTATCGATTGGCGCTCTGGACTTCTGCTAGAGATTACAGTCTGACTTCCTACCAACTGGACTTCTGGCGGGCCGGCTTCCCCGGCCAGTTACTGCAGATAAGATGCTGGTTTCCTGGTCCAGAAATTCTGTCCAGAGGTCTATTGTCATATGTGATCTGGCCATTGCCCACTGGTGTATTCAGTTTCTTACAACCAGATGCGTATTTTCTAGAGAAACTCTGCCCTTTGATGCCACGCCGGGTGTGGTGGGAATGGGAAAACAGGCTGCCTCTTGCCCTGACCACTCAGGTGATATGTGTAGGTCACGTCCCCTTGTAAAATGTAAAGTATCTATAATTTTGCAGTGTTGTTACTGTTGAGGAAGAAGAAGAGTGTGATGGAAAGAACTCTGTGTGTGTGTTTGTGTGTGTGTGTGTGTGTGTTTTCCTCTGGATTTAGCATCAGATTATCATGGCTGTACTTGGGCATGTGAACTTGGGGCAGTTTCCTAAAACTGAACCTTGTAATATCTGTGTCAGAGTTTGTTTGTTTGTTTGTTTGTTTGTTTTACTTTTTATTATGGAACACTTCAGGCGCACAAAAGTGGAGAGACCAGAAAAATGACCCCTCCGATATCTATTATGCTGCTTTAATAATGGTCCACTTACAGCCAATCTTGTTCCCTCTATGCCCCTACCCACCCGCTTGCCCTACCCTGACTATCTTGAAATTTGGGGACATCAATTTATTTCCTCTGCAAACATTTCGGGTTTTATTTCTAAAAGGTAGTTTTTAAATGATCAGTGGGCTTCTGCTTCTTACCCATTCATCTTCTTAGTTTGCCCATCTAAGGAGCAAAAATTAATTCTACCCTTATGAGGCACCAGGAGAACTAACTGTACCACCTGGGAGTCAGGATACTGATAAGACACATCTGTCCATTCTCTATAACTCCGGGCCTCTCATTTGCTTTAGAACATCACCTTTTCATGACTTGCACACTTCACTGACGTCTGGGCACAATCCATTTCTCCTTCTGTTGGTGCTTTTCTTTGGTTTCACGGCACTTTCTCCGAGCCATTCCCAGTGCATGATTTGCACGCAGCTTTCTCAGAAATAATACTGATTTTAAAAACTATGACCACACAAATTATCAATTGCTATCTAATTTTCATTGGTTTTCTTGATCACACAGGCCAGCCCTGATTCGGCTGAAGAGGGAACAACAGCATGAATGCCGGGAGCCATCGGAGAGGCTGGTTCTTGACGATGTCAGGATCCCCTCTGAAACAACGTAACCATAATTTCTTAGCATCATCAACTATGGAGCCACTGTCTAGACTTTTCTCAACTGTTTGCTTCAATCAGGATCCAAATGAGTTCCATATATTGTAATTTGTCATTATTTCTCTTAAGCCCCTTTTAAACTATAGATTCCTCCTTCCTTTCTTCCTTTTTTTTTTTTTTCCCTCCACCTTGCGGTTTGTGTGTTGAACTCGTAGAGGTTTGATGAGGAGTAAATGAGGCAATATGGGTAACACAACCAACATGGTGCAGGTGAAACTCGGCCTAGAGCTGGCCGACATGCTGACTTTGTGTGGATGAGAGAGAGGTCCCTCTGCTTCACAAGAGGACATGATTGAACACCCTGGACGCTCATCCACCTCTGGCCATTGATGGGAAGTGTTGGCTCTGGGGTGTGATAAGTAGTGCTCGGTCTAAATTCACCTGGGAGGTGGTTCCACAATTCAAACCCTAAAAGTCATTGGTCGGGGGGCACCTGGATGGCTCTGTCAGTTACGCCTCTGACTTCAGCTCAGGTCATGATCTCGTGGATCATGGGTTCGAGCCCTGTGTCAGGCTCTCCGCTGCCAGCACAGAGCCCGCTTCAGATCCTTGGTATCCCTCTGTCTGCCACTCCGCCTCGAGTGCACGTGTGTGCTCGCTCGCTCAAAAATAAATCAAAATCAAAATCAGTGGTCAGGCCAGGAGTCCCAAAAAGAACCAAGAGAAGCTTCTACCTCTGCATGGACAGATACCCTTCGTTTGCCCCAGCGCTGCCCGGCAAGCTCTCAAGAGTTCTGGAGGCTGCGGCCCTGCCTGCTGACACTCAGACACTCACACCGACACCACTCCGTGCTCCAGACACCAGGCACAGCTCATAACAGCTTCGTGCTTTGCCCCTGACCCCGCTCCCTGGGTGAGGCTTCATGGTCCACGCGGGAGTCAGGGGAGGTAATTTCCTTACTGGTCTTCCTCTCAACTAGACGAGAACGTGCCTCTGAGCGTGTCGTCCTCTGGCAATAACCCGGTCCGCTGGCGAGACAGGGCACAGTTGGACACCTGAATGTGTGTCCGTGCTGATGTGTGTGCCTGTGCCGGTCTGCGTGTGTATAAGGCTTTGTTGTAGCAGGGTGGATTTATCCAGGAGGGGACTCTCCGTTGCTGTTTTGGGGGTGCCAGAAGCCCACAATTTTTTTTCGGTTGCCCATATTGTTATAAAAGTAAGTTTATGTCCACGAATGGCATCCCTCTGATGAGGTACCCTTGTGCAGTACACAGCCTGGATAGCTATACATAGTAGCACTGCTTGGATTGACTGGTCGTTTTGCCCTGGTCTCTTCAAACAGGATCAAACCGGCTTAAGCTCAAAGATATCTGTTTCCTTTAAACAGATCCAGGATTCCTGAAACCCTGGGGCGTATCTTACCATTCCAGGTGAAGGTTCACTTCCTTCCAGTCATGGGGCTCTTCATTCTGCTTCTCTTGACTGTCTTTTCAGGTAAGATATGGGGAAAGAACATCTGCAGCCTCCAAACTTCCCAGATACCTTGAATTTCCTTCTCCCCTCCTGCTTAGTAGCTCGAACCACCCAAGAAGTGGGATGGGAAAATAAAAGGAGAAAAGAGATCCTGTCCAAATTCATCCTTGCTTTTTGCTCTGCTAAGAGGGTTGTGAGGAATTTGAAAGCCTCAGCGAAAATGTGGGGCTCTGTACTCTCCCTTTCAGTGTAAGGTCCCCTTCCCTCCCCCTTCTCTTCCTCAAAGTGTTTGAGCACATGGACTAGGCTGGGACTTTCCACTGTCTGCTGGTACCTGAGCCTGAAGGTGGGACTCGGGGGACCAGTCCTGGCTCTGCTGCCCCCCACCCCACCCCCGGCGTGCTGACCTTGACGGCTGTTGTGTCTCTCCCTGGGTCAGGGTCCAGACCTGTAAGCTGAGCCTCACCCCATCTTCCTTGTGGGGTTGATAGGAAAACAAGATATCAAGTCACATCAGTTGACATCAGCGACGTGAGCCTGCCGTGTGGGCTGGTTGTTGGCGGCATCTGAGGGGACCTAGCTGAGAGATGCCTGCTGCTCCCATCTCTGCTCCTTGTTCAGATACTTCCCCAGCCACCTTCTAGGGGGACACGGAGTACATGACTTCCTCACTACGCAACACGCTGAGATGATGGGGCTGCCTGCACAGGTCTTGTCCAGAGGGAATAGGAAGCTCTCGGCTCCTAAGAACAGAACGTGACTCCCTCTGTTCCCAGCCCTCTGCAGCCCGCAGAAGCCTCCACACCTTCTCGGTTTCTTCCTGAGGGGTCCACAGTGGCGTGGACACAGGGAATCTGCTAACAGTGATCCTCGGGCTCTTCCAGCCCCCCAACAAGCAATGGGGAGAGGCCTCCTAAGTTCTTGATCCCCCGGCCTCAGGCCAGGGGACAGGACTTCTCCAGGGTTGCTACATTAGCTTGCTAGGCCCGCCGTAACAAACGCCACAGACTGGCTGGCCAAAACCACACAGGTTGATTTCTTCACATTTCCAGAGGCTGGATAGTCTAAGATCAAGGTGTGGGCGGGTTTGCTTTCTGCTGAGACCTCTCTCCTTGGCTTGCAGAGGGCTGCCTTCTCACTGTGTCCTCACAGGACTTTCCCTCGACCTGTTGTCTGTGTCCTAAACTCCTTTTTCTTTTTCTTTTTAAAATTTTTTTAATGTTTTATTTATTTTTGAGAGAGAGAGAGAGAGAAAGACAGAGTGTGCAAGCAGGGAGGGGCAGAGACAGAGGGAGACACAGAACCCGAAGCAGGCTCGAGGCTCTGAGCCATCAGCACACAACTTTGCTGATAGTGGGACTTGAACTCACGAACCGTGAGATCATGACCTGAGCCGAAGTCGGATGCTCATCTGACTGAGCCACCCAGGCGCCCCCTAAACTCCTTTTTCATAAGGACACCAGTCAGGTTGCATTAGGGCCCATTCTTAATGACCCCCTTTTAACTTAATTACCTCCTTAAAGGCTCAATCCGTCACATTCTGAGGTACTAGAGTTAACACTTCAATGTGTGAGTTTTAGCGGGACCTCTTTCTGCCCAAAGCAGTTGCTAACCCAGAACAAGCAAAATAAAAAATCAGCCTCCAGTGCTTAAACTGATTTTGCTCCAGTGTGGCGGGAGCTGCAACATGTTTAAAAGGACGGTGGTGTGTGTGTGTGTGTGTGTGTGTGCATGCATGTCATGCCCTGAGGGACACAGGAAGCCAGCTCGTCATCACTCTGTCCTGCCTGACCAAGGAGGATACAGGCTGGTACCCGTGTGGCATCCAGTGGGACTTTGCCAGGGACGACTTGGATTTTACAGAGCTGGTTGTGACTGACGACAGAGGAGGCCTCGCCAGTGATTTTTGGTCTGGGAAAGGTAGGGACCCTGTCAGGGGTCTAGTCAGGGGTAACCCGCAGTTGTGCATGTTCGTTGGTGTGGTACATACTCGCTGAGGCCAGTGAGTACCAGCTCAGGCCCCCCTTAGTTTCCTTGGGGTACCCTGGTATCTCCTTCTCTCCAAGGTAGGGTCGTTGCTGATGGTGCCGGGGATTAACTTGGAATTTGGGGAAGAGGAGGGTGGGTGGGCGCAGGGGTGCTCTTGGAACCTCCCTTCCCTCGCAGCGATCTGGCCCATGGTATTTGGAGAGGCTCACGGGGGCTAACAGGTGGGAGAGCTTTGTGTTGCTGGCCAGGAAAGGCTCAGAGGTTGTCATTACATGTCTGTGCTCTGTGGCCAACCTAGTAGGTCTAGAATCTTGAAGATCCATTTCTTGAGAGGTGAGTGAAGCTGTAAAAAATGACCCAGGTGTCTGGAAGAGGACCTTCAAAGACCGTCCGCTAACTAATTTCATCATCCACAGGCATAACTATCACGGCCAAACTGGTTAGGAGTGCAGTTTACATGGGGAGGCCACTGGGTGGGTGTAGGTTGAACTTGAGCCTGTGGTGGGAGGAGGTCTATCTAAGCCGGTCAACTGCTCCTTTGGGCCAGGGCTGAGACACAGCTCTCCAGATGCTCACCCAAATTCTTCTGTCCAATGCTGAAAACCTCTTTTTAAATCAGAAAGCCTCTGCTCGGGCAAAGAGCTTATGGAAAGTACCAGCCTTCCTCTTTTTCCTTCTGTGGCTTCTCAGTGTTTCCATTTCTAGAAGCGATGCCTTTCTATCATAATCCAGAACACAATGCCAGTAGGAAAACAAACTGAGGACTTAAGGGAAGCTACAGGAAGCCTCCTGGGGCTAGAGAATCTTGCTCACACTTGACCAACTAGTAATTTGTTTAGGAAGCATCTTATTGAATGTGTGGCATCCTTCACACCTAAAATGTTTCTCCTGCACTGTTTTAGGCTCGGGATGAAAGAGGCCTCGCCTAAATGTGCTCCTTAGTTTCAGTGAAACAAAGACCCCTGCCCCTCCCCAACGAGATTTGCCAGAGACGGCAGGGTGGGTGGGCCATGGCAGAACTTCCCCCATTGGGTTTCAGTGGCTGCCACGAGCACAGTGTGGCAATGATGCCACCTATCGATTCGTTCCTTAAGGATTGGACTGGCCCTCTTGTGCCTCAGGTATCATAGCCTTCAGCCTGGGACTCTCTAACCATGGGCCACATCTAGTCCACACAGGGCTTTGGTGCACCTCTGGAAAGGTGGCCCTTCCTCACGGTGCCTGGAGCCCAGTGACAGGGCATATGGCTTGGCCAGCAGAGGGTGGGCTGGATTTCAGCTCCTACCTGTTCCCTCCAGCCTGTGCCCTGTGCAGGGCGCATTTATACAGCTACGCCCCGTGCCTCTGCTCGGCCCAGCAGAGCTGCCCAGAGCACTCGTTCTCTGGGGATTGAATGACGGGCAGAGACGCAGAGATGCCGAAGGCAAAGGGCAGGCTTGGGGGCTGGACTCACTTGACCCCCAACCAGTCCTTTCTGCTGCAGACCTATCAGGCGACAGGAACCGGAGCTGCAGGGCTTCCAATGTGGCGCACAAGGCCAATCCCTCCAGGTGAGTCGGACCTTGGGGAGGACAGGCCGGTGTTGGGGGGTTGGGGGGGAGGCAGGCAAGGATAACACAGCGTGGCAACTGATTTTCACCTGCTGCTCTTTAGCCGCATGTCGTTGGTTCTCGTTCTCCACCTGAACTGGGTAGCTTCAATGTGACCATGTGGTTTCTTTCAGAAAAATCTAGTTTAGGACTCTTGAACGTAAATAGCAAAAATGCCCTCTCATGATGTTCATTGAAAAGGAGGATCTACGCTAAGGGGAGAGCAGTGTTGCATGCGTGAAGGGTGAGACATGGCACCCTCAGCAATGGTCCGGAATGTCTTTGGGACTTTGTCTCTGTCTCTGATCCACTGCTCTCATGTGTGTTTGCTTCCTCTCTTTCTCTCTCTCTCTCTCTCTCTCTCTCTCTCTCTCTGCACTGCCCTTTTCTGTTTCGTTGCAGCCACTTCTAGCT
Source organism: Acinonyx jubatus (assembly GCF_027475565.1). Classification (NCBI taxonomy): domain Eukaryota; kingdom Metazoa; phylum Chordata; class Mammalia; order Carnivora; family Felidae; genus Acinonyx; species Acinonyx jubatus. The sequence goes on along the minus strand of NC_069381.1, from coordinate 93,634,705 downwards.
CCGGAGTTTATGTCTCCCCTGTTCAAGAGGCCATCCAGTCTGAACACTGGATCCTCCTGCTCTGGGTCCATGTTAGTTTCTGAGGCAAGGGCTCAGCCCCGCTTGGTCAGACCGCCAGCCCGGGTCCAAACAGGCGTGGGCTGAAGAACACGGGCACTCTGAAGGGACATGGTGGCCAGGAGCTACTGGGACTAGGTGGGGTGGGAGCAGGGCAGAGGGACAGATCCCAGGAATGGGGATCCTGAGCACGGAAATGAAAGGTGGTTTCTTTTCAGTCGACATGAAGTCTGTCTGTGATTCCTTCCAGGATGTCCATTCTCATAATCTGCATACTGATCACAGGCTTGGGGATAATCTCTATAATTAGTCACTTGTCCGAAAGGCGGAGAAGCCAGAGGAATAGAAGGAGTAAGTGGCCATTGGGGGTGGGGATTAAGGAAAATGAAAGGGCCAAGGAACAACTTTCACACGAGTGAATGTGCCCCTCGTCTGTTGCCTGGACCCATGGAGGCCAATGCAGTCAGCCCATAGACAGGGGTAGATTCTGCTTCATGGTGACAAAGGCCCCGTGAGAGGTCACAGAGAGGACACAGTAGCCTTGATAAGTGGAGGTATGTGTAGACTAGGGAGGAGGGAGGCCCTGAGATGGTCACACCACGGGTCCCAGTGTGTGTGTGAGGGCCACCTGCCCCCCCCCCCCCGCCCCAGCACACAAGCTTTGGGAGGCAGCCTTACTCTTTGAAACTTTTTGTTCATCTGGAGGGACTTACCAAAGGACCTCTGGGGCCACTGGGTAAGCAGACATAGAAAAGTCTCCTTGAGAAGGGTCAGGAGCAGAAGAGGACAGGCCCATGGCCTCAACTGTAGTCTTAAGCCAAGGGAGGAACAGCCCTTAAGCTTTGTGTCTCCTTCTGCCCTTGGGCAATTACAGGTAAAGGCCCAGCTAGAAGCCAGAGAACCAGTCAAGCTCCTTCTGTGATCCCCACACCTCTGGTAAGTTCCTTCCTTGGCTCTTCCTGGGCCCTGCGCCCCACAGCCACCTGACTTAGGGATCTCCCTTCCTAGACAGAGAACAGGAAGTTTGTTCAGCAGGGACTGTATGGATCTGGGCACCTTTCCTTTCGGGCAGCATCAGAAAAACCAAAATTCTTAAGGCAACCATGTGGTGGTTCTGCTAACCCCTCAAGTGGACACAGGCTAGAAAGAACGTCATATACAAGTGCCACTGCTTGGCCAATAGGGTTTCTTTATTTTAATTTTCTTTATGTTTATGCTCAGAAGACACAGAAGTACCTTGGGCAGTGGAGAGACTGTAGGCATAGGTACAAAATAGACTCCCCCCTCCTGTGGGTGTGAAAGTGCAGAAAAACATTTCAGAGAATGACGGAAAACACAGGCGCGCACACGCACACACGTGCACGTGTGGCAACACCTGCTACGGAAGCACAAGGGTAACGCCAGAGGAATCTGAGAGTCACAGTTAAGGCTGTGAGGTCTCCTAGTCTCTCTGTGATAACGTGGCCCCAGGTGGAGCAGGAGCCCTAAGAAATCAAAGCCATGGCTCCATTTTGTCCTCTTAGAGCTTTGGGAACCATGGAGGTGAAGAATATAGACAAGGCAACATCTTTCTCAGTTCTACCCAAGACTGCTCCCTTCGGGACCCAATTGTATTCTAGGTTTTTTGCTAAGACAGACAACGTCACCACCTTAAGGCATGATCTTGGGTAACTTGTCGTTTCTCTGGGCCTGTTTTCTTCTCTAGCGATTGAGGACTCCATTCTCATACTCCCCACGAGCTTTTAATTCATACATTCATTCATTCTTTCAAGCACAAGGACCGTGCTAGATGCTGGGGATACAAAGATGAGCGAAAGACATAGCATCTGTCTTCATGGCACTTATAAGGTAGAGTGGGAGGAAGACAAACTATCACACAGATGAAAAATGTGTCAGCTAGCATAAGGACGGTATGGGAGAAGCACATGGTGTCATGGAAGTTGAGGCAACAGAATCCAACCCCCTTCCCTTGTAGCCAGGGGCGGTGCAACCTGTTTCAGCCCCAGCCTGCTTCCTCACACTCAGCCGGTTGAAACATGGCAGCTGGAATCAAGGGCCCTTCTGGCTTTGACGTTCCTGGGCTTTGAAGGGGTCCGGTTGCATTATATCACTGAAGCTCGGTGGGAGGTGAATGCAGGCCCCATGTGCCAAGCATCCCTACTGACTGACCAATGGGCTTTGAAGCAATGACAGCTGATTTCTTCCCTGAAGACATACATTGGTGTTTAGGCCCGTAAAGCCACCAGGAGAGAGTTTGCAACTTCTGTGGCAGAAACCACTCGGCAGAGGTAGGCAACACATCTCAACTCCATTTCCTTTGTCTATTCCCCACAAAGTAGACGACTCTTTGAAGCCCTCCTCCTGGTGTCCTGGCTCCAAAGATAATGGCTCATCCTGAACAGACATGACTGAAGATCTCTTTCATTTAGTTTATAAATAAAGTGGTGCTGCCATAGTCACCGTGACGACCGGCCCACACCTTGGGGATGGATTGTGATCTCTCAGGTGTTCCGAAGGCCCCCCCCCCCCCCCCCCCCCAGGTTGCCGGCGCTGGCTTGCAGCTAGGTAAGAACAGTATTAGCCACGGGAGCTGTGCTAGGCCATGCCAGAGCAAGGCTGCCGCCGCGGTCGACAACATCTCAAGATCTTAGTTTCCACACCCTCGGCTAGCTGGCAGGTGAAGAGAGGGCAGCATCTTGGTCAGGGGATCAGGAGATCCCTTGTGTTTTATTGGTTCGCCCATGAACTCCTCACTGGTGTTGAATAAACTCTGAGGCATGACTAACGTCTCCTGGGATATCACTGGAAATGGATTTCTGGGAAAGTTTAAACTATGATATTGCAATATCTGCTTCTACATTGGTATTACACGCTGTCCTACCCCCATGAGGCGAAATCAGCATTTCTCAGATCTTCTTGGTGAAAAGGTGGTCCTCTGTGGGAAACCGCCACCAGACTGAACGGATGCTGCTCTTGACCGGTGAGAAGCTGAGGTGTGGTGGGTGAAATATTCGGTCAAACCAGGAAACAGAAATCAAGACCGAGGCATCGGCAGCTGTGGGTGCAAGTGAAGCTATACCGTCATTAACGGCAGAATTACCTAAGCTCTCAGCAACCACCTGCACGTCTGCTCCTTCTCTCCCCATATAAAGTCTTTTCCTCAATTTCAGGGGGTTCCCAGGGGCTCCCCATCACCACCTCTGCCGCCCTCATAAAAACCCCGCTCTTCTGGTATCTTGCAGTAGGATGCCGGCCAGTGTCAGCGCTCAGGGTAATCAGCAGTCCTGAGGTCAGCGTGGGGCGGGGGCAGGGAGAATGGCTCGTGCCACAATTCTGCACGTGCCCCACACATTTAGGTCCAGGCTTTCACAGTGTCTTCCACCCAAACCCCTCTGTCGGTGGGGAGCTCAACGCTACCCAGAAGCCCGATGAGAAGGGGCAGGGGTGTGGGGACCATCCGTTTCCTGCCATCCTCCCTGTGTCCTTGTGGCCAGACCCCCTCCCTCCCAGAGTCTCAGAGCAAACAGCGTCAAAAGTGTTGCCTTTTCCCTCATCTACAAAACAACTCCAGGCCCTCCTCCGTGGCCATGTTCAAGCACAAGCCTGCCGATTCTACAAATAGCAATCCAGTCTGGGCCCTGTGGGGCCATCTTACTGCACGAGGCAAGACAGCAGGCATCAATCTTCCGTGACAGATGAAGACATCTATCACTATGCTTGGAAGATGTATACTTATGAATCTGGAAAGCCATTTCCCTGAGAATCCTACAGGTTGGCTCTGATTCCATGAACCAGGGTTCTAGAGCCTTTTTTTTCCCTCCCGTCCCTGGCACTGACCTTTTGAACCTCTGGTCAATTATTTAATGGCTCATTTCATCCAGCAAGACCAGGTGCACACCAGTTTTCACGACAGGGAGACAAAACCCAAAACTTTGTAAATGTACGGCTCTGCTACTAAAAATGGGGAAGCTTCAAGAAAAAAGCAAGAGCAATTAATGTGATACTTCATGTCCAAGTGGGTGGCCCTGAGACAATGCTTACTCCTCCTCTTGGAGCCATGTAGAAAGCACTGGCTCTGGACTGGAAAACTGAGGTGGCTTCTAGCTTCACAAGTCTGTAGAATTGTTTGCTGTCAGCCCCGAGTTTGGGAACGGGTGACAGCTAGAGAGACCTCCCTGAGGTGCTCCCCACAGCCAACGACAGAAGGGCCTCGGCTGCCCTCCCGGGGCTGGCCACTCTGCTGTGCTGTGGCCTCTGCACAAGACTCGTCCCCAAACCGTCTTTCTCCTTGGTTTGTTTGCTCCCAAACTGGGCCCGCTCTTCCACTGCCTTCTCAAAATCCAGCTGTCAATGGATGCTAAGGTGGCTCAAGTGAAGCGTTCGACTTCGTGGTTTGTGCGTTCGAGCCCCGAATCAGGCTCTATACACTGACAGCGTGGAGCCTGCTTCAGATCCTCTGTCTCCCTTGCTCTCTGCCCCTCCCTCTCTCTCTTTCTTAAAAATAAATAAACACTGATTTTAAAAAATCCAGCTCTCAGGAGCCACTGCTCCATCTCAGAATGCACACGCTCTCGATTAGGTCACCTGACTTTCCCTTGCTAGTTTCTCTGCCATTCTACCTGCTCTGGGTGGGCCAGCTTAGCATGCAGGCAAGATGCCAGGAATCGGAAGTTGGAAGACTTGGATTTAAATGTTGCTCTGCCGCTTACTAGATGCGAGACATTGGCTAAACTGATTTCTTTGAATGTTAATTTTCCTACCTCAGTTTCTTAAAAATATTACCTAATGTATTTTTTAAAGCTTATTTAAGAGAGAGAAAGAGAGCGAGGGAGGGGCAGAGAGAGAGGGAGAGAGACAATCCCAAGCAGGTTCTGCAATGTCAGTGCAGAGCCCGATGCAGGGCTCAAGCTCATGAAACGTGAGATCATGACCTGAGCCAAAACCAAGGGTCAGATGCTTAACTGACTGAGCCCCCCAGGCACCCCTTACCTAATGTTTTTTTAAAAGAGATTTGTGGAGGCTGCTTGCCTCCCATTCTTGCTTCCTTTGCTGCAGACTGAGCTCCATTAGGGTAACACTCCTCAATGATACCCCAACAGAGAAGAAGTGACCTATCTGATGTGAGTCTATGGGTGGGACGCTGGGTGTACCCGCTCTGCCCTTCCTCTTCTTTTTTTCTTTTAATTTTTTAAGTTTATTTATTCTTGAGAGATAGAGAGAGACAGAGAATGAGCGGGGGTGGTGGGGGGGAGAGAGGGGAAACACAGAATCCAAAGCAGGCTCCAGACTCTGAGCTGTCAGCACAGAGCCTGACACGGGGCTCAAACCCACAAACCGCGAGATCATGACCTGAGCCGAAGCCGGACGCTTAACTGACCTAGCCACCCAGGCGCCCCTTCCTCTTCCTTTTTTAACCAGCAAGGGAAAGTCTGGGTGCAGCTTTCAAAGAGCACATGATCTCTTCTGCAACTCCTGGGGGCAGCTGAGCCACTGGTTGGGATGTGGGGAGGGGAGGGGACTTGCCCAATTCTCTGACAACACACTTTCTCTGTGTTCTCCAGTGCTACGTTTGTAATAAAGATAGTACTTTGTTCTGTCTCTGCTGAGTCCTCTTGTTTCTCGGTTCAGAATTCAGGTGGAGACGGGAGCACTGGGTATCAGGTCCCCTGAAGATCCTCATCAAGGTAAATGAAGAACTTCAAAAGTCACAGAAAGGATCGGGCACCTAGGTGGCTCAGTTGGTTAAGCGTCCGACAGGGCATGATCTCGAGGTTCAAAGGTTTAAGCCCCACATCAGGCTCTGTGCTGAAAGCTCGGAGCCTGGAGTCTGCTTCGGCTTCTGTGTCTCCCTCTCTCTGCCCCTCCCCTGCTCATGCTCTGTCTCTGTCTCTCTCTCTCTCAAAAATAAATAAAAATATTAAACAAAAAGTTACCGAAAGGCCTTTAAGGGACAATACCTCCTCCCACCCTTACCCTTCGGTCCCTCAGTTATCAAGCTCCCAGGGGAGCAATCACTAAGACCAGTTCATGGTGTTTTCTTTCAGAGACTAGATGTGCACAAATACAGGTGCACACCTGTGCAGGCACACATGTGCATACACACACACACACACACACACACACACACACACACGTTCTCTACTGGATGTGGATAGAGTGTATTCAGAATTCTGTTCTGCAGCTGGCACTTTTCATCTAACATAACTTGGAAATCCTTTTTTTCTTCGAACATAGAGTGGCTTCCTTCTTTTTAATGGCTACGTTGTACTCCATTAGCCAGTCCCCTCTTCAACAGACATTGAGGGTTTTCTCCATCTCTCACTGTTTCAGATCGTTGTTGATAATGGAAAAACGGGCAAACTCCGGAGCCAGCCTCCGTAGGTGTGAGCCCCAGCGCCCCTATTTACTTAGCAGTGTGAACTCGGGCAAGTTACTGGGCCTCTCAGAGCCTCCCTTTCTGTTCTAAAACGGGAACAGTAAAACTGTCACCTCCTAGTGTTTTGTGAGGCTTCCATGAACATGTGCCACTTAGAACACACTTCGAGTATAACAAGCCTTGCTAAGTGTTAGGCGATCTTATGAACTGCGATTTCAACTACATAGGCGACTTTCCATAGGATGTGTTTGCAGCAACAGATTTTTTTTTTAATATAAAATTTGTTGTCAAATTGGTTTCCATACAACACCCGGTGCTCATCCCAACAGGTGCCCTGCTCAATGCCCATCACCCGCTTCGCAGCAGCAGATTTTAAAACATCACCAGCTCTTGCCAAAGAGCAAGAGTATGTGTGCCTTGGGTCTCCACAGTCCTGCCCAAGCTGTTTGTTAGCAAACTTTCTGAAGGTCGCCAACCTCACTGACAGAAAAGATCTAATTGTAGTTTCAACTACTGTTTCTCTCATTACGAGTAAACTTGCGTACCTCTTCATATGTTTAAACAAGCCACTTACATTTCCTTTTCTGTGACCAACAGACCTATCCTTGGTCTTCTATTTTCTACTGAGTTGCTGATTTCTTCCCTGTTGACTTAATATATTAGGAGCCCTAATATATTCCGGAGCTCTTAATATATTAAGAAAATTAGCCTTTTGGCTATAAGGTGCTTTGCAAATATTTTCCAAGCTTGGCATTTTGAAGAGTATTTTGTAAGCCCAGTTAATCAGTCTTTTCTGGTTTATTGGCTCCAGGTCATACATTTGAGGCATGCACCACTATGTTTTAAAAATTCTCATATATATTCTTCTGGTACTTTAAAATTTTTTATTTATTACTTTAATTTTTTAAAATGTTTATTTATTTTGAGAGAGAGAGAGCGTGCGCCTGTGTGCGAGCAAGGGAGGAGCAGAGAGAGGGAGAGAGAGAATCCCAAGCAGCCTCCACACGGTTAGCACGGAGCCCAATGTAGGGCTCAAGCCCACGAACCGTGAGATCATGTCCTGAGCTGAAATCAAGAGTCGGACCCTCAACTGACCAAGCCACTTAGGCGCCCCTCTTCTAATACTTTTATAATGTTTTTACAGTTTAATTTTTGATGTATCTTGAATTTATTATGATTTAAGAAGGGAGGTGTGGATTCTGGTCTTACTTTCATCCATATGGCTACCTACCTGTCTAAACACCGTTTATGAATTAACCAATTTCCCCCAAATGATTGGATACGCTATCTTCGTCATACTCTAAATTTCTTCATGGATTTTGATCTTTTTTTAGTCTTTTTACTCTATCCCATTTGTTTATTCATGAACCAGGAACATGTTTTAGTCCGTCATGCTTGATAAAATAATACTTTTAGTTAGCTGTGAGGACTAGCCTTCCCAGATTACTTTTATTTGCTTCTTTGTATAGATTTTCCTGGATTTACTTTCTTGTTTATTATCTATACAGGAACCTCACTGAGTGAAAAATAACCTTATTGGTATTTTTACTGGGATTATATATGGGATTATCCATTAGGATTTAGGGGAGTTAACATTTAATCCTTAGTTCCATGTAATATTGCTTGGCATATCTTTTATGCTATAGCAAGAAGGTGATTTGAATAGCACTTTACACAACAGGGACCTTGTATTTATGTAAAACTCTGGAACGTATGAAGTACCTAAGTAGATGCCATCTCACTTATTCTCACACTAAGAGGTAAGTATTATTCTGTTTTCAAGATGAAGCAGCTGAAGCTTTAAAAAGTTTAACAACACACTTGGGGCGCTTGGGCGGCTCAGTCCGTTAAGCATCCGACATGGGCTGAGGTCATGATCTCAGGGTTCATGAGTTCGAGCCCCAGGTGGGGCTCTGTGCCAATAGCTCGGAGCTTGGAACCTGCTTCGGATTCTGTGTCTCCCTCTCTCTCTGCCCCTCCCCTGCTCACGCTCTGTCTCTCTCTCTTTCAAAAATAAACATTTTAAAAAATTAAAAAAAAAAAAGTTTCACACTTACCCAAAAGAATGCAGCTAGTTGGTGCAGAGCTTGAGACCTGTGCCCCAATCAATCCTGAACTTGATCTAGAGTCCCGTCACCTCTGTTAGGCTTCTGGCTGTGCATGAGCTCTGCGTCTTTGGAGGTGACGGGGACAGACAAATGCATGATGCAGGAGGGGCCGGCTTTGCAGGGGGTTTGCTTTTATTTGTAATTCTTGCTAACTTGCCCAGTTGGTTGACTTCTCCCAAACTGATCAGCGGCCCTGAGTGAACACTCTTTGTGCCCTGAGCTCTGTACTACCACACTCGTTGAAAGGGGACGAGCGAGGCAGTCTCAGCCCTTGAAGGGCTATCAGACTGTCCGTTCAAGCGGCCGGGCCAGCAATCTTTTCTCAGGCCAAGGGAAAGATGGGCCCTTGGTCTTCAAACATGCTGGCTAACATGGCCAGATCACACCCCAACAACTCCAGCTGTGGTCTGGTCAGGCTGTGGTCCCAAATTTGTCCAAAGGGAAAGTGATATATAAAGACGGAGCTGAGATAAGAGGGACTGGCGTCAAGCCTCACTGGAAAGGTCGGGTGAGTTTGTCACTTTGATCTGAGAGTAGACAACCGGATCCAAGCCTGCAGAATGTTTCTCAGTCAGGTGATGATTCTTTTCTGTGATTTGGAAAGTCATGCTAGCATAGGTGAGTGCTTCCTCTGGGGACGAAAGCTGCAGAGGAAGGAGGAGGCAGAGGAGTGAGTGAGTTGGATTTGGAGGAAGGTGTCTCTTTACAAGCCATTTGGAAGCTGTGGTCACAGAGGACCAAAGAGATCAGAAGAACCCTTCCAAGATGCACTTGCCCAGGGTCCCGGAAACAACGTGGTCATCTTACCTTGGCCGGAGGATCTTGGCCAGAGTGAGGATCGAAGGGAGGATCCAGGGCGCAGGGACTAGAGTGACCTGCCTCAGGTGCCAGGAAAGAGAGGGACAAGTCTCAGCAATGGGGTCTGGAAGAATGGGAAGGCTTTCCCTGCAGGCTGGGGTGAAGGCTGGGTGTTGGAGGTGGGAAGCGTGGAGGGTGGGAGGGCAGGTGGAGAAGTCTGGGGATTCAGGTCCTCAGTCTGCAGACAGGGTGAGTTCCCTGGGTTCTACTCCCCCTCAGAGCCACGTCTGTTCTCAACGGCTGGGCAGTGAGAGCCGTGCCGTCTCTCAGAGACCACTTACGTTTCCTGTAGCTCTTTATGACGAAGAAGATAAGGGCCAACAGCAGCAGCGTGAGCAGGACCCCGGCAAAAAAGGCCAAGAGCAAATACTGTATGCTGTTTTGGCAAAGAAAGGGACGAGACGGACCACTGGACTTTCTGAAGGCCTCTGCCAGAGGCCAGAAGGTCCTCTTTCCCACCCGTGCATAAATCCCTGCTATAGCTGCCATGTTGGTTAGGTGACTTTCACTCTTACCCACTGCTTTTCAGCTTTTTGCTTTTGGGTTCCAGAACTATTTGAGGCCTCAGTGGAAACTGTGGGCTCTCTTCCCTCCCTAAAATCTTCATAGGTACCCCCCCCCCCCCAGAGCAGATTTCATCTATCCGCCGAGGGGATTCATGGATCTCTTGAGGGATCTCCCCTCCCTGGGCAACCTGGGGTTAAGAGCCACACTCTGAAAATAAAAACACGAGTTCAGTTCTTCAGCTGTTTCTGCTCCCTTTTCCCCAGACCGCCCTCCTAAGTTCCTCCTAAGTCACGCTCCTAAGCTGGCAACGCAAAATCCAGGGCCTTGGGGTACCACACGAAATGGGTGGAGCACTTACTTGGTGCGCTCCCAGAAGGAGAACGGAGGTGTTGGGGCTACTGTGTTGGTGCTTTGTTTGTCTGTGAGAGAACAGAAAGGGGATTAGTGTCCCTGTCCCGTCTCATGAATGTCCCCAGGCGCCCCTCCCTATCCAAGCAACCCGTGGAGATAAATGCTGGGGGTGCTACACTCTGCAATAGGGGAGGGGTGACTGAGCGGCTTAAGTGTCCGACTTTTGGTTTCAGCTCAGGTCACGATCTCACAGTTCAGGAGTTCAAGCCCCGCGTCCGGCTGAGCGCAGAGCCTGCTTCGGATTCTGTGTCTCCCTATCTCTCTGCCCCTCCCCTGCTGATGTTCTCTCAAAAATAAATAAACATTAAAAAAAAAAAAAAAAAAAAAGAAGAGAACAGTGTTTCCTAGATCCTCGATCCTTTCATGTGAAAATTAGAGTTGGAACTTAAAAAACAATCAGCTAGGCGCACCTGGGTGGCTCAGTTGGTTAAGCCTCCGACTTCTGGTCATGACTCACAGTTTGTGAGCTCGAGCCCTGCGTCAGGCTCTGTGCTGACAGCTCGGAGCCTGGAGCCTGCTTCAGATTCTGTCTCCCTCTCTCTCTGCCCCTCTGCCACTCATGCTGTCTCTCTTTCTCTCTCTCAAAAATAAACATTAAAAAAACAAACAAAAAACCCCATCAGCTAAACCAATGAAAGAGAAGCCTAGCATTTTTGCAGTCCCATGTGTCCCTTTGACAAACAAACAAACAAACCTCTCCTGTGGCCCCTCAAAGATTTAATAGGACCCCTAGGAGATATGCTCCCTGGGACTTAAGCCAACAATCTCAAGGCCAGGGAGTAGAGAACCAAAAGCAAAACCCAGAACTAGCATTTCCCAATGTTTTAGGGAACTTGGCCTTGTAAACTGCTACCTATTTTAGTTTGTTCCTTTGTTTGCAGGGCAGCTTTTCACAGTGACTAGCCAAAGGCAGCAACAGGGCAGGGTGTTAATGCCTGCACCATAAATAGGGGACCAGGAAGGGAAGGGAAGTGTATTGCCATAAACTACCCAGCCCGTCTGGTACCGAGCACAGAGACATGCTTTACTCAAATTGGGAGGACCAGATTGTTCTCTCTGGTTCCCCTTTTCTCTCTTCCTGTCATTAGATTCTGCGTCAAGGTAAAATTGATGGTGGTGATGCCAGTCCAGATTAACTCAGCAGTGGGGCAGGTAACGGTTCCTGCCCTGGACTTACTGTTGTTGCATTCAGGTTTGGAATGACCTCCCCCCATGCCGTCTTCCCCTGAGAATAAAAAAGGTTCCTCTTAGAAAGCCTGGAAAGGAAAGGCAACAAAGGGGCAAACTCTGAGAGTATGATTTTAATATCAGAGCGGTAGCAATGAGAGAGAGGCAAGTCAGGGTGGGTGTTCTGGTGAGGCCAGGGGTCACAGACTTCATATGGTATGGTTACCACACCTCAGCAACTAGTCCTCAGCTTTGCACGTCCAGAATTAATCTTAGCGGGGCGCCAAGAATAGGCTGATTGGTCCAGAACCGACTCACAAGCAAGTAACTCACAGGAGACTGATGTAGAAACTGAAACGACATAAGGAACGTGTTGTGTCACCAGTGTGTTCTATCAGAACATATAAAAAAGTCAGTTAAAACCAGTTTTTCTTGGTAAACATTGAATCGAACTAAGTATGGGAGAAGATGAAAGCATGACTTTAAGACTGAACGTCATATAGGTCTGATGTATTTGCCTCACTCCTCCCTGGCGGTGCTGGGTAAGCTTGGGCCCATTTTTTCTTCAAGGTCCTTCCTCTAGGCTGTATCAGAGCTTTTATTCTGTCCACATATTGTCTTTCCAAGTATGTCAGTGTCCTTATCTAGGCTATGGTTCTGCTTGTTATGTGAAACTTTCTGTATTTCTCTTTTATTTATTTGTACTAAAAAGATAAAGTACCTAAAGGCAGCAGAGTAAAATAACCCCAAATCCCACTATCAATTATTAATATTTTAGTGTATTCTTTTTAGTTATACTTCCATGCATTTTCCTAAAATCTGGTTGAGCCTTCTTCATGTCTCCTTTTTTGTTATTTTTACTATGTTTTTTTTAAATCATAAACATCCCTCCCATGCCACTCAAAACTCTCCATAAGCATTTTTAGTGGTGATAGGCCTTTCTGCTACAGCTATGTACTATAGTGTGCTTAACCAGTTTCTTCGCTGATAAAAATGGTTTCCACCTTCATTTATATAAAATAATAAAACAATTTTAGAAGACCACAGTTCTACTTCATATTGAGGCATGCCCTGACAAGAATTTTTGGCTCTCCTTACACCTGCTGTACTTTAAGTTCATGTATTTAGACAACAAATGTCATCAATTATTTGTGTTTAATTGTTCAGCTTTCAAAAGGGAATGAATTTCCAAGTCCTTGAACACGGGGAGGTGTGGGAGAAGGATACCTCATCGCCATGTACCAGTTACAACCGCAACAGCAACATTAAGTGCCTTACAGTTGGCCAAAGAATGTAACCTAGGGTAATAAGAAAAGTGCCGACAGGAAAATTTGGTGAGAATTCTGAGACACGAGATACAGGAAGCCCACCATTACAGCAGAATCACCAGTGATAACAATTTTTCTAGCATTTGTTGCTCCTTTTCTAATTTAAAAGTCAACAGTGCTCTTTGTAGAGCACCATAAAATATTTACTACAGAGTATTTTCGAAATATCGAAATATGTGTCTGCCCTAAAAAGACTCTGATCCCCTAGGAATTTATACTGAACCTTACCACTGGGGAGACGAGAGGGAGAGGTTCCGGATCCGTAGGATTCTGTAAACTCTTAATCTTCACTCGAATGGCTCTCAATTTACCACCATCGCAAAGAAATGTCACCGTTGCCACCTTTAAAATATTTTGGGCCACCCCACCCTGAAAGACAAAACCCTCACACACAGTGCTGCAGGGAAATAACTACTTACAGATCCAGGCCAAGAAAAGCAGGAAACACATTTCCATTTGAAAACAACACTCCAAACAAACATTTGACGGAGCATAAATTAAAATAGAAACAGGTATCTACTTTCCCACATTCCCCCCCCCCCCCCACGGAAGACTCTTACTGATTGCCACAAAATCGACCAGCTAACTGCAGCTACTCAAAATACAACCCTCCCCCCACCAAATAAAATTAAACAGAAGAAAAAAAAAAAGGATAGCAACCACTAAAAATTAGATGACATTTTCTTTTGGTGAATGATTATTTCATCTAGATTAAAAGCATGGGGGTAAAGGCATTACCTTCTAAGAAAAAGTCCGGTCACAAGACGCCAATCGTGTAAGACTGAACTTTTCACTTGCTTCCGTGACTTAGTACTACTTTTCAGAAATGACGAAACGATTACTGCTATTGCCGCCATCAGGCTGTATGTCGCAAAGATCTTATCTGAACCTGAGGGCAGACTTCCTCTTTGAGGCCAACACTATATATATATATATATATATATACTTCTAATTGTTTTTTATAAGAGCATATATTTTTGAATCCCATAAACAGCTTCTTTCGTATCTTTTGACACACGAACACCAGAATGTAGGGGGTTAAGACAAGTTTATTTCTAATGAAGTGTTTCTTATGTATTTAACCACCATGCTAGATAAGGTGGAGGTCACAGCAGGATGATATTATCACGGACACCAAGCATCTTAAAATCTCGTTTGTTCTAACCAGAAAGATGAGGTCGATAAGGAGAAACGGAGAGCACTATCAAGGGTGAAGGGCCGGCTGGCTGGGCACACATGAAATGTGTTGACAGTTATGGTGATCCTTTCAAAGGGAAGATGAATCATTTATTTCTTTTTAAAGTTCATTTTTTTCTTTTGAGAGAGAGAGAGAGAGAGAGTGCACAAGCGGGGAGGGGCAGAGAGAGAGGGAGAGAGAAAGGATCCCAAGCAGGCTCTGCACTGTCAGTGTGGAGCCAGATGCCGGGGCTGGAACTCACAAATCGTGAGACCATGACCTGAGTGGAAACCAAGAGTCAGATGCTTAACCGACTGAGCCATCCAGGCACCCCACGAATTATTTCTTTATAAACATGTATTCATAACATAATGTTAATAAAGTACCCTGCCTCTTTTTTTTTTTTTTAATAATGTTTATTTTTGAGAGAGAGCACAAGTGGGGGAGGGGCAGAGACAGAGAGAGAGGCACAGATTCTGGAACAGGCTCCAGGCTCTGAGCTGTCAGCACAGAGCCCGACGTGGGGCTTGAACCTATGAACCGAGAGATCATGACCTAAGCCAAAGTCGGATGCTCAACCAACTGAGCCACCTAGGCACCCCTAAAGTACTCTCTGCCTCTTAAATGGGGTAGTAAAAAGTAGAGGGAAGATGAATTTAGAAAAATAAACATAGGGATCTAGAAATATTATCCAAAATGGAATTTATGAAAGATGTACTATTATTAATTCACAGATATTTAAGAAATTTGGAGCATGGCAGTTTCTAAGAACACCATCGAGGTCCTGGTCACTCTTGTGTTTTGTGTTTGACATTATAAGAAAACAACACCTTGAGAGTGAAATCTGATATTTAAAGGGTTCAAGAAGTGTGAAAAAAGAAAATAGCCCCTGAAATTATTATTTTTTAGGTATCTTTTTTTTTTTTTTACAAAAGAATGTCCTCAATTTTGGAGTTTATGGAAAATAAAGCAAGAATTCTCATGCTTATGAGGCTAAAGCAATCAAAGAGAGGGCTCAGTGGATTATCCTCTTAGTATAACTCAAAGAAACTATTGAAATAGAGGAAAAACACCTTTTTAAAAAAATTTTTTTAATGCTCATTTAAAAAAATTTTTTTTTACATTTATTTATTTTTGAGAAACAGAGTGAGACAAAGCGTGAGAAGGGGAGGGGAAGAGAGAGAAGCAGACACAGAATCTGAAGCAGGCTCCAGGCTCTGAGCGAGCGGTCAGCACAGAGCCTGATGTGGGGCTCGAACCACAAACTGTGAGATCATGACCTGAGCTGAAGTCGGTCGCTCAACTGACTGAGCCACCCAGTTGCCCCTTAATGTTCATTTTTGAGAGAGAGACAGAACGCAAGTGGGGGTGAGGCAGAGAGAGAGACACACACAAAATCTGAAGCAGGCTCTAGGCTCTGAGCTGTCAGCACGGAGCCCGACGCGGGGCTCAAACTCACAAACCGTGAGACCATGACCTGAGCCAGAGTCAGACGCCCAACCAACTGAGCCACCCAGGTGCCCCAAAAAACACCTTTAACTTGGAATTACTATCTCTGGATTGTTAATCAAGAAATGCACACTATTTTTTTTTTTTTTTTGGTATAGTATTTGAAAACAATAAACATTTGATAGTTTGGAAAAATATATAAAATATTAATACATATAATCACTAACAAAAAAATAGTGAACTGGGTGCAGTGGATATTTCAGAGAACAGGGCAGAAAATCTCGTGAGGCCTACCGTCTGAGAAGAGAGATGGTAAGAAAACAACAGACTGATTACAGATTGTGTTGAGGGCCATGAAGGAAAGAAGCCGAGTACCATGCTAGAGAGTAAATGATGGGAGAATGTCATTAGATGAAATGGATGACCGGGGATGGTCTGTCCAAAGAGCAAGCACTGAGGACAAGAGGACGGGAAAGATGGTTCCAGGCGGAGGGCAGAGCAACTTGTGGGCCTGGAGAAAGGAAGAGCTGGCGGAACGGGCAGAGCTGGTGAAATCAGGCCGGGCTTTGCACAGGTACGCCTGGAACTGGGGCTCTGGTGCCTAGATGGGGTTTGATGGAGGGGGCAGAAATGAACCGGAACCGTGTATAAAGAGTGCCCCAGGCCTGGGACTGGTTGCTGGAATTCAGGGGATGTGTTTCCGGGATATCAGCAAGGTTCCAAAGTGGGGCATTTGGAAGGAGGGGGAAGTAGGAAATAGTTCCACAGATCTGAGCCAGACTGTGGGGGTCTTTGAATCCAAGCAAAATACATATTTTAAGTAATAATAAGGAACCACTATAGGTTTTTGACTTGGGATACGATAAACATGGTCTTTAAGGAAGATTGTGCCACTTCATCTAGGATAAATTATGGGTAAAGAGACAAGGAAATCAGCTAGGGGAATATGGCAATATTTTAGGTATTTAATAGGCACATGAGCATTGGGGATGGGGAGGAACCCGCCTTCCAGGTGTGAGGAGACTGGAAGTTGTAAAAGTTGGGACCTGGATACAGGGAATGAAATGAGTGATTATGTCAAGGTTTTGAATCTCGGTGGCTGAGAGAATTCACTTTTTTCATTCACTCCAAAATCATTTGTTGAACATTTACTGTGTGCCATGTACTTACATCCTGAGGACATAATGGTGAGCCCAAAACAGCCTTTTCATGTCTCCATAGAACTTTCAGGCTAGTAAAAGAGGCCTATACCACACAAGGAAATGATAAATTGCAATAATTCCATGCGCTGTGAAGGTGCAGGATCCCCACTGTATATGCCTATGATATATACAGGGAACCAGGGAAGGCTTCCTGGAGGAAAAGCAAGCCAAAATTCTAAGTGTGAGTTGGGGTTCCACTAGGCCAAGATGAGACAAAGGATCAGAGAGAATAGAATGTTAAAACTCAAAAGCCCTGTGCCAGAAAGGAGGGTAGGAAGTTCAAAAAGGAAAAACAAGACTCCTATGACAACAGCCTAAAGCAAGGAAGCCTGTGACTCTGGGGTTGGGGGGTGGGGTGTGGAGCATGGTGGTGGGGAGGGGGGGGTTTGAAGAGGCAGGAAGGGGTGGGTTCCCTCAGAGCTTTTGTTTTTATTGTAAGATAATTGGGTTGATCTACACTAGAGGTATATAAGCAAGGGTGACACGATCAGACTTGCGTTCTCAATCACTCAACCTGGGGGAGAGGAGCAAACTAGAAGACAGTGGATTAAGTATGAAAGGACAGGCTGTGAGGTTACTGCAGTGACCCAGCGGAGGGATGGATAATAGTAACTCGGGCTAGGGCAGTAGCAGTAGAGAGATGGAGAGGCGTAAGTGAATTTGAGAGATATCCAGGAGGGTGGTGGCAAAAACAAGGAAGGGCAAAGTCAGACTGTGAGCAAAGTTGTTACCAAAGTTGTTACCAAAGGGCTGACAGAGGAAGAAGAGCCAGAACAGGAAACAGAAGTAGCTCAAGACTTAAAGTAATGAATTTATTTATTTACTTACTTACTTACTTATTTATTTATTTATGAGAGTCAATGGGGGAGGGGCAGAGAGAGAGGGAGTCAGAGGATCTGAGGCAGGCTCCACACCCCGTCAGCCTGAGCCGAAGTCGGATGCTGAGCCACCCAGGCGCCCTGAGACTTAGAGTGATGATTTAATTAATTAATCAGACATTGACCGAGCGCCTGCTATGACCCAAATGCACTGCCAAGTTCTGGAGTCGACAGTAAAATGAAACATGGTAGATGCTATGCTGGCATCTGCACAGGATGGAATGGGACCCAAGGGAGGAAAGGCCCAGCTTACAAAATAAGGAAGAAAAGTGAGTGTCACCAGAAGCATCATAGAGGAGATGATGTATGAGCTGCGTCTGGAAAGATGAATCACATTTTCTAGGCAGGCAGAGGAAGGAAGCGTATTCCAGGTAGGGGGACTGCACGAGCAAAGACATGCTTTGTCACGCTGGTTACGGTCCAGGAAATGCAAGTGTTTTACGTGGCTGGTGCAGTGGGGAGTGAGGCTCAGGTGTGGATGGGGAACAGAAGAGGACAGGCTGGAGACGAAGGGCAAGACCAGGTGATGGAGGACCTACACAAACCTTACCTTACAGGAAATGGAGACACTGCTGAAGAGGAATCACATGGTCACATTTAGGTGTAGGCAACAGAGCGCTGGAGGGACTGATTGGGATCCAGGGAGTGGGCGCAAGTCCTCTGCCACTGCAGAGCTCTGGCCAGAGGAAATGAGCACGGGGAGGAAGAGATAGGGCAGATAGATGGGATTATTTATCAGTTGTGAGAGGAAGGCACGGGAGAAGAGCTCAGGGTAACTCCCAGATTTCTGCCTTGTATCCCTGATTAATAGTGCAAATATAGAAGAAAGGGGTGTGGGAGTGGGGGAATAACGCATCACTCTCGGACACGTTGACTTTAGGGTGGCTGGGGAACATGAGGTGGTTGGATGCACAGGTGTAGGGCTCGTGAAAGAGATCTAGATTTGTGTGGACAGTACTAGTTCTCACCCACAACTGGTTCTCCTCTCCTGGCCCAGAGCCTCACCTGTAGTTGGGTGGTGCCATGTGACTAGTTCTGGCCAACATCCCATGAATGAAAGTGATGTATTCTCTTCTAGTGGAAGCATCTACTTGCTTAAGTAAGACCTCCTCTGACCCCTTCTCCTGCAGGGTGATCGTGGAGATTTTGTGGTGAGAAGGTAAGGCTGAAAGCTCTAAAGCTGGATCACTATGTCATCATATGGAGGGCAGTTTCTCTGGAGGGTCGCTTGGACCTGCGGTAGATTCTTTAGGAGCAAAAAAATAAGCTTTTCCATATTGACACTATGGAAATTTTGGGATACGGACTTCAAGCTCTATTACAAAGCTGTAATCATCAAGACAGTATGGTCCTGGCACAAGAACAGACACTCAGGTCAATGGAACAGAATAGAGAACCCAGAAATGCACCCACAAACGTATGGCCAACTAATCTTTGACAAAACAAGAAAGAATATCCAATGGAATAAAGACAGTCTCTTCAGCAAGTGGTGCTGGGAAAACTGCACAGCGACATGCAGAAGAATGAACCTGGTCCACTTTCTTACATCATACACAAAAATAAACTCAAAATGGATGGAAGACCTAAATGTAAGACAGGAAGCCATCAAAATCCTCGAGGAGAAAGCAGGAAAAAACCTCTTCGACCTTGGCCGCAGCAACTTACTCAACACGTCTCCGGAGGCAAGGGCAACAAAAGAAAAATGAACTATTGGGACCTCATCAAAATAAAAAACTTCTGCACAGTGAAGGAAACAATCAGCAAAACTAAAAGGCAATTGACGGAATGGGAGAAGATATTTGCGAATGACATATCAGATAAAGGGTTAGTATCCAAAATCTATAAAGAATTTATCAAACTCAACACCCAAAAACCAAATAATCCAGTGAAGAAATGGGCAAAAGACATGGAGATTTTGGGATAGTTCTTATCTCACATGTGCTATTAGAAGCCAGGGAGGAAAGGAAGGAAGGAAGGAAGGAAGGAAGGAAGGAAGGAAGGAAGGAAGGAAGGAAGGGAAGCAGGAAAACTGTGGCCAACAGTGCCAGATGCTGCTGAGAGGGAGGTGCAGTAACATGAGGGCTGGAAAGAGTGGATTGGATTAGGAAATTAAGAGATCATGATCTCTTCTGTGAATGTAGCTTAGGGTTGGCAGTGGCGGGAAATAAGACTTCAGTGGGTTGCACAGTTGAACAGAAATCCCAGGACATAGAGCAGATTGGATCTTTAAAGAGATCCTCTTGTTAAAGAACACCAATAAGTGCTGGATAAAACATTTTAAACACCATCATTTAAAAATGCATGGCTGAACTAGATGTTGGAAATCCTGAAAGGTAGAAAGGAAGCCCGCTGGGTGAGAGCTGGAGCTGGTGTTTGTTTGGGGAATAGCTGGTAATCTTTGTTGAGCCAGAGCTAGGGTTGAAATGCCATGTGCATAAGATCTGGAAACCAACTCTAAAGCCTGCACAAAGGTGGGAATTTGCATCGGACCCTCTGAAAGGGGACCCACAGTGGGTAAATGAGGAAAAGTCATGCCACAGATGGAAATGGTAGGGATCCTTGTACCAGCTTTCAACAGCAGCATAACAAATGGTCACACAATTAGAGGCTTAAGAGAGTGCACATTTATTATCTCACAGGATCTGTGGGTTACAGGCTTGGGTACAGCTTGACAGGGTTCTCTGCTTCAGCCTCTCACCAGGGTGCAGTTCAAGTATTGGCTGGGGTCTTGGTTTCATCAGAGGCTTGGCTGGGGGGAAGATCCACTTTGAAATTTGTTTCCTTTTGGCTGTAAGACCCAGGGGGCCCCAGCTTGTCACTGGCTCTCTGTTGGAGTCCGCCCTCGGGTCCTAGAAGCTGTCTGCAGTTCTCTGCCCTTGGCCCTGTTCATAGGTAGTTCAAAACACAATCTCCTGCTTCTTTAAGGCCAGCAGGAGAGTCTTACTAGGCTGCTGGGATGGTCTTACACAGCGTAATGTAGCAGCGGGAGTGACTTCTCATCACCTTTGGCCCCATAAAGTAACCCAATCAAGGGAAGGCACCCCACCATCTTCGCTATATTATATTGATTAGATCCAAGGCACAGATTCCATCTGCGCTCAGGGGAAGGGATTTCACCCAGGGTAACACCAGGGGGCGGACACTGTGCCGCAGTGTAGAATCCTGCCTACAACGCTGGCTTATTCCAATCTTGGCTCTGGGCAAGAGGAGGGCAAAGAGAAAAACAAAACAAAACTTCTTTGAGGATCCTCTAACTGCAAACCCAACTTCAGCAAGTTTTGGGCCAGATTTTGCACTCTGCGGTTCTATATCTTCTATCATTCATTTTACAATACTCTTTAATTTCCTTTCTGATTTCTTTGATGCATGGATTATTTAGAAAAGTGTTTCTTAATTTCAAAATATATGTAGATCTCCTTATCTTTTTGTTAACAACTTGTAAGCATAATTTTTCTGTGGTCAGCAAAAATACTGGGCACGATTTCAATCCTTTAAAATCTGTTGAGACATGCATCATGCATATTATATGGTCAAGTCTTACATACTATTTCGTATGTACTTGAGAAAAATTGTACAGCCTGCGGTTATTGGGAGTGGTGTTCTGTACCTCTATTAAGTCTAGTTTGTGTTTGTTCAGACTCTATATCCTAACTGCTTCCTAATTCTTTAGTTACTGATGTAATTATGAATCTCTCTCTCTCCATATATATATATATATATGAATGTATATATATATATACTTTTTTTTTTTGAGAGAGAGAGAGAGCATGCACACGAGTAGAGGGGCAGAGGCAGAGGGAGGGAGAAAATCTCAGTCTTCATGCCCAGCGAGGAGCCTGACACAGGGCTCAGTCTTGCCACTGTGAGGTCATAACTTGAGAGCCTAAATCAAGAGTGGGATGCAAACCATTGAGCCACTAGGGCACCCCCGAATTTGTCTATTTCTAGATAAAAATATTTTAATCTCCAAAGGTTTTATATTTATAATATTCATTTAGGTTTACTCACATATCTAACAGCTATGTTTTTCTTCCTTTTCCCTTGTGTTTCTGGCATGTTCTATGGGATCATTTTCCTTGTCTTAAGAATAGCTTTTAGTCTTTTAATGAAGTGATACTTACTGGTTGCTAACTCATTTTTAGTTCTCTTGAAATCTTTCTCTTTCATTCTTAAAAGAAGATATTTTTGCTGCTATAGAATTCTAGTTAGGTACTTTCCCCCCACACACTGATCATTTCCTTTCACGATCTTCTGGCCATAAGCTCTTTAAATATTCCTTCTGCCTTGTTTTCTCTCATTTTCTTTTGGGACTCCAACCGCATATTTAGACCTTATTGTATCTTCTCTCCTACTCTCCCTTTTGTGTTTTTCATCTTTTTGTCTCTCTTCTTCATTCTGGATGTTCTCTTTTAAGTTATTTCCAGTTCATAATTGTTCCTTTCTAATCTGCTATACAAAATGGCCAATTGAACTAATTTCTGTATATTTTTTCAGTTCTAGAATTTATATGTTTCAAAACTTGTTTAAGAGAGTGTCTCGTTCTCTGTCCACTTTTTTTTTAAGTAGGCGCCACACCCAACGTGGGACTTGAACTCACAACCCTGAGATCAAGAGTCAGATGCTCTACTGAGTGAGCCAGCCAAGCACCCCTCTGTCAACATTTTCGGACTGACTTTTATCTCCTTCACTACAATAAGCATAATTAGCTTATGGCTTGTTTAGTCCTGGCTTACGGTATCTTACCTTCTAATTATCTGATTACCTCTTCCTCTAAAATTGGGTTTGAAAAATCATTTGCAGAAGAAAGAGAAGACTAGGATCATGTTTTCTTCCTCCAAACGAGGTTTCATGGTTTTTTTTGGCCAGAGACCTGGGGGCATCGGCAATCTGGGATCACCTTAATCCGAGTTCAGGGCTGAGTTCACTGAGTGGGTCCACTCACAGCAAGGCATTGTCAAGTGTAAGGACTGGTGTTTTCTGGCTTCACCTGTGCTCTGAGCACAGCTGACTGTGTGCACAGTATGTGGTGATGGTGGGCAGTGGTGATGTTTACTTGCGTTTCATCCTCGATGGGTCCTGGGCTCCGTCTTTCATTCCTCAAGCTACCAGAGGCCGGTGAAGCCACCAGAAGCATAGCGTAGTCTCTTGGCTATCTCCAGATTGGCAAATGCTTCCAGGGCAGAAGTGGTCCCGAGGGCTACACTCACCTCTCTGAATTTCCACCATCTCTCGGTTCTTGGCCTGACGATTTCTCATTATCTTGTGGTGCTTTTGTACCCCTAAGATAGGTTTTATGTTTCGCTCAGATGTTAAAAATTTCTTCAGTCAGACAGTTGGTCTGAATTACCTTGTCTACCACTAGTGGAAGCCAAAGTTTCAAGATTTTGCAGTTTAATTGTATTTGAATCCCAACAACAAAGCTCCAGGAGTCCACATCTTAATTGTACTTCGTGCTTCAACAGCAAACAGAAAATTTAAGCAAGGTACATTTTATAATACTAATAAAGGACAGATAGCATTTAAAATAAGTGTTATAAAAGAGGTATAGGACCCTAATAGAGAACATCAAAAAAAATTTAAGGGAAAACACAAGACCTAATATATAGAAAAACAATCCTTAATTTAATTAGTTCCTTTAGTGTCATTTATCTTGTTCCTCTATCTCCTTCATTTCCTGGAACTGGAATTTATATCTTAAGCCTTGATAGATTCAAGTTAAATATTTTTAGCTAGATTAACATCGCAGGTGACATTGTCTAGTTTATATTTAGTCCCATCAGGAAACATTTCTGGTTATCTCACCATGCGTGTTGCTAAGAATAACCACTGAATTAGGGTGACTGACTTGACTGGAATGGTCTTCAGATTATTATTAGTTATCGTTGATAATAAATTTTCTTATGGTCATTATCACATTTATAACAAAAGTAAAGAATCTAACAACAGTTCCCTTTTCTCACTGACATTGTAATCTATTTCTTTTGCTAACACAAAAATACTTCAAGTTCAACTGGACTTTTTCATATCACGTATTTAAAAAATAATCACCCTACTCTAACTTGCAGACTGCACAGCCAATCACCACGCGGCCAGTTTGCAAGTACTAAACCACATCTACCACATAGAAATTAATGTCTGGTAATTTGAAGGTGGAGATCTGGAGCTGTAGTCTGTGGAGTTTTACCTCCAGGAACCCTGTTCAGCTTATCACCTCCTCTCTTTCCTGGCTGGCTTCACTTTGGGCCGTGACACCACACTCCTGGGGCACAGGTAAATAAATTCCTCCATCCGTGGCCTCTTGCCCAAGAGAAGCAGCATGTGCTCCTATAACTGGCTATGGCTAAGGTCTAGGTTGGCAGAGCACTGTCTTGGCAATGTTTCAGTGTTGCTGAGTGCAGGACGTCACTCATCTGGCTCTCTGGTTCTGGGGACTATGGGGCATGTTTTCAGACTCTGCTCAGATCAGGTGGCCCTGTGAGAAACCCAGATGCTGTTCTCAGCCTGAAATCATTGGCCGAGGCCTCGAACAGCCCGGCTGCTCCATGTATTAAGGAGAGCAGTATCTCCTGGCATATTTGCCATTCGTGGTAACCTGTCTGGGAAGCTCTAAGTTTGTGCCAACACTGCAAACTGGACAGGTTTAGACGTCTGAGGAACAGCAAAGAAAGGGTAGCCAAAGCAGAATGAACAAGGAGTGGTAGATGAGGTCCGAGAGGCTGCTGGGGATCAGATCATACAGTATCTTGTAAATAATGGTGAGGACTAGATTCTACTTAAGTGTGATGGGGCATTACAGTTTTATGCAGGGGAGTGATGGGTTTAGACTTATTTGATAAAGCTCACTTTGGCTACGGAGGCTTGTTAAGAGGTGCAAGTGTGGCAACAGAGAATTGTAGTAGCCCGAAGTGTAGTAGCCGAAGCGGCAGCTTGGATTAAACAGCGGGAGGAGTGGCCAGATCTGAGAGAAGTTTGGGAGTAGCGGTAACAAGACTTGCTGATGGACTGGATAGGGAAAGTGAGTGGAACTTAAGATTGACTCCCAGTTTTTGGCCTGAGCAGCTTGGGTGAATGGTAGTGCCATTATCTGAGGGAAGGGCAGGCTGTGGGCAGAGACTGAGAGATCTATTTTTGACTTCAGTTTGAGATGCCTTTAAGTTGTTCATTGGGCATGTAGACAATATGAGGGAGGGTGAGTAGCGTTCTGGAAATTATTCCATGAAGGTCCATTTCCTCACTGCCTTTCAGTCCTTTACCACCGCTGCGATCTTCTGTCCCCACCATTCAATCAAAACTACTCTAGACAGGGCCACCAGAGACTTCCAAGTGATGAACTCTGATGGGTGTGAAGTCCTCTTAATCTCCCTGAAAAAGTGGCTCTTCTGACACAGAACTCGCCACCGTCCTGATTTTATTCTATTGTCTCCTGGTTTTCCTCCAGTAAGTGGCTATTCTTTCTTTGGCAGAATCCTCCTTATCTACTATTTCTCAAACACCGATGTTCTTTCATGGCTCTACACTGAGCCTTATTCTTCCCTGAATCACAGTTTATCCTGTATTCCAAGTCACAGTGAGAATATCTCCCTTTCACTTCTTTCAAGCAAGAAAGCTGTGACTCACGTTTTTCCCGTCTTCCATATTCTCTACACTCAATCCCACTGTTACCTTTAGTGTTTCTCAATTCCTTTCCGTCCACACTGCCAAGGTCTTAAAAGTCTTCAATGTCTTTTCGCTAGAACGTTCCAGCAGCCGAACTAGCTTTGCCTCTCCAAACTGTCCTCTACTGTTGATAGTGACTTTTCTGAAATGAAAGTTAGCATTCCTCTGCTTAAAACCTTTCACTGGCTTCCCTCTCCTTGGAACAAAATCCAACTTCTAAGCACAGCATTAAGAATTCTAATACAACTCCTTTTCATAGTTAATTCAAGTTCTTCAGTTTTAAGAATGCTGCTCTGTTACATTAGCTTCTCTACAATCATGAATGCTGCTCCTTCCTTCTGGACTTGAATCCCTCACTCTTCTGGCCAACTTCCTCTTTCAAATGCCAGCTCAGCCTTTCTTTTCTGACTTGTCACCTTTCTGCTGTCTCCATGTTTTTTTGTTTTTAATTTTTTAAAAATGTTTGTTTTTGAGACAGAGAGAGACAGAGCATGAATGGGGGAGGGTCAGAGAGAGGGAGACACAGAATCTGAAGCAGGCTCCAGGCTCTGAGCTGTCAGCACAGAGCCCGACACGGGGCTTGAACTTGCAGTGTGAGATCATGACCTGAGCCGAAGTCGGATGCTTAACTGACTGAGCCATCCAGGCGCCCCATGCTGTCTCCATGTTTTATTGGGGGTTCATTGAACTTCCTGGGATTAGAGGAGTTTTTGCTTTCTTTATTCAGGGTAACATTTATTAACAGGATAGTTATTGTGGTGGTTCTTAATGTGTCAAGTGGGTTAGGCTGAACTACTTTCCAGAATTCTCTTCCCTGAATGTTTTGCTTAGAGTGAGGCATTTGATTCTTGAGCAATTTCAGAGGGCAGGTGTGAAGCAGCAACTGTCCAGTGGCTCGTACATGTTGCTGATCTGTGGCTCAGCAGCTGCAGCTGGGCCTTCCCCACCTTTCCCGCATCACCCTTCAGCTTTTCTAACCTTTGGACAAGGTATGTGTGAAAAAGGACCCGGGCTTTTTGAGGAAATCATACCATCAAAGTCAGAGGTAATAAAAATGGACAAGGGTTTCAGTCTGTGCTTGCGATTTCTACTTGTTCCTGTGTCTCCCACTTTACATCCACCTTGCCTTCTTTACTGCCCGCTCTGTGGACTTCAAGCTCCTGCATCAGAAACCAAGGTAAAAAAAGACTTTCAGAGACCAGCTTAACCAGCTCCCACAACAGCAGTCAAATTCCTTACAAACATATATCCTAGTTCTGCTTCTCTGAATGCTGATAGTTATATACAAGAAAAACAATGAGGCTAGTGAGATTATCTAAAATGGTACTTGTCATTATACTCTCAAAGTACCTGTGCTAAAGGCTCTATTGTTCACATATTCTTACTGCCTTTCCAAAGATTTTTTAACTTTTTGATAGGGGATTTTCTCTCTGTATTATCAGTACAGGATGGCGCTTAGCACCAACTAGGTTCTTATAAATCCTTTGCTAAATGAATAATTTGAAACACCTCTGTTGACCCTAGCAAAATCTCTTTAAGTAACAATAAGGGTATCAATCTAATTTATATAGTAAGTGAATATATTATCCATCAATAAATACTGAACTGATATCTATTGTTTCATAAATTAAAATCCTAAGAAGTCAATGAAAATAGCAATTATCCATATGGTACATATTTTCAAATATTTCCTATTATGTAAGCTGTCCTGTGTACAAGGACATCCTTATACAAGTATGGGAGAATTAAAAGCAGACAAACCTATAGAAGGGAAGATTTTTTAAATTTATTTGCTGGATTCTTTAGAATAATTTTATGACACATTGGGTCCATATTTTCTGTAGACATATTACTAAAATAACAAAGTCAATAATGTGACTTGATACACAAGATTTCCTTTAATTATTTTAAGAATACTAAAAAAGCTTTAAATTTCCAATAGCCTGTCAGTTGGCCAGGAATAGCTTACACTAAATTATCAGTTCAATGACATGTTTGATTTTTACCCATATGACAAATGTTGAAGTATTTTAGAATATTACACAACTTGAAAAACCTAGTCTCAACTGTCACTTTAATGCAAGATGGTAGAATTAATTACAAATTTAAACTCTAACTTGGTAATCTTTAGTCAGGCAACAAATTTTATTAAAAGCAAACTGCTTATTCAAAAGTGATCATGGAACAACTCAAAATACAGAGCAAGAAGGATGAAAAACATCTCACTGGCCAACAGGCTGTTTTCATTCTCATGTGAAATTCAAACTTCACTTTTGGGAAAGGTTAAGTGTAACTTCAGTAGACAGCAATACAGAAAGACTATGCCACATCGATGAGTCTCCTTGGTCAACTGCTTCTAGCTGTCTCCACAGAGATAGATGCATTTACAAAACTGGCTGTGCTTGAGCCTTCTTTGCAAGGAGCTTCAGATCTGCAATGCACTTGGCAATTGTCTCCTTTTCCTGTGATAAAGAAAGAGCAATTTGTTTAGACATCTCCAAATCACGGAAGGGTATAAACATTCTAATTCTAAAGGATACCTCCTACAAGATCTTGAGGCTCCTACAGAATCTCAAGATGGATTACTGGCTTGATATGATAGACTAGGAATTCTTTATGTGACATAGGGGAGATACAATTTATTTAAAGCAAATCCCAGAAACTAGTTAAAATCACCTGGCTCACAGCTTTTATGAGTGAAACCTACATAGAAATTGAAGCCAGACATTCCTGTAACCACGTGTCACCGATGTTACACAGCTAACAGTTGCTTGAAAACTACCAACCTAACATTAGTAACACAGAAATGTTAAAAATGAGAATAATTTTGTCTCTTTTCTGTATTTTTTGTTTTCCCTGTTTCTTAAATAAACGTGTTACTTTTACACAAGACAATTTATTGAGAAAAAAATCATTAAATGTTGATACACCCTGTTTTTCTAGTCCTTGAGTGTTATACAGAAAATGACTAGAAATGCCTACATATACTATATATTTGGGAAAGAAGAAATCAAGTAAAAAAAAAAAAAAAAAAGAATATAAACTTTAAAAAGGAAATCAAATTTAGGTAAATAATAAAAACATTTCTTTTCCATTCATGACCAGTGATTTAAGTGGCAAGGAAGAGGAAATGGAGTAGAGATCATGGAATGAGGAAATGGAAGGAACTCAGAAATAGCTTTATTCAGTCTGCTGTACAGAAAAATGAAATCTGTTGGTTGTTTCCCAAATGATGGAACCTGAATACAAGTCTGCCACAAGCCGTGCCAACTACCTCCCGCTGTCTCTGATACTGAGAGATTCTCTGATACCAAGTTCTGAGTGAAGAGGAAAGCCACCAAGGCAGGTGGGCAGCATCCTCCAAGTTACCACTACCCAGAGAAACAAAACAGGGTGACCCCATCGTCTGGAGCCTAAAGACTCCCCACCAGCGGGGCGCCTAGGTGGCTCAGTGGGTTAAGCGTCTAACTTCGGCTCAGGTCATGATCTCACAGTCCGTGAGTTCAAGCCCTGCGTCGGGCTCTGTGCTGACAGTGCAGAGCCTGGAGCCTGTTTCAGATTCTGTGTCTCCCTCTTTCTCTCTCTCTCTCTCTCTCTCTCTCTGACCCTCCCCCACTCATGCTCTGTCTCTCTCTGTCTCAAAAATAAATAAACGTTAAAAAAAAAAAAAAAAAAAAGACTCCCCACCAGCAATTCCTAGCCTAACAGCGCATCAGCAGAGGCTCATCAGAAATGAATACAGCTCCAGAAGTTTCAGAACATCATGTACCTGCTGTGCAGAGATGCTCTGCACCACATGCTTCTCCACCCAGTTTATCATGTGCTCTTGTTCCTTTCGACGCATCATGTTCTGCACAGAGATGTGATAGTCCAGGCGATTCTTTACCTCCTTGTATACTCTATGCAGCCGTTCCCGGTAAGTAAGTTCCAGTGCCATAGCAATGTTATTCTGAGGCAAAATTAAGAATTGATGAAAACTGTTTGCATAAGGATCATTTCCACTCTGTGGATTCTGCCAGTCAGAACACCCCACCACTTTCTTGTACTTTACACAAAATTATTTTATTTAATATGAGTAAGAGACACATGTGATAAAAAAAATTCTAATAGCATATTTACAGTAAAAGTATGTTTGAAAGTATATACAGTAAGTTTCCTCCAGTCCCCCCACAGGCCACCATCTTCCTGTATATCCTGTATTTCCTCCCAGAAACATTCAATAAACAAAATACAGGTAAAGGCAGGCGCACGCACGCGCACACACCCACACATCCATTTTACTAATTATGACACGTAGATCCACCTCAATTTTAAGTTACATTGAATTCTACCATACTGGTGGTTCCATAATGCAGTTTAATTAACTAAGCTCTATTAATAGATTAGACTGCTTCCCGTTTTTTTCTACTACAAATATTGCTGCATCTGCTGCGTATGTCTGCACTTGTGTGTCAGTCTCTATTGTAATAATAACATCTGTTGAATACCTACTATGTTCTAAACACTGTGTGTCAATTCAATGAAGTCTTATCATCACACCATGGGACAGTTACTATTACTATATCCATTTTATGGTAAACAAACTGAGGCAGAAGCTAAGGAACTTTTCCAAGGTTACAGAGCTAATAAACTGTGAAGCCAAGATCTGAATACAAGGAGCCAGGCTCTAAAGCCCATGCTCTTAAACTGATCAACACTGTCAAATTCCATAGAAACTTGTACTACTTCATTCTCCTACTGGCAACACAAACCCTGACCAATGATGTTTAGAAAACCTTTTACCTCATGCTATTCTCATAAGCAGAAAAAATGAACTCTGTCATTATCTAAGGAGAAAATTTACATATTTAGGAACCATTTACATGTACTCACTTATCAATGGTCCATGTCCTATGCCTAGTTTTCTACTGGGATATTGGTCTCCCCTAAGGTAACTACCCTTTTGTGTCACATGGAACACACACAGTCTTCCCAGCTGGTCATTTAACTTTGTTTATGCTAATTTGTACATGTAAAATTTTTATGAGATCAATTGAACAACTTTTCCTCTTATAATTTCTGGAGTTTTGCAGTTTTTCTATTTTTATTCTCTTTCAAGTTTTTATTTAAATTCCAATAAATATGCAGCATATTAGTTTCAGGTGTACAATACAGGGATTCAACACTTCCGCACATTATCCGGTGCTCATCACAAGTGCCCTCCTTAATCCCCATCACCTATTTCACCCAACCCCCTGCCCCCTCCTCTCCAGTAACCACCAGTTTGTTTTCTACAGTTAAGTGTCTATTTCTTGTTGTCTCTCTCTTGCTCTTTTCCCCCTTTGCTCATTTGTTTTGTTTCTTAAATCCCACAAGTGAAATCATACAGGCTGTCTTTCTCTGACTTATTTCACTTAGCATACTACTATCAACTCTATCCACGTCGTTGCAAATGGCAAGATTGCATTCTTTTTTTTATGGCCGAATAGTATTCCATTGTGTATATATACATCTTTTTTATCCATGGATTTTTTTTAAACTGAGGTATAATTTAATTTTTATAAACTGAAGTGTAATTTCAAGTATATAACATAAATTCAGTATTTTGCATTCATTGTGAAATGGTCACCAGAGTAAGTGTAGTTAACATCTGTCACCACACAGAAGATCCTGATTTTGTTATCTTTATTAGAAAGGCTTTGCCAACTCCAAAGGAATTGTATTTTTTTTCACGTTCTCTTTTTCCACTTTTATGGTTTCATTCCTTAGAAAGACCTTTAATTCATTTGAAATTTATTTTAGTAGAAAGCAAAAGGTAGGAAGCCAACCTCATGTCTACACAGGGGCCCAATTCTCTCCCCTCTATGATGAAACTGGCACGTCTAAATTGCCTTAGCGTTTAGACCTTCTCTTCCGTGGCACCACCCTGACCTTCTTTTCATGCAATGCACATACTACGTATAGTTTCTTATAATCTTATAATGGGTTTTCATATTTGGCAGGATAGGTTCTCACTACTTCTCTTTTCCAAAATATTCCTGGGTATTCTGCTTCTATTAATAATTAATTTGTCCAAGCCCCAACATCCCCTACCCTCAGGTTATCAGTATTTTCCTTATAAGAATGTGTTAAATTTAGAGATTAAAGCAGGGAGAGTGTATCTCTTTATAATATTGAGTCTTCCAATCTAAGAACAAGGTTCTTAGAACCTTAAACCACATAAGCATTTTCTATTTTTTGAAGTAAAAAGTTTGTACTTTTATAGCGAGGTGTACTCGATGCATCGCTTCCTAGATGGTTTATCTTCTTCCACTGTATTTTCTAACTGACTGCTATTTGGATACGGAGGGCACTGATTTCGTTTCTTAGTAACGTTGCACCCGAACAGCTGACTGAATTTGATCATTAAAAATTTTTAACATTTATTTATTTATTTTGAGAGAAAGAGCACATGCACAAGCAGGGGAGGGGCAGAGAGGAGAGACAGAATCCCAAGCAGGCTCCACACCATCAGCGCAGAGCCCGATGTAGGAGTCGAACTCACAAACTGTAAGATTGTGACCTGAGTCAAGATCAAAAAGTAGGATGCTTAACTGACTATGCCACCCAGGCGCTCCGAATTTCGTTATTAAAAGAGTTACGTTGATTCTCTTAGGTTTTCTAGGTATATAATTAGGTAAGCTTTAAATTATGGTAACTGCCTCTGCTAAATTACAGATCTTTTATTCCTTTCTCTTCTCTAATACCACCTACTACCTCTAGATTAAGATCAAATCAACAACAGTGACAGGGACATTGTTATCTTTTAGTCTGTAGTGTGAATCCTTACAGATCTGCCTGTTACACAGAGACATTAATCTCAAGTAGGCCCTTAATACCTCTAAGTACATTTCTTTAGTCCATTCATCTTCCTGGCCTTCTTTCTCCTAATCTCTGGTACCTCCTTAACTACCTTCACTCTCAGCAAATGACCTTCATCCTGCTTCACTGAGAAAAGGGGAGCAGTAAGAGAACTTCCACAAACTTCTACCACCACATAACCTAGTACACCTGAATCCATACTCGTGTACTTGCCTTCCTTTCTGTAACTGCGGCCGAACCGTGGATGCAGCCCATCCCCCTGCACGCTATGTCCCAAGCCCTCTGGCCTACTAAAGGACATCACTCCAGCAAACCTCTCCCCCCTTTTCTTGCATCAGTTTTTCTCTCTCTCCTAAATTCTATCAGACACTAACATGTAATCATACTTTCCATCTTTTAAAAATCTCGATTCCTACATCCTCCCCTCCTAGCTGCTAATTTCTCTGCTCACTATTACAGTAAAACTCCTTGACATTTTTGACAGTTGTCCTTACTGACTCCACTTTCTTCTTTCCACTTTTTCTTCAACCTACTCCAATCACTTTACTAAAATAGCCCTTACCAAGGTTACCAAGAACCTCCATGTTGCTAAATGTACAGCAAATTCTTAGGCCCTTTATTTCCTCACCATAACTAGAATGACTACAGATTGACACTGTCCTTGTTTTCACCTGTTTTTTGTTTTTTTCTTTTCATCACGTTCTAGTCTTGTAATTTTAAGTACCATCTGTCAGCTCATGACCTCCCCAATCTCCAGCCTAGAATCCTCCCCATAAATTCCAGACTCCTACATCCAATGGTCTGTACCTAACAACTGTACTTGGCTAACTTGTAGGCATTTCAAACCAGTGTTACAAGACTGAAGGCTATTTGCCAACAAAGCAATCAGAGTGACACTTCAACAAAAGTGGGATTGTATTACTCCTCAACTTAAAAGCTTCAATGACTTTCTCATTCAGAGGACAAAGTCCATAGAGAAGCCTACAAAACTTTACCTGATCCAGCCCCTGACCACTATCTACTTTGCTACATTTTCTCCTCCTCACTCATTTCTCTTCAGCTACACTGGCGTCCTCACTCTTCCTGGACTACACCAAACAAGTTTCCAGGTGTAGGCCCTTGTGATTTTTCTTCCCTCTGCTGCAACGCTATTTTCCCAGAAGTCCACATAGCTTCTTCAGTCTCTGTTCTTCAGGTCTCTGTTCAAGTATCACTTCTTCAGGTCACTGTTCAAGTATCACATTAGAGATCTTTCTAGACTGCCTGATAAAAATAACTCCCCCCTTGTAAATCTCTTTTCCTCTAATTAGTTCCTTTTAACTCTATTCCTTTCCTACCTAGTTAATTGTTCTACATCTCACTTATTACCAGTTGGCATTCCCATCTGCTCAATTACTGTTTTTCTATCATTCTCTCAACCCCTGGCTAGAAAGCAGACTCCATGAAGGCAGACTTTCTTTTATTCCCAACACTTGCCTTGACGATCAGGAGCTATTAAGTATTTCATAAACAGAAATGTAGTGACTACCTATTTGAGTCTTATGAAAAAGCTGTATCTTCAAAAGTCAGATTTTATTTCATTCTCTGGTTGAAATCCAAATTATGTATAGAAAGGTTTTAAAGTTTTCTGAGGTTTTTAAACATTTACGTGCTTGAGAATCCTTATGAATCAGTTTTTAAAAACATAACTTCTGCTTCCAGTCTTTGACTGGGTCCAAAAACCTGCACCAGAGACGACTGATACATGTGGAGACCACACTAAGAAATACTGGCCTACATCCTTAATATTTTAGATACCTGTATCTCATTTTTCATTTCATACATGCTTCTGTAATATAAAATATCAATATAAGGCCATGTCACTGTAAATATCAGGCATAAAGCACTGGGCTCAGAGGAGATAACAATATGATTGTTAAAACAAAAATACTTGAATGTGTTCCAAAAATGTTCTAGAAACTAAGCAGTTTAGCATCTAATGATGCCTTGACCGTAGTAAAAAAGTTCCACTGTTTTCTGAATTTGCTTTGTAAACTGGAATGTAAGGTATCAGATTTCCTCACAGCAAGCATATATGAAACACAGAGCATGTATTTTCCCTATGGCCTTAGGGAATGAATACCATTTTTTAGCCAGCTATAATTTAATAACTACTTTCCTTCTGTGTGGATCCAAAATATGTTCTTTTATAACTTTTAATTTTAGAGTAGTAATGCTAATTATTTACCCATTTGACAGATATTGAATATCTAAATAGCTGTAATTGCCAACCCCCACCCAAATCTCTTTTCTTAATAAAATATGTTCAACATATTCAACCATTCCTCATAAGAGATTCTAATTTTTGTTTTAAATGCACACAAACGAGTAACTATTCTCCTTAGGAGGTTCTGAAACCTACCCTCTGGACATCAAAAAGGTAATGGCGCTTTTGAACCAGTGCTTGCTGGGACTTCTCCATATCAATTGCATCCTGGATCTGCTTGATGGAAGCCTGTTTCACCTCTTCTAGTTGGGCAATTTTTTGCTGCAATTATAATTTTACAACAAAGATCAACGAAAGCATAAAGGATAACAAGAGTAACTTCATTTCATGCTTCTTCAAAGTTATATTCTTCATTTGTGAAAACACCCACAAAGAGACATACAGACACAGGAAAAAATGCACAAATCCTTAAAAATAATTGCCCACAATAGTTACACAACATCCTGTTGAATGAACAAAACTGGGAAAACTGGAGAAAGTTTGGTAGATTTAAAAAAATTTATCTCAAATTAGTAACTAGCATTAACACAATTTTCCTCATTATAATTAAATTCACTTCTTGTTAATTAACATTAACATCAGAAACATCACTTGATGGCACTGATGCTTTCAATTTTTTTTAATGTTTATTTATTTTTGAGAGAGAGAAAGAGAGAGCAAGCACAGAGCCTGACGCAGGGTTTGAAGTCATGAACTGTGAGAACATGACCTGAGCCAAAGTTGGATGCTTAACCGACTGAGCCACCCAGGCGCCCAGCACTGATGCTTTCAGCACAATCTAAATTGAGAAATAAGGTTTATGATTCTTACCTCATTGAGTTTATCAGCAAATTCTCCAACAGAGGCACCATATTTTTTAATTATATAGATAAGCAATCCTATTGTTGATATGGCAGTAAAGGTCTCTGCCGTGATCACATATATTTCTTTGGACAGAAAATATAAGATAAGCCCAGTTCCAAGCACATAGGGTCCTAAAAGAAAGAAAAGTTATTTTATGATGGATATACTGTATCTGAAAGGGAAGACAAAAACCTCTGCATTTTATTAGTTGAAGGTATTATATAATGATTTAAGATAACTGGATTTAAAGATGACCCTGCCCTGAGGAGCCATATGGTAGAGTTGAAAGAATAAGGATGTGGACTCCAGGAAATCTGACTCTATAACACGTAAGAAATATTAATAATCTCTGAATTTAGTTTCCTCATCTTTAAAATGGGAATGGTACCTTCTTCACAGGGTGGATGAAACTGAGAAATGTATGTAAAGTGCCTAGCACAACTGCTTAACAAACCTAAACGTCAGGTTACTTCCAGAAGTAATTTGTGCAGCAAAATATACTATTTCTTTATATTGAATAGGAAACAGACACTGGAAATAAGCAAAAAGAACCCAATATAAAAGCTGTATGTATGTAAAAGAATGAATTAAATAAATCGCAGGATTCTCAATTCTTACAGCACCTAACTGCAATGCTACAAACATAGCTATCTTTTTCTTTAACCAGGACATGAGTTCTGAAAGGACACAAAAGCATGATGTAGGTCTCTTTAGGATCTTCTGCTATGCCTCAAAACATGCGAGACAAGGACAAAGCAGGCTTTAGGGCAGCATTTTACAGTTTTTCTGAGCAACACTAGTACCAAAGAATGTTAGGATGTATTATGAAAATAAAAGGGTTATAGTCTAAAATGTATTTTATCCATTTTCCTGAAAAAACTTTCAACAGTTCCTTTTCTAAAAAAAATTTGCCTCCAATATATAAATTTTATTTAAGTTTATTTGAGAGACAGTGTGCATGCATGCCCACGTGGGACAGAAAAAGAGGGAGACAGAATCCCAAGCAGGTTCTTCACTGTCAGCAGGGAGCTCCTAGAAACAGTGAGATCATAACCTCAGCAGAAATCAAGAGTTAGACGCTTAACTGACTGAAGCACTCAGATGCCACTCCAGTATACAAACTTTAAATCTGACTGTGAATCAGAAATTTTATTTTATGTTTTTCTTATTTTTGAGAGCGCACAAGTGGGGGAGGGGCAGAGAGAAGGGGACAGAGGATCTTAAGCGGGCTCTGCGCTGACAGCAGTGAGCCCAATGTTCAGCTTGAACTCATGAACTATGAGATTATGAAATGAGCTGAAGCTGGATGCTCAACCAACTGAGCTACCCAGGTGCCCTGAGTGCAAATCAAAAATTTGAAGTATGAATTTGCAAAAAAGCCTATTCCTATGTAATGTTTTTTATCACCTATGGGGATCTGAGGACCCTAATGTTTCTTGCAAATTCAGGTACAGAAATGCTATTTTAGGCCACTCCCTGGAGGGTTAAAACAAAACAAACAAAAAAACCCAAAAAACTTTGGTTTCCTATGTTCCACAGTCACACCAGTAGTTGTAGCAAGAAAGGCACTGCAGTAAAAGTAAAAAAGTAAAAGTAAACACTGAATTGGAGACCCTGGGTGTAAGTCCAACTCAGTCACTAAAGACAGAATAAATGTCAGCAAATTCTTTATTTGCTAGTTCTTCTGTGAAATAAAAAGTTCTTACAGGACTGTTGTTAAGGATTAAATAACGTAAGTGAAAGAATACTGCATTATAAAAATGTAAGATCTCAGAATAGTTTATGCCTTTTTAAAAGGGAAAAACCTAATATGGCCCAATTTCTGTTTTAATTCTTATATATACAATTTAATAATCTCTATGATCTTACCTAGCTTTATTTCAATCCATAGTTCTTCCACTAACTGACAATACCTTATACAACTACTCATTTCTTTACTGTCTGTCCTGTAACAGAACACGTGTTCCATGATGGCAGGCACCTTAGTTTGCCCCTGTATGCCTAGAAGAATGCCCTGCATAGGGCAGCCATTTAATAAATGTGGTGTATCAACAAATGGCACAACGCTATAAAATCAAGTTAAAATCCCTAACACATTTACTCCAAAGACAAGTTAGAGCAACCAAATCAAAAGTGTTACATTGAATCACTTCCACAATTTACTTTTGACTTCATTTCTGGGGTATATATGGAAGAGGTAAGAGGCCACTAAAATCCTAGGTACACATAAACCATACCAAGTAAACATACTATCGAACACTGGGCAAATGCTCACCTGTTACGCCAGTTTTGGGATAAAGGAACTGGAAGAACTCCTCGGGGATCAGCCCAAAACGAACTTTTCCTCCATATTCAGGAAGAGGTGGTACAGGGGCAAGGCTTGGCTGCCCTGTGTGAAAGATCCTTGTTGCCTGCAATACCCTTCGGGTAGCAATTATACAAATTTAAAGCCTATTCTTTAAAAAGAACACAATGTACACACAATTAGTAGAAACAATGAATGGGGATGAGGACAGAGGCGGTTTCCCACTGTCATAATGGAAAGGGAACAGACCAGGAACAGGAAAGGGAGGGTTCAATAATTAGCTGTGTGACAAAGGTGAATGACTAAAAGATTTGTTTTGTTTTTTAAAATGTTTGTTTATTTTTGAGAGAGAGAGCATGCAAGTGGGGTAGGGGCAGAGAGAGAGAGAGACCGAGGCTCTGAAGTGGGCTCTGCGCTGACAGCAGTGAGCCTGACATATGGCTCCAACTGATGAACCACGAGATCATGACCCGAGCCAAAGTTAAGATGCTTAACTGACTGAGGCACCCAGGTACCCTGACTGGAAGTTTTATGTAACTATCCACCCAAACCAGAAGCCCTTCTGTAGGTCTTAAAGGTCATCTGTCTAGCACTTTGTATGTCTATTACTGGAACTGAAAACATAACATAGACCCTGCAGCCAGATTATCTGGGTTTAAATCCTAGACGTGCCACTAGACTTTGAGCAAGATTAAGCTTCTGTAATCAGATTTCTCTCCGTAAAGTGGGAATAAAGAACATGCTTTTATAGGGTTGCTGTGAGGATTTTATGTAAAGTCTTAGAATGGTGCTAAGCATACGGTAAAGTTCTATGTAAGCGATTAGCTATTACAGTACAGGTCCACTGTGTTGAGAGCACCTTGATGGCAAGGACTTTGGCCCTTCTGAATATGCTCTGTGATGGTGTGCTAACTAATCATGGTGTGAAACAGGCCTTTTCAGTGTCGGACAGATTATGTTGGTCTTTAAGCTGAACTGCTGTGTACAAACTCGAGACCTCTATCCATTAGTTCTAATGTTATTTTTCTATG
This sequence comes from Acinonyx jubatus, assembly GCF_027475565.1. Lineage (NCBI taxonomy): Eukaryota > Metazoa > Chordata > Mammalia > Carnivora > Felidae > Acinonyx > Acinonyx jubatus. The sequence continues at coordinate 93,596,246 of NC_069381.1, read as the reverse complement.
TAACACACATAACGCTCGTGCATCTGGGTTAAACATCTTCAGTTCTCTCACAATCCTAACTGTCCCCCACAAGGAGCTGTCTGGTTTAATTTACTAAAAGGAGGTATACAGAACTGAACATAATACTCTAAATACAGCTTGATCAATTCTTCGTTCTCCAAATATACATGGAAGACCTGCAAATGCCATTACTGGGCTTAAATCACTGTACTATTACCATGGGTTTGTAAACTATGCTCATATTCCAACAGCTCAAGGTTGCATTTTTAGAAGTTACAGTATATTGGTATCTCATTAAAATTCTGATGAAATAAAATCCTCTAGTCTTTTTATATATGCTGTCAGCTCCGTCTCCTTCAAATCCGCAACATGTTTTTGTCCCCCACCCCCCTGCTCTGCCTCTATCCCTTTGCAATGTAGGCGTTTATACTATTTCATTGATGCTGGTTTGCTGCTTGTCTTTTGAATATTTCTCCTCTCAATGTCTTGGCTAGCCCACCAACTTTTGAAATCTGAGAATCATGCTCAAGATTCTTTCATTTAAATGAGGTTTCTCAACCTCACCACTACTGACTTTCTGGACTATTGTCAATTTTTTTGTTGCTGTGGAAGGCTGTTCTGTGCACTGTAGAGTGATTAGCAGTACCCCCAAGGCCTTTATACACAAGATGCCAATTAGCATCCCCTCTCCCACCCAGTGGTGACAACCAAAAATGTCTTCAGACATTGCCAAAATGTCCCCTGGAGAGCAATACTACTCCAGGACGAGAACCAGATTTAAATCAGTGGTTTAAATCTTGAACTATAGAAGTTGCTTCAACAAGTTCTTGAACTATTTAAACTTGCTTGTTTAAACTATAAAACTTGCTTCAGACCAACTCAAATTCTCTCCCCAACTGCCTTAGTTCAACCCCTCATTATCTCTGGCCTAAACCAGTTAACAATCCCAAACCTGGTCTCCCTGCTTCTCGACAAATATACCTCTTAAACTTAGCTCCTCCCCGCTACTGCCAATGTTTTTAAAATGCAAATTTGACTTTAAAACTCTTCAATAGGCTCTCCTGCCTACAGAAAACAAACTCCTTAATATAGCATACACGATTCAGCACCTGTCAGATTTTATATCATCTTCCTTCATTCTCCTACCCTCTAGCCATATGGAACTACTCAGAGCTCTCAAAAACAAACAAAAAAACCAAAAACATGCCTCATGCTGCTCCTTCTGCCTGGTATGTCTTTCACTAAACGGCTGCCAAGCCCAAGCAGCCTTCACAACATTTCAAGCATATCCTTTATAAAGGCCTCCCCAATCTCACATTCAGTCATCCTTATGTCAGGTGTTGGCAGTACAGCAATGAGCAGACAAGGTCCCAGCCTTCACATTCTAGTGGGGTTGTGGAACGTATGAGTGTGTAGGTCCACATACAATTTCAGGCACTGAAAGTCTATGAAGAAAAATGGGGTGGGGTAAGGTAAGGAGCTAAGGAGCAATGCAGTGCAAAAGGCTTTTTTGGTAGGAGGTCAGACGACACTTGAGTCAATGACCTGGGGAAAAGAGAGAACAAGTACAAAGACCCGAGGCAACAGTAAGCTTGGCAATTTTCAAAGGAACAGCGAGAAGGCCAGCATGGCTGGAGAGTGTGCTAAAAAGAGAATATAAAGAGATAAATCGAGAGGGAGGATGAGATCAATTCATGTTGGATCTTCTGCGTTATGGTAACTCTGAATTTTATTTCAGTGGGATGGGGAGCTCTGGAGGGTTTTGTTGGGACTGGGGGGAGGGGTGGGGGTCATGTAATCCTTAAGGCTACTGTGAGAACAGGTTGTAACAGGACAAGAACGGAGATGCAACAAGACTAGTTAAGAGACTACTGAAATAGACCAGGTGAAAGTTGACAGTCGTTCATACTTCAGTAGCAGTGGTAGTGAAAAAAACAAGAGTCCAGATAAAATCTGGAGGAAGGGCCTTGTTGAATGAATTAAATATGGAATGTGGAAGGAGAAATCAAGGATGTTCCCTATATCTTATATACAGTTATTTTATTTATGACTTCTTTTACAATTACTTGTTAACTTGTCCATATGGAATCTTTTTTTTTTCTGATAAGCTAGAAGCAATTATAGCCTCACTTTATTGCACACGCAAAAATGACAGATGGATTAAAGCCATTTTTTCAAGGCACAAATAGCTATCAAATCTGGCAAGATTTAGGACTAAGTCGGGAAGCAAAAAGAAATTCCAAAGAAAACTGACATGTTTTATGAAACATGAGTGACAGACGGTAACACTAATCACATACTATGTATCAAGCACTGTTCTTAGAGTTTCACAGGAACCAAGTCTCTTAGTTCTCATAACCCACAATGTACTATTATCTCCATTTTGCAGATGAGGAAACTGCAGTCACACAGCATTACAAGTGGAGGAACCAGGTGTATCATGTTCTAGCTTTAGAGTCTTTGCTCTAAACCATTACTCTCTACCACTGCCTTCTCTAGAAGACTGAGCTCCACAAAACCAAGTTAGTTAGCCTTCCTCATTTTTCTATCTTTGGTTATGTAGGTAGGAAGACATTTACTGAACGAATGATTTCTCTGACTCTTAAGATTTGGTAGTAAAAGTTGGAATCTGGGAGAGACTGAAAACAACATTCTTCTTTTATTTAACAGAACTCGTTTTTGGGTATGCAATCTATCAACTCCGATTCCGGCTGTGGACTGTGACAGCTACCTCTAGCTGAAGGTCAGAAGGGAAAGGGGCGGGGCTTAGAAGACACCAAACACCAGTTTCCAGCTTAGTTAGAACACATCGCTTAGCCTATTAATCTTTGCCGTTAGATGACACAATGTTCCAGGCGGTTAGAACAACACAAATGTTTGAATGAGGCTTTAAGCTTTTCAAAATTACCTAAAGAGGGTAACTTCAGGCCTAAAGCTAAAAGGGGGTTACAGAGAAATGAAACGAGGTGATAAAACAAGGACGAAAGGCAGTATTACACTTCTCCTACTTACCCTGGACCGAGGAAGGCTGCGTTCTTCAGACGGGGGGCTACACAGAAACAAGGCGCAGGTCAGCAAGGTCAAGGTGAAATCTCGTCTGCCCCTCCCTCGGTCCCCGCGAGGCCTGCCCACTAAGACCATGGACTCCTCTTTCCTGTCCCCCGGGACTCCCACGCTCCCCTTACGAGAGACGTAATTCATTTCTCATTCAGGCCCAAGTCTTGCGCCTTTCTACACCCCATTTCCTCCCACCCCTCCCATGGAATCCTAGACGCATTCCTTTGCAATCATCCTGATAGCCCGGACTAGGGTCTAGACGGCTCACCCGCTGCAGCGGCCGCAGAAAGCACCACCCGGGACAGCATAGTCAGCGAGGGTCCACGCAGCACTCTCCGCGTCCTAGTGACCCGGGCAAGAGACACTGTCAGGGGCGGGAGCAAGATGGTCGCTCACAAGTCTCGCGAGAACACAACGTTGCGTCCTCTGACCATTAACTGGCCTCGGATTTTTTTCTCGCGATACGAGGCACGGAACGCGGAGACCCTTTTGCCAGAGCTCAGCCGGCTGCGGAAGGGACCCGTACAAGCAATTCTCGCGAGATGTAGAGTGACCGTAGCTTGTGGAGAGGGGCGGAGGCCCAGAGGGGCACCACGTGGGGACTGCCAGAGCTGTCTCGGGCGGGCGGGCGTTCAGTTTGGGTCTAGGCTGGAGTTGGAACCGTGGAGATGCGAAAGGAAACGCCGCCCCCACTAGTGCCCTCGGCGGCCCGCGAGTGGAACCTTCCCCCTAATGCGCCCGCTTGTATGGAACGACAGTTGGAGGCTGCGCGGTATCGTTCTGGTGAGCCAAGATCCCGGGCCTGGGAGCTCCCTCATCCTGCCCGGGATGCCCTTTCCCAGGACTGGCCTTTCCAGCGCTCCTTCCCGCCCCGCATGCCTTCCTGACCCCCACCTCGCGTCGCCTAGTTCAGTCCCCAATCTTAACCCCGCGTTCCTGAGCTCAGACCCAGACCCGGCCCGCGTGCTGTTCAATGTGGTCACCATGGAGACGAGCCCTTCCACTAGTCCCGTGCTGACAGCTTGTACTTCCCTTAGATGGGGCGCTCCTGCTCGGGGCCTCCAGCCTGAGTGGCCGCTGCTGGGCTGGCTCCCTCTGGTTGTTCAAGGACCCTTGTGCCGCCCCCAACGAAGGCTTCTGTTCCGCTGGAGTACAGACGGAGGCCGGAGTGGCTGACCTCACTTGGGTTGGGGACAGAGGTATCCTAGTGGCTTCCGATTCAGGTGAGTCACTTTCTCCTCGACCCCACAGGTGAAATAGATGATGGGATACTGGTCGGGCTGGACTCAATCTTTAATGTTCCATAATCAGTGCTTAGGGGGGCTTGAGGAGAGCTCAAGCTTAGGGGGGCCAAAGGAGAGCTTGGGGGGCTTGAGGAGAGCTCAGTGCTTAGGGGGGCTTGAGGAGAGCTCAGTGCTTAGGGGGGCCAAAGGAGAGCTCTTGTGTAGTGGGAAAATACCTTTCGGAGACTATAAATTGCATGGGGGGAATTTCTAACAAAATTAAGGAATGGATAAGAACCATTTTATGTTTCCAGTAACCTTCCCAGTATCTCTCCTCAAACCCAGACAATCTTGATCTTAAAGATGATGCTTAAGTCAGTTTGTGTTGTCTCTTTCCATTTCTTCCCATTTTCTTCTTTTTAAATGTCTTTATTTTGCTTCCTTTGTTTTGAAAGTCAGGTTCAGCAATGGAGTCTTTGACATTAAAAAAAAAATCAGTATTTGGGTGTTGGAAGGCATGCATAGAAGTGGGGCATTGAAAACTGAGCCTCTCTGACAGTTGAGCATGAGCACTACATATTCAAGACAACTTTTGGGGTGTTTTCTGTACTTAATCTGTCCCTGTGCAAGACATTCAGTTATTCAGCATATTTTTAAAGATGCTGTGAGACATTTATGCAAGTTGTTCAACAAATACTAATGTTCAAGCAATTGGGAAGATTTAACCACACTGGGCTCTGTGCTACACAGATTGTGGAGACTTTAGCCTTGTCTCCTGGGACTTATTTTCCAGTGTTTTCTCACTGGAAGCCAGATAATGAATTTTGCCAGTCATTCCACCTTTCCTTGTCTTTCTAGAAGTTTTCCCCACCTCGTTTTCTGGATTGTTAACTAAGAAAACAGTAATGCCAGCATAAAGCCAGATGGCTTGGAAATTAGCTAAATTCTCTGATGATAATGGATTTTGCTTTTATAGCAATAGCTTACTTTGTTAGTTTAGTGACAATGGATTCACTTGAACCTTAGACGTGAGTTACTGTCTTGGTGTTGTCCATGCTCATTTCCCTCAACCTTCACCCCACTCCCAACAGGTGCTGTTGAATTGTGGGAGCTGGATGAGAATGAGACACTCATTGTCAGCAAGTTCTGCAAGTATGAGCATGATGACATCGTGTCTACAGTCAGTGTCCTCAGCTCTGGCACACAAGCTGTCAGCGGTAGCAAAGACTTCTGGTGGGTCCTTGTGTTTATCGCTCCTGTATTTTAGACCTCTGCTGGGTTCCTTTACTATCTTATTAGTCTCATCGAGTAATGTTTTGGGCTTATTGTAAGAACCCCGTGATTAATTATGATTAAAATTTTCTTAGAGATATTGCAATCTATTGTGAATAGATCTTAGTAGCAGCCCAGTAAGCAATGACATAGGACATGTCAAAGGAAGTTCTTGTTTGGACACGTGTTTTTATGTAGATAGTATAGGTCAAAATTAAGACTCTGTTTCCTTTTGCTTCTTAGTATCAAGGTTTGGGACCTTGCCCAGCAGATGGTACTGAATTCATACCGGGGTGAGTATACATTCTTTTCAGTCTGGCCTTAGCTGTTTTGTTGTTATTCTCCCCTTGGGCTCATTGACTTTGGATGTTAGGGGCAGCAGTTCCTTGCCCTCTGTCTGATGGTTTTCTTCCAAAATTATAGTCAGGCCCCAGTATCTGTCCCTAGCCTTTTCTGAATTTCCCTGTTTCTGGTAACGGCCCCACCATCTTCTTGGCCACAGGGGACTCCACCTCTCAGTCCTGTTCCCCCCTCCTGCTTCCTCACTATTAGTGGGTCCCCAAGTTCTTTGGAACCTTTTTCCCCTTGGTCAGGGATCTTCCTTTCCATTTCTTTCTTTCTTTCTTTCTTTCTTTTTTTTTTTTTTTTATTTTTGAGAGACAGTGTGAGTGGAGAATGGGGAGAGAGAGAGGGAGACATAGAATCTGAAGCAGGCTCCAGGCTCTGAGCTGTCAGCAGAGCCCAATGTGGGGCTCAAATCCACAGACCTGGGATCATGACCTGAGCTGAAGTCGATGCTTAACCGACTGAGCCACCCAGGCGCCCTCTTGCTTTCCATTTCTGATGCGTTTTGTTTTCAGGCTTTACCTCGCATAGATGGTGGTACTCACCTCATCTCTCCACCTGTAGTCCCTCATCTTTTGTGGTTTCTGTGACTTGTGGATCAACATCCCCTTTTCTTGTCCTGGCATTCAAGCCCTTCTGTCACTCTCCCTTCAAACATACTGCTCTAATTAAACCCAAGCATAGTAGATCCTTGGCCTTCTCCAAGTATAAACCTGAGACGTGGGAATCTTGAGCTTTTGAGTATTCACTTCCACAAAAGTTTTGTTTTTCTGGTGAGAACTATCACTTCGTATTGTTACTTTTTCTGCTTACTTTCATTAATAGCAGTACCAGTTGACTTTCTTCTGAGAGCCATTCTTCATGAAGATGACATCTTCGCGAAGATAATGCGTAGAGCATTAATGTGTGTGTGGCTAAGAGATGTTCATTCAATAGCTAAGGGCCTTTCCCTGCCAATTCTAACTTTGTGCCAAAGCAAAATCAAACTCATACACATCCTGGACCTTCAGGGTCCAAGACCCATAAACAGTCAAACAATGTTAAAATGCTGGTGCCGGAGTCTGTTACGTGTGCCTTTTGTTTCTTAGGCCCACGAGGGGTTTTCCTGGTCTGTGCTAACTCTTTCAGTACTTCCTCTGTTCAGCTTTTTTCATTAGTTCTTTGTATTTTTGTCTGAATTGCAAATCCCCTGAGGGCAGAGGCACTACGTAGTATCTTTTTTTTTTTTTTTTAATATAATTTATTGTCAGTTTAGCTAACATAAAGTGTATGTAGTGTGCTTGGTTTTGGGGGTAGATTCCCGTGATTCATTGCTTACGTACGGCACCCAGTGCTCATCCCATCAAGTGCCCTCCTCAGTGCCCATCACCCATTTTCCACAGTGTGGAAGTTCCTCAAAAAGTTAAAATAGAACTACCCTACGTCTTCTTTATCTTTTATACTTTCCCATGGTGCTTGTGTCTGAGCTTTGCTTTCACTTGAACAATCCTTTGTCATTGTGTTGGCTTTCTATGGAATCTAGGGCAGGGAAAGAACTATGGAAGGTGGTTTGATTACATTCTCCTGTCTTGGGGCAGAGCCATATTCAGACCACTTCAGGTAATCTGGTCAGATGCCATTATAGTAGGTGGTTTCCACAGCATGTAATTAACACATAGCAGCGATCTTCAGAATTTTTAGCATGTCGGCCTGAAAATTTTTCAAAAAATTACCCTCTCACACATTTTGATATTGGCAACTAATTTAAGTTTAAACAGTTGCAAAGGAAGTAATTTCTGGTCATTTATTGTGTACTGGTTTCAAGGATATGTTTGTCAAAATTTTGGACTTGGAGATTAAGCCTCTTCAATATGCAAAATATCTACCAAATAAGCTAACTGGCTAAAAACCAATCAGCACTGTTATGCCAGCTGGCCAAGTTAGACTTCACTTCCTGTCAGAAAAAGTCCGACTTCGTTTTTAGGTTCAGTTAGACTTGTCAGATGTGTCCTTACCACAAGCGTTTGCCATATTTTTCAAAATTGTCATTGTTAGGCAGAAACAGAGATAAGTCCCAGAGCCACCCTGGTGCTCGTGTGTTGTGGTTTGTGGTCCGGTGAAACGGGGCCAGCCCCTCCACTGGATTTTACCCAGGTGCTCTTTCATTTACTCTCTGGTTCTTAGGGAAAAGCCCCTTTTGGGATTTTGTACCCCTGTGGGTTTTGTACCCCTAGGCATCGTGCCATGGTGAGGTGTGGGACGGCCGAGAGGTACTTGTGCCTTCTACGCCTGGGAAAACGGGAATGTGAGAGCGGAGGGAGGCAAGGGGCACAGGCAGAGTGCGGCAGCTTCTCGGTTCGATTTCAGGAAAGAGAACATCGGAAAAGTTTACTTCCCTAAAAGTAGCAGCGTCTAGAAGTCCCTTGAAAGGCTCTGTGTTACCTGGAGGTGTGTGTGTGCTACACAGCAGAATACAGTTGCTGTTCTGGAGTGTACATTCCTTCATGCTTCTTGCTCAGCCCCTAATTCCTCTTTCTTGTCTTTGCTAATTCATTTTTCTCCCCCAAGCCTTTTTAGGTTCTGTAACTCCACCAACATTTTCTCCGGGGTTTTGTCTAATCCAAAATCTCTCACAGAACGGGTTAAGTCGCATCCTGAGACCAGGCCCGTTTCTCACACCTCCCTCGGTAGTATCTGGGCTGCTCGGTAGTAATGCGTCCAGCTTCTGCTCTGTCCTACTTCGCTTTCTCTCTCCTTCACAGCTCACTCCGGGCAGGTCACCTGTGTCGCCGCCTCTCCCCACAAGGATTCCGTGTTCCTTTCATGCAGTGAGGTGAGATACAGCCTCTCCTTCCCTCCCCACTTCCTAACCACACTCAAACCTCTGGCCACAAGTCTAGAGTGGACACCTGGCCGGCAGCTGCTTTGGGGATTGTGAAGCCTTTTTTCCATCCCTCCTCCTTCTAGGACAACAGAATTTTACTCTGGGATACCCGCTGTCCCAAGCCAGCATCACAGATGGGTGAGTCTGAGAGCCAGTGGTGGGAGGGTATACTAGCAACCCACCTGGCAGAGGCTTCCTTGGCAAGAGACAAAGGCACAGTCACCAGATCCTCAGTCATTGTGACATAGGGGACGTAATCACTCTCTTTCCCTCTGAGGTTCTATTGATTCCATTTTGTGCAGTGGGGCCAAAAGGAAGGGTAGGCTTGTGGGTGGCCGATTCTGTTCCTGGGACGGGTGGACAGAGGGGCCAGAATTATTCTCTTCATGCTTTATGCCTGAAACTTGCCTGTGACTCGGGTCCGTCCAGAAAGGGCAGGAGGCTGAGGGATCAATGAGGTTTTGAGGGTCAAGGGCAAGGACACAACTGTCTTCACAGGGTTTGGGAAGGCGAATAAAGGTGCTTCTGGGACTTAGAGTGACTTCGTTTGAGAAGCTTCTTCACAGAGCTAGGCTCTGAGTCTTATTTCAGAGCCCTCTTCTCTCTGCAGGCTGCACTGCCTCTGGCTACCTACCTACCTCCTTGGCTTGGCATCCTCAGCAGAGTGAAATCTTTGTCTTTGGTAAGCCTGTCACACCACATTTTTACGCCAGGAAGGGGGAGGACGAGGGCACGCTGACCCTGTAACGCACAAGGCTCCAGCTGCACAATCTCAGCAGCGCACTTGGGCATCACCTGTATTATGCCAGTGATAAGGCGGGATGATCCAGAAGTGGTTTTCGTTTGGCTTTGGGGAAAAAAAAAAACATGACGACTTTTTTCCTGGTAGATTTGATTACTGATTGTGCATTCCAGCTCCTATATTCCGGGCTTGGCTGCAAGTCGGTGGAGTACAAAACAAGTGGATTGCTCTATAGGGACTTCTGTTGCAGAATAGGGCTCACTCTCGTGCTCTTGTGGTGATGAGGCTGTGCGTGTGGTGACATAGTCTGTGGTTGAAATAATAACTACCTCATTCATTAATTTTCAACAACTACCAGTGACTAACGATCCCTACTTTACAAAAGAAGAAACTGATGCTCAGATTGGTTAGCTTGTGCAAGCTTGAGGAACTAGCATTCAGATCCAGGTCTGGCTGACGCCAGGGCCCATGCTCTTACCCACTGTGATGGGCTCCCTCTTTTCTCTAGGTGATGAGAGTGGGACCATCTCCCTTGTGGACACCAAGAGTGCAAGGTGTGCCCTCAGCTCAGCTGTCCACTCCCAGTGTGTCACTGGACTGGTGTTCTCCCCACACAGGTACTGTCCTTTGTTCCCAGGGGCCTGGTGGGTGTGAATGGGAGTGCTTATGTTTGCAAAGCATTAGCTGATTAGGTCATTCCTTAAAGCAGACGGTGCTCTAATTAAGGTTTCAGAACACGAAAGATCTCTTAAGACCATAGTCCTTTTTTGGGTAGCATGGTCTTGTGTTCACATGGCTAAAATAGGGTCTTGTTCCTGCACAACACCCAAAATGATGAATATCGTGGGCTTCTGGGACTGTGTGATTGGGAAAGCCTGTGTTTCTGGGTTATTGCTGAAGCTGCAGGGAGGGCCTAGATGGGGTGGTTAGTTGCCAGGATGATGGTCAACCCCGGCTTGCTCCATTTCCCTCATCCTTCCCTGCAACTTGTAATGTGGACTTGAGTGGTAGCCAGACCTTAACCTGAGGTGGGGATCAGGCCACCTCCTCTGGGTTACTTTGGGGTGGGGGTTGAGGGCAAACCAGGTAGGATTGTCTTGGAACCATGGCTTTACCCCTCATAACCGCCCCCCGCCCCCTTGGTCTCCTAGCTCTCCCTTCCTGGCCTCTGTCAGTGAGGACTGCTCACTTGCTGTGCTGGACTCGGGCCTTTCCGAGGTGTAAGTGTGAAGTGGGGTCCTGTGACCGGGAATCGGGGACAAGAGTGGAGGGTGGCTGGGTCCTTTCTGTCTCCATGCACTGTCTCTCTCAAGGGGGCTGGGTGATGGGAGCAGGCTGACACCGACCGGCTCCCCGTCCCCAGTGCTGGCTCACAACTGGCCCTGGTAGAGGAGGGGTGTGGTGGTCGGTGGGATTTCCAAGTCTGGTGTTCCAGCTGTCTCCCAGAAGGGGGCAGTCTACCCTTTTCACGCGAAGAACACGTATATGAGATGCAACCTGCTGTGCAGTGAAAGGCACCAGAGTCCCTGAATTATACTGCCTTCTTTGCCATGATGTGCTCTCTGATCCTGGCCCATGTTACTACCCTTGCTGTAGCCACCATTTCTTCATGAAGTTAGGGTGCTGGATTGAAGGGTCGATGAAGTTCCCTGGATGATTACACTCTATCCTGGTGACAAGGCCACACATCTGGTGAAGTTTGTATAACACATCCCAAAAAGGTGCCCTGGATGTGTTGGATTCTCTCTTTTCTCCAAGCCTGCTTTTTCCTCGTTCTCACCGTGCCCATACTTTCCTTTTCTCTCTTCTAGGTTTAGAAGCCGAGCCCACAGAGACTTTGTGAGAGATGCTACGTGGTCCCCGCTCAATCACTCCCTCCTTACCACAGTGGGCTGGGACCATCAGGTCACCCACCACATCGTGCCCATGGAGCCTCTCCCAGCCCTTGGACCTAAGAGTGTTGCTGAGTAGATAAGACAAAAAACAAATCCCCCATGAGTAACCACTCCCTTTGCCCTGCCCTCTCAGTCTGTGAGACCACAGGAGCCTTATACACTATGTTGATACACTAGATCTGGGCAGTTAATAGGCATTGTCTCTCAGCCCAAGGAGGGCTGGATTCTGGGATCCTGTAGTCCCAGGGAAGAAAAACTTTCCTAAAATTGGATATGTATGTGTGTCTGAGTGTGTGTGTAGATGCATAGTTTTTGGTGGTGGGGGGGAATTAAAATCCATCTTATGTCTTTCCCAAGTCCTTCCCCCACCAAAAAAAACACAAAAACAAAAAAACCCCCAAAAAGTTCACAAAAGGGTTTTATGCTTCCTATGTAGCTGTGCATGAGGAATTGGCCGTGGCTAGATGGAATGTGGGATGTGGGCATCCCTGGATTCTTGGAAGCAGCTTATATACTACTCATGGAGATAGAAGCAACTTTATTTTTTATAAAACTTAATCTACCTTTCTCATGGGCAATGCTTCCATCCACAAAACTCTTGCCCGACTCACCTTGAGGAAGAGCCAGAACACTCATCATAGTTTTGCACATCTCCTTGCCGTGAAACTGACTCAAAAATACATTTTTTGGCTGGTGCCTGTGTAATGCTCCCCACCCCTCATGGAGTTGTGTGTATGAAAGATGAGTGTTTTCCTGTCGTAGATTCCATGGAAAAAGTTGGGGGGGTGGTACAGAGCTTAAAGGCATTTCGATTAAGTGAAAAACTGACCCAGGCTTGCAGAGAAACATGTGCCACATCTCCCACCCCCAAACAGCTTGGGGCCTGACCTCTCCTGGCCTCTGGATCCCTTTCTCTGGATATAGGAAGTCTGAATGCTGTTTTTGTGGACTCCGAAGATTTTAAATGCAGCATCAGAGAATCAGAAATACTGGTTGGTGAAATAAAAAGTTTAGGCTTTGCTGGCCTGTCTTTTGAAGTGTGTGTTATGTGCAGTTGGACACATCTCACTTACATGAGGCATCAGGGTGTTCGTCTTCTAGCCCGTTGTCTGTGTGCTTCCCCAGCCCTTAGAGCAGCTAGTTGGAACTTAAAGTATATGTTGAGTCACTTGGGTTGATGGGCTGGCTACCACCATAAATCATGGTCAATTACGGATTATGAAACTCAATACAATCAATTATGTACTTTAGTGCTTTGCAAGTTTAGCTCAGCTAAAATCACATGAAACTGAGGTAGTTTGAAGGAATATGGACGAAATATAAATAAAGCTTCCATGCTGCACCCTTGCCAAGCATGAGCTCTTGTCACAATAACCCCCAAGTAAAAACGAATTTGTAGTCCTGTGCTGTACTGGGCTTGGGGTAGGTGGGAAGAAACCCTTCACCGTTCTTAACTACAGCTTCTTGGAAGGTAATAAGGTGGGTGGGTAGAAACATTTTAAGTTCTTCTCAAGGTAAACTTCACAAAGTTGTGATGGCCTAGAGAAAGGAGGGGTGAGGTGGGTAGGAACTAAATTTGCCTAGTCCTTTTCCTGGTGAACTCAGCCATGGTGGAGAGGAAAGCAGTGGAGATGAGAACCCAAGGAAATGTCCACCTGTATCAGGGTGTTTAAAATGACAGGAAAGAAAGAAAACCTAGGTTTTGAAGAACCACATTATTGTAAAAAAAAAAAAAAAAAGGGGGCGCCTGGGTGGCTCAGTCGGTTAAGCATCTGACTTCGGCTCAGGTCATGATCTCATGGTTTGTGAGTTCGAGACCCACGTCGGGCTCTGTGCTGACAGCGCAGAGCCTGGAGCCTGCTTCACATTCTGTGTCTCCCTCTCTGCCCCTTCCCTGCTCATGCTGTGTCTCTCTGTCTCAAAAATAAACATTGAAAAAAAATTGGTTTAGATTCTGATCTGTGCTGATGAGAGTGATCACATCTGTTGATTGCCACCGAGACATTTGCAAACCTAATCAAAATCACCCCCCCCCCCCCCGGGCTGCGTGTGTGTGTTACAGTGAGCAAACAATGAGAAATGCGGTATTACACATAGGGTTATTCACTTGGGTCCTGGATGTGGGAATGGTTTCAGTAGCATGAGCATAGACTTACTGGTGAGTTTGATTTCCAACCGGTCATTTTACTTTGCTTAAAACTGTGGGCATTTACGTTGCATTTAATTTCACTGGTTCAGATGTCTAATGCTGGAATGAATCCACTTCCCTGACTTCATTGTTCTTACTCTGAAGCCCATCAGCCTGACTCACTCTATTCCACTACTAATCCCCAGTCCGTGGTTACAGGAAGCTTGCTCCTTGGGTAGTGAGTGCCCAGAGCCGAATGCTGAAGGAGGCTCAAGTATGGTTTCAGGTGGCACCAGACATTGCTCTGGTTCCCAAGGTCTCTCTCCTGCCCCACAGGACAGGAGGTCAGCTCTTTAATAAATAGCTACATAGGCATTTCATGCTGACTCCCCACGTTACAACAGCAGAAATACCCAAACAGTACTACCTTCATCAAATATTCTTTTTTGAACTGCCTCAATGTTTAAACTATATGAAATTAGAGGTTTGGGAATAATCCACATTTTCTAGTACACGTTAGTATTTTAAAAATCCTCACGCACAGGGGCACCTGGGTGGCTCAGTCACTTGAGCATCCGACTTTGGCTCAGGTCATGATCTCGCAGCAGTCTGTGAGTTCAAGGTGTGCGTCGGGCTCTGTGCTGATAGCTCAGAGCCTGGAGCCTGCTTCAGATTCTGTGTCTCTCTGCCCCTCCCTGCTCATGCTCTGTCTCTCTCTCTCTGTCAAAAATAAACAAACATTAAAAAAAATTGTTTTTTAATCCTCATGCACAACGAAAAATAATCTTTTATCTTGAATATTGGGAAACACTGCTCTGTCTAGCCACTTTATTGTTAAAAACATTTTTTTTAAGTTAACTCCACGCCACTCGTGGGACTTGAACTCACAACCCCCAGATCAAGAGTCACATGCTTGCGGGGCACCTGGGTGGCTTGGTCGGTTGAGCGTCCGACTTCGGCTCAGGTCATGATCTCATGGTCCGTGGGTTCGAGCCCTGCGTCGGGCTCTGTGCTGACTGCTCAGAGCCTGGAGCCTGTTTCGGATTCTGTGTCTCCCTCTCTCTCTGCCCCTCCCCTGTTCATTCTCTGTCTCTGTCTCAAAAATAAACGTTAAAAAAAAAAAAAAAAGAGTCACATGCTCGTGATCTGAGCCAGCCAGGCACCCTCATCCCATTCATTTTAAAGATGTAAAATGGTTAAGATCTTTCAAGTTTGCACCAATCCATAGTCAACACTCTGGGCTCTTGGATTCATTCAATCAATTGATTTTGTTCAAGTCATACTTGTCCAATTTATCCACATGAGTATCACAAAAGTTTGGCCAAATGCTTTGCTAAAACCGAGGTATTTTGGCTCTGATCTTGCCTTCGTCTACTTGGGTATTGTAAAATCTGGGAGGGGGTGTGCTGCCATAGGCATTTCTTCAGTAAGCCAACTAAAAGACGTTTGTAAATGTTTTCCCATGAGAACAGGCTAGGCACCAGGGAGGAGTATTTTCAAGTATCGGGTGGGTGTGTAAAATAACAATGGTATTTTTTGACAGCAAAATGTCAAGGATTGAGAGCACACAGAGCGACATGGCATACTGACTTTCAACAGAACCCTCACTCGGCATTTACTATTCATCATCTGCTATAGACATGGAGTCATAGTTCCTACCCTTGGCATGATCATCCCTGAATGAAGCAGAGGTCCCTCCCGGGCATCCATTGTTACATCGTGGTGTTCTTTGCATCCATAGCAAAGGAATCAATGCATCCATAGCAAAGGCATGGAATCAATGATTAGGTCTGAGATCCCGCCTTGTCCACTGCAGCAGAATAGGATCCCAGAGGACTGACCCAGGTACAAATGAGAATGGTGCAGATTGGCAGGCAGACTGAGCTCTGTGCTGGGGACAGCATTAGGAGCTAGTGCCTCCTGGAGGGAGTCGGGATGGAAAGGCACAAACCTAGTGGGAAATCTCAGTGATACGGAATCTGGGGGACAGGAGGTGGCAGGAGGGAGGCTCAGAATTAGAGAGAGGCATGCATCCACATCAGGGAGGTCTTAAAAGATAGCCAGCAAAGGTCCCAGGTGCCTGGCAAGACTGAGTCGGGACCCAGGCCCTGGGAAACAACTGTAGTGCCTACAGTTTACAGAACAGGAAGAAAAATGAATGTGGGGACCCATTAACAAGAATTAGGGGGCCTGGGCTAGAAATTGGGAAACAAGTAAGAGCATGGTCCTTAGTGTTAGAAACCACACCAGGGGTAATGTAGCCAGTGGTACAAGTTGTTGCCCATCCTAATCCAGTGTTGCCCTCAGGAGGCTTAATGATTTCCTGATTCAGGTTACTGTTAGCCCAAGGAATGGAGGGTGGCATTGAGCAGGTAAGTGGGACTCCAGTGGCCCCAGTGATGGTACAGAGTAAGTCTGTTTGGTGATAAAACTCACATTTTCCCCACTGCACCTATCCAAGAGAGATGAGAGAGATGCATACATCTCCAAGAGAGAGACATACACTCGGGGGTGTGAACAATCTGTTCACTAGACTAGAAGCTCCCTGAGAGCAGAAACTGTCTTGATCACCATTGCATCTAGAGTGCCTAGCAGGGCCTGGCACATGCTCAAGTATTTGTTGAGTACTTAAGGCAAGGCAAAGATGGATGAGTAAGTGGAGACAGTCTCTTTTAGGTGGGGTATTCCATCAGGCTTACCTAGAGTTTTACTGAAATATTCCTTGCTTACACATCCTATAACATCTATTGTTTTTATTCCATGATATCCAAGCAGTCTTATTTTTTTTATTTTTTTATTTTAAAGTTTATTCACTTTTGAGAAAGAGAGAGACAGAGCATGAGCAGGGGAGGGGGGAGAGAGAGAGAGAGAGAGAGAGAGAGAGAGAGAGAGAGACACAGAATCCGAAGCAGGGTCCAGGCTCCGAGCTGTCAGCACAGAGCCCCAGGTGGGACTCAAACTCACGAACCATGAGATCATGACCCGAGCTGAAGTCGGACGCCTAACCGACTGAGCCACCCATGTGCCCCCAAGCAATCTTCTGATTAAAAAATTGATCTTCCTGGTTTCTTCATACTGGAAGTGGAACTAATTTAACCACTAGTCATTGTATTTTGCCGTGTCATTTATTATATTGACATCTGGTTAGTACCTCGGTGAAGTGTGGATGAGGTGAGCAGTGTCAGTCTCTGAGAAGATGAGCATCCGATTTCTGGTCCTCCATGATTGAGATTCAGATCGTGAAATATGGGACCTACTCATGATTTGAGATCCTCCGTAGCAGAAAAAGAAAACTGGCAGATCATAAAAGCATCTGGCTACAGATCTATTTTTGTTTATCCTTCATATTGTCGTTGTTGTATTTTTAAAATATTGGCTTTCAGGTATCCACAATTGTATTCCTTACATTCCTTAGGTTCATAACACGTTCTCAGCATTGGCTCGTGTACTGGCTCAAACACCGTTGACCCGCACAAAAATTCAGATTTTTGTCTTCTCTTGAGAAACTGAGGGATCTTCCAACACTGGGTCTATTTCACTACATGGCAGCCGTGAGTGGTTACTCAGAACAGCTGCCTCTGTTCATACCCGTCTCTAGTGTCTCCTGACCAAGAGGCTTCATGTTAGTTGGTGTGTGTCACTCGGCTCGGACTGCTATCCTTCTAATAAAGTGGAGAGTGAGCTATTTTATTGAGCCCGCTTCACCCATTTACATTACCTGCCTGGCGAGTCTCGGATGGGAGTTTGAGAACCCCGCTCTGCTGGGCAACTGTTCTGGCATCCTTAGTAACAGCTACCGTTCGCTGAGCCCTTATTACGAGCAAAGCCCTGAACTAACAATGTTTTGTACGTCATCTTGTTGACTCCTACCTATAAAACCATATGAGCTGTTTTACGAGTGCAGAAGCTGAAGCTCAAAAAGCTAAGCAACACGGAGGTTCAAACCTTACCGTGCCTAGG
Source organism: Acinonyx jubatus (assembly GCF_027475565.1). Taxonomy (NCBI): domain Eukaryota; kingdom Metazoa; phylum Chordata; class Mammalia; order Carnivora; family Felidae; genus Acinonyx; species Acinonyx jubatus. Next base: position 93,578,761 of record NC_069381.1, on the reverse strand, counting down.
TCCAAGGCTGGGATTTTTAAACTTTATATTCCACCCCTTCCCCAACTAATAATCCGGTAACAATGGAATGACTGCCTCCATATAGTGTGTACTCCTCATACTTAGTCCCTGTGGCGCGAATCCCAGGAACTGGGCTGAGCGCTGCCCTGCCCTCGCCCTGGCCCGTGGCGGACACCCACCGTGTGCCAGGGTCAGACCCAGCTGCTGCTTTGTTGGTTTTGAGGGAGGACGGGAGGCTGCTGGCATCACTGTGGCTCTGATGGAGGACGGGAGGCGCTGGGGTCACTGTGACGCGGCAGCAGCCCATTCATCACCGCCCCTGGTTTTGTGTGTGTGTAGCCAGGCTATGTCAGCACTGTCCCGGGGCTGTGCCCGGGGAAGTTCCTATAAAGGCACTCGAGCCCTAGCCTTGTAGCTCTCAGACCTTTGAGATGGGGAGGCTGTTGCTGTGGGTTGGTGAGTGTGGCAGTTCCCAGCCCCTGAAAGGTCACTCAGTCCAGCAGACAGCAATGTTCAAGCCCTCTTGAGCGCCTGAGAAGCAGCCTAGGACTCGAGATGGGGGGGGGGGGGCAGCTTAGGTGGAGGTGGGATGGGACATGGGGAAGGCACAGAGGAGCCCAGGCAGGAGTCATCTGAGCAGTGGTTCTCAAATCCAGCTGTCCATTAAATATCTTTATGCCCAGTTCCACCTTGGACCAGTGAAATCTGAATCTCCAGGGGGAGGAGCCAGAGTATCACTTTTTATACTTGCAGCCAAGGCGACAACCACTGGCCTACGGCTTTCGCTGACTTCTAAGTCATCGCTGTCCCTGTGCCGAGCCTGTGTGTATCCACATGGTGTTGGTTGGGGTTAAATAGGAGCTTTGATAGATTTGGCTCCACTGGTTCAACTTAGAGAAGAGGAAACAGGTGAAGGGAGGCTGTCTCCATTTGTGCATCTGTGTCTGGCTCTGGGGCACGGGTGGTGGGTGCCCGGGAGGACTGGAGGGTGGCCGGGGCAGGTCACTCGGGGCATGCATGTGAATCAGAGCGTGATTCCACCCTTTGTTTCCTGCAGGGCTGGTTCTTGTGCTGAGGCACCACGATGGTAAGGAGAGTGTGTCCTCCTCTCTGGAGCCAGGGAGCTCCCCCAACTGAGGAGCGCTCTGTGTTGAGTGTCTCCCGCAGCCCCTCCCTGCCCTGGCCCCTGTGTCAGGGACCATCCATCCACTGCAGTTGAGCAGAAGATTTTCAGTCACCTGCCACTTGTCACTCTGCGTTGGCAGGGTCCAGACTTGAGGATCCATCCTATCAGGATTTTATAAGGCGTTCTTTCCCCCCTGGGGCCTCAGCGGTTGGGGTGAAGGGGGAATCAGACCTCAGTCTAGCTCTGGGGTGTGTTTTTATGTGGGGGTTACGGTGGCCTGGCCTCTCGGGCTGTGTTCACACCGCTCCGTGGAAGCTGAGCTCCACCCTCTCCCTGGGTCTCTGCCAACTAACGCACGTTCTCCCTTGCCAGGCGCCGCCCACAAACTGGTGTGTTATTTTGCCGGCTGGGCGCAGAGCCGACCTGGCCCTGCCTCGATCTTGCCCCGTGACCTGGACCCCTTCCTCTGTACCCACCTGATATTTGCCTTCGCCTCAATGAACAACAATCGCATCGTTGCTAAGGATTTCCGGGATGAGAAAATTATCTACCCAGAGTTCAACAAGCTCAAGGAGAAGTGTGTTCCGATGGCCTGTGGGGATCGGATTTTCAGATTTTACAAACAGAAGAAAATTAAGCCTATTTTCTCTTGTGACTTATCAACTTTCTTCTGATTCTTCGGGTCCTAGCCTCCTCTCACAGGGGGCTCGGGATCATCTCTGCCTGAGAATTCCCTGAGGGATAACACCCTGAGCTCATTCTTGCCTCCTTGCCTTTGTTGCCTCTGCCTGGTAACCCTCAGCTCACCCTTCAAGCCAGAGGGAAGGAGTTCATGTACTAATGCTATTAAAATGCTTCGGGGAGGGGGGTGGGGCGCGTGGGTGGCTCAGTCAGTTAAGCGTCTGATTTCAGCTCTGGTCATGATCTCATGGTTTGTGAGTTTGAGCCCCACATCAGGCTCCACACTCACAGCATGGAGCCTGCTTGGGATTCTCTCTCTCTCCCTCTCTGTCTCTGCCCTCCCCCAACTTGAGCTTTCTCTCTCTCTCAAAATAAATAATAAACTTAAAAAAAATTTTAAAAATGCAAAAAAAAAAATGCTTCAAGGAGGGTCCGCATATCACAGATGCTTCACAAATGCTAGTGTCTTTATTACCATTTGTCACCTGCACCCCACCCCCCCAGGACAGGGAGGTCCCCGAGGGAAGGGGCAGTGTCTCCTGTATATTTGCGTACCAGTGGTTAGGTGAGGGCCTTGAGCAGAAGTGGTGCTCAGTAAGTGCTTGTATTCCTGTCCCCAGCTCTCTTGGGTTCTCTCCCTGTCCAAGGAGAGGTCTGTCACTGCGCTAATAGTTATAGATGGCCAGGGTATAAATCCCACATCACTAGATCACAAGCTCCCTGTGAGCAGGGAGCTTGTCTGTCTTGTTCTCTGTTGTACCACAGTCAAGCACCTAAGGCAATCAACGGCGCATAGTAATTACTCAATAAATATTTGTTGACTAAGAAAACAGTGAAGAGAAACATCTTGAGACTACTTCTTTTCCTTCGCACAAGAGCATCATGAGATGTGGGGGAGTTTGGTGGACTTTGGACAGCCTGGGAGGTCGGGTTGTGATGATGCATGGGTTGAATGTTCTCCCCTCTTTTCCTTTTTTTTCTTCCCTGTTCTCTGCTCTGCACTTCTCTGCCCCTCCCTCCACCTGACTTCCCCTTTCACTCCCCTCCCCCCCTAACTTTCCGCTGTTCCCCAGGGGCCCACTGGAGTGGGGACCCAGCTTACCTCCCTCTATCCCACATCACAGGAACAGGAAGCTGAAAACACTGCTGTCCATTGGTGGGTGGAACTTTGGCACAACCAGGTGACACTTCGGGGCCCCTCCCTGCTGCTTGAATTCCCCATCCCTGGGTATCTGGCCCCCAGGGCTGGGAGGGGCTTTTAAGAAGGGTTGGGAGTTTCAAAGACCTGCCTTTCTTCCAGCCCCTGTCTGCGGGCCAGCTGCCAGGTGCAAACCAAGGGGCTTTGTGGGGTTGTGGTTCTGAGAAAAGCCTTCCTTGCCTCACCCCGGGTCTCCTGCAGGTTCACCACCATGCTTTCCACATCGGCCAACCGGGAAAGGTTTATTGATTCAGTTATATCCCTCCTGAGGACACATAACTTTGATGGTCTGGACCTCTTCTTCTTGTACCCTGGAGTAAGAGGCAGTCCCATGAGGGACCGATGGACTTTTCTCCTCTTAATTGAAGTAAGGCCAAGTCTGGAAGCTCCAGAATCCAGAAATGATTCTACTTTTATCATATCTGGGCTCGGGGCGTAGGAGGAGCAGAAGGCCAGGTGGGGGCAGGGGCAGGAGAGCGGTAGCAGAATGTTCTTTTACTGCCATCCTAGAAGGGTATGGCAAAAAGAGCAGGAGTCCTCGTAGTGGCTCTTTTTCACTGTCACACCCAGGTCCTGCTCCAGCACTGCAGCCCAGTGATGCCTCCTCGGTGCAGCTTCCTGGCCTCCCACAGGCAGCCTGTGCTCCCCCTGCCCGGCCAGCCCTCTATTGTCACTTACCACGTTGGCTCAAGGCCGCCTCTGTCACAAGCCTGGGGCAGGGGCTGTGTCTGACTCACCTCTCTGTCCCTAGAGCCTGGCTCAAGGGGCTCTGTAAATAAAGGTATCCTGGATGATTCATTCCCTGACTGCTCTGTCTGGATCTGTGCGTCTGCCTTTTTTGGCAGGAGCTCCTGTTTGCCTTCCAGAAGGAGGCGCAGCTTACCAGGCGTCCCAAGCTGCTGCTCTCTGCTGCTGTCTCTGGGGATGAACAAATCATCAAAACAGCTTATGAAGTGCTCCTTCTGGGAAGGTGAGTGGGTGCTGCCTGGGGGGCAGGAGGGAAGGAGGCACGTCACGCTCAGAACCCTGGCGTGGCACAAACACTCTGCCTGTGAGCTCTCCATGTGCAAGTGCTATTTGGGGGGGCTGGCAGAGGAACATAGGTGGGGACAGGGATCAGCCCCACATACCCTGGGCTTTCTTTAGGAGACCAGACGGAGCTGTAGGACCAGTGCCCACAGTCACATCATCTCGGGCAGAGCCTTCTGCAAAGCTCTTTGCTGAGTCTCGAAGGAGAGAATACCAGGGGCCTGGCCTCTGCCGTCCCAGAGTACAGCTGTAGACATACACTGTGGGGCACAAGGCTGGCATCAGAGAGCCAGATGAGTTAGCAGCCACTGACACAAAAACAGAAATAGGCATGCCCAACCAGGTCTAGTTTTCAGAGCGCGGGTCTCTGTAAAAAAGTTACAAAGCTAAACAAAGAACTGCTCATAACTCACTCTCTCTGGACATGCCAGTTCTGGGCTAATTTTCTTGAGCCTCAAGAATTGAGTGTTGACAGAGGAGCCGCTGAGGCTAACAGAGACCAAAATAGAGGATGGCGTGGTTCGGTGTGTGATTACACCAGGGAGCCTGGTTTCAGTGTGGGGACAAAAGGGAGGGACCCCATGGGCCATAGAATTTGTCAGCATTGGTCTCAACGGCCGGGCAGGCCAGCTGGGTGACTTGAGGCCAGTTAGTTAACCTCAGACTCTCAACGGCTTCAGCTCTAAAACGGAGAGAGCGATGGTACTGAGGCCAGCGGCCAGATCAAAATTAAATGCTGGCATTTTTGTGCACTGGTGCACTGCTGACCTGGTAAGTACTTGGTTACACTTGGTCATCCTGAGAGTGTTCTGGAAGAGATGGTTTCACCGGTGTCTTGAACGGCGGAAGCATGGAAGCTGTGTAGCTGCTGTGGGGAGTACCGCCTTCCTCATGACAGCATGACCGAGGTCGTGACAAGTGACCTCGGTTGGCACTTTTGTCAGGCGTGAATGTGTTTTTTGGTCCAACTCCCGTCTACTTCCATGGAAACTCTCAGGATGGCCTTGGTCTTCATGCATGGCTGTCCCTAGCCAGCATTTTGCTGCGGTGACACATCTCGAGTGGCTGGCACAGATGGGCAGGCACCCCAGGCCGAAATGGGGGAGAAGCTGGAGTGGCCAGTACACAACCAGTCAGCTGGTTAGTCCTCTGGCGACCTGACTCGAAAATCTGCTTAGCCCAACCTTCCTATCTCCTCCTTCTGCCCTTGCAGGCTCCTGGATTTCATCAGCGTCTTATCTTATGACTTTCATGGAAGCTGGGAAAAGTTCACAGGACACAATAGTCCCCTGTTCTCTCTGCCTGGAGACCCCAAATCTTCGGTAAGGAAAGATCTTGAGGGGCCCCGACACCTGCCCCTGAGCCCAGGCCATTGGCCGTCAGTAACAAGGAGGGGTTTGTGTTCTTCCCACTTGCAGGCACATGCCATGAAATACTGGCGGAATCTGGGGGCACCCCCAGAGAAGCTCCTCATGGGGCTCCCCACCTATGGACGGACGTTTAACCTCCTCAAGGCCTCTAATAATGGGCTACAGGCTGAAGCTAAGGGTGTTGCGCTTTCAGGAAAGTACACCAAGCAAGATGGCTTCTTGGCTTATTATGAGGTGACAGGAATAGAGACCTCTATTAGTCAGGTCTCCATCCTCTGTTGGGGCAAGAGCAAAGACAACAGGGCAAAGGCAAGGGTGATGGCGGGAGGACAAAGAGGTAGTTTACTAGTGCAAGAGAAATCCACTATATAAAGAGAATCTTAACTGTTATACAAGTCAATCCTGACTTACTATCTGGCCTAAATAAAAACTATTAGTACCTGAAATATATATAATTTCAAACATTTGCAAAAGTAAAAGAATAGTATCACCTCCTCCCCTCCTCTGCCACTACCACCTACCCCTCACCAGCTTCAATCTCTAACCGCACTTGGCCCATCTTGTTTCATGTCCGCTCCCTGACTCCCTCCCTCCCGCTACGAGATTATGTTGAAACAGTTCCAAGACCTCCTCTACTACAGATTCTTTCCTCTTACCCCGATTCCACTCCCTGAATCCCCATCTCAACAAAGCTTGCTACTGAGTGGAGGAAAGAGACTTGGACCCAAGGGAATATAAAACATAAGAGAGGACAATAAGAGGCACAGGGTGTGTGGCTTAGGGATCTGGAAAGGTCTCATGGAGCAGGTAGCTTTAGAGCAGGGCTTTGGAGCACAGGAATGATCCTGATGGGCAGGAATGACAGGAGGGAAGGGCCCCGCAGGCCAAGGATGGCGGGTACGGAGGCACATGGTGTGCATGGGTGCCTTAGGTAGGAGTGGAGGCACAGTGCTCTGTGCTGACTGGGTAGAAATGTTTTCCTGCTAATCCAGTGAAGTGTGGTTATGAGTGATGGCATAGTTGAAATAATGGTCTTGAAAGACATTATAGACCAAAGACATGTTTGATAGACAGAACCTTTAAAGAACAGAAAGGAAGGAAGGAAGAAAAGAAAGAAAGAAAAAAAGAAAGAAAGAAAGAAAGAGAAAGAAAGAAAGAAAGAAAGAAAGAAAGAAAGAAAGAAAGAAAGAAAGAAAAAGAAAGAAAAGCCTCAGACGTTAGCTTCTGCAACCAGCTTGAATACTTCTGCTTCTTCATGGCGTATGGTTTCTAGCACAATGCCGGGCACCTAGCCAAACTCACATGCTTGACTGATTGTAACAACCCAGTTCTCCTTACTTGTGAGAAACCTGAAATTTATTAGAGATTCACAAGCTAGTTTGATGGCCTCCAAGACGGGGCCCCTTTATGCTGATTTCTAAAGAAGACAGGAGAGGTTTGTTTATGGGAACTCTCTGAAAAAGATACAGGTTTGGTCAAAGGTCAGATAGGTTACCATTCGTAGTTTGATATTGGCATTATTTAGCAAACCCTGATTTGATTTTTAAGGATGTCAGCCACTCCTTGTTTCTCTCTTTCTTTCCATCATGGACATTAGAGAAAGGAACATATTTTAATACGAATTTGCTCAGAAAAGAGAGGAGGTCCTTTGTGAGTGGCTTTCCCCTCCCTCTTTGGTTTGCCTCTTCTCATTCCCTGGCAAGGGATTGTTGGATGCTTTGTCACTGGGAAAAGAGCAGTTTGCCTGCTGGTGCTTCTCTCCATGGACTTCCCGGAACTAACCTGGTGATCCTCCTGGCAGATTTGCTCCTTCGTCCAGAAAGCGACGAAGCGCTGGATTGACTATCAGCATGTCCCATACGCCTACAAGGGGAATGTGTGGGTTGGCTATGATGATGTCCTCAGCTTCAGTCACAAGGTAAGACATTGGTCCTTTCTTGCTCCAGCATATAGTTTCCTCTGGCTTCCATGAAGCTCTTATCTGTACGGTGTGTGTGTGTGTGTGTGTGTGTGTGTGTGTGTGTTTACTGGGTGGAGGTGAAAAGGTGAGATTTACTAGATCAGGTGAGTTTCAGGCATACCTGACCTATCTGGGGTTTCCTAAATCCATCTATCCAATCCTCTTCTTCCTTTTTTTTTTTTTTTAACTTTTATTCAGTTTCGAGAGACAGAGAGAGACAGAGCGTGAACAGGGGAGGGACAGAGAGAAAGGGAAACACAAAATCTAAAGCAGGCTCCAGGCTCCGAGTTGTGAGCACAGAGCCCTATGTGGGGCATGAACTCACCAACGGTGAGATCATGACCTGAGCCAAAGTTGGACACTTAACCAACTGAGCCACCCAGGTGCCCCTTAAATTTTTATTTTTAAGAGAGAGAGAGAGCAAGTGGGGGCACGACAGAAAGAGAGGGAGACAGAATCCCAAGCAGGCTCTGCATTGTCAGCACAGAGCCCCATGTGGGGCTCAAACTCATAAACCGAGAGATCATGACCTGAGCCGAAATCAAGAGTCAGATGCTTAACTGACTGAGCCACCCAGGCGCCCCCTGCCCCAACCCTCTTCTTTGGAAGAAAAGGAGTCGCGGTTTTGAGGGGCGAAATGACTTCTCTCAGTTTATGCAGATTTTTGGCAACAGTTTCTTCTTTTCTGCTTGGGCCAGATAACTTCACAACAGCTAAATACCAATATGAGGTAGAACTTGCTAAGTGCCCCGTGAATATCACTGAGATGTGTGTCAGGAGTAGGGAAGTCAAGGAGGGCTTCCTCAGGGAGGTGAGCGGCAGGAGATAATGACATGGGGTCAGAGGGTGCTGAAAGCTCATTCAAAGTAGGTTCAAAGAAATATTTGGGTGGGGCAGAGAAGTTTTGTAAAGCGTAAGAGAAGGCAGTAAAGTGCAGGTCAGTTTATAGAGGGACTTGAACGCTGGCAAAGACGTTTGGACCTCTTCTTGCAGGCATTTTAAGGCAAAATCAGGTTTCCGTGCAGGTACATGACCTGCAAGTTTGAAACCTTTAGAGCCTAACGGTGAGCACCTCCTCTCCCCACGCAAGCAATGTTAAATGAAGTCGAGTCTGGCAGGTTTTTTTTATAGTGAATTAAAACAGAAATGACATGCTTTGGTAATTTCTGAACCTGCCTCTGCTTTGGAATCACCTGAGACTTGATAAATGTAGAAAGATGTGGCTCCACCCCTGAATATTCAGCAGGTCTTAGAAAGAATCTGGGAACTGTTTTTACTATGTTTCCATGTGATCCTGCTGTACCCGGTTTGGCATTTTGGAAGCTCTGAGAGAGACTCGGAAGTGTGCCGGTGACATACTGAGGGTTGGACCAGGTGGTTGGAAGTGGAGGTAGGGTCTGAGTGAGAAATTGTCAGCACTTGGCAACTGCCTGGATATCGGGTCTCATTAGAGAGAAGTCACTGTCTCCTCTACTATAGGTGATGCAGAAGCGACAGGTGTTGGCTGTTCTTTGGGGGAAGTTTGGGGTAGAAAGCACAAGGTGATAGGGCAGCATTCGTGAAGACCCACCATGTACCTCCTCTGTGCACAGCACTGGGGGAGGCCCACTGTGCAGAGAGAGGTGCAGAGTATGGCTTTCAGCCTCCAGGATCTTACTCCAGTTTGGGAATAGAGGACACACAGAAAAATCCAGTGACTCAGTGGAATTACCCAGTTGGATGGAATTCAATATATGATCCACAGGGCATGGGGGAGGGCATTGGCCTGTGTGTCTGGGGAAACCTGAGACCAGCAGAGATGGTGTTCTCGCGTTGAGGGGCAGTTACTGTGCCTTGCAGACTAGAGGGGAACAGAGCCCCGTGTGAGGGTGATTAAGGGATTTCATGACAGAATCCCAGAGCTGGAAGAAACCTCAGAGGTCATCATCGGGAGATAATTATCCCTGGATTTCTCTGCGTTTCTGCGCTGTCTGGGCATTCTGAGCAAAAGAAACAGAGAAGCTATAATAAAAGTAGAAAGCTGCCTTCCCCTCTTCCCCCAGAGCCTTTGCTGACTTTCAGAGATTGTAGAAGTCCCCTCCCCAGAGGGGACTTGTCTACATCCCAGTGAAGCTCTCAAACCGTCCAGAGGGGAGAAGGGTCCGATTTGCCAGCTGTCTCACATAAGCTCAAGGCTCATAGTTTCAGGATCCCTCTCCTGTGCCGCAGACCTCACTGCACGTACAGGTGTATACCTGGCCTTCGCCATGTCATTCTTTGGGCAGCTAGGCCATGGGGAGCAAAGTCAAAGTGCTGTTGTGATTGGTCTTTTGCCATGAGTAATAATGGTCTGTCCTCTGATCCAGAGATCATGTGTGCGCACACGTAAACTGGCAGGCTAACTTGGTTTGTAAGCAGAGTAAAATCTCAGAATCTTGACGATTTCAGCTTATCTATAATTGGGTTCCTCCTTCTTCTTATTTTACATTTGGGGAAAGTAAATCTCAGAAAGGAGCCCATTGATTTGGCCAAGTCATGTAGTTATTTGGATGTGATGGAGTCTGTCTTTCCCATCAGCCATGACAGAGAATACTAGCAAAGTAATAATAGGACTTGGATTTGGGTCTAAACCCTGCCATTTAGTTATAGGTGAGGGTTTTTTTGTTAATGATTTGTAAAAAATATTTTATTTTATTTTATTTTATTTTATTTTATTTTAAAGAGAGAGAGATGCAGAGGTGGGGTGGGGGGGAGGGAGAGAGAGAGAGAGAGAGAGAGAGAGAGAGAGTGAATCCCAATCCACGCTGGGCATAGAGCCTGACTTGGGGCTCAATCCCATGACCCTGGGTTCATGACCTGAGCTAAAATCAAGAGTCAGACACTCAACTAACTGGACCACCCAGGCACCCCTATATCTGAAGTTTTAAAAATCATGGACAAAAGCCTCTCTTTTCTTATCTGTGGAAAGGTGACAGTATTACCTGCTTTATCTCTTCTTTATAGTGTCACTGTGATATACGGTGTGAGGAAGTGGTTCTAAAATAATATAGCAACATCTGTGTTTCAGCATAATGACAATAATGATTGGCACTGGGACACTGGTGAGACAGTTTTCATTATGTGCAAGGTTTTGATCCAAATATTTTACATGTAGGAATTCTTTTTTAAAAAATTGTCTTCCATTGTGGTTTATATACACAATGCAATACTACTCGGCAATGAGAAAGAATGAAATATGGCCCTTTGTAGCAACGTGGATGGAACTGGAGAGTGTTACGCTAAGTGAAGTAAGTCATATAGAGAAAGACAGATACCATATGTTTTCACTCTTAGGTGGATCCTGAGAAACTTAACAGAAGACCATGGGGGAGGGGAAGGAAAAAAAAAGTTAGAGGGAGGGAGGCAAACCATAAGAGACTTTTAAAAACTGAGAATAAACTGAGAGTTGATGGGGGGTGGGAGGGAGGAGAGGGTGGGTGATGAGCATTGAGGAGGGCACCTGTTGGGATGAGCACTGGGTGTTGTATGGAAACCAATTTGACAATAAATTTCATATAAAAAATCATCTTTAAAATTGTGGTGAAATATACATAAACATAAAATTTGCCATTTGGCCCATTTTTAAGTGTCCAGTTCAGCAGCATTAAGTGCAGTCACATTGTTTTGTAACTATCTCCACCTTCTATCTATCTCCAGAACTTTTCTTTTAGAGAGAGAGAGAGAGAGAGAGAGAGCAAGCAGGGGAAAGGGACTGAGGGGGAGAGAGAGAGAGAGAGAGAGAGAGAGAGAGAGAGAATCTTAAGCAGGCTTCGTGGTCAGTACAGAGCCCAATGTGGGGCTTGATCCCATGGCCCTGGGATCATGACCTGCCCCGAAATCATGAGTCGGACAATAAACCAACTGAGCCACCCCAGTGCCCCTATCTCCAGAACTGTTTCATCTTCCCAAACTGAAACCCCATTCGCTTCTCCCTCACCCCCGATAGTGACCACCACTATGCTTTCCATTTATGGGAATGTGACTCCTCTACCTCCTACGAGTGGAATCGTACAATATTTGTCCTGTTGTGCTGGGCTTATTTCGCTCAGTGTAATGTCTCCAAGCTCCATCCATGCTGTAGCATTTGCATGAAGGGATTCTTTGGTTCCTAAAAAATATCGGAAATGTTATCCCTTTTTTTTACAAATGAGGCAAAGGTTTGTGTGACCTTTTCAAGATCCCTTAGCTAATAAGTGGTAAAGGCTAGATTCAAATACAGGCTGTAACTACCAACCATGCTACTGTAGTGTTTCCTGAGGGTCTGTCTTCAGTGTTTTGCCATTGTACCCGTCTGGGGGATGGCCAGCACAGCAGGTTGACTGACTACTCCTTTTTCAGGCAAGGTTCATAAAAGGAGGGAATTTTGGGGGAGCCATGGTGTGGACATTGGACTTGGATGACGTTAAGGGCACTTTCTGTGGCACTGGTCCTTTCCCCCTTGTCTCCAAGTTGCATAGTTTCCTGGTGCAAGCTGGTAAGTACCTATGGCTTGGAAGTGGGGTTGGGAGCAGATCTTTTAGATCTGCAGGCTTCGGTGAGACAGCATGGCACCGAAGGAAGAGAACAAACTTTGATGTAAGGCCGGTCCATTTCCTTGGCTTAGAGGCAGGCTCCATTTGACCCTCTGAGCTTTGTTTTCCTTATCTGCAAAACGGGAATGATCCTTATACTCATGACATTATTATAAGAACTATATGAGATAAGAAATGAAAACTGCTGGCTCAATGTTAGCGCTCAATATATGTCAGTTTATTTCTCTGTGGCTTTCTCCTGCTTTCGTGGGACAAGGGCCAGAAGAGGAAGTCAGATTTCTTTTGATAACCTCTTTGATAGTAGAGACTTCCCTGGTAGTTAGGAGATGGAATCTGGCATGCTACAGCTACAGCATCCTTTGAGATGATTTATAACTATCATTTTAGGGACAAGGACACTGGGGCTCAGAAAGGCAATACTGCTAGTCAAGGGCAGAGATGGGACTTCAACCCAATTCTTTACAAAATGCTGTCAAGAGTGGCCTCCTTGCCCTCCATGTTGTTCCTGGTGCCTTCTACCATGGGGGACACAGGAGGTTTCTGTTATTAGGCCTTGGGGGGCAGCAAGGTCTTGCCAAAGGTGCCATCAGTAAGGTCAAAGTGAGGCCTTAAGCATAGAAAACGGGCAGGCTTCTTGGGGTCGTTCCCCAGAAAGGTAAATGTGCTGAGTGCCCATAGGTGCCTGGGATCATATCAACATGATGAGGTGGGGGAGCAGGGCTTCAATGTGGTGGGATTTTATCTATGCCCTCAAGTCAGTGCATTATGAAATCCTTCACTTCTGGATTTTGGGAGCAAGTCCTTCAGCCCTGGAGTGGTCATAGTCCTGCCAGCAATTAACAGGATGGGGAGGAAGCGGTAGGACTCTCATCCTGTTCCGATGGTTTCCTCTAGAGTTCAGCTCAACTCCTTCACCAAAATTTTGGCTCTCAACTGCTATGAATTCTTTAAGAACTGACCCTGAAAGTCCGACTGGAACCAATGATATGGGGCTTTTGTCCTCAGAAGGAAAGTCTATGGCTTCTAACACCCATAGGAAGTCTGCAGATATGACTAGAGGCCACCAAAGTGGGATTGTGACCCCTACGAGTGAAACTATGTCCTTTGGAAAGCACACTGTGGCTGTGGAAATGAAGACTGAGACCCTTGGAGACACTATGACTCACGGAGAGATGAGTATGGTTTCTATGCATGGTCAGACTAAGTCCCCTGGAGAGAAGATCGTGCCCCTTGGAAAGAGAGCTGTAGCCCCTGGAATGATGACTACCCCCTCCAGAAATATTACAGTCACTCCTGACAGGCAGACCAAGACTCTTAGAAGAGAGCCCACCACTTCTGAGGTGGACACAGACCACCCGGTTGGTCACGTTGGTCTTCAGACAGAAGCCCAAAGCAGGAGGCCATCCTCTGGCCCTGTCATCTAGCCCCAGGACACATTCCTCTTGCTTTGGACAACGCCTGTGTTCCCATTAATGGGAACGAGTCCTCTGTCAGTTCGATGACCCTTCCAACAAGTGCTCTGTCTCTCTCTCTAAAGAAAGAAAACCCAGAAAACTCTGCTGTGTGTCAAGGAGCCTAAGCTCTGTTGAAGGCAGAAGCTGGGGGAAGCCCTTATCTTTTCTTGTAGATCCCCTGACAGGAGCTGGTCTTACCCAGACATTCATAAACCATTCATGGTTATGAGCAGGCCCCAAAGCCACAGGGAGTTCGTCTCTTTTCTGTTGAATAAACTGGAAACACAAGAATCCATCTGAGTTCCCTGGAGTTCTTTTCTTGAAATGACCTGAGCAATGCAATTGTCAGCTCTGCCTTTCAAGTTCACATTCCCCTACTGCTGTTTTTGGAAGGAGGGAGTTTGGGTCTAGCCCATGCTGATGTTTTCCAGTGTGGATTATGTTGCTTCCCTCTCTGCCTTGAACAACACTCACTTTGCCGGTGGTCAGAGCCAGAATCTCTTCCAGGGCGGTTTCCCACAATCCTCTCATGTCACACCGGTGTAACATCTCCTCCCATTAATACATCAGAACTACTCTTTGCCAAGGTCACTGGTGATGCCCACGTTGTTAAATTCAGAGTTCAAGTCTCACTTCTGATTCTTCTTGATGCAGCAGCAGCAGCACTGGCACACTTGGTCACTTTGTCCTCCCTGATACACTTTCTTTCTTTCTTTTTTTTTTTTTAATGTTTATTTATGTTTGGGAGAGTGAGTGTGCGAGCAAGTGGGGGAGGGGCAGAGAGAGAGGGAGACAGAGGATCTGAAGTGGGTTCTGCACTGAGAGCAGAGAGCCTGAAGTGGGGCTCGAACTCACCAACTGTGAGATCATGACCTGCACCGAAGTCGGACCCTTAACAGACTGAGCCACCTTGTGCCCCGGTGACACACTTCCTTAACTATGCTTCCGGGTTTTGATTTTACCTGACTGGTCATTCCTTCACAGCGTTCTGTGCTGATTTCTCCTCTTATCCCTGATCTCTTGATGTTGGGGAGCTCCAGGTCTCTTCCCTGGGTCCCTTTTCTTCGGTATTTACATTCACACCCTCTTGGTGTTGTCCTCTAAGCACATCATTTAAACAGCATCTGTATTATTGTCAAGAGAACAAAAGTGCAGAGAAACGTCCGTAGTACACTATCGTCCACGTAAGGAAAAAGGGGACATAAGAAAACACACGTCTGCTCGTTTGTGCACAGAGTAATAGAAAGTGACAGAAAGATTACGGAAGGAAAGAAACAGAATAGTAACAGAAAGGATAAACACGGAAATAATGAAATCGGGACTGGCAGGAGTGGAGTGAGGGTGGTGTGGAGCGAATGGGAGATCAGGAACGGGGTACAAAGGGTTGGGGGGGGCGGGTTGCCACTTACCTGAGTACACGTGTTTGTGTCATTCTGACTTTTCGAACCATGACAGTGTTTCACATCCCACAAATAAATAAAATCAAGGATGGTGGTCGTGGTGGAGCTAGAGCGACTCAAAATTAAAGCACAAACAGCAACAAATGTATTTAGCCGTATTAAAAATGCACCAACAGCGTAATCACATTGAAGGAATTAGGGAAGAAAAGAGCTAGCCTTAGTCACTTTGGAAAACGGCATTTTGCCTCCTTATTGAAAAGCTAAAGAGGAACCATGGACAAATACTGGCCTCCAGCAAATTTGCTTTTGACACGTATATAAGGTAGCAATTCTGAAACTGCTTTCTATACATTCCAGAATTAAACACAGAAGGAAATCCACTGTGGGTAAGAAGGGCCATGTTTCTCACTGCCGGAGAAAGTAGTTACAAATAGGAAAACAGAAAAGGCTAGAAAGAACCCTGTGGCGTTAGGCTCAGAAGTATCAGTGTGAAATCATGATTTCAAACTATATATGGATTGGTTGATATAGAAATATGTGTATCCATACATATATTTCCTGCTTGGACCACTAGAAGGGGCTACAGCAGTGACATCCGAATAGGCCCCATACCTTGAGGAGAAGGTGCCCAAACACCCCTGGACTAACTGGGGAAGGAGGCCTGTGTATACTGCTCCCGTCTCCCCTCTCCTGGTGGATGATTCTGAGTGGTGATTCCGAGTAGAGGCCGCTGGGCTGAGGACAGTGGGTGATGTTTCAAGACCGGGCTTCTACAAGACTTGACTCGCAGGTGGGAGAGAGAAAAGTACTCAAGTGATGTACCTCCGGAAGTAGCCAGTGGCTGGTCTGTGCTTCACCATTTCATCTCATGCTGAGGAAACAGACTCTGAGAGCTCATGTACTACTATCTCGCTGCAAAGAAGCCTTGGTAAGTGCTGTAAGGGAGCCTGGAGTGTTAAGGAATGGCAGCTGGCCAGGGGCACAGATGTACGATCAAGTCCCAGGAACGCCTGGCAAGGTTTGACACGGATGGGCAAGGGGGCAGGACTCGAGCTCCACGGGCATGACTAATGAGCGGGCACCGGTTGTCTCCGCACAGGAAGGTGATCTGTGGACACCATGTTAGGAGCTGTTGTCACTTTCTCATTTGACTTTGAAGAGTTACATAAAAGGTTCCCAAACCCTGTTTTTGTTGAGTTAGGAATATTGCCACCAGGGGCAGCAGCATACAGGGTTACATTTTCTCTGCAGGTGGGAAGAAAAACTAGGAGAGTAGAAAAAAAGCAGTAGAATACCTCTGTACAGAAAATGAAATCAAATATAAATCTGTCATTGTCGTTAAAGTCGATACATTTGGGGCACCTGGGTGGCTTAGTCGGTTAAGCGTCGGACTCTGGATTTTGGTTCAGGTCATGATCTCATAGTTCGTGAGGTTGAGACCCATGTCTGGCTCTGTGCTGTCAGCACAGGACCTGCTTGAGATTCTCTTTCCCTTCCTCTCTCTCTCTGCCCCTCCCTCGCTCGTGCTCTACAATCTCTTTCTCTCTAAAATAAATAAATACATAAATACATAAATAAATAAACAAACAACAACAAAATACAGTCGATGCTTTTGTGCACATTGAAGCAGAGAGAGCATGAGTGCCCTGAGCTTGGAGGAGGGGCTGTGCTGAGATACAGGTTGAGTTCTGAGACACAGGTTGAGTCCAGACAAACCAGACTTGAAATCCCAGCTCTGATTAACTATGTGATCATGGGGTAGTTAAATCAGCTTCTAAGGTTGTTACAATGGTTAAATGAAACATGTATCTGATACAAAGCCAATAAGTGGGAGTTATTGATATAAGCATATCTTCTGTAGAGCTTCAAGTTTCCATTTAAGTATTTCTTGGAGCGCCTGGGTGGCTCAGTCAGTTAAGTGTCCAACTTTGGCCCAGATCATGATCTCGTGGTTGATGAGTTCAAGCCCCACACCAAGCTCTGTGCTGACAGCTCAGAGCCTGGAGCCTGCTTCAGAGTCTGTGTCTCCCTCTTTCTGCCCCTCACCCACTCACACCCTGTACCTCTCTCTCTCAAAAATAAATAAACTTTAAAAATTTTTTAAAGAATTTCTTTGTATAAAGAAAGAAATATGAAATTAGAAACCCTTTAGGTTTTGTGCATAGCTCAAAGTGTTCAGGAGTAGATTCATGACAAAGTTCCAATAATCTCTCATGCTGCTACAACTTTATGTAGGGAATCATTTTATAAACTGGCTACTCTTACCACATGCTTCTAAAACACTACAATCTAGAAGCTAGTAAAGTGTTACAAATAGGAACACAAATAGGTACAAATACCTACAAATAGGTAAAGTGTGTATAGAAGGTATTAAGTGTGTCATTTCCAGGATTAAAAAAAATTAATGGTTCCTTAACTCTTTATGGAATACAGTCCATGTTGCTTAGCATGGCATACGGGGTCTGCCTCACCATCTGGTCACGTCTGTGTAGACACCTAGTGCTGTGCTCCAGGAGTTTGATCCGGGTGCTCCAAGGTGTGCTCCGTCAGTATGGAGCATGATAACAAATAGTTCAATGGACTAGAAGTTAAAATACTGTGGATACTGAACATACACTGCTTTAATACAGTTTTGCAGAATCAAGAGTATTCCGATTTTAGCATTACAGGCCTTTCCATTGCGATGGGTCCTGAGTAGAAAATAATTTCCAGAGCGACAGTTAGCATGATGAGGACCGCTCAGACCCAGTGCAGGTTCTTGGGCTGGGTCCTGGCTTCCGAGGAGCCACGTTGAAAATTGCTCTTCTGGCCACGCTGGTCACGATGTTCTCTGATTTCATCACATCATTTCACTCCTGGGTGCCGTTGTCCAGGCTTTGCTTCTGCCGCCAGTGGATTTTCCACTTTCCTTACTTTCTCAACTACCATCTGGCAAGATCCTTCCTCAAATGTTACCTCTTCTCTGAAGGCTTTTCCATCCTTCCAGAAGCTATCACTCCTTGTCTCTGCTTGCTTTATCATACTGTTCTTCTCCCTCTTGTTCACTCAACACATATGTGAATGCTAGGCTGTCATCATTTGACAGGATGCCGACTTTGCATACAAGGACCATTTCTGATTTTATTTTGTGCTCCCAGAGCTTAGCACAGAGGTGAGCACAGAGTAGATATTCCATAAGTGTTGGCTAATTGTGAACTACGAAACAGAAAATAAAGATCAGTGTCATGGACTGTGAGAATCGCATTCAGGAGACTATAGATGAGTCTGATGAGGGGAACAAGAAGGAAAAGGGGAAGAAGTGGAGAGTCTATTGTAAATCTCCCAAAAGCACATGGACTTTGGAGTCAAAGCACAAATTGTTCCATTGTTTTGGCAGAAGTTGCCAGCACCCATTTCCCAGTAGATGGGGGCACCAGGATCCTTTGTTCCCAGTGCATTTCACATTTGTTATCACATCCTAATCTGTGGATTCGATCAGCAAATCCACTAATTGCTTTTTAAGTTGACTACAGAGTGGATAAAAAAGGCCATGACACTTACCAGAGGGAAAAACAAACAATCCATGGACTTGTAGGGGCACAAGCTGGTACAAAGGTTAAGAAACTCACGTGCTTTCAGATGAAAAGAGCAGGGAGATCAGGGTATAAAAGAGAGATCCAATCTCCCTCTGTGTGTCCCATCCCTTGGGTCTGCCACTGTGTCCTACGTGTCTCTGGGCCATTGAAATCAACGCCATGAAGATCCTGGTCTTGTTGTTGGTTTGTCTACACCTCTCACAGGGTGTGGAAAGGTTTGTATGGGGATTCAGCTTCAGCCCTGAGGGAGCATCAGAAGCTATGGTAGAGCAAAGGCCTCCCATACAGATCTTATGGAGTGGCAGTCAGATCACAGTTTGGTACCATGAGCTGAAAAACCCAGGGAGCCAAGACTTACAGTGGATGGTGTGTGTGTGTGTGTGTGTGTGTGTGTGTGTGTGTGTGTGTGTGATTAAAGGTGGGTTGGTGTTTTGTGGGATAAGAAGGAAGGATGTACAATATCTATAAAGCTTAGAGGAAGGACTGGGAAGGAACAGATATTTATTCTGTGTAAGCAATATGTAAGCAGAAAACCCCAAATACACATTGCAGTGCATTTTCATGCTGGAAATGCTGGAGTGACTGCAGTGGTCAGAACTCACTAAAATCCAGGAGGATTTCTTATAAGAGGCTCTTCTTGGGTAGAGTATAAGAAGGTTTGAAAACCCACATCAGATCAATGAAGGCATTGCTTTCATGGGGAAGGTGAAGGTCACTCCTTTTGTTTGCCCTATTCTCTGCAGAATCATTCTGAAGAAAGGCAAGTCCATCCGCCAGGTGATGGAAGAGCGGGGTGTACTACAGACTTTCCTGAAGAACCACCCAAAGGTTGATCCAGGTGCCAAGTATCTTTTCAATAATGATGCTGTTGCTTATGAGCCCTTCACCAACTACCTGAATGTAAGTGAGGGTCAAGGTGGTGTCTATAAACCTTGGCTGAAAACTATTCTCAGATACTCATTTAGACCTCTCATTAGCTCTGATTTTGGACTTTTTACTAAACCCAAGTCTCTCCTTTCTCAGGAAAGTATCCGGAGAAGTTATGAGTTGGTACCATTTAACACTATCATATTCCCTCTCCTTCCTTCTTTCCTGTCATTACTGGCTCAGTCTCTAAAGCCCCATTTATATGGTTAGGAGATTCCGAATGACCATGTTCTAGTCAATTGAGCAATCGAAAGGAAGTCCTAGTGATGAGCTGTAGGGGAAAGAGGGAAAGCACAGGCAAAGCGGCCAGACAAAATCTCCAGTAGCTCCAGATGCTATGTAGCTCCCCATTTGGGAACACACACTGGTGCTCAGAGCAAGTATTTGCATGTTCTTGAGACTGCAGTGTCTGCTCAGGGCATCTCAACACACTGGTGTCCCATGGACTGTCTTTAGTGAGATGGTACATGAGTGTCAGATCTAGAAGCCACTTCAGGAATCTCCTATCTCAAGTCCCACTTTTATAGATGGTGGATGAAGAGGCAGGGCAGTGACATGACTGGCTAAAATTCATTTAGAACTCAAACTATGTCTCAGTGAAGTTCTCTTCTTGCTTTTCTAGCCACCTTTCTTTTTTTATTTCTGGCACCTTAGCTACTAAGTGACCAAGGGAGGAGAATGGTGTGGAAATATCTAACACCAGAAGAGAAAGAGGTGTGTGTGTGTGTGTGTGTGTGTGTGTGTGTGTGTGTGTGTGAGAGAGAGAGAGAGAGAGAGAGAGAGAGAGAGACAGAGACAGAGAAACAGAGAGAGACAGAGAGAGAGAGAGATGGGGAAGGTGATGGGCACTGGGAATGGAGAAAAAAGTGATTGCTTCTCCAGCTTTGCATGTTCTGGCATAGAACGGCAAATCCATGGAGGTATCACCTTATTGCAAAGGAGAAAACACATTTGGAAGGAGAGGTTGTCTTGCCAGACTAATTCTCACCTGGTCAAAGTCTTGCATATAAGGACAAAAAATGGAGAATATCGAGGGGCTCTGGCTCCAGAAGTGACAGAGAATTTCTGGAAAGAGAAGAATATAATTCGGCCACAATGTGGCTTCTAGTGAGTCAACTTCATCTCAATCTTTAGGACATGGCTTGGCTGCTTAATACACTGGGGTAACAAACTTTTCTTTGCAGTCCTACTACTTTGGAGAGATCAGCATTGGGACACCACCACAAAATTTCCTGGTCCTCTTTGACACGGGTTCATCCAACCTGTGGGTGCCCTCCACCTACTGCAAGAGCCAGGCCTGTTGTGAGTATACCACCATCACCACCCACCCACGGATAGGAGCAGAGGGCGACGCAGAGTCGGGATTAAACACAAGCCCATCATCCAAGTCTAGAGTTCTTGGTGCATATCCATGATCTCAGCCTCCTTAAATTCAGAACATCTGGAAATCTTGCTCTTGGTCTGTATTTCACAAGTGCTGCATCTCTAGAAAGCGAAAGAAGTAGACCAGGGCTTCCATTCCTTTCTCTATTGATCCCTTTCCTCAGCTCTCTCCTGTGGGCCCCAATTCCTGGCACTTTTGAGTTGACCCATGCTTCAGGAAATGGTAGGTTGGAAGGAATTGGGGCAACATCTGTTTCCCAAGGGGACAGACTTTTCTGGGGCTATTGATTGCCTTCAGCCCAGAGTCTGAGGCTGAAGCCCAATCCCAGGCTTGGTCTGATGGTCCCAGGCCATCAAGGATAAGTGTCCTCCGTGTATTTTGGAAAATGTGTTAACACTAACATTGCATTGTCTCTTTGCACAGCCAATCACAACACGTTCAACCCCAGCATGTCTTCCACCTACCAAAACAATGGGCAAACCTATACACTATACTATGGAAGTGGCAGCCTGACTGTGCTCCTGGGATATGACACCGTCACTGTAAGTGCTGTTCTCATCTTTCTGTGGGTCTGCCATTTGGCTCCCCTTTTCTAGACTCTTAAGCTGTCAGAGATATCAAAGGTTGTTAATTAGGTACACATTTCTAAAAGCTGACTCTTGGAAAGAGTGCCACAGGCCATCTAATTAAACCTTTGTCCCAAGACCGGAATTGCCCCACAGCAGTCCTGACCGCTGCAGGCTCTTTACGTTGTGCCTCCCCTGTGACTTTGCTCCTTGGTCTTATCTGCCCTCCTCAACCACCTGGAGCACATCTGCTTCCTCCTCCACAGGACTTCACTCTGGGTATTTGAAGACCTTCCTTTCACTATTTTCTTTTCTTTATATCAAGCACACGCAGTTCCTATGTTATTTGTGCACACAGATTGTTCGATATAAAACCAAGCACTGTCCTTTCACTGTCCATGGAAGTGGAAACTCTAACTCCAAAAAACAATGGCCTCTACTTCTCCAACACCCACACTCTTCTTTCCAAAACATGCATGTTTGGCTGATGCTGTCATCCCTTCTTTTCCATGCTAGGACTGAGCCAACTCAATGAAAGAAGCTAATTTCTTCTCCCTAAAAAAGGGTCTAGGTTCCATTCCCCGGACACCTAAGTCTGGGAAGGATTTGTCTACCCTGAATTGTTAATCTTTTCTTTTCACTTGTCTCAGGTTCAGAACATCGTCATCCATAACCAGGAGTTTGGTCTGAGTGAGATTGAACCTAGCAACCCCTTCTACTATGCAAATTTTGATGGTATCCTGGGAATGGCCTACCCCAACCTGGCGGTGGGGAATAGCTCAACAGTCATGGAGAGCATGATGCAGCAGGGCCAGCTCACCAGCCCCATCTTCAGCTTCTACTTCTCTCGGTGAGCATCTTTGCCCTGTAGGGCTCAGCAAATGAGGCACTGTGGGGGTTTTTATTTTACTTTATTAATTTTTTAAACATTTATTTATTGTTGAGAGACAGAGTGCAAGCAAGGGAGAGGCAGAGAGAGAGGGAGACACAGAATCCAAAGCAGGCTCCGGGCCCTGAGCTGTTAGCACAGAGCCTAACGTGGGACTCAAACTCGTGAACATGAGATCATGACCTGAGCTGAAGTTGGATGCCCAACCGACTGAGCCACCAGGCACCACAAGATGACTCTTTTCTTAAAAATGGACTATAATCCCTCAACATTTAATAAGTAAATGTCGAGATTGTTGTATTAGATTCACAAAATTCAGAGCTTATAGGACCAGCCACATGATCATTTCTTAATACAATAAGTATAAATATAGAATAAAGAGAACTATAATGAAATGATATTTATAAGAACATATCTGGCTCCAAAAAGAGTTCTTGTAGTCATCACTTCACAGGACATCTCAAAAATCTTGTTTTTAGCTCCATTTTTCCAGAAAGGCAATGCAGGCTCAGACAGGTGGTCACTGTTGAGCATGACTGACACTGACAGGGGTGAAGCCATGACTCAAATGCAAATACCTTGGTCACAAATCCAGTACTTTTCTTACTCTGCTGGCCTTGAACTCTTGTGGCAAACTTTACTTACTGCTTCATCTTCCTAACCACATGATCCCCAGGGGACCTGAGTCCAAATGTTCAATGACTGGCAGGCCCAGGTTAGGGAACAGAAGAGGCCTGAATCCTCTTAACACCGTCTAGTTCCCAACCTGAGCACGACAGGAGCATCCCCATCACTGCCCACTTGAGATCTCTGTCTGTCAGGCCCCTCCAGGTACTCTCTGAGGGGTTTCTTCTTGTTCTCACTTTGTCCTCAGGAGGGTGTCCCTGGGAGGCTTTTAGAGTTTGTTTTCACAGGCCTGGTTTCCAATCCCATTGCCTCTTTTATGGGCATAGTCTGTGTTTCCGTTCTCTGGTACTCTGGGTGTTCCTCCGAGGAGGCTCCTCTCCCTTATGCCTTAAGCCTGGCGGAGCCTGAAGAGCAGGTCAGAGGATGGTACCCCTCTTCCTCTGGTTCCACTGTGTCTGAAGGAGAGAGGGACAGTGAGAGGGGAGGGAGGGGCTGCCTGGCCATGTGTGTTGTGGGAACTCACGCTCTTCTCCTCTTCTCCCTAGCCAACCAACCTATGAGTATGGTGGAGAGCTCATCCTGGGAGGAATGAACAGCCAATTTTATTCTGGTGAGATCGTCTGGACTCCTGTCACCCGGGAACTGTACTGGCAGGTTGCCATCGATGAGTAAGTACAGAGGAAAGTTCCTATGGATTATGGACACCCCTAGAGTGTCCCTCCAGTGTGACTCTATTTCCTGTTCTTGTCATGGCATAAACCCCTTAAAGAGAATCAGCAAACCTTCAGGCTGATTATTCCTGGAGCTCAGTAGACTTTGGCATCTAGCTCTTGACTGAACTTTTTGACTTGGTCACTGAGCCTTGTCATGTCAGCAGGTTGGTCATTCCTAGGTCTCTGTGAATCCTCATCTTTGTTCCTGGAAGCTTCATTATCCTAATTAGCATAGTCTTTACCACTTCCTTCATCAGGAAATGTAATAGCTGTCATGGGTGTTTTCTATGTGCCCAGTGTGCTAAATATTTATTTAATATGTTATTGCATGTGATCTCCACTACAACACTATAAGGTGGTCAGCAGTATATTTCTTTGCATAGATAAAGAAATCAAGGCTCAGAGGTTAAGTAACTTATCCAAAGTCACACATTTCACACATTTCAAAATTTGAGCCCAAGCATATTTGATCCCCTAACCCACGATCATGAATCAGTTACTTCTACACCCCAAGCCTTCAGGAAATGTCCATCACTGCCAGATAAAGATACATGTCTTTGGCCAGTAGTTGAGACCATCCAACAGCTGAGCCCTACCTATCAGAACAGCCTTCCCACCACTTCCGGATGTGCAGCACGGACCTGACCATGTCCTTGCACCTCACCATGACTTTCTTGCTTCTTCTCTTTTGACTATGACACCTGAAGTGGTCCTCGTGTCCTTGCACATCCTTCTGAGCCCAGATGAATTATTACCTCCCTTGAAAAGGCCTCTCAGGGTCTCAGTCTCTCTTTCAATCCCATAGTCTTACCAGCTTGCATCTCCTCATCTTTGGGTATGTCACAGTGCAACCAGCCCAATGTGAAGAGTAGAGAGAGAGGTAATTGGTTGGGTGTCTTATTCACCATTACATCCAAGTACCTTGGTTCACCAACAGTACCCAAAAGATACATGGACTGAAGAGGAAGGGTAGAGAAGGAGCCGGTGACTGAATCACATAGGACCACATTACGGAGATTACCAGCTACTGCATTAAGTGGTAGCTTAATGTATGGTGTTGTCTCATGTCTCTTAGAAGGTACTCTTTAAAAACAGTGAATACAATCTGCTCCTGTTTGTATCATGATAATTCTTGCAAGAATGTCTTGCACATATTAGATGCCCAAGTGATTTATGAAGTGATTCCCAGCTTTGGCACTTTGTGGACCTCACATCGGTAGATATAGAAAGGTAAGACACAGAGAAAGGAAGATAAGATAAAGGAAGAGAAGCCCTGCCTCCCCAGGCCTCTCAGTCAGAGCTGGAAGGATTACCAGACCAAGAAGGCACAGCAACATTATAAGGGCAGCTGTGTCGTGGGGTGGCCAGGCTTCCTAGAAGAGGCAGAATGTCGGAGCTCCGAGGTTGGGGAGATTAGGGTGAACATGGCACAGGCATGTGGCAGTAGGCCACTGATTTCTCTTGTACTGGTGTCCCTCTCAGGTTTCTCGTTGGGAATCAGCCCACCGGCTTGTGCTCCCAGGGCTGCCAGGCCATTGTGGACACAGGGACCTACGTGCTGGCTGTGCCCCAGCAGTACATGAACTCCTTCCTGCAGGCAACAGGAGCCGAGGTGTCTCAGTACGGTGATGTGAGTAACCAGAAGCCAAGGATTTCTCTGCACACTGATGCAGCCTCAGCACAGGAAGAGGGGTTTGGGTGGGGGGCTAAACCCCTGGCAGGACAGATTAAGTGGGGACACAGCATGGCCTTTCAGGCATGAACCCTCAAAGCAAGGAGGAGTGAGGGGAGGGAGTAACACCAACCAGACTGTGAGTATGGGCTGAATGGTTGTCAGGAGGGACGGCTGTTCCATTGCAGCCCTAGGAGCACATTTCACCTTGGTGTGGCCAGTGTCATTTGACGTGTGCCAATAGAGGCAGGCATATCACATTTCCCCATTCCACCGAGATTTCTTTTTACCTAGAAATACTCCTTTGGCTTTTATCTGAGCAGCCTCCCGTCCCCACCCCTCCTCCCCTTGTACACACTTCTGCAGTTTGCTCCTCCAGCATGTAAGAGTCTCATTTAGTCAGACCAAATCTTGGCTCCTCAGGGTGTGTGTGTGTGTGTGTGTGTGTGTGTGTGTGTGTGATGAGTATGTGGACAGGTACACACAAGCAGGGATATGAATTGTGTGAGAGCATGCTTTTACAGGCTGGGCCTGTGTTTCTTCTCTGTAAGTTGCACTTTCTGAAGGTAGAAATCTGTTCTGGAATGAGTCTAACTCCTTATGGCCATACCAACACATCCCAAACCTGAGATGTGCTCAGGGAGACCCAGGAAAGCAGAGCACCTGGTCAGTGTTGTGCCTGGGAATCGGGTTTTGCCTTCCATGCTCTCAAACAGCCTCTGCTGGAAGGTCAGGAAGGAAGTCTCACAGGGGAAGGGGGACTGGGGCCCTTTGTCTGGGCCCCCCATCTCCTGGCACACTACAGCTCTGCCTCTCCTCTCTCTCAGTTTGTGGTCAACTGCAACTCCATACAGAGCATGCCCACCATCACCTTCGTCATCAGCGGGTCTCCTTTACCTCTGCCTCCCTCTGCCTATGTCCTCAACGTACGTATGCACTCTGGGCTCCACGGACATGGGATTGGATGGGCCCAAACAGCTGTTCCGTGTCCCAGCTCACGTCTGGACACCTATGGGGAGTCACCAGTAGCAGGGCTGAGGGTGAACAAGAAGCCAGAGACCCCACAGGTGTCATGGAATATAGGGTGGGAACTTCCTGTGGGGAAAGGCTTTTATATGCAAAAATGTTATCTCTTTATGTCTTTTGTCTCTTCAGAACAATGGCTACTGCACCCTTGGGATTGAGGCCACCTACCTGCCCTCCCCCAGTGGGCAGCCCCTGTGGACTCTGGGAGATGTCTTCCTCAAGGAATATTACACTATCTATGACATGGGCAACAATAGAATGGGCTTTGCCCTCTCTGTCTAGGCAGGTGAGAGGCAGCTGTCTCCACCCTCACTGCAGGACTCTGGGATTACCCTACAGTTTCTCTGGGCTGACCGCAGCATTTTAGACTAATCTGACCCTTCTGTGCACTAGAGTCTTACTTCCTGCAACTAATAAATCAAGAATCTCCAAATGTCTTTGTTGCTCCTTCCAAATGTCTTCTTTGCCTTATGTTTGTAGTAGTTTATTCTAAATTGAAAATTAGCGCCCGCTCGTTGGGAAATCTGTGAATTGACCAATGGGAGAGAACATGGAGCAGAGATCTGAGTGAGGACCCACTGCACAGACCTTAAGGACTCAACAGTCCCTTCATGACGAACGCTGGCTGGAGGTGACCAGCCCTCCCAGCACTCTCCCTTCCAACACATTCTTCTTTGCATTCTTAGACAAGAATGTGAACCGGAGTAGTCTCTGACTCAAGAATTTTAGAGAAGAAAAAGAAACTTTAGAGAACATTTCCAACTGGTGCTCTGAGAACAAATCTGATCAGAAAATGTGGTTCTTTTTGAAGGGAGCAGCACAGTTTTAATGAATATTTTCTGGTATTTTCATAGACATTATCCTCCCTATGGTGCTTTCAGGCTGCTCACATACGCACTTTACCTGCCTGGGCCTGACTGCTTTTGAGTTTAGAAACCCCATCTCATTTTACAGTGGAAGAAAGTGAGGTGTGGCCAGGTAGTCATACAGTTAGTGTTAAAATCAGATCCAGATTCAAGGTATTAAATACTTTTATTGTGCTGCCACGTGATGAAGTCTGCTATGTGCAAGCCATGGACGCATGCAATTATAAATGAGGCGTGGCGTTGGCTCCCTAGGGATTTTCTATCAAGTAGAGCCTCTGGCTCCAGAGCGGTTTTCTGATGGCAGTAAGACCAGTAGCTGAACTTGCCCTCCACGGTAGGTTATGAGCAATCATCTGCAGTGGGTTCTTCGACCGCAGTAATGCTGCCTTTGGGGAGCTAAGAACTGGTGTGGCTCTGGGACTCAAAATTGTTTCCAGAAATGTAATTAGAAAGATGTATCTGGGAAGAAAGATGCAAAGAATTCTCAGTCCAGATGTGCATGGGTGGTGGTGGTGGACGGAGGTGTGCCTTTCTCCACAGCATCGCATCGTTCCCCTCTACCGACGTACGATATTGTTGACCTAATGGAACTGACTAATGTAAGCACTTTGGCCATTCCTTTTCCTTTTTGTTGTGTTTCTCTTATAAGAGATACAGACTTTTCTTTTTCAATTTTTTTGCCAAAGGGACGGATCTCAGTTCAGCTGCAATTCACCTACGTCCTCACCATCTGCCCTGTCAGCTACTGTTCCTGCCTCAGTATCACCTCTATTCATTCTCTAGTGGTTAGCCTCAATGATATAAAGCCATGATCTTTCATTAGTGGTAAAATTTCTGGAACGTTCTCAATCCTGAGATACAGAAAATCCAAGTTATCATGAGTAACCTGAAATTCATCAGCAGGGGACCATCCGTAGCCACTGGGAACATATGGCATTGGTAATGAGGGCTGCTGAGGATCAGGACGATTTCTGTTAGGGTGTGGAATTAAGGTAGCGGTAGAATGTGCTAGTTTAGAATGGATCCATCACTAACTTTCCAGAAATTAGAAATCTTCGTGGAAAACAGTTGCCATTTTTATCGTCTATTTGTTTGCTCTCACTCCATTCCTAGGTCTTTGAGAAGGGGGTTTGGCTTATAGTCTTGCCTCACCAAATTGGCCCATTGTCTGCCTTCCTCACATCCCCAGCCCCAAAACCAGAGGGAGAACTGGCATCCCCAGAGTGTTTCTGTTGCTCCTTTCCTGGTAGCCCACGGAAAAGTCCCAGGGCACTGAGATGGCGAGTTTCAAGACTTCCAACTCCTACCTTCTGGTCTTCCCGTCCGGGTGTAGCTATGAAACTTGTGTGTTACTTTACCAACGGGTCCCAGTACCCAGATCCTGCCAAATACATGCCAGAGAACGTGGAACTGTGCCTGTGTGTAGACCTCACCTATGCCTTCACTGCTTGATCAATCACAAGATCATGCCCTGCGAGTGGAATGATGATGTCCTATTTCCCAGTTCCAGGCCCCTGAGCAGCAGTCAGTACTTTGTTCTGAAATACCTGGGAGAGTCACAGGACAGACACCCTGGGTGGACTTGAAATCCAAAGGTAGTATTGGGGACCACCTCCCCACTCAGGACTAAAGTACACAGTATAGAAAGGGTAGCTCTGGAGGAGAGGAAAGAAAATGTCAAGCTACCTTGACAAAAATAAAAATGACATCCTTTTCCTCGGCAGTAATTTTATCTTCTAGAAAAATTGGCTTCTTTGCTCTAATCCTCTATTTCTCATTCCCTACTCTTACTTCTAAACTGGAAGCCCCTGTTGTGCTCTGGTCTGTGTCCCTCTGAAGCTCCTTAGCCAAGGGCAGTGAGCAAAAGAAAGTCCAGAATTGCCAGAGGGACTTAAAAGGAAAGTAACTTCAAAGACTGACTGAAATTCACCTCGCTTAAGGAACTTTCTAGAAGAACTGCCTTCCTCCTGAGATCAGAATGGGACAAGTCAACCCCATTTGGAAGATCCCATTTTCTGTTTTCTAATAGGTGATGCATTTGACAATTTTGGGGGCTTGTGGGAAGGGGGAGAAACAGTAATCTCCAGAGTCTCATGGATGTCTTTGGATAAATGTCCACCATTCCCTCCATGAGGCTGTCTCCAGGTAGAAAGCAAGGTTCTCTACAAGATCCCATACACATGTTGTATTAAGTGGAAGGCTCTCTTCCGCTCAGTCTGGCCTCTTTCCCTCTGCTCCAGAAAGGATGAGTGGGTGTTCCAATCTGAATGGCTGGCATAAAGTTGATCCTTGGAGAAGCAGGAAGAGGATCCCAAGAGAAGATTTCCTGGGGACATGATTCTGTCCTTTTGGTGCCAGAACCATGAGTCTGAGAGAAGACCATTTTGACTCTGGTGGCAGTTTCCTCATGCCTGGCTAAAATGGACTTCACTCTGTCATTTCTCTGTCATTCCTCATTAGGAATGAAAACCTGGTTATGCTTTTGATGGTTAGCTTGTGGGACTTCAACACCCAGAAATAAGAACCTCTTCTTTCTATGGGGAGTTGGCCTAGGGACTGATCTCAGGAAGATGAGGCTGAAGCACTTTGAAGGTGAAGAAAATTGTGGTTGAAGGTGGCACAAAAGATCCCAGAAGTGAATCAGCAGATTTTCCAGAATAGGGAAAAAGCTAGAATTGGGAAATGAGAAATTTATTTATCTTCAAATAAGAGCTGAATGGAGTCCATAGTTTTTATTCCTAGGATCATAGGATGAGGGAAGGCAGAGAACTAGAGGTAGAGAACCAATAGGAAGGGCTGCTCTATGGAAGGAGTCTGTAACCTACACAAGACCTACACATAGCACATGTTTAATGTTTATCTACAATGCTCCAATTTACTTCAGTGAGTGTTTACTGAACATATATTGTGTGCTGAGTACTATGGCAGGCACTGAGGATTCAGATCTGGGATACACAAGGATGAAGGGGCTATAAAAGAGGAACTCTTGAGAATATGATGTATCCTCCTATTTCAACAAAATAAAGAAGATGGATAGAGGGATATTGCCAGCCTGGGGAATTAATGAAGGATATTAAATATCATCGAGATATCTCAAGGATATTAAATATTTATTGAGTAGCATAAGACACCTTTTAAGACACTGTAAAAAAATGGATGAATAAGAGTCCCAGGAAGCTTCCTATCTAGCGGAGAGACAAACATATACACACCCAACTGAATAGTGCAGTGGGCAAATGCCATGATGGAGCATGCACGATGTGATAAGAAATGGTGAGAAAGTAATGGCAAATTCTGCCTTTCTGGAAGGACATTGCAAGAGAAGGCACCTGTGTGAGCGAAGGCATAGAAGTTTGAGCAGGAACACCAGATCTTAAAAGTAGGAAAAGAGAAAGAGGGAGGGAAGAATTAACGAACATGCTATGAATGGACGAGATGCCATTTTTCTTTCTTTGTTGATGAATTATAATGCCCTTCCTAAAGGGATTTTGGAGTTGAAGAGAGAACATGAAATGTGACTGGTGAGTGGTTGCAAGACTTGCAAGGGATGGTTTATCAGCAAGCCCTAAACACCAGTCGAGTTTTGTTGCTCTCCGGGCTCTACAGGAGGATTTTTATGATATCAGATCATGGGGAGTAAATGCTGGAGATGAGGTGGATTTAAAGACAGAGATTCATATGCTGTTGATGGTTCCTCTAGTATTTCTTGGAGCTCAGAGAAAGAAGGAAGGGGAAAGGTGATGACATCTGAATGCCAGCAAGGATCATGCCTTCTCCAGGGTCACCACCAAGGTGGCCACAACAGGCAACCATATGATTCTCATTGACTCAGTGATCCAGCATCTCCAGCTATATGAGTTCAATGGCATTGACATTGACTTTGGGTACCCACAGTCCTGGGCAGCCCATCTGAGGACTAGCAATTCTTTACCATCCTCATCAAGGTAGAGACCTGCAGGTGCATTCATATAGCCCAGGACCTATGGGGGTTTCCCACCCTTGACAGATTTCCATGTTTAAACAAAAGGGAAAAAGAAGATACAGGAATCAATAATTGTTGACAATCTACAATGTGCCAGACACTGTGGCATGCACTGTGTATATGGGACTTTATTTGATATTTATAACATTAAAATGGAAGTATGTACTTTATATCAAACCAGAGAGGAGAAGTAAT
Source organism: Acinonyx jubatus (assembly GCF_027475565.1). Classification (NCBI taxonomy): domain Eukaryota; kingdom Metazoa; phylum Chordata; class Mammalia; order Carnivora; family Felidae; genus Acinonyx; species Acinonyx jubatus. The sequence goes on along the minus strand of NC_069381.1, from coordinate 93,547,571 downwards.
CATAATTAGAAAGTAGTGGAGATCTCTGAAACTTCTTTCCCTACAAGACACCGCTTCAGTGAGGAAGCAGGGGAAAATATTACAGACAATTTAAGTTTCAAGCCTTAGCTCACTCACTTATACACACATATACATGGTGAACACACACATTCTAGTACATGCAAGATTTTTTCTTCCATCAAATATTGATATATTTTTAAATTAAAATTTGGCCATTTATTAACACTGTCTTTTCCTACAATTATTGCTACCTGTAGTCATCAATACTGTCCTAGCTTGCAACAGGAAATACAGGCTTTTGAAGCTAAGGCCCAAGCCACAGGCCAACCCCCTCTGCTGATCTTGGCAGCCATACCTGCAGGCAAAGGAACCACGGATGTGGGTTTCAGAATTGCCAATATCAGAGCATGAGTCAGGCATGGGAGCAATACCCCAAGGCCTGAAGGGCACGTCTTATTCCAAGGCTGGAGTTAAACCTACGGACCTTTGGAGCTACATTCAGACTAAAGTTAATGTAGTGTGTACATCTTTGCTTGGTGTTTGTGGGATGGCACTCCCCGTTTTTCTCCTCAGCGTTCTTGACTGGCAGCTGCTGTTTTCTAACCACTCTGGTCTCCGGCTTAGGATCTAGAAGGTGTTCTATATGTTCTGTGCTGCTTGAGGCTCCCCAGTGGGCTGCATAAATGCATGTGGGCTTAGCTACTGTGTCAATCCACTAGGGAGAAGAAGGCGTGCCACTAGTGAGAGCAGAGGAGGAGAGGTAGGGAAAGTTTTTACTCGGTGTGCAACCAAGCCTGTTGTCAATTCCTGCCCCCAATTTTTTTGCCTATCTACTCACACTAGGGCATGGAGGAGTGAAGAGAATCTGGCTCCAGGGTATTCTCCTCCAGGTTCCAACAATAGCTAGTACATCAGCCTGCCAAGCTATCCACTGCATGAGGAACCAGAGAGGCCTCTGAGGACCCACAGCATCGTTACCCAGAGCGCAAGAGAGCTTGCTGGATGGACACTGTGTTCTTTGGAGATTTCTGGGAATAGTGAAGTCTTATTTCATTCCTGGAAAAAGTTCAATTCATTGTCTGTGAGAACTGAGTTAACAGATAATCAAAATGCTTGGTTTAAAAAAAATGTGGTCAGGGAATCATGTATAAATACTTCTGACAGCATAGACTTTTGTGGAGGTTGGGACACTATCACAGGAGGCAACAGCCCTCAGCACCAGGGTTCCGCTGACCATGGAGAGGTTATCTATGTCAACACTGTAAAGCAGGCATCTTGGGTTAGGACTGGGAAGCAGACACGGGAGGAAGGTGGAAGGGAATGGGCTTGAAGCTTTAAGCTAAATGTCCCCCCAGTAACTGGCCATGAAATATTGGTGAGACAGTGGAGTTCCCGCTGAGAAGCTCATCATGGGGGTCCCCACGTATGGATGGAAATTGTGCCCACTTCTTTGGATGTGTCTGTGGGAGGACCCTCCTCAGAATCTGGGTCTATCAGGCCCTACACCCAGGGGGACTGGCTAATGGGCCAGCTATGAGGTAACCTCCCCCCCACCCCCGGAAGAGGCTTAGGGGAGACTCTGGCCAGTTGGTGAGTGGCATTAGACAACTTCTAAGTTCCTTCCAGTTGTAAAAGAGCTCTTGCTACATTGATTGCCCATGTCTTCTGTATACCCCAAATGGAGATGAAAAGCATTCCCCAGGGAGAGATAAAACATCTTGGCAAATGACAGGGTCTTGCTATGTGTGACCCAACTTCAGTTTGACTCATATGAGAAGTAAACTCCCTTTTAAAAAATTTTTACTTTTTAATTTACCACCAAGTTGGTTAGCATATAGTGCAATAATGATTTCAGGGTAGAATCCAGTGATTCATCCTCTACATATAACACCCAGTGCTCATCCCAACGAGTGTCCTCCTTAATGTGCCTTGACCATTTAGCCCATCCCCCCACCCATGACCCTTCCAGCAACCCTCACTTTGTTTTCTATATTTAAGAGTTTCCTGTGTTTTATCCCCCTCCCTGTTTTTATATTGTTTTTGCTTCCCTTCCCTTATGTTCATCTGTTTTGTATCTTAAAGTCCTCACATGAGTGAAGTCGTATGATATTTGTCTTTCTCTGACTAATTTCACTTAGCGTAATACACTCTAGTTCCATCCATGTTGTTGCAAATGGCAAGATTTCATTCTTTTTGATTGCTGAGTAATACTCCATTGTACATATATACCACATCTTCTTTATCCATTCATACATCGATGGGCATTTGAGCTCTTTCCTTACTTTGGCTATTGTCTATAGTGCTGCTATAAACATTGGGGTGCATGTGCCTCTTTGAAACAGCACACCTGTGTCCTTTGGATAAATACCTAGTAGTTCAATTGCTGGGTCGTAGGATAGTTTTATTTTTAATTTTTTGAGGAACCTCCATCCTGTTTTCCAGAGTGACTGCCCCAGTTGGCATTCCCACCAGCAATGCAAAAGGGTTCCTCTTTCTCTGCATCCTCACCAACATCTGTCATTGTCTAACCTGTTAATTTTAGTCATTTGACAGGTGTAAGGTGATATCTCATTGTGGTTTTGATTTGTATTTCCCTGATGATGTGTGATGTTGAGCATTTTTTCATGTGTCTGTTAGCCATATGGATGTCTTCTTTGGAAAATTGTCTGTTCATGTCTTTTGCCCATTTCTTCATTGGATTATTTGTTTTTTCCGTATTGAGTTTGATAAGTTCTTTATAGATTTTGGATACTAACCCTTTATCTGATATGTCATTTACAAATATCTTCTCCCATTCCATCAGTTGCCTTTTAGTTTTGCGGATTGTTTCCTTCACTGTGCAGAAGCTTTTTATCTTGATGAGGTCCCAATAGTTCATTTTTGCTTTTGTTTCCTTTGCCTCCAGAGACATGTTGAGTAAGAAGTTGCTGCGGCCAAGGTCAAAGAGGTTTTTGCCTGCTTTCTCCTTGAGGATTTTGATAGCTTCCTGTCTTACATTTAGGTCTTTCATCCATTTTGAGTTTACTTTTGTGTATGGTGTAAGAAAGCGATACAGCTTCATTCTTCTCCATGTCGCTGTCCAATTTTTCCCAACACCATTTGCTGAAGACACTGTCTTTATTCCATTGTATATTCTTTCCTGCTCTGTCAAAGATTAGTTGGCCATGTGTTTGTGGGCCTATTTGTGGGTTCTCTAGTCTGTTCCATTGATCTGTGTGTCTGTTTTTGTGCCAGTACCATACTGTCTTCATGATTCCAGCTTTGTAATACAGCATGAAGTCCGGAAATGTGATGCCTCCAGCTTTGGTTTTCTTTTTCAGGATTGCTTTGGCTATTTGGGGTCTTTTCTGGTTCCATATAAATTTTAGGATTGTTTTTGTAGCTCTGTGAAGAATGCTGGTGTTATTTTGATAGGGATTGCATTGAATATGTAGATTACTTTGGGTAGTATGAACATTTTAACAATATTTGTTCTTCCAATCCATGAACATGGAATATTTTTCCATTTTTTTGTGTCTTCTTCAGTTTCTTTCATAAACTTTCTATAAGCTACTCCAGCTTTCTTTTGTTGACCATTAGCATGATAGATGGTTCTCCATCCCCTTACTTTCAATCTGAAGGTGTCTTTAGGTCTAAAGTGGGTCTCTTGCAAACAGCATATAGATGGGTCTTGTTTTCTTATCCATTCTGTCACCCTATGTCTTTTGATTGAAGCATTTAGTTCATTTACATTTATATTGAGTACTGAAAGATACGAATATATTGCCATTGTGTTGCCTATAGATTTGGAGTTTCTGGTGGTGTTCTCTGGCCCTTTCTAGTCTTTGTTACTTTTGAGGGTTTTTTTTGTTTCATCTTTTCTCCCCTCAGAGAGTCCCCCCTTAAAATTTCTTGCAGGGCTGGTTTAGTGGTCACAAACTCCTTTAGCTTTTGTTTGTCTGGGAAACTCTTTATCTCTCCTTGTATCTTGAATGACAGCCTTGCTGAATAAAGAGTCCTTGGCTGCATAATTTTCTGATTCAGCACGTTGACTACATCCTACCACTCCTTTCTGGCCTGCCATGTTTCTGTGGATAGGTCTGCTGTGAACCTGATCTGTCTTAAGCCTTACAGGTTAATGACTTTCTTCCCCTTCTACTTTCATAATTCTTTCCTTGTCTGTGTATTTTGTGAATTTGACTATGATATGCCTGGTTGATGGTTGTTAAATCTAATGGGAGTTCTCTGCGCTTCTTGGATTCTGATGTCTGTGTCTTTCCCCAAGTTAGGAAAGTTTTCTGCTATGATTTGCTCCCTCTTCATCTTCTGGGACTGCTACGATTCAGATGTTATTCCTTTTTAATGAGTCACTGAGTTCTCTAATTCTTATATTGTGCTCTTTTGCCTTAGTTTCCCTCTTTTTTTCTGCTTCATTATTTTCCTTATGTTTGTCTCTATATTGCTGATTCACTGCTCTGTGTTCATCCATCCTTGCTGCTGTGGCATCTATTTGAAATTGCATCTTAGTTATGGCATTTTTAATTTCATCTTGACTAGAGTTTACTTATTTTATCTCTGCAGAAAGGGATCCTATGCTTTTTTCAACCCCAGCCAGTATCCTTATTATCATGATTCTAAATTCTAGTTCAGGCATCTTGTTTATATCTGTGTTGAGTAAGTCCCTGGCTGTCATTTCTTCCTATTCTTTCTTCTGGAGTGAATTCCTTTGTTTTTGTCATTTTGGAGGAATAAAAAGAATTAATAAAATAGGAAATAAAAATTAAAAAATTAAAAGCAACATGAAGAAATCAAATAAAGAAAGCTAGATCCTAGGTGTGTTTTGGTCTGGTTGTTGGAAGAAGCTTGATAGAAGAGAGAGAAAAAATAATGAAAGGAAAAGAAAAAAAGTAAGAAAATGTTTAAACATTTAAAAAGATGCATACAATAACATAGAATAAAATGAAATGAAGAAAGTAAAATAGAATTAAAAAGTTTACAAAAAATAAAAATATAGTAAAAAATTAATAAAAAGATTAAAAAAGGAATGTAAAATTTTTTTTTCTCTTTTCATATCCAAGAATAAGAGAGGGAAAAGAAAAAACAAAACAAAACCAAAAGGAACAGATGGACCAGCGAGCAGAATGAAATCCAAATGAAATAACATCAAATTTCCCCTAGAAGTCTAATTATGAAGCCCTTTATAGTCTGTACACTAGGCAGGAGGGGAGACTTGTGGTGGTCCTCTAAGTCCTGAACTTGGTTGACTCAGTTGAACCGGGCTTGGTGTAATGGCTTTGTTCTCCACTAGGTGGCAGTACTTAGCTTATTGGGGTGGATCAGTGTGGTGTGCATGTGCATGTGCATGTACATGCACTTTCGGGAGAGGTGAAAATGGCTTCACCCAGCTTCCCAGTCTCTGGTATCAGAACTCTGTGCTGTCACAGACCAGCAATCAAGCACTCCTCCTTTGACTCCAGCTTCTGTCCACTCACCGCTTCTACATTGTCCAGGTGCAAGCTGTCAGCCTGCCAGGCAGCACCTCCCTCTTGAATTCTATCTCATTTGGGGCTGTGTTTCCAAACCCCTCACCTCTGAGAGCCTTGTGGCTCGGGCCCACTCTGACCCTCTGGGGGACGATGTCGCCAAGCAGTGGCCAGGTGCCGGCTTGCTCCCCCCGGGAACGTTTGTGCAGTTGTGCTGTTGCAGAGGCTCCTCAGCGACTGTGGCCGGGTACCTGCCTGCCCCAGGGAAAGTGCATGGGATCATGAGGCGGCGGAAGTTCAGAGCTTATGGCAAAACACAACACGCAGCTGGGGCGGTTTCACCGCATCTTTGTTCCAATATCAGCAAACGTGGCTGTTCTCCGGGGTCTGCTGGGACCTTTGCCTGTGGGAGGCCTTACGGCCTCTACCGGATGCCTTCCTAGCGGGGGAACAGCTTCTCCCGTGTGGCCCGTGGACGCCTCAGACCTCGCTGCCTGCTCCTGGGGATTTGCCCTTCCCACCAGAGCTCCGCCAGGTATCGAGCTGTGGAGTTTCAGACTCTGCGCTGCCCTGTTTATAGAGTCCTAATGGTATTGAAACGCTCTCCTCCTTTCTCCCTTTCTTGTTCAGTTGCTTGTGGGCGTTTCCACTCTCTCTCTTTCTCTGTGGGGGGAGTGCTATTCTGTGGGGGGAGTACTTTTCCTGCACTCTCCCCCTTTTCTCTCTTCTCTCTCCACAAAAACAGCTCCCTACCCTCCACGGCTTCTCTCTCCGCCAGTTCACCTCTCTGCACCACGTACCTGCCGAGTTCTGTGGCTCAAGTGATGCAGATTGTTGTGTAAATCCTCAGATCAATTTTCTAAGTGTACAAATGGCTTGGTGCTGATCTAGCTGCATTTCAGGGACGAGAGAAGGTGAGAACTTCCATGCTGCTCTGCCACCTTGGTCCCTCCTCTTGAATTGAGAAGTAAACTTCTAAGGATAAGAGTTTAGGGGTGCCTAAGTGGCTTCGTCAGTAGCTCATCTGACTCTTGCTTTTGGCTCAGGTCATGGTCTCGCGGTTTGTGGGATCGGGCCCCACATCAGGCTCTGCACTGACAGCATGGAGCCTGCTTGGGATTCTTTCTCTCCCTCTCTCTCTGCCCTTCTGTTTGCATGTGCACTTTCCCTCTCTCTCTCTCTCTCTCTCTCTCTCTCTCTCTCTCTCTCTCTCCATATGTTAAACTAGCATCCTCTTTACTTTAAACAAAGGGTTCCATGGTAATCTGCAACTGTCCTCTAATCTTAATGAATATGGTTCCCCTCCCTCAAATATGGCTGGGTTTGAACTGATGAAGAAGAGAAGATCTTTCTTTTTGTAAATTTTTTATTTAGTTTTTTAAATTTTTAACTTTTTAAAAATATGATTTATTGTCAAGTTAACTAACGTGCATTGTATACAGTGTGCTCTTGGTTTCAGGGATAGATTCCCATGATTCATCGCTTACGTTCAACACCCAGTGCTCATCCCAACAAGCGCCCTCCTCAATGCCCATCACCCATTTTCCCCTCTCTCCTGCCCCCCGCCGCCCCCTTCAACCCTCAGTTTGTTCTCTGTATTTAAGATTCTCTTATGGGTTTGCCTCCCTCTCTGTTTGAAACTATTTTTTCCCCTTCCCTCCCCCCATGGTCTTCTGTTAAGTTTAAGAGAAGACTTTTCTAGTTTCCCATGTGTAGATGTGTCCTCCAAATTTTCATAAGCTGCCACTAGTGGTGTTTCCATTGTTTCATGCTCCAGAGCTCCCAAGCCCACACCTCCCAGCACATCCTCTGAAGGCAAAGCTGATGGGATTAATGGGGACCCAAGGGATCCACCCAGGTTTCCTGAGTGTGCTAATGCTGACACTGTGTCCAAAAGAGGTTTGGAGGGCCTCGTATTTGACCAAAGCTGCTCACACTGTAACTGGCCTTGAACAGAAAGAATGGGATTGAGGGGTGCCTGGCTGACTCAGTCAGAAGAACCTGCAATTACTGATCTTGGGGTCATGAGTTCAAACCTCATGTTGGCTAGAGATTTTTTAAATTAATAAAAACTTAACAAAAAAAAAGAATGAAACTCTGAGGGGATGAAGACTTCTTATATTTTGTTTCAATTCAATAAATATATGAAATGTGATGTTGCTTTGCTAATCATTCTTATCATTCTCTTTCCTTTAACATTACTGTTTAGAAAGTCATTTTCTTGTTGGATTCCCTGTGGAGAGAATTAAGCAGACATGATCTCTTTTGTTTATAGACTTGCACCCTGAAAGAGAACGTGCTCACAAATAGGAAATACATTTTATTTTATTATTTTTTTATTTTTCAACGTTTTTTATTTATTTTTGGGACAGAGAGAGACAGAGCATGAACGGGGGAGGGGCAGAGAGAGAGGGAGACACAGAATCGGAAACAGGCTCCAGGCTCTGAGCCATCAGCCCAGAGCCCGAAGCGGGGCTTGAACTCACGGACCGTGAGATCGTGACCTGGCTGAAGTCGGACGCTTAACCGACTGCGCCACCCAGGAGCCCGGAAATATATTTTAAAAAGTAAATTGTAAGCCCACTTAGAGTGAACTCAAGCAAAAAACTTGAGGCAAAAAACTACCTTTATTTTTATCTTAGTCATTATTTCTCAAACTGAGCTCGTTTCATTTCCTGCGGAATCAGCTCTTCTACAAAACTTCTCAAAACTCTTCTCCCGGTCACTCATGGCTGCAAACTCGTTGATCATATTCTCCAACTCAGCTAGAGGTCTTCCTAGAACACATCTTGTCCATTTGCAGAGATTAGGTAACTGACCTATTCTCAACGATATTAACATTGGTTCTGGTCACTAAAAATTTCCTCAATATTTATTTATTTATTTATTTATGTATTTATTTATTTAGAGAGATGTGGGAGGGGCGGGGGTGGGGGGAGAGAGAAACACGAACTGTGAGATCATGACCTGAGCCAAAACCAAGAGGCTGATGCTTAACCGACTGAGCCACCCAGGGGCCCCTCAATATTGTTTTATAAATGCTTTCCTATGGCTCTTGCACACTCTCCAACCTTTCACCAGAGAACCAGTGAACAATAGAAAAATGTTTACATGTAGGGTGACAGCAGTGAAATTCTCTGTTACTTTATCCCCATATAAGGGGCCAGAACAGTGAGCTTCACTGTCTTCCTCTCCAGGATTGTTGGAAACCCATTTCTCCTGCTATACTACGGGTTCACATTAATTTGCTCATCTTGGAAAATTAGTTTCCAGAGGCTTTGCATGAAGAAAGATCTTCATTCTGAGTCTTCAAGAGCAATTAAAAAAATTAACTCTTCCAATTATATCACTAAATCCAGAGATCCTCTAACCATGCATCTTAATAATCGTACTAGCTACCGGGCATTCTTTGTTTCTCTATGTAAATAACTACACATGATTTTACATATGTTAACACAGTTGAATTTCCACAACCTTGTAGAAAAGATATTATTGTTTGCATTTTATAAATGAAACCGAATGTTGGAGAGATTAAGTAATTTGGCCAAGATCACATCTCTAGTACATGACAGAGCAGGTGTGCAAACAGCTTTCTGATTTGAAGCCCAGAATCTCTGTCACAAGGACTCAGATTCGGTATTGGGGCTGAGTGGCACCCATACTTTCTGATGTGCCTGATTTCCAGGGTATTGCTCCTATACTAGTCTTAAAATTTCTTTTTTTTTATTTTAGAGAGAGAGAGAGAGCATGAGTGAGCAGGGGAAAGGGGTAGGGGGGCAGGAGAGAGAAGCAGGGGAGAGGGGCAGAGAGAGAATCTTAAGGAGGGTCCATGCTCAGTGCAGATCCCAACGCGGGGCTCGATCTCACGACTCTAGGATCATGACCTGAACCAAAATCAAGAGTCAGATGCTCAACCAACTGAGCCACCCAGGCACCCCGACTCTTCTACTATTCTAGTGAAGAACTCACGCCAGCCTTACCTAAATGTGGAATTGGGGTGTTGTTTTCTTTCCGCAGGTTACCACGGATACAAAATTGATTCATATCATAAACAGACACTACCATACTTTTATGCAAATACACAAAAAGATTTAGGTGAGCGTTAGGTGCGTTTTAGGAAAATAGGAACTAATGAGATTGACATAAGAAGTAGAAAACCTAAATAGACCAAGAACCTTTGGAGATACTGAAAGTGACATTAAAAGTTTCACTAAAAGCCACCAGAGCCAGACAGACTTATCAGAATTTACAAAACAATTAAGCAACCCCAGAGCATAAGAAAAGCTTCCCAATTCATTTACCTTTCATTTAAACCTGAGGAAGATAAAGAATCAGCAAATATTTAATGAGTATCTATCATTTTCCAGGCAGTGTGCTGGGCTGTGGGGATCAGAGGCAAATAAAATATAAATTCCTTCTCTGTGGCTCTTGCAATTTCTTAGAAATAAATCATGTCCCTAGATGGGAAAACTCAATATTATAATATCAGTTTTCACGTATTAATCTCTGTCTTTATTTAAAATCCCAAAGGATGTGTGTGTGTTTATTTGATAAATTGATGATAAGTTTCATCAAGAAAAAGCATTAGTGAAAACGATCAAGCAAATATTCTTAAAAAGTAAAAGTAGTAAAGACATGTCCATGAGATCACAAATGTTATGTTAAGGGTTGTTGCATTTGTGGGAAATTATAGAAAGTTCAGAAATACTTTTGAATTTATTGAAATCTATTTGGTTCTTTCCTTCAGGCTACTGGGTTCCCTTAAATGATGTGCGTTGTCCTTTTCCCATCTGTCAATGGGTATGCCTGACTCCGTGCTCTACAGGTCAGACTTTTGGGGCCTTCAGGCAGTGACGGAAGTATGAGGTGGTCTTTAAGTTGAGTGTTTCTCCTCCAAGGGATCAGAAAGATTTCCAGGCCAATTTTCAGGGTAGTCTAAAATGGAAAAAATAAAATTTTTCTCTCAAGGGAATTAAATGTATCTTAGATGTTAGGTAAGTTGTAAGGTATGAGAATTTGGGGGATCTTGAGGATTAATTTTTGTATAAATATAATATCTTATAATATGTAAGGTATAAGATAATGTATAATATGTAAGACTCTGCTAATTTTCCAAAAAGATCTCGGGCTGAGTTATCTGCCCTCTGTATGCCAATGTCTCTCTTAACCTATCAAAGAAGAACGAATGAGGTGTTAAACACCATTAAATGTAAAAGATGCAGATTTGTCCATTGCTTAGGATTAATTCAGTTGATGGAGGCTCTACAGATATAGGCTGCAGGCAGGCGAGTCCTGTCCTGAGTTGTAAGTATGTGCACAGTGGACAGTAAAGCATCTGGATGGAGCCAAGTCAGCAAACTGAGGAAGTGAGACCAATCGGGGCCTCTGCCAACAAGGTGGGTCTGAGGCAGGAATCAGGTCCAAAGAAAGAATGATACAACTCGGGATTTATCGAGCACTTTCCATGTGCCGGGCACATGTGCCTGGAAAGCACTGGCTAGGTCGATAAAATATAAAAACCCTACTAAGAAAGTCTAGTTGGGTGGGTCAGACACTTGGGAGGCTGTTGGCAAGGAGCCCAGGTCAAGCTGGTGCCCTTGCCGAGTGTTCCCATGGCACCCTGCAATATCACGATCTCCCTCACTAGTCTTTGAATTCCTGGAGGACAGGGGATGGTGCCTCAATTTTTGAATCACCAGTATTTAGCACAAAACCTTCATACAGTGGGTGTTCAAAAACTACGTGTTCCAAATGGCCTTCAGTGCTTCTTGCCTGCTGGTATTCGTGCCCCTGTGTAGTTCCTCCCTACTCTGAGTAAGACCGGCTGGTGTAACTACTAGAAAGCTGTAGCTATGTTGGAGTGGGACTTCCATCGCGTTCTTTCTTGGATCACTTACTCTGAGAGAAACAGCTGCCCTAGGATCCCTAAAGAAAGGTCCACAGAGAGATACTGAGACCTCCTGCCAACAGCCAGCACCAGCATGCCAGTCATGTGAGTGAGTCAACTTCAAAATGGATCCTTTGGACTCAGTCAAGCCTTCAGTGACTGTTCCAGCCGATACCTTGTCTGCAACCTACAGTTCTTATGACAGAATCCAATACAGAACCACTCAGCCGAGCTGCTCCTTCATTACAGAAACCGTATGAAATAATAAATATTTCTTATTGTTTTAATAGCTAAGTTTTAGGATAATTTGTTATACGGCAATAGATAATGAATACAGTCAGGAATATCTTGGTGGTTGATTGCCCAACACCAGGACTGTTGAAGGTGAAATATTCATTCATCCAACCCACTTTTGTCAGATGCCTAGTCTGTGTCGAGTTCTAGGGATCCAAAGGTGAACTTGGCTCTGGGCATATGAATCAGCCCCTTCCAGAGAAAGCTGAAATGCACCGACCAAATTCTTGGCTCAGCCTGAGGATCTGCTTTCAGGCCAAGCTGGCAGCTGCCCGGCACCTGTGCCCACTCTTATCTGCCTGCCTGGCTTAATCCCAGTTCCAAGGAAGCACAGCTGCTGGCAGTGATAAATCAATGCCCTCGGGGGCATCAAGGTGAGAAAAAACAAGCCCCGGCGCCTGTGAGCACTGACCCCCCTCCCCACCAGCCCGTTTTGCCCTCCCCCGATCTGTTTTTCCTAGGGAGTCGGGCTCTACCCAAAGGAGGTCACAATGCTCCTTATACCCATCCCAGAATGAGGAGAAGGGGGCATAGGTACAAGGTCCACGTTTCTCTGGTGGCAAGTGCCCTCTCCTTACCCCCACCCTGGGCTGGAATAAGAGAAGAGGCTTGGCAGCTGCAGCATCCTGTGGCTGCCCTGTCCTCCTCCCGAGCTGTGGCGATAAAAGCACAAGGAGACAGAGGGGGAAAGATGAGCAGGGCTAATCGTGCCCTTTCCCTGAACTGAATGCCCTCCAGGACCTTTGCTGTTGGCCTTGAGCGTAGGGCCTAGTCCTGCAGAAGGAAAATGACATGCCTCAATTAAATGTTTCAGTGTCTTGACTCAGCCCTTTACATGCTTTCCTGGCCCTGGGCCTGGGCTAGGGACCCTGATTTCCAGCATAGTGCCCTTCCTTCTCTCCCTGGGCTTCCATATCCCTAAGGGGACTTGGCCTCAGTGGTGAGTTAATGCCTCCACTTGTAAGCAGTTGTATCGGAGTAGCCAGGCCTGGGTTGCTGAGGAGGTTCTTCTGGATTTCTTTCCCCACTGGGGGTCAGTGCCTGTTCTTATGAATCTGGAATGGGTGGCGATATGAACATGAAGGCCTTGGGGACCTGTGGTCATGATGTGGCAGCTATGTGGCTCCCACATGACAAACAGGTCTTCTTATATAGGGCTGAGCCAGGAGGCTGATCAGGGCCAAGGGGGCTGATGTGGAGGCATCGTGGGGAGGATTCTGCTCTGAGGCTCTGAGTCTCCCACTCTTTTTGCCCTTCTTCCTTACCTCAGGTTGGGGAGGGGGTTCACTGGAAATGGGGTGAAGGGCAGGCATCTGTTTCCATGAGGCTGCTACATGGGGTCCCCCCTACCCCATGCCCTGGGCTCTGAGCAGAGGAACTTTAAGTCTCAACTTGGAAATGATGAAATGGAGCCCTGAGAAAGGCCACTGATAAATCCAAATGCCCTTGGGCCCTTAACACCCTGGAAGTCTCTTGGGAAGCAGCAGGTCCCAACTGGGAAGCCTGTCTGATGACTTCCTGTTTTTGTTTTTGTTTTTGTTTGTTTTTTTCAGGCATGGCTGTTCTGCTTCAGGTGCACCTGGGTGAGGAATAACACCACCTCCTCTCCCCAGTCCAATGTTCCTGAAAGTCGCTCCACTTTCTCTCCTTTCTTCCAACTCTGCATTCCCTTCTCCTTCCATGAGGAAGTCAGGACTGGAACCACAAGCCATTTTACTGGATTCCAGAATATCAGAGCTGGGAGGGAATGTAGAGCTCATCGATTTCAAAATGCCTCACTTGATAGATGAGAAAACTAAGGCACAGAGAGAGGAAGTGACTTGCCCTTCATACTCAGCATCAGGACTTATCTGTGTGTTCTAGTGCCAACAACGCTGATGCAATCTCTGTTACTAGCAGTCTATACTTGTCTTTGTGGTGTCTTTTCTCCTCTCAAACATCACCTTCTTCCTGATACCTAGGTGTTGAGCTATGGGTGTGAGACATGAGTAAGGCCCAGAGGCGGGGGGACTCAGGAAAGAAGAGTGAGGGTAGCATGAGCTTTGGAGTAAGACTGCCTGGAAACAGTGCATGCACAGTACAAATGTGGGGAATAAATGGGCGAGTGAGTTGATATTAATCTTTCAGTCTTGAGAAGTTTTTCCTGAGCCTTAGCTAAAAATGAACATAATATTTCCCTCATAGGACTATTGCAGGAATTAAAATTTAAGCAAAACAATGTATGTAAACCCTCTAAACAAAGCACCAATCCCATCATATGCCATCTACACAAGGTAGGTGTTTTATTGATAATGAACTTGAACGGTCTGTGAAGTTATTCGTAATACACAAGGAGCATAATTATCCCGGCTACTTGCTTCTGTAATGGCAAATTGATTTTATTTTATGTGTTGGTCTGACTGATTTTTAAGCTGAGTCACAAAAGGTGCTTAGGGCTTGCTCAGATTCTGTTGAAAAAAGTGTCGTGACTGTTAAGCAAATTCTCCCATAGGCACGGGAAAAGAGTGCAGCAGTATCTACTGGGGACATGCCAAGCTAACTCTGAGGTAACCCTTTCCCTTGAAGAGGTCATCATCAAGTGAGACCGACAGTGGAACCTTACACTACAGTGACAATTGCTTTCTCCTTGCGGACCCAGCCTAGAAGCCAATGTGCTACTTTACTGACTGGCCCCAGTATTGACCAGAACCAGCCAAGTTCTCCCCAGTGGATGCCGACTCACATCTATGCATACACCTGACATATGCCCTCACCACCACGAATGACAAGATTGCCCCCTGCGAATGGAATGATGCTGATGTCCTGTATCCTCAGTACTGAGCCCTGAAAGAATGGTCAGGGGAATTGAACCCACAGTGAATGGGAGACAGGGAGGGATAATGCCGAGCCCAAAGTCAGCCCCTGATTCATTCTCAAATATCATAAGATTCTGGCAGGCAAAGTCCTTTGCAGGTAGTTTCTTCCTGAAAAAGAAGACATAGATGTTTGATACACACGATGGTGTAAACACTAACACGGGCAGGTGGGGAGGAGCCCTTGCCTTGGGGACTTTAGAGGTCATACTTGGCAGCTGCCCATTTCCCACAGTTGAGAATGAAGGGGCAAGAGTCACTTTCCACAGTGTCTGCCTCCTACAGGCTCACAGAGATCTCACTTAAATGTGCCTCTTTGTTTCTGCAGTGACAGAGATCTGGTCAACTGGCTGGCCATTGGCAGCGGGAACTTTGGCGCTTGAAAGTAAGAGTATTTCCATGGCCGGGGGATGAGGGTGAAAAGCAAGAGAAAGAGTGCTTGAGGCTGGGGTGGGAAACAGTGGTGCCACAGGACAGCTGGAAATAGATATTGCAGGGGGAAAAGAGGCTGGTGCCTGGAAGGAACCGACGTCTTCTGGTGGTAATGGTCGGCAGCAGCAGACGTGGAGAGATAAGCAACAGTAAATGGAGACTGGGCAGTCAGACACTCAAAGGATTGTAGAAAACGACAAATAGAAGACAAGGGTCTTGGGGAGGGAGAAGCGCCCCGGCCAAGGAGAATGCAGAGCCCTGGCCTGGGTCATAGGCTTGTCTTCTGGGAAGCAACCGGAAAGGATCGGGAGCCTCATAGGCATGTAGGCTTGGAGTTGGACAAAGGAGATTGTAAGATGAGACCTGACTTGCATGGACAGAGTTGCCCAAGTCAGTGATAAGTCACTAATTATGAAAATGTTGCATTTCCATGATTATTTTTTTAATTGGATAGTGCAAAATTATTTGACACAGAAAGAAACTTGCCCCTGTCTCTTCTTCCCTTCCCCGGTTCTCCGGAAATAGCCGTCTTGGAAGTGCAGCGTTAGAACGAGTTGCAGTGACTGTTCTAATGGCTAAGTAAACGTGCTGGCAGTTGCCTATCAGCTAGCTGGCTAATTCCCACCTATGGTATTTGACCCATATGTCTTCTGCCCGAAGTATCCATTCCACCAACATAGCTTTTCCTTATCTTGCCCACATATCACTTAAATAAAAAATCTTGAGAGGTTAGGGGCGCCTGAGTGGCTCAGTCGGTTAAGCGACCGACTTCAGCTCAGGTCATGATCTCACAGCTTGTGAGTTCGAGCTCTGCGTCCGGCTCTGTGCTGGCAGCTCGGAGCCTGCAGCCTGCTTCCGATTCTGTGTCTCCCTCTCTCTCTGCCCCTTCCCTGCTTGCTCTATGTCTCTCTCTCTTTCTCAAAAATAATAAACATTAAAAAATTTTTTAAAAATATGTATTTTAGGCTATAAAGATGCTGACTATGGCAGGGGAACTGAATATCTTAGATATTAAAGCACCTTCAAGTATAGGACTCAGAATATATTTAATACTACATTCTCTGAGGGTCAGAAGGGCTCATTAAATGTATTCACAGACTGTAAATTACACCTTAATTTTGGAAACAGCAAATATTAAAAAATGAACATCTTAGAATCAAAGAGTATCTGAACCACTGCCCCTAATAAAAAAAAAAAATGCACACGCACCTTGGATCTTACAAATAGAGAAATACTATTCAGTGGTATACTGAAGAAAACACGTTTAAGTTAAAAACACTTATCCTTTGATTAAACTAATGCTTTTCTTGTTCATCTTAAGTGTAAAAATCCAACAGGGGTTATTATGAAGAGCGTAATAAAAACTGATATCAGACATGGCGTGGGAGGATCCCCAAGCGGTGCTTATGTTTTTTTTTTTTTAACGTTTATTTATTTTTGAGACAGAGAGAGACAGACCATGAACAGGGAAGGAGCAGAGAGAGAGGGAGACACAGAATCCGAAAGAGGCTCCAGGCTCTGAGCTGTCAGCACAGAGCCCGATGCGGGGCTCGAACTCACGGACCGTGAGATCATGACCTGAGCCGAGGTCGGATGCTTAACCGACCAAGCCACCCAGGCGCCCCAGGGTGCTCATGTTAATACAGACCAACTCTCTGCCTAGATTCACCACCATGGTTTCCAGGCCTGTCAATCACAAAATGCTCATCTGTTCTGTCACTGACTTCCTTTGTCACCCTGCATTTGATGACATTGAATATTCAATGCGATTTACCATCTTGATTAAGGTCAGAATGGAGCACTCTTTCTGTATCTTCTTATAGAGAAGCTAGTGCCCTTGTGGATTTTCTATAAAAGTTTCATTTCCTGGGGAAAGCAAAGGGTGCTGCCCTCAGGACACTGGGTAAGGCATTTGGGGTTGCAAGCAACAGAAACACTTTCTGGCTAGCTTAAGCCAAAACAGAATTTATTGGAAGGATACAAGTATCTGTAGGAACCCGAAGAAGGAATCATTAAATTGAGAGAGGGGAACAATTTATTGTATCTTTCCTCAGGAAACATTTATCGAGCACCTTCTATAATCCATGCACTATGCATCACTTTGGACATAGAGCAGTGAACAAGACAAACATGACGCCTGCTTTTGTGGGGCTTATAGTGGAGAACCCAGAGGGGAAAAAAAAGAAAAGAATAAGAAAAAGAAGAAATAGATGGGATGGTCAGGGGAGTCTTCTCAGAGGCAATGGCATTCCCTTTGAGCTGTGATATGAAGAATTAAATGGAATCAAGCATACAAAGGATAGGAAGAAGAATGTTTGTAGGAAATGGCAACGTGGTAACAGCATCTGCAAGGGCCTGGAGGCAGGAAAGGGCTTGGCCCGCCATGCAAAACTGGGAGGAGAGAACTGTAAAAGGGAGGGTGAATTCATAGCAGGCAGGGTCGTTTCTAGACTCTCTGCCAGGAGTTCCTGGGCTTTGTCTCCAGGATTATCATTAGACGTAACTCGGATTCTAGGATCTTAGAGTCTGTATCTCTTTCATTCAAGGTATACTTCACCAGAACCTATCCTCATGTTTTAGGGACCATTTCTAGAAATTGGGAATTGCTATGAACTAGAAAGTAGCCCAAGAGGCACTTACTTTAGAAAATACACGATGAAGATAGCCACCAAAATCCCTTTCTCTTCTCTTTCCAGGAAATGCTAGAGGCTTTCGAAGAAGAGGCTAAAGAAACAGGATATCCCAGACTGCTTAGCACAGCAGCTGTATCTGACAAGGGAAGCATTGATGCAGGAAATGAAACTGCAGAGATTAGGAAGTGAGTGCACTGGGTCTCTCGGGGCCCCCAAATCCTGGAGCAGAGATTCCTAAGCTTTTAGGTGGAGAACATCCCACCAAGTCGTCCTGTGAACGTTGTAAAAGGAGATTTCGAAATGAAACAAGCAAGCTTAGCTAATAGAGTCTCTTTGGAAAATAGGGTCGGGAGGCTATAAGGGAGGAGGAATTTATGCAAATCATCACCGGAGGAACCATGAACTTCTTGCCAGCTACAAGCCCTCAGGAGTTTGGGCTTAACCTGCCTCCTGACCATGACAACTGAATTGGTCCCATTCTTGACTTGGACAGCAGCCAATGCAGCGTAACAAGTTTCAATCCCTCATTTGCACACTAGCCCAACCAATCCCAGTTAACCGAGTTTCAATTCCTGTTTTGCATGAAGGACCTAAATGACAACTGCTCTCAGGGCCTTTTGCCTTCATAATTCTGCCTGTCCTTTGTCTTCCTCAGAGCACGAGTTGGGTTTCTACCTGAATCCATGTCTCCCAAATTACAATTCTAATTACCCAAATAAATGCCTGTTTGCATAAATTGTCAGTGAATTCTTTCTAGGTCAACGACGTAATGTTGAGAGTTGGTACCTTCAGTTGCCAAAGAGTTTAGTGACTCTGAAATACGGCGGTGGCCCTTTTAACTTGTCAACATGCTGGACTTTGGGGAGGAGAGGAACAAGGTTCAAGACATGGCAAATACTTATAATAGCAATCCTCATTAGCAATTTCTTTTGAAAGAGGCTGTAAAATGAAGAAAACTGTTATCGACAAAGCAGTAAGTATCCATATGGATATCTGCTTGACATCATGAATTTCCCCACTGCTACCATTTCTTGCTCCTAAATTGTCTATGAGAAAATGCCCCAAGATCCTGATGGCTCCAAATGTCTTGTTCCAGGATCCTAGGTGGTTCAGTTGGTTGAGTGTTGGACTCTGGCTCTGACTCATGATCTCACAGTTTGTGAGGTCAAGCCCCATGTCAAGCTCTGTGCTGATAGTTCAGAGCCTGGAGCCTGCTTTGGATTCAGTGTCTCCTTCTCTCTCTGCCCCTCCCCTGCTCATGCTCTGTCTCTCTCTCTCTCTCTCTCTCTCAAAAATAAGTAAACATTAAAATTTTTAAAAAGGATCCTTGATTTTATCAGTGTGATGACCTATGACTTCCACGGTAACAGGACAGATGTTCAGGATACAACAGTCCCCTGCGTGTGGAATCCAAGGATCAAAGTGGCACGCATCATTTCAACTCTGTAACCAAGAAAAGGCTCAAATCATAGGCAGAGGGGATAGAGGGAGGGGACTGGGGAGAGTTTGTTTTTTGGGAAAGCGGCTTTCTCTTGGGGGATTTTGTTAATCCAGTAAGACAACGATTGGCAAGGCAATAATGCCTGTAAAACCTTCTTCAGGAATAGGTCAAAAAGTACTGGAGAAACAATGGTTTCTCTGCACAGAAGCTCATCTTAGGGTTCCCTATGGGAGGACTTTCTGGCTCAGCACTTCTGATCCTCAGTCTCTGTCCCAGTCTCTGGTCCTTACGTGTGTGAGGCTGGCTTCTGGACGTACTATGACATAACTGACACGACTAATTCAGGAATTACAATACCCTGAGGAAAACTCTGTCATTCTCTAATCTCTCTCCTCTTGCTATCCTTCTACTCTTGAGATCCAATATCCTGGTCCCTCACAGCTCTGAGCACAAGCAGCCTGGGGAAAATGGTTGTGGAACACTTTTCATTAAAAAAAAATCGATCTGAATTTCCTTTTTGGGTTCTGAAATGTGTGCTATCATCTTTCCCACAGCCCCAAAGCAACTACTCAATTCTATTCCATCCGTGGAAATCGCCGGAGAAGGATTCCAATAGTCTAGCCCAAGGATGGCAAATAATTGGATCTCCCTTCCAACTTGAATTGATTGCATTCACACTCAAATCCTGGGCTGAAAATTCAGAGACCATTGTCATACTAGTACTAAAGATTTTCTGTAGTCATTGGCACCTTCTCGGGTCTTTGGTATTCAGACACATGCAGACTTGTCACCTTTCTGCTAATTACTAAGTGGGCACTAACGACCTTTCAATTAAAAGACAAAGTGGACCACACTTAGTGCCGATCCTGAAGGAGTTATTTCAGTCAGTATTGGAAGGAAAGGGCTTCTCAGAACAGAATGTCTAGATAAGTACTTTGAATGTGGTTGCTGTGAGTTCTGACCTTTATATCCTGAGACTAATTTGGAAGGCTTCAGGGAATCACTCAGATGAGAGAGTAGACTGAATCCACTAGCCTCATGGGGAGGCCTCTGCATACTTCAGGCCTGTCTAAGGAGCCAGTAAAGGAGCTTAGTTTGATTCCTGTTGTGTCCCCAGTCCTTGCCACTCAGACTCAGCTTATACAAGGACTGACTGATGAAACAGATGATGTAATGGGAAGTGGGGAATTTTTGGTTCTGTGAAATATGCATCAATTGGGAAAGGCAAAGAAATCCAGACTTGGCCAGTCCATGCCAGGAACTCAGAAACTTAGATGCACTCTTAAAACATGTTTTACCCTGCCTTTAAATATCCCTCTGTATGCAGCAAGTTCAAGTAGAAGCCCAAGCAAGCCCAAAACCCATTCTAGTCCTTGATGTGTAGAGGCCAACAGCCCTTCTTCCCAATGCTAGTGGTAGAATACATAAGACTGGAACCTGGGAACAAGAGCATGAGGACAGGGACCCACGAGTAGGTCGGTAAAGTGGAGCCACCCCACTGAACACTCGGCAGGAACCCCCAGGCCCGTCTACGTACGTACGCACACGACAAACCAGCACATGGAGACAGAGCTCTGCAGCCGTCTTTTTCCTCTCACACGGTAGTTATGAGCCCTCTCCCTCCCCGGGCCCCATGCTGGCAGAGGAGAGAGCACAGCAGTGCAGGGGGAAGAGCGACTCTGTCCTCAGTCCTGGATCTGTGGTCAGGAGGACCGCGTGAACGCAGTCACAGCTCCTCAGTTGTAAAACAGGCTTAGGTAGGCCACGCGGTTCCGGTGCTTTCTGAAGTCCTTGTCAGTAGACAGCTGCAAGGAAGGAGTATTGTCTGGGTCAATATTCTAATGAGAGTCCTCCACCTCTGGTCTTCCTGGCTCGTCGCTGCCGGTGTGGCCCGGCTGAAGCCCACCCCAGAGGAGCCTCGTCTCAGGGATGCTGTCAATGTTTGCATGCACAGCTACTCTGTCACCTTCCTCTGCTGCTGTCATGCTAGGAATTGTTTTCTACTTGACAAATCTCTGAGAAGAGCTGGTAAACTTCTCAAGCACAAAGATTATGTGTTTGATTCCTCCATGTTACTCATAGGTCTAGCTGCCGTGATGTGGATGCATTAGGCATTTAATACGTAGTTGTAGAATTAATCCAAGGTTCCTCTTAAAAAAAAAACCCAGCACCCCCAGAATTATGATAGCTCACATGGATTGAAAGTTTATTATTATTATGTTATAGGTACTGTGTTAGATGCTTCTCTACCTTATCTCTATCTTTACAACCTTATCAGATGGATTCTATTATTATACACATTTTAAAGAAAGAAACACGGAGACTTAGAAACATTTTCCAAGAAAATTGCCCAACACTCTTTGTTGTGTTGGAAACAGCACTTAGGACGGACATGGGGGCCAAGAGTCAACATTTTCACTTCCTTCATGCAACCTTGAGAAAGTTACACCCACTCTCTGATCCTTGTATTTCTCATGAGCCAGGCAAAGACCTTGACCCTCTGCCCCACAGTTGCACACATGCTGAATGACTTCCTGAAGCACTTGGTCTACAAGGGCCACGTGCTCAGCCCTGGTCTTCCTCCTGTGTTCAGTTCCTCCTTGCTGAGCACACCCTCGCCACACCAGCCTCTCTCTTCATTCCGCCCACTGGTTCCTTCCCAGCCTACAGCCTTCCCATTTGCTGTTCCTGCTGCCTGGGAAGCCCTGGGCTTCCCAGGGCCCAGATCTTCACAGGCCTGGCACCATCTTGTCACTCAGACTTCAGATCACGTGTCTGTTCCCTTAAAGACCTTTCTGGACATCCTTGCCAAAACAGCGCCATCCATCCAATCACCCGGTTACTGTCTTCATAGCACATTGCCAGCTCACCACACTGCCTGGTGTGCCCGTGACAGTCCTAGCTTGTGGCTACTGTTTTGATGTAAGTAATAAGTTCACTCTCAGAAGCGCCACTGTCCAACTACTTAATTGTAGTAACCGTCCTAATTACCATTGATGTTTTCATGTTTATTTACTTCTCATCTGTCTGGACTCTAGAGTGTAGGGTCCAAGGAACGAGGAGCCTTGCGTGATGGGTTTAACTAAGCAAAACCTCGGGAACCCTTAAAAGTGCCTGGCACATTTATAAACATTGACTGAATGAACCACTGTGAATTCGAATTCTACAATGCCAGAGATCTGGAAGGTAAGGGGTTGGCTCTTTAAAGATGGATGGATGGTTTCTCATTGAGCTGGCGTGGTTTGGATGGAGCCTCTCCATTGTACTTCCTTTCCTATTGCTGTTTGTTGAAGCACTCCAGAAAAGAGGAGACATACCCAGGATAATAAGTGTCCTTTGAGTCTGTCCTAAATCGAGGCAAGAAGGTATTAAATGGAGCAAAATTTTGTTTGTGTTTTTTCTCCCGAGGATGTGCAGTCTGGTACATGCCAGGGTAAAGCATCATGTGCTGTTTTTCAGAAAAAATAAACATGTTAGAGGGTGATACATATATATACATATACAGCCGCAAAGTAGATAAGACAGAATTATCTTCTTTCTGCTTTTGGGAAGGGACAATTCTTTCTCTACCATTCCAAGTCTTCCATTGGACTGAGAATCAAATTTACATAAAACAGATTTACAGAAGTAAAAAACTCAAAGTTTCATTAAGTCACTTGGGGGCCTAATAATGAGATTGAAACCTAAAGAAATGATCAAGGCAGGCAGTGTCTGTCCATTTTAGAATGAGAAAATAAGGTTGTGAGGGACTGATAGGATAAAGAAAGCAGGTGTTCAGAAGCCTTAGAGACTTGTAAGCAGAATTCAGGCTGAGGTAATAGATTGGAAAAAATAACAAAGTTTGTTTTTACAGCTTTCTCACCTTTAAAGTCCCTATCTCTGGTGATAAGGATTTCCTTATACTTCTTAGTACAGGGAGGGTACTTAAAAAAAATTTTTTTTAAGGTTTGCTCATTTTTCAGAGACAGAGAAGGACAGAGCGTTAGCGGGGGAGGGACAGAGAGAGAGGGAGACACAGAATCTGAAACAGGCTCCAGGCTCTGAGCTGTCATCACAGAGCCCAACGTGCGGCCAAACTCATGGACCGCAAGATCATGACCTGAGGCGAAGTCAGACGTCCAGTGGACTGAGCCACTCAGGTGCCCGTAGGGAGGGTACTTTTAATACAGGAGATCAGTTTCCTGCTCTCAAGGGGGACAGAGGGGGATCTGAATTTCCTTCTACCAGCTGTTGCTTAAGTAACTTTTATTTAAAATAATCAATATGTCAAAATGGCGTATTTGGGGGCAACTTGCCCTTGGCGTCCACACTGTTCATGTATCACCATGGTTTCACTACTGCAGCTACAGATTTAAACCTACAGTAGGGAGAAACCCAAGATGAGGGTGGGGTTCAGCTACCTAAAGACACATATGCTGAGGCTGTAGAAAGACACCAATAGGCGGAAAAGGACCAAGGTGACTCCTTGCACCTGCTGTGTCTGTCATCCCACCCAGAGATTTCTTAGATCCAGTATCCCTCTCCTTGAGCTCAAGTGTCAGAAAAATGTTGGCCAACAGATTAGGATCCTATACTGAAGACATTTAGACTTGAAATCCAATCACACAAAAGGGCTGAAAAGTAAGAATTTGTTTTTTAACTTACAAGAAAATAGGGTGCATATAAACAAAGCTTCTGTAACATCATGTGTGTCAGCCCTGAAATCCTGTCTTGGAGCCATTTCTTTTGAGAATTATTTCCCACTTTCCAGGGACACTTACACACATTTGAGATGCTAACACCCAAGGCTTTCATATTGGATTCTCAGAAGCTTTGGTCTAAATGTCTATTTTAGTGACATTTTAGTGATGACACTTAGTACATTTAGTGATGTACCTCTGGGAGCAGCCAGTGGCTGGTCTGTGCTTCACTGACATTTCATCTCATGCTGAGGAAACAGACTCTGAGAGCTCATGTACTAAAATCTCGCTGCAAAGAAGCCTTGGTAAGTGCTGTAAGGGAGCCTGGAGTGTTAAGGAATGGCAGCTGGCCAGGGGCACAGATGTACGATCAAGTCCCAGGAACGCCTGGCAAGGTTTGACACGGATGGGCAAGGGGGCAGGACTCGAGCTCCACGGGCATGACTAATGAGCGGGCACCGGTTGTCTCCACACAGGAAGGTGATCTGTGGACACCATGTTAGGAGCTGTTGTCACTTTCTCATTTGACTTTGAAGAGTTACATAAAAGGTTCCCAAACCCTGTTTTTGTTGAGTTAGGAATATTGCCACCAGGGGGCAGCAGCATACAGGGTTACATTTTCTCTGCAGGTGGGAAGAAAAACTAGAATGGAAGAAAAGCAATTAGAATATTTTTGTACAGAAAATTCAATCAAATATAAATCTCTATTATTATTGTTAAAGTCGACAGTTTCATGCACATTGAAGCAGAGAGAGCATAAGCGCCCTGGGCTTGGAGGAGGGTCTGTGCTGAGATACAGGTTGAGTTCAGACAAACCAGACTTGAAATCCCAGCCCTGTTTTTTTTATTAACTTTGTGATCATGGGGGTAGTTGAATCAGCCTCTAAGGGTGTTACAATGGTTAAGTTAAATTTGTGTCCAGTGCAAGCCAATAAGTGAGAGTTATTGTTATAAGCATATCTTCTGTAGAACTTCAAGTTTCTGTTTAAGAATTTCTTTCTATAAGGAAACATTAAATCATAGATATGAAATTGGAGACTCTTTGGCTTTGTGCATAGCCCAGAGGCTTCAGGAGTAGCTTCATGACAAAGTTCCTGCCTCTACAACTTTATGTAGGGAATCATTTTATAAAGTGGCTACTTTTACCACATGCTTCTAAAACACTACAATCTAGAAGCTAGTAAAGTGTGTATAGAAGGTATTAAGTGTGTCATTTCCAGGATTAAAAAAATTAATGGTTCCTTAACTCTTTATGGAATACAGTCCATGTTGCTTAGCATGGCATACCGGGTCTGCCTCACCATCTGGTCACGTCTGTGTAGACACCTAGTGCTGTGCTCCAGGAGTTTGATCCGGGTGCTCCAAGGTGTGCTCCGTCAGTATGGAGCATGATAACAAATAGTTCAATGGACTAGAAGTTAAAATACTGTGGATACTGAACATACACTGCTTTAATACAGTTTTGCAGAATCAAGAGTATTCCGATTTTAGCATTACAGGCCTTTCCATTGCGATGGGTCCTGAGTAGAAAATAATTTCCAGAGCGACAGTTAGCATGATGAGGACCGCTCAGACCCAGTGCAGGTTCTTGGGCTGGGTCCTGGCTTCCGAGGAGCCACGTTGAAAATTGCTCTTCTGGCCACACTGGTCACGATGTTCTCTGATTTCATCACATCATTTCACTCCTGGGTGCCGTTGTCCAGGCTTTGCTTCTGCCGCCAGTGGATTTTCCACTTTCCTTGCTTTCTCAACTACCATCTGGCAAGATCCTTCCTCAAATGTTACCTCTTCTCTGAAGGCTTTTCCATCCTTCCAGAAGCTATCACTCCTTGTCTCTGCTTGCTTTATCATACTGTTCTTCTCCCTCTTGTTCACTCAACACATATGTGAATGCTAGGCTGTCAGTCATTTGACAGGATGCCGACTTTGCATACAAGGACCATTTCTGATTTTATTTTGTGCTCCCAGAGCTTAGCACAGAGGTGAGCACAGAGTAGATATTCCATAAGTGTTGGCTAATTGTGAACTACGAAACAGAAAATAAAGATCAGTGTCATGGACTGTGAGAATCGCATTCAGGAGACTATAGATGAGTCTGATGAGGGGAACAAGAAGGAAAAGGGGAAGAAGTGGAGAGTCTATTGTAAATCTCCCAAAAGCACATGGACTTTGGAGTCAAAGCACAAATTGTTCCATTGTTTTGGCAGAAGTTACCAGAACCCATTTCCCAGTAGATGTGGGCACCAGGATCCCTTGTCCCCAGTGCATTTCACATTTGCTATCACATCCTAATCTGTGAATTCCATCAACAAAGCCACTAATCGCTTTTTAAATTGCCAACAGAGAGAATATTAAAGGCCATGATATTTCCAGAGGGAAAAACAAACAGAATCAATGAACATGTAGGGCCACAAGCTGGTGTAAAGGTTAAGAAGCCTACGTGCCTAGAGGTGAAAAGTGCAGGGAGATGGAGGTATAAAAGAGAGATCCAATCTCTCTCTGTGTGTCCCAACCCTTGGGTCTGCCACTGTGTTCTACATGTCTCTGGGCCATTGAGATCAGCACAATGAAGATCCTGGTCTTGGTGTTGGTTTGTCTACACCTCTCGGAGGGTGTGGAAAGGTGTGTATGGGGATTCAGCTTCATCATAAATTCCATCCCTGAGGGAGAATCACAAGCTAGGGTAGAGCAAAGGCCTTCCCCTATAGATCTCATTGAAAGGCAGTCAGATTGTGTCATGATACATGTACCCAAAAACCACAGGGAGTGAAGACTTACAATGGATGGATGGGTGGATGGATGGGTGGACGGATGGTGTGTGCATGTGTGTGTGTGTGTGTGTGTGTGTGTGTGTGTGTGTGTGCGTGTTGTGAGATTAAAGGTGGGTTGGTGTTTTGTTGGCTAAGAAAAAGGGATGCAGGATATATGTCCCTAGTTTACAGGAGGGACTTTGCATAAATGGAAATTTATTCTGTGTAAGCCATATGTAAGCAGAAAACCCCAAATACATATTGCAGTGCATTTTCATGCTGGAAATGCTGGAGTGACTGCAGTGGTCAGAACTCACTAAAATCCAGGAGGATTTCTTATAAGAGGCTCTTCTTGGGTAGAGTATAAGAAGGTTTGAAAACCCACATTAGATCAATGAAGGCATTGCTTTCATGGGGAAGGTGAAGGTCACTCCTTTTGTTTGCCCTATTCTCTGCAGAATCATTCTGAAGAAAGGCAAGTCCATCCGCCAGGTGATGGAAGAGCGGGGTGTACTACAGACTTTCCTGAAGAACCACCCAAAGGTTGATCCAGCTGCCAAGTATCTTTTCAATAATGATGCTGTTGCTTATGAGCCCTTCACCAACTACCTGGATGTAAGTGAGGGTCGAGGTGGTGTCCTTAACTCTTGGCTGATAACTATTCTCAGATACTCATTTAGACCTCTCATTAGCTCTGATTTTGGACTTTTTACTAAACCCAAGTCTCTTCTTCCTCAGGAAAGTATCCGGAGAAGTTATGAGTTGGTACCATTTAACACTATCATATTCCCTCTCCTTCCTTCTTTCCTGTCATTACTGGCTCAGTCTCTAAAGCCCCATTTATATGGTTAGGAGATTCCGAATGACCATGTTCTAGTCAATTGAGCAATCGAAAGGAAGTCCTAGTGATGAGCTGTAGGGGAAAGAGGGAAAGCACAGGCAAAGCGGCCAGGCAAAATCTCCAGTAGCTCCAGATGCTATGTAGCTCCCCATTTGGGAACACACACTGGTGCTCAGAGCAAGTATTTGCATGTTCTTGAGACTGCAGTGTCTGCTCAGGGCATCTCAACACACTGGTGTCCCATGGACTGTCTTTAGTGAGATGGTACATGAGTGTCAGATCTAGGGATCTCCTAGTTCGAATTCCACTTTCTATAGATAGTAGATAAAGAGGCAGGGCAGTGACATGACTGGCCAAAATTCACTGAGAACTCAAATTGTGTCTCAGTGAAGTTCTCTTGATTTCCATGCTACCCTCATTTTTGATTTCCTGGCACCTTGGCTACTATGTGACCAGAGGGAGAAGAATGGTGGGGGAATACTTAACACTGGAAGAGAAAAAGGGACATCGGTGTGTGTGTGTGTGTGTGTGTGTGTGTGAGAGAGAGAGAGAGAGAGAGAGAGAGAGAGAGAGAGAGAGAGGGAGAGAGATGTGGGGAAGATGGGTTGTGGGAGACATAGGAGACAGCATCAAAGGAAAAGACTTCAAAAGGGAATGGCTAGAGAAGGTGCAAGGTCTTAGGACATGTTTACACAGCTGAATGTGGCTGCAGCTCCTAAGGAATGACTAGAGACATTAACATTGTCCAGGGCTGGATCCTCCTTCACACGTGACCCTTCCTAGTGTTATAGAAACCAATTAACTCGAAATTCAACCTTGAAAAGCTAAACCATTAGATTCATTAACACACTTGCTTAGCTGACTTTATGCACGTAGCCTTTAGCAATTATCCTAATAAAAAGAAGCTTCATTCTGGAGTTGGGGCCTCATTCCGACTCGAGTATGAGGACCTTCACTTAACTGCGCTTTGTTTACGGACTCATCTTTTGCAACTCCGGCCATACTCCCTGCAACAGTGGATGAACACTGGGAAAGGAGAAAGTGATTGCTTCTCCAGCTTTGCATGTTCGGGCATAAAATGGTAAATCCATGGAGGTATCACCTGATACAAAGTAGAAAACAGTTTGGAAGAAGAAATTGTCTTGCCAGACTCAGCTAGTCAAAGGTTTGCAATTAGGCACAAAAGTGGGGAATATTGAGAGAATCTGACTCCAGATGGAAAGAAGAACCTGTTGGAGGAGAAGCTACTTACTCCCCCAAGGAAATTATTTGGGAAAAATGTGGCTTCTAGTGAGTCAACTTCTTCCCTATTCTTAGGACAAGATTTGGCTGCTTAATACAGGTGATAAACTGTTCTTTGCAGAATTACTACTTTGGAGAGATCAGCATTGGGACACCACCACAAAATTTCCTGATCCTTTTTGACACGGGTTCATCCAACCTGTGGGTGCCCTCCACCTACTGCAAGAGCCAGGCCTGTTGTGAGTATACCACCATCACCACCCACCCACGGATAGGAGCAGAGGGCGACGCAGAGTCAGGATTAAGCACAAGCCCATCATCCAAGTCTAGATGGTGCACCAAGTCTAGTCTTGGTGCATATCCATGATCTCAGCCTCCTTAAATTCAGAACATCTGGAAATCTTGCTCTTGGTCTGTATTTCACAAGTGCTGCATCTCTAGAAAGCGAAAGAAGTAGACCAGGGCTTCCATTCCTTTCTCTATTGATCCCTTTCCTCAGCTCTCTCCTGTGGGCCCCAATTCCTGGCACTTTTGAGTTGACCCATGCTTCAGGAAATGGTAGGTTGGAAGGAATTGGGGCAACATCTGTTTCCCAAGGGGACAGAATTTCTGGGGCTATTGATTGCCTTCAGCCCAGAGTCTGAGGCTGAAGCCCAATCCCAGGCTTGGTCTGATGGTCCCAGGCCGTGTATTTTGGAGAGCCACGAATGCTGCTAATATTTAATTCTGTTTTTCCACAGCCAATCACAACAAGTTCAACCCCAGAACGTCTTCCACCTTCAGAAATAGTGAGCAAACCTATACACTGCCCTATGGTTTTGGAAGCCTGACTGTGCTCCTGGGATATGACACTGTGACTGTAAGTGCTGTTCTTATCCTCCTGTGGGTCTGTCATTTGGCTCCCCTATTCTAGAGCCTTAAGCTGTCAGCGATATCCATGATTACTAATTAGGTACAAATTCCCAGAAGCTGATTCTTGGAAAGAACACCACTGGCCATATAATTAAACCTCTCTCCCAAGACCGGGATAGCCCTACAGCAGTCCTGACTGCTGCAGGCTCTTTACATTGTGCCTCCCCATGACTTTGCTCCCTGGTCTTAATTGTCCTCTTCAACCACCTGGAGCACATCTGCTTCCTCCTCAACATGACTTCACTCTGGATATTTGAAGACCTTCCTTTCACTATTTTCTTTTCTTTACATCAAGCACCCATGGGTCCTATGTCATTCTTGCACATGGACGGTTCAATATAAAACCAGCCACTGTCCTTACACTGTCCTTGGAAATGAAAACTGCCACCCCAGAAAACAATGGCCTCTACTTCCCCAACACCCACATTCTTTCCAAGACACACATGGTTGGGTCATGTTGTCATCCCTTCATTTTCCGTGCCCCACCCTAGGATTGAGCTAAGCGTGAAAGAAGCCAACTTCTTCTCCCTAAAAAAGGGTCTAGGTTCCATTCCCTGGACACCTAAGTCTATGTAGGATTTGTCCACCTGAACTGTGAATCTTTTCTTTCTGCTTGTCCCAGGTCCAGAACATCGTCATCCACAACCAGGTGTTTGGCATGAGTGAGAATGAGCCCAACTACCCCTTCTACTATTCATACTTTGATGGTATCCTGGGAATGGCCTACCCCAACCTGGCGGTGCAGAATGGCCCAACCGTCCTACAGAGCATGATGCAGCAGGGCCAGCTCACCAGACCCATCTTCAGCTTCTACTTCTCTCGGTGAGCACCCTTGCCCTGGGTGGGTAGGTGCAAATGAGTTGCTGTAGGGGCTTTCAACAAGTCAACATCACACAGAGCCCAGGTTTTAAAGTTTCCTGACAAGTATAACTTGCTATATGCAATCAATGCATTTCTGAACATTTATTATTTCATTTTGCAGGGGATTTTATTTAAATACACTAGAAGAATATTTTTTAAAGGTTATTTATTAATTTGAGAGAGAGAGAAAGAGAGATGAGAAAGGGAGGGACAGAGAGAGAGGGAGAGAATCCCAAGCAGACTCCACACTGTCAGCACAGAGCCCGATGCAAGGCTCAAACTTGTGAACTTGAGATCATGACTTGAGCTGAAACCAAGAGTTGGATGCTTCACTGACTGAGCCACTCAGGTGCCCCTAAATGCACTAGAAGAATTTTTAATTCAGGCCATAAGTCATAAGATGACTCTTTTTTAAAAAATCAACTGGGGGAGCCTGGGTGGCTCAGTCGGTTAAGCGTCTGACTTCAGGTCATGATCTCACACTCCGTGAGTTCGAGCCCCACGTTGGGCTCTGTGCTGACAGTTCAGAGCCTGGAGCCTGCTTCGGATTCTGTGTCTCCCTCTCTGCCCCTCCCCTGCTCATGCTCTGTCTCTCTCTGTCTCAAAAATAAATAAAAACATTAAAAAAATAAAAAAAAATGAACTGTAGTCCCTCACTTTTTGATTAAAAAATTTGAAGTTGTTGTATTAGATTTGTAACAACAGTAGAGCCATAGAACTAGCCTGATGATCATTTGGTAATAGAGAGAACAACAATGAAATGATAATTACAATACACATCTGACTTTCCAAAGTGTTCTCATAGCAATTCTTATTTCAAAAATTCTATTGACTTCTTTTTGCCAGAAGGAAATGCAGGCTCAAAGGTAGTCACTATTGAGCAAGGTCACTCACTGACTCACTGGTAGGTGTGAGGCCATGATTCAAATGCAAATATGTTGGTCACAAATCCAAGACCTATTCTACTCCACTGGTCTTGAGCTTTCATGGTGAACTTTATTTACTAATTTTTTCCCCAAACAATGATCCTCAGGGCACCTGAGTCCAAATGTTCAATGACTGGCAGGCCCAGGTTAGGGAACAGAAGAGGCCTGAATCCTCTTAACAACGTCTAGTTCCCAACCTGAGCACGACAGGAGCATCCCTATCACTGCCCACTTGAGATCTCTGTCTGTCAGGCCCCTCCAGGTACTCTCTGAGGGGTTTCTTCTTGTTCTCACTTTGTCCTCAGGAGGGTGTCCCTGGGAGGCTTTTAGAGTTTGTTTTCACAGGCCTGGTTTCCAATCCCATCGCCTCTTTTATGGGCATAGTCTGTGTTTCCGTTCTCTGGTACTCTGGGTGTTCCTCCGAGGAGGCTCCTCTCCCTTATGCCTTAAGCCTGGCGGAGCCTGAAGAGCAGGTCAGAGGATGGTACCCCTCTTCCTCTGGTTCCACTGTGTCTGAAGGAGAGAGGGACAGTGAGAGGGGAGGGAGGGGCTGCCTGGCCATGTGTGTTGTGGGAACTCACGCTCTTCTCCTTTTCTCCCTAGCCAACCAACCTATGAGTATGGTGGAGAACTCATCCTGGGAGGTGTGGACACCCAATTTTATTCTGGTGAGATCGTCTGGACTCCTGTCACCCGGGAACTGTACTGGCAGATTGCCATCGATGAGTAAGTACAGAGGAAAGTTCCTATGGATTATGGACACCCCTAGAGTGTCCCTCCAGTGTGACTCTATTTCCTGTTCTTGTCATGGCATAAACCCCTTAAAGAGAATCGGCAAACCCTCAGGCTGATTATTCCTGGAGCTCAGTAGACTTTGGCATCTAGCTCTCGACTGAACTTTTTGACTTGGTCACTGAGCCTTGTCATGTCAGCAGGTTGGTCATTCCTAGGTCTCTGTGAATCTACATCTTTGTTCCTGGAAGCTTCATTATCCCAATTAGCGTAGTCTTTACCACTTCCTTCATCAGGAAATGTAATAGCTGTCATGGGTGTTTTCTATGTGCCCAATGTGCTAAATATTTATTTAATATATTATTGCATGTAATCTCCACTACAACACTATAAGGTGGTCAGCAGTATATTTCTTTGCATAGATAAAGAAATCAAGGCTCAGAGGTTAAGTAACTTATCCAAAGTCACACATTTCACACATTTCAAAATTTGAGCCCAAGCATATTTGATCCCCTAACCCACGATCATGAATCAGTTACTTCTACACCCCAAGCCTTCAGGAAATGTCCATCACTGCCAGATAAAGATACATGTCTTTGGCCAGTAGTTGAGACCATCCAACAGCTGAGCCCTACCTATCAGAACAGCCTTCCCACCACTTCCGGATGTGCAGCACGGACCTGACCATGTCCTTGCACCTCGCCATGACTTTCTTGCTTCTTCTTTTTTGACTATAACACCTGAAGTGGTCCTCGTGTCCTTGCACATCCTTCTGAGCCCAGATGAATTATTACCTCCCTTGAAAAGGCCTCTCCGGGTCCCAGTCTCTTTTTCATTCCCATAGTCTTACCAGCTTTCGTCCTAATATGTATCTCCTCATCTCTGGGTAAGTCACAGTGCAACCGGCCAGTGCAAGGGTAGAGAGACAGGTGAGCAGTTGGATGTCTGACAACTAGTTTCATGTGCCTGGAATAACGGGATCTTTTCACTTGGACCAATTTCACTCACACTTTAAGTATTTCTTCTCAGAAAAATCCTCATCTGACTAAATGCCTCCCACATCCAGACTAGATCAAGCACTCACCAGGGCTGCAATCAAACTCCATCTGTGTGTTTCTGTTAATTCTGTTGTGTCTGTCTTGTTCACCATTATGTCCAAGTGCCTTAGTTCACCGAAAACACCCAAAATATACGTGGACTGAAGAGGAAGCGTAGAGTAGCAGAAAAAGCTGGATGAGGAAACAGGGACCGAATCACATAGAACCACGTTATGGAGATTACCAGCTACTGCCTTATGGTGTTAGCTGTGGCTTAATGTATGGTGTTGTCACATGTCCATTAGAATGTGTTCTTTAAACACATTGAATATAATTGACTCACCTTTATATCACCATAATTCTTATACGAATGCTTTGTATATAGTAGGTGCCCAATGTGTATTTTTGAAGTGATTCCCAGCTCTAGCTCTTTGGCACTATGTGCCGGGCTGCATATAGGTAGATTAAAGAAGACAAGACACGCTCCCTGCCTCCCCAGAGCTTTCAGTCAGAGCTGGAGTAGTTACCAGAGCAAGACTGAGGATGTTACTCTGATAATCACAAAGACACAAAAATCACATTACATGGATTGCAGTTCCGAGGTATGTCCTGAGTTTTGGGGAGAGGCATATCTTCAGAGGAGCAGGGTTGGCAGATTAGGGTAAAAAGGCACTTCTTTGTGTCAGAAATGCTCGACTCTCTTTGTACTGGTGTTCCCCTCAGGTTTCTCATCGGTAACCAGTCCACCGGCTTCTGCTCCCAGGGATGCCAGGGCATTGTGGATACGGGGACCTTCCCACTGACTGTTCCCCAGCAGTACTTGGACTCCTTTGTGAAGGCAACAGGAGCCCAGCAAGATCAGAACGGCGATGTGAGTAACCAGAAGCCAAGATTCCTCTGCACATCTAGGCAGCCTCAGCACAGGAGCCTAAGTGCAATGAGTTCATGAGAGATAGGAGGAGGGATTTGTGGGGAGCTGAGCCCCTGGCAGGACAGAACAGGTGGGGACACAGCATGGCCTTTCAGGCATGAACCCTCAAAGCAAGGAGGAGTGAGGGGAGGGAGTAACACCAACCAGACTGTGAGTATGGGCTGAATGGTTGTCAGGAGGGACGGCTGTTCCATTGCAGCCCTAGGAGCACATTTCACCTTGGTGTGGCCAGTGTCATTTGACGTGTGCCAATAGAGGCAGGCATATCACATTTCCCCATTCCACCGAGATTTCTTTTTACCTAGAAATACTCCTTTGGCTTTTATCTGAGCAGCCTCCCGTCCCCACCCCTCCTCCCCTTGTACACACTTCTGCAGTTTGCTCCTCCAGCATGCAAGAGTCTCGTTTAGTCAGACCAAATCTTGGCTCCTCAGGATGTGTGTGTGTGTGTGTGTGTGTGTGATGAGTACGTGGACAGGTGCACACAGCAGGGATATGAATTGTGTGAGAGCGTGCTTATACAGACTGGGCCTGTGTTTCTTCTCTGTAAGTTGCACTTTCTGAAGGTAGAAATCTGTTCTGGAATGCGTCTAACTCCTTACGGCCATACCAACACATCCCAAACCTGAGATGTGCTCAGGGAGACCCAGGAAAGCAGAGCACCTGGTCAGTGTTGTGCCTGGGAATCGGGCCTTGCTTTCCATGCTCTCAAACAGCCTCTGCTGGAAGGTCAGGAAGGAAGTCTCACAGGGGAAGGGGGACTGGGGCCCTTTGTCTGGGCCCCCCGTCTCCTGGCACACTACAGCTCTGCCTCTCCTCTCTCTCAGTTTGTGGTCAACTGCAACTCCATACAGAGCATGCCCACCATCACCTTCATCATCAGCGGGTCTCCTTTACCTCTGCCTCCCTCTACCTATGTCCTCAACGTACGTATGCACTCTGGGCTCCATGGACATGGGATTGGATGGGTCCAAACAGGTGTCTGGTATTCTGGGGAGTCACCAGCGGCAGGGCTGAGGGTGAACAAGAAGCCAGAGACCCCGCAGGTGCCATGGAATATAGGATGGGAACTTCCAGTGGGGAAAAGCCTTTATATGCAACTAGTTATATTGTCATGTCCTTTGTCTCTTCAGAACAATGGCTACTGCACGCTCGGCATTGAAGTCACTTACCTGCCCTCCCCCAATGGGCAGCCCCTGTGGATTCTGGGAGATGTCTTCCTCAGGGAATATTACACTGTCTACGACATGGCCGTCAACAGGGTGGGCTTTGCCCTCTCTGCCTAGACTAGTAAGAGGAAGCTGTCTCCACCCTCCCTGCAGGACTCTGGGGATTGCCCTTCTCTCTCAGCCGACAGCAGCATTTTAGGCTAGTCTGACCGTTTTGTGCAATAATAGAGTCTTACTTGCAGCAAATAATAAATTAATAATCTCCAAATGTCTTTGCTGTTCCTTCCAAATGTCTTGTGTTCTGCTTAGTTTATTCTAAATTGAAAGGTAGCACCAGCTCCTTGGGAAATCAGTGAATTGACTAATGGGCAAGAACAGGGGAGCAGAGATCTCAGAGTGAGGATCCACAGCACAGACGTTAAGGGCACAGTAGAACCTACATGAGGAACTGTGGTGGAGGCGAACTGCTCTCCCGGCACTCTCCCTTCCAACACATTCTCCTCTCCACTCTTGAATGTTAGAGAAGCAAAAGAAACCTTAGTGAGCACTTCAAACTAATGCTGAATCAAATCTGATCAGACAACACAGTAGGTTGTGTTGTTGTTGTTTTTGTTTGTAGGTTAGCAACACAGCTTTAATGTATGTTGACATTACCTGATTTTTTCACAGACCCCCTATCACTACTGGGGCTCTCAGGCTGCTCACATACGCACTTTACCTGCCTGGGCCTGACTGCTTTTGAGTTTAGAAACCCCATCTCATTTTATAGTGGAAGAAAGTGAGGTGTGGCCAGGTAGTCATACAGTTAGTGTTAAAATCAGATCCAGATTCAAGGTATTAAATACTTTTATTGTGCTGCCACGTGATGAAGTCTGCTATGTGCAAGCCATGGACGCATGCAATTATAAATGAGGCGTGGCGTTGGCTCCCTAGGGATTTTCTATCAAGTAGAGCCTCTGGCTCCAGAGCGGTTTTCTGATGGCAGTAAGACCAGTAGCTGAACTTGCCCTCCACGGTAGGTTATGAGCAATCATCTGCAGTGGGTTCTTCGACCGCAGTAATGCTGCCTTTGGGGAGCTAAGAACTGGTGTGGCTCTGGGACTCAAAATTGTTTCCAGAAATGTAATTAGAAAGATGTATCTGGGAAGAAAGATGCAAAGAATTCTCAGTCCAGATGTGCACGGGTGGTGGTGGTGGATGGAGGTGTGCCTTTCTCCACAGCATCGCATCGTTCCCCTCTACCAACATACGATGTTATCTTATGGAGACTAATGTCTGCACTTTGGACATTCCTTTTTCTTTCTTGTGTTTCTCTTATGGGAGATACAGACTTTTTTGGCAACTCACAGAAGCTTCTCGCAGCTTGAGGTCTATTCCACATTGTCTATCATTGTAGGATGGGGACAAGATTAATATGTGTGTTTCCCACCTGCCAGTATATCATGCTGTCCCCATCACACTAATAAAAATCTTGCCTGTCTGATTCTTGTATCTTATGTGATAGAGACTGGGGGACTGGGGAGAGAAAAAAAGAAAGAGAGTGCAGGAGAGACAGAGAGAAAGAGAGAGAGAGAGCGCGCCCAGTGGGTCAAAAAAGGCAAAAGAAATGAGGTGTAATGGACATTTTAAGAAAGGGGGGGGAGGTAAGGGGGAAGAGAGAAAGGATAGACACTATGGATGGGGAGGTGACAATAGAGACTTGGAATTTGGAATTTCTTGGTGGCAATGTTTCACAACAACATCTGTGGAGGGGAACGTAGGATAAAGATTTTGAGAAATGTTGCCTGTGCTTACAAATTAGAGGCTTTTTAATGTTCTTCAAGAGTAGAAAGATTGGAATTCCCCTGTAATTGTTTTTGGCAGTTATAATGTGCTTGTTTAAATGTGAATTCATGCAGAAAGTGGCCACATGGGACCCCAGCCTATATTTGGGTTATAATTGTAAAACAGGCTCTAGAGTTTTCCTTCCATTTGACTGTTTCTCATGGCATCATCACTGGTGAAGTATCATTAATTTATTCATAATAATTAATCAAAATCTCAATTTGTGTAAGCAAAATGTTCCTGATCCCAGACATCTTTCTGCTTGTCCCCTGCCTACCAGCCCCCACTCCACATGGAGGTAATTACTCCCCCTTCCTTCCTCCCACAGCACTTTGTCCTGCTGGCAGTGCACCATTGAGTGCACTGTATTTTATCCATTGCACATCTGCCTCCCCAACTCGATTATGATCTGGAGGAAACAGAATGATTATTTTTTTCTTTAAATCCCCAGATCTGACATGTGTTGCAAATGCCTGCTATGCAACCAGATTCATGACAATACAAGTGAGATCAAGGCTGTTACGGTGAATGGTGCCTGAGAGTGGTAGGAAAAGGGAAGGGATCACAAAGGAAACCGTGTTAGATTTCTCCTTGAGGTATGAGTAGGAACTGACTGGGTAGAGAGTGTGAGGAAAGGCATCTCATGCAGAGACTGGCATAGGGCAGCACGGAGGCTGGAGACAGTTTGAGGAGTCGTAGAGCAGCAGGAAATGTGGACTGGCTGGACACAGGTACCCAGAGAGGATAGCAGGAAGTGAGGCTGCTGAGGCGGGCTGTGATCAGACGGGCAGGGCCTTGCTAAAAGTCTGGACCTGATTCTCTAGTCAAGGGGACCCATACTGGGCTTTAGTGGAGAGACCTAGGATCCGATATTTGAGGAACAGGGCTCTGCTGGCAGGGGTCCTCTGCTGCTCTGCAGCCTGCAGCTGGGGCTCCCCAGGTGCCAGCATCTGTACAGACTCAACCCTAGATGCATCATCTTCGTTCCTGGGAGAGCTTCTGCTCTAGAACTCTGGCCATTTTCCTAGGCTCATAATCACGGCTGAAACATCTAAACAGATATGAAAGACCTCTTTCTATCTGACTCACCAAACCAGAATTAGAACCAACCTACAGTAGTGAGCTCTTGGCTTCCCCCCTTCTTAGCTCCACTCTGACTCTGCTCTTACTATGAAAATGTCACCAGAAATGCCAGAACTGCTCTCTACGCCATCCTAACGGGAGGTTTTGATCGAGGCCTCCTTCTGTGTGCCGCACATCAAAGCCATGTTCAGAAGAATATTATCTTTTTGAGAAGATTTCATGAGTAATGATTTCACTGAACTTGGCCACAGCAGGTGGGGGCTCTGGCAACAAAATAGGCTGTGTGGGGCCCTTGGGAATGGACAAATGTAGACCCGGAAGCAGGCCTTAGGTTGGATTTCTGGTACTCTGCCTGTACAGCTACTCCAGTTTCACAGAGATAAGGAGGCCCCTGCAGGCTCAGACCTTATGTAGACAGTGGGGGTCCCGAGGCCTTTGTGCTGGACTGCAGCAGAGATGGGGCAGCGCTGCTTTGAGCTGTTAAGTCACAAAGACCTTAGCCCTTTCCCTTCTTCTTTGTACCCGGGGGTCCTCTCCAGCAAAGAGCAGGGAGCAGAGATCCAGCCCCCAGCTTCGACACGCCAAGGTTCGGTTTGGATATTACCATGCCATTTCTCCCTTGGCCTGACTTTTCAGGTTGTTGCTTTCTCTCTCTCTTATACATGCTCTAATCCCAGAATGTAAAGATTGAGGTCCTCTGTGGGTTGAGAGAAAGAACATTCCAGAGGCCTAGAGGGGGTGTTCCAGCAGGTCAAGCATTCCCTGAATGCATCTACACCAGGGCACTGCTTCTGTAGCTTCCAGACCAGTAGAGGAGGTTATTTTGACTCCTGCTATGTCCCCAGTCCTTGCCACTCTTTCGGATACATGGTAAGAACTCAATTTATATGATGATTGACAAATGAAATAGATGATGTAAGGGGAAGTGGCAAATTTTTGATTCAGTGAGTTTAATGTCAGTCTGGGAAAGCAACAAATCCGGACCTGTCTAGTCCATGCCAGGAACTCAGAAATTTGGGACAGATTGTAAAATAGAAATGTTTTACCCTGCCTGTATGTTTCCTCTGTATGTAGCATGGCCAAGTACAAACCCAAGGAAGCCATCCAATCCTTGATGTGTAGAGGCCAACAGCCCTTCTTCCCAATGCTAGTGGTAGAATACATAAGACTGGAACCTGGGAACAAGAGCATGAGGACAGGGACCCACGAGTAGGTCGGTAAAGTGGAGCCACCCCACTGAACACTCGGCAGGAACCCCCAGGCCCGTCTACGTACGTACGCACACGACAAACCAGCACATGGAGACAGAGCTCTGCAGCCGTCTTTTTCCTCTCACACGGTAGTTATGAGCCCTCTCCCTCCCCGGGCCCCATGCTGGCAGAGGAGAGAGCACAGCAGTGCAGGGGGAAGAGCGACTCTGTCCTCAGTCCTGGATCTGTGGTCAGGAGGACCGCGTGAACGCAGTCACAGCTCCTCAGTTGTAAAACAGGCTTAGGTAGGCCACGCGGTTCCGGTGCTTTCTGAAGTCCTTGTCAGTGGACAGCTGCAAGGAAGGAGTATTGTCTGGGTCAATATTCTAATGAGAGCCCTCCACCTCTGGTCTTCCTGGCTCGTCGCTGCCGGTGTGGCCCGGCTGAAGCCCACCCCAGAGGAGCCTCGTCTCAGGGATGCTGTCAATGTTTGCATGCACAGCTACTCTCTGTCACCTTCCTCTGCTGCTGTCATGCTAGGAATTGTTTTCTACTTGACAAATCTCTGAGAAGAGCTGGTAAACTTCTCAAGCACAAAGATTATGTGTTTGATTCCTCCATGTTACTCATAGGTCTAGCTGCCGTGATGTGGATGCATTAGGCATTTAATACGTAGTTGTAGAATTAATCCAAGGTTCCTCTTTAAAAAACCCGGCACCCCCAGAATTATGATAACTCACATGGATTGAAAGTTTATTATTATTATGTTATAGGTACTGTGTTAGATGCTTCTCTACCTTATCTCTATCTTTACAACCTTATCAGATGGATTCTATTGTTATATCCATTTTATTTATTTTTTATTTTTTAGTTGCTTTATACCGATTGTAAAGAAAGGAAAATGGAGGCTTAGAAAAATTGCCTGAGATGACACAGTCAGTAAATATGGGAGCTAGTACTTGAACCTAAGCAGTCTGTCCCCTGAATTCATGTTCTTACCAGAACGGTCTACAGTCCCTGGGTGATCTAATACTCAAATGGTGTGATGGAAAGAGCACTGGCTTAGTAGTTACGAGATCTAGATTCAAGATGTCAATCTGGGCTAGGAATTTACCCAAGGGATACAGGAGTGCTGATGCACAGGGACACTTGTACCCCAATGTTTATAGCAGCACTTTCAACAATAGCCAAATTATGGAAAGAGCCTAAATGTCCATCAACTGATGAATGGATAAAGAAATTGTGGTTTATATACATGACGGAATACTATTTGGCAATGAGAAAGAATGAAACATGGCCTTTTGTAGCAACATGGATGGAACTGGAGAGTGTTATGCTAAGTGAAATAAGTCTCACAGAGAAAGACAGATACCATATGGTTTCACTCTTATGTGGATCCTGAGAAACTTAACAGAAGACCATGGGGGAGGGGAAGGAAAAAAAAAAAAACAACAGTTACAGAGGGAGGGAGCCAAACCATAAAAGACTCTTAAAAACTGAGAATAAACTGAGGGTTGATGGGGGGTGGGAGGGAGGGGAAAGTGGGTGATGGGCATTAAGGAGGGCACCTGTTGGGATGAGCACTGGGTGTTGTATGGAAATCAGTTTGACAATAAATTTCATATTAAAAAAAAAAAAGATGTCAATCTGGACACATCACTTAATCCATCAGAGCCTGTTTTTCCTCCTCTATCATCTAGGGATCGTTCTGTTCCTACACCAGAAGAGCACTTGAGGATTAAGGAAGAAAATGTGCCTTTTGTTCGGTCATACACACCTTTAAAAA
This sequence comes from Acinonyx jubatus, assembly GCF_027475565.1. Lineage (NCBI taxonomy): Eukaryota > Metazoa > Chordata > Mammalia > Carnivora > Felidae > Acinonyx > Acinonyx jubatus. Next base: position 93,506,607 of record NC_069381.1, on the reverse strand, counting down.
TCTAATGAAACTGTGTAACTCTCAAAAATATAATATAATATGTGCATCTACTGTCCCAGGAGTAAGGACTTCCTGTAGCTCATTCAAACACTTCTGGATAAGAACCCCTGATACATAAGGAAGAGGGTTCCACAAAAGTCCAGTCCGATTACCTCAGTTCTTAGGGTTCTTTTCTGTAGGCATGGAACCTGAGCCCAGTCTGGAGATCCAAATTTCATTGGCCAGGTGATTTTTTTGGGGGGCTTCATCTCTGGGTTGTATGTGCCAGGGCTAGAAATAAAAATACAAAGCATCACATGTGATGACTTAGTGACTGTATACAAACTCCATCAGTACCACAGCCATCCCTGAACTTGGCCTAACTCCTTGAGAAAAGGAAATAGCCCAATTAGCTTTTTTTAATGTGGGGCAAGTGTGGGGTTTGCTTGCCTATTAATGTATTTCTGGTGAATGTTACGATATCTAGTCTTGCCATCCAGTTGGGATTAACATTGACTCTAGTTTAAAAAATATTTCTGCAACTCAGTATCCTTGGTGGAGAGACCAAAAGATCCCAGGAGCGGTGGGTGAGAAAAAGAGATCTACCACAGTCATGAATAAGTACTGCTCATGATTTGAAACTGGTGGTAAAAGTGTAATGATAATCCAATCAGCAATCTCAGGATGAGAAGGCTGTTAAATTTTGATAGACATGGCATTATTTTATAATTGCTTTTGTTCATAACGCTTTGTTTTTGGTGTAGACTCTTCACTGTGTTGGAAACAGCACTTAGGACGGACATGGGGGCCAAGAGTCAACATTTTCACTTCCTTCATGCAACCTTGAGAAAGTTACACCCACTCTCTGATCCTTGAATTTCTCATGAATCAGGCAAAGACCTTGACCCTCTGCCCCATAGTTGCACACATGCTGAATGGCTTCCTGAAGCACTTGGTCTACAAGGGCCACGTGCTCAGCCCTGGCCTTCCTCCTGCATTCAGTTCCTCCTTGCTGAGCACACCCTTGCCACACCAGCCTCTGTCTTCATTCCGCCCACGGGTTCCTCCCCAGCTTACAGCCTTCCCATTTGCTGTTCCTGCTGCCTGGGAAGCCCTGGGCCCTGGGCCCAGATCTTCACAGCCCTGGCACCATCTTGTCACTCAGACTTCAGATCACGTGTCTGTTCCCCTAAAGACCTTTCTGGACATCCTTGCCAAAGCAGCGCCATCCATCTAATCACCCGGTTACTGTCTTCATAGCACATCGCCAGCTCACCACACTGCCCGGTGTGGCCGTGACAGTCCTAGCTTGTGGCTACTGTTTTGGTGTAATTAATAAGTTCACTCTCAGAAGTGTCACTGTCTGACTACTCAATTGTATGGTAACTGTCCTAATTACCATTGATTTTTTTCACGTTTATTTACTTCTCATCTGTCTGGACTCTAGAGTGTAGGGTCCAAGGAACGAGGAGCCTTGCGTGATGGGTTTAACTAAGCAAAACCTCGGGAACCCTTAAAAGTGCCTGGCACGTTTATAAACATTGACTGAATGAACCACTGTGAATTCGAATTCTACAATGCCAGAGATCCGGAAGGTAAGGGGTTGGCTCTTTAAAGATGGACGGATGGTTTCTCATTGAGCTGGCGTGGTTTGGATGGAGCCTCTCCGTTGTATGTCCTTTCCTATTGCTGTTTGTTGAAGCACTCCAGGAAAGAGGAGACATACCCAGGATAATAAGTGTCCTTTGAGTCTGTCCTAAATCGAGGCAAGAAGGTATTAAATGGAGCAAAATTTTGTTTGTGTTTTTGCTCCCGAGGATGTGCAGTCTGGTACATGCCAGGGTAAAGCATCATGTCCTGTTTTTCAGAGAAAGATAAACATGTTAGAGGGTGATACACACACACACACACACACACACACACACACACACACACACAAAGCCTCTAATTAAAGAAAACAGACAGATCCTCTTTCTGTTCATGTATCACTATGGTTTCACTACTGCAGCTACAGATTTAAACCTACAGTAGGGAGAAACCCAAGATGAGGGTGGGGTTCAGCTACCTAAAGACACATATGCTGAGGCTGTAGAAAGACACCTATAGGTGGAAAAGGACCAAGGTGACTCCTTGCACCTGCTGTGTCTGTCATCCCACCCAGAGATTTCTTAGATCCAGTATCCCTCTCCTTGAGCTCAAGTGTCAGAAAAATGTTCAACAACAGATTAGGATCCTATACTGAAGACATTTAGACTTGAAATCCAATCACACAAAAGGGTTAAAAGGTAGGAATTTGTTTTTTTTCTTACAAGATGATAGGATGCATATAAACAAAGCTTCTGTAACATCATCTGTGTCAGCCCTGAAGCCCTGTCTTGGTACTAGTTCTTTCTAGAATCATTTTCCACTCTCCCAGGGCTCTGACACACATTTGAGATACTAACATCTGAGTTTTTCAGATATATTTCTTAACAGCCTTGGTCTAAATATTTTTCTTGAATTGCAGGGGATATTTTTTGGGTAACACCCTGTTCTCTCTGGGATGCAAATACATGCAGCAAATACATACAGCAACATGGGTCACACTAAAATCAAAGCACATTCAGCCGTTTCTAACCTTGTTGATTGACTTAAACCTCACAGCTGTCCTGGCGCCAAAAGTATATCCTTTTCTACTGGTTGGGATCCTAGAGAGGTTGTATGCCAATCCATACATCTTCAGGTAGTGTATTAAAAAAGGAAAGAAAGAAAACACATAATGAATATTATAGTCATCAAAACAGAGTGAACTCAAAATGTTCTTATCTGAATCTTCTCTGCAAAAGTTGCTGTTTCTTTTTTACTCCTGTGAGTGAGGACTATAGAAACAATTATATAAAGTAAGGCAGATACATCTGCAAGGAAACGTGGCTGGCTACGTAAATGACTTGTGCATTCCAGTGAATCCAGTCCTGTGGGCCCCACAGAGCTGAATTTGCCCTAATCCCACCCTTGGTCAGATTACATTATTTCATGACCTAGCAGCACAGCAAGGTACCAAGGTTGGACTAATGGGAGGCATTGGTTCAGAGGCGTTTGGAGGTGGAAATGGAGTGAGTACTACATAAAAGACTATTTATAGAGAGGCTTGTGGTTGGTGGGTGTTGATAGTGGAGACAAGGGTCCTTTAATTTCGACACTGGATCTGACAGCTGGCCTTAGAGGGCGAGGGCACCTTCCTATGCGGCCACCTCAAAGATCACGTGTTTTTCTTCCATGCAACCTGGGTGTCCTCGAATAGGGAGCTGAGACCCACGCAAGGGAAGGTGAATACTCACATCTTCTGCTATGTAACATCCAGGCCCTCTGTGGGGCGCTCCTCGAAGAGGGATAAACTTGTTCCCCAACAAGTTTGGGGGGTAGTATTGAGGAAAGAGCTTCCTCTGTTGACATGTTCCAAAGGAGTAGTTATCCGGCGAATCTGAAGATCAAGAAAGAGGAGAAACTCCACATGAGTTAGGCATCTGGGTCTAAGTGAGCGCTTAGGGAGCGCGAGGGGTGTGTGGAGGCCAAGACCAGGACTGGGCCGGAGAGAGAACAAAAATCAGACCGAACCCCGTGGAGGGGAAGAACTGCATCCTCTCGCCCGCCAGCCTCCCCACTCTTCCCTCCTGCCCTCTATCCTTGACTCCTTTATCAGCCCCGCGCACCCGCTTTGCTGAAGCACATCGCGTGCGCAGCCAGGCTGGCATTTATGTACAGCGTTGCTAAGAGAACGCAGGGGCGCCGCGAATGCAAGGGGAGCGGCTCCGCGCGCGCCCGCGCTGCTGGGCGGGAGCCGCGTGCGCCTGCGCAGCTGCGCGGGGCCCGCCCCCTGCCCCGCCTTCCCGCGCACCGCTGGGTACTAGAGCAGTGTGAACTCTGCGTTGGGCGCAGGTGCAGGGAAGGGTTGTAGGACTCGCGGCTGCAGGGGCTGTGCAGGTGTGGGATTGAGCGGAAGGGCTTTGGAAATTGGGCCACCCGGCGGGGATGTGCTGCTGAAGAGGGCTCCCAGGGCCATGCCTACGGCAGGGGAATGGAGGACTAAATGGAGTGTAGCCTAGACAGTTCCCTATTAGGCCCCTTTTAGACCCAGTTTTCCCCGCAGGTTGCCCCCTTCTACCTCTAAGTGGGGCATGCACGAGGCTTTAACACGGTTGGCAGCCTTGTGTGGAGCAGTGGGACTGCAGAGGAATCACAGAAGTGTCTGATGGTTTTAAAATCTTGAGCAGTCACTTCAGTGTTTTAAGTACCCGGTTCCTCGTGTCCAAATTGGGAATAAAAACTCTTCCTTACAGGGTTGTTGGCAGGATTGGGAAAACAGGATGAAAGCAATCGGGTCCTGGTACTTGGTAGGTGACAATTGCAAGACGTTATGAAGATAGTTTCCAGCCCCCTCATGAGCGCTCCCATCCTAACCCAAGAAGAAACGTCAGAGTGCTTGTTGCCTTTACCTTTGTCCTGAATGTTTACACTAACCTGTTTTGAGTTTTGGATAGCTTTAGGAGTTATCACATGTGGTTGGTTCGTGCTACCCTTTGGCCTCTAAAGATGACTCTGTAAGCCACACGTATCCCAGGCTAGAATTGTCTGCAGGGATGATTTTATACATCTAATGCAGGGTTGTTTTTGGAAACTTGCGGAAGCATCTTGCTTGTTAAAAACTACTGTGGGGATGCTCCTGGTCACTGGGCCAGGGAGGCTGGCCACCTCTGCAGTGCATTGCCCAGTCACAAAGTAAATTGTCACATGTCCTACATAATATTCAGATATCTTGCCGGACTTTACAGAAATAATTGGTTGTGCCTGACTTCTATATAACAGCACTAAGAAAATTTTTTACAAGTAATAGTGCAGAAAGCCCAATAATAGAGAAGAAGGTTGTGTGAGAAACAAAGCTTATAAATGGAACAACGATATGGTCTCAAAATTATTGTATAATTTACTCTAAGCGTTCTGTCTACTCGAAAGATAATTGCAGTAACACTGATGATAAATAAAATGTAAAAATATTGGTATTGATTTGATCATTTTCACTTTCATTAATATTTCAAGTAATCTTAATATTTTTTAAAATTTTTTCTTATGTTTATTTATTTTTGAGATAGAGACAGAGTGTGAGCAGGAGGAGCAGAGAGAGAGGGAGACACAGAATCCAAAGCAGGCTCCAGGCTCTGAGCTCTCAGCATAGATCTCAACATGGGGCTGGAACTCACGGACTGTGAGATCATGACCTGAGCCAAGGTTGGACACTCAACCGACTGAGCCACCCAGGCGCCCCATCAGGTAATATTAATATTTTTAGGTACTCACAGTATTTTTGAAATTAGTGTTTACATTATTAGTGATATGAAACATGTCTTGCAAAGTACTTGGATATTTTGGCACCTAGTTTTCTCATTGGTGGACTAGTTTGCTTCAGACGAATACTCCAGCTAAGAACAGGTAGAAAAGCTGGACTAAATAAAAAAGATATATTTGGAGACATCCAAGATACACCAAGGAAGGAAGAATATAAAGGGCCAAGACTGCAAAGAGAGGGGGAAGTCCAAAGTGGTGAGCCACAGTTAGTACTGATATTCCCTTTCAACATGGGCTAATCAAAGAGTGGCCGAGAAGCACAGGGTCTGAGCGGAAATTTGGACATGTGTGTCTCTGAAACCTGGGGACCAAAAATTAGGTTGGCCGTGGAGGATGGGAGACTGGAAAACACCCTGGGCTTTTAGTTGGGACCCTATACAGATAAACTACGGGAATAAGGGTAAATAAGAAATAGACCAGCTCTCAAAAAACCCTGAAATCCAGCTTCATATCTATATAGTCTCCATACTGCTTTAAGGTGATCTGCTTGTACCCTTACTGCATACCAGAAAATAAATAAATAAATAAATAAGTAAATAATCTCTGAATAGAAATCATCCAAATCTTCAACTAATTTCTTATGATTTTTTTCATGCAAAATGTTTGGCATTCAACATAAAACAGCCACTCATACAAAAAAAAAAAAAAAAGAGTAGAAATAAACCCAAAGGAAATCCAGAGATTGGAGTTCTCAAACATGGACTTTAAAGTAACTGTACTTGACTGAGATTTTAGAGTAAGCCTCCAGACTGCAGGGTACACATAGGAAGAAAGAGAGAGCAAGGTAAGAGGCTAAAAGAAAAAGTTGATCAGACACTAAAAACAAAGTCAATAAAGATCTCTTTCTCAAGAAAGAGAAATTTTCCCCATCAATCTTCCTGTTTATGTTACTAATATAACACACAACTGGGTCCACCAGTTTGCATCCTGATTGATGCAAATTTATCAACTTTTCATTATTGCCAATCCAAACGCAGTACAATCAAAGATGACCGTCTAAGGTCACCTGGGTGGCTTAGTTGGTTCAGCGTTCGGTTATCGATTTTAGTTCAGGTCATGATCCCAGGACATGGGATCAAGCCCCACATTGGTCTCCACGCTGAGCATGGAACCTGCTTGAGATTCTCCTTCCCCCCCTCTCTCTCTAGCTCCCTCACTCTCCCCTCTTCCCTGCTCACTCTCTCTCTATAAATAAATAAATAAATAAATAAATAAATAAATAAATATTACTGTCGATGTGCTACATATATCTCCTGCATAAGCAACGGTGTGATGGTAAAATTGAGAAGTGAAGGTAGAACTTCAGGTAGTTCTGAGGATTATCAAGGATTTGATGTTTGAATGATGATGAAGTGCAAAGGAAGCTTTGCAGGTGGTTATTTAGTACTGAAGAATATTTAGGCAAAGTTTTATATTGTGGCCACTTTTGATGAAGACTTTTAAGAATTCAGCAGTTCCCATCATATACATGTCTAACCATAGTTATAACATCAAGAGGATGCCTAATATTTATGCAGATTGTTCTAGTTTTATGAGACAGTTTATCTACTTTCCTCATTTGGCTATGTATGAGGCCATTATAAGAATTATTATTCTGGGAAACCACCTGCTCTGCTGCAGTGGTCTAATTGAATGGGATAAATACATTTGATTTTTGGTATAATGTTTTAAGTAGATTTTTGTCTCATTTAAAAATATATTGCATTAAGTAATAAATCAGTTCAGCAAAGGGGCTGAAGCTGATAATTATATTCAAGAAAATTAAATGATAAATTGGAGAATTTTATTTTTTTAATGTTTATTTCTTTATTTTGAGACAGAAGAGAGAGCAAGTGGGGGAAGGGAAGAGAGAGGGGGAGAGAGAATCCTGAGCAGGCAGAGCTGGCTGCAGGGCTCGATCTCACGAATCGCGAGATCATGACCTGAGCCGAGATCAAGAGTTGGACTCTTAACCGACTAAACCACCCAGGCGCCCCAGAGAATTTTAGAAGCAATAAAAAGGAATCAGATAAAAATTGTAGAAATAACAAGTGCCATCTCTGAAAGCAAGAATTCAATGCATGAGTTTAAAAGCAGATTATAAAAGCTGAAAAAACGAAAGAAATAGGAAAATGAATCAGAAGAACATATTCAGACTGGAAGCTTGGTGATGCAAAAGGACAGAAAATACAGGGAAAAAAGTATTAAAGATGAGAAACAATGTAAAGTTTCACTTCCATGCAGATTTTTTACAGTATAGTACTGTAAATGTATTTTTTCTTCCTTATGATTTTCTTAATAATGTTGTATATTCTCTAGCTTACTTTATTGTAAGAATACATTGTATAATACATATAACATATAAAATACATGTTAATCAGCTCTTTATATTATTTGTAGGGCTTCTAGTCAACAGTAAACTGTCAGTTACATTTTTGGGCAATCAAAAGTTATATGTGAATGTTCAGCTGCGCAGGGAGTGATCACTCTTAATCTCATGTTTTCCAAGGTCAGCTGGATGTATATGTATATATATATATACGTATATATATATGGAGAGAAAAAGAGAGCGTGCATGTGATAGAACATTTAACAATTGAAGAACTGGGGTAAAGAGGTAAGAGAATTCTTTGTACTGTCTTTGCAACTTTAGGTTTGAAACTGTTTCAACATAATACTTAATTAAAAAAAAAGATACCATTAGAAAAATGAGAAATGAAGCCAAGATATGGAGGAAGATATAAGCACAAAAACATCGAGACCTGCAGTGTCCATCCAATGCAGTAGTCACTACCCGTATTAACTATCAGCACTTGGAATGTGGCTAATTTAAATCGAGATGTGTGTAAGTGTAAAATACACCTCAGGTTTCAAAGACTTCAAGTGAAAAACAGAGTACAAAATATCTCAGTAAATGTTTTATTGGTTGCATATTGAAAGGATAGTATTTTGGATCTATCAGATTAAATAAAACATAGGAAAATAAACTTCACATGTTTCTTTTTACTCTTTTTTTACTGTGGCATTCAAAATGTAAAATTAAACACATTGCTCACATTATATTGCCATTGGATAGTGTTGATCTATGATAGATTAAGATCAGATTACCAATCAACGTGAAATTACAGATCATAAGGAGAAACAACTTAATAAAAAATTACAGATCAATAAGAAAAAACAACTTAATAAAAAAAGTAGGTAAAATACTTGAATGGGAAGCTCAGAAAGAAGAATATCCAAATAATCAGTAAACATATAACAAGTGCTCAACTTCAGCAGTCATAAAGGAATTACAAATTTAAACCACAATGTGCAACCCACAAGATGTCTAAAATTATAAAGACAGGTAACACTTGGTGCTGCTAGGATGTGAAACAACTGGAAATCTTGAATAAGCTTTTAGTGTGAAAGGAGATTGATACAATCACCTTGGAAAACTCTTTGGCAGTATTTACCAAAGCTGAAATAAACATCTCCACCACCTAAAAACTCCTGCTCCTTGGTGTTTACTCAGCAAGAATGCATACAACTGTGTACCAAAAGACAAGTAGAAGAACATTAAAAGCAACATGATTCGTAATAGTCCCAACTGGAATAACCAAATGTCCATTAATGGTAGAATGGAAAATTCAGTTGTGCAATGCTCATTCGGAGGAATACTATATGGCAACGAAAAGGAACAACACCCTGCACATTCACAGTGGTGAATGAAATAATTTAGACAAGAACATTTACATACTGTATGAGTACACTTACATAAATTCAAAAATAGGCAAAACTAATTTATGTGTTAGAAGTTAGAACGGGGGTACCTTTTAAAGGAGGGTGGAAGGAAAAACAGAAAGGGTATGAAGAGGGCTTTTGGGGTGATAATGGTGTTCCATTTCTTTTTTATTATTTGTTTATTTAATGCTTATTTATTTTTGAGAGAGAGAGAGAGAGAGAGAGAGAGAGAGAGAGAGAGAGAGCGCGCTTTACCAGGGGAAGGGCAGAGAGAGAGGGAGACATGGAATCCAAAGCAGGCTCCGGGATCTGAGCTGTAAGCACAGAACCTGACGCGGGGCTCGAACCCACGAACTGGGAGATCATGACCTCAGCTGAAGTCAGCCGCTTAACCGCCTGAGCCACCCAGGCACCCCAGCGGTGTTCCATTTCTGACCTGAGTACTGCTTATACTGAGGAGTTCACCCTACATATCTCACTAATGCCCAATACGATTTGGGCTTTTTTTGGTATGCATGATAGAACGGTAAAACAGTATATTTTTAAAAATCTGGCAATCCCAGAGGAAGCACATTAACATTACTTACTTCTTTCAAAAAATAACATAGGCATACCCCTTTCCCTTTTTTTACTTCAATAGTTTAATTTGTCAAGTATTATCCCTATATTAACTAAAGCTATTCTTATTATTATCAGGAACCAGGAAGTCTAGAGTGTTATCACTTTTCCTAACAAGTTTTTGTTCTGGTATCCACTTACAAATCTGCTTTATTTGTTTTCCTAAACTGCTTGTATGAATGGCATTTAGCCTTCTTTCTTAATTCTAGACTTATTCATTATTTATTATATGGTGCAAGAGTCTGACTACTTCATTGTCTTGTAAAGTAGTTATATCTGGGCATTTATATATTGAAATGCACATTATTTTATTAGAAATTATTTTTTGCCCTTACAATTATGGCATCATGTTATTTCTGAAATTGTGTGTGGTAGGTTGTGTTATTCATGAATTTAATTTTAGGATAATAAAGGGGGTATTACAAAATAATTTGTTACTCAAAGCAGGACTTGGATCCGAATAGAATTGAGATCCCCTGATCCAGTGAATAGGGATTCTGCTGGAGTATGGGTGTGTCTCCAGAAGGTAGAAGGAAGAGAAGAAAATAGACTTTCTAAATCCACTTTCCAGACTTTCTTAAGCACCAGTCTTTCTTGTCTGGTAGTAGAGGAATGAACATAGGCTTTGAGACTCTCAGAACTGGTTTCTTATAGGTACTGGTATGCCATTTACTGGCTACATGACTTTTGGAAGTTACTTAGCCTTGGTTCGTCTGTAAAATGGCACTAATCACTTCTTGCCTCTTTAGGCTGCCATGAGAACTTAAGAGATAACACGGGACACATCTTCCACAGCAAATGTCTGACTTATAATTGGCATTTAACAGATGTTAATGCACTTCCAATCTACCACCTCCCTGCCCAGGGCTACAGCTAACTCCAGGAGTACCTTTGTGCAAATTAAAAAAAATTAAAATGTTGCCTTTTCATCTGAGCGGGTGCCATCTTTTATCAAGGCTCAGGACTCGATGAGAGGACCACTGCCACAGCCCTGCCTGGATCAGGGCTCTTATATCATCCCATGCATATCCCAGCTCCTTCCAGTTAGATTCCCATACGGAAGGAATGAGTTTTCATACAGTATTAGAGTTTAGGAACATGATTACCATAAGCAAATTTCCAAAGAAATGGCTGGGTGATCCATGATGTGATTTGGTTGTCTTTTATGTTCCCAAATGGATCAGATGGCATAGACTTTGAGTATCTCCAAGAGTATCTGGGCCAGATGTCCCCCTCGGAGGGACTTTCAGCCAGCCTGTCCCTTTCATTTACCAGCTCCATGAGTCACCACTGACACAAATAGACTTTAACCAAGAAAATGAAGGGTGTGACTAAGACTGGCTGCTAGGCAGCAGCCCCACCCTTGAAACCCTCCAGAAGTCATTGTGACATTGCTTTCTGAAGGGCAACATTCTGGTGAGAAGGCTAACTAAACATAAAGACCACACTTCGAAAATCAGCTCTGCTAGGGACACCTGGGTGGCTAGTCAGTTAAGCGTCTAACTTCGGCTTAGGTCATGATATCACAGTTGGTGGGTTCAAGCCCTGCATCAGGCTCTGTGGGTTCTGTGTCTCCCTCTTTCTCTGCCTCTCCCCTGCTCATGCTCTGTCTCTCTCTCTTTCAAGAATAAATAAACATTTAAAAAATCAGTTATGCTAATTATTAATTGCATAATTTAGGGCAAGTTTTTCTCACAAGATCTCGATTTTGTCACCTATAATGTGAGGACAATATTCACCACACAGGAGATAACCTATACGAAGTACCTAGTCTCATGCTTGGAACACTCACCTTGATAGTTCCTGTCTCCCTTCCTGCCCTCAGGGATTTGGTTATTCAACAAATACTTATTAAACTCTTGTAATATATGCCAGGCACTGCTCTAGGCAATGGGAACATAGTAGTGTACTGAAATCCTTGTCCTCCTAGAGGTTAATTCTAGCGGAGGAGGCAGGCAATAAAAATGGTAAATATATAAAATGTAAGAAATTGCAGGTACCAAGAAAAAGCAAAAGAAGCACAGAAGGAGAAAAGAAAAAAGGAGGTTTCAATTTTAGGTTGTGCAGCCAGGAATGGCCTCACTGAGAAGCTGGTTTCAAGGAAGGGCCTGAAGAAAGGGTGGTCCAAAGGCAAATGGAGATCTGGGGAAAGTGCTGTAGCTTGTGCAAAGGCCCTGAAGCAGTAACATACCTGGACTATTTGAGACACAGAAAAGAGGCTGAAATAGTTCCAGGGGCAGGAGTGAGATGAGTCCAAGGAGGTGAGATAAGAACCGTCGTGACTCTAGAGCTGGATTGAGCCTGTCCTCTTCTTGCAAGTAGTAGGTATGCAGTAAACATTCATTTGAATTACTAATTGATATGTAAATGTAGCAGGAAAAAATGGGGGGGGGGCAGGGCACCATTTTTTTTGGCTGCAGTAATTTCTGCATTCTAGACATGGTGACAGAATCAAAATCTTTATGGGAGGGGCGCCTGGGTGGCTCAGTCGGTTAAGGGTCCAACTTCGGCTCAGGTCATAAACTTGAGTTTCGTGAGTTCAAGCCCCGTGTCGGGCTCTGTGCTGCCGGCTCAGAGCCTGGAGCCTGCTTCGGATTTTGTGTCTCCCTCTCTTTCTGCTCCTCCCCTGCTCGCACTCTGTCTCTCTCTCTCAAAAATAAATACAGATTTTTTTAAAAAATAAAAAAAAAATCTTTATGGGAAAATAGTGGCATTGGAAAAAGATATTAGTCTGGGAAACCATTCTAATCTAGCAGCTGGCCACTGTGTTGTTCAAAGATGCTTTTCCTCAGAGTCTATGGCCCCTTTCATGTCCTTCACCAAGACCGGTTCCTTGCATCCTCCTGTCCCCTCAGTGTTATTTGCCATAGCACTGACCTAAATAGAAACTCCTTCCAAAGAGACCGCCCAAATTCCTATGCTCTATTTCACTCTAGACTCTCTTATCCTTTGGTTAGAGATGCGATTACATTAATAATAATACTCAATTTTACTGACTTCTGCTTTCACTTCCTTATTGACGACACTCTCATATTTATGTTTCTGATCTCCAAAGCCTGTCATGTAAGCGCTCAGAAGTCAATACATCAGCTATCATCACCCACAAGTGTGATTTTCCCACATTCTATAACCCTATGCCAGCTCTGTCTTCTCAGTGGTGAATTTAGAGCATATCACCACCTCTCCATCCCTGCTATAAACTTCCAGTGGCTGCACAGCTCACTTACAATAAAATCCAAACTTCTAACCATGTTGCAAGACCTGGTGTGATCTGACCCCTGCCTATTTCTTTCCTGTGCCCACTACTCTGGCACAACCTCGGTCTTCTTTTTTCTAACGTGCCATGTTCATTTCCACCTCAAGGACTTTGTACTTGCTGCACCTCTGCCTGAAATGCCCTCTTCCCAGATCTCAAAATGCCCAGCTCTTCTTGAATGTCAAGGCTTGTCTCATATGGGACTGCCCCACAGAGGCCTTCCTGTACTGCCCAAACTAAAGTACTTCCCGCCCCTTGTCACTTTCTGTCACTGTTACACTTTTTTTGCCTTACACTCTCACCGTCAAAATACAATCGTCATAAGGGTAGAGTCCCTATCTTGTTTACCACTATATCTTTAATACCTAGAACATTACCTGGCACATAATAATCAATAAGTGTTGTGAGCTCATGATTATGTGGTCATTACCCAGAAAGCTACATGTGCCTCATCACTACCACCAAGGTGGCCACCAACTATGTGAACACTGAGGCCTGTATCAAGGGAGGCAATAAAGTATGGTAGTCAGGACTCTGAGCTCCGGAGCCAGCCTGCCGGCTTGGGATCTGGCTCTGCAACTTAGCTGTGTGTTCTTGGGCAGGTGACCTTTGTGCCTCAGTTTCCAGCAATTAATGTTATCTTCCCTCACAAAGTGGCCGGGAGAATTAAATAATAAAATACAGCTAAAACACTTAGAACAGAGTTTAACATACTGTAAGCCTGCCAGAAAAAAGGAGTCATTATATTGTTATTATAGATTCTTTTCGTTGCAATAAAGGAAACAAAGTTAAGCCAGCTTAAGCAGCAAAGAGGAATTTATCATATAGTGACAGGGGTGCTTTACCAGAGTCTGAAGGCAGAAAGGCATCTAAGTCTCAGGAAGGATCTAGAATGAAAAGGTGGAAAGCCATCTGTAAGTGTTCTCCAACTGGCATGGTGGCTTTTCTCTGTAGCTCCCCTTTGGTCTTCTTCTTGCTGTGTGCCCAGGGCAACTTCCCTTCTCTGCAGTCTCTCACTATATAGCTCCTGAGTTTACGCATCCCAAAACAAGCCACTCTCAGGGTGTGACAGCCATTCCTTGTCGGTTGCAGACTTCAAGTGTTGATAATCAGATTGGCCCTCTTGAGTCTGATGTCCATCCTAGTCAATCAGCCAAGCCAGGCAAGGAGACCATGCAGTGTAAGCACAGCAGTTGGTGACCACTGCCATGGTTTCAAAGAAGGGGAAAATCTCCTGATCAAGGGACATGGCTGGCCCATGGGGTAGGCAGACATTTCAAAAGGAGTCTATGTCACAGATCTTCCCAAAGCTGCCAATTTAGAAGGTGCTGGGCCAGGTTTGGGATCTTAACAGTTGTGAACACAATGCCCCCTGCTTCTGCTTTTCGAGCAAGCCACACAGGCCTGTGCTCCCTGGTCTCACAGAGTCACTTTGGCTCTTTCCGGAGGACAGTCACCAGGCTACGGACCTATTTTCTTCATGTCCTCATCCCATCCCAGCACCAAACATCCAAACATTTCCTCCCTCATGACAGCCTCCAGCCTTCACGCAGATCAACTGAGGCAAACAGAAGACTGTGGGGTTGTCGCTACCCCCCCCCCACTTCCTTACACACTCTTTTGCTCTCCAACCCCTGCACAGCCTGTATTTTCACATCTAGAAAGGTTTCCACCCAAATCACTTAAAACCAAGGACACTCATGTTTTGACTGATGGCTTTTATTGCAGAACTCTAGGCAGGAGCAAGATGCACTAAGCAAGGGAGACTGTTCCGAACCCTTGGGAATGGAGGCACAGGTCAGGTTTATGCCCAGTCGCAGCACTCACAGCTGGGGTCAAAGACAAGCCCCACCTGGCAATTCTGCTGGTATGTGACTCCATTCACGTACTTTCTGTGCCAGAAGGCATTTCTGTTATTCACCACGGGGTAGAGGCCGTTGGCTTTGCCAGCACAGAACCCACTACCCACAGAACTGCCTCCAGAGCTGCTTCCGGAGGAGCTGCTCCCGCTTCCACTTCCGGTCCCACTTCCGCCGCTGGGAGGAGAGGTTATGGGCTCAACTGGCTTAGCAGGGCGGGTGCAACCCGAAATAGCACAAAGCAGATTAGTGGACCTGGAAGGGGCACCCAGATTGCCTTGAGGTGAGGAGACTAGTGGCCTTGAGGCGAAAGTCTGGAGGTGGAGTGCTGTTAGCTCAGGATCCCTGCCAGCGAGATCACATGATTACTCCATATTCAGGAATTAGGAAGAGCTATAATTTCAAGCCACTCCAGTTTTAAATTGAAAACGTTCTCTCTTCTTTATGATGTCAAAATCATTAAAAAAAAAAAAATCACTGAGCACCAGTATGTACCAAATACTTTCCTAGGATCTGGGTATATGTGGCAAGCCAATAACCTCTGGGAGAAAAGTCTGGAAAAAAATTAGGGACGTGGTATTTGTCCTGAAGTACAGACTAGAAACATGTGAGCAGTGCTGAAGGCTCTTGTTCAATCTCCAGGAGGGCTGAAAGAGACTATTAATGAGGGAGGGGTTCATAGAAAATAAATGCTTATATATTGAAAGTCAGCCTAATTTCTTGAGGCTTTCCTTTAAGATTTAGCCGACCTAGAAAACTCACCCAGGTAGGTCTGGCTTGCCATAAAAGCATAACATGGCTGACCTGGAAGTTCAAGGGTAGGGAAAGAATGCAGCACCTGTGTTTCAGCTGGGCAAGAGCAGTGAGGTGAAATGGGAAGTGACTCCCTGGACAGTGGGGGTGCGCAGATATTAGAGCTGCCTTTTGAGTTAGAGAAGGAGCATTTGTCTACCCTGGGCATCCTCCTGTTGTCACTTACTTGCACTCTGCAGTCCAAGGGCTTTCTTCAGGGTATTGATCAGGGGGAACTTGCCCTGGTTGCAGAAAGTGCCTGTGAAGTCATCAAGGTCTATGGCCCAGACCATGGCACCTCCAAAATTGTTCTCCTTAAGCCACTGAGCCTGCTTAAGGATAGAGGACAGCAGAGGTCATTTTACTTCCCTGGACTAAGGCTGGGCCCACAGCATGGCAGAGGGGCTGACCTTACCTTGATATCGAAGCTCTTGACATTATCATAGCCAACCCACTGGTTGCCCTGATAGGCATAAGGAACATCCTGAGGGGTGTCCCATGCCTGAGTGGCTCCATTTTTCAGGAAGGTACAGATCTTTAAAAAAAATCAAGAGATTCAAATCTTTTAAATGTGACTCCCACGAAAGAAAAAAATAGACACTTGTTTCCTTGTTTTGTTTTTCTCATGTCTCTAATTGGGCGATTTTTCTGTTTTCTAGTTATGGGTTGTTATTTGCAGTAAATAAGATCAAGTTGCTTTTGAAATACTCTCGTTATCCCTACTCTTAATGCTTAATTTTGGGAGCCCACATTAATATGAGAGATATAGTTCTTTCATTCCCTTAGGTGCTAATATAAATGACCTTAAATCTGCAGTCTGATGCTTGAATATTGCACATTATAAGTGCTCTTCGGGCGCCTGGGTGGCTTGGTCGATTAAGCGTCCAACTTCGGCTCAGGTCATGATCTTGAGGTTCATGAGTTTGAGCCCTGCATTTGGCTCTCTGCTGTCAGCACGGAACCCACTTTGGATCCTCTGTCCCCCTCCCTCTGTGACCCTAGCCCGCCTGTGCGTGCGCGCTCTCTCTCTCTCCAAAAACAAATAAACATTTTTTTAAAAACTCTAAAAAAAATAAGTGCTCTTCAGACTGGATTAGGTAAGTGAGTTGATTATTTAAACACTTGAAGCATTTAGAGTGATAGCTGTGTTTTAAGTAGATAAGTAGTGGACTGAATGAGCGGTTCAAGCTTTCTGCAGATTCTAGCCCTAAGGCTACCGTTCAGCACAGCCCATGGAATTCACAGAATTTCCATTGTACAGCCCAGTCTGCCTACCTCATAGTAGGCCCAGAACCCAGACTGCCCGGTAGAGGGCCCAGGAGGACCAGCACCAGAGGTGGGGGCACCAATGCCAGTGTTGGAGGGGTCACTCAGGATGAAGGTGTGGCCGTAGGTAGGGAATCCAACGATAAGCTTCTCAGCTGGGGCCCCATTTTCCTTCCAGTAGTTCATGACGTAATCCTGCAACGGCAGTGGGTTAGCCAGAGGCTCCACCCACCTGATGATCCAATGCTTAGTGACATTAGTCCACTGTTCTAACAGGCAAAATTGTACGATGTTAATAACGGATAGGTAATATTTCTTCAAAACATTTTGGTGAAATCATAGTTAACGGGATATGATCAGCCACTAAGGAGCATAGTTATCCAAGTGAGACATTTGCAGAATTTTCTTTGTCCCCGAATCTCCATGTGATTTACAGCCTCATCTCTGGTCTTCATGTGCATGAGTGCAGAGACTTACCACATTGAGGTAGGCGTTGCTGCCCTTGTCAGTAGGGTATTTGTACAGGGGGCTGTTCTCTGCAGTGTAGCCCTCCCAGGAGCCAGGGAGGTCATAGGTCATGACATGGAGGTAGTCTAGGTACCTGGGGTGGGGTAAGGGATTTAAAAACATTTCTGATGGTCATCTTCCACACATATGCAGGCAAGCGATACCACTTCCAAAGCCTCCTAAACAAGGTCCCTGAATAGCAAGTCAGACTAAGGACAAGTCTACCTTGCAAAAGAGAGCTACAGGAGTTTGAGGATAGGGTGAATCACTCACTGGGACAGCTGGGGGATCTCATAGCCAGACTGGATGTTGGAGATGCCAGCAGCTACTGCAGCAGTGACCATCAGCCTGGGCCTGTTGATCTGCTTGGCCTCCTGCTCAAAAGCTTCACGCATTTCCTATAGAATAAGCAAGCACTGTAGGTCATCTATGAATCTGATTTTAGCTCCTTGAATAATCATAATAGGTATGTTTGTATAATGCTTTTCTTTTTCAAGATGTTTCCATGTGTTTTATCTTACTTTTTAGTCTTTCAATATTCCGATAACGTACATAGTATTGATGATACCAGTCCATTTTAGTGGTATCTAAGATGAATAGAAATTAGACATTTTCACCGAAGTCCCACAGCAAGTTAGTAGCCAGGTCATGACCAGAATGCAGGTCCCAGATGACCAGTCAGAGCTCCACTTATATCACTATACTTTGAACTCACAGTTGCTGCAGGAACTTATATCCAGCTTTTAGCGGTATAGATGTTGCTTCCCTTCATCCAGTAAATGAACTACTTTGTAGGACTGACATCCCGTCAAATGAAACTCTGATTTGGCCAGTAAGGGAAGTGGCTACAGCCAGGTGATAGGTTCCCATTCAGCCCTAGCACCTTTATTTTGTATGACTCTAATCTCATTCGGAGGACTGGGTTCAGTTTTTATAACTGTGTTCTTAGGGTGTGCCAGAGTGTGTTCCATGGAAGGGTGGGTCTGAAAACTGTCGTGTGGTACTGGTTAAAGGAAGAAGGATATTTAAACTGGAAGAAGAGAAATTATAGGTGAGATGTTGTAGCTGTCTGCAAATATTGAACTGATAGATTACAGAAGGTGTTTTTTTCCTTGGTTACTTTAGTGGGTGGAGCTAGAACCAATGACTGGAAGTTATAAATTATGATTGGAGGCATGTTTCAGCTAAGAATAGAGATGTTCTTTCTGATCTCTTGAGCTGTTCAACAAATAAATAGATTGACTTTTCAACTAGTGAGTTACTTAATATTGAAGCCCTTGGAGGCTGGCTGATGATCTGCTGTATGGAATAGTATAGTAAGAATCTCTGCTTGCCTAGGTGGCTCAGTCAGTTGAACATCTATCTATTTGACTCTTGATTTTGGCTCAGGTCATAACCCCAGGGTTGTGGGATCGAGCCCCACGTTGGGGCTCCATGCTAGTGTGGAGTCTGCTTAAGATTCTCTCTCCCTCTGTCCCTCTTTCCTGCTATCATGTTCTCTCTTTCTCTCTCTAAAATAAATAAAATGAAAAAAAAGTTAAAAAAAGAAACTCTCTATTTTGAGAGGGTAAGTTTAAAAATTATCCTTGGATCTTCTTACTCCATTCACTTTTCCTTGGTGATCTCTTAATTATCTTCCTCTTCTGATGACTTCAATACAGTATATCAAGTCAGGTTCTTTGTCCTGAGCTCTAGATTGGTCTTCATTCAGTGACTACTGGGCATTCTTATAGGAGGTCCTATAGACTCCTCTCATTCTTCATGTCCAAAGACAAATTCATGAGTCCTCCTTGTTCCAAATCTACTCTTCTTGTATTTACATTTTAGTTAATAGGACAACAAGCCACTCCTTAAAGTCAGAAACTGGAAGCCCTCTCTTTTCCACTTTCAATCGGTGTCCAAATCCAATTGATTGTACCCTTGCATACTTGCCCTTTCTGTCCTCTGTTCGGTTCCCTTGGCATCTCTTGCTTGACTTACTGCAGTAGCCTAACTGTATCCCTGCCTTCCTACCTACTTTGAATTTGTCCTCCATGGTTAAGCCAAGAGTTGTCTTTCTAGAACACAAGTTTCATCCTATCTCTCCACTACTTTCAAAGCTGCCCCATAGCCTTGAGAGTAAAGTCCAAATTCCTTAACATAATGTACAAGTCCCACATGGTCTTATTCCTGTGCACGTGTGGCCTCACAATCGTCCCTCTGTCTTCATCTGTGCAGTCCCCATCTTTGCTTCGTTGCTAATACTAGTTGCTTTCAAGACTGAGCTCAAGCGTCCCTTTCTCTAGGAAACTCTTCCTGATCCTGCCCCAGAGCAGAATTAGGTTGCCTCTGTGCTGCTTGATCAAAGCATACTGTAATTGTTGGTTGTTTTCCAACCTTCCACCTCATTTCATGTTCCCTAAAGCCAAGGATTATCTTATTCTTATCTCCAACCTGACACCTCACCCAGTGTCTGGGACAGAGTGAGTAAGTGCTCAGTAAAAGCAGACAGTCTAGTAGTGTAATGGTTAGAAGCAGTGGGCTCTGTAGCCAGACCGCATGGGTAATTATGACACCTGCTAGGCGTGAGATATTAAGCAAGTTACCTAAACCTTAGTTTCCTCTGTAAAATACAGATTATGGTACTTATAGTATCTAGATCATAGAATAGATGTACAGGTGAAATGAGTTATAATTCTTAGAATAGTAGAATACAGTAGAATAGTGCCTGGCATGTAGCACACACGTTGTTGTTATCCTTATGAAAAGCTTCGAATGAAGGCATGCTATCTAAGAATCTTTGGGATGCGAAGATTCTGTCATTCTAAATTCCAGTTTAGATGCACTTGGGAACCACCGGATTATCATTGGAAGGAATAGGCTTTGAATCTTCTTGGGCTGGAGATTGCCACATCTCTCCTCACCTGCACCGGGACGGTGAAGAGATGCTTGTCCGCACAAGAGCCAGGGTACTCCCAATCAAAGTCCAGCCCATCAAACTCATACTGGCGCAGGAATTTGATGACTGAGGCAATGAAGTTCTGGTGGTTCTCAGGAGTGGGAACCATGGCAGTGAAGCTGCAGGAGACCCAAAGAACAAACTCAGGGTGAAGGAATGCCTTGGCGGTCCCAACACCTTGTAGTAAAATCAGACTTTTATATTTCTGCCTCAGAGCTCTTCACGGAGACCCACAGCCCAGATGTACGTATGCTTCTGGCTTTCTCCTGTCCTTTGTAATCAGTATTCTGCCAGCCATGGAATCTCAGCACTCCATTTATTTTGTGATCCACCCGGCTCTGAGCTTTCTCCTAGGTTGCGCTTGTTGCTTCGAACACATGGTTACCCAGCTCACTGTGTTCTCTCTCCAGATAGCCCCCCAAGTTCATATACCTTCAGAAATTGTTTATTTGCTGGCTTTCTCTTCTCTTCCCCCAGGAGGTAAATAGAAGTACTATAACACCCTTTGCAGGGGTTGTGTTTTTGAAATACTCTAAGAAGAGGTTGTTTTGCAATCTCCATAACTAAACCCCTGTGAATGGAATCTCAGAATATCCATCTAAATGTAAACATATAAAATAAATTGTGTTCTACCTTAATATTGCTATTCTGGTAGAGTAATTCATTCCAGTAGCCTGTTTGTTTAATGTGGATCCTTCATACCCTGTCTTAGATTGTGAAGTCTAAAGAAACACAGCTTGTTTTCAATAGCAAATGAACGCTAGGCTCTCCCACAGAGGACTTACGGGGCAGTTCCAAAGTTCCAGCCTCCGATGGCCAGGAGAGTTTTCAGCTGGCTATTCCTATAAAGCAAAGGATAGAAAAGAGAAACTTCAAGATCCATGAATCCTTCTATTTAAAATTACATCGCTTTACTATTGGGTCTGGTCATATACTTTGATGTTGCCTTGGTAAGATATTCTGTAGGATAATTTTCCTTCACTACTGAAGACTTTCTTTGTAAAAATTGTGTTGTTATTCAATACTTAGTATAATACTAAGTGAAATAAGTCAGTCAGAGAAAGACAAATGCCATATGATTTCAAACATGTGGAATTTAATCAACAAAACAAATAAACATAGAAAAAAGAGACAAGTAAAAAACCAGACTCATAACTATAGAGAATAAAATGGTGGTTGCCAGAGGGGATGTGGGGGGCTGGTGGGAAAGATGGGTGAAATAGGTAAAGGAGACCAAGAGTACACTGTATCATGATGAGCACTGAGTAATGTATAGAATTGTTGAATCATTATATTGCACACATGAAACCGATATAATTACGTTAATTATATTTCAACGACAAAAAAAAATTGCGTTGTTAATCATAAATGCACTCAAGGGATGTCT
This sequence comes from Acinonyx jubatus, assembly GCF_027475565.1. NCBI lineage: Eukaryota > Metazoa > Chordata > Mammalia > Carnivora > Felidae > Acinonyx > Acinonyx jubatus. The sequence goes on along the minus strand of NC_069381.1, from coordinate 93,484,924 downwards.
GGATGTCTCAGTCAGTTGAACATCTGACTTTGGCTCAGGTCATGATCTCACGGTTCATGGGTTCAAGCCCCACATTGGGCTCCATGCTGACAGTGTGGATGGAGCCTGTTTGGGATTCTCTCTCTCCCTCTCTCTCTGCCCCTCCCCTGCTTTTGCTCTTGCTCTCAAAAATAAACAGACATTAAAAAAAATAATAAATGCACTCTGAAATCTTTAGGGAAGTCCGAATTATGGGACTGGATTTTGTAAAATTAGGAATCGAATAGCAATAATATATATAAAACTTAAAAGCATAATTGAATCATATTCTATTCCATCAGATGACATATTGCTTGAGCTTAATTGCTTTCTCGGCCTCCAAGATAATGAATATAAATCAATTGCTTAAAGTTATGTTCACTTCCTGGAATAGCAGTTCTCAAACAGTTCATACAAGAATGGAGTGCAAGTGTCAGAATGGGAAAACATTAAAATTCTGAGTTTATAGCCTCTTTCTCAGAGATTCTGATTCGTTTGGATTGGGAGAGGGTTTGGCATATTTATCAGGTGCCCCATGTGATTTTGATTCACAGTCCATGGATCATACCTCAAGAAATACCACTCTAAAGGAGTTTATTTCCTGTTTATCATAACTTAAATTCTAGTAGCTACATTCAAGACAATACCACTACTGATTGTAGCAATGGCCTATAGCCTTATTTCTCCTAGAAATAGCTAAATTGAGCAAATCAGAAATTAGGAGGTACTAGGGTTATCGTTTCTTTGTTTTGTTTCATTTTTACACAAATAGAACTTTAAAACTACAGTAGACACTTCTGATTTTTTTCAGTTCAGTGATGTCTGATCTTCAGTATCTTCCACCTCCTGCTCTCTGATGTGAGTAGCTAAGATGGCTTGCAGTTTCTTGGGTCATAAAAAAAAAAGATATTGACAGGGAATCAAAGACACAGACCTGATATATTTTGAATACCTTCTAGAGAAGGCAATGTGTTATGTTATCTATATGTCTGCTACTTAAAGTATAGTTCCTGGACCAGAAGTATCAGCATCATCTGGGAGCTTGTTTGAAATGCAGAATCTTGGTCTCCACCTCAGTCTTGCTGTCTCTGAACTCATTTTAAGAAGATCCCACATGAGTTGTTTCCACATTAATGTTTGGGAAGAACTGACCTAGGAGATAACCAAATTAGATATCTCCCTCTCTCTTACTTGTTTTTCAGGCCGTTGAAAGCTTGATAGAAAGTCACATCATCCCATTCAGTGGTGGTGATCTCGTTGTTCCGCATCCCAGCAAAGGCATAGATCAGGTGAGTACAGAGGCAGCGGTCAATGTCATCAGGTTTGAAGCGCCCAGGCCTGGCTGTTACTGGGCCCAGTTAGTGAAGTAGCATGTCAGCTGGTAAGCAGAACTTGAAAGTGGTAAGAAGTGAAAACAATGACCTGATATAGGTGCCACTAAAATGTGCTGTGAATTTTGGCCCTGCCTCTGTTTCCCTCCCTTTGCCTCAATGCCTGATCTCTGTGTGGTGGTGCTGAATGTAAATACCCTTGCAGATGAGTTCAAAGATTCTAGTTTGGAAACTAGTGACTGACTTGGAGTTGGTTATTTTCCACTTCAACAGATTCATTTGGGGATCTTAAGCCTAAGAACCACTTATGAAAATATGTCTGGTAGTCCTGTGAAGCCCGGTGAATACCAATTTATAATGCCCGGTGGTCATGCTAAAGAGAATAGCAGTGACAGCCAATCCAAAACAACAGATTTTCTCAATGGCAAACCCATCTGTCTGTGAAGTAGACAGTAGTTCCCTTTCCCTCATGTGGCCTATCTCTTGATTTACTTAAAAAAATACATTAATCAACAATTGCATTATGAGTAATTTATAAAGATTTGTGGTTTATGGTAGGAAAAGGTAAAAGACAGAGTTCATGACTTACCTAGCTGAGCATTCAGCAGAAGGGCCAGACCTAGAGTGAAAGAAAACACATGTGCTCTGTACCAATTGTCTATATCCTGTAGAATCTAATTCTGAGGCCTTGGGTGCCGTCTTATGTGCCATAGGTTGTTATAGCCCAGTGACGCTTGTGGATTATGCCGAAGAGTAGGCTTTTCAGGGAAGGCACCAATAGATTGACACTTCCCTCCTCTTAGTCAAAAATGGCCACGGTGCTCTCTTCTTCCACCTTCCATGTCAGTAATAAATGTCACTGAATGCAGAGTTCAAAGTCTACTATCTATGGAAAATGTACTTACTGAAATTACCCAGAATGTACTGTACTCAATGAGTACACATCCATCCATGCTTCACCTCCCTGAACTGGGGAGTACAGCCTTCCATAGGCAAGGCTCTAAAGCAGTGAATTCAATATCTCCTGGAGCTTGGATTTTTTTTTAGAACCACCTTTTAGGAGCCCTTACGGTAAAAGAGAAGAACCATGAACTGTGAGGCAAGACTCCAGATGCCTCTCCCTGATTCCACCAGAGCACTTCGGACATCATTGAACTACAGTTTTTATTTAGAAAAGGTCCTGAAACTATAAAAAGTTTGTAAATCACAGCTCTAGAACAACTAATAAACTATGGCTATAGCTTGGCTCTAAGCAATTTACTCACTTAACCCCTTTAAACGACTGAATTTCTAGCTGACATTTTTATGATACATTAGCAACTCAGTAGGATAGTAGGGGAGAAAAGAGAAGTAACCCTCAAAACAGCAGAACAAAGATAACTTGCATAATTCTATCTCCGTTCCTACTAACTTTCATCCCTGGAAAAGTTAGACCAAGGACGCAAGCATGTAAATAAAAATAATAGCAATTAAAATGAGGCGGCGCAGGAAGATGAATGGAGAACAAGAAACCATTGATAAGGGATGAGAAAGTCAGACAAAGCATTGGAAGAAAACAAGCCTTTCTTTTAGGAGCATGCCCATGGTATCAATGAGGGTAGAAATGTTACTAGAGTCAACTGAAATTAAGAGAATATGATTTGTGTATGTCAGGATTCTCTTGGAAATTTAAAATGATGAAAGAAGAATGGAAGAGCCTAGGGGCGTAATGCGAAGGCTATCAGATCCAGAGAGAAGAAGAAATCAGGTAAGAGTAAGGCTCTGTCTCTGACTGGAGACTCACCTGTGAGGAGAATAAGCTTTGCCATGGCTGTCATTGGTACTGGTCTGGCAGAGAGAGCCTGGATTTGCTTTTTATACCATCTGAGTCCCAGGTTATCATGAGGGATTCCAAGTGGAGAGCAATGAACTCAGATGTGTATATAGCTAATCAGTAAATCAACAGATCTCCGCTCCTACAGACACTACACCTTAGACCTGCAACCTACGCTCCCCCACAGCCACCACTTTCTCTGCTCAGTAACAACAAAGCAATGCTATGACCCCTAATAAGGTGGTGGGGACCATCACAATGGAAACCACCAGCTTAATACCTTTTATGGCAGTTCCCAGGGCTGATAAGCATCTGGTTAAACATTCTGATTACGTTTTTGTGTTGTGGACATTTAGTGCCTGGCATCAAAGCATGTCTTTATTGAAAAGTAAATAATAAAAACCCTTAGAAGTTATTAGCTGTTTTAAAACCTTTTTTCCTCATGGAATTTTTCATGTATAATTTGTACAATCAGTACAAACTTTCCATCTTTAGGTGCTACTTTCTGAACATTTTACCCACACCTGTTCTTAGGAATGACTTTGTCATGACTATATGATAATTTTATCTAAGAAGGTATGGTTTCCAAAATGTCCCCTCTGAAGGTCAGCAAGAACTCACTAGTGTTCCATAGTTCCAAATTACATCCAGAAGATGTTAAAAAAAATATTTTGTGTTGCCGATGGGTAGAGATGACGGTGATGATATTGAAAGGAATCTCTTTTAATAGAAATATTAACAATTTGACTATGTCTAGAATTTTATGTTTGGAATTAATTCCAATCAACGTTTCTAAACATTATCCACTACCATTTATGACAGGATGGTCATAAATTTCCATTTTAGCCAAAATGGTCTATTTGTTGTCCCCAAACATGTCTTGTGTGCCTTTGCTTATACTGTCTCTCCACTCTTTGCCATAATGTCTTCTCCTTCTTCTCACTGCCTGCCCACTCTTCCAATTCTTCAAAGCCTAGCTCAGACCCTCTCTTTGAAGCTCAGTGATCTTGTCTTCCTCTGAAATATCTTAGGTACTCTAGTACATATTGTCTGTACCATGTATATGCTACTGTCTTGTACAATACCCGGAATGTAGTTGGTGGGCATATGGGTGCCCATCATGGGATATCAACACCTTAGCCCACTTACTGTGAATGCAGACTGGCTTCTCTATCACACTTAGAAACAAAATTGTACGTATTCACCCAACGATAATTCGGTCCTGAGTGCTTAGTTTCTCCTCGCAGGACCAGAGAAGGTCTAGTAGAAATGCTGCCATGGGGGTGTTGGTTGTGAAAATAATAATATCAACAAACACTATGTGCCAGAGATGGTTCTGCATGTTTATATCACTAAGAACTTATTTTTGCAAGCGACTAAAACAACTCTAACAAGCACAGATTGGTATATTGGAAAAATACGAAGAAGCTCACAGAATCAAAGGTAAGAATGTAGGGCTGCCTCAGAGAAGACAGAAATCAAGCCTTTCTTGGGGGAGTGGAGTGGGAGGAGGCCTTAGAATAAACCCTAATTTTATTTTTTATCTATGCATCATTCCACACAAGAACCAAAGTCCCGGGAGAAATAGTCTGTGTAGCTTTGAGCTTGTATCTGGCCCTTGATTAGGGAAAAAACAGGGCGCTTGGATTTAAATTTCCATCAGGAATGATCACAAAATGGAATTGTAAAAGAGTGGGGACAGTGAATACTGAGTGACTGAAAAATAATGAATGTTCATCAGAAGGTTCTACTTCATTATTTCATTTAGCCCATAAAAATGATTATTACTGTCACCCCAATTTTGTAGATGAGAAAATTGATCCAACAAATCGTAAGCACCAGATCCAACATTCAGTGCCAAGGTAGTTGCCTCCAGAATGGAAATCTCCTAGTATTTCCACTGCACTGCCTCCTTATATTAAGTAGGCTAGTTGGTGGTCCAAGTTGAACTGGGAAAGGCATTCCCCCAAGGCACCCAGGAGAATATGGTTGGGATAAAGAGCCAGAATTGTGTCAAATCAAGGTTAAGTTAAGGATTTGCAAAAATAGCAAAGCCAGTAGTTTCGGGGTTATCATGTTTGGCACTATCAGATCTGCTGCTGTTCAGATTTAGTGAGATATTTTCTATTGAATTGGGTGCCTCTTATCCTACATCCGTGACCTGCAGACAAAACACCCCTTCTTACTATCTCCTTAGGAGCTCCAGGTGAGTCCTTATCAAGCTTGCATCCCATCTGAGCACTTGAGTGTTGGCAAGAATTATAAGATTTAGAGAATAATAAAGGTTTGAAAGGGCTGCATTGTGTATCCTTCCATGTTATTCAAAGTTTTTCAATAAGCATTATTTTTAGACTCTCAAATTGTACCATACACATGAGTTTAGATGTTCATTTAAAGAAAAATATTAAAATGAAGACCCTTGTTCCACTGCCCAGCTTAAAAGTGATAATATTATCTTTGAGTGTTACTCTGTATGTCCTTATACAACACTGTACTCAGTGTTTGTCATTCCCCTGAAGCGAGCGACTCTCCTGAATTTTGTGGTAACCATTTCCTTGTTTTATTTATAATTTCACCAAATATACCTATATCCCTAAATAATAGATTCAATAGTTTTATAATTTTTTATCATATTAATAATATCCTCATTAGTTTTAATATGTTCATTAGTTTTGACTCTGTTTAAGTGAAATAATGCCAAGTGTATTCTTCTATTTCTTGATTTTTTAGCTTAGCATTAAGTTTTCGAAATACATCCACACTGTTACAAGTAGCAGCTGTTTTCTTATTTTTGTAGCTGTATGGTATTCTATTATGGTATTCTATTAAATGAATATGCCTCGATTCACTTATCCTTTCTGTATAGAGCAACATGTGGGTTGTTTCCAGCTTTTCCCTCTCTATGCTGTTACAGGCATCTCTTAACATGTCTCTTGGTAAATGTTTGCAAATTTCTCCAGTGTTTATATTGAATAAGATGGCCGCGTGAAACAGAACATGCATCTTAAAACTTGCAGTATTTGTATCAGTTTGCACTACCAACAGCAATGTAGGAGAATTCCCATTACTCCACATCTTTGCCAAAACTTGGTATCATCAGATTTTAAAATTTGTGTCGTGGTAGATAGTTTTTGTTTTTATCTCTCAAGTGACTAATAGGGTTGAGCATTTTTAAACATTTTAAACATTTATTATCCACTTGTGTTCCTTTTCTGTGAAATGTCCGCTCATGTCTTTTGCCCTTTTTTCTTTTTTTTTTTTTAATTTTTAAAATTAATTTGAGAGAGACAGAAGGAGACAGAGTGAAAGTAGGGGAGGGATAGAGAGAGAGGGAGACACAGAATCTGAAGCAGGCTCCAGGCTCTGAGCTGTCAGCACAGAGCCTGATGCGGGGCTCAAACTCACAAACCGTGAGATCATGACCTGAGCTGAAGTCAGTCGCTCAACCGACTGAGCCACCCAGTCGCCCCAATGTTTATTTATTTTTAAAAGAGAGAGACAGGGTGTGAGCAGGGGAGGGGCAGAGAGAGAGGGAGACACAGAATCTGAAGCAGGCTCCAGGCTCTGAGCTGTCAGCACAGAGCCTGATGCGGGGCTTGAACTCGTGAACTTCGAGATAATGACCTGAGCCGAAGTCGGATCCTTAACCCACTGAGCCACCCAGGAGCTCCTCTTTTGCCCACTTTTCTGTTGGGTTGCCCACTAATTTATTAATCCTTTATAGGAGTGCTTTATATATTTAGAATTGTAGTTATTTCTTCTCCCATCAGGGTCTTGTCTTTTCACTTTCTTCATGATGTCTTATGATTTTAAAAAGTTCTTAATTGTAATGTAGTCAAATATATACAACTTTTCCTTTATGGCTTACTTTTGTGTGTACGTGTATCTTATTAGAAAACAAAAAAATCCCTCCCCACCCTGAGAATATAAATATTCTTTTTTATTTTCTTCTAAACTTCTAAATGTTGCCTTTAAATTTAAGTCCTTAATTCATCAAATTTGTTTTTGTGCATAGTGTATGGACTAATTTTATTTTGTTCTGTATGGGTAACTAGTTGTACCAGCATCGTTTATGTATAAGCCATCTTTCTTACACTTATCTGAAATACCACTTCTATCATAACTCAAATCTGTCACATGTATTGTTATCTAGTCACATCTCACCCTACCACCCCCACCTCCTTTTACACACACTGCTCTTATATCATCAGGAATGTCTTAGTCATCATGGCGCTTTATGTTCCCATTTCAATTTTATAATTCACTTGTCAACTTTCATGAGAAACATCATTGGAATTTTGATTAGAATTACATGGAATGACACTGGGGAAAATTGAGATCTTTGTGGTACTGTCTTTCTATCCATGAATATGGGTTGTCTCTCAAACTATTTACACCTTTTGGGGCACCTGGGTGGCTCAGTTGGTTAAGCATTTAACTCTTGATTTTAGCTCAGGTCATGAGCTCACAGTTCGAGGATAGACCCCCACATCAGGCTCTGTGCTGACAGTGCGGAGCCTGCCTGGGATTCTCTCTTCCCCTCCCTCTCTGCCCCTTCCCTGCTCATGCACACACACTCTCTCAAAATAAAATAGATATTTAAAAACGTTTACATCTTTTAAAATGTCTGTTAAAAAGTAATATAGTTTTCTCCATAGTGTTTTTTCACATCATTTGAAAAAGGTGTATTCCAAGGTACTATATATATTCTGTCTCTATTATAAATGGTATCATTTAAACTTCATTTTCTGTTCATTGCTTGTGTATATAAATGCAATTAACTTTTATATACACATTTGAGTCCAGCAACATTATGAAGCATGCTTATTAGTTAACATAATTTTCTATGCTTTTGTTTTGTTTCCTATGTAGTGAGTCATATCATCTGAGAACAATGGCAGTTTTATTTTTTCATTTCTAACATGCATAGCTAAAGAGCTACCACATAAAAAAGCAATGAGAGACTGGCCCATGCGGTCAGTCTAAGTATGAGTGCCAATTTATTCACATACAAAGAGGGACACAACTGGCACAATGGTACGGCCAGTCAATTGTGTAGATCAATTGTGGCATACAGCCACACCTGCCTGGCATAGCGGTTCCCCATGGAACAGAACAGGGTACCAAAGTGGACTCTAGAATCATAGACTGGGTTTCCAACCCTGGTTCTCCTTCTTCCTAGGTGTGTACATTAGACAAGTTATTCCACCTGTTGGCCTCGGTTTCCTCCCTCATAACCTCTGGATAATAATAGTTCTTACAGGGTCATTGTGAGGATTAAATGAGATCACCTGTGTAACTCACCTTGCACTGTACTTAGCACATCTTAGGTATTTAATACATTTTAGCCATTATTAGTCTTCCCAAACTGAGGATCTGAAATCCTTGGATAGACAAGGCACAATTATGGTTGCTGGTGGAATTGGCACACTAGACTTTGTGTATGGATTAATGACATGCTTCAAATATGAATTTGTTAGTTTTCTAATATAGATTTTAAATAAAATACCACGTCGTGAGAAAATTCTACTTGCTTTTTGCTGTATTTCCTCAGCTGGCAGAGGAAGAAAACTACTAATCCTCTACTACTATCCTCTGTGTGTTTGTAGAGAGGAGTATATAAATTAATTTTTTTTAATTTTAGAAATGGTCCTACTTGAAAAAGGCTACCATTCGAATCTGGCAGGGAGGAAAAAAAGTGTTTCAGAAGTGGTGAATTTCCTGCTCTGGAGATGTTCAAGTACAGGCTGGAAGATATCTAAGGTCACCTAGTAAAAGACTTTCATGGTCATAGACAGTAGATTTGCTGACTGTTAGAGCCTCTTCTAACCCATTTGATTCTTACTATTCCTCCGAGAGGGAGGCAAGCTAGACTTTATTGTTCCTATATACAGATGAGGAAATGGAGAATGAGAATTTGATGAAATTAAACAGTCAGATGTGTAGCCTGAACTGAGGCTCAGAGTTGCTGACTCCTAGTCCAGTATTTATCTTTCTTCTTGATGAATTTTATTTCTACTAATGCAGCCTAAGACTGTATTATCTTTTGCAACAACTTCATTGTGTGGTTGTTTCATATGGAGTTTATTACACAAAACGGACTCAAATATCACTCACTGTGTGCTTGGGAAATAGATTTTTTTGTAACCCTATGCATATTTTCATTATATAAATCATTGTGTTTTGTGTCACTTGTTTATAGTCTACATCTCCTACTGATAGGTAAGCTCCTTGGAGGCAGGTACTATTTTTTATGCATCTCCATATCTCTATGATTTGGATAGTTCTTGGAATTTCAAAGATGAGACTACAAGTGATGTTGAGGAGGGCTATGATGCCTACCCCATAGAAAGGTGACTTCTTTGTCACCTTTCAAAGGTGACAATTTGTTGTTCCAAACAAGAACAAATAATGGACACAGAGTCCCAGAAGGGAATAGTGGAAAGCTAAATGGTTGGGTGAACTTTCTGCAGGGTGCAGGTGTCATTTTGTTGAGATTGGCTGAAGAAGATGCTCATTCATAAGGATGAAGATCCCCTCATGGGTACAGTATACCAGCCAGAAAGTGTCATGTATAGCCAGGGTCAACCAGTCATTGATTGTTCTCCTTACTGATAAACATAAGCATTCTGTGGAGCTGAACAAGGCCATCATCGGGAGATGCACTACAAAGGTCAAACTATAACTGAGTAATGACTACAACATTGGTCCCAAGTCAGCTCTATTGACCACGGAGCCAGTAACATCCCAGAGGGAAAGAAATCTCCTGCATGGCCTACTAGGCCTAGTACCTACAGTCCTTCACTGACAGGGGCTTACATTGGCAGATACTGGGTGGGATAACTGGGTGGGATAACTCAATAAAATATTTTAAAAGGATAGTGACGTTAGGAGATACCAGAATGGCTCCTGGCTCCTCCCAGTTGCACCTACTTGTGGACTATAGATTCAATCAGAGAAAGACAAATACCATATGATTTCACTCATATGTGGATTTTAAGAAACAAAACAAATGAACATGGAGGGGGAGGAGAAAAACCAAGAATCAGGCTCTTAACTATAGAGAACAAACTGATGGTTACCAGGGGGAATGTGTGTGTATGTGTGTGTGTGGGTGGGGAAGGGGGGGTTTAAATAGGTGATGGGGCTTAAGGAGTGCACTTGTGATAGGCACTGGGTGTTACATGTAAGTGTTGAATCACTAAATTCTATACCTGAAACTAATATTACACTCTGTTAACTAACCGGAATTTAAATTAAAAACTTGGAAAAAAAATAGATTCAGTAGCATGAAGAGTAACAAAAAGAGTCCACCATCTGTGAGAGTTGCATTTAAGAACTTGGGGCAACCTGATTGATAATTCTCCTAGGAGGATCTAATGCAAGACGGTGGGAATGCATCACCACCCCACATCCTATGATTTCAGAGGTTTCCTTCCTACCTAGCAAGGGATTTTTTTTCTACCTCCATAAATATCAATGGCATTTTTCTCAGACCTGGGACCATCACCTAGGTGGGAATCTTGCACCAACACTTTCCCATTTCCGTGGTCATGCAATAGTTGGAGCCCTTCATTTGCACCAGCACCAGGGTAAGAATGGCTTCTCAGTGCCCACATGGCAGAGTATTGGACCCTGAGCAAGGGAAAGGTCATAGGCCAAGCTGCAATTGGGTAAACCATCAACAGTCAGGTAAAGATAGCAGAGACCCAGGCTATTCTCCACCTGTCCCTTAGTGCACCTGTCCTGATTTCACAGTTGCTAAGACAGGTTTGGGGGAACAGAAAGAAATAGCTGTGGGAAGGGATATCTGGATTGCGTCCCCAAATCACAGTTGTTCAGCACCAGAAAACTTCCTGTCCTCAGACTCCTAGGTTCCTAACAGATGGCTGAGAACAGATGGACTGTTGCTGGGAATGGCTCTATTTAGGATATTTATAGCATTGGGAGAGCAATCCAGTTAGCATACCAGTTGGAGTGAACACTAGGCTTAAGCAATTTGTCTTTGTGTTGACGTATCTGCATTCTCTCTCTCTCATCCTCTGTGGGTAATAAGAAACATGAAATAGCCATCAGATTAGGTTTGGACATTGTCTTAGTTTGCTCGGGCTGCCATAACAAAATACCATAGATTGGATGACTTAAACAACATAAATTTATTTTCTCATAGTTCTGGAGGTTGGAAAGTCTAAGATCAAAGTTATGTCAGGATTCAGTTCCTTGTGAGAGCTCTCTTCCTGGCTTACAGACAGTCACCTTCTGGCTGTATTGTCACACGAAAGAGAGAGATAGAGACAGAGGCAGGGGCAGATCTAGTGTCTAGGGCACAGTTCCCTTGGATCACAGCTCCATCCTTCTAACCTCATTTAACTTTAATTACTTCCTTAAAGGCATTCTATCTCCAATACGATATCTCCAATGAATGATCCTCTCATGACCGTCTTATTCTCAGGTAGCCCACAACAATCTAGCAGACTATAAATCTAGGTCTGAGAGAGAGAGAGAGATCCTGGGCCTTAGATGTTGGGGCTTTCTACCTTATTAATTACTGAAGAGCCAAACTCCTCCTGGTGAGATTAGAACATAGGCTCTAACAGCAGAACCTTGGCTTTCAGCTCCACCCACTATCTCAGTATCCAGCGATTGGGAGAACACTTGGCTTTCCCTGGTGTGATCTTAACCCTTGTGATTACAGCACTATTACTGGGTGGAAACTGGCTGAGGTCCTGATTCACATGTCAGCTCTCTGCCAGGATTAAACCCTAGGCCTTAGGCTGTAGTTGGTGTCCAGAGGCATAAGGCCAACTTCTTCTCCGGGAGGCCAGCCTTCAGGGCATTGGTGAAGTTAATCATCACTCCTCAGCTGTCTTCCAAGAAAAACTTACAAAGAACCATCATAACTGAGACATATCTTGGTTAAATTGTTGAATTCTTCAGGCACCACAAAGAAAAATTTATCAAATAACTTAAACTGTATGGGTTGATGAAGCAGTAGGAGGTACCCACGGACCCCAAACATCCCACAACAATATTCGATGCCAGAGCACAATGGAGCAATGCCTACTATCTAAGGCTAAGTTTACCTGGAAGTAGTTCATGTGAGAGTAATTTATTTTGGTAGTGGAATCCAGGAAGCAGGAATAAAATATGGAAGAATGAACAGGGGAAAGGGGAAAGACAAATACAAAAATATATTATTAAGTAGACCATTGCTAGGGGCAACTAGCCCCAGTCCCAGTCCCAGTCCCTTGGGACTGTCTTAGAAGTCTTATGAAATGTGTTTCTAGACCATCCAGAGAAGGAAAGTGGCAAGACCATGATCCCCTGACCCCCCAGGGATGATATTAACTCCTCTGCATGTGCAAGTTGTCTGTGCTCTGGTGGAAGCCTATGTCTGAGAAGCCCCAGGTGGGAAGCCCGAAGTGCATGGCACACACAGGCGTGAAGCGAGGTACTACGACTCCATGAAGGTGATTGAAACTTATTCAGAGCTGGTTGCTGCAACCGTGACTGAAGGTAAAAGGGTAAAGCAGAGGGAATTTGAAATGGTGCTGAGAGGTTTTGTCTACACCTACAGAGTTCTGAAGAAAAGAAAGTATCGGCCTGTCCTGTCATACTCTGCCAAGGAATTTTGCAAGTAAGAAAAGAACAGGCAGGCGTTCTCACATGTGAAGGGACCCAAGGACTGTAGCAGCCATGGTGCTACTTACAAAAAGAGTTCAGCTGCAAAGTCAGTCAAGAAGAACAACGATGACAAAAAGTACAAGAAAAGCCATAGGAACAGAACTAGCTCAATATGCAACGCCAGAAAAATTAAAAAAAAAAAAAAAAAAAAAAAAGAACCAATACAAAATTTTGAGGAAAAGAGTGAGCCCAGAGTTTTGTTTTTTTTTTAATTTTTTTTTAACGTTTATTTATTTTCGAGACAGAGAGAGACAGAGCATGAACGGGGGAGGGTCAGAGAGAGGGAGACACAGAATCTGAAACAGGGTCCAGGCTCTGAGCTGTCAGCACAGAGCCCGACGCGGGGCTTGAACTCACGGACCGCGAGATCATGACCTGAGCTGAAGTTGGAAGCTCAACCGACTGAGCCACCAGGTGCCCCGAGCCAAGAGTTTTATGTCCAACAAGCTATTGATCAAATATAAAGCCAATGGTCAGGCATTTTCACACCTGTGGGAAAATGGAAGACCACAGCTTCAGGCCTTTCATGGCAAAGAAAAATGAAACAAAGGAGGAAATGAATTAGAGAATCCAGTATCAGAGAAGCTGTAGTAAAAGTACTGGTCATGAGCATTTCATTCATTTAAACCTAAGAGTTCTACTATAAAAGGAAGGGATATTAAAACTATTGCGTAAATGAAAATAACATAAAATCTGGAGGTGACAAGTATAGGAAGAGTGTTAGATGGTTAGTTTTCACACTCTAACATTGAAGCAGGAGCTTAAACATGTAAGTCCAGCTCCTAGTTTCCATTCTCCTTTCCTTCTTAACCCATTTCTTTGCTTTCTTTTGAGGCACATCAGATCGGTTTGTGTATTCTGTCTTCAGTTGTTTTCCTTCCATTCTTTCTTGAACCAACTCCACTCAGGCTTTTGCCACTAAGCGGGGTATCACCTCTGTTCTTCGTGATGACCCACATGTTGTTGAATCTAGTGGTCAACTCACAGACTGCATTTTACTTGACCTATTGGCAGTATTGGACACTGTTGTTCACTTTCTTCTCTTTCCAGACACTTGACTCTCTTGGTGTTCTCCCTTGTGCATCCATCCTTCTTGCATCTTCATTACTCTTTGCTACTTTTCCATCCTTCTTGCATCTTCATTACTCTTTGCTACTTTTTTCTGATGCCTCTGGATATTGGAATGCCCAGAGCTCAGTCCTAGGACTCCTTGCTTTCCCTTTCCATACTCACTCTTTTAAAGATTTCATCCAGTCTATTGACTTTTTTTTTATTTTTAAAAAATGTTTATTCATTTTTTAGAGAGAGACAGAGCATGAGTGGGGGAGGGGCAGAGAAAGGGGAGACACAGAATCTGAAGCAGGCTCCAGGCTCTGAGCTGTCAGCACAGAGCCTGATGCAGGGTTCGAACTCAACAACCGTGAGATCATGACCTGAGCTGAAGTCGGACACTTAACTGACTGAGCCATCCAGGGGCCCCTAGTCTATTGACTTTAAATACCAACTACATTCCAACCTCCCAAACATTCATGTCCAACTGCCTTCTCAACATATCCACTTAGAAAGCTAGTAGGAATCTTAATTCAACATGTCCAAAACTGAATTCATGACGTACTCTGAGAGCCCACTCTACCTTCAGCCTTCCTCATTTCAGTCAATGGCAACTCCATATTTGCAGTTCCTTGAGCCAATATGCTGGAACTATCCTTGAATCCTCTTCTACCCTAGCCATACTCTACATACAATCCATAGAGAAATCTGTTTATCTAAAGAAAAAAAAAAGCTTTATTTATTTTTTTGAGACAGAGAGAGAGAGAGAGAGAGGGCACAAGTGAGCAAGGAGCAGAGAAAGAGGGGAAGGGAATCCCATGAGGGGCAGAGGGAAAGAGAGGGAGAGGGAGAGAGAGAGAAGTGGGTCTCACTCGAAGCGAGGCTCTTGTTCACCCAAAGTGGAGCTTGAGCTCACCCCATGCGGGACTCAAACTCACAAACCGTGAGATCATGACCCGAGCTGAAGTCAGATGCCTAACTGACTGAGCCACCCAGCACCACCCTCCCCTAAAAAGCTTTAAAACGCAGGCTAAATTCAATTGCTCCTGACCACTGCCTGCTGCTGCTACCCTACGTTGAGCCATCGTTTCTCTCCTAGATTACCGCAACAGCCTCCAAACTACATTCTCAGCAAAGCAGCCAAATTATTTTAAAATAGAGGTCACATCATTTGTCTACTTAAAAGCCTTCAAAGTTTCCTGATTGCTTCAGAGTAAAGGCAGAAGTCTTTATAATGCTCTCTAAAGCCTTAAGCCAGGGTCAGCAAGCTACTGTCTGAGAGCCAAATGTGACCAACCTATTGCTTATTTTCTTGTACAGTAGCCTGGGAACTAAGAGTGAGTTTTACATCTTTAAATGTGTAGAAAAAAAATAAAAAGAACCTTTAGTGACACATGAAAATTATACAAGATTCCAACTTCAGTGTCCATAAATAACATTTTATTGGAACAGAGCCATGCATATTCATTTATGCATGGTCTCTGGCTGCTTTCACCACTATTACGACAGCAGGGTTGACTAGTTGCAGTGAGACCATATGGCCCGCAAAGCCTAAAATATTTACTAACTGGCCCTTTACAGAAAAAGGTGGCCAACCACTGCTTTAAACAATCTGCTCTCTCTTGACCACATCTATAACTTCCCCTACGACTCCTCTCCCTTTGCTCCCTTTTCTCCAACCAGACCGGTCTCCTTGCTGTTGTTCCTTTTCTACATCAGGAATTTTTTCTTAGGGCCTTTGTACTGATCTTTCTCTCCACAATACTGTCCCCCAGATAGCCACAAGGCTAACATTTTTGCTCTCTTATATATTTGCTCTGGTAATTTGTGTAAATTGAAAACACGCCCTGTGTAAAATGAAAACACGCAACTCCAGGTTCAAAAATGATTAAGGATCCAAGTGACGTTAACAACAGAGCATTAAAGCAAGCATAGTGGTCACGCGCCTAAGAAACTGGCTGGCCGCCCTATTTCAAACAGCAGCCCCTCCCCTAGGAGCCTCCAGGCCCTCTCCTCTCCTCTGCACTTTTTATAACACTTTTCATCATCCAATGTACTACATGGTTTATGTATTTATTATATTTATTATTTAATATCTGTCTCCTCAGCTAAAATGTAAGCTCCATATGAACAGGGATCTTTCTCTCCTTTACTGCTGCATTTCAAATACATAGTATTGTACCTGGAATATAGTAGGTGCTCAGAAAGTAAGTGTAATAAATTTTATTGAAAAAAGTGTATGAAATCCAGCAATTACCATAGTTTTATTTATTTTATTTTATTTTATTCTTATTTTAAACTCAAATAAAACAAAATATACTTATTTATTAAAAGGAGCATTTCTGGGGCACCTGAATGGCTCTGTGAGTTAAGCTCTGACTCTTGATTTCAGCTCAGGTCGTGATCTCGCAGTTTATGAGTTCGAGTTGCATGTTGGGCTCTGTGCTGACAGTGTGGAGTCTGCTTGAGATTCTCTCTCTCTCTCTCTGTCTCTCTCTCTCTCTCCCTCTCTCTCTGCCCCTCGCCTTCTCTCTCTCAAATAAATAAACTTTTTTTTTTTTTTAAAAAGAGCATTTCTACTTGTGATTTACAAAATTTTTTCTGTCTGGCCAATTCTTCTTTCATTTGTACAAATATTGGCTAATAGGTACATAATATTAATAAGTACTCAGAAATATATTTGATGGAATTAGCCCTCTAGGAAACTGTTGTTGTATTTTGTAACTGTGTAGTATGTTCAACTCCTAAGTTATGGACATGTATTATTTTAACAAAAACTAAAATTTAGATTTTAAAAAAGATAAAGGCTGAGAATTGAAAAAAAGTAGTATGAGTCCTCAGATTGAAAGTGACCATTTAGTATCAGACAGAAGGGGAAAAAAATAAAACCACACCTAAACATAAAAGTAAAAATAAACTAAAATAGTGGAATTGCAGAACTTCAACGAAGAGAAGTGATAAAGGTTTGGTAAGAAGGGGGAAAAAGTAACATTGATAAAATTGACATAAACTTCAATGAATCCTTTTCTTACTTTCAAAACCCCTCACATAAAGCTCTTCAGAGCGGGTAGAACATTCTGCATTATTAGAGATGCAGTTTTGGTGGTAAACATGGGCAGAATTAGAAAAGAAGCCTTCACCTATGATTCTGTCCTGTTGATTTTATTCCAGGCTGCTATGCTTATTTGTGCAAAATTTTGGGTGCTGAGGGATCTCTGTCTTGCCAGGCCTGCATCCTCCCAGCATTATCTAGACAGAATTTTCTTGAATTCTGCTAGAATAAGAAAGTTGTGCAGTTTATCTGTAATATGCCTACTAACTCCAATCCTTTTATTTCTATAGTTGGTGTTTGTCATTTGTGATCATCCAACATCGTTGCACACTGTACCTACTGTTTGATCATTTCTTCCTTACGAATCCCACTTTCCCAACTAGAAGTCAGAAACTCGTGTTTCCTGTCTCACTCACAGCTAGTGATCAAGCCTGTGACCTAGAATCTGGCAATCAGTGTGAGTCCTGGATTTCAAAGTAAGCAGCGTAAGAGATGGCCGTATGCGAGAGAATCCACCTTCTAGGAAGTGCCATGGTGGACGTGACTTGTTCTTCCAGGGCAGCAATGGTAAGCTGCTGCCACCCAGTCCTGAGTGTCATTAGCTGTAGACAGTTGGACACTGTGCTATCTCAACTAGAGCCACCCCCACAGTAGACAAGCACTGTCTCCATCTCTCTCACTTTTCCAGAGATTCTGTGGGTCAAAACATATATTTTAATAAGTTCCATTATTGCTTGGATTAGCCAGAGTATAGTTTATTACTAAAAACTGAGAACTCTGGCCATGAATAAAAAGCCTTCAATTAACATTGTACTCAATGGTGAAAAGCTGAAAGCTTTCCCTGCAAAATCAGGAATAAGGCAAGTGTTCCCTCTTTTGCTCCTTCTGTTCAGCATAGTACTGGAAGTCCTAGCCAGAGACATTAGGCAAGACAAAGAAGTAAGGTTTTTCACAGCAACAAAACAATAAGCAAAATGAAAAGGCAGCCTATGGAATGGGAAAAAATATTGGCAAACCATAAATTGGATAAAGGGTTAATATCCAAAATATGTAAAGAACTCATACAACTCAATAACAACAACCCCCCCCCCCAAGCAGTCCAATTTAAAAATAGACAAAAATGTTCAAAGAATCCATCTAAAGGGCCAAAAGGTGCATGAAGAGATGCTCAACATCACTAATCATCAGGGAGAGCCAAATCAAAACCATGATGAGATATCACCTCACACCTGTTAGAATGGCTGTCACCAAGAAGACAAAACACAATGTGTTGGTGAGGATGTGAAGAAATGGAAACCGTCGTGAACTGTTGGCGCGAATGTCAATTGGTTCAGCCACAATACAAAAAGTATAGAGGTTTCTCAAAAAATTGAAAATGGAACCACCAGCAATCTCACTTCTGGGTCAAAGGCAGTGAAAACATGATACTGAAAGATATCTATACTCCTACCTTATTGCAGCGTTATTCACAATAACCAGGATAACAGAGACAACTTAAGCGTCTACCAACAGATGTACACAATATACACAAATACACACATACACACACACACACACACACACACACACACACACACACAATGGAACACTATTCAGCCATGAGAAAGAAGGAAATCCTGCCATTTGTGACAACATGGCTGGATCTTGAGGATATGATGCTAAACGAAATAAGTTAGTCATAAAAAGACAAATACTGCATGATTTCACTTACATGAGGTGCCTTAAGTAGTCAAACTCTGTGACATAGAAATCAGGATAGTGGTTGCCAGGGGCTGGGGGTGAGGGAAAAGGGACGGTTGCTGTTCATTGGGTATAGACTTTCAGTTTTTCAAGGTGAAAGTTTTGGAAATCTGTTGCACAATAATGTGATTAAGTTAACCCTACTGAACTGTACATTTATGGTTAAGATGGTAAATTTTACGTTATGCTCTTTAAAAAAAAAACTAAAATTTTTAAGAACCCCAATTAATACAACCTCCAGTTTTTAAGTTATTTAAACTCATATTTTAACTTTGCTTTGGATAATGAAGCTTTTTTTGTTTGTGTTCAGTTCAAGAAAGCCTTCTAAACAAGGTCTCTGAACAGCAGGCAGACCAAAGATGAGTGTCTCCTGAACAAGTGACATATGGAGGAGATGGGGAAAAGTCATCACTCACCAGGACATCTGGGGGAATCTCATAGTCAGACTGGATGTTGGAGATGCCAGCAGCTACCGCGGTGGTGACCATCAGCCTGGGCTTGTTAATCTGCTTGGCTTATTCATAAGCTTCACATGTCTCCTGTACATAGGAGAAAGTCTATGAACATCAACTCTTGAGTTGATTTCCATGACCACTCTTTGAATTAAATTAATCTTTCCCATTCTTCATTCTTTAGCATCCTCACTAGAATAGGATCCTTCATCTCCAACTGATACTGTAGGGAGCTAGGTTTTCTGTACAGCCTCAGTGATCTTTCTTAGACTGGTTGTATGCTTTCCAGCCAAAATGATATGGAACATGGCTCCCCTGCACTGGAATAGTAAAGAGATGCTTGTCCTGAGGAGGGTTCCCATGAGAGCCAGGGTACTCTCAAAGTCCAACCCATTAAACTCGTAAGGGGGCAGGAATTTGGTGATTGAGGCAACGAAGGTCTGGCGGTTCTGAGGAGTGGAGACCATGGCAGTGAAGCTGAGGGAGACCCAAAGAACACTGGGTGAGGGAACACCCTGATGGTCCCAATACCTGGTAGTAAAATCAGTGTAGGAAGTCATCTCAAAAAACTTCTGGAGCAGTTCTAACGTTTTAGCCACCAAAAGCCAGGAGAGTTTTCAGTCAACTATTTCTGAGGAAAAAGAAGCAAAGATTTGCTGATCAGAACAAATGGAAAGATCATTCATTTCAACATTAGCTGTTAGAGGGATTGATGCAGCCTCTCATACTGGTTTTCTTCGTTCTCATCCTTATTCCTAAATTGTGAGAGTGATTGAAGTAGGTGGCCTGAGATTGGTATGTTTCAATGTCTCTACAGTTCTAATTACTGCCTTTGGAGTGAAGCCCCTGGCTGAGGACACTGAGTGCTTCATCAATGCCAGCCTTGAATTGCTTCCAAGTGGAAGATTGTTTTCATCTGAGTCCACAAGTACTTGGACTTTTCTAAATTTCCTTGGCAATGGAGCTGGACTTTAATTGACAACCACCTCCTGTGAGCCAGCCATTCCCCTTAATGTTAGAATCACCTCTGTATTGGAAATAATAAGCAAGCTTGAAACTTAACTGTGTGCTGCACGTCAGCCTATTTGGAATTGCAGCCTAGTGGCTGCTATGAAAGTTTTTGCTCAAACTACTCCTGAAGGTTAAAACATTTTGATCCTTGGTCCTTTCATTACTTACTTATTTTTTTAGGTCATTGAAAGCTTGGTAGAGCCACATCTCTGCATTCACAGATAGTGATCTCATTTCACATCACAGCAAAGGCTTAGATCAGTGAGTACAGAGGCAGGGGTTGATACCCCTAGACTTGAAGCCCCCCCCCCCCCCAGGCTTGGCAGGTCCTGGGCCCAGTTGATGAAGTGTCAGCTGATAGGCAGAACCCATTACTCAAAAGGTGAGAAACTATTGCAGGAAAAGCTCCCTAGAGAGTCAAACATAGCTTCAGAAACCACAGATTTCCAGATAACTTTCCTGTTTAACTGTCAAAGGGAGAGAGAAGATCTGTATGAGAACCTTGTGTATTGCAGCAAACCCATAATTAGCAGGCAATTCAGGAAGATAGCTCTTAGAGGTAGCTCTGTCCCTCCAAGAGAATTAATGAACCTTAAAAATCAGAGCCTTAAGCCGGAAATGAAAGCTTATAGCTAGTAAACTTTGATTTAAATGTATTCTAGCTTCTTCCACATCCTAATAATAGCAATTTCTAATGCTTACTCAGCACCTGTTATATACCAAGTGCTACTCTGAGTAATTTACTTAAATTCACTCATTAATCCTCACCAAAACCCTATCAGGTAAGTCCTATTATTACTTCCATTTTATTCATTTGGAAACTGAAACACAGGATAGTGGTAGAAGTCTGTTTAGCAATTAAAGCTGTTGCCCTGAGTAATAATTTCACCCAGGGAGAAATGAACCATCCACTAGCAGTCGGGAGTCCTGGTTTCTGGTTTAGATTCTGCCATGAACTCTCTGTATCTCTAGGACAAGTCATATGACTAATCTCTGTCTTAGTTTACTGGCCTGTGTGATGGGGTATTAATGCCTTTCCTGTCCACTTCTCAGAAAAGAGTTGTTTCAAAGACTCAGTAAGATGGCAGGCTTGAAAATGCTTCAACAGAGCCAAAGACACCATGTGCATCGCTTCACCTTACTATTTTTTATTGTTAACATTCATTTTTAAGGCCACTACCAGTGGGTTTCAGCTTTTGGATTTTCGGGTCAATGATCCCAGTCCTGAAAATGTGATTACGTGATTTCAAACTCTCTAAAAAATGAATTGCTATTCTTTGTTTGAAGTAGAAAGACAAATGCTGAATTTCCAAATTATGAAGACAAAAAGGAACAATATGTTGGCCCATCCCAAGGATGCATACCTATCTCAGCTGTAAGCACAAGAAGCAGATCTTAAAGAAACATAATAATGAACTAGAGGAAGAGCAGCCTTTGTAAACTAGTGCTTTACTTGTAGTAGGAAACTTTTCCTGTTTTACTCTTTGAGCCTTTTTAATACTGTCTGTAGTCTCCCAACCTACTGAGGCTGATAAAACCTCAAGGTTTCTCCTGGAAACTCACTCCCCTTTGCTTTTACTCACAAGACCATTAAGGTGCCATAATCTTGAGACTTGTGAAGGGGAGTGCGGGTGGGGAGGAGAGAGCGGGGCAGTGGGAGGCCTATCACTTGGGAAGGGACTCTGTCCCTGTACTTTTGCCAAAGGCTATCATCTCAGGCAATTTGTTTAAAAGTTTTTAAAGGGGTAAAAAAAACAAGAGGGAGAGAGTGGCTCATAGGCACAGAGCTGTGGTGGTTCTTGCCAGGGAGGAAGGTGAAGTTGGCCATCTTGCCTCAGTGGTAGAGACTACCTCATCTAACTTGCCTTTTAGACTCTCCTTCTCCTCTCCCAAGACTTAACAGATTCTTCTTTACTGTGATTGCCCCTAAAGTAAATGTTTATCTTGGTAGT
The DNA here is from genome assembly GCF_027475565.1 of Acinonyx jubatus. Lineage (NCBI taxonomy): Eukaryota > Metazoa > Chordata > Mammalia > Carnivora > Felidae > Acinonyx > Acinonyx jubatus. The sequence continues at coordinate 93,462,821 of NC_069381.1, read as the reverse complement.
GTTCACAAAGCTCAAACCCATTTAAGAACCCATTATTGGCTGGGAAACCACTACTATCTTGATTTTGCTTTATGAGAAAAGATTGGGCTCAAACCCAGGAACCATACCAGTAAGCTCCATTATGGGGTGGCTTACATAATTCAAAATGGTTTATTTACAGTGGACTATAGTCTGTTTGGATAGTGAAGCAACTAATTGACTATTTCACACTTTCTTTGACAGGCAGAAGCATTGGCTAAATTTACATTCATTCATTGTTTGCAGTCATCCATTCATTCATTGTAAGAAGAAAGGTTCCTCTTTAAGCAAAGGGATAGAGGGGAGTAGCCTACTCTGTCTTTTTGCCCCCAAATCTCCTTTCCTCCTATTTATTTGCCTGTTCCTGTTCTTCCTACTTCATCCTAGACTTCTATTGCTGAAGTGGCCCTAGCTTGGTTCCTCTTTGCTCAGGCTCCATCCCACAGGCTTGGCTGCCCCCAGCATAACATACCTGGCCACCAGACCCTGAGTTTAAGAGGTGATACTTCCCAGGTGGTTATTTTCCCCTAGGCCAACACTCTTCCTGCTGCCCACATTTTGTAAATGGTTCCAAATTTCTCCTGGTCACTGAAGCTCTCCCCATAGGAGTCTTTTTGACTTATCCCTTTACTCTCCACAACCCATTGGTCACTGAGATATAGTGCTCTTCTCCTTGGTGCCAGAGTGCCTCCTTCTCAGGATGCTCTATTCCACTCTCTACCACCACTGCTCTTAGAGCTTATCATCTGTGGCAGTGTAGTGTGGACTCCCATTTCCTCATTTCCTTTTAAATCTAGTCTATATATGGCCCCAAGTCCCTAGAGGTGGTGGTGATGGTGGTGGTAGGGACTTTAATGGCTCCCCATTGCCACATAGGGTGAGTCCTTTCTCCTTTATCAGACTCTCCACAATCTAGCCTCAAAGTACCTTTCCTGCCTTGCCTCCTGCTATCTTTTCAGGATAAATCTTGCATATTAAATTATACCATTCTACATGACCCAAACCAGTCTCGTCTCCATGCTCTTGCTGGAGCCATTCCCTCTGTCTAGAAAATAGCATATATTCCTTCTGTACCCAAGTCCCACCACCATCTCCCAAATGCTTTCCACCATGACACCTTTCCCAATCATCACCTCTGGAAGTGATTGTCTTCTTCATCTCTGAATCTCTGGCATTTTGTTTTACCACTCAGATAACTCAGTGCTTATTCTAATGGACCATTTGTAGGGAAGAAGTGTGGAATGAGTGGAAGGGCCATACACGTTGAGGTTCAAAGCCTATTTACTACTACTTGGGTGTGAGAAATTGGGGAAGTTTCTTAATCTCAGCTTCTTAATTTGTAAAAGGGGTATACAAATGTCTACTTTTCAAGGCAGTTCTTAAGCCTTGAACTAAATATATATAAAGAAATAAAGTACATAATAAGCAACCTAAAATGATAACTATAATTATAGAATAGTGCATATGTGCGTTATCTCCCCTCTGCTTATGAACACTAATCAAACCAATGTTGACTCTCATATCACACCTAAGTTCTATTTCCTGTGCAAAATCGGCCCCCAAATAAACATTGAACACCAAATGAATTAATTTTAGTAGGAGTAACCATTGTGAGTATTTTATCTACAAGAGCAGGCTGGTACAAGGGCATCTTTTGGAGCAGGAATATTCTGCCCCAAGTCATACCTTGTAGAAAACTGTCTAGACACGATCTTAGTGCAAGCATTAGGAATTGCTGGATAAATTTCAGTTGAGTTTTGTAGTCTGAGAAGGGCTGCTATAAAACTTGTAGCCATAAAAGTGAGGCACTGATGGGGCACCTGGGTGGCTCAGTCAGTTAAGCGTCCGACTTCAGCTCAGGTCATGATCTCACGGTTTGTGAGTTCGAGCCCCGCATCGAGCTCTGTGCTGACAGCTCAGAGCCTGGAGCCTGCTTTGGATTCTGTGTCTCCCTCTCTCTCTGCTACTCCCCTGCTCATGCTCTGTCTCCCTCTGTCTCAAAAATAAATAAAAACATTAAAAAAAAAAGTGAGGCACTGAGGCAGTGTGCACATCAGGTACACCCGGAGGAAAGGTAAGTGTGGTTTTTCTTACATTGTGCTCCAGCCCTCCCAGCTCCCCATTGTTCTGTCCTGTGTTTCTCTAGCTGTGTTTCAGAATGTTCCAAGTGTTCCTGTCCCTTACAAATAAAATGAGTGAGCTAGGGAGCACTAGCAGTATAGCATATGCAGAGCTCTGCTGGTGCCTGTGGATGTGGACTCAGCCCTACCTCTGATTTGTTTTTAGTTTCCAATCTGTCAAATGGCATTGAGGTCCTGACCCTCCCAGATCTTAGGGCTCTCAGAGGAGTTCAAGGAAATTCACAATCGTGAACTTTGTGATAGTTTAGTAGTAGAGCTGCTTTCTTTGAAAGTTTTCTCCTCCTGTGTGGGCTCCTGGAAAGCCCTAGGGGGCTATTAGTATGCCTTTGTTCTGGGCTGTCTTTCAATGGTAAAGGCAGAACCCAGCCTATAATTCCAGGGCAGTACTGTTCATACCCCTCAAAGGACTTTAAGAACCAAAATCACAGCAGTAGTAAGGGCAGGGCGAGGGAGGGGGGCAAGAGGCAGATATACCCTTTAACCCAAGTACAATGTTCAATGGATGAGAAAGTGTCCTCGACTTGGCAGTCAGGACATGTCTAGTGTGATCTCTGCCATTAACATGCTGAAGGCTTTAGGTAAAGTCACTTAATCTCTTTGGCCTCCTATCTCATGTATTTGTAACAAATGATTTCAATGGTACCTTCTAGAAACAGATTAACATACTCTCACTCTGTCTCTCTCCTTCCCATGTGCTGTTATATCAGATGCTAGAATACCTAAACCTTTTAAGGAGAATACAGGGGCGCCTGGGTGGTTCAGTCAGTTAGGCATCCGACATCAGCTCAGGTCATGATCTCACGGTTCATGGGTTCGAGCCCCACGTCAGGCTCTGTGATGACAGCTCAAGGCCTGGAGCCTGCTTCAGATTCTGTGTCTCCCCCTCTCTCTGCTCCTCCCCCATTCATGCTCTGTGTCTCAAATGTAAATAAACGTTAAAAAAATTTAAAAAATAGAATACATGGGGAGATTCTCAAATTCCCTATGTATTCTTTACTAGAATTTATTTGCCTCCAAACTAGTTTGCAATCTGAAGATTTTCCTTCCTTGCTTTCCTTTTCACAATTGCTATTCTTTCCAAAGAGGAGAAAAAACAGAATGTAAAATGTGGGTCAAAAAGGATTGTAGATTTAGTTCTTTCTCTTCAGTGAGGCAGTCAGTCAGCAGAGGTAGAGATGTAGATCTTTGTAAGACCCTGATGGGCAAGACCACACCCTTGAGGTTGAGGAGTGTCATCATCAAGAATGTCAAAGCCAAAATTCAAGACAGGGAAGGCTTCCCACTTAACCAGTGGCATCTGGTTTTTGTGAGTAAACAGTTGGAGAGTGGCCACACTCAGACTGCAACATCCAGAAAAAAATCCACCCTGAACTCAGTGTTTCTCCTGTCAAGTGGCATTATTGAACCTTCCCTCTACCAGCTTTCCCAGAAATACAACTTCAACAAGATGAAATGTCCCAAGTACTTTCCTTGCCTGTACCCCCACACGGTCAAATGTTATAAGCCACACCAACAACTTGTACCCACAAGGGTGACCTCCCGCACGAGCTCCATGGCCCTGGGGCCAAAAAAAAAGGGGGGGGGTGGATTGTAGATTTAAGCCTAAACATACCAGTAATTACAACGAATGTAAATAAACTAAATACTCTACGTATAAATCAAAGATTGATCATCTATTTTCTTATTTTAAAAATGCTTAAGTAATGCTGCTTTTAAGAAGCATACCACAAAGATATGGCAAGGTTAAAGTAGAAGGGTGGAAAAAATATACCATGCAAACATTAACCAAACAAAGTTGATATAGCATACTGCTGTCAGACAAAGCAGACTTTAAGATAAGAAGCATCCTAGAAATAAGGACATATCATAATAAGTTGATCCAACAAGAATATATAGAAATTTGTAATCTTTATGATATATAAATTGACAGAACTGAAAGTTCACTATGATAGTGGGAGATTTTAAAGAACCTTTCATAGTAATAGAACAAAGCAGAAAGTTAAGTGTCTAGATCTGAGCACATGATTAATTTTAATTGACATCCATAAAACACTGTATCCAAAGTTGCACAATCACATTCTTTTCAAGTGCACATGAGGGCATGAAGGGGGTCAGAGAGAGCTCTCATCACAGAAAGCACATGCGAAGAAGAAATAGCCTAATGAAGAGACAGATTCTGGCAGGTGGGACACATAGGTGTGTGCAGACAGAATGCTGAGAGTGTTACCAAAGGAATTCACATATGGGGAACCATGTAGGAGGTATTAAAAAAAAAAGGCATTCTTCCAGTAAAGGTGAGTCACAAATTGGAAGGAAGAAATGAAGGAGGAGCAGTTCCCATCTTCTGTAACCTGGTGGTTACATACTCTACTCACAATAAATGCCATGGGAATACACCTGTATCAAACCTGTCATTCAATAATGTTCATTCACGTATTTAATAATGATTTAATGGTTGCTTACCTTGTATCAGGTACCATGTGGGTGCTGAGCTATATGAATAAACAAGACACAGGGCTCACTGTCATCAGTGCAGACAGAAACATAAGTGGAAAACTATGACCTGGTGAATTAAGTGCTAACAGACAAATTAGTCCAGAGTAACTATTAGAGCCAAATAAAAAGGAGTCCAGCTTGAGAAGTGGGAAGCTATGCATCTGGATATAAGGATCCCCCCACCTCAAAAATGATCAGAGGTAGGTGAAGAGTCAAGAAAACATTTTTAGAGAACACTGTTTTTAGAATATCCATCATTTGGTATAGAGATACAGTAAAGACAGGGAGAGACGGGGGCAAGGGAAGCCCAACAGAAGTGATAATGCAAAAATTCACCACTGGAAAGAATAAAGCAGCTTTGTGATGCTGATGAGATGGAGAGGTGTCTGGGAAAGAAGATGCTTCTCTACATATATAGCACAAGTGACAGATAATAATGGATTATTCTGGAAAATGGGACTATGGGCAAGTGTGGAGCATTGTAAAAATGGCCACAGTGCTTTTGAGCTCTTTGCACCAGGAAGTAGAGATGCTCACCCCACCCTTTGAATGGGAGCTGGCCTTGTTACTCGCTTGCATTAACCGAATGCGGCTGGAGTGACACTGGTGCATTCTGGGCCCAGTCCTGAACAGGCCATGAAACTTTGGCTCTCACAGTCTCAGAATTCCGAGACTGCTACGTGAGTGGGGCCAGCCTGAGGGAAGATGAGGAACATATGGCCAGTCATGCTAACGGCCCTAGCTGACAGCTGGGCAACTCCCGGAAGCCCATCTAGTTGACTGCCAGCCGACCACAGATGTGTGAGTGAGGCCAGCCAAGACCAGTAGAAAAAGTACGCAGCTCAACCTAGCCCAAACTGCTGGCCCACAGAGTTGTGAACGAAATTAATGATTGCTGGGCTTTTAAAATTTAAATTTTATTTTTTTTAAGTTGTGGTAGAAAACATAAAATTTACCCTCTTAATCATTTTTAAGTGTTTGGTTCGGTAGCATTTACTATAATCACATTGTCATGTAACAGATCTCTAGAACTTTTTCATCTTGCCCAACTGAAACTCTATACTACCCACTGAACAATTTCCCATCCCCCCTTCCCACAGCCCTTGGCAACTACCATTCCACTCTCTGGTCCATGCTTTTGACCACTCTAGATATCTCATGTAAGTGGAATCATACAGTATTCATATTGCTGTAACCAGCTTATTTCACCCAGCATAATGTCCCCAAGGTTCACCCATGTTGTAGCATGTGAAATTGTGTCTGTCTTAAGGCACTATATTTTGGGGTGGTTAATGATGCAGCCAGAGTTAACCAATATAAAAAGGGTGGTCTCAAAGCTGAGTCATTAAGTCTGGGGTAAGGACTTTCAATCAGGTGAAAATATTGGTTTAGATATTATCTGGAATAGCAAGAGGAAAGACTTCAGAGCCAAACCACAAGCCATACCGGGAGGCTTAGGGGCCAGGGTAAAGCCCATGAGCTCAATCCTCCTGGCCAGTGTTCCCTAAACTGTCTTTCAGAATGACATCAACAGGTGTTGTGTTCATGATAAAAAGGGTTCTTTGGTTGGTTATGTTGAAGAAATGCTACTTATGAGAAGCACTCTTAGAAAATCACTTATCATTAAGAGTCCTAAGAAACCCTCTATGCTTAATCTGGCATTGCCCAAACATGTCAATTCATGGAATTTTTCTCCCAGGTTTGTTACATTACCATCCTTCAGAACACACCAAGAAGGGGCTAACTATAGACAGTGTTTCCCAAGTCGTTAAACTTACGGCATCTTTTCATCATGTATATTTATTGATATCTTAGAGTACATAGTTTAATAAACATTGCATCTCTCTTCAGTAGAAATATACTGGGAGCCACATATGTACCATTGAATTTTTAAAAACATTTTTTTTGGGAATGTTTATTTATTTTTGAGAGAGACAGAGACAGAGACAGAGACAGAGACAGAGACAGAGCATGAGCGGGGAGGGGCAGAAAGAGGGGGAGACACAGAATCTGAAGCAGGCTCCAGGCTCTGAACTGTCAGCACAGAGCCCGATGCGGGACTTGAACCCAGGAGCTGTAAGATCATGACCTGAGCCGAAGTCGGACGCTCAACTAACTGAGCCACCCAGGCGCCCCATAACTCTGAATTTTTTAATAGCCACCTTTAGAAAAGTAAAAAGAAACTGGTAAAATTAATTCAATATGTTTTATTGAATCTAATTTATCTGTAATATTATTTCATCATGGACTGCTCTACTCATTTACATAATTTATATATAAGTTATTGAGATGTTTTACTTGTTTTTTTTCCCTTAGTTTTCAAAATCCGGTGTGTATTTCACACTTAAACACACATCTCAGTTTGGAGTAGCCATGTTTCAAGTGTTGGGACTATCGGCTACCGTATTGGACAGCCCAGCTCTGAAGAGACCAGCAGAGAGCTCAGATCTGGTTTTTCCAGGCTTCCTGTAGGTTTGCTTGGATTGGTTGTAGTTTGGACTGAGGCCCACCCTTTCTTCTGAGGGATGCTATAGAGAGCATCCATATATAAAAGAGGCCTGGTGTTTATTGTAAGGATGCTCATCTTAACATTATACGGTGTTCTCTTTGTAAATATCCTGGGGGAAGTAGATTTCTGCTCCTGGAATCTAACATAGTGGTGTTTTTTTTTTTTTAATTGTCTTGTTGGTTTTTTTTTTTCTTTATGATTTTCTGGACATTATAAATTGTGTAACTCATTTCCTATTTTTCATTGGCTACCATAAATACAGAATGGCCACATATAGCATTTCCCAAAATGTGTTTAGTCTATTACTAGCTTGCAAAACGCTAGTGTTACTTAGAACACATTTTGCGAAATGCTTCAGCTGATGGAGCAGCCACCTGTCAGATCCAAATGATAACTCTGTTAGGGATGTAAAAAGAAAAAACAGAGTGAAGGAATGAGGAAATAGAGACAGCGGAACAAGAAGGGAGCAAGTGGCAGTGGGGTGGGCACCCGGTCCCACAGACTTGCCTGCCTCGCATCTGGGCACTTGGAACTTTTGGCCAGGAGATTTTAAAAACCCAGGGCCCCACTTGCCCTTTGTTGCTGGGGATGGTGGTAACTGCCCCTGGTTGCACCGTGGTGGCCCACATGGGCTGGCAGGAAGGGAACCCCAAGAGCTAGGCCAAGTGGCCTTGAGCGTCTTCAGACACCTGGACATCCGGCACCCCAAAGAGGGTATGGGCACTTCACTCGTTTTCCAAGCAGGACCTGACGCTCCCTCCAGCTTACTGGAGGTGCAGTATTTCCCTTGGATTCTGGCCAGCATTTGTCTTGCTTGACAGCTCAATCCACCTTAGGGTTGTTGGATACGCCTACAGAGGATTTGAGACACTCTTGACAACCTGTAGCAATAGATCACCCACCAGTGGGTGGATGAAGGGCGCAGGTAGCTGCGAGAATTGTGAAGTGCAAGAGGTGTTGGTCACGGACACCTCCAGAGCACCGAGTGTCACTTTACCTTTAATTTCCTCTTTCCGGGGACAGAGATGGGGATTTCATCACTGTGCCCTCGCCACCCTGTAGCGCGTTCTGTCCCATTCCGCCTTGCCGGCAGGCCAGCTTCCTGTCGCCACTTCAGCTGTGTAAGCGGAGATTTCGACGCCAAGGCCATCCCCTCAGCCCAGCGCTCCTCCACTCGGACATCCCTCGAGCGTGTGTGGGGTGGCGGGACCCCATCACCTGCGGGAGAAAAGGGGTGGTGGGGGCCGAGACGGGAGGGTGAGGGAGCGCAGAGTGCCAGCAAGTGCGCTCTCCCGGCGCGCCGCTAGGGGCGCTCTGGCTGGGCTCCAGTCCTGCGGGGGACAGAGGGTAGGGGTCGGGGAAGATCGCTGTCGCGGCCCCGCTCAGGGCGGAACATTCTGCGCAGGCGGGAAGGGTGCGGAGGGCTGGCTGCGCGCGGGATGGCACCGAGCGGAGTCGCCACTCGAGGGCGACACTCGATTCTCCCCGCGCCGCCTGCGAGGTCCGTGCCACGCAGAGAGGGCGACCGGTCTGGAGCAGCATGATGGCTCCAGGTTCTGGGTGGGGTGTACTGAAGTCGGAGGAGGGGGTCCTAAATCACAGGGTGGTTCCACCGGACCTACTCCACTCGGCTTTCCCCTCAGTTCTGAGTAAGATCCAGAGACCGGAGCCTGGGCTGGGAATGAGGGGTGGTCTGGGGTATAGTCGGGCCAAAGGAAGGCACAGAGTGTGGGGCAAGGTCGGGCACTCCCTGGCCACACTGCCAGCTTTGAAATGCCTTTTCCTGCTGAATGACTTTAGGCAAGGCTCTCGGCCTCTCTGCGCCACTTTCCTCTCTGTAAAATGCGGATAATCACCATGACTACTTCAGCGGGTCCTTACGAAGATTCAAGGAGTTGATGTTTATTGAGTGCTGTGAGCACAGGGCCTGCTTATAGGGTGCCATGTACGTGTTGGTTAAATAAATAAAGCAGAAGGAAGGGACTTGGAGCTGAGGACTGGGGAATACCAGGGTGATTTCCTTCCTGGCCTAGCCAGGGCAATGAGATAAGGGGTGTGTGGACTCTCAAGATGAAAAGAGTAATCCAAACACATGGACAGATGGCTAAAGTGCAAGCCGCAGGGATCGCAGGGGAATCTGGGGAAACCCTGGGCCAGAGATGCTGGGCTGTGCAATATTTTCAAGTTTTCTTTTTATAACTCACTTACAAAATAGCTGGGTCAGCACTTGGTACAAGTCTGGGGTCTTCTATTTTGCCGACCTAAGAGAACATTCAGTGTATAATGGAATGTCTGGCCAACAATTCTGAATCCCTTCACATAATTCATCATCCACACCCAGACACATCCAAACCCGGACACTTCCAAATCCAGAAATATTTAGTTTTGATTGTTTTGCTATACGAATAAACTTATCAACTATTTCCATTAACACTATTTTCAAAAATATGTTTTTCTAAAAAATAATATATATCTGCACAGTAAATCAAAATTTAAAGACCTGAGTAATTATTCTAGCTATATATTGCAGCCACTGTGGAAAACAGTATGGAGTTTCCTCAAAAAACTAAAAATAGAACTACCCTATGAACCAGTAATCACACTACTGGGCATCTACCCCCAAAATACTAAAACACTAATTCAAAGGGATATATGCACCCCTATTTTATTGCAGCATTATTTGCAATAGCCAAATTATGGAAGGAACCCAAGTGTCCATCAATCAATAGATGAATGGATAAAGAAGATATGGTGTGTGTGTGTGTGTGTGTGTGTGTGTGTGTGTATTATTTGGAATGGAATCCATTATTGGATTATTGTATGGAATATTACTTGGCAATCAATAAGAATGAAATCTTGCCATTTGCAACAACGTGGATGGAACTAGAGTGTATTATACTAAGTGAAATAAGTCTGAGAAAGACAAATATCATATGATTTCACACATATGTGCAATTTAAAAAATAAAACAAAATAGCAAAGGTAAAGAAAAGAGGGAGAGAGAGACAAACCAAGAAATAGACTCTGAACTATGGAGAACAAACTGATGGTTACCAGAGGGGAGGTTGATGGGGGGTTGGGTGAAATAGGGGTGAAATAGGGTTGGGTGGCTCAGTTGGTTGAGCGTCCAACTTCGGCTCAGGACATGATCTCGCAGTTTATGAGTTCAAGCCCCGCGTCGGGCTCTGTGCGGACAGCTCAGAACCTGGAGCCTGCTTCAGATTCTATGTCTCCCCCTCTCCCTCTGCCCCTCCCCCACTCACACTCTGTCTCTCTCTCCTTCAAAAATAAATAAATGTTAAAAAATTTCTTTTTAATTTAAAAAAAAACAACAAAAACAAAAATCTGAGTAATTATTCTTGTGACACATTGACAAACTTCAATCAGTTTCTTATCCATATTTTTAGCATGGCATCACAGGCATTTTTCTGAAGAATGGCGTTTTCAATATTGTGTTATTGTTTTTAATTTTTTTCATAATATTTCCTGAAATCTTTTTTGAAGTTGCTCTTCATAGTTCATTATTTTAAGATGCTGATACCATTTGTGTTAGTTTGGTAGGGCTGCCATAACGATATACCACAGATATGGCTTAAACAACAGAATTTTATCGTCTCACAGTTCTGGAGGCTAAAAGTCCAAGGTCAAGGTGACTGCCAGATTGGTTTCTTCTGAGGCCTCACCGTGGCTTGTAGACAGCTGCCTTTTCCCTGTGTCTTCACATGGTCTTCCCTGTTTGTGTGTCTCAGTCCTGATCTTCTCCTCTTATAAGGACACCAGTCATGCTGGACTGGGGTGCACCCCAGTTATCTCATGCTACCAGTCACCTCTTTAAAGGCCCCATCTCCACATAGTCACATCCTGAGGCACTTCAACATATGAATTTTAGAGGGACACAATTCAGCCCACAACACAGCTTCTACTGATTTTTGTTTGTAGGCCAGAAAATTTTTAATTGGGAACAACTCTCTCCAGATGTTCAGAGGAAAGTCTGCTCAATGGGGGTATCTTCAATTGTAATTTTTTTTCTATTCAAGTGTTTAAATATTTCAACTCAAATATTTTCACAGATGCTATTTTCTTTTTACCTCCATCCAGGGAAACTTTTTTGAAACAAATATATATCGTTTCAAGTTTATTTATTTATTTTGAGAGAGAGAATGCATGTGCTTAGCCGAGGAGGGACAGAGAGAGAGAGAGAGAGAGAGAGAGAGAGGGAGAGAGAGAGAAGCCCAAGCAGGCTCTGCATCATCAGTGCATCAGTACATTAGTACATAGCCGGATGTGAGGTTCAAATGCAAGAACCACGAGATTGTGACATGAGCCAAAATCAAGAGTTCGACACTTTACTGACTGAGCCACCAGGTGCCCCTAAGCAAATATGTTTTTAAGACAAAACTCTTAAGTTATCTCTATGACTCTTTTGAACAATTCCCCAAATTTAGATGCTGCAAGATCATAGGCCTTTTCATTCAGTTCCTTAATAATCTAATATAGTAATAAATGTATCTAATTAAAAATAGTGGCTAAAAAAATAGTAGCTCCATCAAAAGATTGAAATATTTCAATTTTTAGAATTTCACAATTGTATGTTGTATAGCATTTGAGTATCTATTTGAGTTGTTCAATGCCTTTTTCAGGGGGAAAAATCTTTTTTTTTCAAATCACCTTACTAAAACCTCAGAAGCTCAAGTGTTTTGGAGCCTCACCCATTGAATACTCTGACAAAATATTTATAACTGATTTGGAATAAAACGCAACCAAAATTTAGAGGGTTTGTGTTTTTTTTTTTTTAAGTTCAGCATCACTGTGGAACACTTCAAAGTCACTGAGAAGTAATTCTTCGATGGTCCAAACATTTCTAAAATCCAAGAGACAAAAGGCAGCAAAGAGAGAAAGCAAGTACTGCCACCCTGATGGACATTTTCTTGTATTTCAACATCAGTGTTGTAAAAAAAAAAAAACAAACAAAACAGCCATAGATCAAATAAAAATGTTTGAAAATTTGACAACTTTTATTTTGCATGATAGGATATCATGGGTTTTTTTGGACACATCAATGAGTGATTTGTGGCCTACGCCCAATCCCCAGGGTGTTTCTGTTTTGTATGTTTTTTTTTTTTAATTTAGAAAGAATATTGTTTTTACATCATGCTGTGCTCCATTAATACTTGACTTTATTATTATCACAAAAAAAATTTTATTTTCTTTCTTTTTTTTTTAACATTTATCTATTTTTGAGAGACAGAGTGTGAGCAGGGGAGGGGCAGAGAGAGAAGGAGACACAGAATTAGAAGCAGGCTCCAGGTTCTGAGCTGTCAGCACAGAGCCTGACGCAGGGCTGGAACCCACGAACCGTGAGATCATGACCTGAGCCGAAGTCAGATGCTCAATCGACTGAGCCACCCAGCTGCCCCAAAAAACATTCATTTTCAATGTTGAGCTTTAAACTGAATTTACAATAGCCTTTACAATAACGTCAGATGATTTATCTTTGACAAAATGAACCCTCAAAAGCTTTACTTTTATTTCATGAACTGGGTGAAAAAAATTCAACCATTATTACAAGTAACTTACGTGATTTTTTATTTGAAGCATCTGATGATTTTGATATGAATTTGACATTATTTAATAACTTGTGGGTTTGTTCTGCAAATAGAGCTCCTCTTTTACACATGTATAAACAAAAAACATGGAATAGAACAAAAGAGAAATTAATTTGGCACATCTATCATTAGACCTACCTAAATGAAAATTTATGCTTTATGGGGTAATACAAAAAAACACCTTTGACAATTACCTTTATTAAGTCATGGTCTTGAGGTCAAATCCTCTTAGAGTAACTAGTACTTCTGGGGGCTCCTGGGTGGCTGGTTGGTTAAGCGTCTAACTTTGGCTCAGGTCATGATCTCGCGATTCACGAGTTCGAGCAGGGCATCGGGCTCTGTGCTAACAGCTCAGAGCCTGGAGCCTGCTTCAGATTCTGTATCTCCCTCTCTGCTCCTCCCCCACTTGCGCTCACGCTCTTTCTTTTTCTCTCTCTCTCACTCTCTCTCTCAAAAAATAAACATTGAAAAAATTTTTTTAAAAAATTAGTACTTTTCAGGTAGATGCCGATCCTTGTTCAGCAGATTGGTGTCTTTTGGGTCTTATGCAATATCAAACAGCACCAGGGGGGAGAGCAAATGTCAGCTAACATCTTACGCAAGTTATACATTTGTCTGGACTTTCTTGGAAAATGGAAATCAAGTACTCAGTTTGTCCTTATATAGGCACTTTAAATTTATTTTTCTTAGATCATTGCGGACAAAAGCATTTACTTACAAAATAAAAAAGTATTATCCAATGATAAAATAACTAAGTGGCTATGGATTTATGCCACACCATAACTGACAAAGCCCGTAGCAAGAGCTTTCAGACTACTTGACAAGCTCAGTGGTAAGACTGCTTGGCTTCTGTCTCCCTATTCATATCCCACACACTCTTAACCTACAATTTCCCACATTTGCCACTGATCCCTCCACTGGCGGGGCCACCGAGGACCGTGTACATCTCTCGGGCTATGTATGGTTCAGGCCATGGCACAAGTGGCTGGTCACCAGGACCTCCCCAACCAATCCTGGAGACCAGACAGCTGTCTCTAGCCACTTCCACCTAAGCAACTGCCAATTTACCAGCAAACATCCTGCCAGTGGTCATGGCAAGAGGCTATCATTAAGCTTTGTCAGAAAGGGCCAGGAAAGGAAAACTTGCTTATCGCTAGTGAGCATTTAGATGTAACCATGTGTTCAAGTGCCTGCCGTCTGTCCGGGTTTTGTCAAAAGAGCATAACAGCAGAACCCTCCACCCCATGTCCATGGGAGCTGGTTAGTGGGGAAGTACTTCCTCTCTAGTGAGCTGCATTCTTCCTCAGCTTCTTCAGCTTGGTAACCAGCTTGAGGACAGGTAGTGGCCATGCTGTCCCCAGGACGCTGGGAGCAAGACCTCGCACCCTTGCTGTAATGTGCCTTTTCTTTGAACTTTCTTGGTGCCTTCCCCAAGGGAACTGCAGGCTACATTTGGGTGTGGTGTGACAATAAAGACAGTAATGAGGTAATTTTTTTTTAAGTGAGCTAATTTTGGAATCAGTGCTGACGGTCTTTGTTCCCGTGGAGTGCTCAGACTATCCTGATATTGCGCTCGGTCCTCAAATAACCAGTATGGCTCGTGTGGGTTTGTTGAGCCCTGGAGTTGAGACATGAGTAAACTTGCTGATGGAAGAGTTCCTGAAGGAACTCCTGGGGGGCTGTTCCACACCTTGGTGGTTCCTTCCAGGAAGGAGCAGACCCGGGGACAGTCCTGACTCAGGAGGACAGGAGGAACAGTCCTGACTCAGATGTTCCCTGCTCTGCTTGGGCCACCTTTCCCTCGTCCCTCCCCTTTTTTTCTCCGCACCCCACCAATCCTGCTGGAAGTAAGAGTTCATGGTTCCAGTTTCACCCCCAGCTCCCCTGCTTTACTCCAGTCTGGTTGCACAGTGAAGAGGTCACTGGCAGGACACTGTAATTTCATTTGACCTTTACGTGATATTCAGAGAAGTTAAGTCATTTGTCTAAGATCACCTAGCTGGTAAGGTGAAAGAGCCAGGATTCAAACCAACCTTCTCTTTCCCATGATGTCTTCCAGCAGGCACCCAGGTCCTGAGAGCTTGACCTTAAAATCTGCCCATTGGATTCCCAACTGGACCAAAGGGTCAATTAACCCATCCAATAAGCTGATCAGGCATTCCTGGGTTCTGCCGCTTACTAGTCTGTGGGCTAGGGAAGGCATTTAGCTTCTCTCTGGTTCAGTTTCCTCCACTTTAAAATGTTTTTTTTTTTTAACTGCAGTGTTCTTAACTTCATAGTGTTTGTTGTGAGGGTTACATAAATAACAAGTGAAAAGCATCCGGCATAATGCTTGACACACAGTTGTCACCCAGTAAATATGCTAAGCATTTAACTGGCACAAGATCCATTTTAGGTTAAATTGGTGGCTAGCTCATAGGATGGTGTGAGGCAAACTCCTGGGGACAGTGTCCACGATGAATCCCTTGTGGATGGCACCTCCCGGGACACGTAGAATACAGTGCTGAGGATCCGGTAAGAAAATGATGCAGAAAAAAATGACAGCAACTGCCTGTCCTGGGAAGAATGAGGCTAATAGCTCATCAGAATCAGCTGATAGCTGATACTCTTATTATCCCCATTTTGCTGATGAGAAAAGTGGGGCACAGAGAAGGTAGATAGCTTGCCCCAGGTTGCGCAGCCAGGAAGTCAGTGGCAAAGCCAAGAGGTGAACCCAGGCCGTCTGATTCCAGATTGTGCTCGTCTGCTTCTGGAGAACGTGATGATGACCAGAAGAATGAAAACACTGAACCAGTTAGAAAATCAGAGAGGTGCCCCGGTAACGTCTACCTTGTGGTAAGAAAATCTGAGCACTGGGGCAGTGTTTAGGGGTGTCTGGGCACTAAGTTCCCCCACCCCAGCAATGCTTGTCACCCTGTTCCTCAGTATGCACATCTGGTGTTTTCTCAGTCATAAGGGAATATTCAAAGTCCCTTAGAAAGAAATCCCCTAGCATCCAGCTCTCACTCCCCTTTGGATCACATGGCCGTCACCAAGCCTCTCCTCCACAGAAATTCTGCTGCTGCCACCAGTTAGAAACATGACCTTAGGTTCCCTGCGTCCCCGTTAGCTCCTTCGGCAAATTAGGCCTGTATGACCGCCTTCGGGCGCTGCGAGGATTAAATCGGTTTGTGGAAGTGTTGTTCAGAGTTTAGGTTAAAAATCATTTTCCTCAAAAACAAGAACAAAAGCAAATCATTTTTCTAGAAAGAAAGAATTAGAAGTGAGGGAATCAGGGGGAAATTTATGGTGATATTAAGGTGTCTGAACCCAGAAGGAGCCTTAGACCCAAACAGCCTTAGTCCCTGCTTTGGGCACCGTGCTTTAGAGGAAGAATTGCAAACTTTTCTATAAAGGGCCAGATATTTTAGGCTTTGCAGGCCATACCCTCTGTCTGTGGTAACTTCCCAACCCCCAAGTTCCCCACCACTAAGGAAGGAAAGCAGCCATAGGCAATATGTAAACAAATTGGGAGTAGCTGTGTTCCAAAAAAATTGTAATTACAAAAACAGGCAGTGGGCTGGATTTGACCTGGGGGGCCATAGCTGCCTATCCCTCTGCTTTTGGTGGGTCCACTCTGGTCCTCCAGCAGCTGTGCCCCCACCATGAAACAAAGACTCCTCTAAGGGCAGGCACATCCACCTGGAATTCACATCTCTCCTCTTCTACACCGTGACCCAGATACTCAGGATTCCTGCCCAAATAGCCTGGTTCCCACTTTCAGGGTCTGAATAGGCCTTTTCCTTGGTCCCATCATCCTGAGTGTGGACTCCAAAGCTGGCATACACATGTCTGGCCCAGAGGATCTTGTGTGTGTGTGTGTGTGTGTGTGTGTGTGTGTGTTGGGGGGTGGGCGTGGGGTACAGACGAAGCATGGGTGCAAAGACTGAGGTGCCCCCAAGTATGTGTGTGAAGCCTCTGCTCTGTGGGAGGCTGAAAGGGAGAAGTGGGGCGTGGCCTGTGGGCTGAGAGCCGAGGACACATGCTGCCCCAAGCTGGTGCAGAATTCTCAGGAGCCTGAGAATCCTGAATTCAAGCCTGATCTTCTAGGTTGTTGTGAAATCCTGTTTGTTAATGTAGGAGTATAAATCAGATTTTTAACAGTTAGCACTTTTAAATATTTAAACACACGATACACAAGCCTCCATTTGTACCCCAGCTCTGGGCCCCACAAATAGTAGGGACAGGATAGCCTTACACCACAGGGTCAAGATTGCACAAATGAGGCCACACTTGCTGGAACAAAATGATTTTTTTCTTCCTCGTGCCTCAGGGAACGAGCCAGCAGCTACAGGAGAGCAAAGCCAGGCCCAGTCCAAGGTCTGAGAGGAAGTGAAGGGAAGGCCTAGAGAGGGAGATTTGGAGGGCCCCGTGTAGCCTCCAAGAATCCTACACAAGAATTCCTGGAGAAGAAGCATGTGGTAAGGTCACCCTGCCTACTGTGGTATAAGTTAAGTCTGGAAACAAAAAGATATTTCAAAGCCCAAGTTAGTAACGTAAGGCCTGAATGGAGTCACTAAACCGTAGATGCTCAGAGCTGGAAGGCAGCTGCCCAGCGGTCTAGTCTAGGAGATCTCAAACTACTCTGGGTTTCAGTCCTCTCCAGCCCTCTGCTTCTCTGCTCTGACCATTTCGGCTTGGCTGGCAGGTCAGCAACAGCTCCTACCTACACAAGAGGCCATAGGACCCCCGGAACCCAAGGGTGACAAGGGCATCCAAACCACCTGCCTCTAGGGCAATAGGTAGACTTGATATGCAGGAGCATATCAGCAATGACCATGGGAACTCCTGAATGTCTGGACTAAAGTAAGATCAGCTGTGGGTGGAGGGACAGAGCATTAGTAATGATGGAGATTGCATTTCTCATCAGTCCAGCAAGTTAAGGGCATAGGATCAGATTTATTCTGATTCAGAAAATTAAAACAGACTGATGTATTTTTAAGGAAATATTGTAGTGGAGTCAGTGTTTGCTACACATGTAAAGAAAGCCCTTGACGGGGCGCCTGGGTGGCTCAGTCGGTTAAGCAGCCGACTTTGGCTCAGGTCATGATTTCATGGTCCGTGAGTTCAAGCCCCACATCGGGCTCTGTGCTGACAGCTCAGAGCCTGGAGCCTGTTTCAGATTCTGTGTCTCCCTCTCTCTGAACCTCCCCTGTTCATGCTCTGTCTCTCCCTGTCTCAAAAATAAATAAAATGTTAAAAAAAAATTAAAAAAAAAAAAGAAAGCCCTTGACTCAGACTGTGCTCAACAAATGGTAATCAAAATGACTACAGTTATTATTTCAAAAGTCTGTGGGAAACCCATCAAAAGGACAGAACCAGCGTAATCGATAAGAAAACAAGGCAGCAGGTGGCAAAGGAACATACGAATGGGAAAGTCCAACTATGTGAAGACAGTCAGTCTCCCTCAGTCTCCTGTGTCCTGCTCTTCCTAGCTCACTGCCTACTTCCAGCCCATCCTGGATTCTGTTACCTTCAGGGTCATGATAATTGTTTGCAGAACTTCTTCTTTTTTATTTTTTAAGTTATTTATCTTGAGAGAGAGGGAGAGCACAAGCAGGAGAGGGCAGAGAGAAAGAAAGAGAGAGAATCCCAAACAGGCTGTGTACCATCAACCGTGAGCCCAGTCCCATGAACCCTGAGATCATAACCTGAGCCGAAATCAAGTGTCAGATGCCCAACTTACAGAGCCACCCAGGCACCCCTGCAGACTTCCTTCTGAAACAAGTCTCATTCTGGTTCCGAGGTGTGGATTCTATCCCAAGTCGTCCACTCCGTTGTTACATTGTCTATTCTGACTCAAACCTGAATTGGAGACATTCCTTACTAGACTTTTGCTCTTTCCCAATCACACAGATAGTAGTATGTTCTAAACTCAAAGCCCCACCAAGGAAGAGGAAGAGAATATGGGTGGAGGGGTTGGGGTCTAGAAAGGAAGTGAGACTTTCAATGACTCAGTGCCCAACGAGTACTGCAAACTTCATGGAAAATCTACACTTTGCAGCGAACTGCTAGGCGCTTATAAAGGATGCCTCTGATATGCCTCGAGGAACTTGCACTCTACTTAGGGAGGCAAATATATAAATACAACAAAATATAATACTATAGGGAATGAAAGGCTAAATAGAGCATCAACCTTTAAAATGTGTAAAAGAAACTCAATTCAAAATATATGGAGTATTTATGCCAGCCACTTCATAAATATAAATATGATTTGGTTCCAGCTTTCTAATACCTTATGTCCTCAGACATACCTTACGTCCTTATGTCCTCAGAACAATAAACAAATTGTTCCTTTTTGCCCCGTACTGGAAATATGGAAAAAAAATATAATTGTAGCAAACGTGCATTGCCACCAAACCCTAAAGGATATGAAAGTATATAAAGCAAAAAATGAAAGTGACTACTCATTCTCTAAAGAAACCACTGTTAATGGTTTAGCATATAGCATTCCTAGTTTTCTTCCTTCTCTCTTCCTCTGTATACACATGCACACGCACACACACACAATTTAAGATAAACCATCGTATGTGTCATCAGTTTAGATATATTGGTTTATATGCCCTTTTAAGTGGCTACACTCTCCCACTGCTTTTAGTTGGCTCTACATTTCACAGTAACAGACAATAATGCCACGAGATGAGCTGGTATAAAAGAACAGACACTTACTATTTCTATACTACTCTAAAATGAGCTTCAGTTTTATATTCCCTCCCACAGTGTATGGAGTATGCCTGTTTCCCTCATTCTGACAAAAGTGGGTGTTATCAGTGTTTTATATCTTTTATATTAAACAACAGTGCCTTCTTATTTGAACTTCTATTAAAAGGAAAGGTTGAGCAATTATTTGTTCATATATTTATTGACCAAAGTATTGCTTCTCCCAGTTCCCCGCCCATCCCTATGGGGTTGTCCTTCTCTCTGCATTATGTAAATTGATCTTTCCTCTCTCATATTTATTTTAAAATTTACTCATTTTTTCTTCATGTTTTGTTTATATTGTCTCTGTGCAATTACAAATGTTTTCATGGAGTTCAATCTGTCAATCTTTGTTTTGTGATTTTTTTTTTTTTTTTTTTTTTTTTTTTGGAGAGGGAGCAAGGGGGTGAGCAAGGGAGGGGCAGAGAGAGAGAGGGAGAGAGAGAATCTCAAGCAGGCTTCACGCTCAGCGTGGAGCCCAAAGCAGGGATTGATCCCACAGACCATGAGATCATGACTTGAGCCAAAATTGAGTCAGGCACTTAACCGACTGAACCACCCAGGTACCCCTCTGTCAATCTTCATTTATAGCTTCCGATGTAACCCCAGGAAGGAGGACATGGGCAGGAGCTATGGAAGATGTAGGAGGAGGGAGCAAAGGATTGAATCCGAGCAGCACAGCAGTATTAATGGTGAATGGAATGGGGCGGGGTGGGGTTCTGGCAGGGATCAGGCCGGCTTCCTCTGGACAGTGAGTTTTGACAAGCGAAATATGTCAAAGACAAATACCACATGATTTCACTTATTTGTGGAATTTAAGAAACAAAACAAAAGAGCAAGGGGAAAGAGAGAGAGAGAGAGAGAGAGAGAAAGAAACCAAAACACAGACTTAACTATGAGAAACAAACTGATGGTTACCAGAAGGGAGGGAGTGGGGGGTGGGTTACTTACGAGGTGGGGATTAAGGAGGGCACTTGTGAGGAGCACAGGGTGATGCATGGAAGTGTTGAATCACTATATTGCACACCTGCAACCAATATTACACTGTTAACTAAGTGGAATTTAAATTAAAACTTTCAAAAAAGAGAGAAAGTGAGTTTTGAGATAGGCTTAGAAAGAGGGTCTGGACATTGACAAGGTGCAGAAGGAAAGTCAGAAACGTACACTGTAGCCAGTCCTCAGTGAAGTTTCGAGGGCAGAAATGGTCATCCTGGGTACTCATGGGGAACAAGAGTGACTGATGGGCCTTTAGGGGCATCATAGCAACTAAGAATCGCCACATGGGTGGAGATGTGAGGACACCCATTTTTGGTTAATAAGGGAGGATTTAAATACCAGTCCTGGGTCACCTTGATTTACAGGGGACTGGGAAGGCAAGATCTAGCTCTGTTTTAAACCCAAGGGGAGACCTGAATCCCTAAAGGTGGGGAAAACTATACTTATTAACCCAAGATTTGGTCAGAAACCATATGCTTTAGTGATTTGTCTGAGGTCAAAATTCAGAAGACTATTCTGCTAAAGGAGGAAATAAAAATGAAATATGTAACGGAGGCACTGCCACTGTCCAGACAGAAACCTGGGTCGAGGCCTGTGCCGTGCCTCAGAAGCACCCCCTGCCTGGACTGGGGGAGAGCCTGCACCGCAGGAGGCCAGGGGGAGCAGCGCCCTCTGGTGGTGGTTGGCGGGAGGCTCAAGACCTGGTAGACTCCTGGGAGGGTGCTGTCTTCCCCTTCCTCAGTCTTTTCTTGGGATAAGGATTGTCTCAGGAAAGTTGGGTGAATGGGTAGGGAGAGAGGAATGAATCTATAACCTAGCTCAGTGCGGAAATAGGTATGGACCCCAAAGCAGGAGAACACCAGGGAAAGTCAAATGGAAACATGCAGAATATGGTGGAAGAAACACTCTAAGTATGGCCAGATAGATTTTCCTTGCTTGTCCCCACACGCATGCATTCCTAAGGCCTGGCACCTCCCCAGCTTGCTTTGTGGGACCCGGTTCAGGCCTTAACTTGGTTTAAGAGAAAGGGGCTCTTTGTTCACATGCCTCTAAGCAGAGGAAGGGATGGGCTTTTTCAGCCTATGTCAGCCTGGGAACACATAGGAGGCCTGCGAAGAAAGGCCCATCTACAAGGGAAGAGAGGAGACAGCAGGTTCACAGAGACATATTTGCTCCTTGGTGGGAAGAGTACACCAGCAAGGCACCCAAAGAGCTTAAATGGAAAGACCCAGCCCAAAACGAACTAGGGAGGAACCAACAGAAAGAGATGCCCAGATGCACACCTCGTCCAAGAACCCCTTCTGCATGAGAAGTCACTCTCCAACCTGAACTAAAAGTCTCTTGTACATCCTTCTGGACTTTGTGTGTGAGACTGGACTCTTTAGTAAAGTAGTTGCATAATGGACTCTAACCCTCCCCCCCTTCCTTTGGAATGCAAGGTCTAGACTGCTTCTGGCTCCCACCATGTCATCAGGACGTGTGCTTCCGACAAAATAGGATCTCACTAAGTGATCGTTAAGTAAGCAAGTGCATGAATAAATGAATAGGTGGTCCATCTGTGTTCTTCCAGCCAGCCCCTGTACCCAGTAGGTCCATCGCTGGTAGTTCATTGTTGATAAATGGATGAATGAATGAGTGACCTCTTGGGAGCCCAGATTTGGTGGTTACTAGACTGGTGGTAGGCTGCAAGATGTTGCATAAAGGCTTGCCGGGGCTGAACCACCTGTGAGAAATTTGCTCAGATACAGGATGTGGGCTGAGAGTTCTTATGTTCCTACTTTCAAGGGTGGGTTTTGGGCACCAAAAGTGCCTCTGCTTTGCTAGTGGGGCCAGTGCGGGGGCTGCCAGAGCTGCAGAACTGAGAGCTGGGGGAGGAAGGAGGAAAGGGAGGATGTAAGCACCAGCCAGAGATGAGAAGGAAGCCACGGTCAGGGGCTCATGCTGTAGAAAATGGGGCCAGGACCCTGGAGAGAGCCTGAGATAGTCATTCATCACCTACCCATGGACCTGCCCCAACTCTTTGCAGACAGAGGCTAGAAAAGGTCTTTAAAGAGTGGGAATAATAGGGTTACCTTTCCTATGGGATCGTTTGTGGAGATTAAATGTGACTGTGTGTGTGTGAAGCATAGTGTCTGGCTCAGAATGTACACTCGATAAATTTCCAATATTATTTCCCAATACATTCTGGATGCTCACTTCAATTTTCTATCACACCGATAAAGAAGGGAGGTGGAAAGTTGTGAGGAGCCCAAACCTGTCATATCGGGGTGACCATCCTATGGAATGAGCAGCCACTGCCTAACTTTGAGGCCCTGGCTGCAGGGAACCTGGGCTGGATGGCCCCAGTGGTGGTTCCCTGAGTCACAGGTTGGCTTCAGAACAGAGGTGGAGCCAGAACGTGGGTGCAGATCATTCACCAGGAATCGTCACCTGCAAAAGGCTGGGGAGGAGGCAGGACCGGGCAGGGGGGAAGCAGAGTCCTGAGGCAATCCTGACAAAGCTTTGGCCAGCCTGGCCGAGAGCTCCAGAACAAGTGCTGTCTGCCAGAGCTGGCCTGCCTCATTCAGACTAAAATGCCTGGGCCTTTATACTCCCACCTCATTCAGTCACCTCGTAAGGGCATGACCTTGGGAAAAAGCACTATCTGCATGGGAACAGACCCTGGGAACCCCAGCAGCAGGAGCCTGTCTGCCGAGGCCCCCCTGCAAGTCCCTGGAATGAGTACTTGTGGAGCAAAGAGGCCTTTTGTGACCCTCGGCCCCTTGTCGCCTGACACACTCAGAAGCAGATGTTTTCTACCTCAGTTATTCTTAGATGAATCCCATTTGCCTAAGTGTTGCTGTTCACAACACAGTTTCGCCAGACGTGGTCTCATCCTGTTGCAGGCTGGCGAGAGGGGCCTTTGGGGGAAATCTGAAGCAGAAATCAAAGTGGGTGGTGGGGAGAACCAGAAAGCTCATCCCTCTGGCTTGTGATGGAGTGGGTCTCAGTCCTTCTAAATGGTCTGAACCACTGGGGCGTGAAAGACATTTCCCAGCTAGTCTGGGGGAGGGTATTGGAGAGGATGCTGGCTGAAGAAGTCTGTATTCTAAGGAACTGAGGGGGAGGGAGTGTTCAGAGGCGCTAAGCTGGGGAAAGGTGATACAGCTTGAGCGTGAAGATCAGCCTAAGAGCCCCAAACTCCTGGGCATTATCTTAGCTCCAGCCACAGCTTTGTTTTAGGTAAGTTATTTCCCCACTCTGAGGTTCAATTCCTCGGCCACGTGTCAATGGACTCACACTCAACTTGGTGTCCTAGGAACTGACACGGAGGCCGAAATGCACTACACATTGAAGAAGTGTTTACGACCACTTCCAGGTACGACTGAGTAACCCTCATGCCATAAACTAGAAATCTAGCTTAAATATATGGAACCACGTTTTCAGGCGGTGGGCAACACAGAGTGCGGGACGGTGAACCCTGAGGGAAGGAAAACAAGTGAGGGGAGGCCCCCTGCTACCCCAGACTTCTGCCTTGGGGCAACTCCAGACCACAACACGAAGCAGGGGAACCTGTAAAGAGGGTGGATCATCTCACTGAGCTGAGAAGGCGAAGACAGGAGTTGGAAGAGGCTGTTTGAAATTGTGCTGGAGAATACCAGAGCTAAGGGAGCGATGCAGGAACAGAGCTTCGGAAACCTGTATGGGGTTCCCTTGGATCTTCTGCTGAATGCAAAGCTGTCCCTACACAGCGTGAAACTCCAGAAGAATAGACAAAGAGCAGTTACAAAAACAGACAGATGGACAAACAAGACCACCGCCAGAGAGCTGGATACTGAACAAACACCAGAGCTCGCAAAGGGCTGGGAGGTACTTGATATAAGACTGGCCAGGGTGGAAAGTGTTTGTTGAGCAGCTAGGAAATTAAATTGGGATCTCAGAAGGCTCAATGCTCAGTAAAGGGCACATTGGGCCTCAAAGACATCTCTAGACCTTCCCGGACAAAGCTTAAACACAAACTGCAAAATGCTCAAGTCGATGTGTAAGTAAATGCGCTGCCCACAAAATCTAGACATTCGACAACATAACAGTTACAATGTTCCGTGTCCAGTGATAATTATTAGATATGCCCCAAAACAAGCAGAAAATGTGACACAGGAGGGGCGGGGGAGGGGGTGTTGGGGGGGGGGGAATCTGTCAATGGAAACAGTCCAGAAAATGACAGAGATTAACAAACAAGGGCCTTGGGGCAGCTATTGTAACTGTGCTCAAGGATGTAAAGGGAAACATGAATACAATGAAGAGAGAAACCAAGAACAAAAGGAAACTCAAGAGCCACAAAGTGACATGTTCAAAATGAAAAAGGCACTGAGTGGGCATAAAAGTAGATTCGATTTTGAGGAGGAAAATACCAGTAAACTTCAAAGCAGAGTGATGGAAACCATACAAAATAACAACAAAGCAGGAGCTGAGTCACGCAGGTGCCCTGTAGGTCACTTTAAGGATTTTGGCTTCTACTCTGGGTACCTTAGACACCACTGGAGAGTTTTGATGGCAGAGGGATACCATCTGGTGTACCTGTCAGTGGAAGCTCTCTGGTCGCTGTATTGAGAATAAGCCACAGAGGGGAAAGGCTAGACACAGGTGGTCTGTTCAGTGAATGCTGCTATATTCTGAGTGAGAGATGATGGTGCTTAATCCAGGTTAATATCAGGACAATGAGAAATGGTTGAAATCTGAGATATCTATATCTATATATAGATATATATAGGTAT
Source organism: Acinonyx jubatus (assembly GCF_027475565.1). NCBI lineage: Eukaryota > Metazoa > Chordata > Mammalia > Carnivora > Felidae > Acinonyx > Acinonyx jubatus. The sequence goes on along the minus strand of NC_069381.1, from coordinate 93,437,563 downwards.
ATAGATACATAGATATATAGATATATTTTTTTAATGTAAGCTTTAAGCCCCATATGGAGCTTGAGCTCATGACCCCAAGATTAAGTGTCGCCTGCTTTCCCAACTGAGCCAGTCAGGTACCCCTGAGATATATTTTGATCGTAGAGCAGACAGGGTTTTTTCATGCACTAGATTTATAATGAAGAGTGATATCAAGTTGTATACACTGAGCCATTACCCATTTCTTGAGAGCAAGAACTATGTATCAGTTAGGATTGCATTTAGGTATGTGTAACCAAAGGCCCAACGACCTAAACAAATGGAGGCTTATTTGTTTCACATGACTGGTGGGACCAAGGTCGGTCAGCTACTTGAGGTTACCATCAGTATCCCAGGCTCTTGCTATCTTTCTGTTAAGCCATACTTTAACAGATTTTATCTTTGCCCTCTTCTTGTGCCTCATGGTCCCAAGGTGGCTGCTGTACTGCCAGGCATATTATCAGTATTCCAGGAAAGAAAAAATAACAAAGGTACAAAAAGGACCCTGCCAGCTGAGTTTGTCCTTTTTTAACCCAAGAAAGCAAAAGCTTTCCTGGAAGCCACATCCAGCAAACTTCCCCTAATATTTCATTGGGTCATGTTGCCAACCTTAGGAGAATGAGATTACTATGTGTGGTCTAGGCAAATTGCAGTTCATTCTTTATGGCCAGAGTAGGAGGCCTTCTTTCCCTACAGTCAAAAGATTTCTGCTATTAGCTGAACAAACGAGGTTCTATTAGCAGAGTGGATGGGGCATACTTCAGGAAGAATGTTAGAAGAGTGATGGCCGATTTCTACCATCGATTGATTGGTTTTTGTAATTTTGTTTAAAAAAACAACCCTCCCCCAACCCCGTGTTTGGCAGGTATATGTAATAAACATTCCCTGCTACCATGCTGGCATGATGGCATAGTGGTTTTGAAAGACTTCATAAATAAGCTCCTGAAAGAAAGACTGGAGAGACGTGGAGGGGGAAAGGGTGGGCATGATCAGTCTTAGATTGTTTAAAAAATGGCCTGTGAGGGGAGCAGTGCACTGGAGATTCATGAAGTCTGCGAAGCAGGTAGGCCAGTCCGGCTGTGGGTTTGGCCATCTCATTCATTGTAGGTTGTGTTGAGATAAAAGGAAAGTGCAGAGGGAAGAACCGGTGGAGCCATGAAGGGAAAGAAATGCATGTTATATTAAAGCTGGGGGCAGAATTCCTTTTAGAGGACTTTTGTTGTTATTGTCAGCAAAAGCACTCGCCTGGCACTCAATTCTGAAAAGCTGGGTCCCAGGATCTGGTTCAGAGAGCAAACCATGACACAAAGAAAGCAAAATTCCTTTTTGAGTTTGGGCTGGTTGCACAAGAGGAGGGGTAAAGGGATCCCGGGGATCTGAAAGGAAAGGGGAAATTTAAGATGGATGGGAGAGAAAGTTCCATAACCGTCAGCCAATGGACATTATACCCTGTCCTTGTTTTACAGGGAAGGCGTCCTATAGCTTTCAAATGAAAGAGCCAGGGTTTAAACACAGAAATTCAAAAGCCTGAAAACAACAACAACAACAACAAAAAAAAAAAAACCCAGAACCAAACAAAAGCCTGGTGCTCCCTCTCTCCACCTGCAGCCCCACCCCAGGCAGCATGGAGGCAGTTAGTTGGTCATTCACAAACCCTCTGATCTCCATCTATGGAAAGACTTTGCGGTGAAGGCCACCTCAGTCGTGAACTCAGATGCTGGGTGCTCTGGCAGGAAGCTCTACTAACTATGACCTTGGGGAACAGGCAGTTTCCTCTGGTTAGTGCTGTGGGTGATGGTTCCACCTCCTTCCCCAAGCAAGCTGGTAAACAGCCTTAGCCCCACCTTCCACCCCCAGGTCTCCAGCAGCCCGGCTTCTGTTACTCGGGCAACTGATAAGCAGGGGGCTGGTGTCTGGGCCCCTATAGAATAAGTACCAATCTGAATATGGTTTCCTTTGGGTTTTGTTCTTCCTTGAATATTACCAAAAGAAAAAATAATGAGGAAGGCAAAAGCAAAACAAAGTGGTTTTTAATTTTACGGCCCCATTCGCCCTGGGAACCTGATGCTCATGATTTCCCACATATTCACACCTTGGTTGCTGCTCAGACCTCCCACCTCTCATGTGGTCCATCGGGTGCTGAGTATTATACCTTCGGCTTCCTCTCAGCAGCAAGCACACTAGGGAGTTCTGTTGCGTGCACCACTGTATATGTGATGTAATATTAGTTCACACACTCCACTTATTCAGAGCATTTTCACAACTGGTCTCCCCTGGTCTTCGCAAGAAGCCTCCAGGTTACGTTGGGTGTGGAAAGTCCTCTGAGAGCTGAGATGGCGCCTCTTTCGATCGGAGTTCAGGTTTGCATGGCTTAACCTGCAGCACCCAGCAGCATGTCTGGGACTCAGGAGACGCTCAGCAAAGGACAGCTGCAGAAGAGCGGTTAGAGTGACAGGTAAAGCAAGCTGAGAAGAGAAGAAGTAATGAAGTAGGCTGTGGCCCTTCTCAGCTCTTCATCAGGTCTGGAGAGGGCACCCGCTGAGGCTGAGGCTAACCCTTACCCTTGAGACGGTATCTGATTTCAAGGGTGCAGGCTCCCTCAGGGCACCCACTTTGAATGGCTCTGTTCGGTAGAGTCCGGTTTTAGAACAGGTGTCAATTTGTTACATATAGTTAAACAGACCCATGAGTACCTGTATGAGTGTTTGTGTGCATCCATACACACATCTATGTACATCATCTCTTTAAGTATGATCAAGACTTAAGATGGAATGATTTTCTCTGCAGGAGCCAAAGGGAAGAGAAGAGAGCCATCTCTGAGACCCAGATGGGAGCCCGTGGTTGTGAGGGTAATGCTAGTCCTGCCCCCCAGGCTCTCTACCCAACCACCTTTCTCTCTTCCTTCCAGGTCCCTGCCCACTGTGACCTTCCCCCACTCTTCCTCCCTTTCTTCACATGCTTGTCTTTCAAAGCCTTTCATCATTTCCTCACGATGGCCACGACTACAGTTGTTCAACTCCTTCCTGGTCTGGGCAGGGACAGAGGGGGTTGAAACACGGGGTCATGGAAGCCACACCTTGCTGGGCTTTGTTATTTGGGTGAATGTGGTCAGGACAGCTGGATGTTGGTGTCATTAATCAGTCAGTGAACAAATATTTATCATTTCCATGTTCTAGGGCTATGCTAAGTACTCACTGTTCTTTGTTGTCTCTGCTCATTAAGTGAATAAAGGGGAAACAATAGAAGATGGTTCTTCATCAGATCCCTTCATCGGGCTGAAGACAGGGGTTTGGACAGAGCCATCTAGGGCTCTGATCCTGACAGCCACTAACTAGTTGCGACAAGACTTCACCACCACCCCTACACCCCACCCCTGCCCCTGCCAGGGAGGCCAGGGACTGGAAGGCTCTCGTTCTCAAGGTGGGGATTTTCCACTGTGCCAGCAAAGGTGCCAGAGCCTGACAGGGACAGCCTGGGGCATAGGAATGCCTCGGATACAGTCTTTTCCAACTTGACCTTCTATAATTCTAAGTTATTTCTGTCAATAAGTGGCCAGAATATGGTGGTTAATAAGACAAATGGAATTCAAGCAGGCAATAAAAATATTTCACTGCAATTCAGGCAAGGAGAAGAGAGTTTTGATTCAAATTAGTCAATTAAAATTCATGTGGGAGAGGCTTGGCTGGCTCAGTTGGTGGAGCATCTGATTCTTGATCTTAGGGTTGTGAGTTCAAGCCCCACGCTGGGTGTAGAGATTACTTACAAATAAAAAAATCTTAAAAAAAATAAAATTCATGTGGACGGTACCTTGGTAAATGATAGAGGTTACCATTCGAAAAATCAAAACAGTGATAGAAGATGCACAATATTCTGAGAAAGGTATAGGACTAAGACTTTATTACCGTAAGAAGGATTCAACTTATTAATGAAGGGTTCATCTAGAATGTTCTTGGAATTATTGTGCAAGCCTTGTTTCCCCATCCAGAGTCTCAGACCAAGCCCTGATTCTGAAATGTCAGTTACTGCAGTCATGGGACTGAGATGGTTTATAAGTTTCCCTTGGTCGGATGAGAAACACATGTAGTTCAAATTGTACAAAGAAATTGTACAAAGACACAGGGTGACAATAAAGGCATGAATACAGGATCAATACCTTGATAAACTGTGTTCATTCAGGTAGAGTAATTTGTCTTTGTGATGCTGCTTTGGTTGTACTGTGTCACCTTACCACATTTAGCAGGCTGGAATGTTTGATTTACAGGACTTGTCTACCTGTTTGAAATATTTTGCTTATTAGATTTGTAAGTCTTCCCTGCCAGAAGTTGGAAGCATTGGAGAAAATCAGGTATTTAACATTTCTAATTGTAGGTAGAGATGTCTAATGATCTTTGATGATTTACAAAGCCCTCCCTGATCTTTGAGTCCCCTTCTTTCCTCCTACAATGGTGAATGGTGGGTTCATTTCCCTAGCGTGACAGAACTATATGTCTGCCTTATCTCTGGAGGTATCACTTACATCTCCATACTTCCAAGACCTGTGACACTTATTATGATGAGGCTTTGTCCCATATAGGAAACAACAAATGACAAAAACCCTCATACATAGTTGGAATTCCTCAGCAAGGAAGGTAGGGAATTTGGGGAACAATGAGAAGATTGGCCTACTCTAATCACACAGGCTATCTGTCTGAGAGCACTATGGAAGTAGGAACCTGGAGTAGTGTAATCAAGGGGTTAGGACTGTAGTTCAGTTCAACAAATATGTGTTGACCACATGTTAATGTTGTAGTCATACTGCTGGGAATTTATTCATATTTGATTTTTTAAATTTTTTTTAACATTTATTTACTATTATTGGGAGACAGAGAGACAGAGCGTGAGCATGGGAGGGCCAGAGAGAGGAGGAGATACAGAATCTGAAGCAGGCTCCAGACTCTGAGCTGTCAGCACAGAGCCCAACGCAGGGCTTGAACTCACAAACTGTGAGATCATGACCTGAACCAGAGTGGGATGCTCAACCGATTGAGCCACCCAGGCGCCCCTAGAAAGGTTTTGTAAAAAGTAAGTAGACATTGTTAAGTGAAAGAAGTCAATCTTAAAAGTCTACCTACTGCATGATTTCCATTCTATGGAATTCTGGAAAAGGCAAAACTATGAACACAATAAAAGGATCAGGGGTTTCCAGGGGTTTCACGGGAGAGAAGGAGGGATGAGTAAGTCGGTGGAGCATAGGCTTGGGAGCGGGGTTTAGGGCAGTGAAACCATTGCATATGATACTGTAATGATGAATACGTGTTACTGTACATTTGCCCAAGCCCACAGGAAGTATGGGACAAAGAGTGAACACTGATGTAAACTATAGACCTCACTTAATAATAGTGTATCAATATTGCCTTATCAATTCTAACAAATGTACTACACAAATACAAGATGTTAATAATAGGGAAAACTGTGAGGGTGAAAGTGAGGGAATATTCTCTGCACTGTACTTTCCTTTCGATTTTCGTGTACCTGACATTGCTCTAAAACTTAGTGTATTACATTTTTTAAGCAAATAGAATTTTCCAAATTCATTTTATCTCCCAGTCCTAGTTCCTGGAGATTATGAGACTTTATTTTACCAGCCAAAATGCAAGTTTCTCCTTCATGTTTCTAGACTGCTATGTGTTTCTATTCATCCCAGTACCTCTGCATTATATTTTCCCCAGAGGAATGTAAACTCTGTGAGGGCAGGGACCATGCCTAAGTCAGCTTTGGGAGATCCTGTCAGTTTTCTGCTCAGACCTCCCAATGGCTCCCCATTCCAACTGCTTTACATATATTAACTCATTTAATCCTTAGAACAGCAATCCTTAGGAAGTAGGTACCCTTCTTACTCCCACCAGATAATAAGAAAACAGAATCAGAGAGGTTAAGAAGCTTGGGCAACTGAACAAAGCTGGTAACTGGCAGATCTGGGATACCAACCCAAGGTAGTAGGACTTCAGAGTTTGCAGAAAAAGTACCAGAAAACTCCCAATTTTTTTATGCTGTAGGTCACACACATTTTTGGGTTTGTGTAATGATTTTAGGGTGCCTCAATTATGTCTTTTTAAAAATGTTTACTTTTTTTTTTGAGAGAGAGAGAGAGAGAGAGAGAGAGCACAAGGAGGGGAGGGGTAGAGAGAGAGGGGGACAGAGGATCTGAAGTGGGCTTTGCCCTGACAGAAGAGAGCCCGATGTGGGGCTCGAACTCACACACTATGATATCATGATCTGAGCTGAAGTCGGACGCTTAACTGAGTCACCCAGGCGCCCCTCAGTTATGTCTTTTTAAAAATGCAGCAATAGAATGGAAGAAAAAAGGAGAACTATCTTGCAAAGAGTAGGAGTGGTATTGTCCTGTGAAACTTCTGTAGTTTTTGTATATTACATGCGTGTATATTTGTGTTGGAAGCCATGTAAAATGTATTTAGAAAGCTCACTGCCTTAATCTGTCAAGAGAGCCATTACCTCATGTAGCAAGAGGTGCTCCCGGCTCCTGCCAGCCACACCGGGCTCCTGCCTCCTTACTCTGAGAGCACGTTGGCTTTGTTCTGTGCATGTGCTGGCTTTGCCTCCGCAGCTCTTGCCCTCCTCAAACCCAGTGATGGCCAGAGGCAGAAAAACACCATCCCTTCTAGGGAAACCCATACCAGACATCCCCAGCAGATCACTCCTCAACTAGAACAGATAATGTCCTTACCAGCCAGAGCTGGGTCACATGCCCACTATAAACGAGGCTCAAGAAAGGAGACTGGGGCTACGATGCTCAGATTCCACCCATGTGATACAACTCTGGCCAAAGGCTGCCAGCAAAGTAAAAGGCAGAATGGGTGTTAAGCAACCTCAGTAGAACCCAGGGGAACAAAACGTTTCAAGTGATTTTCTGTCTCCGTAGACATGGAAGTTTAGGGCAGACTACCCTTCGACTCATTCATTCATTTATTCACTCAAGTATTTACTGATTACCTAGTGTGTGCCTACACTGTTACCAGGCCCTGGGGACACAGAGTTAGCCAAAAGAGACACAACTGATGCCTCTTGGGGAAAACTCTAGAAAAGGAAAGTGTAGTTGAGTAGTCTCAAGGTTATCCAAATATAGAGCACAAACTCCTGTCTAAAAGGGAGAGATTTGAGACCTTCGGCTCCAGAAGCTCTTTGTTGTAATATAAAAGGTCATCTTTGTTTCCATTATTCAGATGTTCTTTACTAATCCTGGTCATTATTGCTTTTTCCTGGCGGATCTATGGGTTACTGTCCTAATCATTTGTCACAGGAGATCAGAAGCCAAGACTCCAAGATGGTTTGAAGGCTAGATAGTTGAGCTTCTGTTCACCTCAAGCCTTGAAGAGGAATTGTATGGGACTACTGATAATGTTATTCTGTACTGTAGAGCCCATACTTTGGAGATGATTTTGATTTTGTTGTTGTTCTGGTGTCTTGGCACCAAAGGACAAGATCACATCCTGTGTGGGGGTCAGCATTCTCCCCTGTGTGTAATAGACATTGTCATCGTCAATCATTCTAGATATGTGAGTATGGAGGCAGGGATGGACCCCAGGGTATTTCTATCGCAGCTAGGTCAACTGGCCCCTGCAACAGGGAAGGCAGGCAAGGAAGTGTCCAGGAGAGGACCCGTCTGCAGACCCAAGAGCAGTGATACTTCGCTTTTAAATTCCCTCTTTGGTAATATCCTTCTCGTGTCACTGAGCCTTCAGCATAGTCTTAACAAACCTTATTTCCTGATCTTAGCAATCACCTTATGGAACCAGAGATAGGGTCAATATCAGGTTGGACAGAACGGCACAGGGGAGAGCAGGAGCAGTCTGTCTTGAGGCAAATGGGCATAACTGGGGAAGGAGAAAGTAGTAGTTGGATCCCAATGACAAACTCTAATGACAAGCAACTACCCAGAATTGGTCTGCAGACCTTGTAAACACTCTTTAAGCATTTCTCAGAAATACCTGGAAACAGGATCCTGGGAAAAGACAGTATTTGTGCCATGAAAAGAGACGGAGTTGAGGCCACAGTGATTTGGGCATTATAGGGATGTGTGAAGTTTGGACATTCGGATTACCAATCTATTCTTTCCAGCGCTCACAACCACCTGCAAGATGATTGTATCATCTTAGAGGAGAGCAAGGCTCAGGGGAATGCCACCCTTAGGCTACAGGGCAAGTAAGCAGGTGGGGTTGGGTCCAACGTCAGTCTATTCCGCCATGCTACCTCCCTGGATAAAACTCACTTGGGAGCTTCCTTCCGAGACCTCCGAGAAAGAAAAGCTCATGTCATTTTCTTCCACTCCAGGGCCAGACTTTGGGAGAATAACCTGAGGAATAGGTGGGGAATGGCAACTACAGGAAGAAAAGAAGAAAAAGAAAACAAACAAACACCTTTCACTTAGAAACTGAGGTCTCTTGTTGTATCATGTAACTTCCCACTTCCTCATACAAATCAGCATCTCTTTTTTTCTCCTTCAAATAAAGTTCTCTTTTCCCTTTTGAAGCCAGTCTCATACCTAAGCCTTCTCCCTTCCTCTCAGACCTTGATCCACCTGTCACTCTCTCTCTCTCTCTCTCTCTCTTTCTCTCTCTCTCGTACATTATATCTTGTCCCTGCTTCCCATCCCTATGCATATAAATATCTTCTCATCATTCCCAGTTTCACCCACTGCTTCAAACCCATGTGTCCCTCTAACTATGCCACAATTAACTTTCCTACAGTTATCTGTACCTTCTCATTCTCAACTGGCTTATACCTCCATTTATGTCACCCTACCGTCCTGATGAGTATTTTTTAAAGTCTCTTAAAATTAAACTCCGGGCACATGGGTGGCTCAGTCATTGAGCATCTGACTCAATGATCTCAGAGTTCGTGAGTTCGAGCCCCATGTCGGGTGAGCTTGAGCCCCGAATCAGGTGAACACGAGCCCCCTTTCAGGTAAAAACATGAGTCCCACTTCGGGTGAGCCCCAAATTCTATCTATCTCTTTCTGCCCTTCACTCCCTTGTGCCCTCTCTCTCTCTCTCTCTAAGAAAAATGAAACATATAGAAACATATAGAAAAATGCATAGAACTGGACAATACAAAGAATGATCACACGGTGAACACATTTATGTATCTGCCACTATGTTAAGAATGAGGACATTCCAGCACCCAGAAGCCCTATGGTATCCTTCCAGTCATTATTTCCTCCTTCCTCCATAAATCTGCCATCATCCTGGCTTTCCATACTATATATATTAGTTTTGCTTGTTTTTAACTTTATATATTGATGGAACCTTACATTTTGTGCTCTTTCATGTCTGGTTCTTTGGCCCAACGTCACATTTGTGTGACTAGCCATGTTGTGTGCCACAGTGGTTTATTGATGTTTTTCACTGCTGCATAGTACTCCATTGTAAGAATATGCCACAGTCCATCCATTTCACTTTTTATGGACACTTGAGATTATTTCCAGTGTGAGGCTATTTCAGGTAGGCTTTCCATGAATATTTGTGTATGCCTTTTTAGTTGTACACATGCACATATTTCTTTGCCTGTTTTTAAAGGGAGGAAATGATTTGGTCTGGACCGCCATAAAATAGGTTGAGAAAATTAAGGCACGGCAATATTCAACCGACTGGACACGTTGATCATGAACAACTGTTGTACTTACACAGAGATGCATAAGACACCAGCCAAGAGGAGATACTTGGGGAGGAGGTGTCCTTGCGTGTGGGAACACACAGAGAATAGGGAACAGAAACAGACTGTGTAATTAAGTACAAAATTGCATATGCCCAGAGTAGAGGCCAACTTTTAGAACCTCCTGGCAAAGACTAGACAGTTTAATACCAGGGCTGGATTCTCCACTCCTGCTCACCCACCCTGTCTGTGACAGGAGAGGTACCTGGAGGCCATGCGTGGGTGACAGAAAGGAGGTGTAGGTCTGAGGGTCCTTTCTATAGAGCCCAGACATATTTCTGCCAGTGTCTTCTGCCTTGTGCCTCTCACACGTGAAACTGAGGCTAAAACCTCTGTGAATGCAGAAACTTCAGATAGACTCTGCACACGCCCCACCCTTCCCACCCTACAGGTGCAGGTCTGGGAGGAAGAGGAGAGCCAGGCAGGTGGCCCAGAAGCAAGTGGGGCTTATCAGATGCAAATTTTCATGTCTGACAACTAAAGCTTGAAGTCTCTGCATGTTCATTGGGAATTCAATGAGTACGAGAAGGGCGGAGGAGGAGCTGAAAGGCTCTATGGGGATTTCGGATTAGACCAGGAGTGTGGATAGCTGCAGCTGACATCACCATCACCACCCTCATCATCACCATCACCATCACCATCCCTTACATTTGTATCACATGATAGTCTACAAAGAGCTTTCTGTTCCTTAGAGTTCACATGTCTGTGGGCTGGCGGGGCAGGGTTTACTCCCACTTTGCTGAGCTGCCCAAGCACACTCTGGACACAAGTCAGGGTCAGATCCCTAAGGGTTCCTCCAGTCCCTCCTCGGGAGCCCGAAGGGCTGTCGTTGGCTCGTTGGTTCTTAGGGAAGTGAAATAGGGAAAAGAGCGAGGGACACGAGGGACACGTGCCCTATGGGTGCAAGGACACAGAAAGCATAGGAAGGACACAGAAGGAAATGGCCAGAGGCTACAGCAGTTGCGGGGTGGGGAGAGATGGAAGGGTGGAAGGTGTGCCGACTCTGAGATAAGTGGAGCCACCTGGAAAGGGCCGCGGTGCCCACAGGGCACTCCCAGCCGGTGCCGACAAGGTAGGGCGTGACCGCGTCGCACCCGCGCGTTTGGGGACTGCGGGCTCAGGCAAGTCGAGCTTCCCGGGGCGCCCCACGGAGGGTGGGAGCGCGGTGGCACCGCCCCCTCCCGGACGCGCGTCGAGCGCCCTCTGTCACCCCACGCCGCTCCGCCGGGGGCGGGGTGGGGGGGGGGGTGCCCAGGGCAGAGGCGGCCCGCCCAGGTGCGCCGGGGTTTGGCCCGCCGTCCGGAAGGTGCGCCGCCCGGTCCCGGGCCTGTGCCCTCGACCTCCCCCCCCACCCCCCCGCGTGAAAGCGAAAGTGCCGGGTCCGCGAAGGGCGAGCTCCGGGGGCGGGGCCGGCGCGGACCCGGGACGGGCGCCGGGCACTCGCCGGGCCATGGATGGGCTCGGCCACCGCCTCCGAGCCAGCCTGAGACTGAAGCGCCGCCGCGGGGGTTAGTGCGGGGCCGGGGCGCGGGGGCGGGGAAGCCGGGGGCCGGGCCTCGAGGCTGGCGGGGCGGGGGCCGGGGGAGAGGGTGGGGGGGGCAGGCTCGAGGTGGGGGGCGACTGAGGGCCACTAGGAGCGCAGGCCCGGCGCCAGGTGAGCCGGAGAGGGGGCGCAGGTGGAGGGGACGTGGCGAGGTGGCGCCGGGGTCGGAGATCGGAGGGGCGCCCAGGCCCGCGGGGGCGAGGGGGAGGCGGCGGGCCGAAGGAAGCCGTTGTGGGGCCCCGGGGCCACGTGTCCTCCCAGCCAGGAAGCTTGTGGTGCAACCGCAGTGTGCTTGAGGCGCCCTCCTGGAACCCCAGCCCCGCCCCGCCCCGCCCGCTGCGCTCCTCGGAAACTCCGCTCCCCCGACGTGACCGCCCCCACCTGCGGGCGGCGGGGCCCGGGAGAGTGTGGCCCCCGGCAGACCTGAGAGAGCGCCTGCTCTGCGGGGCCTTAGAGCCTGCGAACCAGACAGGGCACGCCTGCCCTGGCCGCTGACACCCCCACCCCCAGGTGAGGGGGAAAGAATTCCTCCCGTCCAGGGTTGTGGGGACTCCAGTAGAAGTCACTTCCTTTCTTCCTAGCAGGGGCGCTGGGCTTTGCAAGAACACAATTGGGAATTCATTCATGTTTTCATTCATTCAACAAACATTTATTTCGGCTTGCCGGTAGCCAGTCCTGAAGTGTCCTTTAGATACTTTGCCCAGAGGTCGCACCTTCTGAGCAGAAAGGAGTCGGTTGGAAGGTCAATCGGGTCACTCCCAGACAGCCTTCTAACATTGGCAGTTGAAAAGTCCCCTTCCTACGCCAGGCCCCCGAATTGGGCAGATCTGGGGTGAGACACAGGTGCTCCTTCTGCCCTCCCTCCTGCCGACCCCCCCACCCCCCTCACTCCCAGACTATTTCAGAGACAGGAATGGGGGCAGGGCTCTGGACGGCAAGGGCTGGCACAGAGTTCGGCCATTCTGACCTCGCTGGTGTCCTCCTTTCTCTGGAGAGTACTGGCCTGGGCTTTCCTGGACCCCCTCAACCCTCAGAAGGCTGTGTGAATGGCAGAGTTCTACTTTTGGCAGCCCAGAGGAGACATCCCAATTGTTCCCACCCCAGCCCCCAAAGTGGGCTGATCATGGTGTCTGGGCATCAGGGAGGAGCTGTGAGGCGAGCAGCCGGTGTTCGGTGTTCGCTGTCCTGAGCTTGGCGGGCCAGGAGAGTGTGCTCTCTTCGTCTTCCATACCATACTTCACCTTTCTGGGGAGTTCCCGCATCTTCTTTTCCCTCTTGCCCTCAGGGCAGTTGTGTGGTAAGAGGTGTGTGTGTGTGTGCGTGTGTTTATGTGTGTGCACGAACACGCATGTGTAAATCATCCTGGTGGGAAGAAGTGGCAGTGGTGGTGGTCCTGAGTGGAGAGCAGCTGAGCTAGAAAAGGAAGAGCCAGCCTTCTACATCAAAGTTCTAAAAAGTCCCCTTACCTATAGTCTAGCTGGTTTTGTGACTTTAGTCAGGTGGCCGTGGGAGGGGCTTCCTGGTGGAGGAACAAGTGTAACCAGACTCTCGACTTCCCTAGAAGGGGTGGCTCCCTCCTCAACTAAAAAACTCAGGACTGTGATTGCACTCCAGGGCACCAGGGATTAAATGAGATGACCTATATTAATAGGATGAATGTTTTCCTTCTTTTTTTTTTTTAATTTTTTTACATTTATTTATTTATTTTTGAGAGACAGAGAGAGACAGGGTGCAAGCAGGGGAGGGGCAGAGAGAGAGGGAGACACAGAATCCGAAGCAGGCTCCAGGCTCTGAGCTGTCAGCACAGAGCCCGATGCGGGGCTCAAACTCACAGACCTCGAGATCATGACCCGAACCGAAGTCGGACACTCAACCGACTGAGCCACCCAGGCGCCCCTAGGATGAATGTTTTCTGTTCAGCTTTTCTCTTCTGTTGATAAACCTCTTTGAAAGGGAGAAGAAAGCAATCCTTTTCTGGATTTCTTGGGCTTCAGCCCAAAAGTCTGGTAATCTCTTTTGTTTGATTTTGTGAGTTTTGCTGTTCTCCTGGCTCTGCTGATAAAGCAGGAGGAAATGGGCTGAAAATGCAACCCAAAGGGTTCAGGGAAAGGCATAATTTCCTGAGGTTCTGGAATGGTCAGTGAAAAGATTTGGGTTCTCAAAGACCTTTGCAAATGGGAGGCAGCCCACATTTGTGGAATGTTTGGTGTGTACTATATCTAAAAGGCAGGAGCATAGACATGGGACTCTCATAATTCCTACCCCCCCCCCCGATTCTGTTAATAGTCCCTGAATAGCCCCTGACTTGTTCTGTGACTCAGTTTCCCCATCTGTATGAGGAAGATGCATGTTCCTCAGGTGGTGAGGGTTATGCAACAAGTCTGTGCAGGTTGTAAGGCGTGGTGACAGTTCTGAGTATTCTGGGTCATTGTCCTCACCATGACAGAATCTGTCACATCCTTCTTTGTGGGTTCTCCCCATGAGTCGTGTCTGGGGCCCCTGAGTCCTGGCTTTTACTAGTCCCACGAAAGCCAATCTGGAGCTCTTAAGAAGAAGGCAGCCATCTCCCCCTTTCAAGCAACACACTTTCCTCCAGCGGGCTGCTAATTCTTTGCTGGAGTGGCAAACACTGATACCAAACCCTTTTGCTTCCTGGTCCCTTTTAGAGTCAGCTTTCTGACAAAGTCCTCTCTGACCCTGGGCATTTACTCATTCGTAGGTGACTTATTGTTATTTTTCTCTCTTCCCCAGCCTCCTAGCTCTAAATACCACTAGAGCCCAAGGGGCCACCTGCTCTGCTTTTAGCTTGGGCAGAACTATTGACCTGGCTCAACGGGGAAAAAAGCCTGAGCAGGAGTGGGGGTAGGGCAGAGATCACCCAGTTGCTTTCCATTGTCACCGAATGCCCCTCAAGCTGCTGAGGCTACCGGTCCGTCCCCTACTGTAGGCCAGGGAGACTGTCCTGAGTCAGTGCTTCCTATTTGGGAAGTGGGATCCTTTGCTGGAGCCCTGGAACAGTTCCCGTGAGAGAAGTCAGACTTCGGATATGTTGCAGGGGTGGAGCGGGGGGTGGGGGGAGGGTGCGGTGAGAGATGCATCGCTGTAGATCATCCTGAAGTATCAGGAACTCTCCAGCTCAGAGATGGATTTGTTCTCTATTTTACCTCCAGGAGAGGAGGCTTTTACGTTCGTATCAATTTCCAGAACTCTCTCATGCTAGAATGGTTTTTTTCCATTTAGAGAATTAATGGACTGGGTCTATTTATCTTAATCAAGGGAGGCAGTGGTATGCTGGCTGTGGGGAATATTTGGTCCTATCCTCTTGCTTGCAGTCCTGAAGTCCTGGAAACTCCTGAATGCAGCCTGGGGCCTTGCAGGGGTTTGGGGCGGTAGTGGACCAAGTTGAGATGTGAAAGGTCAGGAGTCAAAGTTACAGGGATATAAGATCCCTGTCCTGGGGCTGGTGAAGTTCCAGTGCCCACAGTCTGATGCTCTTAGGCATTCTTCACTGTCCCGAAGTTGTAAATAAACCCGTTGCACAATCCGCAGCCCAGAATTCACAGCCCTTAGCCCAGAAAGCAGCTGGGCCTTGGAGGTGTTTGCTCACGACCTTTTCTCTCGCCACACCCTGGGGCTCTTGGGAGGAGCTGAGGTCTGAGCTGCAGTGCCAGGATGCTGCCTCTGTTGGTGCGGGCCTTCTGCTGCCTTCCTGGGTCCCGTCACATCCTTCTTGCTCAGCCATTGGGTGCTCAGCATGGAAACTGCCGTCCCCTCTTTGGAAGGCAGCACATGGCTTGGCTTCACGGAGTTGTGGTTGGAGACTGAAGCGGCCCCTCTCTCAGACTCTCTGTAGCCGGTCTGTAGGAGGAAAGGGAAGCACTCCAATGCCCTGCAGGTTCGAGAAGATGGAAGGACAAGTGGTAGGCACGATGCTCAGGCTGTTCCGCAACCGGCTGCCCCGACTCCGAGCAGGTCTGGACTGGATTACCCACTTCCTGTTTTCTAGGGTGACCCTCTTGGATGGGGCTGTTTCTTCCTTGAAATGCTTCTTCCTTTTCTTACATGTAGAATCTTTATAGTATGACCTCCATCTGGTCCCCCGTGTGACTAGACCAGAATACTTCGCCTACTGGATTTTAGAGCTGGTCATGCCCCCCATGGGGGGGTTTGTGTGGTCACAGGCACGTGGCTCTGGGACCTGTTCTGCTTTGGATACATGTCCGCCCAGGGCTTACTCTTTCAGGTACTGCCCTGGGCACCTGTGGGTGGGCACAGTCTCTGCCTCTGGGGCATAGGGCCTCCCAAGCGGCTCCCCAGTCCCTTTCCTTGACGTCCCAATCAGTGGCTTCTGTCCCCCTCTTGGCTCCCTGGGTTTTCAAATCTCCCAGGGCAGGCACGGAAACTGCCCAGTTGGTTCTGACCCTGTTGCAGGCCCTGAGGAGCGGGGAAGGCTCCGGGGACCTTGGCGTTGGCCTGGCGGCCCCGAGGTGCACAACTTGCCGGGAGCCACACAGGCTCCACCTGGGGCATGGGCTGCGGAGATATCAAGTGGGGTTTGGTGTCTTGGTTTCAGGAAGTCGCCAGGACAACCTGAGGGAAGCTGCGAAGGAACCAGAAAGGGCCCCAGAGCACTGTCTGTCCACCTTTGCTGGAGGGCAGCACTTCTTTGAATACCTCTTCGTGGTTTCCCTCAAAAAAAAGAGTTCAGGGCATGACTATGAGCCCACCATCACCTACCAGTTTCCCAAGGTAAGGACTGAAGGAGGGGGCAGGGGGAGCCCGGGTTTGGGTGTTTGAGAGGGGGGCGGTGCCAGGGCTCAAGTCTAGAGCCGCCTTGCGCTCCTCCGCTCCTGTTTCCTTCAGGCCCAGCCCTGTTTCCTGTTATCACCCACAGAATCTAGGTCTGGCTTCTTTGTGAGGACCTGGCCTGGGCTCCCTGGCCGGGAGACCAGGCTGGTTCTTCTGCCCCTTTTGGGGCCTCCTAGTTCTTCCAAATTCCATCCTTAGTCATCCTTCTCTGTAGAGAAGCTTACCTTCTGCCAGACCTCCTTGCGGGCATCCCCTCCCTGGGGTGGGTGGGAAGGAGAGGGTGGGGCGGGCACACAGCTGGTGGGCAGGCTCAGCCTGTGGCCACAGCCCAAACACCAGGCTCCTTCATGTCTGCTCCCGCACTGTGGTCAGGGGCAGGCGTAGGGCATCCTCATTGACCCTGCCGGCCCGGCAGCTGAGCTGGCCACCTGTCCTCTCTAATGTGGTGGCTTTCTCACGTGGCCCCTCCAGGAGGCCAGGCAGCCTCTGGGCCTTTCTATACTAAGTGAGGCCCTGGCCCCCTTCCTGCCTATGTGGGTCCTTAGGATACTGATGTCTGACTCAGGCTCGTGTAGACTCAGCCGTGGGGCTGGTCGGACCCTAAATGAAATCCCTGTGCAGAGTGACAGGCAGAGGCACGTTGAGCCCCCATGCCAGCAGGGAAGCTTATTCTCAAACTGCTTTAGAGCCTCAAGAGCAGCCTGCCAGCCCTCAAGCCCTCTCCTCCTGCCCCTGCCCCCACAATTCACTGGGCTCTTCCCCTGTTTCCTATAGCGAGAGAACCTGCTCCGGGGCCAGCAGGAGGAGGAGGAACGGCTGCTCAGTGCCATCCCCTTGTTCTGCTTCCCAGATGGGAATGAGTGGGCACCACTCACTGAGTACCCCAGGTAATTGCCCGGGCCTGGGACAAGAGGAACCTGGGACTGGGGGAGAAGGGACAAGTGTGAGCCATGTGGGTCCTGTGGCTCCCTCACTTGGTGTGGATGCCAGTTCTCACCAGCTTCTCTCCTGATGGGGAGGGGCTGTAGTCAATCCATTTATAAACATCTCTCCTGGAGTCCCCCAAGGCCAGGGATCTTAGCCAACTCGGTCAACCGGCCTGTCACCTCTGTCCAGAGAAGGGCGAGGTTCTCTCACCTGTCCTGGGAATGACAGTCGCCATGTTTTGGCTGCTTCTGGAAGAAGCTGGACTCAGCAGAAGGCCTTTGGCTTCAATGAAGGCAATGTGGCAAAGTCCCTTTCAGCATCAGCCCTGGTTTTTGGCTGCCCGAGTTCGCATTTTGGCTTTACCACTTTTGAGTCGAATGACCTTGGATAAGATCCACCTTTGCGGCCTCAGTTCCTTTGTCTTTCAAGTGGGGATCATAATTGAACCTACCTCAAAGGGTTGTTTCGACAATTAAACGAGGTGGTGCGTTTAGAGCTGGGAGCCAATAAGCACGTAATAAATTACTGGTGTTATTATTACTGTCAGGATTAATCAGCAGCTCCCCTCTGCCCCCCTGACCCTGCTCAGCATCTCTCTGAGGCTGCCGCCTTCCTGTTTTAGGGTCTAGTGGGCAAATGCAAACTATGTGTGTGCTCTTCTTCAGGGAGACCTTTTCCTTCGTTCTGACCAACGTGGATGGGAGCAGGAAGATTGGATACTGCAGGCGCCTCTTGGTCTGTGCTACTCAGAACTGCCCCCTCCTCTCTGCAGCCCGCTCGGCTCCACAGCTGGGCTTGCTCAAGCTTCAGCTGCAAAAGCCAAGGCTCCTTGGCAGTGGTGGTTGCGGGGAGCGCACGGCCCAGCACCTGCTGCCATGTTAGTGCCCTCTGCAACCCTGCAGGAACGGGGACACTTGCCCCTCCTTGCCCACCCAGGGGACCTTTGCTGGCCATGCTTTGGTCTCTTCTGTCCCCAAGCTTCTGACATCTCCCTGTGTGGGAGGCTCCTGCCTAATCCCCTCTCCACCTTCTGTACCCAGGCCTGGCCGCCTTGGCCCCCAGAGCCTCCCAGAGCATAGACTGGGGCTGGACAATGATTCTTGGGTCTCAAGAGGATTCTCCAAGTCACTTTTACAGTGCTGTCCTCCCTCGCCATTCCCTCATCTCTACAGCACACTTGCTCCCTTTCTCTGTGGGCCCCACATGGTGCTGGTGCTGATGGTGGCAGGGCTTGGCCCCCTCAAGGCCATCTTCTTTTGACCGTGGTGGCTGTTCTGGCCTCCCTGCTGCCTGCGCCACGAACAGAAGCTCTGCACAGCCAGGGGCTTCTCTGTCTGGCCCGCCTTCCCCATGAGTCCCCTAGTCCCAGCCACCAGCCATGTGCCCCGTCAGCCCCAGTTGGGAGAAGCCCTGGGGAGGCTGCGGCACTGAAGGAGCCTGTCTGTCCCTCCCCAGCCCGCCGGCCGTGGCCCTCGCCTTCCCAAGGTTTACTGCATCATCAGCTGCATCGGCTGCTTCGGCCTGTTCTCCAAGGTAGAGGTGGAGCGGGATTCCTTGGGGCCTGTTTGGCCTGTTCAGCCTCCAGGTCGGCCTGGCCGCCTGACCTGTCTGTGCTCCCTGGGCCCTCAGTGGACTTCTTTTCTCACAGCCAGGGTCGATCCTAGGCACACTTGGGGAAATTGAGGCAGAGAGGAGCTTGGGCTCGAGAAAACTGGGACTTTCTCCCCCGCAGAGAGCCCACGCTCCCCCTCTGGTCAGGTAAGAAAGCAGCTGGAGCAGGACAGCAGGGAAAGCCCCAGGTTAGGGGCGGGAGTTTCCTGTTTCCTCATCTGTCAAGGGCGTGCAGTGATGGCTCACCTCCCTGGCTTAGGGCCTGGCACGAGGCTCGAATGAAGCAACATGAGAAATGCAGAACACTGAACAAGTGTGAAGACGGCTGCTCTACAGGGGGGCCCTGAGACTCCCCGTGAGCCCTCTGAGGGGGGAGGTCCCTAGGACTTCTGGAGCTAACTGCAGGGCCTGTGCACCCGAGTCAGGCCTCAGAATGGACAGGCATGTCTTGGTGGCCACGAAAGAGCTTCAATGTGCTCTGCCCCCAGCAGGATCTTCAGAGGGTGAGGGCAGGACGCTGTGAGCCTTTGCTTGGTGGAGTGTTCATCTGGGCTGGGTTCTCGGGGATGCAGTCTGGCCCTGGCCCTAGCGAGTCTCCGGTGGAAGTCGGAGGGCAGAGTAACACCCAAGAGGCCCAGGGTTCTAGGCTCCCACTGCACCCAGCATCCCAGCGTGACTAGACATGGTACCACTGTGTGCGGTGGTTGGCTCTGGGATGACTGCCGGGGGGGGGGGGGGGGGAGGCAGTCACGTGGTGCCAGGAAAAGGGAGGAACGGACTGGTAGGGAGAGGGTGAAAGGAAGAAGGCTACGGGCCTCCTGCAGGAGAGAAACAGCAGACTGGGCTCTGCCGGGGAAGGGAGGGAAGCCTAGAAGGTCCACGGGGATTGGCTGGATCAGTGCAGGGCGGGAAGACCCACGCACCGGGGTCTCTGCCACTTCCCGGTGGCATCCCTCTGAGCCGTTTCCTTGCAGATCCTGGATGAGGTGGAGAAGAGGCACCAGATCTCCGTGGCCGTCATTTACCCGTTCATGCAGGGCCTCCGAGAGGCGGCCTTCCCTGCCCCTGGGAAGACTGTCACCCTCAAGAGCTTCATCCCTGACTCGGGCACTGAGGTGGGTTACGGAGTGCGTGAGCCCCAGCTTCGGTGGTACCGCTGTCACAGTCATG
Source organism: Acinonyx jubatus (assembly GCF_027475565.1). Lineage (NCBI taxonomy): Eukaryota > Metazoa > Chordata > Mammalia > Carnivora > Felidae > Acinonyx > Acinonyx jubatus. Next base: position 93,417,777 of record NC_069381.1, on the reverse strand, counting down.
CCATCCCCCACCCCTGGTTAACACACCCAGACTGAGCCAGGCCGGGACTGGGGCCTGACTAGAAGGATTGACAGAGCTGAAAATCAAACCCACGTTTTCTGACCCTCCCAACCTGATGCTCCCAGGGACCTACTTACTGTTCGGGCCACCAAGACTTGTATTTATAATAAATAAAACATGCAAGCTAAGGTTCCTGGTGCTAGAATGGACTGTGCCCCCAGCCCCAAACGGCCATTTCTCCCCATTACCACCCTTATCTTCCCATGTGTGTGTCCAGTATCACTCCCTCATGGCCTCCCATCTGTCTACTTGTTATCATCCCTCCCCACCCCTGTGTCCCCACCCATGCCACACAGGGATGCTGTCACTGCAGGCACAAGGCTGTCTCTTCCAGTCCTGCCCCCTGGGACTGTGGAAGGTCGGCCTGCCTCTCTGAACCTTGGCTTCCCTATGTAAAAATGAGGGGAGGAGCTAGGCCTTTTCACAGTCTCCATAGAATGCTTGCCCTACACCAGGCCATGCAATTTTCTGGATACAACTCGGTGAATACAATGAATAGGATTCCTGACCTCCTGGAGCTTAAAATCTAGTGGAGGAGACAGACGCTAAATAAGGAAAGACACAAATAAGTATGTAATTTAAAGTGACGAAAGGGGAGAAACCAGATGCTCCATGAGAAAATGATGGAAACACACATCCGATTAGGCAGGCCTCTGAGCCGGAGGGAGGAGGAGACAAGCAGAAGGGTGACCTGACCTGTGAGGACCCTCAGGCAGGAAGAGCAGACTGGAAAGGGGGACGGGGTCGGCTTGACCCTCAGAGCTAAGGGAAACCACCGAAGTGCTTCCAGCAGGGGAGAGGCCGGATCAGATGTAGCCAGGAGAGTGGAGGGGAGGCAGGTGGAGACCCAGCGTTCCAGGGTCTGCGAGTTTTCAATGTGGTGACACCTTCTCTCTCCTTGGTTCCCCTGCAGTTCATCTCCCTGACACGGCCCCTGGACTCCCACCTAGAACACGTGGATTTTAGATCTCTGTTGCGCTGTCTCCGTTTTGAGCAGATCCTTCAGATATTTGCCTCTGCAGTGCTGGAGAGAAGAATCATCTTCCTGGCAGAAGATCTCAGGTGGGTCCAGACGCTGGGCCGCTTCCCCGGGCCGTCTGACTCCCCTGGGTTCAGGGGACGGACCGGAGGGTTCTCTAAGGAATCAGCCTGTAGGACCTTGACGCCCACCCTCCTGCCTCCAGGTCTGATTTTGCACTAAGCCTCCTAGAGAAACAGCTGTTGCAATTCCCCTGCTTCTGCCTCCAAACTTGATTGCTGCCTAAGGGTGAAGAAAGATCCAGATTTGGCTCCAGGCAGAGACCAGTCAGGGTGGGTGCAGATGTGATTCTGCTCCTGATGGCTTAGGGAGGGGAAGAAGGCGTATATAGGTTTGGAGGTCAAGAGCCCATCATCCCCCCCCTTTTTTTTTTTAAGTTTATTTATTAGGGAGAGAGAGAGAGAGAGAGGGAGCGTGCAAGCAGGGGAAGGGCAGAGAGACGGAGAGAGAGAATCCCAAGCAGGCTCCATGCTGTCAGTGCTTAGCCCAACGCGACGCTCAATCCCACAAACTGAGATCATGACGTGAGCCAAAATCAAGTGTCGGACACTCAACCTACTGAGCCACCCAGGCGCCCCAAGCCCATCATCCTTAATGGCAGACACATCTCATCTATCCGTTTTTTCACTCATTCAACAAACATTTATTGTGTGTCAGCTGTCTGCCAGATGCCAAACGTCAGGAAGATACAGACAAACAAGACATGGTCTTTGACCCTAGGGGATGTAGGAATCTGTAGTGGTTGAATGCACAGGTGTTGAAATCAGCAGGGCAAGGTTCAAGTCCAAACCATTCTTCTACCTTTAACTGTGCTTTCCCTTAGGGTAGTTTCTTGACTTCTTGAAGTCATAGTCTCCTTATCTGTAAAATCACAATAAGGATCATGCCTACCTCATAAGCTTCTGCCGAGGATCAAATGACACAGTGCACCACCTCCCTGCTGGGCATGCACGTAGCCTGGAGTGTTATATTAATTTCAGGTGTACAACATATTGATTTGACAGTTCTATACGTTCCTCGGTGCTCCCCAAGATAGGTGTAGTCACGGCCAGTCACCCTGCAACATTATTACAATGTTGTGGACTCTTTTCCCTACGCTGTACTTTTCATCTCCATGACTTGCTTATTTTTATAACCAGAAGTTTGTACCTCTTGACCCCCTTCACTTATTTTGCCCATCCTCCCTCCCACCTCCTCTCTGGCAACCACCAGTTTGTTCCCTGTATTTATGGGTCTGTGTCTGCTTCTGTTTGTTGTATTGTTTTTTAGATTCACGTAGAAGTGAACTCATGCGGTATTCGTCTTTCTCTGTCTGACTTCTGAATTTTTTTTTAATGTTTATTTATTTCTGAGACAGAGACAGAGCATGAGTGGGGGAGGGGCAGAGAGAGAGGGAGACACAGAATACAAAGCAGGCTCCAGGCTCTGAACTGTCAGCACAGAGCCTGACGCGGGGCTCAAACTCACAAACCGTGAGATCATGACCTGAGCCGAAGTCGGTCGCTCAACCGACTGAGCCATCCAGGCGCCCCTGTCTGACTTCTTTCATTTAGCATAGTACAAGGTCTAGGTCCATCCATGTTGGTATGAAATTGAAGGGGCGCCTGGGTGGCTCAGTCAGTTAAGCGTCCGACTTCGGCTCAGGTCACAATCTCGCCGTCCATGAGTTCGAGCCCCGTGTCGGGCTCTGTGCTGACAGCTCAGAACCTGGAGCCTGCTTCCGGTTCTGTGTCTCCCTCTCTCTCTCTGACCCTCCCCCGTTCATGCTCTGTCTCTCTCTGTCTCAAAAATAAATAAACGTTTAAAAAAAATTAAAAAAAAAAAGAAATTGCAAGATTTCATTGTTTTCGTATGGCTAATATTCCTTTGTGTATGTGTATATATCAACTCTTTTTTATCCATTCACCGATCGGTGGACGCTTAGGTTGTTTTCGTATCTTGGCTCTTGTAAAAGAGTGCTGCAGTAAACCTAAGGGTGCATACAGCTTTTCAAATTAGTGTTTTTGTTTTCTTTGGATATACACACAGCAGAATTATTGGGTTCTATGGTATTTTGGTTTTTAACTTTTGGAGGGACCTCCATACTGTTTTCCACAGTAGCTGCATCACTTTCCATTCCCACCAACAGTGAATGAAGGTTCCCTTTTCTCTACATCCTCTCCACCACTTGCTATCTCTTGTGTTCTTGATACAAGCCGTTCTGATTAGTGTGAGGTTATAGCTCATTGTGGTTTCCATTTGCATTTCCCTGACGATTAGTGGTGCTGAGGATCTTCTCTGTGTGTCTTCTTTAGGAAAATGGCTATTCAGGTCATCTGCCCATTTTTTAATCACATGACTGTGATGATTTTTGGTGTTGACTTGTGTGAGTTCGTTATATATTTTAGATATTAGCCTTTTATTGGTTATGTCATCCTCAAATCTTCTCCCATTCAGTAGGTTGCCTTTTCATTTCGTTGACGGTTTCCTTTGCTGTGCAAAAGCTAGCTGTTACCCTTCATGATAAGTTCACAGTTGCATATATCCCTGTACATAGTCAAAGAAGGGGACTGTCATGTCTTGGTCTGTGCCTCTTACGGGCCTCAAGTCTGAGAAAGACATGGGGAGACATATGATAGAAGAGGAGGAAAATATCATAAAACAGTAGGAGGCTGACCTTTTATTCATGTCTGGGGAGGGAGGAAGCCAAGGATATTGGACTGAAAACCCTGGTTCTATCTTTTAGGGAAGAAGAAAAGGAGGTTAGGTTAGGGGCTCAAATGTTAGGCCAGAGGGTCAGGGGAATGTCATGGGTATTAGGGGAAAGGAAGCATGTAGGGTTTGAGGTCTCTGGGCTGAACATTCTATAAAAATCAGTGACCGCCAAAAAGGCACTCGTTGTAGGCTAAATCCTTGAGGGAAGTGGTGGCATCTTCTGCTCTGGAAATAGTGTTCCCACTTTCAACCCTGTAGAAAAATACGAAGTTTCTCTTGTGGCTGGAGCTGGGCTTCCTCCTTTTCCCCTGAGATCAGTGTTTGGGAAGTGAAGGTGATTCCAGGTGCCTGCTGGCCTGGGCACGGGCCAGGGCAGGCAGGACTCGCCTCTCAGGTGCTCACTTTCTCCAGGGAGGTTGCCCCCCTCCACCCCCCCCCCCCCCCACTTCCTTCCCACACTGAGCTTGTCAGACCCCTGAAGCACAGGCAGGGAGGAGACTTCCAGTCAGCCTAAGCCCAGCTAGACCCTCAGGGACTCAATCTTTGTGACTCAGGAAGTGCAAGCTCCATTCCAAGAACTGAAACACAGTTTCTGTATCTGTGTTTTGATTGGCCTCGGGTTGGGTGTTGTTTGGAGAAATGGGGAGCCACGGAGAAGCTGTGGAGAGGAGTGGAGAGGACAGAGAACAGGCCGTGTGTGTGTGTGTGTGTGTGTGTGTGTGTGTGTGTTGGGGGGTGTGGTGAGGCGTCTGCCTGAGCTGTGACCGAGGCAGGAATCATCCGGGGGAATGCTTCATTGGAAGGGTGGAGGGGCCACCTCTGTGGGACTTTCCGGGTAGGAATTGCCGGGCAAAGGTTCCTGGAATCTAGGAATTTCCCAAGCTCGCTCTGGCACCAACCTGTTAACTTTAAATAACCTCCGGTGGCCAGAGGGAGCCGTGAGAGGTAAAGACTACGTGTGGGTGAGGGTGGATAGCCACAAGGAGGAAACACGGCTTCGCCTCTCTGCTGTGCCTCACTGTTTACGTTTGTCTCCTTAACTACACTGTGAGTTTGTTCAGCGGGGTCAGCGCCTTGTACTTCCTGGTGTCCACATCCTTAGCGCAGTGGTGAGCGTGTAGAAGGGCTCACTCAGTAAGCTGCTGGAGTGAAGGCATTTCCTCTTCCCCCCTCTCTGGAGCCACTAGTGTTTTTGTGCAGCGGGGAGAGGGGGCACCAACTGGGCGGGAAAAGAAGGGTCAGACAGAGGCCCCATCCTGGATGAGAGGAGCCTCTGCCGCTCCTGGCTTCTGTCCCCCGCGCTCCCTCCCTGCAGCCATCGGTAGTCCCAAGCTCTGCGACCGGCACGGCTCTAGACTTGCTCCTGCCGTCGGCGGGGGCTGTGGGGGTTGCGTCGTGGCGGAGGTGCAGGGAGGCCCCTCTGACTCGTGTTCTCTGTGCCCTGTCCCCAGCACCCTGTCTCAGTGCATCCACGCTGCCGCCGCGCTGCTCTACCCCTTCAGCTGGGCGCACACCTACATCCCCGTTGTCCCCGAGAGCCTTTTGGACACTGTCTGCTGCCCCACTCCCTTCATGGTCGGAGTACAAATGCGCTTTCAGCAGCAGGTTATGGATAGCCCCATGGAAGAGGTATGGTGCAGCAGGAAGAGGGCGTCGCGTGGAGCCGGGCACACCTGGCTTCGCACCTGGGCTCCGCCACTAACAGCCGTGTGACTCGGAGCAAGTTGCTTACCCTCTTTCAGCCTGAGCTTCTTCTCTGCAAAACGGGGACGGCAGTGTTCAAGTGCTAGGGGTTCTGGGGGAAAGAGCCTGCAGGAAAGCTCATAGCCTGGTGCCTAACGCATGGTTGATGCTCAGCACGTGGCTACTTCCTCCTCCCGGAAGATTTCCTTCTGGGCTTAAGGGGCGGCTTATTCAGGGGTCGTCCAGCCGTCCTCGGTCGGTTGGCTCCAAAGGGCAGGCCCTGGGGTGTCCATCACTCATCTGAATGGACAAGCGCAGCTGGTCTATACCCCACCACACCCCACTAGAATTCATTTGCGTTCCTTGCAAGGGAGCTAATGTAGCCCTCCTGCAAACGATGAGCCTTGATAAATGCAGATTTTTGCGGCAAGAGTTACCTTCTTTTTTTTTTAAGGTTTGTTTATTTATTTATTTATTTAGAGAGAGCGAGCGCATGTGTACATGAGCAGGGGCGGGGCAGGGAGAGCGGATCCCAAGCACCCTCCACACTGTCAGTGCAGAGCCTGACGCGGGGCTTGAACTCAAACTGCAAGATCATGACCAGAACCGAAATCAAGAGGCCGACACTTGACCCACTGAGCCACCCAGATGCCCCACAAGAGTTCTCTCTCTGATTACCTCAGAGCTCACTTGGCTAATGAGGATATAGGTCCAGATCCCCCTTGGTTTTGTCAGCTTCTGGTTTCTTGGTGGTGGCCCAGACATGCCCAGAGGGCTGCGTGGTGAAAACAGGCATTGGTAGCATAAAGCTATCTCCAGTGTTGGAAGAACAACTCAAAACATGCACTCTGCCTGTTCCCAAGATCGCCCGTTACTATAATCTCAGTTATGAGAGTTACTTAGGGATGTCTACACTGGCTAACCATTGACTTCTGTGCAAAGGGCTGACCAAGGGAAGAGGTGAGGTCTAGTAGGAAGCTACTGAAGAGGCGGGAACCAGCCTGAGGGGGAGGATTTCCCCCATTTGTGTAAGAAACAATGGAGGTCCCAAGAACTGAGTTGACTTATTCGAGGCCACACATCGATGGCCTCGAATGGTGCAATGGTGCAATGATGGAACCTAGCACAGATAGAACCAAAGCCCCTCTTATACAATGTGTTGTTGGGAAGTAAAGAAGTCAGCTACTTCCCTTCCTAACTTCCCTGGCCTTCCCAGCCCTCCTCGTAAGTGCTGAGTAGACAGGACTTTTGAAGGAGCCTTTGCCATGTGACTAACTGGGTCAGAGTATTAGCCCCACGTTTAGCAAGGACTTAAAATATCCCAACCCTAGGAGTTATGAAACTTGCTGACACCGCAGTTCCGACTCCTCCCCGACAGCCAGGCAGGACGACACCCCAAGGCCTGCTGTGCAAGAGCCTTGGCCTGTTTTCGTCCTCAGCAGCTGCTCTGCGAAATGGGTAGGGGCCGAGGAAGGGGGAAGGCCAGGGGCCGCTGGGGCTGTGGGGGGGATTCTCTGGCGGCCCACATAAGCTCTCTGGAAGGGGTTACTCAACAGACCGTAATATAGCGATTACTAGAAAGATTCTGGGGAACAACTTCACAAAAAAAATTCTTCATGCGTACTCTTAGCTCCCTGAAATGAACCGCCTTCCCTGAATGAAGGCATGTGAGCCTATGTAGTCAAGTGATTTCAGGCCTGGACTAGTTCAACGTTTTCTCCCCTGATAATGGATATTTACAGTGCCTACTCTGTCTTTTGGCACACTTTCCGGTCCCTCTTTCCTTTTATTTGGAAGAACGGAGCATAGAAGGGATCATTCACCATATTGGCAAGATCAAGAGTCCAAACTGCAGAGGGGGGCCCAGCAGGCTTTTAAATGACCAAGCCAGGCTTGTGGATCATGGCAAACTGTTGAGCACGTGCCCTACCTAAAGGGGGCAGCTGCACTCAGTTCCATCTGAACATGGTCCTTTAGAAACATGGACCAACCAGGGGTGCCTGGGTGGCTCTGTCGGTTAGGCGTCTGACTCCAGCTCAGGTCATGATCTCGTGATCTGTGAGTTCAAGCCCCGTGTCAGGCTCTGTGCTGACAGCTCAAGCCTGGACGCTGCTTTGGATTCTGTGTCTCCTTCTCTCTGCCCCTTCCCTGCTCATGCCTCTGTCTCTCTCTCTCTTTCAAAAGTAAATAAACGTAAAATAAGTTTTAAAAAAAATAAGGAAATGTGGACCAACCAGTGTTAGAGTTCCTGACTTTTCAGGAGTCCTAAAACCAAGTTTAAGTGATTTTTCCCATTTTGAATATTGGAAACCAACTCAACTGTTTAAACGTACTCTGAGGATCAAAGAAACAGATCAGCAGGTTGGAATCCCACCAGCAGGATGCCAATTTGTAATCTCTAGTCTGGACTGAGGGCCCCTTGGACAGTGAGGGAGCTGGTAGCAGAACTCAAGTGCCAGCCCTGTGCGTGCCTTCCCTGCAGCCTGCAGACACACACACGGTTTCCTCACCACCTCTCCTTCCCTATTCCTGTTGCCCTGGGCTCATTTCCTTCTCTTCCCATTTCCCGTGGGAAGGTCCAGAGCTCCCAGAGAGTTTTTAAACTAGGACGCCAGGAGATCATACAGAAAGTTGTTGCAAGCATCAAAAGATCAAAAGCCATCCACTGCTGTCCTAAATCTGACCAGAGGGCAGGGAGTTGAAGGAGGGTGGTGGAGGAAGGGATGCAGAATGTAGGACCCATCTAGGCTTGGAAATGGGCTCTACTAGTTGTAAGACCTTGGACAACTTTCTTGTTTGTTCCCTCACCTGCAAAATGGGGATAGTGCCTGCCTCTCCAGGACCGTGGGGAGAATTAACTGAGAGACAATGTGCAAAGCCCGATTGTGTGTGCTGTGTGCTAAATGTTCCAGATCTAGAAGCCATTCCTGTGATCCGTGTTTCATTAAGAGTGACTGGCTGTGATTTCTCCCATGTTGTATTCCTTCCTACCTTAGCGCTCCTCCCCACTCCCTTCCTACACCCTCATTCCTTTTCCCCAGGAAGGGAACTGGGGTTTCCAAGGAGGGGAAGGGTGAGAAAGGAGGGTGTCACGCATGAAAGAATTGCAGTTGCCGATCTTGTTGCCATTTGGGCTGACAGGTACGGCCACAGGCAGAAAGGCAGGTGGTAAGTGCCCCTGTGGTCTCTGATGGGAAGAGGAAAACCATTCGCTCTCTTTATTTCAGGTCCTATTGGTGAATCTTTGTGAAGGAACCTTCTTAATGTCAGTAAGTATCTGGGCTCCGACGCCCCTGCAGGCCCCCCACCTGGTCCATCACACTCGTCTCTCCCGTGCTCCACCTCCTTCCACGTAGTTGAAGTACACTTGCTGGGGGAGAACCCACGCTAAGACCATTCTACGAGGCGATCGGTGTTGATGCTTCTAAAGCAGGGATGTAAACCCAGTACCCCAGGGATATAGAGAAGACTTGCTAATGTTTACACTCAGACTCAAGACCCACAGGCAGTGTCTGTTGTTTCTCTCTTACATGGCCAATTATTTGGGGGTAGAGTTGGGGTGTAGAATTCACACCCTCCTCACGCTATCTGCCGATACACCTCCTGTGAAGACACCGCCTCCCTGACAGCTTGACATCTGAGCTCTGTTCTGTCCCAGGTTGGTGATGAAAAAGATATCCTACCACCCAAGCTTCAGGATGACATCTTAGAGTCTCTTGGCCAGGGGATCAATGAGTTCGAGAGTAAGTCCTTGGTCCTCCTTATTTGGGTTTCTCCACAGATCCTGAGGGCAGGATTCCCGACCACCCCTGCCCAGACTAAAATGGACTCACTCAGCAGTCCTGGGCCAGTCCTAGGGCCAGTCTGAGTGCAAGATGTCATTCTTCCTAAGCAGGGGTGGAGAACCCGTGCCCAATCTCCTATTTTGATCGGTAATTATGAGGCCTACCCTGGCCGCTTCCCTGCGGTGAAAGCCACCTGGAGGCCAAGAGTGGGTGGTTCTTCTGAGACAGCCTCTTGTATATCTCCAGCAGCTTCCGAACAGCTCAACGAGCATGTTTCGGGCCCATTTGTGCAGTTCTTTGTCAAGACTGTGGGCCACTATGCTTCCTACATCAAGCGGGAGGCAAACGGGCAAGGCCGCTTCCAAGAACGGGCCTTCTATAAGGCTCTGACCTCCAAGACCAACCGCCGATTTGTGAAGAAGTTTGTGAAGACACAGCTCTTCTCCCTTTTCATCCAGGAAGCTGAGAAGAGCAAGCACCCTCCTGCAGGTATGCAGTGACGGCCCCTATCATTCCAAGCCCAGAGAGGGTCACTGCCTGCAAGTCAGGTGTGGCCCGAGGATGAACGGCATGGTGTCTAGAGGCCCACAAAATAAGATGTAGTCTTGTCAGTGGGGTTGGAACAAAGTAACTTGAAGCCTCAGAAAATGCCTCTAGGCTGCCATTTGGTAGAACTTGCTCTTTGTTTTAATCTGGAGTTAATTTCTACTAACTATTCTATTTGTAGCCCCAGATTGGGGCCAAATTGAATACCTGGATCTCCAGAGGCCTGTGAGAACATGGGAGTCCTGGCGGGAATATGGGTGTGGTGGCGGAGGAGACAGAGAGGGTATATCTGATCCCCGTTCCTGATCTCATCGTCGTCCACCTGGCCGGATTATATGCCTCTAACACCGGCTTCTGAACCCACAGGCTACTTCCAACAGAAGATACTTGAATACGAGGAACAGAAGAAACAGAAGAAATCAAGGGAAAAGACTGTGAAATAAGAGCTGTGGTCAAAAGCGGGGGACTGGACTCACGGGTCAGTTTTGGACTTTGGCCCCCGCCAGCACGGTGGGATTGGCAAAGCTCACGGCCCCCAGAAACCACGGCCTTCTTCTGAGTCCTGGTAACCAGGTCTGGCGTCAAGCTGGTGTCTTGGGTTTGGGATCCCTGGAATCAGCTTTCCCAGGACCATGGAAGGCTCGGACCTCCGTGCTCACGGAGCTGGGCTCAAAGCTACATTTTCTGCACAGGTGACACAGCACAGTAGCACAGGTGCTGTGGAGCCTTAGAAGTTGCTGTGAATGCCCTCTTCCAGGAACCACTATGATGAAGTCCTCAACAGGGAAAGTACTTGTGGCCCAAAGGCTCAGTCTCTCCACGTAAAAAAGAGGTCTGTGGACATAGGAAGATAAGAATAAAGATGAAAGTCTTGTTTACATGTTATCTTTGGCCTCCAGAACTTTGGGGCTGTGTTTGGACTGGGGGTCAGCTGCTCTGTTTCTAACAGGAAGGGTGGGGATACCGGGAGGAGCGGCAACGGCACTGGGACAGGGCGGCAGTTCTTGGGTCTAGTCGGGTGTGCCTTCCAGAATCCGGGAGGAAAGGCTGCTAGCCACGGAAGTATCTGCATTCCAGGGAAACTCGAGGTAGGAAATTTCAGTTCCCAGAAGCCGGTGAAGAGCTCTACATTGCTTCCATAGGCAGGTCTGTCTGCCCATCACAACTGAAGGTTTGGAACCTTCAGTTGTAGACATCCAACTTCCTACTTGGTTATTTTGAGAAACCCAGTTCAACTCTTCTAAAAATTAAAAAAATTTTTTTTTTTTAACATTTATCTTTGAGAGAGAGACAGAGTGTGAGCTGGGGAGGGGAAGAGAGAGGAGACACAAAATCTGAAGCAGCTTCCAGGCTCTGAGCACAGAGCCTGACGTGGGGCTCGAACCCACGAACTGTGAAATCGTGAGCTGAGCTGAAGTCGGATGCTTAAACAACTGAGCCAGCTGGGCATCCCTACACTTTTTTTCTGAGTTTGTTTATTTTTTGAGAGAGACAGCAGGGGAGGGACAGAGAGAATCCCCAGCAGGTTCCATACTGTCAGTGCAGAGCATGATGCAGGGCTCAAACCCATGAACCATGAGATCATGAGCTGAGACGAAATCAAGAGTTGGACGCGTCACTGACTGAGCCCCCCAGGTGCCCCCTGAGACACCAATTTCAACTCTTTAGCTAACGGTGGAGGGATTGCTGCATTGCCGTTTCCCCCTTTCAGAAAAGAGTATTATAATCTTAAGGGTCCAAAGGAGTTGAGTGGTCACCTGGTCCACCTTCCCTCTGTACTTCCAATGACAGCTTCTGTTTCAACACTGAAAGGGATGGGAAACTTTTAGAAGCCTCTTACCTTTCAAAACTCTCATCTTTTGAATGTGTGTGTGTGTGTGTGTGTGTGTGAGCGTGGCCCTCGGAGGCCCCTGAATTCTATACGAAGAACACAAATGTTTTTGGGGGGTGCAGCACAGACACACGCTGCGGGCGGCAGATGTTCCACTGTCCACCCACCGCCTGTAGTGATGCTGCTACTCTTCGCGGGTTCTAAGAGTCAGCGCCGTTCCTAAACCTCGCTGTACCTCAGAAGGTTTTAGAACATGGACTGGAGTCCTGGGAAGCTTTTGAAAATACTTTCTGAGGCCTCATCCCAAACTGACTAAAGCATCTCTAGAGATAGGACCTGGGGACCTGTAATTTCTAAAGCTCCTTCAGGTGATTCTGACACCCAACTAGGTATAGGATCAAAGAGGAGGCGGGCCAGCTGAGGTTGACTATAAATGTACCCTTGATCTGATGACGATGTACCTGGAGCTAAGAAAGCACACACGGAGTATCTGAGCATTTTTCAGATTCCCTTTATGGCTGAAAAAGATTTTGCATCTGGGTTTATAGCTTTAGCCCACAAAAACCTACTATGGTGTGAGGACAGAACACTGGACCAGGATTCAGAAGATACGGAGTCTAGTCCCTATTTGGAAAAGGAACGACTGTGTGACACTGATACATCACTTAGCCTCTCGGCAGACCTCAATTTCCACTGCAGGTAATTACCATCTGCTGTGTCTATTGTACTACTCAAGGAGGGCAGTAGGTGCAACTGTTCCAAATAAGTAGAATTATCCTTCTTCGTCCTAACCTTCAAAACTACCCCAGATGCTGGAGGAGTTGCTAGCCAGCAAAAACAATGAGAGATTTCTCTCTACTGCTACAGTCTAGCAAGGAACTTGAAGGTTTCACTGTCGCTCCTACTCAAGATTACATGGGATTAACGGAAGCATTAGAAGTGCAAGAGAGCAGAGTTCCGACTCCCAGCTGAGGCAGAACGGCTATTGTTTACCCATGATTACAAAAACAGGGTATAAATACAAATCAACAGGAATCTATACAAATCAATAAAAAGATACCACTAGTTTCTTTTCTGCTGTCCCCCTCCATTCAAGCATCTGGACTATACATACTGCGGAAACAGATCCGGCTTATAGTCACTGAAGACAGCTGGTTCTCATTTCAAACTGTAGCATACCGAGGAGGCAGAACAGGAGCACAACTTTTCGGTAACTGCCTAGGGAGGCCGAAGCCTCTCTCATTGAAAATTCTGGGGAAGGGTTTGAGATTCCTAAAAGATTTATAATCTGAAGGATGACAAATGCAACGAAAAAAACCTATCAAGAAGGAAAACGAACACAGTTCCATATTTTAAGTTAAACAGAATAGATCGCAGGACACATAATGACAAAGCAGATGACCGAATTTCCTCATTTATTAAAGAACAGAAATAAATTTTGCTTAAAAAAAAATGACATTAAAACTTAGTCTATCTTTCCACTGAATAAAATTGAGAAAAAGGCTGGCTTTCAGGTCATATATTTATTTAAAAAAATAAAATGGATCAACAAAGTTACCACATTATTCTGCATGCTAACAGGAAATCCCAAGCCCATGAGAGATACCATTTCTTGAGCAATAAAAAAAATTACCTCCTCAACAATGTAAAGATAGGAAACCTTTCAATTCAAATTCAAGGTCTTTATCACTAACTCCACTGCACAAGCTAGTAGGATATATCTGTGCCACAAGCTGAGCTCCTTAGTAAAGAAAGCTTGAGAAGAGACTAAACAAGGATGTCACTAAAAGATGATGATTTGTTAAAATTATAAAGCAACCATCTTTGGGCCTGCAAATATTCTACATGAGAAATCTCCACCACTGGGAATCTGCTCCCCAGGACAATTTTATTCTGAATCCAAGATAATTACAAACACATGGCAATTTTTCCTGCATGCTTCCTTGGGCCAAACCCTGTATGACAACATGTACAATTACAGGATGGGATTGAAATTCCCATTCTCACACAGGATAGTTAAGGAGTGTTACCAGTAACAAAGAAAAGTTATACAACATTGATTATTATAAATTATATTTGTTCTTATCCACCCCATTCTCCTTAATATGTTCTGATTCTTTCCTGCAGAAAACGTGAGTTTCCTATATGACACCAAGTATGTCATTAGTGATGATTAGAATGAGCTGTCGAGACCTTGATTCTGAAGACATGTATGTGCAGGTGAGACGCAATCTGATTGCAAACACTGACACAGTAGCGGATCAAATCAAAGAAGGAGAAGACCTGGAAAGAAAAGAGAGTGTCAGATTCTCAGGACCTGCTTAGGTGATTCCTAAGCTTCCTACATAAGGAGTGGCTTCCTTCTTCCCTTCTTTCCAGACATGTCTTCAATTCCATACAATCTAATACTTCAATTTCCTCATGGATTTTTCCTTTATGCTAAGGATCAACAAACTCTCTCAGAGACACAGTAAATATTTTAGGCTTTGTGGACCATACCGTCTTTATCTTAGCTGCTCAACTTTTGCCATTATAGCATGAAAGCAGACACAGACAATACCTTCATGAACGGCCACGGCTGTGTTCCAATAGAACTTTATAAAAACAGGCCTTTGGCCCACAGGATGTAATTTATCAGTTCCTGCTTTACAGTCAGAAATCTGGAATTTTTGAGCCCAGATGTAGGACTAATAAGAATAATGCAAAAAATGGCTCAAAGATGAAGCCACGAAGAACTCTTTACAAAGTCCCATAAATATGGTTTTCTGACATTCCAAATCATTACAATTATAGTATCTATCTTCCAGGACTGACCCACAGGAACAAGAAAACAAGTGGCTTCCAAATCATGAAACAGGACACAGAATGATACTTACCAGGGCAATCCAAAGTACAATATATTCATCGATAAAGCTGTTAAAATATTGGTCCAGAAACAAAAGTGCTGGGCCTATGAATGCTGTGTCATGCAAATGCATTTCACTCTTAGTCATGTGTGCCACCTGAAAACAAAAGAGAACCCGTGATGCAGGCACTCTCATACTAGAGCAACCGTGAGTCACAGTAAATCAGTTTTGCGCTCAAGTTTCAAGTTGTGTTCACAAGTTTCGAGAATTATTTGGTGATACTGAATAAAAAGCTAAACTTCCAAAAACAAAAACCCAGAAAACTGACAAGAATTATGTGTGAGAGCTATACACCACAGGGACAGACCATGTCAACCAAGCCACCCCCCCCCCCGCCCCAGAAGATGCTTTTCATAAACACCCTTAATTCGAGTGTACAGATGGAGACTGAAGAAGGCAGATAAACTAAAGCACCAAATGAAACTGTAGCAGAAAGAAGGGCTGTGGAGGTCCAAGAAGCTTCTGGTAACCTCCAGTTGTAGCTTCACAGAAGAGTGAGAACGGTTCCCATGTTGATGTCCAGGGATCTTGACTGGAGGAGAGCAAACTCTAGAGCTGCTCAGGAAGCTGTGGGATGAAAGCTATGGCCATAAACCCAAAATAAGAGGAATTTTAAACACAAAACAAAGAAAAACTTTAGTGCTTACCACAAGCTTATTAGTGATTTTAGCAGATACAAAACCAAACGTCAGTATATAAAGACAGGGATGCTTTTCAAAAAGCTGAACTGCCGATTTCTTATAGATCATTGCAGCTAATGTAATCACTGATCCAATATGGAGAAAAGGAGAAAGGACACTTGTTCCCTGTGCAGAATAAAGAGAAGAGAGGTACGAACTGTCAGATACAACATGGATCTGTTGTAAGGCAGATCAACTCACACTTTTAAGAACCTCACGGTGCCTGACAGCCAGCAGTTTCTGTAACCAAATACTGAACAGCTAGTGAAGAAAGCAGCAGTATGGGTTGGTCAGGCACAATCTGAGGATTTTACTTACGCTGTCAGGCTTATTTTACAAAGCAGATCATACTTTTAAAAATACATTTGTGTATAAAGGCATGCATGTGTGTCTGTGTGTACATGCACAAAAAAAAATGCACATAAGCATATACAAGTATGCATGTATAGATAAAAGTGAGTTTGGGATATTACTTTTGTTTAAGACTGAGCAGAAAGTCTAAATTAGCAAATGTTTTATACAATTCAAATGGAAAGGCAACTACAAAACCACGTCCTAGTATAAACAATTGTGGGGAATCTTAAGATGTACTCACTGCTATCGTTGATCCATTTTTTCCAACACCACCTGTGAAGATTACACGGAAGTAATTTGTACAGGAAAATATGGTCCCTGCTACAGTACAAAGTGCAGGAAAAATTTTCATTTGGATATTCAGCACTGGAATCTTTAATGGGTGGAGAGAAAGAGAACAATTAAAATATATACAAATTGAAATAAGAAAATACAACACATGTTTGGTTCATATTCCCATATATCCTCCATATTCCCTCCAGTTTAGCAAATACTTAAATTCATGAACATTTCCCTCTTTCTATTAGAAGCAATATAACAAAGAGACGAGGCTATGTAGAAATTAATCTCATTTCTTACGCCAACCTTTAAAAAAATTACTGATTCAACTTTATTAAATTGTGTCACAAGCTAAGTAAAGTTCACCTAATGTATCCCAGAAGTCTGGCAACAGTGGAACAGGCTGTCTTCTGGACTTTTTATAAATGAAGTGTACTTTGCTTGTTTCTTTGTACATTTTTGGACCTCTGCCTTTAAATCTGTACTTTGTTACTAATTGTTATGAGAGACAAAGTGTGGAGCATAAAAGACTAGAAATATCTGCAGCTAGATTAAAAAAGCATGCAAACTAGAGAATGGAAGACAAAAGCTGTACTCAGAGGAGTTCTCAACTCCAAACTGTTAGGATACAAGCAAACTAGAAAAAGCAGAGGGCAGCCAAGAAGACATTCATATGCAGGGCAAAAAGACGTCAAGCACCATCCAAGCAGGTACAATTGTGTATCCAAAATTTTAACATGTTAAATTTTCAGAAGAAGCAAATAATATATTTTTATAGCATACTGAAAATACAAAAGCATACTGAAAATGCAGATTAATTTACCTAAAGTGGGGCGGGGGAGAGCGGCTGAGTGCACTGGGATCAAGTATTCAATCTTGCAAGTACAATATCCATCATTTAAAATGAAATACACTTGTGCTAACTTTTTAAAATCATTTAAGATTTTCTTTCTGTTTGCACCTCTCATTTAGCTTTTCTGAAGGCTCATATTTTGTCCAATATGGGTTGAAAATAAAGCAACATAAAATGATATATTCTATTAACAGAAACAAATGAGTATAAGTACAAAATTCCAGAAGCCCACAGGGTTTAATAGGAAATGAGTTCTTATAATGAAAACATTTTAACTAGGGCTATTTATACTTTTTAGGGCTACCATTTAAAAACCAAATAGGACATGTCACATTTCCTAATTTTTTTTTTTGTATACATAAAACCCAAGTAAAATTGGTAGAGACAACAATCCTAATGTTTAGATACTGTATTTCTTCAAAACTCTGAAGAACTCAGTTTGTTTATACAACTCTATGACCTCTTGCAAAACTGCAGCTCTGAAAAAAAATTGTAATCAACTGTTCAAATTTCAAGTTGTACTGTGGCAGTGTTTAGTTTTCTAAAATGAAATAGGTCAACTTAAAAGTTAAGCCCAGAACTTTACAGAGCATCCTAAATGGTCTTCTTCCTTCCCTAATTCATTTCTAAACCCTACAGCCCAAATTCAACACTTGTTTACAGTGAAGGAGAAAATCAACACCATGGTTGCTTTGAGCTCTAAGATTTTCCTGCTCTGGTTCAGAAAACTAGGGATATTACAATCTTAATCTGATGCACCTGAATTAAATTTAATACCCTGGCTAGTTTTCTTTTTTCCTCCAGAGACAAAGGCCCTGTATGGCAATGGGGGAAATACTACACTCCCTCAGATTTCAAAGGAGACAAAGCATTCATCCATTATAGCGGCATGCCTGTATTAGGGCCAGGGTATCGAGTAAGTGCCAACTCTGACATAGCAGTCATCTGTGCCACAACTGAACTGAGTATTACCACAACTATAATTAAAATTTGGTGAAAATGCGGTAGGTTCATGGAAACTATTGGCTATTGAAAGAAGAAAGAATAAACTGAAATATTAAAGAAGCCAGGCAATTTAGTAAATGCCTTGAAACACAAAATAAGTGAGCAAGCTACAGACTTAGGAGCAAAGTATCATAAACATTCCTAAGACCCTCTCGGCTTCCATCATATAGGATAGCTATATACACCAAACCCTAAGTTTCTGAGTATAGGATTTTGTTTGCATTGATTTTTTATATTCTCTCTGGAGCCATGCATATTGTAAGTGCTCTATATACACTTGTTGAAGATTAAGATCTTCTCCCTTTCTCTTACCCTCTATGTAGAATTATGTGCATGGGAGAATAAGAAGACATATCTTGCTCCCACATTAAGAAGGAAAAAGAATGTTAGCTACAAGAAAATCTGAGGCAAAGTGAAGGGAGCTGGAAGGAAAGGAATCACAAGCCTTATCAGGCAATCCCTTAAAAATCAGCACCAAATGAACCACTTATAAAAAGCACCAAAAGCGTTGCCATTTTCACCTCCCACCCAAGATCAAGGAAGGTGGACACAATCTGTCTTTTCCCAATCTTTCCCTTTCTGGCCTTCTCATCTTGGAACTCGCCCAAGGTAGCTAACATGCATTCACTCTACAGAAATACAAGAAAGCTATACTGAAAACATACCTTTATCAGAGCTCTGGGTCATGGTGTCTGCTCTATAGCCAGGGGCAAACCCTCTGGATTTATGCTATCAAATTATGCATCTAAATATCAATCTAATGTAATTCATTTTATTTTAGGTTAGAGATGGAAAAGCAGGTATTAAATCTCAGATTTACCAGATTACAATGGACACGTTCTGATTCAACAGTTTGGATTAATATAGAATATCAGTTACTAAACCGTTAAGACTAGTTTTCTTAGGGGCATAATAAAATGTTCTTATGGGCTTTGTAAATTTCAGCTGAAACACAAAGTGTCATTTTGAGGTTAGATACTACTAACCTTCTTCCAAACAATGTGGCAATGCCTATTTAGAAGTACTTTGAAAAGAAGTGATTTCCATCAAACTTTAATATAACAATAATTACAGCATCTACCAAGTATTTAAAGAAAATCACCATGTCTAAATTATTTAAGTCTAAGTACACTTCTTCAGTCTAAGGAATGAGACACAAATAAATTATACTGCATAGTAAGTCTTTATTTAGTTCCGCCTAAGGAATTCTGAAACTTCACCTGTGGTCTCACCACTTGACTTAAATGGATTCCAGAAGGTATCTATCTCATGGTTTCCTACACATTTAATCAACTATTACATTTAAAAGAATCAAACATCAGGGGGTGCCTGGGTGGCTCAGTCTGTTAAACTCTTGATCTTGGCTCAGGTCATGATCTCATGGTTCCTGAGTTCGAGCCTGCATGGGGCTCTGCACTGACAGCGTGGAGCCTGCTTGGAATTCTCTCTCCCTCTCTCTCTGCCCATACCCCACTCGTGCTCTCTCTCTTTTCTCTCTCAAAATAAATAAAAACAAACTTAAAAAAGAAAAAAAAAAGAATGAAACAGCAGTGAAAGTAACCATGAGGGGATTGCATGTGGGTCCCTTTCAAGTGAGGATAATTCTCCTTAAAACAAAAACAAACAAAGAAAAAAACAGTGATAGGATAAAAGATAGTTTCAAGACATTCCAAAAGAATATATTCTTCTGGGAAAAGCAATACAGAAAAATTAACAATATGGATTTTTGTTTTGTTCCTTGCAATGTGTAAACCCATGCACAGACTTTTGTGCATGAAAACAATTTTTCCTTAAAAAAAAGAAAAGAAAAAAACCACAAACAACCCAAACCAACAGAACTAATTACAAACTTTGGTAAAAACCCACCTCTCTGAAGGAAAAAAAAAAAAAAAGCAAAAAAGCAGCAAGAAATGGGTAATCCATAAGCTGCAGATATAAATCACTTATCTTTGCAAAACAGCTGATATTCTGAAATCAGCTTTATAAAAACAATTGTATATATTTTTTAAAGCCATAGATTTGCTTCCTAACTATCAATGAAAGCCTTTTAATGAGGATTTGGAAAGCAGTGTCCATTTCGTGCCTTCAACTTCAAGAGAGATGAAAATTTGACGCTCCAAACGGGTACATTTTCTCCATTTTGGCACACAAATTATTAAATGTAATCTTTCCTAAACTAACATAATGCAATTTGAAACAGTATATTCAGCATTGAACCCATAGGGCCAAATAAAAAGAAAAAAAGAAATATAGTGGTCTGAGGTCAATTATGGGACTCTCTACTGGGAATTGCTCAAAGAACACAGAATATTTCTTTTAGCCTCCAAATATCACCAGAGAGGTCAGGCCCTTCCCTTTTACTTTAATGATGGTAACAGCAGGGCCACTAACAAAGGCCTGGGATCTGCATCTCTCCCGCAACCTGGCCTCACTCCTACTGGAGTTAGATTGTTGGGCCTGGGGATTTTACTTCAGTGTCGGATCTGAGAGTTCCTACAGTTACTTTTTAAAACATATAATAAAAGAGGATGATTATATTATCTTAATTATCTATAAAGATAGGGCAAACTATTCAATCCTTTTAAAAGAAAAAAAAAAAAAAAACAACAACTATCACTTCTGTTAAGTTCATGTATATAAATCCTAGTGAAAAAGGTAACAAGGATACCTGAAGCAAATTCACCACCAGGCACCACTTAAAAAATATACGCATACAGCCTATAACTTCATTTGCAATAATGCCTTATGTATTTCCATACTGATAAGGATAATATGGTTTATATACCTGACGCTGACTTGTTTTGCAACGATCAAGCCAGAAATCACAATTTTTGGTAACTGGTATGATGAAACTGTATAGGTAATTTATATACATTTAAGATATTCAAAATAATTTTGGAGAAGGGGAGACTTTGGTATAAAACACAAAGTCTATGAACATAACATAGTCAAGAGACACAAAAAATTTAAGTCAACATACAATTGACCCTTGAACACCACGAGGGTTAGGAGTGCCTACCCACCCAGCCCCGTGCAGTTGAAACTCTGTCTATAATTTCTGATTCCCCCAAAACTGAGCTATTGTTGACCAGAAGGCTTACTGATAAGACAGTTGATTATCACATATTTTGTATATGTATTATATACTATACACTTACAGGAAAGGATGCTAGACAAAACAAAATGATATTAAGAAAATCATAAGGAACAGAAGACACATTTATGGCACTGCACTGTATTTATAAAAAAAAGTGTATAGTTAAGGGACCCTTGCTTTAACAAACCTGTGTAGTCCAGGGGTCAACTGTATATATAACATATATTTATTATATTTATTTATATATTTTATTATATTTATATATATTTATATATGCTTAACTTGCTGGAAAACAAAAATAATAAAATTCTCTCCCTATATCTATGTATCTCCCTGTATACCTATATCTGAATCTATGGAGCTCAGATTTCACTAAAATATATCTTAGGTTTCACTAAAGACCCTATCAGCTTTTGAGACTCGTGTGTAGGAAAGATGTGAATTTGAATGATATTACATACATGACTAGATAGCTTCAGAATTTTCCTGGCAGACTATGGATTATTTTTATTCCTTTATCTCCTCCCTCCTCACAACCCTATCCTCCTGACAAAAGGTATTGAACAGTTTCTGGTAATGAATACTCAGGGAAGTATGTCAATTACACCTCCTCAAATATCTGATTGACCCTCATAAAGTGAACTAGGTATGCGAAAGATCTCGTTCCATAAATTTCCCACATACCTTAAAATTAATCTGATTTTTAAGAATTATGTTTGTTTAGGAGTAGTAAATCCTTTGGTGAGATCACACCAAATGAATGGCAAATTCTGAAAGTGTGGTGGTAGTGATCAGCAGTAAACTGGACCAGACAGCACAAACAACTGTGACTCAGATCTAGCAGAAGATCTGGCAATTATAAGAGCAGCTTTCACTGAGGGCTTATTACTTGATACACACAGTTCTAAGTGCTTTATACGTACTACTCATTTAACAAAAAAGAATAACCCTATGAAATAGGTTATTATTACTGTTCTCATTTTACAGAGGAGGCAATTAAGCCACAGAGAGCTGAGTAACAGATGACGTTCACACAATACGCAGAGGAGCCCGACTGAACTCAGGCAGTCTGGTTCCTAAGCCTGTGCTCTTGGCTTGCATATTATACCTTTCATGTACCCTGTTTTGACGTTTTGTGAAAAAAAAGAATGTGTGTTTATAGGTCAGGTTGAAAATCAAGGTCCTGGCTTGTTAAAACCATTCTATGGCACCGATTTCAATAAGCATTTATTCTGTTTTAGGGCTAGTTTATTTGCTACCCCAAATTTGTTATTCAGCTTTAAGCATATGACAGAAAACTAGTAGACTCCTATAGCTCAGAAAGAAAAAAAGTCTGATTTGATCTAGTCATTGGTTAACCGGCTATAGTATCCGCTGTCTCCTCAGATGTAAAATGGGATGACGAATAATAATTCAGACGGCCTTCCAAAACAATAGTCCTGGAATGGACCTCAAGTTCCACCTGACTCCAAGCAGTAAAATTCACCACGACCCAAAGAGAAGTTTGTGTCCTACCATTGCTGTGGCTTTTCATTTTCAGAAAGAGTAAAATAGTTTTACATATCACTCTTTAACTGGATTATCCTATATTAGAAAACACAAGCAAAAGACAACATGCATTACATGGGATACACAATGTGAACAAAGTTACCATAGATTGCCAAAAAGGTGGTCCTCCAATCACTGCCAGCAAATGCATGATTATTATGAAGATTTGCACTTCAGTCACATCAATTCTGATTAGGTACAAAAAGCCAAAAAAGCAGAATTACTCAAAACAATTTCAAGTTAATTACTTGCGAGCTTAGCAGCATTCCTCTATCATGCACAATAGAAAAAAAATCTCAAATATTGAGGAAAGGGGAGAAGGAGGTGTCAAAAATTTGTTATGAGCAAAATCAAATAAAATCCAGAGGCTTTTAATTTAATTTGATGAATTTCACAGAGCAATAAAAACCCCTCCTTTCCATAGGAAATTTCTGACTCACTGAAGTTGGGCTGAAACTATAGCTTAACCTTTCCCACCAAAAAAAGGAAAAAAAGAAAAAAGGAGCAGGGGCAGGGCATGTGTGTATTAAATTTCGAGTGTCAAGCAGAGGGGACTGCATTACACTGCTATAGAATATGAAATCTTGAAACCAGGGCTTTGTAGTACCAAATAGAGGAAATGGTGAGTTTTTAATAAAGTAACGTAAATCACTCAGATCTTATAAAACTTACTGCCCTTTAGTTATATTCACTTAATGCCTTCCATAGTAGGGGTGTGAAAAAAAAATTTCACCCAGCTCTCAAATTCTCACACTTATTAGGTGAACTACCCTAAGATTTCTGGAAAGAAGAACTGAAAAGCAGCCAAGAATTAGTTTGAGGTTGCTGAAAATGATCTTACAGTCAAGAAAAGACAAACCTGGTACAAAAACAGGGCAGTAGAAATTAGAAGTCTGAAAGTCTGAAAAAAAGAATATGGACAAAAAGATTGAGGAGCAAAGCACAAACTGACATTCTTTTCCTTCTACAGACCAGCACTTTACATAATCTTGAGATTATCATTCCAGATTATTGGATCCAAAATTAAAATTCTCACAATTTATCCTACAGATATACTTGCACAAAGTGTTTGTACAAGGTTATTTATTACAGCATTCTTTATAACAGCAAAGCCCTCAATGAGGGAACAGTTAGAGAAATTAGAGTACTTCCACACAATGGAGTATCTGGTAGCTTTGAAAAAAGAGTGGGTTGCTCCCTACAAAGTGATATGGAAAAATATCAAAGATATATTAGGTGAAAAGAAATGTTGCAGAATGTATACGTGCTATTGTGTGTGTGTGTGTAAAAAAGAAGAAAAATAATATTCTCTATTTTTGTCAGTAATTACATAACAAATTTCTGGAAGGATACATTGTAAACTAAGAACAGTGGTACCTACTGGAGAGGACAGTGTGGGGATGGACCGCTGGGAGAGGAGGATGGGAAGGAGACCATACACTGCATACGTTTTTTTATAATGTTAGTTTTAAACAAAGTGAATAACTTATATGAAGGTAAATTTTAAAAAAAATTAGTCTAAGAAAAACAGATACCAACAACAGCAAGGGGATTCAATTCCCAGAGCAGAATGGAGCCCCCATTTCTGAAACTGACACTTAAAACATATAATGTGAGCTAGATATGCAAGTTTCCATGCCCAACATAAATAACTAAGTTGATACCAGTCTCTCACAACTAAAAAAAACTAAGCTTTGTTTGCTCCAGATTTTTTTTTTGAACAGAAGCTTATTTAAGTTGTAAACATATAGTGATGTAGTCATCTTTACATACACATTTATTGGGGAATAAATGGACCGAATTAGGCTAAAAAGAATCTGTAGAGCTGACCTGATGAATGGTGTTGCCAATAAGGGGAATTACACTCAGTAGCAGATTCAGGAGACTAAGCAGGTGTCAAAGATGATCGAGTCTGTCTTGGGTGGAGGAGGGTAGACATCTTACAACATTTTGCTGGATATATGAAGTAGCCTTTTGGGAGGGGAAGGGCCAGAAGTATAGAATTACAAAATAAAAATGGAGGGAACCTCATGCAATTAATCTTTGTACCCTGGATGAATGTAAAAGAGAATGGGGAACATGAAAGATCTTTATAAAGCTCAGACTGGGATTCCTAGGGAAAGTTTTATGGATCTGCCTGTTTAAAAATTTTAGAAGACAGAATTTCCTAAACCATGCAGATACTGTCATTGTATTTAGATCCACGATGCCTTAATGTTAGGAGGGAAAGCCAGGGAAAACTTACCAGTCATAGGTAGTTAAGAGGTTTTTTTCCTGTTTGCTTATTTGATTTAGAGGAATACTCAGTACTCCCGGATGAGACCCTCCTGCACTGAATCATGGCCTATCCCCACTCCTGGAGGTGTGGCTCTAAGCTTGACTGTCAATGAAGAAGGGTGCAGTAAGAGGCCATCCCTAGAGATAGGAACTAAGGGAACTAAGAGGGACAGGTGGCAGAAGTGATTAACAATGAACAAAAGAGTCAATGAATCTACTTAGACAAGAGTTGCTTATATGGCAGTCCATTTTCCTACCTTTCCACTAAGAAGTCTCCTAGTGGATGAATTTATGGTAATATAAATTCATCATTTACTACTTTTGGCTGAGGAGGAAAGGCAGTTATCCAGAAAGGAGAATGTTATGGAAAGGCAGGAATGTGGCATTTCTGTAGTCACTTTCTTATTATTCATTTCAAAATAATAATATGGGTGGGAAATTCCCAAATGTTGGGACTACTACTCAAAAACCAAAAAAGAATCCTCCAGAACTACACTAAAAATAAGCCCTTCAAGATACAAAGAATATGTGGCAAAGGAGCATCCAAAACACCAGAGTGATTTTTTTTTTTAAAGACATATGGGAAAACAAATCTCTTATCTACAGCATTAGATTTCCACAGCCTAAAAGTTTCAGAGGGGGGAAATTAGATGAGAATGCACTTAATTTTCTGTAACCATGAAGGTATTTAAATATTCTGACTTGTTTGGCTTTAAATAATTTCCTGTTTCTATTTTAGTATAGGTTGTCAAAGTACAGAAAGAACTTGCCCAATTGCTATGTATAATCTCTTCAAATGACAACAACAAGCCAGCCATAAACAACATTCTAATGGCTGTAACGGAAGAAAAATGCAAAGAAGCAAACCAGCTGTGGAGACTAAGCTCCCCCATTCTTTTGATGGGGAGGCTGTAAGTGTGGCAGTCAAAATAACTGAGTATTTGAAATAAATCCCCTGGGCCCATCACTCCTAGCAACATCTTAATGGTCTACTGACTAAGAGGTAAAGAGATCATGGTATCTTAAAATGAATAGGAGTAATTTTAACTTCTAAACAGGGAACAGAAAATCTCTCTAGCTGGGAGTGAGGAACTCCGAGGGTCTCTATCACAACAGAAAGGCAGCCTAGGTCAGTTATTACATCAGAATTAGAGGTTTAAAAAGTGATTAAGGGGTGTAACAACCTCAAACTTCCTAAGTTAACTGACTATGAATAAAATTTCTATTTTAAGTTTCATTTTCATTGTTCAGTTTTGAGAGAGATACTTAACAAATGCATCTGATTTGAATTCCAACAAGACTCAGGAGTAATGGGAATGTGAAGGGATTTAAATGACATTCTGTGAAAGCTGGTAAGCATGTTAATCATCTTTTCCCTAAAATTTTTATGTCTTTCCACTCACTCTAATACGAGTTAATCTATTTTTCTTATATGTGTCACATATGCATTCAAAGATATATTTGCAGTTAATGTATAAAAGCAATGTTGTTGTTAAACTCTACACAGCAAATGTAATTGTATTATAATTTGGGTTGGCTGTTGGCTTGGTTAAGAGAATATGCACTAGGGCTAAATTCAAGTGTCAAAGAAACCCAGATTTGTACTTGTGAGCTATTTATTATTTAAAAAGAAGAATTTTGTTTAAAAAGACATCTGCTGAGGGTGTCTGGAATCCTATTCAAAGATTAGATTGTTATTAATTACAGATTTGCACTCACTTGTCAATGGATCTGAAGTTGTAGGGAACTTCTGCATGACCAGAACATTTAT
Source organism: Acinonyx jubatus (assembly GCF_027475565.1). Lineage (NCBI taxonomy): Eukaryota > Metazoa > Chordata > Mammalia > Carnivora > Felidae > Acinonyx > Acinonyx jubatus. The sequence continues at coordinate 93,391,369 of NC_069381.1, read as the reverse complement.
TATACCAGAAAAATCATGGGTGGGGTGAAGTCTTGGTAGACTGCAACCATGACTGGCCTAGAAACTGACCATACTGCCTTCCAATATTTTACTTTCTACCCTTGATAATGGACAATCTGGGCATGGCAAGCTTAATGTTAGGTAATATTAACCAGACAGCTGAATGGTAACTATGATATTTTAAAACCAAGTGGTACAGGGCACCTGGGTGTTTCAGTCAGTTAAGCATCTGACTCTTAATTTCAGCTCAGGTCATAATCTCACAGTCGTGGGATTGATCCCTGATTTGGGCTCTGTGCGGACAGCATGGAGCCTGCTTGGGATTCTCTCTTTCCCCTCTTCCTTTGCCCCTTCCTGTTCGCACATACACACACACACTCTCAAAAAGTGTTACATACAGAGAAAGTCTAAGCATCTATTTTTGAGATAAGCTGAATTATTTAAAACCATATTTATTATCTACCACATGAAGGACTAAATGGATCTTTAGATTATCTGAGAAGACTAAAAAACACCACCTGCAACAACAACCCATCCAGTGATTTTCGAGTAAGAAGAAAAATAGCCAAAGGCCAGAATGTAAGTCCTCTAAAAGGAGCTAAAGCTTAGGTCTCACAATTCAGGGGACAGCCTACCCTTATCACCCTTGGAAACAGAAGAATTAGGAGAGTCCTCTCACCTCATTTAGTAATAATCGTGATGAAGTTAAATGAAGGGATCATGGACCTATTCTTCCTCTCAAACTACCACAATCAATTCTGGAAGAAATCTAGCAACTTCTGGGAGTTACTAACACAGGTCTTAAAATCAATAAAAATAATAGTGGTAACAAACACTTATATGCCAGTCACTAAAGCTAGCACATTACATTTTGATACTCTTAATCTTCACAACTATCTAGGAGGTAGGAACTATTGCCACCATTTTATAGATGTGGAAAGTCAGATAGGTTAATGGACTTTTCCAAGGTTACCGAGATAATAGGTGGCAGAGCCTTGAAAGAAAATGGAAGTGTTGTACCTACATGGTGCTAAAACTCTGATTTTTAGTTTACTAATCAACTGGAGTAAACATCTGTGCTAAGTTTTTACCTTGTTATCACTAAGGTGTCCATGTATGATGTTTCTTGTATTCTAACACAACTTTCTGTAAAATGGTAATAGCATTCCAAGTTTAGATGCTAATAAATTAAATTAATTGGAAACAAATTATAATGAACTCTTTCTTAAGCTTATTTTCCCCCTGAACTCTGAAAAAATGGAAAAAGAAAAACCCACAAACATCTGACAGTCTCATTGCAATGATCAAACCAGTTAAAGCAACAAATATTAAAAGCAAAAAAAGTCTCTCCAAGTTAAGAACTGGTAAAAGAACAGATTTGCATTAGTTTCTAGAAACATTTTAATAGGAAAGGTTCTATAAATACAGGTACTTTTTTATCATACACAAACAAGGTGAAAGTAAGTAATATAGTCAATATCCTGACTATTCATTTCACTAAGAACACTGGGAGAAAAGACCTTTGGTGAGTGCAATTAAAAATAGTAAATGAGCTATCAAAAATTGTCTACCTAGACAACTGCAGTGAGCATAAAGTTTTAGGTCTTTGGAGAAAGAACCAGAAGACAGGTTATGGGTAGAGGGGGACTAAAAATGACACATTCTGAACTATGCACATTATTCTACCCCAGGAAAATAGACCCCACAAATAATTCTGCAAGTACATTGTAAATTCAAATGAAAAAATGGCTTTTGTTTTGATTCTCAATCATGTCTATAGTACTTTTCAGTATTCTCCAAAGTCTAAGCTTCTTTTGAAAAAAAGATGTAAACTATCCCTCACTATTAATCTGTCCCCAAAGATGTCTCTACTGCCACTGAATAAATGGATTTACAATGCTGCAAGATACCTTTCAGAAAGAACTCTGCTACCAGACTTACTCTACCACATTATTGAAACATTTTTGAGCATGAGGATTCAATATAGGAAACCTAATGCAGCCCCGTATTGCTAGAACAATATGTTAGGTGTCCATATGAACAGCCCCCAAACACTCCATGAACTGCAAAATAAATGGAATTTAAGCTCTACTTTGCTTGTGAATAAACCTTTCATACTAAAGTGTGAAAGATTCTGGACTATTCTACTGGGAAACTATTTCCTAATAAATATTTTTGAACTTTTAAAAGTCATAAAGTCTAAATTATAATTTTAACATGAGAGAAAAAAAAGATGTATTATTTACTCAGCATTAATTAAGGAAATATGTATTTACTAAAAACAAACCAAACCTGAAAAAGGATGTTATTCAACAGATGGCTATAGTAACATGAAAAGCAAAGGATACTTAGTTTTAAAAGCACAATAAGAGAAGAAAACAGTAAACAATACAAATAGGAATAGCTTCTAGCATTAATTTTTTTAAAAACTAAGATCGTTGAAAACAGAAACAGAAGAATCGGTACTAGATTGCTTAAAGAATATTCTAAAGGAGTTAAGGGAATAAACAGAATCTTTCCTACATTACTATTAAGCATCTTCTCAACTTGCTTATCTAAAGGGAAACTCTGCTTGCTTTATTGTTTTCAAAATATAAATTTAAAAAAAATCTAGTTAATGGTGGAAAGGTATTTGTTTTAAAAATATTACAAAGAGCAAAAATGATATTAGGTACAGTAGGGTAAGTGAGAGAGATAATTGTTTCTAGCATCAAATCACCAGGAATATTATTTTCAAAAAATTTTAATAGGGTGGATTTTTATTGCCCTATATATATTAAAATTATTTGTTTTCTAATAACCTGTTTGTCTGTGAAATACCACCAGAAGACTTTTTATTTTTTTGTATTTTAATTACTCTGTGCATGACAAAGGTGCTGTCTTTATTGAGTTCACGCCACTGTTCATTGGACAGCATGAATATTCTAGCAGTTACCGTGAAGTTCCAGAACCAAGGTCCCAGGGTTCCTGTGAGAAGCTGGCATATTATAATTATGATCTGGGACTCTGTAACATCGAATCTATGCATAAGGAAACAAACATTTCAAAATAACTTTACTCAGAGCTTTTGCCAAAGAGCCCTACAGGTAGCAAAAACATTTAAAAAGTAGCATTACCCTTATAAAGACATCTAAAGATTCAATAACAATTTATACAGTACTATTACTAACCTTATGCAAACATGTATATTTCTTACCCAAACCAAAATAGTAGAAAAGTGTAAAAATTCAAACTATAACACACTGAATACATGACTTGTAAATAGGCAGCTGGAAACACTAGAACTAAAAATGCAGTTAATTCTCAGTTACCCAAGTAGTGAACACTACTTGCCAAATAATCACATTAGCTGTGACATAGGTCCTTTCTCTGCGAGAACCTATCCAGACTTCTCTGTCGAGAGGAGTGCTTCCAGAAGCCCCAGTGTACAGTTATCCAGGTGTTTGAAAAACCACTAATCATCTCATACCCCTTCACTGCCCCACATCTCATCATGCTCCTGCTTCTGCTATTCAGTAAAAATATGCACACGTATGTGAAAAGGGCAAGGGGGAAACTATGACTTCTTTGGATATGGTCAGAACAAAATAAAACTGGTCAGCTCCTTGTCCCGTTTCCTGATAATTTCTAGTCTAAAGTCTTATCCTTCTTCCTCTTTCTCTTCCCTTAATTCCATACCAGCATTATAACTCTCTACTATATTGGATTAGTTTATTAGTGGTAAAAATAAGTAACATGTCTAATGTGATCACTAAAGGATGTTGGCAAAAGGAGTGGCAGTATAGAACAGACTTCAAATCAAAGCCATGTAATCAAAATTAAGAACCTAGGAATAAATGTGATGGAAACAGGTCTACGATTTTACCCGATGATCTTAAAGTCCAAACTGCAATCTAGGCTTTACATTAATATAAACAGTTGTTTTAAGATCTTATCTCTAACAATTTGATAAAATTAAAATAGGCACAGTCCAAATGAATGACTTACTAACAAAAAATACACAGGGAAACTAGAAACTGAAAGGAAAATCTTTGACAGTTATTAGTTCACATGGTAAGTCTTAAACTTCTAAAGGTATGAATATCCTATATGGGCATTTAACAGGGAGCTTCCTAATTCTTAATCCACAAAAAGTGGATTATACATTAGCAGTTTATAACATTAACAGTTTTTAATTACTACGATATCTGCAAATACTTATACTTTAGAGATTTCTTGGGTAAGAATTGAACTGGATTTGCCAGACTACCAGAATACATAGCCTATTAACTTTTTTCATTTAACTAGAAAAGAACAAGTCAGAAGTTATGTATTTACATAGTTTTAGCTAATGTAAGTGTGAAAAAGTGAATTGAAAAATGTACTAAATACTCCACGTGCTATAATTATAAATAGTAAGTACACTGAAAATAGCATCTGTAAAATTAATAGGCTCATAGAAGGAACCTTAGATACCATCAAATCCAAAACTCTGACTTACAAATTAGGAAATGAAAGTTCTGGGCCTTGCTCAAGCTGATACACAGACAATAGTCTGGAGGTAACACTTGAGGCAAGATATACTGATCTAGTTCAATTTATTATAATTTCTTTCTTTTTTTGACTTGTGAAAAGTTTTGTTATTGTTTTTTTTTTTTCTGAAATGATAATTTAAGAGTTCTACCTTTCACAGTGTGGAGGATTTCTTTAAGGCCAGTATTTTGCATAAATAGTTTTATTAGAGATTGTCTAGAATTTCTAAGCATTTGATTTATAAAAAATGATTCTACATATACATCTACAAATTATATATTTTAAAATATCTAGATATACACGGTTTAAGCCTTAAGAGAGGAAATGTGAACTCTTCCATTTAGTATAACCCATAAACATTTTAAAGTATATTTTACAAATGTTTACAAATGAACTTCGATTCATAATTCTTATCTTCTTCGGCCGACCCAATTCTTCTGTGAAGTTCTAGCCTCTGAGCCCACTTCCCTCCCCAGTCTTTCAAATTCAAGTTAGTAAAAATCCTAACAGGCTAAGTTGGGTCTAGAAGGGTCCCAGTGAGCAGTACTCATCTCTATCAGACCTCTACTTGCTTGGTCCAGAAACACTGTCAGAACAGGGGTCTGTCTAGATGTGACAGGTACTAATATTCTCTGTACAAGGCAGCTTTCAGCTGTGATTAGAGCAAAATGCTGGAAGATTTAGTCATAATATCAGAGATGATGTATCCAAAACACATTGACTTTCTCATAATATCTGACTTTGAATGGAAATTACTTAGTTAAAAATGAATTAACTATGGTGCCTATTTTTGGTCAAGATATGAGCAAATTTAATAGCCACTAAAATTAGTGACACTAGGCGATTAAGAAAAACAAATCAATATCTCTTATTTGACAAATATGCTATATGGTTATTAAACACACAACAACCTAAATTGATTGTATATAAAAAAGAAATCCTCATGATTTTTTTTTCATTTGTGCATAACCACCAAAATAAAACAATTAAAATAAAAATATTTTAAAACAAAATTCCTAAGGTGCCTAAGGGCCGCTTTCATGTTTCTCCAAAAAGGAGTAAGAAAAGTAAGGGATTTAAAAAAATTTCTTTAGTCAGGGATGCCTGGGTGACTCAGTAGGCTAAGCGTTGACTTTGGCTCAGGTCATGATCTCATGGTTCCTAAGTTCAAGCCCTGCATCAGGCTCTGTGCTGACAGCTCAGAGCCTGGAGCCTACTTGAGAATCTGTGTCTCCCTCTCTATCTGCCCCTCTCTCTCCCCTCAAGCTCTGTCGGTCTCTCTTTCAAAAAAATAAAGAGTAAAAAAAAGTCTTTTTAGTCAAATTACACTTGAAAGGTTATCTTATTCTTTTCTAATTAAACAAAATTTAGACTTTCTCCTCCACACATATAAACTTTACTTCAATATTCAACCTATTATACATCAGCCTATTCTACCTGCTCTTGAAAAGAATGTGAAATCTTAAATGGCATTTTTAAAACTTCTTTAGGAATATGTCTATTATTCCATATGCCCCCATTACATTGGAAAAATATCTCCTTAAATGTGAGTACTCGCAGCACATTTCTTTGAATGTTGAGATCTGCTTTTACTTAAAAAAAAAAAAAAAAAATAGGGTTGCCTTAATATGAATGCAGGATTTCAGAAAAGTGTATTTAATTTTCCAAATCAAAACCAATCCCTTGTAATACTAATATGTAATTTAAATTGAGATATTAAATTTAAACTGGCTCCAATATTTGTGTATCTAGTTTCACACCATTACAAAGAAGCACTATAGTCTCAGTGGGACAGTGTCTTCCCACCTAGTCCCTCTGCCTGTTACCCTAAACATTGTTCCTGCATTTTCATCAGTCTAGCTCTGTAGATCCATCTCTCTCTTTTCTCCCCCAAATATCTTCAATCTCTTCTCTAGCCAATTTCTTCTGTGTAAATTCAAAACCCTCCTTCCTTTGCACACCGATGTTCTTACTTCTCACAGATGCCTTGCTTCTTCCCATCGCAGCCACACATTCTGTACATCACCTGTACCACATGCTTATTTAGTCCCTTCACTTCCCATCCCCTACAATCTGGCTTCTACCCTTCCACTATAGAAAACTACTCCGGATGGCCTCAGATCGCCAAATTTAGTGTACAATTTTCTGTCCTCATTTTGAGTCTTGGCAGCATTCAGCGTTGTTCTCTTTTGAAATCTCTGGCTTTTCGTTCTGGTATGCCTCCTTCTCTGGCTGTTCAATACTTTTCATAGGCTTCTTTCTAAGCTTGCTTTCTAAGTTTTCTAAGCTATTTTCATTCTATCTGGATGCCTAAAATCCCTCACATACATGTGCTCATAGACCTCGCCCTTTCACATAGGTTCTTCTGCGTGTAGGGCCTTTCTCTACCCCCCATCCAGCCACCTAAGGAGGGGAACTGGGAGTTACTCCAGTCTCTGCTCGCTCATTCATTCCCCACGTGCAGATAGAGATTAGGTCCTACAGTTTCTACCTCTTCAGCCTCTCTCCAGACTATGACTCTCTCTCTGGTAGCACTGTCATCACACTCGTTCAGGTGTGAGCATTCCTCATGTTAATTATGTTGGTGACTCCGACAGGACCTCCTTACCTCTGTACTAGCCCATGCCAATTCACCCTCCGAATGCTGCCAGGCTGCTCTTTCCAATTGTCCTTTTGTCATTTTCCTGGTTTCGGTTTTGCAAAGGCTCCCCACAGATTCAGGAAAAAAGCTCATATTTCTTGGCAGGACATAGAAATCCCCTGATTTTCTGGATCTTCTCCAGCCTTGTCTCCTGCCACTCCCCTACAGGCATCTTTGGTCTAACAATATGGAACTGCTCACAGTCCTCTAAGTGCATATTTTATCAAAGGAATACCCCACAAGGGACATTCTAAGACTGGCAAAGTGAGAGCTGTGCTAACAAATCGCTCCTAAAAACACTGTTTACTCTTCCCCTACTTCCATGGTTCACTCCCTCTCCTTCCTTCAGTTCCCATACTACATGGTTGGTGCTGCTTTACTTGAAAGGGAAAGAGAATTTATTAGGGCTGATGATAAATCAACTTTCAAAATAAGGGCTTGCAAGTTAACTATGAGATAATAACCACTGAAACAAACGATGTCAAATCCAGATATTACAAGTTCTGCTATTTTTGAAAACAGTCACGTCACTAAAAATTAAAACTGAATTAGGGCAAACCAAGTGATCTTGGAAGTCCATTATATTTTGTGGTTTTACCAATGCAGAGTAATACTATGAAAACTTGAGATATAGGCTATAAAAACAATTTGAAAAAAACATCTGCACACAGTATTTTCAATTACTTTTTTTTTTTTGTACCAGAAATCTACAATATTTCCTGAGCACTGATCATTTTTAAACTGATGAACGCACAAGCATACGAGTTTCAATTGGACAGGCATGTCTACTATTGTCACCTTAAGATGGGCCTTAAACATGTCTTCTAACCCCTTTATTATAAAATGCTTCCAGGACATGTCTTTTAGTTAACATCCAAAATAATAATTGTTGTTACTGTCATAAGTTAAGAACATCTTAAGTTCTGTTTAAATAAGTTTAGCAAAAACAATTTGAACTGAATTTGTAAGGAACAGGTGGATTTCTGTGCATTTGGCTCTTACAAGAGCTAGAAAACTAAGTTTATTAGGGATCTAAAATTTAAATATCCATTAATGATTCATCTTAAAGGGACTAGGTTAAGATGTTCTCCTATCGTTTGCAATCAGAGATTTTATTTGGATATTTCATGAAGTATTCAGAGTCTTTTCTCAAGTTCTTTCTCTTTTACTTCGACACCATGAAAAAAATAAGACTAACTCGAGCCGTGTAAATCGGATCTGTGGCAATTAAACACCAGTTGGTGAATTTCACCCTTTACCTTGTTCCAAGATGAGTTTACTCATTAATATTTATGAAAAAGTACTGATCAACAGGTAGGAACTATACGTTTTGGAGTCTGAAAGGAGTTTGTATTTCACTTTTTAAATTCTTGGGCATTTGTTGGTGGTAGTAACCTATATGGTGTGTTTATGTCAACTGAATTATTAAGAGCTTAGATTTTTATAGACCCACAAATAATATGAAAAGAATAAAATCTAATTAAGCTATGATACTGAGAGATGAGAGTTGCTCTCTGTTCTCATAAACTATCTAATCTTTCCTGAAAATGCATTTTCGTATGTCAAAATAAAACATGGAGTTAAGGTAAATACAGGAAAAATACAGTGCATTTATCTGAGGGAAAGACAAGTGGGTATGAGTGAGGAGGGGCCACTGCTTTTCATATTATTTTAAAAATATTGGTTGGGAGGTCCTAATATTTCCTTCTAAACAGTGTGATGGACGGACAGAGACCATTAGGCAGCTACAATAATGAGAGTTTTAAACTTCTATTTGCTAAACTAATTTAGTGCTTTGATCAATTCCTAATACTGAGATATGTAAAAGCAACATTCTCCATATCTGAAAGAGAAAACAAAAAATCACTGTTAAGTGTTACTTACATTCCAAATCGCAATGTTCCAGAAACATATGTTTGCCAGTGTGCACAATAGAACATGAATGTTCCAGCAAAACAACAAAAAAACATCCAATCAGGGTTTGTCCCCAGCTGCACTGCAATACAAGTTCCAAGAACCACAAAAACTGCAAAAGAAAGATCACGATAATAACTGAACAATCTCAATAACCAACATTAACTGAGCTGGAAATGCTTTTAGATGAAGCAAAAAAAAAAAAAAAAAAAAAAGAAGACGTGCTATGAATGTACAATCTTGTCTCAGGTACCTATGGTTCCAGGAAAGCAGGATATAATCTTTTACATTATCTTTCACCCCATAATTTCACTTCCATTTTTCACTATACCACTCAGTGGAACCAAAGGTCTTGAAAGCAACTAAAATACTTGAGCATTTTTTGGAGTATCCTCCCAGTTTAGTGATAGTGATGAACAGTAAAAAATTACAGGACAGAGTAAAAAGAAAGACTTCCCCTGTGCCTCAGTTACCTCATTTGTAACATGATAATAAAAACCAGACAAAATAAATCAATATTGTAAAGGATTTCAAACAGTGCCTGAAACATATTAGACATTGCATTAAGTGATTATTGGCGGAGGAAGAAACACTAAAGACCTACATAATTCACAAAAGGACCAATTGTTTTTTACATCCATAGCTATCTTTTCATATGTAGCAGATATAATTATGGGTGACTTATACAGAAAAACATGTCCTATAAAAGTTTGGAACTCAAAGTACACCACAAAAAAGATCACCACTTAAAAGAAAAAATAGGGGGGTGCCTGGGTGGCTCAATTGGTTGAGTGTCCTACTCTCATTTTTGGCTCAGGTCATGATCTCTGTTACGAGATTGAGCCCCACATGGGGCTTCATGCTGAGTGTAGAGCCTGCTTGTGATTCTCTTTGCCTCTCTCTCTGCCCCTTCCCCTGTGGTACACACGCACGCAAGCTCTCCCTCAAAATAAATAAATAAACAGGTAAAAAAAAATAGGATACACTTGATTAAATTAAGTGCCCGTTAAGCCTTTGTATTCAGTAGAAGTCTTGAGTGTTTCTTGAGTCCTTTGAATTATGAGTGCTTAGCTATTCATTCTCCTCTACTTAGGAAGCTGTTGTCAGGACACGCTGAAACAATGACTTTCACAGGAACCTACATCTGCATATCTGAGTTCAGGAGGTAAAGCTACCATGGGTTTTTGTTTCTTTAAAAAATATTTTAAATGCTAAGCCAAATGACAAGAAACCAACAGAAAAAACTAAGTAAAAATATGTGTTGTGAGGGCATGGGGTGTTCCTACCAGGAAGACTAGTTAGAAACTGTCATTTAGTTTCTAAATCTCTTTTTTCCCTCCAAATACTAAAATAGTATTCTTAAAACAGTACAAGATGTATTGCCTATAACCTAATATATAACTCATCTATTGCCAGCACTTTAGTAAATATTTTTCTTTCCAGTCTTTAAAAAAAATTTTTTTTTAAATATTTGAGAGAGAGCAAGTCTATTATGAGTGAGGGAGGAACAGACAGAGGCAGGGAGGGAGAGAGGGAGGGGGATAGAGGGAGAGGGAGAGGGAGAGGGAGAGGGAGAGGGAGAGGGAAAGGGAGAGGGAGAGGGAGAGGGAGAGGGAGAGAGAGAGGGAGAGGGAGAGAGAGAGAGAGAGAGAGAGAGAGAATGAATCCCAAGTGCTGACAGAGTGGAGGCTGATACCGGGCTCAATCCCATGAACCACACGGTCATGATCTGAGCCGAAATCAAGAGTCAGATGCTTAACCGACTGAGGCACCCAGGCACCACTCTTTCCAATCTTTTTATCCAAGTCCATTCATTGCCAGTTATACTGCAAGTCTACAACATAATTTTAAATGTCTACAGAATATCCACATAAATATAAAGACCACAGATTTCCTGGTCTCCCACTATTGTACTCTTGTCTACAATTTATGAGATTTTTGATGATAATTATGCCCTAAGATTTTAAATATCACAGGTGCCAAAAGAATAATATTTAGGCTAAAAGTAATTTAAGTAGAAATTAACTTAATTTCTAAATCTCCCAATACAGCCAATAATGAACAAATATTAATCATATTTATAGTCTTTTGAAAACATTTAAATTTGATATAAATCACTTATTCTGATACCATAACACCATAAACCTTTTATTCTAACATTGTTTATCATATTAATTTTATCACTATTAATCATTAACACTAAAAAATCAACAATACCTGTTGATAGTGAATCACAACCATGATCAAAAAGTTCTCCCAAAGGAGAACTACTATTGGTTCTTCTTGCCTGTTTCCCATCTATAGCGTCCAAAGACTGGTAAATGAAAAGGCCACATGCACACGCAATATATGCCCACAGAGGTGCCTGTGAAACAAAAGACACAAGAATTACTAAGACATATTCATTACTATGTTTCACTGATAACGGTTTACTTGCAGATAGTTTGTCTTCATTCTCCAGAGAAGTGCAACTAGTTGGAAGCTAAGGAAGAGAATGCAAGGGTTACATAATGAAAAACTTTCTGAAACAATCAGAATTGTAACAGAATCACATTCTTTGCTTTGGAGGGCTGCTCACCGCAGATGCTGGATAACTGCTTTGTAAGGTTATCTAAGAGATTACAGTAGGTAACGTCCATAAGATTCGTCCAAACATTTAGTTAGAATAACTAACATTTAGATGCTGAGTCAATTAATGAATAATCTAGTACAGTTTCTCCCAAATTGGATTTCGAGGATGTTTATAGGTATTGCATGAAGAAAATGAATTCCATGCTTAACACATGTGGGAAACACTGAGTTAAACAATGTTAAACATTTCTTTACTGCAGGACTCCTTCCAGCCCTTAATGTTGCTAATGCACACTGTGAATGTTCGAGAAGGGAGACGCAACATACTGCCATTTTCTAAACTCTTTTGAGCACGTAACCTATTTTTCAACACACCTCATCAGTGTTCAGTGGAACAACAGTAGGGAAATGATGATCTAGCACACGGAGTGCTTAGAACATTAGTTTTCAAATATTTATGGTCACATTTTCAAGGAATAATTTCTCTTTTCCCAGGCAGAACCTGAACCACTAATACTGAATTTAAATGCTATGTGTTAAAAAAGGAGAGCTTCTATTTGGTGTGTTCTCTTTAAGAAAGTAGAAGAGTGTTTTATATCACTTTTCACTATTTTCCCATGCCATGAAAAAATTTCTATGATCACAAGGTACTTTCTCAGATATTGGTTATCAAGTTAAACTGAGTATTAAGTGCTCAGAGCAGCAAATTAAAACTATGCAGAGCTGCAAATAATACTCATATTCTTCACCGCAAAGAGGCTGCTCTCAGACATCTATTTAGTTACCAATATTAAAGGTAAGGATCTTTTCTTAAACATTTTCTTAGAGTCTCATATTTTAGAACACTGAAGCTATCAAAAGGACTAGAGTGTAAGCCTCCCCTAGGACAGAGTTACAAACCCTGAAAGCAATCACTGTGGTTACATAACCATACTTGATGTGCAAGTTCACTGAGTTTGGTTAACCTCGTGTGACTAAGAAGCCCCACCTAGACTTTGAAGCTACTGCTTTTTGCCCCTACAGGAATCCAGTAACTCTAGAGCTGCACTGTCCTACATAGTAGCCATTAGCCATGTGTGGCTATTTTAGTTTAGATTCATTGCAATTAAATAAAACTAAAAACTCAGTTCCCCAGCTACACTAGGCACATTTCAAGTGCTCAACAGCCAGACGTGGCTATGGTTACCATCCTGGACTACGCATTTAGTAAGTCAGATCAAAAGAATTTCATTTAGCAATATAAAACAAAAACAAATGAATATTAAAACTAAAAACTCTTATGGTCATATTTCAAAAAGTTTTAATTAAACCTGATAGAGCTCTTATTGGTAACAACAGACAGCTCAGTTCGTTCTAGTTTTCCTGTGTATGAAATAGCTAATACCAATTTCCTTGATCTGTCTTAGGCTGCAAGGGTAACTCAAGCACATGTAACATATATCAAGCTGCAAGATAAATTCCAAATTAACTTACGATAGTAAAATCAAAGCTACCAGCTAAGGAGATTTAAGTACATAGTATCAGAAATAAATCACAAGTATATTTTGGTATACATATAAAAAGGGATGGGGCACCTGGGGGTCTCAGTCGGTTAAACATCTGGCTCTTGATTTCGGCTCGGGTCATGGTCTTGGGGTTGCTGGGTTTGAGTGCGGTGTCGGACTCCACACTGACAGCTTGGAGCCTGCTTGGGATTCTCTCTCTTTCTCTCTCTCTGCTTCTTGTGTGCACGCATTTGCAAGCTCTCTAAATAAATAGATGAGCTTTTTTCTTTTCTTTTTTTTAAAGGGTTAAGCCTATAGTTCTACCTTAGTAATTTGAAAAATAAGGACTGATTTTCCTTTCCCATCTACTGGAAAGTTTTTTTTCTAACAAAAACGGCAAACTCTGCTGAAACTATTACAATAGTGACATTCTTTTCTATTAGAAAGACTAGTATCTGAAACTCTAATGTATTAAAAGAAGTCAGTAAAATAAATATATGGAAAGTTCACAATATCTGGAGACACGAAATTTAATGCTCACCCACTGGAATAAGGCCCAAAGGAATTAGAATCATAATGAATGAGAATGTCCCTGGGTAATAAGTTTATGGAACTCTCTGACTCCAAAACAGTGATAAAGAAAAAAATATCCATGCTTTCTATATAGAAGTATTTTATTAGAAGAAATCAGGAATGGGAGGGAAATTGTGGGGAAGAACATATTACATACTTAATCTTTTTGACCAATGAAATAATAATTACTTATGGAGCATTATATGTTATGTACTATAAATGCATAATCTTACTTCTTTCAGTACCACAAAATAAAATTTCAAAGAATAAACTGTGACTTACAGAATTTATGTAATTTACTGAAGATCACAGAGATAATAAGAGCATATCATGGAAGACAGCCATGACCTATTTTAATGCACTGTGATCTAAAGCTTAACAAGGATTTCTACTGTGCAGCTATAAATGTATCCATGCCTAGCCTTTGTGGGCCACTACCTTCCCTTGCAGAGCACCAAACAAACAGCAGCTCAGTCATGTTCTACCTTCATTCCTCCTAGTAGCCATTCTGAAAAGTTCTATTTGATTCAACTAGTTCTCATTCTGGAAGTTTCCTCAAAGATTTAAACTAATTCTAAGATTATTCCAATAATTCCAAATCACTTAAGCACAGAGGCTGAGGAAAAGTATTATAGGGAACATGGTACCTGGTACACTCTGGGGTGTTCAATAAATATTAGTAGCTGAGCTCTACCTTTAAACTTGCTCTCATTCCCTGACCCCTATTGTGGAACTAGCTTAGGATTGTTGGAGGGCTTCCATTAGAATTAACACACACCCCTGTTGTTCTGTTGTAACTCTAAGGATGTGTGAGACCTGAACCAAGTTCCTCTGGAAGTGGCTATCAGGTCCTCAAATAAGTCACAGGTAAAATAGTTCAAAGGACATGTGATAAAGAATCCCAGGACACATTTAAACAATCATAGTGGTTTTTAAGTTTCCTGATTGATATGAAGCAAGATAGTTAAGGAAATGATAGAAAATCAGAAATATATTCATACAATCTGTTTGGAACTGTATTTGTACAGGAGAAGAGGAATTAAATAAAAGTATTCAAGGGTGATTAAGAAATGAACTGGAAGAAGGAAAAAAATGTGTTTTGTAAGTAACTGTGACATTCAGTAGCCATTTACTTTAAGAGAGGTATGTAGGGGCACCTGGGTGGCTCAGTCGGTTAAGCATCTAACTTTGGCTCAGGTCATGATCTCACAGTTCATGAGTTTGAGCCCTGTGTTGGGCTCTGTGCTGACAGCTCAGAGCCTGGAGCTTGCTTCGGATTCTGGTTCTCCCTCTCTCTCTGCCCCTCCCCTGCTCACAGTCTGTCTCTCTCTCTCTGAAAAATAGGTAAATATTAAAAAAAAAAGAGAGAGAAACAAATGAATTGATAAAAAAAGAAAGGGACAAGGGGTTGGATGGTGACAATTTTATCACAAAGAACGAATAATCTGAAAAGACTACTTAAAAATGATTACTTCAAGCTTAAAAGAAGAGAAGGAATCCTTGTGACCACTATGATTTCATATGGTTCAGAGTCACGTTTGACACCTTTCGTTGAGAATCACCTTGTATCTTCTTGGTGTGACTGATCATTCGGAGGGGCACAACAAATGTTGTGCCATCTACTTAACTACTTTAGTTCCCTTTTTATCAAGGAAGTTTCAAAACCAAAGAGATAAACATCAATTTACCTATTCTGATGAAGAGCTCTAGTTTCAGTTTTGGTTTTAAGTAACGGGTACAGAGGGTAAAAAGCGGGACCAGCAGTAGAGAGACTTGTACTGAAGGGCCCAAGCAGAGAGTCCTTGTCAGCAATAACTGCTTCTCTTCTTCAAGGCAGCCATTGCAGGGTACAGGACAGAACAGAACTTCTTTCGCCTTGTTAGAATAATAGAGATATATCTGAGGTCTATCTGTCACATGTATTTATAGGAAGAGAAAAGGGATATTCAAACAATTCTCACTGGAATGGAGACGAAACCACTTTTTAATTTTTTTTTTAATGTTTATTTATTTTTGAGAGAGAGAGAAAGAGAGAGAGAGAGAGAAACAGAGTTGTGAGTGGAGGAGGGGCAGAGAGAGAGAGAGAGAGAGAGAGGGAGACACAGAATCCAAAGCAGGTTCCAGGCTTTGAGCTGTCAGCATAGAGCCCGATGCAGGGCTCAAACTCATGAACCATGAGATCATGACCCGAGCCGAAGTCGGACGCTTAACAGACTGAGCCCCCGGGCACCCCGAGAGGAAACCACTTTTGATAAGACTGATTTACAGCTGTGCCATCTCACTATCAGAGCCTTTTTTCTCTGATCATTTTCAACTTTGCTAGGATTTCATTCAGCGATTAAAAAATTAAAAAAAAAAAAAACAACCAGCCATTAAAAAAACTTTTTTGTATTGAGATTTACTGATTTTAAAAGGATTACCTTACATGTTAATCTCTGATGACATTAATATACCTACCAGAATCAGACTCCACCCTTTGCTTCTGGTTTTCATAAGCGGAGTATACAAAATAGACTGTAGTTATAAGCTTTATTAATAGTATGTGTGATACAATCTTTTAGAACAGTTGATAAATAATTGTCAAATCATCTTATCTTTAGCATAAATGACCTAAAATCCCAATTACATTGTTTTGGGTATATAACAAATGCTCAAATCTGTTAAGAAATTCACCTTACCTGCTCTGTGGCTGTGGGACAGTAGAAGACTAATAAAACAGTTGTACAGATGTTTATTGACAATCCGATGATGGTGATGAGATTTGGGGCAATCCAGGAGGGAACTCTTCCAACTAGCCATTCCCAATAGCCCTGCATCAAGGGCTCAAGCAGGGACCGTCCAGCACTCTGATATCTGTGTTCCTCTAGCCGCTTTAGTTGATGTCTTGACAATGGTGGCGTAGGTAACTGAAACAATTTATTTAATACACACCCTGGAGTACTCATATGCCCGAAGCCCATAGGGGACTCCGGGTGAGAATCTCCGCATCGTTTCCTTGTTGATCGATGCCCACTCATGGATCTTGGCTGTCTTTTATTTGAAGAGAATAATTTCTTTTGTTTCACAGCTTTTTGTGGCTGATCTTTACCTGAAAAAAGAGAAAAAGATGTATCTATCAGCCACTATTTATGTCAATGTCAGTAAAGTTTAAACTGGTAACAGACTAATGCATATCAAACAGGGATCAGAACACCAGGGACCTGTTTTTAGTTCTAATTCTTACTAAATGTGTGAGCCAAAAGAAGTCATATAACTTCACTCTCAGGTGAAAAATATTAAGGGAATTAATAGTAATATAGCTCCCGAAACCTTATAGTTTGTCTGACTGAATTCAAAGCTCTCACTTTTTTTTTTCCTCACTCTGATTTCAGTAATATAATGGAATAAATCTTAGATATGATCTAGTCATTTCACATGTATGGACACTGAGGTCCAAAGGCATACCCAAAGATAGCTAGCAAATTAGTATTAATATCAGAGGAATGACTTGAATAAAATGGGTTTTAAATCAGATTATTTATTTAATGCTAATAGCTAACATTGAGCACTTACTGTGTACTAATGCTTCAAGCACGTTTCACATATTAACTCATTTAATCCTCACAATAACTCTAGGTCAGGATTATTAATTACCCCCATTTTTACAGAAAATGAAACTAAGGCACAGGGGCTAATTAACTTGTCCAAGCTCATAGAGCTGGTAAGTGAGGTTCACACAAACACAGGGCTTCTGTCTAAGCTAAACTGAAAGATAAAAAAACTTATTAGTGGAATGGGATATCGAGAGTATTTTAGGCAGGGGTGAAGAGCAGTAACAAACCTAACTTTAAGAGGACAGAATACATGTATTAGCAGAGTGACCTGATGAACTGAGGTAGTAAGAAAAAAAGTATAAGTGTATTAAGTGATGACTGTTCATAAAGGACCTTAAGTTTAATCCCAAAAGTACTTGCACTTGACTTAGAAAAGATTAAAGATAACATAATTATTGTAAATCACTAAGCAACATAAGAAAATGACAAGAATATATTCAAGACTAAAGGGGAGTCATGTATATATGTGTGTATATGCGTATGTATGTGTATATACATACATATATGCATATATATATACATATATGTATATTTATCAGAACACAGAGAGTGAGAACACTCAAAAGTTACTATGGTGACCTCAAACATTTGACGAGGGTAGTAAAAATGGAAGTGTGAAAGTCGAATCTGTATGTAACTTCTATTTAGAAGGAAGAATCCTGGGAAGGCACTTAGGAATTAGATATGAAGGCTGGAGGAACAGAAGAAAACATGAATCAACAGTCAGAGACTAGTGGTACTACTGTCAAAAAGGGAAGTGAGGAAAGTAAACCAGTTATTGTGGCTTGAAGGGTGATGGAAGGGGATTTAGGGATGGAGGTAAGAAATACACAGAAGTAACTTTTAAGCAGACATGCTTCAGACAAGATCAAATACCTGGAGTTTGAGCAAGAGATGAAAATTTCAAGTTATCAATTTAAAAGTCAAAGTCTAGTTCTTTTAGAAAGTAGAAAATTTCTCGAATGGATTAAGTGTGAAGAAAAAAGGAAAAGAGTAAGGAACTTTGAAGGAAATTCATGGTTACAAAGCAGAAGAGAGGGAAGCCATAAGAGGATTAAGGGGGGAAAAAGAAAGGAACAATTTCAATAGAACTAAAAGGGTAGTGGCAATGAACCAAGAGAGGTATACTTCAATCTTCTGGTAGAAAGCTATCCAAAATGCAATATGAAATTCCCAGAAATGTTGCACTATGGGAATAAAGAATGTGATACAGGGACTAGGACATCTCAGCAATGGACCCGGTATTAAACATGTGCAAGACTTCTTCCTCCTATTCCCATACATATCAAATTCTAAAGTTTCAATGTCACTAATGATCTATAGTGACATCCAAAATCTCAATCATGTATCTCAATAACTGGTTCAGAAAAGTTACTGTAATCATCAACTACTTTAAATAAATTTTCAAAAATCTTAAAAAGAATCGCCAGTGTTAACTAAAGTGCTCTGAAGTATAAAAATACTGAAATAATTTTTTAAACTAAGGCAAACCAAAGATAATATCTTATTATTTCAAAGAATTCTTCCATACACCCAACTGTGTCACAAAGCAATTGATTAATGCCAAACAACTGGTTTGTAATCATTTTAGAGAAAGTGACAGGCCACCAAATACTTAGCCTTATAGTAGTCATATTTTCTGTGGTCAAATGATTCATCTTCACATTTGGAAGCTATAATAAATCAGTTCTTATAGAATTCAACTTAAAATGGGAAGAAAAAGTCTAGTCAACTCAATTTACATTTTATTATTGTGGTGTTCCATTTTCCTATTGTAAACACACACACACACAAACCAAAACAAACAAACAAACAAAAAACAGGTGACATGCTGAAGGCACTAAACAACTACAAGTAACTGATCCTAATGGTTTTAAGTTTGAGCATTTGGCAGGATTATATGATACACTGATACCTCCCTTCTGAGTGTTTTCCCTCTGTGCCCTACATTTTTTTTACCTTTTATTTCTCTCTTTAAAAAAATCTACATTTTGACAAACCTTTCTAGATTTTTACATAGATCTAGCCTTTGCATAATTCATACAAGAAGAAAGGCCAAGGAGTTTTTAAACACTGCGATTTGGCAACATTGTCTCTCTGTGAAGCTATTAGCAACAAGATTGCAAATATAAATTGGATACATGTAGCCCCTGACATACAGACACCTACTTTCACTACATTCAGATAGACACAGAGGTTGTCCTAGCTGACACAAGCCCATCTCTACTCTCCCTTCATCCCATAACATCTGGGACCTAGACGCTACTGCAATTCAAACCATCTCAAGAAAAAAACAGGAGCTTTTGCATTTCAGCTCATGAAAAGCAAGCATATCTCAAGGGAGTGCAACAGGGTAGGTGACTGTAACAGGAAGATCGAACTTTATATGGAGAGAAAGGGAAATAGGATGTGGGATGGGAATACGGAAAGGAGAAACAAATACTACTAAATTATTCTAGCCACTTGAAATTTTTACATAGAGTCAGGCCTATGCCACACTAAAGGAACTAAAACAATTAATGTAAGGAGTTAAAATCACTGCTGGCTAGCCTACCAACCACCAGTCATAAGTTTTTATGAGAAAATGAACTACAAGTTCCAAATGCATTCAGCCTATATTGGTGCAGTAAACAGGACAGACAATGGGAGTCCCGGTTCCCATGTCCAAATGGAAAATAACTAAAAACAGGTAAATGAGCAAACAGCATTACATACTATGATGAGGGCTATGAGGAAAAGAGTGTGCAGCCAGAAAATAGTTAGGGGTGCACATTTTAGATAAGGTAATTGAAATCTATGAAGAGGTAGCATTTGTATCAAATTCAGAGGAAGAAAAGGAGGTAGCCATTCCAAAAGCAGGAGAAAGAACTGTCCAAGGGAATAAGCCCTGAGTCAAGTCTTGTTCAGGTATCTTTGGGATCACTGTGACAGCAGTAAATCAGATGGAAGAGTGACATACAATAAAGTCTGAAAAGCCAGACAATGCAGAGGTTTGTAGGAAGGAACTGAGGAAGTTTTATAGGTAAGGAACTGAGAATTTATTCTGATGTTTTGAAAGGCCATCAATGAGCTTATAAATTTGTAATTTTGTAGCACAGCTTATTAACTGAGGATGTTTCATAAATCATAATAGTAAAAGTGAATATTTTAAACTGAAAAACTTCCCATTATCTGGAATCTAGTTTACTATAAATATTGATCACAGGCCTACAGCTATTGTAACCTTTCTACTTGTAATCAGCAAATTCCCCTTCCTGGCCCCAGTGCAATATTCCTTTCATAGCACTTACCAGATTTTGAATTTTTTTGTTTGTTGTACTGTTTTTGGTCTTTTCCCCACACTGGTCTATAAGTTCCACGAATGCAGAGACCACACCTGTCGCAACATTCTTTTCCAAGAATCTCATACCATACCTAATACTAAGTGGGTAATTAGGACTTATTTATGGAACAAGGAACAAAAATGATTTATGTAGTATTTAATGAGCACCTAGTTATTCTTGACCCTGAGGAAACAGAAAAACTGAAGTGTGCCATCCATTCCCCCAAGAAGCTCAGGGCATGTGTGCGTGTGTGTGTGTGTGCGTGTGTGTGTGTGTCTTATAAACAGCTAGGTTACAATGTGCTCTGAACAAACTGTTGTGGGAGTCCAGAGGAGGGGGCACATATGGTCTAACAAAAGATTTTCTCTGTGCAGATATGAATATTTATATGAAAAGCCCAATGAAGGTACAAAAATATAATCAGAGATGTTTAATGAATACCTTTACTAAAATTACACACATTTTGTGGACATACATCTACGGCATAGAACATCTGTGCTTATAGCAGCTGAGGATAATGGCATGCTGCCTACATTATTCCTGGATTCAGCTTTGGGGAACATCTGACAAGCATCCCACTAAAAAAGGAATCTCCAACTTCTCTGCAGAGCATAAGGTAAGCTTACACAATATCCAACCTGAAGTGTGAAATTCCAGATTTCCCACCCCCCACATCTCAGGGTGCCAAGTTTTGAGCTGCACTGATTCAGCAGTATGTTTATAGTCTTTTCACAGAAATTGGTGACAACACAGCTCTTTCCGACCTTTATGGCACTACTAAAGGAAAACTGTAATGGCCAACACTATTTGGGCTGCAGAGCAAATCATAAAAGGTTAAAAAAAATAAAAGGAAAACTAATAGGATCACAGGATTACATTCAGCATTATTTAACAAGTGATAACATAGAACAAGTTAGCAAAAACAAAAGCCTTTTCAGCAGACTTGGAAGCAAAAACAGTACTGTGTAACACAATTTAGATCTACTGTTTTGCTGAAGCGAAATCTCGCATTCCTTAAAAAAAGGAAATGACTTCCTCCAGAAAAAAAAAAAAAGCAAAGCAAAAGCATGGCATTTTATAGATTATTTTCGTATTCCATCAAAAAAGACAGCACAGCATGACCCTCAAAAGAACATTTTCGCCAGCTTTAGCCAAGCACTTTTAGCCAGCTTAAAGAACAGGTCTGTCTACTGCCTCCTAGAAAACAGACTATGCAATAAAATGCAATTTGGGTTATAACAAAGTTTAGAGCTACACATCTCAAACGAATAAATGTTGATAATGTAAATTTCAAGAGAGACTGGGTGTGGGAAAGAGAATAAATTTATGAAACCACAGTGGTAAATATTCAGTAATAATCTATCAACTGGACAAGAAATAAAGGTGCCTTTGTCGGAACAGGTTAATACAAAAGGCAGATTCGTCGAACTTATTTCTCAATTGGAAGCATCGTAGGGACAAGTTGTACAAGGGGCTTTGACTGGTTTTTCCCAGCACAGAATAAGCGGCAAAATAAATGCTTTTAGAACTTGGATAGCTGGAACTTTATGTGAACGCCAATGGTTCTAATGTAGTAATGCTAAATGTCCTTACGACAGTCTAACTTGTGTTGTGAGTCAATTAAACACAAGCATTGAACACATTCCTACTAGTTCGAGAGTCGAAACGGAATCTTTACTCTCTGCCTACATACAAGACACTAAATTTGACTATCATAATATGGATTCATTAATGAACTAAGAGACTTCAAGAAAAATTACATATCCGATACCAAGGATGCAAAATAGCAAAACGACACAGAAACGCCAAGCACCGAATTGGAGAAAACAGGTTAAACGCGGCTAACTGTAATCCCATTCATCCCAGTGATCCTGGGAACACCGGCAAACACTACCAACCCTCCCGTCCTTCCTCCTTCCAAGAACGCTGCTGAAAGAAACCCTAGCTGGCGATCTCAGAGCTTGTCAATATACGCTGAAATTTCTAGAAAAGTTGCTGATGAAGAAGCATGGCCCAGCCCGCATTCCAAAAAGAAGGCCACCCCGGCACCGGATGCAACACGCTGGTGGACTTGGCAGCACCTGGGCAGGAGGGTGTGGACCTGACTAGGCAAGGTCGGTTCCACTCGGGCAGCGCCTCCACCCCTCGGCCCGCCCAGCCCCGGCCCGCCGAGGTTCTCCGCATCCCGACTCCCCCTCAGCAGCCCCCGGGCTCCCGCGCTGGCACTTGGCCACCTCAATCTCTCCACCTGCGGCCAGAGGAGCAGGCGCCCCTCGCCTTCCCCACAACCCCGCGCGCGAGGGCAGCCGGCGCGAGGAAGCACGGCGTTCGCCTCGCTCGGGTCCCTACACACCAATATTCCAACGCCCCACCCCAGAGCATGCAGCTCTCTCTCCACCCCGCTCGAGAGTCGTGCCCCTAACACGTCCGTCACACCCGGCCACCTTCCCCAGGCCGAGCCCGGCAGCCTTACCCCGACCCCCGAAAGCACACGGCTTGAAATAAGACCTCCTACTCCAGGCGACTGAGTGACTCTGATCCGCGGCGGCCCGTTCGCGACACTTTCGCGATTGCCGTAAAGGGAGACAGGGTCGGAAAGAGCGGCGGCGCGGGCGCGCTCCTCGGGGCGGTAAGCGCGCCCCAGGCCTGGCCTGGCTGCTCGGGAGCGCGCTCCGGAGGCCCGCCCTGTCTTCGTCCGGCGGGACCGCTCCCGACGCGGCGGCCAGCACTAGCCAGACCAGGCAAGCAAGGTAAGCCGAAAAGGGGATGAGGGCCGGCCCCAGACCGCTGTCGGAGGGTGTGTCAAAGGATGGGATAGGGCGGGTCGGAGAAGTGGAAGCGGCCCCGAGCCCGCCCGCCACCCCCCTCCCCCCCGACCAAGGTGGCCCGCGCACGAGTCGCGTGCCAGCTGGCCCTACGCCGTGCGAAGCTCGGGAGAGGGACCTGGTGGTGGTCGGGGCGCGGGCGGGCTCCGGGGGACCGGGGCGGGTGTGTGCACTGGGCTTAGGTCTCCGCGCTTCACCTTTGCGCCCCCATCCTTGGGCGGTCCCCCTCCCACTTCCCTCTCCCTTGCCCCCTATCCGCGAGCCGGGCCAGGCTCCACCTCCCGCATTTTTCCTGGCCCCAGGTGCTAGTCCGAGGGCTTTGCACCTCTGAAGGAGGCAACGGTGTAAATAGTGCCTTGGTTTTGTTTTAAGCGGCTACTGAGAACCTTCGCCCCAGTCCCACAAAAACTGCAGTTTTCACTCCCAGGCTCAGAGTTCTTGGTAGGGTGCTTGGGGGCAGGTTTGAAATTGAGATCTGTGTTGACCTTGTGTTTACCCGAAGCTTGTCCACCACGCGCAGTTCTGTCGCGGGGCGCATTGAAGGGTGTGTGAGCCCAATACGGAAAGGTAAATGGCTGGTCCTTTATATCCTCACACCGTGCTTTCTTTGCATTAGGATACATTTGAAAAACAGAAAACACACCAGGGAAATTTTTCCAGTTCTCCCAAATTTTAATTTATAAATCAGTACCCAAATGCCCTTCTGTAATTCTTGTGGCATCATCAGATTCTCCCCCATTTCTCTCCCTATAACATTTGACCCAATGTATAACAAAGTTACTTAATCTTTTAGACTCTATAGGATTTAGCAATTACAAGAATATCACATTTGCTAGAAGACCAAGTTAGAGTTTAGACAAATAACCGTTTTCTGTTTTGCTTTGGGCCTGATGGTTCCATAGAATTTTTTTTTTTAAGCTTTCTCTCTTTTTTAGGCTTTCTCTCTTCAGTTGGAATATCTAGAATTTACTTTCTTGTTGTTTCTTATCAGTCACCACTTAGAGGACTCAGCAGATGAATAAGGAATTCATCTTATTACCAGCGGCATTCAAACATTTGTGAAATTTAAGAATTGTAACTGCAGTTCTGAGTCGTGGATCTTCAAAGAAAGTAGAGAAGGTAGGTGAGAGATGCAACAACATTTTGTTAATCACTCTTACTACTCTATGAAGATTATTCCTGCTTATTTTCAAAGGTTTCCTTAAATCATTAACCATTAAAATTTTAACTTTATTTGCTTGGCACTTAGCCAGCCATACTTCCAGCTTTCCACTGTGAAAATACATGAGCAAAAGTAGTCTTCCTTACCAAGTCAGTGCACTTAAAGTTTTCAGTTGTCATTAGCAAATTGGTAAATCATTTCAAGCCCTGCTTCTCATCTAAACTGTCAGTTTAAACAATGAGAACCCTCAAAGCCTAAGGAGATACAACTCCAAGATGATTCACACATGCAAAGAATTGAGTGTTGTTCCCCATCCCTGTGGCTAGTTGTACAGAATTGATAAATCAACTCTCATTGTTAAATTGTGTGCTTACTCTGTTCTACTCTAAGGAACAACCCTTTGATATAGCTGCTTTCCAAATCAGAATACTGTAACTCAGAGAAGCTTAGTAATTTTCCTAAATCACACAGCTGGGACTTGATAAAGCTAGGATTTGCACTTGGCTAAATGTCACAACTGATTTCACAACTGTGTTCTTTCCACTGCATCACACAGATTAGTGATTTTTTTTTCCTCCTCTCACAACTGTGTGTGTTCTTTCCATTGCATCACACAGACTAATGTTTTATTTTGCTTAATAATAAACTATTGTTCTTTCCTCATTTTTGTCTTTCCTTTTGTAGGAGGAAACTCAGTGTTTTTCCTTTCATTTTATCTTTTTTGAGGTCAGTGAAAGTTGTCTAATGGGAGAAAGGATAGGAAAATTGACATCCTGGATTTAAAATATTACTTAATTTCTGATGGTACAACATCATTATAAAACACACTAGTACACTTATCTTGAGCACTGAGTAACGTATAGAATGGTTGAATCACTGTATCGTATGCCTGAAACTAATATAACACCATATGTTAACTATACTAGATTTAAAATAAAAAAATTAAACATACAATTATCAACTCTTTAAAGAAAAATAAGTTATTAATAATTCTATAACATAGTGTTCTACCCATGAACAAATATTGATACCTTGACTTGAAATTGTACATGTTTAAAAGAAAGCAGTTTGAAATACCCCTTTACTCTCTTTGTATGTAGATTTCAAGATTTACAAAGGTGCAGGTTTGTGCAGATTTGAAGACGTATCTTATGAACTTGTAAAACAGGTAATTCATCTTTTGCATTCTACAAGAGGAACAACCATTTATGGACCATCTATGACAGTATTTCACTTATATTAATTCATTTAGTTCTTGACTAAACCTCTGTGCAGTGGCCATTATTTTAAACAGTTAATTGTAAAAGATAGCCCTTATTTCGTACCAGTAATGTGTTAGTTTCTTGTGCTATGTCAGTGCAATCCCTGTGATAGCTATGTAGCATGGTACAATAGAACTCTCCTATTGATACTGGAAAATGTTCTATGTGTTCACCATCTTCCGTGGTAGCCACTAGACACATGTGGCTTTTGAGCACTTGAAATGTGGCTAGTGTGACTGAAAGACTGAATTTTAAGTTTTATTTTAGTCATTTGTAATTTTAATTTAAATAGCCACATTTGGCTGGAGGATTCTGTATTGGAACATAGGGTTACTCTGAGGTTTTAGAATCTGGATAACCTAGAAAAATGATAATACTGTTTGCTGAAGTAGAAAAGTCGTGAATCCTTTTGGGGTTTAAGATAATTTGGATTTGGCTGTTTGTTCATTCAGAAAATATTTAGTGAGGGGTGCCTGGGTGGCTCAGTCATGAAACTCTTGATTTTGGCTCAGGTCATGATCTCATGGTCCGTGAGATCGAGCCCTGGATTCGGCTCTGCGCTGACAGCTCAGAGTCTGCTTGGGATTCTCTGCCTGTCTCTTTCAAATAAATAAATAAACTTAAAAAAAAAAAAAAAGAAAAGAAAATAGTGAGTGAGTGATTACTATGGGCAAGGCCCTCTGCTATGCTTAGGTAGTAGAGTCTCTTATCAAGGATTTTATCCACTTAAAGACACTCTCCTTATCTGTCCTACTGCAGAAGATAATAGCCATGAGAGATGTGCAAATCTAGCGTTCTCTGAAGAAGGAGTGCTTATTTCCAGATGCAAAGAGATAAGGGAAGGTTGTGTGTGGAAGATGGTATTTGAGCTCCATTGTAAAGAATAGGAAGGATGTGGGCGTTCAAAAATGATTAAAGGGAGAGGAGGTTATGCTTCTAGAAATGAGATGGACATGATGTTGTGAAAATTACTTTTGCTAAAACACCTAAATGTTGGATAAATTATATTAGCCTTTAAATGCATAGCAGGCGTGTAGAACAGAAAGGAAAATGCCCAGGGCTAAAAGTCAAAGAGAGAGAGCAGAAACCATAGTAGTAAACTAGCAATGTGTCTTTTGTGGGGAGAGGGCATTTGGCTGATAGCAGAAATGAAGCACAATTAGAGTCAGCTCATAGGCTCCTCTTCTCCCCACCACCACCCCCCGCACACTCCCCCCAAAGTAGAGAGGTATAATTCATACCCCTTTAACTTCTCAGGTATACAAATCCAAGAGGCACCATTCACAGGTTAGTTTGTGTAAATGTGTTTCAGGGGATGACCTTTCTCATAAAAAATAAAATGTAAAGATTTCTACTTGCAACTGTACAACTCATGGCCTTGGAGAATCACCTTCCCCCTCATTCAGCCAGGATCCTCAAAAATCCACACTCAATGAAAGGTGGGCTAGGAAATGTATCTCCTTTCTGGCAAAGGAAGATCACAAAGAAATTTTCACCCAGGTCCAGGTGAGGGAGTAAAGCTCCCCCTTGAGAACCTGAAGCTACAGGGTCTGCCATCACTCAGATTCAGGGCTCAATTTACATATCTACATGGTCTGAAAAACCTGGAAGTCAAGAAATTAAAGTTGGCCTAGGTTGGTAATGTGCCAGAGTGTCTGGCAAAAATAGTTATAGACCCTCCCTGGCATGATTCACCCTTTTTTTCTTTTCTTTTTTTAATATTTGTTTATTTTTGAGAGAGAAAGAGACACACACAGCATGAGCGGAGGAGGGTCAGACACAGAGAGGGAAACACAGAATCTGAAACAGGCTCTAGGCCCTGAGCTGTCAGCACAGAGCCTGACACAGGGCTTGAACTTGGGAATGGCAAGATCATGAGCTGAGCTGAAGTCGGACGCTCAGCCGACTGAGCTGAGCCACCCAGGCGCTTCTGGAATGATTTACCCTTAACCTAAGCCTTTTAGAATTCTCCCAATTAAAATCATCCAAATACAAGTGCATGGTCAAAAACTATAAAACAGGTACAAGGGGTGGTGGAACCAACAAATATGAAATTAGATTCCTCTAAGGATGTTGCATTAGAATTACCCAAAACAAATTAAAATAATGTTCAAAGAGAAGAAAGGAGAAAAATTAAAGACTTTAGAAGCAGTTCAAACTTTCTAGAAATTGAGAATCATTATCCCAGAAACTTATGCCGGGGAAAGCACTATAGGAATGTGGCAAGGAATTGTCATGTTTAAATTGATGAAAAGCATTGATAGAATGTTAAAGACTCAGAAGGGAAAAAAAGAACAGAAAGAAGGAGATTATGATAATTCAGGCAGGAAATTACTCAAACCATGTCTATAATGGTGACTTTGGGGATAAAGGAAAAGAAACTTATTTAGCAAGATTTAAATGTACATATTTAGCAACAAGTCAGATGATCAGAGTAAATGACAAGTGAAAAATGGCTGAGATTTCATTGTTTAGAACCTCAGTCTGAGATGCGGACGCTGAGTGTACTGGAGGGTTGTGTAGATAGGAGTTGTTCTTACATTGTTCATGGGAAATACTCAATTTCTGTCCCTCAAACTGTGAGAAGATACCCCTCCAAACATGAAATTGTTTTCACATACAGAGGAGTAATTTCTTAGAATTTGAAAGTATTTCTGTATTTATTTTTGAAAAGTAAATGCATTCGGATACATTAATGTCTTAAAATTCATTATGATTACTTAACATTCTCCGTCTGGAGTTGAAGAAAGAAAGTGGTGATGTGTGTTAGGTGTGTATTTAGGTGCTCTTTTTCTTCCCCCTGCCCTTATGCATGTAATGGTGAACAAAACAGTTGGTTTCTGCTGTCTCAGAATCTAAGGTTTAGTGAAGATAAAACCAAGCAAACTAGGAACAGTTAAGTGAGATAAATGCCCTGGTTGGAGAAGTAAAGGGTACTATTGGAAACAAACTAGGGCCACTCAGCTGAAGCTGGAAGATCTGGGACTTGAATATGTATAGGAGTTAACAGGTGGTCGTAGGGCTGGGGGGATGATAGCACTGCGGCCTGCCATCCAGACAGAACAGTGTACATGAAGGTCTATGAGTGTGCAAGAGAGCATGACCCATTTGAACATCTGAAAGAAGTTCGCTATAGCAGTAGAGCATAGTGATTGGTGTTAGAATGGAAGGCCTGTGTTTGAATTCTGTCTCTACTGAGCTCCAGCTCTGTGACCTTGCACAGTTTTCTTTGTCTCTGTAATTCTGTTCTGAGAAGTAAATGAGATCATGTAATTAAGATGCTTAGTAACTTGGTGACACAGAGTAGACACTGTGTTTACTTTTGTAATGATGATGAAGATGGTGATAACTAGAACAAGGAACTGGGAACAAATAAGTAGTCAGAGATGAATTATGGAAAGGTAAGTAGAGATCAGACAATACAAAGACCTTGTAGATTGTGTTAAGGAGGAAAGACAATTTATAAGGGCACAGGGAGGCACCGAAAGATTCTTGTAGGAGAATTTGGTGGTCAGATTGGTATTTCAGAATTAGAAGGATCACTCTGGTTATAGGGTGGAGTCTAGATTGATTATGGTCCACACTAGAGAAGGACCATTTAGGAGATTATAACAATAATCTGGTCAAGAAATGATGGTATTTTGGGTAGAGTAGTGGCAGGGAAGATGGAGAGAAAGGGTAGATTTGAAGGATATTTGAGAGATTGAATAAACATTACTTAGTACTTGATTATGTGTGGAAAGATGGGGGAGAAAGGATGTTTCTGAATATGGCAAGTGGGTGAAACTCGGTTCCATTTACCGAGAAATTGAAAGCAAACAGGTGTTAGGAGATGGTATGGGGGATGATTTCAGAAGTGGGACAGCTCATGGTGATAAGTACAAGATTGTGGGAGTGGATAGCTAAAGAAGAAGAGATGAAATACTTGTGAATAATCTTTTCTAATTTGTTTTTGTTTTTTTTTCTACTTCGGAAGACGTGTTTGAGATGTGGTGGTTTCAGCAAGGTCTCAGTTTCCTTCCTTCTGCCCTAGTAATTTGGACAGCTGCTGCTTTCATATTTTCGTACATTATTGCTATAACACTCCACCATGTTGACCCTGCTTTGCCTTATATCAGGTCAGTGAAATATATCCTTTTATAGGAGACTGTTTCATTCACATTTTAACATTGAAGCCATTTGCAATTGCACCAAAAACCATAAGATACTTAGGAATAAACCTGACCACAGAAGTCAAAGATCTGTACTCTGCTTCATAGAACACTGATGAAAAATTGAATAGGACACAAAGAAATGGAAAAACATTTTATGCTCATGGATTGGAAGAACAAATATTGATAAAATGTCTATAGTAGCCAAAGCCACATTTAATGCTAACGTTTAAAATTCAGATTTCATGTTTGACATTACAACAACCAAAGGGATATAAAAAGGAAGTTATGTTTGGTTCTTTCCATGTGATAGAAAAATGTGGAGATGGAATTAGATTCACTTAGTGAACTAGTTAGTGAATTACGATGTTCAAGTGTCTTGTTTTCCAAACAAGTACTTGAGGTTGTCTCAGAAGAGAGATGTGGAATTATTCTCCTCTTAAAATTCAAAAATGCTGCAAACAACAGTAATAGTATTAAAATGTAATGGTAATGGCAACTATTTCTTGACCCACTGTGTACAAGGTAATGTTTCAAGCATTCTTCAGGTCTTAAATAATTGAATAGTTACAATTACCCTTTGAAGTAAGAATTATTACCCCCATTTGAGAGAGGA
This sequence comes from Acinonyx jubatus, assembly GCF_027475565.1. Classification (NCBI taxonomy): domain Eukaryota; kingdom Metazoa; phylum Chordata; class Mammalia; order Carnivora; family Felidae; genus Acinonyx; species Acinonyx jubatus. Next base: position 93,360,742 of record NC_069381.1, on the reverse strand, counting down.
GGAAATGAGGTCCGAGGTTAAGTTATTTGTTCAAGGGCACATGATTCAGTAAGTGATGGAACCAAGGTTCAGTTTGACTGGATAATTTGATTCTACAGGCTCTGCTCATAATCTTTATGACATGTCGTCTAGATCTTTCTAACACATTTAAGTATCAAAATTTATCAGTGATATTTTTGAAATTTCAAAACTAATAACGATGTTAGTATGGGTACTCAGTTGCATGTGCTATGTCAGTAACTCTCTTTTTTTCCCAATTATAAAGGCAATATATACTTATTCTAACACATTTTAAGCAATACTAGACTGATTATAAAAGTAAAAAATGAAAGCCTGTTTCAGCCCTCTCCAGTTCCTGCCTGTCCAGAGGTAATATAATGGTTTTGTTGATTTCCTTCCATTGTTTGTTTTGTTGCTGTAGTTGTTTCACTTGTTTATCTCCTGAAAAGTAATCTTTCCAACATAGAAAATAGTGAACTTTTAAAGGATGATAAACCAAAAGCCTAAATTTACCTTTTAAAAATATCAAGAAGAGATCAGAATGTTACCATCTACATCTGTTCTCACAGTAGCATGCTGTGGAGTAAAGGATATCAACAAATTGGGTACACTTTGGGAAGATGTACAAAAATCAAAGATACTTTTGAATTTAAGGTTCCAAGTCTTGGAATAATCTGATGAAGAATCACCACCGTTCACCACTCTGCTAGCAGAATATGTAGCTTAAGGAGCCCGTTCATTCTTTAGTAACTCTTTAGCGAGCATATATCTGTGATTCCTGAGCATCCGTCAGCATTTTTACTTCCCCTTCGAGAACTTGTCTGCTTTCACTTTAAAGAGCTTTTAATCATTTAAGAGGCCATTGGGTTCTTCAGAGTTTCAGTTCTGTGATGGTACTGCATGTGACTTTCTGATAGATAGTACCCTAGACACTTCCTTTTCCATCCCTGTCGTTCTGCCTTTTTATTTTCCTGCTAATGACCCTAGTAATATTACCCTGGGATCTTTCTCCAACATTCTAATATATCTAAACTCAGTAGTACTTAATTTTACTTCTCAGGCTCGTTTCCTTCATCTGAAAAATGATTGAGTTAGACTAGATGCTCTGCAAACTTCCTTTCAGCTCACACACCCTATCTGAAAGGTTTAGTTGTTAATAGTCCCAAAAGACATAACCAAGTGTAAATTTCACTCCAAAGACAATTCCACTGCACATGTTCTCTTAGCGGTTCAAGTAGTGGACACTCAGGTAGAATGCACAAGACTAGTACGGGGGCGCGAGGAGAAATTATTAGAACTTCTGTGTGTATTTTGTTTAAATCTCAATGTTTAAATTTATATAATACATACATTTTGAAGTTACATGATCAGATTTTTTTTTTTTTTTGATAGTGTATGATCAAAATAATTTGATGACCACCGGGTTGGGGCATCATGCTGATGAGGTGATGGACTTGGCTCTTTTCACTTGTGGGCCAGTTTATGTCATTCTGATGCAGAGCCAAGGAAGGAGCACACTTAGCCAGTCGTCTTGGAAATGCATGCTTTTGTTTACTTATGGGATAGTTCAAAACTGTAGCATCACTTGAAATACAACTATTATGGATTATTACGGATATTTTTTTCTGATTATAAGAATATATATACATTATTTTTGAAATTTTGAAAGGTAGAAGAAACAAACAAAACCACAATCTCCACCTCCTGAAGGTGATCAGAGTAACAAAATCTTTTGTTTCTGAAGATACATTTTAGAGTCAGAAGGAACAATACTTAGAATTGATATTTGATACTTTAGTTTTCCTGAACTTAACCCAACTTAACTCACCAAACCTTATTGATTCCTTACCAGACACGAGTTTCCATTTCGTTTTTAATCCCATTACATTGTGTTAGTTGAGATCCTTCTTATTTTCAAAAGAGACTTTGAAAGTCTTTGTCTTTTTCATCTTTACTGTAGTTTGAAGGAAGGGAAAGGAGGTAACATTTAATACGCATCTCCCCTGCGTCTGCTACTTTGCTAGATCTTCACATGTATGACCACAGTTTCATTTCCTCTTGTTGGTCTGATGAGGCTGGGAGGGAATTAATAGCCCCATTTTGCAGATAAGGAGCAGTCAGAAGGACTGAAAAGAGCATACCCAAGGTGTTGCAGTAAATGGTGGGTGGACTGTTGATCTGGATCTGGGTATTCCACACTGCCCTGAAACACCGGCATGTAAACCAATGCATTGCAATACATTGTACTAAGTGATTTCGATAGAAGTCTGGACAGAATGCTTTGTGAGTCTGCACTCTGCTAGAGGAGTTGGCTAAGGCTATGGAGGGGAGGGGACTCAAAACTGGTCTCGCGTGGAAGCTCCAGGAGGGCAAAGGCTTTGTCTCTTACTAACCACTGTATTCCTGTCCCTAAAATACTGTCTGGCACGTAGGAGGTGCTTGATAAATGTTTTTTTAATTAACAGGAAATGATTAAGTATTAATTGAATTATAGGTAGCATCAACAACAGATGCCAAAAGACAGAGTTGTGAAAGAACCTGCGGTGTTTAGGGAACGAATATTCCGGTGAGACAGATGAACACACCTGCCCAGGATGGAAGTCAGGAACACAGCCCTAACATACCCAGCATGTGCTTTTGTCTGTGTGTTTTTCGAATCATTTTCTGTTGATTTCTGTTATGTGAAAAAGAAATAAGCTAAAGCGATACAAGAAAAAGTGAACCAGGTAGGATATTGTGAGCTCAAACTGTCATGTTCTCATAAAATTATATAAGAGCTGAACTTACAAATGTATAAAAAGACAAAGGATTTGAAGTAATCCCTGCTATTTTTTATTCTTTAGAAAAAATGCACATGTATACCTAGTGTGAGAAATCCACATACCTTCTTTTTTTTCTTTCAGTGACACCGGTACACTGCCTCCAGAAAAATGCTTGTTTGGGGCAATGTTAAATATCGCTGCAGTTTTATGTAAGTGATGGGAATTATTTTAAAAATTGAAATTAATAGCTAAATTAATTTCCTTCTTTAAACACTACTCTGTTCGTTGTTTTACTTTCTGTTTACTGGAGGGACTGTTATCACTAAATTGTTGATCACAGATATGTTTCTTTTAAAAGAAGAGCAATTTCTAAAAATGCTAAATTACAGAAATCATAGACATATCTATGAGGCTATTTAACTTCTTATCCAAATAGAAGTTGTAAAGTACAACCAAATATTTCTTGAGGCCTTAAGTGGATTTCTTAAGGAACCAGTAGAGGACAGAAAGCTGTAAACACACTGCTCACAACTAACACCAACTAAATTCATTTGGGATAAACAGCTTAGAAGTTTGAGAGCAGCAGTGGAACCACGTTTTGATTTTTGAATGATGTTCTAATGCCAAAAGAATGGAGTTCTACTGGATTTTACATTCCTGTTTATTTTTTTGAACCAAACTTCATTAATGATTTACTAAAATATTTTTTCTCTCAGTTTTGACTGTTTTAAATATTTGCATTCTTCCATATGATATTTATTACTTGCTTCAAAAATTGAAGTCAAGGAAATGATTCAGTGCATAGAAATTCTTCTTATGACTAAAGTTTTCAAAAACTTGTCTACAAAAGCATATCTCTGTTTCCTTTTCTACACTTCTGAGATCCTTGATAATATTTTTGCCATGGAAATTTTGATTTGATTTGACTCTTTCTTGACTAACAAAGATAGTAAAATGGGTTGTTGTGTGGTTTTTCCCCCTGTGTAATTGACTGCTATATCTCATTGAGCCAAATTGTAATAATTTGATGAGAGTGAGGCAAATCATCTTTTAGTGTTTTGTTTTGTTTGCCTAGACTCATTTTATCCATATTTTAGCACTAATTACTTTAGACTTTAATGCTAATCATATAGAATAGTTTGTGTTTTATATAACACTTACCATTAGACATTTTCAGAAAACATCAAACTTCTCTCTTAAGTTTTATCCTGAATATTTGTAAATGTGAGGCCCACAGGAGGCCAGTGCCTTTGAGTCACACAGAGATATTACTAGTTCCATAATGCAACCTTAAAAGTTCTTTGAAATCGACAGCTGATTCTGCTTTTTGTTTTTTCTCTTCTCTCAAATAAAATGTAAAAGGAAAATCTATGATATATGACCTTTGTTAACTGTTGACAACTTTATTCCCTGGTTATTTATTACTTTGTTGTCATTCGGATTATCTCTTCCCAGGCATTGCTACAATTTATGTTCGTTATAAGCAAGTTCATGCTCTGAATCCTGAAGAGAATCGTATCATCAGAATAAACAAGGCTGGCCTTGTACTTGGATTACTGAGTTGTTTTGGACTTTCTATCGTGGCAAACTTCCAGGTTTGTGCTTTAGCCCAGCATAAGTATTTTCCTGAAGTACCTAAATTAATACATGTTAAAAAGGAAACCTGAAACATTCAGTTACACACTTATTGTTTCTTTGCCTTGACAAAGTAGAATCCCCTACCATTAAATTATTTGGCCTTCTTAGAGATCACTACATATACAATTAGAAAAATTCATTCTCAGTAAACTGCTGAACACCTATAAATTATTCTGACCTTTTAAGGATTCACAGAACTCTTTATTTATAAATTATCCCTTTAAGGGTCCACAGGACTCTTTATTTATTAGACTCTTTATTACTACTTAGTTGATGATTACTCCAAGACCAGAGAGAATTGATATAAATTATAAGTGACCAAATTATAGACTTAAACTTAAAAAAAATATGCCTGACACCTATTTTGTATTTATATTCTTGTTAAGATGTTCTCATTGATCACCTCTCTTTCTAGGTGTTCAGCCCCTTATATGAGTAAGTAAAGGGAGGATATGGAGCTCTTCCAGCTTTTTCTCAGGGAATTCTCAAAGTGGCAGTCAACCTTCATAAACATTTCCCAACTCTTCACATTCCTTTCTATTGACATTCTTTCAGCCACATCCTGGGCACATTGTGTCTTTTGATTAATCTCTCTACAGTCTTTATAAAGTTTCAGTTTAGACGTTTGATGCCCTATTTATACACACTCATCATACAAATATACTTATAGAGGCATATTCATGCATCTAGTGTAGTTATTTTTGGTTGATGGATGGCTTTCCTCCCACAATGATTTAAGGCCTCGACACTATCCTTCTTTGAGCTCTGCTGTTCCCTAAGTCCTTAATGTCTTCTGCAACCAGCTGGCTGAAACAGTCAGAGAACATGCAAAAACCACACCTGCCTCTTTACATCTTTAACCTTAACTAGAATAAGTCACATCATTCTAGTAACATGTATTTGCTAGACACAGGGGTGCTAGGAAATGAAGTCTTGCTGAGCATCAGTTCCTGGGGCAACTCTAAACCATGGAAGGGACATACAATTTTTGGTGGACAGCTACCTAGTTGTCTTTGCCACAAATAGGGTCCTGCCTTCCCTGATCAGTTTCTTTCTTTCTTTTTTTTATTTATTTTTATTTTTTAAAACGTTTATTTATTTTTAAGAAAGAGACACAGAGTGCAAACAAGGGAGGGGCAGAGAGAGAGGGAGACACAGATTCCAAAGTAGGCCCTGGGCTCTGAACTGTCAGCACAGAGCCCACTGCAGGGCTTGAACCCACGAACTGCAAGATCATGACCCGAGCCGAAGTTGGATGTTTAACTGCCCAAACCGTTCAGCAACGCGCCCCCCCTGTCCATCAATTTCTAAAGCTCAGTGTTTAAAAATATGTTTTGGAAATTTTTAGTGTATGGATAGTGATTCTTTGCTCTGCTTGTCCCTTGATCAATTTAACAATATTTGTCACCCCCATGTGGGAAAATGAATCCCAACCTGACTTCCACACTTAATATATTACTTCTATTAGTAACTAAAATTTGTTTATGCAATCTAGTAAATTCCAGTGACAGTTCCTGATTGCACTCACACACACTGCCTTTCTACCTTTATCTCATTCACCTACAAAAACAGTTGATATACTTTTTTGTTGTTGTTTTCAGCTTTCATTCTAATTCACTTCATCACCTGAGCCTTATAATTTTGAATCAAATTCCTTTTTCTCTCTTGGTCACATTTCTTTTCATGCCGCTTTGGACCTATTGAATTTCTTCTACATCCTTCCTGGATGGCTTCATTGCTGGGCCTTGTTTATAAGCAGACTCTGTAATAGTACCCAGATATCCTTCCTTCCTTTCTCACATAAACTGTTACTGCTTATTTTAAGTGGCGAGTGCATTGCCCCCTCTTCCCACTTCTCTCTTGCAAAAACAAACTCTAGCTGATTGATACAGGAAAAAAAGGTCCACAAACCAGATGTTTACAGTTCTAGAGCTTGACTTGGAAGAGACTCTAGCGCTGTGTTTTAAAGTAGGGACTTACTGGTTTTACCTCTTAAACATGTCTTGAAAGCATCTGCTTCTGTCCATTTTCATCTCCACTTCTCTCCCTACCATCTCCTTCTCAGCCAGTTCAGATTTCATTCTCTCTCATCTGGACTACTGCCACAGTTGCCTGAATACTTCCTCTGCACTCACTCTTGCAAGCCTTTCATTTAATATTGCTCTGGTATAATCTTTTGGACTTATATATACATCCTACTCTGTTTCTCTGTACCCCTGCGTAGAGCTGTACAGCTCCAAAGTTTCATGCAAAGACATAGAATCAAGAGAGAAAAAGGAGTTTGGCAAACTGCCTGCCAAGCTGCTTAAGTCAAAGGTCTTACATGATCTGGGTGCTGTCTACCTCTTTAACCTCATTCTGCATCATTCCCCTTCTTCTTTTTTTTTTTTTTTAATTTTTTAATGTTTTATTTAGTTTTGAGACAGAGAGAGAGCATGAGCAGGGGAGGGGCAGAGAGAGAGGGAGACACAGAATCTGAAATAGGTTCCAGGCTCTGAGCTGTCAGCACAGAACCTGACACGGGGCTCGAATTCACAAACCGCGAGATCATGACCTGAGCTGAAGTCGGACGCTCAACCGACTGAGCCATCCAGGCGCCCCTGCATCATTCCCCTTCTTAATGTCTTCCCTTGTACATAACAGTGGACTTTCTTTGTTCTTTAAATAAGATAAGTTATTTCACTCCATTTCATGTTTCCTTTGTTGGACATTTCACAACCCCAAGCCTAAACAGATCGAGGTGTCTTAAAGACCTCAGTGCATGCTGTAGTTCCTCAGGGAAATCTGTGAATAGACTTGCTTCTGTGTAGTTTGAGTTTTCTTTATTTGTATTCTTTGTGTTCTCTAAGCTCTGGAAACAAATTTCTCACAGTACTTCTTATAGTCTAATTTTATATCTATGGTTTTTAAAAATTTTTAGTTGATCTACCTCTCCATTAATTGTGAGCACCATGGGTTTGTTCACCGTTGTGTATATTGCATATTTAGCACCTAACATAGTACTTACCACCAACATGTTCTCATTGTTTAGTAACTTCGTGAAGAGGCTAAGGGACTAAGCAGGATGGCTAAAAATTCTCTTGTGATTATTGTGGCCGTCTATATATTTTTATTATTTTATTTTAATGTTTATTTATTTTTGAGAGAGAGACAGAGTGCAAGTGGGGGGGACAGAGAGAGAGGGAGACACAGAATCTGAAGGAGGCTCCAGGCTCTGAGCTGTCAGCACAGAGCCTGATGTGGGGCTTGAACCCACAAACCGTGAGATCATGACCTGAGTCAAAGTCAGACGACCAACCAACTGAGCCACCCAGGTGCCCCTTTTGTGGCCGTCCATATACTATATATATGTAATTTATTATCAAATTGGTTTCCATACAACACCCAGTGCTCATCCCAAAAGATGCCCTCTTCAATACCCATCACCTACCCTCCCCTCCCTCCCACCCCCCATCAACCCTCAGTTTGTTCTCAGTTTTTAAGAGTCTCTTATGCTTTGGCTCTCTCCCACTCTAACCTCTTTTTTTTCTTTTTTTCTTCCCCTCCCCCATGGGTTTCTGTTAAGTTTCTCAGGATCCACATAAGAGTGAAACCATATGGTATCTGTCTTTCTCTGTATGGCTTATTTCACTTAGCATAACACTCTCCAGTTCCATCCACATTGCTACAAAGGGCCATATTTCATTCTTTCTCATTGGCACGTAGTACTCCATTGGGTATATAAACCACAATTTCTTTATCCATTCATCAGTTGATGGACATTTAGGCTCTTTCCATAATTTGGCTATTGTTGAGAGTGCTGCTATAAACATTGGGGTACAAGTGCCCCTATGCATCAGCACTCCTGTATCCCTTAGGTAAATTCCTAGCAGTGCTACTGCTGGGTCATAGGGTAGGTCTATTTTTAATTTTCTGAGGAACCTCCACACTGTTTTCCAGAGTGGCTGCACCAGTTTGCATTCCCACCAACAGTGCAAGAGGGTTCCTGTTTCTCCACATCCTCTGCAGCATCTATAGTCTCCTGATTTCTTCATTTTGGCCACTCTGACTGGCGTGAGGTGATATCTGAGTGTGGGTGGCCGTCCATATTTAAAGAGATTTAATGAGATTTGAAAACTCTGACTAAAAAGATACAAATTTAATTTCTTTTAAAACAACTGTGTATGATAATCAGCAAAACAAACACATGTGTCCTCAATGCCTACTTAGAGGAATTTTTCCCCTCCTAGGAAATTTACCCTCAAGGAAACTTGGAAGGGTCAAGTAAGCAGAAATCTATGTTAATTTCATAAGGCTGCCATAATAAAATACCATACATCAAGTGGCTTAAGATAACAGAAATTTATTCTCTCAAAGTTTAGGAAGCCAGAAGTCTGAAACCAAGATGTTAGTAGGGATGGTTCCCTTTTGGACACAGGCTATTCCATGCCTCTTTCTTAGTTTCTGGTGGAAACCAGTAACCCTTGGTATGCGTGGCTCATGGCATAACTCTATAATATATGCCTCTGTTGTCACATGGCATTCTCTCTTCCTGTAAAATTTATCCTCAAGGACACCTGGGAGAGAGGATAAGGATAAGTAAGCAGAATATTAGTTCCTAAGTTTCATTAACTGCTTTTAGGTAAAGTTTACAGATATAATCAATATGTAATTTATAACTTCTTTATCAGACATTGGCTCCTGACCACACATAATCTCTGTAATTTTTCTTGTCTTTGTCAAAAGCTAAGTTTTTGTCTTTGATAAAGGATATATTTTTAAAGAGGATAAATGTGTCAAAGACTTTAACTTATTAATTCATGAGAGAAATACTAGGAATTACAAATCAGCTAAAAGAGAAGTCAAAGTACCATACATTTATTGTCAGATAAGGAATGTAAAATAAATTTATGATGCAAAACTGGCCATTATTCACAGGGTAATAATTAATAGCATTCAAAAGGACACAGTTTGCATTTATGCAGATGTGGATTATTTGTATTACTATCAGTGTTCTATAAGTTAACGTCTGTCTCTGTACATAACTTTTTTTTCCAGGTACAGAACACTTTAATCTAGCTTATGCAAGAAATAGGTCTATCATTGCCCTTTCTAGTAAAATGAGTATAAAAGATATAAATACCCTCTTTTCCATAAGTGTAAGTGAGTTTCTGTGACTTTCGATCAAGTTTCAATGCATTTGTCCAAAAGCATTACATAAAATATGCCCAAAGAACAATGGTTATAATAAATATGAATAGAATTCTCTTCTGTTCTCTTCCTTTGCTCTTCTTCCCTGTGAACAAATATAGAACTATCTACACCTCAAAGGATGGTTTATTTCATTTTCAAAAGTCGTATGCAAAATATTTACCTATGAATTCTAAGGTACACATAGCTTTATCATTACAGAAGTTTTCTGTGAAAAGTAGCCTAATCCAAGCCAAAACTCACATTTGTGTAGAACCAGTCCCAGAGGCTCTAGCATTCCATAGGAAGAATGCTGTCTGACCTATTTCAAGATCTTTTGCTGTTTCTCTGGTCTCAAAAATACGACAAAATTTAATGTACAAGCTGAAGCATTGCCAGTTAAAATCAGTTTTATATGCCTTTATTATAACTATAAAAATATAGTAATGTTCTCCATTTTTTATTTTTACTTTTTAAGTCACAGGGTTTTATTGATGGGACTGTGTACTCGTCCCAGATGGTCATCAATCAGGTTCTATCTCTAGCTTCATCACGATATGAGAATATTTTTAAGGGGAAAAGTTCACTCATATTCCTTCTCATAGCCCTAAAATAGTTAATTTCATTTTTGTCTATATTTTTCCAGCCTTTATCCATACGTACAGATAAATTCCCATATGAAGATAAGAAGATAGTACCATTTTGTTTTATTTTTATTATTTTTTGTATTGTTTTACAGGTGCCGAAGGGTTTTTTTTCTGTTACCCAAAGTGGAAATGACAATGCATTTTTTTCCCTTCTCAGTACTCATAACTCATTGCCAGTTATAACACCGCAAACTGGATCAAAGTAGCCTTTTCTCTCCAAAAGAAAACCAATGGCGTTGCCAAAAACGTTATCTTTTACTTCTTTATACTGGAAACTTCCTGTAGCTTCAACTAAGAAAGTTGGGTTCTGTATTTGTGAATTAGCACAGTTGACTGAAAGGAGGGGCCCAAGCCCTACCTCTCCCCTCTCGCTACCCCGTGATGCCCTCCGTGCCAGATGCTGTGCAGTGCCTTCCCAACCACATGAAATACAGACAGTGCCAGCTTCGAGAATTAGAGGGGCTCAACTGAAGATGTTTGTAGGATTTTTGGAGAGCCACTCTTGTCACTTTTAAGCAGAGGGTATGTGTAGTAAAAAGTAAAATGTAAATGGATACCGGTAAGAGTGAGGTAAAGGGGGAAAAATTATAATTTATGATAATCCCTTGTATACTTTGTCAAAACCAATCAACTAGAGCCAAGGTGGGGTGTTTAAATTTTTTGAGACTTTAAATTGCTTTTGGATTTAAATTGGGTTTAAGTTGAAACTCCCTCCCTCCAGCTTTCCAACCTGCTAATCTCCCTTTGTCGTGCATTACTCTTTTTCTATAATCCTTATCACCATCTAACATACTATGAATTTTACTTGCTTCTAAAGTTTATTATTTATTGTTTTTGCTTCTTCACTTGAATATAAACTCTGAAGGCCAGATGCTTGCCTGTTTTGTTCACTGATATATCTGAGTACTTAGAACAGTGCTTGACACACAAGAGGCACCCAAAGAAACATGGTATTCAATGAGTAAATGAACAACTACTGTCATATTTTCAGTAGTGGCATATGAATAATTTGGTTTACCGTAGTCCTCTGGCTTATGCTGAGTAGTCTAAGAGAGAATTACTTCAAGAAGTAATTTTGTAGAATTCTCAGTATTTTTGCACTCAGTGAATGTTCTATTGAAATTGCTGGCTTGTGCTTTTAAATATTGTGTTGGTAATGTGTTTTGAGTTTACCTTATTTACTTATTTCTTCTTTCTACCTCTTAGAAAACAGACTTTTTTCCTGTACACATATGTGGAGCTGTGCTCACCTTTGGTATGGGCTCGTTATATATGTTGGTTCAGACCATCCTTTCCTACCAAATGCAGCCCAAAATTCATGGCAAACAAGTCTTCTGGATTAGACTATTGCTGGTTATCTGGTGTGGAGTAAGTGCATTTAGCAGTATCCTTTGCTGTAAAATGTGGCTCCACTTGGAAGGGAATTGAATAACAGAATTTAAGTGAACACTGTTGGCATATTGTAAGCAGGTCTTTTGTGGGTGAGATTCTTGGGTTAGTAAATTAAAAGACTTGAAATGTGAAATTCAAATTTTACATAGGACCTCAGTAATTGAACTAGGAAGAAAGCTGATGTTTAGCCTGATCATACTCACTTCAGACATCTGAAGGATGAGTTTATGTCCTTGAGAACAGTTATGGAGGATAGTACTGATTTACTGAGCAAAGGGGAGTTGACTCTGCAGACCATTTCATAGTAATCCTCCAGGCACATTTTAATTTTCACTACTGCTATGTGACATCTAGTCTTTAAGAAAATGGGTTTGGACCTTGGAAACAAATGTATGAGTAATCCTTTGGGACTTTTAAAGTTATTTTTATTTTGAATCTAATTTAAATGCATAGGTCTTGTCCGAGATTCTCCTTGACTTACTTTTTTTTATAGTGCTGACTTCCTCATCATTGTTGCACAGTGGCAATTATGGCAAAGATGTAGACCAGAAACTCCATTGGAACCCCGAGGACAAAGTAAGAGCTTGGAATCTACAAAACTTAGTTTTATATTAAAGATGACTATTTTGGTTGGTTTTGATGTATTCTTTTGTGTCATCACCAAAAATGAAACTTTTTCAGTAGAATAGTCAATTCTGTTAAATTAGGATTATTTACTATGTATGATTGAGTTTGTGTAGAATTACCTGTGTTATTCTCTCACGTCTGACCAGTGAACATTTTCAAGACATGAAGAGAATCATGATGGCAAAGAGTTTTCTCAGAAATTGTCTTTCCTAAATATGGATGTAGTGTACAACATACCCAACTGAGATCTTTTATTATTAGAATTCGTGTTTTCTGAATTATTATCTGGAAGTTTATTATTATGGACTCTACATTTGGGTTCCAGTATACTGGATATCTGAATGGAGATAGCATCTTTGATCCTGAGAAAAAAAGTGGAGGGACATATACTAAATAGATGATAAAATAGGTTTATCTGTTTTCACAAACCTCTCAGTGGCATTTCATTTTAACTTATTTTTAAAGAATTAGCCCTGGATAGGACATGTTTATAAGAATGAAAGAATGGAGTAATTTATTAGATTCTTTCAGTTATTTTTTAAAAATATTTTTTAATGTTTATTTACTTTTGAGAGAGAGAGAGACAGAGCATAAGTGGGAGAGGAGCAGAGAGAGAGGGAGACACAGAATCCAACTAGGCTCCAGGCTCCGAGCTGCCAGCGCAGAGCTCAACGCGGGGCTCGAACTCACAGACCGTGAGATCATGACCTGAGCTAAAGCTGGATGCTTAACTGATTGAGCCACCCAGGTGCCCCATTCTCAGTTATTTTTTTTTATTGTATATATTTTTTTATTTTAGAGAGAGATATATGAGCAGAGGAGAGGGACAGAAGGAGGGAGAAAGAGAATCTCAAGCAGTCTCAATGCTCAGTGCAGACCCTGACCTAGGGCTTGATCTCATGACCCTAGGATCATGACTTAAGCCAAACTTAAGAGTTGGATCCTCAACCAGTTGAGCCACCTAGGAGCCCCTGGATTCTCTTAGCTATAATCCATATATTATTTAATGCTCTAAAAATGACACCACGTTTACCATGAGCATTTTTTACCTAAACGTTTTTAGTGACATTTAATGAATCTTAGGGTTGTGGGAAAGGCAGTAACTTCCTGATCATAGAGTAGAAGTTCTCCTGTCTTAGTTCTCAGATGGAAATTTTATTTGCTCTGGATGAAATTTACAGTAGGTAAATCACTTAGGAGGAACTTTCTAATGTCTGTCTTTAATTCTCGAGCTAGGTTTAATAAATTAAGGATTGGGTTTTTTTCCACAGAAAGTTCAGATATGGAATTATTTATAAAAGATAAATGGAATAAAGTTTTTAAACAAATCCGAATTTAGATAGTTTATATTTACAGAAGAATTGTGAAAATAGTACAGAGGGTTCTGTGTTATCAATGTATTATATACCTTCCCCTTTTATTAACATCTTTAATTAATATAGCATGTTTGTTATAGTTAAACTCAAATGGACACATTTTTAACAAAAGTCTATAGTGTATTGAAATGTCCTTAGTGTTTACCTGATGCCCTTTAATTTTCATAAGGCAGATTGGATTATAAATTTTATGGGTTTTTATTTGAGAGAAATTATAGATTATTTGAATGAAATTTCACAGAACTGTTCTTTTTTTTCCATTGTCACTCAAGGGTTATGTGCTTCACATGATCACCACTGCAGCAGAATGGTCTTTGTCATTCTCCTTCTTTGGTTTTTTCTTGACTTACATCCGTGATTTTCAGGTAAGAAAACACAGCGTTAGATTTATGCAGTCAAACTTCCTGCAGGTGGAATAAGAGAAGTTTCTATAGGCAAGTCTCCAGCCTTTTTGAAAATTAACTTCATAAGCAGCAATGCCAGAAGAGGAGCGACTCAGGGAAATTGTTTCTGTGTTTGGAGAAGTAGTGTATTGTTAGTAAGGTATTCAACCTTGAAAATAGGGCTGTAGAACAAGTAAATTTGCAGAAACTTTTTCACAGAATTTTCATCAACTCCGCCTACGTTTCCTGATTCCTCCGCCTACTGATTCCTTTTAGAAACCAAAGAAAAATGAAGAACTTCTGAGTAGAGAAGCTTGGTTTTCCCAACTCTGTTGGTACTACAGTTGATACCGTTGTCAGTATAGCATCTGTCTCACTCTTGTTACTCATTAGAATTGATTTACATCCCCAATCCCATAAATGTTCTTCAGAGCATATTGAAGATGTGATGTTGAAGACTTTGAAGATGTCTTTAAGGAACAAACGTCTATATATAATTTTCTTTTCTGTTACAGAAAATTTCTTTACAAGTGGAAGCCAATTTACATGGATTAACCCTCTATGACACTGCTCCTTGCCCTGTTAACAATGAACGAACACGGCTACTTTCCAGAGATTTATGATGAAGGGATAAAACATTTCTGTGATGATTATGATTCTCAGGGATTGGGGAAAATGTTCATGAAAGTTACTTACTCTGCTCTGAAATTTTCAACCAGTTAATCAAGGCTGACAGTGACTTTGATGAACACTGATAAACAAGAGACATAAATAAAGCCGTTTGATAAGTTATTTTAAAGGATATCATCAAGAAGAGCATGGGAAAACATTTATGCCTATACTTGTTTTTAATCCCAGAAAATAAAACCAAAGGACTACAACATTGTAGATTTTTTTCCTACTTATGAGAAATAACCAGAAGTGTACCAAGCAGTCTACAAAATCCAGCCTTTCATATTTTCTAAATCATCGTAAAGCGTGTTTTGTTTGGAGCACTTTTATAAGAGACATTTTCCAGGACCCCGGATACTCAGCATTGCTCAGCAGCTCCTTTAGAATTGGGTTTTGAAGTAATAGTTTTACCATATCACTACATTTCTTACAGTCTTTATAAAATTTTTTTCTTCTGGAATCCACTTATTAAGGGGAGCAGATCTGAATTCATGTAAGCACTTTCATTGCTTAGGCTTTGCACAAGTGATTCTGCAGGTGTTGATTTAATTCCTGCCATAAGGCCAAATACTATGCCAACTAGTCTGTCACACATCCTTGCAAGAGGTTCATGAAGCTTAGTCTCTGAAATGGGATTTTAATCACTTCATGCATGAGAGAAGTAGCTATAGGTAAGTTTACTTCAGTTGTGATCTACACAAAACTAGGGCTAGTGTTCATACATAAGGCTGAAAGGTTGTGAGTAATAGCAGATATGATTAATAGAAGTTACCACAAACTGCTGTCAAGAGCTTCTTAGATTTTCATTTATATAGAAATTATAATTATTTGTGAAAGTAGTCTTTTTTTTTTTTTAATTTTTTTTTTTAACGTTTTATTTATTTTTGAGACAGGGAGAGACAGAGCATGAATGGGGGAGGGTCAGAGAGAGGGAGACACAGAATCTGAAACCGGCTCCAGGCTCTGAGCTGTCAGCACAGAGCCCGACATGGGGCTCAAACTCACGGACCGCGAGATCATGACCTGAGCCGAAGTCGGCTGCTTAACCGACTGAGCCACCCAGGTGCCCCGTGAAAGTAGTCTTGAATGAGCAAATACTAACCCTTTTAAACAAGGTGTGATCTTTGTAGGAAGGACAAAATCAATCCAAAGGGGGGAGAGGGGGAGAAAACTAGGTACAAAATAGTTGTGATATTTGTATCCACAAAAACAAAAACAACTTTCTCTCTCTCTCTGTCATGCAAGTGATTGGATAGCTTCTACTTGGATCCATATCTGTGCAGATAAAGAATGGTTTACAGATCCCAGAGAAAATTCAAAAGAAGAAAATGATCATCCAGAAGGTTCCCAGTGACTGGTTCTCAAAAGAATCTTTGAAGAAGATTAACAGGGTTTATCATTTTAGAAGAAATGATCCTATGGCCAAAATAAAAGTTGGTGACAAGTTTAACGTATAAGAGGGAGCACTTTAAAAGAAAATGGTTATCTGGTGGAATTAGAAATCTCAATTAGGAATAAGTTTCTAGATATAAGACTGTGTAAATAATACTGCTGAAGACTTCTGGGCTAATAAGACAGAAAGTGGAATAAAATACTATTTACATAGGTCACACAGTAGTGACCATGGGAGATACTTCAATAAATACCGATGCATTGAAATTTGACATCACTAGAAAAATATTTGGATACAAGCCATGAAAAATTTCTTTCATGCCTCTGAAAATCATAGTGCAACCACACCTGAGAAACACTGGTGGGTCCTGACTCCTGTGCATCAAGGAAGCTGAAATTCAAGTTGTGAAGGACCACATATGGTGAGAGGGGGATTGATAGAATCAAAGTTTATAAATTACATGTGGGGAGGATGACACAGGAAGAACTTGGACTTACAGGTTTGTACTAGAATATTAGGTTTAGAAATATGCACTAACACATTAAATTCTTATAAAACAAAAAGTTACTTCAATAGTATTTTAATCCCATTATGTAACTTTTAAACATAACAGAGGGTGAAAATGTTAATTCAAAAAGGCATTATAAATAGATTTTTGAATGTGTGTTTATCCCTCACTTACACTGAAGTAATGGAAGAGAACCACACCCTCCCTTAAAATATGACTTGCCTCCAATGTCAGTACAGAAGCTTGTATAAACAGATAAGGCATTCCTCTTCAATTCAGTCAATGTTCCTGTATTGAATATTTAGCTTTAAGGATAGAAAGTTTTTAAGCTGACAAAATTAACAGATTCTATGAACTGAATGTATTTCTTTTTTGTTCTGGATACACAGCAAAACTGCATTTCCCAGCCTCCCTTTCAATTAAGAATTGCATGAGACTGAATATTAGCCACTGAAATGTAAGTGAAATGGATGTATTTGTTGTTTTCATATTAAGATTCTGAAAAAGGGGAATGCCCGTCCCCTTTTTTTTTCTCTTTCCATTCAATGGATATTATTGATGATGAGATTTTAGGAGATGGCAGAATCACATGGTAAAAAGAACCTGAACTAGTCCACTTCTAATTTTAGATTTTAGAAAAACAAGATCTTCTGTAATTTAGGAGTTCCATTTTTATCCATCCCAGTTACTGAGATTATATTTTGCTGGAATAGTGTCATATGTTGTAAGTGCTCAGTGGATTTATGAAAGAGAAAGAACTTCTCTTATCTCTTCTGCCTTGTCCTATATAGACTCACTGTGAAATGAAGTTCAGTAAACATTGGCTTATCTTTATAAATCCGTGATTTATGTGTTGCTTCTTTTCAATCAGCCAGATTGCTAGTTTTAGAAAGAATGTACTCACTTACTAGGAAGATAAGAACATAGAACAGAACTAAAACAGGAAAAATCTTTTTGAGGCATTGTGAGTGTAAGCAACTGTATCCTCCAAAAGGCATGGTAATTTGAGAGAGAGTTCACCTTCTCAGGAAGCCTGAGTAGAATACAAAGAGAAAACCTCAAATTCTAACTTATGCCTTTGGAATGTAGTGCAAAGAGAAACTCCACATGTTTGGAAAGCTGGCGATTTAGCTGAAAAACACAAAGGTTCTACTAAGTTCTCACCAATTCTCAGATCCCAATTCCTGCTGAAAGGAAATCTTCATTTAAAATATTTGAAGCAAGTGGTAAAACTCAACTAAATGAGCACAGCTCATCTCCACATCAACCACAGATTAGATTGATGCAGCTTCCCAGTCTAAGAGCCTGACAAGGAATAGGCACACCCTTTTGTGGAGGTAATTATTATTTATTTTCATACCTACTGTTCTTTTATAGAAAATATCCAGCATGCAGCAAGAAATTATAAGACCTTCAAGGAGCAGAGACATTTGATTTGATTCAGAGAGAAGTCAATAGAAGTGAACTCAGAGATTGCCCAGATATTGTAGTTATCAGAAGTAGATTAACTATGATAAATTGCTGAAGGAGGTAGTAAAAAGGGTGGAAAACATGCATGAAAAGATGGGGAATTTCAGCAAATACATGTAAACTATGGGAAACAAAAAGAAAATTCTAGAATTGAATATGATATAACTACATAGGAAATGATTTGATAAACTTGGAAGACAGGACAATTGAAAATAAAAAACTGAAAATCAAAGAGAAAAGGGAGTGAAAATAAAAAGGACAGAGTATTTGAGTTTTGAAGGCAAAATCAAATGGCCTTGCATCTTGTAATTGAGTTTCACAAGGTGAAGAAAAAGAGAATGGCACGGAAGAAATGTTTGAAGAGATATTGACAGAGAACATATCCACAGCTGATGAAAACTAACACAGAAAATCAACAAAAAAGTGAGACTTTGGAAATGATTAAAATTGATAAACACCTAGCAGGATTAATATGCTGAGCTGAATAGTATTCTCTCAAAAGCCATGTCCATCCAGAACTTTAGAATGTGACCTTATTTGGAAGTAGGGTTATTGTAGATATACTTAGTTATGACATCATACTATATCATATTAAATCCAATGATTTAGTGTCCTTATAAGAAGACCATAAAGAGACACAGAAACAGAAGGCCAAGTGAAGATAAGGCAGGGATTGGACTAATGCATCCTCAAGCCAAAGATTGCTAGCCACCAGAAACTAGTAAGAGGTGAGGAGCAATCCTCTCCTACAGCCTTTAAAAGGCTCCTCGATTTTCAAAGGGAAATGTGACAGAGTACATTTCTATTATTTTCAAGCCACTCAGTTTATGGTTATTTGTTATAATAGCTTAGGAAACAAAAAAAACTGATCAAGTAAAAGAGAAAACAGGTTAGTAATATCAAGAATGAAAAGTGAGACATCAATACAGAACATGTTGACATTAAAGATAATAAGAGCATGTAATGGACAACTTTATACCAATAAATTCAACAACTAAGATGAAATGGACATATGCCTTTTACTTTTGTTGTTGATTTTTATTTTTTATTTAAATTCAAGTTAGTTAACATACAGTGTCGTCTTGGCTTCAGGAATAGAATCCAGTGACTTACATATGACACCCAGTGCTCATCCCAAAAAGTGACTTCTTAATGTTCATCACCCATTTAACCCATCCCTCCACCCACCCCCCTCCAGCAATTCTTTCATTTAGCATAATACCCTCTAGTTCCATCCACATTGTTGCAAATGGCAAGATTTCATTCTTTTCCATTGTCAAGTAGTATTCCATTGTATCTGTGTATATACCACATCTCCTTATCCATTCATCAACCGATGGACATTTGGGCTCTTTCCATAATTTGGCTGTTGATAGCATTGCTGTAAACATTGGGGTGCATGTGCCCCTTTGAATCAGCATTTTGTTTTTTTATCCTTTGGATAAATTCCTAGTAGTGCCATTGCTAGGTCAGAGAGTAGCTCTATTTTTAATTGTTTGAGGAACCTCCATAGTGTTTTCCAAAGTGGCTGTACCAGTTTGCATTCCCACCAGCAGTGCAAAAGGATTCCCCTTTCTCTGCATCCTCACCAACATCTGTTGTTTCCTGAGTTGATAATTTGAGCCATTCTGAAAGGTGTGAAGTGGTATCTCATTGTGGTTTTGATTTGTATTTCCCTGATGATGAAGGGTCTTTTCATGTGTCTGTTTGCCATCTGAATGTCTTTGGAAAAGTGTCTATTCATGTCTTCTGCCAATTTCTTCCCTGGATTATTTGTTATTGGGGTGTTAAGTTTGGTAAGTTCTTTATGGATTTTGGATGTTAACCACTTTATCCAATATATCATTTGTGAATATTTTCTCTCATTTTGTCGGTTGCCTTTTAGTTTTGTTGATTGTTTCCTTTGCTATGCAGAAGCTTTTTATCATGATGAGGTCCCAATAGTTTGTTGTTGCTTCTATTTCCCTTGCCTCTGGAGACGTGTCAAGTAAGAAGTTGCTACGGCCTAAGTCAAAGAGGTTGTTGCCTGTTTTCTCCTCAAGGATTTTGGTGGTTTTCTGTCTCACATTTAGGTCTTTCATCCATTTTGAGTTTATTTTTGTGTATGGTGTAAGAAAGTGGTTCAGGTTCATTTTTCTGCATGTCGCTGTCCAGTTTTCCCAGCACCACTTGCTGAAGACACTGTCTTTATTCCATTGGATAGTCTTTCCTGCTTTGTCAAAGATTAGTTGGCCATATACTTGTGGGTCCATTTCCGGGTTCTCTATTCTGTTCCATTGATCTGAGTGTCTGTTTTTGTGCCAGTATCATACTGTCCTGAGGATTCCAGCTTTGTAATACAGCTTGAAGTCTGGGATTGTGATACCTCCGGCTTTGGTTTTGTTTTTCAGGATTGCTTTTGGCTATTCTTTTCTGGTTCCATACAGATTTTAGGATTGTTTGTTCTAGTTCTGTGAAGAATGATGGTGTTATTTTGATAGGGATTGCATTGAATATGTAGATTGCTTTGAGTAGTATTGACATTTTAATAATATTTGTTCTTCCTATCCAGGAGCATGGAATATTTTTCCTTTTTTGTGTGTCTTCAGTTTTTTTCATAAACTTTCTGTAGTTTTCAGTGTATAGATTTTTCACCTCTTTGGTTAGATTTATTCCTAGGTATTTTATGGTTTTTGGTGCAATTGTAAATGGGATCGATTCCTTGATTTCTCTTTCTATTGTGTCATTATTGATGTATAGGAATGCAACCGATTTCTGTGCATTGATTTTATATCCTACAACTTTGCTGAATTCATGGATCAGTTATAGCAGTTTTTTGGTAGAATCTTTTGGGTTTTCCATATAGTGTATCATGTCATCTGTGAAGAGTGAAAGTTTGAACTCCTCCTGGCTGATTTGATGTATTTTATTTCTTTGTGTTGTCTGATTACTGAGGATAAGACTTCCAATACTATGTTGAATACCAGTTGTGAGAGTGGACATCCCTATCTTGTTCCTGACCTTAGGTAGAAAGCTCTCAGTTTTTCCCCATTGAACATGATTGTAGTGTTGGGTCTTTCATATATGGCTTTTATGATCTTGAGGTATGATCCTTCTATCCCTACTTTCTTAAGGGCTTTTTATCAAGAAAGGATGCTGTAGTTTGTCAAATGCTTTCTCTGCATGTAATGGGAGGATCATGTGGTTCTTGTCCTTTCTTTTATTGATGTGATGTATCACATTGATTGTTTTCTGGATATTGAACCATCCCTGCATCCCAGGTATAAATCCCACTTGGTCATGGTGAATAATTTTTTTAAAGTATTGTTGGATTTGGTTGGCTAATATCTTGTCGAGGATTCTTGCATCCATGTTCATCAGGGAAATTGGTCTGTGTTCTCCTTTTTCATGGGGTCTTTGTCTGGTTTTGGAATCAAGGTAATGCTGGCTTCATAGAGTTTGGAAGTTTTCCTTCCATTTCTATTTTTTGGAACAACTTCAAGAGAATAGGTATTAACTTTTCCTTAAATGTTTGATAGAATTCCCCTGGAAAGCCATTTGGCCAAGGACTCTTGTTTTTTGGGAGATTTTTGATTACTAATTTGATTTCTTTACTTGTTATGGGTCTGTTCATTATTTCTATTTCTTCCTGTTTCAGGTTTGGTAGTTTCTATGTTTCTAGGAATTTGTCCATTTCTTCCAGATTGCCCATTTTATTGATGTGTAATGCTCATAATATTCTCTTATTATTTGTATCTGCTGTGTTGGTTGTGCTCTCACCTCTTTAATTCTTGATTTTATTTATTTCGGTCCTTTCCTTTTTCTTTTTGATCAAACTGGCAAGGGTTTATCGATTTTTTTAATTCTTTCAGGGAAGCAGCTTCTGGTTTCATTGATCTGTTCTACTGTTTTTGTTTGGTTGGTTGGTGGGTTGGTTTTGATAGCATTGATTTCTGCTCTAATCTTTATTATTTCCTGTCTTTTGCTGGTTTTTGGTTTATTTGCTGTTCTTTTCCAGCTCCTTAAGGTGTAAGGTTAGGTTGTGTATCTGAGACCTTTCTTCCTTCTTTAGGAAGACCTGGATTGCTATATACTTCTCTCTCTGCTGAGTCCCAGAGGTTTGGGGCTGTGGTGTTATCGTTTTCATTGGCTTCCAGGTGCTTTCGAATTTCCTCTTTAACTTCTTGGTTATCCCATTCATTCTTTAGTAGGATGGTCTTTAGTCTCCAAGTGTTTGTTATCTTTCCACATTTTTTTCTTGTGGTTGATTTTGAGTTTCATAGCGTTATGGTCTGAAAATATGCACGGTATGATCTCAGTCTTTTTGTACTTGTTTAGGGCTGTTTTGTGTCCCAGTATGTGATCTATTCTGGAGAATGTTCCATGTGCACTGGAGAAGAAGGTGTATTCCTTCTGCTTTAGGATGAAACTGCTTTAGGATGCAATTTTCTGAATGTATCTGTTAAGTCCATCTGGTCCAGTGTGTCATTCAAAGCTATTGTTTCCTTGTTGATTTTCTGTTTAGGTGGCCTGTCCATTGCTCTAAGTGAGGTGTTGAAGTCCCTACAATTGTGGTATTATTATCAATGAGTTTCTTTATGTTTGTGATTAATTGATTTATATATTTGGGTGCTGCTGCCACATTTGGAGCGTAAGTGTTTACAATTGTTAGGTCGTCTTGGTGGATAGACCCCTTAAGTATGATATAATGCCCTTCTTCATTTCTTGTTACAGTCCTTATTTTAAAGTCTAGATTGTCTGATATAAGTATGGCTACTCCAGCTTTCTTTTGTTGACCATTAGCATGATAGATGGTTCTCCATCCCCTTACTTTCAATCTGAAGGTGTCTTTAGGTCTAAAGTGGGTCTCTTATAAACAACATATAGATGGATCTTGTTTTCTTATCCATTCTGTTACCTTATGTCTATTTATTGGAGCATTTAGTCCATTGACATTTAGAGTGAATACTGAAAGATATGAACTTTTTTCCATTGTGTTGCTTGTAGAGTTGGAGTTTCTGGTAGTGTTCCGTAGTCCTTTCTAGTCTTTGTGCTTTTGGTCTTTTTTGTTTTGTTTTGTCTTTTCTCCCTTCAGAGAGTCCCCCTTAAAATTTCTTGCAGGGCTGGTTTAGTGGTCATGAACTCCTTTAAGTTTTGTCTGTCTGGGAAACTTTTTCTCTCTCCTTCTATTTTGAATGACAGCCTTGCTGGAGAAAGAATTCTTCACTGCATATTTTTTCTGATTCAGCACACTGAATATATCCTGCCACTCCTTTCTGGCTTGCCAAGTTTCTGTGGATAGGTTTCTGCAAACCTGATCTGTGTTCCCTTGTAGGTTAAGGACTTTTTTTCCCTTGCTACTTTCATGATTCTCTCCTTGCCTGACTGTTTTGTGAATTTGAGTATGATATGCCTTGTTGATGGTCAGTTTTGTTGAATCTAATGGGAGTCCTCTGTGTTTTCTGGATTTTGAGGTCTGTGTCTTTCCCCAGGTTAGGAAAGTTTTCTGCTATGATGTACTCACATAACCCTTCTACCCCTTTTTCTCTCTCTTCATCTTTTTGGGACCCGTATGATTTTGATGTTACTTTTTAATGAGTCGCTGATTTTTCTAATTCTTAAATCATGCTCTTTTGCCTTAGTCTCCCTCTTTTTTTCTGCTTCATTATTATCCTAGAGGACAAGTTTGTTCTTTATATTGCTGATTTACTGCTCTGCCGCATCCATCTTTGCCTCTGTGGCATCCATTCGAGATTGCAGCTCAGTTATCCATTTTTAAAATTTCTTCCTGACTAGCTTTTTCTTCTTTTATATCCTCAGAAAGGGATTCTAATCTGTTTTCAACCTCAGCTAGTATTCTTATTATTGTGATTCTAAATTCTAGATCAGACATCTTGCTTGTGTCTGTTGATTAAGTCCCTGGCTGTCATATCTTTCTGCTCTTTCTTTTGGGGTGAGTTCCTTCATTTCATCATTTTGAAGGAAAAGGAATTAGTGAGATAAAAAAATTAAAATTATAAAATAAAAACAACACACACAAAAATCAAATAAATGATGCTAGATCCTAGGTGTGTTTTGGTCTAGTTGTTGAAAAGGGCTTGATAGATTAGTGAAAAAAGGGAAAGATAAAAAAAAGAAAAAAGAAAAAAGGAAAATGTTTGAAAATTTGAAAGAAATGAATACAATGAAATAGAATTAAATGACATGATGGAAGTAAAATAGAATTTGAAAAGTTTACAAAACAGTAAAAAATATAGTAGAAAAAAATTAAAGACAAATTTTTTAATAAAAATTTAAAATAAAAATAATTTTTTTCTCTTTCTGTATTCAAGCAAAAGAAAAGAAAAAGAAAACAAATTGAATAGCTGGACCAGTGAAAAGTGAAATTACATGTTTCCTCTAGAAGTCAAACTATGAAGCACTTTATAAAAGTCCTTAAACTAAGCAGGCAGAGGGGTGTTCCTGAAGAGCCAGGTTGTCCCTGTTGGGCAGGGCTTAGTGTAACAGCTCCATTCTCCACTAGATGGTGCTGCTTAGCTTACTGGGTTGGATTGTTGTAGTGCTTGTCGGTGTGTATGCACATGTGTGGGAGGGATGAAAATGGCGTCACCCAGCTACCCAGTCTCTAGTATCCAAACTCTGTTTCCCCAATCAGCAATAGCACACCTGTCCTTTGTCTTTGGCTTCCATCCACTCTGCTTTTACACTATGACCAAGCTGTCAGGTTGCCAGGCGGCACCTCCCTCCTGAGTTTTATCTCAGATGCAGCTGTGTTTCCCGACCCCTCGCTTCTTAGGGACTGCGGATTTGACCTGTTATGACCCTCTACGGGATGGTTTCACCCAGCAATGGCCAGGTGCCAGCCTCCCCAGGGATGTTCATGGGACCATGCTGTTGCGGCTGTCCAGAGACTGCAGCTGGGTCCAGCCTGCCCCAGAAAAATTTCATGCAATCGTGTAGCAGCAGTATTTCAGGGATTATGGAAAATCACAACACACATCTGGCACCAAGCTTCACCCTTAACGACCTTGTTCCAGCACCAGCAAATGTGACTGCTCCCCAGACTCCATTACGACCTTTGCCTGTGGGGTGGCCACACAGCCTGTACCAGATGTCCTCCCAGAAGGGGAACCACCTCTCTCCGTGTCACGAGGACCCCCTGGACCTCACTCTGCTCCTGGAGATTTGCCTTTCCCACCAGAGTACCACCAGGTATCTAGCTGTGGAGTTCAGACTGCACTCCCCCTGTTTATAGAGTCTTAATGGAATTTAAACCCTCTCCTTTCTCCCTTCTCCCTTTTTAGTTCATTCCCTGTGGCTGTTTCCACTTTTCCACTTTCTCTCCACCTCTTTTGTGTGTGTGGGTGCTTTTCCCATACTCTCCCCCCGACTGCATCCTCTCTCTGCAAGCAGAAACACTCCCTGCCCTCCACGGCTTCTCTCCCCCAGTTCACCTTTTTGTGCTGCATACCTGCTGGGTTCTGTGATTCAGGTTGTGCAGATTGTTGTGTTACTCCTCAAATCAGTTTTCTAGGTGTGCAGGATGGTATAGTGTTTATCTGGCTGCATTTCATGGACACGAGATGCCAAAAACATTCCATGCTGTTCCACTATCTTGGCTCCTCCCCTGCCCATTTCTTTACTGGATTATTTACTCTTTGGGTGTTGAATTTGCCAAGTTCTTTATAGATATTAGATACTGCCCTTTATCAGATATGTCCTTTGCAAATATCATCTCCCATTCTATAGGCTGCCTTTTAGTTTTGCTGATTGTTTCCTGTGCTGTAAGGAAGTTTTTTTTATCTTGATGAAGTTGGAATAGTTCATGTTTGATTTTGTTTCCCTTGCCTCTGGAGGCATGTCTAGTAAGAAGTTGCTGTGGCTGAGGTCAAGGTGGTTGCTACCTGTGTTCTCCTCTAGAATTCTGATGGTTTCTTGGCTTACATTTAGGTGTTTCTCCATTTTAAGTTTATTTTTGTGTATGTTGTAAGAAAGTGGCCCCATTTCATTGTTTTGCCTGTTGCTGTCCAGTTTTTCCAACACCACTTGTTGAAAAGACATTTTCCCATTGCGTATTCTTTCCTACTTTGCCAAAGATTAATTGTCCCATATAGTTGTGGGTTCAATTCTGGTTTTCTATTCTGTTCTTTTGGTCTAGGTGTCTGTTTTTATGCCAGTACCATGCTGTCTTGATGACTACAGCTTTGTAATATAACTTTATGTCTGGAATTGTGATACCTCCAGTTTTCTTTTTTCAAGATGGCTTTGGCTATTTGGGGTCTGTTGTGGTTCCATACGAATTTAGGGTTGTTTGTTCTAGCTCGGCAAAGAATGATGGTGGTACTTTGATAGGAATTGCGTTAAATTTGGGTAATTTAGACATTTTAACAATATTTTCCTGCCAATCCATGAGCATGGAATGTTTTCACATTTCTTTGTATCCTTTTCAGTTTCTTTCATAAGTGTTTTCAGACTCCAAATTTTTTACCTGTGCGGTTAGGTTTATTTCTAGGTATCTTATGTTTTTGGTGCAGCCGTAAGTGGGATCAATTCTTGATTTCTCTTTCTGCTGCCTCATTATTGTTGTGTAGAAATGCAACACATTTCTGTATGTTGATTTTATATCCTGTGACTTTATTGAATTTGTATATCAGTTCTAGCAGTGTTCTTCTGGAATCTTTTGGCTTTTCTGCATAGAGTCTCATCTCATCTGCAAATGGTGCAAGTTTATTTCTTCCTTGCTAATTTGGGTGCCTTTTATTTCTTTTTTGTTGTATGACTGTTGAGGCTAGTACGTCCAGTACTATGTTAAATAACAGTGGTGAGAGTGGACCCCTGTCTTGTTCCTTAGTCTAGAAGGAAAGCTCTCAGTTTTTCCCCATTTAGGATGATATTAGCTGTGGGTTTTTCATATATGGCCCTATGATGGTGAGGTATGTTCCCCTTACCCTGCTTTGTTGAGGGTTTTAATAATGCATGGATGTTGCACTTTGTCAAATGTCTTTTCTGCATCTATTGAAATGATCATGTTCCTATCCTTTTCTTAATCAATCACTTTGATTGATTTGCAAACATTGAGCTACCCCTGCAGCCCAGGAATAAATCCCACTTTATAGTGATAAATATTTTAATGTATTGTTGGATTCAATTTTCTAGTATCTTGTTGAGAATTTTTGCATCCATGCTTATCATAGATATTGGCCTGTAATTTGCCTTTTTAGTGGGGTCTTTGGTTTTGGAACCAAGGTAACGCTAGCTCGATATAATGAGTTTGGAAGATTTCCTTCTATATAGATGTATATATATTTTTAAATTTTATTATTATTATTTTTTTTGGAAGAGTTTGAGAAGAGTAGGTATTAATTCTATTTTAAATGTCTGGTAGAATTCCCCCTGGGAAGGCATCTGCCTTGGACTTTGACTTTTGTTTGTTGAGAGATTTTTGATTACTGATTCAATTTCTTTGCTGGTTACAGGTCTGATCAAATTTTCTGTTTCTTCCTGTTTCAGTTTTGGTAGTTTGTATGTTTCTAGGAATTTGTCCATTTCTTCCAGATTGCCCAGTTTGTTGGCATATAATTTTTCAGAGTATTATAATTGTTTATATTTTTCTGGTGTTGGTTGTGATCTCTCCTCTTTCACTGATGATTTTATCTATTTGGGTCCTTTCTCTTTTCTTTTTGGAGTCTGGCTAAGGGTTTGTGAATTTGTTAATTCTTTCAAATAGTCAGCTCTTACTTCCATTGATCTGTTCTACTGTTTGTTTTTTGTTTGTTTCTATACCATTTATTTCTGCTCTTATCTTTATTATTTTCCTTCTTCTGGCTGTAGGCTTCATTTGCTGTTTATTTATTTATTTATTTATTTTTTAATTTTTTTTTAACATTTATTTATTTTTGAGACAGAGAGAGAGAGAGACACAGCATGAACGGGGGAGGGGCAGAGAGAGAGGGAGACACAGAATCGGAAACAGGCTCCAGGCTCTGAGCCATCAGCCCAGAGCCCGACGCGGGGCTCAAACTCACGGACCGCGAGATCGTGACCTGAGCCGAAGTCGGACGCTCAACTGACTGAGCCACCCAGGCGCCCCCATTTGCTGTTTATTTTTTAGCTCCTTTAGGTGTAAGGTTAGGTTTTGTATTTGGGACCTTTCTTGCTTCTTGAGATAGGCCTGAATTGCCATATATTTCCCCTTATGACTGCCTTTGCTATATCCCAAAGTTTTTAGATTATCATGTTTTCATTTTCTTTTGCTTCCATATATATATTTTTTATTTCTTTAATTTCTGGCCAACCCATTCTTTCTTTAGTAGGAATTTCTTTAACCTTTATGTACTTGAGGACTTTCTAAATGTTTTCTTGCAGTTGACTTCAGGTTTCATAGCATTGTGATCTAAAAATATGCATAATATTCTCTCAATCTTTTTACACTTGCTGAGGACTTATATGTGACCCAGTATATGGTCTATTCTAGATAATGTTCCATGTGCATTCGAGAAGAGTGTGTATTCTGTTGCTTATCTGTTAAGTCCATCTGGTCCAGTGTGTCATTCAAAGCCCTTGTTTCCTTACTGATTTTTTCCTTACATGATCTGTCCATTGTTGTAAGGGTGGTGTTAAAGTCCCCTACTAACATTGTATTATTTTCAATAGTTTATTTACATTTGTTATTAATTGATTTCTATATTTGGGGTTCCATGTTGGGGACAGGAGTATTTACAAATGTTAATGCTTCTTGATGGATAGACCCCTTAAATATGATATAATGCCCCCCCCCTTTTTTTTATCTCTTTACAATCTTTGTTTTAAAATCTAATTTGTTTCTTGTAAGTATGGCTACTTTGGTTTTTTTGACATCCATTAGCATCATAGATGGTTTTCCATCCCCTCACTTTCAATCTTCAGGGGTCTTTGGGTCTAAAATGACTCACTTGTAGGCAATATATAGATGGATCTTGTTTGTTTGTTTTTTGTTTTTTATCTGTTCTGATGCCCTGTGTCTTTTGATTGGATCATTTAGTCCATTTACATTCAGAGTCACTATGGAAAGATACAAATTTAGTGCCATTGTTTTACCTGTAGAGTTGGTGTTTCTGGTGATGTTCTCTGGTCCTTTCTAGTGTTTGTTGCTTTGGTCTTTTTTTTCTCCACTCAGAGTCCTCCTTAAAATTTTGTGCGGGGCTTTTAGGTGGTCATGAACCTTTTAGCTTTTGTCTGGGAAATTCTTTATCTCTCTTTCTATATTGAATGACACCCATGCTGGATAAAGAATTCTTGGCCACATATTTTTCCCGTTCAGCACGTTGAGTATTTCCTGCAGCTTGTTTCTGGCCTGCTATGTTTCTGTGGACAGATCTGTTGCAAAACTAATTTGTCTTCCCTTGTAGGCTAAGGACTTTTTTTACCCTTTTGCTGCTTTCAGGGTTCTTTCCTTGCCTGTATATTTTGTGAATTTGACTATGATATGCCTTGGCAATGATCAGCCTTTGTTGAATGTAATGGGAATTCTCTGTGCTTCTTGGATTTTGATGTCTGTTTTCTTCCAAGATTAGGAAAGTTTTCAGGTATAATTTGGTCAAGGGTACCTGGTTGACTCAGTCAGTTAAGTGTCCAACTTTGGCTCAGGTCATGATCTCACAGTTCATGAGTTTGAGCCCTGCGTCAGGCCCTGTCCTGACAGCTCAGAGCTTGGAGTCTGTTTCAGATTCTTTATCTCACTCTCTCTATTTCTCTCTCTGCTCCTCCCCACCTCGTGCTCTGTCTCTGTCTCAAAAAAATAAACATTAAATTTTTTTTTTTAATTTGGCCAAATAAACCTTCTGCCCTCTTTCTTTCTCTCTTTTCATCTTCTGGCATCCTATGATACGAATGTTAATGTTATTGCATTTTAATAAGTCACTGAGTTCCTTAAGGCTGCCTTCATGGTCCATGACCTTTCTTTCTCTCTTCATTTCATCTGTGCTATTTTCCATGATTTTATCTTCTGTATCACTGATATGCTGCTTTGCCTCTGCTGTCCTTGATTTTATGGCCTCCATTTGTGATTTCATCTTAGTTATAGTATTTTTAATTTCATCTGGACTAGATTTTAGTTCTTTTATCTTTGCAGTAAGGGATTCTCTAGTGTCTTCTGTGCTTTTTTCAGGCCCAACTAATAATCTTATAATTGTTTTAAATTCTAGTTCAGACCTCTTACTTATATCTGCATTGATTAAATCCCTGGCCATTATTTCTTCCTGTTCCTTTTAAGTGAATATCTTTTAGATGAATTCCTCCATCTTGTCATTTTGGAGACAGAGGGAAACAAAAGCAAAATAAAACAAAATAAAACCTAAAAATTGAATTAAATTAAAAATAAAGTACACAAAGGAAGCTAGATCCTATGTGTGTTTTAGTCTGCTTGTTATGAGAAGCTTGATAGAAAAAAGGTAGAAAGAAAGAAAAGGAATGGATTGCATTACAATTTTTAAATACATATATAAAATTAACAAATATGTAAAAAATTTTTAAAAACTTAAAAATTGCTTTCTCTATCAGCAAAACAAAATAGTGAAACAAATACAAAAAACAAACAAAGGAAGCAAGATCCTTTTTCCCCTAGAGGTGAAGCTTTGTAGCAGTTTATGATCAGTAGACTAAATCACTATGGATGAGGGGTTTGTGCTGGTCTTCTGGGGGAGGAACCTGCTACTCTGATTCTCAGGTGCAATTGCTGTAGTGGAGATGTGCCTGCAGGGAACAGGAAGGTAGTGCTTGGTGTAGTGGCTTCTGTCTGCTTGGTGGTGCTGTTTAGCTCACTGAGATAGTTCAAGCTGGTGGATAAGGGGAAGACATTCTTTACCCTGTTCTCTCTTGGGAGCAGGAAATGCAGCCATCCCTGTTCGGTGAGCCATCAGAGACACTCGAACAGTGACCCCACCTGTGTCCCTGGTTTCCATCAGATCTCCACCTTCATCTTGTCTCTGAGCTGTCAGCCTGCCAAATGCCACAGCACTCCTGTTTTTTAACTCAGGCGTGGCTGTGTTTCAAAACCCCATGCTACAGAGACCCTTGTACAGAGACCCTTGTAGAAGACCCATACTGGTCTTCTGGGGGGAGGGTAATACTGCATTGTGGCTAGTGCCATCTTGTCATAGAAGACCGTAGAAGACCGTCACCCAGCCGTGCATTTTATCAGAGTTTATGGTAAATCACAACACATAGCTGGTGCCAGGGATTGCTGCTCTCAGTCACCATCTTTGTTAGCTTGATGATGCCCACAGGGCCCTTTGTCTGTGGAGAGGCTATATCATTCTCCAAAATGCACTCCAAACAGGAGAATCACTTCTCACAGTGTGACCCTGGGGACCCTCAGGCTTTCTGCTACTGGGGCTCAACACTGCTCTCCCACCAGAACACTGCTCAGCTCCCCACGCATGAACCACAATTTCATAGACCTCCAAAACTTTGGAATCTGCACTCTGTTGTTTATAGAAGACTGGCGGTGTTGTATTTTTCCTTGTCAAAGGTTTTGGGAAGTAGTTTTCTTGTACAGTCCTCTGTGCATGTTTTCATTTTTTTTTTTCTGTGCTTTCTCTCTCCTCCTTCTCTCTCCTTATTCCCAACACAGTCAGGGCTCCCTCCCCTGGGGTTTGACTGCAGCCCTTTTCTCCCATGAACTCTACCCAGGTCCTACCTTCTACAAGTAGTTTTTCTGTTTTGTAGAAATGCAGCTTTGTTCTCTAAGATTTCCAATTGATTTCTTGGGTGTTCAGAATGATTCAATATTAATCTAGCTGTTGAAGTGAAGAGATGAGCTTAGGGTCACCCTGCTCCTCTGCCATCTTACCTTCCTGCAAAATTACTGTTTCTTTAAAAGGTGAGTTTTCCAGGGCACCTGGGTGGCTCGGTTGAATGTCCAACTCTTGATTTTGGCTTGGGTCATGATCCTAGGGTTGTGGGATCCAGCCCTGCATTGGGTGAGCATGCTCTCTCTCTTAAAAAAAAAAAAAAAAAAAGGCTTTTCCAAACTATTTTTGCAAATGTTGTATTCCTTGTCATGTGTGACCATGATGTCTCTGTTCTACTATCTACATGTTTAGCCAGTGCCCTGACAGAGTTCTCCTTAAATACTTGGACCCAAAAGGAAAATACAAGTGTTTTGTCCCTTTAAATTCTTTCTTCAGACAGTAGAAATCACTTCTGTCTGAGTTTAAAATGGTCACTCTCTGTGCTATTTCTTAAATGAATAACCAAACCAATCAGATCAAAATGTAAACTTAGATTTTGGAGGACAAAGCTCATCTGGAACTAACAAGCCACAGCAGGATATGGAACAGAATCTCAATTTCTAGCTTCTGCATGGCTGGGGCTTAGGGCTGATAACTACTATGCCAAGCATTTAAATTTACCAATATTTAAATGCCAAGCATTTAAATTTACCAATATTTAAATGCCAAGCATTTAAATTTACCAGTCTCTTTCTTCTTCAGGGACTCCACTGATCACTTCAGATTTTCAACTAGAGTAGGTTTCCA
Organism: Acinonyx jubatus; assembly: GCF_027475565.1. Classification (NCBI taxonomy): domain Eukaryota; kingdom Metazoa; phylum Chordata; class Mammalia; order Carnivora; family Felidae; genus Acinonyx; species Acinonyx jubatus. The sequence continues at coordinate 93,328,210 of NC_069381.1, read as the reverse complement.
AAATAGTGATTTTTGACAGTTTTTATCATTTCAGTATTGGTTTTGCTGGAGGGATGGATTCTTGGAGCTTCTTACTGCACCATTTACCATTTTGTGACTCTTTGTTTTCTACATTTCTGTGTCTTTATTTTTTTCTCCATTTCTGTGTTACTGGCTTCTTATGTATTAAATAGGTATTGTTGGGCACCTGGGTGTCTCATGATCTCGCAGTTCGTGAGTTCAAGCCCCATGTCAGGCTCTGTGCTGACAGCTCAGAGCCTGGAGCCTGCTTCAGATTCTGTGTCTCCCTCTCTCTGCCCCTCCCCACTCGTGCTCTCTCTCTCTCTCTCTCCCTCAAAATAAATAAACATAAAAAAATTTTAAGAATAGATATTGTTTATTCTACTGGTTTAACTCCTATATATTTTTGTGTCACTTTTTACTTACTTCCTTAGTGATCACTCTGGGATTATAAGTACATTTTAACTTAAATCATTTTAGTTCACATTAGTACCAACTTAATTTCAATTGTATACAAACATATTGCTCCAGTATGGCTATGTTATCTCCCCATGCATTTGTGGTACCATTTTCATATACATTATGTCTTTATAAGGTCGTCAATTTTAAGCGCTTCAACACAATTTTGTAATTATGCTTCTATGCAGTTATGAATAGAAGATTCAACTGCATACATGTCTGACCTGTTAGAGACAGATTGTCAGTTTTTTGTTTGTTTGTTTGTTTGTTTTGGTCTGGGATGATCTTAATTTCACCTTCATTTTTGAAAGATAGTTTTTATGGACTTAGAATTATTGGTTGATGGTCTTTTCTTTGATTTTGAATAAGTCATTCCATTGCTCATGGGTCTTCATGATGTCTGCTGAGAAGTCAGTGGTTAATCTAAATGTGGATCCCTTAGGAATAATTGTTTTCTACTACATTCTTTTAATTTAATTTAATTTTAATTCCAGTATAATTAACATACAGTGTTATATTAGTTTCAGGTGTACAATATAGTCATTCAACAATTCCATGCATCACACAGTATTCTCATAATGACAAGTGCACTCCTTAATCCGCATCACCTATTTTACCCATCCCTCTGGTAACCATCAGTTTGTTCTCTATAGCTGGGAGTCTGTTTCTTGATTTGCCTCTCTCTCTCTTTCCCCCTTTGCTCCTTTTTGTTTGTTTCTTAAGTCCCATATATGAGTGAAATCATATAGTATTTGTCTGTCTCTGACTGACTTCTTTTGCTTAGCATTATACTCTTTAGGTCCCTCCACGTTGTTGGAAATGGCAAGATTTCGTTGTTTTTTATGGCTGAATGATATACCGATGTGTATATAAACTACATCTTCTTTATTCATTCATCTGTAGATGGACACTTGGACTGTTTCTGTAATTGAGCTGTTGTGAATAATGCTGCTATATACACAAGAGCACATGTATCCCTTTGAATTAAGGTTTTTGTATTTTGGGGGTAAATACCCAGTAAGGTGATTACTGGATCATAGGATAGTGCTATTTTTAACTTTTTGAGGAAACTCCAACCTGTTTTCCACAGTGGTACGCAAGTTTGCATTCGCACCAACAGTGCAAAGGGATTCCTTTTTCTCCATAGCCTCATCAACACATGTTTCTTGTGTTGTTGATTTTAGCCATTCTGACAGGTGTGAGGTCTCACTTTAGTTTTGATTAGCATTTCCATGATGATGAGTGATGTTTTCATGTGTCTGTTTGCCATCTGGATGTCTTCTTTGGAGAAATGTCTGTTCATTTCTTGTTCACATTTTTAATTAGATTATTATTATTTTTTTTTTATTGCTTTCAATGTATATATAAGTCTGGCTTTTGACAGTTTGACTTTGATGTGACTATGTGTGAATCTCTTTTTGTTTATTGTAATTGAAATTCATTGCTTCTTGGATAAGTAGATTACTATTTTTCTTTAAATTTGGGAACTAATTGGTCTTGAAATAATTTTGAAATGTGCCCCTTTCTCCTTTCCTTCTGGGACTCCTTTACTGTATATCTGGTGCACTTGATGGTGTTTCAGTGGACTCTGACATTTTGGGTTTCTTTCTTCTTCTCTTCTCCTCCCTCCTCCTCCTCCTTCCTCCTCCCCCTCTATCCTCCCCCTCCATCCTCCCCCTCCCTTCTTCTTCTTCTCCCTTCTCCCTTCTTCTTCTTCTCCCTTTTTCTTCTTCTCCTCCCTTCTTCTCCCCTCTTCTCCCCTCTTCTCTTCCCTCCTCCCTCTTCTTCTTCTCTTTCATCCCTCAGATTAGATCATCTCAATTGACCTACCTTCGAGTTCACTGCTATTTTTCCCTGCCAGTTCCAATTATTTGTTGACCTTATTTAGTGGCTTTTTAATTTCAGTTATTGTACTTTCTGTCCAGAAGTTTTATTTGGTTTCTTCATTGAAATTTTTTCATACGGTGAAATGTTATTCTCATGCTTTAAAAAATTTTTTTAAACATGTGTTTTCATTTGCTAAGCATATTTATAACAGTTATTCTAAAGTTTTTATCATGTAATTCCAACATTTGAGCTCTTTGGGAACAGTATCTAGTGACTGTTTTGTTTTGTGTGGACCATACTTTCTTATTTCTTTGCATGATTCATAATTTTTGTTAAAAACTAGTTATTTTATTTTTTGACAGTTTTAGAATTCTTCCACATTTAAATACACATGCAGCAATGGCTCTACAACGCAAGTTGTAAAAATGGATTAATCCACAAATTACACGTTCTGAAGAAAAATTTGCCCTTAAATAATTTTAAAAATACTGAGACCCACACATTCCCAACTTAAACCCTCATCCACACAAATTTACATTATTTATAAATAAGTCACAGGCTATCCCTGAATTACATTTGTCACAAATTCACTCTAGAGCAACACAGACCAAAATACCATTGAAGCTAAGTAACATAACACAAAGTTAAATTTTAAACTTACACATGACAAAAGACACCAACATGACACATTAAAGAAGGTAACCTAACGCAGTAAATCTATAGCAATCTTGATAAACGCCATTGGAGTGCAACACAGAGCTAAGCTGCAACATGTAAGGGTCCAAGGGTCATTTCCCTGCAGCCACAGCTCTTGGTGCAGGGATTTCCTAGGTGGATGGTCAACAAAGGATGTAGGAAATGACACAGTCCCCACCCCTGAACAAGTCCAGATTCTTTCTTTGGGGTCAGGGTCTGCAAGTGCCTGTCAGCTCCAGCCTCTGGCTGCTTGCCCCTACCTTGGGAGAGAACAGCAAGCAGACAGGCTGAGGTGGGGCTGCAAGCCCCTGCTGTCTGCCATCACACCCCAAACCGGACATCTTCCCAGTCCAGGCCAACACTGCCTGAAATCCAGCGACAAGCATTTGTACCTGGACATCATGTGTTGTCCTGGAAAGTACCATGGGTCTCCCAGACCCTGAACAAGATGCTCTTTGAGTGAGGCCCCATGGTGGCCACTGGGGTGTACAGCCCAGGGTGCCCACCAGAGTTGGGATCCAGGAGCTGCCCACTGCTGCTTGGCTTCTGCCTGAAAACCCCATTTGGCACTGAATAAACCAGGTCTCCTGGGGCCTGGACTCGTTTTGAACCACTAGCCAGAACCTGCCAGCTTTGTCCATGCAAGGCCAGTGGGAGGCCACTCATCATCTGCCCCACCGGCCCCTGAATGACTGGCTGTGCCGGCCACCTCCCAAAGCATCTGTCTTGGCTCCCAACAGTGCTGTTGTGACTGTGGCAGGTCAGCTAGGCTGCAGCTCAGGGGAGGCCCTCCTTCCTCTGACAGCATTGTGGGGGAGGCGCCCGCCAGTCGAAGAGGTAGGAAAGGTGCAGCTGCATGTCCTGCTTGCACAGGTGGTCCTCTCCCATCAGGGCCTTGTGCTTCTCCAGCATGTCCTCCAGGCTCAGCTTGCGTGTCACTGGGTACAGTTTGCTACAGCCACTGGACTTTGACTCGGTGTGGAAGCAGGGGTCGTACTCGTGCCGGACACCCATCGACGCTGGCCAGGCGCCCAGGGACAGCTCCTCACTGTGCCACGTGTGCCAGTGCTCAAGCTGTGGCACGGGTAGTGCACCAGGTCCGCTGAGAGCGCAGAGCCACTGCTTGGCGTGTACGGCAGGTAGTGGTCACAGAGCTGTCAGATGGCTTTGTGCCAGTGGCCCCGAGGCTTGGCACTGCCGCGGCCTAAAAGGAAGCCCCAGTTGAGATGGTGACCGTGCCTGGGGTCATGTGTGCGCAGCTCTGCCAGCAGCTCGCCCAGCCCCGCAAACGCGTCGGCATCCGCCTTTAGCATGAACGCAAAGGCCACGTGCCCTCCAGCCAGACCAGCGTGGCTGGTACCTTGGCCGTGAGGTTCTTGCACACGTGGTGTAGCCGGGGGAGCAGCAAGTCACCGTGCTGTGCCTGCTCGCGTGCCAGGGCTAGCCGCTCCTTGGCGCCCAGGCTGCCTGTGCCCACTAGCAGAATGTGCCCGCATGTCACCCTGGCTGCTGGGCCGTGTGGCCGCCTCCTTTGTGTGGTGCACCACACAGTGCCGTGCGGCTGCCCACGGCGCACAGGCCAACGGTACTGCCAGGAAGGTGGTGGCCCGTGCTGGCCCAGCGGGAGGAGGGCTGCGGCCTCTGGCAGGCTAGGGCCAAGAGCCGCACAGCAGGCCAGGTAGAGAAGTCCGGCACTGCAGAGCACCAGGCCACCCAGGCCCAACACTGTCCAGTGCCACCAGGTGTGGTATAGTAGCTTCAGGACACTCCCCCGGGACATACCAGAGGCCCTGACCCTGCGGCACAGGCAGAATCCGCTGACAGTGGAGGCTGAGGGCCAGGGCAAAAACTAGTTATTTTACATAATATAATATAGGGACTCTAGAAATCAGCCCTCCCCTCTCCTCCCCCTCCCCTCCCACTTCCAAAAGCTTGTTAGTTTGCTGTTTGATTACTTATCTGGATCAATACAATGCATTCCCTATTCTGTCTAGTGTGGAGCCGGAGCTGACAATATTTTTGGTCAACTTCATAGTCAACCAGTGATTGGCAGAAACTTCAAAGCAGTGCCGGGGCACCTGGGTGGCTCAGTTGGTTAAGCGTCTGACTTTGGCTCAGGTCATGATCTTGCAGTTTGTGAGTTGGAGCCCGGCATCAAGCTTTGTGCTGACAGCTCAGAGCCTGGAGCCTGCTTCGGATTCTGTGTCTCCCTCTCTCGCTGCCCTGCTTGTGCTCTTGCTCTCTCTCAAAAATAAAAATAAACATTAAAAAAAAATTAAAAAAAAAAACTTCAAAACAATGCCTTAAAGCAATGAATCGTCCCCATTTGAAAAGAGGCTCTGTGTACATGTTGCAGCATGCCCTCGGTGCTCTGGTGGTTTATAGTTCTTTCTTAGCTTTCATTTCCTGCTTGTGAGAGATTAGGGTCTTTTACATTGTCTTCCTGAGCTTCCATGCCTGCTTGCATGTGTATTCTGCCCTCTAGACCTCTACGTGTAACCATTTGTGCACATCGATTCCCTGGATTTTCCGATATAATTTTCTTGGCCATCTTTCTAGCCCTTCCTAGTTTTTCTGCCTGAGGCAGCTGCAATTTGACACAATCGCTGTTACTTATTTTTGACTAATGGCCAGATGTTTCCTCACTGTGTGAACTCTAAGTCAGTTCAAAGCTGGTGAATGGGCATTTCCAGGAAGCTTCCAGACAGGTCAAACAGTGACAGTTCTCTGGTAGTGGGCTTTTTTGGAAACTTCCCAAACAATTGTCCCTTCAGTACCTACTACACTGGGGTTTCTTTCCTTTTCCCTTTCCTTTCCTTTCCTTTCTTTCTTTTTCTCCCCTCCCCCTCCCCCTCCCCCTCCCCTTCTCTTTAGTTGCTCTTGCTCTTAGGCCTCTAATTTTTAAGACTCCACTGATCTGTGAAGGTGACTAGGAAAGAGCATCCTCAGAGCTCACAGTTCTTACTGAGATTCACTTGTTGTTCTTGAAGAAATGCTCTCCAGCTTCTTGAAGCTTTGGGTAATTTCCAAAGTTTAGAAAAAGTTGACATTGACCATTTTGCCACTGTTCTCTCCCCCCACCCCCGCCCCACCACACCCCTCTCAGAGTGGATATTCAGAAGTCCTTACTTGACTGTTCCTAAAGTGTTCTCCAAGACACTTTTGAGGAACAAGTTTAGAGTTTGAAAAAGTGGGCTGAAAATACACAGATTCTTGCCAGGTGAGCCAATTATTTAAAATAAATCTCTTTCTCAGGAATCTAGTTTTGGAAGCAGGAGGTGAGAAAATGAGTCTTACTTACAAAAACCTATGAAAATAATGCATCTGGTCTATGTATTTTTAACATGGGTTCTAAAAAATTCAATGAAAAAGAAGAGTTTTTTTAAATCAAATAGTGCTGAAACAACTGAATAAAAAAATAGAAACAAACTGGCACTTAATCTAATACTTCACACAAAATATTTACTTTATATAGACATCCATTTAAGAATGCTAAAACTATATAAAAGTATGAGTAATTTTAGCAGTATTGGGGGTAGACATAGTTTTATATATATGTAACATAAAAGGCTTGAGTTATTACAATGGATAAGTTAGAGTTATCATAATTAAAATTTTCTGCTTCAGACACTACGATGATTGACTTCTTGTGTCCCGCTTGGCTAAGCTATAGTACCCAGTTGTTCGGTCAAACACTAATCCAGATGTTGCTGTGAAGGTACTGTTTTAGATGTGATTAACTTAAAAAAAATTTTTTTAATGTTTTTGTTTATTTTTGAGAGAGAGAGAGAGAGAGAGAGAGAGAGAGAGAGAGAGTGGGGGAGGGGCAGAGAGTGATGCAGGGCTCAAACTCATGAACCATGAGATCATGACCTGAGCCAAAGTTGGACGCTCAACTGACTGAGCCACCCAGGCGCCCCTAGAAGTGATTAACTTTTGTAATCAGTTGGCTCTCAGTAAAGCAGATTATCCTCCATAATGTGGGTTAGCCACATCCAATCAGTTGAAGGTCTTATGAACAAAAACTGAAGTTTCTCAAGAAGAATGAATTCTACTTCAAGAACATAACAATTCTGAGTGAATTTTCAGTCTTTTGCTCTGCAATGGAGATTTTGGACTCAATACTGCAACATCAAATTCTACCTTAATTTCCTATTTGCTGGCCTCCCCTATAGATTTCCAACTTGCCAGCCCACACAATCATGTGAGACAATTTTTTCAACGTTTATTTTATTTTTGGGACAGAGAGAGACAGAGCATGAACGGGGGAGGGGCAGAGAGAGAGGGAGACACAGAATCGGAAACAGGCTCCAGGCTCCGAGCCATCAGCCCAGAGCCCGACGCGGGGCTCGAACTCACGGACCGCGAGATCGTGACCTGGCTGATGTCGGGGTTTAACCGACTGCGCCACCCAGGCGCCCCATGTGAGACAATTTTTTAAAAACTCTTTAACACCTCCCACCCCACACACACATAGGTGTCTCTGGGGAGCCCTATGCACACCCTAAGAAAATGAAAAGGAAAACTAGAGAGTGGGGAAAAACATTTTAAATATATATCTTACAAAGGGTTTATATCCAAAATATATAAAGTACTCTTTTAATACAGTAATATAAAGATCCATAAAGAAGGGGAACAGATTTAAACAAATACTTTGTAACATGAGATCAAGAAATGGTCAATGAGCATATCAAATTATAATGAACATTATTTGTCATTAGAGAAGTGCATATTGAAATATCAATATAATTATACTACACACCAACTAGAATTACTAAAATTATATAACTGACAATTATAAATATTGCTAAATATGGAGCACTTAGAATTTTCACGTTTCTGGTTAATGTAAAATTTATAACCACTCAAATATTTTTGATGGTTTTTTATAAACTCAAATTTACAATTATGATATGAGTCCACTGGATATTTACCCACGGTAAATGAAAACTTTTGTCCACAAAAGACTTATATTGGTATTTCATAGCAGCTGTATTAATAATAATTATAAACTGGTAATAATGTGAATGTCTGTCAACAGATAAATGAATGAACACATTGTGATATATCTGCACAATGGAATGCTAATCAGTAAAAGGAAACAAATTTCTGATATATGTAAATATATAGATGAAGTTCTAAACGTGTTTAGACACAAAAGAGAACGTATGTTAATACAGTTCCACTCATATGAAATTTTAGAAAAGGGAAAAAGCAAATTGTAATTTGTAACTATAGAAGACAAATCCATTTGGGACTTGGGTTTTAGGGGATTGACTGCAAAAAGAATTTTGAGGAATGATGGAATACCTTTACTTCCTAATTCTGGTAGTGTTTACATTGCTGTACATAGTTTTCAAAACTCATGTAACTCTACACTTATAATGAACACATTTACATGAACTATATTTCAATAAGGTTTATACTAAAAATCATAAATCTGTTAAAAGGCATCGAAGATTTGCATAGGTACTGGCAAATTTGGAAGCCAAACTTTAAAAAGAAGGAATGCTCAAAGAAGTGAGCCTGTCATCGATGCTGCTTTTTGCTCAAATTATAGGAATTGCCAATTCTTAAAGGAGGGGCTGACGTGGTACAAAACCAAGCATCACTTTCTGTGGAGTCAATAGTAGTACACTGACAAATACTGCAGTAATTGGCCCTAGGAAGGAGGTGAAACCTTGGGCAATAACCCACTTTCAGTCGGGACTCTGAAAGGCGTGAAGCTGAGGTACATGTAGAATTTCCATTGTACAGTTTGAAGCCAAGCTTCAGATCATATATTCCTTAGATGAGTCCGCCTACTGTGGGATCTCCAGCTCCTTTAGCCTATCTTCCTAACAGAAGCATGAGCAAATCCGATCTGGAGAAAGGTCCCATCACCCAGAGTCTCTAATTATATCTACAGTTTTTCACATTAAATATCACAGTACGGGGTGCCTGGGCGCTCAGTCAGTTAAGTGTCCGACTCCAGCTCAGGTCATGATCTCACGGCTCATGAGTTCGAGCCCTGTGATGGGCTTTGTGCTGACAGCTCAGAGCCTGGAGCCTGCTTCAGATTCTGGGTCTCCCTCTCTCTCTGTCCCCATCCCCCACTTGTACTCTCTGTCTCTCAAAAACATTAAAAAAAAGTGAAATACCACATTAATATATCTGACAACCAGATGAGTATATGGGCAGGTGAGGGGGGATGACAAAATACCAAGAACTTACTTTAGATAACCAAGAAAGCCAAATAATGGAGTTCACAGACATGGACTTTAAAACCATACAGATGGATTTGTTAGGCTAAAACACATAATAGCTGAAAATAATATTCACTTAATAGATAAGATGTAAAGGAAAAGAGAGTAAAAAATTTGTCAAAAGAAAATATTACAGTGATGCCATAGAGAAGCAAAAAGATGGATGTCAGAAGAAGGACCATAAGAGATACGTGGACTAAATAGTGAAAAAGACTGACTGGAGTGAAGAACAGGGTGGAGACAGAATGGGGCTGAACAGTACTTAAAGAGATGTGGCTGAAGGATGTTAGAAGATTGAAGAAAGATCAACCTGCAAATTAAAAAAATAGTTTTATAAACATAAATTTATGAAGGTAAATTAAAACATACGTAAGTATATTACAGCAAAGCTAGTAAAAATTAATGACAAGGAGAAAGTCTTCAAAACATCCAAAGAGAAGAAACATTGTGTTTAAAGGGGGAACATGGGACACCACCTGGGTGACTCAGTCGGTTAAGTGTCTGACTCTATTTCAGCTCAGGTCATGATCTTTCAGTTTGTGAGATCGAGCACCATATAGGGCTCTGTGCTGAATGTGGAGCCTGCTTGGAATTCTCTTTCTCCCTCTCTCTCTGCCCCTCCCTGACTCGCATGCACACGTGTCTCTTCCTTTCTCTCTCTCTCTCAAAATAAATAAACATTAAAAAGGGGGGGAACATAACATTTACAAGTGACTTGCTAACAGAGATGATGGAAATCAGAATGCAATGGAATAATGTATTCAAAGAACTAAAAGAAAATAATTGCCAACTTAAACCTGTGTGTCAAGTCAATCTATCAATATTAAGTAAAAATAGCAACATTTTTGGACCTATAAGGCCAAGAAATTTCACCATTAGGTCTTCACTAAAGAAAATATTAAAGGGGGTTGTTTGTGCAAAGTTAAGATTCCAGAGGCAGTATTAGAAATTAAAGAATAAACAGGAACAGAATGGATATATAAATGGGTAAGTCTAAATTACTGTTGATTGTACAAAATCATCATCATCATTATCAATCACACCTGCCTAGGCCTAAAATATATGCAGAAGCAAAATATATGAAAAAATACACAAATCAAAATAAATGGAATAAAAATTTTTGAATTTCCCTTAATTGCTCAGGAAATGTACAGATTTTGGTTTAAAATTTTTTTTAATGTTTATTAATTTTTGAGAGAGAGAGAGACAGAGCATGAGTAGGGGAGGAGAAGAGAGAGGGGGAGACACAGAACCTGAAGCAGGCTCCAGGCTCTGAGCTGTCAGCACAGAGTCCAACGCAGGGCTCAAACTCACGAACTGTGCGATCATGACCTGAGCCAAAGTCGGATGCTTAAGTGACTGAGCCACCCAGGCACCCCCCAGATTTTGATTTTAGTAAGGGGTACATGCTGGAATCTGTAGGGAACCCCTAAGACATTAGTATGAGAATGTGTAAGAGATAATAAAAGGAAAAATGGAATAATAAAAATTAAGCCAAAACAAAGCAAGAGGATTGAAAAAGTAATAGTGCAAGTGAGATAAATGTGACTGTATCTCTATTTCATGGATTTAAGTCAAATGTATCAATAATTATAATAAATATTAACTATAAATTCTCTAAAAGGCAAACACTGCTACAGCTCAATAACAGAATAGCAAATAATGTGATAAAAATGTGCAGAGAACTTCTTAAATTTATTTATTTAAATATAGCAGGGGCGCCTGGGTGGCGCAGTCGGTTAAGCGTCCGACTTCAGTCAGGTCACAATCTCGCGGTCCGTGAGTTCGAGCCCCGCGTCAGGCTCTGGGCTGATGGCTCAGAGCCTGGAGCCTGTTTCCGATTCTGTGTCTCCCTCTCTCTCTGCCCCTTCCCCGTTCATGCTCTGTCTCTCTCTGTCCCAAAAATAAATTTAAAAAACGTTGAAAAAAAATTAAATATAGTTGAATGTAACATGGTATGAATTTAAAGTTTACAATGCATTGATTAGATACAGTTGTATATTGCAATATGTTTAACATCTTAGCATTAGCTAATACTTCCATCATATCACATAACTATCATTTCTTTATTGTAAAAACAATTAAGGTCTAGTCTCTTAGCGCTTTTGAAGTTTATAATACAATATTGTTGATTATAACCGCTCTACTATACATTAGATCTCCAGAATGTGTTTATCTACTAGTTTCAAGTTTGTACCCTTAAACATCCCAGTTCTCCTACTCCTCAATCCCTGCTAACCTCAATTCTATGCTCTGTACAAGTTTAGCTTTTTAAGATTCCATATACAAGTGATATAATGTGGTGTTTCTCTTTATCTCTCTAACTTACCTCACTTAGCGTAATGCCCTCAAAGTCCATCCATGTTGTTGCAAATGGCAGGATTTCCTTCTTTCTCCTGGCTGAATAGTATTCCATTGTATGTGTACACATACACATACACACATACACATCCACATCTTCTTCATTTACCCACTGAGGGACACTTAGGGTGTTTCCATATGTAAAAATGCTGTAGTAAATACTGCAATGAATATGGAATTGCAGGTATCTTTTTGAAATCCTGATTTCATTTCCTTTGGATGTATACCCAGAAGTGGGATTGCTGGATCATATGATCACTCTATTTTTTGTATTTTGAACTTCCATACTGGTTTCCATAGTATCTGTACAAATTTACATTCTCACCAATAGTGCACTAGGTAGGGTTCCTTTCCCACACATTTTCACCAACGGTTGTTATTTTTTATCTTCTAGATGATAGTATTCTAACAGGTGTGAGGTAGTATTTTATTGTGGTTTTGACTTAGATTTTCCTGATGATTAGTAATGGTGAACACTTTTCATGTACTTGTTATCTATTTGTATGTCTTCTTTGGAAAAATTCCTATTGAGTTACTTTGCCCATTTAAAATTTTTTTTTTACATTTTTTTATTTTGCAGAGAGAGACAGTGCAAGTGCGGGAGGGACAGAGAGAGAGAGGGAGACACAGAATCTGAAGCAGGCTCTAGGCTCTGAGCTGTCAGCACAGAGACTGATGTGGGGCTCAAACTCACGTACTGTGAGATCAGGACCTGAGCTGAAGCCGGACACTTAGGCAACTGAGCCACCCAGGCGCCCCTACTTTGCCCATTTTTAATTTGATTTTCTTTTGTTATTGGCTTGCGTGAGCTTTTGGATATTTTAGATATTATCCCATATGCAATATATGGCTTGAAAAGATTTTTTCTCCTTTTCTGTAGGTTGACTTTTCATTTTGCTGATTTTTTCTTATGCTGTGCAGAATTTTTTTTGTTTCATGTAGCTTCACTTGTTTATTTTTGCTTTTCTTGATTATGTTTCTGATGTCATATACAAAAATAATCATTGCTAAGACCAATGCCAAGTGAATTCTTCTCTGTGTTTTCTTGTAGAAGATTTGCAATGTCAGGTCTTATGTTTATGTTTTAATTTATGTTGAGTTATTTTTAATGAATGCTGTAAGATCGCAGTCTGATTTCATTTTTTTGCATGTGATGATCCACTTTTTGCGTCACCATTTGTTGAAGAGGCTTTCATTTCCCCATTGAGTGTTCTTGGACCATTGTCAAATATTAGTTGACCATATCTGCAGGGGTTTATTTCTGGGCTCTCTTCCATTGGTCTAAGTGTCTATTCTTATGTCAGTACCATACTATTTTAATTACTAGAGCTTTGTATTATAGTGTGAAATCATGAAGTGTGATGTCTCCAGCTTTGTTTTTTCCCCCCAGAATTGCTTTGAATATTTGGGGTCTTCTCTGGTTTCACACAAATTTTAGAATTATTTTTTTCTCTTTCTGTGAAAATTGCCTTTATGATTTTGATAGGGATTACATTGAATTTATAAATATACTTAGTGGCATGATATTTTAACAATATTAATTCTCCTGACCATGAACATGGGATATCTTTCCATTTATTGTGTCTTCTTGAACTTATTTCATCAAAGTCTTGTAGTTTTCATTGTGCTGAATGTCCACTTCCTTGGTTAAATTATTAAGTATTTTACTGTTTTTCATGATACTGTGAATAGGATAGTTTTATTCCTTTTTTCATATATTTCATTGTTAGAGTATACAAACACAACTGATTTCTCTATGTTGATTTTATATCTTGCAACTTTCCTGAGCTTGATTGGTTCTACAGGTTTTGGGTTAAGTCTTTACTATTTTCTACATATAAGACCATATCACCTACAAACAATGACAATTTTACTTCTTCCTTTCTAATTTGGATGCTTTTTATTTCTTTTTTAAAAAATAATTTATTTTTTAATTTACATCCACGTTAGCATATAGTGCAACAATGATTTCAGGAGTAGATTTCTTTTTTTTTTTTTTAAGTTTATTTATTTTTGACAGAGACATAGTGTGAGCATGAGCTGGGGAGGGGGCAGAGAGAGAGGGAGACACAGAATCTGAAGCAGGCTTCAGGTTCCAAGCTGTCAGCACAGAGCCTGACACGGGGCTCGAACTGATGAACCGCGAGATCATGACCTGGGCCGAAGTTGGACGTTCAACCGACTGAGCCACCCAGGCGCCCCTCAGGAGTAGATTTCTTAATTCCCCTGACCCATTTAGTCAATCCCCCCTCCCACAACCCCTCCAGTAACCCTCTATTCTCCATATTTAAGAGTCTCTTATGTTTTGTCCCCCTCCCTGTTTTTATATTATTTTTACTTCCCTTCCCTTATGTTCATCTGTTTTTTATCTTTAAGTCCTCATATGAGTGAAGTCATATCATATTTGTCTTTCTCTGACTAATTTTGCTTAGCATAATACTCTCTAGTTCCATCCACGTAGTTGCAAATGGCAAGATTTCATTCTTGTTGATTGCCGAGTAATACTCCATTGTGTGTGTGTGTGTGTGTGTGTGTGTGGTGTGTGTGTGTGTATACCACATCTTCTTAATCCATTCATCCATAGATGGACATTTGGACTCCTTCCATACTTTGGCTATTGTCAATAGTGCTGCTATAAACATTGGAGTGTATGTGCCCCTTTGAAACAGCATACCTATATCCCTTGGATAAATACCTAGTAGTGCAATTGTTGGGTTGTAGGGTAGTTCTCTTTTTAAGTTTTTGAGAAACCTCCATACTGTTTTCCAGAGTGGCTGCATTAGTTTTCATTCCCACCAGCGGTGCAAAAGAGATCCTCTTTCTCCACATCCTCACCAACATCTGTTGTTGCCTAAGTTGCTAACTTTAGCCATTCTGACAGATGTGAGGTGGTATCTCATTGTGGTTTTGATTTGTATTTCCCTGATGAGTGATGTTGAGCATTTTTTCATGTGTCAGTTGGCCATCTGGATGTCTTCTTTGGAGACACTTCTTTGGAGAAGTGTCTATTCATGGCCATTTCTTCACTGGATTATTTGTTTTTGGGTGTTGAGTTTGATAAGTTCTTTATAGATTTTGTATACTAAGCCTTTATCTGATATGTCATTTGCAAATATCTTCTCCCATTCCATCAGTTGCCTTACAGTTTTGCTGATTGTTTCCTTCACCGTGCAGAAGCTTTTTATTTTGATGAGGTCCCACTAGTTCATTTTTATTTTTGTTTCCCTTGCCTCCAGACACGTGTTGAGTAAGAAGTTGCTATGGCCAAGGTCAAAGACATTTTTGCCTGCTTTCTCCTCGAGGATTTTGATGGCTTCCTGTCTTACGTTTAGGTCTTTCATCCATTTTGAGTTTATTTTTGTGTATGGTGTAAGAAAGTGGTTCAGGTTCATTTTTCTGCATGTCGCTGTCCAGTTTTCCCAGCACCACTTGCTGAAGACACTGTCTTTATTCCATTGGATAGTCTTTCCTGCTTTGCCAAAGATTAGTTGGCCATACATTTGTGGGTCGATTTCTGGGTTCTCTATTCTGTTCCATTGATCTGAGTGTCTGTTTTTGTGCCAGTACTATACTATCTTGATAGATGAGAGCTTTGTAATACAGCTTGAAGTCCAGGATTGTGATGCTTCCAGATTTGTTTTTGTTTTTCAAAATTGCTTTGGCTATTTGGTGTCTTTTCTGGTTTCATACAAATTTTAGAATTGTTTGTTGTGGCTCTGTGAAGAATGATGGTGTTATTTTGATAGCTATTTCATTGAATATGTAGATTGCTTTTGGTAGTATTGACATTTTAACAATATTTGTTCTTCCTATCCAGGAGCATGGAATATTTTTCCATTTTGTTTGTCTGTCTTCTTCAATTTCTTTCATAAACCTATAGTTTTAAGTTTATAGATTTTTCACCTCTTCAGTTAGATTTATTCCTAGGTATTTTATTGTTTTTGGTGCAATTGTAAGTGGGATTGATTCCTTGATTTCTCTTTCTGGTCTTCATTGTTGGATGTATAAGAATGCAACTGATTTCTGTGCATTGATTTTATATCCTGCAACTTTACTGAATTCATGGATTAGTTCTAGCAATTTTTGGTGGAATCTTTTGGGTTTTCCATGTAGATTATCATGTCATCTACAAAGAGTGAAAGTTTGACCTCCTACTGGCCAATTTGGATGGCTTTTATTTCTTTGTGTTGTCTGATTGCAGGGGCTAAGACTTCCAGTACTATGTTGAATAACAGTGGCAAGACTGGGCATCCCTGTCTTCTTCCTGACCTTACGGAGAAAGCTCTCACTTTTTCCCCATTGAGGATGATATTAGCATTGGGTCTTTCATGTATGGCTTTTGTGATCTCAGGTATGATCTTTCTATCCCTACTTTCTTGAGGGTTTTTGTCAAGAGAGGATGCTGTATTTTGTCAAATGCTTTCTTTGCATCTATTGGGAGGATCATGTGGTTCTTGTCCTTTCTTTTATTGATGTGATGTACCACATTGATTGTTTTATGGATATTGAGCCAGGCCTGCATCCCAAGTATAAATCCCACTTGGTCATGGTGAACAATTTTTTTTAATGTATTATTGGATCTGGTTGGCTAATATATTGTTGAGGATTCTTGCATCCATGTTCATCAGGGAAATTGGTCTATAGTTCTCCTTTTTCATGGGGTCTTTGGTTTTGGAATCAAGGTAATGTTGGCTTCATAGAAAGAGTTTGGAAGTTTTCCTTCCATTTCTATTTTTTGGAACAGCTTCAAGAGAAAGATGTTAACTCTTCCTTAAATGTTTGATAGAATTCCCCTGGAAAGCCATTTGGCCAAGGACTCTTGTTTTTTGGGAGATTTTTGATTACTAATTCAATTTCTTTACTTGTTATGGGTCTGTTAAATATTTCTATTTCTTCCTGTTTCAGGTTTGGTAGTTTCTATGTTTCTAGGAATTTGTCCATTTCTTCCAGATTTCCCATTTTATCGGTGTGTAATGCTCATAATATTCTCTTATTATAATTTGTATTTCTGCTGTGTTGGTTGTGCTCTCTCCTCTTTCATTCTTGATTTTATTTATTTCGGTCCTTTCCTTTTTCTTTTTGATCAAACTGGCGAGGGTTTATCAATTTTGTTAATTCTTTGAAAGAAGCAGCTTCTGGTTTCATTGATCTGTTCTGTTGTTGGTTTTTTTTTGTTGTTTTTTTGTTTTTTTGTGTGTGTGTGTGTGTGTGTTTTTTGTTTGTTTCAATAGCATTGATTTCTGCTCTAATCTTTATTATTTCCTTTCTTTTGCTGGTTTTTGGTTTATTTGCTGTTCTTTTCCAGCTTCTTAAGGTGTAAGGTTAGGTTGTGTATCTGAGACCTTTCTTCCTTCTTTAGGAAGACTTGGATTGCTATATACTTCCCTCTTATGACCGTCTTTGCTGAGTCCCAGAGGTTTGGGGCTGTGGTGTTATCGTTTTCATTGGCTTCCAGGTGCTTTCGAATTTCCTCTTTAACTTCTTGGTTATCCCATTCATTCTTTAGTAGGATGGTCTTTAGTCTCCAAGTATTTGTTATCTTCCCACATTTTTTCTTGTGGTTGATTTTGAGTTTCATAGCGTTGTGGTCTGAAAATATGCACGGTATGATCTCAGTCTTTTTGTACTTGTTTAGGGCTGTTTTGTGTCCCAGTATGTGATCTATTCTGGAGAATGTTCCATGTGCACTGGATAAGTAGGTGTATTCCACTGCTTTAGGATGCAATTTTCTGAATATATCTGTTAAGTCCATTTGGTCTAGTGTGTCATTCAAAGCTATTGTTTCCTTGTTGATTTTCTGTTTAGGTGGCCTGTCCATTGCTCTAAGTGGGGTGTTGAAGTCCCTACAACTGTGGTATTATTATCAATGAGTTTCTTTATGTTTGTAATTAATTGATTTATATATTTGGGTGCTGCTGCCACATTTGGAGCGTAAGTGTTTACAATTGTTAGATCTTCTTGGTGGATAGACCCCTTAAGTATGATATAATGCCCTTCTTCATTTCTTGTTACAGTCCTTATTTTAAAGTCTAGATTGTCTGATATAAGTATGGCTACTCCAGCTTTCTTTTGTTGACCATTAGCATGATAGATGGTTCTCCATCCCCTTACTTTCAATCTGAAGGCGTCTTTAGGTCTAAAGTGGGTCTCTTGTAAACAGCATATAGATGGATCTTGTTTTCTTATCCATTCTGTTACCTTATGTCTATTTATTGGAGCATTTAGTCCATTGACATTTAGAGTGAATACTGAAAGATATGAACTTTTTTCCATTGTGTTGCTTGTAGAGTTGGAGTTTCTGGTAGTGTTCCGTAGTCCTTTCTAGTCTTTGTGCTTTTGGTCTTTTTTGTTTTGTTTTGTCTTTTCTCCCTTCAGAGAGTCCCCCTTAAAATTTCTTGCAGGGCTGGTTTAGTGGTCATGAACTCCTTTAAGTTTTGTCTGTCTGGGAAACTTTTTCTCTCTCCTTCTATTTTGAATGACAGCCTTGCTGGAGAAAGAATTCTTCACTGCATATTTTTTCTGATTCAGCACACTGAATATATCCTGCCACTCCTTTATGGCTTGCCAAGTTTCTGTGGATAGGTTTCTGCAAACCTGATCTGTGTTCCCTTGTAGGTTAAGGACTTTTTTTCCCTTGCTACTTTCATGATTCTCTCCTTGCCTGACTGTTTTGTGAATTTGAGTATGATATGCCTTGTTGATGGTCAGTTTTGTTGAATCTAATGGGAGTCCTCTGTGTTTTCTGGATTTTGAGGTCTGTGTCTTTCCCCAGGTTAGGAAAGTTTTCTGCTATGATGTACTCACATAACCCTTCTACCCCTTTTTCTCTCTCTTCATCTTTTTGGGACCCGTATGATTTTGATGTTACTTTTTAATGAGTCGCTGATTTTTCTAATTCTTAAATCATGCTCTTTTGCCTTAGTCTCCCTCTTTTTTTCTGCTTCATTATTATCCTAGAGGACAAGTTTGTTTTTTATATTGCTGATTTACTGCTCTGCCGCATCCATCTTTGCCTCTGTGGCATCCATTCGAGATTGCAGCTCAGTTATCCATTTTTAAAATTTCTTCCTGACTAGCTTTTTCTTCTTTTATATCCTCAGAAAGGGATTCTAATCTGTTTTCAACCTCAGCTCGTATTCTTATTATTGTGATTCTAAATTCTAGATCAGACATCTTGCTTGTGTCTGTTGATTAAGTCCCTGGCTGTCATATCTTTCTGCTCTTTCTTTTGGGGTGAGTTCCTTCATTTCATCATTTTGAAGGAAAAGGAATTAGTGAGATAAAAAAATTAAAATTATAAAATAAAAACAACACACACAAAAATCAAATAAATGATGCTAGATCCTAGGTGTGTTTTGGTCTAGTTGTTGAAAAGGACTTGATAGATTAGTGAAAAAAGGGAAAGATAAAAAAAAGAAAAAAGAAAAAAGGAAAATGTTTGAAAATTTGAAAGAAATGAATACAATGAAATAGAATTAAATGACATGATGGAAGTAAAATAGAATTTGAAAAGTTTACAAAACAGTAAAAAATATAGTAGAAAAAAATTAAAGACAAATTTTTTAATAAAAATTTAAAATAAAAATAATTTTTTTCTCTTTCTGTATTCAAGCAAAAGAAAAGAAAAAGAAAACAAATTGAATAGATGGACCAGCAAAGACTGAAATACAATTGAAATTACATCAGTTTCCCCTAGAAGCAAACTATGAAGCACTTTATAGTCCATAAACTAAGCAGGTGGAGAAACTTGTGTGGTGGAGAAACTTGTGTTCCTGAAGAATGAGGTTGGCCCAGCTGGGCGGGGCTTAGTGTAACAGCTCCGTTCTCCACTAGATGGCACTTCTAGCCTACTGCGGTGGATTGTTGTGTCGCATGTAAGTATGTTTGTGCATGTGTGGGAGGGGTGAGAATGGTGTCACCCAGCTACCCAGTCTCTAGTATCAGAAATCTGTTCTCCCTGATCAGCAATCCCGCACACATCCTTTGTCTCCAGCTTCCAACCACACTCCACTTTTAGACTGTGACCAAGCCGCCAGGTTACTAGGCGGCACCTCCCTCCTGAGTTTTATCTCAAATGCGGCTGTGTCCCGACCCCTCACTTCTGAAGGACTGCGTCTTTGACCCACTCAGACTTTCTTGGGGAGGGTCTCACCGAGAAATGGCTGGGTGCTGGCCCACCCCCAGAGACGTTTGGGAGACTGCATCGCTGCTGATGCCCAGAGACCACGGCTGGGTGCCAGCCCGCCCCAGAAAAAGTTCACACGATCATGTAGCAGCAGCATTTCAGGGATTATGAAAAATCACAACACATATCTAGCACCAGGCTTCACCCTTAATGACCTTGTTCCAGCACCAGTGAATGTGGTTGTTCTCTGGGGTCTGCTGGAACTTTGCCTGTGGGGTGTCTGCATAGCCTCTACCAGATGTCCTCCCAGCAGGGGAACTGCCTCTTCTCTGTGGCCCAAGGACCTCCCGACCTCACTCTGCTCCTGGGGATTCCCCCTTCCTACCAGAACACCATCAGGTATCAAGCTACAGAGTTTCAGACTCTGAGGTCCCCCTGTATAGAGTCTTAATGGAATTTAAACCCTCTTATTTCTCCTTTCTCTCTTTTTTTCCTTCACTTCCTTGTGTGCTCTTTCTTTTCTCTCCAGCTGCTTTCAGGCGGTTGGGGGTGGGATGCTTTCCTGTACTCTCCCTACCCACCCCCCATCTCCATCCTCTCTCCACAAGCAAAAACAGCTCCTTGCCCTCTGTGGCTTCTCTCCCCTGGTTCACCTCTCTGCCCCACGTACCTGCTGAGTTCTGTGATTCAGGTTGTGCAGATTGTTGTGTTAATCCTCAAATCAGTTTTCTAGGTGTGCAAGATGGTTTAGTGTTGATCTGGCTGTATTTCAGGGATGAGAGACGCAAAAAAAAAATATTCCATGCTGTTCTGCCAACTTGGCCCCTCTCAGAAAGCCACTTTTTGTTTCTTTATCTTCCTAATTTCTCTATCTGTGGCTTCCAGTACTATGTAGAATAAGAGTGGTGAGGGTGATCTTAGAGGAAAACCTCTCATCCTTTCACCATTGAGTTTGATGTTAGCTGCGACACTGTCATATATAATCCTTGTTTTGTTCAGGTATGTTTCTTTTATACTCAGTTGACTGAGGGTTTTTTAGCATGAAATGATGTATTTTGTCAAGTGCTTTTTTTTGCATCTATTCATATGATCATAGATTTTATTTTTCATATTACTAATATGATATATCACATTTATTGATTGTGTTTGCTGCATCCCAGGGATAATCCTGCTTGGTAATGTTGTATGATATTTTTAATGTGTTTTTGAATTCAGTTTCCTGATATTTTGTTTATAATTTTTACACCTGTATTCATCAGGGATGTTGGCCTTTAGTTTTCTTCTACTGGCATTTGTATGTGGGTAATGCTAACCTTGTAAAATGAGTTTGGAAATATAACTTCATTTTCAATTTCTTGGAAGAATTTGAGCAAAATTGGCATTAATTCTTTAAATATTTGGTAGAATTCACTATTGAAACCATTTCATACTGATCTTTTCCTTGTTGAGAGGTTTTTGACTAATGATTCAATCGCTGTTCTAGTTTGGGTCTGTTTAGACATTCTATTTCTTCATGATCTACCTGTGGTCAGTTATGTTTCTAGGAATTTATCCATTTCTCTTAGATTATCCAGTGCTTTGAGATAAATAGCTTTTTCTTTCTTTCTTTCTTTCTTTCTTTCTTTCTTTCTTTCTTTCTTTCTTTCTTTCTTTCTTTCTTTCTGTTTTTTAGTTTCAGGTATAGAATTTAGTGATTCATCGCTTACATACAATACCCAGTGCCCATCACAACCAGTGCCCTCCTTAATACCCATCACCCATTTAACCCATCCCCCCACCCACCTCCCCTCCAGCAACCCTCAGCTTATTCTCTATAATTAAGAGTCTGTCTTATGGCTTGCCTCTCTCTTCCACCCCAGCAATGTTAATTTGTTTCATTTCTTAAATTCCACATGAGTAGAATCATATGGTATTTGTATTTCTCTGACTGACTTATTTCACCTAGCAGAATAGTTTCCAGCTCCATCCATGCCATTGCAAATGGCAAGATTTGATTCTTTTTGATGGCTGAGTAATATTCCATATATATATATATATATATATATATATATATATATATATATATATATTCATGCCACAAGTTCTTTATCTATTCACCATTCAATAGACATTAGGGCTCTTTCCATACTTTGGCTATTGTTAATAATGCTGCTATAAACTTTGGAGTGTGTGTATCCCTTCAAATCAGTATTTTTGTGTCCTTGGGGTAAATACCTCGTAGTGCAATTGCTGGATGGTAGGGTAGTTCTATTTTTAAGTTTTTGAGGAAACGTCCTACTATTTTCCAGAGTGGCTTTACCAGTTTGCATTCCCACAAACAGTGTAAGAGGGTTCCCCTTTCTCTGCATCATCACCGACATCTGTTTTTCCATGAGTTGTTAATTTTCACCATTCTGAAAAGTGATCTTTTTATTTGTGTCATTAGTTCTCACGTTTCTTTCATTTCCAATTTTATTTATTTGAGTGAGTTTCCCCTCTGTTTTCTTAGACTAGTGAAGGGTGTGTCAGTTTTATCTTTTCAAAAAGCCAACTCTTAGTTTTTTAAAAATCATTTTGCTATTTTCTATTTCTTTGACTTTTTCTCTAACCTTTGTCATTTTCTTCCTTCTGCTAACTTTGGACTTGGTTTATTACTATTTTTCTAGTTCCTTGAATTGTAAAGTTAGGTTGTTAATTTGAGGTTTTTTTAATGTATTCATTAATCACTATGAATTTCCTTCTTGGTCCTGATTCTTCTACATCCTCTCTGGGGAGTCCACCATAGTGATGGCTGCTGGTTACCTCAATGGAAAATAGCTGCTGGTGTCTTCTGAGGAGTAGACTGTCAGGATCCACACTAACAAACATTTTAGAGTCCTCAACTTTGAACAGTATAGGAGCCTGGGTTGTTTTGAGGGCTACTGAATTCCTAGGCAGTAAAGCCTGGAAGAGTCCTCTGCAGAGCAAGCCAATGGAAAATGTGATGGCACCCACCACATAGCTAATACTGATAACCCCACCCTTTTACTTTGTTCCTAATCATCTCCAGATATCTTAACTAACACAATCTTCCCAGTGACCCTTTCTGTGTGGTTTATCTTAATTTTTTGCTCCACTGTATTGCTATAGAATCTTAATGATACTTTTGAGCTCTCTAAGGCCTATTTTCATTTATGGATAACTATTTAAATGTTATGCTTTGTGGGGGGATGAAGATTGATGTATCCTATTCTCTGTCTAGCTGACATTATTCATGTTCATTATACTCAACAGTGGAAAGTTGAAAACTTTTCATCAAAATAAGGAACCAGGTAAGAATGCCTTATCTTGCTGCTTCTACTCAGCATAGTATTGGAAGTACTAGCCAGAACAATTAAGCTAGAAAACAAAATGAATCAAAATTTTAAAAGAGGAAGCAAAATTGTCTTTGTTTGTGGATGATCTTATATGTGGAATACCCTAGAGACTCCACCAAAAAATTTTTAGAACTACAACCAGACTCAGTAATGTTACACGATACAAAATCAACATGCAAAAATTATGTGATTCTGTATACTAACAATGAACTATCTGAAAGAGAAATTAAGAAAACAATTCCAGGGGTGCCCGAGTAGCTCAGTTTGTTAAGTGTCTGACTCTTGATCTCAGCTCAGGTCTTAATCTTGATGTCATGAGCTCAAGCCCCACATTGGGTTCCATGCCAGGCATGGAGCCTACTTGAAAAAGAAAAAAAGGAAATAATTTCATTTACAGTAGCACCCAAAACAATAAAATGTTTAAGAATAAATTTAACAGAGAAAAACTTGAGCATTAAAACTCTAAGAAATTAAACACAAATAAATGGAAAGATAGCCCATGATCATGATTGAAAGAATTAATATTGTTAAAATATTCTCTCTATCCAAAATGATGTACAGAATCAATTCAATCTCTATAAAAATTACAATGGCATTTTTCACAGAAGTAGACAAAACAATTACAGAATTCACATGGGGCCACAAAATACCCCAAATAACTAAAGGAATCTTGAGAGAAAAGAAGAACGACATAACACTTCTTGATTTCAAGCTATACTACAAAGTTATAGGATCATAACAGTATGGTACTGGCATGAAAACAGACACACAGACCAACAGAACAAAAAAGTAATCCAGAATTGAACCTACATATATAGTCTACTAATCTTTGGCAAGATTGTCAAGAATATGCAATGGAGAAAGGATAGACTCTTCAATAAATAGAGTTAGAAAAACTGGTTATCCACATACAAAAGAGTTATCAACAGTCTACTTATCCTAACTGATAAGGAGTTAATATTAAAAATATAAAAAGAACTCATAAAATTCAATAGCAAAAGAAAAAAATCTCATTAAAAATTGGGCAAAGGACCTAAATAGAAATTTTTCCAATGAAGGTATACAGATAACCACGAGTACACAAAAAGATGCTCAATATGACCAGGGAAATCTTGGTTGAAACCACAATGAAATACATCTCACATCTGTTAGAATAGCTATTAACAACAACAGCAACAAAAGAGTTAGTAAGGATGTGGAGAAAAGAGAGCCTTGTATACTGCTGATGGAAATATAAGTTGGTATAGCCATTATGGATAACAGTATGAAATGGAGGTTCATTAAAAAATTAAAACTACCATATAATCCACCAATCCCATTTCTGAGAATATATCTGAAAGAAAAAAAAATCAAGCAAATTTACTCTTCTTTTTCTAGTTTCCTGTAGAGGAAGCTTAAGTTATTGTTTTTTAGATCTTAAAATATGCATTCCATACTATAATTTCTTTCTAAACACTGCTGCTATAGACTGAATGTTTGAGTCTTGCTCCCCCACCCCAAATTCATAAATTGAAACCTAATCCTGACATAAGAGTATTTGGAGGTGGGGCACTTGGGAAGTGAGGTTATTAGGGAAAAGCCCTCATAAATGTGATTAGAATCTTTATAAAAGAGACTGTAGAGGGGCACCTTGGTGGCTCAGTCAGTTGAGCGTCCGACTTCGGCTCAGGTCATGATCTCACGGTCTGTGAGTTCAAGCCCCGCGTCGGGCTCTGTGCTGACAGCTCAGAGCCTGGAGCCGGTTTCAGATTCTGTGTCTCCCTCTCTCTGACCCTCCCCCGTTCATGCTCTGTCTCTGTCTCAAAAATACATAAAACATTTTAAAAAAATTTAAAAAAAGAGACTGTAGAGATTTTCCTTCCCTCTTTTGATATGTGAGAACATAGCAAAAAATCTATGAACCAAGAATTAGGCTCTCATAAGACACTAAATCTGCCAGCGGCTTTATCTTGGATTTCTCAGCCCCCAGAACTGTGAGAAATAAATGTTTCTTGTTTATAAACCACCCAGTCTGTGGTATTTTGTCATAGCAGCCCAAACAGACTAAAACAACAGCCTTTGCTGAGTTCCACAAATTCTGATAAGTTGTATTTTCATTCAGTTCAAAACATTTAAAAAATTTTTGAGCTTTCTTCATTGACCCATGTGTTATTTAATCTTTACGTATATTGGGATTTTCTGGCTATTTTCCTGTTGTTGATACATAGTTTAATTATGTTGCGGTCTGAGAGCATACATTGTATATTTTCATTCTTTTTAATTTCTTAAGGTGTATTTTGTGTCAAAGAATGTGGTCTATCTTAGTAAATATTCCATATGAACTCGAAAAGTCTGTGTATTCTACCTCTTTTTGATTAGTAGTCTATTGATGTCAATTATATCGAGTTGCTTCATGGTACTGTTGATTTTAACTATGTCCGTACCAGTTTTCTTCCTGCTAGATCTGTCCATTTCTGATACTCAGTGTTGAGGTTTCCAACTATATTAGTGAATTCGTTTATTTATCCTTGCAATTTTGATTTCCTATATTTTGATGCTCTGTTGATAGGCACATGCATGTTTTGTATTGTTATGTTTTCTTGGACAATTGACCCATTATGTAACACTGCTCTTCATACCTGATAATTATTCTTGCTTTGAGTTCTGCTCTGTCTGAAATTAATATAGGTACTCCAGCTTTCTTTTTTTTTTTAAGTTTATTTATTTATTTATTTATTTATTTATTTATTTAGAGTACAAGCAGGGGAGGACCAGAGAGAAGGAGAGAGAGCAAATCCTAAGCAGGCTCCAAACTGACAACATGGAGCCTGATGCGGTTCCCTAACCCACGAATCGTGAGATCTTGACCTGAGCTGAAATCAAGAATTGGACGCTTAACCAACTGAGCCACCCAGGCACCCCCTAACTTTCTTTTGATTAGTGTTATCATGGTTATCTTATTTGTTCTCTTACTTAACCTACATGTATCCTTATATTTAAAGTGGGTTACACATAGATAACATGGGTACGTTTTATTTTTTACATACTCTGATGTAAAAATTCCAGAAATAGCAAAAGTAAAACAACTGGATCATAGTAATTAGTAAGAGTTTATTATAAACACAAAAACAGTTCACAAACTGGGAGCTCTGAAACCAACAGTAGAAAGAGGCTCAGAGGAATATTATTATAAGATAGCTTATATTGTAAGAATGCAGAGGTTGCATCTTTACAATAAGTTGATTACAGTATTAGAGTTTTCCTACTAATAAGGGACTGCCAGTTTGGGGGAAGAGCTTGTTTCATTTATGATTTTAAGAGGCAGAAGAATGGCTCAAGTTTGACTTGCGTTGCAGAATTGGCTGTATTAAGTTTTCCTTATGTGGTTTAAATTTTTTTTTCAACGTTTATTTATTTTTGGGACAGAGAGAGACAGAGCATGAACGGGGGAGGGGCAGAGAGAGAGGGAGACACAGAATCGGAAACAGGCTCCAGGCTCTGAGCCATCAGCCCAGAGCCTGACGCGGAGCTCGAACTCACGGACCGCGAGATCATGACCTGGCTGAAGTCGGACGCCCAACCGACTGCGCCACCCAGGCGCCCCCCTTATGTGGTTTAATTGGGTTTTTCTGCTCAGGAAATTTTCATCTTGTTTCCATTCTATATTTGATTTTAACATCATCAATCTCTATCTTCTAATTGATGTATATAGGACATTGATGTTTAAAGTTATTGTTATATAGTTCAGTTAATATCTATCATATTTGTTACTGTTATCTATTCCTTGCCATGAATGTTTGTTCAACTTTTTGTGTTCCGCTCTTTTGCTGACCATTGCATTTTTAATTGAACATTTGATATCATCCCACTTTATGTTCTCTCTTACTATATCAATAATAGGTTGTTTTTTTAACCATTTTGAGTTATTATCCTAGAGTTTAAGTGTACATTTACAGCCAATGCAAGTCCATTTTTGAATAAATCTATATCACAACACAGATAATGCAGGTAGCTTATGACAACAAAATATTCCTAATTCTTTTCCATTTTTTTCATCGTTACTGCCACTCATTTTACTTATATATAAGCTATAATCATCAAATACATTGTTGATAGTATTTTGAGTAAACCATTATCTGTTAATTAAGAAGAAAAAAATTAGGGGCTCCTGCATGGCTCAGTTGGTTAAGTGTCTGACTTTGGCTCAGGTCATGATCTCATGGTTTTTGAGTTCAAGTCCCACATTGGGGTCTGTGCTGGTAGTGTGAAGCCTGCTTTGGATTCTCTCTCTCTCTTTCTCTCTCTCTCCCCGCCCCCTACCTTGGACAGAGAGATTGGGACAATCTCCTGCTTACACTCTCCATTTCTCTCAAAAATAAGCATTGAAAAATTTTTTTGAATTAGAGTTTTTATTTTACTTTCACTTATTCCTTCTCTAATGCTCTTTATTTATGTAGATCTCAGTTTCTGACCTGTATTATTTTTCTTCACTCTGAGAAAGTTCTTTTGCATTTATTTTTTTCCTTTTTAAAATTTTATTTTAATTCCAGTAGAGTTAACATACATTGTCATATTAGTTTCAGGTATGCAGTATAGTGATTCAGTAATTCCATACATCACCCAGTGCTCATAACCCAAGTGCACTCCTTAATTCTCATCACCTTTTTCATCCATTCACGTATTCACCTTCCCTTTGGTAACCATCAGTTCTCTTTAGTTAAGAGTCTGTTTCTTGGGTGTTCTCTCTCTCTCTCTCTCTCTTTCTCTCTCTGTCTCTCTCTCTTCTCCCTTGCTTGCTTGTTTTGTTTCTTAACTTCCACATATGAATGAAGTCATATGGTATTTGTCTTTCTCTAACTGACTTATTTCCCTTAGCATTATAATCTCTCATTCATGTCATTGTAATTGGCAGGATTTCATTCTTTTAATTGCTGAATAATATTCCATACACGCACACATACACACACACATGCCACCTCTTCTTTATGCATTCATCAGTTGATGGGCATTTGGGCTGTTTCCACGATTTGGCTATTGTGGATAATGCTGCTATAAATATCAAGGTGCATGTATCCCTTTGAATTAGTATTTTTGTATCCTTTGGGTAAATACTTCCATTTTTAACATTTGAGAAACCTCTACACCATTTTCCAGACTGCACCAGTTTGCGTCCCTGGCAATAGTGCAAGACAGTTCCCCTTTCTCTACATCCTCGTCAACAACTGTTGTTTCCTGTGTTATTAATTTTAGCCATTTTGACAAGTATGGGGTGGTATCTCATTGTAGTTTTAATTTGCATTTCCCTGATGGTGAATGATGTTGACCATCTTTTTATGTGTCTATTGGTCATCTGTACATCTTCTTTGGGAAATTTCCTATTCATGTCTTCTGCCCATTTTTTTAACTGGGTCATTTAATTTTTTGGTGTTGAATTTGATAAATTCTTTATATATTTTGAATACTAACCATATGCATGTTATGATCTTATTCATTTGTGTTTGCTGAGGCCTGATTTCTGAATATGTGTTGTGTTCTGGAGACTCTCCAATGTGTACTTGAAAAGGATGTGTATTCTGCTGTTTTAAGATGGAATGTTCTGAATATATCTGTTAATTCCATCTGGTCCAGTGTGTCATTCAAAGCCATTGTTTCCTTGATTTTCTGCTTAGATCTGTCCATTGATGTAAGTGGGGTGTTAAAGCTTCTAGTAGTATTGCATTATTATCAATAAGTTACTTTATATTTGCTATTAATTTTTTTTATATATTTGGTGCTTTCATGTTGGATGCATAAATTTTTTACAATTGTTAGATCTTCTGGTTGGATTGTATCCTTTATGATTATATTGTGCCCTTTTCTCTTTTTACAGTGTTTGTTTTAAAGTCTAGTTTATCTGATATAAGTATTGCTACTCCAGATGTCTTTTGACATCAGTTTGCATTTTTTTAAATGTTTATCCATCCCCTCACTCTAGTCTGCAGATATCTTTAGGTCTAAAATGAGTGTCTCGGAAGCAACCTATAGACGGATTTTTTTTTTTTTAATCATTCGGACACCCTGTATCTTTTGATTGGAACATTTAGTCCATTTACATTGAAAGTAATTATTGATGGATAGTATTTATTGCCGTTTTATTATTTGTTTTGTCATTGTTTCTGGAAATTATCTCTGTTCCTTTCTTGTGGTTGTCACTTTTGTTCTTTTCTTTCCAAAGAAAAAAGAGACCAAAAAAGTTACAGACAGAGAGGGAGGCAAACCATAAGAGACTCCTAAATACAGAGAACAAACTGAGGGTTGATTGGGGGGACGGGGAAAACGGATGATGGGCATTGAGGAGGGTACTTGTTGGGATGATCACTGGGTGTTGTGTGTAAGTGTTGAATCACAGGAATCTACTCCTGAAGCCAAGAGCACACAGTATACACTGTATGTTAGCTAACTTGACAATAAAGTATATAAAAATAAAATGTATATATACCTATATCTGGCAACACTGGTTAGTTGTCATGAACATCTTTAGTTTTTGTTTGTGAAACTCTTTTATCTCTCCTATTCTAAACGACAGCTTTGCTGGATACAGTATTATTGGCTACAGATTTTTCCCATTCAGCACTTTGAATATATTATACTCCTCCCTTATGGCTTGCCATGTTTCTGTTGAGAAATCTCCAGCTAGTCTTATGGGTTTTCCCTTGTAAGTTAAGGACTTCTTTTGTCTTGTTTTTTTTAAGGTCCTTTCTTTTTCACCATATTTTGCAAATTTATTTTACAATATGTCTTGGTATGGGACTTCTTTTGTTGACTTTGATGGTAATTCTCTGTGTCTCCTGGATCTGGATGTCTGTTTCCTTCCCCAGATTAGAGAAATTTTCACCTATAATTTCCTTAAATAAACCTGCCCCATTTTCTCTTTCTTCTTCTAGGACTCCTATAAAATGAACATTATTACATACAATAGGGTCACTGAAATCTCTAAGTCTATTCTCGTGTTGCAAAATTCTTCTCTCTCATTTTTTTAATGCTGATTTTTGAGAGATAGAGAAAGAGAGAGAGAGAGAGAGAGACAGTGTGAGTGGGAGACGAGCAGAGAGAGAGAGGCACAGAACCCAAGCAGGCTCTAGGCTCTAAGCTGTCAGCACAGAGCCCGATATGGGGCTCAAACTCACAGACCACAAGATCATGACCTGAGCTGAAGTTGGATGCTTAACTGACTGAGCCATCCAGGCGCCCCTATCTCTCTTTTGTTAAGCTTCATTTCTTTCCATTATTTTGTCTTCTGGGTCACTAATCCATTCCTCTGCTTCTTCTAGCCTGCTATTCATTGCATTAAGCCTGTCTCCATCTCATTTATTGAACTTTTCATTTCTGATTGGTTCTTTTTTCTCTTTCATCTCTGTGGTAAGGGTCTCACTATTGTCTTCTTTTCTCAAACCCAGCAAATATCCTTATGATTATTGCTTTATATTCTCCATCAGGCATGTTTCTTATATCTGTTTAGGTTATATCTCTGGCCATGGCCATAACTTGTTCTTTCATTTGGGATATATTTCTCCATCTTTGCATTTTGTCCAACTCTCTGCCTTCTTCTCTGTGTTAGAAAATCTAGTTATTCAAATACACAACCTAACCTTATACCTAAAAGAGCTGGAAAAAGAACAGCAAATAAAGCCCTAAACCAGCAGAAGAAGGGAAATAACAAAGATTAGAGCAGAAATCAGTGATATTGAAATTTAAAAAAACAAAAACAAAAACAGTAGAACAGATCAATGAAACAAGAATCTGGTTCTTTGAAGGAATAAACAGAATTGATAAACCCCTAGCCAGACTGATAGAAAAGAAAAAGGAAAGTACCCAAATAAATAAAATCACAAGTGAAAGAGGAAAGATCACAACCAATGCCACAGAAATACAAACAATACTAAGAGACTATTATGAGAAATTATGTGCCAACAAATTGGGCAATCTGGAAGAAATGGACAAATTCCTAGAAACATATAAACTACCAAAACTGAAACAGGAAAAAATAGAAAATTTGAACAAACCCACAACTAGTAAGGAAATTGAATCAATAATAATAAAAAAAAATCTCCCAACAAACAAGAGTCCAGGGCGGAATGGCATTCCAGGGGAATTCTGCCAAACATTTAAAGAAGAGTTAATACCTATTCTTTTGAAGCTGTTCCAAAAAATAGAAATGGAAGGAAAACTTCCAAACTTTCTATGAGGCTAGCATTACCTTGATTCCAAAATGAGACAAAGACCCCACTAAAAAGGA
This sequence comes from Acinonyx jubatus, assembly GCF_027475565.1. NCBI lineage: Eukaryota > Metazoa > Chordata > Mammalia > Carnivora > Felidae > Acinonyx > Acinonyx jubatus. The sequence continues at coordinate 93,296,908 of NC_069381.1, read as the reverse complement.
GAGCTACAGACCAATTTCCCTGATGAACATGGATGCAAAAATTCTCAACAAGATACTAGCCTACCGAATCAAAAAAATACATTAAAAGAATTTTCACCAAAATCAAGTGGGATTTATTTCTGGGATGCAGGGCTGGTTCAATATCCATAAATCAATCAATGTGATATATCACATTAATAAAAGAAATTATTAGAACTACATGATCTCAATAGATTCAGAGAAAGCATTTTACAAATGCTAAATTGATAAAGACCCTCAAGAAAGTAGAGATAGAAGGATTAGACCTCCATATCATAAAATCCATATATGAAAGACCCATTGCTACTATCATCCTTAATGGGGGAAAACCGAGAGCTTTCCCCCTAAGATCAGGAACACAACAAGGATGTCCACTCTCACCACAGTTGTTCAACATAGTATTGGAAGTCCTGGCCTCAGCAATTAGACAACACAAAGAAATAAAAGGCATCCAAATCAGCAAGGAGGAAACAATCAGAAAAACTAAAAGGCAACCAAGAGAATGGGAGAAAAAATTTGCAAATAACAAACACTCTTTGCAGATGACATGATACTGTATGTGGAAAACCTAAAAGACTCCACACACACACACACACACACACACAAATGCTAGACTGATCCATGAATTCAACAAAGTCGCAGGATATAAAATCAATGTACAGAAATTGGCTGCATTTCTATACACTAATAATGAAGCAGCAGAAAGAGAAATCAAGGACTTGGTTCCATTTACAATTTCACCAAAAACCATAAAATACCTAGGAATAAATCTAACCAAAGAGGTGAAAAGTCTATACACTGAAAACTATAGAAAGTTTGTGAAAGAAATTGAAGACACACACACACACAAAACTGGAAAAACAATCCATGCTCATGGATTGAAAGAACAAACATTGTTAAAATGTCGATACTACCCAAAGCAATCTACATATTTAATGCAATCCCTATCAAAATAAAACCAGAATTCTTCACAGAGGTAAAACAAACAATCCTAAAATTCGTATGGAACCAGAAAAGACCCTGAATAGCCAAAGCAATCTTGAAAAAGAAAACCAAAGCTGGAGGCATCACAGTTCTGGACTTCAAGCTGTCTTACAAAGCTAAAATAATCAAAACAGTATGGAACTGGCACAAAAACAGACATATAGATCAATAGAACAGAATAGAGAACCCAGAAATGGACCCTCAAATGTATGGACAACTAATATTTGACAAAGCAGGAAAGAATATACAATGGAAAAAAGACAGTGTCTTCAGCATATGGTGTTGGGAAAACTGGACGGCGACATGGAGAAGAATGAACCTGCACCACTTTCTTACACCACACACAAAAATAAACTCAAAATGGATGAACGACCTAAACATAAGACCGGAAGCCATCAAAATCCTAGAGGAGAATATAGGTAACAACCTCTTTGACTTTGCCACAGCAACTTTTTACTTAACATGTCTCCAGAGTCAAGAGAAACCAAAGCAAAAATGAACTATTGGGACCTCATCAAGATAAAAGTCTACTGCACAGAAAAGGAAACAATCAGAAAAACTAAAAGGCAACCAAGAGAATGGGAGAAAAATTTGCAAATAACATATCAGATAAAAGTTTAGAATCCAAAATCTGTAAAGAATTTATCAAACTCAACACCCAAAAAACAAATAATCCAGTGAAGAAATGGGCAAAGGACATGAACAGACACTTTTCCAAAGAAGACATCTAGATGGTTAACATACACTCGTCATCAGGGAAATTCAAATCAAAATCACAATGAGATACCACCTCCCACCTGTCAGAATGGCTCAAGGTAACAACTCAGGCAATAACAGATGTTGGTGAGGGTGCAGAGAAAGAGGAACACTTTTGCACTGCTGGTGGGAATGCAAATTGGTGTAGTCACTCTGGAAAACAGTATGGAGGTTCCTCAAAAATTTAAAGATAGAACTACCCTACGATCCAGCAATTGCACTGCCAGGTATTTATCTAAAGGGTACAGGAATACTGTTTCGAAGGGGCACATGCACCCCATTGTTTAAACAGCACTATTGACAATAGCCAAAGTATGGAAAGAGCCCAAATGTCCATAAACTGATGAATGGATAAAGATGTGATGTGTGTGTGTGTGTGTGTGTGTGTGTATATATGTATGTATATACGTATACATATATATACACACACAATGCACATGTATACATATATACACACAATGTACACACATACATATATGTATATACACATACATATATGTATACATATAAATACATATATTTATATAAATATATGTAAATTTATATAAATTTATATAAATTTATATAAATACATATATATGCATACATATATGTATGTGTACATGTATGTGTGTATGGCATGCATGTATATATACAGGTGTGTGTATGTGTATGTATATATATATATATATATATATATAATAAAATATTACTCAGTGATCCAAAAGAATGAAATCTTGCCATTTGCAAACACGTGGATGGAACCACAGTGTATTACACTAAGCAAAATAAGTTAGAGAAAGACAAATATCATATGACTTCACTCACATGTGGAATTTAAGATACAAAACAAGTGAACATAAGGGAATGGAAGCAAAATTAATATAAAAACAGGGAGAGAGATAAACCATAAAAGACTCTTAAATACAGAGAACAAACTGAGGGTTCCTGGAGGGGTGTTGGGTGGGGGGATGGTCTAGCTAAGTGGACAAGGGGCATTAAGGAGGACACTTGTTGGGATGAACACTGGGTGTTATACATAAGTGATGAATCACTAAATTCTATTCCTGAAATCATTATTACACTGTATGCTAGCTAACTTGGACTTAAATTTTTAAAAAAGGAAAAAAGAAAATCCAATTTATGTCTTCTGCTCCTGAGAGTAATAGCCTTATAAAGTGGTCATGCAGCACATAGGGCCTGGTGCTCCAGGGAGTGTCTCCAGAGTGTGTTGCATGCACTCTGGTATTGTGTTATTATCTGCTGTGGGCAGTGTTTGGACCCTGTCCTGAATATGGGGAGTCTCAAGTAGATGTGCCCTAGTCTGCTTGTGAAATGAGACTTGACACCATCTTTACCAAAACTCAGCCCTGTAGAACTCTCTGGTCAGGTGACATGGTATGGGGAGGGGTTTGTGCTGGTACTCTGGGGGAAGTGCCCACAGCACTGAGACTGAGGCAAGCTTAACTGAGAAGGGCAGTCCCACCAGAGTACAGTGAGGTGGGGTCTGGTATATGCAAGTTAGGCACCCAGTGTTGGTGTCATGCTGCTTCCTGCAAGTGGCTCTGTGTCTATGCTGAGGGGTGGAGGGTGGAGGATGGTGCCAGACAGCTCCTTTGTTCCTGGAGAGGTATCTCAGGAACACGTTTTTAGAAGAGTGAATAGTCTCATGCCTGTGTGCCCCAGGCATTCTTCAGCGAGCAGTCTCCAGTCTGTCCCCAGGAGCCTGCCTTCTCTCCAGGAGCAGTACAGTGCCTTCTAGCTCTATCCCAACCAAGCCCACTGTCCTTTAAAACTGCAGGCTTTAAACCTTGCTTGTTGCAAAAACTCTCAAAATTCAGCCTCTCTCACTTTCCAAGCAATAGCTTTTGGGAAACATTCTCCTTGTGTGTTCCCCTGTGTACTCCTCTCTCGCTTTCTCACTTTTCTCAACTACCACACTCCCTCCCCTCCATAGCACCTGTGATCCATTTCTCCCCTAAACCATGTCTCCAACCTTCCTTCGTTCCTTGAGGTGCTTCATTCCCCTTAGTTGTGCAGTTCTGTCAGTCTTCATGTCGATTTCTGGGGTGCATAAGATGATTTGATAAACACAACATATCTAGTTGTGTTTATGGGATGAGGTGAGCGTAGGGTTCTCCTCCCTGCCCCCACCATCTTCCTCTCCAACATTATGTTTTTTTATATATTTTGGATACTAGCCCTTTATTGGCTATTTCATTTGTAAATATTTTCTCCCATTCTGTACATTACCTTTTAGTTCTGTTGATTGTTTTCTTCATTGTGCAGAGGCCTTTTATTTTGATGTAGTCCCAGTAGAGTTTTTAAAAATTATTATTATTATTATTATTATTATTATTATTATTATTTTGTTTTGCTTTAGATTTTGCTTTTATTTCCCTTGCCTCAGGAGACATTTATAGAAACATTTTGCTACAGCTCATGTCAGAGATTACTGCCTGTGCTCTCTTCTAGGATTTTTTATGATTTTAAGCCTCACTTTTAGGTCTTTATTCCACTTGGGGTTTATTTTTGTGCATGATATAAGAAAGTGATCCAGTGTCATTCCTTTGCATGTAGCTCACTAGTTTTCCCAAAACCATTTGTTGAGGAAGCTTTTTCCCATTTGATATTCTTTCCTGTTTTGCCAAAGATTAATTGACCAAATAATCATGGCTTTATTTCTGGGCTTTCTATTCTGTTCTTTTGATCTATGTGTCTATTTTTGTGCCAGTACTATACTGTTTTGATCACCACAGCTTTGTAGTATAAATTGAAGTCTGGAATTTTGGTACCTCTAGCTTTTCTTTTCTTTTTCAAAATTGCTTTGACTCTTCAGGGTCTGTTGTGGCTTCAAACAAATTTACAGTTTTTTAATTCTACTTCTGTGAAATATGCTGTTGGTATTTTGATAGGGATCGCATTAGCTGTGTAGATTATTTTGGGTGGTGTGGACATTTTAACATTTTTTTTCTTCAATCCATGAGATGGAATGTCTTTCCATTTCTTTATGTCATCTTCAATTTCTTTTATCATTGTTTCATACTGTTAACGAGTAAAGTTCTTTCACCTCTTTGGTTAGATTTATTCCTCAGTATCTTATTACTTTTGGTGCAATTGTAAATGGGATTGTTTTTATTATTTTCTCTTTCTGCTGCTTCATTATTAGTGTCTATAAATGCAACAGATTTCTGCACATTGATTTTGTATCCTGTGATTTTACTGAATATATTTATCTGTTCTAGTAAGTTTTTGTTGGAGTCTCTAGGGTTTTCTATATAGAATTATCTGCAAATATTGGTTTTATGTTATATGTTATATATTATCTGCAAATAATGGAAGTGTTAGTTCTTTACCTATTTGGATACCTTTATTTCTTTTTGTTGTCTAGTTGCTATGGCTAGGACTTTAAATACTATGTTGAATAAAAGTGGTGAGAGTGGACATCCTTGTCTTCTTCCTGACCTTAGGGATAAAGCTCTAGGTTTTTCCTCACTGAGTATGATGGTTGTGTTTTTTTCATATATGACTTTTACGATGTTGAGGCATGTTTCCTCTAAACCTACTTCATTGAAGGTTATTATCATGAATGGATGTTGTACTTCATCAAATACTTTTTCTGCATCTATTGAAATGATCATATGGTTTTTATCCTTTCTTTTATTGATGTGATATAGCATTTTGATTGATTTGTGAATATTGAACTACCCTTGCATACTGGAAATAAATTCCACTTGATTGTGGTAAATGATTTTTTAAATGCATTTTTGGATTCTGTTTGGTAGTATTTTATGAGGAATTTTATATCTGTGTTCATCAAAGATATTGGCCTATAGTTCTCTTTTTTAGTGGAGTCTTTATCTGATTTTTGTATTAGGGTAATGCTAGCTTCATAAAATGAATTTATAAGTTTTCCTTCCTTTTCTATTTTTGTAATATTTTGAGAAAAATAGGTATTAACTCTTCTTTAAATGTTTGGTAGAATTCACCTGTGAAGCCATCTGGTCCTGGACTTTTGTTCTTTCTTAGTTTTTTCTTTTTTCTTTTTTTTCTTTTCTTTTTTTTTTTTTTTTTTTTTTACTGATTCAATCTCCTTGCTGGTAGTCTATTCACATTTCCTGTTTCTTCCTGCTTCAGTTATGGTAGGTATACGTTCCTAGGAATTTATCCCTATGATAAGTTTCTTCTAATTTGTCCAATCTGTTGGCATATAGTTTTTCATAATATTCTCTTACAATTATTTGTGTTTCTCTGGTGTTTGTTGTTATTTCTCCTCTTTCATTTGTAATTTATTTATTTGAGTCCTTTCTATTTTCTTTTTGATGAGTCTGGCTAGAAGTTTATGAATATTGTTTATCTTTTCAAAGAACCAGCTTCTGCAACTTCTGGTTTCATTTATCTGTTCTGCTTCTGCTGTGTTGTTGTTGTTGTTGTTGTTGTTGTTGTTGTTGTTGTTTTAGTTTATATAATAATTATTTCTGCTCTAATCTTTATTATTTCCTCCCTTCTGCTGGTTTTAGGTTTTGTTTTTTCATCTTTTTCTAGCTCTGTTAGGTGTAAGGGTTGGTTGTTTATTTGAGATTTTCCACGTTTTTTGAGGTAGGCTTTTATTGGTATAAACTTCCCTCTTAGAAACACTTTTATTTTTTGCATCTGAAATGTCTTGGGCCATTGTGTTTTCATTTTCATTTGTTTCCATACACCTTTTGGTTTCTTCTTTGATTTCTTGGTTAACCCATTTATTGTTTTGAAGCATGTTATTTAATCTCTATGTATTTGTGGTCTTTCCAAATTTTTTCTTGTGGTTGATTTCTAGTATCATAGTATTGTAGTCAGAAAAGATTCATGGTATGACTTTACTATTGTTGAATTTTTTGAGTCTTATTTTCTAGACTAATATGTGACCTATTCTGGAGAATGTTCCATGTATAGTTGAAAAGAATGTGTATTCTGCCATTTTAGGATGGAATGTTCTGAATATATCTGTTAAGTCCACTGGTTCAGTATGTTATTCAAAGTCATTCTTGTTGATTTTCTGTTTGGATGATCTATTGATGTAAGTGGAGTGTTAACGTCCACTACTATTATTCTGTTACTATCAAGTAGTTTCTTTATGCTTGTTATTAACTATTTTATGTATTTGGGTTTTCCCATGTTGTGTGCATAAGTATTTACAATTGTAATATCTTCTTTCTTGGACTGTCTACTTTATGATTACATAGTGTCCTCATTTGTCTTGTTATAGTCTTTGTTTTAAAGTCTCTTAGGGACGCCTGGGTGGCGCAGTCGGTTAAGCGTCCGACTTCAGCCAGGTCACGATCTCGCGGTCCGTGAGTTTGCGGTCCGTGAGTTCGAGCCCCGCGTCAGGCTCTGGGCTGATGGCTCAGAGCCTGGAGCCTGTTTCCGATTCTGTGTCTCCCTCTCTCTCTCTCTGCCCCTCCCCCGTTCATGCTCTGTCTCTCTCTGTCCCAAAAATAAATAAACGTTGAAAAAAAAAATTTAAAGTCTCTTATATCTGATATAAATATTGCTACCCCAGGTCTCTTACCATATACATTTGAATGAGAAATATTTCTCTATCCTCTCACTTTCTTTTTTTTAATTTAAATTTAAATTATTATTTATTTTTATTTAAATCCAAGCTAGTTAACATATAGTGTAGTAAAGGTTTCAGGAGTAAAATTTAGTGATTCATCACTTACATATAACACCCGATGCTCATCCCAGAAGTGCCTTTCTTAATGCCAGTCCCTCATTTAACCCATCCCCCTACCTGGTACTCCTCCAGAAGCCCTCAGTTTGTTCTCTGTATTTAAGAGTCTCTATAGTTTGCCTCTTTATCTGTTTTTATCTTACTTTATTTTTCCTTTCCTTCGCTATGTTCATCTGTTTTCTTAAATTCTACGTGTCAGTGAAATCATATAGTATTTATCTTTCTCTGACTAACTTATTTTGCTTAGCATAATACATTCTGGTTCCAACCATCTTGCTGCAAATGGCAAGATAGCATTCTTTTGGATCACCAAGGAATAATCCATTGTATATATATGCTATATTTTCTTTACCCACTTGTCAGTGGATGGGCATTTGGGATGTGGAATTTGGGTATTGTTGATAGCACGGCTATAAACATTGCAGTGCATGTGCCCCTTGAAATCACCATTTTTGTATCCTTTGGATAAATACCTAGTAGAACAATTGCTGGGTCATAGGGTAGCTCTATTTTTAATTATTTTGAGGACCCACCATACTGTTTTCCAGAATGGCAGCACCAGTTTGCATTCCCACCAGCAGTGCAAAAAGGTTCCCCTTTGTATCTGTTTCCTGAGTGTTAATTTTAGTCATTCTCACAGGTGGGAGGTAGTATCTCATTGTGGTTTTGATTTGTATTTCCCTGATGATGAGTGATGTTGAACATCTTTTCGTGTATCTGTTAGCCATGAAACATCTGGATGTTTCTTTGGAAAAGTGTTCTTGTCTTTTGCCCATTTCTTCACTGGAATACTTGTCATTTGCAAATATCTTCTCCCATTCTGTTGGTTGCCTTTTAGTTTTGTTGATTGTTTCCTTTTCTGTGCAGAAGTTTTATCTTGAAGAGGTCCTAATAGTTCATTTTTGCTTTTGTTTACCTTGCCTCCTGAGACATGTCTAATAAGAAGTTGCTGTGACCAAGGTCAAAGAGTTTGTTGACTGTTTTCTCCTCTACAGTTTTGGTGGTTTCCTGTCTCACATTTAGATCTTTCATCCATTTTCAGTTTGCTTTTGTGTATGATGTAAGAAAGTGGTCCAGGTTCATTCTTCTGCATGTCACTGTCCAATTTTCCCTGCACCGTTTGCTGAAGAGACTGTCATTTTTCCATTGGATATTCTTTTCTGCTTTGTTGAAGATTAATTGGCCATACATTTGTGAGTCCATTTATGAGTTCTCTATTCTGTTCCATTGATCTGTGTGTCTGTTTTTGTGCCAGTTGCATAGTGTTTTGATTATTCCAGCTTTGTAATACAGCTTAAAGTCTGGAATTGTCATGCTTCCAGGTTTGGTTTTCTTTTTCAACATTACTTTGGTTATTCAAGGCCTTTCCTGGTTCCATACAAATATTAGAATTGTTTGTTCTAGCTCTGTGAAGAATGCTGGTGTTATTTTGATAGGGATTGCATTGAATGTGTAGATTGCTTTGGGTAGTAGCAACATTTTCACAATATTTGTTCTTCTAATCCATGAGCATGGAATGTTTTTCCATTTCTTTGTGTCTTCTTCAATTTCTTTCATAAATTTCTATAGTTTTCAGCATACAGATCTTTTACCTCTTTGGTTAGGTTTATTCCTAGGTATTTTATGGTTTTTGGTGCAGTTGTAAATGTGATCAATTTCTTTTTCTGCTGCTTCATTATTAGCATATAGAAATGCAATCGATTTCTGTACACTGATTTTATATTCTGCCACCTTGCTGAATTCGTATGTCAGTTCTAGCAGCTTTTGGGTGGAGTCTTTTGGGTTTTCCATGTAGAGTATCATGTCATCTGTGAAAAGTGAAAGTTTGACTTCTTCCTTGCCAATCTGGATGCCCTTTATTTCTTTATTTTGTCTGATTGCTGCAGCTAGGACTTCCAACACTATGTTGAACAACAATGGTGAGAATGGACATCTCTGTCTTGTTCCTGACCTTAGGGGGAAAGCTCTCAGTTTTTCCCCATTGAGCATGATTTTAGTGTTGGGTCTTTCATATATGGCTTTTATGATCTTGAGGTATGATCCTTCTATCACTACTTTCTTAAGGGCTTTTTATCAAGAAAGGATGCATTTGTCAAAATGCTTTTTCTTTTCTTTTGAGAGTATCATGTCATTCTTAACCTTTATTTTATTAATGTGATGTATCATGTTGATTGATTTGCAGATATTCAACCACCACTGCAACCCAGAAATAAATCCCACTTCATCATGGTGAATAATTCTTTATTGTTTGACTGAGTTTTCTAGTATCTTGTCGAGAATTTTTGAATCCATGTTCATCAGGAAGTTGGTCTGTAATTGTTTTTACTGGTAATTACTGTTTTACTGTAATTTTACTGTAATTGTCTTTAGTTTTGAAATCAAGGTAATTCTGGCCTTATAGAGTGAGTTTGCAAGTTTTCCTTCCATTTGTATTTTTTTGGAACAGCTTCAAAGGAATAGGTATTAACTTTTCTTTAAATGTTTGGTAGATTCCTCTGGCAAGCCATCTGGTCCTGGGACTCTTATATATTGGGAGATTTTTTTATTACTGATTCAGTTTCTTTATTGGTTATGGGTCTGTCCAAATTTTATATTTTTTTCCTGTTTCAATTTTGGTAGTTTATATGTTTCTAGGAATTTGTCCATTTCTCCAGGTTGCCCAATATAGTCACCTAATTGCTCATAATATTCTCTTATTATTGTTTTTATTTCTACAGTGTTGGTTGTGATCTCTACTCTTTCATTTGTGAGTTTCTTCATCTGGATCCTTTCCTTTTTCTTTTTGATAATTCTTGCTATGGTTTATCATTTTTGTTAATTCTTTCAAAGAACCAGCTCCTGATTTCATTGATCTGTTCTATTTTTTTTATTTTGATATTATTGATTTCTGCTCTAACCTTTATTACTTCCCTTCTTCTGCTGGTTTTGGGCTTTATTTGTTGTTATTTTTCCAGCTTCTTTAGGTTCCATGTTAAGTTGTGTACTTGAGACATTTCTTCCTTCTTCAGCAAGGCCTGGATTGCTATATACTTCCCTCTTATGATTGCCTTTGCTCCATCCTGGAGGTTTTGGAGTTTCGTGTTTTCATTTTCATTGGCTTCATGTACTTTTTAATTTCCTCTTTAACTTCCTGGTTAGCCCATTAATTCTTTAGTCAGATGTTCTTCAATTTCATAGATTTCAAGGACTTTCCAAATTTTTTCTTGTGGTTGTTTTTGAGTTTCGTAATGTTGTGGTCTGAAAATATGCATGGTATGATATAGATCTTTTTGTACTTATTGAGGGCTGGTTTGTGATTTATTCTGGAGAATGTTCCATGTGCACTTGAGTAGAATGTGTATTCTGCTGCGTTAGGATGAAATGTTCTATATATATCTGTTAAGTCTATCTGGCCCTGCATGTCATTCAAAGCCATTGTTTCCTTGCTCTATCCTCTCACTTTATTTTAAAACATTATTTTATGTTTATTTCTTTTTGAGAGAAAGAGAGAGTCAGAATGTGAGCAGTGGAGGCGCAGAGAGAGAGGGAGACACAGAATCCGAAATAGGCTCCAGGCTCTGAGCTTTCAGCACAGAGCCTGACATGGGGCTCAAACTCACAAACTGCGAGATGAACCTGAGCTGAAGTCAGATACTTAACCAACTGAGCCACCCAGGTGCCTTATAGCCTCTCACATTCAATCACATTAATTTAATGTGAAATTAATCTCTTATAGGCAGCATATAGATGGGTCTTATTTTTTTATCCATTCCATCACCATATGCCTTTAATTTGAGAATTTAGTCCGTTTACATTCAAAGTAATTATTGACAGGTATGTATTTATTATCATTTTGTTACTTGGTTTATGGTTGTTTTTATAGTTCTTCTCTGTTCCTTTCTTCCCTTGCTGTCTTCTCTTACTATAAGTTGTCTTTTTTTTTTTTTTAGTGGTATACTTGAATTTCTCTTTTTTTAATATTTATTAATGCTTTTTATATGTGGTTACCATTAGGTTTGTATATAATCTAATATGTATACATATATAGAAGTCTATATTAAGTTGGTGGTTGCTTAACTTTGTGCCTGTTCTTTACTCCTCCCTCTGTCCCTCATTTTGGGTATAGGTGTCAGCTTCTACAACCTGTTATTTTGTGAGTCCCTTTACTGATTTTTACAGATACATTATTTTTACTGCTTTTTTTTTTTTTTTTTTTTTTTTTTTGCTTCCCACTTTTTCATACTCTTGCTCATGGAATTTCTTTTCCACTCAAAGAGTCCCCTTTAACATTTCTTGTAGGATTAATTTAATCATCATGAATTCCTTTAACTTTTGTTTGTATGGCACACTCTATCTCTCCTTCTATTCTGAATTATTACCTTGCTGGATAGAGTATTCGTGGCTGCAAACTTTTTCCTTTTAGCACCTAAAATATATCATGCCACAGACTTCTGGCCTGCAGAGTATCTGCTGAAAAATCAGCTGATCTCCTGGTGGGGTTTCCCTTGTATGTAACTTTTTTTTTCTTCCTCTTGCTGCTTTTAAAAATTCTCTTTATTGGTACCTTTTGCTGCTTTAATTATTATGTGTCTTTGTGTAAACCTCCTCGAGTTGATTTCGTGGGGTGTATCTCTGTGCCTCCTGGACCTGCATTTCTGTTTCTTTTCCCAGATTTGGGAACTTATTATTACTCAAATTAATTTTCTTCCAGCATTTCTCTCTCCTTCTGGTACCCCTATGATGTGAATGTTATTACACTTGATTGTGTCACTGCGTTCCCTAAGTCCATTCTCATTTTGCATATTTTTTTCTCTCACTTGCTCTGTTTAATTACTTCCTATTACTCTGCCCTCCAGGTCATTGATATGTTCTGCTTTCTTTAGTCTTCTATTTACTCCATCAAATATATTTTTACTTTCATTTATTGTGTTCTTCTTTTCTGATTGGTTGTTTTTCATCTCCTTTTTAAGATTCTTACTGATGTCCTCCACTATTTTCTCAAGTCAGGTGAGTATTTATGATCATTACTTTAAAGTATCTGTCAGGCATACTATTTATCTTCATTTCCCTTAGTGTCTTGCTGTAATTTTGTCCCATTCTTTCACTGGGGACATATTCCTCTGTGTCCTCATTTTCTTTAATGCCATGTCTGTTCCTGTATGTTAGGAAATCCAGTTATGTCTCCTGCTCTCGAAAGCAGTGCCCTTATGAAGAAGAGATTCTGTAGTGCTCTGCATTGAAGTGTCCTTTGTTCAGTGGAGTCTGGCACTTTGTGGGTGTCTCCTATGTGTGTTGTGTGCCCCCGTACTATTGTGGCTTAGCTGCTTTTTCTTTCAGTACAGTCGTCAGCAGTTCTCTTTGCTTGTTCTGGGCAGTGTCTGGTCCCTGTAGTGTTAGTGGGCCAATTTGGGGCTGCCTTGGACTTGAGTTGAGTCAGACGGGCATTTGTCAGATAATGCAGTAGCACCAAATTGCCAACGTGCTTTCCCTGTGTTGTAACCTGTTTTCATTGGAGGGCACAGAATGAAGTCAGCCCAAGTGTCTACCCTGTGTCCTTTGCCATGATCAAAGTCTAACTAGTGTGTGTGGTTATCTTTCTCTCTCCCCAGGTCAGGAATCACTTTGGAGTGGTGCCAGCCTCTGTTGGGGCTGTTTATACACTGCCAGGTATAGTATGACTTTGGGATGTCTCCAGCCAAGAGTGTATTGGAGGAGGTAGATAGTAACATTGTGGAGGGGTGTGGCATGCCGTGTTAGCAGGGTTTGTGATCCAGTCGTCTGTGAGAGGGGAGCTCAGTGCAGGGACTGCGGCAGGCCTGGGTTTAGTAGGAAGATCTGCCAAAGTGTGAGGAGGTGTATCTAGCAGGACACTTGGTGTTATCAATTTTGGTAACAAGTGTCAGCACCACACTGGTTTCTACAGGTAGTTGCGTGTTTATGTTGGGGTGTGGGGGTGAGAAATGGCACCTGCCAGCTCCTTTGTTCCTGGAGGAGTCTCCCAATGATCTTTGTCCCCCTAGGATATGCTCTGCGTTTAGTAAGCTACTCTCCCTTCCATATGTCCCAGGCATTTTTCAAACTTCTGCGTCTTTGCTGTACTCTGGGGGGTGCTTCTTGTGCTGTCTCCTTAGGGGCAGGGATTCAATTTCCTCTTGTTCTCTCAGCTCTCCTAGAGCTGAGACCACTGATTTTTTAAATTACAGTTTTAAGTCCCACTGGTTGTTAAAAGTCATGAAATTTGGCCATTCTGGTTTTCAAAGCCAAATTTTATGGAGATTCATCTTCCCCATGTGGGTTCCCTGGTGTGACATTCTGTTTCCCTTCCCTGACTGCACCTGTGTGTGCCTCTTTCCTGCAGATAGTCCCACTGGTCTGTTTAACTCCCCCCCCGGGTCTCTGCCCTTCCTACACTCAATGTTGCCTCTTCTTTACATTTAGTTGTGGAGTTTGTTCTGCCAGTCTTCAGGTCGTTTTCTGGGTTATTTACACCTGTGTTATCTAGTTGTATCTGTGGGATGAGGGTTGTATCTTAGGGTCTTTCTATTTCACCATCTTCCCAGTTGAACTAGTCCTGTTCATTGTTGAAAGTGTGTCACTGAAGTCTCCAACTATTATTGTTTGCACGTATTCTCCCTTTCTTTCTTTTCTTTTTTTTCTTTATATATTTTCATATTCTGTTATTGGGTATATGTACGTTTATATTTTAAAATTATCTTCCTGACAAATGACCCAATTATAATTATAATATTTTCTTCTTAATAATTTTTATTTTGTTTTGTTTTGTTTTAAGGTCTATTTTATATTTACATTTGTATTCCAGATTTCCTGTGGTTGCCTAATATGTCTTTTTCATCCTTTCTACTTTCACTCTATTTGTGTCTTTGTATCTAAAATGTTTTTCCTTCAACAACATATAGTTGGCTCATGTTTATTCATCCTATTTTATTTTATTTAGCTTTTAAATTTTTATTTAAATTCTAGATAGTTAACATAGAGTGCAATATTGGTTTCAGGAGTAGAATTCAGTGATTGGTCTCTTACATACAGTACCCAGTGCTCATCACAACAGTTGCCTTCCTTATACCTGTCACCTGTCATCTAGCCTATCCCACACCCTCCTGCCTCCATCTGCCCTCAGTTTGTTCTCTATCATTAAGAGTCTCTTATGGTTTATTTCCCAGTCTCTCTTTTCTTTTTGCTTTCTTCCCAACCTTGCCTTATGTTTATCTGCTTTTTTCTTAAATTCCACATATGAGAGACATTATATGGTATTTGTCTTTCTCTGACTGACTTATTTTGCTTAGCATAATACACTGTAACTCCATCCACATCATTGCAGATGGCAAGATTTCATTCTTTTTGATGACTGAGTAATATTCCATTCTCTGTGTATGTGTGTGTGTGTATGATATATATATACCTATATATGTATATGTATATATATAGTAAGACATATATACATACATATATCTCATATTCATTCATTAGCCTAAGGGCATTTGCTCTCTGTTTAGTTAGGCTATTGTTGATATTGTTGCTATAAACATTGGTGTGCATTTACCCTTTTGAATCTGTATTTTTGTATCCTTTGGTTAAATACCTAATCAATCGCTGGATTGTAGGCTAGTTCTATTTTTAACTTTTTGAGAACCGTCCATACTGTTTTTCAGAGTGGCTGCACCAGTTTGCATTGCCACCAGCATTACAAGAGGGTTCCTCTTTCTCTGCTTCCTTGCCAACACTTGTTGTTTCTTGTATTGTTAATTTTACCCATCCTGACAGGTGTGAGGTGGTATCTCATCATGGTTTTGATTTGTATTTCCCTGATGATCTTGATTTATGATCTTGAGGTGTGTTCCCAAAAAGCAAAAGAAAGAACAGGAAGAAATGATGTCCAGGAATTTAATCAGCACAGGTATGAGTAAGATGTCTAAACTAGAACTTAAAACCATGCTTATAAGAATAGTACCTGGGGTTGAAAAAACAATAGAGGACACTAAAGAATCCCATTCTTTTATCCCTGAGATAAAAGAAAACCTAGTCACACACACAAAAAAAATGCTATAAATGAGATACAATCTTGAATGGATGCCATTACAGTGAGGATGGACAATGCAGAGCAGTGAACAGTGATACAGAAGATAAAATTATGGAAAATAACGAAGCTGAAAAGAAGACAGAAACAAAGGCAAAAGATCATAATACAAGACTTAGAGAATTCAGTGACTTATTAAGAGGAAGAACATTCATATCATAGGAGTCCCAGAAGATTAAGGGAGAAAAACAGGAAGAAGGTTTCTGTGAGAAAATTATAGCTGAAAATGTCCCTAATCTGGGAAAGGACACAGACATGAAAATCCAAGAAGCACAGAGAACTCCCATTTAATACAACAAAAGTTGAACACCATCAAGGCATATCATAGTCAAATTCACACAATAAACTGACAAGGAAAGAATCATGAAAGGAGCAAGGGGGAAAAAAGTTCTCATCCTACAAAGGAAGACAGATCAGGTCACAGAAGATCTGTCCACAGAAGCATGGCAGCCCAGAAAGGAGTGGCAGGAAATATTCAACGTGATGAATGAGAAAAGGATCAAGTCAAGATTTCTTTAGTAAGGCTGTCATTCAGAATAGAAGGAGAGAGAAAGAGTTTCCCAGGGCACCTTGGAGGCTGTCAGTTGAGCATCCAACTTCAGTTCAGGTCATGATCTCATGGCTCCTTGTGAGTTCAAGCTGTGCATTAGGCTCTGTGCTGACAGCTCAGAGCCTGGAGACTGCTTCAGATTCTGTGTGTGCATCTCTCTCTCAAAAACATGAATAAACAATAAAAAAAAAAGAGTTTCCAAGGCAAACAAAAATTAAAGGAGTTCATGACCATGAAACTTGCCCTGAAAGAAATTTTTAAGGGGGACTCTTGGAGTGGGGGGAAAATACCAAAAGCAACAAAGACTAGAAGGGAACAGAGAGCATCACCAGAAACACCTACTTTATAGGTAACACAATGGTAGTAAACTCATATCTTTCAATAATCACTCTGGATGTTAAGGGACTAAATGCTCCAATCAAAAGATAGAAGGTATGAGAATAGATTAAAAAACCAAGATCCATCTATATGCTGCCTTCAAGAGTCTCATTTTAGACCTAAATACACCTGCAGATGGAATGTGAGGGAGTGGATAATCATCTGTCATGCTGACAGATGTCAAAAGAAAGCTGGAGTACCCATACGTACATCAGAAAAACTATACTTTAAAACAAAGACTGTAACAAAAGTGGCACCTGGTTGGTTCAGTCAATTAAGTGTCTGACTCTTGGTTTAGGCTCAGGTCATGATCTCACAGTTTCGTGAGTTTGAGCCCTGCATTGGGCTCCATGCTGATAGTGCAGAGCCTGCTTAAGATTCTTTCTCTCTCTGCCCTTCCCCCACTCATGCTTTCTCTGTATCTCTCAAAATAAATAAATAAACTTAAAAAAAAAACTAGCAAGAGATGAAGGAGGGCATTATATCGTAATTAAGGGGCCTACCCATCAAGATCTAACAACTGTACATATTTATACCACAAAATTGGAACACCCGAATATATATATACACCAATTGAATGATATATGTGTGTGTGTGTGTGTGTGTGTGTGTGTGTGTGTGTGTGTATATAATTTATATGTATGTGTATATCCCAAAATTGGGACACCCGAATATATATATATATATATATATATATATATATATATATATATCTCACAAACATAAAGAAACTTATTGAAAATAATTCAATAATAGTAGGGGACTTTGACACCTCATGTACAGCAATGGACAGATCATCTAAGCAGAAAATCAACAAGGAAACAATGGCTTTGAATAACATACTGGGTTGGATGGACTTAACCATGGGATGGATATATTCAGAACATTTCATCCTAAAGCAGCAGAATTCACATTTTTTTGAGTGCACATGGAACATTTTCCAGATCACATAATGGGTCACAAATCAGCTTTCAATAACTACAAAACGATTGAGATCATACCATGCATATTTTCAGACCAGAACACTATGAAACTTGGAGTCAACCACAAGAAAAAATGAGGGAAGATCAGAAATACATGGAGGTTAAAAAAATTCCTACTAAATAATGAATGGGTTATCCAAGAAATTAAAGAAGAAATTGTTAAGTACATGAAAGGGAATGAAAATGAAATATGACAGTCCACTATTTTTTGAATGCAGCAAAGGCAGTCCTAAGAAGGAAGTATATTGCAATACTAGCTTAGCTCAAGAAGCAAGAAAAGTCTCAAATACACAACCTATCTTTACAACTAAAGGAACAAGAAAAGGAACAGCAAAGCCTAAAGCCAGTAGAAGAAGGGAAATAATAAAGATTAGACCAGAAATAAACAATATAGAAACAAACAAAAATAACCTAGTAGAACAGATCAATGAAACTAAGAGCTTGTTGTTTAAAAGAATAAAATTGATAAATTCCTACCCAGACTTATCAAAAAGAAAAAAGACCCAAATAAATAAAATCACAAATGAGAGAGAAGAAATAATGTCACAAAAATACAAACAATTATAAGAGAATATTATGAAAAATTATTTGCCAACAAGCTGGAAAATCTAGAAAAAATGGACAAATTCCTAGAAATATGCAAATTACCAAAACTGAAACAGAAGGAAATAGAAAATTTGAACAGACCCATAACCAGCAAAGAAATTGAATCAGTAACAAAAAATCCACCAACAAACAAAAGTTCATGACCAGATGGCTTCGTAGGGGAATTCTACCAAATGTTTAAAAAAGAGTTAATACCTATTTTTCTCAAACTGTTCCAAAAAAATAGAAATGGAAGGAAATTTTCCAAACTCATTCTATGAAGCCAGCATTGTCTTGATTCCAAAACCACGTGGAGACTTTATTGAAAAAGAGAACTGGGGCGCCTGGGTGGCTCAGTTGGTTAGGTGTCCGACTTCAGCTCAGGTCATGATCTTACAGTCTGTGAGTTTGAGCCCCGCATCTGACTCTCTGCTGACAGCTGAGATCCTGGAGCCTGCTTTAGATTCTGTGTCTCCCTCCCTCTCTGCCCCTCCCCTGCTTATGCTCTGTCTCTCTCTGTCTCAAAAATAAATAAAAAACGTTAAAAAAAAAACTGCAGGGGCACCTGGGTGGCTCAGTCGGTTAGGTGTCTGACTTCGGCTCAGGTCATGATCTCGCGGTTCCCTATTTAACAGTAAATAAAATGTAACATAGTCTAGTTTGTAACTTACATCTAACACCCAGTGCTCATCACAACAAACACCCTACTTAATGCCCATTACCCATTTAGCCCATCCACCCACCCACCTCCCCACCAGCAACCTCAATTTGTCCTCTATATTCAAGACTCTCTTGTTTGCCTCCCTCTCTGTTTTTATCTTATTTTTCCTTCCCATCCCCTAAGTTCATCTGTTTTGTTTCTTAATCCATATATGAGTGAAACCATATGATATTTGTCTTTCTTTGATTGACTTATTTCACTTAGCATAATTCACTCTAGTTCCAACAACATTGTTGCATATGACAAGATATAATTCTTTTTGATTGCTGAGTAATATTTCATTGTGTGTGTGTGTGTACACACACACCACATCTTCTTTATATATTCATCAGTTGATGGACATTTGGGCCCTTTCTGTAATTTGGTTATTGTTTATAGCACTGCTATAAACATTGGTGTGCCTGTGCCCCTTTGAATCAGCATTTTTGTATCCTTGGATAAATACCTAGCAGTGCAATTGCTTGGTTGTAGGGTAGTTCTGACTTTTTGGAGGAACTTCCATATTGTTTCCAAAGGTGGCTGCACCAGTTTGCATTCCCACCACCAGTGCAAAAGTGTTCCCCTTTCTCCGCATCCTCATGAACATCTGTTTCCTGAGTTGTTAATTTTAGCCATTCTGACAGGTGTGAAGTGGTACCTCATTGTGGTTTTGATTTGTATTTACCTGACGATGAGTCATATTGAACATCTTTTTATGTATCTGTTAGCCACCTGGATGACTTCTTTGGAAAAGTGTCTATACATGTCTCTGCCCATTTCTTTACTGGAATATTTATTTTGGGGGGTGTTGAGTTTTATAATTTCTTTATATATTTTGGATACTAACCCTTTATCATATATGGCTTTTATAAATATCTTCTCCCATTCTGATGGTTGACTTTTAGTTTTGTTGATTGTTTCCATTGCTGTGCAGAAGCTTTTTATTTTGATGAGGTCCCAATAGTTCCTTTTTGCTTTTGTTTCCCTTGCCTCCAGAAACATGCCTGGTAAGAAGTCACTATAGCCAAGGTCAAAGAGGTGGTTGCCTGTTTTCTCCTCTATGATTTTGATGGTTTCCTGTCTCACATTTCAATCTTTCATCCATTGTGAGTTTGTTTTTTGTATGGTGTAAGAAAGTGGTCCAGGTTCATTCTTCTACAAGTCGCTGTCCAATTTTCCCTGCACCATTTGCTGAAGAGACTGTCATTTTTCCATCGGATATTCTTTTCTGCTTTGTTGAAGATTAATTGGCTATAGGTTTGTGGGTCCATTTCTGGGATCCCTATTCTGTTCCATTGATCTGTGTGTCTGTTTTTGTGCCAGTTCCATAGTGTTTTGATGATTCCAGCTCTGTAATACAACTTGAAGTCCAGAATTGTGATGCCTCCAGTTTTTCTTTTTCAAGGTTTCTTTGCCATTAAGTGTCTTATTTGGTTCCATACAAATATTAGAATTGTTTGTTATAGCTCTGTGAAGAATGCTGGTGTTATTTTGATTGGGATTGCATTGAATGTGTAGATTGCTGTGGCTACTATAGATATTTTAACAATGTTTGTTCTTCCAACCCATGAACATGTGGCGTTTTTTCATTTCTTTGTGTCTTCTTCAATTTCTTTTATAAGCATTCTATATTTTTCCACATACAGATCTTTTGGTTAGGTTTATTCCTAAGTATCTTATGGGTTTGGGTACAGTTGTAAATGGGATTGATTCTTTCATTTATCTTTCTGCTTCTTCATTATTGGTATATAGAAATGCAGCTGATTTCTGTACATTGATTTTATATCCTGTGACTTTGCTGAATTCCTGTATCAGTTCTAGCAATTTTTTGGTGGAGTCTTTTGGGTTTTCTACATAGAGTATCTCCTTATCTCTCCTATTCTGGATGGCAGCCTTGCTGGGTAAGGAACTTTTGGCTGGAACTTTTGAATTCTCCTGAATTCAGCAAGGATGGACTACCATCTCCAGGGACAAAGGGGCAGGCTGGCACCATTTATCTTCCCCACCCCTCAGCATAAACCAACTTCGGTCAACAGCACAAAGCCAACACTGGCTGCCTCACTTGCTTATACCAAGTCTTGCCCTCCCTGTGCTCTGCTGGTACTGCGTTGCTCAGCCAAGTGTGCCTTAGGACCAGCATAGAAGGCCTCTCCCCCAGAAGACCAGCACAAACCCCTGCATGCACCACATCTACTACCATTGAGGTCTGCAAAGCTTCAGTTCTAGTGTAAATACCATTGGGTCTCTTTTAGCAAGCAAGCAGACTAGAGCACGTATAGTTAAAACTTGGCATGATCTGGCCAAAGTACAAACACTCCACACTGCTGGCAAGGAGAAACTCTGCAGAAGACTGACCTGGTGGATAGAGCAGCTGAAACCAGCAGCAGAGTACTTGCAGCACACACCAGAGACACTCCCCAAAGTGCCAGGCACTGGACATTATATGACCTCTTCTTCATAAGACCATTACTCTCAAGAGCAGGAAACATAACAGGCTTTTCTAACATAAGACAGATGCCTAGACAAAATGCCTAGATGGAGGAATTCATCCCAAAAGAAAGAACAAGAAAAGGTCACAGCCAGGGATTGGATCAAAAAAGATATAATTAATATGCCTGATCCAGAATTTAAAGCAACAATTATAAGGATACTAGCTGAGCTTGAGAAAAGCATAGGAGACATGAGGGAGACCCTTACCACAGGGATAAAAGAGCTAAAAACCAATCAGGCCAAAATGAAAAATGTAGTAACCAAGATTTGAAATGAAGCAGATTAATGGCCACAAGGAAGGAAAATTAGAGGAACAAGTAAGTGATATAGAACATAGAATTATGGGCACAAATGAAGATGAACAAAAGAGCAAAGAAAAATCTTGGGTCATGAAAGAAGAGAGACAACTCGGTGACTCCATCAAACATATTAACATTCATATTATAGGAGTCCCAGAAGAAGAAAGGAAAGAGGGGCAAAAGGTTTATTTGGGGAAATTTAGCTGAAAACTTCCCTAATCTGGGGAAGGAAATGGATATCCAAATCCAGGAAACAGATAACTCCCATTAAAATAAACAAAAACAGGCAAACACCAAGACATATTGTAGTAAAATTTGCAAAATAGATGAAGAAAAAATCCTAAAATCAGAAAAACTGAAGAAGTCCCTAAATTACAAGGGAACACCAATAAGGTTAGCAGCAGATGTCTCCACAGAAACTTGGCAAGCCAGAGGGTAGTGGCATAGTATGTTCAACATGCCAAATGGGAAAAAATCTGCAGCCAATAATACTCTATCCAGCAAGACTATCATTCAGAATAGAAGGCGAGACAGAGTTTCCCAGACAAGTAAAAACTAAAGGAGTTCATGACTAGTAAACCAGTCTGGCAAGAAATGTTAAAGGGACTCTCTGAGTGGGACAGAAAGACCAAAATCGACAAAGATGAGAAAGGAACAGAGAAAACCTCTAGAAACTATGGCAAAGCAAGTAATAAAATGATACTAAATATGTATCAATAAATACTCTGAATATAAATGGACTAAACAATAAAAAGGCATAGGGTGTCAGAATGATAAAAAAAAAAAAAACAGATTCATCTATGCACTGCCTCTAAGATATTTATTTCAGACCTAAAGAGACCTGAAGATTGAAAGTGATGGGGTAGAGAAACATTTATCATGGAAATGGACATCAAAAGAAAGCCAGAGTAGCAATACTTATATCAGACAGCATAGATTTTAAACCAAAGACTGTAACAGAGATGAAGAATGGCACTATATCATAATAACAGGGACTATCCAACAAGATCTAATAATCATAAACATTTATGCCAACTTGGAACAACCAAATGTATGAAACAATTAACAACAAACAAAGTAACTCATTGATAATATTACAATAATAGTAGGGGACTTCAACACCACACTTAGTGCAATGGATAGATTAAGCAGAAAAACAACAGGGAAACAATGGCTTTGAATGACACACTGTACCAGAGAGACTTAACAGATATATTCAGAACATTTCATCCTAAAGCAGCAGAATACACATTCTTTTCAAAGCACATGGAACTTTCTTCAGAATAGATCACATACTAAGGAAACAAATAAGGCCTCCACAAATACAAAAAGATTGATATCATACCATGCATATTTTCTGACTACAACACTGTGAAATTAAGTCAACCACAAGAAAAAAAAATTGGAAAGACCACAAATACACGGAGGTTAAAGAACATCCAACTAAAGAATGAATGGGTCAACCAGGAAATCACAGAAGAAATTTTTTTTTAACGTTTATTTATTTTTGGGACAGACAGAGACAGAGCATGAACGGGGGAGGGGCAGAGAGAGAGAAAGGGAGACACAGACTCGGAAACAGGCTCCAGGCTCCGAGCCATCAGCCCAGAGCCTGACGCGGGGCTCGAACTCACGGACCGCAAGATCGTGACCTGGCTGAAGTCAGACACTTAACTGACTGCGCCACCCAGGCGCCCCCAGAGAAGAAATTTTTAAAAATACATAGAAACAAATGAAAGGAAAACACAACAGCCCAAAACATTTGGAATGCAGCAAAAGTGGTCTTAAGGGAGAAGTATATAGCAATACAAGCCTATCTCAAGAAGCAAGAATGTCTCACATAAGCATGTAAACTTACACCTAAAGGAGCTGGAAAAAGAACAAATGAAACCTGAAGCAGCAGAGGAAGGGAAATAATAAAGATTAGAGAAAAATGATATAGAAGTGAAAATACAGTAGAACAGATCTAGGAATCCAGGAGCTGGTTCTTTGAAAAAAAAATAATAAAATTGATAACCCCCTAACCAGATTTAACAAAAAGAAAAGTACCCAAATAAAATCACAAATGAGAGGAGAAATAACAAACTCACAGAAATACAAACAATGAGAATATTATGAAAAATTAAATGCCAACAAACTGGGCAATCTGGAAGAATTGGACAAATTCCTAGAAACTCACAAAATACCAAAACTGAAACAGAAAGAAATAGAAAATTTGAACAGACTCATAACCGGCAAAGAAATTGAATCAGTAATAAAAAATCTCTGAATGAACAAAAGTCCAGGGCCAGATGACTTCCCAGGGGAATTTTACCAGACACTTAAAGAAGAGTTAATACCTATTCCCCTTGAAACTGTTTGAAAAAATAGAAATGTAAGAAAAACTGCTAAACTCATCTATGAAGCCAGCATTACCTTGATTCCAAAACCAGACAAAGACCCCACTTAAAAGCAGAATTACAGGCCAGTATCCTGTTAGCCATTTCTATGTCTTCTTCTCAAAAATTTTCAGGTCATTTGACCATTTGAGTGTTGGTTTCAGCTATTGAGTTGTATGAATTCTTTGCCTATTATGGATATTAGCCCTTTAACAGATATATAATTTGCAGTTATTTTCTCTCATTGCACGGATTGCCTTTTCATTTTTGTGATTGTTTCCTTTGTTGTGCAGAAGCATTTTAGCTTGATATAATCCCAGTTGTTAAATTTTGCTTTTATTGCTTTACTTTTGATGTCATGTTCAAAAACTCATTGCCAAGACTATTTTCAAGGAGTTTTCTCCTATATTCTAGGAGTTTTGTGGTTTCAAGTCTTATGTTTAAGTTTATAATCTACTTTGAGTTAATTTTTGTAAGTGCTTTAAAATATTGATCTAATTTTATTCT
This sequence comes from Acinonyx jubatus, assembly GCF_027475565.1. NCBI lineage: Eukaryota > Metazoa > Chordata > Mammalia > Carnivora > Felidae > Acinonyx > Acinonyx jubatus. The sequence continues at coordinate 93,272,514 of NC_069381.1, read as the reverse complement.
TCCACATGCAGTTTTCCAGTTTTCCAAAACCATTTCTTGAATAGACTATCCTTTCCCAGTTGCATATTATAAGCTTCCTTATCAGATACTAGTTGATTGTATATGTACATATATAAGAGGGTTTATTTCTGTGCTATGTTGTTTCATTTGTCTATGTGCTATTTTTTGCCAGTACTATACTGTTTTGATTACTATAGCTTTTACCATAGTTTAAAATGATGAAGTGTACTGACTAGCTTTTCTTTTCTTTCTTGGGATTGTTTTGACTCTTCAGGGTCTTCTTTGATTCCCCTACAAATTTTAGAACTGTTTTTTCTATTTTTGTAAAAAATGCCATTAGACTTTTGGTAGGAATTGCATTGAATCTAGATAGCTGTAGGTAATATGGACATTTAAACAATATTGACTCTTTTTGTCCATGAACATAGACTATCTTTCCATTTATTTGTGTTGTCTTCAATTTCTTTTATCAATGTCTTATAGTTTTCTGCACATAGATGTTTTACCTCCTTGTTTAATTTATTCCTAAATAATTTATTGTTGTTGATGCTGTGGTAAATGATATTGCTTTCTTAATTTATTTTTCAGACATTTTGTTGTTAGTGTATAGAAACTCAAGTTATTTCTCTAGGTTAATTTTGTACCCTGCTACATTATTGAATTTATTTGTTCTAGAAGTGTTTTGGTGGAAAGCAGGAGGCATCACAATCCCAGACTTTAGCCTCTACTACAAAGCTGTAATCATCAAGACGGGATGGTATTGGCACAAAAACAGACACGTAGACCAATGGAATAGACTAGAAACCCCAGAACTAGACCCACAAACGTATGGCCAACTAATCTTTGACAAAGCATGAAAGAATATCCAATGGAAAAAAGACAGTCTCTTTAACAAATGGTGCTGGGAGAACTGGACAGCAACATGCAGAAGGTTGAAACTAGACCACTTTCTCACACCATTCACAAAAATAAACTCAAAATGGATAAAGGACCTGAAATGTGAGACAGGAAACCATCAAAACCCTAGAGAAGAAAGCAGGAAAAGACCTCTCTGACCTCAGTCGTCACAATTTCTTACTTGACACATCCCCAAAGGCAAGGGAATTAAAAGCAAAAATCAATTACTGGGATCTCATGAAGATAAAAAGCTTCTGCACAGCAAAGGAAACAACCAACAAAACTAAAAGGCAACCAACAGAATGGGAAAAGATACTTGCAAATGACATATCGGACAAAGGGCTAGTATCCAAAATCTATAAAGAGATCACCAAACTCCACACCCGAAAAACAAATAACCCAGTGAAGAAATGGGCAGAAGACGTGAATAGACACTTCTCTAAAGAAGACATCCAGATGGCCAACAGGCACATGAAAAGATACTCAAAGTTGCTCCTCATCAGGGAAATACAAATCAAAACCACACTCAGATATCACCTCATGCCAGTCAGAGTGGCCAAAATGAACAAATCAGGAGACTATAGATGCTGGAGAGGATGTGGAGAAACGGGAACCCTCTTGCACTGTTGGTGGGAATGCAAACTGGTGCAGCCACTCTGGAAAACAGTGTGGAGGTTCCTCAGAAAATTAAAAATAGACCTACCCTATGACCCAGCAGTAGCACTGCTAGGAATTTACCCAAGGGATACAGGAGTACTGATGCATAGGGGCACTTATACCCCAATGTTTATAGCAGCACTCTCAACAATAGCCAAATTATGGAAAGAGCCTAAATGTCCATCAACTGATGAATGGATAAAGAAATTGTGGTTTATATACAGAATGGAGTACTATGTGGCAATGAGAAAGAATGAAATATGGCCCTTTGTAGCAACGTGGATGGAACTGGAGAGTGTGATGCTAAGTGAAATAAGCCATACAGAGAAAGACAGATACCATATGTTTTCACTCTTATGTGGATCCTGAGAAACTTAACAGAAACCCATGGCGGAGGGGAAGGGGAAAAAAAACAAAACAAAAAAGAGGTTAGAGTGGGAGAGAGCCAATGCATAAGAGTCTCTTAAAAACTGAGAACAAACTGAGGGTTGATGGGGGGTGGGAGGGAGGGGGTGGGTGGGTGATGGGTATTGAGGAGGGCACCTTTTGGGATGAGCACTGGGTGTTGTATGGAAACCAATTTGACAATAAATTTCAAAAAAAAAAGTGTTTTGGTAGTCTTTAGGATTTTCCACATATAAGATCATATCATCTGCAAACAAAGACAGGTACACTTCTTTATGATTTGTATGCCTTTTATTTCTCCTTCTCCTCCTTCCCCCTCCTCTTCCCCCTCCTCCTCCTTCCCCTCCTGTTCCCCTCCTTTCCCTCCTCTTCCCTCTGCTCCCCCTCTTCCTTCTCCTCTTCTTCCTGATTACTGCTGTGGCTAGAACTTCAAGTGCTATGTTAAATAGGGGTGATGAGAGTAGGTGTCCTTGTCTTGTTCCTGATCTTAGAAGAAAAGCTTTCAACCTTACACTGTTGAGTATAATGTTAGCTGTGGGTTTGTCATATATAGTTGTCCTTATAAGGTATTTTCCTTCTGTACCTAATTTGCTTAGGATTTTTATCATCAACTGATGTTGTATTTTGTCAAATACTTTTTCTGCATCTACTAAGGTAATCATGATTTTTATCTTCCATTTATATTGTATATTACATTAATTTATTTACATTTGTTGAGCCACCCTTGAAACCCAGTAATAAATCCCACCTGATCATGGTGTGGGAATATTCTGATGTGCTGTTGAAATCAATGTGATAATATTTTGTTGATAATTTTCGCATTGATGTTCATCAGGGATATTGATCTGTAAGGGATTTTTATATTATTGTAGTGTCTTTATCTGCCTTTGGTTTCAGAGTAGTATTAGCCTTGTAAAATAAATTTGGGAGTGTCTTCTCTTTTTCAAGTTTTGGAAAAGTTTGAGAAGGGTCAGTGTTAATTCTTTGAATAATTGGTAGACTTCACAAGGGAAGCCATCTGGTCTTGGGTTTTACTTTGTTGGGTTGTTTTTTATTACTGATTCAATCTTCTAACTCATTATTGGTCAGTTTATATTTCCTATTTCCTCATGATGCTGGTAGGTTTATGTTTCTAGAAATTCATTCATTTCTTGCAGGTTGTCCAATTTGTTAATATATAATTGTTCATAATAGTCTATTATCAACCTTTGTATTTCTGTGGTATTTATTATAACTACTCTTTCATTTGTAATTTTATTTATTTGAGTCCTCTTTTTTTTCTTGCCAAGTCTAGTTAAAGGTTTTTTAGTTTTGTTTATCTTTTAAAAGAAACAACCCTTTGTTTTATATTTTCTTTTCTCTATTTCATTTATTTCTGCTCTGAGCTTTGTTATTTTCTTCCTTCTTCTAATTTTGGGCTTAGTTTGTTCTTTTTCTAGTTCCTTGCAGTATAAAGTTAGATTGTTTGAGATCTTTTTTTAAATGTAGGCATTTATTATTATAACTTTCCCTCTTACAACTTCTTTTGCTGCATGCCTTAAGTTTTATTATGTTTTATTTTCTTTTTCCTTTGCCTCAAGATATTGTTTGGTTTTGCTTTTGATTGCTTTGATCTGTTGTTCAGGAGCATATTGTTTAATTTCTACATATTTGCGATTTTTTTAGGTTGTGGTCAGAAGAGACACTCAATCTTTTTAAATTTTCTGAAACGTGTGTTTTGACCTAACACATGATCTACTCGAGAATATTCTTTGTGCACTTAATGCTCTGTATAAATCTGTTAAGTCCAGTTCATCTAAAGTATAGGTCAATCTAACACTTCCTTATTGATATTCTGTCTGGATGACCTATCCATTGTTGAAAGTGAAGTATTGAAGTCCTCTACTATTCTCATGTTATTGTTTATTTCTCTTCCGATGTAAGTTTTTACTTAATATATTTAGATTCTCTGATGTTGGGTGCATCTATATAATCTATATACATATAATATATGTAATATATATATATATAATCTGTATATATACATGTATATATAATCTATATACATGTATATATACATCTATATACAATCAATATAATCTCTTGGTGAATTGACATCTTTATCATTATATAATGAGATACCTTGTCACCTATTACAGATTCTCATTTAAAATCTATTTTGTCTGATAGAAGTATAACTATGGCTGCTCTGTTTTGGTTTGCATTTGTATAAAATACTTTTTTCCAATCCTTCATTATGAGCCTATTGTGTACTTAAAATTAAGTGAGTCTCTTGTTTTCAGGATACTGTTGGGTATTGTTTTTTAAATCCACTGAGCTACTCTTTAACTTTGATTGGAGAACTTAACCCATTTACACTTACAGTAATTTTTGATAGTGAAGCTCTTTCTAATACCAACTTACTGTTTTCTGGCTGTCTGTAGTTCTTTTGTTCCTATCATCCTGTCTCATTTTCTTTCTATTTGCACTGATGATTTTTCATAGCGGTATCCTTTTTTTTAAGTTTATTTATTTATCTTGAGAGAGAGAGTGTGTGCACAGGGAAGGGGCAGAGAGGGAGACAATCTGCACTGTCAGCACAGAGCCCAACATGGAGCTTGATCCCACAAACTATGAAATCATGACCTGAGCCAAAATCAGGAGTTAGGTGCTTACCCCGCTGAGCCACTGAGCACCCCCATAGTGGTGTGCTTTGATTCCCTTCTCTTTATCTTGTATCTATAATAGATTTTTTTCCTGTGTGGTTACCTGAGTCTCACATAAACATTTATAGTTATAACAGTTTAAGTTGATAGCAAGTTAACTTCAATCACATACAAAAACTCTACCCTTCTCTCCTTCTCCCAGTGTTTTTGTTTTTGATATCACAGTTTGCATCTTCTTATATTGTGTATCCATTAAAAATTGTAGCTATAGCTATTTTAGTACTTTTGTACTTTAGTTAGTTAAGTGTACTAGAGTTAAGTGATTAACATATCATCATATTATAGCATTGGAGTATTCCCATTTTGACTATATACTTACCCTTATCAGTGTGTTTTATAGTTTCATGTTTTTATGTTACTGATAGCTTCCGATCATTTCAGGTTAAAGGACTTCTTTCAGCATTTCCTGAAATGCAGATCTGGTGGTGATAACTCCTTTAACTTTTGTTTTCTGGATAGTCTTTATTTTCTTTTATTTCTGATATCTTTGCTAAATAAAGTATTCTTGGTTGGCAGGTTTTTTTTAATTAATTAATTATCAGTTTGAATATATCCTCCCATTCTCTTCTGGCCTGTATGATTTCTGCTGAGAATTCCACTAGTAGCTTTATGGGAGTTCTCTTGTAAGTGACAATCTTCTTTTCTCTTGCTACCTTCAATATTCTCTTTGTCTTTGATTTTTTAAAGTTTATTTGTTTTTTGTTTTTGTTTTGAGAGAGACAGAGACAGCATGATTGAGGGAGAGGCAGAGAAAAATGGAGAGAAAGAATCCCAACTAGGCTCCTCACTGCCAGCACAGAGCCTGATGTAGGGCTCAAACTCATGAAACTGTGAGATCATGATCTGAGCTCAAATCAAGAATCAGACGCTTAACCAAATGAGCCACACAGGTGCCCCTCTTTGATTTTTGACAGTTGTATTATAATGTGTATTGGAGAAGATCTCTTTGGTTGAATTTGGGAACCTATAAGCTTCATGAATTTGGATGGCCAAATTTCTCACCACTTTTGGGAAATTCTCAGCTCTTATTTAAATAAGCTTTTTGCTCATTTCTTCCACTCTTCCCCTTCTGAGTCTCCAATAATGCAGTTTCCCTTAACAACATCCATAAGTCCCATAGGCTTTCTTCACTTCTTTTCACTTTTTAAACTTTTTTCGCTTCTGACTGGATAGTTTCAAATGTTTTCTAGTTCACTGATTCTTCTGTTTGGTCCTGTTTGCTGTTGAAGCTCTCTATTAAACTCTTTAGTTCAGTCTTTGTATTCTTCACTTCTAGAGTTCTGTTTGGTTCTTTTTTTATGTTCTCTTTTTGCTTTTTATTGTTTGTTTTCTATCTCATTTTGCTCTTTTATTGTTTTCCTGATATAGTTAAGTTGTATATCTATGTTCTTTTGTAGCCCTCTGATCATCTTTAAAATAATTATTTTGAGGGGCGCCTGGGTGGCTCAGTCGGTTGAGCGTCTGACTTTGGCTCAGGTCATGATCTCATGGTTCATGGGTTCGAGCCCTACATCAGGCTCTGTGCTGACAGCTTAGAACCTGGAGCCTGCTTCGAATCCTGTGTCTCCCTCTCTTTCTGCTCCTCCCCCGCTCATGCTCTGTCCCTCTCTCCTTCAAAGATAAAAAAACAAATTAAAATAATTATTTTGAATTGTTTGTCAGGCAATTTATGTATTTCTGTTTCTTTGGGGTCAGTTACTAGAAGTTGACTGTGTTCTTTTAGGGATGGTGTGTTTCCCTGACTTTTGTAATGCCTTTATCTTTACATATCTTTACATACCTCCACATATTTGAAGAAGCATTCACCTCTACCATACTTTAGGGACTGACTTCAGTAAAGAAAGACCTTCCCCTGTGGGTGGGGGCACAATAGAGAGTGCTGTAGGTAGTGACCCCAGATAGTGACACAGAGTGCCACATGCAGAAGTGTGTGCTGGCTCCTAGACTGGGGTAGATGTGATGTCTCATTGACTCAGGCTGCTGGAATCCACAACATCAACAAATACGTGGTTCTTCATAAGTTCTGTGTGGGGGGGGGTCTGCAGTAGCTACAAGTGTTCCTTGTATCCTTAGTATTGCCTCCTGGTCTAGCTGCTATAGGCCATAGCAGGTGGGGGTTATAGTTGGAGTTGTCTTATGCACACACTCGGCTATGTAATGGCAGGAGTAGTTGCAGACATACATGAATTGGCAAGGTGTTGGGCAAGGAGCAAGGGCTGAGGTCAACTTCAGTCACACTTGCAGCTATGGGGGCTCTGGCTGTGGGTGTGCACTTCTGTGGCTACTGGGTCTTGCCACAGGTGTGCATATGGCAGTGGAAGTTGGTAATTGGAGTCAAGTTGGATTAGTGCAGGTGCACAGCTGCATGGGTTAGCTGTATTTGAGCACAGCAATACAGGCCAGTGACAGGAGATGGGACCAGTCTGGGTCCACAAACAGCTATGTAGGCCGTGGCTGTTGGCATTTGCTCCTGTGGATCCAGGGTCTTGCCATGGGTATGCACATGGCAATGTAGTCTGGTGATGGCAGCCAGGCCAGTGACATGTATAGCTGTATAATTGTACAACTGGAAGGGCTAGTCTCAAATGTGCCCATGGTGGTAGGGTCAGCTGTCATGGTCTAGGCTGACATCTTGCCATCACAGAGACTATGGGCTACCAGTGTGGTTCATGGGATCTAGTGGGAATGGGGGAAGGGGTCCAAGAGGGATTTGGGCAGCTAGAATTTGCAAATGCAAAAATCTATGGGGTGAAAACTCTGAGTCAAAAATGGTGGGGGTGTTTGAGGTAGCTGTGCTAGACATTGGTTTCTTCAGCAACACAACCTGCTGAGGTCCTTTGCTGAGCAGGCCACTGGGAACACTTTGTGGCTTCTACTAGTAGCCTCTGCCCATTCCCATACATATTGGGAATTTTGGTAAACCATTTTTTCCCTATGAGCCTCAGCCTTATAAGTTTCATGTCTTGCCAACACACAACAGAGGCTACATTTCCTTAGCAGGGATCTATTCAAAATGATATAGAAGTGGAGAAACAGTAACCCTCTTGCACAGTTGGTGGGAATGCAAACTGGTGTGGCCACTCTGGAAAACAGTGTGGAGGTTCCTCAAAAAATTAAAAATAGAATTACCCTAGAACTCAGCAATAGCACTACTAGGAATTTATCCAAAGGATACAGGAGTACTGATTCATATGGGCACATTAACCCCAATGTGTATAGCAGTGCTTTCAACAATAACTAAATTGTGAAAAGAGCCCAAATGTCCATCAACTAATGAATGGATAAAGAAGATGTGGTATATGTATACAAGGGAATACTATTCAGTGATCAAAAAGAATGAAATCTTGCCATTTGCAATAATGTGGATGGAACTAGAATGTATTATGCTGAGTGAAATAGGTCAAAGAAAGACAAATGTATGATTTCACTCATATGTGGAACTTGAGAAGTTTAACAGAAGACCATGGGGGAAGGGAAGGGGAAAAATAGTTACAAACAGAGAGGGAGGCAAACCGTGAGGAACTCTAAATGCAAAGAACAAACTGAGGGTTGATGGGGGGGTGGGGAAGGAATGGTTGATGGGTATTGAGGAAAGCACTTGTTGGGAGGAGCACTGGGTGTTGTATGTGAGTGATGAATCACAGGAATCTACCCCCAAAGCCAAGAGCACACTGTATACACTGTATGTTAGCTAATTTGACAATAAATTATATTAAAAAACAAACAAAAACCCAAAATGATATAGGAATAGTGAAACAGCTGTCAATACACTTCTTCTGCAGGAGGAAAGTTAGCCGTAGTTCTTGCAGCAGTCCACACAAGCATACAGGAGCTAGTTTCTCTGTCTCCCCAGGTATCAGCTCATGTGTGAAAAATACGACTCACATTGAGTTAAGAATCATCCTGGTTTTCAAAACTCATGCCCCTCCAAAGCATATAGCTCCTGTTAGAGATGTCACTTTTTTGCTCCAGATATTGAAAAATTGTTTTTCTCTTTTTTTCCCCTTAATAAGTCTTGCTAGAAGAGTCATTGTTTTATTAAACTTCTGGCTTTGTTTATTTTCTCTATTATGTGTCTGTTTTCTGTTCACTGATTGTTGCTCTTTATCATTGCCTTTCTTCTATTTTTCTTTAGATTTAATTGGCTTTCTTTCTCCTTTTCTGAGTGTGGAATTGTAGACTTCACTTTCTTCTCTTAAAACAGGTATGTTTAAAGCTTTACATTTTCCTCCTAAACTATGCTTAAATGTGTCTCCCAAATTTCGAAATTGTTTTTCTTATTAAACTTACAATAGTTTCTACTTTCACTGTGAGTTCTTCTTTGAACTAGTGGTCATTTGCAATATGTTGCTTAATTTTGAAATGTTTACACTTTTTATTTTTTTTAAGTTTGAATTAAATTCCAGTTGACTAACATACAGTGTAATATTAGTTTCAGGTGTACAATATGGTGATGCTTCACTTCCATACAACACCCAGTCCTCAACATAAGTGTACACCTTAATCCCCATCACCTATTTCACCCATCCCTACACCACCTCCCCACTGGTAACCATCATTTTGTTGTCTAGTGTTAAGAGTCTGTTTCTTGGGTTTTTTTTTCTCTCTCTCCCCACCTTTACTCTTTTGTTTTGTCTCTTAAATTTCATATATGAGTGACACCATATGGTATTTGTCTCTCTCTGACTTATTTCGCTTAGTATAATAGTCTCTCGCTCCATCCATGTCACTGCAAATGGGAAAATGTCATTCTTTTTTACAGTTGAGTAATATTCCACTGTGTATATATACAACAACTTCTTTATCCATTCATCAGTTCCTGAACACTCGGGCTGTTTCCATAATTTGACTCTTGGAAATAATGTTGCTGTAAGCATTGAAGTTCATGTATCCCTTTGAATTAGTATTTTTGTGTGCTTTTATATTTCCTTAAGCAGTCCACTATATTTTTTTCAAGTTTTTATTTAAATTCTAGTTAGTTAACATAGAGTGTTATATTAGTTTCAGGAGTAGAATTAAAAAGTTGTCTCATTGTCATTGATTTGTAGCTTAATTTCACACACAGACAGGCTGGAAACATATCAACAAAATCAGCTGGTGTATGTTCATATATAATGACTCTCTCTCTACTGGAGTGTGACTAATGTCCTATGCTGTCATCTACTGACAACGGATGGGAATGCAAGCATATTTTTTTATTATTGGAGTAAAATTTGTAAAGAACATAAGTTTCAGGTGTACAGCATTAAAATTCAATACCTGTATACACTACAAAGTGATCACCACAAAAAGTCTAGTTACCATCTATTACCATAAATATACCCCCTTTACCCATTTTGCCCACCCTCAACACAGTTCCCCTCTGGTAATCATCAAGCAGTTCTCTGTATCTGAGTTTGTTTTTATATTATTTGTCTTTTATTTGGGTTTTTTTTTTAGATTCCATACAGTAATGAAATCATGTGGTATTTGTCCTCCATCTGACTTATTTCACTTAGTTTAATACCCTCAAGGCCCATCCGTTTATACAGAATGAACTTCTTATGCTGCCATTCTGAACCCCTCTCCCTGGAGTGCAAACATTTCTTAAATGATTTCAAGTAATCAACTTTTTAAAAAACTTAAGCCAAGAGACTATGAACAAAACTTTTTTGAGTGACTAAGACTGCTTTCAGACTGAATAAAACCCCTAATATGCTGATGGTATATGAAAAAAATTCTTTTACTGAAAAGAGTGAAAAACTATTATTTTTGTTATCTGATGTAAACTTACACTTGATCCCTAGGATACAAAGATCTATGGGAACTTTAAAAACTAATTGGCTGGTTCTGCCCTGCAGCCAGGCTGCAGGCCTGTGAGGCTCCTCACTGCCGCAGGTAAGATTTACTTGAGATTTATGTAAGTAGGGGGCTCCTGTTCTGATGTAGGTGGAGTGGTTGAGCTGGAGACTTGAGAGCATGGCTCCCAACGAGGCTGTCTGCTGCCCAAGAAGAGTCGTGGTGGGAGCTGGTGTGTGAAATCCAACATGGTGGAGAAGTAGGGGGACTTGAAGTTCCCTCGTCCCTCAAACACAGCAGTCTAGAGGCCAGAGGACTTTGACTTCCAAGAGTCTGGGCTGCAGAGTGACAGAGATGTCTCCAGGGGCCGATGGGGACAACCTGGTAGGCTATATGTGCATGATTGTGAACTCAGAAAGATAAAATGGGTGGTGTAAGCACAGAGGGGAGGGATCCCCCTTCTGCAGAGAGGCAAAGGGAAGAGAAAGAGAGGCTGTGGAAGTGCAGGACTGTGTTTATACAAGAGAAAAACCATGGACAGGGGGTCAGAAAAACAACGGAGAAAGATCCAATCTCTAACTGTGGGGCTTTCTCTGGACTGGGGCTGGCTGTCCAGTTTGCACACCTGGGGAGGAGGGGAGCCTGCCCCGGGCTCAGTAGCTGGTTCAGAAGTGCAGTTTACAGTGGGAGAAAGCAACCCCCTCCCTTGAGTGCTGTGGGAAGAAGGTATATAACCATTCAAAGGACAAAGGACCATGCCTGTGCCCACCAGTAAGGGGCCATTTATTGGCAGGGTGGAGTGGCACTTCCCTGGAATTGGGGTGCGTGGAGCAGGATCCTTTAGAACATCTGGGTTTGAATCCCAGATGAGCTCCAGGGAGGTGCGGGAGACTGTGGAGCCAAAGAACAAAACAAAACAAACAAACAAACAAACAAAAAATGGGCCTATTTGTGCTTGCACAGCACTGGAGGGCTGCCTGAACAGAGTTCAGGACAGAGTTCAGGATTGGGTTTGGGACACCCAATCTGGGGAGGAGAGACTGGGTGTCACCATTTTTCTCCCCATCATCAACAAAGTGGTGCTTCAGGGAATGGACAGCAGACCCACGGTGGAGGCAGGACCTGCCTACACCAAACCACTCCCTTCAGCACCTGTTAAGTGGATATCTACCTGATGCTGACCAACCAGACAGCCCCTCCTCCAGACCAGCACTGCCACCGGTTCCAAGGCCCCAAGTGTTTTTGCATTTTCTAATTTAATTTGGGTATATATATATATATTTTTTTCTTCCTTTTATCCTTTGTATTTCTTCCCTCCTCCAGTCTGGTTATTCTGGTTGTTGGTTTGTTTAAGCAGACATATTTAATCTATTCTCTTTATACCTATTCTATATCTCCTTCTTTCCTTTCCCCTCTCTCTCTCTGGATTAAGCCATATGGTTTCTCTGCCTAGTCAATTTTCTTTTCCTTTCTTTTTCCCTACCCTTGTCATTTCTCTCTTTGTATGGGATGAGGCCTCTTCCACCAACACTTCACTCCCTCCCTCATTTTTTTTTTGGTTTGTTTACGCGGTTTTTTTGTTTTTAATTTTTTTTTCCAGGGCTACTTCAACGAACAAATCAAAGCACACCTGGTAGAGGGCCCAAAACATCACTACGAGTAGGGAGAAAAAGCAACCAGAGTTCAAACAAGAGAGAGCACATAACACATTCCAAAAACATCTCCTGAAGGGCCAGGTCCTTGACAGTGTATGACCCCTCTTTAATATAGTAGTGCTCGCACATAACAAGCTTTTAAAACACATAAGGGACAGAAAACTAACCAAAATGATGAAACAGAAGAATTCTCCTCAAAAGAAATTCCAAGAAGAAATGACAGCTAAAGAATTGATCAAAACAGATATAAACAATATATCTGTTCAAGAATTTAGAATAATAGTCATAAGATTAATCACTGGGCTTGAAAAAAACATAGAACACAACAGAGAATCTATTCTTGCAGAGATCAAGAAACCATGAATTAAAAAATGTTGTAAATGAGGTGCAAAATAAACTAGATGTGGTGGCAGCAAGGATTGGAGAGGCAGAGGAGGATAATAAGTGAAATAGAAGATAAAACTATGGAAAAAGGTGAAGCTGGGAAAAGAGACAAAAAAATTCTAGAGCATGAGGAGAGACTTAGAGAACTAAGTGATTCAATGAAACATAATAATATCTGTATCATAGGAGTCCCAGAAGAAGAAGGAGAGAAAGGGGTGGAAGGTGTACTTGAACAAATCATAGCTGAGAACTTCCCCAATCTGGGGAAAGAAACAGACATTGAAATCCAGGAGGCAGAGAGAACTCCCTTCAGACATAACAAGAATCAATTTTCTGCATGGCATGTCATAGTGAAACTGACAAAATACAAAGGTAAAGAGAGAATTCTGAAAGCAGCTAGGGACAAATGGGCCTTAACCTACATGGGTAGACACATAAGGGTAGTAGCAGACCTATCTTCTGAAACTCGGCAGGCCAGAAGGGAGTGGCAGGAAATATTCAATATGCTGAATAGGAAAATATGCAGCCAAGAATCCTTTATCCATCAAGCCTGTCATTCAGAATAGAAGGAGAGATAAAGGTTTTTCCAGACAAACAAAAACTGAAGGAGTTCATCACCACTAAATCAGCCCTACAGGAGATCCTAAGGGGGACTCTGTGAGTGGAATGTTGCAAAGACCACAAAGGGACAGAGACATCACTACAAGCATGAAACCTACAGATAACACAATGAAACTAAATCCATATCTTTCAATAATAACGCTGAATGTAAATGGACTAAATGTTCCAATCAAAAGACTTAGGGTATCAGAATGGATTAAAAAACAAGACCCATCTATTTGCTGTCTACAAGAGACCCATTTTAGACCTGAGAACACCTTTACACTGAAAGTTAGGGGATGGAGAATCATCTATCATGCTACTGGAAGTCAAAAGAAAGCTGGAGTAGCCATACTTATATCAGACAAACTAGATTTTAAAGTAAAGACTGTAACAAAAGATGAAGAAGGACATTATATCATAATTATGGGGTCTATCCATCAAGAACTAAACGATAAATGATTATGCATCCAATTTGAAAGCACCCAAATATATAAAACAATTACAAACATAAGCAATCTTATTGATAAGAACACAGTAATTTCATGTGACTTTAATACTTCACTTACAACAATGGACAGATCATCTAGGCAGAAATATTAATAAACAATGGCCCTGAATGGACCAGATGTAGTTGACAGATATATGCAGAACTTTTCATCCAAAAGCAGCAAAATACACATTCTTCTAGAGTGCACATGGAACATTCTCCAACATAGATCACATACTGGGTCACAAAACAGCCCTCAATAAATATAAAAGAACTGAGATCATACCATGCACATTTTCAGATCACAATGCTATGAAACTTGAAATCAACCACACGAAAATACTTGGAAAACCTCCAAATGCATGGAGGTTAAAGAAAATCCTACTAAAGCATGAATGGGTCAACCAGGCAATTAAATAAGAGATTTAAAAGTATATGGAAAAATATGAAAATGAAAACATGACAGTCCAAACCCCTTGGAATGCAGCAAAGGCAGTTCTAAGAGGAAAATACATTGCAACCCAGGCCTATCTCAAAAACAAGAAAAATCCCAAATATAAACTCTAATAGCACACTTAAGGAACTAGAAGCAGAGCAGCAAAGGAGCCCCAAGAACAGCAGAAGAAGAGAAATAATAAGGATTAGAGCAGAAATAAACAATATAGAATCCTCCCCACCAAAAAAACACAAAAAACAAAACAAACAAACAAACAAACAAAAACAGTAGTACAGATCATTGAAACTAAGAGCTGGTTTTTAAAAAAAAATCAACAAAATTGATAAACACCTGGCCAGACTTCTCAAAAAGAAAAGAAAGAGTACCCAAATAGATAAATCACAAATGAAAATGGATTTATTACAACCAATCCCTCAGAAATACAAGCAATTATCAGGGAATGCTGTGAAAAATTATATGCAAACAAACTGGACAACCTGGAAGAAATGGACAAATTCCTGGACACCCACACACTACCAAAACTCAAACAGGAAGAAGTAGAAAATTTGAACAAACCCATAACTAGTGAAGAAATTGAATCAGTTGTCAAAAAATCTCCCAACAAATAAGAGTCCTGGGCCAGATGGCTTCCCAGGGAAGTTCTACCAGACATTTATAACAGAGTTAATACCTACACTTCTCAAGCTTCTCTTCCAAAAAATACAAACAGAAGGAAAGCTACCAGACTCATTCTATGAATCCAGCATTGCCTTGATTCCCAAACTAGACAGAGACCCCACAAAAAAGAGAATTACAGGCCAATATCCCTGATGAACATGGATGCAAAACTTTTCAACAAGATACTAGCAAATCAAATTCAACAGTGTCTAAAAATAATTATTCACCATGATCAAGTGGGATTCATTCCTGGGCTGCAGGGCTGGTTCAATATTTGCAAATCAATCAATGTAACACATCATATTAATAAAAGAAAGGATAAGAACCATATCCTGTCAATAGATGCAAAAAAAAAAAAAAAGCATTTGATAAAATACAGCTTCCTTAATAAAAACCCTCAAGAAAGTCAGGATAAAGGAACATACCTAAACATCATAAAAGCCATTTATGAAAAGCTCACAGCTAATATCATCCTTCATGGGAAAAACTGAGAGCTTTCCCCTGAGATCAGGAATACTGCAGGGATGTCCACTCTCACCACTATTGTTTAACATAGTGTTGGAAGTCCTAGCATCAGCAATATGACAACAAAATGAAATAACAGGAATCCAAATTGGCAAAGAATAAGTCAAATTTTCACTTTTTGCAGACGACATGATACTCTGCATGGAAAACCCAAAGACTCCACCAAAAAGCTGGTAGAACCGATACATGAATTCAGCAAATTTGCAGGATACAAAATCAATGTACAGAAATTGGTTGCCTTTCTATACACCAATAATGAAGCAACAGAAAGAGAAATAAAGAAACTGATCCCATTCACAATTGCACCAAGAACCATAAAATACCTACGAATAAAGCTAACCAAAGATGTAAAAGATCTGTATGCTGAAAACTATAGAAAACTTATGAAGGAAATTGAAGAAGACACAAAGAAATGAAAAAACATTCCATGCTCATGGATTGGAAGAGTAAATATTGTTAAAATGTCAATACTACCCAAAGCAGTCTACACATTCAGTGCAATCCAAATCACAATTGCACTAGCATTCTTCTTAAGGCTGAAAAAACAATTCTAAAATTTGTATGGAACCACAAAAGACCCCGAATAGCCAAACTGATGTTGAAAAAGAAAACCAAAGTGGCAGGTATCACGATCCCAGACTTTAGCCTCTACTACAAAGCTGTAGTCATCAAGACAGTGTGGTATTGGCACAAAAGCAGACACCAAGACCAGAGAATCCAGAATTGGACCCACAAATGTATAGCCAACTAATCTTTAACAAAGCAGGAAAGAGTATCCAATGGAAAAAACACAGCCTCTTTAACAAATGGTGCTGGGAGAACTGGACAGCAACATGCAGAAGAATGAAACTAGACCACTTTCTTACACCATACACAAAAATAAACTCAAAATGGATGAAAGACCTAAAGGTGAGACAGGAAACCATAAAAACCCTAGGGGATAAAACAGGCAACAACCTCTTTGACCTCAACCGCAGCGATTTCTTGCTCGACACATCTCCAAAGGCAAGGGAATTAAAAGCAAAAATGAACTATTGGGACCTCATAAAAATAAAAATCTTCTGCATTGCAAAGTAAACAATCAATAATACTAAAAAGTAACCAACAGAATGGGAAAAGATATTTGCAGGTGACATATCAGATTTTAAAGGGTTAGTATGCAAAATTTTCAACACCTGAAAAACAAATAATCTAGTGAAGAAATGGGCAGAAGACATGAATAGACACTTTTCCAAAGAAGACATCCAGATGGCCAATAGACACATGAAAAGATGCTCAGCGTCGCTCCTCATCAGGGAAATACAAATCAAAACCACACTGAGATACCAGTCAGAGTGGCCAAAATGAACCAATCAGGAAACAACAGATGCTGGCAAGGATGTGGAAAAATGGGAACCCTCTTGCACTGCTGGTGGGAATGCAAACTGGTGCAGCCACTCTGGAGAAGTGTGGGGGTTCCTCAAAAAATTAAAAATAGGACTATCCTACGATCCAGCAATAGCACTACTTGGAATTTATCCAAAGGATAGAGAAGTGCTGATTCATAGGGGCACATTAACTCCAATGTTTATGGCAGCACTTTCAGCAATAGCCAAATTATGGAAATAGCCTAAATGTCCATCAACTGATGAATAGATAAAGAAGATGTGGCTTATATATACAATGGAATACTACTTGGCAATGAGAAAGAATGAAATCCTGCCATTTGCAGCAAGGTAGATGGAACTGGAGGACATTATGCTAAGTGAAGTAAGTAAGTCAGTCAGAGAGACAAATATCATGTTTTCACTCATATGGAACTCGTGAAACTTAACAGAAGACCATGGGGGAAGGAAGGGGAAAAAATAGTTACAAACAGGGAGTGAGGCAAACCATATGATACTCTTAAATACAAAGAACAAACTGAAGGTTGATGGGAGAGGTAGGGGAGAGGGGAAAATGGGTTGTGGGCATTGAGGAGGGTACTTGTTGGGATGAGCTCTGGGTGTTGTATGCAAGCAATGTATCATGGGAATCTACCCACAAAACCTAGAGCACACTGTACACACTGTATGTTAGTCAATAAAGCATATTAAAAATAAATAAAGAAAAAATAAGAAAACAAGAAAGAAATATATAAAAATAAATATAAATAAAATAAAAAATAAATAAAAATAAATCAACAAACATTAAAAAATGAAATAAAAAATAAAAATAAAAAATAATTGGCTGGGGGCACCTGGGTGGCTGCTTGAGCATCAACTTCAGTTCATATCAGGATCTCAAGGTTCATGAGTTGGAGCCCCTCATTGGATTTGCTGCTGTCAAGTGTGGAGCCTGCTTCAGATTCTCTATCTCCCTCTTTCTCTGCCCCTCCCCAGCTCATGGTCTCTCTCTCTCTCAAAAAAAGAAATAAACCTTTAAAAAAAAAAAAACTAATTGGGATAATGGGGGCTTCAAACAATCCCAGATCCAGAGCACAACATGTTGTTTTTCAACTTTTGTCTATTTATTAACAAGAAAACTGTTCACATCCAGTGTCATAATTGATGACCTCTAACCTGTGTACTTTTGAGGACAGTGACCCTCAACAGCTCTGCCTTGAGAAGTGAAACAAAATCATTTATGAACTGTACTACACATAGTGTTACAAATGACAGTAAATTGCACACAATCAACTTTTTAAAAATATGAATTAGAGAAGATTAAAAATTATCTAATCTTTTATTCATTCATGTAAAAACATTTTTTAAAAAGGGAAGTACAAAGAGTGTGCAACAATGGAAGATATGCCTGGAAAGTTCTGCTTTGGTGATAGTACATCTCAGAAAAACACTCATCTAGGACATGGCCAGTTTTCAGGTGAGAACGTGAATGAATGGATTTCAATCAGAATAAAATGGTTGATATGTGTTTGTGACACAAAGTTTTCATTTGAATTAAGAACAAGAATGCATGCTGAGGATCACAATGGATGGACCATATTATAGAGTTTCTGATATTTTTCCTCCAGATCTACTTCCTACTCTTCCCCTGGGTCTGACTTAGAGATTGACTATTATAGACTGGATGTTTGTGTCTCCCCAACAATTCGTATGTTGAAATCCTAGCCACTAATATGATGGTACTAGGAAGTGAGACCTTTGGGTGGTGATTATGTTTTGAGAGTGGAGGCCTTGTGAGTGGAATCAGTGTCCTTATAAAGGAGACTGCAAAGTGCTCCCTCACCCCTTCTGCCATGACACAGCATGAAGACAGCCATCTATGAACCAGGAAATGGCTCATACCAGACATCAAATCTGCTGGTGCCTTGATCTTGGATTTCCCAGCCTCCAGAACTGTAAGAAGTCAGTTTCTAGGTTTATATGCCACACAGTCCATGGTATTTTGTAGTGGCAACATGAACAAACTAGACAATGCCCTTATAAAATGGGCTGTAGAGAGCTCTCTTATTCCTTCCACCATGTGAGAATGCAGCGTGAAGACAGCCATCTATGAAACAGGAAGCAGCTCTCACCACACATCAAATCTGCTAGTGCCTTGATCTTGGACTTCTCAGCCTCCAGACTATGAGAAATAAATTTCTGTTGTTTATAAACCCCCCACCCCCCAAAAAAACCTAATTGGCTAAAGAAAAGTCCAACTGGTTGGGACACCTGGGTGGCTCAGTCAGTTAAGCATCAGCTTCAGCTCAGGTCATGATCTCACAGTTTGTGAGTTCCAGCCCCGTGTCAGGCTCTGTGCTGACAGCTTAGAGCCTGGAGCCTGCTTCAGATTCTGTGTCCCCCTCTCTCCCTGACCCTCCCCCATTCACACTCTGTCTCTCTCTCAAGAATAAACATTAAAAAAATTTTTTTTTAAATAAAAGTCCATCTGGTTAAGGGATATAAGGAACATTAAGAAGTCTCATTGAATGATAAAAGTTATATTGATTATACAATATAATAGTTCATTTTTTCCTATTTTAAAAGTGTTAAGAAAAAGTCATGGAAGGCAGAAAATCAGTAAAGAGTCAAATTCTCCCTGCATGAGAATTTTACCTTCAGTTAGTTGTCTAGCTCCGAAAATAAATAAAAGAGGTATGTATCAACTATGTTATTAAGCAACATTTACCAAGGTTAAAATGAACATTGGTAAATTGAATCTGGACTTGGAGAGCTATAAATACCTCATGAGAAGCCATATGCTCTGGATTTCCTTAGTGTGGGACTCATAACTGGACAACTTCCTTGTGAGAATCCTGGAAGATATGGATTTGCATCAAACTTCCAAGGATCATGAGTCTTTTAAACCAGAGAAGCTTCTACATTTCACCCATTAATGTTAATTTCCATTTCCTTTTAACTGAGCTTTTACTTGGAGAATCAGAGAAAATAGCACCAAAGTGACTATTTAAACTACTGTAGGGACTCCTGCAAAACTTACTTCCACAAAAAAGCAACACATGGCAAGCTCTGGTGCCTGTCTCAGAGCCTCTGAATATACCTAAATGTAGTCTATGATAGTTTTGTAAGACCAAATGCTTAGTTGAACCTAAAAAAAAAGTTGGGAGGTGACATTAGTATGATGATGGACTTGGAGATTCCAATAATTGTGTCTTTCAGAAAAAGGACAGATGACCACTAAAAAAATAGTTCTGAAAGCTCTGGACTACAATGCAGTAGTAGCAGGAAACCCTGTGGAGCACAAAAACTGAGGATGGCTGATAGAAAAGAATAGGAAAGATTGTACTTGCGTCATCCTATTCACAAGTCCAAAGCAGCTCAGCACCAAGCAGGATCCCCTTAGAGGAATTCACTTCATGGGGAAAAGGGAAATAGAGGGAGTCCAGAAATCTCCATCATTGCTTGGAACATCTCCAGCCTTGCTACCAAGAACCCCACAGACTTTACCAACACTGAACACAGTTGATGTAGCTGCCCAGGGTTCCTGTTGCTGCATCTCCTCCCTAGGGCTAGAGCTGCTGCCGTGCTGTGCCCCATCCCTTGTGTTCTGAGTCAGGGCTTTGGCCCACCATTACCAGTGCTGCACTGTCACTGCTCTGTGCCCCACCCGCTAGGGTCTAAGTTGTGGACGTTGCTACACTATTGCTACTCTACACTCTGCTCCCTAAGGCCTGAGTGATGATTATGACCTTCCACTATGAGGGCTGCACTGCCTCTGCATCCTGCCCCCTAAGCCCAGGCCATGACTGCACCTTTCATCCCTGGGCCCATGCTCTGCTGCATTCTACCTCCCTTCCCCTGGGGCCCAAGTCATTACAGCAAGCCCCAGATACTCGGAGATCATTTCCATGAATAATCTGCACATGCCTCTGCCTCAAACACCCATACCATCACAACAGCAAGTGTAACTGTATCCCATGCCTTAGGTAACATAGTAGTATGCACGTTCCTGAGCACAAGACCCCAGGTTGACTGCTGCTCTGGGTGCCATTGTTCTAGACCCAATTCCAGGAGGATATTCTGGGCTAGAATCTCCTCCTATGGACAAAAAGAAGAGAATGCCAGCAGCTTTGCCACCAAGTATCACAGCATCCCTAGTTGCCACCGCCACTGAAGACACCCACAGCTTTGGTCACTGAAAACCTTCAGTCTTCACTGACATGACTAAAGGTAATGGAGCTGCATAAATACTATACCACTGTACTTTTCCCAGAATCAGGTATACTGCACTCACCAACAACTGCCTTACAACCGCCTGCCAGTGAAAGTATTTCTCCACTGAAGAGGTGATTTCTCCCACAAATGTACAGACATCAACACAAGGCCACTAGAAACTTGAAAAAGTAAAGAAATATGATACCACCAAAGCAACAAAATAATTACCAGTAACTGACCCAAAAGAAATGGAGGTCTACAAGTTACCTGACAAGGAATTCAAAATAATTATTTTCATAAAGGTCAGGGATTTTCAAGTGAACACAAATAGCTCAAAAAACTTATGAAATCAATATATGGACAAAATGAGAAGTTTAGCAAAGAGATAGAAATAATTTTTCAAAGAACCAAAGAAATATACTGGAGCTAAAGAATACAATGAATGCAATGAAAAATGTAATAGAGAGCTTTTGTAATATACTTGATTCAAACAGAAGAATCTGTGAACTTGAAGATGGACCCCTTTAGTATCTAGTCAAAGAAAAAAGAATAAAAAGAAAGAAGAAAGCATATGGGATTGTGAGACACCATCATAAGAACAAATATACTCATTATGGGGATCCTAGGAAACAGAGAGAAAAGGGGGCAGAAGAGTTAACTCACAAACTACCAATACTGAAACAGTAAGAAATAAAAAATTTGAACAGACCCATAACCAGCAAAGAAATTGAATCAGTAATCAAAACTCGCCCAGCAAACTAGAGTCGTGGGTTAGATGGCTTCTCAAGGGAATTCTACCAGACATTTAAAGAAGAGTTAATATCTATTCTTCTCAAACTTTTCCAATAGAAGGAAAACTTTCAAATTCATTCTATGAGGCTTATGTATCACCCTGATACAAAAATCAGATAAAGACACTACAAAAAAAACCCAAGAACTACAATATCTCTGATGAATGTAAGTGCAAAAATCATCAACAAAATACTACCAAACAGAATCCAGCAATACATGTAAAAAGCCATTCACCATTTTCAAGTGGGATTTATTCTTGGGTTGCAAGCATGGTAAAATATTCTCAAATCAATCAGTGTGATACATCACATCAATAAGAGAAAGGATAAAAACCATATGATCGTTTCAATAGACACAGAAAAAGCACTTGATATAGTACAACATCCATTCTTGATAAAAGCCCTCAACAAACTAGGTTTGGAGGGAACACACCTCAACATAACATAGGTCATATATGAGAAACAGCTAATATAAGCCTCAATGGGGAAAAACTAGGAAACTTTCCCCTGCAGTCAAGAAGAAGACAAGGGTGCCCTCTCTCAGCATTACTATTTAACATAATACTGGAAATTTTAGACTCGGGAATCAGACAACGAAAAGAAATAATGGGCATACAAATCAGCAAGAAAGAAGTCAAACTTCTACCGTTTGCAGATGACATGATACTGTATGTAGAAAACCCGAAAGACTACATGAAAAAATTGCTAGAAGTAATACATGAATTAAGCAGTCACAGGATATAAAATCAATGTGTAGAACTCTTGCATTTCTATACACCAATAACGAAGCAGCAGAAAAAAAAATAAAGGAATCAATCCCATTTGCAATTGCACCAAAACCAGCAAGAAACCTAGGGATAAACCTAACTAAAGAGGTAAAAAGATCTGTACTTTGAAAACTATAGAACACTTATGAAAGATAATGAAGAGGACACAAAGAAATGGAAAAGCATTCTATGCTCATAGATTGGAAGAACAAACATTGTTCAAATATCTATAGTACCCAAAGAAATCTACACATTTCATGCAATAGCAATTAAAATACACCAGAATTCTTCACAGAGTTAGATCAAAGAATCCTAAAATTTGTATGGAACCACAAAAGACCCCAAATAGGCAAAGCAATCCTGAAAAAAAAATAAAACTGGAGGCATCACAATTCCAAATTTCAAGCTATATTACAAAGCTGTAGTCATCAAAATAGTTTGGTACTGACACAAAAACAGATACATAGATCAATGGAACAGAATAGAAAACCCAGAAATGGACCCACAACTATGTGGTCAACTCATCTTCGATGAAACAGGAAAGAATATGTAATGGAAAAAAGACAGTCTGTTCAACAAATGTTGTTGTGAAAACTGGACTGCAATATGGAGAAGAATGAAACTGGACTACTTTCTTATACCATACACAAAATTAATTCAAAATCAATGAAAGACCTAAAGGTGAGATGGGAAACCAACAAAATCCTGGAGGAGATCGCTAGCAGTAACCTCTTTGACCTCAGTCAGGGCAACTTCTTACTAGACATTTCTCTGGAGGCAAAGGAAACAAAAGCAAACATGAACTTTGGGACTTGATCAAGATAAGATCTTCTGCACAGCAAAGGAAACAATCAACAAAACTAAAAGGTAACCTTAAAAATGGGAGAAGATATTTGCAAATGACATATCAGATAACGGGTTAGTATCCACAATATGTAAAGAACTTATCAAGCTTAACATATAAAAAACAAACAACCTATTAAGAAATGGCAGAAGACATGAAGAGAGGGGTGCCTGGGTGGTGCAGTTGGTTAAGTGTCTGACTCTTGATCTCTGCTCAGGTCATGATCTCATGGTTTGTGAGTTCAAGCCCTGCATTGGGATCTGTGCTAATGGTACAGAGCCTGACTGGGATTCTGTCTCTCCTTCTCTCTGCCCCTTGCCCGCTTGCATTTTCTCTGTCTCTTTCTCTCAAATAAATAAGCAAAAAACTTTATATATACAAAAAGACATGAATAGACACTTTTCCAAAGAAGATGGTTAACATATTTATGGAAAGATGCTTGACATCATTCATCATTAGGGAAATACAAATCAAAACCACGATGAGATACCACCTCACACCTATCAGAATGGTTAAAATTAACAACACAAGAAACGGGAGAGAAAGGAGAGTCCTCTTGCACTGCTGCTGCCAGTGCAAACTAGTGCAGCCACTCTGGAAAACAATATGGAGGGTTCTCAAAAAACTAAAAATAGAACTACTCTACAATCCAGCAATTGCAGTATTAGATATTCAACCAGAGGATACAAAAATACATATTTGAAGGGACACATGCATCCCAATGTTTATAGCAGCATTATCAACAATAACCAAACTCTGGAGAGAGCCTGAATGTCCATCAACTGATGAATGAATAAAGGAGATGTGGTGTGGTGTGTGTGTGTGTGTGATGGAGTATTACTCAGTCATCAAAAAGAATGAAATCTTGCCATTTTCAATGATATGGATGGAGCTAGAATATATCATACTAAGTGAAACAAGTCAATCATAAAGAAAATATCATGATTTCACTCATGTGGAATTTAAGAAACAAACAAACATATGGGAGTGTGGGGGAAAGAGAAGAAAGGGACACAAGACACAAGAGACTCAATGATAGAGAAAAACTGAAAGTTGATAGAGGGAGGTGAGTAGGATGGACTAGATTGGTTATGGGTATTAATGAGGGCACTTGTGAGCACTGGGTGTTGTGTGTAAGTGATGAATCACTGAATTCTATTTCTGAAACCAATGCTGCACTGTGTATTAACTAACTAAAAGTTTAAAAAAATTAATGGCTTAAAACTTCCCAAATCTGGGAAGATACATTGACATTCAAGTACATAAATTTCAAAGATCCTCAGACATACTCAAGATACATCATAATCAACGATAAAGTGAGAATTTGGAAAGCAGCAAGAGAAAAAAGTCATCACTTACAAGAGAACCCCCATAAGGCTATCAACAGATTTTGCAGCAGAAATCTTGCAGGCCAGGAAACATTGGGATGATATATTCAAAGTGTTGGGGAAAAAAGCCATCCAAGAATACTTCAGCTAACAAAGTTGTCCCTCAGAAATAAAAAAGAGATAGAGTTTCTTAGCAAAATGAAAGCTAAGGGAGTTTATTACCACCAAGAAAACTTGCCCAAAATTAGTAGAAGGAAAGAGATAAAGGTTAGAATAGAAATAAAGAAAATAGAGTACAAAGAAAATAGAAGAGATCAACAAAATCGAGTTGGTTTTCTGACAAGATAACAAAACTGACAATCCTTTAGCTATGCTAAGGGAAAAAGAGAAATGACTCAAATAAAATTATAAAAAAAAAAAGACACAACTGATACGATAGCAATCCAAAGGATCTTAAGGGATACTGTGAACAAGTATATGCCAACAAATTAGATAACCTAGAAGAAATAGATAAATTCCTAAAAATATACAATTTACCAAGGTTGAATAATGAAAATATAGAAAATCTGAACAGACCAATAAGAAGTTAAGTATTTTAAATCAGTAATCAAAAATCTCCCAATAAGGAAAAAATCCAGGACCAGATGCCCTCAGTGGTGAATTCTATAAAATATTTAAGAAAGAATTAATGCCAACACTTCTGAAATTTTTCCAAAACTTTGAAGAGGATGGAACACTTCTAAATTCATTTTATGAGGCAAACATTACCTGATACCAAAGCTAGATAATTACAGAAGAAAATAAATTTACAGGCCAATATTTTTGGTGAACTTTGATATAAAAATCCTTAACATATTTGGGCTCTTTCCATAGTTTCGCTATTGTTAGTAATGCTACTATAAACATCAGGGTACATGTACCCCTTTGAATCTGTCAGATTTTTGTGTCCTTCAGGTAAATACCTAGTAGTACAATTTCTGGATCATAGGGTAGTTTATTTTTAACTATTTAAGGGAATTCCACACCATGTGGATGTAGCCAGAGTGTATTATTCTAAGCAAAGTAAGTCAGGCAGAGAAAGACAAATACCATATAGTTTCACTCATACGTGGAATTTAAGAAACAAAACAGATGAACATATAGGAAAGGGGGAGAGGGGGTAAAAGGACAGATGGAAACAAACTACAGGAGACTCTTTATGATAGAGAACAAACTGAGGGTTGATGAAAGGAGGTGGGTGGAAGATGGGTTAAATGCGTGATGGGTATTAAGGAGGGCACTTGTTCAGTTGCATACTGAATATTATATGTAAGTGATGAATCACTAAATTCTACTGAAAACAATATTATATGTTAACTAGCTAGAATTTAAATAAAATTTTGAAAAATATCCTTAACACAATACTAGCAAACCAAATTCAAATGTGCATGAAAGGGATCCTACGTTAAAATAAAGTGGGATTTCTCCCTGGAATGCAAGGATGATTCAATAGAAGCAAATCAATCAAAGTGATATACTACACTAACAGAATGAAGTATAAAAATATATGATCATTTCAGTAGATACAGAAAAATCATTTTATGAAATTTAACATATACTTTCATGATAAATGTTTTCAATGGATTATGGATAGAAGGAATGTACCTCAGAATGATAAAGGCCATATAAGAAAAACCCACAGTGAATATAAATCTCAACTGTAAAGCTAATAACTTTTCCTCTAAGATTAGGAACAAGGCAAGGATTCCCATTCTCACCATTTATTTTCAACATAGTACTGGAAGTTCTAGCCAGAATAATTAGGCAAGAAAAGGAAATAAAAGCCATCCAAGTCAGACAACAAGAAGCAAACCTGTTTCTATTTGCAAATGACATGACCTTATATATGGCAAATCCTAAAGACCCCACCCAAAAGAATATTAGAACTAATCAACAAATTTAGTAAGGTTACAGGATACAAAGTCAACATATAAAATCAGTTATATTTCTATACACTAACAACGAACTAACTGAAAGGCAAATTAAGAAAGCAATGCCATTTACAGTAGCATCAAAAACAACAAAATACTTAAGAATAAATTCAGTCAAGGAGGTGAAAGATCTCTACACTGAAAACTGCAGAACATTGTGGAAAGAAATTGAAGACCATATTAATCCCCTTTAGTGTTCCAGATATCCTTGATTCTGACCAAGGGACTCCTTTTACTTTCCATGATCTCCAGACCTGGGCATTAGAACAGGGTATTAAAACATCTTATTGGACTTTTATTTGTTACTAAAATTGCCATCTGGGAAGTGAACCTCTTGCAGGCTTTACTCCTCCAAGCCCCCATTGTCCTCAACTCTGCACTCAGGGGGATCCATACCCCTCACACTAATTTTATACAAGTTGCGCCTGCTTGTTGTCAAAGCCAATCTGGCTTATTTCATTGTGTGGGACACTTATGTCCTAATAACTCCTGTCAAAGTTTCCTCATTTAAATGTAAGGAATTTTAGTTTTCTTCTAACCCCTTTGGCTTCAAGCCCAATCAGGAATAGATTTTTAAATATGATCCTTTAACCACTGAAAGCCCATTAGGATGCCTTAAATATTTAATTCAGACACAGGAGTACCTACACAAGCTAATGCCAAAGACTGAGACCTTGCTGCTGGTACTCAGGATATAAAGGATGGCTCCTTAACTCCCATTCCACTGACTCTTCATAAAAAGTGGAAATTATAGACCAAGAGTTGATCCATGGAGTTAGCTTCACCTCAGACAACTGCCTCTGCTCTGTATTTGGATTCTGTTTTGGACACTTCCCCTTTAAACAGCTCCCACACTCAGTACCCATGCTCCTGCTACACACAGCTAGTCCCAGTGAACTGCAACGTTGTATTGCTCCCTATGAATATGAACTCTTCAAGTCCCTATTTTCCGAGATTGCTAATTGTTTAACCCTAGATCCTGCTTTGCTGAAACCTGCCTGTTAAACTGAGTTCAAATCCCATGATTATAGAGCAGCTCGAGAATGCATTAAGGCTCTAGATTACAAAGTATTGTAAATTAAATACCACCCTGTAGGGAATATTTCCTAGTACACTTCTCTGCTGTGCCTAACCACTCATCCCCCAGATTCGCCACTCCTATGTGTCCTTCTAAAGATTTCGCATGATTTCTGTCCTTCCAACACTGACCATGGCAGGAATATCACACAGCCCAGCACTCATAGAGCTGGCACACAAGAGCATACATTCACACATACCACTCCCATGAACACCTGCACTTCCTGTGTCCTCTCTCTTATATCACAACAACCATCAAACTTCCCTGGTGACAGACCAGTACCTCTGACTCATACGAATGGGCCACCGAAGTTTCAGCTATGACTCTAGCTCTTTGAAACTGTTGGGCCTCCCAACAAGTCCCACTAGACATGGGGCCCCACCTCAAAATCCTCCCTGACAACTCCATGCTAGACCAAGTTCTATTGTGGCTTCAGAGGAAAGCCCCATTTGCTTAAATATACCACTTACCTTCATTCTTAACTGTACTCACATGGGACAGCTACAGATTATACTCAAGTCATTCTCACAGGCTTAGAGCTTACACGCAGGAATCAACTGCACTTGGCCAATTCCCCATGCTGAGGATTTTACTCTCTTATCCTCATGGCATATGACAGTCTAAATAATGGTACATTCAAGTTCTACTGTAGCTCAAACTCACAGGCACAGCAACTTATGTATTTTTTTCTTTGCCAACTCCTTGTTTTTCCTAATGAAACCATATCCCAGAGTGAAGTGGTTACATGGGGGATTCCCATAGTTCTTTATCCACTGACTATCTCCCTATTCTGTCAACCCAAGGACACCAGGCAAAATGCACAATATTTATTCCTGTCTTAATAGGACTTACCATAGCTACAGGAATTGCGAGAGTTGGAGATTGTCAAATGCAATCAAATCATAACTGTCAAACAGAAACTTTCAGTGGACCTTCCAGGTCATATGCAAAGGCTGACCAAAACATTGTCCTTTATACAACTCGTCCGTGAGTCTCTAGACCAAATGGTAATGGATGACAGACTGGCTATTGTCTATTTACTAGCCAGGGAAGGAGGAGTTTGTGCCATCCAGGATACCTTCTTCTGCATGCACATGAATAACTCTGGACAAGTATAGGCCAAGCTGTGAGGAATGGCCAAGAGGTAAAAGTCTTTTATAATGTAAAGGCTTTTATATTCTAAAATATAATATAATATATACATAATATAATACAGATATATAATACAGATTTCCTTAATCCAGAGGTGCCTGGCTTTTCCTGCAAAATTGGGTGCCCCATGGTGAAGTGAGTATAAAACCTTCATAATATGCCTAGTAAGGGTCTTTCTAGTTGTCACCTTTATCAAAATCTGCCTTCAGAGGCTAAGTCAAGTGTTTCGTTCACTTTTAACATCACCAAAGCCCAAATGGCAAGTATTAGCCATCCGAATTAGTGTTGCTAATGATATTGAGGTGGCACAGAGTCAATTGGATTGCAAATTTTAACCTTTATATTTTCCTACTGCCACAACATCCCAACAAACAGGCTGTGAGCCTCTTGCCCAGGAGGCACAGAGGAGAAGGTCAGGTAAAGACAGAAGCAAAGATTGAAGTTGTGCTAACACAAGCCAAGAAATTTTTTTTTCCCAATGTTTATTTATTTGACAGAGACAGCATGTGTGCACAAATTGGGGAGGGGCAGAGAGAGAGGGAGAGAGAATCCCAAGCAGGCTCCATGCTGTCAGCACAGAGTCTGACACGGCTTAATCTTGTGAACCATGAAATTGTGACCTGAGCCAAAATCAAGAGTCGGATACTTAACCAACTGAGACATCCAGGTCCCCCAAGCTAAGGAATTTCTGAAGCCCCTAAAAGCTAGAAGAGGCAAAGAAATATTCTCCCCTACAATCTTTGGAAGCAATGGGCCTGAAAACCAGGAAAGAGCTTAATTTAGGACTTTTAGCCCCCAGAACTGTGAGGGAATAATTTTTCTTGTTTTAAGAGACCAAGTTTATGACAATTTATATATATATATATATATATATACACACACACACACACACACAAACACACACACACAATATTTACTTATTTATTTTTGAGAGAGAGAGAGAGAGAGAGATCCAGGCAGGGATGGGCAGAGAATGGGAGAGAGAATCCCAAGTTCACTGTGTGCTATCAGCACAGAGCCCACTGCCAGGCTTGAATTCATGAACCTTGAGATTATGACCTGAGCCAAAACCAAAAGTTGAATGTAACCAACTGAGCCACCCAAGTGCCCCATGGCAATTTCTTATAGCAGCCACAGGAAATAGATACAGTTACTAAGAGAGTTGGGCTAATATTACCACTATGATTGTAGATTTTTGGGTTATTTTCTTTATAGTTGTCAGTCTGTGCTTTATACAATTCCAACTTATAGATTTTATTTGTATGTGTGGAATTATATGGGGATAGCTGTATGCAGAACTCATTGAATCTACACCCCACATAAACTGTCCTTCAAGTGACACGTTGTTTCAGTAAGACATGTTTTGGTAAGATATGACATTCCCCTATGCTTCTACACATGTGTTTAGAAACATTTATATCTTAATGAGAGAAGATGTTAGCTGAAGGATGCAAAAAAAATAGATTTATGATAGAAAGGTAGAATTATAGAAGATTAACCTTTATTTATGAATAAATATGACTCATCTCTAGGTATTCTATTCTGCCTTAAAAAAACCTATCTTTTATATTAATATAGCTATAACATCTTGCATTTCCTTAATTTTTGTGACCTATGTTTTCCCATTTTTTAATTAAAAAATTTATTCATTAATATACTAAAAATAATAAACCTATTGCATGTTAACACATATAACATTATTTTTTATGAACATTAGGCATACCCCCCCCCCAAAAAAAAACCATAACAAGAAAGGGGCCATCGTTAGGGAAACATACAATTCTTTTTTCTTTCTATATCTCTGTATTTGAAGTGAATATCTTTGAAGCAGGAGCTATTCATAAACTTTTTATCTTTTAATAAGAAAATTGAGCCCACTTACATTTAATGAATTAATTTTATATATCCTGGTTTGTATCTTCCATCGTACTATTTTTTAAAAATTTGGAAAACAAGCTTATTGTTCTTTTCTATCTTTCTTTTGCATCTTAGAAGGAAAGAAGAGAATGAGGCAGAAAAATTAGTTCAAGGAACAATGACTGGGTTGGATCATATCTGGGTCATAAGACAAGTCTCAAAGCATTACCATGAATCACATAAAGATCTTCTTCCATTCCAAAGGTTGCTTTTTGGTTTTGTTGATTTTTTTTCCTTCATTGTGCTGAAGCTTTTTATCTCGATGAAGTCTCAATAGTTTATTTTTGCTTTTGTTTCCCTTGCCTCAGGAGACATATCTAGTAAGAAGTGGCTACAGTTGATGTCAAAGAGATTACTGCCTGTGCTCTCCTCTAGGATTTTGATGGTTTCGTGTCTCACATTTAGGTCTTTCATCCATGTTGAATTTATTTTTGTGTATGGTGTTAGAAAGTGGTCTAATTTCATTCTTTTGCATGTTGCTGTCTAGTGTTCCCAACACCATTTGTTGAACAGACTGTCTTTTTTCCCATTACATATTCTTCCCTGCTTTGTAAAGGATTAGTTGACCATATAGTTGTGGGTTCATTTCTGAGGTTTCTATTCTGTTCCATTGATTTATGTGTTTGTTTTCGTGCCAGTACCAAACAGTCTTGATAACTACAGCTTTGCAATATAACTCGAGGTCCAGAATTGTGATGCCTCCAGCTTTGCTTTTCTTTTTCCAGATTACTTTGGCTATTTAGCATCTTTTGTGATTTCATACAAATTTTAACATTGTTTGTTCTAGCTCAGTGAAAAATGATGATGGTATTTTTATAGGGATTGCATTAAATTTGTAGATTGCTTTGGGTAGTATAGACATTTTAACAGTATTTGTTCTTCCATTCCATGAGCATGGAATATTTTTCCATTTCTTTGTGTCCACTTCAATTTTTTTCATAAGTACTTTACAGTTTTCAGACTGCAGATCTTTTACCTCTTTGCTTAGGTTTATTCCTAGATATCTTATTGTTTTGGTGCAATTGTAAATGGGATCAATTCCTCAACTTCTCCTTCTGTTGCTTCATTATTGGTGTATAGAAATGCAACAGGTTTCTACACATTGATTTTGTATCCTGCAACTTTGCTGAATTTGTGTATCAGTTCTAGCAAGTTTTTGCTGGAGTCTTTTGGCCTTTCTGTATAGAGTATCATTTTGCAATGGGAGAAGATTTTTGCATATTACATATCTGATAAAGGGTTAGTATCCAAAATCTATAAAGAACTTTTCAAACTCAACACTCCAAAAAACAAATAATCCATTTAAAAACGGGCAGAAGACATGAATAGACACTTTTCCAAAGATGACATCCAGATGGGCAACAGACACATGGAAACATACTCAATATCACTTATCATTAGGGAAATACAAATCCAAACTACAATGAGATATCATCTTACACCTGTCAGAATGGCTAAAATTAACAACACAAGATGTGGGGGATAAGCTTAGGAATCTCCTGGGCTTACACCAAAGGGTTAACAAGGCATAAAGAAATACAAAGTCATAAAATGCTCACACCCAAGTTTGGGTAAACCAGATTGGCACTCCAAGGATAGCGGGGTGCAAAGAAACCCCGAGAATAGGGAGGCACAAAGATGCCAGGAATAGGGAGGTGCAAAGGCACCCCAAAATAGGGAGGGGGTACAGAGCCCCCCAAAATAGAGAGAGGCAAAGGCCTGAAATAGAAACAGCGCAAAGGTGCCCAATACATGGGAATAACAAGATTAGATATTCAGGGTGAAAGCACCCCAAATTTAGTACTATAGCAGAAAGCTGCTTTCATAGGAAAATAGGCCAGGTTGGGTAAATTGATGAATTGGACTATGGACCGCTGTGCTGCAGGCTAAGCAGCCCAGAACAGAGATGGTTAACAAAAGAAAAGGTATCTTGTTAACCCTGAGGTTTTTTCCCCTATCTGTCTCATCCCCTAGGCTAGCAAAGATAAACAGGCACAGTACCTCCTGTCTGCTGTTAACAACCATTTACCCATCTGCCCAGTGCCCGGATTTTGTTTTATATTGACCCAAACCCCAAACACTGTATATCTTCAAAACTCCCCTTTTCCCTCACATCCACAAGTTAATGTTCACAGCTTCTTTGTCTCTTTGTACATGCCCATCATGTTTGTAAGCCTTCTGATCTGAATAAAAACGGGGCAAGGACCCTTATTCGGGGCTCTTGTCTTTCTCCCAGACATTAGCCATCTCTCGCTTTAATCCTGTGTCCATTCTTTTGCTGGCCAAAAGAGAACTTTAGACTTAGAGTCTATGACAAGAAAACAACAGGTGTTGGTGAGGATGCAGAGAAAGGGGGGCCCTCTTACACTGTTGGTGGGAATGACAACTGGTGTAGCCACTCTGAAAATAATATGGAGGTTCCCCAAAAGTTAAAAATAGAATTACTCTATGACCCAGCAATTACACTGCTAGGTATTTATCAAAAGGATACAAAAATACTGATTTGAAGAGATACATGCACCTCAATGTTTATAGCAGCATTATCAACAATAGCTAAAATATGGAAAGGGCCCAAATGTACATTGATGAATAGATAAAGAAGATGTGGTATACAAACACGAACACACACACACACACACACACACACAAGCATATTACTCAGTCATAACACAGAATGAAATCTTGCCATTTGCAATGACATGGATGGAGTTAGAAATCATTATGCTAAGTGAAATAAGTTAGTCAGAGAAAGACAAATACCACATGATATCATTCATATGTATAATTTAAGAAACAAAACATGTGAACATGGGGGGGAAAAAGAGAGGCAAACCAGAAAACAGACTTCTAACTATAGAGAACAAACTAAAGGTTACTGGAGGGAAGGTGGATGGGGGTGGATTAAATGGATGATGAGTATTAAGGAGGGCACTTTTATGATGAGCAGTAGGTGTTGTATGTAAGTAATAAATCACTAAATTCTAGACCTGAAACTAATATTACACTGTATGTTAACTAACTGGAAATTATGTAAAAACTTAAAAAAAAACTAAATAATGAAGAGAAGGCTCTCTAACCACAACAGAATTAAAATAGAAATGAATAACAATATTATATTCAGAAGATTCTTTAGTATTGGAAATGAAGCCACTTAATTCTAGAGTCAAACTAGAAACAATAAGGGAAATTAGAAAATATTTATAACTGAACAATAATGAAAATGTAACACATTAAAATTTGTAGGATACAACTAATGTATTCCTAAGAGGAAAACATATGACCTTACATACTGTATTAGAAGGAAGAAAAATTCAAAAGCAATGATCTAAACCTCCAGTGAAATAAACTAGAAAAGGAAGAACATATTAAATCCAAAGAATTACAAGGAAACTATAAAGATAGGAGTGAGCAACAGTGAAGTGAAAAACAAACAGTAACAATGAACAAACCCAGAGCTGTTTCCTTGAAAAAATTAATAAATTAGTAAAAACCCTAACCAGGCTAATTTAAAAATATTACAGTAGCATGAATGTCACTACATGTCTTACAGATATTAAAGGAGAAATTTATGCCAATATATTTTAAAGCTAACTAGAAATGGCTAATTACTTTGAAAACTCAGCTTACCAAAACTAACACAAGAAATAGAAAATGTAAATACACATCCTTTTTTTAAGTTTATTTATTTATTCTGAGAGAGAGCACATGCAAGTGGGGGAGGGGCAGACAGAGAGAGTCCCAGGCAGGCCCTGCAGTTTAAGCACAGTGCCCAGTGCAGGGCTTGAACTCACAAACTGTGAGATCATGACGTGAGCTGAAACCAACAGTTGGATGCTTAACTGACTGAGCTACCCAAGCACCCCCAAATACACTTATTCTATTAAAATTTGAATTTATAAGTTAAAACTTTCCCAGAAATAAATCTCCAAGTTCAGAGGGTTTCCCTGGTGAATTTTAACAAAATTTTAAGGGATAAACTATAATGATATTGTACAAAATTTCAAAAAATAGCAAAAGGATCCATTTAAATTTGGTTTATGAGATTAAAATAATCCTGATAACAAATCTGAGAAATTATAAGAAACATATATAGGCTGCCAATCATGAGCATAGAAATTTGTTTAATATTAGTTCATCTATTTCAGCAATATACAAATAAGAGTAATCCTTGACAATCAATGGTGGTTTATCCCAGGAATTCAAGGTTGGTTCAACATTCAAAAATTATATAATAATAAAATTATATAAGTTTTTACCCAGATTAAGTGAAACTATTGAGCAAAATTTCAACATACATTTATTACTTTTAAAAAAATCTAACACACTATAAATAAATGGAATTTCTTCAATATGATAAAAGACGTCTACTAAAAACCTAAAATTAACAATTAATCTTCAACAAAG
Source organism: Acinonyx jubatus (assembly GCF_027475565.1). Taxonomy (NCBI): domain Eukaryota; kingdom Metazoa; phylum Chordata; class Mammalia; order Carnivora; family Felidae; genus Acinonyx; species Acinonyx jubatus. The sequence goes on along the minus strand of NC_069381.1, from coordinate 93,237,474 downwards.
CAAGAAAGAATATCCAACAGAGACAGACAGTCTGTTCCACAAATGATGTTGGGAAAACTGGACAGAAACATGCAAAAGAATGAAACTGGACCACTTTCTTACATCATATACATAAATAATTCAAAATGGATGAAAGACCTAAATGTAAGACAGGAAACCTAGAGGAGAACACAGGCAGCAATCTCTTTGAACTTGGCCACAGCAACTTCTTAGTAGACATGTCTCCAGAGGCAAGGGAAACAAAAGCAAAAATGAACTATTGGGACCTCATCAAGATAAAAAGCTTCTGCACAGGAAGCTTCTGCACAAGATAAAAAGCAAAGCAACAATCAACAAAACTAAAAGGCAACTGACAGAATGAGAGAAGAAATTTTGCAAATGACATATCAGATAAACAGTCAGTATTCAAAATCTGTAAAGAACTTATCAAACTCAACACCCAAAAAACAAACAATCCAGTTAAGAAATGGGCAGAAGACAGGAATAGACACTTTTCCAAAGAAGACATCAGATGGCTAACAGATACATGAAAAGATGTTCAACATCACTCATCATCAGAGAAATACAAATCAAAACCACAATGAGATACCACCTCACATTTGTCAGAATAGCTAAGATTAACAATTCAGAAAACAACAGATTTCAGCGAGGATGTGGAGAAAGGGGAACACTTTTGCACTGTTGGTTTGAATGCAAATTGGAGCAGCCAGTCCGGAAAACAATATGGAAGTTCCTCAAAAAATGAAAAATAGAACTACCCTATGACCCAGTAAGTGCACTACTAGGTATTTATCTACAGGATACAAAAATGTTGATTCAAAGGGGGACATGAACTCCAATGTTTAAAGCAGTGCTATCAACAATAGCCAAGTTATGGAAAGAGCCCAAATGTCCACCAATTGATGAATGGATAAAGAAGATGTGGTATATATATACAATGGAATATTACTCAGTGATCAAAAAAAAAAAATAAACCCTTGCCATTTAGAACAATGTGGATGGAACTACAGTGTATTATTCTAAGTGAAATAAGTCAGTCACAGAAAGGTAACATATGATTTCATTCATATGTGGAATTTGAGAACCACAACAAATGAACATAGGGGAAGAGAAGGAAAAATAAAATAAAAACAGAGAGGGAGGTAAACCATAAGAGACATTTAAATACAGAGAACAAACTGAGAATTGCTGGAGAGGAGTTGGGTGGGGGTATGAGCTAAATGGGCATTAAGGAGGGCACTTTTTTGGATGAGCACTGGGTGTTTTATGCAAGTAATGAATCACTAAATTTTACTCCTGAAACCAATAGTACATTATATTATGTTAACTAACTTGAATAAAAAAAACCCACCATACTTCATGGTGAAATATTATACATTTTTACCTGAAGTGGAGAATAAGACAGACATATCTGCTCTTATCAGTTTTATTTAACATTTTACTAGCAGTTCTAGCCAATTTAATATGGCAAGTAAATAAAAAGAAAGTGGATAACAGATTGGAAAGGAAGATGCAAAACTATCTTTATTCAAAAACAATGTGATTATTTACATAGACCATTCTAAGGAAAATATAAAAATGCTACTAGAAACAATATGTGACCTGAGAAGGGTTTTGGGATATGAAGTTAATATTTTTAAAAAATCAATCGTGTTTTTGTTTACTGGTGTACTAGTCTGCTAGAGCTTCTATAACAAAATACCTCAGACTGAGTGGCCATTGTAACTTCAATACCCCATTTTCAATAATAAATAAAACAACTAGATGGAACATTGGCAAGGAAATAGAAGACTTGAAAAACACTATAAATCAAGTAGACTTAACAGAAATCTATGGAACACTCACCCAATTATTTTCAAGTCCTCATGGAACATTCTCCAGATAGACCATGTACTACACCATAAAACAAACACCAATACATTTAAAAGAATAAAAATAATGCAAGTATACACTTCAACACAATGGAGTATAAGTTGAAATCAGTAATGATAAAAAAATTGGGAAACTGACTCATTTGTGGAAATTAAACAACATACTTGTATATAATGAATGGATCAAAGAAGAATGAAAAGAGACATGAGAACATACTTTGAGATGAATGAAAATGAAGATACATGTTATCAAAACTTGAGTTGCATGCAAAGTGGTGCTTAAATGCAAATATATGGCTGTAAATGTCTATTTAAAAAAGAAGAAATATCTCAAGTCAATAACCTAACTTTCCACCTTAAGTCACTTGATAAAGAGGAACAAACTAAACATAAATACAGCACAAAGAAGAAAATAAGTTTAGGGAGAATTAGTAAAGTAATGAATCAAAATTTTTTTAGAGATTAACAAAATTAACAAGTCTCTACTTAGATTGACCAAGATAAAATGAGAGAAACCAAAATTATTAGACTTGGAAAGGACATTACCTACCAACATTACAAAACAAATAGAATTGTAAAGGAATAATATCAAGAAAACATTAACACATTAGGTAACTTAGATAAAATGGACACATTTAAAATAACACAGCTACAAAAACCAGGACAAGGAGAAATAGACCATTGAATAAACCTATAACAAATGAGAGATTAAATTAATAATAATTACTACTACTAACAATAAATACTAGCAAAGAAAACACAGGCCCAGATGGCTTCACCACTGAATTCTTTGAAACATTTAAATAATTTCTAGAATTCCTCACAAACTTTTCCAAAATACAGAAGGACAAATAGTTTAAATTTATATAATAAGTCCAATACTAACTACCATAATATCAAAATCAGACACAGACATCACACACAAAAAAGAAAACTACAGACCAGTATCTCTTAAATATATAAAAGCAAAAATCCACAGCCAAAAAAAAGCAAACCAAATCCAATAGCATATAAAATGATTTACACAAAATACCATATGGGATTTATCCCACTATGTAAGTTTGGTTTAATATTTGAAAATAAATTAATGTAATACATCAACCAATAGGATAAAAAAAGATAATATGATTATCTGAATGGATGAAAAAAAGCATTGGAAAAAATACAACACCTCTTCATGATAAAAAATAGTCAACAAACTAGAGATAGAAGGGAACTCCCATAACCTGATAAAGGGCATATACCAAGAAACCAAACCAAACAAACAAAGCTAACATCATAGCCAATGGTGAAATTGGATGACATCTCCCTACGATCAGGTTGAAGATAAGGATGTTTGTTCTTGCCCCTTCTAATCAACATTGTTCTGGAGTTACTATCCAAGAAATTGGACAATAAAAAGAAATAAGAGTCTTCCAGATGGGAAAGGATGAAATACAACTATCTCTATTCATAGAAAACATAATTTATACATAGAGAATTGTAAATAATTCACTAAAAACTATTAGAGCTAATGAATGAATTCAGCAAGGTGGATGAATATACAAGATCAATATACAAAATCAATTCCATTTCTATTCACTTGCAATGATCAATCCAGAAATACCTGTGGGAAACAGTTCAGGGCTGACACAGGCTGCCTAACTTGTTCACACCATGTCTCACACCCCTGCACTCTGGCGGACTGCCCATCACAGTCAAGCATGCTTCAGTTCCAGGTCAATGGGCCCCTTCCCCAAAAGACCAGCACAAACCCTTGCTCACACTGTGTCTCCTGACCATAGAGTTCTGCAGGCTTCAGTTCTAGTGGAAGTGGTATCAGGTCTCACTTAACAAGCAGACCAGAGCACACATAATTAAAACTCTCCACGTGCTAGTCAAAGACCAAACACTGCCCACTACAGGTAAGGAGAACCTCTGCAGAAGACTGGCCTGAGGATAGAGCAGCCAAAACACAACAGCAGAGCACACACAGCACCAACAGAGACAACTGCTAAAGAGCCAGGCCCTGAACACTATATGACCTCTTCTTCATAAAGCCATTACTCCCAGAGGCAGGAAACATAGTGGCTTTTCTAACACAGAGAAAAAGGCAGAGACTTACAAAGAATGCCTAGATGGAGGAATTAATTCCAAATGAAAGAATAAGGTAAGGTCACTACCAGAGATCTAAGTAAAGTAAGTAACACGCCTGATGGAGAGTTTAAAGCAACAATCATACGGATACTTGCTAGGCTTGAGAAAAGAATGAAGACATCAGGAAGACCCTTACCACAGAGATAAAGAGTTTTTTTAAAAGTATCAGTGAGAAATAAAGAATGCAATAACAGAGATTGGAAACAGGCTTGATGCACTTAATAGTTAGCTAGAAGAAGCAGAGAAATGAATAGGTGATATAGAAGACAAATAATAGAAAATATAGAAGCTGAAATAAAGAAAGAAGAATTATGGAACATGAGGATACATGTTGGGAACTCAATGACTCCATCAAACATAACATTCATATAATAGGAGTCTCAAGAAGAAGAGAGTGAAAGGGGCAGAAAATTTATTTGAGGAAATAATAGCTGAAAAACTTCCGTAATCTGGCAAAAGAAACAAACATCCAAATCCAGGAAGCACAGAGAACTCCCATCAAAATCAATGAAAGCAGGGGTGCCTCCATGACTTATTAGGTAGAGCATCATACCCCTGATCTCAAGGTCATGAGTTCAGACCTCACATTGGGTGTGGAGTCTACCTAAAAGAAAATCAACAAAAGCAGGCCAATGCCAAGACATATTGTAATTAATTTTGCAAAATATAGTGATAAAGAAAAAACCTTAAAAGCAGCAAGATTAAAGAAGTCCCTGATTTACAAGAGAAACCCATAAGGCTAACTGGAGATTTCTCAACAGAAACTTGGCAAGCTACAAAAGAGTGGCATGATATGTTCAATGTGCTGAATGGGAAAGATCTGCAGCCAAGAATACTCTCTCTAGAAAGGCTATGATTCAGAATAGAAAGCAAGATAAAGAGTTTCCCAGAAAAACAAAAGCTAAATGAGTTTGTGACCACTAAACCAGCCCTGCAAGAAATATTCAAGGGGACTCTTTGAGTGGGACAGAAAGACCAAAAGTGACAAAGACTAGAAAGGAACAGAGAAAATCTTTAGAAACAATGTCAAAACGGGTAATAAACTGACACTAAATACATATGTATCAATAATTACTCTGAATATAAATGGACTAATTCTCCAATCAAAAAACATAGGGTGTCAGAATGGATAAAAACAACAAGACACGTCTATATGCTTCCTCCAAAAGATTCAGTTTAGACCTAAAGTGTCCTGCAGATTGAAAGGGAGGGCATGGAGAAATATTTATCATGCAAAGAAATATCAAAAGAAAGCCAGAGTAGCAATACTTATATCAGGCAACATAGATTTTAAGCCAAAGACTGTAACAAGAGATGGAGAATGGCACTATATCATAATAAAGGGTACTATCCAACAGGAATATCCAACAATTGTAAATACTTATTCCCCAACTTTGAAGCATGAAAATATATAAAATAATTAACACCAAGCATAAAGGTACTCCTTGATAATAATACAATAACAGTAGGGGACTTTAACACCCCATTTACATCAACAAACAGATCATCTAAACAGAAAATCAACAAAGAATCAATGGCTTTGAATGACTCACTGGGCCAGATGGAGTTACCAGATATATTCCACCCTAAAACAGCAGAATATACATTCTTTTCAAGTGCTCATGGATCATTCTCCAGAATATATCACATATTTAGGTCACAAATCAGGCTTCAACAAATACAAAAAGATTGAGATAGATCATACCATGTATACTTTCTGACCACAACGATATGAAACTTGAAGTCAACCACAAGAAAAAATTTAGAAGGGCCACAAATACATGGAAGTTAAATAACATGCAACTAAACAATCAATGTGTCAACCAGGAAATCAAAGAGGAAATTTTTAAAAAACAAGGAAACAAATAAAAAGGAAAACATGGCAGTCCAAAACCTTTGGGATGTAGCAAAAACAGTCATAAGAGGGAAGAATATAGCAATAAAGACCTATTTCAAGAAGCAAGAAATATCTCAAATAAACAACCTAACTTTACACCTAAAAGAGAAAAAGAACAACAAACAAGTCTAAAGCCAGCAGAAGAAGGGAAATAATAAAAAAATAAATGATATAGAAGCTATAAAAACAGAAGAACAGATCAAAGAAACCAGTAGCTGGTTCTTTGAAAAAATAATAAAATTGATAAACTCCTAGCCAAAGTTAGGCTAGAGAAAGGACCCAATTAAATAAAATCACAAATGAGAGAGGAGAAATAACAACCAACAACATGGAAATACAAAAAATTACAAGAGAATTTTATGAGAAACAGTACGTCAACAAATTGGACAACCCAGAAGAAATGGATCAATTCCTAGAAGCACATAAACTGCCAAAACTGAAACACCAAGAAATAGAAAATGTAAACAGACTGATATCCAGTAGAGAAATGGAATCGGTAAACAAAAATCTCCCAACAAACAAGAGTCCAAGACCAGGTGGCTTCATAGGTAAATTCTACTAATCATTTAAAGAAAAGATAATATCTATTCTTTCCAACTTATTCTTGAAAGTAGAAATTGAGGGAGAAATTCTAAATTCATTCTATGAGGCCAGCATTACCATGATCCCAAACCCAGAGAAAGATTCCACTAAAAAAAAAGAACTACAGTCAATATCTTTGATGAACATGGATGCAATAATTCTCAATAAAATATGTACAAACCAGGTCCAACAATACACTAAAAGAATCATTTACCCTAGAGTGGAATTTATTCCTGGGCTGCAAGTATGGTTCAATATTCACAAATCAATGTGATACACCCCACTAATAATAATAATAAAAGATACGAACCATATGATTATTTCAACAGATACAGAAAAAGCATTTGGCAAAGTACAACATCATTCATGGTAAAAAAAAAAAAAAAAAAAGTCCTCAACAAAATGAGGTTACAGGGAAGATACCTCAACAAAATGAAGGCCATATATGAAAAATCCACAGCTAATATCCTCAGTAGGGAAAAACTGAGAACTTTTCTTCTATGGTAGGGAACAATACAGAGATGTCCACTTATTCAATATAAGACTAGAAGTCCTAGACACAGCAATCAGGCACCAAAAAAATAAATAAATAAATAAATAAATAAATAAATAAATAAACAAACAAACAAACAAACAAATAAATAAAAGGCATCCAAATAAGCAAGGAAGAAATTAAATTTAACTATTTGCAGATGACATGATATTCTATATAGAAAGCCCAAAAGACTTCATCAAAAAACAGCTAGAACTGATACATGAATTCGGTGGAACTACAGGATACAAAATCAACACACAGAAATCTGTCTCATTTCTATACATCAATAATGAAGCAGCAAAAGAGAAATCAAGGAATCGATCCCATTTACAACTGCAACAAAACCAATAAGATACCTAGGAATAAACTTAACCAAAGAGGTGAAAGGCCTATACTCTGAAAACTATAAAACATTGATAAAAGAAATTAAAGATGACACAAAGAAATGGAAAAACATTCTTTCTCATGGATCAGAAGAGCAAATATTTTTTAAATGTCTACATCACCCAAAGCACACATTTCTTGCTATCCCTATCAAAATACCACCAGCATATTTTACAGAGCTAGAACAAACAATCCTAAAATTTGTATGGAACCACAAAAGACCCCAAAGAGTCAAAGCAATTTTGAAAAAGAAAATCAAAGCTGGAAGCATCAGAATTCTGGACTTTAAGTTATATTACAAAGCTGTAGTAATCGAGACAGTATGCTACTGGCACAAAAACAAACACATATATCAATGGCACATAATAGAAAACCCGGAAATGAACCCACAAGTATTTGGTCAGTTAATCTTAAACAAATCCAAATTTGAAATAAGAAAACATTTTCATTCACTATAGCACCAAAATTAATAAAATTCTCAGGAATAAATTTAACAAAAGAAGTACAAACTTAGGCTCTTAAAATTACAGAACAGTGTTGAAATCAATTAAAAATGATCTGAATAAATGTAAACACATTAACATATTCCTAGATTGAAAGCAAAGATTGTAAGAAGTAAATACTCCTCAAATAAATCTGCAGTTTCATTGTAGTCCATAGAGAAATCTTAGCTGACTTCCTTGTACAAATTGAAAAGCCAATTCTAAAATTCATAATGAATTTTAAAGAGACTTAGAACAGCCAAAATAATCCTGAATAAGAAGAATCAAGTAGGAGGAGTCATACCTGCTGATTTTAAAACTTCCTACAAAACAATGAAGTGATGGAAGAAGATATACAAATATATCAATGAAACAAATGATGGAAATAAACCCATACATCTATAGTCAACAGATCTTTGACAAGGATACAAGTCTATCTCTAGGGAAAGAATATTTTTGATAAGTGGTAATGACAACTGACCAATCACATGGGAAAGAATGAAGTTGAATACTTTCCTTACTCCACGTACAAAATCATCTGAAAATGAACCAAAGACCTAAATGTAACTAAATATAACTAAGCTAAAACTCTTAGAAAGCTATATAGGATTAAACCTTCATGATCTTAGATTTGGTGAAAGATTCTCTTTTTTTAATGTTTATTTATTTTTGAGAGAGAGAGAGAGAACGCACACGCACAAGCCGGGGAGGGGCAGAGAGAGAGGGAGACACAGAATCTGAAGCAGGCTCCAGGCTCTGAACTGTCAGCACAGAGCCCGACACAGAGGCTTGAACTCACAAACCATGAGATCATGACCTGAGCTGAAGTTGGACACTTAACTGACTGAACCACCCAGGCGACCCCCACTTTTTTTAATGTGACAAAAGATTCTTAAATATGACACCAAAAGCAAGAACAGAAAATAGATAAATTGGATGTCATCAAAATTAAAAGCTTTGGGCATTGCATTAGGGTTCTAGGATTACTATAACAAATACCACAGACTGGGTGGTTTAAACAATAGAAATTTATTTTCTCTGGAGGCTAGAAGTTCAAGATCAAGGCACCTGCAGGGTTAGTTTTCTCTGAGGCCTCTCTTGGCTTGTACATGGCCACCCTCCTGCTGCCACTGTGAGCACATGATCATGGTGTTTCCTTCTCGTAGGGACACATGTCATGTGATTATGGCCCCATTATCTAATACCTTCTTTTAACTTAATTACCTCTTTAAATACCTTATTTTGATTATATTTGTGGGTACTGGAGTTTGGGATTTCATCATATGCATTTTGAGGGACACAGTTCAGCTCATTACATGCATTAAAGTACACTATCAAGAAAGTGAACAAAACTATCCACAGAATGGGAGAAAATATTTCCAAATCATATATCTGATAAACACCTTGCATCTAGAATGTATAAAGAATTCTTCTAACTCAATAATAAAAAGACAAATGATCCAATTTAGAAATGGACAAAGAGGGGTGCCTTGGTGGCTTAGTCAGTTAAATGTCTGATTTTGGCTCAGGTCATGATCTCATGGTTCGTGGGTTCAAGCCCCCCATCGGGCTCTATGCTAACAGCTCAGAACCTGGGACCTGCTTTGGATTCTGTGTCTCCTTCTCTCTCTGCCCCTCCCCCACTCACACTCTCTCTCAAAAATAAATGAACATTAAAAAAATTTTAATAAAAAATAAACATTAAATATTTTTAAATAAAAAAAGAAATGGACAAAGGGTCTCAATACACATTTATCCAAGGAAGGTATGTATATGACCAGTAAGTATATGAAAAGATGTTTGACATCATTTGTCACTCAGGAAATACAAATCAAAACCACAGTAAGATGCAACTTCATACTCTCTAGGATGGCTAAAACCAATAAGTCACATAATAAAAAATGTTGGTAACAGTACAAAAAATCAAAACCCTTATACACAGCTTGTGGGACTGCAAAATAGTTCAGTCATTTTGGAAAAGTGGCATTTACTCAAATGATTAAACATAGACTTAGCATATGACCCAGCAGTTTCATTCCTAGGCAGATATCTATGGGAAATGAAAACATATGTCCACACAGAAATTTGCACATGAATAAAGCAGCGTTATCCCTACTGGCATTATTCTTAATTATTCCAAGATGTAAAACCAACCCAAATGTGTGTCAACTGATGAATGGATAAATCGAATGTATCAATGGATAAACCGTGTATCCAGTGGAATATCATTTGGCCACAAAAAGGAATGCAGTACTGTTACATGCTACAACTGGATATATTGGGAAAATATGGTAAGTAAAAGAAGGCAATCAGAAAATATAATGTAAGTAACTCCAGTCTCTAAGCCCCACTGGTCACAAGTACTCACCCAAATAAGCCCCTCTCATTTTCCCAGCCAATGAATTTGGGGAAGTGTTCTCCTTGTGTATTCCCCTGTGTGCTCCTCTCTTTATTGCCTTTCTCTGCAACCATGGCTCCTTCCTCTCTGCAGCACCTGCAGTCCATTTCTGTTCCTAATCATGTCTCCCTCTTCCTACCTTCCTTGATGTGTCATTTTCTCTCCTTTCAGTTGTGGAGATTGTTCTGTCAGTATTTAGATTGATTTCTGGGGTATTTAGAATGATTTGATAGTCACTAGTTGTGTTCACAGGTCTAGACAAGCCTAAGGTCTTCCTACTATGTCACCATCTTAGCCCCTTCCTATTCCATACACTTAAAATTTATATAGTTTATTGTATATTAGTAGTACTTTGAAAATTTCTTACTTTTATGAAAAAATTCTTTGTTTTAAAAATCAAATTCTCTAAAAAGAAATGCAACTTAAAGGACTCAACAGTAAAGAAATAAATTTCCAAGAAACATGATCTCACATTCAGAAATCTTACTCAGAAAAGTGGATAGCAGAATAAGTCCCTCAAAGATTTTAGATGCTGATGTAATCTGAATCAAGGTATGAAAAGAATATGTTCACTCTGTTTATAGAGTAAAGTTAAAGTTAGAAAACATAAACATGTAATAAAAAGCCATAGACAAACAATTGAAAAGGAGCTGGATATCCTAGGAAAGAAAAATAAATATTGAAATTAAAGAACCAGTGGGTTGTCTTGAGAAAACTTCTAGTTCTGACCAGGATAAAGTAGATTATATTTTACTAAACCTGTTTCATGTAAACATACATATACGTGTGTGTGTGTGTGTGTGTGTGTACACAGTAAACAGCCTATATAAAACAAAAATTTAAAGGCATTGGAGAACAAACAATGGAGTCAGGAATTAAAGAACTATGCTTCTTGTTAGGAAAAAAAAAGCATGTAAGGAGAGATTCATATGTATTCTGACCAGTTTCCTGACGGCTTTTTCCAACATAGGGACTGCAGTCGAAAGTATAAAACACAGTCATTTTAGAATGAACAGCAGAGATCAAAGTTCAGAGATGCCATGTGTCTGGGATTTAAGAAAATTTCTACAGGGAATAAACCATAAAGAAAGAATTCCAGCTACAAATTCACATGAATTCATTGGCCACATCCTTAGCTATGCATACAAAGGGCAGAAATACAATGAATTAATCAGAAAACAGCAGTTGGGGGATTAACAAACTGAGCACAAGTTTCAGCAGCCATGTTTTACTGATGAGACAGACGTTGGAGTTCAAAGCTTGCTATGTGAAAGGGTTTTGATAAGCATTAGAGCTTTCAGTTAAGATTCCACAATGGACACACCCTAGAAATATGGACCATGCCATAGGAATAATAATAAAAACTGAAATAGACTAGTCCTAACATAGTCTCAAACAAACCCTCTAAAGGATTAATATGGTCTATTGATACTCTAACTGCTGTCCAGAAAAAGCTTTATCCTTAAACATGTTTAACAAAAATGTCCAGCATTCAACAAAAAAAAAAATCATAAGACATCTTATAAAACAGCAGAAATTGACAAAAACAAGAACAAAATAGACAGTAAAACAAACTCTGAAATGAGTTAGATTGGGAATTAACAAACAGTATTTTATTTCATTTTATTTTGTTTTGTTTTATTTTATTTTATTATTTTACTTTATTGTATTTTATTTTATTATTTTACTTTATTTTAAGGCTTATTTATTTATTTTGAGGGAGACAAAGACAGCACAAGTGGGGGAGGGGCAGAGAGAGAGGGAGATTGAGAATCCCAAGCAGACTCTGCACTGCCAGCAGACAGCCCAATGTAGGGCTTGAACTCATGAAACTGTGAGATCATGACCTGAGCCCAAACCAAGGGTCAAACGCTTAACCAGATAAGCCACCCAGGAACCCCTAACAAATGGTATTTTAAAGTATAATTAATAAACACATGAATATAATTTTTAAAACAGAAAACTATATTAGAGATATGAAATATAAAAAACAATCAAAATGGAAGTTCTACAACTGAAACTACTAAATTGAAAGTAATAGTTTTATAGACTGGTAACATAGTTTATTAGACATCATTGTACAGAGGATTGGTAAACTGGAAAATAAGAGAGAAGAAAATATTTTGAATCAAGCATGCAGAAAATAAAAAATAATAAATATTGAATAGATCATAGGAGACATATGGGACATTGGTAAAAGTTCTACCATAAGTGTAATTGAAATATAGAAATGTGTGTAGGGGGCATGGCAGAGACAGAAGGAAGGGAAGATAAAGAAAGGAAAAGAGAAGGAGAGAGAGGGGGAAAGACAAAGAAGCAATATTTCAAAAAATATTGGTGGAGAATTTTCCAAAATTAATTACAGTTATTAAAATACAGGTTCAAGAATCCCTATACATCCTAAATAAGATAAATCCAAGAAAAGCACACCTAGGGTCTGAGCTTTCAAGTTCACCTACCATTTCTTCTGAAATCTCTAATTCTCCATTAATCCAACCCAGTGTATTTTTCTGTTTCAGCATTGTAACTCTTCTCTGGAAATTTTTATTTGGATTTTTAAAATATCTTCTATGTCTTTACATAACTTTTTGAACAAATGGTATACGTTTATAATATTTATATTAATATCTTTCTTTGTTAATTCTAACATCCAGGTCAGTTTTGCTTGGTTGATTATTCTCATTACAGATTGTATTTTATGGTCTCTTTGTATTCCTACTAGTTTTGGATTGGATTCTAACATTGGGGCTATTGCCTTGTGGGTGTTGGACATTTTCATATTGCTACACATTTACTTGAATTTTGCTCTGGGATACAGTCATTTTACTTGGAAACAGTTTGATTTGAGGTCTTGTTTTTATAATTAATTAGGCGGATCTGGAGGGTAGAAGTACCCTATAAAAGTATGAGTTTTTCCAGTCTAGATGCGGGAACGGGCACTATTTCCAGCCCTGTGTGGGTGTCAGGTGGCCTTTCCTCTATTCCTTTTGGATGTTTTTTTTTATTTTTATTATTTTTTACTAAAATTTTTTTAAGTTTATTTATTTACTTTGAGAGAGACAGAGACAGCATGAGTGGAGGAGGGGCAGAGAGAGAGGGAGACAGAGAATCCCAAGCAGGCTCCACACTGTGAGAGCCCAATGCCGGGCTCGAACTCACAAAGCCCCAAGATCATGACCTGAGCCAAAACCAAGAGTCAGATGCTTAACCAACTGAACCCTCAGGTACCCCGTTTTGGATGGTTCTTTATCCAGCTTTGTATTGTTTCCTTAATAGGTATGTGCTTAGCAGTATTCTACTGAATATTCAAGAGAGACTGTCAGCAGATCTCTGTGGTTCTCATATGCAGTTCTTCCTCTCTCTGATAGTCTATCCTATCAATTCAAGCTGCCTTTTCCCCTGGAGTCTCAGCTTCATTTTCTCAACTCAGCTAGTTTGCCATGTTCTGCCTCAGTTTGAGTTTTCTGAGCTGTGGTCTGTAAACTCTCTCAAAGCAGTATCCTAAGAATTACCTCATTTGCTACTCATCTTTCAAGGATCACAGTCTGTTGTGGATGAAATATTTGTTTTCCCCAAAACTCATATATTGAAACCCTACCAACAACCCTCTCGAATGTGATGGTATTAGAAGATGGGGACTTTGGGAGTTAACTATTATTGGAAGAAGGCATGTAGGTAAGTCCTCATGAATGTGATTTGTGTCCTTAAAAGATTAAGACTGAGCTTGCTTCTTTTCTCTAATCTCTTCAATATGAAGATAGAATGAGAAGTCAATAGTCTGTAACTCAGAAGATGGTGCTTACTAGAATCTGACCTGCTGGAATCCTGATATTGGACTTCCAGCCTCCAGAACTATGAAAAATACATTTTTGTTGTTTATAAGCCACCGATTTTATGGTATTTTGTTATAAACAGCCTGTGCTGACTAAAATATTGTTCTTCATTTCCTGACTCCAGTGTCTTGAAAAGTGTTGTTTCATGTGTTCTTGTCTGATTGTTATTATTGTTCCTTGAAATTGCAGGACAAATCCAGTCCTTGTTACTCTGTCTTGTCCAGAAGTGGCTTTCCAAAGGTTTTCGATTATTTTTGCAGGTTTGGCATAACATGACACATATGTTCCTAAAAATCACGACACTATGCAATATTATGCAATAAAAATCCATTATGCTCATGGGAAAATGAGGTTAGGACCACAACACCAAAAACTTCTGAGATATTAAACAAAAAGATAGGGAACCAAATAAAAATGGAAGTACAGTTTTTAACATGTTAAATGGTTAATAAATATATAAATACTGTAATACACATGGCACTTTGTTTTGTAAAAGACCTGAGATTGATTGTGGAAGTGCATGTTCATTCTCCTGCAAGCCTGACCATCTCCTGCCCCCAACGTGCTGCATAGGTGAGGAAGAGAACAAAAGAGATTTTTTTTTTCCAGGAGAGATTTTTATAAAAGAAAGAGATTGGAGATAAAGAGAGAGAAATAATGGAGTAATGGGGAACATAGAGAAAAAAGTACAAATTGGCTGACAGGAAAGAGGAGAAAACTAAAAAGAGAATGTGTGGGGGTTGAGCAGTCAAGATAGACATCTGAAAATCTGCAATTTGTGAAGTATTGTGAAGTCTGGAAAGAGGGTTATCTGATGTAAGATGGACAGTTGTAATAACAGATGTGGATGTGCATGAATCATTTCTCTTGAGGTATATGAGAGCATGTGTTTTATGTCTTACACCTCTTAGTTCAGCTGGGTACAGTCTTATACTCACCTAGTGTTTCTTAGGTATGAAACTGTGTTTAAGGAAATACAAAATACATATCATGCTCAAATTCTTCCATAGTGTGTGAATTGTATAGGAATAAATCATGTGTTCAGAATAAACATTATAGAAAAATAACTGTACTTTTCTTATTTTTTCAATATTTTATGGAATTGTTTTTCTTATTATTTTAGTATTTAATTAAAAATATTTTAAGTTTATGTCTTAGAGTAAAAAATTCTTTTTGTGTGTGTGTGTTTCCAGTTTTTATTTAATTTCTAGTTGGTTAACATATAGTGTAATATTCGTTTCAGGAGTAGAATTTAGTGATTTATCACTTACATATAACACCCAGTGCTCATCCCAAGTGCTCTCCTTAATACGCGTCACCCATTTAACCCATCACCCTGTGCACTTCCCTTTCAGCAAACCTCAGTTTATTCTCTATAATTAAGAGTTTCTTATGGTTTGCCTCCCTCTCTTTTTTCTACTTTCCCCTATGTTAATCTGTTTTGTTTCTTAAATCCTACATATGAGTGAAATCATATGCTATTTGTCTTTCTCTGACTGACTTATTTTGCTTAGCATAATACACTCTAATTCCATCCATGTTGTTGCAAATGGCAAGATTTCATTCTTTTTGACGGCTGAGTAATATTCAATTATGTATATAATACATATTATATTTATGATACACGTATATAATATATATATATATAAGCACCTCTTATTTCTATATTTAGCTATCATTGATAATGCAGCTGTAAGCATCAGGGTGCATGTGCCCCTTTGAATCAGAGTTTCTGTATCCTTTGGATAAACATCTAGTAGTGCAAAAATTCTTATGAAGCTTTATATGTCATATTAAATGACATTTTTACTGTATATAAATTTCTTGGTTATTTCAGAAAATTGTCCAAAAATGTTAAAGTGAAAAAAAAAGATTAAAAACAGAGAGGGAGGCAAACCATAAGAGACTTCAATACAGAGAACAGAATTTCCGGGTTGGTGGACACATGGAGGTTTGGGAAGAGAGGCGTACCTGGAGAGGCGATAGAAGCACCCTTCCCCACACCTGGCCCTCAATCTCCTCATCTGGCTGGTCCTGAATTATATCCTATTACAATCTACCCATGATCTAGATCCAGTCAGGGATCTCACATTACATGCTTGTCATGGCTGCTTACTCTTCTCTTGTGTGGGTAAGGTCCTACATCTTTCCTGATCTTTTGTGACCTGAATACTAGAGAAGAATAACGGCTTCATGCCCAGCATGGAGCCAAATGCAGGGCTTGAACTCAAGAACCTTAGATCAAGAACTGAGCTGAGATCAAGACTAATATGCTTGAGGAGGGAAGAGTTAAGATGACAGAGATGAGACCCTGAGCTTGTCTCCTCCCTGAAATGCAGCTACATCAGCATCAAACCATTTTGAACACCTAGGAAACTTATCTGAGGACTAATGCAACAATCTGCATACTTGGAGCCAGAGAAAATGACAGGTATGCAGTGTGGAAAGATGACTTGGGGGAGAGAAAAGCTGAAGAGCCCCAGAGGGTAGAGAGCCATTTTCCTGGAGAGAGGACAGAAAGAGAAAGAGAAAGGGGGAGAGTTCAGCACATCAGGATTGTGCAAGAAAAGCACCCCCCCTCCCCGAAAGTAGCTGGAGAGAAAGAAGGAGAAAGTGAAAACACTCGCAGGGGACTGGATAGAGAGAAAGAAGAGGATTTCGATACCACCAGGATTCTATAAACTATGGAGCACAGAGTCTAAAATTTCAGAGCTCAGTGCCTGACGGTGCTCTAGTAGGGTGAATCCCAGAAGCAGGCAGCGTGGCCTGATAGGGTCCGTGTGCCACAAGGAGAATCAGTTCCCCTGATTGAAGTGCATTTGGTACCGGCCTTATGGCTTCCCAGTGGGCAAAAGTCCTGGAGGACCCTGGAGAGCAGCCATGTTTACTGCTATTGGAACAAAGACACTGGAGTACAGCAGAACCTGGCGCCAGCTGTATGTTGTGATTTGCCATAAACTCTGGACCTCTGCCACAGTGTTATTGTGCTAATGTTTTCCAGGACAAGCCGGCACCCGGCCATTGTCCAGCGAGACACTCCCCCAGAGATTTGGTGCAGGTCCAAGCTGCAGGGCTCTCTGAGGTGTGGGGTTATGAAACACAGTCCCATCTGAGATAAAACTCTGGAGGGATATGCCACCTGGCAGGTGGACAGCTTGGACATGGACAGGGTAGAGGCAGGGAGCAGACAGAGGCCTGAGACAAAGGAGGGATGCTTGATCGCAGGTTGGTGAGGGCATGGGGTTCCTGCACCAGAGACTAGGGATCTGTGTGAAACCATTTTCACTTCTAGTGCTCACATGCATGTGTGCATGTACACAGATCAGCCCCAGTGAGCTAAGCAGCGCCACCAAATGAAGAACAGAGCCATTACACCAAACCTCACCCACCTATGCTCTCCAGGCACATTCCCCAGAAGACCAGCACAAATCCCCTCCACCTGCTTATTCGTCTACAGACTATAAAGTGTGTGCTGCAAAGTTTCTGTGCTAGAGGAAGCTGGCTGTAACTTCATTCAGGTTTCATTCTGTTTGCAGATTTACTTATTTGTTTTCTTTGCTTCTGGTTCTGTGTAGGTTATTTTCTGTTTTATTTTACTTCTTTTTCTTGGATACAGAAAGAGCAAATATTTCTATTTTTAATTTTTATTCTATTTTATTAAATTTTTACTTAAAAATTTTAAAACTTTTTTCCCTTCTCTTTTTTCTCTATTCTATCAACCTTCTCTCAACAAGCAGATGGAAACACCCCTAGGATCTAGCTTCCTTTATTTGATTTTTTGTTTTGTTTTTAATTTTTTAATTTTTACTTTTTATCTTATTTATTTTTTCTTCCTCCAAAATGACAAGATGGAAGAATTCACTCCAAAAGAAAGAATAGGAAGAAATGATGTCCAGGGATGTAATCAACACAGATATAAGTAAGAAGTCTGAACTAGAATTTAAAATGACTCTTATAAGAATACTAGCTGGCAATATAATTTTTAATGCTTGCTCATGTGGTGGGCCAACTCCAAGATGGCCTCCAATGATCTCACCTTCTAGTATTTACACTCTTGTGTAATCATCTCCTTTTGAGTATAGGGTGGCCTAGTGTCTTTCTTCTAACCAAAAGAATTCATTAAAGGTGATGAGATATCACTTCTCTGTTTATGCTAAGTAAGATTATGAACTTCATCTTGCTATGAGACTCTTCCTGGTTGGCTTTGATAAAGCAAGCTGACAAATTTGGGAGGCCTTGAGGTCCTATGAGTTTTCAGCACATAAAGACTCCATCCAGTGTTCCTGGGTGGCTCAGTCGGTTAAGCATCCGACTTCAGCTCAGGCAGTGATCTTGTAGTTCACGAGTTTGAGCCCCACACTTGGCTCTGTGCTGACAGCTCAGAACCTGGATCTTCCTTCAGATTCTCTCTCTCTCTCTCTCTCTCTCTCTCTCTCTCTCTCTCTCAGTAAATAAATAAACATTAAAAAAAGAAATTCTACTTCTGGAACATTATTATACTATATGTTAAATAATTTGGATTTGAATTTAAAAAAATAAGAAGACTTGTGTTCTTTCAGTGAAATGCTGGACATTCTCTGGAAGACATTTGGGGATTATTAGATTCTACAGGGTTTTCACTTTCCATTACCTTTGGTCAATTTTTCAACTCTTTAGTGATATAAGTTTGTGGGGTTTTTTTCCAAATTTTTATTTAAATTCTAGTTTGTTGGGGTGCCTGGGTGGCTCAGTTGGTTAAGCATGCATCCAAATCTCTGCAGTAAGAGACAACCAAACTCCAGTATGACTTTTAGCAACATACAACTGTGTCCCTAGGATGACCCTCACTATCCCTTAAAATAAATGCCTTCCTGATAAAGCTCAATATTGCCGGGAGAATTTACTGTCTTTTCTAACCAACCCCTAATGATAGGTCCCTGCCCTCTCTCTTACAGCATTTTATAAAACAGGATTACAGGGGCGCCTGGGTGGCTCAGTCAGTGGGGTGCCTGACTTAGGCTCAGGTCATGATCTCACAGCTTGTGAGTTTGAGCCCCACATCAGGCTCTGGGCTGACAGCTCAGAGCCTGGAGCCTGCCTTGGACTCTGTGTCTCCCTCTCTCTCTCTCTCTGACCCTTCCCCACTCACACTCTGTCTCTCTCTCAAAAGTAAATAAACATTAAAAAATTAAAAAATAAATAAAACAGGCTTATAATTATGAGTCCTTCCTCTGTCTCTTTGAGATGTATATGTATCTCCTACAACTCAGATGTGTCTTTTTCAAGGACCTGAAAGTAATTGCTTTGAAATATAATTGTCAGGAAGTATAGGGCCCCTGTCTCCCAGTCTCTGTGGGAGCATAGAATTCTAACTTTTATCATTGCCAGCTAGCAGACACAGCTGGCCTAATTACATTTACACTGATCAACCTTTTGTAATTTTTCACTTCATTGAATCTACTTGAGCCCTCCTTCACCCCTCCCCAACTCTTCTTTAAAACAACCAGTCACTTCTGCACAAGTTGGAATGGGGTTTAGAGCTTTCCTCTACTGTTAATAGTTACTAAGTAAAATCTGTTTTGATAGCCCACGTAGCAAGGAACTGAGAAAAACCTGTGGCAAAACAACCAGCAAGAAAATGAGGCCATTAGTCCAACAGCCACAAGAACTGAATTCCACCAACCACATGAGCTTAAATATGGATTTTTGACTAGTTGACTCATGTGAACACGAGACCCCAGCCCGGGAAAACACCTGGATTGCAGCCCTGTGAGAGGCCTTAAAACAGGGAACTCAGCTAAGCTGTGCCTGGACTCCTGACCCACAAAAATTGGGAGATAATAAACGTGTGGGAATTTTTTAGTTGCTAAATTTGTGGTAATTTGTTACATAGCATTACATAACTAACGTATTCTTCCTTTTGGAAGCATTTAGGACATTCTCTTTCTTTTTGATAGTGTTAATCTTAATATCACTATTATTATACATTTTTAAAATCTCCCTTACTCATTTATTTTTAAAATTTTTTAATGTTTATTTTTGAAAGAGAGAGTGCAGTTTCCTATTACTTTAATTTTCCTTATAATCTTAATTTGATTGACAGTGCATATTTAAATTTTTGGTCTGGGGACACCTGGTGGCCCAGTTGGTTAAGAGTCCAACTCTTGATTTTGTCTCAGGTCAGGATCTCATGGTTCATTAGATCAAGACCTGCATTGGGCTCTGCACTGTCAGTGTAGAGCCTGCTTAGGATTCTCTCCCTCTTTCTTTGCCCCTCCCCCACGTGTACTGTTTCTCTCTCAAAGTAAATAATAAGTAAACATTTTTAAAAATCCTTTAAAAAATAAAATAAACGTTTGGTTTGTTTTTGTAACTGTTCTTCAGATTGTATTGTGTTTCAATAATTCCATCTGCTTTCTTCTGATAGAATTGTACTCCTTCAGTTTTTAGTTACTTTGGTTTGTGATGTCATGTTCTCCTGTTGGTTTGGGCTGCTTTACCTGGTAATGTGTTTTGGGCAAGGGCCAAAGACCTGACCTTTATCTATGTCATTTTCTATTAGAATTAAGGAAGGAGCAGGTGGGTTGAGCTCTAGGACACAGAACTCCAGGGATCCTCAAACCACTTAATTAGTCCCACTTGCTGCCTCCCTACAAACCAACTCCTCCAGTCAAGGTATTATTGGACTTAAAGAAGGTGTAATTTTGGAGGAGCAATGTCCCTAGTCTGTGATCTGTCTTAGGATTTCGAGGAAGAAAGATATAGTGAAATGAGCACCTGCCTCTCCGAGTAAAATTACTTTTATTCAATGCCTCACCTCAGCAGTGTTGTTTTGCTGACTTACCCAGAGATCTGGGTTACTACCTTAAGTTTCTTCTGAGTAGACTGACATAGATTGTCCCAAGGCAATGTGGGAGAGAGACAATAGAAATAATTTAAAGCTTCCTTTCTCCAACCTGTTCTTTCACTGTGTCCTCTAACTGTGCTCCACCCCAGACTGTGACTACCTTCTTCCCTTGCCACACACAATCATTGTTTTAAAACAGCTTTCAGCTCCCTCAGTTTTCAAAATTTGTCTTAGTTCTTAAAATGTTTGCCTTTTATAATTTAGATAAAGGAACTAGCAGCTAATGGTAGTTCATCATTGTAAAAGGATTCAGTAAGTGTTGTATTATAATTTCCATTCATAGTACTTGCAAACAAAAATCTCTGTCATATTTATAGTTATTTTCCCTTTTTATTCTGCACTTTGCTTACTTGTATCTTTTCATTTTGCTTGATCACTCTTGCTAACAGTTTATCTCTATCATTGATCTGATTAAAGAACTAGTCCTGGTCTTGTGAATTTAATGATTTTTTTTTGTTGATACACTTCACTTATTCTTGTTTCTTTTGATTTTCTGTTGTTTTCCAATACTTCTTAAATTGAATGTTTAACTCATTTGTTTTTAATATTCTTATTTTCTGACAAATGTATTTGTCATTTAATTTCCATAATTTCATAATTACTTCGAGGGTAATTTAGTAATAACTTATTTAGTTTCTAAATGTCTTACAGCTATTCTGTATTTTCTAAACTTAATTTAGTAAATTTGCAGTTGCAAAGCATAGTCTGTAGAGTACTGATACTTTGAAACTATTAGGGCTTCCCTTGTCACCTAATACATGGCTTATTTTTATACACATTATACATATGCTTAAAAAGAATGGTGAACGGGGGTGCCTGACTGGCTCAGTCAGAAGAGCATGTGACTCTTGATCTCGGGATTATGAGTTTGAGCCCCACATTGGGTGTAGAGATTACTTAAGTAAGTAAATTAATTAAAAATATGATGGTGAACTATTCAATGAGTGGAGTTATTTACATATCTACTGGTTTGATCTGGTTTACTGTGTTGTTTACAAATTTTATATCTTATTTCTTGTCTGCTTTAACTATTACTTTCTCAGAGATATGTGTTGTAAAGTCATCCTCTTCATTTATTGACACTTGAATCTATTCATTTCTGTCAGTTGTTGCTTAAGTTTGTCAATATCTTTTGCTATCAAGATATATATTTCAGGGACACCTGGGTGGCTCAGTTGGTTGAGCATCCAACTCTGGATTTCAGCTCAGGTCATGATCATAGAGTTGTGAGATCAAGCCCCACATTGGAATCCATGCTGAGTGTGGAACCTGCTTGAGATTCTCTCTCTCTCTCTCTCTCTCTCTCTCTCCCCCTCTCTCCCACTTATGCTCACATTCTCGCTCTTAAAAAAAGATATGTATTTTAATATGCTCTAATTTCTTTTTGGCCTCACTTTCATCCCTTTATCTATGCTGTTGTTATTCTCTGTGCATCAGTTTCTTTATCTGTAGTAATTTTTTACTAGTTGTTAAGAGTAAACGAGTTAATATTTGTAAAACACTTGAATAGTGTTTGGTTGGCATACAGTATTACATAAGTAGTTAGTATAACAATGAGTAGAAGTGGTAATTAAATCCATGGGCATGGCTGAAATCATTTGAGAAAGCATGACAGTTTGAGAAAATAAGAGGATCAATGATCAATATTTAAGAAACTCTTTTATTTAATGGCTGAGAAGGGAGGCATGAACCTCTAAAAAAAAACTGAGTAGACAAAAAAGTAGGAGGAAAACCAAGGAAGTATATTCTCAGTGGCACCAGGAGTGAAGGAATAATTAATAATACTGCTGATAATGTGTAAAATTGTCAAACCACTATGTTGTACGCCCGAAACTAATGTAACATGTGTGCCAAGTATACTTTAATAAAAACATTGATGAAAGAAGTTGAAGATTAAGAAAAATAGTGCTGCTGAGTACAGGTCTGAATGAATGTGTGAAAAACAGCATTAAGTGCAACAGTTGAATGAGAGGTTTAATGAGTACAGTGGATGCTGTGATGTATCTCTGGGAACTCCCTTGAGGAATAAAGATCTTATACCATCAGTTGCTGGGAGTGTTGCCAGCAGACATGTCTCAGCTATCAACCTCCTTGAATAATTGCCTTGGCTAAATAGATCCTTTTCGCCTAAGGTCATAACACTTTTCCTTGGCAAAGCTGGCATTCCTACTGGGGAGAACTTTGAAAGTGCATTGCATTTTAAAGGTCTGTGTGGGGTGGGCTAAGGCCTTTGTTGAGATGGGGCATCACAACCTAACTTCTCCCTTTTCCCATTTTTTTAAAGTTTATTTATTTACTTTGAGAGAGAGAGAGGCACACACACACAAGAGGGGCAGAAACAGAGGGAGAGAGAGAGAGAATATGAAGCAGGCTCTGCATAGTCAGCACAGACACTGATGCAGGCTCAAACCCATGAACCGTGAGATCGTGACCTGAGCTGAATTCAAGAGTTGGACCCTTAACTGACTGTACCACCCAGGTGCCCCCCCCCGCCATTTTTTGTTTATTTATTTATTTTGAGAGAGTGTGAGAGGGGGAGGGGGAGAGAGAGAGAGAGAGAGAGAGAGAGAGAGAGAGAGAGAGAATCCCAAGCAGGCTCTGCACTGCCAGCACACAGCCTGATGCCAGGCTCGAACTCATGAAACCATGAGATCGTGACCTGACTGAAACCAAGAGTTAGATGCTTAATGGACTGAGCCACCCAAGCACCTCTCCCTCTTCCCAATTTTACTTCCTTTCCCTCCCTTCCCCATTTACTGATCCCTAATAAACTTCCTGCATGCCAAAGTACTTTGCTTCCCAGGGAACCCAATCGGTGACAATGAATTTCATTTATAGGAAGTGGTGATGGATAAGGGAGAACAGAGATGCAAAAAGTAAGAAGTAAATGATAAAAACATGGAAGAAGCCAAGAATGGGCAATCTATTCAAATAATTTGCCTTCATAGATAGGAGGATAACCAAAATCAAGGCAATATACACGGTTCACCACCCTGCCCCCTCTTCAGTAAGAGAGATATTTGACTGAAAGATAAATGCCAGTTAGACATACTGGAGTCTTGTATCACTGAAACTAACTTGTAACAAAATGTTACAGCAGTTGGAAATTATTGCTTTCTGTTAATGGGTCAGGACATCAAGTTTTTTAAACAATATTAGCTCATTAAGGAGTTTGGGGAATAACTAACCAGCATTTTTAAAAGACTAACATAAACCTTTGAATTAGCCATCTTATGTCTGTCTTCTAAATTTGATCAGTATGAACCAGTTTACATTTTTATTGCCTATATCTGATAAAACGATCCTCTAAACCACTCCTCCGACAACTTCTTTCTAGCCCCAGCTGAACTAGAAGTCTCTACTCTTTAAGCCAGACTTAACCTGTTTCTTGGTTAAGTTATTTAACAACGGGAATCAAGAGACTCCTGAAAAGTTTCTCTCTGGAGATCCAAATGAAGGTGCAAAACAAAACAAAACAAAACAAAAACCTTTATGGGGAATGAAATTTTTAAAGAATTAATTAATTAACTGTATGACCATAAATAATAATTTTGACCGAGTCATGAGCATGTGGTGGAGGAAAAGGTTAGGTTAAGACTGGAGACAAAGCTTCAAGAAAGAGGAAAAGCATAGAAACTCCAGGAACTATCAATAAATATGCCGCTGGCTATAGGCAGGCGTCTACAAGGTTCGCACGCCACGAGTGCATGGAGACTCCAAAACGGCCCTCCGACGTCTTTTAAAGCACTGGCGGGAAAGAAAAACATACACTACCGACGAACACAAAGGCAGAAAATTTACGATTGACCCCGGAAATATTTTATTTTGCGTAGGTATCTGGAGAATATTCTTCTCTGATTCGTTACTTGATCCGGAAGAAGAGCCAGCAAACGTCACTTGCGATTGGATTGTCCCAGAGGGCGGCGCTTTAGCGAGCCAGTCACCTTGGCAACCGGATGTGACGATCGCGGAAGCCGCTGACTGAGCTTTGCTGGGCTGGCAGCTTCGGTGGGCGGGGTCGGTGGAGCCCGTCCGGCGCAGACTTCTCCACAGACCCGACAGTGCTGAGGGAGGCGCCATTAAGGCCACGCCTCCTACGCTGACTCCGGGTGGCTCTGGAGCGGTGTCGTTGGCTCGCGGAGGCGGAGACTCGGGCCGCTCGTCTCAAAGCCTAGGGCCCGAGCAGCGTCGTCAGCCGCTTTGGTTCTTCCGGTTTCTGGTGGCGGCGTCGCCTCCCTCCGAAGGCTGGGGATACGCCCTCTCAGCCGTCGTTCCCCTTTCGTCATCGAACCCGTCTTGCTCCGGGACACCTGCAGCGAAACATTCTATCGCTCTGGTTCTCGCCCCTTGGAGAGACCTCGCCCCCCCTCACCCCGCCCCCATTGCCCACTTTCCTGGATGTGCTGGCCCCTCCGACCCCTCTAAAATGTCCAATAACCTACGGAGGGTCTTCCTGAAACCCGCAGAGGAAAAGTCAGGCAACGCCTCGAAGTGGTAAGTACCGGTTTCGAATCTCGCTCGACACACCCGCCCCTCGCCCGTCTCTTAGCAGGGTGTCGAGTTGGCCGTCGTTTGCGGACTCTGTGCAAGTCAAATGAGCTTGATTCCGCAGTGGGAGCGACTGCGGGGCAAGTGCTCCTCACGGGGCCACTCAGAACCCTCAGAGCGCGCCCCTCTTGGAAACGTAAAGCCTCTTCAGAGCCTGACGCAGGCAAGCCTCGGCAGTGGCTCCGCAGGACTCCATCGTCTCAAGTTACGTAGGCGACCTAGTAGATAGAGCTCCACGGGAGAGGAAAACCAACATGGCCGACAATCCTGTGTGACTAAAACCTTCTGGAAGATTCTTGCGCACTCGCAGAAAAAACACGCAGCGACCAGCACAGACATGCAAGTGCAGCCCAGGTGGCGCTGGACCATCAGTGAAAATAGGTAGTATTTAAGAGAGCGAGAAGGAAAGGAAAAATTTTTGTGTAGTTGATGAGTATATGAATTTAGACGCTGAAAAGTTGATCTCGCATGAAGGAATGGATTTTTCAAAAATCAGATGATAGTTTTATACGAAGAGAAAGAAAAGTAGACAGAGTAATTCTCGTGTAAAATCGATCCTTTAGGACAGATGAGAATGCCATCTCTAATTGGATGTCTCTGTAGAGGAGCTATGTTTGACGTAGGGAGAGTGTAGTATTTCTTAAGACGTACGTACGTACGTAGTTGCACATTTACAAAACAGTTTTTCACTGACTCAGTTTTTTTAAGAAAAGGTTATGTTGGTCAAGATGAAGTAAAATGGGAACAAAACTGTGAGCGAAGATCGAATATTTTAAGTTGTAGGCTCCATAGTTAGTAGAGGTATAATAAGCGGTGGGAAAAAACTTATGGGGCTCTCTCTGCAGAAGAAAAATGTAAAGAAAGCCTGGAAATTGAGATGTAAAAATCACGGAAGAGGAATTATGTTTGAAGAACATCCGGCTGCCTAAATTTAATCGTAGCTTTGACAGATACTGTTTGTATGACTAAGTGCCTTCTTTCCAGTCGCCTTTCCAGTAAGAGCGCTTAGAGATATTTTACAAATTAAAAGAAGAAGTGTGTGTAAAATACTGGGTATAGGAAAGCAGAAAACCACTATTTATGTGTTAGCTGTTGTTATTATAAGAATACAAGTTTGTTTCTGTACAAATTTTAGCCCAGGAAGTAGGTAGTAGGTTTCTTTTCATCACTAGTAGATACAAAACAGAATTATAATAACGACTGAAAAACATGCATAATATTCTAAGAAGAAATAACGAATCGCCTTGAGCTAAAGCAATATTGAAGAACTGCCAAGAAAGAACCACTGCTTTTCAAATCGAATAAAGAGCCAGCTTGTGTGTACGTATGTTGTTTGTTGGCTTACTTTGGTGGAAGCTGGGGGGAGAGGAGAGGCAGAGGTAGTGGTCTGTATAGATGATTCAAAAGTAGAATTACTTTCTAATGATTGTTCATTTCTTCTCCCTTGTTTTGGTACCTGGATATTTTATTACATCTGGCTTACCCTAATTTAATG
Source organism: Acinonyx jubatus (assembly GCF_027475565.1). Lineage (NCBI taxonomy): Eukaryota > Metazoa > Chordata > Mammalia > Carnivora > Felidae > Acinonyx > Acinonyx jubatus. The sequence continues at coordinate 93,210,427 of NC_069381.1, read as the reverse complement.
CAGTTTGTTTTAGGATTGCATTGTTTTTCAATATTAGAAATAGGGTAGACTAAGAACTTGACGTTTATATTTCTTGTGTATTTTAACTCTTTTATCCAGTTTCTCAACCTTTGGCTGTCTATATTTGACATTTTTTAAAACATTACAAATTGAATTATGTTTTGATTATATTCGTAAGTCATTGGGAGTTCTTAACTCGTTGGTTTATGCATTGTTTTCATCATCTTTAAATGCATTTGTTTCTTCAATCACTGGGGTTTGACATCACATATTTGGGACATTTACCAGATGCCTTTATGAAGCTATTTGACTCTTATTTTGGTTATTGCTTTGCATATTCTATTCTGTTTTGTAAGTAACAATCTGCATGACGCGCAAGTATAATTTTATAAATCATTTGATTACTGTTATTGAATTTATTGAAAGCTTAGGTGTCATACTTTTCTGGTAATATTCTTGATGGTATTGAATCATTATCTTCATAAACTTAAAATGAGTATATGATTTTCTTATTTTCTATTGATTGTTGGATTTTTCTTGAGTTACTGCTTCTTTTGTAGAGTTTTTCAACACTGCGTTACAGAATGTTTATTGCTTAATGTATCTCTAATTCATCAGGGCATAAAGTGTAAGAATCAAATTTATTCTTAGAGTACAAAGGAAAAATCTGGAAGATCTATGCGATAGTAGGCATTAAGTTTATTTAGATTGGGGCTTTATTTACAAAGAGCAAAACAGGAGTTAGAATGGTATAAGTATAAAGAATGTAAACTTTGGAGTTACAACGACCTAGGTTCATGTCCTAGTTTCCCATTATTATCCGTATAGTTCAAACATTTTGTTGAAAAATATTCACTGAGTGCCTGCTTAAGTGATAGACTGTGCTAAATGGAGAGACTAACTAAAGAAGAGGATATGAACCGTGCCCATGAAAAACCTCATAGCTAAGGGGAAGATGATGTAATATAGTTTTAAATAGCATTACGCACAGGATGCTGTCAGGGCATAGAGAAAGGAAATTGTAGAAAGGGTTCGGGAGCACCTGAGTTGGGGAATGTAGATACCAACTTTCCAATTAAAGATAAATGCAGGCTGTGCTCAAGCAGAGGGAACTGGTAAATAAAGCACCAGTATGGTTTATTATTAGCTATTGGTATTTTTGTTTGAGTCTCTACTGTAAGCAGGATGAATAGGTAGCTCTTAAGCGCTTGGTTTGCTCTGCTAGAGAGATTAGACTTCATCTACTGGAGATCATTCAGAGGATTTTATGAAAAGGGTTGTCACTTCCCACGTACATTTTAGATAACTGATGGCAGTGTGGATTTGGGAATGAGGGATCAGGTGTATAAAGATTCTACTTAAGTTGTCCTTTCAGAGATTCTGAAGACCTGAACCAGATGATGTAGAGTAAGGGTTGGATTCAGGGAAATATGAAAGGGAAAATAGGCATATTTTGTTAGTGAATTGGCACAAAGAAAGGGGGATCAATTATAATGCCAGTTCTCTGGACAGATATTGGTGAATTAATTGAGATGAGGAACACACCAAAAAAACGATTGCAGAGGTATTTGAATTTGAAACTCAGGCAGAGTCAGAGCTGAAAATAGAGATTTGAGTCAGCACCTTAGATGTATTGTAATAAAAGCCTGTGATGCTAGATCTCACAATAATAAGAGTTAGGATGTGATTGGCAATTGGCTTCTGTCTGCTCTTAATCCTTTGTTCTTAAATGGGGAGCTAAAATGAGTGTCCATACCAGCAGGCTTGATTTAGTTCGAAACATAATGTTTCATTGTCAGTTTACTGTGCATTTAGTTTTGTACCCCATAAGTGTTATTATCTTTACTATTTGGGTGTGTAACAAAAGGACATCGACATGTATGCCTTGCAGGCTAACTGAAATCTGTTTCTCATTAATCTCTCACTTCATGCAGTTGAATTTTTTGGACCTTGTTATGTTTGCTTTATGTTAAAGTAAATACAAGAAAGTATATAGATGGGATTGCCCATGGGAGCATGTAATTCTGAATAAGTTATTTAATATTACCAAACCTCAAACTATAAAATGGTAATGGTGATACTCACATTACTGGGCTGTTCATTAGGATTAGCGTTAGCTATTTATAATAATTATCTATTATGTATATAATATTATGTAGTATATAGTATTGTATATATTATCACATGTATATGGGGTATGTACATAATGTTAAATCGTAGATAGTACGATGGAAGAAAAGGTCTTCTAGCTGTTGAAAAAAATACATTTTGCAAAAATATCTACAAAATGTTCAATAGCCTGTGAAATTTTTTTCATTCCATTTCTTGTGAATGTGTTATGTCGATATTAGAATAAAAAAAGTTAGAAGTTATATAAATATGTTTAATATACTTACTAAAGTTCTCATACCTTTTTATTAAAGTTCTTACATTGTCAAAAATTACCTGATTCATTTACTTATTCTTGGACACCAATTGTATATTTTAGTGGAGTAGGATAACTTGCATTTATTAGGAGCTTATCATAATTCCAGCCCGTCATTTCATTTGCTTCTTATAGCAAGCCTTATCATTCCCATTTTGCTAATGAGGAAACATATTCAAAGAGGTTAAGTAAATTTATTAAAATTAATGAACTAATAATTGGAAGAGCCAAGATTAGAAGCCTGATAATTTTCTAGTGTATTCTTCTTTTGCCTTTTAAAGTCTTTAACTGTTCGTTTTTCCAGCGTAGTTTCTCGGTTCAAATACCAACTGGTTTAAAGGAATTAGCACATTGATGATTTTTTTTTTTAAATCTTTAAGTGAAAAACTAGAGCATGGGATGTAGAATCTGGTTCTAATTTTAGTTCTAACATTAGCTTGCAGAGTATGATTTTTAAGAAGACAGAATCTTTATAAGGTTTTAGTTACAGTTACTCTCGTGGCAGGTCTCTTCTAGATCTGGGGGAAAAAATGGATATTGATGGAGAAGGGTGAATTTCACCCTGTTCATTTCAGTTTAATATTTAGAACTTACTCCATTTGTTACCAGTAAGTCGTGTGTGTTTGTTTTTAATGATGACACGCAGGAGTTAATTCAGCTAATGTTATTGTTTACAATGTGCCAGTTACTCTCTTAGGTGTAGAGGATTTACATGCGAAGTGCATAACTTACCCTTAAGGAATTTATGTCTTTGGTAGATTATGTGAATCTCTGTTGATATAATGACATAGAAGAAACTATTTTCCTTCCCTTTTTGAAGGGGAAATGGAAGAGAAGAGTGTAATCAATGATTAGACTTGAAAATAGTTTGTGCGGTATGTTTTCTGTAAAGCAGGCACATTGAGGCCACATAATGAAGTATGTGAATGAAGTATCAGAAGCATGTGCCGTTTGTTTACAAACCATACCAATTAAAAATGTGCATGCCCATACACAGATAATCATAAAAGCATAGGTTCTGCTCTTTGAAGCTTTTAATCTGAGGGCTAGATATTATTGACAAATGAAGTGCATAAATAAGCTAAATAAGACTAAAGGAAAGGTATTGAGACAGTTCAGTTAAAATGGAGATTTGGAAGGGATACATTAGTTTTTACATAATTTTTTGAGGCCCTACTGTACTTGGCATTGGGAGAACAATTACAAAGTAAACAGTATAGTCTCTGACTGTAAGGAAAACAATATTTTACTCATTTTTTAGAAGGCATTATATAACTCGTAGCATTCGTGGCACTAGTGGGAGTGCTTATGGATTTCAAGTTGGAAGAAATTAATGTGAGTTTGAGTGACTTGCAAATATTTCATGGAGAAGATGGAATTGATCCTCAATTTATAGCTATGTTTTAAATTGCTGGAGAAGGAAAAAAAAATAACTTGAAGAATACTTAGAAAAAATAACGTACATGGGAGAATCCAGAATAGCAAAGAGACCTCTGTGGGAAGATCAGAGATTTTGTGTTTAGAAGTTAGAGATGGTACTGTTGTAGAGATTGGTTGGGTCTAGATTTTAGATAATTTTGAAGTCAAGCTGAATTGGCAATGATGTATTATTGGAAGTTTGAGAAAGGAGGTAACAGTATGAAAACAATGATTTAATCTGCCAGAGATACGTAATAGTAGTGGCTGCAGTCACAAAAACTAGTTTAAAAATCACAGCAAAATACAGGAATGAGATAATGAGGACTAGACAGGTCCTAGGTAATACACATCTGATCTAGGTCATGGTAGTGGCAGTGGTGAAGAAGGAGAAGAATGAGTAAGAGCTGTAAAAAGGAAAAAAAAACCCAAAACTTTACAGATGCAGTGATTCATTCACTATACATTTATTGAGTGTTTACACTTTGTAAGCATCTATACAAGGTGCTCTGGGTGAATCAAAGGTAAATAAGGGCAATAAAGGTGTCAGAGATGAGTGGGGGATTTAAAACCAAAGTGACTTGGGAAATAATAGTGCTGACATATGACTAGATGGTAGAATAGAGTACTAGTTTTCAGTAGAGAGTAATTTTAACTTTAAAGTCATGGTTTTCAAAAAACATCATGGTATGAAAAGTGAAAGATTTTGGTAGGACATCACAAATATGGAACTGAGGTCAATATTAGGGGATAGGAATGATGGATCTAACTGTGAGGGTTGTTATTGCAAAGGAGATAGTTGAAGGAAATAGTTCAAGCAATCGACACAGTAGTTGAAGCAATTGGTATAATCTTTAAGGAAGAATGTCTTTAAGGAGAAACAGGGTCAAGAACTGTGCTTTGGGGAATAGTCTTAAGTGGGTGCTTAAAGTGCAGAATAAGAAAGGGAACATTAAGAAAAACAAGCAAATTGTGCATAATGGACATCATGTTAGGGATCTGTTCGCAATGGATAATTAATTATCTAGCAGTGTCAATTTCAGCAGGAAGCACCTAGAGAATGAGAATAGAATAAAGATAGATTTAACTGTGAGAACACATTTGGTAATCTTTGAGAATGAAATTTAGTAGAATAATGGGAAAGAAAATAGACTGCAGAAGAGCGTGAATTTCGAGACAACTTTTTGGCATATCAGTGATAGGAAGTTGGTAGATGGCCTTAATTGTGGTTCATTAACATCATCTACCAACTTCCTGTAATCAAATTTGGCACATAGATCACAATCATCTTTTTTTTTTTTTTAACATTTATTTATTTTTGAGACAGCATGAACAGGGGAGGGTCAGAGAAAGAGGGAGACACAGAATATGAAACAGGCTCCAGGCTCTGAGCTGTCAGCACAGAGCCCGACGCGGGGCTTGAACCCACGAACTGTGAGATCATGACCTGAGCCGAAGTTGGACGCTTAACTGACTGATCCACCCAGGCGCCCCTATCATCTTTTTAATCTTACATGACTTTAACATTTATATGGATAATCTCTTTGTCATCTGGTCTTTCAGTACAAAGTTCTTTTTTTTCCCATTGATCTTATTCTGCATTCTGCTGCCATCCATCCACTTCTGTAGTTCTTGTCGTCAGATAAAATTGTTGCATCTATGAAATTCTTGATTCAGGCATCCTCTTTTTTAACACCAGTTGCTATATTTCTAGCTTACTTATTTAAATACTCCCATTCTGATCATTTTTTAACTTTATCTGGCCCTCCAGTCCAACAATCCCTTTATTTTCTCCTTATACTTTCACCTTTGTCTTAATATTTTTTTATCCTGTCTAGATTCTATATTCCATCATTTTAATAAATTTTTACCAATATCCTAAACTCTTTTGTTCCTCTTTGATTTTTTTTTTTTTCCCATTCTTCTGAAACCACCCCAGCCCTGGATTTGCTTTCTCTTTGCGTATACCCAGTGGAACAAGAAAATCTCACAAGAGCACAGATTGGTCTCACTATAAATTCATAATCACTACCTATAGCCTTGGGCCATCAGCACTACCTGATGACTGATATTGCCTGAGGTCATCTTGTTCTCTCTCAAAGACTGTTTCAAATCTTTGATTTGCCTCAAATTTCTATTTTTGCTCCTATACTTAACATATGATGTCATGTCCTTTTCACAGAAAAATAAAAGCCATTATATCAGAATTACTTCAGCCTCTTGACACCAAAGCTTTATAAGCCTAACTGCAGTTGTGCCTAACCTCTCTTTCAGTGCCAATGGAAGAAGGTATTTCTTCACCCCTCATTAAAGTTCAATTCCTCTACCTGACTGCTGGTTCCCATTTCCTATCTCCTAATCAAACCTTACATTCATTTAGCCCTTTTTATCCTCTTCCTCTTGGTAAATCATATGAGCATTAATATATGCTCTGGTTCATCTAACCTTAAAAAGAGAAAAAAAGATCTCTTATTTGACTCCATTTAGCCTCCATCTACTTGCCAGTCTTTATCTTCCCTTTTGCAGTCAAAGTTCATAAGAGCTGTCTGTATTTTCTATCTTAATATCCTCTGCAACTTCCCCCCCCACAAAACTACTCTTTTAAAGCCCTCAGTGACCCTCATACCACTCATGCAAGTAGATTTTTAATTTACATCCTATTTGACTTCTCAGAAACTTTTAAATAGAATTTCTCAGGGGCGACTGGGTAGCTGTTGGTTAAGCATCCAACTCTTGATTTTAGCTCAGGTTATGGTCTTGCGGTCATAAGATTGAGCCTGGCATCAGGCTTCATGCTGAGTGTGGAACCTGCTTACGATTCTCTATCTCTGCCCTTATCCTGCTCATGCGCGCACACGCGTGCTCTCTCTCTGAAAAAATAAATAAATGAACTTAAAATAAATAGGGGCACCTGGGTGGCTCAGTCGGTTGAGCTTCTGCCTTCGGCTCAGGTCATGATCTCACATTTGTGGTTCGAGTCCTGCATTGGGCTCTGTGCTGATAGTTCAGAGCCTGGAGTCTGCTTTGGATTCTGTGTCTTCCTCTCTCTTTGCCCCTCCCCTGCTCACTCTCTGTTTCTTTCTGTTTCTCAAAAAATAAAATGTTAAAAAAATTTTTTTAAGTAAATAGAATTGCCCAAGTTTTGTGAAACTCTCTTCTTTGGCTTCCATTGCATCAGAATCTCTTGGTTTTCTTTCTACTGCTCAAAGAAAATGGGAAACTGCTGAAATATTTTAAGCAGGGAAGAGCCAGCTTTAGTATGCTGAAAGCTTTCAAAGGGAGAGGATGTGGCTGAAATAAAGGAAGACCAGTTATGGGGTGCCTGGGTAGCTCAGGCAGTTAAGCTTCCGACTTCAGCCTAGGTCATGATCTCACAGTTCATGTCTCTGCTGTCAGCACAGAGCCTGCTTCTGATCCTCCTGTCCCCCTTCCTCTGCCCCTCTCTAGTGTGTGCTCCTCCTCCCCCAATAAACATTAAAAAAAAAAAAAAAAGACCAGTTATGAAGCTACTATAATAGTCTAAGCTAGAGATGATGTTTACTTGAATTAGAATGGAGACAGATGATTTGGAAAGAATTGAAAAGATCAAGGGAAATTTAGGAGATAACATCAGTAAGATTTTGTGATAGATGGAATATAGATGGTTAGAAAACAGGAAATTGCTTTTTCTGATTTAGGCATCTAAAATAGATGGTATGCCGTTTATCATAGAAAAAAACTGGACAAAACCATGTTGAGCTTTAGGTGTATTTGAGATTCTGAATGGAAATGTCATGAGGGAAGTTGAATATATAAGCCTGAGTCTCAAAAAGAGCTAAGATAGAAATATTTTAATTGTTACTGTATAAATGGTAATATAATTGAAGTCATGCACATAAAAGAAATAATTGGGAAAAGCCTACAGAGTAGGGAGAGAATTCAGTCTCAGCTTTGGTGCGTTCTAGTATTTGAAGGTTGATTCAAGTAGTATGTATGAGTTGCCAAAGAAGACTGAGGAATCATTACAGCAGTAAGAGAATTTCATATCTAGGAAACCTTGGGAAGAGAGTGTTTTAAGAAAAGGAGGAAGCATTTTTGTTCTCATTCAAATGTAATGTATCACTTATTCTACTTAATGATAACTGCCTGTTTACATGCACATACAACCAGCAGTTTAAGTTCTTTTCGGGACTGTGGGTTGAACTAGCTTGGCAAGCAAACATTTTCTGTAAAGTTCCAAATAGTAAATATTTCAGATTTTGTGTGCCATGTGATCATCTCTGGTGTAACTACTCAACTCAGCTATTGTAGCATGAGAACAGCCATTTACAGTACAATAAAGATGAGTGTGACTGTGTACCAATAAAACTATGTATGGATACTGATATTTGAATCTTGTAGTTTTCACATACCACGAAATACTGTTCTTGTGACTTCTAAAAATCATTTAAAATAGAAAAAATGTTCTTAGCCTGTGGGCTACACAAAAACAGGGAGGAGACAGATTTGGCCCAGGGCTGTAGTTTACTCACCCTTTTCCCATAACTGAACCTGTGGCCTGTACCATAACATACCCTCAAGTTAATTTTTGTTGAATAAATTAAAGTTGAATAAATTCTAGTCTCGTTTATATGTCTCTGGGGGGTGGGGAGTTGATGAAGGTAGGCTTTCCTCTTTAAGTCCTGAAAGCAAGAATTCATACTTTATGTTCATGCTTCTCTTTCGAGATTAAGTTTTAATTTGCTAAAAGTAAATTTAACATTTTGAAGCACTATCAAGTGGCTAGAAAACAGTTTTAAATGTTTAAAAAGATATAATTATATTATTTTGGGTTATGGAAAGGTAAAATCATTGTTCCAGGGCTTCCTAGAATACACATAGTTTTTGGGTTTGATTTTTATTAATACCTAAGGTTTTAAAAATGCCTACAGTTAGTAAAACACACCTTTATATCATTGAGAATTCTAATTTTATTATTATTTGTCTTAAGTTTTTGTTTTCATTTGATCTCTGTCATATAAGGCCACACTGTCAGTAGGACATGAACCCTGCATTTATATTGCTAGAATTTAGCATGAGAGACAGTCTATAGGCAAATGAACAAATAGATTAATATATATTTACCAATTGTGATATACCATGAAGGAAATTAACAGGTGTAATATTATAAACTAATAATGAAAGAAGAGCAAAAATAGTTAAGGTGGTCAGAGAATATCTCTCTTGAGAAGTATTATTTATGCTGAGACTTGAGTTATATGGGTGGGAGAAGAGTACCTAGGTAGAGAGAGAGCATGTGTGATGACTCTGGGTCCCATGAGAGCTTACTGTTTTCCAGGAACTGAAAGGTGGTTTTCGGCATAAATAACTTGGGATCTCTGCATTTAAGAAATCTACAAATTAATTATACAACAGATATTGATATATTTTGGATTTTTAAAAAATCAGACAGTCTGTACTAAGTTATGGCTCATAAGTATCAGGATCAAAATTGGCTAGGTTAAAAAAAAAAAAACCCAGTGTGTTCCACAATCACTGAAAATTATTTAGCTGAAATGGTGTTGCTATTATGTATATGGATTGACAGATAGTTGGAACAAATGTGAGTGATTCCCATACCAAGGGCTATTTAGCACCAAACTTCAAATGTGCTAAGTCAAAGAAGAAAATGGTTCCTACATGAGTAACTCCATTTAGTCTTCAAAAATGTGGCACACGAAGGTATCACCACAAGAAACGACTTTAAGCAAAAGAAGAGTGGCTGACCGTATGACTTGTGAGTCACTGTCAGTAGGAAGAGGACAGAACAGGTTGAATAGAGGGTAGAAAAGAGTGAGGGAAATAGAATGTACATAAATGGAGGTGAAATGAGAATCCTGGTCACTCAGAGTAGAGGAGGAGGACAAGAGGGAAGAATTCAAGTAAAAAGAGAAGGGAGGATGCTCATAGTTTAAGAGGAACATATTCTAGTAAGCATAATTTTATATGGGGTAAAACCTTAGAAAAGTTTAATCTACCCATTGCTTAATCATATGAGAAACTCTAAATCAAAGCTGATCATTATCTTTGATTATCACTTCTATTTAACATCTTTGTTTTGCAATAGTTCACTTTGAAAACTCAAAGTGACAAATGATATACTTCTATCATATTTTATAAATTTTTATCTTTTTAAAATAATATTTGCAAATATTTGTTTTTAAATAAAATGTATATACCGTCTAGTATGTTGTATTTATTTACTCAATGTTCTTTTAAGTGTTTCAGGCTGCATGTACCAAGTAGTTCAGACGATTGGCTCGGATGGAAAAAATCTTCTGCAATTACTTCCAATTCCTAATTCTTCTGGAAATCTTATACCGCTAGTTCAATCTTCAGTCATGTCTGATGCTTTGAAAGGGAATACAGGAAGCCCAGTTCAAGTTACTTTTCAGACTCAGATTTCCAGCTCTTCCACAAGTGCATCAGTTCAATTGCCCATTTTTCAGCCAGCCAGTTCTTCAAACTATTTTCTTACAAGAACAGTAGATACAGCAGAAAAAGTTAGAGTTACTTCTGTGGGAACTGAAAATTTTACCTCATCAGTTTCTAAAGTTCAGAGTCATGGTGTGAAAATTGATGGACTCACCATGCAAACATTTGCTGTTTCTCCCTCCTCAACACAAAACGATTCACCTTATATTTTAGTAAATACTCAGAGTCTTCCAATGACTGTGAAGTCTCCAGTTTTGCCTTCTGGGCATCATTTACAGATTCCAGCCCATGCTGAAGTGAAATCTGTACCAGCGTCTTCATTGCCTCCTTCAGTTCAGCAAAAGATACTTGCAACTGCAACCACAAGTACCTCAGGAACAGTTGAGGCCTCCCAAATACCAACCGTTATTTACGTATCTCCTGTAAACACAGTGAAAAATGTAGTTACCAAGAACTTTCAAAACATTTATCCAAAACCTGTTACAGAAATAGCAAAGCCAGTGATACTAAATACCACACAAATGCCAGTGAATGTTGCTAAAGAGACACAATTAAAAGGTGGTCAGCATTCTCAAGCTGCTCCTGTGAAATGGATTTTTCAAGAAAATCTACAGCCTTGCAGTCCATCTCTTGTTCCTGTTAAGTCTTCAAATAATGTGGCTTCCAAGATTTTAAAAACTTTTGTAGATAGGAAAAGTTTGGGAGATAATACTATAAATATGCCAGCATTGAGCACTGTCAGTCCTAGTGGGACACAGTCCAAAAGTATGCCTATTAAAGATAATGCTTTGGTTATGTTTAATGGGAAAGTCTATCTATTGGCTAAAAAGGGGACAGATGTTTTGCCATCACAAATTGACCAACAGAATTCTGTTTCTCCTGATATTCCACCAAGAAAAGATACATCACAGATAGTGAGTTCAAGCCCAGTCACAGAAATATCCAGAGAGGTTGTAAATATTGTTTTGGCTAAAAGTAAATCTTACCAGATGGAAACAAAATCACTTTCAAATACTCAGCCTGCTTCCATGATCAATCTAAGGGCAGAGAAGAATAAAAAAGTGGAGAAACCATCTCTTTCTACCCCAAACCCACATAATATGAATCAACCCATTAACTACTTAAAACAGAGTAAGATTTTATTCACAAAGCCAGACTTTCCAGATGGATTTAGTACAGTACAGAATGCCCCCAGAAAAGGAAATATCATCCAGAGCATAGAGAAAATAAGTTCCTCTGTTGATGCAACAACTATCACTTCACAACAGTGTGTTTTCAGAGACCAAGAACCAAAGGTAATTTTCCCATGTCAGGGTGTTCTTTTTCTCTATCTATATAGAAAATTTTTCTTTCTTAATTCTCAAAGTTAGTTACCTATGATACCTCTTCCCCCCCCCTTCTCCCATCCTCCACTCCATCACACACATACCATACACACATGTATGCTTAATTAAGTCAGAGCTTTCATCTGAAGGCAATGTTTGAGGAGGATAATTGAGAGAGTGCAAACAGTATCTCTCTCTTAATTCATTTGGCATGCCAAAGCTTTAAAACAAAATCAAACAAACAAAAAACTCACAGAGCAAGAAGGTTTATTGGTGAAAGATAATGTGAATTGAAAACTTGGTAAATTCTGTGTCCATGCATGTATTTATTAGATTACTGTTAGTATATGAAAAGATCAATATTACACATATAGGAGAGCTGGGTTTTTTGTTTGTTTATTTTGTGATGGTAGGGAAATATCTGGCAGTTTTTTTAGGTAGATGGTAGAAGGGGTAGGATGGTGCTAATCAGTACCTTTCAGTCATTTGTGGAAATAGGATTTATCAACATCTTTGATTTTGTTTTGTTTTGTTTTAAGTAGACGAGTTTCCTTTTTTTTTTAAGCCCTTCTTTCTGACTCTTTAATTATTCAACATATCCACATAGTTACCTTTCTGTTCTGCTTAAGATGTGTGTGTCTGTGCTCACTAAATATTTATGCCCACTCTTTCCTTACCTAGAGGCCTTAATAATGTCAGTGTTTCTCCCCTTCCAGAGATATAAGGAGGTAAATTCTGAAGGAGTTTAAGATTGATTGAAGGCATAAGACTTTTCCAGAAGACTACAACTTCCAACTAAAGTTATATAGATCATTTTTTGACTTGTCATTAGTCTGTATTATTTCATCTGTTAACCTTTCTAGTGCAAGAAAGCAAAGTAAATGAGAAATTGTGGAGGAACAGTTTAAGTTTGTACCCAGTTAAATTCATTTTTTTGAGTGTGGGTGGTAAGGCAAGGGTAATGCAAATCAACCATTTAGGACTTTAGAGCATGATGGTTTTTGTTTTGTTTTTTTTAAGTAAGATGAGATGATCACTTAGTTGCCAGTCTGATGAAATAGCTTAAGTAATTGGCAGTATTGTTTGTGTGTTTTTGTTTTCTTAATTGCAGATCCAGAATGAGATGGCATCAACATTAGAAAAAGTTCCTCAAGAGAGGAATGACAAGAACCATTCCCAAGGAGGAAGCAATAAGGTATCACATCTGAAGAATGATGCTGAATTTAAAAAGATATTTGGTCTCACTAAAGATTTGAGAGTGTGCCTTACTCGGATTCCTGATCACTTGGGCTCTGGAGAAGGTTTTGATTCCTTCAGCCGCTTGGTGAAGACCAATACTTATAAAGAGACGGAGTTTATAGAGAAGGAGGAAAAGAAAAGACAGGTAATATATTTTGTGTCCTTTGTAGTTACTACAAACGTTCACGAGTGTGTTTTCTTGATTTTTTTAGTCTTGTGCATTAATATGAATGGTAGTTTTCAGATTTGCGTGTGTATATATTATACACATTTGGTGTTAAAGAGAACCAAATACACAAAGGTAAAAATGTATCCCCAGTGAATAGAAGACATTTTAAGTGTTTTTATTCACCTGTTTATTTTTTTTCATTAAAAAACTATAAGAAAATGGCCATAACTTTTTAAACTAGCTATCCTACGTTGAAGACCCTATTTAAAATAAATAATCCAAATGTAGGGAAAATACAAGCATGCAGATGGTCGTTGCAGTATTACCCTTAATACAGACATTTTAAGAAATCTACTTGGTCAATGATGAAAAAAAATCCCTATGACTTTGCCTATTTTACTTAGAAATATATCATTATTACACTGTGTAATATTCTGAGCTTTAGATCAGAGACTGCTCAACCTTTCCCAATGAAAAGCTTCCACATATGTGCCTACTGTGCACAAGGAAACAAAATTAAGTCAATTCTGCTTCTCAGATTCTTTATAAATGGCTGTTGTATTTTGGCGATAGATCAATATATCTAATAGTTAAGCAGGAAAATGTGAATTAAGCAGTTTATTCTCAGTGAATATCATTAGGACATTGCTATTCATTTTGGTACTGTACAAAATAAACAATTTTTGCTAGAGTTCTCAGTATATTTTGTTGAGTTGAATTTAATTGATAAATATTTGTCACCTGCAGACTGTTAAATTTGACAGCATACTGTCTATGTGGCAATAATTGTTTTTCTTTTGAAATCTTACTCAACATGACAACAGGGTTTTGATAAGAAAAGAAAAGCAAAAACCGTTAAAAAGATGGATCACACAAAGAAGAGAAAAACCGAGAGTACTTATAACACAGCTCTAAATGGTGGAACTAATGTCACCAATTCCCAACTTGTCAGCAGTATTTTACCAACTTCAGATGTATCACACCATAACATTCTTACAAGCCGCAACAAAACCAGAGAAGAAAAGAAAACTGAGGTTGAACACTGTACCCCTGAGAACCAGGAAAAAGGCACATTGAGTTTGAATGTAGCTTTTGAGCAAAGTCATTCCTTTAATAAAAGTTATACTGAAGACATTTTCCCCATGACACCACCAGAGTTAGAGGAAACCATTCGAGATGAAAAAATAAGAAGACTTAAGCAAGTGCTGAGAGAGAAAGAAGCAGCTCTTGAAGAAATGCGTAAGAAGATGAACCAGAAATAATGAAATGTTGCTCTTCTTAAAGACTGCAGTGAAATAGCTGTGTTTTTTTCATATACTTTTGCATTAAGTTAATTATAGATGCATTAAGGTGTTCTTTGCATATGAAACTTGTTTTTTCATCAGTTGATTGTTAAATTTTATTTAAGGACTACAAAAAAGGTTGATTCACATATGATTCTTGTGAATAATCTACATGGGGTATCTGAGTCTTTGTCTAGATACCTTTTTTTGGAAGGAAAAATTTTCTATTTTTCTATTATTTTAATTAGAAATCCCCGAGTTTGAATATTTGTGCAGAGTTTTTGTTATTGTATGTTTGCATCTTTAGTTGAACCACTCAGGTGTTTTTCCAACAGCAGACAATTATTATATACTATTGAAATTATATAATCCAGGAGAGGAAATTGGCTCTAAATTTAGCTTTGCCAATGGGCTTATGTATGTACTCAGTCTCTATCCATAAAATGATGTAATTGTTGTAATTTTTTTTTTCTATTTCATGGAAGAAAATGTATAATAGCAGTATTATTTAAATATCCAAACATTTCTCAAGAGTTGAGGGATACTTGTTTTGTGGCTTTTACAAAGTAGTTTTATATAAACCAAAATGGGTTTTAGAATTCAGGCTATATAATGTTTGCTTAAAGTGATGCATTATTATTCCTAGGCAAATGCTTTTTCTTCCTTTTTTTGTTTCTTTTTTTTTTTTAATATGTACATATTGAGAAGTAAATCTGAACAATGGCCACATATAATACTTTTTAAAATTGTAAAATGTAGTTATTCTTAATGGAGGCAAACATTTTTCCGTCTGGTTATGTTTGATTCGGAGAGGTTGGGATTTGTGTTGTGGATAGGGATTAATGGGAAGGAGGAAAAGTTTACCAAAAAAAGATGAATAAATCCCTGGAAGTAACGTCGCATACAACCTATATGTACTGAAGGGAGTAGAACAAGTGCCCACTGATCAACTAAATTCTGCCTTTTAGATTTTTTGTAACAGTTTTATTGAGATAATTCATTTACCATAGATTCACCTTTTAAAAGTGTACCGTTCGGTGGTTTTTATTGTTTTCACAGAATTGTGCAACCATCAACATGACCTAATTTTAGGACATTTTCATCACTCCCTCCAAAAAACCTCATACCTAATAGTGGTTACCCCCCAAATCCTCCTACCTCCAATCCTAGACAACCACTAACACACTTTATGGATTTGCGTATTGTGGAAAGTCATAAGCATAGTATGAGTCATTCAATATGTTTTCTTATGGGATTGGTTTCTTTCACTTAAAGTTTTCAAGGTTCATCTGTGCTGTAGCATGTATTAGTATTTAATTCTTGTTTAAATTGCTGAATAATAATCTATTATATGAATATACCACACTTTGTTTTCCATTCATCTGTTTCTGGACATTTGGGTTGGTTACACTTTTGGCTACTAAGATGTTATGTTGCTATGAATGTTAGGGTGTAAGTTTTTATGTGAATGTATATTTCCAGTTCTCTTGATTGCATACTTAGGAGTGTAATTGCTGGGTCATATCCTAACTCTGTTTAACATTTTTGGGAACTGCCAAACCATATCAGTCGGGTTTTTCTTACCCTCCTCAACCAAAGTGGATTCTTCAAGGACACCAGTGACTTCTATGTTGCAAGATCTAGTGGTCAGTCAGCAGTTGTCTTAATTTATCTATCATGGGAATATAATTTCATGAATCATTACCTACTTTGAAAATTCTTAAACCATTTTATTAAAGAAGCAGTACATGTGCATTGTAGACAATTTAAAAATACAGCAAGCTAAAATATTAAAAGTTGAAATTTCATGTTCTCCTCATGCTAAAATTTTAATGTTGGGGCTTGGAGATAATGTGATGGCCTCGTTGTTAAGTTTATTCCTAGGTATCTTATTTGTAAATGGGATTGATTCCTTAATTCCTCTTCCTGTTGCTTCATTATTAGCACATAGAAATGCATATTTCTGTACATTAATTTTGTATCCTGTGACTTTACTGAATTCATGTATCAGCTCTAGCAGTTTTTTGGTGGACTCTTTGGCTTTTCTATATAGAGTATCTTGACATCTACAAATAGTGAAAATTTTACTTCTTCCTTGCCAATTTGGATTCCTTTTATTTTTTTGTTGTCTGGTTGTTATGGCTAGGACATCCAGTACTATGTTAAATAAGTGGTGAGAGAGGACATCCCTGTCTTGTGCCTGACCATAGAGGAAAAAGCTCTCGGTTGTTCCCATTGAGGATGGTATTAGCTGTGGGTTATTCATATATGACCTTACTATGTTCCTTCAAAACCCAATTTGTTGAGGCTTTTATTGTGAATGGACATTGTACTTTTTGTGAAATGCTTTTTCTACATCTATTAAAAAGATCATATGGTTCTTATCCTTTCTTTTATTAAAGTGGTATATCATGATTGATTTACAAATATTGAACCACCCTTGCAAACTAGGAATAAATCCCAATTGATGGATTTTTTTAATGTACCGTTAGATTTGGTTTGCTAGTGTTTTATTGAGAATTTTTGTATCCATGTTCATTGGGGGTATTGGCCTGTACTTCTTTTATTTAGTGGAGTCTTTCTCTGGTCTTGGTTTCAGGGTAATGGCTCATAGAATAAATTTAGAAGTTTTCCTTTTCTATTTTTTGGAATAGTTTGAAAAGAATAGGTATTATTAGCTCTTCTTTAGATGTTTGGTAGAATTTACCTTTGAAGCCATCTTGCCCTGGACATTTGTTGTGAGATTTTTTATTACTGATTCAATTTCTTTTCTGGTTATCCGTCTATTCAAGTTTTCAATTTCTTCCTGTTTCAGTTTTGGTAGTTTATGTTTCTAGGGATTTATCCATTTCTTCCAGGTTGTCCAGTTTGTTGGCATATAGTTTATCATGATATTCTCTTATAATTGTTTATATTTCTGTGCTGTTGGTTGCTATTTCTCATCTGTCTTTTGTGATTTCATTTATTTGGGTCCTTTCTCTTTTTGATAAGTTTGGCTAGAGGTTTGTCAATTTTATTATTTTTTTCAAAGAACCAGCTCCTGGGTTCATTGATCTGTTTCTATATCATTTATTTTTGCTCCCATTTTTATTGTTTCCTTCTCTCTGCTGGCTTTAGGCTTTGTTTGTTGTTCTTTTTCTAACTTCTTAACATTGGAGATCCATAACTAAAGGCTATTAGTAAATAGATATTTGAAGTCATAGGTCTGAACAACATCACTTAGGGAGATGCTATAAACGGTAAAATGGTAGGCTCATATCTGAGTAAATTTAAAGGTTGGAAAAAGGATGATCAAATTTTGAGGATTGGAAGAGGTGAATATTAAATGAATTGTATTTATAAGTCCTTGAAGTGTCCTGACACATAGTAAACAGTGTTTGTTAAATAAAATAAATTCAACTACAATCACCCTGACATATTGCATTCATCTTCCATTTCATTTCATTTTCTTATCTGTTTGTTTTAGCCTACCTTCTCCTTTTGATTTTTCTACTTATTTATATTAAGGCTCTGCTGATCATGCAATCGTCAAGCACCCACACTTCTTCTGCTATTATATACCATCATGCTGAAATGTGACTTGTATCCTTTACAGCAAAATCCCGTTTGTCAATATTGATAGTCTCAAACTCTTGCTCTCTCGTTCTGAAATTCACTCAGATTAGGGTTTTGTCTTTACCACTCCTCTAAAACCTTTTTAAGTTCTCCAACAAACATCATATTTGCTAAATCTAATGTCAATTCTTAGTCTCTATCTTACTTGGCCTGTCAGCATTTGATGGTTTTCATCAGTCTGTCATTGAAATGTATTTTTTATTCAGCTTCCATCTCTTGTTTTCCTACTGTCTTATTGACTGATTCCTCACCTTCTCCATGATTTCTTATTGTTGATTCTTATTGGAGTTACTTATACAGCTCAGCGCTTGTAGGTCTTTTATTTTTACATCTATACTCATGTTGACCTTGTCTAGTTCTTTTTTTTCTTGATCTCTCTTTATTTTTAATGTTTATTTATTTTTGAGTGAGAGGCAGAGGGGCAGAGAGAGGAGTCACAGAATCCGAAGTAGGCTCCAGGCTCTGAGCTGTCAGCACAGAGCCCAACATAGGGCTCGAACTCACAGACTGAGAGATCATGACCTGAGCCGAAGTCCAACACTTAACTGACTGAGCCACCCGCGTGCCCCTGACCTTGTCTAGTTCTTATGCATCAGTGTTTATGCATACTATATTCAGGAACTCTTCTTTGACTGTCAGCACTATATATCCATTTGCCTTCTTGACATTGCCACTTATAAGTTTGATTGGCATCTCAAAGTTAATACAGACCAAACCCAGCCTCTGATTATCATCCACACACAAATTTTGCCTCAACCAAGATCTTCTCTAAGTTCATGACAAATCTAGGTTTCCACTTGTTCAAGTGACAACATTTGGGAGTCCACTTTGACCTCTTTTGGTCATACCTTACAATGTGTCTGTTAGGAAAATTTTCTGGTTTACATTCACATGATACCTGCAGTCTGACCATTGCTTGTCACCACTATTATGACTACCTTGCTTTATTTCATCTGGATTATTGAAATAACCAACTTTCTCCCTGTTTCCATCATTATCCTCCTATAACCTGTACTTAGCACAATAGCTGAGTGATGTTGCTAAAAGTATAAGGAGGGTAAGGGACCAAAACCCCAGTAGAAATAACCTCAAATATATAAATGATGTTCATATTCACTCAGAATTGGACAAATGCAAATTAAGACTACTCAATTTCTCATTGGTGAGACTGGAGAAAAGATTTAAGAATATGGCAACTCATGTTGGCATGCTGTGAGGAAATAGGCATGTTCGTACATTGCTGATAGACATGTTTATACATTACTGATGGGAATACAAGTTGCTACAATTCTAGAGAGAAATTTGGCAATGTCTAGTGAAATCTCGTATAAATCTTTCAACCAATGCAGCCAACAATTTTAAGAATCTACCCAAAAGATATGCCTCCAACAATATGAAAACATAGGCAAAAATTTATTAATTATAGCATTTTTAAATTGCAAAGTATAAGAAAATCCAAATGCCCATTCATAGGAGAGTGGTTGAAAAATATATGATACAAGCACACAGTGGAATACTAAGTAGCTGTAAGAAAAGAAGAACTGAACTGATAAGGAGTGATTTCCAAGACATACTATAAAATGAAAAAAGCAAAGTTCAAAACAATATGTATAGCCTGCTACCCCTCATATAAGAAAAAAAATGCAAGGAAATATATAGGCATCCACTCATTTATACCAAAGAAATTAGGAAGGATAAACCAAAAACTATTAAGATTGAGTCTAAGGGAAAGAGAAGAAGACAATGGGAATGGGTTAGCAGGGATGAAGTACAATAACATTTCTCTGATTGTATCTTTTGGTATAGCTCTGATTCTTGGAATCGTAGTAATGTTTTGCATACCATTTACATGCCCCCAGATAAACGATTAAAACCAACCAGGAAATAGGGGATCCCCAAATGGAATGCAAATACTAACTAATGAAAGCATATATTACAAAAGAATAACATGAGCACACTTAAAGGGACAGGAAAGAAAGCTAATCTAAGTGACTTAGAAAGCAGTATATTCACTAGACACTGAAAAGCCAAAGGTCTAAGTGTTGTAATCTACTTGGTAAAAATGTTTCCCATAAGGGCATGAGTTAGCATACATACCACTTTCATTTGCATACCAGAATTGAACGAAAAAGTACATATAGTTAATGAGAGACACATTTCTTATTGTTGGAGGAAGACCTAAGGAGGAAGGCTAAGATAAACCCTGTAGTATTAGATTAGAATAAGAGGCATTAGTTTAAACTCAGGTTTTTAAATATGCTTTCAGACAGATTAATATACATGTGGGTATATGTGTAGGTTATGCATATATCTATACATTCACATATTTCCTAGCTTTCATTGAGAGGGCCTAGAAGCAGTGACACTCCAGGACAATGAGCACACCTAGTACCAAATCTTGGTTTCTAAACACCATTCTTCAACAAAAGGAATCAAGCTCCTTGGAGAAGTGGATTCCAGGACAGGCAAGAAAAATACAAGGTGATCCTAGAACATCTTGTGATGTCAGAATGTAAGGAAATATTGCCCCCAAGATGGAGGTGTATGAAAAACAGGAGCCAATCTGAAGGAGCTCTTAATGGCCAAAACTGGAATAATTTCAATAATGAAAAATTATGGCATTTGATTTTAAACCCTAGACAAAATATACCCAGGGAGTCTAGACTGTATGTATAAAAGGCAAATACATAAATGAGGGAAAAGGAACAGCTCTTCCTTATGGCTGAATTCCATTACTAGTTGTAGACAGAAATGGGAAATACAGAATCATCATTGCAAATGCCCCAATAACTATTGCAAACAAGATTCACCAATGGATAATAAAATGAATGGACAAAAGTTTGAGAAGAAACAGGATTTGCAGTCTCAAAGTCTTCCCAAAGATATTAACTATAAATGTAGAGATAGTAACTTTTTAGTGGAAAAACCTACCAGATCAAGGTAAATATCACCAGTAATAATACATACCAATAATCACAAATCCATTATATGATGTATAGTCTTGTGTGTGTATGGTAGTCTCTCTAAAAATATAAAACCTTTTTGTTGGGGTGCCTGGGTGGCTCAGTTGGTTAAGGATCTGACTCTTGATTTCAGCTCAGGTCGTGATATGGTTGTGAGATTGAGCTCTGCCTTGGGCTCTGCACTGGGTGTGGGGGTCTGCTTAACATTATCCCTCTCCCTATGCCCTCTCCGCTTTCTCTCTCTCTTAAGAAACAAAAACAAAAATAAAACAAAAACCTTTCTGTTAACGTATGTTTGTTTCTCCCCTAGCATTCATACATTGAAGCCCTAACCCCCAGTGTGCCTATATTTGGAGAAGGGGGCTCTAAGGAGGTAATTAAGGTTAAATGAGAATAAGGATAGGGCCCAGATCCAATAGGATTACTGTCCTTATAAGATGAGACATCAAAGTGCACCCTGTCTCTCTCCACACCCCCACCCCAGCACAAAGGCACTAAGCCAGCATGCTCAAATTGAGGAAAGGATATGTGAGGACATAGCGGGAATGCTGCCTGCCATGTGCAAGCAGGCAGGAAGAAGGCTCTCATGAGAAACTGAATTGGCTGGAAACTTGATCTTGGACTTTTAGCCTCCAAAACTGTGAGAAAAGAGATTTTTGTTGCTTAAGCCACCTAGGCTGTGGTGTTTTGTTATGATAGCCTTAGCAGACTAATATACTTTCCAAGCATGAGAACATATCAGATAAAAGAAAAAAGAAAATATCAGGTAAACTCAATTTGTGGGGCATTCTATAAAATTACTGGTTAGTATTCTTCAAAAGTGTCAAGATCAAAAGACAAAGAAAAGACTGACAAACCGTTGCAGACTGGAGAGACTAAGGAGGGGAAAAAAACCCAAACAACTGCATGCAATATAGGACCTAGGGACCTGGAATAGGATTCTGGAACAGAAAGATGACATAGGTGGAAAAATATATATATAAAATTTGAATAAGGCCGGTAGTTTAGCTAATAATATTACACCAATGACAATTCCCTGTTCTTGTTATAAGGTGTTAAATTTAGAAGTGGGATAAATGACATAAAGGAATTTTTATACTATTTTTGCATTTTTTCTATAAGTCTAAAATTAAATCAAACCAAAAATTTTGAAAACAAACAAAATAAAATCTTTTAAAAATGCAAATCAGGGGGCAACCAGGTGGCTCAATCGGTTGAGTGCCCAACTCTTGATTTCAGCTCATGATCCCAGGGTCATGGGATCAAACCCCATGTCAGGCTTCATGCCCAGCATGGAGCCAGCTTAAGATTTTCTTTCTCTCTCTCTCTCTCCCTCTCTCTCTCTCTCTGCCCCTCTCCCTTGCTTGTGTGCACACTCTCCCTCTCTAAAAAACTGAAAAGAATAGTAATAATAATAAAAATGTAAATCAGAACATTTCCTCCCCTGTTCAAAATCCTCTGGTGGTGGGGTACCTGGATGGCTCAGTCAGTTAAATGATGGACTCTTGGTTTTGGCTCAGGTCATGATCTCATGGTTCATGAGATCAAGCCCCATGTTGAGCTGACAGCATAGATCCTGCTTGAGATTCTCTCTCCCCACTCCTTTTCTCTCTGCCTCTTCCCCACACACGTCCTCTCAAAATAAATAAACTTAAAAAAAAAAAAAAAAAAAAAACCTCTAGTGGCTTTCTATCTTACTCAAAGTAGATGCCAGATTCTACACGATGGCCTAATAACCCTACATTGGTTGTCTCCCTGTTTTCTCTTTAACCTCATCTCCTGCTAGTGCCTCTACCCCCACTAAACTTTAGCCAAACCAGCCTCTTGCTGTTCCTTAAATATAGCAGGCACATTCCTGGCTCAGGCGCTTGCATGGGTTTTTCTTGACTACCATTAGTTGTTCCTCCTATAGCTAACTACATGGCCTTCTCACTCACATGTTTTGTCTTTACTCAAACGTCACCTCATCAATTAAGCATTCCCTACCACCCTGTTTAATTTTTCACCCACCAGCCTCCTGCAATTCCATATTCCAATATTATTTTTTCCCATAACCATCATCATTATCAATATTCTGCATATTATACTTATTTAATTGTATTATTATATGTTGGTATACAAAAGAGTTTATTATGCATCTAAGTTTAAGTTAGGGAAGAGGCTTTGGCTGTTTTGTTCACTAATGTATTACCAGTAAGCATGAATGGAGAATGAATAGTTCTATGGAAGCTGCTTCACCTCCAATGAAGGAATGAATGAGAAATTTCAGTTTCAAGAGCAGGAAGAAAGAAGAAATAAAGAAGAGATGTATGAAGAAAACAAAACTTTCCTTCATGTGTTACTGGAGCACTGGCCAGATGGTTACATGGCCACCTCCAATTGCAATGAAACCTGGGAACATGACCGTTCAAACACAATTTACCTTCTGTTGGTAAAGGAGAGAGTGAATACTGGGTAGATTGCTGATAATGCCTGCCACCAGAACCAGATCTACCACATTTTTACAAAAAGTTTAGGTTATACGGACAACAAATACTATAAAGTATTCAGACAAAAAAATTATTGTTAACTAAAGTAGCCCAAACTTTCATAATTTCTACTTTTGTTTCAGAAATACTAAGAGAAAAAAACAACACAAAATTTACAGATTTCTGAGGATAAAAATCTAAATCAAGAACCTTCTATATGTATATTTTGAATGATATATGATACCAAGAAAAATATATTCTCAAATACTCTAGAGCCCAGAAAATACACTTTTCATCTCTTCCTCTTGAATAAAATTACTTAAACATGTACTGTTACAACTGCTCATTGTGTCTTCTTTAAGAAAAATATTCCTACTTTTGTTGACTTTGTACTATGTCAATTTGGCTAGGCTGGACTACGTTTCCCAGAATTCCCTTTGGTGTATATTTCCAGTTAGAGTCACAAAGAGATTCTTGTGGGAGAATTGGAGGGCAAAAGTGAAACAGTAGTCATCTTGTAGCTCCTACACATTCTCTCTGTTCCGCTGGCTCATCCTGGCATGAGGAAACAGCCAGGTCCAAAACTACTTTATCTTCCCCTGGATTTTTCTTCAACTTCTCTTACTCCCCAGCCAGGTGAGTGTGTTTAGTTCTGTGAAAATGAGCCCTGGCTTCTGGAGGACATGGGTACCATCAAGATCAAAGACAACAAGGACTGACACAGATTTCAGTTTGTTCTGGTGGCCTTCAGCTTGTGCCTGTGTGTTCTAATTTGTTCTTGCTCCTTCACACTACGTGCATCTTTCTTCCTTGCTTTCTTCACTGTGGCTTCAAGTTCCAGGATTAATGGGAAGACAATATCTCCTCACAAGGAGGCAAGAAGATCAGACTACTGGAACAAATATGTACACACACACACACACACACACACACACTACACATTCTAGTAGTTCTGAGATTTGACTGCACTCTGATACACTACTCTTGAATTTTTTTTACACTATTTTCGAATTTATAAAGAAATTCTTGGGGCACCTGGTGGCTCAGTTGGTTAAGTATCTGACTTTGGCTGAGGTCATGATCTCATGGTTCGTGGGTTCAAGCCCTGTGATGGTTCTCTGCTGATGGCTTAGAGCCTGGAGCCTGCTTTGGATTCTGTGCCTCCCTCTCACTCTGCCCCTCCCCAACTCACGCTCTGTCTCTCTCAGTCTCTCAAAAATAAATAAAAGTGTGTAAACAATTTTAAAAAAAGAAATTCTCCAATAATTTCTTCTATGAGTTTTAGAATTTTGCTTTCAAAGATTGTTCTTTACCTCATATTGATTTTTGTGTATAGTGTGAATAAGAAGCTCAATTTCATTTTTTTCCATATGTTTAACCAATTGTACCCCACATTCTTAATTAGAAAGTCCATCTTTTTTTTGAATGGCATGGAATAATAGCTTTATCGTATAACAAGTGTCCATATATGTGGAGGCTTATTTTCCTTATCTTTCTCTTAGGCTCCATTGGTATATCCATGTATCAGTAAATGCTTGTGTTTTGATTATAGTAGCTTTAATGTAAATCTTAGAAAGTACTCTTACTCCTCTTTATCAAAAGTAGTTTTGAATTCTTGATCTTTTAAATTTTATATACATTTTAGAATTATCTTGTTGCATCCCATAATGCAATATTTTGGGCAGGTATTGGGATTCAATAGAAAAATTTGAAGATAATTGACATGTTGATAGAATCTCTAAGCATGGTACATTTCTCTGTTTATTTAGGTCTGTAATCCCTTTCAATTGAGTTTTAAAATATTTTCTAAAGAGGTGTTGCACAACTTCTTGAAGGTTTATTTCTAAATAGCTGATATCTTCGATAAATGGTAATTAACAATATCTCTTAGTATGAAATATAGCACTCTAAAAGTGCTTAATGGAATCATACTGTATGTATTTATCGTGTGCTGTTTTTTCACTCAATATTATGTTTTAAAGATTCATCCACTAGTTCATTCATTTCTAGGGCCATGTGGTATTTCATTGTATATGTATATGTATATATATATATATATATATATATATATATATATATATATACACCACGACTTATCCATTCTATTGTTGATAGATATAGACCTTTTCCCAGTGTTTGACTGTTACAGACGATGCTTCTATAAAACAAATTTTGTATTTGTGCCCTTATGCATGTAAGTATGCATTTGGGGAGGGCTTATATAAGAGTGGAATTACATGAAGAAAATGTCACGCTGTTGGTAAAAGGATTGTATTATATACTCAAAAGTGGTTTATAAGAGTTCCCAACATTCCACATTCTGTGTAACACAAGAACTAGTCAGTTCCTTGTTTGTTTATCCAAAGTGATATGTCTATAGTGGTATCTTATTTCCTTGATTCCTAATGAGTTTGAATAATTTATCGTATGTTTACTGTTCATTTGAGTTTTTTTTTTTGTGAAGTGCTATGCCAAGTCTTTTGCCTATTTTCAATAGATATTTCTGTAAATTGTATATAAATTTCTATACATTGTGTATTTCTTATCTATTTATAGGAGTTCTTTATATATTTTGAATATGAGATTTTTGTTCATTATGTGTGATGCAAATATCTTTTCTTCCTTTGTGGTTTGTGTATTTAGTATTTGGGGACATTTTTTTGATTGGTAGAATGTATTCAAATTAATCAGTCTTTTCCTTTTGTGCTTATTGAGTCAAATTTGTTTTTTAAATTTTTTAACGTTTATTTATTTTTGAGACAGAGAGAGACAGAGCTTGAATGGGGAAGGGTCAGAGAGAGAGGGAAACATAGAATCTGAAACAGGCTCTGGGCTCCGAACTGTCAGCACAGAGCCTGACACGGGGCTCAAACCCAGACCGCGAGATCATGACCTGAGCCGAAGTCGGACACTTAACCAACTGAGCCACCCAGGCGCCCCTTGAATCACATTTTTGAAAAGTCCTATCTCCTCCAAGATCACGAAGAAAGTTTCCTACATTATCTTCTAAAATCTTTATAGTTTTTCTTTTCATAGTTAAGAATTTACTTTGCCTTATCATGAAGAGATCTTTGTGTGGGTATATTTACTTATTTTCATATTGATACTCAAATGTCATAGCACCATAGTAAGAAATCCATCCTTTCTCTAGTGTTCTCTAGTGCCACATCTGTTACATATCACATTTACGTACATGCATGAGTGTTTCTGTATTTCATCTTCTATTCCATTGGTCTATTTATCCCTAGGCCAGTATTGTGTTGCCTTCATTATCCTAACCTTATAATGTCTTTTTTAAAATTGTAGTATAATTGACACATAATGTTACAGTAGTTTCAGGTGTTCAATGTGGTGGTTGGACAAGTCTGTATGCTATGCTCACCACAAATATAGTTACCATCTGTCATCATATGATGCTTTTACAATGCCATTGACTATATTCCTTATGCTGTACCTTGTATCCTCATGACTTATTTATTCCATAACTGGAAGCCTGTACCGCCCACTTCCCTTCATCCATCTTGGCCAACCCCATCCCCCCAGCAACTACTAAGTTTTTTCTGTATTCATGTAACTGTTTCTGCTTTTTTGGTTTGTTTTGTTGTTTTTTAACATTACACATATAAGTGAAATCATATGGTATTTGTCTTTCTCTGACTTATTTCACTTAATGTAATACCCTCTAGGCCCACCCATGTTGTCACAAATGAGAAAATCTAATTCTTTTTTATGGCTGAGTGATATTTCATTATACATGTATGTGTGTGTATGCATATATTACAATTTCTTTGTTCATTCATCTATTTTTTTATGTTTTATTTAGACCCAGTTAGTTAACATAGTGCAATATTAGATTCAGGTGTACAATATAGTGATTTAACACTTTCATACTATACCTGGTGCTCATCACAAGTGTAGTCCTTGATCCCCATCACCCATTTACCCCATCCCCCCACTCACCGCCATTCTGATAACCACCAGTTTGTTCTCTATAGTTAAGAGTCTGTTTCTTGATTTGCCTCTCTCTCTCCATTTTCTCCCCTTTGCTCATTTGTTTTGTTTCTTAAATTCCATATAGAAGTGAAATCATGAGGTAATTGTCCTTCTTTGACTTATTTTGTTTAACGTAATACTCTCTAGCTCAATCCATGTCATTGCAAATGGCAAGACTTCATTCTTTTGTATGGCCGAGTAATATTCTATTGTGTATATATACCACATCTTCTTTATCCATTCATCTATTGATGGACACTTGAGTTGCTTCCATATCTTGGCTACTGTAAATAATGCTGTGATAAATATAGTGGTACATATATCTTTTCAAATTACTGTTTTTGTTTTCTTTGTATAAATATCTAGGTAATAAAATCATTGGATCATATGGTACTTCTATTTTTAATTTTTTGAGGACCTCCATACTGTTTTCTACAGTGGTTGCACCAACTTACATTCCACCAACAGTGCATGAGGGTTCCTTTTTCTCCACGTCCTTAACAACACTTGCTATTTCTTGTCTTTTTGATTCTAGCTATTCTGACAGGTATGAGGTGATCTCTCATTGTGGTTTTGATTTGTATTTCCCTGATGTTGAGTATGATGAGCATCTTTCTATTGGCCATCTGTATGTCTTCTTTGGAAAAATGACAAAGTAAAATTTGTGTTGTTTTTTCCCCTTAGTATTTCTGAAACAAAAGTAGAAATTATGAAAGTTTGGGCTACTTTGGGTAACAATAATTTTTTTTGTCTGAATAGTTTATAGTATTTATTTATTGTTCTTATAACCTAAACTTTTTGTGAAAATGTGGTAGATATGGTTCTGGTGGCAGGCATTATCAGCCATCTACCCAGTATTCACTCTCCTTTACCAACAGAAGGTAAATTGTGTTTGAACAGTCATGTTCCCAGGCTTCATTGCAATTAGAGGTGGCCATGTAACAGTTTGGCCAGTGCGCCAGTAACACAGGAAGAAAAGTTTTGTTTTCTTCGTATATCTCTTCTTTATTGCTTCTTTCTTCCTGCTCTTGAAACTGGAATTTCTCATTCATTCCTTCATTGGAGGTGAAGCAGCTTCCATAGAACTATTCATTCTCCATTCATGTTTACTGGTAATACATTAGTGAACAAAACAGCCAAAGCCTCTTCCCTAACCTAAACTTAGATGCATATTCTAGAGAAGAAGCCCTCTGTCAACAATAGACACATAACAAAAGCAAGAAGTAAATCTTCATTGTTTTCTTTTACCGCGTTACCTAGCTTATGCTGATAGATGATGCTCTTATTATCTGTTTAATGTCATTGTAGCATCTACAGTGATGTCCCCCTTTCAATTCCCTTTCTCCCTTCCACCCTCCCTTCCACCTCCCAGTCTTACCACCAGAGATTTGTCAATGTTATTATTCTTTTGAAAGAACAAACTTGGGACTTTGCTTGTGTTTGTTTTCTAATTTTTTAAAATTTATTCATTTCTGAGAGACAGAGTGTGTGTGAGGAAGAGGCAGAGAGAGAGGGAGACACAGAATCCAAAGCAGGCTCCAGGCTCTGAGCTGTCAGCATAGAGCTCAACATGGGGCTGGAACTCACAGACTGTGAGATCATGACCTGGCTGAAATCGGACCCTTAACCAACTGAGCCACCCAGGCAACCCTTGTTTCATAAGTTCTAACTTCTGATTTTTCAATTTTTTCCCTTCTGCTTTAAAAAATGTTTAGGTTTTTAATTTGCTATTCTTTTCCTAACTTTTTGAGATGTCAGCTCATTAATTTTCATCCTTGCTTTTTTTTTTAATGTTTATTTGTTTATTTATTTGTTTTTATTTCATTCTCTCTCTCTCTCTCTCTCTCTCTCTCTCTCTCCTATTTTTTAATTTAAATTCAAGTTAGTTAACATACAGTGTAGTCTTGTCTTTAGGAGTAAAACCCAGTGATTCATCTCTTGCCTATGACACCCACTATTCATCCCCAAAAGTTCCCTCTTAATGCCCATCACTCATTTAACCCATCCCCCCCACCCCTCCAGCAACCTTTAGTTTGTTCTCTATTTAAGAGTCTCTTATGGTTTGCCTCCCTGTCTGTGTCTTCTTTTTCCTTCACTTCTACTACCTACTGCTACTGCCTTTGTGGTAGTAGTTCATACCTTCTCAACATAGGTAACCTTGGTGCTCTAATATTCCATTCTGTTTGCCTATTACTGGAACCACAACTTCTATTGCTGTTCTTAAATTGTTTTGTTTTGTTTTGTTGTTTGTTTTTTTTTTTTTTTTTTTACTGAGGTTCACCATACTGTGTCTAGATGTGATTTTCTTTTTTTCTTTCATGAAAGTAATTCATTTGGCTTTTTATTTGTGGATTGTACCTACCTTTCATCCATTCTGGAATGTTCTCAAGTATTATGACTTCAAGTATTCTGTCTACTATGCATTGTATCTCCTTTATCCGGAACTCCAGTTATACTTATGTTAGACTCTGTAACTCTGTCCTCATCATTTCTTAATCTCACTTTCATATTTTTCACACTTTCTATATGCTACTGTATTAATCTCCCAGAGATGCTGGAACAAATAACCACAATTTGGTGGCTTCAAACAAAATATAATTATTCCCTCAGAGTTTTGAAGGCTAGAAGTCCGAAATCAAAGTGTTTCTCTGTGTTGATTCCTTCTGGATGAAGAATTCTTCTTCTTTTTTTTTATTTAAAAAAATTTTTAATGTTTATTCAGTTTTGAGAGAGAGACAGAGCAGAGACAGGGCATGAGCAGGGGAAGGGCAGAGAGAGAGGGAGACACAGAATGTGAAGCAGTTTCCAGGTTCTGAGCTGTCAGCACAGAGCTCAACACAGGGCTTGAACTCAGGAACTAGGAGATCATGACCTGAGCCGAAGTCGGATTTTTAACCGACTGAGCCACCCAGGCACCCCAAGAATTCTTCCTTCTGAGGAAGAATTTGTTCCATGTCACCCTCTTACCTTCTAGCAGTTGTTGGCAATCCTTGGTGTTCCCTGGCTTTAGATACATTGTTCAGTCTCTGCCTCTGTCTTCACATGGCCTTGCCTGATGGGTCTTCATACATGAGTTTAAAATCTCCCTCTCCTTTCTCTTATAAGGACATGAGACATTGGGTTTAGGGTTCACCCTAAATATAGAGTGATCTCATCTCAAGATCATTGATTTAATCTCATATTCAAGGACCCTAGTTCTAAATAAGGCCATATTTATTGGTACTAGGCATTAGAATTTGGATATACTTTTTTGGGGGACAAAGTTCAACCCACTATAGTTACATTCTGGTTAATTTCCTCATATAAATCGTCCTGTTTATTAGTCTCACTTTAGTTGTATCAAATCTCCTTTTAAACATATTCATTTAAGGGATGCCTGTGTGGCTCAGTTGGTTAAGCATCTGACTTCGACTCAGGTCATGATATTATGGTTCGTGGGTTAGAGCCCCGCATCGGGCTCTGTGCTGACAGCTCAGAGCCTGGAGCCTGCTTCGGATTCTGTGTCTCCCTCTCTCTCTGCCCCTCCCCTGCTCATACTCTGTCTCTCTGTCTCTCTCTTAAAAGTAAATAAATATTAAAAAAAAAATTTTTTAGCATATTCATTTAAATGAAAAAAAATTCAACTATATATTTTCATCCTTCAAAATGCTTAGGGGCCCCTGGGTGGCTCAGTTGGTTAAGCATCTGACTCTTGATTTCCACTCAGGTCATGATCTCATGGTTCTGAGATCAAGTCCCACGTCAGGCTCCATGCTAGCGTAAAGCCTGCTTAAGATTGTCTCTTTCTCCTTCTGTCCTCCCTCCCCGTCTCAAAAATAAAAATTAAAATGCTTTGTCTTTGTTTCTTTCTTCTTTCTTTCTTTCTTTCTTTCTTTCTTTCATTCTCTGCACCCATCTTAAAGATGTTCTTTATTTTCTTAAATATAGAAAAACATGGCAATTTATATTTTGTTTCAAATAAATACAATATCTGAAGTTTTGTAGGTCCATTCCTATTGTTTGTTGATTCTCTAGGTTCACGGTGCCTTGTATTCTCATATTTTTTAGTGAATTTTATTTGTGAGTAGTTCAATTTCATAAAAAGTTTGCTGTTTGAGATTCATGGAGACCTTAATTGTTATTATTAATATTATTAATATTAATATTATTGGTATTATTGTGGGCTCATTCAGAAAGTGTACGCATTTTGCTTCTGCCAGAGTTTGGGATGACTTCTTGTTTGGAACTATTTTAAACTAAAGTTTTAGTTTGAGAGTTTGCAGATGACTCAAACACTATAAATTTGCACTTTAAGCCAAATGGTCAGATTATGGATTCAACTTTTTAGGGATATTGCCTTCCTGTGCTAAATTGTAAAGTTGAGGACAAATTTTCACATAATCTTTGGTGAAAGTGAGTGGTATTTTTAGTTTACTCTTTTACTAAGGTGTATATAGCACTTAGGTGCCTCTGACTTATAAGAGGAAAGATCTCTGCTTAAACTCTCCGCCTTAGACAGACCCAAAAATTTGCCTCCTATACCCCGTGTGCATGAAAACCGAAATCCAAGTTCACCTAGTTTGGCAAATGTCCTCAAATTCCTCTTACCTCTCTGGTTCTCATCATCACAACATCTCTGGCATGAGTATTCCTTACTTTCATTCCAGGTAAATAATGCTCTTAACAAAATGTTTTAAAGCTTTTATCTAGCACTTTAGTTGTTTATAGTGGCAGTTTGGTGTAGTAGTATTGTCTGCTTTCTTATCAGAAACAGAAATCTCCTTTTGCTATTTGAGTCAATTTAGATGGTTTCTATTATTTTAGACAAATGTTTATAGCAACTACATTTTTTTTCCCACAAAATGATTGGCCTAGATTTTTTTTTTAATTTTTTTTTTCAACGTTTATTTATTTTTGGGACAGAGAGAGACAGAGCATGAATGGGGGAGGGGCAGAGAGAGAGGGAGACACAGAATCGGAAACAGGCTCCAGGCTCTGAGCCATCAGCCCAGAGCCTGACGCAGGGCTCGAACTCCCGGACCGCGAGATCATGACCTGGCTGAAGTCAGACGCTTAACCGACTGCGCCACCCAGGTGCCCCATAGATTTTTTTTTTTTAATTGTATAGTTTCATGGGCTTTAAAATCTGAACTGTATTTGTGGTTATGACACAATTTTTATTTGTAGTTAATTTTTGCCTTTTCTCTTTCTTTTTCTAACTTGATTAGGCCAATAATTAATAGAGACAAATAAAGAGGAGTTAAAATAGAATGTAATAAGATCTGTGAAGTTTCTATGAGTGCGTTATGGAGGTACTCACAAAAGACATTTTGTCAATATTTAAATGGGGAGATGTATATAAAGCTCTTAGCAAGCAGTCTCATACTTGCAAAGACCTCGATAGATATTAAACTTGGTCATACTAGGGAAACCTACCTTAGAGAGAGGGTAGGAATTATCCAGACAAAGGGATCATTGGATGAATGGGAGAAATCCGTTTGTATAGATAGAGCCCAGAGCAACTAAGTAAACTTTAATAGAACTAAAGTGTGGAATAAAAGGTAAGTCTGGAGAGCCAAGAGTGGGACATATGTAGGGCCTACTAGACATAATAAGGAACTTTATCCTAAGAGAAACATAGTATTGGAGGGTTTCGAGCAGGAAAGTATCTTGTTTCTATTTATGTTTTAGAAATATTATTTTTGGCTGCTGTATGACTGGATGTTGGAGTGAAGGACAGGCTAGAGTTCAGGACAAAGCCCAGGTTTCTGGCTAGGGCACCTGGGTGGTTGGTGTTATCATTCACTGATATGGGGAACAAAAAAAGAGGAGCAGGTTTGGAAGGTACAATAAGTTTTGTTTTGTACATGTTGAATGTGGGATACTTTTGATACTTGTGCTCAAAAGAACGTGTCCTCTGCTCCTGGTCTCCCTCAGGAAAGTGTAAAATATGTAGGTTTCCCTATAACTACCACGAAAATGACCAATTTTCCTTAAAGGGAGGTGGGAGATCTTACACAAAACTTCAAGAACAAAAACCCAATTCTTCTGTCCTTTTCTCTACCTTCTCTACATTTGGTTCTGTGCGAAATACGTTCTGATTTTATGCTTTGTAACATATGGTTATTAAATCATTTAATTTAGCTTCTAGACAATATAATTCAGTTTTTCCTGGCCCAAAAGACATGATGTTGTTGGCAGCCTCTAAGATGGCCCCCAGTGATTTCCACTCCCTGGTATTCACATCCTGTATAATCTCCTGCCCTTGAGTGTGGGCTGACCTTTTTGACTCACTTCTAAGGCATATAATATGGCAGGATTGATGCGATGGAACTTCTGAGTTAGATTATAAAGGATTATGGCTTGTTTGGGTGCTGTATTTCATATTCTCTCATGGCTGTTTTGCAATGGGGGATACCAACTGCAATGTCGTAAAGTAGCCCTGTGGAAAGTTGCAAGTGGCAAAGAACTGAGGCCGACCAAGAGGCATGTGAAAGATCTTGCAAGTACATCCTCTTCCAGTCCAGCCTTCAGATAAATGCAGCCCTGGCTGACATAGTGATTGTAGTCATGTGAGAGACCACGAATCAGACTCACTCAGCTAAGCTGCTCCCAGGTTCACCACTCACCAAAAAGAACGTGAGATAATGTGTCTATGTTCTCAGCCACTAAGTTTGGGAATAATTTGTTATGCAACAATTGATAACTTATCGACTGCTAGGAGGACATTCAGACTGAGTCACAAAAAATATATTTTAGATATAAGAAAAAGAATGTAATGATTGAGATCACAAGCTATTTTGTTTATTGAAGAGTTAAAATAGTACATTAACAAAACCTTATTTGCTAGAGAAATAACACCAGAATTCTTATGAATGTGATTATCAGCTAAACCACCAGAGATACTGGTCCTGCTGAATTCCTCCACAGCTATGTAAATCAAAGGCTGAGATTGGCTGAAGTCAGGATACAAATCACTAGACAGTTTCTTCTGGAAGGACAGAATAAATCAATAAGGCCCGTAATAAGGAAGTTGAAAGAAACCTTACCCTTTGGAGAAAGAGTACTCTGTCATTCCTGTAGCCAAGGCCCAGGCCCAGCCAAAAGGAAGCAGGGGGTTGTAACAGTGATCCAGTCAGTCTGGCCCCAGAACTCCCTTCAGTGTGTCTTTTTGCTTGACTTTGGAGAGTGGACAGGGCATCATTTGGAGGCTAGAGAGTTATTTGACAATAAGAAGATGCAAAGATTCAAGTCCCAGACTCATCCTTTGATCTTGAACCATTAGTGCCAGAGGTCTCTTGGCCTCTCATGTCTGAAAAATGGTCGGTATTAGTGTCACCACCTTGAGGGACATAGGTGCGTCTCCATGAGTGGCTGAATGATTGTTCTGGTGCTTGAGATGGGAAATGACTAGCAAACACATCTCTTCTCTGGTTGTATGAGACAGGGACCAAAACAGGGAAGAGATGAGAGGGGGACAAAGACACCAGGCCAAGAGGTGACCATTTAGGGCTTCATGCTATAAATGACTTTGCATTTCCAGAGATGAAATAAGCCTCTCCAGCACAAGGCAGTAGCGGGTCACAACCCTAGGGCCTGGCTGGTTTTATCAATCTGGCAGTTCAAGGTCAGCGCAAAGGACATCCCCAACACCTGAGAAAAGAGTTGGGAAAATATCAGGTCTTCATAGGCGGAGCCATCTCTCCCATAACCCCTGGGATTAGCCCTAGAGAAAAACAAAGTATTCCTCACACTGGAACCACCCTTCCTGCCATCACTTCCAATTCCTTCTCCGTTCCCTTAGTTAGCTTTAGAAAGGCAGCGGGAGATGATGGTGCAAAAACAGTAGAGGATAGAGTGTTGGGACATCTTTGTCTCCTTAAGAAGTCACTTGTATAGTCAAGTTCTGCACAAGTCAACGCTGTGCAGTGAGCCATCTCTACACATACCCTGGGACTCCTTGGTTTCCAAGCAGAGAAAAACTGTTCCCCCCTGAGCTTCTTGATCGATATCTTAGTTATTCTGTGACACACCCAAAACACTTGTATATAAAAATAGTAGAAATGTCACACAATAAAAAAATTTGCCCCTGACTTATCATGCTAAGCAGAGAAACAAGGAGGAAATTGATTGTAACTTTTATCAACTCCTGCTTAGCATACAAGGCCAAATTTTCATATAGAATGTTTATCTATTGCAAGCTCTTCCATCCCAGCTGAGTGAATGACCAAAGTAGGGGTCTGCTTGATGACTTTTAATTTGACTATGAAGCAATCATATTTCTTAGGGATAAGTTGACCCGATAGATCGGGATATTTTCTGTATGCCTCAAATTGGTAATGACATCATTTGCTACGTGACTGGGGAAGCTCATATTTATTGAGCATGTACTATGTACCTGGTAGTGTTTTAAAACCTTACATGGCTTAAATAATTTAATCTTCACGATAGTCCTGTGGCTAAGTTCTTACCTGGATCACACATACACAGATAGTGATGATTCCAACATGCAGGAAATTGGAATGAAACCACTGTTTTGCTTTTGCATAGCAACCCTAGAAAAAATCACAAGTACAAATGATAACACTATATTATTTGACTTTATCAGGAGGCTAATTTCAGAAGATAGTTTCTATTTTGCCTTATGCCAAGAGACTTAGACCATTTTTATTTTCTTTCTATGGTTGAAGAAACAGGCTTCAAGCAGCAAACATTAAACAGAGCCCTTTCTGGTGTTGTTATCATTACAGTAACACCTGATGCAGAAGTCCTAGATCTTTGCACACTGAGTCAAAGTAGCTCCTGAGAGGCACCTCAGCAATAGATATCCTTAGGTTTTTTGAACTCTCACTGCTGACTTGGGATTACTAAAAGTGAATATAGCCCATGGAATTCTAGGTTTGGTTGCATCTCAGCTTCTGCTGAAATGTAAATCTATCATGGCCCTACCAAGCTCCAGGGCAGTTCTAGTTGGTGAGTGTTTCAGTCTTTCTTCACAGACCTAAAAATGTCTGGAGATTTTCAAAAAATCCCATGGGGTAACAGGAATTTAGGAACTTGATCTTGAGGGAATGTGACCTTGGCTTCTTCTCTGGGCTTAATCTGGAGGTCCGAATTCAGTGGACCGGTTGTTTCAATAGTTCCGCCAACTATCTCTCTCCCCAACTCCTCACTCCTTCACTTATGATTCATTTCACCAAGGGGCTGGGTGATGCCTTTTCCAAGAAAGAAGAGCAGAGAAACAGGAAGAAGGAGAAGCTTTTCTAGCTCACCTTTACAAATTTCTCTTTCAACAATAAGACCTAATTTTTGCTCAAGAAAAATGTAGATCTACTACTGTCATCACATAAACCTTCCCCCCCTCTAATGTAATAGTTTAGAGTAGCAAGATTTGTGATGGCCTTCCTAGTCTAAATGAGGCTGTTCCTTTTTTGTTTCTTTTGTCTAGTTGTCTGGACAACTTTTGTCTAGTTTGTTTAGTTACCTGGGCTGTCTCCCTGGCCTCTATTTTTTTTTTAATTTTTTTTTTCAACGTTTATTTATTTTTGGGACAGAGAGAGACAGAGCATGAACGGGGGAGGGGCAGAGAGAGAGGGAGACACAGAATCGGAAACAGGCTCCAGGCTCTGAGCCATCAGCCCAGAGCCTGACACGGGGCTCGAACTCCCGGACCGCGAGATCATGACCTGGCTGAAGTCGGACGCTTAACCGACTGCGCCACCCAGGCGCCCCAGCCCTGGCCTCTATTTTGTCCAAGGTTCCCTGTTTCTGGCGGGGACGATTAAGCTCAGTATGACTGGAGTTTCTAAGACAATTGAAAGTTTAACCAAAGAGATTAATAACAGAAATATTGCTTAAAAAATTACCTGAACTTGTGGACCTTGGGGGCAAGATGCTGGTGGGTGACCGTTCCAATCACTTGTTCCATTGACACCACAACATTGCAGCTAAAAGCCAAACCCCCAAGAATGTGATGGTTAGAAAGTCAACAGAAAGAAAATTGAACCTTGGAGAGAAGGTGGGCCCTTCATATCTGACTCTAGCCAAAAATCCAGAATTACCTGGGCTACTATGGCTCCTGAGAACAAAATACTTTCAAATCCATCATACCATTTCCATCACATAAGGTTGCTTGAAGCAGAGAGGGCATATTTAATTTACTCACATTTTACACATGAAAAATTAAACACACAGCAGATTTAGTCTGACATGGTTGAGTCTTCCTTACGTTTCAGTAGGACTTAGATAATAAGCCTACCTGAGAATGGGAAGGATGAGAGAATATAGACAATTTTGTACCAATCAAACTGATTCCTGTGCTCTCCAGTTTGTGACTGTTAAACATTATTCTGACTTAGGGACTGTGGACTTTAAATTCTGGAACTTTCAAGAAAGGAAGGTCCTTCTAGCCCCCAGGGACTGAGGTTGGAAAATCAAATCTGATTGAGCTGAGGAGGATTTCATCTACACTCACCAATGACTGGATGGAATCCCACATCTCCCTGGTGCTGTTGTCCGAGCTGTATTTCTGGATGCTGGTAGTCAGGCTCTCAGACACATACTTATTCAGCTGGGCGGGCACATCCCAGCAGAGGAGACATTATAAAAAGCAGGTGAGTTCAAGGAATAAGCAATTTCTAGTATAGGCTAGTGGTTCCATTTGCTCCTCCCTTCCAAATGATCTCCTCAGAGCTAAGGGTGTGACAAGAGGGAGTATATATATAGGAAGATGGTGCGTGGTGGTGATCTCTTGCCCTTCCAGAACTCTAGTTTTTCAGAGGAAGAGGGACAACCAAAGCATAGGCTCTCTTAGGCATGGAGACAGACATTTTCTACTGCCAAACATGGAGAAAAGTAAGTAGGAGGAAGATAAACTTGTTTTTATAGCTCTTCCTATTCATGCTTCAAAGCATGACTCAATGGCAATCTCCTTTAAGAATTTTTTTCCTCTCCCCAATTACAGTTGATTTTTCTTCTTCCATCCCTTTTCCACTTTGCTTCTGCCTCTATTGTAGGATTTATTTGGGGCCAACTTCTTCCCTACGGCCAGAAATACAACGAGTTGTGCTCTTTGTAGCTTACCTTCTGTTCATACACGAAGAGCAGGATGGCCAAGGTCACCTCTGCAAGGAGGATAATCAGCAGCAGGATAAAGAACTGAAGCAAAGCAGAGACATGCTCACAGTGCTGATTCCCATCTTCCCTTACTCCCAAGCCACGCTGGAAACATCTAGGTATGTCTTTGCACATGTGCAGAGGCTCCTGTTCCTGCCTGCTCGGACATTCATAAACCTTCTCTTGTTTTATGAGGGATGTGTGTCATTTTTCTACAACTAGACCCCAAGTCTCTGGAGGGCAGATCAACTGTCTTGTAACTTTGTTCTCCCCTTCCCATTGTGCCTACCCAATTCCAGGCGCATAATGCATATGCAATACTATTTGTTGAATCAATGAAGCAATTTTGGCATCGGCTTTTTGAAAGCTGAACAAAAGACCAGCAAACTAACCTATGTGCCTTTGGAGTTTGGGGCCTGGTCCTTTCTGCAAGATCAGGGCTAGTTTGGGGTGGGGGCAGGTGATAGTGGAAGTTGAGAGAAGCCCTGTACAGATGGGGAGAAGAGGTATTCTAGTCACCCTCCTAACCCTTATTTATCTCCAAATGGAGAAGCTTGCTCCCTCTATGCTAATCACACACCACAGAAAACACATTTTCACTTATTCCCTCTCCTTCACCTTTTTATCCCAACAGTAATCTTGACAGCTTTACCTTTTCCCTGTGTCTATCATCTCCCATCTTTTGCCATTAATCTGAGAGCTATCTGAGAACAGGGACTTCCTAATTCTATCTCTTGGCTCCAGTTTGAGTTGATTCATAAAGGAAAAGAGATTGACCAATGACTTAAGGAAGAACCAAGGCAACTGGGAACACTTACTTATGGATGGAGTGGCACTGTTACAGCAAGCACTATTCTGGGTCTACTAGAGCAACAAGGAGACTTCCTTCAGAGAGCTTACAAACAAAACCTAAGTCTAAGGTTCTCCTCAGGATACTTAACTGACAGGGAGCAACTGAAAGGTTCTAGCATCTCTCATGTTAGATCACAATGGCTGCCACCTAGGCCTTCACCTAAGCTGAGTCATCACACTCTAGTGTGCCTTGTGCAGATCTGAGATAGAGAAGCATCTTCTGCCTCCTTTTAGGAGGGCCACAGTACTCAGAAGAATCTAGAGAGTAGATTTTCCACCACTTAGTGACTCTGACTCAGATCCTCAAAATACGTACTAATGTGAAGAGCACTTAGGCAGATGGATGACACTCGATTTCAACCAGACATGAAGAAATAAAATGCCATAAAGGGAAATTATGATGCGGGTCATTAGTAACACTGTAAAATGAATCCCAAGGAGGATAGCAGTGTCCTCTGCCACCCATCCCTGGGATCCCAGTCAGAAACAAAATACTAGTGGTCTAGACAGACTCAGATGGTCTAAAGTGCCAATCTTATGTTCCTATGATTTCCCTGTGACCATAGATTAGCCACCAAGAAATATCTTGCCTGGGGCTTAGGGCATCACGTCCCTCTACCTAGGGTACCACATCTGCTGCAAAGGACTCACCGACATAAGCAGGCACTTGTTCTCCTTGATGGAGCCCATGCATCCCAGGAAGGCAACCACCATGATAATGGAGCCCACGATGACAAGCACATTGCCCAGTGGGAGGAAGGGGAGCAACCAGAGGTTGTTGTGGATCAAGAGATAGATCCCAAAGCCCAAAATGCAGCAGCCACAAAACTGAAAGAAAGAATTCCGCAACACTCTTGAATATCTGCTCACATTCTCACTTCAAATTAGAATCAGC
The DNA here is from genome assembly GCF_027475565.1 of Acinonyx jubatus. Taxonomy (NCBI): domain Eukaryota; kingdom Metazoa; phylum Chordata; class Mammalia; order Carnivora; family Felidae; genus Acinonyx; species Acinonyx jubatus. The sequence goes on along the minus strand of NC_069381.1, from coordinate 93,170,237 downwards.
TCTTTCCATTGGTTCTATGGAGACTGTCATGAGCAACCTCTTTCCCCAGCTTTCCCCATGCATCCAGAAAAGAGGTGACCCTAGCTTCTTCCCGTGATGTCCTACTCATGCTTCATCCCACCCATGTCAAATAGCAGGGGAAGCTCCTTCCTGTGAGTAATACAGTATCTTTGTGCTTCAGATCCCCCACTCCTCATTCCCACAACGGCTTACACGTGGTCTTCCCTTTGGAAACCACAACCGTTGGAGGGGAGGCCCTGGGTGAGAAGTTGATCTTGCTAGGCAGAAAGCTAGAGAAGCCAAACTTTTAAGAATCTTCTCATAGACACTTGAGTACAAACCGATTCTCTGTTTGAAGTTCAATTGCTGAATTTGGTACAGTGAAACTTTCCCCAAAAAGGGGGCTTCCTTTTCAATCAGCTATTTGTCTAAGGGACTGGGGGGAGGGGAGAGCAAGAAAAAGAGTCATTTATACACAGAACGTAGAGTGTCAGGTTTCTCACCCGTAGATGTCAGCAGTGAGCAGTAGTCGCCTAAAGTCCCCAGAGAGAGAAACAGCCCACCTATAAATAACTGCACTGGTACTTTTCAATTGTATAAGCATATCCTATGGCAGGATGGGAAAAGGGGAGGAAATTATCACTCCCTTATTCTAAGCTGGTTATGTCATTCCAACATGCATGGGTTGCTCTTCGTAGCAGACTCTTCAGTAGAGGACAGAGAAATAGAGTCTGGCCAGGAGGAGGTGAGCTCAGTCACGCTCGGAAGAAACACACTTACCCAAAAGAGCAAGTTGAAGAAAAACAGAACGTACTTCAGCAATTTCAAGCCACTCATGCCCATGCTGGGATATTCTTGCCCTAAAAAGTGAAAGAAAAGAGGAGGTAAGTGACCTGGCACCAGAGAAGAGAGGACACAAATGTTCAGGGTTTAAAATCTCCAGCATCACCCTGGGTTTGAGCTGCGACTCTCCTCTGGGAAGTTTCCCTAAACTCCCGGATCTCTCGATCTCTGCATTGAGGTACCTATCGGTTTATCTTGGACACTCACTTTGGCTCCAATTCTGCAAGCCAAGAATGCTTACCGCTGAATTAGGTGCTGTAGAAGAAACCCATGGAGCTGCTCTCAGAGGAGAGTGAGTCACAGTGACACCACTAGGCCAATTCTCAGAGACTAGTGCTTGGGCACTCGCTCAAGAAGGTGACCAGGGGTCAGGCATTAATCAGCTGATTCATCAGCTGTGGAGAAGGTCAGTGACTTGATCAGCCTGTTCCTTAAATGCCCTGAGATGCATGTACATACCACATGTGGTCTGTAAACCTCTCCACATGAAAATGGGGGTGGGGAACCTATGTCTGATTCATGCTTTTATTGAAGCAACGTTTATGATGTTTTCTGTCCTAAATACAGTGAGAGATATAACCATGACTCTCCGGTACCTACCTCCAGAAGATGTGAATCTTACAGCAGAGGTAAAACTGGCTAACCAATACCCAATGGAGAAATGAAAAGGGGTAGAAATTGGAGCTTGATTTTTTAAAAAATATAATTTCATTTCCCAGCAAGGACATTAATGTGCAAAGCCTCATCCTCAGTTCTAGAGATCTGGATACACAGTTGTGAATTTTCTGTCAGACACAGTTAGTTTCCCTAGAGTAACTCATATTTGAAAACTGCACATAAGACTGATCCATAAAGCAGAATGTCAATTTGTTGGTTTTTTCCCGTTAGAACTATGCCTTTTCTAGTATATAGATTGCGTGTATAATCCATTGCTTCTACCCTCTTAACAGCAGCCAGAAATCAGATGGTCTTGAGGGATAGGTCATCCAGCCTGTCTAAGCCTCATGAGCTATTTGTATTCTACAATAGAATAATCTTCTCTGTCGGAAAGACCAAATACGTATACTTACTTGGTACTATTTTCCTTTTCCTTTACTTTGTCCTTCTCTTTCTCCTCCTCCTTCTTGTCTTGACCCTCAGGATTTTTCTTAATCCCCATAATTTAACCCCATAATTTTTAACCCCCCATTTCCCCATAATTGTAACCAAGTTAAAACAAAATCAATTAGATTATAAATGTGTCTGGATATACTTGAGAGGTTAAAAAAAGGTATGACGATCTACGACATAGTAGTAGAGGTAGTAGACCTACCTTTGCTATAAGTAGTAGCTTTGAGGTCAAACTTGAATTCAACTTCCACCTATGCCACTAAACAGCTACGTGAGATTTGGAAACTGACTTGACATCTCTAGTCACAATTTGTTCCTATGTAAAATGGGGTAAATACTTATGTCTCCTAGGGTGGGTGTAAAGATGAAGTGATCTTACAACAGAGACATATATGACCAGGACTCAGTAAGTGAAACCCATGATTATTTAGTCTTAAAGGAACTCTCTGGGAAGGGAGAAATGGAAATATACTATTATAAGGTTCTCATGTGTGTTGTGGTAATGTCACTTGAGGATAGACTCTGGTGAGTTAGAGATGTAAAGTATAAACCATAAGGCAACCTCTACAATAACAAAACAAAGAATTGTAATTACTAAGCAAGCAAGGGAGATAAAAAATTATTTTAAAATACTAGATTAATTGAAAGAAACCTAAAAAGAGGAAGGAAACTGCTGTGGTCTGAATGTCTGTGTCCCCACAACATCCACATGTTGAAATCTTAATGCCCAATGTGATAGCGTTAGGAGGTGGAACCTTTGGGAGGTAGTTAGGTCATGAGAGTAGAACCCTCCTGAATGGGATTAGAGCTCTTCTAAAAGAGACCCCAGAGAGCTTGCTAGCTTCTTCCACCTTGTGAGGACACAACAAAAGGTCTGCAACTCAAGAGTGGCCTTGCCTGACCATGTTAGCATCCTGATCTCAGACTTCCAGGGTTCAGAACTGTGAGAAGTAAATTTCTGTGGTTTGTAAATTACTCTGTCTGTAGTAGTGTGTTAGAGCAACCTGCACAGACTAAAAGAAAAACAAAGAACAGATGGGGAAAATAGAAAGTGAATATTCTCAACTCTAGCCATATTAATAGCACAGTAAATGAAATGCTCTAAATATTCCAGGTATGACACAAGATAGCCAATTGGATTAAAGAACATTTAGTAATGAATTATCAGCAAGAGAAGTTAATAAAACAATCTCATTTAAAATTTCATCAAAAAGAATAAAATGCTGGGGTGCCTGGGTGGCTCAGTCGGTTGAGTGTCCACCTTCCGCTCAGGTCATGATTTCACAGTTCATGGGTTCGAGCCCCACATCAGGCTCTGTGCTGATAGCTCAGAGCCTGGAGTCTGCTTTGGATTCTGTGTCTCCCTCTCTCTCTCTGCCCCTTCCCCGCTTGCACTCTCTCTCTCTTAAAAAATAAACATTAAAATAAAATAAAATGAAATGAATAAAATGCTTAGGAATAAGTTGAACCAAAGTGGTAGAAGATCCTGGACACTGAAAACAACAAGAAACTGATGAAAGAAATGTAAGAAGACACAAATAAATGGAAATATATTCTATGCTCTTGGATTGGAAGAATTAATATTGTTCAAATGTCCATACCACCCAGAGTAATCCATGGATTAAATGCAATCCCTATAAAAATTTCAATGGCATTTTTCGCAGATACAAAATAAACAATTCTAAAATTTATGTGGAACCACAGAAGACCCTGAATAGCCAAAGAAATCTTGAGAAAGAAAAACAAAACTAGAAGCATTATATGTTTTAATTTCAAAATATATTACAAAGCTATAGTAATTAAAACAGTATGACGTTGGCATAAAAAACAAACACATAAATCAATGGAACAGAATATAAAGCCCAGAAATAAACCCATGCATATGTGGTTAATTTATTTACAGCAAAGGAGCCAAGCACATACAATGGGAAAAGGCAGTCTCTTCAATAAATTGTGTTCAGAAACCTGGACAGCCACATTGCGAATGAAGTGAACTGGACCCCTGTCTTCCACCAATCACAAAAATAAAATAAAAATGGCATAAAGACTTGAATGTAAGACTTGGAACCACAAAACTCTTAGGAGAAAACATAAAAGGAAAGCTCCTTGACATTTAGTTTTGGCAAGGATTTTTCAGATATGACACCAGAAACAAAGGCAACAAAAGCAAAAATAAGCAACTGGTCTGTATCAATCTAAAAAGCTTCTGCACAGTAAAGGAAACCATCAACAAAATGAACAGACAACCTACGTAATGGGAAATAATATTTGCATCATATATCTGGGAAGAGGTTAATATTCACAATATATAAAGAACTCCTACAACTCAATAGCAATAAACAAAAAGTAAAATCTGATTTTAAAATGAAGAGAAGGGGGCGCCTGGCTGGCTCAGTTGGTTAAGCATCCGACTTTAGATTTTGGCTCAGGTCATGATCTCACAATTTGTGAATTCGAGCCTGCCTCAGGCTCCATGCTGACAATGCAGGGTCTGCTTGGGGTTCTCTCTCTCTCCCTCTCTCCTTGCTCCCTCCCCACTCTTTCTTTCTCTCTCTCTCACAGTAAATAAATAAAACTTTTTAAAAAAATGGGCAGAGCAAGTGAATGGACATTTTTCCAAAAAAGACACACAGATAGACAACAGGTACATAAAAAGATGCTCAACATCTAACCATCGGGTTGGGAAATGCAATCCAAAACTGCAATGAGGTATCACCTCATACCTGTTAGAATGGCTATCATCAAAAAAATAAGAGATAACAAGTAGTGAGAGGACATGGAGAAAGACAACCTTCGTTGCACTGTTGGTGGGACTGTAAATTGGTTACAGCCACTATGGAAAACAGTATGGAAGTTTCTAAAAAAAAGATAAATAAAAATAGAACTACCCTACGATCCAGCAATCCCACTTCTGGGTATATATCCAAAGGAGAGGAAATCACCGTGTCAAATATCTGCAGCCCCACGTATATTGTAACATTATTGACAATAGCCAAGACAGGAAAACAACCTAGGTCCAAACTTCAATAAAGAAAATGTGGTATAAAAATACAAAAGAACATTGTTCAGCTATGAGAAAGAAGAAAATCCTCCCATTTGTGACAACATATTCTCAAAACTCAGAAGACAAAGATTCCCATTTAAAAATGGACAGGGCGCCTGGGCAGCTCAGTCAGTTAAGCATCCAACTCTTGATTTCAGCTCTGGTCATGATCTCACGGTTGTGAGATCTGAGACTGAGCCCCATGTTGGGCTCCCCACTCAGTGTGGAGTCTGCTTGGGATTCTCTCTCTCCCTCTTCTCTGCCCCTCCCCCTGCTTGCACCCGTGCTCTCTCTCAAAATAAATAAACATTTTTTAAAAATAAAAAAATAAAAATGGACAGAAGATATGAACAGATAGTTCACCAAAGAAGACACATGGATGGAGAATATGTACATGAAAAAGTACTCTACTTCATTAATCATTAGGGAAATGTAAATTGGGGAAATGAGATACCCGTACCTCCTAGAGCGGCTAAAATTAAAACAAAGACAAACAAACAAACAACAACAACAACAAAAACCAAAGACAAAAAACTGACCATACCAGGGACTGATAAGGCTATGGTTTTGGTGAAAATGTAAAATGGTATATCCACTTTGAAAAACATTTTGCCAGTTTTGTGAAAAGCTAAACATACACTTATCATATGATTCAGCCACGCCACTCCAAAGAATTTACCAAGAGAACAAAAAGCATATGGTCATACAGACTTATAGAAGAATGTTCATTGCAGCTTTATCTGTAATAGCCCCAAACTGGAAACAACCCAAGGTCCATCAACAGATGAATAGAAAAACAAGTTGATATAGCTATGAAATGGTGCACTACTCTGGAAAAAATAAAAAGTCAACTGTTGATACACAACACAGCGCTGATGAATCTCCAAATAATTATGGTGGATGAACAAAGACAGAAAGAAGATCCATACTGTATGATTCCAGTTCTATACCATTCTGGAAATGAAAACTGATATATAGCAACAGAAAGCAAGCAGATCAGTCATTGGGGACGGAGGTAGAGGAAAGTGATGGTAGTGGCAGTGTTAGATAAATAAAAGGAGAATAGAGACAGGCAGGAGAAAGGGATTGCAAAAGACCACAAATAATCTTTTGGAAGTGATGAATATGTTACCTTGACTGTCGTGAGAGTTTTAGGCATGTACGCATATGTCAAAAGGCCCTTCCTAATTTGTTCCTGTCCATTTCTCCAAACTTGTGGCAACATCCCCTGTCTAGAGAGCAACACTGAGTACTTGTTTTAGTGGCTCCTTCTCTACCTGTGCCCTTTGCTGGAATTTGTCCCTTTTTCTCCCTCTGACCCCTTACTTTGGTTAGCCACTATTCATCCTGACACTCAGCTCCACTGTCACTCTTCCAGGAAGCCCTCTCTGATTGTGTCTACTTCTCCACACCCCAGCCTACTCCCCACAAGGAGTGCCTGTAATACCTACACATCTCCATTATTGCCCTAGCCACTTTGTCTTATAATTATCTCTTTCCTCTCTGGAATGTGAGCTCCTTGAGGGTAGGAGCTAGTTTATTCATCTTTGAATCCTCGAGATCTTACACAGTCCCCTGATCACACTAAAAAAAAAGTGCGGTTCTTCAATAAACCTTTGTCCATTAACCCCAAATAAGCTGATGGAGTGGAATAAACGTGACACGGCAGCATCCGAAGCCTTGGGCTTGAGATTTACGCACCAAGAAGCTAAACTTTTGGACGTGGGCCAATAACTTACACAGAAGGTTGGGCCAGATGCCTCCTAAGGTCACCTCTTCCCCAACATCCTGGGATTCTGTGAGACCTGCTTCAGGCCCCCGTCATTGAAGTGTCCACAGAGCACCAACTAATGAGGCAGCCAGAGACCTGCAAATAGCCCTCCTGATTCTTCCCTTCGACAGGAAGAAAAACCTCTTTTTCTCTTTCCATGATTTTCCACTTGGTGAGACTCCCACCAGTTGAAGGAGAAAAGCTGCCTATTTGGTGGAGATGGTCACTACTTTCACCACACGCAGTGATGGCCCCACTTTTTGTATTAACCCAGATAGAACAGCACTCTGCTCCCCCACCCCCCCCACCCCGCTTTCTTCCTTGTGACTGTGCCAGTTATGAGCTCCTGCCCCTTCCGACCCCACGGTCTGGAAGAACTGATATCTCTCTGCAGTCAGAATCTGTGGCCCAGCCCCATGACTCATGGTTCAGTGAAGAAAGTCCCTGACATCAGCTTCCTGTGATGAAACTGCAGTTAGCTGTGGCCATCTCCCACGGCCCGCTGTGGAGGCCAGGGATGAAGCTCACTTTTTAGTTTCTGCCAAGCAATGATCTTGGGCTAGTAAACCATCGTGTGCATTCCTAGTTCAATCCCTCCCCCCTTTTTAAACCCATACTTGCGGGGTCATCAAATCTAGTCTTGAATGCAGTCAAGCTTAGGAATGGCTAAGGTTGGGGGGCACCTGTGTGGCTCAGTCAGTTAAGCGTTCATCTCTTGGTTTGGGCTCAGGTCATGATCTCTTGGTTTGTAAGTTTGAGCCCCACCTCGGGCTCTGCGCTGACAGCGTGGAGCCTGCTTGGGATCCTCTCTCTCCCTCTCTCTCTGCTCCTCCCCTGCTCTTGTGTACTCTCTCTCTCTGTCTGTCTCAAAAATAAATAAATAAATGAGTAAACAAACAAACAAACAAACTTAAAAAACAAAGAAGTGGCTAAAAACAAACTAAAAAAACAAAAAAGTGTCTAAGGTTGGGACAGAAGCTTCAAGAAGCTATCAATTCAATACAGCCTTATGTGATCCATTCTTGGAACCACAGAAAGATAGCTTCGGTGTTATGCAGCCTGTTATATTTATGAGATGTTAGTAAGTGTTCCCCAAACAAAATCAAGCAAACAAACAAAACCATAGGGACTGAAAGGAATCCATGGTCAAATAATTTTGGAAGTAAACAGGATTAAATAAAAATAAAAGAAAAAGCAATAAATAGTTCTTTTAATGAACGACTTCTGAGCAACTTGTCATACACTAATGTACATTGTTACCACACACCTGTTCTTACAAGATTACTTATAATAACTCAAAGGACATAGTGTTCCATGGAACACAGTTTGATAAACACTAGTAATGGAATCAGATGGACCTAGTTTTGAATTCTGGTAGTGCTGCATGCCAGCAATGTGGCCTGGGGTAACCTGTGTAACCTCTCTTTCACAACTGTCTCATCTTTAAAATAGTGATATTCACATACGGTTCACAGGGTGTTCAGGGGGTTAGATGAGATAACATTTCCTGGATGGCTCAGCATCAGAGTGCTTGGTTCAGTGAACACTGACTAAAAGATCGTTTATTTATTTATTTTTTGAGTGAAAATGTGTTTTATTTCTCTTTTTTGTGTATTTTATTGTATTTATATTAAATATAATTTATTGTCAAATTGGTTTCCATACAACACCCAGTGCTCATCTCAACAGGTGCCCTCCTCAGTGCCCATCACCCACTTTCCCCTCTCCCCCAACCCCATCACCCCTCAGTTTGTTCTCAGTATTTAAGAGCCTCTATGGTTTTCCTCCTTCCCCCTCTGTAACTTCCCCCCCCCACCACCACTTTTCTTCCCCCCTGGTCTTCTGTTAAGTTTCTCAGGATCCACATATGAGTGAAAACATGGTATCTGTCTTTCTCTGCCTGACTTATTTCACTTAGTGTAACACTCTCCAGTTCCATCCACATTGCTACAAATGGCCAGATTTCATTCTTTCTCATTGCCAAGTAGTATTCCATTGAGTATATAAACCATATCTCCTTTATCCATTCGTCAGCTGATGGACATTTAAGCTCTTTACACAATTTGGCTGTTATTGAAAGTGCTGCTATAAACATTGGGGTACAAGTGCCCCATGCGTAAAAGATCAAGTTTAGAGCTTCCCTACCAGTCCATTCCTAAGGGCAACCCCAGGCTTCCTGCTAGATTTTCAGGAATAAAATACATCAGGGACCAGAAGGCCTTTAATAATCCTTTGCTTGATTCATTTTTGGGTAAACACTTAAAAAAAAATCTTTGTTGGGGCGCCTGGGTGGCTCGGTCGTTAAGCATCTGACTTCGGCTCAGGTCATGATCTCATGGTCTGTGGGTTCGAGCCCCGCGTTGGGTTCTGTGCTGACAGCTCAGAGCCTGGAGCCTGTTTCAGATTCTGTGTCTCCCTCTCTCTGTGACCCTCCCCCGTTCATGCTCTGTCTCTCTCTGTCTCAAAAATAAATAAACGTTAAAAAAAAAATCTTTGTTCACCCTCTGCAAAAAAATTCAAACAATAAAGAAAGTACAAGTGTAAAGCATAAAAATCTTCTGAAACCCTATATCCAAAGATAACCACAACTGACATTTTTGGTGAACACCTTTCTAGACATTTTTCTCTATGTGGATCTATTTGCCAATTTACCCAGAAGGACAAGATATTCATCAAGGTGACTGTTGGCTTCCTATCCCTTTCTACACAGAGACTGTAGAGGTTTGTGGTTCATCAGTGAAGGAAAGTGGGGCCTTGATTCACACAAGAGTTTTCTAAATAGGAAAGAAAATCTGTTCTCGAAGAGGGCCCCCGAGTTCAGGCCAAAATAAATTTAAATAGATGATGAAGTTCACTGAACCCTGTACAATGCCAAGTTCTTCACAAATAAATCTTATTTCCTGGTGCAAGGTCACCCAGCTAATGAGCAGCAAACATAGGGCACAAGGCAAGGTCTCGCAGCCTCCTAGCCCACCTTCCTTCTGCTGCCCCAGGCTCCATGTTGTGTCTCTCACTTCCCAATCCAACTCACAGCCCTGCAGTGTGAGGAGCCCCAGGAGGACTCCTTCCATCCTTCAGCGTGAACCCCTGTGAGCAGTGGCTGAGGAGGAATGGGGGTTATGCAAGTATGTCTCTTTGAGGAAGTAATAAGCAATTGCAGGGGGAGAGGTGATACTCAAATAAAACCACACCAAACCATCCACGTTGATGCATTAGTTTCCCCTCATTTCTCTGTCACTTTGTCCAAGGAATGTGTTTGTCATCTTCGTTCTCCCCAAAATTGTGGTCTGGTGAAAACTTTTTCCTTTTCAAAGCTGCGATCAGGGAGAGAAATTAGTGATCTGTAGAAGAGAGAAAGAAGGAAGAAGCGAAGAGGAGGGAAAAAATGAGGAAAGACAAATCCAGATGATCTTGGAGGCTCATTTCTTAGAGGTTGTGTTTCCCTTTGCTAAAAGTATGTGGAGGTTTCCTGTGAAGGGTCCCTGTTCTAGAGACCCATCTATGGTGGATTCAGGCAAGCTATGTCCAAAGCAAGCACGTTTCTCTGTAGGATAATAAAAGCTGCTTATGTGGTATTCCCATCAAAAGTTTGAATAACCTGAATCCAGTAATGAAGAAACAGGAGACAAATATAAAATATAGAGACATTCTATAAAATAGCTTCAAGAATATCAATGTCATGAAATACAAGGAAAGACTCAGAAATTGTTCCAAGCAGAAGGAGACTGAAGAAACAGGACAGTTAAAAGCAATGTGTGATCAGAGATTTCCAGTCTCCATAAAGATACTAATGGATTACTAATTCAGATGCAATCTGAATAAAATCTATAGATTGTTAACAGTATTGCATCAGTGTAAATTGCCTATTTTGATGAATATAAAGTGGTTATGTAAGAAAATGCTTTTGTTTGTAAGAAAATACACGGTAAAGTACTCTGCGGGAAAGGATATTAGGCCAGCAATTACCCCCAAAGAGAAAGTCAAGGAAGGATAAAGAAAATGTGATAAAAGATTACTATTTGGGAAATCTAGGGGAAGGGAGGTTCAGAAATTCTTGGTAGTGTTTTTGCAAGTTTTCTTTAAGTCTGAATTTAAAGAGACAGAGAAGGAGTTGAATATGAGTAAATAATCTAAGGAATTCTGATCTTTAAGTCATTACATCACATAATTCCCTAATGGTATGAATACTGAGATTCCACAGGAGCTGTTTTTAGAAGAACAAACCACGGGATGATTCTTTAGAGCCTCTGTTTGCTCCTGATATAGATTATTAAGCCATGAGTCCAAATTTAAAAGACGTGAGGTATCAAAATGATTTCTCACCCCCATTCCTCAATCCAGTTCTCCTAAAATATAAAATGTCAAACAAAACTTTGACAAATTAAATATATTTTAAATATTTGATTTGTTAGCATCTTGATGTCAGATCAACTGGATTTATAATTAAGTCATGTTCTTTATGTTTGCTCATGTGAAAGTGTACTGGAGATTTCTTTATGTTTATAAGAAAGTTTATAAGGAAAGAGAGTATAGTGTAATGGGGAGGAAGGAGCATCCCATTGAGAATCAGGAATTACTATTTAATTGTATGATTTTGGATAAGTTTCACCCTACCTGGAAAATAACCAGTTTAGAATGTTACAAGAATAGCTAACATTTCCTGGGCTCTCACTATGAGCTGAACACTTTATTCGAACTTCAATAACCTCTAAATTCCACTGAAGTAACAACATTCTCACACTTGGAAAATAGTGCTCTATTTGGAATGATGACAGCTCTTGGCCATAGCTATGAGGTACTGATGTTATTGCTTGGGTAGGAAGCCTCCTGTGTGCTTGTGACGTGGGGGACTGAATAGAGGACTTGCCTCTGTACCCCAGCACAGAGGTCTGAACGCTCACCCAATGGCTTTGGAAATGGCTCCCTTCTTCTCAAAGAAGAAAGCTGTGTCCAGACAGCTTTCCCACAGTCACACTCCAGCTGCAGTCCTTGCCTCCTCTGGCCCAGCAGCCACCCTGGAGGCCTACTGTGTGTAGCAGTCTTCTCTCTCAGTTTCTTTGCTTCAGGATTTTGTACCTGCAGGGGCTCTTGGGGCCCGGAGCTTCCTGAGTGCAGATACCCAGTCTGTGGGCCCGGGGTGATCTGCACACACTGGGTACTCAGTACAGGAAGTGCTGGGGGAGGACTAATATAAGAACACAAACCAAACCACTGTAACTAAATCAACATAGCGTTTCCTGGAACAGAAGGCGAGAGAGAGAGAGAGAGAGAGAGAGAGAGACAGGGCATAACCTCGAAAAAAGCTCCGAACTTCACCCTAGTCTGGGGGAAATCGAGATTGAGGAGTAAAAAGTCTGCCCCTTCACCCTCATTTCAGGCCACATGCCATCAATTCTGACATCTCAGCGTACCCCTAGACCTACTACCCGCCCAGTTGTTTGGTCTTGCTTCTCACTTTCAGGTTCAAGGGTTCTAGATCCAAGGCAGAGAGGGAGATTTCCACTTCCTGTGCTCCTGCAGCCATGGCTTGCACTACAGCCTGACTTGCTTACTCTCGTTTCAAATATGTCTGGGGGGTGGGAGGGTCACACTTCTTTAAGTGTGCATATACTGTGCCCCACCTGGAACGCCGTTTACCCCCCGTCTCCATAGCAAAGTCATACTTCTTTGAAAACGACCCAAAGCAGTCACTTCCTTCCCACGGCACACTCCAACATGCCTACCACATTTTCTGCACTTACCCTCCATTGCAGAAAAGATCACGTTGTGCTGTATTTGTGTGTGGTCGTGTCTGTGCTCCATACCAGAATCTACAAACGCTTTGAGATTGATAAGCACCAGCTTTCCCTGTCTCCAGCACTTAGCACAACGCTTAGCTGTTCTTATGCTGTGGGCTGGGGCTGAGGAAGGGGAACAGGTTTCAGATCTGGTGTCTGAAGCCCTCTGGGTGGTCAGAGGTCAACCAGAGGACACCAGGAATCAAAGACCAATGGAGCTTGATCTTGCCGGTTTGTGCCGGTCAATTACCGAAGGAGAAGTGGCTTAGCAGCCGCAAGTGCACAGGGATGGGTTTTGAATCATTCCCTGTGGGCATAAAGGTGCCCAATCCTTTCATTTAAAGGCTAAGTACTCTTAATTGGCTCACAGGGAAAACAACACAGGAAATCATGCTTCAGCTCAGTCTCTGCTCCAAACCAACCGCAATTTCAAAACAGTGCAGATTCTGGTAGAGACTGAGAAGTAAAACTTCTTTGTTCAGCCAGCAGCTCAGACTCTGCCTTTGCTCAGTTGTCTTTCCACAGCACTTACACATCTGATATCATACACATACACATACACATACACATACACATCTGATAACATACACATCTGATATCTCTTATCTTCCACAGGAGTTCCTGAAGGGCAGGACTATCTTCAGGACCAGTCTCTACCTTGCTACTCTGCCTCCCCACCAGTATCTTCCAGAGCACAGCGCCTGGCTCCAGGAGGCACTGAACATATGATTATTAAATGAATTCATTAAAAAGTCTGGTCTTGGATTCGTCAGTCAGTAGAGCATGCGACTCTTGATCTCGAGGTTGTAAGTTCGAGCCCCACGCTGGGCGTAGAGATTACTTAAAACAAAATCTTAAACAAATAAAATAAAAATTTTTAAATTTGTGGCTCAGTGGCCCCTGAGGTGCTTTGGGAATCTAAAGCCCTTGGTGGCATTGCTATCCCTCATTGTTAGGTGGGTGGGTATGGTCCTTGAGGACTTTTCTGTCTCCTCCAGGGTATGACCAGTTGAGATTCTTGCGGGTCTTGGAAGGAGAAAGCTCTGATATTCAGTGTTTCCTGTGGTCACCTGACATCCAGTAACTATTATGGTGGTCACAGACCACGAGAACCAGAGCTTGGCCATGACTTTCCGAGTCCAGGAGGCCACAGTCATTCGTTACATGGCGTGAATTAGAAATGGTTACAATATCAAGTTTTGTTGGTTGGTGCATGTCATATTATGTTTATCAATATTTACATTTTGTATACTGAATGTATACATTTGGCAAGGTTTGGCTGAACCCTGAGGATCACAATGTTCTTTCTGCTATTTGAAAACAATCAATCTAAGCATCTGTTAGGCGCATTCAGTTTTTACCTTTTGATATACAGGCAGTGGGCATTCTCTGTGTTCCTGACTCTGAGCTGGGTGTTGTCATTTGTAGCTTTCCTTCTATTTAGTGGCTCTGAGGAATCACAGTGAGATTCATAAAAATTTGTAAAATTAAGAACTGCCATCTTCCGGCTGCCTTTCTTAAGGCTCTGGCTGTTGGCTCTCTCCTCACCTTAAAATCACAAGATCGGTCTTCTAAGAGACCTGAACATGTATGAAATCTCCACAATTTCATGTCACACAGAGGGCTCCAGACATCAGAAATGACTACACACAAAAATTCAAGTTCTGAAGCAACTTAAGCATATAAATGCCCTGACCCAAAGAGGTATCAGATAATGCGAACCAATTAATTGAAAAGTCTTTCTGGCCTGCTTGCCTTTTGAGGGGTGCTAGGATCTTGCTCTTTCTACCTTCATGCACTAAATATCTGTGAAATAGAAGTTGCAGGAGGTTTTAGGCTTACTAGAGAGATCTACGGAGACTCCTAAGAAGATACCCTATCCCACACAATATGGTTCAGGTCTTTGCTCTCAAGTCCAATGAAAATATCACCAATCTTACCTTTTGCAGGCACTTTCGCTCAGTTCTTCAGGCAGGATTGGTGATTATACTTGAAATGGCCACGACAAGGCTGGTAACACGGATGTCCGGGGCTATTTGTGTAAAAGGAGAAGTGAATGGAAACTAAATGTGCTCACGCTGTGACGACAGGAAGCCCAGTTGAAGAGAGGGAGGAAGTGAGGCTCTGCCCACCTTCTTGAGCCTCAAGAGGTACAGAGATACTCCTTCTCCCGTGGCCTGTTAAACACCTACTCCCACGACCCACACAAATATCTAAACTTGTTTCTATGAAACCCATGAAAAGTCAAAGACTGAGCTGGTCCAGGCACTAATCGGTGAGCACTTGTGGGTTCTAGGGTGATTTGGGCATTGATTTTTGTCTAGAAAAACTCAGTGCTTCTCAATCGAGGTGGCATCTCAGAATTACTTGTGGATCTGCTCAAGAATAAGTATGCCTGGCTCTCCATTTGGTAGACTGAGACTGGAGTAGAACCCAAGAATAATTATTTTTAAAAGTTTTCTAGGACTGAGACAGGAATGTGTCTTAAGGCCCTTGGCCTTCTCCCCACCCTCTCTCCAGCTGCCTTCCAGAAGATCTCTCATCTCCTGTTGAATTGGGCTGTCGTTTCTAGACTTCTGTGTCTCAGAAGTTGGATTTTCCTTGTATAAGGTTATTGTCAAGGGTAAACCCCAAGACACAATCCAAAGGACACTAGTAGAAATGATTTGGTTAGTAAAGGGAGCCCCAGATTTAGGACCCAAAGCTCTGGGTTTCAATTCCAGCTTTATCTCTTCCAACTCTGTGGTACAACCTCAGCCTCTCCCCTTCAGTTTATTCATGGTAACATCTAATAATACTCCTTCTAGATATTTACTGTTATATCCCCACTAACAGATGAGAAAACAGAGGTTCAAAAAAGTTTAGATATTCGGTTCAAGATTATACAACTAAGAAACACAAGAATTGGATGTTCTTGAACCTCCATGTATTTGTGGTCTTTCCAAATTCTTTCTTGTGGTTGACTTCAAGTTTCATAGCATTGTGATCTGAAATATGCGTGGTATATCTTGATCTTTATGCACTTGTTGAGGGCTGATTTGTGACCCAATATATGATCTATTCTGGAGAATGTGCCATGTGCCCCCAAGAAGAACATGTATTCTGCTGCTTTAGGATGAGATGTTCTGAATATATTTGTTAAGTCAGTCTGGTCCAGTGTGTCATTCAAAGCCACTGTTTCCTTGTTGATTTTCTGCTTAGATGATCTATCCATTGATGTAAGGGGGGAATTAAAGTCCCCTACTATCATTGTATTATCAATGAGTTTCTTTATGTTTATTATTAATTGATTTAGATATCTAGGTGTTTCAGGCTGGGGGCACAAATATTTATAATTGTTAGGTCTTCTTGATGTATAGACTCCTTAATTATGATATAATGCCCTTCTTCGTGTTTTGTTCCAGTCTTTGTTTTAAAATCTAGTTTCTTTGTTATACGTATGGCTAGTCTGGCTTTCTTTCTTTTCTTTTTTTTTATTTTTTTACTTAAAAAAATTTTTTTTAATGTTTATTTATTTATTTTTGACAGAGAGAGAGAGAGAGAGACAGAGCATGAGCAGGGGAGGGGCAGAGAGAGAGGGAGACACAGAATCCGAAGCAGGCTCCAGGCTCTGAACTGTCAGCACAGAGCCCAACGTGGGGCTCGAACTCACAGACCGCGGGATCATGACCTGAGCCAAAGTCGGACGTTCAATTGACTAAGACACCCAGGCGCCCCTCTTTTTTTTTTTTTTAAATGTTTATTTATTGTTGGGAGGGGAGATAGGAGGGACAGAAAGAGAGAGAGGGAGACAGAGGATCGGAAGCTGGCTCTGCAGTGATAGCAGAGGGCCTGACTTAGGGCTCAAAGTCACGAACCATTAGATCATGACCTGAACCGAAGTTGGACACTTAACGGACTGAACCACCCAGGTGCCCCATACTCTGGCTTTCTTTTGATGCCCATTAGCATGATAGATGGTTCTCCATCCCTTCACTTTCAATCTGCAGGTGTCTTTAGGTCTAAAATAAGCCTCTTGCAGACAGCATATAGATGGATCTTGTTTTGTTTTTTTTAATCCATTTTGATACTCTATGTATTTTGGTTGGAGCATTTAGTCCATTTACATTCAGAGTAATTATTGAAAGATATGAATTTAGTGCCATTGTGTTACCAGTAGAGTTGGTGTTTCTGGTGATGTTCTCTGGTCCTTTCTAGTCTTTCTTGCTTTGGTCTTTTTTTTTTTTTTTTTTTAACTCCATTCAGAGTCTGCCTTAAAATTTCTTGCAGAGCTGGTTTAGTGGTCATGAACTCTTAATTTTTGTCTAGAAAACTCTTTATCTCTCCTTCCATTCTGAAAGACGGCCTTGCTGGTTAAAGAAATAGCACAGTTGGGACTCAAATTCAAAGTCACAGAGAATGCTGTTTTAGAAACCCTATGGCCAGTTTAGATTTTGAAAATTATACTGCCGGTTTTCCCTCTGCTGTGTCTACTGGGATTGTCTGAGACTGAAACCTTGAGGGGCTAAGTGATAAGCCCAATGTATCCCAAGCCAGCTGTGAAATGTGGAACCTACCACTGAGATACAATTTTTTACTTTGATAAATGAAGGTGTGGACACTCTCCCCAGGGCTTGACTTAAAAACACACATCTGGGAAAGGCTAGCTTTCTCTCTCTTCCTTCACCCTGACCCATTCAGATTCTGTGAATGTGATTCACAGAATCATCTGTGACCAGGGCTGGCTTGTGAAGAATGCTGCATTAGAGAGGAAATGCATCTTTACTGCAGAACTTGTCAGCCCTTAATAGTCTCTAGATGAGCAGGTTTTTCCAAAGTTATTTGATCACGAAATAACATGTATGTGTGCATGTGGCTGTGTCGTTTTTCTCAGGGAACAGACTTTCAGCATAACTGCCCCTTAGGAAATGCTGTCGTAAATTCTCCTGTCCCCGTCTGCATCAGTCTGTGGAGGCAGAGCCCCTCACTCAGAGCTGCTGTCACGATGACAGGACCCTGAGGTGAAAGAGCTAAGACTTCTTGCTTGACTCACACGTTTTCTGTGGCTTCCATTACTATCTCTTTGTGCCAGAGATTCACAAAGTTATATGTGGAACCCGAGTTCTCGTTGAGCTCCACACAAGTGCGTTAAATCTGGGATGCAACATTCAGCTTAGTAACCTGGGTATCCTCCTGCTGAACCTGCTTCTCTCCTGTATTCACCAGCTCGGGGAAAGGCCCACTAACCTCCATGTTGTTCAAGTCAGGCATCCTCCTAGGCTACCCTCTGTCCCACCTCACAGCATATTATCAACCCCCATGTCCTATAAATTGTCCCTTTGCCTAAATATTTCTCAAATCAGGCAACTTCTCTCCTACTCCAGAGCCATACACTAGTCCTCATTTCTCACCTGTTTTACTGCATCCCAACCTCCTTCGAAATCACCTGGGGGTGTTTTCTTGCTCACCCTAGCAAGGAAAGCCTTCTAAAGATGATAATTTAATGGTGTCATTCCCCAGCTTGCAACTCGTCAATGGTTTCCCCTTAGGTTTTTGATTTGGTTTTGTTTTGGGTAAGTAAGCTCCACACCCAGTGTGGGTGGGGCTCAAACTCAGGACCCTGAGATCAAGAATGGCATGCTCCACTGACTGGGCCAGCGAGGCCCCCTTTAGGTTTTAAGCGGCCCCTATTAACTCTTAGAACTCTCAGCTGGCCTCTCCTCCCCGACCCCCAACACCATGGCCCTGCCACACTTGATGCTGAATTCCTTTGAGTTGCTTGAAACAAGTCTTTATTTCTCTCTCTCTCCCTCTCTCCCTTCCTCTCTCTTTCTAGAATATCCTCTCACCTCTTCACCTAATTCCTACACATTTTCCATATCTCAGTTCCTTCAGGAAGCCCTCAAAGCAGGACTAGGTACTCCTGCTACACGCTCCCATTACCCACATGTATCCCCTTTATCATTCATTGTTTTTATAACTGTCTGTCTTCGCCATGGACACAAAGCTCCATGGGTAGGTTCTGTGTTTCTCTAGTGGATGTTGGATGATTACGTCTGGAAGGCCAGAGGTGTTCTATAAATATTCGAATAGCTTTAGGTAGTGTGAGGCCTGAAAGTTAGGGTAACTGAAGATTTGGGAAGGGAGGAGCAAGTACGAGAAAGAGACATCAGGAGAATGAACATCTGTGGAGGGAGAAGTGGTTATGAGAGAGGGCATTTTAGGATCATCAGAAAGAATGTCTCAAGAGTTGTTTGCAGCAGAAATGGACACTCATTTTAATGTAGAAAACTCTTCCTTTAATGTACCCCTCTCCGGATCCCACTGAGAAGATCTGGTCTAAGTGCCTGACAGTTAGACGTGGCTGTGGTCTGGGAATCAGGTAAGAGAGGAGAATTGTATGCCCACTTAGACCCAAACCTGTAAGATTTTATTGAGAACTAATACTATTTCTGACCATGAGATGTTTACAATCCATTTGGAGAGACAAGGAAAAACCCTGAGAATAAGACAATGTCAGGGCAGACTGTGTTGTTGAATAGTCCAGGAGAATGCTCAAACACTTTGAAAAATGAAATCAGGAAAGAGATAAGCAGAAACTTAGACTCACAGTTTGGTCTTCTCAGTGAGTGGTCTATTGATCAAGCTACATAGGTCACAGTGGTACCTGGGAGAAATCATTGTTCCTCATTTAAGCTTTTTGCTTTTTTTAAAACTTTCTAGGGGAGTGAATTTGTTCTTATTATTAGAAAAAAGTCACTATTGAAATATGAGCGGAAATAAAAAGTCCCAACTTGTTTTTCATCAAGTTACTGAAATACACAAGAATATTCGAGTTTGGGAGGGGTAAATGCTTGAAAATTGCAAGACTGTAAGCTTCCAGTGGGCGATTGAAGCTAACGAGTAGCACAGTGGATTTTGCTTGTGGACTCTGAGGTTAGAGTTTTGAGGAGAGCACAATAGAGTATCATTTGTAAAAAGAAAATTTGTTGTGCAATTTGATCGCTATTATATCTTAGAAATAAATATAGGGCACTTAAAATTCTAACATTTGGCTTTGTATGTTTTGGATATTTCCAGGGTTCCAAAAAACCATCCATGTTGAGAAATAAATTACAAATCTGGGTTTCAGCAAGTGAGCATTTATTGTCTAGTGCCCATATCATTCTCAGGGTTTAAACTAAGTAGTTACATCACAGACATTATGTAACTGTTTGGCAGTATGGAACTTGGGACAATAGTATCAGTGGGGCACTGCCATGGATGTATGCTTGCCAATCTATGTCTTATTGCACTAAGCAAGGCAATATCATGGTTGGTTATTGTAGCTATAATAAAAAAAAATACTGTCTTAGTCCATTCCGGCTGCTATAACAAAAATACCATAGACTGGGTGGTTTATAAACATAAACTTATTTCTTACAGCTCTGGAGACTGAGGAAGCTAGGATCAAGGCACCGACTTGGTGTCTGGTGAGAGGGGGCTTCCTGATCAAGTTCTGTCAGCTAGATAGGAACTAAGCAGATATCACAATCATTAGCTCACTCAGTGGTTAGGGAGACGGTCAGTCCCAGGAGGATGCAGAAGAAGTGGTCCCCTTGTGCTGAAGGCTCATGATTTCCACATGGAACTTATGACTCTCTCTTATTAGGGTTCTGTCATCTTTGAGCTCAAATGAGTGTGGATAAGTAAGAAACCACCAAAATTGCATGACACCGTAGTGCCGACAAAATGGGCTTTCTTGCCCTCCTGCCTGAGCTCAGAGAGCAGAGTGACAGGTCTCTCTGCAAACACAGTTACTCCGTGATGACAGAAGTGGCTATGATCTCCTTTCCTGACCACCCCCCGACCCATCCAGTCTTGACTGTGTGTCTATATCCCCTCCCATTTATCAGCAAAGGACTGCACCACCCTAGGACAAGAATTAAGAACTTATAGGTCATTCTGTAGCATCCCCTTCATTTCTCCTCAAAAGAGATATAAATCTGAGTGACAAAAGGGTCCTTTTGCAGGCCAATTCACTCCAGAGGCTCAAAGAACACATATGTCAGGGTGCGGCCATGCTAACTTGGGGTATCCAGTGCCCCCCAAGGACAGGCATCCTCAGTAAGCCTGGGGATGTCCTTGGCAAGTGTTGCTTTGAGATTCAACTTGTAGACAAGTCAGTTACAGAGATATAGAGGCTTAAAAAATACAGTGCAGGTAAACATCCTTAGAAGGCTGGTAATCCCAGAAGCTGTGGCTCTCTGAATACTCTCTCCTTATTCTCCTCTCAGGGCACACCAATTGTCCTTGGCCTTACAGGGCATGAATTGATCCAAATGTGAGCCCCTCATTTTTGTATATCTGTCCAGCAGGGAAAGTAAGGGAAGCTAAAAGGAAAAGGTTTAGTTAAAAAAAAAAAAAAAGGTCTAGTGTGTGTGTGAGTGTGTATGAGTATACGTACATAGCAGCAAAACTCTTTATTCAAATGAAGCTTAAAATGGAACAGCGATAACTAAGAGAGATAAAAGCAGAACTGCTCAGAAAACACAGAGGTGGGGCTCCTCCTCTCTGGCCTTTGGTGGCTTCTTAGGCTTCTCTGCCCAACCCCAAGGAGAGAAAACCACTGGCTCCTGGTTGCCTTGCCAGTGGTGGGGTTTCTGTTCAGTTGTGGGACCAGGGGCTGTGGCTCCTCCCGTCCTTCAGCCCTCACTCGCTTGGAAAAAGACTCCCCAGGCTCCGAGTTTCATTGCTGTGGCTCAGTGGAAATAGGAAGCCAGTCCTACACCCCACAGCTCCTCTTCCCCATTTGGGAGGCTGAGAGTTGTGGCTTCCTGCAGAAAGAATAATGGGGAAACGCTTTTCTCAGCTGACAGCCACAAAACACCCAGAGGATTCATTACCTCATTTGAGGCTGTGAACTCGTAGGAGGCACAATGTGGGGCTTGGGCTGTCAACAGGCCTGTGAAATGTGACACACTATGCTCTCTCCTAGCCAAGTATAAGAAAATGGTAATCCTACCAGCAGTTCTGGCGTACCCAGGGGGAGCTCCTTCTGGTCCCTGGGCAAGGAGAAAAGCCACTGGGTTTTGGTAAGTGCTATGGTGTGGGGGAAAGAGGCCTGGACTCAGAAACAAAAGTTCTGGATTTTCGTCATTCTATAATTACCCAGGGAAAGTCCACCCAATCCCCTAACGGATCACTTCTCTGTGAAAGAAAATAGACTAGGTAATCCGCACATTCTCTCCGGACCTTAAAAATTCAGAACATCTATGACCTTATAATATCGAAAATGAATTCCTAAAAAATAGTAGTTTGGCTAGGATGTGGTGTAGGAGGTGGAGCCTAGAAGCAGAGTTACAACAGCTACCATTTACTGAGCTCTTCTTGTGGTCCAGACAGCACACTCCACATGTTCTTACCTAGTGGCAGTGTGGAATAGGCACGGCATCTCCTCCTTTGCTACAGAAAGGCTAAGACTAGCCTGTTCAGGTAACTTGCCCAAAGCACACTGCTAGAAAGCGGCAGAGCCCAAATGGAAAACTTGCCCGTGACCAAAAGACCGCTCACCTTTCCAGCTATCCAGCTTCCTTGGGAGCTAATCTGACAGTCTAATACTTGCTGAACCTGTGGATAATTGAAAGCTGACCATGTCTACTTTTCCCAGGAGTACCCTAAGTTGATCTCACAATACTTTCCGGGTTTACAGGACGAACAAGAAGAGTGCAATTCTCTCTTCAAAAAGCAAAGCCCAGAGTGCTGGGTGGCTCAGTTAGTTAAGTGGTTAAGCACCGAACTTTGGCTCAGGTCATGATATCACGGTTCACGAGTTCGAGCCCAGCATCACTCTCTTTCTCTCTCTCTCTCTCTCAAAAATAAACAAACATTAAAAAATGGGGGCGGGGGGGGCACCTGGGTGGTTCAGTCGGTTAGGAGTCCAGCTTCAGTTCAGGTCATGATGGGTTTGAGCCCCCCATTGGGCTCTGTGATGAACGCTTGCTCGGAGCCTGGAGTCTCTGTCTCCTTCTCTCTCTGCCCCTCCTCCTCTCGTGTTCTGTCTCACTCTGTCTCTCAAAAATAAATAAATGTTAAAAAATAAAATAAAATAAAATAAAAAGCAAAGACTGAGAATGCTTTCAGACACCCAGCACAGACCCACATGTACTGTTTCCAGCCAGGGCTTTGAGTAACCTCCATGAATGAGGAACATAATCTCTTTGCTTAACTTAGAAAAAAAAAAAAAAGCAAGAAAAGTTTGGGCAAGACATATTTGTATCCCCGGCACTGGGGGAGCATAATCTGAGAAGCCAAAGAGGCAAGGAGCGTCTGAATGTGTGTTGCTGAGCTCAGCTTTTCTACTCTGAAGTCAACTCAGCTCTTTAGAGTTGCATAGAACAAAGAACAAACGCGTGCCCACCACACCCTGTGTTCCAAGTACAGAGAGCACATGATGTCAGAAAGGGAGTGACTAGGGGCAAGAGCCTGGCAGAGCGCCTGGCGGGAGGAGGTGACACTCAACTACAAAGCCCCAGCTTCTAACTGAGACTGCCCCTACAGCAGGAGGGGAGAAGGAGCCCTGTGGATATTGTCGTGGGTCCTCTGCCTAGCCTCGCCTCCCCAAACCTTCACTTCCCACTGTGAAGTTCTCTAATGTAAGGGATTAGAATATGCTCTGCCTAGACCAAATCTACTCCAGAGGAAGAAACCGGAAGCTCCAAATTCTTCATGGATAATCGATGTCCCATCATTATTACTATTGTTATTTTAAAATAAGTTTATTTTTGGAGAAAAAAATGAGCGGAAGGTTCAGAGAACACATATCTATCTCCTGGCCGCTGTGAAAGTTAGTAAAAGGAAACCTTGTTTAGCGTGGAGTCAGGAGGCCAGCACGGGGAGCTCTCACACCTTACCGCGCTGTCAACTGCCTCCCCAACAGGAAGAAATGGACCCGGAGCTTGGATACTATTTCACTATCCCAGCGGAAAGGATACAGTCTCTCCCTTTTGCCTGGCAACAGCCCACCCAATGAGAGACTATCACAACTCAGCCAATGAAAAGTCACTATACTTCTAACTCCCAGTTTACCCCAATGAATTTTTTGTTTAGAACGTCCTCCCCATGTCCCACTTTTCCTCTATAAAAGAGCCCTCCTCTCCTTTGTTCGCTGGGCTTGCCTGTGGTTTTGCCGTAACCTGCTAAAGTTGGGAATTGCAATTCTGTGCTACTCTCAAACCCATTTCTGTTAGCAAGACAGCTGGCGGTTTTATTTTTAAGGTTAACATTACTTGGCCGTCTGAAGCAGGAAGAAGACCCCCCCAACTCTGAGGCTGGTGAGCAAACAGGTGCCTGTAGCCACGGAGCCAGCTGAGCTCCCTGCTTTCTCGCCCCCCCATGGGTTTGAGGGTAAGTTTTCTCCTCGATTGCAAGCTTCATTCTCTTTTGTGTTCAAGCTCTCCAGGCCTGTGGCGAGCACAATACGAAGGCGCACACATGAGTTGTGTCTTTTTGACAGGGTCCGCTTTATTCAATCATAGAGCAAGGTTAGTATAACTGAAAGCAGGTGCAGGGTTCCAGACTCCATGAGATTACACTATGCATGTAACGTGGCTTCATACATGCCACACAAAGCAAAGCATAATACAAAGGCACACAACAAACGAGATACAATAAGGGGTAAGAGCTAACAAATCAAGTGTGAAGTCCGTCTGTCAGCTCGCAGTTGAGATGAGGCCAAGGTAGGGTCCGGGTCAGTTCTCGGTACTTACGGCTTACTATTTTCAGGCTGTTGGAGGATCTGTGTTATGTTCAGAGATCAATAGGGCAGGGCCTTTGGCGGCACTTGTCTTTCTGATGCAGCCAGACATGGAAGAGTCAGCGTCAGAGTCTGACAGTTTGCTGCAGAAGGTCCTTCCTTTTTAAAAGGGGTTTAATCAGTCTTGGGACTTTTCAGGTCTCTTCTGATTCTGGTGATGATCAGCTCTGGGTTCTTCCAGGCTCTCTCGGCTTTGCTGGTTATCGGTTCTGGATGCCATCAGCCTGTGCTGGTTTTAGTGATATCTGGTCTTAGCTGCAATACCTTGGCTGCTTATGTCACTGCTTGACACGAGTCATTGCTTGACAGGAGTGACTCCATCTTGTTCTCTACGTTGCACCCAGAGATTCCTCATGACTAATCTTAAGGATCATTCAGGAATCAACTACATCTTTAACCAGATGAGCACTGTGCTTTTATTCTGCTAACTTGGATGAAGGCAAATCTAAGTCATCCAATCATGGTTCCAATGAAAATCAAACAATCAAATCAATCTCAGATCCTATGAAATGTCAACTGACATCATAAAATGAACATCACACTAAATAAAACAAGTTCGATTGCTTACAGTAAAGCAAAATTAAGGATTAAATCAGATATCAGTCAAATCAGGTTATAAAGTCAAATCAGAATCAAAACTAAAACCCAAAGTCACATTTAATAAGAATTAAGTCAAGTACGAAAAGCCAAACTAAATCTGAATTTAGTATTAAGGTAAGTGAAATTATCTTAGTAACTAAGTCCATTAAGGTAAGCTAAGAAATCAACAAACAACCAAATGAAAATCATATTGTCAAGTACAGGTAGGTAGAAGTCCACAAATACATATGAGATCTTCATTATAGGCTCACAGAAAAGAATGGCAAAGGTGTGGTTAATCAGTCTTTTTGTAATTGTCCCTTCTTAAGCTTCAGGGTGCATAACATTATAATAGCATGTTCAATAAGATATGGAGCAAAGATAATAGCTAAAAGCAATGAGAAAGATTTCCTTAATGGATTTCCAAATATGGGTAGAGAAATAATTCCTGCCCACCTGTAAGTATTTTTAAGGGTTATACCCAGACCAGAACAAATATAGCCAGAACAAATCACATGTTGAAAAGGTTTTGTTAGCAATTCCAGGAAGGAATATTTAATATGTAAATTTTGGATCTTTGAGCTTGCCGAGTAGACACCATGAGCAAAGCTCACCTTCCTGAGTTGAAAAAATTTACGGACAAGAAATTACCATTGAAATTAAATGGTGGCAGACGTGGCCAAGGAATATTGCGGGGCTTCCATCCCTTTATGAATCTTGTGATGGATGAATGTGTGGAGATGGCAACTAGTGGGCAAGAGAACAATATTGGAATGGTGGTAATTCCAGGAAATCGTATCATCCTGTTAGAAGCCTTGGAACGAGTATAAACAATGGGTGTGTTCACCGGAAGAAACCAACCGCTTTCACATGTCCCCTCCATAGCATCTGTTTTACTACAATATAAAAATCAGGTCGTGCATTTTCATATTGAACTTTTATGCTAAATAAACTTTCTTAATAGTCCAAAAATGCTTTCTCAGGCATTCTGAACATGAAAAATTGAATGGTAGCTCTTATTCTAGTTTTTTCTAACACGAGCTGTTCCTGGTTGAGACTGATTTGTTCCAAAGCTTTTAACGCATTAATACGGAAGAATCTGATTAAATGTGAGGCGTGACTAGGATGGCTTTTTTTCATCTTTTAATGGAAAGATAAAGAACCTGCAAACCTGAGCAGATTTCTTCTGAAACATTAACTGTAATTTTCAAAACTCTTGTAATAGTTTTGATGTACTCTGACTTTTCCAAATACATCTACATTCCAAGTATAGTGCAATTGGAATAAAACACAGGAAGTAACGATACAGTTGTTTATTTTGAACATAAACGGGGAAAATTTTTTTGAAGACAAGAACAGAAATAGAACTCTAGAGAAAAACAAAACAAAACAAATAATATGTAAATTTTGTGTATCTCTGTTTAATGCAGCTATGTTGGTGTTGATGAGTTTTGAGGGCGCATGAATGGCCTGTGCAGGGTGTTCAGAGTGGGTTAGCTTGTTTTATGGGATCTTCTAGGCTTCCATCTAAAAGCTGGTCAATTTTGTCAGTTTCACCCAAGGTATTTCTGTTACTTTAGTATGCTAGGATGGTGGAAAATCTTTATATGAATATTCTGAGATAAAAAATACCCATCATAGTAACATTATTCAATGTCACATTAATAGCATGCAGTATTTTAATGTACTCATTGTCCACGGTGATGACAGTATCATTCATCATAGAATGATTACAGAATATGACCTCTGAGTTCTTAACACCAAGTGTCCAGTTAAAATGTCCCATGTCTAGGAATACATTTTCCTTGGATGTTCTTGGAAAAGGATACAGATTAGCACTGATTTCTTTTTAAAAAAATTTTTTTTAAATGTTCTATTTATTTTTGAGAGAGAGACAGAGTGCGAATGGGGGAGGCAGAGAGAGAGAGGGATACACAGAATCTGAAGCAGGCTCCAGGCTCTAAGCTGTCAGCACAGAGCCTGACTAGGGGCTCAAACCCACAAACTGTGAGATCATGACCCTAGCTGAAGTAGGACACTTAACTGACTGAGCCACCCAGGTGCCCCAGATTAGCATTGATTTCTAATTCACACTAGGTATAATACATGCCGTTAGACCATTGAAATATCATCTCTTTGGGTAGTAAATAGCCATCAATCCAGAAGGGTACATGGGTTGCCAAAAGAGCTGTGTTACCATGTACTTTCATATGTGTATGTGTCAAATGCTAATAGACTTCGACCCCCTAATAGTCTCAACAATGAAAGTTTACATTGTCTTGTATTGTCACAACCCGATGGTCTGGAGGTGTCTAACTGTAAGAGAGACTCCATCCAGCCCAAAGAACACATTTTACCTGTTATAATAATGTTTCTGATATTATTCCATACTCTCTCCAGTAGGTTACTGATTCTATAGTAATTTTTTAATTGTTCTCTTATGTAGAAATTTCTAAGATTGAGTAAATTCTGTTGGAAGGTTTGGAGCTTATGGCCAATGTTATAGTTAAGCTCCAGGTGCTAGGCATGGTAATCATGCATAGGCAAAATACTAGAATGTAGGTCTCTGAACACTGAGGAGATTTTGGAACCTGAATTTCCTACTGCAGTAAGTAGGGGATTCACGTGTTTTTTAAACACAAAATAGTTCCTGCTCAATAGTCTGGATTTCTCCTTCTTGAATTCCAGAGATAATTAAGTTAAAGACGATGTCTAGTCCTACCTGCATTGTTAGAGGTATTCTAATCTAATTCTCTTGATGGGTGGCAAGTCGGGCAGTTCATGGTGGCTCTTCCCAGCTCTGTTGCATAAATTTCACATGCAGGTTGTATATAGAACAGTTTGAATTGTTTCTTTTGGAAGGTTACTTCAACTCTATGCCACGTAATTTGTATGCAATTCTCACAGGATTAAGTAATATAGGTTCAAACATAGTTGGTCTGAGAATTTTTGGTGTTGGGTCAGTAATGCCATGTGTCCATTATGGCTCCCAATGGAAAGTTCTCATACAATGTGTAGTATTCCAATATCCCCTCTCAATAATACATTGCACTATTGTGTGATACATCACATTTGCCAAAGGTAACTTCTTTAGCTATATAAATTGGTATTGATCAATCAGTTCTGGTTATATTCTCAGAGATGGGGTGCTGTGCTGACTATGTGTGTTCTACCCCATTGTGCCTCTGATGGTTGGGTCAATGAAGAGAAATATTGCTGCATACCTGGATCGATCTGTGTCACTAGATCTGCATTAAAAACAATTCCTAATGTTTCCCATCATGCTTGTGATCTTCCTTGTATAATTGAAGCTTTATTAACCAAGGAATAGTAAAAATATATTGCATCTAATTGTTCTAATGGACATGGAGGTATGATTACTTCCTTTGTTATATAGGTTGACTTTAGATTTTGATATTAAGATAACATTATAGTATTGGCAACTGAGTTGTGTCTTATTCTATGTAGGTGTGAAAGGACCTAAGGTGACCGGACCTCAGAGGTGCAAGGCTATTAAAATTATCTAGAGTATGATCACACGTAAACACTGTATTACCCCATTTACCTCTCATGTGCCAAAACTCATTTAGGTTTGATTGTAAAGGTGTCATAGACTGTTCTGAGAACCATTTTGCCTTAACTACAGTGACCAAATTTCCAACAGTTAGTGATATTTACTGGTAGTTTGTTAGGTTGTGATGTTAGCTTGTAGTAGGAAGCTCCATAACAGGTAATCCCTAAAGCCATAAACGTTATCTCTCAGAATATTCCACTATTTAATATTACATTCAATTTTTGATAAGCTTGGATCATATCCAAAAGTGTTATCACTGGAAGATACGTCAACTCCATGAGGGTGTGGCACGATAATGATATATTCCATGGGGATGTCTTCAGTGATTGAGGTGTTGTGTGGCATCCATAGATACAACCTTTTGTGTCTTCATTCCATTATATACTATATCCTGTGTTATTGAGGTATAACTTAAATGCAGCTATCCCATTAGGTGGGAGTTGTCCATTCATAGTATTATTCAAGAATTTTGATTCCATTCCATTATGACGTGGTATGCAGAAAATTTCAAAGACTGACTTTGAGGTTATCTCTCCTGCTCTAGGGAAATTTACTAGCCCTTCAGGGTGATGTCCATGCCCTCTAAACCAAAGTGTGAATTGGTCCAAATGGATGCTTTAGGTGCTGGTTTTCTGAATATTCTGCATGAAAGTGCCCCATAGGGTGTGATGCTATAAGGTTCAGTTGAAATCATAGAAGAATTGGTTTTAAAAGCATTGGTCTGGGCGCCTGGGTGGCTCAGTTGGCTGAGCGTCCGACTTCAGCTCAGGTCACGATCTCACAGTCTGTGAGTTTGAGGCCCACGTCGGGCTCTGTGCTGACAGCTCAGAGCCTGGAGCCTTCTTAGGATTCCGTGTTTCCCTCTCTCTCTGCCCCTCCCCTGCTCATGCTCTGTCACTCTCTCTGTCAAAAATAAACATTAAAAATAAATAAAATAAATAAATAAATGAAAGCATTGGTTTTGTAACATCGTCCCTGCGTAAGTATGCGGTAAAATTACCTTTAAAGTCCCTGAGGCATGCCAATGTCCAATTATGGCATAATGGTTTCATCTAGTAATGTGTGTTTTTTGGTACATGTAAATAAGGTCTAGTTGATGTGTGAAGTGATGGTCTGGGTGCGTAAGCAAGGTTGGTCCTATTTTTAACTTCCAGGCTAATCCTGTGGGTGCAAATGTTCCATTTCCTCTTTTCTAAATGTTGAGTAGGTTGATGAAACCTTGGGGTACCAAGTGTCATGTGTGTTGTCACATTGTATATCTTTATGTCTCACACAAAAATTGCCAAAAAATGGAAAGTTTGGAAAATCTGTTAAATAATAGTTACAGTATGTATTGTTTTCATCTGTGGATATGATGTTGTATTCCTTTGGGTATCACATTGACATTGGAAGCTTATCTAGGGGTGGGTTAAAGTATGGAAAGTGATAATCATGAGGGTTGAGTAGTAACAGTACTTTCAGGCTATTCATATTTGTCACATTCTATTTTCATGATATTTATATTCATCCTACATTCTATCTATCTATCTATCTATCTATCTATCTATCTATCTATCTATCATATATATCCTTTTGTTCCATACCCACTTGGTACCCAAATTCATACCATGTGTCGATGGAGGATTTGTACAAGTGTATTATAAGGTTTATGCATGTGATTGATATGTGGACATACTGAAGTGTGTATTGCTCTATGTTGGGTATATATGCTTGTGTGCTGAGATTATGTAGGACGGTAGTAATGTTTTTATTTTTAATTTTTTTTCTGATTTCTGAAAATGTTATTTTCTTTCAAAGATACGTTATATATTATCAAAATTATTGTTTTTTAAACAGGGTATGTCCATCCCTTTTTGTTTCCAGTAAGAATTTTCTTTCTTTAAAAGTTTTTATTTAAAGTTTTTTTTAATGTTTATTTATTTTTGAGAGAGAAAGAGAGAGAGAGAGAGCGGGGGAGGGTCAGGGAGAGAGGGAGACACAGCATCCGAAGCAGCTTTAGACTCTGAGCTGTCAGCACAGAGCCCAATGTGGGGCTTGAACCCACGAACTGTGAGATCATGACCCAAGCCGAAGTCCGGCTTTCAACTGACTGAGCCATCCAGGCACCCTGAAAAGTTTTTATTTAAATTCCATGGATTAACATACAACGTAATATTAGTTTCAGGTATACAGTTTAGTGATTCAACACTTAAATACAACACCCAGTGCTCATGCAAGTACACTCCTTAATCCTCATCAGGTGTTTAACCCACCTTACTTCTGGTAACCATTAGTATGTTTTCTAAAGTGTTCTAAAGTTAGAAGTCTGTTTCTTGGTTTGCCTCTCTCTTTTATTCCCTTTGCTTGTTTTTTTGTTTGTTTCTTAAATTCCGCATATGAGTGAAGTCATATGATATTTGTCTTTCTCTGACTTATTTTGCTTAGAATAATACTCTCTAGCTTCATCCACATCATTGCAGATGTCAAGATTTCATTCTTTTTTATGACTTAGTAATATTTCACTGTGTATATCATATCTTTTTTTTTGTACTTAAATCAAAACAATTTAGAACTCTATTCAATATATTATATGAATGGAGTCTCAAATTCTTCCATAGAAGCCAACAAAAATAAATGAAATTTATCACACAAAATCAAGAATCTAAATTTGTTAAATATTAAGCTTGAAGACAGTGTCCAAAATTTAATTTTTATGTTATATAATTGCATTTTGTATTATCTCAACTTTGGGTAATGCTTTTTTGTTGGAACTTCTATTTGTAATTGGATACATTTTTCTTTCTTTTTTTTTTTTTTTAATTCGTTGTTGGGGTGCCTGGGTGGCTCAGTCGGTTAAGTGACCGACTTTGGCTCAGGTCATGATCTCACAGTTCATGAGTTCCAGCCCTGCATCGGGCTGTGTGCTGACAGCTCGGAGCCTGGAGCCTGCTTCAGATTCTGTGTCTCTCTCTGCCCGTCCCCTGCTCACACTCTGTCTCTCTCTGTTTCTCAAAAATAAATAAATGTTAAAAAAAAATTTATTGTCATGTTAGCTAATATACAGTGTAGTCTTGGCTTCAGGAGTAGGTTCCTGTGATTTATCACTTAACAAGTGCCCTCTTCAATGCCCATCACCTATTTTCACAACCCCCCCCCAGCCCTCACCCCCATCAACCCCTCAGTTTGTTCTCTGTGTTTAAGAGTCCCTTATAGTTTGCCTCCTTCTCTGTTTGTATCTTATTTTTCCTTCCCTTCCCCTATGGTCATCTGTTAAGTTTCTCAAATTCCACATATGAGTGAAATCATATGGTATCTGTCTTTCTCTGACTGACTTATTGCACGTAGCATAATACCCTTCAGTTCCATCCACATTGTTGCAAATGGCAAGATTTCGTTCTTTTTCATCACCAAGTAGTATTCCATGTTATATATAAACCACATCTTCTTTACCTATTCATCAGTCAATGAACATTTGGGCTCTTTCCATACTTCGGCTATCGTTGATAGTGTTGCTATAAACATTGGAGTGCGTGTGTCCCTTCGAATCAGCACTCCTGTCTCCTTTGGATAAATTCCTAGTAGTGCTATTGCTGGATTGTAGGGTAATTCTATTTTTAACTTTTTGAGTAACCTCCGCACTGTTTTCCAGAATGGCTTAACCAGTTTGCATTCCCACCAATAGGGCAAGAGGGTTCCCCTTCCCACATCCTCGCCAATATCTTTTGTTTCCTGAGTTGATAATTTTAGCCATTCTGACAAGTATGAGATGGTATCTTAATGTGGTTTTTGATTTGTATTTCCCTGATGATGAATGATGTTGAGCATCTTTTCATATGTCTGTTTGCCATCTGGATGTCTTCTTTGGAAAAGTGTCTATTCATATCTGTTGCCCATTTCTTCACTGGATTATTTGTTTTTCAGGTGTTGAGTTTGGTAAGTTCTTTATAAATTTTTGATAATGACCCTTTATCTGATTTGCTATTTGCAATTATTTTCTCCCATTCCATCAGTTGGCATTTTAGTTCCTTTGCTCTTCAAAGAGGTTGTTGCCTGTTTTCTCCTCTAGGATTTTGATGGTTTCCTGCTTCACATGTAGGTGTTTCATCCATTTTGAATTTATTTTTGTGTATGGTGTAAGAAAGTGGTCCAGTTTCATTCTTCTGCATGTTGCTGTCCAGTTCTCCCAGAACCATTTGCTAAAGAGACTTACATTGTTTTCCATTGGAATCTCTTTCCTGCTTTGTCAAAGATTAGTTGGCCATCTATTTGTGCATCCATTTCTGGGTTCCCTATCCTATTCTATTGGTCTATGTGTCTGTTTTTTTGCCAAATACCATACTGTGTTGATGATTACAGCTTTATAATACAGCTTAAAGTCTGGGATTGTTATGCCTCCAGCTTTGGTTTTCTTTTTCAACATTACTTTGGCTATTTGGGGTCTTTTGTGGTTCCATAAAATATTTAGGATTGTTTGTTCTAGCTCTGTGAAGGATGTTCGTGCTATTTTGATTGGGATTGCATTGAATGTGTAGATTGCTTTGGGTATTATCAACTTTTTAACAATATTTGTTCTTCCAATTTATGAACATTGGATTTTTTTTTCAGTTTCTTTGTGTCTTCTTCAGTTTCTTTCATAGGCTTTCTATAGTTTTCAGTATACAGATCTTTTACCTCTTTGGTTAGGTTTATTCCTAGGTATTTTATGGTTTGGGGGTACAATTGTAAATGAGATCAATTCCTTGATATCTCTTTCTGCTGCTTCATTATTGGTGTATAGAAATGCAACTGATTTCTGTACATTGATTTTATATTTTGTTACTTTGCTGAATTCATGTATCAGCTATAGCAGTTTTTGGGTGGAGTCTTTTGGGTTTTCCATGTAGAAGATCATGTCATCTGTGAAGAGTGAAAGTTTGTCTTCTTTGTCAATTTGGATGCCTTTTGTTTCATTTTGTTGTCTGATAACTGTAGCTAGGACTTCCAACACTATGTTAAAAAAAAAACAGTGGTGAGATTGAACATCCCTGCCATGTTCCTGATCTCAGGGGAAAGCCCTCCGCATTAAGGATGATATTGCCTGTGGGTCTTTCTTATATGGCCTTTATGATGTTAAGGTATGTTCCTTCTATCCTAACTTTCTTGAGGGTTTTTATTAAGAAAGGGTGCTGTATTTTGTCAAATCCTTTTTCTGCATTTGTTGACAGCATCGTATGGTTCTTATCCTTTCTTCTATTAATCTGATGTATCACATTGATTGAACTGTGAATATTGAACCAGCCCTGCAGCCCAGGAATGAATCCCACTTGATCATGTGAATAATTCTTTTAATATACTGTGAATTCAATTTGCTGGTATCTTGTTGAGAATTTTTGCAACCATAGTCATCAGGGATATTGGCCTCTAATTCTCCTTTTTAGTGGGGTCTTTATCTGGTTTTAGAGTCAAGGTAATGCTGTCCTCCTTGAATGAGTCTAGAAGCTTTCTTTCCATTTCTAGTTTTTGGAAGAGCTTGAGAAGAATATGTATTAACTCTTCTTTAAATGTATGGTAGAATTTCCCGGGAAGCCATCTGGCCCAAGACTCTTACTTGCTGGCAGATTTTTGATAACCAATTCCATTTCTTCGCTGGTTATGGGTCTGTTCAAATTTTCTATTTCTTCCCGTTTGAGTTTTGGTAGTGTGTGAGTATCTAGGAATTGTCCATTTCTTCCAGATTGTCCAGTTTGTTGGTATGTAATTTTTCATTATTTTCTCTAATAATTGTTTGTATTACTGTGGCGTTGGTTGTGATCTCTCCTCTTTCATTCATGATTTTATCTATTTGGGTCCTCTCTCTTTTCTTTTGAGAAGTCTGGTTAGGGGTTTATCAATTTTGGTTATTCTTTTAAAAAACCAGCTCTTAAATTCATTGATCTGTTCTACTGATATTTTTTTTCTCTTTCTTTCTTTCTTTCTTTCTTTCTTTCTTTCTTTCTTTCTTTCTTGGATTTTATATTGTTTGTTTCTGCTCTAATCTTTATTATTTCTCTTCTTCTGCTGGCTTTGGGATTTCTTTGCTGCTGCCTTTCTGGTTCCTTTAGGTGTGAAGTTAGGTTGTGCATTTGGGACCTTTCTTGCTTCTTGACGTGGGCTGATGCAATGTATTTTCCTCTTAAAACTGCCTTTGTTGCATCCTAAAGAGTTTGAATTGTCATGTTTTCCTTTTGATTGGCTTCCATATATTTTTTTAATTTCCTCTTTAATTTCCTGGTTGACCCATTCATTCTTTAGTAGGATGTTCTTTAACCTTCATGTATTTGAGGGCTTTCCAAATTTTTTATTGTGATTCATTTTTGAGTTTCACAGCATTGTGATATGAAAACATGCATGGTATGATCTCAATCTTTTTATATTTGTTGAGAGCTGTTTTCTCACCCAGTATGTGATGTATTTTGGAGAACGTTCTATGTGTACTCGAGAAGAATGTGTATTCTACTGCTTTTGGATGAAAAGTTCTGAATATATCTGTTAAGTCCATCTGGTCCAATGTGTCATTCAGAGTCATTGTTTCCTTATTGACTTTCTGCCTAGATGATCTGTCTCTTGCTGTAAGTGGAGGATTAAAGTCCCCTACAATCACTGTATTATTATGTATACATTTATATGTTTGTGATTAATTGATTTATATATTTGGGTGCTCTCACACTGGCAGCATAA
Source organism: Acinonyx jubatus (assembly GCF_027475565.1). Taxonomy (NCBI): domain Eukaryota; kingdom Metazoa; phylum Chordata; class Mammalia; order Carnivora; family Felidae; genus Acinonyx; species Acinonyx jubatus. The sequence goes on along the minus strand of NC_069381.1, from coordinate 93,135,092 downwards.
ACATTTACAATTGTTAGGTCTTCTTGATGAATAAATCCCTTAATTATGATATAATGCCCTTCTTCATCTCTTGTTACAGTCTTTGTTTTAAAATCTAGTTTGTCTGCTATAAGTATGGCTACTCCAGCTTTCTTTTGCCATCCAGTTGCATGATAGATGGTTCTCCATACCCTCACTTTCAATCTGCAGGTGTCCTCAGGTATAAAATGGGTCTCTTGTAGGAAGCATATAGATGGATGTTGGTTTTTTTTATCCATTCTGATACCCAGTGTCTTTTGATTGGGGGCATTTAGCCCATTTACATTCAGAGTGATTATTGAAAGATACGGATTTAGTGTCATTGTGTTATCTCTAGGTTTCGTGCTTGTGGTGATGTCTCTGGTGCTTTCCACTCATGGAGTCCCCCTTAAGATCTCCCGCAGAGCTGGTTTAGTGGTCATGAACTCCTTTTTGTTTGTCTGGGAAAGCCTTTCTCTCTCCTTCTATTCTGAATGACAGCCTTGCTGGATAAAGGATTCTTGGCTGCAGATTTTTCCTATTCAGAACATTGAATACTTCCTACCACTCCCTTCTGCCCTGGCAAATTTCAGTGGACAGGTTTGCAACTACCCTTATGTGTCTACCCTTGTAGCGTTAGGGAAAAATCTGATATATCATGGCCGACAAGACTGATGAGAGAATTTCAGTCCCTGTCTGAAGACTTCCCTTCCAGGTTCTTGTTCACACCCTGCTTGCCTCAGGCACCAGATTACTACCAAGGAGGGATGCGGAAGTAACAGACTATAAATTGTCCCCTCTGTTGACGCTCTGGGCTCAGACCTCTGGAGAACGATCTCCTCTGAGCCCACTGGTGTAAAATAAACCTCCTGGCTTCCAAGATCTCCGAGTGCCGCTTGGTTCTTCTGCCGGGTGATCCAGACCAGTTTCCGTAACATTTGGTTCCCTGACCGGGAAACCCAACTGCACTGGCCCATTGTTGCCACCAGTTAGGGAAAACGGCGAGGCAGTGACAGAATGAGGAATCGCAGTGGAGAAGGCGCTCCCTGCCTGAATTTTGGCAGTCTCCCGCTGGGTCACCTTGGGCCGGCCCTGCTCCACCATTCCTACCAGACTCGAGACTTGGAAATGGAGGATCTGGATCCAACGTCGGAGATTGGTAAGACCTGGGACCCAATTCTGTCCTGTCCTGTCCACCCATAGTGGTGGAAGGGGAACCTGATCATTCCCTGGAGACCTCAGTGGTCTCACCTGTAGACATTCTGTGGGAGGTAATGTCATAACCTCTGGTGTGTATGTGAGTGTGAATGTGCGACTTGGTCTGTCTTGCTGGCCGAGTTCGATTCTGTGGCTCCACAAGCGGGTACCCTTAAGGTCCCCAGAAGCATATGGAGTCTGAGTAGGCCCGTCTACAATTCTGTGGTGAATGGCATACAGTCTATGGTGGCCTCGGAATAGTTTCCTATCATAAGTCACAAAGCTGAGACTGCTACAGCTAAGTGTCACCTAAGTTCCTTTTGGACACAGACAAACAGGGATCTGACTGGTCTCCTCATTAGAGGGGGCACCCCATCCCTCTGTCTGTCTTTGAGACTCTGCCTCATGGGAACATTATGGGGTCGGGACAGAGCAAAGAAGGGATTTTGGGGAGACTATGGAATTAAGATAACCCCCGGCACGCTAAGGACCCTATGTGAGTTAGAATGGCTCACTTTTGGTGTAGGAAGGCCCTCTGAGGGAACCTTCGTTGTCCCAATGGTTTGCTACATCTGGCATGTTGTCGCCAGAGACCCAGGTTACCCTGATCAGCTCCTGTATAAGTCCTGACCTCCACAAATTCTCACCAGTGAACTGGAGAAAGAACCAATGTTTGCCCCCCCCCCCATATGAACTTCTGGTTCCTGATACTCTGCCACCTTTGGTCTCCCCACCACCTCTGGGATTGGAAGATTCTCTCTCCCCTGGAACCAGTGGCCAGATTGTGCCCTCCACCAGGCGCAGACACTCTCCAGATGCCGGTCCACAGCACCGGTACCAAGAGGCTCTCTTCCGTGGGGATTTGAGCAGAAGCGAAGAAGCCCATGAATATGTCCAGCCCAAGGGGAATCCCCCAGGGATAATTATGAGAGACTATGCAAGGTTTACACCCTGTTTGACCCTGAGGCACAAGAGAGCCATGACAAAACAATGGGGAAGATCCAGCTTCAAAAAGGGAGGAGGCCCACAGCCTCCTCAGCAAGGGATCATTGTGCCTGCTGCAAGGAGAAAGGACATTAAAGCAAGAATAGTTTCAGGTTGAGGGGGACCTGGCTCACTTCTTCTTGGCCTCCATGAGCCCACAGTCAAAATAAAAGTAGGGGGCCAAACCATGACCTTTATGTGGATTCGGGGGCCACACAGTATGGCATGACCTACCTGAGTGCTCTATCCTTCTCCTTGGCTGGGATACACTCTCAAAGGTAGGGGCCCAAATAACCTTTGATCCAAGGGGATGTACCAGCCTCAGATTCGATCCAAATGGAGACTATTCTGTGCCCATTCCCAACCAAGCGACCTGCCCAAATTCAGGACTGCCTTCCCCACTTCATGGGCTAAGTACAACCCCCTGGACTTGCCCACAGTCATGCCCCCATCGTTGTAGAGTTAATCCCAGGGGCTCAACTGCAGAGACCGTGGCAATGCCCTTTCCCCACCCCCCACAGGAGGCAAGGGCAGGCATCCAAGAAATCAGGCATTCTGGTTGAATGCCAGTCACCCTGGAACACCCCACTCTTGCCAGTGAGGAAGCTGGGAGGAGGGTACCGACCAGTTCAAGTCTTGCTCTCAGTGGTCCTGAACCCATACACCCTCCTTAGCTAGATCCCAGGGTCTGCCAGCTGGTTTACCTGCCTAGATTGAAAGGATGCCTTCTTCTGCCTCCACTTGGCCCCAGGAGCCAACCCTTTTTTTTGCCTTCAACCTTTTTCTTTGCCTTCAAATGGACCAAATCAGATACAGAGCATCAAATGCAATGGACTTGGATGCACCTCCGACAGGGGTTTTAAAACTTGCCTTCCCTCTTTGGGGAGGCACTGGCCAGAGGGCTTGCCAGCTTTCCAAGGGAGGCCACACGCTGCACCCTTCTCCAGCGTGTGGATGACCTCTTCTTTGCCAGCAATACCCGAGAGAATTTTACAGAGGGCCCAAGGGCCCTCCTCCAACTCCTGTCAGGCTCAGGGTATCGGGTCTCATGGAAAGAGAGCACTAGAGCTGGAGAAGAAGGTCATCACCTCCCTACCCTAGCCCCAAACCAAGATGAGGCTATGAAATTCCTGGGGGGCTGCAGGGTTCTGCCAAATCTGGATTCCCAGATTCTCAGCAACAGCAAAACCCCTCTATAATCTCTGGTAGGGCCAGATGGAGAACCCCCTGGCTGGACAGAGGCCAAAGCCACCTTCCTAGAGATAAAGCTGCCCCGGGGCAGATATCAGCCCTTGGCCTGCCGAATACAGAAAAGCCTTTTAAAGTGACTTTCAGAAAAGGTGGTACAGCCACTTCCATCTTTGCCCCCTGCCCCTCACTCCTGAATTTTCCTACCTCTCCAGCTGGGGGTGTGGATGCCTCTCCGCCCACAGGAGCACGGTGTTATGGAGGGCTGAGAGGTTGATTCATTCTGTGAAGTCATATCTCAGTACCTGCTCGGGTCGGAGAGATGTTTGTTTCAGAAGCCCAAGGAGGGGGCCGAGACTGCGCTGGGGTGACTCTTGATGGTGGAGTGGATTTATGCTTTGGTGCTCATTTGGGAGAGAACTTTGCTGTGTCTCAGCCTGGGAGAGGTGGCAGCTCTCAGCCCTGGGTGAAAAAGGAAGGCCGCAGAGGCCCAGGGATTGTCACCCCTCACTGCCAATGTCTGCAGAGCCAGAACTGGGCTCATACTGGGGGAGAAGGAGAGTTGATAGACAGTTGTGTGGTAGCTTGGTGGGGGGCTTGCTGCTCTCAGATTCCAGGTGATAAGGTCGATGTACCACTGGGCATCCTTGAGGGTCCCTTGCCAGCAAGTTTTGGCTGGTCACAGACTGTTTCAGTGTGGAATCTCTCTGCCCATGAGAAGAAACTCTCATGCCTCTCCAACTCGCAGTTAGCACAATACCAGGGGCTCCTCTGCGAGAATCCACTGGTCACTCTTAAAACAGTGCACACGCTGAACCCTGCAGCTTTCCTACCTTCTGAGGAAGGGAAACCAGACCATGACTGTTATGAGGTGACTGATAAAGTATTTGCAAGCTGCCCAGATCTGCATGACCAGGCTGGACAGAACCCAGACCTCACCTTGTTCAGTGATGGTAGCAGTTTCATCACGGAGGACGTTCAAAAGGCAGGGCATGCAATGATGTGCCCTCACTGAGCCCTCACCATTCAAAAGGACAAGCGAGTCAACCGACTCCCAGTACGCCTTTGCTACTGTACATATACATGGGGCAATCTACAAAGAGAGGGGCCTCACCATGGTGGGGAAGAAAGCTCCTCGAGGCCGTCTGGCTTCCAAAAGAAGTTATGGTTTCACACTGCAAAGGACACCAGAATGGAGACAACCCTACAGCATGAGGAAATTGTCTAGCAGACAAAGCAGCCAAGAAAGCAGCTAATAAGGAGGTGCTGGACATGATGATTGGGGCTGGAGTCGCAGTGCTGGTCACAGCCTAATTCCTCCTGCGGCTGATATGCAGACTGCGAGTGAGTGCAGAAAACCCCAGCCCTGGATGGCCCCAGGTGTTGAAGATCCTGCGCATCCCGAAAGAGGCACTGACACCACAACGGAAGGAGCCCCCACCCGCGATGTTTGAAGTGACTTGATGAGGGTGACCTGGGTAACTCCCACCTGCCCCCCAAGGTGCTCTATATGCTCAAGAATGTCCGGGTGCTGGGCCACTTTGAGAAGCTGCTCTTACTGGAGCTCTGCTGACTCATGTTCTCCCAGTGGCCCAGCCAGGGTGACGATGTCTTCTGGCCAGGCCAGCCGGATGCCAGTATCTATGTGGTGCAGGATGGGCTGCTGGAGATCTGTCTGCCAGGGCCTGATGGGAAGGAGTGTGTGGTGAAGGAAGTGGTCCCTGGGGACAGTGTCAACAGCCTCCTGAGCATCTTGGATGTCATCACTGGCCACCAGCACCCCCAGGGCACCGTGTCCGCCCAGGTGGCCCAAGACTCCACGGTGCTGCCGCTGCCAATGGAGACCTTTTCTGCCATGTTCACCAAGTACCTCGAGAGCTTGGTGGGGGGGGGGCAGATCAAGATGGTGAGGCTGCAGTGGGACACCTTTCTGGCACTTCACAACTACCTGCGTCTGGCCAATGAGCCCTTCAGCCATGGGATCCAGCCCCTGCGCCTCTTCCCCAGCCCCAGCCTCCTGGACCACAGCAGCCCCGTGCGTGGCTCCAAGAGGGTGGTCAGTGCCTCAGCTACTGAGGAGCCAAGGGAGACTCTTGGCCAGCCACCTGACCACACTGGGGCCCCACTACTTGGACTTGCAGGAGACCCGGTGACCACTCCCTCCAACAGCCGGGTCTTGCCCCATTATGCCAAAGCTGGCCCAATAATCACCCGCCCAGTTGACCAGGATATAAGTCTGCACTTTGTGCCGTGGGGCTGCCTGCACATCTACACCCCTTCTCACCAGGGGACTTGGTCGAGGCCAAAGACTGGAAAAATACCCTCTCAAACCACAATGGACTGGGCCTCATAGAGGTCTCACTCCAGGGGCCCACCACTCCAGAGTCAAGAGGGCCAGGCCTGAGGAGCCCCAGACATGGAAGACTGACCCAGATCCTATTTTCAACCCTGCTCCAGCCACACCCCGGAAGCTGCCTGGTCTACGCATGGCAGAAGCTTGAGGAATCACCCGTCTGATAAAGTAGACTGTCTTTACTCCTTGCTATCGGGTTGACAGAGGTTACCCCAGGAAGCTGGGGAAATAGGGAGAGGTTCCTGGTGGCACTCCTCTTCCTCTTATGGATAGGATATTTTGTTGGTATTGATTTCCTCTAATCTGGGCCCCGTTTGTAAGTGTGGGGCACATTGAATGGAAGACTCTGGGGGGTTTAAAAGCTTATATGTGTTGTAACCTCTTTCGGTCTGCTGGTTTGCCTGCCAGTAAGGAGGTTGCCAGTGCCATTTTGGGGAAGTGTTTACACTGATGTATGTGCCTCAAGCTTCAGGAAAAAGAGGTTAAATGATTCTCAGGATAAAAGTCGATGCTTAAAATTGTTACGGAACCAGGCTGGAACGCTGGTGGAAAAAGCAAGCAGCACTTGGAGATCTTGGTGGATCGGAGAGTTATTTAATACCGACGGGCTCAGAGGAGACCATTTCTCCAAAGATCTGAGCGCTGAATGCAAGGGAGGAGGGTAGTTTATAGTCGTCAGCTTCCATATCTGTGGGGGTTTTGAGCGCACAGCAAACAAAGGAAGAAGAACCCAGAGGAAGGGTCTCTGAGCCAGAGACCAAAGTCTGTTTTAGCCCCGTCTCCCATCTTTGTCATACTTTATTCACTTCTCCAACATTCCCCCCTTTGATGCCTTTTAAAAAAACTTTTATTAGGCATCACCTTTCAGTTTTACAGGTTGGTACTTTCAAAAGGCTAAGATACGTGCAGTAGTTTGGTGAAAAACAGTGTTTTCAATAAAATGTATCACGGCATTCAGTATACAGGCGCCGATGGATACAAGTAAAATTATGGAGAGGAGGGGCCCCACCAGAGCAGGAAGCCAGGATGCCCAATCTGTGAGATCCCATCCTTTCCATTGATTGATACTTTCCTGTTGTCTATGTTGAATTCTTTCCCTGAATTCCTTAACCTTAGTTGTAACTATTCCTGACTGGTTTATGAAATAGCAACATTCGTCCCCCAGAAAGATTCAAGTCCCTCCTTTTTCTGAAGTGAGGACGTCAAGAGCTCGCCTATTTTGGAGGGTCACTGCCGCCAGGGAGTTTATTTGGTTTTGTAAGGTTACCAGAGAATCTGCCACCCGTTCCATGTCTTCACTTATCTCTTGAGCTAGTCTGTGGTATAGTCCTACAAATGAACCTATGCCCCCTATTCCGGTTCCTACTCCTGTCACAATTCCTGCTCCTATCAGAACAGGTAGCAAGACTGCCTGTTTAGCCCAGGACTTGGGGCTAATGGCTGTTAGGAGCTGATCTTCAGTGTAAACGTATATCTCTGGGGTTAGGAAAACGGAATAACATATCTGAGTCCAGATGACCTCTAAGCATCAGTCGGCCGAATTAGAACACAGATAGAATACCCCAGGGGTTGAACATAGGGTTGAATTCCTCTTTAAGGTTATATTTCTTCTGCCTAGAGAGGTACCGTTCATACCTTCAGGGACTGTACAGATTAGATTGTCAGCATTTGTGAGATGGACCCCAGTGGCCAGGCGTCCAATTAAGACAGAGGTGTTGGTTTTGAGATTTTCAGGAGCTTCCCAGGTCAAAGGGATGGGAGTGGCTAAGTAAGCCCTCTGGCCGAGGGGCAAGCACATCCAGCAGGTTTGGGTGTGATTATCTATTTTATGGAGGACTTGTAGAGTAGCGTTGGCCCAACGCTGGAGTGGGGAATTGGTAAGCATCTGATTGAGGGCTGAAAGGTTCAGACCCTGGTAGGCTGCCAGGGGAGTGCTTGCCTTTATGGCTTATATTACCCTATCCTGGGTATCCTTTATAACTGTTTGAAGGGCCCTGTCTTGCACCCCTCCCCCATCCGAGATCCCCCATTGAGGAAGGTAAGTGTAACAAGCTCACGTCCCTCTCTGGAAGCCCTTGTTATGACATGGGTTCCTGACATTCTAGGTTATCTCTACAGGCTAATACTTAGTCCTTGGGGCACCGGATGACTGACAGAGAATGGGTGTTTTTCCCTTGTAGCAATCTTTGTGGAGGGAGATGAAGGCACTGAACACCCTTGACCCCCTTATTGTCATATAACAATCCTGGGGGCAAATTGGGTAAGTGGCAGTTGTGAGAGTGAGAGAGGTTATCGTAATATACAGGCAATACTTAATAATTCTCCCATCCAGAGGAGGTATGTGAGACCCAGCATGCATCTTTTGTCCCATGTCCAGCTTCTCTATCAGCCCAATAGTAAGAAGTAAGATCAGGGCTATGACACCAGTAAGGGACAAGGACTGATAGGGTTGCATCCATACCCCTGGGCTAGGTTCACTCGTTGATTCCTCAAGCTTCTGCCATGCGCAGGCCAGCCAGCCTCCAAGGTGTGGCTGGAACAGGGCTGGAGGTCTCAGGGGCCAGTTTCCCTTTTGAGGGTCAGTTTAAGTGGGTTGACTAGATCTGGATCACTTCGCCCGTTTGTGGGTTCTCCTGAGTTGGCCTTCTTAACTCTGGAGTGATGGACCCATGGGGTTATACCTGAAACTTTAAGGGCTTGTTAGAGTTGTTAGAATAACAGTATGAGGCCCAAGTCCACTATGGTCTAAGAGGTTCCCTCTTCCAATCTTTGACCCACACAGAATCTCCTGGCTGAAAGGGGTGAATGGGGGTCCCTAAGGAAATTGGGGCCCTCTCTGTGGTGTATCTTTGTAACTTGTTTAGGACTGCCCCCAAGGTCTGGAGCTGTTCTCTTATTCCCTTGTCTCCAATCTGGTGTAGGTCTCCTAGGAGTTTTCCTAAACATGGGGGGGGTCTCCCATATAATAACTCAAAAGGGGAGAATCCTAGTGTTCCAGGCATGCATTGGGCATGCAGGAGGGCCAGCAGTAGTAAATCTGGCCATGGGAGATTAGTCTCTTGGTGGAACTTAGCCAGGATTTCCTTGAGGGTGCGATTCATCCGCTCTACTTTCCCTGAGCTCTGGGGTCAGTAAGCAGTGTGCAGTTTCCAGGTAATGTCGAGGGACTTTGTTAGGGTTTGTCTAATGTCTGCCACAAATGCAGGTCCGTTATCACCATGTATGGTTAAGGGTAGACCAAACCGAGGCACAATCTCCCGTAGAAGAGCTTGGGCCACCTCGCAACTTCGTTCCGTTCTTGTCGGGAATGCTTCGACCCATCCCAAATATGTGCAGATTATCACAAGAAGGTACCTGAATCCTTTATTTGGTTGTATGTCGGTAAAGTCCACCTCTAAGTCTTCGAAAGGGGCGGCCTCCGTCCTTTGTGTGCCGGGCAGGGGCCGTGGGGCAGACCAAGCATTGTTTTTGGCACACGTTATACACGGCTCACTGATAGCTCAGCATAATGCCAGCAGCTGGCAGATACAGTAGTTCTTTTTGAGGAGGGCTCCAGTGCAGTTTTCCCTAGGTGAGTGAGTTAGTGATATTCCTTCACTAGGAGTCGCTAGGAGACAAAGATGTGTCCATTTGGCATGACCCACCATCCCTCTTTACTTAGTGTGTCCCTTTCTGTCGAGGCCCGTCTTCTTTCTTCATTTGTGTACAGAAGTGGAGAGGCTTCCCTCTGGGGCACCAGAGTCATAGCGTAGGTAGGAGCTTCGCCTGGGTCACCACAGGTGACCGCTCTGGCTGTTTTGTCGGCCAGGCGATTTTCTTGAGTTACGGGGTCGTCTCCTTTCTGATGTCCCTTACAGTGTAGAATAGCTACCTTGTCTGGCAGCCATACAGCCTCAAGAAGCTTTAGTATTTCTTCCTTATTTTTGATAGTTTTCCCTGCAGCAGTGAGGAGGTCTCTTTCCTTATAGATAGCCCCGTGTACATGCACAATAGCGAAGGCATACCGGGAATCAGTGTAGATGTTAACTCATTTACCTTTGCTCAGGATGAGGGCTCAGGTTAAGGCGTGTAGCTCACCTCAGTGTGCTGACCATCCTTCCGGCAAGGCCTTGGCTTCCAGAACTTCGGTGGTTGTGGTTACCACGTATCTTGCTCTTCGGCTGCCCTCTTGTAAATAGCTGCTCCCATCGCTGAACAGGGTGATCTCTGGGCTTGTTATAGCCTGGTCTTGGAGGTCTGGGCGGCTGGTGTGGACTTCATCCACTACTTTGGAACAGCCATGGTCGGGTTCTCCCTCCTCTGTGGGAAGGAAGGTGGCTGGGTTTAGTGTTCTTACTGTTTTGAGAGTGATCCTTGGGTTTTCATAGAGAAGGCCTTGGTATTGTGTCAGCCAAGAATTGGAGAGGAAACTATGTCCTTGGGTGCCCACGAGGGACATGATCGCATGTGGGACCTTAACATTAAGTGTTAGAACCAGTGTGAGTTTGTCTGCCTCCTTGATGAGCAGGACTGTGGCTACCAGTGCTCTGAGGCAGCGTGGCCACCCTGCAGCCACAGGATCAAGTTTTTTTGACAGGTAGGCTACTGGCCGTTGCCAAGACCCCATGATCTGAGTGGGCACTCAAAGGGCTATTTTGTCCTTTTCATGTACGAAGAGGTTAAAGGGCCTTTCTATGTCAGGCAAACCTAGGGTTGGGGCTCGTCCCAGAGCCAACTTTATTTCTGTGAAAGCAGCCCTTGCCTCCTCAGTCCATGCGAGGGGCTCCCGGGCTGGCCCTCCCAACAGGTCATAGAGGGGCCTCGCTGTGGCTGAGAATCCGGGAATCCAAATGCGACAACCTGGTGGCCCCTAAAAATTCACACAAGCCTCATTTTGTTTGGGGCTGTGGCAGTGTGATGATAACTTTCTTCCTTTCCGGTCCTAGTTCTCTTTTTCCTTTTGTGAGGAGGAAGCTTAAGTATCAGACCTGCTGCTGACAAATCTGTGCCTTTTTCCAAGAGACCCAGTACCCCGAGGAGGACAGGAGCTGCAGGAGGGCCTTGGTACCTTTCGTACAGTCTTCTTGGGTGTCGCTGGCAAGGAGGAGGTCGTCTACATATTGGAGGAGGACACACCCTGTGGTTTTCGTCAGAAAGTCGGGGAGGTCTGCAGGTAGGGCTTCCCCCCAAAGGAGTGGGCGAGTTCTTGAAACCTTGGGGAAGTTGTGTCCAGGTCAGCTGCATCTGGTGCCCTGTAATGGGCTCAGTCCATTCAAAGGCAAACAGTGGTTGACTTTGAGGAGCCAGGTGGAGGCAGAAGAAAGCATCCTTTAGGTTGAGGCACATAAACCATCTGGCTGACCCAAGAATTTGGCTGAGGAGAGTCTATGGGTTCGGAACGACTGGGTGTAAAGAAACAGTCATTTTGTTAATGGCCCTCAAATTCTGTACTGATCGGTATCATCCTCCTGGCTTCTTGACTGGCAAGAGCGGGGCATTCCAAGCCGATTGGCACTCAGTTAGAATACCTGCTTCTCTGAGTTTGGTCGGGTGCTCTTGTGTACCCATTCTAACCTCGAGTGGAAGGGGGTACTGCCTTTGTCTCTGAGGTTGGGTTCCAGGGATCAGGTCAACAATGATGGGGGCCCGACTCAAGCTAGTCCAGGTGGGTTATCTTGAGGCTGAATTCTGAGGGGCTACAGGGTAGGGCCTGGGCACAGAATAGTCTCCATTCTTCTTCCCTTGGCAGGGTAATCGCCAAGACCAGGGTTTCCTTCTGCCGTGGGTTTAATTGGAGGCTAGTGTGTCCAGTGGGTTCAAAAGTTATTTGGGCCCCAAGTTTGGAGAGCAGATCCCGCCCCAGGAGAGGAATCAGGCAGTCAGGTAATAGAGGAACTCATGCTGGACCTCGTGACCCCCAAGTTCACATTGTCAAGCTTGACAGAAGGGCTGCTGCATCGCCTGTGTCCCAGTAGCCCCAAGTATGGTTGCCATCTTTTGGTTGTAGTAACCGGGGAAGTTACAATGGAAATAAAATTAAAAATGCGGTGCCTGGGTGGCTGAGTCAGTTAAGTGTCCAACTCATGATTCTCCCTCTCTCTCTCCCTTTCTTCTCTCTGTCTCTCTCTTCCACTCCCCCCTCTACCCCTGTCCAGCTTATGCTGTCTCTTACTCTTTAAAATGAAAAACAGTCTCCCATATTCAAAATTTGTTACATGCCATACTTTTGTCAGCTGCTTTGGCTATTAAGGTTCCTAGGCATTCCAGTCTCAGTTCCCTGGAGGCCAAAGTAGTCTATCCCACTGGTATTTCCACCAAAATTACTACCTTCAAGGAAACCAATAGCCAAACCTCTGTCATGGCCCAAAGGGATATTCTCTCGAATGATAAATTTCAGAAACATTGACAAGAGATACCCAGCAGTTGGCCCCAGGGAGGGGGAAACAATATGGAAAATCTAGTAATTGTTAGCTTGATTAAAAGAGAACTCTGGTTTGGACCAAACAACAATCTGGCCCAACTAGAAATTCTAAAACTCCCGCTATTTACCACTGTATATACATTAAACCATTGGTCTCCTGAACATGATAGCATTCATGAACCAGTATTGGTGAGAAACAGTTGATAAGGCTGTTAATAGGGCTGTAAAAAGTGCCCACCTGTCCAAAGTAAATTTCAGGGAAACCTGTTCACACAAATGGATTTCATACAACTCCCTCTCTTTGTGGATAGTTTTTAGTCCTGGTTTGTATGTTTTCCCACTGGACCAAAGCTTTCTGTTATAGACATGCCAATGCTTCTTCTGGTAGAAAAGATGATCCTTATTTGAAGCACCTCTCTCAAACCTCATAGTGATCAGGGAACCCATTTTACTCATCAGGTGCTTGACAATTCTGTTGCTTGGTCGGTTTTACATTTTCCTTGTGCATATCATCCTCAATCCTCAGAGTTAGTCACACGTGCACTAAGTCAAGCACTAAGACTTAATTGGCAAAATTTATAGAGACCCTCCAAATACCTTGGCTGGAAGCTTTGCCATTGGATAATTTAAGTCTCAGATCCATCCCCTTGGGAACTCATAGACTCCTCCTTTGAGAGAGTCACAGAATGTCCAATGTACCTGCCCCCTGCCTCCTTTGGCCCACAGTTGATAAAAGGAGATAGAGATACTTCAACCGTGTGAGAGCCTAATTGCTTCTATTAAAAATAGCCATGCTTGGTGGAGTAATCTTTCCATAGTGCACTCCTAGGAGACAATGACCTTAAGCACCTTGCAACCTATATAGATTTCATCTGTTGGAAAAGACACCTCCAGAAAGACTCTTGAACCTCACTGGAGAGGTCCTTATCAGAAACTGCTAGCCAACCCATGTGTGACCAAACTCCAGGGAATAGATTCTTGGATTCATATCTAAGAAAGCACCAAAGTCTGACTGGAACTGCACGCTATCTGGTGATCTGAAAGTAAAGACTTCCAGTAATAGAAGAAGACATATAATGAGAGCTTTGCCAAGGTGTCCTGACCAGGCTTGTATATCTTTTTCTCACTGTTGTTTCTTCTCTCTCTTTTATGGGAAGACAATACTCGGTCTACATTTCCCAAGCCCTTGCAAAAGGGGGAAACCTCTTCTTCTGATTATGGCCTTTTGGAAACAGCTTCATGATCTTGGTACGCATTAATTTTTCACTTGATTTTTCTGAAGGATTAGAAAGTTCAGAATTCACAAGAGCGTTCTTTCCTTTAAACTATTAGTTGACTTAAGATTGTTTTCCAAATTCATGGTCTCTCAATTTTCACTCTTAACTATTGTTGATAATACATTTGGTTCTAAACAGTTCTTTTGAGATAACAACATTCTTTTAAAATGTCTTTGAAGTTTTTCAAAAAGTTCATCAGCTACTGCTTTTAATTTTTTTTTAAAATGTTTATTTTTGAGAGAGAGAGAGCATGAGTGGGGGTGGGTCAGAGAGAGAGGGAGACATAGAATCCAAAGCAGGCACCAGGATCTGAGCTGTCAGCACAGAGCCCAACGCAGGGTTCAAACCCACAAACTGTGAGATCAGGACCTGAGCTGAAGTCTGACATTTAACCGACTGAGCCACCCAGGCACCCCTCATCAGCTACTGCTTTAAGTTTGTACCTACACTGTATCTTCCCAAATGTACTTGGTTAACTTTTTCAGTGATCTCTCGAAATATCTAGTATTCTACTTTTGTGACGGGTTTAAGTGGAGACTTCCAGGAGGCATGTATGACAATTATGGGTGTTTCCTTCATAGGTAGAACCTTTCTCCCATACGTCAGAACAAATGCCAATAAGTATTTCAGATGGCTCCTTTCAGACCTAGAGTCCTGGTTTAGAAGCATCACACAATTTGGATTTGTTATGTTACTTCCTCTATTTTTATAATTATTTTAAGTTTTATATTCTGTTGCCTATCAAACTTTTTAAAAAATGATATACCCAATAAGGTGATGCTAGCTCATTGCTCTGAGATGATATCCAACACACATGACCTTGACATAATACGGGCTTTAAGTTGGAGTACTTGAGGGTTTTTCCCTCCTAACCCTCCTTATTACTCAAATGTGGCTGTAAACGGTTTCCAAATGCTATGCACTTTCCCTCCAATGTAGGCTGTGACAGCCAGGAAAGGTCCTTCCTGGTACTGAGGGGGAAAACCACTAAATATGGAAAACCTGACTCCTGATCAGCAACGCTTTCAAAGAAAGATCTTAACCAAAAGGGGGAAACATGAAAATTAATAAAAGGAAATCTCATTTAGAATGGAGTTGAGAAACCAGCAGAGGGAGCTCTCAATGCCCTCTCACTCGTCAATTACACACCCAACCAGGAGAGAGGAATCCTGCATGTGGATACTACTTTACTACCTCAGCAGGAAAGGAAGAGACCCTCTATTCACAGTCCAGCCAATGAAAAGCCACTATACTTTGAACTGCAGTGGACATTTTGTTTGTAACAGCCTTCCCAACTTTCCCTTCCTCTGTAAAGGAGCGTTCCTCTTCTTTGTTCTGCAGACTTGCCTATGGTTCTGTCATAGCTTGCTTGATCTGGATTGCAATTCTCTACGATTCCCCAATAAATCCACTTTTGCTGGTATAACTGGCAGTTTTATTTTTAGGGCTAATATCCTACACTTTCAGTCTCCCCCCATTATCAACATTTCCCACCAGAGTGGCACATTTGTTACAATCAGTGAGCCTACACTGACACATCATTATCCCCCAAAGTCCATAATTTCATTCGAGTGCACTCTTGACATTGTACATTCTGTTGGTTCTGCCAAATGTATAATGGCGTGTATCCACTTTGTAGTATCATACAGAATAGTTTCACTGCCCTAAAATCTTATGCTCACTATTTATCTCTCCTGCAGCCCTAACCTCTGGCAACTACTGATCTTTTTACTATCTCCACCGTTTTGCCTTTTTTCAGAATGCCCTACAGCTGGGATCATATAGTATGTAGCCTTTTCAGATTGGCTTCTTTCACTTAATTATACCTACTTACGGTTTCCTCCAAGTCTTTCAGATCTTGATAGCCCATTATTTTTTAGCATTGAATACTATTTCATTGTCTGCATGCACCATGGTTTATTTTTCCATTTTCCATTGAAGCACATCTTGGTTACTTCAAAATTTGGGCAATTATGAATAAAGCTTCTATAAACATCCATGTAAAGTGTTTTGTGTAGACACAAGTTTTAAGCTCGTTTCGGTAAATACCAAGGAGTGTGATTACTGGATTGTATGGCAAAAGTGTACTTAGTTTTGTAAGAAACTTCCAAACTGTCTTTTAAAGTGGCTGTACCATTTTGCACTCTTGCCAGCAGTGAATCAGAGTTCCGGTTGCTCCACATATTCACCAGCATTTGATGTTGTCAGTGTCCCAGATTTTGGCCATCTAATAAGTACATAGTAATCATCTTATTATTTTTAATTTTGAATCACAAGTGTAATTTTGTATTTATATATGTAGCTTTATGTTAGTTATTTGATTAATGTTTGTCATTAATCAAGCAAGGACTTTGGCAAGGACAGAAGCAAGGACTGCCTCTGCTTTTGTTTATTTTATCACCTATATGTAGTACAGTGCCTCGAGCATAGTAGACCTCAATGAATATTTGAATAAATGAGCAACCAGCCTTAGCAGCTCGTTTTGAGGCTGAGCTTTTACACAAAAGATGCAGGTCTACTGAAGATAATGGAGCAGAACCTGACCTATGTAGACCATTCATGGGACACCAGTTCACCTGAGGCTGTCAGAACTCAGCAGCATCCATAGCCATGCTCAGAGGTATCTGATCATCTGGCTTTAATAACTCCTGGGGTAGTTATTGCCTTTTATGTAGAATCTAAATTACTCAATCCAATTAATCATCCCTTGGGCAAATATAGAACTTTTCCTTTTTGCATCATCCAAGGAGGAAACTTGGCTTCTTACTCAAGCACATCTTCAGGGCTTCGCGGATGTCTCTGTTTCTCAGGCTGTAGATGATGGGGTTGAACATGGGTGTCAGGATGGTGTAGAGCAGAGAGAATCCTTTGTGCAAGAGCTGTGAAGAATTGGCTGAAGGCACGAGGTACGTGGCAATCAGTGTCCCATAAAACACCGTGACCACAGTGAGGTGGGAGGAGCAGGTGGAGAAAGCCTTTCTCCGCCCTGTGCCAGATGGAATTCTTAGGATGGCAACAAGAATGCAGGAGTAGGAGGCTGTGATGAGGAGAAATGGAACCAGAGTCACTGCAGAAGAGGTGGCATAAGCAATGGTCTCGGTCAGTGAAGTGTCCATGCAGGAAAGATGGACCAGAGGCGTGAAGTCGCAGAAGAAGTGATCAATTTCATTGGGTCCACAGAAGGTTAGTCTAGACAGTAGGACCATAGTAATTGCTGTGAGGAGGAAGCAGCAGAGCCAAGAACTGGAAGCCAGCATAATGCAAAGGGGGCCAGTCATGAGGATGGGATAGTGGAGAGGTTGGCAGATGGCCAGATACCGGTCATAGGACATCACAGCAAGCAAGAGACACTCTGTTGCAGCCAGGGATCCAAAGAAGTAGAACTGTGCCAGGCACCCAGCGACAGAGATAGTCTTCTGCTCAGCTATGATGATCAGCAACATCTTGGGGACGATGTTGGAGGTATACCAGATCTCTAGAAAGGACAAGTTCACCAGGAAGAAGTACATGGGGGTGTGGAGGTGATGGCTGAAAAAAACTAGCAGAACAATGAGGATGTTTCCAGAAACGATTAAGATGTAGAAAACTAAAAACGTCATAAAGAGGAAAATATTTAGCTGCCGGATGGAGGAAAATCCTCGAAGCACAAATTCTGCTATGGTTGTTTGGTTTTCCCAGGGTGGGATCACCATGCCTTTGCTTCCCTAGAGCACCCAGCGATAAGACATGCAAAGCACAGAAAGTTCTAGCTTACACATAGACCATGGGTTGACAGTGGATGATTTTCATTCCCCACTCAGGTTTTTGGAAGATTTTTTATTTGGGTGGAGGAGTATCTTCTTTTTTTCCCCCAAAACCTGAAATGGGAAAGAAAAGAATTTGCAATAAGCACTTGTGACTGCTTCAATCCCCCTTCTTCTCCTACCTATCTAGATCTTTTATTAATTTTTTTTAACTTTTATTCATTTTTGAGAGAGAAAGAGTGTGAGTGGGGGAGGGGCAGAAAGAGGGAGACACAGAATCTGAAGCAGGCTCCAGGCTCTGAGCTGTCAGCACAGAGCCCAGCACGGGGCTCGAACCTACAGACTGTGAGATCATGACCTGAGCTGAAGTCGGACGCTCAACTGACTGAGCTACTCAGGCACTTCTCCTCCCTATACGTATCTTCATTTCATCAGGAGCAATGTCAGGCTTCGGGGAAAGCAGGACATGGAATAAAGGGGAAGAAGAATACAAAGGGGAGGAAGGACAAAGTAAAAAGAAAGGAAAGGAAAATTATATGTTCTGTCATCCTGAATGCACTATGGTGGCTTGGGGAGTTATGTAAAGAAAAGAAGATCTAAAAGGAAGGTAGAAGTAGTAGAGAGTTTGTGAACTCTCAAACATTCCAGAGTTTGTGAACTCTCAGATGGACCTAGAGAATCAAGGACTCAGGACAAAGAACCCTTTCCCCCCTCCTCAAGTACTGGTTATGTGCAGAGAAACAGGCCCCATCATACCTAGTATGAATTTTTCTCCTTTTCAGCTTCTTAGTGACTTGAGAGATAAATTTCTTATTTCTGTTACCATTTCCATAGCCCGAGCAAGAGAAAATCAGGTGAGTGTGAGGTTTGAGATTCTCTTGATTCTGAGGTCAGTGCTTGTGCTGGTGTAATGCAGAGGCAGGAGTGTTTTTCACTCACAATTTGAAAAAGATAAAATCGGGTCATTAAAAAGATTTTATGTCGGGCAGCAGTAAATGGGAAAAGAAGATTCAGAACCAGGGGGGCCTAACGCATGGTGTGCGACCAGCCAATTGAGTGTAAGGTAGCCTCAGGTTCTTCTTTTGAATGAGATACAAAGGCCCAGGTCTCCTCCTCAATTCCATCTTGGTCTAAGCCATAGGCCCTCCCACGAAGTTCAAGATAGATAGAGAACCTGCTCAAGAAAGTCTGTTATCCTCAGAGCCTGAGGCTGCAACCATGTGACTATTCCCAACACCCTTGTACTGGATGTGTTACATTCTTAACATAGTTGTGGAAGGACCCTCCTGCTGCAGGTGGAGATGGGGAACCCCACATGCAGGGACAGAAAGTACTATGTGAGGGTAATAACGAAGTTGTCAGAGTAGCCGGAGAGTCCTATACAAAGTCCAGGGTGCTGCTCTGTAAGGGTCACATTTGAACAAGTTGTTTAACTTCTCTGAGACACAGTTTCTCATCTGTGAAATGGGATACCAGGAAGGAGAAAAACTTAACATGTGCCTAGCATGGGAAAAAAACATAAATACAAAGATTGTGAAATCACATTACTTAGGTTTACCAAGAAATTGCCTCTGCTTTGAAGAAAGCATTGGCAACAAATCCCAGTTTGTTTTGCCACATACTGCAGTGTTTGTGCATGTAATTTTGTGAGTAATTAAGCTCTTCCAGTGATCTCATATCATACTAACAGCTTTTGGCAGTACACGAGTTCCATTTTAAAATCGACCCAGTGTCCTACCATTCTGTGGGGCCCTAGTTTTCTAGCTTTCCACGTGGATCACAGAACTAACCTGGAACTTGCGGTGAGCGGTCGCCAGGACTGGTGATGCGCACTCTGAGCCCATTGAGTGTAGCACGGGGAAGGCACAGAGACACAAGTTCTCTCCGTCCCCTGCAAAACACAAATAAGGATCTGAGATGTCAGAAGGAGGGCTTCGGTTCTGAGAGCACAGCCAGACTCATGGATGTTGCTGCTATTGCTGCCGATGAGGACGTTATTACTCGATCCCAGGCACTGTCCTAAGTGCTGAAAAATGTAACTGTCATCACAACAACCCTCTGTTGGTGGGTTATTATCCTTACTTATTATTCACAGAGAAGTTAAATAACTTACCCATGGTCATCAGCTAGAAAGCGGCAGAGATGAGACTCAGATTTGCTCTCAATCCCTCACTCCTAACCATGAGCACTGCTGCTCAGGGGGCCGGAGTACATCGGCTAGTTTGCATAGTCTCACAGAGGCGGGAAGAGGAATGTTTCCATGAAGCAGCCTATCATACAGGTTTTGACTTCAGGGAGAGTGAGTTTGCCTTTGTCGTTGATGAGGGAGCCGTTCCAGAAAGGGTCACAAACTGACAACCTTTTCTACCTGTCTCCTGGACTTGCTTTCACACTGCTACTTTTATGCTCTTTCTCTATAATCTTAAAAAATCCGGTCAGTTTATTACCTTAAAAAAATCCAAGAACACTTTTGAGAATGTGCCCAGAGAATTATCACTTCCCTTCCACCAGTCAGTTGCATTTATGCTGCAGGACTGCTGCACCAACTGGATGCAATGCAGAGGCATGACGAAGGAGGGAAAGCCAGTGAAAGATAGGACAGAACTAACTAGCGAAGCCTTGTTGAGAGCACAGGCTCCAACGCTAAATAAATAGGCCTAGATTCCAATCCCTGCTCAACCACGAAGATATGTAGGCAAAGGCATTTTATAACCTTTAAGGGGAGAGGAACTCTGCTACCTCCAGGGGATGAAAATGAGGATTTATAGGGCAGCAGAGGTCGATGACACTGGCCTCCCTCCCCTAACATGCAGCCACTATCTCTTGCTCTGTCTCCTTAGCAGGGTGAGGAAATCGTGCCCCTATGTTAACTCTGCTTCTCTATGCTGCTGGACTCCACAGCCACAAGCCCAAACAACACAGTATGTCTGTAATTCGCGTTGGTACAGGGCTGGGTCCAGCGTAAGTGCTCAGTAAGTGGTAGAGCTTTCTTCCTTTCCCCTCCTCTCCTCTTCACCTCTTCCTCTTCCATTCCCTCTTTTTTTCCCAGTTATGTCAGCACAGTTAGTGCTACCTGAACATAGAAGATATCTGCTTCCCTTCACTAGAAGTGTTCAACAAGAATAAATTATGAGGACAATTAAAGAAGATGTAAGCATTGGAGAATTATTTGGATTTAATGAGTTTTCATGCCCCTTCCAAATGTGTTTCTAATTGGGAAACATTTCATTCCCCCAAGACACACACATACAGAAAGTTTGTAGGAAAGAGAAGAGGCTTATCACAAAGCAAAGTAAAAACAATACTCAGTGAATAATCACAGATTTTTCTGCCTTCACTAACAACAACAACAACAACAACAAAAAACCCCAAAAACATGGAGGGCAGGAAGTGACTCGGGTGCTCTCTGAATGGGATCCTTTCTCTTACCTGAATTCAGGCGTCAATCAACTAACCAATTAATTCAGCCAACATTTGGCTTATTGATAAGGGCTCTTGACTCTTGCTAGCTGCTCATTAATTCAGGTGAACAGTTGGTCAACCAGATAGACAAATAGTTTGATTCTGTTACTAACCTGATGATTGATTTAGTGTGCTAGGGAATTGTACCCCTGGCCTTATGTAGCAAAGAATAGACCCAAAACAGGAATCACTGAAGCGTATGCCAGCAGAATAGATGAGTTTTACCTGTCAGTGCCTCAGAGTGGTCCCCTCCTACTTTGTGGAGCCAGGCCATAGAGACAATGACATGTCTCTCTCCTTTGGATTCAAAGAATTGAGCTAAATATCTGGAATCCTGCTTTTATCCAGAAAGCTACCCCCCTGTGCACTTGCCAGAAACCTAAATTGGGGTTGTCTTTCCACATGAACCAAGGAGGCCAGTTGAATTTTGTCCCCATCTTTCAACCTTCCTCTGTGTAAACTTGAATTCCCTTTGTGGGCAAAGACATCACCTCCCCTGATCCTGGTGCTCATGGGCATTTCCCAAATGACTCTGCTGGGGAATTGCTGTTTATTTTGCAAATTATGTGAAACCAAGTAACCTTCACCTTAGAGGAAATCTCATTTTTTCCTTTGCTTTATATTAATCTTCTACTTAAAAAAAAATTTTATTTAAATTTTAGTTGGTTAACATACAGTGCAATATTCGTTTCAAGTTAATTTTCTACTTTAATGATGACTATTTATATTTATGTTACCTGTATAAAGAGGTTTAATTTAGTGATGAAAAATGCATGATTATGTTAGGCTTGGGGATAATGGATTAAAATAGTATTTTGAAAGGAATATTCAATTTTTTCTACCTTCTGGAAAAAAAAATTACTGTGCATTTCCTCATTGTATAGGCTTGGTAGAGAACTTAAACCAATATCTATGATAGTAAACATTTATTGTCAAAGCCATTAATTAGGATTCTAAAGAACTTGTGTCCTCCTTGATTCCTGTCATTTATTAAAAATTGTAACTGAGGCTGGCCCTGTTCTAAGAAATGTAAGTTTGTGATTGGCAACCTTCTGGAATTAAAGTGATCATCTACTGACAGCATTAACAGACTAAAGAGAGATTTGCTCAAGCTAACAAATTAATGCAGCTTGTTCAATAAGCATAACAAATAAAACAGTAAAATAATCAATGAATTGAAATGACCTCATTTGTTCTTCAGAACTGAAGTATTTTCTTTATGATATAGTACCCAAACTTCCTGAAACCTTGGTATCCACCACAGTTTGAACTCATGAATGAATACCTATCTGAATGTATGAGGCTTCTGGGTAGGCTGTCCTCATTGAAATCTACTAAGTAACCACTGTATGCTGGGCTTTGTGCTAAGCCTATAGTATCTGTAATCCTCACAATCCTTGTGCATATTGCCCATCATACAAATAAGGAAATCCAGGTTTTGAGAGATGAAGTGACTTGTTCAAAATTACCCAAGCAGAAGAATGTGAGGAGACTGGGATTGGACCAAAAGCTCCGAGAGGACAAAGCATGTCTATTTTCATCACTATTCTATCTGCCTGAGAGACTGGCACATAGTAAAATTTATAATAAATATATTAATACTTATAAATATTACAAATGTTTTATTAACACTTGTGAAATTTTGGGGGTACCTGGGTGGCTTGGTTCATTAAGGGACCTACTTTGACTCAGGTCATGATCTGATGGTTCGAGAGTTTGAGCTGACAGCTCAGAGTCTGGCTCCTGCTTCAGATTCTGTGCCTCCCTCTTTCTCTACCCCTCCTTCTCTCTCTGTCTCTCTGTCTCTCTCTCTATCAAAAATAAATAAACATTAAAAAATTACAAAATATATTTATAAAATTTTAATATAAAATATAAATAATATTTATAAATCAAATGAATAAATAGGTGAGCAAATGTCTGCCTTCAGATGCAGTGTTGTTTTTATTTTAACAAGCCCCTTCCTCCAAATTTCACAGGAGGTGAAATTTCATGGTACCATTACCCTGTCAAGTTAAAAAGGGGGTCTAGAGCAGGCAGTCTTTCCCTTGCTGTCCTGCCTGCTGCTCCCTTGCAGTATATTCGATAAACTTCTATCTCTTTTAAAAAAGGCAGGCGTAAGGGGCTCTAGTACCTGAATTGAGACTGAATAGGTAATGGAAGCAGTTCTTGGTGCCAGTATTTTTTTAATGTTTATTTATTTTCAGAAAGAAAGAGAGCATGTGAAGCAGGGGCAGAGAGCAAGAGAGAGAGAGAGAATCCCAAGCAGCCTCCACGCTGTCAGCACAGAGCCCCACGCAGGGCTCCATCCCACCAACTGTGAGTTCACGACCTGAGCTGAAATCAAGTGCTGAACACTTAACCAACTGAGCCACCCAGGCACCCCTAAAAATTTTCTTAAATGGAAAATTATACCTTAAAAAATAAAAGACCACTGATAAAAACAGCAAAGGTTATTTAGAACAAGACCATTTAGAGTCCCATTTCAGTATTTAAGTCAATTAGTTATTTTGCAGAAAGCCCACTTTACAATTTCTAAGAGGTTTTGAACCCATTTTCTACTTTTTAAAAGAAAAGATATTTATTTTTTGGCCATCAAGACACTGATCCAAAATTATTCAACAATACAAGCTTTGTAATAAATGAATTCAGTAAATTTACAGGACAAAAAGTTAACACACAGCAATTGGTTATGTTTCTATACACTAATAATGAAGTAGAAGTAAGAGAAATTAAGAAAACAGTTCCATTTACAATTGCACCAAAAGCATAAAATACTTAGGAATAGGAATAAACTCAGCTAAGGGAGTGAAAGACCTGTAATCTGAAAACTGCAAGCATTGATGAAAGAAACTGGAGATGACACAAACAAACGGGAAGATATTTCATGCTCCTGGATTGGAATAATTAGTATTGTTAAAATGTCCATACTACCCAAAGCAATTTATAGATTCAATGCTAGCCCTATCAAAATACCAACAGCATTTTTCACAGAACTAGAGCAAATAATACTAAAAGTTTTATGGAAACACAAAAGGCCCTGAGAAAGAAGAACAAAGCTGGAGGTATCACAATCCCAGATTTTAAGACATACTCTAAAACTATAGTAATCAAAACAATATGGAACTTGCACAAAAATAGAAACAGATCAATGGAACAGAATAGAGAGCCCAGGAATAAACTGACACTTACATTGTCAACTAATCAACGACAAAAGAGGCAAGAATGTAAAATGGGGGAAAGATAGTCTCTTCAATAAAGGGTGTTGGGAAAACTGAACAGTTACATGCAAAAGAATGAAACTGGGCCACTTTCTCACACCATACATAAAAATAGACTTAAAATGTATTGAAGACCTAAAGGTGAGACCTGAAACCATAAAACCCTTGAAGAAAACAGGTGCTAATCTCTTGGATGTTAGCCTTGGCAACATTTTTCTAGATCTGTCTTCTCAGATAAGGAAGATAAAAGCAAAAATAAAACTATTGGGACTACTCTAAAATAAGAGCTTTTGCACAGCAAAGCAAATCATCAACAAAATGAAAAGGTAACATACTGGATGGGAGAAGATATTCACAAATGATATATCCAATAATGGGTTAATATCCAAAATACGTAAAGAACCTACACAACTCAACACCAAAAAAGCAAATAATGCAATTAAAAATGAGAAGAGGACCTGAATAGATATTTTTCCAAAGAAGATATATAGATGACCAACAGACATGAAAGATGCTCAGTGTCAGTAATTATCAGGGAAATACAAATCAAAATCATGAGATATCACATTACATCTGTCAGAATGGCTAGAGTCAGAAACAAAACAAAACAAAGAAAAAATAGGAAATGACAAGTGTTGGCAAGAGTGTGAAGAAAAGGGATTCTTGTGCACTGTGGTGGAAATGTAAATTGGTGCATCCATTGTGGAAAACAGTATGGAGGTCTCTCAAAACATTAAAAATAATACCAGGACACCTGGGTGGCTCAGTTGGTTAAGCATCTAACTCTTGATTTTAGCTCTGGTCATGAGCCAAATGGGTCACACAGTTTGTGAGTTTGAGCCCCACATCCAGCTCTACATTGACAGTGTAAAGCAATAAAGACTACAAAGCATCAGAGAACATCATCAGAAACACCAACTCTACAGGTAACACAGTGGCACTAACTTCATATCTTTCAATAATCACTCTGAATGTAAATGGACTAAATGCTCCAATCAAAAGACATAGGGGATAAGAATGGATGAAGAAAAAATACATCTATATGCTGCCTCCAAGAGACTCATTATAGACTTGTAGATAGAAAGTGAAGGGATGCAGAACCATCTATCATACTGATGGACATGAAAAGAAAGCCAGAGCAGCCATACTTATATCAGACAAACTAGATTTTAAAACAAAGACTGTAACAAGAGACGAAGAAGGGCATTATATCTTAATTAAGGGGTCTATCCATCAAGAAGATATAACAAATGTAAATATTTATTCCCCCAACTTGTGACACCCAAATATATAAATCAATAACAAACATGAGGAAACTCATTGATAATGATACTACAATAGTAGGGGACTTAACGGACAGATCATCTAGGCAGAAAATCAACATGGAAGCAATGGTTTTGAATGACACACTGGACCAGATTGACTTAACAGATATATTCAGAAAATTTCACCCTAAAACAGCAGAATACACATTCTTCTCGAGTGCACATGGAACATTCTCCAGAATAGATCACATACTTGGTCACAAATCAACCCTCAACAGGTGAAAAAGATCGAGATTATACCATGCATATTTTCAGATCACAACGCTGTGAAACTTGAGACCACAAGAAAAAAATTGGAAAGCCCTCAAATACATGAAGGTTAAAGAACATCCTACTAAAGAATGAATGGGTTAACCAGGAAATTAAAGACAATAAAAAATACATGGAAGTCAGTGAAAAGTAAAACACGATAGTCCAAACACGTTGGATGAAGCAAGGGCAGTCCTAAGAGAAAAGTATATAAGCAATTCAGGCCTGTCTCAAGAAGCAAGAAGGGTCCCAAATACACAATCTAACCTTTCAGCTAAGGGAGCTGGAAAAGAAACAGCAAATAAAGGCTAAAGCCAACAGAAGAAGTGAAATAATAAAGATTAGAGCAGGAATAAATGATACAGAAACAACAACAAAACCCAGTAAAACAGATCATTAAACTAATTTGAAAGAATTAACAAAATTGATAAGCCCCTAGCTAGACTTATCAAAAAGAAAAGACAAAAGACATAAATGGATAAAATCATGAACAAAAGAAGAGATATAGCACCCAATACCACAGAAATACTAACAATTTTAAGAGAGTACTATGAAAAGTTATATGCCAACAAACTGGACAATCTGGAGGAAATGGACAAATTCCTAGAAACATACAAATTACCAAAGCTGAAACAGAAGAAATAGAAAATTTGAAGGGACTCATAACCAGCAAAGAAATTGAATCAGTAATAAAAAATCACCCAACTAACAAGAGTCCTGAGCCAGATGATTTCCAGGGGAATTCTACCAGATGTTTAAAGAAGAGTTAATACCTATTCTTCTTAAACTGTTCCAAAAACTAGAATGGAAGGACAGCTTCCAAACTCATTCTATGAAGCCGGCATTACCTTGATTCCAAAACCAGACAAAGAACCCACTAAAGAGTAAAATTACAGGCCAATATCCCTGATGAACATGGTTGCAAAAATTCTTAACAAGATACTAGCAAATCAAATTCAACAGTACATTAAAAGATTTATTCACCACAATCAAGTGGATTTATTCCTGGACTGCAAGGCTGTTCCAATATTTGCAAATCAGTCAACGTGCTACACCATATTAATAAAAGAAAAGCCAAGACCTCTATGAACCACTCAATAGATGCAGAAAAAGCATTTGACAACATATAGCAAACTTTCGTGATAAAAACTCTCAAGAAAGTAGGGATAGAAGGAACATACCTCAACATTATAAAGGCCATGTACAAAAGACCCACAGCAAATATCATCCTCAATGGGGAAAAACTGAGAGCTTTCCCCCTAAGATCAGGAACATGACAGGGATGTCCACTCTCACCACTATTGTTCCAATAGTACTGGAAATCCTAGCCTTAGCAATCAGACAACAAAAAGATACAAAAGGCATACAAATTGGCAAAGAAGAAGTCAAACTTTCACTCTTGGCAGATGACATCATACTCTGCAAAATCCAAAAGACTCCCCCAAAATCCCGCTAGAACTGACAACATGAATTCAGCAAAGTCGCAGGATATAAAATCATCGTAAAGAAATCAGTTGCATTTCTGTACACCAATAATGAAGCAGTAGAAAGAGAAATCAAAGAATCTATCCCATTTACAATTGCATCAAAAACCATAAGACACCTAGGAATAAACCTAACTAAAGAAGTAAAAGAGATCTGTATGCTGAAAACTATAGAAAGCTTATGAAAGAAATTGAATAAAGCAAAAAGAAATGGGAAGACATTCCATGCTCATAGATTAGAAGAATATATAATAAAACATCTATACTACCCAAAGCAATCTACACATTCAGTGCAATCCCTATCAAAATAACACTAGTATTCTTCACAGAGCTAGAACAAACAATTCTAAAATTTGTATGTGACCAGAAAAGACCCCGAATAGACAATGTTCAAAAAGGAAACCAAAGCTGGAGGCATCACAATTCCAGACTTCAAGCTGTATTACAAAGCTATAATCCTCAAGACACTATGGTACTGGCACAAAAACAGACACATAGGTCTTAGAACAGAACAGAGAACCCAAAAGTGGAACCACAAATGTATAGCCAACAACAAAGCAGAAAAGACAGAAAAGATGGTCTCTTCAGGAAATGGTGCTGGGAAAACTGGACCATTTTCTTATTCCATACACAAAAATAAACTCAAAATGGATGAAAGACCTAAATGTAAGTCAGGAAACCATCAAAATCCTGGAAGAGAATACAGGCAGCAACCTCTTTGACCTTTCCTGCAACAACTTCTTACTAGACATGTCTCCTGGGGGCAAGACAAACAAAAGCAAAATTGAACTATTGGGACCTCATCAAGATAAAAATTTGCACAGTGAGGAAACAATCAAGAAAACTAACATGCAGTCTATGGAATGGGAGAAGATATTTTCAAACAACATACCTGATAAAGGGCTAGTGTACAAAATCTGTAAAGAACTTACAAACTCCACACCCATAAGACAAATAATCCAGTGAAGAAATGGGCAGAAGTTCGGCATGAATAGACATTTCTCCAAAGAAGACATCCAGATGAAGGACACATGGAAAGATGCTCAACATCACTCATCAGCAGGGAAATACAAATCAAAACCACAATGAGATACCACCTCACACCTGTCAGAATGGCTAACATTAACAACTCAGGCAATGACAGATGTTGGCGAGGATGCGGAGAAAGAGGATCTCTTTTCCATTGTTGGTGGGAATGCAAGCTGGTGCAGCCACTCTGAAAAACAGTATGGAGGTTCCTCAAAAAATTAAAAATAGATCTTTCCTACAACCCAGCATTTGCACTACTAGTTATTCATCCAAAGGATACAAAAATGCTTGTTCAAAGGGGCACATGCACCCCAATGATACAGCAGCATTATCAACAATAGCCAAATCATGGAAAGAGCCTAAATGTATATCAACTGATGAATGGATAAAGAAGATGTGATGTGTGTGTATATATATATATATGTATATATATGTATATGTACATATATATATACACACACAATGGAAAATTACTTGGCAACCAAAAAAAAAAAAATGAAATCTTGCCATTTGCAACAACGTGGATGGAACTAGCATGTATTATGCTAAACAAAATAAGTCAGAGAAAGACAAATATCACACGATTTCACTCATATGTGGAATTTAAGAAACAAAACATGAACATAGGGGGAAAGAAGGAAAAATAAGATAAAAACATAGAGGGAGTCAAACCAGAAGAGACTCTTAAATACAGAGAAAAACTGAGGGGCAATGGAGGTATGTGGGTGGGGGGGGATGGAGTAAATGGGTGATGGGCATTAAGGAAGTCACTTGTTGGGATGAGCACTGGGTGTTATAAGTGATGAATCACTGGGTTCTACTCCTGAAGCCAATACTAAACAGTACGTTATGTAACTTGAATTTTAAAAAGTAAAAAAAGAAAAGAAAAGAAAAAGAATACCATCTTGCCATTTGCAGCAACATGGACCTAGAGGGTATTATAATAAGTGAAATATGTCAGAAAGAGAAAAATAAATGCCATATGATGTCACTTATATGTGGAATCTGAAAAACAAAAAGCAGAAACAGACCCATAAATACAAAGAACAAACGTGTGGTTACCAGGGGGGTGAGGGTATAGGCAAAATTGTGAAGGTGTGGCTTCCAATAACAGGCTTCCGATTATGGAATGAATAAGTCATGGGGAGAAAAGATACAACATAGGGCATATAATCAATTGTATTGCAATAGTGTTGCATGGTGACAGATCACAGCTACACTTGTGGTTAGCATAGCATATATTTATAGACTTGTGGAATCACTATGTTGTATATATGAAACTGATGCGACATTGTCAACTTTAGTTCAATAAATAAAAAGGAATACAAGCTTTAAGTATGTTCTGCAGCTGGTACAGATTCAGCTAAATACTTCAGACTTTCAACTTGTATAGCATGGCATAAGAATTATAACTCTAATCCTTTGACTTCAAAAGGACTTAAATTATAATTTCTATATACTGTAAGTCTTAAAAGGTGAAAAATTCTAAAAAGAACATTAAAAGTGTTAAAATAAAAACATTTTTGAGCCTCATGTGTTCACTTCAGTTATTCAACATGATTAGGAATGTAACTTTGTGGCTATAAGAGAAAATTAATTATACGTTTGGCTGCCTTTTACTTTTTCTTTTTTGTTTCCATTGTCCCCATTCTTAAGAACCCCAAGCCCCATTCTATCTCAGAGACTTTGTAATTGTTGACTCTGCCTAGACTGCTGTTTCTGTGTCGATGTGTTGGGTATTTTTATTTAAGTTCAATTTATTTGTTTACTTGGTTATTGGCAGTCTCCCCTACAAGACTAATTCTACAAGAGCAGTGAACTTTCTGTCTTGTCTGCTGCTGTATCCCAGTGCAGACAACTGTGTATCTGCATTTAGTAGATAATAGCTAGCACATAGTACATAATAACTATGTGCGGTACTAAAAAGAAAGAGTGGCTCCAAATGGAGTCACTTGTGCTAAGCCCCACCAAGACTTAATACCTAACCTAACTGCAGTTTTAGCCTCTCTCAGGAGTGGAGTTTTAAACCAATCAGACTGGAATTTCCTGATCAGCACTAGTGAGGTCATCTGATAAGATCCCCTGCTTTTCCCCTACAGAAAGATAACCTTGCCTGAAACAATTCTTTCTTTTCTTTTGCTAATAACCTCTTTGCCCTGCCCCATTTCTGACTATAAAATCCTTCCATTTTATACGGCTCCTCAGAGCTCCTTTTTATTTGCTAGATGGGATGCTGCCTGACTCAGGAATTGTTGAATAAAACCAATAAGATATTTAAATGTACTCAGTTGAAATTTTTTTTGTTTCACAGATTGTGCCAACAATGGGATCCAAAGCAAACTTCTGATGGTATTTGGAGACAATGAGAAACACAGGTGTGGCACCCTGTCAACCTTGTGAACTCACTGTCTTTCTCACTATTTATGAGGGTCATGGGTAAGTTTTCTTGGTTCTGAGCTCTGCTCTCTTTCCATCAAGCTCCTGATCTAATCGGCTTTCTGGTCAGTGTCCCATTTGATTGGAAACCCCAGACCTTGGTTATGTCCCCAGAATCCCAGATTTCATGTTGGAACTGCTAGTGGCAGCCATAGTTTCCCACTTGTTTGGAATTGGTTCACAGTCCCATTTGTTGTAGTCTGCTGATTCAATCCTTTTTCTCGGTCCAAAGTTCTACAGGACTTGTTGGTGGTTATGTTGCATCCACACGACTCCTGAAACAGAATGCTACAGGCACCAGTGACAGTCACAACAAAATTTACTGCAATGAGAGGCAAGGCCAACCGATCGGGACTGACACTCTTGATCAGAGTGCGGTCTCGAGAGCCAGGGTACAGAGTTTTTATAGCCAACCACATCGTCTGATCATCACCTGGGGACAGAAGAAAGGAATAGTTCCCAGGTGGGGGTGGAACCAGTTCAGATACGTCCTTGCCCCAATCCAATCAAACACTAAACCAGTTGATTTCCCTTAAACTTTTGTTCCCTTGATTGATAGGACAAGGCTGTTATCTCTTAATCTACAGTGTTAAAACAAAGCTGTTATTTCTTAAGGCTACAGGTTAGCCCTACACTACAATTTAACCCTTACATTTCCCTTTTCTTGTCCGTGAATCAATCCCTTGATTCATCATTAGGAACTAAGGGGACATAGTTGGACCTAATCATCATAATTTTTATTTCACCAACTCACCTCTTGACATACTGTACTAACCAATTGATAATGCATGGGCCCATAGTTAACCTAAGAAGTAACAATAGCAGTGGCCCAGCTATGGTGGTGAGCAGAGATGTGAGCCAGGGGACCAAGAGTGATACCAATTATTGCTGGCCTCCCTGGCACGTTCCCTGGCTCTAAGATTGTTCCTTACTAAGCTGAGAGTGTCTCGAATTGCTCCGGAATTGTTGGCATGGGACACTATGCACCAACCCTGCCCTTGGAGGTCCCCTAGGGTTAAAATTGGTTGCGAACCCCAAGGGCACAATGACATCATACATTCGGAGGCCCCAAGTGTGGCCGGTATCCCAGAATGAGGAGAAAGTAGATGAGCTGGTGTTGGGTTACATTTTCCTTGGGCCTCACATTGGGGGTTCGGGGTTCTAAGGAGAGTAATTAGGGGGTCAAGGTCCCGTCCTGTTAACCAGGGGGCTAGTGTCTCACAACCCCTTTTGGCATAGTGGTATTGACCCTCTCCTTCACATTCATTTTTTTTCCTATCTGCATCTTAAGCAAATTTCCCTCTAGTGCCCTATTTCCACATCCGTAATTGTTCTCCCCAGCGTTCCTGAGAGCTCTTGCCCAGGTTTGCAACCCCCATCCTTCTCCTACCAGGTCACACAGGTCGGACAAGAAACAAGGCATAGTACGAGAGGCATTAGACGTTACCACCTTCCGTGTGACAATGTCTGAGTTCCCATTGGTATGGCCAAAAAGGCAAGGGCTGCAGTTCTGCACCGTCTCCCAAGCTTATTATACAAACCCAGACAATTTTTCCAGCATCAGTCTTATCTTTAAAGGATCCTCTGGGTGCCTTTTGACCTTCCATCGCTGTTCGTTCTTTGGCCCCATATCAGTCCTGGGTGTTTCCACCTCCACGCAGTTTTTCTTAACCTGAGAGTGATGAATCCAGGTTCGGACGCCGTCTATGTTCACGGCCGTTGATGTAGTCAGGATCACAGTGTGCAGTCCTTTCCAGTGCGGCTCCAGGGTTAGCTCGTGCCTCTTGACTCAGACTAAGTATCCTTTACCATGTCAGTTTAAGATGAATCATAAGTTCAAGGTTCAAAATCTCTACATTTCAATTCTCTTAAAACTATGGTAGAGATTACTAAATGAACGTCCAGCACAAATATAAATTAAATATCATTACTGACGCAGCGAGACTTCATTCTCTTAAAAATGAAACCCATAAAGGAAAATGATCCCATTCTGCACAGCGTTCTTTCCCCAGAAAGAACCGTGACTCAACAAAACCACATTTTAACAACATGAAGATCTTGTTATTATAAATTTCAAAGCAAAATGGAGGAATCTCCACATAATATTTATAACCTTCAAAGTACAATATTAATACGTGTCTGTCAGTTAGAAATAACAGCAGTTTGTTAGGCTACAGGGTTTAACATAAAACCAATTTGCAAATGTGAAAAGCAACAGTGGTCCAATATTCACCATTACACATGAATCTGTTTCTTAAAATAACACCCAAACATGCCACAATCACTATAACAATAAACTACAAGATTTCCTGAACAGAAATGGTAGGACCCCTGAATGTTTTACAGTGAATATGAGGTAAAAGGGCAAAAGGCAGAACATCAACCCAATTTTCACCAGTCTCAAGGGACAATTTGGTTAAGGTCTCCTTTAGAGTCCAATTCATCCTTTTCCCAATGCTCGCTTGCGGTACCTGTGCCGTGAAGGCTGGGCCATTGTCCAATCCTACGCTCAGAGGCAGTCCGAATCTAGGAATTAGTTCATTTAATAATTTCTTAACTGTGACCTGAGCCGTTTCTGATTTAGTGGGGAATGCCTCAACCCACCCGGAGAAAGTGTCCACAAAAACAAGCTGATACTTGTATCTGTATTTCCCTGGTTTAATTTCAGAAAAATCTACTTCCCAAAATCGGCCTGGCTCAGTTCCTCTATCTCTTTTAGCTTCCGAAACCTTCTTATTTGCACCCTGATTTACTTGGGCGCAACTTACACATCTTTCAACCATCTCCTCGATCTTTTTTCCCAGCCCTTGCATCCTGAACTTTTTCCGCACCAATTCCGCCATCTTTGCTTTTCCCAGAGGAGTCCCTTGGTGGAGCAGACGCACCATGCGTTGCCCAAGTGCGGCGGGTAAGAGTATCTTACCTTCAGGATCCTGAAACCACTTTCGTCCCGGTATCATACTTCCCCCTTTTCTTGAAATCCACTCCAAATCTTTAGGAGTATAATTGGGCTCCGGCGGAAGCAGGGGGTCTATCAAGATCCGTAGTGCCAAAGCACTTTTACTTTCAGTTAGGGCAGCTTCCCAGGCTGCCACATCAGCCAGGCAGTTTCCGACTGCCTCTAGAAAGTTGCCTTTTTGATGTCCTGGGCTGTGAATGATCGCGAGTCTCACAGGTTCCCAGATGGCTGTTACAAGGTCTAGAATTTCGGCTTTATTTTTGATGTCCTTGCCCTCCACCGTGAGGAGGCCGCACTTGGATAGATGGACCCGTGCACATGCTCAGTTGCAAAGGCATAGCGGCTACCCGTATAAATATTAACTGACTTGTTTTTTCCGAGTTTCAGGGCTTTAGTTAGCGCAGAAGAGCTCTGCACGCTGGCTGAGGTTGGGTCTGTTGGCAGGGGAAGGGTCTGTTGCCATAAAACCTCGAGGTCTGTCGTAACCGCAGCATCGGCATCCCTTTGCCCTTGAAACACAAAATTACTGCCATCTGAAAACATGTTGATATCAGGATCCTGTAGGGGAATGTCCATGAGATCGGGGCAGAGGGACGAAACTGTCACTAAGGTCTCTGGGCAAGAATATAGAGGGGGACCTAGTCCTTCAGGCAGCAAAGTAGCTGGGTTTAAGGCTGCGGGGGCACAAAAACGTATCCAAGGCTGGTCGAGCAGCAATGCCTGATACTGGGTAATCCGAACATTTGACAGCCACCGTTCTGGGGGAGCCCACAGTAAGGCCTCCACTTCATGGGGCCCTGTAACAGACAACATCTGTCCCAGGGTTAGTTTATCTGCGTCTTTGACTAGTAGCGCAGTGGCAGCTATCTGTCAAATGCATGTGGGCCACCCGGAAGCAACTGGGTCTAGCCTTTTGGATAAATAGGCCACTGGTCAGCACCAAGGTCCCAGGCGCTGAGTCAGAACTCCCTTGGCTACCCCTCCCTTTCTTGGCTACAAACAAATGGAATGGCTTAGTGGGATCTGGCAGGGCCAAGGCCGGTGGGGTCATGAAAGCCTCTCGTAAAGCTTGGAAGGCTTTAGTTCAAGTCTCCCCCCATGTGAAGGACTCCAGAGACCCCTTGAGAGTGGCATACAAAGGGGCTGCCAGTTCAGCAAAGCCAGGTATCCATAGTCTGCAGTAGCCTGCTGCCCCAAGGAACTCGCAGACTTGTTTGTGAGTTTCAGGCTGAGGAATATCGAGTATAGCACGAATTCTTTGTTCACCGAGATAGCGCTTAACCTTTTTTAATGTTGTAACCTAAATACATGACCGCAGTGCAACAGATCTGCGCTTTTTTGGTTGACACTCGGTATCCCAGTTTTTGCAGAAGACTCAAGAGTTCCTTGGTGGTGCTCAGGCATTCTGAATGAGAGGGGGCCACCAGCAAGATATCATCAACATACTGCAACAGAGTTACCTGCGGTTTGGAGATTTGAAATGGTTCTAGATCCTGGTGCAGGGCTCCATTAGAAAGAGTAGGGGAGTTTTTGAATCCCTGGGGAAGTGGCGTCCAAGTGAGCTGTCCGGCTTTTCCCTCTTCAGGATCAGTCCGTTCAAATGCCAACAGTGGCTGGCTCTGTGGGGCCAGTGGGATGGCAAAGAAAGCGTCTTTTAAGTCCAGAACTGTATAATACACCTGAGAAGGGGGAAGCAGACTAAGGAGAGTATATGGGTTGGGTATAGTGGGATGAATATCCATTACTCTGGTGTTTACTGCTCTCAGGTCTTGAACTGGCCGAAAATCGGATGAGTTAGACTTTTGGACAGGGAGAAGTGGAGTATTCCATGGCGACTTGCATGGGGTCAGAATGTCCGAGTCGTGCAAACGCTTGATGTGAACAGCGATTCCCCGCCTAGCCTCCCGGGACATAGGATATTGTTTCAGTCTTACCGGAAGTGTGGACGCCTTAAGTTCCACAATTATCAGGGCTTGATGAATCGCCAGTCCAGGTGGATTGGTCTAGGGCCATACCTGGGGAAGTCCGCCTGGAGACTTTTAAGGAGGGGATCGACTGTGTGAACATTTTCATTCGGCACCAGGGTAAGTAGGCCCTCTTCCCCAAGTGGCACAGTCACCATTACTATTGTTGGGCCATCCTGGCTGACTTTAACAGGCATACCCCCTCAGTGAATCTCAAAGAAGCCGTTAGTTTCTGTAATAGGTCTCTGCCCAGTAATCCAGGGTAGGGGCACTCAGGCATGATTAAGAAAGAATGTGTAACCGTTTTATGGCCTAAATCTACTTTTCATTCAGTGGTCCATTTACAAGTTTGGGACCCAGTCGCCCCTTGCACCAGGGTTGCTCCTCGCCTGGTGGGGCCAGGATCTTTGTTTTAGGACTGAAAAGGTTACCCCAGTGTCCACCAAGAAAGTCTTAGGCTGGCCCCCTATATTAACAGTAACCAATGGCTCAGAAGGGACCACTGAGCTGGGCCCCATCAGTTGGAATCGACTTCCATTATAGATGCCTGAAGTGGCCGAGTTTTGCGCTGGGCTAAGTTGGGGCAATCCTTTTTCCAGTGTCCCTCTTGCTTGCAATATGCACATTTTTTTTTTCTAGTGGCGCTCTAACCCTTTGTCTGTCCTTTTTCTTTTGCCCAGACCAGAATTCTTTGGGCGTTTGGGGTCCCCTTCCCTCGCGGGCATCCAGGACAGCCCTACCACCCTAGTCAATTTTTTTGTCTGTCCCTCTTCCTGAGAATACCTATTGTCTAAAACTTTTGGGGCTATTTCAACTAGCTCAGATAAATTTTTCCCTCCACACCCATCTAATTTTTGTAATTTCTTCCGAATGTCTTGGGCTGCCTGTAAGACAAAGGCCAGGTTTAATGCACTTCTATTTTCAGGTGCCTCAGGGTCTATAGGGGTAAAGGTACGGTACGCCACCATGAGCCTTTCTAAGAAGGCTGAGGGGCTCTCCTTGGTCCCCTGAACTACTTCAGTTACCTTAGACATGTTTGTGGGCCAGCGGGCGGCCGCTCAGAAACCTCCCAGTAGAGTCTGGCAAAATAGGATCAATGATCACCTACCGTGACGAGTGTTTGGATCCCAATCTTCAGGGTGGGAGGAAGGAAAGACCTCCTTGAGTAAGGCGGGATCCTTGGTGGGATGCCCATTTGGCCCCATCACCAATTTCCAGGCCTTGCGATGGATCTTATCCCATTCCTCAGTAGTGAAGAGGACCTGCAAGAGCTGCTGGCTGTCATCCCAAGTTGGCTGATGGGTCACAAATATACTTTCAAGAAGAGACCTAGAATAGACAATAGCATGAACCTTATATACCAGAGCAAGGTCAAAGGACCCCTGCAGAGGCCATTCGACCTGAAAGCTGGTCCATTCCACCTCGCAGAGAGTTGGAAGGATTGGCTTCTTGACATGGAAGCCAAAAACTGAGGCAGCTCCCCCATAGTCCTGGAAATGAGTTAGTATGAGACTCAGAGGGGTGGGGTGCGTTGATTTTGACCCATGACAAAGATAGGCAAAACCGAGAAGGACGCACAGACAAAGCAACAGAAAGAAAACAATTAAGGCAAAACCGGGAAGGATGCACAGACAATTAACAGAAAGAAAACAAGACACAAAGAGAACACAAGTTCAAGATCTCGAGGCCAGTAGGCCGCGGCAGCCACATGAAAATAGATCCTTTCTAACAAAAACCAAACCAAATGGGGTCCACCGGCATCTTGGTAGGAACCCTGATTCTGGGTCTGTAGCCACATCCAGCAGACCCTTCTTGAGTCATTCAAATGGCGTGCCCCAATCCCGAGCCTCCTTCCAGGGATTGGCGGAGCAATCCGAGGAAAGGGCCCTGTTTCAGACCTTTAAATTTCCCGGCCAATGCACCAAATGTTGTATCCACATGACTCCTGAAACAGAATGCTACAGGCACCAGTGACAGTCACAACAAAATTTATTGCAATGAGAGGCAAGGCCAACCGATCAGGACTGACACTCTTGACCAAAGTGTGGTCTCAAACAGTGGGGGTACAGAGTTTTTATAGCCAACCACATCGTCTGATCATCACCTGGGGACAGAACAAAGAAATAGTTCCCAGGTGGGGGTGGAACCAGTTCAGATACGTCCTTGCCCCAATCCAATCAAACACTAAACCAGTTGATTTCCCTTAAACTTTTGTTCCCTTGATTGATAGGACAAGGCTGTTATCTCTTAATCTACAGTGTTAAAACAAAGCTGTTATTTCTTAAGGCTACAGGTTAGCCCTGCACTACAATTTAAACCCTTACAGTTATAGTCTAGAGTCAGACTGGGTCTGATTTAAAAAACCAAACTAGGTCCAGGATTGGATTGGGTTTGATTTGAGCTGAAATGGGTCCAGTAAATGCTCTTGCTAACAGGGATCTCAGAAGTCAGAAAGCTGCACAAATTGATGGGGAAGGGTCAAGCGTTTAAAGACTGTTCGAGCACTTGCCACCTCAGGAGCACTCCCATGACCGGGTAAGTTGGTCATGTAACCTCAAGAAAATTTCCATGCAATGAATGTAAAACACCCCACAATTCCAACTCCCACAGCACATCCCTCTTAGGTGTTAGTTTGTCTCTGAGAAACTCAAAAGCCTAGCTTAAAAAAATGGGTTCCTTTATATCCAAAGAGTTAAGTGTGCCACCTTTTGGCACACCTGTTTATTTTATGTATAAAGAATATGGTCCTGGAGGCTATAGATATTTTTAGAAATGGCAAAATCTTACTAAACCCACCTAGAATTACAGTGGCCATTATAAGGAATGTTTCAGTTAGGTGTGATCATTTAAGAACTGCACTTGAAAGTAAGGGTTCCCAAATTAAACAGAATGGGATATCTCTTTTAATTGTCATGCAGAAGTCTCCAAAAGGTTTCAAAATTCCAAAATGGTTTCATTGAAAGATTCATTGCAAAAGGTTAATGAAAAAGAGATAAAAGTTACCTAAAATGAAAGACTATAAGACTATGAGAAGTAACTCCTACTGGTCCCCCTCTACCTTCCTTTATTTGAGTACTCATTCTAGGAATCTTCTTAGTTGCTTTTCCACTCTTAAAAGACCATTAAAAATTACCTTTTAAAATAAGACCCCCCCAAGGCTATAGGCAAACCTCTTTAAGTGTCTTTTACTCCTTGGTCAAAGACAAAAGTAAGGGCTTTAGTTAAAGAATTGTTTTCAACCCATGGAGGATCCCCAGAAGTTTTTATAAATAGATTACTTCCTGGGGTGCCTGGGTGGCTCACTCAGTTAACCGTCCAACTTTGGCACAGGTCATGATCTCACGGTTCCTGAGTTCGAGCCCTGCATCAGGCTCTAGGCTGACAGCTCGCAGCCTAGAGCAGGCTTCAGATTCTGTGTCTCTCTCTCGCTCTCTGCCCCTCCCTCGTTCGTGTGCGCTCTTGCTGTCTCTCTCTCTCTCTCTCTCTCAATAATAAACATTAAACAAAATTAAAAGTAAATAGATTACCTCCTGAGTCTTGTCAAGAGAAGACAATAAAATTTCACATTGGCCCTTCCTTTCCAAACCAGACCAATTGGTTAGTGATCCTTGTCTCCAGGGATTAGATATTGTCTTCTTGCTTGTCTGGTTTTATGTTCTAAGAACTTGTCTTGTATTTCTGTGTGCCTGGGACATATAGGTTGTCGGTTCTGTCTTTGGCTATCTTTGGGAGTGACTCTAAATCTTGTGAAGATAGTATATTCGCACCTTCTTTGAGGATGCATCTTGGTTCTATGAGGTTGTTTAATACTGCCAGAAATATTTACTGTTTTATCCGACTGAAACCTGACAAGATATTTGAAAGGATTAATACTTTATGATAAGGTATTTGGCCAAATTTGAAGGTTGCATTCACAATCTGATAGGAATATTTTTAAGGTCTTCCTAAGAAAGTATCTTCTTAAGTTGTTTCCTAAGAAAACTGTACACTGAAGGAAAAAGAAATAGTCCAACATAGGGTGTGTCAGTATTTGATATCACTTAGCAGCCCAATTCTTTGAGGAATTAAAAACAGTTATTCTTTTGCAAACCTAGTCTTTACAGGACCAACATCGTGGCTCCAAAAACATTCAAAGTCCACACTAATCATTTTTTAGCAACCTCCAAACCTCCCCTATTTATCTCAAAAGTCTTGTAAGTATTGTAAAAATTCTGGCTTTGAGGAAACAAAACTTTGGGGAGCAGCTTGCATTCTTTTTCTATGCCTTTCATATGTAAATGTTCTACCTTATTTTCTCCAGAATTCTTATGAAGACTGTCTTTGTTATGCATACTTCAGGGAGGTAATTCTTATAAAGAAAAACAGAGTTGGGGAGGTCATTTGGAACTTGATTTGTCAAGGACAAACACAAATCTTGTGTCTATAGACCTTTGTCTATATTAGATTCTAATCCTGTTCATTGTCTTAGAGATCTTGTTATATGCCTATAAACTGGACCAGATCCTGAATCCAAGTTTCCTCAAATATCTGGCTGTGACTCTCCAAACTAGCATTTCCAATTTTCTCCCAATATGTGATCTTTGTGTCTGGTTTCTGTCATTTAACATTGTATTCTAAGGTTTCATCCATGTTGTAGCACATACCAATATTTTATTCTTTTTTGGCTGAATAATATTGCATTGCATGGCTAAACCACAATTTGTTTATCTATTTACTAGTGGATGGAAATTTGGGTGACTTTAATTTTTATTTTACTTCCTTGTATGTTACAAATAGTGCTATAAACATTTGTGTACATATTTCTGTTTTGGTTTTAATTCTCTGGAATTGCTGTGTATTATGGTAATTCTGTTTTCACATTTTGAGAAACTGCTAACTTGTTTTCAACAATGACTGTACCACTTTATATTTTCACTAGCAGTGTATGAGAATTCTAATTTTTTAAAGTTTTTTTTTTAATATTTACTCATTTTTGAGAGAGAGAGAGCGAGAAAGAGAGAGAGCATTAGCAGGGGAGAGGGAGAGAGAGGAAGACACAGAATCTGAAGCAGGCTCCAGGCTCCGAGCTGTCAGCACAGACCCCGACGTGGGGCTCGAACTCACAAACCGTGAGATCATGACCTGAGCCGAAGTTGGATGCTTAACCGACTGAGCCACCCAGGCAGCCCTAATTTCTTTTTTTTAATATAATGTTTATTTTTGTGAGATAGAGTGAGCAGGGGAGGGGCAGGGAAAGAGGAGGACAGAGGATCCAAAGCAGGCTCTGCACTGACAGCAGCAATCCTGATGTGGGGCTCGAACTCACAAACTGTGAGATCATGACCTGAGCTGAAGTCAGATGCTCAACTGACTGAACCACCCAGGTGCTGAGAGTTCCAATTTCTTCACATCCTCGCCAACACTTACTACTTTCTTTTTCTTATCATTAGAGCCATAACAGTGGGTGTGCTATAGTATAACATTGTGGTTTTCATCTGCAATTCTCTAATGACTAATGATAATCTTTTCATGTGTTTAGTGGCTATTTGTATATCTTCTTTGGAGAAATGTCTATTCAAGTCCTTTGTTAACTTTTACGATTGGACTATCTTTTTGTTGTTGAGTTGTAAGAGTTTCTTCTTTTTTAAAATTTTTTTTAATGTTTTATTTATTTTTGAGAGAGAGAGAGAGAGAGAGAGACAGAGTACAAGAAGGGGAGGGGCAGAGAGAGAGGGAGACACAGAATCTGAAGAAGGCTCCAGGCTCTGAGCTCTGAGCTGTCAGCACAGAGCCCAGTGTGGGGCTTGAACTCACAAACTGCGAGATCACGACGTGAGCCGAAGTTGGACACTTAACCAACTGAGCCACCCAGGAGCCCCAAGTTGTAAGAGTTTCTTACATATTCTCTATACTAGATTCTTATCAGGTATGTCATTTGCAAGTATTTTTAATATGCTTTGCAAATGTTATCTCTAATTCCGTGGGTTGTATCACTTTCTTGGTGATGTGCTTTGTGCAGAAAAATTTTATTTTTGTTAAACCCACTTTGTCTTTTTTTTTTAATTATTTGTTTTTGGAATCTAAGAATCCATTGCAAATCCAAGGTCATGGAGATTTATCCCTATGTTTTCTTCAAAGAGTTTTTATAGTTTAGCTCTTAAATTTAAATATTTGAGCCATTTTGAGTTAATTTTTATCTATGGTGTGAGGTAAGGATCCAACCTCATTCTTTTGTATGTAAATATCTAGTAATTACATCATCAATTGTCGAAAAGACTATTTCTTTTGCCATTGAATGGCCTTTGCTCTGTTCTCAAAAACCAATTTACTATAGAGGTAAGGGTTTATATCTGCACGCTAAATTTTATTTTATTGGTCTATACATTTATCCTTATACTAGTACCACAATATTTTGATTACTGTTGCTTTGTAATAATTTTTGAAGTTGGGAGCTGTGTGTCATTCAATGTTATTATTCTTTAAAAATTTTTTTTTGAGTATTCTGGGTCTCTTGTAATTTTATATGAATTTTAGGATCAGCTTTGCTTTTCTGCAAAAACACTATTGGAATTTTGGTAGGGACTATTATGAATCTGTATATTTCTTTTTCTTTTAATATGAAATTTATTGTCAAATTGGTTTCCATACAAACAGCCAGTGCTCATCCCAACAGGTGCCCTTCTCAATGCCCATCACCTACTTTCCCCTCCCTCCCACCCCATCAACACTCAGTTTATTCTCAGTTTTTAAGAGTCTCTTAAGGTTTTCCTCCTTCCCTCTCTGTAACTTTTTTTTTGCTTTCTCCTCCCCCATGGTCTTCTGTTAAGTTTCTCAGGATCCACATAAGAGTGAAAACATATGATATCTGTCTTTCCCTGTATGACTTATTTCACTTAACATAACACTGTCCAGTTCCATCCACATTGCTGAATCTATACATTTCTTTGGGGAATATTGTCTTAACAATATTAAGTCTTCTAATCCATGAATGTAGATAAATTTTCATTTATTTAGGTCTTTAATTTCTTTAGCAATGTTTTGTAATTTCCAGTGTGCAAATTTTGTACTTCTGTGGTTAAATTTGTTCCTAAGTATTTTTTTCTTTTTCATGGTATTGAAAATGGATTTTTTCTTAATTTTATTTTCAGATTTCATTGCTTATGTTTAGAAATTTATTTTTGTATGTTATATCCTGCAACTTTGATAAATTTGTTCATTAACTCTAACAGCTTTTTTTTTTTAATATTTAAAGACTATGTTTTATCTTGCCATGTAAATAAGTTTGGAAATGACAGTACATTCAGTATAAACAATTTTAATACTGCAACTTTATATGTGAGAGAGGAATAGAGAAAGAATATTACAGGGATTTCTTCTACAGAGAAATAGTTATCATGGCCCAGGGTGACATGAGGCATCACCATGAGGAAGGAAGTTGGAAAAAAGTCTTATTCCTGCAGGCAGCCCTGAGAATCCTTAGGTGGCACCTGGAAAGACAGGAGGTGGCTGTGGAGACTGGAGAACAGGCTGCAGAGGAGCACCATGCTCTTTGGCTGCCATCTTTTTTTTTTTTTTTTTTGGTCTTATATCCACATTGCCACTATTGTTCTTTCATGCCATAATATTTGAGAACATTCAAGATAAGAAGTGATAGCCATTTAATATGTTTTAAAATGCTTTCACTTATTTTGGCTTCTTTAAGAGTTTCTGTTTGTTGCTTGTATTGCCTCTAGAGTTGTCTGTCACTCCAAACTCACTGTCACATCCTCATCTACATACTAGGGCCTCTCATGGGTCATGTGCTATCAGTACCCAATAAGCCTGAAAAGGAACATGGTGGTGGTGGGCCTCAAATAGTTATTTTGTGTGTTGATATGTTATGATTTCTTTATATAATGTCATTTGCAAATAGAAATACTTTTAGTTCCTCCTTTCTGATTTTGATGCCTTCTATTTCTTTTTCTTGTCTAATTGTCCAGGCTAGAACTTTGAGTACAATACTGAATACAAGGGGCGAGGGTGGACATCGTTGTCTTATTCCTGATCTTAGGGGGAAAAATTTCAGGCTTCGTCATTGAAAATAATCTTAGTGATGATTTTTTTCATATATGGCCTCTATCATGTTGAGGAAGTTCCCTTCAATTTCTAGTTTGTTGAGCACTTTATCATGAAAGGCTGTTGGATTTTGTCAAGTGTTTTTTTCTACATGAATTAAGACACCTATATGGTGTTTTTCCTTATTCCACTAATATATTGCATTGATTTTTCTTTATTAGTTTTTATTTAAATTCTAATTCGTTAACATACAGTGTAATATTAGTTTCAGGTGTACAATGTAGTGAATCAGAGCTTCCATACAACACCTAGTGCTCATCACAACAAGTACATTCCTCCATCCCCATCACCTAATTTATCCCCCCAACATCACAAACTCCACTCGGGTAATCATCGATTTGTTCTTTATAGTTAAAAAATTTGTTTCTTGGTTTTCCTCTCCCTCATTTTCCCCCTTGTTCATTTGTTTTCCCTAAATTCTACATACAAATGAAATCATATAGTATTTGTATTTCTCTGACTGATTTAGTTTGCTTAGCATAATACTCTCTAGCTCTATCCATGTCATTGCAAATGGCAAGATTTCATTCTTTTTGATGGCTGAGTGATATTCCATTATATTTATATAATATCATGTGTATATACCACATCTTCTTTATCCATTCCTCAGTTGATGGACATTTGGACTTTTTCCATAATTTGGTTATTGTATATAATGCTACTATAAACATCAGGGTACATGTGTCCCCTTGAATTAGCATTTTTGTATTCTTTGGGTAAATTCATAATAGTGCAATTACTGGATCAAAGGGTAGTTCTGTTTTTAACTTTTTGAGGAATCTGCATCTTGTATTCCACAGTGGCTACATTCCCACCAACATCATAAGAGTGTTTCCCTTTCTCCACATCCTTGCCAATATCTGATGTGCCATTCTGACAGGTGTGAAGTGGTATCTCATTGTAGTTTTGATTCCTGTTTTCCTGATGCTAAGTGATGTTGAGACCTTTCTTTGCGACTGTTGGCCATCTGTATGTCTTCTTTGGAGACGTGTGTTCATGTCTTCTTCCAATTTTTAAATTGGATTATTTTTTGAGTGTTGAGTTTTAGAAATTCTTTTATAATTTGCTAATTAACCCTTTATTGGATATGTTATTTGCAAATATCTTTTCCCATTACACAACCTGTCTTTTAGTTTTGTTGATTGTTTCTTCACCGTGCAGAAGCTTTTATTTTTATGTAGTTCCAGTAGTTTATTTTTGCTTTTTTTCCCCTTGCCTTAGGGACACATCTAGTAAGAAGTTGCTATGGCTGATGTCTAAGAAATTACTGTGTTCTCTTCTAGGATTTTTATGTTTCCTGTCTCACATTTCAGTCTTTAATCCACTTTGAATTTGTGTTTGTGTGTGATGTAAGGAAGTGGTCCAGTTTCATTATCTCATTCAGTTTTCCCAACACCATT
Source organism: Acinonyx jubatus (assembly GCF_027475565.1). Taxonomy (NCBI): domain Eukaryota; kingdom Metazoa; phylum Chordata; class Mammalia; order Carnivora; family Felidae; genus Acinonyx; species Acinonyx jubatus. The sequence goes on along the minus strand of NC_069381.1, from coordinate 93,090,330 downwards.
TGTTGAAGAGACAGTCTTTTTCCCTTTGGATATTCTTCTCTGAATTGACAAAAATTAGTTGTCCATATACTTGTGGGTTCATTTCTGGGTTTTCTATTCTGTTCCATTGATCTATGTATCTGATTTTGTGCCCGTACCATACTGTTTTGATTAGTACAACTTTGTAATATAACTTGAAGTCTGGAATTGTGATGCCTCCAGCTTTGCTTTTCTTTTTCAATGCTGCTTTGGCTATTCAGGTCTTCTGTGGTTCCATACAAATGTTAGGATTGTTTGTTCTAACTCTATGAAAAATGCTGGTGGTATTTTGACAGGGATTGCATTAAACATGTAGTTTGCTTTGGATGCTGTAGACATTTTAACAATAGTTGTTCCTCCAATCCATGAGCATGGAATGCCTTTCTACTTTTGGGTATCTTCAATTTATTTCATCAGTGTTTTATAGTTTTCACACTACAGGACTTTCATTCCTTTGGTTAGGTTATTTCCCTGGTATCTTATTGTTTTTGGTGCAGCTGTAAATGGGATTGATTCCTTAATTTCTCACCCTGCCACTTCATTATTGGTGTATGGAAACACAACAGATTTCTGTACATTGATTTTGACTCTTGTGACTTTACTGAATTCATGTGTTAGTAATTTTTTGGTGAAGTCTTTGGGTTTTGTATATAGAGTATCATGTCATCTGCAAAAAGTGAAAGTTTGTCTTCTTCCTTGCCAATTTTGATGCCTTTTATTTATTTTTGTTGTCTGATTTTTGTGGCTAGGACACCCAGTACTATGTTGACTAACATTGGTGAGGGTGGACATCCTTATCTTGTTCCTGACCATAGAGAAGTTCTCGGTTTTTCCCCATTTATAATTATGTTAGCTGTGGGTTTTTCATAATTGACCTTTATTATGCTGAAGTATGTTCCTTCTAAACCTGCTTTGTTGAGGGTTTTTATCATGAATGGATGGTGTACTTTGTCAGATTCTTTTTCTACATGTATAAAAATGATCATGCCATTCTTATCCTTTCTTTTATTGATGTGATATATCATGATTGATTTGTGAATATTGAACCACACTTGCAAACCAGGAATAAATCCCACTTGATAGTGGTGAATGATTTTTTTTTAATGTATTGTTGGATTCAGTCTGCTAGTATTTTTTTGAGAATTTTTGCATCTATGCGCATCAGAGATATTGATTTTGTATATCTACTTTGTCGTGTATCTGATTTTGGTATCAGGGTAATGCTGGCCTCGTAGAATGTGGAACTTTTCTTCCTTTTCTATATTTTGGGATAGTTTGAGAATAGGTATTGACTCTTCTTTTTTAAATGTTTGATAGAATTCACCTGTGAATCCACGTGCTCCTGGACTTTTGTTTGGGGGGAGTTTTTTGATTATTGACTTAATCTCTTTGCTGGTTATCAGGCAGTTCAAGTTGTCTGTTTCTTCCTCTTTCAGTTTTGATAGGTGTTATTTCTCCTCTCTCATTTGTGATTTCGTGTGTGTCCCTTCTCCTTTCTTTTTGATTAAGTCTGGCTAGACAATTTTCAGTTTTATTACTTTTTTCAAAGAACCAACTCCTGGATTCATTGATGTGTTCTGTTGTTTTTTAGTTTCTATGTGATTTATTTCTGCTCTATTTATTATTTCCTTCTTTCTGCAGGCTTTAGACTTCTTTTGCTGTTCTTTTCATAGCTCCTTTAGGTGTGAAGTTAGGTTGTTTATTTGAGATTTTTCTTGCTTCTTGATGTAGGCCTGTATTGCTGTAATCTTCCCTCATATGACCACTTTTGCTGCATCACAAAGGTCTTGGACCATTGTGTTTTCCTTTTCATTTGTTTCCATGTATTTTTAAATTTCTTCTTTTATTTCCTGGTTAATTCATTCACTGTTTAGTAGCATGTTGTTTAACCTGCATGTATTTGTGATCTTTCCAGATTTTCTATAATTGTTGACTTCTAGTTTCATAGCATTGTGGTCAGAAAAGGTGCATGGTATGACTTTAATCTTTCTGTATTTGTTGAGGCTTATTTGGTGACCTAATATGTGATATATTCTCGAGAATGTTCCATGTGAACTTGAAGAGAATGTGTATATTCCATTGTCTTATGGTGGATTGTTCTGAATGTTTTTGTTAAGTCCAACTGGTCCTGTGCCATAAAGTCATTGTTCTCTTGTTGATTTTCTGTTTAGATGATCTCCCATCAATGTAAGTGGGGTGTTAAAAAATTCCCAATTATTATTATTATCATTAGTTCCTTTATGTTTTTTATTAATGGTTTTATATATTTTGCTTCTCCTATATTGGGTGTATAAATATCTACAATTGTTAGATCTTCTTGGTGTATTGTCCCCTTTAATACTATATAGTGCCCTTCTTCATCTCCTCTTATAGTCTTTGTTTTATAGTTATCTTTGTTTTATAGCTATGTTTTATAGTTATACTAGTTTATCTAGTATCAATATTGCTACTCTGGTTTTCTTTTGACATCCATTTGCATGATGTTTCTCCATCCCCTCATACTTAATATGCAGGTATCTTTAAGTCTGAAATGAGTCTCTGGAAAGTAGCATATGGATGGGTCTTGCTTTTTTTTAAATCTACTCTGTCATCCTGTGTGTTTTGATTGGGATGTTTAGTCCATTTACATTCAAAGTAATTATTGTTAGGTATGTATTTATTGCCATTATTTGTTTTATTTGTTTTCTTTTTTTGTTTTGTTTTATTTTCTTCTTTCCTCCCCGTGGTTTAGGTATATATTATTATATTTTAAACCCCACTTTTGTGAGTTTCTTGACTGATTTTTTACAGAAGTATTCATTTTTACTGCTTTTGTGTTTTCCTGCATTTGTACTGTCACTTTTGGTCTCTCCTTTCCACTAAAAGAGTTCCTTTTAATATTTATTACGCATGGTTTAGTGGTCACAAACTCCTTTAGTTTTTATTTGTCTGGGAAACGCTCTATCTTCTTTTATTCTGAATGATAGCCTTGCCAGATAGAGTATTCTTGGCTGCAGATTTTCCCATTCAGCACTTTTATATATCATGTCACTACTTTGTGACTTGTCAAGCTTCTGTTGAAAAATATCCTGCTAACTTTATGAGTTTTCTCTTGTAAGTTAAGGACTTCTTTTGTGTTGCTGCTTTTAAGATTTTTTCTTTATCACTACATTTTGAAATTTTAATTACGATATGTCTTGGAGTGGGCCTGTTTTTATTTAATTTTTTTAAATGTTTATTCATTTTTGAGAGTGAAAGACAGAGTGTGAGTGGGGGAGAGGCAGAGAGAGAGAGGGAGACACATGATCCAAAACAGGCTCTAGGCTCTGAGCTGTCAGCACAGAGCTGGACACGGGGCTTGAACTCAGGAACAGCAAGATTATGACCTCAGCCAAAGCTGGACACTTAACCAAATGAGCCACGCAGGCACCCTTGCTTTTATTGATTTTGATGGGAGTTCTTTGTGCCTCCTGGCTGGATGTCTGTTTCCTTATCCAGATTAGGGAAGTCTTTGGCATTACTTCTTCAAATAAATTTTCTGCCCTCTTTTCTCTCTCTTCCTTTTCTGGGACTCGTATATTATGGGTATTATTACATTTGATAGAGTCACTAAGTTCCCTAAGTCTCTTCTCATGTTGCATTACTCTTCTTTCTCTCTTTTATTCAGCTTCATTGTTTTGTATCACTTTGTCTTCTAGGTCATTAATTCATTTCTCTTCTTCCAGCCTGCTGTTCATTGTATCAAACTTATTTCTCATCTCATTTATTGCATTCTTCATCTCTGATTGATACTTTTTTAACTCTTTTATCTCTAAGGGAAGAGTCTCACTGATGCCTTCCACTTTTTTCTGAAGTCCAGTGAGTATCCTTATGATCATTGCTTTAAATTCTCTATCAAGTGTGTTACTTGTATCTGTTTTGCGCAGATCTCTGTTGATGGCCTTATCTTTTTCTTTAATTTGGGATAGAGTTCTCTCTGTTCTCATTTTGTGTAAGTCTCTGCCTGCTTCTGTGCATAAGAAAAGCCAGTTATGTCTCTTGTTCCTGAGAAGTAATGGCCTTGTGACGAAGAAATCATATAGCGCCCAAGGCCTGGCACTTCAGGAAATGTCTCCAATGCATGCTGTGTGCGGTCTGCTCTTGTGTTCTGGCTGCTGTGTCCTTCAGGCCAGTCATCGGCAGAGTCTCTCCTTGCCTGCTGTGGGCAGTGTTTTGTTAAAAGTGGCCTGAGTGGCAAGTTTTAACTAGGTGGGTTCTGATCTGCTTTTGAAATGAGACCTGTCACCACTCCACTGGAATTGAGGCATTGCAAAACTGTTTGTGATTTATGATATGGGCAGGGGTTTCTGGGGAAGGGGACCACAATGCTGGGACTGAGGCAAGCTTGACTGAGCAGGGCAGTTCCACCAGAGTGCAGGGGAGTGGCCTTAGTGTAAGCAAGTTAGGCAGCCCGTGCCTGTGTTGAGGTGCATCCTGCAGGTGGCTCTGCTTTTATGCTGAGGGGCAGGGGTGGGAAATGGCACCTGCCATCTCCTTTGTTCCCAGAGAGTTATCTCCATGAACACTGCCTCTCAGGGAAATCCTCCAAGAAGAGCAAATTAGTCTCCCTACTGTGTGCCCCAGGTACCCTTCAGATCACTGTTTTCACACTGTCTGTCCCCAGGTTGTTTGCCTACCTTCTCTCCAGAAACAGCACAGTGCCCTCTGGGCTCTATCCCAGCCAAGACTGTTGCCCTTTAAAACTCCAGGCTTTCAGCCTAGCTGGCTGCTAGAATTCACAAAATTCAGCCCCTTTTGCTTTCCAAGTCAACAGCTATGGGGAAGTGTTCTCCTTAGGCATTCCCCTCTGTGCTCCTCTCTCTCTTGCCCTTCTCTGTGACCATAGCTCCACCCCCTGTCGGAGCTAGGACCCATTTCTCTCCTAAACCACATCTACACACTTCTTACCTTCTTTGATCTGACCTCTTCTCTCCCTTTATTTGTGGAATTTCTTCGGTCATTCTTCAGGTTGATTTCTGGGGTATTTACGATGATTTGATAGTTATCTAGTTGTATTCATGGGAAGAGGTGAGCTAAGGTCTCTCTGCTTTCCATCATCTTCTTCCTAAATCCTCTACGTTGATTTTCATAGGTAGAGCCACACTGGCATTACTGGGATAAATTCTACTTGGTCATGGTATTGTAATCCTTTTTTAAGGTTTTATTTTATTTTATTTTATTTTTTATTTTATTTTATTTCAACTTTTTATTAAAGTCTAGTGAGTTAACATATAGGGTAATATTGGAATTATGTATAGAATTTAGTGATTCATCACTTGCATATAACATCCAGTGCTCGTCACAACATGTGCCCTCCTTAATACCCATCACCCATTTAGCCCATTCCCCACCCACTTCCCTCCATCAACCCTCATTTTGCTCTTTACAGTTAACAGTTTCTCTTTTTTTGAAGCTTATTTATTTATTTTTAGTGAAAGAGAGAGAGAGAGAAGGGGAAGGGCAGAGGAAGGGAGAGAGAGAGAGAGAGAGACAGAGAGAGAGAGAGAGAGACAGAGAGAGAGAATCCCAAGCAGACTCTGTACTGTCAGCACAGAGCCTATATGGGGCTTGATCTCACTAACCGTGAGATCATGACCTGAGCCAAAATAAAGAGTTGGGTGCTTAACCAACTGAGCCACCGAGGTGCTCCATAGTTAACAGTCTCTTATGGTTTGCTTTCCTCTCTTTTTTTCCCCCTTGCCCTAGTTCATATGTTTGGTTTCTCGAATTCCACATATGAGTGAAATCATATGGTATTTGTCTTTCTCTGACTGACTTATCTCATTTAGCATAATATACTCTAGCTCCATAGTTGCAAATGGCAAGGTTTCTTTTTGATGGCTGAGTAATATTCCATTGTATATATATATACTGTATCGTCTTTATCCATTCATTAGTTGACAGACATTTGAACTCTTTCCATAATTTGGCTATGGTTGATCATGCTGCTATAAACATTGGGGTGCATGTGCCTTTTTGAATCAGTATTTTTGTATCCTTTGGATAAATACCTGGTAGTGCAATTGCTAGGTAGTTCTATTTTTAACTTTTTGAGGAACTTGCATCCTGTTTTCCATAGTTGCTGCGTCCATTTGCATTCTCATCGATAGTGCAAAAGAGTTCCCCTTTCTCTGCATCCTCACCAACACTTGTTGTTTCCTGAGTTGTTAATTTTAAGCCATTCTGACAAATGTGAGGTGGTATCTCATTGTGGTTTTGATTTGCATTTCCCTGATGGTGAGCAATGTTAAGCATCTTTTCATGTGTCTGTGGGCCATCTATAGGTCTTCTTTAGAAAAGTGTCTATTCATGTCTTCTGCCCATTTCTTCACTGGATTCTTTGTTTTTTTGGATGTTGAGTTTGATAAGTTCTTTATAGATTTTGGATACTAACCCCTTATAAGATATGGCATTTACAGATATTTTCTACCATTCCATAGGCTGCATTTAGTTTTGTTGATTGTTTTCTTTGCTTTTTGGAAGGGTTTTATTTTGATGAATTCCCAATTGTCTATTTTTGTTTTCATTTCCCTGCCTCAGGAGACATGTCTAGTAAGAAGTTGCTTTGACTGATGTCAAAAAGGTCACTTTCTGTGTTCTTCTCTAGGATTTTAATGGTTCTCTGTCTCACGTTTAGACCTTCATCCATTTTGACTTTATTTTTGTATACGGTGTAAGAAAGTGGTTCAGTTTCATTCTTTTGCAGGTCACTGTCCAGTTTTCCTAACACCATTTGTTGACGAGACTGTCTTTTTCCCATTGGATATTCTTTCCTGCTTTGTCAAAGATTAGTTGACCATATAGTTGTGGGTTATTTCTGGCTTTTCTGTTCTGTTCCATTGATCTATGTATGGTTTTCCCAAGTTTTTCACGTGGTTGGCTTCAAGTTTCATAGCGCTGTGGTCAGAAAATATGCATGGTATGATCTCAGTCTTTCTGTACTTGTTAGGGCCTGATTTGTGACCCAGCATGTGATCTAATCTGGAGAATGTTCCATGTACTTTTGAAAAGAATGTGTATTCTGCTGCTTTATCTTGAAATGTTCTTAATATGTATGTTAAGTCCATCTGGGTCAGTATGTCATTCAAAGCCATTGTTTCCTTGTTGATTTTCTGCTTAGATGATCTGTCCATTGTTGTAAGTGGGTCTTAAAGTCCCCTACTATTATTGTATTATCAATGAGTTTCTTTATGTTTGGCGTTAATTGACTTATATGTTTGGGTGTTTCAAGTTGGAGGCATAAAGATTTACAATTGTTAGATCTTCTTGATGGATAGACCCCTCAATCATGACCTAGTGCCCTTCTTCATCTGTTGTTACAGTCTTTGGTTTACAGTCTACTTTGTCCAATATAAGTGTGACTACTCCCACTTTCTTTTGACATCCATTTGCTTTATAAATCATTCTCCATCTCCTCACTTTCAATCTGCAAGTGTCTTTAGGTCTAAAATGAGCCTCTTGTATGCAGCATATAGATAAGTCTTGTTTTTCTATCCAAGGTATTTTGATTGGAGCATTGAGTCCATTTACATTAGAGTGATTATTGATAGATATGGATTTAGTGCCATTATATTACCTGTATAATTAGTGTCTCTGGAGATTTTCTCTGTCCGTTTCTAGTCTTTGTTGCTTTTGGTCTTTCTTTCCCATTCAAAGAGTCCCCTTTAATATTTATTGCATGACTGGTTTAGTGGTTATGAACTCTTTTAAGTTTTGTTTGTCTGGGAAACTTTTTATTTCTCCTTGTATTGTGAGTGTTAGCCTTGCTGGATAAAGTATTCTTGGATACATATTTTTCCCATACAGCACATTGAATATATCATGCTACTCCCTCTTTCCCTGCTAAGTTTTTGTGAAGAGATCTACTGCAAACTTCATTTGTCTTCCTTTATTGGGTTAAGAATTTTTTTTCCCTTGCTTCTTTCAAGATTCTTTCCTTATCTCTATATTTTGCAAATTTTACTATGATATGTCTTGGTGTTGGCCAGTTTTGTTGATTCTGATGGGAGTTCTCTGTGCCTCCTGGATTTTGATGTCTGTTTCCTTTTCCAGATTAAGGAAGTTTTCAGGTATGAATTGCTCAAATAAACCTTCTGCCCCTTTTTCTTCTTTTGGGACTCCTATTATGCAAATGTTATTACACTTTATGGAGTCGCTGAATTCCTTGAGTCTAAACTCATGATTCAATAATTCTCTTTCCCTCTTGTTTTCAGCTTTATTTTTCCCCATAATTTTATCTTCTATATCACTGATTCATTCCTCTGCTTCTTCCATCCTTGTCATTACATTTAGTAGGTTTTGCGCCTTGGTTATAGCATTTTTGATTTTAGCTTGACCAATTTTTATGTCTTTTAACTCTGCAGTAAGGGACTCCCTCGTGTTTTCTGTTTTTCTCAAGCCCAGCTAGTATTCTTATGATTGTTGTTTTAAATTCTGTTTCAGGCATATAACTTATGTCTGTTTTGGTTAGATACTTGGCCATGACCTCTTCTTGTTCCTTTTTGGGGGATGAATTCCTCCATCTTGGCATTTTGTCTGGATCTCTGTCCTCTGTGTGTTTGGAAACCCTATTACATTTCCTGCTCCTGACAGTAATGGCTATATTAAGAAGAGGTCATATACTGTCCAGGGCCTGGCACTCCAGGAGGTGTTTTTGATGTATGCTATGTGCACTTTGCTGTTGTAGTTTGGCTGCTCGTTCCCTCAGGTCAGTCCTCTGTGGAGTTTCTTTTTGCCTGCAGTGTGGAGTGTTTAGACATTGTCCATTTGTGGACTTATGGACCTGTGTATGGTGAGTTTTAACTAGGTGTGTTTTGGACTGCTTGCTAAAGATTTCTGGATCCTAGTTCCCCTAGAACTTAAGCTTTGCAGCACTCTATGATCAATAGACTTGCTACATGCAGGGAGTTTGTGCCTGTCTTCTGGAGTGGGAGCCTGCTGCCACATGGGCTCTCAGCCACTCTTGCCCTTAGTAAAAAACCAACCAAAACAAAACAAAAAACAAACAAAAACAAAACACCTGCAGAGTGCAGAAGGGCAGGGTCTGGTGTAAGCGGCTCAAGCCTTCACTCTGGGTATTGTGTTTCTCTCTGAAGTCCATCTGTGCTGATGGGAGTGGTAAAAAAAAAAATAGCACCTGCCCACCCTAGGCCCTGGAGAGGGGAGTTCACATTTGCTGGTGTTCAGGAAACCCTCATGGAAGAGTGAACAAAATCCCCTCTTGTTCCCCAGGGTTCTGTCAGATCCCTGCCTCCACCCTGTCTTTTTCTGAGCCATCTATCCCTCCAGCAGCACAGTACTCCTGTGCTTTATCTCAGGCATGTGACTGGGTTTCAAAACTTCAAATTTTAGGGACACAATATGGCACAGACCCATACTGATCCTCTGAAGGAGGTTCTTGCCATGTTGTGGCCGGTGCTGGTTTGCTCCAGAAAAGCAGTCACAGGACTGTTCAGGGGCTCAGAATATATGGTAAAGCACAGCAGACATCCCACACAGGTTAGCCGCCCTCAGCAGCTCAATGGTGCCTGCTGGGTCTTTTGTCCGCTGACAGACAGTGACACCTCTCCCAAATGAACTCCCAAGAAGGGGAACTGTCTCTCCTGGTGCAATCCAGGGGATCCTCAGACCATGCTGTCTGCTCCTGGGCCTCTGCCCTCCTCTGCAGGAGCACCACTAAGTGCACCATGTTTGACCCCAGTGACGGCATGGACTTCTAAAACTTTAGACTTTGAGCTCTGCTGCTGGTCAAAACTTGTGATAATTAGCCTTTCTCATTTTCCCAGTCAGTGGTTCTAGGGAAGTGCTCTTCTTGTACAATTTCCTGCGCGCTGCATGCTCTCTCTCTCTCTCTCTTCTGTCTGTGATCAGTGCCCCCCCCCCTGCACAGCACCCACAATGCTGTTGTCCCCCAAATCACCTCTCAGCACCTCCTACCTTCCATGATCTTGCTGCTTTTTGTCCCTCTGGCTTTGCAGTTTGTCTTCTTAGTCCTCAGATTGATTTCTTGGGTGTTCAGAATGATTTAGTATTTATCTAGCTGTGTTCGCGGGAGAAAGCAAGCATAGGGACCCCCTAATACTCTGCCATCTTCACTTTATAATCCTTTTACTATGTGGCTGGATTTCGGTTGATAGAATTTTGTTGAGGACCTTGCATCTCTAGTCCTTAGGGATTTTGCGTTTTTATTTTCTTGTCTGTCTGCATTGATATGGGTAGTACTGGCCTCATAGAATGAGTTCTAAAGTGTTCCCTTTTCCTCTGCTTTTGGAGGGGCTTGAGAATTAGTGTTAATTCTATAAACATTTAATAAAATTCACCAGTGAAACCATCTGGCCCTGGGCTTTTCTTTGTGGGAAGTATTTTGATTGCTGACTCAATCTTTTTCCTTGTTACAGTTCTATGCAGATTGCCTTTCTCTTCTTGAGTAAATGTTGGAGGTTTCTGTGATTCTAGGAATTTGTCCTTTTCATCTGAGCTATTGAATTTGTTGGCAGACAATTGTTTATAGATTTTTTTTTAATCTTTGTAAGATTGTTAGTGATATCCCCTGTTACTTTTCTTTTTTATTTTAGGAATTTGGATCTTTGTTCTTTTTTCCTTTCCAGGTCAGGCTAGCTAAAATTTGTCAATTTTTTATTGATCTTTTCAAAGGGCCATTGTTTCTCCCTTCTCTATTTTGTTTATTCATAATCTTTATTCTTGCCTTCCTTCTGTTAGCTTTGGGGTTGTTCACTTTTTTTTTTTTTCTGTTTCCTTAAGGTAGAAGATTAGATTATTGATTTAAGGGATTTCTCTCTCTTTTTTCTAGTGTAGATTATTATAGCTATAAATTTCCCTCTGAGTCCTTCTTTTGCTGCATTCTATACATTTGGGTATGTTGTGTTTTTGTTTTTATTTATCTTAAAGTTTTTCCTAATTTCCATTGTGATTTCTTCTTTGGCTTATTGGTTGTTTAGGATTATGTTGTTTTATCATATATTTATATGAGTGTTCCCGTTTTTTTGATTTTTAAAATTTTTTTAAATTATTTATTTATTTTAAGAGAGGGGGTGGGGGGTAGGGACAGAGACAAAGAATCCCAATCAGGCTCCATGTTTTAACATGGAGCCTGATAAGGAGCTTGACCTCATGAACCAAGAGATCATGACCTGAAAAGAAATAGAGTCAGATGCTTTACCGACTGAGCCCCCAGGTGCCCCACCTGCTATTGAGTTTTAATTTTATTCTCTTGACTTGAAGAAAATACTTTGTGTGATTTAAATCTTTTTAAATTTATCGAGACATTTTTGTTGCCTGATATGGCCTATCCTGGAGAATGTTCCTTGTATACTTGAGAAGAATGTGTATGCCTGCTATTGTTGAGTTGAATGTTTTATAATGTCTGTTGGGTCAAGTCGGTTTGTGGTGTTTTGCATAGGTTCTATTTCTTTGTTTATCTTTTGTCTGGTTCTTTCAGTCATTATTTAAAGTGTGATGTTCATATCAGAAGCTATTATTCTTAAGTGTGTAATTCTCCCTTCAAACTGTCAGTTTTTATTTCAGATATTTTGAGGCTCCATTTTAGGTGCATACATGTTATATCTTTATGGATTACTTCTTTTATCAATATATAATGTTTTCCTGTATCTCTCAAAACAATTTTTGTCTTAATAGCTACTTTGTCTGATTTTTAAAAAACACTTGTATTTATTTTTGAGAGAAAGAGAGGGGGAGGGGCAGAGAGAGAGAGAAAGAGAAAGAGAGAGAGGGACAGACGATTTGGAGCAGGCTTTGTGCTGATGACAGAGAGTCCGATGCGGGGCTTGAACTCAGGAGCCATGAGATCATGACCTGAGCCAAAGTCAGTTGCTTAACAAACTGAGCCACCCAGCCACCCTGCTTGATATTAATATAACTACTTTAACTGTTCTTTTGGTTACTGTTTGCATGGTTATATTTTTAACTTGTTTGTATCTTTAGACCTAATGTAAATCTCTTATGTACAGCATATAGCTGGATCATTTTTAAAACTCATTCTTCTAATCCCTGCCTTTTATTTGGATAGTTGAATACATTTATATTTCTGGTGGTTAGTAATAATGTGAGGCTTCCTTCTATCATTTTACAATTTGTTTTTCATATACCTTAAATATTTTTTATTCTTCAGTTCCTTCACTGCTATCTTCTCTTGTTTTCAATATTTTCTAGTGTATCATTTTGGATTCCCCTCTTGTTTCTTTTAGTACTAAATTTCAAGTTATTTTCTTGGTGATTGTCAGTGGATTACAATGTACATCTTATATACAACATTGTAGTTCAAATAATACCAACTTAATTTCAATATAATACATATGCTTTGCTCCCATATGCCTACCTTCCCCCTCACTTTTCATTTTTATAATCACAGTTATGTCTTTATACATTGTGTGCCCACTCACTTAAGTTCATAAATTGTTTTATGGAGTTTTTTGTAAATCTCATGGGGAAAAAAATGAAATTACAAACTAAAAATTCACTGATACTGAGTTTTATATTTACCTATGTAATTACCTTTGCTAGCATTCTTTATTGTCTAATTGTCTATTGTCTCTTCAGCCTGAAGGATTCCCTTTAGCATTTTTTGTACAGCAGGCTACCAATCACATGTTTCTTAGTTTTTGCCTATTAGGGAATGTTTCATTGATCTGTTCTATTGTATTTTTAGTTTCTATATCATTTATTTCTGTTCTAATCTGTATTATTCCCTTCCTTCTACTGGTTTCAGGTTTTGTTTGTTGTTCTTTTTCTAGTCCTCAGGTACGGCTGGGTTGTTTATTTGAGATTTTTATTGTTTCTTGAGATAGGCCTGTGTTGCTCTATACTCCTGTCTTTGAACCACTTTTTATGTATCCCAAAGGTTTTGGACCATTGTGTTTTCATTTTTATTTGATTTTGTATATTTTTTACTTGTTCTTTGATTTCCTAGTTGACCCATTCATTGTTTAGCAGCATGTTGTTTAACCTGCATGTATTTATGGTCTTTCCAAATTTTTTTCGTGTGGTTGACTTCTAGCTTTCAAGTGTTGTAGCCAGAAAAGATGTATGGTAGGAATCTGATCTTTGATAATTTGTTTAGTCTTGTTTTGTGGTCTAATATGTTATCTGTTCTGGAGATTATTCCATGTGCACTTGAAAATAATGTGTATTCTGCTGTTTTAGGATGGAATGTTCTGAATGTATCTATTAAGTCCATCTGGTCCAGTAGGTCATTTCGAGCTACTGTTTCCTTGTTGATTTTCTGATGACTTTTCAGATTTGATGATCTTTCCATTGATGTTAGTGGGTATCAAAGTCCCCTACTATTATTTTATTATCAATTCATTCCTTTTTGTTAATAATTGTTTTATATATTTAGATGTTCCATACTGGGTGCATAAATATTTACAATTGTTATATCTTCTTGTTGGATCATCATCTTTATTATGATATAGTGCCTTTCTTCATTTCTTCTTATAGTCTTTACTTTAAGGTCTAGTTTGTCTAATGTAAGTATTGCTACTCCAGCTTTCTTTTGATGTCCATTTACATGATAAATGCTTTTCTATGCTCTTCTTTTCTTTTCTTTTATTCATTTTTTGTTTATTTTTTTCATGCCCTTACTTTCAATATGCAACTGTCTTCTTTAGGTCTGAAATGATGAGTGTCTTATAGGAAGCAGATGTATGGTCTTGTTTTGTTATACACTCTATCATCCTGTGTCTTTTGATTGGGACATTTAGTCCATTTAACTTCAATGTAATTTTTGGTAGATATGCATTTATGGCCATTGTGTTATATGTTTTGTGGTTGTTTTTATGGATTTTTAATAATCTTTTCCTCCCTTTCTCTCTTATGGCTTGTTGGCTTTCTTTAGTGATCAGCTTAGATTCCTTACTCTTTTATTTTTTACACATAAATTATTGGGTCTTTTTGGTTTGTGGTTTCCATTCATTTTATTTATTTTTTATTTTTTAAGCTTATTTATTTATTTGTAGAGAGACAGAGGGAGGGAGAGAAGGAGAGACAGAGAGGGAGAATCCCAAGCAGGCTCTGCACCACCAGCACCGAGCTTGACGTGGGGCCCAAACCCATGAACTGTGAGATCATGACCTGCGCTGAAACCAAACATCTGACACTCAACTGCCTGAAACACCCCAGTGCCCCTTGTTTTATATATGAGATCTGCACTTAATGGTCTATATTAAGCTGATGGTCACTTAATTTTGACCTTGTTATTTACTCCTCTCCCCTCCATGTTTCTGATATTTGGCATCATATTTTTACACCCTTTTACTTATGAATCTTTTGAGTGATTTTTTTACAGAAATACTTATTTTCACTGCTTGTGTGTTTTTTACTTTTTATACTCTTACTCATGGTTTTTCCACTCAAAGGCTCCCCTTTAATATGTCTTGTAGAGCTGGTTAGTGGTCATGAACTCCTTTAGTTTTTGTTTGTCTGAAAAACTCTTAATTTCTCCTTCTATTCTGAATGATAGCTTTACTAGATAGAGCACTCTCTGCTGCAGATGTTTTCCTTTTAGCACTTGGAATGTATCATGCCACTCCCTTCTGGCTTCTGACTTTTCTGCTGAAAAATCAGCTAATAGTTTTATGGAATTTCCTTTGTAAGTTACTATCTTCTTTTCCCTTGAGACCTTTAACATTCTTTATCATTGTTTTTGGCCATTTTAATTACTATGTGTCTTTGTGTGGACCTTCTTGGGCTGTATTTGTTGGGGGATCTCTGTGCCTGCTAAATCTGGATCTCTGTTTCTCTCCCCAGATTCTGGAAGTTTTGAGCTATTATTTCTTCAAATACATTGCGCCCCCCTCTTTCTCTCTCTTCTCCTTCTGGGATCCCTATAATGCTAATGTTATTGCACTTGATGGAGTCACTGAGTTCTTTAAGTGTATTGTCGTTAGGCACTATTTGTTTCTTACCTCGTCAGCCTGATTGCTTTCCATTACTCTGTCTTCCAGGACACTAAGGCATTCCTCTGCGTCCTGTAGCCTACTGCTCATTTCATGTAGTATATTTTTAATTTCATTTATTGAGTTCTTCATCTCTGATATGTTATTTTTTATCTCTTTGTCAAAGGTCTAACTGATGTCCTCCACCCCTTTCTGAAGTCTAGTGAATATCTTTATGATCACTTTAAATTCTCCATCAGGCATACTACTTATTTCTGTTTCACTTAGATCTCTTGCTGTGATTTTGTTCTATTCTTTCACTTGGGAAAAATTCTTCTGTTTCTCATTTTGTTACCTCTCTCTTTTTCTGTGCACCAGGAAAGTCATTTTTGTGGCCAAGTGACACATGAAAAAATGCTCAACATCACTCATCATCAGGGAAATACATATCAAAACCACAATGAGATACCACCTCACACCTGTCAGAATGGCTAACATAAACAACTCAGGCAACAACAGATGTTGGTGAGGATGCGGAGAAAGAGGATCTCGTTTGCACTGCTGGTGGGAATGCAAACTGGTGAAGCCACTCTAAAAATCAGTATGGAGGTTCCTCAAAAAATTAAAAATAGAACTACCCAACGACCCAGCAGTTGCACTACTAGGTATTTATCCAAGGGATACAGGTGTGCTGTTTCAAAGGGGCACATGCATCCCCATGTTTATAGCAGCACTATCAACAAAAGCCAAAGTATGGAAAGAGCCCAAGTGTCCATAGATGGATGAATGGATAAAGAAGAAGTGGTATATATATACAATAGAGTATTACTAGGCAATCAAAAAGAATGAAATTTTGCCATTTGCAACTACGGGGATGGAACTGGAGGGTATTATGCTAAGTGAAATTAGTCAGAGAAAGAGAAATATCATATGACTTCACTCATATGAGGACTTTAAGAGACAAAACAGATGAACATAAGGGAAGGGAAGAAAAAATAATGTAAAAACAGGGAGGGGGACAAAACATAAGAGACTCTTAAATATGGAGAACAGAGGGTTCCTGGACAGGGTGTGGAAGAAGGGATGGGATAAATGGGTAAGGGGCTTAAGGAATCTACTCCTGAAGTCATTGTTGCACTATAAGCTAATTAACCTGGATGTAAATTAAAAACAAAACAAAACAAAACAACAACAACAACAACAATGAAAAAAGAAAGTCATCTATGTCTTCTGCTCTTAAAAGTAGTGGTTTTATGAAGAAGAGGTCCTATAGTACCATGTGGTGCAGTGTCCCCTGTTCACCAGAACTCTGCACTTCAGAAGAGTCTCTGACGTATGTTGCTTGCTTCTTGTATTGTGTCTGAGTAACTTTTCCTTTAAGTCCAGAATTCTTCACTGACTGCCTATGGCAGGCTGTACTTGCTGTCTGTAGTGTTACTGAGATGCAGGCCAGCCAACTCTGATAGGGTGGGACTACAGGAAAGCTTGGGGGTAGGGCAGCGGTTTTATCAACATTCTCACCGAGCTGCTAGTGCTGTCAGCTCCCCCCAAGCTCAGCTGCAGCCACAGGCCCTGCACGCTTTGGTGGCAGCAGGTGGTGAGGGATGCCACAGCAGCTGGACATGGCATCTGTGCATGGGGGTGAAGATCTGCTGAGTGGGGCATGTGCCACATTAAAAAATTCACCCTGAGCCCAGGGCTGAGGCCAGTGGCTTGAAGTGGGCCAGTCCTAAGGAGAACGCATTCTTTTTTTTTTTTTATACGAAATACAATTTATTGACAAATTGGTTTCCATACAACACCCAGTGCTCATCCCAAAAGGTGCCCTCCTCAGTGCCAATCACCCACTTTCCCCTCTCCCCCACCCCCCATCAACCTTCAGTTTGTTCTCAGTATTTAAGAGTCTCTTATGGTTTGCCTCCCTCCCTCTCTGTAACTTTTATTTCCCCCTTCCCCTCCCCCATGGACTTCTGTTAAGTTTCTCAGGATCCACATATGAGTGAAAACATATGGTATCTGTCTTTCTCTATCTGACTTATTTCATTTAGCATAATACCCTCCAGTTCCAACCACGTTGCTACAAATGGCCGGATTTCATTATTTCTCATTGCCAAGTAGTATTCCATTGTTTATATAAGCCACATCTTCTTTATCCATTTGTCAGTTGATGGACATTTAGGCTCTTTCCATAATTTTGCTATTGCTGAAAGTGATGCTATAAACGTTGAGGTACAAGTGCCCCTGTGCATCAGCACTCCTGTATCCCTTGGGTAAATTCCTAGCAGTGCTATTGCTGGGCCATAGGGTAGATCTATTTTTAATTTTTTGAGGAACCTCCACACTGTTTTCCAGAGCAGCTGCACTAGTTTGCATTCCCACCAACAAGAGGGTTCCCATTTCTCCACATCTCCTCTCCAGCATCTGTAGTCTCCTGATTTGTTCATTTTGGCCACTCTGACTGGCGTGAGGTGGTATCTGAGTGTGGTTTTGATTTTTATTTCCCTGATGAAGAGCGGCGTTGAGCATCTTTTCATGTGTCTGTTGGCCATCTGGATGTCTTCTTTTGAAAAGTGTCTATTCATGTCTTCTGCCCATTTCTTCACTGAGTTATTTGTTTTTCAGGTGTGGAGTTTGGTGAGTTCTTTAAGATTTTGGATACTAGCCCTTTATCCGATATGTCATTTGCAAATACCTTTTCCCATTCCATCGGTTGCCTTTTAGTTTTGTTGGTTGTTTCTTTGCAGTGAAGAGGCTTTTTATCTTGATAAGGTCCCAATAGTTCATTTTTGCCTTTAATTCCCTTGCCTTTGGAGATGTGTCGAGTAAGAAATTGCTGCAGCTGAGGTCAAAGAGGATTTTTCCTGCTTTCCTCTCTAGGGTTTTGAGTATTTCCTGTCTCACATTCAGATCCTTCATCCATTTTGAGTTTATTTTTGTGTATGGTGTAAGAAAGGGGTCTAGTTTCATTCTTCTGCATGTTGCTGTCCAGTTCTCCCAGCACCATTTGTTAAAGAGACTGCCTTTTTTCCACTGGATATTCTTTCCTGCTATGTTAAAGATTAGTTGGCCATACATTTGTGGGTCCAATTCTGGGGTCTCTATTCTATTCCATTGGTCTGTGTCTGTTTTTGTGCCAATACCATACTGTCTTGATGATTACAGCTTTGTAGTTGAGGCAAAAGTCTGGGATTGTGATGCCTCCTGCTTTGGTTTTCTTCTTCTTCTTTTTTTTTTTTTCAATATATGAAATTTATTGTCAAATTGGTTTCCATACAACACCCAGTGCTCATCCCAAAAGGTGCCCTCCTCAATACCCATCACCCACCCTCCCCTCCCTCCCACCCCCCATCAACCCTCAGTTTGTTCTCAGTTTTTAAGAGTCTCTTATGCTTTGGCTCTCTCCCACTCTAACCTCTTTTTTGTTTTTTCTCCTTCCCCTCCTCCATGGGTTTCTCTTAAGTTTCTCAGGATCCACAAAAGAGTAAAAACATATGGTATCTGTCTTTCTCTGTATGGCTTATTTCACTTAGCATCACACTCTCCAGTTCCATCCACGTTGCTACAAAGGGCCATATTTCGTTCTTTCTCATTGCCATGTAGTACTCCATTGTGTATATAAACCACAATTTCTTTATCCATTCATCAGTTGCTGGACATTT
Organism: Acinonyx jubatus; assembly: GCF_027475565.1. Taxonomy (NCBI): domain Eukaryota; kingdom Metazoa; phylum Chordata; class Mammalia; order Carnivora; family Felidae; genus Acinonyx; species Acinonyx jubatus. Next base: position 93,071,723 of record NC_069381.1, on the reverse strand, counting down.
AGGCTCTTTCCATAATTTGGCTATTGTTGAGAGTGCTGCTATAAACATTGGGGTACAAGTGCCCCTGTGCATCAGTACTCCTGTATCCCTTGGGTAAATTCCTAGCAGTGCTATTGCTGGGCCATAGGGTAGGTCTATTTTTAATTTTCTAAGGAACCTCCACACTGCTTTCCAGAGTGGCTGCAGCAATTTGCATTCCCACCAACAGTGCAAGAGGGTTCCCGTTTCTCCCATCCTCGCCAGCATCTATAGTCTCCTGATTTGTTCATTTTGGCCACTCTGACTGGCGTGAAGTGATATCTGAGTGTGGTTTTGATTTGTATTTCCCTGATGAGGAGCGATGTTGAACATCTTTTCATGTGCTTGTTGGCCATCCGGATGTCTTCTTTAGAGAAGTGTCTATTCATGTTTTCTGCCCATTTCTTCACTGGGTTATTTGTTTTTTCGGGTGTGGAGTTTGGTGAGCTCTTTATAGATTTTGGATACTAGCCCTTTGTCCGATATGTCATTTGCAAATATCTTTTCCCATTCCTTTGGTTGCCTTATAGTTTTGTTGGTTGTTTCCTTTGCTGTGCAGAAGCTTTTTATCTTCATAAGGTCCCAGTAATTCATTTTTGCTTTTAATTCCCTTGCCTTTGGGGATGTGTCGAGTAAGAGATTGCTACGGCTGAGGTCAGAGAGGTCTTTTCCTGCTTTCTCCTCTAGGGTTTTGATGGCTTCCTGCCTCACATTCCGGTCCTTTATCCATTTTGAGTTTATTTTTGTGAATGGTGTGAGAAAGTTGTCTAGTTTCAACCTTCTGCATGTTTCTGTCCAGTTCTCCCAGCACCATTTGTTAAAGAGACTGTCTTTTTTCCATTGGATAGTCTTTCCTGCTTTGTCAAAGATTAGTTGGCCATACGTTTGTGGGTCTAGTCCTGGGGTTTCTATTCTATTCCATTGGTCTATGTGTCTGTTTTTGTGCCAATACCATGCTGTCTTGATGATTACAGCTTTGTAGTAGAGGCTGAAGTCTGGGATTGTGATGCCCTTCTGCTTTGGTCTTCTTCTTCAAAATGACTTTGGCTATTCAGGGCCTTTTGTGGTTCCATATGAATTTTAGAATTGCTTGTTCTAGTTTTGAGAAAAATGCTGGTGCAATTTTGATTGGGATTGCATTGAATGTGTAGATAGCTTTGGGTAGTATTGACATTTTGACAATATTTATCCTTCCAATCCATGAGCAGGGAATGTCTTTCCATTTCTTTATATCTTCTTCAATTACCTTCATAAGCTTTCTATAGTTTTCAGCATACAGATCTCTTACATCTTTGGTTAGATTTATTCCTAGGTATTTTATGCTTCTTGGTGCAATTGTGAATGGGATCAGTTTCTTTGTCTTTCTGTTGCTTCATTGTTAGTGTATAAGAATGCAACTGATTTCTGTACATTGTTTTTGTATCCTGCAACTTTGCTGAATTCATGTATCAGTTCTAGCAGACTTTTGGTGGAGTCTATCAGATTTTCCATGTACAATATCATGTCATCTGCAAAAAGCGAAAGCTTGACTTCATCTTTGCCAATTTGGATGCCTTTGATTTCCTTTTGTTGTCTGATTGCTGATGCTAGAACTTCCAACACTATGTTAAACAACAGCGGTGAGAGTGGGCATCCCTGTCATGTTCCTGATCTCAGGGGGAAAGCTCTCAGTTTTTCCCCATTGAGGATGATGTTAGCTGTGGGCTTTTCTTCTTCAATATTACTTTGGCTATTCGGGTCTTTTGTGGTTCCATACAAATTTTAAGATTGCTTGTTCTAGCTTCAAGAAGAATGTTGGTGCAATTTTGATTGGGATTACACTGAATGTGTAGATTGCTTTAGGTAATATTGACATTTTAACAATATTTATTCTTCCAATCCATGAACATGGAATGTTTTTCCATTTCTTTGCATCTTATTCAATTTCATTCATAAGCTTTCTATATTTTTCAGCATACAGATATTTACATCTTTGGTTAGGTTTATTCCTATGTGTTTTATGATTCTTGGCACAATTGTGAATGGGATAAGTTTCTTTATTTCTCTTTCTGTTGCTTCATTATTGGTGTATAAAAATGCAACTGATTTCTGTACATTGATTTTGTACCCTGCAACTTTATTGAATTCATGTAACCGTTCTAGCAGACCTTTGGTGGAGTCTGTCAGGTTTTCCACGTATAATATCATGTCATCTGCAGAAAGTGAAAGTTTGACTTCATCTTTGCCAATTTTGATGCCTTTGATTTCCTTTTGTTGTCTGATTGCTGACGCTAGGACTTCCAACACTGTTAAACAACAGCAGTGAGAGTGGACATCCCTGTCGTGTTCCTGATCTCAGGGGGAGAGCTCTAAGTTTTTCCCCATTGAGGATGATATTAGCTGTAGGCTTTTCATAAATGGCTTTTATGGTGTTTAAATATGTTCCTTTTATCCTGACTTTGTTGAGGGTTTTTATTAAGAAAGGATGCTGTATTTTGTCAAATGCTTTTTCTTCATTTATTGGCAGGATCACGTGGTTCTTATCTTTTCTTTTATTAATGTGATGTATCACATTGATTCATTTGCAAATATTGAACCAACCCTGCAACCGAGAAATGAATCCCACTTGATCATGGTGAATAATTCTTTCTGTTCCAATTGAATTGGATTTGCTAGTATCTTATTGAGAATTTTTGCATCCATATTCATCAGGGATATTGGGTCTCTGTCTGGTTTAGGAATCAAAGTAATGCTGGCTGCGTAGAATGAGTCTGGAAGTTTTCCTTCCCTTTCTATTTTGGTCCAGGAGTCTTATTCGTTGGGAGATTTTTTATGAATGTTTCAATTTCTTCACAAGTTAAGGTTCTGTTCAAATTTTCTATTTCTTCCCATTTGAGTTTTGGTTAGTGTGTGTGTGTTTAGGAATTTTTCCATTTCTTCCAGGTTGTCCAGTTTGTTGGCATATAATTTTTCATGGTATTCCTTGATAATTTCTTGTATTTCTGAGGAATTGGTTGTTATAAATCCATTTTGATTTGTGATTTTATCTATTTGGGTCCTCTCCTTTTCTTTTTGAGAAGCCTGGCTACAGGTTTACCAGTTTTATTTTTTTCAAAAAACCAACTCTTGGTTTCATTGACCTGTTCTACTGGTTTGTTTGTTTGTTTTTTGGGTTTTTTTTGGATTCTATATTGTTTATTTCTGCTCTGATCTTTATTATTTCTCCTCTTCTGCTGAGTTTGGGGTGTCTTTGCCGTTGTGCTTTTAGTTCCTTTAGGTGTGCTGTTAGATTCAGTATTTGGGATTTTTCTTGTTTCTTGAGACAGGCCTGGATTGCAATGTATTTTCCTCTCAGGACTGCATTTCCTGCATCCCAGAGCATTTGGATTGTTGTATTTTCATTTCCATTTGTTTCCATATATTTTCTAAATTTCTTCTCTAATTGCCTGGTTGACCCATTCATTCTTTAGTAGTATGTTCTTTAACCTCCATGCTTTTGGAGGTTTTCCAGACTTTTTCCTGTGGTTGATTTCAAGTTTCATAGCATTGTGGTCTGAAAGTGTGCATGGTATGATCTCAGTTCTTTTATACTTATGAAGGGCTGTTTTGTGACCCAGTATGTGATCTATCTTGGAGCATGTTCCCTGTGCACTCGAGAAGAAAGTATATTCTGTTGCTTTGGGATGCAGAGTTCTAAATATATCTGTCAAGACCATTTGTTCCAATGTATCATTCAGGGCCCTTGTTTCTTTATTGATCCTGTGTCTAGATGATCTATCCATTACTGTAAGTGGAGTATTAAAGTCCCCTGCAATTACCACATTCTTATCAATAAGGTTGCTTATGTTTGTGATTAATTGTTTTATATTATTTGGGTGCTGCCGAATTCGGCACATAGACATTTGTAATTGTTAGTTCTTCCTGATGGATAGACCCTGTAATTATTATATAATGACCTTCTTCATCTCTTGTTACAACCTTTAATTTAAAGCCTAGTTTGTCTGATATGAGTATGGCTACTCCAGATTTCTTTTGACTTCCAGTGGCATGATAGATAGTTCTCCATCGCCTCACTTTCAATCTGTAGGTGTCCTCAGGTCTAAAATGAGTCTCTTGTAGGCAGCAAATAGATGGGTCTTGGGTTTTTTATCCATTCTGATACCCTATGTCTTTTGATTGGAGCATTTAGTCCATTTACATTCATTGTTATTATTGAAAGATATGGGTTTAGAGTCATTGTGTTATCTGCAGGTTTCATGCTTGTAGTGGTGTCTCTGGTACTTTGTGGTCCTTGCAACATTTCACTCACAGAGTCCCCCTTAGGATCTCTTGTAGGGCTGGTTTGGAGGTGATGAATTCCTTCAGTTTTTGTTTGTTTGGGAAGACCTTTATTTCTCTTTCTATTCTGAATGACAGACTTGCTGGATAAAGGATTCTCGGCTGCATATTTTTTCTGTTCATCACATTGAAGATTTCCTGCCATTCCTTTCTGGCCTGCCAAGTTTCAGTAGATAGGTCTACTACTCCCCTTATGTGTCTGCCTTTGCATGTTAAGGCCCGTTTATCCCTAGCTGCTTTCAGAACTGTCTATTTTTGTATTTTGCCAGTTTCACTATGATAATATCGTGCAGAAGATCGATTCAAGTTACATGTGAATGGAGTTCTCTGTGCCTCTTGAATTTCAATGTCTGTTTCCTTCCCCAGATGGGAGAAGTTCTCAGCTATGATTTGTTCAAGTACACCTTCAGCCCCTTTCTCTCTCTTCTTCTTCTGGAATTCCTATGATAGGGATATTGTTCCATTTGATTGCATCATTTAGTTCTGTAATTCTTCCCTTGTAATCCTGGATTTTTTTAATCTCTTTTTTTTTTTCAGCTTCCTCTTTTTCCGTAATTTTATCTTCTAATTCACCTATTCTGTCTCTCCTCTGCCTCTTCAATCCGAGCTGTGGTCACCTCCATTTTATTTTGCACCTCATTTATAGCATTTTATTTCATCAGGACTATTTTTTACTCTCTTGATCTCGTAGCAATAGATTCTCTGCTGTCCTCTATGCTTTTCAACCCAGCGATTAATTTTATGACTATTATTCTAAATTCTTGTTCAGTTATATTACTTAGATCAGTTTTGATCAATTCATTAGCTGTCACTACTTCTTGGAATTTCTTCTGGGGAGAATTCTTCTGTTTCATCATTTTGGTTAGTTTTCTGTCCCTTAGGTATTTTAAAAGCTTGTTGGGTGCTCTGCACCTGCAAGCCCTGCTATATTAAAGGAGGGTCATACACAGTCCAGGGCCTGGCCCTTCAGGAGGTGGTTTTTTTGAGAGTGTTACTTTCTCTCTCTTGTGACTTTGGTTATTTTATTTCCCTCCTCGCAGTGATATTTTGGACCCTCCACCAAGTGTGCTTTGATTTGTTCCTTGGGGTTTCCCTGTAAGGGAAAACAAACAGACAGACTAATCTGGGGGAGGAAACAGGCATCCAAGTCCAAGGGCCAAGGGAACACCCTCACATAGTTTCTGCAGATCAGGAATCTGAGAGCAGCTCAGCTGTTGGTTTTGGGTCTGTGACCTGGGCTGCAGTCATCTGAAGGCTAGACTGGGGGCTGGAGGATGCACTTATAAACTCATTCAAATGGCTGTTGGCAGGGGTTTCATTTCCTCACCACCTGGGCTACTCCTCACAATGTGACAGCTGGCCTCCCTCAGAGTGAGTGATCTATTTCTGTCTCCAAACTCCTGCTCACTGGCCGCTGTTAGGTCACCGCTGCCACTGCATGGGTAGCCGCCTCTGGAACCCACGTGGACTCGAGGATGCTTGCAGGAGGGCCCCGAACTCATTCTGAGTTAGGCACACTGCTAGCAGATTAGGTAGCAATTGTCTGTGCAGCACCACCTATGGCAGGTGGTTCTGCGTTTATGCTGGGTGCAGGGGAGGGAAATGGCACCTGCCAGCTGCATTGTTCCTGGAGAAGACCCCTAGCATGCTCTAAAATCTTATAAATGGATCTTCCTTGTCTTTGCCCCAGGCACTGTGCAAACTGTTGATTCTGTTGCTTCTCCTGTGGCTGTTGTGTCTTTAAGAGTGGGGACCCAGCCATCACTAAGCCTCCTGGTTTGCCCAGTGCTGAGTCAGCAGCCTTTTAAAGCATCAGGCTCCAAGACCCACAGGTTATACAAACACAGAGCTCAGCCCTTTCTAGTTTTCAAAGCCAGACGTTATGGCGATTCATTTTCCCTGTGTGGGTTCCTTGATGTTTTCCATCTTTGTGCCTGCAGCTTCCTCACTCCTGGGGACAACTTCTGACCGCTGTTTCTGCTCTTCCTAAACTCTCCAATACGGTTTCTTTTCTACATGTAATTGTGGAATTTTTTCTGAGAGTCTTCAGATCGCTCTTTTGTTTATTCACTCAGATATCTAGTTGTAAATGTGGGATGGAATGAGCATCAGGTCCTACTACTTCAGCAACTTCCCAGCATCTGTCCTGCCCTTACATTGTTCTTTCTAAAAACATTTATTGAGGTATAATTGACAGATGATATTATATTAATTTCAGGTGTACAACATGTCATTTTATAGTCATATACATTTATAGTCATACATTTTATAGTCATATACATATAGGCAAAATGGTCACTACAACAGGTGTAGTTACCTTGTCATTCACAAAGTTAATACAATATTATTGATCATATTTCTCATGCTGTATACTACATCCCCATTATTTATTTTACAGCTGGAAGTTTGTACTTATTAAATTCTCTACCCATTTTGCCCCCCCCACCACCAAGCAACTCCCCTCTAGCAAACACCAATCTGCTTTCTGTATCTATAATTAGAAGTTTTGTTTTGTTTTATTTTTTTTATATTTCACATATAAATGAAGTCATATGGTATTTGTCTTTGTCTGCCTATGTCATTGATATGACTATAGCTAAACCAGTTTTTGTTTTGTTTCCATTTGTATGGAATATCTATTTCCATCCCTTCACTTTCAGTCTGTGTGTGTCCTGACTTCTGAAATAAGCCTCCTGCAGGCAGTATATAGATGTGTCTTGTTCTTTATCCACCCAGGAACCCTATGTCTTTTAATTGGAGAATTTAGTCTATTTACATTTAAAGGAACTATTGATATGTGTGAGCCAGAGCCACCTCTGCCAACAACATGTTCAAGGTAATTCAGAGTTCTGTGGGGCCAGCCAGCCTTAAGTGTGCACACCGTCAAAGTCTATGCATCACCTAACAAGGACTCACTTCACAAAACTGCCATGAAGGTTAAGGAGCTTTCACTCTACTCCATTTCCGAGGGTCGATCTAAATATGTAGAGGAACCAAAGGACCCATCTTGAAGAAAGCATCTCACATCTCTGACATTATGGTGAGCCATATTCAAGGTGGTGTCAGGAAATGTACTCACAAACTAAGCCCAAGATGCAGAGCTTGGTTCAGTAGGGGTTAGACACGCCAGACAGGTATAAATATCTCCCAAATGCACCTCCTGGGTTTTTTCCAAGACTTGGTGTTATTGGTTTTGCTGGCATTGTTTAACTTCTTTTGGCTAGAGGTTCAAAAATAAAGAAGCCAGTGTATCCACCTGGGTTCATGGGATTAGCTGCCTCTTTTTATTATCCACAACAAGCCATTGTATTTGTCCAGGGCAGTGGGAAGAAATTATATGATTGGGATTTACAAGGATACATAGTCACAGAAAATTTGTGGAGGTGAACTTTCAAAAGACAGGAAATGTGAAGAATTCACCTGGAAATAAGTAGTATGCTCAATGCTCTGCCCATTTTAATCCGTGTAGTAAACCAGTATTTTAACAGAAAAATGGCAGAGAAGTCAGTACTAAATGTAGTAAATTGGCTTTCTTCTTCAGGAAAAACGCTAGGCCTCTTGTTATCTTGGGTCATCACCCAAGACATAAGACAGACATAATATTGCTTATATTGGATTTTTAATAATAATATATGAGAGCTCTTTTATCATATCTCAGACAATTTTATCATTTTTAAAAATTCTCATTTAGGTAGAAGATATATAACATTTTAACCATAGTTTGTTATAGTTCTGTGCTTATAGCTATTTAATCTATACTTAAAAATTAATTTAAAAAAAGGGGGTGCCTGAGTGGCTCAGTTGGTTAAGCATCGGCTTAGGCTCAGGTCATGATCTCACACTTCATGAGTTTGAGCCCTACATCCGGCTCTCTGCTGTCAGCACAGAGCCCGCTTCAGACCCTTTGTGTCCCGCCGTCTCTGCCCCTCCCCCATGCTCTCTCTCTCAAAAATAAACATTTAAAAAAATTAATAATAAAGTAGAATCTTTTCCATAAGTGTGTAGATAATTTACAAATTTTTATGTGAAAACCCAACCTTTTTACTCCTTTTGCTACGCCTTTTATGTTATTTTTTATATTCATATGAAGTTTTTGTTTAAATTCCACTTAGTTACCATACATGTAATATTAGTGTCAGGTGTTAAAAACAGTGATTCAACACTTACATATGACACTTGGTGCTCATCACAAGTGCACTCCTTAATCACCGTCACCGATTTTCCCCATCCCCCCACCTACCTCCTCTCTAGTAACCATCAGTTTCTTCCCATAGATAAGAGTCTGTTTCGTGGTTTTCCTCTCTTTTCTTCCCTTATAATTGTTTGTTTTTGTTTCTTCAATTCCACATGTAAATAAAATCATATGGTGTTTGTCTTTCCCCACTGACTTATTTCACTTAGCTCGATACACTCTAGCTTCATTCACATCATTGCAAATGGTGAGATTTCATTCTTTTTGAAGGCTGAGTAATATTCCATTGTATATATACACGACTTCTTCTTCATCCATTCGTCAGCCATTGGACATTTGAGCATTTTCCATAATTTTGTTTTTATCGATACTACTACTATAAACATTGGGGGGGTGTATCCCTTTGAACTAGAATTTTTGTATTCTTTGGGTAAATACATAACAGTACAAGTGCTGGATCATAGGGTAGTTCCGTTTCTAGCTTTGTGAGGAACCTGCATCCTGTTTTCCACAGTGGCTGCACCAGTTTGCATTTGTACCAACAGAGGAATCCCCTTTTTCTACATCCTTGCTAACATCTGCTTCTTGTGTTGTGATTTTAGCCATTCTGACAGGTGTGAGGTGATATCTCATGACAGTTCTGATTTATATTTCCCTGATGATGAGTGATGTTGAGCATCTTTTCATGTGTCTGTTGGCCATCTAGATGTGCACTTTGGAAAAATGTCTATTCATGTCTTCCGCCCATTTTTACCAAATAATTTGTTTTTGGGTGTTGAGTTTTATAAGTTCTTTATATATTTTGGATACTAACCGTTTATCCGATATGTCATTTGCAAATATCTTCTCCCATTCTGTAGGTTGCCTTTCAGTTCTGTCGATTGTTTCCTTCGCTTTTTAGGAGCTTTTTATTTTGATGAAGTCCCAATAGTTTATTTTTGCTTTCATTTCCCTTGCTTCAGGAGACATATCTAGTAAGAAGTTGCCACAGCTGAGGTCAGAGAGGTTACTGCCTGTGTTCCCCTCTAGGATTTTAATGGTTTCTTGCTTCACATTTAGGCTTTTCATCTATTTTGAATTTATTTTTGTGTATGGTGTATAAAAGGGGTCCAGGGGGCACCTGGGTGGCACAGTCAGTTAAGCGTCCGACTTCAGCCAGGTCACGAACTCACGGTCCGTGAGTTCGAGCCCCGCGTCGGGCTCTGGGCTGATGGCTCAGAGCCTGGAGCCTGTTTCCGATTCTGTGTCTCCCTCTCTCTCTGCCCCTCCCCCGTTCATGCTCTGTCTCTCTCTGTCCCCAAAAAAATAAACGTTGAAAAAAAATTTTTAAATAAAAAAAAAATAAATAAAAGGGGTCCAGATTTATTTGTTTGCATGTTGCTGTCCAGTTTTCCCAACACCTTTTGTTGAAGAGACTGTGTTTTTCTCATTGGATATTCTTCCCTGTTTGTCAAAGATTAATTGACCATACAGTTGTGGGTTCATTTCCAACTTTTCTATTCTATTCCATTATCTGTCTGGTTTTTTTTGTGTTTTCCATTTCTTTGTTGAACTTCTAATTTTGTTCTTGTATTGCTTCCCTGATGTTATTAAATTATCTCTGTTCTTTTGTAAATCTCTGCCCATATGTGGAACAAATAACTTGAATATTTTTGTAGGGTAATTTCTGGATCTTCATTTCTTTGGGACCCAGTACTGGAGATTTACTGGAGACTCCTTTGGTGGAGTCATGTTTCCCTGATTCTTCATGATCCCTATAGTCTTGCATGTGTGCTTGTACATTTGAAAAAGCAGTCACCTCTTTCAGACTTTATGGACTTCCAGACTTTAAAGGAAACCTTCACTCATGCTGGATCATAGATCTAGGGTACAGGGTGCCAAGTGTGTGGATATGTGGTGGCACTGGGTTCTGGGGGACATGATAATCTGCGGTTCAGGCCAGTGGACTTCACAGCATTGACAATTGTATGGTCCTTGGCTAACACTACAGGAGGGCTGCAGTGGCTGTAAGGGCAGTTGGGGGTCCTCAGCAGCACCTCCAAATCCAGTAGCTAGGGACCAGGGTAAGCAGCAGTGGTGGCTAGAGCCAGCGGTGTGCACACACTTGGCTACAGGGGCCAGCTTCTGGTTCCTATGTAGTGGCAGGAGCCATTTGCAGAGACACACGTGGTGATGGAGGCCAAAGCAAGTGGCAAGAGCCAAGGTCAACTATGGACTTACTGGTAGCTATAGAGGCCCTGGCTGCTCGCATGTGCTCCTGTGGCTGTGTACACTTTCCATCTGGGTGCGCATATTACAATGGAGGTTGATGATGGGGGGTGCTGGACTGGGGGCATGCAGATGCATAACTGGAGGGACTTGCAACAGGTGGGCACAGTAATGCTGGCTGGAGACAGAAGTCAGAACTGATCTGGGCTCACAAGCAGCTGTGAAGTCCTTGGTTGTTGGTGTGCTCACCTGTGGCTGTACACTTTTCCCTGGGGCATGTGTGCTATAGTGGAGGTGGTTGATAGGCAAGTGTGTGGAGGTGCACAGCTGGAGGGGCTGTGAGCATGAGCATAAGGATGAACATGAGCATGGCAGTGAGGGTCAGTGGGGAGAATCTAGAGTGTCATCTTCCACTCACACAGCCATAGAGGGCTTGGATGACTGTTGGTGTGCTTCCGGGGATCCAACAAGGAAGTGGAAGGGAGCAAGGAGAGACTCATATGGCTGGCTTTAACAAACATGAATATGTATGGGGCAGAAAACTGGAAAAACCTGGGTCTGTGGTGGTTGTGCTGGCCATTGGCTTTGTTGGTGGCAAAATGTGCTGAGTTTGTCTGCAGAGCAGGTCTCTCTGAACTGCAATTATTCTCACTGTGCATCTGTTAATAATAGCTTCTGCTTTTCTTTCTTCTTCCTAACCAACTCTCTGTGTCTCAGCTTTGCCAGTCTGGCTGGGGTGAAAACAGTGGGGACCTTTGCACAGTGCCTTGGGAGACTGGGGAAGCTGGTCGCTAGCTTCAGTATTGCTTTCCTGGGGAGAACTCTTTCTAGCTGGGAAGTTAGTTGTTGGTGCTGAACAGTGCTGGCTTGTGGGATGGGATGATGAAGATAAAATGAAGATGTCTGCTTTCTCTTTCAAATTTTTTGTTTGTTTGTTTCACTGTGTTGCTTAAACTTCTTAGGTGGACTCTGGAAGTCTTCCAGAAATGATTAGTTTTTTTTTTTTTTTAATGGATAGCTGTCCAATTGTGGTTCTTTGAGGAAGATCATGGAAGCTGGGTTCTTCTACATTGTCATTTCTCTACTTCCACATTCTTTGTCTTTTTTTTTTTTTTAAGAGAGAGAGAGGTCGTGCAAGTGGGGGAGATGGGCAGAGGGAGACAAAGAGAATCTAAAGCCGGCTCCATGCCCAGGGCAGAACCTGATGTGGGGCTCAATCCCACAACTCTGGGATCATGACCTGGGCTGAAATCAAGAGTTGGATGCTCAACCTACTGAGCCACCCAGGTGCCCCCACATTCTTTGTCTTAATGCAAATGTGTGTGTGTGTGTGTGTGTGTGTGTATTTCTGTGTTTTCTCTCTTGTTCTATGAGTCTATTTCTTTATGTGTTAGCCAATATCAGCACCTTATCAGTAGCTTTTATACATTATTGGCATATATTCAATAGAGCAAGTCCTCCTGCCTGTCTCTTTAAATACAGTCCTAGCTATTCTTGACCATTTTTGTACAAATTTTATAATCAGGTTGTTATGGTCCACATATATGTGTGCACATGCACACACACACACACACACACACAAGGAATTGGGACTTTGAGTTTTATGAATCATGAATATGATCTCTTGCCATTTATTTAGGTCTTTACTAATTTCACTCACTAATTTATTATAGTTTTTTTTTCCATAGGGATCTTGTACATTTTTAAAGATTTGTTCCTAGGTACTATATGTTTTTTGCAGTTTCAACTATAATATATTAGTATTTTGTTTGCTGCACATATATAAGCACAAAGTTGATTTTGTCTATTGTATACAGAAATTTTGCTGAGCTCATTTTTTAGTTGTAATAATTAACTATTGATTCTTTTGGAATTCTTACTTAGAAAATGATATGATCTATGAATAATGACAGATTTGTTTTTGTTTCTGAATATACATCCAATATAAATTTAATCTCTTTTTAAAAAAAATTGGGAGGGCCTGGCTGGCTCAGTTGGTTAAATGCTCAACTCTTGATTTTGGCTCAGGTCATGATCTCATGGTTGGTGAGATGGAGCCCCTCATGGGGCTCCGCAGTGACAGTGCAGAGCCTGCTTGGGATTCTCTCTCTCCCTGTCTTTCTGCCCCTCACCCCCAATAAATAAGTAAACTTAACAAACTGAGGGTTGCTGGAGGGGTTGTGGGGGGGATGGGCTAAATGGGTAAGGGGCATTAAGGAATCTACTCCTGAAATCATTGTTTCACTATATGCTAACTAATTTTAAAAAATAAAAAATTAAATTAAAAAAAGGACTTAAAGCTTTTTTGTAATAGCTAGAGTTTTATTGTAAGAGTTTTATCTTTTTTTAAGGAGAATTTATTTTTTATTTATTTTTTAAGTTTATTTTTTAATTAAAAAAGATTTTTTAGTGTTTATTTTTTTTTGAAGTTTATTGTCAAATTGGTTTCCATACAACACCCAGTGCTCATCCCAAAAGGTGCCCTCCTCAATACCCATCACCCACCCTCCCCTCCCTCCCACCCCCATCAACCCTCAGTTTGTTCTCAGTTTTTAAGAGTCTCTTATGCTTTGGTTCTCTTCCACTCTAACCTCTTTTTTTTTTTTCTTCCCCTCCCCCATGGGTTTCTGTTAGTTTCTCAGGATCCAGATAAGAGTGAAACCATATGGTATCTGTCTTTCTCTGTATAGCTTATTTCACTTAGCATAACCCTCTCCAGTTCCATCCATGTTGCTACAAAAGGCCATATTTCATTCTTTCTCATTGCCACGTAGTACTCCATTGTGTATATAAACCACAGTTTCTTTACTCTACTACAAAGCTGTAATCATCAAGACAGATGGTATTGGCACAAAAACAGACACATAGACCAATGGAATAGAATAGAAACCCCAGGACTAGACCCACAAACGTATGGCCAACTAATCTTTGACAAAGCAGGAAAGACTATCCAATGGAAAAAAGACAGTCTCTTTAACAAATGGTGCTGGGAGAACTGGACAGAAACATGCAAAAGGTTGAAACTAGACCACTTTCTCACACCATTCACAAAAATAAACTCAAAATGGATAAAGGACTTGAATGTGAGACAGGAAGCCATCAAAACCCTAGAGGAGAAAGCAGGAAAAGACCTCTCTGACCTCAGCCATAGCAATCTCTTACTTGACACATCCCCATAGGCAAGGGAATTAAAAACAAAAATGAACTACTGGGATCTTATGAAGATAAAAAGCTTCTGCACAGCAAAGGAAACAACCAACAAAACTAAAAGGCAACCAATGGAATGGGAAAAGATATTTGCAAATGACATATCGGACAAAGGGCTAGTATCCAAAATCTATAAAGAGCTCACCAAACTCCACACCTGAAAAACAAATAACTCAGTGAAGAAATGGGCAGAAAACATGAATAGACATTTCTCTAAAGAAGACATCCAGATGGCCAACAGGCACATGAAAAGATGCTCAACATCGCTCCTCATCAGGGAAATACAAATCAAAACCACACTCAGATATGACCTCACGCCAGTCAGAGTGGCCAAAATGAACAAATCAGGAGACTATAGATGCTGGCGAGGATGTGGAGAAACAAGAACCCTCTTGCACTGTTGGTGGGAATGCAAATTGCTGCAGCCACTCTGGAAAACAGTGTGGAGGTTCTTTAGAAAATTAAAAATAGACCTACCCTATGACCCAGCAATAGCACTGCTAGGAATTTACCCAAGGAATACAGGAGGGCTGATGCATAGGGGCACTTGTACCCCAATGTTTATAGCAGCACTCTCAACAATAGCCAAATTATGGAAAGAGTTTTATCTTTTTAATAGAACTCAATACTGTATTCATAGCATAACTAAGTTAGGCACAAAAACAGAAGCTTTTCCTTTACTGAATCGAAGAGAATTAAAGGTAGAAGTTCAGTACCTGGGACAGCTCACTGGACCCGCGGCTTGTTTTGGCTCTGTGGAAAACAGCTTTTAGCCTAAGAATGTGAGATTTATGTGGTTGGCTATATCTAATTAAAACAACATTATTAGAGCATTCTTGACATTTTTTGCCATCTTTTTCTGCTGGAGCTATGGAATAAACTTTATAGTCACAAGCTTTTCTTTGAAATAGGGGTCAATTTTGTAAACTAAAAGTCAGAGGCAACGGAGATTAAACCAAAGGAAGATGTTGGTAAACATCAATCAGAATCTTGGGGAGTAGGGAAATTGTTGCAGGATTTTATTCCACTTGCCTTTGTCCAAACACAGCATTCAGATATGATGTTTTTAATCTAAGACTATTCTAGATGTCATTAGGGAGTTTGTTTAAAACCCCTGGATATATGTGATCTTAGCATGTTTCTCAGACTTTAATAACAATCTTGATAAAAAGCTATTTTCTTTCTTTATCCATTCCTTTCATTCTTTTTCTTTTTTCTTCTATAGTTACTTTCCATTCTCTGAGGGCAATGTGAGAAAAATACTGCTGTAGAAGAGGAAGCTGAACTTCTTATGTATTTGGACAACAACTTCCCTAATGATGTTATGTTTCAATCACACTAAAGAAGGCCAAGGTAAGCAAGAATAGAGTTTTACATTAACTAGACTTTTAAAAGGTTAAAAATCTTTTGGGGACCAGAGGGCCATTTAGTTTCCTTTTGTAAAGTAAGTTGGCTAATCATAATTAACAAGAGAGAAATCTAAATTCTCCAGGAAATATTTTTAAAAACATGGCCCAAGCCATACTGCAATAAGGAGAACAATCTTATGCTAAGTTTAGTGGATTGAAAAGATACAAAGAAGCCTGGGTTCTTGTGCTGTCTGTGATCCATGATATTATCTCAGAATGCTTACTTCTGGATTTCTCAATATTTTAGAAGAAACAAATTTTCAAGGCACTTAAGAAATAGAATTTTAAGGCACTTTTGAAGGTTTCTCAAGCTCCCAGCTAAATATTTTCCTCTTAAGAACGTAAGGTAGGGTTCAGGAAAATGGGACTATCAGTACCCTAGGCTCATCTCATCCCATGAAACACAACTGGATAACTACCAAATCATACTAAGTACCCCAGAAATTGGCCTGAAGACTGACAGAACAAACTCCACAACTAAAGGGAGAGAAAAAGGCAAATCAAAGAAAGTAGGAAGTGTGGAGATGTGTTTAGGGGAGAAGCAGATCACAGGTAGTATGGAGAGGAAGGAGCCAGGGTCACAGAACGGGCAAGTGAGAGAGGAGTCCACAGGGGAACGCACAAGGAGAATGTTTATCCATTGGCTTGCATACAAGAGGGGCTGAATTTCATGAGTTCTTGCAACCAGCAGGTTTAAAGCCTGGACTTTAAAGGTTGAGAAGCTTGTCTGGGATAGAGCCTGGAGGGCACTGCACTTCTTTTGTAGAGAAGGCAGGCAACAACCCGGAGACAGACAGCGTGGTAACAGTGATCTGAAGACAGCCTGGGGCACACTGGGGGAGATTATTCTGCTCTTCTTGGAGTGCATCCCTGAGAGGCAGAGTTCAAGGAGACCCAACTCTTTGGGAAGAAAAGAGCCATCCAGAGCCATTTCCTTTCCCTGCCCCTCAGTGTAAACACAGAGCCACCTGAGGGAACCAGCTCAGCCCTGACACTGGCTGCCTAACTTGCAAATACAAAGACCCCTTCCCCTTTGCTGTGGTGGGATTGCCCTTCTCATTCAAGCTTGCCTTGGTCCCAAGGTGGTAGGCCCCTCCCCAAGAAGACCGGCACAAGCCCGTGCCCACACCACATTCCTTGACCAGAGAGTTCTGCAGGGTCTCAGTTCTGGTGGAGATGGTATTGGGTATCATTTCATAAGCAGACAAGAGCACACCTGGTTAAAACTTGCCACACGCAGGCCAGGGACCACGCACTGCCCACAGCAGGCTAGAAGATTCTCTGCAGATGACTGGCCTGAGGGTAGACCAGCCAGAACACAACAGCATAGCACACGCAGCACACATTGGAGATGTTCCTTGAAGCACCAGCCCTGGGCACTACGTGGCCTCTTTTTATAAAGCCATTACTTTCAGGAGCAGGCAATATAACTGGCTTCTCTAACACAGAGAAGAAGACAGAGACAAAAGGCAAAAATGGAGGAGTTCATCCCAAAGGATAGAACATGACAAGGTCATGGCCAGAGATCTAAGTAAAACAAAAATGACATGCCTGATGGAGAATGTAACATAACAATCATATAGATATTCACTGGGCTTGAGAAAAGAATGGAAGGCATAAGTGAGACCCTTACCACAGACACAAATAGTTAAAAAGAATCACTCAGAGATGAAGCATGCAATAAACAAGATTGGAAACACACTTGATGTAGTGAACCGCAGGCTAGAGGAAGCAGAAGAATGAATTAGTGACCTAGACAACAAAGCAATGGACAGTAATGAAGCTGAACAAAAGAGGGAGAGAAGTATGGAACAGGAGAGTAGGCTCAGGGAACTCAGGGACTCCATCAAACCTAATAACATTCATATTATAGGAGTCCCAGAAGAAGAGAGAGAAAAGGGGGCAGAAAATTTATTTGAGGAAATAATAGCTGAAAACTTTCCTAAACTGGGGAAGGAAACAGACTTCCAGATCCAGGAGGCACAAAGAACTCCCATAAAAATACACAAAAGCAGGCCAACACCTATACATACAGTAATTAAATTTACAAAATATCATGATAAAGATAAAAACCCTAAAAACAGCAAGACAAAAGAACAAGGCTAGCTGCAGAACTCTCAACAGAAACTAGGCAAGCCAGAAGGGAGTGACATGATATATTCAAAGTGCTGAGTGGGAAAAATCTGTAGCCAAGAACACTCTATCCAGCAAGGCTATCATTCAGAAAAGAAGGCAAGATCAAGAGTTTCCCAGACAAACAAAAACTATAGAAGTTCATCACCGCTAAGCCAGCCCTGCAAGAAATATTAAAAGGGACTCTGAGTGGAAAGGGAAGACAAAAAGTGACAAAGACAAGAAGGGATCAGAGAAAATCTCCACAAACTGATAAAACAAGTAATAAAATGGCAATAAATACATTGCTATCAATAATTACTCTGAATAATTACTTTGACTGGACTAAATGCTCCAGTCAAAAGACATAGGGTGTCAGACTGGATTAAAAAAAACCCAAGATCCATCTATATGCTGCCTACAAGAGACTAATTCTAGACTTAAAGACACCTGCAGATTGAAAGTGAGGGGATGGAGAAATATTTATCATGAAAATGGATGTCAAAAGAAAACTGGAGTAGCAATACTTACATCGGACAAACTAGATTTTAAAAATAAAGGCTATAAGAAGTCATGAAGAAGGGCACTATATCATACTAAAAAATATATCCAAAAAGAATATGTAACAATTGTAAATATTTATGCACTCAACATGGAGCACCCAAATATATGTCAGTTAACCAACATAAAGGAACTCATTGATAATAATACCATAATAGTAGGGGACTTTAATACCCCACTTACAACAATGGACAGATCATCTAAGCTGAAAATCAACAAGGAAACAGTGGCATTAAATGACACACTGGACCAGATGGATGTAACAGATACATTCAGAATTTGAATTAAAGCATTCCATCCTAAAGCAAAAGAATACACATTCCTTTTAAGTGCACATGAGACATTCTCGAAAATAGATCACGTTTGGGTCACAAATCAGGCCTCGTCAAAAACAAAAAGATCAAAGTCATACCATGCACTTTTCTGACCACACACTATGAAACTAGAAGTCAACCACAAGAAAAACTTTGGAAAGACCACAAATACATGCAGGGGCGCCTGGGTGGCTCAGTTGATTAAGCAACTGACTTCAGCTCAGGTCATGATCTCACAGTTTGTGAGTTCGAGCCCCACGTCGGGCTCTGTGCTGGCAGCTCAGAGCCTGGAGCCTGCTTCAGATTCGATGTCTCCCCCTCTCTCTACCCCACCCCTGCTCATGCTCTGTGTCTCTCTGTCTCTCAATAATAAATAAACATTAAAAAGAAAATACCACAAATACATGCAGATTAAACAACATGCTGCTAAACAATGAATGGATCAATCAGGGTATCAAAGAAGAAATAAAAAATTAAATGAAAAGGAAAACACGATGGTCCAACACCTTTGGGATGCAACAAAAGTTGCATATAAAAGTCTATATGCTTCCTAAGAGGGAAGTATCTAGATAGGTCTACCTCAAGAAGCAAGAAAAATCTCAAACAAACCACCTAACCTTATACCTAAAGGAGTTAGAAAAAGAACAAGAAATGAAGCTTAAAGCCAGCAGAAGGAAGGAAGTAATAAAGAGAGGAAATAAATGATATAGAACCAAAATAAAACCCAATAGAACATATCAATGAAACCAGGAGCTTATCAAAAGGAAAAAAACAAAGACCCAAATAAATAAAATCACAAATGACAGAGGAGAAATAACAACCAACATCACAGAAATAGAAATAATTATAAGGGAATATTATGAAAATCTGTATGGCAACAAATGGGGCCACCTGGAAGAAATGGATAAATTCCTAGAAATGTATAAGCTACCAACACTGAAATCATAAAATAGAGAAAACTTGAACAGACTGATAACAAGCAAAGAAATTGAGTCAGTAATCAAAAATATTCCAATAAACAAAACTCCAGGGCCAGATGGCTTCACGGGTGAATTCTACCAAACATTTAAAGAGGAGTTCATATGTGGATCTTGAGAAATTTAACAGAAGACCATGCTGGAAGGGAAGGGGGAAAAAAAAAGTTACAGAGAGGGAGGGAGGCAAACCATAAGGGACTCTTAAAAACTGAGAACAAACTGAGGGTTGATGGGGGTAGAGGAGAGGGGAAAGTGGGTGATGGGCATCGAGGAGGACACTTGTTGGGATGAGCACTGGGTGTTGTATGGAAACTAATTTGACAATAAATTATATTTAAAAAAAATAAAGAGGAGTTAATACCTATTCT
This sequence comes from Acinonyx jubatus, assembly GCF_027475565.1. Classification (NCBI taxonomy): domain Eukaryota; kingdom Metazoa; phylum Chordata; class Mammalia; order Carnivora; family Felidae; genus Acinonyx; species Acinonyx jubatus. The sequence goes on along the minus strand of NC_069381.1, from coordinate 93,052,040 downwards.
TCTCAAACTATTCCAAAAAATACAAATGGAAGGAAAACTTTCAAATTCATTGTATGAGGCCACCATTACCCTGATACCACAACTAGATAAAGACTCCACTGAAAAGAGAACTACAGACCAATATCCCTGATGAACGTGGATGTAAAAATTCTCAATAAAATACTAGAAACCGAATCCAGTAGTACATGAAAAGAATCATTCACCATGGGCAAGTGGGATATATTCGTGCTTTGTAAGGGATGTTTGATAATTGCAAATTAATCAACATGATACACCACATAAATAAAAAGAGAGGATAAGACCATATGATCCTCTCAATAGATGCAGAAAAATCTTGTGACAAAGTAAGACATCCATTCATGATAAAGTCCCTCAACAAAGTAGGGTTAGAGTGAACATACCTCAACATAATAAAGGCCATCTATGAAAAACCCACAGCTAACATCACCCTCAATGGGGAAAAACTGAGAGCTTTCCCCTAAAATCAGGAACAAGATCCAGGTGTCCACTCTCACCACTTTTATTCAACATACTACTGGAAGTCCTAGCCACAGCAGTCACACAACGAAAAGAAAAGGCATCCAAATCAGCAAGGAAGAAGTCAAACTTTCACTGTTTGCGGATGACATAACACTTTACAGAGAAAAACCTGAAAGATTCCACCAGAAAACTGCCAGAACCAATACACAAATTCGGTAAAGTCACAGGATACAAAACCAGTGTACAGAAATCCGTTGCATTCCTATACACCAATAACGAAGCAGCAGAAGGAGAAATTAAGGAATTGATCGCATTTACAATCACACCAAAAACTATGGGATACCTAGGAATAAGCCTAGCTAAAGAGGTAAAAGATCTGTACTCTGAAGACTATAAAACACTAATGAAAGAAATGGAAAATGACACAATGAAATGGAAAAACATTCCATTCTTATGGATTGGAAGAACAAATGTTATTAGAATGTCTATACTAGCCAAAGTAACCTACACATTTAACACAATCCCTATCACACTACCAACAGCATTTTTCACAGAGCTGGAACAATTATACAATTTGTATGGAGCCACATAAGACCCTAAATAGCCAAAGCAGTCTTGAAAAAGAAAAGCAAAGCTGGAGGCATCACAATCCCACACTTCAAGTCATATTACAAAGCTGCAGTGACCCAAACAGGCATAAAAACAGACACATGGGTTAATGGAACACGATAGAAAAGCCAGAAATGAACCCACATCTATGTGGTCAGTTAATCTTTGACAAAACAGGGAAGGATATCCAATGGGAAAAAGACTCTCTTCAACAAATGGTGTTGGGGAAACTGGACAGCAACATGCAAAAGAATGAAACAGAACCCCTTTTTTACACCATACACAAAAATAAATTCAAAATGGATGAAAGACCTAAATGTGAGGCAGGAAACCACCAAAAATCCTAGAGAACACAAGCAGTAACCTTTGTGATATGGGCCATAGCAACTTCTTTCTAGATATGTTTCCTGAATCAAGGGAAACAAAAGCAAAAATAAACTTTGGGACTTAATCAGAATGAAAATCTCTGAAGCTTTTCATGAAGGAAACAATCAACAAAACTGAAAGGCAACCTAAAGAATGAGAGAAGATATCTGCAAATGACATATCTTATTAAGGGTTGGTATCCAAAATGTATAAAGAACTTATAAAACTCAACACCTAAAAAATAAATGATGTAATTACAAATGGGCAGAAGACACAGACATTTTCAAAGAAGACGTCCAGATGGCCAACAGAGACATGAAAAGATGTTCAACATTACGCATCATCAGGGAAATCCAAATCAAAACTACCATGAGATATCACCTCACACCTGTCAGAATGGCTAAAATCAATAACGCAAGAAAAAACAGGTGCGGAGAAAGGGGAATCCTCATACACTCTTGGTGCAAATGCAGACTGGTACAGCTACTATGGAAAAAAGAATGGAAGTTCCTCAAAAAGTTAAAAATAGAACTACCCAGTGATACATAGGGGCACTTGTACCCCAATGTTTATAGCAGCACTCTCAACAATAGCCAAATTATGGAAAGAGCCTAAATGCCCATCAACTGATGAATGGATAAAGAAATTGTGGTTTATATACACAATGGAGTACTACGTGGCAATGAGAAAGAATGAAATATGGCCCTTTGTAGCAACATGGATGGAACTGGAGAGTGTTATGCTAAGTGAAATAAGCCATACAGAGAAAGACAGATACCATATGGTTTCACTCTTATGTGGATCCTGAGAAACTTAACGGAAACCCATGGCGGGGGGGGGGGAAGGAAAAAAAAAAAAGGAGGTTAGAGTGGGAGAGAGCCAAAGCATAAGAGACTCTTAAAAACTGAAAACAAACTGAGGATTGATGGGGGGTGGGAGGGAGGGGAGGGTGGGTGATGGGTATTAAGGAGGGCACCTTTTGGGATGAGCACTGGGTGTTGTATGGAAACCAATTTGACAATAAACTTCATATATTGGGAAAAAAATAGAACTACCTTACGATCCAGCAATTGCACTAGTAGGTATTTATCTAAGAATACAAAAATACTAATTCAAAGGGATACATGCACCCCAGTGTTTATAGCAGCATTATCTACAATAGCCAAATTATGGAAACAGCTCAAGTATCCATCAACTGATGAATGGATAAGGAAGATGTAGTATATATATATATATATATATACAATTGAATATTATTCAGCAATAAAAAAATGAAATCTTGCCAATTTACAACAGTATGGCTGGAGCTACAGAGTATTGTGCTAAGCAAAATCAGTCAGAAAGGCAAATGCCATACGATTTCACTCACATGTGGAATTTAAGAAACAAAACAAATGAGGAAAGGAAGAGAGAGAGAGAGAAGAAAACCAAGGAACAGACTCTTAACTATTGAGAACAATCTGACTGTTGCCAGAGGGGAGGTGGGTGGAGGGATGAGTGAAGTAGGTGATGGGGATTAAGGAGGGCACTTGTGATGAACACTGGGTGATGTATGGAAGTGTTCAAACACTATATTTTACACCTGCAGCTGATATTATGCTGTATGTTAACTAAGTGGAATTTAAATTAAAACTTAAAAAAAAGAATGTAGGGTAGTCACTATTGTATAACTGGGTTCATTAAATACTTATTTATTTATTATGTACTTTCTATATGCTGGGCACTGTGTGATTCCTATGGATACAAAGAAGGTTGTTCTGAGTTTTTGAAATGTACCTGCCTTGCCTCTTTAACTTTTGGGAGGCTATGATGGAAGAGATACTCCTTTGTCTTACCAGTCTTCGTGGGGTTTTAGAACAAAAAGAGTACTGTGAGTTTGGAAACAAATTTAGAGAGAGGTTACTTACTCCGGTCACAAGTATTCTTTGCTGTAATAAGAAGGAATTGACATTACATAGTGGGGAGGAGTATGGACTTGGGAATCATAGTAGGAGGTTCAAATTCTGACTCTACCACATATGAATTGAAGGACCTTCAGTCAGTGAGTTGACCTGCTAACCCTCAGTTTCTTCATCTGTAAAATGGGAATAACAAGTACATACCTCATGGAGCTATTGGGTGGATTAAATTATCTAAGGTATGCAAAATGCTCAATAGTGTCCCTGATGTGAGCTAAGTGCTCAAAATGTGAGGCATTATTATTATTACTCTTATTATTATTATTATTATTATTATTGTTATTTAGAAACATGAAAATATTGTTACTGTCCACATGCATTACAGAAGAGATGGATCATGGATTGTTCTAGAAGATGAGGAAGCAGAAGGGATGGATCAGGGAAAACTTTCTGAGAACAGCTGTGCTTCAGTAGCACCAATCTGATGTTGGGCCATTTTGACTCTCAGCATCAGGGATCTAAACAAAAACTGTAAAAGACTTTTAAATACAGAGAACAAACTGAGGGTTGACGGCGGAGGCGGGGGCGGTAGGACGGAGGGGCAGGGAAAATGGGTGATGGGCACCGAGGAGGGCATTTGTTGGGATGAGCACTGGGTGTTGTGCATAAACGATGAATCATGGGAATCACTCCCAAAGCCAAGAGCACACTGTATACACTATACGTTAGCTAATTTGACAATAAAGTATGAAAACATAAATAAACCAAAACCTGTTTAGCCACATTCCATTCTAGCCATCAACTAAGCTGTTGGCCATAGTGAGTGATGCACATCTTGGAGAGCTGGAGACCAGCCCTGAGACTCATGATGTAGTGACCTCATTGCCATCTGGCATCAGTATCAGAGGGATCAATCACCAGATTTTCCACCACATGTCTGTTTTGTAATTCCTGAGGGTGTCCTGTTTCTTCAGAGAAGGAAGGTCCTTAATTGGAACTGCTCCATCATTCACAGTCCCTCAGGACCCATATTTTGTAATTTCAAGAACCTGCCCATAGAGGATTACGTTTAATCACTCAAGTAGTGTGTAGAAGAGAAGTTGATTCCTAAATCTTAATTATATATACATAATTATTGGACCACTTTCTCAGTAAAACCAGGTAAGTCTAAACAAATCTACATTCCCTTGGTGTTTAAAACTCTTGATTTTTAATGAAGCCCCTCAGGCTTTCAGGTCAATTTAAACAAAGAGAAAAGCATGAAACTTTTAAACAATGATTCCTGGAACTCATTTTAATTAATTATCTAATCCCCTCCCCTGCCATTTACCAGTGTGTTCTAAGATAATCAATTGTTAAAAGCTGTCAACCCTGCTCTCTTCTTAGACCAAGATGTTCCAGGTTGGGGGCATATAAATGTCTGCAAAAGATCCCCCCACCCTCATCTGTGCTCTTTGCACCAACCTTCCCTCTCTGGTCCATAAGCGTGGGGTAGGAAGGTTCTGGATGATTATTGACGCTATCCCCATAGGACAGAGGTAGGGTTTCTTCAGCAGTTCAGCCACACCCACACCAGAGCTCTAAGATACCTTCTCAGCAAGTCTTGGCTTTCTCAGTGGTTGCAAGACTGCTTCAGTAGCCCCACACATTTAAAAAAAAAATCCCTTGAGCAACTATACACAAAAGCAGAAATGAAGAGGGAAGGTTTCACCACATCCCTCATCAGGGAGGAAATCTCCCTAGAACTCTTCCAGGAGACCTCTCCTTCTGTCTCAGCCACAATGAAATCAATCCCACATACACAACTTTGGCAGTTGACTCATCAATGTAATTTTAACATATTTTATGAAAACTTCAATGTCAAAACATCCTAATTTCTTGGCATCCATTTTTCCTTTGGCCATTGTATTCCTGACCACATGTTATTCTTTATCATGATCCATCTCTGAAATGATGAATAGTGATAACTAAGCCTAACGAACACCTAGTTCTCTCGCCCTCTTACTGTCGTCATGCCTACAGTCTGATCACGACATCTGATCACTGTGCCTTTGCCTCCTGCTTGTCCTCAGGATTTAACAGTGCCCTGCAATTTTTACTTTTGTCCCTCTCCAGCTGGGAGACACCCTCTGTGTCACTATGAACCCTCTCTCTGTAGCATCCTCAACCCTCTTGTCTCATAGTCTTCCTGTGACATGTGCCCAACATGGATTAATCTGACCATCTGGCCATTCTACTCCCATTTGGACTGATGGAGAACATAACACAAACATGCAGATTGGTGCCACTTCAAAAATATGGTGTCATTTCTCCACTGCATGGCTTGGCAATTCTCTTAACTAGCAGAAGTCAGCTTTTACTCATATTTTCAGTGGCTATTCAAAATATTTACTTCTCTCCCTAACCCTCAAACATCGTATCTGTTTCCTATCTCTTGGCAGATAGGCTTGCTTCCATTTCATAGAAAAAGTAGGAACGTCTTGTGTACTAAACAGCAATAATTACTCATATGCATAATTAATAAGATAATGTATCCACAAGAGTCTTCGCTTTGTTTATAGGGACTTCTTCTAAGATTTTATTTAAATTCAAGTTAGTTAACAAATAGTGTAGTAGTAGTTTCAGGAGTAGAATTTAGTGATTCATTACTTACATACAACACCCATTGTTCATCCCAACTAGTGTCCTCCTTAATGCCCATCACTAATCTAGCCCATCTCCCCACCCAACACCCCTCCAGCAACCCTCAGTTTGTTCTCTGTATTTAAGAGTCTCCTATGGTTTGCCTCCCTCCCTGTTTTTATCTTTTGTTTTTCCTTCCCTTCCCCTTTGTTCATCTATTTTGTTTCTTAAATTCCATGTATGATTCTTCTAAAAGAAGGTAAAATAAATTATATTTCTATCAGATCTGTGTGTCAGATCTGTCTACCTACCTACTTACCTACCAATCTATCAACATCAGCAATTTACCATGAAATGCATAACGAATAAAAAGACTGCTAAATAAATAGACATGTGAATAGATGTGGCAAAGCAAATATTGTTATTAATAGAATCTAGGTGGTGGATATGCAAATGTTCACCGTGAAAATTATTTCAACTTTTCTGTAGGTTTGAAAATTTTCCTTATAAAATGATGGAACTAATTTAGATCTTCAGAAATCAGAGATACCCATTTGAATATTATCCAGGAGATACCAATTATTGAACAGCACATAAAAGCAGATTTTAGGTTACATTTTATCGGACACAGCACTCATTTCTGAAGGAGGCTGTCACAGAAATATCTCCTTTGGGGTGCACACAATGGAAGACCAACTTTTATTTGTTACTGGTTAGTATTCTAACAGGAAAGGGAACAGAAGCGTTGCAAATTTTAAATGTTAACACAAGTACCCCTACTGGACAAAACAGTAGGTTCAATATTATTTCAAGGTTTTTAGTCCCCAACTTTATTTAAAATTTTTTTCCTAAATGGCTTTACTGCTTGAAATTCCACTTTCTTTCACATCTGCACCAGTAGGCCTTCCCTTCCTCTTGTCTTTGCAGAATTTCCTTCACCAGGAGCTGCTAATTAGATAGGCCGTATTCTCAAAGTTATGCCCAGGAGTCCAGTTTGTTAGCCCTGGATGAAAGAGGTCAGGTTTAAGGCAAACGAACTGACAAAAGGAAGAAAGTGGGATTTTTAACAAATGGGATGTGGGGCAAATAATGTTCTATCTGCACCCGTAGGAGTAGGTCTGGAAGCAATGAGAGCGCAAAGAGGTTTCTGGGAGAAGGTGGAAGAAGGGACAAGTTTGAAGAAGGTGAAGGCAGACAAATAATGCTGTACCAGACGGGTCTGGAATGATAGCTAAGCCACCTTAAATTATTTGGGGAATAAGACAGAGCACGTATAAATAGTTGGCCTTCACGTTTGTTTTTGTTCTGAGAATCTTTGATTCTGTGAGACGTTGTGCTCCATGAGATCAGCCCAGCATTAGCAGTCCTGGGTCACGCTCAGACAAAAAGGAGCAGAGAATGGTCAGGGGGCCACCCAGGCCACAAAAACCTATCCTTCCCCTCTCACAGGTGAAATTTTGTGGAACAGAATAATTAGCCATTAGATCAAACTCCTTAATCTGTATCCTTGTGTTTTCTTCTCTCTCATCTTCTATGAATACTCAGGAAAACCTCAGTTTTTATATGGCGAGAGAAGCAGAAATGGCTTAACTTCTCTTGAGCAACGGGTCTAGATATTTGCAGGATGTCCGGGCCCCCTATTGATACTTACAAAAGCTCTAGGCAGTACAGCACAGTGGCTAGGAGCCCAGAGCTGAGAGCCCACCCTCCTGCATTCAAATTCCAGTTCCACCACCTCCTGGCTGGGTGACCTTGGGCGAGTTACTTAACCTCTCTATGCCTCAGTTTTCTCTGCAAAATGGCAATGATGGTAGTGCTTACCTGATTAGGGAGCTTCAAGGTTTAAAAGCACTCAGTCAACAGTTGGCCCGCATGTAAAGCTTATCTGCTGTTGTTGTCTTTCTCCCCAGAAAATGTACTTTGAATCCCTGAATCCCCTCATTGTTCCTCCAAGGAAGAACTGTTGGCTTCAGAGTGGGCGTCCTGAGGACTTTTTTATTCCTATTATCTTAATCCTTCTCTTCCTTCTGACCCAGAGAGACAGCAAGCATGGTCGTTAGGGGACTAGACGCTGGAAATACAGTACTTGGATTAAGATCCTCACTTCATCCTCCGCGTAACCAACTGTAGGACAGTTATTTAACCTGCAGTGCCTCAGTTTCCTTATCTGTGAAATGAGGATGGTAACGATGACAATGATAATGCATAAGGATGTACTGAGTGTTACATGAGATCATCCGCGTCACGCCCTTGGAAGACTCCCGGGCCTATTGTTAAGTGCTTATTAAGTGTTAGTCATTATAGTTCTGCATTCTACACCCCACGGGCATGTACAGTGGACCTGCCAAGTGCAAAGCATGGTGAGACACTAGTCACCATTGAAATGATTCCTGTCCTCAAGGAGCTTAAAAGTTTCCAAGTTAAAATTTGTGAGCCCTTGATTCATCTTGTGGAAGCCATTGATTCCAATCTTAGTTGAAGACAGTCCCTCAGGGAGGTCCACTCAGATGACACTTGCAGTGCAGAATGTTTCAGAGAAGACACCCAGCCTTGACTTTTTCCCCTGGTGGGATCCAGGAATCCTGCTGCTCCCTCAGGGGGTTCCAGTTTCTAGCTCTCTGCATCCAGGCCCTCAGCCTCCACCGATCTCCTACTCTGAGTCAGGAGAAGTAACAGAAGCAGGATAGGAGGGGAATTAATAGATGCCCTAGGTTCGAACCTCAGCTCTGCTGCTTCTACCTAACTATTTATTTAACCTCTCTGAGCCTGTTTCCTCATCTGTACAGCAGCACCCACCTCACAAGGCTGTTGTGAGCATTTAAATGTGTAAACGTGCGACAATAACCTAAAAAAAATTTCCAGGCACAGAGTAAGTAGGCCCTATAGAAGAATTTGCTGTTTTGGTTTTTATACACTCTAAGAGGGTCCACATAGCATGAAATCTACCTGATCAACCTGGAGCATTCCTCCCATAAGTGTGGCCAACGATCATGTTCTTCCAGTCCACCAGTGCCTTTCTCTGACACTGTCTTGGCAAGTTCTGGTCCTAGGAGACAGAAGAGGAGAAACCTAGAGGACCAAGGGGATGAGAGGAGGTAGAAACAAAAGCCATAGTAGCACCATGAGCTAGGAACATTCACTGTCCCTCTGTGGCACCACAGGAGTTAGGGAGACTATTTCTGTATGGAAAGCCTGCCATTGTTTATAGAATAGCAGAGCTGTGTGACCATGTGCGCACTTCAGCATTCCTTCCTCACCGTCCCCATGCATGCTCCTTCTCTCTTTTCTGTCTGCAGGAAGCCAATGGGAACAGGGCCCTTTTCTGGAGGCTTTCAAGAGAACCCAGCTCAGGTTTGAGGCTCAAGTCCCAGGTGCTCTGGGAAAGAGGCTGCCAAGGTAACATGGTAATTTCCACAGTTCCACCACTAGAGGGCAGAGCGCCACCACAGGAAATCTAAAGTCAGCAACCAGTAAGCCCCCGTCCAAGTGTGCTGGGGAGAATCCTCCAGAATGCCTGGCTGCAGCTCTTCGCAATTCAGTTTCCCTGGGGTTTGGCCCAGGATCTTGGCGATCACTCTATGACACAGACATTCCACCCACGCAGGCCCCTCAGGCGGGAGAATGTCACTCCCTGGTCCCCTGGATAATGAGCATGAAAGGAATGGAAGGTAAGTCAGGACGAGGGTCTAGTTTGCTCCTCTCTGTTGCTGCTGCATCTCATATCTTACACCCCTGAAAGCCTTGGCTCCAGTTGAGGGCCCTCATCGGGGCAGATTTCGTTGTCATACATTTGGGCAGCCCCTCGTTATCTGGCATAAAGTGGCCTAATTCCTAAAATAGCGCCCCATGTCCCTGACACTCCTCACCTTACCTTTTAGGGCATGTTCGTCATGAAAGCAAAGGTCAGGGTGGGGCTTGGGGTGGAAGGTGACCAGTGTCTCTGTAGGGATTTAATAGATGGGGTTATCCATGGCCACGAAGAAAAGGCCCAGAGTGGTCCCACGTGTGACACAACTTTCCGGTTTCCCCATCACCTCTGGCACAGGTGGTATAAGACAAGCATCACCCCAGGCAGGCACAGCACGTCTTGGGTCAGGAAGCAAGGAACTGGGTTCCAGCCCCAGCTTCCCCTTGCCCTTCTGCTTTTTCTGCGGAAATTACTAAGCTGCTCTGGGTTTTCCTTTCTCACTATTTGAAAATGACTCTTCCTCTTGAAGGGCAGCACTGCTGAAGAGGGGAGTGTTTGTTTTGTTTTGTTTAATGTGTATTTATTTTGGGGGAGAGAGCACGAGCAGGGGAGGGGCAGAAAGAGAGGGGAGCAGGGAATCCAAAGCAGGCTCTGCGCTGACAGCTGAGAGCCCGATGCAGGGTTAGGACTCGTGAACCATGAGATCATGACCTGAGCCGAAGTCAGACCCACCCAGGTGCCCCTGGTTTTGTTTTTGTTTTTGTTTTTGTTTTTTTAATGTGGGATTTGTCTATCCCATTTCTAAGTGATTCCTGCTCAAGCCTAAGGAAGGTATGAATCGAAGAGGGAAGAACCAAGATTGGCTGAATAGAGGTTATCTGCCAAGGTCCCGGCAAGAGTGTGAAATGTCAGATTAGGTTGATTTGCTCTCTTGTCTCACAGGCACACATGTGTATGCACGCGCACACACACACGCACACACACGCACACACACACACACGCTTCCTGTCTCCAGAGTATAATTAGTTTCTTCTGACACAGGCACATCTGGGATATTGCTTACTGTTCTGCAAATACCTCATATTTAGTATGTTATTCACCTGCTAAGCAGCTCCTCTTGTGATCATCGCCTTTGGCAACATTTCATGGCAAAATCCCTGGCAGACAGTCTGGAGAGCAGTGCTTTTGCCGTGTTCACACCCACCTCACCCTCAACACGCTTCTGGGACATTTTTATCCCAATACGATCTCAGACAAGTCACTTACCTCTCTGATTGTCATGGTGTTTACAGTATTTTTAAATTGGAAGTCAGAAGAGTGTTCTGTTCTGCTCCCTTGCTTCTCTCAGTGCTCCCTTCTCTCTCCTTCCCCCATGTCCCTCACTGTAGGATTCTGCACTCCAGCCATTCCCAACTACTTGTCTTCCCCGAGGCGGCCGTTCTTTCCTGCTCTGCATACACACAGTGCTCTCTGCTTTGAATCCCCCTTTTTAAAACGTCTGTTTTCCTTTATCTGCTATCAGCCCTTCCAGTCTCAGCTTTGACATCATCCTCTCCAGGAAGAACCCCCTGCTGTCTCCACACCACCACCTCGCCTGGGGCTGATGTCCCTGCTCTGTGCCCCCATAGCACCTGCACACCCGCCACTATACATTGCCCTCGTCTCACCGGTTTGCCTTCCCTCTGGGCCATCCGCTTATCTTTGCCCAGCCAATGCCAAGCACGGCACTCTGGTCTTCATCATACTGCCTCTCCTGCTGGGTTCAATCTTTCATATGGATGTACATGCTCCTCACCCAGACCCTGCTTTGGGTGTTAAGTAGAAAGTCATGGCTATACTCTTAGATATTCCCGCCGCTGTGGCAGAACTGTACTCCTGAGAAACCGAAGCTTTTGGTTTCCGTCCCAGAGGCTGGAGTTGTTTGTATATTTTTTTAATATGAAATTTATTGTCAGATTGGTTTCCATACAACACCCAGGGCTCATCCCAACAGGTGCCCTCCTCAATGCCCATCACCTACTTTCCCCTCCCTCCCCTATCAACCCTCAGTTCATTCCCAGTTTTTTAAATTTTTTTTAAATGTTTTTATTTATTTTTGAGACAGAGAGAGACAAAACATGAGCAGGGGAGGGGCAGAGAGAGAGGGAGACACAGAATCCGAAGCAGGCTCCAGGCTCTGAGCTGTCAGCACAGAACCTGACGTGGGGCTCGAACTCACCGACCGTGAGATCATGACCTGAGCTGAAGTTGGACGCTGAACAGACTGAGCCACCCAGGCGCCCCTATTCTCAGTTTTTAAGAGTCTCTTATGGTTTGCTTCCTTCTCTCTCTGTAACTTCTTTTTTTTTTTTGTCTTGTGTTGAGTTTCTCAGGATCCACATAAGAGTGAAAACATATGGTATCTTTCTCTGTATGACTTATTTCACTTAGCATAACACTCTGGAGGTATTTGTGAATGGTTTCTGTTGAGCACTGGGACCTTCCCACAGAAGGGAAGACCACACCCACCTCATGAAGTTGACAGTGCGCAAGGAGCTTCCATGTACCCCTTACTACCCCAAACTCGCCTTAGATATGGTTGCCTTCTTTGATAGATTAGGAAGCCGAGGCCCTGAGACGAACTGACTCAGGGTTCCAGAGGCAGGAAGTAGAGAAGCTGAGGCTGGAAGTCAGGTGGCATGCGTTCCTGGACTCCAAGCTGGAGAAAACAGGGCTTTCTAATTCTCTCCCCCCCCCCCACACCCCTCTCTGCCAGGCCTGCAGGAGTCCCAGGGAAAGCCACAAAGTCAGGCTCCCGAAGCAGACCGCTGTGCAAGGGCCTGCCCTCTGTGGTCTCAGGGAAGAACACCGTGTACTCTGCCCTCTCCATCTCAGCAGTGCATTGATCCCGTACTTGGAAAAATCAATGTTGGCGAGGACAGCAGAACGATTGCTCAGACACATTTGTCATTGGAGGTGCCTTCAAACACAGCAGCAGCCTTCAGCCTCCGCACCCCCAGCACAGCCACCTCTTGGGCCAGAGTCCCAGCTACAGGCAGCACAGCCTGCAGGGAGTCTGAACCGGGGAATGTCCAGGTCAGGGGATCCAGCTCCGTGCTGCACGGGTGAGGCATCTGAGGCCAGGAGGTGAGCGACCTGCTCAAGGTTACACAGCTAGGAAGTGACAGGGCCAGGATAAGAATTTAGCTCTCCAGATGACATTCGTATACCCTCAAGCCTGGATCACATGAGGCGCTATGATGGGTGTCAGGAGGCCTCACTTTGTTCCCCACAGAGTGTCAGCCTGCCCCTGCCTCCTGTTGCCCAGTATGCCTCTGTCAGGAATCAGTGCCTTCATGGAGGGGACACAGAGTAGTGGTTAAGGACACAGGCTTGGGTGGGGCACCTGGGTGGCTCAGTCGGTCAAGCATCTGACTTTGGCTCAGGTTGTGATCTCACAGTTCATGAGTTTGAGCCCTGCGTGTCAGCCCTGTGCTGACAGCTCAGAGCCTGGAGCCTGCTTCGGATTCTGGGGCTCCCTCTCTCTCTGCCCCTCCCCAGCTTGCACTCTGTCTCTGTCTCTCTCTCTCTCAAAAATAAAAGAACACAGGCTTAGGATCAGATGGACTCAAGGTTGTGACCTATCCCTAGCCGAAGATTATTTAACTTAACCTGTAGTTTCCGTATCTGTAAAAATCACGTCTTATTCCAAGACTGTTTTCATTCCACGTCTTAACATCGAAAGTCATTAAAACCGCCTGATGAGATTGGTTCTGTTGCCTGTGGTACTTCAGGCACAGAGAGATTCAACAGTGTGCCCAAAGCCACACACCTAGGAAGCAGGGGATTCAGCAGGGGCCTGCAGTAACTGGTGCACTCATGCCACACGCCCAGCTCCCACCCCCTGCACACCGGCCCCACCTGGTCTGGCAAGCACAGCACCTGCATGTGGATGACAGCACCCCTCTGTTGTGTCTGCTCAGCCGCATGCCAGCCATTTGGTCAGTTTGTCCCTTCGTTGGCCAGTAGGTACAGAGAAGGAAAGCCGTTAGTCGATTTGGCTTCTTTGGGGTGGCACAGGCTGTGTTGCTGGGTTCCTCCCTAAATGCACGTTTCTGAGACATTCTTTTATCACCAGAGCCTGGTTTGCTTTGGGCTGGCTTCTTTCTGAAGCTGAGGGATACGGTGACATTTGGGCATATCCAGGAAAGGCCTGAGAAGCAGATGGCTGCTTCCGACCCCAACTTGGTTCCACAGTGAGAATGGCCCAGGCAGGATACTCTCAGACATTTCTCCACTCAGCATCTTAATTATTCATCATGTCCTTAAATACTCTTCTGTGACGAAATGCTAAGCGACACATTAAATATTCATCATGATGCACCTAGCGCAGGGCCAAGGGTAGAATTAAGCGGAACAAATGTGATTTCTGATTACATCTCTTTAATTCTAGGCGCTGAACACCCCCAGGCTGCTAGGACTCCGTCCCATTCTGAAAGAAAGCCAGGAAAGTAGATTCCACAACATCCCTTTATGTGCTGCCAAACTGTCTTTAGAATCTTGGCAAGAAGTTCTTTCCTTTTTCTTTCTTTCTTTTTTTTTTTTTTAAACTTTTAAAAACTGAGGTATAACATATGCATGTATGTATGCACCCACACAACCACCACCCAGATCAAGATATAGAACATTTCTAGCAGCCCAGAAGTCTCCCTCATGCTTCTTCCCAGTCAATACCACCCCCCCAACACACATAAGAATACGCTGTTTTGACAAGAAATTATTTTTATATTTAAGTCTACTTTAGACCCTTCCTTCTGTCATTTCTGTTCACTTCCTCGCATTTTTAATTGGAAGGCAAAGACCAAATAGCTATCTATCACCCATTGATTCGAAGTGCCCGGGGGGTAGAAGCATAGATAAGAGGAAGCTCTTGGGCCAGTCCAGGGAGATGATGCTGGCTTGATTTGGAACAGGGAGCAGGAGGAGGGAAGATGGAAGAGGGGACAGACTTGTGGGATGTATTTGGGATGTGACGGGGAAAGAGTGAAATCAGACATGATGAGGTGTTGACTTGAGTTCCTTGTTGGAGGTTGCCACCATTTTTTGAAGTAGGGAAGATGACAAAGGAGCAGATTTAGGGACAAGGGGAGGTCAAGAGCTCTGTTTGAACTTGTCACCTTGAGATACCTGCTAGACAGAGTCCAGGCCATCCGGAGCTTGGGGAAGATGTCAGGCTTGGAGAGAGAGGTGGATTTGGGAATCATTGGCCCATAGATGGATTTCAAAGCCTGAGGATGTCATGAAATTACTCAGGGTAAACAGAGCAGAGGACAGGACCCAAGACAGAGTCCTGGAATTGTTCTTGCTGATGCCAATACTTGCCTTAAATAAATTCTAACATTAGACAGGGGAAAATAAGCATTGTCTAATATGTAATTCAGTCTGAAGATTCAACAAATTTGCTTTCAAGCTGGAAAAAATGTTTTGAGTGTTCTGCAGCCTTATGATGATGCAAGGGAATTCTGATGATGAATTTTGGTCAGATCAGTCATCCCTTTCAGGTCCCAATGGTCCCTGGCCCAGTGAACACAGACCTCTAGATGATCTCACAGGGGCTTTTTTATTATTTCAAAAAGCTTGGTTGAAATGGTTATGTTTGCCTACCGTAAAGATCTATAAGCTAACCACAACGTCAGGTTTTTCTGCTTTGACTAGAATTGTATTGACTGGCAACACTAGATGTCTTGTGGTGACCAGAAGTTGTGTTTGACAGTAACATGTCTTTGGTTTTTTTTTTTTTTTAACCAAGAAAAGGTACAAGTGCCTAATCGATGCACTTGCATTGATTTCAAATGCAAAAAAATGCATTATTTCAAAGACTCAGTTTATTAATCTGTAAATATGACAATAATGATAGCTCCTACCTCTGTATTCTGTAAAATTAAATGTTATTCTATGAAATTAAATGAGGTAATGTACTCGAAGGGCACATTGTTAAGTGCTCAATACATGGCAGTAGTGATTGTTATTCTTGTGACTATTCTTGTTATGACACAGACTCCAAAAGGAACAAATAATAAAGGCTGTCCTCTGTATGAACAGCGTGGGGGCCACACTACCATTCTGTTTTATGACACATCCTTTCAGGCCAATCATTGTAATCCATTGCACGGAGTTAGGGGCACTTGTTACTAGTTCACATATTTGTTTATGTCTGATGGTATGGCCTCATCTCTACTCAGAGAATCTTCCTTCAGAAAAACTGGCCAAATACCATGACTGCCTCTCAGCATGCCCCCCACCCCCACTATAGGAACAAATCAATAGCTGTCATAAGGAAAAAGATAATCCAGTCTTTCCCTAGTAGATGCAGATGGTTAGTCAGAGACAGCAGTAAGCTAGTCATCTGGCCCCTTGAAGTAATCTCAGCTGATGGGTTATTTTGTTTGCCAATAATGTTGCTTTTGATCCTCAAAAATAACAACACTAACAATAATACAGAATGGGGCCTTTTCTACTTCTGTTGTCAGAGCCATGCATCAAACTCTCTGCACAGATGGAAACATCACCCACAAAGTCTGAGAAATGGTGTGGCAGGGTTCAATTATGAAGCAGCAAGAAGAGGGGTGAGTGTGTCCAGCCCCAGGGTGACAGGAATGGCACTTTAACAAGAATATCTGATTAATGTTTTAAAGTGTTTGAGGCGCTTCCATATAAATCATCCCATTCGATCTTCAAAATGGCCTTCCCAGGTTGGTAGTATTACACTCATTTCAGAGGTAAGGATTCGGATTCTCGGAGAAATTATGAAACTTGTTCATATGCTGGAGGCAGGACTCAAACCTCTGTCCCCAGCCACTGCCCTCCACGGAAGTTCTCAATGGTCCAGCAGCCTGTGGGTCCACCAGGCTCCAGCAGGAATGGATACGTGTGGTCTGCATCTACCGTGGTCAGAGCAGGGCTTCCATAATCAGAACAGGGTCATGACTCCCTGGTAATCATTGAAGCCGCGTTTTCAATGCTTTTAATGACTTGTTTTATAAACAAAAGCATTCAAACAGCTGGTTATTTCACTCTAACTGAAATCAACTACCTAGATACCCTTAGATATAGATATGGATATATCTATAGATATATCTATAGATATAGATTTGTTCTGTTTTCTTCCAAGTGTTTTTGTTTTTACAACTAGAACAATTCTGTCTCATTTTTATTTTGGGAAAAATGTAAGTGGAAAATGATGTCTGTTCACAGAGTTTGATTTGAACTATTGAATAGCCACATGAGCCATGGCAATTCACCCAACTCTCTAGACCATTAGAATCCAGACGAACCTTTGGAAGTGTTCTAGACCTGCATTGTCCAATACGGTAGTCAACAGTCATGAGTCTATTGAGGAACTGAAACGTGACTCATATGACTCAGAAACTGACTTTTCAGTCTTAATTAATTTAAATTGAAATAGCCACATGTGGCTAGTGGCTATCGTATTGGAGAAAGCAATTCTAGGCTTATATCCTCACCTCTAAAATGACAGTGTTTGTGCTTGAATCAATCCCGCTAAGATTCCTACCACGACACTGGCATAGTGTTACATATTAGGCAGTCCATAAATATTTCTGGCAGAGATATTTGTAGAATGAAAGACCAACCAAGCGGACAAATAAATCGCTGAATCTTAAGGTAACATTATAAATGGAATTACTTTAGGATGACCTGGAAAATCTAGAGTTTTGGGGGGTGAAGAGTAACATTGGCATTGGCTGCGGCTGGGAGGGAAGCCTTGGCAGCTGTTCACATGGGAACAGAACCAGGTACAATCCAGGTCACTCTTGCCTTTCCACTTCCTCCATACCCGGAAAAGCAGTTTCCTCCTTGGGGGTATTTTCATAGCCCAAGTCTCCTGGTGAGACAGAGTCTCAGTGCTGGAACTACGGGCTTGGAAGAATGTCAGAAAAGAGGGGACAATTGTCGGGAAACCCCAGGGATAGCTGCCAAGACTTCCCTTCCAACTCACGGGAAAGACTTCCTTCAGACACAGCTTAAAATAACCACTGCCCCAAAAGTGCCGGTCAGAATACGTGGGTGAGTTCCAAGTATCCCAAGTATCCATCTCGGCTTTGAGTCTCCCCTCCCGGTTTCTGTTCTGAGGAGTTTCTCCCTACTCTGAGGCGCGCTTCCTCTTCTTCACATGCAGTATGGCGAGTGCTTGAGAAGTTTTCAGGAGATTGCATGTTCCCTGTTGCTGGAAGACCCATCTCATGTCCAGAACACGGGTGTGGTGTGGGGTAAGAGCGGGGGCATCGCGTGGCACCCCAGCTCTTCCGGGAAGGGCACTGTACCTGCCGCTCTCACAGAGCCCCGCTCCAAGCCTGTGCTTGCCCGCTTAGCCAGGATCTCGCTTTCTCTTCCTTTTTAGCTAACTATATGTTTCTCTGATTTATAAACTTTTTGCTTTTATTTTAGGGGAGCATTTTTTTAAGTTTACTTATTTATTTTGAGAGAGAGAGAGAGAGGGAGAGAGAGCATGAATGAGCATGAGTGGGGGAGTGGCAGAGAAAGGGAGAGAGAGAATTCCAAGCAGACTCTGTGCTGTCAGAACAGAGCCTGACACGGAGCTTGAAATCACAAACCATGAGATCATGACCCGAGCCAAAATCAAGAGTCAGACGCTCAACCGACTGAGCCACCCAGGTGCCCCGAGAAATTGTTTTGTTGTGGCAAAATATGCATAAAACTTCCCATTTTAATACTTTTCAAGTGTATAATTCAGCGGTATTCAGTACAACATTCACATTGTTGTGCAGCCGTCACCATTGCCCACCTCTAAAACTTCTTTGTCATTCCAAACTGAAACTCCGCATCACTGAACAGCTCCCCATGCCCTGCCCCCCAGCCCCTGGTAAGGGCCATTCTGCTTCCTGTCTCTGCGAATTTAACTACCCTAGGTACCTCATATAACTGGAGTCACATGGTAGGTCATTTCGTAGCAAGCTTTTTTCACTCAACCTAATGTCGTCAGGGTTCATCTATGTGGGAGCATGTGTCAGAATTTCCTTTTGTTTGAAGGCTGAGTAGTATTCCGTTGTACGCACATCCCACGTTTTGTTTATCCACGGTTGTGTTGTTTCCATTGGGGGCTGTTGTGAGTAGTGCTGTTGTGAACATGGGTGTACAAGTATCCGTCCGGGACCCTTCTTTCAATTCTTTTGGGTGTATGCCTGGAAGTGGGATTTCCGGATCACATGCTATTTTCTATGTTTAACCTTTTGAGGAGCCTGCTTTTATTTTTCAACCATCCTAAACTCTCTTTTTCTTGTATCTTTTAGCTCTTGAATTTTATTCCTAATCGTTCAGTCTTCCCTGTGTGTGTCTTGAGCTTTTCATATGCTGAGTTTTTAGCTTCTCATTGAAATCTTCATCTCTTATTTGTTTTTACTTTGCAAGAATCTCAGCTTTTAGTCTTTTATCTTTTATTTTGAACCTTGTCTATCCCATCCAGTCTAACATGTGTTTCTTTCATCTGTAAGCTTTTTGCTTTATTTTAGTTTAAAGCCATCTCCACCTAATCCTTTTTACTCCCATAATTTAATCTGTTTTACCTAGGGGTTCATATGGCTGACCTCATATATCTATGCTGTGCTCATCACAACTTGATCATATTTCTGATAGCTGTCCATGCTTTTCTTCTCGGATGCTGTGTAAGGGGTGTTGGGAAGGGTGCAGGGGAGGCAAATGAGGTTGAGGTCTGTCATGGGTCAGGTTCCCTGGGAAACAGACTCTGAGGCAGAGATTTGCATTCAGGGGGGTTATGGGGGAGGGCAGTCAGAGCAGGACAGGGGAGAGAAAGAGAAGTTGAACTAGAATGCAGTTGAGTCTGGGGACTGAGCCTTCATTCACTAGAACTCCGTGTGTACCTGGAGGTGAAATCTTGGGCAGGAAGTTTCTTCTCGTGAGGGAAATGCTGGGAGTGGGGGGACTTGGTTTGTACTGTCAACAGGTGAAGATCCTGGGGTGGGGTGGGGTGGGGTGGGGGATCTGAGTGCGTACTACAGCATCCATCCAGGTTCCCATATCCTAGGGGGGTTGCCCCCGCCAATCCAGTCCACTGATGGCCAGCCAACTTGTCAGTGTATGAAAATTATCTGGAGAGAAAACTTGAGAAGCCCCCTCCCCACCAAGTGTATGTAATTTGAGAAAGCAAATCTGATCATTCTGACACATTTACGTTGCCCCTCCAAAGTGGAGAACCATGGGCCTAGGCCAAAATACCAGCACCCCAACTTCTCTTATAAATGGCTTTTATCCGGGTTATGTTGGATCCATTGATAGGTCCCCTCAAAAATGTGTTGTCTTCCCTTAATAAGTCCTATGTAAGGGTGGATTCAGGTTTGGTAAAGCCTAAAGATTTTATAATTTGGGGGACCCCTTTCAGAAAAATAATAAAAAATTATTAACGTAAAATTAGCAGGCATTTCCCAGGACCTTGGAAGGGTCCTATGTAAGTGAGAGGCCCCATAGCTAAATTTTATAACTTCATTGTAAATCCTCCTCTGGTCTGAGACCATTACTGCTCAACCTGACTGAGGGGCTGCCTTCATAGTTTTAGGGAGAGACACTTCCCAGCTATTGAATTACCTTCTCACTCTAGGAAGTTCCTGAGGAATTTCTCCTTGGCTGGGTCCCCAGGAAGTCTTACCTTGACTCAGGGGACCATGTTGGCACGCTGAGGATACCCCATTTCCAGGAACTGGTTGGAAAGACTCTACCTTAGACCAAAGGAATAGGGCCAGACAGATGTGGGCTATGATTGTTTACTGGGAGAAAGAGGTAAATCGTATAATAATAAATTGATAATGATAATAACAGGTAACAATTATTAGAAATTTAGCATGTACCCATCCTAGTTCTAGATGCTTTATGTGAATAATCACATTTAATCTTCATAAGAAAACTAGTTAACATATATCCTTTCTATTGCCATTTTACAGATGAGGGAATTGAGGTTTACAGAGTTTTAGGAACATGCCCAGAGACACAGCTAAGAGGCAGTGTGGCCAGAATGTCAACCTCTGGCTCTGACTGCTAAGTATTTGCCCTGTGGACACCCCCATCCCTGTGCTGCACTACTTTATAGGAAGGCTAGGGTGGTGGCAGCGGTTGTGGTAATGTATGTGTGTGTTGCTCCTTATGAACTAAAAGTCCTCATTTGCAACGTGGCCAATTGAGGTCCTCTGGGAAGCCCTCTGGTATATTAGGTTTTCTGAGGGCTTTAAAGTCCTTTGCTGAAGGATTTTAAATGCTTGAGTCAAGTAGAGCAATTGGAACCACTCAAGGGATACTGAAAAGGGCAGATGCTGTATTTTTAGTGTATGGACTCCCCCAGTGGATCCAGAGTGTAGTCTAAAGCATGCTTTCAAAGGTCAACCCCTTGTTGCCCACAAAATAACATGCCTATACGAACCTTTCATCTTAGAACACTCTTTTTTTCATGGGTGTGGGCCATTTAATTTTTGTGACTGTCAAGAAAAAAGGTGGGGGGGGGGGAAGATTTTGATAGGAGTGATCATGGATGAGCCACCCTTATCTCAGTCAAGCTGTGCTCTGCAGCATGGTGAACAGAATTCCTTTCATCTGGCCTTGATTCATGTCCCTGGGAAGATACAGATCCTCTGTCTTCCTGTTGATACTGCCCCGTCTACTCAAACAGACTTCTACTGATGATAATACTTAATTTATTCCCCAGCTCAAATAGCATCTCAAGAGACCTAAACACCAGGATCGGCAGTGATTCCAGAAAGTCCATATTTCAAGTTTTTAGAGAATGAATGGATCTCCATGGACAGTTCTTTCAGAGATGGATTTATTAATCTAAAACAAACAAACAAAAATCCTTGCCAAACTTACTTTCCTTTAAAGACAGCAGTACTAAATGGTAGATCGTGGAATAAATCTCAGGGGAACTTAAATTTCTATCAATAGTGTATATTGTGATTAAGCCTTTTTTTTTTTTTTTTGCTCTGATCTGAGTAAAAAGTATACATGTTACCCCTCACTTATCTTTACATAGCTTCCCTTGTTGCCCCTCTGTACTTATGATTATGCTGGGGAGGTCAGGGGACTGGCAGTAAATGCACCAGGTGTTTTTTCTAGCTCCATTTGAGCTATTACTGTCAAAGAATCTTTTAAAACTTAGATGCCTCAGAGGAGAGGTTTCTTCTCTGATCTGCTCTGAATAGGTTGCCATTACCTTAAAATTATTTTATTCACACTGTGTTCTAGCAAATATAGTACTTACCCTCCTGGTGCCTTGCTTGACAGGGAAAAAAATACGTAAAGCAGAAATCTCAAAAGGCCATCCAGGAATTTTTCAAATGAATTTATCTTAGACTTCTCTTTGCCAAAAAAAAAAAAAAAAAAAAAAAAAAAAACCACAAAAAACAAAAACAAAAAGAAAAAACTCAAAGCCACAGAAGAGCATCTAAGTGTGCCTCTTATATCTTCCTTGGATAGGAATTGATTATGAGAAAAGTTACATGATCTTGACATTGACCCCTGGTTATTGATGCTTTTGCAAAACAAGCCTTTCACTTCTCTAAGAGTTGGAGGAGTTAGAATGTGATTTTGATAGATCTAATAGCATCATCCAAATGGAGTCAGATAAACTGAAATGCATTTTGGACTTTTAAAATATTGCATACCAGCGATTTGATAACACTGGCATGATACCCACACATCCCTATTACAACAAAGAAAATAGAAAGATAATGCTTTCTTATATATGTTACAATGTCAAAAAGATGCCCAACATCACTAGTTTCTAGGGAAATGCAAATCAAAATCATATCACCTCATACCTATTAGGATGACTGCTATCAAAATGAAAGGAAGGAAGGAAGGAAGGGAGGGAGGGAGGGAGGAAGGAAGGAAGGAAGGAAGGAAGGAAGGAAGGAAGGAAGGAAGGAAAGAAGGGAGGGAGGAAGGGAGGGAGGGAGAAAAGAAGGAAGGAAGGAAAGAAGGAAGGAAGGACGGAAGGAACAGAGGGAGGGAGGGAGGAAGGAAGGGAAGAAGGGAGGAACAGAGAAAGGGAGGGAGGAAGGGCGAACAAATGTTGGCAAGGATTTGAAGAAATTCAAGCCCTGTGCTATGTTGGTGGGGTAATTAGAATTACCATATGATCTAGAAATTCCACTTCTGGGCGTATATTCCAGAAAAATCAAAAGCAGAGCCTGAAAGTTACTGGTACGCCATGTTCATAACAACATTAATCACAATAAGCTGAAACACAGAAGCAACCCATGTGTCCATCAAAGGATGAGTGGAAAAACAAAATGTGGTATACATAGATGAGGGAATATTACTCAGTCTTAAAAATTCTGACACATGCTACAATATGTATGAATCTTGAGGACATTATGCCAAGTGAAATAAGGCAGTCTCAAAAGGACAAACACTCTGTGCTACCACTTGTATGGGGCACCAGGTGATCAGATTCACAGAGACAAAAAGTAGAATGGCAGTTGCTAGGGGCTGGGGGGAGCAGGGAATGGGAAGTTATTATTTAATGGGTATAGATTTCAGGTTTGCAAGATAAAAAGAGTTCTGGAGATGGAGAGTGGTGATGTTTGCACAACAGTGTGAATGTACTTAACACTACTGAAACCAACACTTGAAAATGGCGAAGGTGGTACATTTTATATTATGCAGAATTTTACCACATGAAGACATTTTAAATGGCATTAATATCATGAATTAGGCATACCTTTTATAGATGATGATCTCGGACATCTAATTAAAGGCTAAAAGAAGGTCACCTGTGCTACAACCAAAGTCACTGGTTTATGCAGCAATCCTCGGGCATTTAGCTGCGACTGCTTAACAAATTAATTCTTCAGCTCCCGAGGCACATATGTTTTACAGGAGTCCCCCCCACCCCCACCGCTTGCCTGCGGTTTTGCTTTCCACAGTTTCAGCTACCTGCAGTGAACTGCAGTCAGGAAGCACATCCTCCTTCTCTGACTACACATCAGAGGGCCAGTAGTAGCTTAACATCACATCACAACACCTACGTCATCTACCTCACTTCATCTCATCATGCAGGCATTTTCCATCTCACATCATCATGAGAAGAAGGGTGAGTACAGGACAATAAGATACTTTTAGAAAGAGAGAGAGAGAGAGACCACATTCACACAACTTTTATTACAGTGTATTGTTATAATTGTGCCATTTTCTTGTGGGTAATTCCTTATTGTGCCTAATTTATACATTAAACTTTATCACAGGTATGTAAATATAAGAAAAAACACAGTGTATGTAGAGTTTGGTACCACCTGCATGTTCAGGCACCCACTGGGGGTCTTGGGACATATGCCCGCGGGTAAGGGAGGACCACTGTAATCAGTTTTTCTTGAAGGACGCATCAAGAAGGGTACACTGAGTGAAGTTAAAGGTTCTCTGAATGTCCTGTTGAGAATTGTTAAGGCTAGGGCCAGAGTTTCACCTGCTTTATTTTTCTTCCTCTCTGCTAAATTTATCATGGCCATGCTCAATGGCACTGAGTCCATGATCATTCAGTTGGCAACTCACTGGGACCCCAAATGGCTTCTTGTTAACATGGGGGCATTGTGGCCATCCCTACAGATGTTCCCTTGGCTCATCTTCTAGCTAACTTAGAGCAGACTTCTCTTCAGACACACATCTAGGAAGGCTATTCGCTTTCATGACAAGATGCCAATCTTGCCTCCATATGGTTTATTGTCTAACTGGGCCAGAAAAATGCTTCTTAGAGAAGGTGACATTTAAGCTGAATCTTTAAGGAAAGAGCAGAAGTTTGTCAAGCAAACCAAGAAAAGGGGGAACTTCAGTCAAAGGAAGAAGCTGTCATGAGACGTTGGTTGAAAGTGCTTGGAACCTTTAAAACAAGCAAGTAATCTGCTGTGGTTAAACCCCAAAAGAGGTGTGTTTAACCAGTTCAGGTTTAGCCTATTTAGAAGTTCTTCAGCACACCATCCCACAGAGCCTTGCTCTGCTTCATTTCTTGACTGTCTCTTACATCCCTCTCAGTCCCACAGGGAGAGAGCAGCAGAGATAGGGGCAAAGAGAAGACAAAGAGAAAGGGAGAGAGAGAAGCAGAGGAGGAGAAAGAGAGACAATGTATACAGATGTATGGTGGCTGGAATGTTTGTAAAGAGAAATGGCATGGTCTTCATGTGGTATCTAGAGAAAGGGAGCCCTAATCCACCAGGACTGTCCATGAACATGGACAACAGTCAATGTAGAGAGACTTCTTCTTCATTTAAATTTTGGATGGGCCCCAAAGGCCACCTGGTCCACTGCCTCCTTACTCAAGTATGAAGCCACCCAGGGACTGGGTGAAGTATAACTCAGAGGGCTTGACTCAGGGAAGTAGGTAGGAACAGGTGTGGCATGACTTTCTCAACCCTGAAATGCTCCCCTTCCCAAAAATTATCTCTCCCCAGCCTGCCAGCACATATAGCATTTTTTCATGTTATGTCATTTATTTTCGACCATTACCAAGTGGTATAATTCTCTCCGTTTCACTGCTGAGGTTTAGACCAAGAAAGGTAAGGAATATCCCCAGTGTTGCAAGCTAGTATATCATAAGGTTAGGATGAACTACCAATAACAAACACCTGAAATATGGAAGCTTAAATGAGATAGAAGTCCAAACGCAGGTAATTCAGGGTTGACACAACCATTACATGGTCACCATAGGCCTAGGACTTTTTAGGCTCTCTGCTCCATCATCCCTGGTATGTGGTGCAAGATGGCTGCTGGAGTTCCAGATATCACACCTACACTCCAAAGAGCAGGAAGGAGGAAGAAGGGACAACTATTTCTAACTATTTCTAACTCTGCACATTTTCACCTAGCTATCATTGGCTAAAAGTTAGTCACATGATCACACAGTCTTTTAGATAATAATGTGTCCATCCAAAAGTCAAGTTCTGTTCTTTCTAAATATAAGGAGAGTGGATATCCAGAAGACAGCTAGTACTCTGTTACAGCTGGAAAGAGACTAGACAGACGTAGATCAATTTAATTCCACATTCCATCTATTTGCCATCACTCTCCTACTTTTCACTGTAGGATGAAAGAATGGCATTAGCCAAAGCCCAAAATTGTGAGATTCCAGGGCCGTTCAGAAGAGTGACAAGCTCCGTGTAGCAGGTACATCTGGGGTATAGCTAGATATAGTGTAGATGACATTAGAAAGGTAGGAAAGTATGGTGAAGAACCTTGGATACTCAAAAGTCAGTGGGAATCACTGCAGGTTTTTGAGGAGGGGAGGAGCCTCTACTCAACTGGTGGCTGAGGATCCTGGGGACATGCTAAAGAGTCTAGTGTTCCGGGGGGCCTGCCTCTAATATTTGGCCTGTCTCTACCATTAGACAAGTTGTTTAACCTCTTTGCACCTTATTTTCCTCATCCGTACAAAAGTTCATGTAAATAAAGTGCCGAAAATAATCCCTGGCATAGAGTATGCTCTCTGAAACGGTTTTCTTTCTTTCTTTTTTTTATGTTGGTCTTGAATTCTATGAAGCTAAACAGGAAATGAAGTAGGGGGCGTTCCCTTGGGGGCTGACGGATCCCAGAATCCAGTCAGGTCGCGACTTCCTTAACAGCCCCGTTTGGCTTTATAGGGTCTGGTCACTGTAAGGGGGCCTGCGAAGAGGATAGGGATTTTGGTGACCTTGGAACAGCACTCCACTCCAGATTCTTCCTCTTCCCAGATATTTCTCGCTCCTTCGTGGGTTCGGGCTCCAGGCTTAGTGCCTCCAGGCTCCAGATCCAGTCTCTTCTCTGAAAACCAGGCTGGGACTGGGTTGAGACAGTACCACTCTCATGCCCCTGTTCTGTGTCTGGTCCTGGGTGGGGGGGGGGGGGGGGGGGGAGGAGGGGGGGATGCTCATCTTGCCGCTGGAGTCCTTTAGCAGGAAGGAGATTTTGGCTGCCTGGTCCCTTGTAGCTACTCCTCGGGGCCAGAGAGTTTCCAGGGGATTCTCGAGGAGCCTCAGAAATCCCAACATCAAGGAAGGGTCAAATTTAAAAGGAAAACTTCTTCCCCAGGGCCTTGGAAATAATTAATATAACTTTGAAAGTAAAATTAATTTTCAACAGCGCTGCCCTTTTCCCCAGGTAATACTTTGATTAGTTCAAGGAGGGTATTGCCAAGATGCAAAACTGGGGGCTTGAAAGGATTTCTTACTCCAGCCTTCTTGTCACTCTGTATTTCATCAAAGCAGCAGCAAAAAGGGTGATGTGAGGTTGGCATCCTCAAAGCACCTCATACCTCATAAGTGGGGGAAATAGCCACTTGGACTGCGGTGGAGCTGATGAGACTCCTGCCCAGGACTTCTGATGCCAGAGCCCGTAATTTCCCCTCACCAGCATGTGGCGCTGTTGGCCATTCCCTCCTCTGGTAACTCTTTCCTCTGATGTCTATGACACTAAGTTCCTTTCTTTTCTCTCCTCCCTATTTAACTGATTATTCTCCACAATCTTTACTGTCTCCCCTTTGTTTGTGTATCCCTCAGAGGCTGCCACATCCCAATGAGCTATTTCAGAAGTATGTCTCAAATCTGTACTCTCCTCTCTTTTTTATTTTAGCTTTTAAAAAATCAAACACATAATTTTATTTACTTAAAAACAATTTTTTTTAACATTTATTTATCTTGGAGAGAGAGAGAGAGACAGAGTGCGAGTAGGGGAGGAGCAGAGAGAGAGGGAGGAGACACAGAATCCAAAGCAGGCTCCAGGCTCTGAGCTGTAAGCACAGAGCTCAACGCGGGGTTCAAACTCACAGACAGTGAGATCATGACCTGAGCCGAAGTCAGACGCTTAACTGACTGAGCCACCCAGGAGCCCCGCAAACACATAATTTTAAAAGGCAAATATGGCTAAAATGTTTCTAACTCGATAGAGCAGTCCCCTTCTCACATCAACCTGCCCCAGTGCTTGGTCCTCTCCTAAGAGGCAGAACTGCAGCATAAGGCTGTGCTGGTTGTGCAAAACTCAACTTTGGGGGTACCATTTAAACACTGTGAGTTGTGAAATGCACAACCACCATATATAGTAATCTATTCAAGTTGTAACCAGTCGTCTTTTAGTCATTTCTTCTAGCATTTACCTTTATGACTCTAAGTAATAAGATTGTACTGCTTTTTCTTGATTCTTGAATACCAGTTATTATGTATTGAGGTCCTCTGAAAATGAATGATTACTTAGCTCTCTCAGACTCCCCCAACCACGCTATATGATTTCTCCTCTTTTATCTTTTTATCTGTGTAGTTATCTCACAATTTCATTTCAATCAGTATTCAATAGCTCCCTAATTAGAACCATGTAAAAGCTATATACTGCTGTGTCACATAGTATACTGTTATGGCTGCTTCCTTGTTCAGCTTTGGTTTTTCATATGGTTAATAGTTGCCTTCTTTTTTTCCCATTTCCTTGTTCAACTTTAGTGTTCACATGGTTCATAGTTGCCTTCATTTTTTCCCCATTTTCTTAGTATTCAGTCTACTAATGACTGGCTCAATCTCCCCATTTCTTCCAGCAACTTCTCAAATGCAGTTTGGTATCATTTACACACACACTCTCTCTCTCTCTCCTGCCCCTCCCCCCCTCCACCAGAGAGTTGTCTTCTGAACTTTAAATCTCCCTGTTCTATAAACTGTTTACTGTTTAGGTCAGCTACACAGCTCTTGTCCTGAGACTTCTATTTACTAACCTGGGCATTCCTTTCACTTCTTTCCTTCTTGGACCTCATGCTTCCTCTTTCCTCGTTTGGTAGAGCATATTGCCTAGCAGTTTCTGTAGACATGATACAATGGAGTTAGGTTTGTTGAGATTTTTGTAATTCTGAAATATCTTTATTCTACAACACACATCATGATAGTTTGACTAACTGTATATTCCTAGAGTGGAAATAATTTTTCTTCATAATACTGAATGTAGTTCTCCCCGTCCTCTAGCTTTCAGGGAAGCTTCTAATTCTAAACTTCTGCATATAACCTGGTTTTTTGTCTGGAATATTTTTCTATTAATTCTTTACCCCTGGTATATTGAAATTTCATGAGGATGTGTCTTGGTGCAGCCTTTTAAAAGATTTATTTTGGGAGGAACACTTTTTGGACTTTTAATCTAGATACTTTTGTACTTTGGTTTTCCAAAATATCATCAAATTATGTCTTTGTTTTATCCATTTTCTCTGTTCTGTCTTTCTACAAACTCTGCTGGTTTGCTATCAGAGGTAGAATCCTCCAATTTGCCTGTCTTTTCTATATTATTATTATTCATATCTTTATCTCTGTGTCCTACTTTCAGTGGGATTTTTCCAATTTAATCTTCCAATCCTTTTGAATTTTTAATTTTAGTTATATTGCTAATTTGCAAGAGCTTTTTCTTATTTTCTTACCGTTTCTTTTTTATAGCATCCTTGTTTCTCTGAGGATGCTAATTATTGCTTTCTTTAAAGTTCGTTTTCTTCTGCTCGTTTTTTTCTTTTCTCTCTGATTTTTATGCTGTAGACATTTCTGAAAATCTAGACCACTTAACTTCTGTT
The DNA here is from genome assembly GCF_027475565.1 of Acinonyx jubatus. Taxonomy (NCBI): domain Eukaryota; kingdom Metazoa; phylum Chordata; class Mammalia; order Carnivora; family Felidae; genus Acinonyx; species Acinonyx jubatus. Next base: position 93,022,807 of record NC_069381.1, on the reverse strand, counting down.
CATTTTTAAGACTAAAATGATTGGAAGACTGATGGGAAGTCTTCTGTGATTAACCAAGGCTTAATGACTGCTGGAGTTCAACCTATGGACTGGTTTTTTCCTTGGGGAAATATACGTGTGTGTGTATGCATGTGTGTGTGTCTGTCTCTTTTCCTCCTCCTTCTGCTGGGGCAATTTGAGATTCTCCACAGAAGGACAATCCAGTCTCCTCTCATGAGGGTGTAAGTGTGGCAGCTGGTATCTAGGGGGTAGGGTAGGGGACTGTGTGTCTCACTATTCAGGATGCAGCCTCTCACGTATTTCCTGTCTTTTCAGTTGACCACCTCAGCCAAGCCTTCTGCTATGCCTGGTATCTCTGAATTCAGAGGCGCTCTGGTTCAGTTGTTCTCAAGAATAAATCTCTTCCGGGGTGCTTGGGTGGCTCGGTCAGTTAAGCATCTGACTTTGGATCAGGTCATGATCTCAGAGTTTGTGAGTTCGAGTCCTACATCAGGCTCTGTGCTGACCACTCAGAGCCTGGAGCCTGCTTCAGATTCAGTGTCTCCCTCTCTCTCTGCCCCTCCCCTGCCTGTGCTCTGTCTGTCTCTCTTTCAAAAGTAAATAAACATTAAAAATATTTTCAAAAAAGAATAAATCTCTTCTTTCCCACCAAAGTGAGGGAGGGATAGTCACCTGGATGGGCAGAGTTGGGGTCTGGAGGTCTAACTGATCCTTTTACAGACTTCCAACCTATTCCCCCGTTCAACTATGGCACACTTCCATGCACCTGGTACTCCTGGGATTTTCATCTTTTTTGGGTTTTCAAAGTGAATAGAATTGCTTCTCACCAATACACCCATCCAAAGACACTTAACTGTATTCATTTTAAGCTTTCTCTGTTCTGTTACATCAGTTCCCAACATCCCATGTAGTTTTTGTCTTTATATATTGAGGTTTGGGATTATGTATGTTTTCCAAGTTTCACCAGTGATGGAATGCATATTTTATTCTAGTCCTTCTTAGAGCTTCAGTGATTTTTTTTTTAAGAGAAGTAAGCAGAAGTGTCAACTTAAAACCAAAAGATCCTGCCCTTTCCTGTTGTTGGCTGTGTGGAGTCAGCTCCTGGGTCTCTGACACCTGAAAATTGAGAGCTTCTTCCTGGCCTGGCAGCTGTACTTGGGAGTCTCGCACCTGTCACCATGCCATACAACAAATATATTGAGTTACACCATAAATCTATGGATATTCTTTGGATTATCATGAGAAAAAGATACAGAAAGAAGGTCGAAAAAGCTCATGAATGTTTAAACAAGGCAAAAAAGATGATTCGTCGAAAAACAAGCTTTGCCATAAACAGCACCATGCCGAGGAAACACAAATGAAAAAGACTCAGGATACATGAAGAGGGAAACCCTAAACAAAAGAATGATGAAAAGACTTCAAAAGAAGCAGTACCTGCGTATCTTCTGGAGAGGGAGGCACAGTCCAAGATGAAGTGCTTTCCAATAAGATTAAATGAGAAAATGGGGCACCTGGGTGGCTCAGTCAGTTAAGTGTCCAACTTTGGCTCAGGTCATGATCTCACAGTTTGTGAGTTCAAGCCCCGCATTGGGCTCTGTGCTAACGGCCCAGAGCCTGGAGCCTGCTTTGGACTCTGTGTCTCCCTCTTTCTCTGCTCCTTTCCCACTTGCACTATGTCTCTTTCTCCAAATAAATAAATAAACAAATAAACATTAAAAAAATTTTTTTAAAAGATTAAACAAAAAATGGAAAGAGAAAGTAGAAAAATGGGAAGTCCCTCTACCCAGAGTTCATGACCAGGGAGAAACAGAAGTGTTAAAAGTTATTTGAACAGGAAAGAGAAAGGAAAAAAGCATGGAAGCGGATGGTTACTAAAGATTGCTTCATTGGAGATGGCTTTCCTTGGAAACCACCTAAATATGAAAGATTCATTAGGCCCAGGGGCTTACGTTTCAAAAAGACCCATGATACAACCTGAACTGGAAGCCACCTTTTGCCTGCCAATTCTTGTTGTAAAGAAGAAATCTCTTGGGGCGCCTGGGTGGCGCAGTCGGTTAAGCATCCGACTTCAGCCAGGTCACGATCTCTCAGTCCGGGAGTTGGAGCCCCGCGTCAGGCTCTGGGCTGATGGCTCAGAGCCTGGAGCCTGTTTCCGATTCTGTGTCTCCCTCTCTCTCTGCCCCTCCCCCGTTCATGCTCTGTCTCTCTCTGTCCCCAAAATAAATAAACGTTGAAAAAAAAATTAAAAAAAAAAAAAGAAGAAATCCTTCTTTCCCACTTACAATTTTGGGTGTTATTACCAAAGGTCCAGTCACTGAGGTGAATGTGAGTGAATTGGACATTGTGACACAAAGAAGCAAGGTTCTTTGGGGAAAATATGCCTGGGTTGCCAACAGTCCTGAAAATGACGGATGCATAAATGCAGTCTTGCTGGTTCAACAGCAGTTTCATGCAAGTAACTCTTTATGATTATTGAAGACTGCACACCAATCAGGAGAACCGCCATTACTGTGATGTTTGTGAATACTACCAGGCAGCTTTGCAGGTCTGCAGTCATCAAGAGAACTATTTATTCTCTTGTAGAAAAAAAAATATATTAAAATAGAGAAGTTTCACAAAAAAACAACTTAGAGACCCCCACCCCTTCCTTGTGCCTTCCACATCCACTGCTTAATCTACTTTCTCATTGACTTTTAAGTATCCTCTAGCTGCTTTCCTGGTCTCCAATGTCTTTCCCCTCTAGTTCATCCTTTACAGATAACCTGGTCTGATCACCTACCTCCCCAACTCAAGACCATTCTATGTCTACTCATAACGAACAGAACTATGTCCTTACCAGTTTGGTTTCAACCATCCTTTCCAGTCTTTCATTTACCTCTAGACTCATAAACTCGATTTTCAACATGTATCTACTGAGAAGTTACTATATTCCAGGTCCATTGGAGGCATTTGTAGATACAAAGATGAAAACACAGTTCATGCGCTCAGAAATCTCAGAGTCGCAGATAAGTAAAGACTGCTTCCCATCCCCACATCCGTCTGTTAAAATTCTGTCCATTCAAAGTCAACCTCAAGCAACAAGCCTCCTCTGTCTTCGTGTTGGAATTAATCTCTTCCATCCCCAGGCTCCCCTGAGCATTTCCCTGTACTGCTGTTAGAACATTGAATCCAGATTACCTTGAATAGGCCTGTAGATATGTTTTCTCCCTCACTTTATGTAGGACTCCTTTGTGGTAGGGACAACAGAGATCTCTGTCACATCAGGAAAGAGTTCTGCATAAAGCAGGAACTCAATAAAAATGTATTGAGAATATTAATATTAAATGTATTGAGAAATTAATGTATTGAGAATATTAAGTTTTCCTGTTACTGAATTCAAGGAAGAAGTGTTTGGTTGGTATTTATATGAGGGACACTGAATTGCTTTATTTATTCTTTTGACATTCAAACATTTATTAACCTGCTGTGGACCGGGCCTGTGCTGTGGACCGGGCACTGTGGTTACAAAGATGAAAAAGGCACAGTTGTGTCCTGAAGTGGCTCACGGTCCAGGGAGAAGACGACAGTAATGCAAATAATTGCAAAAGCATGAGACAGGGGCTATAATAGAGGCAGAGCAGGGCAGGAAGAACTTAGAGCCCTGCCTGCAAAGGGGGGCGGCACCAGAAAGAAGGTGATATCCAGCCAACATGTGAAGGATGGAGAGCAGTTCCCTAGAGAGAGAAGGAATAAAAAGGAAATCCTAACGGATGTTATTTTCTCTTTTGGCTGTAGTGAAGGGGGGGACCTCAGTTCTTGTTCAAACAGATTCACCCTTTCAATATTCAAATGCTTGTGAAGGACCTACTTACTGTGAGCTGGGTCCCCTGCTAGGCAGATATTTTTAATATACGTTCTCTAAAAAGCAGATAAAGGAACTTCACATTTTAATTCAAAGGGTTTTATGAAGAACTGCAATAATGTAGTCCAGATAAGTGTTCTGATGATTTCTTAATTCAAAGAAAAAGCTTAGAAGAATGCATGTAGCTAACGTATCCATTAGGCAGTTTCTCTCAAATATCTGCTGTCCCCCGCAAGCATTTGGCAAGAGCTGCATTGCAATCAATTCCTGGTTGAATTATCTGATGAGGGTCGGAAATGCCATTATTCTGAGTTGTTGATTAAAGAGGGATTCACATGCTGTATATACCAGATGTGCAGGAGGTGGGGCCGACGGCCTGTGCTGAATGATTAGGGAGCCTGATTTGTATTCTCTCTCAGAGGCAGGGGCCATGAACTTCTCATAGTGGCTAAGGAAGGAACTGTGCATGTGTCCGTGTGTGTGTGTGTGTGTGTGTGTGTGTGTGTGTGTGTGTGTGTATAATAGTGACCTCATGCCAAGCAACGCATTAGACATTATGTTCTTAAATTTTCACTGTAATCCTTTTGAGATAGATGTGTTATGGAGATGCCTGGTGACACAAAGTATTATTTAACTTATCTATTATAATTATTGTGATGATTTATGTGGCAATTTTAGCTGGGAAACTGCCAGCCAGTTCTCAGTATAAGTAGACACAGTCACATTGGGACATCTTTCTGTCTAGGGAAGGGTCACTAGAGTAGTTTCTCCAGTAAATGTAATGACAAGCAGGCACTGCATGCCCCAGGGAAGGTTATATAAGAACACCCATTTGGTGACCGACTGTTTTTCCCTCCTAATCTCTCCAAATCTGGGGAGCTTTTAGGTAGAAAGGGACTGTGAACATCCAGGGAGCTAAGGGGTAAAGACCCTTCTTTTTGAGGTTCAACATGATTAGAACTTCTTTAAATGAATGTTCCCCTGACTTCAACGTTAACTTCACAAGAACAAGGTTTACCTCTGTGTCCACAGGACCTAGATGGTAGCTAGCACTAGTAGGTGCTCAATAAATACCATTGAGTGACTCTTATCCCCCAGTTCTTTACCCTATACCCTCCTCCCAAGTTTTCCAGAATAAACTTTTACCGTCCCTTTTTTATGAATATTATATAATTTATTAAATAATATAGCTCTACAGGGAGGATATTTCCTCCATTTTTTAATTATTTTTTTAAATATGAAATTCATTGTCAAATTGGTTTCCATACAACACCCAGTGCTCAACCCAACAGGTGCCCTCCTCAATGCCCATAACCCACCCCCCCATCAACACTCAGTTTATTCTCAGTTTTTAAGAGTCTCTTATGTTTTGGCTCCCTCCCTCTCTAACCTTTTTTTTCTTCCTTCCCCTCCCCCATGGTCTTCTGTTAAGACTCTCAGGATCCACATAAGAGTGAAAACATATGGTATCTGTCTTTCTCTCTATGACTTATTTCACTTAGCATCACACTCTCCAGTTCCATCCACGTTGCTACAAAAGGCCATATTTCATTCTTTCTCATTGCCACATAGTATTCCTTTATGTATATAAACCACAATTTCTTTATCCATTTGTCAGTTGATGGACATTTAGGCTCTTTCCATAATTTGGCTATTGCTGAAAGTGCTGCTATAAACATTGGGGTACAAGTGCCCCTATGCATCAGCCCTCCTGTATCCCTTGGGTAAATTCCTAGCAGTGCTATTGCTGGGTCATAGGGTAGGTCTATTTTTAATTTTTTGAGGAACCTCCACACTGTTTTCCAGAGCAGCTGCACCAGTTCGCATTCCCACCAACAGTGCAAGAGGGCTCCCGTTTGTCCACATCCTCGCCAACATCTATAGTCTCCTGATTTGTTCATTTTAGCCACTCTGACTGGCGTGAGGTGATATCTGAGTGTGGTTTTGATTTGTATTTCCCTGATGAGGAGAGATGTTGAGCATCTTTTCATGTGCCTGTTGGCCATCCGGATGTCTTCTTTAGAGAAGTGTCTATTCATGTTTTCTGCCCATTTCTTCACTGAGTTATTTGTTTTTCGGGTGTGGAGTTTGGTGAGCTCTTTATAGATTTTGGATACTAGCCCTTTGTCTGATATGTCATTTGCAAATATCTTTTCCCATTCTGTTGGTTGCCTTTTAGTTTTGTTGGTTGTTTCCTTTGCAGTGCAGAGGGTTTTTATCTTCATGAGGTCCCAATCATTCATTTTTGCTTTTAATTCCCTTGCCTTTGGGGATTGTAAAGTAAGAAATCACTGCGGCTGAAGTCAGAGAGGTTTTTTCCTGCTTTCTCCTCTAGGGTTTTGATGGTTTCCTGTCTCACATTCAGGTCCTGTATCCATTTTGAGTTTATTTTTCTAAATGGTGTAAGAAAATGGTCTACTTTCATCCTTCTGCAAGTTGCTGTCCAGTTCTCTCAGCACCATTTGTTAAAGAGACTGTATTTTTTTCCATTGGGTATTCTTTCCTGCTTTGTGAAAGATTAGTTGGCCATATTTTTGTGGGTCTAATTCTGGGGTTTCTATTCTATTCCATTGATCTGTGTGTCTGTTTTTGTGTCAGTACCATGCTGTCTTGATGATTACAGCTTTGTAGTAGAGGCTAAAGTCTGGTATTGTGATGCCTCCTGCTTTGGTCTTCTTCTTCAAAATTACTTTGGCTATTCAGGGTCTTTTGTGGTTCCATACACATTTTAGGATTGCTTGTTCTAGCTTCGAGAAGAATGCTGGTGCAATTTTGATTGGGATTGCATTGAATGTGTAGATAGCTTTGGGTAGTATTGACATTTTAACAATATTTATTCTTCCAACCCATGAGCATGGAATGCTTTTCCATTCCTTTATATCTTCTTCAATTTCCTTCATATGCTTTCTATAGTTTTCAGCATACAGATCTTGTACATCTTTGGTTAGGTTTATTCCTAGGTATTTTATGCTTCTTGGTGCAATTGTGAATGGGATCAGTTTCTTTATTTGTCTTTCTGTTGCTTCATTATTAGTGTATAAGAATGCAACTGAGGGGCGCCTGGGTGGCTTAGTCGGTTGAACGTCCAACTTCGGTTCAGGTCATGATCTCGTGGTCTGTGAGTTCAAGCCCCGCATCAGGCTCTGTGCTGACAGCTCAGAGCCTGGAGCCTGTTTCGGATTCTGTGTCTCCCTCTCTCTCTCTGCCCCTCCCCTGTTCATGATCTATCTCTCTCTGTCTCAAACATAAATAAAACATTAAAAAAATTTTTTAAATAAAAAAAAAGAGTGCAACTGATTGCTGTACATTGATTTTGTATCCTGCGACTTTGCTGAATTCATGTATCAGTTCTAGCAGACTTTTGGTGGAGTCTATTGGGTTTTCCATGTATAATATCATGTCATCTGCAAAAAGTGAAAGCTTGACTTCATCTTTGCCAGTTTTGATGCTTTTGATTTCCTTTTGTTGTCTGATTGCTGATGCTAGCACTTCCAACACTATGTTAAACAACAGCGGTGAGAGTGGACATCCCTGTCGTGTTCCTGATCTCAGGGGGAAAGCTCTAACTTTTTCCCCATTGAGTATGATATTAGCTGTGGGCTTTTCATAAATGGCTTTTATGATCTTTAAGTATGTTTCTTCTATCCCGACTTTCTCGAGGGTTTTTATTAAGAAAGGATGCTGTATTTTGTCAAATGCTTTTTCTGCATCAATCGACATGATCATATGGTTCTTACCTTTTCTTTTATTAATGTGATGCATCACATTGATTGATTTGCAAATGTTGAACCAGACCTGCAACCCAGGAATGAATCCCACTTGATCATGGTGAATAATTATTTTTATATTCTGTTGAATTCGAGTTGCTAGTATCTTATTGAGAATTTTTGCATCCATATTCATCAGGGATATTGGCCTGTAGTTCTCTTTTTTTGCTGGGTCTCTGTCTAGTTTAGGAATCAAAGTAATGCTGGCTTTGTAGAATGAGTCTGGAAGTTTTCCTTCCCTTTCTATTTTTTGGAACAGCTTGAGAAGGATAGGTATTATCTCTGCTTTAAATGTCTGGTAGAATTCCCCTGGGAAGCCATCTAGTCCTGGACTCTTATTTGTTGGGAGATTTTTGATAACAGATTCAATTTCTTCACTGGTTATGGGTCTGTTCAAGTTTTCTATTTCTTCCTGTTTGAGTTTTGGAAGGGTGTGGGTACTTAGGAATTTGTCCATTTCTTCCAGGCTGTCCAGTTTGTTGGCATATAATTTTTCATAGTATTCCTTGATAATTGCTTATATTTCTGAGGGATTGGTTGTAATAATTCCATTTTCATTCATGATTTTATCTATTTGGGTCATCTCCCTTTTCTTTTTGAGAAGCCTGGCTAAAGGTTTATCAATTTTGTTTATTTTTTCAAAAAAACCAACTCTTGGTTTCATTGATCTGCTCTACAGTTTTTTTAGATTCTATATTGTTTATTTCTGCTCTGATCTTTATTATTTCTCTTCTTCTGCTGGGTTTGGAGTGTCTTTGCTGTTCTGCTTCTATTTCCTTTAGGTGTGCTGTTAGATTTTGTATTTGGGATTTTTCTTGTTTCTTGAGATAGGCCTGGATTGCAATGTATTTTCCTCTCAGGACTGCATTTCCTGCATCCCAAAGCGTTTGGATTGTTGTATTTTCATTTTCATTTGTTTCCATATTTTTTAAAAATTTCTTCTCTAATTGCCTGGTTGACCCATTCATTCTTTAGTAGGGTGTTCTTTAACCTCCATGCTTTTGGAGGTTTTCCAGACTTTTTCCTGTGGTTGATTTCAAGCTTCATAGCATTGTGGTCTGAAAGTGTGCATGGTATGATCTCAATTCTTTTATACTTATGAAGGGCTGTTTTGTGACCCAGTATGTGATCTATCTTGGAGCATGTTCCCTGTGCACTCGAGAAGAAAGTATATTCTGTTGCTTTGGGATGCAGAGTTCTAAATATATCTGTCAAGACTATCTGTTCCAATGTATCATTCAGGGCCCTTGTTTCTTTATTGATCCTGTGTCTAGATGATCTATCCATTACTGTAAGTGGAGTATTAAAGTCCCCTGCAATTACCACATTCTATCAATAAGGTTGCTTATGTTTGTGATCAATTGTTTTATATATTTGGGGGCTCCTGTATTCAGCACATAGACATTTATAATTGTTAGCTCTTCCTGATGGATAGACCCTGTAATTATTATATAATGACCTTCTTCATCTCTTGTTACAGCCTTTAATTTAATGTCTAGTTTGTCTGATATAAGTATGGCTACTCCAGCTTTCTTTTGACTTCCAGTAGCATGATAGATAGTTCTCCATCCCCTCACTTTCAATCTGTAGGTGTCCTCAGGTCTAAAATGAGTCTCTTATAGACAGCCAATAGGTGGGTCTTTTTTTTTTTATCCATTCTGATACCCTATGTCTTTTGGTTGGAGCATTTAGTCCATTTACACTCAGTGTTATTATAGAAAGATATGGGTTTAGAGTCATTGTGATGTCTGTAGGTTTCAACGTTTTTATTTATTTTTGGGACAGAGAGAGACAGAGCATGAACGGGGGAGGGGCAGAGAGAGAGGGAGACACAGAATAGGAAACAGGCTCCAGGCTCCGAGCCATCAGCCCAGAGCCTGACGCGGGGCTCGAACTCACGGACCGCGAGATGGTGACCTGGCTGAAGTCGGACACTTAACCGACTGCGCCACCCAGGCACCCCTGTAGGTTTCATGCTTGTAGTGATGTCTCTGGTACTTTGTGGTCCTTGCAACATTTCACTCAGAGTCCCCCTTAGGATCTCTTGTAGGGCTGGTTTAGTGGTGATGAATTCCTTCAGTTTTTGTTTGGGAAGACCTTTATCTTTCTTCTATTCTGAATGACAGACTTGCTGGATAAAGGATTCTTGGCTGCATATTTTTTTCTGTTCATCACATTGAAGATTTCCTGCCATTCCTTTCTGGCCTGCCAAGTTTCAGTAGATAGGTCTGTCACTAGTCTTACCGGTCTCCCTTTATATGTTAGAGCGTGTTTATCCCTAGCTGCTTTCAGAATTTTCTCTTTATCCTTGTATTTTGCCAGTTTCACTATGATATGTTGTGCAGAAGATTGATTCAAGTTACGTCTGAAGGGAGTTCTCTGTGCCTCTTGGATTTCAATGCCCTTTTCCTTCCCCAGATCAGGGAAGTTCTCAGCTATGATTTCTTCAAGTACACCTTCAGCACCTTTCTCTCTCTCTTCCTCCTCTGGAATCCCTGATATACGTATATTATTGTGTTTCATCCCATCACTTAGTTCTCCAATTTTCCCCTCATACTCCTGGATTTTTTTATCTCTGTTTTTCTCAGCTTCCTCTTTTTCCATAATTTTATCTTCTAATTCACGTATTCTCTCCTCTGCCTCTTCAATCCGAGCTGTGGTCGCCTCCATTTTATTTGGCACCTCATTTATAGCATTTTATTTCATCAGGACTATTTTTTAGTCTCTTGATCTCTGTAGCAATAGATTCTCTGCTGTCCTGTATACTTTTTTCAAGCCCAGCGATTAATTTTATGACATTATTCTAAATTCTTGTTCTGTTATATTGCCTAAATCGTTTTTTGATCAATTCGTTAGCTGTCGCTACTTCCTGGAGTTTCTTTTGAGGAGAATTCTTCCGTTTCATCATTTTGGATAGTCCCTGAGGTGGCACGGAACTGCAGGGCACTTCCCCTGTGCTGTCTGGAGTAACTTGTGTTGGTGGGCGGGGCCGCAGTCAGACCCGATGTCTGCCCCAAGCCCACTGCTTGAGCCACAGTCAGACTGGTGTGTGCCTTATCTTCCCCTCTCCCAGGGCAGGACTCACTGTGGAGTGGTGTGGCCCCTGTCTGGGCTACTTGTGCACTGCCAGTCTTGTGGTGCTGCTTTGATGGGATCTGGCGTATTAGCCAGGGTGGATCCACAAGGTGCACAGGGGTGGGAGGGGCAGGCTCAGCTCCCCTGAGGGAGGGGCCCTGCAGCACCGGGAGGGAGGCCGACCAGTCGGGGGAATGGACCCATAGAAGCACAATGTTGGGTGTTTGCGGGGTGCAAGCAAGTTCGGTGAACTGGTTCCCTTTCGGATTTTGGCTGGGGGATGGGAGAGGGAGATGGCACTGGCCAGCGCCTTTGTTCCCCGCCGAGCTGAGCTCTGTCTTCCAGGGCTCAACACCTCTCCCTCCCGGTGTCCTCTCACCCTCCCACTCTGGGAGCAGAGCTGTTGACTTATAACATTCCAGATGATAAGTCCCGCTGGCTGTCAGAACACACTCCGTCCGGCTCCTCCGCATTTGCAAACCAGACTCGGTGGTTCTGACTTGCGGGTGGGCTGGCTGCCCCTCCACCGCCCAGCTCCCTCCCGCCAGTCCGTGTGGTGCACACCACTTCTCCACCCTTCCTACCCTCTTCTGTGGGCCTCTTGTCTCCGCTTCACTCCAGAGAGTCCGTTCTGCTAGTCTTCTGGCGGTTTTCTGGGTTATTTAGGCAGGTGTGGGTGGAATCTAAGTGATCAGCAGGACAAGGTGAGCCCAGAATCCTCCTATGCCGCCACCTTCGCCCTATCTCTACCCTCCCTTTTTTATTAACTCTCTGTTCACTCATATCCCTGAAATCGCTAACCAAAAACTGCAGCAGCTTCTACAGTCTCTTTATACATTCACACTCCATTGAAAATGATAACATCGTGTCCTCAAATAGAAGAGAACGTTTGTCTGGTTTGTTGTAACAAACCAGAGGATGTGCAACCAGATTATCTGACATTTATGCCAAGTTGTTTAAGTAAATAAGCTCAAAAGAAGTGGTAGGTATTAAAAGGGTATGTTAAACCATTCGGTATTGGCATTGTATGAGGAAGATCCTACTTCTGATTTTAATAATAATGTTTCTTCACTGGAAGCGATGATAAATTTGTTTTGAAATGACATGTTGTTTGTAAAAAGATTTAAACCTAAGCCTTAAATGGCTTTAGCTGAATTCCATTCAAAGTGTGTTTAAATGACTCTGTCATCATTATTCTGAGGTTTTTAGAACTCTTTATAAACCACAAGATGACAGAATTAGACAAATTTGATTTTAGCCTGTCAGTAATCTGGTACCTAGGATTTGAGAGGAAATCAATGCCTTTTAAATTCAATTCAACAAACACACGTGAAAACCAACTGTGTACCCAGCTTCGTGACATGAGCAAAAGATAGAAAAATGTAAAACAAGGTCCCTGCCTTTAAGAAGCTTGTAATCTAGTAGGGAGAGACAGGTGACTAAGGAGATGGTTCTAGTGCAGAAAGAAGAGATGGAACCAGATCTAAGATTCTTCTGAGGCTTTTTTACAGGACAGAGGCAGCGTCTATGCACTGTCATAGGAGAGAAGGCAGAGTGCACATTTACAAATGTAGTTTTTATTCTGAATTGTCGAGAGGTTCATTCCATCTTAATCTTCTTTATCCACTTAATCCCTCTATTACTGTTATGTGTATGATCAGATTCAGGGCAATAATATTTAGGTCTAGAATAAGCTTTAAGGAGAAATGCTGGCCTTCAGTCTTGTCAAGAATATCTATCTGAAGTATTGAGATGAACAATGAAAGGCAAACAACTAAACAGCCTATAATTCTGCCTTCCTTGATTAAAAATGTAAGTGAAATTTCTTCTCAGTTTATTCTATACACTATCATAAGTATTTTTTTAATTTTTAAATGTTTATTTATTTTTGACAGAGAGACGGGGCATGAGTGGGGGAGGGGCAGAGAGAGAGGGAGACACAGAATCCGAAGCAGGCTCCAGGCTCTGAGCTGTCAGCACAGAGCCCGATGCGGGGCCCGAACTCACAGACTGTGAGATCATGACCTGAGCTGAAGTCAGACGCCCAACAGACTGAGCCACCCAGGTGCCCCTTAAACGTGTTATTTTTTAAATATGCTATGCTAAGCACTTTCCCTGCATTATCTCAGTCAGTCTCACAGCAATGCTATAAACAAGGCTCTACTGTCTTTCCTCATTTTAAATGAAAAAGAAAGTTTTTTGAGTCACAAAGCCGCCAGGGTGTGAGGCTCACGTAGGCAGATTTTATTTTTTATTCCCTGATATGTACTTAGAGCCTAGAACAGAGCCTGGAATTATACAGATGTTCATAAATACTTGTTGAGTGAATGAGAGGAAGGATGACTAAAGGGTAGAGAATTTTCTCAAGGCCACATAGATAGTAAAGGGTAGAATCAGGACTCCAACTCAGGTCTGTTTGATTGCAAATCCTCTATTTCTACCTCCTATGCACTATTATCTGCCCATGGCTTGAAACTGCCTTTTCAGTCAGATCCAGACAGCTGAAAGATCAGAGTATCCAACATTTCCAGAGACACCAGTTGCCAGGCTGACCCAGTTAGTCTGGCCAAGAAGCTAGATTGAGAGTGGAGGGTCAGTCCTTATTTTAAGGGGATCCAGAAGCAGAAACAGTGATGGCAAATTCACTCTTACATTCCATCAAAATTGGAGTCTTTGAAGATGTGTTGTGGAGGTTGAATAATATTCTGTATGTAATGGACTTGGTCTAAATTCAAGTCCATTAAGCACCTAATACATAATTGCACCTAATACATAATTGCAAGAACTAAGGAGGTGAGTATAAATTTTGTAGAACATACTAGGTCCTACTAAAATTTTGAAATCAAGGGGTGGTAAAGCTTTAGACTGACAGACATTTAGCTTAAGACATTGGTAAAACCAATGCCTGATATAGCTACTTGACTCACATAATAAATAATCATAATCATTTGAATGAGCTTCCCATTTGCATTCCAATTTTAATATAACAAGGATATTGGGAAATGTATTTTAAAAAAATTTTTTTTTTAATTTTTAATTTATTTTTGAGAGAGAGAGACCAAGTGTGAGCAGGGGAGGGGCAGAGAGAGAGAGAGACACAGAATCCGAAGCAGGCTACAGGCTCCGAGCTGTCAGCACAGTGCCCGACGTGTGGCTCAAACCCGTGAACCACGAGATCATGACCTGAGCCAAAGTCAGACGCTTAACCGACTGAGCCACCCAGGTACCCCCGTGAACCACGAGATCATGACCTGAGCCAAAGTCAGACGCTTAACCGACTGAGCCACCCAGGTACCCCAGGAAATGTATTTTTAAAATTCTATTCTAAGTACTTTACAAATCCGAACTCACCCTTTGGAGCAGCTTTGGAGACAGAGATCATCATCACAGATGCTTCCATAGATTTGATTTCATTCTGTCAGTAATCGGTTAATCTATGATTTGAGAGGTAATGGAAGCACAAAAAAGTGAAATTATTTTCCAAGATCCCACAGCTGCTTGGTGCAGAGTTAGGATTCAAACCCAGACAGTCTGGCTTCAAGTCTGTTTTCTTAGCCACTATGCTCCAGCAAAGGGAAAGGTGTGATCAGGCCTTATTCCTATGCTTCCTGGGACCTAGAACTGGCTCTCTCTATGGCCTTAGGGTAGAGACTGTATAACAGACAACAGAATACAGATTTGTAATGCTTCTGATGGAGCCGGGGTTGAGGCATGGCCTCATATTAGCCTTTTTGCATACCTGGAATAAAAGCACTGTACCACCTACTATTCAGAGTAGTTAAGAGCAGTATAAGACACTGCTACATACAGAAGTCTATAGTAAACTTTATTATACTATAGTATATATATATATAGTATATACACTATAGTATATGTATGTAGTATATATAGTATATATATATATAGTATAGTATATATATAGTATATATATAGTATACTATAGTATATAGTATTTATAGTATTATACTATATATATAGTATATAGTATAGTATTATACTATATATAGTATATAGTATAGTATTATACTATATATAGTATATAGTATAGTATTATACTATATATAGTATATAGTATAGTATTATACTATATATATAGTATATAGTATAGTATTATATTATAGTAAACTTTATTATACTATAGTGTATAGTATATAGTATACTATAGTATATAGTATGTGTAGTATATGTATAGTGTGTGTGTATATATATATATATATACACACTATGCTATAGTATATACATACTATATACTATAGTATACTATACTATATACTATACTATATAGTATATATACTATGGTATATATATACTATGGTATATACTATGGTATATAGTATAATTGTAGTATTATAATACTATAGTATATATACTATATATATATATATATATATATATACTATGTATATATATATACACACTATGGTTATACTATATATACTATGGTATATAGTATTATTATAGTATTATAATACTATAGTATTATACTATATATATAGTGTATAGTATAGTATTATACTATAGTAAACTTTATTTGTTTATTTGTGTATTTATTATTTCAGGTATAATTAACATGCCATGTTATATTAGTTTAAAGTGTACAGTATAAAGATTCAGTAATCCTATATATTTCTTAGTGCTCAACAGGATAAGTGCTTTATCTATTTTACCCATCCCCTTTGGCAACCACCAGTTTGTTCTCTATATTTAAGAAACTGTGGTTTTTTTGTTTGTTTGTGTTTGTTTTGTTTCTTAAATTCCAAGTATAAGTGAAGTCATATGGTACTTTTTTTTCTCTGACTTATTTTACTTAGCATTATACCCTCTAGATACATCCATGTTATTGCACATGGCAAAATTTCATTCTTTTTTATGGCTGTGTAATATTCCAGTGTGTGTGTGTGTGTGTGTGTGTGTGTGTGTGTGTACAGTTCATATATATAAACTTTAATGTGTCACGCAAAAGTAGGAAACTGTTGTTCATTATCCTTCATTACTCGGCCTGAATATAAACTATTTAAGGGCAGGGTCTGAATTCCTGTTTCTTTTTAGGTCTCTCTCAGGGACAAGCACAGAGCTCTGCACACACAGGAGATCCTATGGTTCATCAACCATACCACACCTGGCTCTTTGGAAGGAATACCTGTGGCCCCAGAAGTTTCAATTAATGCCCCTCTGACTTGCAGCAAAACCATGTATCTTTCTGATTTGATTATATATAAATGAAACCCCAAGACTATAATGTCTAATAAGGTAGGAAAGAATTAGTTGTTGTTCATCAGTTTCTTAGAGGCATGTTCATGAGACAGGGTCTAGGTATTGTCTTAGTTCCTTGCTGAGGCTTTAGAGTTTATGTCTTTGGGAGACAAATGTCTCATTAAAGCAAACAAAGACAAAAACCAACTAGTCCCTTCACTGAAGTGCAGTCAGCTTTTGCACATAACGTTCTTTCTTTGCTTTGTCTGGTGGAGGCTGTTTAGGGTCACAGGCAAACACATCACATTCCAACCTGTCCTCCATCATCCTGCTGACATCTTCCAATTCCTTGAAAAACACGTAAGCAGCTCCCAGTATCAAAACCTCAAAATAAATGAAGCAAAAGTTGAGAGAATTCAAGGGAGAAATAAACAAATCCACAATCCTAGTTGGATATGTTAATACTCATCACACAGTTATTGATAGAATCAAGTAGACAAAATAAGTGAGGATATAAAAGACTTGATCGCTATCAGCCAACTGGATCTAATTGACTTTTATAGAATGTTATACTATACCCAAAAACCACATAATACTCATCATTTTGAAGTGCACGTGGAATATTTATAGACCATATTTTTAAAATAAATTTCAAAAGATCAAACTGATACAGACTATGTTCTTATCCATGGCTAAATTTAATTTAATCATAAGACAATCTAGGAAAGGTCCCAAATATTTAGAAATTAAGCAATAATAATCAAAGGCCAATGAAGTAATCACAAGGGAAATAAGAAAATACTTCTAACCAAATGATGATAATTTCACAACATATTAAAAGCTGTGGGATGTAGGCAAAGCTGTGCATAGAGGGAAATTTATTGTTTTGAATTTCTTTGTTAGCAACAAAGAAAGTCCTAAAAATCAGTGATCTAAGCTTACTGCCATTTTAATAACCTGGAAAAACAAGAACAAATTAAATCAAAAATAAGTAGAAGAAAATAAATAATAAAAATAAGAACAGAAATCAATTAATTTTTTTAAATGGACAAACAGCAAATAAAATCAACAGAATCAAATGTTGATTATTTGAAAGGATTAATAAAATTGATAAAAGATCTCCCTACACTGATTGTGAAGATTATAAAATGTGCTTGAAAATTTACACCCATCCCATCAAGAGCTGTAATCTATGTTCCTTTACCTCAATCTGAGGTAGCCTTGGTCACTTTGTTTGTAACCAGTAGAGGTTGATAGAAGTAGCACTACTTTAGTTCCGAGCTTCTTCAGAAAAAGGCCAAGCAGCTTCCACCTGATTCTCTTGGGGTGATTGCTCAGAAGGAATCATGCTGGAGGGACCACATGGAGGCACTTCATCAACAATCCCAGCCCGGCCCCCAGTAGCCAGCACCACTGCCAGCCCTAGAGGAAGCCATCTTGGACATCCAGCCTAGTGGAGTCTTAGATGACGAAGCCCTAGCTGACAGATGAATTCAACGACACTGAAGACTCCAAGCAAGAACTTTCAGTTGAGGTCTTCTCGAATTTCTGACCCACAAAATCATTAGTAAATTAAAGTGATGCTTTTAAGCTGCTGATGTTAGGGATAAGTTATTATGCAGCAGTAGTATAACCCACATACTGATCAAGAACCAAAAAGAGCAAATATAAATTCCAATATCAGAAGGGAAGGAGAGGGCAACACTAAAGATATTACACATTAAAAAGAAAAAATCATGGCAACATTATGAAAAACTTCATGCCAATATATTTGGCAGTTTAGATGAAGTGAATACATTTCTTGAATGACACAAATTGCCAAAACTGATACAATACAGAAAATCTAAAACCCTATATCTGTATGATAATGAAAAGAAATTAAATTCCTATGCAAAAGTCTTCCCACAAAAGAAACTCCAGTCCCAGACAGTTCAACAATAAATTCAATCAAATATTTAAGGAAGAAATGATACTAATATTTACAAAAGCTCAGAAAATATAGAAGCTAATTAGGAATACTTTCTACCTCATCTTATGAGGCCAGCACAATCTTGATCAAAGACAAAGATTTTATTAAAAAACCAGGCTTCAGACCTTTAGTCCTTCATCAACATAGATGCAAATATTAACAACATGTTAGCAAATAACATCCAGAAATCTATGAAAAGATCACGCTAAAAAAATAAATAAATAAAAATTAAAAAATTAAAAAATAAATTAAAAAAAAAGAAAAGATCATGCTACCTAAGTGAGTTTATGCTAGAAACACAAAGTTGGTTCAATATTCAAATATAAATCAAGTTCAACATGTAAAAATCAATTGATACAGTTGCCATTCATATATCAACCAATATAGATACCACTGAAAATAGTATTAAAAAGATAAACTATTTAGGAATAAGTCTGTTGAAAAATGTGCAAGTTGCATACACTGAAAACTATAAACATTTCCAATATGAAAAAGACTTAAATAAATGGAGATACATGTCATATCCATGACTTCAGGACTCAATACTAAGATAAACTTTCTTCCCAAATTAATCTATAGATGCAATGAAATACCAATCACAGTGTCGCAGACTTTTAAAAAGAAACCTGTTGAGCTGATTCTAAGAGTTTTGTAGAAACATGAAGGGCCAAGAATAGTTAAAACAATCTTTAAAAAATGGAGGAAAGCTGGAAGATTTATGCTACTTGATTTCAAGAACTACAATCAAAATGTAGTAAGCAAGTTTTGTGGTGTTGGAATAAGGATAGACAGATCCAACAGAACAGAATACAGAGTCCGAAAACAGTGCCACCCAAACAGAGGCAATTGACTTTTGACCAAAGCCCGAAGTTGATTCTATGGGGGAAAAAATTTTTTTTGTCAGCAAGTGGTACTGGAACAATGATATCTATGTGGAATAAAACAAACCTGAACTTCTGTTTCATACTTCACACAAACATAAGTTGGGATGGGTTATAGACCCAAATATAAAAGCTAGAACCATAAAACTTCAAGAAGAAAGCAGAGGAGAATACCTTTGTATTCTTCTATACCTTGAGGGAGGCAAAGATTACTGTGGACCCAAAAAGCACTAGATATATAAGAAAAACATATTTCATAAATATTTTAAAACTCAATGTACTTCATAAGCATTAAAATTTCTGCTCATCCAAAATCACCACTAAGAAAATGAATAGGCAATCCACAGACTGGAGAAAAAATATTTGCAATGCATATATCTGACCAAGGACTTATATCCAAAATCTGTAAAGAATTCCTACAAATCAACAAGAAAAGGTAACACATTTTTTTAAACAAGCAACAGATTTGAACAGACACCTCACAGAGAAGACATTTAAATGTCCAAGAAGCACATGAAAAAGTGCTCAACATCATGAATCATCAGAGAAATATAAATTAAAACCACAAAGAGGTACCATTTCACATCCACTAGAATGGCGAAGAATCAAAAAGATTGATAACACCAACTCAGGAAGTGAAGATGTGACACAGCTAGAATTGTGCATTGCTCATGAGAGACGCTTAAGTGTTACAACCACTTTGGATAACTGGCTTTCCTTATAAACTTAAACATGACTCTACCTATAACCCAAGTATTATACTCCTAGGTTTTTATCCCCAAGAAATAAAAAAACAAAAAATGCCCACAAATGGTTTCCATGAGAATGTTCAGAGCCGTCTTATAAGAGCCAAAAATTACAAGCAGCCATAATGTGCGTTGACAGGGGAATGGATAAGCAAATTGAATTATCTTCATACAGTGGACTAGTATTTAACTATAAAAAGGGATGCACTACTGGCATGTGCAATAGCATGGACAGATCTCAAGAACATGTTGAGTGAAAGAAGTGAGGTACAAAAGAGTACATGCTTCACGACCATACTGTATGATTTAATTTATGAAGTCCAAGAGCAAACATAACTCATCTGTGAGCCTCTGGGTGGGTGGGGAGATAGAAGATTGACTGCAAAGGGACACCTGTATCTTGTTTGGTAAATACATAAGTGTGTGCAAACAATTATCAGAACTCATCAAACTGAGCACTTAAGATCTGTGCATTGTATTATATGTAAATACCTCAACTGAAGACGTGTGCAAGTGCATAAACATACAGCTCATGCGCGCGCGCGCACGCACACACACACACACACACACACACACACACACTTTGTATCCCAGAGAGATTCCCCAACCCATTCTCAACCCTTGGTGGTGGGGGAGAGGATTCAGTTGAATACTCCAACGAAATGAAAACAGAATTCATCGCAAAACAGAACTAGAATGCCTTGGCCCCCGCTCCCCACCAGCGGAGTCTTGCTCAGCGGAGTCTTGCTGTGGTGGGTGAGTGATTGGGCAGGTCTGGAGACAGACCCCGTGGGAGATCGGACAGGGCAGGGCTAACAAAACTGTCAACGCCCTGCAAGGTCTGTTAAGGTTCCTCTCTTGCTGTCTAGGTCAGGTGCACTGCGTTGGTCTGAGCTTGCGCACTGTTTTCCTCTTCTCTGTCAACTCCCTGAGTAATGCTGCAGCTGGATAAAAGCCTTCTTCCCTTCCTCCCATAACCTCATCACAGTGGTTTTCTAGTTATTTTCATGAGAAAATTTATTCCATTTCATTATATCTTGACAGGCAAAATAACTTTTTAAGTGTCCTGTGCAAA
Source organism: Acinonyx jubatus (assembly GCF_027475565.1). Lineage (NCBI taxonomy): Eukaryota > Metazoa > Chordata > Mammalia > Carnivora > Felidae > Acinonyx > Acinonyx jubatus. The sequence goes on along the minus strand of NC_069381.1, from coordinate 93,002,260 downwards.
TATTCTTCCCTGCTTCTCATTATACGTTCACAAATGTTTTTAAGGACTGTTCTATGCCTGAGCTTCTCAAATTGAAATGCATATGAGTCACCTATGGATCTTATTAAAATTCCAATTCTGAGTCAGTAGATCTGGGTGGGGCCTGAGAGTCTGCATTTTTAAGAGATTCCCAGAGGGTGTGGATGTGTTGGTCTGAGGATCCCACTTTAAGTAGGAGGTTGTCTGTAATATGCTAGCAGGGCAATGGATACTGTTCTCCTATCCACAAGGCAGGGTAAGTTAATGCAGAGTGTGGTGTCAGAGAAAGACGAGGGGCGAAAAACAATTCTTATTCTCTTTTGCTCTCTTTTCCTGCATCTCAAAGCCTGCCCTTCATGCTTCTTGCTACACGTAACAAATGGGTCTGTTTTCCTAAGAGCTGTACACACCCGCCCCCAGTGACAGCTGTCTTCTTCTAAAGCTGTATTAGAGAAGGAGGGGAGGCAGGTTACCCATTATAGTCATGATTTGCTCTGTCCCACATTGCAGATGGAAAAACTGAGGCATGAAGAGGCAAATTGTCTGAACCATACACTAATACAACATAAAGCACCACCCTTCACGACTAAGATTGTACGACATTAGAACTAGGTATGTTAGCCAGGATTTTCTTAGTGGCTCGTGCATTGAAATTAGAACAGCTCCTTCCATATGGTTCTCGGATCAAATCTTAGATAAATCCAGCATTCTAGAAATACTCCGGATGGCATGACAAGTCGTGTCTTTCCCCCTGATTATCTTCCAGTCTCTGACTGATACTTACTGTTTTCATTTAACAAACATTTACTGGACACCTACTAGTCTGGGCTCTGCATAGTTATTGAAAATACAAAGAAGAATAAGTTCATTCCTTATCCTGAAGGGGAGATCGACACACACATTTAAAAAATGAGATAAAGGAAGAGAGAATAGTTATAAAGCAGCTAGCACCTGCCAGAGATGATGCAGCCTTTTTTTTTTTTCAGGTGGCCTTGTTAGAGGTGGGCACGGGCTGCTTAATTCTGCCAGGGTGACCAGAGAGACCAGAGCAGTTTCATTTGCGTTCAGCCTTGAGAAAAGAGTGGGAGTTCATGGGCAGAGAGGACATAGAAGGGCATTCTGGGCAGGGGAGGACAGCAGGAGCATTGTTGTGAGCAATGGGGTGTCCTCAGGCCTCTGGGTGGTCCTAGGTGTCAGGAGTGTGAACCGCGTGGGGAATAGGAGCGGTCCCTTCTGTTTGCAGTCTTTGTAGTGTCTTGACATGCATTCTGTTCATCGATCTGAGCAGCCTGTGCCTCCATCCGTAGCCAGAGCACTAATTGCCTGTCAGCTGGAATGAGGGAAGCTTAGGATGCACCTAGGAAGGGCTGGAGAGAATGTTAATCAAAGGCATTCTGAGAAAGTGATTAACATTTCCAATGTGTTCTACAAGCCTCTGCTTCTCTGGAATTTTCAGTGCAATTATTATCTCATTCTTTGGGAGCAAGCAGCTCTCCAGAGAGGCTTCCTGAGCAGCTCTGACATTTCAGAATCAGAGCTTGCACTCCTGGCTGGCTGAGATGACCTGACAGTTCTCTGCATCTCCAGCACAGACCTGGCAGAGCCTGGCGGGGCCCTTTGTTTTGGACCCGAGGCTCCCACCCGCCTCCACTGGAGTCCTCAAACACCTCTGTGCTGGCACACACCCACGCTTTGAGGCCTCTGGTATGCTTGAGGAATGCAGAATTCTCAGGAACGGCTGTTTAAATACATTGATTCTCAGACATCCATGTGTATTCCATGCTCCCAAAGGGCTTGTTAAAAGTGCAGGTAGTCTGTTCCAGACCTAGAGATTCAGATTCAGAGACTGAAGCCAACCCTGAAAATGTACCTTTTTAAAAAAAAAAAAAAAATTTTTTTAATGTTTATTTATTTTTGAGAGAGAGGGAGAGAGAGCACACGTGGAGAAAGGGCAGAGAGAGGGGTAGACACAGAATCCAAAGCAAGCTCCAGGCTCTGAACTGTCAGCACAGAACCCCACGTGGGGCTCAAACTCATGAACTGTGAACTCACGAACCGTGAACTCACGAACTGTGAGGTCACGGCCTGAGCCAAAGTCTGACGCTTAACCGACTGAGCCACCCAGGCACCCCTGAAAACCTACCTATTAAAAGCAAATGTTCCAGGGGCGCCTGGGTGACTCAGTCGGTTAAGCATCCGACTTCGGCCCAGGTCATGATCTCATGGTTCGTGGGTTCAAGCCTCACATTGGGCTCTGTGCTGACAGCTCAGAGCCTGAAGCCTGCTTCGGATTCTGTGTCTCCTTCTCCCTCTGCCCCTCCACCCACCCCCTCAAATAAATAAACTTTAAAAAAATATTTTAAAAATAAATAAAAGCAAATGTTCCAAATGACTGGGATATAAACCAAAGTTTGAGAATATTGGTGTTAGGGTTTGGAAATCTGTATAATAAGAACATCTAGACTCTTTCTATACCTAAGAGGTTCCCTTCACACAGACCTGGGCTCAGTTTCTGATGTGAGAAAAAAAGGTAAAGTTGTCTTGGTTTTTTTTATATAATTTATTGTCGAATTGGTTTTCATACAACACCCAGTGCTCATCCCAAAATGTGCCCTCCTCAATGTCCATCACCCACTTTCCCCTCTCCCCCACCCCCCATCACCCCTCAGTTTGTTCTCAGTATTTAAGAGTCTGTTATGGTTTGCTTCCCTCCCTCTCTGTAACATTTTTCTCCCTTCCCCCCCCCCCCAATTGTCTTCTGTTAAGTTTCTCAGGATCCACATACGAGTGAAAACATATGGTATCTGTCCTTCTCTGGCTGACTTTATTTCACTTAGCATAATACCCTCCAGTTCCATCCACATTGCTGCAAATGGCTAGATTTCATTCTTTCTCGTGGCCAGGTAGTATTCCTTTGTATATATAAACCACATATTCTTTATCCATTCATCAGTTGATGGACATTTAGGCTCTTTCCATAATTTGGCTATTGCTGAAAGTGCTGCTATAAACATTGGGGTACAAGTGCCCCTATGCATCAGCCCTCCTGTATCCCTTGGGTAAATTCCTAGCAGTGCCATTGCTGGGTCATAGGGTAGATCTATTTTTAATTTTATGAGGAACCTCCACACTGTTTTCCAGAGCAGCTGCACCAGTTTAGATTCCCACCAACAGTGCAAGAGGGTTCCCGTTTGTCCACATCCTCACCAGCATCTATAGTCTCCTGAATTGTTCATTTTAGCCACTCTGACCAGCATGAGGTGGTATCTCAGTGAGGTTTTGATTTGTATTTCCCTCATGAGGAGGGACGTTGAGCATCTTTTCACGTGTCTGTTGGCCATCTGGATGTCTTCTTTAGAAAAGTGTCTATTCATGCCTTCTGCCCATTTCTGCACTGGATTATTGTTTTTCAGTGTGGAGTTTGGTGAGGTCTTTATAGATTTTGATACTAGCCCTTTATCCGATATGTCATTTGCAAATATCTTTTCCCATTCTGTCGGTTGCCTTTTAGTTTTGTTGATTGTTTCCTTTGCAATGCAGAAGGTTTTTATCTTCATGAGGTCCCAATTGTTCATTTTTGCTCGTAATTCCCTTGCCTTTGGAGATGTGCCAAGTAAGAAATTGCTGCAGCTGAGGTCAGAGAGGATTTTTCCTGCTTTCCTCTCTAGGGTTTTGATGGTTTCCTATCTCACATTCAGGTCCTTTATCCATTTTGAGTTTATTTTTGTGAATGGTGTAAGAAAGGGGTCTAGTTTCATTCTTCTGCATGTTGCTGTCCAGTTCTCCCAGCACCATTTGTTAAAGAGACTGTCTTTTTTCCATTGGATATTCTTTCCTGCTTCGTCAAAGATTAGTTGGCCATACAATTGTGGGTCCAATTCTGCAGTCTCTATTCTATTCCATTGGTCTATGTGTCTGTTTTTGTGCCAGTACCATACTCTCTTGATGATTACAGCTTTGTAGTAGAGGCTAAAGTCTGGGATTGTGATACCTGATGCTTTGGTTTTCTTTTTCAACATTACTTTGGCTTTTCGGGGCCTTTTGTGGTTCTATACAAATTTTAGAATTGTTTTTTCAGCCTTAAGAAGAATGCCGGTGCAATTGTGATTTGGATTGCATTGAATGTATAGGTTGCTCTGGGTAGTATTGACAGTTTAACAATATTTATTCTTCCAATCCATGAGCACGAATGTTTTTCCATTTCTTTGTATCTTATTCAATTTCCTTCATAAGTTTTCCATCGTTTTCAGCATACAGATCTTTTACATCTTTGGTCAGGTTTATTCCTAGGTATTTTATGATTCTTGGTGCAATTGTGAATGGGATCAGTTTCTTTATTTGTCTTTCTGTTGCTTCATTATTGGTGTATAAAAATGCAACTGATTTCTGTATGTTAATTTTGTATCCAAAAAGATAAAGTCTTAAACATTATCAAGTTAGCCCAAAATGGGACTCAGAAGTGGAAGAGAGAATGATCTTTATTATTCTACCTGAAGCTCTACTGCCTGGTGGAACCCCGGAGTCTAGGCTATGATGTGCCTTTGCCCCATCACTTTTGTGACATACGAAGGGACCCAGGAGATACCGAGGGCCTCTACCCCGCCCCTTGCCTCTGGGAACACTGGCAGCCACAGGAGGGTGGTCTGAGCCTTCCCATAAGACACAAAACCCCCAAGGGCTGTCCTCTGAGCACCTACAGAAGCGTCTGTGTATCATCTGCTTGAGCAAAGGAATCCTTGCAAATCATTTCCAGCCTGGTTAATGATGCGGTGCTTCAAACAGTGCCACCAAGATGAAAAGCAGCTCACACATGGGGAGCCCTCTCTATTTTCACCACCACAGCCGGCAAGAAACTGCTGCCAAACAGGATCCAACTTTTTGGGAATGTTTTGAAAAGCTGATGGAAACAAGGGTCTCTGTCACGCTTTTGTCACACCTCACTTCAGCATGTGGGGAAAGCTCTCTTGGAATGAATGTTAGTCGGTCTCAGAGACACACACACTTGATGTCTCCAGCAAGCAGTCCTGCCATTTGCACTGCACACTTAAAGCTCTATCTCCTGGTTTCTAATGCAGAAAGGAAAGAGTTGGAGGAACCATCCAGGCTTTTTTAAAAAATAATTGAAGCAGGTTGGAGGTGCTGTCTAAAAAGATGTCTGCCAAAGCTCCCTCCCACTCTTACCTACCTGAGCCTGAGCTGAGCTCTGCCTAATTACCTACATAATTTCCCTGGCTCCTGTGCTGGTGTCAGGTGCCCTCTCTGTCCCCTGGAAGCAGAGCCATCTGTCAGATACCTCTCTCCACAACCCCCCCCCCCCCCGGCCCCAGCTTCTCTCTCATGTACACAACACTATTAGCTTGGGGACTGACAGTTCTGCTATGATATTTGTTTTGCCCCTGACAGGTTTTTCAGCTAAGTAACAGGAGGGGATTCCCCCACCCAGAGCCAGCTCTAGCTTTCCGTGGTTCCCTCCTCCAATCTGTTAGGAAAATGATCTGGATGCACTTAGAAAGGGAAGAAACAGTGTTTTGTTAGCTGTTGAATGGAGGTCGGGTCCTCCCTCCCATCCACCAAGCAGAGAATTGCCTGTTTATTTCTCCAAGTAGCACTGGTTTGTCACTGTGAGCAGCAAACACATCTAAAAAAAAAAAAAAAAAGGTCATTCATACTGTGGATCAGACTAAAGGCAGGGAAAAAGAAATGTGTCCTCTGGGAACAAACAAACAAACAAAGCAAGTTGAATAAAATGATCATCTTTAATCCTTTGGTTGGTCTTCCCCCTCTACCACCTTACACACCCAATTTGAGTTTTCCTGGGACTTAAGTAGGATCTCAGGAGAGAAATGAGATATATCACACAGAGATGAGAGCAGTGGTGGGGATTGAGGTGAAAAGGTGTGCACTCACCTTAGATCCCCTAGCCAAATAAACCATTTAGGGAGTCCATGCCCAGATTCATTCATTCAATGAATCAATAACAAGGAGAATGCAATTGCAATACCACAAGAACCAGAAATCTAGGAGCATCCTTGATGCTTCCCTGTCTCACCCTCCACATTCAACCCAGCATCAGTCTTGCAGAGTCTGACTCCTAAATATCTGTCAGACCTACCCACTGCTCTTCATTCCCACAGCTATTGCTCTGGTTCAGCACCATCATCTCTTGCCTGAATGACTGTCAGAGCCTCCTAATTAGGCTCCTTACAATCTACTCTTCGTTGCTTCCAGAGAGACCTCTCATAAGTGCAAATCTCATGCTATTCTCCAGATAGAACCCTTTCTCCTCTTTTCCCCAGGCCTTGATTTTATCTCCAAAGCCCAAGATCCTTCACAGTCTGGCTCCTGCTTATTTCTCCAGACTCAACTCTTAGGACTTCTTGCCTCAAACCCTGGGCTCCAGTAAACTACACTTCTCCTTTGCAAAATAGAACATATGCTCTTTCACTTTGGGTCATCATGCATGCTGTTTTTTCTGCTTGGAACAATCTTTCCTATGCTCCTAAGCTGCCTTAACTAGCTGTTTTCTGCCTGAACTTTAGGTCTCAACTAAAATATTATTCCTCTAGGAAGCCAGCCTCAAGGCAGCTCGGCTGTTTCTCCTTTGTGCTCCCATAGCACTTTCTGGGTCCCCACTTCTATCCTGTAAGCTCCAAGAGAGTAAGGGCCATGGCTATTGGGGTCACCATTGTATCCCTGGCCCTAGAAAAGAGAACAAAATAGACTCAATAAATATTTTTAAATAAATAAATGTTTGTATCTCTTGATTTTTCCTATTTAATGATGGAGAGACTACAAGTATAGTTTACTTCTGTCTCATAACAATAAAAGCTTCCTCTTACTTCATGGGATTCAGGATAAACTAGCATCTTTTCTTTTCTCTTCCCTCTTTTCTCCAAAGCCTGCCTTTCAAGGGAATCTCCCTTACTGCATTTTGGTGGAAAATTTTTGTTAGTGCCTTCTCTATAACAATTTACCCCTGGAGCTATACCCAGTCCAATTCAATCTCCCGAAATCAATGTATAATATCTCAAAACCATAGCGTTCTTGTCTGCACCACTTACTTGGCAATCAATCAGGTGCTGCCTTGTGATAGCTCCTCTACTCCTGTCTTAAATTATTCTTATTAATACTCAACATTTCACAGGTTTATAGCATGTCTCCCAACAATTCTGTAAGTCCCTTTAGGACTTAATCATTTTGGGGTCCCCTTACAGCTTCTCTACAATAAACCAAGTGCACCTAACAGGGAAAAATACCATTAAATGTTAAACAAATAAATGAGTGTTAGGTAGTCAAGATAGATCAGATCTGTTTATTTTTTGGCCAGTATTGAAAGAGTCTGCAGCAATTGGCTTGAATTTTAAGAATGACCAAGGCAGATAACTAATACTTAAAAATATATATAAAATGGCCTGGATTTAAGGTCGGAGGTAAGACTTATCTAGAATAAACTAAGCCTTCCAAATAGACTAAAGGCACAAAAGATGCTATTTCTGTGAGTGCCCATGAGAGGAAGAGTATCTCTGTAACTGAAATGGGATGATTCTTACCGGATTCCCAAAGATTCCCAAACCTCCACTGACCCTATAAGGTCTGCCAAGTGAAGCAACTAAGATTCTCAGGCTTTTGTCATAATTTTTCCTTGTCCTTCTATCAAGAAATGGAAAGAAATCTGGTTGGAGGTCAAGAGACTTCATACTTCTTTTCAAGATAAGGTGAAACTTACATTGTTTTGCTGGCCAAAACATTTAATGCCCCTAATCCTCAGTCTTGCATGTTTATAGTAATTATAATGCTTAGGTTGTCTACTTCGTACTCATGTTGTGATGATCAACTGGAGTTAGATATGATGACACTTCATAAGAATGTAAAGAAAAACATGGGGCACCTGGGTGGCTCAGTCGGTTGAGCATCCGACTTCGGCTCAGGTCATGATCTCATGGCTCGTGAGCTCAAGCCCCACATTGGACTCTGTGCTGACAGCTCAGAGCCTGAAGCCCGTTTCGCATTCTGTGTCTCCCTCTCTCTCTGACCCTCCCCCGTTCATGCTCTGTCTCTCTCTGTCTCAAGAATGAATAAATGTTAAAAAAAAATTTTAAAGAAAAACACAAATGTGAAATATTAACATCATTATCTTGACCCATTGGCTAAATTTCTTGAGTTTTGGCTTCTCACCCCACCCACAGCCCTCAACTAGGCAATAAAGCAGTGATGACGTTGAGTATTTGGTAAAGTTTTATTGTGATTTAACATTGAACATTATTTCTTACTGAAGAGACGGTGTAAAGGAAAATGGAATCCTCCCCAGTCAATAGGGATCTCTAGATCGTTTCCACAGATAATCAAGTGGTAACTGTTCATTTTTATTTCCAAAGGAATTTATTGAGCGTCCACTAGTGCCAATAATTTACTAAGTATTGGGATAAGATGAATTAACCCTAATAGAATTCATTATGTGATAGGAAAGATCCATAAACATGTCAACCGAACTTTTCCAAATGTAAATTACAGTCAAAACATAATGGCAGCTGCAAGGTGCAAGGAAGAGAAAATAGAGCATGGCTTTAAAGTCAGGCCTGATTTTTATAGTTCCAGAATATGTAATAAATGCCAATCTTGAGATATGCATATACTTTTTCAGAGGCATAAAGGGGCCTAGAGGAGTTAAGGCTGACTTCCCAAGCTACTCTCAACACCTACGTCAAACAGGCACATATCTGTGGCATTTTAGTATTGACCATCCTATTCCCAATGAAAATGGTGTGGAGAGCCATGTGTCACCATCTCCTCACCGCCCCCGCCCCACGTCCCTCCATCCACCAACATATCTTATGGACAACCAGTCCTTCAAGGGCATGGCCCCCAATTTATGGATTTTGTTTCAGCACCAAGGACAGAGGCATACAGCACAGGTTTCTCCAGCTTCAGAAGTTGACCATGATTTGGGGACTGAATTTAAGATTGCACCAGTAGGTTTAACCTAAAATTTGTTGTGTTGGTGTTCTTTCCTCACTAAGCTGAATAGTCATGTACCTTAAGCACTGAATAATTTTTATATTGTGTGGCCTACTGACCTGGACCCCAAGCTGTAGGAACTATGTACTTAGTGACCATTGCCAATGTCAGGACTGACATTCTTGCTTACCTACAGCCTAGCTTCCTGGCCCTATGCCTGCTGTTTAAAATCCATCTGCCTGCCTCAAAAATTGCGTTTCCATGCCATGGTTTATTTTTTCTGTTCTACTTTACAAATCACATTTCTAGGGGGCTAATCCAGATGAATCCTATCAACACAGTAGTATTTAATTTATCCCTGAGGCCAAAGAATAGATTAGATACCTGGATTATAAGTGGGCTAACTAGGTAAAGATTAATCAGTTAGGTCAACAGAGCAAGATGAGAAAGGAAACAGGCTCAGTGACCACTCTTCCATGAGAGGTTTTGTAATAGACCATGAGCTTCCTGAGGACAGGGACTAAATATTTTACCACTGTGTTTCAAGTACCTGGCACATGGTAGCCATTTGTTAAGTGGCTATAAAATAAATGAATAGCTCTAATATGTATATGTATCTCAGAGCCCCATCTAATTTTTATTCCACTTGACTAAGATGTGACCCTACTCTCAAGGATGCCAGTATAAAAGTATATGCAAGTATAAAGTATATGCAAGTATGCAAGTATAAAACAAGATGTAAAATACAGAGCTATGTGCAAGCTCTGTGGAGAACTATCATTATACAACCCAGAATGAGTGTACAAGGCAAGGGGGAGTTCAAATAAATGAGAAAAGGGGCACTTGGGTGGCTCAGTTGGTTACATGCCTGACTTTAGCTCAAGTCATGATCTCATGGCTGGTGGGTTCTAGCCCCGCATCAGGCTCTGTGCTGACAGCTCAGAGCCTGGAGCCTGCTTCAGATTCTGTATCTCTCTCTCTCTCTCTCTCTCTCTCTCTCTCTGCCCCTCCCCCGCTCACACTCTCTAAATAAATAAATAAATAAATAAATAAATAAATAAGGCAGTGACTTTGAAACCAGGTAAAATTTCCCATCTATGTGACCTCTAAATTAACTAAAAAGTTAATTAACCTCTGATCTCCATTTCGTTATTTATGAGATGGTGGTTCACAGAAGACAAGCCATTCCTGATTCACTGTGTTTCAAGAGGAATCAGGGAGCTTCGTTTTCTCCAAACTAATACAAGAGAAAGTTTTCTCTGGTTCTCAGCCTATTCCTGCCCTGGGTCACTTGGACTTGACCAGACAGAGAAGAGTCTTGTTTGGTTTCCTCATCCTGTCCCAGAACTGCTGTTCTGATCACAGGGACCTCATTTCTTGACCCTGCTCCCTGATGTGATCTAGGAGCCAGGAGATTTACATTCTGGTTCTGGCTTTGCCAGTATTTTCTGTGTGTCCTTGGACAAAGCAGTCTTCACTCCATCTTTCCTATCTCCCATTGCTCCCTAGGTGCACTGAGCAGCTATTCCCTGATCACGTCTCACATTTTTTTTCCACCTTTATGTTTAGCTCACAGCTATGGAAGACTTCCTCATCCCACATGCCAGCTATGGGAAACCAAAGCATCCTTCCAAGCTCATTGAACAAAGCCTTGAACTTTCCTTGCTCATACCATGGCCCTTAACTCTCTGCTTCTCTATGCTCCCCATACACAGTGATTCACAACCCTGACTGACGATTAGAATCACATGGGGAGATTATAAAAGCACGAATGCTTAGACCTCACCCCAGACCAATTAAACCTGCACTTCTGGTGCTGGAGTCAATAGTGTACTAAAGCTTCCTAGGTGATTTTGATATGCAGCCAGGATTGAGGCCATTGTTGCCCTGCCATAGCCTTGTTTCTCCTATAGTGTTTGATACCAAATTATAAGTTACTTGGTGGCAGAGTGTCGTAGACTCTGGGTCTAAAGTTCTCTCTTGTCCAGCAAGAGAGCATACACAGGATTAAAATGCAAGAGATGGCTAATGTCCAGGAAAAGACAAGAGCCCCGAATAAGGGTCCTTGCTCCGTATTTATTAAGATCAGAAGGCTTGCAAACGTGATAGGCGTGCACAAAGAGACAATGAATCTGTGAACGTTAACTCATGGGCATGAGAGAAAGGGGGTTTTGAAGATATATGGTGTTAGGGGTTTAGGTCAAGATAAGCCAAAATCCTGGTGCCCAGCAGATGGACGTTAATGGCAGACAAGAGGCGCCTTGTCTGTTTTATCTTAGCCAGCCTAAGGGATAAGACAGAGAGAGCATGCAACCTCAGGGTCAACAAGGCACCTTTCTTTTGTTAATTAGCTCTGCTCTGGGCAATTTTGCCCTGAAGCGGTTTATAGCCCTATTTACCTGTTTACCTAATTTGGTCCTTCTTTCCTGTGAAAGCAGCTTTCTGCTATAGTACTAAGTTGGGGGGGTGTATCTGCCCTGAATACCTAATCTTATTTACCTCATATACCTTTGTATTGGGGCCTTTGCCCCGCCCTCTCTATACTTATTTACCTAATCTTGTTTACCCAAACTTGGGTGTGAGCATCCTATGGCTCTGTAATTCTTTTTGCCTTGTTAACCCATCAGTGCAGGCTCAGGGAATTCCTAAGTTTATTCCCCAGAGAAGAGACTGTCCACTCATTTTCTGATTTTAGAACAATGCCTTACCCAGAGTAAGTGCTCAATAATTGTTGAATTGAGCGGTACCGGATTGAATTGATGACTGTTGAAGTCATAACAATTAGACACTGGGCCCAGATGGGCAACTAACCAGGTATAGACATGGGCAGATCACTTTCTCCAATTTCTCTGAATTCTCCAATTCTCAGTGGCTATTGACTGGGTGTCCCACAAATTTAACTCAGTTCTGACACTATCTACTTGCAGACAGCATCTGACCCCACAGGTTGAGGGCTCCGTCCCACAAGACTTCCCTCACTTCAGATGCCAAGCACAAGTCCAGGTTGTCACCTGTGCTTCTGCCCAACTGGCTATACATCAGAGGTTCCCATGTCCTCCTCCTCGGGTTCAGTTAGTTTTCTGTAGAGGCTCACGGTGACCCAGAGAATCATTAATTTTACTAGTTTATTATGAAGGGTATTATCAAGGACTGGTATAATCAGCCAGATGAAGAGGTACCTAGGGCCAGGTCTGGGAGAGTCTCAAGCATGGGCACTTCAGCCCCTGTGGAACTGCGGTACACCACCCACCTGGCATGTTTACCTACCTGGAAGTTCCTTAAATCTTGTTGTCCAGGAGTATTTATAGAGCTTTAATCTGCAACCCCTGCCTCTTTCTTTGCCAAAGGTCGTGGGTAAGGCAGAAAGTTTCAGTCCTCTGATCACATGTTTTCTCTAGTGACTAGCCCCGTTCTAAGGCTATGCAGGGACCCATCCTAAGTCACCTCATTAGCATGAACTCAGGTGAGATTGAAAGGGCTTGTTATGAATAACAAAATATATTCCCACCACTTAGGGTTTTAGGAGCTCTGTGCCAGGAACTGGGACAGGACCTAAGACATTTATTACACCATGTCCCTTCTTTTGTCCTCGTAGCAACAACTCTTGGTCCTCTGTCCCCATACCCATCTCTCTTCCCTCCTTTCTTTTCTTTTTTTTCAAGATAACAAATGATTTTGATTATTTTAATTCACTAAGTGTGAAGTAATTTTTCCCACAACATTAGAGACTAATACATTTTTTTTAATATTCATTTATTTAAGTAATCTCTGCACCCAACATGGGGCTCGAACTCAACCCCGAGATCAAGAGTCACATGCTCCACCGACTGAGCCAGCTGCGTGCCCTAAGACTAATACATTTTCTTTTTATTAAAGTTTGTGGACATCATTGCTATTATACCTTCTAGTTTGTCAGATAGGTTTTAAGTTGTCCAGATACCTTTTAAAAGCAGTGATTTGTTCTTTTTTTTAAACATTTTTTTAAATTGAGCTGTCATTGACATAGACATTATATTATTTTCAGATGTACAACATAGTGATTCGATATTTGTATATTGCTAAATGATCATCACAGTAAGTCTAGGGAATATCCATCACCATAGTTACAAAAGAATTTTCTTATGATTAGAACTTTTAAAATTTATTCTCTTAGCAACTTGCAAATATGTAATACAGTATTATTTTTTTTCAATATATGAAGTTTATTGTCAAATTGGTTTCCATACAACACCCAGTGCTCATCCCAAAAGGTGCCCTCCTCAATACCCATCACCCACCCTCCCCTCCCTCCCACCCCCCATCAACCCTCAGTTTGTTCTCAGTTTTCAAGAGTCTCTTATGCTTTGGCTCTCTCCCACTCTAACCTCTTTTTTGTTTTTTCCCTTCCCTTCCCCCATGGGTTTCTGTTAAGTTTCTCAGGATCCACATAAGAGTGAAAACATATGGTATCTGTCTTTCTCTGTATGGCTTATTTCACTTAGCATCACACTCTCCAGTTCCATCCACGTTGCTACAAAGGGCCATATTTCGTTCTTTCTCCTTGCCATGTAGTACTCCATTGTGTATATAAACCAGTTTCTTTATCCATACAGTATTATTAACTATAGTCACCATGCTGTATATTACATCTCCATGACTTAATTATTTTAAAACTGGAAGTTTGCACCTTTTGACCCCCTTTGCCTATTTCTTCTCCACCCCCTAGCACACTCCCCACTCTCCTACCTCCATCTTTGGCAACCACCAATCTGTTTTCTGTATCTATGAGCTTGACTTTTTTGTTTGTTTTGATTTTGTCTTTGTTTTTAGATTCCACATATAAAAGAGATCATGTGATATTTGTCTTTTTCTATCTGACTTATTTCACTTAGCGTAATGTCCTCAAGATCCATTCATGCTGTTGCCAATGGCAAGATCTCGCTCTGTTTGTGGCTGAATAATATTCCACTGTGTGTGTGTGTGTGTGTGTGTGTGTGTGTGTGTGACATCTTTATCCATTCATCGTCCATCTGCCCTCCTTTCAGCTCACTCCTATTCTGTGCTCCTCCCCAAAAGGAGAGAAAGCTATAATGATTAGTGATGAAAGCCTAAAATGCTGATTGGAACACATTTCCTCTTGTGCAGAATCACTGTATTTTTTTTTTAATTTTTTTTTTAACATTTATTTATTTTTGAGACAGAGAGAGACAGAGCATGAATGGGGGAGGGTCAGAGAGAGGGAGACACAGAATCCGAAACAGGCTCCAGGCTCTGAGCTGTCAGCACAGAGCCCGACGCGGGGCTCGAACTCACGGACCGCGAGATCGTGACCTGAGCTGAAGTCCGCCGCTTAACCGACTGAGCCACCCAGGCGCCCTGAATCACTGTATTTTTAAATGAATCGCCCACTCCCCTTTTGCTTGTCTGTGTTTTATGTTCCCGGGAGAATGTTGCCGCCAGATTTGGCACCTTTGGGAAAACCAAGTTCTAGCTCTTTGCCCACTCCTCTTTTCTTTCCTTCCTCTGAGGTTCCTTTTCTTTTAAGAGCTGGCCAGAGGGTGAGAGTATCCTAAGGTTTGCATTCAGACTTTAAGAGGATATTGGAGGTTCACTTGAGGAAAACCACATTCTCCAGTCCAAATTTGTGGGAAGAGTCTACAGTGAGTTGCACTATCTTAGTACTCTCTATATCCCACATGGCTACTATTTCTTGAGAGTTTGTACATCCATACTATCAGGAGGAAAGATGATTGGAAAATTCACCGAGTCCTGAATCCCTGCCCACAATGCCAGCAAAACCCCATTCTTACTTCTAACAGGTCTCAATTTCTCTTTGCAAAGCAAGAGAGCTCTCCTGGATGGCCAGGGCTTCTTCCTGCTCTAGGATTCAGGAATTATAATTGCATAAGAGATATTAAGCCTGGGGATCAACTGAGAGGAGAGGATAGTTGTCTCTTCTTCCAAAACACTCCTTGCCCTATCCCTGTGCTGTGTACCAGCCTAGCACTGCAACACCCTTCCTGAGTGCGAGAGGTGTGAAAGGAGCTTGAACTTCTGCAGAGCTATTTTGGTGCTGCCCAAAGGGCACATGAACTTGAGAACAGAGTAGGTGAGGCTGAAGCCCAACCCACATCCTGCCTCTGCCCGAAAACCCAGGCAAAAACAGGACAGGCCTCCGTCTCTAACCAATTACATCACCTGTGGGAACGTTTTGACACCAACAGCTATGACCTCCTTTTTCTTATCTTAAAGCCAGATCTGCCCTTCAAAGAGAAATGCAGAATTGTAGCAATAAGCTCATTTAAAACTAAAGAACCTTCAGATGTCCTCTGGGAGAAAAATGCTCACTGTGTTTGTTGTCGTGGTTTGCTTTTATTTCTCCATCATGCATAAGCCTATTTATCTGTGTATTTTGCCACTTTATTATGGTCAAGTGTGCCCTTATTGCAAAGTCTTTTATTTTCCACAGAATGTTCTACCCGTTCCACATTGCCAAGAGTTGGTTTATTCCTTTTTTCTACGTGTACATCATAAATACGGGTTTTCTTCTTTGCCATATCACCCAGCACAATAATGCTTACTGATGACTATGTCATATCAGGTTCCTAGGGCTACCGTAAAAATGTACCACAAACTAGATTGTTTACACCAATAGAACTTTATCGTCTCTCAGTTCTGGAGGCTGGCAGTCCAAAATCAAGATGTCAGCGGGGCCATGCTCCCTCTGACAGTGCTAGGGAAGGACCTGTTCCAGATGTCTATCTTAGCTTCTAGTATAGGCGTTCCTTTGCTTGTAGACACATTGTTCCAATCCTCCATCTGCAAATGAAGTCCTCCCTGTATCTTTTTTTAAAAATTTTTTTAATCTTCATTTACTTTTGAGAGAGAGAGAGAGAGAGAGAGAGAGAGAGAGAGACATAGAGAGAGACATAGTGCGAGTAGGGGAGGAACAGAAAGAGAGGGAGTCACAGAATCTGAAGCAGGCTCCAGGCTCTGAGCTGTCAGCAGAGTCCGACCCAGGGCTCGAACTCACGTTCTTCAGACCATGACCTGAGCCAAAGTTGGACACTCAACCAACTGAGCCACCCAGGGGCCCCAAGTCCTCCCTGTATCTTTACATCATCTTCCCTCTGTGCATGTCGGTCTCTGTGTCCAAATTTCCCCTTTTCATAAGAATACCAGTTGTATTGAATTAGGGCTCACTCTCCTGACCTCATTTTAACTTGTTTACCTCTGTAAAGACCCTATTTCCAAATAAGATCACATTCTGAGGTACTAGAAGTTAGGACTCCAACATATCGTTTGTGGTAGGACCCAATTCAACCGAAAACTTATGTCAATTCTCCACTTCTTTTGTATTAATATAGGAATGACCAAAATATTCTAAGTAGTTGGATGAATAATGAATCCCAAAGTTCTTTTCCTGCTATGCGTTTGTGTCATTTCTAGTAAGCACACAGTTGCTTCTGCTTTTTGCGACTAACCATGGTATTGGTGAATATCAGGATCATAGGGTGCCTCAGAGACCATCTGTCCTAACCACCTATCTGTGGCAAATCTTACCCATAACATCCAGGAGCCATGGCCACCAGGCTTTGCTCACACACCCACATGTCAGGGGACATGTTGGGGTCTCTTCCTTCTGTGACCAATTCTGTCTGTGAAAAGGCTCTTCCGGTTTTTGGACCCAAATCTCCCAAATTCTGCCCCGAAGGAGTCTGATCCCTAGTCTTGAGCAGTGCAGAAGGCCTTCAGGTATTCCGAGTGTGTGAGGGTGGTTAGGTGTCCCATCTCTTCTCTATCTCATACCCAAAGAGCCTCAGTTTCATCCATCCAGACGGTACACAAGCCCAGAGGTATGATCTGTTCAGAGCCGAGTAGAGCAGCTACGTCCTGTCTCAGTTCTATGAATGCGGCCTAAAATCACATTAACTCTCACAGCAGACACCTCTCTAGCCCCAAATGTTCTTTTATACAGCTGTGTTCACTTCCTGTTAAAGAGTATGCATGATCAGTTATTCACTGTGACCAATTCATGTATTCAACATTTATGAATCTCAGTAGAGCCTTTTGCTAGGCGCTTTTATTACCTCACCTATGTCTTGCCGATGGTCTAGGTGGTACAGTAGGTTCTTGTCCGCCTTTCCCGATGAATCAAGGATACTGTTTGTCACAGATCTGTTAGGGTCAGAGCCCTGGTTCAAGTGTGTCTTTTGTGTTTAAGCTATTGGAAAAGGCAGTCTTACGCACACTGCCTTCAACTCTTTAACGGCCACATAAGAATGGGCCCCAGGCCTGGGATACTTCCTTACCAATGGATAGAGTCCTCATAGCCTGTGCTGGACTTGTCACCTTGTGTGGCAATATCTTTCTCTGTTTCAGGACTTGATGCAGAGTATATTTGTGTTCTTCTGAAGCATGTGTCATGTGACAACTGACCAACTGCACCGCCACATCTGTCTTCTGCAAGGAGGGAACCGGGTTCTTTTGCTGCACCACCAGAAGGGTGAATGCAAACCAGTTACCCTATGTGGGCTGCCTGGGGGGCACTGCTGGCCTCGGGAGGCCAACTCCCACTACTGAAGTTGATCTTGCTGTGAGCATTGTTCCACCCAGTGCTTGATTCTTTTGTTTTCCTTGGCCACTCCGATGCCAAGACACGGTGGGGAGAAGTGTGCAGACTGCTACTCCTGATGATAAGTAACAGACGTCACCTGCTCGACACAAGCCGCGTGCACCTTACATTACATTGTGTTACCACATCCGAATTCCTATTTATGAACCCCAGTTTGTGGTGGCAATGAGTTGGGCCCTGTACGAAACAAGAATCCTGCCCTTTCAGATCCTTGGCTAGGACCCAAATGCCTAAGTAAGCAATGCAGGCAAACAATTGTTGGATTTGTGCCATGGTAGATAATTCAGGTCCAAAGTTGCTTTTTAATCTTTCCAATTAATCTTTTCTGTTGACTAGATTCAATAAATAGTGTTAACATCTGGAAACTGGAGATGTTAGTTCACTTTGCAGTGATACGAGCATTTCTGGTCACCTACTCCTTCTAGGTCTGTGTTCCATGTGTGTCCATGGGTTGGTATTATGTGCAACTTGCAGGCCCTTGGGATGTAGATATGAGATATAAATAATTCACTATCATTGTTATTTGAGTTTGTTTTTTTTTCAAAAAAAAAAAAACAACACCATGGGCACTGTACTCAATCCTTTCCAAATAAAAACTCATTTAATCCTCACAACATCTATGATGTAGGCACTATTATTATCCTCATTGAAATTACGAGAAATTAAGACTTGATGAGGTTAAGCAAGTGGCCTTGGTTGATGAGATTGTGGTACATCAGTACACTATTCACTGCTTAAAAGAAAGATACTTTTATGTACTGACATAGAAATATATGCAGGATATAGTAGTGGAAAAAATAATTTGAACAGTAATAATAACAACAGATAACATAAGACCATCTGAGAAAAAGATTTTTTTATATCACAGTATTCATTAAAAAAAATAATGGAGAAATATATATCAAGGCTTCAATAGTGGTTATCCAGGGGTGATAGAACTTTTAAGTAGAGAGCTTTTTACTTTACATGTTAAGTATTTCTGTAAATTTTTAAAAAATTTTTATGGGTGCTACTATTTATTTTTATTTTTTTAATGTGAAATTTATTGTCAAATTGGTTTCCATACAATACCCAGTGCTCATCCCAACAGGTGTCCTCCTCAACGCCCATCACCCACGCTCCCCTCCTTCCCACCCCCCATCAACCCTCTATTTTTTTTATGGGGTGTTATTTTATAGTAAAAAAAATCGGTTTAAAAAAGTTGCCCACAAACGTGCATCCCAATGTTTATAGTAGTGCTATTGACAATAGCCAAAGTATGGAAAGAGCACAAATATCCATCGACAGATGAATGGATAAAGAAGATGTGATATATATATATATATATATACACACAATGGAGTATACACATTGTATATACATACACACACACACAATGGAGTATATATATATATATATACACATATATATATATATGTATACATACATACATATATATGGAGTATATATATATACATATATATGTAGTATATATGTATATATATATACATATATATACACACACACACACAATGGAAAAAGATGTGATACACACACACACACACACACACACACAATGGAGTATTACTCAGCAATCAAAAAGAATGAAATCTTGCCATTTGCAACTATGTGGATGGAACTAGAGGGTATTATGCTAAGCTAAATTAGTCAGTCAGAGAAAGACAAATATCATATGACTTCATTCATATGAGGACTTTAAGATACAAAACAGATGAACATAAGGGAAGGAAAGAAAAAATAATATAAAACCAAAGGAAGGGGACAAAGCATAAGAGATTCTTAAATACAAAGAACAAACTGAGGGTTGCTGGAGGGGTTGTGAGAGGGGGGATGGGCTAAATGGGCAAGGGGCATTAAGGAAGACACTTGTTAGGATGAGCACTGGATGTTACACATAGGGGATGAATCACAGGAATCTACTCCTAAAATCATTATTGCACTATATGCTAACTAGCTTGGATGTAAATTAGAAAAGGAAGGAAGGAAGGAAGGAAGGAAGGAAGGAAGGAAGGAAGGAAGGAAGGAAGGAAGAAAGAAAGAAAGAAAGAAAGAAAGAAAGAAAGAAAGAAAGAAAGTTTCCCACACAGCTAGTAAGTGGAATAGTAAAACTTAGGGAAGTTTTACTTAGGGTCACCTGGCCGACCCTCTTTAAAGAGGCCCCCTGTTGGCAGCCATTTTGCCAGTGCCCTACAGGGTTGGGCTTTCCTTATCCTTTCCAGGGAGCTCCTCAGGCCCTCTGAAGAGTAACAGTAAGAAGGTGGCAAGTTTCTCCCCAGAAAATAGTCATATCTAGATTGAAAAAAACAAAAACAAAAGCCAGGAGGTGTGGGGTCAGTTAAGAGGAGGCTTCCTTACATGCTCAGACTCTGCCTCTAGCTCAGGCTCCCATTTCCTGGACAGAGCGCCAGCTAACTAGACCCCATGTATTCCTCGTCTCACCCCTCACTGTGTGTCTCTGCACACGTCAGACACCCACTTCAGGCCTGGCCTTGTCCTTCAGCTCATATGTGCCCTTAGTTTGGTTCGGGGCTGGCCCAGCCAGGGGGAATGTAAGCGACAACAAGACCGCCCTCCCAGGAACCCGGCTGCCCTTCAGAGGCATCGGGGACACACACAAAGCTCTAGGGAGAGTCTTTCACTCACATGGCTGAATTGTCTTATTCTTTCAGCTGTTTGGGGAACAAATGGCCCCTTGGCCAGCCCCACCTCATGATTCCAGGTTGCTGGAGCACCTGCTGGTCATTTTGTGGGCTGAGAACAGGGCATTTCCCTGAGTTTGCCCATTGCACGTCTCGTGCAAGCATTTTGGCCAGCACTCTACCATTTCTTCAGCCTTCGGCCTCTTTTGGGGGTAAGGCCTGAGTCCCATATTCTTTCACTGACTCTTCCCACAGGCCCTCCTTTCCTCCTTACACCTTCTAGCCCTTCCTGTTAAGAGCCATGGGTGGGGCCTGAGGCCTGGCTGGGGGGAGGCCAAAGTTTGGGTGGAGCCTGACAGGACACTGAGATCCCCACGGGAACCGGAGATGAAAGCCAGCCACAGTGAGGGCTGCAGGGGAGGTGGGGGCAAGAAGACAGTGGGGCCCGCCTGTCTTCTCTCAGTTCCAAGCAGCTTTTGCCCTGATTTGTAGATCAGGAAAAAAATAAACTGAGTTAAAGAGCTGACTTTGCATTCTTTAACTCAGTTTATTTTTTTCCTGATCTACAAATATTCTTTGATTCTGGGAATGTTAATTACCCTCTCCAAGGATCTTATCTGAACAATGGGAAGAATAACATCCACCCTGTAGGGTTGTTCTGAGTTAAAGAAGGAGGCACAGAAAACATACCTCAGTCCCTGGCCCACATTAAATCCTTAAGGAAGAGTCTTCTTTTGTCCTTGGGATTCCATCTCTACTTTCCCCCAGTGTTTTCCTCGGCATCTAGTCTCCCTCAAAGAATAAGATAATTGAATATATTTATCTCGGGAGCCTTACCCTCTCTTGCCAGCTTGACCCTTGGGTCATTCAAAGAATGAGAAGCAAGGAGGGTTTGCGGAGCAGCAAGTGGTTGATAGGTGAATAATAGTAAGAACAATCCTTCATTGAGGTATGAAGCTCTACCAAGTGAGTAACTCACCCCAAATCCCATAGCTGATCCTTGATTTGAACCCAGCCTGACTCCAAAACCTGCTATCTTTTTACTACATCTTGATGCATCCTAAGATGGGGAAAGACGTTAGACAGGGGCTTAGGGGAGACGGGGGTAAGCCCAGGAGAAAGGGAATTGGGGAGCATGGAAGTGTACAGAGGAGAAGTGAGTGCCGAGGAGCAGAGCTCCAGAGCTGTCTCTGTTCCCTGGGCCCAGAGCTACGGGGGAGCAGGAAGGCTGGTACATGCATGTGCACATCCCAGCTCCCCAGTGCGGCCTCAACAGGATGGCCCGAGGCTGTGGTGGGAGCAGCAGTCTAGGGCTGTCAGTGCCTCGAGGCCACTGGGAACTTCGTGGGTGCACAGAAAGAGCTGGGTGACACCTCCTTAGACCCTGCCAGGGTGGAAGAACGGGTGAGCCACTGTGGAGCGGGGGCAGAGGGCAGCCCCAAGCTGACACCTGAGAAGTGGGAGATGGAAGAATCTGCGTGATCTCTCCTCTCCTATAAGCGATAACTCTGGGAAGGGCTTCTCCTGTATTTCCTGCTTTTTTTCTCCTCCCTCTTGAGAACTGTTCTAGCTACCGAGGAGCTCTCCTGTGGAAAGCCGGCAGAGGGAAGAAGAGCCATTAGGGCCCTCTTGCCGCCGCCAGCCTGGACCACTATTCCCCACCTGTCATCTTCAGTTCAAACCAACACCCTTTGCGACCCAGTTCCCCGTGGCCTCCTCCTGGATAGTCTCCCCACCCCAGGGCAGTCAGTCTGGCTTCATCTGGCAAACCCACTGTCACTTCGGCTGGTTCACTGTATGTATTTACTCTCGGGGCTGTTGCCTTTGGAGCGTTCTGAGAGTGGAAGCTGTGCCCCGTTTGTGTCTGAACTCCCAGCACAGCACCAGGCTCGGGGAAGAAGCTCAGGAAGTGAGTGTGGAAATGGCACTTGCGGGCTTCCTACCTAGGACCAGTCACCGCGGACACAGAGGTAGACACCAAACCCTAATTTCAAGCTGCTCATGGTCCAGGTAGAGAGGTTTTTTGTTTTATGGTGTTTTTTTTTTTTTTTTTTTTTTGCGTTTTCTAAAGTTTATTTATTTTTGAGAGAGAGAGAGAGGGCACGCATGTGTGTGGGGGAGGGGCAGACAGAGGGGGAGAGAGAGTCTCAAGCAGGCTGGCACTTTTAGCGTTGTGCCAGACGTCGGCCTTGATCTCATGAACTGTGAGATCATGACCTGAGCCGAAATCAAGAGTCAGATGCTTAACCGACTGAGCCACCCAGGCACCCCCAAGGAGAGAGGTTTTAAATTAAAAGTACACACTAGGTATACAGTAGGCTTCCTGGTAGGAAGGTTTTGTCATTGTCCCTATCACTGCCACCCATGTCTGACTACTTCCCAAGAGGTCCTCCTGGATGTTTGCAGGGACTCCAGCTCCTTCCTCTACAGGTTCCCATCTTCTAGTGCCAACAGCCGTGCCCCCCAGGTCCCAGCCACCCTGCCACTCAGTGTGCCCTGGAACACATGCCCATATACCCTCTGAAAGTGGTTCCAAAACTCCCACCCCCACCCCAGCTCTGAGCCACTTGGGCCAGAGCACAAACCACCCTTTTGCATGGCCAGTACCCATTCTCCGTTTTCCCTGCCACTGTCTCACCATCTCTGTGGCCCATCTTTGCAGCTGCAGACAAAAAGTACCTAAAAGCATATCCTGATTGAGAAGAAATGAGGAACTAAGGACATCAGGAAGGAGAGCTTGCAGGATGCTGACCAGAGAACCCTAGGTCACCGCACAGGGATGTAGACTCAGGAAGAGCATCAACACACCGTTATGAGCTCTGGGCCGTGGGGAAGGGCAGGTGAAAGATGGCTTAAGGGCTGGCTTTGGCTGAGCAGGCCTGGACTCCCTTCTAAAAGGGGCTGGAGAGGACAGGGGGCTGGGGCATCCCTCCCTGGAGCCAGTGTCCTCCACAGTCTAAAACCAACTGCTTGGTGCTGCCATCCCACTCAGTGTCCTTTCCTGCTCTTTTTGGATATGACCTGGGGTGTCGAGATGGACAGTAAGCAAGTGATCAAAGGGTCTTTCTACTCTTTTCAGTGGTGATGGAGATGGATGAGGGGAAACTGAGGCGGAGAGAAGGAGAACTTTGACCCTGGACCACCCCTCCCCCCCCGACAAGACTGTGGCTGGGCATTCTTGTCCTGATTTACATCATGGAGCTCAGGCAGCCTCAGGAGGTAGAGAACTTGGCTCCCATGGCCTTGGTCTATGAATCTAGCCTTGATTTCAGAACTGACCAACCCTTGCCCTGTGGGGTGGTAGTTTCCTGTAGGAGCATCCGGTGGGGCTATTGCTGCACCAATCACAGTCTAACCCTGGCAGCCCTTTAGCCTGAGCCGGGTTTCTCTGAGTGTCCCTGATCCTTCCTGGGCCTCTGAGCTTGGCCAGACCTTGGGAAATCAAGGGACCACTGACCAGGACCCAGTCTTGGCCCTCCCCATCCAACTACCCATGCCTAGCAGTGAACAACAAGGTACATGGAAGGTAGATTTCACACTTACAAACAGTCTTTCTGGCCCCAGGCGAGCTTCTAAGTCTTGGCTGAGCTAACTACTTGTCTGCTATCTGGGATGTATCTGCCTTGGGAAGAAAACGGAAGGAAAGGGGCCGAACTCTTGCTGGGAGTCATAACTCCCCATTTTAAAAGCCCTCAAGCACATTTATATAAAGATCCACAGAAGAACTATTTTGAGGCTTTTTCTCCATTTCCTTTCAAAGAGAGGCTGTTTTGGGCACAGAAACTGAAGCTACCCCAAAAGGCCAGAGATGCCATGAAGGGTCTCACCCTAGGGGGTGATGCAGCAGCTGAATAAAGTATTTGGGAAGAACTGCTTGAGGTGAGCATGGAGACTGAAAGTAAAATTAACCATCTCTCCCCACCCTCATCCCTCCCTTCAACCTATGCTAGTTATTCCCAAGATCCTGGGATGATGAAGGAGCAACACCTATCACCCCGCATGTATGGGTCAGACCGGAAAGAGGAGGAGAGAAGTAGGAAGAGGTAGGAGGTGTCTAGAGAATGACTGGAGGAAGAATCGGAAGAACCTTGTGAAAGGGAGCCTTGTTAGTGATTCAGGCTCTGAAGTTAGAGAGATGTGGGTTCAAATCCTGGCTGTGAAGTAAGCTTCCCTTTCCGCATCTGTGAAATGGATTATCTACCTTATAGAATGCCTGGAGGGGTCATCTGAGATCATATACTTAAAACATCAGGTGCCAACAGCGAGTATTTGCCGTTGTTATTACCTGAGACATAAAACCTGCTCTAGACCTGAAACCACATGAAGTATACAGACGGAGCACTTAGGAAGAAGGCCCCGCATTAAGATCACCAGTAGGTTTGCTGGGAAGACATGAGGAGCTGGTCTTG
Organism: Acinonyx jubatus; assembly: GCF_027475565.1. Taxonomy (NCBI): domain Eukaryota; kingdom Metazoa; phylum Chordata; class Mammalia; order Carnivora; family Felidae; genus Acinonyx; species Acinonyx jubatus. Next base: position 92,977,625 of record NC_069381.1, on the reverse strand, counting down.
AGGTCTTAGGCCCTGGGGAGGCAGTGCTCAGAACTGTCACACGGAGAAAAGCCAGAGGATCTGAGACTTTTCTTGCTTTTCCCTTTCCCATCAAAACTTGCTTTGATGACAGCTGTTTACATGTAAGTCAAAATTTAAGCGAATGCGTTATGCCCCTGGGGCCACATGCATGTGAACTCCTTGGTGTTTTGTTTTATTTTGGGGTGGAAATAAAGGGCTGGTCAATTATTAGAGAAACATAAGGTAGGGAAATCCTAAGTTGGGAAGAATGAGTAGGGAAGATATTTGAAGGCAAGGAGCATTCGTTCACTGAATGCTGTGCTGCCCTGTAGGAGGCAGGGTTTGTAGGACCTGAGACCAAAAGAAGGTAGACCCAGATGCCCCAAATCAGGAACGGCACCTCTCTGGCCTCATTAAAGCTTTTAAAGATGGGGAATAGTGAGATGGGGAAATCAGACAGACTCCGTCCCCATTACTACATATCACTTTTCCTCTCTTAACCTGGTATCATCCCCCCTTTCATTGTGTTCCTTTCTTTTTTTTTTTAATTTTTTAATGTTTTACTTATTTTTGAGAGACAGAGCACGAGCAGGGGAGTGGCAGAGAAAGATAGAAACACAGAATTCATAGCAGGCTCCAGGCTCTGAGCTGTCAGCACAGAGCCCAATAAGGGGCTCAAATCACGAGTCGAGAGATCATGACCTGAGCCGAAGTCAGACTCAGTGGGAACCCAGTGACCGACTGAGCCACCCAGGTGCCCCCATTGTGTTTCTTATCTAATTTTCTAACCAGTGGCTTTAAAGTTACTTTGAAAATATTTTTCAAATCTCATTAGGCAGCAAATCCTTCTCTCTGCCCACTGAGTGAGCATTGGGCTGACATTTCTCAGTGCTTTCGATGCCCTCATCCGTCCTCCTCGCCCCTGAGCTCAGAGAATAAGCATCTGCCTGCAGCAAACACAGACCTGGCCTCTGTGGACTCGGGCCTGTGGACTGTGGGACAGCCCTATGTGAGGCAGAAAGAAAGGAGGCTTCTAGGTTCCTTTTAGGGTTTCCTACCTAATTAGTAAACACTTTGGGCAGGCCGGAGAATCATAGGAGATTGAAGGAATAAATCACAACAGGAAAAAATTTCACTACCTTGTATTTAAACAGCATGTTCTACCCTGTACATTTCTTATCTATGTTGCTTTCATATCTGTACTCTGCCATAACAAAGCACCACAAACCGGGTGGCTTCATACAACAGGAATGTATTCTCTCACAGTTCTAGAGGCCAGAAATCTGAAACCGAGGTGTCAGCAGGGCCAGGCTCCCTCTGAGACTCTGGGTAGAGCCCTTCCTCCCTTCTTCCTGGTTTCTCATGGCCACCAACAATCCTTGGCATCCTCGACTTGTAGCTTCATTGCTTCAGTCTCTGACCCAGTCATCGCATGGCCTTCTTCCCTGGGTGTATCTCTGTGTGTTTTTTCTTATAAAATCACCAGTTGTTGGATTTAGGGCCCTTCCCAATCCAGAATGACCTCATCGTGGCTTGTTATATCTGCAAAGACACTATTTCCAAATAAGGTCACATTCTGAAGTTCTAGATGGACATATGTTTTTGGGGAGACACTACAATATTAGATTGCAATACTACCCCCAGAGCTCTTGTCTTTAACTATCTCCTTTTAGGCAGGTGTTTAGCTGTGGATCATTAGAATGTACCAATCCCTCACTTCCCTTCTACCACCTCTGCCTCCAGCTGCTCGGTGGTGGAAACTTCCTCCTTGGTCTTGCAGGTCCCATTCAAATGTACTTGCTGCAGATTGCATCTTTTAAGTTTGCTTCCCCTCGAAACAGACCCTGAAACAAAGATTTGATGACGAGCAGTTTATTTGGAAGACCACCCCAGGAAGTACCTGTATGGGAGCGGGGGACAGGAAGTCAACGTAGGGATCACTATTACCCAGGAAGCTGTGGGCGACTGGAATTCGCTTCCTCTGGGAACCTCTGGAAGACCATGTAAAGCAACCCAGAATTGTTCCAACTGAGGGGTGAGGAAGTTGAGGTGTCTATAATGCCCTGACTTCCGTCTGTCATTAGTTGAAGACTGCCCCCAGGAACACTGGCTCACCATACTGCAAGCCTGCCCTGTGCACAGGCTGAGCATGCCTCTGCCACCAGAGAAAACCCTAAGGCAGAGAGTCACAAATGCTGCCAGGAAGGAGCCCGTGGCTTGCTCAGGAAGCAGGCATTCAAGGGCGTGTGGACATAGGCACCAATTGTATCTGCTACAACTAGGAAGACGTCGATTTCTTCCTAGGACTTTCCAGGTTCCTATTTCATAGTAGGTGCTTAGTAAATATTTGTTGGATTGAACTGGCACAGGTCATTTGAATAAAAGAATAAAGAACAAAGAGCATTCACTCAGTTACTAAGCAATAATTCATTAAGCATTTACCACATTCCATGCACTGCGCTAGACCTTGAGCATGCCAGCCTTGTGTCATTCTGAGCTTGGTACAGAATTATTACCCTTAACAACCAACCACCCAGACCTGGCCTTCGTCCATTACCATCAGTCAACAACCTTGAGGTCTTCCAGAAGAACTGACCTTGGCTGAATCAGCAAATACAAGCTCTGTGTGTCTCTGATGGTGAAAATTCTTTGTAGAACCTGGGGATAAAGCTATCCTTCTTTATGCTCCCTCATTAAACTCTTCTTCTTCCCAATCCTCAGACTCACAGAGCAGAAAAGTCCCATCTGGACTGGGCCATCTCGACCAGCTGTGACAAACAAGTCCCAAACATTTGCTGGCCTCTGTCCCAGATTTTCACCAGTTTAGGAAGTGAATTTGGTGAATCTGAACCTCACTATTGGGTAGACAGCAAAAGAAAATTTTGGTACTATTGACATCGGGATCTTATCCATCCATCTTCTCTATGCCCCAAATCATTCCAGACCGATGGGACTTAATGCTCTTCTTAATGAGATGTTACAAAAACTCTTCCTGTCACCCCACTCCCTTACTCTCGAGAACCAATTATTCTCTCAGGGTCTCCCTAATACAGTTTCACTCTGCTGTCATTTTAGAGTGAGCCAAGCCCACCGTTCAGACAATCCCAGAAACACTCCTTCTCCCACCAGCAGAACAGTCTAGTGAGCAACATTCCCCAAGGGCAGGCTTGTCAGAGACCAGAGCCGACTCAGGCTGTGGATCCTGTCTCATGTCAAACCCTGCTCTGTCCCTGCCTCCCTCGGTCCCTTGATGTGTGCTTTTAATATTCATCTCCTTCTCCCTCTCTTGATGTGAATTAAAAGAGCAACTTGCCAGGCAAACAAGAGGAAAATAACAGATTGCTGCTGTTCATTAAAGCTCCAGCTCAATAGAGTCTGATAAGAGCTTTGAGATTGGTTCTTCTCCCAGTCGGGGGAGGGGTGTGGGGGGCACGATAATTACAGTTCCTCGGATCTGCTGTGAGCTCCAGGGATTCTGTGGATGGAAATGCATGTTTCTTCCTGGAGCTTTCCTGTCTGGTGGAACCCCAGAGTTTAGGCTTATCTCTCTCATTTTCCTGACAGAGAATCTTAGAGAATTCACTTTACCTTTTTGGGTTTCATGTTGTTTCTCCAAGAAATGGAGGGGGAAGAAAAAAAGATGGATAGCCTCCTATAAGTGGTAAGGCTAAATAAATGAATAAATCTGAAAGTATTTTGGAAGACTCATTTTCTGTATTCTGTCCATCTCTTTTCCATCAGCATTTAAACTTACTTAGCTATCATCTTAAACAAATAAAGCCCTCCTGTAACCACAGGCCCCACATTAGCTACCACCTATTTTTCTCCTCCCCTTTGAAATCCAATGTCATGAAATGTCTACATTTATCTTTATTTCCCCACCTCCCACCCCCGCCTCTCAGCACCCTACAATCTGGCTTCTACTCGTCACTCCCCCGAAACCGTTCTCACCACAACCAACAATGACCATGTCACTAAATCCAATGAATACATTTTAATTGGATTAAGATGCTAATATATTAGTGATTACTTAATTTGACCTTTTTTTTTTTCTTCCAGCTGTTTGATTCTTTCCTGGAGTACTTAACTCTCTTTTCCTGGCATCCAAGCATTACCACATCTGGGCTTTTCCTCCTCTGTCTCCACCAGCCCTCCCGAGGCAGCTTCCTCAATGCCCAGTAAATGCCAGCATTTTCCAGGCCCTCTCCTCATCACCGATTTCTCTGGGAGTAACCTCCGTGTCTCTAGTCTCTACTCTAGCTCACTTCTGTTTCCAGAGCTTGAGACCCATGGACCCAGCCGCTTACTGGATGCCTCCCATGTCCCTCAAACTTGGCATCATTTTCTCCCACTCCATGTTTTCCTTTCCTGTTCTGACTCCAGAGACCAGCAATGCTGTGACCCGTCTTCCCAAGCCAGAGGCCTGGGCATGGTTACGGATTTCTGTCTCCCTGACTCCTTATCAGAACCCAGGTCTAGCCATTCTTCCTCCACTCCATCACCGTCTTTCCCCCTGCCTTGTAATCTGGCCCCGCTGAAGGCCACCCCTCTTATTTATTTGCCCAAATGGCTACACCAGTTTCCCACATGGCCTCACTGCCTCAGCCTTAGCATCTCCCAATCTGTTCTCCACAGTGCTTCCAGAACCATCTTTCTAAAGTCCAAATCTGATTGTGACACTCCCTTCAAATAACTCCATGGTGCTTCGTGGCCGTCAGGATAAAATCCAGACTCATGAGCATGGTGGCCCTTCCTGCTCTCCTTCCTGCACTTCACCCCTGCAGTCTGTGCTCTGCACTCTCTCTTCCCCAAGTACACCACACACGCCCACATGTGCACTCTCCTTTAAGCCATTGCACCTGTTCTTCCCCCTTCCAGGAGCGATTTTTCCCTCTTGCCCTTATTTCCATGGTCTGGCAAACCACTTCCTGTCCTTCAACACCCACCACATTTGGCTTTGAATCCTGAAAGCTCCTCAGCATCCTCATGGTTCCCTCCTCGTGACACTATAGCCATCTATTTACTTGTGTGTCCCCGGTACTGAAAACTCACTGAGGTCATCGTTGTGCTCTTGTCATCAGCACCTGGTCCGATGCCTGGCATGATATAGGCCCTTGATAAGCACTTGCTCAAATACAGAACACATGGTATGCTGAGGACAGATCACTGTCACTGCATAACAAGCAGCTAAAGACCCCATTTTCCCATTTGGTTGAAAAAAAGGTTGTGGCACCAGAAAATTAAATAGTATTTCTAGCAAGACTCCCACTCTGCAGGGTCTAAGTAGAGACCAGTGGCTATTTTCACAGTCACACAGCACAGGCTTGCTTCCTTTCCTATTCTGAAGCCCACACCCCTCCCTGAATATGCCGTTTCTACCCCCAGGCAGATAAATATCCTGGGTGGGTAGGATTATCTGACTTGTATATGCTCTTTTTGCTTATTTTTATGTTTTTATATCGAGCATGTATTATTTTTAATAAGCAGCATAAGTAACTTCATTTGGGGTTTACAGTCAGTGGTGACACGGAGTACTGCTGATAAGCAGGAGCTGAGTGATGGTACTTTCGGAAGGAGATCACAATTGGGAACGTGGAGGGAACAGTGACACGGGGATAGTCCAGGTTAATGCTATCCATAGGCCCAGATCGCCTGCCAGGCACAAGATAGTCCTGCAGCTACTGCAGGAGATAAAAGTGTGAGCGAGGCATGGGGCCCAACCCCCAAAAGTGGGAGAAACATCTTTTGGGGAAGCTTTTATCCAGTGCTGGGACGCGCCAGGCAGCATGCTTGGTGCTTTGCTGATGCAACTTCTTAAAATCTTCACAACTACCCTATGAGGTAGGCATCTGATTCTGTGTTTGCAGATGGGGAAACTGAGGCACATAGAGTTTTGGTTTTGCTTTTGTTTGTTTTTTTTTTTAATTGCCTCCAGATCACAGTTAATAGGACAGGATTTAAACCCAGATGTCTCGTTCTGTCCTCTTCGCACTACATAAAACTGGCTTTGATAAGTATCTCACGAGGCAGGTATGAGCTCAACGGGGCTTTTAATTGCAGATCAGAAACTTCGATGTGGGCCAGCCTTGAAAATAGAGCTGCCAAGATGGGAGAAAGGCCATAATATAAGCCTCAGGGAGAGGCAGAGGCCTTGGCAAATACTGTGCGGACAGCATAGGAGTGAAGCAAAAGGCAGTCACAGCCTGGATAGGGTCCAGGAGCCGGGGGGTGGAAAGAACTTCTGAGCCTGTTGTGTGTTGTGTGTAGGTATAAGCAGAGCAGTGGGGAGAGCTGACCAGAACCAAGAGTTCCCGGGCTGAGGAGGGAAAACAGGAACCAGCACCAGAGAGAGGACACTCCAGGTGTCAGTTGCTGACTGATGACAGAGAACAGGCAGGACAAGCAGAAAGCAACAAGGGTACAGGCAGCAAGGTGCTGAGTGAGGTCCGTGCTGAAGATCTTTGCTCCTGTGGGCCTGGCCTCCTGAGCGATGGGAAGAGCATTCCAGCCAGAAGGAAGAACATGAGCGAAGCGTATTAAAACATGGAACAGTTTGTGATTTGCTAACAAGAAACAGAAGTGTTGGATGTAGTGGAGTGTTGTAACAGCTGTGAGAAGAAAGACCAGAATTTCGTGAGAGTTACATTCTCGACTTCCCCGCCCATGGCCATTGACATCCATATCTTAGAAGGGTTGCTAAACGTGTGGGGGTGGCGACCAAGACTCGTGTTCATTGGAGGCGGCTGGGTGGCTCAGTTGGTGAAGCGTCCAACTTTGGCTCAGGACATGATGTCACAGTTTGTCACTTCAAGCCCCGCATTGAGCTGTGTGCTGACAGCCCGGAGCCTGCTTCGAATCCTGTGTCTCCCTCGCTCTCTGCCCCGCCCTTGCTCATGCTCTGTCTCTCTCTCTCTCTCTCAAAAGTAAATAAACATTAAAAAAAAAAGACTTGTGTTCATCAAATGATTGACGACTCCTCCCTGCTCTTTGTGGCCCCAACACTATGTTTTGGCACTGGCCATTCAAACACAGCCAGCCCTCCCACCTGGGACCTGCTGCATTCTTTGCAGAGCCCAGTGTAAAAGGACAATGCAGGCCCCCCCTTGTTCCAAACCCAGGGGGGAAATGCTATTACCGGTCACTATGATTTCCTTTCTGGGGCACCTGGGTGGCTCAGTTGGTTGGGCGTCCGACTTTGGCTCAGGTCGTGATCTCATGGCTTGTGAGTTCAAGCGCCGCATCGGGCTCTGTGCTGACAGCTCAGAGCCTGGAGCTTGCTTTGGATTCTGCGTCTCCCTCTCTCTCTCTGCTCCTCCCTTGCTCACACTCTGTGTGTGTGTGTGTCTCTCTCTCTCAAAAATAAACATAAAACATTTTTTTTCAAAATAAATAAAAATAAAAATTTCCTTTTTTCCATTATCTCTCTTTTGACTTGTCATGGTGTTCTCCATTTGCTATTTAATATCATTCTAAGTAAAGAAAATTTTTAAATGTTAACTCTCAGTATAGATTTTCCATTCTTCTTGATATCTTATAATGTCCGTTTCAAACAAAACTGTAAGTGCATTTAATTCATATGTGGAATCACTGAAATTAAACCATTTGTATTTCCTAGTTCTTCATGCATATGTATTTCATTACTACCAGAACAGGAGGAACATTACACAAAATGAAGTCAACGGTTTCATTTTACTTCTTGATAATGTGCACATTCTATCAACACTCTGCCTTCAGCTTACTGATGAGCAAGAAAGGAAGAGGAACTATTGGTTGTCCTGTCCTTTCTCTCCTACGTCATCATTTTCAGTGGTTCATTGATACAGGGAAGCAAAATGAGTACCAAAGGAAGTGAACAACTCAGGAGACTATAGATGCTGGCGAGGATGTGGAGAAACGGGAACCCTCTTGCACTGTTGGTGGGAATCCAAACTGGTGGAGCCGCTCTGGAAAACAGTATGGAGGTTCCTTGAAAAATTAAAAATAGTCCTACCTTATGACCCAGCAATAGCACTGCTAGGAATTTACCCAAGGGACACAGGAGTGCTGATGCATAGGGGCACTTGAACCCCAATGTTTATAGCAGCACTCTCAACAATAGCCAAATTATATAAAGAGCTTAAATGTCCATCAGCTGACAAATGGATAAAGAAGATGTGGTTTATATATACAATGGAATACTACTTGGCAATGAAAAAGAATGAAATCTGGCCATTTGTAGCAACGTGGATGGAACTGGAGAGTGTTACGCTAAGTGAAATAAGTCAGGCAGAGAAAGACAGATACCATGTATTTTCACTCATATGTGGATCCTGAGAAACTCAACGGAAGACCAGGGGGGAGGAGAAGGGGGGACAAAAGAAGTTACAGAGAGGGAAGGAAGCAAACCAAAAAACTAAGGGTTGATGGGTGGTGCGGGGGAGGGGAAAGTGGGTGATGGGCTTTGAGAAGGGCACGTGTTGGGATGAGCACTGGGTGTTGTATGGAAACTAATTTGACAATAAATTTCATATTAAAAAATAAAAAAGGATATGATAGTGTTCCTTGGCCATTTGTGTTTCTTAGAACTCTGCTGCTGTCTTTCCATACTGGAAGCAAGTTCTGGTTCATGTCCTCAGTCACATATGCAACATGTTCACTGTCTACTCTCTGTGAGTCCCTTGGAACTCCACATATCATGGTTCCATGGGAAGTTTGTGCTCGTGGGACACCACAAATGCTAAACACAAACGGGTAGGCAAGGAACAGAGGTGGACACTCCTGTCACACACATCTGTGCTCACACACATGCCCCATTGTCCATCAGGCAATTGTTCCACCACGAGTTGGAAGATAGAATTACTAGGAATTTCAAGGTGGTGAACAGAGCATTACATCAAGCATGGTCCCTGTGACGGCACAGCCCTGTGTGACTGGGCAGGATGTGTGCCCGTGAAGCCAGCCCCACTCCCAGTGGGCATGCTGTAGCAGATATACACAGCCAGTTCTGGACAACTACCTGAGGCCGTCTGCCCCGGACTGTCCCCCTGCCCCCCCCCCCCCAGGCTCCTGGGCTTTCCCTCTTCCTTGAGCATATCCTGGTTCTCAGTCTCCAGCTCTTTAACTTTGGTTTTCAGTCTGTGTTTCTGGCCATTAGGGTTTGGGGGCTTAGTCTAACATCCCTCTCTAGGAAGCCAGCTCTCTGCTTGACTCTTGGATCCCCATTTGGGTATCTCTTTCAGTGTCAGCAAAGAGGACCCCTCCTTCCACTTCTGCCCAACAGGACCTATCAGCCACGCCAGCATCCACCCCCCCTCAGCACCACCACCTTCCCATCGAGGAAGAATTCAAACATCAGCGTTCGGTATTCAGGAGATCACCCACACGCACGCTGTTTCATTGCCTTTCCATCCCCATCACTGTACTAAAACCGCACTTTTAAAGATCATATTGCAAATCCATCAACTGTTTACATCCTATTTCCTTGATGGCCATGGGGCAATTGCTACTATCAGCTAGAGTTTTGCCTCTCAAAATCCTCTCCTTTGGCTTCTGTTGCACTGAACGATTCTTATTCCCCCAGTTCTGTAAGCGCACTTTTGGAGTGTGTTTCTCTCTTTTGCTCCTAGCTATTGGTTTCCCTCAAAACACAGGCCTTAGCTATCAGTTCTTGCTCACTTTCTTAATGCCCGCCTTCTCTCAGCCCCTGGCTGACAGTCCCCAGGCCTGCATCTTCCAGGCTCACTCCTTCCCAAGCCCCTTTCCCCCTGTGGGTCTCAGTGCCCTCATCTGAAATGGGGAGTTTGGACCGAATGGTTTTGTGCCATACCCCAACCTAAACAGTGTCTTCTCTCACCAAGTGATTCCCCATCCCAATTAGCCTAATTCCCCTGAAACCTCCTCGAACAGAGAACACCAACGTTCAGGTCAAGTTCCCTCTTGTGGTTCTCACTATCCAAGAAGGTTAAGAAAGGGGGTTTCTTTTACATTAGGAAATGAGACCACAGCCTCGGGTCCTTGGTGGGTTTTTTACTCACTCAACAATTCAGAATAAAGAATACCCAACAGCAGGAGGGAATCTCAAGTCACAACATATATCCCAGGAGGCAGAGTACAGGTCTGTAGCTTAATCCAGTTTGACACATTTAATCAATAAGACTGTGTTTATACAGTTGACCCTTGAACAACATGGGTTTGATTTACATGTGAGTCGATTTGCGGGTCGATTTACATGTGAGTTTTTTCAATGTATGCAGCGCAGTACTGTAAATGTATCTTCTCTTAAGATTTTCTTATCATTTTCTTTTCCCTGGCTTACTTTATTGTAAGAATATAGTATAGAATACATATATCACACAAAATATGTGTTAATTGGCTGTTTATGTTACTAGTAAGCCTTCGGGCCAACAGTAGGTAATTAGTAGTTAAGTTTTGGGGGTCAAAGTTATACATGGATTATCCGCTTGCACAGAGGGGGAGTCGGTGCCCCTGCCTCTGCATTGTTCAAGAGTCAACTATACTTGACCTCTTGGTTTTCTGTTTAAGTCTAAGTTTTCTGTTAAATGGGAAACATGATATATAATCCCAGGATTGGGGGAATGATTAGGTTGGAGAATAACGCTAAAGTATTTTAGTGCACAGTGCTTCTAAAGCCAAGCAGTGTTAAGCCCCTCTTCTTAACTTGTGCTCCCCAGGTTTTTCTCCTGACCCAGGACGGAGTCTGCCTGTATGGCTCTTAAGATGTCTCATGTGGGTCTGCCTCATCTCTGTGGCCTTTTGAAGGTCGGGGCCATGATTCATGGTCTTTGCAATCCCCGTCAGGGCACGCACCAGGAACTCAGCAGATATTCATGTAGTCAAAAGATGACTGTGACTGTGCTATGGCTGTATCGTGGCAGGGGTGTCTGGGGAGCTTCCCCCTTGGGCAGTGTTTTTCTGAGGCTGATGTTTGGGTGAATTTCCACTTCCTGACTACTTGCTGACCAACCCGGGTGTCAGAGGCGGCAGAGGTGTGGGATTGGGCTGTGAGGCAGGGAACGTGAGCCTGGGGGAAAAGCATCAGTTCTACGTGCTCTTTATCTTTTGCTTGATTTCAGGTCCCTCCTCTGACTGAGAGTTCCCCAAATGAACAGCAACTCTTTCTCCTCCTTCTTCTTGGTCCCTCACCAACACCCTGCAGCACATTAATAGGCCATGCGTTGTTTGGGAAGAAAAGCCTGCGTTATTTAACACGGTACATAGTTAACAGGATCCCTGGGGTAAAAGGACCCCTCTTCGTGACCCACATGCCTCTCTTCCAGAAGGCCGTGTGGCAGGGCGGAAAGACTGCAGGCTACTGCTCAAGACAGTGGTTCTAAGCCATGCCCTCACCGGATGGCTGCCTTCACGTCCATTTCTGTTTAGTGATTATGTCAAGGCACAGTTTAGGCAAGAAGGTCCAGTCAGGAAAGTGCCTCCATGCCCCAAAGTTCTGTAGAAGGAACTTAAAAAGGGGGGCCGGTATTATAGGTTGTAGAAGAGTTAAAAAAGCAAACAGGTGCATTTGGCAGCCCCAAGTTAGTAACTGTAAGAAGCTCCTTTCAACTCTAGGCTGGAGACAGAGGGAGGCCATGATGTCACCTTATCCCAGGCGCAAGACCATCCTGTGGGAACTGGAACTAAGGAGGGGCTGCCCATTGGAGGCTGGGATCACAGAAGAGATGTAGAGCCTCCTTGAGGTGCTGCTCAGAACAGCAACCAGGGAGAAGCACTTAGCCTTCCAGATTCCTCTTGGCCTCCAAGTTCCTGCCATCCTGCCAGTTCTTCTCATTCATTCGGAAGCCAGAGGATGAGGGAACCTGGGAAATGTCATTTTCAGGGTTGGCCCCGTGGTACAGAGCAGAGCAGGGGAAGGGTATTGAAAGACAAGTGTCAAAGATCGTACAAGGGAGTTGCGTGACCACCCCCATTATCTCCACCAGCCCCCACAAGCCACCCCAATAAACAATCTAATTTTAAAAACGCTTTCTGTGTGGCTTCATCATTAAAACTCTGCCAGCGCCTTCTTGCAGTCGAAGTGTCACCCTTGGTTCCTCCATAGAAGTTCTAGAGCTGGTCCCTCCCCTACCATCGCCAGCCTCACTCTCCTGGCTTAGAAGGTAAGCAGGATGGTGACGCCTCAGGACTCTGATCTCACCTCTGCCCCAGACCCCTTCTGGCTCAGCCATCACCGCCTGGCTCTGACAAAGAGCTCAGTTCAGAACTCATTTGCTATGTGGACCTGGATTTGGCCAGTCCATTGCTTTTCACCCAACTTTTGAAGGTCACAGAAGTGGGAGGTTTTCAATTATGAGCAGGCTGTGAGGTTGGGGCAGCTGCCAGGAAATGACAAGAGGTAGACACAGTCTTTCCAGGCTGGGGCACGTCCCAGCTACAGTGATGAATGAGTTCGGCCTCCTTTGGTTGGCACCAACCTGTCAGTCCTTGATAAAGAGCTCACCAAACATTGTGCTAATACGAACAGGATAAACAGGATAGGGTTTCAGCTCCCTTTGAAACACACTGGCTGGGAATAATGTGAAAAGGGAAGGTGAAGAGAGAGGCCCTGAAGGACAACAGTCCCCTAAGTGTCCTTCCTGCTGTCTCAAAGGAGCTCGGCTACTCCATTTCCTGAAAGTAATCAGGTCTGGTCATCTCAGCAGGAAGGCATTCTTTGGGGAAGGAATGAAAGGAGCAGTCTGGTGAACTGACCCTCCTCAAGCCCAGAGCAGACACCAGGGGGCGACTCAGATAGAAACAGACCGTGGTGGCCTTGAAAGCCATTTGAAGAAGTTGGGTGTGTTTCTGAGAACAGGGGAGCCATCAGGTGTTTTGAAGGAGGGTAAGGACGGAAACCATGTGATAAACACAGTTATTTCCAGAAGAGAAATCCAGTGGGCCCATGTTCCCAGGGTGGACTGTAGGGACTGGAGGTGGAGACTGCAGAAGAAGGTATTTTGTGAATCCAGCCACGTGGTGAGGGAACATGGCCAAGGTAGGGATGGTGGGTGTGAGAAGAAAATAGTGGGAGACTGTGGATGTTTAGGAAGCATGGTGGTTTCAAAGATCTCAGAAAAGTTTTGAGGTCCATAACTATATTGACTAACAGAAATGGGAGAGAATCTGGTTCATTCTTCACGTTGGGTGCTAGACCTGCTGGGTTTAGATTGGCAGTGATATCTAAGTACATGTTTACATCAGGGGTGGGACCCTAACATAAGAGGACAGAACTAAAGAAAGAGATTTCCCAGTCTTAGAGGGGACAGTTAGTTGATCCTATGATCTTCTTAATGAAGGCATGCTAGAGGGAAAAAAAAAATTAACCTGGTCTGGTCCTCAGCGAGAAGAACAGGAAATATCTCCATGTTCTTTGGTTCCTAAACTGATACATTCAAGCTACAAAAAGATTCTTGAGATTCGTTGTTTTTCACCTTCCAATCCCTTCCCTTTTGCTCTTCATCTGGAGATGTGAGCCACACCATTACTTAGGATTGCTTAAGGGGGAGGCCTTTTCAGGGTGAGATGCTCCATTTGGGCCTCCCAGCATTAAAAAGGGGATCCTTCTTGACGCGACCTGCCTATGTGGCCAGGTGAATGAAGGCAGGGCAAAACTGGCTTCCTGAGAAGACTCACATTGAATGGATAGGCATGAGTACGAGCTGACCTCGTGTCATTCCCTCTTAGGCAACAGGGAGGTGCTGTCCAGACGCCAGGCAACAGCCCGCTTCCTCCCCTTCCCGGGCCGAAATGTTGTAAGTCACTGATCACATCTCCGAGTAATCAGAGATTTCAAGAACAAGAGGGAGAGGATTTTAATCTTATGGGAAAAGAAGAAACCAAACAGATTAAACCCCAAATCCCTCTAGAGGGAACAGCATGTTAGAGAGATCAAACAGCACTTGAGATTCAAGGAAACTGTTCTGCTTAATTCAGGGAAAGGATCCACTAAAAAAAATTGGTTTGCTGTCTCTTTTCTGGGTGGTTTGTGGAGTTACCATTAAGTGGGTTGAGTGCGTAGGAATGAGCGACCTTGCTAGGATTTTGTAGAAGAAGGGAGACCAGTGCTAAGCAATCTGGAGGCACCTCTGCCTGGTCTGGCTTCTCTCAGAGTTTTTCGGGAAGAGTCTTCACTTCCATCCTCTTTTTCTGATGGGCAGACTCCTACTCGTCATTCAGCATCCCTGGAGCCAGAGTGCTCCAGTTCAAACCTAAACTCCACTTGCTTGTGTGTCCGATTCCCCAGCCAGACTCCCGAGTCCCCACAAGGAACTGATTACATCCTGTTCTTCTTCGAATCCCCTGGAGCCAGCACAGCGCCTGGCACCTGGAGGGTTCTCGCTAAATACCTAATGACTGAATGATTAGCAAGCTAAAAGCTTCAACACTGGAATCAGGCTGCCTCGATTTGAATCCTGATCCTACCATATATTGACTGTGTGACCTTGGGCAAGTGTCATAACCTCTCTGTGCCTCAGTGTCTTCATCTGTAAGATAGGATAATAAAACACTTATCTCATAGGGTAGAAGTGAGGGTAGATGTGAGTCCATGTGTGTATAATGTTTGGAATGTTTGGCAAAAAAAAAATACAAAACAGTGATTGGCACAGAGAAGGTGCTCGATAAAAGTTAGCTACTATTACTTTTAGCACTTTCACTGGCACCTCAGATGGATTAGCAGCTGTCTTTTCTCAAAGTGATGCACCTAAAACAAAACACGTTTGTTAATAATTTCTCTCCCACGCCACGGTTTGTGGGGAATTTGCCATTAGATGAATTAATGATCACACAAACAAATTATAATTCAGGATTTCCCACAGTAATTTGGCCCAGACAGAAGATGAACTCTGGAGAGCCAAATTGGCTCATTTATCTCTGCTCCGGGAAGGCCCCACAGGAAAGGGAATCATTCACCAAGAAGTGCTATCAACAGGGGAATCTGTTTTCGAACAACAGCGATTGGGCTGGTTTTCAACCTCAGCTTCAGGTGATGCGTTTTTATTTTGTCTCAGGCTGATGAAGAGGAGGAGGTTTTAGAAAGTAGTGTAGGAAGTGGCAGAAAGTGAACATTATGGGATGTGTGGGAAGTGAGTGCCCACTGGAACTGAGGGAGTGAGCCACCAGATCTAGGTCATGGCCGGGCTACCACCAGCAGCAGTCTTTAGTTCAGGGAGTTTAGGGCCAAGGTTGCAAGGAAAGCCCAGCTATCCCAGAATAAGATAACCCGACTCGTGGTCCATGCCACGCTGCCAGCTGTGCACATTCATACAAGCAGCTCGAGGTCGAGGATCAAGTAAGTTCTCTGTGTCTTCTGTTGAAATAATTATCATAGCTCATGCCAAACATCATGCTAAGTACTGAGCCTAGATTGCCTCATTCTGTCCTCACAAAACAGGCAGGAGGCAGATTCCAAGCCCTGTTTATGGAAGAGACAACTGAGTCACAGCGCCTTGCCCTGGGAACACCGCTAATCAGGTTTTGCAACTAGAGAATGTGATCCTAGGACTTGTGTGTTTACACACTAAACTTGCTGCTTTGTATAGGACATACTATACAAGCATCAGCTGCTTAAAAATTGCTTTGTTTGATGGATGAAGGAAGGGAAGGGAGGGAGGAAGGGAGGGTGGAAGGAAGGGAGGAAGGAAGGGAGGGGGGAAGGAAGGGAGGAAGGAAGGAAGGAAGGAAGAAAGGGGGGAGGAAGGGAGGGGGGAAGGAAGGGAGGAAGGAAGGAAGGAAGATGGCTGCTGTAGGATGGAATCTAGAATTCATCCCTAGAATCTCTTCTCACTGGACCCTGGACTCCATGAACAGATACCTATAGTGACCTAAGTCTCTGTCTTTTCCGGGCCTTATTTTAGATGATTAAAACAATACTTTGGTTTAGTGTGCCCTTGGACTGTAGACCCACCCTGAATCTGCCCGTGGCTGGGCTCACTAGCACGGAGGTAGTGGCCCCAGAAGGCCGGGGAACGCCTGCTGGCCTGTCATCTGGGGTTTCACAGTGACACATGTTCTAGACTGCAAATCCATCTAGCAGCCGTGCAGTTCTTTACATTCGGCGTCCTGGATCTCCTCTCTCGTTTCTAATATGCCACCATTTTTGAGAAAGCCAGAGAACCCTTAACCTGCTCCGAGAAGCTGTGTTGCTCCTTTGCTTATGGGAACGAGAACAATGACTTTCAAGTTCTTTCACGTTAATCTTCAAAGACATAATCGCCGACAGAGTCTGAGTGGGCCAAGTAGAAAGTAGGTCATTAGGACCCAGAAGCCCTGGCTAGAATCAGTCGGTCGCTCTGACAGATAACCTGACAACAGCAAAGCCATAGGATTCCTGGTGAGAAATGAAGACTCACCCGGGCTCCCCTGCCTCCTGCATCGTGAGCAGCTGTGTTGCGGATGGTCCTGTGCCAGGGATGCCCCACTCCCCTCCCCCAGCCCACAGCGAACAAGCATCCGGTCTCCCCACCGTGTTGGGGAGGGGTGGGCAAGCCCCTCTCCTGCGCTGGAAATTCACTAGCCGGAGAATCACGGCTTTGTATCAGCCTCATTTTCCAGGGCTGCACAGATTTGTTCCTGATTACATTCCAGCAATTGGATACAATCTCTTTCCTCGGCGCTGAAAATGATTTGGGGGGAAATAAACAATAGGATTTGCCATGTAATATTCTCTGCAGCCTGCAGGGTGTGGGAGGCATACCAAGCACTGACAAAAGCTCGTCCACCCAGACTCAGGAGATGATCTTGGGCTGTAAAGGGTGAGAATGAGCTAGTCTAGAAGAGAAGAAATCCACCGCGTCCCCCCACCCCCAACTCACAGCCACCTAATCTCCTCCCTCCATTTTGATTTCTGAAGCTGGCCAGAGAGGAGGAGCGGGTCCTCCCGGCTGGGGTCTCATAGTGATGGAGCCCTAAGCCTCAGACTGGAGGGAGTATGAGTCAACGCCTCAGTGCCACAGAGGAAGTGTTTCCAGGCTATTGAAAAGCTTAGTTGTATTAAGATTGGCTATTTACTAAATATCTACGATGAATCAGTCACTGGGTAAAATCCTTCACACATATTTAGTTTTAAAGTTACATGAATTACAAAAGAAGTCCATGCTCGTTATTTTTAAAGTAATATAGATGAGCAAGATGAAAATATAAATACCCTGGAATCCCATCTCCCAAAGGCAATCGCCCTTGGCATTTTGGCATGTGTACCAAACAGCAACCCTATGAGGTGTACATATTATTTTGCATTTTGCAATTGAGGAAATTCAGGCATAGAGAGGTCAGTATCTAGGTAAAAGCCACGGTGCTGGTAGGGTCAGGATTTGAGCTCTGGGTCCTTCATTTGATAAATCTTTATTGAGAACATAAGCACTGTTTGTTCTGAGAGATGGGATTTCAGGTCTATAAGGAATAAGACAAAGTTTTTGATGCTGCGAAATTTCAGTCCAGTGGGAGAGCACATCAACACTTACTTGTGTCAAAAATGGCAAGTGCCATGAAGAAAATGAAAATAAGTCACTTTCATGTTAGTGACTGTCATGGGGTAGCTAGTAACATGGAATGGATCGAAGAATAATTTTTTGAGGAAATATTTTAATGTTTAAACACTTACACAGAGTTTACTGTGTGTGTGTGTGTGTGTGTGTGTGTGTGTTTAAACAAATGTTAATGCATTTAATCCTCAAAAACTCCTGTGATATAGGTATCATTATCACGCCTATCTCAGGTGAGGAGACTGGGGCACATAACGTTTCCAAGGTCACACAGCTAGGAAGTGGTGAAGCCCAAGATTTAGATCCAAGGTGTTTGGCTCTAAAGCCATGCTTATCACCATTACCCTCCACTGCCTCGGGGCTGGGATCTGAATACTAAGGCATCATCCATGGAAAGATCTGGAAAGAATACCCAAACAGAAGGGACAGCAGGGCCAAACCACTGAAGTGAGAATGTGCTCGGTTTGCCTGAGTGTCAGAAGGAATGCCATTAGCCCTTCCGGCTAGGTTACACACGGCCTTGTACACCAGAGGAAAGCCTTTGGATTTTGTCTTCAGTGCAGTAGGAAGAGATTGGAGATTTTCAGCAGACAAGTAACTTGATCAAATGTGCATTTTGAAGACAATGCTTTGCCTGTTGAATAGAGAACAGAACTTAGGGAGTCAAATCAGAGAGGAACCAGGGACTAGGTAGGGGTCCAGACTAAAGATGAAGGTGGTTTGCACTAGGATAGTAGCCAAAGAAATAGAAATGGGGGCGAGGGAATTGGGCCATCCAAACTTATACTTTTTCCATGTAAAGCTCACTGCCTTAGAGAAAAACATTTTGGTAAAAGCTCTTTGCTAAGCAAGGGACCATCTTGTGGGGTTGGATGGGAGGCTGGTCCTCTATAAGTCATGAGCTGGAATCAATGATGGAGTTTATTACAAGGGTACAGAAAATAATAATACTCCTCACTTAATGAGTAGCTAACGTGTTCTGGGCTCCATTCTAAGTTCTTGCCATATGCCAACTCATCAAATCCTCACAACCAGCTGATGAGGAAGGTGTTATTATTATTCCCACTTTACAGACAGGTCAAGTCAAACTCCTCAAGGCCACAGTGCCAGTGAGTGGCAGAGCTGAGCCTTCAAGCCAGGCAGGCTGACTTGGAGACCATGGCTGTTAGCCACCTCACTGACCTGCTTTTGAAAGATGTCTCCTAATCCTACCAGAAGCCTAGGGAGCTGCCAGATGGCAGATGAGCAAGCCCCCAGCAACGGCAGCAAGGGCCTTCCATTATTTCCTAACAAGAATGGCTTTTGCATTAGGAAAAAAAAAAAAAGGTACAGACAGTCCTTCTTTCAGGGCTGGATTTCACATAAAGCCCATTGGTGCAACCACAGCTCATTCCACCAGTTCCACAACCACTTTCAGGAAGGAGCAGGGGGTAGTACTGGAGGCTGGCTGCATACAAGTCTTTAAGGCCGAGCGTCTGGTCAACTTAAAAACAAAAAAGCTTCCAAACCAATCAGTGTATGATCGTGGACGATGACAATTATAACCTAACATATCACTTTGAGCTAAAGAGCTTACTCATCGGAGGCAGCATATTAGCCTCTCTCTGATGGAGATGACATTTCCATCAACAGATAAGGGTTGCAAGTGAAAGTAAAATCTTAGTGACTAATAAGAAATACCTTTGAGAGACATACATTTTGGAATAAGTGTGCTTAGCAACAGCCATCTTCCTGTTTACCTTTTGCCTTAGTTGCTGATGAAAGTCTCCATATCAACGAGGTAGTAGATTTCTATTCATTAGATGACTTGCTTCGAACGTGTCTGTATTATGGTGTCAGCACATACTGGGGAAATGATTCAGAGGAGATATAAGGACATTTAATATTTAATTCTTACCACCTAGAAACTCATAATGTAACATGACAATAATTTAACATGACAATAAACAATATACGGTCATCCATACAACTCAAGGGATTTTGACTCATACTGTAAATGATAATAAAGGCCAAAGGGGGACTTATCATGGCTGCTTGGGCTGGTCAGGCTAAGCTTCTCAGAGGAAGTGGCATTCCATTTGGACCTTACAGGATGCATGGGAATTACATAAGGGAGAGGGAAGAGAGGGATTTCCAAGTTGCGAAAACACAAGCCATGTTCCTGGAATGATGGCAGAATGACCTGAACAGAGCGAGAAGTGGGTTTTTATGGGCTAAATTGTGCTCCCTCACAATTTACCCATTGAAACCCTTACCCCTAATACCTCAAAATGGGACTTGCATTTGGAAATAGGGCTTTAAAAGAGGTGCTTAAGTTAAAATGAAGCGGTTGGGGGGACCTTATTAAAAATAGTGGAAACTTGGACATGCAAAAGAGGCACCAGGGATGTGGTGCCAGAGGGAAGATCGTGTGCACACAGGAGAAGGTGGCCATCTGCAAGCCAAGGAAGAAAAAAGGCTTTAGGAGAAACCCAGCTGGCTGCCACCTTGATCACAGATTTCTAGCCTCCAGAGAGTGAGCAAATAAACTTTGTTTAAGCTGCCGGGTCTATGGCAGGCCAAGCAACTAACACATGGACATAAGGAGGTGGGGGAAGAAAAGGGCTGAGTTTGCTGATTTGGGGAAGATTGAGGGCCATTTGGCCTTGCTTCTCACCCCCCACTAGATACATGTCCCACTCCTGCATGCTGCTGGGCACAAGATGGCACCTCAGGAGATGTGAGTGCATCCATTTAATAATAAGCTGGCAATTACCCAACAGGTGGCCCAGACTCCAGCACGTGGGAGTAGCTCTGTAAACGTTTCCTGAAATAATGAATAAATGCATGAAGCAGACTCCAGTCAAAATTGCCAATGGCGAGTGATACTAGATTCCCTCTTATCCTTTTACTTTCCTTTACTTTTGTCATACCTCTTATTGTCACGTAACCTCACTAAATGTGCATCTTGTGTGTGCGTTTGTCTTTCTCTACTAGATTCAACCCGTCATGCGGGTGGGCCTAGACTTTGTTTTTTTTTCATCCGGCACTTAAAACAACGACTATAGCACATAGAGGACCCTCAGTGGGTGTATGTTGATGGAAGGAAGTGGAATTATTTAAATAGATCATCCCTTTCACTCTTCACAACAGTTTTGCCAGGTAGACAGAGAAGGACCTAGAATAGGGTCCATTTTATAGATGTTGAAGCGAAGGTTCAATGGGTTAAGTGTGCTGAAACTCACGCAGGTACAGTGGCCTCAAGCTTAGTTCTTATCCTGTCCTCTTCACCACACCGTGCTGTCTCTGTCACAGCTTTACTGAGTTATTATTTAATAATTCCACCGTGAGTCAATAAAAGAAATAGCTCAACAAAGAATGTTTCTGTATTACCTGCTGAACTGCTCTTGAGAACATTACATACTAATGAATCAGAGTCCTTTATATCAGGAACCCAAGGGAATTTAGCGCCAAGAACAATTCTGGGTCTCCTGAAAATTGCTGTTTCCTCTTATCAGACAGAACCTTATAAATTATGGGATTTCATGTCTTGTCTTGGCTGTCAGAAAGCACAGAAATTGAATTAGTGCTTAATTACAGTAATAATCTAATTTCTGGTCCAATTGCAATCCTCTCCTCCTATACATGATTCCTGATCTTTATTTCTATTTTAAGCAATCATGTATATGGGTGGGCAGTTTTGATTATTAGCTATAGCAAACCCTTTTTAAAAATAGCTGTGGTGGAAAAATCTAGAAAACAAGCAATGACTAGTGTGAATCAAATGCTTGCCATTCGCCAGGAGCCATCTCTGCCCTTTACATGTATTGACTCATTTCATCACCAAAAAACCAAATGTGTATACTGCCAGGGAAGCCAAATGCTCTAAGACAGTGTAATGAAAATAATATTCTGCCTTAGGAAAGAACAGGAAACGTGCCTTCTCCTCACTTCCTCCAGCTCCTCTCACCTCTATTTTTTTCGATACTCTCCCCTAATTAGATTCCCTGCTTCCACCCTTGCCCCCTTTAGTCTACTTCTCAATGAGTGGCTAGGAATGTCCCATGAAAACAAGACTCAGGGGGCACCTGGGTGGCTCAGTCCTCAAACATCTGACTTCGGCTCAGGTCATGAGCTCCCACTTCATGAGTTCAAGTCCCACATCGGGTGGGCTCAAGCCCCGCTTCAGGTAAAAAACGTGAGCCCCAGGTGAGCCCCACTTTTCTCTCTCTCTCTCTCTCTCTCTCTCTCTCTCTGTCTCTGCCCCTCGTGGGATTCTCTCTCTGCCCTTTGCTCACTGGCGCCCTCTTTCTCTCTGAAAGAAAGAAAGAAAGAAAGAAAGAAAGAAAGAAAGAAAGAGGTATGTCACTGCCCAAGACCCTCCAATGACTTCCCATGTCACTCAGAGTAAATGTCATGGACTTGCCTAGGATGTACAAGGTCATACAGGATCCGGCTCCTGTGACATGTCTGGTGCTGTCCTGTCCCTCACTGCTCTGGGGCCACACAGGCCTGCTTGCTCTTTCTTCAATATTACAGGTGCTTTTTCACCTTGGGTTCTTTGTATTTACCATTCTGAAAGTCTGGAATGCTCTTTCTTCAGATAGCTGCATGGTTTGCTCCCTTGCCGCCCTCAGGGGTCAAATGTCACCTCAGGAAGACCTTCCTTGTTCACCTGCTAGCCCCTCCCTCAACTTTCTTGTTCTGTTTTTTTCCTGCCCACATTTAACTAACATGCTATTTATTTTCACTTGTTCATGGTTTATGTTGACTATTTCTTAACAATGTAGACTCTCTGCAGGCAGGCATTTTTGTCCATCTTGTCCTTTGCTATGTCCCAATCAACTAGACCAATGTTTGGTATATAATAGGTGCCCAATAAGTACTTTCTGAAATAATGAGTCAACATGGGAGGAGGAAGCACGTTCTGCTACAAACATACCATATTTTGCAAGTATACAAAATGTACAAAACGAGAATATTCACTGTAATTATTAAGCAATTTTCCCAAACTCCTTCCTTCCGTCCACATACTAACTCTATTAGGTAAACTGAGTTAATGTTTGACTGGTAGCATATGACAGACTACGACTGTTTATGTGATTTAGGTAAGTGAATTTTTCAGACATACAGGGGATCTGAGCTGGTCAGACTGGAGCTCTAACACTGCTACTTCGCATAGCTCCTTTCTGCCCAAAAACCTTTCCTAAGCTGAGATCAGAGATCTTTTTCTTTTTTAAAAAATTCCCTGTGCTGTAATTTTCTTCCCTGTGACTTACTCATTCCATCGCTGAAATGAAATCCTTTTCATTTCTCAATATCTATGAGAACTTCTGTTTTGCAACTGAGGGAGGTAGAATAATTGGGTTTGGAGGGATGGGAGCTAGGGGCAGAGGAGGGGAAAGAGGAGGACACGGATAAAGGCGGGGACCAAGTCTCTGTGTTCATTATTGCACCCCCAGCTCTGGAATCAGTAAAGATTGGTTTGTTGAATTGCTCATGCGGCCTCTTGGTCAGAGTCTAAATACATAGAGCTGGAAAGATGAAGACTTGAAGTCAGAATTTTTTTCTTGGCAGCTTTTTGAGATTCTGAGCAACAGATTCTCCCACCTTTGCCTAGAGGACTGGCATCTTGGGAAAATCTGAGAATGGAGCCCCTGGATGGATGCTGACATCTAAGAGTGAGCAGTGCAGTAGTGATGCTCCTTCAAGGGCATCCTGGGCGAGTGGAAAGCATCTCATGGTCCGTGGGTTGGGGCACACATGATACACCCGTTTGGAAACTCCTAAAAATAATGGGGGCATTTTGAAGGAAGCAGAGCATGTAGCCACGTCAGCATCCGCAGGCTGGTGAGGCTAGTTTGATTTATATGGCATCGCAGAATTTAGATTTGGAATGAGCTTTAGAACCATTTCAATTAGTCATTCCTCCCAGAAATGCGTATGTCTTTCCTTTTCATGCAAGAACAAAGCACACGAGTTCAGCATAATTTATTCTCTTGTGCCTCTCATGTGTTTGTCTTTGAATTTATCCAGATTATTGAAAATCTGACCCCCCCCCCCACCCCTCTCCCACCCCATACCTAGCAACAGTGAGAATTGCCTTGTCTCGAACTTTCTGGCTCTTTCTGGAGGTGAGTGCTTTTGTTCCTCTCCACTTCGCGTGTGCCTTGCTGCTGACACTCCTGCCAAGTGTCTTCTCGCAATTTTAATTGCTAGTCTTGGCATAGGGCGGCTCTCCTTCCCCTTTAGAAGAAAAAAAGCATTCATTTAATTTCTAACCCAATTAAACCATGAGCTCATGAGCTCATGCTCTGTGGGCCAGAGCGATGGGCCCTGCAGTCATAAGCAGAATAGAAATTGCCAACATTAACATGATTCCCTCTTCCCCATCCAGGAATGACTAACACAGGGTGAGAGTATGTTTGTGCTCCAGTAGCTTTTTTCAATTAATTAATCAGCAGGTACAAATCCAAAAACACAAGCTTCTGAAAATGTTGAGGACTTGCTGGCATTTTTGGGAATGCCGGGGCAATCACTCAGGTTCAGGGGAGCTCTTAAAGTGCAGCCCAGCAATTCTGGTGTTGACCCTTACCAATTCCCTGACTTTGTAGGGATTTCACTCAGCTTCACAGAGCTACACGGATGACAAATTGGCCTCAAGTCAGCAGATCTGAGTAGAAGGTTACGCCTGCTCTGCCCCTGGTAGAAATAGAAGGAGTACTCTCCATCAGCCTGAGGTTTGGGCTGCAAAATGGCAAGTGGCTATAGAGGGACCAATGAGTGGAAGAGGAGTGCTGAGCCCCCAGAGATGGGGGCTGCTGAGGGGCTTACCAGCTATAAGGACTCGAGTCAGTCTCTATATCCTACGGTCTTCAGTTTACTTTTCTGTGAAATAAAATGGCTATGCCAGAGGCTCTCAAAGATCCCAGTGGCCTTGACTCTCTCTGAGTGTATCAGTGAATGGCACTTAGGCACTTGCTGGGGTTTGCACCTTTCTCTTTCTTCAGTCTACCTCCCCTACTGCTTTCTGTCATGCAGGATGGGAGCATTAGGAAAATGTTTGAGTTCATTACCAAGGCAGCTTATCTTGAGTCCAAGAGATCTGAGAGCCAGGGCTCTGACCAAGATTCACAATAGGGAAACAGATATGCAATCTGGTGCACGAAAGAATGATGGGTGGGCTGGGGAGTAAGGCAAGAGAGGTGGAGACATCTGTATTTGGTGGAATGGGCAAAAACGATAAGAAAGAAGGAAAAAACGATAACCCAACCTCCAACAGGAGGGCAAAATAGGATAGGATGCCAAAATTTCCCAAGCCACAAGAATCAGAGCCCAGAAGATACACAAATGGACTGAAGAGAGGCAATGAGCCCTGTAAGGAGCTATTTAATGCTGCAAACCTGTCACCAGGTCTTTGAGTAATGTGAAGGCTCATTTGTGTCTTCCCACAACTGATTGCGGGGGGTTCTTGAATCCCTCTCTCTCCCTTTCATGCCCTCTCCCTCTCCCTGTCTCACATGCACACACTCACACAGTAGGGATCAGGTGTGTTCTTGAACCCACTGCATAAAGTTTTTACAGTGGATAGTGTGGAAAGGCTATGCTGACAGAGAAGAAAAATGTGAGGGTATGTTGTTTAATGGTGAAATTTCCCCCACTCCTTACTATCGGGTACTAAGAATAAAAAAGCAAAGTGATGGTAGAACATATTGTAGAAATTCAACAAATTCAATCTGTTTGAATAATGAAAGAGGGAATTCACAAAGGAATTAATTAAATTAATAAGGGAATTAAAAACTCATCTATTTGTGGGATTTGTTCTGTCCTTTGGTGGAGCAAATGCCCTGTTCTCTGGCAGCATGTTTTACTAGCTTTTTTTTTTGTCCCTGGGACATCTCTAAATTCATTTCTCTGTGAATAAATCAAGGAAGCGCATCTCAAACATTTACACCATCGACTTAGAGCCTCGTAAGGAAATCGAAGGCTTGGAAAAGTACTGTCTAAAGGCTATTTCACTCTGTGTTGCCACCAGCCAGCGTGAAATGCTGAAAAACAAATGTTCTCAATCATTTTGTATAGTTTAGTAGGCTCATTTTCTCACAGCTGTGTGAGATAAAAACAAGTAGCTGATTTTTTCCTGAGTAAACCAAATTCCAATTGCAGAGCCTATACCAGAAAAGAATCCACTGAAATGCACATATTTTTGTTTAGAGTTCTTTGACATGCACAAGTGAAAGACAATATTCCGTTATTTTGTCTTGCTTTCTCTCCCAGGAACTAAGGCAGACAGCTATGGGTGTGTGTGTGTGTGTGTGTGTGTGTAAATGACTCCCATATAAAACTATCACAGTGTATTGCTGACTAAGGTTCTTTAAATAAGTCAAGAAACTCAAAAATCAAAGTTCTCCTAACCACATTAACTTCTCTTTTTGCATAAACATTTCCCACCCTGAGCCTTATCATTGCAGATTCCTATATTTCATTTCCTGGGTGTCTAAGGATGACTCTGGTTGAGAAAAGAGTGTCTGGAAACATTGCAGAAATTGTAGTTGTGCCCTCTCAAGTGTGCAGACTTTAGAAGGTCAAGAGAAAACAGGCCAGTGTCAAAGCTGACCCTCGCTGTAGATGATATACACTAGGTTGGAGGGATTGGACATAGGTGCCCCAAATGGTAAAAAGCAATGGGTGCCCACTCCCAGAGGGCACCTGAGCTGGTCTACAGGGGGAGGGTACTTACCACACCAAACAATAACGGACATGAAACATCTGTAGGAAGGTAGTAAGATGGAGAACATTATATTCCTGGAATTTTAACACTTCTGTAAAGGTCCTTGGAGTAGAGGGACTGAATTGCAAGAGTCATGCTCATTTGCTAACTGCTTTTCAAGGGGCAGTCCATTTAGCTCCAGAGTTTTTGTTCTGCAAGAAGGATGAGACTTTGGGGCCAAAGCTAAATTGTCCAGGACAATTGAGGATATGTGCTGTCTACCATCAGGCACCTTCTTTCTCTGCCTTTCTCCATGGGGCACTAATCCTCTCCTTTAAATAAATGATGAGGAAATATTTAACAAATATAGGTTTCAAGAATAGCCAAATTATTAGCCTGCAGTCTGGTTGATGCTGGGCATGCTTCAAGGCAGGGAGTTTCCTAGGTTTACTACCTTTCCCTTCCTCCCACTCACCACCCTCCACAGCGGGTCCCTGTGGCGGGTTCATGAGGGCTCGCACATCCCCTGCCTTTGGTTTGGTCATTTTTATCCAGTCAGTCTACAGTGAGACACATTGAAAATTCCATAAGATACCACAGCATGGCCGCCAGGCTCTGTGCTCAAAGATTTGGCTTCAACGTCTCCAGTCCCCAAAATACCCTAGGTTGATCCCTAAACACCATATACCATTTGAACAGGAAGATCAGAAAGCAGGGCTCAACGCAGAGAATGAAAGATTGGAAATTAGAAGATCTGATTGCCAGTTCTAGTTCAGCCATAAACTAGCCAATAACCTTAGTCCACCATATCAGAGTAGTGCTCACCATAGACTATGGGATCCTCTACCTTCCCCAGCCCCCCTTGCAATTGGGTTAGGATCATGTGACTAGCATTTGCCAATGAAATATGAATAGAAGCGGCCTATGTGGCTTTTAGGCTAAGGTAGTTTACGAGCCAGTGTGCAAACTCAGTTCCTCTCTGCTGTGACCTTGGTGGCCTCGTGTTCCAGACAGCGTAACTACAAGACGGAGGAAGACCACTGAGTCGCATCTAACTATGACATGAAAAATAAACTTTTATTGTGTTATGTAACTGATATATTGCAGTCGGTCTGTTAGAGCCGACATTGGCAACTAATACAGAAAGCCTTTCTATGACCCAGCTTTCTCATCCAGCTCCAGTGCATTGAACCCCATTAAAAGAAGATGAAATGACATCTCCAAAGTTGAAATTGCTTCAAAATAATAAGTCATTTTGAGTATTATGCATTATATTTTAAGATTATGTACTATCATTACCTAAGTAACCTTGTCATCTCTTGAGTGCAGGAACCACTCAATTCAAATGGCCTTTATTTAATGCGAGGTGTCCTCACCCTGTGTGGGAGTCTCCAGTGCTATGTGATGAGGCTGCAAGGCAGTCTTCTTTCTTGCTGAACCCCACAACTTCTGCAGAGTGCCTAACTATGGTGGGACACAACAGATATTTGCCACGTAACCTAAAGGGGCTACCATTTTTGGTCCCCTCCCCTAAGTCATGTTAGACTTAACATTAATTTTCTGTGATGGTTGCCAAAAAGCTGACCAATAGGTTGAGAATAGTCCTGGTGGAGAGTTTCCTAGGCCACCAATAGATGATGATCTTTACAAAATTCTCTAACATGGGGAAATAGGTTCAAGAATTCCTTATACTTACATAAATGGGTCAGAAGAAAGCTTAGGGTGGAAAGCCACTACCACATGGCAAAAACACCCGAGGTTAGCTAGCGAGCTTTGTAAGGGGATCACGAGTAACTTGTTATATCACCTGCCGGAAATTACTTTCTTCTGACGCCAATATACTATTGTACTTTGATCACAAACTCTACTTGCCCCCCCAGACTCTTTGCTTCTTACACACACAAGTTCATGATTACTGTCTGATTGTTTTCTTCATGTTCGCCTTGTGTGTAAGATCTTGTTTTCTTCATGTTCACCACATGGGTAATATCTTGTGAGCTCAATAAATACGGAGACGAATCCCCTGTTCAGGGCTCTTGTCTCCTCCCAGACATTAGCCTCTCTCATATTCAATTCTGCGTCCGCTGTCTTGCTGGACCAGAGAGAACTCCAGACTCATAGTCTGCGACACTCTAAAGCAGCTGCTTGGAAATATAATCACAGGATTTGGGGTTAGACAAATTTTTAGAGGCCGAGGTCATGAATATATATGGTAATTTTTGTGCTTGCCGTGAGGGAGGTCTCATCTTCCCGATAGAAATTCCATTCAATTAGTGCAGTTATAACAAAATAGCCTTCTTTATTTCACTTAAATAATTCTCCCGCCTCTTCCTTCTATTGTTTAGGTGTCTGATGTTTAGGACAATGCAATTAAGTCTATTTTCTTGTCCACATGACAGTTTTTCCAGTACTTGAAGACAATTATTGACTCCCCTGTTAGACTTCTATTTTCCATGTTAAATCCACTCAATTTCTTCTATAAGTCTTTATGTCACATTTTATTTCATTTCCTCAATGTATTTATGCCCTACCTCTTTCCCAAAAAGATTTAGGGTGACAGACAAAAAGAGGAAGCAAGTACACTAATCTAAAGGGTTAACACATTTGCTGGATTTGAATATCAGATATGGCTCTGAGTTTCCTAGTAGCCAAGAAAAAAAAAAAAAAAGGAAAATAGGATGAGTTTACATAGCTCTCAACTTCAGAATGAAAAAGCATACATAAAGCTGTTCTCTTCACCATTCTTGCCATCTTTCTCTAAAAGAATTAATTCTAGGGGCGTCTGACTGGCTCAGTCAGTTCAGACTCTGGCTTTTGATTTCAGCTCAGGTCATGTTCTTACAGTTTATGAGATTGAGTCCCACACTGGGCTCTGCACTGACAGGTGTGGAACCTGCGCGGTCCCTCTCTTTCTGTCCATTCCCCACTCGTGCACACTCACGTGCTCTTTGTCTCTCTCTAAATAAGTGAACATTAGGAAATAATAATAAAAGCATTTGAGCTCACGATTATCTTCTTACCAACCTTAAACAGAAATTAACATAACCCTTCAGATACAGTTTTTCTAGAAAGGGCTTATGAAAAAGTATCCTGGCCTTAAATAAAAGGAATTTCCTGATTTTTTTCTGTGGACCAAGAATGTGCAAGGTGCTTTAGGTACAGTATCTGTAATGCTCACAACAGCCTGGAAAAGTAGATGTAACTATTGCCACTTCACAAATGAGTCAAGTAAGAAATTAAGTAACTTATCCAAAGCCACACAATTATTACAGATCCAGGTCTGTCTGGATCCGAAGGTTATATGCTTTTCATAAGTAAACAAGTTCTCAACTGAAAGAAGTGTATCATTTCTAAAGGTGCCTCACTGAAAACCACAGGCACGTTGAGTCAGAGGGAGAACACGGTTGAATGTTTTGGGTCTGACATTTTCTTAAAAAACCAACACTGGCAACTGTTTTCATCTTCCTCCAGCATCTTAAGGAATCACAGAAACACATGTGAGTTGGGGG
Organism: Acinonyx jubatus; assembly: GCF_027475565.1. Classification (NCBI taxonomy): domain Eukaryota; kingdom Metazoa; phylum Chordata; class Mammalia; order Carnivora; family Felidae; genus Acinonyx; species Acinonyx jubatus. Next base: position 92,947,953 of record NC_069381.1, on the reverse strand, counting down.
TGGCTTTGTTTTGTAACTGCAGCAGTTACTCATTTTTTGGGAAACACTCAGTGCAAACTGGATTTGGATCCACTTGGCTTTGTCAAACACAGGTGCTTATGCACCAAGTCAAGTTTGGGTTGGCAGGATCATGTTCAGTGGGGGAGATTTACATCTCTAGAATGCATGAAAAAGATACAATGGGAGAATGGGGGAATTTTCTCTCTATTGGCTAGAGGCCTCTCAAATCAAGACTTTCCCCTCCATTCCCACGGCCACTGACTTAGACCAGACCTTACCATCCCTCATCTTCAATGGGCAATAGCTTCTCAATGATCTCCTACTGCCAGCCTCTCTCCAAAGCTACTCCATCTTCCAGGTAGTCCCAAGAGTTTTGTCCCTAAAAATATCATGTCTACTTTCCTGTTTACAAATCCCTGTCAATTTTCATTGCCCAAAAAAAATCAAATTAAAATTCTGCACCATGGCCCATGACACTCTTTACCATCAAGTATTGATTTGACACTCCAGCTCTATTTCCCTTCCATTCCTTCTAATACTCCAAGCCCTAGCCATATCAGACTTCTCAATATTCTCTACTGTGCCTTTTCTCAACCCTGTATCTCTGTGTGACCTGCTTGCTGGGCCTGGAAATTTCCCTTCCCTTGAATGTTCACTCATTCTTGAAGACCAACCTGAAAAGTTGCCTTCTGTATGAAAAGTTGCCTTCCCTAACTTGCCTGGTCAAAATGAGATGATTCCTCCTCTGAGTTCTCACAGTCCCACCTCTATTAAGTCACTTGTAAGTTGTGTCACACTTTTTTCTCTCCCCACCTGACTCTTTAGGCAGTAACTATATATTATTCAAGCCAATATCCTCACAGTCTGGCACAGAGAAAGTCCTCAATAAATGTTTATTGGATGAATGTTCTCATCACAGGGCTAAATTGTGTACACAACACCAGGAGTTGACAGCTGTGAACACCAAAACTGAAATTAGGATTATCTCCTGTGAATGGCGTTAGCGAAGATCAAGCAGTAATGGATGACAGTCACCATGTATAGAAGTAACACAACTCCCAAATCTGTATTTTTTTTTTAATGTTTATTTTTGAGAGAGAAACAGAGCGCGAGCAGGGGAGGGGCAGAGAGAGAGAGGGAGACACAGAATCCGAAGCAGACTCCAGGCTCCGAGCTATCAGCCCAGAGCCAGACGTGGGGCTCTAACCATGAAACCATGACCCGAGGCAAAGTCAGATGCTTAACCGCCTGAGCCACCCAGGCCCCCCCACCTTCCCAAGTCTGTATTTAAAGACAACTTGTAATGTTCCAGATACAACCTCAGAGAGATTCACCTGGGTTGTGACTTTTGTAATAATGTTTATTTGATCCTTCTTATAAGAAAATCAATATATATTTTTAGGATAAAATTGTTTTAAATATGTAGACAGTAAAATGTAGTAATTGTAGAATAAAAACATATAGATAAGTAAAAAAGAAAAGAAAATCATTTGTAAATCAATCATCCAGAGAAAATTCTGTTAACATCTTAGTGTATCTTCTCTCATGTACACAAGAATTTGTATATATGTTTATATAGATGCCTTTCACTTAGTATATTATGAATATCTTTCACGTATTTAAACTGTGTTCTAACACACAACTATATATCATTTCATTATATGTGCACGTATAAAATAGTGAGTTTATCTACCTCTATTGGACATGAAGTTTGCTTCCAATTTTTCGGCATCAGCCAGTAGTAGTGGGCCAAGAAGCATACTTGTAGCCATTGACACTTGGCGCTAAAAGGTCCTCCAGAAAGATCATAAAAATTTCCTGGTAACAAGCCGAGCATAAGACTGTTTCTTTAAAACCCTTGCTAACTATGGGCATTTGGTTTGGACTATCGCTAGAAAAGGGCAAAGGTAATCAGCTATATTGTATTTTTTTATCTCAGACCCAAAATGGAGGTTAGCCCCCCCAGACTGTGGTTCCCAAAGTTACTGCCCAACAGTATCATCTAATCAAGTGGTTTTTAAAAAAAATATGAGCTTCTAAGGCCCATCTTTGGAGCTTTTGATTTGGGAGGTCTAGGAGAGGTCCTAGGAATCTCTATTTCTTAAAGCTCTGTCCACAGCTGACTCTGATGTAAGCCAAAGGTTGAGAACCACGGGTGGAGGCCATGATGGCCCAGCCAGTGTCTTTATCTTTCAAGTGATGTCTGGGAAACCAGCTGGCGCTCTCCACATGAGAACCTTTGTTTCCCTCTAGGTCATCCTCAAATGACTATACACAAAACCAAAACTAATAGCAATAATATATATCGAGTTCTTACCGTAGTCTGAGCACTTTTCAGACATGAGCTCCTTCTGTCCTCACGTTTCCATGACTCCTAAGGCTCAGTTTCCCTATCTCTAAAATGGAGACAACAACTTACATTCCAAATATTTGCCAAAAAATTTCCTTACAACATTGTTTTGCAAAACACTGACCAAAAGGTTCCTACCCTTTAAGCCGCTCGTAACTATTATAAGTAGTAATATTGTTTCAGTCAAAGCTACGATCTTCATGACAGCTCTAGGCCCAGCTGTTAAAAGAAGCAACAGAAGGGGAATGCAGCGGTAAATGATTCTAGAGGGCATTTTCCCAAACGGGTCAGAATCAGATGTGGGTCCTCTAAAGCAGCTGCATGATGTACAGTAAGATTGGGGAAAATATGGCCTAAATGATGGAACCTCCTGTTGGAAAAGAAGAACATCCCACCTCTCAAGAACCTTTTCCTTCTCCTGGTTTTGCCCCCTCCCCCGGTCTGTGGATGCTGGACACTGCTGTTCCTGCAGTTCCTGACTGCTTCTCTAATGGCTGAAGCCATGGTACCATCTGTGAGGGTGGTACTTGGTTGGAGAACCTCCAAGCCTGGCCAAAGCCAGCTGCACCCTGCTGAGCATGGGGAAGGCCCAGTCAAGGCCCAGTGCCCAGCCATAACTTCAACTCCGAGCCAAGATGCTCGTGGCTCCAGAGATAACTACAGAGAGAGATCCAGAGTAAATCCCTGGATTATGCCTTGATCAGGAAAGGGGTCCCTAGATCCTTGAAAAGATGAAGACTTCAGAGAGAAAAGGAGGTTTGGGGCAGCAATATAGCAAGCAGAGAGAAGCCGTGTATGTTACTGTAGAGCCACAGAGCAGGGCTACCTTTAATCTGCTTTGATACTCTCACAGAGCAATCAAATGGTCTGGAAAATGCCATCTCAGACAATTCCACCGGCCATCATTAGACTGTGTGTGGGGCCTCACAAGATCTTCCTTTGCCTTAAGATGGAGCTAGGGACACTTCACACATTCCACTGGACCCAGTGCATACCCTATGCTGAAGGAGTGAGAGCCCCCCACTTGGGTTGGGTGGATGAATCTACTGTCCTGCACAACCAGCTTGTCCCCAGGACCAGATCGGGACTAGAGCTGACCTACCATCAGGAGTATCAAGCTCATTCTTGCCTTAGACCTCACTCCTAAGGATCCTGGGAGCCCTAGCAGCAGAGGAGGTTTTGAAAATAAGGGATGGGCCCCCTGGAAGGTCCAGAACAAGCTCACAAGGATGCATGCTAAGCTCAGAGGAGGAGCCACACCTGCAGGGAGCATAGTGGTGCTGCCCCTTGCTGCCAGTCCCCCACTGCCATCCCTCCCACTGATCCACATCCGTGGATATCAGAAACTGCCTCTTGTTAGACTCCTGGTTCCCTCCTTTGTCCTTACATTAGCCCCAGGAAGCCTGGGAAGACAGGGGATTAGAGCAGAGTCCGAGGAGGGAGAAAGGTGGGGAACCAGTACTGAGCTGCAGAGAGATTTACTTTTACAAGTGAGAAAAAAAAAAAAAAAAGATGTCAGTGACAGAGTAGGCAGAGACGAGCAGATTGATGAGCTCTGTTGGTGACTAAGGACAGCTGTAAACATACTTATAAAACCCAGATAATTTGGAGTTTGTTTTTCTGTCTCAAAAAGAAAAAAATACATATTTGGACTTATTTTTTTTCTCTTTCTGGCCATAGCATTAGCCGGCTTCCTCCACAATAAGCCCCCAAATAGAATGAATGCGTGAGAGGTGGGAGCATTGAGGACAGCCCAAAACTAAAATTAGAACCAAGTCCCGGGAGGCAGCAGAATCCTAGATTTTTCACAAAATCTGCTCTCCAAATCTGGCTTCAGAAACATTGCTCTTTTGCTAAACCGGCAACAGTTGCCATTGAGAACCCTCAACAGTATCTCACACTCGTCAACAGTATCTCACACTCGTCAACAGTGGGTTCCTTGGCAATGAGTCAACCTGGTGTGAAACTGGAATTTGCCACATATCCCAGCCCCCTTCAGCCCTCCTCCCAAGACCGCTTTGATTTCTCCTTCACTTTCCTTCTCCTCTTTGTCACATGTTTAGGAGGCCACCAGCCTTGATTACAAGGGAAAAGGAAGGCAGGGCAAACACTGCTTTTATTTCCCAGCTATGGACTATGTGGAGCACATCATCCTTGAGCAAGACAGAAACAACTAGCTGAAATGGACACTTTGTAGAGAACCACCCTCCGGCGTGCTCCGATCTTACTTCGGTGCTCAGTGTGAATCTCCTCTCTCCAGACAGGCCCTGAGTGTCAAGGCTCTTTTCTTGTTCCTCTGATGGCATACTTCTCAGCAGCCGGCCTCCTTCGAGTGGAAGTGACCTCAGATGGGAGGAAAAGTTTTCCCAGTCACTTCCTGCTGGTTAGGCAGCTCTTCAACCCAGGTGGGATGAAGTTGTCCAGCTCAGCAAATCCAGGGAATCAGGAGTCAGAGAGGCTGCCACAGAAGTTAATCGAAAACAGAAGAAATGTCTGCGTAATAGACAAAATACTGTGTGGGCACTTAATAGTCATTGACTCATACTGAATTAAAGTGACCCAGGGCCAACTGTTGATACACAGCTATCTGTATCCAGTGGCCGTTTCATCCTCTGGAGTGAGAGGTGATTTTACCTCTCGAAAAAATGGGCAAACACTTTCACAGCATGTCAGATTAGATATATAAGAGGCATTGGTCGAGGTACTTTAAAGGCCTTATTTCACTTAATCCTCAAAATCACCTTATAAACTGGTTGTTATCATCCTCTTATAACAGAGGAGGAAATTAAAGGCTCAGAGAGATTTAGGAATCCCGGGACCTAAGATCCAAACCCTTGTCTTTGGACTTAGAGTGCTGAGCATTTCCTACTAGGCCAGAGCCCCTCCAGACTTTTACCTGCGCATACACTGAGTCGGTTTCAGACCATCAAAGCTTGGAATTGGAGGGGACCCTAGCGAAATCATCTGTCAACCAACCAACAGCAGGAGCATAAGCATTAACTAAAAGAAGCATATAATATCTTATTCCACCACGTTAGGCAAAGCTGAGAGTACAAAATTCTGTCCATTTTTTGTTTTAAGCAATTTATGTCAAGAGTAAAATTAGAATATGTTACGGCCATCACCAATGAAGGTTTTAGATACTTCTGCTTATAGTTTTTAGCATTTTTAAAAAAGATATTATAAAAGAAGATGCTTTTCTTCTTTTTTAATGTGTTTTTTGATGTTTATTTTTGAGAGAGGGAGATAGAGTGCGAGCAGGGGAGGGGCAAAGAGAGAGGGAGAAACAGAATCCAAAGCAGACTCTAGGCTCTGAGCTGTCACCACAGAGCCCGATGTGGGGCTCAAACCCACGAACTGTGAGATCATGACCTGAGGTGAAGTTGGATGGCTTAACTGAGCCATCCACACACCCCCAAAGAAGATGCTTTTCAAATTGCCTAGTGAATTTGGGCTTATAAACACACACACACACACACACACACACACACACACACACACACACGGGTGCTTGGGTGGCTCAGTTAGTTGGGTGTCCGACTTTGGCTCAGGTCATGATCTCAGAGTTCATGGGTTCGAGCCCCGCATCAGGCTGTGTGCTCACAGCTCGGAGCCTGGGGCCTGCTTTGGATTCTGTGTCTCCCTCCCTCTCTGTTCCTCCCCTGCTCATGCTCTGTCTCTCTCTCTCCTTCAAAAATAAATAAAAAAATTAAAGACAGATTTTTTAAAAAACACACACACACAAAAACAACAAACACAATGTGTAGTTGGAGATGATGATGTCAAAATAATGCCCTAGCACATAATCCCCAGTGCGTACTTGAGGATGATTTAATTGTGCTATAGTATAAAGAGGACCTGAGAACATTTTAGGACTAGCCGTAAGGAAATGTACTGGAATACATGCAAATTTGCCCATCCGTCCATACTCTGTGACTTTTCATAAAAATAATACAATGGAGTTGATTATTTCCAGAGTAGAAATGTCACAAACATATATGCAGAAAAACAAGTGTGGTGCTCTGGCAGAGACGCTGGAACAACCATGGAAACTTAGGAACATGAAAGAGAAGCCCATTGTCTTTACAACTGAGGTGGCTTGCCGTGTCCTACTCAATGTCAGGAGACTGAGGCTCTGCACAGCTTTGGGTCAGTTCGGAAGATCAGACACTCATTATATTTTTAGGGAAGGTTTGTGCCAAAAATAGAATACTATAATTATACTAGGCCAACAGGAACCATGTATAAAAATGATTTAAGAGCTCCAGAAAACAGTATTAATATATTATTAGTAATAACATTTTTAGAAAAGTATATATTTATATATATATATACACACACACACATATATATATTTGGATATAATATATATAGGCATGTATAGATATTACATATATATATGTGTGTGTGTGATACACTGTAGATACACAGACAGATGTAAGCCTGTATTGTGTGAGATGCTTTGATGCTTTCAAGCATATTCTTCCTAATCTTTTACATTTTAAACAGCTAGTTGAGGATTTTGATTAAACCAACTCCCTCCAAGGGTAGCTCTAATGTTCAGGTCAGTTTCCCCATTTGTAAAATAGAACTTAAACCTTTCCCCGAAAGCAAGCGTCCACATAAGCCATCATCGCAACTTTTAAATGAAATAAAACCTGTAAATACTAAAATGTATCGGTACCTTTTGCTGATTATTCAATTTTCAGGAGACGTGACAAATATCACATTTTAATCAACCATTAATTTAAGTATGATCTTGGTTTTTTTACTTCTGTAACAATATACCTCTTCTCACATTCTATTTTATATTTATTTGTTATGCTAAATACTTGGCAGATGCATAATTGACATATAAATTGGTCCTCATGTTGCTAGCCAAAATTATTTCTGACAGCCTTTATATCAGGCAGAACTCTCCAACAGTCTTGTTTTCAGAGCCAGAGGCAACATTTAGGAGAATAAATCAGATAAATATAGCAATTTACAATGATCCAACATATTTATTGTGGATGTTGTTATTCTTGGCAGTTATGTTAATACATTTAAGCTGTACAGATTTATATTGGTAAGAACTGGAAATATTTAATCAGGATTTTTTAATCTCTTGAGCATCTTTTAAAACATCATGCCGAAATTTAATGGCGATGAGCTTAGAAAGCACTATCAGCACCGAGGATTATTATAATGTTAATTGAAGTTCCATTCCTTCAGCTTAATGCAGTTTCTAGGGAGAAAAAATGACTGAAGTCAGACCACAAAAAGAAAAGAAATCACTACTTGGTAATATTATTTCATAAGCCAGATAAGGATAGGCTAACAGACACGTTTATCTCCTGCCAGAGACAGCTTCTTTGACCAGCTCACATCCTAATCTCAGTTTAGTTCTTAACTGTATATAAGGGTTTCCATTAAGAGCTCAGAGATTTCACATACACTAGTTGATGTTGTAGCTGAGGACAAAATTGGCCCCATCGTATGTTTGTGTGCTGCTAGTCTCTGGTTGATAAAATGCAGCAGCCCACGGGAGTTAGTGGTCATGCGTCATTATCCTTCATGCTTTCTCTGTCTTCTTGTCCTCTAAGAAAGAGTGGCAGCTGATGGGGTTTTTTTTTTTAGCTGATGTCACAGGTCCAGAAACCCTCAAATATTGCATCCTCAATGGGCAGCACACCAGGGACAGTATTGCAAATCAATTAGATATATTTCATATTTGAAATTAAGTTACCTGATTTCCAACATGTCTTCTGTCCTCGAAGGATGATGCGTTTATCTCTCTGGTTATTTGGCAGAAACTGGGCTGATGGGGGTTGAAGGCTGTTTTCTGACTTTAAAGAATTAATCTGTCTTAGCAACTGAAACGCTTTATATGCTAGCCCCAGAGCAGAAGGGTCCTGCTTTTCCCTACCCTGTATTGTACAGGAGTGTTATGAATTGTACTGCATTTATGCAAATTCCATACTGTGGATAAGGGCATCTAAATTGGTAATATCTTACCAAAGCTGCTATGTATGAAGTCTTGGGGAAGGGTGGGTGGGGATAAAGATGTAGAGAAAATTATTACAAATAGATATCAGTCTGCCTTTATATTATCGTCATATTGAAATGCATGGCTTGAAATCCATTACCTTATTCTCCTGAGGGTTCTATTTGGGTATAAAAGAAGCATTAACCTGGCACATCACCCTCTGTTCCAGAGTTACCTAGAGCTGGAACATGATGCAAATTATAAGTATGTTAACATGGGAGGCACCTGGCTCAGTTGGTTAAGCGTCTGACTTCGGCTCAGGTCATGATCTCATGGTTCGTGAGTTCGAGCCCCACGTCAGGCTCTGTGCTGACAGCTCAGAGCCTGGAGCCTGCTTCAGATTCCGTGTCTCCCTCTCTCTGCCCCTCCCTCCCCAACTCGCACTCTGTCTGTCTGTCTCTGTCTCTGTCTCTGTCTCTCTCTCTCAAAAATAAATAAACATCAAAAAATAAGTATGTCAACATGGGAGGAAATTATATAAATGGTTGCAGACCATGCCAAGACTGCATTTAGGCAGGAAAACATTATATTAAAATGTATCAGTGTGTTCCTTTGGTCAATATAGGAAACGAGTAATTCATTAAACATTCTATGAATATCTGTGGGGCTCTACTATGTAGAAAGCACTGTACTGGACACTGAGGAAGGTAATGATAAAGAAGGCATGGCCACTGCTTCTATGATCCAGATGGAGAGGTTACAAAAACAATCTATTTTGGAGTTTCCTAAACATGTTGCTTTACTGAACCCAGAAATCATTCATCAGGTGAAGTCAGAAAACCTGGCACACTGAATGTACCGCGTTTCTTGGCCTGGCCATCAATTTTCCATTCCCATGCCTGTTATCTTAGGAAAATAAACTCAAAAGACCCCATTTACAATATATTTTACATGGCATATCATTTAAGTTTTTTTTAACCTCCAAAGCCTATCTGGATACAGTAACAACTGTATTAAAAGTAACAACTGACCCAAAAAAGGAATATTCCAGTATTCTAATCCGCCTCAGCTTTTCCTCTGACTCAGGCATGTAGCATTATAAAAAGTAAGAGCTGTTCAGTTTCTCAATATCTGGGGTTGATAATGTAGCCAGACCATTCACGAAGCACTAGAGTACTGAGATGCACTTAAAACACTCTCAGATTACATATTTGAATTGTGAGCATCTGGAATATTCTTTTTAGTTGGCACCTTTGAATTTATTCTTCATGCTGAGGTGGGCCCAGAGCTCTTGTGCTTCAGAATTATGGATAATTGAGTTTCAGCCCATTTGTTTAGAAATCAACCTTACAGTAGGGTGTCAGGAGTACTGAGCAGTACATTATCTCCCAAAGCTATGAGCCAGTGTTTTCTGGGCAGTTATATCCATTAATAATATGTATTGCCACAGCACATTCACTTCCTACCTCTCTCAGATATTGATACTCGGGAATTAAATCTCTCTTTTCAGATTTTGCTGTTTTATTCTCCTTGTTGCAAGAAAGCAATGTTCCCTGTGCCCATCTCTGAAGCCTGTCATCCTGCTAGGGTCTGGCCTAAAAGGGCATGTCCTCAACGTGGTTGCAGAGAAAGAGGGACCAGCTACATCCATGGCTTGAAGAACTATGTCCAGTCATATTCTCACTGGGATTGATGTAGCAGCGGAAATCCAGGCAGCTTGACATTGGCTGGGCAATGAGGCCATGGTTTTAGGAGGGTGGCCCTCAGCAGGATTCAGGCAGCAGTTGGTGACCCAGGTAGCAGAGCTGGTCTCTCAAGGAGAAGCGTGGTAGATGCCGGTAGGGCATGGTGGGAGGACAGGACAGGAAATGGGACAGACGGCCATTGGTGCACACGCAGATAGATACATTAGGGCTCACCACGGCGTACCAGAATTATGGTTTGTGACCTACTTCAGGTCCCATTAAACTGGCATTGTTGAGGTGGCTGCCCCAATTGGAATGCGTTTAAGAATCACATAGCATTGATTTTGCCAAGTGTAGACTCTTCGATGTGGTGGTTAAAGGCAGAGGTTGGGGGGCGCCTGGGTGGCTCAGTCGGTTAAGCATCCAACTTCGGCTCAGGTCACCATCTCGCGGTCCGTGAGTTCGAGCCCCGCGTCGGGCTCTGGGCTGATGGCTCAGAGCCTGGAGCCTGCTTCCGATTCTGTGTCTCCTTCTCTCTCTGCCCCTCCTCCGTTCATGCTCTGTCTCTCTCTGTCTCAAAAATAAAATAAAAACGTTAAAAAAAAAAAAAAAGGCAGAGGTCGGCATGTTCTCCCCAGCAGGTGATGTGTCACCAAAAGCGCAGGCTCTCAAGCTCCACTTGGCCTCTCACTGCCTGAGGATTTAGGGAGGGGTCCAAAGTAGAGGAGTTCTGGGTAAGAAATCCTGCTTCCTGGTGAACTGATAAGTCAGGAAACTGCAGAAACTTTGTAGGAGTGAAAAGGCTGAAAGAAAAGGAAGGGAACCCAAGATCTAGGCAGAGAAGTCGGCTAATGCAAAAAAAAAAAAAGGGGGGGGGGGGGTCCAGCAGGTGCTATCGGTATAGGCAGGACTGAGGGTGAGTCCAAAGAGGTCAGGTGAGGCAGGATGTCACAGGCACATAAAAGCAGCACACACATCCCGTTCATCTTCGATGCCCATGTGTGGCACGTATAGATATCGCGGAAAGGAAAGGAGGGATGCGCTGAGTGAATGCGTACATTGAAAAAGATGAAAAGTATGGATGAAAGTTCTTTGAACTTGGCTGGAAATTAGTAACATTAAATTCTATTCTGACTCTGTCACTAAATGCTGGACTTTGGATGGAAGTTCCTTATACCTTGAGATACAGATATTATCATTCTATCTGTAAAATGAATGTATTAGTCCAGATAGTCTTTTTTTTTTAATGTTTACTTCAACAAATATTTTTTTGACTACTAAGTGCCATGCACTGAGTTTTGAAGAAACAGATGCGATAGTACTAATAACCAGGGAATACCAGAGTTCTGATTCTAAAGGATGCCCTTTGTTCTCTGACTAGTTTTGTAAGCCCTGCTAAGTGTGGATGCTATTGGGCCACATTTAATTAAAGCCAGAAGTGAGAAGCCTGTCCTATTTTGAGATACAACAGATAAAAGACTTGCATCACATGTGGCCTTTTGCAATCAGAAGTATGAACATTTTAGTGCGTCTCACCCACTCCCCCCTCTTGTGCATTTGTGTTGTGTGGAAAGTATGAGTGAACAAACAACAGAGAACCTACTCCAGGCAAGACCAGTAATTGAGTACTTTCCGCATATATAATCTCACTTAACTCTCCTAGCATGTGACTCAGATATTATTTTCTTTATTGTATGGGTGAGAAACTGAGACAGAGGTCAAGTGGTTTTGTCAAGGGCACTTTATTTTTTTTAATGTTTTTATTTATTTTTGAGAGACAGAGACAGAGAGAGAGAGTGGGGGCAGGGCATAGAGAGAAGGAAACACAGAATCTAAAGCAGGCTCCAGACTCTGAGCTGTCAGCCCATGACATGGCCTGAGATCATGAGATCATGATCTAAGCTGAAGTTGGACGCTTAACTGACTGAGCCACCCAGGCGCCCCAAGGGCACTTCAACTCCAGATAGTTTGAATCCCAGGCTAAAACGCTTTCTGCTATACTACAGCACATCTTAACATTAGCTTGTTCTGAACAACATAATGGATAAACACACTCAAATAGTAGGCTTTTTCTGAAAGCTAATCTTTGACAACAGCATTTGGGAGGAAGTTCTGTTCACATGCATGTTGAGATTGGTATCCTACATGTGGATTCCTAAATTCAAATGGAGTGTGATGGGGGTGGGAAATGAAGACATTTTATCTATCTATATCTATTATCTTACCTTAATTTACATTATATTATATATCCCCAATCTACATTTACATGAACTGTAAATAAACTGATATATAGTATATGTGATTATACATCTGTTCATTTCAGTGACTATATAAACAGTGTGCTTCAGTTGAAATTGTTTTAGCATTTCTAGCTGTGCATACCAATGTATGTAGCTCAGTCATGAGGCATTCTAGGACCTCAGTAGACTGGTAAGGATATAAAGGGAAGCCAGGAATGATGGGATTTGAAGCTGGGGGAATAAATTCAGCTTTAGGACAAGTCCCAAAGGAGGGGGGTCAACTTGTAAAATAGTAAAGTTCTAGGGGAAAGAATGAAATCTGGGTACAAGCTGGGGAAGCCTCATTATTCATGGGGTCCAAACCAGTGGAAGATGCAGGGCTACAGGACTGGTGATGGCAATCCTGGTAGTCAGAGAAGCTATGAAGTTCCAAGAAACCCATATGGCATAAATAAGAATTCCAGCCTCTGGCAGGTTTCAGACTTTGGGGAGCCTACTAAAGGCTAAAAGGACAGAGAGAATCTTAAACAAGCCAGTTGGGTTTCAGGGTAGGGCTTCAGTCTTAAAGAACAAAGTGGAGAGAACAGTAGCAAGTTAAGGTAGAGGCTTGATCTTATTGTCATGCAAAATATAGCAAGGGTCCAGAACTAGGCTGAAGGTGTGTAGGCAATGGGGGGATGGGGGTGGGAAGGGCATCCCAGTCGCCTTGGGCTTAGGACAACAAGGTAGATTCTAGACCCACCACCATGAGTAAGGGTAAGGGTGAGATTTCCTAATACATTCTGACAAGTTTGCTTAGAATTGGTTCAAGAACTGAATTGCCCTAGTGGTAAGCTTGAATGGGACCTGAGGATTGGGTGGTAGCAATGCAAAATGTTAGTTTCCCAACTAGAGTGGCGTCGCCGTGGTTACTACAAGAATACACACAAAACACACTCAAGTATTCAAGGGTGATAGGCAATTTAGTTTTGAAAATTATTGGCAAATAATTTTGGCAACTTATTTTCAAATGGTTACGATAAGAGTTCTTTGTAGGGCACTTTTAACTCTTTGAAAAGTTGTAATTGGATCCAAAATAAGAAATATATAGAAGTCACATTGTCTAGTTGGGGGGGAAAAAATAACTGAGTTATCCTGAGTGGAGACTATAAATAAAGATTTTCCATACTTACAGCTATATTTCGGTCGGCAAAGTCTGACACATCACAACATGTTTTAGTTTTATTTGCATTCGTTTTATAACCAAGTAATATATCCATTGCATTTTCTTAGGTATGATGAAGTCCCCAAAGAATTGCATTCATATTCTTTTGTCATTACAGTACTCAGTATTATTTGGTTCATCATGGGCCTTTATATGCTTTCATTAATATCATCACCATTGTCATGAAAAGTCAATAAAATGGTAATACCATTCGACAGACATGTTGAGTTGCTCTGTCAACATCACTGCAAAACCAATGACAAAGTAATCACACTGTAACATTTTGTCTGTAGATTAATAAAATATGCTTTGGTTTGCACCAGATTGGCAATACAAAAAAAAAAAAAAAAAAAAAAAACACCTTGCTCAAAACCTCGATCTATTTCAGTAGATTCCTGTAAATGTCTGCTGAAGTTTTACAGTTGCATGTCAATTTATGGTCAACAGTTCACATTAATATCAACTCAGTCATGTGACTAAAACCACCCCTTTTATCTCTCCAAATTAATTTTATTGTGGTTCACCCGTAGCCTCACAACAAGTACTTCACACAAGGAACGTGAAGAAACACAAGGAGTTTTCTAGATATTTTTAAACATTCTTCAGGGCGCCTGGGTGGCTCAGTCGGTTGGGCGGCCGGCTTTGGCTCAGGTCATGATCTCACGGTCCGTGAGTTTGAGCCCCGCGTCGGGCTCTGTGCTGACAGCTCAGAGCCTGGAGCCTGTTTCAGATTCTGTGCCTCCCTCTCTCCGACCCTCCCCTGTTCATGCTCTGTCTCTCCCTGTCTCAAAAATAAATTTAAAAAAACGTTAAAAAATAAATAAATAAGCATTCTTCATCACGTCCACTTTGAGAAAAACCACAGTGAAAGTATTACGTGTAATGGACCTCTTGCTAGAAGAAAGTTAATACGTTTGGCAGTGATCTAAAACCATTCAATTGTCTCTACAAATGTTAAGATTCCCATCTGCCAACAAATAATTGGTACATACAGAGGGCTCTACTGCTTGTCTCATTAATTGCACAGCTCATCTATGATTAGGAGTGTGACTGCCTGATTTTTCAATACATTAACCAGAACGAGCAAAAGCCATGCAGGTATTTCAGTGTCTGTACTCTCTTCTACCCAGAAGCTTAAGAAGAAACACGGGACTTATTTAAATGCTTGGCCTAACATAATACTTGTATCTCTTCGGCTGCCATACTTTCTGCCAGAATTCCAGTCTTCTCTGAATAAAAGTTATTTTCTGAAAATCACCCTGCCATGTGAGAACACAGACTAGACTGCTGGTTCATTCTGAGAGCCATCTTAACCCCAGGCAGAACCTGTATCTTCATCTCTTTCTAGAATAACCTCTTCCCTGTGTCTAGCATCTTTCTTCTTAAAAATGGTACAAATTCAAGAAAGCGCATTTTATAGCCTTGGTGTTGAGATACAGGACTAACACCTTTGTCACGGTCTATCCATCAGATTTTAGTGAACAAGCATTTATGCTTCGTGATTGTTTTTCTTAAATTATATTATTCAAAAATCATTTATCGTATACCTGCACAATATCGGAGACTGGAAATACACAGATGAATGAGACAAGCCCTCTAACCCTCGCAAAGGTGGTCTAGGGATGTGGACTTCGTTCGAATCCTGGTTCTGCCATGTCCTAATTCTGTATGATCTTGCAGAAGTGACTTTTCCCACCCTACACTATTTGTCCAGGTGTAGAATAGTACAGCAGTCATATTGCCTACCCACAGGGCTGTTGGAGATTACTGCGTATAAAGTGCTTAGCAGAGTCCTGGCTTATTACTGTGTGTTCACTGCTCAATATCTTAGCTATTAATAGGAGTTCACACTCTCATAGGGACACAGATCATCACATACACACTAAATATAGTATAGTAAAGCCCTCTTATGGAACTCTGAACAAAATGCGATAGCACTTCTGATGAGGAAGAAAATAATGAATTCCTTTATAATCACTTTTGCTGAGTTTCTTTGAAGTGGTAAACATGGCTGACCGAGAGGGTGGGGGTGTCAGAAGAGTTGACATCTAAGCTGGGCCTTGAAGACTGAATTCGCCAGTGGGTAAAAGGTGGAAAGGGTGTCCAGTGAGCTAGAGCGTGAGCAGATGCATGGCTGTGTGCAAGGGGGTGGCTGGCATGTCCAAGGACCAGTAAGTGGTGTGGAAAGAACACAGAAGAAGGCTGCCAGAAGGTCAGGTCAGCACCAGGGTTCAGCCATCATGGCAGCACTAGAGAGCAATGTGACCAAATCTATGTTTTACAGAAATAACTCAGCTACTTCCCGGTACGAAATACATAAAAGAGAGACTGGAAGCAGGGAGCTTGTTATGAAATGGAGAGCCTGAACTGGGACAGTGGCAGTGAGAATGAAGAGGTGAGGACAGAACTTGAGAGGGACTTGGATGGAGAAGAGAAAGCACTTCGTGACCAACTGGATGTGGGGGGCAGAGGAGAGATTGAGGGATGACTTTGTATTCTAGCATGAAGTATGAAAAACAGGAAGAGGAACAACGTTGGAGAGAAAGATAATGAGTTCAGTGCTATAAATATTAAGTTTGGGGTCTCATCAGGAAGAATATCTAAGTAGGCAGTTTAGAATAAAATTCCAGAGTTCAGGACAGACCCATCCAGGAGGGTAGAGAAAGAGGAAGTGACACTTAAAAAACAAATTAATGCATATCTGCACAGCCTAGTTGGTTCTGGGAGAGAGAACCAGAACTGGACAGATAATTCTCCAAAATAACCCCTCTATACCAGCAAACTGATTCACTCGCTGGACCTTACTATGCCTCGTGCGTTCGCTCTGCACCTTTCTTTCCACCATTCAACACATACTGATTAAGCGCCTCTTGTGTGTCAGGTATTAGTCTAGATTTTGGTGACATACAAGTAAAAAAGTCAATACCCTGCCATTGGGGAGTTTATGTTTTAGTGCAGGAGATCGTCAATAAGCAAGTGACCAAATAAATGGAAAATATAAATTCAAAGAAATAAATAGAGTAAGGAAAAATAAAGCAGGTAAGAGATTAGAAAGTTACCAAGGCGGGGAAGAAAGGGGAACTCTTTGAAATCAGCCGGTTGTGGTCTGGGAAATTATCCCTGATGAAGAGACATTTTCTTTTATTTTTTATTTATTTAAATTTTATTTATTTTTGAGAAAGAGAGAGAGAGTGCACAAGCAGGGAGGGGCAGAGAGAGAGGGAAACACAGAATCCGAAGCAGGCTCCAGGCTCTGAGCTGTCCGCACAGAGCCCGACGCGCGGTCCGAACCCAAAAACCGCAAGAACATGACCTGAGCTGAAGTCGGACACTTAAGAGACTGAGCCACGCAGGCGCCCCAAGATATTTTACATGGAGACCAAAAGTAATGGAGAAAAGCCATGCGAAAACCTGCAGAGTGTTTCTGGCAGAGGGAAGAACAAGTACAAAGTCCCTTGAGGTAGGAACCAGTTTAGTATGAATGAGAAACAGCCAGTAGCAGCTTGGCTAGAAGGGACCAAATAGTCACAGGGCAGCTTGTGACATTTCTGGCACAATGCTGTTGTAAAGATTTCACAAACTTGTATCCTGTCTTTCCAACTCCATGTAAGTCTTTTGAGGGCAAGCTCCTCATTCAAACTCCATACTCCGATGCCTTGCACATAGCAGGCGAGGTTTCTTTTTCATTCATTTATCTATCATTGTAATTAGTGGTAACTTCTAGACCTGCCTTGCCCCACTCTCCAGCACTTCTGGACTAATTCCAGAAGCTGCTAACCATCTGGCAGACCGTCAGCAAGCTACTCCTAGTACTGTTGTGACCAGTAAGAAACTCAAGCTATGTCCAGAGCAACACAGAAAGCCCAAACCAAGATTCACCCTTGCTGCTTGCAAACCTGATGGTTTTATTTAGGGTCTACTATTGAGGACTTGAAATATGAGGAAAATCTGCACATGCTCAGAGACGCTGTTGGCTTTGCCACATTTCTATGCTTAAACATTAGAATAATATTATTATTATCCCGCAGGGGTGTCATGTGGATTAATGAGACATTTTCAAATCACTTTGAGCTACTCCACTGGGGGTACTAAATAAGTGGCATGTATTCCTCCTGAAGTGCTATTTTTGACATTGATTTGTTGTGATGGGTTCTGCTGTCCAACAGGGCTGGAATTCGCCCACCAACTCATTTCCTATAAACAATAGACCAGCTGTCAGAAGGCAGTGGTTTTCGGTTCAAATAAATATGAATTGAAGTGAACTAGTCAGCAATCAGAAGCAAATAGGCTGCTGTTTGAAATCTAATATTTATTAAGCACTCACAGTGATCAACTCAAGAGTTTCACAGTGTGATACAGTAGGGCGAACACTGGATTTGGAAATGGCCCAAGATTTTAGGCTCGGCTCTGCCCCTAACTAGCTGTGCGGGCTTGAACAAATTGCCTGACTTCTCTGGGCCTCAAATACAAAGTAAAGGCTGTCCTAAGAAGCTCATAATGAGTCTTCCAGAGAAGGCAAATACATGAAAGGAATGGAAAGAGTCGTTTCTGAAGGAAAGATACTTCACAGCAGGGAGAAGCTTGTGACCATCCATCACAGGACCATCCTCTGTTCTGGTCTCCCTTGCCATTGATTAATATTAATTCCAGTACTGATTCCTGCAAATGGAGAAATAAATCACTTTCTAGGTCAGACACAGAAGTGCATGAAACATTTGGTCTTTAAAAATAGGGTCCTTGCCTTTCTACGAGCCAACCTTGCAGCAAGCCGGCTGTCTTATTCTTAGCTTTAAATATATGAATGATTGATTATACCGCTACCCTAATCACCAGCTCAAAAACAGTGTTCTAGTTTTGTGAGACTGTTTTACCTAGTTGTCTCCTTTTACCACCTTGCAACACATGTCACCGTCTGCAGTGCCTAGTACTGACCTAGAGGTGAAGTCAAAGATAAAAGGCCAGTAAAGAACATAAATGCTTGTTGTACCCAGAAGAGGCAGAGGTGGAATCTACAGCTCGGTAGATTCTCTATTACTTGGTGATATAACCGAGGAATGTACACCTCGTGAGCTGTTTCCCGTCACTCTTCATCCCAGGAATCCCAGTGGACCTGGGTTCAGAAAGGAGAAATGTTGATACCCCAGAGCAGACAGAAATGCAAAGAATTGCTTATTGAGGAGTTCAACAAACATACTGAGTTCCTACTATTTATCAGGCACTTTGGTAGTTGCTAGGGATATGAACTGGGTAAGACTTCGTCTCTGCCCTAGAGAGCCTGGGTTGCAAGCGGTGGTAAGTAGTGACCACAAATCGCAGTTACTGGCGGTAGAATTATTAGCTAAGGTATGATGGGTGAGGGAGTAGTCCAAACAGTTCCCTTTTGTAAATGAGTCGAATGATACAGTAGAAAATGCATTCTAAAGCCTAGGGTCGACTCTAAGTTGGAGTTGCTAAAATGTCTAGAAACAGAACAATCTCAAGAAAGAGTTTAGGCTCAAAGGGGATAAACCTGTTGTCCCCAGGCCAAAATCAAGCAACAGAGATACAAATTGCAGGCTGAATGTTCTCCCAGTGTAACAACTAGAGCGTGGCAAACCCTACCACAAAGCCAGCAACGTGGAACATTAAGTTGAGGGGTCTAGGTACCCATCTTGCTCCAGTCCTTCCCGCGACAGACTTCGGACGAGATGTGAATTTCTCTTCTCCTCTTCCTCTCCTGTGCCCACCGACAGGAAACCTTGCTCTTCTTTAAAGACCTCTCTGCCCTCGCCAATCGCAACCAGGAACTTGGTCCTTGATTCTTCCCAAGGGCTGAAATCTCAGCCATTAACATTAGTGAGAACTAGTCTCTGGCTACACAGCAAAGTCCCTGAATGCCTTTAATGACTCATTTTCTTCAGACTCCGGGTGCGAAACTCATCAGCACCCATTACTCCGTTGGGCTTCTCATGCACCGAGGAGCTAAATTGTTCAGAGCGCTCCAGGCCTGGCGGTCTTCCAGCTTCAGTGGGCTCAGGGTGTGAGCAGCAGACTGGCCTCTTCCCCCAGGGCGCCCACCGGACCTGTCACTCCCTCGCTCCACCACGCTCCGGGCCCGGAGCGCATCTCCGTCCTCCCTCCTCGCCCGCCCCGGCCCCACGGGGCCCTTCTCCCCGGGCGGGCCCAGGCGACGCGTGCAGGACGAGAAAGCAGCCGCTCGCGGGGCGGCGGGATGGCCCAGGCCGGCCGAGAAGCCTCGCGGGCCGGACGCGAGGGGAGCACTGACTGGGGGCCGGATTCCCCGAGGGCCGCCTCGGCCCGCCGGGGGCTCGAGGGCACGCGGAGGCGCAAAGCGAAGGCCACAGGCGGCCACAAGGGGTGAGGCGGCGGGTGGAGAGGGGCCGGGCCCGCGGCCGCGGGGGGGGTGGGGAGGAGCGGAGCGCGCGCCCGCGCGGTGGGCGGGCATCCTGAGGGGCCGCGGAGGGGCGGGCACGCGCCCCGCGGGGGAGGGGCGGGGAGGGGCGGGGGGGAGCGCGGAGGCGGGAGAGGAGGAGGCGGCTTCTCCCGGAGGAGCCGGGCGGACCGCGCCAGAGTCACACTGAGCCTCACGGCGGCAGCAGCGGCGGCGGCGGCGGCAGCAGCAGCAGCGGCAGCAGCAGCAACAGGCGGCGGGCCCGGCTCGGGGGCGGAGGCGGCGGAGGGGCGGGGAGCGCGAGGAGGAGCGACGCGGCCCGCGCCGCCGCCTCTTCCCGCCGCATGGACGAGCACCTCAGCCTGCTGCGCTCACCGCCGCCGCCCTCCGCCCGCCACCGCGCCCACCCTCCCCAGAGCCCCGCGAGCGGCGGCGGCGGCGGCGGCGCCCACACCCTGGTGAACCCCGGCTACGCCGAGCCCGCCGCAGGCCCCGCGCTGCCGCCCGACATGACGGTGGTGCCCGGGGACCACCTGCTGGAGCCGGAGGCGGCCGACGGCGGCGGGGGCCCGCCGCAGGGCGGCTGCGGCGGCGGCGGAGGCTGCGACCGCGACCGCTACGAGCCGCTGCCGCCCGCGCTGCCGGCCGCCGGCGAGCAGGACTGCTGCGGGGAGCGCGTGGTGATCAACATCTCCGGGCTGCGCTTCGAGACGCAGCTCAAGACCCTCTGCCAGTTCCCGGAGACGCTGCTGGGCGACCCCAAGCGGCGCATGAGGTACTTCGACCCGCTCCGCAACGAGTACTTCTTCGACCGCAACCGGCCCAGCTTCGACGCCATCCTCTACTACTACCAGTCGGGCGGCCGCATCCGCCGGCCGGTCAACGTGCCCATCGACATCTTCTCCGAGGAGATCCGCTTCTACCAGCTGGGCGAGGAGGCCATGGAGAAGTTCCGCGAGGACGAGGGCTTCCTGCGGGAGGAGGAGCGGCCCCTGCCCCGCCACGACTTCCAGCGCCAGGTGTGGCTGCTCTTCGAGTACCCGGAGAGCTCCGGGCCGGCGCGGGGCATCGCCATCGTGTCCGTGCTCGTCATCCTCATCTCCATTGTCATCTTCTGCCTGGAGACGCTGCCCGAGTTCCGCGACGAGAAGGACTACCCCGCCGCGTCGTCGCAGGAGCAGTTCGAGGCGGCCGGCAACAGCACGTCGGGGGCGTCCGCCGGAGCCTCCAGCTTCTCGGATCCTTTCTTCGTGGTGGAGACTCTGTGCATCATCTGGTTCTCCTTTGAGCTGCTGGTGCGGTTCTTCGCTTGCCCCAGCAAAGCCACCTTCTCGCGAAACATCATGAACCTGATAGACATCGTGGCCATCATCCCTTATTTCATCACTCTGGGCACCGAGCTGGCTGAGCGACAGGGCAATGGACAGCAAGCCATGTCCCTGGCCATCCTGAGGGTCATCCGGCTGGTGCGCGTCTTCCGCATCTTCAAGCTCTCCAGGCACTCCAAGGGGCTGCAGATCCTGGGCCAGACGCTGAAGGCTTCCATGCGGGAGTTGGGCTTGCTCATCTTTTTCCTCTTCATCGGGGTCATCCTTTTCTCCAGCGCGGTCTACTTTGCCGAGGCAGACGACCCCACTTCAGGTTTTAGCAGTATCCCGGATGCCTTCTGGTGGGCAGTGGTAACCATGACAACAGTAGGTTACGGTGACATGCACCCGGTGACCATAGGGGGCAAGATTGTGGGGTCGCTCTGTGCCATCGCTGGTGTCTTGACCATTGCTTTGCCAGTCCCTGTGATTGTTTCCAACTTCAACTACTTCTACCACCGGGAGACAGAAGGGGAAGAACAAGCCCAGTACATGCACGTGGGAAGTTGCCAGCACCTCTCCTCATCGGCGGAGGAGCTCCGAAAAGCAAGGAGTAACTCGACTCTGAGTAAGTCGGAGTATATGGTGATCGAAGAGGGGGGCATGAACCATAGCGCTTTCCCCCAGACCCCTTTCAAAACGGGCAATTCCACTGCCACCTGCACCACGAACAATAATCCCAACTCCTGTGTCAACATCAAAAAGATATTTACTGACGTTTAATATATGATACAAGTGACATGCTGTGCTCAGTATTGTGTGGAACGTGCCCCCTTGGTCTGTGTATGCCCTTGTTTTATACATTTCCAGACCATTCATCAAGGAAAGGACATGAAGAAGTGGAAAGCACACTTCATTTTCCCCTCTCCCTACTGCTTCATACTGAAACAGGTGTCTGTTTTGCAAGTGGGCTGCATTCTCTCAGCTCTCCATTGTTTTCTCCCCCTCTCTCTAATATTGCAAAGAACAAACTTACTTTAAACTTGATTTCTAGTACACACCCTCTAAAACAAACAAACAAACCAAAAGCAGCTGTACATCCTGGGAGGAAATGAAATTAAACAACAGTTAGAGTAACCGCGTAACCTCAGAATTAAAAGACACTTGTTTCTTTACTAAGTAAAGCTGGCACGTACTTAAAGGATGCTTCAGTGTGATGGACTGTCCAACATTATTGAGTATTTAGTTCAATTGCCTATGCTGTGGATGTGTAGATGAGAAGTCTGATTAGAAAAATGACTTGTAAACCCACCGTGAGTTTCTTTGGTTTTTGACTGGGATTTCTTCTATTCGGAACCCCTCCCGGAATTTTAAAGATATATACAACTTTGAAGGAAGGGAAATTCCTGAGATGTCCTGATCTGACTAATCGGTTGCAACTCTTTGGGGCTTGTTGAGCATTTCGAAAGGGGTAGACTAACAGATTCCTCTGAACTTCTGTGTGTGTGTTCCAAGCAACATCTACCAAAGTGTAGAAACAGATGTTTTCAGCGCTGCTGAGAGAAACAAACAAAATTCCTAACGCGTCTGCGAGATAAGCTTCTGCGGTATCACAAGAAGATTAAAGTGGCAGACACTCCTTCCAGCGGAAGTTACTAATTCGGACCTGACTGATGCAGTTCCCATAGCAACCCATGTTTCCTGGGAAACCCGAAAAAGGTTGTCATGGCATCTCTTGCTCTGTAGCCCCACCCCCTAGCCCCTGCCGTTTCCACAGTAACCTTTCCAGATGGTTCCTACTTACAGGATGTCGGAAGGAAAACCACTGTTTGAATAAACCGCACAAATAAAGTTATGTCTGAGAATCTGAGGGTGGTGAAATGAATCACAAAATGCGTTATTTTTTTACTACAGAAAATCATTGATATCATCTCATAATGATTGAATCGAGAAGGAAAATATTGCCTTTGGAATGTTAGATATACACCACAATGAGGCATGATTTGAATTCAATGCCAACAATTAGGCAATAATTTAAAGGGATGTTGTTTTCTTCCTCCAGGAAGTTTCAAGCCCACAGATGAAATTTAAAAGCAAATGTAAAAGCGTTCTGTACATAAGCATATGAAAGATCTAATCAGTGTACCTGAAACCTTACTGCAAGGGACCTTGAGACTTCCTCTTAAAAAAAACAAAACAAACAAAAAAAAAAAACTCCAGATCCCACAAGAGCACTTGAAAAGCTAAGTAAACTTTAAAAATATAAAGAATGCACGCTTCTTAACTGAGGGAATTGCAGACAATCAATAAAAAAAGACGATGGGAAGTAACCAAATCTTGGGGAAATACCTGCAAGTTTCAGCCACACACCAGGGTTGCCAGAAGACACACAGAGAATCAGGTGAGCACTGTGGGGGTACTGAGAGCTCTCCCTCTTTGTACAGGGAACCAGGGAGATGCTGTTCCTGTTTGGGTTGGTGCTACTTGCAAACCCAGTAGTTTCATATTAATTACGTGCAAGTGCCTTTTAATGATCAGTTACATCTTTTCCATTTGATTTCCCTTTTGTTAACTGTCCTTTGGTTTTTGTTGTTTATGGCAAATGGATAGCACGGGGGAAGTCATTGCTCTATAGAATAACCTTCACCCAAACTGAAATGAAAATGATTCCATTCCTTCTACTAACCCTCTTGGCTACTGCACAACCTGTTTCCCCTTAAAAAAAGGATAACAGGCAGAACCTACTGCTGTTGGATTATTGGCCCAATTTTAACTTACACAATTAGTCATACGCAGCAGTACGGTTCTTTTCAATAAAAAGTGGTTAAGGTTACAATGTGGGTAACAAATGTATTTAATGTCTTTTAACAAAACCATTTTAGTTTATATACATTATATGTATTATATGTTATACATTGTCCACAAGTATACGTTGTCCACAATTGTTTCTTGATATTGATAGGGTATGACTAACTATTCTATCTTAGAGTAAATTAGAGTAACCCTGAGTCTAAAACTCATATTTTCAGGTAGTCAGAAGCCTACTTACTTTATTGTTTGTGTATTTAAGACAGTGAAAAAGAATGAAGACTATATGAGGGGGAAGAGGAAGGAACAGACAAATAATAGAGGCAGGAAAAGTATATACATGTTCATTGCTTTCTCTGTACGTGCATGCAAATAGGACTCCTTTATCTAGTTTCCTTTGCTACTTGTTAGAGTTGCTTTCACCACTGATCTACCTTTTGATCAAACTCTTGGTGTTCTTAATGACCAGACATTCTTTTTGTGACCCATTTTGGTGGTAAACTGTTAGACACACTATAGTAATAACGTAAGAATAATTTTTGTGTCTGTTCTTAAAAGATCTGGACATGAAGATGAACAAAGTGCAGTGACCCTTTATTCATTTTTTTATTTGAAAATATAGAAACCTTGCTTTGTTCTGTGAGTAAATTATGGTTGTACCATAATTTTCAGAATTGTATGATTATTAACAGTAATATGAAGAAGACCTTTTTCTTCAATCCAGAGAAATAATGGCTTTTTGAATCATAACTTTGGCATAGTATAATTATGTTCTAGTTGCCAAACTAAAAGCTCCTTAAAAGGTATAGGTTCTGTATCTTGACAAAGTTTTGGATACTAGTGTCTACCACAAAATGTAGCACTTTCTATGTATTCAGTACATATTTGACGAGTGAATGGCTCTAATCTTACATTAATGTTATTTTAAGGTTTTTAATGAAGTGATTTAAAGCATAAGCTCTGCAGTCAGACTGCCAGGGTTTGAATCCTGACTATGCTGTGTGACACTGAGCAAATTACTTAACCTCTCTGTGCTTCAGTTTCCTTATTTGTAAACTGAGGATAAGAAATGGTACCTCGTAGAATTGTGAATATTAAATGTTGATACAGGCATGATACTTAGAAAAAAATAATTGCATGGTATGCAGCAGAGATTTTGCCAAGAGATTACGTTATTATTGTGATTCTTACTTACAAGCATTGTATAATTACTACTGAGGTTTGCAAATGATATGACATACATAAATAATCAGTGTCTTCCTATTTACTTTCTGTGTAACAATAGTAATTACCATTTAATTACCATGTCCTGGATACTCTCAATTCTGCAAGGTAAGTGGTATTCACCCCACTCTAGGATGGGAAAAACTAGATGGCTATGGTTAAGTGATTTCCCAAAGACTTCCCAGCTAGCAAGAAACCCAGCTATGATTAAAGCCAGGTCCTTCTGGCCCCCAAACCCATGTTCCTTTTATTAGGTGACTTGAAAGAGATTGAGAAAATAAATTTCTTATGCTTTTAGGTTTGACTTCAGCCCATGTTACTAATTAATGAATTTCTGCAAAGAATATATCTCCAGAAACCTATTTTATGCAGTATATTGAAAATTAACCCTTTCTAAACATCAGATACTTTTAACCATAGGGATCAAGTATCAGGTATTTAAATTGAACAAAGAGATTGACTTTTCTAGTAATAAAAGATCACTTTCTTATATTATTGATTTGTCTGGATTTAATATTATACTCAGAAAGTATAATTAGTCATAGTAGTGATACCTGCTAGGGCAATAGATATTTTTCAGTTTTAAGATTAATTTTCTATTTTCATGTGCTTTAATCTACAATCGATAGTACTATGCAAATTGTTATTTTTTCCATCTCCTCATATTTTGCCTAGGTTACTGAAGAACGATGGCAGCAAGTAGTATAAATATTTTGACTCTCTCTTATTGAGAAAGGAGAAATTACTTAGAACAAAAGGATTGAAAGCACAAGGAGATTGCCAGCTCATTGAAATTTGTGACATGATTGCCTTACCTAATAACTCCATGGATCTTTAAGAGCATCTGTGCTCAAAGAAACAATAGAATATAATTTTGGCCCACATAATAGCTGTAGCCCCTTCTCTAAGGTCCTAAATCATTTAGAAAATGAAAATGGATAGTGATTTGGGCTTACAGCAAAATGCAAATGAGTCTAAGTCCACATATATCAGTCAGCTTTGCCAAACCACAGGCTTCACTGTTGAGCTCAGTGCACGTCTTAGATGTTGAAAAGTATACATACGTCTGTGTGTACAAAAGATTCATGAGAGGAGGTGTGACTGGAACAGGGCACATCCATCAACACCCTGGGAAAAATGTACATACCCCACAGCTGGTGAATCCAGAGATGAAAATAACAGCATTGCTATTTATTTCCTTTATGGTGCTTTTAAGCTGATATTATACCAAACTTTAGTGCCCACCAAGTATTATAACAAACAGCTACAGATATGAGGAGGCGTTCTATCAGTTATTTCTGAATTTTGAAATAAAACTTCTGGGATTGAAATTTTAAATGCAGAGTATGAAGCAATTTAAAGTTATGGTTTGTTTATATGAAACTGGTGTTTACCTCTTTGGCATAAAATGTACTCAAGCAACTGCTTGGGCGATCGTATCTAAATTCAATATAAAATACCAATCATCTATTCCTTTGAGAACCATAACTATAACTCAATGACTTCTATACACTTAAAACTTCAACATTTTCTATAGCAGTTCCAAGTCCTTCCCACTTCTCAGCTGTGACTAACCCCTCCCACTAAGAAATGCAGAGAAGTACACCTGCCCCTCCCCCATCAATTCGAAGACTTATGGAAACACTGTGGGATAGATGTGAGGAGCACAAGAATGAGACAGAGGATATTTAGGGATTGCATTTTAGGGTGGGGCTTTTTTTTCCTTTTTCTTTTTCTTTTTCTTTTCTTTTTTTTTTTTAATTATTTCACCTTTTGAATGGAGGGTAAGACTGTTGCTTTGGTGCTACTAATTTTCTGTATTTTGTTTTATATATATTAATGAAGTCACTGAAGTCACTTGTTTTCTATAACTTGCAGGGAGTACTTGAAAACCTTCGAGAGAGGGCAAATCAGAAAAGGCAGGAAGAAGGGAGGGGAAGCCATGCAGAGCCCAAACCCTGGGCTATCATGACTCAGCTCCTAACCTCCTGCCAGAAAATGACCATTGCTATAGAGTACATGATAATAATATTCTTTATATACTCACATCCACCTTGCAAATTTCATTTAAGCGATTCAGAGAGGTCAGGAAGTTCTCAAATATCTGTCTTCGTCTTCAGTGATGCTGCAAACTAATTTTGTCTTCAGAACTGTAAAGAAAAAACGTTTTACAGAGAAACGTTTTTGTGGTTTTCCTCTTTTTCCCCCCTTTTTTGTACTGGATGTGTTTTTCCTTGCGTTTCAAATTTTGCACCATAAACCATCAAATACATTAAAGAGGAGATCTGGAAAAGAGGCTCCATCATTTCCTTGGGAGCCATTTTATTATTGCTGCAACCTAAAGCATGCAGAATAGGAGCTCTAGCCTGAAAAGTAAATCCTGGGATCCTGGTTGTGAGAAAGATGGCATTTAAATGCACGAAAAATGATGTTTCATCATGTCTGGAGAACGTTATGAATAAATATGGGCATGCAGGGCTCTGACTCTGCAGATCATGCCCCCAGCATGGAGGTTGGGAGTGGAGAAGAGCTTTTTCTTTTTCAGTGAGTCCCCAGCCTCACCCTTACCCCTTCCATCAGAGCACAAAGGCTCTTGGGAATCTCTTTTGAGATTCCCGCTAAATTTCTAGAATGAAAGCTAGCATTGCACTTGTGTGTTACATGTCAGTCAGCATTGGTTTTGTTGTCAAGTTTATTTTAAACTCCTGTTCTTTATGGAAATTCTCTCTGAAACCTAAAGTTCTTATTTTTATACACTTAAACATGTTCCTTAAATTAAACGTATGATTTAATTTGGAAAAGAATCCAGTAAGGGTAATTTGTTATACACACACACACACACACACACACACACACACACACACCCCTCACCTGTTATTTTCTGTCCTAAGATATATTTGCTTTCTGTCCAGAGATCTAAACCATATAAAATGGGTGAATTTCCAAAATACTGGTTTTCATTCATATGTGCTGCAGAGACATTTACAAAGCATTTTTATTTTTTTATAGCCTTGCTTAAGAGGCAGATTTTTTGCCTAGTGTTCTCAATGTGTTTATTAACGTAATAGTAGATTCATATAAGTAAATACATTCAGTCTGTCACTGAGTTTAATCATTTCACTTCCTAAATACCCCTAAAAATAATCTACTTTTCTGCATCACTGTCACCACCACTTTAATCCACACTACTCTCCTCTCTATCCTGGGTAAGTGCCAAGGTCTCTTGACTGGCCTCCTTACATGTCCTGTGGCCAGTCTGACCATTCTCCCCCTGGTAGCCAGAAGAGTCTTTTTGAGACTCAAATCCGATTACATCACCTGCCCCTACTTAGAATTCTTTGAAGGTCTTTTTCTTGTTTTGGGGATAGAGATCCAAAGGTTTCACATAGCTTTCATGGCCACACATGATCTCTCTCAGCCCTGATCTTCATCCACTTATGGGATTAGTTCCCTTTCCCCCTTCATCTATGGGGATCTTTGCAGATGTTCCCACTGCTAGCCCCCTCCTCGCTTTCTTAGCTTCTGTTTTTACTTCAATACTTCCAAGTTATCTCTCATGACTCTGGTTTTATCAATTCCCCATTTAGGGTACCCTTCATCAAGTTTAAGGTCCCTTAAGAACCACCACTATTCTATGTGCCATTAAAAAAAAAGAACTGCCAATTATGAGGGAAGGTACCAGTGATTTTAAGGTACATCCTGATTTCATAGGTTCTCAAATCTGAAAAAGTGTGTCTTAGAATTAATTGAATATACGATGTGTTCTTGACATGGCTGTCATTTTATATTTATTTGTGTTATATGATTAATCTATCTCTTCTATGAGAGCAGGGACTGCATCACTCTTCGTTCATCATGGAATCCCTTACCATTTGCTCCCAAGTCTGCTCCAAACACTTTCACCCCTGTCACTTCTGAAAGTGTACTTTTCAAGGTCATTGGTGACCTCTGATAGCTAAACCCAGCGGTCATTTCTCAGTGCTTGTTTCGTTTGACTCATCAGAAGCCTTTGGCACTGTGGAATACTTCTTTCCTCCTGCAAAGAATTGCTTCATTTGACTTTAGGACCCAACACTGTGTGTTTTTTCACTACGTCTCTTCTCTCTCCTTTTTAATCTCTTTTGCTGGTTCTTTCTCATCTCCCCTGAGTCTTCATGTTTGAGAGCCCCGTGGGCCACAGCTTAGTCCTTAGACTTCTTTCTATATCCCGTCTTACTCTCATAGCTTTAGACTATCTATATGTAAATTTCTCTCCCCCCCCCCCGACCGTTCCCCTGAGCTTCAGATTGCATTTCCAGCTCTCTACTTGACATCTTTACTTAGACATCTGATCTCTCAAACTTAGTATGTCCAAAACTGAGCTTCCCTCTCTTGCACCACCCTTGCCACCAATCCTGTCTCTTGCCCTTTTCCCCCTCTCTGTGACTATAACTTCAATCTTCCCGTTATTCAAGCTAAAAAAATCCTTGGAATTATTGTAGATTCCTCTCTTTCTGTCATACCGCTTTTCCAAGCTATTGGCAAATCCTGTTGGCTCCTCTCTTAAAATGTTTCCGGAGTCTTACTTCTGCAACCACCTATTCTAAGCCATCATTATCTCTCACCTGGATTTTTTTTTTTTAAATTTATTCATTTATTATTTCTGAGAGAAGGAGAGAGCACAGTCAGGGGATGGGCAGAGAGAGAGGGAGACACAGAATCCGAAGCAGGCTCCAGGCTCTGCACTGACAGCATAGAGCCAGACACGGGGCTCGAACTTAGTAACTGCGAGATCATGACCTGAGCTGAAGTCAGACCCTTAACTGACTGAGCCACCCAGGTGCTCCTCACCTGGATTTTTAGAGTACCCTCCTGACTGTACCCCATCCTTCATCCTTTCCCCTGCTGGATTCTGTTCTCAATGTAGCAGCCAGAGAGAACCTTTTAAAACATTTGTCAGATCATGTCACTTCTTGGTGGCAAAACTCCCATCTGGCTTTCCATTTCCCGCAGACTACACACTAAAAGCCCTCACGTGGCCTGCAAGGCCCTACCTTTTCTACCTTGTCTTACCCTTACCCTTCTCACCTCATTTCTGACTCTTCTCCCCTTTGATCCTCTACAGCAGCTGTGCCGGCCTCCTTGCCCTTCCTCAAACACACCAGGCACGCTCCGCCTCGGGTCTTTGTACCACTGTTCCACTGCCTGGAACGTTCTAACATCTGATCTCTGCGTGGCTGGCTCCGTCAGCTCCGTAGCTGTCACTGCCTCAGTGAAGCCTTCCCCAGCCACTCTGTTTAAACTTGCAGCCCCCACAGCACTCTCCTTTAGCCTTTCTCTGCCTTGTATATTCCCTCCTCTAACATACTAGAAATCTTACTTGCTTTTTGTGTATTGTCCATCTTCCTTTCCCTTCCATGAGCATAAGTGACCTTTGTCTTTCGTTGCTACTATATCCCCCAGGATCTGGAATATTGCCTGGAATAAAGTTGGTGCTTAATAAGTCTTTGTTCAAGGAAGGGATGAGAGGAAGGAAATTCCAATTTGAGTGTTTTTAAACTATAAGCAAAATTTTCATGTTGTGGATCTGTGCTTCAGTGTATCACTGTGAGGCTTATACCCCTTATCATGCTTTTTTGTTTTTTTATTTTTTAACATTTATTTTATTTTTGAGAGAGACAGAGGCAGAGCACAAGTGGGGAAGGGGCAGAGAGAGAGAGAGAGAGCGACAGAACTCGAAGCAGGCTCCAGGCTCTGAACTGTCAGCACAGAGCCTGACACGGGGCTTTAACTCACGAACCTCAAGATCATGACCTGAGCTGAAGTCAGACACTTAACTGACTGAGCCACCCAGGCGCCCCCTCACCGTGCTCTTTTGGATAGAATTTCTAATAATTGGTTCACTGGGGAGGGCTTCCATTTGGTAGAACATGCTCCAGCAGGTTTTACCGACAAAGTACTACCCAATTGTGGGGGTAGAGTTCCTTAACATAAATAATTTAAATATAACATTATAAGAGATATCGCTCCTAATCACCATGGCTACCTAGAGTTGGAATGCTTCACAAAGACTGTGTTTCCTACCCTAGCCGGTAATAAAATGCTGTTTATAAATGATACTCAATATATGTCTCAATATATATTTGTTGACTGATTGGCTTACATAGTATAGCAAAAATCAGAACACCTAAGTGATATCTATAGGAACTTACCTATCTAGCCAACATTCTAAGAAACCTTTCTGTAAGTTCACTCTTGCTTTCAGTTAATGGTGAGTCTTAATATATCCATGGGATTTCCATTACTCTGGAAGCTGATTAAATAAGGCATTAGATATTTCATCAGTGAATCACCTTGAAGAATTACATTACTGTAGTTGTGACCTTACTGAGTAAAATAATTGCTTTTACAAAGTAAATTTTGATGTAATTGTCAAGTTATATGGTAGGCTCACAAAAATCGGTTATTTTTTTAAAGGGACTTTTTCATATATGAAAGAGAAGATGGGGACATTGAATCCAAGAACAGTAAGAGCAGATTCTCTGAGTGACTGTTATTTTTTTTAAATGTTTATATTAATTTTTGAGACAGAGACAGAGCATGAGTGGGGGAGGGGCAGAGAGAGAGAGGGAGATACAGAATCCGAAGCTCCAGGCTCTGAGCTCAGCACAGCGCTTGACATGGGGCTGGAACTCACAGACCGGGAGATCATGACCTGAGCCGAAGTCAGACGCTCAACCGACTGAGCCACCCAGGCGCCCCTCAGAGTGACTTTTATAGTGGCAAAACATAGGTCATTTCTAAATAAAATAGGTGAGAGGCACCGGTAGTAGCACATGTTGGTACTGGGAAATTCTTAGAAGCTTTGGCAAACCAAGGTGTGTAGTATGGAATTACTGAGTCTAAATGAAAGCATTGCTGTAAAGGAGTACCGCAGAGTTGAGGTAATAGTATTGTGGGATTTTAGGTAATCTTGTAACAGAGGCACTTCCCTGTGTAGTAGGAAATGGGGACTCTCCAGATATGAATAGAAGGGAACCTTTTCCACACTGCTCCTGGATTTGCTCTCCCTGGATTTCTCAGGCACATCTGACCGGAACTTGACTAGGTGTTGCCTCTGTACCTCTACACGGAACAATTTCCTCACGAAACATGTCCCTAAATTAAAGAAAACTGACGTGTACGCTTCAGATTACATATGGAGACCAACAGAAGACAGAAACTCTGTTTGCCTCCATCACTTTATATAATGAAGCTCACAGAGGACAGAGATCATTCTTTTCTGAGGGCACATTGTCAGGACCTTTTAAAGGAATGACACAAGATAGAGGATTGGAATGAGTAATTTTCATTTCTTATTTTTTCATGTTTTTTTCTGGTTTGAAGAATTATTGTTGATATATATATAGTATATATATATTAACCTAGTGTATATTAACCTGTACAGGTTAATATAATACTAAGTTAATATTATATATTATATTAATATATAATAATTATATAATTATTGTATATTATATATTTATTATATAATTATATATTATATAATTATTATATATTATATAATATTATTTTATATATTGTATAATATTATTATATAATTATTATATTATTTTATATTATATTATATATATTATTACATATAATTATATATTATATATTATTGTATAATATTAACCTAGTATTATATATATATACATATATACATATATATACATATATATACATATATATATGTATGTGTGTATATATATATATATATATATATATATATATATATCCATATATATATTAACCTAGTATGGGTTTTTACTGGATTTTCTATTAAAAGCTGGAATGGCCAAGGTATTAGAAATTATAAACGGCAGCCTCACATACCGTTACATTTTATATTTACCTCATGTATGACTATAGGACAAAAAAAAATTCAGGTATTCACCAACAGATTACCTCTGTAAGAAATTATAATAAAAAGTATGTTAAACAAGAGTGACACTGTCCTGGATTTCAAAAGGTAGTGGGTGGCTAAAAACCACAGACAAAAATAGTTTCTCTAGGGAAGAACTGTGTTTGAATTGCTTTACACCTGTATTCTATAAATCTTTCACCTGCAACCATTTTAACTTATTCTAAAAATCAATTTATTTTACTAGGTCACAATGGGATTTAAGGATATTTATTATTAGCAGACCTAAATATTTCTGTGATTATACCTCACAGCTCATTTTCCCATGACTTTCCAGATTTTTGACAAAGCTCATGTCTTTTTAAAATTTTTTTAATATTTATTTTTGAGAGAGAGAGAGAGCACAAGTTGGGGAGGGGCAGACAGAGACAGAGAGACACAGAATCCAGAGAGGCTCCAGGCTCCAAGCCGGCAGCACAGAGCCGGACGCAGGGCTCAAACTCACAAACCACGAGACCATAACCTGAGCCTAAGTCAGACACTTAACCAACTGAGCCACCCAGGTGCCCCATCAAAGCTCATGTCTTAACACATTAGCAACTCTAATGACTGAGTTTAAACTTTTTTTGCTTGCCAAGATTACATAATTTCCAAGAGGCCAATCAGAGAATTATGCATAATTGAACAAGAAAATTTTCTAGTCCTTTGGCTAAATCATTACCATTTGGTTGGCAGAATTCATAGAGCTTGTTGGTGTGCAGCCAACTCTAAGTTATTTAATAGATGTCAAAGTATAAACACATAAAAACAAAGTTCCCATAAAATAAAATGATTGTAACCCTTTCCTCATGAAATACAAATTAGTAAGGCTAGCAGTTAGGTAAGTTGGGTTTCTGTACCTCTTTTGTTTAGGCCTTGGTGGAGGTATTAATTACTTTTTCACAAGCTTGATAATTATAGAAATTTGACTGTTCTTATCCTCTTTTCTTGCTTCTTTTTTTAAAAAATTTTTTTACATTTATTTTTGAGAGACAGAGAGAGAACACAAGTGGGGAAAGGGCAGAGAGAGAATGAGACACAGAATCCGAAGCAGGCTCCAGGCTCTGAGCTGTCAGCACAGAGCCCAATGCGGAGCTCGAACTCACAAACCATGAGATCATGACTTGAGTCGAAGTCAGATGCCCAACTGACTGAGCCACCCAGGCGCACCTCTTGCTTCTTATGTTAAATCATTTATTTGGTCAAATATCATCAATTATAAGTCACCATTTTCTGTTATACTTCCTTTCCCTGTTTTTGTAGACTTGATTTTGATACCTAAGTAAGCCCTTCAACCCATTTCTTAGCCACTAATGTAAACATGATTAGCATCCAAATATCACTTTGACTTCTTGTTTCTGTTAAATTGCAACTTCCTCCACCCCTACAGTCTATTAGGATGCCGAGCTATACCTTACTTATTTAATAGTCCCAAGAGCCTTGAAGCAGGCACTGACACATGAGGCTTAAAAAAAAAAAAAAAAAAAAAAAAAGGCTGAACCTTTCATATAGAAAGGATGTAAATAGTAGCAAGACAAGACTAGCTTAATAGAACCATCTCAAGATAATGAAAGCTACAGTAGCATTGAGCAGAAACTAGGCACTTAGGAAATGAAATGGATGCCAGATCATTCATGTTACTTGTAATTTCTTGTAATTGGTAGTCATTACTAGCTATTAGACCATTGTAATTTTCAAACGCTCATAATGAAAATTAAGAATACTGTGATGCAAGAGTGTACTCTTGCTATTTGGCCAAAGATTAGTGTCAAGAAGTTCTCTCTTTCATGAAGGATGATCCAGTATAATCCAGGCCAATAAAGAAAACTTTTCATTAAATGATTGCCAAGTACACAGTAGTCATATGATATTGGGTTTTGTGAGTTGATGATTCTTCCACAAAAAGCACATTCAAGTTCCAGATCAACACTGGTAGGCATTTGCCACTGGATATCAGATACCTGCTAAAACCAGGAGTATGTATGGGAAATAATCTTCTCCTTCCCTCCCTCCCGCTGCTACCCTCACTCCTCCACCCCCTTTCCAGAACCCTGAGCATGGGATTTCCATTCACTTTAAAAGAGTTCTCATCTTAGGTTATAACAGTGGGATATACAGCCAGGAAAGAAACAAACCCTTGGAAGTACATTGAGAAAATTAATACATATATTTTCTTTAAAAACAGGCACTCAGAACCTTTCAGATGGTTGTAAAGGTGAAGGTAAATTTTTATGTTGAAAAAGCAAACAATCACATTGGTTTAGACTACATTTCAAAGTGGGTATTAATAAGGATAAAAGGGGGGAAAGGGTGCCTGGGTTAAGCATCCTACTCTTGAACTCTTGATTTTGGCTCAGGTCATGATCTCATGGTCGTGAGATTGAGCCCCCGCCACCCCTACATTGGGCTCTGATCTGGGCACGGAGCCTATTTAAGATTCTCTCTCTCCCTCAGCTTCTTCCTTGCACACACGCTCTCTCTCATAGGTGATATAGATAGATAGATAGATAGATAGATAGATAGATAGATAGATAGATAGATAGATAGATGTAAGGACAAAAAGCTCATAATTTCAGCATACTCTGAAACTTCTTCTAATTTATAAATTAAGTGCTTTTGATAAGTTTAGAAAATTAAATTGGTTGAACTTTTCAGGGTACCTGCAAAAACCCCCAAATTTTGAAAAGTATAATGAATAGAATATTTTATATTGACATAAAGTCTATAATTTTTTAAAAAACTAAATACACAGTAAATTATTGTGTTTACTCTGTCCAACAGATACCTGAAGAGTCCCACATAGAGAACTGTATTGCTGCACAGACCAGTAGGATCCTCATTTTTAAATTGCCTACATCAAGAATGCTGTGTTGGTCCTGTCGCTGATGGGCAGTGATCTGTCTGCCAGTGCATATTTTTGTTTCAGTTGACATTAAATAACATGTCTCTAATAAATGCTTTATATAAAGGAAACAGCTCTAAAGCTGGAGGATTCTCTTCGAATTGTGTGCAATATTAAAGATAGTGATAGATGAAGAAGAACATTCGAAAATATCAAGGGATCATTTCAACCTTTTGACATTTTGGTGAAATTGAATCACTCAAAAACTAGTCAGTACTGCTGATAAAGAAAACCTAAATGTTTGTTTCCAACAAGCCAACTGGTACTGTTTTCTTCTTTCAGTTAATCACTGGACTGTGTTGAATCATGAGATATAGTAATGTTATCTTCTGTGTTCTGGCTTATGTGCAACCTTATTTGTGAAGGCGTGTTTTGTACCAAAGGCTCTCCTACATAGATTGGCCCATTTACACATAAATAAGTGAAATCTACACTGTGCCCAGATGAATGGTGTTCAAGACAGACTGGCCTAAAAGAAATGTGCCTTGCTTGATTCAACATCCTTTTATTTTTTTGACTCAAAATGATAGATTTGCAAATTTGTCTCGTAGGTAGGTTTTAGCTGAGCATAAATTTAAAAGTATGTTAGTACTTATGTTTAAGTTGTCTATTTTAGCTAAAATTTTAATATGTGGTTATAGTTTTCAGCAGTTCATAGATATTATAATCACTCAGTTTAGTTTTCGTATGATGTTTGGTGTGGTGAGACAAAGCACATTCTTAAAGATATAATATTTCATCTAATGTATAGAATTTCCTTCAAAATTGTACCTGTAAAAGGTTTCTTGACTCATCCTCTATTTTTATAAGTTATTCCTTTAGAAATGGAACTTTTTTCAATAAAATAAGCAAAGTTTTAGTTGGAAAAGAGATTTAGGAGGTCATGAAGATGATTTCCCTTTTGGGGACATTTCACTTCTGTGCCATTATTAATGTATTTACTGTGACATTTCAGCAGAATGGTAGCTATTTGTATATTATTTAATAAGCCTTATGGAAAGTCAAACTGTGAACATTTGGTATAATGAAGACTTTTTTTCACTTTCATATTTTATTTTTGAAACATACCTGAGCAAATGCGTAAATAACCAATTTCCTGTTACTCAAATGCATAGCGACGCTGTTCTAATAAGAGTGCTTGTAGAATTTTAATGATATCAAAATATTTCAGTAGCAAAGCCAAGATTATAATACTTTTTGATGCCATGTAAAAGGAAATACAGGTAAGGAGTTTCATTGTTAATATCTAAGAATCGATAACTAAACAATCTTATACCTGTTAGCAGCAAAGGATGTAGGAGATAAAATCCAGGTAATTTTCTTTGAGTCAATGCCTACAATGAATTTTGCACAATCTGCTGATAATTCTTCTGTGGTCAAAATTTTGAGACCAGATCACTCTCGGGAAAAGTGAAGTAAGTGACTGATAAGTATCTCAGATTTGAGCTATGTGAACCTCCCAACTGAATGATTTGTAATTAAAGTGAAAACATAGCCAAAGCCACCACCATGTTTTTGTTCTGTTAGCGCACATAGAAGAGACGCTGGCCCAGAGAACTGTCAATCCATTCCAGCCACCTAATACTCATAACTGATGTTCACAGACTTGTCAGCAGTTAAAGTAATTCACATCAACTATTGGGATGATTGAAACAAACCAATTAAATGTCCTATAAGGGGTTTTAGACATTCACATGTTTTAGTAAGGATCGGTAGGCATTACAAAAATAGACACAGGTACTACCTTCAGGAAACACCAATGACACAACTTTAAGTATTATGTATACTTAATATCATATCTGCATTATTATTACAGGCCACGGTTTCAAATAAAGACAAAACCTGGACTTTGAGATAAAAGCACAGAACGGCACCAGATGAGTAAACTGTCATATCTGATATGGTTCACCAAATGTGTAGTAAAAATACAGTATTGATGTAGATATCATGAGACCAGAGTTCTTACCCACTTTCTACCTGTGGGACCCTAGATAAGTCACTTACTGTTGCTAGACTACAGTTTCCTAAATTGCAAGGTGGTTGTGCTGGGTTAAATAATCCCCAAAGCCCATTCTCAGCCCCCAAATCCTCATTTATACACATTTGAAAAGTCTTTGAAGAATACTTAAAGTACTCAGATTTTTCTTACACATCTCCAAAGGAAAGAGTAAATTGAAATAAGATTTAAACCTTTAAAGTGTCATAAATATACCATTCTTCAAATTGATTGTGAGAAGAGGAAATGGGATGTTTTTTCTCCTCTAAGAATTGTCACTGGCCTACAATGGGATCATGAAAATGTAGAAAACCCACTGTGCAGAATGGAAACAGATTAATGAAATAGCTGCAAAGGAAGAGGAGGTTATTTGTTCAATTTAATTAGAACTTAATGTGATTTGAAATTACATATGAAATGCTAAAAACAGTTCCAGAGCTGTACTGCACACTCAACATTATAATCCTGGACTAGAAAGTGGGAAAAGGTTGGAAGGATGGGGATGTTTGCCTTATGATCTCTTGATTTTTTTTCCCCCACAAGAAGCAGTTTGGTAGAGCTTAAGCAAGTGTCTTTGCTTTAGTGCTGGCTCTGCTAATAATTTATGTGCCCTAGGAAAGTCCCTTTGACTTCTCTGAGCCCTAGTTTCTTTATCCGTGCAATGAAGACTTTAAATTTAGTAATAATCTGTACGTTTCTTTATATCTTTGAAAATTCTATAATGTTTCCAGAATATTCTGATATGCACATACATGTTGCTCCTCTCCAGGCACTAAGATGCCACAGATCTCTGTTCATATGACTGAACAGACTACAAATCCAAACGTTCATATTTCTAATTGACCTCAGCAAGACATTAAAAAATGTAACTTTTAATTTGGACCATGGCTTAACTATTATGACTTATCATTTCATCCTTGAATGG
This sequence comes from Acinonyx jubatus, assembly GCF_027475565.1. Lineage (NCBI taxonomy): Eukaryota > Metazoa > Chordata > Mammalia > Carnivora > Felidae > Acinonyx > Acinonyx jubatus. The sequence continues at coordinate 92,909,029 of NC_069381.1, read as the reverse complement.
TGGGTTAGTTACTATATAAACAAAGTTTCTGTGCAAGTGAATCTTCCGTTTAAATCTTTGTAGTTTAATAAACACTTAGCAAACCAGAATTAAATATATTATGCTTGCCAGTGAACTGTAGCTGATTGCAAGGTGCGTTTTTGTCACATTAAAAAGGTAACGCCGTTTTTGGTCCCAGAATTCAAATGACTATAATTTGAAATAATATTCACAAAATGTTGTAAACTTTTGTGAATACAAAAGAGGCCTGATGGAGCCATGTTGTAATTAGTTTTGCTCAGGAGTGAGAAACGAAATTCAGGGATAACCCAAACGCTTCTGTTTGGCTTTTGTGGACAGTTGGAAAAAGAAGGGTTATAGCTTTTGTACAACATAGATAAGAGATAATTATACCCATTGAAAACCAAGAGTATATTCTGGTTGCTGGTTTTATGGTAGAAAGAGATTAGGATAGAAAGATGCTAAAATATGGACACTAGGGAAATTGTTAAAATGATAGCAGTCCATTTGAATAATCCAGAAATATTTTGTCATAACGAGATTATTTGTCCAGAGGTTTAGTCTTATATCCTTCCATTCAGAAAAGGGGGCAGTTTTTAAAGGCCTCTATCACAATAGGAAATGTATATTTTGACTAGCGGAGCAATTCATTAAAACATTTAATCTGATAATTTTTGGTCTTGTGAATCTGAATTTTCACTTAGGTGTAATTGAGTCTCTTATATATTCGTGTTAGTGATATTTGTGAAAAGTAACTTTATCCATTTTTTTTAAAGTTGACGAAATTTGCTCAATGGTGATTCTATCAAATTGTGTTCATATTGTATCTTGCAACAATTTGTGAATTGACCATACCGAAACAAACCATAGTAGTATCTCTTCTGGTGAATTGTATCCATGGTGTGATCTCTTAATGCTGGGTTTGGGGCGGGAAGGTTAAGTATTTAGTTGACTTAAAACTAATTGTCAAAGTGTTTTTAAAACTGTAGGACTATAAACCAAATAGGAATATACTCTTCTTTTGTTCAGTGTAGACCATTTTTGGAACTACCCCATACAATGGCATAATTTGGGGTAAAAAGTTCCTCTATATGTATACAAGGGAAAGCAAACAGTGTATATAGTATTTCCATGTAGTATGTTAAATGTAATAATAACAATAATCCATTTCTGAAATCGTATACAGATAGTAATTATGCAGACATCCAAATACGATTTTTTCATAGCAACGTCTAACATTTGTTTATCTCATACTTTGCAAAGATCATTCACATCTTATTTAATCTTTAAAATATCCATATGAAGTAATAATAGCATCTGAAGTTTAGAGATTAACCAACCAGTGGAAAGATCAAGTGACTTGTTCAAGACCATATGGCCATCAAATGGCTCCAAATCTCATTTTCTTTACACTGTTCTCCCTTATGTTATTTTGCCATTAGCTGTAAAACTGTAGCTGAAATCTAATTCTACATGATATGTTGGGAAATTTCAGAGTTGGAGAACGAGGCATTTTTTGCTATTAACAGACCTTGTTAGATACTTCCAAAAGAGAGTCCTCCCACAGGGTGATAGCCAAACATTTTCCATCTAGAACATAATTAAGTCCACCAACCCTGATCATAGACACCAAATCCACGTGTTGTCATAATGTTAGACAGACAAGTTATCTTCTTCCCTAGCTTTCTAATTTCCTTTTTAAAAAAAAAAAAAAAAGTCTACCATAGTAACTGACTTCTGAACAGTTGAAAGAAGCAATAACCCAAGAAATGGCCAACATTCTGATTCAGAGAAAACGTACCGTCAGACCAACCACTGTAACCAATTTTCAGCCCACTGTCTTTCGTCACATGTATGCTGTGATTAGCAGAGGACAGGGAAGGAGGAGAGGATAGAAAAACTGTCTTCATTTTAAGAAAACTCCTTATTCTAACTATTCAAAAAGAATTGGTTATCAAATATTAGACTACAGGATTAATACCTGCAATCTAATACATGTTCAAATACATGGTAAAGTTTATCCCCATATTTAAAAAGTAGGTAATTTCCCTGATAAAATTAAAATCTGATGACTGCTCAGTTTGAATATAGAGAAGATTCATGTTTTAGTTCATGACATAATACAACATTTTTATTTTTTTTTTTTCAACGTTTATTTATTTATTTTTTGGGACAGAGAGAGACAGAGCATGAACGGGGGAGGGGCAGAGAGAGAGGGAGACACAGAATCGGAAACAGGCTCCAGGCTCTGAGCCATCAGCCCAGAGCCTGACGCGGGTCTGGAACTCACGGGCCACGAGATCGTGACCTGGCTGAAGTCGGACGCTTAACCGACTGCGCCACCCAGGCGCCCCTATTCTTTTTTTTTAAACAACAGAGAGACACTGTTAACTGCTTTCCCTTGTAAATCAACAGTCTGTGATACGTTCTGTACTTTTACTCACTAGCAATGCAATGTTACTGTGCATAATTAAGTGGAACATATGCTATACTATATCAGAATTTAAATTTTGCTAACCTTAAATTTAGTTCTCTTTATCAAACAGGTAAGTCAATCAAGTATTATTTTGTATGGAATGAAATAATCATTCTCAAATAATGACGTAGTAACAAATAATGGAATTCTGAATAGAATGTAAAGTCAAAACTTCTTTTCTATATTCGTCTTCCTTTGACATTGAATTGTGTTCACTTATCACTTATTAATGTAAAGTTTAAATAAGTTTTTATGCCGTGTTCTTGGATGTTCTTGTCATAATACATTCGAGCCTTCTGTTAAGTAAATACAGTAAATACCTGTGAGTTGATTATGTGATATTTTTATCTGACCCATTTTTTAAAATTTGTCGTCGTATTTAAAGTATTTTCATGGCAAATGTTATGTGCGGAATTCAATAAAATACCCCCCAAAATCCTGTTACTCATATTAATTAGCTCCAACTTCTTTCTTTTCTCTCTCCACCTGCCTTTTCTCGTTTTGGTTTTGCAAAACAGGAAACATCAAAACCCGAGCTGTTGAACAGCTTAAGTATCACCTATCTTTGCAGACAGTTCTGGGTCTTCCTCCATGACTTGGCAAGTCTTTTGGATGCCAACATTGCCCAGGTTTCTTCCGTTGCTCCCTGTCTTACGTTGTTGAGGGCCCAGAAAAATCTCAGGGAAGAAGAAAATTAGTTGTAATAAGTATGTACCTTCATACTTGATGTAAGTTATATGGGAAAATTGAAGCAAATGTCTGAAGGTGGATACAAAGATGATCCTGCTCTCAGAGAGCTTATAGTCTAACAACAGGGGAGGGTAGAATTCTCATTATTAGACCCAGAAGAGTCAAGTGTTAAATAAGGGCATTTTGTTTTCCGTATGTATTCTCTATTATGTCCAATATTTTTTTATCCCGGGACAGACTGTAATTTCTACTAATCAGCCCGCACATACCCATTGTTCTTATTTTGTGCTCAGCAATGTGGATCCTAATTCTTTTTCCTAATAGCAGCTAGTTACTCAAATGTGTTTGTGCTTTTGGAATGTCAGCACATGCTGCGTCACCAAAACAGAGGCCCTCTTGTTTCCATCTGGAATTTTACTTCGTCTAAAAAGAAAAAAAAAAAAAGTGCAGATTTAGGCTGCCTTCTACCTGTAGTAATTAGAACAAAACATATTTTTCTAAGCCTCCGGTTGATACAAGAAATAACTTTCTGAGTTTTCTGGTCGTGCAAATTTGGTGGTAGATTTCCACGAGCCATAATTTCTATTTCATGTTCAGGAACTAAATCTTTAAATCCTTTGCGAACATTTACAGAATGAATTAAGAGATGCGGGATTACAAATAGCCTCTTAGAACCATGCCTTCCTCCAAGAGAATTCTCTTCCTCCAAGAGAATTCTGTTGGACTTAGCAGAAACAAATTAGTACCTAATTCTCACTGCTGCACGCCTTCTATGGGCTGTGGGGTATGTATGGGCCCACTCAATCCTCAGCTCACCCTTCTGTACTTTCTTTTATATTAGAACCTTTATCAATATTGTGCCTTTCTCTCCCTTAGGCCCATTGATCATGTATTTAGAAGTTCCATTAATCACAGCCAGATGGGGCACATTATTATTATTTTTCAATCCTTCTGGATTCACTCTGCATGATACCTGATAACTTGAGTCATGAGAGAGGAGAAAAAGCCAAATGGAGAACTCCGTCCTCTGGGGACAGTACTGTCTTTTAAAATCTAAGGTCAGTGAAATCATTGTTCTGGAAATGAAGCCACAAGAGGAGGGACAAAGCAAATAACCCAGAAATCTGATTTCAAAGCGCACCACTGTCAGGGAAATGAGTGTGTGTGGACCATCCCTCACCCGTGTCTGGTCCAATTTGGCAAAATAAACGCCTTCAGATGAAGATAAAGAACACAGGTTGATTCATGGGCACCATCTCATTAGCCTTTACGATGTTGGTGAGACGTAGATGCCAGGTAGTCCTGGTTTAATTTATACCTATTCTGCTAGCCATGAAAACAAACATTTCCGCATGACCTGAGTCAGAAAGCAATCAGGCACCGCGTGAGGGAAGTTAGTCAGAGGGCCAGAGAGGGATCAGGAAGCCAAGCTAAATGATGTTAACCGCACCTGATGTCTTCAGTGTTCATTTGGTTTCTCCAGAGAAGCTGAAGAACTCTGCAGAGGAAAATGCTTGTGTTGCCTTCTGGTTTGTGGTGATGGAGACGGAAGTAATTTGGAGAGAGAGGGGCAATCTCTGGGGGCAATTTATAAAGCTGTTTGAACTTTATATGTCTAGTCTTGAGAAAGTAATGAGTTTGTGATTTTAATATGCCTCTCCCTGCAGGCACTGTCTGTGCCCGCGGGAATGCTGTGCGCTCAGGCCAAGCTCTCATCATGTGTAGTACCCCCAGAAGGAACCTAGCAAACAGTACTCCGAGGCCATGCTGTGCATGTATGTGCAGTCAGACAGGATTAGACACGTGTGCCACAGGGCACACTGCACAGGCAGCCCACATCTCTGGAATGCCTGGCGTATGAATTAAGGGGCCTTTACAATATTTATGATATTTTAAGAAGAGATAGAGCATATATATCACATATATTTATTTAAAAACAATCTGTAAAATCTGTAATCTATAAAATCGGCCGAGGAGGTACCCTCACACACTTTGCACAAATGAAGAAACTACACGCATAGTTGTGCGATTTGTTTAAGGTGGTGCGATCAGGAAGCCCTCTTGCCTTAAAGTGAGACCCCAAGGGCTATAGAAACCTCAGTTCTGCAAATTGGCTCCATCACCCCTCCATGAGTCTATTCATTTGTTATTCACAAATATTTATTTGGTGCCTCTTACATTTCTCCCTCTTGCTTCAGTGGAAACAGTGTCCCCATCTCTGGAGCTCTGGTTCATGCTGTTCAACCTTCTCCCAAACTTGGCTTCACCAAATATTATCTGTCTTGGCCATGTACTCAGTATCTTCCCACCCTGGAATCTTTTTTTTTTTTTCTTTCAAGTTTATTTATTTATTTGGAGAGGGACAGAGACAGCATGAGCAGGGGAGGGGCAGAGAGAGAGTAAGAGAGACAGAGAGAGAGAGAGAAGCCCAAGCAGGCTCCACACGGTCGGCGCGGAGCCCGACTCGGGGCCCGAACTCACGAAACTGAGGCCATGACCTGAGCGGAAACTGAGAGGCTGACGCCCAACTGACTGAGCCACCCAGGCACCACCCTTCCCCACCCTGGAATCTGTGATTACTAAGTAAATGCTTCCTCCACCATGGGTCCGTCTTTAGCTCTATTTGCCCCTTTCCATTCAAAGTCAAGCTTTTTAGACAGAAGTTGTCTCTGCTCCCTGACCCCTCATGTATTTGATATTCTACTTCCACCGCATCCTACCATCATCAGGCTTCTGTCTCCATCTCCTCACTGAATATTCCCTCGCTCCTGGTTTCCTTGTCAGCCTTTAGTTCTCATCCTACCCACTCTCTGTGGAATTTGATGCCCTTTGACCGCTCCCTCCTTCTTCATTTTTGTGATGCTATCCTTCTTCTTACCTTTCTTTCCATCTGTTCCCAGTCACATTCACTGACCTGCCTTCCTTCTGTCACTTCCTAAATCCTGCTGCTCCCCGAGGTTCTGATCTGAGCCATGACCTTCTCTCAGCATCTAAACTCTCCCTGGGTTATCTCAGCCAACATCTTAGATTTAACTGCTTCCCCAAATCCTTCTCTCCAGCCCAGATCTATCTCCTGAGTGCTATTCATACTGTAGTCCAGGTACCAGTTGTTTTCTCAGGAGGTACATTTCCTTCTGCTCACATTCCATCCTTAGAGAACCTGCTACCCACAGCCTAGAAGGGAGAGCCCTAGAACCCACATAAACTCCTTCTCTATCCACCAGCGGTCACCTCACCGACCCTCACTGAGCCAATTAGATTTCTCTCTCCCTAGAATTTGTCATTGAGACTGGAAGACCTAGAGACAATTAAGCAGAGATCTAAGTCTTGTAGAATTGAGCTAAGGTCAGTCTCTTGATGACCCTAAATCCATGTAATCCATATTCTGGTAGAGCCGTAACTAAGCCTAGAAGAGAAGCAAAGAGAATGAAATGGACATGAAACAAAACAGTCACACTGCTTCAGTGAAAGATGGTAACTACTGACAAATTTCCAGTATGTAAATTTCCCAACTCTACCTCCTGCTCCTGAGTTTAATGAGATTCTTCTACAACCTTCCAGTAAGCCAGGATTTTGTTAGCCAGCCTTATGGAGTTTTCTGATCCACACACAGATGATCTCTCTTGTATATACCAATCTCTTTGCTAGAAATATCTTATTAGATGGTCTCCAAACTATCCAAGGGACCTCACACTCAACATGTCCGACCCAGAGTGACTCATTTCCTGCACTCAGAACCACATCACACCCTAACCGTATTTCATAATTTGGGGAATGGAACCACTTCTCCTTAATCCTCCTGTTTGGAAGACTGAGGATCATCTAATCTCAGACTTCTTCTCCCTTGCTTTTTATAGCCAATAAATTCTCGCCGCAACGTCCACCACCCGCTCCACCTCTGAGTGGTTGCCGTATCTTATAATTTCTTGCCTATTTTGCTGCAGTAGCCTCGTCCATTTTTCATGCTGCAGCCCAAGTGATGTCTGGAAACCACAAATATGCTAATGACTCTCCTGGCTAAAATACTTCAGTGACTTGCCCTTTATCCTTTGAGAACAAAGCCCAAACTTTCTAGCATGACATCCAAGGCCCTTCATCATCTAGCCCCTGGTGACCTTTCTAACCTCATTCTTTATCCCTCTCTAACAGGTGCTGTCTGCTTCCATCACCCTCAGTTACTATGAACTCCTTGCATGTAATATGCTCTCTCTACTCCATACCTTCACATTTGCTGTTCCCTCTGCCCACGCCTTTTTTCTGCCCCACTCCACCCATCCACCCTCTTCTCCTCAGCTGGACCGTCACTAGTTACTTTCAAGACTTACTTTAGGTGGTCTTTCCCCTCGAAGATCTTTGGGAAGTATCCTTTTTTTTTTTTTTTTTTTTAACGTTTATTTATTTTTGAGACAGAGCATGAACGGGGGACGGTCAGAGAGAGAGAGGGAGACACAGAATCCGAAAGCAGGCTCCAGGCTCCGAGCTGTCAGCACAGAGCCCGACCCATGAACCGGGAGATCGTGACCTGAGCTGAAGTCGGACACTTAACCGACTGAGGCAGAAATTCAGTCTTGACAAGTATGTAGAAAGAACCGAGTGCAGCAAATGAGGAGGGGAAGGGTGTTTTCAGCATCCTGCAGCCCAGGCCAGGTTGGTTGTCCTCCACAAGTTGCAAAAGCCGTGACACTTTGAGGTACCTCTGTTCAGAGGTTCTCAACTCTAGATTCGTAAAACGAATGCACTCCAAGGAAACTGGATCGTTGACTTAGCAGTGGAAAGCCCTAAAATAACATGTCAAACTTTTGCAGTGCTTACAAATATTTTGGATTCAATAAAACCCCAAATATGTCCCTCTCTTGGAAATTTTCCCTCTTAATTTTGAAACACATGAGTCGTGTTGAGGAAGTTAATCTGTGCTTTCAAGTCAACCACACTTACCTCATTCACTTGCTGTTTTAGAAGATCTGTTTATTATTCCAGGAACCTTCAAGGTCCTTATTGTAAGCTTGCAGACTTAGAAACAGGAAATCAGATTTTATCTCAAGTGTAATTTTAACCTCAGCACTTAAACATTTCCAGTAGTTTCTAGACTTCATCAGAGAGCCACTTCAATCTCCGATCCTTGGAAGTATTCCACTTGGACAAGAGCTCTTGTGCCTAAACTGTACAGAATTTGCCTGTTCGTATCTCTATGAACCCTCAGTCAAAATGATTCCCAGCTCAAAATTACCTACACATCCTCTTATCTGTGTGGAATCTGCCGGAAGCAAGCCTGAAGAAGGCACCAAACTTAAATCATTGCAGTCACTAAGAACCATTCACTTAAAGCAAGAGTTTAGCTACTGATAATTCCAAGCACACTTCTTTTTTTTTTTTAATTTTTTTTTAACGTTTTTATTTATTTTTGAGACAGAGAGAGACAGAGCATGAACAGGGGAGGGTCAGAGAGAGAGGGAGACTTAGAATCTGAAACAAGCTCCAGGCTCTGAGCTGTCAGCACAGAGCCCGACGTGGGGCTTGAACTCACGGACCGTGAGATCATGACCTGAGCCGAAGTCAGCCGCTTAACCGACTGAGCCACCCAGGCGCCCCCCAAGCACACTTCTTAACAAAACTTCAAATATGGATTTTCTTCCTTGCAATAACAGAGAAAGAACATATTTACTGGAAAAGAAAAACTAAGCCTAAGGGTTGCAAATGGGTCTCGATCCATGTTATTCATTGCAACTCCTTCGGGCCTATTAAAGGGGAATTTAGGGAACCAGAGAGTAAGATATAATTAATGTAACTTGGTGTTGGTGATTTACTCAGTGACAAATTATAAGGCTGCTACTATAACAGGTTCCCACTAGCTCAGAAGGAACAAAGCTCTTCTGTTTTAAGGAAGGGTCATGATAGCAATTCTCAGATACATGTCATTTCATCTTTCCCAACGGTTGTACACCAACTGAAGACACTTTCATCTGGAGTCCTATTTGCGTGGTCTCCACTTGAAAAGACTTTTAACATCTAACGCTCTGGAAAAACTTTGTATTTTAAAATATAGATTGTTGTCCATATCTGCCATATTTTCCTGTCTCCTACCTGGGTTGCTATGAGCTGACCGTGTCCGCGTCTACAAGGGTTAAATCTGACACTAAAGGGACACTTCCCTCCTTTTTTTTTTTTTAAACATTTGCAAAACACTAGCTCTATTCAAAATAAAGAACCAACCTGATTTAAATGTACAAACCTTTTCCGAGAATATACGGATGGCGAGTGAGGATAAGAGAACATGTTCGGTAGTCCCATACCACACAGCCGGAAGCCACAAAACACTTGGATGCAAATGTCCCTAGCAGCTTTATTTGTTTTCCAAAAACCGGAAACCAATGTATAACAGAATGGATAAACAAAATCATAGTACGCTCACACGATGGATACTACTTGGCAAAAAGGAATACATGGTTCAACCTGTCAGAAACTTAATACCAAACGAAAGCACCTTGAGGGGCGGTTCCTTCCTAGCTGGCATCAACGTATCTTGATCCGCGGGCCTTTCTGAGAGATGATGCAGATCTTGTTTAATAAGCTAGTAGAGATGACCACACAATACTGCCTTGCAACAAAGGGGGTAGATCACATCGCTAAAAGCCTAAATCCAGTTGAGATGATCTTCTTAGTAGAATGCACAGACATGTTCTTACCATGCTCTTCTGAATCATGGCGATCCAGAATTTAAAGAACTATACTTCACATTTTCACATTCCTTTCTCCCATGTCATGTATTTCTTCAAAGAATGCCCGTTCTCCAAGGAGAAGCTCACAATCACTGGGATTTTTAAGTCACAAAACTGGTAATTGTGAGTCATTGGCTGATTCATCTTCTAAAGTAGCTAACCCTCTCATCTTATAACACGGACCTTTAATCCCTCCACTGGTAATTCAGAAGTGATTTGCAGCTGCTCTATAGCACCACTATTGTTCGTTGTTAAAAACATGTCAAGAGTTAGAGGTGTTTTCAAAAAAAACAAACAAACAAAAAACATAACAAAAAAGAAAGCTTCAACTGAAATAAGAGATTGCCAGAGATTTATAGTAGGAAAGCAGTGCTTTTAGGTAAGCGGGAGTCGAAATTTCGAGTTAATATTTTAATAATTATGTCTTTGGCCCAATTTCACTTGGATTTCAGTCCAACAATCCTCTCTTGAAAATATTCTGGGTAAATCAGTGTCTTCCCCCCATTCTAAAATGCCACCCTAAAAATGATGGGCTTTTTATTGGGTTCTGAAAACACTTGAAGAACAAACCAAAGTGAATAATCACACTCATAAAGCAAGAGGAAAACCCTTATATAATGCAGTCAGACACCTCTGAGCTTTCTGGCCAAAAGCCAGACGATTGCATACAGCTTTACTTAACTTCCTTTGTCAAAAAGACCTCAGGGGACGGTGGGGGGAAAGAAGTGTCTAGCTTTCACTGATCATTCTTAATCTCATTCCCTCGCGAGAGCCCAGCTCTACTAATATCGGGTGATTCCAGCTTTGTATGTGGGTAGGAAATGGGAGGAACCCCTTCCTCTAAACCCACACTTCTATGCAAAGGCATCTTCGGGAAGAGCTGTGTTCAAAAACCTCATAATCTCGCTACTTACTGGTCCCCAAGGACCAGCGGCATCAGCATTACCTAAGAGCTTGCCAGAAATGCATAATCTCAGACTCCACCCCAAACCTACCGAATTAGAATCTGAATTTTAATAAAATCTCCAAGTGACTCATAGGCACATGAAGGTTTGAGAAACCCTGCTGGGGCGTCTGGGTAGCTCGGTTGGTTGGGCGTTGACTTTGGCTCAGGTCACGATCTCACAGTTTGTGAGTTCAAGCCCCTCGTTGGGCTCTGTGCTGACAGCTCGGAGCCTGGAGCCTGCTTGGGATTCTAGGTTTTCCTCTCTCTCTGCCCCTCCCCTACTTGTGCGTGTGCACTCGCTCGCGCTCTTTCTCTCTCTCTCAAAAATAAATAAGCATTTAAAAAAGGAAAATGAGAAGCACTGCTATCAGAGTGCTACTACATCACCTCACTCACCTGTGAGCCATCAGAGTGGATAAATAATATCTTAAATTCAAATCAGACTTAAGCTAAAGTAATCCACCTTGATTCCATATAAGTTTGTTTAGCAAAGAATGCATGTTTTTACCCATGAACACTAAGAATTGAGAAGCGACCATCCCTCAATAGCTATACAGTGCTTGGTAAAGCCCCAGGTTTGGACTAGTCTTCATGAGTGTCGATAAACTGGGGAAATAGTAGCTTTCACGTACTAAATGCCAATAATCAATGACAATAGCCATTTTACCAGGCACTGTTCTAAGCCTGTACCATATTAACTTGTCGAATTCTGGAAACCACCCTGAAAGGCAGGCTCTATTATTATTGCCCCCATTTCAAAGATGAGAAAGGTGATTGATGGAGAGGTTGAGTGCCTTGCCTCAAGTCATAAAACTAGAGGTTGGCAGAGCCAGGATCCGAAGCCTACTCCAGAGCCCAGAGGCTTAACCATGAGGCCATATTACCACCAAATGCCTGGAGTACGATATCTCTGCTCCTCACAGCAGCCCTACAAGGTAGACAGTATACAATTGAGAACACTGAGGTCTCAGAGCTGGCAAACGATGAAGTCTGTGTGTTCCCCCACCCCCAGCCCCACCATGATTCCATGCCGGCTTTGAGCCACCTTCAGTGTTGCAAATCCCAACTATTCCTGGCAGGCTGGCTACATCTCAGCCTGGTACGATCAGAGCCCAGGACTTCAGTTCCTTCTGTCAGTGTAACAAAGGTAAGAACGCCTTATCTCATGCCTTCCCCCCGCCAGCCGAATTCAACGTGTATATTTTATCTGTATTTAGCGCAGCATATTTTACAAGGCTGGGGATTCAGCCCTGTCCACTGTGGTTCTTCATGTATGCAGGTCAAACCCTGGTCCCGAACACATATGTCTAGCAACGTGCTTGCCCTGGAGGGCCCCCGCCCCGCTGCCTCACTGGAAAGCCATGTTTTAGTCATTAGTATTCTGGTCAGACAGGAAATCTCCCTTGCAGAGCTGCGGTGGAGGGGAATGAAGCTTTGCACACTATAAATAGTGATTTTATTAAAATGTAGAAAAATTGTTGAGAAACAGAAGAGAGGTGGGGGTAGGGGGTTGCCACGGCAACTCAACCCTCCCTCAGTTTTCAAAGAGCAGAGAAGGCTAAGGAATAGTAAATAGAGAAAAGGAACCAGGTGACACGTGATCACAAATGGAATGCGACGACGATCGGAGGGACAAGTTTCAGACTGACTGAGGAGCTGGGAGGCAGAGGGTGGGCCTCAGGAGGAGATGTCCTTCCTCCAAGTGCAAGGAGCCTGGAGGAGGTAGATCTTTGTCACCACCTTTACCGCATGGCTCAGCCACACAGGTCACCAAGCAACAAGGCCGTGGACAAACGATTTATGGATAAATGAGTATCTCTCACGAAGAAGCAGGAATTCTGCTGGCATCCTCCCAGGAGCTATCCCCCATGACCTCTGTGTGTATTTGTAGGTATTGGCTCTGGGACCCCCATGTTTCATCCCCACCCGTTACCCCAGGATTGTTGATTGACTCCAGGGAGATCAGGAAAGATCAAGATGGTCCAGAACTCCACCGACTTATTTGACATTAGATAAATTCCCATGTAACAAATTCAAAATATATTATTGAGGAAAACTAGGATAAAAGGATAACCTTTATTCAGGACTTACAGGTTACCTAGTATTTGCATATTCTCTCATTTAATGCATGGGAGAGCAGCCCTAGCAATCTGGGATTACTCAACCTTACAGTAGCCGACGAAACCCGGTATGCAGCTGAGACTGAAATAAAGTGATTACTCTCTCCGGCCCGCAAGAATTTCCCATCTCTCCTGGAGAACGGAATTCATGCTGATGGCCTACCTCATCTTCAGGCTGGCTTCTTCACACATTGTGACAATTTGAACAATGCACTATCCCCACTAATTAACACGTCAGCTTTTGGGGGTGGGGAGGGTGGAAAGAGTAGGGGGAGAGAGAGGGAGACGTCCCTGTAGATACACACAAGCTAATGCGTGTGTATCTTTCTGCTAATGGAGAAGAGCAATGCTGGAGATAAACAAAAGATTGTCCAAAAGTCATTTTGAAGACTGAAATGCATGAAGTTACTTTGTAGCGGAGCTTGCCAGCGGCTGTTTCAGTTAATTTTTCAATGAGATTGCATTTCCACCCCCACGCACTCTGAAAGAGATAGCAAGGGGAAGGTAGTTAAGGGGAAAGTAGTCTGGGATTCAGAGCTGGCCCCAGATGACCCACAGCTCACCTTGCAGCACCGCGAGCCATGCCACGTGACACCTGGGGTTCAGCGTTCACTCTACCCGCCTCCCCACCGGTCAGACCTCATGCACACGAGGCAGGGCTCAGGAACTCCGACATCATGGCTGAAGGGAGGAGTGGTGCCAAAGAGAAGCTGCCTCATGAGGCAGGGTGAAGGCATCCTTGGGCTGGAAAAAACATGATGCAAAAGAGGGAAGGTTCTGGGTGAGATCAATGCATACTTGATCACCATACCCCAGAAGAGCACCCGCTTGGAAAGGTAAGTTCTGTAAGTCCATAGACAGTCAAAATGGTGCATAGTAGGTCATCATCAGAGAGGAGAAAGCTGACACTTGGAGAAGGTAGATCATGAATTTGAGCCGAACACCAAATCTTTGGGGCTGATGCTCTCAGTAGTCCTCTCATTTCTTGAGGTAGGGGGCAGGCAGGAGGGGAATCTGTAGGCATTGCTTAGAAGGGCATTGCTACAAAGTCGAAATGAGAGAGACTCTAGACTATATGTTTGCAGCCTTGCCTGGGGAGTTGAAAAGGGGCACCAATATTCACAAGCGCAAACTGGGAAGCCACAACTTGGTTGGGTTTCCGGTACTGAAGCCAACTGTGCAGTGGCTCAGTGGCGTCCATTTCTACCAGTCATCGAGTGCGGTCTTTCCCTAGTTGTACCATACACACACACACACACACACACACTATTATTTCTCTAGTCTCCCCCTTCTCTTCCCTTTTCTCTTTTGTGAAGTCACATACAATCATTCGTTTTTATATTAGCCGCACTTATCTATCCAGGGCAAGTGTTAGCATTTGTCCAGCTAAATCCCGGGGCCCCAGTTGCCAAACGACTCCCCCCGAGACTGCACTAACACACAGCCAAGAAATGCTTATAGCAATGATAACCAGTATTTACTGAGCACCTGCTTACAACGTGGAAAACACTGGGATAACAGCTCTCATGCATTCAGGTTCCTGAATGTCTCATCCAGTCCTTAGGACAATGCAACAACCTTGGGAAGTGTTACCATCCCTACTATGCTGGTGAGACTCTGAGATGGAGAGGTGTCAGGAACTCCCAGAAAGTCACAGCACTGATCAAGGACTGGGTTGGAGAAATATGACCTGCTTCCCCTTTGCCTCCCCAGCATTTCAAATATATTTAATTTCGTCTAAGTTGCGTGCCTTAAGAATAAATGTTTTCTGTTAAGCTATCTTAACTGGTTCAGTATTCAGTTCATAATCAACTGATTCTACTTTGTAATTAATCTTTGTTTTCTCAGTGATGAGTTTATATATGCCTTCTCCCACTCCCCGTTTCTGCCACTCACATCAATTTCTTCATATTCTGGTATCCGGCAAACCATCCAGCCTCCTTCTCTTGTTCTCTTTTCTGATCTTAGTTTCCTGCATTAGGAAGGTAGGCGGGACTGAGTGAGCTCACGGCACGTCTTTCCCTTCATTCTACAAAGCACCTCAGGTTTCCCATAACCCTTTGAGCCACCTCCTCCTTGCACTACCTTACTCTCTCACTCCTTATTTTCCCTTATTCTTAAACGTGTGGTCCTCACACAGTCTGGGGGTTTTTTTCCATATAATTCAAAAATTATTTGGACCTGGCGATATGGCCTCATCCCAGAACTATATGCGGACGCCTCTCCGAGGTCACTGGCTTTTCTTGGGTCTTACCCTCTTGACGTCTCCATTTTTGTTGGTTTCCATGACATGGAACTGCCTTACTTCTCCTCATTAGTAATTATTCCTCTTTAGCCTTCCTCAGGCTCCTCTTCTTCCGTCTTTCCCATCAGTGTTCTGTTGCCAAGGTCTAGCCTTAGCCCTCTTCCCTTCTCCCTCGGTCCCTTCCTGTGCCATGATACATTCCCATTCTATGACTGTCTTTGGAGCTAGCTCCTAATCCATATCCTTGTCCTCAGCCTCTCTCTCTGGCACCTCCATTTCCAACAGCTAGCAGGTCACTGCCACTGGGATGACTCACTGGCATTTGCCACCAAAACTGTCCCGGCAGAGCAATTTCTGTTACTGAACCAGTCCCTTTTTCTGACTTGTCTATTTCTGGCAAATATCACCATGTCCTCAGTCACCCAGGTAGAAAAATATGCTGTAATCTTGGACTCCTCTGTCTTCCTTACCCACTAGATTCTCTTAGCTTTAAAATATAACAAGATTTGACCTCCAATATCCCCATTTAGGTACCTTTAGTGACCCTCTGTTGCCTGTCGACAACGTGCCAAGTCTCACCTTCGTTTTTCATTTCCTCTCTCCATTGGTAGCCCAAAGCAACCTTTCTTATCCTAGTTTGCCCCAACCAAATTAGACCCTGCCTTGTTCTCACATAAAGGTGAAGCTTTCCTGCCTCCCTGCTCTGATCCATACTGTTCCTGACACCTGTAACACCTTCTCCTCCAAAACGCACAAGTCTTTTCTGACCTTCCTACCCACAACTTCATGAGTCTTCTTAAGTTTTGGTGGTGTTTTTCATGCTCTAAGACTCTTTGTTTTTCTCTATTTGTTTCACCTCCTGAAGCACCCTGTGGATTCCATGCCTCAAGGGTCTCTGTTTTCCCGTCACCCTTACATGATGTGTGAGTGGCAGATTCTCTTGTATCCTTGATGAATGGAATGGAGTCAGGGCTCAGTGGCTGTAAGGGAAGAACCAAGTTGCCAGGACCTTCTCCTCTCCTAAACCCAAGCACATATTCTTTTAATTGTCCTACTTTCTCATCCTACAAATGAGCCTCCTGTTCCCCCTATGGCCTGAATGACTGCCATCTCCCTCTGTGAGCGGTGAGATCTTAGGAGTAATGGCCACGACTATTGAACACTCCCATGTGTCATGCACCATTCTAAGCATGCACCCGTTTTAACATCTTTAAACCGCTAAGAAATCCTGCAAAGTATAATCTCTATTTTACAGATGAGGACATTGAAGCACAGAGAGGTTATGTGGCACGTATACATTCCAACAGCTAGTACGGAAGGAGCCAGATTCTCACCCAAATCCTCTGGCTCCAGAGCCCATGTCAGACCACAATGCTACGATGAAATGCAGATTCAAAGTGGGGAGATTTTACTTGTAGGTTTGGATGGCCAAAATCTCAAAACCTGGATGGGTCTTTCGTGTGTGGCCAGATATGTACAGATGTGCATCTGATCATGAGTGTATGTGCAGTGGAAAGGGGGACGCGTGTCTGTCTTCGTACTCTGCTGTTCAGCTGGTGCTTGTGTATTTGCTATCGTTTCCCCAACACAAACTTGCTAAGAGAAGCCAGTACCATCCGTGACTTTATTCTGCCACTGGAGTCTACTCCCGGGCTTGTCACATAGTTTATGACCCACAATTTGAGGGCCGAATTGTATTTTCATGTATAAAATGTTCAATCCACGCATCTCTGTTAAAGCTTCTGTTGTCTGCCCCCACTTCTCCCAGCCTCCCGACTCACACCCACTCTCTTACAAAGCAGGTGCAGTTCAGCAAAATGTAAGCAAATCAGCTCTGAATGTCAAAACACGACTTTACTCAATTATTAATTTGGGAGAACCAGGAGAACAGCAAATAAATATCCCAACGAGGTCATGCTATGAAGTATGTGAAATCCTCTTAGATCTAATATTTAATTTACACTCTACTGCCTGAACAAGTTTCCAGCCCCCCAGATTCAAGCCAGAGGCCAGGAGACATGGCGTCAGATGATGACGCCAGATGACGTCAGATGAAGACTCAGCAGCTATAGAGACCCAGTGCAAAGGCCAACACTAAATGAGGGACAGCTTCCCAGGAACAGGTGCCCAAAGGGCAGAGGCAAAAATGCTTCTCTAAACACACCAATTAGCTCAAACACAGGAACGAGAGCTTGGGCCCTGACATCTGGATAAGTCGGGCTGCAGGTCAGGGCTTGGCCTCAAGATTCTGCAGGCAGCCAGGTTCTGGACCAACGTCAGCCTCTTGCCGCTCTGTGCTATTCAGGCCAGCCAAAAGGGAGATCCACGCATGTGAAGTGCCACCTAGGGCTGAAGCAAGGGGACAGGTGCCTGACAGCCGCTCTCCGGCTGTAACACTATGTAGGTGTTGGGGCCACAGCAAATGCCAAAGAGGAGAAGGGAGGAAGAATGGAGAGGTGGAGAAGCAACAAAAGAAAGAGACTCAGAGAGTGAATCCCCTGCTCATTCCACTCACCCCACTTCACCTAACATCCTTTGTACCCATGTCTACAGCCATCGTCCCCTGATCCCCACAGGCTGCCTTCCTGTGGCCTCCAGACTTGGGGGGTCTGCCCCCCATCTCTCCCAAGCTTCTGCCCAGGCATGTGTGGCACACATGGACTGTTTCCCTTGTCCTTCTGTGCTCATGAACTGGAGATTCACTCTCTCCTCTCCTCTGATACCTCCCAGAGCAAGGATATGTCCACTCTTAGCTCAGCATCCCAAGTACGTAAAGCAGGCTCAGCTTCTAGAGTCAGGAAATGCATGAAGGCTTAGGATACGGAAACAAATCTTTCAGTCACCTGTTTCAGCAGGGGACGTCTCAGGGCCTGGTGGGAATCAGCTGTCAAAGTATCTTTCATCAGACCTCCCGAAGGGCACCCATACGGCTCGGACCCCACCCAGAGGGAGACCCAGGTCCCAGACAGGTCCTGACATACCGAAGGCTCTATCACAGGGCTAAGGAATAGGGAGGGATGGGTTTGGCTGCCCCGGGGCTGCTCAGTCTGCAGAGCTGACTGATGACCCTATGCCAGCTAGTGAGGGAGGAAATGCTACCAGTGAACTCAAAGTAATCCTGCAGCAGAAAAGGAAGTGGCAGCTAGAGCCGGAGCCCCACCCCACCCTGAGCATGCAACAGCTTCCCAAGAAGGTGCAGGTTACTCAAAGTAACACATTCGTTCTGGCTCCTCAAAGTCCCTTTTAGACAAAATCTGATTTTAATGAGCATCAAGGGCAACCCTAAACCGACACCTTTGACTTGGTCATTGGGGATGGTCCGTGGAGAACTGGCACATGACCCCTTTATTTCAGAGATCTTTGGTGGCTTTTCTCTTCTGCAGTCCTCGACTTCTGCAGGTCTGATGTTGGTGACGGAGCCTCAAGACTTTGTGAGAACGCCCTTTCCACTGTTGGACAGCTCCCGGGCAGCTAATAGTTGGTGAGCTCTGGTCAAGTGCCCCACTCTGCGTTAGCCACTACCCATGAGTTCTCTAACCCCACCAGGTCAGTATTGTTATAAATCCCATATTCAGAAAAGGAAATTGTGGCTTGGAGACGTTGACTCACTTGCCTAAGATCACGATTGCTTGAAAGTGGCAAAGCCAGGACTCAAACCCTGAGCTCTTAACTAGAACAGAGTTGCAAACTGTAATCCCTCCAAAGGGCTGGGTACCGGTGAATCAGTGAAAGCCATGCAGGTGTAAGAAAGGTGGAGGAGAGTGGCCTCTGTGATGACCTGGGAGGGGGCAGCTGCCATCCTGGTACTGTTTATTGTTTCATGACAGAACATGAACCTGAGTGATCAGCCCTTCAGGGTTTTCAAGAGAGGTTATAAATACAGATGTATAAGCATAACTTAATTTGTATTGTTTACTGATGGAATTTTTAAAAATCGTGGTGCAAGCCAATACCGAACAAGTCTCGTAACCACATCTGTGAGCAGGTTTGTGGCTACGCCCATTGTAACGCTGCTCTAGAGCCCAGGGTGTTAACCACCAGGTTCTGTTGTGTTAAAATGATCAGATAGGTGTATCTCTGGTGGTTTGCAGCTTTTCTTCCTGTTATTTCCGTCTGCTGGCCCCAGTTCTGCCATCTGGAGCAAGAAGTGTTCCAAAACACTCTCCTGTTCTCTTCTCCAGACTAAATATCCCCAACGGCCCCAAGCATTCCCTTCCTGGTTGGTTTGTAGGACTTTTGCCATACTGGCTGCTACTCCAGGCAAGCCCCACACACACTCCCACCTGCTCACATCACTCCCCAAACCCACTGCTGGAAACTGAGCCATACACTTGAGGTTTATCTGCGTCACACAGAGCAAGGCAGGCTCCCTGACCCACCGAGACTCAACCAAACATGGAGCTCAAAGACACTTGGCTTACTGGGAGCTCAGGTTAAGTGAAGAGATTCTGGTCCCTCTCCCCAGTGAAGGGCTTCTCAGTCTCCGAGGTGATTTCACTGCCGTGAGGAATGACATCCCCAGCCACCAGCCCTTCCCACCATGCTCCCAAGTAATCACCCCAGTCCTCGCAGGGACTGCTCCAGGGCTAGCCCACTAACACGTATGGCTGTCAGGCCCACACCTGGCTGACATTCCCTTCAGTGAAGAGAATTTGCACACGGCACCAAGGATCCATCCTTCTGTGTTGTGAAACAAACCTCACCCTCCTCCCCAGTTCCTCTCTCCCAGTATCTGGGGAGACTTTCCCCTGATTCATCTTGCCCACCCAAGAGTCACCCCCATTTCCTGACACTCACTGCCCCAAGCATGCCACGTGGAGACTAAAAGCCTGGCTGTCACCACCTGTGGGTCAGAAGCAAAGTGGGGGGACAAAGGTGAGAACCCAGTGGGTCTGAGGAATAGGTCCAACAGCTCAGCCCAAGCCCTCCACACTCCGTAGCTGTGGGCCTTCCATCTGCTTCTTTGGTTCCAGTCCCACCTCCTAACTTCCCTTCTGAAATCAGGAAATGCAAATCTGGAAAGCCGCTGTAGAAACTGAGAAAAACAAAGTAGCCTATCTTCGACTCTTGCTCTGCCTGCTGGCCCTTCCCCATGGCCACGGGGCCCGGGACTGAGCAGAGCAGCTGGGTTTTCCCCTGAGCAGTGACTCACAGATGTCGTTTCTCTGGCACAGGCTCTCACGAAGGTCCCAGCTGGGAAGGTTGCCTGGTGGCCAAGTGATCCCTCACAGCTGCCAGCCCAGTGACAAGAGATTCCAGCTGGTGCTAGGTGACGAAGAACAGGTCTGGGCTTTGTCCCTTGGCTACGGGACCTGTCTGTCCCACTTGCTAGACTCAGGATGTAATCCATCTTCGAGGTTACTGAGCGCCCAAGCCCTCAGCCCATCAAAACCACTTTAGTAAAATTCGATTTCTGGAAGGGCACCATGACCACCTCAGAAGAGCACTGGCTTCTCAGTGGGCTCAGGGCAGGGCTCTGGAGCTGCCCAGTTGCCCGCCAAGTGCCTAACATTCAAACTAACAAGGGTCCGCAGAGAAGGACGAACCACCAGGGACACGCCCTACAGCACACAACAGCAAAAGGCTCGTGCAGGGTAAGGGCCAGGCAAGACCGATTTTTTTTTTAATGCTTATTTATTCTTGTGTGAGAGAGACAGAGCACAAGTGGGGGAGGGGCAGAGATCGAAGGAGACGCAGAATCCGCAGCAGGCTCCCGGCTCTGAGCTGTCAGCACAGAGCCCGACATGGGGCTCAAACCCATGAACTGTGAGATCGTGACCTGAGCTGAAGTCAGACACTTAACCAACTGAGCTACGCAGGCGGCCCTGGGCAAGACCAATTTTAACATTGCTTTGGACAGCTGAATCCTCGCTCCGCCCAAAATCTCCTGCAGAACTGCAGTTCTCAGATCCAAAAACAGCTTCTCAGGTGGAAACCAGGAGCCCGTCCCCACTCAGACTCCCCTCAGTCCTGCCCCCGGGGGGCGGGGGGGGGGGTCCTTAGCCTCTTCCAGGGAGTCACTCGGACTCCACTTGACATGCATGGTCGAAAACCCATGGTTCAACCCCTCATTGCACAGAGGCTCGCAGAACATGCCATGCGTTTCCCTAAGTCACACGGTGACTACATATTACAAATTCGACCCTATTACAAATTCAGCCAGCATAAAAGGGCTTGCAGACCAAGCTTTCAGCGAACCGAAACGTCCGTCCAAATGGGCAGCTCGCGCAGGTAGGAGGAGTAAGAGAATCCACACATGAGAGTAATTTTAATTTTTCTCAGCCACTTTCTAGCTGCCTGTACTCAGGCAAGCCACTGTATCTCGGCGGGCCTGGGGCGAGGACTAGGTCCAGTGCCACCAACTCTCCTCGCCTTAAGGAGACCTCACCCTCCCCTGCAGGCACTTAGTCTGCAGCTCTTTCATCACCATAATGTCAGGCTCCTGTGCTCTGTCCATCCAGCACCTCTACCTCTTCCGCTGCGGGATCCCACATCCGGGCTCCACTTGGGGTCCCCACCCAAGTCACATCCAGGACTTTGATAAAACCTGCCGCTTCTTGGGAATGTTAAAGACTCCAACACCCCATCTCACCCAGCCCTCAAGCTCTCCCAAATCCCCCTGCGGGGCTCTGATAACTTAGCAACACCTTCCACCTTCACTCTCTTTTCCCCCAGCCTATCCACCTCGTCCTGTCTTCACTCCTGCCAAGAGGTGGCCCAGAGCCCTGGACTGTTGCCTTGAGTACTTTCTGGCTAAATTCTCAACTCCAAGAACCCTTACTATACTGCTATCACTCTCCAGCTCCCTCTCCAGGAAATCATACCTCAGATCGGGTTGGGGACTACGGTGGCCTCCTCGCTCCTTTCCCCAGACGGTAGAGTCCTGATGGAGAAGATCACAGAGCCACGAGGACAGGAGCACTGCCCCATCCTGCCTTCCCACCGCACTCTGGACAGAGCTCAGTCTGCCTCAGTGGCCTTCTTTCTGGTCCAGGCTCCAGAGCCCTGACTCCACCAGTCTGGTTCTCAGCAAAGCCCGTCTCCTTCTCTCTCATCAAGTAAGGGCCCCAGGCCTTACCTGATGGCTCTCCCTCCACCTGTACTCTGATGTCCTCCCTCTCTGAATTCTCTTCTCTTATTTCCCCTACATCCCTAACTACTCATGCTGGACCCATTTCTCTCCATACATTTCTTCCATCCCAAACCAAAAAGTCTCAAACAAACGAGACACTTATTTAATCTGACATTCCCTTCTATCACCACCCCTTTTCATTAATTCCTTTATATTCAGATTCCTTCAAAGGGCAGCCCTGAGTCTTTTTCCTGTCTCATTTCCCACTCCTCCTTCTGCCTATGGCCTCAGCCTCTGCCCCACACCGTCCCATTGAAAGCATCACCCCAGTGTTGCTGACTCCAAATGCCTGAGCTCAGCTGCCTTTGACTCTGCCACCTGCCGCCACTGGGGCTTCTATGCCATCACTGCCCCCAACTTACCTTCTCTATCTATGACCCTGCCTTCTCCATTCCCCTTGTGGCTTCTCCTTCTCTTCTAGGTCCCTAGATGTCCCTGCTTTCCCCTCTTCTGCTCCCCTGCCCCTAGTGTCATCTCCTCTATGTTGGAGGCCTCATCTGTGCAGACTCCAGATCTCCTTGGAGACCCAGCCCCAGCCTGTCTCCTGAACTCCAGGCAACATCCAAATCCCCCTGAACTACCCACCCATGTCTGCCATGGACCCCTCAGAGCCTGCAAGGTCCACCCAGGTCACTGAGCCTGTGACTGTACCCCTAAAGTATCTCTTACCAGTTCATACCCACGTTGTGTCAGCTGGGACAAGCAGTATCTTTCCCTCTGGCCTCCTCACCTTCTGTGTCACTTGCTCCCATTCTGTCCCTCAGCAGGCAGAGTGATCACCCCTAACAGGAAAATCCAATCATGTCACCCCTATGCTTGAAAGCCCTCCAGGCTCTCTACCTCCAACAAAAGGTCCAAATAGCCTTTGCAGAACCTTCTGGACAGACACTACGAGATCTGGCTCTTGCCACCCTCTTCACGCACCTCTCCTGGATCTCCTGCTCAGGCGGCCCCCGTCATAATGAATTGCTTATAAATCCCTTGGCCTTCCAGGTTGTCTTCCCTTCATGCTTTCACAAGTGCTGGTTCCTCTTCCTAATTCTTCACATGGCTAATTCCCACTGGCCCTTCAGTGCTCAACTCTTAGTCACTGATTCTGGAAACTTCCATGGCCTCCTCCAGCCCCTCCCTTTCTGTGCTCCCACAGAGCCCTTTCCTCCTTCGTGGCACTTCTCCTGTGCCACAGTAATTGGCTGTTCACTAGCCTGTGTCCCCATTAGACCTTGGGGGTTTTGAGGACTGGCATTGGGTCTATCTGTTATGTTCCTAGTACCCACAGTCCAGTCAATGCTCAACACATTGTTCTGAATAAATGAATGAATGAGTGAACAGAGAGGCTGCATTTTCTCAGTAAGCCTCAGAAGGCACTTGATTTCCAAGAAGACTAAAAATCTAATTTTTCTGGGACTTTTGCCTTTTACAGCGTCCTTCCCATCCTGATCAACAAGGAGCCTTGGGGACATAGGGGATCTGGATTGTTTCATCCGAGCTGCTCTCCAGGGCACCCTCTGCCCTCGTCCCCACACACCATTGTGTGGGGACCTCCTCCTCACTCCCTTTAGCTCACCAGTAATGATTAAGGGCTCAATGAATGCAGGGCACAGACCAGAGTAGGGAAAAAGGACTTGTTTTCCTTTGAAGAGAAAGACCTATTCTTGCCCTCCCTTGCTGGGGTGACAGGAAACACCTGAAGATTGTTGATAAAGCATCATGAAAACAGGTCAACCACCAAACCTGAAACCCAGAGAGCACTTACCAAGAAAGGAAATGTTGATGGGGTACTCAGTAGAGTGAGCCTTCATCTGGTGCCAAACCAGTGAAGACTTCCTGGAGATGAACTTTGGCTGGGTCTTCAAGAGGCTGAGAGAAATAGAGGGGCAGCAGATATGAGCATCGATGGGCGGGTATTAACAGACAGGAATGATGTGAGCAAAGACAGACAGAATGGGAGATGCCTCGCGGGCCATGCCGAGCAGTGACAGGCATAAGACGGTGAACTTTGATGGGGACACATCTTAAGGGCCCAACGGGATTCTGAGCCTTCACAAAAAGCAACATGGGGGTCTGAAATGGAGTGAAGGTGAAGGGAAGGTGCTCTGCGAAGGATTCTGAACAAGTACCCTGCAGGTGTAAGATGACCCCGGGGCAAGAGGCTGGAATCTGTTGATTGAAAATTGAAAGGAAGAAGCCAATATCAAAGCACCAGTTTTGACTCCCAAACAGCACACCAAGACCAGAGGGGCAAGGGTTAGTCCCCTCCTTCTCCAGGGTTTCAGAGACCCTGCACTGCACAGGGCATTGACCTGCCGACCTTACTTAGGCCAAGCAGCCAGAGAGCTCTGTGCTGCCATCTGGTGGTGGTGGAGTGGAAGCCCGGTCTTGGTCGGTCCAGGACTCACCATGGCGGGATGTGGCCAGGGAGGGTGTTGGGAGTAGACTCCGGAGTTTGCTGAGACTCTTCGGGGAGCGTTGAGGTGGGAGATGCTGACACTGGGGTTCTCAAATCCTTACTCTTTGTAAAAGGTGCAGTTTCTTTGCTCTTTCCGTTGCCTCTTTTGGGCCCTTATGTAGCATAGAGGCTGGCAGAGCAGGCATTTTCTTTTTAATAGTAATAATGAATTAACAGTTGTTGAATGCCAACCATGCACCAGGTACTTATATATATTATTATCTAAATTATTCCTTATAGCAACCCTGAATGAGTATATTATGATTTTTTTTAATAGAAGAAGGAACTGAAGCCATGGGCAATCCTCTGAGTTACTGGGTACTTACCGAGCACCATTGTATGTCGTGCCGTGCTAGGCACTGGGGACGTGGAGGTGAATGCCAGGGGTAAGGTCTGCCTTCCTAGAGCTAACAGCCTGGAAGAGGAAAAAAGACATTGTGCATATAGTACCTTAGTAATTAACTGATTTTATTGTGATTCATACACTAAAAAGGAGAAGAGATACAGAATACTTACAGATGTTAACTAACTTTCGAGTCCTTTTAATAAAAAATACGCATGCCTCTTCCAGCCTGACTCGCATTCTTCTGCATGACGTGAATACTCTTTTCTTCTTTGGTTTTTACTCCCCTACTTTGGATTCTGTCTCCTCATGGAATCCATATTTTTTTTCCTCTCTCTTCCTAATTTATTCTTCTTTTCTGCCAATATTATCCCTTCTATCCTTATTATCATTTGTTGAATGCATCCCTGCATAAGTGAAAGAAAGAATGAGTGAATGAATGAATTCATGAACACAAGTATTGCACAAACATGCGTCACCCATCCACTGTGGGTCAGACACTTAGTGTGCTTATGAAAGCACGGTTCCTGTTCTCGAGTTGCTCACAGGCTAGTGGGGACAAAAACATGGCAACGAATAATCACAATACTGAATAAGCACACAGAGGAAAGAGAGGGCACCAGGCTGAGGTACTTAACTGAGCCTCCTTCTCAGGGTGATCTGTAAATGTTAGCAGCATCTGGCCAAATTCTGGCTGTCCCAGCAGATCCTTTGCACTTTGAAAAAGTCCTATGATGGTTAAAACCCATTTATGTTGTGTCAAAGGTATGGGTGCCCTCCTTACTTTAATTTACTAGTTTATTGGAATACCTCCCAAACAAGTGGTTCTAAAACTTAGTGGCCCTTGGGATCGCCTGGGGATCTTTGCAAATCACTGATGCCAGGCTCTTACCCATCCCAGACATTCTGAAATGCAGCCTGGACACCAGGAATTTTTTTAACTCCCCCAGGAGATTCTAATGTGCCGCCACATTTGGGAGCCAGGGACCAGCTCCTGGGTTTGAAGGGCACAGCCATGACTCCCAGAGGAAATGGCTCTGCTGGGCTCTAAGTCAACGAACAACATTGTGAGGTTGTGTCCACCATTTCACAATCATTTCGTGCTCACTTTGTACCTCCTTTGAGCACAAGTCAGTCCATCTCTGCTCCCAAGGATCTGGCTGAGGGGAGATGGGTCTAAAACATACGAGAGACTCATGTATGGTTGCTAAGGTGCAGGATGTCCAGGGCACCACAGGGGCACTTTGATGGGGTATCTAATCCGGACTCCCACCCTTTATGTCATCTACTCTTTTCCAACCCTCTGCAGAGAGAACTTGCCCAATAAAAATGTCCGGGGCATCTGTTATATATCAGACAGCAGGTGCCAGGCAGTGCATGTGGCCCCTGAGGCAGGACAGGGATGAATAAGATAGATCCCTGTCCTCAAGGAGCTCACAGGCTGGGGTGAACAGTCTTCCCCTCTTCTTCCTCTCATATGAAACAGCTTGGGGTGGACCCGTCACTGAGTAGAAACCAGTGCTGTGGAACACGGAGGATGGTCAGGTCAGCTCTGACATCTAGAAGGATCCTTCACAGCCATTCTTAAAAGATGGGTAGGATTTCTGAGGGTGAAAATGGAAGAAGGGGAAAATGTCTCACTCCTCACTTATTCTGCTCGACTCAGGACATGCCCAGGGTGGAGGATAGAGTTGAGGCTTGCTTCTGGGCCTCGCATGACCCATGCTCACTAGTGCTCCCCGGGGCACACCACCTTCTCCCCACATCAGGGCACACCAGCAGCCTGTGATCGCTGAAAAGCCTTGTCAACCACCACCATCATCTGGAAACAACAAGGCTTTATTGGGTAAGGCACTTGGGAACTAGCAGTGGCTTTTTGCATCGCACTTCAATCATCTATATCTTATTGAATTCAAGAAAAGGGGAACTCATCATTGCCCAATAGCAGCCTCTCTAATATAAATGTTTCCTCAATGCATGGCACTACTCTCAATACCTCTTTTCCCATTCCTATCCTTGATATTTCACTTCCTGTCCACCCCATAGAGGTTCCTGCCTCTCTCACTTCCTCCTGAAATCAAGTCTGGCACTAACGTTTTCTTTAATTGAACTCATCCCTTTTTTTTAAGTTTATTTATTTTGAGAGAGAGAGACAGCATAAGAGGGGAAGGGGAAGAGGGAGAAGGAGAGAGAGAGAGAATCCCAAGCAGTGCCGAGTCTGACGCAGGGCTCAAACCCATGAAACCATGAGATCATGACCTGAGCCAAAACCAAGAGTCTGACACTCAACCAATGGAGCCAGCCAGGCACCCATTAAACCAGTCTTTAAGATTTCCCTAATTTTATTTTAGTTTTATCCTTCTACCTTTCTTCCCCTTCCCTACTGTCTTCCTTCAGACTTAATTAATCATTAAATTTTTATTGAGCATCTATTAAGTGCCAGGTTCAATCATGGGGTATCCGTACAGAGAAAGGCAAAGCTAGTCCTGGTCCTGAGCCCTTGCAGTCTAACTAATGACACATGGAGGTGGGTAGAGATAACATGGCATTAGCTGGCATAGTGCTGCTGGTAACACCAAGAGGCTCAGGGGGCTGGGACTTCACATTTCAAGGGACAGAGACTGTACATGGGGGAGTGGATAGAATCTGGAAATACAAAGACTTTGTGCCTAAACACTTACTATGTGCCAAGCTATGTGTGGAGTGTTTCCTTCCCAGTGTCTCATTTAATCCTTAGTAACTTCTTGAAGTAGGAATTTTTATTATTCCCATTTTACTAATGAATACATTAAAGCTTCTGTAGATAAGGTAGCTTTCCAAAATCACAGAACTGGGAAGGAGCTTAGTTGGGAGTCTAAGCCTGGACCTATGTGACCCCAGACATCAAGGTTGGGTCACTGAGCTGAGCCATCTCTGGGAAGGGTTTCCTGTGTGTGACATAGCAATTCCTCCTTCACACAGTTGGCGGGAAGATTAAAAGACATGCAACCAACCACCTACTGCAGTGCCAACACAGAAGGCTCCTGGTAAACAGTGGTCAACACCATCATCATCACCATCATCATCACTATCATCGTCACCATCATCATCACCCTCACTTACCATCATCCTCATCATCACCATCATCATCACCATCA
This sequence comes from Acinonyx jubatus, assembly GCF_027475565.1. Lineage (NCBI taxonomy): Eukaryota > Metazoa > Chordata > Mammalia > Carnivora > Felidae > Acinonyx > Acinonyx jubatus. The sequence goes on along the minus strand of NC_069381.1, from coordinate 92,880,775 downwards.
TCATCATCGTCACCATGATCATCATCATCATCATCATCATCCTTATCCTGTTACATTCTTCTTATTATTAAAGCCTCCCAAGGAAGTGGGAGAGGGCCCTAGACGTTATTGATTGAAAGGAAATGGCATTCCATGCAGGGAGGTGAAAGAACAAGACTCAGGTTCCAGAAAACCTGGTTTGGCTGGAGCCTGAGCCCTGGGCAGGGCTGAGGGGGAGATAAAGCCGGAAAACTGAGTCTCTTAAGTTCAGGCTTAGGATCTTTAATATCCACTAATAGCAACCTTTGAAAATAGGGTTTTGTTGTTGTTGTTGTTGTTGTTTTGAAGGGCAATGTTTTGTATAGATCAAAAATCAAAATAATAAAGATACACATTGATATGTCTCTTCTCATTCTGCCCTGACCGCCCCATTTTATAAGCCCTGGAGGTAACCACTGAGTTTAATTTCTTCTGTATCCTTCCAGTATTTCTTTGTGCAGATATGAACACATACACATGTGTATTTGTATTCCCTTGACTTCGGTATTCAAACGGTAGCATACTAAATATGCTGTTTTCCCCTTGCTTTTTTTTTTTTTTTTTTTTTTTTTTTTTTTTTTTTTTCACTTTACATCATTTTACTGCCTTGGTGCCTCCATTTTTTTCTCGGGAGGAGTCAGCTCTTAACCACGTGCTTCTTCCCCTGTGTGTGATGAGGTATTTTTCTCTTGCTGCTCTCAAGATTTTCTCTTCATTTTAGCTTTCAACAGTTTGACTATGGCGTGTCTAGGTGCAGATCTCTCTGCGTTCACCCTATTTTGGGTTCGTTGAGCTTGTCAGATCCACAGATTCGTGGGTTTTTTTAATCAAATTTGAGAGGTTTTCAGCCACTTTTTGTTCAAATATTTTTTTCTGCTCTTTTCTCTCCTTTCCTTCTGAGAGTCTCATGACACATTTGTGGGGCACATTTGGCATAATACGAAAGATATCAGAGCCTGTTCATTTTTCTTCCATTTTTTTTCTCTTTGATCTTCATACTGGATGGTTTCTATTGATTTTCATTCAAGTTAACCAGTTCTTTTCTTTTTTCTGACATCTCAAACATGCTGTTAAGCCCATTTAGTGAATTTTCCATTTCAGCTATTATACTTCTCAATTCTAGAACTGACATGCGGTCCTCTTTTTAGAGTTTCCATTCATTCTTTTAGATTCCCTACTTGTTGAGCCATTTTCCTAATACTTTTCTTTAATTCCTTAAACATGCTTATTTCTTTAAACATTTATAATAACTACTTTGAAATCTTTTTCTGCTAAACCCAAAATCTGGGCCCACTGAGGACCATTTTTAACTGCTGTTTTTCTGAGTATGGAGTACATTTTCCTATTTCTTTGAATGTCTTATAATTTGTTGAAAATTGGAAATTTTTAGGTAATATTTTGTAGCAACTCTAGGTTCTGATTTTTTTTCCCTCTGAAATTTTTTGCTGCTCTTGTTTGGTTGGGTTTTGTCTTTTGAGTAACTTGCCTGGGTTTGTTTTTTTTTTTAATTTTTTTGTTAACGTTTATTTATTTTTGTGACAGAGAGAGACAGAGCATGAACAGGGGAGGGTCAGAGAGAGGGAGACACAGAATCTGAAACGGGCTCCAGGCTCCGAGCTGTCAGCACAGAGCCCGACGCGGGGCTCGAACTCAGGGACCGCGAGATCATGACCTGAGCCGAAGTTGGCCGCTTAACCGACTGAGCCACCCAGGCGCCCCTCTTGCCTGGGTTTAATCTGTGGTTATTTGTCTCTCTGCAACGTGCCTCACTGATGTGCCTGCTTATTCTTACCCCCTTACTCCCTTTTTCTTTTTCAGCCTGTCTTTAGAGAGGTTGCCTCTGGTCTGATAGCTTAATGATCAGCCAATGATTGGCCGGAGATTGTACCCAAGCACCTTGAGCCAGTAAAGCATCCACCCTCTATCCGTGGATCTGAGTGTAGGCGGGGAGCACATTCAAAGTTCGGGCAGGTTTTAAAGTCAGCTTGTATTTTCCACCCGGAACTTGCCTCTGCATGAGCTCAGCCTCCCAGTCAACCAGAGATGTGTGGAGAGCTTATCTAGTCCCTCTGTGACTATCTTATTTCCAGATGTTTCTGTTACATTTCTGAATACGCTACTGGTCTGCTGCCCACCCCAAGCGACATGAAGCATCAAGCAAGCAGGGCTGTGGGCTTTCCCATTTGTTTCATTCCGCGTTTGCTACTTTTACTGAAAACTCTCCTGAACGTGGGCTTTTGTCCTCCTCTCCAAATCAAGAGAGCCTTCTCCAGCAGTGAAGCTGTTGGTTTTCATAACCAGACACCCTCTGGTAGCTCTCCCTCTCCCAAGCTTGGGGGGTAGGAGGGAAGCTCTGTGCACTAACTCCACAGATTCCCATTGTGCAGACCAGAAGTTCGACAATTTTTTATTTTTATTTTTTTTAATTTTTTTAATGTTTATTTATTTTTGAGACAGAGAGAGACAAAGCATGAACGGGGGAGGGTCAGAGAGAGGGAGACACAGAATCTGAAACAGGCTCCAGGCTCTGAGCTGTCAGCACAGAGCCCGACGCGGGGCTCGAACTCACGGACCGCAAGATCATGATCTGAGCCGAAGTCGGCCGCTTCACCGACTGAGCCACCCAGGCGCCCCAACAATTTTTTAATGAGTAAACATTTCTCAGTGTGTTAGTTCGTATTTGATCGATTTTCAGAGCCCTGAAATGATTTTGACAATTCTGTCCAGTTGAGCATTATTTTTGGATGAGAGGATTTGCCAGAGTCCTCACTCTGCCAGAGCTGGAAATCTCACCAGTTTTTTTTTTTTGTTTTTTTTTTTTAAACGAAGTTATAATTTTATGTTCCAGAGACACTTGTATTTTATCGGGCTAAAGCATTTTGCTACGTGGAAGGGCTATAGTCAAAATTAGCCTAGTGGCCCATTTTTTTTTCATGGAAACTTATAAAAAAAAAACTAGCTAATGCAGCCTTCTTCACCCAGGAAAGAACAGCATTCTAAGGAGTGGGACTCTCAACGGTGAAGTTCGTTCGTGTGAAGGACAAAACCAAAGCCAGTGTCCACATTCAGGACTCTCCAGAGACTTGGCGTCCCAGGGGCAAGACTCTGGCACTCTAGTTAGAACTGCAAAAAGCCTGAGGAAAAGTCACACCTTTCCCTGTAACAGGGCTGCCCAAGCAAAGCAGAACGTCACATGGCTTTACTTTGGGCTGAATCCTCACCCTTGAGCGAGGCAGTCGGCAGCCTCCCATGCGGGCCAGGAGCTATGCTCGCTGTTACAACGTTCATGCTGCTAACAGTGGATACTCACACTCATCGTTACATAATACAGGCAGTTTGTTTCTCAGGCAAAATGATCCCACACACGGGGCTCCTGGGGGCGGGGGGGGGGGGGGAGTGGGGAGGATATTTTAAAAGGAATTTTCAGTGGGAATGACCACAAAGTGGAGCCGCGTGGAAGACAGGCTGACCATTCCCACCTCAGGTGCAGCGCAGCCCTGATCCTGTACTCAGCTCCCACCCACATCCTGTCCTCGGGACGTCCTTTGGTTAGACCAGCAGCTCACCGCCTCCCTCCCTCCCTGTCCTGCCTTCCCACTCCCACTCGCTGGCCCGCTGCCAAGCGAAAGCCCCATTGTCAATGGCATCACATCCAGCCCCTGAGACGGAGCCGCGGGACAGACGGGCAAGCCCCATGAGCGGCCGTGCCCAGGAGAGAGAGTTTGCTTACCATCCAGAGGACATTCCATCGGTCCCCGTGGGCCCAACCACACCTGAGGACCTGGAAATGGGGATGGGGGTAGTAAGCGGTGGGTTCCCAGCATGCTGGAGGTGCCCAAGAAGTGGTGAGGTGGTGAGGTAACCTCCAAGACACCGTTGCACTGAGGGCTCACCTGCCCGCAGGGGATTGGCCCAGAGGGGACGGGAGGGTCTGGAGGAGAGACAGTGATGGGTGAGAACAGGGCGTGGGTCTGGATGCTACAGATGTCAAATTCGGTCTGGGGGCTGAGAAGTCTGGTAGCCTCCTGGCTCTGGGTCCTCACCAAGTGAGTGCTTAATCCCTCTCTCCCTCTCCCTGTGTCTCTCTTTTTCTGTCTACCCCCTTCTCCCTCTCTCTCTCTCTCTCTCTCTCTCTCTCTCTCTCTCTTTCTCAGGAAGCTCCCACAACTACAGTTCAGAGCAGCACTTGCAGTGGGAGATGTCCACAGGGACCGGTGACCTCCTGGGAGAAGGTTAGGCCGGAGTCAGCCTGGAGAAGCTGCAAATGCTGTCCCCAGAGGCCTGGCTGCTTAAACGGGTTGGTTGGGCAGAGGGGTTTGTGTTCCTTAACCACACTAAAGCTCCAGTTTCTGGTGTCTGTATTTGCAGAAGGGAGACTGGGGGGGGGGGGGGGGGCCACTGCTGTCAGCAACATGACCTCCGGTAACAGGAGACGGTGGGGCTTGGCGTTTGACAAATAAGTGGAGGGAAAACCCATTTTTAATCGGCAAGGTCTCACCTGCCTGTTTCTAAGAAGGCCTCAGTTAGCAGGTATGCGGGGAGCCAGGTGCTGGTTCAGAATGCCTACTCCCCATCTCTCCCGTGCTGGGGGAGGGTTAGGGGCCTGGGGGACTGGGGCAGGGTGGCTCCAACGTCCCCAGGCTGCTGCAGTGGCAGCGTGTGCCGCAGTGTGCCCTTGAAGCTGCCTGTGGCGCCCTCTGGCGGCCATGGACAGTGCATGCATCTGGTGCTTTCAGCGGGGCTGATCGCATCTTCTCAGTGTAGGTCCAGTGGAACCGCCGAGGGTGGGGGGCGGATTTCATGGCCAAGACAAGAGAGCTTTGGCCAGGCTATTATTCCATGCTGGTTATTAAGTTCTTCCTACGTGCCAGGCACCTCCTAGGAGACCATGTGTAAGCAGAGACCCCAGAAAGGAAGCGAATATTGAGAATGCTCCGGGTCAGTCTTCCAGGGGGTGGCGACAGTCAACGCACAGGCCCTGCAGCAGGGATGGGCTTGCTGGGTTTGGGGACAGGCGAGGAGGCAGCTGGCCCAGCTGAGTGAACACGGGCGGGGGTGGGGGGTGGTTGGAAATGAGGTCAGAAAGGTATCCGGGGCACAGATGGTGCGGAGCCTTCCAGGCCACAGAAAGAGCTGGAGGTTTAGTTCTAAGGCCGGTAAACAGCTATTGGAGTTTGAACAAAGGCATGATACAACCTGATTCACATTAAAAAAAAAAATCACTCTGGCTTCTCTGGGACCATGGGGAAAAGCAGAGAGACCTGTTGGGAGCCCAGGTGAGAGATGCGAGTATCCAGTACCTGCCTTGCTCCTTGGAGGAATCTGAACCAGACTCAGAATACATTTTGAAGGTAAGACAATAGGATTCGCTGATGGCTTCCTAAAAGGCTGTCTCCCAGGGTTTGGGCCTGAGCAATTGGGTGAGCGCTGACGTGGTTCTAGGACCAGGTTTGGGGGGGAGGGGAGCAGAAAGGAGAAGTCCGTTTGGACATTCTAAGTTTGAGCTGCCTGTTGGACGTCTAAGGAACGATGTCAGGTTACCTGAGCAAGGCTCTCTATCCTTCTTGTCCTCTCCTTATGTTTCTTCCATCACCCTCCTGGGTCTCTTTCTCACCAGAGGGTCACACGTCCCCCTCGCCTCCTCCCAGAAGGAAAGTCCACCCAGAGCAGTTATTCCAAACAGAAAGAAAACAGGCATCGCCGATCTTCCGGGGCCACGCCTCAACTAAATGGCAAAGTCAGAGAAAAGCTTGGGATTCTGGGCTCCTCGGATCCGCCAAAAAATACTTAGCTGACAGGTCTCTCTTGGGGTGGCTGGGCTCATCCTCCTACGGGAGTGTGGATCTGTGCACCCCAGAAGGGAGCAGGTGGGACCCTGGGTTCCAGGGCCAAGTCCCAAGTCCTCTCTGTCCCAAGTCCCCACCCCTACAGCCACCTGGCAGAGTGGTCTCCCGTGGGTCCCATGGCTCCCATCACCCGACATCTGCAAGTCTGTCTCCCCTGCAATCAGTGAGCCACATGAAGGAGGTGGCCACCACGTCTCCTAGAAGGCACAGTGCCCAACCCTGCCCCCCAGGTATTTCCAGGTCACAAAGCCTGCTCCAAACTCCTCTGGCTCCCCTTCCCCAGAGCCCACATCTGGACACTGGGTCCTATCTCTAGACCACAGTCTACCCTTCCCAACAGATGAATGGGAAGGACAAGGCTACTTTGGAGAAAACTCTAATGAGGCTTTGCCAGTGTTTTTAAAAAACTATCTTGGGGTGCTAGGGTGGCTCAGTCGGTTGAGCGCTCGACTTCGGCTCAGGTCATGATCTTGCGGTCCGTGAGTTCAAGCCCCGCATCGGGCTCTGTCTGACAGCTCAGAGCCTGGAGCCTGTTTCGGATTCTGTGTCTCCCTCTCTTTCTGACCCTCCCTGTTCATGCTCTGTCTGTCTCAAAAATAAATAAACGTTAAAAAAATTTAAAAAAAAACTATCTTACGTTTAGCTCCACAGATACCACTAATAAAGTATTTCTTCCTTCTGAAGAATTGTTGGCCCCAATGTAGCACGAACATTGACCCTAAGTAGGGACCCTGGGATATCAGACCCTGCCATGCCCTGTGCTTCTGTGTGGGAACGAGCGAGGGGGCCATGGGGCTCAGATGCCATGGAAGTCCCATCAGTGGGGGACGTGAGTGTGTCAGCGAGGCCCTGGCCCAGATGCGGCTGTCTGGGACACTGCTCTCAGGCCCTCCGGCCCCTCTGACCATGACTCCACTGGCTCCTTCCCCTCCACTGTCTTCCTTTCCCCATAGAGTGGGTTGTTCTCTTCTCATTCCATCTAACTCTCATCTTGGAGGATCTCGTTCTCCCCCGTGGCTCCAAATACCCCAGCCCCAGCCTCTCTCCTGAGCATCAGGCCAGCATTGTCACCTGCCTAGGTGACAAGGACAGCCTGGCCGTAGCAGCCCCACAACCCCCTTCTCTGCCAGAACTGCCCTCCCGTGGGCTCAATCCCCCAACACCCACGTAGGCTCACATATGCAGGCGCACACCCACCTGACACCTTCCTAAATCCCTTGCTTGGCCAAAGGCACCGCGGTACTTTCTCCCCCTCGCCCGTCTCACTGACCACTGAGTCCTCTTGACTCCCCCTTGGCGGCTCCCCGTTGATTTTTTCTTCTCACTACCGGGACCATCTCTTGGTCTCTTCCTGCCTGTCACCTCTCACCAGGAGGAGCCACCTCAGATCATCCCTCACACTACGTTTTCATGACAAATTTCGTTACAAATCATATCACCTTCCTAAGTTATCTTTCTAAAATCTAGTTGGATCCTGTCTCTCTCTTCCACAAAACCCTCAAAGGTTCACTGTCATCTATAGGACAAAATAAATCGAACTCCTCCGCATGGCATTCGAGGCCTTCCCCAATCATCCTGAACAACCTTTCCTGTCTCACTGTGTCCTTCCAGGCAGCCCGCTCCAGTCCTGCCATATGACTCGGTATTCCTGGGGCAGGTGACACTGCTTCTGTGCCCTGTCCCTCTTGTCCCCGTATCCTGGAATCCACTCATGCATTTAGACATCTATTTTACAAATATTTGTTGACTACCCTTAACACCCCAGGCACTGGGGGTATAAGAAAGAGTAAAATCCTCAAAATCCTTTCCCATGGAATTTGTATTCTAGCAACAGGGAATAAGAGAACAAGCAAATATGTAAATAGCAAAGTGACGGGTAGAGATAAGTGCTCTAAAGAGAAATACAGCAGGATAAGGTGCAGGGAGGGGGTCGCTGCTTAGGCTGGTGGGTTTCTGCAGAGAGGGTTTCTGCAGGGAGTGAATGCAGGTATGCAGAGACCCCATGCAGAAAGCCCCAACCCTCCACAGCCCTTTTACGGCCTTTGGACATTCTTCTTAACGCCACCTCTCAAACACCCCGTCTTTTATGAAGGCTTCCCTTGTCTCATGCACTTTTGTACTTTATTCGTCAGCTGAAGCCATTTCATTCTGCCTCGAGTCAGAGTCAGTTACTGACAACTTGCTTCCCTCTCCAGCTCCAGGGAAGGATCCACTTTGTTGAGAACCTCCTCCTGGCTGGGCTAGGGTCCCGTCTGGAGCTGGGGCTGCTGAGTCGGACAGACCACAGTCCAGCTCCTGCCCCTCGCACCTGCTTACTGGCCATGCGGCCACCGGCTCGTTACTCACCCTCACTAAGCTTCGGTTTCTGTATCTGTAGAATGAGAATGAAAATAGGACCTGCCTCCGTTAGGTATTGTCCTTATCACATACTCTTGGGCAGGAGAGTTTCAAGGAGACCCTCATTCCCAGGTTCTATTGTGTTTTTCTCAGGAATTGTGCCACCTTCTTCACGACCCAACTCTGGGGTCCCACGTTTCTTAGAGGAAGAGCTTCTGTGTCTTTCTTAAAAGCTCAGGGACCCCAGGGAGGGTGCACGAGAAGAGAAGTGGAATGCAGTCTGCCGGGAAGTGACTTGCAGCCCCCTTCCTTGCTGCCCTAGAGATCGCACTGTGCCAACCTCACTGCGACTATGACCTTGACCATGACCAGATCAACCCAAGGGGAGGGCCAGCTGGCCCTTCCTCATCCAAGAAAGTGGGGCTGGGGGAAAGGCTGCAGACATCCCTGTCTCTTCAGGTCCTGGGGCCTCCAGATTAGAGGAACGTGGGCTGAACCCAGCAGATTCCAAGTGCCCCGGCTGAGAGGAGACAGGCAGTCCTTTGGGGGGTGTGGACCACTACAGAACAGCTCTTCCTAGACCTAGAGACCTGTGGGGAGCCCTGCACCATATCCTCAAGGCAGGAAGAAACGCAGAGCTTTCTCTTTTTCTGCGCGGCTGGGTACTTTTCCTCTTCCATCTAATTTCAGCTTCCCTGGGCACCTCTCTGCACCTCTCCCATATGGCCACTGGGTGGCACTGTTGGATGATCCCAGAATTTTAAGCTGGGGACCATCAGGCAAGCCAAGTCGCCGCTGGGAGTGTGCAGGGGCAGGGAAAAACACCGGTTCCAACTCTCTGTCCCTCTGTCTGGCCCTTCCTCATCTCCCTGGGCCTTTGTCGGCTTCCCTTCATTTTTCTGGGTGCATCTTGGCTCTGCAACACCGGGAAAGTTGCCAAGATGGCTCCATCACCTCCATTCTCTGTCTTCCCTTTTCCCTAATTCAAAGTCGGGTCAGACAGGCTGAGTCATCCAGAACCTCACATCTGAGCTCCCCGGACAAGGCCCTACTACCTCTCCAGACCAGAGCTCATTCCGTTCCACAAACACATTATCTGCCACCTGATACTTCCCTACCCAGTCTTGAACTCACCTGACTCACCTGACTCTTAGCATTCTGGGGAAGGCCATACCTAAGAGGTGTGTGACAGTCAGGCCGTGTTCTTTAAGATGTCCTTGGGTCTCATAGTTCATCAAATGTCCCATAGTTTCCATCACTATCCCTCTGCCACCCCCCGCCCCCACCCCACCCCACCATCTACGCGAGCTCTCTTGCTGAGGTATCAGCCTGTCTTCTCTCCGTAGGGTCTCAGAGCTGAAGAATCCCAGAGTTCCCCTTGTAATGACCCTTCTTGGATTCAGAGAACATCATTAAGATGCGCTGAGCATCAAGTTTGCACTGTTTTGAATTTTTTTCAGGACTCATTTCACAGTGATTTAGCATCTCCAAAATTCCTTCCTCCCTTTTTAAAACAGGCACTGGTATGTGATGGGGGCTGCTGACTTGGGGGTCAGAGGGGCCTGGGCCCGAGTCACAGTTCTGCCACTCCCTAGAGGGAGCCTTGTGACCTTGAGCAGGTCACACGCCTCTGAGGTTCAGGGTCCTCGAAGCAAAGTAGTTCTAATAGGAGCACTGATGATACAAGCTAATGAGATACATGCATTTGTTTGCACGGGGCTCCCATCCCTTGGCTGGGTGAAGTCAAAGAACTAGTCCTAGAACAAGACGAGGTCGTATAGATCGTGTTGTCCAGCTTTCCCGTTTTACAGATGAAGGGGCTGAGGCACAAAGAAGACACGTGATTTACCCAAGGTCACACACCTCAAGGTCACCCAGGCAGTGGCAAAGCCGGGGCCGCAACTGCCCGGCCGGCGGACTTTCCATATCAGGTTCCTGCTCGTTTGTCTGCTCTAGTCCGCTTGCATATGGACTAGGCAGTAAAGAGGTGAAAAGGAGGACACAGGGGTCAGAGTAACAATCAGGCCCAGACAAAACAGTCACAGGACATGGACACGAAGGGTCAGTGTGTGCTGTGTTCGTGTGATAAGAGCCGTGCTGGTGCCCCTACCTCTGGGCTGATTGGGCCACACCCAGGCCAAAGGGCTCTTCTCTGGGGACCTCCGAGTGAGACACACTTAAAAGTTGGAGTAATTGGGGCGCCTGACTGGCTCAGTCAGTTAAGCATCCGACTCTTGGTTTCGGCTCAGGTCATGATCTCATGGTTCATGGAGTCGAGCCCCGTGTCGGGCTCTGTCTGCACTAACAGTGTGGAGCCTGCTTGGGATTCTTTCTCTCCCCTCCACCTCTCTCTGCCCCTCCCCTCCTCTCTCTCTGTCTCTCAAAAAATAAATAAGCTTAAAAAGAAGTTGGAGAAACTTTCAGAGAATGTCATGAGGTGTTAAGGAGAACAGAGGGCCTGGGGATGATGGCCTCAAAGAAGAAAGGTTGTGGGGTTCCCAGCTTCTCTCTGCAACTGTGTGAAATGCTGGTGTGTGCTGGGCGTGGGGGTGGGGCATCGTGCTCTATGGCCACAGGTGGAATGGAGACCTCTGAGTTAAGACTTCAGGAAGGAAGGTTCAGGGGTGGACACAAGGCAGTGAAAACGTTGGAATGGCCGTGGTGGGACTCACGGTGTCCCGGTGCAGTAAGCCCCAGTCCCTGATGGCATGTAACAGCCATAGGTGGGGAAGCGTGAGCCAAAGGGTCCTTAGGAATCCTTGCAGAGCTTAACGCACAGAGTGACCGGCGGACAAGATCTAGTCCAGCCCACAGGATGCCCGGACGCTCAAGCTGTGAGACAGCACAGCAGAAGGGCAAAGGGCATGAATCCTGGAGCCTGAGTTCAAACCCTGGCTCTTACCTGGTTTAGCTGTGTGACCTTGAGCAAGCTATCTAGCCTCTCTGTGAAATAGACAGGGAGCCAGCCCCCTCGGGGGAACCATTCTACCCCTTCTGTCATCCTCTGGCACAGGGGCTGCCCAGGTGTGTTCCCCCCGGGGTAGTGGCTGCTGTGTGACCGGCCGTCCTTCTTGGACCCTCTCTGTGGATTAGGCAAGAGTCGGGAACAGGTCCTAGCCAGTCCTGGGGTGACTGAGGGTTCTTCAGAAGCAGGAGCCTTCCACACATATGCCAACATCTGCCGGCTCACAAATACAGCTCTGGGCCTGGCCTGGACCAGACATGCAGTTGCAGGTGGGAGACACCAGTACCTGCCCTCAGGATGCCCCCTGCTCAGGGGAAGAGAGCATGGGGACAGAGACAGACCCCCAGAACTCAGTGTGATGGGCCTGTTTCCTGGGCAGCGTACAGGCATTGCATGGATGAGCGGAGACCAGGGAGAGGGTCCAGAAAGGCTTCGTGGAGGACGTGACATGAGTTGAATGTTAGGAGTCACTGGGGTAATGGGGGGCGGGGGGAGCAGGGTGTTCTGGGTGAGAGGCTGTAAGCCAAAGCAGGAAGACCTGGAACCATCTGGAAGTTCATATTTTTGAGCCCATCCTGCAGGGGAGCCACTGAGATAAACACCCTGTGCACATTATCTCCTTAGGTCCTCAGAATAAGCATTAGGCGTTAGTCCCATTTTACAGTTTGGAACTCAGAGAGGGAAAATGAGGTCACGTGAGTGGCAAGCAGCAGAGCCAAGACTCGACGCCAAGTCTGTCTGACCGTAGGACTTCATTTAATGTGTCTGTATTAAGCCAGGTAGAGCTCTCAAGACCATTTGGCCTAATGCCAGCATAGACTTTTAAGATGGGCACAGAGGAAGGGTGGGGGAACACCAGATCACGAAGGGCTCTGCTTGTCTTTCAGAACACGTAGTCTGGGGGGCGCCTGGGGGGCTCAGTCGCTTGAGCGTCCAGCTTTGGCTCAGGTCATGATCTCACAGTTTGTGGGTTTGAGCCCCGCATCGGGCTCGGTGCTAACATCTCAGAGCCTGGAGCCTGCTTTGGATTCTGTGTCTCCCTCTCTCTCTGCCCCTCCCCTGCTCATGCTCTGTCTCTCTCTCTCTCTCTCTCTCTCTCTCTCTCCTTCAAAAATAAATAAAAACATTTAAAAATTTTTTAAAAAAAAGAACACGTTGTCTGGGTCACAGCAATAGGGAGCCAACAAGGGGTTAAGAGGTAAGTGACATGACGGGATTTGCTCTTTTGGAAGATCACTGTGGCAACTGTGGGGAGAAGGGACCAGGGAGAGCTAGCCTAAACCGTAGTGGCTCAGACCCCCCTCCTGGTGGCTGAGACTAGGGTAGCAGGAGGGAATCGGAGAGAAGTGAAGAGCTACCAAGGCCAAGTGAGGGACTGCGTGCAGGGGATATCGGGGTGAGGGAAGCAAAGAGAGCCGATAGGGCTCCCAGGTTTCTGGTTTGGGTGACGGAGTAAAAGGTGGGCTTTCTCCAAACCAGGGGAGTGCGAGGGAGACGCGGTCCTGGGAAGTGAGGCTCCGGAGACAGGCCTGGGCTGATGACAGAGCTCATAGGGAGCCAGCCGTGGGCAGGGCCCGGAGCTGGCTCAGCTGCCTGGAGCACAGGCCCAAGGAGGTGGGTGGTCAGGACCTTGACCTAACCCAGGCCAGCTGGCTCACGTGATCGAGCTGATTACCTCTGTGAGCCATTGGGGCTCTGAACACATGGGAGGCTGGGACATTCAGAGCTGCACCCCCACCCCCACCCACCAATATCCGGGCCACCCCAGGCCACCTGGGCAGGCCACCACGGCCTCAGAAAGAGTCTGGAGCCAGAAAAGCCGAGAGACACAGTGACTGATGGGGACACCGCCAGCGTGCTCAGAAATAGGCAGCTCCAGGGGCGCCTGGGGGGCTCGTCGGACAAGCGTCGACTTCAGCTCAGGTCATGATCTCGCGGTTCGTGGGTTCGAGCCCCACGTCGGGCTCTGTGCTGACAGCTGAGAGTCTGGAGCCTGCTTCGGATTCTGTCTCCCTCTCTCTGTCCCTCTCCTGCTCACACTCCATCTCTCTCTCTCTCTCTCTCTCTCTCTCTCAAAAATAAATAAACATTTTTTTAAAAAGCATAGAAAGAAAGAAAGAAAGAAAGAAAGAAAGCAAGCTCCACAGGCAGCTGAAATCATAGGTGGTCTAGGGGATGTGGTTTGGAATACCCAAGGCATCCGTGTCACGGCCCCCCCATCAACCTCGCCCACTTCTATTCCAAACAGAGAGGAAAAAGGTGATTGCAATGCTGAGGGTGGTCTGCCAAAAGTATCACTTAGTGTGTGCTCCAGGATAGGCACTGTTCTAACTGTTTTACATCCCCACCACACAATGGAAGTTTACAGGTGAGGAGCTGAGTCACAGGGCTACAACATGGCAGGCTGGGGATTGGGTCCTACACCTGCTGGCACGAGCGGTTGTACCTCAAGCGTGACGCCATTCTGCCTTTGGGTGCTAACGGCAGGGACGAGAGGGTGAGACCACCAGCATGATGCCTGACCCAGAGGAGTGGCCCCAAAAGGGGAGGGAAGGTCCACCCCCTTCACCCATTCCTTAATATACTCTTTTATGTGGCCAAACTTTGCAGTACAGGAGCCAAGGCCCAGGCCTCCTCACAGGAGTTCCTTGGAGGCAGTGGGGAGTTAATCGCAGAAGGCTTCCTGCAGGAGGCAGCGCTTAGGTAAGTAGGGCACTGGAACGATGCTCCTTCTACTTTCCAGGGGAAGTCCTGGGACATCAGACATGATGCACATGGGCAGGGCACAATCATGACAGCAGCAGCAATGGTGACGGGACCAGTGTCCTCTTCCACACGGACCAGGCTTTCTGCTTTTCCAAGCACATTCACATCAACTCTCCTCTGATGCTAACAATTGAGATTTTTAACACACACTAAAAATGAATGCTAATTTCCTTCCTTCTTTTTTTCCTTCCTTCCACTCTCTCTTTAAACCCTACAAAGCAAGGGGAGCCAGGGGACAAATACTACCCTTCCTATCTTACAAGTAAACCACAGCACAGAAAGGTCAAGCCAGTGACTTTGGGTCACACAGCTCTGCATGCTAAGACTAAAGCTCTGGGGTGAGAGAGGCTTAGCCCTGTGCCCTGCAGATGTGACAGCCATCAGTCGAGCTGCTCCAGGCAAAGGCACAGAGGGGAAACTTGAGGTCCTGAATCTTGTACTGCTGTCTTGACTCCACCAACAAGCTTCCAAAACAGACATCCTGGCAGGTTGGGCAACCTCCACAGAATATATGGATATGTCCTAAGGGTCTAGAAGGTCTGCTGGATGGGATCCCTGCCCCTAAGACCAGGAAGTGAGCCCAGAGGCCTGGCACCAGGCTAATGGTCGAAGTGGGCAGGAGAATGAACAGTGATTTGTGGAGTCAGACATCTTGAGTTCCGTTCCAGCCTCACCACTTACGAGCTAAATTGCCCTGGACAGCGACTTGTCCTCTCTGAGTATCTTCATCTATAAAATAGAGATAATGGCATCTTTTCCCTTAGGTGGTGCCAAGGAGTCAATCAAACAACCCACGACAGCTGTCAGCAGGCGCCTGGGCCCACATTCCCTGTTTCCCTGGCCTGCTTCCTGCGGGCTCAAGGGGGCTGTGCCACCACGGTGGGCCCGAGGGCTGGTGGGGGACCAAGCCTCAGCAGAGGTGATGGTCATGCAAGGAAGGAGCGCTGCTCCTTTGGAAGTGACACCGGAGAAGGGCGCTCCTGTCTTCTACATTCATGAATCATGGCGGGAAAGACGAAGAGACCCTCCAAGAGACCACCCAGGTACCCGCAGTGCCTTGGTGTGTGTGTGTTGGGGGCTGGGGTTCATGGACGTGCCCTGTCATAACTCCTCCTTTCAGTGACTGTAGTCGCAGAGGGCAGGAACCGACAACTTCAGGTCACTGGCAGGTCACTGCTGTGACCGTCACCAGTATTTCCCTCTGCCGAAGACAAGGCACGGCCCCCAAGCAGGACACCCGACTGAAGGATAAAGGAGTGGTCTTTGGGGGTCTGGCCGGCCCTAGGGAGGGATCAAGAGGCACCCCAGCTGTCCTTTCGTGGCCCAGAATAAGAAATGGTGGCCTCTAGAGGGCTGGAAAGAGAGCTAACAGTGATCAAGCAGCTAGGTTAAGCTGGCTGGCTGTCCACTACACCTCAGTTCATCCTGCCCCCCACCCTGTGAGCCGCTTTGCTGTCCTGCCCACCAAAGGAGAAACTGAGGCCCAGAGCAGTTTAAATAACTTGCTCGAGTTTACACAGCTAGCAAATGCCAGAGGTAGGAACTGGGTCCGTGCTCTTTTCTCACACAGCCCTGCCAAACCAAGAGGGACCGTCCAGGGTGGGAGCCACACCCCACGTGCCCTGGCACAACTGATATTATGCTCTTTTTTCTTTCTTCCCTTTTTTCCTTCATTTCCTTTTGCTTGTTGTTCACACTTAGGTAAGGCTTTGAGGGGGGTGGGGGGGTCGTGGATAGGACGACATACCCCTGAGCCCGATCAGATGGGACAGGGGTCAGAGGAAGATCCCAAAGAGGGAAATGAAATTCTGGGGCTGCTCCAGTACCTGAGCAGTGTGGCGTGGGGTCTAAGGGTATCTGCCCTAGGGTCACAGACACCCGATTCAAGTCCCAGAGCCACCACTCAGGGACGTCCGGCAGGTTGCTTCACCTCTTTCTGCCTCAATTTCCTTCCCCCCCCCCCCCCCCCGGAAACGGTAGTGATGTAGAAACTAGCTCTGGGAGCTGTGAGGATTAAGCCTCCCGCTGAACTGGACGTGCTTAGCACAGTGTCCACCACATGGTGGGCACATGTTACCAATTAGCACAATTATGAATTCTCCCTCAAGAGCGTTTTTTCTGTCCGCGGCTTTCATTTGAACAAAGGCGGGCGGAGAAAATATATACAGGTGGTCAAATGGATGTGTGTTGTGCTTCAATTGACATGAGGACCCCCACGGAGCCAGAAGGAGAAACAGAGCCTTGCAGAGCTGGGAGGGGAGACTTTCCAGTAGGAGTGCGGAGCCCAGACCGGCAGACTGTGTGCTGAAGGAGGTGGGAATGGCTGAAATCTCAGGGGAAGTGAGGGGTGGGGCACACTGGGAGGCAGAGAGAATAGGCCAGAAAAACCCGGTGATCGGTGATCGGGAACTTAGAGAAAGAGCCACAAGCCAAGCTACAGGCTGGGAGTTACGGCGTGTTTCACAGGGAGGCAGAGTGGAGAAACCATCATTTGTGGAGCGTCTGCTGGGGGCTAAACTCTTTACATAAGCAACTTAACCCTCACAACAGCTTGTGAAGTATCCTCATTTTGCAGATGAGGGCACCGAGGTCCAGAGAGCTGAATTAATTCACCTCCTACCCAGCAGGGATTTAGGTCCCAGCCTGGCTGGCTTCAAAACACCCAGGTCACCCTCAGGCTGGGACATGGATGGCTCAAGTTCTAGAAGCCCTAGGCCAAACCAGCCCACTTTATGTGTCATCCCCAGAGCTCACTAAGGTCACTTCCCTCCCAGACCATGCCCTGCAGCTCTGGGTAGGCCCCCAGTCTTAAACCATACCTAGCAGACCACCCTGACGGCTGTCAGAACTTCCATCACAAGGCTACAGGCCTAGAGATGTTCTTAGCAAGGAGGTCCCAGCAGGAGCCTCCCTGGGATTGGAGCCCCTTTGCATATAAGGCTCCTGGTCTGCCCCAGTCTGGGGCTCACGGAATCACTGTTTGCAGCCATGATTCTGACAGAGATCCAGATGCCAGAACTCCCAGGGGCATGGGGCTGTAATGTGGTCATGAGCACCCTGGACCCTCTCACATCCACCATCTGAGCAAAAGGTAGGCTGGGCTTCCCCTACCCTTTCTTCCAAAAGCAAAGGCCTTTCTCTTCTGCCCACACCCCAGGGTGCCAGGGCGCCGGGAGCTGGACTCCCATTTTCAGAGTTCCGTGGGCCATCCGGCCCTGTTAAGGTCTGTGAGGAGACCGGTTTTGTGAGTGGCTGGCCTCTCCCTAGGGCAGCAGCACGGCCCAGAGCCTTCCCTGCCCGGCCCTGGAGGGGAGGGGAGCCTAGAGGGCCGGCTCTGCAGTTCTGCCCGTTTCCTGGGGCTCCTTGGCAGGAAACCAACCCAGTGAGTTTCAGCTACACTGCGGCCCATACCTGCTGCATTCCCTTGCGAAGCCAAAGCTTTGGCAGGGTAAGAGGGAGGTGGGGAGGCAGAGCTGGAGGAGGGGGCGAACGGGCGCGAGAGGGGGTCTGCAAATTCTGTCTGGCAGCTTCGTAAAAATAGCAACACATCTCCCGCGGGGCTGGATCCCTCCTCGGACCCGGGATGGCTGCTATCGATTGTTTCCTCCTCGCCTACTTCATTCTGTTGGCAGGAGCCTCTCCCGACCGCCCCTCAACTTCTGTCCCCCTTCCCCGGGCCCGGCAGCACGCAGCTGAGCTCTCCACGAGGTTCTGGTTCGTAAGCTGGGTTCTGCCAAAGCATGGGTGTTTTCCTCGCAGGGTGGGGGCCGAGGCCGGGGGAGGGGGGGAGGGGGGCGCAACTCAGCAGCCACCTGCTCGGCTCTGGCCCCCGCCGGCCCCTTTAATTCGAGTTCGCAGCCGGGCCAGGTGCGGCGCTGCGTGGCGCGGTGCGGCGCGGTGCGGCTGCGGGCGGCGGCCGGGCGCTCCGTACGCGCCGCCCGCGGGACTGCAGAGCCGGCTCCCGGCTGGCCGCCCGCACCCCGCCGCCGCCCGCCGCCGCCCGCCGCCGCCGTGTCACGGCGCTCGCGGTCAGCCAGGAACATGGAGGCCCCGGGTGCCCAGCGCGAAGGGTAAATGGGTGTCGGGGCGGTGGGCTACGCGGGTCGCTTCCCCTGCCCGGGCTGCGGCGCGCAGAGGGGCTGCGGGGCACCGGCGGCGCAGCCCGCAGCGCGGCAGCCTCGGGCTGAGTCCGGCCCGGGCGGGGGGTGGGGAGGGGGGGGGCTGGCGCCCTGCGGAAGGAGAGGGCACGGAATGGGCTCGGGACCCTTGGGCTGCGCGCGGCGCGGGCGGTGGGCGCAGCGAGGCGCGCGGGCGGGTGATGGGAAGTGCAGCTGACAGCAGAACCGGGTCTGGCCGATAGCGCCGGTTGGTCGGACCCGAGCCACTTGGGACGCCGGCCTGCATTCCCCTCTCCGGCTCCAAATCAAAACGGCTTTGCGGCGGGGCAAGGCTTTTCCGCTTTCCGGGGGCCGTGCGTTGCGGGGAAGCCCCCGCACTTAGGAGGAAGGAGAGGTCTGGGGCAGCACCCTACTCCCCACCCCCAGAGTTCGGGCTCCCTTGTTTTCGGGTGGAGATGGACCCCAGGGGCGAGAGAGCCGGGTTGCGTTCGGGCCCGCGGGAGCCGGGCAGGAAGGGGTTAAGGCGGCGCTCGCAGCGGCGGCCGGCTGGTGGGTCCGGTCCGCAGGCGCGGAACCGAGCGCGGAGCGCGCCTGGCGGAATCCCGGCCGGAGTCCGGGCGGTGGGGAGAGGGCCCAGACCCCTCCCCGCCCTGGGGGCGGCGGGATTGGGCCGGCAGGGGGCCAGCCCGGAAGCCGGCTTCCTCCAGGCTCCCCCTCTCGCCGCTGCCAAGCCGCCTCGCAGCCGGGCTGGCCGGGCGTTCGTTCTGCGCTCCCTGCCGAGACGGGAGGGATTTTCTCTTGGGGAGAAATCGGTGGTCGGGCGCCTGCCCAGATCAAATGCCACCCTGCTCGGAGGGAAGCCTGCAACCTGGGCATCCCCTAGAGAGAGTAAGTCCTGGGACCAAGCCAGCCAGCTTTTGTAGAATCGACCTTTCCGTGTGAGGAATCTCCCTAGATGGGCTTTGAAGGAGTGCGTGTTGGGGAGGTGGGGGGAGGGGTTCTTCCTCCTCCGGGACCCGGTCGAGGTCAGAGCTTACAGTCCGGCTGCCGTGGAGGAAGCCCTCCCCTTGTGAGATGCTGTGTTCAGACCTAGGGGCTGGAGGGCTTGGCCCAGAGTCCTTCCAGATGGCTGCTGAGGACCAAGGGAGATCTGTGGCTCTGCCCTGGGAGGCCCCTAGAGGAGGCAGGCCCAGCGGAGCCTGAAGGCTTGTTCCCTGGGAGAAAAATGCTTCCAGCTGATGGAAGCCCGCCCCGGAGGAGGCTGGGAGCCTGAGGGGTAGCTCTCAGGTGTGACACCAGCATGGAAGGTGGGCACGGAAGGCAAAGCCGCCAGAGCCCTCCTAAATCTTGGCACCAGCCACCCAAGAGCCACGGTTCCACCTTTCTGCTGTTTTTTCCAGGCAACGTCACACCTCCTGAGGACAGCCAGGAGGACTCTGGCTTTTGCTGAACTTTGCATCTTGCCTCCTTCCTTCCAAAGGCTCCGGACCCAAGTTCAGCTGCCCTGGAGTCCTGCGTGTCCCTGGCCAGGCCCTCCACTGCCCCTCCAGGCCAGCCCAGTTCTGGAGCTCACCTCCAGGACCTGGAGCCTGCCCTCCTGCCCAGAATGACTCACCATTATTTCTCGCTCAAGTGAGAAGGCGTGATGGGCAGCCGGGCTGCCTATTTGTGTATCTAGGATTCCCACAGTATCTGATCAGCTCTGCGAGGAAGAGAGCTTCAGGTTCCTGCCTTGCCAGGTAAATCAGTCTATTCTTTAATAACAGCCATGCGTAGAGTCATTGGAGTGGGGGCGATGCGGGAGACCCAGGCCCCAGATTCACCACTGTGAATAGCTCCCCGAGCGCAGGTGTCTGCAAACCACGAGTTCAGTGCCTGGGAGCAGGCTCCCTTCCGGCCTCTAGTATGGGCTTGTGCTCCATGAAGCCCGTGCGGTGCAGAGGGGACCCGTACCAGCCACCTTCCCCCAGTGCAGGGCAGTCCGGAGCTTTCTTGAGAGCCTGCCACCTGCTTTCCTCTGATCCCCAGCCAGGTTACAAAGTGAAAGTAAGTTCTGCTTTTTGGTGGTGGTGGTGGTGGTGGTGATATTTCTGAACTCTTGGCTGAGAGGTAGGAGACAAGGAGCAGCAACCGAGGTCGGGCTGCCGATGCCGAGTGGTCTCATGTCCTTAACTGCCTCTGTCTTTCAGCCAAGCGAGGCTGTCTCTCCAGCTCTCAGAGAGCCCACGGGCTCTCCTGCAGGAACCCAGGCCAATGCTTCTGTGTTTCCTGGGGCCATAAGCGGTACCCTGAGCTCCCTGCCGCCAGGCAGCTGGAAGGCATAGTGTGAGGCCCTTCTCTCAGCCCCAATTATGACAGTGGCCACCGGAGAGCCAGCGGACGAGGCTGCTGCCCTCCCCGGGCACCCGCAGGACACCTATGACCCCGAGGCAGACCACGAGTGCTGTGAGAGGGTGGTGATCAACATCTCGGGGCTGCGGTTCGAGACCCAGCTGAAGACCTTAGCCCAGTTTCCAGAGACCCTCTTAGGGGACCCAAAGAAGCGGATGAGGTACTTTGACCCCCTCCGAAATGAGTACTTTTTCGATCGGAATCGCCCCAGCTTTGATGCCATCTTGTACTATTACCAGTCTGGGGGCCGGCTGAGGCGACCTGTGAACGTGCCCTTAGATATATTCTCTGAGGAGATTCGGTTTTATGAGCTGGGAGAAGAAGCCATGGAAATGTTTCGGGAAGATGAAGGCTATATCAAAGAGGAAGAGCGTCCTCTGCCTGAAAATGAGTTTCAGAGGCAGGTGTGGCTCCTCTTTGAATACCCAGAGAGCTCGGGGCCTGCCCGGATTATAGCTATCGTGTCTGTCATGGTGATCCTGATCTCAATCGTCAGCTTCTGCCTGGAAACACTGCCCATCTTCCGGGATGAGAATGAGGACATGCATGGCGGCGGGGTGACCTTCCACACCTATTCCAACAGCACCATCGGGTACCAGCAGTCGACCTCCTTCACTGACCCTTTCTTCATCGTAGAGACCCTCTGCATCATCTGGTTCTCCTTTGAATTCTTGGTGAGGTTCTTTGCCTGTCCCAGCAAGGCCGGCTTCTTCACCAACATCATGAACATCATCGACATTGTGGCCATCATCCCCTACTTCATCACCCTGGGGACAGAGCTGGCCGAGAAGCCGGAGGATGCCCAGCAGGGCCAGCAGGCCATGTCGCTGGCCATCCTCCGTGTCATCCGGTTGGTAAGAGTCTTTAGGATTTTCAAGTTGTCTCGACACTCCAAAGGTCTCCAGATTCTAGGTCAGACCCTCAAAGCCAGCATGAGAGAATTGGGCCTCCTGATATTCTTCCTCTTCATCGGGGTCATCCTTTTCTCTAGTGCTGTCTATTTCGCAGAGGCCGATGAGCGAGACTCCCAGTTCCCCAGCATCCCGGATGCCTTCTGGTGGGCAGTCGTCTCCATGACAACCGTAGGCTATGGAGACATGGTTCCAACTACCATCGGGGGAAAGATCGTGGGCTCCCTATGCGCGATTGCAGGTGTGTTAACCATTGCCTTACCGGTCCCCGTCATCGTGTCCAACTTCAACTACTTCTACCACCGGGAGACAGAGGGAGAGGAGCAGGCCCAGTACCTGCAAGTGACGAGCTGTCCAAAGATCCCATCCTCCCCTGACCTAAAGAAAAGTAGAAGTGCCTCTACCATTAGTAAGTCTGATTACATGGAGATCCAGGAGGGGGTAAACAACAGTAACGAGGACTTTAGAGAGGAAAACTTGAAAACGGCCAACTGCACTTTGGCTAATACAAACTATGTGAATATTACCAAAATGTTAACTGATGTCTGATGGAAACCCATTACTATACTCGCAGCTCCATGGAACTAATGCAGATCTTGCGTAATAGCCTGCATTGTAGTCAGTGTGTTCTACAGTGTGTATCTGGTTCTGCATGGAAAGCAATAGTCGTGCAAGTGACTTTTTGATCTTTTGATTTTGGATTTAGAGCACAGAGTATCTGTCCATGGCTTTCATGCAAATCTTCATCACCGGCTTAGGGGTTTCCAAACGGGGGGGTCACCCATGGAGCCAGAATTTCAGAAGGACACGTTGGGGCCACCTCATATCAAATACATAACCCACTGCCTCAATGCCACCTTCCCTTCCAAGTTAGATGCACACGGCACCCGGGAGATGCACCCCTCCCCCACCCCAGCCTCCGGGTCCCCGGCACCATCATCCCATATGAGCCCACCTCCCCCTTCACAGAGGAAAACCATGGTGGCTTAGCTTTAAAGCGCTGGTAATTGTGCAAAAGGTCATTCCCATTTTTGCATCGAAAAGCACGCACAGGCCTGTGTATTGGAATTACTTACTGTGTCACGGGCTGGGCTTTGTGAGTTGCAGTTGCCAAGTGGATGGTCTGGAGGCTTGTGTTTCGTAACGGAAAATGCTGCATTTGGTTTTTCTCTGCAGTGTGGATGTGAGGGAACCCCAGGGGGGAGGGACGGTGAGTATGGCCGAATGTGAGTTGTCAAGTTTCACATTTGCTCTTAGGCCTGTGGGGAGAAGCTAGCAAGCCAAGGGACCTCTCGGCTTCAGATCTCACCATTTTTGCAGGCTTCAGGGTCACACAACACGTCTGATTTCTTCGTTACACTGGAGTTTGCAGACATCTGCTTTCCTAGTGCCGTGCCAGCGGCACTGACACCGCAGTGAAATTACCAGTGATGCGATAGAGCTGCATGGGTGTTTCTTGCATGAATCTCAATATTTAAAACACAGGAGATAACCTATTTTTCTTAGTAACCTACACAGTATTCATATTTAGAGTATTAATAGTCCCAGAGTGGCATTGAACTAGGGTTTTTCCCCCCCCATCGGAGGACAAAAGCCCTCAATCAGGAGAAAAAAAAAAAAAGAGACTATTTGGCATGGGGAACCAAAACTTCTGGCTCTCCAGCCCACGCCATCCCTGTTCTTCCAAGCTGGGGCACAGACCTCTGCGAAGCCAGGAAAGTGAGCAGGGAACATAGCGCCTGAACACCTCACATAACTGCACCTTAGGAATTAACCTGGTCATGGGCATGACTCTATAGCTGACCAGGGCATCTGGTCTCGAGGACAGGCGGATTTGTGGATCCAGTGTATATAAATATATATTGAGTATCTCTTTCATGAGTTCCTCTACCTAGCTAGCTATAGGAAAAAAAAAGTTGCATTTGAACCTTGTATAAGCTTATGCAATATTTTGGACACAGGGCAATTTATGCATGTGTTTGACTATGTGCACTAGAGTATGTATGTATATACTATGTATTATATACATACATACGTACGTGTGTGCATATGTTTGTGCACACACGCACACACACACACACACACACACATATTCATTCTCTGGAGTTCAGGTTCAGGAGCAAATCCACTGCTTGGTGGGTTGGTCGTCTGAGAGGCCTAATGGGTTAATTTCTCTCATCGGTAACCCGACTGGGCCTGGGTTTGCTGCCATTGCCTCAGACACTCCAGTTTCACGGATTCTTCGATGTTACAGTTGTCTCTCTGCCCTCCATGTGCTGCAGCTTCAGTTTCCCGGGGCTGAAGCTTGTCTTACCGAGTGCACAAGGGCCCACGGCCCTCCCAGCTCCAGCTGCCCTGGGCCAGACCCGCCCCAGGCCTTGTCTCTACAGCACATCATGTTAAATCATCTCTGTTGTCATCTTTCCCCACCCTCTTTGGTCTTTATTGTCACTTGGCTCTGCATCAGTCACTTTAAATGAACCTTTCCCTAAAGACCCAGCACGGATTGCCTGCTTCAGAGCAAGGACACCAGGAGGAGGGCTTCTGGGGACCCGAGATGCCACAAGTCTGGACTTGAAAGGGAGCTTGCTCTACGTGGAAATTTCTGAAGTCCAGGACCAAGGCATGGAGACCCTAGATGACCCACAGTCGTCATGTGGATTGCCAGGCTCAAACTCTCTCCTCATTGAACTGGCAACCAAGGGGGTGGATAGAGACTCATTCCCCACCCCCAGGACAGACTGAGAGTGAATGAGCACCGCACAGCCTAAAGGTAGAGTTCAGGCTGGCCCTGGAATGGGTTGAGGTGGGGAGGCTTTCGCCTCACAGACTGGGCTTCTTCCTTTCAACATAATGGCTTAGATTTCCCAAACACAGTGAGTTGTGCGGTCGGGCTGCCCAGTCATGGCTCCAGCCCTAGCCTCGCTGTTGGCTACTGAGCACCTACAGTTACCTGGGGGGAGTGGGGCACCAGCTCAGGGTGCTAGGCCCAGGGTGCTCATTAGTTCCTGGTCACCCACATCCTCGGGTATCTGCAGGACACCCCATGCCCAGCGCAAAGCCTCTATGCTTCTCTTCCTCTCCTTCATGGGAGGTGGTGCTGAATTCCCAAGACATGGGATGGGGAGGACACAGACCTAGGGGAACAGATGATAAAACAGTCCATACCTAAGGCCTCCGTCAGGGGGTAGTCCTTTTATCCCAGCGTCTTTGACCTGGGACCATAAAATGTTCACAGGTGCAGGCACACACATGTGCACGCCCAGCCCCAAATCGATAGGTACACTGTTGCCACACACAAACGCAAAATGCACACGCACCAATTAATGAAAAGGGCACACACAGGTGATACACAGCTACACCCGTATCCAAAGCGTGCACATTCGGCACAGACCTGGAACGCACTCACCAACACAGAACACAACACAAAAGACCAACACCATGTGCAAAGACCTACCTGCAACTCAGATGCAAAATGCATAAAAACCACACGGACACGATGGGTATGGATGTGAGATATACCAAGGACACTTTATGTTGTTTATGCCCACAAAATACACACAAACTCAGTTTATACCCACAATGCAGTTACTCACACGAGGCACAGAAGATACAGCACACACACCCAAGCACATCCACTCATGATTCACAGGGAGCGTGCACATATACTCAGATCCATTTCTCTGCCCCCAGAGCTGCAAATTAATAGACACAAACAACAGATGAAATTGCATCACTTTTCCCTAGCCTGCATCTGTACCTCTCAGTAGCCTTCAAGAGGCCTCTTCCCCTACCCTCTTCTCTTTCTCCCACCTCCAGATTTCAGAGAAGTAACCCCCAGGTTTGAAGCAGAGAGATGGGCCCCCGTTGTCAAGCAGAACTCTGATTAAGACTGGGAGTCTCAGAGGGCTTCTACTTACTCACCTTCCTCCCACCAGAAACGCGGGTGTGGAAGGACCTGGGACAGCCAGAAACCTAACACCTTCACCATGACCTTTCCTTGGGAGCAAGTCCACACGGGCAGCCCCCTAGCCCGGGCTCCCCTGCTCCCAACCCCTAGGCTGTCTACATTCATCTCCATTCTCTTGAAAGCCGTTGATGGCTCAAGAAACTGCAGGGACCTGGGCCCAAAACCAGAGTAAAGATGCCCCCCAACATCCATAGACCTTCCTGTCCTTCCATCCCCCAGTGGCTTTGTCAGGAGTGGGTCAGAAAGTCGAGACCAGACGTAGACTTGTCTCTTAAAATGAACCGCTTTTCCTTGCTTGTGGCATCTCACTTGCTCCTGGGCATCAGCCCAGTGGGGTCAACTCCTGAGTCCCTTCTGTGGGTGTTCAATCCCAGGCATGCTCCTTTCCTTTGCTGGGCCCCTGCCCGGATGCCCCACCTCCCATCCGATGGCTGCGCCTTGAGGAAATGCACACAATTAGTGTGCTTTAAGTAAAACACGATTAAGGATGTGAACCTCATGCCGCACAAGCAAACAGCAGTTTTTTAGAAGGCCTGATTTTTACCCTATATTCTAAGTCCACGTTTGAATGCTTTGTGAGACTCCCCACTGTCTGGATTGCACCCCAAGCTGCTGCTTCCCACCGCTAGGACTAGCTGAGAGCTGGGTGCTTTTTAGCAAAGGCTCCACGCAAATGGAAGTTGGGAATGGAAGTCAGGTGTCAGGCTCAGGCATCTTAGTCTCTACTCCTGTGGCCGTCCCTTGTCGCTTTCCTCCGAATGACAGAGGAAGCAACAGCACCAGGGAATGGATGGGGGGAGGGGTTCAAATTTGCACACTTGGTGCAATATGCTGGCTCTTTCCCATATTCCCAAGTCAGGGCAGCAATTTCCCCCTTAGCTTCAGCAGGTGTCTCCGTGAGCTCAAATCTTCAAGAAAGTTGGAGTTTGCAGGAGGCTAAAGAGAAAGAAGTCCAGGAAAGGTGGGGGAGATGGTCAGGAAGACAAGGTCAAATTTCAGAGTAAACTTTGCAGGAGCTGAACTTAACTAAGGACGTAATTAAGGCTCTCTGCTTCCCGAAGCTTCCGTGGTGTTTGACACACTGTCTTCCTTCCTCTCTGCTTCTCTCTGTCTGAGCTGGACTTCTGAGGATAGACAAGGCATGTCAACAGGAGGTTAACTTTTTGGAAGGGGCCCCCAGGGAGTGTGGCTCTAGACTCCATTGGCTTGATGTGGAAAGGGCTCCGTGAAAGCTTTGTTGGCCTGAACCCCAGCCTGAGCGCTCGTGCAGCTGCTTCATGTGAGGAGGGTTGCAGGACTGGCTTGTCTTATCTGCTGTCCCTGGATCTCTCATTCCATTGTAGTGAGGACTTTGGCCAACTTACTTCGTCATAGTTAGCCGTAAAATATCAGTGCGAACTCACACTGAGAGAGGACAGTGCTCTCCGAAGAAGTCTCCAGCTGGGGCTTTAGTGCAGCCCACAGTAGTGGCGAAAAGAGGGGGAGGCTGACTTTCCCCAAAGGAGACTAGAGGACAGTTTGCAAATCGCATAGCCCCCATGGCAGACAGGAGGAGCATGGTGCTTTGAATGGCTTACCCAGGAGTTGGGATGGTGAGCTCTGCCCAAGCTCTGGCTCTTCTGGGTCCCATTATCATAACAGCCTCCATCTGGGTGATGGCTGCCTGGTCTGAGAGGCTGGTCCACGTAGGCTATAATGCCCGGGGTGCTCCTTGGCTATACAGTGGGGGTTCCCCAGCCTCGGCAAAGTGTCCACCGCCAGGCTTGAACTCACGACCTTAACCCCGAACGTCATTAGCCACCTGAGCTAACCTAGCAGAGCGCTGGATGCTGGGAGGTGTCCACATGGCTAGTGTGACCATCATCTGTATCTTCAGAGTCTTCCCTTGTTGAGACCAGCTCTTTGTCCTCATCAAAGCAGCAAGCAGGATGTGAAGGGTCCTCTACAAGCTGGGATGGGTTTCTTCTTCAAACTAATCCGGTTCGCTTTTCCTTTCTTTCTGCTTCCCTTCCCACCAAAGCTCAGTTCCATCTCTCATGGTTTGTGTTTTAAAATATTTTTAACGAGGAAAAGTGCAATAAAATAAATGGCGACTGTTTTCTTTAGCAATAGCTATTTCAAAACCACATTCTCAGGACTGAAAAGTGATAGTACTTGGATTATCAGATAATGCCCTTGGCTTCTGAGCGTTGTTAGTTCACTGTGGTTCCCTCTTCTTCCCGTGTGTTCACGTGGCTCCTGTCCTCTGAGGCCCTGACCCTCCTTTGAAATGTAAACTTATGCAGAGGTGCAAGTATGCACAAGGAACCCCTCCCACCACCACCACCAAAGGCTTTCTTTGTCTCTCTCCTTCTCATGTGTACTTCCCTTTCTGTTCCTCTCTCCCTCCTGCCTGCCCCTGTCTGTTAGCTCTCACATGTCATTTTCGCAACCTGTAGGCACTGAAACCTTGAGTTTGAAGTGCCCTCACGGCAGCCCATCTCGTTGACTCTCAATCTGGCGGGGTGTAATGGAACCCTGCAGGAAAGCACTTACCAATAGATAAGAATAAAGCATCCTGAGCCATTACAGAAGATCATTTCCATGCACTAAAAGCCATTACTTGATCCATTTGTCTGGCCTCCTCCCCTCCCCAGGGGGAAGGATGCTGGGGGAATGTGGCCTGGAGGTTCGTACCTGGGATGGGTAGCCTGGGCAGATTTGGGGAGTTGCCCTCTGGCTGTCCTTCTAAATAAGCTGATTTGCTTAACCAAAGGGACTGCGTGAGGTGGAGGTCTACAGGGACAGGAAGTGGGTGCTTAGGGCATGACAGTAGAGAAGCAAAGGCCCCCCAACCCACTACCGTGTGCACTTGCACAAATATTTGCACACATAACTGGGGACTTCAGAAGAGACCCCCTCTGCTGAAGAAAAATCTGTGAGGTTAAATATCCACACTGGACAATCAACCCCAGGGTCCCATTCCATGGCTTCTCAATCCACCTTTCTCTCTACACGTGTAATACAGCAAAACCTCAGTAAACTGATGGGGAAATCCTCAGGGAAGGGGGCGGCTTGGCTGCTTTACAGTTATGGTTGTTCGTGTGTGGGAACCTTCGCTATTGAAAAAAAAAAAAGAAAGAAAGAAACCCATTTCCTAAGTAGGTTAGTATAAACTTTCCTGCCTTAGCAAGTAGAGTGTTTGAAGACAACAGAAGACCTTGCATTGCTCAGGGTCAACGACGTAAACCTCAGTGCTCATCGTACAGAAATACAGGCGGAGGAGACCAAAGAGATAGGCTGAATGTATGCTGGCCGCGAGGCGTACCCAGAAGTTGACCGTGTGGGCACGTCCTGGCTCAGCAGAGAATGCCCTGGCTGTCATTTGCGTCTTTCTACCGAAAGTGTAGTAAGAAAACGTAATTCTTGTGTTAATCGAGGTTTGGGTTAATTGGTCCCGAGTTATCAGAGGTTTTCCATATATACATATATCTGTGTGTATATATGTATAGTATATGTATATATGTATACCATTGTTTTGAAAATTATACAGTGACCGATCCCCTTAGCTTCACTAATGTGGAATACGTTTGGCAATCCAAGGAATAAACTGCGTTTCTTTGAATTTTTAAATGACCTTCCTTTGCATTCTTGCCACCTCCCCAGTTCAGCTCTCTTTCTTCTGCGTAGGAACCTCTCTAGAAGGCACTTCTTTCATAACAAATGATCGGGCTCCAGGATCACCTCTTTCCTTTCCCTCCCAGGTGGCTGCCTGACTCAGGGATAAAAGGGAAGTCTGATCTAAGGGCCAGGTGCTTTATCCTTTGTTCTGCCTGCCCTGGTTGGCTGTAACCTCATCTCGGAAGCCAAACAAGTTATTCCAGACTTTTTGGCTCTTAGGGGTGGGAGCCCGATGACGCAGCGGCACAGGACTGATCTGTTAGGCTTTCCCTTTGTCATGGGTGGCATCCTAGGCTTGAATTTTGACAGATCTACAAGTAATGGTGTTGATGAAGATCTAAAGAACCCCTCTGCCCCTTGGAAGGCAAGTTGTGTGATGACCAATAGAACTAACAAACTCACCCTGTCATTCTGACCAAGTGTAGGTTGCAGGTTTGGGCAGGAGAGCAGCTATAATTCAGTTGCCTCTTTGGAGAAGCAGCTGGCTCTGAGCTGAACCACGCTCTCATTCTCCATCTTCCCCGGCAACACCTTAGATGCACGGTAGAGAGCTCCGCTTCACGTCCTGCATTTGATTGTATGCAGTCTACCCGGACGAGGGTGGGTGGGAGGGATTCCCACTGCTACCTGGGATAACTGAGGAAGTGCGGGGGTGCCTGCCACCTCCCTCTGCTCACAGCAGCCCTCCAGTCCGGCCACACTGGCCACGATCATGTGGTAGAAGCCCATAACCCAGACTTAGCCTGATGAGCGGTCAACGGGGCCAGTCAAGGCAGCCTGTCTGGATGGCCACTTCTTACGTTGAGTGAACCCTAGCGTGGAAACAGATGAAACGCTTTGTGCTCCTCTGCATGCCTAAAATAGTCAGGTATGTTCCAGATGAGTTCGCAGCTGAGAACTCCCCGCATCATTCCCGTGACGGATGCACGGGGCGGGTGTGGTTACATAATACCGTGCACAGCTGCTGCAACATCTAGATAGTCGAGGGCAGCATCGACGTGGCTGTGTGCTAGGACCTTCAGTCGCTACCCAGAGGACTCAATCCCGTGTCTCTTCTCAGTCCTTGTGAGAGGCTCCAAGCCCTGCTTCTCCCTGAAAAGGATTCCCTAGACACTGGCTGCCTTGTTTGTACAAGGGCGACTAGAGAAAGCGAGAGGTAGGGCTGGGAGGGAGGGAATATCCAGGGCCTCGCTTTGCTACTAAGCAGTTTCCGCGTCTGCTGCTGACGTTATTGCCTCTTTTGCTTCTGAAGTGCAGGGCAAGGACTGTGACCTGCCAGGTAGGGCTGGAAAGAGCAAACAGCTGCAGGCTAGGAAATGGGAGAGAAGAGCAAGAGTGGCCTGGCTGGCTGGCTGGCGTTGGCGAGGGTGAGTGTCAGCTCTGGAGGGTCTGAACATGCTCTGTGCTTGCCCCAGTTCTGCCTTCACGTGGGATCCGACGACCCAGTTTCCTTTTGTTGTCGTGCTTGGATGATTCCTTCATTTGAAGGGCCCCAGGAAGCTGGAAAGTCCCATGATCGAGCTCCAGCCTGCTGAGCAAACAATGCCCTGGCCAAATTGGCCTCTGCCTGGGTTTCTGCATTCCTGCACCCCTCTCTCCGCTGAGGGTAATCGTGGAACAGTCGGAATTAATGGTGCCAGCCATCAAGGAGGATTCTCTCCTTTTCAGCAGGGATGCATCTGTAAGGCTCATGGGTGCAGGATGCTTTCTCTAGACCTGTGTGCTTGTGTGCTGATATAGGCTGTCTCTGGAGATTTTATATATTACACACATATGTATATAAAGTGTGGAAATGGCCGCTCACTTAGGCTCATGCAGCACAGACTCTAATTAGGGTTTGCTCGGGCTTCCTTGCTGCTCATACATGACTCCGCAGCTGCCCTCCCGTGTTCTGTCTCTGATAATTGCTGTAAACTCAAACAGCAGAGGCAGATAAATAAGCCTCCCTGGGATCAATAGGAGAAGGAACTCCAAGGCTGATGGTAAAGCTTCGTACGGATGATGCCGAAAGGGAACCGGGGTCTCCATGGTGATAAGAGGCTGGGGACCAATGGGAGTTGAAGGCGGAGCAGGACTTGTGGGGAAGACTCATGGGAGTCGGGAGGCATTTAACTAGTTGTTTGCTTCATGAAAAATTTAGACACCAGCTGTAACTGCATCGCACAAGATATATAGGTATTATCATTCTTGCTGACATATTCTGGAAGCTTTCGGCCCCTCCAACACTGCCCCGCCCCGGACTTCTGCAGCTGAGAGTTCCTGTGTCAGTAGGGTCTGATATTTGTACATAGGTTATACATATGTGTGTACATACATGCCTCGATGAACATTGTCTGTCCCCCTGATCATGGGTGTACATAGACCTCATAGAGCACCACCGTCTTTTGTAACTATCAACACAAGTAAATAGGTATATAAATATATATATTACTGAGGATTTATTTTAACATCATTCTGTGTGAAATGAAAACATAAAATAAAATTTTTGACAGACACGGATTGTCTCCACCTTCTTTCTTGCTTGACCGGATTATCATCCCTACGACATGCACGCGAGCTTGCCCCGCCGTCACTCTGGTTTCTGCAACTGCGAGGGCCCCGCCAGAGACCAGGGCAGGATAGGCGAGGGCTCTCCTGGGTGCATCAGGGGCCACCTGGGCCATGTGCCCATTTGCCCTTGCCTGAGGGCCCAGTGCACACAAAGCAGAGAATGTGGATGGGACACTGGGTGGGGGTTTGCGATCTCCTCTCACATTATATGCGTGTTTCTTGCATCTTCTGTGGATCTGGGGCATGGGTGGGGAAGGGGGACCCTGTTTGAAAACCAAGAGCAGTCAGACCCCCTCATTTAGCTCCAGCTGCACCCACCTTTGAGGGCCCGGTTCTCAAACCCCCTCCCACTTCTGCCCATTCCTGCTGGTGCCCAGGGGTCTGGATCAACCATGCTGTCAGCACTCAAGTGAGGAGACCATCTACCTTTGCCTGCCCAGGAGGAGAGGCCTGGTTCTCTAGCAACTCACTGATGCAGTGGCACCTCCTTGGAAAAGATTTGATACACACATGCGTGCACACACACACACACACACACACACTCACTGCGGAGACTCATCTGTCTGATTGTTTCTAAGGGCTAATCTGGTCCATAGCTGGACTGCCCAGTATTCAGATGGCTCAAAAGGAGCCAAGGTGTGGGGTAAGAGAAGCCCTTACATTCAATCACCAGCAAGCACACTCCACTCTGCCCCTAGTGTCTTGTTAATGATGTCCCCTTCACGGTCTCTGCCATACTCCCCCGCTGGGAAACTGACCCACCAAAGCAGCTGGCCGCCCAACCCTGCTCGCACCTGCACAAGGTGCTGTTTCCGGGTAGCACGTACTGAGGTGACAAGGGAGAGCATGATAGATGAGAGCCTTTGAGGACAGCTGCTGGGGCAGGGGCATTTCCTCTGGCATGGAATGGGAACTGTGAAGGATGCAGAAGAGCTCTAGGCTTCTCCGAACAGCCCCAAGCAGACTAATGATGACTAATAGGGCTCCTTGCCCCCAAAGAAATAGGAAACTGAATCGGGCTCCCAAGGTCCAGTCCCTCCTGCTAGTTTCTCCTGTGACACATGGCGCTCCCACCTCTGTCCTCTAAAGAGCGGAGGGATGGGAGCCGGAGAGAGTTTTGTCTGGCCCTGACTGTTTAGATTTTGTTAGACAAATATATCAAGGGGAAAAGGGAAAGGGGCTGGGGATGTGTACAAGCTACAACACCAAGGTCCCACTTCTCTTCCCCATTTGTGGCAAGGGCGACTGAGCTAGTTCAAGTGTAGGCCACCGGTGCCACTTGAGCACGCTGGACGCTTCCCTGCCTGGCCTGGGGTGCCTGCCCTGTGCCCTGTGCACCACAGATCTAGACCAGACCCTGCTCCCAGGACATCTCTTTCCATTAATCTCTGCCCTGTGCTGCAGCTGTGCTTGGGCCTCAGACCTGAAGTCTCCCAGGCTGGTTTAGCACAGCAGTGGAGAAAAGACCTCATATTCTGATGTGAAATCAGTGCTATTTAAATGACATGCAAATGAGGCAAGTCTGCATCTCTTTGACCAGAGGATCATTGGACATTTCCGAACCTGTCAGCTCTGATTATCTCTCCCCTTTGTCCCTTTAGACCACCCCTCACACCCGTCCCTCTCGTAGGTCAGTAAGCAACACACCCACAAGTGATTGGCTTATCAGGGAAAGATCAAGGCTTTGGGGCCCGGACCTATTCCAGACTGGACACTAGGCAGGGCTCCATGCTTATTGTGAGAAGGAAAATCTTCCACCTGCATGGAGATTTCTATTCCATGGAAAATCAGCCTCTTCCCAGGCCTGTTATTTTTTTTAATTTTTTAATGTTTATTTATTTTTGAGAGAGAGAAAGACAGATGCAAGTGGGGGAGGGGCAGAGACAGAGGGTGACACAGAATCCAAAGCAGGCTTCAGGCTCTGAGCTGGCAGCGCAGAGCCCAATATGGGGCTCGAATCCATGAACCGTGAGATCATGACCCGAGCCAAAGATGAACACTTAACCGACTGAGCCACCCAGGCGCCCCTTCCCAGGTCTGTTCTGATGAACACTTACACTCTTTTCACTGATCATTTGGGGACCTAGCAACAGCCATGTGAGAAGTAAAACCACAGCCATTGTGCTCTGGTGGCTTCTGGCACTTTCTCTCTCCCAAGCATCTTTAAGTGTTTTGTTAATCTCTGAATCCCCAGCATCTGAGACAGTGCCAGGCACAATAAATATTCATTGAGTCAATGACTATTTACATCACATCATCACAATGGTGGCCAAGATATCCATGCCATTGAGACAGCAAAGATACAGCCATGTTTTAGGCTCCCTTACTTCTGTGTTTCTCTCTGGTCCTACAAGAGACCTCTAATCTCCACTTCTGGGGTCAGACTGACCTTTAGGTACAGGTGGTCCGAATCACGACGCAAATGGTCTGCAGTCAGGGTGCCATGCACCTCCTAATGTCCTGTCCACAGCACACATTCCCACAGAGCCCAGAGAAGTTGCCCTCCAAAGCCTGCCTGGCACCACAGCAGCCCCAGGGCCACGCCTTTCCCATTTCCCAAGGGCCGAGAATCTAAAGGGTTCCTACAGGCTTCCCAAATTCTAAGACTGAGGAGACCTTGGCACCTTAGAAAATGTTGGGCCTTGGAGTCAGGGTTGGGTTACACACACACACACACACACACACACACACACACACACACCTCTGTGAGGTCTTTGTCACTATCTCAATTTTCAGATGAGGAAACTGAGGCTCAGAGAGGCAAAGTAATTGCCCAAGCTCACAAAGCCAGTACGAGGCAAATCTAGGACTCAGACCCAAGACAGCTAGAAGCCATCAAAACCTGGCCTAACGCCCTTGATATGACACCACAGCCCCCCTGGTGGGGTCAACTCCAGCTGGGGTCTTACAATGACATTGCAGCAAAAGTCACCAAGGGCTCCAGCACCGTCCCCTGAACCTCTGATCTCTGGGAGCCTCCAGGAAAATAAAGGAATGAAGCATACTGGGGAAGAGTCAGGAAGTCTTGGCATTAGGAGGTGCAGTGGACTGGGATCACCCTCCTCAGGTATTTTTGTCAATGGGATTCACGAGGCTGCGAGGTGTGAATGAGCAAAATCGCTATATTAAAAGTTCCTGAAAAAGCTTTCCTCCTCTGAGCCTCAGCTTCTGATCTAGAAAAGGAGGAAGCCTAGGGGGTCTGCAACCCTCCCCCCGCCTCCGTCTCCAGTTTACATTTTCTGGTCAGAAGGTGGCCAAAGGGATTGCCTTCACCCTGCTTTTCCTCCTCCTCTTTCCTCCGTCCTCCCCTCCCCCCACAGCCTTACCCCTGTCTCCTCATTTATAAAGCAGGGATGGGAATTAGGGATACATTCTCTTCACAGGGCAGCCATGAGGATGAAATGCGTATTGGAACGAGCCTAGTACGATGCCTGGTACACGGTAAGTGCTCAATAAGTAATACCTTCCACTCTCGGGGGCGTGGGGGGGTGCGCAGGAAGTGGCCCAGGAAGCAAGGAGCCTCAGCTCTGGACTGGCAGGTCAGCCTCAGAATCCCAGCGCTGGTTTCTGTCTGGGTAATGGAGCTCGCTGAGTCCCAACGTCCCCGTCTATAAGATGGGGTGATAACACCCACCTTGCGGAACTGTGGGGATAAGAGCCTTATGCGAAACCCTTGCCAGGGAGCCTGACAGGGAATCAGTATTTAACGACGCTGCCCAATGCTGGGGCCTCCTTGCTGCTCATCAACTCAGTGAATATTTGCAGAGCCTGATATGGGCCTGGTACTATGCTAGGTTCTGAGGATCTAAGGTAAATAAGATGTCCTTCTTGTGCCAAAAATATCTCATGGTAAGACCGCTCCTCCCCTCAGAAGGGAAAGGTGGAGGAAAAATTAAATTGGGGAAGGGAAGGAGATGAAGCTGTAAGAGAATATGAATAGGCTCTTGATCGATGCTTGCAGAATGCATTCAGAACGAATGAATGATTCCATGAATAGATAATAAAAGCAAATGTTCATATGGCACCACTCTGTGCCAGCCCCTGTTCTAAGCACTGTACATATATTAACCGGTTTAATCCTTGTGACTACCCTGGGTGGTAGACGCTAATTATCCCCGTTTTATGTACAAGGGAACTGAGGCTTAGGGAAGCTTTCATAACGTGCAGGATCAGGATCTGAACCCAGGCCTTGTGGCTCCAAAGCCCATGCTGCTAAGTCTCCCTCCCCCCTTTTTTTTAATATTTATTTAGTTTTTGGGAGAGTGCAAACAGGGGAGGGGCAGAGAGAGGGGAACAGAGGATCCAAAGCAGGCTCTGCGCTGACAGGCTGACAACAGCAAACCTGACGCAGGGGCCGAACTCACGAACCGTGAAATCATGACCTGAGCCGAAGTCGGACGCTCAACCGACTGAGCCACCCAGGCACCCCTAAGTCTCCCTCTTATTCATGATCTAGACTCCAGAGCAATTTTTCAGCTATTGAGCCTTATGATACATCTAGGTGCTGGCCGGCCCCGCAGGCATTATCATCTCCAGTTTACAGAGGAGGAAACCAAAGCACGGAAAGGATGGTGACTTTTCAAGGACACCCAGCTGGAAGCAAAACGGAACCCACATCTATTGTCACCAAGAGTGAGGTGAGGGGTGAGAAGGTCGAGGGTGATAAGATCCTGGATTGTCAGATCTAGAAAAGGTGTTGGGGTCAACTAGACCAAGTGCTTCGTTTTATAGATGAGACAACTGAGGCCCAGAGAGGAACAGCCTTTTCCCTAAGGCTACACAGCAAATTGGTAACTGGAATGCTAGTTGGCCAACTGCCAAGCGAGCCAAGTGCCCCACATTTTTCTTCAAAAGATGTCAAGAGCCGTGACATTTGGCAAGGGAGATGCACACAAAGTCAGGCAGCATGAATGAAGCCCCTACCCTGCTCCAATACCTCCCTTGGTTTTATGAGGAATGCAAAGAACTGAACGCCCTTCCTTGCTAGTCTGAGAATGAATATACATCAATAAACCAATTAGTGAGAGCTCCTGCTCTCATGGGGTTGAGGAGATTAGAGAGTGATGGTAGGGGGGGCTCTTGCACACTGGGTCATCAAGGAGGGTCTCTTGGATAAGGTGGTATCTAGGCAGAGACCTCAAGGAAGCCAGGGAAGTGGTCATGCAGATTGATGTGGGAAGAGCATTTCAGGCTCAGGGCATGGCAGGGCCAGAGTGCTCCAGGCAGGAGAGGGCATGCCTTGGAGGCCAGGGCAGGGGAAGCCAGCAACACACGAAGCCAGAAAGCTTGGGAATGGGGATTCAGTGGCGGCTTGTAAATCCCATAGGACCCTGTCGTTACAGAAAGGACTCTGGAATCTATCCCAGGTAAGGTGGGAAGCCACAGGAGGCTTTTGAGCAGAGGAGGGAAGTGATTGGACATGTTTTTCTGTGATCACACCAGCTGCTGTGTGTAGAATTCATAGCAGGCAAAGATGGAGACAGGAGGAGGACCAGCAAGAAGGTGCCGTGATAACACAGGTGAGAGAGGCTGGTAGCGTGGAGGGCTATGCGGCAGAGGGGCTGGGGAGCAGCAGGTGGATTCTGGAGCCCACCTAGGCAGCCAACCTATACATCCTATGTATGAAGATGGATGCAAAGAAACGTATGGCCAACTCGTCTTCGACAAAGCAGGAAGGAGTATCCGACGGAAAAAAGACAGTCTCTTCAGCAAGTGGTGCTGGGAAAACTGGACAGCGACATGCAGAACAATGAAACTAGACCACTTTCTTACTTTATACAAAAAAGAATAAACTCAAAAAGGATGGAAGACCTAAATGTAAGACAGAAAACCATCAAAAATCCTAGAGGAAAAAAACAGGCAACAACCTCTTTGACCTCGTCCGCAGCAACTTCTTACTAGACGTGTCTCTGGAGGCAAGGGAAACAAAGCAAAAATGAACTATTGGGACTTCATCAAGATAAAAAGCTTCTGTGCAGTGAAAAAAACACAAAACTAAAAGGCAACTGACAGAATGGGAGAAGATGTTTGCAAATAACATTTCAGATAAAGGGGGTAGTATCCAAAATCTGTAAAGAACTTATCAAACTCAACATCCCCAAAACAAATAATCCAGTAAAGCAATGGGCAAAAGGCATGTTTCCAAAGAAGACATCCATATGGCTAACAGACACTTGAAAAGATGCTCAACATCACTCATCATCAGGGAAATACAAATCAAAACCACGATGAGATACCACCTCACACCTGTCAGAATGGCTAACATTAACAACTCATGAAAAAACAGATGATGGTGAGGATGTGGAGGAAGGGGAACACTTTTGTAATGTTGGTGGGAATGCAAACTGGTGCAGCCACTCTGAAGAAGAGTATGGAGGTTCCGTAAAAAATTAAAAATGGAACTACCCTATGACCCAGCAATTGCACTACTAGATATTTATCCAAAGGATACAAAAATGCTGATGCAAAGGGGCACATGTACCCCAATGTTTATAGCAGCACTATCGACAATAGCCAAAGTATGGAAAGAGCCCAAATGTCTATTGACTGATGACTGGATAAAGAAGCTGTGGTATATATACAATGGAATATTACTCAGTGATCAAAAAGAATGAAATCTTGGGGCGCCTGGGTCGGTTGAGCATCTGACTTTGGCTCAGGTCATGTGAGTTCGAGCCCCATGTCGGGCTCTGTGCTGACAGCCCAGAGCCTGGAGCCTGGTTCAGATTCTGTGTGTCCCTCTCTCTCTGCCCCTTCTCCGCTCATGCTCTGTCTCTCTCTCTCTCTCAAAAATGAATAAACATTAAAAAAAAACTTTTTTAAATTAAAAAAAAGAATGAAATCTTGCCATTTGCAACAACGTGGATGTAACTAGAATGTATTATGCTAAGCTAAATAAGTCAGTCAAAGAAAGACAAATATCATATGACTTCACTCATATGTGGAATTTAAGAAACAAAGCAGATGAACATAGGGGAAGGGAAGGAAAAATAAGATAAAAACAGAGAGGGAGGCAAACCATAAGAGACTCTTAAATACAGAAAACCAACTGAGGGTTGCCAGAGGCGTTCTGGGTGGGGACTGGGCTAAAATGGGTGATGGGCATTAAGGAGGACACTTGGTGGGACAAGCACTGGGGGTTACGTGTACATGATGAATCACTAAATTCTACTCTGGAAACCATTATTACACTGTATGCTAACTAACTTGGATTTAAATTTAAAAATATATATATAAGCAAGATGGAGCCAGCAGGACTCGCTGGTGAA
Source organism: Acinonyx jubatus (assembly GCF_027475565.1). Taxonomy (NCBI): domain Eukaryota; kingdom Metazoa; phylum Chordata; class Mammalia; order Carnivora; family Felidae; genus Acinonyx; species Acinonyx jubatus. The sequence continues at coordinate 92,841,975 of NC_069381.1, read as the reverse complement.
CCGAACGTGCAGTGTGAGAAAAATTAAGGCATCCAAGATGACCACAAGCTTCTGGCCTGAGCATCTGACACAACAGAGCCGCCCTTTCCCTCGAGCTAATCAGGAGACCACTTGCCCAGGTGCTCATTTAAGAGTCTGCACCAGGGCTAGAAAGCCCTGCCCCTTCCCTAGAGTCCTAGCTACGGGCAGCCAGGCGCTGTTGAGAGGGCCCTTCTTAGCCACGGATGGAACCACAGTAGCACCTCTCATAAGACACCCCATTGTCCCATCTCCATCCAACCACAAAGCCTCCGCTCTCTCAGAGGCAAACGCTGGCCCGTCCTGGGAGCCAAGGGCCAGAGCCCAAGTAGGGTCAGAGCCCAGATGGTCAGCCAGGCCTGGCCCTGATTTAATTACGAGATCAATGTGACCAGCTGCCCTGCCAGCAGGAGTGCCCCTGGGTCTCAGCTTGGCCAGCCCCTGGGGCACGGCTCCTGGGCTTGTCAGAGGGAGTTAGCCTCACTTGCCACTCCCTGGGTCCCGTCCAGCAGGCCTGGCTGGCCCCACCACTGGCCACCCAGAGCGTGAGAAGAGTGCAGGTCAGGCCAGCCCGAGGCCATGGGGTTTGGGGAGCAGAGCCTACTGGGGCCCTGACTGATATGGAGGGTGGGGTGGGATAGCACTGAGTGCTTTCTTCCGGCTCCTTCCCCCAGGGTTTCCATTTCAACAGGACAGCAGTGAGGCCCTGTCACCCGTCCCCCCACCCCTGCTCCCAGACAACAGTTCTCATTACTCCAGGACACCCTTACAATGCAGCTGTGATGTGCCCTGTATCCTTTATCTCTTCATAGTATTCAATACCTATAAAACCTATAAGGTAGGTATTACTGTCCTGTTTTAACAGATGGAGAAACTGAGGCTCAAAGAGGTTCATGTAGCTAAGAAAGTGACGCATAGAGCCTTAGACCCAGATAGGTCTGATGCTGTGAGCTGTGTTTTTTTCTCCATGACACATCACACGTCCATGGCGGGGGTTTCAGGTGTGAAAGCCAGTTAGTTGCCCTGACAAGTTCACCTCAGTTCCTTCTCCTGGAAAATGAAGGGCTTAAATATGATTTCCTACAGGCCCAGAGGGTTAATCCTTAGGGATTTCTATGAGGAACAGTATGGTCGCGATGTTTTCTGAGTCTATGGACAAAGGGCCTTCACTTACATGGGCCCTCCCAAGGTCCCTTCTTTTCATTCTAGACCAGTATTCACTTTCTTACCAAATGTTGTGTTCTTATAAAATGTTTGTCTTAAAGACCCCCCTCCTCTATCCTCCTCTCCCCTAGCCTCCCCAAAATTGAATAAGCTTCAGGCTCCACAAAATAGGATCTGCCTTGGGAGTCAGACCGAACTAGACTCAAATACATTTATAAGCTGTGTGATTCTGGGAAAGTTGCTTAACCTCTCTGGAATTGAGCCATCTCCTCTGTAAGGCATTGTGAGTGTTCACTGGCTCAAAGCAGGGGCCCCAAGACTGCTAGATTTCCTCTGTTCCTTCTGGTTGTACAGAGCCAGGTACAGATCCAAGTCCAATCTTCCTCAAGGTGGGAAATGTAGGAAGGACACTGACTTCAGCCAGTCATTTGCACATCTTTGGAGAACTGGCTTATGAGACTCCGTCCCCGCCCTCACCTCAAGAGTGGCTCCAATTTAGTCCCTGGCCAGTGTGTCTTTCCTCTGGGCCCCGGTGTTCCCCACTGGTTCTCAGAATACAAGCCACTCTAGTGCATCTTTCCTCTGCGGGCTGCCGGGACGTGGGGGTGAGCGTGACCCTAGCCTACGCACACAGCCCTCCGTTTCTATCAGGCTGCACAGTGATCCCCCTTATCCACGGGGGATGCGTTCCAAGACCCCCAGTGGATGTCTGAACCCATGGATAGCACAAAACCATATGGACATTGGTTTTTTTTTTTTTCAATACATTCGTACTTGTGATAAAGTTTAACTTAGAAATTAGGCACACTAAGAGATGAACAACAATAACCAATAATAAACTAGAGTATCTGTAGCAATATACTGTGACAAAAGTTATGTGGATGTGGTCTCTCTCCCTCAAAATATCCTATTGTGCTCTACTCACCCTTCTTCTTGCGATGATGTGAGATGACAAAGGGCCTACACGATGTGATGGAGTAAGGTAAATGACACAGGCATTGTGACTTAGCTTTAGGCTACCGTTGACCTTACAATATGTCAGAAGGATCGTCTGCTTCCGGACGACGGTTGACCAAGGGTAACTAAAACCACGGAAAGCAAAAACATGGATAAGGGATGGGCCACTTCACAGTCTTCCTCTCATCTGCACCTGACAATGACACAGAGGTGGATATTCTTATACCCCTTTGGCAGATGAGAAAACTGGGGCTCAGAGACAAAAAAAAACCTGTCAAGGTCATGCTGCTGGTTGGACAAGAGGACTGATTGGAAGAAGAGCTGTTCAAAGCACTTTCCTACCCTGATGTGTCACCGCCATCCTGGGAGGCAGGAAGAGGAGACGCACGGGGACCTCGTGTATTGCCTGACCTGCCAAGGTCGCCAAGCAGCAGGTATGAGAGCCAGGCCCAGAACCAGGCCCCGGATTCTTGACCTGTTACCCATATCTGCCCTCCCAGGCTTGATGGTCTTGGGGTTAGCCATAGAGGGATTCGACCCAACAGCCTCACTGCCAAGAGTGATGCAGGCCCCAGGCCCAGATCAGAAAGTATAGTGACAATAGCAATAACATGCATGACAGGGACTGTGTTGGGTGCTTTACCTACACTGTTACGATTCTCAAAGCCCACCTCTCAATGGAGGTATCATCACTTCCTTTTCACAGATGGCAGACTGAGGCTCAGAAAGAGTAAGTGACTCGCCCACGGTGACAAGGCCCAAAGGTGTTGAGACTGGAACCTGGAGCCGCTGGATGAACCCTCGCCAGGGACACTGTTCTGTTTTCAGCTTTACTGGCACCATCCCAGGTCCTTCCTAAATGGCCCCCTTCTAGGCCAGGCTCCTGGCGTCCTTGGTGTCTGCACACTATTATCTTCTGAGCATCTGTCGCGATCTGAGCATCTGTCGCGATCTGAGCATCTGTCGGGATCTGCGATTCATTTCATTTCTTTATTCCCCTGTTTATTTGCTGACTCTCCACCAGAATGTAAGCCCCAAGAGTCCCGACACCATGTCGGTCTGGTTTTACCGCAGAATCACCAGAACGGAGCTTAGCGCCCAGCAGATGCCCGCCATGTACTGATTGAATGAATGAATGAATGAAGGCTCTCAACACCGGCCCACAAGACCATGGCCAAAGTTCAGGGAGTCTGACTGAGCTTGGGCGTGTGAAGAGGAAGCTCTCCTTGGTCTAGTGTGGTTGAAAGAGCATGGATTTTGGAGTTAGCCCCTTCCTGGCTCAACATTTGAGAGTAACCTCAACATTTACTCTCTATGTGACCTTGGGCAGGCTATAGGTTTTCTCATTGATTAGATGGGAACAGTAATACTCTCAAGAACTGCTGTGAAGATTCACTGATCTTAGAGAATGAGAACCCAGAATGGATCCTGGCATATCTAGCCTCCAGTATGAGCAGCTCCCTTCCCCCTCCCTGCTAACCACAGGCCTCGGGACTCCAGGCTGGGAAGGGTCCAGAACTCCACTTGCATTAAAAGCCAGGCCTCAGAGCCTGTTACTCCCCACCCCGTGCATGCAGCAGCCAATTTCAAACTATGTAAATATGCCAGACTGCCTCCTCAGCAAGGGGACAGCTATACTTAGTGCAATTTGCATGTATTTTAAGCTGACTTGTTCCAGGCAAAGAAGCCGATTCATGAATTTAATAACATTCATAGATTCCCAGAATGTCAGCTCTGGGAGAGACGTCAGAGACCAGGCAGCCCAGCCCCTCACTGGGCAGAGGAAGATGCCTGGGGCAGCAGTGTGTTCAAGGTCATGCCTCTGGGGTGACATCAGCCCCTCAGCCTCTGATTCCAAGCCCAGAGCCGTCTGTATTTCACTGCGTCCCCTCCCAGCACGCGTCCATGAAAGGTATGAATTTGCAGCCTTCGGACCCTGGTCCACCTTAGCTCAAGGGGGGCAGTAGGCCCTCCAGGACTGCCCTGCAGGCAGGGGTGAGGGTGTGGATGTGGTCTGCGGCACGCTGGGACTGGCTGTGTGCGGAGGGCAGTCTAGTGGGTGCCCAGTCCCTGCTTCCTTTCCTGCCAGGGCACCGAGGGACCCATAGAATGAAGTCTTGTGAGCGTTCCCATTAACAGCCCATTAAGACAAGGCATTAGGTCATCCAGAGAATTACCTAGAGCATCCTTTTAACTCTAATCACCAGTGATTGCCTCTGCCTGGCCGGCCAGCCTTCTCTCTTCTTCTGGAAACTGCGCACTTCTCTGCTTTATGGGAATAGTGCCCCCTCCCCGGCCTCCAGCACGTCTGTCAAACACAGGGCCCTCGGGCCTTGCCACACGGCTGGCCATGTGATCCAGCCCCAATCTGGTCGGTGGTTCAGGGGTGGTCATGTGACTCAGTCATGTGACTCAGAGTGTGACGCGCTCAGGGCGAGGTAGTGTTGCTTTCTCCTCTGAAGGTGGCCTCCCCGGGCCTGACAGCAGCTGGCTTTGCCACCACAAGGAGATAACCTGCCTGAGAAAGGAGTCCACACGATGGAAAAGAGGACTCAAGACGGACAGACAGTATGCTGATGCCATTGTCCACATGCCTGGCTCCAGGTGAGCCCGAAGCCCAGCTCAGTCCAGCTAGTATTCCCAGTTTCTCAAGCCAATTTGGGTTGGCTTTCTTCACTTTCATTATTAGCCTCTAATTGTAGAGATCAGGAGGCCAAGGCTCAGCGTGGTCAAGGAGTTTCACCAGGATCACATAATAACTACATGTTGGACGTGGTCTCCAAGTGAAGTAGAGTGACTCCAAATGCACCAATAAAAACGTCTGGTGTGGATGATGATGATGAAGATTGCTCCCAATTATTGAGCACTTACCGTGTGTGTTAGGCACCATGCTAAGCACTTGAGCCGTGTCAAATACTCCTCCCAACAACCTTGAACTTTTACAGCTGAGGAAACTGAGGCTCAGAGCACTTATGGAACTTGCCCAACTAGTAAAGGGAAGCTGGACTGGCCCTCACCTCGGCACTGTCACCCCTTACTCCCGTATTCTAGATGACGCGGGCATGGGCTGTGTTCATGCTTCTCAGACTCGTCCTAAATGTAGTGACTCTACCCTCATCCTCTCAGCTTTTGTCTTTCTTTAAAAATTAAAAAAAAAAAAGTTTGGGGCTCCCAGTTGGCTCAGTCAGTCAAGCATCCGACTTCGGCTCAGGTCATGATCTCGCGGTCCGTGAGTTCGGGGCCCGCGTCAGGCTCGGTGCTGACAGCTCGGAGCCTGGAGCCTGCTTCAGGGTCTGTGTCTGCCTCTCTCTCTCTGCCCCTCCCCTGCTCATGTCCTGTCTCTCTCTGTCTCTCAAAAAATAAAGATTAAACAAATTTTTTAATAAAAATAAAAATAAAGTTTATTTATTTATTTTAAGAGAGAGAGAGAGTGCGAGTGAACATGAGTGGGGAAGGAGCAGAGAGAGAGAGAGAGAGAGAGAGAATCCCAAGCAGGCTCCACATGGTCAGCACAGAACTGGAGGCGGGGCTCAAACTCAGGAAATAGTGAGATCATGACCTGAGCCGAAATCAAGAGTCGGGTGCTTAATCAACTTAGCCACCCAGACACCCCTCAGCTTTTGTCTTTCTGAGCTAAGGAGAGACCTACTGTCTTAAGAATGACTCCAGCTCCTTTTCAGCTGTCCACCTGTCCCTCCACTCACACGGACTCACACAGACACTGCTCACCCGGATCCTCACCACCGGACTCGAGAGCCCGAGACCAGGTGCCAGGGCAGCATCCAGAGCCCTCCTTGACCGCTGCTGTCAGGGAGGGGCCAACGAAGGGCTGAACAAGGGTAATGGAGCCCCACCTGGGACCACCTAGAAGCTGACTATGGGGGGACTCTGGGTCTCTGTCTCCCTGGCCCTCACCTCTCCCAGAGCAGAGGCACACTGGGCTCCTGGTCCCAGGGGGTGCTGGGCAGTAGCTCCACTGCATTTATTTACAGAGCAAGAACAGTGCCTGCCTGTCTACCTTCCGGGAATAGCTCAGTGACCTAGGCCAGAGAGGCCCCATATTTGGTGAAGGGAAGAAAACCTTTACGCAGAACAACCGAATGATCCAGAATTGCTGCCCTTTGCCAGGGCCACCTCTCCCAGACTCTCAGTCCCACTCTCCCAGGATGGACACCTCCTGCTCCCTACCAGGCCCCCTCAGTACCCCTGGCAGTGACTTTTGGCCAGTGATGGTTCATGGACTCTGCTGGCAGTGCCCCACCTGGGATGCCAAGGGAAGATGTAGGTACCCATCCAGCAGACAGGAATTTGGTTGTTCATCACCCAGTCATCCGGACAGCTTCCCAGGCTGAACCTGGTCTAAAAAGTGCCAAGTCAGCCCTGGAAGGAAGCATCCAGGACAGCAGGCACAAATGGTCCCATCGGGGCCACCTCAAGGGAATTCTCCTTCAGTGGCCACCAGGCTCACTTTGTCCAGTCCTCGGCCAGCCTCCACTTCCTGCATGGATGAGAAGTTACAAACTCCGTTTCAGAAGACACCTTGGGGAGAACAACTCCATGGATTTTCTCAGCCCCTGTCCAAGAGTCAACTCAACTGTCCTTTGGCCTCATGGAAATCTCCCTTTGATGAACCTCCAGCATTTCTTAACTCCTTGCCTTTCATCTACCTCCATCCAGTGTTCCCTGAGCCCTGAGTCACAGGAGAGAGACAGAGCACCTGCTTCAGTGCCCAGCCTAAGCTTGAAACCCTGCCCTCTTGCTCAATAGCTGTGCAGCCCTGAACAGATAACTTCTCTGAACTTTGGTTCCCTCATCTGTATATAAGAATAACTCCCTCCTTGCCTGGTGGCGATATGGATTAGAAAGTAGGCACATAAAGTGTCTGCACAGAATAGCTGTTCAATACAAGATGGTACATTCTGCTATTATTGTTTAAAGGTTATCCCTCTAAAAGCCCAGGTCTGCCTTGCCACCAGATCCCCCACCCCAGCAGCTTTCCCAGATGAACCCTTCCTGGAGTCTTCTTCTCGTGTCCATTCAAGCTCTGTCTTCCCTGAGACTTTCTGGAGTCCGTGTGCCAGTACCGGATGTCGTATCCTACGGAGAGAGGTTTAAGATCACTCTCACCTCTCAGAAAGCCGGTCAGGAAGCTCTGGTTTCTTCTCTCTGCTCTTCTTCAGACCCTTAGAAAAACACCCATGCCCCCAGGAAGGACATGCTCTCCCAGTCCCAGGCAACCCCCTCTGAACACTCATGAACACTCACACCATATGCAAAAATCAGTTCAAAATGTCTCATAGCCCTAAAGGTAAAATACAAAATTACAAACTTCTAGGAGAAAACCAGGGAGAAAAGTCTTTACAATCTTGGGTTACGCAAAGAGTCCTTAGAGATGGCACCACAAGCAAAATCTATTATTTTTTTAATGATAAATTGAGGCTTGTCAGAATTGAAAACTTTTGCTCTATGAGAGGGACTATTAGGAGAACGAAAAGACACTTCACAGGCTGGAAGAAAATATTTTCAAATGGCACATTGGACAAACAAAGGACTTGTATCCAGTATACATAAAGAACCTTCAAAATCTCAACAGTAAGGAGACACAAACAAAACGAGCAAAAGATTTGAACAGATGTTTCACTTAAAAAGGCATATGGATGATTTTTTTTCATTTCTTTTGTTTTTTAGATTCCACGTAGGGGGAAATCATATGGTATTTGTCTTTCTCTACCTGACTTATTTCACTTGGCATTATATACCCTCTAGGTCTGTCCATGTTGGTGCAAATGGCACAGCCTCCTTCTTTTCCATGGCTGAGTAATGTATAGAATCGTCAAATCCATATGTTGCACACCTGAAACTAACATATCATGATATGCTAATCATACTTCAAGAAACAATACATAAATAGGCTTGGAAATATTGGGCTTTGTGAAGAAAAAGAAAAGGTGTACGGGTGGAAAATAAACACACGAAAAAGTATAAAACATCATTAGTCATTAAAGAAATGCAAATGAAGACCATAATGCGTGTGGTTTGTGTAGAGACCACTGCACATATGTTAGAATTGCTGAAATGAAAACTCCCGACAATAGCAAGCACTAGGAATGTGAAATAGCTAGACTCACATACATCACTGGCTGCAAATTGCTACAGCTCCTGTAGGACACAGCTTAGTAATGTCTTAGGAAACCACACATATACTTGTGTGTAACCTACCAATCCTACTCCCAGGTATTTAACCAAGAAATGAAAACTTACATTCACGTAAAACCACTGTGTGAATGTTTATAGCCACTTTATTCATAATAACTAAAAACTGGGAATAGCTCAAACATCCTTCAACCAGTTACTGGATCAACAAACATCTAAACAACAGAGTACTGTTCAGCCACAAAATGTAATTAGCCACACACACACACACACACACACACACACACACAATGATGTGAATAAATCCAAATGCATCTTGCTAAATGATAGAAGCCAGATCCAAAGAGCTGTATAACATATACCTTTATTTATATGATTTTAGTGAAAAGGGCCAACCTAAGGGGTTGGAGGACAGATCAGTGGTTTCCAGGGGTTAGAGGTTGGGGGGGGAGGAGTTAACTATGAAAGGGCAACACACAGGAATTATTTGAGATAATGGAACTATTCTGTATCTTGATCATGGCAGCAGATATACAATTCTATGCATTTCCAAACCCATAGAACTATTCACCACAAAGAGTGAATTTTACTGTGTATAAACTTAAAAAACTCAGTCTAATAAAATTCTTTGGAAAACAAAAATGGGGATTATTATAAGTAATAAAAGAAAACCTGAGTTGACAGGGTTGAGGAAAGAAAGGGAAAAATAAAAACACCACAGGTGTGAAAGCCACATTAAAAGAATAAAAAATATTTGGCCCAGTTGGTTGAGTGACTGACTCTTGATTTCAGCTCAGGTAATAATCCCAGGGTCATGGGATCAAGCTCAGAGTCAGGTTCCATGCTGAGCGTGGAGCCTGCTTGAGATTCTCCTCTCTCTCTCTCTCTCTCTCTCTCTCTGTGCTCCTCTCCCCTACTGTGCTCTCTCTCTCTCTCTCTCTTTAAAAAAATAAATAAATAGGGGCACCTGGGTGGCTCAGTCGGTTAAGCATCTGACTTCAGCTCAGGTCACGATCTAGCAGTTAGTGAGTTCGAACCCCACGTTGGGCTCTGTGCTGACAGCTTGGAGCCTGCTTCGGATTGTGTCTCCCTCTCTATCTCTGCCCCCTCCCCGTTCATGCACTCTCTCTCTCTCTCTCTCCCTCCCTCCCTCTCTCTCTCTCTCAAAATATAAAAAATAAACATTAAAAAAAGATTATTAAAAAATGCATAACTTCAAATGTAAAGCCAACAGACAGATCCCTTCAGGCACGCAAAATAAGGACCCCTCCTCTGAAAAACTATCTGACAGTGAGTCTGGTCAACCAAAGAGTGAATCAGAATAATCTGAAGAGAGAAAAATTGTGGTTAAAAAACCGACAACTGGCAGTGAGCATTCCAAGGTAGCCCACAGTCCATGGATTAAGCAAGTAGAAATTGCAGTTAGAGAGCAGAAAATGAATGTGACTACTTTGGACAATAGGAAAGGAGTGCATTGAATAAACACCTTGTGTTGTGTAAGAGTGAGGGGAAAGGAGTAACATGCTAATTTCTCATTTCTCATAACAGAGAGTCACTGGATAGTGTCTCAAATGGAAATTTTGCTTAGAACGTACTTTACTCTTAATAATTACAGCACTATCTCTTAATTTTGAAGGCTGTTTTAAGAATATATTTTGAATACACTTTAGGAATATATAAATATTCCTTGTAGTGAAAACAATTTATCTGATGTTCAGAAATTCCATGTCAATTCCTTGAGTTTCTTATTGTACTATTAAAAAATTCAGTTAGGGGCACCTGGGTGGCTCAGTCGGTTGAGCATCCAACTTCAGCTCAGGACATGATCTCATGGCTCGTGAGTTCGAGCCCCGCGTCGGGCTCTGTGCTGACAGCTCAGAACCTGGGGCCTGTTTTGGATTCTGTGTCTCCCTCTCTCTCTCTCTGCCCCTCCCCTGCTCATGCTATGTCTCTCTGTATCAGAAATAAATAAACATTAAAAAAAATTTTTTTTCAGTTACATTTAACCCATGTTTAGTAAAAATGCTCTGCACAGTATGATTCTATCTTGGCCAAATTATTTCCCTAACTACCTAAGAGCTCTCTATTTACATGCATACAGACAAGATGGTCATCATAGATTGTTGATGATGATTTTTTTTTAGTGATATGAACGGAGTAAACTTTTTCTCAAATATCTTCACTACCAACATTTACATGTAAATACAAAAGATGATTAATTTTTAAAAATGTTTTTATTATTTATTTTTGAGAGAGAGAGAGAGCCTGAGCGGGGGAGGAGCAGAGATAGGGAGACACAGAATCTGAACCAGGCTCCAGGCTCTAAGCTGTCAGCACAGAGCCTGATGTGGGGCTCAATCTCATGAGCCGCGAGATCATGACCTGAGCAGAAGTCAGATGCTTAACCTACTGAGCCACCCAGGCGCCCCCAAAACATGATTAATTCTTAACACTGAGTGGCAAGCACAAACTCAGCTGGGTAGTGAGGGACAATATTTGAAGGTTTTAAGAGCAAATGAATCAAACGGTTCCTGTGGTCATTGCCTGGGTCCAGCTTCCCTGGGCATTTGTGCCAGCCCCATATGGGGAAGTCAGTGGTCAAGGACGTGACTCACGGGGCTCTGCACACTAGGGGCAGGCATCTGGTGGTACTAACACTTGAGCCAAGGATTAGATGTGTGGCCAGGACGGTGTGTGTTGGGAGGGTGGGGGGAGAAAGGGAAGGAGCTGTGTATTTTTCTGTTTCTGAGCTCACTATGGACAACCCGCAGTTCTCAGGAGTAGGTCAGAGCAAAAATTTCTGGAGGGTGGGGAGGAATGTCCTCAGCTAGTCTGTCTGCGAGCTTTTAGAATAGCAAGCAGTGCCCGCAAGAAACCAAGCAGGCTCTCCAAAAACAACACTGCCCATCTCTCAAGATTCATTTGTGATGGGCCAGAAAATTGCTACATCGCAGCGTCAGGAAGACATTCAGCAGAGCCTCTCACAAAGTCCTGTGGACAACTTACGGAAGTCTCCAATGGAGGATCAGTATTCCCGCTGACCACTTGGGTAAGGAAACGGACAGCATGCCGATTCAACATGAGATGGCATGAAGCCAGGAAAGATGCCAGAGTCCTCCTTAAAAGACTCTGTAGGCCGGAACAACAGGCTCAAAGTAACCAAGTCTGTTAAATAAACACAGAACGGGAAACTCCTAGCTTGTCTCCAGGTAAAGACTTCAGAGCTTTAGTTGACTTCTGTCCGTATTAGTGGATCATGGGACATTGTTCCCAAAGCCCTTATTGGCAGTTCCCAAACATACCGTCTTCACTTGGACTTTGTAGAGAATGTTGTTTCCTAGGTAGCCAGGTACGCTTCACCTTCCTGATCAAGGCACTCCATCCTCAAGATGCAGGTGCCATTCAGCTCCTCCAGAAGAGCCCTGGGTTCCCACAGCCCCTCTGCTGTGTCTAAACCACTGGTCCAAACCTACCATAGCTTTTCCCAAATAGAATCCTTTGTCTTTGCAAGTAAACCCTCAGCTCCCATGTCTTTGTCCTCTGTGTCCCCATCAGTCAGCATAGCAGCTGAGACACGCGACTGGTGAATACATGCTTGATAAATGAACGGATGGGTGGGTGAACAAAGCACAGTGGACTCTCCAGCTGGGGCAGCAAGGCCCAGGGACAGATGGCCAGAGTTCTGTGACCACATCCTCTCTGGACCACACCCTTCTGATGGTCAGTCATCTCCGCACTAACTCCAAGCCCCAAGGGGCCTTGGGTTGTTGGTGCTTCTGAGGTTTCCTAAGCAAAGCTGAACTTCATAAACTCGTTTTGCTCATCGGTGAAGTGAGTAGAATGGATTAACAGCTCTAGCCAGGGCCGGCTTCCCAGGCTTACAGTGCAGTTACATGGGATCCAGGGCTCGAAAGGACCTGCACTTGGTTTAAAGCTCTGCTATCACCATCTTCAAACCTCTAGTTTTTAACAAAGCATCCCATATTCTCATTTAGCAGTGATCCCTGCAAATTATGTAGCTGGTCCTATCATCTATGACTATAAAAGGACCCATATTATTTTTACTGTAAGCTGAAACTATTTTAATGAACATTAAAAGCAATGCCAACTTGCACCTAACCTTTATCAGCTCGCTGAACAAATATTGGCCTGCTTTGTGTAGTTGTCATTGGAAAATGCATACAAACACACATACTTACCCCTTTTTCCACTTACCATTATTTCATATGTGCGTACTTGTCTGTGCTTTGACATGGTTCCCATATTTATCATTTTTAAAAGCTCTATCATATTCTAGAATGTAAATACACCATGGGTTTTAAGCCAAACCCTGATGGCTGGGCATTTGGGTTGCTTCCAATTTTTATAAATAGCATTTCTAAGAGCAATTACTTTCTTATTTTTTCTCTTTTAAGCTATTTCCTTGGCGTATATTCTCAGAAGTGGAATTATCAGGTCAAAGGGTAGGAATAATTTTATAGCTCTTAAATATTACTGGATTGTTCTCTTGAAAACCTGGATCAATTTATGGAGCCATCAGCAAATACACATGTAACTGCTTCTAAGGTTCTGAAAGAATTATTTTTTACTAGTTTAATAGGTACATAATGATATCTCAAAATTGAAAATAGCTTAAATGTTCAACAATAAGGGAGTGAGTTTCAGAAGCATGGTGAGTCTGTATACTTTTTTTTTTCACGATCCGCAAAACTCAGGTCTACTGCCCAGGCACATGGCAGTCCGCCGCCGCCCCCCACCCCCAACTCAGCTACTGAGTGCTCTACAAGGTGACCTCAAGCACAGATATCCCAGCTGGCCGAAGGCCCTTGCCCCAGACCAATGCTACGAAGACAAACAGGACAGCTGGGTCCCAGCCCACCCCATTCCTGACTACGAGCCTCTGTCTTCTACCTGTGAGCTTGGTGTCATCCCCACCAAGAGCCTCCCAGGTTGAGAGAAGATTCAATAAAATAATGTAGGAAGCAGGCTCTTTGAAAGCGTCCAGGTTAGTTACTGGCAGGATGAATTTGGTGCTGGGAAGGAGCTGGTTGTGCAGAGTCACTGATCAGTCCAGACACACCCATGGAGTCCCAGCTGTGCTCCAGGAGGAAGAAACAATGGTGAATTCCTGCTGGTGTGAGCTGAGCTGAGCTGTGCGCCTTCCAGGAGGGTGGAGTCCAATTTGGTGCCCAGCCCCACCTTTCCTTGAGCTTAACAGCAACACGTATTTATTTAAAAAGCACTAACTGTATACCCCACACTGTTCCAAGTGTTTGACCAAATTAACCCATTTAATCATCCTAGTAAGGTAGTGCGTTAACGACTGTCCCCATTGCACAGGTGAGGAAATTGAGGCAGAAGAGGTTGAGCAACTTGCTCTTAATAAGTCAACAGCAATGGTTAGCTAGTGACAGAACTAGAAGAAGCCCAGGAGGTCTAACTCTGTTTCTGAGATCAGCACACTTGTCCTCTGAGCTCTACTATCTTTAAATGAATCAAGGGACACTGGAGTCCCATGGGCCCTGGATGTCATCTACTACAACCGTCTAATTTTTGAGTTGAAGACACTGAGGGCATATCCTAGAAGCTAACCCACCCCAAAGCACACAGTATGCAGTGACCAAGCTCCATGGAAACCCAGGTCTCCTGGACAGTGCTCCCCACCCCCCACCACTACCTCTCACCATGGCCCATCTGCTGTCCCAGGATAAGTGGCTAGGCTGAGAGGGGACAACCTCCCAGCCCTCATCCCTGAGGACCTAAGCCAGAGAACTGAGCAGTCTCAATGCTGATGGAAAATCAGACCAGACAGGTCAGCTCTGGAAAAATCAAGCCGAAACCAGTGCTTTCTGGAGTATCACCAAACCCACCATCTGCTCTGGACAACAGAGCAGTCTCTTTCCAGCTATTTCCGTCCAGAGGAGTCAAGGGCTGGGAAAGAAAAGCAATGAAAGCACATTTCTTTTGAAGAACTTAATGCAGAGGTTCAGAGGAAGGAAGACTCTCCAAGGCCTGTCCCATCGACCCAGGAGAGACACTTTCTGCCAAGAGGAACTCCCATACTGAGTTCTGTCCTCTCTCCTCTCCTGGCCTCCCCGGGCCCAGCTTCCTTGCATCAGGACACCTGTGGCCCCTCCTGGGATGAGTTCTGCTGCTCCCCCCCCTCCCCCTTCCCTGCTGACGTGCGCACCTTCTTCGGTTATAAATCAATGATGTCTGGATTGATTAGAGGATTGGCTTTCCCTCCAGCAACAACCCTGATCTCTCATCGCTGAAATCTTGAGGCCAGCCAGCCTCACTCAAATTTCCTGTTGCGCTGGGACTTCAGTGGAAAGAGCCCTCAACTGGGGGCACAAGAGTATCAAATCTGGAGTCAGGAAAGGAGGATTCCAGTTCTGGTCCTGCCACTGATGCTCTGCGTCCTTGCCCGAGTCATTCAACTCTCTGAGCCTCAGTTCGCTCTCGGCAAAGAAGGTTCTAATTCCTAGCCACCTTTTTTACAGAACTATTGGCAGGAGTGAACAAGCTAAGTGTGAAAATACACTGAATTGTCATGCCCATGCAGACGGCAGGTATGAAGTAGCTCCACCTTGCATCTGGCCAGCTCCGTGACCCAGGGAGGTCCCAGTAATCGCTGTGAGCTTTGCTTCCATCCCCCAAAATAGCGATAATAACCACACCTGGTCTTCTTCCAATGTTGCTTTGGGGAAAAAGATGGCATATACACATGAAGATATTTTTAAACGAGAAAATGTCCTGCCCCACTGATATACAGCGATTATAAATCATGCTTATGGTGAATGTTTCATGAAACAAGGAAATAATTGTGGCATAGGGGAAAACCCCAGAATTACAAAATTGTGTATACAGTGTGCAAAGAAGAGATAATGCTAACAGTAGATGTCTCCCATCATTAGGATACTTTACCTGCTTTATGAACTTTGTTTTTTCTACAGTGAGCATGTATCAATAATAAGACAGGGAAGGGATTAAAATGTCTTTTACTAAGGTTTTTAAAAAGTTACTGAGAAGTCTTATTCTCGAGTTGCTCAGACGGAGCCAGGCACTAACTGCCAGATCGATGCTGTTAACACAAAAGCTGCTGTGCACAGTGTGTTAGGGAGGGAGAGGTTACCTCCCGCAGGAGTGGGGAGGGGAGATGAGCAGACAAATAGCCAGCCCAGCAGCCACAGAAACACTACTCGCGACTTCCGTGGGCCATCAGAGAACCTCAGAGCTGGCAAGAAGCTTAGGAACCCCTGGTATCCCACAGTTCCCCATTCCCATTTTCCAGATCAAATCGGAGGCCGAGATAGGAAAAGTGACTTGTCTAAGATGCCGGGTCTCATATCCTGCTTCTCCAGCCCTTCTGTGTCGTCTCCGGGGCAGTGGGCCCACCCAGGTCAGTGCTTTTGTGTTCTTTGGCGAACATTCACCACGCTTCCCCATCTTCTGGTCAGTATATCAGGGAATCAGAATCACTGCTATGGACTTGGGCACAACATATCCAGGATGTGAATCTGTCATACTCCTGCCCAGAAAATATGGCCAATGCTAATGCAGCAGCTGAATAATACAGGCCTAGAAGTTAGGGATCTTAGAGCTTAATGCAACGTCTTCATCTTGGAAGAGAGAACACTGAAGCCCAGATCTCGAGTGACTTATACAGAGTCGATGTGCCAAGTCACAAACCTCACTGTTTTCATTCACGGTTCAGCGATCTTCTCCATCATATTGTTCAGCCCTTCAGAAATGAATGAATGGATGAATGAATGAATGAAATGGAAATTGATGATAAATGCTGTTATTTAATAGCTAATCATTACAGACTGGAATGTCCAAAATATCCGGAACATAAATAATAATCAAAGAGTTATTGTCTTAATATACAAAGATTGCCTGCAAATCAATACAAAAAAAAAAAAAAAAAAAACCCAGTAGAAAAAAAGAACAGGGGCGCCTTGGTGGTCCAGTCAGTTGAGTGTCTGACTCTTGATTTCAGCTCAGGTCAAGATCCTAGGGTTATGGGATCAAGCTCCACATAGGGCTTTGTGCTGAGTATGGAGCCTCCCTGCGAATCTCTCTCTCTCTCCCTCTGCCCCTCTCCTCTGCTCGTGCTCTGTCCCTCTCTGTCAATCTCTAAAATTAAATTAAATTAAAAATAACAAAAAAGAAAAAAGAACTGATAAAAGATACAAAGATGTAATTCATAGAAGAAATACAAACAGCCAACAAACTTGTGCCCTGCTTTTGTTAAGACACACTTGTCATAAAAAATTCAAGTCATGCAAAGGAGGATTGGATCTCAAAGCTGGACGGACCCTCAGTTTTTACATTATGTATTTCTGCATTGTTTAAATTTATTATCACAAACATCTTAGAAATGTCTTAAAATCTGACCCCCCAAAATAAAAATACACAATCACATGATTTCAAAGCTAAACATTTCTTTGCTATTGGGAATTATCTTTGCCACTATCTGCCTTTGTCCATCTACACCATTAACGTGTTCCAACAACAAATAAATAATAGACTCACACTACCAACCAAAATTAAGTCCAGGTATGTCGAAACGACTAAGTGAAACACTACTTTAAAATATCACATGAAGGGTGCCTGGGTGGCTCAGTCGGTTAACTGTCCAACTTTGGCTCAGGTCATGACCTCATGGTTTGTTAGTTCGAGTCCCGCATCGGGCTCTGTGCTGACAGTGCAGAACCTGCTTGGAATTCTCTGGCTCCCTCTCTCTCTGCCCCTCCCCTGCTTGTGCTCTCTCTCTCAAAATAAATAAACTTTTAAATAAATAAATACATAAATAAATAAATAATATCACATGACAATATAAGCGTATACCATCTAGATCTGAGAAAGGCTTTCCTAAGCAAAACATAATACCTAAGGCCATAAAGAAAATAGTTGACAGATGTGACAACTTACAAATTATAACTTTTGTATAATAAGAGACTCAGAAACAAAGAAACAAATGAGAGGTTGGGAGAAAATATTTGCAATGTGTGTGACACAAGAAGGATTAATGTCTGGACTCTAGGCAATCACCTAAAATCAATTATAAAAGACCAGATACCCAATATAAATAAAAATGGAAAGATATTATGAATAGGCAAGTCAGTAAAAAAAAATGAGTGATTAATTAATAACGTTTAACATTTCTACTTCATTGGTAATCAGAATACCCATCAAATACCCATTAAAAGTAGTAGAAAATTATAATCCAGGGGCGCCTGGGTGGCGCAGTCGGTTAAGCGTCCGACTTCAGCCAGGTCACGATCTCGCGGTCCGTGAGTTCGAGCCCCGCGTCAGGCTCTGGGCTGATGGCTCAGAGCCTGGAGCCTGTTTCCGATTCTGTGTCTCCCTCTCTCTCTGCCCCTCCCCCGTTCATGCTCTGTCTCTCTCTGTCCCAAAAATAAATAAATGTTGAAAAAAAAATGAGACAACCAGCTTTGGAAGCCTCGGGAAGTTTCTTCCAAGTTCACCCTCAGTCTTCATGGTGCACAAACATAGCTTGTTCCCGCTTGTTCCATCCTCAGAGAGCAACCTAGAGGCCAAGCCCATTGCTGGCAAGGGGACCTCTTCAGACGCTCATAAGGAAGCATCCCACCTCCCCTCTACCACCCTCTCCACTGCCAATCTCTGCCTCTCACCAGTCTCCTTGACCCTGGAACCCTCTGCGGGAAGGACAGCTCCAGGTCCTTTACCAGGAAAGCCTAAGCTGCGGGCATGTCAAGAGAAGAAATTTTACAATGTGGACTCAGGAAAAACCCCAAGAAAAGGTCTCCCGGGATCCATGGTCACTTCCATCACCCTCACCTGAGGAATGAGAATTCCTTCTCTGTTCCATTAAAAGATGCCAAACTCAGAAAGTTCGTGCATTCACAGAGTGTGTGAGGACCCCCTAATGTGCCAGATGTCCTGCAGGCCTTTCAGAATGGTGCTCATTTCATTCAGGCCACACTGTAGTCCCGGTGTGGGCACTATTCCTTGTCTACATTTTGCCAGTGAGAAAACCAAGATATGAAAGACAACGTCACCAGAGATCAGTTCAGTTTCGCAAACGTGTATTAATCAGATACTCCAGGCACAGGTCAAGGTGTTTGGGACTCATAGAAAAACAGATGTGGTCCCCACCCTTGAGGAGTTCATAGTCTAAAGTTAGAGGCTCGCAACAGTGAAGAAATCTTGGGTTGATACAGCCTTGACTTGGAGTCTACAAAGAGGCCGGTGTCAGGCAGAGACCCATAATGAACGCTAGTTTGACTCAAAAGTATGTACTTTCTCCACGCTGTGCTGTAGAGTTAGAAATGGAGACAAGTAAGCCCCGGGGGGCCGTGGAAATCAATGTCACCTAGCCCTGGGGTTTAACGAAGGCATCCCCAAAGTGGTGAGTTAGGACTTGGACCCCAGGCCCTGTGCCCTTGCTCACCACTGCCACACTGCAGAACCTATTTCCCCACAGAGAGGAAATCTCTGGGTACAGATCACACTCGATGAGAGAGGTCAGTGTCAGGCAAACAGATCCTCATGAAAACCTGCTGGACAGTTTCACTCAAAATTATGCCCCATAATGAACTAGGAGCCTGGGAAGTTCTGTCAAAAAGACCAGCGTTGTCCTTTAGCCTTGACCTTGGGGAGCACAGCCCTTCCTCACTGGACCTCAAGTGAAGTTTTGGGGCAGACACCGCTCTCCACACGGCCTCTGGAGCCCCAATTCCAAAGTTCCATCTTCCCTTTCCAGACCCATTTACAGACATTCCTCTATACTCCGCCTTTTCTGCTTTCAACTTTGCAGCCCATCCTGAGGGCCACTTCTTACGACCTCAATCTGTTTATCAAGTAGTCTGATCTAATTTCTACCCCCTTCATCCCTGCCTCTGCCTCCTTCATCCCTGCCTCCCAGGATCCACACAAACAGCATCAGCCCTCCTCCACAGCCCTGCCCCCCTACACATACTGGCTGAGGCTGTCGTAGAATTCTCACTCCAGGCGCACACTAGCCCAGCTTGGTGGGGGAGGAGGGGGCGCTCAGCAGGGGCCACCATGCCACTGGTATCCTTGAGTTAATTCATCACTAGCCCCCTTTACTACAAAACACATTTCTGGTTTCCCCTGCATTGGAGCACGGACACCTCTCTTCACAGTATCCACACAGTTGCACTCTTCATATCGGAGAGGGAGTTTCTCCAATCACAGACCAATCCAGAATGTGTCTTGATAACTCTGGAGATTTAAACAGGATACTTTTCGGTCTTCCCTCTTCCTCTGCCCGCACACGCACACACACACACAGACAAACACACACACACACACAGACACACACACACACACACACAGAGCACATGCCTGCCACACAGACACAGCTGTGTAGACAGAGACATTATGCTTTAACACAATGGAAACCAGAGCTTCCAAGGAGGCTCCTCTTCCCCCCAGCCCTTGGCCGCCTGCCCAGGAAGCTCCCCATCCTCTCCAGACCCTGCGCCTGGGTCCTCCAGGAAGCGAGCACCTGACAAACTGACAGTAGCCGCAGGCCACCCCACATCCCCCTTCTCAGCCTAGAGAATCCCATCTGAAGCAGACAGGGCTTTTTAACAAACAATTAGCTTGAATTTTTCATTAGCTGCTGCTTCCTTTGCAGTTCCTGCCTCGACCCCTTTGCGTGGCCAAGCTATGTACAGCTGGGGAGGCCCAAGCCGTCACAGAGGAGAGCCTAGAGGATGCACGGGTCAAGGCTCTGGCGAACCCACCTCTGAAGTGGACTCCTGATGAAGCTGATTATAAATTAAATCCGTTTCTTCCATGCAACCCATGTGCAGCCTCCTTGAGAGACAGGTGTTTTTGACAGCCCCAGCAAAGCCCTCCTTCTGCAAGAAAACCACTCTTCCCTGGGGCTGAGGATGGCAACCAGGAGAATAATGAAAACGATCAAAGAGACAGAGAAGTGGAGGCCTTCCATTGGTACGACGTTCCATTGTTTGCAATGCTCTCGCACATTCTGACTCTCACTTTAGCTTACTAACAACCCTGGGAGCTCATTATGATCATTCTTTTCAGCTTCTGGTTTAAGGAAGAGGAAGCCGGGCTTCCAGGGTAAGTGACTTCGTCCAAAGACACACAACAAGGGAGTGGCTGAGGCAGGATGAACGGTGTCTTCTAACGGCAACTCCAGGCTGGATTCTCAGAACGAGGAGACCAAGTAGTTGCCCTTTCCTCTCTGGGGTCCCAGATCGGGGAAACATTGTCTAGATGAGTAAATGGATGGATGTTCAGGAGCTGATACTCAGCAGTTCCTGGAAATGTCTGAGAAGAGAGGGGAGAGAGAAATGAAAAAGGGCCTTTCTCAGTTCCAAATATATATGCAGACAGTGGTGGAGGAACCCATGTACACGTGCCCTGGGACGTCCATATATCGGCCCCCAGTCCTTGCCTCCAGCATCACTGCCAAGGATGTCTACGTGATGTCAGAAAGGTGCCGCTCTCCCAGATGGAGCACCTATCCCTTTAAGGCCAGCAGGAAGGCAAAATGCCCTGGGAGGAGGAAGAAAGGCCTCTTCAGCCCTGAGAAGAAGCCCAAGGGAAGCCAGCTCCCTGCCACTCCCCACAACCTAAAGAGAGGGCCACCCACCTGCCACCCACCTATCAGATCTGCATTATGACCTCATTTGGTTCCAAGTTACCTCAGGGCCCGGGGTAGGAGCAGAAGACGAGCTGGTCATTTTTGGATTGATCTGGCTGCCTGGCGATACCTAGTAGACGGTCAATGATTGCTGATGAATGAAGGCATGCATGAATGGGGGAAGGCGGGGGGGGGCCACTGCCCCCCAACCACACACTCCCCTCCTCCATCTGCTTCAGCCTCCCTCCCGTGTAGCATCCTGCCCTCCTGCTGTCTTCTCTGTCTCCTGGCCACAGCTCTGTGGCCTCGGACTTACCTCCAGTGCTCTCCGTAAGTCTTTGCTCCACTGTCCCAGGGCCTCCGTGCAGCTGTGAACGGCAGTGAGGACTTGGTCAGCATAGGTGCCTGTGTCATCCGTCCATAAGCTCGGGAAACTAATGCCCTTGGGGGCAACGCTCAACCAACGGTAGACGGGCCAGTGGATAAGTGCACACCCTCAGGCGGAAGGTTCTGTGTTCTCCCAGATGGTCTCAATGGAGTCCAGACCAGTTCCCCGTAGCAGTGTCCTCCCTAATGCACCCTCTGTCCACCACTTTCCCGGGGGCCTCCCACCTATCCTACCTATCATAAGACCCCTGGGAGGGTTCTCCGTGCCCCCGGCCCTCTGCTGTTTCCTTGGCTCCTGTCCACAGAACGTCTTTCGTTTCTACCCTGCTGAGGGAAATTCTGCAGCCCGCTGTCCACAGAGGGCATAGCAACCATAGAGTTGGCACAGCCAGAGGACTAACTCCATACCGTGGCCTGGGCTATGCCTTTATAGACCTTTCCAAGCCTCACCTCTGGGGTATGCATTACTATTCCCATTTTATAGATGTGCACAGCAAGGTTCGGAAGAATATGACACAGGTCACAATAAGAGAGAAGCCCAGAGCCATCAGAGGTCTTACCTTGGCTTACATAGCACAGTAGGCCTGGCCCCAGAACAGCAGTGACCCCCAGAACCGGTGAGGAGACACACGGAGCCCTGAGATTGGACCCCCATCACCCCCTGGCCGAGGGACACAGAACAAAGGCTAAAGGGTGGGTGAGAGCCTAGGGGTGCAGGAAAAGCAAGATTAGAGCACAGGCGAGCAGGCTGAGGGGCTGAGAAACAGGGCTCAAAGGTCCAGACAGCCAAGTGCACAGGGCCCTGCATGTTGGTATAAGAAAGGAGGATTTTTTTTCCCCCAGAGAGCAACCTGGAGCTTGTAAAGTCTCTGAGACAAGGGTCTAAACAAATTTCCACTTGAGAGAGCTTCCTCAGGCTGGGTGGGGTCAGAGTGGCTTGGCCAATTGTCCAGGAAGGAGACAATCAAGGTTGGAGGCAGGGCAGGTGACATGGGGAGCCTGGCCAAGGAGGGGAGACACCAAGAGGACTGGAGGCGAGGAAGAGGGCAGAGTCGAGGACAGCCTCAGGACTGGCTCCTTGTCCCCACCAGAGAAGTCAAGGCTAGCCCCTAGTCTGGACAGCCTCTCCACTCCTCTCCACTCACTCTGCCTGCGGCGTGCTTGGGAGCCTCTGGGAAGGGGTGAGGTTCCCTCGAGCCCCATCCTGGGAGTCTGCTGGGCCATCTCTGCCCCCTGAAACCGTGAAATATTTACAGCCCGCCGAGCAGGGGAAGTGAGGGGGAGCGAGCACATGAATTATTGACAACTTCACTTTTATCCTGGCCCAGGCTGCTGGGATGAGCACAGACCCAGGGGAGCCCCGAGGCAATCTATGGGCATTAAGCAGAGTTTTTGAGGAAGCCAGGGGTAGAGGCTCCTGACTGTCAGGGGAACCAGAGGTAGCCAGAGTAGAGCAGCCCCTGTCCCAGCCCCACGGGGAGCCCAGTGTCGAGGAGAGGGTAGTGAGAAGAGTGATTGGCAAGGAGCCCAGCATCATCGAGCCTGGCCTCGTGGCCCTCACTCCTCACTGGTTGCCTCCCAGACACCCAGGGATTTGGCCTGTCGGGGCCTCACCCCTACAAGCTGCTCGGATACCTGTCGTGACAGAGGTCAGCTGCCCCCTCTGAGATGACTGCGGGGTTGTCCCCAGTCCTGCAGGGTACCAAACCCGGTGACAACCCCTGCGGCAGCCCAGAAGGGCCGGCCTCTTTTGCCCCCACACCGGCTCTGCTGGCCTGCGCCTTCCGCACAAACTTGCACAGAACATCCCCTAGGAAAAGGCCGCAGGGAGACTGTTCTCTCCTAGCACGTGGGCAGCACCAGCAACCTGCCTTCAAGGGAAGAGCTAGATCCTGCAGTCAAGGAGTGAGCATTGGAATAGTAGTCAGAAGACATGGGTCTGAGTCTCAGCACCACAAGCCAGCCATGGACCCAAGCCTCAGGTTTCTTGTCTGAGAAATGGATATGAATATGGCCTATCTCACGGGGCTGGTGGGCATCTCTAGGAGACCTTGTGAGGACAGACTCTGCAGACAGAGGCACTGTTCTTACCCAGACAGGTTCTGCCCCCATCCCTGGCGGCAGCCAGCACCTCAACCTTCCCAGACAGCGAAAACCCGACAGCCAGGGTGACAGGCAACCCGGCCGTGTGATCCGTGTGATCCTGTCCCAAGACCAGAGGCTTTATATATTTTCACATTTTGTCCTTCCAGGACATGTGGTGTTGAGACAAGCAGCCTCCTGCCAGGCTCCCTCCCTCCTTCTGGGCCTGTCTGCACAGGACAGCCTGCGGCCCCCCACACACCAGAAGACGGAAGGAACCGAGATGGGGAGGGGGTACACTCTAAAGCCCACACTGGAATAGGCAGCATCTGGGTCGCTGCCCTCCCTCATCGCTGAGCTGGGTGTGGGGGCTCATGGGGCTCCCGTGGGCCTCTGATCTTCCACTGGGAGGCCCCCGAGGCCCTGAGCCCATGTAAAAGGACAGGATTCCCAGAAGCCCACATCCCCCAGCCCCGTGCAGTGGGGAGCCAGCCGGTGTTTCTACTTCTCACTTGCCACCCCCACCTCCCCTCAGCTCAGGGCACTCTGCAACCAGGTTAGCAACCTCATATCTTCCAGAGAAGAGAAGGAAGAGAGAAGGAAGAAGAGGTCACTAGGGGTCTGGCTGTGCGGCCATTTCTATCACATGTTCCAGGGGCGCCTGGGTCGGCTCAGGTCATGATCTCATGGTTCGTGGCTTCGAGCCCCGTGTTGGGCTCTGGGCCGACCGCTCAGAGCCTGGAGCCTGCTTCGGGTTCTGTGTCTCCCTCTCTCTCTCTGCCCCTCTCCCACTCGCATTCTGTCTCTCTCGCGCGCGCGCTGTTTCTCAAAAATAAATAAACATTAAAAAAAAGCTTTTTTAATGTTCCACTTGACGTAGTACTTCTCCAAAGGGACGCCACTGGCCTGTGGTGTGAGGTCGTTCTTGGTGGTGTAGGATTAGCCCTCATTGCAGGAAACTGGGCCGCCCAGGCCCTGGCCGCTAACACAGCAGCCGCCTCCTACAAGACTGTCATAGCCAGTCCCTGCCTCACGTTTCCAATGGTCTCTGAGGACACAGTCCTACAGCATTAAGAAGTGCTAGTTGAGGCTCCCCAGAGAACAGAGACTGGGCCTTTCTCTTTCCTGCCCGACTCCTACTGCCCGTGGCCCCGAGGACTCATCCCAGCCAGCAACTTGCACACACAATGCACTCCTACCCACCAACCTGACTGACCGGCCCGGTTTCCCATCCTGATCACCACAGGACAGACTATCTCTACCTGCCGGACAGACAGACCCCCTGGCTAATCGGCTGTCTGGCGGAGCTGACCAATTGCCTGCTTACCAGACCGAAAGAAGAAAAGGAAGGCCTTTGCGGAGGAAGAATTCCCTGAAACCTGACCCAGATCTGCACTCAGACAGACCCTCCACCGCCTCTTAAAGTGGGGGGGGGGGGGGGGGGTCCTCACTTGCCCTGATTCCTTTCCTATGGGAATTCTCTGCCAACCCCCTTGAGGAACCGAGGCCCTCGGCCCTGGCTCCAAGCCTCCAGACTCCCTCCGCTTCAGCCCATTCCCCAACAACCCACCACCTGCCCTGACTCAGCACCCCGCAGCACCTCGATTCTGCCTGCCTTTACACTGACCTCAGGGATGTGTCAGAATGAGTAATGGCCCCCCAGCACCTTCCCCGCGGCTGGAAACATGCAGGCGCAGCACCTCCCCAAGCCTCCCCGGGGCGAGATCAGAGGGGCCTGTCTCAGACGCCCCCACCCCAGTTCACACTAGCTGGCTGGCCTGTGTGAAGTAAGTTCTCCCCTGCCCACCCTCCCTCCCACCTGGCCTCTTCCAAACCCTGGCCTTCCTCCACAGACGGTAACAGCCATCTACCAAGCCAGTTCGTCACCCATCTGTCCATCCACCCACCTGCCTGCCTGACCCACAATCCACCACCCATGTATTAAATCACTCACTCGATACTCAGTGTCTATTGGGCAGTAATGGGGTCACACCTGGCCAGTGCCAGTAACTCTCGCTCAACTAGGCCCTCATTAAAAATACTTTAAAGTTATTTTTTCAAACTGTATCCCTGGGAGCTTGGCCTTTCCACTCGTTTCACATGCATTAATTGAGCACCTACTATGTGCCAAGCACCATACTGGCTGCTGTGGATACAAAGATAAAGGATATGGTACATGCTTGCCAACAGTTTGTCGCTGAGGAGACAAACAAGTGAACAAGGCATCGAAACAAGACGTTGGTCCATTTGAGGACAATTATCAGCAGAGCATGCCAAAGAGGGGGGTAGTAGCCACACCTAGCCCCCATTTGGGGTTCAAACATGTCTGGCATGGTTCTGGGCACTGCGCATATGTTAACTCGTCTAATCAGAGGTAGGTATCTATTCCAGGGGGAGGAGGATTCCAGCCAGAGGGAACAGCCTGTGCAAAGGCAAGAAGGTCACAGTGACCGTAGCCTAGAAGGCAAATGAGAGGGGGGCAAGAAATGAGGCTGAGGACAAGGGCAGGGGTCATGGTAATTTTTCCCCAGACGTTCATTGTGTGGGGAACCCGTGATTCGGGGATTCTCTCTGCAAGACAGACAGAGCCCCAACCTCATGGAGCTTATAGTCTAGTTAGTCTTAGAGGAGTAACAGGGGGTCAATGCACATCAGAATCTACTGAGGGTGGTTTGAAAAAGCCTCTGGAAGATTCTGAAATGTATCCTTCACCTGGGCTAAGGATTACTGCACTAAATGATCCCAGAACACATTTCACACCTTAACAGTTCTGTAAAAAGGTAGATTAGAGAAAGGAGCCAGGGGCTAATGTTGGTCATGGAGCCAGCTCAGAGGCATCGGACCCCGCTGGAGGCCCTTCCTGCCTCCATCATGATGGGTGGAGGGGATGAGAGCATCACCCAGGTCTCCCTGCCTTCAGGATGGAGGTGCTCATTCCCACAGCTGCCGACAGCTCAGAGCTGAGTCCCCTTCCACGGCCTGCCCTCCGCAGAAGGGACCCCTTCCCCTAGGGTCACACCCCAGAGCAGGCCACATCCCATGACAGATGGGAGGGCATAAAGGTCTTGATTCCCCAGCTTCAAAAAGGAATCTCTCGGAAGGGTCATCCCAGCTCCAGAGTTCCCCATGGCATCAGCCGAGACCTCTGCCGTAGCTGGTCACAGCTCAAGCTCCCCTCCTGCCCAATCCCACACGCCCCTGCGAAGTGTTGATACTAAGTGCACTTCCCAGTAATCCTTTTGCAAGCAAATCTCCGTCTCAGAGTCTGCTTCCTTGAAAAACTGACTTATGACAATGGGCCATACTGAGCTGGGTGCTGGGATGGTGCTGCCTTGACAAGCCTACCCAGTTGTCCACTTTGCTATCTAAATTCCAGTTCAAACTTAGCTGCACTGAAGAGAACTGCCCAGTGTTCCTTACACATCACCTACTCTTTCAGGGTCTCCATCTGCCAGGGGGTCTACCAAGTCTCTCTTACCTACATTTGGTTGTCCTGACCTGGATCTTTAACATCACCAATACTACCCTTTTCTTTGTACTCCTTTCCTTAAAAAACAAACCAACAAGCAAACAAACAAAAAGCTGCTTCCTCCTCCAAGAAGTCTTCCTAGACTACTTTCCCTGAGTCGGATGAACCCAGAATCTTGGATTTGCATTTCTAGCTGTTGTTGGTTTGGAAACTTTTGTGTGTTTACAGATGGATATTTAAAGCTATGCTTACAGATTTCTTTGAAGTCTACATTTGTGCATTTCTCTCAGGAATGTGTGCTCTGCTTCTCCCATAAAGGTGGGAGACGGGTGGAGACCCCCAAGATCAAGGTCTTCCTTCATCTGTGTCTGCCCCCCCACCCTATCTGCTTGGCAACCACTTCGCTGCCCCCAGAAGTGACCAGTGAAAGTCCGATGACAGTAACTCAATAGGAACTAGAAGTAGGAACACAACCTACTTCTAGCCCTTATTCCCATCAAAGACCTGCATACACAGTCTTTCTAGAACAGAGGAAGAGACAGGCAGGATAGCTATCATTATCTCCAGTTTATAAATGAAAATCCTAAGGCCAGAGAGGTGAAGTGACTTGCCCAGGGACACCCAGATAGCGAGTGGCAAAGCCTGGGCTAGAACCCAGGCCTCCCAACTCCCAGCCCAGGGCTCCTCCTGCCACAGTCCTCAGGAAGGGGCAGCCCCATGTTGGTGAGACTGGTAACGTGGAGCTTGGGAATCTGGTCTGAGGGCAAGTAGTGTGCTCCTGGTAGGTGAGGTGGCCCCTGCCCGCCCAGGGGGTTGGGAGACATTGGCAGGCACTTGTGGGGGCACCCCAACTTCTACCCTTTTCCCAGATGGCCCTATGCAAAGGGCCCTTTCAGCAGACACAGTCACCAAGAAGGGAACCCGGCTGGAGGAGGAACCTGCAGAGTCCTCCAAGGTCATGGCCAAAGGCTGGGCCCACCTGCAGGAAAGGGGGATGTACCAAATACACAGGACTTCATTACACCGTCCAGAAAAGGGTTCCATTCCTCCTAATATCACCCAGGCCCTGGAGAAGGGAACGAAGGGGCACTAAGGGCTCACAGGGGTCACAGCACCGTTGGAAGTGAGACCCCTGAACCTCACTGAGCTATAAGGGAGGGAGGGAGGGTGGGTAGAATGCTCCATCAGGACTGTTCTCTGGCCTGAGGCCTCACAGTGGCTGAGCATCAGCACCGACTTGTGGGGGCACCTTCAGAGAGGCCTCTGAGAGCTCACCACCCCATCTCTGCTGCAGTGAGGGCCACCAAAGGCTCTGTGGTCAGTCCTGAGCCTAGCTAACAGGCGCTTCACCGTGCCCTTGAAGACTTCACATGTGACTGGAAGGACACTGGGGTTAATCATCATTATCATAAGTTAACAGGTAGGTAGCCCTCGCCCCACACTCAGGCTGTTCCCAACACTTTACATACAGCAGGCTCACGGAGCTAACCACCACCCCCAGGCGGGTACTATTATTATGCCCTGGTACAGATGAGCAGACATGGCAGCGGGCTTACTTGACTGAGGTGACCAGCTACAAGTGGTAAGGGTGGGGTTCAAACCCACGTAGTCCCATAACAGTCTGCTCCTTTAGCCTCCCTGCTGTCTCACCCCTTCCAGCGTTTTGGGGCGTTCTTGTCCTAAAATTCAGTTCCGAAGCCCATAGAATTGACCAGGAAGGGACACCTCCACTGTCCCTGCCCCCCCCCCCCCCCGGGATTTGGAGGAAAATGTGCAAGCCAGAGTCCCAGGCAGCAGAAAGCCTCCCTCTGGCGAAAAGGAAAATCCCAGAGCGGCTCCTGCAGAGCCGGCAGTGGGCCCGCGGCAACGACTGCGTGGCCCTGGCTCCGTCCACACCTGCACCACCCAGCGAACGGCACCGAGGCCCCCTTCGGTTAAATGATGAGAACCACGACCTCCTCCCGCTGCCTTGCAGGCAAGCACCTGAGCCAAGGTTGGGGGGGGGGGGGGGGAGGCGGCCGCCCTCGGGTTCAGCACGGCCGCGGGAGCCACATCTTTACGCAGGCAGCGCCCTCTGCTGGCCGGGCCTGCTGTGTGAGGCGGGGAAGGTGTCCCCCCCCAACCCCGGCAGAAGCCGCTGCCTCCTTCCCTAGAGCTGGGCGGCCAGGGGCAGCCTCCTGAACCTGGTCTGCCAGTTGGTGAAAAAGGAGAGACATAGAGCCACAGGGAGACGCTAAGATACACAGGCCTCCGGACCAGATAGATCCAAGTCCTGTTCGCCTCAACTTCATGGAAGCCTCAGTATGCAGATCTCTACAATGAAAGTAATCCTTCCTAGGCCCTAGGATTAGGTTGAATGTGATGATGTCATTAAGGTTCAGGCTAATAGGGAGTGGTCACTAATTACATGCCCCCCCACACCCCAGTACAGGCAAAGAGGTGACCCACACTGCTGGACTACTGAACCCCAGTTCACAGGGCTTCATGTCCTCAAGCTCCTTCACAGCTCCCTTCCCCTAACCATAAGGGTGCCCAAAAGACAGTGTCCCCAGGGAGCCATCTGGGGAAGGTCGTCCTGTGTGGAGGTCTACCAACTCTCCATGGAAACTGGGGTAAATTAAGCCCCTTCTCTGGGGTTCACCATTAAATGTGGAGACTGGACAAGATTTACAGTTCCCAGATAGATACTAGACTGTCAGCACCCAGAACACCTAGAGAGCTCTTTAAAAATTCAGATTCCTAGGGGCACCTGGGTGGCTCAGTCGGTTAAGCAACCAACTTCGGCTCAGGTCATGATCTCACAGTTTGTGGGTTTGAGCCCTGCATTGGGCTCTGTGCTGACAGGTCAGAGCCTGGAGCCTGCTTCAGATTCCGTGGCTCTTTCTCTCTCTGCCCCTCTCCCACTCATGCTCGGTCTCTCTCTGTCTCTCAAAAATAAATAAAAATGTTAAAAAAATTTTTTTTGAAAATTCAGATTCCTAGATCTACCTCCTGGGGTTCTGATTTAGACAATCACCTTGGAGCCTGGGAATTTGTATTTAAACACTCTCCCCGAGTTACTTGGACGTCCAACCACATTTCAGACCATAGTCTGACCTGGTCTTCTCCAGGTCCAAGATTCAATAACCTTAGATCAGTTGAAGAAAGGCCTAGATTGATCCGTGAGCCTTGTTCTCTAGTCTGGAGTAGGCTACCTTCCTCTCGGAAGACAGTTCAAAGAAATTTCTCCCTGCCTCTGTTTCTCCTTTGGAAAATATTGGGAAATGGCCCCTGGTTAGCAGATATACTTGGTTGCTTTCCTGAAATTCATCCTTCTTGCCTTCCTTGGTAAGAGAACCCCAGCCTTGTTAAAGTGTCCTTTAATCACAGAAAATGGTATTAATCCTGATTCATCTCAGCCAGTTCTGGTAATCCCATTTCCTCGGCTGCTGTTTATTCCAGAAGCACCATGAGAACCAGTTGTGGCTGAGGAAATATGAAGGGAAGTTTGTGGGGGGTGGGTGCGGGGTGGGGGGAAAGGTTACTTGAAAAGAGATGCAGAAACAGAGACTCCTTCTTCTTTCCCTGGATAGAGTCACGACCGGATGTGACATCTAGAACCTCAGCAGCCACCTTCCAACTCCGAAGGGATGGTTCTAAGCAGAAGGCAACACTTCTAAGCAGAATGGAAAGCTGGAAAGAATCTCGTTCCTTCAATTACGTTGTGAAGCTGCTAAATTGGCCAACTCTGGAGCCACTTTCTCCTAGCGGTTGGGTTTTCTGTTACAACAGAGAGCATCCTTACTGATACACTCGGCTTCCGAAACCAAAGGAAAACGAATGCACAGTGAGTTGTGGGCAGGTTTACTGTACTAGGAATCACCCTTCCTCCACTTCACTCCATTCTCAAGGGCCGTCAATTTTGTCTCCTAAATATTTCCCCAATTCTTTCATTTTTCTACATCTCCACTGCCGCCGTCCTGTGACAACTGTGGCGTTTACTTCTTCACACATGCACCCTTCCCCCCTCCCAGCCATTGTCCATCCCTCAGTCAAAGCTGACCACGTCACTTTCCTGCTTCCCTTTCTCCTAGAACAGAGCCCGTACACTTTCCATGCCCACAGGGCCCTGCATCGTCAGCCCCGCTCTGCCTCTTCAGCCTTGCCGCCGTTTATTATTTCCAGATCATCCTCTGCTTCCACCACAACGGACTCCTAACACGTTCGAAGCTTTTCTCCCCATCAGGAGCCCCTGACCACAGGGATGCCTCTGCCTGGAATCCTCTTGTCCACCCAATCTCGTTCATCTACCAGAATCTTCCTCCCCTTCAACCCCCTCTCAGACATCACTGCCTCAGGAAAGGAACGCCTACACCAGCCCAGTGGGGCCCCTGTTCTCCCTGCTAAAGGTTTTCAAGCCTCCCAAGCTTTGCCTCTGGAACCCTCATCATCAGTTTGGTTTGGCCAAACCTTTTCCCCCTGGCTAGACTATAACCTGCATAAGGTCAAGGACCCTTTCTTGCTCATCATTGAACCCCAGCACCTCACACAATGCCTCGCATAAATCCAGGGCCCAGAACATCATTGTCAAGTGCATGAAGCTCTCACCTTCCCAGACAAGGAGGGTGCTAACTTTTAAGTTCTGCCTCCAGTACTTTAAGGAATAGACTCCTCTTCAGAGCAACCCTATTCTGTGTCATCAGAGAATGTCGGTGCTAGACAAGACCCAAAGACTTTCCAGACAAGCAGACAGAGGCCTTGGGCAGTCACTGGTTTGTCATCACTCCTTACACATCCTCTCTCTGCCAGGTGCTGTGCTAGGTGGGGAGGGCCCAGAGTTAACTAGGGCAGGGTCCCTGCCTTCCCAGAGCTTCCTTCTGGTAGATTTTTCCAATATTTTTGTCCATTCTGCCCTCCCCTGACCCAGTTCTCCATCTGTCTTCTGAGGCACTAAAGGCAAGTTTGACAGCAGGATACCATGGGGCCCTGTTCCTGCCTGGGGGTGCCCTGGGGACTTCCCAAAGCTCTGATCTGAAGGACAGATAGGCATCCAGTCAGCACTGACTGACCAGACACCGAAATGGAAGACATCTTGCTAGCCCTTCTTGCCCATCAGCCAAAGGAATATGGTATCATGGAGACTCTCCGTGTACAATGGATAGTTCATAATTGCCTCAGTTTCCCCCAGGATGACTTCCTCCCCCAGAAGCTCTGATGTCAGGCATATAGTAGGGGGAGAAACTCAAACTCCATTTCAGAAGAAGATAAAAATCCTACGGAATGCCCCTCAGCTCCCATCTTGGCGTCTCTTTGTTCCTCTCTAAGAGGAACCCAACCTCATTGGCCAGGGCAGAGGTGCCAGGGCCTTCGGGCCTGGCAGCCAGCACTGGCAAGGAGACTAGGGGGAGAGCTAGGCTCAGGGTGGGGTTGAGGAGGGATATGCCAAAGCCAGAAGCTGTCATGTGGGAGCACGGGAAGGAGCTGAAGTCGCAGGGCTGAGCGGCATCTCCAGGCCCCTCCCAACAGTGGACTCTGGAGCTGGGCACAGTTTCCCACACTCAGGCGCCACAGTCTGAGCTTCTGGGCCTTTCTTTGCCTCACCCCCTCACCTCAGATGCTTCATGGAAGATGCCCCGGCATCCAGGAAGCCCCCTACAGACTGGTAAGCATGGAGGGCTGGAACCAGGGGGAACGTGGCCCTGGAGAGAAAGCCACAGGCTTCTTTGCCTGATGTCTCTGGTGGTCACTGTTGGCAAGGTGGGCTGGAGGCAGCAGAAGATTAGGAAGAGAAGAAAATTGGGAGGGAGGGGCGCCTGGGTGGCTCAGTCGGTTAAGCATCTGAGTCAGCTCAGGTCAGCTCAGCTCACGATCTCACGGTTCATGAGTTCAAGCCCTGCATCAGGCTCTGCGCCGTCAGCACAGAGCTCGCTTCAGATCCTCTGCCCCCCCAACCCCTCCCCTGCTTGCGCTCTCTCCCTCTCTTTCTTGCTCTCTCTGTCTCAAAAAATAAATAAAAACATTTAAAAAAAAAAAAGAAAAGAAAATTTGGAGGGAAAGAGCTGCTCTTTAATTTCTCAAATACATTCTCTCATTGCTTTCTTCTCCTCCCCCTCTCCCTCCTCTCTCTCCTCCAGCTCTCCTTCCCCCCTCTCCCTTCTCCCCTGCCACCTCCTCCATCTTTTCCTCGCAGCACAGACAGTCTTCATACAATTAAAGTAGGACAGGAATGTTTTCCAAGGCTTTAAAATATCCTTGTTAAGGAAATTCACTGGGAGGAAGAAACTCTGCTTAATTTCTTGGAAAATAAAAAGCATATGGTGGAAACTGCTGTTGTTTCTCTCGTTCTCCAATCCCCTCCCGAGGAGAGCACATCTTGGGCTCACCTGTCAGGCACACCAGGCAGGTGGGGCCTGGGTGGTGATGGCCAAATCCAAATTTGCAGTCTCCCATCTGGCTCCTGTCCTGAGTTCTGCTTGACAGGTGAGTCTAGGGACCAGGATAATGTCTTTGAACATCTGGTTGCTAGAGAAAGAAAGTAACAACTACCCCCATCTCCCCCCCAAAATGGTCCTCCTCCCTACACAGCAGGCCAGGGCTTCAGTTAACCCACATGGGCCCCCCACTGTCCTCCAGAATTGTCACTGCAAAGGCTCACTGTGTAGGCATAAGCCAGTTCAAGGGGCTTACACCTCAGAGATAAGGCAGCAGCTGTATCCTTGTGGACTGAAAGACACAGAAATGACCCAGAAAGGGCCACTTGAGAGTAAACAGAATGGTTAGGGTGGCAGTACTTAGCCTTTCTGGGTCACTTTGAGAATCTGATAAAAACTAAAACTTCTTCCCCAAAAATGTACACATACACAAAGCAACAAGATTTTGCACTTAACTTCAGTCCACTGAATCCAGGTAAATGTTCTGTGATTCTGGAGGCAGCATCACCTTTAGACCCAGCCTCAAGTTTTGTAGACCTTATGCCTCAAGCTTTATAGGGCTCCATTCTGGTCCTTCTCTGTCCCTATCCCTCCCTGTGGGGCAATGAGTCCTCAGGACCAAGAGGGTGTTCACACCTGGAGCTCATGTCCCCTTCTGAACCATTCTCCCACTACCCGGGACCCTTCATTCTTTGCCCAGCCAGATCCAAACCCCCTTCCAGGGCTTGCGTGTCACTCTTTACCTGATTCATCCTCTCAAGGATGGAACTTGCCACCCGTATGCTGGTCCCTAGGACCATAAAGCAGCTGTCTGGAGGGGACAGTGGAATACCCATGCTGTGCACAAGAACCTCGTGGAAAGTGGACTAATGCCCCCCTCCAAAGATGTCCATGTTCAATCCCCAGAACCTGTGACTATGTTACCTTACACGGCAAAGGGACTTTGCAGATGGAGTTAAATTAAGGATCTTGAGATGGGGAGATTATTCTGGATTATTCAGATGGCCCCGACGTAATCACAAAAGCCCTTCTCAGTGGAAGAGGGAAGCAGGAGAGAGAGATTTGAAGATGCTACATTGCTGTCTTCGAAGAAGGAGGAAGGGGCCACCAGCCAAGGATTCTCCCCTAGATCCTCCAGAAAGACACGCAGCCCTGCCGACACCTTGATTTTATCCCAGTGAGACCCACCTTCTGACCTCCAGAACTGTAAGAGAATAAATCTGTGTTGTCATAAATTACTAAGTTTGTGGTAATTTGCTACAGCAGCAACAAATACAGCCCCTCAAAGTGCTGGACAGAGCCAGGAATGGGAAGCAAAAGGGAACGGGTTGCAGGCCGGGGACGGGGTTGGTGGGGGGCGGACAGAACGTTCAACTACGTTGTGCCACAGAACATCAAGGAATGTGGGGTTTCTGAATTTGAACAAGGCCTCCAAGGTTATTGCAAAGGTACACGTGTCAAGGTAAGAAGTGAACACATTTTATGTAACAGTCGTTAACTTCTAACTTCTAAATATGGGAACATATGGCACATGGGCCACCATTTGCACTCTTGCCACAGGCCCTGCAACTGTTTGCAAGAGTCGCCCAGAGCAAAGGCTCGGGACTAACTCCCTTATGGTCACCTACATTTAGGCCACCACCTTCCGTTATGCTCAGCACCCACAATGTGCCATTATCTATGGGTGGTCACATGAGAGAGCTCTTTGTATATTCTGAAGGCTAAGGCTGTCCAATGTCACAATCCCCAAACTTAAGAGTCAAGCGGAATGCATATGCCATGACCCTCATTACCATTTCTGGGAAGCATGGCAATTAGACACAAACGGTAGCGTTTGATTGTATGTTTCTTGTATTTATATCCCACCAAGCCATTTCATATGGTTCGCATTTCCTTTGATACATCTCCAGGAGTCCAGTGGAGATTTACCTTCTCATACCAAGCATAATGTAATCCTCATCCTACACTGACACTCATAGATATTAAGAGATAATTGTCCTTTCCATCTTCCCAGTAGCTATGGAAGCCCCCTTTCTCCCAGCCCCAATGCATGTCATGGCCAAATCTTCATGTTCCTGAGCTCTCTGCCACCCCTTCCCAATCCTCAGGTCCCTCTACCTCTCTGTCCCATAGAAATCCACCTGCTCCCACCCTCCACCTCGCAGCTGGTGGCCTGGCTTCTAGTGAGCGGGGGTGGGGCCAGCAATGAGACCTCCTAGAGGTCCCACCGTGGCAGCAGCAACGTAAGGACCATGGTGAGAGGCAGACCCATCCCCAGAGGCTCCCTTCTCTTTCTGTTCCATCTTCTTCCCTCTTGGTGGGTTCCTTCCTTCCCCAGGAGTTTCCAGGACTTTTCTCTGTGGGTTCCCACTCTTTGCACTAAAAATGGTGTCAGCTAATTCTTATTGAGCACTTTCTGTATGTCCAGTGGCTCTATCACCCACTGTATTTTTCGATCTTTACAGGAAACCTGTGAAACCGGTCTTATTATATCCACCCAACAGGTGAAGCAGTGCACAGGCCTGGGGAGGTTACCTTCTTCCCACGCAACTAGTCGGCTGCAGTCAGTTTCCTACTCAGAGCTTCGGCCCTTCCAGTCCAGTTGGCTTCCCACTGCTTTGTATTAAGGGACCAAAGAATGGCAATGGAATTTCAGGCTACAACCTACCAGATGGATAGAGCATTCCAGGGGTCAGAAAGGTCTTGGACTTCCATTGCAAAGTTGGCCTCTTTCTTCTGCTCTGCGAGGACTCACACGTGGTCATGGGTAGTTTGCACTGAGGCTCCTGCGCAGGCTGTCTGGAAGAAGCAGACCCATGAGAGCTGCTGTGAGGGTCCAGGTAGTAGTATCAGATCTCACAAAGAAAGCTATAGGCCGTCCAGTTAAATTTGAATTCCAGACAAACAAAGAATCATTTTTTTAGTATACCTATTGCATGGGGCATACTTAGACTATACTGCACTAAAATTCATTCCCTGTCTATCTGGAATTAACTGGGGGGTCTTATATTTTATCTGGCAGCCCTGGACCAGGCCACTCCAGTATGGGCTTCAGCTGGGCTGGTGGAGAGGAAGTGCAGTTCCCTCCACTCACCACAGGTGGGCAAGGAAGGTCTAGAAAGCCAGGGCCCAGCCTGAGCTGCCAGGGAAAGGAACAGGAAGCCCTTTTACTCCAAGCTGTCCTTCCCGCGGCTGGTTCCTTGTGCCCTAGGTCCCCTCCTGCCCATCCTGCCTGGCCAGTCTCCCCCTACTTCCCACAAAGCTGCCCTAGCCCAGTGGGCTCTCCTCTGCTGCCCCAGCACATCCAGGTCTGTGAGCCGAACACGCAAGTCAGTACAGGGCCACCTTTTTTTCTGTGACCTGAGGTGGCAGGAGTAAGAGGGTGGTCAGATCCCAGGGCCGGCACAGACTGCTTCTAACCCTGGAAAATGCCTCTGTGGCAAACCCGCTTCTCAGAACCACCATTCTCGTTCCTGACAAGCTGAGAGTGGTGCTTCGCGGTGGAAGGATCTGAATCAGAAGCCAGGGCAGACAAGCCAGAAGCTCCCGCCTTCTTGGTGTGCTCACATTTGCTCCACTCTGGTCCCTGGGGAATGGGGGTGGCAGGGGGCGGGCAGAGGTCATTTCCTATTTCTCAAAGGAAACCGTGAGCAGTTAAAAGCAAGCTGCTCAATCCGGAGAATGATTGCTATGGACTGAAATGTGCCGTTCCCCTCCCCCACTCATATGTAGAGGCCTCAAACCCCAATGTGACTGTATTTGGAGATAAAGTTTTTAGGAGGTAATTAAGATACAGTGAGGTCATAAGGGTGGGATCCTAATATGATAGGACTAGAACTTGACCATGCTGGCACTCTGATCTCAGACTTTGAGCCTCCAGAACTATAAGAGAGTAAGTTTTTATTGTTTTAAGCCACCCAGTCTATGGTATTATGTTATGACAGTCTGAATTAAGGCAATGACCAACACATGCTGGGTCGCTGGAGCATGGCAGCTCCCAGGCACAGGGATAGAAAATCACATACCACACCCTGGCAGTGGAGTCTAGTGTCAAAGCACGTGGGCTCAGACCCAGACAACCTGGAATTAAATCCCAACTTTGCCATTAGGAGTTGTGTGATGTTGGACCATTTATTTAACCTGTCTGTGCCTCAGTTTCCTCGTGTACAAATCAGCGCTCATAACTGTTGTAGAAGTTAAGTGAGTTAATGGATATATAATTATCTACTGAATGCCTACTCTGTGCCAGGACTGGGGATCTAGTAGTCAAAGCAGAGAAGCGTTCCTGCCTTCATGGAGTGGCAGAAATGTACATAGGAAGGCAAATACAGTAACGACAAATGCTAAAGAGATGTATAAAGTTTCAACAGGGAGGGCTAGGCTGAGGTGAGGGCTGCAATCTTAGGTAGGTAACCATGGAGGGCCTGATGGAAGTGGCCATGCAAGCATCTGGGAGAAAAGCACTTGAACAGAGGAAAGACAAGTACAAAAGCCTTGAGGTGAATGCATGTGGGCTTGTCTAAGGAATAGCAAGTAGGCCAATGTGGAACAGAGTGAACAAGAGGTAGAGCTCTGGAGAAGAGAAGTAGTGGGGACTGGATCATTCATGACCGTTGAGAGGACTATGACCCACACTCTTGCATATGAGCCATTGGAGGGTTTGGAGACATGAGTTACGTTTTTACATGATCACCTTGGCACTGTTTGGAGAACATACTATAGGAGGACAGAGAGCTAATGCAGAGAGACCAGCTAGTAAACTATAGGAATAAGCCAAATGAAAGATTCTAATGGCTAGACCTAAAGTGGAACAGTGTAGGTGGTGAGATGAGGTCAGACTCAAACTATATTTTGTAAGTAGAGCAATGCGACTTGCCATAGATTGGATGTAGAAAGTGGAAGAATGAGATGTCAAGGAGAGCATCAGAGTTTGGTCTGGGCAGCTGAAAAATGGAGTTGAGATTGGGAAGGCATCAAAAGAAGTTTGCTGGGAAATATCATAAGATCCGTTTTGGATATGTTAGGTTTAAGATGCCTAATAGACACCGAGCAGAGATACAGGGGGAGCAGTTAGATCTACAAGCCTGGAGTTCAGGAGAGAAGTCTGGGCTGAAGGCAGTTTTGGAGTCAACAGCACATAGAAGGTATTTTTAAGTATGACACTGGATGACCAAGGGAGCAAATGTAGATGGAAAAGAGGAGGTCAAAGGCTGAGCCCTGGTTCTCTCCCACATTAAGGGCTCAGGGAGCAGCCAACAAAGGAGAGTGAGAAGGAGTAGCCAGCACAATTAGCATGATTTCAGTATCTGTAGTAGTGTTTTTTTTGTTTGTTGTTATTGGCTGCATCGATGCAGCACCAATTCTCAGGTCAGGGTGATACTGTCTAAAGCTGACAGAGGGTGCCTGAAGGATCTGAAAATTCAATAAAGTTGCTGAATTTTTCATCAGACCAGAAGAAGAGCCAAAGAAAAGAAACATAAACTCAGTCATGTAGTGATAAAAGGTGGTGCAGGAAGGGAGAAAGGTCTTGCCAGGGAAAGGTGGAAACAGGAAAACATTCCCCATGTATAAAAGGAAAGAGGAGAAAAAAGAGGAAGTCACACCCCTTCTACCCGCTGCAGCCACCCACTCCCACCCAGTTGAATGACAGAATAACAGGAGACAATGAGAAGACAAAGAATTTTTCTAACTGCTGTCTTTATTTTAAAAGATCAACTATAATCATATAATTAGGGTGCCTTGTTTGATAGAAGGATGAAAAGCCATACTTGATTAGGACAGGAAATAATTAGAGAGGTCTCTTAGGAGGTGTTTCATAACTAGCTGGCCCCTTTGACTTACATCCTGAAGGCACTTAGGAAACTGTGAATGTTTGGCCAAGGCACTAGGGGTTGTTGAGATTCACAGAGGATGGGAGACATCCCTGAGTACTGCCATGGAATGGATATTGAGACAGCCCTGACATGGAGAGGCTAGGTACCCTTCCAGGTACAGACTCAACAACTCAGTCTACACCAGGTGAGACCAAATAATCCATCTGCAACCACCTGCAAGATGACAAGATGTGACAAGATTGCTAATGTATCCTTGAGAGAGCAGAAACTGTAGAACTAAATGCAACAGCCTCACAGCCTGAGGAGGCAGGAGGGAGATGACAGATAGGATAGACGTTAAGTTGCTTGCTTACTGTTCTCAAGCAATCCACATGTTATATTTACATCACACATAAGTAACAAAGAGACATGCCTTTTATTTAGCACTCATGGGCACTGAACTAAACTCTTTATGCAAATTATCTTCTTTAATTCCAACAACAATCCTGTAAGGTAAGGGTGGCATTTTTACTCCAACCCTTTTACAAATTAATGTGTTTAAGCGTAGTGGGGGTCAACTGACCTTCCCAAGGTCACAAGCTAGCTATTAAGCAGCTAAGTTGGGCCTTGAGCCTGGAGCTGTCTGGCTCTAGAGTCCATACACGTAAACCCATACCACTGATTGGATACCAGAGTCCATACCATAATCCCATAATCCCTTTGTGAGGTTTCCAGAAAATCATCCTCATCTTACTTCTCAGCTCTCTCCCACCACTCTCTTTATGGTAGTTCCTGTTCACTGCAGCCCTCACTGCCAGTGAGCTCTCAGCTTCCACCTACCTTATGGTCAAAGTACATGATCAATGCATGGTGAGTCCTTGTGAATACTTCCTGAATTAAATACCTGGTATCAACTTTGAACTGGGTTCTCCAACGCTGAGAGTGAAGAAGATAAATCTCAAGGGAGGCAGAGAGCCAGAGCTTTTGGTGAAGGCCAAGACATCTGAGTTGGGACCCCTTTTCACATGGTTTTGAGAAACACTCCAAATAGACCCACAGGTTGCCTGTGGGCCATCACTGACCTCTTGTCATTGTCCAGCTTCTCCACCCAGAATCAGAAGACTGATTCATTACTGGGTGACAATCTCCGTTCTGTCACCACTATTGTGTCAACACTGTCAAAGCAACTGGTCAACTAAGTAGAGATGAGGGAATGATCACCCAGGCCCTCTGGTGCTGTGTAGACACCCAAATTTCACTTGTCTTATGGTTTATTCTCATTAACTCTTATGTGATATTGAGCAGGCATGACACATGCAGAAATTCTTATTTCTTTGCCTTCTTGTTCAGAGAATGAGAACTCACATCATAATTTAGGTACGCCCTCTACTTAGAATTTTTTTATGAAAAAGAAGAATCCTGGAAACTCTTCATATAGAAGTTTTACAATCTCAGCACAAGAGATATCAAACAGATAGTATCTATGCCAAGGTGATATTTTAAGGCCAGAAATCTAGACACATCATTGGACAAAAGATTACTAAACTACATCCATAAACAATAAAGAGCCTAAAGGTATGGTCTACGTGGCAAAATATTAGAATTTCAGGGACATTGCAATGATTTATGAAAACCATGTGATAGTATATTTGAAATTGGAACAGTATCAGAAAATACAGGATATATATGGTCATAGAATCAAAATACAGACTGTTCATGGAAGACATTTCACCAACTCATCCTGCAGGCCTGGACAGTATAGATCAATGTGGTAACAAAAGGTTTATGAAAAATATTAAAGCCCCAGGTCCATTACCTGCTTACTGGGGCAATATTTTAAGATCCAAATCCTAATAGTTGTCGAAAATGTCATTGGTGCCCAAGTTCTGTGAAGCTGATTCTTTCCTGAATCTAACCAATGATACAACACCCAAGATTCAGCACCAAGGACAGAGCTCGCTTAATCAATAGGAATAAAGTTCAGTTTTTCAATTCTGCAGACAAGAAATTTTTGTGAGTTCAAAATGAAACCACAGAATATTAGTGCTAGAAGCAATAAAGTAGTGCAACATTTTCATTTTACAGAGGGATAATCTGGGTCTCAAAGAAATCAAATTATCCCAGAACCAAAGCAACAGAACCCAGGCTTCCTAAACCCAGCCCTGTGCTCTCCCTGCACCATACTGAGACCTGCTGACAGGTGAACCCCAATTGTAAAGATGGTAATGGCAGGGTAGGAAAGCCTGATGACATTAAACAATCAAATACTTTAATATTAGCCAATTTCTCAATGTTTCTGTAATTTAGCTCAATATCATTCCCTTCACCTCTATAGAAACCTTTCCAGATTTTTCAAGGTTCAGTCAACATTAGTGCCAAGAGTGAATATATTTGAGGGAAATAAATTAGGTAGAAGACACAAAGGATTGAAAAATATCCATGGATCCTCAATCAGGAAAGCTTTTCTTACTACCTTCTGGGAGTGCGACCAGTTGGAAAGAGAGTACAGGTAATGAAGCACAAGTAAGTGGATTGTTCTTGCCAAGATCACAGCTTGAGAGAATGAATGGCAGATGGGAAGCCCTCACCAGCCAAACCCAAGACTGAGGAACAGGGTCTAGGGACCATTCCCCAACCAAACCTCAACCAGTCATCAGCACATGTTGAGACCCCAACAGACATACACAATAGCAGGTTCTTGGTGTTAAACACAGGCATGGCTTCTGCCGTGAGAAATGTACTCAGGCCAGCATACCAGATCTCTGTTCAATCAGCCACACCACAGGAAGAACAAATCTGTAGCTCTCCCAAATGGGAATCTTCCCATATGGAAAATTCAGGGGGCTATGTGAATTTGGACAACTTCTACAAACTCTCTGAGCCTGAGTGTCCACTTCCATAAAGAGAGAACCCTAAACTAGCTGGTCTGGACTTTGTAAATGACCATCCCAGGACTATCCTTCTAAGTAAGATTCAGGGAACTGGAAAGAGACCATTAGAGGGGCACCTGGGTGGTTCAGTCACTTAAGGATCCGACTTCAGCTCAGGTCATGATCTCTGTTTGTGAATTTGAACGCTGCATCAGGCTCTGTGCTCACAGCTCAGAACCTGGAGCCTGCTTCAGATTCTGTGTCTCCCTGTCTTCCCCTCCCCCCACCTCTCTCTCTCTCTGTCTCAAAAATAAATAAAATTTTAAAAAATAATAAATAAAGAAAGAAAGGTACCATTAGGTAGTGGGTCTTTGAATCTGTAGGTCAAGCTCAGTGCCTCCTTTCCCCAACTTTTCCTATCCACGAAGGGCAATCTACTCCCTTGAGATTTGTATATACCTAGATAACAACATTAACCACAGAATTGGAAAGAAAGAAGGATATTAATGCAGAGGCTACATGAGGCCAGCTGGCTGGACATCAGAAGGCAGCTTTTATTCTGATGAGCTTGCTACCAACATGATTCTATCCTTCATTCTTACAGACTGATAAACCCAAATTCTATCAGGGTCCCAAATCAAATTTGGTCAGATTTGAGGATACTGATGTACACTAACAAACCTTACATGAAAACCAATGAATAAGACCAGAATGTCAATTAAATCACAGTGAGAAATGTAAGTGTCAAGTGGATTGGAAATTTACTCAACCTGACCACAAATTCTCCATGGGAGCCAAATTATAGAAACATTGAGGAATTGGCTAAGATGAGTTAATTAAATTATTTGATTGTTTAATGGCATTGGGCTCTCTTACCCTGCCATGGCCATCTCTACAACTGGAGTTCAGTGTTAGCAAACTGGCTCCCTTGTACGCCAGCCAGACAAGTTCTACCCAGACAGAAGTTAGAGAGACTCTGTTGCTTTGAGATCTGACTGTCCCTTCTGCTTCCGTTTCTAACTAATT
The DNA here is from genome assembly GCF_027475565.1 of Acinonyx jubatus. Taxonomy (NCBI): domain Eukaryota; kingdom Metazoa; phylum Chordata; class Mammalia; order Carnivora; family Felidae; genus Acinonyx; species Acinonyx jubatus. Next base: position 92,798,995 of record NC_069381.1, on the reverse strand, counting down.
TCTCTTCTGGCTGACACTTTCTCTGTATGTATGTAAATTCATTTACCACCATGTCTGTTTGGTCTTCTTGGCATTCTCTTCCTTTAAGATTATCTTCCTGTCCGTGCTCTGATCCTTCATACATTGTTCATGTAGTTTGACCATTACCTGTCTGCCAAGTTTGGTATTTAGAGGAGGGGTACTGTACCTGTTAGATACGGTAACATCACAGACCACCCTCAAACTTGGGCTTGAAGCCACAATCGGCTATGATTTCTCATGCATCTTTGGGTCATCAGATATTGCTCAGACCTGTTCCTGTATCCGGGGGTCTCTTGGGAATCATCTGATCTAAGCTGGGCTTAGCTGAGACAGCTCTGGTCTTTATGGCTCTCACTCCTCTTGGCTAGCAGAGGCATGTTCCTCTCAAGGCACTGGGAGCTACAAGAAACCAAGAAGAAACCCATAAGACCTCCTGAGGGCTTAAAATTGGCACACTGTCACTTCTACTTCCTTCTATTGGCCAAGAAAGTCACATAGCTGAATTCATAGTCAAGGACTAGGAGGAACTACAAAATCACATGACAAAGGGCATGACTATAGACAAGAGAATAGAATGAAGCCAATGACAGTCTACCATAGGCACTTTGCTCCTGTCCCCACATATCTCCTATAGGAATGATCATCCTAACATTGTTGGGACACTTTTTAGTTTAAAAGTATTTTAATGTATATTAAATAAACATATATCTCATTTGTCTCACAACAAACATGTCTCATTTGTCTCACAACAACCTCATAAATTAGAACCTGACATGGCCTTCCTTACTTCACAAATGAGGAAACTGAAACTCTGAAGGATTTTGGTAAATTGAGATCAAAGGGCTTGATTCTAATTCATCTGGCTCCAGATGCATGTTCTTCCCTGACTACTTCTTTGCTTCCTACCACCCGGCAGGGCCTTGACGCAGAATCAGGTGTCCCCTGTGCTTCTTGGACACTGTGACTGACCCTCATGTTCCCATGCCAGACCCCAGACCCCTGCCTGTCCCAGTTCTGAGTCAGAAGCCCCTAGCTGACTCCTTGAAGTCCTTGTCTGGCACCTTGTCTCACACTCTTCCCACCTGCCCCTCCAACACTCACACAATGTGGTGTGGAGAGAGCAGCATGTTCCCTACCGTGATCTACCATTCTAGGGGATATCCTGATCTAGTGGACTCTCTGCCCCACCCCTCTTTTTGCTGCTTTTTCTTTTTTTTTAATGTTTTTTTAAATGAATTTTTGAGGGGGGGTAGGGGCAGAGAGAAAGGGAGACACAGAATCCGAAGCAGGCTCCAGGCTCTGAGCCGTCAGCACAGAGCCCAATGCAGGGCTTGAACTCATGAACTGCAAGATCCTGACCTGAGTCGAAGTTGGACTCTTAACCAACTGAGCCACCCAGGCACCCTTGTTGCTGCTTTTTCTAAGAATAGCCAGGCTGAAAGGGCCTTGGCCTATGCACCATGGACTGCATAACCCAGAGAGACTGGGAGTGCTAAGATTGTCCCAAAATGCAGAGAATTTGGATTCAGCCTCTCAAGTTGCACTTTCAGGAGCTTCCTTCTAGACCATCCTGTTGTATTGACATAATTCAAACTCAAGGAGCACAATTTTCAGGTGACAGGGACTTGTTACCTCTCCTGGGATCCCACCAACTCCTTGGACCTTTCCTGAAACTCATTTTCATTTATTCAGCACAAACGGATTAGAAGCTTACTGTTTTCCAAATGCCATGCTAGTTGGAGATGATGCAAAGATGAACTAGATATTGTCCTTGGACATAGGAAGAGGGGGCATAATTACAACATGACCAGTGCTATTTCCAGGAACGTGCCTGTTTCCATAGGAACACAGGGGAGGGAGCACCTGAGTGACCATGTATGAACAGGAGAAAGCTCTGAAAAGAAGGAGATGCCATAGCCGGGTCTTGAAGGAGTCAAGAGTTTTCCAAGTGCATGAGATCCCAGGGAATGGGTCAAGGGAACCATCCCAGATGAAGGGGACAGTATGGGCAGAGTCCAGGGACATGTCATCCTGGCAGTGTTGAAGGACCTAGAGAGGAGGGTTGGGAAGCTGACTGACTTGGGACTGGTCTTATGTGCTGATTAGCTGGGTTGGGTTTGACAAAAACAAAAGTGACTTAACCAAGATAAAATATTATTTCTCTCTAGAATAAACACCAGCTTTGTGATCCAGAACTGGATTGGATTCTGCTGTCAGAAAGCCAGTCTCCTTCTATCTTGTGGCTTCCCTGTGCATGGACTTGACCTCAGGAACAAGAAAAGACATCTTATTCCAGCTGGCAGAGATTAAAAAGTAGACAAAAAAGAGAGCAGAGAGTGAGTGCTGCCTCTTAAAACAGGGTGCCCAGCAAGCTTCCTCCCGCCTCAGTTACTCCTGCCTCGGTCACTTGACAGCACCCAGTGATGAAGGCGGTTGGAAAATGTGGTCTTTGTTCTTGCCACCTCCTACCTAGTCAAAAATGATGGGGTTAAGCAAGAAGGGAAAACCAATATTCAGGGACAACAAGCCACATACGCCATAAAAGGAGTTTCGATTTTGTACCGTAGCAGATGGTGAGTCATTGAAGAATTTTGAGGAGGGGAGTGACAGATGTGATTTGCATACTGGAACAATCACTGAGGATGCTGTGTGGAGAAAAGACTTCAGGAAAAGCCAGAGGAGCCTGTGCAAAGGTCCCGTCAAAGCATCCGTGGCCAGCAGAGAAGGGAAAGGTGGGGCAGAGATGAAAGCTATAAAGAACAGGGCCTGGGAGGGAATCAAGAATGACCACAAGTCTCTAACTTAAGTCAATATCAATGCTCAATAACTATTTGCTAAATAGTTAAGTAAAAAAAAAATAAATGAAGAGTGTTTGTGAGGGATTAAATAATAACATTTGCAGAGTGTTTCAGTGTGGAACACGTAGTAAGCCCTCAGAAAGTAGATGTTAAATCTCTGGTCTCAGAGAAAACCCTAGGTTGACAGCCTTTCTTAATGGGCAGGACCACCTGTCATTTAGCAGGGTCCCCACTCCCCTACTCTCTTACTCAACACTCCAGCTTGAGTGGGGAAATCAGCATCCTGGCCCAGTGCTGGCTCACAAAACAAAGGTAAAGAGGGTGACCCAAATGGATCTGAGTTCTTCAGTCCATTCACAAAGACCTTGGGGGGGCCCACCCTGAATGGGAAAACCGTTCTAATTTGAAGTAAGTGGAGTGGGAAACACCAGGCCAGGGGGATGGTTTCCTGAGCCAAGGGGTGGGCAGGTTGGTACAGGACTGGCATCACTTGCTCACAGAACGGGGGCTGGGGGTACTTCTCCAACCCTTACCCCAGCCAAGTCAGCCACATTCAGAAGAGGAATGTTAAGAAATGACTCAACTAGTTGAGAACATGGTAGTTGTTTTCTTTATGCTCTTCTATTTTTTTTCACAATTTTTCTATTGTATGTATTGCTTTTTAATTAAAAAATAAGTAAATAAAATTTTACACACACATCCCAGCCCCAAATCCTGGCCAACTATAGCTCTGATGAAAGGTGGGACCCCCCCCCCCCATTCTGCTCCAAAAAGCGGCTTACAGATTCTTGCCAACCAACCGGGAAGAAGACAAAGCCCTCCCCCCTGCCAAACCTCTCTGCCACGAGCTAACAGGCCTTGCCATTGGCCTGCGGATGCTCCCTTCATCCCATTGGTCCGTCCTAGGCCCTGCCCCGCCCCTGGGCTCCAAGACTCTGTTAATTCCATCAAACATTTTTCAGGTGCCTCCTGTGTGCCAGGAGCCGAGGATACAAAGATGACTAAGCCTTGGCCCGCAGCCTGGAGGCGCTCACACGGAGAGACCTATTAGGACGGGCCTGCTCTGGCGGTAGGAACCTGGCTGAAGCTGAATGTTCGCACTCTTTTGGCAGATGGAGGTGGAGGGGTCTGGGCCAGAAGGCAGCGCCTGCGGGGACAGAGCTGAGAAGGGAGCTCGGATTTTATATTGCCACCCCCACCTCCTGGGAGAAGCCAAATTGGAGACAAACAGAGTCCTGGACCTACCCTGGGGACAGAGACCCAAAATACTGTGTCTGTGTAAAGCACCCTCCCCTTTCCACCTTAGATTTGGGGGCCGGAGGAGCGGAGGCCGCAGCTGGCCTCCAACCTTTGCTCACTGCTTCATTGTCAGAAGAGGGGTCTGCGAAGTACAGGACTGAAGGCTGCCCTACAAGACACGAGTTGGACACTCTGAGCATTTTTCTGTAGTGCCCCCCCCAGGACACTAATGAGCACGTACCCCCCACAGTCACACCTCCCCATCTTACCCCTTCCTCAGAGCTGGGCCTCCTCCCTCTCCACCCTGTCACTCTTGAAAGGTTGCCAGTTGGTCAGTGGGTTGTTTTGTGAGGGTCAGGGGGGAAAGCGAGGCCCGCGGAGGGGACTGAGCTCCCATCTGCCTCCGGCAGACAAGAAACTGAGCCACTCAGAACCTGAACCAATGTGTTTTTTTCCAACCCAGTTTGATTAAAGTCAGTATCACCTGAAACCTGAGACTAATGTCTGTCCACAAGGACTCACAGGTGGCCCTCTCCGCCAGGGCACTCTCCCTTCCTGCGGCCCCTTGGAACCAACCTCAAAAGGCAGGAGGCGCCATTACCATGGGGGCCAGGAGCCAGGCCCTCGCTGAGCCAGACCAAAACACCACTCTGGAAAGTCTCAGGGCATCAATATTTCATGCCGCTGGAGCTGTCTTTGTTTTTATGCAAATCGCTCAAGCTGCCAGATGGGCAAGGGCTGGCAGCGTCATCCATCACCAGGCTGTTCCCTCCTTGCAGCCTCGCCTGCTGCCAGGGCCCTGCAGGCTGGCCTCAGCTGCGGTCTGTCCTCTCGCTCCGTCTGCACAGCAGGCCAAAGCCCTGTCCCGAATGCTGGGGGATGCAGGTCACCGCGCCGGGGGGATTCACAGATGCAAAGCCCTCATGATGAGACAGAGGCGGCTTGTCACTTCAGTACAATGTCACGTAGCTTTTATTTTAACACTCAAAGAAGCTGTAAGGAAGGCACGGTTTTCCCTTATTATTATCCTCCGTTTGCAGAGGGAAAACTGAGACCTTCAGAGGCTAAAGGAATTGCCCAAGGCCGCCGAGCAAGTTGAGCAGCTGAGCTGCTCCAGGCCGCCTTCCAGTTGTCTAGATGCACCTCTAATCCGATGCCATCGTGAGCCGTGGTCCTGAGGCTCTGCCCTTCCTGGCCTGGCCTGCTCCTGATCTGCATGATGCCCAGCGTTTATAGTCTCCCTTCCCACAGTGAGGCCACCCAACCCTACCAGCCACCTCAGGCCACAACGAACCCTTGCCAGGTTCCCAGGGCCTAAGTGCATATCCAAGAACTCAGCCAGCGACCCCTTCTTCCAGTACGGGGCTCTGCCTTGCTCTTGCCAGTTTGTGGCCCCCTGAATCAGGAACAAGAGATTCTTCAATGCTGACTCCTGCCTATGGCTCTGCCTCTGCCAGGATCCCATGGGGTCTCTGGGCCCTGCCCTGTGGTGATACTAGCCACCTTTGCCCAGCTTCCCACACCAACTTAGATGGAGTTGCATACCCTTCGGCTTCTTCAGCATGACATCCTTCCTGAAACCAGTCCCAGCCTAGCCCATCCCAGTTGGTGGGTTTGGTCCCACAGCCTGACCCAGTCTGCTCCATCTGCCCCAGTGTCCCTGACCAAGCAGGGACAAGGCCCCAGTCACAGCTCTCAGCCCTGCCTGGTCCATCCCACACTTCCAGGATTCCAGGACGATAACAGTGATTTGAATGACACAGTGCACGATCCTCCAAACACGCAGCCCTAGATCCTGGGGGGTGAGGAGGGTGGGGTGCAGAACCTGCAAGGATTGGTCGGCTCACTGTGGTGTCACTGAGTGGTGCCAGCTCAGCCAAAGGGGAAGTCAGGAGACCTATGAGTATGTCAGTGGAGGACCTGGGGCAAGTCACAGCCCTCTGCATCTATGTCTGTATAATTCGGGTTAGGATCAGTGATTTCCAAGTCCCCTTCTGAGTCTCTGCATCTAGGAGCCAGGGATCACTATTCCTTTTTTTTTATTTTAAAAAATTTTTAACATTTATTTATTATTGAGAGAGAGAGAGAGAGAGAGAGTCAGGGCACGAGCAGGGGAGGGGCAGAGAAGGGGAAGGCACAGACTCCAAAGCAAGCTCCAGGCTCTGAGCTGTCAGCACAGAGTCCAACGCGGGGCTTGAACTCACAACCTGTGAGATCGTGACCTGAGCCGAAGTCAGACATTAACCAACTGAGCCACCCAGGCACCCCCAGGGGTCACTATTCCCAATCACTTTCTTCTCCTTTTTACCTCTCCCCTGGAACAGGGTCAGAGTGAGCCAGTAAATGGCTACAGTCAGGGTTGCGGTGGGCCAGTGACCCTTGCACAAGCCCAGAAGGGTCATGCAGAGTCTGGACGTCACCTCTATAACAGTAGACGGGCTTCTTGCATTGACAAGAGGCTGGAGCAGACCACTCCTGAAACCTCCCAATTGCAAAATTCCAAGTCTCAGTTCCCTCACCTCATAGAAGGAGTAGGAGCAAAATCCCACGGGCTAGGTCCTGACACTACATCATTTCATGTCACCCTTGCATCATAACAGACAGCAAGGTGGACAGCAAACTCCCCTCTGCGGGTGAAGGACTGAGACCCAGAAAGGTTAAAACATGCGCCAAGGCCACACCACTAGAATTTGAGCCCAGGTCTGTCTGAGTCCAGAGCAGCTCTCCGCTACACAATGTGGTATCGAAAGGACCCTGATGTCATGTAGGCAGGACATTCCCGAGTTTGGAGTTTGCCAGGTAAACTGGGCTTTCACACTTGTCAGTGCCTTCCCTCGCACCTGCTACCTCGTACATCCCGGGAATGCCCTTCTCCACATCCCTCTGATCCACGAGCCAAACATCTTCCCTGCTTCGGGAGATCCCATCTTTCCTACGAGACTCAGTTCAGGCTGCTCCGAAGAGACGAGATCTTCCCCTCCTCCCTTGGCTTCTCTCCCTCCTCCACCCTAACCTAAGTGTTCCCCCCACTGTGATCTGGTTGCAAATACTTCCATTATTTTCCCAGGCAGCAGGCTCCGAGCTGGGTGCTGTGCACGCAGTATTCATCCTGGCCCGTTGGCCTTCTGTAAGGCGGTTCTTGAGATTTCCATGGCCCCACACCTTGTTGCTCTTTGCCTCCCGCCCCCACTACATCTCTGTCTCCACCATTGAGCACAGCGCCAGGCATACCTTAGGTGCTGAGCAACCACATGCTTATGCGAAGAGAGCCTACTTGCACCCGCTAATGTCTTCAGGTGCTGGGAGATGGAGTGGGTCTGGACCACAGAAATGTGAGCCTGAGCCATTCAGACCAGATGGTAGTTTGTTCCCTGACCTGCAGAAAGCAGCTTCCATTCACTTCCACCCTCGACTCACTCACCCCCTGCCTCCAGGCCACCTGTCTCCACTTGTCCCAGGGTATACAGTTGGGGTGAGGGAGGCTCCCCCAAGGTGTGCACAGCCCTGCTCATCCTTTGGTCCCAGCTTCTGTGCGGGAGTTTAGGTCAGAAGGGTGAGCCCAGGCCGAAGTCTGAGAGGTCCTGTGACCTGATAGGGGAGTTCATTTTTCATGGCTCAGCGTCCGATTGGTCAGATAGAGGCCCTGGGCCTCAGGCCCTGCTCCCGGCTGCTGCTGGTAATAGAGCCAGAGGTCAGAGTGGAGTGCAATGAGATCGGGTTCTCAGGCAAGGGCCAAATTGGACTGTGTCACTGGCCTGCACGCTGGGGAGAGGGGGGGTAAAGGACATATCCAGGAGGGGGACCAGGGCCACCAGGCAGGTCAGACCTCAACTGGGCAGCATCCGAAAGTGACGACATTAGCCAGTGGGCATCAGACTGTGTTCTGAGGAGCCGAAGAGGCTCCAGGAACAGAGAATTAAGGGCCCGGCAGGTAAGGCTCAGGATCCCCACCCCACCCCAGCTCCCGGAGAACAGCTTCTATCTGTTTTACATATTGCACTTTCAGGCAAACTTCCCTTTGAAGAAAGAAAGGGTTGTATGGGGTGCCTAGGTGGCTCAGTCAGTTAAGCGTCCGACTTCCGCTCAGGTCACGATCTCACGGTTCGTGGGTTCGAGCCCCGCATCGGGCTCTGCGCTGACAGCTCGGAGCCTGGACCTGCTTTGGATTCCGTGTCTCCCCCTCTCTCTGCCTCTCCCCCACTTGTGCTCTGTCTCTCTCTGTCTCTCAAAAATAAATAAAATGTTAAAAAAAATTTTTTTAATAATACAAAAAAAAGAGAGAAAAGGTGGTAGTAATAATGAGGAGGAGGGGCGGGGGAGAGCTCACCCTACCGTGGATTGTAAATATCCTGGATCTTGGACCTCCGCTCCTTCTTCCTTCCTGTCACCTGGCCTCAGGGTGGGCAGGAAGAAACCCCTTGCAGGTACCCCAGGTGATAAACAGTGCACACCCCGCTCTACAGCCTGTGTGGCCTGCGTAGACGCTGCCACCCTCGGTGCCACTCTTCTTGAGCACCCCACGCTCCAGTCACCAGAGAGCCACTCGGCTAGGCCTTCACACCATCGTACTGAAAGGTCCCCTCTCTGTGCCTTCTCCCCCTCCTGTCTTTTTCCCAGCCTGGAGCACTGTCCCTTAAGCTCCAGCGGCACCTCCCCCAGGGAGCTCTCACAGACTTCCTTCGGCAGAGGTGGTCTCACCCAGAGCCCCATGCCCGCCTGCCCCCTGGCGCATGGCACTTACCTTTGGCGCACAGATTCAGCCTGGCTTCACATTTCATCTCTACCATCTCCGGGCTGCAAGATCTTGAACAAGCAAACTTCCCTGTGACTCAGTTTCCCCAAACTTGAGATAATTATGGTACCTACTACTATCGCTGGGGGAGGGGGCATCATATGAAATACTCTACGTAACTCAGGGCACAGGGCAAATGCTCGATAGATGCGGCTGCTGTAAATACCCTCGTGGTTCAGTGAATTCTTGCAACCAGTTCCAAGCTCTGATTCCTGTACCTTTGGCCCCCTGTGACTTTTGCACACACAGCTCAAACACCTTTGAGCTTCTCAGTGGACTCTTTTCGACAAAAATGACAGGTTCCCGGGCCAGTGAAAGCAGAGACGACAAGCAATGTCAGGAAGAGAAAGAAACAAGAAAAGTGAATTTTTTATGGTTTTAGAACGATCAGGAGAGTCTTATTGTTTCTACCCTTGGAAAGCCCTGCTTCTCACCCAGGATTTATGGCTTTGTATTCTTTTTTTAATTTTTTTAATGTTTTTTAATGTTTACATATTTTTGAGACAGAGAGAGACAGAGCATGAACGGGGGAGGGTCAGAGAGAGGGAGACATAGAATCTGAAACAGGCTCCAGGCTCTGAGCTGTCAGCACAGAGCCCGATGCGGGGCTTGAGCTCACGGACTGTGAGATCATGACCTGAGCCGAAGTCAGACGCTTAACAGACTGAGCCACCCAGGCTCTTTTTTTAATTTTTTTTTTTTAATTTTTTAATGTTTATTTTTTTAATTTTTTAATGTTTATTTACCTTTGAGAGAGAAGGAGAGACAGAGTGCAAGCAGGGGAGGGGCAGAGAGAGAGGCAGACACAGAATCCAAAGTAGGCTCCAGGCTCTGAGATGTTAGCATAGAGCCCGACGCAGGGCTCGAACTCACAAACCGTGAGATCATGACCTGAGCCGAAGTTGGACGCTTAACCAACTGAGCCACCCAGGCATCCCTATGGCATTGTACTCTTTAGCCATGACCCCCATCACCCCATCTTGCCTACAGGCTGCCCAGCAGCAGGGTGGGGTGAGGGGGAGCGGTCTTCTCTGAAGAGCACCCCAGGCAGACATCGCCCACAGACGGCAGAATGTGGGGCTGCAGGAGTTGGGGAGACCATCACAGACTCACACTCGACCGGGGCCTGCCTCTCAGGACCCCTTCCAGTCCCCTGCTCTGCAGATTACCCCCCTCATGCTTCGGGTCTCAGCCCATAGGAATCAGGCCCTTGAAGCTGGTTAGTCCCCCCACGACCCCGGAGCTTGCCTGAAGAGTGGCACCATCCACTGGTGGAGAACTTGTTGCTGGCATCCTGTTGGGCTGCCCCCTTGGACGTGGGAACCTTGAAGCGTGTTCACATTTGTTCCCTCTATAACCCAAGCCCCCAGCACTGTTCCTGTGCCCAGTAACAGGCTGTTGGATAAATGGACAATGTAACCAACTGATAAGTCACTGGAGGTGCTGAGAAGCCAGTGGATCTCCATCTCCTTGCCTCTTAGACTATGATTCTGGTCTGGAAGCCACTTCTCAGAGCCCTCGGCATAAGGGGGGCCGAGCCACAGCCAGGCTAAGCCCAGCTACCCGGAGGGAAGGGGGGCACCCTAGTACCGCAGGGTGCAAACTCAGAGCTGGCTGGGGAAAGGGAAGGGGTTACTTGGCACCAAGTGGAACTGTATGCACAGTGTGGCAGGTAGTCTGGGTCAGAGTGACAGGGAGAGTTTGCTCTCTGTGTTCAGCCACAGCCCAGTGCCCACCACTCACTCAACTGCCTTTAGCATCTCTCCCAGACCCATATACCCCCTTGGTGCCCCGGAGGCTGAACCCAGGCCCCTTTTCTGGCCAGGATAGCAGCCTGGAGGTCAAAGCTGATGAGGAGCTGTGAACTCCCGGTAGTGACATTATAAAGGACCATATCCTGCTGGCTCAAAGGAAAACAATTTTTAGCTGTGATCACGTACGAAGCATCTCCTCTCTCGCCAACCTCTTCTGTGTGTCTTCAGGGTACCTGGCCTTGTCCACTTGCTCTCTCTTTGAGAAAAAAAAAAAAAAAAAAAACCTTTTCGCAGAACCCAGGAGCATGCTGGAGAGATTCTGGAAGGCTCAGCCAATCGGGGATTGCTTGCAGATGCCAGGCATTTAACTCTATCAGACTGGTACGGACCATGCCACTCCCACGTTACCCAAAGGAAACAAAAGTGTAAGTCTGTACAATGATGAGGGCATGAATGTTCATGACAGCTTGATTTGTAACAACCCCCAACTGGGAACAACTCAAGTGTTCATCAACAAATGAAGGGATAAACAATTTGCATTAGAGCCCCACAATGGAATACTACACAGCACTACAGAGGGAATGAGCTATTGATACATGTAACAACACAGATGAATCTTAAAATAATTCAGCTGAGTGAAAAGAGCTAGACAGAAAAAGGGTACATATTGTATGACTCCATTTAAGTAACACTAGAAAATAAAACTGATCTACAGTGACAGAAACCAGATCCGTAGTTCAGTGGGAGCTGGGATGAGGGGAAGGAGAGGGGAATTGCAAAGGAAATCAAAGAAACTTTTGGGGGTGGTGGAGATGTTCAGCCTCCTAGTCGTTTGTGATGGTTTCATGGGTATACACTTACATCAAGACATATCAGATTATATGCTTTTAGTGTGTGCAGTTTATTGTATGCCAATTATCTAAAAAAAGCTATTTTTAACCTTTTTTAATTTTAAGTTTATTTACTTATTTTTAGAGAGAGAGAGAGAGAGCAAGTGGGGTAGGGAGCAGAGAGAGGGGGGAGAGAGAGAATCCCAAGCAGGTTCCAGACTGTCAGCACAGAGCCCAATGTGGGTCTCAAACTCACAAACCATGAGATCGTGACCAGAGCTGAAATCGAGTCATACACTCCACTGACTGAGCCACCCAGGCACCCCTAAATAAAACTATTTTTAAAAACCAGGGAGGAGGTGGCAAATTGCAAGATTCTGTCAGAGACACAGCCTCAGCCACACCTGTGGACCCCGCTCTCTGTCCCAGCCTTTGGCTCGGCGCCAGGCACGTGGGGCACAACCAAAGCTGGTGTCCTCAACATGAATGAATAATTGTTGGCCCGTCTGACTCATCTGGCCCAGGAGAAACCTCTCGCCCCCCGTCCTGGCTCAGTCACATGGGCTGAGATACTTGACCACACTCAACAGCTTTCAGATGATAGATCTGATCGATATTAACTACCCAAGCAGAACCATGAGCAGCTCATCTCAGCCCACTCCCTGTTCCTCCCTCCACCTCCTGCTCCCAGCCCTAGAGTGGGCTTACTCCCCAGGGGTTGTGCAGAACCCCAGTACCGATCCGTGAGAGAATGGGGTGACCCGAAGCAGTCCTGGGCACAGCTCGCCACCCTCTGGGAGGCAAGATAAATGCCAGGCATCCTGCGTCCCTTACCCTCTGGGACCCTAGCCTTTTATCCACTCCTCCCAAGACAAAGCCAACTGAGCAAGCCTGAAGGGGAAGCTGAACCCTGAAGGAAGAGAAGGGCTGAGGGAGCAGGGAGGACATCGCTGACAGGGAACAGACAGGGCATCCTTTATTGATGGGATCATTAGCTATTGATGAGAACGGCCTTTGTATTGGCCCTGTTGCCTGGCCCAGGGAGCCGAGCTGTGGTGGGGCCAGGGCATTCAAGCCGGGCCACAAACACTTCCTGAGCCGGAACTCAGACCCTGACTTAAGGAACTGGTAGGTCACCAGGCTCTCTGGGGTATCTCTGGCTCCTCTCCAAGATGGAGACCCACAAAGCACTGGGCTGCTCTGTACGTAGGAAAACGAGCCATCCCCTCCATGAGGAGCACAAAAGATCTGTTATCCCAAGACGTCCCCAAACACCCACAGTAGAGCCTCTTGTGGAGTGAAGACACACTGTGCATCCATGGATCCCTGAAAGCCAAAGCCACAATTTCCATAGGCAATTTCACCATGGCAGACATTGATCTGTTTTGTATGAATACAGTTAAATCTTACAGCAGCACTGTGATGGATGTACTATTCTTCTCATCCCCATTTTATAGATGAGGAAATGGAGGCTCCGGGAGGTTAGGTCATTTGCCCAAGGTCACACAGCTAGTAGCTGAGCCTGGGTTTGGACCCAGGCAATCGGCTCCAGAGCCTGTGTGCAAAACCATTGTGTGCTGTTCCTTCAGAGAGATTAAGGGATGTGCTCAAGGTGACCAGCTAGTGAATGTAGAACTCAACACCAAGGCTTCTAACACCAACTCGGTCTCAGTCCACCTCTCTGCCTCTCCGTCTTGCTGCTACCCAAAGAAAGCCCCAAAGGATGCAAGAGAAGGGAGCTGGGGAAATTCCCTCTTCCCTTCCACGGCCCTGCCAGGGTGAGGGATCCTCTCTCCTCCAGGCCAGAGCTCTCTCAGGGAGCCTGATGGGATTCTAGTTGGAGAAAAGACCCTTCCCCAGCTAGTAAGGTCAAGGTTCTTCTAGCCCCCAGATCCAACGGGACTGAAGCAAGCCCCCAGCTGTACGCCCTGGCCCTTCTCACAGGTACATGGGGAGGAAAATCTCACATAAGAACCTGTCCTAAGAACCTCAATGCCAGGAGTCACTAAGGACCCCAGGGAAACTGTGCCTGACTTGATCACCCATTTATGGGCAAAGTATCCTATAAGCTTAGGGTAACAATGGGAAGACACGTGCCACCTGCAGCCACCCTCTGTGCCTACATGTTATCACTGGCTTTACGGAAATGCCCCAAGCCAGCAACTAACTTGGCCTCCAGGTCAGTATCTGATCTGTGCCCCATTGGCCATGAAGGTGGAGGGTCATCCCTTCTGGGTTCACTTTGCCCAGGTCGCCACTGGTGCCCTGCACCTTCACCCTGCCCACCGACCCTGACCAGATCCTCTCTCTCAAGCTTCCTCCAGAGAAAGAGCAACGGCGATCCTGTTTCACAGAAGGATAGGATTTCTGCATCCCGGGCATCAATCGGGCAGGCTCCTTCCTGCCAGTCCTCCTGTCTGCCTTGAGACCAGTAGATGCCCTCGGCCATGGAGAGCTGACCTAGCCGGAGTGCCCAAGGCTCACACAGGCCAAACAAGACTTTCTCCGTTGCTCCTGCTGGTGAGTTCTTGGCCATATTTCTCCCTCTTACCCACACTTCAATCTCTGCAACTGATCTTAACCACCATATCAAAGGGCCCCAGGCTTCCTTCTCCTAGAGTTCCAGAAGCATTCTGGGGAAATTCAATTGCATGCATGGCAGCCAGCATGAACTACCCAGATTGGCTTATTTCCCAGCATGCTCTCAGGGAGACACATTATTCTTCTGGTCTACATTCCTAGCTCAATTCACTTGGGCCTTCCAAGAATGCCAATTTCGGCCCCCCACCGAAGCTTAGGACTTCTCTCTGTACCAGAAGGCATAGCTGTCCCCGGATCTCCACCCATCATGCCCCCTTCTGCTCCAGAAATTCTAGAGCCTTCTTGAGGTTTAAGGAGGCCCAGAGCCTCACTGCTCAATGCTCCTCTTTAGTCAGGAGAATAGACAATGGCCTCTATGGTATTTTGTCAGGCACGCAGGCAGCTTCCATAGCTCACCCCATCCCATGGAGGCAGATGCCTGCCATTCCACCATAAGTGCTCTATTTCATTAGCTCATGCTTTTGTGTATCAATCAATGAATATTCAACAAATATTTACAGAGTTTCTTCTATGTGCAGGGCAACCTACTAGGTATTGGGGTGATACAAGGATATCAGTTCTTCCCCTAAATCTCTCAGTAAGCACTGTTATTACCCCTGCTTTACAAACCTGGGAACTGAGGCACAGAGAGGTTGAAAACCTTGCCCAAGGTGACACAGCTCACTATATCCTAGAACATAGCTATGGGAGGTGGTCCCAAGAAAATCACACAAGATTGGGGATGCTTGCAAAAAGGAGAGGCTGGCATTTGACATTTTGTTGTTCACTGCCCACACTGAGCCAGAGGACCTGTTCACCCCCACCACCACCCCGGGCCTTCTCGGCAGGGAGAGGAAGTCAAGGGAGAAGGTGTGGTGGCTGACTGTCAGCTGGAACGGGGCTGTGTTGCTCCTACGTTCCTTTCCCCTGAAGGATACCACATGTATCACAGACCGCTGAATTGGCTGCAGAGACTAGATGAGGCTGGGGTCCCCCCACAGCATGGGAGGAAAAAAAAGGCACACGCAGGATTGTATGCCAGGTGGGGCGGAGGCGGGGAGTTTGAGGCAGATGTGAAGGAATCCCCTGGAGGCCTGATACAGGGGTGACTGGATCCACCTGGCTGTGAGAAGGAGCACTCTAGTAACCATGGGCGGCCGGGGGAGGGGGGGCAGACAGGAAGTGTGGGGGAAGCAGCCATCCAGGCAAGAGGTGAGGCCTCAACAGGCTGGCAGCAGGAGAGGAGGCAGCACGGGGGCAGGAAGGTGAGACCTCAGGGCTGCAGATCGCCAAGATGTGGAAACTCGTGGGATGGGAAGGCTGGGGAGAAGAAGGCCTTTGTCTGGACGGGGAGCCAGACTAGAGCACACACTGGGGAAGGAGAAGACAGTGTGAGCTCAATCACAGGGACACCAAAGGAAGGCCCCACTGATGCTCTCTAAACCAGGTCAAGGCAAGGCGCTATTCCCAACGCAGCCAGGCCCAGGCTCCCAAACAGCACATAACCAACCTTTACGTGGCACTCACCGCGTGTCTGGTGCTGTTCTCAGGGTCGGACATACATTCACTCCCGTAACCATCTTGACAGCCCTATGATGTAGCTATAGGTAGCTTCCCCATTTTGTAGATGAAGAAACTGAGTCCGCGCTTGTAAGCATGATGCTAAACCGCCTTCGGGGAGGTGACGTGAGGGTGCAGGGAGGGGATGAGGCAGGTTTAGGTGAATTCAGCAACGACGAGCCGCGGCACTTTATTGAGAAAATCGAGGAAGATGAGGGAATGAATCCCTCGCCTTGAGTGACGCCGCCCAGTGGCGTAGGGCGAGTTTTACGCCTAGAATCACACCAAGGAGGCTGGAGTCCCTGCAATGCCACTTGCTACCTTTACCTCTCTGGCCCTCAGTTTCCTCATCTGTAAAATGGAGACACTAATAGAGTCCCGCCCTTCTCCTGGGTCTGTTGTGAAGGTCAAATGGAAACATGAATGTGAAAATACTTTAGAAGCCGTGGAGCTGTACAAAGGGGAGGTGCCACGCAAGACTTGGGGCGTGGCGTGGTCCTAAAAACTCTCAGGTGGACAGCCCTGGCCCCGGCCTGGGAGTCTCCATCCTGCATGTCTTCAGGAGCGTTCTGACATCGAGTATCTCCCCCCACGCTTCACATGCATTCATTCAACACAAGCCGCTGCCCTTGTGGTTGTCGCAGGAGCCAAGGAGGTGGGTGGGCGGGGCAGAGGCTCTTACGCCCATTTTAAAAATAATGGAAAACCACTGAGGAAGCTAAAGTGACTCCCCCAAAGGTGCACGGCTGATGAGAGGTAAGGCAGACTCGAACCAGCCCTACTCTGCCAAGCCTGCTCCTTTAGCTACCAAACTGGCCTCATGGAAATTGGCGGCCCAAGGGCAAGGCTGGCGGTAGAGGGATACACAGAAATGTTCCCTGTTTCACATTTTTATCTAAAACCATCCCTTCTTAGGTTCCTGGGAATGCCTAAAAGCAAAATCCACCTTTTTTGGTTGGGGGGGGGGTGGTGTTCCAGTTCACCAGCATGTTATTCTTTATCTGGCCTTCCCCACCCACCCACCGCAGTTGAGCTCTGCGGGGCCTCCCTCCAAGCCCCTGCAACACGCGGCAGAGTGATAGGCTGGGACGGGCACCTATCTGAGGACAGGACATCACGGTGTGAGTGTGTGGAGAGTGTGTGGCCTCAGTCTCGACTCTCTGTAGTGTTACTTCCTGGCTACTCACCTCCCCAAGGACCTGTGGAGCCCCAGGACTCTGGACAGAGCCAGCCCAAAGCCATGATGCGCCTGTCATTCCCCAAAGCCCAAAGGGTGCACTCCCTTTGGAGTGCACTCCACCAGAAGCAGCATCACAGAGCCCCCCCTCTGGCAACATCATGCATAGGCAGAAACTTCTGGAAGGCTCCCAGGCCCATAACTTCTGGGCCGTCTCTCCTGGTACCTGAAAACCGCACCTGTTAGCATCAGCAACAGATGCCCCCTTCTCTCCGGGGCAAACAGGAAAGCAATGTGGGGGCCCTGGTGGTACCTCAAATCAAGGGCTCAGGGAGTCTTGCCTCCCAGCTGACTTCCAGAGCAAAAGTATTTCCCCCCATGTTGGGGCAGGAGCTGATGATTAATAACGGTTCGATTGTAAGCCCTTATATTCCTGCTGGAATGAATTATCCTGTGATCATTCTTTTCAGCATTGCTGCTTCTGAGGTTTTAAATGAAAGAGCTGCTGCCCATATCATTCTGCCTCTTTAGGAAGACAGCCCTGTCTTTGAGCAGTCCCCGCAGGGAGAGAGACAGACTGCCCAGGCTGTGCCCACCCGGCTCTAACAGGGAAGAGCTCCGTGTGACCGGCTTCCCGAGCCCCCTCCAGCCCTCCTTGTCTTCCTTCAGTTGCTCCAAGAAACAGAACATCCTCCTGTTGCAAGGGGCAGCCAGACTCGATGGGAGAGAGGGTGTCAGGGGGCTCCTGGAACAGAAACATCTGTGGATGTAGGTGGTTTCTGGGGCTGCAAGTTCGTGCATAGGACCTGCTCATGTCTTTGTGTATTTGCACATGAGTAGACATCCATTTATGTGTTTGGGTGTCTGGGCAATTTTATGCGTAGCAAGTATGTGTCCGTGGCCGACTCTGCGTAGCCGTGCATGTGTGGCCATGTGTATATCCGTGCGTGCGTGCGTGTGTGTGTGCGTGTGTGTGTCCCAGGCACAGTCCCTGGCGGCGTGAGCATAGGCCACGCATGGCAGTGTGTGTGCTATTGTGGGGCTATCGGACAGAGGGAAGCGTGTTGGTTTTGGAACTAGAAAACTTAAGTCTGAGTCACAACTTAGTGGCCAGAGGACCTTGGTGCAGTCATACACCTTTCTAGACCTCGGGTCCCCCATTTGCTAAGTGGAGATAATAATCCCTACCTGCACTGTGAGGCTGAAATCCTGTGTGGACACACTTGGCTAGTAGGTGACTGGAGGGGACGGGAGGAAGCAGCTTCCCCACAGGCACAGGGGCTGAGAGTGTGGGCCACACAAGTCATGCCCGGCCTCTGCCTGCCCCCAGGCCTCCCCCTCCCTGACCAGCACGCCCGCCCCAGCAGGCTCGGCCTGAGCCTCTGGAAGGTCCCAGTTGCCTCACCAGTAGGGGTATGACATTGACGTTGCACCAGTGCCAGAAGAGGGAAAGGGAAAACGGCCATTCCACCCCCATCCCTGACCGGTGGCCCCGCTGCCACCAGCTACCGGCATTCACTGAGCACCCGTTACACGCTGCATGCTTTCAGTGTGGTGCCGCTTCCCCTCTACACACTTACGAGGCAGGTACCGGCAAGGCCACTTGTCCCGCTCACACAGACAGGAAGTGACCGACTCAGGATTGACAGCTGGCTCTCCCGTCTGTCCCAGAGCCTGGGCTCTTCTTTGGGATGGAACGCCTGCCTCGGGCTCACTGGGAGTCACGCTCCCTGCGGCCCCCACCCCCAGCCTGCTGACTGTCTTCGCTTTCCCGAGTTCATGTGTCCTGGCAGGACACCACTCCTGGCGTCAAGTTCTACCCCTCTGATGCCTCCGAGACTTCCATCTCTACCCTCTGCCTTCCGCTCAGGAAGGCTGGGAGGCCCGGGTCCTGGCATGCCTCCCCACAAGGACAGGAGGACCGGGGTGGGCGGCGGAGCCAGCATCATCTGCCTAAGACTCGGTCTGACCATTTCCCCGGGGGGAGAAACCAAGGCTCTTAAAGGGCAGGCAACATAATTCTTACCACTGGTGAGGTGGAGACAACCACAACCAAACTTCGTGGGCCCCTGACTGAGGCTGGCCCAATGGTTCGGGGGAGCGGGAGACATGGGGGCCAGACCGCGGGCGGGGCAAGAGCCACCCTGGAGGGACAATTGACGAGACCCAGGCTGTTCAGTGAAGTGGGGAAGGGAGGGGCCCTGTGGAGATTTACACGGAGGGACCAGGGACTGCTTCCAGCAGGACAACGACGCCCTCTTCTGACCAGCCGAGAGCAGCGCTCAGGCTGGCCTCCTCCATGTCCCCTCGTTCACTCAGCAGCAGGAGGTGGGAGCCCCTGTGCCAGGCCCACCTGCCTGCCTCCTCATCCCCCCACCCCATGCTGCCACCCCTGTGACATCTGAGCTCAACTACGCAGCTCCACGTTCCCTGTCCTCTGGGCCCTGTGTTGCAGTGCACACGCTCGTCTTCATGTGATGACTTCTTTCAGCCATGCTCTGACTCAGACAGGCCACCACCTCACCTGAGTGTGTAGGAGGTGCTGGGGTTGCTAAGCGACCAAGGGCAAAGGATGGGGAAAGGCCATGGGAGGAGCTCAGGACAGGACTGCTCTCATGATTCTGTGACCTTGAGGAGCCCACAACCCGGCACCCCCACAGATGCCTTCAGAACATCTGGGAGAGGCGCAGGGCTCAGCCCCCATGAAGCCCTGCCTGCAGGAAGTGCCCAGTCTGGTCAGGAGAGAGCCCATCAGCGCCACAAAGCTGCATCTGCAGCCCGAGTACAAACAGGAGGTGCCCTGAGCGCAGGGAGGCAGCGGGGGTCACCGTGGTCTACACCAGGCGGCCAGGGAGGCTTTCCAGAAAAGACAGATAGTGGCTTCCACCTAGGAACGTGGTGGTATTCACAACACACGTTATCTCCTGCTCCCCCCAAGAACCAGGGGGCAGGGGGGATGATTAGATCCACGCCGAGAGGAAGAAAGTGGGATTCACAGAGGCAGCGGCTTGCCCAAGGCTGCGTACCTGGCGAGTGCAGAGCTGAGACTCACACGCAGGCCCGTCTGGCTCTGGGGGAAGGGGACCGAGCAAAGGTCAGAAGACAGGCACTGGTCCCACCTGCCCCCATGTGCAAAGATACGGAGGGACCCAAAGATGATAAAGCTCGTGGATCAAATAATGCTGTGCCAAAACCTTGTCCAGGGACTTTGGAGGACAAGAGGACGGTCACCTGGCCCCCTTAGGGAAAGTTCCACCTTCAGGTGAAGGTAGAAGTGAGTCACACAGGTGGCAGGACCAGAGCTGAAAGTGGCCTGCAGGGAGGAAGCACAATTTGTCGGGGGGGGGGGGGGGGGGGCGGGGGGGAGGGGGGGAGGGGGTGGTGCTGAGAGGGAAGGAGCTGCTCTAACCAGATGCACGGTCGGTCTCGGCGCTGGGCCAGGCACGCACAGAGATGGTGAGTGGAGGCAGACACCGTAGAAGACTCTTGAATACAACAATCACTTCAGCTGTGGGTGAGACCTCAAGCCTGAGTTCTGGTCATTCTATCGAGGCCTTAGAATGCTGGACAGAAGAACAGGTGTGAGGCTCAGGGACAGCCATCAAGAACCCCACAAGACCCTGCCCAGCCCCCAAACCCCCCTGCCCCTCAGCTCCACCCTCACCCCACCCAGAAAGTCTGTCTGCCCCCCGCCCCCCGCTGCCTCCAGGGTCCTGTGTGGGGCGGAGGAGGGGGGCCCGGAGGCAGAACCAGCTCCCATCTTGGCTTGCATGAAACGGTCATTGCACAGCCCAACTGAAAGCAGAAAAACCTCAGCAGAGAAGCGGCTGGCCCCCAGTGCGGCTTCTCTTCCGCCACCAAACGGGCAGAATGCCCAGCACGAAGCAGAGGGGAGTCGGCCTGCTGGGGCCAGGGGCTGCCTTGATGCTGTGCACACTTCTGAGAGAGGGTGGCCTCCCGACTGTCTGCCCTGCAGGGGTGCAGCCTGCCAGGTGGCCCCTGAGAGCCACACTCTGCCCTGCCTCTCGGGTGCATTCACTCTTTCCAAACGATTTGCACAGCCCTCCCAGCATGAGTAGGCATGGTCTGGCACTGTGGTCAGCACTACGTAAGAGTAACCCGCTCCTTCCACATGACCCGTGCAGCTCTACAAAGCATCCCTACACCTCCTTTGATCCTTACAAAAACCTGGAACAATCACTGGCATTTTTATTTCCTGAGGTTTGGGGTTTATAGTTTTTGGGTTTTTTTTTTTTTTTAGTTGTTTGCCTTTTTTTAAACATATGTATTGAGATGATGCATGCTAGATTAAAGTGTGCAACTTGATGGGTTTGGCCATATGTATACACCTGTGAAACCATCGCCACAATCAAGATAAACACCACTATCGCCTCTAAAAGAGTTTCCTTGGCCCCTTGGCAATCCCTCCTTTTCCCTCCCTGTCCCCAGGCCCAGGCAACTGCTGATCTGCTTTCTGACATTCTAGTTTAGTTAGCAGTTTCTAGAATTTTGTATAAATGGAGTTATTCTATATGTACCTTTTGGAAATCTGGCTTCCTTGACTCAGCGTATTTTCCTATCACTGATGGAAACATGGAGCCTTGATGAGGAAACAGAAGTAGTCAGCAATCATAAAGCAGTGGAGGTACGGCAGGTGTCCTGGCTCTGAGGCTGATATGCTGTCTCCAACACTTGGTTTGCTCATCACTCACTCATTCATTCACCAGAGGTTAACTGGGCGCTGGGGTGGGCTAAGCCCTGGGCTAGGTGTTGGAACCATAATGGTGCACGAAGCAGACACAGTCCCTACCTTCATGGGATTGCACTTCATTCATTCATTTGTTCATTCATTCATTCATTCATCAGCTTAACTGCACATCCACAGAAAACTCTGAACCTGGCACTGCCCCACCACTTCCCTCACCACCCTAATGCTGTTAACTGTCTTCCTATCGGCCACTTTGAGCTAGAGAGTGGGGCGATGCAGACAGAGATCATCAGAGGGGAGTTCTGTCCTCCAGGATCATGTAGAGCAGAAGGAAAAACTCTTAGGTACTATCCTGCACTCGGAAAGCTCACGCGAGAGCTTCAGAGCTAAGGCTGACCCTGCAGAAGGTAGCACTCCCAGTGCAAAGGTGAGTGATCCAGGCAGGGAGGTCAGGAGCTCAGGGAGAGGCGGAGGGCTCTCCGAGCTGGCCTGTCCAGAGCAGGCCCCTCAGACAGGGTGGGACCTGAGCAGTCCCCAATGAGCAGGGAGGAGAAGGACAGGCAGGGGGAAGGGGGGGCGGGGTGTGCCAGGCAGGAGCAAAACAGGGACAAAGACAGAGGCAGGGCGGGGCAGAGATGATCAGGAAGACAGTGAGCTGAGAATTCCTCCTGGGTCAGTGTGAGGCCACAGAAACAACTTCCCCTGCAAGTGCGTTACATTGTGTCTCTGTGTGGAACAGGAGCAGAGGGGAAGGGAAATGGGGGGAGGGTAATTAGTTACAATTTTGTAAGAATTTACAATTTACAAAGTGCTCTTGCTGTTGTTCTCTTATTTAGCCCTCAGTATAAGCTTTGAGGTGGGAGTTACCCTTATTTTTCCCATTTTACAGATCAGAAAACTGAGGTGCATAAAGATCCAGCGATTTGCTCAAAAATAAACAACCCCTAAGTGATGGGGCAGAGAGTCAAGCCAGGACTCCTGTCCCCAGACCAGTTCTCTTTTCCCCGTGTCTATAATTGTCAACATTTACTCATCTAAATGGGGCCCATGGGCCACTGTATGACACGCTTCTGTAGACCACAGAATACATTGTTTGAACTTGACCTTGTCCTCCCACCTGCCACACCCCCGACCTTCTTCAGCCGCCTTCCCATCTGCCATTATGAGCTGGGAATGAAGAGACCAGGAGGGAGAAGGCAAATGGCCTGGCTTCCAGGAGAGGAAGTTAATTATTTGGCCAAGGAAGCTCTCCCTAATCCCCACATGCCTTCTGCCTCTGGCCTCCAGAGAAGGTTCCTAATAAGGGCCCACCCTAGCCACTCAGAAGTGGTTCCCAAGCCCTTGTCCCAGGGGCCTTGGATGGCACCCCTTCCTCTCAGCCTGGAGAAAGTGCTTATCTCCTTCACACCAAGAAGGAGATAAGCAGGATCCCCCCTCTCCGGTGCCAGGACCCCAAAGGAGAAAAGATACAGCTTTGATGTCACCAGATGGCACAGAGCTGGAGCCTGGGCCCCAGGTCTACCTAGCTGAGTGGCCCAGGACAAGCCCCCTAACTTATCACATGGGTCACAGTGAAGGAACATTTCTCCAGGGCTTACTGTGCACAGAGCCAGGACACTAGTTCACATCAACTGGGTCCTGGCTCAGAGCTCCTAACCACTGCTCCATCCTGCCTTGAATCACCCTACCGATCACCGAGGGCCAACACCTGTCACCAAGGACCAGCGTCTGACATGCTTGGTGGTGGGCACATCCTCTCCCACTCCACTGCCGACGAAGCAGCAGCTCAGTGAAGTCAGGCAGCCTGCAAAGGCCGCACACTCCTAAGAAGCAGGGCAGGGGCTCCACTAGGCCTGACCATCCAGATCTGAGCTCCACACCCGAACTGAGAAAAGAGTGCATGGGACTGATGGGGCTCAGAGCGCCCCCCACTTCCATGGCCCCGGCCCGCAGCTCCCCACAAGGCCTCAGCTTCCACACAGGGGTCCCCTGATCTAGCAGGAAAGGCCCTGGGCCAGGAGGCAGGCTCAGCTTGGGGATCTGTACCCCTAGCATGATATTGGGAAGGCCACTTGGTCCCTGTGACTCAGTTTTCCCGTCTGTAAAAGGGAAATAACGTTTTCCAAACTCACACAATTATTGCCGTTTAGTGAGACAAGCAAATGAGGAATTATTTTTGAAAAGACTATAACACTGTATACTTCAAGGTATCCTTAGATATGAAACTCCAAGGTTCTGGCCACCATGGATTTTACCTCTCTCCCACCTGCATCCCCCAGCCTTCTAGGCCTTAGTGTCCTTGAGTTGAAACCGAAGCCTGAGTGGACCCGAAGAAGAAAACTCAGTCTGTGTTTGTAGATACCCAAGCCCACTGGGCAAACTCTCCTTAACCCTGTCCCCAATGAGCTCTCTCTCTCTCTCTCTCTCTCTCTCTCTCTCTCTCTCACACACACACACACACACACGCACACGTGCAAACACACCTACTTCCCACCTGCCTAAAATGATTTTTCCAAGTGAAATCATTCCCCATAAACATCTTAAACGTATGCCAAAAAAAAAAAAAAAATACCAATGGCTGTCGGCTTTTAAAGTTCCTACAGTGTGAAGAAGCTGGCAAAAATAATAGCTATAATTTAATGCTCCTTCCACCAGATAGAGCATTTTACATATGCCGTCTCATTTAGTGTAGCCTCCAAACAGCCCTGGCAGTTACAGAGGAGGGGCTCGGGCCCAGACAGCTTGCACGCACTGCTGCAGAGGGTCCGTCTGCTGCCCACCCGCCTCCGTTCTCTCGTTCTCCCTTCCCAGCAGAATCAGCTGGGCTCTTGTACCCCACTCGCCCCAGCGCTTGGCCCAGGAGGGAGTGGTAGAGCTAAGGGAGAACGTGCAAAGCGTGAGAGAAAGAAGCTGGCTGAGGTGGCACGGAAAAGCGTTGGGGGAACTGGCGGACGTCATCCAAACACAAAATGAGCTACTCGGTTATTAAGAAGCATCGACTTCCTCTTTCATTATGGCCTCTGTCTGCCGTCCTGTACGGAGACCCTCCTTGGCTGGAGGAAGTGTTTCCCTGTCGGCCAGGCTCCTTTGCAATTGCGTCTAGTGGGGGCAATTCGTGTGTGCAAGCTCGGGGGGTGTGAGTGGCTTTCGAGAGAAGAACGGTGCCCCAGCAGCCATGAGGTTCCTTCCCAGGCTAAAAATGTCATTACTAACCCATGGGTAGGCCATGATCCTGCTTCCTACATAATGACCTTCTTCCTCTCCACAGCTCGCGGCACGCAGGGAACACTGAGGGTCTTCATGCTACTTTCCTGACTCCCCTAGGATGGATGTGTGTGGCTGGAAAGAAATGGAGGTTGCTTTGGTCAATTTTGATAACGCAGACGAAATCCAGGAAGAGCCAGGCTACGCCACAGACTTTGACCCAACCAGCCCAAAAGGCCGGCCAGGGAGCAGCCCCTTCTCCAACTGGAGGATCCTCATCGGTGACAGCACCAACCATGAGACGGCCTTCTCCAAGCTCGCAGGCGGCTATGTTGATCCCCCAGGGCCCGAGCCAGTGGTCTTGAATGAAGGAAACCAACGGGTGATCATCAACATTGCTGGGCTGAGGTTCGAGACCCAGCTCAGAACCCTCAGTCAGTTCCCAGACACCCTCCTGGGAGACCGGGACAAAAGGATGCAGTTCTTTGACTCCATGAGAAACGAGTATTTCTTTGACAGGAACAGGCCCAGTTTTGATGGCATCCTGTATTATTACCAATCAGGTGGGAAAATCCGGCGCCCCGCCAACGTCCCCATCGACGTCTTTGCCGATGAGATCTCCTTCTATGAGCTGGGTAACGAGGCCATGGACCAGTTCCGGGAGGATGAAGGCTTCATCAAAGACCCTGAAACACTGCTCCCCACCGATGACTTCCACCGGCAGTTCTGGCTTCTCTTCGAGTACCCTGAGAGCTCCAGCGCTGCCCGGGGGGTGGCCGTGGTCTCTGTGCTGGTTGTGGTCATCTCCATCACCATCTTCTGCCTGGAAACGCTGCCGGAGTTCCGGGAAGAGAGGGAGCTGAAGGTGGTGAGAGACCCCAGCCTCAACGCGAGCAAGGCGGTCCTCTCCCACACCATGTTCACTGACCCTTTCTTCATGGTAGAGTCCACCTGCATCGTGTGGTTCACCTTTGAACTGGTGCTCCGGTTCGTGGTCTGCCCCAGCAAGACCGACTTCTTCAGGAACATCATGAACATCATCGATATCATCTCCATCATCCCCTACTTTGCAACCCTCATCACGGAGCTGGTCCAGGAGACAGAGCCCAGCACCCAGCAGAACATGTCCCTGGCCATCCTGAGGATCATCCGGCTGGTGCGCGTCTTCCGCATCTTCAAGCTCTCCAGGCACTCCAAGGGGCTGCAGATCCTGGGCCAGACGCTGAAGGCTTCCATGCGGGAGCTGGGCTTGCTCATCTTTTTCCTCTTCATCGGGGTCATCCTTTTCTCCAGCGCGGTCTATTTTGCCGAGGTGGATGAGCCAGAGTCCCATTTCTCCAGCATTCCTGATGGCTTCTGGTGGGCAGTGGTCACCATGACAACTGTGGGCTATGGTGACATGTGCCCAACCACCCCCGGGGGAAAGATTGTGGGCACTCTGTGCGCCATCGCTGGGGTCCTCACCATTGCCCTCCCTGTGCCTGTCATCGTCTCCAACTTTAACTACTTCTACCATCGGGAGACTGAGAATGAGGAGAAGCAAAACATCCCCGGTGAAATCGACAAAATCCTCAACAGTGCGGGCTCAAGAATGGGCAGCACAGACTCTCTTAGTAAGACCAATGGTGGCTGCTCCACGGAGAGGTCCAGGAAGTGACTTGTCCAGGGCCCTTGGCTCCCTGAGTCTCCCTGTGTCTCTTTGTCTCTCTCTCCCCACCCTCACAGTCTCTCTCTCTCTCCTCCCTGCCTCTTGCTCTCCGTTTTTCCAAAGACCAAAGTTCATCCTTTGGGAACAGCAGGCCATCTCTGACCACAAGCTGTTTGAATCAACCCATACTTCCGCCATATTTTCTAAGCTGTTTCTTCTCAACCAACTGTCGGAAGATTTCATTGTCCTTTTCCATGAGGGGCGGTTCTGGTCCCTGCTGCTCACCTGTGGTCCCCAAGACCGGCAGTATTGGCATCACCTGGGAGCAAGGAAATGCAGAATCGAAGCCCACCTCGGACCTACTGAGTCAGAATTCTCCTTGTAATAAGATCCCGAGTGATTCATTTCCACATTAAAGGTGAAGAAGCCCTGGCTTTGGTCTTCCCAAAAGGAAGCATATTAAAAGGCCAGGGACTGCTGGGAGCCGTGAGTACGAGCTCGGGTTGTTTAATAATAATATCTTACACTTGTGTCACGTTGCCTAAATTTTCCAAAGCTCTTTCACCAACACTATCTCACTGCATCTCAAAATAACCGGGAGAGCAGATTGGATCATCATTCCTATGTTGCAGGTGAACAAACCCAGGGACAGCGACTTACCCAGAAACGGTGACACGGCCGGTGCTGGAACCCACACTTACCTTCTCGTCCAGTGCTCGTTCTGCTTGTGGAGGCAATGGAATGGGGGAGAGAGAAGGGAGAGGGTTGTGAGGGCTCTGTCTTTGAGAGGACCCAGCAGA
Source organism: Acinonyx jubatus (assembly GCF_027475565.1). Classification (NCBI taxonomy): domain Eukaryota; kingdom Metazoa; phylum Chordata; class Mammalia; order Carnivora; family Felidae; genus Acinonyx; species Acinonyx jubatus. Next base: position 92,771,884 of record NC_069381.1, on the reverse strand, counting down.
CCTCGGGGCAGGAACACTCTTTCCCAGAGACTCCAGCATCTCCCTGCAGCCTGGGAAGGCGGCGTCTGCCTGAGCTCCTGCTCCCCAGTGCCTTCCCTGGGCAGGAAGCAAGCAGAAACACTCCCATCTCTCTGAATTTGCACACAGGCTGGCGATCCTGAGCATGGAAAGGGTGTGCACCAGGGCCTCAGAGTGCTGCTCCAGGAAAATGAACCTGTCCACCTGCCTCGGGGTTCAGCTGCCACTGAGTCATGAGGAACTGGCCAGAAGCCTGGGGGACAGCCGGGGTGGGAGCAGCAGGGCCCTAAGACGTGTGCCCAGATCCCAGGCCTCCCCAAGGAGGGCAGTGGTGGTGGCAGGCTCACCTGAGAAACTGCCCTCTCAGGAGGGGATCCTTGCTCCGCCCACCAAGTTCCCAGGATGAGAGAGACGGTTTCCCCCAAAAGGCGGAGAAGGAAGTCTTTACCCTGCCTCCTCCAATTCATCCTCTCAACTCAGGAGGCCTGGGCCTTCTTTGGGCCCAAAACCCGAGTCTGGCCAGACCTCAAAGCTGAGTGAGCATCGGAACTCCGGGCCTCTGGGCCGCAGGTCACCGCCCAGCCCCACGTCACCCAACCCAAACCACAAGACCCACAACACACAATCCTGGAACACACCCGGCTCACGCAACCCTGCAAGACACAATGCTGTAGCCACAGATACCACCATCCAGCTTCCGCTCTTTGACAGCCTGACAAAAAGGCACCGGTGTGAGAGAAAGCTGCTTCTCCTCTTTCTTGTTGTCCTTAGTCTATGCCCTAAGAAGGTGGACTTAGTCATCGTTAAGGTCCCTTCCTGCTCCAAAAACCCCAGTCTCCATCAGCCCCGAGCTATGACTTAACACTGAGTTATGTGAAGCCTGGGCTTTAGGCAAGACATTACTACCCTGAGACCTGGGCAAGCAGGACTGCTCTCCCAGGCCTGAGCTCAGGGTCCTGGGCTTTGGGGTGCCTTTCTCACAATTTTCTAAATTCCTCTGTAATTGCTGTCCTTCAGGGCACTCTCCAATTCCCTAGCCACCCCTCACTCCCAAGCATGTGGGGTTGACCAGATGTCCCGAGGCACTCCTGGATTCAAACACATGGGATCAAGTTGAAGGCCTGTGCTAGGCTCCAGTTCCAGGACGGTGGCCTGATGAGCAGATTTTTCCCACTGGCTCCTGTGGCATTTCTTTTACAAGATCACACAAGGTGCCAGAAAGGTGATTTGGAGCGATGCCAATTCTTACCTACACAGAGTCCTTGCAAAAATTATTTCTCCAAGATCCCAAGGGTCCTCAGGGTGGTCTTGACCAAAGAGTCCACATGCCTTCATTCTTTCTTCGGGGAACCACATCATCACAATTCTTTGCACTGAAACCTCTCCCCACAGACAGATGAGACCCTTTGTCCCTCACGTCAGCCATCTGAGGTAAACATTATTCCCCCCGTTTCATCAGGTGAGGAAACGGGTTCAGAGAGTTTCAGGGGCACACAGCCAGGAAGCAGTGGAAAGGGCTTTAAATCTAGGTGTCTTGATACCAAAATGTATCCCACCCTGCCGCCCGCCCAGAGCACGCTCAACGAGAACAGCTTCCTCGGGAGAAAGGACACTGGGGCTGTGGTCACATAGACGGGCTCAGCACGTTTCTGGGAGCAGGGAGGCTAGTTTTCCTGAGGCCCAGCTTTCTTATTCTCTGACTTTGTATTCAGAGCCACATGCTGGCCTTACACCTCCCCGTGCTGCAAACAGTGTGAAATAAAAAGACCCCAGGGCAGGGGGGCCAGTACCCCCCGAGACCAAGATAGAGTCCCAGAGCCTGCAGCCTTAGCCCTTCTCTTCCCAGCGTCCTGCCAGAAAGGGTGTAGACCAGCAAGGCAGAAGGGAGCCAGTCTGTTCCTTTAGGCAGTGCAGTTACCCCTACAGGGTCAGGAGGCTTGCTCATAAGCTTCTGACGCCTAGGAAGCAGGTCCGGACCTCTGGGCTGGTGCCAGGAAGTAGGGCGACAGAGGAAAGCCCTCCGTTCCCCATGCCACTGCTGCCAACGGGGCTCGTGTGCCAGTCCCCGTGTGCTGGCACTGAGTCGTCTATTTCTTCCCCAACCACCGAGGGAGACAGGCTGGGGGCGCTCTCAGCGTCCATCTGCCCAGCCTCCAGTTTGCAAGGAGATCTGCACCCCAGGGAGTCGGGGCAGACAGGACCGCATTTTCCACCACATCCTGCCGGCTGTCTTTGCAAAGAGCTGTGTAAGATCAGGTCATGATCTCTCAGTCGTGAAATGGAGCCCTCATCGGGGCTCTGCACTGAGGGTGCAGCCTGCTTTGGATTCTCTCTCTCCCTCTCTCCCTCTGCCTCTCCCCTGCTTGCTCGCACACAAATGCACGCACCCTCTCTCTCAAAAATGAATAAGTAAACTTTTTTTTTTTTAAATAACCCAGAAAGGAGCGCCTGGGTGGCTCATCTGGTTAAGCATCTGACTTCAGCTCAGGTCATGATCTCACAGTTCATGAGTTCAAGTCCTGCATTGGGCTCTCTGCTATCAGTACAGAACCCACTTCTGATCCTGTCTCCCTCTCTCTCTGCCCTTCCCAGTTCATGCTCTCTCTCCTTCTCTCTAAAAAATAAACATAAAAAAAAATTTTAAACAAGTGCTTTTAAGTCTCAAAAACTTAAGTGTGTTTGAGCGGAAAGCTCTCTAGACTTGGAATCAAAGGACCTGGTTGAATTTGTACTAACTGTAGGGCCGGAGCCTCAGTGGGCCTCAGTTTCCTTATGTGGAAAACACAGATTAAAAAATTCTGACCTCACAGCAAACATGACAGGATTCTCCCTGCCCACCACAAAGAGCAGGCCCCGGCTGCCCTCCCTCGCCCAACCTGGTCCACAGGCTGCCAAAGTGGCTGCTTGGGACCCGCCCTCTGTTAGACACAGTCCCTGTGATCCCCTCCTTCTCTGCTTGTTATACTCGTACTCACCCTCTGTGAGCTTACTTCCACATCTGAGAAATGGGCAGAATTACAGCCACCTCCCCAGGCAGTTGGGAGGAATCAGTGACGGGGTGCTCCTAAACGTGATTAGGCTGGAAAGCACCACACGAATGAAAGGAACGATTGCTCTTTAAGAGCTGTCATTTCAGGGGTTCCTGGGTGGCTCAGTCGGTCAAGCGTCTGACATCAGCTTCGGTCATGACCTCACAGTTCATGAATTTGAGCCCCGCACAGGGCTTGCCACTGTCAACGCGGAGGCTGCTTCAGATTTTGTGTCTCCCTCTCTCTCTCTGTCCCTCCCCCGTTCCTGCTAGCGCTCTCTCTCTCTCTCTCTCTGTCTCAAAAATAAATAAAACATTTAAAAAAAAAAAAAAGCTGTCACTTTGGACCAATTAGCACTGCCCAAATACAGACGGAACATGCCTTTGCCATCCACGTCAGATCCTGACCCTAAGCAGAAGACCACTGATTTCAAAGACAGCATAAAAATAGAACGAACTGATGTGGGAAAGGAAAAGTAGGAACCAGATAACATCATGTTCAATAACCAACTACCTGTTCAGGCTGCTCTACACACCTGTCATTTCATTTCATCTGAAGCAGCCACTATGAGTCAGATATCATTTCATTTTACAGATAGGAAAATGGAAGCTTCAGGAAGCTAAGTAACCTCTCCCGATGGTAGACTAGGGGGGAGTCATGTTAAGCATCCCAAATGCAGGGAGCACAAAATCAGGGCAATCAGACATAGATGGTGCTCCAACTGTCCTACCCCTTACCTTCTTGCCCAGAGATCCAACCCCTCTGTGGGTCACCCGCAATTCACGTCACCCACATGCAAACAAAAGGTGGTAATTCCATCCCCTGTGCGGGCAACATTCCCTGCGGTTCTGGGACTTCAGAGAGACTGAGACCACTCACTGCACCAGCCTCTTCCGGTCCACACTGCCCATGCGAAGGAGCCCACTCAGAGGTGCTCGGCCACTCTTGGAAAAAGGAAGGCTCTTCGGGAGCTCTGAGACAGCCCCCCCCGGGCCCAGACCTGCCCTGCAGTGTGGCCGGGAGAGGAGGCCACCCGAGATGCTGCTCACACGCGAGGCTCCCTGCCTGCTCTCTCAGCTCCGATGGCCCTGCCCAGCCCTCACTCTGCTCTGCATGCAACCCTGGCCCCACCACTCACTCAGGACTCCCTGGGGGTGTGCACACTGGTACAGGAACACGTTCGGCAGGCCACTTTCTGTAGCAGGTGGCAGAAATTCAACTCAGGACTCTATCAGCTCACGAGATTGAGAAATTCAGGACAAGAGCAGATTGTAGCTGAGTCTGAGGACTCAAACACTACCACCTTCAGAGCTCAAGTCCTCTCCACCCATCGCCCTTCTCTGCTTCCCTCTGCCGGAAGGCCTTCATGGCCCCGGAGGGGGACGTTCTCTGTGGGGCAGGGAGCGTGGCAGGCCCCGGGTCACAGCCTTATCATTATCTAGCAAAAAATAAATAAGTATACATATGTATAATCACCTTTGTATCCAATGATTATCAATAATGCGCACAACCACATTCCCAGGGGCCTATCACAGCACGTGGCAGGTGTTCAACCAATATCTGTTGAATTAATGAATGTTCCCCCCAAACTCTCTCTCGATTACCCTAAAAGGACCAACCTAATCCACTCTATAGGCCTGGTAAGATTATGTCCTCTTTCACCTCTTCTCTCCCCAAAGCCTAGACCTACAGGCTGAGGGCAGACACTCCTTAATGAGGCATGACTGCCAATGACCCTTGAAGCATTGGAGGGGGGGTTGGCTCTAGGAATTGGGGTGCAGCTGGGGAGGAGTGTAGCGAAGGCCTAGCCTAGAGCACGCTCCCAGCCAATGGTGAGAAAGCTCCCTGCCTCCCTCCCCCTGGGCTGCTCTGCCTGGTAGACAGGATGAGAGGAGGCCAAGGGACCTCTCTGAAGGTCGCTCACAGGGCCCTGTCTCGGGTCCCTTGACAGCTTTCCAGTGGAACCCTGAGCCTTCAGAAGGCCACCCTCCTCAAGCGTCCTAGTAGTCCGGCCTCCTCGATCGGTTTGGACTGCTCCCTTCATGCTCCCCTGTGCCCCAATCGGCTGCCCTGACCTCAGCAGGCCCCTCCCCTGGAAGTCCAGCTCAGATCTCCTCACACCAGCTGCTGAGGAGGCAGGAAGCCTGCCCCTGTGCCACTCGACAGCTGATTGCAGTCTCCTAAAAACTGAAATGCATTCACCCTGTGGAATGGAGCCTCCAAAGGCCCTTTGAAGTGAGAGGAAGAAAGTCACCCTGGTCTCCCCAGAGACCCAGTGTCTGCCCAGCCGCGTCCTAGAGACAGGAGAGCGTTTGCCCTCAAACGCGGATGAAAAGGAACTGGGGGTGGCAAGGGCCTGGGGTGATGGGTAAAGGGGAGATCAGACAACTTTTGTTATAGCATCTCAGGGGAAGCAGAAGTGAAAAGCTGCCTGTGAAATGTCACCGGATGACGAATGCTGTTTCACTCCCGCTGCCGAGGCGGCAGTCGGATGCACCGGGAGAGAAAGGCAGTGGTCCTCAGGAGGGATTCTGGATGGCTCTTCTGTCCTTCTGAGCCTGAGGGGCCATGTCTGAGCCCCCTCCTTCCCACCACCACCCACCCTATTGTTCCATGGTTCACAGATACAATCAATATTAATATAACAGGGATAATAAATAATTCCAAGCTCCTGAGGTTATTGTGAGAATCAGATAGTACTTTAAATTCCTTCACAAAGGTAAAACACGCTAAAGGTAGGATGGGGGTAGAGGGAGCCTAGGATAAAAACTCCCCCGCAGCTTGTAAACCCTTCAGGGACCACAGCTGTGCCTTTTTAGTGTTATAAGCTCAGCACAGTGTCTGATCCATAATAGATGCTCAACAAATGAAGGGAGGGCAGGAGGAAGAGAAACAAAGGACCAATCCAGGGCAGAGCCAAGGCCACAGGTGTACCGAGGCAGAGGCCCCTGACTTCCCCCATGCTCCCCAAAATGATGATACTTGTGACACGGCTACCTGGAGACTTTGGGCTGAAGTAACCTCCCAGCACAGAATTTTCCATGCAGGTCTGAATTCTCAGTTTTGTCTAAGATCCCAAGCAGCAGAAGATAACCAGTAGTCGCCGTGTACCTGATTCACTTTCTTGGGGGTATAGACAGCACGCTCCTTCTTTCCCCAAACATTCTCCACATTCCAGCTGTGGGCCAGATGCCGAGACTGGCTCTGGGGTTACAGAGCTGACCACGAGGGGTGTCTGCCCTTGGGGAGTGGAAGTGGCCTCTCTATGAAGCAGAGCTCTCCCAATGAAGGAGGAGAAAGCCTGGCTCACTCCCTGCTCCCTGGCTCACTCACACTGGAGGGAAAGTGGCCCCGTGCAGCTTACCATCTACCCGGTCCTGGGACAGAACCCACAGAAGGGAGGGAGTAATGAAAGCTGGGTTTCCCCACCACTTTCAACCCCACTGGGAGGCCAGTCACCACATTCAACTGGGAAAGAATCTGAAGCCCTGGGGGGCGGGGGGGTGGGGTGCCTACCAGTGCTGGACACAGATTTTGGTCCAGGAGGGAGCTCTTGCTGGAAAGAGCTGAAAGAAAAAAATGTTCCCTTCTAGTGCTGAAGAATAAAGGATCACGATGCTTCCCTTTGGGTGGGGAAAGGGAAAACAAGGTTTGCATTTCCCAAGACAGAGTCATCTGCCTCATCTTGGAGAGAGTGGGGACCTCGCTGCAGGGGGTAGAGAGAGACTGGGCCTGTGGCTGTCTCTTCTTGAGGACAACAGAGGGGCACAGACAGGAAGAGAAGGGTTGTGGCCTGGGAGCTAAGAGACTGGGGGCGGGTGGGGGGGGTGGTAGCTGAAGTCCAGCACATTGGAAATAGAAGGGGCTTTTTAAAAAGCTTCAGTAAGTGAGTGGAAAGAGCACTCAGCTCCGGCCTTCCCTTTGAAGCTGGATAAAGGGGAAGAAAGAGGGAAAAAACTAAGATTAAAAATAGTTGCTTGGAGAGGAAAGAAGTCTTCAGCTGTCCCGAGGCTTGTTACAATTTTCTCTGAAGCATCATCTAGAAGTGAAATGTTCAAGGTCAACTGTTCTCACAATAGGTGGGTGGTTTTTTTATGGAAACGAGGTGCAGATCACTTTCCTTGCTTGGGAAGCACAAGCAGAAATCACCATATTGAATCTGGAGGGTCAGTATGTAGAAGGGAATCCTGGTTTTACAGGACTAACATGATGGGTCCAGGTTCAGATCCCAGTTTTGCTGCGTGACCGTGACCAATTTACTCAAACTCTCTGAGACCCAGTTCTTTCAACTGTACATTGGGACCCACTGTGCCTTTCTATTAGAAATGTCAAGAGAATCAAATGAGATGTCAACGATAAGCCCCCTTGCATAGCATAGGCACTAAATAAATAGTAGATTTCTCCATTCATGTGGGATCTCAAAAAATTGTTCAAAATGTAAGTAGGGCCCTTGTTGCCACTTGGTTGCAGCATACCTGAGTTCAGATGGGGACAGTAAGCACCAGGGGCCACTGTGGGCTCAGGTACTTACTCACATGTGAGACTAAGACAGTCTCACATTTTCCATGAAGAAGGAATGTCTACCTCCAAGCTTCCCTGGATAGTTCTCTGTGTTCTCAGAATCCCCTCCTATCCCAGGAATGACTACAGCAGTAATCAATCAATGCCATAGAGTTTGGAAAATGATTTCACGTGTGTGTTTATCTCATTTGAACTTCACAGTAACCCTCTGAGGTATTCAGGAGGGTTTGGGTGGAGTTGGTAAAACTAAAATTCTGACAACCCCGGTGACTTGCCCGGGTCTCACCATCTAGGCATTGGTGGAGCAGCACCCCGAGCCCGCAGCCCCTCCCTGACGCCACAGTCACCTCCACGCGAGCGGGGGCGGGGGGGGGGGGGCAGCCCAGCTGACAGTAACTGAGCATTTGCTCTGAGAGGAAATGGGGGTCTCTCCCTTCTACGCCATGGGGAATCGAGTCAGATGCTTACTCTGCGTCTTCTGGTGAATAACAGAATGTGTGGCTCAAACAACCGAAATGCATCATCTCATAGTTCTAGAGGCTAGAAGTCCAAGGTCACAGGTTGGTTCCTTGGTGTACAGATGGCTTTCTTCTCTCTAACTTCTTCACATCACCTTCCCTCTGGATCTGTTTCTGTGTCCAGATTTCCCCCTTTTTATAAGGACACCAGTCACATTGAATTGGGACTCACCCTAACGACTTCATTTTAACTGGATTACCTCTGGAAGGACCCTATCTCCAAATAAGGTCGCATTCTGAGATAACTGAGAAGATGCCACCATATCATTGGGGGTGGGAGGGGGGACAGAATTCAATCCATAAAAATTATCAAGTCCCCTTTACAAATGAGGAAACCAGTTCGGAGAGGTTAAATCACACGCCCAAAGTGATACCAGAGCCTGCGTGGTCACTGACAACACCATGTCCCTGGCTCATGGAGCCCACCTTGGGCACAAAGGGCACTGGGCTGCAGAGTGGCCCCTCGTGACTGTGTCAAGGATTGGAGTGGGGAAGGGGAGAAGGTTGCCTGACAGCAGCATTGACCTTTCCCCTCCCCCACACTGCTGCCTCCTGGGCGATGGGGGTGGAGGGGGTGAGCAGGAGACCTAAAGATGTGACAGGCAAGGAGTGGGTGGGAAGGAGAGGAGGAGGCACAGCAAGCCTGATGGGTGCCGGGGCTGCCAGGCAAGTAAGTCCCCCTGTCCCCAGCTCCCCAATCCTCCTTGGTGCACAGCCATCTGAGCAGAGTGCCCTAGCAGTTTCTGGAAACAGCTCCCACCCATGACTTGTGAAATGAACTTGTTTTTACTCAGATGCTTGAGTCACGTTGTGGAGTTTCTTAATGGCTTGTTTTTCCTGCCTTGGGTCCCAGTACAGGACCCCTGAAGCCAAGAATTAACCCCGTACAATACACATGCACGCACACCACTGGCCTCACTCACCCATAACGTCCCTGAAGTCCTTTCCCAGGGACTGAGGAGTATTTGGGACTGGGGGCAAGGAGGGAGGAGGGAGGCAAGATCACTGTGGGGGTGTGACACAGGCCTGGAGCAGAGCAGGGAGGCAAAACAGGCAGCCCAGCATAAAAGGCGTTTTCTAGCAAGATGACATTCACAAGGTCTGCTCTGCCTGGCTGTGAGAACAGGGGCCCCAAACCCCGCTGGCCACACCCTGTATTTCTGCCCCACTCACCCGGCGAAGAAAACTCCCCAAGCACACTCTGCAAAAGCAGATGCTTTTCCTTTTAGGCATCACTTTACTCCTTTGTCTGGGTTGCGTTCCATTTGCCCAGGAGAGCAGGGAGCCCCGTGCTCTGTGCTGGCCGCAGGGCCCAGCAGGGTAGTCATCCACCAGACAAGTTATGGTAAGAAATTCAATAGATAATACATGAAATTGCTTAGCAAACAGTAAAAGGTACTATGCAAAGTAGGGGGGAGGTGGACAGTGACAGGTCCGTGTGCAGCTGACGTTGTAAGAAAGGTGCATAAAATCTAGATTGGAAACTCACCAGTAAGTTGCAAACCCTTCTGGAGCCACGGCTGTGACCTTTTCATGTTACCATTCCCCACACCGCGTCTGGTGCATGACAGATGCTCCAGAAATGAAAGAAGGAAAAGACTAAGAGAAAGAAAGAGAGATGTGGCAAAGAGCAGATCACGTCCCTTGAAAAATACCAGTAACCCACCTTTATTGCATGCCACACACTATTCTTTATTTTTTTAATGTTTATTTATTTTTGAGACACAGAGAAAGACAGAATGCAAATGGGGGAGGGGCAGAGAGAGAAGGAGACACAGAATCCAAAGCAGGCTCCAGGCTCTGAGCTGTCAGCACAGAGCCCGACACGGGGCTTGAAATCACGATTCCTGAGATCGTGACCTGAGCACAAGTCAGACACTTAACCGACTGAGCCACCCAGGCCCCGCCCCCACCCATGTGCTATTCTAAGATGCTTAATGTAAATGAGCCGCTTGAGGCTCATGATGCGCTATGAGGTAGGACGCATCACGAGCCTGACCTTATACATGAGGTGGTGCAGTCACAGGGCAATCACATAACTTGCCCGAGATGCTCCAGGGAGCAAGTGGCCAAGCAGGACTGGAAGCCAGGGGCTGGGCGGTAGGTATCAATGCTTCCCCATCGCCCTTCTCTGCTTTCCTCACAGTGCTGTCTCAGGAGAGCCAGGATGACTGAGCCCAGACTCTAGGTGGAGCCCTCGAGTCCCTTCCTCCTCCTCCACCCCACCTCCCATACACTACAGTTCCCACACTCGCCTGACCATTCTGCGCCGTTGCCATTGCTGGGAAGCTGCCGGAAGATTCATCCTCCCCCCATCTCACCTAGTGTCAACCCCATCCAAATGAGAGGAGCCAAATCTGCCCAGCTTTTTCTCCTCTGTGGTCAGCTCAGTGTCCCATGCTTAAAAACACTTTAAACCAGGGGTGCCTGGGTGGCTCAGTCGGTTGAGCTTCCGACTTCGGCTCAGGTCATGATCTCATGATCTGTGAGTTCGAGCCCCGCGTCGGGCTCTGTGCTGACAGCTCAGAGCCTGGAGCCTGCTTCGGATTCTGTGTCTCCCTCTCTCTCTGACCCTCCCCCACTCATGCTCTGTCTCTCTCTGTCTCAAAAATAAATAAACATTAAAAATATTAAAAAAAAAAACACTTTAAACCACCTCTGTTCCTTCCGCCGTGACATACCCTTTACCTTATTTCTGCCTTTTGAAATCCTCCCCATCCCTCAAGACACTCTAAACGCTCTTCTCTCCATGAAGCTTGCTCTGATCTCACCTTGCCCATTCCATGTCTACCTGTCCCCGTCCACTGGGAGCTCCTAGAGGGTGGAGTCTTGTCCGGCTCATCTCCATAGCCTTAGAACCCTGACACCATGCACCTGGCACAGAGTAGGTGTTCTGTATTGCTCTCACCAAGTTAAAAGTTCAATGATACTGAGATTCCTTAGTGTTGAATGACACTTTATAGCGTGCATTAGCTATCTCTTGCTGTGTAACAAATTATCCCAAAATTCAGCAGCTGCAAACTTGCATTTATTGCCTCATGGTTTCTGTGGGTCGGGAATCCAGGCTCAGCTGTGTTGGGTCCCCTGGCTCAGGGCCTGTCATGCCCAAGGTGTCAGCCGGTGCTGCAGTGACCCGAAGACTCAAAAGGAGGTGGATACGTCTCCAGCTCCTTCACGTGACCGACCACGGGATTCGTTTGCTTCAGCGCTGTTGAACTGAGGGGGACAGCTCCCCTCTGGCTGTTGGCTGCAGATTGACCGTCGGATCCTTGCCATCTGAACCTCTTCATACGGCAGCTCACAACAGGACAGCTTGCTTCCTCAGAGTGAGCAAGCAAGAGAGTTGTTTGTCTTTGCAAAACGACCTTGGAAGTGACACTCCATCGCTTTGAGCATTCTGTTTGCAATTCAGTAAACCCGGGCCACACTCGAGGGGGTGGATTACACCAGGACATGAATCCTTGGAGGCGGGGATTATTGGAAGCCATTTGACAGGCCGCCAACCACACAGGGTACAGCAGTTCATAGGACGTTATTTGCCAAAGTGGAGTCAGGCCTGAGGCAGCGATGGTCAGACCGAGAGGAGCAGGGGCACCTGGGTAGCTCAGTCGGTTAAGCGTCCAACTCTTGAGTTCGGGTCACAGTTCGTGAGTTCGGGTCACGGTTCGTGAGTTCAAGCCCCATGTCAGGCTCTGCGCTGGCAGCGAGGAGCCTGCTTGGGCTTCTCTCTCTCTCCTTCTCTCTCTGCTCCTCCCCTGTTCACATGTTTCTCTCTCTTTCAGAATAAATAAACTTAAAAAAAATAAGAGAGGAGCACATGGGGAGAAGGCTATGAGTGTTTTCACCACATGAAAACATAAGGTTTCCCACAACAGCTCAACTCCTAGACCACTCCAACCGCCCGCTTCCCCGTAGGGGCTGTCCCAAGGTGCCATTGTCATCCTGGTCCCTGGACTCCCGCTGCTGAATGCTTCCGAGCCTGCTCACGTTCCCTTTATAACAATAGCATTCCTGCGTGGCATACCCATTTGTACCTTCATTTCCTCACTTTTCCTTATTCCTGCCCTTCTGTGGGTAGTTCTTGTATTCCCATTCTACAGCTAAGGACACTGAGGCCCGGGAAGGTCAAGATCACAGGGCCTAATGAATGGCAGGGTCGGAATTGAACCCAGTCTGACAGCCTCAAATTTATCTAAACTGTTAAAAACCGGCTTCTTTTTCAAGCCAGTCACACCTCTAAGTAGAAGAGAACAAGACAGTTGTATTTATTTCTCCAAAACTTGGCATCAAGTCAGGACCATCTTCCTCACGCTCGTGGCTTCGGTGACCACATGCTCCCTGACACCAAGTCCGACACCCAGAAGAGCCCAAGCGCCAGCCCTAGGACCTCAGAGGGACCCCCCCACCCCCAGCGTCATCAATTGCAGGTTTTAGCAGTGGCTCCTTCCTTCCCTTCCCCTACAGTGGTGCCCTCTCCCTAAGCTTAGACACTGATAAGCCAAATATTCTCCCTCCCTTCATAGAAACAATGCTCAGTAAAGAAGACAGTGAGGGGCACCTGGGTGGTTCGGTCAGTTAAGCATCCGACTCTGGATTTCAGCTCAGGTCATGATCTCACGGTTCATGAGTTCAAGCCCCGCATCAGCTCAGATGCTGCTTGGGAGTCTCTCTCCCTCACTCTCTGCCCCTCTCCCACTCATGTGTGTTCGATCTCTCTCTCTCTCTGTCTGCCTCTCTCTCTCTCTCTCTCTCTCTCTCTCTCTCTCTCAAAATAAATAAATAAACATTCAAAGAAAAGCGAGGCTTGGTAGACTGGGCATGGGATCTGAGGGGACAAGTGTCTGGAGGTGATGTCTTGGCCCTCAGCTCACTGAGTTTTTGTTAAGGAGATCATCCTGCTGTGGTTTGGGGGAGGAGCGCTGATGTTGAGGGAGCTGGATGGTATTCTAATGAGTTTGTCCCGCAACTGCCGTAAACAAAAGTCACCCCGAGAGGACAAAGGCAAGGTGTGCTCTGAAGGCAGAGGACTCTTGATCGTCATCTAAGGAGGATAGTCGTGGGCAGGTCGGAGTGATGAGGCCACCAGCCAAGGCACGCAAGCAGCCAGCGGAAACTGGAAAAAGCAACCACACAAATTCTCCCTGCTAGAACTCCCCCAAAGAGGGCCGTCCTGCTGACCTCCAACGTCCAGAACTATGAGATAATATATTTGTGTTGTTTGGAACCACTAGGTCTGTGCCAACGTGGAGCCCTGGCAATAGAAAACTAACACAGCTCATACCCATCATAAAGAAATTGGCCAGAAGGTAGAGTGGGTCGACACCATAGCTCTTAAACCCAACAGTCTCGGGACACGTCGCTCTAGTTTACTCCCCTTTGAGCCATCCAGAGCCCATGGACTACAGCTGCGTGCCCACACTGGAACTAGAGAGCTGGGATCAGCACCTTCAGGGTGTCAGGTGGTGATGATGGCAGAGGTGAGGACCAGAGACCCCCAAGGGGGAAGTGACTTGCCTGAGTGGTCCAGGTTCTGCCGTCCAATGACAGAGTCTCTGGACAACACCCACACTGGAGAATCAGGTCCCATTTCATCAAGGAAAGAAGTCATGGCTTTTAGTTCCCCACCCCCCTCCCCAACATCCTCTGTAGGGCCGGGAAGCCTGCTGTGAGGGTCCTCAGCTCCAGGGCTCGATACACTGGGGCTTCCCACCAACAGACCGAGGAAGATAGTCAAAGCTGCCCAAAGCCTCAAGGGCAAGTCCTAGAAATGCTCCCTCTCTCCGCTCACCAGGCCCAGCTTTGGTCCTGGAGCACTGCTGAGCCTCCCTCGCCGGCAGCCAGCTGAAAGTCTCCTTCCTAGCTGTCCCCATAGGTCATAGCTCTTGGCTGCCCTCTGGCTCCCGCTCTCAGACCCTCTAGCAAACCCTGTTGGGATTATAAAGGTCACATCCCGCCTGGGGGCCCTTTGTAGGTTGTCCAGAAGCTGTCAAAGTCCAGGTGGCCCATCTGGAGCAGCCGAGCAGGGGGGCAGGTCCTAGAACCGCCAGAGACAAGGACAGGCTTCCATGAGCCAGCATGGCACCTGCCTGGGGGCCCCTGAATGGGGACGGTTTCCCGATGCCAGACCCTCTCCCCTTTCCTCCATTCAGCTCCCTAAGCCACATCAGGGGCTCAGAAGCACAGGCTGAATGGGGGCTATACCTTCTAGACTAAAAACTGGGACACTCGCTGGCACAAGAAACAATCTGGCAGATGGAGTTTGATTTCAGAATTACCAGCTTTTTTTAGGACTCTGCAATCAATTGAGAGAACAATAAGACAGAGTATTTAACATGTAAAATATGGTCCCTCTCAATAAATCTCACCATGATAAAGCTCCCGATTGCTCTCGTCCCTGCAACACGCTACGAGGACAAAGACCATGGTTCGCTCACCACTGTGACTCCAGCATCTCTGCGCTAGGCATTTTGTAAATCTGTGGTGGGAGAGAAGGAGAGAGTGCACTCTGGCAAGGCCCAGCACATTGTTAGCCCCAGACGTCGGGCCAGGCCCCCTGGCTACACGGGGAAGACGGGAGGCCCCATGTCACCCTCAAGCTCAGGTACTTCCAGTGGGAGAAGTGACTTTTCAGTGTTCCTCTGCTTGGGGAGACATGCTGCTCCCACCTGGAACCTGTACCCCCAGGGGCTGACTAACCCCAGAACGAGCTGGGGGTTTCTGAGCCGCCAGGGCAATTTCAGCCTAGGGGGAGGGGCTGCTTTGGGGGCCGGATGGAGAAGGACCGATGAGCAGCAAGGAGGTGTAGAGGTCACAGGCACAGTGGGGAAGGGAGGTCACTCAGGATCCCACTCGTAATGGACTCAACTGTGTCCCTCCAGAATCAATGCGGGAGCCCAAATCCCCTCAGTGAGTGCATTTGGAGATGGGCCTCTAAAGAGGCAATTACGGTTAAATGAGGCCATAAGGGTGGGGCCTTGATCCAATGTGACTGGTGTCCTTAGAAGAAGAGGAAGAGAGGGGGGGGGGTGGGTGTGTGCACAGAAGGCAGCCCTCTGGAAGCCCCGGAGCCAGAGAAACCAGCCCCACCAACACCTTGACCTTGGGCTTCCAGCCTCCAGAACCACGAGAAACAAATGTGTATTGTTTCGGCTGTTGGTCTGCGGTGATTTGTTATGGCAGCCTGAGCGGCCTGAGACACCACACCAGGGGAGGAGGTGGTCAGAGAGAGGAAGGGGTGAGGGAGGCACAATCCCGAGTGCCCAGTGACCTTGGCCAGGGAGCACCCCGTGGGCAGAAGAAACTCCTTCCTCTCCTTCGTGAATCTAATTAAGTCCTTAGGATGCAGTCCAAATCCATAACCCAGCTGCCACAAAGTGACTAGAATGTCCACATGGCACCTGCACCAACCTGTCCATTGGTCCATCTGACTGTCAGGCCAAAGGCCATGGTTTCTGAGGTTTCTCGGGTCCCCACTCATTCTCTTCCTGACCAGCCTGTGGCTGGGACTCCCTGGGGACGTGCAGACCCAGGAAAGTGGTCGCGGATTCTCTACTCTTTGCATATTATCCAAGCCCAACGGGGACATAGGCCGGGGCACTGGAGATGCCCTCAGATGAGAAACACCCTTCAGGGAGCTGATGTGAGGACTGAGCCTCCGATTTGGCACTCCCCGGGGAGGGCCTGGCTTACAGAGCTTCCCAGGCAACGGTTCAAAGCTGCTGCGGAAGGTATGGCTGGGCCCAGCCCAGGACACTCCCCAACACACGAGCAGCCTCTCCAGAAGCTCCTTGTTCCCTCCCAGAGGTCCTAAAAATAAAGCTCTAAGGACACAGTTATTCTGGTGTCCGTGCTAAACAGAGCCCTGGGAAAGAAAGGGGCTCTCAAGTTTCATGGCTGGGGCCAGAGGACAGGGCAAGGACAAAAAGGTGGGGGAGCTCACTACCTATAGATGGAACTTTGGTGTCATGCGGAGGAGACCAAGGTCACCAGCCCAGAGGAGGTGGCCAGAGCCATGAGCAGTCCTCCTAAAGGAGGTGTGATTCCACCAGCAGAGCAGGCTCTGCATGTCTCTAGCCCCAGCCCCGGGGCTCCAACGGTCCTGGCTGCCTACAGGCCCATTGGAGCTTAACTCCTTGGGGTGAAGGCTTACCCTGCCCGCCTGGATGGGCTAATGCTGTCCCCAAGCCCCTCAGCACACACAGCAGGCGTATCTTGCCCTGGCCAGCTCTAGCTCAAAATGTTATCCTGGGATTACAGACGATCCAGAAAGATCAAAGGAGGAGGAGATCAGAAAACAGAGAAGGGAAAGGCTAGCCCTCGAGGGGTCCAGTGAGTGAGGGGTTTGAGGACAGAGACCGTGTCCCCTGTGTCTGTGCCTCCTGCAGAAGCAGGCACTGTGCCCTGGACATAGTAGGCACTTAGTAAATTCTATGATGTGCTTGACTGTTGCCCCCAACCCCTGCCAAGGTGGCCTGCTGGGGTGGAGAGAAAGAAGGTTGCAGGATACAAAAAGGTACGCAAAGCTGGCATTTGAAATTGGATCACTAGAGGGCGCTCCAGGACAAGAGCTGAGTCGGGGCCGCCCAAGGACAATTTGGAGTTCGTTTATTCATTCAACACACCTCCGCTGAACATTCGGCTGTGTCAAACACGAAGTGCTATGAAGGATACAAAAGGATTGAGATATGACCCCTGCCCTCAAAGGGTCATCTCAGAAAGGTACGAGGGGGAAGCAGATGATAATGTATCCATATTTACCTATGGGCAACTTCTGTCTGTTAAGTGCTGGCTACTTTTCACACACTATTCCTTCTACCTATAATGCTTGTTCCTCTTTCATATCCGTGTGTCACCCCCTTTTGCATGTCTTTGTCCATATGGCCCCTTCTTGTGAGGCCTGTGTTGCCCACCTCATTTTAAAGCGTATGTGTTCTCATGGCATTCGTTGTCTTCCACTTCCTCCCATGGTACCTAAAACCGGCCCACATCCTACACAGCCTGCACATATCCGCGTCCCCACAGAACTCCGTGGCAGTGGAGGCTTCTGTACGGCGTGTTTACCGAGGGACTCAGTGCGTGGAACAGTGCTTCACACGCAGTACAGACTCAAAACACTTTTTTTAATGTCTATTTATTTTGAGAGAGCGTACGTGCAAGTGGGGGAGGGGCGGAGAGAGAGGGGGACAGAGGATCCGAAGTGGCGTGCAGAACTCACAAACCGTGAGATCATGACCTGAGCCGAAGTCGGACGCTCAGCCGACAGAGCCACCCCGGTGCTCCATCGAAACGTATTTTTTAGTAAATAAGGTGACAATTCTAAATAGCCCTGGGTAAACCGAGCAGCCAGGGGTGGTGAGCAAGCATTGCTGGGGTTTGGAGGGTTTGGGTGAGGTGGGCATCATGTGCAGTAGGGGCTCTTCTCAGAGGAAGTGACATTTAAGCTGGTCTTGAAGGATGAAGAGCAGTTCACAGGTTGGAGAAAGTGGGTGGGGCTCCCGGCAAAGGAAGCAGCATGAGCAAAGGCCCAGAGGCCAGCCCTGCAGGGTCCTAGGTATGGCCTTGGCGGAAGGTCAGCCCCTCCTGTTCTCAGCAGGGAGCTGCTGCAGGCCCTGGCCTGTAGGGGGCGGGTGTGGGGGAGTGGCCACAACCAGGGCTCCTGGGCAGTGGCCAGGCCAAGTCCCTTTGCCTGCCCCAGGCTGTCCCTCACCCCCTCTTCCCATTGCCCACCTCCTGCTCTTATAGTGTGTCTCCCTTGCCTCTCTTGCTGCCTAGGGCTTCCTGACATGGGGCAAACTTCTACCCCCCCCCCCCCCCCCCCCTGCCTTCAGTTATAGCCTCCCTTCTGCTGCTGCCAGCAAGAAACCAACTGCACAGCTCAGAAAACAATCCATCATTTTGTCATAACATTTCCATTTCAAAGACTTCCTTTCCAAGCTTCTCTCTGGCCAAAGCTTCCTCTCATTAGCATGAGAGGAATTGGCTTGGAACTGAGTGACAGGGGAGGGAGAAGGACAGAGGGTGGGGGGATGGGGCTGCGAGCTGAGGCCTCTGCCCCTGTGTATGTGGGGGGGACAGGGAGGGGCGCTGGGCCGGCACGTGTGCCTGACTGTGTGCATCTGTGCGTGCGTGTGTGTGCGCGTGTGCATGCTCGCATCCTCGTGAACCTGTGTTTCCCCGCACTCGTGGTTCATGCTACCAGGCCATAGATTCGCCCGCTCACGTCACACAGCATAAACCACCCTTGGGCGCTTGCTCAACCTCCAAGGTGTGCCCGGCGCCCCCGCCCCGCCCCCCACCCCAGGCACGGAGGACTCAGAGAGGAAGGATGCCCATGCTGTCCACCAGACGCTCAGGCAGAGACCGATGTGTAAGCGAATAAATACGACAGGACAAATCTGTTGTAAAAATCCCCACTGAGCAATCAGGAAGCTACAAGAGAAAGTCTGGCAGAGAGGGGGGTCACCTCCGGGGACACTTAAGCTGATCTGGAAGGATGAGGAGCAAGTCATAGGTCAGAGAGAACGGAAAGGAGAAAAACTGGCAAAGGGATGGCAGGCACAAAGGCCCTGAGGCCAGCTCTGCAGGGGGTTAGGTGTGGCTAAGGCGGCAGACTGTGGCGGGGACGGGAGCAAACGCTGAGGCTTCCCCAGCTGCGGTCTCCCTGCCTTGGCTTTTTCGTCAGCAGCTGGTGCCGGTGGGGGAGCGGGGAGGGAGCAGCTGGCCCCGCGGGAAACTCCGCCCAGCATCGCAGTTCCCCACTGGCCTCCAGGTGGCCCCTCGTCACAAGCCAGTAGCAGATGTGCTGACAGCCCTTCCAAGGCCCCTTTATCACCTGGCAGACCCCCCCCCCCCCCCCCGCACCAGAGAGCGGGGCCTGGTGCAGAGCCCAGTGTGGGCCCCTCCAGCAGAACCTTAAAGCCCTGGAGGCAGCGGCGGCTGCCTTCTGCCCCTTCATTGTCCCACTGAAGGTGAGCCATTCCCCAGGGACAGCAAAGAAGGGGGAGCATTGCTTGCTCAGCAACGAGAGGGAGAAGATGCAGAGAGGGCCCGAGTGTGGTGGGTGGGTGGGTGGTTGCAAGGATCCGAGAGAAAAGGGAGAGACCAGCAGCGAGCAGTGCAACTCTTGAGGACCTTACTGATTGAATCATTCATTCGTTCATTCATTGATGATATTATTCATATCAACAACACTTGATGAAGGCATTCTATGGTTTAGGTACCCAAGATATCAAAATGAGAGACGCAGTGTCTGTCCTCAGGGAGCCCCCAGTCGGTGAGGGGGACAGACGGGAAATAAGTGTTAGAACGCTAAGCACTGTGATAAGGAGAGCACAGGGCACAGGGGGCGCACAGGAGGGAACCAACCCAGCCTGGTCAAGAGCATCCTGGAAAGATTTGCACTCAGCTGAGGTTTGAAGGACAAGTGAAAACTGAACAAAGGGGTCGGAGGGCGGCGAACCTTTCCAGCAGGGTATTCTCTGCAGCGGGGAGAAACCCTAGGGAGGGACTGGCCACTAACCACCTAGGACAGGGACCTCCACCGGGGTCCAGTGGGCTAGGGCCAGCAGTGGGGGGCCATTCGGTCTAAGCCTCCCATTTATGAAAATCATCATGTGGAGACTTTCCACATGATCTCTCATGGAAGTCTGGATGTTTAAAATGCAATTTGCTAAGTGTAAGCCATTAAAATATGACACAATTTTCGTGAGCTTGTTCGGGACTTTTTTTTTAATCTACAAGAAGCCTAAAAATAATGAATGTGGCCCAGTTCTGTCTCATGCTTGGCAAACAGACAGTATTGGTCTTGGATGAGAAAAGCGAGGCTTGGCAAAGTCGCCCAAAGCCAGAACTCACTCCTTGACGCCATGTTGTCCTCCCTGACCTTGTAGGAACCAAACCCCAAGGCCCATCCTCTGTTCTTGAAGTCCTGGAATGTGTTCCCGTAGCCTCTGCCCCAACCCACCCCAGGCTCTTCGGCTCAGCTGGGGCTGCCGCCTGAGCCCTTCCTCCTCCACGTAGGCCCCCACAGTCCAATTCCGCTCCTTTCCTGCCAGAAACCACTGGGTGCTTCCGGGGCCCCGTGCTGGCTGCTCCTCCACAGACCCACAAAGGCACTGGGACAACATTTCCACTGCCCTGGGTTCCTCATCTTCTTTGGCTTTGCATACAGCTGAGAAAGACCCCAAGAGATGGCCCCGGGGGAGCCTGTTAACAGGATCTGGTCTGCCAAGTCCCTCTCCCCACTCCTCTTCCTAAAGCACAGTCTCCTTTGTCCTTTGTGAAGCGTCCTGGCCAAATCCGAGGCATCAAGCTCTCCGAGACTGCTGTGTGACTCACTTGCTCCTCAGCTGTCTGCAGGGCAAGTGTGGTCAGGATTAGGAGGGGCGGGGGCGGGACCTAGATGCTAACCCAGCCCCAGCTCCCTTTCCACGCCTTCTGAGAGTTCAGCTACTTACAGGTGTGACTTGAAGCCCAGTCCCAAAATGGGGGGCCAGACTGGCTGTGGTTTAGAAAACAGAAGCCTGATCAATTATACTGCCTCCTGTTGGGAGGCTGCCAAGACAAGGGGCCCAAAGAAAAAGGAAGGAGGGTCGAGGGAGCAAACGTGTGCAGATCAGCAGAGCACTGTTGCAGGGGGCCCGTCAAGGGGCTCTGAGCACTGAAATCCCCCCAGGAAGCTTGTCTGCCTGACCCCCATATGGTCTCAAGGTAGCATAAGTGAGAAAACCACTTAAATCCACCTGGATCCCTTTGTTCTAACCCTCTGGTATCTCTATTTTCCATGCGGCCTCTCTGTTTCTAGAAAGAAGTTTCAGGAACCTGGGAGCAGGAGTGGTCTGGCCACCGACTGCTGGGGTCTTGGCTGAGCACTAGGGGGTCTTCACTCAGCTCTAGCGGTCAGCACTGAGCACTGGCGTGAGCTTTGACTGGCAGCCTCTGAGAGCCCTTGAACGTGGGTCTGTCCCAGGGATGGAGCCACTCTCCACGTGCTGGTGGGTCAGGTTGAGAGCCTCTAAGACTGAGGATGGGACTCTCAGCTGTGGTTCTTCCCCAAGGTTAATGGCAACCTCAGGACCTTCAGATCTTCCCACGTGCCTTCTGTCTACCCCACTGTCTTCTTCAAAATACCCCAAGGCCCTTTTCTTAATGGACTTAGAGCTTTTCTCTCCTCAGCCCCACACCCCTTGCTCCTCAGGGACCAGCCTCATCCTGCAAAGGTCTCCCCTACTGTACCCTTTCCCCAGAAAGATCTAGAGTGAGAGAACAGAGAGGCAAGACGTGCCTTGGTTTTACCTGGCCTAAGCTTGAAGTGGCCAATTCCCTTGTGAAAGTCTCCACCCACCAACGAGGTCCTGAACCCTCCCCCAGTCACGAAGCCGCAATGCTGCCAGACGTACCACATGACAGTCACTCCCCACCCCCACAAGGGCACAGGGCTTTGGCCCCACAGAAGCCACACTTTGCAGCGATATGGTGTTTATTGGGAACCATCTGCCAGAAAACCTGGTCCATATGTGTGCGTGTGTGCGTGTGTGTGTGTGTGCACATGCATGTGTGCTTAGGGAGTGCATGCGTGTTCCACGGTCGGCGGTGCAATCAGATGGCCTTGGCCAGCCCCACGCGGTTGTTGATCCTGTCAAAGACACTGTAATACTCCCGGATGAAGACATCTCCCAGGATCCACAGTGGGTCGTCGCCCTCACCCTGGAAACCGCTGGCGCAGAAGCCCAGATCCTGGGAAAGGCAAGGCTGAGATGAAGCTGGTCCCAACCACAGTCACCACATCCGATGGCAAGTCTCCCCTACCACACCCCACAATTACTCTCTCAGTTATTATTTCCTGTCATCCTTGAAATCACCCTCCGAGGTAAGCAGACAAGTATCAGACTCATCTCGCTCAACAAGGTGAAAAAACGGATACTCAGAAAATCAAGTGATGTAATGCAAGATCGCTTGGGATGGTCCCCTGACCCCGCTCCTCCTCACTTGTGCTCTCTAGCCTCCAGCCCTCCTCTTAGCACCTACTGCCCTGAGGACCAGCCAGACCAGGCCGGTGGGGGGGCCCCAAGGCCTTACTAGTTGTATATACTCAAGGCCAGACCAAAGCTGAGGCCAGTGGGTCAGGGGGGGATAAGGGCTGGGTCCCCACAAAGCCCAGGCTATCCACAAAAATCCTGGACAAAGCTCCAGAGCCCTGGGCTTAGAAGCTAGAACAGTGGATGGAGGTTCCCACAGGGAGCTGTGGTCCTGCCTACCCCACCCTCCCTCAAGCCGCTGGGCTCTCTCCACCCCATGTCTCCCAGGATGAGGCCATAACAGCCACACGTGAGGCCCAAGGACAACAGGGCCCCACTCAGAAAGGCTGGTTGATCTACATGTACCTCCCACACTCTCCATCTGGGCCACGCCACCAAAGAAGTTCGCTGACTTGCCAGGAGAGAGAAGGGGTGCCGGGTGAACCCAGGCTTCCTCTCCTGAGACTCATACCTGGCTGGTGTAGGCAGAGGGGGGCAGTGGGTACTTCCTGCCGTTGATTTCAAAGACCACCATAGGCATGCTGTTCAGTTGCCCGCAGTTGATGTCAAACTAAAGACCAGAAGGAGGTCCTCTTAGATGGGCAAGGGATGTGATCTGGCTGGAAGAGGCAGAGGAGGGCCCAGGCACAGCCCCTTCTTCTGCACTGGAGCCAAGCGGTGGGGAGAGGCTTGCCCACCCAGAGGACTCTAGGGAGATTCTCTCTCAGGCCTGAAGAGTCACATTGACGAGGACCTGCTGTCAGTCAGTGCAGGGACAGACCCCAGCTTGAGACAGAGGGACTGGCCTCAGTGTTTCCCCTCCAGTCTCAGCTCTCACTGGGAGCTCTTAGCTGTCAGGGAGGAAGCAGGGAGACCCGTGGGGTGGTGAAGGAACAAGGAGGTGCAGCAGAGCTCGGGGATGCATGGCCCTCCTGGAGACCCGGAGGCCAGACCTTGGCCGCTGCAGCTGCATGAGACGTGAGAGCCTCAACGGCAGTGGTGGGCGGAGCTAGAAGGCCATTGTGAAGGTGTTCAGAGAAATCCCAGCCCCTCGGGGGAAATGGGCCTGGCCTCACCTGGCCAAACTCGTCCTGGGTGGCTCCAATGGCCGTCTGGATGTTAAGGATGTCGCTGCTAGGCCCAACCAGCATGGAGGTGCCTGTGTCCAGGATGGCCTGGCAGCCACCATCGCAGGCCACCACCACGCCATTGACCGTAACCCTGCAGAGCGGAAACAGGACAGCCTCGCAGCACGTCCAGCATCCAACCCTCCCTCCCCTGCCAGGATCCTCGGGCAGGGGGCAAGCCCAAGCACCACTTCCAGAGCTCATAGAAAAGACCTGAAACCATTTTCTCCCAAGTCATTAGCTAAGTCAAGGCTGCCCCACCTTCTGTGGGACAGAAACGTCAAAAAATTGTAAAATCACATGGCAAGACTTTGGAGTCGGGGTGGAATGAGTCCTGCACAAGTCACCTAAAGATCTGGTTTCAAATTTTCTCCCCACCATCCACCTGCTGCAAATCTTGTACAAGTCACCCAGCCTTCCTGAACTCCGGCTTCTCATCCACAGAATGGAGTCACAACCCCTCCTTCCTTGACTTCCTCAAGGGATGGTCACGAGGTTCAGACTTGAGGTCAGTAAATTATAAAATGAGGATTACTAATGGCACCACCTCATAGGGTTTTCGCCAGGAATAAACGAGACAGTCCTATTATCACTCATCCCAATGCCTAGCAGGTAGTAAGTGCTCAGTTAGTGCAGCACTCTTAAGAATGAAGCATCGGTGAATGTCCAGCGTGCTCATCGGCAAAGGTCATTGGCCTTGGAAGCGTCTAATTCAGGACCTGTTGTGATGGTCTTACAAGCTACGGTGTGCGGGCCTTCTCAGAGCCTCCCGGGCTGATCCCCAGGCCCTCCCGTCCCCACACCCAGAGCCAGCCCATGGCTGGGGCCCAGGGCTGCCGCTCACTCACCTGTCCACGGTGAACTGCCAGTACTCCTGCACGGTCACGGGCACCCAGTGCAGGGAGCCTGTGTAGTAGGAGGGGTCAATGGCTCCCAGCGTGAGCATGCTCCCCGGGCCATTCCTGAAACCAAGGAAATTGGTGACGGGCCGCCACATTCCCACCCAGGGGCAGATGCCACTGAGACCTGGCCCTCCTGTCCGCCCTGCCCTTGACTCCCACCTCCACCCCGAAGGCTTCAGATGCGTTCTCCGGGCCTCCCTGCTCTTCGGGGCTTTTCCCTGATGACAGCTACAGCATCCTCTCTCTGAGCTCTGTAGCCCCCCCGGCTGAGGCAGCACGTGCCTCCCGAGGGGAGGTCAGGAAATGACCACCACACAGGTCACATGACCACTGGGCTCTGCTCAGGTCACCCTCAGGGGTCCCCCTGTGCCCACCCCCTGCCCCCAGGCCTTTGGCTACAAGTAGAAGAGAGAGTCTTCAACAAGGTCCCACATACTCCGGGGCTCTTCTCTGAGCCAGGAAACATGGGCACACTGCAGTGTCACTGAATTCCCCCTCTGCTACTTTTTTTTTTAATGTTTATTTTTGACAGAAACAGAGACACAGGTATGACTTAGCCACCAGTTCCTGGGGTGATCATCCCTCCCAGGCCTCAGTTTCCTTCATAGTGAAAGGAGAAGACTGGACTCCTTTGGAGCCTACTCTAAAAGTCTGTGGGGACGCCTGGGTGGCTCAGTGGTTGAGCATCCAACTTCAACTCAGGTCATGATCTCATTGTTCATGGGTTCAAGCCCGGCGTCAGGCTCTGTGCTGACAGCTTAGAGACCGCAGCCTGCTTTGGATCCTGTGTCTCCCTCTCTCTCTGCCCCTCTTCCACTTGTGCTCTATCTGTCTCTCTCTCAAAAATAAAATAAACATTAAAAAAAATTTTAATAAAATAAAAATAAATAGAAGTCTATGAATCTCAGTGACACCCACAATGATTATGGAGGCCTGGCTACTTTGGAAAAAAGATGTTAAATGCCCCCATGCAGGGGTGCCTGGGTAGCTCAGTCAGTTAAACATCCGACTTCGGCTCAGGTCATGATCTCACACTTTGTGAGCTCGAGCCCTGTGTCAGGCTCTGTGCTGACAGCTCAGAGCCTAGAGCCTGCTTCAGATTCTGTGTGTCCCTCTCTCTCTTCCCCTCCCCAACTCATGCTCTGCCTCTCTCTGTCTCAAAAATAAATAAATGTTAAAAAGAAAAAATGCCCCCACGCAGAGACGGGGTCAGGCTTCATTTTTTAAATGCCAGAAATCAAAGTCAAATGTTGGTCCAATGGACTCTGTCTGTATCAATGGCTATGTGGGGGGCTTTGGGACAAGAAGTTGGGTCTGCCTGGAAACAAGGAGAGGTTTTCTTGGATTCTGGACACCACCCTTGAGTTGCCGTGTCCCAGAGGGGTGGACATTCCTCAGCCAAGAGACCTTGCTGGGCTGTGGACGTCTGACCCTGCCTGGGGACAGCTCCTACCTGTCCAAGTAAACAGAGAACAGGTCTTTGGCCACCAGGTGCTTCTGCATCATATTGTCAAACACGGGCACTGAGTACTCGGAGGCCAGAGAGGGGTAGGCCAGCCCCAGGATCCCATCGAACTCAGAGTAGGTAAAGACGTTGCCAGGTTCCTGGGTGCTCAGGCCCACAGTCTGCTGGGGGTCCACGATGGAGGAGACCTGTAAGAGAGGCAGAGTGACCTCTACCAAGGGCTCCTCAGCCAGAGGCAGGAAGATCCCAGGGCAAGTGGGTATCAGGATCAGCCTTGGGGTTCGCCCTTCCTCCTCCAGGTAATGTAGTTACTCGAGCAAAGAAAAGCCCTCCTTTCCCAGCTCTGCGCTGTGGTTTTGAGGGAATTGGTCCAATGAAGCCGGGGACCAAGGAAGAGGCTCTGGGCCCCTGCCGCCTGGTGCTGCTGACTCTTGGGGAGGCCTGAGCTGCGTGGGCACCTGTCCTGCCTACGAGAGAGGCTGAGGACAGGACTGTCAATGGAGAAGAGCTGTGTCTCCCTTTTGGCTCAAAGCAAAAGAGCCTTCAGCCAGACCCAGAAAGGACTCAAGGAAGATTGAGGTGAAAATCATGGAGGGATGCTGCTTAATCTTGGATAGTGGGTGAGGAAAGAGACAAGGAAGTTAATGTGTATTGTGCCCTTACTGTGTGCCCACCCCTGTGTCGAGTACTTTACAGGCCAAAAAAGTGGCAACAGACAGGGGAACCCTTGTCCACAGGGCACAGGTGCTCTCTGATGCAAAAGAGTATGCTGTTCCATGACACCTGGGCAGGGGATTCGTCCTCCAGGGCAACTGAGGGAGGCCAAGCCAAGGGCACTGCTCAAAGATTGGGAGGCGGGGTTCTGACACTCAGCTCCCAGCTGTGTGACTTCGGGCAAGTTACTGGCTCCTCTGAGCTTCCGCTTCCTCCTCTGAACAAGGGGATAATAGCACCTTCCTAAGAACGACATTTCCAGTGAGATCACACGGGCGACACTGAAGAGAGCTCAGTGCTGGCACAGACTGGGGATCCTGGACCAATTATGGCAAGCATAGATGAAGAAGATTGGGAAGATGGAAAGTAGGCATGGAGAAGCCTCTCAAGAGGACTCTGGGGGGTTGGCACGGGAAGGAGAGGAGGGAGGAGGGAAGGTCGAGCCACAGCAGCTGCTGGCCAAAATCCCTCTCAGGTTTTAAATCCCCACCAGGCCACCTGTTGGTGGGGGGGGGGGAGGGCAGGATCCAAAGGGCCTCTCAGCTGCAACTGGAGGGACAGCTCACCAGAGCCTGGGCGTCTAGGTGGTGAAGCGGCTGGTTGGGGAGGAAAGGTGAGTGCCTGCTGACCCAAAGCCCCACTCACAGTGACGGTGTCGAGACCCAGAAAGCCCTGCATGCTGCCGGTGCCGTACTGGATGGACAGGGGCTCGTTCAGGTTCTGGAAGGTGGAGGACTTGGATGGGTCAAAGCGATGATGGGTTTCTGAAACAGACCCAGGGTTAGCGAGGCCCACAGAATCTTCTCACCAGTGGACGGTGTCAGCCAGGGCTGAGACCCTCACCAGGCCCTGTAAGAATATGGTCTAAATACTAACCATTCTCTCTGCTGAAAACAAGCACCCATTCTCTCTGGATCCCACACGGTTTAGTAAAGAAAATTGTTCTTTGGTGCTCGACCCACCTCTCTGACCCCCGGCGCTACCCGTGTAGCTTCCAAACGAAACAGGAAAGCAAAAAGCCATCCCTGTGGTTTCCATGGACATTTGACTTTTTCCAGCTTTGCCATCTTAGGCAAGACTCTTTTCTTCTCTGAAATTTGGTTTCCTCCTCTGGTAAATGGAGGTAGAGAGGGCACCAATCTCCCAGGATTGTTGCAGGAATAAATTAATAGCACGTATTAGCTGTTCACTCATCATCAACAGTAAGACCCTCTCACTTCATTCTCCAGGCACCCACCGGCATATAATAGCCCCGTTTTATAGAAAGGAAAACCGAGGACCCAGAAGGGTCAGCAGCTTGCCTTGGCTCCTGACGGAGACTAAATAAATAAGTAAATAAATAGCCTAAGCCTCCCTAATTTCCAGCTGGTGCTTTACACATTAGACCCGTGATTTGCACACCTTCCCAATCCATGGCCCGGTTGGAAGGGCTGAACCAGGAGATGGGGCGCAACCGGGAGGCTGGGAACGTCAGAGCAAGCTCTCCTGCACCCACGTTCCCCCTGCCCAGCACCTTGACCGTGGCTGGCAGAGGGGCCCTGGGGTCCGAGCCTGGAGAGGCGGGCCAGAAAGGGAGGTCACTCACTGCAGGCGTAACTCTTGCAGTCGACAGAGGGCACCCAGAGGTCCGAGGAGCCGGTGTCAAACACCACGGTGAATTCCTGGGGCGGGGTCCCGATGTAGATCTTCCCAAAGTACTGACACTGGGGACAGACAGCACGGGGTCAGGGGTGGAGAGCACAGCATAGGGGTGAGCGTCGATGTTTGGCATCGAGAAAAGGGGGGAAGAGGGAATGAGGGTCCTTGGGGAGGGTTCTTCACCTCCAGCTGCCACGCTGGCTCCTACCCGAGCCGCGATCACCTGGCCCCTCCCACAAGCCCCAGACATTAGATCAAAATGTGGGCCCTTCTTGGCAGGAAGACTGGGCTCTCCTGCCAGGGGCAGGGACATAAAGATGGGGCACCAGCGAGGTACGGACCCCCAAGTCCCAGCCCAAGCTGCCCCTGCCATGCCACCTTGCCAGCCTCCCCATGAGTCAGAACTAGGGCCGGTGCGGGGGGGGGGGGGGGTGAGGGAGGGGTGCCAGCATGACCTAGATAAGGAAATGAGAGCACTGGAAACAAAAGGCTGTTTACTGCAGTGACAGATGACAGTTGAGGAAGAGACAGGCTCCAGAAAGGAAGAGGGCACAAGGGGCGTACCTGTCACGTCCTAGGCGGTGGCACATGGGTACCAGTACCCCATCCCTGCCCAGCCCGGATGAAGTCATGGGTTTCCTAAGGCATGGGGGTGCACCTGGGAGCAGATTATGGTCCCCCAAGGGATGTTTTCTGCAGGTTACCTGAACTCAGACCCTTCCGGGGGTGACATTCAGAGCCCTGCCTTTGCCGGGTCCGCTGGCCCACCGCAGAGCTGACTGAGGGGCAAGGACATGGCCTCCATAGCCCACAGGGCTCCATGATTCCTTGAAGTGGGAAACAGGCCGGGTCCGGGAGGGGGCGTCCATCACACTCTGTGAGAAGCATTACCGGAAGGTGGGCAGAGCCACTTACGTCCAAGAAGTTGGCCAAGGGCTCGTTGGGCTCCTTGTCTAAGTTGGAGTACTTCTTTCTGATGCCATATGGGTGTTCCTTCAGAAAGTCCTCCAGCAGCCCGTGCTCTTTCAAGGCCTTCCTCAGCGATTTGCCCTTGTGCAGAGGGACCCTGAGGAGACGGGGGAGAATTCATGATGCCGGGGGGCATCTCCCCAGAGCTGCCTGGCCTTCCAGAAGGTGCCCAGAGGCTCTGGGCTCCGTAAGCTACTCCCCCACTTTCTTTTTTTATATCATAACTCAAAGTAAAAATTGTATTCTACATCAGTTCACAAATCAGCGCCTACCCTTACTAAATACAACGCACTCTGATATTCCCTGTTCCTTTCTCTTTTTTAATGCTGCCAGAGACTCAGTGAATGTATTTCATAGCTTGCTAGTGAATACTGTAACTCCAAGGTTTGAGAGACCCAATATCATCCATTCAGTCTCCAAATTCTTACTGTCTACCTACCATGTGTCAGACACTGTATGGAGCACAGGGGTAGTCTCTGCCCCCCGCCGGGACATGCTGTCTAGAGAGGAAATGATGTCCCCCACACCCTGCTAAATTCCGTGAGAGCGCTCCGCCCTTGTGACCCCTGTGACTGGCTCTCTGGGTGGCCTGAAGTGTGTGGAAAGTCTTTGAAGGGTCTCAGTACAGAGCGTGGACCTCAAGGGAGCTTCTAGAGTTTAGGGGTTGGATGATGGAAGCAAACCAACAGAAGAGAGTCTGGAGGGGAAACATGAAGGAAACATGAAGGAAACATGAAGGAAACCCAGCTTTACAGGCTGTGGTACTTTGGGTCGCTCCCCAAAACCCTCTGAGTTTCAGCTCGGTCTCAGCATAAGGGGTGAACTCCTTCCTCTCTCCAGCCACTCTCCAGCCCTGCCTTTGGCCAACCATAGCTTCACCTCTCTGGCTCCCAGGTCCCCCCTCCAGTAGTTTGAAGGAATGGAGCCAGGTGATCCCGGGGTCCCTCAGTTCTAAGGGCCATGCGGTCCTCCTCTGTGAGCCTCGTCCTCTGAAGGACAAGTGGCGACCACAGCCATGAAAGTGCTTTGAGAGTAATAAAATGGCAGCAGTCAAATAAAACAAAAAATGGGTTCTCTCGTGTTGTTCACATCCCAGGCGGATCCCATATGGAACAGGCCTGTGTGTGAATTATGGTCTCTCCTCTGGTGCCTCTCTTCCCCAGCCCTCAGGTGTGAATTCCACCCAACAGAAATAAAAGGTCCTCGAGATTGTTTCTCAGCCTTTGTCTCTGATGATAGAAAAGGACGTAAGCCCAAAAGGAAGGAAGCTAGTCTGAGCTCCCAAGACCAAGCCCACAGCTGCCCTTTCCTGTGTCCCGATGTCTCCACTGAGCTCTTGCGTCCAGCACGAGGTCCCAGAGAGCCTCCCTCTGAGGGACGCCTGCAGCCCACTGCCCCACACAGAGACCAGGAAGCTCACCGTGGAAACCCCCACTCCCCCAGTGCTGCCCCTAGTTTTTGCACTGAGAGTCCCCGCCCCCCGCAAATGTCTGGCACTCTAAAGAGCCTCACTTTCAAGGACCATGAAAGTGAGGTCAAAGCCACCCTGACCCCTTTTTAGGGATCCAGCTTCCCAGGGATGGGTCCAGGTTCCCCCAGTCCCGGGGCTCGACAGGGCTCAAACCTGGGATAAGGCTCAAACCAGAGATAGCATGATTTTGTGGTAACAGTGCAAGTCTGCTTGGGACCAAGTCTTAGCTCCTCCCTTATGAGCCTCACAGTCTTGAGTAGCTCAGGGATCCTCCCTGAACAACAGCTTCCTCATCTGTAAAATGCAAATAATAGTATCTACCTAATCCAGGAGGATTCGGTAGCAGAGGTAAATATCCAACCAAGTTTCTGGCACCTGGTAGCAAGCAGCTCAAGAAATATCAGTTATGGGGCACCTGGCAGGCTCAGTCAGTAGAGTGTGTGACTCTTGGTCGCAGGGTCGTGAGTTTGAGCCCCCCATTGGGTGTCGAGATTACTTTTAAAAAATCTTTTCAGGGGTGCTTGGGTGGCTCAGTCGGTTAAGCGTCCGACTTCGGCTCAGGTCACGATCTCGCGGTCCGTGAGCTCGAGCCCCGAGTCGGGCTCTGGGCTGATGGCTCGGAGCCCGGAGCCTGCTTCCCATTCTGTGTCTCCCTCTCTCTCTGCCCCTCCTCCGTTCATGCTCTGTCTCTCTCTGTCTCAAAAATAAATAAACGTTTAAAAATATATATATTTTTTAAAAATATAAAAAAAATAAAAAATCGTTTCAAAAAAAGTCTGAAAAAAAAGAAATATCAGTTATAATTTTGGGAGGAGAATTTGGGAACTTCCTCCACAGAGAGAACTTTATTTCGTTTAAGAAATGCATACATAGGGGTGCCTGGGTGGCTCAGTCGGTTAAGCGTCCGACTTCGGCTCAGGTCACGATCTCGCGATCCGTGAGTTCGAGCCCGCGTCGGGCTCTGGGCTGATGGCTCGGAGCCTGGAGCCTGCTTCGGATTCTATGTCTCCCTCTCTCTGACCCTCCCCCATTCATGCTCTGTCTCTCTCTGTCTCAAAAATAAATAAACGTTAAAAAAAATTAAAAAAAAAAAAAAGAGATGCATACATAGCTCTCATCACGCGCCAGACGCCGTTCAAAGCATTTTACAAACACCAGCTCATATAGTCCGCGTGCCAACCCTGTGAGATAGATGCTTTCTGTTACCCTCGTTTTATAGCAGGAGCGGAAATGGGACGCAGAGAGTCAGGTTACTGACGGAGCTGGGGATCAACTCACAGGCAATTTGACTCCAGAAACCATCCCCTTAATCCCGCAGGCTGTCCCCTCTGAGCCCCGGTCCTTGGCCACCGCACCCTGCAGTGGCGGGGCTCACTCAGAGGAAAGGATCCCAGATGCAAAGGCAAGACCGGTGTGGCGCTTCTCCTGGGAACCTGCAGCATTTCCTCGGAAGATTCCCCAGGGCAAGGAGGGGAAGCCCAGGAGAGACCCACCCGGAGCAGATACACCTGACGCCCTTCCCCCACGTCCCCCTGGGGCCTGACACCCACCTGGTGATCTCACTGCCCTGGGAGACAGCCAGGACTGCAAGTAGCACCACGAGACACTTCATCCTGGACGATGGGCTGGCCACTGCTCGAGCCGGTGCCCGTTCCCACAGCCTTTATAGAGCGAGCCCCGTCCCCTCCGGCTGGAGGCCCAGGCTGCGGAGATAACCCCCTGACTTCGGGCTGTTCCCCAAACACATTAAGATAGGACCCAGAGTACCTAACACCCACTCCGATAAGGGCCACGAATTCCACCACCGCAGGGACTTCAAAGTGGAAGTGTACATGTGCTGGGGAATGTCCCAGAGGCCTCCCTGACCTGATTTCCCCTGCCACAAGGGACTTCTCGAGCGAACCCAGGCAGGGCCACCCCCGGAAACCTGTGTCGCCTTCCACCTTGCGGGCTGTAAAGAGGTCTCTTCGCAGTAGCCACCCTCCCCCTGTCCGAGCTGCCTCTCCTGCCTGGGCCTGACTTCACAGACAGCCAGCAGCCTGCTCTGCCTGGGATCCTCCGGCTCAGGCCTCCCAGCCCCGTGTTCCAGGGAGCATTCAGTGCACTGCCCAGGCAGGGATGTTCCTTCAGTCGGCCACCCTGGTCTAAGAGAGACGGCAGGCCCAACACTCCTGCACCGTCAGGGCCGTGGCCCCCGGTTCCATGCTGGAAGGGTGTTGGGAAGGGCAGGATAGGTGCCGGATCCCTTGAGCAACGGAGGGCTGGCGAGGGTGAGCATGGGAGGCAGGCGTGTGCCGCGCACACACGGAGGGCGGAAAATGTGGCGTGATGGTCAGGTTTAGGCAACAGGTTAGGCCGAGAGCCGGCACCTTTGTCCACACAAAGGTCTAGGAAGAGCTTCCCCGAAACACACATGTGGGGCTTTGTGATGAGTGGAGGGCCCCTGAGAGAGAATGAGGGCCAAAAGGAAAACAAAGACTCAGCCACAGAAGCGGTAGAGAAGACCACACCTTGGGACGAGGGGAGGCTATAAACTGGAAAGTCAGGATCAAGTCAGAATAAGGCAGGGCCACGGTTGGCAGGAGAGCATGGGGCCGGCCACCGACAGCCTTCAGGACAGACATCAGGGTAGCAAGGGAGGCCTGGTGGGGGTGGACTAGAGAGGGCAGGCTGGGTATCCAAAGAGGCGGGCATGTCGTGGGCCCTGGACACAGGGGCACGC
This sequence comes from Acinonyx jubatus, assembly GCF_027475565.1. Classification (NCBI taxonomy): domain Eukaryota; kingdom Metazoa; phylum Chordata; class Mammalia; order Carnivora; family Felidae; genus Acinonyx; species Acinonyx jubatus. The sequence goes on along the minus strand of NC_069381.1, from coordinate 92,738,775 downwards.
TGAGAGAGACAGGCCTGGAAATTTCCTGCATTTGACGTGAGGGCCTCAGGAGGCCCATCGATGGGGGACCTGAGTGCTTTATGGAAGGACTTAGGAAGACAGCCAGATGTGATCCCTCCCATGAGATGCCACACCCAGCCATCCTGCTCAGAAGGCCAGGACACTGCTGCCCCCGGTGCCCCAGGACATGGCCAGGAGCACATCTTCATGGCACCCTCCCACCCTGACATTCCAAAAGCCAGGGAAGCAGAGAGAAAAAAAACACCGCTCAACAGTACCCCATGTTTCCTGTTTCTTCCCTGAAGACATTTGCCCTGCCAGGCCGGGGCCGTATGTCCTGCCCCAGTGGCCCTGCCTCCGAGTGGTCTTTCCTCCCTCACCCCAGCACGGAGCATGAGGCAGAGAAGAGGCTCACTAAACGTTTGGTTAAGCAAATGAGTTAATGAATGGTCTTCCTACCCTTCTGGAGGCACCACAGGTCACATCTTTATTATGAGCTACAGATGAGGAGACAGAGACTCAGAGAGGTTGAGGGACTTGCTTGAACTGCCACAGATCCCTGGTCTGACACCCTACATAATGTCCCACAGGGCCCGGCATTCTATGGCAATTTCATGAATTTGCAATATCCTGTCTGGACCGGCTCTGCTCCTAGCTCACTCCTGCTGACCGCCGGATACCCCTTGGGACGGCCATGCCTGTGCCCATCCTCCGGGGCTGGGACCCTCCAGGGTCAACACCACCAAGTGGGAGCGTTGTAGCAACTCTGCTCCACGTCACCAAGGGCCCAGCCCGACCCAGTGTCAAACAGTTCTGGACAATGAGCCTGGGAAGTCAGGTTCAGCCATCCCTCCCATCGGAAGGTGACCCTCAAAGCCAAAAACTAAAGACCCCTTAGCACTGGTTGCTTCGTGTTTACTCACGAGATTGAGATCATTCTAACAGCATTCAAGTGCACTCTATCAGGAACGTTGCCCCAGATGGCACAGAGCATTAGAACTGCTTATCCATGGGTGCAGGCCAAGAATTGCAAAAAGCTTTTAGAAAAACCATGATAAGATTTCATCACTGGCTACCCAGTACCAGGTGGGGACAACTCCCCTTCATCTAGATTTTTTTCTAAGTTTCTTATTAACTTTGAGAGAGAGAGAGCACACATAGGGGAGGGACAGAGAGAGAGAATCCCAAGTAGGGTCCACACTGTGCGTCCGTACAGACCTGACACGGGGCTTGAACTCACAAACCATGAGATCATGACATGAGCCAAAATCAAGAGTCGGTTGCTTCACTGACTGAGCCACCCAGGCGCCCTCCACCTTGGTCTACATTCTTTGTGCCTGGTGACTAACCAACAAAAGTGGCTAAACAAAATCAGGGACTTGGGACAACCTGTCCTGGGTGCCCACCCTGTGGTCTCCACTCAGACAGCAGCAGCAACAAAGCCAGTTCAACTCATAACTTGAGAAGTTCCATGTGTGAACCATGGCCACTGAGATATGGAGCTGGTGTCATCTCCACGCCTGGGGAGCCCACAGTCGGGTGGGGACGGATCGGATCCCATGTGTGACCCTTCTGTGATAAGCTGTATAGGAGGAAATCCAAAGGGACACACATCTCCCACTGCAAGGTGCCAGTTGACAAGGGAGCATGGCTTCTGGAAAGGGCATGTGTGACCATCCTGGGCTTCAGTCCTGGGTCTGTCACATGGTCCTGGGGCCTTGAGCAAGTTCCTTCATTTCTTGATGCCTCAGTTTCCTCTTCTGACACTGAGATGCTCATGTGAGGATCAAAGGACAGTCCAGTGCTACCATGTGTTAGGACCTCTATAAATACGAGTCGTAAATGACTGCAATTGCGTGACCTTGAATGTTCCATGTCATTCCCCAGCCTTGGTGATATGTGGGATTTACAAGCTCATGTTGCTGGTCTGAACCTCAGGTCTGTACAAAGCATCTGTTCACCTCCTGTTCAAGAAATCAATTGAATTTCGGCATTGACCCTCCAGGCTGGGGGCAAGTTAATCTTGGTCATTTTTGCATAGTGCCCCACAGATATGCTTCAAGCACACATGACTCTCCAGCAGACCAAGCTTTGGGGTGCGCTTGGTGATCTTTCCTTCCCCTGCCTGGGGTCCTGTTGCCTCCATGCCTCACCTGGGCCAAACCACTCTTCTGGAAGCTACCTGGGTCATACTCCCCAAGAGAGGCCACACATTGACTCCTCTCTGGTCTTGCCATGCCCCCTGGGCCACCACTAGAAAGCAGGCCCCAGGTCCCTGCCACTGACGACCCACCTGTCTCCCTTGCCTCTACCTTCTACGACCTCTGAGGAACCCTAAGTTCTCTTACGGGCTTAGGCTTCAGGCAACAACATCCTGACCTGGAAATCCTACACGTTGCCTTGGCTCTCCGCCCTGCCCACATCTTCCTCGAGGCAAAAAAAAAAAAAAAAAAGGTAGCGACGTCGCTTCTTTTCCTGAGGAAAAGAGAAAGGAGAAAATGACAGAATTTTTTAAAAGCGTAAATCAGGGGCGCCTGGGTGGCTCAGTCAATGAGGCATCTGACTTGGGCTCAGGTCATGATCTCACCATTCGTGGGCTTGAGCCCCTGTCGAGCTCTGTGCTGACAGCTCAGAGCCTTCAGCTGCTTCGGATTCTGTGTCTCCCTCTCTCTGCTCCTCCCTGGCTCGTGCTCTGTCTCTCTCTCTCAAAAATAAATAAACATCAAAGAAAGTTTTTAAAATACATCCACCCATTTCACAGATGAATAAACAGGAGCTTAGAAAGCTCGACCGATCTTCCAAAGTCACTCAGCAATTGACAAGGGATCTGGGATCCAAACTTGGGTCTGTTTGACTCTTGACCACACATCCTCTCAGCCTGACCACATGGCTCTCACAGCACCAAAATTCCAAACATCGGCAAAGACGGCCACTTTGTGCCCACACTTGACAAGCCTCAGGCTGAAGATGAAGAGGTCCTGGGGTCCTTCACACAGGACAGAGGAACAGCAAAGGCTCACCCAGGAAAGACCTTGAGAGGGCAGAGACCTGGAAAATGCATCAGAAAAAAAAAAAAAAAGGTGGGGGTGGCACATGGGTGGCTCCGTCGGTTAAGCAGCCGACTCCTGATTTCAGCTCAGGTCATGATCTCTCATGGGATCATGGGATTGAGCCCCAGCTTGGGCTCTGTGCAGATAGCTTGGAGCCTGCTTGGGCTTCTCTCTCTCTCTCTCTCTCTCTTTCTGTCTCTCTCTCTCTCTCTGCCCCTCTCCTGCTCAAGCTCTAAATAAATAAATAGACATTAAAAAACAAGAAAATGCATCAGAAGCCTACCCTGAACATTTGTAAAACTCCCTATGCTTCTCCCTTCTTGCCCCAGGTGACCTCTGTGAGTGATATACTGGCCTGTCCACCAGTCTGTCAGCATAACTTTGTGGGGAGAACCACTCCCAGCCTCCAAAAGATGCACCTCTATTTGTTGCGCAGTAAGCACCCTAAGGCCTGGAAACGTCTGTCCAACGCATTGTGGAATTGCCAGGTCCTCTTGGGAGAAGGGCAGGGTGGGGGTCCTGCCCTGCCGACAGCAGAGCACATTACTAGTCACAGCAAACTGCCCTGGGGAAGCCCATCCAGCTCCGGAAGGGGACGAGGAGAAGGAGGGAGGAGTCGAGGCAAATGTCCACAGCACTGATGCAGGACTCTGGGCACTTGGCCAAATCCGGTCTCTAGATCACTGTGTCACGCATCTTGAGATCACATTTTGCTTTACACAAACAGATTTAAGGCATCACTAGACAGTTAGGGAGGAGGACGGGGTCAAAATTTCAAGCGATAGTATTGTAGTGATGTCAGTTTCACCAAGTTCACAGCTTTGATATTCGTACTGATTCGTATTTTAGCAATTATAAGAAAATGCCCTTGATTGTTGGACACACTGAAGTAAAGGAGTAGCGTGCCTCCCAAGTTCTAACAGGGTTTCTAAGAGACCAGAAAACATGCAGAGAGGGAGAAGAGAAGAAAGCAAAGGTGGCGAGCTGTCAACGTATGTGGTGTCTGGGTAAAGGTGTGCAGGACTTCCTTGCACGGTTTCTGGGTGTTTGAAATTATTTCCGAATGAAGGGATTTTAAAGATCGAGGTAACGCAAGTACTTCTTCAAAGAAATTCCGTATTTATGGATTTGATACATGCCGTCCAGTGTGTCCAGAGGAAGAGGATGGAAACCGAACAGCAACAGAGCCCGCGACTCGGGCAGCCCGGGGCCATGTGCCAGAGGAAGCCATTCAGCTGAGGCTACAGACAAGTGGGGGCCAGCTGGCCCTAAATCCCCTTCCGGGAAGGTGAAAAAAGGAAGAAAGTAGAACAGGAAAGAGGAAGGATGGGATAGGAAGATTCTCTGGTATGGCTCAGGTCATGATCTCACGGTAGCTCATGGGCTCGAGCCCCAAGTCGGGCTCCGTGCTGGCAGCAAGGGGCCTGTTTGGGATTCTCTCTTTCCCTCTCTCTGGGCCCCTCCCTCATGAGCATCGTCTCTCTCTCTCTCTCTCTCCTTCTCAAAATAAATAAATAACCTCAAAAAAACAAAAAGATCCTCTGGTAGAAATCAGGCCTCTTCCAACTCTGCCTGCCTTCCACATGGGGCCTACGTATCATGACAGGGCAAGGTGGTGCTCAAACGGGACATTGAAGATGGACATGGGGACACGAGGCCACTGCAGGACAATGAAACAGAATTACAGCGTCATGAATCTTGAGAATGTTTTGCTCCATAAATGCAGTTTTAAGGAATCTCTAAATAGTTGGGAAGGAGGACCTGGTCCAAAATTTCAACTTCAAAAACTTCATGACCTTGGATTTAGCAATGATTGCTTGTAGACGACACCAAAAGCATAGGCAACAAAAGAAGGGAAATAGATACATTAGACTACATGAAAACTGAACACTTTTGCCTATCCAAGGACACTACAAGCAGAGTGGTAAATGCAACTTCTGGGATGGGGAAAAATACTTGCAAATCAAATATCTGATAAGGGGTTCATAACCAGAATATATAACAAAGAATTCCTACAATGCAACAACACACACACAAAACAAGTAACCCAATTACAAAAAGGGCAAAGGACTCACACAGACATTTCCTCAAAGAAGATGTACTAGGGGCGTCTGGGTGTCTCAGCTGGTTGAACATCCAACTCTTGATTTTGGCTCAGGTCATAATCTCACGGTTTGTGAGTTTCCACGCCACGTTGGGCTCTGTGCTGACATACAGAGCCTGGTTGGGATTCTCTCTCTCCCTCTCCCTATGCCCCTCCCCTGCTCCCTTTCCCTCTCTCAAAATAAACGAATATTTAACAAATTTTAAGAAGATGTACATTGGCCAACAAGCATATGAAAACATGTTCAACTTCACGGATCGTTAGGAAAATGCAGATCAAACCGCGATGAGGGATCAGATCACACATAAAATTCACAGGGCACCTGGGTGGCTCAGTCAGTTAAGTGTCCGACTCTTGATATAGGCTCAGGTCATGATCTCAAGGTCATGAGCTCAAGCCCTGTGCCAGGCTCCGTGCTGAGCATGGAGCCTGCTTGGGATTCTCTCTCTCTCTCTCTCTCTCTTTTTCTTCCTCTCTCTCTCTCCCCCTTCCCCACTTGCATGCTAGCTCTCTCTCAAAATAAATAAATAAACATTGTAAAAAATAAATTAAAATAAAATTTACTTATAAGTAAAAAGAAATACACTCTTGTGAACCAAACATAAAATGTGATATATACATCTCTTTAAAACTCACTGGATGAGGAGCGTCTGGGTGGCTCAGTCAGTTAAGTGACTGACTTCGGCTCAGGTCATGATCTGTCAGTTTGTGAGTTCAAGCCCTGCATCGAACTCTGTGCTGACAGCTCAGAGCCTGGAGCTCCTTCGGATTCTGTGTCTCCCTCTCTCTCTCTGCCCCGCCCCTGCTGGCGCTTTGCTCTCTCTCTCTCTCCTTCAAAATGAATAAACATTAAAACTCATTGCATGTGAGATGGGCAACTTTACCTGTCATATCCTCTCTTTGAGCATCTGGAAAACCAGCCCCTTCCTGGCATGGTTCCTCAAGTCCCTGCATCCTTGTAGAAAGGGAAGAATGTGAGGCCTGAGCCACAGGGTTTTCAGAACTGGAGAACGTGGCCCTCAGTCCTTTCGGCCCACTGTGTGCCAGGCGCCCCTGCTTCGCCTTTGTTTTGTGATCACCAGCCTCACGGTCCTCATCGGTAAACATCTCCCACCTTGTAGGGTTTTTGTGATGGCCGCTTAGGCCCCGCGAAGTGCCTGGTAGACAGCAGGCACTCAGGAAATGCCAGCTCTTAGCATTATTCTCTTCTCCTCTAACACCACCAAAAGTATTCAGAGTCCATAGTGTTACCCATATTTCACAAAGAAGAGAAATGGAGCTTAAAGGGATTAAGTCGCTCACCCAGCTCCTGCGTCAGAGCGGTGTTGCCAGGATTTTAATCCAGAACCGCTTTGATTCCAAAACCCGAGAGCCTTCTACTCCACCCCGCTTGGGCCTCATTTAACAGACGAGAAACTTGAGGTTCAGCGACACCGGCAAGGGGTCGGTCTCAGACGCCGATGGGCCAGGCGGGTAACTCAGAAGAGTATGGGAGACGGTGCAAAAAACTTCATCTGCTGGAGATTCTACCAAATAAGCTCCGGTTTGTTTTTTCTCTTTTTTTTTTTTTTTAATTTTTTTTTTTTTAATATTTATTTATTTTTGAGAGAGACAGAGACAGAATGCGAGTGGGTTAGGGGCAGAGAGAGAGGGAGACACAGAATCAGAAGCAGGTTCCAGGCTCCGAGCCGTCAGCCCAGAGCCCGACGCTCGACTCACGAGCTCGAACTCACGAGCTGTGAGATCATGACCTGAGCCGAAGTCGGACGCTAAACCGACTGAACCACCCAGGCTCCCCAATAATCTCCGTTTTTACCACCCTGCGGGTTAGGCGTGTAACATAACAGGAGCCTGTGTGGCACTGAAGATTGTTTCAGAGTCTAATTTTTAAAGTAAATATCAAAACACGCAATGAATTTAATTCCCTTCCAAAAACTTTTTTAAGCATGATGCATGCTAACGCTGTGCAGGCCAAACAAAGTATTCGCAGGCCCGATGCAAGCCCCAGAGGCAGGTGGAGGCCCCGACGAGTGGTGGGCTCAGGTATGCCTAAACTACTGTCAACTGGGAACCCAATCCAGAGGTTCCAGAACTTTCCATTTTCCAAGAGACATGGAATATGCTGCTTTGGGGGGAAATATATCGGTTATCAAATAAGGGTAAGGCCTTGTTTCGACACCATGCAGACAAAGGAAGACAGGTCCACAAGCGAGCCCCTCTGTGTTGGTCTCTAGTATGAGCCAGTGTTTTCTCCAGCCTGGACCAGCCCAGAACTGGAGCCGGAGGCACAGAGGAAAGGGTGGGCAGAGGGAAGGAAGTGCCGGCTGCCAACCCTGACAGTCTCAGCCTAAAGGGGCAGGTCTACAAGGAAGTCTTTGTAGGTGTCACTTTTTTTTCAGGATGACATTCTCTTCTGCCAGATCTTTGCCCGAAGCTACTCCCAAAGATTTTTCTGCAAGCCCTCCTCGACCACGGGAGGACCGCCCAACATCCAGCCACGTTAATTAAAGAGGAATTTTTCCCTCTGAGGTGAATGTGTGTTAAAAATATCAAATATTCATCACTGGCAACATTAATTTATAATAACGCTTGTCTCCCTCTCAACTTCCAAGCCCGACATCTGGCCTGACGGCTTTGAAACTAACACCCGCTCCATCGCGGGAATTATAAATAGCCTGAGTCAAAATCTTCACCTTGAACTGAACAGACTGGCTCCACGGGGTGGTTTGCAGAATGAAGAGGGCTGCAGTGTGCAGTGAAGTCCTGGGTGGGTGTATTTGGGGTGGTGTTTAGATTTTTTTTTTTTTTTGTAAGACTGTAATTGTGGATTGGGAGGCAGGGTGATGGAGGGGCATGGGTAAAAGCGGGGGGGGGGGGGGGTCTGGCCTGCTTCCTGCCGGTTTGGGGGGATGTGTCGGCCTCACTCCCACCTGGCCCATTTCATGATCTGTCAGAGGCAGGAGTGGGCACGGCTGTTTCATTCCACCCCAAGTTCTCGGTCCAGTTTCCGTACTTGCCCTTTGGGGACTGATCGGGGCAGACACCATCTCTCCTGAAGGGGGAAGAACCCACGTTACGTAAACAGAAGAGAAATGCATCCCAGCCGACGGAGCACTTTCTGTCCACAAGCCCATGCCGTAATCACAGTTCACACTGACCGTGCATCCACTATGTGCTAGGTCCCCACAGCAACCCTGCAAAGTAAGTTCTAGCGGGGACGCTGTTTTACCCAGGAGGAAACTGAGGGTAAAGAAGCTGGTTCCCTGAGGTCATTCAGCTAGCAAGCGGTGGGCAGAGTCCAAGAAGAGTGAGTCGCTGGGGTCTCCTTGCTTAATCCCTTTCCAAGCATTCTCGATGCTGCAAAAACCCCGGCTTTCCAGGCCCCCTCTCTGGCAATTCCCATCCAGAGGCTCTGGGATGGGGCACAGGACTCTCGGTACCCACCAGATGCTGGCCACCACCATGGAAGGTACTCTTCGTGACAACCCTGTGAGGCAGCGAGAATTATTGTCCCCCCACATCACGTATGGAAACAGACCCTGGGAGCTGCCTGACCCCTCAGGTAGCTGAACTGAGAATCTGCAGCCTGGCCCTAGTGCCACCAGGAGGGATCAGACCACCAGCTGGAAGGGCAGGGAGAGGACAGAGCACCTCGTGGAGGCAAGAAAGCAGGTGGGAGAAGGGGAGGGAAGTGGCTGGGAAGGAGGGCAGGAGAGGCTGGGGGCCCCACTCTGATTGTCCTCAGCTGCCCAAGGGCTGAGGGCATCCCCTGGGAAAGCCAGCAAAGCCCCTGCTGGCCTACCCGCTTTGCCATCAGGCTGTCTCCGCATGTCCCTGCCAGCCCGGGTCTCCTAGGAGGCCGAAGGCCATCCAGGGGCATGGTGACCATAGGCAGGCTTTCCAATGCACAGAGGCACCCACAGGCCCTACAGAGAGGGAGAAAATGAATATCCTGAGAGCAAACCACTGATAGTGCACCACTGAGTAATTTCACAGCAGCCCCTTGCCAGTTAGGGGCCGGGGGGCCCATCTTGTCCACACAGGACGGCAGCAGGGAGCCAGAACCTTCTCCAGCTGGGGCCTTGCCGGAGTCCAGCTCCAGAGGTCCAGGGGTTCCCGAAGGATGGACGGTGTCGGCGAAAAAGTGAAAAATAAATAAATAAAACAAAAATAAAAATGGACACAGGCAACAGCAGTGTGTTGAACTGGCTGCTTTATTGTGGCAAACGTGGCATTATATTTGCTAGCAATTTCCTTATAGCATGCATCGTCTATGTTTTCTAGCATTACCTAATTCTAAAAATGTTCCTATGTGTAATCACCCTTTAAGGAATAACATGGTTATTTTCTCACAATGTTTCCTCCTGCCCTTTGCTTATTGATTAATTTCTTACATTATTTTCATTATGTATCTACGTTTATCTATAATCTAGAAAGCATTTGCTTTGCCGTTTTCATGAAGGTCATCTATCTCCCAACACCTCAAGTGGAACAGTTGCAGGGACATGACCTCTTAGTTGTTTCCCTGAACCACTTGTGGCTTGAGGAACAAAAGTGTTCGCCTCGGTCCGAGGTGCCAGGAGGGGGCCAAGAGGGCCTTAGGAACCCACGCCTCATACATTCTCAGAGAGACGATGCACCTAGGAACTAATGAACCATTCTGTACTTTAACCGACTAGGTTCAATCATCATCTGGAATGCCTCCTGGGGGCCAAGGGGGCCTAGGGGTACACTCCTTTGTTGCCGGAGTGGGGCTTTCAGATCCATTTGTTCCTTCCTTGGCTGAGAAATATATGAAGCTCTCCTTCCTTTAGGTAGAAGAGTCTTTACAGGGGGTGGCAAGGGCTAAATGTAGGGCCGCACAATTTCCTTGCAGAACCTTATTTCTTTCCCCAATAGTTCTTTTCCCAGGGGGCCTGTCGAGGGCAATTCCCCAGGTACTTTATTAAGGCCAAATTACATAAAAGCGGGAGTACGAGAAGCTTCGCTGTCTATGGGCCGCCCTGCCGTCCCAATCCGTCCACTGCCTGGGCCCTGCCATCAGGCTGGTTGGATAGCTCGGCTTCCAGCAGGGCCTGACTGCCTGGCAGGGACCGTGTCCTCCCCAGGGCTTAGTTCCCCCTAAGAACACTCCCGAGGTCTTCCCTCTGACCCTGCCTCACTGCACCTGCACCTGGGTCTCTCCTCAGTGTCCCTTCTTGGACACTAACGTGATCCACCTGGCACAGTGCGCTCTCAAATGTTTGAGGGGTGCACCCGGGAGCAAGTGCGGGCTGCCTGCCCAAGGCGCTACTCACTAAAATACCTGCCCCCAGTACGTTCCGGAGTAGGGGACCCCTAGCCGAGGGCCGGGCCCCATTTTTCTGTTGCCTGACTCCCTAACACTCCCTCCAGACACGGAGCATCCCATTTGGTGGGTCAGATCCCTGTCCCTCCCTTTCCCAGCTGGGCCCCAGCTGGGGGACTGGGGTGCACAGGCAGGACATGTGTTTGCCTTCTGGCTCGGGCCTCGGGGCACCGAGCACGTCTGCTCACCTGCAGGACTTTCTAGCATCCAGATGTGGGTCCAGCTGTTGGCCTGGAAGTGAGCAGAAATTACAGCCCCTTAGAGGGGTCTCCTCTCTCTGTTCCACTGTCACCCCTCTTCACGTTCCTCTTCCTGTTTTGCCACGCTGATGATGGAGGTTTCCATGGGGGCTATAGTGCCCCCTTTGAAACCTAATTCTGGACAGATGCAGGAGCAGGCATAGCCACACACAACCTGTTTCCAGCCCCCTCCTATCTTGCTAGTCCTTGTTATTTGTTTTTAATTTTTTTTTTAATGTTTATTTATTTTTGAGAGAGAGACAGAGCACAAGCGGGGGAGGAGCAGAGAGGGAGACACAGAATCCGAAGCAGGCTCCAGGCTCCCAGTGTCAGCACAGAGCCCGACGCGAGGCTCGAACGCACGAGCTGTGAGATCATGACCTGAGCTGAAGTCGGATGCCCAACTAACCGAGCCACCCAGGCGCCCTTCTTAGTCGTTGTTTTAACCTTAAGATCATACCCTAGCTTGACTGCAGCTTTTCCTAATGGAAACTAGCCTCTCTACCCCCTGGAAGGACAATCACAACTTCATTATATGACTAATTGATTTCCTCCAAAGGTTGGGGTTAGTCTGCAGGACTCAGCATTTTGACATCTTCCTTTGGGAAGCTTGGGAACTGCAAGTTTATGGGCAAATGACATTTCCCAGTACTGCCTGCCCCTGGGGGGCAGCCACCAGCTATGGTGATATCTGCCCAGTACCAGGCACAGACATGCTTTGGCAGGTTTAATCTGAACCCAATTTGAGAAGAGCCAGGATGGAATTCAGAGCCCACCCTCCTTATGCTCTAGGAAAAAAAGAGATTGAGTAGCACAGTATTAAGATCATAGCCCATATTGAGCAAACATTCATTTGGCTTTAAAACAGTGACTCATGTGTTTAAGCAAGGTATTAAGAGGCACTTAGATAAGATTTGCGTATCTATGTTCCCAAACGGAGCTGTTACTGAGCTCTGCCTCCATACACCTGTGCCTCTGAAATTTGTAATATTAACAGAACACGATCTGGACAAACTGCAATTTCTTCCTACCACGTTCCAATTCTGGGGAACATCCAGGAGACGCCTCCAGGGAACATTGGCCTAGTGAGCCGGTTACAAGAGGGGCAGGCACTGGGCAGGGGGATCCCGGTGCTGACTGTCCGAGATGTTTTTATAAAGGAATAAAAGCGTGGGGTGCCTGGGTGACTCAGTCGGTTAAGCATCAAACTTGGTTTTGGCTCAGGTCATGATCTCATGGTTCATGGGTTTGAGCCCCGTGTCAGGCTCTGTGCTAACAGTGTGGAACCTGCTTGGGATTCTCTCTCTCCCTCTCTCTCTGCCCCTCACCCCCTCAAAAATACATAAATAAACATAAATAAACACCAACCCTAAAAGGCAGGTACTATTATTATCATTGCCATTTTACAGATGGGGACACAGGTCGTTACTGAAGTTTGGCAGCTTGCCCAAAGTCCCAGCTAGTAAGTAGCCTGACCAGCGTTCAAACTCGCACAGTCTGCGCTATGAACCACTGTGCTGTGCTACTTGTCAGAGAACATAAGCAAGGTAACTTTGCTGCTAATTCCATGAGAAATGCCAACAGAGCAAAATGCAAAATGACAAGAAAATGTCGAGCCGCCATTCAACATGTTTGTTTACTTAGTCTTCAGGGCTTAGTTTTGTGACAGAATTTCACAGGCTCCTCCACGCCTTGTCTCTGTCAGCACTGTGCCCACGGCTTCTTACTCATCAGTGTTTCTCTCTGTTTAGACCCACATAGTCCTCCTCGCAAGTCTTCAGCCCCAAAGTAAAGGTTCCCTTACTTTGTCCAGGAGTTTTCTCTTGCCTCATACAAGGGGAGGTGCTGTGGTCACTCTGATGCCTTCTGAGGGCAACACTCAGGCTTTTCCTCCAAGGTGCACTCATATTTTCTTTTTTATGTTTGTTTTTTTTTTTTGTTTTGTTTTTTACTTTTGAGAGAGACAGAGTGTGAGTGGGAAAAGTGCAGAGAGAGAGAGGGAGACACAGAATCCGAAGCAGGCTCCAGGCTCCATGCTATCAGCACAGAGCCCGACGCGGGGCTCGAACTCACCATCCGCCAGATCGTGACCTGAGCAGAAGTCGATGCTTAACCGATTGAGCCACCCAGGTGGCACCCAAAGTGCACTAATATTTAAATGAAACAAATGCCCCTGTGGTCCATGGGGCAACAAGGACTTCCAAGTAAGTAGAGGCAAAGATAAGAAAGAATCTTCTGGACGGAGGGCCATAAACCGTGTCCCTCCTGTGGGCTGAACCAAATGGTCTTCTTGAGGCCCAAGCCCTGCACCCTCAGGCTTGTAGCTGGTTGCAGCCTCCAGGCCCTTTCTTTGTAAACTTTGAGAAGAAGTCCTCAGTGGCTGGCGAAAGGGGCCTCAAGAGAGCTGAGGGGGAAGCCTTATCTTTCCCCAACATGAAAATGAATAAAAGAAAGCTCCTTCAAAACAGAATCAGGGGCGCCTGGGTGAACCAGTAGGTTGGGCGTCCGACTTCAGCTCAGGTCATGATCTCAAAATTCTCGAGTTCAAGCCTCACGTCAGGCTCTGTGCTGACAGCTCGGAGCCTGGAGTCTGCTTCAGATTCTGTGTCTCCCCCTCTCTCTGCCCCTCTCCAGCTCATGCTCCGTCTGTCTGTCTGTCTCTCCCTCTCAAAAATAAACATTAAAACATTTTTTAATAATATATTTTTTAAGTTTATTTATTTATTTTTGAGAGAGAGAGAGACAGCATATGCAGGGGAAGGGTAGAGAGAGGGAGAGAGAGAATCCCAAGCAGGCTCCACACTGTCAGCACAGAGCCCGACGCAGGGCTCAAACTCCAAAACCTTGAGATCATGACCTGAGCCAAAGTGAAGAGTCAGACGCTTAACCGACTGGGCCACCCAGGCTCCCTAGCACGGTATTTTCAGGGCCTGTCCATGTTGTGACATGTAGCACTACTTGGTTCCTGTTTACAGCTGGATAATACTCCGTTGGATGGGTACAGCATCTTTTATTTCCAGATGATGGAGGAAAGTTGCTTGTGGGAAGGTGGTTCTTCACTTTTCCTTCTAATTCCCCATGGGAAAGGGTGGAAGAGATCCCTACAGAAAGCGAGCCCCGGACCACCCGTGCTCCCGTCCTCATCTGGTGGGATCCGAGTTTTTGGCACATTCCAGGTGAATTCTTCCAGGTTGACTCTTGGGCTGGTCCAAGGTCAGACACAGGGCAAATTTTCAAGTAGCAATTTCTCGCTCCCAGGGTTTATCACTGTCAAAGCTCTGGGAGAGCAAGAATGCCAAGGCCTTGGCCCCCCTCACCCCGCCCCCAACCAAAGCCATCCTGGGTAATGCACAATCGAAGTGCAACAGTGTGTTTGCTGTGCAAACTCTGCTCTGAGGCGGCTCCCCAGCCCTGAACCTCCGCTGAGCGACCTTTCTCTCTGGCTGAGGGGAGCTTCCTGCTTCCTCCTCAGGTGTCGCCTCTGCTCGGTGCCCCCCCCAGAGCCTGGTGGCCAGAGTCTCCAAGATGGGAGAAGTTCATAGGAGAGGTAGGGATCCATACGCCCTCGTGTGCTTATTCTGTGTCCCCCAGCTGGAATCCTATCCAATCTGCTATCTCGAGGTCATCGTTCAACATTCAGACAGAGTAGGGCTTAGCAGCAGATTTCCAGGGAATCAAGCCTCTAGCATTTCAGGCCCTTGCCTGCCCTCGGAGGCTCTGCCCTCTGCCCTCGGCTCAGTCTGTGTCTGGCCCTTCGTCCCCCATGTGGAGGGTTCCCCGTGCTGGCCCGCCTGGCTTCCCTCAGGCCCTCCTCTTGCTCAGCTCAGCGACAGCCTCAGACTGGTGACATCTCCCCTGCCAGGTCCCCTTCCTCTGCCCTACCTTCAGCTACCATTCTCTTAGATGGGAGGGTCCTTTTTGTTTTTCTTCCGCCACGACAAAGTCCATCCAGCAGAAGTAGATGTAACTTGTGTAATTCGAGATTTTTGCGCTCACAAACAAGGGCAGTTCTGCACTTTCCCACTGCTGCTCTGCCCTGGGGGGCCCCTCCTGGACCCTCAGGGCTGCCATTGACTTTGTGTATGGCTCACCCCATCTCCAGGGCCCCCGAGGCCCTTCCCCCGATGAGGAAGAACCTGCAAGGAGACGGTGGGGTGAGCACTGGGGTGTGGGGACTCTGGGAGTAGAGGGTCTGTGGGAGGTGGCAGCTATAGAACCCCACGTCCCAGAGACCCCTGAGACCCTCACCAGCCCGCCTCCTCCCAGGAAGCGCCATCGCTGCTTTTCATTCATTCATTCGTTCGTTCGTTCAGGAAATGTCTGTTGAGAACAACTCCAGGCCGGGCACAAGACACAGGAAACAACCACGGTCTCTGTCCTCCAGCAGCTCATGGTCCTTTGTTTACCATACAACACAGGGACCCCTTAGCTGATAAACTGGTAATGAATTAATTAGTTAATTGACCGGGGCTTTACTTCAGATGACCAGAAACTTCTCAATCCCCTGGGGGGCCCTCCCTTCCCATCTGCCGAGGTGCCCCAGCATCCTCCCCATCCACAGCATGGATCCAGGCTTGGGTCTTGAAAGCCAGCCAGGCTGCCACATCCAGTGTCTCCACCCTGAAGATGTAGGGGGGTGTCTGGGCCACGCAGGCCCTCCCCCGCAATTTCTCCTCCAACTCCCTTCTGCCATCAGTGACAGGCCACAGTGTGGACGGCAGGAGGGCACGGCCTTGTGTAATTTGGGTCTGGAGAGGGGCTGCCACGGGAGGCAGATAGCCCACCAACATCCTTTGTCACGTACTCAGTATCCCCTGGTACTTGGGCTTGGTACCCTGGTACTGGGCTTGGTCTGTGATGAGAAGAACCCTGGCCCCTATACCCTGAAGCCAGCCCCATGAGAGAGCAGTCTCTGGTCCTGGTGAGCGCAGGGGTCTGTGGCCGACAGGCTGTGAGGCAGGTGCACGCACCTGGCCATGAGCTGGGTCCAGAGCCCCACTCCTGCCCTCCTTCCACCTCACCTCCACCGGCAGGCCTGGGTCCTTCTCAGTCCCTGGGCCTCATGCCCCAGGGATGCCATCCACTGCATGTTGAGCACAGGAGTGGAGTTTAGGTCCTGGGAAGTGAGGCCACGGAGAGACAGGCTGGGGGTGGGCCTGCCCCTCCGGAGAGGCCACCATCATCCGTCCTATAGGTGCTCCGGCCCGGTTCCCACTACTCAACCCTGGGACACAAGCAGGACTCAGACGCTGCCCTTCCTTCTCTCTTCGGTAGAAGCTGACCTAGGCACGGGTGTCCCCTAACAGCAGGTGCCAACTCGGTGCCTGAGGTGTGTTTTTGTTCTGATGGATGCAATGGGGGCGGGGGTGCACTTGAGAGGCTCTTGAAGGAGATGTTGAAATCACCAGACACCAGAGGAGAAGCGGAACATTCCCCATAGAGGAAGAACCGGGGCAAAGACACACGTGGCATCTTCCACACACTGTGGGCAAGTCCTGAGGCCGGGAAGCCTGGTGGGGAGCATGGAAGAAGAAGAGAAAGAGTGGGCAGGTGCTTTTCGTTCCCTGCCAAGGTTTGGGCTTTCCCTTTTGGAGCCGAGAAGCGCTGTCGGGGAGCACAGACCAGGTAAATGTGCCGCCTAGAGAGATGACTGGCAGAGATGCCAGCGTGGATTTTATGGGGAAAACTGGAGGCAGAGAGAATAGGTTGGCAGCAGTTGCCATAGGCCATGCTGGGCAGGCTGATTGCTTAGACTTGGCCATGGCTGCAGGGAGAAAGGACAGAAGAGACAAAAAGTCTACATTGCTCTTGAGCTTCTGAATTTGATCCTGGGGTGGTGGAAGCTGAGAACGTGGAGATTCAGTTGGGGGGGGGGGGTGAGGCAGCGCCTCCAGGGCTGTGTCCGGGAGCACAGGTGGGGGGCAGGAGCATCCCATCATCCTCTGGCCCCGCCCACCTCCGTGGTCCCACTCCGGGAGAAGCTGGGAGAGAGGTCTCACGGGAAGACGACAGCAGCTTCTAGGAAAGAGGTATCTAGGTGGAACGGGACCCATAGGGACAACTAAGTATTTCTCCTGTGCTCCTTAGGGTGACAGATTTCTTTCCACAGGTGGAAGAATTGTCCCTCTAAGCCTCTGGTTGAATCTAACACTTGGGGACATCTGGGGAATCTGTTTTGAGAAGGGTGCATCTTGACCCTTCCATGCCATCCCCAGATTGGTCACTAGATGGCACCAGACTCCACCCGTCGGGAAGGAAGGGCCCCGAGATTAAGGGGAGGTAAGGCTGTCACTGAAGGGGCCAGAATCCTGAAGGGGTCTCCATTTCACCTAAACCTGGCCTAATTTGATTCTTCTGAAACACATCCTCATTATGGATATATTATTCTCATAAGTAGATTCTTTTTATAATTATGAAGAACCTATTCCCGAATGTAAAGAATTCTCACAAATCCACTTTTCTTACCCCCTCCCACCTTCCCCTTTCTGCTCTTCAGTCTTTAGGGGGAAAATGCAGCAGGGAATTGGAGCAGAGGCCAATTATACATTCCTCAGCCTTCCGGCATAAAAAATGAGAATTGTTCCTGTTCGATTCACCAGGGTCTGCAGACCGGCCAGCTCCCTGGTGGGGGAGGGATGGGGCTACAGGTTGGCGTCCCCCACTCCACTGTGCTGAGACACGTGGCCAGCACCTCCCCCCAGGCTGGCCCTGCCTGCAGGGGGCGCAGCAGGATTGGGAAAGGCCCGGGACACCTGCACGACCGGCGGCAGCCATGGGCGGTATCTGGAGACCCACAGAAAAAGGATGGGCAGATTGGAACCCCGGACGTGGACAGGAGCTCTATGTCCAGCAGCTGAGCCTTGTCCAGAGCCTGGGCAAGAGATTCATGGCTGCAGGAAGGGGCAAAAGTCAGCAAGAGCAGGCAACAAGGTCCATCAAAGGAGCTGAAAACAAAACCTACGACCCCTAAGTGAGGCCCAGGCCTGGCCTGAGTGAGCCCTGCAGTCAAGGCGGCGCTGAGCACCCCTGAGCAAGGCTCTCGCAGATCAAGCGTAAACGAGGGAGGGTGGGAGCCCCCAGGGCCTCAGGAACCACGATGCGTTTGGAGGCTTCTGGGAAACACAGGCTACAACGTACTTTCATCTTACATTTTGCATTTTTTCTAGGCGAGGACTTGAGGTGAGGCGGGGCCATGGGGACAGCAACCTGGCACTTAGGGGATGCTCCCGGGCCCTGGGTTCAGACACAGCCTCAGGGCCATCCTGATATGGACTTTTCACCCCACACGTGGGGGTCTGGTGGACACCAAGGGGACACCAGGGGACTCAATTGCGGAAACGGGAGTTGTCCTGTCACAGTGGAGTCCCTACCCAGACACCGGCTCACGGCTCCCTGCCTGTCTCCAACCCAGCCACGCGCCTGAGTCACAGACCTGAGCGGCACCTTCGCTGTGCACACTGCTTATCACCCTTCATTCAAAAATACCCTGAATCTACTTTCTCAAAAAGATTGCCCTAGATGGGAGGACAGCAATGGCATCTTTCCCCACCTGGAAAAGGCCCAGTCCCGCCCCCCTCCCCGCCCCTGGGTCCCCATCCTGACACAGCAGGAACACCACAGCCACTCGCCCTTGTTCATGCTTTTATTCTGCAGCCTCGGGCATCACCACGCTGTCCTGGGTGGGCCTGGGGCAGGGTCCAGATGCGAGGGGCTTAGAGCAACTGTGTTTTAGATGACAACGGAGGCCAGTGACACAACTCCCAGACAGACAGCTTTGAACTTCAGGAAGCCCTCACTGTCTGGAGAAGACGCTGTCTCTGGGTGTGGTGCCTGTGCAGCCTGGGCCCGCGGTGGTGGTTGCACGCCTGTATCCAAAGTCGGTGTCCCTGCCTGCTGCCTCCCTTCCCACCTGACACCCCCCCCCCCCCCAGGCTGGGCAGAAGCCCTTGGTCCTCAAGGTCACAGACATGCTCCCAGGGACCGATCCTTGGGAAAGAGCTGTTTGAGGTTACTCCCTAATTGCCTCCTAAAACGTCAATAGCTGATAAGATCAAACGGCCGCCACTTGCATTTTAGAGCGAGGTAGTGGGAATTGGGGGCTTCCCTGCTTAACTGGTAAGGCATGCTGGGAGGGGTTCGGAGGCCATGCAGCACTGGCCTGGTGGCTCCCTGCGCCTGCCATGAGGTCACCGCCTACTGCGCCCCGGGAAGGGCTGACCTTGGGCCCGTGGCCTACAACCGAGGGGTTGGTCAGTCAAAGGAAGATGACCGACTCTCGGGTTGACAGTCACAGGCCTCACAGAAAGGGCCTGAGGCTCAGGCCAGAGACGCAGAGCAGCGCACCCAAGGGGATGTGCAGGTTCAGGCAGAGAGCTCATGCGGGAGGAGGGACAGATGGGCCCGGGGAGGAGGACAAGTCACCTCTAAGGAGCAGACAGGTGAGTGAGGCAGGAGCTAAGGGAAAACAGTGTCCTTCCGATCACGTACAACCCCTCAGCCAGCCGGAACAGCTGTTGCCAGGACCACGGCCCTCGGCTGGGACAACCTCAGGCCAGCCTGGCGGACCATGTGCGGGTGTCTGCATGAATGCACAGATGTGGGCTAGGAAGCAGGGATGGGGGGAAGCAGCTTGGGGCCTGGGGACGGGGCGGTGGGGGAGCTGGGCCACGTGGCAGAAATCAAAATCCATAAAAGACCCCCCCCCCCCCCCCCGCCCCAGGCTGTTCTCATGCAGAGGCCCAGCGTGTGTGCCGACAACAGCCAGGCTCCTAAAAGTTGATGTTTTTCAAGTCCGTGGAGCAGCGGTACCTGCCGTCCGGGCACCTGGAGCACAGCAGGTTGGGCAGGCAGGGGCAGGTGTGGTGCTGGCGTTTTCTGAAGAAGGGGACCTGGAGAAAGAGGAGAAACAGGATGACACCTTCACCATAAGGGAAGTGGGCTTCCCGCAGGGGCCCCGGACAGCCCAGCCCTGCCCAGTGTCTCACCCCTCCACCCAGCACAACAATCACAGTTATTGCAGAGGAGGAAACTGAGGCAAGAGTGGCTGAGCGACATGCCAAGATCACACAGCTGATTTGGGGAGGAGTCAGGATTTGAACCCGGTCAATCTGGCCCTCGAGACGATGTAATCGGCTACAATACTGTGCTGTCCGCTCCAACCTTAAAGTCCCAGAGCTGCCTAGCCAAGTCCCCTCGCTGACCTGACACCCACGTGAATGCACGCACACACGGTCGTTGACTGAATCTCACTTACAGTTCACTTAGCGTGCACTTGATGTTGGGTACTGGGGACGCAGCCGTGGACAGGACAGACACTGCCTCTGCCCCGTGACTCTCACCCAGAGGCTAGACCACTGAGGCTTCCTCAAGGGAGGGTGAATAGGAACGGTTGTGACCACAGACAGCGTCAGACTGCCCCCGGTTCCAATCCCAGGTCTGCCAACTTCCCAGCGGTGTGAAAACCAGCGAGTCCTTTAAGCTCGGTGTATCAAAAATGGGTGTTATTATCCTCAAAATGGGTTCATAATAGCACCTACCACAAATGATTGTGAAGAGGTTTAAACTATATGTTTGCAAAAGCAGGTGGTCTGAAAAGTGGCACGCGGTTATATCGCCACCGGTGTCCCTTTTGGGAACGGAGGTCTACAGCCGAACCACCTGACACACCCCGAGGCAGCAAGGACTGCTGTGCTGTCCCGAGGGTCTCGGCTCAGGTGCATCTCCCCCCCATTCCCCAAGCAGCTGCAATGGCGGGGGGGGGGGGGTGGTGACTACAGGATGATGCTCTGACCCCAGAAGAAACCAGGGCTCCCGGTGTAGGCATATCCCCCAGGAAAGCACGAAGGACTCCTGAACCACAGGAAGCCGGGGAAGGTGACAGACACACGGGTCCCCGTACACACCTGTGGCTGCTCCCATACCTGGCCGTTCAGAAGCAAAGACCTCGTGGCCCTTTGA
Source organism: Acinonyx jubatus (assembly GCF_027475565.1). Classification (NCBI taxonomy): domain Eukaryota; kingdom Metazoa; phylum Chordata; class Mammalia; order Carnivora; family Felidae; genus Acinonyx; species Acinonyx jubatus. Next base: position 92,718,078 of record NC_069381.1, on the reverse strand, counting down.
TGCCCCCTGGGCTGGGAGCAGGGCGGGAGTCAGGTGCTTGGGACCCCAAAGAATGAGTGCTTCCTTAAAGTGTATACACTGGGCACGGGCCTTGCCTCACCCTAACCAGGCCTTGGATGGAAGGCCCTTCCATGAGTATTACTGCATGTTCTTGAGGGAGGGGTCCAGGGGCAAAGGCCATTCGGGACCCTTTGAGAATCTGAGTTCATATTCAGATCTGAAAGAGACTTCAGGGGTAATCATTCTACTCGCCTGGTTGTATACAGCGCCCGAGGCCCAGACAAGTCCTGCTAACTGCCCAAGACCACACAGCAGAGGAGCAGCTGGGGTTCCAGCCCACAGATCTAACAAGGTGTGTGCTTAGTGCCCCCCTACTCCACCCCAAGCTTTCTCCAAAAAGCAAGGAGGCAGTGCCCAACACCCCTAAGATGATCCTAGAGTCAGTCTGAAAATCGGGGTCCAGTCCCAGCTGTGTCGCCGGCTCTCTGCCCTGAGCAAGTCTGTGCAGTACCTTACGGCTGCCCGGGTGACACTCCTCTCCTTCCCGCCCCAGCGGGGTGCACATCCGAAGCCCACGCAGCCACAGGCTGATGGCGCAGCAGGTGCCCGTCCCACACTGCACATCCCGCTCACAGGCCTGAGAGGGGAGACAGGAGTCGTTAGTGCCCATTAGCGCCACTCAAGAGAAACCAGAAGGAAGAGGTACATTTGAAAACCCTGATGGCCTGACACCTTGGGCAGCTAATTCTTGCTCCTGCTCTGCTCACGACAGGATGCTCAGGCCTCCGCGGGGCAGCAGAACTGCATCTGAGGACCACCACCCCCCTGAACCAAGCTCCACTGAGGCTGCCCAATAGGGGGGCAACTCTCCTGACAACCTTAGAAGTTAGGAGATATGGCCCTTCCAGCACTGGAAAATGCTCAAGGGACACCAGTGACATCAAATTAATTTGAAGTCCCAAAGGCGGGAGGGGCATTGATGGCCCAAGCCCCTAGGTGGTCAGTCTCCTGGGACCTGAGTCTCCTGGGACCAGACTCTCCAACCTTGACCCCACACCCGGGGTTGGTGCTGGCCCCCACCTCGACCTTCACTGGAATCCCCGCCTCAGCCGGGGGCCGGCACCCCCTGAGAAGCGGTGTCCCCCCCCCCAGTGCTTCTCAGCAGGCCTCTTTGAACCCCAGATAGGGATGGACCCCTCTGGGTTGGGCTCCAAACAGGAGCTGGGCGGCCTTGCCTGGTTTCTGGAAGTTGCCATTTGAAAAGAAGGCCACACAAGCCTGCTTGAAACAAAATCGACCTCTGAGCTGCTCCAGACTCAAGTGGGGCCACGATGGAGAAGCACCCAATCTTTCCGCTTGCAGGAAAGCTTTGTGGCTTATCTGAGCTGAGATTCACAACTGGGTTTTGGTTCACTCTTCTCCAACAGAAGGCCATGGGGCAGGCTCTGGCTGCCTGCCTGGGACCTGGCAGGAGTGGGAGGCTGCCCACTGGCTCAGCCCCAGGAAGGAAAGTGGGGGCACAGGGTCTGCTTGTCACCCAGAAGAGGTGCAGGGGGCAGTCACCTGGCCATGCAGGTCTCCAGCCCGGCGAGGGTACATCTCTCACACCGACCAGCCCCTGAAAGCCCAGGGTTGGGGCCAAGCAGGCCCTACCTGACTCTTCTCCCACAGAGTTGGGACATCATTGTCCCCACTCTGGCAGGAAGGACCATCCAAGCCTGAATTTGGGATGGTCACTATGCAGGGAGCAGGGCCATATGACGATGTCCTACCAGCCTCTTCTTGGGAGTCGCCCTGGGGCAGCCCCTGGGCATGGAGAATGGAGGGAGGTCCTGACCCCCTCAGCACTGGGTCCCACACTCTCCTGCACATGTCTGACATGCATTTCCTTCCACCCTAGATTTCTCCCTCACTGTGCTTTTCAAAAGGTCCAGCTGAAGGGTTTGCTAGAAAGGCATTTTCCCACCACCCCTCGGCCAGATGTTGGAGCTCACACAGTGAGGTAACCTGGGCATCAGCGTGAACCCTCAGCCCCCATCCCTCTCGGTAGCTTCTGTCCTTCTTTCTCAGCCTCCCCGATGGTCAAGCTACACAGTAGGAAGATTCAGAGGCTGACATTCATTAGGTATAATTTTGCCCTAACAGTGTTATTCATGCTCCGGGTCTCAAAAGCATTGACTTGCCTTTAATATTTGTTCGTCTTTGAAACTCAGTCTTCTTCCTTTAAAAAGGAGAAGAAAGAAGGTTTCCTTTCTGTGAACATTAAAACTAATATGATTCCAGGAATTGTTTGGCATTTTTCTACGTTTTCATTCTCTATGTAAAAAGTTGAGGGACTTCGGAAAAAAATAATAAATTTCCCTCTTTTTTTTTTTTTTTTTTTTCCTCTAGCGGCTTTTATCTGGAAAGCTTTCTGGTAAAGTATTACTCTCTGTTTTAGTAAGAATGGTCCCACCACTGTAACACATTTGAGGGTGGTTCCGGTTAAAGCCAAAATGCTACAAGAGAACCATAATCCGAGTGTTTTGAATTCTAAGACAGGCAGCTCCTGTGTGTGGCAAACGTCCCTTGGGAGACTAGATTTCTGCTTGGTACCCGATGCTTGTTTTTGGGTGCACCCAGCCAAATTTTCTTATCAGAACTGGGCACAGCTAAAATACATAAAAAATAAAGGGAAGAAAGAATTTCAAGGCAACCTTTCTTAAGAGTGGAAAAGGCAGAGGTTAAATGCCCCCAATTAAAGCTCATAAGGTCACTGTGTTTAATCAAGTCATCATGCTGTGTAAACTAAACCTGACATGTGGACCACATTGTATATGAAAACCAAAATTTTCACAAAAGATAAATCAGGGGGTGCTAACCCACTTTATAGAGGAATTTCTTATTACACAATAGGAATCTTCATGTTACCAGAGGTCGAAATGTCAAAATGTTTGATGTTCTCCTAATGCAGTTGGAAATTAGATTTGGTTTACACACAGCTGCTCAAAAGTGGATCCCGTCTAGTGGAGTGAGGTCTAACTAATCCGAAAATCATGTGGAACACCTCTCTAAAATGCCGGCTGACGCCCCAGTTTTTTTGGCTTGCCCCCTGCATGGTCGCTGGCTCCCATCCCTTGCAGACCCTGACATCCCCCCCCAAACCCAGGGCGTAGAGGAAGTTGGACGACTTACCCCTGTGATCACGGCACAGTCCGACACAGTCACCAGAAGGAACATGATTGAGACTCGCATGGCCCCTTTCATGGTCACTTGGGGTGAAGGCACAACGCCTCCCGCTCCACTGCCTGTCGCTGGCTTCCACTCAGCCTCGTGTGCCAGCTGGGAAGGCCAGGCTGTCCGGCCCCCTCCCTCCTCCCAGATTTATACGGTCCGATCCAGGCTGCCTATGGGTGCCTGTCTCTGCTCTTCCCTTCCCCGTCACCAGTGCTATTCAGATGATCGCAGGGACGAACATGAGACCTGAATCCCTGATGACATCAAATCACCATCAAAACCAATAAAAATGAACACATCGGGACGCTGACTGGCTCCAGCCCTGCCAGGAACACAGAGATGCAGTCAGTTACATACATTTCCCTCCATAGTCTTCTCTGCCTCTGGGGCATCTTTCTCCTTTGCTCAGGGCAGGAGGAGGGGGGCGGCTCTGGCAATGAATTAAGAGGTTTACAACATCACCATCTATCCTTTTCTGCTCCAAACCGTGCAACATGTGGGATCATCACAGTCAAGCCAACAAGAATGATCTAGGCATTTACCATCGACCATGTGTTCAACACTGAGTTGGTGGCCGAGAGGACACAAGTGGGTAAGGGAGTGTCCCTGTTCCTCTAGGTGAAAATTCCAATAGGGAGAAATGAGACAGTAAGAGAGCAAGGCCAGGTTTGTGGGGTTGATGTCTCTGAGAGACACACCTAAGGAATTGTTCTCTAAGAAGCTCAGGAGAAACACCGAGTGTCACCTGTACAGGAATCAAAGGGCAGAAGATGAGCCGGTGCCCAGATCTCTGTAGAGAAGCATGCTTGGGCCGGGGTGCAGCTAACAGGGGCCAGGAGCCTCACTGCTGCCTTCCTGGTTTGGGGGTGAACATGACAGTGGGTGAGCAAACATGTTGGGTTCAGGTGCCAGCTTTGTGGGACGTTGACTTCAGGCACGGGCCCTCCTGCTAGGAGAGGAAGCCCCTGGTCCCAGACTTCCCACCCCAGCCAACCCAGAGAGACCTCTCGGAATCCTGTACCAGACAATCTGCTTCTCTCCGCAAGGACAAAAGCTATTGCTTCCGAGGTATGCTTTGCAATATGTTAATAGATGTTACACACACCAATAAATAAATACAAGATGTCTATAGTCAATGCTTTGGGAAACACTGATTACAGAAGTTCAACCAGGATTTATACTGCGGGACTCTTCAGAGCCTTTCTTAGGCCACCAAGCAGGAAATGTAATTTGCAGGATTTTCCAAACAGAGTCACCCATCGAATGGCTTTTTTCTCGGAGTGTCTCAGGAAAATAGGGTTCTCACATAAAAACACTGGCAGGCACTTAAAAGTGCAGAGAGAGGTGAGCTAGCACAGAAGCTAAGAGTTAGACCCCAGAGGCAAGACATTTTGACCTCTGGTCCCAGACGGCTCATTAGTTTTATGACCCCGGGAATATGGTCAGTCTCTCTAAACCTCAGTTTTCTCATCTCTAGCATGGGGGTGATAGTACCACTCACATTATGGGGTTTTGTGAATATTCATCCATTTATTTATTCACATTGGCTCTATATTCACATTGGCTCTATATTTATTCACATTGAAGGTACGGCTCTTGGTGCTAGAAATAAAGCAGTGAACAAAGCAGGGTCCCTGCTCTCATGGAGCTTTGCTTTTAGTGCGGAGATCGGTAATAAACAACCACACAAATAGATTTATAATAAAATAGCTAGGGGTGCTGAGTTCTATTAGAAAGGAACAGAAGTCAGCCGAGCTTAACGAGTGATATTTGGGATGGGGCGAGTGTCTCTCTGAAGAGACGCTAGAGAAGGCCTAATAAAGTGAAGGGGTGCTCTGGGCAGGGCCCGGGAGGAAGAACCAGTGCAAAGGCCCTGCGGCAGGGCCTTCTTGTCCAGTTCAGGGGCAGCAAGGAGGGTGGTGATCAGGGGAAGCAGGGAGAGGGGTGCAGCTGGAACAGGAGCCTTGCAGGACGTGGTGTGGGCCTGATGGCAAGTGTGCCTGGGTCCTTGGGGAGGGACAGGATGTGATTTCCACTGTGAAAGGATCTCTCTGGCTGCATATGGGAGATTAAATGAGATGGCGGGTGTGACAGGCTTATCACTGTGCCTGATACACAGTAGCGTTTGCTAACTATTAGCAATTTCTATCATTAAAAAAATGGGCCTGCCTTAATACAGACTTCTCCTGTGAGAAAAGAATCAACACAATGAACCTGGAGGGCATCCGGGTGGCTCAGTCAGTTGAGAGGACTCTTTATTTTGGCTCAGTTCATGATCCGTCCTAGTTCACAATCAGGGTCGTAGGATCGAACCCCGAGTCAGGCCCCACACCGAGCGTGGAGCCTGCTTGGGATTCTCTCTCCCTCTTCCCCTACCCCCACCATGCTCACATGTGCACTGTCTCTCTCTCTCTGTCTCTCTGAAGAAGAAAAAAAAAAAAAAACCTGGGGGGACCTGGGTGGCTCAGTCAGTTAAGCATCCGACTCCTGATTTTGGCTCAGGTCATGATCTCTTGGTTCGTGAGATCAAACCTCGTGTTGGGCTGTGGGCTGACAGCACAGAGCCTGCTTGGGTTTCTCTCTCTCCCTCTCTCTATGCCCTCCTCCCACGAGCGTGCAAGCTCTCTCTCTCTCTCTCTCTCTCAAAATAAATAAATAAACTTTAAAAAATTGATGAACCCGTACAGCCCGCCAGTACACTGTGGCACTGAGTCAGGTGCACAACCAGAGAACAGAAAGACCACCCAGCCCGTCAAGACACTCACCCGGAGGAAGAAAGCAGGATCGTGCCGGGTGCTGGAGGGGTTCCTGAAAGAGTCCTGTGGGCTCCGGGTGCCCCGTACAGATGCCCCCTCACACGGGCCGCCTTCCAGGAGACGACGGTGGATGGTGGCTGACCACCCCCATCCCGCCCCCCACCTCCCATGCTCACTCCCTTCCTTCGGCACAAAACTAACTACCCCACACAGGGGGTGAAGCATGATACTGAAAAATATTGTTGCAAACAAAACCAGCAACACTGGTTGAAAACATTTTGTTCACCTTGGACAGCGGGCACTTGAGGAAAAGCCAGCTTAATTAGAGAAGGTGAGGGATACATGGTGACCTTGCTGGAAATGCCAGAAGAGGCTTTGGGGAGCTTTCAGGGCTCTTTACCCAGTAACTCGATTAAGCAAACAATCGCTGAGCACCTCCCACATGTCAGGCCCAGGAATTCCTGGTTGCTGGCTCTGATTTCTCTGGGCCTTAGAGCTCTTCCTATTCCTGTGTACAGGTGGATTTCAGCAGTGTTCTTGACACGTTTTAGCCAGATAAGGGTTACTTTGGCTGACAGAGGGAGCACAGAAGAAAGAGCAGGAAGCGGGGAGGCCCTGAACTAGGCAGGCAGGCACCCCAGAAGACAAAGGCGACGTGAGAAAAACGGGGTGACAAGCGCTAACAATGAACTTGCCTCCCCCAGGGAGAAGAAAGCTGGCAAGCTGTGCGGCGGGGCCAGAGAGGGTGAGGCAGGTGGGTGGGGGCAGCCCGCTGCTGAGCGACTGTAGGAGAGGGTCCCACGCCAGGTGCCTCGTGACTGGGGCCTGGCCCTGCTTCTCGCTCCAGCGGATGCCAGTGCCACCATTTTCCGTACCGTGTGTACAGCTGTGCGTGTGTGGGTGTGTGTGCTTGGTGAATACGGGCCGCTCTCTGGACCGAGGTCAGTGCTGAGCTGGCACCCTCCCCTGAGGTGCTCTACCTCCATCTTTAGATTGATCTGACTCCAAGGGCGCCAGTGTTCCCTTCCAGCTCCACAGTGAGGTCCTTGTCCCACAAACTACAAAGCTGTGCATGTCCCAGGGCCTCAGTGTCCCAGGGCCTCACTGCCCCCGCCTGGAAAGTGATCACTATTATCAGTTTCATTGCCTACAGACTAAATGAGAATTGGCTCTGGGTCATTTAAGAACAATAGGAAGGAAGAAATCAACAAACAATGGAAACCCGAGCCCTGGGGCCAGGGCTTCTGAACCTTGGGTCACAGCCTCCCAAGGAGTTCCTGAACAGAATTCAGAGGACCTCTAACTGAAGGTTAGTGTTTTCTTCATTTTCTTCGTTTTCTTCGGTGCTCACTGCAAGCCACAAGCACACAGGTATCAGTAAAACCTGGGTCCCCGTCACCAAAAGAAGTTGCAGATGTTTTCATATCCTATCAGCCTCGTGGCAAACAGCCCGAAAGATTTCTACGCATCACCGTGTTGAAGTCATGGGAGTTATTGGGCCCACTGCGAGGCTGTGTCGCTTGAGGCCTTAAGAAAGAAACACACGTCACATGTCACAGCTTTGTTTTTAACATAAGGCTCGATAGCTATATTTTAATGCAATTGATTTCCTTTATAATCTTACATACTTTATTTTATATATTTAAAAACACAGGGCGCCCGGGTGGCTCAGTCGCTTAAGTGTCCAACTCTGGATTTCAGCTTTGGTCGCGATCTCACGGTTTCGTGAGTTCGAGCCCCGAGTCGGGCTCTGTGCTGACAGTGCGGAGCCTGCTTGGGATTCTCTCTCTCTCTACCCCTCCCCCTCTCGCACTGTCTCTGTCTCTCTCAAAATGAATAAACTTAAATAATGAAAACATTCTCCTGAGCAGGGATCATGGATCCCAGTGGAACCCATGGTAGAAAAATAGCTAAGAATCCCTGAGGCAGAGTGAAGACACAGAGAAAAAAGAGAAGACCCAGGTGAGTGAGGTGTAAGGTCATAGTCCAAAGAGAGAACCGTAAACTGGACACATTTGAGGAAAAGAATGTCAAGAAGGAGGAGGAGGGGTGTGGGGAGGGGAAGGACCAGAAGCAGCAGCTAGAATAGGCCCCACGGTGCCGTCACTGGGGTCAGACAGAGCAACAGGTCTAAGACAGTAGGGCTATGTCCACACTGAGGGATCACAGGGAGAATGGCTTCTAATCTGGATCCAGGTGAACTCAATCCCTGCTCCCTGTGCCTCCCCAACCCATATACAACTTATGCCCCTGTCTACCTCATCCTCAGAACACTTTGGATTGAAAAACAGAAACAGGGGCACCTGAGTGGCTCAGTTGGTTGAGGATCTGACCTCGGCTCAGGTCATGGTCTCACGATTTGTGGGTTCCAGCCCCGCATCGGGCTCTGTGCTGACAGCTCAGAGCCTGGAGCCTGCTTCAGATTCTGTGCCTCCCTCTCTCTTTGCCCCTCCCCTGCTCACGCTTGCTCTCTCTCTCTCTCTCTCTCAAAAAACAAAAAAAAATTTTTTAAAAAAACAAAAACAGAGAAAAAACGAAAACAAGGACCCAGGTTCCCATCAGGTTTTAAAACCTCAGTCCACACTCAAGTTACTTTAATCCCAACTGTCCAACTGGGTTTCCAATGCTGGCAAGGCCTCTTTGTTCTACAAGTTGAAGATGTGATTTAAAGGGAAGACACCATTGCCATAGTGCCAGAGACCCTCAAGTACCTAAGAATATGCGCCCTAACGACCTGGGTGCGTTAAGGTCATCCTGACACCGTCCACATGCAGGCTCCACTCACGGCAGCTGCTTGCACCCAGCCTGGAACGCGGCCCCCCTCTCTCCTTCAGCTGTACCTATTCCTTCTCTTCCCTCCACTGTCAGTCTCTAGAAGGATAGGCTACCTTCCTTTTCCCCTACCACCTCCGCAACCCTCTCCAGCCTTGCTTCTGGTCTCACCGACCAGTGACCCTGTCCTTCTAAATGCCAAGCACAAGACATCACTTCAGTTTTTTAAAGGTTTTTAGTTCTTTATTTTGAGGTGGGGGAGAGGGAGGAGCAGAGAGAGAGAGAGAGGGGGAGAGAGAGCAAGCATGAGTGGGGGAGGGGCAAAGAGAGAGAATCCCAAGCAGGCTCCACACTGTCAGCACAGAGCCCAACTTGGGGCTCCAACTCATGAACCGTGAGATTATGCACTGAGCCGAAATCAAGAGTCGGAGGCTTAACTGACTGAGCCCCCAAGGTGTCATTTTCAACCCTGTCTCAAGTGAATTTTTGCAGCCTTTGATGCAGTAACTACTCCCTCTTTAGATTCTTCTTTCTTTTTTTCCTGACATTGTTTTCTCTATCTTCCCTACCTTCTTCCTTCAGAGGTTCCTCTGCTCCTTCCATCCCTTAAACTGTTCCCTGGGGTCACATTTAATAACCTCCTAGGCCTCCACACCCACCCGGAATGCACCTGCCGACCACCGAAGTGCTTATGATCCCGACCTGTGTCCCCACCCCCGGGGCCCCAGTCTCATCCCTACAGCCAATGGCCCCAAAGCCTTTGATACCGTGAGACCCACTGGAACCCCATGTCACAGGCCCCTGTCCACAGGCCCCCAGCTCCTCTTGTTCACCCTTGCCCCTAAGCCCACTGGTACTGCCCAGGGTTCTCAGTTACAAGGAACAGAATCCCGCGTGGCCAGCTTCAGCAGAAAAGGAATTTATTAATTGCTGGGTGTGTTGAGAAACAGGTTGGGGCTGAGCTCCCAAGAACAAGTCCCAGAGCCACACCGCAGAACTGCCTAATGGGGGAGGGTGCCTGCCAAAGCCAGATGTGCAGGGCCCTCCAGGCCGCACCTGGAACATCCTTCTTCACACCGCCTGGTTCCCGAGGAAGGCGCACATGGGCCTTCTGACTGCAGAGCCCGGTCTTCCCTGCACCCTGCACCCCCCGCAAGGACACGTATGGGGAAGGGCCTGACTCGTAACTGAAGACACAGTGCTCAGAGCTCTCCACAGTGTCCTGCTGCCCCGTTCTTCCTCCTGTGTCCCCCACTCAGTTAATGGCACCACAAGACACTCAGCAGCCCATCCAAGGAGTTTCCTGGTTCCCTGAAATTCTCTGTTTTCATGAGTCCTGGTATCCTGTCACCTGTGCCCACCCCCAACTCACGCGCACCTTTCCCCTACCCCGCACCTTCCGTCTTCACCACCACTGTCCATTACCATCTTCCCGACCTGCCCCCTCCGGGCTTACCCCTCTCCAACCAGCTTCCACACAACCCAGACATCTGCTGTGCTTGTGATCATCCGCTTGGAGATCAAAAGTTCCTCGAGAACTCCTCACCGGCCTCTGACCTCCCGATCAAACTCAAACCCTCAGGCTGTTGTCCAAGGTCCAACGGTGGAATGACCCGCCCTGGTCTCCTTCCCCTCCCAGCATCCGACCGCACACACTCACCTCTCCAGCGATGCAGAACTGCTCACGGCCCCTCCCCGGGCCAGTCTGCGTAGTCCCCCAACACCTTCCACGTGCCATCCCCTTCCCTCTGGCCTGGGTGATGAAGCCCTACCTTTCCATCCAAGTCCAGCCACTTCCTGATGGTGCGAACTTGGACAAGTTACCACACCTCTGCGGCCTTGGTTTTCTCTTCTGAAAAATGAAAATGATATCCTCCTCGCAGGTGCATGTAAAAAGTACACAAGGAAACTCTGCACAGTGTTTAGACATTGCAGTGAGTTCAAAGGTGCCCCCCCCCCAAAGATGCACCCTTATCCCCTTCATTCCAACCTGTGGATGTTACCTTTGCAGATGTAACTAAGGGAAGGATCCTGACACGACATCATCCCAGGTTACCAGTGGGAATGGCAAATGTCCTGATAAGGAAGAGCCCAGGGGAAGATGGAGACAGATGTGGGGGCGATGCCACCACCAGCCCAGGAATGCCAGAAGCTGCCCGACGCTGAAAGAAGCAAGGGTAGATTCTCCCCAGAGCCTTTGAGGGAGCAGGGCCCTGACATCACCTTGATTTCCAACTTCCAGCCTCCAGAACGGCGAAAGAATCCGTTTCTGTGGTTTGAAGCCACCGAGTTTGTGACAGCTTGCCGGACAGCCACGGCAACTAGCACAGACATGCAGAAACCATCTCTCCTCCTCCCCCTCCGTCCTCACCCCTGCCAGCAGGGGCCCCACCAGGGAGGCTACGGGGCTGGGGACCAGGGAGGCCAGGCCCCAACCAGCCAGCAGCACATCGAAACCCCGTCTCCTTTACAATCACTGCAGAGAAGGCCTCTCTGAAAAGCAAAATCTGAACACAGACATTTGCACCACCCCTCACGCCAGGAAGGGAACAGCCCAAAGTTGCAGAGCTAGTAACGTACGGGACTGGCTTCACCACTCAAGGGCAGGGCAAGGTGATTAGTTCCCATTAATCTTAGCTTCTTGAAAACTCCCCAGAAAAGTACACCATTTGCTTGTTTGCCTGCCTGCTTGCTTGTTACGTTTGTGGTTATTATTACTATGATTTTTAGTAATCTCTACACCCAATGTGGGACTTGAACTCATGACCCCGAGATCAAGAGTCGCATGCTCTTCCGACTGAGCCAGCCAGGCGCCCTCTTTGTTGGTTTCTTAACTTCTTCAAAGAGATGCTTGAACACTCTTTCCCCCTGTGGACGTCTGTGGGCCCTATAGCAACTGGTTATTTTGACTGAGCTTTTCTATCATGTTTCCTAAGGGTCTACATAAGGAACTTAAAGTCCCAGACATTGTAAGGACATTGGTGTCACTGTCCAGGGTTATGATAGGCCAGGGCTGGCCGAGGGGATTCTGCAGGAAGCCAGCCTTAGGCAGGACGGGGCTTTCTTTCCCCAGCTCTCTGGTACCCACTGCGGGGAAACCTCTTGGTATCTTCACCCTCAAGTTTTAGTCCCCAGACAGCTTGGTCCCGCCCTACCGTCTCACTTCTCAGAGAAGTTGTTAAGCCCAGAAAGGTTATGGAATTGTCTGAGGTCACACAGCTAGACGGTGGAGGGGCCCAAACTCCACCTAGCTGTAATAGAGGAGGAGGAAGGGCACAGAATGAAGAAGGCTGATTTTTAAATCCTAACTCAGCCGGAGTCTCTTACTCCTCCCCTCCCGTGTTTTTGGGAGGACCCAAGGAGAGGGGGGGTGCTGCCACACCTTGTGAGCTGGGATGTCTTTCACAGAAGCGGAACACGGTCCTCAGCCCTGTGGGAGCCCTCATCATTTGTTCTAACGGTGAAAAGGGAAGTAACAGAATCATCTTCTGAGGTCCTGGGGGTGGGACTCTTGTTAAAGATAATCCGTGGCAGTCTGAGCAGAGCGCTGAAGGGAGGCACAGTCAGGCAAGACCTCATCATAAGCAAGCACTTCCTCAGTGTCTGGCTGGGCACAGGATGGGGCTCACTCAGGAATTGCCAGGCTGGCCGAGCAGGCAAGAAGGATTGAAGAAGGAGCCCAAGAGGATGTTAATAAAATCCACGGTCTCCTCCCCTCATCCTTCCCCCTACCAACCCCCTCCCCACTTCCACTCTGGGGTATCTCCCACACCCTCCCCACCCCAGAGCCAGGCTGGTTATTGCTCCCCAGCCCAGCCCCCGTCCCTGCCCCTGGGTGAGGATCCCCACAGAGAGAATCTGGGGCACAGGAGGGAAAGGACAGTCGGGGGCCTCGAGCCCAGAGACATGGAGCTTTTTGAATATGGCCCAACTGAGGAGAAAGCCCGGAATCACCTCTCTCTTGGACTGTGTTCCCAACCCGTGGAGTCGAGGTTGAGTTTGGGGGTTAGTTGGGAAGATTGACAGGACAATTTCCTGCCCACTTGACTCACCAGCCCTCAGGTCCCACCCCAAAGGCCAGCCTGCTAGTCTCCTGATTACCTTCTTCCCTAGACAGTCCCCAATTGTCCTCTCTCCCATCACACCATCACCCACCAAATTCCAGACCCTCCAGCCCCCAGTGGCAGAATCCCAGAGCCCTCACCGTCCCCCTACTTCACCACACGTCCATTTCAGCCAGAGAGTGGGAGGGCTGCCTTAGGGCAGGTGTTGAAATGGCAAACAAGCATGTGAGGGAGAGCTGAAGGGGCTCAGCCTGAAGAAGCAGGCATGAATGCAATCTTCACTCGTGAGGATCCATTACTGAGCGGCCCTTATGCGTCATCCAACTTCATTCTTACAACAGTCACGGGGAGATATCATCACCCCATCTTACAGATAAGGAAGTGGGGCCCCATAAATACCCAAGGTCAGACAGATGGTAGGCACAGGGCTAGAATCCGACCCCAGATCTGACTTTAAGCACCTGCTCCTAATACGCCACACTGCCTCTAACACACGAGAAAGGCTGTGGGAAGGAAGACGGGGCAAGCTTGCTCTGGGTTGCTTCAGAGACAAAGGCAAGATTAAAGTGTGGAAGTTACAGGAGATGAGATTTCAGCCCAGCCCAAGGAAGTCTATCCCAGCAGAGAAGGGAAAGGGCTGCCAGAGAGTCTCTCGTTGCTAGACGCCTCGTGGCTTGCCGTCTGGCAGTAAGGCCATCGAGGTGATCCTTGCCTTTGGTGCCTTTTAAGATCCTAAGACACTGAGTATGCAAACGGACAATGACCAGGCCATATATAAAAACAGAACTCTGACCCACAATCTGCAGCAACCACACCAGGAAACCCGCCCCTTATCTAAGGTAACTGGCCCGGGAAGCCAGCCTGCCAGAAGTCAGATTGCTACCTCTAGCAACAATCCGGGAAGCCAAACAATAACCCTTATAAACAGCCAGCCCCAAAGAGCCAAGACTTGCTTAACAACGGACCCCCCCCCCCCAAGCTATTTTTGTCCCTACTAACAGCTAAGACCAACCAGAAAGAATTAAGGAAGCCCCCATCACATAGGATGCCTGCTTCTAGTTGGCCCGCGCACAGCCTCCCCACACAAGAGCGTCCAGGCAGGACACATCTGAAACCACCCTCTCCCCCTACCCCGTCCCCCACCGGAGAGCCTGCCCCCTCCTCTGCCTGCCCTTCCGTGTCCTCCAAAACTGCCAGTGGCTGACCCCCCTGCTACAGCAAACTCTGAAAACGGGCTTTGTTTCTCTCATTTGGTCTTTGTTTATTCCCACGGTCTTTTCAAGCGCCAAGTAAAATGAACGTGTGTGTGTGTGTGTGTGTGTGTGTGTGTGTGTGAGAGAGACAGACAGACAGACAGACAGACGGTGATTTTATGCCTGTGTCAGATCACGTGCATCCATGTGTATAAACCCCCTGTGTTACTGTCGTTTGTGGACCTTGGGCTCAGGCCCCAGCTCATTATCTCCCTGGATCTTGGATAAGTCCCTCATAGAAGGCACCACTGGGGCCCTGTGACAACACATCCCCGGGACCCATACTCATTTCAGGGGCAGATGAGGTGGAAAGTTCCACAGGAGCTCAGATTTACCTGTGCTGACCAGGTCTACCTACAGAAGGCCACTTCCTTGCACCTGAGGCCCCAAGGTCTTCTCAGCACAGCAGGAGATCAACCTACAAGCACAGGGAGTTAATCCCCACCCCACCTTGGGGGACCTGTCAACCAGGGGGACTAGGAGCCAGGGGGAAATGCTCCAACCTAGAAGACCTGGAAGAATCTAGCCGCTTACCTCAAAAACACATTCTGTATTAGCATTCCCTCTCTCTCTCTCTCTCTCTCTCTCTCTCTCTCTCTCTCTCTCTCGCCTTCCTTTCCCCCTTCCTCCTTCCTGTTTTCTGAATCGCCTTCCAAATAAAACAGCAGCCACCAAGCCTTTGCCTCAGGGGAGCCCAAGCCCACAGTGTCACTTGCCATCTTAGGACTCCACTTCCCTCCTGTACAAAATCAGAGGTTCTCAGAAGCTGTGTCTCGGGGACTGTCCTGGGAGGAAAGGGACCTCCCCCAGCCAGTAAGGCCCAGCAAAGAGCTCCCCTCCCCCAACCCTGTCTAACAGAGCACCTTTATTTTCTGCTGGCTTGTCTACTGGGGTTCCCTGTGAACTCACTCTTTCAGAGGACTCGTCCTTTGACATGTTAGAAGACCACTAGCCTTGAACATTCCCTCCCAGCCCTGGAGGTAGTCCCAGGAAAGAGAGTCCCATCCTTCAGCCACGCCTGCTAAGGTAGCACCTCTAGTATGAGGTGACATTACTCAGACATCCTCTCCAAGGACACACACAGAGCCTCTGCCTGTGTCTTCACAAAGTCACATCAAAACGAAGCACAGGGGCGTCTGGGTGGCTTGGTCGGTTAGGCGTCTGACTTCAGCTCAGGTCATGATCTCACAGTCCGTGAGTTCGAGCCCCGCGTCGGGTTCTGTGCTGACAGCTCAGAGCCTGGAGCCTGTTTCGGATTCTGTGTCTCCGTCTCTCTGCCCCTCCCCTGTTCATGCTCTGTCTCTCTCTGTCTCAAAAATAAATAAACATTAAAATTAAAAAAAAAAAAAAAAACACAAAAACGAAGCACAGGGTTAGTATATGCCCTTGGCTGGATATTTCCAATAAGTTTCTGGACTTTCCTATCTGGGATGGATTTCTTCTTTCTGTAAGAAGATCCCTCAGGCACCAGAAACTTCTGTGGCTCATTAGCTCATTGGTTCCCCCTATAAATGTCAGAGCCGCCTCGTCTCTGGGAGCACAGTGATGTCTTTGAAGTGGCCACGGCCATAACCAGGCCTGGTGCTGCCTCGTCGATGGCAGGACTGGGAAGGCTTGGGGACAGTTGGACATCAGCCTCCCACACACTAATTACTTTCAGCGTAGAAGTAATCTCACAAGATGCCTCGGAGTTGGAGAGCAAAGAGGGCAATTGCTAAAAGGCAGAGACCCAGAAACTGGGAAGCTTATGGTGGGCAGGACCCCCTTCCCTGAGCAGCTCACTTTGGGGCTTGTCAGAGCAGGATTCTCGGGAGAGGAAAAGCCAAGGGTCGGTATTCCCAGCCAGTTCCCATCTGGTCCGGTCTACACAAGCTTCTGTGCAGGTAGAGTTGGACCTTGAGCCAAAAGACATTGCATAATGTCCTCTCACGCAATTGCCCCACCAGCCCCACCAGGTGGCTTTGCCATTATGCCCATTTTACAGATGAGAAAACCACAGCTCAGAGTTTTTGTCCAAGGACACAAAATTAGGGATTCAAATCCAGGTCTGTGACTCCAAAGCTCTTTCTTCACGGCCACTCAAGCCACGGCTGGAACGTGCCTCTCAGCTCAGAGAAAGGGCTTGGCTCTGACTAGGGTCTCGGGATTCCATCAACGTGCTGAGATAACGCAAGTGGGAGGGTTCTGGAACTCATAAACCTGCCATAAAAATGCAATCTCTGCCATAAAGGCCAGAATAATATAGTTCTAACTTAGACTAATGGGGAGTTAAGTCGTTACGTTGTAAGGGGAGTCTCCATAGAGAGCTGAGGGTCATTTGCAGCTTGTACCTTCCAAATCCATTAGCTCATTGGGTTTTCACAGCAACCCAGTAAGTGGATAGGAGCCGTGAGGACCATTTTGTGTATGTATGTATGTATGTACGTACTTTTTTTTGAGAGAGAGAGAGAGAGAGAGAGAACACGCAAGTGGGAGAGGGGTAGAAGGAGAATGAGAGAGAGAATTCCAAGCAGGTTCCACACCCAGCACAGCGCCCAATGCGGGGCTCGATCTTACGACTTCAAGATCATGACCTGAGCCCAAATCAAGAGTCTGACGCTTAACCGACTGAGCTACCCAGGAGCCCCTGTATTTATTTATTTTTAAAGTCTATTTTTTTAAAGTAATTTCTACACCCAACATGGGCCTCGAACTCATGACCCTGAGATCAAGAGTCGCGCGTTCTGGGGTGCCTGGGTGGCTCAGTTGGTCAAGCATCTGACTTCGGCTCAGGTCATGATCTCACCGTTCCCAAGTTCGAGCCCCACGTCAGCTCTGTGCTGACAGCTCAGCGCCTGGAGCCTGTTTCAGGCTCTGTGTCTCCCTCTCTCTCTCTGCCCTTGCCCCACTTGTGCTCTGTCTCCCTCTCTCTCTCTCTCTCTCTCTCAAAAACAAAAATAAACATAAAAAAAAAGGGGGGTCACATGTTCCACCATCTGAGCCAGCCAGGCACCCCCATGAGGCCCATTTTAGAGACGGGGAAATGGAGGCTCAAGGGGGTAATATTATTTGCCCAATGTCAGTGATCAGACCAAGCTTAAATCCCAAGGCCAGTCTCAATGGCCTGGAGATCATCAATCCAATTTGAATTCTCAGCCAATATTTAAAAATCAAGAGACTTTACAGAGAAATCCTGTTCCTGGTGTCTGTGAAAAGTCAGACAGTCTGGCTTCACTTGGGCCCACGTCCCACATGGGCACAGTTAGCAGGAGCCGAATGGTGTCTGTCTCTTCAGACAGACCATGTGAGTGCTGGGGGTGACTGGGGGTTACTCTCCTGGCCCCCGTAGGGTTCAAGTTTCCCTCCCAGCTCTGTCCCCATCTGTCGGTGTGATCTGGAGAAAATTACTGCCCATCCCTGGGCCTCAGCTGCCCCTTCCATAAAATGAGGGGGTGAGGACGGCATTCAGTGGCGTTGGAGGCCCCTTCCAGCTCCAGGAGTCAATGTCTAATGCCAGGCTCCAGGCAGGGGAGTGGAGAGTTATAGAAAGCAGAGGGCTCTGCTTCCGGAAAGTGTGTCAGTTATCTTTTGCCGCATAACAGGTCATGTCGGTAAGGTCTCCAAAGAAAGAGGAATAGGGCCAATACAGCCAAGTGAGGCCCATAACCACACACAACTGCTGGGGGCCGGGGTGCAGCTGGGGGCGGATCGTCTTCCCGCCCCTAATGGACAGCACCTCCTCAGTATGCTGATGCCATCCCTCTCTCCCTGTCTCCCTGTCTCCCTCCCTCTCCCTCTCTCTCCCTCTCACCAGAAGTGCATCCCATCACTAACATTTTAATTTTCCAATCTGACAAGCCAGGCCTCCTGACAGGATCCAGTCTTTGCTGATGGAGCTACGTCTCTAACTAGAACCTCAATGATTTGTAACTTCCAAAAACATACTCCAGATAAGGGAGGCCGAGGACCAGAAGGACTAGGAGATACACAGAAAATGAAAGATGGGCGGTGGAGGGACTCCCAGCCTGGTTACTCACCCATAACAGTATTTCTTGAGCACCTACTGTGTGTCAGGCACCATCCCCAGTAACTTCATAAAGTAGATATTCTTTTGGAGAGAACGGTACAAAGTAGCAGAATGGTCGTAAGCTTAGAAATCAGCTTTTTTGGGGCGCCTGGGTGGCTTAGTCGGTTGAGCGTCCGACTACGGCTCAGGTCAGGATCTCGCGGTCTGTGAGTTCGAGCCCCGCATCGGGCTCTGTGCTGGCAGTGCAGAGCCTGCTTGGGATTCTCTCTCTCCCTCTCTCTCTGCCCCTGCCCCATTCGTGTTCTCTCTCTCTCTCTCTCTCTCATAAATAAATAAACATTTAAAAAAATGTTTAAAAAGATAAAAATCATTAGAATAATAATTATTTTAAGTATTCTGTGAAATGCTTCTTTTAGCACAGCTTTTTAAAAAAGTTTTTATATATTTATTTTGAGAGAGAGAGAGAGAGGGAACATGCACGAAAGTGGGAGAGGAGCAGAGAGAGAATCCCAGGCAGGCTCTGCACCGTCAGAGCCGGGTGCGGGGCTCGAACTCACAAAGCACGAGATCATGACCTGAACTGAAGTCGGACGCTTAACCGACTGAACCAGCCAGGTGCCCTTGAGTACAGCCTTTGTACTTGCAAATGGAAGCAAAATCCCAGCCCACCAAGCTGCCGGGGCATAGCCCAGGTCCCCGGTGAGGACGGGGTCACTCTGCGTGCTAACCTCTGAAAACTAGCCCAGGCCCCTTCAGCTCTGGGACACACAGACAGTTCCTCTTCTCTCACTAGGAACTGTCCACCTGGAAAGCAAATACAAGTGCCCCCCTGCCATCTCTGTGCTCTGCTACTACAAACCCAAAGGTTTAACCAGGGGACCGTGGTCTGTGGGTTGCTGCAAGGAAGCGAAATGTTTGCCGGTGTCTGGAAAAGAGCAGCAAAGCCTCTGGACCCCAAAATCCCTGAGCAGGATGAGCCTTGTAAACACTTGGGAAGAAACTCAGGTTGGTGTGAGCACCGCGTGGCTGGGGCATCAAAGCAGACGGCTCCCCGAGCTGCCTGCCCACGCAGCAGGGCAGGACATCACGCCAGGGGCTTGCTGACAAGAAGGGGGCGTTGTTCCTACCCAGTGTTGATGGAACAAGGCAATAAACAGAACCTCTATGGGAACGGGCAGCCAAAGCTTCCTATTGGGTGATAAATCTGAGCCAGACAGTTCCCCACTAAGTCAGCCACATCCTCCTGAAGAGCCCCCAGGAGCCCCTGGCCCAGCTGAGGGCCTGCCTCACTCTCCCCTCATTAAAAAATAATCCTTCCATTTCTGAAGCTTCAGAGAGAGTAGGTGGGTGATTGGTTTAATATCAGTCTTTAGGGGCGCCTGGGTGGCTCAGTCGGTTGAGCGTCCGACTTCAGCTCAGGTCATGATCTCGCGGTTTGTGGGTTCGAGCCCCACGTCGGGCTCTGTACTGATGGCTCAGAGCCTGGAGCCTGCTTCAGATTCTGTGTCTCCATCTCTCTCTGCCCCTCCCCCACTTGTGCTCTGTCTCTCTCTGTCTCTCAAAAATAAACAAATGTAAAAAAAATTAATATCAGTCGTTAACACATGTTCTTTTATGCATAATATTTCATTAAAATAAATACAAACAATTAAATTAAAAACCATTCTCTTGGTGGCAGATTGGGGACCTTCTTCAGCAAAGGGACATTTTCTACTTCTACTTTCTACTTTTCCCCCCACGTAAGATTTAGAATCTCCAGACTGGAATGTCTTTGCCTGAGGAGCAAGAGGAACCGGGTAGACAGAGAGGCATGGCTGGATTCTTCAAGGTAGGAGGGTCTCAGGAAGCATGGCCAGCCAGGGTCAACCACATACCATGGGACAGCTGCATGGCACCAGGGACAGGGCTCTGCCCCTCCTGCCTTGGGGAAGGAGGGTTCCCCAGCCCCCACTACAAGCTGCCCTGCCTGGAGGTGGGAAGCGCCCCGAGAATGGACTGGAAACAGGCGGGAGCACTGCTGTGTGGCAGTGTGAGCAGACACGCGCCTAGTCTTATATCCAAAAATGGAAAAGACTCCCTGGCTGTCTTTAGCTCAATTTCCTCCATCTACCTCCATCCCTCCCAGCCACCACCTGCCCTCACTCTTGCAGCAAAAGCAAACCAGCTTGAGGCCCTCCTAAGTATTCTATTCAATGAGACCTCGGCATACAATTCCTGTCTCTGATGATAAACTAATTCAGGAAAGGCGGAGGCCAGTGCTGGTTGGTCGTAATGGCTTCAAAGAGAAATGTCCTGAGACTGAGCCTAAGCTAGCTCTGGGCTCGTGGGAAAGGGTGCCAACATCGATTGGTGATGTCTGCTATGGGTATAGGTTGGGAAAATACTCGCACTCGTGCCATGTATTTTCTAACCAGGGGATCCTACTCGGAAATAATCCTTTTATACTAGAAAATACTCGGGAGATGACAGCCACAGGCTCGGAGTCAAAGGGGTGTCCACTCCCGGTGAGAGAACCCAGCTATGCTTTTGCCTCTGATTACAGAAATGAATTCCGGCGATGCCTTCAGCCTCTGGAACGAGTCACCAGGTTGGAACCAGAATTCTTCCTTCGAGAGCTATGGATTGTTGGTGTTGGGAAAGGGCCCCTGACTCATTTATGCTCGTGGAATAAACTGTTCTATTTCTTTTCTTACCCTTTTGGTAAAGACCAGGGCTGAGCCCTGGAAACTGCCTCCTGGGATACCAGTCCTTTCTAGGGAGGCCACCCACCCTGGCCATGCTGGGCAGAGGCTGTGATGCATACACATAGGCCATGATCACTCCTACGGGCTCAGGGATTGCCCCCAAACGATGAGACACTCGTCACTTTTCCTTGGTTCATGTTTATCCTCTCAAAATGGTTCTCTTCAACTCAGGAAAATAAGACTTAGCACCTTCAGGCCTCAAGGTCTCAAGGTCAGTTGCTCAGGTCTCAAGGTCAGTAGTGCCTGCCATACCCATGCAAGTTCACTTTGAGAATTCTTTTCCAAAGGTCAGTAACTGATTCCCTTCAGGAAGCAGGGACTGCAGTGGCTGCAAAGGCTCCGCCATCCTAACCGGAAGGTGCCTCACCCTCCCCATAAAGCCCTCTGGTTCTAAATTGACTGCAGAGGGGGCGCCTGGGTGGCTCAGTCGGTTAAGCATCCGACTTCGGCTCAGGTCACGATCTCGCGGTATGTGAGTTCGAGCCCCGCGTCCGGCTCTGTGCTGACTGCTCAGAGCCTGGAGCCTGTTTCAGATTCTGTGTCTCCCTCTCTCTCTGACCCTCTCCCGTTCATGCTCTGTCTCCCTCTGTCTCAAAAATAAATAAATTTAAAAATAAATAAATAAATAGATAAATTAATTAATTGACTGCAGAGGAGGAAGGGGCCACACTGCCTTTGGGAGTGTCCTTCTGGAAGGGCACTCTATCATGGATGAGTGGTTTCTCTCTCTCCCTCTCTCACTCTTTTTCTCTCTCTCAAAGATGGGCTTTGAACAAGATAACAGCCCCATCTAACAAACCCCGAATAGACTTTGGTAGATTCACAGACAGGGTGTGTGTTACGTGCAAAGCAAGTGGGTACAAACCAGCTCAGTGTCTGGAAGGAGCTTCAGTGTCCCCCTAGGGTACAGCCCGGAAAGGAGGAATGTGACCAGACACAGAAAACAAAGTTGGGCAGGATGTGCCTTGGACAGAAGTTAACGAGCGTGGGGCCGAAATGTTAATATTATATTGCTAAATGAAACAAAGCGGGAAACAAAAAATAATGTTCTGCGTAAGTCCATTTTGCACGTGTGTGGGCAGTGGGGACCGTGTGGGCACGCACATACGCACCAAGAAAAAGAAGGTCGGAAAGGAACTAAAATGTGAGAATTTCATCCTGGCAAGGAAGAATTGCTAATGACGTTGAGCTTGGTTTTATTTGTTTGTTGTTGGTCTTGGTGGTTCTTTTGTCTTCATCCATTTCCATTTCTAAGTTCTCTGCTGGAGCACGTCTTCCTTTTGCAATAGAAAATGAAGTAAATGTTTCTTTACAATAATTATAAAGGGTGGAAAAGGGAAAATATAAAAGAACAGAAGTATTGGGACTATGGAGAACTATGCTCAGATCCTCATTCTGCCCCTATGTAGCTGATGTCCTTGTTTCTCTTCTTTGGGTCCCTGTTTCCTCTCCCTAACTCACCTCCCTGGTACGTGCTTAGACAGAGAGGGCAGGGCTGTTGTTTTCATGGTGCTCGGTCTTTATTTGCAGAATAAGGGTGCTCAGCGGTCAGTGAAGGTTGGTTATGGGGCTAGGGAGGGATTTTTGGTTTCCTCTACAGAGACGGAGGTCTAGAGAGGGCAGAGGAAAGGCAGCCTGGGGGAACCCAGGAAGTGGTCCAGATGGGAGGTGCCCACACTCGCCATCCAGTGCCCCTCAGCACCTCCAACCCAGGCATAGGGAGTGCAGAACACCGAGCACCACTGGGACTCCCGTCAGCGAGACTCCAGCCCCATCCATGGCCATGACTAATGTCAGGTGACACTCAAGAGTCCGGGACACCGTCTCCAAACAGACACGTTCCTTCCGAACCAGCGCGTGTGTGTTTGCAAGTGGGGGGCCAAGCCGGGCTGGGCGGGGCAGATGGATGAATCTGCCAGCAAGTTGGTGAGGCCTGCAGCCAAGAAGAGTGGCTGAGCCACGATGACAGTGGCACACAGGACACAGGGGGATGCCAGGATAGGGCTGAGCATGGCTCCAAAGGCCTTTGAGAACGCTGCACACCATCGGAAAACCAGTGGCAACACTCAGTGGCCCAGGAGGGCTTGCCAGAAGAAGCAATCCGGGCTCCATTCTGCCATGTAAATCTAGCTCCAAAGCACTTGGGTTAATTTCGGCAAGAAATCCCCAGAGCTCCCAACTGAGCACATAATTTCCCCCTTTTTGTGCTGTGAGTAGGGCAGTGAGGAGAGGGGTAGAGAGAGAGGGAGACAGAATTTCCGAAAGGAGCTCTGTGCTGATAGCAGCTAGCTCCAGGCGGGGCTCGAACTCACAAACCGCGAGATCATGACCCGAGCCAAAGTCAGACGTTCAACCGACTGAGCCACCCAGGCGCCCCCAGAATTTCACCTTCTTAATGGATCACCCCGCATCCTCCTCCTGGACTAAGAAAAATAAGAAAAGGAACAGCCAGAATTTCTCAAGAAATTAATTGAAAATAGCATTAAGCAACTCATGAATACGTAATAAGACAGTAATTACTCCTTTCTCAATGGAGGCTGCGTACTTTCCCCCTGGGGCCTGCTCACCCAGGGGCCCTGGCTTCTGGGATAAGGCCTTCCTGCCACCGCTGAACAGCAGCTGTTCCCCCCCTAGCAAAATGATCCTTGTCTACCTCCCAGCCTAGGGGCCTGGGCCACAGACATCACCTTCATCATGGGTGGCTCTTCTAAGAAAAACAAGAAAAAACTGCCCCTGGGTGTGGCATGCACCTGAAAAGAGGCTCTTTCATGCATTCCTTGTATTTTTCATTTGCGTGTTTGCAGGGGTAACTCCTTTTTTAGTGTGGATGACAGACCAAACTAGAATCCAAACATCTTAGGGCTGGAAGGAAAGTCAGAGAGCGGACAGCAGCCCCCCTCCCCCCCCCCACCCCATGCCCAGCACAGCACCCGGGACTTCAGGGCAATCATTTGGTGGGTGGGAACATCAGGGCCCCGGGGAAATCACAGGACTGGTCATGGTCACAGACACAATGACAGGCCAGGTCTTCTGCTCCCCCGCTGGCTCTACCACATTGCTTTCTTCAGTTCTGTTCAATAAACCAAGAGAGAAGTGAAAGAGGCAACAATGAATAAGACAGAGCCCCTGCCCTCAAGGGACTGGTGGGAAAAACAAGGATATAAAGGACTGTGATGTTAGAAAAATAATAAAACCTACAAATTAAGGCCACAAGAGGACACTATGTCCTCCCAACATCATTCACTCATTGTTTCACACGCCCACCCAAGGATTACTCAATTACCGAGGGGAATGTATTTCTGTTTGACTTGGCTGTTTACCACTAAGGGCTCAAACTCTGTGAAATTACATATTGACTTGTAGATCGTGTCCAGTAAATATGTAAATAATTTCAGGGCGCCTGGCTGGCTCTGTCGGAAGAGCATGCGACTCTTGATCTCGGGGTCGTAAGTTCAAACCTCACATTGGGCGTAGAGATTACTTTTAAAAATTAACTTAGGGGTGCCTGGGTTGAGTGTCCGACTTCGACTCAGGTCATGATCTCACAGTTCGTGGGTTTGAGCCCTGCATCAGGCTCTGTGCTGACAGTTCAGAGCCTGGATCCAGCTTCAGATTCTGTCTCCTTCTCTCTCTGCCCCTCCCTCACTTGCTCTCTCTCTCTCTCAAAAATAAATAAACATTAAAATTTTTTTTAATTAACGTACAATGTGTATATATATATATATATATATATATATATATATATATATATCTCATTTCTATCGAATAGAAAAGATAACACCAAACATTGACTTTATAATTGGCCTATGGAACATCAACCAGTTTTGTTTTATTTTTTAATTGTGGTAAAGTATACATAATATAAAATTTTACCATCTTGGGGCACCTGGGTGGCTCAGCTGGTTGAAACTCTGACTCTTGATTTCAACTCAGGTCATGATCTCACAGTCCTTGGGCTCGAGCCCCATGTCGGTCTCCACGCTGTCGACGCAGAGCCTGCTTGGGATTCTCTCTCTCCCTCTCTCTCGGTCCCTGTCCCCCTTAAAAATAAATAAATAAACGTTTAAAAAATAAATAAAATTTTACCGTCTTACCAATGCTCAAGTGTACATTTCTGCAGCATTGAGCATTCACACCGTTGTACAACCGTCACCACCGTCCATCCCCAGAACTTTTCATCCTGCAAAACCGAAACTCTGTGCCCATTCAACACTAGCTCCCCATTCGTCCCTCCCCCGGGGCCTGGCAATCACATTCCACTGTCTGTCTCCGTGAATGTGACTACTGTAGCACCTCAGAGAAGAGGAAGCCTCTGGATTTGTCTTCTTGCGGCTGTCTTATTTCACTCGGCACAATGTCAAGCTTGATTCATCCATGTTGTGGCATGTGTTGGAATTTCTTCCCTTTTTATTTATTTTTTTTTAATTTTTTTTAACATTTATTTATTTTTGAGACAGAGAGAGACAGAGCATGAACAGAGGAGGGGCAGAGAGAGAGGGAGACACAGAATGGGAAGCAGGCTCCAGGCTCTGAGCCAACAGCCCAGAGCCCGACGCGGGGCTCGAACTCACGGACCGTGAGATCGTGACCTGAGCTGAAGTCGGACGCTCAACGGACTGAGCCACCCAGGCGCCCCTCTTCCCTTTTTAAAGCTGAATGATATTCCATGTATGCACAGACCACACTGTGCTTATCCGTCCACCTGTCAACGGACACTTGGGTTGCTTCCACGTTTCGGCTATTGGGAATCATTCTGTGAACATGCGTGTGCAGATGTCTCTTGAGCCCCTGCTTTCAGTGCTTGTGGATATATACCCAGAAGTGGGATTGTTGGATCATGTAATAATTCTGTTTAATCTTTGAGGAACTACCATACTGTTTTCCTTAGTGGCTGCACCCATTTTACATTCCCGCCAACAGTGCACAAGGGTTCCAATTTCTCCTGATTCTTGCCAATACTTGTTCTTTTGGGGGTGGTTTTTTTTTTCCAGTGTTTTTGGGTCCTAATGAGTGCAAGGTAGTATCTCGCCGCGGTTTTGATTTGCATTTCTCTACCAATCAGTGATGTCGAGCATCTTTTCATGTGCTTTTTGGCCATTGGCACATCTTCTTTGGAGAAATGTCTATGCAAGTTGTCAGCTGATTTTTAAAATCAGGTTGTTTGGTTTGTTGATGTTGACTTGTAGGAGTTCTTTTATATATTCTGGATATTAACGCCTTATCAGATACATGATTTGCAAATGCTTTCTCCCTTCCCACGAGCTGTCTTTTCACTGTTGATAGTGTCCTTTGATGCACAAATTTTTTCATTTTGATGTACTGTAATTTATCTATTTTTTTCTTTGTTTCCTGCACATTTGGTGTCAAATCCAAGAAATCATCGCCAGATGAAATGTCATGAAGTTCTTCCCTCGTTTTCTTCTAAGAGTCTTTGGTTTTAGCTTTTACATTTTAGGTCTTTGAGCCGTTTTGAGTTAATTTTTGTGTATTGTGTAAGGTGAGAATCCAATTTCAGTCTTTTGCATGTGGACATTCGGTTTTCCCAACACCATTTGTTGAAAAGACTATGGAATGGTTTTGGCACTGTTGTCAAAAATCATTTGAAGGCGGCTGGGTGGCTCAGTCAGTTAAGCATGTGACTTCGGCTCAGATCATGATCTCACAGTTCGTGAGTTCGAGTCCCATATCAGGTGAGTTTGATCCCCGCTTTTGGTGAGCCCTGCTTCTCTCTCTCTCTCTCTCTGCCCCTTGCTCACTTGTGCTCTCTCTCTCTCTCTCTCAAAAGAAAAAAAATCATTTCAGCACATATGTGAGGGCAACCAGTTTTGTTTTCAACCTAGAAATTTTACCCAAACATTTCCTTTTAAGTACTTATAAATACCCAGTGCCTCAAGATGCTCTTTGAACCAGCTTTGCCACCTTACTGCTTCCCTCATTCGTGAGTTACTAAATCTTTGACACACGCCCAGTCCATATTTTGTGAGAGCCATGTTTTTAAACATTGCACATCATGCTTTGACAGTAACACACGAAGTGCTCTGAGTATCTGGGCAAAGGTCACTTCTGGCTGGGGGGCTCAAAAACCTTTTCACTTTTGAGATCAGCCTTGTGATTAATGGGTGGGGTTTTGGTAGGTGGAGATGGAAATCTGTGGCAGACATTAAAGGCCCCAGCGAC
The DNA here is from genome assembly GCF_027475565.1 of Acinonyx jubatus. Classification (NCBI taxonomy): domain Eukaryota; kingdom Metazoa; phylum Chordata; class Mammalia; order Carnivora; family Felidae; genus Acinonyx; species Acinonyx jubatus. The sequence continues at coordinate 92,691,090 of NC_069381.1, read as the reverse complement.
AGCAGGAAGGGTGCTTTCCTTCCTGTCTGCTTCCCTTCTGGTGTGTCCCAGACAGCAAAATCTAATGGCCAACACAGATGTGATACTTTCACCCAAGAAAGCCTAGGAAAAAAGCCTCTTGCCTCTCTCATATGTTGCTTCTCCTCACAGCCCTTCCTGAGGGGTCCCTGTCACAGCTCCAGGGTCGTGCAGCACTTCCCAAGCCCCAGCTTGCACCTCACCCCTTCCCCTACCCCACAAGAGGCTAGAAAGTTCCTGGGCCTTTCCGTCAACACTTGGGATTCATCTCCGATGCTGCCTTCACTGGGGAACCGCATTTCCTGGCTGTCTCAATCCCTCCACACGGGCCTCCGTGAAATATCTCCCTGACAGACTCTAAATGTCACCAGCATCAATCACGGGGATAAACAGCAAACAAGACCGAGACTGGGCAGCCATCTCTGTCGGACGCAAAGTGGCGTTAATTAGAAAACTGACTTCTGGCCGCAAAATGAGACGTGCAGTCCTCCAGTGACCTCTGCTCTGGCAGCAAGTGTCTCGGTGCAGGGCTGGTGGTGAGGGCCCCCCCGTCAGGGCTCTTCACTCGGCAGGTGCTTCTGCCCCTGGTCCTGCCCCTGGTGGAGGGGAGGGGGCAATATTTAATGCCGACACGTGTGTTTTCTGAGGATCTCAGGTGTGCATGTCCCTTTTTGGGTTTTGGAGATCACATTGCTCTAGTCCCCAGGCCATCCCAATCCAGACTTCCTAGCCGACGGTCATGGCCTTTCCTGGGGCTCTCGGCGGCCACAGCAGCCTGCACTGGCCGGACACTCTGGATGCCCCAGCTTCTGAGCAGCTGAGAGACCGTCACTGACCTCACCTCTTCTCTCCTCCAGGGAGCGTCGTCCAGGGAAGTAACCAAGAGGAGCTTCAGCACAGCCTGAGCCCTGCATGCTGCTGAGGTCCACGGCCCCAGCTGGCGCATTCCTCCACCTGTCCTCCAGCTGCCCAGATGCCCTGAAGCCTCTGGGCGGTCCAGGCCCTCAGCCATGGCACCGCCACTGCTAGTAAAGGCCATCCCCCCCCTGGGGTCAGCAGGGCTCCCTAAGGGGCTGACCGAGGAAGGAGTGAGTGGAGTGGACAGAAGCACAGCGGTCTGGGAGCAGGATTGTCTGCGCTACCTTCAGGCTGAGAGCTGCACGTATTGTGTGTGGTTGAGGGCAGGCTCGGGCACAGACAGGCTGCCCCTGACCCACCGTCATTAGCTGAGCAACCCTGGGCGAGTCACTCCACCTGTCTAAGCCTCAGTTTCCACATCCGTAAAATGGTGCTGACGATAACACCTCATAAAGCTGCTGGAGAGTAAGAACAAACACTTAGTACAGCACTCGGCAATAATCCCCAGCAAATGCGAACCATGTCTTGGTGGTCAAGGGTGGACTTTGCCTTGTTTGTGTGGTCGTGTGGACAGAAGACACGTAAAGTCTTAGGGAAAGGACAAGGAAAAAGGCCAGAGAACTTGCTGCTCATTTCCCTAGACATTCTCCTTGCTGATCGATGTTTCCACCAACTCATAAAGGAGGTTAGACCTAATTTCATATTCGCTTGTCCAGAGGGTGATAAACTGTTACCCCCTTAAAGTAATCCACACTGCTTTCAGATGGGCCCTTCTCCGCCTTGACAGATGGGATTATGTTCATCTCGCTTCCCCTTTAGCGATTGAAAAGATCAATGAGACATTAGTCTCCTTGCTTCTCGCTTTCTCCTGGGGGAAAATGCTGATGGTCCAGAATTAATGTGGCAATTGATTTACCGTGTGGTGTCCAAAGGCACGCAGACAAACTCTCCCACCGCTGGGAAGGGAGGGGGGAAAGGCAGACTTTGGCCACTTTATGAGACTGGCTCAGGGGCCTGTGTTGTCTAACCTAGCGGAGAAAATAGTTGCAGCGGGACTGATTGATCTGGGACCTACATCCTGGCGACTGGCTGGCCCTAGCCTTGGAAGCCATGGACACCTTCAAGTTCTATGACCTTGACAAGTTCATGACCTCTCCAGACTTCAGTTATTTCATCCACAGAATGGGGATACGGCTCCTTCAAGGATGGCTGTGGGATTAAAATGAATGTGAACAGATGTGCTTTGTAGGTGTTAGTTTCTCATCTTTAAGTGCCAGAGTAAAGGCAATGTTCTTGAATGAGAAACTGACCGAGTTCACAGGCGTTATAACCGAGGCTTAGAACGATGAAATCCGTAACGGTCGGTAAATTAGGAAGACCATCTACCATCTTCGCTGATGACACTATTGAAACCTAAGATTACCACCCTTTGCACTGGTTCGTTAAGAGTTCGAATAACGCACAAATGAAGGGGTGGAGAGGGTCAGCTTCCTCTGAGATTCCCAGACGCATTCCTTCTCTAATAGAACAGACATTTACTGCACACACCTTCTGTGGGCCAGACACCCTTCTAGGGACCATGGAGTGCAAGGACCACACGCTCAAGTTTTGAAGACTTGCTAAAGCTAGGCCAGGCGAGTGGTCCAGGCTTCCTCGCTTACATTTACCTACACAGGACTGTGATTCAGGGACTCCGGGAAAATTCCACTGGGCTGGCAAGGGTGGCCACAGAGGGGTGGCTTGGGGGACAGCATGGTCGTCCGGCTAGGTTCCCGACGCAGAAGTGGTGCTGGTGTGGCCAAGTGATGGGGCACAGGCAGGCCAGGGGTAGGGCCGGAGGGGCGTTTTCCTCACGTAGGGCTTGGAGCTTTGTCCGTTTGAAGCTTAGACTGACCTTGCCAGCCCCTCAGTCCCACGAGCTTCCCAACGTCATTTTTTTTTAAGTCTATTTATTTATTTTGAAAGACAAAGAGAGACAGCACAAGTCGGGGAGGGGCAGAGAGGGGCGTAGGGAGAGAGAGAATCCCAGACAGGGATCAGTGCAGAGCCCGATGCGGAGCTCGAACCCACAGACCATCAGATCATGACCTGAGCCTGAGCCTGAGCCGAAGTCAGATGCTTAACCCACTGAGGCACCCAGGTGTCCCTCCCCCCTCCACACGTCATTTTAAAACTTCCTTTCCTACTCCATAAGTCAGCTCCTTCTGCTGGTAACTACAAACCCTGAATGACACCCTAGTTTAAATTTGCCCCAGCTGTCATTTCTGGGGGCCCCAGCAACAACAAGGGCTCTCCTTTGTCCAGTGCCTTCGATGGTATGAGGGACTGTGGTCAGGGCTCCACATCCATTGTCCCCCAGGACTCCCACACCACCATGCTGGGGTAGGTGCTATTCCTATCTTCACTGATTGTGGGGAAGAGTGGGGATATCAAGGCATGAGAAGACTTGTCCAAGGTCTTCCAAGAGGGTAAGTCAATGTCAGGATAGTAGATACGCCCTTGAAGCCACATGTGGGTTCCACAGTAGAGGGTGGTGGTCCAGTAGAAAGCTGCTCACTCTGCTCTCCTTGGCGGGATGGGGGGGAACTAGGTGGGGGGGAATCGTCTCTTCACAACATTCTCTTCTCTGAAGTGAGGACCAGCAACACCTCACTAAGCTCATAGATGGCAAAATAAATACACAAAGCCACCATCCAAGAAGGCATTTTTCCACAACAGTGGGTCTTCTCACAAGATTATTGACGATGGGACATATTGTTACCCCACAAGCACGTTCTCTGAAACCCACCCGGGGCTAAGGGGATGCATGCCAGGAAGACGGTGATATATGGTAAAAGAAGCCAGAAGCCTGAGTCGGACTAAAAGCCCTAGTGAGCAGGCCTGCATCGCAAATCCATTTGAATACAGGTAATTTCTTTTTCTTTCATTTTCACGTCCTTATTTCATTTACACAATTCCAAGGCTGATAAATCTTGACATTAAGGCTGGTTTGATGTGTGGTACAGACAGTCTAATTAAGGATAAGATATTTTATCAGCTCCTCTAAACTTTCTTTTCTCTGGTCTACGATTTTTTATACTGGGCTGATCTTTTTTTTTTTTTATTCATAAGAGCCTCATTCCCATTTGTCATGGCTGCATTAAACTGGGCATCTAATGAAGGTCTGGATATGGAAGTCTGCACCTCATTTATCCTCAATAGCAAAACTGATAAAGCACCAGGAAAATAGCTTCCTAAGCTGGCACTTCTTTAACCCACCCTGAGTCACCTAAATATATATTTTGCTTGTGTCTTCCAGGATTGAGACTCGGCTGTAAACTTTGGGAGACAGTGACCAATCTCAGCTTCCAATCATCGACAGTCCATACATGCCCTACCCCCCTGCCCAACTCATTGTTTGGAGAGGCTTGGATTAGAGTGGCCAGGAGCCTATTCTTGTGTTCATTCCCTCTACACACACTTCTTGAGCACCAGGGATAGAAAACAGACTCAAGAAGGTCACGGTCAAATGGTCATGGGTCAAATGGATGGAGCTAGTGGCCAAGACCACTCTTGGCCAATGTCCAATGTAAGAGAAATAGCCAAATATCAAGGTTGGAAGCAAGCTGGAAAGATTATCTGGACTACCTTTTAGCCTCTGGTAGGGTGATCTCAACCAGTTTTTCTAGTTAGGGCTGCCATACATCTGAGCTATCACAACATTGACTCTGACTCATAGACACTAACGATATATGAATATATTGGTTTCCCAGGGCTGTCATAACAAAGTGCCACAAACTGAGGACTTAAGCAACAGAAATTTACTGTCTCACAGTTCTGGAAGCTAGCTGTGCAAAGTCAAAGTGTCGGGAGGGCTGGTTCCTTTTGACAGCTGTGAGGAAGGGCTCTGTCCCAGGCCTCTCAGTGGTCTTCTCCTTGTATCCCCCTGTATCATTGCCCCCCGACTGGGAGTGTCTCTGTGTCCAAATTTCCCATTATGAGGACACCTGTCATATTGGATTACAGACCACTGTAATGACCTAATTTTAAGCATTATCCCGGGAAGGCCTTATTTCCAATAAAGTCACATTCTGAAGTACTGGGTGCTAGGACTTCGACACATGAATTTTGGGAAGACACAGGTCAACCTATAACAATGAACATCTCTGCAGCTGGTTTAACCAAAGATCTAAAACAGCCTCCAGCAGCACAACACAGAGCACTGCGTGGAAGGTTATGAACCTGGAGTTCAAGGTCCAAATTAGCCACTCCCCCTCTCTGAGCCTCAGATTTCTTCTCCAGAGAGCGGGAGATCTGGACTGGGCCTCCAAAGCTCACCTTTCTAGGACTGCGGCACTGTTGAATTGAGAGAAGTCGAGGCCGTACTGGAGGGAAGTCCACAGTGAGGCTCGGCTACTTCCAAGCAGGGTGATCTTGAGCCAGTATTGACCCCTGAGCCTCAGGGGGCTTTTTAACCGTAAAGTGGAGACAGGGATCAGAGCTCCATCAGAAAGGCTGTAAGAACTGTGCACTGGAATATTGGTCAGCCACGAAAAAGCGTGAAATCCTGCTGTTTGCAATGACGTGGATGGAGCTAGAGAGTATTATGCTAAGCAAAATAAGTCAGAGAAACGCAAATACCATATGATGCCACTCACAGGTGGAATGTAAGAAACAAAACCAATGGGCAAAGGGGAGAAAGTGAGAGAGGGCAAGAAACAAATCAAGAAACAGACTCCTACCTATAGACAACAAACTGATGGCTACCAGAGGGGAAGCGGGCGGGGGGATGAGTGAGATAGGGGATAAGGATTAAGGAGCACACTTGTCATGATGAGCGCTGGGTGATGTTGAGTCACTATACTGTACCCTAACATTACACTCCATGTTAACTCCGTGGAATTAAAAACAAATTTAAAAATACAGAGTATAAACAGTCTATTAAAACCAAAACCAAAACCAGAAAAGGTTATGAGGACCAATAAGGCCTGACATATACGAACTGTTAATGGCATTACCACTGTTAGTTGTGGCTGTCAGGCTTTGGATCTAGGACTCAGCTCTACGGTGTCCACTATCCAAAGGCAGGGGGACCCAGTGTCCTATCCAGTGGCTCCTATGGAGCAAGGGCTCTCGGCGGCAGGGCCCTTACGAACCCTGTGACAAGCTTTCCCTGTCTGCACCTTATCCAAACCCTATCCCATTCTATTTAGCTCATTCACATTCATGTCATTAGGGTTAGGGCTAGGATTTCAGACAATTTTTCTTCTTTCTGTATTTTATAATTTTTATACCATACAAAAGTGTAATAAAACATATTCGGTGGGGGTGCATGGGTGGCTCAGTCAGTTAAGCATCTGACTTCGGCTCAGGTCATGATCTCACAGTCCGTGAGTTCGGGCCCCACGTCAGGCTCTGTGCTGACAGCTCGGACCCTGGAGCCTGCTTCAGATTCTGCGTCTCCCTCTCTGACCCTCCCCCATTCATGCTCTGTCTCTCTCTGTCTCAAAAATAAATAAACATTAAAAAAAATTAAAAAAAAAAACATATTTGGTGGATCCGGGGTAGCTTAGTCGGTTAAGCGCCCCACTCTCAATTTTGGCTCGGGTCATGATCTCACGGTCCATGAGTTCAAGCACTGCGTCCAGCTCTGTGCTGGCTGTGCGGAGCCTTCTTGGGATTCTCTCTCTGTGCCTCTCCCCAACCCCCTCTCAAAATAAATAAATAAACTTATTTATTTAATTTATCTTAATCTTTATTTTTTTAATGTTTTTATTTATGTTTGACAGAGAGAGAGAGACAGACAGACAGACAGAGCATGAGTGGCGGAGGGGCAGAGAGAGAGGGAGACAGAATCTGAAGCAAGCTCCAGGCTCTGAGCTGTCAGCACAGAGCCTGATGCGGGGCTAGAACTCATGAACCACGAGATCACGACCTGAGCTGAAGTCTGATGCTTTACCAACTGAGCCACCCAGGCGCCCCATCTTAATCTTTATTTTTGAGAGAGAGACAGAGTGCAAGCGGGGGAGGGAGACAGAGAGAGGGAGACACAGAATCCGAAGCAGGCTTCAGGCTCTCTGAGCTGTTAGAACACAGAGCCTGACTCGGGGCTTGAACCCACGAACTGTGAGACCATGACCTGAGCTGATGTCAGACGTTTAACCAACTGAGCCACCCAGGCCCCCCAATAAAATTTTTTAAAAATTAAAAAAATATATATTCAACTATTGCATTTAACACAGCTCTAGAGCAGCTGTATAAATCCAGCCCTGTGACCTCACTCCCCTATGAACACTAGACAGCTTAAGACACATCTCACCGTTTGGCTCTTACCTTATTTTCTCATGTGTGTCCTCACCTAGATTGTAAACAACCTGAGGAAACAAACAGGGCTTCTTACTCGGATCTGGCAGAGCTTATCTATTGACTCCCACAATGCACCAGCTCCTCTTACATAAAGTGTCTCATACAATCCTCTCCACAACCTAACAAGGCAGGTAATGTACTGTCACATCACAAATGAGCCCCTAAAGTACAGAGGTCACACAGGTAGGCAGTGGTCAAGCCAGGATTCAATTCAACCTCTGTCCGTCTCTAAAAGATAATGCTGTTCTCACCAAGCTGTACCAGCTCAGAGATTTGCGGATCCCTTTCCGTCACCTGAGAGCCTCCAGCCTGAGAAGGGTTTTCCATGGCCACGGTGCCCCCTAGTGGCACGTGAGGGCCCATTCCCCAGCCAGGTTTCAGGCTCACTCCACTGCAGGCCTGTGCGGCTAAGCACTTGACAGAGCGAGGAATAGGGCTGGCCCTGGGGTAGCAGAGCCCTGTGCACCCAAGGGAGAGCAAGACCCTCTACCAGAGCTGCACTTCTTAAATGGACCCCCCAGGAAGACTCTGCTCCCGATAGCTCAAGGAAGAGGTGCCGGGATCTCTGGGGCCAAAGCAATGTCTGGTTCTCCCAACTATGCCTCTCATCTCCCAACTTCCCAGTCAGGACATGTGGGCACGGGCATTCTCTGCTGGACCCTCTTAGGACTTTTATTTTCCAAGAGCATATTTTAGGAGAGGAGAAAGAAGAGAATAAATATGGCTAGAGTTCAAGACTAAAAGGTTCTGGGGAGCCAGGGTGGCTTAGTCGGCTGACCAGCCGACTCTTGATTTCGGCTCAGGTCATGATCTCATGGCTCGTGGGATCTAGCCCCGAGTTGGGCCCTGCACTGACATCACAGAGCCTGCTTGGGATTCTCTGCCCTACCCCGGCTCACGCGCGTACTCTCTCAAAATAAATAAATAAACATTAAAAAAAAAAAAAAAGACTTAAAGTTTCTTCTTCTTCTTCTTCTTCTTCTTCTTCTTCTTCTTCTTCTTCTTCTTTTAGTAATTTTTACACTTAATGTGGGGCCCGAACTCACAATCCCAAGATCAAGAGTCCCATGCTTCTCCAACTGAACCAGCCAGGTGGCCCAGGACTTAAAGATTCTTAACATTACACAGAGTTCCTTTTCCAAAAGATCCATCAAGATTCTTCAATAAACATTAAAAAAAAATTTTTTTTAATGTTTATTTATTTTTGAGAGAGGGAGAGAGAGAGAAAGCAAGAGAGGGAGAGGGGCAGAGAGGGAAGAAGACAGAGGATCTGAAGCGGGCTCTGCACTGACAGCAGAGAGCCTAGTGCAGGGCTCGAACCCACAAACCGTGAGGTTACGACCTGAGCCAAAGTGGAACGCTTAACCGACTAAGGCACCCAGGCACTTCTCTTTAATAAATATGGAATCCTTATTGTGCTTTGCAATGCTCAAGATGCAGAAATGGAGGAGATATTTCTGTCTTTGAAAATAAACTTACAAAAAAATTACAATGCAATGAAGCAAGTACTTGAATATGGGCCTTTTCCTGTCACCCCAGAAATGGATATCAGCACTCAAAGCTGAGAAAAAGCATCATCAAATACCCCACCAACTGAAGAAAGTAGAAAACAATGAGGAGTCAGGCACTCCTCCAAACTTCTCACCAACCCGAGCACTTTCCCAGCCTACCTACACAAGCCACCCGCTCCTTCTGCGTACCTCCCAGGGGTGAGCAGGGGGATGGTGTAGAGTAGTCTGCCCTCCCACCTCTGGTGTGACAAGGACATGGTGGGCCAGCAGTCATCCTCTCCCTCCTTGCTCATATTCCCTTCAGAGGCCTTTCCCACAGCCTAAAAAGCAATCACCAGCTTTTCTGAGAATGCTTTAATCATCGATCTGGCTTTGAGACAATCTGAGATACCCTGGAGCTGCATAAACCAATATGGTAGCCATTAGCCACACGTGGGTATTGAATATTTGAAATGTGGCCAATAGGAACTGAAATGTGCTGTGAAAAATATACACCGGAGTTTGAAGACTTGGTACAGAGGGAGCAAATGTAAAATATCTCATTAATATTTTTAAATTGATTACATGTTGAAATGACAATGCTTTGGGCATAATTATCTGGATAAAATACATTCTTAAAATTAATTTCACCTGTTTTACTTTTTTTAGTGTGGCTAGACCGTTGAAAATAATAAATGTGGTTCACGTTATATCTCTATAGGATGGCTCCGCCCTGGGAGTTACAAAACCAGAGCTGAGGAGCCCTGCCTAGTCCAATAAAGTTTTACAACGCATGGAACCATAGGGGGCGCTAACGCAGAGCAAAGCTTCCCCCCGCGGGACTCCAGAGGGAAGCAGGCTGGCTTCTCACATTTTTTAATGCTATCATTTAAAGGTAGTTTTAAGCTCTAACATTTAAATGGCTCATACTGTATTAACATAAGTAATTTCTCTAGGCAGAAGTCCGAAACTCCTGAATTACAACATTCAAGACTAGAATTTTAAGGACGCTGCAAGTTTCACTGTCACAGCTAGGGACAGATCCTTTAACCCAGTAATTCCATTCTAGTAATTTATCATAAGGAAAATTTTAAAGTGCACAAACATTCAGCTACAAGGATACTCACCCAGCATTTGTAATACACCCCCCATCCTGCCAAATCGATAAGCAAGCTGGACATTAATAAGTGATTAGTTAAATCAATTATGGTACAGCTACAATGTGGAATGTTTTGTAACTATTACCATGAATGTAAATGGGTACTTATTGATATGGAAAGACATTTATGCTAAATTCTGTGAAAAAGGCCAGCTACAGAACTGCATGTCCAGTATGTGTGTCAATTTTGCCTTAAAAAGAAATAAATAAATAAAAGTGTACATTTGCAGACAATGGACTCAAAGGATATTCTCCAAAGACTTTTAAGTCTTCTCTGGAAAAACTATGGGTGGCTTGCTTTCCTTATTTAAAAACTGCTTTTTTCAAGTTATTTTTAAGCATCCCTACTCAGTCTTCTTTACAAGTGACACCTTCCTTCCCAAACTTTCCTGAGCCCTCACCAAAGAAGAACCAATAATCAATGACTTTGTTAAAATCCCGACACTTCCCAATATGTAGCTTGGAGTTTTAACCGCGTTCCGGGTGGTCCTCTAGCCCCTGTGTGCACGTCTTCTCCCCGACACACCTGGGCAGCTCCGCACCAGGGTCCTGAGTCTCTCTTCTCTGTCTCTGCCACACCGCCTGGATCAGACCCTGCCTGACCCCGCTGGGCTGTTGTAAAACGCAAATAAGGTCTGGCCTGAAGGTTTCGGAATCGGTTGAATGGGAATCCAAAGGTTGACACCGCTGAGACAAAGTGCCAGGCCGGGAACCAAGAACTCGGCGGCCCAGCTGCACACCTCTCCCCCGAAGGGGAGAACGCGGCGCCGCCAGCTCGTGGCTCTGAGGGTAGCAGGGGCGGAACGAACTCCCCCGAACACAACGAGGAGTTTGCGCGGCGAAGTTTGTCCCTCTGGAGGCGCCGTCCCTGTCTGCGCTCGGTTCATGTCACGTGAGCGAGACGGGCTCCGGGCCTGGGGCGCCGAAGGACGCAAAGAGCTGCGGGATCCCGAGCCGGGCGGACGGCGGGCGAGATGGAGGCGACCTTGGAGCAGCACTTGGAGGACACGTGAGTAGTACGGCCTCTTGGCTGACCTGAGGTCGCGGCGGGGGACTTGAGCGGGACAAAGGGTGCGCGCTCCGGGTGCGGGCCGGGCGTGTTGGGATCCTCTGGCCGCGGGGCGAGGCTGTGAGCCCTGTCCCGGGACCGCGGAGTGGAGGGGGTGGCCTGGAATTAAAATCCCGCCAGGGCTCCGCACCCTCCGTCCCAGAGCTGGTCTCCGCACCCTCCGTCCCAGAGCTGGTCTCCGCGGCCCAAAGCCAAGGCCAGAACCGCCCGTCGTGTTGCAGTTGTCTGTATGGGCAGGGGTGTTCTTCAGGAGTTTTCAGAAATGGGTTCATTTGGGGGAAGGTTGTACCACGGGTGCAAAGCGAGCCCTGCAATGTAAATACAAACACACACGTATCTCCTTCCGTGTGTAACCGATCAGTTACTTGGCGCTTGAGAAAATGAAAGACATCTCTTAAATTTTCGAACAAGTACTCTCCACGTAATAAGCAATTGGAAAACTATGAGGGGTGCCGGGGTGGCTCAATCGGTTAAGCATAGGACTTCCGCTCTGGTCATGATGTCTCGGTTCAAGGATTCCAGCGGCGGGTTTGGCACTGTACTGACACAGAGCCTGAAGCCTGCTTGGGGTTGGATCCCCCTCTCTGCCCCCGTTCCCCATTCGTGCTGGGTCTCCTCTCTTTAAAAAAATGAATAAACGTTTAAAAAAAAAAAAAAGAACCAGAGAAGCATGAGGAGGCGTACAGGGAAACAGCTCCCTCCCACCAGTGCGCCTCAGTTTCTCCCATTTCCCCTCCTGGAGACAACCAGCCTTACTTTTTGTGCATTTTTAATAATGGCGACAAAATACTGATACTGCAATATTTGCAGTCTTCCAAAGCTCAGCGGTACCCAACACAATCTTTTCTCCCGTCAGACATAAATCGGTTTAGCTATTAAGTTTAAATAAGTTCATTGTAATTCAGTTTTTCTCGGGGGTAGTGGGGAGTGGGTGATAATGAAAAAAGATTGAGAAACACTGGTTTAAAGCCCAGCAATGCCTGGTGCATAGAAAAACCTAAATGTGTTGTTGTAATTATTTAAATTCATTTTCTGACATCATCTGTTTCATTCCCTGGGTGTTCCTGGAATTTTAGAATGAAGAATCCATCCATTGTTGGAGTCCTGTGCACAGATTCACAAGGACTTAACCTGGGCTGTGAGTATCTTGACTGTCAACCCTTTGTTGGATTGCATAGCATCTGATACTGATTCGGAGCCTAGTGTGCTGTTCTCCAGTTTTTACTTCCTGTTATCCTGCCACTGGGTACTTTTGTGAGAGTACAGTTTATCTCCAAACAAGATTAGAAAATTAAAATTTTTCACTTGGTATTTATGAAGGTAGAAATGTGCCTTGCAGTTCTAGTGCTACAAAGTTGTTTCTGCTAAAATAGTATTTGAATGATTTTAAATTGGGTCTGGAAAGGACTTCACATAATAGCAGCAGGAATCATTTATTGAATGTGTGTGGACTGCTAGGCTTTGTATATACATTGTCTCTAATTTGCACAGTAACCCAGCAAGATGGATGTTGCTGGGTTTTTTTAGTTCACCTACACTTAACAGTAAGAGAGTAGGCAATAAAAACGGGTTTCGGAGTTCGACACACTTGGGATCAACCCCCTGTACTTCCCTTTGCTAGCAATGTGAACTAGGACCAAAAGTAGCCTTTCTGAGCCTGAGTTTCTTTCCTAGGTGATGGTTGGTTGGTTGGTTGGTTGGTTTTATAGATTTATTTTCAAAGGGCAAAAACACTTAAGCAATTTAAATGCAAGTTTAAACAGAATCACTCAGTCAAAGTCAGCAATAACGCCAAAACACATTCTCACTTCCAGACACTCACCAGTATCTTCCTTGTCTTCTCTCAGGGAAGAAAGGGGGTCTGATATTTTATTCATATACGTCCTCCTTATCTGCATTGTAATCTACAATTTCTTGTGGATGCATTACCTTCTCAGTATCTGTATCAGGAATTTCAGCCCAAAGTCGTCCTCCATGTCCATGATAGTCTCTACTTGGTCCAAACGGTCTAAGCTGTTTGGTCTTTTCATTAAATGGGAATTTATTTAGAGCTTTTCTGGGTCAATTTTATCCTTAAGTTTTAAGCCATAAAGAATATGGTCCTTGATTCGCTCTAACATCAAAGGAGGCATGTCATTATACTGGCAGCCCACTTGGTTAACTGTACCCGGAAACTGCCTGAGCACCAAGGCCACCCGCAGCGCCACAGTCCTCGTCCAGGCCCCGGGGGGGCACAGGATGGTGCTGAGCAGCCAGGCCTTGGCCAGGGTGGGGGCCTTGGGCAGCAAAGATCAAGGGCAGTTGGCCAACATGCATGGAAAGGACACCGAGCTGCCATGGCTGTGCCGACCCAGCATCTCTTTACTGGGCTGTTGTCTAATAATGACAATAATTACAGGATTGCATTTATTGAGCTCTTACTGTGTGCCAGGCATCATTCTAAGTGCTTTACACATACTGAGACATTTGATGCTCTTAACAACCCTGTGAAGTAGATAAAGAAATCAACGCACGGGTTGAGTAACTTGCCTAAGGTCATGCAGCTAGGGTTGAGCTAGGATTTGAGTCTTGCTCCAAAATCTCTTAGTCACAGTGCTAGAAGATTATGTAATATGTGTAAAACACTCAGCACAGAATCCAGACATAATGCTCAATAAATGTAAGAGTTACAGATGAGGAGATAAATCCTGAAAAGTAAGTATCTAAAGCATTCAAATAATTCATGTCAGAACTCGTAAACCAAGGACTCCTGACTCCTTACTCCTCTTTACTGCAGGAATTTTTAAAGCTCTGAATTTTTGCTGGGAGTGTAACTGAAAGAGGGCATCTGCGTAACTCCGATTTCACACAGCTCATTAACTTGGGAGGAAACAGGCAGGTTTACTCAGGGTGCTTGCTGATGAGAAGGCTCAAGTTAAAGTGTGGAAATCTAAAATGAAATAAGTTCCTTCAGGAAACCTTCAAGACCCGAAAGACTGCACTGTCCGTCCAGCCAGTGTTTTATGTAACAAGAGTAAATCCACCAACGCCATTGTGGCATATGCCTGTTACCTGACAGTTTCAGGCTTGAGCTTGTGTTGCCTTTATATGTGGAAATATACTGTGAACTTAGTAACTACTTTTTGTATCTGATACCCAAGATTTAATTATCTACCGGCTGAAACAAACATTAGCAAAAAGCCAGGTAGGTTGATATTTGAAAGCAGCCAGCTTATTCTAGTAGAAATAACTGCTCATAGAATATTCACGTATACTGTCAAGGTGATCTTACAGCTGAACTCCTGAATAAAGGCTTTTGAATCCTTAGAGGTTGAGCTCGGTGAAAGGAAATCAGATTTCCCATGAGGAATTAATTAGTTTCAACAAGTCTCTTGCCCTTGCTGACTGCTTTTTGTCAACTTCACCTCTGAATTTCTTGTTGGTTTCAGTAAGGTTCTTGTAAAATGATTTTATGCCTTTCAGATTGAGTTAAATTTACAGCTTCCTTATACGCTTGAGAAGGTGGTTAGAGATGGTGATGAGAGCGACTGAAAATTGAGTGTCAGGGCTTTATTGATTTCAGAACTGTTGTCTGGTTTTCTCATTTCTGGAACCAGCCGAGTGGCAGGGCAAAAGTATTTCATGTCAGTACGTAACCTAAAAGACCGTGAACTGAGCCGCCTTTTTGTGACTACATCCTGAGAGATATTATAGCTCTGTCCTCCTTTTTGGACAATCAGGTGACATGATTACATCTCTGTCTTCCAGGCCGTGGGACCCTGTCAGATGAGCACGCTGGAGTGATATCTGTTCTAGCCCAGCAAGCAGCCAAGCTAACCTCAGACCCCACTGATATTCCTGTGGTGTGTCTAGAGTCAGATAATGGGTGAGTAGATGTTAACAGTTCCTCTTCTTTTTAATCAGAAAAACCCCTGGGAAACTTGCGTGGGGCCTGCTCTGTGTTATTAGTGATGGTGCATTCAGAGAACTTGGAGGAAGGTTCTTTACCCTTTGGACCACAGGAAGAAATAGACTGATCTCTGAAGCTAATGTGCTTTCAGACCACAATGACATGTAAATGAAGAGTAAAAATTGTCATGAACTATCAGTCTATAAGGAAAAAGAAAGTCATAAATAGCATAAAGATCAATCAAAGAACAGAAACTACTTCTGTAGTAATAGAAACACTAAAGATCTTCCAAGTGAGCATCCTCAGAATAATAGTAACAAAAGCAGAATACAGAACCATGCACAGTATGATCACAGTTTTGTAAAAAGAGGGGGGAAAAATGCATGTATAATATACATGGAGATTTAAAAAAACAGAACACATTAGTAGTGGTTTTCTCTGAGTGGTAGGATTATAGGATTCATTTTCATATTTTATACTGTTCTGTATTTCCCATATGTTTTCTTGCGTTCATATATTGCTTTCATACATAGAAAAATGATGCATAATATTTTTTTAGTTGTGTCCTAAACCAAATAGCATCTTTAGTCTTCAACAGACTCGCACTTGTAACATTTTACTGACTATCTTCTGCTTTGCCTTTCAGGAACATTATGATCCAGAAACATGACAGCATCACGGTGGCAGTGCACAAGATGGCCTCGTGACATCTCATATCAGTTCCCCAGCCGCCTGTCATAGGCGCTAGATCCTACCTATGTTAATTATCTTGTAGGACTAGGGAAGTCCCAGTAGTTTAGCCATTTATTTAGTGTACATTGGGCACTTTTCTGTCCATTTTAGAGTGAGTTGCTTTTTGACACTCAATGGACTGACTTCTCAAAATATTAAGAAAGGATCATGTTTTGAAGCAGCAGGTCCAGGTCACTTTGTACATAGAATTTTGTTCAATAAATCTGGTCAACGGAAAGTGTGGATCTTTTCTGGGTTCCTTAAATTCTTAGCAAGTGTTCGTTTATTTCAATTATCAGATTATAATCTTTTTCTAAAGTCTTTGCTCCAAAGTACTCTCTTCTGTTTCAGAAGCTTCCCGAAATACATATATTCTCACACAAGTGTCCGTGGATATTAAAAGCAAATTAAGCCTATTTCCACCCCATAATAATAACACAATAGCTAATAGCATTAAGTACTTCTAGTATATATGGGGAAGTCCTTTAATTCTCACTGATAACCCAGATGCTATGTTCCGTTAGCTGCCCCAGTTTACATGTGTCTTAACAAAGGCTAAGGGGTTAGCAGAATAGCCATTTGGACTTAAGACCAACTCAGGGGCACCTGGCTGGGTCGGTCAGTGGAGCCTGTGACTCTTGATCTCGGGGTTGTGGGCTCAAGCCCTACGTTGGGTATAGAGTTTACTTAAAAGTAAAATCTTGAGTGGCACCTGGGTGGCTCAGTCAGTTGAGCGTCTGACTTCTGATTTCAGCTCAGGTCATGATTTTCTCATTCGTGGGTTTGAGCTCTATGTCAGGCTCTGCACTGACTGCAAGGAGCCTGCTTGGGAGACTCTGTCTCCCTCTCTCTGCCCTTCCCTAGCTCATGTGTTCACTCTCTCAAAGTAAATGAACATTAAAATAAAATTATGTTTAAAAAAATAAAATCTGGGGCACCTGGGTGGCTCCATCAGGCGTCCGACTTCAGCTCAGGTCATGATCTCACAGTTGGTGAGTTCAAGCCCCATGTCAGGCTCTGTGCTGACCTCGGAGCCTGGAGCCTGCTTCGGATTCTGTCTCCCTCTCTCTGCCCCCTCCCCTGCTCGCACTCTGTCTCTGTCTCTCTCAAAAATAAACATTAAAAAAAGTTAAAAAAATAAATCTTGGGGTCACCTGAGTGGCTCAGTCATTTTAAGCATTTTTTGTTTGTCTGATCCATAAAAACTATACTGAGAAGAGAGGAAACGGAACAGAAATAGAGCAGGGCACAAAGAGAACTTTAATGTTATCTGTAACATTTTATTTAAAAAAGTATTTCCAGAAATATGGAAAATATGAAAAGCCTACATATATTGAATCTGAGTGGTAGACATGTAAGTTTCCACAATACTGTTCTCTCCAATCTTCTAGATGTAATGTTTCATTATTTTCAAAAGTGAAGGAAGGTAATCTAGAACTATAAAGATATAGTGGTGCCTGGGTAGCTCAGCCGGTTAAGCGTCTGACTTTGGCTCAGGTCATGATCTCATAATTTGTGTTTGAGCCCTGTGTCGGGCTCTGTCCTGACAGCTCAGAGCCTGGAACCTACTTTGGATTCTGTGTCTCCCTCTCTCTGTTCCTCCTCTGCTCATGCTCCGTCTCTCTCTCTCTCTCAAAAATAAACATTAAAAAAAAATGAAAAAATAAAATCTTAAAAGACTGCAACTAAGAGCCTGTACTCTGAACACCCAGACCACTATAAAAATTGGCATGTTTGGCCAGAAAAAAATTCTACCATCTGAACATATAAGACATTTTCTTTAACCTTTATAGGTCTCAATAAAAGAATGGTGCACAAGCAGGCACAGATGAACTCATTTTGTTGAATTTGAATGCAGTTCCTGGTACTCTTTAGCAATTTAATATTTGGGGTTTTTTTTCATGTTTATTTTTGAGAGAAAGAGTGTGAGTGGGGAAGGGGCAGAGAGGGACAGGATCTGAAGCAGGCTCCGAGCTGACAGCAGCAAGCCCAATGTGGGGCTCAAGCTCACAAACCGTGAGATCGTGGCCTGAGGCGAAATTGGACATTCGACTGACTGAGCCACCCAGGCGCCCCCAGGAATTTCACATTTGACAATATAAAAAAAAATCTCCAGGATATTATTATTACTGATTCAAGAATGTCAAGCATCTACAAATCCATGAGGATACAAAGATTTTGCATAAGACCTGGTTCCAGTCTTTGAGCTCGTACTTTGATAGAAGGGGATGTGCATGTATGTTGTCTTCCCCGTACTTCACCCAAACTTGGCACGTGGTGTATATGTTTGCTTTGTTATATAGTAAAATATGGTTGTGTGTTATGTTTGCCTGTCTTGACTGCCGTTGCATAGGTTTTGAGGGCAGGAACTTTGTCTTATTCACACAAGGGTATTCCAAGTACTTAGAACAGTACTAGGACATAGTAGGCACTGAATACCTGCCAGATAGAAGAACATGTAACTAACACAAGGGAGTTTTGTGGTATGACATAGGCCTTTCCGGGCAGAGAGAGTGGCAACAGCAAACGCCGGTGATAAACCAAGAGGAATATGTATGTAATACTGAATGCTTTAGTTTGGTCTGTGAGGCAGGAGGCAAGAAAGCTGGCAGGCAGGGCAGGTACCTCAAGGAATTTGCTTTCTAAGGGTCCCGGGCCTTATCCTGTTAACAGAATGGAGTTTGGAATACGTGAGCATCAAATTTGAGCTTAAAAGCTAATCTGACAAGGTAGACCAAACATGCTTTCTTCAGGCAGAAAAACTTCCTCTTACTTATGTATAGATGTCCAGTTCTTAGCCCCAAGTGACAAGAGCCAGCCTTTAAGTTTTGGCTACGTAATAGACCCAAGCTAAACAATTTACGTGCATTTAGCTCATTTAATCCTCTTACAGGGTATTATCCCTGTTTCAGAGAGGAAGAAATAGGCTCAGCAAGATAAAGGAGCTCAGGATCAAATATGAGAGACAATTAAAAAAACAAATTGGCAGGAAGGGAACAGAAGAGAATTAAGAATTAAAGATAATTGAATTGTCGAATCTAGAGAGCCAGCGTGCCTTGGAAAGAAGCAGTCAGCTCAGAGGGAAGGACTACAGAGCAAAGATGGCTGGGTTTGATTTTAGATAGGTTGAATTTCTGACAGGACGTGCTGGTGGTAAAGCTCAATAACAAACATGCACTAGGGGCTTTGTGGCAGGCACACCACTGAACTTAGAACAAAGTCTGGAGAAGATATTTGCAAACCACATATCAGACAAAGGGCTAGTATCCAAAATCTACAGAGAACTTACCAAACTCAACACCCGAAAAACAAATAAGCCGGTGAAGAAATGAGCAAAAGACATGAATAGACACTTCTCCAAAGAAGACATCCAGATGGCCAACCGACACATGAAAAAATGCTCAACATCACTCATCATCAGGGAAATACAAATCAAAACCACAATGAGATACCACCTGACACCTGTCAGAATGGCTAACATTAACAAGTCAGGCAACAACAGATGTTGGCAAGGATGCGGAGAAAGAGGATCTTTTTTCCACTGTTGGTGGGAATGCAAACTGGTGCAGTCACTCTGGAAAACAGTATGGAGGTTCCTCAAAAAATTAAAAATAGAACTACCCTACGACCCAGCAATTGCACTACTAGGTATTTATCCAAGGGATAGAGGTGTGCTGTTTCAAAGGGGCACATGTACCCCCATGTTTATAGGAGCACTATCAACAATAGCCAAAGTATGGAAAGAGCCCAAATGTCCATCGGTGGATGAATGGATAAAGAAGATGTGGTATATATATACAATGGAGTTTTACTCGGCAATCAAAATGAATGAAATCTTGCCATTTGCAACTACGTGGATGGAACTGGAGGGTATTATGCTAAGCAAAATTAGAGAAAGACAAATAAATATCATATGACTTCACTCATATGAGGACTTTAAGGTACAAAACAGATGAACATAAGGGAAGGGAAGCAAAAATAATATACAAACAGGGAGGGGGACAAAACATAAGAGATTCTTAAATATAGAGAACAGAGAGTTACCAGAGGGTTTATGGGGGGAGGGGGGATGGGCTAAATGGGTAAGAGACTTAAGGAATCTACTCCTGAAATCATTGTTGCACCACGTGCTAACTAACTTGGATGTAAATTATAAAAAATTAAGAAATTACAGAAAGCATTTGCTCAAAAAAATAAAATAAAATAAAGACAACACAGTGTTAACGGTCAAAAAAAAAAAAAAAAAAAAGAACAAAGTCTGAAATTGTTACCCTGGTCTCCCAAGCCTGCATGATCCAGCCCCCCGCCCACCTCTTACGCCTCATCTCAGGCCGTTCTCTGCCCACACATATCCCCTCTGTCTAGCAAGGGCCTGGCACGAAGGAGGCAACTTTGTTGAATGAAATTAATAAGTGAACATACTTTCCCATTTAATCTTCCTAACAACCTTCGAGTAGGTCACAGTGCACCCAATTTTGCTGATGAAAACAAGTGCTACCAAGGGCTCTGAGCTGGACATGGCTGATTTTCTCGTCTGTACAGAGCAGAAACTAAGGAGGACTGTGGGTGTGCATACACGTATGTCTCCTATGGTTCTATACATCTCCTACTGGTTCTGCTTCTTATACTACACACACACACACACACACACACACACACACACACTCTCTCTCTCTCTCTCTCTCTCTCTCTCTCTATATATATATATATATATATATAACAAAAATATACTATATAACTGTATAAGAATATGTATCTATATTGTTAGTCCTCACAAAAAATTTGCAAAGTAGGATTAGCCACATTTTACAGGTTTGAAAACAGACTCAGGGTAACTTGTCCAGAGTCTCCAGGCTTAAAAAAGAGCAAAGTTGAGGGGCGCCTGAGTCAGTTAAGTGTCCAACTCTTGGTTTCAGCTCAGGTCATGATCTAACGTAACGGTTCATGAGTTCGAGCCCCGTGTCGGACTCTGCACTGACAGCAGGGAGCCTGCTTGGGATTGTCTCTACTTCT
Organism: Acinonyx jubatus; assembly: GCF_027475565.1. Classification (NCBI taxonomy): domain Eukaryota; kingdom Metazoa; phylum Chordata; class Mammalia; order Carnivora; family Felidae; genus Acinonyx; species Acinonyx jubatus. The sequence continues at coordinate 92,670,517 of NC_069381.1, read as the reverse complement.
CCCTCTGCCCCTCCCCCCACCTAAAAAATTAAAAAACAAACAAACAAATAAAAAACCCAGCAAGGTTGAGATTCTAACCAAGTCTGTGTGTCCCACTACACCTGACATGTCCCTGTATGACGTACGTGTTCCGAGTGGTCCATCCCTGAGGACTCCCAGCATCCAGGAGTGACTAACTGTTCTGCCACACTTCAAATCTGACCTCCAGCCCTCAGCATCAGAGCTCTCTATCAATACAAAGGTTATCTGGGGACGCCTGGGTGGCTCAGTCAGTTAAGTGTCCGACTTTGGTGCAGGTCATGATTTTGTGTTCGTGAGTTAGAGCCCCACATTGGTTTTTTTTGCTGTCAATGTGGAGGCTGCTTTGGATCCTCTGTCTCCCTCTCCCTCTGCCCCTCCCCCGCTCATGTTTCTCTCTCTCAAAAATAAATATTAACAAAATAATAATAAAAGGCTAGCTAGCCTCATGCTGCAATCAGAGTCATAGACAGCCTTGCTTTAAAACAGCAACAAGTGCTCTCAGCTACAGCTAAGGCCGTTGCTGTGTAACAGAAGTCCCTAGACTTTCTTGCTAAAGTGGTTTTAGATAATAGAATTGCTTGCGATTACTTGTGGCTGAACAAGGAGGAGGCTCTACTATAGCAAGTATCTCCTGCTATAACCTGGATCAACACCTGGTCTTACAACAAACAGAAGAAATTCACAAGCCTCTTGGCTAAAGCCAACAGGACACCATTAGACTGAGGGGGCTCAAATGCCTGGGCAGCCTACATAAGTAAACCCAAATCTAGGCCTGTACATGCCTGAAGGTTATGAAGCTGTAATTTACGGACAATTACGGCCAACTAGGCTTTAAGCTATATCCAATCAATAGTTTCCTGGCTTCTGCCTTTTCTCTATAAAAGTCTTTCCCGGAACTCCTGTTGGCAGAGTGCTCATAACTACTTCTGGTTTGGTGCTGCTGCCTGATTCAAATCAATTTTTGCCCAGACTCTTACAGTTTATCGCTTAACACTATGCTGAAGGCAGAGGTTGGGGCCCCAGAACTCTGGTACCTGTGCTTTCGCTGCTCCTCTGGGACCTCCCAGAGGAGGTCATGCTTATTTTACAGAAAACATACATGTCTCCCAGGGTTTGGAGAGGTTTCCTGGCTAGAAATGGCAGTCTTCAGTAAGTTCTGTCTATTTGGGTGACCTCTTGTGTACTCACTAGTCTCCTTAGCAATCTGGAGTTGAAGTCCCATTTCAATTGCTTTTTAAAAAAATTTTTTTAAACATTTTTTTTCTTTTTGAGAGACAGAGTGAGACAGAGCGTGAGCAGGGGAGGGGCAGAGAGAGAAAGAGAGACAGAGGGAGACACAGAATCTGAAGCAGACTCCAGGCTCCAAGCCATCAGCACAGAGCCGGATGCAGGGTTTGAACCCACATAACTGCGAGATCATGACCTGAGCTGAAGTCAGATGCTTAACTGACTGAGCCACCCAGGCACCCCTCAATTGCTTTTTTAATTCTTGATAACCTTAAATCCAAACACCTCGCATGGAAAGTATATACTTGCAATTTTAATGAAATTTTTCTTCTTGCACTTGGGAAATGGTTTAATTTCCTAGAAAATTACTGGGATAATTCAGTTTTCTTATCCCGTTTCCTTCCTCTGGTCCACCCTCCACATCAAAAAATAAAATAAAAAAAGTCAATAGAAAATTGTCTCTCATCTCCCCAGCACCAACATTCTAGGTTTTAAACCAGAGGTATTTTAGACCAAAGTGTGTTTTTCTTGTATCATGTGGAAAATCTGCACATATTTATGTATCTTCTTTTAAAATTTTTTTTAAATGTTTATTTTTGAGAGAGAGAGACAGACAGACAGCACACAAGCAAGGGAGGGGCAGAGAGAGAGAGGGAGACACAGAATCCGAAGCAGGCTCCAGGCTCTGAGCTGTCAGCACAGAGCTCAACGTGGGGCTCCAACCCATGAACCACGAGATCATGACCCTAGCCGAAGTAGGACACGTAACTGACTGAGCCACCCAGGCACCTCCCCCACTTTTTTTTTTAAGCAAGGGGCTTCTCAGGCTCTTAAAACCAAACTCTATAATACTTTTTGATTAAAGTGCTAGCAGAAGCACAGCTTAGTGGTTTGGGAAGATGCCCTGTAAGTGTTAACAAAGGAAAAGATCATGCGATTATGCGGTGCTGGTGCTAAGGATCCAATAAACCTTCAGGAGGGGGCAAAAACCCTAAAAGGAGAAGGTGAAGGTTTTTCAGACAGTTGCTTGTCGTTACTAACGATGTTTCTAACTGTTAGCGTGTTGTACTTACTAACATCCTAACAAGCATATTTTAGTAAACATCTGTGGGACTAATTTTTTTGGAGTATTGGTGGGGAGGGGGGACACTTGTTCTTTTACAACAAGGCTTCTATGATCTGATCACAGGACGAGATGAGGCTAGCTAGCCTTTTTTTATTATTTTTTAAATATTTACTTTTGAGAGAGAGACAGAGAGAGAATGTGAGTGGGGGAGGGGCCAAGAGAGAGGGAGACAGAGGATCCAAAGCAGCAAAGAGCCCACTGTGGGGCTCAAACTCATGAACCAGAAGATCATGACCTGAGTCGAAGTCAGACGCTCAACCGACTGAGCCACTCAGGCGCCCCTAGCTAGCCTTTGTATTGATAGAGATCTTTGTATTGATGAGGGCTGGAGGTCAAATTTGAAGTGTGGCAGAATAGTCAGTCACTCATGGAGGCTGGGAAGGCTGCACAGTCCTCACGGAAGAACCGCTAGGAACATGTGCATCACACAGGGGGCTCTCAGATGTAGTGGGAAACACAGACTTGGTTAGAATCTAACTGTACATTCACCAATAGTTGCCAGAATAACTGAGCATTGTCTTCCTGTGCATTAACATAGAGAAAAAAGCAAGTAGAGAAAAGGCAAAGAGAATAAAGGTTTCATATTGAAGATGAATTTCTCGATCCATGATCTCAGGAAAGCTGTCCACCTAAGGATGCTATCTCCCTCTAGGAGAAAACTCCTCAGCCAATTTTAATTTTAGACCTCCAGCAGGTATACTGTCCCAAAGTCTGGAGGAGCCCTTTTTAATTGGAGATGTGGACCCAGGGTTCAAGTCCCTGAAATTTGGCTGCCAAATTTGGGTAGTAAGATGGACCTGGTATGGTCCTTTTCCCTCTTTCCAAGGTGGTTCAAGGGCCTTATTTGTTCTTAGTGATTTTAAATCAGAAGAATGGGTGAAAGTTAGAAATGTTTCATAGCCAGGTATTGAAAGGGCGGGCCTACGCCGGCCGACTCCATCTTGTTCTGTGTCCTTCACCTTGACCACACCTCCTCCCCTTGAGTAAACCCCCCTCACCTGCCTAACAGGACTCGGACCCTTCCCCAGGACCCTTCCCCAGCCAATCGGCTGAGGCCATAGCCATTACCTCACCAACTGCCCCTAGGCCCCAATAAAACCTTTGTCCTTTTGAAACTCGCTCTCTTTCCCTGGTATCTCACCGCTGCGTCGGTGCAGGTAGGGGATTGAGCTCGAGCTAGCTCGAATAAAGGCTCTTTGCTTTTGCATCGGACTCGGCTCCCTAGTGGTCTTTGGGGATCACGAATTCTGGGCATAACAGTATCTGAGATAACTAGAAGAATTCAGGATCCAGTCTGGTTTACAGGTGTGTAGCAAAACCTCAAAGACAATGAACAGCACTAGAATTTGATATCTGTTGGGGTGGAAGAATTTACTATGCCCTTCAGGGTCCTTCTAGCTAGACTAAGGGAAAAAAGGACATAAGATTAACAGGAGAAAATTAAATTTAGTTTCTTAAGTACAGAGAATCCACACAGACGTGAAATTGCAAAGACAGTGAAACAACGCGATGCTAAGATGAGTTAAGGAGAGGGGCAGGGGTCTAAGGATACAAAAGGGAGAAAGACCATCAGCAGGAATGTGAGAGATGTTTGGAAAACAACAGTTGCCCAATTATGCAGATAAGTTTCTTAGGGAAAGAGGAATCTGTTAATAGGGCTCTTCCTGATAGAAGGAGGCGGTTGAAGGAGAGGTAAAGACCTTTTCCTGAATCTGCTGACTTTTGACTGGTTTTAACTCAAAATAACGTTCATACCAAAATGGCTCATCTTGGGGTGCCCTGCCCTTGGCACCTATGGGTTCATGGGTCAACTGTAATTTGTTTGCAAAATAAGTCCAGTCTCATTAAATTTGGCCCAATTAATTACACAGGTGCACTAAGAATAGTGATTAACTATACAGGCTCCTATTTATTTATTTTTTTATTTATTTATAAATTTTATCTAAATCCAAGTTGGGTACCATAGAGTGTAAGAATGGTTTCAGGAGTAGAATTTAATGATTCATCACTTACAAAAAGCACCCAGTGCTCATCCCAACAAGTGCCCTCCCTAATGCCCATCACCCATTTAGCCCATCCCCCCACCCAATATGCCTAGGCTCTTTTCTGCTTTGCTGGAAGTTTTTATAAGGAATATTAGATTGGACTTTTAAAGCCTCTCCAGGTCAAGGAAAAGAAGCAGCCAAGTCAAGGACTTACCATCAGACTTCAGATTTGGCTTACCACCTCTCTTCTTGAGGTCCCCAAGATATCCTGAGGTTCCTGGGTCTGCTACAAAGCAACTTTCCTGACTCACCTGAGAATCCTGAAAACAGGATATTAGGCCAGTTTTTCCAAAGTGCTTTATTGGCCCCATAAAGTCAACTTTACTTCCTTAAAACAATCTGGTCATATGCGTTATTTTATGCATATAATTTTACGTACATATTTTATGCCTGTGCTCAAACATGACATTCAAGTCAAAGCATTGTTAATACAACCAATGTTTTCAATCCTGTCCTGTTATAAGGGCAGCTTGCTATTGACCTTTAGGCAAGTAACTATATTGTCATGAAAATAAGACTACTCAACACATTTCTATATTCTGGAGGGATCAGGTAGGGAGAAACAATAAATGTTTCAATTGTTTACAAAGGTATTAGTTTACTCAATTGCCTTAAATCATTAATAACTTAAAAGAAAAAAGTTTCCAGGGCACCTGGGTGGCTCAGTTAAGCATCCAACTCTTGGTTTCAGCTCAGATCATGATCTCATAGTTCATGGGCTTGAGCCCCACATTGGGCTCAGAGCTGACAGCACAGAACCTGCTTGGGATTCTCTCTCTCTCTCTCTCTCTGTCTCTCTCTTTCTCCCTTTCTCTGTTCCTCCCCAGCTTGTGCACACATGCTATCACTCTCTCTCTCTCTCTCTCAAAATAAATAAACTTAAAAAGAGAGAGGGAGAAAGGTTTCCTTAAGTCTGGAAAACAAAACATTAAGGAACCAATAATGTTTCCAAGAAAAAGTTGTAAAAAGAGAAAAATTATAATCATCTTTATAAATTCATTTAATCCCCTCTTTGAATACAGTGAGAGGGAAAGCTGGCAAGAGCAGATAAAGGAGGCCAGCCAGTCCTAGGCCGGATATTCCCCTTGCATGCTTTTCCCTTCTGTGATCTTGCTTGCCTCGTGCATCAGCCAACTGCCTGCCTAGCTCAACTGATAGTGCCCCCCCCCCAACAATGTTTCCAAGTACCCAGAAGCTAGCCAGGCATAAAAGAAGGCTAGCACCAGGGCTCATGGCTCAGCCTTTGGAGGTGACTCCACTGGGCCGGCACCAGTGTGAAATAAACAGACTTTTCTGATTCTCCGAGTGTGTGTCACTTGTCTGTTCCTAGGTGCTGAGTATTTGCTATAACACAGTTTTGTAAATTCTTACCCGGCTCAATTTTATGATCTTAAAGTTATCAGAAACTTGTGTTCTAGAGTACATGTCAGAGTCCTTTCCATGCAGCTCTCTAAAGATGAAGCACTCTCGCAAAGGCATCATAATAAAACAATAACGGTGGCAAGAAGACTTAGGGGGAGATTTGTCCTTCATGCCTTTCTTTATCTAAAAAATTCATTCTACTTTCCTTACCTACTTTTCATACACAGTTGTTTCCTTTCACCTTTATCATTTCTAAATAGTTTTAATTACATATATTAATTAGAATCCTTAACCCTTAGAATCCTTTTTTTTTTTTTAACATTTATTTATTTTTGAGACAGAGAGAGACAGAGCATGAGCAGGGGAGGGTCAGAGAGAGAGGGAGACACAGAATCCGAAACAGGCTCCAGGCTCTGAGCTGTCAGCCCAGAGCCCGAAGCGGGGCTCGAACTCACGGACCGAGAGATCATGACCTGAGCCGAAGTCGGACGCCCAACCGACTGAGCCACCCAGGCGCCCCAACCCTTAGAATCCTTAATTTCTTATGGAAACAGAGAAGTAAGCGATTGTGGACTGTTACACTAGCGTTCTGTGGATTGGCCAATTATAATGCATCTCATAATTTCCATATCCTTCCTCTTAGTAAATCTTCCAGTGAGGCACAAAACGCACTTACCAGTAGACTCAAATATCTTTAGTTCCTCTGTATAAAAAGCCAAATGTAAATAAACTTGTGTTCAATAATTAATATTATAGTATTTTATTTGGAAATGATGTAGATATTCAGTGACTACCCATCACTTAACCGAACTTAGTTATCACTGTCACCCAGTTTCCAAGTAGCTTGCCACACACCCCTCCCCCTTCCTCCCTTCCTTCCTTTTTGCTTTTTGTCCTTCTGATAAGAATTACTTCCTTGAAGCCTGCATTTCAAAGAAATGGCTCTGGGTGCCTAGAGAACAGGAGTATAACATTTACATCTCAAAGGCACAGAGAAAGGATATAAATTTCACCAAGAAAGACTTTTATTCCCTAAATCCAGGTGTTTTACAGTATCTGCAGGCTTTTTGAGATGAGTAGGAGAGGTTTGGGGATTGGTAAAATGGATAGTGGGCTTTGAACTGTTTCTAGAGCCCCAATTCTGTCCTTGTAAAAACCTAGATTTTTCAGAGAGTACAGTTGTTTTTAATTCCTCAAAGAACTGGGTTGCAACCTGAATGATGAGAGGCTGACACTCCATCCACCTACAATCTTCAATTTGCTTCTTTGTATCAGGGGGATCTCAACTAAGATGGAAATTAAAAGATCCCCATGTTCTAGATTTCGAGCTGTGTGCCTTTATGATTTAGTAAATCCTTCCACCTTGGTTTGGGAATGTTTTTCTTTCCCTTATGGGCACACAGTTTCACTTTAGTTTAGGGGAAAAGGCCTTTTTAAAAAGTTCCTAATCAGGCTCTGAATATCAGCTTCCAATATGGCCAACTTCTAACCACAGAACCCGTTAAAAATCCTTTCAGATGACTTATTAGCACTTGTTATCTGGACAAACAGTAAATATTTTTCTTTTTCTTTTAAACCAAAGGTATCCCTATTGACGAGGAGGCGTGGGGGCAGGCTGAGGGGCAAAGCACAAGCTAGGACACCCCATCCCCCCAGATGGGACATGTAGGATATTCCTTGGACACTCCCAGCAACCCCAAAGTGGGAAAGGACAAAATACAAATGGTCACACTAAAAAGTCTCCACCAGTTTACCAGAAAAAGGCAGTCCCATCATAGCCTAATGTCCAGGAACTCCCTACTGTCTTAATGTTAATGCTTTGCTAGAGGGAAAAACAACCTTAGCCTGACAATAGCTAGGCCTCCAGTAAGTCTTTATGCAAGCGAAAGTCTCTTTGGAAACCCCCTCTTGACTTTATCTCCCCCGAGTTCATAAGACACAAAACAGTCACCCCACACACTTGCAGCGCAGCTCTTCCCACCCATGGGTCCAGTCCCCGTGCTTTAATAAAATCGCCTTTTTGTACCAAAGATGTCTTCAAGAATTCTTTCTTGGTCGTCAGCTCCGGACCCCAGGAACCCCACCATCACCCTAAAGCTTCATCACTATCAAATGACTCAACACCCAAACTAACAAACCTTTTATGACTTAACCATGGACAGAAGAGGCGTCCCCAGAGAAGGTGCAAGAGACAATACCTCCCAAGATCTAGAGTTAGTCCCAAGGAGAACAAAAAGGAAGACTTAAAGACAATCTCCTGAAAGCTGGCAGTGTCTGGTAGGACACTAGCTGCAAATGGGGTACAACCCACATTTCTGTCCAGCCATAGTTTCAGGGCCCCCAACCCAACAGTTGAGCTGCCTGCACTTTGCAAGAACAACCTGTGTGCCCAGTCAGAGAAGCCAAGCCAAGTTCTCAGGACACAAGATGAGACAAAGGGAAAAGTGGTAACTATCTCCAGGAAAGGAAGGATTGATAACCAACAAATATCCAAACATAAATTCACGAGCCACAATTTAAAGATCTAATTCTTACAAATGTTTTTCTCCTGTTAATCTGAATTTGGAAAGGAAGAGACAGCACAAAAGTTTACTTTCCAGAGAGCCCGGGTGGCTTAGTTGGTTAAGCGTCTGACTTTGGTTTGGGCCATGATCTCTTGGTTCATGGGATCGAGCCCTGTGTGGGGCTCTGCACTGACAGCGCAGTGCCTGTGTGGAATTCTCTCTCTCCTTCTCTCTCTCTGAAAATAAATACATAACTTAAAAAAAGAAGAAGAAAGTTTACTTTGCTTTTTCAACCAAGGACCACAAAGATCCAGGAGAGTGAACTTTGATGAGAATTCTCACCCTTTGCTGGCTTCTGCCAGTTTTCCCAGGATCCCATCTGCAGGCTCTGGAGTGGGTGGGGTGTTTCTGGAGGTCTCATGCTGGTGACCAGAAATTGTAGAGAAGGAGAAATGGCTTCCCCCTACCTTTTATAGTGAGTGCTTGGCTAAGATCCATTTTTCTCTGGGGAACCTCATAAGTGGATACATTTACTGAGTTAAAAGTTCCCCACTATGCCCACTATCATTCAAGATCACTTCTGGGAAGGTTAACCTGTTTGTTCAGCCTTAAAACAATATTTTGTTCACCTGATGCCTCATCCTGGACCCAGACCAGTTGAAGTTGGACCTAGCCTGTCCCCAGACCCGAGACAGGTTTTAAGTTGAACCCAGTCCGTTTTCTGGACCGTGTCCTCAAAAAGAAATGCTCAAATAAAGTTTGACAGTTTACAACGCAAAAGCTGTGAAGCTAGAATCCAAGAGGGACTTTGCCTACAACCTGTGACCTGCCGAGGTGACAAGAAAGCCTCAAGCTCAGTGGGCCCCGTGGGCACCTGCACCTGGTTACTGGTTGCTCCTGGGGGGTACTCAGGGGTCTCCTTCCTTTTTTCCCTCTTCTGATACCAGAACTGCTCAAAGATAAACTGAAGCATATTAAAAATGTTAAGAATTTAGGGGCACCTGGGTGGCTCAGTCGGTTCAGCGTCCGACTTCAGCTCAGGTCATGATGTCACAGTTCGTGAGTTCGAGCCCCGGGTCAGGCTCTGTGCTGACAGCTCAGAGCCTGGAGCCTGCTTTGGATTCTGTGTCTGCCTCTCTCTCTGCCCCTCCCCTGCTTCTGCTCTGTCTCTCTCTCTCAAAAGTAAACATTAAAACAAAATTTAAAAAAAATGTTGAGTTTATTTCAACACAAACCAATTCACATCAGGCAGTGTCAAATCGGAAGCGATTAGCAGCACTCTCTCGAAACTCCAGGGAGATGTTTTTCTAGAGAAAGGGTGGATGCAAAGCAAGGTTTTGTTTGGTTGGTTTTTCTGTTCATTTGTTTTCTTAGGTAGTTTATTTAGGGGCACATAGGTGCCCCTTGCTTACAGAAACCACCTTGACATTAGAGTCCCCTCAGTGTAACAGCTTCCTTGCTTGGACAACAGTTACCAAAAGAATTTTCTACTTGGTTTACTCTGATGCTTGCTTCTGAGTCGATGGTGAAAACTTCTTTCTGAGTCTAGGTGATTGGAGGGAGGGCCTGGGTTAATGTCAGTCAAATCACAGTGTTTCCTCCTCCTCCCCTTAGGAAGTAAAGTCCACTCAACCTCACAGACTTAGAAGGCTCGCTTGTTTTTGCTGTGCAGCGGAATGAAATGCCTTAAAAAAAAACAGTGACTTTCTGAAAACTCGTAGACGTTCTTTTCCTTCCCAGATTGCCTCATCTGGATTCCTTTGCTGAACACCACATCAAAGGTAAAACAAAAAACGAGATTGTGTGTTGGGGTGGGTTTTCTATAATGTTTTGAGGGACTGGCATCTCCCCCATTCCCCACCCCCCATCCCCCCTGCCTGCTCACCAGGTCATTCCACATGTGCTGGCAGCTGACTGTTTTTTTCCAGAAAGCAAGAACCTGCCTGCCAATCCGACAGTGGGAAATAAAGAAAGCTGTGTCCCTTCCTCAGAACATTTACCTTTCTCTTTGCTATTTCCCTCTCTCTCTCTCTCTCTCTCTCTCTCTCTCTCTCTCTATATATATATATATATTTTTTTTTTTTTTTAACTGAAGCTTTTGTGAGAAAACAGCAGACTCTATACTTTACTCCTGAGAGCTTTCTAGCAGGCACCTCCTAAGATCAAGAACATTCATTCTCTCGCAGAACCATAAGATCGCCATCACACTTAAGGGATTTTTTATTTATTTTGAGAGAGAGAAAGCATGAGAAGGGGAGAGGCAGAGAAAGAACCCCAAGGAGGCTTGATATCACGGTTCATGAGCTCACGTCCTGAGCTGAAATCAAGAGGAGTCAGACTTTAACCTACTGAACCACCCAGGAGCCCCTCATACTCAGATTTAACCCTGTCGACTGTAAAGTCCATAAACAAGTGACCTCCCAAACACTCTTCCAGCCTTTTTTCTGGTCCAGGATTCATTCGAGGAACAGTCATTGCGGTTTGCTGGCACGTCTATTTAGTCCCTGAGAATATTTTCATTTCAGCAATTGTTTTGCAAAGAGAATTCCCGAACCCGAGGCTACCCGTCCGTTTCTTATTTCTCTAAAGAGGACCAGAGAATAACATAGAGCTTCCCCTAGGATGGGGCTCACAGACCAAGGGGGAGAACAGCCACAGAGGACAGTGCTATGAGCGGGCCACCCTACAACCAGTGAGGTCAGCCTTTGCAGATAACTTCTTCGTGGTGACTTTGATGTCCCTCAAATCGCGGCCTTTCATTAGCTTTTTCTCCCCTCTCCCATGGTTCTGCTTGGATTGTGACCATGGAATAAACAGGGATAAGGAGATATTACTGTCCGGCAGACTTGGTAGGTAACTAAGGGCACATGCCAAGAGAACTGTCAAAGCCATCTGGGCTTGCCAGGTGAAGTTAGGCAGCAGGCCTCTAGAAAGATCTCCAAAGATGGTACAAAGTCCTGTTTGCATTTTTGAGGCTGAGATCAGGGAATGTACACACAATTTAGAAATGAGGACATCATCCGTCTTTAAAGGGGAGGGCTAAAAGAAATTACAAGTGGTTCTGTATCACGGAGAAAAATAAAGTTTACAAGTTTAGATCCGTTTCTTGTCAACTGAATCAACTGCCTTGGATTTGTCACAGAGACCGACCATCATGCGGCGGAGGGCAGGGAAGGCCCGGCCTTACACTAAAGCCCTGGATGGAGGTTGGGGATGGATGGTTGTATTTCATTTCTTCCTGGTAAGAATTTACTTTCCCCTTTCCTATTGCTCGAAAGAGAGCTCTGGGGGGAAAGGCTCAGAGCAAAGCTAGGAACTGCCAACAGCTGCCAAAGTCAGCAGCCCACACCGAACCTGGGAGAAAGTTGAAAACGGTCCCCTTGAGTGAAGGCCCAAGTGTTCCCCCTCCAGTCTCCTCCTCACTATCATCCCGAAGCCCAGAGTGCCCTAGCCACCATCCTCAGCTCTGCCCTGGCCACATGTGCAACCATACAGTTAAGCACCCCGGAAGTAGCACTGGGAGGCGCCAAAAAGTGCTACTGGGGTGGGTTCCCAGTTCCACCCAGCACACACGTGGCAGCAACCTCCCTCTCCCCTAGGGGACGGGGACATTTCCTCTCTGTTCCGCCCGCTGTCCGCTTCACAACCCATCCCCACAACCATAACTTATGAGGCCCAGTGTATATTTCTTTTCTTTTTTTTATGTTTGTTTTGATTGAGAGCAAGCTTGAGCGCACACACATGTGGATGCATGTGGGGGAGGGGCAGAGAGAGAGCGTGAGAGAGAGAACCCCAAGCAGGCTCCACGTCACAGGAACCATGAGGTCACGCATGGCCTGAGCCGAAATCAAGTCGGATACTTAACGAGCTGAGCCACCCAGGCGCCCCCCAATGTTTATTTCTGGCATGTCTGGAAAAGGAGAAGATGGAGATTCTGAAACTAGAGCTTGATTTATGTCCTTCATCTGTAAGCAACTGGGCTAGGCACTCTTTTTTAATGAACTGATCCTCCCAGAAGCTCTTCAGGTTGTCGTGAGCCTGGCGATCTCATTCTAGAATATGAGAGGGCGCCATTCCAGCTGTGCCCCAAACAAGCCTGTGACCGCGGTGCCAGCCCCACAGTTCCTCATCAGTGCTCCCAAATGCGTTAACTTTCAGATGTGCTCACAGAGATATCCTTTCCCTCCTGACCCTCCTCCCCTGCTTAGCCCTATGGGAAGCAGCTCACAAAGATGGGAGCGCGGGTCCTGGTGACCGCTAATAATTGTACAGACCACAATGGGGTAACTAAGAACTCTGTAAGCAGGACGATGGGAAACCATCAGGCCTCCTCCTTAGTGACAAGAGGGGAAAGGAGGGGCACAGCACCTCAGCCAGAAGTTATGTAATACAGATCTCCTAACTGAAGGACTATTTGTTAAACATTAGCTTCATTACCAAAGAATGCGGACTTTTTTTTTCCCCTCCCCAAAATGGTACTAATAAGAAAATGAAGGATGTCCTAGTGCGAGAGCCCTCCCTGTGGCTGGGCCACCTCCGCAAATCACAGGCTTTGCAGAACTGGCCTTGCTGGTGAGGGTCTCCAGATCTCCCACCTCTCTCCCCAGTGATGAGCCCTACTTTTTCCTACATTATCCTCTGAGGACAGAAGCGACTTGACCAATTTAGTTGCCGGTAAGAAAACCGTCTAATAAGCAGATAATTAAGGTCCCACTTTTCTGTGTGATGTCACTTATAAAATCACAAAAAAATATACCGAGTCCTCAAATGTTAACAATTAACTCCAGCTAACTAACTGTAGTGGTGTACATAGATGCTTAAAGGAGTGTGTGGTTTGGGGTCTGCATGAGTTACAAGTATACTTTTCTACAATAGATGAATTCCTGGAAAGGGGAGTGAAACATCCAGTACCTGGTAGCTATTAAGCACTTGAACATATGGCTAGTGCAACGGAGAAACTATATTATAGGAGTTTCACTGTAGTTTAGTGAAACTCAACTGAAACAAAATAAGGTGCCAAAGTGCAAAATGCATTCATACAAACACCCTCAGGAACACATTCAAATCAAGTGCAAACTCCATACCCCTTTTCCAAGTCCTCCCACCCCGGGCCTTTAGTGTCCCCTGCATGCACACTTAATTTGGAAAAGGAAGCTCCAATATATTTTGACGTATTAATTAGCACCCAATTAAAATTGCATTAAAATTTAGTATTAAACAGCCACATGTGACTAGTGGCTATATGAGAATAGTTGTATAGTCTATCCTGTGACCTATTATAAATGTTTTCAGATTATCAACCTAAGAATTATGTGTTTTTTGTTTGGTTTTTTTTTTCAACGTTTATTTATTTTTGGGACAGAGAGAGACAGAGCATGAACGGGGGAGGGGCAGAGAGAGAGGGAGACACAGAATCGGAAGCAGGCTCCAGGCTCCGAGCCATCAGCCCAGAGCCCGACGCGGGGCTCGAACTCACGGACTGCGAGATCGTGACCTGGCTGAAGTCGGACGCTTAACCAACTGCGCCACCCAGGCGCCCCAAGAATTATGTGTTTTAACCAGCTAATAAAAGAGTGGTACAGAAAGGCCCTTGAGATGAGTTTAAAAACTCAAGTGCACAGGGGCATCTAGCTGGCTCAGTCAGTAGAGCATGTGACTCTTGATCTTGGAATCATGAGTTCAAACCCCATATTGGGTGTAGAGCTTACTTTATTTTTTTAAATGTTTATTTATTTTTGAGACAGAAGGAGCAGGGAGGGGCAGAGAATCCCAAGCAGGCTCCACGCTGTCAGCACAGAGCCTGATGTAGGGCTTGAACCCACAGAACTAGAGATCATGCCCTGAGCTGCAATCCCCACTTGCCTATGCACACACTCCCTCTCCCTCAAAAATAAACAAAACAGAAAAGCAAAACAGAAAAATCCAGTAACAAAATATTCTTTGGGAGTGCTCTACTTTAACAAAAAGGACACATTCTCAGGATGCCCCAGCTCAGTGGGTGGAGTGTGTGGCTCTTGATCTTGGGGTTGAGTTTGAGTCCCATGTTGGGTGTAGTGATTAAAATTTTTTTTAAATCTTAAAAAAATAAAATTAAGGACTCATCCTAATGAACTTGCCAGACTTTGTAACTATATATTTGCATGATTTTTTTTTCTGTATTCAGTCTGTCTCGCTGGACTGAATGTCCCATGAGGGCAGGGGCCATGTCTGTTTGGTCACCACTGTATACTCACTACTGTAAGCCCAGCCCCTCATAAACAGCCTCGAATATAGTAAGCATTCAATAAATACCTGTCAGTGGATGGGTAAGACGGATGGAGGGATTGATGGACACACTTATGAATTAACCAGGTGATGAATAATGAGATTGGAGAGATGAGCAGGGGCCTTGTAGGGCATATTAAAAACACTGTTTTTTGTTGTTGTTTTTTCCATCTTGAGGCTGAGGAGCTAATGAAAACAAAAGCAAGGGAAATGATGGGATCAGATGTGCCTTTTAGGAAAATAACTCTGCCTACAGGGTGGATGATGGTGGGGGAGAGGCCTGGAAGCAGGGAGATCCACTGGAATGATGCTGTAATAACCTGGGTGAGAAAAAAAGGCCCTAAATTAAGGCAACAGCAATGAGGATGGATGAACTAGAGATCTGTGCAATACTGAGGAGACAGACTGATAGGACTTGGATGGTAACTGAATGTCAGAGAGAGAGGGAGTCAGAGTGCTGGGCTGGTGGCTTGGGCAACTTGGAGAAGGACAGGTGTCACTCACTGAGCTGGAGGACACAAGGGAAGGACATGTGAGGATGCTTGCATCGCTTCATCCTGGACACTCTGAGGGACATGTGATGTAACCACTAATGTGTTCAGCAGCCCACACGCATGTGGAGCACAGGATGTGCACACGGAAATCTGGGAGTCATCGGCATACATTGGCTGGCTTGTGCCAACCGGCAGGGGGTGCAAAATGGCCAGGAAGGGGGAAGAAGAGCAACTTGGCAGAAGCCTGGGGAAAATCGATGTCAGAGGGTGGGCGGAGAGTGGCCCAGAGGAAAGTGAGAAGCGTCGATGCAGAAGCAGAGACAGAAATGTCCAGGAGGTAGGAGTGATGAACAGGTGCTGCCGTGAGGTCAGATGCCACAGAAATGACGGGTCATTAGGTCAGCGACAAGGAAGACTCCGGTAGCCTCGCTAAGAATCGGTAGCCAGTGGCGGGATGTGAGGAAGTGGAGAGAGCCTAGCAGACTCTCCTCTGAAGTTTGTGCAGGCCAGGAAGGAAGGAAGAGCTGGGGTGATAACAGGGACCCCAGGGTAGAAGGAAGTGGTTATTAAACAGTAATTACCCCATCATTTCTGACAAAGCCTGATACTCTCTATTCAAAAGGGGCCACTGTGGCTGATCGAGTGCCCTTTCCCAATACAATACTCTAGTCAGATGGACCTGGTGAGGGAGCTCTCACTGAGTGCGCACTGGGGTTGGGGGTGCTCTTAGAGATACAAAGAAAATGAGGGGACTGGGTCAGTCACAGAATTTCTAGGGGCTTTTATTGGGGGGCAAGCCCATTCACAGTGTCTGAGGTGGACTCTGGGCCAGGCCTGAAACCCACCCGACGCTGGTGGAGAGCCTGGGACGGCGTAGTAGAACCTAGCCTGCTCGGATAACGAAGGGAAAATCCAGACCTTGGGAAAAAGAGTTTTGAGATAGGAGTCAAGAGAAACAAAGTTGGAAGGTTACAAGTTAAGGGAGGGAGAGAGGGAGGGAGGGAGGCAGGGCACATGCAAAGGCTGTGGCCTTGGCTTTCTTGACACACAGTGAAAACGCAGAGCCAGTTATGAGACAAGTCCTACCCACCCACTGCTGCTACACCCACACATCAAGGACAGACCAGAGAGGAAAGGTCCTGTACTAGGGGACAAGAAGCTAGCCAAATTCAGGTGGCTAAGAGCAGACGTCAGCACCCGTGTAGATGCCAGCCCAGGACCCGGGTCCACAGAAAAAGAGGAAGGGCATTTTACAGAATGATGCCTCACCGTGGTGTTCCTTGCTCACGAGATGATGCAATCACCACTCTGCACTTGGAAATGAGAAAAACAAGTCTAGGCCGCCCAAGGCTTGCTCTTGTTCTCTAGCCTCGTTTCCTGATAGAAGCACCTTTGAGGAATATTAGGATTATAAATGGCCTGAATGAGACCCTGATCACGTGTCTTTTCCACTTGTGAAGGTACGGCCCAGGTGTCCATGGCACTGTTCACTCCAAATAAGGGGGATTTTGTGGCTACTATCAACTCAGAATGGGAAAAATACACTAAGGGACCGCCTTCTCACCGTGCCCAACTTTTTGCAACACAACCTTGGAACACTACCGATTCTTAGTTCCTTAGTCCACACAAGAAATAATCCTCGTCTGAAACAAGGGTCGAGTGAAGGGGATAGAGGGGGAAGGTCTTATTTGGCATGTACTAGCTGAGGGAATGAGATGCCTAAGAGGAGGCAGGTGAGTGGGTGGTACCAATGAAAAGAGGAGGCGTGGGATAAGGGAGAGGAGTTCAGTTTTGGATGAGTTGATCTGGGTTAGATACAGTTGGCTACGCAAGATAACAAAATCACAGCTAACAGCTTGAGCATTAAATGCTACAAAGAACCTGAATTTTCTCAATCTTCCTGTTCTCTGAGCAAGGTAACATTTCCTTTCTCCCGGCTTTACAAAAGAGAACGCTTAAATTCTGTGAAGCGGTTTGCCCAAGGTCACATCCCTAACTGGAAGTGGGGCCAGGATGCAGGCCAACAGAGGCTGACTGCAGGAGAGTGCTCACACCTATTACACTCAGAAACCCTGAGTGACCGGCTGTCTGTGGAGTGGGCACAAAGTGAGATGAGGGCAGAGCGACAGGGGGTGATATTTGCCATGTGGACAGAGCTAAGTGGAATTAGCAGGGTCTGTGGTTCTTAAGTGATACCAGGCTGAGAGCAGAGAGCTGAGAAAGTGGCCTTGAAAAGTCAAGGCCACTGACAAAAAAGAAAGCGGAAGCAAGGAAGCCCCTGGAGACAGTGGATACACATGCTCGGCTCTGAGAGGCTGCAGACCCTGGCTGAGTGGCTTCCCTTCCAGTTCCCCCTCCTGACCACTGATCTTCAACTGCCCCCAAACTAATCAGAATTCTCAGAAACCAATGTTAAGAGGCCACAGAAAGAAAACTTGACCTCAAGAGGAACATTCCTCCTAGTAGAAGGGAGAAGGGTGGTGTTGGCAAGGAGGGTTAGGTGGGACAATAGAAAAGGATGGGGCACAGGACCAACCATAAGTAAGGTGACCCTCCAACCTGTTAACCCTTGCTGCTCTGGCATAAATTAGTAGTGCTGTTTTCCACTCTCAAGTGTTTGTATTAGGATGATAAAGTGAATGGTAACCCTACTTGTCAAGTGAGGAAGGGTACTCGGTTTAAGCAAAGTTAAGGCAAAGCTAATCTAAGAACCGATGGGAACAATTCTTCGTCTCTTAGACCAATGTGCTTCTCTCACGAAGGTAACTGTAATTAGC
Source organism: Acinonyx jubatus (assembly GCF_027475565.1). Taxonomy (NCBI): domain Eukaryota; kingdom Metazoa; phylum Chordata; class Mammalia; order Carnivora; family Felidae; genus Acinonyx; species Acinonyx jubatus. Next base: position 92,652,697 of record NC_069381.1, on the reverse strand, counting down.
GGTCTTTAACAGATGCTTTTTTTTTTTTTTAATTTTTACTTATTTAAGTAATCTCTACACCCAACATGAGGCTCAAACGACCTTGAGATCAAGAGTCACTTCTCCTCCAGCTGAGCTGGCCAGGTGCCCCTAACAGATGGTATCCCAATAGGACGGTAGAGTGGTTGGTCTGGAGTCAGTCTATCTGGGTTCAAATCTCACCTTCAGCATCCCTATCTTGAGCAACTTTTAATCTCTCTAAACTTGACATTCCAAAAAAACATCTATTCCATAGCCCTGTAATGAGGATTAAATGAGAGAATTTTGCATAAAGTAGTTCGACACTCCATGGGGATGGCTGCCCCCACAAAATATAATAAAATGAGGAAGCCTCAAATAAATTGGTAAATCCTGGTGAGCTGGGGGTGGTGGGGGGGGGGGGGTCATCAATATGAGCATCTGTGACCTTCTCTGTAATGGCTCACTCATACCGAACTTTGGTCTGCTTTGATTTAGGTAAATGTGTTTGTGATGGGAATGACCAAGACGTTTGCAATTTTCTTTGTGGTTTTCCAAGAAGAATTTGAAAGCAGCTCAAGGCAAACTGGCTGGATTGGATCCATCATGTCATCAATTAGTTATTCTGCAGGTATAAAGCTGGCCATAAGCTTGCTGTCCAAGGAAAAGAACCACATAGGGAAATTCCAAGAAGACTCATCTGTCAGTCATTTAAGATTGAAGCTTGCTAAAACTCAAAATCATTAACAGGCAAGACTGAGAAAAGTTCAGGGCTTGCAGTGTTGAGCCTCTCCTTGGCAAAATCAGAAAAATTAAGATTCAAAGAAAGTTGAAGAATTCAACTATTTACTTCCATGATTCAATTTTTCATGCCTTGTTTCTTTCCACAGTGCCTTAACAACGGTTCAGTGAGCCAGTCTCTCTGGGAAATCAGGCCATGAAGTTGTGGGCCCATCACCTAAGCACACTTAAAACAACACAGAGAACCAATTCCTCTTTCTTTGCTTCTATTTAGGGCTAAAACATGGTAGAGTAGATTAATGACTGAACCCTGTTCTAGTTCTAAGTCACTAGATGCAATCCCATTTTGTGTTACTGTTGTTAGGTTTTATTTATTTACATCATCTCTACACCCAACACAGCGTTCAAACTCAAGATCCTGAAATCGGGTCGCATGCTCTTCCGAAAGAGCCTGTCAAGCGCCCCTCAGGTTGCGGTTTTATAACGCATTTTCAAACCAGCTTATTTACAATTCTCTTTAAAGCAAAACAGCTCTTCTTCCAAAAAGCAAAACAGAATATTAAGAAACCCAATCCAGACACCTTTCTAAAGGATACACAATACTCCCAAGTCCTTTTCCTTCGGTTGCTTTAAATTGTGCATCAGGAACGCCAAAGCACTTACCCAGTATTTGTCTTTCTTCCTTTTTCCGAGGACCTCTGGTTGCCATGATTTGTGACATAATTGGAGAGAAGACTGCCTCCATTCTTGGGGCTCTCCTTGTTACTGGTGGATATCTGATCAGCAGCTGGGCCACTAGCATTCCCTTTCTTTGTGTGACTATGGGACTTTTACCTGGTGAGTCCATCGTAAAAACCAGACTATGCAAGATGGAACTTTACCGTCTCGTCCATGGGCCCCAAAGGCCTCCTTCTACATCTCAGGTCAGGGAGAATAGATCATCTGGTACCAAGTCACTTCATGTGATTCCACACTATTGGTTTTTTGTTTTTGTTTTTTAGGTTTGGGTGCTGCTTTCTTGTACCAAACAGCTGCTGTGGTAACTACCAAATACTTCAAAAAACGACTGGCTCTTTCTACAGCTATTGCCCGTTCTGGGATGGGACTCACATTTCTCTTAGCACCTTTTACAAAAGTCCTGATAGATCTGTATGACTGGACAGGTGAGTCATTGTTTCTAAACTATCAACTCTGTGATTTAATGTTTAGCTTTCCCCCCGCCCCCGCCCCCCACTCTGATGAGTGCAAGGGAAGGATTTTTGAGCCGGGGAGGAAATAAGCATGACTTCTAAAGCAGACATGCTCCTCCTCTTCCCTGGAGAACACAGCAGAAGAGGTACTGAACGATTTGCGGGTTCTGCCAGCCGCCACGAGCAACTCTGAGTTCAGCAAAGGGAGGGCACTCTGTGCAGCTGGGGAAACACCTTGCAGGGAAAGTGATACTCATGGGGACCCGAGGACTCCCTCCTCCTCTTTCATCATGAAAGCATTCTCTTTGTACATCTTCCCTTAAGACAAATCTGCATTTAAAACTGCCTTCCCCATCCAGCTCACCAAAACAGACCAAAAAAAAAAAAAAAAAAGGGGGGGGGAGGGTGGTAAAAAACAGCATCATGTTAATTCATAGCCTTTTATACAGCTTCGACTATAGAGTTTTCACAAACAAATGAACACCATTTGACTCCACAATTTTCTTTGTGCCTACGCTAAAACATTTAAGGATTAAAATCATCTTAAAGTACTAGAAAACCATATGTGTATCTATGGGCAGAAGTACATATGTAAGAATATACACAAGCCTATTTCTACCTGCAGAGCATTCTTGTTGACTCTTTCCTTTCCCAAGTGAAAACCCACCGGTGGCCTCACGGTACACAGAACGAGTCGGCAAATCCATAAGGCAAGACAGCCGAACCTACAGCCAATTCCATCTCTGGAAGTACGAGACACAGCCCACAGCTTTGGTCAGGCCATGCTGAGACCAAGCAACTACTCAGCTGCCAAGGCGAGACTGGCATCGGTCTTCTTTCAAGGAATTTTAAAAAGTCATGAGATGAGAGGCTTGCCCCTTAATGCTGTATTCTCTATCCCTAAATCTATATCCCTACTTCAGGATATCCTGAATCGCTATTTAAAACACACTGTAATTCTCTAACATTTCAAATACCCCCCCCCCACACACACACACCGCATGCTCCCCACCCAAACCTCTTCTTTTTTCCTCTTACACAAATAACACTCTCTCCTTCCACGCCATCTCCTGGTGCAGCTTTCTGGTTTTCTATTTTCAAAGGATGCCCTGTTTCCACAAGGATACAGTGGTGTGCAGGGCTAAAAATGAAGTCAACAGATTTAGATACTTCAGTTAAATTTAGGGGACAAAGTAGTGTCTTCAGGAATTATTACACTATGACAGAATACATTTAGTGGTGGGGCCCCTTCTGAGCCTAAGAACACAGAGTACTGTGAAATGAGAGGGGTCATATTTAACTTAACTTCTCACTCTCTCTCTCCCCTATTTAGGTGCCCTTATACTACTTGGAGCACTTACACTGAATTTGGTGCCTTCCAGTATGCTCTTAAGACCCATCCATATTGCAAGCGAGAACAATTCTGATGTTAAAAATAGAGGTAGCCGCTTGTCTACAAGTAACCCAGGGGCAGTGTGTGAGACAGAAACGTCATCCTGCAATGAGACACAAGAGGTCACCACCATCAGGGACAGTGCTATGCAGAAGGCTGGACAACCTGGTCCAAGTTTAATAGTGTCACAAAATAAAAGCAAAGAGTTCAACAATGGGCCTGATGGAAACAGTGTGTTCCTAGTAACTAATGAAGACAGTTATGAGAAAGAGGCTATTTCACAGAGCTGTAAGCAAAACTTCTTCGACATTTCACTTTTTAAAAATCCCTTCTTCTACATATTTACCTGGTCTTTCCTCCTCAGTCAGTTGGCATATTTCATCCCTACTTTTCACCTGGTAGCCAGAGCCAAAACACTGGGGATTGACTTCATGGATGCCACCTTCCTCGTTTCGGTAGCTGGTAAGGAAGCATTACTTTAACCTCAAACTCAAAAGGAACTTAATTTTACAAGAAGTTACCAGATTTTATTTATAAACTAAAGAAAAGCGATGGTTTTTAAAGGAGTTGTGGGAGGGCCAGGGAAAAGGAAGTCTTTGGAGGCTGATGGGAGCACCTGGCGTATCCCTCCACAGACCTGTCACTGTACCTTACACACAGGCTCCCTATAGCAGGTAGTGGCCCCCAAGCAAGGCTTGTTCATTTTTTTTCTTTTTAATTTGAGGGTTGTTTTTTTTTAATGTTTATGTTTGAGAGACAGAGTGCGAGCGGGGGAGGGGCAGAGAGAGAGGGAGACACAGAATCGGAAGCAGGCTCCAGGCTCTGAGCTGTCAGCACAGAGCCTGATGCGGGGCTCGAACTCACGAACCGTGAGATCATGACCTGAGATGAAGTCGGACGCTTAATCAACTGGGCCACCCAGGCGCCCCCGTTAAATAATTGTTGGATAAATACTCGGTTTTAAAAAGCTGGTGCCCAGTGGCAACAGCCACTCCAGGAAGCAGGAAAACCACAGGCAGACAGCATAGGACACAGGTTGGTTCTGGAGTTAGACTTCCTGGGTTCAGGGTTTTGCTCTGTATTTCCTACCTGTACAACCTTCAGCAAGTTAGTCGTGTTCCCTGTGCCTCAATTTCCTCATCTGTAATACAGTGATAATAGTACCTATCCTCATAATGTCACCAGGATTGAACGAACAATGCATGTAGCATCTGAAATAGTTCCTGGCCCATTGTAAGCATTCAATAATGTTCTATCAGTATGTGTAGCTAAGAACTTTTTCCCTTGAACTCACAGTAAGACAGATAAATATGTCTCTCAAGGCTAGTCACTAATGGGCTGACTGATATTTAACAAAAATTTGAGGGGCATCTCTGGGTGGTTCAGTCAGTTGAGCATCCGACTTTTGCTCAGGTCATGGTCTTGCAGCCTGTGGGTTCAAGCCCCGCACTGGGCTCTGCGCTGGCAGTGTGGAGCCTGCTGGGGATTCTCTACCTCCCTCTCCGTGCCTCTCCCACTCACGTGCTCTCTCAAAGTAAATAAATAAACTTAAAAATTTTTAAATAAATTTGAATGTTAAGTTAAAAATGAAAACAATTGGGGCGCCTGGGTGGCTCAGTCGGTTAAGCGACCAACTTTGGCTCAGGTCATGATCTCACAGTTCGTGAGTTTGAGCCCCATGTCGGGCTCCGTGCTGGCAGCTGAGAGCCTGGAGCCTGCTTCAGATTCTGTGTCTTCCTGTCTCTCTGCCTCACCCCTGCTCACACTCTCTCTCAAAAATAAACATTAAAAAAAATGAAAACAATCATTTTAGTGTATATTCATAAAAATGTAAGAAAACAAAATGCTTGCTTCAAAAGAGATGGGTCCTCTCAAAGGACCAAATAGAGAACTTAAGAAAATGAAAAGGAATGACATGGAACTGGATTGTTCTAAACATCTGGAAATTCTAAGTAGCTCAATATTAACTTTTCTCTTGCGAATTTCTTGAAAAGACTGCTTACCAAGTCCTTACAAAACTGACCATACCCCATTTCCAACTGCAAAGATACCTCACTTCAGTCAACTAAAGCTTGTGTACACAAGAAAAAGATACAAAGCTGAACTGCTTTTTTTCACTAAAATGCCTGGCAGTCATCAATTTAGATCAGTTTAGGGCTATGCAACAAGACCAAAGAACCTAACATAAAGTTTCCATAGGTACCCTAGGAAATAACTATAAGAACAGAAATGGAATAGTAGGATGCATTTTCTGTCCCGCTCCCCCTTTTTTTGTGGAACAATTCATGTCTAAAACCATAGGAAGAATTACAAGTACCAAACAACTGTAGCTTATGCTACTCTTTAGTGAAAATCTTTCATTATTTAACTGCTGCATTAGCTTATAATCGATAAAAACTAAGAATCGTCTATTATCATGCTACTGAATGGAAAATGTGGTTCTTAAATTTTATTCAAGATACACCATAGCTCCAATGTTCAAAATGACCACGCACTTCCAGATTTCCTAATTCCAAGTTAACATAATAACCTTTAGAGGAGAAATTAATTACCAAACCCTCATACACAATCATAATAAAGAGTCCCAACATCTATTTTTTTTTTCAACATAAGACTTTATTATTTATAGTCTCCAGTCTTCCACCATATGACTTCCCCAGCACACTGACCAGAGAGTCTAGGAGTCTTTTAGAAAATTCACTCCCTCCCTTGCAGGACCTCTCTGAGGAAGGCCTCCTGAGCAAATGGTCCTCTGTAAGCAGGGATTCCCAGTCAGGAGGTACGAGCTTTCCAAATGCAATCAGGAAAAAAATACCTGAAGGGTCTTCCACCCAACTCTGAAGGAGCCTTTTTGGTATTTTATTAGATGTATTTGGAACAGGTACAGAAATGATAGAATCCATCGACAGACAAATGAGACCATTTTTCTCTCATATGTCCTAGCCTCAGGACGAAGCCATATTACTTTTAGGAAAGGAGGTCTAATGCAGCTACACTTCTCGAAGGGGCTAGGCAAATGGAATTAGGAATTCATAATGTCTTTCAATGCTGTTCCAGGCATCACTGAGACGGTCAGTCAAATAGTCTCCGGATGGGTTGCTGATCAAGACTGGATCAAGAAGTATCATTACCACAAGTCTTACCTCATCCTCTGCGGTTTCACTAACCTGCTTGCTCCTCTGGCCACCACATTTCCACTACTTATGACCTATGCCATCTTCTTTGCCGTTTTTGCTGGTGGTTACCTGGCAACGGTACTTCCTGTACTGGTGAGCAGACACACTCATTAACACTGTTAAAGCATTCAGTAAAAACAAGCATTAATGATAACCTCCCCAAAGAGAATAGGTATTTTGTAGTAATTTTATAATTAAAAAAAAAAAAAAAAATCAGACACAAGGCTGAAGAAACCCTGCAGCTAGCTATATATCCTGCCCAGTGATTCATCTTACCTTTGGGGGAAGGGATGACGAGAGAATTACCTACATGGGACAAAAAAGAAATGAAAGCAAAAAAAGGATCAGTAGGATTCCACTTTGCTTCTCAGTGTCCCAGCATGTTAGGTCTGTGTTTACTGCTTCCCTAGGCTCTGGAAATTTCGTTGGCTCCTTCTAAGACACCATCTTGAAGAGTTCCCTGAGAAAAACCTGGGGCTTCCTGACCAGTGTGACTTCTCTCTTGTTAAGACAAGTTCTGTGTACTTTACCAGGGACATTGTTTAACCACTCTCTACTTTTACCTCAAGCTGACATGAAGTCTTGGTCCCAAAAGGAATCGAAATTGTTCTTCTTGGAATCCCATGGATTCTTCTCAGAACTAGGTCCCGAATCTACTGCAACAGAATCCCAGGGAAACTTCTGGCCTGATATCAATATTAACATAAGGGCTGTAGGATATTATACTTATTCAAGAACCAAGCTTTCTAAAGCTGAAGTCAACCTGGGAAAACTGACTTCTTACAAACCAATGACTGGTATTTAGCCATAGGTGGATTCAGGAACACCCCTGTCTGCTTAGAATGTAAATACCATTTCCTAACAGAGAAGAGCTGTGACAGGAAATAAAGGTGCATCTGAGTCACCTCAAAGATCACAATGAAAACACTGCCTGCCGAGCACAACGACTCTTCCCTGTTTGCCTCAGCTTTTCTATAATGTCAAGGCAAAAAGCCATCCAAATCACCTTGGAAATCAACTGTTCATAGCATTTGTCCCTTTGTAGCCATAGTCTCCATAGAATTTCACCCTCAGTATGGCTAACACTGGATTCTTATCCCTACAGGTTGATCTGTCTGGGAGTTCTAGAATACACAGGTTCCTGGGACTTGCCGCTTTCTTTGCTGGGATGGCTGTCCTTTCTGGACCACCTATAGCAGGTAACAGCTTAGCTATATTCTGAGCAAACTTCAATAGCAATGAAAGAAAATGCTGACCCAAATGGTGACATGCAATGAATGGCAACATCAGGTTAAAAAACTGATGCTACCTCTGCTGTTCCTATACTAACTCTCAGACTCCCATCACCAATCCAGAAGAATCTGAGGATTAATGCAACAGATAAGAACAGATTAATTTAGCAGTTTCTGACATTATCTTGGGAGTCTTAGAGCAAGGATTATGTGCTATGTTTACCTGCCTGGGGAGATAATCCAGATTTTTAGAAGATTCTCAAAGACCTATGATGCCTTAAAACAAACAAACAAACAAACAAACAAACCACTAGCATCTTCTATCTGAGCAGGAGTCAATATGGAGCTCGAAGGTAGCAAGCGTGCCCCTTTTCTCTTCAGATGTAGCATACATACAGTTGTCCAGGGCTTCTCAGCATCTCTTATTTTCCAAGAGGGATGATGGAGGCCCTTCATATTCTATCTGTACCAAACGCAGGAGCATACTTGGCCTACAGACCAGAATCCCTGTGGAGAGGAGGTGGTAGGGCCACTGGTGAATATTAAATGCAAGTGCAGGAAAAATTTGGGACTTCTGATGATTTCAGTTAAAGACTGAATTATTATTTTATATGCACTTTTAACCCAAATGCACATTTTGTCCATTGCTTGCTGACCATCTAAGCCAAGACCATCAAAAGACTACTCAGAAATACTTCTAGGGAACAGACTTAAACTTTAGTATTTTACATACTACAGGTTCTCAACATGCTTAAATGTACAAATTACTACAGCATTTCCAATTATCCACAGACAGGAATTCAGCTTCCTTTTACCTCCTTCAGTCCTGAAGTGAAATAGAAAAAAGATAAGATCTTGCCTCACTATGATTTTTTTAAAAACTAAGTTTTATAATGATATTACTTAGGTTTGCACCTAAATGTTAAAACCTGGAATAGGCAAATATCAAAAGGAAAAAATAGTATTAATAACAAAAAATTATTAACGGAAGAAAAAAAATGCACCATAGTCGGAGGTTCAATTTAGGTGTACCTAAAGGAAAAGTTTATACAAATATACAACCAACTCCTATTTGCATTTATGAGCACACCTCTGCCCGTGTGGTCTAGCTCAGTCTTTACCTCACACCTGGAAAGCAAGCTTGAATTTTAAAGTCAGGCTCAGAACTGTGATGTAGGGACCAGTATCAGAAGACTAAACACCAGAGATGCTTAGCAGAGCAGCTCCGTGGACAGTGTGCAGGTCAGCAAGCTAGAAAAAATGAAGCTCAAATATAGCTCACCGATGCACTTTTTTCAATCTTGACCCTTCTTCACAGGCCATCTCAGTGATGCCTTAAAACTTTCCAAGCCTTTTGGGCCCAAAGTATAAGAGGTAACAGATAACCAGGCACAGAGTATCTTACTCAAATGATAAAGGGATGTAACATGTTTAGAGATTTCATGTTTTATATGTTTTTGTACACATCTTAAAATGTTTAAAGAGTTCAATACACGATGGGGTGCCTGGGTGACTCAGTCGGTTAAGTGTCTGACTTCAGCTCAAGTCCTGATCTCATGGTTCGTGAGTTCAAGCCCTGCATCAGGCACTATGCTGTCAACATAGAGCCCACTTTGGATCCTCTTTCCCCCTCTCTTGCTGCCCTCACTCCCCGGCTTGCTCTCTCACTCAAAAATAAACATTAAAAAAAAAAGTTCAAGGGGCACCTGGGTGGCTTAGTCGGTTGGGCATCCAACTTCAGCTCAGGTCATGATCTCACTGCTCGCGAGTTCAAGCCCCGCATCGGGCTCTGTGCTGACAGCTCAGAGCCTGGAGCCTGCTTCAGATTCTGTCTCCCTCTCTCTCTGCCCCTCCCCTGCTTGTGCTCTGTCTCTGTCTCTCTCACAAATATGAAAAATAAAACTTAAAAAAAAAAAAAAAAAGTTCAATACATGAGAAGGCAAGGCAAGTTTTGTGAGGAGTATTACCTGAAAGGGAAAAGTTATAGATATATATGTATGTGGGTCTTGAAATCAAATTGTATGGTCATGACCTTTAAAATTTTTTTAATGAGGGGCACCTGGGTGGCTCAGTTGGTTAAGCGTCCGACTTCAGCTCAGGTCACGATCTCGCGGTCCGTGGGTTCAAGCCCCACGTGGGGCTCTGGGCTGATGGCTCAGAGACTGGAGCCTGCTTCCAATTCTGTGTCTCCCTCTCTCTCTGCCCCTCCCCCATTCATGCTCTGATTCTCTCTGTCTCAAAAATAAATAAACGTTAAAAAAAATTGTTAAAATTTTTTTAATGAAAAAGAACAGACTACAACAGAACAGATTAAAAAACAGTGTGCATCACTTTATTTTAAACTTTTAGTTCATACACACACACACACACACACACATCATATAAAATATAGGTGATGTAAAACACATTTCTTACTATCAATGAGTCAAAAAAAATTTACAAGCCTTTTATTACCCAATGTCCATAATACCCTAGCACTGTATGTGAGGAAAAGGACAGCTCATGAAAGAATTTTTACCCACTAATTCAGAAAATATTATTTAGGCAATCATAATTTTTTTATAAGTTCTACAAGATAGTCAAAGAAATCGATAAGGCTATTGCTGACAGCTTATATACAGATTTTTAAATCTGGGAGTTGCTCACAGTATCTTAAACAAGATTATTATTATTATAATTAATACAAAATCCAGTCAAACTTCCTTCTCTGTAACATGACCTCTCACTGACTATGCTATGCCAACTAAGCATCTTGTTAAAGGGAGAAACTTCAGTTAAGTCTTTATTCCTGTAAGTCACTCCTCTGTGGAACGACAAGAGGATTTTACAAAAGCCATTAGACTTGTTCCTAACTCCTGAGTCCAGCACAAGGACCATAGAAAGAACAGAAATGCTGATTTACATACAGATTTACTCAGCTCTCAACAGGTGTGGGCCGTTGGCACTGTTGCCTGCAGCTTTAACTAAATCACAAGGCTTACTGGTTATAAAGTATTATATTCTCAACCAAACTTAGATTCTCAGAACTGCAGGAGATTCTCATTTTGTACTTACCCAGATCTGTTATTATCAAATTGCAAAAGTTGAAATTCCTATAAAAGATTACAGGTATTTTAAAATTAGGAAGCTAGCAAACAGTAAAACTTTTCACAATAATCCTTAGTCAAAACACTAGTTAAAAACTGTAACATCGACTATATGAACAATATTTTCTCCCTCCTGTATGGAAATGAAAGAGAAAAAAACAAGTTCGTCCGACAGAACATATTTTAAAAATTCAAGGAAAGAAAAAAAAAAGCATAAGAAACCCATAGAAATCATATGACTGAGTTAAAAAAATACTTTTAATAACTGTAAATGGAGCCTATGGGCAAGAAAACTATTTACAGACCTTCATTAACTCTGAATATGCGAAGAAACATAGTAGCAACAAAATCTGTACCATCTCCGATGAAAATAACTGACAGGGACTGAAATGGATCAAAGTTAAAAATCACGCCCCACCCCCCCCACACCACTTCTTCCGCCCCACACCCTCTCCTATTCCTTTTTAATACTCAGTTGACAAATTCAGTGTTAGTTTAATAATATGATCTGCTTCAGACTAGAACAGTATTAGGGTCACTCCAGGTTTCCTGACCTCGGGTGGTCAACAGACCTAAGCGCAGGCCAACTAACCCTGCTCCTCCAAACCCCACAATTATCTGTTGGTAAACAGTATCCAGAACTACAAGCTGGCCCAGACAGAAGTTTTGGAAGGTTGTGGAAAAGTAAAAAGTACTGGTATTTTAAAACCTTATTGTATTTCTACTAGATCCCTGTTAACAAATACGAACCTGCAAAAAGTAATACAAATACAAAGATCAATCACTGAGCAAAGCATATAATCATATTCTCCAACGTACAAGCAGGAACGTGAAATTTTTCATCTTGTATCAGGCATTGGACCTGTGAGCTCAAAAATGCTAAAGGCTCAGTTTCACTTCAAAATAAAACCACCAAGGGTCCATATTAGCTGCCTATAAAATAACTGAATGCAGTTCCCTTCTCTTCCACGTGCCCCCCACTGCCACCTGATGAATCCCTCTATTATGCTAATATATATATTTTATGTATATTTAAACCAATCACAAATATCTGAGAAGTCCTTCAAACATCATAATTATTTGATTATAGCTTAGTACTCGTTCAATAATTATCAAGCAACTTATTAGCGTAGCCCTCTCCTAGCTATGCTAGGAGGAACACAAAGCTATGGGGAACACAAAGAAAACAAAAATTCTCTTGGGGCGTCTAGCTGGCTCAGTGGATAGAGCCTGCGACCCTGATCTCAGAGTTGTAGGTTCGAGCCCCACGTTGGGTGTAGAGATTACTTAAAAATAAAATCTTAAAAAAACAAAAAAACACAAAAAAACAGAAAAAGCTATTCTCTTAATGTTGTTCCACAACATATGGGGTCACGGTATAGCCACCACTCTGTCACATATACTTCCAGAACTTAATACTCAGGACAAGAGTCGAGAACCTCTAAAACTAAGAATTATTAGAATGTACATTCTTTCTCTACTTCATTAATTGAAAATTTGATTAAGTCACTATTACTTGGTTATAGTGCAAATTGGTTAACTCTTGTTTTCTTACCTTTGCACGAAGACACCCTGAGCTGTGTTATAATAAAAATGACCTTAAAAAAATACTGAAGCTTCACTCAGTTAAGTATTTCACAAGTGATTTTTTCGACAAACTCAAAGAAAGTCACTTCTAACGCCAAACAGCTCTAAGTTGGTTGTACCCCAGAGTAAGTTAAAGTTAAGTAGTTCCTAACGGAGAAGTACATTTCTCTCCTGCTTTTGTCAACCTCGCGCCTCACCAGAGAGGCCATGGAGGGAAACTGGTAATTTTATACTAACTCTTCATCTGTGTTTTATAAGAACAGACAATGGCTAAAATGGAAATTCATTCATCTAAGCTTGTCTCTGTGCCATTAACACAGATAAGTTCATTTCCTCATGAAATGGCACTTCCTATTTCTAGCCTATCCTCATTTCAGATATAACATGAAACAAATATTCCACCTGTTCCTCACTCCACCTTTCCTCAACCATGCCCTCTACAGTTTTATCATCTTGGCCTATAGTTGAAAATTTCTCTATGGCCTGAAATTTTATTTGGAAAACAAATAAAATGACTCCACTTTTTGATGTGCTGTAAATCCACTCTGCAGGTTAGGGTAGGTGGGGACAAGTAAGAAGGCAGAGCAAAGTTCTCTGTCCTCTAAACCCGGAGGAACATATTATTCCCGTAAATCATTATTTATTCAGTGATTATTTTCCTCACAAACAATAAAGCCCCCAAGAATTGTATTTGGATTCAGTGTTCCTAAGATTGATGAATCCCTACAAAAACATCGCAAATAAATTCCAAACAGCTCACTACTCTGGTTTAAAAAGAGGGGATGGGTGGGGTAGTCTTTCCTTCACAAATATATTCCTTTACAAGGCCAAAAAAAAAATCAAGCTTCAAAATCCTAACACAGAGCATAATCCTTTTAATGAAACTCATAGCATAGAGCAAATACTTAAAGCACTGCCAGTAAATCTTACTGCAAACTTCTATCAAGGGGCCTTGAGAGAGCTCCTGTCTTCAAAAGCAGTGAGGTTTAAATTTGCTAAACCGTTTCCCAAGACTTTTCCCATCATGGCACATATAGAAAATGTTTATAACGGTACGCCGTTAAGTAAAATGACAAGGCAGCTAATAGCCAGCAGTGGCTCCAGTGACTCCAGGGAGGACAAAAGATCATTGTACACCTTGGAAGTCTGCCACTATGCTGTAGCCCAACAGCTAGAAGTTCTGGTTCAAAACCCTCAAGTCACTCATGGAACTCTCAACCACTAATTTGAACCAGCATCAAGGAACTTGGGAATTAAGGGCCTTCTGGGTGTATTTCAAGTTTTAACAAGATGACCAATAATAATCTTACAACAGTAATCCTAATAAAGAGGATTCATAACTCGGTTCAACAATCAAGTTCTGAGCTATCAGAGGTACTTTTTAGACAGGATGGTAAACTCATTTTTAAACACGTATGGCTTTACCCATAAAATGATGAATAGTTTAAAAGTGTTGACATTAAAAAAATAAATGTACAACCCTCTGTTAAATATCAAGTTTCATATTGACTATAAAAAAACTAGTCTGCAGAACTGTTTACGGAAGCTGAGCCCTACCTTCTTAGTTGTTTTCAATTATCACAAGAAATATCATTAGACATTCCTGCTTAAAATAAGGGTTATAGCCATAGCCACATGAAAATAATATGGACTATAATTTTATTGTGCATGAGAATCAACTGGGTGCCACCCATGATGAATTATGCTTAAGGAAAGCCAATGAATCTGCACGATTAACATGCATCTCAGGTGAATTCGAGGCAGGTAGTCCAGAAACACTGAGGAAATGCTTACAGGGCACTTCTTGGGTCTTAGGCAGTCGGTACCAGCTGCCAGGGTACTCCTCCTCCTGAGTGTTGGCTACATATGGTAATACTCAGCATGGAGCGGACACTTAGATGGACACACGCTCTCCTGGACTATGGCTGGTACATCATCTCATTTTTCTCTCTCATCCACAATGCTTTTGCTGTCCACAAAGCAGCCCAGTCTTTTGAATGTCAACTTAGGTGTTTACATATAAATTGATTAGAATACGATGGGTTCTGAATTACCAACAGTCATTTATTTTTTTTAATGTGTATTTATTTTGAGAGGGGGAGGAGGAGCAGAGAGAGACAGGGAGAGAGAGAATCCCAAGCAGGCTCCGTGCTGTCAGCACGAAGCCCATGTGGGGCTCAATCCCAGGATCGTGACCCAAGCAGAAATCAGGAGTCAGACACTTAACTGACTGAGTCACCCAGGTGCCCCAACGTTCTAACTTTAAATGTATTTTTACATGTGAAATGAAAGGCTTATTACCAGTTTTCTGGGATTTATAAAGACAACCACCATCACCACCCATTTTCACTATTTTCAGCTATGCCCTCCTGACTTTTTAGCAGCACTATCCACTTCCTTGTCTAAAAACTACTAGTCTTTTCTGGAGCATTTCTTCTAATGTCCCTATCTTATGCTTCGCAGGCTATGTATATACTGGTAAATCTGCTGTACTGGAGGGACTAAGCAAGAATGACAAGGGATAGGAAAGGGTCTGGGTACTTTCTACACTTCCTCCTTTCTAGAAATTTGAGCGACTGGTCACCTACCTATTTCTCTCTTAGATATGTAAAGGTCAATCACAACCCACATAACACAAAGACTTGTCCTACTCCATTTCTCTCCACACTTAACTCCAAGAAACATTTAAATGAGGTCACTGATCCAACAAGGAGTCAATAGGTAAAAAGCAACCTAAAGTTAGCTGAATTTAAGAGGCTATAAAACATTCCATTCATTCATTATATCAGTTAACAGGAAACATAAAGCTAATGAAGCAAACAAAAAAATTATCTATATCAAAACCAAATTAAAAAACAAACGACAGGAGATAAAGACATATACAATTAGACCAAAAAAAGAAAAGGGTATATGCTAACATTCAGTGAGAAACCATGTTCCAAAATGAAAATCAGGGATGTCTGGCTGGCTCGGTCAGTACAGCATCTGACTCTTGATCTCAGGGCTGGGAGTTCAAGCCCCATGTTGCATATGGAGCCTACTTAAAATAATACGTAAGCCCTATGAGGGCAGATATTTTCATCTGGCATATAGCACCACAACTTCTTCAATAAATGATCAGAATAATAGCTTTAACTTTTTAAGGTTTTTTAGGATTAAAAGCCAATTTGCATCTACAAAGATAATATGCATATAGTATCTTAGAAAAGAAGTTCTCAGGGTGCCTGGGTGGCTCAGTCGGTTGAGCGTCCGACTTCAGCTCAGGTCATGATCTTGTGGTTTGTGAGTTCCAGCCCCGCATCAGGCTCTGTGCTGACAGCTCAGAGCCTGGAGCCAGCTTCAGATTCTGTGTCTCCCTATCTCTCGGCCCCTCCCCTGCACATGCTCTGTGTCTCTCAATAATAAATAAACATTAAAAAAATTTTTTTAACAACAACAACAAAAAAATTAGAAAAGAAGTTCTCAGAGTGTGGTCAGTGGACACCCAGAGGTCCTGAGACCTTTAGGATGGCTAGGAGGTCAAAACTATCATAACAATACTAACACATTATTTGCCTTTCCATAGGGCTGACTTTTATAACAATGTTTGAAGGCCACACACAAACATTCTTGCCTTGCACGTTCTTTGCCACCATACACAGTTTTTAAGAAAAGTGTTTTAGGGCACCTGGTGGCTCAGTCTGTTAAGCATCTCCCTCTTGATTTCAGCTCAGGTCATGATCTCATGGTTCATGAGTTTGAGCCCCACATCAGGGTCTGCACTGGCAGTGAGGAGCGTGCTTGAGAATCTTTCTCACCCCTTCTCTCTACCTCTCCCGTGCTCACAGGCATGCATGCTCTCTCTCAAAATAAATAAATAGACATTAAAAAAGGAATTAAAAAAAAAGAAAGTGTTTCGTTTAAAAACGGCACATAACAGTATGTGCCATTAGCCAAATGGTGGACCCACCCATTCTTGATTAAAGAGCATTTTGATTTCAGGGGGATTTATAGTCATCATTTAACCCACTTGACTAAATAGTCACTTCCTTTTCATATGCTCTCACAGCCTCCTGAACCTTCCCTTCATAGCCCTGATGGCACGTGTAACTCACATGGTTAATACCCAACTCCCCACTAAACTGTACAGTCTGAGGGCAGGAACCATGTCTGTTTTGGCTTAATATCATTACCTTCTTCAACAACTGTTGGGAACATAGTAATTACTGAAATGTTTGTTCAGTGAGGGGAAAAAAGATAATCAATTTTCTCACTTTTTTCTTCAGGAAACAGTAGCAATTCACAATTGTTTTCTTTGTAAGAACAGTAACCTTCGTTCGAATAAGATTCATCATAAAATCAAACTGTAGGCGTCCCTGAGTTTTCCTAATTTCCACTATAAGACAAGATGAGTTCTGGCTCCACAATGGCTTTCTTCCCACAGGGTTAAACCCCTAACTCAAGTGGAACAGATTTAACTTCATCAATCCAAAATACCAGGCAAGCAGCCTGACTTTCTGTTGGGTCACAATACCTACAAGTACAGGAGGCTTCTTCCCTCAATGAGCAGTATATGGCTGAGAATTACTAACTGAGAGGTTTGCTTTGCTAACAGAGATCATTCCTTCCTTCCAGGCTGGTTATATGATTACACCCAGACCTACACTGGCTCCTTCTACTTCTCTGGCACATGTTATCTCCTCTCTTCGGTCTCCTTTTTCTTTGTACCCTTGGCTGAGAGGTGGAAAAAACAGAGCCTGACCAGGAAGAGAAAGGACTGCAATGAAGCAAGAGCTTAACAAAACAAAATCTAAACAAAGAAGTCACTGGAACAGCAGCTTGGAAGCAAACAGTTTCCGGGGCACCTGGTGGCTCAGTTGGTTAAGTGTCCAACTTTGGCTCAGGTCATGATCTCACAGTTCGTGAGTTCCAGCCCCGCGTCGGGCTCTGTGCTGACAGCTCAGAGCCTGGAACCTGTTTCAGATTCCGTGTCTCCCTCTGTCCCTCCTCTGCTCATGCTCTCTCTCAAAATATATAAACATACATTTAAAAAATTTAGAAAAATAGTCTATATGGAAAAATTATTAAAAAAAAAGTTTCCTCATTTATAAAATGAGAAGGCAAACCAGACAGTTTTTAAGGTTCCTTTTTGCTTCCGCATTCTGAGCAATGTCTAACTGCTAGTAAGAGTTATAAACACTTAAACTAAGTCCTTTATTAGTATTTAATCAAATAGGCTAAACTCTTCATCAGTCAAAACTACCTTACGTATTAAATAAAAATCAGAATGTACTTTATTAATAAATTGACCAAACTCTCAACTGAGTCATGGTAATTCAGTCACTAAAATATGTGAAGATGAAAAACCACTCTTGTTAGCTTAAAAAAGTGTTAAATGTAGGAGTGCCTGCGTGGCTCAGCTGGTTGGGCATCCGACTTCGGCTGCGGTCATGATTCTGCGATTCTGCTGTTTGTGGGTTTGAGCCCCGCATCGGGCTCTGTGCTGATGGCTCAAAGCCTGGAGCCTGTTTCGGATTCTGTGTCTCCCTCTCTCTCTGCTCCTCCCCCACTCCTGCTCTCTTTCTGTCTCTCAAAAATAAATAAACGTTAAAAAAAAAAAAGTATTAAATGTAGCTACTGGTTGACTATGACTCTGAAATCTGAATGAATATTAAAACTTTATTTAGTGGTTGGAATTGTATAACACCCCCCCCAAAAGTTTATTTCTCCTTATTGATTAGAAGTAATCTTTGTTTTCATTATGTTTCCTAAATTATCTGTGATGAATGTATATTGCTATGTAATAAAAAACAGAATTGCTAAAAACCTCCTTTATGTCAAAATCATTTGAATAGCATTCCTGCCTTTCCAAACAATATTACCTTTCACTACATCTAACTATCTAAAATATTCAAGGTAAATGATCTAGATGTGTCTTCAGAACTACAAGTTTTATATAATGGTTGAATAGGTAGCTTTTACTGGAAGACAGACTTAAACTAAAAGATGTTTCTTAAATATGGAATAAATATGTTACCTAGGTAATAACATTATTCAGACTAAGCAATACATGTGAATAGAGAGCCCTTCATTATTTGGGTGATTTTAAGAGGAAACAAAAAATCCTCGAGTTCTCTGTAACACCAAGCTCCCTTATAATCTCTTTCAGAACACTCTTGAAAACTATTGTTACTAAAAATAATAATTAAAATTAAACAAAATAATTAAAATTAATTAAAAATTATTATTCTAAACTTCCATTGCCTCTGCTTTAAAATATTATTTAATATTAATAATCATTTTAAACAACCGCCTCACTATAGAGAGAAAGACTAAACTGAAACCCTGGCTTTGACTCTAAAATACCATACCCTCTCAATTCCCTGTGTAGGCTTCTGTGAAAGCTTTGCATAGTCTCACCCTTCACAACCTGACTCACTCAAAGGCCACCTCCTCCGGAGACCTCCCCTAGAAGGAAGTCATTCTCTGGTCTGAATCCCAACCTTTTTTTTTTTTTTTTTTTTTTGAGAGAGAGAGAGCGCGTGTGAGCTTGCACAAGCAAAGGAGGAGCAGGGACAGAGGGAGCTCCACATTGTCAGCGCAGAGCCCGACGCAGGGCTGGAACCCACGAACCATGAGATGATGACCTGAGCTGAAGTCACACACTTAATTGACTGAGCCACCCAGGTGTCCCCCCATCTACCTTTTAACAGAGCACTACATGAGCTTACATGTCGCTCCACCATTAAATCTGCAAGATCAACAAGCTGGATGGTGTTCTATTGATCTTTGTATGCCCAGCATAAACTTTGGAACCAAATTAATCTGGGTTCAAATCTCAGTTATCTTAAAAACAGTAGTTAGTCCTAGTTAAAACCTAGGTTTTAGGAGCACCTGGGTGGATCGGTCGGTTAAGCATCCCTTCAGCTCAAGTCATGAGCTCACGGTTCGTGGGTTCGAGCCCCATGTCTGCTTGGGATTCTCTTTCTCCCTCTCTCTCTGCCCCTCCCCTTGCTCTGTCTCTCTCTCTCAAAATAAATGAATAAACTTAAAAAAATTGTTTTTAAACCTAGGTTTTACATTTATTTTTTTTAATTTATTTTATTTATCTTTTTAATGTTTTTATTTATTTTTGAGACAGAGAGAGAGAGCATGAGCAGGGGAGGGACAGAGAGAGAGCAAGACACAGAATCTGAAGCAGGCTCCAGGCTCCGAGCTGTCGGCACAGAGCCTGACGCAGGGCTCGAACTCACAGACTGTGAGATCATGACCTGAGCCGAAGTCGGACGCTCAACCGACTGAGCCACCCAGACGCCCCTAGGTTTTACATTTAGACATAAATGTCTAACATTATCTTTCTATTTTAGACATAAGACAGTATGAAAAAAACAAACACTACCCTGCTTATACACACAAACAGCAAAGACAGTTAATAAATTCCCACTCTTGTTGCCTGTTGCCATATCACCTCATGAAGGTTATCAACCTGGGTGCCACTTTTATCCTCCATACATGAGGTTAACAGCACTAACCCACCTCACAGATACACTCTGAGGCCTAAACGAAAATACACCTGTACTATGCAAAATAACCCTCATACACAGTAGCCGCAAATTTCCTTTCTTCTTTCTACATCCAAACAGAAGCTAAATAAATCAGTGATTTATTAGGCACCACACTCATCCATCCCCCTTTCTCTTGTAAGCAATAATTTTCTCAAAAGAGACTTTACCTAGGACAATGAGATTCCTTCCTCCTATGAAAGCAGACTGTACATTTTAAGTAGGACCAACTGAAGAATTCCAAGTTGAATACCGACTTGAACAAACTTTATGAATCTTATGCAACAGAGCAACTCTTCACCCTGCTCAAACCTGGGTGGTGTGCAGGGGCGCCTGGGTGGCTCAGTCGGTAAAGCGTCGAACTTTGGCTCGGGTCATGATCTCGCGGTTTGTGAGTTCCAGCCCCGCGTCGGGCTCTATGCGGAGCTCAGAGCCTGGAACCTGCTTTGGATTCTCTATCTCCCCCTCTCTCTGCCCCTCCCATGCTCATGCTCTGTCTCTCAATAATAAGTAAAAACGTTAAGAAAAAAAATTTTAAACCTGGGTGGTATGGATTAAAAAGTCTGATTTCCTAGGCTGCAAGACGTTAAAGACAGCTATAATTAATGTAGTCCTTGTTTTAACAACTAACTTATGATGTTCCTATTCATTTATTACTTTTCTTGGACAATATTCTAAGATGTCACCACGTCTCTTAAGAATCCGTAACCTAGAAATACTACTATCCCAGAGTTTTAAGAAAAGCAAAAACAGTTCACTGGTCTTCTTTTCCCTTCCCCTTCAAGAGATCCCTAGGAGACAAAGAGGAAACAAATATTAAATTAGGATACACAGCTGTGTGTGTGGAGTGGTAGGGTGGTGAACAACTTTATTTCGACATCCAATGTATACTACTTACTGGGTGAGGCACATTTTATATATTATTGTATTTAATCTTCACCACCTTTAGAAGCAGACACTAGGATGCCCATCTTACCAATCAGTAAGGCTTAAAGTCAAATTAAGCACCCAGTAAACACTGGAGTCACAATTCAAACACAGACTGACAAGAAACCCTACACTTTCCTCTTCAGATCACCCTGACTTCTTGGCAGTACACAAAATCATGAAGTTAATTTAACTGAAAGCAGTTATCTTATAATAAATTTGTTCTAACTCAAATCGGCATAAAATGTTATCATATGTCGACTGAAATGGAAAGGAGAATGCCAAGTACCTAAGAACCAGAACAGATTAAAGCCACAAAAGACAATTTGCTACGGTGCAGTAAAAATGTAGTTGTTATGATAATTAGCATTTTTAGGTCTTCTAATATTCACCGAATCCTAAGCAACGAAGGTAATGCCTGAGTATAGGCCACCTGTAGTTTCTCGATACTAAAATATTAGTCACCATGTTCATAAATTGTAAGCCTTGACATATATATAGATTTTTTTATTTAGTAGAGCTATGACAACTTGAACCATAAAAGTTCAGTGTACTTTCCTCTCAGCTACATATTGGCTTAAAACTGTTAAGATGCCACCCCTTGCAGCTCTAACTCTAAGAAATGCCATACTAACATTGTAAAAGAAGGAATTTTCTACATATGTTCATCACTAAGGACGATTTCTAATACTAAAACTCTAGTTTTTCTACTAAAACTCTAATACTAAAACTCTAGTCACGGTACCTTTAACTTTTTAAAGTTCTTTCCTACCTAATACCTCATTATCATCGAGTCAAGCCTTTAAGGAAGTTGGGTAGGTATTATTATTCCTATTTTATACTGAAGGAACAAAAAGCAAATTAAGACCAAGTAGGGGTGCCTACTTGGGTGGCTCAGGCGGTTAAGCGTCTGACTTCGGCTCAGGTCGTGATCTCACGGTTTGTGAGTTCAAGCCCCACATCAGGCTCTGTGCTGACAGCTCGGAGCCTGGAGCCGGCTTCAGATTGTCTCCCTCTGTCTCTGCCCCTAACCCACCTGCATTCTGTCTCTGTCTCTCTCAAATATAAATAAACATTAAAAAAAAAAATTAAAAAGAAAATTAAGACCAAGTTATTTGCCTAAAGTTACAAAGTTAGTCCTTCACAGGGCCAACTCTGAAACCTAATTACCAGTGTTGATGAGATCATGGTCCCTGGCTTTCCTTCTTTAAGGATTCTCTGGAGGTTATGGGGCACCTGGGTGGTTCAGTCAGTTAAGCATCCGACTTCGGCTCAGGTCATGATCTCACAGTTCGTGAGTTCAAGCCCCGCGTCAGGCTCTGTGCTGTCAGCTCAGAGCCTGGAGCCTGCTTCGGATTCCCTCACCATTCTCCGCCCATTCTCTGTTTCTCTCTCTCAAAAATAAACAAACATTAGGGGTGTCTGGGTGGCTTAGTCGGTTGGGTGTCCGACTTCTGCTCAGGTCCTGAGCTCACAGTTTCTGGGTTTGGGCCCCACATAAGGCTGCTTGGGATTCTGTGCACCCCCCTCCCCCGTTCATGCTCTGTCTCTCTCTCTCAAAAAATAAACATAAAAAAAAAAAAAGGATTCTCTGGAGGCTAAAATTTAATAAAAGCTACAACTAAACTTAAATGGACCAAAATGATAATTTTGCGATATTTTTCAAATAATCTAGGTATATTAATATATAGGACGCTATGTTTACAAAAATTAGTTTACTTAATGAACTTGTCCAGTTGTAAAATCAACTATTTCCAAGAGAAAAAACACACCATGTATTAATATTTTAGTTATTTTTAAGCAAGACATAATACAAAACATGGACAATGGTTTCTCTGAAATCTTCAATATAAAACCAAAGCCCAAAACTTTCTAAAAACCTTAAGTGTGTTTCTCTTATGCCGAAACCAACTGGTAGGAGGCTTTATGTCTACATATCTGCCTACTTATTTGTCACAAATATCTACCCAATTGTCTCAGATTTATGCCTAAGATATTAACATATACACAAATGCAAAATAACAAAAGTGGTTGGAATCAACTTCTAAATAAATCAGTTAAAGTTCATGTTTTATTTCTGAGAGGTAAGCTGCCATTACCTGGGATCACTGAGGCAAATGACAACCATTTCTTAAAGAAAAAAAAAAGAACCTAATCCATGGCAACATTCCAACAGAAGCTAATATATTGTGGAATCTCCTCTATACACAATAATGATGAATAGTAAGTTAGTGAGGCCTTTTTAGGGATACAGAGAATAAACTAAGACAGGGTAACCAACTGTCTGGGTTTGGCTGGAAATGAGGGAGGTTCCTGGGTCACGGGACTTTCAGTTTTAAAACCAGGATGAGTTGGCCACCTTTACTAAGGGGTAAAGAACACATCTGGATGTTTAGATGGTTGATAGCACACAGCTAAAACCTGAAGTTTTTTTCCTAGCCGCCTTCTCCCCGACCCCCCAAAATCACAAATTCAATTCTATTTTTACCTCATTCAAGCCCCAGCGAGCAAACAGAAACACGATACACATTAGTAGTTAAAGAAGGGAGGCGTACATTTTTCATGAGAATCTACTCTCGGCCATGAACCGACCAGGGACTTGGAAGTGAGAGAAGACTTCCAGCTTTCACTTCTACAATTTTCATAGAACTGCCGATTTGAGCTGAAATCAAGCCAAGAGGTCCAACTCTTTGCTACGTGTCAACCAACATTGTTGCTGTTTCAGCAGGGAAGAGAAGTCTACCGCTTAAGAGAAATATGTCAGGACCAAGGAAATGAGATAGATACGTTTTAAAGGGCAAGAGCCAATACTGCCTTCTTTCCAATATCTCAAAGCTAGTCCGAGTTTAGTATACATTATCTACATACACCAACCTGTAGATCGGAGTGTAT
The DNA here is from genome assembly GCF_027475565.1 of Acinonyx jubatus. Lineage (NCBI taxonomy): Eukaryota > Metazoa > Chordata > Mammalia > Carnivora > Felidae > Acinonyx > Acinonyx jubatus. The sequence goes on along the minus strand of NC_069381.1, from coordinate 92,628,935 downwards.
CACACTTGATTACACAATTTCAAGCCTAAATGCCCCAGCTGTGTATCACAGCCCTCTGAAGCCATAGCAGTAAGATGACTCACCAACTGGCAGGTGTCTTAGGGTCTACAAATAATGGATGTCTGCCTGGATGAGAACAAATGTATGTGCCCAACAGACGACCTCATCCTGCTTGGCAAAGAGAGGAGAGAAACTAAAAAACTGGTCAGTAGTACTGTACTTGTTTTATAACGGAAAAAACCAGACTTAGCTCAAAAGAAGGGACTTGTAATTCATGCAGACTTTTAAAATGTCCTCTGTACATACTTTATATTCCAAAATTTTCACTTACCAGAAAGGTACAATAGAATAAGATCTAAGAGGATAAAAATCAGCTTTATGACCCCCAAATTAGAAACAAGTGAAAGTGAGAATTATCAGACTGAGTTCACTGTTTCAAGAAATGTGAAGTCAGAGTCACCAGAAAAATAAATCCATATTTAAACCCTCCTACTATATTTAATGACCTGATGTCAGTTTCCACTCAAGTGAAAATTAGTAGCTCATGTTTGAGTTCTAGTTCACTGATGTAGGTCTTTATGTGGAAACTGACACCATGCCAGTTAATAAGATATGGGTTTATAAATATGGAGTTTGAAAGAAACTTACCCTTTCCCTTTGTGCAGCTCTGACTTCCAACCCAGTTTCTATAGAAACAGGAGGACAAGTGCCAGTGCCAGAAGTCTGCCAATTAGAACTCATCTTTTAGTTGCTGAATAATAAAGCCGTATCCCAAAGTCGGCTATAGGTTTTTGATTGTCAGTAGTTCCTAAAAAGAAACCCAGGAGGAAAAAAAGATGTTTAACCAATTATTGTACTTAGAAATGCTCCCTCCTTTAAACCTGGCTATTAAAAAAAGCAGAGGAGGCTGATCCAATACCATATATGTTTAAAAACATTATTTATTAGAGCTTCAGACACTTCTAAACTTAAGGAGCACCAACAGAAGAAAAGGTGTCTTGGTGAATGTTTTTTTTAGAATCTTCTATCATAAAAATCTACACATTAAAAATCATTCCTGTATCAAAATTGATATATTGCAATTTAGAGTATTCTCTGAACATTCATACCAGGCCATTCCCTGTAATATATAAATCTTAATATTTATTGTGTTATTTATCACTGTGATTAATATGAATTAAGAGCTTGATTCTTGTTGCTATGTGAGGACAACCAATTTATGAAGTTACTATCACGCTACAATTAAAAAAACAAAGGCAATCAGAATTTACTCTCAATCCTTTCCACATCCATTCCCCTAGAAAGATGTAAACCTACTTCTACAAAATATTCTAACGTGTGGGGCACCTATCAGCAAACAGTGTCTCAAGTATCCTCACCATTATCTGTAAAAAATAACACAATGAAAAAATATCTCACAATGAAGAGTGGACTAGAACGGAACAGGAAGGAAGAAAAAAACACATAAGCGTAACAAAATAAGCAAGAGCCAACCAAGACAGGCACCCGTCTAGGTGACAGAAACCTCTGGTAATTTTCTGTCACCAGAAGCTCACTACCTAAGAACTCTTTGTTCCTACTTGTTGGAAATGTTTTCTAAATGCTTTAAAGTGAATGTCACTGACTATCTGAAAATGTCACTGAAATCTGAAAATCTTATGTATGAGGTGTAAGATTCTAAACATCCATTTTTATTACAGAGAATATGTATGTATCTACAACTTAAGCAGCTTTTCTTGAACTTTAAAGTACATACGAATTACCTAGGGATCTCATCCCATGCAATGGGTCAGGGTGAGACCCTGTAATTCTTTATACTTCTAACAAGTTTCCAGGTGATGCTAATGGCTGCTGGTCCGAGGTCCACACTATCAATAGTAAGGCTACACTCTGAAAGTTTTGGGTTTTGATTTTCAAACAGTGCTTAAGAGGTTGATTGTACGTGTTTGTACGTATGCTTATGACCTGTCTCTAGAGCAACAGACCTTAACCCTGGCTACACATTAGAATCATTTGGGGCACTTAAAACAAAAATATAATACCGGGACCTTGGCAGAATCCCACTCCACCTAGATCAATGTAAATGAATCTGAGAGAGGAATTTCCAGGTTATTAGTATCAAGAAGTTCCTTAGATGATACTAATGTACAGCCAGGTTTGAAACCTCTGCTGTAGAATGCAGAAAAATTCCAGTCAAGGAATCTTTGTTTACCAAAGTATTTCTGATATAAAGAATATACACAAACTAGATGCCTATCCTGGAAGCAAGGTAAAACTACTGACGGTCAATTTCTATATGCTAACATACAAATTTTACGGAACACCAATTTCCCCAATATGCATTAAAATATGTAGTTAAAAATATGTATGTACATAGCACCTGAGAGTGTTAATTTTTCCTGTAATGGTAGTTCTACTCTGGACATATATGTAATAACGTGCTTATGCACTCAACTTTTTCATTAAGTCCTTCTTTTGAGAAAAGAATTGTCGGTCACCTGAGAAAGGTCATATACCAATTCAGCACTTAAAACCTGAATACACATTTATACCTGGTTTGCACAGGGTGACAGCCATTCCACAAGAAGACCCACTAAATCGCTATTTAGCATGGAAGTCTGGATTGATACCACTAGAAAGCTTGCAAGTTATGAAATATAGAAAGCATAGTCAGGGTGTTATAGCAGAAACTATACATGACCACAGTGGAAACTCTCCTGACAATAGCAGAAAGAATAAAAAAAGACACGTTGAGAAAATAAGGATGGACTAGGAAGAAGACTGCCCTCAAATCTCAGGGTGGCCAGCAATTATGAGCCTGAGAAGAAATAAATCTCTACTATGCTTATTTAAATAAAAGAACACTGCTGAATCTCTGAACAAGGACAGTTTCAGTCTTAAAGTGCATCTGAAATGCTAATTTATCACTGGAGGAAATATCTTGAACTTGTAAATAGTTGAAAGATTTCCTATTTTGAATTACTTATATGTTTGTCTTCAATTGGCGTAGCGAATTACTTCTTCAAATACTTGGGTACCTCTTGTATGTATACATACCAGGCATTATTCTAGATTCTGGGACTAGGTGAAGGATAGTTGTGTTACTTTCCTGAGACTGGTAGTCAAATCTTGATCAAGTCACATCACTCTGCCTCCTTGAAACTTTCAATGGCTTTCTACTACATTCAGCATTTGTCCTTGGCAACTGGCCCTGACTTACACTTCACTATCTCCCTTCTTCCATCAGAATGTCAGCTCCATGAGAAAAATTTGTTTTCTTTACCAATATACTCCCAAGATCTACAATAACTCCTGGTACATAACAGATACCTAAATATTTGAAGAATTAGCCATACTAACTGAAGACAAACCCAGTTTAGATAACGCAAAATAGGAAATCTTGCAACCATTTAGAAATCAAAGATACACTCAACTTTATCTATAATTCCATTCTGTCTCAATCCTGTTAGTAACCTAGTTAGGAGGTAGCAGATATAGGTGTGGTTCATTCATGGAAAGCAACTTGCACATGTACATGCACGTATATATTCATATCCTAGAGTCACTTTCGATTTTAATTTCAGACAGACTACAGTCACGTTATTTTTAGATTAACATCTGAAAACTCAAGAATATCCCAATCAGTTCCTGGCTCTGTATCCAACAACCAACTCACAAAACTTTTCTCGTATCCCTTTAGCATTTCATAAACTGAACAGTGGCCCTTCTCACAGACTGTTATGAGGCAAAATTACATACTAAGCTGGATTGAATTCCTTGGAGAAATAATTACAGGACTATAAAACTGTGACTTAAGTGACAATTTTCAGTGATAAATTCCATGGCATTTGCAGTTTCACTCTGCTTGTCTCTGTAACAGCTTTGAATTTATCTTCTGCAAATTCCTTCTTTCAGCCTCAGAGACAGAAAGAACATTATTCTGGCTCTTTCAGCTGGGATTCTTTTCCACACCGTCTCCCCTTCCCATGCCTTATATACGACATTACTCCAAGTTTATACGTCAGCACTCTACTCTCTGGGGCCAGTGATGCTCAACACGTGGCCAACGACCACGGACTACATCAGAATTACCTGGGAAGCCTGTAGAGGAACAAAGACTCTGGGGCCGTGCCAGCCCGAACAAATCCCAGAGTGCCTGGGGTTGGAGCCAAGGGCCTGCCTGCATGTTTCCCAAGAACCACAAATGTTGATACACTCTACAGTTTGAAACCCGCCCAGACATCTTCTCAAGTTTGCAGCTTTACCCATCCCAGCCTCCAGAAAAAAGTAGCAAGGCAGGTATGGCAAGACGGTGACCAAGAATCCTAGCTGGGACCAAGGCCTGGCTAGAACCCTGGCTCCATCAACCACTAGCTGTCAGAGTATGGTCTGTGGTGAGACTTACAGGAGACAATGTGTGCACAGGACCTGGCAGAATGTTTGGCTTAAAGTGGGTATTTAACAAATGACTGCTATTATTAGTACCGTCACTTTCTGTCAACATGCCTCAACCTGATTATGCGTCCTCACTTCCCACCTTGCTCAAACTGCCTTGCGTTTCAGGATTCCCTATTTCTGTTGTTCCAACCATTTTACAAGTTGCCCAGGCTGCAGCCTGCTCAACTTTTCCAGTGACCAACCAGCTGTTACAGTATTCATGCTTGTCTGCCTGACATCTCAAGCCCTACCTCCCTCACCATGCCACATCCTTCTCCAACTAACAAATTATTTTGTAAAGTTTTTCTTCACGATCGCAGCTTCAAGTAACCTGTTCATGTGCTCATCCATACACCCTTATCTCCTATAAAAATCCACTGGCAATTAATCAAATACTAGCCTGTGACAGCTCTTCTGTAATTGTCTTAAACTGTGAACTTCTCCCCTGATATTTCATCATTTACTTGTTTTTATATTGTAATTACAGTATAAGCTGCTAACACAGGTAGAGACTATTTGATACTTTCATCTATATGCCCAGCACTTTACTTGTTAATATGCGGTCAGCATTCAAAGGATTATACAGAAACTCTACCCGAATGCTTAATTTTAAGCATTTGAGTAGAAGAAGCATGTTAAGTAATTTGACCTCAAGGTCAAAATCTTTTCTTGGCTGCTAAGGACAATCTTGTCTGAGGTTTGGAGGAATTCTGTTATACAACGAATTGCTTAAGGAGAGGAAACTGGAATGGGAGGGAGATGGAGGTAGTGGTCAGATAAGCCATAATCAGATATCCTATTGGAAAAAGAAAACTAGATGCTGCCACGAGCCATAAGCATTAAATTTACCACCTCAAACAGCCTGTAAACAATAATGTGACTTAAGCTACAGAAGTGGCACTTTACAAAACCTAAGTTGTTATTACTAAAGTCACAGTACTCCCTATTTTCAATTTTAATACAGCCAGGCTTTTCAAAATGAGCACAAGTCAATTCAGAGGTGTTACTGGAATTATTTCCTTTACAGTAGAATCCTAAATTTAGACCATATGGAAGACACTGGAAAAGCACACAAATAATTCAAAAGGGCAGGTGTCAATTTATAAAACCAGAACTCTAGATCTAACACTCAGCCCAATTAATAATTTTTTGTTCACGGTGCAGCCAGAAACAAAATGATTTCATGCGTAGTTTCAAAAGATTGTCATGCTGTGTATCTTCCCATTTTGCATGATATGATCTCATATACAAATAAACAAATGTTCTATTTGTAACATTTCTTGTTCTTGAGATGAAACCCAAGACCTTAGAAAGATAACCAAACATGCAGAAAGAGTATTAACATAATCTTCCTTAAACCACTACAGTGACTTAAAATACTTGTTTGCTAGTTGGAAAAACTACTTAATGGGCTTTCAGTGTGGACTAGCCAGAGGAAGAAAATACACTGGAAATTGACATTTTCGACAGGTATAAAACATCTGAAGAAATGTAGGTGGGACTATTTAGCAAAGCTTTAGATGACAGCCAACTCATAAGCAAATGTTGTAAATGACACACTGAGAAACTGAAAAACAAAAACAAACACCCTCTGTACTTCACTTTTCCCCTTTGGAAAGAGAAAACAATTTCGTGAAGAGCAAAATCCTATTCAAAATTTCAACACCACTTAAAATAAAGGAAACCTAGTTGTATTATACATTAAAAAAAGCCGTGCTCGTGTTAAGTTGCCAAAGCCTGACACTTGATTAATGTTGGGGGCGTGAGAGATTGGAAGGGCTCGAAAGGCTGGTAGGACTAAATGGACAATGAAAATGGGAAGAGCAGACAAAAGCTTGATTTCTCATAACATTGCCTAGTCACTTCCCACAAACTGTAGTTAATTTTATAATTTAATCTCTTTGGAAGACAAGGAAAAAACTAACCATTTTGGCTAAAATATCTATCATTCCAGTCTGATGGTACTTTTCTTCTGTCTCGCTCTCTCTCTCTCTCTCTCTCTCTCTCTCTCTCCTCCCTCCCTCCCTCTATGCTGACCTGGAGGTTTAGAATCAGTGTTTGTAATGGCAACATTTTATAGCAGTTAAGTTCTCCCAGTACCTAGTATGAAATCATCACAAAGGGTAAAGGCCGTGGTTAATAGAAAACGTCAAAACTTTAAAGGACATCAAGGCTGTAAATCCCATCCCAAATCCATAACCAGGATTTTACTGTTTTGGCTCCCATATGAACAAAATTTTTCAAATGCAAATTAAGAAAAATACACACACACACACACACAACCAAGTAGCACAAAAGCTCCCCCTGGGATTTTGCAAACAGAACACACTTGGGTGAGGGGAGAGAGCTAGTAAAGGCAGCAGAGTGCCTAAAGACTTGCAATCAGAGAAACAATACCCCAACCAGCCAAAGCCCTCACCCTATTCATCAAATGCATTTTTGACCTCTAAAAACCCTCTTACCTGTTTACAAGAGTTTACACAGCTGTTTGCCACTGGAACACCACCTTGCAGAGTATAACCGTGGCATCCTTTGTTGATAATCACCTGTTGCCTAAGTAAGCATCATCCCGCATGGAGACAGACAGCACTAGGGCTCTTCCATCCGAGGTTAAAATTCAAAACAAGCCCAACAAGCCTGCATTTCAAGGTGGTCTTCGTCTGCAACTAGTTAAGTTTAAAACTGGCAAACGACAATGGCGTCTGAAGCCCACGGTGCAGCACTGCTGGCTTCCTCTTGAACTCCAGCGTTGTCACTGTGCACCGAAGTCTCCTGCTGCAAACAGGGGAGTTGTTCTCCTGTACTGGGAACAGCTTCCAAAGCTCAGGAGCCCCTGTACAGGATAACGCAGGAACTAAAGGCAAACACTTTTTCCTCCTTAAGGACGCCTCCATTTTTTCCTCACACTCTGTACTACCAACCGAAGTGACTGGGCCTGAGTGTGCGTTCGTACCTACGAAACCGTCACGATGCATGCACATCCAAGGCATGTGGAACCACAGGTCAAATAAGGCACAGATACCGAGTAACGGTTCTAATTACAAACGCTAGCTCTCAGGAACTCTTCATCCATTCAGCACTAAACCCATCACTGCATAACTCTGGGAAGAAGCCCCTGGAGACGGAGGAGCTTCTCCAATGTGTCAGGAAAGGCTTTATTAACATCATCATTAACATTTAAAAAGCAAACGGAGCATTTCTCCTTCTTTTGGCAATTTGGTGCAAATGTTAAGTGCAAGATAAAGCAATCTCAAACTTTTCTTCAAATTAAAAATGAAACTAAGGCCAAACGTGATGGGTGAACAAAATAAATCAAAACTTAAATTTCAGCAACTCCGGCTCTTCAAACCAGCAAAGCCCCCGACTCGTGCACTGTGGTGAGGCTTACGGTGCTTGCCCCGGCTTCTTGCGTGCCAGCAAACAGCACCATTTCCTCATCAAGTTGAGGACCGAGAAGCAAATGATCCCCTTCGCTGCAAACAAAGGGGGTCACAGTAACACTAGTGATCCTTCAGAATTGACACACCGTGATAGTCAAAATGATGGTCTCCCTGCTTCTTGCTCAAGACATACAAGATCTGAGCAGCAGCAAGAACCCCCTCAGCTGCAAACAAAGGGGTCAAAGGTTTGCCGTCAATTCACTTCCAGGCAGAAAAACATTTTCCTCAAAAGAAACAATTTATTTAGAATAAAACAAAAGCAGCTCAACTGTGAGCGCACGTTTGAGTGACAGCTACTTTTAAGCTGTGTGAGCCATAAAAAGGGTTTTTCTTTACTTTTCCAGAAATCTTGTGTACACAGCACAAAGCAAGAGGTCATTTTTTTTCCACTTAAAACACCGGCATTGGCATCACAATAGCAGATACACAACTTTAAGCTGCCATTTTAGTAAAATGCACAAATACTAAACAGATTAGCTTTCTTCCATCAAGAGGCCCATGTAAACTCCACATAAGCCATAACTTCTCTTCAAAAAGGTCCATTAGAGCTTTGAATTCCATATCTTCAATCCGCAGTTCACCAGTTTTGCTTGCGGGGGGGGAAAAAAAGGTTATTCAGTACAAATGTTTACAATATTAAAAATATATATATTTCCCCTATGCCATTATAGATGAACATAACATTAACAAGACCTTCCTGGATAATCCAGCTTGACTTCAAAAAGCACCAATAATACCCACTGGCACATACCTTGAATGAGTTTACCGTATGAATAGACAAATAACAAGTAGAACAACAGGGTGGACTTTTTTAAGGACTGCCACTGAGCGAAGATTACAGGACTGAAAATACCCCTTGTACTCATGTAACTGAGTAAAACATATCAAACAAATTCAGAAAGACAGGAAGTTTACAATCAATTTATGATCAATATATTCTAAATAGAACTTAAAAAATGAAACTAAAAAAAAGGTGGAGTCAAACTTTTACCCCCTCTGTTTTCGTTCTGTAATTTATATGGAACAATACAGAACTACTCTGTTGCTATAGAAAGGGGTCAAGATACAAAGCCATTTAAAAATCCACCTTCATCTGGGTTACCAAAGACAGCCACTGTTATTTTAAGAAAACACTCGTACAGACAATTGCTAAACACCCAAAGAACGCTTTAGGACTTTTACTTTTCAACTCTGTTTAAACCAAACGTATAAAACTTTTTACTCAGCTAGACAGTTCACTGTGGTTACCTGAAATCATTGTCTCCCTTTAGGGACATCACTAGAAGCAGACTGCTAACGGGGCCAACTCCACCCCACTTCTCTTCTTGTCCTCATACCCAACTGCTATCTCAAAACCAAACACTGTGGCAGAAACAGAAAAAATCGTCCAGAAGTTCTCTCCCAAACTTTTCACATAAAAAGGTCATTAAGGCCCTCTTCTCAAGAGGAGATCCTAATTCTATCACCACAGAGGTTTCCGTGAATGGTCCCTGTATGGACCCAAATTGCAGTTCAAGCTGAATTTGCATAATGAGCAATTTCACGGTCTAAAAAAAGTGGATTTCAAATTTTAAAAAACAAAACAAATATGGCCAGTGAAAACCTGCTCATAACATTTCAAAATAAATCCAAACAGTGTCTGACTCTGAAAGCAACAAACACACACCTTATTTTTCTTACTGTACCTCAAGTGATCTGAGTTAAGGGCCAGAGTATGTGACCTTCAAAATGTAACAAAAGCATATACCGGCCAGAGGATGGACATTTTAATACGTAATCCTTAAAGGGAAAACTCTATCTACACAGTCAATGTAGACACACATGTAAAACCAGGAATTTAAATTTTTGTGTGGAAAACGCTTAATAGGAATCCCAGTTACAACTAACAAAATAACAGTAAAAAATTGGCCAGGAGCTGAATGCTTGCTTAATTTTCCATAAACTTTGAAGTTGTAGATCTCAAGTCTTAATTAGCTTGATGTTTTTCACCAGTAATACTTAATATGTCATTATATAATATACTGAAGAAATTTTCTTTGCATTCATTTGAGCTGAGTTCCAGAAAAATCAACCAGACGAGCATTTTTTTTTTTAAAGTAAAAGAAACAAGTGGTTGTTATAAAGAACATCCAATATTGAGATTATGAAATTCTGGCTAACGAGAATTAGAACCAGATAGCTTTAGACTCTTGCTTTTCATTCTATTCTGAAGGCGTAAATAGTTTAACAATATTAGGAACCTACGCAGCGGAATGGGCAACACAAATTAAGAGATTCATCTGGACGATGGCACTCTGTAAGTAAGCACCAAACTAAACATAATTAGTTATTTCTAATACATACATTTAGAAATGGTATCAAGCCATTGTTTCAAAAAACTGAAGCACAAATTGCCCAGACCTAACAAAAACCACCATGTCAGATAAAGATTCAAACAAACATGGAGCAAAAACCACAGTACTCTTCGGTTGGTTGTCACATCAACTAAAAAAAAAAAAAGGGGGGGGGGGAAGAAAGAAAAAAAAGAAAAAGGGGAAAAAAACCCCCACACTTTAGAGTAAAATTATATGTCGTGGACTTCACTCTCTAAAAGAGCAAAATCATTTGTCCAGCTTTCTTATCAAAAGATATTCAAAAGTTAATGGTTAGTGAGAGTATTTAAACTGGAAAAATGTATCTAACCAAACTGTACTTTGACCCCACATACGCAGACCGCAAACTCACGTTACTTTCGGAACAGTGTCTCCTCCATATTAGTGTGGCAAGTACAGGTTTTTAAAAGCAAAAAGCACCAGGTCTTAACTTGTAGGATCTCAGGTATTTTCCCTACAAGCACACCAAGGACCTTTGTGCTCACAGCCTAGTACCTCCCTTCTATCACAATGGCTAGTTTTTCCAGTTTAAAAACAACAAAAACCCTAGAAAAACCTCCACACTTAAAAAGAAAGTTTATAAATGCATAGTGAAAACCAAAAAGGATGACACAGCAGTGATGAGGATTTCATGCTGACATGCATTAGACACCTGTCATAACGGAAAATAAACAAATTACATGACATTTCCCTGGGTTATTATTGGTGCTATTTCAAAACTACCAGCTTTGATAACAGAAAGAAAACAGTTGGGTTCTGCCAGGCTTTCTATAAGTCACTTTCACAGAATAGAAACATGACCATGATCCAAAAGGTCCTAGAGTTTCTAATCATAATTAAATTAAATATCAAGGGCCTTAGCTAAAGTCCTCAGCATTTAAATCAAGGGGGAAAACATACTTACTAACGACCTGAGAAACTAGGGGTGAGGACAGGGATAAAGAAACAAGACAAAAAAAAGAAAATCATCCATTACTGTTATGCAGCAAAAGCCCTTGTTAAGAACCAGAAATCACTATAACCTTCAGCTTTGGAAAAAAAAAAACCAAACTGTGAGGTTGGGTTAAATTATTTGGTTGGATTAATTTATTTTGTATTAATTCCAGGTGTCTGGGAAATAAAACAATAAAAAGGGGTTTTCCTACACTGACATTTCAGTTCTCTGTGGTTGGACACCAGTGAAAAAGACATTCAAAACATTTTCAATAATGTAATGCCATCGCTACTGCTTATAAATGAAAATAAAAATACAGGCAAAATTTAAAAAGAGCATGTCAAAGGCATTTCACGATGACTTAAAAAATTTCTGCGATCCAGATATGGCTAATTCCCACTAAAACAAAAGCTGACTTATGAGCCTGCAGACAACTCTTCTTTCTATTATTGAAATCAGAAATTTGCATGGATACAAAAACAAAAACTCATCTTTGATGAAAAACACTTAAGTTTTGAAATACGCACAATTAAATTAGAACTGTACCTGCTATACCTCTCTGAAAGTCAGTAAAAACACCACCACACACCAATAACTAACCAAAGAATTCTGATTTTAAAAACACCTACCCACTTCTTGCATACTAGCATAAGACATATATGGTTTGTAACCTACTCCTCAATTTTTACTGAACAGTTACAGCTACAAACCAAAAGTGCATATACGGGATACAGAACTTAACTAATGATAAAAATGTATTAGAGCAGACACTCGGGGAATGAACCGTGTATTTTAAGAGAAATACTCAAATACCTGATTAAAATAATTACATTGCTATACAATTTACCAGTTTGTACTTTGAAGATTCCTGATCAAATTTCAGCCATACAAATAACACTTCTGGTATAGGAATTATTAACCTAAATACCAATTCAAGCCATTTTTAGGTATATATTATCATCTTTATATAGTCAAGTGGGCTCTTCTCCAAATCCCAACTTTTCAAAATTTTGGGCTTGTAACTCTGAGGATTTTTTTTTTTTTAAGCTCAAGGTTAAAAAAGAAAAAAAAAAAAAGAAAATGAAGAAAAGGAGGAAAAAAAGTTACTCCTAAGAGTGGGAACTCCTAATTAAAGTAAACCCATCTGCTTGCTACCTTCAGGGCATCCCTTTCGCTTAAAATAATAGCTAAACTGTCCTGACTTCTATTTTAAAGGTTTATAAAAATATAAAAAAAAGAAAAGCTACAACTAAACAACTAATTCAAAAGAAAATTTCATCTGATGCTGTATCCCATTATACATCACAAAACAGGAACCATGTCAAAGTAGTAAATACAAGTTACACATGGACTTTAGGACGCACCACGGACAATGATCATGACCAGGTAATCTTCTTCAGATTTGGCCAGTGCCTTGGCAGGGGAATCCAGGAACTGCTGGGAGAACTCACAGGGTGGAAAAGCGTGAAGGACTCCGGTGTTTTCCTTGTCTTTATTGCCCCCCACAGGGAGGCTTATCACCCCAGCGGCCTGCTTTTGCTTTAAATAGGACACAAGGTTCCTAAGTGGCCTCTGAGTAGAGGTGGCAGTGTCTGATGTGGCTGAGGAAGAGGAGGACCTGCTGTCAGAATTTCCAGGCACAGCCAGAAGAATGGCATAACCGTTGGGCCCTGCCACTTTGATGCGTCGAGTTACTTCATCCAACTTGGGCTGGTCCAAACGAAGACGCTGAGTGATCTTGAGCTGGGCTACTTTGCCTCCGGTTGAGCCCTCCACAAGAAGACTGCTAGCCACCTGGAGGTCACCCTGCAACAGATGCATGTTGGAAGGAAAGTTGCTGTTCTTCAACAGAAGCATGCCCTGCCAGGCCAAACAGAGTTTGGGAGAGGCTGCGGCTGCAGGGGCTGTCCCACCATCCTGTTTCTGGGAAGGGGACTTCAGCTTCGAGGAAGCAGTGCTGGTGCTGGGTGCACTCCCATCAGACCGGTCTTCTTTTTTCAGAGGGCTTTTTCCCTCAGTGGGAGCAGCTGTCCGGTGCTTCCTATCCCGTTCAGCTGATGCAGAGTTTTTACGGTCCCGCTTGTCACCCTGGCTCTTCTCCAAACTACCTCGTCTGTCTCTGACTGGAGAGGGCCTTTCCAAGAGAAGAAGACGGGAAGATCGATCATTGTCACTGTTGTAGCGATCCCGGCTACTGCTCAATTCTGGACTGCGGTCGGGAGAAGGAGCACAGTGACGCTTTCGGGGACGGTCGCTCTCAGGGGACCTCTCCAGGTGCCGGCCCCCGCTCTCCTCAGGTGGCCTTCGCTTCCTAGGCTGGTCTCTGCTGCTGGGCAGATCTCGATCACCTCTGTCCCGGTCCAAGGACCAGCCATCTCGCCTGCGATCCAGGCTATCCAGTGGCTCATAGGCAGGCACAGCAGTAGCTGCAGTCCGAGTGCTGCGTTCGCGGACTGGGGGCGGGGGTGGCACCCAATCAGAATCAGGATAAAGGTCTCTATCACGATCTCTGTATAGCAAGGGTGGTGTCCTATCCCGAGCACCCCTCAAAGGGTCAGGTGCCCGATGTCCAAAAGCATCCGTCACCAATTCATAATGAGTCAAAGGCAGAGGCTGCAGATATTGCTGCTGGTATCGATGCTCTGTGTCTGCAAAGTCTACTCTAAGGCGTCGATCTGGGCCCCCGAGTGGGAAGCCACGCATGTGGGTCCAGGCAGCATGAGCTGCATCTAGGCTTTCGTACTGGATATACGCCCAACTATCACCTTTGCGGTAGTCTATGGTGCGGATGGTGCCAAATCGGTCAAACTCTCGAGCCAAGGCAGCAAGAGGCACCCAAGGTCCCAGACCACCCACCCAGAGGCGGGTGGTGGGTGTAGCTTTCCCATAACCAATTTTGATAGGATTCCGAATTATAATTTTGCCAGACATTGCTAGTTTGGCCCGGTGAGACATGTCTAGGTTCTCAAACTTGAGAAAACCATAGGTACTGGTCTGGCCCCGAGACGGCCTCTTGATGTCTACTTCTGTGATGACTCCAAAGCGGTCAAAAGCCCTTCTTAGATCACTCTCTGTCACAGTGATGTCTAGGTTGCCCAAGAAAAGCGTCCGGTTAGCTCGCTGATCATCCTCGGGTGAGATCTCATCCACTTCTCTGAAAGGAGCAGCACCTGCTCCAGCTCCCACCCTTGGCTCAAGACTGTAAGCTGGGCGCACTCTTTCATAAAACGGGTAGTCTCGCTCTCTCTCCAGCTCACGGGGCAATGGTGGTGGAGGTGGAGGGGGCAGGCGGCCAAGGGCCAACTGCTGCAACCGGTAGTCTCTGTATCCCAGGGCTGCGCCACCAGGGGAAAGCGATCTCTGGCCTCCACCGCCTCCAGGGGGGTGCCGGTGACCACCTACAGAGGCCCCGACCACGCTGGCAGACGGAGGATAAGTATCTTTGTCTAAAGGGGAGCGGCTGCGGCGCCGGCTCACATACACTGCTTCTATCTTCAGCGGCCGGTCATAGAGCACTAGGCGGCCTCTGGCATGCTTGGCCGCCCGCGCGTCCTCTGGCCGCCGGAAGTTCACAAAGGCTACTCGCTCATCCCCGCTGCCGGAACCCGAGAGATGACTGATTTTGACACTTACATCACCGAAGCGTTTGAACTCGTGAAACAGTCCGTCCTCCACCGCTTCGTCACTCAGCTGGGACCCCAACTCGCTTATCTTCAGTGTCTTGTATTCCCCGCCGTCCCCGCCGCCAGGAGCTGAGGAGGCGGCCCCAGAGGAACGTGACTCCCCGCCTCCACCCCGGGAGCTGCTGCGCGACTCGCCCCCGCCCGAGGAATTTTTGGTGCTTGGGGAGCTGTAACTATGCAAGCGGCTACTGGAGCTGCCCCCACCAGTGTCATACTCGCGGCTGCCACCTCGGCTGCTGGACTTGTCCAGATGAAGGCTGCGCCGCGAACCGCCGCCGCTGTCGGTCTTTCCGCTGCTACTCCCATTGCTGCCACCAGAGCCCCCTAACTTCTTGCTCCGCTCCCCGCGGGAAGTCGAGTCCTCACCACCACGGGAGCGTTTGGGCTTGACTGGGGAGCGCTCTTTTCCCTTCATTGTTGCGGGTCGTCGGAGGTCGTCTCCGCGGAGATGATTAACCCGCCGCCCCGCGCTCGTTTCACACAGCGGAACCGCACGCCGCCATCTTGGACTCCGCCGCGGCGAAGGCTCCCGCCCCACAGTCCTCATTGGTCAATTAGCTCCTCTCTTCTACAGTCTCATTGGGGAAATGATTTGTCTGTCTTTACATCTCCCCGCGCTCCGGAAAGGCGCCCGCCCAACCAATGTTATTGGGTTCCCAACGCCCTAGTCGGTGTACTTCATTGGTTATATTCATTGTCCATCTTAACGGTTCCTCGCGCCAGGCTGTAGCTCCGCCCCTCGCACTCTAGGGTCACCTGACCCAAAGTCTGGAGGCGTTGATTGGACAAAAAGTCTGCCCTGTAACGGTACTTCTAGCGCGGTAAAAGCAGTGATCCCACCTCCTCATTCCTTTCATTGGTTTGTGACTCCATCCTTTAACCCACTATTTGGGAAGTCGGGCGATCTGTTCCAGTGTTTTTTCTGAAAGGCCAGCTTACAGCGCTCTCGCGAGAGAGAAAGCGCTCCCTTTTTCGACCTCTTCTTCCAACTCCTAGGGCGGCTGGGAGAAGTTTAAATCTGATTGGATGTTGACGAGGAAGTTGATAGGCTGAAATAACTGTCCATCATTCGCTTAAAGGGGTAGGCCCGTATACTAAGGCTGACTGAAGGTGAAAGAGTAGAACACGCGCTTGCTGTGCGACGTCACTAAGTCGTCGCGAGATGGTGACCAGAGCTAGCTCCGCCTCCTCGCGCTTTCGGCATTCGCTCCTCAAACATTTGTTTGGTCCTGCGGCGTACTTGGTGTGCTTCGTGCTCCTGGAGCTCGGAACTTCTGGGCCGCCCGCTTAGTACCTGTGTGGGATGAGGGGCTGTCGGGGCGGATCCCTCAGGAAGCCGTCCCGGGGCGCCCAGCGGACACCATCTCAGTCCCGCTGGCTTCAGAACAGCCTGAAAAAGCTGGGGCCCGCAGGGCCGGCTGGCCGCGGGTTCACAGTTCGCAAAGTGCCGGGGCCCCCGAAGGCCTGGGGCTCTCGGGGGCCCGCAGCGAGGAGGCAGCGCCGCCGAGCGCAGCCTTCGGTGGCGGGTCGGCCCCCCTGGGCGCTCCCCGATCCAGCCTAAGCACGCCGCGGGCACGTCAGTGCGCTCCCGACTTTCTGGTGCGAGTGCGTTTGGACTGCGTGATCCCGTAACCTAGATCTGACCGCTCTTCCTTTGTAGTGCCCCTCCGCGTTAAATGATCGGGTCAAGTTTACACTCTGCAGACGTGTCGCGTTTTTTCTGCGGCTTCTCCTACCTCCCGGCGTCAGGTTAGTAGAAGAACCCGGGAGCACAGCCCCCTTTGCCGTCTCTCTCAGTGAACCTCTTGTCGCCCGTAGTCATCCGCTTCAACACCCAACTTTCACTTCTTTCCGGGGACCTTTATAGGGTAAGGCAAATAAAACACCTGCTCCAGATGCGGCTCTTCGGCAGGTGGAGGGAGGAAGTGCTGAGTTCGTCACAGCGGTTAGGCTTTTTGCAGTCCTCCCAGGTCGTCTTCTGGCAGAGGTTACGAGAATTCTTGCGTCGATCGTCTCCTCGGCCACTTCTCTCAAGACCCAATATGTAGTAGAGAATGTGATTTTAAACATTTTTCCAAGGTAACAATAATTCCCCCAAAGGGAGATCTAAACTTCAAAGCTAAGTTTTACGATTAGGACGGCAAAGTGTTTAGCCTTGCGTTAGCCATCCTTCTCTTTCTAGATAATCTTCAGGAAGGTGAATATGAGTTTTTACTCTTAATTTGATCAAAGAAGCTTGAAAGAAGCCTAATACGTGAAAGCATAAAAATCCGCGGCATTGTAGTATGTAGACCTACTGGATGTAGCAAGATTAGCTATTAAAATAAAACTTCAGGGGCACCTGGGTGGCTTAGTTGTTTAAGTGTCCAGCTCTTGATTTTGGCGAAGGTCTTGATCTTGCAGTTCTTGAGTTAAAGCCCCATATGGGGCTCTGCTTAGGCAGCGCGGAGCCTGCTTGAGATTTTCTCTTTCTCAAAATAAATAAACAACAACAAAAAAACTTCATAAAGGCATAGAACGATGTGTATAAGATGCTACCATTTGTGGTTTTCAAAAATAATACATATGCTTAGGTGCATATGTTTTGTTAATATATATATTCATAAAACTTCATTGAGAATACTTAGGAAATTGTTAGGAAGATCACCCTGAGAGGAAGCTGGAGGGTGTGGGTGGGAGACTCAACTTTTCATTGTGTATCCTTCTGCATTATTAAAAGGAAACTTGTTTTACCATGTGCATGCTATTACTGTTTTGTTTTGTTTTGTTAATAGCAATTATATTTTGGCTACCCTTAAACTATTTTTATGGAAAAAGAAAAAAAAAACATACGAAAGGAGAATACTGTAAAGAACTCCCATGTACCAATTTCAACAATTACCAACTCCTTGTTTCTTATATGCTCTCTTCCCACTCTCCCCCCTCTTCATTATTTTGTTCTGGGCTTATCTGGTACGTTTCCTGCCCCAGACAGGAATCAGCCATTTCTCCAAGGAGATCTGATTCCTTTTAGTGAGAAATGATATTTGAAGATAAAAATCTGGATGTTAGGGGATAAAGACAACAACAACCAACACATTATTTGTAAAAGCACAAAACGAAAGGCTTTATATTGTTAGGAGATTTTAATCTGTTTCAAGGTTATATTAAATACAACACAAAATTGAAGTTAAGCCATTATCTGATTACTTAATGTAATAGCAATCCAAATAAACCAGGCTCCAGAGTGACTTTGGCCTAAACTGACCTGCATAGGTGACTGAACGATCAAAGAAACAATAATGACCAAATCAGTACAGTTTCTCAAACCTCATGACAGGGACTGAGGGAGCCTAAGAGCTGAGGGAGAGAATTCAAGGAGCCACTGCCAGGATGTGTGGCAGTGCTTGAGGCTCGGCTAGGCTTAGCGGCTTGGCATTTGAAATAGGGAGCTTGATAGAAGCTACTGCCCACAGCTGGCTGCAGCAGAACTTGCCTTAAGGGGACTAATAGCCTGTCTGGTATGCAAAGGGCTGGTAAGTTGAATGGATAAACAAAAAAGGCCTAAATTCCATTATTAGTAACAGACCCAAACCATAACCCTGTGTGTGTATATGTGTATGTCCACAGTAAAATTGGATAATGACATGTGCATGCTGTAGTCAAAATGAGTGTTTCCATTTCCTTTAAAGTATGAAGGTGCTTACTGACGTCACATCAGCCTAACTTCACACATGTGCTTTCCAAAGAGCTGAACGAGGATGAAAGTGACCTATGGTTTAGAGGTCCAGGGCTTTAAACCCTTTTCCTGGCATTGGTGATGGAGTTGTTGAGATCCTGTTAAGATTTCATCTGGCCTCCTTGTGAGTGCCTTGTCAAAAACCAAGAAACGGAGTTGAGGAAAAGCTGTCCTAGCCCAATCTGGCTTCAACATTGTTCCCGTGAAGCTGTATAATTCAAAGGCCCTAGAGGACACAGCCCAGGAGGAGAGCAGCTACAACTAGCTTTCTATATGAAGTGCCTTTTCCATATCCTTTAAAATAAATTTTAGATTTAAAAGATAAAAGCAAAATAGAAGTTAAGCACATGGACAAAAACTGCACCATTAAAAGATATCCGTGTGTTTGCGATCAAATGTCTCTTTCCATCCTCTTGCTAGGTTTTACTGTTTGTGTACCCTCAATACACAGATAATTATGATCGCAATATGAAATTTATCTTGGGAGCTGAGAGTTGTTTGATTTCCTGGCAGATGCAAAAGGCCTGAAGCTGGGAATTGAAATTATTTTCCCACCCACAACTGTGAATTAAAATTTTCAATTTCCTCTTCCATAACATGAGTGGTCTCCTGACAGTGAGGTTTATTTTGTTTGGTCTGCAGAAAAAGCATGTATTTTACCCATAGGCATATATGAAATCCTAAAATAGCAAACAATCATTTAGGACCCAGTTTGCATTATTAAAGTCACTTATTTGTGGATTGTGGGCTTTATTTTTAACAACTTTATTAAGATATAATTTACATGCCATACATAAAGTTCACCCATTTAAAGTGTAGAATTCAGTGGCTTTTGGTATTCTTACGGAGCTCTGTATGTGGTTCATCCTAACATTGTTACAGAAAACACTCTGCCATAACTTCTGCATGACTAAGCCCTAATATAATTATCTCTTTCATTTATCTAGACACAGGGCAGTGGTTAAGAGCATGGATTCTGGAACCAACCAATGTAGATTAAATCTCTGCTCTGCAGTGGGCAGAAGAGTTACTGTTAATCTCTCAGAGCCTCAATTTTCTTATCCTTAAAATAGGAATAATTCTAGATCTCTTCACTTGGAGGACTAAATGAGTTAAACCATAAAGATCTTAGAACAGTGCCTGGTACGTGGTAAGCACAACATACATGTTTACTATTACTAATATATTTTCTCTTTGAACTTGGGTACACAGAATTGGATTAATCATTATCCTTAGTTCATGGCATGCAGTCATCAATGGCCCATCCATGGGCCTTTAAACTTTTCATTTCTTTATCAACAACATAGTGAATATCCATGACACTACCACTTGATCCAAGAAAAAAAATGTTACTGATACTTTACATCTACTGAAATGACTTAATCCTTATTTCTTATCCAGTGCCTACTCTCATAGGCAACTACTATCCTGAGTCTGGTGTTCAAGAATTTGTTTTGGTTGGTTTTGTGAACTTTAAAGAATTTTTTTAAAGCAATTTTAAAGAGTGTGTGTGTGTGTGTGTGTGTGTGTGTGTGTGTGTGTGTGTGTGATGCATGTACATGCATGTTCATGCACCTTATGAATATACTATTTTATATTTCCTTGTTTTTTTAACTTTATATTTGAAAACGTAATATTTGTACTCTTCTGAGACTTCCATCTTTCATTCATAATGCTGCTGTGATTCTTTCAAGTTATCATCTGTAGCTATAGTTTATTTCTTTCCACTGCTGTAAAACATTCCATTGTATTGGGGCGCCGGGGTGGCTCAGTCGGTTGAACATCCGACTTCAGCTCTGATTATGATCTCACGGTTCGTGAGTTCCAGCCCTGCATCAGGCTCTCTGCTATCAATGTGGAGCCCACTTCCAATCCTCTGTCTGTCCCTGCCTCTGTCTCTGAACTTCCCCTGCTCAAGCTCACATGCACGCTCTCCCTTTCTCAAAAATAAACAAACGTTAAAAAAATATATTCAGTTGCCTTGAATATCCCACCACTTATATGTCCATTCTTCTTCTGATGAGCATATTGCCCATTTTCTGTTTTTGTGCTATTATGAACAGTGCTACTATGAAGATTCTCATTCATGTGTCCTGAGACACACATGCAAAAATTTCTCTGGGATAGGATAGGGAGGTGGTGGGTAGGTGACACCTAGGAATAGAACTACCGGGTTAAAGCATATATTTAATGGTCAATTTTACAAGATAATGCTTCTTGCCTTTTTTTTTTTTTTTTTTTTTGAGAGATGGAGACAGAATGCACGCATGTGCCAATTCAACTGACTGAGCCACCCAGGCGCCCTGCCAAGCTGTTTTATAAAGTGCCCTTTTTTTAATACCAATTTATAGCCTCACCAGCAATATATAAGAGGTGTTATTAATCCATGTCATTGGCATTTCATGACTTTTTTTTTTTTTTTTTTTTTTTTTGCCAAACAAGTAGGTATCAAATAGTATGCCTCTATGGTTTTGCCGTTTTCTTAAATGGTTTTTTTGTTTTGTTTTTTGAGAGAGAGAGAGAGAGACAAAGCAAGAGTGGGGGAGGAGCAGAGAGAGAGGGACACAGGATCCAAAGGAGACCCCAGGCTCTGAGCTGTCAGCACAGAGCCCCATGCGGGGCTCCAACTCACAAACTCTGAGATCATGACCCGAGCTGAAGTCGGAAGCTCAACCACTGAGCCACCCAGGGGCCTTGATGTTTTATTTCTCCAAATACTAGTGAGGTTGTGTATCTCTTTTTAAGTTTCCTGGCCATATGTTTCTTCATCTATGAAATATCTATTCGTGTCTTTTGCTCATCTACTAAGTTAGATCTTTCTCACATGTGTAGGAGTTTTTAATATATTTTTGATTCTAACCCTTTGTAGAATAGATACATAGCAAACATCTTTTTCTAGTTTGTACCTTATCTTTTCACTAATTTGCTTTTTCATAAACATAAATTCTTTTTTTTTAATTTTTTAATGTTTATTTTTGAGAGAGAGAGATCATGAGTAGGGGAGGAACAGAGAGAGAGGGAGACACAGAATCCGAAGCAGGCTCCAGGCTCTGAGCTGTCAGCACAGAGCCTGAGGCAGGGCTCAAACTCACGAACCGAACCCTGAGATCATAACCTGAGCCGAGGTTGGATGTTGGACGCTTAACCAACTGAGCCACCCAGGCACCCCAAACATAAATCTTAATCTAAAAAGGTTGAAGGGTGAGGCGCCTGGGTGGCTCAGTCGGTTGGGCGTCCGACTTCAGCTCAGGTCACGATCTCGCGGTCCGTGAGTTCGAGCCCCGCATGGGGCTCTGGGCTGATGGCTCGGAGCCTGGAGCCTGCTTCCGATTCTGTGTCTCCCTCTCTCTCTGCCCCTCCCCCGTTCATGCTCTGTCTCTCTCGGTCTCAAAAATAAATAAACTTAAAAAAAAATTTAAAAAGGTTGAAGGGCACCTAGGTGGCTCAGTTGGTTAAATGTCTGACTCTTCATTGTGGCTCAGGTTATGATCTCACAGTTCATGGGATTGAGCCCCACATTGGACTCTGCACTGCCCATTTAGAGCCTGCTTGGGATTCTCTGTCTCCTTCTCTCCCTGCCCCTCCTGCACGTGTTCTCTCCCTCTCAAAATAATAAATAAATAAACTTAAAAAAAATAAAAATAAACTTAATACAAATAAAAGTAAAAAGGTTGAATTTAGCAACGTTTTAGAGTTAGCACTTTTTGTATCTTGCCTAAGAAATCCTGTTCACTTCCTTCAACCCTAGTGCCAATATTTCCATCTATATGATATTTTGTTCTTTCTTATAATTTTAGAACCAATTCATCAAGCTCCATGAATATCTGTCTACAATTGGGGTTTCATTAAATCTATGAATGAATTTAGGGAAAAGTAACATCATTATGAAATTCAGTCTTCCTTTCAGTGAACAGGGATATCTTTTCATTTGGTTAAATCTTATTTACTTAAGATTATTTATTATTTATATAAGATTATTTACTTAACCTGTTTATTATGGTTTGTTGCTATTGTTAAGTGTCCTTTTTTTTTAGGTTATACTTTCTATTTTGTCATCAGTGATTTGAAATGCAGCCACTTGCTAAACTGTCCTATTTATGTTAATTTAGTGTATAGATCACTTTGAGTTCTCTATGCAGATAATCATATCATCTGCAGATAATAAGAGGATATCTTCCTTTCTAATCCTTATAATTTTAAGTTTTTCTGATCTTATTGTGCTAACTAGAATCTTTGACACAACGTTAAATAGAGTGATATGTTATTCATGATTTTAAAGGGAATGCTTCTAGGGCTCCTGGGTGGCTCAGTTGGTTGAGCATCCGACTTCAGTTCAGATCATAATCTCACAGTTCACGAGTTCGAGCCCCACATCGGGCTCTGTGCTGACAGTTCAGAGCCTGGAGCCTGCTTTGGATTCTGTGTCTCCCTCTCTCTCTGCCCCTCCCCCACTCACACTCTGTCTCTCAAAAATAAATTTAAAATCTTTAAAAAAAGCAAAAAAAAAAATAAAAGGAATATTTCTAATGTGTTTTTTTTTCTTTTAGGGTGATGTTTATTACGTGTTTTGTCTGTTTGCTTTTTGTTATCCTAGTTTGCTAAAACTTTTTAAATCATGAATAGATGTTGAATTTCTTCCAAAGTAAGGGAAACTGAAGAAACACTACAATAAGTCATGATGCCACATTATATCCTAGATGGGGCAGAAACGATAATGGAGAGTACTAGGATGAGTAATAAAATCTGAATAATATATTGTGAATTAGCTAATAGTTATGTATCAATGTTTCGTTTCTGGATTTTGATCCTTATACTGTGGTTACCAAGATAAGGCCTTTGATCTTAGAAACACATGCTAAAATAGTCAAGGTTGTAAAGGGACATGATGGTAGCTCCAGCTTATTCTAAAGTCTTCAGAAAACTTACAAGAAATGGATCATTTCTTTCTGCTTCATTGCCCTTATACTGCCTCATGGTCTCATACAGCTTTTCAAGTTCCAGCCATCAAATAAGCATTCTAGTCAACCAGCAGGGAAGAAGGAGGGAGGCGCAACAGCATGTCCTCCTCGGAAGACACTACCTGGAAATAACAGACTAAAATTCCACTTCTATCTCATTGGCCAGAAGATAGACGTATAGCCACACTTCGCAGCAAGGAAGCCTGGGAAATGTATTCTTTATTTAGTCTAGCTAGGCTAAAAATCAGATGTCCTATTTCTTTTTTTAAAAAATTAATTTATTTATTCTTGAGAGAGAGATGGGGGGGAGAGAACGAGTGCGGGAGGGGCAGAGAGAGAGGAGAGAGAGAATCCCAAGCAGGCTCTGCACTGTCAGTGCTGAGCTTGACGCAGGGCTCGAACTCACAAACTGTGAGATCATGACCTGAGCTGAAATCAAGAGTCAGATACTTAACCACAGAGCCACCCAGTGCCAGGGGTTTTATTTCTAAGGAAAAGGGGGAGACTAGACATTGGGTCAACTAGCAGTCTCTTCTATTACTACCTTGTGGGTGAATTACATGACACAATGCGTGCAAAGGTCATGGGGCTTAGTAGGACTAAAGTAAAACAATGTCATTTCATGATTTCGCCTGCATTGTCCAATTTTAGCCTCATAGTAATCATATGAGCTAAGACAAAATATGATCGTAATTGCAGATTAGGAATCTAAAACTCAGGCTAATTACAGCTGTTGCTGGTGGTGGTAGTTTTTGTTTGATTTATTCTAAAGAAGGGGGCAGCAGAGTCAAAGGGAAAGGAACTGTAGCACTATTCTGGACAGAATCTACCTCCCACAAAGTCCTGCAATTCCACGCTTAGTGACATTCTCAAGTAGTCTGGCACATAAATCTGCAGGGGATGGGACAGAAGCAGGTCCACTGATGGCCACCGGGGGGCGCTTTCCACTAGGTCGCTGGAAATGACAGGCCCTCCAGCATCGGCCTCTCCTTCCCAAAATAAAAATCCAAACAAACAAGTCCTATTCCATCACCCATTCATAAATAGATAATAAAAACAAAAGCCAGCCTTTACTGAGTGCATACTACATACCAGGCGCTTTGCTAATGCCTTCCTCACACTAGCTTGTGTCACCCTCCCAAACAACCCTGGAAGATAGGTCGGTTTATAATCCCCTTTTCTCAAGTACAGAAACCGAGCTTTAGAGACCTAACATATTTTTATTTTTTTAATGTTTACTTATTTTTGAGAGAGACAGAGTGCGAGCAGGGGAGGGGCAGAGAGAGAGAGAGAAAGGGAGACACAGAGTCGGAAGCAGGCTCCAGGCTCTGAGCTGTTAGCACAGAGCCCAATGCCAGCCAGGTTCAAACCCATGAACCGTGAGATCATGACCCGAGCCGAAGACAGATGCTTAACCGACTGAGCCGCCCAGGCGCCCCCAACATATTTTTAAAATACTTGGGGCACCTGGGTGGCTCAGTCGGTTGAGCATCTGACTTCGGCTTAGGTCATGATCTCACAGTCTGTGAGTTCGAGCCCCGCGTCAGGCTCTGTGCTGACAGCTCAGAGCCTGGAGCCTGTTTCGGATTCTGTGTCTCCCTCTCTCTGACTCTCCCCCGTTCATGAGCTGTCTCTCCCTGTCTCAAAAATAAATAAACGTTAAAAAAAAATTAAAAAATAAAATAAAATACTTAAGAACAGGGGCGCCCGGGCGGCTCAGTCCGTTAAGCATCCGACTTCGGCTCGGGTCATGATCTCATCATTCGTGGGTTTGGGCCCGGCGTCGGGATCTGTGCTGGCAGCTCGGAGCCTGGAACTTGCTCCAGATTCCATGTCTCCCTCTCTCTCTACCCTCCGGCTAGTGCTCTGTCTCTCTCTCCCTCAAAGTAGATAAACACAAAAAATTAAAAAAAAAAAAAAAAAAACAACTTAAGATTAATGTGTTCACCAGAAGGGTTTGTGTTTTTTCCAGTCTGTGAAAAGCATTTGATCTGAAGTCATGCTTACATATCATGCGTGACAATCCTGGTTGCCTAACTGATATCCGTTCTCCCCTTCTTTGTTGTGAATAGGTACAATACTTTGACGGGAAAAATTGTGTAACAAGCGATAGAGATGATTCCATAGGTCAGCACTGTAATGGGAAAATATACGTTAAGTATGTTTTCTTCCAGTTTCAAGCATGGTGCTTTAACCTCAGCAGTTTGTAGCAACCGGAAGAGAACGTTTTGTTCAACTGTAGGCAGTGTAGAGGCAAAAATTAGATGTCTTGCAAAAGGAGATGGGGCTTCAGGGACTCTCAGCTACTCTCAATTATTGGACAAAACTTCTGAAGTCCAAGGCAGTAAAAGCTTGATTTGCTGCACCTTGCTGGGTATTAGGTCAAATCCTCCCAATGCTCCCTATGTCGGGTGAAGATTCCACTGTAAAGAGCTCCTGCTAGTATATTCTATATGGTCTTCCTATCTCTTGCATATCCTACCTATGAAATCAACCTACCTATAAAAACTGCTGTCAGCACCGAGCCTGCTTTGGCTCCTCTGTCCCTCTCTCTCTCTGCCCCTCCCCTGCTCTCATTCTTTCTCCCTCAAAATAAACATTTAAAAAAAAACAAGATACATATTTTTTAAAATGGACTGAGTGATTAGTAAAAGACCTCATACTTTCCATAAAGTCATGGAAATACTATTTATGCCATGTGTGCTCATGCTATGTATATATAAACATTCGAAGAAGCCCATGATTTCCACTAGATGATTTACAGCTATATCGAGGGGCTGGGTTTCCCCCAAACTGATCTCCTTCGGCTAACAGGGGGCTCACAGAGATGGCTTGTGAGATCTCAGAAGTTAACTTGCGTTTGTGTGAGAAACATACTAACAGGCTAAACACAACCAGAGCATGTCTGAATCTACAACTTTTTTGTTCAACCGAAGCACTCATGTTCCATTAACTTTATAACCACGCTAGTCTTTTTTTTTTTAAATGTTTATTTATTTTTGAGAGAGAGAGAGGGAGAGAGAGCTCCAGCAGGGGAGGGACAGAGAAACACACACACACACACACACACACACACACACACAGAATCTGAAGCAGACTCCAGGATCTGAGCTGTCAGCACAGAGCCTGATGCGGGGCTCGAACTCACAAGCTGTGAGATCATGACCTGAGCTGAAGTCGGACGCTCAACCAACTGAGCCACCCAGGAGTCCCCCCTCAGTGCATTTTTTTTTTTAAAGCATTCTATGTACCTAGCACAGTGAAAATACAGGGAGAATTGTATGACAAGACAGAATTTGCTTGGATGGGGACAAAAATCAGGTACACTTAAAATAAGTCCATGAATTATTAAAATGTAAAATGTAAAGAGTTAAGTCAAGTATAAAAGTTTCATGATGGGAGTGCTCAGTGCAGACTCAGGGGAGTTATATGTGTTCGTTGTAAAATTCCAAGCAATACAGAATGCACAACGTAGACTTCTGATTAAGTTCCAAGTGATGTTTTGTAAAGGATGCCAACCCTAATTTTCCTTACTGTGTAACCTTGGGCACATTACTTAAGCTCTCTGTAAATTAAAACTATTGTGAGAAAATGAGGTAGTAATGTGCATTATGAGTATATGAGGGATTATTCGGAGCGCTTGTGAGATGGTGTTCAAGTTTCTAAAGACCCCAGAGGTTGGGGGGCAGGGTGAGAAAGCCATATCTGGGATCTTAATCATTAGTGTAATTTGGGATCCAATGACTTGACTTTTGTATGAATTTTCTTCACAGATGTAGGAGGAATTTTTGCAACAGTTAAGGGTGAAATGGTCTCCATGATCTCTCTCAGCTTTGAAATTCCCAGACGCCTGGAATGAAACCTATAGTCACATAGGCTAAAGGACAGGCCCCAGAGAACATGGTTACAGGTGGGGGCTAGACTGGAAAGAGGGCCCTGGGCTCTCTTTGAATCCCGATGACAGATGCCGCAGAGAGCATCTCTGTTCCAAGGACAAATGTTTCTGTACAGGGTTTTGCTTGAATGAATCGAGGTGAGGGTAGACCACCCCCTTCACCCCAATCCTTCAGGTGCAGAGAGGAGTTTTCTGGGGAGGTGGATGGCTATGTGCTTTGGAAAGCCAGCTCTGTGGGTTCAGCTGCTTTGTAGGAGAAGGGATACTTGATCCAGACCTGAGAGAACGAATTCTTTTTCCATTCTCATCACCACGTGAACTCCTACTCATACTTCAGGTACCAGCTCCAGGCCACCTCCTCGGGGAAGTCTTCCCTGACCAGACTGAAGTTCCCTACTCTAGGCTCTCATTTTGAGGCAGACAGGCTGGGTCCGAGGACCCTTGGCTTCCCACAGGATGGAAATCAGATGCAAATCGAGAGGAAGTAAGAGCAGAGTTTATTGATGACGTAGAGAGAGCAGATACGACAGAGTGCTTGGGACACTCGGAAAGGAAAAGGAGCATGAGTCTTGTGCTTGCTTGGGGGGTCTATAGTTTTTACTGAGGATGGTGGTCTGGTGTACATGTCTCAGAGGCATCTGAGAACTGGTCGAACAAGGGCAAGTGCTCAAGTGTCCTCCATAATTCACTCGTGACCTGGAACCACAGGTCTTAGCACTAAGGTATTTGGAGTCGGCTGGTCTTGGAGAACGCTCATGAAGACCTCGCCTGGCCACTCTTTAGATGTTATCTATTGTGCTGGAAGTCTCCAAAGAAATCATTAACTCCTTGACCTTTACATGGTGGACATTCATTAAGGCCTGTGTAAGTAGGGGTGCTGGTTCTAACAAGAATAAAGGTAGGAGGGACACCCGGGTGGTTCAGTCTGTTAAGCATCTGACTTTTGGTTTCAGCTCAGGTCATGAACTCAGAGTTTACGGGTTCAAGCCCTGCATCGGGCTCTCTGCTGGCAGCCCAGAGCCTGCTTGGGATTCTCTCTCTCTGCCTCTTCCCTGCTCATGCTCTGTCTCTCAAAATAAATAAATAAACATTGGGAAAAAAAAAAAAAAAAGCTGGGACACCTGAGTGGCTTAGTCGGTTCAGTGTCTGACTTCAGCTCAGGTCATGATCTCACAGTTTGTGGGTTCAAGCCCCGTGTGGGGCTTTGTGCTGACAGTGTGGAGCCTGCTTCAGATTCTCTGTCTCTGTCTCTTTCTGCCCTCCTACTCTCTCTGTCTCTTCGAAATGAATAAACATTTAAAAAAAATTAAAAAGAAAAAAGAATAGAGGTAGGAAAAGAAGCAAAGGAGAAAAATAAGCTTTTGTTTTCGTGGGGTCCCTTTGGTGTCCTCTCCCAATTTGGCCATGTGATGTGCACCTCCTTCACAGCACGTGTCACAGTGACAATTTTGCATCTGCTGTGATTATTTGATTTGCAGTTTAGTGCCTTTGATTCATATCTGTCTCCCCCCAAGTCTTCATAAAGACAGGCCTGTGTGTCTGGTTACTTACCATTTTATGCCCGGTTCTCAGCACGCTGCCAGGCACGAAATTGGCACACGAGTTTTTTGTTGAGCGGATGAATGAACGTGTCTATGGCAGTATTGCCTAATATCCCATAATAATGGCCCTAAGAAAAAAAAGTGAAATGCGTTTAGAAAACACTTCATTCCATGTTACCATAGCATCTATTCTTACCCCCATGTGTCCTTGCACGTAAAAGACTCTGGCAAGTCCTGCGTCAAGAAGCCTTTAACTTAATTTGACCGGGGAGCGTAAACCAGCGTCCTTCACGACATACTTCCAGCAACGTTTCTGCTCAAGGGAGAGATCCTAGATGCCTATGCTAGTGCTGTTTCCGGACACAGCAAATGGCAGGAAGAGTTCTAAATGGTTCCTAAGAGGACTTTCCCAGGAGTTAAGCCACCCTGGCAAGTCTAGGATTTAAGATTTTACAAATAAAGCCACACGCGCAATCTCTACGAATAGCAGCCGCCTCATTAGCTGAAGAATGGAGTCTACTCAGCAGAATTTGTACCACAATAAATACTTGTTCAAAGAAAGAATGGAGGGAGGAAGTCTCTGGAGCGATGGCAGGTCGGCCAGTGGTCCCATCTTTTAATAGAAAGGGTAATCGTATGGTTAAAATCAAAACTCAAGCATGAACAGAAGATCTGGAAGCTTTGATAGCCAACCTATGGGTTCTTTTGCTTACTGATGTATAGTCGACACACAATGTTACGTTAGTTTTAGGTTTACGACACAGTGATTCAAAATGTGTGGGTATTTTAACTAGCTAGTTAGCCAGGCCTCTGGCGTGATACACCACAGGGTTCACAGGATATTAGCCAGTAACGGGATTTAAAGAGGTACCACTAACACTCAGAGGGTATATAAATCCTGATCTTCACCAGTTGGTTTTGTGATACACATTTCGTCAACTGCTATTTATTCTAGGATTTAACACTGACTTCCTTTTTGTCAAATGCAATGTTTTCATTTTTTTTTCCACCAGTGCTCACCTCCCTTGGTCTTTTGGTATCTTTTTTGACAGCGTTCCACAGCCCTCCTTCTTGAAATCCTCTCTGCCCTTTGTTTCTGTGGCCTGCACTCTCAATTCAATTGCATTTCCACCAGTATTTATTGATCATCTGCAATGTGCCAGACACTGGGCTATCGTCATTCATTTATTAACTCATTCATCAACATTAATTGAGTTCCTACTGGATATCGGGCACCGTGCCAGTGACGGAGATACACAGATGAACAAGATACAGTCCTGATCTAAGGAGCTGCGTAGTCTGGTGGAAGGAGATGCTAACAGATCATGGAATGATGAGGCTACAATAGAAGTACAAACAAGGGGCTGGGGCCCCGAGGAAGAATCAGTTGTGGGAGGGGAATATGGTGCATCACGCAGTGCCTGCTACATATGCTCAATCTTCAAAAAACCTTCCAGGCAGAGCAACTATCATGAATAGGGGATCTCCAGGGAGCCCTACTGGTTAAAGTAGTGATGTTTTAAAAATTTTTTTAAATGTTTATTTATTTTTGAGAGACACAGAGAGGCAAAGCGTGAGCGGGGGAGCGGCAGAGAGGGAGACACAGAATCTGAAGCAGGCTCCAGGCTCTGAGCTGTCAGCACTGAGCCATTCAGCGCCCCTAAAGTAGTGATTTTCAGTTCAGTAGTGCAGAATGGTAGATTCTGTGGGGACATTCAAGGGGTGGTGATGGGGATAATATTTATCTGAGAGAGACTTTTTTCCTACTGTTATTATTTAACTGATAAATTTTATGCACATGCCTATTTAAAACCACATTATATAAATTATTAATTTACACGTCCAATTTTATACACTTGTATATCAAGAATGAGAATAAAATCGTTTTCATAATAAAAATTACAAAAATTGAAGCTCAAACTAGCAAAACCAGTAGAAAAATATAGAAGATACAGAGGTTCTGCAACAAAGCCACTGTGCTTGAGGGTACTGATGAGATTTTTATGTTTGACCAAAGGGGGAGCAGAATATTGGGTTGCCAAGGACTGTATCCTGTAGGCTAGCATTTGTCAACCAGGGTCAGAATCAAAATCTCCTGGGGAGTCTCGTTTTAAAAAGCAAATTCCTGGGGCGCCTTGGTGGCTCAGTCAGTTAAGCATCTGACTTACGTGAAGCGTCATAACTTAGGCTCAGGTCATGATCTCACGGTTCGTGGGTTCGAGCCCTGTGTCTGGCTCTGTGCTGACAGCTCAGAGCCTGGAGCCTGCCTCGGATTCTGTGTCTCCCTCTCTCTCTGCCCCTCCTCTGCTCATGCTCTCTCTCTCCCCTCTCAAAGAAATAAACAAACATCAAAAAGAAAACAAAAAAAAAAGCAAATTCCTGGGCCCTACCTATATTAGTCTGGGTTCTCCAGAAACCAGAACCAATTGGCTATAGATGGATAGAGATATAAATATAGACAAGTCTGAAGATTGGCATTTAGCAAGCTGGAGACCCAGAAGAGTCCAAGGGCAGGAAAGACCAGTGCCCCAGTTCAATGAGTCAGGCAGGATCAGAGCTGCTTTTAATTTACCCTTTCGGTTCTATTCAGATCTTTAATTGATTGAATGAGGGCCACTCACATCAAGGAGAGGCAACCTGCTTTACTCAGTCTACCAATGCAAATGTTAATTTCCTTCAGACACACCCTCACAGATACACCCAGCATAATGTTTGACCACAGGTCCTGGGCGCCCTATGGTCATTACAATTAACCACCACACCACCAGAGAGTGTGTTCTGAAATTTGAGACCTCTACGGGTCCTTTGGAAGGGAAGCGATTTAATCAGATTACCTGGGAACCTTTTACACAGGATCCCTGGCCATCTCATGGGAGGTGAATGGTGGTGGGGACGGGATGCAGGGCGGCAGACAAGACTGGAGGAGGGAACTTATTATGTAACAAACTATGATGACAGCCTATTCTCCCCATTGCTAATGACGCCTGTTACCCTTACTGTTGCTACATTACAAATGACCCCGGTGCTTTGCAGCTTCAAACAACTGCAGATCAGGAATTTGAGAAGGGCAAACCTGGGCAGTTCAAGCTGGAAATTTCCCATGTTGTTGCAGTCAGATGTTGGCCGAGGCTTGAGTCATCTCCTCGGGGCCAGGCATCCACCATGGGTCATTCACGTGGTTGGTGCTGGACCTCGGCTGTCGTGGGCTACGCGCCTCCTCTCCAGCGGGGTAGTCTGAGTGCAGTCGCAGTTCTTACACGGCGGCCAGCTTCACTGCAAGAGAAACAGGTGCGAGCTGCATGGCCTTTTCTGATCCAGGCCCAGAAGCCAAGCAGCCTCACCTCTACCTTTTTCTCTTGGTCAAAGCATTCACGAGCCTGCCCAGATTCAAGGGGAGGGGAATTAGTCTCCGCTTTTTTTTTTTTTAAAGTTTATTTATTTTGAGAGAGAGAGAGAGAGAGAGAGAGAGAGAGCGCTTGATCAGTGCAGGGGGAGAGAGTGGAGGAGAGAGAGAATCCCAAGCAGGCTCTACACTGTCAGTGCAGAGCCCGATGCGGGGTTCAAACTCATGAACCATGAGATCATGACCTGAGCCAAAATCAAGAGTCAGATGCTTAACTGACGGAGCCATCCAGACATCCCAGTCTCCTCCTTTTGATGAGGGCAGTGGCCCAGTCCCAGTGTAGAAGAGCATGTGGGATGGGAGATATGGTGGCTGTCTCTGGAAGATACAGTCTGACATAGCTCCCAAGTCCACCTCTTCCATCCTGACCTGCTTCTTCCTGTTGTATATACAAAACCGCCCACAAGATATCTCCACTCGAAAGTCTCGTGTCAGCTCAAAGTCAAGTCTAAAACAGAATTGATCACAAAACACTCCATCTCCATAATCTTATTATTTTGTTAATGTGATAACCTAGGCAAACACACAGACTGAGCCTTTTATCTTTGTCTTTTCTTCCTCTAAAAAGACCTTGCCACCCATGCCTGTCTTGGCTTCCTTCTTCACATTGGCTCTTAGAGTCTCTTTATCCCCTGCTGTCGCCCCGTCCCGCTCCTCCTTATCACAGGGTGTCTGCCAGCTGCTCTACTTAACGGCATCGTTTCCCTTGCTCCTACCTATTTACCTACCCCAGCCTTTGTCTTACCCAAATCCCACGCCCTGATCTCCTACTGCACATTCTGGAGTGGCCTCTCATGGAAGTCCACTTATCTCACTTCCTGATAATGGTCTTCTGGAAAGTGAACCGTGAGACAGAAAATTATAGTATGGAGCGCATTTCTCCGGGAGTGACTCTGACACCTGCGGAAAGGAAGGGAAGGAAGGAGGATTGGGAAGAAGAGGTGGAGTTGCATTCAGACCCTGGACTTAGAATGTCGCACTAATTAGTGGCCTTCAGAGTTGTCCCAAGATGGGCTGAGAGGCTGGGACCTCATATTTCTGCACCATTCTGTCATTAGATAGGCCACAGCGCAAAGGAGCATGACCTGGGAGAGGTAGCTCTCTGCACTTTGGGGGAACCCCTGAAATGGCTTCCAACTGCGGGTGTCCTCTCACCACACTCCCGGGAGCTGGAGCAACAAGTCCCTCACGCCCCAGAGCCTCCCCTCCCCACCACCCATCCCCCTCCCCCCCTCCCCTCTCTCCCCCACCAGCTCCCCTTCCCCTCACCAGTACCTTTGCCTCTTCAGTCACATCACCGTGCACACCTTCTTGGTGCTCCCGGAGCCAACTTCAAGTTGACCTTCAGCCAATTCCATTCCATATCACGCTCTCCATTTTGACTTCCTCTCCAATTATTTCGTGTATCCACTCCGCTCTGGGAGGGAAGGCGTGGAGGCATGCCTCTTTCCCGTTACCCAGAACCCCTGATTAATGTAGAGATTGCTCAGAGCGTACTGTTTCCAATTTCCATTACCATAGCAGAAGGAACAGTTTAGGAAACTACCGCCTCATTGTCATCCTGGGGGAGAGGAAAGGTAAAACCCATGCTGGCCGCCCAGAATTTGCTTTGCAGGATCAGGAGGAGGACCAGGGCCTGGATGCCAGCCTCATTCTGCCTCCAGCAATAGCCTGAGGTCCTTCTTCCCATCCCTTTTTTCCTGCCCACAGAGCAGAGCCTGGGATCCTTCTCCATCTCACAGGGTGCCGCGTACATTTAACTAATTAACGGCTATGAAGTGTTGCCCAAATGCCAAGCATAATTATGGTGACCAGTTATTTTTGCCTGGAGAGGCGGCATTCCGGACATTGTTGAAGGAGAGAGATAAAGGATAGTGTGTTTGGGGCGCCTGGGTGGTTCAGTCGGTTGAGTGACCGGCTTCAGCTCAGGTCATGGTCTCACGGTTCATGGGTTCATGCCCCGCGTCGGGCTCTGTGCTGACCGCTCAGAGCCTGGAGCCTGCTTCGGATTCTGTGTCTCCCTCCCTCTCTGACCCTCCCCCATTCATGCTCTGTCTCTCTTGTCTCAGAAATAAACATCAAAAAAAATTTTTTTTTAATTTTTTTTAACGTTTATTTATTTTTGAGACAGAGAGAGACAGAGCATGAATGGGGGAGGGTCAGAGAGGGAGGGAGACACAGAATCCGAAGCAGGCTCCAGGCTCTGAGCCGTCAGCACAGAGCCCGACGCGGGGTTCGAACTCACAGACCGTGAGATCATGACCTGAGCCCAAGTCATGATGCTTAACTGACTGAGCCATCCAGGCACCCCATGGATATGGCTTTCTTACACCCGGGGCACACTGAGCCAAAAACCCCCATAGGATCACTTTCTCTTTGTAGCTTCATTACTGCTTTAGGGAGAGGGAAGCACACTGCCAGAAACCACCACCAAGGCGGCTTTGATGTGTGCTTGGCCTCTGTAGGCCCCACACGGCAACACCCCTCCCTCGGACCCCAGAGAGGTTAAGGGCAAAATTCTCTTGGGGTTTCCCTGCCACAAGCCAGTGTCTGAAATGTAACAATAGCCTCCACAATTATAATAATAAATTAAAAATAAAGCACTTTGGGGCCCCCTAAATGGAAGTTTCCACGTGGTTTTTATATTTAGAGTTCTGTTTCTCCCTCCGGCTAGATTTTATAAATAACCATTGGGAACGCGGAACAGAATTCCATTTCCATATTGATTCTCTTTCTCTTTTCACGTAAGAAACGCCAAGTAATTTCATATCTGTAACCTTTCTCCCTGAAGGTTTGTAGAGTTAGAGAACATAAATAGAAAAATAAATAGGAAAGGAAGAAACGGAGGAAACAAAGGTGGGATGACAACTTAAGCTACGTATTTAGAAAGAAACGCAATTCCATCTTGTGCCTTGAGATAAATACAGAGGGGATCCCCACATCCTCACCTTGCATGGTTGAAGTCCTGGGCCAATGCTAGGTAAACATTGGTTGCCCACTTGCCCCATGTCCAGCATGATTCTAAGGTGCTTTACAGGCATGATCTCGTTTGCTTCCCACATTAACCTTGGAAGCAAATACTATTATTCACCCATTTTGCAGAGTAGAAACTGAGGTCCATAGGAAGTAGGTACCCCAAGTGTCACCCTGACACCATAGCCCGGGCTCCTAACAATGTCACTTTGGGGTGAACACCATAAATGTGCGTGAAATGCCATTTTTTGTCAAGGAGAGCCAGGGTGCGGTAGGGTCCTAGGATGAGGGTACTCTCATGCCGGCTCACTCTGGACACTTAAGAAGAGGCATATCCTACCCTGTTCACCCACTCAGGGACTACACAGCCTCAGAAGCTTTCTTGGTAATGTCTAGACCTCTGGGTTTCTTCCAGGAGGTAAAGTAAGTATTGAACCTTTTTTCTCTGAGGGAAACGTGAGTCCATGTTCATTAATTATACTCACTCGGAAATAATCTTTTTTAAAATTATTTATTCATTTAAAAATTTTTTAATGTTTTTATTTGTTTTGGGGAGAGAGACAGAGTGAGTGGGGGAGGGGCAGAGACAGAAGGAGACACAGAACCTGAAACAGCCTCCAGGCTCTGAGCTGTCAGCACAGAGCCCGACCCGGGGTTTGAGCTCACAAGCCATGAGATCATGACCTGAGCTGACGTCAGACGCACAACCGACTGAGCCACAGGCGCCCCAGAAATAATCTTTTTTTTTTTAATGTTTGTTTTTTGAAAGAGAGAGAGAGAGCACGAGCGGAAGAGGGGCAGAGGATCTGAAGTGGGCTCGGTGCTGACCGCTGCAAGCCCAATGAGGGGCTTGAACTCATGAACCATGAGGTCATGACCAGAGCCGAGGTCAGACGCTCAACTGCCTGAGCCACCCAGGCGCCCCATCGCTCAGAAATAATCTTAAAAAAAGATGTTCTTTCATATGAGGAACTTCCACATACACACCTAGAGGTGTGTGTCCTCTCCCCCACCAGCCTAGGGCTGTTCTTGCCCCCATGATGTACTCTCAGGGCCTGCTGGACTTTCCCTTCAGAGGGCTTATCATGCTGTGGGACCATACACTGACAGAACTGTTTGTGCAGTATCTCTCTGCCTCACTGGACTGTAAACTCCATGGGGCAGTGACTGAGTCTGTGTAGCATCCCCAGGGCCTAGGACGATGCCTGGTACAGAATAGGTACCGAGAGACTTCTGGAGGAGTAGAGGATGCTATCCATGGCACGACTTGGTTCTGAGAAAGTACTCTAAGGCAAATCTGCTTCTCCGAAACCTTTAAAGATCCACTTAAAATTTCAGAGAAGATACAGAATTTTTCAACACACGATTGTACTCATTTTTGAAAGGAGAGTCACGGCCAGCTTCCCGCTGCGGTGAACAATATGGGTTCTGGAAGCGGAGGGTCTGGTTCTCATGCTCCGACTTGGATCACTACCCGCGGTGTGATGACGGTCAAGTGTTTTAATTTCTCGGTGTGTCCATTTCCTCTTGGGTGAAGCGGAGCTCACGCCAATGTCAAAGCAATGATGTAGAAGTGAAGTGAGTGAACACAAATGAGAGTGCAGGAGGACTGCACCTGCCGCGTGGGACTCCATGAACGTTGGCTGTTGTTGTCGGTGTTGCTGTTATCTTAGAACTCGTACAGATTTGTATGTTGCCGATTTGTATCATTCCTAACAATTCACCAGATGTGAAAGCAAACTGAGGCCCGGTGGAAAGGCATCTGGACCCTATGTCCCTGCTGTCAAGTTGCCTTATGAAGCCAAAGAGAACCTTTCCCAGTCCCAGCCTCCAAGGGTCACTTACTCTGTGCACTTGTCCCGTGGTTGCAGGAAGCAGGGAACTGCTGGTCTTCCAAGGCCTCTGGCTGAGCTTACAGATTCCTGCCCCTCTACCGCCTGGTTGGATTAGATGCCTTGATTCAGAGAACCTGTGACTCCAGGAAAAGAGCAGGTCCCACTGTAAGTCATTCAAGGGGGACCTCAATCCTCCATCCCCAGCCCCGTTCAATCTCCCTCCCATTCCACGACTCTCCTTGGTCGCTTTGCTTTAATTCACCCTTCAGCGTTTGCTCCCAGGCACCTCAAGTGGCCAACCTTCCTGACTTACTAACAAAAATGCACCGCTTTGAGCACTTCACAGAAATGTTAACTCAAAATGCACGGAAACCCAATGGGCTAGGTACTAGTGTTACCTGCGTTTTACGGCTGATGACACCCGGGGGAAGAGAGATTGACAGACTTGCCCCAGGTCACTCAGCTGGAAAGTGGAGAGCCAGGCCAGTCTCTGGGCTATGCCACAAGTCATCGCTGCCTCTGTAGGGAGGTCTCCCCACCCTGCCCCTGGGGATCTCTCCCAGAACTTTCTCCACAACATCATTGGCCTTGGAAGGGACACAGAGATGTGTGCACAAACTCAGGCAAGCAGGCAGAGGTATGATGGAGTGGTTAGGAGTACTGGCTCTGGAGCTGGACTGCATGGGTTCCCGCAGTGGATTTTGGACTTAAAAGCCTGGCAAGAAAATGAGAATAATGTTAATAAAAATAGTACATATCTTTTATGGGCATTTTGAGCATTAACTTACACATTAAGCACTTAGACCAGTGTCTGGCATATAGTAAGGGCTCAATACTTTTTTTCTGCCTTTGCGGAAAAGATGGTAGGCTTGGGAGTCAGGAGATCGGGCCTGGTGCCAGCTATGTGTTGCCTATTGTATGATCACATGTACAGAATTTTTCTTGTCTGAGGCCTCACTTTTCTCATCCCTAAAATGGTTATGAAACTGATTTCACTCAATCCAGATAGCGCCTATAAAAGAGCATTGTAAATCCTAAATCTGAAACAACATGCAAATAGTGACTAAAGAATTATCCCATTTTGTTATCATGGCTTCTCCTAGGAGTAGGCAGATTGTTGCCTTTCGGAAGGTCTTCAGACTAAAAGCACCTCCACTTTTTAGAATTCTACCACTGGAGATTCCTTCTACAAGAGTCTCCTAGGCTTTTTGGTTTTTGGGACTCCCTTATTAAGGAAGTCCAAGGAAGTAGAGAGCCCAGTGTGTCTGGGGGGAGAGGAGTCTTGGGGATGCGACTGCTGTCTTGTAGAAGCTGGCAGGTCAGACTTCAGAGTCACTCACCCAAAAGGCAAGAACTGGATCTCTGAGTACAAGTGACAAGGGGGCAGATTTAGTGTCAAAAAGAAAGGAAGATCGTTCTTTTGAATATAGCTCCCAGAATGTGGCAAAGACTACTCCGATAGTGAGTGCCCTGTCGGTAGAGGCATTCAAGCAGAGACTTGAGGCTACTCAGTGGGGAATGAGATAGAGGACCCTGCAATGAGGTAGGGAGAGCCTAGTTGACCTGTGCCTGGGAGTTCTGGTTGGTCCTAGGAAGGCAACAAGTCCGGAGGGAGGGAGGCCACCAGGGAGGGAGGAAAGGGCTGCCAAAGGGGAGGCTGAGGGAGCCCACGCCCAGCTCTGCCGGATTCACTGTTTTGCCAAGGGCAGTCCCGGTCTGGGCCCCAGAGCCTGGGACTGTGCACTATGCCCTCATTCCTTCAGGTGCTTGGGCAAACATTGTCGCGCCCCAGCGTCAATGACCCCGCAGCGGACCCTCCTGGGATCACCTGCGCTCGGGAGCCTCTTGCCCGGCGACCGGCAGAGGGCAGGAGAGACACGCAGATGCCACGCTGCACGGCCGTCAGCCAAGCTTCTCCCCTGGGGAAACTGGGTCACTCGGTCCTGCCGGGCCGCAAACATCCCGAGGGGGTGGGCGTCGGCGCCCTCAGGCCCCTGGATTGGCGGAAGTAGCCCCCGCTTGCAGAGGGAAGGATGAGATCGGTAAATACGGAGGACTCAGGGCCAGGGGGAGAAGGCTGGAGGGATCTCGTCCCAGCAGAGGGTTTCCTGGGGTTCGGCACACCCCAGGCCACCTCCTAGAGAAGAGAGGATGGGCAGGGGGAGGCCTGCCAAGGAAGGGAGGGGTGGGGGTTTGCTTCGGTAGGGTTGAAACAGCCATTTGCAGGTGGGTGGGGTGCGAAGGGCTAACTGGCCGACGTGAGACAGTGGACACCAGACCTGACCAAGCTCAGAGCTTGGGAGGCAGGTTTGGAGTCAGATTTGCTTGTGTCCTGGTTTTGCCACCTATAGGTTACAGGACCTATTACCGATTACAAAGATGAAGTGGAAGAATGATGTGAGTATTGTTCTCTCTCCCCTCCCCCCATCCTGGTGGGCACCATCTGCCATGGATAACAATGGAAGCAGAGGCCCTCTGAGCAGGGCAGGGAGGAGGGGATGCCCCCGGTGTCCTCAGTCTTGGCAGGGTGAGAGCATTCCGCAGGGATGATGTCGCAAGAAGAGATAGATGTGGGACGGCCTCTCTCCACCCTCCTTTTGATCCCACGGCATCCTGCTACAGGGAGAGTCCAGGGCCAGGGAAGGCTGTGGTCTCTTGAGGTCTTTGAGGGTTGACAAATCAGGGAGGTGGAACAGACCTGGAATGAGGGGCCTGAGGACAGAGCGGGAAAGGAGCCACTCCTGAAACCAGTTCCTCCTGTGGACCCAGTGATGCTTAGAAGGGCCACTTGAACCTGAAGTCAAGGACCCATTGATGCATTCTTTCAGACTGTGGGTTTTCTCCATTCATCTGCAACAAGGACTGCCCTGCCCCTTCCTCTCCAGTAGAGGGATGGTGGGTGCTGACGCTTCTCTGGTGCTTAAGGCTTGCTGGCTGTGAATCAGGAAGGAATCTTGGAGAATGAATTTGAACCCCCAGTTTTACTGATTAAAAAGAAAACACTAAAACACTGAGGCTCAGAGAAGGGAGGCAGGGAAAGGAAAGTTCTTGCCCTTGTCAATTGCTTCTAGAATCTTCATCTGCCATTGTTTGGAGAAAGTAGCTCGATCTCTAGAGTGAGCTGCCCAAACCTAGGAGTCTCTTCCTCCCTTTGAGATCCTCCCTCCTTCACCTCTAGCCCCTTCTGCCATTATCCAGCTTCCGGTGTGAGGCTGGCCTCTAGGGCTCCAAGGAGCAGCCGGTGTTTCTGAGGTTGAGGAGGACTGAGCGGCATCATGTGATAAAACCAGCTGAGTTGGAATGCCAGCACTGCCATGTGCTAGCTGTGACACCTTGGGCAAAATACTTCTCATCCCAAGCCTCAGTTTCCTCATCTATAAAATGGGGACAGCCATGGTATTTTCCTTATAGATACTATTCTTTCCAGTCCCTCTTAAGCTGAGACTGGAAGCAAAAATAAACTAAAGAGGCCTTCTTTTTACTGGGGAAAGTCTAACGGCAGGACCCCAAAGGAAAGAGGTGGAAGCCAGAAATTGGGATCTTCTAGTCCTGACACGAGGAGCTTTGGGGTGGTAGAAATCACCCAGGGCTCTGGCCCAGCATATCTCTGCCCTCAGATTGCAGTGCGACTATATCCTGGTTGCTGTGCCTCTTTGGCGCTTGGTATCCTCCTCTGGATGATGGAGAGGTTGAGCGCGGTGAGCTCAAGGTCCCTGAGGGCCTGCGCCCCCTGACACTCTCAGCCGCAGAGCTGGGCCCTCGTTCTTTGGGCTGCAGCCCAGGCCTCACACAGCCACAGCAGCTAAAGAGGTAGCACTTTACTGGGCTCTGGCCCACTTCCCAGAGGAGGTCACTCAGCCCCAGGGAAGCCCCTGGTTTGCTGGTTTGGATGCTGTGAAGGGCCAGGCAACAGAGGCTTTGGCCTATTGGCATCTGGTTCCAGCCAAAGCTTTTCAGGGAAGGGTGAGGAGGAGCCACGGGGCTGGCAGAAGCTGTGAAAAAACAGCCTGGAGCTCACGGTCTGTGGCCCTGCTTTGAAATCCACAGCCTCAGCCACCTGGGAAGCAGGAAGGCCTGAAAGGAAACAATGGCCAGGGGCCCAGGGGAAGCCTCCGGTTAGAAAAGCCCCCACCCCCCACCCCAGGAATGGATTCTGCCTGAGGGGAAAAGTATTGGCGGGAGGAGGCAAACAAGCAGGGGCCAAGCAGGTACCGTCACTGACTCAGGCAATAAGCAATGGTTGACAGGCTCTCTGTGTGAGGCAGCAGGTGGCGGCTGTGGGGGTCTCGTCAGAGGGGTCAGACAGGGCTGGCTTGGAAGGCTTTCTGATCCATGAAAAATGTACGTGGTGTGGACCACAAACACAGTGGTGGGGAAGGGGGCTCCAAGGGTTCCCAGGACGTGGCCACTCAACTCCCGTCAGGCAGGAGACAGTTCGGTGTTCCTCCCCTGGGCAGCGACTCATACTGAATGCCCACCTCATTCATTCAGGAGTTCACACGCCAGGCATCTGTGAGTCTGTCAAGTCAGGGTCATGCGTTGACTCGTGGCCTCTAGCGATGGCTGTCTGGAGTCACTGGATGTGTGTGTGATTATGGCCATTCTTGTTTGTAAACAGCCACAGCAAGGGTTAGTCAGAAGTGCCTCGCCCGGGTTGCTCAGCTTCTGAGGTATGTCCAACTATCTTCCGATCTTAGGTCCGTTCCAATAAGAGGCCGGCTCCCACTGTCCTCCCATTGCCTTGTAGCCAGGCATCCCTCCCCCCATCCCCGCCCCAGTGCTGTGCAGACTGGGCAGGTTTTGCTGGAGATGTGGACATTTCCAGGGAAGATCTGCGGCTCTGGTGGCCTGCCCCGCTGTAAGTGAAAAAAAACAGCTTAGTAATTGCTGGGTCAGCAGGAGGATTCCCAGCTGCCCCCTCCTTCCACAGATACTTCCGCTTGGGACCCATGTCCCCCTGGCTCTTGATGCCTCCGCTTCTGCTTGGCAACACTCCAGGACTTCTTAGTGATTCTTGTAGAGGAAAATTCCAACCCCCCCCTCCCCCCACCGGTCTTGGTGAAGGCCTCGCTGTAACTAAAGGACCCCGAGCAAATTTTGGATCTGGCTCAGCCTGGGCACCCTCCTGTGATAAAACGATGTAAAACCAACCCCGGCTAACTCAGACTTACAGCTTGGTTCTGAGCATTGAGTGAGTTAGCCTGTGTGAGGCCACCTAACTCTAGGAAAATATTTAATAAATACTATTCCTCATGGGGTAGGAGTGAGGGACTCTGTGGCAAGAAGAAAGATTATGGGAATGACAATCACCGGGCCCTTAGAACATGCCGGTTGCTGTGCTCAGTCCCCTTCTAATACTGTACTATCTCAGTTAAGCTTCCCAACGCTGCCTGAGGCAGGTGGTATGTATCTCCCCATTTTGCCGATAGAGAGGCTGAGGCTCCAAGATGTTGGGTTACTTGCCCAAGGTCGTGGTGATCAAAAGTCTGACCCAGAGCCCAAGCGCTAAACATCTAAGATTCTCCGCAACAATTCCCACTTTTGTGCGGTGACTGCAGGATCCTTCCCTGAAATATGCTCTCATTCCGTCTTTAGGTGTTTTTTTTTTGTTGTTTAGGTGAGTGAGCAAGACCTTCCTGAAGGGGGCTTTACGGCCCTCACGCTAATAGTCGCTTCTCCTAAGTGTTCAGAACAGTGTGGTTATGTTCATCCCTTACACTTTCCATGTTATATGTGTTTACGCATATGTCTCTGGCACGAGGGGGTGGCTCTTTGAGAGCACAGACAGAATCTCGTCTCATTTCTCTTTGTTTCCTTGCCAAATAACTATTCCCCAAAGTGCTTTGCATGCCTCCGGCTTTTGATACATGTTTGTTGACACGGGGTGTGTGGTAGGCAGGGTGGGTAGACAGCATGACGGACCCCGGGGTCAGAATCCCTACTCCCACTGACTGTGTGACCCTGGGCAAGTCACTCAACCTCTCTGGGCCTCCCTCAGTTTCCTCACCTCTAAAATGGGATAAAAGTATCTACCACAATGGCGTGCTGTGAGGATGAAGGGTAAAAAAAAATGTGGGCAGAGCATTTACACGGCGCCTGGCGCATATTATACACACTCAGCAAATGATCTGTATGATGACGCTGAGGGTGGAGACTGGACAAGGTGGAGGGTGGTGACGAGGAAGATGGAAGAACCCCGGGGAGACGCGCAGCAACGAGGACGCTGCTAACCAGCGGACGTGCTTACTTCTCAAGGCATCACGGAATGGAGACAGAGAAAAAGGAAAGAGATATTTTAAGGAAAGTTCAGTAAAATGGAGAGGAGCCAGCAAAATGAGTACGAGGCTGCTGGGATGAGGGGGGGAAAGGAATTGGCCAGAAACAGGAGAAGCCTCCGGCAGGCAGCGTCCCAGGGACTCTGTCCAGGGTGGAAGGAGGGGCCTGGGGAAGGAAAAGACACGCCCACCCAACCAAAATAAGAAAAAGGTTGGGGGTGTGGGGGGCTGGTGGCCGGGGGTGGGGGGGGGGCGCGTCACAAAGTAAGGTGGCTGTGGAAGGAGCAGTTTCTGTCTGGATCCAAAAGGAGGATCCGAAAGCCAAAAAGAATGAATAATCCAGGCTTTGGGCTCAAGGCAAGAGGCAGCTGTTCATTTATGGCTTGATGAACACTTAACGCAGCCTCTCCAGCAAGTTTAAGAAACGCCTTCTGGGGCCATTTGGCCTGAAGTGTCTCTGGCTGGAGCACATGCCTCAGTGAAGACCCCACCCAGGGGGAGCAGAGAGCAAGGGAAGTGCAGGTGCCCAGACCCAGGGGCCAGTGTGGAGAAGGCCACCCGCTGTCAGCCCTGGGGTGAGGCGGTGGAAAGTTGCCAGAAAGTATGAGGAAGGCCTTCTGTTGCCAGTGCGCTGGGCCTCTTTCTTGACTCAAGCAGGGTCTTTCTGAGTTTCAGATCTAATCTCTGCAACTTAAATGAAAATTTGCAATTTGCTGACATAGGTGGGTTGGGGGGGTGGCGGGGGCCATGCTGGGGCGGGCTGCATTCTACTTTCAGGAGGTTGGGGGAGGGAGGAAGGCTGAGATTAGGGGTCTCTTTTCTTTTCTTTCTTTCTGCTTCTTTTTTTTTTTTTTAATGTTTATTTATTTTTGAGAGAGACAGAGTGTGAGCCGGGGTGGGGCAGAGAGAGAGGGAGACACAGAATCGAAAGCAGGCTCCAGGCTCTGAGTTGTCAGCACAGAGCCCGACGCGGGGCTCAAACCCACGAACTGTGAGATCACGACCTGAGCAGAAGTCGGGACGCTTAACCGACTGAGCCACCCAGGCACCTTATAGGGGCTTCTTTTCATAAGACAGACACAGGGGGGCTGCTCTCCACTAGAGCTCTGCTCCCTCCTGTGACCATCACTCAGCTGC
Source organism: Acinonyx jubatus (assembly GCF_027475565.1). Classification (NCBI taxonomy): domain Eukaryota; kingdom Metazoa; phylum Chordata; class Mammalia; order Carnivora; family Felidae; genus Acinonyx; species Acinonyx jubatus. The sequence continues at coordinate 92,584,334 of NC_069381.1, read as the reverse complement.
TTCTGCACAGGGAGAAAGGAAGATGCTTGCCAAGTGGCAGGAGCCAAGTCATTAACCAGCCTGAAGGGGCAGAGATAGTCTTGGCCTCCACACGGAGCGGGAGTGTCCAAAGCGATTTGCAGCCGAACTTGAAAGGTGATGTGGCTGGGGAAGCAAAAGTTCCTTCATCCACAGAGCCCGGAGGTAGACATTCCCTGCCTATTAACCAGAATAGTACCAGGAGTCAGGAGCCCAGAGGAGCCTCTCCAGCCAGATGTGAAGAAACCCCGTGGACAGATGTGTGCCTGCGTGAGTGCACCCTGTCTCCTGGCCCCTCTTACTCCAATGCAGGCCCAGGTTGGTAGGGGTGCGGTTCTGCTCTACGCACTTATTCGGGGATGCAGGTGGCCCTCTTTTGCCATCTCAGCCCAAGGCCCTTCGATCCAACGTCCAGCTGCTGGGGACAAAATATGGAGACTATACCCGGGACATCTTTATGGTCAGGCCTGGAAGTGGCACACATCACCTCATTGCCATTGGCCAGAACTCATTCCCAAGGACACCACTAAATTGCAAGGGAGGCCGGGAAGTGAAACCTAGCAGTGTGCCCAGGAAACAGATGAAATGGATTTGGTAAGCTATCAGCAGTGTCTGCCACACCCCCCAAATCACGCAGCACATTTGATGATGGAGGGTTGGGAAGAGGCCCCTGAGAAACAAACGGATTGAAGAGATATAGAGGGCTTGGGACAGCATCCCACCTTCAAGCAGTCTTAACAGGTGCTTTCTTCCTTAGCCTCAGGAGCAGGGGGCGGGAGAGGAAGCCCTGGGGGGGGGGGGGGGGAAGGGGCAGAGAATCAGGTAAGATGTGGTTTGGAGCACTGGAAGTACTGGGGAGCTCTTGGCCTGGAGGAACAGGTGCCCTGGAGGTCTGGAGAATGCTCTGAAGAGGGAGCAGGGCCAGGTTCCTCAGGGCAAACTCTGGACTCAGATGAGGCTACAGGGTGCCTTAGGTTCCTCCCAGGTCACGCACTCCACACTGCAGTACCCGTGTGTGATTCTCCTGTGCCCATCTCTGTGGAAGGGGGGCCAGGGAGCCAAAGCCTAGGAGGAGGAGCCGACTTGGAGGTCAGTGGGCAAGAGGGGTACCGCTGCTCGGGAAGGTCAGGCCACAGTGGGGAGATCAGAGAGCCCCAGGCATCTGTGGAAGGGAGGCCCAGAGAGGGGAGAAAGGGCAGAGAACAGGGAACAGAGACATGGGGCTCTCTTGTACATGTTTGGACAGGTGTGGCTCTTTATTTTAATGCTGATATTGTTACTTTCGGGTGTCGCAGAGCTATCCGATAGAACTTTCTGTGATGATGGATGGACATTTCTATCTGCTCTGTCCAATATGGTGACCGCAGGCCACACGTGGCTGTTGAGCACATAAAGAGTGGCTAGCGCGACTGAGGAACACAATTTTTTAAGTCGTATTAATTTCACTTAATTGAAACGTAAATAGCCATTTAAGCTAGCTGCTATCCTAGTGGCCAGCAGGGGCAGAGTTTCAGCTCAGGGGAAGTGGGATGTGGGCTGTCAGTAACGTTACCGGAATCTGCTCATCCAGGACTCTGTTCCCGGGGCCCTCAGCTCCACCTCAGCTTTGCCCCCTAGACGAGGCCTGGGTGGGAGACGAGTCTAGCTCTACCCTTGGGTCTGGGTGAATTTTGGCCTCTGAGATTCTCATTCACTTCACCCGGCTGTGGGTCTCTGAGACTGAGGAGCGCGCCATGGGAAAGAGAGGTGAATCAGAGCGCTGGGCAGCCGGCAGGCGTCACCAGATCTTCACCGCCCTGGTTGGGGAGCTCAGAAGGGGCATGGATCCTGTGTTCTCCACTCTTGGTTTCAAGGCGTTGGGTAGGAGTGTCTGAGCTCTTGAGGCCTGGCCGATGGGTTCTGGAAGATACTTAAGGGGCGGTGTCGCAGCTCAGGGATGAGAGACATGGTCGCATCTGCCACTCACCTGCTCGGCACCCAGACTGTCTAAATGGTAGACGCTTTGATGCCCGCTATTCCCCCGCCCCCTCGCTTCCTTTTGAGCATCGGCACTTTGTTCCTTCCCAGCACGTCCCCTCTCCCGGTTCCCAGACCAACGGAACCAGCTTTCCTTTGAAGCCTGTTGTCAGTGTCTGCCATCGTCTCCTTTCAAAATATAAAAGAATATCATCAGTAGACGTGGCCATGTGGACCCCCAGGCTGAGGGCTGCCTTGCTGGTGCTCAGAGCAACACTCGAGTCCCTGGAGTCGGCGCTCCCCTCAAGACTGCCCCTGGCACCTCTTGACCCAGACACAAAGCTGGAGGGGCAGGACCTACATCCATCTCTACCCCTCCTCTCTCGACGTAATTCTTTCTCCTCTTTGTCTCTACTCTTCGTGCCTCGGGGGAGAGCCAGTTTTCATCCTCTCTACAGGATCCAAGGTTGGCTGGTCCCAAGAATGGTATTTGAAGGTGGTAAGAGGGAGTTTACAAGAAGAGATGCGCACAGTATGGCTTCGGGGCCCGTGGATTGGAGTCCATGTGGGGTCTGGTTGCTTTCTGCCCCCCGTACTTGGGGTCAGCTTCTCCTTGGGCCCAAGCTTCTCTCCCGGCCTCAAAGGCTGCCCATTCTCCATGTGCCTGAAATGAAGCCATCCCCAAACCCTGGCTCAAGTCCTACCTGAGTCCCCTGCGTCTGATCTCATGAGGCCTCCCAGGCCTTCTTAGAACAGGACCAGAAAGCTCTTTCTAAAGGGCAAAGCTATGGGGCGCCTGGGTGGCTCAGTCAGTTAAGCATCCGACTTCGGCTCAGGTCATGATCTCGAGGTCCGTGAGTTCGAGCCCCGTGTCGGGCTCTGTGCTGACAGCTCAGAGCCTGGAGCCTGTTTCAGATTCTGTGTCTCCCTCTCTCTCTGACCCTCCCCCATTCATGCTGTCTCTCCCTGTCTCAAAAATAAACGTCAAAAAAAAATTTTTTTTTAAATAAAAAATAAAAAAAAATAAAGGGCAAAGCTAAGCCATCCTGCCCTGGGTAACAGCTTCCAGCGAGCCCTCAATGGTCCCTCCATAAAGCCAGACTCCTTAGCATGACGTAAGAGGTATGTCATAACCCGTTCCTCTTCTCCAGGCCTTCTTTTTCCCTGAAGTTCACGCATGAGGTCTGATGATCTGATGGAAAGTCTATCCCTCTGGGCACGGCCAAGATTATTCCCAGTTTGCCGTGAGCTAGCTCGAAGTCCGCTCATTTCTCTTCTACCCAAGGAACGCACTTGCCCTGTACCACTTTTCAGATCTGCCCAGTCACACCACGTCTGTAAACTATGCTTTGTCTCCCTAACACCAGTCAACTGGCAGTGGTCTTGCTTCTGGCAAAGCACCTACATGATATTTTGTGGTTTTATCCCACACCAGCTCCTAGGACCAGCACCCAGTTGGGTTCATTTCTTATCAGCCAGTTGAATAAAATGAAACTCACCCTGACCACTGGCCTGTGAGGCTTTCTCCCCGCCTGAAGCCAGGTTGTGGTTCCTGGCTCAGAGGTGACAGATGGGACAACGAACGAGGACCTACAGTTGACAGAGTTTATCAATTGCTCTTCACGTACCGTCTACGCTAAAAGGTGACATCTCCCATGCGTGGCCTCTACCCCCAGCCCTCTCCTCCTTGAAAGATGGAGACTCAGGTGGGCTGGCATAATCTCTTTCACAGCGCAGATGCTCCATAAATATTTATTGGATGATTAACTCCCAGTGCTCAGCTCTCAGGATGAGGCTGAGCTCAGATTAAGTTTGGTTGCTGTTGTTTTAGTCTTTGTTGTTTTTTGGTCTACAGGGAAGCACAAAGGATCATCCTAGAGACGACAGATGTGAACCACATCTCCCTACCTACTGCCCCCTCCCACCACCCCTCCCCAGAGTCAGAGGTTTCAAAGCTGGGGCCGCAGGCTCTCCCCCATCTCTGGGACTGCTCTCTTGGGACCAGCTTCCCACAGCCTCCCCCGTTCCCGGGAGCAGCCAAGACTTCTTATTCATGGCTGCTCCTTCTGTGCAGGGCTTTGGTGGTGGCCGCCCTTCCCCTACTCTGCCACTTGCTCAGCCGGGGCCCTGCCAAGTTTCCTCCTCCACACCTGCTGGTGCACCTGGCTGGGTTCTCAGCTGCGCTCGGGTTCGCTTTCTGTGGTTCCAAGTTGGGCTGCTTTGCCTCTGCTCCTTTGAAGGAACACTCATGGTGCCTGGGCCATCACCGATATACCACCCCTTTTCTTTCCCCTGGCCCCGTCCCTGGGTGCATCTCCTAGAGCAGTGCCGGGGCTGTCTTCAGCGCCAACCGCACTCGGCCTCCTTGAGCCTCAACGACGTGGGCATGCTTGATCTCCCTCCACTGTGCTGTGGATTCCTTGAGAACAAGCTCCAGGTCTAAGTACAGCTTTGTAACCCCACATGTACTCCACTGGGTCCCGTAGGACTTCGCACATGGTAACTGTTAATGCCTCCTTTATCGATCACTCAGAAGTAGAGGCTCATTAATGCATTTGTGAAACATGGGTTCTCTTCCATTAGGACAATGGAACTTGAGATCTTTTCCATTAGGACGTTTTCCAAGGTATGTTCTGTGGGTTGCAGGTTACTAATAAGTGTTATAGGATTAGAGGCCCCTGATCAACTAAAGCACATTTCTTAGAGCCTTTAATATGTTAATATACATTGTAATTTTCCAAGAAAATAAAAAAGATGTGGGAACCTAATATCCCCACGGATGAGGGCCTGCATGCACAGGACCCTAAGACAAGTACTCAGTATGGTAGAGAACATCTACTTATCTTAGGTAAAGTATAGAAGGCAACAGGTTTGGGCAAAGACTAGGATAAGGTCAGCAAGCAAAGCCAGCCTCACAAAGATGCACTCTGGATCAAAGGCTCACACAAAACCAGATGGGGTGCCCATTAGGTGAGGAGAGCATGAATCTCCTCACTCCCAGGGCGAAGTGGGCTGTGATCAATAGCTCAACCAATTAAACCTTCACTCAAACCACCATACAACTGAACCCAACAGCCAGATTCCGGATACAGAATTTTTAGAAAATTTTTTTTAACATTTATTTATTATTGAGAGACAGAGGGACACAGACCATGAGCAGGAGAGGGGTAGAGAAAGGGGGCGACACAGAACCCGAAGCAGGCTCCAGGCTCCGAGCTGTCAGCACAGAGCCCGATGCGGGGCTTGAACTCACAAACTGTGAGACCATGACCTGAGCCGAAGTCGGTCGCTCAACCAACTGAGCCACCCAGGCGCCCCGTAGATACAGAACTTCTAACTAAACTACAGATCTAAGAAGTTTCTAAGCCAGGACTTACAAGCAATATAGGGGGCTTTCTGAGTCTGGACTGGCCATAGCCAAACAAATCTGGCCAAGAAACCCCCGTTTTGTTTTGTTTTTTTTCTTGAACACCTCATGGGATTGACGTGTCTAGGAACACACCTTGGTAAATGTGCCTTAGAGGCACTACTAGCCTGTCTTCACCATAAGGGAAGAAGCACCTTGTGATCGCCACCGGTGTTTTGTGGTCCTTTTGCTTATAAAGCACCTCTGGGCATCCATCCCACCCTGTGACTCTCCCAACCTTCCCCTGCATGGTGAGACTAACATGGCCACTCCCCACTGTGTAGATGATAGAAGGCAGAGAGGGCACTGGGTGGAGATCCCTGAGACGTGCATTCGACATTCTGCTCTGCCAGCTACTATTCGTGGGATGCATATCTCTGACACAAGAGGATCAATTGCACAAGGTTACTGAGAGGATGAAATGAAAATGTGTGTTAGAGCGCTGTGTAAAACCCATTACTTGCCACGTATGCTTGTTGGACCCATGCTGTGTGGTTCTCCATATTGAACAGCTACTGTTCACTGGGAGCCATATGGGAGCCATGCATTGTACTCGGCACTTCCTGTACGTTATTTTCACAATGACCTTGCGGAGTTGGTGATTACAATCCCCATTCTATAGATGAGGGAACAGAGGCTCAGAGACCTGAAATTCTCCCAAGTTAAATACCTAAAGTGACAGTCAGAAAACTTGAACTCAGTCTCACCGCAAGAAAAAAAAATTCCACAACTGTCTACGGTGACGGCTGTTAACTAGACTTACTGTGGTGAGCATTTTGCAATATATACAAATATCACATCAATATCACATCAAATATCACATAATGTTGCATGTCAATGATACCTTAATTAAAAAAAAAAAAAAGAAAACAGAAAAACTTGAACCCAGAACCAAATTCAACACCTATGTTCCATGCTCTTTAAATTTTTTTTTAACGTTTTTTATTTATTTTTGAGACAGGGAGAGACAGAGAATGAACAGGGGAGGGTCAGAGAGAGGGAGACACAGAATCTGAAACAGGCTCCAGGCTCCGAGCTGTCAGCACAGAGCCCGACGCGGGGCTCGAACTCATGAACCGCAAGATCATGACCCGAGCCAAAGTCGGCCGCTTAACTGACTGAGCCACCCAGGCACCCCGTTCCATGCTCTTTAATTGCAGCATCAAGATGCTAGTTCCAGACAAAAAAAAAAAAAAAAAAAAAATTAAGATTTTATTTTATTTTATTTTACGTCTTTAAGTAGGCTCCACACCTAACACGGAGCTCGAACTCACGACCCTGAGATCAAGCGTCGCAGGCTCTACCGACTGAACCAGCCAGGTGCCCCCCCCTAAAAAAAATGTTAAATAAAGCCTACCTCATGGGCAAAAACAAGCCAAAACAAATGAAAAAGATACTAATTTCAGGCTACGCTGTATGTCGTTCTATATAATGAAGATTAACAGTAATTAATGTTACCGCTTTTCGGCCTTTTGGCTAAGATCAAGTGTTGTAACAGTAATTAATGTTAATTTTTAAAATTAAAAGGAGCAAGTCGGTATTAAAACAAACGTGTCTAGAGTGAAGTTCCACAAGTGACTGCTGTAACAAGTCTTTTTCCTCCCTGTCTCCGGTTTTCCTCCTCAGGAAAGCAGAGGAAATCGCCACGATTTCCCAAGGCTGTTGCAAGAAGCAAATTGACCTGGAATATTCGAAAGCAGCTACCACAGTGTCTGGCACTCGGCAGACGCTCAATAAGTGTAGCTGAATGAGATTCCTTGTAGCTTATAATCTAGCAATGACACGCCAAACACGCTATAGATATACCGATTTTTTAAACACTGAACATAATACCAGGGCTGGCATCCGTGCTCATTTTGTGATCGTGTTTCAAAATCAAGGGGTAAGGGGCACCTGGGTGGCTCAGTCCGTTAAACGTCCCACTCTTGATTTCAGCTCGGGTTGTGATCTCACGGTTCGTGGGATCGAGCCCCGCGTCGGGCTCTGCAGTGACAGTGCAGAGCCTGCTTGGGATTCTCTCTCTCCCTCTCTCTCTCTCTCTCTGTCCTCCAAAAATAAATAAACTTAAAAAAAAGTAACATAAATCAGGTAGTAAGACATGAGGGCAGGGTGGGGGCAGGCATAATGACCTAGGGGTTAAGAGCACCTCCCAGCCTAGTCAAATCCACCTACCAGCTTTGGGCCCTTGGGGAAAGTAGCCCCTCCACCGGCTCTGAGACGACAGGGTGCCCTGCACTTAGAACCTCAACTGGCACGAGGGTGAGGGCTATATAAGCGCCCTGCCACACCAGCTGTCTCTCCCTTTTCTGAACCCTTGTAACTCCTAAATGCCCAAGACAAGTTTGGGTAATTTTCATGCTTTGTTATTTTATTTTAGTGTGCACATGTTTTATCATTCCTGCTAGACCGAAGCAATTAGGAGGGCAGGATGGTGTCCAGTTGGACCCACACAAGGCTGACATCAGAGGAAGCTTCCAGAAGCGTTTGTAGAATCCGTGAGGAAACCGGTGAATTAGAACACAGCCTTGGAGTCCAGTTGTGAGTGGCACCCAGCGCTGTGTGCTTACCCCACCCGTGCAACCCCACGGCTGAGCCCACGGACCACACTGGTGCCCCTGGGTTTCTCTACTTCTCTCCTATTATCCTGGCTACAGGGGTCCCAAAAGAGCACCTGTGCTCTAGAGAGGCTGACTGAGGCCACAGGGGTCCAGCAGCCCGTCCCCATAGCCCTGAAGCCAGCCTGGCAGCCAGCACTTAGGGCTACAGACCTGCTTGATGGGTGGGCACGTTAAGTGCTCAAAAGTACTTGCGATATTGAGATGTAAGAAAGTTCCCCCCACCCCAGCTCTCTGCAAGCCCACCATTGCTCTCCAGGCACCCTCTGGGACACACCTCTGAGAGAATTAGCACAGGAAGTCATTAGCTACAAAGTTTTCCATAGCTCAGGGTAGGAAAAGTAATCAACACCCCCAGGGAACACGATGGGGCAGAGGAAAGAAGGCAAATCTCTGGAGTCTGGGGAGAGGGCTTGCTCTCTCTCCTCTCTAGGGCCCTGGTAGTTAGGGTCTGGCTCACAGGGTGCCAGAGGGGAAGGAGCCCCAGAGATCCCCAGCACCCAACCCTCCCAGGGAAATGACCAGAGATGGCAGACCATACTTTCTCACACCTGTTCTGAGCTCGTTCCTCACTCCTGTCTTCCCGTTCTTTCCCCAACCCCCTCCACTGATGTTCAACACATGGGCCATCCTTTCGGGAGGCTACCTGGCACGGCTGCCCCAGCTTGGGTTTTGGGAGCAGTCAGACCTGATTTTAAATGTGGACTCTGCCAATTACCGTCCGTGTGATGTTGGCCAAATTCCCTAACCTCTCTGGTCTTCTGCTCCCGATATTACTAACTTCACAATATTGTTGAAATTGATGAGAGCCAATCACGTTGTCTCCAATGGTGCCCAGCACATCGTGAGTGTTCAGCATATTATTATTAGGGGGACACAGTTCCAGCCCTAGTCCCCCCTTGCCTCTGTTTCTATCCAACGGAAGCCAGCCAGAGTCACGACAAGGCATCAGGCCACCCTGAGTGGGTATGGGAAAGCAGGACAGTCCTTTCTGTTGTCTGGGTGACCTGGTGGAGGAGGGCCAGGGAGAGTTACAGGCTGAATGTTTAACTGAACCTCGTGTCTGTGTGCGTGTGCTGGGCGAGGGCATTTGCCAGCCAAGCCAAGCCATCCTCCTGCCCTCAACTCATCCCCTCTGGGTTAGCTGTCTCTCTTTTCCCCAGCCCCTGCTTGCTTTTCTCTAGTAAAGACCTTGGGGTCCAAGTAGAGGGGTTGGATGCTTGACTGGAGAAAAAAGCCTTGCAACACTGATCTCAGCAGTGATCAACAGTAATGGCAAACTTTTGAGGGCTGACTCTTTGCCTGGAATATTTCATGTCATTACCACAACCCTAAGTGAAAGGTGCTGTCATTATTTCTACTTTATAGATGATGACACTGAGTCTCAGAGAGATCCCAAAACTTTTCCGAGGTCAAATGGTTAACAAGTAGGGGTATGAGATTTCAATTAGTCTGATTTTAAGGCCCACTTACCATGAGCTCAATACATTACTAGGTACCATAACTTAAACGATTTCTAAACCTCATAGCAACCTTATGAGCTGGACATTTCCTTTTTACTATTAAGAAAACAAAGTTAGAAAGGGTAAGTGACTTACAAGGTCATGCAGCTCGTAGCTGAGGAGCCTGGGTCCAGATCTTAAGCCTGTGTATTTTCACAATTCCACACTCTACCCCAGTGCCTTAGCATCAGCAGCCCTTGGGGGTGCCTGGGTGGCTCAGTCGGTTAAACATCTGACTTCAGCTTGGGTCGTGATCTCGCAGTTCATGAGTTCAAGCCCCACACTGGGCTCTGTGCTGACAGCTCAGAGCCTGGAGCTTGCTTTGGATCCTGGGTGTGTTTTTCTCTCTCTGCCTCTCCCCCGCTTGCACTCTGTCTCTTTCTCTCTAAAAAGTAAATAACATTCAAAAAATTAAAAAAAATAGAAGATCCAGCAGAGCATGGAAAGGGGGACCCTGAAGAGAAGGGAAACTGACCTTGATAAGCACCTAGTATGGGTGACGCTTTCACACGAGGCACCTCATTTAAGCCTCACAGTCATTCCATTAAGAGTGTATAATTAGCCCCAATAAGAAAACCAGGCTCAGAGAGGTCAAGTGACTCACTCAAGGTCACACAGCTAGAAGCCATAAATTCAGGATTCATATTGACTACTGGCTCCTAAGGATTTGCTTTTTCTCCTGAGCGTACCATCCACAACACTCCCCCTGCTGGCTTTGTAATTTTACTTTGTTCCCAACCCAACACCCATTTTCCTTTGCTCTGTGCTCTGGGAGACTGGACCTCTGGAGATGGTATCATAGGGCTCCCCGTGGTCTGCCTTCCAGTCTGAGTTAGATGAATAGGAAGCTTCAGCAGGAGATCCCCAAGCCGTGAGAAAGAGGTTGGGGTATTTGTTCCACTCACTCCTCCCCTGCCCTGCTTGATTCTATGATTATGGCTCCTTCTGGTGGCCCCCTTGCAGGGCTCTGACTCTGACTGGTCCTGACGGCACCATTTCGCTAAGCACCTCTCTGGGCCTAGTTTTGGCAACAGCTCCCTGCTGTTGCTCTCTAGCTGCCTCGATGCTCCTTGTTGATTCTCTTAATGTTGTCTCACCTCTGCAAATGGTCTCTCCATTCATTTAACCTTTACCATCCCAGCTGAGTGTCCTGTTTCCTGCCGGAGCCTGACCAAGCCCCCTAGCATCCGCTGGAGCCTGCCCCTCTTGGACTTACTTGGATGGAAGGCCAATGGCTTCTTGTTGGTAGGATGGGTCCAGGGCTTTCCCAAGCTAGTTAGTGGATAGACAGGATCGTGGCCAGGGCCTGGGGTGGCTCCTGGTGCTGTCCTTGCTTTGGGGCAGCTCAGTAATAAATAAGCTCTCAGCTTATTTATTTTGAGAGAGACAGAGAGAGAGAGAGAGAGAGAGAGAGAGAATCCCAAGCAGGCTCCCTGCCGTCAGCACGGAACCCAACGCAGGGTTCCATCTCACCCACCATGAGACCATGACCTGAGCCAAGATCAAGAGTTGGACGCTTAACCCACCGAGCCACCCAGGCGTCCCTCCACTTCTTCATCTCTAATATATGGGGCTCGGCTAGAGGTTCTCCTTGCTCCCTCCCAGCCCCCTGGACACTATCCTCCTCCACTAACTAGCTTGGGAAAGCCCTGGACCTGTCCTACCAGGTCTGTAAGGTGCCACCCAGAGGGGGCAGAAGACTTGCTGTCCCTGTAAAGCAAGGCAATAGTGTAAGGATTTGGACTCCTGGATCTGAAATCAGCTGCTGGTTCCATGCTTTATTCTGCAGCGTTTTCCTTCACTGCTCAATAAATATTTCATCAGTGGTGACTCAAAATAATCACCCCCTTCCATGCCATCCCAGACACCTCACACCTTAGAAACTGTCTCTGCTTTTTGACATATTCAGCCTCTTTGCCTCCCCAGGTCCTCATCTTCTCTGCAGCCGCAGGCTTTTCTCACAGGAGAGAGCTGGATGAAAGCCCTGCTCCCAGGTACTGGGGAGAAGCTAGAGGAGGGGGAGAGGAAGAAGACTGACCTTCAGGTAGAGACGGGCAAGCAGAGCTGCCTGTCCCCCTAAATACCAAGAGAAGATGAACAGGATACTCTGGGAGGTCAGTCATCTTCTGGGAGACAAATACCTTCACGGATTAAATACATAATCCACCCTGGCAAGCAAGGTCCTTGGACTAGTCCTAGCTGATCCTCGCACTGGGTTAGGAAAGCTAAGCTGCCCACCCCCCACCCCAACTTGGTGGATTTGGAGAAAGAGCTGGGGGTTGGGGCAGGGTTGGGGGAAGTGGAGGGGAAAGGGCAGTGGGCTGGAGGCAGAGCAAAGGAAGACCTACCTGGTCAGGGGGTTATGCCCTTGACACTCTTGGGGTGCAAAGAGAAAGAACCATGGGGGACTACGGGAGCTGAGAGGTGGGTGGCCTGGTGTGCATGGAAGGAAATGTAGCTTCCTCATTGCCTCTTGACCACTTCGCAAGAGCAAACACTCTTTCCTGTTTGTGCATTAGGAGGCCATGCGTGACAGCTGTGGAGAGAAGCCCCCAACAGCTCAGCTAGAAAAGCCCCTGGGAGCAAGTGGTGGGGAACAGCCTGAAACAGGGAGAGGAGCAAGGAGAGGTCGTGCACGTGTCCCCTGGCAAGGAAGCACGCAGCTGGGATCTGAGGCAGGCTGGTCTAAGGAGAGGGCCTGGGGAGAAGCTGCTGGCAGAGGGCAAAGGGGTGAAACAAGGGGCAGGGTGTGGAGTGGGGGAGCTGAGATTCATGGTAAGAGGGGGCACTGGTCCTGCGTTTCCCTTTAGGCTTTTGTTGTTTAATGGAGTAACTCCTGGCCCTGGGGCAACTCAAGAGAGTTTCTCTGGCTTGCAGTAGCAAGGTCACTGAATTGCCTTAAGATTCTGCTTGGCGTTTTTCCTTCTGAATTTCCTCAAATGGCCCAGCTTTTTTTTTTTTTTTTTTTTTAATGTTTATTTATTTATTTTTGAGAGAGAAAGTGAGAGAGAGAGCGAGCAAGCAGGGGAGGGACCAAGAAAGACTGGGAGAGAGAGAATCCCAAGCAGGCTTCACCTGACGCCAGGCTCGAACCCACGAACTGTGAGATCATGACCGGAGCCGGAGGTGGGCGCTTAACTCACTGAGCCACCCAGGCAGATCTGAAGGTAGCTATAATCACCTAGAGCTGCTCCGCCTCTGAAACCTTCATTTCAAACATGCCTCTCTCTGGTTGCAAATCTCCCAGTCTTTCAGCCTTGCCCTAAACCGGTCCTTCTTCCCCGGGACCTTCAGCCCTAACCCCCCTCTGAACTTCTCGGCTCCTCCTGACCTCGCTCCTCTCCTGACCCGGTCTCTACTCCTTGGTCTACCATCTGACCTAACGACCTTCACCGGCCTGTGTGGTCTGGCCCAGTGTTGATTTCCCATGGCTGCCGTCACCAAGAACCACAAGCTGCGGAGTTCATCGTCATACGGTTCTGGAGGCCACAAGTCCAAAATCAAGGTATTGGCAGAGCTGTGCTCCCTTTGAAGACATTAGGGGAGAATCCTTCCTTTTATGGCTCCTGGTGGCTCCTGGGTGTTCCTCAGCTTGTCTCTAGTCCTGGCCCTACCTTCACATGGCCTTCTTTCCTGTGCATCCGTGTCCTTCTGTGTCTCTTGTAATGACGCCAGTTGTTGGATTTAGGGCCCATCCTACTCCAGTATGATCTCATCTCAATTCTTACCTGACTTACTTCTGCGAACACTCTATTTCCAAGTGAAGTCACATCCTGAGGTTCTGGGCGGACAGCAGAACGTCAGCACGTGCTGGGAGGACACCATTTAACCCACAACAGATCTCCTTATCCTTCCATGGCACCTGCCTTCCAAATCCCCAATCTTGGCTCGTCACCACAGTCAGCATCTCCCTTCTGACCTGGGGGCAGCTGAGTCCAACTCTTAGACCCCCCTGATTGCTCTCTCAAGGCTCCTCAGCCAAAAGAAGTCCTCCCATAGCTTCTTCCCTGCTCTCCCTCAGGAACCAGGCTGCACGGAGATAATGGAAGTCAGGGGGCAAGAGCTTCCTCGACTTCCAACCCTACAAATACATCCATAGTTTCACCTTTCCCACCTTCCTTCCAGCCCCTGTAAGGCCACAGGTGTCGCCCCACTTCTGGGAGGTTCAGTTGGATCCTCTCAACAGGTGCCTAGACTGCAGGAAATTATCCTGACCGCATTTTTCTACTTCCAAATTCATCCCAACCCTAACCCTCTCTTCTCATTCCACTCTGCTGCCTAGAAGCCACTCATTCATCCATCCATCCATCCACCCATCCATCCATCCACTCGTCAAGCACCTGCTATGTGCCAGGGATTAGGCTAACCCCTGCCCACCACTCCGGCCTCGTTTCCCACAAGCCCCGAGATCACTGCCTTTTCAGAGCTGACAGTGGAGGAAGAGTTTTGTGAGGCTGTGCTGTAGGATAATGCTCACATTCTTCAGGTCGTGGATAGCCCCCTTAATACCTAGCCATACCTTACCTTTGACCTCTGTCTTCTACAGCCCCTATCTCTAGCCAGGGCATTGTACTTCCATTCTGACTGAAATGCCTCTGCCTCCTGTCAGCTGAAAATCTAAGAGTCATCCTTAAAGATCCCATTCTAACGCTGCTAACTCCTAGAGCCTTCCCTACAGTCCTGTCCTGGACCCCCTCTTTTTTGCCCCGTAACTCCTATTGTGTGAATCATACTGCCTTGTGATGATTTGTTTACATGCCTGTCTCTCTTTTCACTTGAAGTCAAGGACAATATTTTATTCATTTTTATATCCTCTGTATGTGGAATGTATAGACATGTAATAAATATTTAAGCATTTAGGGTGCCTGGGTGGCTCAGTCAGTTGAGCGTCCGACTTCAGCTCAGGTCACGATCTCACTCTCCGTGAGTTCAAGCCCCGCGTCAGGCTTTGTGCTGACAGCTCAGAGCCTGGAGCCTGCTTCAGATTCTATGTCTCCCTCTCTCTCTGCCCCTCCCCTGCTCATGCTCCGTCTCTTTCTGTCTCAAAAATAAATAAAAACATTAAAAACAAATTTAAAAAAAATATTTAAGTGTTTAATGAAAGAGGAGGTGGAAGAGTCGACCCAGCTGCAAGCTGAACCTGCCCGTAGAGTTGGAACTGCCCCACCTTACTCCACCCTGCCCCTGACCTCCGTGTGTACTCTTGTTGGGCTGCCCACAACAGAAGAGTGTCGAATGAATTCATGCAGGTGCTAGGGGTTGAACTGAGCCCCCCGAAACTCACATGTTGAAGTCCTAGCCCCCAGTGCCTCATAAGATGACCTCATTTGGAGATAGGGTCATGACTCAGTAATTAGTCAAGATGAGGTCATACTGGAGTTGGACGGGCCCCCGATCCAACATGACTGATGTCTCTACAAAAAGGAGAAAGTTGGATGGAGACCCACACACAGGAAGGACACCTTGTAAGTGAAGGCAGGGATCGGGGTGACGCGTCCACATGCCATGGAACGCCAGAGATTGGCAGCAAACCACCAGAAGCCAGAGAAGAGGTATGGTACAGCTTCTTCCTCCCGGCCCGTAAAAGGAACCAGCCCTGCTGATGCCCTGATCTAGGCAGTCCATACATTTATGCTGTTCGAATTGTTCAGGTGAGGGCATTTTATTACGACGACCCTAGGAAATTAACACAGGAGATAAATGTGCTTACAGAAAACAGTAGCTTTCATTTCCAGAGCAAGGCCTTTCATCTTTCTCACCCTTGTGCCATCTGACCCGCCCACCCCCACCCCCCACCCAACAGTGAGGAAGGCTTCTCCGTTGTGATTGTTCCCAGCATGTAGATAAAACAACAACAACAACAAAAAAAAACACAAAAACACTGAAGCTCTCAAGATGGGCAAATGAATCTGGCTTACAGTTTTCCCTATGTTTTTCATGGGCAGAAGCAGACTTTAACTTTGGTCTTTTGCCACAACCACATCAAGGCAGCCTTTGGGCACCTTTGAAAAGTCCAGCAATGTTAAACGGTTTGTGGAGTTCATCAGCCTTAAGGCCTGCTCTTATACCTCAGGCTCATGTCTCCCCAGAGCCCCTCACCATTCCCTCCGGCCCAGTGATCCTTCCCCAAAGGAAACTCCTTATTTTTATTATTATTTTTAAATGTTTATTTATTTTGAGAGAGAGAGTGCAAGAGTGAGCAGGGGAGGGGTAGGGAGAGAGGAGACAGAGAATTCCAAGCAGGCTCTGTGCTAACAGTGCAGGGCCTGATGCGAGGTTTGAACTCATGAACCGTGAGATCATGACCCGAGCCGAAGTCAAGAGTCAGATGCTTAAGCAAGTGAGTCACCCAGGCGCCCCGAAACCTCCTTTTTAAAGCTGCTACCACCCATTCTCATCCCCTGGGACTCTCCACCCCACTGGCTGCAAAGAGAGCCAGCTTTCCCAGTGCCTCAGGCACCCAGGCCATTTTCCTTTTAAGGGTTTACTGCGGGTCACTGCAGGAGACAGAGGGGAGGTGATAAAAGTAACAGCCATGCGGATGTCTCAAAGCCTTAAATAATTTTCCTGACACTCAGCTGGGTTCTTAGTGGACTGACGACAGCAATCCCCCAACTTGAAATCTTGGTTTTACTCCTTAGTGTGGGCCCCATCAAACCTACTTTTAAATTTTTTTATTTAGGTTTATTTATTTATTTTGATGGGGGAGGGGCCGAGGGAGAGGGAGAGAGAGAATCCCAAGCAGGTTGCACTTGGTCAGCGCAGAGACTGATGTGATCCCACGACTCGCGAGATGGTGACCTGAGCCGAAACCAAGAGCGGGACACTTAGCGGACTGAGCCAGCCGGCTGTCCCCTAACTACTGTAATACTGAAGCAGTGCTGAAATATATGCTATTTTACGAGATCCTGCTGTAATGTGTCATGAAAACGGCCATAATTTTGACTGGTGACAAAGTGACAGGTATTGCTAATACTTCTGTGACGTGTGGCCTGCATCCATGGTTGAAGTAAACGCTACCTTTTGGTTAGCGATTAGTGAAACTAGTGATAAAATTTCCTTCCTCACTGAAATTCACGGGCCCAGGTTAAGAGCCACTGCCCTGGATCCACGCTTCTCAAACTTCCCTGTGCCAATGAATCCCCTGGGGGTGTTGTCAAGATGCGGATCCTGATTCAGTAGGTGTAGGGTGGGCTTGAGGTGCTCCATTCTTTACAACCTCCCCTGACAGCAGGCTGCTGGTCTGCAGGACAGGGATATGCACTCAGTGATGAGGTGCTAGGTCACGGTTACTCCCGGCACCATTATGGGAATCCGCGAGCCGGGGATCAGTTACTCTGGGTAGAGAAGGGGTTAGGGACGTCAGGGCCTCAGAGCAGTTCAGCGAACTATCACTTCACGGTAGCCAAGGCTGTCCCAGCCTATCTCCCAAAGAGAATGCAGGGGACACACTGCTTGGCAAAGCGTCAGGGAACCTACAACCTCTCTGATGCTCCAGTTCAAGCCTGAACACAAGACCTTTTGCTTTGCCTGCCGGAAACCAGGCTGGGCCAGTTAGATAAGACTTGATTAAGGGTGTAGCGAATATAAAATAAACGCAGGCAGTAAAATAGGACCATGGGCCGTGACTTCAAGACACCCTGCTCACTCAGGGATGGACCATGACAGGTCTTGTACCTTCTCTCAGGCCGAACCTAAAAAAGTGCAGCCCCAGAGGACAGGCAGCAGTAGTTACTAGATCATTCCCGAGAAGAGTATGAACCTCTGAGTTGGACACGGTGAGCCCCGGCTCCCTTCCGTGCTGGTTTTGGAGGTCTGGGATTTTGTGGAGGGAGATGGCGAGTTCCCTGCCCCCCTTCCTGGTTCCTGGCTACTTCCAAATGGTGGATGCCATCTTCTACATCCCAGCAGGCCACCCCTCGGAGGAGAGAATTTCCTGACTCAACCTTGGGCTGCTACCTGAGCTCTGAGTTGAGAATTCTCTTTGTCCCCATTATAGGTTCTTTTATGACAATCCACTCTATTGTGGGAAATCCTCCTTCCACCCACCCACCCAAACATCTTAGCTTCAACCCACAATTATGTTTGAATATAATTCGTGAGATTGAATAACCATGCAAGAGAATCACACACACACCGTGCAAGGGGGCCTAACTGTACCAATCTTGATTTCCACATTTCTAATCTATAATACCTCTGTGGAGCCCTGGGTAAGAAGAGCCCAGGGCTCTGTGAGCCACTCAGATTTGGGTTCCAGGTACACCACAGACAAGCTGCATGACCTTAAGGAATGTGATTAATTTCTCCAAGCTTCAGTGTGCTATTTTGCAAACTGTAATAAAAGCATCTACCTCATTGGACAGTTGTATGGGTTCGATAAGATGATGCTTGCAATTAGTACCCTGTCGGGAACACAAT
The DNA here is from genome assembly GCF_027475565.1 of Acinonyx jubatus. NCBI lineage: Eukaryota > Metazoa > Chordata > Mammalia > Carnivora > Felidae > Acinonyx > Acinonyx jubatus. The sequence goes on along the minus strand of NC_069381.1, from coordinate 92,566,419 downwards.
AGACTCCTAATATTCATTACCAACATGCTGGCGTGTGATAAAGTAGTTATTTCAGCATTTATGAATATTACTTCTATCAGGGCACCTTGCTTGTCACATAGTAGGTGCTTGATAAATGCTTTTTGAATAAATGAAGTTAGCATGTTCTCAAGGCTACTCCTGTTTGGGAAAGCATCCCTGCAGGCATCACTTCAGTCACTGTAAGGAGGAGTGCGCTACTGTGATTTATTTTATTTTTCTTTTGTTTGTATATTTATTTATTAAGTCGGCTCCACCCTCAACATGGGGCTTGAACTCACCACCCTGAGATCAAGATGCTCTACTGATTGAGCCAGCCAGGCTGCCCCTTATTTCTTTAAGTTTATTGATTTTGTTCACAAACTTAAAAAACATTTTTTTTTAATGGGGTCACGTGGGTGGCTCAGTCGGTTGAGCACCTGACTCTTGATTTCAGCTCAGAGATCATGATCTCGCGGTTCATGAGTTTGAGCCCCGTATCAGGCTCTGCAAAGATAGTGCTGAATCTGCTTAGGATTCTCTCTCTCCCCTTCTCTCGGCCCCTACCCCACCTGCACTCTCTGTCTCTCTGTCTCTCAAAAATAAATAAATAAACTTTAAAAATTTTTTAAATACAGCATTTTTTAGTAATCTTCTACATTCAAAATTTACAACTTGCTCTTCCAACTGAGCTAGCCAGGCACCCCTGATATTGTGATTTATAGTAAGAAATACATATTGGGGGGGGGGCACCTGGGTTCCTTTGCCAGTTAAGCATCCAGCTCTTGATTTCGGTTCAGGTCATGATCTCATGGTTCCTGAGATCGAGCCCTGCATCAGGCTCTGAGCATGGAGCCTGCTTGGGATTCTCTCTCTCCATTTCTCTCTGCCCCTCCCCTACTCATGCTTGCACACACACACACACACACACACACTCTCTCTCTCTCTCCAAAATAAACTTAAACACACACACACACACACACACACACACACACACACATATATATATATATATATATATATATATAAACTTTATATATATCTATATATTTGGTCCTCCTCAGTTCCTGACACAGAGCTACTAAATAAAACCTGAAACCTTTGGAATTTCCTGTGAGGAGCTAAGGAAAGTGTCTTCTCTCATGGTAATGAGATGACAGGTGGACCGCACCTAAGGGTGGGGGCTGGTTGCCAGTGGAGGCAACCAGGTGATTTAGAGTGTTGGGACTTTCAGTCCCACCCCCACATCCCCACCCTCCTCCATCCCCCTACCTCTGTGGAGGGGAGAGGGGCTGGAGTTTGAGTTCAAGCTCTAATGGCCAATGATTCAATAAATCTCCAGGGAGATCTCTGTCCAGGGAAATAATGTCAGGATTGAGCTGAATTGTAAGACACCCTGCTGGTTGGTAGGTGTCAGAGGTGGTATGGGGAAATAAAACCCGCACTTCAGAATTGATATGAAATGTTGGGGTCCAGGAGTGAACGGTCAAGAAAGAATTTTTGAGATGTCTTTGGTACAAAAACGGTGGTTTTATTAAAGCACGGGGACAGGATCAGTGGGCGGAAAGTGCTACTCTGGGGTGGTGAAGAGTGACTAGTTGGGAGGGGGTTAGGGCCAGGGTAAGTCTCTAAGGAATTTGGAAGCAAGGTTTCCAGGACCTTGACGGGGCATTTACTATTGTCTAGTAAAACATTAGCCGTGAGACCCTTCAGACATACATCAGGGAACCATATTTTTGGAAGATGACTGCTAATAAATATCTTGGGTGGGGGTAGAGATAAAGGAAGTTTCCAAAGGGATTTTTTTCATATGTTAAAGAAGATTTAAAGGATCCTGGAGGTCGGCTTTGTCAAGGTAAGGATGCCTTTTACCTTCAGAAAAGTATTAACATTGCCTCTAGCAGTTGAGTGCCTGGGGGAAGGTCACCCCTGTCCCAAGTGCGTGTCAAGTAAGTTGCAAGAAAGTTTAATTTTTTTTTTATTTCTTTTGCCTTTGTTCTCCAATTCAGGAGTTGGTGTCAGAATCCTAAGGACACAGTCCACTCTGACACATGATTGAGATGCAACTCTTTATCATGTCCTTTGATCCCCACACCCTGTGAGATCATCATTAATATCCCCATTTTTGTCCTGAGGAAACCAAGGCTCATGCAGGTTTAGTGACTTGGCCAAAACAACACAGCTAGCAAGTGGCTGAGCTGAGCCTCCAACAGAGACCCAAATGCACCATGAAACAGCATAAAATCCTGTCTGAGGATAGGTGGCCTGGCTTATGGTTCGTCGTAAGGACCCTACGTACCCAGGGAGCTTCGGAAAGGTATTCCCAGAACCTGGAGCTTAAGTCATTTTCAGGAGAGTCAAACAGCTAAAAATGAACAAAAATGGATACATTTAGCCACTTATAAAAAGGACCACTCCAAATGATGGTTCGTAAATGTGTAATGAAGAGATTGGGAAATACCCAAGTCCAAGAAAGGTGACTGGGACCAAAAAGGAGTAAAGAGACTTGTGCCAACAATAGTTGTCACACTGATTGATGAAAAGGTATGGTGACTGAAATCTGTGGTCTGCCTGGAGCCCAGAAGATGCCTTCAAAGGAGAAAACCAGTCAGCGTGTCTCCAGTTCCACCTGAAGGAGACACTTTGGCTCTGGAGAGGGAGACACTGCCATGGGCCAGGCAGAGCTCATCACAATTTCCAAAGACTTGTGAAAATGTCCCTTGGCCCTGTACTCACTGATGATTAGTTTTCTAGGTTAGCCTGATAACAGGAAGGGTACAGCTGCTAGGAACTGTCACCCCGTTTTACATTTGCCTTGGGTTCCTCAGACTCTTAGGAGTTTAATGATTGTGAATCAGTCTTGAGCTCTGTCGCCTAGGTTTTTTTTTTTTTTTAATTTTTTTTTTTTAACGTTTTATTTATTTTTGAGACAGAGAGAGACAGAGCACGAACAGGGTAGGGTCAGAGAGAGGGAGACACAGAATCCAAAACAGGCTCCAGGCTCTGAGCTGTCAGCACAGAGCCCGACGCGGGGCTCGAACTCGCGGACCACGAGATCATGACCTGAGCCGAAGTCGGCCGCTTAACCGACTGAGCCACCCAGGTGCCCCTGTTTTTTTTTTTTTTTTAATGTTTATTTATTTTGAGAAAGAGAGAGAGCAGGGAAGGGATGAGAGAGAGAGAGGAGAGAGAGAGAGAGAGAGAGAGAGAGAGAGAGAGTCCCAAGCAGGATCTGCACTGCCAGTGCAGAGCCCGATGCGGTGCTCAGATCTACGAACCATGAGATCATGACCTGAGCTAAAACCAAGAGTCAGAAGCCTAACTGACTGAGCCAACCCAGGCGCCCTCGTCTCCTGATTTTATACTGGCGTCAGGTTCATCAGTATCTTATACATTAGTCATTTTAAGTCAATACCTCTTGAGCCTGAATGACGACGAGAATGTTTATGAATCCAACATCTGGAACTGCAAACCAGAACCAAGGCCGTCCCCTGGTCCACAGCAACCCTGTGAAGGTGCCTCCACCTGGGAGACCCCCCACCCCCACCCCAGCATACACACAGGATGTCAGTAATGAAATCCCTCACAGTTCAGCCTCCCGGCCACATAAGCTGCAGAGTCGAGTGAGGGTCACGCACAGGTCACTTCAGGATGTCCCGTGAGAACACTGGGCTCCCTGAGGGGGAAGCACAAAATGATACAGAATTATTGGAAGAAAAGAGTGTCACAGGCACTCAAGCGCCCCCAAGTAGAGGGAAGATAAAAGAAAGCGTTCATCTTTTTTCCTACCCATGGTCAGACACTTCCGAAGTCCTGCTTCTCCCCCTAAAAAGAGCAGGAAGCGTAAGGCAACAGGTGACGTCAGAGTCCGGGCACAGGTGGATTTGTAAATCCTGGAAGCCACCGGGGAAGGCAGGCAGGCAAGGCGGGGGCCTTCAGTTCCACTCAAGGGATGACAGCTCCCTCTTATATCTCTTTCTCCCTTCTGGGATTCTGGGAGTGATTGAGATAATTTACCATGTAATGTGGACAGATGGCTTAATTAAACTAAATCAAAAGGCATCACAGAGGTTCTGGGCGTGTGAATGACTGGGGGTGGGACCCTGGGAGCCACCTGCCAGATGTGTCGTCGCCCTTCGCCAGGTAGGTCTCCTGCTTGGTCCTGAGGCGCCACCGTGCAGAGTACCTCCGGGGTGGCCTGCTTAGGGATCCAGGATGCTCGCTTCAGGAGCGGGTTCCTCCTGCGGCCTCTGCCAGAGCAGCCTGGGCACGTCCTGGCTCATGCTTTGACAAAGGCCTCTGGTTTGTGAGAGCTCTCCAGGTCTAGGGACAGCAGCCGCCCAAGCAGCTGGCATGGCGGACCCTCCCCGCGGCTGGCTGGGTGCTGGGTGCTCAGTCGGTCACCCAGCGGTTGAACCCAACTGCCTGCCTTCAGGGAATGTATGGCAGGGTGGGTATCCCAAAGTCCTGGGCCTTTACAGGCAAGGCCTAAGAGATTCTAGTACTTCTCCTGAATATTATGGATGAACACACTGAGACCCAGACAGGGAAAGCAACGGGCTCACCGTGAGCAGCAGAAGAGGCGTGAGAACCAACTTCCTGTGTCCTAAGAGCGCATGCGCGCACACGTGGGTTCATGTACGTATCGGGGGGAGGGGATACAGACAGTAGGGCTGCTCTACTCCTCCTCCTCCCGGCCCCGTTCGCGTGTTCCTCAGTTGTTGAGGTTCCTGCCAGAAGGAAGGCCGACTCCTTCCCCATCTCTATGGTTATGTCTGAAGGAGGAGAGGGAGCCCCGCCAACAGGCAATGACCTTCCAGGTTCCACCCACTCCATTCAGCCTCCCGCCTGGAGCTTTACAGTCTTTGGGAATGGACCCCAGCGGGCGGCCCTGCGTGGTTTCCTGGATGAATTCTACTTCCACAGCTCGTTAACCTATCCTGTCTGAAGTTGGCAAGTCTGGGGCAAGAGACCAGCAACAAACCACCCTCTTCTCGATCCCCCTGCCCCCAAACATCTTAAAATGATTGTTTTGGCCCAGAGCTAGGGAAGTGATGAAGTTTTCCAAACCACAAGTTGACATTTCATGTGGCTCGTTAGCCTCGTTACTTTGTGGACCGGAAGCCCCCTCACCACCCCCAGGGGAGCCTGAGTCTGCCACCTCAGTCCGATGCCCTCGGGAGGATCCGGGCAAGGATGCCCAGGGCGCTGTCCTCAGGGCTGCAGCTGTTTGCTTCAAGGAGGGCTCCAGGAGAGGCTAAGCTGAGGACGACACAGGAGCTCAGGGGTCTGTGTGGGGCTAGGAGTTCCCACTGGGGATGGTAGGGCAGTGGGGCAGGGGGTGGGTGACAGATCAATAAACCAGGAGACGCTGGGGCAGTAAGCCAGGACGTTACAGCAAATACTCGACCCCCAGGAGGAGACAAGCCACACGCGCTTGGGAAATCAGAAAAGACTGTTTATTGCCCGCGGGTGCGGGCCCAGCGAAGTCACCTCCAAGGGCTGGGACCCGAACTTTGGTATCAGCCTTCTTTTATGGCTCGGAGGGCACGGGGTTGAGAGACAAAAGAAAAAGGGAAGGGGGCCCTTATCGGTGGTGCTCTCAGGGCAGTTGGTGGAGGCAGGAGGTAAGCAAGATTACAGAAGCCAAAAGTATGCAAGGAGAGTATCCAGCCTCGGGCATCTGGCTGGCCCCTTTTATCTTGTTTTTACTAGCTTTTCTTCTCTAGGAGATGATGGATAGAATTGTTATATAAAATATACAATGACCAATTAAATTTGAATGTCAGATAAACAACAAATAATTCCTTTTTTTTCTTTCTTTTTTTTTTTAAGCAGGCCCCAGCATGGGGCTTGAACTCACGACCGTGAATAATTCCCACGAAATTATCACATGCCCAGATGCACAACTAGTGGGAGATGAATAATAACTTAGTATAAATACATCTGAAATAGTCCATGGAACATGGAACATATACTTATATTAAAAAAAAAAAAATCAGGGGCGCCTGGGTGGCTCAGTCGGTTAAGCGGCCGACTTCGGCCCAGGTCATGATCTCGCGGTCTGTGAGTTTGAGCCCCGCGTCAGGCTCTGTGCTGACAGCTCAGAGCCTGGAGCCTGTTTCGGATTCTGTGTCTCCCTCTCTCTGACCCTCCCCCGTTCATGCTCTGTCTCTCTCTGTCTCAAAAATAAATAAACGCTAAAAAAAGAAAAAAAAATCATTTGGTGGGGGGGCGGGGGGTGGCACCTGGGTGGCTCAGTTGGTTAAGTGTCCAACTCTTGGTTTTGGCTCAGATCATAATCTCACAGTTGGTGAGTTCAAGCCCGCGTCAGGCTCTGCACTGACCGCCGCAGAGCCTACTTGGGATTCTCTGTCTCCCTCTCCCCTGCTTGCTCGCGCGCTCTCTCTCTCGCTCTCTCTCTCTCTCTCAAAATAAATAAATAATTTGAAAACAATCATTCGTTGTTGATCTGAAGTTCAAAGTTAACTGGCCAGACTGTTTTATTTGCTAAATCTGTCAGCCCTAATGGGGTAGGGGTGGGGGTGGGAAATGGTGGGGCGGCGGACTGGAGAATGATAGACAGTAGACTAGGGGATGGGGGGAGGGTAGTAACCAGGGATCACGGGCCAGTAGACTAGAAATATACTCCATCCTGGAGTTAGGTACTGAGAGCCTATTTCCCATCGAGGCCAACTCCCAGGTACCTTTTTCTGCCTTCCCTAGGGTCTCAGGCCCTCAGCTGCTCCCCTGCCACTCCCACCCTTGGGGTTCCTCTCTCCCCGAACTCAGAGCGACGGACTGCCAGACTGCTATCTCCTCCCACCCAGCCATTAAGCACAAGTACCAACTCCTGCTGTTTGAAGGGTTTGTGAGTGCCAGCTCTGGAGGCACCCTGGCCTGGGTGTGAGTCTGAGCTGAGTCTCCCACTAGCTGTGCATCTGGGCATGTAATTAAGCTACTCTGAGCTTTGGTGTCTGAGAACGGGGGGGTAAAATGAGAGCCAACCTGCTGTGATCACCTAGTGGGTTAATATTCATAAAGCTGTTAGAACCTAGCACTCAGTAAATGATAGCTTAAAATGTATAAAGCCCTCTGATGACTCCGGGGAACCAGGAAAGGGATAATAACAAAGAGCAAACACGGCAAAGTTCCGCAAGTGCTCACTCATAGCCATCACGTCTCTCTCAGAAATAATGGAAACGGGGGCACTTGCGTGGCTCAGACGGTTAAGCCTCCGACTCTTGATTTTGGCTCAGGTCATCTCACGGGTCATGAGTTCGAGCCCCACGTCGGGCTTCTCACTGACAGCTGCAGAGCCTGCTTGGGATTCTCTCCTTCTCCTCTCTCTCTGCCCCTCCCCCATTCATGTTCTCTGTCTCTCAAAAATTAAATAAACATTTAAAAAAAGAAAAAGAAAAAAGAAATCATGGAAACCATCATTACACAGTCCCCTTTTATAGCTGAGAGTAGGGTTCACCAGAGTGCCTTTCCTCTTTCCTTCCTTTCCTTCCCCAGGGCTGCTCCATTCTGCATTAGCCCAGAAGATGAGCTTCGGATTAGGGGCCACACACACCTACTGCCAAGCAGGCAGTGTGCATCCTAGGGAGACCCCAAGCTGGGAGCTCTTCATTCATTCAACAACTTTTATTGAGTGTGTATATAGTGGGAATAGAATAGTGAATGAAACAGACCTTGTCCTTGCCCTCATGGAATTTATAATCTAGTTGAGGATCTCATCTCCCAACCCTTTCCGTCTTTAGAATTCTTTCTAATGTTTGTATTTGAAAGAGACAGAGTGTGGGTGTGTGTGCCTAAGTGGGGGAGGGTCAGAGAGAGAGGGGGACCGAGGATCTGAAGTGGGCTCTCTCCTGACGGCAGAGAGGCGGATGAGGGGCTGGAACTCGTGAACCATGAGATCATGACCTGAGCTGAAGTCGGATGCTCAACCGAGTGAGCCACCCAAGTGCCCCCCAACCCCTGCCATTTTTACTTGAATGGTTCAGAGACTGGCATAGCAAATTGGTTAAAACGAGAATGCAGTCTGATCCACGGGAAGTGGCTGTGCTGTGTTTAGTCATGCTCCAGTTCAATGGGGTAAGTTTTGTGGTTGATTAGTAATGTCTGCCATGGGTGCAAGGGGAAGAAGTGATACCACATGGGCCATTGACATGAACATTGAACATCTCCTTGCATTCTGAACCCTGGGACAAAAGCTTGTAGCTTGAATATCTGATATCTTCTTTAGGACTGTGAGTCCAAATTCTCCAGAAGGAGTTGAAGAGCTTGAGTTCCCCAGCTCAGGGGAAGATGTATCTTCAGAGCAGGCAAACCTAAGTCCCAAGGGAGGACAGACATGGATAGTAAAGTAAGATTGTGCTCCTGGGCGCCTGACAGGCCTGGCTGACAGATGGGAACAGAGGTCACTGGACAATGAGAGAGATCTTGCAGTGAGAAAAGTCCGGTGACAATGATAGCCTAGCTGACTGATGAAGCGAGGCCATCAAGGACTCTGTCCCCGCCCTCTTCCAGTTTCCCTAACTGGGAATGGATTCCTTGATGAGCCATGTTCTGAGGACACTGGGAATGACAGATAAGGTGGCAGCAGACGGCGCTGGGTCTTGGCTTAGAAGGTGAGCTCCGCGAGGTAGGGATGAAGCAGATTCCTTCTTGATCCCCGAGACACGTGCCTTGGGGCCTTGCCATCAAAACTTAGGAGGTCCCAATTAGACATGCTCATGTGGGTTTTTAGTACTCATGCAAAGAGGCGGATATTTTTATAGTTTGAGGGGAGCCTAGAGATCATCTACTTCAAGGTGTCTCAATCTAGACCCTATTGACATTTGAAAAAAGTTTTTTTAATGTTTATTTGTGAGAGATAGAGTGTGAGTAGGGGAGCAACAGAGAGGGAGGGAGACACAGAATCCGAAGCAGGCTCCAGGCGCTGAGCTGTCAGCACAGAGCCCGATGTGGGGCTCAGGCTCATGAACCGTGAGATCATGACCTGAGCCGAAGTCGGATGCTTAACCGATTGAACTACCCAGGCGCCCCTAGACCCTACTGACATTTTGAGCCAAATAATTTTTTGTTGCACGAGACTTCCCGTGTACTGTAGGACGTTTAGCAGCGTCTATAGATGCCAGTAGCTTGTACCGTTGCCATATTGTTACAACCAAAAGTATCTCCAGATGCTACCAAATGTCCCCTGGGGAACAGAGCCACCCCTGGTCAAAAACCACTGACTCAGATCATCCCGATTTATAGATAAAGAAACTGAGGTCCAAGATGTGGCCTGCCCAAGGAAATTCTGGCTTCTTCTTTGGTGATTCTCCCTAGAGAATTTGTCTGTAACAGCCCCCCACAGTGCATCTTGTTCACATGCACCTAATGTAATCATACGGCGTATAGTACAATCACATAAAAAGTTTTAGAGTTGACCTACATTAATAAGAGGAGAGTCTGCACCTTCTCCTGGGGGCTGGGGGCGGGGGGTGGGTTGCAGTGTGGCTAGGACCAGGCCATCCTCAACATTGCTTTCCACTCAGCCCTTCCTGGAATCCAGTTTAGAGCAAAATGTACCGGGCTTTAAAGATGGAAACGTTGTCCCTCTCAACCCCCCAGGGTGGCCCTGCTGCTTTGAATGTCCGACTTGACTGGTCTTGGTATTGGGGGGAAGCAGGACCTAGGTTTCACCAGGAAAGGAGGAACTCCAAGGTTAGTAGCCATTGAGTTATTTCAAGGTGGGGGGGGAGGAGGTGACTGAGTCAGAAATGTGGTGGGCCGTCCATTTCACCAATAAATCCTGTTTTGTTTCTCCTAAAGAAAAGAACATCCCACTGTTAATTTGTTAGAGCTCGGAACTGCCCGTGGCATTCAAAGTACCACAAGAAATAGCATTACATTTCTATTATCTTCCTAATGCAGGCTTCAAGACGTGTTCCTGCTATGCTAGTTCACATTGCCAGCTAAAAAGCAAGCAATTTCAAAGGCATTTTGCTGGCCCTGAACATTTTTAATGATGTGTTCTTTCTTGACTTCACTTATAATATCACCCCTATCAAGTGAGCCTGAGCCCCTATGAAAACCATTTCAAGTGAGGACGGATGGCTAAATTTAGTCTTTGCCAGGGGGTTGGGGGTTGGGAGGGGGCGTGGGTAGGTAATGCTGAAAACAGAGGCTTCAGAGGAAAAGGAGAGTTTATAGGTCCTTTGCAGTCTAGTTAGACTTGAGTCTCTACGTAATTACAAACGTGTGAGCTGTATTGGTAAATACACATGACCCAGGTCTCAGCACTGTTGAGAATTTACTGGAGGACAGCCTGTTATCAGCTCACTTTTGCAGCCCCCCCTACCCGCTATTGGGGCCGTTAGGACGCTTGCTTCTACGCTGCGTTGAGTACAAGATGTCCCGCCCTCTCTGCCTGAGGATGCTGCGCTTTCATTTAGATGCACTAGAGGACTAACTCATGCCAACTGACCTCCTAAGAGCCTGATGGTAAATCAGAAATGTCACTCTCCCAACAGCCTGGAATCAGGAGTCGCCTGGATGGTATTGAGGCAGAATGTGGGGCGGCAGATGTGTTTATGCTTTTAACGGTCAAGATGTTGTGCCACAGGAGCCGAGCACGTATATCTCCGGTCTAGAAGAACTCTTGCCAAGGAGTCCAGGTACCCCTGGGAGTTGCTTAGGGCTCCCTCGTCTTCTGACAAAGCTAGAGGCAGTGATGCTCATTGGCCTTGTTTGCCTGAATGCCATAAAAACCACTAATTTCTTCTAACTCATTCCTCATGGACACAGGTCACAAAGCATGCATTCAGTTCTTAGTGACGTATTAGTGTTGGGAGTATTCAAGTCCTCTCTACAACTGGTTCGACTCTCAAATGTGGGTGGTTCTCTCAGAAAACTTAGAGCATCCAGTGAACTTTGGGACAACAGGCCTTGCTACTGATTGTACTTCCAGACGAGTGGCTTTATCTGTAAGTCCTAGGGCACCTCTCTACAGACATCGCTCACCCACACCCGGAGGGTGTGCTTTGAGTTCTTTTCCCTTCATGGCTTTGGGTGGTTTTACCCACGTTTCCCACCCTTCCTGGGTCTTCTTTTGTGAGCCAGGAGCTCCATGAGCACATATTTCCCCCAGATTTACTGGTCATGGTCATGTTGGCCATCAGTGGACAAAGAGGAACGACACAGTTCAAATCCACAGCCTGGACCCTCTGGCCAATTAATTCTCCAGTCACTTCTCGAGTGCCAGGCTCATCACGAGTCTCTGTGGGGGGAAAAGAGGTGATGTTCCAGAGTTTCTGTTCTTTCTGGACACCTCCCCTCACAGAAGAAACTGGCCGAGATAAATAACTCGCACGGAAGACAAACCATAATAAAGGCTTAGTTGTCGTACCAACCCACAAAGTACTAACGTGTTTGTTTCCCTCACTAAACTGTGAGAGGAAACTGTGTCTTATTTCCCTGTTTCCTCGGCCCCAAGCTGAGGGTCAGACTCACATTTGTGCACAATGAATGTTTCTGGAAAGAATTAAGGAACTGGTTGAGGAAACATGGAGCACTTCATCTCTAGGGGCCAGGCCAAGTCCATGAAAGACACTTCTCTCTCTAACTAGATGCCCCCTTCCAGCTCCTGGGTTCATTTTCTCCGGGAGACTTTCTGTGCAGTCACAGAAGTAAAGCGTTCCTCCTTCCTCTCTGCACTCAGATTCTTAATGGTCTCTCGTTCTAAATCTCCACGGGGAGACATAGATAGACAGCATCACCAACTCCAGGGCCATCCCTTGGAGAGTTGGGAGTGATCATTTTTATAATACATGAAATCAGATTACATAAAGATAAAGGCATTTTAAGATGGATTTGCTGGATGCAAAGGAAGAAAAGCACTCATGCAGCTCAAAACAGAGGATGTAATTATTGTAAGGTTACAGGGCAGCTCGTAGACACAAAGTATAGCCCAGTCTCTTGGAAATTGGCTCTAGGAAGTTTGAACTCTAGGACTCCAGGCAGACACTCTTTCGGATTCTCTTTCTCTGAAGCCTCGATGGCATCTCATGCATTTACATGGGTGTGCTATTTTAGTCTCTCCAGCTTACTCAGAAAGCGTCTCTGCCTCCCCATAACCTTCGCTCATTCACAGCTTTCGTTCCTGGGTAAAGTCCCCAACTCTCCATAACCGTTGAACCGTGGTTCTGTAGCCCTTGTTTAAAACTCTGATTTGAACGGGGGAATCTGATTGGTTACTGACTAGCCAATAGATTGCTCAACACTGAGACAGGATCTGATTCTGATCCAATCAGCTGTAGCTGGGGCTCTCAGGGAACAAATGTGGCAGCCGGGGCCTGTCCTTCCAGTAGAGTTGATAGACTAGGACAGATGAGAGAGACAGAGACAGAGAGAGATATATCCAGGTACCCCACAGCAAAATTACTATGTCTGGTTACTATGGAGGTCATCAAAGGCCCAGAACTTTAGGGAAAATTGTGTCAGGAAGCGGAGATCTGTCCTGGTCCTGATGTTCATAAGTCAGGGGAACGTAGGGGAATTATGAGTGATTATGTGGTGTAAGCTTCAGGTCACTGTTAGCCGTTTATATGTAAGCAGAGCTTCCTCCTCCGCCACTGGCTGCCTCCCTGAGTCACTGTACAGCTGTCAGCAACAGGGAAGATTCCAGAAGCATGTGGCGGGACAGCCTCTTCCCCCACTCCATAGCCCACCCCCTTCTGCCATACCCTAAACTGGAAACAGCGCCACGTGGCTGTGTGTTTCCTGGCAAAACCGGGCCTGACTGTTTCCAGGAGCAGCTAGCCCACTTTTTGTTGGACCGGTTTTTCTAAAGAAGGAGACAGGTGTCCATTTTCACCACACTCTCCGGCTGAAATCCGTGGAGCCGGAAACAATACCAGTGTAGCTGCTTTGGCTAGAAATATACCAGTCCAAAACGATCCGGATTCATTTTTAGCTTTTTGCTCTTTAAGAGCTTTCTAGACTAGAGTTTCCTGATGAGTTGCCAGGATTCTGGATTCAAAACTGCTCTTGAAAGAGCCCAGAGACCGGGTTCCAGTTTATCTCTTCTACTTTAACTGTGTGACCATTGGCAAGTCCCTTCCCTCCTCGCCCTGGGCCTCAGCTAGCTCACCTGTAGGAAGAGAGAATTTGGAGTAGATGATCTATCTCTACGGTTCTTTTCTCCTTGACCATCTCTTGCCCAGCCTTTGCCAGGGCACACACCGGCACTCAGCCAGCCTCCCCTCGGCAGGAATACAAGCTGAACGCACCGCCACCCCCTCTCTGAGGGTTTCATTTCTCTCTTCTCTTTGCAAAATTTTTCCAGCTCTCAGGTGGAAAAGGGCCACCTCTGGCCCTTGTCAGCCTGTATAAGGGGAACAGAATACCTTAGACTCTGGAGGGCCAGTCATCAATTTGTTTTTCTGCCTATCTCTACCGCCCCCCCCTCCATGACTATAGTCCTCAGCATCCCTCCACTAGCTCCCAAGCTCTCCTGAAAAGATCCTTTAGGAGAGTTCCATTCAGCACCCCAACGTGTAAATCTCCTGAAGGGCTGAACTTCCACATCAATAGACCCCTTCGTTGTTCCAGAACGTGTAACTGTGAGTTGAGGCCACTGCAGAGCCAGGTCTGCAGGGGATGTGGGAGGCAGTGTGGCCACCAGGCCGGGTCGGGCCTCCTGACATCAGGTCGGCGGCGGCTGCCCTCCGCTTGTCCGGCTGCATCAGAGGCGCCAGGCCTGCTCCGGCAGGCACCCGCTGCCGCCCGGCAGCCGTGTGTCCCCCATCACGTAGTGCCTCTGCTCGCCTTCCTCCTCCAGAGCTCTTTCTCTGGGTTCCTTTGCTCCCCCTCCCATTTGTGTTCACCCCCTGCCATGAGCGGTTATCCCACTAAAGAAGCCCAGCACATGGCACGGACAACTCACAAGACCCTCAGGGAGCATGGGGATCCAGGGCCATCAGGCCGTTGGGCTGCCTCTCTCTCAGTCCACCCTGGGTGTCAATATCCCCTCACCCAACTCCTTGGCTTCGGTTTGAATGTTACAGATAGAAACAACTATCCTTTGTTGCAGATCCCTCTTAATCCTGCCGGCTTTACATCTCCCCAGTTGCTTGCCCCTGGGGACCCACGGGCCTGCAACCATCACTGTGGGGAAGGGAGTGAAGATAATAGAGTAGGCAGTGCCCTAAGAGAAGGGGATCAGAGAGAGGCTCTGAGGGCACACCAAGAGGGGTGAGAAGAGTGGGCACTGCCTCACCGTCTGCAGGGGAGTTGGTCGAATCACAGGTTGTTTTTATTTTTTTGAAGTTTATTTATTTATTTTGAGACAGAGAGAGAGAGAGGGAGGGAGAACACAGGCATGGGAGGGGCAGAGAGAGGGAGAGACAGAATCCCAAGCAGGCTCCGTGCTGTCAGCGCTGAGCCTGATGCGGGGCTTGAACCCGTGAACTGTGAGATCATGACCTGAGCTGAAATCGAGAGTCAGACGCTTAGCCGACTGAGCCACCCAGGCGCCTCTGTTTTTGTTTTTTGAATCACAGGATTTTTCCAGGTGAGATGGGTGGGGCGTGAGTAGCTCTGTCCTCTAGGAACTGCCTAACAACCTGGAAAGCATTCATTCATTCATTCATTCACTCGGGTAGGTGGTAAAGATTTAGTGAGCTCCTCCCCTGATGTATTCTGTGTAGGCAAAATAGAAACAAACAGACCCCATTCCCTGCCTTCTAGGATGCCACATGAGGGAAAGAAACAGAAATGGAACATTAGACTACCACGTGGCCCCTCCTGTGGAAACTGGGGAGAGAAGGCTGAGGGAAACCTGTGATGCCTAATACCAATGAGGGCATGGGGCCACTGGATCTCTCGTACATTGCTGGTAGAAATGCAAAAGAATCCAGCCACTTTGGAGAACAGTGTGGCAGTTTCTGGGAAGTTAAATAGACACGTACCTTGCCGTTCAGAAATCCCAGTCCTAGGTATTCACCTGAGAGATGAAAACGTATGTCCACATCAAACCTCTACACAAATGTTTATGGCAACTTTATTCATAGTTGCCTAAAACTGGAAAGAACCCAAATTGTCCTTCAACTGGTGGATGGATAAACAAGCTATGGTCCATCCTTACTTGGGGATGCTACCCAGCATTAAGAAAGAAGAGATTCGTGATAACGTGCAACACCATGGATGAAGCCTAGTAAGTTTGTGCTGAGCTTAAAAAAAAAAAAAAAGAAAAAAAAGATTATGCTGAGGGAAGGAGACCAGGCTCCAGATTCCATTTATGTGACAGTCTGGAAAAGGCAAAACGACAGGGCAGGAATTAAACCCGTCCAGACTGGCAGCGGCGAGAGGCTGGGGCTGGGTGGCGGGGTTGACTACAGAGGTGTGCGAAAGTACATTTTGGGGTGACGGAAGTGTTCTGTGTCCTCACTGTGGTGGTGCTTACATGGCCCTACGGATTTGTCAAAACTCACTGAAGTGTGCACTAAAAGGTATATTTTGGCCTGTGTAATTTACACCTCAATAAAACTGACTGGAAAAACAAAATACCGTGTGGTCTCCATACTAGGCTACAGGAAGGCCTAGGGGGGCACTGGCTTCCTCAGAAGGTGGCCCTGACCTGGGGGAAGTGCGGCAAGGAGGGTTAAAGATGGCGACTGAACGTGGAGGGCCACATTCTGCTAAAGGGAGAAAATAAGGCCGTGGCTAAGGGTACAGCCTAACCCTCAGAGAGGGATTTGCACTGGCCAGCGAAGGAGCAGGAGCCAGATTCTAAATATATTTAGGAGTGTGCTTCTGTGCAGGCGTGTGTGAGGGGAGGGGCAGTGGAGGTGTCTGGAAGGTAGAGATTCAGGAAGGACACGCAGGCCGTGGGGGAGTAAGGACGGGCCTCCTACCGGCTGAACCCACGTGTGCATGCAGCACCGAGCCGGAAATGTACTTACGGGCCTGGGAGCTTACCAGTCTGCTTCAGAGAAAACCCCCAGACAGCAACTGCAGTATAAATAGCAAACAAGCAAACACGACATTGTTCTGCGCCAGAATGGAGCAGGGATGTTGGCCTGAACGCAGCCTGAAGGCCTGACGTGGGGTTGAGCGGCCGCCCCAGGCGTCCCCAACCCCTCGGCCCCCGGCAAGCTAGTGCCCCTCTCCCCAGCAAAGCCCGCTGTGCACCGTGCAAACAAGTGATGAACAACAGCCCTCCCCGAGGCCAACGCCTGCAGAGGTTTGCAGGCTGCTTGCTAAGTGGGAGCTCCAGAGACCTGTGCGGCTGCCGCGTCCGTTGTCCTGCAGGCCCTTCGGCAGGCAGCAGCCGCTGCTTGCTCAGCCGGCCCAGCGCACCAAAGAGAGAAAGTCCAGTGCCCCAGGGGAGCTAGCCAGGAGATGGCGAGGGGACCTCAAAAAGGAGAACACATTCCCGTGACAACGGTGCCTCAAGGCCCGGGGTTCTCGGGGGGGGGGAGGCGCCTAGGGAACCCATGATTTCAGGGATCTCCTGGTATTGAGGCCCTTTGGGGTAGAGATGCTAAGGACATCAGGGCAAGAAATTCCAGGAAAGGCCAGGAATTGGGACAACGGCTGTGGCAGTCAGGGAGCTAAGAGCGGAGACTGAATGGGGTTGGACTTCAAGGGTTCAAATCCCAGCCCTGCCACTTAGGGACTCCT
Organism: Acinonyx jubatus; assembly: GCF_027475565.1. Taxonomy (NCBI): domain Eukaryota; kingdom Metazoa; phylum Chordata; class Mammalia; order Carnivora; family Felidae; genus Acinonyx; species Acinonyx jubatus. The sequence continues at coordinate 92,549,748 of NC_069381.1, read as the reverse complement.
GCCCTAAGGCAAGTTGTTTTGCCTGTTCGACTCTCCACTGCCTCATCTGCAAAATGGGGACAGTCATAGTACCCACCTCCCAGGGCTGCCGGGGAGACAAAGGAGTTGTCCCGTGTGCAAGCCTGGCCAATAGTGAAGACTCAGTTAAGGTTAGCAGCAATGGCTGATCACGTTTGCTGAGGATCTCCAAGGAGTCCACACGCGTTCTGAGGCTAGATTCCTTTGTGAGACCTGGTTCTTCTTCACGTTAGCCTGTACCCTCCTCACTCAGCCCTCTAGTGTCCAGCCCTGTGCCTGCCGACTTTCAGGGTCTGTTCACTTCAGTTCAGCCCCACGGAGAGCCTCCTCCCACCCCTGCAGCAGGGAATCCCGAGGACACCAAGGCTGGATTTGCATCCCTGACCGACCCCCCTTACTTACTGTGTTGCCCTTCCTTCTGCCCCTATTCCACAGGGCTGCTGGGTGACGGGGGGGGGCGGGGGGGGGTGGCGAGTGAATCATACTTAAGCATCAGAGTGCCCGCATCCAGTAGGTGCTCAGTGGTGTTCCTTCTGTCCTCGTGTGGCTCAGGCACCAGTCCCCACTGTGCCCTAACTAATACGCTGACCCCACCATCCTAGTATCTCTCCGTAGTCAGGAGGAGAGGGCCTAGTTCTGGACAGCACCTAACCCATCCTGCCCACCTCCCAGGGCCCTCTCCTGGCCCTCAGTTCTTTGGGGCCCAGAAGAGTCTCCCTGGTGCTAAACCAAAGGCTTGAGCTCTCTCTCCAAGCGGGTGAGGGGTAACATTTTGACTTTAAGTATTGTTGTGATCCAAGGAACGCAAGCAGCCTTGAACAGTGTGCAGTGATCACGCCTAGTGCTGACTGGGGAGAGGGGCCAGGGTGATTTTCATGGGCAGCCCTCTCTAACAGCCCCTCTGGGCTCTGGCTACAGTCCTTTCCCAGCAGCCTCAGGGTCTGATGGCTAGGGGCTGTCCAAAGGTGTGGTTTGGGGGAATTTGTTTGTTTCTGCGGACCTAGACCCAGGAAGCCTGAGCGGTCTACGTTTACTCATCGGCCACTTGGGAACCTGTTTTCCAAGGTTTCCAGCATAGGAAGATCCTAAACACTATAAAAGAGAGATTTTTAAAGAGTGTGGGGGAAGGGACAGGATAAAAGTAGTTCGAGGGGTGCCTGGGTGGCACACTTGGTTAAGTGTCTTGATCTTGACTCAGGTCACGATCTCACAGTTTGTGAGTTCAAGCCGTGCCATCAGGCTCTGTGCTGACAGCATGGAGCCTGCTTGGGATTCTGTCTCTCCTTCTCTCTGTCCCTCCCCTGCTGTGTTCGCTCTCTCTCTCTCTCTTAAATAAACTTTTGGGGCACCTGAGTGACTCAGTCGGTTGAGCTTCAGCTCAGGTCATGATCTTGCAGTTGATGAGTTTGAGCCCCGCATCGGGCTCTGTGCTGACAGCTCGGAGCCTGGAGCCTGCTTCAGATTCTGTGTCCCCCTCTCTCTCTGCCCCTCCCCTGTTCATGCTCTGTGTCTCTCTGTCTGAAAAATAAATAAAAACACTAAAAAAATTTTTTTAAATAATGAAATAAATAAACTTTTTAAAAAATTAAAAAAAAGAAGTTCTAGTATAGCATCAATAAATTATGCTTTGATATTGCAACTGTTTTCGTGCTTTGTTTTTCTTTCTCTTATTTTTTTTAATGTCAAGTCCTTCTTAGAATTCCAATCTGCCTCACTTGTACTAAGGGCAACATGAGAAAGAGACCTTTCCCCAACTCATCTCAGCAAGGAGAGTGGGGGAGCCTGGTATTCAAAGGGGAGGCATAGAACAGAGGCAAAGAGATGCTTGCCAACGAAGTAGGACTTCTCAAACGAAGAGGCCCCGCCCCCTCCCTCCCCCCCACTCCTGCCACCCCCTCCTCACTCAAAGTTTGGAAGAGTTGGGCTTCATTTCAGGAAGGGAGACTGTTGCCTTACAGGCCTTCATTTGTTTCCCAACGCAGTCACCCCATTGGAAACACTGTTTCGTATTCTATGTGTAAAACCGGGTTTTTGGCCCATCAGTTCCCATGTGAGATGACCCCCCTCTAACTGGACTCTTTTATGTAAGGGCCGCTTTGGATTCCAGAACGACTGGGTCAGATGATGGCCCTGCTTGGAATGGCCCACATATTTCTGGGCGTCTGTAGGTCTATGTTGCCCAGACATGCTCCTACTTAGCTTTGGTAATCCTTTCTGGACCGAGGGTGCCAAAGTAAGTATCAGTCACTCCGTCTCCAACAGCAATTGTAGATGGCCCAGGAAATGTCAGCCCTAGAAAATAAACAGCCCTAATATTAGCTCAGACGTGAGGACATTTTCCCCCAGCAGGTGTGTGTGTGTGTGGGGGGGGAGAACACCCTTAAATTCTCATGTATTTTTAAAGTGTGCCTCATACACTCAATTCTCCCAGGCATCACTAAATGTATTTTGGTCCAGAAGAGCAGTTATTACCATAGCTTTTGCCCGAGGGATGAGCCAGCATCCGGCCCTCAGTTACCCGGGCTCGAGGTGGCCAGCTGTCCCCAGCAGCGGGGTGAGTGCCCGCATATCTCCTCAGCCCACGGTTCCCTCTGCCGCCAGGCAGGCAGTGATTCCAGGGTCACGGTGCATGGCCACTCCTCCCGCCAGAGAAAAATGTGCATGTGGCAGTTGCGGACAGTTCCCCACGCGGACCCCAGGTGTCGCGCTGTCACCAATGAGCATCTGCTGTATACAACAGCGGTGTTGTACGGTAAGTCACGAGGCCTGCGTACCGCACGTCCGTGGTTTACGAGGCTCTGTTCTCGGCACTGGGCCTACCCGGAGGCCCACAGTCTGGTGGTCGAAGGTTTGGCAGTCCAGCAGGAGAGACAGGACATTGTCAGCATGCTGTGTGCTGATAGTGGCGGCTGGGCACGTAAGTGCTAGCTATAGGAAAGCTCCCAGAGGAGGGACAGCCCAGACAGGACCACAGAGGCCAGGGAGGAAGAGGTCCAAGCAGAAAATGGGTTCGGAGCCAGTCTCGCTCGGTGCGCACCGAGACCTCACTGAGTAGGCAGGAGGAAGGCTCCCGGAGAACGGAGAAAAGGGGGTTTGATGGGGTTGATGGAGACCAGGAGAGGCAGGAGCATGGCATTTCTCTGTGCTGCCTACAACCGAGAGTTTATGCCGTGACCGGATAAGGAGTCCGGAGGAGGTTAAAGCAACAGGTGTCAAAATGCAAGGTTTTGATGCAAGGTTTGGGAAATCCCCCGCTGGCCTGAACTTTACCTTCCCCTTCACAAACCTGTAGAGCAATGCTACGCCTTGGGGCAAGGTGGGCTCGGGAGGCCCAGAGAGAGGAGAGGCAGGGAAAAGAGACTGAGAAACAGCCAAGGAGCTTTCTCCTGCTGGGTCAGAAGACGACGTGCGCGCTCCCCTGCCATGAGACAGCCCGCAGCGTGAGGCAGTGTCTGATAAGCACCACATGATTGCTGTAACACCTGACGTCTGTTCTTTTAAGCACACAATCATTTTTATAACTATTTATAATATATTATACAATTATTCTTTTATAATTTTACTAAAGGGTAGTCAAAATCTATGGAGACTTCTCATTTAAAAGATTTTAGGGGCGCCTGGGTGGCTCAGTCGGTTAAGCGTCCGACTTCAGCTCAGGTCACGATCTCGCGGTCCGTGAGTTCGAGCCCCGCGTCGGGCTCTGTGCTGATGGCTCAGAGCCTGGAGGCTGCTTCAGATCCTCTGTCTCCCTCTGTCTCTGCCCCTCCCCTGCTCTCGCCCTGTCTCTCTCTCTCTCAAAACTAAATACACATTAAAAAGAATTTTTTTTAGTAAAAGATTTTAAAACAAGTTAGAAAATTCTGTTGCCGATTCTTTTCTCAGTGTTCAGGTAGGAGAGATTGAAAGGTATTATAAGCAGGTCATTGGATAAAATTGTGTAACAATGGCAACATCCAAACACCTGTATTCAAGCGTTCTTTTCCTGGCATGAGTTTGTTTTTTAGGCGATGATAGAGCATCACCTTTATCTTGAAGGCACAGATCAAGAGTGCGTATTAAAAAAATCTGACAGCCATTTGTCATTCACAGAGAAGAGCAATAAAAATGGAACGTTTTGTCTTTATAAGAAGACCGTGTGATTTATGGTTACATTTCGTGGCTCTTTTAAGTACTTGCCATGAGAAAACCGAGGAACCCCCGTGTGACATGGAAGATCTTCCTGGTGACTCGAGACCCCATTACAAAGTAGGGTAAAGACCCCATACTTTAAAGACCTTATTTTTTATAAAAGTGATGACGTGAATGACAGTGCTCAGCGTTCGTGCACATCTGGCTTTTGCTTCCCGGCTGCCAAGTGAATGAGTAGCAAGGGTGTCTCTCCTTCGTACCCTCACGCCAGGCTCCCCTTTTCATATTGGTCAATCGTTTTCCCATAAACGATTTTTTTTTCTGAGAAAGTCATTTACTCATGTTTCCCTTGGTGATTCAAAAATTATTCTTTCCAGGACGTAAACGAAGTAACAAATCCCATTAATTGAGATCTTAGAAGGCTCTCTGTGTTCAGTCGTATACAAAGCAAACTTCCTATCAGACATACTCTGTTTCCATGTTCATTCCTTAAAATTTTCAGCAATGTTTTCTATGCATCTTTCAATAAGGTCTGCTGACAAAAGATTTCATGTTGTTGCCATGGTGTTTTTCGAGTATTTCAGCCATTTTTCATGGTAAAGAAGCAAGCGTTTCCCTAAGGGCATGCGGCTTTTTGTGTTTTGCAATTACTAAGAAACACCAAAAGACTCCTGTATACACTTATCATCACATTTAATGAGATTTTGTTAAATACTGGGGTAAGTATTGTTAATAACTTTAAGCATCAGTGAAATAATTGAGGAAGTTTGCATTCATTGTCTGGATGCTTAATTTTTAAATGTCTTACTAATTCGGAAGCTTTCTACGATCAAGAGCTAATATCTCAAGGCAAAAACTCTTAGGGCAATAACCTTCATTAACAATAATAAATGTCAACCACATTTCAGGGAATTATCTTGAAAACGTTGTGGTTTTTTTGTCAACTTCTTTTTTAAAAAGTTTTTATTGATTTAAGAGAGAGAGTGAGAGAGTGAGAGAGAGAGAGAGTGGGAGAGGGGCAGAGAGAGAGGGAGAGAGAATCCCAAACAGTCCCCCTGACATAGGGCTTGAACTCACAACCATGAGATCATGACCTGAGCCGAAATCAAGAGTCAGACGCTTAACCAACTGAGCCACTCAGGCGCCCCATCAAGTTTGTTTTAGGTCCAATTAGACTGTCATTGCTTTTGCCAGCTAATAATAAGAGCTTATTCAGGAGGAGAAAGGTCATCCCAGATTATTTTTTTATTGTTTCTTACGTTTGCATTATTGATAGTATCTCTAATCCAGGTCTCTTTGCAAGAATCTTTTAAAGCCACTTGTTCATTTTGTGAAGATTATATAGACACATAGTAAGCACGCAATAAAGATTTTGGTTGAATCGAGAAAAATCTGACAGATGATACAGTCATCATTTCCTCCTTACAAAGCCTTAAGATCTTATGGTTCTCTTGGGGTGCCTGGGTGGCTCAGTCGGTTGAGCGTCCGACTTCGGCTCAGGTCACGATCTCACAGTTTGTGGGTTCGAGCCCCGCGTCGGGCTCTGTGCTGCCAGCTCAGAGCCTGGAGTCTGCTACAGATTCTGTGTCTCCCTCTCTCTCTGCCCACCCCCCCTCCCCCCACTCACACTCTGTCTCTCTCTCCTTCAGAAATAAACATTTAAAAAAATGTTTAAAAAAAAAAGATGGTTCTCAAAGGATTGAGATCTATGGGGATCCCATAGATCCCATCTGTGGGGAGCAGTCCTATGGCCTCAATGGTTTGAAATGGGAAGTGAGAAGATTCTATTCCTGAGTTTGGGAGGATCAAGTTCTTCATTCTCAGGGACTTCTCAGCCAAGAAGCATTTTCCTGGATGTCATGCTCTCTCTTGGGAGGAGTAAAAACAGTCCATGGGACTTAATTCTTCACTTTCCCCCAGAGGGATGTATAAAGATGAACAATCAAGACGCAAGCCCAGGCCTGCCGGGAATTCTGCTGGGAGAATCCAGCCAGTTTCCTTCCCCGATACACAGGGTGGTCTGCTCCAAGCTGGCCTGGTTCTAAGCTCTGAGGAAGTGAGCCTGGGGACAGAACCAGGACAGGATCTACATTTGGGTTGGCGAGTCCAGGATCACACTCAAGAAGGCATAGCCCTCTGGCAATCTTTAGGCATCAGTTAGGATTGCATTTGGCTTTCCCTTAACAGAAACCCACGCTGGCTCACCCACATGGGGCTTTGAGTTTTGCCATATAACAAGAAGTCAGGAAGCAGGGGAGGGGTGTTGTCAGGAGAGTCATGAAGGACTCAGATGCTTCTAGCTTCCTGTTCTGCTATCCTAGTCTGGGGCTTTTCTTTTCAGGGTCGTGGGATGGCCCCCTTCATTCCCAAGTATCTCTGTCTCACCCCAGGTAGGAAGAAGGGGAGGGGTGAGGCCAAAATGTAGTCTTTTCCTCTGGGGACTCTGCCTTTTATTAAGGGAGGGACAGTCTTCCCGGAGACGTTTACCTCTATGTTATTGTCCAGCCCTGTAGGCATTTGCAAGTGAGCCAGAAAGGCCAGGTATTTCATCTGAACACATCATTGCTCCCACATCAGAGTGGTGTTCAGTTAGTAAAGATTAAGTGGAGAATGGATTCTAAGTGCACCGGGAGCGTCTGGGTGGTCGTGAGTGAACCACCTGATTTCATATTGAATAGACTGACCCTTGCTTTTTCACTCCCCACTTCTCAAAAACCTTTCATCATGCCTTGGGCAATGTATGACTTAGAAATATTGTCAGGAAGAACCACACTGACTTGTAACCGGTTCCCTGGGTGCCCCATCATGCCCCCGTGCTGGCCTGAAGTCCACTCTTCGAGTATGGGTGGCAGGAGTCAGGATGCCCGGTCCCAGGCTTTAGTTTACCATGGGGCTCTCCATGTCCTTGACCTACCTTGTGGGTACTTGAGGACAGCTCCAATTCATAAATAACCGGTGCCATCTGTGAGAAGCTGTGCAAAGGCTGAGGCTCCCCGGTGAAGCCACAGCATCCCCTCTCTGCCGTTCACCCTGACTCCAGGGGGGCACACAGCCCAGCAGCCCAGCAGCCCCAGAGGGCGCTGGATTTCAGCGTCCAGGAGACTGTGTGGGAGGCGTTCCCAGACAAGATGAGCTGGGGGCTGGCAGCGGGGGAGGCCCAGGGCTGGGGAGCTGGCTCTGCAATGAAGCTGTGACTTTCTACAGCTCCTTGGTGAATTTGCCACTTCTGCTCCAAGCCTCTTTCTTCCAAGGGGGATTTCCACAAGGTCTGTAGATTTTGCTCAAACTGAATTGAATTGATACTAAGTTTGTTCAAACCCTGCATTAAGAATTTTTGTGCTGTCCTCATGACAGTAGCATAACATACATGACACAGAGCAGAGCTAATAATCACCTATGTGGATGATTAGGAGGACAGATGAGTAGTTTTTTGTGTTTTTTTCCCCTCATTTTCTTTTTTTTTATTGTTTTTTTTAATTGTTTTTGAATGTTTATTATTTTTGAAGGAGAGAGAGAGACAGAGCGTGAGCAGGGGAGGAGCAGAGAGAAAGGGAGACACAGAATCCAAAGTGGGCTCTGGGCTCTGAGCTGTCAGCACAGAGCCGGATACGGGGCTCAAACTCACAAACCGTGAGATCATGACCTGAGACGAAGTCGGAACCTTAACCGACTGAGCCACTCAGGGGCCCCTTTTTCCCCCCTCATTTTCAAATAGATAGATGATAGATAGATAGATAGACAGATAGATGATAGATGATAGAAGTATACACACACACACACACACACACACACAAACTGCAGAAAATTTAGAAGTATCATGTTCCCGCTCTTCATTCCTACCATAACCCCAATTTTATTTAGGGTAGCAATGTGCCCAGGTAAAAGATGACATTTCTTAACCTTTCTTGCAACTAGCAAGTGCTAATGGGCTATAAGTGGAACTTAGATGGGCTTTCGGGAAGATTTCTAAAGGAGAGAGGGGGGCAGACAGGGCAGGCACACATGCCCTTTTGTTCCAGTTTCTTCCTCCTTTTCGTGCCTGGAATGTGGATGTGATGGCTCGAACTCCAGCAGCCATCTTGGGTATTTAGAATCGAACCTCTGTGTTGAAGGCAGTGATGCAGAAAAGTAGCAGGGACCTGCATCCCTGATGACTTTGTCCATCTGTCAAACAGCCCTGTAATACCTGCCTCTGGACTTCTTTTATGAGAGAGAATGACTTCCTCTGCTTAAGTCACCAGGGTCGGGTCTCTGTTAACAACAACAAAAGTAATTCGTAGCTTGTTTAGTACCTGACACAGAGTGAGTGTCCAGTAAAAGTCTGGGGCCACATAGTTCTCTGGAAAGACCTCTGGGTGATGAGAAGAAGCATGGGCTGAAGAATCCCATTCCTGTTTTGTCACCAGCTCCCTGAGTGACCAAGTCCGTGCCCTCTCTGTGTCTCAGTTTATTTTCTGTGAGGCACGAGGTCAGGGTAAATGCCCCCTCTGAGAGCTTCTTTGGCTGTTATCTCTCTGAATCTGTGGACTGAACAGACCTGGGTACTCTTTTGGTTTTATATCTTGCTAATTTTGTAGCAGTAGGTGGGTCATTTAGCCTCTTGGAGTCCTGGATTTAAAAAAAAAAAAAAAATCTCAGTCACCTCGCTTATCAGGCATGCAGGAAATGTTTATTGAATGAATGAGGAAGGTTGGGGACCATGTCACCTGTCTGGTTGCCTCCCCAGATGATAGCAAGGATAAAATGAGCTAAGCCTGCACAATGCCGTCCCAAGAGTAGATCCCCAAAACTCAAATGCCTCCAGGACTGGGTTGACCTGGCCTCCCCCTGCCCCTCACAGAGCTTGGGTTCTAGGTATTTGCCAGGACTGACCTCTACTCAGGATGACCCTGCCACTCTCCCCCCACCCCCCCCAAGCATCTTCCAGACTGCTTCTTAGATGGCCAAAGTCCCTGGGCGAAGGAACAGAGAAAGAACCAAACCAGTCCTATGCCAGATGTGAGGAAGAAGAAATAGAATCAATCCCTCCCTGAATGAAGTTCCAGAGACAGCATCGCCCGTCTCCCCGCTGACCTCCTTCTGAGGATGCCAGGACTCCCGCCATCATTTGCCGTCAGGAGAGGAGCTCCCGCCATCCAAGGAGCTCCTTGGTTCCCATTGGCCCAGAGCTCTACCTGTGCTGCTGTTTCCCAACAGGAAATTCAGTTGCCCTGACACTCAATCTCCATAGCAACCCTTGCTTTTGAGACACTGAATGGAAACTGCTGGTGTGGGGAGGCCAGTAGCAGAATACTGATTTGTCCTGTGTCTGTAACCACGGCTGCGTCTCAATACCTTTCCAGATACCTAAGGAGCTAAAAATACATCTGGTTCTGTCTGGGGCTCTCCACCCAGGCTAAGCATCTTAAAGTGCATCTGTGCTCTGACCTGCTAATATCAGTTACCTCAGGCAACTTAGGCCTGGGGGCCACGGAACAGGGCACAAGTCTGGAGGGGTCTGCTGGAAAGAAGAGAGACAAGTGAGCAGGGTCTCCGGAGAGGAAACTGAGGCGTTCCAGGGAACAGCCAGCAGACAGCACTAACTCCCTGCGGAGCGCCAGTGAACTTGTCAGTGCAACCCACGATCCCGGCATTTGGCCATTGGCTCATTTGACCACCGCGGATTAAGCCTCTACTCCATCCTGGAGTCCGTGCGGGGCGCTGGGATTACAGACGTGAAGAAGAGAGGGCCCACGTGGGGCGTCTGGGCGGCTCGGTTAAGCGTCTGACTCTTGATTTCGGCTCAGGTCTTGATCTCACGGTTTGTGAGATCGAGCCTGGTGTCAGGCTCCGCACCGACAGTGCGGGGCTTCTTGGGATTCTTTCCCCCTCCCTCTCTCTCTCTGCCCCTCCCCCACTTGCGTTCTCTCTCGAAAACACATCAACTTAAAAAAAAGAGCGCACACGTTCCCTGCTCTCACGGGTTTACAGGATGTTTGAAATGGGGATTATCCCTGAAAGTGCAAGCCTACTACGTGTATTCCTGGATGCTGTCTCTGCTCTGCCGTGAGCCTCCCGGCTCAAAGATTATTTGCACTCGTAACCTGGGCAGGGTTTCGCGGCACGGAGTAGGTGGCAAGATAACACGGGGCTGACTGCAATGGCATGGAGCTGAGTGGCATTGCCCCTGCGGCCGGGGCCCGTCCCACCTGGGGCAGCCTCCCTCTCCGGGGGCCTCCCACGCGCTCTGGCCAGCACTGCAGAGGGGGTGCTCGGGCTGTGAGGTACTGCATTCAGGATAGATAGTGACCACTCCACCGACACCTGTTAAGGCAGTTCAGGACAAAGCGACAGGTTGAATTACTTCCTAGTGTCCTTGGCAGGATTTGCAGACAGTCCTCCCCACCCCCCACCTCCTTCTTCCCGTAATCACTGCACATGTCATTCAATTACTCCTGCATTTCCCAGAGCCGGAAGCTGTGCAGAGTTTAGAGCAAGCGGTGCGTGCCAGGGCTGCTCCGGAAAAGCAGGTGCCGCACGGCCCCGGCCCCAGTCCCCGCTCGAACCCCGGCCTCCGCCATAAGGCACATGGGCCACAAGATGGAGAGACGGGGTTACGCGGCAGGCGTCGTGCAGGCACAGGAAGATCCCACAGATGATGCACCAGGTCACATGAGGGTGCCACCAGACCCTGACTGACTTCTTGAGCCTCAGGGCCTCAGATCCCGTGGCCGGCTGTTTGGCCTGGAGCAAAGAAAAGGGGCTGGGCTCCTGGACGCATCCCAAATCCGTTGGGCCATCTGGCGGAGAATGAGAATGATTCCATGCAGCCTAATTCTCTTTTTTTGGCAAAGCAGCTCCAGATCTGCCCGACGGGGGCATCTTTGCTTTTGGTTCCCTCCTGCAACTCTGTGGGCAAAACAACACCCTGACTCCTTCTGCCCGGATCATTTCCTCCTTCGCCCGAGGGAGTAGCAGCTCTCTGATGGTTTTCCTTTCCTTTCCTGCTGGAGAAAGGGATTGCTCTGTAACTGACCACCTGTCCCTACTGGTGGCTTCCTGCAGGGCCTTGGGGTGGAGCAGGGACTCCACAGACCTTAGATGCTGCACGAACCCTTTGCGGGGGTTGGGGGGGGGGCACCGGGACGGTCCTCTCTTGGACCAGGACCTCTTTGCCAGGTGCTGGTCTCATTTAGGGCTGCACCTCGGGTGCTTCCGACCACCTCTATCCTCTGACTCAAGCTGCCTTCAGAGCCCATCTAAAGACACCTTCCAGAAACAGAGTCCCAGCAGGGCCCTTCCCACAGCTCTGTGGGGGAAGAAACAGTGGACAAAATTAGCTGATCAGGGATAACATTCCATGGCACTGCGGAGCCTATGCCCATGGCCTGGTTGGGGAAAGCGCCCTGTACCCAGGATCAAAAATCTGGGTCCTAGTCCTGGTCTTCCAGCGACCAGACAGCCACCTTAGCTATGGCGAACCCCTCCGAATCTGTAACCCACCTCACCAGGTTTTCAGGAAGATTCATCCAATTAAGGGATATTCAGATGCTTTGAACAATAACATGGAGATGTGTGAATTTATTCAACACCTACTTTGTGGTTGGCACTGAGCTGGATGATATGGCAGACACAGAAATGGTGGCCTCCACCCTGAGGAAGTTTGCATAATCTGGAGCTGACGCCTCAGGGCCTCAGGGCCGGGAGCCTCAGGGCCTCAGGGCCGCAAGCAGTGTGACCTCTCTGATGGTTGTTGTTCTTTAGGAAAGGCAAGAGGAGGCAGGAGCAGGGTGGACATGTGACACGTGTGAAACAGGCCAAGGGCAAAGTCCGTGCTCTTCTGGGCCATTAAGTGTAATAGGAGATTGGGGAGGAGAGAAAAGGGGAGTATGTAGGGCAGGGTCCCAAGCATCCGGGAGGCCTGGTGAAGGAAGCCCATTTTGAGTCAGACTGCATAGATGGCCCGCGAAGGTATTCAGAGCTGGCTTCAGAGAGGTGGCTGAGAGGGTGGTGGGGGAGAAGGGCGCTGAGGGTGGGGGGCACATAGTGAGCGAAGGTATGGAGGCCCAGCTCTGAGTGACACGACGGAGACAACCCTCCCAGTGGGGAGATACGCTTGTGAACACAGGTCGGGCTTTGTGAACACAGGTCGGGCTTTGGGCTCCAATTTTAGGCGTGTCACTTAGCAGTCGTTTGTCTTGGACAAGCTTTGTTTGTTTGTTTATTTATAAATGTTTATTTATTTTTGAGAGAGCGCGAGTGGGGGAGGGGCAGAGAGAGAGGGGGAGACACAGAATCCGAAGTAGGCTCCAGGCTCTGAGCTGTCAGCACAGAGCCCAACGTGGGGCTCGAACTCACGAATCAGGAGATCGTAACCTGAGCTGAAGTCGGATGCTCAACCCACTGAGCCACCCAGGCGTCCCCGTCTTGGATAAGCTTAATTAGCCTGAGTCTCAGGTTCTTCGCCTATGAAGACTTGCTAGCCATAATTATGTGCAATAGCTAGCGTGAAGATTATATTAGATCCGGGCCTGAATTTACGGCTCACTAGCTGCCTGACCCAAACTAGTGAACTTCTCTGAGTCTCAGATTTCTCATCTTTAGAGTAGGGATTATACCTCCTCCAAAGGATGGGGGTAGGATTGAAGGAGCTGATGTACGTAAACTATTTGGCATAGGGTAAACGCCCAGAGAATGGCGGAATGTGCCAGAACCACTCAAGGGAGGTGGGGAGTCGGGAAGTTGTTTGAGCAGAGGGGAAGGGTTTGAGCCGAGCCTCCCACCCACATGAGTGTTCCATGTGAGGGGGAGCCCGGTGGGGAGCAAAGCCTCTCTCCATGCCTCTCCCAGGCTTGAGCCAGTGAGTTAACCAGGCCAGTAACCACAGCCCTGCAGGGAAGGCTTTCATACCCTGGACCCAAATGATCAACTTAACGGCTTTATAGCAGAGGCAGGGAAGGAATTCAGAGAGGGCTCTCCTCTGGCAGCCGAGCGTGAGCTGTAAACCTCTTTTCTTTGTTGGAAGGAAAAAGAAATCATTTTAGTGCATTTCTTTTCTTGCAGGCACACTGAGTCACAGAGCCTGGACATCTTCTCCCTGGAGGAAGCCTCCGAATTCCCCCAGACACCCCTGATGAGGCCTGGAAAGATAAGTGAGCTCAAGCTGCCAGGGTCACTGGGCCCTGGGTGCCTGGCTGAAGAGTGGGGGTGGGGTACGGCAGGCTGCACAGGCCCCAGGTGACTCGGAACTGCCCATCCCTTCCTGTGGGGTGCCTCCTGGGTGCTCCTTCCTGTGGCCAGTCCTTAGACCGCTACCCGGAGCACCCAGACAGCTCATCGTCACGGGCTTGGTCTCTAAGTCCCCCTGATGTGGGACCTCCCTTGGGCCTATGCAGACAGGAGAGGCAGCCTGGTGTGAGCAAGAACCGTGGATCCAGGACAGAAACGCTAGCATTAAATCTCCTTGTTTTCTCTGCCTGCACGACGGGACAGTGTCCTGCCCTGCCTGTCTCTAGGTTCCACGTGCAGGCCGTTTGGGTTAATGTTGTCATCCTAACACCTTACAGACAGTCATGAATGCCCAAGTCGCTTACATGCTTCCTTCCCTCTTGGGTAAATAATCCCAAACCCTTGCCTTCCAATCCAGTTCAAGTCCTGTCCCTCTTTCTGCTACATATTTTCACGTTCATGGCCTGTGGAGCTTAAAGCCCTCTCACCAGACAGCCCCTAAGCCAGGCCGGGCCAGCGTGCAGTGGTGGGGAAGGACCTCACCGCGCCTAACATAGAGGTCCCACAGGGACTCTGGCCAAGAGCTCCCTGCCTTGCTGGCACTCCCTAAGACCCTCTGGTGGGAGCGGCTGCCACCCTGGACACCCGGCGTTTTCTCTGTCACCTGTTACTGCCTCCCCTGCCCTCCATGCCTCCTGCACGGCACCCAAAGGCCGGAGAGTTAGCCAAGCCTCCAGGTGAGGCCAGTGCCTCCCAGCAATGCAGACACTTGGCTTCGGGAAGGAACGGCCACCCACGTTCTGCCCGTGGGCTTGGTTGAGCCTCCCAGAGAGGCCGCCGGCCTCTCCTGTCCCAGTGGCTGTGTCTGGGCACACAGCGCTGCAGGAGCAGGTCTGACTTTCCTCTCTTCCCTCAGGTGCTGAGCTGGGTGCCTGGCTCAGAGCAAGTGTGGCCCTGATCACTGGGCTGGTTACAGGAAGGAAGGAAGGAAGGAAGGAAGGAAGGAAGGAAGGAAGGAAGGAAGGAAGGAAAGAAGGAAGGAAGAATTGTGCTAAAGGTCTCATCCCCTGAGGATCTGGTTTTCCTCAGGACATGAAATCTCTCCCAACACTGAAAACTCCTCCTCCCCTTCCTTGGGCCAGCCACGCGGGCATATTTCTCCAAGAGGATAATTCCATCTCTTTCCCTGGGAGTTTCCAACCCCAAAATGGCTCAGGCTTGCGCAGTGGTGCCAAATATGGCACACAGATTATTCTGAGCAACTCACAGCCTGGTCTTACACAAATAGTGAAGTAGAAGTGGAGAAGTGGATAATTCTGGTATTCTCTTTCTTCGTGCCTGTCCTCCCTACCGTCATTGATTGAGTGAGTCACTCATTGATTCATTGATTCAAACTGTTACAGAGCGCGGGACACTGGTAGGTTCAGGCTATACACAGGGACCATGTGAGCTGTGGCCTGGGGAGTTTGCGGCCTGGAGGGAATTTGTCTGTCAGCCAGGAACACAAAGTGCAGGGGGTCTAGTTGATGGAAGGAAGGCCAGGGAAGCTAGGAGGAGGGGGAGGAGGCCGGGGAAAAAAGGAGTTTGGTCTGGGAAACATCTGGAAGACAGTGTTTCATCTGATCTGAGCAAGGGGGATCCTTCTGCCGGATTCCTGCTAAGGTGTTGGTTGTTAATTAAAGAAAGTGCTAGCCGCCGACAGCGTTAAAGTGTGGCCCTTCCTTTTGACAACCGTATTTGTTTTCGTTGCCTGCTGTCCGGGAAGCGTGTGGCATTGGCATCAAGTCGACCTGGGTTCAACACCTGACTGCCCATCGCTGTCTCTAACTTGGAGCAAGTCATTTGGTTTCTGGAATCTTCACTTGGTATAAACCGGAGAGTATCTTCTTCACCCCAAAGGATTGTTGTATGGATTAAATGGGATGTCACATAGAAAGGGCTTAGCTCAGAGCTGGAACCGCACAGGTGCTCAGTAATGTGGTTTTGACCTCAGAAAATTAAACAAGCATTAATATGATCCAATTCTACTTCCGGGTGTGTTCAGAGGAAATGAAAGGAGACTCTCAAAGAAATGTTTGTACACCCGTTATTCACAATAGCCCCAAACCGGAAGCAACCCAGGTTGGATGAATGGATAAACAAAATGTGATACACACACACACACACACACACACACACACACTGGACATTAGGCTTAGCCAATCACAAAGGGACAAATACTGCATGATTCCACTTATATGAGGCACCTAGAGTAGTTACATTCATAGAGCCAGACAGCAGAATGGTGGCTCCCAGGGGCTGGGAGGAGAGGAGAATGGGGAGTTGGTGTTTAGTGGGCCGAGTTTCATTTTGGGGTGATGGGAAAGTTCTGGAGATGGACGGTGGTGACAGTTGTACAATAATGTGAATGTACTTTGGTGGGGGGAAGGGCAGAGGGACAGAGGGAGAGAGAGAGTCCCAAGTAGGCTCTATGCTCAGCACGGAGCCGACTCGGGGCTCAATCCCACAACCCTGGAATCATGACCTGAGCTGAAATCAAGAGTCAGGTGCTTGGCCGACTGAGCCACCCAGGGGTGCCAACAATGTGGATGTACTTAATGCCATCAAACTCTACAGTTAAAAATAGAAAATGTTGTTATGTATATTCTATCACAATAAAAAATGTTGCTTTTATTCTCTTTCTCCAGCAGCGGAGCCTCTACAGACTTCTCTCTTCTTCATAAGGGACGTGGACAACCGCAAGCTTGGTGTGACACTTCTAAAAGGTCACCCCCCCTGAGCTTGATGCCTCATTATCAACGGATCCTGCTCAGACTCCCAGAGAGGGCGATTGATTAATCAATGTTCTGTCGAGGCCAAAGAGTCTATACGTCAGGCTGTTTGGAAGGAAGCTGGCTGTAGACTGGAGTCAGGCAGAGGGAGGAGAGGCGGACGAACATTCACCGAGTGTCCACCGTGGGCTGGGAAAAGTGCTCAGCAGTTGCCAGGCATACGAATGACAAGCTTTTGCCCTCAAGGAATTCACAAGGAACTTCTCCCCTTATGGCCAGCCGGCCATCCCCCACTGTGGAGATGGCAAGGAGGGGAAAGGGGAAACGATATAGTTTTGCAATTGTCTCTCTGGACTCAGGACCCAGAGAGTTTTCTAGGGCTCCCAGAAGACCTGGCTCCTGAGGCTAGCCCTCCTTACTGACCTTCAACACAAGAGTGCCTCTGTGTCCAGACCTGGAGGAACAGTCAGGGTTGTCTGGTGGGATCGTCACAGTGCTGAGGTTGGTAAGAGCCCAGGTCATGGGCAGAAAGGAAGGGAAACCTATCTGGGTATCCTGCTTCCTGCAGCCCCTGGGCGGGGGCGGGGGGGGGGGGGTCGGTGCAGGAGGGCCAGGATTTGCTTCTGCTAGCATTCTCTGGGGATCACATGGCCCAAGAGTTGGGGAATCTTTATGGGGACCCCCCAAATAGTTTAGGGTCCTGAAAAGAAGCTCTCATATTTCCTACATCCCCCCACTAGCCTCAGGCATATGGCAGATAGGGATCCCACTGCAGAGGGTGCTTGGCAGTTCAAACATGAGGTCCCAAGTCCAAGGAAGTGTTTCAACTCATTCAACAAACACCTATCAAGCCCTTACTTACTACCAGGCATGTTAATAATTCAGGCCATGCTCTTAAGCTGGACAGGAGATAGAGGTCTAATTGTAATTTCTAAAAAGTTGAAAGTGTAAGTCTCCTACAGATACAGAATAAACGTGTCAAAGATTTTATTTAACTCATCCATTAACGAGGTAACCAATAAAATACGCTGGTTCAAAGAGCCTTTAAGAAACTGGATTTAAAGGGAAGACACACCGGTGCACCTGGATGGCTCAGTCGGCTGAGCGTCCGACTTCGGCCCAGGTTATGATCTCAAAGTCTGTGAGTTCGAGCCCCTCGTCGGGCTCTGTGCTGACAGTTCAGAGCCTGGAGCTGCTTCGGATTCTGTGTCTCCCTCTCTCTCTGCCCCGCCCTGCTCACGTTCTGTCCCTCTGTCTTTCAAAAATAAATAGATGTTAAAAAAAAAATTCAGGGGCGCCTGGGTGGCGCAGTCGGTTAAGCGTCCGACTTCAGCCAGGTCACGATCTCGCGGTCTGTGAGTTCGAGCCCCGCGTCAGGCTCTGGGCTGATGGCTCAGAGCCTGGAGCCTGTTTCAGATTCTGTGTCTCCCTCTCTCTCTGCCCCTCCCCCGTTCATGCTCTGTCTCTCTCTGTCCCAAATAAATAAATAAACGTTGAAAAAAAAAATTCAAAGGGAAGACACATCAAAATAAATTTCTTTGTAAATTGGAGACAAATCTGGTAAGTGTCCTGCAGAGCAATTAAACTGGGGTTATCTCTCCTACCAGCCAGAAATCATTTGACTCTCTACTGGACGGTGAAATGGTCTTCTAGAGCGTGCCATCCAATAGATATACACTGGGAACCATGCGTGTGATTCAAATTTTTTTAGTAGTCACGTTAAAAAGTAAAAATGAACAGGTGAAATCAATGTTAATAATACATTTTATTGGGGCGCCTGGGTGGCTCAGTCAGTTGAGCATCCGACTCTTGATTTCAGCTCAGGTCAGGATCTCAAGGTTGTGGGATTGATCCCCGTGTGGGGCTCTGTGCTGAGCGTGAAGCCTACTTAAGATTCTCTCTCTCTCTCTCTCTCTCTCTCTCTCTCTCTCTCTCTCCTTCTGATCCTCTCCCTTGCTCACACACGCTCGCTCTCTCTCTCTAAAATAAAAAAAAAAATTAATAATATACTTTATTTAACCCAACAGGTCCAAAATACTGTCATTTTAACATGTGGCATTAGCACTTAACACATTAAGTGTTCAAAAGCTCTATGTTGATAGCACAGTTCTAGAGAATTAAATAAGCTTTGGGTAGGTCTGTTAAACAAAGCTTCACTATGACAGGGCAGGAGTATGCAGTCATCCTTTTGACCTTATCTAAATTTTGGATAATTTAAATTTTCCCTAATATAGTTAATATCCTAACATCTACATAGGTTCCTTGGCCCAATTTGCAGAAGTACAGGGAAGGTGAGTCCAAACTATGACTCTTAACACAGTTTGTGCAGGGGTGTGTGGGTGGCTCAGTCAGTTAAGCGTGGGACTCTTGATTTCGGCTCGGGTCGCCATCTTGCGTTTCGAGAGATCGAGCCGCGGGTGGGGCCTGTACCGTCAGCGTGGAGCCTGCTTGGGATTCTCTCTCTCTCCCTTTCTTTGCCCTTCCCCAGATCATGCTCTCTCTGAAAATACATAAATAAACTAAAAAAAAAAAAAGTTTTGTGCAAGGCATTCAGGTAAATACTGAGTGCAAACAAATGCTCTTGTAAAGGTGTATCGGGGGCTGTGCGGGGAGAAAATTATGCTGGTGGGATGGGTGGATCAGGAAAGACTTCCCAAGGGATGAGTACTTTTCACAAGGTAGAGCAAGTGGGGGCTGCTTCGAGCAACCTGCTAAAGCAGGACAGTGCAGAAGTTCAAAGAACACTCCTCCTTGAATGTGTGGGGAGGGAGGGACAGGAAATGAGGGTTGATGGGCCAGACGGTCAAGGGTCTTGGGCATCTCACCTCTACCCAACAGGGAGCCATAGAAGGGTTTTCAGAAAGGGAAGGACATGGTCAGACTTGTCTATTAGGAAGACCCTTCGAACAGCTGTTAGCCGTGTGGCTGGTGGAATTTTCCAATTCTTTCCCCTCTCGTTACCCCAGTGGTGAATGGGGATGAAGTCTGCATCAAGGTTGGTCGCTAAAAATATTTCCTAGGCATCAAATTACAGATGTGATGCCCAAATCCAGAGTGAAGAAGGCACTGGCCAAGCGGGCAAGGTGGCTTCTGAGGTCAGAACAGAGCAAAGATTCCTTCTGGGACCTGTGGAGGGGCTGCAGGTGGCTTTTGTGGATTAGTGACTTAGTAGCCAATACCCTGGCAGCCTTTGGGGCCAAGTGAGTACAAAGTAAGAGAAATCTCAGCTTGGCATTCACTCAGCCACTGGCCAAGCGAGGCAGGCCAGGACACAGGTTTGGGCTGTGTTTATCCCCATCATCTGGATAGAGATAAGGGCTGCCTTTGATTTCTCTTGCCCTTTACATCTGAGAAGCTCAGAGTACTTCATGGGCATTCTCGAAGATGCTGGTCTCTCACTCTGGCAAGAGGAGGGTCAGACTAGGGCACGGAGAGCTGGAACGGGCACAAATGGTTCCAAGAACCAGGAAGAACTCCTGAATTTTCTTGAGACACCCTCCTTGGTCCCCCAGCTCATCAATGTCAGAGAAGAGGAAGATAACCTGCGTTATTTCTAGTTCTATCTGAAGTGCACAGAACAAGCCACTTTGGGCCAAGAGCCTTGGCCCCAAGGAAGGTGAGAGGTAGCGTAGGGAAGGAGAGATTTCGGGATGGCTGGGTAATCAGTGTCTGTCTTGGTGGTGTGTGCAGTGAGGGTGGGCGCCGAGGGGTCCTCAGTCAGCTTCCTTACAACTGGTGTGTCTCTAAGTGGCCCGTCCGCCAGCTGGCTGTGTTCCGAATATCCGACATGGGTGCGGTTGCCTTCCCGCCATGGTTGAGACCTTCTGCTGACGAAGACCTCCTCTCTTCCGTCCTCCACCAGAGCTAACCCTCCTGCCCCGGCACCTCCTGGAAAGGCTGTAGGATGGCCTGGGCTCTTTCCCTCCGGTTTAGGTCTCCCCAACAATCCTCTAGTAGAGTCTACCTGCTCAATTTGGGAAGGTTCCTTAGTGTTCATCCAGGAAAGAAGGGGGAGAGGAAGGAAGTTAAGCTTTACGAATGAAATGTCAGGTACCGGGCTAAAGCAGTAAGAATGCAGGATCTTAATCGAGCCTTGGGGGAACCTGCTAAGATGGGCAGTATTATCCCCAATTTTATAAGCGCTGTAGCTCAGCAGGCAAGTTGTCAAAGATAGCACAGCCAGCGGTAGATGCAAGGCTAGAGCTCCGATTCTCCAGTTCCTGTCCACGGTCAGTCCCAAGGAGAGCTGATCTAACTCTAGAGAGATCTGTGATGGAGCAAAAACCCCAGAGTGACGTCTGGCTAAAAGGAGCCACCAGGGGCCATCTGGCTCCACCTGTTTTCACAGTCTGTGCTGGCCCAGCCTCTAACTTCCAGACTAATCGTTCTTCACATTGGCGGGAAGTGGGCACAGCAAGTCTGATGAAAGATTCGAATCCTGCCTGTGGAATATAACATACAAACAACGTTGGCTGCAACTTCGGGGGGCGCACGCACCCTGAGAGTCCGGAAATGGTCTTTGAGACCCAGGAAGTCTGCATAGGAGCCTAGGTGGGAAAGAGAGCCAGGGTTTGGAAGGGTGGAGGAAGACAGAAACAGTGCTATGGGGGCAGGGCGGGAGCAGAGAGGTGGCCACTGACGGCCAGGGAAGGGGTCCCTGGGCTGAGCGTCAGGTGCACGGGGCACCTCCCAGGGTGAAGTGTGTTGGCATCAAGTGAGGTCACCAGAAGGCATCATGGAGCCCTGGGGGTGCTGAGGGGGGCAGGGTCCCCCAGGCCAGTCCTGGCCCATTCCAGAACTGGGTTTTGTTCTACAAACGGATTCAGGAACACAACTCAGAGTTCTAAACCTCCATTTGGCAAGCGGATTAAGGTTTCTCTCCCTGGGGCGCCTGGATGGCTTAGTTGGTTGAGCGTCCGACTTCAGCCTAGGTCATGATCTCACGGTTCAGGAGTTGGAGCCCTGCATCGGGCTCTGTGCTGACAGCTCAGAGCCTGGAGCTGCTTCGGATTCTGTGTCTCCCTCTCTCTCTGCTCGTCCCCCACTCACACTCTGTCTCTCTCTCAAAAGTAAGTAATAAACATAAAAAAAGATTAAAAAAAAAAAAAAGATTTCTTCCCCTGAAGCCAGAAGTGTCCACAATGACAATAAAAACCCAGAGTGGTCTTGGTCTCAGAGTAACCCAAACCTTCCATCCGCCAAGCAAGGGTGGGGTGGCGTCAGGCTAACCCAGCCGCCAAGGCAGCCTGTTAAAAATAATGCTTACGTAAAGCAAACACCCCCAGAAAAAGAATCCCGAGTAATCTGGGCGGGCTGGAATAAACGCCTCCTGTTCGGACCTACCTCTGAGATGAAATGATCTATTTCTTCCTTGAACTGCTCCCCCAGTTCTGTTCATTCACGTGCTTGCTCAGCAGACACCCAAACAGTGTTTTGGGTTTGCCCAGCTGTTCTATTTCCAGCCTGTTGAGTTCATTTTAGGTTCCACGGTCGGGATTGGTCCCTCCTTCTCCCTCCTCCCTTTCTCGGTCCTCCTCTTCCCGCATTTTCTCACTCCTCCCGCCCCACTTCCCTTCCGACTCCTCCGTCTCCCACCAGTCCTCCCTGCCTCTCTCCCCCGCCCCCCTCCAGGATCCCTGCTCTCTGTCTCTCCTCTAGTGCTTTCTCCCATGTCCCTACTCTTCGGCTCCTATGCCCCAGAGCTCGCGGGTGTGTGTAGACAAGCCCTGGGAGAGAGGAGGACTGCAAGGTGGGGTTCAGGTGGTAGCCCTGGCAGCAGGCAGCTTGGTGGGCTTCTCTCTGGCTTCTCACGGTCAAGTACACAGGTATCACACAGGTGCTTCACGGCCACCAGGAGGGAAATGGCCTCACCAGCCGGTCACCTCGAGAGCATCCATGCCCCGGGGCCCTGCATCATGCTTGGACACTGCCTCCGTCCTGTCATCCCCCTAGTGAATGGCCCTAGCAAGGATTTCGGGAAAAGGGTTTCTAGTGCTTTCTGTTGTGGAAGTCACACCTGCCAAGCCCTACTCCCCTGACTGTGTCTCTACAACACGGTGGACGTGCACAGAGCACCATTCGCCTGCCTGAGCCTGGCTAGCTGTTTCACCTATTTCACCTCTCTTTGCTCCTCCTGGCAAAAAAAAAAAAAAAAAAAAAAAAAAAGGCACAAGCAGCAAAGCCAGTGGCAGCTAAAATTCTGGGTGTGGGCAGTTAATCGATGACAGGAGAGGGGCCAGTGCCACGGGGCCAGCTGCAGCCTGTAGAGCCTGCGGTCAGGGGCATGGGGGTGGGGCAGAGTCAGGCTGCATGGGTTCAGGTCAAAATCGCGATGTGAAATCTGTCTGTGAGATTGCTGTCGGGCTGATCTCCGTGCCTTGGTTCCTTATCTGTCACATGGAAGTGATTAAAAGAGCTCTTACCTCCTAGGTTTGTTCTGAAGATGAATCCGCACAGAAGGCTTAGGACAATGCTTGGCCTGTCAGGCACTCAATGTGAGCTATTACTATTTCCAGAAGCACCAGCTCTCCTCTTCTGGAGGAACACCCCAGCCCCTGAGGGAAGGTCAGAGGAATGATAACCTTTCACCTCAGGTAGTGCTCCAGGGGTTCCAGAAGACCCGTCTACCCACTTCCTCATTTAACCTTCATACCTCCTGTGGATGAGGGCAGGGGAGGTTTAATTCCCATTTCACAGATGTGGAAACTGAGGCCAAGCAATGTCATGGGACTGGGCCAGGCTCCTATGGAAACAACCCTCTCCAGCTTCTCTCTCTATGGCCCACTCGGGCAGCAGGGATTTTGCCCACATTGGTGCTCAGAGAGTTGGAGAGGGCAGGAGGCTCATAAAAGAACACTGGTGAAGACTGAGAACGTGGAATATGGAGAAGGGAAGAACCTGGGACACGAGCCCTTGGCTGGTCCACATAGACTCCAGGGACGGTCTGAAGCCATTAGCACCAGGAGAGAAAGGCCCGCTGGCCGGCCAGAGCCTGGGAAGCTGAGGGGAGTGGGGGGCTGTGGAAGGGGGCACTGCTGGCAGTGGGGGGGACTGGGCTGGCACACAGTGGTGGGTGGTAGAGGGAGGGGCCCAGCCTCCCAGGGAACTGTTCTGGACAGATTCTGAGACCAGACATGGGCTAGAATGACAAGTGTGAATGGCAGAAGTCAGGAGTGAGCGGCTAGCTCATTCCCTGTCTACTCATTCATTCCTCCATTCATTCATTCATTCATTCATCATTGAGCTCCTGAGCACTGAGCAGGAGCTGGAGATAAAAGTCTTAATAAGTGAGTAAATAGTAAGTCCCCATAAACAAGTAAATAAGCAACAGGCTATCCCTGTGCTAAGTACTACACTAGAGGGGCGTACCAGGTACCGTGAGGGTATAAAGGAAGAGTCCAGGGAAGGTTCTCACCGGAGGTGACAGGTGAGCGGGCCTTGAGGGACGTATAAGTCCCTTGAGGGATGTATAAGTGTTTGCCAGGCAGGGGACTCAATACTGGAATATGGAAGGGGGTCCAAAAGGAGAGAGAGGGTCTTCGAGACAGAGGCAACTCCTATCACATATCACTTCTGATTTCCCTTTCGCGCTCCATTTTCTTTCAGTAATCAAAGCAAAGCCAAAATTCCTTGTAGAACTCTGGCCTCTACCTTGACTCACACAAGGAGCTCCTACTTTCTCTCTCCTCTGGTCAAAACAAACAAACAAAATATCTACCCTCCCTAGAGTTCTCTGGTGTGAGGACTTCCGATAACAGAGAACAAGGCTCTTACTCCATAAGCTGAGAGGAGGTCTAGTAATCCTATGTCCTGGGAAATGAAATATACATGGACCCTGACTTATACTACCGTGTGGATGACTGGCACAAGATACTTTTCTCTGCATATATTAGAACATGAAGAGAGGGTGGAGAGACTAGAAGGACCTGGGAAATGTGCGGGTGTTTGAGGTGCAGTAAGGGTGTAGCGTATTTAGTGAGGATAGACACAAACTCAAGAAGAGACATGGAGGGTTCTAGAAACCAATTTTCCAGTTCTGTCCAGGGAAATGCAGCTGGTCACAGTGCAGCACACTATGTCCAGAGGGAGAGTGCTGCCATTGGAGCCTTCTCACACACCCCCTACCCTCACCATCCCACCCCCCCCACCAGGCTCTCTGGGAGCTGGTTGCCACCTGGGGGGGGAGGAAGGTCCTGAGAGAAATGAGGTCCCTAATGGATCTGCCAGGAGTATAAACAGTATCGTTCCCTCAGGGGGAGGAGGCAGTCCTGAGGCATGAGGCTAGACGCAGCTGGGGTGCTAGGAAGGAAACTGGTTCTGACTCCTATTCCTATAGTGCCCCCCCTGGTCCACTGAGACGACAGCACAAGCTGGCCACCAGGCTGACCATGTATTGGCCTGGGAAGGGGGAGGGTCCTGGGGGAGCTTCTCGGTGCCGGTAGTGGAAGCCGTGGCAAAACTCCGCTCTCCATAGCAACTTGGCAGCCGCCACCCCAGGGAGGGCCACCATGGCAACAGCCGGGCCAGGAGCCGCTCCTCTGGGGGCTCTGGGCCTCCTGGGATCACCCCTGGTCTTCCCGAGGGCCAGCTGCCTGGGCCTGGGCCAGGCGGGACACTGAGGGTATGGGGAAAAGTCTGTTTTTGTCTGTTGCCCCCCTCCTTTTTTTTTTTTTTTTTTTTTTTTTTTTAGTTTATTTATTTTTGAGAGACAGAGAGAGAGAGAATATGAGTGGGGAGGCGCAGAGAGAGAGAATCCCAAGCAGACTCCACGCTGTGTGCAGAGTCTGACTTGGGACTTGAACTCACAAACCATGAGATCATGACCGGAGCCCAAGTCAGGAGTCAGACACTTAACCGACTGAGCCACCCAGGCTCCCCTCCCTTGTTTGTTTGATTTGAACATTTGATCACGGATATTGAATTTTAAGTGACTGTCCTTGGACCTGGGGCCTAAAGGTGAGAAACCGTGGGGGGAGGTGGTGAGTGGGTCTCTAGGGAGATAAAGAACAGAGTTGCCCATGGTTAAGGAATCCTAGGCTTTGGTCCCTACAGAGGTCCCCTCAGGGGTAGTGACACCCCAGTGGCCCCAGGCTCTGTCAGCTGAGGGCTCAGGATGACCCGGGAGGAGCCCCACTGTCCCACCCAGAGGCCTGAGCTGGACCAGGAGGCTCAGAGTTCCAGAAAGAGTGCATATGGGTGAGGGGGACTGGCTTGAGGGCATGCTGGGCCAGGAAACTTGTTTTCTGTCCCTCTTTCCCACCCCCCAACCTCTCCAGCCTTGTCTTTTGCCTCTTCCCATCTGCCTTTTCCCCAGAGCACTTACCCCACAGGGCTCAGCCCTGAGGGGAGCCAGGGTGAATGAGCTCCCTCAGGTGGCTCACCGGTTGGGGAGGGGGTTTGACAAGTTCCTGAAGTTCCGAAGTTCTGGAAGGAAGAGCAGGAAGAGCTAGGGGAACTCCCCTCTCCGCCTCCCTCTCTCTCAGTCCTCATTATTCTGACAGTTTCTCAGGCAGGAAATGCATAATGCAAAGAGAAGAGCTTTCACGTTACTCCCCAAGGACTCCCAGGAATGCCCTAGAAGTGAGGTGCAGAAGCCAGCTGGAGACAGCTTGGAGGAAAAACATAGGACGCAGTTCAGCGGCTGCTTATGGCACGGCCATGTCTGCCCATTCATTCATTCATAAACTATTTACTGAGCCCCTAGCACTGTGCGAGGCCCCAGGTACTTACAGGGAGGCAGGCAAGGGGCAAATACGTGGTCACAAAGCATGCTAAGCAGCCCGAAGAAAATGAGCCCGCTGCAGTGATAGAAAACAACACGGGGCACTGGAGGGGGCCACCAGGGAAGTGACATTTAAAGCCACACCAGAGGGGTGAGGCAAAGGGGTCAGGTGAGGTGGGCACAGTGTTCCATTAAAGGTGGAAGAGACGCTGTGTGTAACAAAGGTTCGGGGGCTGAGGGAAGAGGGGTGTGGGGGGGCACGGACAGAGGCAGGGAGGGGTCTGAGGAGGCACAGGGCCGTGAGGGCCCCCCTTTACCTTGACAGAGTTTAGATTTTACTCAAAGTGCAGTGGGAATCCAGCCACTGCGGGTTGACGATGGGTTAACGTGATCTAGAGTCCATTTTCAGAAGGCCTGTCTGGCTGCTGGGAGGACACTGGGGTGTAGACAGGCAGCTGGGCCCAGCGAGGAAGGGGTGAGAGATGGAAGGCTTGCGAGGCATATTTCAGAACTAGGAATGACAGCATTGAGGTGGGCTGGAATGAGGGTGGGAGAGGTTATTATGTGTGTATTTAGTCTACCGGTCTTTTGGCCTAGCCCCCCCATTAGAATGTCAGCTCCATGAGGGCAGGGGTCCCGCCGACTGGGTCACTGTTGGTTCCCCAGGATGCAGTATGGGCATTTGATAAAGATTTAACGTGAGTGAGTGAGTGAGTTAAGGTATGAGAGGGAGGGGTTAACGATGACACCCTGGTTTTTGCTCAGCCTCAGTGTGGATGGTGGTAGCACATGGACGGGGAGAGGAGGACAGGGAGGGAGAACCGTGAAATCAGAGTCCAATGTCAGGGGAGCGTGGGGGTGCTTTTGAGGGGCTGAGCAGGCAGGGTGAGTGGGTGTGGAGAGCGGGGAGGGGAGGGGGTCGTACTCTCTGGTCACTGATGCACATGCAACATGGAAAGCAGTGCCTGGAATAGAGAAAAAGTTTAATATATGTTTGTTGGATGAATGAATGAATGAATGAATGAACAAATGAATGAAGTTGAGAGGAATGTCTGGGGCTGGACCTACAAACATGGCTGTCACCAGCTTCTGGAAGGCGTTTATGACTATAGGAGTGGGTGAGATCACCTAGCAAAGTGGGTGTAGAGAGAGAAAGGAAGGGACCTCCTCAGACCAACCCTAGTCCCCACACCGGAAATTGCTGATTTACGAAGCAGGGAGCCTAGCTTAGCAAAAGCAGAGCCTGGCCGTTCTGGGAGACTCTTATGGAATAGCCCTAAAGACAGGTAAATATGGTGACTTGGGGGTGGGGGTGCAGGCTGGCCCCTCAGCCCTGTGAGAAACGGAGAAGCTTCCAGCACCAACAGCAGAAGGCCTCTGACCCCTCTGACATGGAGCCACAGCTCTCCTGGCTCCCTCTCCTCAGCCCGTGATGCTATGGTCAGGCCCAGGTGAGGTTCCCCGGGAGAAAGCAGCTCCGAGCGTCCCTGGCGGCCCTGTGGCCCCTAGAGCAACCCATGCTGTCCGGGGCTGAGGTGTGGTGACCACGGCCCCAGGTGACTGGGCCAGCTCACGTGCCACCTGTCGTGTTGATCCCACAAAGGCCTGGAGCCGGGCAATGAGGGCAGGTGCTCACGGTGATAACGCTGTCAGGGCCCGGGAGGCTGTAGGGGCGGGTACTGGCCACACATCGCAGGGTATGAACCCAAGTGAGGGTATCAACCGAGTCACTGAACCAGATGCACCACAGATGCCAGTCTCAGCCCTGGCATACACCCAGGATTGGCTGGAAAGAGGCAGACAGGGAGTCTAGCAGGGAGTTCCCCTCCAGAGCGAAGGACTTTGAGGAAAATCATGCCAGGAAAAGAGCTTATCTGGGTCTTGTTAGGAAGACCTGGGCTCCAGACCAGCCTCCACCGCTGAGTAGCTGCGTGGCCCCCTGTCAGTCAGAACGTGTGAGAACCGGAAGAGGTCTTCTAATTCAACCTTCCATGCCGGGCGGAAGCTCTTCCCACAAACCCTGGCACGTGACCACCCAATGTCTCTCTGGACATTTCCAGGGACAGGAACCTCGTACCCACAAGGCGGTCATTCCTATTCGGCAGTTCTGTCAGAAAGGTCTTTTACCAAAGGCCTAGAAGGACCCAACGCTAGATGTTAATAGTGTGGCCTCCAGGGAGGAGCGTAGGACTGAGGGAGGATGACAGGGCCTTCCTTCCCTGTTGATTTGGTATGGGATGCTTTCAACACCATGTGGGGAATTTGTAATAGCAGGAAAACAAAAAGCCAGGTTCTTCTTTATTTGACCCCGATCTGTCCTCCTAACATTTCCACCTACTGCTCCCAGGTCTGCTCTCCAGGATCAGAAGATAAGCTAAACCCACTTTCCCTCGGATGCCTTCAAATACTGAAGACGGGGGTCCCTTTTCTTCTGCAGGCTGAGCTGCTCCTGCTATAACTTGGTCTCCAGACCCGTCCCCATCCCAGTCACTCCCTTCAGACAATAAAACTCAGTGGGTCGCAGAGGAAAGAATCAAGAATTCCATGAGTTGGGGGTTATGCTAATTAACAATGGCCCCTTTTCTGTGGGGGGTGGGGTCAGGCACTACCAGGGCACCCACTTCCTCAATTCCAATTGAGGTGAATGAAATGAAAACCATTAAAAGCACAAATCCCTGCCCTCGGGCTGATGACTTAGAAGCCCCATTCCATTTACAAGGCAGGAAAGCATTGGACTCTTGGAGTCAGACTAGTTGGGTTCAAATCCCAGCTTGGCCCCTTTTTGGCTGGGTGACCCAACATGGCTGTCCTGCAGTTTTCTCTGTGAAACAAGAATAATGATGACACCGGTCTCGAAATGAGTTTTTAAGAGCATTAGATGTATCGCCCAGCACTCAATAAATGTTAGTTGTTTGGCATTATGACCCCCCACTCTCTCTGCCTGCTTCACAAGAAGATGAGGGCTTTACCGAAATGATGCTAATTCATAGTACTTATTTGAAAGGTGAGGCCAGAAACCAAACTGGGGTGGGTTACTGGGGGGAAGTTGCTCCACCACGCTCCTCCTCCCCCCCAATATTTGTAAGCAATGATTATGTGCCCAGGGTTTTACAGGCACTGCTCACTGGGTTCTCCCAACAGCTCCATGAGGTAGGTGCCATCAATACTCCCATTCAACGGGTGAGGAAATAAAGATTCACACGGGTTAAGTAGGTTAAGTGACTTGCCCCAGGTCCCACAACTAGGAAGTCATGGAGCCAGGACTCCAAGCTGAGTGTGAGTGTGTCTGACTCCCAAAGTTGGTCTTGGACACCAGCCCCCTCGTTTGGGCTCAGCCCCTGCTTTTTTGAGGAAGCCACGGCCTTCCTTTCCTGACAGCCCTGCCCGCTGTTTCTGTGAGGTAAAGCGGACGGGTAGTCTGTTATCGCTGAACTCTACGCCCCTCTCCCCTCCAGAAGTCTGCACCAGCGTGTCACCGGGGACCCTGCATCTCCTTGGGTCCCCTGAGGGCCACTCTGGCCTCTGGTACCCCGGGGCTGTTTGCTGGTTCTTGGCCCCTGACCGTGAAACGGTTCCACACTCATCTACGAAAAACAAAACAAAACAAAAACCCCCAGCCATCTTGGACGTGGGCCCCGATGCGTAATATCGTTATGGAGCCAGAAGTACATCCCATCCCATTATGGCCTGGCCAAGCTTCTCTGAGGCCAGCCTGGCTGCAAATGGCTTTCTCCGGCCTGGAAAGAGGGGGGCAGGGGCGCAGGCCCTGCTTGCCCTCCGCGGCCGGGCGAGATAATTGACAAGTGGCAGCCTGCCATTGCTTTGCCTCGGCCGGCTCAGGCTCCAAGCCCGATTTTCTCTTGTGCCTCAAGAGCAGGCTTCCCCTCACTTCTTCCGTCCCCTCTGCCTTCCTCACCCCCTGCCCCCTGTTATGCGCTTGTCCTTTCTTGGCGTGACTGAACACAGCGAACTCAGAAGTCTGTGGGGAAAAGCCTGAAAGCTCCGGAAAGGGGTGAGGAGGGAACAAACACTTGCTGTGGGCATCTTCTCTACGTCATAGGCACACCGAGGGCACTGGGCCCGGTCCTTACACGCACGGTCTTTGAAACCCAAACTGGGCTGTTGTGATCCCCTTTCTACAGAATGGAAAACTGAGGTTGGCTGAGCTGTTCCCAAGTCACCCAGCTAGTAAGTGGCTTTGAACTGAGGCCCTACGACTCTAGTTTATGCCTAGAGTAAGAGGGTGAGGCGAACAAACATGTGCCCAGAGCTGGCTGCATGATTTACGGAGCCCGGTGCAAAAATGAACATGCAGGGCCCCTTCTTCTATCATTTCAAGACGGTGGCAGCTGAGCATGAAGGTGTGGGGCCATTTGGAACGAGCGCACAAGGCAGCACAGCTGGGAGCCAGCCCTGCGTGTTGCCTCCATGTGACTGAGCGGGGAAACAACAGTGAGGGGCACGTGTCCCCATCGCTTACCCAGGATTCATTTATTCCCCATCGCTAAGTGGTCCCGGATGTGCCACCTGTCCCTTGCCGGCCTCAGTTCGTCAGCCATCCAGTCATCTCAATGACTCTGGCATCCCCAGGGCCTTGGCCCACATAGCACTGGTGCAATTCCAGGGAAGGTGGCGGTGGGGGGGGGGGAGGGGGTCCTGCACAAGCAAGCAGGAATACAGGGGTACGCCTTCCAAACACACCTCTTCCGCGTCACGGAGGGGGTCAGGTGGCAGCGGTGGAGACCAGAACACTGCCTGGGAGCTGGGGGTCCCGGGTCAGCCCTCTTTCACGACCCCGGGCAAGCCTGTCCTTCTCTGAGCATTCGTGCCTAGCTCTAAACGCAGGGGTTGGCAGGCATCGGTGATTCCGGGTGGGGAAAGGGCTAGGATCGGAGTGTGTTGCATGTCTCAGGTGTTGGGGTGGAAGCCCGGGGAGGTCCCCACAGACACAGAGCCAGAAAGGAGAGGCGGACGCAGTCACTAGAGGCGGGAGCAGCAGGACGCTCCAGATGTCTTTATTGGGGCTTGAGCACAGCACGACAGTGGAAGGCGCGCAGACAGGGCGGCAGGGCCCAGCCTAGGCATGCCTCAGACACACACACACACACACACACACACACACACACACACACACACACACGAGGGGACAGCTTTACAAAAGGACTGACCAACGCCAGGGAGGGGCAGGGCGGGTGGGACTGCGGTGAGAGGGCCGCGGGAGGGGCAGAGGCCAAGGTTGAAGGGGTCACCTGGCCTCTGCTATTGCACGCGTCCTCTGGCCACCGGCCAGGAAGTACAGTATTGCAACTGGTCTCCGCTTGCCCGAGGCTTCCCCTTCTCAGACCCCTGAGCCAGAGGGGCAGACAGACCCCTTCCCTGCCCGTCTGCCCAGCAGCATCTTTGAAAACAAATGGACGGAGGAGACAGAACAAAACCCCAAAATAAAAAAAGACAAAACGCCCCCTCGGTCCAGGACACAGGTAAGGTGGAGGAGGAGTGGAAGAAGCTCCAGAGGAAGTCCCCCAAAACTGGGGCGTGGGGTGGGAGGTAGAACCCCAATCTGGGGTGGGGTGGGACCAGTGGAGCAGTGACCCCGGGGGGCAACCGGGCCTTCCCCACAGACCACCGGCCACAGGGGAAGGAAACAACCCCGAGGGGCCAAGTCTGGCCTGCCTGCCCCCCCCCCCCCTTGGGACTGTCAGAGCCCAGACGCTCTTTCTTGGGACATTCCACACACGTGTTCAGCAGAAACAAGGAGTCAGTGAAGAAGAGGGGGGCCTGGGGGCGGGGCCTGGGCCTGGGGAGACACAGCCTAACAGAGAAGACAGACCACCAGTAGCACGTGCACCACACACGAGTATAGTACGTACGAATATAGATACTATATGTGCATATATATCTCTTCGGTGTACAACAGAACAGAACATCAGACCCAGATGGCTCTGGGCCTGGAGGGTCACATGGGAGGTTTTCCGTCAGTCCTGTGCAAACAAGGGTCTCTGAGTCTTTCCCAGCGAAAGATTCTTGCCAGGGTTCCAGAGTTTCCCTAAGCCTTTGGCTTTCTGTCTGTCTGCCTGCCTCTCTCATGTTGGTGCCGCTTAAGAGAGGGTGAGGACTTCAGCCTGGGCATAGCTGGGCGAGAGGGCGTCTTGGCAGGTCTCTGTGTTTAAAGAGCACAGGTGTGAGACACTGGGACGCACGCTTTCGGCTCAACATTGCCGTCTGGGGGGGCAAGGAGTTCAGCAAAAGAAAGGGAGAAACAAAGAATGAGATGTTAGAAGGAAGCCAGCTGCTGACCCACAGCCTGTGGGCTAAGGACCAGGCCAGGAGCAGAGCTGGAAGGCATGGGGACCCCGGGCTAAGAGGCCAGGAAGAGCAAGGATGGGTCAGCGAATGGGGTGAGCCCCTTCATCACCCCTCTGCCTACCCAGCACTAGGCCAAGGTGACTCGTAGGCCATGTTACAGCTTATCTCCATACCTGCTCATGTAACGAGCTCCAGGAATCACAAGCCCTCAGGTCTTCAAAACCCCAGTGCTGTGGGTGGAGGGATCACAGCCCTACATGCTGGCACGGAGGGAGTAGGGGACGTTCCTGGTGTGGCCTGGAGTCCAACCTGGGCGGCCCACCCCCGCATAGCTCTACCTGCCACCTACCACCTGGGGCCACTCCATTGTCCCCGGGGTGGAGGGACGGGGGTGGCTGGTGAAGAAGGTGCCTGAGTGTGCTGCCCTGTCGTGCCTGGCCACAGTTCCTCAATCTGGCAGGAACAGAGTTCTAGCAGTTGGAGGGTGGATGCCGAAGGGGAGGGTCAGGGAGGATGCACGTGTCCATCTCAGAAGAGAAGGCCAGAAAGGAGCATCTTATTGAGAAACCCAACCCTTCTCAGTGAGCCCTTCTTGGCAGCTCAGCCTCAGCCTGGAATGTCAGTGGCCTGGGTCTTCCCTTCCCCTACCCTCCCAGCGGGGGCACAGGCAGGGCGGGCAAGGAGGTTGCTGTGGGGGCAGGGATTTGGGGGTGATACTCTCTGACCAGGGCAGGGGAGGCCCTCCTCTCCCAGGAAGCTCTGTGACAGGGTAGTCTGGGCCCAAGGGGGTGACTCCTGGAGCCCCAGCCCTCGGGCTGGTACTCAGTCTCC
Source organism: Acinonyx jubatus (assembly GCF_027475565.1). NCBI lineage: Eukaryota > Metazoa > Chordata > Mammalia > Carnivora > Felidae > Acinonyx > Acinonyx jubatus. The sequence goes on along the minus strand of NC_069381.1, from coordinate 92,516,766 downwards.
CCTCTGACTCCCGGCCTACACTGAACAGACATCTTCCACCTCTGGTTCCAGCTCGCAGCTCTTCCCAGAAGCCCTGGGGGCTGACAAATGCCTCTAAGTTTGTCAGCAGGCCTGGTACAAACTCATAAGGTGAACAACTCCTACCCCGGCTGCTTCCCTGCTCTGTGGGGGAGGGGGTGGGCCCCAGCTGTGAGGGAAAGGCTTCTAGAAGACAAAGTAATGGGTACAGGTCCAAGTCTACACCCAACGTGAAGCCAACTGTGCTCTCAGATTACAGGTGGAAGGGAGAGCCTTCCCCTAAGGAGGGAGGCCCAAGGTCTGGACAGGCTGGGGCCCACGTAGGCAGCTGCGTTCCTAGGCAGGGCCCCGTGTACAGTGGGTCTCTGCAAACTCCAGGACTCACTTTGCCCCTTCCCAGGGCCCTGGGAGGTCCAGAGGTCCTGAGAAGTAGCAGCCTACTCAGCCGTCCTGTTAGCTAGGTCCTCTGTTTCCCCCACGGAAGCCAGAGAACCAGGGGGGACAGGTGGGAGCCCATCTCCCAAGGCACCAGGGGCTCCAGCTTGGCACTCCTGCATCATGTCGCCCAGGGACATCTGTGCCCACCGGAGGGGTGCCATGAGCATGCCCATCCCTGTGGGAGGGAGGAGAGGGAAGGAGGAGGTGGGTACCGTGGAAACTTGGGCTCCTGACAACTTGAGGGCTGCCACAGAAATAGCCAACTCAGTTTCCCGAACCAGAAAGGCAAGTCAGAGGAGAAAATAGCTGTGGCATCCAGGCTAAACTGGACACTTAGCTCATCACATCCCCATCAGACTCAGGACCCCCAGGCAAGGAGCCCTGCGGGGCCAGGACCGAATCCATCCTCACGAAGGAAAAGCAGCTGGGCTCTCAGATTCAGCGACGAGACAGTGCCTAATGTCTCCATCCTGCTCCACAGGGCTTCCCAGCCCCGGTCACTGAAAGGGGCCTGTCCAGGCCACATGGATGCCGCTGTATTTTCTCATCTCTTAGCGGGACATTTCATTCTGAGAACAAGCAGGAGACAGGCCCCACAGGACACAGCAGGGCTGGGGTATGCCAGTACCCATCGTGAACACACTTTTCCGGAAGGGACATTCATGTGTCTGCCCAAGGCTGAAGACAGACGGCACGGAAATGGGGGTGCTCCTGGCACAGGTTTTTCACAACAGCCAACCTCATGAAATGGTCTGACCTTTCTGCCCAGTGCACCTTCCGGGGTGGCCTCCCAATCCCCCAGCCTCCTGCCGAGTCCCTGAATTCTGTCCTTCCATTCCTATCTTTGCCCACCCTGGAAGGAGCAGATACGGACCTTAGTCATTCCCTCTACAAAGTTGCATAATCTGACTCTAAAAATTGCCAGGCGCACGGCTCCACTGTCAGGTCTAATTCCCATCAGGTGAAACAGGAAATGCTTGGCCGAGGCCTTCTGCGTTCCTGAAGCTGAGGGGGCCCAGAGAGCCTCCCTGGCAAGCTGCTGGGGAGGGGCCGCCTGCAGCCGGCCCTGCCTGGCCCGGGAGTGGCCACGTGCGAGGGGCAGGATGGCTTCTGTCCCCACGCTTCCCCTCAGCTGCCCCTGCCCAGGAGGCACCCCTGCTCACTCAATGACTCACAAACCTGTTGTGCTCCTGGGCTCGTTAGGTAAATGAATACACTTAATTATAGAAATTAGATGAGTCTCCGGTTCTGGCAGCAATACAGAGCACAGAGGCTGGGTGGGAGCGGCAGGTGACTCAGAGGCAGGGCTGGGAGTTTGGGGGAGCAGAGAAGGAGGGAGGAGAAACTGTTGTGGAAGCAGAGAAAGCAGCGCGGGAGAGGCACCACGGCTGGGGCGCAGATGGGGTGCGGGGCTCTGCCGCCGGGTGTCACTCCGGAGAGGAGGGCATTCCCACGCCTAGGCAACCAATTGTGGGGCCCCAGGGACCCCCACCCGCGTGCCAGGCCAGGGCTGGGGAACATCAGGCCTCCTCTCCCAGGGCGGCACTGCTCCCCTCGTGGGCCTAGCTCCCTGCACACCAGCAGAGACACCCCACGAGACAGCCTTATTCTTGGCTGGTCTGGGTGTGGGATGGACAGACAGACAGACAGAGATATTCAGTGGCAGGCTGGTTGCTGACTGAAGGCCACGAGGAATGAAAATGCATTTGCTGTGATTACGATGGGGCCCTGAGGGCAGGCAAGGCCCAGAGGCACAGGTCCTGGGTGGGGGGCTGGCACGTCTGGCTCAGGATGGGGACCGGGGAGGTGTAAGCCCTGGGTGTAATCTCCCCCTTGTTCTCAGGCTCCAGAGCTGAACATTCTGGGGAGCTGGGTGCTGTGGAGGAGAGGCTCAGGGGCCTGGATTCTCCTGCATCCCACCCGGCTCCCTCAGGCCCCAGGAGGTATGAGGGCTGGAGGGCATGTGAGCGTGTGTGCCCGGGGGGTGGGGAGAGCCAAGGGTGCCGCTAAGGGGCCGGGTGTCCAGGTGGAGGGCTGGTGAGAGGGTGGAAGGGGTGGGAGAGCAGGAGTTTTCTTGGAGGGTAGGGTGAGCTGTATCTTGATGCCAGTGGAGACAGCCCCAGACTGGTTCCAGCTGCTCCAGCTATGTTGTTTAGACTCCGGGACTTTGCGCAGCCTTGGTGAAGAAAAGGCACATGGGTCAGAGGGGCCTGGTTCCTCATCTGAGCAGCTCCGTGGGATCCATGCTCCAGGGGACCCCGCAGGGCAGTCAGCCCTGGGCTGGTTGAGGGGTCTGGCCCGCCTGGGAAAGGCTCCCTGACGTTCTTGGGCTTCCAGGTCACCTGGGCTTCAGAGGACAGATGCCAGGGCCGCACAGCTGATCTCTGCCCTGTCATTGTCCCCAAGTAAGTTCCCTTCCAGCTACACATACACCCCCCAGCCTCCAGCACCTTTCTACACCATCTTCAGAAGCCCTGATCAGCACCGGTCACCTTCCCCCCCCCCCCCCCCCCAGGGAGTTCACACTCTGACACTTGGGCAGCTATAGGCTCACAAGGGAGTCTCTGCCCGTGGCTGAAGGAGCCCTGGGCCCCCTACGCCAGGTCCCACACGTAGCCCCAGTGCAGAGAAGGGAGGCACGGTCTGGCATGGGGAAAGTTGCTGAGTGCTTGCTGGGAGTTGGGCGATGCTAACTGCCACGCTCGCTTAGCAGGGCCTGTTTCCCAGCAACCCACCTGTTCCCTCTCGAAGGTCACTCTAATTGGCTGAGCTGCATGCTTGTTGCCAAGAAGCAGTGTGGAGGCATCTTGAATATAGAGCAGCCGGGCCACACGAGCTCCCAGAGAGATCTGGTGGTGCGGTACACGCTCCCCAGCCCAGGCACGTGCCCCTCCTGCCCCGGGTGTGACCCGCTCCCCACCTCCTCACGGTCCCGCCTGACTTGTACCCTCACAGCCTCTTCCACACTGCTACTTCCGCCAAGCCCCTCACAATACTGGAGTGCAAACAGGGCTGTCGGGCAGTCAGCTCGAGGCCTACATGGGAGGCAGGGTCCCCTCTGCCCTACATTCCGGGCCATCACTCAGCATGCTCCAGCCACAGCAAGTCTCTGGGTCTGAACCAGGACACAGCAGAAGCCGCTGCGTGTTTGTGATGGGGGGCAGGAGAGACAGGCACATCCAGAGCCCAAGGACTGGGACACGCAGAGGACAGGGAGACCAGAGAGACGCAGGAGAGTGTAAATGGTCTGAGTACCTTCAACCTGCAGCCCCGTAGCTGGGGCCTCTGGGCCATCTCCTTCCAGCTGCCAGATGGCAGCTCCTGCTGGTGACACCCAACAGTACATATGCCCAGCACAGCTGGACACACACCTCTCAGCGCCTCATTAGGGTCAGGGTGCCCTGGGGATCCCGTGGGGGCAGGGGCTGGGAAGGTGCCCATGCAGGCTGCATGAGATGAGCAGGCCAGGAGACATGCTTGGGGGGACAGAGGCATCACAGACACTGCCCCGACTCACTCAACCCAGACCTGGACTGGAGTTTGGGACAGTGAGAAGTGGCAGGGGTGGGGGGGTGTGGATTTGGTTAAAAGAGGGCTGGTTAAGAAGTGGCCTGAGAACCCAGGGACAAGCTTTGTTTCAGGAGGAGTCAGGGTTTGTTCTGGAACTAGGTAGGGCATTTAGGCAGGTTAAGTCACAGGGACAGGGCAAGAATGACAAAAAAGTGATCAGGAACCAGGCAGGAGCACCTGCTCTTGAGACTCCTGTTCTCAGCCACTACCGACCCTCAACCATCCTCCATCATTGCTGACTCCCTTTTTGCAAGTAAGGAAGCCCGAAGTCCACGGCCCAGCTTCTGCCCTGTTCCTGCCACAGCTAGGGGCCTGCCGATGAATTTCAGCCTTTCCTTACTGGAGAGGATGGGCTACTCTCCCGAATCCTTCAAATCCTTCAGAGCACACCTCAGAAGGGACACAGAGTCCCTACCCATCCCTACCCCCTTCCGCACCCCTTGGTCACCTGCTGGCTCTGCCTCAAGAGGCGTGCAGAGCTGGGCTGGCCCCTCCCGGGCTCCTGGACCCCCAGGGCAGGATGAGGAGGTCAGGCCTGTGCTAGGCTCTCCAAAGACATCACACCAGCAGCTCATTCTTATCCTGACTCCCGAAGGCTCTTGGTATCTCTCGGGACTTACTTGGGAAACCTTAGCTGTGTTTAAGGGAGGTCTAGGGAAAGTCTGGCAGTGACCCTGTGGAGCCAGGCCTCAAGGTCGTGGCAGGAACCAGAGGAAGAGGTGGTGATCAAATGGAGGGGAAAGGCAGGGGCCGCTGATTTGGCCTTCCCTTAGCCTCTAGCACTTAGTCTTTCTTCCCTGTGGCCATGGTGGGGGGCGGGGAGGGGCGTGGGTGCTGGGCTCTGTGAACCTCTGGGGGATGCCGGAGGCCTTTCTAGTCCAGGGAGTGGGAGATCAGGGTACTCATCTTAAAAGCGGGGGCACATCCAAGGCAGAGGAGATGGTGGCCAAGGCCTCAGGGGAGGAGGGGACCTCAAGGTTTGCAGGGGACACTGGGGAGACTCAGCTCCCTGGGGGCTCTCCACCTGCCCGGCCTGGGGAGCCATACCTTTCCGGACACTACCATCAGCACAGGCATAGTCCCCGGCGCTGAGCAGGAAGCAGGCGGCTGCCTTCTTGTTTTTGTCTCGGGGGCCAGAGCGTCGCAGGGCCCGGCGCTCCTCAGGGGTGGGGGCAGAGGCCAGGGGCTGGGTGAGGCCAGCTCCCTCCTCATCGGACAGCACCGCATTGGCATCGCCGTTCTGCTTGGAGTCTAAAGGGAGCAGACAGAAAGGAGGCTGTGTGAGGGGCTGCTCGGGCCTTCCTCATGCGCTCACCTGGGGGCTCTCCAATCCCAGCCCTAGAGCGTCACTTCCCTCACCTGAGGGGGCCTGGCATCTCCCTGGGAGGGCCAGCGAGTGGGCCTGGCCCTGGGGGCAGGGGGCGGAATTCCCTCCTTCCCTCTCAGCCTTGGCCTAGGGTCGTTCCCGGGACAAGGAGCCACAGATACCCCAAGCCAGGGCTCCTGAATTCTGTCTGCCGCAGGCTGTCCCAGGAGATTAGCCTGAGGCAGGCGGCCGGCTCTGCTTCCTCCTTGGGGCTGGCTCAGGCTGACACTTGGATGAGTTTGCATTCCCTCAGAGAACACCCGGCTTGCTGGGATGAGGGCTGGCACTGCCAGGGTTAAACCAATAAATAGGCCTCCACGGCCATCTCTCTGGACCCCTGTAGGCGGTTAATCTTGCTCGCCAGGCACCTCAGGCAGAGTCAAGTACCTAAAGGATTTGGAGCCCTCCACTTGGGGCTCGCCTGTGTGGGGAAGACCCTGCACAGAGGAGGCTCCAGTTCAGCTCCCACTGCTGTGGGCTCTTAGCCCCAAGCCCCTGCCTCCGTCAGGCAGCACAGCGGGCCCTTGGCTGGCTCGCTCTGAAGGCAGCGGCCTCAGCATGGGCCAGGAATGCCCTGACCACGGCCAAGTAGTTAGGGTCAGGCTGAGGTGCAGCTGACAGCAGCCGCGGTAAGTGTGCATCCAGGAGCTGGTGCAGGGACTTGCGCATTTTGATATTAGGTTTCCCTCCGAGCTCTGAACCGGCCTCGGGGTACAGCTGAAATTCCCCGAGGCCCTGGCTGGGAGATTTCCACCCAGGGATGGGGGAAGGGGCACCACTTTGGTGAAGTGGGGAGCCTGAGGGGGGTTGTTCCATCAAGGCCCCCAAATGACCCCAGGGAGTGAGTAGCCCCAGCATGTACTACCACCACCCCCCAACAGGCCATAGGTGAGTGTTATGAGTCAGGCACCCCTCTGGAGAGTGAGTCCCACTTTGCCCCCAGAGCTTGGCCAAAAGCTGCTACCTTTGTCTCCTGGCCCACCCCCAGCCTCTCAATGGCCTGGCGTCCAAGGGCTGCCCAGGCGAGGAATCCCAGACCTCCCTCCGGAGCCCCTCCCACCACACTTAGGCTCCGGCTCTCCAGCCTAACTCCAAGTTTCTGTGGGTTAAGCCGATTTCCTTTCCCCTCTCTTGATGCAGGTGGAAGCAAGCTTTGCAGGGGTGGCCTTTCCCATCCTTGAAGAACAGGATCCAGACCCGGAGGCCCTCCCCCTCCAGGGTGCAGAAGCCATTTCTTCTACCCTTCCTTTTCCCCTGCCCGACACTGTCTGGGCTACTCCCTCTCGGTTCCCTCCCATCCCATGTTAAACCCCGAGCCGAGGGCTCAATCTAGCTTGTGCTGAACAGAAGGCAGCCTCCCACTGCTGTTACGTTATCACATTTATTAGGCCAAGAGACATCAGACTCCAACGTTTGGAAAGAAATGATTCACGTGTTGATGCACCTTGGCAGAACAGCTGCCCTGCTCTCTAGCTAACGACGACAGCGCCTGATGCTTGTAGAGTGGTTTTCACTCCTCCAAATACTCTCAGATATGTTATTCATTTGGGTCTCCTCAAAGTCTTGGGGAGTAGGAGATGACTCCCATTTTACAGGTGAAGAACCTATGATCAGAGATGGTTAGTGACTGGCCTCAGGTCACACAGCACCGTGGCCAAGATGGTACTTGAATTCACAGCCCCGTGCACCGCCCGCCGCAGCCTAAATTGGGTGGTAAACTCACTCCACAGACCCTAATTTCAGAAAGCTATTGGAAAACCAGAAGAGAGAGAGATTTGGCCTCGACACTTTCTGCTTTTAAAGACACATCTTACATACTTAGGGCAGCCTGGGACAATAAAGGACAATCCCAAGCCCCAAGGGCTGAGGTTCACTTGGGGACTCCCTCCACCACTGGAGGGGAGGTGGCTTTCCTTCCCAACCCCCAATCTCACCTGCCCGTTTCCTCTCAACCATACCCTCTTCTGGGGCAGGGGGGCTGGTATCACTGTAGGTGCTGTCCCGGGGCGAGGTCTCCTCAGACTTGCAGTAAATGGGTGACTCAAGCTGGGGTGGCCGGGGCACGTGCTTCTTTCTTTTTTTAGGCAGCTTCTGCTTGGCCATGGCCAGGGAGTAGTACATGCCGAAGTTGTTGACGATGACCGGCACGGGCATGGCGATGGTGAGCACGCCAGCCAGTGCACACAGCGCCCCCACCAGCATGCCCGACCACGTCTTGGGGTACATGTCCCCATAGCCCAGCGTCGTCATGGTGACCACCGCCCACCAGAAGCCAATGGGGATGTTCTTGAAGTCGGTGTGGTCGTTGCCCCGTGGGTCGGAGGGTCTGGCGCCAATGCGCTCGGCATAGTAGATCATGGTGGCGAAGATAAGCACGCCCAGGGCCAGGAAGATGATGAGCAGGAGGAACTCATTGGTGCTGGCACGCAGGGTGTGGCCCAGCACGCGCAGCCCCACAAAGTGGCGTGTGAGCTTGAAGATGCGCAGGATGCGCACGAAGCGCACGACGCGCAGGAAGCCCAGCACGTCTCGGGCTGCCTTGGAGGACAGGCCGCTCAGCCCCACCTCCAGGTAGAAGGGCAGGATGGCCACGAAGTCGATGATGTTGAGCAGGTTCTTGACGAAGTCTAGCGTGTCAGGGCAGCACACGATGCGCACCAGGAACTCCAGTGTAAACCACAGCACACACACGCCCTCGATGTAGGTCAGGATGGGCTCTGTCTCCACCTCCCGCCGGAAGTGCACGCTGGTCGTGTTCCCCACTCGGTGGATCTCTGTCACGTTGCGGTCAATGTTGAAGGCCTCGTGGGTCTCCAGACAGAAGGTGGTGATGGAGACCAGGATGAAGAAGAGAGAGGCGAAGGCCACCACCTGCGGGCGAGGAGGAGAGTGGGGCGGTTGTCAGGGATGGACGGGCGCCGTCCTGTTTGTGGAGAGTGAGGGCATGGGTCACCGGAAGGAAGGACGTTAGATGGTGAGAGGCGGGATGAAGGTAGTCGTGGGCTGGAACTCCCTCCTCAGAGGGTCTTTACCCATCTGCTCGGGTATTTTAAGGTAATTCTTCCCAATCTTTGTCACGGCACACAGAAGAGACAGGCTGCTTCTGGCTGGAGGCAACTGGACAGGAAACTATACTATTGCCTACGATGCGCCCCATGCCCCCCCCCCCCCCCCCCCCGCCCTTAATGCTCTGGCTCCGCCCACTGCTGACTCTGGCCCCGCCTCCTGCCTAGCTCTGCGCCCCTGTAGAAGGGTCGTGCCTTAAAGCTTCTCAAACTGTAATGGGTATATAAATCATCTAGGAATCTTGTTAAAATCTGATTCTGATTCTGATTCAGGGCCAGGGTAGGGCCTGTGATTCTGCATTTCTAACAAACTCTCAGGAGAGGCTGCTGGTCCACAGACTACACTTGGAGTAATTAGGCTTTAGGGGCAGTGGTCCTCAAAGTGAGGTCCCGGACCAGCTGCAGGAGCAGCAGCACTTGGGAACTAGTTAGAAATGCAAATTCTTGACGCCGTAAACTTACTGAATGAGAAATACTGAGGGTAGGGCCCAACTATCTGCTTTAACAAACCTTCCAGGTAATTCTGATGCACGCTAAGTTTTGAGGTCCACTGTGTTAGGGATATGCCCAGAGAGAGGGCCTGGAGGGAATGAGTCCGGGCCTCTTTCTGCCAGCTGAGTCTTAGAACTCCAGCCACGACCCCCCACCTCCTCAAGTCCCAAGTCCCAGCCCCTCTCTACTACCTTGCAGCTTAGAATGTCCCAGCCAAATGCCCAGACAGTGAGAAGTGTCTGAAGGAAGGTAGCATGTTCCATAACAGGAGACAAGGGGGGGTCTGCCCAGAATAACCACCCCTCCCCTTCCCGACACCTGGCATTTCCTGGGACACTGAGCTCCAACAAAAAATAAACTGCACCCACTGGGATCGGAGTGTGGCAGGGGCTGATCCAGACGGCTCGGATCTCGGGTAGAATGATAACAGTGGCACCCGGCAGAGGAACAGCTAGGTTTAAGTGTCCAATCATTATGAATGGAGATGAAATACATGTGTAATAACACCAATTACGGAACCCTCATCTGTTATTCATGCAATGCCATTCACCACTGTCAGGGCACCTGTTGCTGGGGTCTCTGCCCCCTGCTGCTGCCTGTCCTGCTCCGTGCGTGGGGATGAGCTTCCTCCCCGGGCAGAGGGCCGAGCTTAAATAGGTGGACGGGGAAGGACTGTGGCCCCGTGGCCACTTGGCAATCCCCACACACTGACTTCCACCTGGCCATGGCTAATGGTGCCCCTCAGGGATGCTTTCCTCCCTGAGAGTCTGCATGAGAGAGGGGGAGAAGGCACACCTTGTTCTCAGTATTGCAAAACACCAATGGAGAATACAAGGGGAGCTGGGAAAATGAAACAGCAGCACCTCCGGGGCTTCTGGAGCAGAAGCAAGTCTGAGAGAACTTTGGGAATGAACATCCGTTAGCTGTCTGTTTTGTCCTGGCACAGCTGGGCACTTGGTACGTGTTACCGCCTTCGGTCCTCCCTGTGACCCTGTGAGGTAAGTCTCATCATCTCCTTTTAAGGAGGAGGAACTAAGCATCAGAGAGGTTTAAATGCTTGCCTAAGGTCACATAGCCTAGAAGGGTTGGAAACCAGACTTGAACTCAGAACTGTTTACCTTTGGAGGCCGTACCTTCTCTTCACACCGCACTGCCTTCACCACCTCCCAGGCACGATCAATTCACAGACCCAGAAAAGTCCTCTCTGAACTGTCAATACTGTTCCTAGCGAACTCCTTGATGACTACTATTTTACCCTTAGGGTTGTGTACCTTGGACTTAAGACAGACACCCATTGCACAGTAACACATCTTATTTACACTTGACCATGGACAGGTTGATCAAATGCAGCAAGGAAGGAGAACGGAGGTAGCAGACCACTTTCCCCACTTGAACAACTCTGCCTGGAGCTTCTCCTGTTTGTGTCTCTCCTATGAAGGTAAATTTCAAGTTCCTTTTCTGATCTCTCTCTCTCTTTGAAGTTTATTTATTTATTTGAAGAGAAAGAGAGAGACCCCAAGCAGGCTCCACGCTATCAGCACAGAGCCCGATGTGGGGCTCGATCTCACGAACCATGAGATCATGACCTGAGCCGAAATCAAGAGTCACGTGCTTAACCGACTGAGCCCTGATCTCATTTTTCTTCCCCGAGAAAGGTGCTATCAAGGCAATACAGACCGATGTGGGTATGAGGCAAATGGCTCCAGCCTGGGGGCTCTCCGTGGCCATCCAGAGATGAGCTGGTGGTGGCACCTGTTGAGTGGCCACCGTGATGCTGGGAACCGACTCCGGGCGCTGCTCCCATCCCCAGCAGCAAAAGAGGTGGGGTAAGGCGTGGAGACGGCATACCCTAGCTCTGCCAGGAAGCATGGGAAGCAGGAGCCTGCTCTCTCCGAGGAAAAATTAGCCAGAAGAGTTGGCCCACCTGGGAGCCGAGCGTGAAGTTAATTAGTGATTTGGAAAAACAAGTTCAGGAAGAGCTGCCAAGGGGCTGAGCAGAGGGCACAGAGAGGGGAGAAGGGGAGGGAGGGAGGGCAGTGTGCCGGCCACCCTCTTACCCACAGGGCCAAGGAGCCAGCCTTGGTGCCTTCCTCACTGGCGCCCGGGCTCCTTCTGCAGCCGCCCAGTAAGTACAATCCATCCCTCCTGCCTTAGGGAACAGCCCTCTGAATTCCCGCGGTGTCCACTCACTTCTGCTGTTTTTCCTTATAGCTGTTGCAACTATTTTCTCGTACCACTCACCTCAGCCCTCCCAGGAGATGGGGCTGATAAAGGGTAGCCACATGTGCCCATTTCCCAGGCATGAGAAAGGACAAATGACTCACTCAGGATCAGACAGAGGCCAGGTCCCCTGACTCTCAGCTCAGAGTTCTTTCCACTTGGTCCTCTAACCAAACAGTCCACTCCTCTTTGGTGACATCTTCACGGGGTCTCAGTCTCCCCTGTGACCTCTCGAGGGCTGGCAGCAGGTGCAAGGCAGGCCCCAGAAAGCCCCCCCTTCCCCAAGGAGACAGGCACACCACCTGAGGCTGAGCTGGGACAGATGCAGGCACCTGGGCTCTGGCGTGTTGCCCCAGGTGGGTCCTGAGGTTACAGGTTCCCCTGTCAGGCCCCAATGATTCCTTTCTCCCTAGGTTATTCCCGAACTGAATTATTTTGTAAGCAGTGGTCCTAAGCAAGTGCAATCAAGGCCCTTCACCTCCAGCAGCAGGGACACGGCTTTTTTTTTCTCCCACTCTCTTTATTGGGGGCTTCCGGGGACAAAAAAGGACCAAGGAAGGAGGCAGTGGCTGCAACAGCACCCAACTTAGACATCAAGGCCTTGAGCTGGAGCCTTCTGAGCGGCCCTTGCTGGGCCATCCCATACAGCTAGTGGGGTACACTTGTACCTCCTTCCCATGGTACCTGCTGGGCAGAGACTGAGGACAAAGAGCTAAGGAGCCCTGGGGTCAGACTGCCTGGGTCCCTCATCCTGGCCCAGCCACTCACTAGGTAAATGCTGCACTTTGTACGGGTCTCTCACTACAAAATGGGGCCAGCACTAGCTCCCAGCCAGGGGTGTGGGCATGGTCTCCAAGGACCCTTACATGCAGCTTCTGAGAGGCTGAGTTGGACCTGGAGCCAGAAACATCACAAAAATCTTTGCTTTTTAGAAGCAAACGGACCCCAGGAGCTCACCCAGTTCAATTCCCTTTCTGCTAGTTTTGCAACCAAAGAAACCGAGGCCTGGGGAGAAGGGACTTGCCCCGGTTCCCATGGTGGAAGATGTCAGTTCTTCCCATGCTACCTGAGGACACGGGACATAGATTCTGCTGGAAGTCAAAACTGCCCAATCGGAAAATTGCTTATGTGATCTGGTTTGGCCAGCAGCTACGCTCCTCCCCGCTGGAAGGATGCGGGAGGGTCTCACCACCCTGGACAGGAGGTTCCGAGCCTCTGTGCTGGAAAGCACCGCCCCTTCCAGCTTCCTGCTCCATGGGCTCCCCACACACAGGCCGGCTGTAGCCTGTGGGGGACCCACCTGTCCGGAGACCCAGGTGTTTTGGCTGGTGAGTCAGCCCTGTTATCAGCCTCCTTCACCAAGCTCATCCTAAAACTGCCGATGGTAGGAATCTCAAGTCACGTGCTTCTGGGTACAAGCTGGTCTCTGCTACTCACTGCCTGAGAGACCTTAGGCAAATTTCTTAACCTCTCTAAGCCTTAGGGTCTTTGCCCATAAAATGGAGATCTTTGCCCATAAAATGGCCTACTATGTGCCAGGCACTGTTCTGGGCGCTGGGGAACAGCAGGAAACAAAACAAACACCCCCGCCCCTTAGGCCTTACATTCTAGGAGAAGGAAACCATCAACAAATAAGCAAATACATAGTATGCCAGATGGTGTAAGTGTTAGGAAGAAAAATAAAGAGGAAAGGAGGTAGAGTATGAGGAGGAGGGAACTATTTCATTTTCTTTCTAAACTATTTTTTTTTCAATTTGTTTTGAGAGAGAGAAAGAGCACGTGCACGCGCAAGTTGGGGAGGGGCAGAGAGCGCGAGAGAATCCTAAGCAGGCTCCGTACTGTCAGCGCAGAGCCCTATGCAGGGCTCGAACCCACGAACCATGAGATCATGACCTGAGCCGAGATTAAGAGTTGGACGCTTAACCGACTAAGCCACCCAGGTGAGCGGAGAGACCTATTTCAAATAGGGTGATTAGGCAAGACCTCGATGCCAAGGTGACACATCTAAGCAGAGACCTGAAGGAGTGAGGAAGTGAGTTATATGAAGATCCAGGATACCTGGAGAGGCAGAGGGAACAGGCACTGCAAAGCACCTGAGGCTACAGAGTGCTTGATGTATTGAGGGGGATGAGAACAGTACCCACTTTATAGGGCTGTTTTGAGGATTAAAAGAAATGATATTTGTAAAACTCAGCACAGAGCCTAGAGTGTCTCAAGAATCTGGCACAGGCTGGGTCGGGGGGGGGGGGGGTGTAGGGGGGAGGTGACAGACACCAGTCATTGGGAACTGAATACAATCAGCGGGGGCAGGGGAGGGGGGCCCAAGGAGAAAGGGCCAAGGAGACAGATGGACCGATAAACATAAGAAGACTCATGCCCAAAACCTATATTAAGGATGAAGTGTAGGAGAAGAGAAATCTGAGAACACAGCCAAAGACACTTGCAGAGAAGATCGGTGGGGATGGGATGAGGCGCTGAGGCTTCCGGGGAAGTGAGGCCCTAGAGCCCAGGCAGCGCTGTAAAAGGAGCGAGCAGCCCTGCGGGCTCAGAGGCAGGAAAAGAGAGACAACGTGTCAGGCAAAGCATCTCTGAGCTGTCCCTAGGCCCCTGAGTGAGGGCCTCAAAGTGCAGGTATCAGCCTAGCGACCCCTGTTCCTCTCCTTTCATGGGCTCCCCTGGGAGCAGACCCTGGCCCTGGGACTTCCTATCCTGGTTCCAGGGGCCACAGCCCGCCGCCACCTATGCCCCCCTTCTGCCAAGCCAGCACATGGGGCTTCTCAGGGCCTCTGGGCTGCCGGGAGCTGATGAGTCCGGCCCCAGAAGGAATTCAGTCCAGCCCAGATCGCCGGCCAGGAATGTGCCCAGCCAAATGCGATTCCTGGCTGTTGCCTATCTGTGTTCCGTGCTGTCCTATCTCTGCCGGGGCCGGTCGCCTGGCCAGAAAATTCGCCCCTTCCCTAACTCCGCATGGTTAAAGCACTACTCACGGTGAACATTTATTTTATTTATTTATATATTTATTTATAGCCTGCCTCCTTCTAAAAATTATTTAAGAGAGCTAAGTCATTATCCTGCAGGGCCTATCCAGCTTAACTTCTATTTCCTCCTTGAGGCTTCCCTGCCGGGCAACCATCCCCCCACCTCGCTTCACTTCACACAGAGGTGGGATTTATGGCTTTTTCCTCTCACCTCCTGTGGGGCTTTATTCTTTAAGAGTACTGTGGCACCTCTCATGATCCATCTTGTGTTATTACTATTTCTTGTCACCCAATTTCCTTCAACTGCCACCGACTCCACCTGACCTAGCTCCCTTCAGGAACAGGGACCATGTCTGACTCGTCTCTGTATTTACAGGGCCCAGCCTGGTGTCCGGCATGTGATAAGTTCCCAATAAATGTTTTCTGAATGACTGGAGGCAAGGGGACTGCCTACTTCCTCTCCAGGTCCTGGGGAACCTGTCACGAGGAGGAGACGTGGCCAGCCCCACTAACTCGGGCTAGAGGTGACCGAAATGCCCAGGAATACCTCCAGGCACATGGGCTCTCAGACTCTGTGGCTTTCCAGGGTGGGCCAAGACCACTGCTTGATGGGGCCCCCTGCCAGAGGCTGGGTAAACATCACCCAGCCTGAGAAAAACCCAAAAAACCCTAGCAGGGAGCTGGGCCAGAGGCTGTGGTAGGCTGGGTGCCCAGCACACCGGGTTTGGAGTGAGGGCAGGACAATGTCCACGGGCGGAGGCAAGGAGCCTGGGGGCTCCCCGTTCCCAAGGCCCAAATGCCTGGCTCTGTTCCTGCCCATTCTTCCCTCATCTCCCCAAAATAGCCCAAGTTTATTTCAGCCCCTCCCCCACTTTACACCCCACCCCAAATGGTGACAAACAGAAACACCTCATTATCCAGAGACAAGATGTTCAGAGGCAAATGTTGGTCTGTTCAGAACAAAAAAGAAAAACACAAAACAGACCCAGGAAGAGACTGGGAGGCTGCCTCGGGACAGGGTTGGGGGACAGGCCAGGGCACCGAGCCTCCCAGGCTTGGCTTCTTGGCTCTCCCTAGCCCAGCCAGCTTGGGACCAGGGGGTCCTGCCCACCACCCAGCTAGTCCCAGTCAATGCCCATGTCAGAGAAGCTGGGGGGGCCTTCAGAAAGGATAAGTAGGAACAGAGCTCTGCGTTTTCTTCCAAGAAGGCCTCCATTTCACTCCTCTGCCGGGCCAGGGGACACCTCGTCACCTCTCGTAACTAAGTCCCCTTTCTTTTTGTTCTATGCGAGTCCCACAGTGAGAAAAAACGGAGAGCAAGCTCAGATGTGAGCAATTCTAGGGAGTGAGGGGATGGGAGCTTTAGTTCAGAGGAGGAAGTGAAGGGAGGGATGGCAGGAGAGCAGAAGGCCCCCTCTGGGGCCCCCTAAAGTCAGAGGCCTTTTCCAGGCAAGAAGGCACAGGAGGCGGCTGAAGCTGTGGCACAAGCACAGACGTGGGTTCACAAGATCTGGGTTTGGAGCCTAGTGCAACCACCAGCTGTGTGAGCAAGCCCCTCTGGGCCTCAGTTTCCCTCAGTGTAGACTGAGGTTAATGATCCCTGCCTCACAGAGGCCAGACGAGATACTAGAACAAAGCAAAAGTGACCTGATACGCAGTGGGTGCTCAGTGAAAACCCAGCTCCAGCTGCCTTCCTGGGACAGCAGGGATCCTTGGGCCACATCCTCTACTCGGAAGGGGAACATTATGGGAAAACGAATCCAGGTACTGATTTAGCCAAAGGAGAACGACTATCCTCCTTTTTTTTTTTTTTTATTGTTTTTAAGTTTTATTTATTTTCAGGGAGGGAGAGAGAGCATGAGCAGGGGAGAGGGCAGAGAGAGGCAACCAGGCTTCGTGCTGCCAGCGTGGAGCTCAATGGGGGCTTGAACTCACAAACCGTAAGATCATGACCTGAGCCGAAATCGAGTTGCACGCTTAACCAACTGAGCCACCCAGGTGCTCCAAACCACTATCGTTCCTAACAGGACTGATAACAGCTGAAGTCAGTCTAACCCCTGGGTCCTCAAGAGGTTGGGAGTGAAGGGAGGGGAGTGTCCTAGGGTCCCGTTCCTCGGGCCTCCTGTGTGCCCTCAGCAAATAAGGAAGGTCTTATTCTACCAACCTCCTTGCTGCCAAAACCCTGCTGGTCCCCCTCAGTCTGGCAAGCCACCCTGGCTGTGGCTGAGGCTGGGACTGTGGGCGCTGGGCAGGTGGGGACAGGACCAGCCTGCCCCATGCCTGCTTTCCCACACCAGGCCACAGAAAGAGAGCCACCAAAGCGCCGCCACGGGCCTGGCCACCGTGAGGGGAGCAGGGGTGAGCACCCTGACCGACCTAGAGCCTGCCTGAATGGGAACAGCTCTGCGGGCCAGGCCAGTAGCTACGCAACAGGCTCCACAATCAGTTGAGTTCACTTTCCGTTTGTATCTGTTTTGCTCTTGTCATAACACTCTAACCAACTGGCCAGCTGGGTGCAAACTGACGCCTGGGGCGGGCCCTGCCCCTCTGCCCTACTGGCCTTCAGTGGGCACCCCACGCCCACGGCTGATGCTGCAGGCCCCGAGTAGGGAGGGTATGCACAGACCCAGTGGACAATACTTGCTGGAAGGGCAGTGTTATTGGCCGCGGGTAAACAGAGTGAGGAGGGCACGGCCCCAGATCGCCTACGCCCCAGGCCCTTAGACCTTGAGGGGTGGCAGAGTAAATGTCCCTGCTGATGTCCCCATCTGCCCCTGGGTTTTCTGATGTCATCCACAGGAAGTACAGAACCTCAGAACACCTTCCAGGCCAGAATAAGAAACAAACCACCCCTTCACCTCCAAAACAGCCTCGTTCAGTGGAAAGAACATGTTGCAATCGGAGGAGCAGGGGCTTTGACTCACAGCACGCCACTATCTGGCTGTGTCATCTCAGGCAAGATGTTTACCCTCTCACAGGCCCAATCTACTGAATGGGGAGGAGATCTCCACCGTTAAGTTTATCGGGAGGACTAGAGATTAATGTAAGTACCTGCATGGCATACTCAAACCAAAAGCCATTAGCAATTTTTTAACAATTATGTATTCTCACTTGTCTGTCCCAGGAACAGCTGAATTGAAGGCTTGCTTCTGCCTGGTGCTCCTCAGCAGGAAGCAAGTCCACTTTTGGCATGAGTGCCATTAAGCTCCACATAGCTGTTCACATCAGTGTTACCGACCAGAAAGTTGGAATCTAAGGGAGGTTCCTGCTCTGCCCTTAAGTGTCTTTGACGGCATCGAACACCTCTGGATCGTGGTTTCTTCATTGCTTCAGTATTAAAATTAACCCTGCCCGGCCCCGAACTCCTGGCCTCGGCTGGAATGCCTTGGCGGATGTGATTCCACATCAAACGGGCAAGTATCTTGGGCTCCTGGAGAAACTCAAGAGGTCAACTAGGCTCTGCATTTATTCAACGAGCCCCCAGGCCGGCCGACCCTGGGGTTTGTTGAGCAGAAGGTAAACTCATATATGGCACAGCCCCTTGGAATCCAAGACAGAAGAAGCAGAGATGAAAAGTTCCCCAGAGGCCCCAGAATGCTCAGGAACAGGACCTAGCTCCCCTAACCAGATCATTTCATTTCTGCCTCCCTGCCTTGTCCCCTTTCCCCATTTCTAGGAAGCCAAATCTACTGCTTCCCCACAGCCCCAACTTAAAAAGAGACTGGATTAGCCTGTACCTGTTGCTCTCCCCTAGTACCCACAGCCAACAGCAGACACTGGCAGGGTTAGTGAACTGCATGAGAAGCCCCCAGAACTCACAGCAGACCCAGGCCAGGGCGTCATCTGGGCTGATCTAAGGGCTGTAGGGAAGAAACAAAGGCAGCTCCTGGCCCCAACTTCCCTCTCAGTCCTGACAAAGGGGTCTGACTTCCGGGGGCTGCCCTGGGATGCCTTGGCCACCAAGACCTCTGTTCCTCCCAGGCCGGGGATGTGTCTGCCCTGGTCTAGCATTAACACCAGCCTGGCCCGCCCTGCAGCCCCACTTCCCAGCCTCCTGCCCTCCCCTGGGTGGGGAAGTGGAACTTTCCCTTCCATGACCTGGTTGAGGCCCAGCACAGGAGGGGCCAGGGAGGGTGGCAAGGGCTCTGAGACTCATTAATAGGATGACTTGGGATGCCAGAGGTGAGGAACAGCCAGGCTTTAGGCTGCCAGCCATGAAGCCAGGCACCAGCCTCCGGGGTTCTCTCTCTCTCTCTCTAAAGAATCTGAAGCCATCCTTCATGGTTGTTTTTTTTTTTTTTTTTAAGCCGTCCAAGTATATCCCCATCCCTCCAATCCCTTTCACCTAAGGGGGGTGGGAGAAACTGGACTGACTTGAGGAGGAGGTGGTGGGATAGGACTAGATCTATGCCACCCTCTTCTCCCCCCACATACCCATTTCAGGCAGTAACCCGAACCAGGGCTTTCTGGGAAGCCAATCTGTGCCGCAGCAGGAACAAAAGAAGTGGCAACAAATTTGGGATCATCACAGGCAGCCTGTGGCTGGCCACTGACCGCGGGAGCCTGCATCACCCAGAACATTAGGCCCTTCCTGTCTAACTGAAGCCAAGACATCCCAGGTGACCAGGAAGCCTTAGGGGCATGGCAAGGGGCAGACATCTTGACTTATCTCCCTGAAAAAAGGGCTCACCAGAAACCTGGATGAGAGGCCTGCATTCCGGTCCCAGCCCTGCCTGGGCTGGAGCTGGTGTCCCTCTACAGAACTCATACTTCACAGCATACCCGGCTGCCCAGAGCATTTAAAGGAGGTGGCACCCATGGAAGAAGCTAACACATGGGCCTGCCACAGAGTAGGCGCTTAGCACACCCAGTTTTCTTCCCCCAAACCCTGACTCAGGCAGGAGGCCTAATTCCAGCTCTCCAGGCCGCTGGCCCTGTGGAGGAGTGGGGGGTAAATGAAGAGAGGCAGCCTGTGCAGAGAAGGGGGAGGAAGAGCTCAGCTAAGGGCAACCCACTCCCTCGGAGGGGATGCGGCAAAGCAGGCAGCTGGGATTAGGTCCAAGTAGTAAGTCAAGTGCGTGCAATCTCCTGATGAGGCGTGCAGGAGAGAGGGTATGTGTGTGTGTGTGGGGGGGGGGGGGGGGTGAGGGGGCGGGGGAGGGGGGTGAGTCCCCTGGGGTTCCATGGAAGACAGAGGGAATTGGGAGGGAGGCAGTGGTAAAGGTAAGTCAGTCTCGGCCCAGCCCGCTCCTCCCGGCCCCCATCCCCACCACCACGGGTACTTACACACCCGAGAGGAGGCTCAGGCTCCTGTCACTCACCCTGGCCGCCCGGGAGGAGTAGGGATCTTCGAAGAGCGCCCACATGCGGGGCTGCCAGCCACGGCAGCCCCCCGACCCCGCGCCGGGGCCTGCACCTCCCTCATGGGGCCCCAGGCGCTGCAGGGCAAGCTCCCGCTCATCATCGCCGGCCTCGTCGCCGGTCCCTGCGCCACCGCCGCCTCCGTCCGGGCTCTCGAAGATATCGAGCGCCTCTTCGGCATCGCGGTGCTGCCGGTAGGTCATCCAGCAGCAGGGCTCCACGTCGGTC
The DNA here is from genome assembly GCF_027475565.1 of Acinonyx jubatus. Taxonomy (NCBI): domain Eukaryota; kingdom Metazoa; phylum Chordata; class Mammalia; order Carnivora; family Felidae; genus Acinonyx; species Acinonyx jubatus. The sequence continues at coordinate 92,497,030 of NC_069381.1, read as the reverse complement.
TCGTCGATGCCCCAGAAAGTGAGCTCCTCCTCGAAGAGCGGCCCACACACGTCGGCGGGGCAGTGCAGCTTGCCGGTGCGGTAGTAGTTGAGCACGTAAGCAAAGACGCCCGGGTGCCGGTCGAAGAAGAACTCGCAGCTCCCGCCGCCGCTGCCGCCGCCGCTGCTGCCGCTGCTGCCTGCACCGCCGCCATCGGACTCGGGCCGGCCCCCGCCGTCGGGATCCGCCAGCCAGGCGAGGCGGGTGCCCGGTAGGGTGCGCAGGGTGCTGCGGTAGGTCTCATGTCGCGTGCCGCCCACGTTGATGATGATCTTCTCCGACGCCTCGCCCTTGGCCATCTCCTCCTTCAGACATGTTTTGGACGGAGGCTTGTTCCCCGACTTGCGCCCACGGTAGGAGGAGACACACACCGAGCTGATCATAAGAAGCGCTGCGGGGCTTCGGCTTGGGGCGGCCGCTGCCCTCCAAACACCCTTCCCAAGGAGGCAGCGTCAGACGGGGGAGGGGGAGGAGACGAGGAGGAGGCAGGAGGCGGCGGCGGCCCCCTCTGCGGCTTGGCCCTGCCCCTGCCTCCCCCCGGGGCGCGGAGCAGGAGGAGTTGGGTTTCTCCGGTGCACAGGTGGTTGGGGTTTGGGCAGGCAGCTCCGGCGAGGGAGGCAGGAGGGAAAAGGCGAGCCGAGGACCCAAGCGAGGGGCCCGGGGAAGCAGGAACAAGCCCTCACGCTCCCCGGCTAGGACTGGACACTCAGATGCTCGGGCCCCCGGACACGCCCCCCCCTTTCACCCTCAAAAGGCGAGTTAGCGCACAGTCCAGGCTCACTGCGAAGGTCTGGGGCGCGCGCGCGCTCACACTCACTCACAGGGGCCACCCTCCGGCTCCCGAGTCCCGGGAGCGGCCGGCTTCCCCGCGGCGGCGGCAGCGCAGCAGCAACAAGTCCTCGGAGCGGCTGCCGGGGCCGGGCCGACGCTCTTACGGCAGCCGGCGGAGCTCCGCGGGCCCGGGCTGCTTGCGGTCAACACGAGGCGGCGGCGGCGGCATGTGGCCTCTTCCCCCCATTCATAAATCCAGCTCAGGGCTCGGATGGCGGGCGGGGCTGAGCGGAGCGCGGCGTTCAGGCGGGCGGGGGCTGCGCAGGGCGAGGCGGCCGCAGAAAAACAAGCGCGCCCGCAGGAGCGAGCCTCCCGTCCTGCGTCCGCGGCTCGGCAGCGGCTAGGAGCGGCGCGGGGCTGGCGCTGCGCAGCGGGGGCCGTGCTGGGGCGGGGGGGCCTCAGACGGGGCGTCCTGCGCAGCGCCGAGCCTGGGGGGCGGAGCCGCTCCGGGGCGCGGGGCTCTGGGCTCCGGCGGCCGAGCGGCCAAGGACACCTGCAGGCTTCCCAGGCAGCGCGGATCGAGAGCTTCAGCGCAGCGCCCCGGCGCCGGGCTCCAGCGATCTGGCGGCACTGGGAACCACGCCATCCGCGCGTCTGCCCATCTCCGGGCGGGGCGCCGGCCTTGGCTCGCGGCAGGAGGCGGGCGAAAGGTGGCCTAAGGGCGGGGGAGCCTGGGCGCCGGTGGGCTGGGGCCCAGGGGGTTCTCGATCTCCCTCCGGCGTTGGTAGCTGATGCCACTCTCTGGTGGCGCCTTTTCTTCTCGGCCCCGCCTCGCCCGGGCGCGCCCTCCGTTGGGCGGGGTGGGCGGGGCGCGGCGCGGGGCCGACCGGACTCGCTGCAGGGCCCGGGCGGCGGGGCTCAGCCTTCCTCCGCTGAGCCGAGCCGAGCCGAGCCGAGGCGCGTAACCCCCTCACCGCCAGCGCCCAGCCCAGCGCGCCGCCCCTGCGCGCGTCCGCCACCGTCCCCTCCGCCCCTTCGGCCCGGCTCCCCGCCTTCCCCGAGCCCGCAGCTCCTCCCACTGCAGCCCCTGGGACACCGAAGGGCTCGCGACCCCTGACCTCTAACCTCCGCCCGCCCCTTCTGGCCGCTCTAGTCAACTCCCCCTCCTTGTTGCGGTTTCATTGCGGCGGACTGGAGGACGGGGAATAGAGGGGGTGGAGAGACAGTGTCGAGCGGAGGAGGCTGCCCCCTCCTGTCCCAGACACCGTGTTGGGGCTTCCTGACCACCCCGCCCCCATCTTGCGCCTGTGAGGCCCAACTAGGCCCAAGATGACTGTGATCTCGATACCAGCCTCTATCACAGTCAACAAAGACCCTGCCTGCGGTGGAATGGGGGACCTGGCGGCCTTGCGCAGAATTGACTCCTGGTCTGGGTGGAAGAAAACCAGAGTTCTGGCACTATTGTGGGTGTGGAGTGGGTGGTCCTGAAAGATCATTAGGTTAAAGCCATGGCTCCTTGTTGCCCTGAAAGCACATAGAAAGTGGCCGCAGCCTGCCGTCCTGCCGTGTGACTCCTTCCTGGTTCAGTGTTGTTTCACTCATTGCAATTTGTCTCCTCTCCCCTCTCTGACCCTGAGGTCTTTCCAGCCTGCACTGCTTTTTCATCTTGATACCTCCCACACTGCCTGCCTGGAGAACCTGTTTGCTAAGTGACTGAGAAGCTGCCATACCCAAAACATTAGGCACCAACCTGATCTTACTGGCCTCATCCCAAGAGCAATTTCCAGATTCGTTTGTTTTTATTTGTTTTTAAGTCCAGAGCCTCTTCTACATCTTTAAGTTAATCCTCATTTTTTACAGCTTCAGGCTGCCTCCATGTCCACCGGGATGATATAAGGAGGGTTTTAAGGCAGAAATACAAGGGGATGACACCTGCTTCGGATACCTGTGTACCATCCAACTTCCAGATCAGGTAGTACCTGGCTACGGTGGGAAAACAAGACAACGTCCTGGTGTGCTCCAAAGAAATGTTAAAAGCTCAGTGCAAATGCAAGGGATTGTCAGCAAAAGTCTCATTAATGAGGGCAGAAAAACAAAGGAACTGTGGTCTTTGGTGATTCGTACTAATATGCAGAGGAGGTGGGTACCATCCTGGACTGTAGCCAGAAACACACATTTGCTGGTACCTCTTTTGTGTCCAGTCCTTAATATCTGCATTTCAGAGTTTGGCTGGCTTTGGGTTTGCTGCAGCAACGAAGAAATATCCCAAATGTGACTGGGAAGAGAAGACCTGGGACTGTCCAGAAGCTGGAGAGCCATAGCAAGGATGTTAAAGAATTGACTGATGAATAGCTTTCAAGTGCTATCTGGTTGTGTCCTGGCAGACTCCCTTGGGGTCTCCCCCACTTTGCATTTTTCAGGCTGGCTGAACTCAGTCATTCCAGAAAGAGTGAGAAATTGGTGGGAGTGGGGTGGGGGGGGAATGAAAAACAAACAAACGAACATCCTAGCATCCCACAGCTGAGTCATTTGTTTATCCAGTAAATATTTCTTGAGTACCTACTGTGTGCCAGAAGCTGTTCAGGCAATGGAAATCAACGAATAAAACAGAGCCCTACCTGCCCCTGCCCCCAACCTCATCCCAGCAAATCTCTGCCCTCTTGGGGCTTCTGCAATGTTTGTGGACAGTAATAAGCATGTGGGGAGACGGGTGGAGGGAGAAAGCTGCCAGGGAAATAAAAGGCCTGGAGGGGAGGTCAAGAAGCTGGCGTAGGGGTAGGGAAACCCAGGAAGAGCCAGGTAAGACAGAGGGCCCAGCCTGGGAGAGGCAGTGAGTAAATGTGCACTGGGGGTAGCGTCCCTGACTCAGCGCGCTGACCAGCTCCTGAAGATGGGAACTGAGCCTCAGGCCAGAGGCCCCGAAGAGCAGTCCTCACCACTTTGCTGAAGGTTTTATCCCAGAGCTCTGGGCTAACCTGTTACCTAGCCTTTCTGGAATTTTCTGGGGGATTCAGTACGTTGCAGCTGGCTTGTCTCCGTTGGTTCTGTGTGCATGAGCTCATGCTGTTTCCCCAAAGTACAGAGCCCAGGATAGATGAGAGCCCCCTCCCCAGCCGGCCCTGTGACGGCCTACTCTGGATGGGTGGGTGCTACCCCCTGGTGGTACTAGGAGTCCCTGCTCCTGATTGCACCTCTGGCCTGTGGGGATGAGGAGAAAAGGGGTTTAAAGGCTTGGGGTGAAGACAGATTCTGGGCTTCTGGTCAATTCCAGTTTCCCATCGGGGACCCTGCATTCTCTTGCCTTTTCCCATTCCTCCAAGACCTCTATAACCAGCAGGCTGAAGCAAGATTGAAATAGCTTGGAAATTCCTAATTCTACAAGCCTAGTTCCCTCTAGTGTCACCTTTTCTCCACCTTCCTTCCCTGGGCCCTGTGGTTTCTTCTAGCAGTCAGAAAAGAGCACCCATCTGGGTGCTAGTTCACACGAAAGTGGCAGCCACAGTGGGCTTCCCTCACCAGCAATAAAGGGTGTGGCAAAAGTGTAGGAAAACAGGGCAATGTCTGCTTCCAGGGTGACACTGATGAGGGCTGGCAAGCCTTTCTATAGCCCTTCAAATAAGGCCCTTGGTCTCTGAGAGCTGAGGCTGACCCCGCCAACCCAAAGCTGGAGAGCCTGACATCAAAGCCCTTTGCCCTTCCCCTTTCCCTACTGCGGCTTGGAGTGGGGCTCAGTCACCGTGGGGTGACAGGAGCCATCCAATATCCTCTCTGTCTTCTTGCTTTGGACTCCACTTGTGTTGAAGGGTTCCAGGCCTAGGAGCAAGTCCCACTGCTGTCAAGCAAGGATCTCTCCAATGATACTCACATGACCCCCTTTTGGCATTCCAGCTCTGGCCAGGGACTGACCCTTCCTCCCTGAGGCCCAGGTCAAGGAGCCAGCATCCTTTCCCAGCCTGCTCTGCTCCCCAGCCCAATTAATTGAATTGTCTTATCAGCCATCATCTCATCACAGGGGGGAGGGTGATAGAGCCTTTCCCTCACTCTCATGGAGGGACTAGGGAAGAGAGCCAGAGGAGGCTGGAAGTCTCTTGTTTGCTTATCAGTTCATTTAACCCTGCCTCCCACCCCCACCGCAGGCAGCCTGCAGAGACTAACAGGCTCCAGGTGAAATGCTGAGAGCCTTCCCAAGTGGGATCCAGGGAGAGCCAAGCATAGAGGACAGCCCTCGGGGCCCTGTGGAGGTCAGCTGTAATGGTTCTTCCACACAGGGGCAGGAGGCAGGGTTGGGTGGCTGTGATAATCCCAGCGAAGGTGTGTTTAGGGCCCTAGGGAATTCAGAAGATGGACTTTAATGTCCCAGCTCTTAAAGTGCCAACAGGGTGCAGGCCACAAGCTCAGGCCTGGCCAAGACTCAGAGCCTCATAAATCATGGACCCCGAGTCATAGGGCTGGCAGGGACCTGAGTGCTACCTCACACGTACATTCTCCTTGAGAGATTTCTGGCCTAAGGAGCAGCAATGAGCTCTGGGAGACTGAGCTGGGCCTGTGGTTGGGCCAGGGATACAGAATGATATGGGGTCGCGCGTGGCCTCTGCCCGTAGAACAGTATTCATGGGAGTCACAGTACCAGGACCAGCTCAGTAGACCCCCAGAGCTCTCTTTGCTCAAAGCTGCTGGGATAGACACTCTGCCTGTGTCCAGAGACAGAGCGCACAAGTGCACATGCACACACACACACACACACACACCCTAAATCAGGGCCCACCTGGCAGGACTCCTTGGCACTCAGCATCTCTCCATCTAGAAAAGTACAGTTTCCTCCCACCTGGGCTAAATTCCAGCAAAACTGGTTCATTCCATTAGAGTGGTTAATTAGTTCTGATGGGCCCAGCCCCCTCCAGCAGTGTCCTGGGGAAAGACGACGCAGTCGTCTGGAGAGGCAGACCAAACACGGGCTCCTCTTGGATGCTCATGAAGCCCAGGGATCCTTCCCCATTTGGGTCAGTCTTGGGAAGAACAGAGAGACCCAGAAGCCAGCCAGCTCTGCCCCAGGGAGCCACAGGGGGGATCTCCACCGAGTCTCTCTGCTCTGTAGCTGGCTCTGTGGCTGGCACGGAGTAATCGTAATAATGGTTTGTTTGTTGTTGAGTGACAGACGTCATCTTCTCCCCATTTCCTGGGTTTCCTCCCACATAAGACAGTGTTGTGAAGAACGCATCCGTGTGCCTGGAACCAGCCAGCGGGCATGACAGTGGCAGGACATTCCAAGTCACATGATGACTACCCTGCATGAGGCAGGTGCCCCCGCCTGACCCTTATTTGTATCTTCTCAGCGCTTGGCACACCCCTAGGACTCAGACGCTCAGGTCATGCTTGAGGCAGGGAATTAATGTTGGTGGGATGAGGGTGGGCAAGGGGGGAAGCTTTCCTTGTAAGTACTTGCAGTACCTAGATTGGGAGTCTAGGCTTTGGCCCTGGTTTTCCCCCTGTCTGCTTGTGGGAAGTCTGGGTAGATCTCTTCCCCTCTCTGGGCTCGAGTTTCTCCAATTGTCCTATGAGGAGCTTGGGCCACATAATCAGTAGGGTTCATGTTCTGGTTGCTATCACTCTGAAGCAAATTACCCCCCAAATTTAGCGGTGTAAATACAAAGAACATCCTATTTTGCTTCGGATACTACTGGTCCGGCAGATCCGAAGGGCTCAGTGGGACCATTCTCGTTTAGGGTCCCTCATGCAGCTGCAGTCCAATGTCCACTGGAGCCTTAGACCTCTCCAGCTCAGCTCGACTGAGTGCTCGCTGTGGTATGTTCATGTGGCTGGCAGGTGACAGTGGCTGTCAGCTGGGAATTGAGCTGAAACTTCATGGGACCACCTACAAACACACAGCTTCTCTAGCACTGGCAGTCTCAGGGCAGATAGACTTCTTATACGGCAGCTGGGATTCCCCAGGACCACCATCCCTAGAATGCATCCCTAGACATGGCATGACTTTTCCTGAGCTAGCCTCACAAGCCATCTAGTGTCACTTCTGCCATACTCTGTTGGTCAAAGGAGACGTTTACTCACCCTGATTCCAGGGGAGGAGCATGGACTCCACTTGAAGCATTAAAGAACTTGGGGGCTTTTTTTTTTGAACCACCACATCCCCGTGGTTTGTAGAATCCTTCAACCCTGGCCCAAGCCCTTATGGTTGGCTGAGACTCTGTGGCTTGTTGAGGCTGTTTTTTTTTGGGGGGGGGCGGGGAGCAGTGTACAGGATCTGTGATACTCCCTTCTTTGGAAACAACGCCTTCTCTCCCCTCCTTTCTTAGTTTCTTTGGGTTTTAGGCTGAATCCGTCTTTTCTGAATAGCTCTGCGAGAATGGCTCATTGCATGGATAATGGGGCCCTCGGAATGAAACGGGCCCCATGGATCTACTCCAGCTGCAAAAAGGAAGGGAGCTACTATTTAATGAGCACCTATTATATTTCAGTATGGAAAGAGTTCTGTACTGTATTCTAGTAGGGGTTCCAGAAGCAGGTCAGTTTTTCCTCACAGCAATCTCTGCAAGGAAGAGATTTGATTGTCATCCTCCTTTTACAGATTAGGAAATGAAGTTTCACAGGTTTGTGACTTGCCCAAGGTCAAACGATCGGTGACAAAGCCGTGACTCAGAAGAAGCTGTTCTCGGGGCGCCTGGGTGGTTCAGCTGGTGAGGCATCCGACTCTTGGCTTCAGCTCAGGTCCTGATCTCACAGTTTGTGAGTTTGAGCCCCGCATCGGGCTCCTGCTGACAGTGCAGAGCCTGCTTGGGATTCTCTCTCTCTCCCTCTCTCTGCCCCTCCCCCGCTCACTCTCTATCTCTCTCTCAAAAATAAATAAATAAATAGGGGCACCTGGGTGGCTCAGTCGGTTGAGCAGCTGACTTTGGCTCAGGTCATGATCTCGCAGCTCGTGGGTTTGAGCCCCACGTTGGGCTCTGTGCTGACAGATCGGAGCCTGGAGTCTGCTTCAGATTCTGTGTTTCCCCCTCTATCTGCCCCTCCCCAAATTGTGCTCTGTCTCTCTCTCTCTCTCTCTCTCTCAAAAATAAATAAAAAACATTTAAAAAAAAAAGAAAAGAAAAAGAAGTCTGGCCACCCGGAGATGAACCATGCTGGAGAGGCCAGGTGTAGACACTCTTCTGGTGACAGTCCCAGCTGAGCCCAGCCTTCCAGCCATTCTTACTGAGGTGTCAGCCACTCGGATGAATGTGAGTGAGGCTGCCTTGGACCCTCCAGACCAGCTCCTCTGCCAATTTAACACCACTAAGTGACCTCAGTTGCCACCAGAACGGTCCCTCAGACATGCCCTGCCTGAATTCCTTACCCCCAAAATCATAAGATATAAGAGAGATAAAATAACTTGTTCTAGGTCTCCTAGGAACTGGGGGGGAGGGGGGGCAGCTGACATTTGAACTTGGACTTGGAAAGTCTGACTCCATAGCTCCTTCAAACCCACTGCTTCTTAGTGGGTTTATGCGTGCCTCCTGGCAGGGAAATTGACATTTCAATCCAAAACACTACCTTCAACCAAAGGATTGAATGAATTTACAAGGAGGGACGTTTTCAGCACAGGGACTTTCTCAATTAAGAGGTACATGGGGTGATATAGAGTCTGGGGACATAGAGGGTGGTTTCCCTCTGGAAAACTCAGGACAGCAGGGGTTGATTTACCTATGTTTGCGTGTCCATAGCTGGCACAGAACCTGTCACCGTGGACGCTTAATTGTTCACTAACAACCCACAAGGCGGAAGTGCTGGAGTTGGAGAGGAGGGTAGGGGACCAAAGATCTGGAGAGAAAGGTTTTCCTGCCATCTGGTGGCTGTTTCTGGAATGACACCTTTTACCTCTAAGGAGAAGGAAATGGAGGGTGGCTGGGGGCCTGGGCTGCGTGTGCAGATCAGGCAGCAGCATTTCAGACTGGAGTGGGGTGCGGTAGGGGGGCCTTTACCTTCCACTAAAGTTTGCAAAAGATCAGAATTTAGAGCGTGCTGTTCACATGAGATTAGACGTGTGGAGTACTCGGACCCCAATAAGGCCTCCTAGAAGCGTGTGTGTTCAACACCCAGGGCAACGCTTAGGCAAAGAAACACGCATCCCTCCTCAGCCTTCCCCCAAACTCCTCAGCCAGCTAGCACCCACAACCCACGGCAACCCTCTCTGCCCCATCCTGTCCAAGCTTCTCCCCCGGAGCTGCTGCTGGCCTCTAAGGCTTCCCCCATCCCCTCTCCCTGAGCCTGAGACGGGTCAGAAAGGCAAGAGGGGTTTGGTAAGAACACTTTATTGTACACCGTGGGTGGGGGAAGTAGAAAGGAAGGAGGGGGTCGGGGGATGACGATGCCTCGGGCCCTCCCCTGGGCTGAGCGGTCTTGACCCAGGGCCCTGGCCAGTCACGGGGCACACGGACTTCATGTCTCTGCTCTCTCCCACCGTGGGAGTACTCTGGGGGACAGGCGGGTATAGCTGTGAGGAAGGGCAGAGGGGGAGCCCCCTGCCTATAACACTACAGGCCTGCTGAGGGCCTGGCACCACGCAGCTTGTGGCCCCCAGCCTCACCACCTATGGCAGGCTGACTCAGGAAGGCTTCTCCTGGCACTAGGAAAGACGTCCCCTCAGATTTATTGCTGGAGGGCAAAAGCCAACCCCTCGCCAGTATGCCCCACCTGTCCACCCCCATCTGGAGCCCAGGCTTCGCATTGCCTCAGCAGAGTGGGGCTCCCCGAGGAAGAAGCTGGTGACAGGGGCTGGAGGACAGGCAGGAGCAGGGACCGGGGGATGCTTTCAGGCACCCCCCCCCCCCCCTGCCTGCCCTGAGTCCGCTGTCTCCTGTGGGCACTGCATGGACAGCACCAAAGCCAGTAAGGGACGTGGACCCGGCACAGGGATGTGGGGGCCTGCCCCTCCCGCTCCTCCAGGGAATCTGGGGCTGGAGCTCACCTTGTCAGATGCCTCACCTCTTCTGGCCTCGACCAACTGCTCCCAGCCCCCCTGAGGAGTGAGGAGTGTGTGTCAAAAGCGCAGGGAAAGGGAAGCTGTTCCTTTCTGAGCCCTCTCAGGACTGTCTCAAGGACGAACACGGGACAGAGGCGCTGGGAGAGGCTCTCCTGGGGTCTCCCCATCTTAAGAAACCCAGCACTTTTCCTCAGGATGAAAACCTTGTGGCTCCAGAGGGAACAGCAAGAAGTTGGCTAGAAAATAAATTTGGGGGCTGTCCCCCCCACCCCAAAGCCCCTCCTTCCCTGTTTCTGGCAAGCCCAGGGGTAGGAAGGTAATGGGCCACCAGCAAGAAACACCTACCTTTCCCCACAGCACCCTGCCCCGAGGCCTTGCCTGACAGAGCCGAGGGGGGAGGCAGGGAGAGGGCCAGTGTGGTCTGCAGGGACGTGGTGAACACGGGCCAGCACGAATCACCTACACGCACCCACACCCAGGTAGGGACACGCACCACACACACACACACACACACACACGCACGCACACGCACGCACCAAGCTCCAGGCCTTACGTCTAACACAGCAGAGCCACAGCCGGGACGGGGCCCGGCCTGCAGCCAAAGGCTACAAGCACTACCCGGCCTGTAAGAACCGAGCAGACGGCCCTGCTCAACCACCCTGGTGCAGGCTGGCAGGCTGGGGCCTGGCCCAGCCACACGCTACAAAATTAAAAATATATCAAATATACAATGAAAATAGATCTGTACAGCACTGAGGATGAAAATAGTCCACCAGCCACAGTATAATATTGGGTTTGTCATTTAACAGCATTTACACCCACATGTACAGATTGAATATACAATAGAAATAGAATATATAGAAGAGTATATATAGTAGAGTGTCTCTCCTGGGGCCTTGCTTTTCCTGTTGCTAAGTCTGCTGGGATTGGGCATGGGGCCAGGTAGGAGGTGTTGGTGAGGTGCCTGAGGCGGGATGCTGTGCCCCAAAAGCTCATGTCTTCGGGGACATGTGGGTCTCCTTCCCCTCCTCACACTGAGAAAGGACAGGTGTGGCCAGAGGGCTGGAAATGGGAGCAGATGCAGGGGGAGGGACCCCATGGCAAGTTGGTGGGGGGGACCATGGGGCTAGGGGATGAAGGAGGGAACCCTGGGCGTGGCCTGTCCCTCCCAGCGCTGAGAACACGGGAGTGACTCGGGACGTTGCGTGAAGGTGCCCGGGCCTAGCACTGTGGCCCGCTGCTGCCCCGTGTACCTCAGCTCTCACAATTGGAGTTCTGCCATCCCCGCCAGGCTGCCTGCCTTCCATCCATCCACGCCCGTGCATCCACGCGACCATCCTTCCGCGAGCCCGTCCAGCGCTCTTCAGACATTATTCTCCAGCCAGACTCCAGTCCTCCCAGCCTGCACTCCGAGGGCAGCCCTCTTCTGGGGGAGGCCTCAGGTAGGGGTGGGTGGGGATGCGGCGGGGGCTGGGCCCCAGGACAGAGACCCGGCCCTTCTCCTGGGCAACCCCGGTGCCCACAGCACTGCCCGTGCCCTCCCTGTCACGGGCCGGGTGGCTTGGGGAAGGTTCCCGAGATATTCACACATGACATGCACACGGCGCTGGTTGTGCTCGAACAAGGAGAGTGAGTGGCAGCCCAAAGGGGCAGTGAAGTTATCTGTCTTTCCCTAGGGATGAGGTTTGCTGGGTACGAGCCCCTGAACTCCAGGGACCCCCATTCCAGGGGAGAAGCTGCCGCTAGTGAGAAAGTTGGGCCCCCGGGTGAGAGAGGGAGTGTGCTTCGCAATTGTGCTCCAAACCATCTGAATTGTGCTGTGAACCATCAAGTGTACTCTGGAAACCTCTCTGTGTACTGTCCCCTCCTCTCTAGAGGAAAGAGGCACAGGCCAGGACTGTGGGCTCCAGGGTGGGGACGGAGAGGGCTGGCTAAGCCCTCATGGAGGCGAGCAAGGGTTCCGGACAGTTGTCACCCTCCCAGGCAGGACGCGGGACACACGCTGCCCCAGGCAGGGTCGGGAACATGGAGATTCCACCTGGAGCCCAGGCCAAGGGCCCCCGTGCCCAGCCCACAAAACAGACCTGGGGACTTCCACAAGATTCTGTCCCATGTCTGAGCCCTGAGTCCTGACACAATCGTCCCGTCCCCAACCTTGAATTCATCAGCCTCTGGGCTGCCCCACACCCCGTCCTACCCGATGCCGAGCCTCTCACCACCACCTGGCGGCACGGAGGGATGCCCAGGACCTAAGAACGACAGGTGCCAGGTTACAGGGAGTGGGTAGGGAGAGTGACCCCTACAGTGGCCACTTGCAGTCTCCACTGTGCTGGGAATCCGGACTTCTGGATTGTTCTCGTTAATCAGCTGCAATTTGGTGAGCAGATCTCAGGAGGTGACATGGGCTGGGAGCCTGCACTGGGGACAGAGTTTCTCCCGGCCCCTGCTCAGGTCTAGGGAGGAGCTGGCCAGGACTGGGGTGGGGGATGAGGGAGGGCACCCCCCTCTCCATGGGCAGAGGGCCTGGCCTAGGAAGCGAGGTCAGGCCGGGACGAGCAGGCTGGATGGGTGTGGGGGGAGAGGTGGGCAGGGCAGGGTGGGGCGGTGGTCACAGCTCCGACTCGGGGGTGCTGGCCAGGAGGTAGCTGCTCCCATAGCGTCCATTGGGGTTGCCGCTGGTCTCCAGGGGCGACGTGCTGCCGGGCCCCAGGTAGGAGCGGTGAGTGGGCATGGGGGAGGGCGCCTCGCTGGGCACCTTGCTGAGGATGAAGCGGGTCTCATCGTTCTCCTCCAGGTTGGAGATGTCCTTCATCATGCGGCCCTTCTTGTAGGACACGGAGAGGGTGTTGGAGCCATCAGAGAGCAGGTGGAAATGCCGGAGGATGAACACCACGGGGATGGGCAAGGTCGCCACGACGATGAGGGTGATCAGGAGCGCCATGGCCCAGTTAGGGAAGTACAGGTAGCGCTCCGCAGCCTAGGGGTGGACGGGGGCGAGGGCTGCTGTCCGACGCCGTGACCACCTCACCCTCCCAGGACCTCCAGGCCTGACTCCTCCTGCCCTCTCCCATCCCCACGGGCCATCCTGGCCAGGCACCAGCAGAGATGGAAGGCATCGGGGTGGCTACTCGAGTTAGCTGGTCGCCTTGGTTAAGGGCCCGAGCTCCCCTGGGTCTCGGTTTCTACATCTGGAAAATGGATGGGTAATTCTGCTCTACAGACACGGACAGAGAACACGGGTTGGGAAGACTGGACAGGTGCACCAAACTTTCCGACCCTCAGTCTCCCCCTTTGTGCTCTAGGGGTAATGCCACCTGTCTCTCTGGGCCATTGTAAAGATTACAGATCAGGTGTGCAAAGGCCCTGGAGGGGCCTGGCACACAGCAGCTCCCCTAGAAGGGTTTATCTCTATTGCCTGGGGAGATGCCAGTGACCCTGGGGTTTCAGGTCCCCCCTCACCTCCTCCTTGATCCAGGCGCTGTACCCGGGGGGCGTGACCCCCAGCTGGATGATGCTCGCCGTGGTGAGCACAGCCATGCACAGTGGAGACACGAACTTCCACATGTAGAAATAGAAGCGATAGGGCCGGAAGCCCAGCATCTCTGTCAGCTCCTGCATGAACCTGCCAGGTGCACAGAGAGCCCAGCTTCGACACCCCCACCGCACCTGCGTATCCCCCCACAACTGCCTCCTCCAGGAAGCCTTCACTGACCAGTCCCTCCCTCCCAGGCTCTTCCATTCTTCACATTCAGCGCTCCCAGTTTATTATTCGGTGGCCCAGCTGGCCTCTGCGTAGGCTCTTTTGCCCTCTGCTGACCTCCCCTGAATACCTAACAGCTCACCCCATCCAGGGATTTGCTGCTGTTCACGGGACATGCCTGGGCAGCTGGACAGGCGCCGCAGGACTTCTGTGTGCGCCTTGCACCCCACCCCACTCACACTGGTCTGGCTCCACACGCCCCCTGCTGGAAGAGAGGTGAAGGGCGCTTCTCTAGCGTCCAGGGGCCCTGACTTGGGGGGTTCTAACGCCTGGGTCTGTGGGTAGAATTACAATAGCCGTCAGGCTGTGTGCATGAATGTCATGAAAAAAACATCATTTCTACTTCAATAACACCTAAGTGCAATCTTGCATTTCTTACTGTCGTAAATGCAAGCCACCACAGCGGAATTGGCAGTACCTGAGACTTTGTCACCAAATCATTACATCACAGACACCTTCCCATCACGTTACAATCGAAGCCGCCTACAAACACCATTTATGTCCACCGCTATCTCACGATGATTGCCATAGCTAGGTCGTGTAACTTCATGCAGTAAAAATAAGGTACCTGTGCGTCACTGTATCCGATTTTCAACAGCACTTTCCTAGTTTTCAACTTCATTCATTTCCTGTATCTTACATATTTTATCTTATCCAGTTGAGAATAATATTCTGGGGCTTCACCTGACTGCAGAAGCCTCTTCTGCAGGAGCAGCCTCTTCCAGCCCCGGCTCCCAGGGCTGTTCCTGTCTTACCCCACGTCCCTGCCTGCGCTCTTGTAGGAAGAAGATGGCTGTAGCAGGGCTGTGACAGAGCCTGATTTCAAGACCAGGTCCAGACATGAGCAGAGGCTCTGGCCTTGTGGACAGAGTGGGAGGGGCCCGGTCCTGGGGCTCCCCAGGCCCACAGATTTGTTAAATGAGGAATGAGGCCAGGGGGCTGACGGTGGATGTGGCTCTGCCGTGGGCTCGGGCCACGAGCCCCACTGCTTCCTTACTGCTGAATTCCCTTACCTCACCCCCCAACTGCACCTCATCTCAGGTCCCCAACCGCACCTCATCTCGCACCCCCAGATTGCTCACCCCAACACTGAGTCGGGCTGCTGAAGTCCTACAGTTCTCTCTGAGCAGGGGGCCTCTTGTACAGCCGCTAAGTGCTTAACAAGCTTAACAGAAGTCTGAAGAGCTGGTACTCAGGGGCTACAGTAATTTAAGGCAGTTTAGGGTGATGCCAGGACTTGAACCCAGGAGACTCACGCCCTCAGCCCGGCTCTGCCTCTTACCAGCCAAGTGGCCTTGGGGAGTCACGTCCTCCCTCTGAGTCCCAGATCTCTAAGGGCACTTTGAGCGATGACATTCTGACTCTGTGATCTCCTAGCCCACTCAGAAGCAGCCCTGGGGACACGGCACTCTCCAGGAGGTCATAATAGGACAGACCCCTCCTCCTGTCCCACGCCTTCCCCATGTCCCCCCCCCCCCCCTTACTTCTTGGTTCCATAGATCCAGGCCACAGCAATGTTCTCAAGGATGACAATGACGGTGAGCGGCAGGGTGGCAGAGTAGTCGTCAAACATGGTGACAAAGTAGTTTCCGGAGCGCTGGACGAACAACAGCCCCACGAAGAATGCAAAGACACAGCAGCCCACTACAGAGAGCCGGGAGGCCGGTGTGGGGGCACAGGTGCAGGGTGGGCGGGGCCCAGGGGTCTTGGGGGGCACCCAGGCCCCTCCCTTCCCACCCCTCCTCCCTGAAGGCCTTCAAGGGAGGGATCCAGATGCTGAGCTTCTGAGCTCCCACTCTACCAGGAGAGGAGTGGCCCAGGGCTGGGAGTGGCGGAGACGGAGCAGGGCCAACGTGGAGGGAGGGCACCCCCCCAGGGGGGTTCAGCAGGCCCTCAGAGAGAGGGCCACGTGACCCAAGAAAGAGGCCATCCTCCAGCTCGGGTTTGGCACAGATTCCCCAACAGCCCTCTCCTGGCTCTTGAGTGCTCTCCTCTGGGTGGTAAGCCAGGCCCCAACTGCATCGCTGGGGGCAGCAGGGAGCCTTCTCAGTATGGAGTCTTCCTAAAGTCAGAGGCACAATGGTCGCCCCTGAGGGCAGCCCACAGGGCCGGGGCCAGGGCGCTGCCGGGAAGAGTTACCTGTGAACATCTCCTTGGGCACCTTGAAGGTGTCGATGATGGGCGTGGTGATGCCGGCCATGGTCCCAATCATGCTGCCCAGACCCAGGTTGATGAGCATCAGGAAGAACATGACAGACCAGAACGGGGAGGCCGGGAAGTGTGTCATGGCCTCAGTGAAGGCGATGAAGGCCAGCCCTGTGCCCTGCACGGACTGAGGACGGGGTGGAGGGCGAGGGCTCAGCGAAGCCCACACCACTCCTGGGAGCCCCTTGCTTCCTCATCTCTGCCCCTGCAGCTTTAAGAATAACGATTCCCTCCTTCACAGGAATCCCTGCCCCCACCTAAATCTCGTCTTTGGCCAGAGGGTCTCAAACTTGAGTGAGCATCAGCACCTCCCCCCTCCCCCCAGGGAGCAAGGTACCATTTCAAGAAGTTCACCTATGGGATCTGGGAGCTATGAGCTGTCTAGGGATCCCAGGTGATCTAGATGAAGATGCTCATATTTAGCCCAGCCTGAGACCCTCCTCCTCTAAGAAGTCTTCCCTGATGGCTCCAGCCACAACTTTGGGAGCGTCCTGTTCTGAGCTCCAGACTTTAAGGTAGTGGGACCAGCCTCCAGTGCCTAATGGAACCACACCAGAGCCTTTAAAACACCAATGCCTGAGTATCCCCCCCCCTCCCGGAAATGATCATTTGATTGGTCTGGCGCTAAAAGCTGGGTATGTGGGTTTTATTAAGCCCCCGGGGGACTCCAATGGGTAGCCAAGGTGGAGAGCCACTGCACCCATGCCTGAGCCCCTGCTCATGGGGCAAGTGACCACACACTGCCCACGGACATCACTTCTACGCTGTCCCGTAGGGACCTGTGATTGTGGGGAAACACCTCCCCCAACTGCATGAGTGTATAATTCTTGTCACTTGGATGTTATCGACGACTGATCATATAAGGAAAAAAACCTGGCTCCAATCCTAGTTTTATTCAGAGGACCGGGCCATGCCCAGGAAAATGGGGCGGGATCTCACGGAAGGGAGGGGCCCTTTGTGCTGCCAGTCACCTGGGGGCAGAAACCAGACTGGATCGTTTGCTCTTGATCACATGGGAAGAGGCAGAGGGTACAGGACACGGCTCCCTTGGCATTAGTATAGTGCCAGTAGCATTCAGAGAACTTCACATCGAGCTCAGGCATCAAGACAGGGAAAGCTCATCTTCCCTAGCTTCATAAAGAGGGCAGAGTTGGCCTGGGCTGAAGGGAGCTGGCTCTGCCCCATGGAAATCTTGGCACCAGCTGGGTCCCAAGACCCTGTGGGCATGTCTCTATCCTGTTACCCCTACTAACAGAACAGTCCCTTTGAAAGTTTCCAGCTGTGCAAGTGGGAATAGAAGCAAGGTGACCAAACTTGGGCCTGAGCATTAAGGAGGGAGCGATAGTCACCTGCTCTGTCCCAGGGACTAAGGGTCATTGCGGCAGTGGGAGCTGCAGTGAGTGGGGACAGCCGGGGGAGGGAACCGAAGCATCAAGGGGCGACTCAGAGCATGGGGACTTGAACCCTGGCTCCCCTTACTAGCTGTGAGACCTGGAGCAAGCTGCCAATTTACAGGCTACACAGCCGCAAAATAGGGGGCCGTATTAATACTCAACTCACAGCACTGTCGTGAGGGCCAGAGGGGACAGACAGCAGAGCGCACTCAGTAATGGAAGCGCTTCTTTTCTGTGAGCCGTGTACAAAGCCCTGTTGCAAGTGCATTATGTATGACCGTGACCCACATGCAGGAAGCCTGTGCAACGCATCTGAAAGTCATTCCGCACGATTCCTGTGATCTCTGGGACGTGTGTGTGTGCCTCGTGCCAAAGGTTTGGCTGAAACCTTTCCTCTCTCCCTCCCTGGACACATCGTGGGTCCTGGTTTATCAAGCAAGCAAATGAGTCCCTGGCGGCCTTCTGAGGCCTGCATCCAGGCTCCAGCCACCCCTGGCCTGTCTCTGGGTCCCACACTCCCACGTATGCCTTCCTGCCCACCCCAGGAAGGGCAGCCTGCCTCACACCTTGTCCAGCTCATCCTCCAGGAGGCAAGGGTCGAGGCCCAGAGCTGAGAAGTGGTCCTCCTTCACGGCCATGATGACTTTGTACATCTCCGTGTAGTCCTTGGCAGTCAGGTGCGAGAAGTTGACGTGTGGAGGGATGAGGTCCCGGCTCAGGACACTGGTGTGGAGGTACCCCAGGATTTTCTCGGCATTCCTGCAGCACGAAAAGGGGAGGGCCAGGTAAAGAGGCAGGAGTGGGCACGGTCCCTGAGGCCCCTCCCAGACACCCAGGCAGGAGCCCGCACGGGCCATCGACAGAGACATCTCTGAACCCGTCCCTGGGATCAGGGGCCGGGGCTGGAGAGAGCTCCTCTGATGCCCAGGCATCAGCCCCGGGGCAGATGGGGACTCTGCCTCCGTAGCCCGCCTGCCCCGCCTGGGTAAGGTGGACAGGGAGAAGAAGGGACAGCAGCCAAGATGCCACCTACTCGACCACACACTTCTCGTTCATGATGTTGGCCTTGAAGCCCAGCACGGCAAACACCACGAGGGTGGCCAGCACCGAGGTGAAGAAGTTAATGAAGGACACCAGTGCAGCATCGAAGTGACAGTTGTTATCTTGCTTGTTGTAGCTGGAGAAGGCGATGACACCCCCGAAGCCCAGCCCCAGGGCGAAGAAGACCTGTGTGGCTGCCTCCCGCCACACCTGGGGGTCCAGCATCTTGTCCAGCTGTCAGGGGAGGACAAGAGACACACAGATGATGGTTTTATTCACGCACAGTGGTGCTCCCACCTCGGCCCCTTCCTCACCCTCACCGGAGTTCAGAGGCCGCATGGCATGATGGGAAAGCTGTGGTTGGGTGACCTTGGGCTTTCCCCTGACCCCTCTGAACTTCAGATCCCCACGTGTATAACACAGATAACAAGAGCATTAACTTCAGAGGATTGTTGTGAGGCTTAAGTGAGATAAAATAAATGCTGTGTGCTTACTCAGTAACTTCTCAGTTCATTTGAACTGCCACCTTTGCTAACCATGGGGCTATTATACTGAGGAATATCTTCAGGGCCATTAGGTATGATGTGTGGTGCACAGCTCGAGGGAGGGCCATTCACTTGGACTATAGTGTGAATGGTGCTTCTTAGAGTTGTGCAGTGTACAACCCGCACAACAGCACTAGAGAACTGAGAACACGAGTATTTCCCCGATACCTTCTCCACTTCAAACCATGAAAAAGGACACCAGCTCCTCCCTCCTGCCCACCTGATCTTTTCCCAGGAAAAAAATAAGGGCCCCATGTTCATTCTTGCACTTCTACATGTTCTAGGTCACAGAAAGACCCTTCCCCCCTCCCACCCAACCAACTTGAAGCACAGAACCCAGACATTTCCTAGAGAGGGGAAACCCCCTTCCTGACCTTCCATCTGCCTTCAGACCTGATGGAACCCTGCACCACAACAGCCTGTAGAGGGTACGGGGCAATTCCCAAAGTGCTTTTCGTAGCCATTTTCCTTTTACTGTTTGCCCCTCAAGACAGGGACCGTGGCTTGGACCCAGCACGGGGCTGTAGAGTTAGATGGACCCAGGCCTAAACCTGACGCCCATCCTTAAAGCTTAGAAGGGTTAGAAAAATGACAGTGCCTGTTTTATGAGCCTCAGTTTTCTCATCTGAACAATGGGAACAATAATAGAGTATCCCTCCCACGGCAGTTGTGAGGATCAAATGTGCAGCAACAAGTAATGCCTGACACATAAATAACAAGTTAATCCGGACAAAGTACCTCTGACTTGGTCAGGACAGGTTTTTGGTTTTTTTTGGTGGAGGGAAGGAATTACTGTTCACATTTTGAAAGAGTGAACAGACACCCCAAGGTGAAAATTACTCGCTCGGAGTGACTGGAGTACAGATGCTCTGATGCTGGCCCCTGACACCCTCCTAGCACCCCCCCCCCCCCCCAGACCATATCCTCCTGCGCCTATGCTGCTGAGGTCGACCCAAGCGACCGAGGAGGCAAGGAGGTTCTAGAGAGTTTGCTATCCCTGCAGGCACAAGCCCGAACTGGTCCTGTCCTGGCCGCCCCTCGCTGTGTGCCTGTGGCCAAGTCCACTCCCCGTGTGCGTACTGAGGCCTTGGACTTGAGGCTCCGCCCAGTGCTACCTTACAGCCTTAACGCCCAGGATGGAGGCCCATCTGCCCGCCACCTCAGCAGCTCCCTAGGCACAGCTGAGCGCCTGGAGTCACCCCACTGGCTGAGAAGATGCTGGCAAGCTTGGAGGGCTGGGAGAGGCGCCCCCAGGCTCACCCCAGCCTCGCCCCAGGCTGGGGAAGAAGAGGAGGACCACGGTGGTAGAGTCTTCAGGGTCAGTGCACAAAGGGAGGCCTGGCTGGCGAGTATGTGTGTTCTGGGGGAGATTAAGGTCCCCTCTCCTTGCACAAAATAAAGTCATCTTTGGTCCACCAAGAAAACCCAGAACCCAGGCTTTAAGGAGCTAACAGTACCCGACTTCCATGAGAAGGGGACACCTTCCCCATCCCCTCCCTGTCTCCGCACACTCAATAGTAATGTGTTGTGGCCTCCCTGTGAATATGACACGCAGCCACTCATCCATCAAACACGGAACACCTACTGGGGGTCAGGCCGGGGGCTAGGTGTAGGGACCCACAGAGAGTAAGAGCAGGCAAGGTCCCAGCTCCTGTGGAGCTGATATTCTAATTGTCAAATGACCCCACAAACAGATGTTAAGTTGCAAAGGTGACAAGGGCTGTGAAGGCCAGGACCCAATACTGGGTGGGGGGAAGCGGGGGGTTGAGCCAGTCAGGAGGCCAGGGACAGCTTCCCCTGAGGAAGGGATCCTCGAACTGACATCTGAGAGGTAGAAAGCGAAGTTAAGAGGGCAGGGAAGAGCATTCTGACAGAGGGAACAGCGTCCGCTGAGGCCCCGAGGCAAGGCAGGATAGAGGAGGGCGTGTGAACAGAAAGAGGCCAGGCTGCCTGAAGCAGAAAGGATGAGGCGAGAGAGGTACAGGTGAGGCTAGGGGGCAGAGGAGTCAGATCAAAGGTCTTACAGGGCTCCCAAGAATGCACTTAATGGGGTGGGGGGGAAGTGATCAGATGTGCATTTCTAACAGAAACCAAAGCCAATGAGGCAGCCCTGTTAGGAAGCACCTCTGGGGTCCAGGCAGGGTAATGATGGCCTTGCCTAGGGTCAGGGTGGAGAGATTTCAGCAGGAAAAACCAAGTCGACCTTCCCTCTGGACTGGAGGTGGGGGGATGCTGGAGAGTCAGATGCCAAGGTGACAGCCATGCTTCTGGCCTGCGTGCCTCAGGGGGTAGAGACGGACACCGAGGAGAAGGGGCAGGTCTCGATGGGGTTGGAACGGTGCCGATCGAGACGTCAGCTGTAGAAATGCTGAGTTTAATGTGTCTTTACGATAGGCGAGAGGAGATGTCAAGTGGGCGGGCAGACAAGTGAGCCTGGAGCCCAGAGAAGAGAGGCTGAGCCAGAGATGTAACTCGTGAGGTGTAGGTGTGCGGGAAGGAACTGAAGGGCTCACTGGGGTGGGGAGAAGAGGCAAGCCAGGGGCCGGGGCAACATCTCCAAGTTCAGTGCAGCAGAGAGGGAGGTGCAGCAGCCCAGACGGGAGGAAGCGCAAGAGAGGGCTGGCTCCGGAGGTCACAGGACACAAGCCTGGCTGGAGGGGGACCCAGTCTACAGAGAGAAATATGCTACGGTGAGCAGGTCATGGGTGGGCTCCGTCAGAGCTGTTCAGGAAGCGATGTGGCCAGAGTCACGTAGATGCCAGGAAAAGTGAGAAGCAGAGGGGAAGAAACGAAGGCAAAGCAGATAATCTACTCCTTGGAGAAGCTAGCCCTGGAACAGGAGGAGAAACGTGGCAGGTTCGGGCCATCAAGGAAGTGTGGCTTTTTTATTTGGTATCTTGTTTTTGCTTTTTTAATTTAATTTTATTTATTTATTTAAAAAAATTTTTTTTCAACGTTTATTTATTTTTGGGACAGAGAGACAGAGCATGAACGGGGGAGGGGCAGAGAGAGAGGGAGACACAGAATCGGAAGCAGGCTCCAGGTTCTGAGCCATCAGCCCAGAGCCTGACGCGGGGCTCGAACTCGCGGACCGCGAGATCGTGACCTGAGCTGAAGTTGGACGCTTAACCGACTGCACCACCCAGGTGTCCCTGCTTTTTTAATTTTAATTTTAATTTTTGAGAGAGAGAGAGAGAGAGACAGACTGCGAGTGGGGGAGGGGCAGACACAGAGGGAGACACAGAATCCGAAGCAGGCTCCAGGCTCTGAGCTGTCAGCCCAGAGCCCAACACAGGGCTCAAAGCCACGAACCATGAGATCATGACCTGAGCCGAAGTTGGACACTCAACTGACTGAGCCACTCAGGCGTCCCATGTGTTTCTCTTTAATGCAGTGACTTGATATGTAAAGGCCGATGGAGGGCAGGGGATCTAGAGGGGAGGGGGGCTGTCTTCCACAGGGAACCCTGGAGCTGCTCACGGAGGGAGCAGGACAAGAGAACAGGACAGGGCAGCTGCAGGGTGGGTTTGTATGTTCCGCGTCTGTCTCTGAGGGGGTTTCTGTCTTGGTGGCTCTGTTCACCCCATAACGCAGAAGGCTGACTCACCTGTTAGGGGTGAAGCCGGCACGTTCAGACAGGCGGAAGAGGTTTAAATCGGTCACAGTGGAGCACGGAGAAATGGAGCAGGGTTATCCCACATTGTCGAGGGTCCACTGTGTTTGCAATGTCGTCTTTACAAAAAGTAGGACAGGCCCACGTTTCCTTACCTAAAAGCCCCAAGGCCAGACTGGTTTTGGAACTCGGGCTCTTCTTCCTAACTTTATTTTAGAAAGGTAATATGGTGCATATGCCACATAATTACATAATCCCCCAGCAGGGTCTGGGGCAGCACCCTGTAATCAAACGCATTGGTATTTCTGTAGCAGAATATGAAAATTCACACCAAGTGAATCAATAATGACTATAAATAGCCTCACATCTGTTCAGGTCATTTTGCCGCCAACTGAGTTCCGGGAGAAAGAAAAAACAACTTTTGTTTTTCAGGGCTATTTGGATTTTGGCATTGTGAGTAAGGAGACAGAGGCCTGCATGGAAATTTGAAGATTATTTTAAACAGGAGAACAAAATAATCGTTGTCCCGACGGGGCAAGGACCTTTGTACCTCCCCTCTCCTGGGTGGGTTTTTAAAAGATCCTCCCAGAAAGTTCTAGAAATGGGTGGGGGATTACTTATGCCTGGGAGGTATGCTGGCATTCACTGATGCTCACCAATGATCATTCATGACAGTTCTACCAATCAGCTGGAAACTGGGCACTTCCCTCAGGCTAGGAACCTAGACACAATGGCCGGGCTCTGGGAGGTCTGGTGCGTTCCCACCAGGAAGAAGCACCAGATTTTGTGACAGAGGGTAGGTTGAGATGGACACCGCCCTGGCCGTCCCCCTTGCATGCTGAAAAATCTTTGATGGTTCCCCACTGTGTGCTGAAAAATCTTTTTCCACTCTTTGCTCCTATCTCCGAATGCAGCGAACTAACTCTTCCAAAGCCCCGCAGTCTCATACCTCTGGCCTTTGCCCAGGCTGTTCCCTCTGCCTGGAATTCCGCTCCTCTTACTCACATACCGGTGAAACTCCTACTTCTTTCTTAAAGGCCAGCATAAATATCACCTCCTCTTTGAAGCTTTTCCTGATGCCTCCGGCAGAGCTAGTCACAGCCCTCGGGCTCTTGTAGCTCCACTCAATACCTGCATTCCAGGTTTATATGTTTGCCTTCTGTTCAACACTCTGTGTTTCTTAGGGGTGGAGCCCATCTCCTGTCCACTGTGTAAGCAGTGTCTGACACACAGGAGAGAAGGAAAGCGTTGGGAGCAAGAGAGAGAGAGATGGACAAGGCTGCTTCCTCAAGGTGAACTGCGCGGGAGGGACCACACCAGGCGCTGTGAAATTGTACCGGCCTTTCTGTGCTAGGATCAGGCTTCTAGGACAAGAAGATCCTTAGGGCTTTAAACCTCTGCTTTCTCAAACATGGCTATTTTAATGCTGGCTTCCTTTCCTTTTCTTCTCTCTTGCTTTTTTTCTCCCCCTCCCCCATCCCCACCCTCCTTCTTCCTTCTCTCCCTCTTCCTCCTCCTCCTTCTCCTCCTCCTCCTCTTCTGTGATTCTCAGTTTTCATCTATATCAGTTATTACCAAAGTTTTTTTTTTTTAATTTTTTTTCCAACGTTTTTTATTTATTTTTGGGACAGAGAGAGACAGAGCATGAACGGGGGAGGGGCAGAGAGAGAGGGAGACACAGAATCGGAAACAGGCTCCAGGCTCCGAGCCGTCAGCCCAGAGCCCGACGCGGGGCTCGAACTCACGGACCGCGAGATCGTGACCTGGCTGAAGTCGGGCGCTTCACCGACTGCGCCACCCAGGCGCCCCTACCAAAGTTTTTACAAAAGGGTCTGGACCATCTGTGAGGTCCAAACACATGTCATTGTCAGGATTTTCATCACTCTCTGAGCCTCAAAATGGGTAAATTCCTAGGCCCAGCCACTTTCAGGGCCAAGTTCCATAAATGGAGGCAGCCACACCCTAGGGAGACCACCGTAATCCCAAATTGCACCATCAGAGCTGACCCTGTAACTTGGGGGACAGACTCTCCAAGGACAGGGTAGGCAAGTCTTATATGCAACGATCTGGGATGGGAACAAGAATTTTGTTTATGTTTTTAAGACTGTATCTATTTGCTGTTCTTTTCTAATTTTTAAAAATTATGGCACATTGATTGTAAAAGGTACAAAAGGTGGAGAGGAAAATATAATGAGCCCCCAGGTACCCATCACTCAGTTTCAACAATTTACCAACATATGGCCAATCTCACCTCCTCTTGCCCCATTCCCCATCCCTAGATTATCTTGAAGAAAATTGGTGGCTCCAAATCTGATATTAATGAGGTCCCAGGAAATAGTCTGTGCCAAAGCTTGACCTTTGAGGACACACGTGCCCTGTGTGAGCAGCCCCTGGACACCCCTCCAGCCTGCAGCTTGGAGGGGCTCTCTCGCTGATGGAGATGACCAGATGCCCAATGTTCACCTGGGGGTAAAGTGAGGCAGGCACCTTCAGGACTGTTCAGAACAACAGGAAATCCTGTTGTTCCTTGAATTTAAAGGGGCTCTATCAGGATTCCTGGGGTGCTGGTGCATAATTCCAACAAGGACCCGATCATGGGGTCTACAGAGGATGAACCCGCGGCCAGACCTCAGGAAGCCCGATGTCCTTGCCAAACATCAGGATGTGACCGCAAGAGGAGAGGTGGGGAATGGGCTCTCCCTACGAAAAGACAAGGCTCGCGCCGTCCTTGGGGTGCCTGCCCTAAAACACGGCAAGAGCTTCCTGCCATTTCCTTGGCACGAGGGCTGAGTCACTTCCTCACGCAGAGAGCGAGGTGTTTCATGCATTTGACTCAGCGGCACAAAGATGCTTTTGGAATCCACAAGCAGCCCCTGAGCGCCTGGCCTGACCTGGTGTGTGACTGGAGCACACACGCCTTTGCTCCTCAGCCCTGCCGGGCACCTGCCGGTGCAACAGCCAGCTGGGGCCGCGAGACACCAGATGGCACTGGAGTGCCGGGTTCCCAGCGCCCAAGAACAGTGTCACCTTCACGAGGGAGAGAATAATAATCACTAAGGCTTACCATGCGCTCTCTGCGCACCGGAAGCAGGTCCCCCGTGCTCTCCCGACAAGGCTGTGGGGAAGCCACCATGGTTTGCCCCATCTCGCAGCCGAGTAAACGGAGTGAGTTCCCACAGGGATCTTGCCCTCCGACCATTGAGTGACGAGCCGGGAACCAGACTGTCTGGCTCCGGAGCCCGCCCAAGGCTGGCTTGCCCTGGTCATCCTGCCCAGAAGCCCTCCTCTGCTTGTGGAGGTCAAGGAGCTCTACCACTGATCTCTGCCCCTGGGCCCTCAGTGCCTCCCAGGACCCCACTTCTCTAAGGGTTAACACGTACCCTTGACCCTGGGCCAGTCTGGCTCACTGGTGAAGACTGCTCATGTGTCTAGACCCCAGACGCAGTGAAGCGAGAGGCAGATGCCCAAAGCTGCACGTAGCTGAGGCTGTGCCGGGCCTCTGTCCCGGAAGACCGTGTGCTCTCATCTCAACCGATGACACATGGTTTAAAACTCAAAAGGCACAAAAGGGCACTGTAAGGGCTCCTTTACCCCACCCCGTATCCAGACACTCAGTTCGTATTCTTGCGTGCCCTTCCAGTGATATTTTATGTGTATATCAGTAACACACACACACACACACACACACACCCCAACATATATATCTGCGTGTGTCTGTATTCCTGCCCCCAGTCTGACACTTCCTCGTCGTGCTGAGTTAGGAACCCACAGAGTTCTGGGGCTTCTGGCAAGCTGCCCCTCTCAGCCCCTGCCCACTCTCAGCCTTGTTCCCACAGTCTGCCTAAGGGACCACTGGGCCTGGTCCCTCGGTCCCAGGGCCCCGTTTACCTCAGCTGCTGCAAGGTTCCCACGACTCCTGGGTTGTCCTTCATCCGGACTTCATCTCAGGATGGCTGGGTCTGTCCCCTGCTCTGACTCACGCCCTGCCCCTCCCTAACTGCCTGCACCCTGCCACCGGCCCCTGGAACTCACAGTCTGTCACCCCCACTCCCCCATCTCCACAAGCCTTCCCTGGATGCCCTCCCCCCCCCCCCCATGCCTTCTTGCTCTGACTCGGTGGTTCTCCAGCCTGGCCACACATCAGAATCACTGGGAGCTTTCAAGAGCTCCTACACCTGGGGATACCACACCTGGGGATCCTGAATTTCAGTCTGTTGGCTGGAGTCTGATTGGCCGAGGGTGGGCCTGATCCGGAGGCCTCCCCTGCAGCCCTCTCGAGTAGAGGCTGTCCTCTTACACGCCCAGGCTGCCATCGGGCCTGGAGGCGGACAGCGGGCTGCCTGTTCCTCCAGGTCGTTGTCGCTATTCCAAGTACACTGTCTCTGTCCAGCTCTACAGCTATCATATTTCTGGGTCCCTTCAGCTCCTCCCTTCCACTGAGATCATCCTTCACCCCACTCCTAGGATTGTGCCATAGCCCCTGTCATATCTAAGAGCGGTGCGCCACCTAGGACCTCAAAGTCAAGGACCCTGAACCCCAGAGCACCGTCTTCCCAGCTCACTCCTTCTAGTATCTTGACTCCAAAAATTCTTCACCCGTACTGGGACTATCTGCCCTCCACCACCCCCATCCTGTTTGTAGCATAACTTCCCTTCTTCATTGGCTTGGTTGACGGTCCATCATTTGGTTGCTCCCTTGCTACCCTCTTAACTCCCCTGCCGCCTCTCCCCATGGTCATCCCTTGTTATCACCTCCTGACCCTGGTGAAGTCCAACCAACCTTCCACCAACTCTGGGCCTGCCCCCAAGCCGCTAAGCATAGCTGGAGAAATCACGCAAGGTGCACCTTGGGACCTTTGATGAGTTATTTAACCTCTCTGTGCATCAGTACCTCCCCCGCCCCCTGCAAACTGGCTAAAATAACACCTGCCCTGAGGGTTATTATGAGCTTCAATGAGTGACTGTACGTCAGGTGCACGTAACGGTGCCTGCCACACGTAAGCATCATCCACTGTAAAACACATGATTGTTCTCAGTATCCCTCCAACTGTGGGCAATAGCGTGCTTTCAGAGGTGTTAAACTAGGGGGAACTGTCCAGCTTGGGACTGGAGAAGTGTTAGCCACGCCATGCTGGCTGGCTTCACCGCACACTCGTGTGCCCCCTGACCGCCAGCCTGTCCTCCATGCCGCCCACACTCCCTGTCTCCTGCACGGTCATCTCACACTCGCTCCTCCTTAGGCGTCCACCATGCTCCGCCATTCGGACTCTCAACTGAGGCCCTTGCTTCCTCTTTCACAGAAGAAAATGACACGATGGGAAGAGAGAGCTCTCACAATGAGGAGCTCCTCACCACAGCTTCTCAGCTGCCAGCCCCTGTGCCCACCGGCTGGCCCTTGTCTCCTGTTCCTCCCCGATGAGACCAACTCCTCCATGTGGGCACTGAGCGCCCCCTCCCTGCTCACTCAAGGACTCTGGTTCCCCTCCACCCAAAAGCATTGATTTCCCACTCTTGGTTTTCTGTTTTTTTTTTTTTAAGTGTACCATTTGGGACACCTAGGGCGGCTCAGCGGGTTAACTGTATGACTTCCACTCAGGCCATGATCTCGTGGTTCATGAGTCTTGAGTTCGAGCCCCACATGGGCCTCTCTGCTGTCAGCACAGAGCCCACTTCGGACCCTCTGTCTCTCTCTCTCTGCCCCTCCCACATGCCCACTCTCTCTCTCTCAAAAATAAACATTTTAAAAGCATATTAATGGTATTTAGCACATCACAGACTTGTGCCCCCATTGCCACAATTTTCGAACTTCTTCATCACCCCGAAAAGAAAGCCCATCCTCATTAACAGTCACTCCCCTTTCCCCCCCAGCCTCCTCACAAACCCAGCCCTAAGGAACCACTAATCCGCTTTCTGTCTCTACAGATTTGCCTATTCTGGCCATTTCACGTAAATGGGATCACCCAACATGTGGTCTTTGGTGACCAAAGACCAAAGACCAAAGACCAAAGAGGTTCGTGCAATGTCGTGGCACCTGTTCGTACTTCATTCCCCTTTATGGCCTAAGAAGTCACCCTCGTACAAACACACGACTCTCGATTCTTCCATTCGTCAGTTGACAGACATCTGAGCTGTTTCTACCTTTCGGCTCTTGTGAAGAATGCTGCGGTGAACGTTTGTGTACAAGTTTTTGTGTGAACATGTTTTTAGTTCTCTTGGAAACGCGCCTGGGAGCAGACTTGCTGGCTCATACGCTGACTCTGTCTAACCTTTGGAGATGCTGCCAGGCTGTTTGCCAAAGCGGCTGCTCCATTCCACATTCCCACCAGCGGCATATGATGGAGTTCTGTCATCATAGTACCAAGTTCTGAAATAACACCCTCGATCCCATGGATATTGCCAGTTTCCACCCATTTCTCATTTCTCTGCTTTTTTCTTTCTTTTTTTTTTTTTTATAGTAAAACGCCTGGGTTTGCACCTGGGTGGCTCAGTCGGTTGAGCGTCCAACTCTTGGTTTCGGCTCAGGTCATGATCTCACAGTTTGTGAGATTGAGTCCCGCATCGGGCTCTGCGCGGACAGCGAGGACCCTGCTGGGGACTCTCTCTCCCTCTCTCTCTGCCCCTCCCCCACTGGCTCGTGTGTGTGTGTGTGTGTGTGTGTGTGTGTGTGTGTGCGCGCGCACGCGTGCACTCTTTCTCTACAGGGACCCCCCTGATGCCAGGTGCACTGCTCATTTCCCAGTCCTCACCGCCTGCCTGACCTCAGCAACTTTCGACATGGCAGATCATTCCCTCCTTAAAGACGTTTCTCTGCTTTGCCTCTGGGATTGATGTATCCATGTCTCCCTCCCCTCCTCCTCCTCCTCTTTCTCCTCCCACATTGGCTACCCTTCCCCCAACCTCTAAATGCTGGGCCCTGGTGCTCACTGCTCAGTCCTCTTCTCAGTGTTCACTCTTCAGGTGACCGTCACTAGTCCACAGCTTTAAAGTCTCTGATTCCCAAGTTTATATCTCCACTTGGCCTGCAGACTCAGCTGTCCGACTGCCTACTCAGTATCTCCGCTTGGATATCTACTAGACATTTTAGACCTGCTGTGTCCAAAACAGTAGTCTTGATATTCCCCACCAAGTCTGCTCTCCTCACCGTCTGCCCTCATCTCCATGAATTCAACTCCGTGCTTCTAGTCGCTCAGGCAAAAGACCGTGGAGTCATCCCCCAATTGACCACTGTCCCTCTCTCAGCCCTCACATCCAATTCCACAACAAATCGTGTGACCCTACTTCCCGAATATGTCCTGAATCTGACCACTTCTCATCACTCCTATTGCCATCACCTGGGCTGAAATCACAGTCTCCTCTCACCTGGAGGAATTCTAGAACTTGGATGGATTCACCTGGATGGAGCCCTCTGGCAGGTCATTCTGTTCCACCCTTGCTCCCTCAGATTGTCTATGGCAGCCAGAGGGGTCTTTCGAAGATGGAAGTCAGATCATGTTGCTACTTCGCTCGGCACCTCCAGTGGCTCCCGTTTCACCAAGAGTAGACACCAAAGGCCTACTTGACTCATAACACACTCGTGCTCTGGCTCCCCACTGCCCCCCTGACCGCATGTCCTACTTCTCTCCCCTCCCATTCCGGACTCATTTAGCCTCCTTGAATTGGATGCCAAACACTTCCAAACCTCGAGGCCTTTTCATTTATTGTTCTCTCCGGAATGGAATGAGCTACGTTCAGATATCCACACAGCCTGCTTCCCACCTCCTCTCTTCACTCAAAGACCACTTTCTCAGGGAGGCCTTCCTTGAACACTACCTGAAGCAACCCCTCTCCCCAGCGTCCCTACTCCTCCTTTCTCTGCTTTATTTTTCTCCTTAGCAACGCCACCCAGCAAGTCCTTAATCTTCTATTATCTTATTATTCCCATGAGGGCTAGGAAGTTCGTCTGCTTGGTTCACCACTGGATCCCAGGACCCACCACAGAGTCCAGAACCTAACAGGCACTCAGCGAACCTTTGAGGACTGAAGGGATAAATTAATGACAGTCATTTGGATTGTTTTCCACCTTTGGCCACTAAAACACGTACTACAATGGCCAATATGGTTCACAGGTCATTTTTGTTTTGAGGGAATATATCTGCAGGGCAAATAACTGGAAGTGGATTTGCTGGGTCAAAGGACACGAATAGTTATGATTTTGAGAAACACTTTCCGAAAGTTTTGGTGGTAAGTCTACCACAATCTACCACTTTGTGTTGAGCAAGGCACATGGTGAATTGTGTGGCACACCATGCTGACTTGGGTTTTTCACTGAATGGAAAGAAAGTAATCAGGAGAGATGTTGCCCAAGGAATCCAAGAAGTTAACTAGCCGTCAACATGAATGTCCCATCAAAAATGCTAGAGGGTCATCACGGTATCCTGGCCACGCTGCATTTGCCATACATCCAGTGACTGCTTGGGGGCATGGACTGAAAGTCCAGATCCTATGGCTTGGATCCTTTCTGGTATTGGAAGACTTCAGAAGAGGACTTTCAGCATATCCACAGACAGCCTGTGCTCTTTTCGAGTGGATTCTGAGATGCCCTGGCCAAAACTCTTCTTGGACTCTGCCATGGCTACCAAATGGCATGACCCCTGGAGATGTCATTCTCACGGTGGTCGGTCTAAATGGAGCAGCGCACAGCCTGGGAAGCTGTGTGCAAGGACCCCAGCATTCTATAGCACTGCTCTAGGTCAAGGACTTGAAATGGTTTCAGGGTTCCCCATCTCACCGATCCTGTCCTGGAACAGTCACAGCTCTGCAACAGTGGTCTGCCACATATGGACAGTCGAACAACTGTCCACCCTCACCCAGCCGTCGTTGCTGGCCTTACCTGCAGCACAGGCTGTGAAGGGCATCCTTGATGGAAGAGTTTGGCCTTTGAGGCCCTTAGGTCTCCCCTTCCCCATTCAACACATCCATCCAAGGTCAAGAGTGGGAGCTGCCCCAAAGAACTGCTCAGTGAGCAAGATCTCAAGATGAACTTGCAGGCTCTATCCAGACTGAAAGTCACAAGAGCTAGATGGGCCAGGTGCCACACCTGCTGGGTCTTGGTAACCTGGCTCCTCCAGGTTACTTTAAACTGCACTTCACGGAGGCTCTGACCCATATACATGCTAACATGACGTCACGCCGTTTCCTGAACATCCAGCAAAAGGTTTTGGAGAGGAATGTCCTCTGTTATGCAAAGTACACATCAACCATCTCGCATCCATCTGATTGGCAAAAATTGAGGTCTAACAAACGTGGAGCAACAAGGACTCTTGTCTACAACTGGTGGGAGTGTCGACCGTTGCCACCACTTTGCTGCTGTTTTTGTAACGTTTATTCATTTTTGAGAGGCAGAGAGAGAGAGCGAGAGCATGAGCAGGAGAAGGACAGAGAGAGAGGGAGAGGGAGAGGGAGAGGGAGAGGGAGACACAGAATCTGAAGCAGGCTCTAGGCTCTGAGCTGTCAGCACAGAGCCCAATACGGGGCTCGAACCCATGAACTGTGAGACCATGACCTGAGCTGAAAGTGGATGCTTAACTGACTTGAGCCACCCAGGTGCCCTGTTGCCACCACTTTGGAGAGCAATTTGGCCACCATCTAGTAAAACTGAAGGTATGCATATCCTTTGGGATGGCAATTTTACTCCTGAATTTTTTCTAGACACCCTAGAAAAAATCTGTGCACATGAAGACCTGTGTGATAATGTTTACTGTAGTGTTACTAGCAATAGTGAAAGCTGGAAACAACAGAAGTGATCATCTAGAGAATGCACAAATAAAGTTCCGTGCTATGGTGGAATACTGTCCACCAGGGGAGATGGAGACACCAAAACTACAAACAGCACTATAAATAAACCTCAAATAACAGTATGGGACAAAAATAAAAGCTGAGGCAAGTCACAGGAAGTTGCATAAAATACGATGCCACTTACGTAAAGTTTAAAAGTACGCACAAATGCTATACGTTGTTTATGCACACACGAATATGTATTACGAGTTTTAAAAAATGTACTAGGGGGATGAAGCCTAAATTCCAGATAGTGGTTTTCTTTAGGGGAGGAAAGAAATGGGATCAGGTCAAGCTATACGGGCATTCTTTATGGCCTCTGTAATTTTGATCTCTTAAAAATGTTTATTATATTATATATGTGTGGTTACATGCCTGAGATATTTCATAATTAAAAAGGTGTTTTAGGGGCGCCTCAGTGGCTCGGTTGGTTAAGCATCCGACTCTCGATTTTGGCTCAAGTCATGATCTCGCGGTGCGTGAGTTTGAGCCCCCCATCAGCCCAGGGCCTGCCGGGGATCCTGTCTCCCTCTCTCTCTGCCCCTCCCCCACTTGCTCTCTCTATCTCTCTCAAAATAAATACAAAGGATGTTTTAAAAAGCATCTGAATCAAACGGAGAGCGGTACTGTGTATGCTGGGACCAGAAGCCCATCTCATGAATCTGTTCCATACTGGGCTCTCTCAACATGGATCCCACCAAGGGGCCCATCCGGACACCTGTGTGAATCTCCCCATTTATGAACATCTCCAGAGTATACAGTTTCCTCATAAGGTTCAATAAAGTATAACTAAAAGATTCAAGTGAAAACGTTGGACAGATCATCATTCTAAAATACAGTTGAAGTAATTCATAGAAACTGTTGGCTTTCTTCTCACGGCCATTTCCCTCCCAAAGAAACCAGATTCACATTATTGTCTTCTTTGTCAGACATCCCATGTTCACAACAACCTTATGCCAGCCACGTGGCTCGGGAGGCACACTCCTGCCTCAGGAGGTTTGCTAAGCTCTTCCTAAAGAGGACCTCTGTGGATGTTCACATACAAACCTCAGATGTTACCGCTAAGAATGCTGGGGGCCAATTTAGTCCCTCTCTGATGAATATAGAGCGGTGTGTATCCTGCCCATTGCCACCTCCAAACATCAGGGGCTCTTCCCAGCTGCAGGGCAGAGCTGGGAGGGAATGGGGATCTCAATCCCCACCAGATCTGGGTTCTTCTCCCAGTGTCATCTGTATGAACTGTCTGTGTGAGCCCTGGTGAGTGTGAGCACGTGTGTGCCATGGCAGTGTTAGGGGCTCAACACGGTGGAGTTCTGACCCATGCCTACAGACTGGAGTCTCACCCACGAGCTGGGTGCTCACTGATCAGCTGGCATTTGTAGGTGGACCTCCCCAGCCTTGCCAGCTGGAGTTACTAACGTACATTGCTTGGGCACCTTGAAGGACATCCCAATCTGCATTTGAAATCCCCTTATTCCTCAGGGGACTGGCTCTGCCAGCTGTGGCCAGTGGTCTGAAGGGGAACAGAGAGGCAAGGCCACATGGTGGGCAAAGACCACCATTAAGAAACCCGTGTGTACACATTCGGGATGTCTACTGCCCTGCTAGTGTCCTGTGACGTGCACAGTGGTCCCTCACTGGGCTAGGGGGAGGATTAAAGGAGAGAAGATACGGATGGATTTGGTCAGGGTAAAATCGCTACCCACACGGCCTATTATCTTGAGTTAAACAGTGACACCGTTCCCCTGATTTGGGTACAAGCTGTGATTCCCGGGGGGGAGATCTCTTTTCTTAGGCATCTTCTTGGCTCCTGCTGTCACAGATGCGCTGACCCCACGGAGCCTGCCACTGCTCCCTGCCCCAGTCCCACCTGACGTCCCACCTTTGCCTCAAGCATGCCCAGTGCTTTCCCTCAATTGCTCATGCGGTTCCCTTCACTGCAATGTCCTACTGCCACTCGCTGAAATCGGATCTGCTTCCGGGTCATCCGTTCCCTGAAGCTTCTCCTGATTTCACCCAAATTGGCGTGATGTCCCTCTCGTTGGAACCGGGGCCCGTGACTATGCCTGACACGTAACAGGTCCTCAGTGAGTGCTAAACTGCACGAAGCCAGCAGGGCTCTGTGGCATGGTCAGTGTCTCCCAGACCCTTACCTTGGGGGTGAACATGTGTAGGATGCCATCGACGGCCCCTCGCAGCAGCAGCCCCCGGACCAGGAAGCAGGCCAGCACCACATAGGGGAAGAGGGAGCTGAAATACATCACCTGCAGAGAAGACAGGGACCCGCTGTGGGGCAGAATGCCTCCCGCAGCTGGCACCCCCCTCCCTGCTCACAGCTGGGGCACAGGAGCCCTCCTCTGATGGCAGAAGAAAGTGCAGCCCTGGGACCCCTGGGCACAGGGCCAAACCCATCCCACATCTGGCCTCGAGCCAAGGCAGGAGCACAGACAAGCTGGAGTCAGCGCGGCTGTGCCTGGGGCCAGTTTCCTCCTTTCAAGAGCTGGTAGGGCTGGGTCTGTGGCCTCCCCGCCCCCAAGGGCCACCACGGGGGTGAGGAACCGTCTCCTCTCCCCTCCTCCTGTTTTCATGTCTCCTGCCTGCTTTTCCATCCTTGACTCCAGGGGACCCCCTAAGGATCTCCCGTGATCTGAGTCCTGATCCTGGCTCTACCATTGTCAACCACGTGACCTCGAGCGATTCACTTAACCTCCATGTGCCTCCATTTCCTCATCTATAAAATGGGTGTAATGCTTCCTAACTCATAAGGGTGTTGTGGACCCAAAGCAGTCAGACATGTGGCAGTGCCTGATAAGTGCCACGAAGTCTCAGCTACTTTTGTGGCCTTTGGAGAGGGAAGAGGTGGAGAACACTCTACCTTTCCAAGGCTCAACTTCCTTACTCATTGAGTCCATTATAACACCTGGAGCCTCAGACAGATGGCCAAGGCTCTAGTTCCAGCTCTGGGACGCACTGGCTGCCTGATCTCAGGTGAGGAGCCTTCCCCAGTCTGGGCCTCAGTTCACTCATCTGTAGAATGAGTGGATTAGGCCACGGGTCCCTAATGTCCTTTGCAGCCCCGACAGTCCATGAATACCGTACATGCCAAAGAAGAAAGGGCCCTTACTTGAAAGGGGTCTGAGCTCCTGGGAGAAGGTGTGTGGGGTTGGCTGGACTGCACCCCGAGAGAGCCACAGAGAGCCGTCCTCGAGGCCCCAAGGTGCCTGCACTCACAGCATGCACCTGCTCAAAGAGCCCTTTCGTTTCCACAGGGCGAGCTGCTGAGTTTTACCAAAAAGTGCTCAGAGCAGATGCTTCTAGGGCTTTTGTTTGGGAACCTTAAGGGTTAGGATGTAGACGAATGTCCCTGGGTCAGCACTCCCAGCTTTTTTTTCCTTTCAAGTCTGCAGAGCAGGCCTGAGTTATCTGAGCACAGAGGCAGCTAGCGTTCAAAGCAACGATTTTCCACAAGCCCACTCCAACCCCCTCCTGGTGGGCAATAATCCAGCAGTGACACTCCCGTCGCCTCCATGGGGGGGGGGGGCTGTGTCATCATCCTGAGCCACTCAGAGGCCAAGCCCACCCAACAGACCCTGCATAGCATATCCCAGTGTCCTCAGACCCCTGTCTTCCATGCTCTTCTACCCCCCACCCTGAGTCCCTTCCTGACTCACCTTCCCGGAGGACTGGATGCCCTTGACCACAGCCATGCCCACGATGCTCCAGGCCACCAGGAGGCACAGGGTCATCTTCCAGTTGAGGCCACCGCTCTCCGAGATGGAATTGGAGATGTCCAAGGCCTCTCGGTACCAGAAGTAGGTGGTGGCTGAGCTCTTTTCACACTCTGCCTCCACCACTGAAACAGCAGCAAAGGCCACAGTGCCTCAGTCGGGGCTCTGGGTCCCCCTCCTCTGCCTGACCCCCAACGAGGGCAGCAGTGGGCGAGAGGCCAGCTGAGTGTGGGGAGCAGGGAGGGACTGTGCTCGTTCTGGGCTAGCCAGGATCTGGCAGACCCTGAAGCCTCCAGATGGGGCTCCAGATGGGGCCCAGGAGGCTTTGGGACACACTGATCTGGCTGCATTCTCACACATGCCACTCCCTGCCCGCCTCCATCGGTGGAGGACGGCAAGGGTTAGGCAGAACTGGCCTCAAGTTCCCTGGGAAAGGTTCTGAGCTAGGAGCCAGACATCTGGATTCTCATCCAAGATCCTTGGTTAAATCAGTAGTGCAACCACAGGAAAGTTGCTTCTGGACCTCAGTTTACCCCTCTGTGAGGTGGGATACATCATTTGGCCTTTTATAGGACTGGCATGCAAACTAAGGCTGTTTCCAGACAGGATGGTGTTAGAGTTACACAGGATTGTAACAACTAAACACAAGTCACAATTTCTAGAGTTTTCTCTACACTCATTTCATTCAGTCCCCATAAGAACTCTATGGGATAGGCTGGCAAGGATCATCAGAACAGGAAATGTGGGTCAGGTAGGTGTCTTATTCAAGGCGACACAGCAAGTCAATGAAGTCTCAAATCTCTGCCTAAGCCTCTGAGGCTCCTTCCACCCCTTCCTGAGACAGGCTGGCTGGAGAACCCAGTTGGTCATACTCAGGAGGTCCTATACTTGCCTGCCACAGTCCCATTCCTGGTGACAGGACATTCGCTCCAGGGCAGTGGGTACTGGAAGGACTTGAAGAAGTAGAAAATGCTCCAGCCGATGATCACATTATAATATAGCCCAACAAACAGGCAGACCTGGGGACAATGGTCGATGGTCGGGGGAAGGGTCATGAAGGCTGCAGGCAACTCCACCCCACCCCCACTCCCCATCCTAGGCCCAGGCTCCGGCTGACTGCACACAACACTGCTCACAGTCTTGGAGGAAGAGGAGGAGGAGGAGGGGGAGGAGGGATGAGACACAGGCACTGAGGGCCTCTTCCTAATCCTCCCTTCATCTGGTATTCAGGGAATCCACAAAAGAATGTTTCAGATATTAAAGATCTCTCCTTTAAGCAATGAACTCTTAAAATGGTAATCCTTTCCAGTTTGAAATTCTTCTAAAAATGCTTAAAGCACTTCCCCATCATTTCCTGATGACTCAGGATTACAATCCCAGAGCTGCCCTCCGGGACCCTGGAGGCCTGCTCGCCTTTTGCCTCTACAGACAATGGCCCCAGACTGCAGTGTTCCTTGAGCTTTCGTGGATGCTTCTTCCTGGCTTCCTACGTCTTCCCTCGTCTCAGGACCCCACTCTTCGGTACTGTCAGCAGCCCGCCTCCAGAAAGATGTCACTTTCCATGTCTTGGAAACATGATCGCTACCCTTGGCAGAATTGCATTTGAGATAGGAGTACACGGATTCTGACTGAGGGTTCGAGAGGTTTCTCAGAAAGCAATGCTTTCCCGCACGGGGGTTGGCCGTATCCGCTCTGGATGCCGAGAGGCCCCTTCCGCCTCCAACAGCCTGCTCGGTAATGCTGATCGGCGTGAGTGCCGAGGGCCCTTTACCACATCAATGTCACGAGCCCTGGCGTGCAGGAGCAGACGCTCGGACGGCACACCTTAACTGCAATATCAAGGGAGAGGGACCCCCACTTCTTTCACTTGGGTGCTTTCAGGCCAAGGGGAGACCCATTCACACTCACGTGCGTACACATGGCCAGCCCCGGCAGGGTATGCTGTACTTGGCTGTGTCTCCCTGGGCAGAGGTAATGCCCGCCATGACTATGGGAGCCACACAGACCCTCCCCAGTCTCTGCCTGAGACAAGTTTGGGCTGGCCATGCTACCAGGCCTAACGGAATGCTCAGTTCCTTCCAGAGGCAGGTGTGAACACGTGCACCCATGGGCTCTGCCCATAAGGGAAGCTCAGTTTCCTCACCTCGAGAGCTAAGTGGAACCTCACCTCCAGGCCCGTAAATGAGCCTCACGGAGTTCCCCATCCAGGCCCGTGGGGTGTCCCCGGCTCCCGCTGTTCCAAAGCCGGGTCGGCCACAGGCTCTCATCTGAGACCTTCTCCAACGCAGCTCATGTGCACAGCAAAGTGACAAGGAACCCCCACGCCCCAGGACTGCCTTTTCCCACCACACACCTGCCCAACTGAAATACTCCTCAGTCAAGGAGAGAGGAAGGGCCTCTCTCATGGGGAGCTGATGGGCTGGGAAGCACAGGCATCTGGGACTGGTCCACATGTCCACGGAGAACTTCGGCTGAGATGTCCCAGGCACCCCCTCGAGACGATGTCCCAGCCTCTCCTCCTTGGCAACAATTCCCAATATTATATCCTGCTTCGGGCAGTAATTTAGGCACTGTGTGGCCCTGAGACACCGGCTGGAAACAATTCTCACGCTGAGGGTCTCCCTCCTGCCCTCGCCCTGGCCCAAGACTCCGGTCTACAAGCCCCGTACCCCAGAGCGGCCCCTCTGCCTGCCGGTTAAGTGCCCAGTGTCTGCCTCTGACTCACTATGCAGCTGGAGAAGCCGATGCCCCCCAAGCGGGGGCACACGTAGTGCCACACACCAATGCTGCCACGGCGGATCCTCTGGCCCACAGCCAGCTCCAGGAAGAAGAGTGGGATCCCGATGATGATCAGTAGCACGAGGTAGGGCACCAGGTAGGCACCTGGGGAGGAGAGAGGAGAGTCACGGGGTGTCCAGAGCATGGCACCAGGGTAAAGGAGGACGGCCATGTCCTGCAGACCTGCCCACATCTCTGATCACCCCCAAAGTGCCAGCGGTCCTGTGCTCCTCCAGGAATGGTCTGGCTCATACGTGTGGCCCACCACACACTGGCCGCCCAGGCCCTCCTTCTCCCCCTTGACTCTTCTGCCCTGAAATGCTAAGGGGGGATCTAGATGTAGGTCCATGCCTCTCGCTCACAAGGTTGGATTCAGAGATGGACAGACAGACAGATGCCGCACTCTCAGGAATCCACACATCAAATCACAAATAGACACACTCTCCCCTCCCGACGTACTCTGTGGACACCTGTTCACACCCCCTCCCACCCACAGAGAAGCAGCCCCAGATGGAGTGGACCCTGCTCCCTCGTCCCCCAGAGGCACAGCCCCGGGGCACAGCCCTCCCTGCATCTGAAGCAGATGCTGACACAGCAGACTGGGTAGCTCCAGGGAAGCGGAGCTTTTGGAAGCTCTCCAGGGAGAGAGGGTCTGACCAGCATCACCATTAATCTACAGCTAATTGGGAGGAACGAGGGAGAAATTAGCAGTTCAGAAAAGCACGGCCAAGAGGATCATAACGGATAGACAGGATGGATCTTGATAAAGATTCCAGATGAGAAATTAAACTCACTGTCCCTGGCCTCACTGCAGACACAATCTCAATTCCAAGTGACAGGGCAGTTAGCAGGAGAATTAAAATCGTGTCTGGACACAGATGAGCGATCCCTGCTGAGAGACGTGCCAGCAACCCAGTCCTGTTAGCAATGCTGTCACACAGCCCCCGTCACCAGTGCCATCATGGCCACTCAGCAACCCCAGACCAAGCCTTGCCAGCTTGGAGCATCCAGAAGACCCCCAGCCACATGGCTCTGGCCCCCATAACATGACATCCGTATGTGTGCAATCTGCCAAAGAACCCGGGGGGATCAGGCGTCTCTTGGGCACAAGACCCAGCACTCGGCAACAGTCAGCTGTTGACTATAGGCCTACCATGCTCTTGGCATGTGGGGGGTGCGGGGGGTGGGTACTTGGGTGAAAGAAGGCACAGCCGCTATCCCAGGAGAGCTCACAGTCTGGAAGGCAAGACCCTCAGGTTCACACGAGCAATGTCAGCACGTGTACACACACATACACACGGACCAGTCACACAGAGCCAACCGAGCACACGCATGCTGAGGGAGGGGTCAGACAGAACTCATCAGGAAAGTCCTCCAGGGGAGGTAACCCACCAAACCTTACACAACAGCATCTGACTCATTAAACATCCACACGCATACAGTCACACGTACACGTAAATTCCACGTGTCGCTAACAAGCAGCCTGAAAAGAGGGTGGGCCCGAAGGACTCGCGGTTCTGTCTCCTGGTCCGGAGTTTCAGGGAAATGAGAGAGGAGAGAAGTGACATGCAGAAAAGCACAGGGACACAGCCTCCCTAGTTTCGTATTTCACCCACATACCCTTGGGTGGCGCAAGATGTGCAGAAAGATGGGTTTCGGGGTAGCAGAAGAGTAGGCTGGCATCCTCTGGGGATGCTTCTCTCCTCTGCCCCAAAGAACCAGGGAAAGCCTCCACATCCGTGCTGTCCAAAGAGCGGCCCCACAGCAGAGACCGGTCCCTGGCAACCCGCCACCTGCCCCTCGGGCCGGCCGCCTGCGCCAGGCCCAGGGCACTGACTTGGCTGCAATTGTCCTGACCGTGCCACGGCCTAGCCACGCGCAGCGCTCGGGGGCTGGGGGCTGGGTGAGAATTGCTGGTTAGGCAGAGGTGCTTTTCTTATCAACCTGTGCTGAGATCCTTTGGAAACGCACCCTCTACCACCTTAGAAAATACAACCTGGAGGCACAACTAGATCGATCTCCTTTGACGTTTCAGGGACGTTCGGGAGCCTCAGGTCATCAGCCTGAACAGCCAGGAGTGCTGTGCACGGTGTTAGAAGTTCCACAGAACATGGCTCTAGGAAGGTAGACTGTGTGATCTCTGAGGCCTCCTGGATCTCTCCAGTCTCTGTCCTGGTCTGTATTCTAGGTCTTGCTTCCGGCACACCCTGAGGTTATTTCTGGGCTTTGAAGCACCACCTTGGTCTCAGCCTGTTGAGATGCGTAGTAAGTAGGGGCTGACATCTGGGGGGGGGGGGGGGCAGACCCCCTGGGCTTGAATCCTGGCTCTGCCACTTACTAGCTGTGTGACTCTGGACCAATTACCTGATCTCTCTACACCACTGTTTTGTCCTCTGCCTAAAAAAGGATAATAACATTAGGTAGAACCACATGAAACTGCTGATCTCTGACCATTTTTGACTTATAAAAATGGTCATTTCACATGCTTCAACTCTACCCCTATGGCACAGGGCTGTTTCAAGGATTCAGTGACTTTCTTACCCCTTAGTAAGCACTTGATGAACATTTGCCTCTTTTCAAAGATAAACAGGAAAAAAAAAAAAGCAAACTAAGAGGACACAGAATAAAGAAACGGTCAGCATCT
This sequence comes from Acinonyx jubatus, assembly GCF_027475565.1. Taxonomy (NCBI): domain Eukaryota; kingdom Metazoa; phylum Chordata; class Mammalia; order Carnivora; family Felidae; genus Acinonyx; species Acinonyx jubatus. Next base: position 92,455,725 of record NC_069381.1, on the reverse strand, counting down.
AGTCGCGCTAAGCAGAGCTCCAGAGTTCCCACCCAGATTTAAGCAAAGTTGGACTCGATCCTTCACGGCTCGGAACCACAGAGCTTCCACTCTTGGACCGAATAGTTGTCTCTTTCCTGTATGTGAAACATGATAATTTATCTCCTTCCAAAAAATATTTAAGATGACTTATCATAAACCCCGTAGAATACTGGAGTCAAAGGCAGAGATAGAAAGGGACTCTAGGAATCAGAGAGGGGGGAAGGATGGGGGCAGGAATGAGTCATGGGGAGCTCAAAATCCTGAGAGTTATATCAACTCAGTGACCTGAGTCTGGCCATGCGATATAGGCGAAAAGCTCTAATTGGTAGCTATTTATTGCTTTATTAGAGGTGGGGGGAAGACCTTTCAAAGCATGGAGAGCATATAGTGAATAAACGGTGCCATAGTGGCAAGATAAAAACCTCTGGCCTCAGTTACACTGGCTCGAGGGGGCATGCTCACTTCCCACCCTTCAACAGAAATTGGAAAGAAGGGAAGTCTCCAGCCAGGCTCGGGCTCTGGACGAGAGAGTGTTCTGCAGAGGAGGGAGCATCCCTGAATGAGGCTGCATCTCTGGGAGAGGCTACATGGCCAGAGTCCCACAGAGCAGAGAGAAAAGGAGTCAGGTGAGAATGCCTACAAAGCTGTGGCCACCCATCAGGCTGGAGTGTGGCAGTCCCAGGCCACAGGGACTAGGAGGCACAAGGGCTCTCTGCTGGCTCCAATCACTTTCCCAGGACCAGATGTCTGAGCTTGTAAATGTCCTTGTTTTCAGCCTGCTAGGTTTTTCTGTGTTTATTTTCTGTTAGTTTTCCCCTGGTTTCAAAACAAATTACCTTTGAAACATTCCAGCCTGCCTCAGACGGGCCAGAGGATAAGGGCCCGGGGGGCTGCTACCCACCTGGGTGGCTAGAAGTGGTTAGTAGAAGGGGTTTGATTCCAGGGGCAAGATCCTGTAGGCGGATTAAAACTCGGGGGGGCAGTGCGAGGCCCCCTCATCCCTGGGAGGCAGCAGGTATGCTCAGACTCTGGGGGCCAAGCTGTTCTGGTTAGAATCCTTACTTTATCACTAGCTGTGTGACCTTGAGCAAGATACCTAACCTCTCTATGCCTCAGTTTTGCAGTCTCTACCATGAGGATAGTAACTCCTTCCTCACACAGGGAGTAGGGGGATTCGATGGCTGAACTGTATGAAATTGGTGCTTTGGTTGGTCCCAGACACTTAAATATCAGCAGTTTCATGCATTTCGGCCTAATATCTGGTAAGCGTTGAGCAGTGCCTGGCACCTGCTAAGCCTTTAAGTGTCATGGCCAACAGTTGCTCTTTACTATGCGTCAGATAACAGTGTTAAGCATTCCACACATAAGGCTCACCAAATCCTCCCAACTTTGCTGTAAGGCAGGATCTACTATTATTCCCATTTTACAGATGACGACAGAGAGGCACAGAGAGATCAAGCAACTTGTACAGGGCTGCAATGCCGGCTGGCTGCACTGGGGTTTGTGCCCAGGCAGTCCCAGGCCAGAGCCCACGTTCTTATCATCATCATGCCTGACAGCCTCTTGGTAGCTATGAACCATTAGCTATTTCTGGGGAGCCTTCCTCTGGACTCCCAAGCTCCACCCTATGAGGGCTCCAATTCTGCATCAGCAAAGGGGCGTCCCTTTCCACCCCTCAGCCCGGCCCCTTTGCAAGGCCCCCCTGGGGTAGGCAGGGCTGCCTCTTACCGCCTCCATTTTTCTGGCACAGGTAGGGGAACCTCCAGATGTTGCCCAGGCCCACGGAGAAGCCGATCTGGGCCAGGATGTACTGCAGCTTGCTGTTCCAGGCTGGCCGGTCCTCCGTGTCCAGCTCCTCCTCTGCTGCCTTCTGCTTGCCGCCGGCCTCACCTGCCACGTTCAGGATGCTCTGCTTGTAGTCCACGGGCTCCTCGAGGGCCAGCAGGTCGGCCACTGACTCCGTGACATGCTCACTGCTGTGCTCACGCTGGGTCACCTTGCTGTTCTTAGGCATTGGTGCCGCCTGGGCCACGCAGCCCCGCTCCCCGGCACTCAGAGAAGGTGGGGCTCAGCTGCTGTCAGCTCCTTCTCATCCAGGGACCTGTGAGACCAGGTGAGCAGGGGAGGATCAGCTGACCACCCCAGAGAGGTGGGGAGCCCGAGCGGACCCAGATCCGCCATCACTCCGGGCACATACTCGGAAGCTGGGCTGTGAGTGGCCTGGAATGTTGCGTTTGTCTTTCTCCCTGTCAGGGGGTACCCACCGAGGGGCTCAAAGTCTGCAGACTCAGTTTTCTCATAGGCCGTGCCTGAGCATGCCTGAAAGGCAAACCTAATGGGGTAGGAGGGGCCAACCCACCCACCAAACCCAAATAAAGGGGCATCCATGATGCCACTGCCCCCTTTCGTAACCGCATATCCTGAAGTGTTCCAGGCCCTTCTGAGGCCCCCACAGCCCTCTCCTCCCAGTGGTGCAGGTTTGTGGCCAAGTCCCAGCCCTCCTGAGCTCTAGCTATGTAGCCGAACCATCTGGTGGGACCCTGGGAAACCAGTGTCTGCCTTCTCTGGGGTCTTTCTGTTCAAAATACAGCGCATGGGCCAGCAGCATCACAGGGAGCTTGTTAGAAATGCAGAGGGCACCCGGGTGGCTCAGCTGATTAAGCGTCCGACTCTGGGTTTCTGCCCGGGTTGTGACCTCATGGTTCGTGGGTTCTAGCCCCGTGCTGGACTCTGTGCCGATGGTGTGGAAACTGCTTGGGATTCTCTCTCTCACCCTCCTTCGCTGCCTCTCTCCCTTGCTCTCTCTCTCTCTCTCAAAAATGAATAAAAGAAAACTTAAAAAAAAAAAAGAAAAGAAATGCAGAATGCCAGGCCCACCCCAGATCTACCGAACCATTCTCTGTATGTTTACAGAACCCTTAGTGATTAAAAGGGACATTAATGCTTGCAAAACGAAAACAGAAAACAAACAACAACAAGAAAACAATAAGACATAAACAAAACAAAAAAACCCAAAAGGTTAGCGCTCTCACCATGGGGACCCTGAACACCAGCCCCACATCTGGACCTTCATTCCCCAGGCAGGAGCGCTGACCAGGTTCTGCTAAGGATTCTGGCACTAAAGCCCTAGAGGTGTTTGCTTAGTGCCAACAAATGCTGGGTCATCGCTCAGCACTGACATTATCTGAGGGCCACTGCAGCCAAGAGCCAGTTCTCCATCCTCCGGTGACAGTTTTACAGCAGATAATGTCTGCACAATGCGAGCGGGGGAGGCAAACCCTCCCCTGCTCCTGCCATTCCCCATCCGTCTCTCAGGCTTTCCCTTAAAGAAATAAAGCACCAAGGAAATGAGCCCTTTGAAGGATATCAACATGCTGCTGTGTTTCAAAGCACCTCCTCGTTAAGGGGAGGTTGGAGGATTTAAAATTAAACACACGTACACCCCGGCCTGCAGTTGCCCTGTGTCTTTCTAGGGATGTAAATTACCCGGCTCGGTAATCACTTTACTAGGGGAAGGAGCCGCCTCTGGAAGTCTGTGCTCCTGGTCTGCACCATCGGAACAGCGCGGGCAATGGCACCGTGCAGCAGAAGCTTGACCCGGACCTCCTGGCCGACTCCAGTAAAGCCCCAAACTTCAAGGGAACCTGGCCAGCCGGATCCTGTTACACGTGTAGTGAAGCTAGGACACCCGACAGATGGGGACTGTCCATGCTGGTCTGTGTGGTTAGCCAGTCCTCCCTGGGCCAGGCCATGGACCACAGCAGCAGGTGACAACTCCCTGAAGGGAAACCATGAATCTTTGGTGACTCCCCCTTCCACTCCAGGAACGGTCAAGGTGTTGGGCTTTGCAGTGACCCAGACAGAACCAGCCTACCAAAAAGAGCTCAGAATTCCCTATAAGAAACACAGCTCTCTGTTGGGACTCCACTTCACATTGGGCCAGCCAAACATTCCACTGCGTCCTGGAGGGAGTGTGTGTCTGGGGACCTTTCAGCCCTCCTCCTCCTGCCCACACGACCTAAGGGAATGGTGCCCCTAGGAGTTATGCAATGGGGAGGCTTTTGTTCTTGTTTGGACTGCCAGGATGAGCCCTTTCCCCTTCCCTGGTCAGCAGATCCCTGTCCCCAGGGCACCCAAATGGAGAAAACCTAAGCACAGGCAATGGCAGTTTGAGAGACAGAGAGAGAGAGAGAGAGAGAGAGAGAGCTAGAGAGGGGCAGAGAGAGAAAGAATCCCAAGCAGCCTCCACACTGCCAGCATGGAGCCCGATGCGGGGCTTGAACTCACAAACTGTGAGATCATGACCTGAGCCAAAATCCAGAGTCAGACACTTAACCCACGGAGCTATCCAGGTGCCCCTTAAACAAGAGTTGTTATTAAAAACTAGAACTGGAGGGCGGGTGGGGGGCACCTGGGTGGCTCAGTGGGTTAAGCGTCCAGCTCTGGATTTCAGCTCAGGTTATAATCTCATGGTTTAGGAGTCTGAGCCCACATCGGGCTCTCTGCTGTCAGCATGGAGCCTGCTTCAGATCCTCTGTCCCCCCCCCCCCCCGACTTGCTGTCTCTCTCTCAAAAATAAATAAACACTTAAAAAAATTAAAAAGTAAAAACTAGAACTGGGGAGAAGGGTTGGGGTCCGTCTGGAGACTGTAGTTACCAGGGTGCCAGCTCAGAGCCTGTCTCCAGGTACTCTGCCTGCCGTGGAATTTGACAAGAACAGTCCGCGATGCATTAAGTACGATTTACTGCTCATCATCCCACAACTGGAGAAAACCAAAGGGGATTCCCGCAAGCATGCGGAATTTATCCTGACGCTGACCAACTGGAGAACATGCTTTCCCAAAAATAGCCTAGAGAGTGGCAGCTCTCGTCACCAACAGGAGAAAGTTCTGCAGGAGGGAAGAGCGTCATTCAGACGAGGAGGACTCAAGGACAAAACCGGCACATTCCGGTAAAGCCACAGCAGCATCACAGAAACCACAGGCACGATGGGAGCTTCTTCCTTCTTCCCAAGATGCGTGCCAGAAGGCCCCCTGTGCCGTCAGGTTTGCAGGACGAAAAGCACAAATTTACAAGTGGAGGCACTGGCCTGGGCTGCAATCATGACTAGAACCTTCTGTGCCCAGGAACATGCTCAGGTGACAAAAGTGTCTGACACTTAGAATATTAAAGCTTGAGGGGCCCTAGCAATATTCCCATTCCATGTATGAGGACACTGAGGCCCAGAGAGGAAGCCAGTTGCCCAAAGCCAGTGGGTCACACTCAGCAGGGAGGTGGGAAACAGGACGAAGACAGTGGTGGTGAGGGCAGGGGCTTCGCAATCAGATGGACCTGGGTCTGAGAGCTCCCATTTCTTTCACTCGTTCGTTCATTCCCTCACTCACTTGACATCCATTTACTGAGTGCCTTCTCTGTGCCAGGCTCTGTTCTAGGTTTCAGGGATAGAGCAGTGAACAAAATAAGCAAAATGTCTCCCCTCGTGGAGTTTATATTTCCTGTGGAAGGGCCAGATACTAAAGAAAGAAACAAACATATAAAAGCCAGTGGTGATACGTGACATAAAGACAAATAACATGCGGTGGGGGAGGGGGTGTTGCAAACTGAAGGGCTGTTATTGTATGGTCCAGAAAGGCATCCCTGAGGAGGGGACATTCAAGCAGAGGCACTCAGGAAACAGATGTCGAGTGAGTGAGTGAATGAATAAATGGAAACGCTCAACCCCTGGCCTGCCTGTCTTCAAAGCCCCTGTCCTCCACCACCACAACCGACCATAAGGACTCTGGCTGGTGCTCTGAGAGAGGTGGGCAGCCACTTCGCTTTAATTATGCAGGCGTCAGGCCTCTGTGTGTGTGGGGGGGGGGGGGTGCAGAGGGTCTACATAATGACAGCTGTCTCCTCCAAAGGAGGGCTGCCCTGGGGACTCAATGAGCAGACACATCCAAAGTGCCCAGCACAGGGCCTAGCACCAGAAAGGACCCTGCTCCTGGGAAGCCTTGCATTGTTTGCTTTTTTGTTTTTTGTTTTTCATTTAAAAATATGTAAAAAAAAAAAAAAAACCCTCCATTTATGTTTGGTCACATAAATGCCAAAAGCCAGAGTCAGTTTGTGGCAGAAGTGGGGTGGAGATGGAGAGAAGCGTTTTCCAACACCACCACCTCAGAAATGTTGATTTTTGTTACCAAGAGCTGGCACCACCCTGAGGCTGCTGGGACAGCACCCCACAAAGCCCAGCCCACCCACCTTACCTGGTGTCAAAGAGAAGCAGGTAAAGGCCTGGTCTTGGGTCTAAAGATCAGCAACATTATTACTAATAAAAAAAACATGGCCTCGCAGTAAAGTCTAGCAATATTATTAGTCACGCTGTAGCTCATATGTATTATGGTTTGAAATCACTTGCAAACATTTTGTACTCCGTCTCCTGGCACGGGATGGGGTGGTGACACTGCTCAGAAGCCAGACTGCACGGGTTCGACTCCCAGCTCCCTGCTTACCCGCTGCCTGGCCTCGCAGGTTTCTTAAGGCCACAGAGCTGCATCTCCTCAGCCGTCAAAGGAGGACAGCAGTTCCCACCTCACAACGTTGTGGACAGAACAGGTCGCACAGGTCTCAGAACCATGCAGGAGCCCAGCAAGTGCTCATAAATGTTGCCTCTCCTTGTCATCTCAGTGGATTCACAGCCAGCCCGGGAAGTGGGTGAGGCAGCTGCGCCCCAGGGCAGGACAGCACCTGACTCACATCACATGGCTGACAGTCCCAAGTCTCCTCGTGCCTCCGCTGCCTCCATGGTTTAAAGAGGACACAGCACCAGTGATATGGATCATCCTTTCCCGCAACCCCCAGTTCCCTTGGAGCCCCTGGGATGGTGAAAGGTGAGCTTGCAGACCAGGGCGTGGGAACCCAGCGTGTACCCAGCCAACAACCCTGACGCATTACCTGGGACGAGCAGCAGGGTCAGAGAAGGATCCAGGAGGGGCGGATTCCTCTCTACCCCTAACTTTACGGGGCTTGGAGCCAGCCGTGATCCAGGTATCAGGAGGCCAGCCAGGTGCTGGTCCCGACCACCCACCAACCAACCATGCAAGCTGGCACCATTGCCCTGACCTCTCTAGGCCTCAGTTTCCCCGTGTGTAAAATGGGTTGGTCTTCATGATCTCCGAGGCCCTACCACCTCTGCCAGTTGAGAGCTCACTGGGGTGTCGTGGGGACGCTGTGACAGCCAGCCAGCCGTACTCCAATTTTGCCCCTGCTCAGGAGCTGGGGTAGGCTGTGAAGCTGATTCCAGGAGCAGCGCGTCAGATGATGGAGCTCTGAGGCACTGAAGGGCCTCGATTACTCAAAGCACAATGCAGGGGGGGCTCGAGAGTTGAGAGAGCCCTTGGGGCCAGACCTGTCACTTAGCAACAGATGCAGCCTGCAGCTCAGAAGCTCGAGTGAGAAAAGCAGCACCAGGGAGTGAAGCTCCTTAAAAAGAAAAAAAAAAATTGTGCGACTAGGAGGCAGACAGGTAAAAATATCCCCTGCCGGAGGGCTGACGGCTCCACCACAAGTTTCAAAGCGTGGCACTCGGCCATCACCTCAGGGGTGAGGGGAGGCCGCTCACCCTGTGACTGGGGCCAGGCCCCGCCCCTCCGCTCCAAGCATCCCGAGGTGGGGGCCTTCTGGAACGCGGTGTCCAGTCGGCCCCCTGAGCACCCGCCTCTTGGGGTCACAGTCTCTCTCGTTCGGGAGGGTTGTACCAGTAACCCCGGGGACGAACCCCAGGGAATCACTTCTTTTCCAAGCCAGACCCCCGGGGGGACTGGGTGGTGAGGCCACCATCTTTGGGAAAGCAGGTGGCAGAGATGACGACAGACCCCCCCACCCCACCCCAGGGCCCTGCTTCCCTCAGCCCCACGGGGAGTGCCGTATCTTGCCACTGTTGGGTCTCGCGGCTCTGGGGACAGTACTGCACATTCTTAAATGCAAACCTCTACAACGGAGAGCTGGGAAGAGCCCCCAGGAGCGGGGAGCAGTGGGAGGACACCCAGTGGCCCCAGCCATAAAGCCAGGGTCCAACTAACTCTAGGCTGATCAGAGGTAAGAAGGAAGCAAGGTCGGGGTCTCTCTGTCTCTCACACAACTAGACAGCTTCCTGATCTCCATGTGACAAGCCGTGGTGGCCCAAACAATTCTCCTAATTACCTCGGAGCCTCTGGGCTTCAGCTGAGCCTAAAGCAGGTCGACTGTTATCAGAGACACAAATTGTCCTACAAATTATTTTTAATTGTTTTATTGAAACCTCCCGGCAGTCACCTGGGGCAAACTGCTCCTGACAGGCCTTGGTGATGGCTGCTCTCCTGGTTTTTCTTGGCCAGCACCATTTGGACCCCTCCCTCCCTCCCCCTCCATGCCGAGGGCACAGAGCCCCGTCAGTATGTTTGAGCCCGTCCTCTCTCCCACTCCCTGTGCTCTGGTTCAGCCCTTCTCTCAGTTCGATGCCTGCAGCAGGCTCACTGTCCTCTGGGCCTTCAAAGGCGGCTTCCTGAAATACCACATCACCCCACTCCCACGGGAGAGAGCCCACGGCCCTTGCCAGAGACATTTGCCACTTCTCCATTCCCCAGCCTCAGCTGCCACTTCTCCACCGGGCCCCTGTGCAGAAAACCCTCCCCGGTGTCTGCCTCCTGAAGCTTCCCTTGAAGGGAACCACACTTACTCCCATTTTACAGATGAAGAACCAAAGGCTCAGAGGGGTTGGCTACACTTTCACCGAATGACCTTGAAGGTGCAGCTCAAGATCCACCTCGCCTCTGTGGCACGTTCTGTGATGCTGTAAGTGAAAAGTAATGCTCCTTTCTTTCCCCTCTCGGCACGCAACCTGTAATACTCTTCCACGCTTTGACTATTTGGCTTTCTAGTATAACTCCTTGTGCACACCCCCGATTCATCCTCTAAACAGGGAGCTCCCTGAAGGCAGGAACCAAAGCATATCCAGCTTTGCGTCCACCCGCAACTGCCCCCAGCCCAGCCGGCGCCTGGCACACACAGGGCGGAATAGGACGCCTGCAGATGTTCCAGGGCTCCTGCCACCCCACCCTCTAAGAGCAACCTGCTTCCTGGGTTGAAATCCTAACCACTGCCTTCACCTTTGAAACAGCAGCAAGGACAAAAAGCTAACACACTTGACTGAGTCACATTTAAACCTACTAGATGCCTGCGTGCCCCAGCCGTGGGAGCGGGGGGCAGGGGGGACGTGAGTGGGGGGGGGGGTATGAATGAAATGCAGCCCAGAAGCCCATGTGGGGAGGACCCTGGGACTTGGAATCCAGCTTTCTGTTCTGTAATCATCTGTACAATAGGGAACAGTGCTTACCTACCAACTGCATCTGGTTACCACATGGACAGCAAGAGAAAGAGAAGATTCTTGGGAAGTCAAATAAACGGAACAGGAATTTCTGATTCCATTTCACAGATTTGTTGTAGACCAAATCCTCATGTATTACTATTGTACGTGCTCAGTGAATGCGATATGAAGGAAGTGAATGAGTGCATGAATGACAGGTGCATTCTGAATTCCCCCAACTTTCCAGAACCTGACATAATTTCCCAGCTTCAAAACTTTCCTATTTTCTGGTGCAATATTCCCATCCCCAAAACACACGGTGTCCCAAAGATGCCCCACGTGGCAGTGTAAAGCAAAGGTAAGCTAAGAAGTCTGGCCGTCATTCGCTTTCTGCCTCTTCTAAAGGATCCACTATTTGTGCCTCACTCTCTCCACTTTGTAGACAGGGTCTGCCTTCACCTTAGAGAGGTACACACTGGATGGGCACCGTCTCCGCACGGAGTGTTCCACGAGGCTGGTGGGACCATTGCAAACAGCAGCTCAGGCAGAGGAGCCAGTAGAACCTTCTGTGGCCCGTCTCACCTTCCTGTTACATTTGCCGAGCGTGCTCTCTGCAGTTGGTATTTTGTTTTCTTAGTCAAGGAAGAAGGGAAGCAGGAAAAGGGGCAGATGGTCCAGAGGGGGAGGAACTGGCACTGGAATATGTGGGTGGGGCCAGTGCAAACAAAATCTTTTGGTTCAGTTTTACCATTTCATGGGAGGGGGAAAGGCATGCCTAGTCGCTGTGGAAGCAAGAGCAGTGCCATGACCACCCCACAGATGCATTAACCTTGTGCCAAAACTTAGGTGCTAAGGGAACTTCTGAAGGCGGTGGGGGTGTGTCATCATTAACAGCAGCAGCAGCAGCAGCAACAACAAACAACAACACAGGGATCCTTCTTGAGGGCTGGCTCTGTAGCAGCCACTGTGTGGAGTGGCCATTATCTCCTTAAACCCTGCCCATAACCGTATGAGTTTGGCACCACACTTACTGCTATCTTACAGATGAAGAAGGAGAGGCTCAGAGGGATCGGTTGCTGATTTCATTGAACCGCTGGCCCTGCGATGCTGGTGCTTTCTTGAACTTACCAGAGAGGCTCAATGGAAGGTTTTCACCCAACCAGGTCACCACTGCCACCTGATCAACAGCCATTTTGAGATGCCACTGACTGTACATTGTGTCCTGAATTGAAGATGTGACGGTGTGCCCAAAAAAAAAAAAAAAAAAAAAAAAAAAAAATGCATCTTGGAACTGGTGAAGCAAAGCGACAGGTCCACGGGCACAAGTCAAAAACTGGAGGCCCTGGGTCCACACCAGCACAGTCTGACTCTGGGATCTGACTCTAAACCACAACACTATCACAGAAAGATGGGTTTTGGAGGCAGGGAGGTCTGGTTTGAGTCCTGCTGCCACTTACTAGCTGTGAGTCTTCAGGAAAGAACACAGAATCTCAGGGTCTTGGCTTCTGGACCTGAAAAGATGGAGAAGTCCCCAAAGGTGAGGGACTCTTGGTCATGAGGACAAGATGAGATGATGCAGGCGGCATACCGTGAGCTGGCACCAGCTGCCCCTTCACGTGAGCACATGGGGAAAGTGGGTGTGGCCAAGCCTAGGGGCACAGCTGCCCACTGTCCTGCGGTGCCCTGGCACCGGAGTGCGACAAGCATGTGGGTGCCCGAGGACGCGGGGGGCTGGAGGGGGTGCTGGTGCTCCAACTGACTTCCCGCTTCCTTTACTTCCTTCAACCAATATTTATTGAACACTAACTATGTGTCAGACCCTGTTCTAGCACAGCAGAGAACAGAGCAAGCAATGCCCCTCCCCTGTGGGATTTATATTCTAGGGTAAAGTGACAAAAATCAGACAGATATGGGGCACCTGAGTGGCTCAGTTGGTTAAGCATCCAACTCCTGGTTTCGGCTCAGGTCATGATCTCATGGTTTCATGGGTTCGAGCCCTGTGTTGGGCTCTGCGCTGGTGACATGGAGCCTGCTTGAAAGTCAGTCTCTCTCTCTGTCTCTCTCTGCCTCTTCCCCACTCACACTCTCTCTGTCTCTCCCAGGATAGATAAATAAATTTAAAAACAGACAAATATATAATTACTGCCATATGTATAGACATATATCTCCAGTATATATAAACATATCACATAAATATGTAATATTGAATGTGAGGGGACGGAGTGAGACAGGGGTGCTACAATATGTAGAGGGACTAGGAGGGCACACTCTGATAAAGACCTGATGGAGGGAGAGAATGGGCCATGTGAATATCCTGAGAAAGCATTCAGGGCAGAGTGAACAGGAAGTGCAAAGGCCCTGAGGCAGCCTGCTTGGTGAGTAGGAGGACTAGAAAGAAGGACATGGGCCTAGGGCATCCTAAACAAGGGAAGAATGGGAAGTGCCTTCAGGAGGATAGCTAGACTCCAGAGTAGGCAGGGCTTGCAGAGCATGGAAAGGACTGGGTTTCCTTTCAAGGCTCATAGGGAGCCGTTTCAAGTTTTCAAGCAGGAGAGTGATGTGACTCAACTGTTTTTAAAAAGATGACTGAAGGACAAGTGAAGACACAGGGAGGGTAGGTAAGAGGGGATGGTGACCTGAGCCGGGGCGGTGGGTGAGGTTTAGGTTTTAGAGAGAGTGGGAAACATAGAGCCCCAGAGTGCTGGAGAACATACCAGGTCCCCGACAGGTAGACAACCTATGGGACTGTCCCAATTTGGAAAAAGACAAAAGTTTTTTAAAATCACGTGTTAAAATGAAATTCCAGGAGCAAGGAGTGAAAGCCTCACTACCTTCTTTCCTCATTCATGAGAGGCCCATGGTGGTAACAGATGGGTCCTCACAGTATCTGTCCAAATTCTCTGACCTGGATTTTCTTTTCTGTTTGTTTTTTTTTTAACGCTTATTTATTTTTGAGACAGAGAGAGACAGAGCATGAAGGGGGGAGGGGCAGAGAGAGAAGGAGACACAGAATCGGAAGCAGGCTCCAGGCTCTGAGCCATCAGCCCAGAGCCCAACACGGGACTCGAACTCACGGACCGCGAGATCGTGACCTGAGCTGAAGTCGGACGCTTAACCGACTGCGCCACCCAGGCGCCCCTTTTTCTGTTTTTTTTTTTTAATTAAAAAAACTTTTTTTAGTAAAAAAATTTTTTTTAGCATTTATTTATTTTTGAGAGACAGACATAGGCAGAGCATGTGCGGGGGAGGGGGAGAGAGAGAGAAAGAGATACAGAATCTGAAGCAGGCTCCAGGCTCTGAGCTATTTGTTAGCACAGAGCCTGATGCGGGGCTTGAACTCACGAACTTCGAGACCATGACCTGAGCTGAAGTCGGACGCTCAACTGACTGAGCCAGCTAGGCGCCCCAGACCTGGATTTTCTTAAAGCCACTACTTTGTCTTGCCTCAGAGAGAGAGACAGAGGGAACCAAGGGTGTCCAATTACCTGTGTTACCCACCAGACTGCTGAAGGGCACTTGAAGGAATAGTGATCAGAAACCCTTAATTACAGTCCCAACATGATGTCTCTTTCCTGGGAATGAGAAGGGTTTGTGGCTCTTTCCTCATCAACCCTCAGTGTAGCTTTGTGGAGAGGTGGGCAGAAAAGTGCCCCTACTGGGAACAGGTCACAGGACAGCCGATCGCAGTGAAGGGAGCAAGTATTTTTGAAAACCTGCTATGCTTATATATGTTATTTATACCCCCAACAACTTGGGATAAAAGTGTAATTCTCATTTTACAAAGAAACCCAGGCTGAGGGAAGAAAACTATCAGGTACAAAATTACCCTGCCATGAAGTGAAAGAGTGGAGATTCAAACTGTGGGCCCCTGAGCTCTGTAGCCCATTTTCTTTCTGATATTCTAGTGCTTTCCAATCTTTTGTACATCATGACACATGGAGAAGAGAACACTGATATGGCACACTGGGGTAAGCGGTCCCGGCACCCTAGGCCATTCCAGGCAACTCCAAGGAATAGAGGCATCGTTATTTCTGGGCCCCACGCTACCCATCTGCGGCACTGGTTAGGAAGTTTTCCAATGTACCATGACACGGTGCAAAGTGATATACCCGAATCTCATTCAGCAAGTCAACAGTGAGGTGAGTCCATCTACCACCATTTCTCCCTGAGGTTAGGAGCTTCTTCATTTGGCCAGGTCCTTTCCCAAAGCCAATGTCACAATGCAAGTTGGGGGACTGGTCAAGGAGGTTCCTCCCAGCTGCTCTAGAGGAGTCCCCAAATTACTAGCAGGCAGGGCGTCTCGGTGGTGTGCCAGGACCGTGGACAGCGCCCACCAGGCCATTCAGGAAGCCGGTGCTGGGTTGCACCTGCTCTCCTTCCCTTCCAACCCCCCAGGGAAGAGGAGGTCCGCATCCCCACTGGATACTCACCTGGCAGCACCTGATGGAGCTGCTCCAGCAGGTGACTGTTCACTTCCCTTGAAAGGTAGCTTTATCAAACAGCACTCCTGACCTGGAGTGGGATTTAAAACCACAGGAGCCCAGGAGTCTTATAATTAAAGAGAAAATGCAACCAGCAGGAATTTGGGGGTGTGGACCAATGAATTCTATTTGTAAGTGAAAGAATAGGTGGCAAATTAGTGGTGCACAGAATCCAGTGGAAATTCTCATTAAACCAGTAATTAGAAATGACAGAGTACACGGAGAGGCAACTTGTTATCTTCAAATGAACTGTGAGTAGCCTTGGAAGGCACAGAGGCAGCTCGGGGGCACAAATGCAGCTGATGAGATGACCCCAAGGCCCAGGAGCTGGGGCGTTATTTCCTCCCATTCGTGCCTGCCCCACCCTCACTCCACAAGAGGTCCCAGAGCAAATAGGGCTTTAAGTCTCAACTCCCAAGTTAGACACTCAGGCTGCCCAGGACTCCCCTGACCCAGAATTATGTTCCAACAAAATGTGCCTGGTCATGAACATGAGAACAATAGGGTACAGCAATCCATCTTGCACCTGAGCTGATGTGCTCACCTGTAAATTTTCTGTGCACGGTGAGTATCTATTTCTTCTAACAACTGGATGTATCCATAGTTCAACAGTGTTTTAACTTGAATAATAATTCATGGGGGAGGGGGGGACTTTTCAAAGGACTCTGTCTCCACAAAATGGCTGCCTGTGGAGCCAGGGATTCTGGGAAAACCTTTTGTGTCCTCTGGGGGTGGGGGAACATCAATGCTTACATTCCAGTTATCCACCCTCACTTACAAGAACTTCCCTACCAAGATCAAGGGTCGTTTGGACATACCACGCAGGCTAGGACAATACGGGCCTGTCCTGCCAGGGATGGTGGTTTCTCAGAGAGGAAATAGATGAAGAAGCAGGAAGAATCTGATGCCAAGTTTCCCAGCACAGCCCCAGACTCCAGTGGCAGAACCCCAAGGGTGAGGAGAGTGGGCTCTCCACGGGACAAGATGAGGAAGCGAGCGGCGTCCTTCTGAGCAGCCCACGCCAGCCAGCGGCTGCCATGCATAACCTTGGAGTGTTCGCAGTTTTGCTCTGGAGTCTGGGGCCTCACCAGAAACTGCTGCCCATCCCTGGCACACACTCTCCAGCAGAGAAATCTGACACACCAGAGCTCCCACCAGCGACTGACCGTCCTTGATTCTGCAGATGCGGAAATCCTCAGGGCGACATCCACTGTGCTCTGACTCTTCCCTCACTGCTTCCAGCACCAACCCTTGACTTGGACAAACTTTAAGGAATGAGGTCAGGAGTGGTAGAGTCGGGGTAGGAGCGGGGATGGGGCAAGACAAGATAGGACAATGCAGCAGCATGATGGAGCCTAGGATCTTCCGCTGGATCCCAGCTCCCCTGGCACCACAGACCGTATTTCCCAAACCTTGGAAGTTTAGGTATGTTCATTCTCCACCAAATTCCCATTGGTGGAGGCCCATTTCTCCCTTCCTCAGGGCGCTAGCTTAAAGAACTAGACCCACAGGTTTAGACAGCCTCATCTGGGTATAAATGCCTAGGCGGTCTGCAAACATTTATTAAGAACTTACTGTGAAGTGGTTAAGAATCTGCCAGACCTGAGTTCAAATTCTCAGACTGCCACTCACTGCTGGTGTGACCTTCAGCAAATGATGTAACGTCTCTGAACCTCAAGTCCCACATCTGTAAACTGCAGAGAGCAATGTCCATCTCCTGGGATTGTAGCAAAGATTAAACGAGGTGGTATACGAATAAAGCACTTAGTGCAACACAGAAGCCTCAGTAAAAACCTGGATATTCTCACTGTTTGCCAAGCACGGCATGAGCTTCTGGAATCCAGAACTGCACCAGCCCCTCCTAAAAGCACACAAAGTAGGCGCTTCCCCACAGGCCACTGACCCGCCTGATTCTAGGGTAGCACACTAACACAGACCCGCAGACCCACACTAACACAGTCTGGGACGCTAGGTGGGGGAGGGTGATGCACAAGGGCTTTGTAGGGGCTGAGGGACAGAGTCTTCCCTGCCTGGTGCTCCAGATGTTTGGCTGTGAGAACTTCTTGCAGCCCAGCCTAGGAGTGAGTGATAACTCAGATCTGCTTCCAGGAAAAAAAGCCCAAATCCACCTTCCCTTTAAACTATGTGGCTGCTTATCTTAACAGCCTTAAAGGGATTCATGATGAATTGTCCTGCCGCAGCAAACTTAGATCGGAAAGGAGCTCGAGAGAAGGGGGGACACACCGGCAGTAGGAGCCTGCTTCTCAAGAACCCTCTCATCTCTGTCTCGATCATCTTTGAAATTTGTTTCCAGGTCCAGTGGGGAGAGCATCAATCCAGGGTGCATGTACCACACACACACACACACACACACACACACACACACACACTGCCAGTAGTAGACTGGAGTCCCCTAGGTCAGCACGGCCTCTCTGGCTGCACCATTATTGCCTTTCACTCTTGAGGCACACACATCTTAGCTCAGCACCAAGCCTAGACATCTTACAGAAAGAGACAGCAAGGGGCCAGGATCCCTCAGGGAAGGCAAGCGATACACTCCTTTCCTCTCCAGGAAAGGCCAGCCTCACCTCCCCAGGATGGTTGTCATGCAGCTTCCAACTCCATGATGGATAGGACAAGAGGGAGGAGGACGGCAAGATCTGGCCATATGGCAGGGGCCCCCAAAGTCCACCGGGCAAGTGCCACAACTTGAGACCAGGCCATGGTCATGAACAATTCTAAGGAGTCAGGGCCTGTGCTGGAGTCTCGCCCTGGAGCTGTTGCAGAGACAGCTGAGGGCACCCATCAGACCCAGCACAGCTCTGTCTACCACCTCCACCCCACCCTTCATAACTCTGTTCCTTTTTTTTTTTTAGATATAATTTATTGTCAAGTTAGCTAACATACATCGTATACAGTGTGCTCTTGGTTTCAGGAGTAGATTCTGGTGATTCTTCTGATTCTTCGCTCACATACAACACCCAGTGCTCATCCCAACAAGCGCCCTCCTCGATGCCCATCTCCCATTTTCCCCTCTCCCCACACCCCCCGCCATCAACCCTCAGTTTGTTCTCTGTTTTTAAGAGTCTTTCATGGTCCATGACCCTGCTCTTACTCAGCGTGTCCTGGGGAGACCTGAAGGTTGGAAAGAGGTCAACGTGAAGCTGAATTAGGGGTCCTTCGCAAGCACATGTGAAGCCCTGACACTTTCACTTGTCTCCATACCCCCTCTCACACCAAGGCACAAGGGCAGGGAGAGAAAGAACCACCTCTGGTTAAGGCCCATAAAGAAAGAGGTGGGGAATTAACATTTTAGAGCATCTGCCACGTGTCCAGCACTGGGCTCAAAATAAGCTTGAGGAAAAGGCACCACAGGCATCCCTCTTCTATGACCGAGGAAACCAAGGCCCCGGACGTAAAGTGACTTGCCCAAGGTCACCCGCCCTGGCACCTGGCAGAGCCCTGGGCCCACTTCCGACCACAAGCACACAGCCTCCCCCTGGGCCCCTGCTCCAATCCCCCAACCCCAGCCTGGTTCTTCGTGCCTTCCCTGTGGGGTCAGAGCTCTAGGACACCTGCCCAGTGCCTGAGTTTTGCTTGGCTCACTCTGAGGACCTGCCTACCTCTAGTCAGTGGCCCCCAAACTCCGGGAGCCCTGGCCATCGCTGCTTACAAGCCCTGGTAAAGAACTCCACTCAGCTCACAAACAGCTGACACACAACTCTGTGTGACTCAGGCCAAACGAACTCACTCCAATCAGAGCTGGTGGGCACGATTTGCCTCCTGCACTGAGTCACTCTCCAGGCTGAGCTGCAGGGATTTGCTGAGACTCACCACCTACTTAGCCACAGCTGCTTGGTTGGAGAAAAAGCCAGCATGGGAGCTAAGACCTCTGACGGTCCCAACGGATGAGCCACAGCCAAGGACAATCGGGTGTGACCTCGAAGCCCTTCCTCCTGCCTGGGTGATGGGTCCACCTGGCTGGACCACGGGATAATGTAAGCACAGCATGAAATACAAGAATTCTTTACCATTAATCTCAACACACTCTGACCTTGTTCTCCAGACATCAATCAGTATGTGCAGGACAGCCTTACAGTTAGGCTGGAACTAAAGTTTTGGTTGATTTTTTCTTTTTCTTTTTTTTTTTTTTTTTTTTGAGCCGTTACAGGATTTGCTTAGTTCCTGGAAGTTCCTGTTAACAAGGGCAGTGCCCTCAGAAAAATCTTCCTTCTCTATACCACGACCCTGTCTTCCCAGCCCGACCCACCTGCCTCCCTTTCACAGCTGAATTGCCCCAAACGTAGTTCTGGTTAGAAATTCCCTAGTCCGAAGGATCCGTTACAAATTTCTCAAAGAAGGAAAGAGGAATGAAATTTTAAAAAATAAATAAAAACAAAACAAAAACTTTTTTTTTTTTTTAACGCCACTTGACAGCCACTGGGCCCCCTCAAGTGACTGGCCTCAGGATTTCCGAAGGGCTGTTTGGCCTTTAAAAAGATAACACCAGTCTTCCTTCCACGGCAGCCGCGCCCCTGGGGGAGCGGCCCTCCCCGGACTACCGTGAGCATAGCTTGGGAGGACGTTGGTTGCACAGGTATAAATGTGGCTGAGGCCTCTCCCGAGACGGCGCCCTCTCCAGACCTGCACCCCGCGCACGTCCCCCATCTCAGCCATTCGCTTCCCAGATGCGCTTCCCTCGAGGGAAGATGGGTTCCCCGCTAGCTCCGAATTCAGCGAGGTCCAGCTCCCGGACTCGGAATTAAATATTCATCTCGGGCGTGAGCGCTCCGCTACTCCTGCCAATGTTACTGTCAAGGTCATGGGCCTGAAGCCGAGCGGCTGAGGCTGGGGTCTCCGGCCGCGCAAGAGCTTCCCCGCGGGAACTGCGCCCTGGGCGCGCAGCTCCGGGCGGCCAAACCGGCCGGGCCTCCCGCCCGGTGCTCCGCGGGCGTTTGCCTCTGCCGCTCTGCCGGATTACCTCCGGAGTTCTTGGGCCCTCCTGAGCCCTGGAAGCTGGAGCCCGTTGGGTGAACCCATGAGCGCGGAGCTGGGCACCCCCGATGCGCCCGAGGAGCGCGGGCCCCGGGGCTTCGTCGCCAGGCAACGGCGGCTGGAGCGGCGGGAGGAGCCCGGGGCCCGCGCAGGGCCGGGCGGGCACCGGGCAGCGCCGCCTCGCACCTCTGTCCTTAGGCCTTCCAGGCTGGGGCGGGGCCAGAACAGCTAAAGTTGCGGTGGCTGGCCGGGTACAGGCAGGCAGGGCGCGGCCCGAGACTCACCTGTCCCGCGTGAGCCGTCGCGCGGACTCGACCCTCTGCGCTCCGGCCGAGCAGCTGCGGTCCCCGACAGGTCGCCGGCTCACAGCCCCTCCCGCGGGCACCCGAGTCTGGCGGCGGCGGGCACCGGCCGGGGCTGGGAGGGGACCCGGAGCCGCGCGTCCGCGCACGCGACTCTGCTCGCTCCTCGCTCCCTCCCTCGCCGCCGGTTCCGACTCAGATCCCGCCCGCGGCGCGCTCGAGCCTCTCTGGGGAGCAGCCCTGGGACCCAGGTTCCGTGGCGGAGGGAGCGCGTGGGGGCTGCAGGCGCCAGCGCCGAGTGTCGCCCTCCCCGCGCCCCGGCCGCGCCGGCTCTGCGGAGCGGAACGGAGCTGGGCGGAGCGCAGCGCGCACTGTTCCCTCGCTTTCCGAAAGGCCACCCTGGCGGCGGGGCGCCGTGACGCAGGCTTGACTCACGCTCGGGCCCGCGTCAGTGCGAGGCTCTGGGGCCGCAAGCGAGGCTCTGATGGCCGACGACGCAGGCGGAGGGGGTGGGCAGGGAGAGGGAGAGGGGCTAACCCAGGAGCCGCCTCTTGAGGCCCCTCCCCAGGACACCCAGACCCTGGGGCTTCATCACGGTGGCTTCCATTATCAGAAGAATGGGGCCCCAATGGCCAAGGGTCTCTGGGATCCTGGGCCCCATTTCGTCACCCTATCAGGTGCAGCTCTTTGGCCCTCCTTCATGAATTGGGCTTCACCCAAAGTGCTCACTCCCCTGCTGTAGCCACCCTCACCCCCGTGCCTTTGCTCACTCTTCCTCTACTTGTAATTCCTTTTCCACTCCACCGTCCTTCCATCCTACCATCTTGCAAGACCATTCCCTGTGCAGTTCAACTTCACTACAGTACTCCTCTGTTGAGCTCCTACTGTATGCTGTGGGCAGCAGGGGTTGAGAAGATCGCGGAACTCTGGAACCGGCAGAGTGGGGTTTTACCTTGATAGCCACAATACCAGCCCAAAGGACTGAGGAACTCTACAAGATGGGGAAAGTGGGGGGCTATGAAGGGAGAGGAAAATTCTGACTGGGTTCTGGGCAGGCCTTAAGGATGTGAGCTGGGATCCTGGCCTCAGAGGGTGGATAGGACTTCAACAGATGCAAGGGGAGAAGGTTGGCTCTTGTGGACGGGAGAGCATGACAAGAGCAAAGCTAGCAGAGAGAGAGTGGAGAAGTGTGCAGGCGGAGACTGCTTGAGCTGGAGGGGTGGAGCAACAGGGGTGAGGTTAGGGAGGTGGGAGCTATCCTCCTGGGCCTTGGAGGGCTGTGTGGGGAGTCTGGGATGAATTCTCTCTGCTCTAGGGGATCTTAGCATTAGAGGCAGTGTTTGGGAGGGGGTGGCGGAGGTGGGGGCTGTTTCTCAGTTGCCCTATTGACAGGCAATAGCACCGTGCCATGACTGTGAAGACTCTGAGATTTTACCCTTGCAGAGCAAGGAGGGTTTCATGGTTTCATGGTGCCATGGTTTCATGGATGCTGGCAGAAGACATGAGACTCCTGGGCCAGAGACAAAGGATTTTATCACCCATAGCGCAGCAGGCAGTGCGAGCTGCACTTTCAAATCAGTTTCCCTTGACCCCCAAGTCCCATGGGAAGGACGTGGGGCTGATTCTGGGTGCTCCTGCACACTCTGAAGAATTCTAAGTTTAGGAGCCCCAATCCTCTATAATGGACTGCATGCAAATTTGCCAACCTTTGCCCTGGAGAGAGACATTATTATCTTAGACAGCAAACAAACCTGTCCTCCACTGAGGGAGACTGTCTTCCAAAGCTGTTCACTATGCAAATATCCTCAAAAAGATAGTCTGGAACAAAAAGCCATCAGTGCCTCTGCCCACAAGACTTGCAGAAATGTGAGACACCCATGGAGATTGATCTCTCAATGGGCATCTATCTTTTCACTCAACAGCTGCTGAGTGTTAGACAGTGTTTACCTGGCACTGTTCTAGGCCCTGAGGACGCCACAGAAAACAGGACAGATAATGATCCTTATCCTCATGGAGCTTACATTGAGGTGGACCCATCCAGCAACATGGAGTGGGGTGAAGGGGCGTGGCAGGAAGTAGCAAATGATACAGGAGACATGCCAGAGGTGAACAAACAGAATGTGATGGCTGACCTGGTGGGGGATGTGAGAGAAGGACGGGGTCAGAGATGGGTGGTTTTAGGGTAGGGGAGCTCGCCGGTGGTGTGCTCATGGGAAAGGGTAGGACTTTGGAGCCTTATAGACCTGTTTTCTTTCATTCTGATTGCCGTTTACTAGAGA
Organism: Acinonyx jubatus; assembly: GCF_027475565.1. Classification (NCBI taxonomy): domain Eukaryota; kingdom Metazoa; phylum Chordata; class Mammalia; order Carnivora; family Felidae; genus Acinonyx; species Acinonyx jubatus. Next base: position 92,434,325 of record NC_069381.1, on the reverse strand, counting down.
CCTTGAGCAAGTGACGTAATGTCTCTGAGCCTCAGTTTCCACATCTGTAAAATGAATAATACATATCCCATAAGGTTGTTATGCTGACCAGATGAGAGGGTTTTTAAAAATATCTGGTATTACATCTGATACGTGTGCTTTATAAATGATTGCTATTAGTGGTATTATTAGATAATTGTATTATTATTAACCAGGATGGGGATCTCAAAAGAGGGACAGATTTGGGGAGCAGTAGGAAGAAGGTAATGAGATCATGGATTTGGGATATATGAAAATAAAGTGTCTGCGGGATATCAAGACAATAACCAGGAGATGTCCTTGCTCCTCTGCCCTTGTATCACATTTACCCAGTAAAACCCCAACCTTGAATGAACGCAATACTTGGTTTCTCTGTACAAAGTTCTCTAGAGAAAAACACCATGGGGCACATGAGTGTCCCTCTGCTTTCATGGTTACCAACCTCAAATGGGCTCTCATGCAGTACAACAAGCTTTCTATGATTCTCCGGTCAACTTACTTCTCCAGTCTGATGGACGCCACTCCCACCTTCCCCGCACTCCTAAACACCCACCCTGCTGCCCCCCCCCCGCCGCCCCCAGCCAGTTGGAAGCCCTCTGGGTTTTCCACTGAGGATAAGTAGACCTGCCCCCATCTGCACCTACATTTGCACCTGCTCTCTCCTCCTCCTTTCTGACATAGCAGGGGAGAGTCTCTCCTGTTCCCTGTGATCAGTCCCCAGTCCACTGGGTCCCCTGGCCCCAGCCTCCTTGAGAACCTCAATCACTGTGGGTTATTCCTTCCCTCCTGTCTTATCAACCATTTCCTTTCTACTGGATCCTTCTTAGCAGGCATCTTCCTTTCACAAAGTCACTAAAGCTCTCATCCTCACCTTCTCATTTTCTTCCACATACCCTGCTTCCATTCCTTCACTCCCCACTCGCTCCTCAACCCACCTCTGTTCATCATGCTGCCAAGGGGGCTCTCTCTCGCTAGGGTCACAAGTGACCTCTATGTCACTAAATCCACGGAGCAGTCTCCAATCCTCATCTCCCTTACCTCTCTGTGATACGTGTCTTGGTTGCCCTCTCAAGACTTCTTTCTAGAACTCTCTTCACAGGTGCCACACTCCCTGGTTTTCCTCTTACCCTTCTGGTCACCGCTTGGTTTTCCCTGCTGACCTTTAAATGCTGGACCTCCCAGAGCTCTAGCCTTTTCACCCTCTGTACGTCTCCCTGAGACCATCTCCCACACCACTGGCTCCCACCTTTACATCTCCTTTCCGGACACCCTTCTGAGCTCCATATACGCAACCTCCTACTCTATCTTTCTACTTGAGCCCCTTGGAGTCACTTCCAGCACAGATTGCAAGAAATAAATTCAACATTCGAAGTTCTACCCTGTAAACATTCCATAATTTGCTTCTTGCTCCTCCTCCAGTGCTCCCTGGCTCCATGAATAGTTGAGCCAGCCAGAAACCCAACAATCACCCTTGAGACCTCCTCTTTATCACTGTTTCGTGAAATCTGTCATTAAATCCTGGAGATTTCATCTCCTAAGTACCTCTAGAATCTGGCCACTTCTCTTTCATTCTGCTGCCATCATGCTTATCCACACCAGAATAATCACTCGCCTGGACCCTCACCGTCACCTCCTGATTCCGACTGCAGTCTTCCTGCCTTTCTCCATACAACAGCAGCAGCACCGTGACCTTTTAGAAGTCCAGATATGATCACAGCCTTCTCAAGCTTGCAGCGTTTGGCCCACACCTTCAACACATCCTTTCAGGCCCTTCCTCAGCCCTAGCCTTGTTTCACACCCTCCCCCATGGCCTTCCCTGCAACCCACTGCCTGCTCTGACCTTCTCTTGGCCCTCCTATGCGCGCCCACTCCTTCTGAACTTGGACTTCAGCCATATGCCCTCTCTGCCAGCGAGCCTCTCAGTCCCTCCTCCTCTTCCTTCGCTCCCTGCTCACCCACCCAATTCACCTCAAACCCTAATTCTTCATGGCTCTCCTGACCATGAAGAATTTAGTCAACCTCCCAGGTAGACATTTCTTCTCCTTTGTAGCCCTGTCATGATTTGTAATTAGCTGCTCAATGGTGTGACTGGATGCCGGGGAATGGTCTCCCTGGATGATGGGTGAGCTCCACGAGGGGAGAGACCACGTCCATCTTTACCACAGAACGGACTGTCCATAAAGATTGGCTGAAAGAATAAAGTGTGGTTAGAAATACGGGTATAAAGTCCGAGAGAGAGAGAGAGCTGGAGACACAGACCTGGAAGTCATGAGCAGAAGAGGATGCTAAGCAGAGGGGAAGGATGCCCCCCCCAGAAGAAGTGTGTAGAAGACAGTCGGGAGAGCAGAACTTGGGGTGCCGGGCCTGCTTCCGTGGGGCAGGAAGAGCAGGAATGGTCAGGAGAGAAGACAGAGAGGAAGACTCAAGAGGTAAGAGGACTGTGTGTGTCACAGAAGAAAGCGTTTCCAGAAGGAAAAGGCAGTCCACACTGTCAACATCTGCCTTGCAGTGAAAGAAGATGAAGCCTGGAAGCTGTCCCTGACTGAAGGCCCCAACATGGAGAGGGGAAGGAAGGCTTCCACCAGGAAGTCTTCCTGACCCCTCCAGCGCTCAGTGACCATCTCCCTTCTGAACATCTAGCAAACTGATTCTTCCTTGCCAGGCCTATAGAAAGATATTTCAAGTACCTAGTATTATATTACTAGGTGAGACTATTAGTATCCCTGGCTTACTCACAGACAAACTCAACCTTGGCGTCCAAGTCAAATGGTGAGGTCCATCCTCCCTCTCAATCTTGACATTGAGGGCCATATAATGTAGGTTTCCCTTCACGTATCTATGCCTGGCCTCTCAAATTGGAGTGTGGCTACGTAAAAGGCAGGGACCTCTTCCTCTTCAACTCTCCATGCCTCACTTCCCCCACCGCGCCCTCACACACTGGACTTACACACAATAAGTGTCCAGTCAAAGCTTACAGGCTGGGCATTCCTGTCAAATCTGGCAGGGTCCAACACAAGACCTAATCCACTCTTCTCAATACTGGTCCTGCTCAGAAAAGGAGATACTTTTCCTGGTGAAGCTCCCCTCCCCAGATTTTCCTCTTCCACCCAAGCGCGTCTTCCTGAAAAGAAAGACACTGAAGTAATGCCCTTAATTTTTATTTCTCACTACATGAATCCAAGGAACGCTACCCCCAGGATCGTAAAGTAGTAAGACGTAGGAGGAAGTGTTGGCCGTGGCCTTTTCCAGGACACAGAGAAACAGCCCAAATTGTAATTGACTTCAATTGTTTGTGTTTCTGAGTATCTTAAACACACACAGATGCTAAACTATGATCTCTTTTGTTCTGGACGGCACAGTTATTAGAGTTTTTTCCAGGGTGAATGTTTTTAAAAATGGTCCCAGATTCTTTGAATGCTCTTTTCAAGAAATGATACCCGTATCTCCTCCCTCGGAATCCGATCTGTGATGCCTGAACAAGAGAAGGAAGTCATGTGTATCTCGACCCAGGCCATAAGGAAATGGTAGCTTCCATTCTCTCTTGGGATGTCTGCTCTCAGAACCATTCTGTGAGAAAGCCCAAGCAGCCCACAGAGAGGCCCATGTGGGGAGGAGGCCACCGACCCCAGTCCTGGCTGAGTTCCCGAACTACAGCAGGCACCAGCCACGTGAGTGGATCATCTTGGAAGCAATCCCTCCCAGCCCACTCAAGCCCCCAGCAGATGTTGCACGGGGCAGAGACAAACTGTCCCACCGAGTCCTTCCCAAGTGCCTGACCCACAGAAACTACGAGATAGAGAAAAATAATTATTGCTCCAAGCTGCTACATTTTAGGATGCTTTGTTACACAGCAATAAATAACCAAAACAGCCATGTATTTATTGGATAAGTAGGGAAGTCGCAGGATGGTCAGTGACCATGTGCTACTTTCACACCTTGGAGAACTCCCTCACCCCTGACTTAGAGGCAGTAGATGGGCCTCCTTCCACAGCCATCATCAGAACCCCATCCTCCCAGATTAACTGAGTTAGATCAGCAAAGGAGAGGAGCAATTGGGGTTCACCCAATTAGGGTTCAGAATCTAAAATACAGCTGATATAAAAGTCCCCAGGTGCCACCGTTACTGTGTAAGTGTGTCTTTTTTTTTTTTAATGTTTATTTATTTTACACACACACACACACACACACAGAGCATGAGCAGGGGAGGGGCAGAGAGAGAGGGAGACACAGAATCTGAAGCAGGCTCCAGGCTCTGAGCTGTTAGCACAGAGCCGGACATGGGGCTCAAACTCACGAACTAAGAGATCATGACCCAAGCTGAAGTCGGATGCTTAACCGACTGAGCCACCCAGGTGCCCCTGTGTGTCTTTAGAATAAATGCAAGGCCTATCGCAGTTCCTTGAAGATGGTTATCCTGTTATGGCTTCTGAGGATCAAGCCAATCCCCATGGGAGGTGGAGTTTCACCCGAATGAAGAGGCAAATGCCACCTTAACCAGCCGGGGGAAATGGAAGCTGGACCCTGGAACAGGAGCTCCGATTTCCTCCAGGGCTGCCCTCATTCGTGGCATTTCTGCTTCCTTCCTTTTCCTGGCCAATGGCTGCCATCCCTGACACACTGTAGTTTGCCTTGCCACGGAGACCCCACGGGCTTCATCAGCTCACCAATCAGCTGGAGCGAGCAGGAGGAACGACACACATACACGGCGTCTTGAGTTAGCAAGTGAGTGAGAAAGTGAGTGTCAGCTCTCAGACGCAGGGACGCAGGGACGCGGGAGCAGAGCGGTGCAGGAGCACAGCGAGCCAGTGGCCGGAGGCTCATTCGGCCCCTGGCAGGCCAGTGCCAGGACTCACGGTCTCACCTTGCGACATCTCGGGACCTAGTGTTCTCACCTGTGAAATGGGGATAAGGAGAGTGCCCTCCTCACAGGATGCTGAGCATTCAAAGGAACGTATGTATAACAGCAGCCTGGCACAGAGCGAGGACTCGACACACGTAAATGGCTGCTATGATGATGATGATGACAATGACAACTGTGATGATGACAGTGACATAGTAAAGAGCTGGGCCAGAAGCATGGGAGCAGGTGCTTCAGGCCAGAGCCCTGTGCCCCAGGGTCCTATGTAGATGGAACAGGACTGAGCCCAGGGAGGAAGGCCTGCCAGCAATCCCAGCTGTCGAAAAGTCACCTGTCCAAACTCAAGCCGGGTGTCGAGGGGGGAGCGGTGGGAACCTGAGCGGGACAGGACTTCCTGGGGTCAGTACACAGCAGGCAGCCACCCCCTCACCCGGCCCATCTGGTGCAGCCGTGGGCGCAGCAGCCCTTCCTACGGCTCCGGGTCCACCTGCTCCCGTCTGTGTGCGGCGAGTCTCTTTGCAAATCCAACCAAATACTAGTTCGGGAAAGCACGGGGGGCTCACGGCCCACTTCAGAGGCAGGGTTTACACCATCAGCCAAAGACAGACAGCATGGAAGGTGTTGAAGAGCTAAGCAATTTCCCTGGCCTTGGCCAGGGCCTAATAAAAGTCCCAAGGCAGCCCTCGCGGTGAGAAGACAACGACGGACTTCATCCCCATTAAGAGAAAGTAAGTTTTCCTAAAGCAGTGACAAAGAACTTTGTTAGCACCCGGGCGTTTGCGTTCAGTTCAGTTTCTGCTCTGAGCATTATGTGGCCCGGAGGAAAGAGCAGGATTCTCTGGCGTGTGCGTAGCATGTATGTACGTGTATATAATATATATAGTAATCCAAGTAAGGATCTTTGAAGACACAACACAGATGAGTTCATCACCTTTTACATGTTTGTTTCCTGTTCCTCCAAATCCATCATTCCTGGTTCCATCAGAGTTTATGTAAAAAATAACTGGAGTTTTAGTAGACTTCAAGCTGTAAATATGAAGCAACAATGTGAAATGGCTGCTAACTTAAGCTTGAGCTTCACGAATGGAATTCTCGTTTTTCAACAAAGGGGTGGATGTCACAAGTCCATCTAGCTTCCCCTCTGGAGCTTGAGGACCCCTGTAAAGAAATAGAGGGCAAGCATTTGGGAGGAGCTTGTGAATTCACCGTATGTCCAACCCCAAGGCGTAGGTCTGGGTCTAGCCGGGCCATTCAGAGGCTGTGGCTTTGGGGACAAATGAGAGGTAAAGCCAGAAGGTGAGTGGGATTCTCTAATGTGGAAGCCTGATGTGTTAGGCTGGAAACCTCTACTTAGATTGAAAGGTAAGAGGGAGCCATGGAAAGTTTTAGAGCATGACAGTCACATTATGGGGGGTGGCTTCCCAGCTACACTTTAATGGGATGTGACAACACCAGGGCCCTTCAGAAGCATCCCTACCCCCTGAGAGGAGACCCCAATTTCGATTCCTAGTTCTAACTCATAGCAGCTTCAAGAGAGTCTCTTCATGGGGCACCTGGGTGGTTCAGTCCATTAAGCATCTGACTCTTGATTTCCCCATTTGTGTTCTCCCTCTCTCTCTCAAAACAAATGAATAAACCTTTTTTTTTTTTTTTTAAGAGTCTCTTCATTCCTGACCTCAACTCCCCGGTCTGTAAAGTGGAAGCCTCACTTCAGGGTCTGAGAGAACCCCAGTGGTTAGCAATTCGATGGAGGTGGGGCAGAACTGGAGAGGAATGTGAGGAAAGAGAGAGGCAGCGAGAGATCAGCTGCCCTAGAGGACCAAGGAAGGCACCAAATTCTTTCCTGCACCCACCACCTCCCCGTCCTCCACTGTGACTCAGGCAAGCCCTTGAACCCCTTGGTTCCTCATCTCCCAATCAATGTGAGATAGTCAAGCACGGCAGTGGAGGAGAGGAATGGACAGCTCTTCACAGGAATAGGAAGCACCCGGTAAATTCAAGCCGAGCCCCACTGCCCAGCCCCAAGGCAACTCTGATCTTCTGCTTTTTGGAACTCAGTGGCCTGGAAAATTGTCCCAGAGAATCTGACTCTGCAGAGTCCTTATGGAACAGGATAAGGTGCCCCAACTGAACACACCCCTGCAGGAGCATACAGAGCACAAATCAAAGCAGACCTTTGGGATGAGTGTGTGTGAGTTCAAGGGACTCTTCACTTTACACAAGGACTCGCCTAGCTCTCCTTTTCTGAGACAGCTTGATGGACATAGATAAACCCAGGTTCTGATCCAGCCTTGCCAGCTAACTTTTGACAATCACTTAATATCTATGAACTTCATATCCTTTTTTTTAATGTTTATTTATTCTTGAAAGAGAAAGACAGAGAGCTAGTGGGGGAGGGGCAAAGAGAGAGATACACAGAATCTGAAACAGGCTCCAGGCTCTGAGCCATCAGCACAGAGCCCGATGCAGGGCTGGAACTCAGGAACTGCGAGTTCATGACCTGAGCCGAAGTTGGACCCTCAACCAACTGAGCCACCGAGGTGCCCTAAACTTCATATTATCTGGAAAATGGAAATAATATTCAGTTCTCTAATCTCATGAGGTCCTTGTGAGGATTAAAAAGATAAATCAAGGCAGTATTATCGCTGTTGCTATTAGCAGTAGCTCATAAGGCACTACTGTAAGCATCTTACACTTATTAATTCACTGAATCATTAAATAGCCACTTACCCTGAGAACTTTAAAATTAATGTGCATTATCCCCTTAAAAGCTAAAAGTTTCGTTTAGAAAAACAATTCACAAGAGAAAAAGTTAAACAACAGTATAATTCAGTAATATGATTGGATGAAAAATAAACATGCAAAATATCTAGAACATTCAGGTACCCCACAGCCAGTGAGAAGATAAAAGAAATGCCTCCTTTACAATAGTAAGAAAAGAAAAGTACTTAGGAATAAACTTTAAAAAAGGTATAGAAAATCCGCATAGAGAGAGCAGCTCCCAAATGCTACTGAGAGATCCGCCACCCTGCAAAACAAACAAATAAACAAACAACACAAACAAACAAACAAAAAATATTTAAGCAGAAGCAAAGGAATACAAAATAGCCAGGGGAATTATGAAAAGAGAGCACAATAGGTGTGGTGTAGGTCATTAGCCCATGAGGTGAGGAAGCATATTATAAAGTTGTAAGTTTAAATTCATGCGGTCCTAGTATGAGAAATACATGAGGCAGAACACAGAGTCCAGAAATAAACTCGGACTTAGTCATTTAGATTATGATAAAGATTATATTTCAAGTGACTAGGGGAAAGATGGATTTTTTAATAAATGGTATTGGTTTAGCCACCAGAAAAGAAGTAAATGCCTTCCTTACTCCTTGCACCAAATTGTACTCTTATTGAGGATAATAAATGTTAAAAACAATAAAAAGCCATAGGAATGCATCCAAAGCAGTACTTAGAGGGATATTTTTGGACTGAAATAGATATATTAGAAGAGAGATTAAAAATCAATGAGCCAAGCAAACATCTCAAGAACTTAGGAAAATAGACTCAAAGGGAACAGAAGGAAGAAAACGATAAAGACAATGTAGAAATTAATGAAATAGGAAAGTAAACATACAGTAGAGAGGATCATCAAAATCAGAAGTTTTTCCTTTGAAAAGGAGATGAAATGAAATTAAAATGGAAATGAAAATGAAATTATAAAAATACGAAAAGAAGACATGGAAAGGTTATTCTAATATTGGGAGGGGAAGACCTCACTGATGTCCTTTTACCTCTCCCTCCTTTATTGTTCCCCAAATCACTTATCACCATCTGGTATTTGACTCACTTTCTTCTTCATTTGCTTGTTGTCTGCTTCCCAACTAGACTAACACTATATCCCCAGCATTTAGAACAGTCTTGCCATATAGTAGGTGTTTAGAGATATCTATTAAGTGACTGTTTTAACGTTTATTTATTTTTGGGACAGAGAGAGACAGAGCATGAACGGGGGAGGGGCAGAGAGAGAGGGAGACACAGAATCAGAAACAGGCTCCAGGCTCTGAGCCATCAGCCCAGAGCCCGACGCGGGGCTCGAACTCACAGACTGCGAGATCGTGACCTGGCTGAAGTCGGACGCTTAACCAACTGCGCCACCCAGGCACCCCGTTAAGTGACTGTTTTAAAAGTGGGGGAGATATTTCTCTAATATATAAAGAGTTCCTAAAACTGAGTAAGAGGGCACCTGAGTGGCTCAGTCAGTTAGAGTGGCTCCGACTTCAGCTCAGGTCATGATCTTGCAGTTCGTGAGTTCGAGCCCCACATCAGGCTCTCTGCTGTTGGCACAGAGCCCGCTTCAGATCCTCTGTCCTCCTCTCTCTGCCCCTCCCCTGCTCATTCTCAAAATAAATAAACTTTTTAAGAAATGAGTGAGAGGGCTATGAATAGAAAGTTTATGGAAAATAAAATACAAGTGGCTTTTACACGTACAAAGAGATGTTCCATTTCATTCATATTAGAAGAAATGGCAAACTGAAAAATAATGGGATATGATCTTTTACCTATTATGTTGGTAAATAAATTTTCTTTAAAAGGCTGATAACACACTAGTTGCTAACTGGAGAAGACTTCAATTATACAATCTCTGCAGAGGATAACGAGACCATATTTATCAAAACGACAAAGGCACATACCCATTGCCCATTAAACCACGTTTATGAAAATTCTGAAGGCACATACTCATTCTGAACATGTGTTTGTTTAAAGACATTTGTTGAAAAATAGTCCTTGCAGCCGTGTTTGTAAAAAAAAAAAAAAAAGAAAGAAAGAAAAGAAAGCAATTTATATGTCTCTCAACAAGAAACTGAGAAACTGTTTAAATAATTTACGGTACCTCCACGCATTGAAATTCTTTGCAGCCATTAAAACGAACAAATCTGCTCTGTATGTTCTGATTTGGAAATGTCTTCAAAATGTATTGTTAAATGAAAAAAGATGCAGAATAGTGTGGAGAGGGCGGGACCATTTGTGTATGTCTCACGTACTTGTCGTGGCATAAAATATTTCTGGAATGAGACATAAGAAACTGATAATGGTGCTTGCCTCTAGGGTGAGGAGCTGTATGGCTGTGGGCAAGCAAGAAGGAAAGAGTTATTTTCCACATACCTTTTGAATTTTAGGCCTTGTATCTGTACCACGAATATTTGGTATATCTATATCTGCTTCTATACGCAAAGGCGATCTCTAGAAACAGGATACCCGAAAATGGCCACGGTCACTTCCTCTATGGAGGGGGGCCTGGGGGCTGGAGGACCTTGGAAGGGAAACTTGGTATTGGACTTACTTTGGTTTAATTTTTCTTTGACTATGTGCATATATTATCTGTTCATTAAAATAACAAAAATGCGTTTCTCCTTGCTCCTTCCACTGCTGTCTCCTGGCCCCCCACTTTCGTTCCTGTCCCTGCCATTCAGGCGGACATGGCTGCTCTGCAGAGAGCACGGGACACAGTAAGAGAGCATGGACTGCAGATCACATCCAGGTTTTCATTCTGACTAGGAGCTCCTCATCCGGAAGATGGGGATAAGAGCAGTTATGTGTATCATAGGGCGTATGAGGATTAAATGAGATAACATACGTCCAGGGAGTGCGCAATAAACAATAGTTACCATTAGCATAAGGGAACTTTGCTTTTCTGGAACATGGCTATAACACCCATGGAGGGCCGGGTGGCTGAACCTTTGAAGTCTTGTCCTTGGAAGTGTATTGCCTCCCTTTTATCAGTTACCTCCAAACTTTGAGGAAGAAAGAAGGGTAAAGACTTGGAGGAGTCACAGTACCTTCTGATATTTAAGGGGTGGGGGGATGGTGAAGGAAGATATCCCAAATTGCCTACAGGCCTGCATCCTGGGACCCCAAACTCCCAGCCCAGAAGGAAGCACTGTTTGTGCACAGAAAGGGGTTGGGGGGGGGGTCTGCTGGAATAGGAGCAGCAGCCTCTAGGAGTGGGATGAGGAGGGGAACGTGGCAGGCGACATAGGAAAGGAGGGGGGCGTGTGCCCCACAGGCGTGGGGAAGGAGAATCAGGTGCAAACCCGCCTGGCCCCAGGGCCAGCATGCAGCTTTTAGTACCAGAGTCAAATATAGACCCATTTCCATAAAAGCACCAGCCTGCTTCTATAAATACCCCAGCCAGTTTTCCGGGGTTCTCATGTGACTTTGATGCCTACCGGCTGCGGGGGATCCGTCACCATGGTTACCAGGCCATGTGACCAGCCACTCTTCATTCATGGCAGGTTGCCGCATCCTGGATTGGGGGCGGGGTGGTGAAGGGGGCTGGAGAATGGGGATGAGCCACGAATAAAGTGTCCGGTCTTGCCTCTAGGCTCTAGCCTTCCTGCAAGGATGCTCTGACAGAATTATTGATCTCCCAGGCTGGCTGTCAGGGAAGAAACGTTTATATTCGAGAAGCATGGACATCCTTGTCTTTGAGTCTGAGAAGCAAAGGTTCAGAGCCTGCAGTCACCTGAACAGCCCTCTCGGCCACTACCCTTGTTGTCAGAGGAAGAAAACCGGGCCCAGAAAGGTGGTGTCCAAGGTCAGGCAGCAAGTCAGTTGCCAAACTGGGGCAAGAACAGGGTGTGTGTCATTAACAGGCTCATCTCCATTTAAGCAGTGCTCAGCTCTGGGCGGGGAGGAAGCTGCGGTGAGAAATACAAGTGTGACTCTGGTGAGTGGGACTTTAGGTATCTTTGCTCCCAGGTTCTCCACCTGGCTAGAGTCATAGGTCTGAAACAGAGCTCTGAAAACAGAGCTCATTTAATTGGTGCCAAGACCCAGGCCCCTGGCTCCTAAACATAGAGAGAATGGCTAATAAATCATGAAAAGTCCTGTAGCGTTGAACAAAGCCAGATGTTACCCTCAGTAATCTATGGAAATCTTTTTTTGATGAGACTGTCCCAGATCTGCCCCTATCCGGCTGAATCCCTCAGAAATCGCCATGTCCCGCGCCCCTCCTTGCTCAGTGCTGGGGATGAGATAAAGAGGCAGGAAAGGAACCCTCGTTGCCCCTGCAGAGCAACCACGCTGAGGAACACATGGATAAGCAAACAGAAGAGAATCTTGTTAACAGCTGTATTCGGGGACATTCTCGGATCAGAAGCAGGGTGGGCCACAGAAATTAGGGAAGGCTTCCAGGAGGAGGTGGGGAGGAGGACGTAGCCTGGCAGGTGGATGGGAGGAGATGGGAGGATCTTTCTCAGAGGCTGGGTCAGAGACAGTGCTCTGCCTGAGATGGGCCGAGGGGGAAATGCCGGCCAGGTCTTGGGATGTGGTCTGGCGACTACAGAGCTGATTCACATGACTCAGTCACATGGGCTTACCAGCCAACGGTGGAGGGGCTCGGAGGAAATGGACTCAGAAAAGACAAATTCTTGCATTGAAATATTGCTGAAGGAGACAGAGAATGAAAGCAGACATCAGCCGTGGGCTCTGTCACCACGTGGTCTTGGACAGATGTCCAGCCGGCCCCAAAGAGGTTAAAATCCACCGTGCTGGATGGGGGCTGGGAGCAGCCAAATGGCCTCTGGCCGGCTGGCTCTCCCTTATTCTTCACCCACACGACCCACCTGCCCCCTCCCCCCCCCCCGGACTGTTAGCTAGCCTGAGAGTGGGCTGACCATAGCAGCCTGTCCCCAGCCTCAGAGGCTAGGAGCAGGGGCTCTGATGAGGAGGCCACGCTGCCCGAGTACAAGCCACGTTTCCTCTGGGCTTCCCAACCCGCCGAGCACCCGCACTGTGCGTGTTTCCTTCACTGGGCCCCCCAGCTGCTGGAGTCCAGGGACTCCGGTCACGGTCATGCCCAGCCTGTATCTATAAACCCTCCCCTGGTGCACAGCAGGGGCGCCGAACGGAGGCACACGCTCACTCGTGCTGGGTGGTGCAGACGGAGGACACTCTGCGCACAGACCCAAGTGGGAGTCCTTCCTGGCCATGTCACTCACTCATGCGCCTTCATGGGGGCTTGTTCAGACTCTCTGGGCCTCAGCTCCTTATCTGTGAAAGGGGTTAACGACCCCTACTTTGAAGAACAGTGGTGGAAACTCGAGATGAAGGATACACAGTGCCCGGCGTGCAGAAAGTGGTTGTAAAAGGCAGTCGCCGGGTGCACCGGGGGGCGGGGGGGGGGGGGAGCATTTCCTCATGGGTTCCCGGTGCCATGCTCTCTCGCCCTAGGATTCTCCTGAGTCTTCTAGCACCTTCCTAGGCACCAACCCTTTTTCCTAGAACGGCCTCTCATTTGGCTCCACTCATCAGAAGCCTCTCGGTCCTTCAAAGCCCCATTTCAACGTCATGCCTCCCTGCTGGCTTGCCTGGTCACCTCCAGCAGACCAGATGCCTCCTTGGGGCAGGCGAGGGGGGTTGCCGGCACCACCACTGGCCACAGTCCCACCGTATTGTCCCTCAGCACACAGCACACCCTGCCTTTGGCAGCAGTCACAAGAGGTATCGTGTAGAACACCACTTACTGCGCTAGGAACCTACCATACTGAGACAGAGAGGGTAAGTGACTTGGCCACGGTCACACAGCTACGAGGTGGCAAAGACGGAAGGTAAACTCAAGTCGGCCTGGTTCCAAAGCTTCTGCGGCCTTGCTGCTAATTATACTCTACACTGACCATCTTCACACTCTCCAACTATAATATAAGCCATCGTGGTGTGGCAGAAAAACACACAGATCCTGGAGGCAGCTAGAAATGGGAGCAAAGCTCACTTTTGTCACGGACAAGTTGAGGGGCCCTGCACAAGGCCTTGACCTCTGCGTGTGTTTCCTCACCTAGAGTTGTGAGATGATGTGACGTGTAGCGGTGGGCCCGCTCCCAACAGGGAGTGTTACCACTCACGCGCCCTGCCTTCCCGGGAGGCCGGGTTTGCCTCAAGAGCGTGGAGCATGGGACTCGAGGGCATAAGCCTGCACCGGCACCGTTCTCTGGGCTCCTGTGCACCTTTTCTTTTTCCTCCTGACACCACCGCAACCACAAAGAAGATACTCTTAGCACCTCCATTGTACAAAACCACAGCCTAAAGAGGGTGAGAAATTTGCCCGGCGTGACATAACCAAGCAGCAGAGCTGGGATATGACCCAGATCCATCTGACCTCAAAGCCTGGGCTCTGAACCGTGATTCCATGGAGCCTCTCTGCAAGGTAGGGGATCGGTGATTCCTCTTCCATCTCTGCTGTGAGACAGTTCAAGCAGGAATCACAAATTCCATATTGCAGACGGAGAAGTAAAAGCCTGGATACTAAGTGACTTGCCCAGGTACGAAGCCAGTTGATGGCAGAGCCAGTTCTAGAACGCAGGGCTCCTAAACCCAGTGCTCCACTCTCTTATTTGCACTCTGATGCCTGTGGCTTAGATTCTTGGGATGGAGACACCAGGGCCCTGGGACCTTGGCCAGGAAGTTGGCCACAGGCCTCAGCCTGGGCCCAAGAAGCCTCCAACCATGGAGGAATTTGCTTTGAAGACAAAGGATGACTCCTGGCAGGGAGAGTCGCTCTCATTTCTGTTCCAGACAAATGGAAGCTGCTGCAGATTCCATGATAAATCTTTTTGCTAAAGATGATGCATCACTTTGGGCTGGTTATATGCACAGTCTTTGGACATTATACAAGTCAATTATCGAGACCGAGTTCTCAGCACTGAGCGGAGATATTTTCATCGCGTGGCTGTCACGGAGCCAGAGCCTCCCAGGGATCTGGCCGGGAAGCTGGTCCATGTCGAGGCTGGTGCCGGAGTCACTGCAGAGTGGTGGCACCTGCCCCCCGGGTGCCAGGGGAAGTGTCCCTACTGCCATCATGATGGCCTCCACGCTGGGCTAGCCCCTGAGGTCACCCCAAGGCTGCTGGGTTGGCCATGATTACTCTGTCCGGGATGCTGACATGCCCTCCCTGTCAGCTGCCTGGAGTTGGGAAAATAAGACCATTCTGGGCCAAACCCCAAGTACAGAGCTGCAAACAGGGCCTTGCTTCCCCTGCCCCGGAAGCACTGCCTCCACACCCCAAGGAGCTCCTTACCTGAGCCCAGAACACTTCCAGGTCATCCTACAGTCCCCCAAGACCTTCTCTGGGCCAGCAGGTCTAGCTTTCCCTCACCCCCTAAACCTAAGAGAGCACACAGCTGGTTCTCCAAGGTCAGGATTTTTACTTTCTTATTTTGATCTTTTTAAAGGAAGCCATTCTTTTTTTTAATGTCTGTTTATTTATTTTTGGAGACACACACACACACACACACACACAGAGAGAGAGAGAGAGAGAGAGGCAGACAGAGAGGGAGAGAAAATGCCAAGCAGCGTCTGCACTGTCAGTACGTAGCCTGATGTGGGGCTTGAACTCACGAACCGTGAGATCATGGAGGTCAGGAATTTTAAATCTAGTATGTTTGTCGCTCCAAACATTTGAGCTCAGTGTTTCAGAGCTAAAGTTTGAGGTTCTGGCAAGAACACTGGCCTGGGAAGTGTGTGGGCTTCACTAACTGCTGTGTGGCTTTGGGCAAGTCTTCAACCTCTCTGAGTCCCAATCTTCTCCTCTAAAAATGTGGCCAATGGTTCTTCCAAGCTCCAAAATGCTAAGCTGCATTTTCCAGGATTCCAAGAAGGCAGTCGGAGACGACAGGAGCATAGGAGGGGGCTGAGGGTGGTGACCGATTAAATGGAGGGAGCAGGGGACTGAGTCACACTAAATGTCATGCTAAAAATTTAGGTTTTATTTTAAAGGTAGTGGAGAGCCAGGAGAAATGTTTAAGCATGGGAGTAGAAGTGCCAGATTTAGCAAATAAAAATACCAGACATCTATTTAAATTTGAACTGGGCATCCTGTATTTTATTTGGCAACCTTGCATGGGAGTGACAGAGAACGCTCTTTGGCCACTGAGTGGAGAATGCACTAGAGGGGACAAAACCTGAAGCAGGAGGCCATTTCGGAGGCTATTATATTCCAGGCAATAATCACAAAAGTTTTGTTCAGCATTTATTCCTTGCTGGCACTGTTCTAAGTATTTTGTGTATATGGATGCATCTAATTCTCACAACAAGGTGTAGTATCTAGCATCGTTCCGATTTGACAGGCGAGGAGACTGCAGCACAGAGACGTTAGTTAACTTGCCCAGGTCACACAGCTGGTGGCAGAGCTGGGGTTGGAGCCCAAAAAAGCCCACATTCTTAACTGATGCAACGTACCGCCACCGTGGGAGCCAGGAGAGCCTGAACCCAGGCCATGCAGTGGGAACTGGGTGACAGCTCCCGGGTGGGAGTTGGGACACTGTGACTGGCAGGGAAAGGAGAGGGAGCTTGGGAACCTCAGTGTATCCCAGTGGCACTCGTGTTTTCAGACCCCTCGATGTTTTTCAGAGCAGAAGGAGGAGCTCATAAGCAAAAAACTAGCACTTCTTCAGAATCTACCAAACACTAGGCAGGGCGTCAGGGGTCCTCAAAGTGTTTAGGAGGCCTAATGAGGAGGGCATGGTGGCTGACTGGACGTGGAGGGCTCTGGTTTGGGATGGCTGAGGCTGACATTAGCCAGAGAAAACATTTGGGATGATAAGCAGCCGGGGGGGGGGGGGGGGGGGGTTGGGCCCCAGCTGCAGGCTGTGGGAGGGAAGATGTGTTTCAGTCTAGGACATGCTAAACTTATCAGGTACAAAGCAATGAGGCAATCAAGGCCCAGAGAGGTTTAGTGACTATCCTGGAGTCACACAGCCTGCAAGTGTGAGGGCACAAACTGGAACTGGAGTCTGTTAACTGTATCTGGGGTGCCTGCCACAGACAGGGCCTTAGCCTAGGTTCAAAAATGGGATGAAAATGGGGCGCCCGGGTGGCTCAGTCGGTTAAGCATCCGACTTGGCCTCGGGTCATGATCTCACGGTTGGTGGGTTCGAGCCCCATGTCAGGCTCTGTGCTGACAGCTCAGAGCCTGGAGCCTGCTTCAGATTCTGTGTCTCCTTCTCTCTCTTCCCTTCCCCCCACTTGTGCTCGCTCTCTCTCTCTCCTTCAAAAGTAAACAAACATTAAAAAAATTTTCTAAGGGGATGTAAAGGGAGACACCCCCAAATACAAGTCGTGGTCTGTGTCTAGGGGCCACTGTTTGAAGCAGGTTCTGGCGGGTCTACGAGCTCAGCTCTGAGCGCAGTCGTGCCTCCTCAAACTCTGAAATCAAAGCAGAGGGCGGAGCTGGGCTGAGTTTTGGGCACCGGCAGCCAAGAGCAGTCTCTCTGCAAAATGGGTTTTCTCCCCCTGTACACAGAGAACAATCCCCACGGCAGAGCTGTGGAGGACTCAGGTAAAGAAATGGGAAAGCATGTGCTGTGCACATGTGATCTGTCATTGTGCCGGTAGTCCGTTCTCCTGCCTCTGCCACCGCCCCCTCCCCCTGGCGTCCTCCTCATCTTCCTCCCCCCCTCCCCCCATTTCCTCATCTTCCCTCCCCTCCTTTCAGGCCTTGGGACCTAGCCTGTTACAGGGAAGCAGGGAAGTCTGGAGATAAGCCGCTTAGGGACAAACGTGCCGCCTCAGCCAGCCTGGCTCGCTCCTCCGGGTCTCCGGCTCTCCGGCTCTCCACTCCTCCCCCTGCAACACACACACTCACACACCACACAGGACCTCCCAGCGCAGCTCGACCAGCTCGCCTAGCCATCTCTCCGGCAGACCCCCTCTACCCCTCTCCCCGCATCCACCGGCCTCCCCGGGAGCCCGGCACGCACGCACGCACGCACGCACACACATGCACGCTAGCTGTTGCCCGGGAGCACCGCCGAGGCGGCAGGAGGGACCCACGAGAGGCCCTAGGGCATGGGGAGGCTCCGGCTTGGTCGGCCTGGAAATGTACAAAGCAGATCCCCGGGGACAGAGCGAGAGACTGACGTCAAACCAAGGCTGAAAATATAGTCTGGAAAGTCATGAGGCACCGTGAAAAATGAGCCGTCCTCCCCAGCCAGAGACATAAATCCCACCTCTTTCGAGTCTCGAAGCAGCAGGGCTGGCTGCCGTTAGCCTCTAGAATGCCTGCTGAGAGGCCTCGGGGTCTCCAATGCCCCATACAGGGGCCAGGGCACCCCCTCCCCGCTCCTAAGAGCGGCCAGTGCCCTGGGAACTGAAGGACACCAAGCAGGAGATGAGGGGCTCCAGTGCCCACCCTCACCCCTGGCGTCGGGCTAAGCACAGTGTGGCAGGGACCTGACCTCCCAAACCACACCCAGAGGGCCCAGAGGGCCCAGAGAGCCAGGCCCATGCCTTGTGTGGGGCTCAAGGTCCCGGCCAGCATTAAGCTCCAACACCCTTTGCTGTCCTTGGGCAGTCTGCCTTCCCATCTTTTTCTCCACCTACCCACCCCACAAGTACTTATTAACTAATAAGTACAGGAGAAACAGAGGACCAGAGCTGTCAGATGGCCTAGTCCCAGACCACAGATAGTCCATGTCAGAGAGGGCCCGGCATCCTTTGGAGCATGGGGTTTTCAGGGACCAAAAGTCTTCCTGCTCTCAGACGCCCAAGCCTCCCCAGACCCGTATGAATGGAGCAGAGGAACCTCAGGCCGCAAGGGCAGCCGTGGGATTGTGGCTCTCTGCACCAACCAGCAGGGCCTTCAGGGCCAGCAACGTCAGTGGCAAATGTCCCTGCCCCCACCCCTTACGCCACCCCCCTCTTGGCTGTCCATAAGCCCCCAAGAATTAAAGCGGTCCGAGGGAAAGTGACGGAGGCCCCCCGCGGAGTGACCAAGGTTAAATTTTCACCACTCGGTGGCAATAGACTTAAAAGAGATTTTAAACTATGTTAGAAAATGAGGAAAGTTTGACTAATCTCACCTGAGCTGGAGATGGAGGTTCTATCTTCTACACACTTCTATGTGACTGTGGCCTATTCCTGCTGATTCCCCTTTTCTGGTCTGCCCCCACCAGCTTCTCTGTTTAACACGCCAGCTCTGGTGTTGTCCATTCTCTGAATCCTCTCGCCTCGTCCTTCATCCCCAGCACCATGACCCCTCCAGAATAAACTCCTCCGTCCTCTGAGCTTCTTTCTCCACAACAGGGTCAGTTCAACCTGGCCAGGAGGGCTGGGCTCACCTTCACAGGATCTAACCAAGCAAGCTTCAACCGTACCTTACGGTTAACTTCTCAAAGGCACTAGAAAGACAGGCAAGGGCTGGAGCCCTGGGCTGGGAGGACAGTCACCAGACTCCCCTTCTCTGGGCACCTGCCCGCAAAGCTCAGGACCTCAGCGCCCTGACAATCCTGGGGTGGGACTGGAAGGGAAGCAGGGACAGCTAAAGACAAGCCTTATCGAAATGGTCACGTGCAGCATCAAGCTTCAGGGCAACAGAGGCATTTGTATGAAAACCCAAGTCAGAGCATGTCACTCAAAGTCCTTTCTCAGCTCCTCATCTCACTTGGGGTAAAAACCAAAGTCCCTACCTAGCATGACCCCAAAGCCCTGTGTGATCCGGCCCAAATTCTCTTTCTACCTATCTCATGCTGTGCTCTGCCTCCTCCTTCCTGTTCCTGCCACAGCAGGCTTCCTTGAACACTCCACCTCAGGACCTTTACACCTGCCCTCTCGCATTGCTCAAGTGACACCTCTAGGGAGGCCTTTGCTGACCGCCCTGCTCAAAATTAAACACACAAACACACACACACACACACACACACGCTCCCTGTACCTCTTCCTTGCTTTATTTTCCTTCTTATCATTTATCACCAACTGATATGTATATATTTTATTTATTATTTCTCTCCCTCACTGGAATGTAAGCTCAGTCAGGGTAGGAACTTTTATCTGTTTGATGTTCATTCTTCTCATTGATTCACATGCCTCCTTTTAAAATCCTGTAACTTGAATCCTGAGATATAAAGTGAACTACCGTTAAAACGTCTTATGTTAGATGTTAAGGAAATGAAAGAGGGAAAGAGACAAAAATATCTGCCTAATGGAAATATATATGTATAAACATATTCATAAGGAAACATGGACCTTGTTTGCACAACTGGCCGGAGCAGTATCTATAATTACTTTCCTCCCCTGGCCAGTCCACGTTCCCTTTGCCCCCAGCGAGCACCCCAGTTGGTTGTGGGTCCTTGCCAGGGTGAGAGTGGCGTGCTGGGGCCAGAAGAGATAAATAATTGACTTTAAACAGTTCTACTCCCAAGATGACTGTTGTGTGCTCAGATCAAAGAACATTGTCCTGTCAGTTGCGCATTCCCCAAGGTGCTACGACACGCAGTAGGAGAGCTGTCCCCTGGCTGATGCTGAGGGCTTACCTGCCTCAGTGTCCCCACATCTGTGGAGGGCGGGGGGGTGCACAGATGGCTTGCTCAGGGCTGGATGCGTGAGAGGACGTAAACACTGGGGGACAGCGCACAGAGGAGGGAGGAAGACAGTCCCTCGTGCCCTTGCTCACCTCCCTCCTCAACGTCTCCCTCTGGATGGCATTTTCCGGTACCTTTACCAGTGCCTCTAGCAAGGCCCAGGGGACCCTGGGGCACTACCACCGGGGTCCCTGCTGGTGCCCCGAGAGCCCTTCACTCTTCCTGCTGGCCCGGAGCACCCACCTCTGCAGCGACTTCTCCTGAAAGCTGTAAGCCTGAGTATTGCTCAAGGCAATTGGGTCCAGCGGGGAACGCCAACTCCAGACCCCAGCTCTCTGAAGGTCCAGCATTAGCCCTCGTCCAGCCGAACACCCCACAGAGGCACCCTCCACCGGGAGCTCCATGAGGGCAGGGAAGGATCTCTTTGCTCACCATCAAATTCCCGTCCACGGCACTGGCCACGTAAGTGCTGCAGTTACAAAGGCAGCTGACAAGACAGGGCAGCCGGGGGCTGGGAGGGCCCTTGGGGGTCAGCCCCGTCTCGCTCCTGCTCCTCACTGAGGATGATCAGTCACTCGGGCTGTCTGCTTTTCTGCTCATCCTACCCACCGTTAAAATGTCAATGTGTGACCCTCTGTCTATTGCTGAAGCAGCGGATGGCAGGAGCTTCACAAACGCTGAGGCAGTGTAGACGGAAGCAGAGCTCGCCCTGCCGTGCCTGCGCGACCCTCCGGTGCCACTGCAGGGGCTTCCGCGGGGGCCTCTTGCACCAAACACATGTCCCCTCTTGTTCACCGGTGCCTCCCGCCACGCTACGCGCCAGCAGAAAGAAGCACCCTGTAGCAGGCGGAGTTCCACCAAGGAAGCAGAGCCAGGAGGAGATCTACACGCACAAGCACGGGGAACTGGCTATGTGGGTGTGGGGCTAGCTAAGCAGGTCTGAGGCCCATGGGGCAGGCAAGCAGGAAGGGAAGATCACGGGCAGCCCGAAACCGTTAGGCCCCTGTCGAAGCTGTTGGCCCTGCCCGAGTTCCTCCCAGGGAAGGCCTAAGCCTTCTCTTAAAGGGCTTCCAACTGACTGAGCCAGGCCCACCCAGGAATCTCCATAACTTCAAGTCAGCTGATCTGGGAGGACTTCAATCACAAGTGCAAATTCCCTTTGCAGTAGTCCCCCTGGATTCATGTTTGAATAACTGGGAGAAGGACAGTGTATTCAACAAAAGAGCCGCTGCCCCCTTCTGTGCTCCATCTTTCCAGAGAGAGAGAGAGAGAGAGAGAGAGAGAGAGAGAGAGAAGGGGGGGGGCTCATTTGCGGCTCCCCATCTGGAAGTGCGGTAGAAAGGGAATTCTGGGGAAAGTAATTTCGCCAGCCAAGCCAGGAGGCCACAAAGCCGGCAGGCTCCCCAGTGGCTTAAATCTGCATAAAGACCAAATGTCCCACCTCATGTTGACACATCAGTCACCATCTACAAAGCATATTTGAATTCCATTGTCTTGCATAATCCTCTTGACAGCTTTCTGAAGGGAATTTAATTTATTTCAATTCACAGGTGACTCACCCAACCTCCCACACAGGCTGGTAAGTGCCAGAGCTGGACCTTGAACCTGCCTTGATCTGACTCATTCATGTCCTCACCAGACAGTGAGTTTGATAAGGAGAGAAGATCTTCGGTTTCCGGATGCACTTCAGGAGAGATGAAAGGAATAGGGACCCCGTCTTTAAGACAATCTGCCTAAACTCTGGTTTTGCCGGTATTTTAGTCTCCCACACATGGTGCTAAAAAGGTCACATTTCTTTCTTAGGTTACATAATCTTTCTTCTAAAGATTAAATTTAATCTTCTCCAGGCTTCCACCCAGCCCTGTCTGCACAGATGTACTCACTGACCAGATCTCATGAATGGCGGTGGGCCCTCTCTTTTTGGGCCAATTTGGGGCAAGGGTCTCTGCTGAGAGTCAACCTTCTCAGGGCACCCTGCAACCCTTATCCTCACTCAGGCCCTGCCACTCCCTGGAGCACCACAGGGAAGCACGTACGGGTCCCAACCTTGGGACCGCCCTACCCTTCCCTTCTAGCCTGCTTTCGTCCAAATTTTCCTCCACTGCCTCCTCCCACAAAGACGATCCCCTCAGTGAGCCTAAAATTTTACAAAAGAAAAGCCAGGAAAAGGTGACCGTGGTCTTCCAGGTGCCTGACAGCCGATGTTTTGGGCCCTCCCCTACCCCAAATATGACCAGTGATTATACTGAACGATGATCAAACTTATTGAGCACTGTATTCTAAGCACTTGGCTAGTGGCAATTCATTTAATCCTGCTAAAGGCCTCTAATGGTAGATGCTATTGCTTTGGCCATTCTCTCATGTGAGAAACAGGCTGAAGTAAGAGTTTTGGCTACAGGGATTGTGCCCGTTATACCCACAGCCCTCTGTGCCACATCCCGCCAAAATCTGGTGTCAGGCCAGCTTGCACCAAGGCCTGTCTGTGGTCTTGGGAGGGAAGAAGGACAGTTAGCTACACAAAGAAAATCAAGTCACAAGTTAAAGTTGCAATAAATTATCCCACCCTGGTGGGGAAGCGGGGGGAGTAGGGGAAAGGAGGAAAGGATTCGGGTACCTGGTTCCACTCTATACCAGCTCCGTGGTTCAGGGGAGTTTCGATCTCCTGAAATACAAAACCTTTCAAGTAATCTCAAGCTTTCATGTTTGTTGAGAGGACCAAAGGAGGAAAAAGTATGTGAGGGCTCTTTGTAAACTCTAAACTCGATGGATGTTTGCATTAAGGGCAGGAACATCTGCCTCGTCAATGCCTGGGTTTAATAACTTCAACTTTGGTAGGCAACGAACAAGACAACCCAGTGCTGTGGTCAGGTCACTGTGCTGGGAGCTAGGGGACCAAGCAAGACGCTCTCCTGGACACAAAAACAGAGACAGAGAGAGAGAGAGAGAGAGAGAGAGAGAACTTGCTTTCCCAGACTCCTTTGCAGCTAGACCTGCATGTGACAGTTCCACCAGGAAAAATCCCTAACATTGGGAGGGAGAGCGGAGGTAGAAAGAAATGAGAGGCAGCAGCTGGACTGATTAAGCGTTCTGAGTCAATTTGAAAACAGGAATTCGAGAAGATACACACACCCCTTATGTTTGTTGCAGCGTAATTTACAATAGTCAAAATATGGAAGCAGCCCAAGTATCCGTCAATAGATGATGGATAAGGAAAATGCGGTACATATGCGATGGAATATTATGCAGCCGTAATCCAAGATGAGCTCGTGCCATTTGAGACCACAAATGTGTGGATGGAGCTGGAGGGTATTACGCTAAGCGAAATACATCAGACCGAGAAAGACAAATACGAGATGATTCCACTCATAAAATGGAATCTAAAACAAACAAACACATGAATTAATAAAACCACAAGCAGAATCAGACCTCTAAATACAGGGAACAAACTAATGGCTGCCAGAGGCAACGGGGGTAGGGAGTGCACAAAAGGGGTGAAGGGGAGACAGAGATACAGGCTTCCAGTGACAGAATGAATAAGTCACGGAATAAAAGGAACAACATAAGGGATACAGTCAATGATAGCACACCAGCGACACAACAGGACAGATGGTAGCTACACTCGTGGTGAACAAAGTAGAATCTATAAACCACGAAGAGACTAAATCGCTAAGTTGTACGCCTGAAACTAATGTAACGTTGGGTGGCACCTGTCCTCGGCTGAGGTAGGTTTCTAGCCTGCTTCCTGGGCAGTGGGCAGCAGAGGGCTGTGTTTCTTCCAGATCAGTCCTGTGGGATGCTCGGGTGTTCCTCCTGGCTTGGTAAAGTCTTGGATCTCTCCAAGGTTCTCTGAACCACCTAATATCCTCGAATAAATTCCTTTCTGCTTACATCATCCAGAGTGGGATCTGTTGCCCCAGCTTGGTATCGGAAGAGGTTCCAAGCAAGAAACCTTCAAGGA
Organism: Acinonyx jubatus; assembly: GCF_027475565.1. Lineage (NCBI taxonomy): Eukaryota > Metazoa > Chordata > Mammalia > Carnivora > Felidae > Acinonyx > Acinonyx jubatus. The sequence continues at coordinate 92,410,150 of NC_069381.1, read as the reverse complement.
AATGAGAATCTGGGACTCGTTTTCTGAATGAGTTGCATTTCCAGACAATGGAGTGCTGGTTAGCATCAGAGGAGGGAATTTTGGGGTGGGTGGCACAGTCAGGAAACAGCTACTGCCATCAGCTGAGGCCTCCACAAGAAGGTGCCCATGGGAGGCAAGGCTTTGGCAGTTGAGCGGCTGCTGAAGTGAACCTTGCTCTGGCTAGTTCACTGGATTGTTCTGAAGCAAATGTCATAAAAACATTTCAGAAGTATTTCAGCATGCTTCTAGAAAAGGTGACTTTGTGGGGCACCTGGGTTGCTCAGTCGGTTAAGCGTCCGACTTCAGCTCAGACCATGATCTCGTAGCTCATGAGTTCGGGCTCTGTGCTGACAGCTCAGAGCCTGGAGCCTGCGTCGGATTCTGTCTCCCTCTCTCTCTCTGCCCCTCCCCTGCTCACCCTCTGTCTTTCCGTCTCTCTGTTTCTCTCTGTCTCAAAAATAAAATAAACACTAAAAATTTTTCAAAAAGAGAGAAAAGGTGACTTTTTAAAACATAAGCACAATACTATTATCACACACTTAAAAACTATATAACATTGAGGCGCCTGGGTGGCTCAGTCGGTTGAGCGGCCGACTTTGGCTCAGGTCATGATCTTGCGGTCCGTGAGTTCGAGCCCCGCGTTGGGCTCTGTGCTGACAGCTCAGAGCCTGGAGCCTGCTTCACATTCTGTCTCCCTCTCTCTCTCTACGCCTCCCCTTCTTGTATTTTTGTCTCTCTCAAAAATAAAACGAAAACATAAAAAAAATTTTTTTTAATATGTAACATTAATTTCTTAACACAATCAAATATCCAGCCAAGGTTCAAATTTCCCCATTGTCTTGCCCTTTTTTTTTTTTTAAAACACTTTGCTCAAATCAAGATCCAAATAACTCCGGCCTTTGCAATTAGTTAATACATCTTAACTTTCTTTCAACCTATGGATTACTCTCCCTCGTTGTCTCTCTTTTTTTCCTCCTTGCTGTTTGTTCCATAGACCTCCCACAGGCCAACCCCCTTTCGCCTGTTGGAAGGTCAAAACCTACATTTCCAAGAGTCTTTCCGCGAAGGTGTCATCACAACCTGTGGTCTCCCAAGCAGGTGCCCCGGCATGCATTTTCCAGGCGGCAATGAGCCAGGTGAGAGGCCACCTTCAGGGTGGTGCTGGAGGTGTCTGAGTCCCCCCGGACACTTATGGTGGGGGCTCCGGGCTCTCGTCCCTGGAAGCCCAGGAGCCAAGCAGCAGGGGGGGTGGCAATGTGGGTGTTCCTCCCGCTGCAGCTCCTGATCCTCCCGGGAGTCCTGTAAGCCATCCCCCCACCTGCCATAAATCCCTTTACGCGCAAACTGGCTAGAGAACGTTCGGTTGACTGCGGCGGTGGGTGGGGGTCACATGAGACTAAGCCTTAATTCTGCACAGTATTTTAGAGTGTAAAAACACTTTCACCTATATCATGGCATGGGTGCCCTTAGCTACCCCACAAGGGGGACATTCTTATCCCCATTGAACGGATGAGCCCAGAGTGGGTCAGACCGAGCAACCAACCCGAACTCTTACAGTTAGGGAGTGTCTCAAGACTCAGTCCCAAGGCTTCAGATTCCAGGTCCTCTATTGTCTCTCGCTGTTCTGCCTCCCTCTCCTCACAGGCTGCCACGGTCACAGCAGAGATGACGGAGGCTCTAGGGCTAAGATGGCTGCAGGAAATACGGCAGCCCAGGGAGATAGTCTGGAAAGACTCCTCACTTTGCCTAAGATCAGTATATATCCTCCCCACATGTCTCTGCCCAGTGATGTCTCTACGGGGCTGCTTCGTCCAAGTCCTGGGGTCTGAGTGCCCCCTGCTTTCCTCCTTCTGCCAGGCCTGTGCTGGAGAGGGGGTGGCAGGGGGTCAGGAAAGGCAGCCTCCCAGGCTACTGCCCTGAGTGTCGCCCCAGCTCTGTCACCAAATCCCCTCCAGAGTCCCTGTTCCAGACTGTGCGTGGAAGGAGGTGCACTTGGTGTTCGAGGGGAGATAGTGGAAGGGGCTTGAGGGGCCCTGAGAGCACTGAGTCCTTCTCCAATGCATTATCGTCCAAGTTTAAGTAGCAGCAGTGGCCTGAGGGGGTCTGGATGAGAGGAGGAACCAGTGGCGGGCTCCGAGGGCCTTTCCTCTGCCCTCTCTGATGGACAGCAGCTTTGATCCCAGGGTCTGAGCTCATAACTAACGTCCCAGTCACGGGTGCCCTGGGGCTTCTCCAAGGACGTCTGGCTGACAAGGCCGACTCGGCCGGGCCTCAGCGGGCAGGCCTGGCCCCATTGCTATGGGCAGTGACAGGTTTACAGCCGGCCGGCCGACAGTAGTTACCTCAGATTTATCACCCTTCTACAAGGGCAGAGGGGGCCCTTAAATCACTATGATGGGAAATGCTGTCGGAGGGAGAGGAGGGCAAGTAAGTAAGGAGCCATCCTGGGGGCTTGGGCTTCCTGCTGGCTCCTTGGGTTAGAGTCCTTTCCAGAAAGGGACTGACAGTGCTGGAGCCCAAGGGAACCAAGCAGCCACCTGGGGAAGAGCCGGAAAGGACTGCAGGAAGTGACCCAGAAGAACGAGGGCGCCCAGCTCCCTCTGGGCTGGCCAGGGCGGAGCCATGAAAGTGCGGGAACCCGGCACCGAAACTGCTGGCCGCCGTGACTTGGAGAAGCAGCTCATTGCTGTGGCCAGTGCCGCACGTGTGCCTGCCTAAGCAGTCCCATCTCCCTAGCAGCATGTCCCTCTGCAAGCAAGGCTGTTTGTGGCAACGCCATGTGTGCGGTTATCTGTGCCCTTTCTCTGGATGTGTGTCTGCTTGGGGGTCTACGTCAGCAAGCAGGGGCATGCGTGCAATGAGGCCATTTCCCATTGCACTTGAGCACAGGGCTGGCTAGATGCACCTGTGAATTGGTATTGCACGTGTGGGCAGGTGGGGTGCAGGGTCAGGACCTATTCAAAGGTAGTAGCTTCTGGGTCCCTGTCCATGCCCACGCACTGGGTGAGTCTAAGGACATACAGGAGAAAGAAGACGCCGGGAAGACAAGGAGAGAAGCTGGTGGTGGCATTCAGTAGGACCACGAGGGCTGACTGAGCAGAATGGGAAGAAAAGGAAGGCAGGCAGTGGATGAGCACTGAGACATACGGAGCAGAGAGAAAGAGCGCTCAAGGGAGGTGCCCAGATGTCCACACAATGCAGTCAGCTTAGCCCCACATGTGGTCAGAGAAAACGGGAGGGAAAGGGTAGAGGGTAGAGGAGAAGTGTAGGAAGAAACCCAGAAAGGACAAGGAGAGGAGAAAGGTGGGCCAAGAAGGGAAGAGTGGGGCGAGCCAGCCGGCGGGAACACCATCTGCTCCAGAGGACCCCAGCGCCCAGGCTTTGCAGCTGGTCTCACCTCAGCTAGCTCCTTGAGCAGCAGCTGGCCCCGAAGCAGGACCCTCCCCCAAGGCAGCCTGGCCCCTGGCCAACCCCCTGCCACAGGCTGGCAGCCACTCAAGCCCGGCTCAGAGCACCGGGAGAGCGATCCGGGCTGGGGCAGGGAGCTGAAGCAAGCATGCCATGCCGGAGTGTTCACACAGAGAAGAGGGTCTCTGTTCTCCGACGTACATGGGCCGATGTGCACCTGCAGGTACCCCTGCAAAGCCCAACTGCCACCCGGTACACAAACGTGTGCACCTGCGTGTCCAGCTTCATGTCCCCACGTGTCCTGACCACACGAGGCATCACCTGGACCCACCAAAGTTGGTCCATGCCACCTCTTCCCGCAGCCCCGGCCGTTCCTGGGCTGGGCTCTACAAAGCCTTCCTTTTCTGTCCTTGAATTTGCTGTGTGGGATCTTCCGGCTGGACTGCCTGGGCCGGGCCAGGCTGGGCCAGCTGGGCTCCAGCAGCCTGAGCCCCAAAAGGCAAGATGTGGACCCCAACCCTGCAAGTGGCAGCCGGCCTCCCACTCACTCTGCAAACCCGGCTCTGCCACCATACACCCCACCCTATGGGTTTGTGTTTACAGGACAGGTGTGCGCCTTGGGTGTGTCCTTGTGGCTGTGGATGTCATGGGGCACACCCGGCAAGGTCAGAAGCTGGGCGTGCGAAGCCAAGTGGCGGTTCTCCAGGTGTGACACGTGGAGCCTAGGTGTCAGGAAAAGTCCCTCATGTGTCCTTCGACTGCCCTCCTTTCCCATCCTTCACTGGCTCCAATGCTGCCTCCCCCTTGAAGCCTCCCTGAAGCTCAGCTAGAGCAACTGCCCACCTGTGCTCCCACACAGCTGAACCTAACCCTTTCGTTGATTTTTTTGTCAATGATGTCATTCACATACACAAAACTGTATACCACAACACGCGCTGTGGTGGACAGGCTGCAAGATACCCCCTCCCCCATAATCTCCTTCTGTTGATGCCTGTGCCTTTGTGAGATCTCTTCCTCAAAAATGTGGGCAGGACCCGTGACTCGCTTTTAGTAAAACCCGGCAGTGGGGGTCTCTGTAGCCCCTGGAACGCTGTTAAGTGCCTGCCTTCTCCATCATCTACAAGGGTTTCCATCCAGAAAGACCATCCCCTGTCCCATCACTCAGGACTAGGGGCAACAGTGGTGTTCTGCTAGCTACCCACACAGCACAACTCAAGCAGGGGCTGCGGCGGGACATTGGGGCTCCCCCGAGTCCCCTCTGCTGTTCCACGCAGCAAGGGACGGCAGGGGGCGCGCTCCTTTCTGCCTTGTCGGAAAGACAGAGCTCCTCATCTACCAGCCTAAATCACTAGCACAAAGCCTGGCGCATAGTAGGACCGCCACCAGTGTTTCTTGAAGGAAGAGCAAAGGGCTGATAAAATAACGCATGAACGATGTGAACGAGGAAAGGCCATTTTGCCAGGAGCCAGGGGACTGAGGGCATTGGCCTGCAGGTGATGCGTGCAGGAACAAGGAGAAGCCAGATGCCTCTGTGGATAGACACACAAAGCTTGCTGTCCTGAGATGCTTCCTACTTGAGCAAAGTTGCTACCCTGGGGAGCGGGGAGGAGGGGACCTGTGTGTCCTTCCATGGCAGGAGAGAGGTGCTGTGGGGAATCAAACGGCAGAGCTATATGCCCAAGGCTGCCGTTTAGAAAGAGCACCTTCACCTTCCCCATTCCCAACATCCCTCCGCTGGTGAAAGCCGAGAAGGGAACAGGGAGCCTTCAGCGGGTTCACTGGTACAGGTTTAAATTTGAAATCAGGCGAAACTGGCCACAGGGAAGGATCTCCGTGGCAGGCAGCCCAGGCGCTAGGGTTCTCCATGCAGAATAGGGTTCTCACCTATTTCTGGAGTTTCTGCCCGCCCCCCCACCGCCGCCCAATGCACTACCTGCTGCCCCCTGCTACCTGTAAATCCTCCCGCTAGGGGACAAAGCCTGTCAGCGCACATTGAGGAACTTGGCATTGAATAAAACATCCCAGGGAGAGGTTAGCAGGGGAAGCACATTCTCACGGAGTGCCAAGTGATATGGCACTCTGCTATGCTCAGCTCCTGTGGGCAGGGGCAGGGGGTCCTTGGGAAGGGCGGTGTCCGCAGCAGGAGGCATCCGTGGTGTGGAAGAGCTGAACACCTTTCCTTCCGCTCCTTGGGGACTGGAGTCGCCCTCCCCTGCAGAGCTAGGGACAGAAGCATCGGAGGTGGCTGCTCTCCGTTGGCCCTGACACTCCCACTAACTAGAGAGAAAACAAAGGCTTCCCCGTCCTTCATGCCAGCTTCTCTCCGCAAGAGGAATAAAACGGCTCACTTATTTTGATCGCTCACAGATTTCTTGGGAAATGGGCTATTAGTTCCCCTAATGTAAAGATAATAGGCTCGTCCCCCTTGGCAAATGGCACAGCCCCAGCACAAACACGCTCACAGAACCTTTGGAAGGCCTTTCCGTGGAGGACAGAGGACGTGCCAGGAGCAGGAGCCGAGAGGAAGCAAGGAGCAGGCTGGTGCCCCCCCAACCCCACCGGTCTCAGGCCCGTGGGTGCTGGCGGCAGCCACCACAGGCCGAGTCCTCAGGGACCCGGGGAGAGGTCACACCTGATGGGGCTCGCTCCCTCCGAGGCCCCACTTCCCTGTCCTCTTGGCTGGTGGGGGCAGAGGCCGGGGCCCTGCTGGACGAGATGGGCATTGGCTGAACGAGGGTCGCTCTGCCACTAAGCAGGCTCACAGAGCCACAGACCTGCTTTCCGGGGTCTCTCCCTGCCATGCCACGGCCCCCTCTGCCAGAAGACGTCACTCTGGATTGCACTGTCTTCATAACCAACCCTCACAAACATCTGTGGGGTAAGTAGACACGATTAGTATTGCCTGACCGGTAATAACAGGCTGATGGAAAGGGCAATACAACGTGAAAACCCTGATCGAATCACACACACCCTCCCACCCTCACTGGAGATGGGAAATTCTCTCTCTCCTGCCCTCACAGAAGAGGCTGAGACAGCATCTGGCATCATAAGGCAATTGACCTTTAAACAACACAGGGTTTGGGGGCACCCACCCCCTCCCCACCCCACCCAGTCAAAAGTCCACGTATAACTTTTAACTTGCCCCAAACTTATCTACTAATAGGCTACTGTTGACTGGAAGCTTTACCGATACATAAACAATCCATTAATACATATTTTGTATGTTATACATATGATATATCATGTTCTTACAATAAAGTAAGCAAGAGGAAAGAAAATGTTATTAAGGAAATCATAAGGGGGGGGGGTGCACCTGGGTGGCTCAGTCCGTTGAGCGTCCGACTTCAGCTCAGGTCATGATCTCACGGTTCATGAGTTCGAGCCTCACGTTGGGCTCACTGCTGTCAGCACAGAGCCTGCTTTGGATCCTCTGTCTCCCTCTCTCTGCTCCTCCCCCCTCTCAAAATAAAATAAAAATTTTAAAAATACTTAAAAATGGGTAAAATTGGAAAAAGAAAATCATAAGGAAAATACAGTTACAGTACTGCACTGTATTTATCCAAAAATACCCACCTAGAAATGGATCTGCACAGTTCAGACCCGTGTTGTTCAAGGCTCAGCTATATAACAACCCCCATCTAACAGGTGCAAAACCTTGCATGAGATAGGGAATGTAAGTTAACCAAAGTCACACAGTGAGACCACGGCGGAGCTAGGACTGGAATCGGTCGCAGGGGCCCTAGGCCAAGGACAGAAGGTTTCCAGGGAAGTGGCCCTGCGTGTTCCTTTCAGGACACTGTCCTTCACTGCCTTCCCTCCACCTCCATCACAGGACAGATCCACAGGAACAGCACCTTAGGGACTTGGGAGGACAGGCTCTCGGGGAGCTCCGTGGCCCCTCACACTCAGGGTGGGGGCTCCTCAGCCCTTGGCAAGCACCACCCACTCACACCAGAAGGGAGGAGGAAGCCCGGCTTTCCTGTAGCCTGTGAGACTGGCCCCTCCAAGCTGAGCCCAGGGCCCTGCGAGGTGGCAGCTTCACCTGGATATTCAGTCACACGGGCTATACTCTATGGTCATGTCGCGGCTTTATTTGTCACATTTCTGCCCTCTCTGTCCAGGCTGCATGCTCTGTGGGGGCAAGGATGTCGACTGGTACCATTCTTGCTCCCGGGGAGTGCTGGGCAGGTAAGGGGGGCTCAGGGACACCCACTGTTGGGTGAGACTTGGGGCAGGGGGTGAGGCAGGGGTCTGTCACGCTGACCACAGTGAGTGACTGTGCAAACCACCTTTTCTGCCCAAGCCTCAGTTTCCTGCTGTTCTTGGTCTGTGTATCTCCCGAAGCATCCAGGCTTGACACCCAGTAGGTGTTCCCCCCGCCTCCCTGCCTCTGCTAGCCCTGCCCCTTGAGCTGTGGAAGCACAGGCGACAGCAGGATCGCCTCACTCAGAGGACAGGGGGTGACATTCCTCATCTCTTGGCTGTCAGACACCCTGAGGGCAGGTGCCATGGCCTGGGGACACACAAAAATGAACTCACGTTATCTGTCTTTCTGCCCCAAAGGAGAAGCCATGGAGACTCTGGGCAGGAGGTTTTCTGCAGCCTGGCAGGTTGCCTAGGGGGTGTCCAGCCCAGGAGGGGGAGGTGGCCTTTGACCACCCCTTTAGGGCCACCCATGGGGTGATCAGAACCCTGTCAGGGATGGTAATGGGGGTGGAATCATACTGTGTCTCAGAGCGGGTACCACAGACCCAAGAGAGGACAGAGGGGTCCAGCTGCTCTGAAGTTTCAGAAAGGGGTGTGGACGCATCTCCCTCAGCAGGAACTAGTGGGGAGTCACCAGGGAACACAGAAGGATGAGACCAGGTGGATTTGAACATGCAAATGAGTAGCATGGGCCAGTTTACTGATCAGCCTTCCCCGCCTCCTCTTCCTCTGCTTCCTCCTCCTCCTCCTTGTCTTGGGGCGCCGAGGTCTCGGCCTCAGGCTCCCTCTCCCCCGGGGGCTCCACTACCGGCTCCTCTAGCAGGAGGCACTGCGCCAGCCGCTCCAGGTCACCCAGGCTTATCCTCTGCAGGCGCTCCTGGTGCTCCCGCTTCAGCAGCCGCAGCACCGCCTTGGTGTCCTGGGGCTCAAAGTGTTTGGCTAAGACCAGGCCCAGATGGTGCCACAGGGGCTGGGGCTGGTGGGCCTCCCCGGGAGCGGACTTTGCCAAGGGCCGCATGATGACATTGATGGAGGCGTTGGGCCCGATGCGGTAGTCGGAGAGACGCTTGTCATCGGCCAGAAGCTGGCCTCGGAAGAGCAGGTGCTGCTGCTCCTCGGGCACCTGCAGTCGCTCCGACACCAGCTTCTTCAGCATGGCCACACTCTCTTGCCCTGACACCTTTAGGCTGCATCGCTGGCCCAGAAGCAGCTTGACTGTGAGGAACATTGGGCCAAGAATGGAATCAGGAGGGATCCATGCTCCACTCTGCAGCTGCCCTGAGGGTTAAGGGCCAGTGCCGGAGCAGGTGACTTCTCCTATCAATGGGGGGTGGTGGCCCTCGGAGGCTGGGGGGGGGGGGCAGCCCAAATGGACAGCCATTGGCTAATGCACAGTGATGTCACAATGCTACAGGAGGGCTCATTCTGAGAGTGGGACTTTGGCAAAATTAGAGGGACATGTCTCCCTTCGTTTCTCCATGAAGAGAGAAAGGAGGAGAGAAGAGGAGAAAAGGAGGGCCAGGAAAGAAAACACATGACCCGGAGAAAGGAGAGCGGGAGAGGGAACAGGAGGGTCCCAAAGCAGAGAGGGCAAAAGGAAACACGTCCTCGTGGATTCATTCGACACATATGGATGGAGTGCCTTCTTCGCCAGGACCTGTCTCTGGATGGGGGAGATCCTGTCGCAATGGATACATCCTGCCCTCACGAAGCTTTCAGTCTAGCGAGCCGGCTAACATTTACCAAGTGCCTTCTTCCTGTCGAGCACTTTACACGCTCCCTTGGATTGGGTTTCCCAGAAGAAGACCCTGAGACAGGGATTCGAGGGCGCGAATTTAGCTGGGAGGAGGCCCCGGGAAGCGCCAGCAGGGAGGTGAGGAGGTGAGACTAGGAAGGGAGGGAAGACAGAGCTGAAGGAAGAAGCAGGTTGCCCTTGTGAGTAACCGGGAGGCTTCAATCCTACTGGGTGCTCCGGAAGGCTGCATGGAGTCCACCTGAGTGGTACCACCCGAATGTGTGTGCTTGGGTCCCTGCCTTTGGTTGGTGGCGGTGCTAACCCCTTGGCTGCGTGCCCTGCACAAGTGCCATTGCTCCTGTGACCAGAGGAAAACCCTTGGGCAGAGATCTGCAGGCGCCAGCAGGGGGAGGCCTCAGGCGTTCAGGAAGGTGAGCGTGGAGAGGACAGAACGGTTCACCACCCGTGTCTGCATCGGGGGGCCTCGCCGCATCGAATCCTCACAACCTCGGAGGCACCATTTGCCAGAGGAGACCATGGAGCCCAGCTTGATCACACGCAGGCAGCATAGCTTGGGTCTTCGCCGTTAGTGCCGTTGCCTCCAGGAACATCTGCTCGGGGCCTTTGGTGTTCCGGGCACTCGGCAGACACCCAGGGCTCCGAGGTGAATACGGAACACGCACGGGGCCTCTGCCATGTCAGCTACTTCTGTGCTGGCAGTTTTCTGTCCGCTTGTCTAAGGTCTCCTGGGTCAAGCCCTTTATATACACTGGCACATTTAAGCCCAGGAGGAAGGTATCATCGTAACCGAATTTTGGAAACAGGTGCAGCGGGAAACGGGTGCACCTCTGGTGGGGTGGTTTTTGCCAAGGAGCTCCTCCTGGCTCCCTCACTCTCCATGCTCCACCCTTCTCTGCGAGCTCTCCTCTTCCTCTTCCTCCTCCTCTCCTTTCCTTCCATTCAGCCTGGGCTACACTTGAACGTTGGTTAAAAACCACCTTCTCCAGGGGCGGCTGGATGGCTCAGTCAGTAGAACTTCCCACAGGCTCAGATCATGATCTCACGGCTCGTGGGTTCGAGCCCCACCGTTGTGCCTTGTACTGACAGCCTAAAATCTGCTCTGGAGTCTCTGTCTTCCTCTCTCTCTGCCCTTTCGCGCTTGTGCTCTCTCCCTCAAAAACAAACATTAAAAAAAAAATCTCCTCCAAGCTGCCAACACCTTGGACTTTCCAGACCTTTCCCTTCCACAGCACCTAGCCCTGATCCCCTGCCCAGGGTCGCTTCAGGTCCTGGCAGCTTCAGGCCGCGTTCTCACTCTCGGCAGTGACCCAAATTCTAGTCCATAGGGAAACCAAGCCCACCAGGCAAGAAATCCCTGACATCTTGCCCTTTCCCACCAACCAGAGTGCTGCCACAGGCTCCCTGCTGCTTCTGCACCTCCCTCCCCCTCTTCTCCCTTAAATGAGCCCTCTTGTTATTTCCCTTCTCCTTCGGAAAGGTCTCCAAAACCCATGTCTTGTCTCGTCCACATCTGCACTGACCCCAAGCCAATTCAGGTTCTCCCCTTCCTCCATTTTCTGTGGCTCAGAATTCATAGTTCATATCCTCTGTCCAGTCCCACCCCCTTGGGTCCATTCGTGCAGCAGCCAAAGGGCTCTTCCTAAATAAAAGTGAGCCAAGTCCCTGCTCTGCGTAACACCATCCAGTTTAATCCTTTTAGCCTTTGGAATCAAAATTAGCCTCCTCAGCCCCACATCCGTGGGCACCATGCTCTGCCCTGCTTGCCGCCCAAACCTCATTGCTTCCCCTCACTGCACCCTCCACTGCAGCCAACCACCTGCCATTTCCTCTACTTGCTTGTCCCCTGTGAAGTCTGTAATGCTAGTTGAAAACCACCTCCTCCATGAAGCCTTCCCTGCTGTCCCAGTCCTGGGTGCAGGCAGTCCCATGTCCCTGCATCTATCACCCCCCCTTGAGCACACCTGTGTGGATGCCCCTGGCACGCATCTGTGTCACGTCTGTGACACGTCTGTGTCTCCCTCACTATCAGGAGGGAGGGAGTTGGACCAGTCTTTGTATCCCCTACCACCGGCGCAGAGCCGGGTACAGAGAAGGTTTCAAATCACGTCTTCTGAATGAAGATAAAATTTAAACATGCTGAGCTATGCAGGATCCAGTATGACAGGCTGTGGAAAGATATAAACCTGCCTGCAGCCTCTCCTTTGCCCCTCCCTCTTCCCCTAGAGACATGAAAATCCAAATTCACACGAAAATTAAATCAGCAAGTGATTCTAATCTTTACCAAAGGATCTGCTATAGTATTCTTTAAATAGTCAACTCCCTTGGTACATCTGAAATAAGACAGAATTTGCAAATGTGCATAGAGTGTGTGCCCTGCCCCCCCCTCCCCTCCCCATGGATTCCATGATGTCAGGGCATCTGTGCAGAGGGAGTAACGCAGGGATGAGGCTTCTCCCTGGCCAACTGGGAGCTCCCAGCCTCTGGAGGGGAGGATCCTGTGGTAGACAACGCATGGGATGGGCAGGATTGAGGACATACCATGTGAGATGCCCAGAGCAGAGTTAATCCGAGAAGGCTTCCTGGAGGGGGCCAAAGTTTGAGATGTGTTCTGCAGGACACAAAAGAAGGTGAGATGGGGAAGAGGGTGGCTTGCAATCTCTCTCACTGGCTGTGGGACTTCCGAGGAAAGTGGCGGGAGTCAGAGTTCTGAGCACGGAGGAAGGGAAAACAAGCCGCCTGCCTCGCCTCTCTGCCTCAGACCATCTACCCAGGGGGTGTTGCCCAGGACACTGGCAATACTGGGGAAGGGCCTGGCTTCTAGAAGCATGTGAGAGCCCCATCTCAGGCTCCATCTCTCCAAGGCTACTTGGTGCCCCTGTGACAGGTGAGGGCCACAGCTGCTGATTTATGCTTTTCAAATCAGGCTCCCTGGTCTAGAGAGTCCCATGGTCCTAAAGGGCCACGAGGAGAGAAGCAGCAGAATTAGTGCTGTTCCAGGAAACAGAGAGAAGATCACCACCTGCCCCCTGGAGCAGTGCCTGGAGTTCCCATTGCCTTCCCCAAGGGGGACAATAGGGGGCACCTTGCTGGGCCCTCAAGTCATAGTTGGAACCTGGAAATTTCATAATTTTTCCCATGTAATTGCTTGTCATAATTATGCAATTAGCATGAGCAAATGCAATTGTCTAATCAGAACATGCAATCAGAAATGATTGCCATAATTGGGGGGAAGGTTAGCGGGAATGGCTGGGTTTGTGACTTGGGGGAAAGGAATGAGCGCGTGCAAGGGAGATCGGGGCAGTAGGGTAGGCTCAGAGCCTCTCGCAAACAACAACAGACACAACTGTGTCACTGGGAAACAAGCACCATGTCTGCGTTGGGGGAGGGCTCTGGGGACACATCTGTGAATGCCAAGGTGCCTGGAGGCCCTGGCCATACTCCTGAACAGACTGACTGGATGTTGGTACGAGTAGGCCGTGAACTCCATAAAAGCCATGTGTCCATCTGCCATCCTGGGGCCTGCCTTAAGCAAGCCTGCTATTGAGGCCTTCTGGATTCTCATGGGGGGTGTGGTCACTGCTCAGCCCCCCGCACAGGGTGGCTGTGACGGCCAGGAGAGGCAGGCCACGCACAGTGTCTGGTCCCTGATGGCATTCAGTACGTATTTATATAAACTTGTAAATGTGGGCTCTGTCACCCCCAGCTGTCAGGGAAGACCCCGTGACACCCAGAAGCATGCCCAAAGCATGACTCCCCAGGGGGCCGGAGTCAGCTCTCCTTGCCTGCACAGGTAGCCGGACCATCCAGGATCTGCAGACCTGGCCAGTCAAGGGGGAAGAAGGCCCAAGGTGCTCGATGACAGCTGGTAGCGGGGTGGGGGTGGGGGGGGAAGCGGGGGGGGCGGTGGTGCTCTGGGCTCTGGGGAGAGCACAACCACTCCCTGGGGCTGCACAAGAGGCTCATCAAAAAGATAGGTGATGATCTCTGCCCCCCTCCCTCCCTGGGCATGTCATCAAGTTATTGCACTTGAACAACATCAGGCTGGCCTTCCAGGGAGGCGGGGGAGAGACCAAGAGGCATGGAAGAGAGAACACAGAGAAGCTTGGGGGAAGAAACAGTCACGGAGACAAAGCCAGCAAAAGACGGAGGGACAGAAAGAGGAGGGGAGGGGGTGGGGAGCAGGAGGGCTGAGCACAAGAGGGGCAGAAAGGGGGAGTACAGAGAGAAGCAAGGAAGAGACAGGAGAGGACATACAGGGCCCAGGAGCAGCACAGAGACGCCTGTACTAGGAAAGCAAAGAGTGGAGAAGGAGGAGCAGGAAGGAACTGTTAATGCAAAAAAAGCACAGTAGGATTTCTGTAGCCTCCTTCTGAGAGCAGAGTCCCTCTACTCTCCCCTTACAGCCTGCAAATGGTCCACAGCAAACCGTGGCAGAGAGAATGGAGCTTGGGCAGCTGTTCACTGACAGAGGGGCTGAGAGCCAGGAGTCAGGACTAGGGCCCCTGCAGCCTGCACCCCTACACCAACCCCATCTTTCACCAGCATCTCTTGGGCACTAGCGAGGGCCACACAGTGCAGGACACTCTTGGACACCCTGGTGGCGACAGTGCTAACAGGCAGGATGAGGGTGGACACTTGGCTGCCCCCAGGCCCACCTCCGTGCTGCCCGAGACCCCACTCAGCCGGTGCCACCTCCTGTAGCTGTCACCAGGGACCCCTGCCCCTTCGAGGACGGGTCTCTCAGGCTCCTCTGTGCTCAGGCAGGCCCAGCCCGGAACAGACGGGCAGCTCTTTAGGCGGCCCCACCCCCCCGGTTGCCCTCTGTGGTGCCTGGCACATAGTAGGTGCTTGGTAGGTAAATGAGGTCCATTGCCCGGCCCTCATCCATTGGCTGCCACTGGTCTCAACAGCTGCACAAAAGTGGGTCTGTGGCTGCTCCAAGGGGTGCCCCAAGGTCCCCCTGCCAGGTCTTAGGGAGCTGAGGCTGAGGCGTGCGGTCCCGGCCGGGCAGGGCCAAGGGAGCCAAAGTGGAAGGAGGGTGGCAGATGGCCCTGGGCCGCAGGAACCATCCTGGCCCTCCCCTCGCTGACTTGTAGGCGGCCCAGACTCTCTCCAGGCCCTGGTCCTTGCACCAGACAACCCCGGTCCTGCCCTTCGCTACTGTCCTGGGGCCCAGAGAGAAGTCAGACGCTGGCTGGGAGCAGCTCAGAAGCCTAGCCCTGTCCCTCATGGGACTCAGACCCACACCTGGAAAACCCCGTGGGGCTGCGGCCTGCTGTGACCACTAGATGTCACTGTGACCTCCCAGGCTGGCTCCAGCAGCCAGCCCCACAAGCGGAGGGAACAGGGGCCAGAGCCCGTCCTCCCTCCCTGCAGACTGCCAGTGAACACACACCCCCCCCCCCCCCCCGCCGGCCGCATCCACAGGAGCACACGTCAGTGCCCACCCTGAGGCAGGAAGAGAGGATAGTCGGACAGGCCCCTCCATGGGATCCATGCACATCAACCCACCATTTTGGCACTGTGCATAGACTTTACCATAGAGGGAAGGAACTCTGGACCCCAACCAGCCCAGACTGAGAGGCTTTGCCAGGGAGGGACTTTGAATGGGGCCAGAGGAGGGGGAGGAGCTGCCCACCCCCCGCCCCCCCCAGCCGAGAAGAAGGCAAGAAGGGCGTCCTGGCTGAGGGCCCAGCACACGTCCGTCTGCAGGGAGGAGTGTGGGACTCAGCATAGCTGGAGTGCGATGGCAGGCGGGATGGCAGGAGCGAAACGGGACAACAGGCAGGGGCCAGTCACCTTCACAGAACTGCTCTTTACAGGGGCCCAGACTTCTCTGAGTCAAACATAACACACGCTAAATCCCTGCAGCACACATGGGAGTCTCAAAGGAGTGAGAGCTCACACTCTCTCATACACACACACACACACACACACACACGCTCTGCCCGCCTAAGCTGAGATCAGTGAAGGGGCTTCTGTCCCACAGTGTCTCTGAGCTCTGCCAGGGCTGCAGAAACACCAGGACCCCAGCCAGTGCTCCACTGCCAAGAGTGAGATTCCTCCTCCGTCAGCACCATCTCTGTGAGCCCCGGATGCTGCCCGTGGTGTGCCTGGTGGCCCATCAGCTCATATGGGGGCACCTCAACGGTGATCCACACAGGGCATCCCCTCCATCTACACCCTGGGCTGTGTGACAAAGGTAGTTTGTGTCAGCCTGTAGCCATGGTACTGTGATGTTCATTTAAACATGCTAAATGCACTCTGGACTTCAGTGTAAACTCCTCAAAACCCTCAGCCAAATGACCCCTCAGACAAGGGACCATCAGCGAGCACTGAGAACTAGGGGAAGGCTCAGACCCGCGGGGCCCAGGGCTTGTTATCCGCGCACACACCCAGTCTTCCACTTCATATACTAAGTACGGGCCGGGTATGTTATGTGCACCAGACCGTGGGGAGTGATCTCTGCAAATTTACCAGGAAGAAAAGGTGGCACTCAGGCTGGACCTGGCAGGTGGGGCACCAGAGGGCAGGTTCGTCCAACTTCGGCTCAGGTCATGATCTCGCAGTTCACGAGTTCAAGCCTTGCATCAGGCTCTGTGCTGACAGCTCAGAGCCTGGAGCCTTCTTCGGATTCTGTGTCTCCCTCTCTCTCTGCCCCCCTCCCTCCACCTCGCTCGCACTGTCTCTCTCAAAAATAAACATTAAAAAAAAAAAGTCCTCCAGGAGGCTATGGGTGGCACCTGCACAGAGAGTGTCAGATGGCTGGGGAAGGATCTGTGGGGCCAAGGAGGAAACCTCCTTCCTCACCTGGGGCCCGGGAGTGGGGAGAGTCCAAGGGACCCGGTGGCTGGGGCAGGGGTTGATGCGCCAGGCCAGGAGGAGCATCCTGGGGCAGATTCTGATTCACAGGACTGGTTCTCTATAACTCATCGTGTGTCCTCCAGTCCCAGAGTACTATTTCCCCTGCAGTGTCCTTATAAAGTGCTTCCTTAAATAAATACATACATACATACATACAAAATCTATAATCTCGTCTTGGTTGCAACCATAAGAAAAAAAGACTTATTCACATCCAGGATGGATTAAGTGGGAGAGCAAGGGGCTCCTGGGTCAGGCGGAATGGTGACAGCTACAGAGACCTGTCTGAGGGCCAGATGGGTCCTGGAGGGCCTGGCATTCGTGGGCACCACTCCCCCCCCCCCCCCGCCCAGGAACAGCTTTGATGAGTGCTCCCTTCCCTCTAGGGGTGGCTGTTCCTTTGAAGATCTGTGTCATCAATCAGAGTGGCAGGAACCCTCTACCATGCAGCAAAAGATCAAACATGATGCATTAAAAGCGAGGAGAGAGGAGGTGCCCACAGAACCCTGCCCTGAATAGCTCCCGGTCTTGCTGGTCTTTGCACTAAGTTCACAGCCGGCTCTGGTTGGAGAAGCCTGCGGCCACTCTAAAGATGCAGCCACAGTGATTCCACGGGTCCAAAGGGGCTCTCTGCTGCTCCCGGAGAGATGCCAAGGCTGGCCCTTCAGCTTACGCCATCCTTTCAACCTGGCTGTTGGCCCAAGGGTGCTGAGGCCACATTTGGATAAGATTCTTGCCCGCTGGCCCCTTCTCTGGGTTGAGCTAAAGGCAGGTTCTTGCCAGGGAGGATGGCATGTAGTCGACTGTGTAATCTTTGCCCCAAAGAACACCGGGACCAAAATGGAGGTCATAAGGGGAAAGAGGGAAGAAAGCTGGGAACAGACTAGGTGAGGCTGGACTTGGCGGCAACCGAGCTACCTGGGAGGCAGGCTTCCGTCAGGAGCAGATGGGTCAAATTATAGCTGAACAAGGCACTAGTGAACTTGGATTTGATTCAGGCTTCATTAACCTTAAGGAGGCCCAATCGGCAGGTAGGGCATTGGACTGGACAGATTGCTGATTACTATAGTAGCTGACTGCCTGCTGTCCAGCTGGTAGCACTAAACATAAGCAGCCAGTCGTTGGAAAAGCCTGGAGCCAAAAGCAAGCGAGAGGAAATTCTAACCCAGCCGATCGCTGATTGAATATTCCTGGGAGCAGCATGGAATGTATCCACCAATAGAAAAACTCAGGACCAATCAGAGGTTACCCTCCTCTCCCTTGTAGATTACAGAATGCCTTCAACTGAGCTGTTCCTGATGTTAAAACTCAAGCAACAAGCTGCTGGGCCGACAGCAGATGAAATCCCAGCAGATGGTCCTCCCAGGGTCCACAGGCTCAAGAGCTTCTGTCCTGCGATGCCTCCTGAGCTGTAAGAATATCAGACTGGACTGACTACCTTTGTCCATTAAGTCCACCACCCTGGGGACTCCTAGACAGGTCAACTCTTTACTCTCACCAACAGGGACCTGATTAAGAGTTAGTGGGCAGGGGCAGGGCTCATGGCCAGGCAGGGAGTACACAACAGTGGGACCAGATCTGAGGGTGGCGGGGGTTGGCAAGAGCGGTCTGTGGGCTCTCTGCCTCGGAGAGAACTTGGGATGTCCAGGGAGTCATGAGCCAGCTGTCAGCCTGCCTTTCCCTTGGCCTCTCCAAAACACTGCCCCTACTCATGCCCTTAACATACCTGACCAGCAGAGTCCTGCACCTCGGGTTCAGGAACTGCAGGCTTGAAACCATCTCTGGCATTTGTAATTGGCCTGGGGGGCAGGGGGCAGGTGGCCGGGTCATGGGACGGCTGGACTGAATGGAGGCTAGAGCTGCCCCAGCGTGGACGCCAGCTTCCTGGCAGAATGGCAGTTGCCCATCTGTCAGAAGTAGTGTGTCTGCAGTGACGGCCTAGGGGCAGGAAGCAAGGCGGAGGAGGCATGTGAAGTGATTGTGTTTTGAGCCCACATGGGAGAAGGATGCCTCCAGCCTGGACAGCTACCGGGAAATGGAAAAGAGACACTCGCCTATGGGTTCTAAGCATGGGTACTGTACATTGGGTCTTCAGCCCTGAGATCCTTGAGTCCCTTGGCTGGGTGGGCAAAGGCAGAAGTTGTGACTAGGCTGGTTTCTTTGCCAGCTAGGAACCAATGGCCCAAGAATGGGGTGTGGTGGGGATCCTGTGGCTCTTCTCTCTGAGCTGCTTCTGGGGTCACAAAGTGGTGGTGCAGGAATCTCCCAAGCTGTCCAAAACCACAGTGCATGCTCTCAAACTCCCTACCTAACTCCGCTGCCCCCACGGCCACCTCCCTGCGAGGACACAGCTGGAGAGAAGGGTGAAAGGGGTTCTGAGCGAGGAAGGAGTTTGGATCACATTTAGGGAGAAGTTTCTGATATGAGGCTCAGATGCTGCTTCCTGCAAACTTTGAGCAATAAAGAAAATGAGCTCTGTTTAACTGAATCAAGTCAGATGCAGAGTTAGCCAGAAGCGGGGGGTGGGGGGGGTGAGCGGATTGGCAACATGACTTTGATAAGCAGATGACCTTCACCAGCCTTTGTAGTGAACTCAGGCAGGGTGCCTGGACAGAAAAAGCCCTGTCCTCTTGTCCACCGGGCCTCACATCGATGCAACAGGAAATGGCCAAGTGATGAGTAATGGTGTTTTGACCAACAGAAGAGGTGACCGTTGGCCTTGACCGTTGGCCTTGCCGTGGCCTAGCCTGGGACCCCTGGGTTGTAGAATCACAGACTGTCAGAGGGAAAGGGGAGCTGAAAGAGCAAGCCCTGCCACCTCCATCAAGAAACCCGGGCCCAGAGGTAACTTGCTAATTTCAGCCCTATTTCCAAGGGGTTTCCATACCCATGGTCCCCTGGGGAGAATACCTTCCAGGAAAGGAGCCAAGCCCAAGGAAGTGAGGCAGGATAGCCTGGGGAGCCGTGTGTGGGGAGTGGTCCCCAAGGCCCCAGCCAAGTTTCTGGGCCCCAGATGAGGAGTGAATCGCTGGTTCCCCCTGGAGGGGAGTAGTCAGTCACCCCGTATAAGTTTATTTTTATACATGTCTGATCTATTTCACATCCGCTCAGATATTTTGACACATATACAGGAAATGTAACTCTCCCCCATATGGCAGTGTTTGGCTGGCCAGACCTGGGGAAACTCAATAGGGTCACAGAGGAGCAGAGGGGAGTTGTAGCGTCAGGGAAGAATGCCAGAGGCCCGAGGCCACGGTGGGCACTTCCGGCCAGCAGGCAGGGGACAGGGGTCATGGTAAGGTCGATGCAGGAATCCCCCTGCCCGGGTACAGAGTCCCAGGCCCCACGCCTAGGGGTGCTGAGTGTGCTCGGGCTACTGCTTCCCAGGGAAAGTAGCCCAGGGCACAGGGCTGTCGGAAAGACAAAGACAAGTCCAGCCTGAGGGGCAAAGACTGAGATGCCTCAGGCATCCACAAAGGGGAGATCAACATGCCGCCATCGGGTGGGAGGAGATCCAGACACCTACAGCTCACGTGAAACAAAGGACGCTACTGGCCTCATTTTCCTCTTATGTAAACTGGGGTGGACACTGCCCAGCTGGAAGGCTGGGAATATTGAAGGAAAGAAGGCATACCCTGTTCCGCCAAAGGCTCTGGGAAACGACACCTTGGCAAATTCCCCCAAACAGAAAAATGGGGAGGATACTAGTGTCTCGTTCACAGGGAGGATGAAATTGGGCGACGTGTGTGAATCACCAGGCATATGGCCCAGATCCAGAGTTGGTCAGTGACTTGGTTCTTTAGTTCTATGCAACAGGTACCCAGCTCAGAGCCTAGAGAGGGAGAGAGAACCCACTGGGTCTTTAAATGATGCTGACAGGCCTTTTGAGTGTGTAAACACAGGAAACTGGGGAAGAACCGGGGGCTCCCTCCCTCCCCAACATGGGTCAGAGAAACTCCTTCTCAGCTGTCCCAGAGAGAAAAGTAAACTCATGCAGTCCATCATTCCAAGAGGGACAGTGGGCTGGAATAACACACTGATTTCGTGGAGCTTCTCAGGGTTTTGTAGGTTTTTTTTTTTTAAGTTTAAATTCATGGTTATTGCCCATGGTTACATGCCCACGGTTATTGTCCCACGGAGGCAGGTTGATGGATGGGCACCCTAACTCATGGAGTTGAGACAGGTACAGATGTCCTGCTCTCTCTCTATGATCCCTTGGTGCTGGCATCGGACGTAGCGCATAGGCAAGACTGGCCGTGAAACAAGCTCTCCTAAATAAAGCCATTTGGATCATTCTAGTTCTTAAAAACTGCATAGGTAGCTGGCCTCTACCTCTTGAGAGTTCTGCCTCTGTCTCCAGGGGGAATGGACTCTGCTGGTCTGGAATAGGTCACTGCCTTGGTCAACCACTGCCCCGGGGGGCTGGGTTGGGATTGCAAAGGACCAAGGAGGAGCCTCACGGTCCATGCTTGGCAAACAGAGTGTGACAGCCAAGAAGTTGCTAAACCGTACTCTTCCTCCATTCTCCTCTGGGACCCAAAGAATTAGACCTCTGAAAAGCCCAAAGCCTGGGGAGTGTCAGAGGGTGGAGGCTGCATTTGGCCTTACCTCACCCCGTTCCCCCACCCACCTCCCTGTAAATCCTGGCAACACAACAGGAAGGCCCTTTAACTAGCACATAAAAGTGCTTTGGGCTTTCAAAGCCCCGCTCTGGTGTTTACGGGGAGCCCGAGACTTTTATGGGCCATTTCCAGTCTCCTTCCCCCTGACCTACTGATGCATCTTGGTTTCTAGCTGTGGTGTGGGGAACTGTCACAGTCCAGGTAAGTGACTATGGGGCCGGGAAGGAGGATGGGAGACCCCTGAACCTGGAAGGCGAGGATGCCAGGTTGGCCACCCACACACCCTCTATGGGTTGGGCAGCCGGTAGGACCTCCCTGGGATTCACCCGTTTGTCCTTCAGATAGGGCACAAAATGAGGACTCACAAAGTTGTTATTTACCCACTGACTGGTTTGCAGCTACAGTAACTGTAAGTCAGTCTTGGAAGGGACCCAGCAAATGGGAAGGGGCCCATTACCCTTCATTGCCCTTGAAGGGTAATGAGGGCCCTGTCTCAATAGGTATTCTGGAGGTGGCCCATTCTGGAGGTGGCCAGGCAGATGGACTGTCTTAGGCTAGGATTCAAACGATGGACCTTTAAGATCTTGTTTAGCCCCAAAAGACTGTGAAGCTAGAGACTTCTGAGGATTTGGGGGGAAGCATTATTAAGCATCTCTCCAATGCAGAGCTAGGACTTCCCCAGGCCAACAGCGTCAGGAAGAGCCCAGGAGAGGTTTTCCCCAGCTGTGCCTCTGATCCTGGCAGGTCCAGAGATCTTCTGGCTCTAAGTGCCTGTTAGCCAGGAGGCGAGGGTGGGGCACGTGGGGAGGGAAGCTCCCAGCTTGGGAGCTGACAGAGCCTGGTGGTGGGGAAGCAGTGGCGGGAAGGATCTCTGCCTTTTCCTACCTTCTCCCACCCCACCCCCACCCCAGAGACCTCAGCCAGGAAGTCTTTCTAGCCCTACAGGCTCCCAAGGCAGATACCCAAGCCCCGCATTGGGGTCTGCCAGCTGTCCCCTCTCCCTGGCCCCTTCCCACCCTTCCCGACCCTCTTCTATGTCCTTGCTCCATTTGGGGGAACTATTTTTGCTCTCCCTCCTCATTCTTCCCTTTTCATATTCCTCAGACTCTCCCCTGTTCTCACTCTCTGAACCATTCCATTTGGTATGTGCCTTTTTTTCCCCTTCCCCTTTGCCTTTTCTCTCTTTTTGTATGATCTAACCATCTTCTTCCCTCCTCTCCTAGACAAGATGGTCTCTTAAGGTCTCATTTAACAATGAAATCACATAATTCTAAGACCCAATAAATATACATCACACACATGTAAATGTTAGGTTCTCTCCTGTCTATTACTACATTGGAAACTGACAACCATTCTCTGAGGTTAGGCTTCTTCCCATTTTACAGGGGCAAAGCTGAGGCTAGCAGACAGGCGTGACTTGTTTAGAACCACAGACGTATTAGATGACAGACTTACGACGACCTCCAGCTGCCTTCAACAACAGCAATGACAACCAAGACTTCCTAGAGTGGCAGTGCATAGTGTAGTATAACACATAACCCAGCACAGGGGTGCCTGGGTGGCTTAGTTGGTTGGGTGTCCGACTTCAGTTCAGGTCATGATCTCACAGCTCATGAGTTTGAGCCCCGCGTCGGGCTCTGTGCTAACAGCTCAGAGCCTGGAGGCTGCTTCAGATTCTGTGTCTCCCTCTCTCTCTCTCTCCCTTCCTCCGCTCATGCTCCATCTCTCTCATTGTCTCAAAAATAAATAAACGTTAAAAAAAATTTTTTTTAGGGGCACCTGGGTGGCTCAGTCGGTTAAGCGTCCGACTTCGGCTCAGGTCACGATCTCGCGGTCCGTGAGTTCGAGCCCCGCGTCGGGCTCTGGGCTGATGGCTCAGAGCCTGGAGGCTGCTTCAGATTCTGTGTCTCCCTCTCTCTCTCTCCCCTCCTCCGCTCATGCTCCATCTCTCTCATTGTCTCAAAACTAAATAAACATTTTAAAAAAAATGTTTTTTAGGGGCTCAGTCGGTTAAGCGTCCGACTTCGGCTCAGGTCACGATTTTGCGGTCTGTGAGTTCGAGCCCCGCGTCAGGCTCTGGGCTGATGGCTCAGAGCCTGGAGCCTGTTTCCGATTCTGTGTCTCCCTCTCTCTCTGCCCCTCCCCCGTTCATGCTCTGTCTCTCTCTGTCTCAAAAATAAATAAACGTTAAAAAAAAATTAAAAAAAATTTTTTTAATCTATAACAATGCATTCCAGAAGTAGTGTGCAGGACAGTGCCAGATGCTGTTCTTAGTGTTTGTTATTCTAAGCACACACAGCTTCACAACAATCCTATGGGGTAGGTATATGCTACCCCCATTTTACAGATGATGAGACTGACCTACCCACAGTCACACAACCAATAAGTGGCAGAGCAAGATCCAACCCCAGGCACTTGCCTCCAGCCTCTGCCTGCACCGGCACTGGGTTCTCCCTCTCCCCCATGCTCTATGGCAGGTGGTCCCATCATCGGGAAATTCAGGGAAGTGGAGGCACGGCCTGTGGTTCAGACAGAGGCCTATGGGTCTCGCCCATGAGAGAGGAAAGTGTTCAGAGCGTGGGTCTGGGTCTGTGTGTCCTGAGGAACTCCAAGGCCAAGTGTTGAGAAGGGATGTCAGAGGAAGGGGTCAGCTGAGACAAGCAGATCCTGTCTTGTTTCCAGACTAGAGAGAATAAAGGCCTCTATTCGGAGCCCCTGCCCTCCCCCTCCCCGGCTGGCTGCTCCCAGAAGGGCCTCTTGCCTCCTCCCCACTCCGGGAAGGCCCTGAAGAACTTGCCCTTCCTCCTGACCCTGCCCTGGGAACCACAGCTAAATCTTGCCCCACGATTGTCCAGCCGCACCCCGCTTGGGCCCATGGCCTCCCAGCCCCTGGGGACTTCTCGGCGGGTACCTGGTCTGGCTCTCCCCGCTGGCACAGGGAAGAATGTGCTTCTGTCATCCTATCCTCCCTCCCCGACCCTAGCCCAGTGCAGAATTGGATTAAGAACAAAAATATGAGCTGTGTTTGTTTTAATCAGCTTCAAGACATGGGGGCTTTTAAAGGGAAGGAGAGCAGGCCGGAGCCGGCCTCGGGGCAGGCAGGCCGGGCGGTGATGCCATCCCAGGGTCAGGAGCGCGCCAAGCAGGAGTGCATCCGCAGGTCAGATCCTGGGGCAGATAAGGGCTGAGAGGAGGAGACCTGGGGGCCGAGGGCCGAGGGCCGAGGGCCGGGGCTGAGGGAGGAAGAAAAAGATGGCAGGAGGGAGGGGAAACATAGGTTCCCCCCGCCCTGAGAGTGCTGGAGTGAGGTGGGAGAGGAGGGAAGGAGGAGGCCCCTGTGGAGAAGAGCAGCAGGGAGTAATTTTTTCCAGAGGAGGGGCTTCCTCGGGGTCTCTGGAATGAGGGATGACGGGAAGGAGGTGAGGGAGGGTCAGTGATGATCTCCATCACCCATTGCAGGAAGAATCCCCACCACAGTCTGCCACTGAGCCTGAGGAATGGTGCCTGGACTTGAACTTCATGCCCTGATGTGCCAGCACTAGGGGACACAGGTGCTAACCTTAAGTCAAACATGTGGAACCCAGTGGAAAACGGGAGGTGTCAGGGCCAGACTGAGGGAACAAAGGCCTGCTCTCTGGGCAGATGGCAGATTTGATGAAGACCTGGAGGCTGTGAGGTGTGGAGGAAGGGCTCTGAGGTGGGACCAGGAGCCTGGGTGCCCAGGGATCCTGGGATATGTAGCCTCTTCTTAAGAAGAAGCCCCTGTGGCCATACAATCAAACGCTTGCTATATGAATGGCTATACTCACATTAGCTCTGTGAGCCAAGGAAAGGGGCCCAGAGAGGTTCAGGGACTGGTCCAAGATCACACAGCCAATGAGAGTAAAAGCTGGTATAGTTACCTAACGTTAGGATAACCGGCTGGCACTCTGACCCCTGTGGGTTGAACAGTCTCGACTTGTTCTGAAGTCGAAGCATCCAGATGGAAATAATGCTGTCTGATGTCAGACACTGAGGACGGAACTCTCAGAGGCCCTCCCCAGAACCCTCCTGCTCCCCAGCCACCAGGAGAAGGGTCTGGATGGGCCCTGCCCACACTCCAGCGCTTTGGGCCACCCTTGCCTGGAAGCAACTGTGAGGTGATGGCTGGAGTCTGGGCCAGCCTTTAGACCAGAGCATGGGCTCCTGGGGACAGATCTGGGTCTTCTAATCTGGGTTCACAGAAGGGATCTGGTCCATGATGATGCTATTACCAGTTGGAGGTAAAGGAGAAAAACCAGTAGTGAATTCTTTATGCGGTTACATTCAGTTAGCTTCTAAGTTAGAAATGATATCATCCTTTTTTCTGATTTGAAATGCTCTTCCTTTCTTGTCACAAAACATAATGAAAGTAGGACTTCTAGAAAGTCTATTCTCAGTGAAATAAAAATTGTCAAACCTTTTCCTCTTTTCAGTTAAGAGCAATTTTTAACCAGCTGTTCTGTATAATCCCCAAGTTTGGGAACAGCTGTATTATTTATTTGGAGACGTTCTTACCTAGCCCGAGACACAGTCCAAAGCTCTGCATGCTACAAGTGCTTAATAAATGCAGCTCACAGGAATTCTCACAGTCTAGGTCAACAGGGACATGGGTGGGGAGGTTTGGGGTCTAGAACCTCAGATGGCTGTGCAGGCCTGGGCAAATTACTGCATTTCAGCCTCAGTTTCCTCTTCTGCAAAGAGGAGGAGACAGGACCATCTGGCGACCCTGAGATGAATTTCGGTGGCAACATTCCACAAGCCAAGGAGGGGCAAGTCTGAACTCCTGGAAAACAGACAGGGCCGGTCTCAAGCACGGTGCGTGCAGCTGTGGCCCAGGCAGAAGACTTGTGGGGGGACGACAAGGGGATGTACCTGTTCAGCTGGCCCGTGTGAGAGAATCTCCAGGATCAGCAACAGAGGGGCTGCTAGCCCCAAGAAAAGAGTATAACTGGACATTAGCCAGGACTCAGGCCCAAACCAAATGAACGGCCCCTTGCCCACTGTCCCAAGCCTCTGGCTGCATCTCCCCGCCCCTCCAGGCTGGGACGGGTCTCAGAGCCTCCCCTCCACCATGAGTCATGCCACCTTCTATAGGTCAAGTCCATCTGATCCGGTGCAGCAAACCTCAGCTTAGCCCCTGCTCCGATGCCAAGTGCGGGGGGCACACGCATTATCCGGGAAAACGACGCACACAGTAGTGTTCCCTCATTTTGATTTAGGATGTAAGTGTCCATGCAGATCGACTAGTAGTCAAGTCTGCTAAGAGGCAATTGGACTGAATAAAATATGACCAGTCTCTGCCCTTGAGGACCAGCTTTTGAAAAACACCCCTACTGACCTGAAAGGAATACACAGGAGAGAGGAAACCCATTCCACCCCCAGGGAGCATTCTGGCTAACGGAGAAGGTGAGTGTTCTGCACAGACCCAGTAACAAGGTAAAACCAGAGGCAGAAGGCATGGGCTGTTGGCCATCGAAGGGGCCGGACGAAGATGTCTCTCTGAGTGCTGGAGCTAGTTTAGAATCGGGAGGGGAAGGGCCGAGGCCGCTCTGCTCCTCCCTGAAGCAGGGCCCTCACACCAACTGGGGGAGGAAGGGCCTGGCCTGTCTGGGACAGGCACTGTCTCCAGGGTGTGGGTGACATTTTCCAGCTTGGGTCTGGAAACAGAAGCGTCTTGGCCAGGGTCCCTGGGTGCAGGGGAGAGGGCATGACTGCCTCCACAAAGTGTGGAAAGGACAGGGAGCTGTGGGGGGATGGGGGGGGGCAGTTCTGCCCCTCGGGCAGCTCAGCTCTGCACAGTCTCAGCCCCATTCCCCAGACACCAGGGGGCACCCGCTGCTGACGCCATGGCATTGGGTTTCCCCTGGGCTGGCTCAGGCTACTGTCACCAGGCCTGCCGGGAAATTGCTGCTGACACTGGGAAAGGGCCTGGGGAGTGGGGGACCTGGTCTGCGCAGTCAGCGAGCTCTGAGCAGGCACGAGATGGGCTGGAGCAGGGGGACAGCTGTGGGCTGAGGGGGTTCTAGCAGCACGGAGTTGGGCCCCGCGTCTCCATCCTGGTTCTGCTTCTCTTAAGCTGTCCCCAGGGAGGCTGGGGAGCTTTGGAGCTCGTGGCCAACCTGGCTGCACGGGGTGAGAAAGGGAGAGGAAGAGGCAAGGACAAGAGGGTCACAGGACCCCCTCCACTTCCCCGCCCCCAAGGTTGTACAAACTGGCGCCTCAGCATCCCTCCAGGAAGAAAGCCACAGCTGTCCCACCCTCACCGGACCCATGCCTGCTGCCTCAAGGTGTCCCCCTACCAGCTTTAATCTGGATGGGGATCATGTCCCCCTCCTCGTGGGTTGTCCCCTGTGCTGCTGTCCCACTGGGTCCTAGACAGCCTGCTCTGCACCCTCCCCCCGTGCCATCCCTCTCTCTCTCCCTCCCCTGCTACCTCTCTCTTCTCTGCTGTTTATTAAAATAAAAACATGCATTAGCTCCCAGGTACTCCTAAGTATTTCAAAGACCTGGGCAGAAACTGAGGAGGGCTGGGGGTAAGCGGCAGGAGGGAGCCTCAGACTGGGAGTTGAGGTCCCCCAACTGTTACTGCCCCTCTGGGTTCTCCACCACAAAGTGTGTGGTTGTTGGGGATGGAATGACCAGGGACACACAGCACTCTGGGTTCTCAGGGGCAATACTTACAGGAGGCCGGGCCCAATCCCCACCTGCAAAGAAACATCCGTGGACATCTCTCCCCTTTGAACTGCACCGTCCCCCACCCCACTGGAGATGAAAGCGCTCCGTCCTGGACCGTGACACCCCCCGTAGCTTTGGTCTTGGACTGCCCCGGCCTAGCCGCAGCCCCAGGAGGGAGGAAGCAGAGGGTGCAGAGTAGAAGTAGGCCCAGTGGAAGTTCAGGAAGGGGCAAGTCTGTTGGGAGAAAGCCATCAGGATGCCAGGGTAAGTGTGGGGACGGAGATGGGGCTGGGGGGAGGGTGGTGAGCATCCACTGTGAATACAGGGACCCCCAGGAGGCAACGGACAGTTGATGGTACCAGTCCGGCAGCCTGAGGCACTTGATCTCATGACCCCTGACTGGGCAGGCCTCTCCCCAGGAACTTCACAAGGGCAGGGATGGACCATTCACAGAGATGATCAATCCATCCACGTACCCACCAACAGGTGTAGGTTCATGCATACCCACCACAGACCCGACACCGTGACAAACGTGCAGAAGGCCCCAAAGGCCTACTTCTTCCTCGGTCTAGGAGACTCAGGAAGGCACTTCAGAACGGGGTGGGGTTGTTGGGGTAGGGAGAGACCACTAACTTGTTGGTTCCCAAATTTGGTATGAATAGACTGTCAAATTATAATGTTCTTACTTTTCATTTAATCACAAAAGAAAAGGATTTTAACATTTGTTTTGAAAGAAGTAAAGAGGATAGAATGAGAAACAGTCCTTTTCAACATCAACTAGAGATAAAGATTCAGCTAGGGGTAGCTTTGGGGGGAAACGACTGAAAGGGACACCAGGTGGCATGGGAGGCATGGGTCAAGTGCAAGTCCCAGATCCGGGCAGCCATCACAGAGCTATGGTACACAGAGATGTTCACCGAGCTGTCCATCTGGGAGTAGTGCACGTGACCATGTAAGTCACCCCTAAATGAAGAAAGTAAATAAGGCACAAGTCAGACATTGAGCCCAAGGAAGCTTGTGCACTTGGGGGCCACACTTCACAAATTCAAATTCCAGCTCTAACCCTTGGTATCTTTGTGACTTTGAGCAAACTAGCCTCTCCGTACCTCGGTTTCCTCATCTCTGAAATGGGAATCATAATTACACTGACCTCAAAGAGTTCCTGTGAAGATTGAATGAGTTAATGCATGTGAAACCCATCAAATGGTATTTGCCCTGTAGTAATTACTCAGTGGTATTTGTTATTATTCCAGGAAAGTGCAGCTGCCAACTTTATGCTGAAATATAAAAATAGATTGGACAACTTTGCATCAAGGAAAGAAAACATAGTGACATTTTATAGGGTGAATCACATTATATGATATTGCTCTCTTACACAAACTTATTAGAGGCTCTGTATATGATTACTCATTCATTATTCAACAAATATTTACTGAATGTCACTAGCTTCTGAGACTGTTCCAGAGAGTGGGAATAAAGCAGTGAATCAGACAAAGTCTCTGCCCTCATGAATTTACATTCTCCCGTGGGAGATAGTCAGTAAACAAATAAGCAAATAAATGTATAATGTTAACAGAGAATACCAGTCAGGATAAATCCCCCCAAAATCTACATGTGGATGTACCACATTCAAACTGCAGAAAATCAGTACAAAGAGAAAATCTTGAAAGAAGCCAGAAGGAAAAATGTGTTTTGCCTATAAAGAACGACAGTAAGAGTACATTGGACTTGTCTTCAGACGTCATGCAAGCAAGATCAAAGCAGAATGCAATATTTAAAATGTTGAAATTAAAAAAAAAAAAACCCACCTAGAATTCCAGAGCAAGTGAAATTATCCTTCCGAAGTGAAAGAGAAATAAAGACTTTCTCAGACAAGCCATGTCAACAGTGGTAAGTGCTGTGAGGAAAAATAAAGCAGGGTAGGGGCGCCTGGCTGGCCCAGTGGGTAGAGCATCCGACTCTTGATCTTGGGGTCATGAGTTTGAGGCCCATGTTGGATGTAGAGATTACTTAATGAAAAAAATAAATAAATAAATAAATAAATAAATAAATAAAGCAGGGTGAAGGGTTAGAGAATGGTGGGGGGAGATGCTGTCTTGGGGAGGCCAGGAGACCTCTCCAAGGGGGTGCCATTTCTGTGGAGACCTGAATGAAGTGAAGGTTTGAAGCAGGAGCCATGTGAGGATCAGGGAGAGAGAGCCCCTGGCACAGGGCACTGTAGGGGCAAAGGCCCTGAGGTGGGAGGGAGTGTTGGTGCAACACGAGGAAGCCATCACGGTGGGAGCATGGCCAGCCCAGGGCAGAGGGTGTGAAGAAGGAAAGGCACAGGGCCCATGTCATGGAAGGAGTCTGGAGTTTGTTCTGCGTGCCATGAGAAGCCATTGAAGCAATTTGAACTGAGAGGTGACACAACCTGATTTATAGCTTCAAAAGCTCACTCTTGGCTTTGGCGCATAGAGAACAGAGAGGAGCTGTAAAGCATTGTCCAGGCCAGAGATGGCGGGGCACGGACCAGGACAGTGTCAGACGGCGGGAGGGGTGGGGTGTGACTGGATTCTGGATATTTTTGGAAGGTGGAGCCAATCAAACAATGAATGGACTGGATAAAGGGGCCAAGTGGATATTTTGGCCTTAGCACTGCCTGTGGCAGACATGGGGGACTTGGAACAGAAGCAGGTCTGGGGGTGGGGGGCGGGGGTGGCAATCAAGAGTCCTGCCCTGTTCGGCCATGTTAAGTTTAAGATGTCTCTGAGGCCCGCAACTGGGCAGAACAACTGGACAGCTAGATGCACAAGTCTAGACCTCAAAGGAGCAGGCAGAGCTGAAAATATCATTTGGGAATTGTCATCAGCCGGGAGTATAGCTCAAATGCCCTGCTGGTTCTCATGCTTGGGGTTTTCTCATAAGCATTACAAAAATTCCCTGTAGCTCTGCTAAGGAAAGTGCAAACAGTCTTTCTAGGGTCGTCTCATTAAAGTGGGGATATTCTGGGCAACATCAGAGGTGGCGAGACCAGCACCCCTTGTCTCCAGCAACTCTGTGGGTCCTCTCGCTGAGGCCTGAAGAACATGGCTCAGTGGAAAAGATGTCTGTGGTGGAGCTCTCTCGAAGGTGTGGTCCGAAACTAGCTGAGAGGGAGGCTTTAGGCCAATGGCCAGGGGACAATTTCTCCAGGGCAGGCCCACTCAGTGCCCCGGGTGGAACCTGCAATAATCCTAGATGGTGCTTGGAAGAAAGAGTGAGACCATCATCCCTCTCCAATTCCCTTTCATATCGGCTTACAATGTGCCCTCTAAGTAGCAAGGGTATCTGGTCACCAACAATGTGGCCAACGGAGCTCTGATGCCCTCTAACACTTGCTAACATTCCTGCTATAGGAAAGAAAGCAAACCTTGGATTCAACGCCTTCTATAGGCAACAATGGAATCTAGCCACAATGGAATCACACCGCTATGCTTCTGTTTTATTTGTTTTTATGGCTACTCCCTGTTTATAACAAGTGCTACCAGTGTCCCATTTATGATACGGATGTAAAATTTCCTTTTAAAAGATACTCTCATGTGTGCCTACGTACACATATGTGTGTAGTGAGTTAATTTAAAGAAAAATGCTAATGGCCCAAGTGGCATCCAAATGTGGCCAAAATCATGGGGCGCCTGGGTGGCGCAGTCGGTTAAGCGCCCGACTTCAGCCAGGTCACGATCTAACGGTCCGTGAGTTCGAGCCCCGCGTCAGGCTCTGGGCTGATGGCTCAGAGCCTGGAGCCTGTTTCCGATTCTGTGTCTCCCTCTCTCTCTGCCCCTCCCCCGTTCATGCTCTGTCTCTCTCTGTCCCCAAAATAAATAAACGTTGCAAATGTGGCCAAAATCACGAAGGTGCTACTTACGTAACTGAAGTCTGAAGAAAACATGGCTATGTAAGATGCAGAAATGAAAACAGCAGCCCTGAGCCTCATATTCATATACAAGGTTATAATCACCCAAGTCACCCCAAGATCAAGGGTGGTAACATTTTCCTTTCCCTCCATAGTCCCTGCAGGCCAGAAGTGGGTAAGAGTCCCTCTTCCATGTGGCTTTTGGCATTCTGCCACGAATGGATTTCACCAAAGGGGAAAATTCTCTAAACATACAATTTTCACCATCCCAAGGCCATAAAATGATGTTGTTATCAATGAGAGCCCCCCCCCCAAGTGCTGCAAATTCATGAAATGGCCTTTGAATCAGCAAAGATTATGACATGCCCTTTAAGTAATGGCTGCATCTGGTCATACTTCTAACCCACGGAGACAGAAGTTCTGGACAATCACTTCTGTAAACAGTGCACTCTTGAAATTAAGAAGTGGGTCTGGGCACGATTCAGGGCCTTCCAGAGCCTGGCCCCGAGCAGACCTAAGGGCTCTCTGTGCCGTGTCAGATGATAGCAAACGTGTGGGGTCCACAGACCCAGGCAGAGAACAAGCTCAGAACGTGGATAGAAGATGCTCAGAAGCCAGTCCTGCTGACCTCTTGGGACCCTGCAGAAGCCGCCACGCCCCTTTCCTGGAGCCTTTTTGGTCCAGTGATATTATCCCGTAAGTAGGAAGCGTGGGTCCTGGGTTCTCAGTACCTCCAGCTGCGGCTGGGCTGAGGGAGGCACAGCTGTCTGGCCTGAGGCTGTGTCTCTTGTGAAGGAGAAACATCCGGCCAATTCCATCAAGAATGTCAGTCAAAATGCAGGGGAGTAATGGGTCAGTTCAGCCATCCTGTCCAACAGCACTTGCATTCAGAGAGCAGGCGCCTGGACAGTCCTCGGCCAGGGAGAGGCCCACCTCCTGAGGACCATGGCCTGAGCAGCACCCTCGTCCCAACAGTCTGCTCCCACGTGGAGCCTCGGGCTGGTGGCCTACAGCCTGGGGGTGGCACAGGGACCCTCGGGTGTGACCCAGGATGTGGGGACCCAAAGACTCAGGGAAAGCTATGCAGAGGTGAAAGGGCAAACCTGTTTCCAGTCTCCTTATCAGGAACAGCCGAGTGAAGGGAAGTGGGCGGCCCTGGAGGTCAGGCTGGGGGCCATGGCGGGGGCAGGGCCGGGCCCAGGAGACCTGAGAGAGACCCGATGGGTGGGGGAGAAAGAGAAAGGCAGGACCGGGGAAGGACTGACTGCAAACCCTTTGCCAAGGGGAGGAGCAGCTAGGAGCATCCCGTTTTGCCTGGGGCTGAAGGGCTTCCGGTAAAACAGGGCTTCCAGGTTTAAGACCAGATGGATGGTCACCCCAGGAGCGGCCCTGGCTGCGAGACTGTCAGAATCCCCCACACTGTCCCAGGCTCACCTCCCCCCCGCCGTCCCAACCACCTTTACTCATCCAATACTAAGGGATGCCTCCTCTATGCCAGGCCTGCTGCCAAGCACTGGGGGGCCATCAGTGAAAGGACAGACTTGCCCCCTGCTGTCCAGAACTTGTCCCTTATGCCTCTCTCAAAGCCCAGGCGGATGGCTCACACCCACCGTCACCACTGCCCAGTCGGCCCACCGCATCATGGCTCCAGGGCATGCTTCTGGGAAGCTCTTTTCTATCTACCCAACCCCCAGGGTGGGGACTACATCTAGTTCATGGCTCTACCTCCCACTGTGCCCGACACAGACCCCTGTGTGGGACAGGTGCTTAATACATGTCTTTGGATGGAGCGGCTAAAGTACTGAGGACGACTGGAAGTGGGAACACCTCAGCGACCTGTGAATGCCCACAGCCCACCACCAGCCCACCCCGCAAGCACACATATATGTGCACACGGGGCGCACTTAGTCTATGAGGACATTCTCCCCAACCCAGCACAGTGGGGCACCCACGCTTCTCAGCTGGGGAGTGAGAGGGGGAAACACAGCGAGCCTGAGGGCAGACCCAGCCCAGGTTGGGGGAGGGTGGGCCCCGAGATGAAAGGCGGGAGGACCAAAGCTGGCTTTGCCCTTAGCTGAGAGGTGTTCCTCTTGGGCTCTGCCATCCTGTTCCCTTAGGGGTCCCACCTACAGGGAGCCCACAAGAGTCAACATGCCCCGTGTGTGTCCAGGGGCATCATGGGGAGGCAGAGCCCAAGAACTTACCCTTTTTGGGCCTTGGGCCTTGCAGCTGGAGAAGCCAGCAGGAACCCGGAGGGGAGGCTAGGCAGCTGGGGCACATCCAGGACTGCTGGGGGCGGGGGCGTGGGTGGTGGTGCTGGAAGAGATTAAGGAGTTCCAGCTACAACTCCAACAGACTCAGCTGCCCACCTAAGGAGTAGGGAATTGAATCACTGAAGTCACCATGGGACTGTAAGCCTCTTGCAGGCAGGGGCAAGGGCTGTATGCATTCATCTTAGTCTTCCCGACAGGGCAGTGTTTAGAGCAGGCTCTCCACACTTTCTCTGCACTGTGCCAAAAACAAGCCTGGCCCGGGAGAACAGGACCCCACGTTTCTGTTCTGCCCCCTGGTGGCAGTTTGTTGTATTGCAACTCACAGGATCCAACAAGCTCCCAGAAGTGGGAGTTCTGACTGCCGCTGAGCTCAGCCCCCTTAGATGGTCTTGGAGTATCATTAGGATAGGGTCCCTGGGTGCTCTGGGAACAGCTGGAACTCAGTCACTACCAACCAGCTGGGGAGTGGGAGAAAATAACAGGATGTGGGAAGACAAGGCTGGAGAAAACAGCAGCCTGGGACCTGATGTGTGCTCTATCCACAGGCCACAGACAGGGACTGTACAGAAGGGACTTTGCAATTATTGTCACTGAAACTCAGGTGTCCAGGATTGGATTATGGCTTAATCACCGTCTTTGGTTCCTGATGCACTCTTATGCTTTCATTATTCAATTAGCTATTTTTTCATAACGCCCAAGAACCTATGAACCAGGCGTTTTCTTTCTTTTAAAGCAGCAGAGCTCCCCCGCCTTTTATCCCAAAGGAAATTTCACATAGAACCCCAGTACGTAAAAAGTAGAACTGCTCTGGTTGCAGCGGGGGTGAGGGCTGGCCACTAACACCTTGGCTTCCTCCTTTCTCTGCCCAGCAGCCCCAAGTAGCCCCTTGGAATTCTGTAGAACGTGATCTATACCAACAACGTCCACGAGGGCAGGAACCTGTCTCCTCCATCACTGTGCCCCACTGTACAGCAGGTGTCCAATTTGGTGCCCCGTTTCCACACCAAGTGGGTGAAATGAATTGAATGAGATACATTTGTTCCAAAGACTATCCAAATCTGGTCTGGGGAGGCAGCACCAAAAAATGCCTCTGTACCCCAAAGTCTCCCCCATTCACCTATCACAGTGCCTACCGTTCCCCATTACCACACAGTCTAGCCCTGCATGTCCTCCAGAACCTAGAACAGATGCTACCTCCTCCATGAAGCCTTCCCAGAATGCTGAATGCTGAAGCCACTTCGTTACACCTCTCTCCTGCATTCTTTACATGCACTCAGCCTTCAGCTCGAGTTATGTGCACGCCAGTCTCATTTCCCCAGCAATGCAGATGCAGCACCTCTTTTGCGGCACCTCAGAGTGCTAGTGGGTGGGGGGGGAGGGGCAGAGAGAGAAGGAGACACAGAATGTGAAGCAGGCTCCAGGCTCCGAGCTGTCAGCACAGACCCCGATGCGGGGCTCTAAACCACGAACTGTGAGATCATAACCCGAGCCGAAATCGGACACCCAACCGACAGAGCCACCCAGGCGCCCTGCAGATGCTGCACCTCTTAAGGGCCAGACACATTTGATTGCCTTCCGCACCCATCTCAGCACCTTCACACAGTAATATTTAATAAATCTGCAGAAGAAGGAACGTCTCCTCATGCTCCTAAGGGTACCAGGTCTCCAGAAAGCCCTGTTAAAATTCTCCAGGAGGGGCACCTGGAATCAATTTGACCTACTAAGATATTAGCATGGAGTGCTTTATCCATTCCACAAACTGTCACCAAGCAGTGCGAGTAGAAGGGGATCTAGTATAGGGAAGTTTGGGTGGAAAAGAGGCATTTAGGGCCTCACTAGTGCCAGAGACGCGCACAGCGGATGCGTCCTTGGCCCCGAGAAGGATACAGAGAGTGTGGCCAAGGAAGAGCTGGGGTTAGAGAAGAGGAGAGAAGGTCCCTGGCTCCCACACCAGAGTTTGCCTCCCCACGCCTGTCTCTGGGGCCTCGTAGGCTGGGACACAGGGGACTGGTTCCCTTTTTCTCCCGCAGAACATCTGGGGCTGCATCAGACATAACCGTCTGGTAAAGAAAATTGTTATGGAAATATGTAACCGTGAGACGTTATCAAAGGCGTCTTTAAAGTCCCTCTTCAACCCCCAGCCGGTGGAGGGGACTGGAAATTGGAAAACTGGGAGACAATCACAGGACCATCAAAGTGGCCGAAATTCAATCCAATCTGCAGGGTTGAGGATGGCTAGCAGACCCCTGCCCCAGCCCAGAAGGCTGCAAACCCACTGTTTAAAAACCAAATCAACAGCATCATCAGATCCGGGTCTGGAGCAAACAAACGGCGCCCACAAAGGCTTCCCTGGATTTCCCTTGCGTTGGGGAAATCTGAGAAGCGAGGCCCTGGGGAGGCTCCCAGCTTGCAGGGTTTCTATCTTCTCCTCCCCACCCACCCCACCCCCAGTCTGGGCTCTGGCTCTTTGTCTCCATCCCTCTTGATATCTTTCTTCTTCACGTCTTTTTGTGCGTCTTTCTCCTTCCATCTGTCTCTCTTCTCTATATCTCTTTCCACATTTCTTTTTCTGATAGTGTTCTCTCTTCTCTGCACATTTTCCTCTCACCATCCATCTTTTTGTGACACTTCCACTTGTTTTTTGTGAATTTCCATCCCTTTCATGTCTTTCAGCACCAGATCTGTCTCTTCTCTTTCTTTTTTTCTTTTTCTTTCTTTTCTTTCTCTTTCTTTCCTTTCTTTCTTCTCTCTTTCTTTCTCTTTCTTTTTTTCTTTCTGTCTCTCTCTCTCCCTCTCTCCCCTTCCTTCCTTCCTTCCTTCCTTCCTTCCTTCCTTCCACAGCCACAACCTTGCTTCCTTGGCTTCTTTTTACTTTTTCTGCCCCTTTTTGCTGCTTATGAATTTCCTGCAATTTCAGACTATATATAAGATTAAATCCTCTTTAACTAGTTTGTTTAACAATGTGAGTCCTGGGTATCTCCCCGCAGCTCTGCAAACACAAATGGCCCTCCATGCATGCCCATCCCGGGACCCTTCTCCCAAAGTCCATCACCATGAACTGTCCATCCCTGCAATATAACTGTGCCAGCACACACAGGCACACCAAATAGACATGTGGTTTTACCTAGGAGCTGGCTCTGCAGACATGGAAATTTATGTCTGGAGGGGTGGAATGCTACAGCACATAAAACTGATACACGCTGAGAACTTTCTTAATTTACAATTTTTTTTTATGTGGGGTGAAAGAAAGAGACTGTAATTTTGCTACTAATAAAGTTCTCTATATTTATCATCAGGATGTGACAGTTTCTCTTCATTCACATATCTCGTGGCCGTGACCTTAAAGGCTCTGTTGGATTGAAGGTTTGCGATTAGACATGAGCCCAAGTCGCGCGCGTCTCTCTGGAAACGCTCGGGAGTTTCACTCCTGCAAAATTTCCCAGTGACCACGAGAAGAAAGCTCCATTTTGAGTCACCCACCTTAAAAGAATCACTTCGGGAACGGAAAGGGAAACGCACACGTATGTTTATCGAAAGATGGAACTGAGAAAGGGCACGAGAAAACGAAAGCAGAAGCCGGGCCTGACGCCGCGGGAGCCCCGGGAAGGCGCGGGAGCCCGCACGGCAGGGCGCGGACAACCGACGGAACATGACGATTCTCTGCCCGGCCGCTCACCGCGGGCGGCCCGGGAGCTGCAGCAGCGGGGTCGGAGCAGGCGACACCCGGCCGCCTGTCCCGCAGCCCGTCGGGCCATCTGTCAGTCGCAGACCCCAGGAGCCACGCTCTCGGCTAGCGCGTTTCCTGGGCCCGTCGCCTCCCGTTCGGCTCCGGGCTAGCCTGGCCGCACCGCGGACAAGCTGTGGACTGCTGTCAAAGCACCAGGCCTCAAGTTCACGGGCACCGCGTCCGTTCGCCCGCGTGCGCGCCCCGGCCCCGCGCGGGCCCCGGTGCTGGAGTCCGAGGCCCCGGCTGGAGAGAAGACCGCGACGGGAGGCCTCGGGCTCCACCTTCGGGACTCTCCGAGCCCCAAGGCCCCCGGCCATGCGGGAAGAAACCAAGCGCCTGTTCCCTTTGATCTGGTTTTATAGAGATTCGATGTTGACATTAAACTTTGAGTGCTTTTATCTATTTCAATCTCTTATTCCCTTTTTGGGAGGGGACTCCTGGGCCCGAGCGGCAAACAATCTCCTCCCTCGAGCGAGCAGGACTCGCGGGCACCGGGATCGGCAGATCTGGAAGCTCGAGGCTGCGGGGGCGACGCTGGTCGCAGCACCCACCCACATGCACACGCAACCCGCCTGGCATATCCCCCTTCCCCAACCGCTCGCCTGGCTACCCCCTCGCGCGCCAGGCCGCTTTCCGCAAGGCCGGCGCGGGAGACGGGTGCGCGGTGCAGGAGTGACGGACAGACCAGGGCTCCGGGAGGCAGGCGCAAGGCGCGGAGCTGCACAGGAACTGGGCGCCGCCACCGCCGCGCCTCGGTCCTCCCTCCGCAGCCCCCATACCCATGCCGAGAGGCTGAATTACTTTCAGGTGTGGGCCACTTAATAAAATAAATCTTCTGGGGCAGGAGGCAAGTTTCCAGGGGCCCAACTCAAATCAGCAGACTTCACATTTAGAAAGAGGGGTTTCCCTAAAATCCCTTAGGGGTTTTGTGGAGCAGGGGGAAAGGGGGTTCAGGAGCAACAGGGTGTCTCTTCCCCGGGATGAGACTGTCCTGGCGGGGGAGCCGAGAGCCTCTCTCTTTGTCTCTTTTGGTCTCTCCTTGGGCTCTGGCTCTGTTCTCCCTAGTTCAAAATGGAATCAACCGCTTTGGGGACCAGATCACTAGGAAACCCACCAGAGCCCTCCAGCCCAGTCCGGAGACCCAGTGGAAACAGAAAGCTGTGTTTCCCTCCTCTCCCTCACTTCTTCTCTTTTTCTGCTTTGTCTCCATCATCCATTGCCCAACGTTCTCTTGATCTGAGATTTCCAAATCCAGTTTTGCAACACTCCAGGGAAACTCCAATTATCTCTGGGGCTTTGTGAAATGCTCAAGACGAAATAAGCTTCAATTAACTTTAATTATTTAACTGCAGGTTATGGACCTCTCGTTGGGCAGGAGAAAGCAGAGGACAATGTTGGTGAATCAGGCAAAC
This sequence comes from Acinonyx jubatus, assembly GCF_027475565.1. NCBI lineage: Eukaryota > Metazoa > Chordata > Mammalia > Carnivora > Felidae > Acinonyx > Acinonyx jubatus. The sequence continues at coordinate 92,371,294 of NC_069381.1, read as the reverse complement.
CATCCCAGGGTGTCACAGCTCTCTGAAGGTGAGTAATGCCAGCTTCAGAAATTTCAGGGCTCGGGAAAGAATCCCGGACTCGGGCAAAGAAAATCAAGTCCCCGGGAGGTCAGGGCCTTAGTTTAGTAAGGTTTGGGGCCACGCAAGGCTCCCCACTCTCTTGCCAACCATCTCCAGCTAGGCGTTTGAAGGAGGAAAGGAGCGGGTTTCTCCCCCACTGCCCCATTCTACTTCCATCTAAAATTCTTCACTACAATGCAATTTACACTGAACACAGCAGTTCCTTCACTGTTTGAATTCAGACCACAACAGAATTTTTTTGCAAGAACTCCCCGGGAATTTGGGCTGAATGTAAACATACTATCTGTCACAGTTCTGCTCTTGTACAAGAGTAACTCACCCAGAAGTCTTGGAGAGCCCCTCACTCTTCCTCACACCCCAGATCCAGAAAACTGCCCTTCTCCTGAGCTCAGGGATGAGAGCCCCAAGAGGTGACCAGATGGCTGTGGCAGAGGGCAGCTCACTCTCGCGGCGTCTGACAGGAGCCCACATGTTTCCCGTACAGAGAACAAATCTGCCCCATTAAAGCGTTACTCCGTTGGGGAAAACACTGAGGCAATATTGGAAACATGCTGGGCCCACTGCGAGAGCCGGAAGGAGAGGCAGGTCTTCTATGGAAGGCAGTGAAGGCCAGTAGGCGAAACTAATCCCACTACGTCCACCCTCACTAGGCCAGGCAGATTGAGGGAGGGATTATTGACCAAAACATCTGCACGGGGCGAGCCTGATGGGGCTGGTGGTGCAGTTACAGAGAGCACATCAGGGGACAGACAGGGAAAGAAGGTGCTGGTGACTTGGGGGGCAGCTGAGGGAACCCAGCCCGGCTTCCTGGGCTTGGGGCCCAACTGGAGAGTCTACTTCCCAGAGCCTCAACTTTATGGCAAATAACTCCATGGTTGGAACAGCAACACTGCTGACCTAAGTAGCTTATTAACAAATGGAAAATATATAAACACATAACAACTGCCTCTAAGAAAAAATGTATTAACTGCCCCCCCATGTTATTTGCAAAATAAATAGCTGAGAACATATGGGTGAGGAGGGAAGTGGCTGTGTCCTAATTAGCTATATGCTCTTGGTAAAAGTTTCCTCTCTAGGCCTCCCTTCCCTTATTTTAAAATGAAGATGACAGCCTAGATCAGCGGTGCTCAATCTTTAGACTGAGTATCACCCAATGATATCGGTATCACCCAGAAAAAAGTATTAAAGTTTTCTGGGCCCCACCCCCAAGACTTTCTGGCTTGGTAGGTCTGGGGTAGGACCAGTGATCTGCCTTTCTAACAAGTTCCTTGATGCTGCCGCTGTTGCTGGCCTGAGGCCCATCCTTTGAGAACCTTTGGACTAGATGATGTTCAGGTGATGCCCTTCCAGGTCTAGCATTCTATGCCCCTGTATTTCCCCCTCACCCCCTGAAGTGTTTGGAACCAAATATGAGAGGCTTGATGTTTCTATACTCAAGCTTGTAGCCCCTGTCATCAGTACAGAATAAATCTTTCAACTGGCCAACATGGGCCGACCATCCTGCTCCCCGAGGGATTCCTGACCCCTCAGTGCACGTATTCCAGTCTGAATTAACCCCAGCTGGCTGACTGCGGGGGCCTGAATCTCCAACAGTGGCTAACGCTGGTTTCCCTTTGTACCAAGCAAGGCTGGGCCTAATCCTAACTAAATCCCGAGCAGGCCTGTTGTGTAGAGGGCTGCCTTCAGAGGGATTGGCAGGAGCCCAGGGTACATCTCCAGGCCCCTCGATGTAGCCTAGTGTCTGCCAAACATTTGCCCCAACACACACACACGCACACGCACACACTTGGCCACACGCAGAACCCCCGGTCGTCAGGAGAACTAGTTTTACTTTGATGTACCTCTCGCTGCACATTTGTTTCAGCTCCTCTCCTGGAGCCACAGCCTTATTTATCTTCTTGGCATGGGTTCTTAGAATACTTCCATTCAGGCAGCAGCAAAATCACTCAGCTCCACTGTTTTATGAAGTTTATCAAACAGCAAAATATCCGGTCTCTTTGTCCAATGGATCTGGTGTGAATGTGCCTACAGAGCTGCTTTTCCCCAGACGTCCCGGGGTCTGTGTGTGGTTACAGATACCCTCCCCTGTATGCACCCCACCAAATCCAGGGCTTGCCTGCTTCGGCTGCAAGGCCCCCCACCCCGCCCCCCTGCAAAGCAGATGCAGGCTTTGAGGCTTCTCCCAAATCGGGAGACCCAGCTACACATACTCCACACATGCACACGCCATGTTCACACCCCGCTGACAGAGCCCGAGACTCCCACAGCAGACCGGCAACCCCTGGTACCCCCACCGCAGAGCCCTGGCCTGGCGCAGCACCCCCACCCCCAAAGGCAAGAGCTGCTTCTGCGACCATCACTGTCCTCTCAATCCCAAGGTTTGGGACCTCTGTGGAGAGAGCCATCTTCCCTGCAGCTCAGGGCTCAGGCTCTGCCCACCCATTTAAAGGGACCAAGTGTTGGACAGTCTACACAGGTCAGTTCAGAACAGCTGCAGGCCTGGTTTTCTCCAGCGTTCCTCATCCAGCACCCAAAGCATCCTGCTTGTTTCCCAGGAATCATGCTAACCCCAGGGCTGGGCTCTCTACCTCTCCGCCTCCACTCCCTCCGGAGGCTTCCCAGCCAGGCCCCATACTCCCTGAGGGGCAAGAGAGCCAGCTCTCAGCCCTGCTTTCACTCAGAATCTGGTATGCCCAGTGCTGGCACCAGAATGGCAGTGATCACAGGATTCCAGAGCCTGGCAAGTCCACTTGGAGCCTTCCTCCCTCTGCCCCAAAGTCCAGAGAGTAGCCCTGACTTCGCAGCTGGCAATGCATACTGAGTGAAGGACCCCTTTCTGGATGGACATCTGCCTCAGAGGTTCAAAATGTCCCCTGAAGGCATATCCCTGTGCCCTGTCTCTGCAGCGCCCATTCTCTGGGCTGCTGGTCATCCATACACCACAACCCCCACCCCCCCACCATGGCAATCAGTCTGTCACTTCTTCCGACTAAATATCTCTTCCTTCCAACCATCCCTCATCATTCCCTCAGCCACACCCTAGGTTCAGGCTTTAGTCACGTCATCCAGGACCACTCTCTTACACACTGACTGTGTCCCCTTCTTCCATATCCCCTGGCTACCTGGGGCAAGTGACTCTCTCTGTGCTCTAGTTTCCTCATCTTTAAAATGGAGATAATGGCGGTGGGGCACCTGGGTAGCTCATTGGTTAAGCATCCTACTTCGACTCAGTCTGCTACAGTTTGCGATTTCGATCTTCGAGAGTTCAAGCCCCACATCAGGCTTGCTGCTGTCAGCATGGAGCCCGCTTCATATCCTCTGTCCCTCTCTCTCTCTCTGCCCCTCCCTCACTTGCACGCTCTCTCTCTCTCTCCCAAAAATAAATAAACATTAAAAAACCATATATGTGTGTGTGTGTGTGTGTGTGTGTGTGTGTGTGTGTGTGTCTAGGCTCAGCCTTGGTCACTTGACCACTTGACCTAGGTAGGCTCAGCAACTACCCTCCTCTCCATCTGTCCATATTTTGCTGACCCTTCACATCTTCTCAGACCACAGCTCAGACATCTCCAAGGACTCTCTGCAAGGGGCAACGGCCCTCTGCTTTGGTCCCCAGGGCTGTGCATCTGGGAGTCCAGCGATGGGTGCTGATATGCTCATGACCACCCGGCGGTTGTCTTCTCCACCTGGAGGGGACTTAGCATACACCATGCCTTCCTGCCTGCGTTTGTTCCTCAGCAACGGCGGCCTGTCTCACACTTAGCAAACATTCTCATTTCACTGGGCAATTGTTCACATGTCCACATCTTGTCTCCCCAGGAGGAAACAAAGTCTAGTAAGAAGGATCCACCCAGAATTTGGAATGGGGGTGCTAAAAATGCACCCCCACCCCAATTTCTGCCCAGCACCATCTCTGCCCCACCCAAGGCTCAGATTCACTGAATGGCTGGGGCGAAAGCACAGCTCACATCCCCCAAGTCTGTCTGAAAAGACTCAAGGCGGCACGGTGCAAGCTGATCAGGCTGCCCGCCTGGAGGTCCATCCTGGTTCCACGTTTAGGAAGTATATGACACCCTGGATGACTTACTTCTCGGAGTTCTGTGTTATCATCTGTGAAGCAGAAATAATAACATCTACCTCCTGGGTGGGTTGTATGCCGTTTTAAAAAGTGGCGTGCCTAGTTCAGGCTGAACTCAGAGTGGGCTCTCAACACAGCCCCCCTCCCGATCCCCCGTCACTCAGTTCAAGGCCTAAGGCCAGGGTTCCCTTTGCTAAGCTGACAGCAATGCATATAGCGGACTGTAGTATCCTGCTCAGGGAAAAGGTGAGTTGGCTTCCTTCCTCCACCCACATGGGTGAAGAGCCCCCGTGGAGCCCCGAGATCAGCTCGCTGTACTAAGGGAGCCCCTAGGAGTTCGTGTGCTGTGACCACTGAACACTCAGGGTACGGAAAAAAACAGGGCACACCTGTCCCCATTTCCGTACCTCCCCGGTCTTCCTCAAGACAGGCAGTGAGTGTGGCTCTCACCGGCCACCGGGCTTTGCCGCTCACCTGCCAGCCTCCTCATCCTGCCCCTTCAGGGACTCTTCTGAACTCATCAGTACAGCCAGTCTTTCTGAGCCAACATTTGGCATTAGAGCCTCTGGAGTCAGGCGCCTTGAGTGTGAATAGCTGCAGTACTTTGCAGCAGTGGGATACGGGCAGCTTTCTGAGCCCAGTCTGGGTAGCCGATCTCCACAACGGCCCCATGCTTGTGAGATCCCCTCCCACACTAAATCGGAACTGAGAAGAACTGTGTGGCCGGCACAATATGGCCACAGTAATGGTGTGTAAGTTCAGAGGCCAGGTCATAAACGGCACTGCACCTTCCACCGTGGTCTCTTGGATCATTCGCTGCGGGGGAAGCCAGCCGCCCCGCCGTGAGGACACCCAAGCAGCCAGATGGAAAGGTCCACATGGGGAGGAACTGAGGCCTCCCATCAACAGCCAACATCAACTATGTGAGCGAACCGCCTTGGAAATCAATGCTCCAGCCCACATCAAGCCTTTAGAGAACTGCAGCCCCCCAAGGACACCACTCAGCCAAGCTGCTCCTGAATCCCTGGCCCACTGTCACTGACCATTGTTGCTTTAAGCCTACCAAGTGTTGGGGTGATGGGTTACTCAGTACTGGATGACTGACTACGGGGATATTAACGCCAACTTTGTAACAAGGTAAAGACAAAATGAGATGTTGTTTGCTTGGCACATTGTAGGTGTTCTGTAACTGGGGGATATTATTATTAATATTATTATTGTTATTGTTATTATTATTATTATTACTATTACCTGGCCCACTACCTCTCCTGCCCTGGTGACCCCAGAGGAGGCCAGGCAGAGGCCCTTTTAGCCTTGTCCACTTACTTTTCTCCCAGTCTCTCGTAAACTTCACTCTCTGCCTTCCTCCAGTGCAGGAGCAGGCAGCGGACTGGGGTGGATGTATATCTGTGGCAAGGTGGTGAGCACCTTCTGGAACTCTGGGGTGCACCCCGCTCACAGGGCTGAGGGTGTTCTGTGGTGTGTGTTTGCATTTCCTTTGAAGGGCCCCAAATGTGATAATTACATACTTGTTAGCCCTATAAAACAACAAATCTGGAATCTACACTCTGGAACCAATGGATTTCTTGCTGGAATGAGTTCAAGAGGTGCCCCAGCCAGCATTCCCGGTAAGAGCCAAAACTCTGCTACAAAAGGCCTCCCAGATTGCCACACTTGGCCTGCATCACGCAGCCCAGCTGCCCCTCCTCCAACCCTCCACCTCAGGGCGCCCAGCAAACAGATGCACTTGGTTCTTCTTCTTCTCCACTTTTTCTCCTCATGTTATTTACTACCTGCCTGCTGGGTGTGGGTCCTTATGCCCCCTGAAAGTCAGGGGACCGCTGGGCCACGGGGCTTGCTCCTCCTCATCTCCCACTTGCAAATCCGGTGCTTGAAGCTGGGCTTGGCATGAATGGATGCCCGTGGAACCGTCCTGCCCTCCCCCTGGAGTCTCTCGATTCAGGTGGACGCCTCTGCCTTTGTCTCTCTTCCTCCCACTTCAGCAGGGACTCTTCCTGCCCTGGCCCCAGCAATTCAACAAATCCAAGTTCCCCAAACTTGGCTTCCTCTTTCCCCTCCTCTGAGCCGTTTTCTCTGGATGCCTTCTCTCCCTGCCCCCTCCATACCTCTTCCCCTCCTAAGCCCCACTCAGTTTTCTACCTGGAAGTGCTCCCTGACCAGCTGCCCCCAGCCCAAGGCCGGGACAGGTGCCTGTCTCACGGCCACCATGGCCCCTGTGATCTACGTGCCCATTGCTCCGTGTCTCTCCTGCCAGCCCGGAAAAGCCGTGGGAGTAAGTGTTCTGTTCCCTGACTCAGTCCTCACTGTGCAGCCCCAATGTCTGGCACACGGCAGGCATTCAATAAATGCTGGATGAGGGGTGCCCGGGTGGCTCAGTGGGTTAAGCGTCCGACTTCAGCTCAGGTCATGATCTCGTGGTTCATGAGTTCGAGCCTCATGTCGGGCTCTGTGCTTACAGCTCAGGGCCTGGACCCTGCTTCGGATTCTGTGTCTCCCTCCCTCTCTCTGCCCCTGCCCCTCTTCTCAAAAATAAATAAACATTAAAAAAATTTTTAAATGCTGGATGAATGCATGAATGCACGATATTAATTGATCAAAGTATTCGAACTGCCAAGAAGTCCAAACCTGCCTCCTTCTGTTTTACACCAAGAATGAGTTCATAGAAAACTCTCCCACAAAATCACTTCTCCTGGTCTGAGCTGGCCCTTGCCACAGAACTCATTTACCTTCACACAAAGGCAGTTAGGCAGACATCAGGCCACACCAGGCACTCAGGACACATCCCAGACCTAGCTCCGCCTCTCTGTTCACTGCCCCCATCCCGACCTGACCCCAGGGAGGCGGGCAGAGAGCAAAAGCAGGGAAATATAGGTTCAGGGTGGAGTCGGGCTCAAGAAACATCTGTATAAACACTGTTTTGTTCATTCTGGTGAAGCTGGCCTACAAAATCCTATCCCTCTCCTTTTCCAGGAGAGCAACAGAGGTACCGGCAGGTTAAGTGACTCTCCCAGCAAAACAGATCAAATGAACGGAAGAGAAAAAATAGTTCCGTAACTCCCCAGAAACTTCACCCCACAGCACAGACTACAGCCTGGATGGTCAGAATCACAGCCCAGGATTCTGGGTATATCCACAGCCCAAAGCTTCCCACCCCCTTCCTTCTTTCTTTTAAAAATCATGGGTAAGGAGGAAGCACCGGATCTGAGGGTTTATTTACCATTCCTTAGCCTGACCTTCCAGGAAGAATGTCACTAATGAGAAACAATCTACTTAGGCTCCCAAACCCAGAATTTTCATAGGGATCAATTTAGGATTTCAGAGTCTAAACAAGACAAGGGTAATACCAACTATCTTCCCTTGGAAGAAAAAAATACAAAGCAACGGAGTTTTTCCTGTCTGGAAGGAAGTTTCGTATGCGGCAGATCTGGGTTTACATCTTTCCCGCTGTTCCGGCCCCTTTTGGATAGCCACTGGGGACAAAGGGAAGAGCGTTCGCCTTCATGTGGTGCAGGCTGAGGGTGGTCCAAAACCAAAGAAAGCAGTAGTTGGGACCGGCTCCCTAATTCAAGAACTGACCTTACAGGTGAGGCTGGAAGCTAGGAACTCTGCTCTCGAGCCCAGATCCCGTTCTAATTCACGTCCAAATGATGCTTGTGTCAGCTGTGGGGGAGACACTTCCATTCCAGCAAAGTGTGTGCCTCATGAAGGCGGGAGTCACGTCTGTATGGCAGGGCCAACAAATGCCCGTCACATAGTGAGTCCTCCTATTGAATGAATGAATGAAGGAAGGAATGAATGAAGGAATGAATGAATGAATGAATGAAACAATTAGCTAATGTAAAACAGCTGCATAGACATAGCCAGTAAGCATCATTTTTATTTTACTTTTTTAATGTTTATTTATTTATTTGGAGGGTGGGGGACAGAGAGAGAGAGAGAGAGAGAGAGAGAATCCCAGGCAGGCCCCTGGCTGTCAGCGCAGAGCCCAATGCGGGGTTCAAACTCACGAACCGTGAGATCATGATCTGAGTCAAAATCAAGAGTCGGGTGCTTAACCGACTAGCCACCCAGGCGCCCCAAATGACTCATTTTGATTTCAAAAGCAGTTTTTCTCAGCAGGTGGAAAGTTTTAGTTTTGGGGTGGTGGTTTTGTTGTTTTGAGTTTTTTCATGATAGGACCTAGAATGATCTGGATCATCCCATCAGCTCATCTCACTTAGTCCGTGGATAATACACTATTGTAACGGAACTGGTTATTATTAAGCAGCACAAAGGGGAAACTCGCAAATTCTCTTAAACCTCTGCCCCACATCTGGCTGTGTCAGTGGGTCGTAAAAACCTCTCAGGTGTTAGCCGCTGTGTTTCATTTGGTATCAGCTTAGCAGAAAACACCCTCCACCTACTATCCCAGCCACCACAGCTGGGTGAGGCATGTCTCAATAAACTGCCACTAGGTGATCAGGAAGGCAGTAGTGTGGCTCCACCTTGGGCCAACTCTGTCCCTGATCCACTCTGGCCTCAACTTCCTTTTCAGGAAAAAGTCCCAACCTTCCTCCAGGAAAAGGAGGGTGTGCACTGAATCATTTCAGATTTGTCATGTTGGCTGAAGAAGGACTGATGGTCAGAGTCAGGTGGGAGACCGTGGATCTGGGCATAAGTTCTGGTTCTGCCACTAAGTGGCTGTGTCCACTCTGGGCAAATGGCTCCTTCTGTGGCCTCAGGCTCTTCTCTGTAAAATGGGGATACTAGTTGTGCCTACTTCATGGAGTTGTTGTGAGAATTAAACAAACCGGTGTCTACAGGATACGTCAGACAGTGCCTGGCATGCTGCAAGATAAATCAGCTGTTGTTTTTATCTGTAAAATGAGGGCCCCTGTGTACTCCAGGATCTCTCAGCCCTCCTAACAGAAAAACTAAGTATCTCTAAGAGTGCCATTTTTTGTGTTTTCTATGCACCTCTGCCCCATCAAACTCTTTCCAGACCTCATACAGATAAGCGTTTGCACTAGTGGTTTAAAAGGGGAACAGGAAAGCTGTACCCTGTCTTGCATGACCCTAGGAAAAAAGCCTCTCAGTAGGGCAACTCTATCTACGCATCCAATCTGAATGTCCGCTGGGGCTTTCTGCTGCCTCAGTTCAACTGGCAGCATGGAAGTTGGTTCTGTTCAGAGAGTGGGGAATGGCAGGAGGGGCTTCTGCGCTTGGGCTGGGGTGTGAGTCCCTAGGTCTCTCTGATCGGCCCCAGCCTGTAGCCCATGCAGCCTGGGGCCAGGAGTCTTCCGCCAATTCAGTGATGGAACTCAGAACCCTGGGCTGCTGTTTCTGGGTATTGTAATGGTAATAATGATCTCGTTAATTAACACAGTTCATCACGTCCACCAAAACAGAAGTGCTTCTCAAAAATCCTTCGTCCATCCCGCAAGCATGGCCCATTTTTATGACAAGACACCTGAGGCTGAGAAAGGTTACCACCTGAGGCAAGACACTTGGCATTTAAGCCAAGCTGCCTTGTTTAAATTGCTGGTGATATTTTTCTTGCGTCCTACTCGCATCGCTCACAATAAGCTGCTTGATGATTTGTTGAACAGAAGCAGTGTCCTGAGTTGACGCTGACATCCTCCTAAAAAGTCAACAGTATCCACAGCCCTAGCCCCATAACTATTGAAAACCTTATTAGCGAGCAAAAGTGGTCAATGCAAATGGATTGCCCAGAGCTGCGATCCACTGGATCCTAGAGAATGGATCTTCCTGGTGAGGTCAGAGAGGAAGCTTAATTCTGAGCTGAGCCTCCCTCTTGGCTGGAAATACCAGCCCCAGGTGCTCCCATCCCACTGCCCCAGCCTCCAGTCTGTGATTAGGGGCCCTAATGGCCATAATGCCTCCAATGTGGTGTTTAAACCAATAAGGCTTCAGAGAAGTTACGGTATGTTTAATAATGGCTTAATGACTACTTGTGAGATGCAAGGCTTCTGGTTCCTGTTTGGCCTTGATTTACAGCCCAACTCTGGCTGAGGACAGCCAAGAAACCCCCTTTAAGCCCCCAGCGGAAGAGGGAGGTGTTCACACCAGACCTCTTGGATTCCTTTAAAAATTGAGAATTCAAATGAAATACAAATGATATTTGACTCCCCACCCCTCTCACTAGTCCCTGGAAGTATGAAAATAAAAAGCAGTGTAACCCAGACTTAGGAACCCTTCAATCCACACAAGCGAGCAGGGTTCCAGGGTCCTCAGGACTTTCTTCCCAGGTCTTAGGGTGGGGGTTGTTTCTCTTCTCAGAAATTCCAAGCTACTTACTTCGCTAGTCCTATGCTTCCTTTTGGCTGGGAGGCTCAACTTCTAGGACATGCCACCCTACCCTCACCTCCCTGCAAAATGGCAGGCCTGGGGCAGCAGGGCCCTGAGGTCTGGGCTACCTACCACCAGCCTTTCCCCAGTGGATCCCCAGGCACTTCCAGATCATTTGAGAGGTATCCACTCCATGCCTCCTGTTCAAACCCCAAACCCTCTAGGTACTCCTCCACCTGCTCCAAAGTCAACCTCTGCTGAACCCTGTCCCTTCTGGCCCTGTCTCCGCTTCTCAGACCCACCAGGAATACACAGAAAAGCTCTAAGGATTGACTCAATCCAGCCTCCAGAGTCAGATGAGGACACTAGTGACAGTTCAGGGTCCCAGAGCTAATTAATGATAGTGCCCAGGCCCAAGCTTCCCAGCCCCCTTTCCCGGAGTAGTGCTGTTTCCACACATATCTCTCAAGGGCTCCCGTCCCCGTGAGGAACAAGGAATCCCCAAGAGAGGTGTTTTTGCTGGAGGCAACGTTTTTCCAGCTCCTAGCAAAGGCTTGGGTTTAAGTCCCAGCCCAGCCCCTCCCCCACCCCGCCCTGATCCCAGGTTTCTGTCAGGAGCCCAGGCCTAAAAGTGTTCGCTGGGAGCGGAGGCTCTCGCCCCAGGTGCCTCAAGCCCCTAGGGGCAAGAGCCTCCAGGCAGGGTATCAGGACCGAGGTTGCTGCTCTGAGCGAGGGACTCACCAAGGTGTGCAGACAAAGCGGACCCCGCCGTCGAGAGAAGGTGGCTTCCTCCCTGTGCTCGAACTGCCTCCGAATACGGGGGCTGGGGTGAAGCAGGGGGCTCCCGGGCTCCGAGGGGTTAACCCGCGCGGGGCTGCACGTGACGGGGATGGTTCCAGCATTAAGTCAGAGGCGCGGCCCCCTCCCCTGTCCCCCGCCCCCCCGCGGCGCGCGCCGCTCCCGGGGGCTCCGCGCCCCCGAGCCCAGGTCCCTCCCCCTTGGCGGCCGCTCACAGGCCGCACCGGCAGCGCGAGGCCCGGAGCCCCGGCGGCCTGTGCGCCGGGAGCCGGCATGGACCCCGAGCGCTGCGCGCCTTTCGGCGTGGGGCCCGGGCCCGGCCCTTACGCGGCCTCGGGGGACGAGCCACCGGGCCCCCACGGGACCCCCGCCGGCGCGCCTCACCTGCACCCCGCGCCGCCCCGCGGCCCGCGCCTGACCCGTTTTCCGGCCTGCGGACCCCTGGAGCCCTACCTCCCAGAGCCGGCCAAGCCGCCCGCCAAGTACCTGCAGGACCTCGGGCCCGGCCCGGCGCTCAACGGCAGCCACTTCTACGAGGGCCCCGCGGAAGGTAACGCGCGGCGCGGGCGTAGCGCTCAGCCCCGACCCGCTCACCCACCCTTCCCCGGCCCGCCCGGGCCTCCCTGCTTCCCTCGCCCGCTCACCCAGCTCTCCACTGTTTTGACCCTCTAGCCCGTCGTCGCCACGGGTCCCTCACAAGGCCCACCGGCGCTGGTCCAGGCCGGGCAAAGCCAGCGCGGTGCGGGAGGCAGAGCCGCTCAAGCCTCCGGTGGCGGGAAAGGGGAGGGGGAGGTCGCTCGAGGGTGGAGCTGCGACGGCCCCCGGCCCAGTCGGGCCCGAAGGCGACCGGAGGCGGGAAAGAGAAATCCTGCTTGGCCGGAGTTGGCCTGGAACTGCCACTGACCCAGAAGCCGGGACCGGGCCCAGGGCCTGGGCCCCGCACTGAGCCCGTGGTCCCGATGCAGGGAGAGAAGATCGGTTTTTGTGTCTGGCGTCCGTTCGGGGTCCTGAGCTTGGGCCCCGACCTGAAGGGGCCAAGCAGGACACCAGGGGGCTGCGGCCTGGCCTCCACTGGCTTCTCCTCCCAGGCCGGGCCTCCGAAGGGAAGGCGCTGCCAGCGCGTTAGGTTTTGGGCGGCTCGGCCGCGGCTGTCCCCGGAGTGCCGGGGCCATTCTCGATACCGAATAACTGTGTTCTTATTTCTCAGACCAACCTGGCCTCCCCGTCGTTATGCACGGGGAGGGCCGCCCTTCTCGCAGTCTTGGGCTTCCTCGCACTGGATCGCCACCGCTGGGGCCGTCGAGAGTAGCCCGGCGGGCCTGTCCCCTGGGCTCCTCGGGCCCCGGGCCGGTGCCCCAAGCGCTGAGGCCAGATGGATGCAGAACGCGCCTGACCACCGGGGCCTGCAACGCGGGCCCGCAGCCCCGCCGACACCCGCTGCACCGACCTACCTGTAGGAGTCTGGGCGCCCGCCCATCTGCGCTGCCGCATCCCGCACCTTAGGCCCAGAGTTGAATCCTCTGAAGTCGGCCCCAATCCGCCTCCACCCCGCTGGCGCCTTGCGGGCCTCCACAGAGTGGTCAGGCAGCTCAGGCCTTCGCTCAGCCGGGGCAATGGGAATGTGTAGGGGAGGGCGGGGAGGTGTGTGGGGGTCAGCGGAGGAAATGAGCGAGTCAGCGGAGCTCCGTGTCTGTGCCCTTTGAAAGAGGCTCTCCTGATAAAAACCACAGTTGGGACTTAATGAGAAGCAGTTGGCCTGGCTCCTCTGATCCCAGCCAGACGGCGGCGGCCGCGCAGCTTCATGAGCACCGCCGGGGACAGGTACCCGGCCTGGCTGGGCGCGCGCGCGTTGGGGCGAGACCCACCCCGCGGGCCCGCGTCCCTGCTGGGCGCACCGGGTCCCTCACGCACCGCGGGGAAGCCAGGACGGGCAAAGTGCAGAGAGCGCTGGAGCTGAATGAGCGACGGGTCGTGGAGGGACCAGCCCAGCGACGGCGAGGGTGTCAACAACGAAATGCGTGGAAGTAAACCCGAAGAGTGTTAACAACAACCAAAAAGAGGGAACACTGAACAAAACAACGGAGGAGAGAGGCGAGAAGGAGAGGTCAACGAATGTCGGCAAGCAAGACAGAACATTAGGAAATACACGGAGAGCGAACAGAAAAAGAAGAAAGAGCAAGCGGAGGATCCAACGATCGAACGAAGCGGGTACATGGAGGAGGGAAAGGACAAAAAAGAGTAGAAGCAGGAAAAAAATGAAAGGAAAATAAAGGACATCCTAAAAGAGCAGCAAACAGCAAAATGAGATCAAGTGGGAGAAGAAAATTGACGATTCGAGTTGAGCGGACGACAGGCCAAACGAAAAACAGGCGCAGCGGGTGCGAGCCGAGCCTGGGACCTGGGCCGCCGCTCGCCTCCCGGGTGCCCAGGGCCGAAACTCGGCGGGCGCGGGCGGCTCGCGTCCCTGCGGGGGAGCGGGGCTGCTGGGGAGGGACAGCCGCGGGGGACTAGGGCCACACGGTCTACGAGGTAGGAAGTGGTGGCAATAGGGGAACACACCTTATTTCCCAGCCTCTAACTTGACGGGCTGCGAGCGTTTCCAGCTCAGTCCAGTGAGCGCGCAGCTGCGCTCCATCTGCGGCGCGATCTTTGCCGAGGCCGGGCAGTCGCGCGCTCCAGAGTCTGGCGCTTCTCTCCCGCTCTTTGCGGCACCCTTGGCGGAGAGCGCCCAGCCCTGCCCTAGACCCCGGCCGCGTACTGGCGGTGCCAGCCACCCTTGGAGTCCGGTGCGCGAGGCTGCTCACAGGGCCGGAGCAGTGCCCGGCCGTTCCTTCCTGCTCCGCCGGGGCCGCCCGGGCCGCCCCTGGCTCGGCTCTCTGACCTGGGAACCACCGACTCGGAGGCCCCGAGCCGGGTAACTGGAGGGCCGCGCTCATCGGCCCGACTGCAGACCTCGAGGATTCCCAATCACTGGCCCTCGGCTGAGGCCCCTACGCCAAAGCTGGAAATTCTAGGGAGAGCGCCAAGGCCCCGCTAGAGTCCGGCGCACGGCGTTCTTGTCCATAACGGTTTCGGGTTATCAGCCGGAGCTTCGAGAGGCCAGGCCTTGGCGAGCTCTGCGGATCGCGTGGGAAACGGCGCGGGCGCCGGCTCGGAGGAAGGCTCCCACGGAAGCTGAAAGCCGGATGGTTGGCCGTGCGGCCTCAGGGGACGCTCTCTGAGGGGGCAGCGGGGCTCCCGGTTGGCGTCCCAAGCGGTACTGCTCCCGAGCTGCTGCCCTGGCTTTGAGACAGCCTCTAGCAGGGGCTCTGGCGGCCCCCGGGGTGGGGGAGAGCAGCGGGTGTGAGAGCAGAGTCAGGGACGCAGCACCGTGGCTGCCTCAGAGGTTTCCGTCTGGGCTCCGGTCTTTCAGGCCCGACAGACTTCTGCTGTGGTGCTATGGTCTTGCAGGCTGTGGACACCCTGGTGCTGAGCCCCAGGATGGATACCAGTCTCCACCATGAGCACTCCCCCTCAACCACACGGTGTCCCCACCAGGTGCAAGTGAATCCTATACACAGCCTGCACACACCTTGCAAGTGCTGGGCGCTGTGGGGTGCATGCACCCTTCTCTTTACAAGCTCAGATGCAAACTGCTGGCTTGCCTAACTACTCTGCCTTTCCTTCCTTTCCTCCACCGCTGCCCTTCATTGATCCCACCTGCACCAGAGCACTGGGCTTTGCTCTTCTATGAGGTGTGCCCCTGTTCCCCCAAAGAGGGAGGAATGCCTGCTTTTCCCTGGAGCCCTCCAGGCAGATGGAGGTTTCAGGGCAATGGCAACAGGGACGGGAGAAGTGCTCCCATCCCTTGGGAGGGCTGTAGAATGGGCAGGCATGGGAGGCCAGCAGAGGCCAGCAGGCTTGGCCCCCTCTTCTGGTGGCTATTCTGAAAAGTCCTGCTGCCCGTTGTCTCTCTTGCTCTGGCAGCTCAGAGCCCAGAGCTAGTCCCTTCCTCTGGGCAGATCCTGTTAGGACAGCCACCGAAGGCTCAAGGGCCGGATCAGCAGGCCTCAGAGCTTTGGGGGGCCCTCTACAGTGACATCGGTGCTCCCCTGACCCCCATCCCTGAGCCACTCTCAGCCTTTTTTGCCTGGAGTCCAGCAGTGCCTCCCTCAGAACCCAGGACTCCCAAGACTCTACTTCTCAAAGATGTTGTATGTGGGGTGCCCTCGAAAATTTTAGTCTCCCAGTCTCCCTGACCATTCAGTTATTTGGTTCGGTTCCCATGAGTCCTTATTCCTCAGCTGCTACCAGTGCACCTCCCTCTAGAACCAAAACATGTTGGCTAAGAATGGAAGTCAGTGGCTGGTGCCCTTTCTTCCCTATGCTCCACTTGAGTTGTGACCTGGCGCCTAGGCTTTTGCCGTGCACAGCCCCCGGGGGGCAGGCTCTCACAAGATGGAGCTTACTGCCCAGCCTGGCTGGTCCAGGCAGGTCACCCACCACCTTCCAGCTGAGGGGGACCTTGCCCAACTTGTCCTCCGTAATGCAGCCAGGGAGCCAGAACCTGAAAATCCCATCTCTCTGGTCCCCTCCTTCCCTGATGACAGCTGTGATCCCGACACCAAGTCCCAAGGAAGAAACTGCCTCTTGGTGCCAGCTTGCTGGGCCTGCTAGGGCCCAGGCCCCTGCCGGGGATGGGCCAGGGCCAGGGCAGGGCTGCGTGAGTCAGTGGGGCGTCTTTGTGGTGGGAGCTCCTGGGAGGACTGTCGAGGAGAGATTTCATGGCAGCGCTGCTGGGGGGCCTCTCCAGAGGAGAGGGCGGAGCATCAGCAGTGACCTATTTTTCATCATGCCCCGGGGTTGTGACAGAGCTCCAAGCTTCCTGAGGGCTAGCATGTCAGAGTGGGGCTGCTGGCAGCTGGGCCCAGCTGCAGCCAAGACCCCCCACCCCGCTGCTTGCTAATCAAGGGCAATGGGGGAGCCATCAGAAACTGTGCTGAGAAGGGAGGGGGCAGACAATAACCAGAATGATGGGGTTGGGGGCTGGATGCTGTTTTGACGCTGGTCCGCTGTCTCTCCTTCTCTGAGCATAGCCTGTCTCCTGCCTCTCTAACGCTGCAGCTCGAGTCCTTGCCCAAACATCACAGTTTTCAGAGGCATGAGACAATCTTTTTGGAAGCATCTTTATCCCATCTTGCCCTTCATACCCCAGGGCCGGGATTGTCCTGAGACTCGGGGTCCAGAGAATGAGGCACAGCCAGACCAGCCAACAGTGATCTGAGTGCCCCTGTCCATTGCCTGCCTGGACCTGGGACCCGATGCATGGGCGTGAGGTCCTGGGAACCAAGGCCCACAGTCAGGGACAAGGAGGCACTTCCTGGCAGGGGCGGGAGATGTCAAACACCCCATCCTCGCCCCCTCCTCCCGCCCCTGCGCCTCTGTGCTGGGCCCTGCCACGGCGCCAATCCTGGCACCTCCACACCCTGTGGGATGCACCACCACAAAGCACTTCCCTGAAATGAACCCTCCTCCGGCCCCAGCAGATCCGCCCAGACCACAGAGCACATGGTTCCCTAGGGCCCCCTCCCCAGCTGGAGGCTCAGCAAGCAGGCCTCCGAATGCCAGGCTCCCATGGAGGGTGGCTGCTGGGACAAGGGAAGAGAAAGGAAGGGGGAGGCGGGGACTGAAGCGTCAACGTTCTTCCCCCTCCCCCAGTCCACCCACAAAACCTCCTGGTTCGGTTTCCATCCTCCTTTTTGTGTTTTCCATTGCAGCTGAGGAGAAGGCCTCCAAAGCTGCCAGCTTCCCCCAGCTGCCCTTGGACTGCCGAGGGGGCCCCAGGGACGGGCCCTCTAACTTGCAAGGCTCCCCAGGCCCTTGTCTGGCCAGCTTGCGTGTCCCTCTGTCCCCGGGACTCCCTGACTCCATGGAGTTGGCCAAGAACAAGAGCAAGAAACGCCGTAACCGCACGACCTTCAGCACATTCCAGCTGGAGGAGCTGGAGAAAGTCTTCCAGAAAACCCACTACCCTGATGTGTATGCCCGGGAGCAGCTGGCTCTGCGCACGGACCTAACCGAGGCCCGGGTACAGGTGAGGGCGCTCCGGACATGGGCCTCTCTGGCCGCCTCTACCACCCCGACCACGGGCCCGGCCACGGGAGAGGTGGGCACTAGTGCCACACAGAGCTGCCTTTCCCAGGTGCCTGCCCCCAGCCTGCCTGCCCGCCCTGGGCTCCCCCTCCATGCCCAGCTCTGCTGCAGCCACAGGCTTGCAGTCCAAGTTGAGGCTAGGCCTCATGGGAGTGGTAGCCTCTTGGAGCCCAAAGACCTGTCTGGGAGTCCTAGCTCTGCCATTTTCTAGCTGACCAGGTGACTGGGGGCATGCCATTGGATCGCTCAGCCTCACTTTCCCTACTTAGGGAGTCTTTGAGGACCACAGATGTGACAGCATTTTGGAAGCCACGAAATGCTGAACACATATCAGGGCTGCTCCTGAGGTAGCTGCTCAGAGTCGGAGGGTCCCCACTGGGCGGGGGGCGTCTCAGGCTCCATGATGCTCAAAGCCATCTTGAGCCGGCGACCGTCAGTCCTGCCAGCTCCCAGACCCTGGCTGGGACAGCCTGGCCAGGGACTCTTCCCCACCCCACAGACTCCCCAGCAGAGATCAGGCCCCATGGCTTCCTGGATGGGGCTGTGGCCAGCTTCAAGTGGGGGGGGGGGGCAGGGTGAGGAGATGGAGGGATGCTGGGAAGGGAACAGGGGAAAGGGAGAAGGGAAGCCCATGTCCAAGACATGTCAGAAGTGGGAAAGAACATGAAGGCAGACAGCAGGGGGTGGGAGTGGGAAAGGAGGCTTCAGTCGAAGCCTGGCCCAAGAGGAAGATGGTGGTTGTTGCCTTGTTTTGAACTGGCATGATGCATGACAGGCTCCCCGAAACCAAGCAGGAGGCACTGGGAGAGGAGTGGGACTCGGGCTTCTCGGGAGAGGTGAGGAGGTCACCTCTAGGCGGAGGACATTCTCTCTCCCACCACAGGGGAGACTCCATAGGGACAAAGCTCACGCCTAGCACACCCTGTATGGAGCCTCTCAGGACACTCTGTCTGAAGGTACTGGGGCAGGGGCCTGCTCTGGAAGAATGTGGGGGCTCGCAGGCCAGTCCACAGAGAGGCCAGCTGCCACCTGGCTGAGAAGGCCCTACAGCTGGATTCCGTGTAGGACCAGAGGGGCTTGGGCTGTTTCCCCTTCTCTGCTGGGTCCTCCTGCTTCCGCTTTCCTCCCGAAACAGACTTTTAGGACGGTCCTCCCAGGGTTCCCCAGGCCCTGAGGCCGTCAGGATGAGAGACCAAACATTCACAAGAGCCCATGAGATTCCATGAGCCGGGGACGTCCAGGGCATTGAGTCTCGGGTGCCTCAGCAAGCCTCTAGGGTAGGGTCTGCATAGCTGTTGCTGTGGAACTGCCGTGGAGAAGTGGAGCGCACCCTCCTGCTCCTCTTCCAGGACTCTTCAACCCTGAAGGGGTCGCATGGGTGGCCACAGGCTCCCAGACCTAGTCCCAAAGAGTCCCGAGGGCTGAGGCCCTAGAGTAGGGCTCTTTTCTCTGACGGGAACGTGGCATCTACCCGTAGGCCCTGCCCCATGGACAGCAACAAATGACCACCCAGGACAATGCAGAGGGCACAGCCAGAGTGCAAGTGGACGTCTACGGTGGGGACTCTAGAGATAACGGCATGATGGGGAAGAGTTCCCAGTAAAGCAATCAGCTCACCAGCTCGACTCCTTCAGCTGCCTGCAGGGGAGGGAGAGTAGAGAAAGAGAGGCCGGGCAGCTGGGCGGCTGGGATGGTGTGTCCCTGACCTTGCCTCAGGTCTCCTCTGGGATCTCTGTATCTGGGGGTTAGGGGGCTGGGGGTATGCCGAGCTTTTGAACTGTCGTGGCTTTGCCCGCCTGCACGAATAGGAGTGTGAAGGGATCATGGGGGGAGTGTGAGGGGCTGGGGTGGGGTTGCATTCACACGTATACACACACACACACACACACACACACACACACACACACACACACACAGCTTCTCTCGTTTGGTTCCCAGCTAGATCCCTGAAAAGCAAGAGGATGGCTTGGTTTCGTTTTGATATTGCCGACATCTAGCCCGGGGCCTGACACACAAATGTTTAGTGATAGAAATACAAAATGTACGCACTGGTACACGTAAACATAATGGTCATACGGCATATGCCCAACGGCAGCTTCGTCACAGATATGTACACAGATGTGCACAGCACACAGGCTCCCCTGACCTGCCAAGAGCTCGCAAATAAGCAGGAGATGCAGATTACAAAATGGATAATGGCAATAGGGTGTGGTAAGTATGAGAGAGATGCCAGAGCACCACACCACACAGGTCCAGGGGAGATGTACGTGTGTGTTTGTGGCAGAAGAGTGGCGGGGGCAGGGGATGGGCAGCCCCGGCAGGGGAAGCCCGAGTGAAGATGGGGAGTAGCAAGGTAGCAGACTGTCTCAAAGGCAAGCTGGGGTGGGAGGCAACTAGGAAGAACCAAGTGTTACTGCCCAGCCAGAGATGTGGCTGTGGAGAGGGGCCGGGCTCTGGGCTGAGGATGAGAGGTGGGCAGACGGAAAGAAGAGGCAGGGTGGGGCTAGAGCCTGGGCACCGGTACGCCTCGGAAGTGCCCGGGCCTCTGAGGCCACACAGATCCCACAACACCCTGAGTGACACAACCCGGCTGGAGAACCAAGAGAGTGACTCAGCCTGGTGAGTGGGGGTGGGGGGTGGCCCAAGGGACCAGTAAGCCCCTTCTGAACTTGGGCCTGTTCTAGGCTCCATTCCAGGTTCTCCTGGCCCTGAGAACAACATGGATTTAGAAGTTCCCGCAGCTCAAGATCCCCCAGGCAGGAGCCAGCGCCCCACCCTGCAGGAGGACACACACCCTCAGCTCTCTCCCCAGCAGGCTCTGTTCCTCGGGACTGCTTTGTCACTCTCTCCGCCTCGCCCCTCTGTCCCCCAGGTCTGGTTCCAGAACCGCAGAGCGAAGTGGCGGAAGCGAGAGCGATATGGGAAGATCCAGGAGGGGCGGAACCCCTTCCCGTCTCCCTATGACATCTCTGTGTTGCCCCGAGCAGACAGCCACCCCCCGGTGAGACCCCTCTTCCCCTGAGGCAGGGCCTGGGCCTGGCCAAGTCCCGTGGGGGTAGCTCCGGCCCCAGGGAGACCTGAAGCAGCATTAGGGTTTTGTGTGACCGTGGGTAAAGCACTTCTGCTCTGCAAAATGGGGCTCTTCTGTCTCGTGAGTGGGGCATGCAGAGCAGCTGGCACGAAGGAAGCACTGGAGAAAGCCTCATCTGGAGGAGCCGCGCCAGGGGTCTCCTGAGTATGCTGTTTCGAGTGTTGGGGGTAGGAGGGAGCAGATTCTAGACCTGGGCCAAGTGGAGGTTTCCTGGTAGGTTTCTGGAGCCCCAGGAGCAAAGACAGAACCCTTAGGTGAGGGTGGCAGCCCCTGGGTTACTAACTCATGGGCCTCCTTCTCTTTTCAGCTGCAGAACTCCCTGTGGCCCAGTCCAGGGTCTGGGAGCCCCGCGGGACCCTGCCTCGTGTCTCCGGAGGGCATGCCCTCCCCGTGCATGTCTCCATACTCCCACACTCATGGGAATGTGGCCGGCTTCATGGGGGTGCCAGCCTCCCCCGGAGCCCATCCTGGCATCTACTCCATCCACGGCTTTTCCCCTGCCCTGGGGGCCCACAGCTTTGAGTCTTCCCCAGATGGCGACTATAAGTCTCCAAGCCTCATCTCGCTCAGGGTGAAATCCAAGGAGCCACCCAGCCTACTGAACTGGACCACGTGATTGGTTGCATGGACATACAGACTAAGCTGCCCATCCCCTTTTCTGTTCCCAGCTGCTCCCACCCCACCCCAGCCTGGATGTCAGAGAGGACACACCTCTGCCTCCAAACCCCAGATGGTTCTCGGAGGCCCAGGCAGAGCAGCTGGGATTCTCAGCCTCCCGCAGGGAATAAGCTAGAGTTTTTTTGTTTGTTTGTTTTTTTCTTAGAATAAGGTGGAGCTGCCCAGGAGAAAGTGGGGTTCAAAGCAGGTAGGATTCTTCCTATTACACATTAGGTCCCTTCATCCAACTCTGGGCTGGAGGAAGACACTGCCCTGCTTCCTTCAGATGTTGTCCAAATTTAACTGTCATCCCTCCAGCTGAAATGGCTGAATTGGCTCCTCATTCAGGGAACACCGTAAAATAAAAGGAGGAGGATGCTGGTTGAACCAGAAGAAGCTCTTTGTGACTTAGGGGAAACCAGTCTTGCATGACCATCTAGGGCCAGCCTTACTTCCCCCTCCCGCCACCAGGGGGCGAGCGCTCAGCGTCTGGAGCTCACGAGGGCCTAGAAGCCAGCAGTCCAGTCGGTGTAAACGGTGCCCGCAGCCTCTGCTCTAGCCATCCCTCATCCCTTGCTCTGGCCCTGTGCCCCTCCCCCAACACGCCATGGAGTCCTCTTCCCCTCCAAGGGGATGGAAATTTGGATTCTCTTCTATGGAATCAGGCCAGAGCAGGCTTCCTTGGTTTACGCATTGGATGTTGGTAAGAATAAAACAGATTTCCACAGATTTGAAGCCCTTGAGATCTCAACCCAGACTTTGGTTAAAAAAAAAAAAAAAAAAAAAAAAAAAAAAAAGGCGTGCTGCCCAACATGATAATAAAGATGGCAAGTGTTTCCTAGACCAGGCGATTGTGCATCCTCAGGGTTTGGCACTCGGTCACGCTAGAGCTGGTCGGTGCCCAGGGTTCAGGCTCAGCCAGGCCCTCCTGAGGGGCCAGCAGGGATCCTGGGGGCTAGGGGAAGGTAGGCTGCAGCAGAGCCCCCAAGGCTGATACATGCCATGCCTGGCCCCGTCACCTACCCAGGACCTCTGTGGCTTCAGCTAGTGCATGCGGGTGGTAGGAAGAGCCCCACTCTAGAGTCAAAAGGGAAAGGGGCAATCGGGGCCTGAGGGTCGGAAGGCCAGTGGGAAAGTGGAGATAAGCTTGTGGCTGAACTGGCAGCGGAAGGGAGGTGGAATGAAAGATGGGGGCCCACTGAGAGCTCTGAGCTCCCCTGGGCCAGAACCCCAGAGCAATGGGGGTGGGGCAGCCTCTTGCTCCCAGATGCCCCAGGAGTGAGTCTGAGCTGTGGGGCAGAGACGAAAGCCAGGACTCTTTCTTGTGGTTTCAGAGTATTAGCCATTCTATCCTTCACCCCCACTTTCTGCCTTATCTCCACAGCCGGGAAAGCAGGAAAAAAGCAGGCCTGGCCTCCCACCCTCCCAGTAAACACAACCACATTGCTCAGAGGAGCCCAGCCTCAGCCAGCAGCCCAGCCACCCCGCCCCGTGCCTCCTCTTCCAGGCACAGAGAAGCCCAAGCACACAAAGACACCAGGGCTGTGCTTATTCCCAAAGAGGGAGCACGTCCCCCAGCAGGTCAGATTTTCCTGCCAAGACTGTCATTGTGACTAGGCTCAAGCATCGCCCAGAAGAAACCAGTCTTCCTTCCCCTCCCTTGAGGGCCTGGCTTCTGGTGATTTCTCTCTGTACTGACACTGGCTCTGAGGTCCAGGTGTGAGCCCTGAGAGCCCGAGCAGTAGGGAGAGGCAGCCCCGGCACCTCGGATGAACACAACCCCCTTCGTACTGCTGGCCAATAGTGAACTGGGGCTCAAATCCAAATTTCTAACTCAGGGCTAAGAGCCCTGCACTAGAAGTTTCTTCCCCAAGGAGCGACCAGCAAGATTTCGAGTTCTGTTGTCAAAAAGTCAGAGATGCAGAAAGACTAGTTTGTGCTACAGATATTTATTGAAGGCCCACTCTGTGCCAGGCATCGTGCTGGGTGTCAGGGACAGAATGACGGTCAAGAAAAACACAATTCCCTCTCTCACACAGCTTGAGGGCGGTGGGGGGTGGGGGAGAGAGGAAAGGATCTATGAAAGCAAAGGAAGCAGAAGTGGGAAAGAGACAGACTAGAGAAGACAGTAAAGCCAAGCCAGAGATCCATGCAGCAAGAGTGGGAGAGGCAGGCAGAGGCTGGAAGCGAACCGTGAGGGAGGGAGGCCCTGGTGGGGGAGGGCACAGGGAGGCCAGAGACCAGCTACTGGCTCTCATCCAGGGGCATCTGCCCACAGCTCATATTTTTCTGTCCAGTGACAGCTAAATGAAGAGAAAGCGAACTTTACAACCGCCCACTTCACACATAATGAATATGAATGGGCATCCCGGAGCCTGTTCCCTGGGATTATCTGTGAGCTGATGGTTTCTCCCACTGACTGGGCCATCCCAGCCGGCCTGTCCCCTGGCTGGGACACAGGCAGCCCTTCCACCTGCTTCCCATTAGCCGTCCTCCCGTCCTCCCATCCTCCCCTCCTCCTCCACACCCTAGGCGTCTCACCCCTAAGACACAGTGCCCAGGTCTTCAGGCGCCCCTGCCCCCAGCCTCACTCCAAAGGTGACCTCAGCCCTCAGCCTAGGTCCCAGGTTTCCCCAAAGCCAGGTTGGGGCGATGCTCACCCCTTCTGGAAAAGGAAATGGTTAGTGGCCCCACCTGCAATCCCAAATTTAAGAGATGCTAGGCTCAGTGTCCCTTTGCTAGGGCTCCTCTGCCCCAGTGAGGCCCACCCAGAGAAGCCCTAAATCTTCATCCCGGCCAGGGCACAGACCCCAGGCCCAGAGTGGAGAGCCCTAGCTGCTAGCAGGCCCTTCAGTCCAGGTTTCTGGTCTCAGGCCGGCATGGGGAAATGCTTCTCATTAGAGGCATTCAATCTTCCTTCCCCACCTCCCCCCAAGCATTTACACATCAACCTGAATTACAACCCTGAAGTGCAGACCTTCTGCAGCCCCAGACAGGAACAGAGCCCAGCATTGCCAGAACTGGGCATTTCCTGTCTCAGGCAGAGGGAGCACATACCTCCCTCCCGCCCCAGGCTCATCCCAGCCATTTCAGCAGGGGCAATGAGCATAAAGTACCTGCTCTCAGAGCCCAGATGCCCGAGCCCCCTCCCTTCCCCATCGACAATGGCAGGCATCCCACCCAGGCTCTTCTCCAGGAGGGCACCGGCTGGGACCAGGGGGACCCATGTGGCCCTGCAGACGTCCTCCTCGGTGCCGACCACATTACTGCTCTCACTTGCTGTTGTAGCCATCTGTCCATCGACTGAGAGCTTGTCAAGGAAAGTGAGAGTGCGGTACTCTGTTTAGCTGGATGCCCAGGGCACCGGGAACGGGGCCTGGTCCAGAAGAGGCCTTCAAAGGATGACGGCAGAATTGCTAGGTGAGTGGCTGATTTTGAAAGCCGCCTCTATCTAGAGCAGTGAGCTCAGGATGAGGGATATAAGGAGGCCTAAGACATGGTTCTGGTCCTCGAAGGGGGGTCTCCTTTCCAGGGGCCTCGGGAAATGGATGCAAATTCTCATCGGCTGGAGGGGGAAGGGCCATTAGCAGGACTAATAGCTGCCGTTAGTTAGCAGTGCTCTTCCTCATCAGCCAGGTATGTAGGTCTCAGGTCTCTGTTACCGTCGTCTTATTCGTGACCACCGTGCTATTTTTACACTGATTTTTATAGATAAGCCAACTGAGGCTTGGAGCTGGAGGAGCTCAAGGCCCTTTAGTGTGTAAATGGGAGAGCCTGCAGCCTGACGCTGACCGTGCCAAGTGCCAAATGAATGGCACAGCTACTGCATCCCCGAGCAGGCAGTTCAGTAGGGGACAGACGGGAAGCCGGCCTCCTGGGAGAGAAGCCTAGCGGGTCTGGTGGGGCAGCCACACGAGTCCTCTGGGGCCCAGGAGAGAAAGACATTTAAGTTCAGGCTGAAAAGGAAAGTAGCAGCGACAGCCCCCAAATTACCTTGACGGGGGCACATGTGGGACATACCAGAGGCCGGGCCAAGGCCTCACTGACGTTTGCCCAGAATCTTCTTGCCAAGGACTGTATTTGAGCAAATACTAAGTACCGACTAAAGTGACTAAAAGAGCAAATGAATGCACTGGTGGTAGGTGCTTGGGAATAAAAATGATTCATTAGAGAAAGGGCACGGTGGAAGGGGTGGGGAATGGGGCATACATGCTTTGCAAACAGAGCCCTGGGTTGGCATCCAGGCTCTGGCTCTCGTTATTTTGTGACCTTGGGCAAGTTCTTTATCCTTTCTGTGCCAGTTTCTCATGTGCAAAATAAGCACTATAATGGTACTACTTTTCAGGGTTATTAAAAGCAAGAAGCTATTACATATAAAGTGCTCAGAGTAGTGACCGGCACATAGTAAGCACTAAACATTTGCTAGCTCCTGTGTGGAAAATGAACTTTCAAGAAGCATCAATATTGGGCCTGGTACCTAACTGGCCCTCAGTAAGTGGTAACTGTTGATTAACAGGGGACAGTTCCCTCAGGCGATAAAGCCATGGGGTAACTCATCCCTCAGTGGATTGAAGGAGCACTGGACCTCGAGCCTGGTTGGCAATAATCAACATTTTATATAACTCAACCATTTACAAAGGGTCTTCACATACCTTGCCCGTCTCAGGACCCATATGAGAAACGAAGCCAGAGATTGTGGGTGGCCACTTGCTCCCAAAGACATTTCTGTACAAAAGCTTGGATTTGAAAGGCCAATCTACCACTAGCACATTCTGCAGCTGTGATAAGGCTCTTACTCTCCTAGGCCAGGCCCTGGGCCTACAGATGTGTGGATCCTCCCACGCACCTGGGTTTTATGGACCTTGCAGCTTTGATATCCCGTGTTCTTTTTGCACAAATTTTTATATAGACATTTATAGACCTTTGCAACGCAAGAGGAAAAAATGGCAACTCTGGTTAAGGGAAGCTTCAGAGGAGAATGGGGAAATCAAAAAAGGGGAAGGAAGCAAAGCTGTCAGACAAGCTGGCTCAGTGAGCCAGGCTACCTGGTGGAGTATGAATGTGAAAATCTATCTTACCCAAACTAAAATCTCACGATGCATACTTCCTATTGGTCCTGGCATGAAACAGCACAAAATGCATCATGCACACACGAATTGTGTCAAACTCCCTTGTCCTGTGCAAGTTGCTTAGGGGCAAAAAGTCGATCAGTCACAGGGAATTCCTACCTCAGAGGCTGTGTGACTTACAGAAAAAATACAGTGCTCGCTTCCCCTCTGCTGCTCCTAACCACGCTGGCACATCAGGCTTCTCTTGGAAGCCCAGCTTGGGGCCTGCACTGAGGCTCAGTCAAAACCCAGGCCAAGCAGGCACTGAACAGAAGAACCCACGGGAGGGAGATTTTCCCCAGAGTACATTTCCTATATAAGTCAAGAGACTTAAGATCCCATACACATGGCCTAAAGGTAAGACAAGGGACCTTTTAAGTCACTCTGGAAAGGAAACAGTACTTTCATAAGCATCAGAAACAAAGCCTCAAGATCAAACTAGGTGGAAGCAGACGTGCCCAGGATCGCAAGGCCAGGTGCAGGCTCCAGGGTCTGCAAACCGACACCTCCCGGAGATCGTCCTTGCCTCTTCCCCCAGCGAGGTGGGCTCCTGGGCCCTCGGACACACTCCTTCCCACTGTGAGGCTGACTCCAGATGGTCTGCTTCTCCAGGCTCTGGGCAAAGAAGTTTCCTCTCAGTCCCAACCACCTACCCTTGCGAGGGCCCAGAGCAGCTGACCTAGCCCCTCCCCCTCCCTAGCACTGAAACTGGTTTGGCTGAGGCCCCCTCAGGAGAGCATCCGGAGATGCCTGGGGCTCCTACTGCAACTCTATCAAACACAGGGGTACAGGACAACTTATCACCTCAGCAGCCCAGAGCCCTGAGCTGGGCTGGAACAATCCTAGATTGACTCTGGATAAATGCCAACTCCCCCAGTACCTTCCCCTCAGGTGGCAAAGGCAGGCAGCCTGGCAGGGAACAAGTGGGTGACCTATCAATGCTGGCAGGAAAACCCATTTTCTAGACTCATAGATACTCAGGGACGGTATTTCCTGCAGACAAGGCAATGGGGGTCATTTTTGCTTCCTTTTAATGTAAACAGAATACACAAACACGTTAAAAACCCCAACGTGACACAAGAGAATACACAGAGATTTATATATAGGTATTTACAGACCCCTGCAAGCCAAGAGGAAAAATGGCACCTCTGATTAAGGACAGCTTCCGTTCCTACCCCCCAACCCTGTCCAAAACCAAAGTATTGAGGCAGCTGTAGGAGCCTCTGCAATTGCCTTGGGACGAAAGCAAGAGGCTGGAGTGACATCAGAAACCCCCCAAAGCAAAACCAAAATTCCGACTTTCTGACCCTGGCCTAATGCTAAGCCCTCCTCCTCGGCCGGCTGAGACTCCAAGGATGTGTGTGTCTCAGGAAGAGCCTCAGTGTGGCCCCTGCAACTCAGATGCAATGGCTTCCCAGCCTATCTAGGCTTTTCCCAGACTTGGGCTGACTGAGAAATGAGCCGCAACCGACCACGTCCAAGAGAAGAGGGTGGGGATGAGTGAAGAAGATAGGATCCCACACAGAGAGCTCGCTGCTCTGAGCAGGACGCTGGGAATGAATGAAGGGCCAAATCTGACTCACCCACAAGCCCAGCGGGGGCCTAGGGAGGGCACAGTGGGGCTGTGCTGCCACCTGGAGGGAGGTGGGAGCACTGCGGCAATGAACTGGGACAGCCCCTGGGGCCCCTCCAGATCACCCCTTCTTTCCTTTGCAGTCAGTCCCCTGCCCAGGAGCCTCACTGCAGCAGCTCCTCCCAGGAAATGGGCTTGGAGAAGACCTCCCTTTCTAACCAGAGGTCGTAGTTCATCTGGAAGTCCTCAGGGAGGTCCACCCGCTGGCCCAGGACACTCTGCAGGCAGTTGTCCACAGGTAGGAAGTCCGGGTTGCTATGGGCTCGGTCATACCGCCGGGCGTTGAAGCGTTCGATATTGGCACGGAGGGCGCATTCCTCTGCCTGGAAGTCCCAGGGCCGTGCATCAAGATCTGAGACAAAGCAGGAAGACACGTTCAGGGGCCAAGCCCTCATGGCAGCTCCCCCTGGGTTCATTAGAGCTTGGGGCCAGGCTGGCCCTGGCCTGAAATGTTGATTGTCAACTGGGAGCCAGAGACCTCCAATCTCTATCCTCAGGAAGACTGACAGGGCTTTTTCCTTAGACACAAAGGAAACTCAGGTAAAAAGAGAAAAGCCAGATCTACAGGGAAAGGGGCCACACTGCAGTTTAGGGGGACCCAGCCAGGGAGAGCCATGGAATGACATACTTCTCTGAAAGTTACACTCTCCTGGCTCTCTGAGATCAATGGCAGGAAACTGCAGATTCCCTCATTTGCTCATTCCCTCAGTTCCCTGACCAGGGACTGGGGGCCACGCTGGGTCTACACAAATTCAGGGCATCGGGGTACAGATGTGGTCACCTGGACATGGGGCTGTGGGCTAGAATGGCATGGTGCGGCAGCACACTCAGGAAAGCCAGCGAAGAGCCACTCTGCCTGGAGGCTGAGGGAGCCCCCCAGATGGGAGGGACACATACAGATACCGAACAGTGAGGCGTATGAGGGAGGCTTCCTACCAGGGGCAAGAAAAGTGGGGGACAACGTGGTTAATGTGCCAAGATCCCTGTGTGCGACAGAGGCTGGGCTGGAGAGAAGCTGGATCAGATTATGAAGGAGGGGAAGGGAGGCTGGGCAAGCCTCACATGCCTTAAGAGTGTGGCTCAAATTCTAAGGGAAATCAGAAGCTAACAAAGGATTTCACTCGGGGAGTTAGCCCCACAGGATGTGCTTTTTAAAAAGATCACTGGGGCGGGGCGCCTCGGTGGCTCAGTCAGTTGAACATCTGACTTCAGCTCAGGTCATGCATGACCTCACAGTTTGTGAGTTCAGGCCCTGCATGGGGCTCTGTGCTGACAGCTCAGAGCCTGGAGCCTGCTTGGGATTCTGTGTCTCCGTTTCTCTCTGCCCCTCCCCAACTCTTGCTCTGTCTCTCTCTGCCTCTCAAAAATAAAGAAAAAAAAATTTAAAAAGATCACTGGGGCATACTTTGAGGCACCGATGAAGAAACTGGGGGCAAGGAAGCCATCAGGCTCTGTGGGAATTTCAGTGGCCAGAACTAAGGCAGTTGTAGTGAGGAGAGAAAAGATGAGAGAGCGTCTTGTGAGAGTTTCTGGAAAAGGAACTAGTTCAGGGGAAGAGAGGACTGGGGGATGATCACAGGCACCAAGTCAAGGCAGCTTCTCAAAGTCCTTCCTGGAACTCCTATCCTGAGGCCACAAAAGCAGGAACTAGATTCTTCGGGGTTCTGGAAAGCTGTCACCCCTACCCCCCCCCCCCCCCACCCCCCTGGCCTGGCCCAGCTTGTGCCAGAGCCTTACCGTTGCCGTACGCCCAGTCGTCATTCAGCCGATGCCGCACCTTCTGGTAGATGGCGGACATGGTCTTCATGTTGCTCTTCCGCCACTGCCGTCCCAGATACTTGGTTTGCACCTTGAGCAGCTTCAGCACGTAGAGCTGCATCATGGCCTGTTTCACCTTCAAGGCCCGCTTCAAGATGGGGGCCGACTTGAACACCACTAGCATCTGGGAAGGGGCACGAGGACCAGGCTGAGGGCAGAGAAAAACTCCTGCACTACCACCTTCTAGGGTTAAGGGTAACCAACCATCCCAGTTTTCCCCAGACTGAGATGGCTTCCCGGGCATGGACGCCCCACTGCCCAAATCACAGGTCATTGTGAAATCTAAGGAAAGCCGTGAAGTCTCTCACTGTGAATGTTCCTATGTGCATGTATGTAAAATCTCCGAGGATTCATGGACCTCCCTACCCCAAAGGCGTCCTCAGACTCAAGGATAAGGGAAACTCCTAGAACCCTGGTTGTGTTACTGATGGAGATTAAGAGAATGTAGTAAAATCCCTTCTCTAAGTGTCGATTCATTTCAGGCCATGACCGAGCCTCTTCTAGCTTCTAGTTCAACTCAGCAAGGGGCCAGGCATCAGCCATTAACATGCAAGGATGTGGCTACAGGAAGAGTCCAGTGAGAAGGGTATAGGGCAGCAGCAAGACTGCTCCACGGACGTCCTGGGAGGGGACAGCACGAAGTGTGGCCCTCTGCCTTGAGCTCCGAGTTGCGTGCCTGCTGACTGTACTAGCTCACCATCGTCCTCGAATGCTTCCATTTTGTCAGCTTGTTCAAGATCCGAAGCAGATTGATGCAAGAAAAGAGGTTCCTCCAGCAAAACTGGTTATTGTCACCTGCTTCCTGCAGGGAAAAGCCAGGAATGCCTGTAACTCTCACAGCTGCAGGGTGCTCAGTGGTTTCCAAGGCCCTCACACCTCTCTCGGAACTGCCAGCTCTCTCCTCGTCTATAGCAGCAGCCCTCTCCTCTCCTCAGCCCAGGGTACTTCCATCCCAGAGCTTGGCAGGGATAAGGGAGTCCCCTAGAATTTTTCTGCAGGAAACACGGAGCATGATTTGAGGGGGCTGTGCCATCAGCCTCCACACCTGGGGCACCCACACCCAGGCTCCCTCAGAGCTGTGCCCCACAGAGATCCAGTGTGGGAGAGGGAAACCACTCGACCAGGTGAGCTCTGGGTCGGCAGCCCCTGAACACCACACTCCTGATGAACTACTCCCTGTATCCAAATCTTTCCACTCTGCAAGGTCCCTCCTCCGGCCCTTCTGTGCAATTACAGTGCTTTAAAAGCCAGCACCCAACGGGTGACCTCATCTGTGAGCCCCTGTATCTCTGTATCGGGGGAGGCAGGCCCTCCAACACCCCCCTCACGCCAAAGGAACAGCGTGACTCACCAGACTCTCAGCAGTCAGTTCCGGCAGCTCATGTACCACGCAGTGAGGGTAATCCAGGACAGAGATGCTGCAGGGAGAAAGAGAAGCCGGGCGACCACCGTGAGCAAAGCTAGGGGCTGGAGAGACAGCTGGGACGTGGCTGGCTCCCGGCCTTCCTCCTTACTTGTTGGGAGTGGAAGCAGGACCGCCTAGCCTGCACTCCCCTCATTTCCCCAGCTAGAGGATGATGAAATCCCCGTTTCAAGAGAACTTATACGGTCCCTCTATGACCAGAGACCAGCCTGTCATCTTGTAAGGTTCAGAGAGACTGCTTTCCCAACAGCAATGAGTCTGGGGCTGGGGCAGAAGATTTCTCTAGGCAATTAATGTATGCCAAGCCCCTAAAGGAGATAGCGTCTGGCCCACAGCTCACTCTTCGGTGTACTGTCAAATACAGCTGGTACCAGGCGATGGGGACAGGGGTAGAGTCAGCAGATGGGTCCTTATGGTGAACATGGCAGAGCTCCGTAGAGAACAGGAGGCCCGGCCAGTGTCCTCGAAGAAGCACACAACAGTGAGGGCCCAGGATGAGAACCCTCCCACCCAGGCACAGACTGAGTCACCTGTCACTAGACTAGTTGGACTCAGACCTGACACACTGGCATTCTCCACAGCAGAGACCATGACTCGTCCATCTTTGTGTCCTGACGTCTGGCAGAGTGCTGGCTTGTAGGTGCTGAATGAGCTCAGGAGAGGCCAGCCGGGCCTCTGGCCATCCCTACCCCTTCCTGATCCCTCATCCTTATCACCTGTTCTTGGCGGTGATGTAGGACATGATGTTTTGATTGAAGAACTTTAGGATCAAAGGGATGCAATTGGCAAACACCAGGTGCTGGGCCATGTATTCAAACTGAAACCAACAGAAAAAAATTAGCATGCCCTTTAGGACCTCACCCTCCTCCCTCCAGTGATAAAAGGCCTTAGTTGGAGGACTGGATCTTAAAACATTCATGCAGAGCTCAAGGGGGTTTGAAGGGCAAGGCCTCCGTTCTTCTTCGCTGGAGGAGCAGCGCTGCCTGAGGCCCTGGCCCAGTGAACAGAAAGGAAGGCCCCGCAGGTACCTGGTAGACGTGGTTCAACTTAAAATGCTTGAGCAGCAACAGCAGGACAGCAGAAATGGCCTTAACAATGACCTCTTTGTGGCGGTTCACATCCACCCCCAGCTTCATGCTCTGCAACACGGTGGTGCTGGAAACACAATTTCCGGGTGAGCCACCAGCATGGGCAGCGCTACCCTTTGGGCACTTGCAGGAGAGATGGGATTCCTGAGCCTTCCCCAGGCAAAGGCTTCCACCTCACCACCCACCCTGTGGTCATCTCTGCTATCAGGGCCAGGGCTCCTCCCACCCACCTCAACAAGCAATCCAGCTCAGCACAATTTGCTTCCTGGGGGGCCTCAAACACGTTCTTAGCCTATTGCCCTGCTTTTCCTCCCAAAATGAACTTCTCCTTTTCAAGATCTTCCTACACTTTTGCCATGAGATGAACTTGGGTTCCTCAAAGTGTATTCTGGGGAACGCTAGCACACTGAGATGTTTCAGACTATGGAGAAAAAAGGGCTTTGGAGTCAGATAAATGGAAGAAGCACTGAGTTAAATCGGTTTCTTAATTCAGGACTTCTCACTGTAAATCTAAGAGGAGATTTAATATTTGACTCTGGGACCCTTCTTCCAAGGACCATCATGATGGCCTAGTGTTCTAGGACACTCCCTTTGGTAGTAGCCAATCCCTGCCTCCTCCCTCACGCAGCTATCATGTCAGACTCAAGGGGCCCAGCCCCCAAGCCCCCAGGGAGCCGGGCTCAGAGCTGGCACGCAGGAAGAAGGTCAGATCAAAGCCCAGGTCCTTCTCAAAGCAGAAAATGATCTTGTTTTGTACTCTTACATCAAAGCGATGAGGTCAGTGCCTCAGGGAAAAAGAACCCCTAAGGATTTCACTATCAGCCAGAGATATCCGCAAATACTCCACATGCCAAATCGCCAGCCAATAGGAAAGAATCTTACACACAGCTCAGGTTCAGCTGCTGGCTGGTAAACTGTCCAGAAGCTAAGCCTACAGGTCCTGGGTGTGTTGCTCAGACAGCTTTCGAGGGAAGGTTTCAGGAAATGTCGAACACAGCCTGATTCATTTTATAGAGGAGAAAACGACTTTTCCCTAGTTCACTCAGCGGCAAAGTCTACACTAGAATCCAGGCCAACCACACTAAGCCACTTCCCCAACCAGTAAAACCAAATATTTAATCCAATAGATACATTTTCTTTCTTCTAAGTCAGGAACACCCTAAACTTAACCTACAGAGAAGTTGAGCCAAAAAAAGAAAACAACCAAGCAAGAGTGGGACCGAGAGGAAACCGCTTCCCCTGGCTCCTCTACTTGGCGGCCCCTAGCCTGCTCCATTCACAGGAATACTACTCACGGCATCTCCTCAGGCAGGACGTCTGCTAAGATGTTGATTGAGTCTGTTTTGGCTTTCGAGGTGGGGGCGGCAGCCAGCAGGATCTTCAGCAGCGCTATCTGGGGAGCAGCAGACCGAAGGCCTGAGAAGTGGTCCTTTGGGAGGTGTTCGGGTGGGCGGCAGGAGGGGCTGACACCAGCAGGGCATCCTCTCAAGGCCAGTGTAGCGGGGAGGGCAGTCCCATGGCAGGTACTGATGGGCACCGGAGGGGTCCCAGACCCAAAGCACTCATGAAGAGGAGGCAACACCTCAAGAGCAGGAGCACTCACCATGTACTGGGGCAGGCTGGGAAGCAAGCCTTGGTAAAGGGTTTCCGCGGGTACCTGCTCCACTTCCTCTTCTCCCTTGTAACACAACAGGTACAAATACAAAACCCCAGTCCCGACTCTGCTCTCCTGAGCCAGCTTGCTAGCTGGCTGGAGGAGAATCTGTTAAGTATTGATGTAAATGATGATGTCGGTAACAATGGCAAACCTTGAAGAATACACGTGCTACATGTGCCAGGCACCATACTTGTAATAACTCACTTCAACTTTACTGCAGCTCTACGGAGGAGGGACTATCATCATTCCCATTCTACAGGCAAGGAAACTAAAGCACAGAGAGATTTGGTAACTTGCCTAAGTTGCCACCTACTGAGTGGTGGAGCCGGGAGTCAGAGGCAGGTGACTGTGCTCTTGACCCCCACCCTAGACATACGCCAGCCCTGGTGTGGGAGCGAGACTGGGAGTTTTTTGAAGACGGGGCCTGGAGCAGCTCTGTAGTCTGGGCCCAGCAGTGCCTGGGAGCTGCTGGCAGTCCAGTGGCTGAAGAAGGCCTCAGACTCACCCCTGAGAGAGGAGAGCGAAGGTACTCCTCCTCCATCTGCGCCTGTACCTCTGCAATCGACGTGTACTTGTGCTGGAGAGAAAGAGGGAACGCCTCTCAGTCTCTGGCCAGAGCCCCGCACCCTGGCAAAGACCCCAAGCAACTTTCCTCAAACCCGAGCTTCTCAAAGAGGGCTAAGTCACCACAAAGATCCCTAACTCAAATCCTGAAATATTTTCTAAGTGGGCACATACTTAAAACCAGTCTAAAAGCACACATTAGACACAAACTAAGGGAAAGGGGTTTTTTCAGATAGCTATAAAGACAGAAGAAAAAACTATTAAAGGGAGAATCGAGTACTCAGGAGCAAGTACTCAAGTACTCAGAAGCTAGTACTCAAAAGCCTAGCCGCACAAGGCCCACTTCGTACTACAAATCTCAAACACACACTTCAAAAACATACCGACATTCACACGCCGACATATTGTCAGGGAAGACATCCCTTCCCTGATGCCTCTTGATGCCTCCTCCCATGTGGAGAGACATGTGTGTGTAAAAACTCCTGGCCTCCCTGCTTCTTCCCACACACTCTTTCCTCACTTTGCTGACTGGCAGGTATGGGAGGAGGAATAGGACTTTCTGAGCCCAACCTCCTTCTCTCTTCTCTTTAGAAAAAAAAAAGCTTGGGCTCTCTTCTGCTCCTCAACCAGGCTTAGCGTAGTTCCAGCCCTGCCTGGCCCTGGCTGCCTAATTCTGGAAGTAAAGCATTGGGATGCATATCATTACCATGTTCTTATGGCTCACTCTCCAGTAGCTCTATCAGCAGTAAAGCTGGTGTTTTGATCTCCATCTGCCCACTTCTCGATCTCAAATGCTTTAGAACTAAGGCTAGGAAAACTCAGGCCCCTTAAAACTCCAACTATCAAACATATCTTTTTTTTTTTTTTTAATTTTTTTAAAATGTTTATTTATTATTGAGAGACAGAGAGAGACAGAGCATGAGCATGGGAGGGGCAGAGAGAGACGGAGACACAGAATCCGAAGCAGGCTCCAGACTGAGCTGTCAGCACAGAGCTTGATGCGGGGTTGAACTCACAAACTGCGAGATCATGACCTGAGTCGAAGTTGGACGCTTAACCGACTGAGCCACCCAGGCGCCCCTCAAGTATATCTTTAATAACGGCCCAGTTAAGTCCCCAACAAGAACTCAGCTAAAATAAGTAAAACTTACAAAGAGCTGTGTTAAAGGTATGGCTGTGGTCCACCTATTCCCCCGCCCCAGGCTCCTTCAGGCAGACAACCATCTCAAAAGGTTTATCCCAACAGGCTGCTCTCACTTTACTCACCTGGGACCAAAGTAGGCCAAAAGCTCACCCAATGCCACCTACCTGTTTCAGAGTCTTGATGCTTTCGTGGATTGGCCTGGGCAGCCCCACCACTGTGTTCGTGTCACTGCAGAATAAAGAAAGCCCTGTGTTGAGCCTGGACATCAACTCGCCTTGATCCACAAACACCAGAGGCCAGGAGAGTGCACTCCTGCTACCTTCCTTCAAAAGGAACTCAGATCACACTCACCTGCCTAGAGTGTAACCAATAAACTTGCTACGGCTGGACTCGAGGAACATCTCAATGTCTTTCTCTCTGCCAAAGAGAACAAAGTTTTTATTAAAAGTTATTTCAAGGGGCGCCTGGGTGGCGCAGTCGGTTAAGCGTCCGACTTCAGCCAGGTCACGATCTCGCGGTCCGTGAGTTCGAGCCCCGCGTCAGGCTCTGGGCTGATGGCTCAGAGCCTGGAGCCTGTTTCCGATTCTGGGTCTCCCTCTGTCTCTGCCCCTCCCCCGTTCATGCTCTGTCTCTCTCTGTCCCAAAAATAAATAAACGTTGAAAAAAAAAATTAAAAAATAAATAAATAAAAAAGTTATTTCAAGGTGTCATGGTTAATAAAACATAGAAGCTTCAGAAACTGCAAAGCCAGAAGAAAAGGTCTCCCACCCCTTTTTTTTTTTTTAAGTTTTCATTTTTCAGAGAGAGAGACAGAACATGAGCAGGGGAGGGGCAGAGAGAGAGAGAGAGGGAGTCACAGAATCCGAAGCAGGCTCCAGACTCTGAGCTGTCAGCACAGAGTCCGATGCGGGGCTTGAACCCATGAACCAAAAGATCATGACTTGAGCCGAAGTCAGACACTTAACCAATTGAGCCACCCAGGCACCCCCACTGTTTTTCTTTTTAGTAAAAAAAAGAAAAAAGAAAATCTTCACACTGTCTTAATGTCCTTCATAACGTTGGGTCAATAACCTGAAAGTGTATTATGTGTATGTAACCAGTTAACCTGTAAAATTAAGGTGACACATCAAACTTAAAGCACATGTCATTCAGATACCAATAACAAGTTTGTCAAAAGAATTTCTCAAATATGTAAAGTTTTTACAACTGGATCTATACACTTCTGATATTTTCATATGAGTCCTGTTCTCCTGCCTCAGACAAGCAGCACATCACGTTTTCTGAAGACTTGTGTGTAATCCCATCCACAGATCACTGAAAACTGGGGTTTCAGATGGAAAAAGTGACTTCTGCATTGCCCTTTCACATACTCACCTATTTCTTAAGTTGGTGACTTTTTAAACAGAAACCACTCATATCCAGGTACCTTCCCACCTGATTTATGCATACATATCTCAAACACCTTACCTAGGATTCTAAAGCTCTTCCTTAATCTTTAATTTTTCTGTTAAAAACCACATACAACCCCAGGGTGAGTGGAGATGGGTTCAGTTAAGTGTCCTTCTTCTCATTTTTCCCTATTCCCCCTTCATTAGTATGGCTAACCAAGAGCTAATTCATATTACTGATTCAAGAGCCATACACGGGTCTCTCTGTCCAAGGCCGGCACCCTGAGGCCTCTAGGCCAACACAGGGTACTTTAAGAGAGCTTCATCCCAGAGCCAAGGTCAGCCTGGCCCTGCAGAGGACCTCGTGTGGTGACTCAGGCCTGGGGCAGGCTTAGGGGTGGAAGGCCTCTGGTTTCAAGAGCCAGGAGTGTTCCAGGTGTCTGAGGCTCACCTGACCTTGGGAGCCCACGGAAGCCCCTTTGGGCAGGTAAGCCTGTCAGTCTGAGGGTGCTGCAGTGGGGGAGGCATCACTTCATCCCGCTCAAGGGGGAATGTCTCCCCCTCCAGGCTGTTGTCATCATCATTCTCCTCTTCCTCTTCTCGAGAGTCATCAGCCTTGTAAGGATCCCGCTCGTTGAAGGCATCCAAGTTGTCCTGTTTTATCAGTGCCTGAAAACAGAGGGAAGGGGAATCGGACAAGTGCCAAGCAAGGAACCATAAGAGGGCAAGGAGGCTAGACAAGCCATAACACACAAAGGTGGAAGGCAGAGCCAAGGGCAGTGGAAAAACCAGAGAGGAAGTCAAGGTTGGGCCCAGAGGACAAATCCTCTCTTGCCACAGTGCCTCAAGAGTGCCATGTGGTGAGTGTCCACTCAGAGACACAGCATCCCCCAGCCTGGAGGCCTTCATTTGGATTAGCTGCTCAGAGAGGACTTCCAACAACCCCGCTCACCCGGGGATCAGGCTGCCACGCGATGTGCCCCTTCAGACCCTCAGGAGTCACCGGGGACACCGGTCACCCTCACCTTGTGCTCCCGACGGCCCCGCTTCTGCTGCTGCTCAATCAGGTCTGAGGCAGATGCCGGCGGGGAGGCGGCCCTCATGTTGCGGATCACCTTGATGCTGTCCTCAGGCAGCGGGGGAAGGCCCAGGATGGTGCGCTTCTCGGCCTTCATGCTCTGTAGCTCCTCGAAGCCGCCCAGTGTGCACTGCATCACAAACGAGGGGCAGGGCCGGGGTCACACATCTACAAATGGGTCCCTCAGCCCCGCGTCAGGCTTGAAAGCATGCGTGACACCATGACCTGCATCAATCTCTGAACCAGGGACTAAACCCACTCACACGAGAATTCAGCGACACCAACGTGGGAGTGGAGAAAACAGACCAAGGGAAGGAGATATGCGGGCTGACTGAGCCGGCACACACAGGTTTAGCTCTGCACGTAGGATATATACTCTTCGTGCCAAAAAAGCAAACTCAGGAGCCTATCCTTTCAGGTTTCTAGAAAAGCCTGTGACTCACATGCTTCCAAAGCTGTACCTACCAGTCTTTCAAATTCAAATTGGGAATACATCATTAGATACTCCAACAACCCCCTAGAAGCCAAAACCCCAGTGGTATTCAGCTTTTGTCTCTGGCTTCAGCGAGGCTTTGTGAGGAACCAAGAGGATGTCTCACCAAAATATAATGTGCACACCACTCTAAAGAGATCCTAAACTCACAGCCTGGCTCTGCAGAGTTGGCCTGCTCTGGAAAGAGGGAGGTGAGCCCCAGGGGGAGGAGGAGTCCTGACGGCAGCTCCACTCTCTGCTGAGGTCTCTCGTCCAGGTGGGAAAGGCGGCGAGCTCGGCTGCTGACAATGGCCCCAAGCCGAGGGTGCTGGCCATTCTTTCCCTACCCAGAAACAGGCTCCACACCACACCCGGAGGAAGACGGCGCTAGCCCAGGGCTTGCTCTTGCCTCCTTCAAGTGACCTCTGACTGAGGGGACCCAGTTACACCAGCTCTAATTCTGCCTCCAATCACTTTACTGACTCCAGGTTCAGAAGCAGCATGTCTGGCGGGGGGGAAGGTGTTTTATGACTCCAGGAGTCAGGGAGCCAACAATCTATTTTGACTCAAGGGCCAAGTCCTCTTTGCCTGCAGTGAGTCAAGCGTGCTATTTTGTTTTAAACCAAAGCAGTTAATTACATGTTAATTTATATACAGATTTTCATACAATTCAACATTTAAAAGGATATACAGTGAAGTCTCTCTCCCGCCCCAAGCCCTAGCAGCTGAGTTCCCCTTCAAGGGGGTACTCACCAACACTGTCTTCCAAAGAAGTAAGAGAACTTTCTTCATGGGGAAGTGAGGGGCATGACCGCTGCAAAATTTGGTCACCATCCCAAACAGCATGATGGCAAATGGTTCGTTGTTGTACAGGGGGGAACCTAGAGGCAACACAAAGTGATCAGGGCCACCAGCAGGAACAGGACCCTCCCACAGCCAGCAGCCTCAGCTCCCGGGCAGAGCCTCAAGACGCCAGGATCTCCAGGGCCCTACCCAGTTCAGCCCTGAAGGTCTGTCGCATGGTCCTCCACTCGGCCTTATCGCCCTCACACTCCTGGTGAACGGTCTCCACAATCAAGTACATGATGTTGAGCAGTACCCTGGGAACAAAAGCCAGTCATAATGGTGAAGAATGGGGAATCAAGGGGCGTCCTGGCTTCCTCACATTCCAGCTGACATGAGGAAAGCTCGTGCACAAAGGCTAGTTGGTGGCGGACGGCTGTGACACGGGGAGAACTGAGAGTCTCACAGGGCCCCTCTTGGTGTGCCCTTCTCACCCAAATGCTAAGGTTACAACCAGATCTTACCCTGCTTTGTATTCTGGCACTGAGCTAAGTGCTCACTCAAAGCAGGTGCTTAATAAATAAATGGTTGCTGAAAGCATTAATATGAACAAGAACGGCCATAAGCATTTACTGCCCTAAGCTTCCTGGAGCAGGAAAAACACAGAGTTGGGCACGAGCTGTGGAAGTAGCTGCCGGATCAGAAGAAGCAACGCAGGGTCAAGGCAACAAGAAGCAAGGATTACCACACTGGCGCGGGAATCGGGAGCGAGCGGGCAGTGCCCCAACCACCGTGGGGAACACCACAAACAGCCAGTCTGAAAACTCCCAAACAGAGACAGATTCTAAGCCTCACGGAAATGGGAAGGTGATCTTACTGTTTAGCAGCCACTATTACTTCCCGTGCGGCCACAAAACGCCACAAAGGAGGTGGGGGTCGAGCTACCCACGGAAGGCGGAGCCCAAGGAACCACGTCATGTGTTTCACCAAACACAAAATACCACACCGGCAAGGTCTCGGCAGCAGCGCGGGCGGAAGGCTGCCCCTCGCCACGGCTCTAGTAAGCAGCTTCACCCGACGTTTCCTTTAGGAGTCTCCTCCGAGCCCCCCCTAGGGAGGGCCCTCAGCAGGGCCGCCACGGCCCACACTGAGTCAGCATGTGCAGAAGGAGTGCACACGTGGCGAGGACACCTGAGGATGCCCTCCTGCCCCTGCTCCGATCTCATCCTCGGGGAGCCCAGGCTCGCTGCCTGCTCACCTCAGGTCTGTGCTGTCAGCCAGGGAGATGGCCGGCTTCCTCACCGCACTGCTGCAGGCGGCACTGTTGCTGCAGGAGAGATTGGGAGGTCAGGCCCTCCTCCAGGAAGGAAGATGAAAAGTTCCCCTGACAAGTGCTGGGGAACAAAACGTTTTATCGTGTGTTACGACTGCCCAAGAGGCCACAGTTCAACGTGACCAGAACGGAGCTGGGACCGCCCCCCCTGCCCCGCCCCATGTGGCCCATTCGCCCTTCTCAAAAGCAGTTGGTTCTGCAAGCTCTGTCCCCTCATCCCCTGCCTCCCCTTCCCTACTCAAGCTCCCCAGAAGAACTCACTCTATCTCCATATTCAGAAGCTCCACCAAAGCATTGAACGTGCCCACCTCCAGGAGCAGAAAGATGTTGTAGCGCATCCAGGACTGCACCTCTGCCTCTGAGCTACACTCCCCAAAGGTGCCTGCGAACATGGGGCACAGCTGAGTCCCTCCCTGTATCCGACAAGGCGGTGCCGGGGTGCCTGGGGGCCCACTCGGTACCTTGGGCAACGTAGAGGATTGCTCGAGCCACCTTGAGTCTTTTCTCCCTGGCAGTGACTTCCAAGCCATCCAGGAGCCTCATGGCATGCGTACGGTGCTGGTTGGTGTCCAGCTCAGTCCATTTCTTGTCTGTTACTGCAGGGCAAGAGACCACTTACACGGGAGCCCAGAAAAATCCTCGCAATGGAATGGGTACAATGTTAACTTCCCGAATTCAGGCCTGCCACAAGATCAGAAAACTCAGAAAGATAAGTTACTCTCTTACAGCAGCGTAAGGCCACACTGCTGCTCTATGCATCTGAGTTTTCAGACTGAAACACTGCTATTTTTGGTGCAATTTCAATCACACAAAAAGTTATTTCCCCCCAATACTCACACTCTGAAAAGCCACCACCAGAGCACCAGCAGGCCCACCCTGAAGGTCACATGTGGCTTTGAACAACCGTGGTTCAGCAGGTTTCTTAGGTCAGTCCAGGGTGACTCCAGTCACTCAGATGACTAAGAGAAACCCTGCGGCCCTCATGGTGCTGGGTCAAAGGAACCAAGAAGTGAGGGGAATCCTCTCACCATGGATCCGGAAGTCTTCCTCAAAGCATTTTCGATTCATCAGGAATTCCGGCCCTTCCGTGTAGCTGTAAAGCTCTGTCAAGAACAAAGCCCCATCAGCTCCATGTCCACGTTCTGTAGGGGCCTCATATGTAGCAGAGAACGTAAGGCATTTGCTTCTAAGCCCCATTCTGTCCCTCGGTCACAGTGACTCCGGGCCTGTCCAGTTACTAAGGGGGTCTTAGTGCTCTGACGGGCCCGACAGAGAGAGTGCTGACTTTCCCTGTAGCAGATAATCAGAGTGCCAGTTACGGACAAATCCAGGCATTTCCAGTCCAGTGCACATCGATCCTGCCACGCCACAGGCTGACTGCCACCATGGACACGTGTCTCTCCAGTGGCTACTATGGAGCAGCTCAGGCTAGCTCACGTTACACATGAGCGGCAGCGACAGATGTGCACAGATGCAGGCACGCTTGTCGGCATGCCCCACGACCTGCCGCCCTAGGAGACACCACCGCCAGGCAGGCAGCGGATGGCCGAGGAGCATGACCATCTGTGATTGGGCCATGGTCAACCGACCTGACCGCACAGAGGTGCTTTGCCAAAGTAAGGGGAAAGCCAAAGTTATGAGCTATACAAGGCTTGAATCCCATAATTAACATGTTTTATCTATCTATCTATCTATCTATCTATCTCATTACTAGGCTAGCCAGGGGGGGAAATGAACTCCAAAATGACATTCATTCTTAATTGTATTAAAGACCAATATGGGAAAAAACACCCCCAAATAACATGAAGGTCTATGCTTTACCTGAGAGCTCTGCAGCCCACTTGTCCGTGTCAGCATATTCAAACTCGAGATCTGGAGACTCAGAGTAGCCCTTTTCAGAAAAGGAGAGAGAGTAACGCAAAAGACCATTGTGAGTATTTTCCAAAGGAAGAAACACATATGCGTCCAGAGACACTGCTGGGTTACAAGACACCACCGCCTCCACTCCTTTGAGGTTTTATCACATTTCGCCTCCTGGGCTAGCTTAGGCCTCCCAATTAAGACCTTGCACAGCACCTTCCACTTTTCCTTAGAGTGCTTACAACTGACCATTATATACCGGCACGTGTATTTGTTTTGTGTCTGCCCCTCCACGAGAGTGCAAGTTCCCTGAGAGTGAGAACTCTGTCCACCAGTCTGCTCACCAATGACTCCACAATGCCCAGCACACTACCCGGCCTGAATGAGGGCATGAATGACGAGTTTATAGTCAAATAAATTCTCATTAGATGAATGAACACAAAGCTTCTATGTGTTCTGTGCAGTGAATGTACCATTCCACATGGTGCTAAGATTCCGGAAGCCTCACTTCTTTCTGGCTAGTAGGCCATCAACAGCTCAGGACAAAATGCGTATTGACACTCTCAGCTTTCCTGCCCTTCTCTCAAATTTCAGTGAGAACTGACAGACAGAGAAGGTAGCAGCCTAACAGAATGGTCTCCCTCCCACACACAGGAGAGAATCTGACAATCTTTTCACTGACAGGGATAGGTGATCACCGAGGAGGAGAAACACCATCTGGGAAGCCTGGTGCTCGAAAGATAGAAGAGGTGATGAACAGGTAGAGCCCTCAGGCTTAATTACAAGCTACTTGGGAAGACAAAGACCACCCACAAAGTGACATAACAAACCCACAGAAACTGGAAAAAAAAAAAAAAATGAAGAACTCTACTCCATCAGAGGCAACAGAAGGTACACTTTCACAAGTTACTGAGCTTCAGTTTCTTCATTTATGTAATGGGAATGACAAAAATCTATCTTCAAGGTGTTTTTTGGTTTTTTTTTAATGTTTATTTTTGAAGGAGACAGACAGAGCATGAGTCAGGGAGGGGCAGAGAGAGAGGGAGACACAGAGTCCAAAGCAGGCTCCAGGCTCTGAGCTGTTAGCACAGAGCCTGACGCGGGGCTCGAACCCACGAACCACGAGATCATGACCTGAGCCGAAGTCGGACGCTTAACTGACTGAGCCACCCAGGCGCCCCAGTCTTCAAAGTTTTTAAGGCCGAATCAAAATTATGTAGCACACAGTGGGCGCTCATCAGGTGTCGACCTCCCTGTCCTCCAGGCATTGCTCAGGCTCCCAGCCCACGGATTCCAGCTGTGCCCCAAAGAGCTGAGTACAGCACCAGGATCTCTAAGAAAACGAACTGAAACAGGCCTCTCAGCCTGAACGTGTTCACTGACTGGCCTTTCATGTGTTTAGTCTCTATGGAAATTAAAGGGTAGAAAGAGACATTTAAATGCATCGAAGGGTATTTATCTGATCATTTGTGGCTACTTAGGAAAATTTATCACTAGTTTTATTTACTTATTTTTATTTTTGAGAGCGAGCAAGGGAGAGGGGCAGAGAGAGAGAAAGAAAGAGAATCTTAAGCAAGCTCCACACTCACCATGGAGTCGGACATGGAGCTCAATCCCACAACCCTGGGATCATGACCTGAGCCAAAACCAAGAGTCATTGCTCAACCAACAGTCACCCAGGCACCTCCACGGCTAGTTTTAAACTAAAACTCCTCTTCTTGGGATGCCTGGGTGGCTCTGTCGGTTAAGCGTCGAGTTGGGCTCAGGTCATAATCTCGCGGTTCGTGAGTTCGAGCCCGGCTTGAGGCTCTGTGCTGACAGCTCAGAGCCTGGAGCCTG
The DNA here is from genome assembly GCF_027475565.1 of Acinonyx jubatus. NCBI lineage: Eukaryota > Metazoa > Chordata > Mammalia > Carnivora > Felidae > Acinonyx > Acinonyx jubatus. The sequence continues at coordinate 92,326,963 of NC_069381.1, read as the reverse complement.
CTTCCGATTCTGTGTCTCCCTCTCTCTCTGATCCTTCCCCATTCGTGCTCTGTCTCTCAAAAATAAACATTAAACTAAAACTCCTCTTCTGATGAAGGCAGGTTCACCCCCACCACTTTCATAATCCTCTATCACCCCACAATGCAAAGGCTTCTAAAAAGTCAGATTCATTGCTTTTTCAAATAATTCGCTTCAAACTTAAAGTACCTCTATTTTGGACTTGGCAAATTCTGACACGTTTTACCAGAGGTTTGCACTCGCCAACAAAATACAAAAGCTTGAGAGGAACTGATTTCACCTATCTAAAGATGGTATCCTCCGCCTATGGTAGGACCTGGGGCACTGCGCTTGGACAAGGAGGAATTCCCCATCATTAATAAGCGCCTCACTGCTGACCAGCCCGAGTTATCTCAGGTGGAGACCTCACGGTAAAAACTCTGGGAACGTGCTGATTAAGAAGCCCTAAAGTGCTGTGACGCGTGTGTCTTCATTCATGAAATCTACAATGGGAGGCAGTGGGAGGAATTCTTTAACTCCGGGTGAGGTGACTAGTCAGCTCCAGACTACGGTGTCTCCGGAACCAGAGGAACAGCCCACTAGCAAGAGAGGGAATGCTGAGCCCTAATGCATGTTTACAATGTATATTTATGACTGTTAACAGTTCAGCATCGGACGCATCAGGCACTGTCAAACTAAGGCCAGGACTTGTACTAGCTAAGGTCAGAGTGAATAGGCAATGTTACCCCCTCCTACACTCGAAAACGCCGGGCGCGTAGTACCATTAGTGATAATTGGCTCCGTCCGGTTTTGAGCTCCCTTCCCAGCCCACACACGCCGCCCACCGCGCGCTGCAAAGCCCACAGGTCCAGCGGACAGAGATGATTAGGGGTCGGGATGCAGCCGCCCGCCCCCTGGAGCGCACGCAGACCACTGACTCCTCATCTCCAAACTGGGACCGGGAGCTGCTTCCCCAGGGGCTGGGGCCCCGAGGCCGCACCCTCAGCCCCCGCCCCAGAGGAACAAACGAGCACTCGCCGGCTTCGGGAGGTTCTCCCGAGCGGCGGAGCTCGGGGATGGGACCCCGGCTTCACGCCCCCGGCTCCGGGGGTGCCAGCCTTGCTTCCTACTCCTTTCTCTGTAAAATGACAACTCCTCCGCCGGGCCATGTCCAACCCTCTGGGAAGCCCAGCTGGAACCCGAAAGCAGCCCCGGGCCCCTCGCAACCGCCCGCCCGGTGCCGTCCTCGCCCCCCGAAGCTCCTGACCTCCGAGTCTTTGCGCTGGTTGCGGTTGAACTCCCGGGATTTGCCCCCGGGCAGGAGGCCTCCGCCGGCCCGCGGGGCTCCGGGTGGAGGCTGCGCGGTTGCCGGTGGCGGAGGTGGTGGCGGCTGGGGCTGTTTGTTGTTCACGATCAGCGGGCCGGGGCCGCCGGCTGCCGGCTCCATCTTGGCTGCTCCACACCCCCGGCTCAATTCACGGACTGTAGGCGTGCTACAACTCTCGCGTGATTTCCCCGAGGAACCTTCCCCGATCGCCATATTAAGTGTGGCGGCAAGTAGTGGAAGCCATCTTGGCTGCCCAACATCTCGCGAGATTGCCTCTGCCGCGACTCTTCTCTCTCTCCAGTCTTTTTGGTTCTCACCTCTTTCAGTCCCGGTTTAGCTGCAGTTTTATCTGTGAGTACTCCCGTAGCTCCCTCGGTCAGTTTGGTTGCCCCTGCCCTTCTTTAACATAGCTTTGCACTTGTCACTGCTATAGCTCTGTTCCAAACGTTAGGAGATATAATAGTGAACAAAATGGACACGATCCCAGTTTTCACGGAGTTTACATTCACTTGGGGGAAATACGGGGAACAAATGAATAAGTCAATAAAACAGATTTGTGATAAACATGCATTCATCATCATTCAATAAACTAAATGCTTCCTGCACTTTCAGGCAGTGCTATAGAATGGGGAACAAATCAAGTTCCTGCTCGAATGGCACGTAACTTAGTACCTAGTGGGAGAGGTAAACAATGAGCACATCAATACGACATTAGAGAAGTAAGTGCTGAGAAGAAACAAAAAGAAGTGTAACAGATTAGGAAGTGGCAGTGATGATGGGACGCATGGCTATATTAGGTTGGATGCCCAGGGAAAACAAGCCTGAGGGTGTGATTTTAAATGAGTTCTGAAGAAGCGCCATGGAGACAATTCAAGTGGAGGGACCGGCCAGCTACAGAGCCCCTGAGGTCAGTGTGGCAGGTGAGGGGATTAGGGAGAGGATAGGAGGAGATGAGGGCCAGATACATGCAGAGCCATGAAGGGCATGAAAATTTTTTGAATTTTATTCTAAGTGAAAAGGAAAACCATCAGAGGATGTCAACCACGGAGGTGTATGGTCTGATGTTTAAAAGACCAGTCTGGCTGCTTTTTTGGAGAAGGGATTAGAGAGTTGAGAGTGGATGAGGGTAAACAGATTAGGAGATTATATAGATGAAAATGGGTAGGAGATTATATAGATGAAAATGATGGTGCTTGCACCAGAGTAGTTATGATATTTCTACATTGTGTGGGTAGATTGGACAGGATTTAGTGAAAGGCTGGAATCCTATCAGCAGGATACAGAGGAATAAAGGATGGGTCCTAGATTTTTGGTTTGAGAAAATCTAGGTGGTTGTATTGCTTATTAAAATAGGGAAGTCTGGGAGAAAGAAAAACAGGTTTAGGAGGAAGATCAAGATTTCAGTTTTGGACATGTCACATTTGAGATGCCCATTAAACATCTTAGAGGTGATGTGTCATAATTACCTGTTACCGTGTGGTAAAGTCCTTAAAGGCATTTTCTCCATCTTTCTCTCTCCAGAGTGCCACTTTTGCTGCTCCAGTTCGATTCCCAGAAAGTCCCTGTGATGCAGCTTTGGCGAAATTTCCACCAGGGTCCCAACTAGTAGGTGCTTTAGAAGTCTTTGCTGTAAAATAATGAATGAATCTAAAGCCACTCTGTTGCTTCTTCTTCCTGCTGATCTTCCTGTCCTTTGTCCCTGTTTCTTTTCATATCCAGTAACACACTTGGTAAATTAGCATTTCATCCAAGCTGGGCTGGGCCAAGGTGACAGGAAAAATGAAGGAATTTGCAGGAAAGGGACCCATGCAGTTCTTGGATAAAATCAGCAGATCCCACAAAACCCAACACATGACTGCTTTCTAGTTTTAGTAACTGGTTGGGCCAACGTCTAAGACTGGCCTACCACAAGCTCTATCTCCTTGGGGGGAAAAATAGGCCTTTAAACACCCTATATTGCTTCAGCTACATCCAGGACAGGGAAGGTTTAAGGTTTTAGTTCAGTTATCCCCCTTGTAGTAATAGGTCCTAAGGAAACAAAGATTTAGACAAAGATATATGTACGATGAGATGTTCCAGCCAGTGGTATTTTCAGCTGTGCAAAATTGGGGCCAACCTAATTTGAGAAATAGCCAATAAGAAAATGGGTAACTAAATAATGGAGCACTGACAAAACAGAATATACAGAAACCATTGATATTTGTGTTTAATAATTAAGAATTTTTAGAGACCCTTAGGAAAATGGTTCCTTCTCTCCTCATCTGTAAAATGATGATAATCCCCTGTTTTATGAGACTATGGATCAAATGAGCTAATTTATGTGAAATCATTTTGATCACTATAAAGCGTTTTCTAAAAAAGAATTATTGGGGCGCCTGGGTGGCTCAGGCAGTTGAGCGTCCGACTTCGGCTCAGGTCATGATCTCACGGTTCGTGAGTTCGAGCCCCGCGTCGGGCTCTGTGCTGGCAGCTCAGAGCCTGGAGCCTGCTTCAAATTCTATGTCTTTCTCTCTCTCTCTGCTCCTCCCTGGCTCATGCTCTGTCTCTCTCTCCTTCAAAAATAAGTAAAAACATTAAAAAAAAAAAAAAGAATTATTGCCAAAAGGTGAAGCCTAGGTGAGAAGGCCCTTCCTCTACCATAAGTGGTTATGGTTCGAGGAAGTTAAATTTCATATCTGAGTCATTACAGCATGGCAGGGGCTGTACCAAGAAGACGGTGGTTGTCCCAGTTAGGCTCTGGAGTAGGAAGTTGACACATACTGTGTGCCTCCAGGGTGTCATCTACTGAGCAAGATGCTTCACCTCCATCTATACCTAACTGCATGCTGGGAGGCAAAGTGAGCCTCTTTCTGGCAATTTCTGTCTTAGCCCTGGCCAGGTTATTACCAGTCCATGAAATGCTGCATATTAAAGTCATGACTTGTGGGGCATCTATGGGCCAGGTCTTAACCTCTATCTAGTTGCAATGCCATATGGCGTTTTCTCTATTAATGGCTATGAGAAGAAGAAAATATGGATAATGTGTTAGTTAGTTAGTTAGTTAGTGAATAGGGCAAATAACCTGAATCTTGTCTCCCAAAGGAATCAGCTGTCTGTCCCGGGACATATTAATTTATAACTTCCTAGCCTTCTTACATGCAGTATGGCTTAGTCAAAAGAGGACACAGAGATACATCCAGGGGAGCCTGGGTGGCTCAGTCTGTTAAGGGTCCGACTCTTGATTTCGGCTCAGGTCATGATCTCACGGTTGAGTTTGTGCAATTAAGTCCCACATCAGGGCTGACAGTTCAGAGCCCACTTGGGATTCTGTCTTTCCCTCTCCTTCTGCCCCTTCGTTGCTCATTCTCTTTCCCTCTCTCTCTCTCAAAATAGATAAATAAACTTAAAGAAAATTAAAACACACACACACACACACACACACACACACACACACACATCCAATGACTGCTTTGACATCTCACTTGGATAGCTAATAGGCATTTCAAACTTAACATGTTACAAACAGAACTCCCAATTGTCCCTCCCTTTACCCAAACCTGCTCTTCTCTTGCTTTTCCTCATCTGAATAGATATTACCAACCGCCCATTTTTCTCAAGCCAAAACCTAAGACACATCCTTAATTTCTCTCTCCTTCCCCCTTCCATCTAGTGGGGCAGTGACTTTCCCATCAAAACCTGTCCTGGCGCCTTCCCTGCCCTTCACGAACATCATTACTCGTCTTCCCTGCTTCCCTCGCTGCTGTTGTTTTCCTGCTTCTCCCCACAGCCAGACTGAGCTTTTAGAACCACATATCAACTGGTGTAATTTCTTTGCTCTCACTCTGTCATGGCTTCCCACCTCACTTAGATTTAAATTGTAACTCTCTACAAGGCCCACATGGGCCCAGCAGGGCCCTGCCTGCTTCTCTGACCTCAGCCCCTACCACGCTCCTCCTTTAGCCTCGGGGCCCTCCGCACTCTCTCTCTCTCTCTCTCTCTCTCTGTCTCTCTCTAGCCTGCCAAGTTTGCAGCCATCTCAAGGCCTTTGCACTAGCTGGTTTTTTGCAGTGAGGGGAGCAGGGAACTTGGGATGTTCTTTTCGTAGATAGTAACAATAACAACAGCAACTCTCTATATGTGTTTACATATATATATGGCGGGCACTATGCCAAGTACTTAAACTCATTTAATCATGGTATTTCTCCCATTTTGCAGATGGAGAAGCCAAGAATTTGAAAGGTAAAGGGTTTGCTCAAGGTCACATAGTGTCTTAGGTCAGGTTCCCTGGAAAACAGGCTCTGAGGCAGAGATTTAGGAGGTATGTTGGAGACTGATCCTGGTAATAACACCTGTACAAAGGTGGGAGAAACAGGACTTGGGGGCTGGAGGAGGGAGAAGTTCAACTGTGACACAGTTGTCACAGAGATCTCAGTGGATCCTTCAGGGTTATCCCATATTGGAGGCCAAGGGGCCAGGCCTTTATACTCCTGCATGGACAAATCCTTGGGCGGCAGACTGCCTGGGAAGGGGGTATATCCTTGGGCAAGGTAGCTCTCTTTACCAAAAGCAACAGCTGGAGAAGGACTTAGCTGCAAACTGCTAGCAGCCAACACTCTGTGCAATAGAAGCAGGAGAGCCCAGTCCTGGAAGGAGAATTTGAGCCATGCATCACAGCATCCAGGCCACATCAGGCATTAGTTTCTAGCTCTGTGCAGCAAATGACCCCTAACATTTAAGGATTGAGACAGCAAACATTTATTATCTCATAGTTTCTATTGGTCAAAAATCTGGGGATGGCTTTGCTGAGTGCATCTCGCTCAAGGATGTTAAAGAAAAAAATATTCTGACACTTTGTTAACATAGTAAGGAAGACTTTAGTCAGTACCCTTGCAATAGGTGTCAAGGCTATCAGTAGGTGAGAAAGATTGGGCTCAACTCCAAATCCAGCAAAGATAGCTGGGATTTGTAACCAACAAGTGGAATGAGGGGGTCAGTGGATGAAAAAAAGTTACCAAGAGGAGACAGCTAGGGCAGGGGGATTCTTGCTAAACTGACTCAAAAGGAATTCTTGCTGAAGGCAGGCCAAGGTGATCAGATATCAAGGATAGAGAATGAAGAATATGATCAGATATCAAGAGTGAGGAGATTCTTGCTAAACTGACTTAGTGGGATTCTTGTTACATTTGGCTATGCAGGCCTGGCAAGGATCCCCCCTTACTCTCCCTCTCCCTCTGCACCTCTCCCCTGCTCTTTCTCTCTCTTAAAAAAGAAAGAAAAGAAAAGAAAAGAAAAGAAAAGAAAAGAAAAGAAAAGAAAAGAAAAAAAAGAAAAAGGGCTCAGAGGAGTCTGACTCCAGTTTGGACAAGCAGAGCGTCTTTTTGTCAAGGTCTGTCATGAGGTTACAGTCAAGCTATTGTCCAGGGCTGTGGTCTTATCTGACAGCTTGACCTGGGGAGGGGAGAGATGATGGGACATATTCAAATGATAGGCAAGTGTTAAAATCATAGGGGGTGCAGGGAGAGGCTTCTAGGAAGCACCAGGACTCGGTCTCCCGACCTAGAGCAGAGTTGCACTGGCAGTGAAAGGGCGGGCCTACGCCAGCCGACTCCATCTTGTTCTGTGTCCTTCACCTTGACCACACCTCCTCCCCTTGAGTAACCCCCCCCCTCACCTGCCTAACAGGACTCGACCCTTCCCCAGGACCCTTCCCCAGCCAATCGGCTGAGGCCATAGCCATTACCTCACCAACTGCCCCCAGGCCCCAATAAAACCTTTGTCCTTTTGAAACTCGCTCTCTTTCCCTGGTATCTCACCGCTGCGTCGGTGTAGGTAGGGGATTGAGCTCGAGCTAGCTCGAATAAAGGCTCTTTGCTTTTGCATCGGACTCGGCTCCCTAGTGGTCTTTGGGGATCACGAATTCTGGGCATAACAGCAGAATCTGTCTGATGTAACTATTTTGGAACCCTGAAGTTTGTTGAAGGCTTTGCAACTTCCAGGGGAAGGGCTGGAGAGTAATTTATGATTAACTTTGATCAATTTCAGCTTTTAGTACACAATTTACCCATCCCCAGTGGCTTGTTACTATTCTCTCTTTTTTTTTTTCTGTACCAGACTAATACATTTAAAAAATAATTGGAGGTGCCTAGGTGGCTCAGTGGGTTGAGTGTCTGTCTGGCTCTTGATTTCGGCTCAGGTCATGATCCCAGGGGCATGGGATTGAGGCTTGTGGCCAGTTCGCTCTGCTTAAGATTCTCTCTTTCCCTCCCTCTCCCCTTGCAAGGGCTCCCTCTCTCTCTCAAAAAAATAAAAAATAATAATAATAAAGAAAAAAATTGTTAGCGTGAAAACCAGTATTACTGTATCTTTGGTTTGTAACTCCACACTTTGTGTTTTACATAACTTAGAAGAATAATGAATTTTAAAGAATTATTAGTCTGTTTTGGGGTATACAATGTATAAAGATGATAGTTAGTAACATCAGCAACCAAAAGGGGTGAGAACAGAGTGAAGGAGCAGAGTTTTTGTATATTATTGAAGATATATGTTAAAATTAGAGCATTGTAAGTTTAGAATCTTCAGTGTAACCCCATGGTAACCACAAAGAAAATAGCTATATAATACACACAAAAGGAAATGAGAAAGAAATTTAAACAATTCACTACGAAAAAAAAAATCAACTAAACACAAAAGAAGACCGTAATGCAGGAAATGAGGGACTGTAAGGCATATAGAATACAAATAGCACAGTGACAGAAGTAAGTCCCCCTTAATACGTAATTACTTTAAGTGTACATAGATTTAACTCCCCAGTCAAAAGCCAGAGATTGGCAGAGTGGACAAACACATGACCTAACTATATGCTGTCTATAAGAGACTCACTTGAGATCCAAAGGCACATCTGCAGATGATGAAAGGAGTTGAAAGGAGAGGATGGAAAAAGATATTCCATATAAATAGTCACCAAAAGAGAGCAGGGATGGCCATACTAATATCAGACAGAATCGATTTTAAATCAAAAAAAAATTAGAAGAGACAAAGAAAGACATTATGTCTTAATAAAAGCCTCAATACAGCACGAAGCTATGATAATTACATTTATGCACCTGATGAAGACCATCAAGATATATAAAGCAAACACTGATAGAATTGAAGGGGGAAACGGACAGTTCTACGGTGACGGTTGGAGACTCCGATACCCCACTCACAATAATGGTTAGAACAACCAGACAGAAGATAATCAAGGAAACAGAGGGCTCAAACAACACAATAAGCCAACTAGATCTAACAGGCACACAGAACACTCTATCCAAGAAAGGGGAACCCTCTTGCACTGTTGGTGGGAATGCAAACTGGTACAGCCGCTCTGGAAAACAATGCAGAACTTCCTCAAAAAATTAAAACCAGAACTACCCTACGACCCAGCAATAGCACTATTAGGAATTTATCCCCAGGATACAGGAGTGCTGATTCATAGGGGTACATGTACCCCAATGTTTATTAGCAGCACTATCAACAATAGCAAAATTATGGAAAGAGCCCAAATGTCCATCAACTGATAAATGGATAAAAAAGATATGGTTTATATATACAATGGAATACTACTTGGCAATGAGAAAGAATGAAATCTTGTCATTTGCAACAATGTGGACAGAACTGGAGGGTATTATGCTATGTGAAATAAGTCAGTCAGAGAAAGATGTCATATGTTTTCACTCATATGTGGAATTTGAGAGGTTTAACAGAAGACCAAAGGGGAAGGGAAGGAAAATTAAGTTTCAAACAGAGAGGGAGGCAAACCATAAGAGACTCATAAATACAGAGAACAAACTGAGGGTTGATGGGGGTGGGGGATTGGGGGGGGCGGGGAAAATGGGAGATGGGCATTGAGTGCATGTGTTGGGATGAGCACTGGGTGTTGTGTGTAAGTGATGAATCATGGGAATCTACTCCTGAAGCCAAGAGTGCACTGTATATACACTGTATGTTAGCTAACTTAACAACAAACTATTTAAAAAAAAAAAAAAGAACACTATCCAACAACAAAAGCATACACTTTAGTAAGACCACAGCATAGATACGAAAAAGCCACAGGCAGTGGTTTGCTCCCCATTGTATGTGTGACAGAGAAAGACAGTTCCCTTCTTACCATACCTATTAGATTTGAGATAAAGTCACCTTTGCTTAAAAGAAAAGTTTACACTCAGCTATCCCCTCTGTCGACAGATATGCATGAAAGCAAGCTGTAGGAGCGAGTGCACCTCAGAGAAGGCTGTGCTCACTTAACCTTCAGTAGAGCAGTATGCTCATATTTATCCAGTTCAAGCTCTTTCTCCTTTCCCTGATGAGAAAACACCTCTAAATGGCCCTGTGGAAGTAATTTGCCCAGATAGAAACACAAAGGCCAGAGAATCATTGAAGAGAATGGACCTTTCGTTTGGTGTTTATGCGCTGAAATAGTGGCGTCAGTAATGAACCTGAGTGTGAATTTCTGTGGTTTAAAAACAACCAAATCCAGATCACAAGGGCCCCACGGGTCATCAGTAAATCTTTGGGGCCCCAAGAGTGGGTAACTTTGACCTGGTTTGGTTCTGGCTTTGGGAAGCAGAATTCTTTACGCCAGGAGGCAGCAGGTTCCCTGGGCTGTCAGGGCCGTTAGCAAAGTCATGACATCTGCAGTTTGGGTCTTCATGCCCGTGCTCTTTCCTCTGCTGAAAGGATCTTCGCTAAGAAATAAGAACCATAGGGAAACTGCCTGAAAGTACCCTTGGGGAGTTTCCAGGTGACTCAGAAGAAAGGCCACAAGGGAGCCAGAAAGACTGGAGGTCAAATCCTAGGTCTACCTGTCAGTGGCACTGTGACCAGAGATACGTGGTTTCCTCATGGCTCTGAGTTTGTTTCAGCAGGTCTGGGGCAGGATCCTGGGATCCCTATTTTTCATACCAAACCTGGTTGGAGGCTGTTTCTTAGAAGCAATATTGCGTGGTGTTAAGCATAGACCCTGAAGCCGGACTGTCTGGGTTAATTCCAGCTTCACCAACTTGGGAGTTGTATACCCTCGGGCAAGTTACTCCACCTCCCTGTCTCAATTTCCCCATCTGTACTATGGAGATAATAGTAATATCTGTCTTATGGGGTTATTGTGAAGATCAAGTATGCTTATTGTGTAAAGCATTTAGAATGGGGCCAGTTAGAGCAAACACTATGTGTTACTATTCCATAGCCACAAACCTCATCCACAACTCCAAAATTAAAAAAAATTTTAAAATCAGAAATTCCCCTCGAAGCTTGTCACAAATCAGTTTAGCAGCAAAACCTGATCTAAACGAATGGGAGGCTTTTGATAGTCTTTATCCCTTATTCTGTGAACATTAAAACATAATTGAGAAAATATCAACATATTTGATCATGGAATGTCACCCCCCCATAGGTATTACATAATATACTGAGTATTTGTGTATTTCCTAAAAATATGAAATATTCTCAACTTCAAAACACAAGGTTTCAGAGAAGGGACTGTGGAGCTATATTTTATTATCATTTGTTGGCAGGAGACCATGTGTGACAACCAGAGAATGTGAGAAAAGTCGCCATCTGGTGGTTGCAATGGAGAACCACGTCACACGGAGGGCAGGATGGGCGGGGGAAAGCCTGAACATCAGAGACAAATAGACCCTCTGGCCCGCAATCTAGAACAATTCTTTCTAGAGGACGTTTTAAAATATGTTCAAGGGCTGCGGTACAGAAGAGAAGACACCACTGCCAAGAAAATGAATATTCAATTTATTAAAGCAACAAAAACATTACTTCAGCTTTTTCAAGTACAGCTTATAGATCTTATTTATAAATCTAGCAAATGTTAATTACTTTTAATTGAGAGAAATTTGAATACCCAATTTATTTATAAATTTAAACTCCTTTAAACATTTCCGATTTGAGTTCCTTTTTTTTGTTCGGTTTTGAGAGACAGGGCACACACACGCCGTTACACACCCTAATTGGTCTTGGGTCCCAGCTCACCCTTGCAGGTCACTTGCAAAGCGCCAGACCCTGCCCTGGGCCCCCTTGCCGGAGCCTCCGGCAGCCCCGCAGCCCCCAAGTGTCACCAACGGCCTGTGTTACCTACACACCCTAATTGGAATCACAAATTACTTTCCCAGGTAATTTTTAAGTTGCTTTATCAGTCTGCTGAGATTTCCTAATACCATAGTGAATCCTGGCCAGGATGCAGGTGGATTTAGCATACGCTACCTAGACTAGAATACTTTGTTCAATATCCTTTTTTTTCTAAGTTTATTTTTGAGAGAGAGAGAGAGCATGAGCAGGGGAGGGGCAGAGAGAGGGAGGAATAGAATCTAAAGCAGGCTCCAGGCTCTGAGGTGTCAGCACAGAGCCCTACATGGGGCTTGAACTCAAACCATGGGATCATGACTTGAGCTGAAACCAAGAGTTGGACGCTTAACCAACTGAGTCACCCAGGTGCCCCTCTCATTTCTTATTAAGCCATTCATTCATATCAGTATATAGACTCATAGTTTCCTATTTATTCAATGGTTTATAAGCCATTATTTTGGTGTCAGATTGTCTCAGATTTGCCCAGTGTGAATCCCTTAAAGCTGGCCTCTGTGCCTTTTTGACATGCTCCCATCATTTTTTTGAAAACTTCCTTTCTCTCTGGCTCACCTTGCACTTTTCCTGCCCAGCCATGAAATTAGCCCTTTCTCGTCAGTCCTGGCTCCTTTAAGTGGAAAATGTAGTACCTGAATCTGGATGCTAGATGTGTGCACCACAATGGGGGAAGGAGACAGCTGCCAGGTTCACGTATTAGACAGAGCTAGGGAATGTTTGTACACACACACACCTATATTTATTTTGGAATTCATGAATTCACAGCAATACCTCCTATTCAAACACACTAGAGTTCACCCTAGTCTTCTCTCTTTCCGATTGGTAACACCTTCTCCAAAAATGAGAAAAATTGGCTTCTATTATTCTTATTGTGTTTGCTTATTTGATCAAGTCCCATGTTCCTATCCTACCTGCTACTGCCCCATGTTCCTATCCTACCTGCCACTGTCATCCCTCCCCTGTGTCAACGTCCCCCTCATCCCACTTAGGATAACTCCTTGCACTGGGCCTCACCCCAGCTCCCACATCCACATACCTGGCTACAAATCCATGTAGGTGCCTAGCTTGCTCTGCCCTACCGAATGGCAGAATTGTGGGTAAAGGAAAAAGGAAAGAGGAATCTGAGACTTATTGGAATTTTATGTAAACTCCACAAAAGAAGAAATCTGATTCTCACTGATGTATCTCAAGTATCTAAAACAGACTTTTGGCACATAGTAGGCGATAAGAAAACTTTGAAGAATCAGTTTTATGAAACTATAAGGTCAACAGTTCATTTAAATTCCTTATATTCAAATATTTAAGATATTTTCCCACCATAACAGATGACTTTTTATAATCTCAAGAATTATCAAATAGATTCACAAGACGGTTAAAAGTTTAAATCACTAATTAGGCAATATGAAGTTTATCTTAAATTCGGATTTATGTGTATGGATAAAGCTTCCAGAATTAAAAACACATCGTTTTTCTAGTCTGCATAGAAATCATCAACATTGTTTGGGGCCAATTTAACAAAACATAAAAGGTTTTGTGTTTTTTTAATTTTTTTTAATGTTTATTTATTTTTGAGAGACAGAGCATGAGCGGGGGAGGGGCAGAGAGAGTGGGAGACACAGAATCCAGAGCAGGCTTCAGCTTCTGAGCTGCCAGCACGGAGCCCAATGCGGGGCTCGAACCCACGAACTGTGAGATCATGACCTGAGCTGAAGTCTGACGCTTAACTGAGTGAGACACCCAGGCACCCCGGTATTATTTTTTTTTTCAAAAAATTGTTTTAACGTTTATTTTTGAGAGACAGAACACAAGCAGGGGAGGGGCAGAGAGAGAGAGGGAGGGAAACACAGAATCCAAAGCAGGCTCCAGGCTCTGAGCTGTCAGCACAGAGCCCGACTTGGGACTTGGAACTCACAAACTGTGAGATCATGACCTGAGCTGAAGTCTGACGTTTAACTGAGTGAGCCACCCAGGCACCCTAGAAAAGGTATTACTTTTGAAAGATATTAATACATAGTCACATCAGAAGCCACAGAGATAAGTCTAGAGATGGCTACAGGTGTGGGAGGGGCTGAAGCTTTCCTAACTTTAGAGACTTTAAGGAAAAAAAAAAGGTACAGGGTCTTAAAGGGGAACTGCACAAATGAGGAACCCTGAAGTGTAAGCAGATGTCTTTTTTTTTTTTTTTTAACTTTTTAAAGATTTTATTTTTAAGTAATCTCTACACCCAGTGTGGGGCTCAAACTCACAACCCTGAGATCAAGAGTTGCACACTCCACTGACTGAGTCAGTCAGGTGCCCCACAAATTTGCTTCTTGATGGAGTTTACAATGAAAGTGCTTTGGCACAGAGCAGGCAAACAAAACTTAAGATATCACTACAGGGGCGTCTGGGTGGCTCAGTCGGTTGAGCTCCTGACTTTGGCTCAGGTTGTGATTCTGGGGTTGCGGGATTGAGCCCTGCGCCAGCCTCCATGTTGAGGGCGGAGCCTGAATGAGATTTTTCTCTCCCTCTCTCTCATCTCTCTCTCTCTATACACATATATATATGGAGATATTACTGAACTCTGCACCCAAGCCTGCTCCTCTCCATATTAGGTCCTCAGCAAATCTCTATCAGAGACTGCTGACTGGCCCATGACTCATCCCACCCTCAAAAACAAATTCTAATGACATTCTGTTGTTCAGTCAAGAATGACACAGAATTCCAATAAGGTCTTATCATTTTAATTGACTTTAATGATTATTGCTCATCTGCAAGGATTAATATTGCATTCATTAAAAATCATTCAATACAAAATAAACTTGTTCCTCCCAAGTTGCTCTCCACACGCTCCCTCTGATGCCAGACATTTTCCCACAGTGTCCTTTGTTACATGGCTTGACAGAGATGGAACCCTTACCTATTATTCCTATGGACACAGAAATAGATGGGGAGCAGGGGGCAGGCCAGAGGCTGCGGGACCTGGGCCCCTTCCCTCTAGCAGAGCTGATGCGATGGATACCACTGTTGGCCAGGTTACCTCCCCTAAAGGATGGGGTGTTCTGATTGGCTGGTTCAATGCCCTGGGGAAAAAGGGCTTGAACCATTAGCATCTACAGAAAAGAAAGCATGGTCACACAGAAAAGGAGTGGGAAGGGGCTGGGTGGGGGAGAACTAGGAGAGGAAAAGGAAAAATGTTTTGGCAAGACTCTGCTAGAAGGCTGCAGAGTGAAAGCTTTCCTTTCGTATGTTACTGTTTTTTAATGTCTGTCTCTCTGATCAATGGCAACAGAGAAATGAACATTTCTAGTACCTAGCACTAATGCCTGACCCAACTTTGAAGGATCACCAGCTAGAACAAGTTGAGGATTTGGAATCCTGGATAATTATATACTTAAAGCTCATGAGCATAAAGCTCATTGGACCATGCAGAAATGCTGGTAAGCAGGGTGCATGGCATGGGAACACACCTCTCTAATCTTTGAGGGCCTCTCTAGGGATTCTTTCCAAGTATGGGCCAGGACGCACGGATTACCTTCTCTGTGCACAAACTGCCCTTTAAGATCTTGGTTCAAAAACTCTTTGTGAAATGTGTCAATTAAAAGTGGTACCACTTCCGTGAAGCTAACATTATACATGGGGCCTAAAGTCCCGGACCAGTTATACGGAACTATATTTCCCTCACCCTGGCCCAATTTATCCTTCTTCCTCCCATCCACATCTACCTCCCTTTAAATATTTTAGGTTGCAAAAGCACAGCTGACCAGAAATTTGCTCTTAAAGGATAAATCCTAAAGATAGAGCTCAGTGTTTTAGACTGAGTAATGGCTCAAGAAATTTGCCATCAGCACAAGCTGTATGGGGCAGAGCTGATAGAATTTGCCGTTATGGCCCCAGTTCATTGATGCTATAAACTATGGGCTTAGAAACAGAGGGACTTATCAAGAGTTTGAGATCAGCACTTCTCTAGACTCAACCGTGTACTCTCAGCTCAAAGGTTCAAAAGAGAAACTGGTAACAACTAATCACCCAAGCAGTTCCTCAGTGTTAACACTAAACATTTTTTTTTTTTTTTTTTTTTTTTTTTGTACAACAGAAATCAATGCTAAGGGACAAAATTCAACTGAATAGAGTGCAGTCTGGTTAAAAACCTGAAAAATGAGAAGGTCTGGTGGGAGTGGAGGAAGGGCTGTACTAAATCCAAGTGGACCAAATGGATCTTAACAATACACATCTCTGAACCAGACACACCACCTTCACACAGGAAACAGGGCTTGGAACATCTGGGGAAATGAACATGCGCCACCTGCATCTAACCTACCTGGCTGGTGGGTACCATCCCTGCTCCTCTGAAGAAGTGAAAGAGCACTGATTTCAGCAGCTAAGAAATGGGCTCTTTTAAGGCAATTTAGACATTGCAGATTGTTCAACATGGAAGGTACCTTAGCATTTCCTGTTAATAAGGTACCCAATTAAGACTAAAGTCCCCAGAAATGGGAAAGGAAGAATCACCTTTCTGGGCTGGGAGAGTAAAATCCTTCTTTAGTGACTAGGGTGAGGAACCTTGAACCTCAGTTTCATCTAACGAGCCATGAAGCAAGTTCCTGTGTGGTCTGCAGAACTTGGATAATGAGATGAAAAAACAAAAATGAAATTATAGAAAAAAAAAATCAACAGGAAATGAATAAGAAGAAAATAAAAGTTATCTTAAAAAATATTTCTTTTAGAGTTGTGTGGTTCATGTGGACTGGTCCTTGGGAATATGGTCCATTAGTATCTGTAAATACAGAGATTGTTTGGTTAGCACTTGTGTCTTCCACATTGAGAGATCCAAGAGAAAAATCTGAAACAGGGGACACTCCCCAGGGTCCTTCCCCAGCCCCAGCTGGGATCCCTAAAGCCGTTTTCCAGGGATCATTCTTCCCTGTGCTTCCACAGGGCTTATGATAGTGCCACCTCTGGTTTCATTTCCTGCTCCCTGAAAACATAAGCCAGTGTTTTTCAACCCCGACTGTATATTAGATTAATCTGGGGAGTTTTTATCAAATAAGTCTGGGCCCCAAGCCAGACCAAATGTATCAGACTGTCAGGGAGTGAGGCCCAAGCTTCCCAACTCTAGAAAACCCTTACTCCTTATATCTACCACTAGATAACACAATTTCTCTGCCTATCTTGTTAGGTTGGAGCAGAGTTCTTATACTCTTCAAAATCAGGCACAACACTTTATTTAAGAAAGCCAGCTAACCTGCTTGGTTTAATACTGCGTAAAAGAGCTTTTCACTTGTTTTTCCCAAGTTACCTGTAATAATTGGGTTTGAATGGCCCATTTTTGTTGAGTCCCAGATATTTTGCTTGGTCATCTGTCAGCTCTGTCAGGTGGGCATCAAATGATGGCAGGTGCAAGCTGGCAACATACTCATCTAGGAAGAACACAGTGATGGGAGAGCAGACCCCATTTCAACCTGCCTCTCAGAACATAACCTCCCCCTATTTTCATCTGAAGCTTTTGAGAAAGAGGACAAGGAATGGAATAACTGCAAGCATCTACAACTCAAAATATTTGCTTAAAGAGCCCCCAAAGTTGCCTTTTTTGGCAGGGTACTCCCCCCTGCACATCCAGAGTGTGTTCAGAAAGGCATTTGCCAGGGTAACAAAATGGGGTGGGCTTGTACCTCTGCATCCTTCTCTGGCAAAGCTTCTGGCTTTACCCCAGTGGCCAACATGCTATGTATCACTCTCATCTTCCTGCAACAACTTCTTTAACTGAATTACACTCAAACTACAGAACAAAGTAGACACCGGTAGCTCAAAAGACCTTTGTGTCATTAAGATTTATTTAGAATAACATCCATAAGGGCCTTGAATTTTAGGATCATGGATTTCTAAGGCAGCTGGTGCAAATTTATTACTCTTCCCTGGATAAACTTCCTGGGCTTTTATGAATATGAAATAAAGAAAAAAACTCAATCTGTTGGAGGAGATGAAAGCGAGAGGTCTTTCAGCTTTAATCAAGGGGACAGGGGCTGATCAATTATAGATGGGAGGTGGGCATCACTATTCAAGAAGGGAAAGAATCAGAGAGGACATGTTTTCCATATGAACGCAACACAGCTGTCCCCTAGAATCTCAGAGGTTGCATTATTTACACAGAGGATGGACAATAAAACCTAAATTTCTTTCTGTTTCTCTCATCTTGGTCCCAGGCTGAAGTCACTAGTGGTAGGAATTTTACTGAACTTCATAAGGCTACTCAGACTAAGAGCATCTACCCTAAACCACCATGCTAAACACTTAGGCTCGTTAGTTGTAATTCTTACTACAATTCTGCACTGTATGTATTACTCTCACTTTATTGATGAAGAAACTGAGGCCCGTAGCGATTAGAACTTGTCCCGAGGTCCAGAAACCATGAGAAGTTAAGATGGGGATTACAACTCTGACTCTAAATCTAATACTTTTCATGATAATCATTTCACCAAACCATTCAAGAGTCTGAAGATCGGTACAGGTTCCTACTGTTTCTCACTCACCCATCTTCTTAGGAAGCAGGTATACGTCTTGTTTGTATCGTCCCTCAGGTGCATTATAGAGTTCTATCAGTGCCAAAGCCTAGGTTGAGAGAAGAGGGTGAAAAAACACAGAAACACTTCTTAGACAGGGACACAAAAACAAAACTAGATGTAACAGGGTCTTGGGTAAGTACTACAGTGATGTATCATAGTGACAGCACCCAGGACTTGGCCTGTAATAACCACCACCACACATCGTAAAAGGATTTGCTGTTTTTGTTTAGTTCCTAATAAAAGAACAGACTAAATACAACTAAGCCAGAACACTACATTCTCAGCTAATACAGCCAACTTAAAGGGACACAAACTCCAAGTCTCCCTGACTGAAGACTCTCTTCTACACTCGAGAAAGCCTGTCTTGCCCACCCACGACCTGAAACGTGTTGAAAAGAACATAGCAGGGCACACTCTCATCGGAACTATGCCCGAGGCCCCGTCCCACTAATCCCAGGGCAGGAGAAGCAGGCATTTAGTCACATACCTGTGTTGTAGCTGTGATGGACAGAACAAAGGTGGGAACTGTGGAGCAGCTCAAATTGAGCAGACGACCCTGGAAAGGTAAGAGAGCCCTGGGATGAGTTTTGCTCCCCTTCGGGTTTCAGATTCCAGGGTCATCCAAGTTAACCAAATGCAACTCAGATGGTAGAGAAAGCATTACAGTTCCAGATCAGGACTCGAGATTTTATCTTATTTTCTTAAGTCCATCGGAGTAAGACAAATGAAGAATGAGCTGTGGTCAGGAAAGAGTATGTTACTTGGGAAAAGGTAGGTGTTTTTTTGAGTGGTTCTATGTTAGGGACCAGAAAATGTACGAAGGAGATCTGTATCCAACGACAGAGTTCAGGGAAACATGGCATAACATTTCCTCCCTGCCCCTCCTCCTGCTGCAGATCTAACTACGGTGCCTGTGCCGCACTGCCAAAGCCCTTCCGAGTGCGTACCTCTGCCAGGAGGACGACGCGTTTGCCATCTGGCCAAATGACATGGTCCACCTGAGAACGCACTCGCTCCCATGTCAGCTCTGGAGTGCGGAGGCTGGTCTGAAAGGAAGACAGCACAGTTGACTGTGGCTCTAATGGAAGGAAGGGGAAAAAGGCTTTGCGGTCAATGAATGAGAGAAACCATACCACATCAATTTCCGTGTTGGAGTGGCCCATATTGCACACGATACAACTGTTTTTCATGCGGTCCAAGTGCTCCCGTGTCACTACATTCTTATTTCCTAAAAATAAAGGGAGAGCGGCTGAAGGAGATGTTGAGCAACAAAGGTACCAACCGGCTTTCAGTAGAAAATGGGAAAGAGGAGTTTCGCTGCATGAAAGGGCATGTATACTCTGTGAGAAAAGTGTATGCTGCATAACTGCTCTTCAGGCTCACTGATTTGGTTTTAAGATTCAACTGTATAAAAAGCCATCAGGGAAAAAGTCTCTTTGTTCTGGAAAACACTGAGGTTCTGATCGCTTATGCTAGTTCTGAGACTTCTACTCCGAGCACAGGCCTCCCCTACTTTATGTGACGGTCAGACCATTTTCACGATCTGGCCTCAGAGTTACCACTCCTCCACGCACCTCGGAGCACGGACACTTACCCGTGCAAGTTATTACGACATCAACTTGCCGGATGACTTCATTTAGCTTTACAACCCTGAACCCATCCATGCTGGAAGAAAAGGAAGGAACATTATGAGCAAAGCAAGGAAGCAGTGGGACAGAAGCTGGTCACAAAATGAGACTGCTAAATTCCCTTGCAAAGTCAGGTCCAGGGCTACCTCACAGGGATGATAAGTGACAAGCTGTGCTAAACTACAGACTGGCCTCTTCAGACTCCCCAAGACTCCATTCAGGAAGGGAAAATGCCAAGAAGCTCCCGGAGTGCCCTGGGATTACAATGGAGGGAACAGAGCCATCCTAGCCTTCTCTTCCTCTGAGAGATTTCTGCAAGGAATGGTTAATACGATCCATCATGAACTCTCAGAAGCACGAAGTACTGGGGTCAATCTAATCGTATCACCACTCTGTTCTTACCAGGCCTGCAGAGCACAGATGGGGTCAATTTCTGTGATGTAGACAATCGCTCCAAGGGCCTTGAGAGCAGCACAGCAGCCCTTTCCCACCTGCAGCACGTAAGAAAGAAGTCGGGGTGACAGGTCCATCACGGCATGGGTACTGGGGCAGGTAGGCTCTTCGGGAGATGGGGATGAACCTCCCTGAAATCACCATCTAGTGAGCCCTTGCGGGGATGCTCCAATCCAAGCAGAGCAGAAACAGATCCAGATTATGCTGTGACCCTTAGTCAGAGAGGTGATTTAGCGGACACTCACATTTCATAGCAAGGGCTGGGGCTTGGGATGGTAAAAGAAATCAGGAGATCAAATAGGTGTTACCATTAGGAAAACAAGACCAAGGAAGAGTAACTGTAACCTCTCCTATCTTAGTCCAGAAAAACTTGATTAACTCTCATCTAAGATGCATCTAACTCAAGGAAAGCCCAGCAGCTCGGGGAACTTCCGTGGGTCACAGATGACAACAAAATCTCCTTCACCTTTTCTAGTTTACAGATAATCAACTATGTATCACTTTGGGTCCCACCCTTCACTCCAATACCAGGGCACTTGTGTGGCTAAAATGCTACATATTCACTCGAATTAAGTCTCATAAAAAGTAACTGTTATGGGGGGGAGGGGGCGGGTGATGTCCACATTCCATTCTACAAGACAACGCGGTGAGATCTGAAGATTCGATTCATTTTGTGCATCTCTATTCCTAAGTCTGAATAAAACACTTTTGCTATTATTTTGAGATACGTTATCTAAAAGCATGTTTTAACCTCACAGCAGTGACCATCCTGACAGCACAAATCTCCTGCACTCAACATTTCTGGTAAGTCTACGAAAAGACACACTGAGGCCCAGCTATTTACCTCACCATAGCCACACACCACCACTTGTTTCCCACCAAACATCACATCTGTGGTCCTCTTCAGGCTGTGGAAAACAGACAAGGGCTCAACTTAAACATTATTAGCCCAAACACAGTCCCTCTGCACACAATTAAAAGAACTCTGGCTGGAAGCTGCCTGGGCTCGGTATGAAATGGACCCCTCTGACAAACCTTTAAAGCCAAAGGAAGACCACGGGACAAGACTGGAGTGGTATCAGATTAACACTGCAACCCAACCCAGATCTGTCCCCTGTAAGTCTGAGTATCTCTACATTTCAACTCACCCATCCAAAATGGACTCTCGGCAGCAGTACAAGTTATCAAACTTCTGTTTGGTAACAGAATCATTGACATTCATGGCCGGAACACAGAGCTTCCCAGCTTTGGAGAGCTGATATAGCCTAAAGGGAGAAGAAGCCACAAAAACAAACAAAAACAAAGTTAGCTGATAAAACAATATGCAGCAAAATCTGCCTAATTCTCTTCAAGCTTCATGCTGCCCTCCCCAAGGACATTAGTAACCAAGATCATTTCCTTGTCCTCCCTCCTCACACTTCTTTTCATTTTCTCTCCCCCTTAGCCCTCCCCCCCCCTTTTTTTGGAAGGGAAAAAAACCCCTTTCCATTGAAGAAATTTACTTCTCTTCCATAAAAGGGGATGTATTTCCTTAGACCAGCATTTTCTCAATATATATAAAAAAACATGCCCACCCCTGATAAACAAAGATTATCAATGACTCTGCTTTGGTTCCCTCCGTGTGCGTGTGTGAGCATGTGCGATGTGCTCCCAACTGAGAAACACTCTTTTAGATAGAGATCTTTTAGATTTTCCGACAAGCCAAGAATATTTTGCCCAGTTTTGCTTTTTGTAGTGTGTATAATGTATACTTTTACAATAGGATTTTTTTTTATATTTCAAATATAAAATTATAATACAATATTGAATACAGTTTTTCCAGATATATTCACTCCCTACACCTCCCAGCGTTGGCTGAGACTCACAGTGGGTTAAGTGGGAAAGAAAAATGTGTGAACGAGAACCTGAGATAACTTCCTCTTAGGGCCTCCTGGATTCTTCAAAAGGAAAAACTCAGAAGTTTTATCTAATGAAGATACTCCCAATTTAGTTACAAGTCTGAAACACAGCCCTAAAGCCTGACAGAGACCAGAAGAATTTGCTGAGGCAAGAACACAAGGGGCAGCTACTCCAGAATCTGTTACCTGTGAACACCAGTCACGCTCTCTTCCACAATGCCTCGGATCTTCTTAAACACGTTTGGATACTTCTTATAAACCCAGTGGGTTAAGTCTCCCCCATCATCCAGGATCTATAGAACAGCCAGAAGACTTCTATGGGCATTCAGGCTGCTAGAGCTGGGGGGAACTTTGAACCCACTTTCTGTACTAGTAAGAGAGCCCTGTATGTTTTGGAAGAGCACTCCTCAGAGCTCCTTAGAGCAGGTTTAGACAGTGGAAACACAGTCAAATTTGTCGGTGTAAATGGTTAAAAGGATTCCTAAGTTTGTTCTTGGCTAGAGGGAAGAGTATTAGGCTAATCATAGACTCGTTTTTAGTCTAGAGTCTTGAAATATATAACTCCTTGGAATGCAAAAGGAGAGCTGGGGCAGGAAGGAAAGAAACCAGAATCCTATTCCAAAGAGGTACCGCATTACTTCTTTCTATTTCTTTCTGCTGTGTTTGAGCCACACGTGTTCACTTTAGTCTTACCCTTCCCCCACCTTTCCATTCAGTACTCCGACCCATTCTGAATAGGTTATCAAGCAACAAAGTAAGTGCATGAAGAACAAACATCCAAAATATATTTAGGGAACCATGCTTTGAGGGAAAAAAGGAAAGAAATCTGTGGTCAAAGTGTAGGATGAATATGTATCATTACCATGTTAGCTTGCCAACCATCCATGTTCACACAGCGGTCAATACACCACCAGAAGTCATCTTCCGACTCGCCCTTCCAAGCAAACACTGCAACTCCTGTAGGGATGGGAACAAATCAGCTGACTCCTCCTTCCGGGAGTTCCCTATACCAACACCACTTTCTGAGATCCACGTGAAGAGAAAAAGGCTACAGAACCTATGTTGGAAAGGAAACAACTTCGAAGGGGCAAAAAGTCAAAAGAGCACCTTTAGTTGAGGAATCGGTAATGAATTTAAGAGATTTTTGTTTTAAAAATATTTTAGAACCTTAAAATGTTATTCTCTTTGGCCAATTTCACACTTGGAACTCTGTCCTAAGGAGATAAAATGAAGTGGGAATTAAAATAAAGTTGTTCACTGGAACATTATTCATATTAGCAAATATCTTAAAACAACCTAAATGTTTAACATGAGTATTGATAGTGAAGTAAAACCACGTGGCCATATGATTATTACAAATGATGCTATCAAGTTTTCAGTGACATGGAAAACTACTTCTGAAAATGTTGTATTTTAGGTTATAAAATTGTATACGTACAGAGATTTATTTATCTCTGTAAAAAGTGAACTGAAAAAAGGGAAAAAATGTGTCAAATATCCCTGTGTACTAGGATTATTATTATTATTATTTTGGAAACGCCTCTAAATTTTCTGCAATAAACACCAGAAAAAGGTAAACAAGAAAAACAGAACTATTATAAAATTGCTGAGGATCTCAAGGAGACGGGAGGTCCTTCAAGAAACTTCATGGTTCTGGAACGCCTGGGTGGCTCAGTTGGTTAAGCCTCCAACTTCGGCTCAGGTCATGATCTCATAGTTTGTGGCTTCGAGTTCCACATCGGGCCCTGTGCTGACAGCTCAGATCCTGGAGCCTGCTTTGCATTCTGTGTCTCCCTCTCTCTGCCCCTTCCCACTCATGCTCTGCCCTTCCCTCTCTCAAAAATAAATAAACATTTAAAAAAAAAAAACTTTCATGGTGGTTTTCTTCTGAACATTTTAACAATAAAAATTGTTTTATGCTTAAGTGAACTTACAAGCAGTCGACAATTATTCAATGAACTACTAATACAGAAGGCACTCCTTAACTTGTGTTCTCTCAAAAGTGATGAGCCTTTGGTGAAAAAAGACCAGCTGAACTTGTATACCTCACACAGTTGAATACTCTTCTTTGTTCACTTAACATTACAATTAAGCATTTCCCCATGTAATTAAGATTCTTTTCAAGGGTTGGTCATTCTTAATGACCATATGATATTTCATCACGGATATGGACCTTCATTTTATTACCCATTTTCTTCCTGTTGATATTCTTAATACCCTCCAAATTTTACAGCCCCTGGACATACATGATACTGTAAGGACTATTTTAATACATAAATACTACATTTAGATAATTATTTTGAGGCAAAGGTGGTGAAAAAGCCGAACTTACCAGCCTCAGCCAGTGCTGCGGCCACTTCATTCTGAGTGGAGTAGATGTTGCAAGCAGACCAGCGGCACTGGGCCCCCAGGGCACAGAGTGTCTCAATCAACACCTATGCAGATAGGGAGCAAGAAAGGGTGAGAAAGAGGAGGGCCAGATAGGAGTGGCATGTGTGGGAACAGTACGGGCAACTCTGCAGCAACCTAGCCGCACTGTGACATTACAGAAGGTGACATTACAGAAGGTATAATCCAGCGAGGCAGCACACTGGCATCTAACTTCACCCAAAAGATGTGCTCCTAAAAGTCATTACATTTTCCTAACAATCATGTTTTTGCAACTCTAGATCTCCCGAAGTCAGGTTATGATTATACGTATGTATACAAAGAAGGAAACCCCATTATTGGGTAACAGGAGGCCCCACCTGATGGTCATTTGCATTTGGAGACTGGATAGATAGGGAAGGAAAAGCAAGTAAAAAGAGTTTGTTTTTTTCTCCTCATCACGAGTCCCTCCTTTTTCTCCCAGCAAACTCACCGCTGTCTGGGCTGTGATGTGTGTACAGCCCACTATTTTAGCACCAGCCAAGGGCTTCTCCCCCTGAGCACGTTTCCTGAGTGAAATCAGAGCAGACATGTCTGTGAAAGAACAGAGGATTTGAGCCAGGCCTGCACCAGCAATATCACCAGTTCCTGCCCCAGCAACATCTAGGGCTGGTCTGTATCTGTTGAGATATCGCAAGATAAGGTAGAAAAACTCTTAAGTATATTTCCTGGATGAATTGGCAGCTTCAACAGCAGAACAACAGTGGGGAGCTGCCAGCCAATCACCTGGAATTTCTTTTTCACTGTTTCAGCCTTGTGTACAGAGGGCTGAATGGAGAATGAAGTAACTTCTCAAATCTGATCCAAATGGAGGGTGAGTCTCCTCATTCATTTGGGAGGAGGGGGAAATGGTTACGGCAGTGGCTAATGGGCTCCTATATATAATCATCAGACCAGGAAGGAAGACTTCACCCTCAGCAGACGAGCACTTGTTTCTCTCTGCTACCGAAGCCCATTCTGTCAGTCTGTCTGGTTTCTGTACTACCCCCTCCCAGTACAGAGCATGCCTATAGTGGGAAAGCAACAAGAGTAAAAAGACTGTACCAGGAATGGGGTCGGTGAGGAAACCAAATTTAACTGTCAGTCACTTTTACTCTAGCTCCAGCAGAGGGTGCTCAGGACCAGAGACCGAAGGAGACCCTAGGCGACCACATCCTTAGCTGAAAACCCTCCCACATTTGCCGCTTCTGGGAAATGTGGGTCTCTGAGATTGGCAGCTATGGTAGGATCCCGCAGAACTAACCACCGTGTAGTGTTCTGGGACTTGCTGACTCCACAGGCAGACCTCCGAATATGGTGTCATGGGGGAGGAAAACAGAAACTACACTGTGTAATTACTATGTGCTGAGAACAGGAAGGAGAACAAGAACCCTGAGGCTCCGGCTCCAACAGAGAGATCTGCTTGTACAAGAATACGGAACACTGAACGTTCCCAGAGGATTTTTCAAGTTAGTTTTCAAGTGTGAAGTTGTCTACGGATCCTGATGACCAGCAACTGGGTTGCTTCTGGTCCCCTACCACTCCCTTTCTTTACCTTGCTCAGCAATCTCAATCTCCCGGCGTCCAAATTCTGCCTGCTTGATGTTCTTCACACAGAAATTGCTGCTGCCCTTGGAGTTGGTTTGCTGCTTCTCTCGGGGGGAAACCTCATCATCAGAGCTATCTGTGTAGGACGCAGCTGGAGCCAGAAGAGAAAGAAACAAGGATAGGAGAACCTCAATAGCCCCCAACTCCACAAAGCACACTCCCCAAAGGACTCATTTAAGTCAAGTGAACTCTTAACTGCGGCCATCTTTTATGTCACCCTCAGCCCTACTCCTCCAGAATAACAGAGGAATGCGATTGTTGGGGATCTTTCAGTGTTGTGGCCCCTCTATCCACCCTGATGATACTGTGCCATTACTGCTTGTAACAAGAAGCTACTGATCCCAATTCTGCACTGGCCCTCGTGAATCCCAAGATAACAGGGGCACCTGGTCCCAACCTGGACTGGAATCAGACATGGCAAAAATGGAAGAATAACTTAGGGCATATAAGGAATGCAATTTCTGTAGATCACTGGTTTTCAAACTGAAGCATCTAAAGCACTCATCAGAATTACATGGAAGGTCAAAATACAAATGGCTAGGCCCCACCGCCAGAAATTCCCATTCAGTAGGTCTCAGATAGGACCCAAGAATTAGCATTTCTAACAAGTTCCCAGCTGTTGCTGACAGTGCTGTTCAGAAAACCACATTCACAGAACCACTAATACGGATGACAGCGACAAGAAAATCTTACAAGGGATTTTATACTAGGTTGTGCTCAAAGAATACAGAGAAGGAAAGAAAGGACTCAGAAGGTGAGCAGCTCTGGTTCTACTGTCAGCCCTAAGATCCCTCAAGATGTTCAACATTAAAAAAGCAGCTTCATATAAAGGCTAAAAATGTCCTTTCAGACAGATATGCAGGAAGGCATATAATAATCACTCCCCGACTCTTAAATCACCTCTTTCTTCTCTGAATCGAGTATTTCCTGATCTTGATCTCAGCCGGTATGTCAGGTCTCTCACTGTCTCCTACATACTACTTGCTAACACAAATACTCCTAAAGGTATCTGTCCCACTAGAGCAGTTTAACTGTATCACAAAATTTTTAAAAATGCCCTGACAGGTTCCTGTTAACACATGGCCATCAAGATCTTTGAGGACTTCGTTAAAGCTTTCTTCACTCACTCCTTTCTTCCTCTTTTAACTCAGCCTTTCACAATTAATTCTTTCTTAGCTGTGATCAGCCCGTTTATGACCCCCAGTCGTTTGTACCTGTCACTCCAAGACACCTTTTGTTTATGACAGCCATTATATTTGGAACCTTTTCTTGTACACAGGCCCACAGCGACTCTGTATATTCATTTATTTCAGTACTTAACCCTGTGTACCACCCTTTGTTCTCATCTGCCTATCTTATTTACACTGGGTTATCAGCGGCACAGAACAAAAGGACAAGTTTTTAAAAATGTGTTTATTTGTTTGTTTTTTCACATTCCTTTTACCTTGAGCCCAGTCCTTAATGTTGATACCATAGGGGTGCCTGGGGGGCTCAGTCAGTTGAGCACTGGACTCTTGATTTCAGCTCAGGTCAAGCTTCTCACAGTTCCTGAGATCAAGCCCCACATCAGGCTCAGTGCTGACAGAGTGGAGCCTGCTTGGGATTCTCTCTCTCTTTCTCTTTCTCTCTGCCCTTCCCCTGCTCATGCTCACATGCTCTCTCTCAAAATAAATAAATAAGCTTAAAAAAAATAATAATACCATACAAATAGTATTCTGGCAAAAGTCAACAAATGGGTTTTGGTACAAATCCCTTTGTAGACACTAACGGCAATCTATGACCTTGGGCAAGCCTCTGAACCTCTTGACGATGTTTCCTCAGTTGAAAAATGAGGTGGGCTTAGGTTGGATGTCCCTGTGGATCTTCCAGTACTCAAATCCTAAATTCTATATCTTTTTCTACATTAACTTTCTAGTAGCCCGTCTAAAGTTGAGAAGGGCACAATTAAAAAAAAAAAAGGCTACTCACATAGGGTTAAAATAGGTTATGGGAACTAGAAAGAAACAGAACTAGAGACACATTATAGTAGTTTGAACCTTTCCTATTCGAAAGGTTAACAGGGGAGGACACTTCAACATAAAGGGTAACCTAGTGAATGAAAGGAGCCAAAATACTAGTTTTTATTGTCACAATTCAAGCAGTCTTGGAGCCGAGAAAGAAAAAGTCAGGTGGCAGGGTGTATCTTATACAACCAAATTAGAAATTATACTTCCAAAGTACACCTCTTTTTCAAGGCCAGTTCTGTCAGCCAAAATAGAATTGATTTTCTCCCTTTGTACGTGGGCAGATAAACGTGGGAATGGGAACTGGCCCAGTACTACCGACCAGGCACTGGCCACAGACCACACACAGACACGGCCACGCATGGGAAGAGAGTCTCCAGATGACAAAAGCCTCACCAGCTACAAGCCTGGCTGGGGACATTTCCAGTGCTCAACTGCTAATTATCAGCTTTTAGCACAAAGGTGGGAAGTCCTGACATGAGGTCCTTTCAGATTCTAGGTAAGTAAAGAGCAGGGGGTAGAGAACTAGCTTAAGACCGTGCAACAGAGAAGAAAGATCGGAGTGGACTCAGAGCCCGCACTTACCTGAACTGTAGCTGTCGGTGGAGGACTGGGAGATGGAGCGAGACAAAGACCGGCGGCCTGTCTTGGTGGGGAACTTGGTGAACTCTTGCATGTCATCGGCAAACTGGATTTGCTGTAGGAGGAAGACACACACTTGAAAACTTACAACAAGGATGCTATGAAATGCTCCATTTTTTAAGGCCATACATTTCCTTCCCTGAAACCTCAGGTGATCACGTGGCCCCTACCAAGCCAGCAACTCTCCCACCAGAATGAGGGCAGGCAGAGGCTACTTGCGGACTCCTCTCCAAATGCCAATTACTATCTCTTTCCAATTGTTTCAGAACCTTTTGTGGGGGGAGGGGGGCAGAGCTCAAGACCCAGCTTTTTGTACCATCTGTCCAAAATTCACAAGTCCCTCTTCTCACAATCCGTAAAGTTTTATTTCTTCTTACAACCTTGACACATCAAACCCTTCACTCTTCCTCTCGACTCTACCAAAAAACAGGCACCATTTCATAGTGCTTCTGCTCTTTTTCATTTTCCAGAGTACAGTCTTGTAGCACATTCTTATCCTGAAATTAGTAGAGGTCTTGTTGTTTGAAAAATTGTGGGGATGCCTTGAAATGGTGATGGTGGGTGCCAAGTCGGAGTCCAATCATACCCGTACCTCACAAAGCCAATATAGTGTCCTTAGAACCTGCTACGTCCAGTAAAATGCTGGAATACACTAAAGAAAGCCAAATTAAAAAATATATGCACACCATAGTAAAATCCAACTAATCAGGACTAATTTAAAGGAAGGAGAAAAGAAATGACTTGGTAAACTCTGTATTCAAAACTTCCTTAAATGAAATACACCAGAACTAGGTAACTGTCTGAAGGATATTTGGAAAACTGGCTTTAATAAATAGCAAATACAATTAATATTATTTATAGTCAAATTAGCAGATGTTTCTAAAGTATATGAAAACCTTTTCCTCCATTAAATGACTTAAACTTTCCTCCTGAACTCTTATTTAAACTCTGATAAACCCTTCAAGATATAAGAAATAAACTTCAGCCTCCTGAAAAACAGAATGGTTTGAGACTCTGAATTAAGATTCTCCTCTCCTCACAACCTGACTAAATCTGAAAGGTTCCCATGGAGAATCCATTAAGCTAAGTCTTTAGCAGATATCTTTGGAAATGTAAAAGCTATTACAGATTAAAATCTTCTCTCCATAATGCTAGCAACATGGTTATAGCCACTTTGAAGCCAGGAATAGTAAACTCCCCATTTGTTACAGCTGCAAAACATTCCTCTCCTCTGTCACATGTACCTTTGAGATAGGGTAGCATCAGCTGGCAGTAGAAGAACCAGGCTTAAATGTGCAACACAGCAAAATAAATAAGTAAATAAAAGAGACTCGGGCTAAACAACATATATATGGCACTAGAACTTGACTAACAAATATCTTTGTACATCTGAAGCAGCTTTTTCAGTTTAGATGCTAAAACTTTATAGCTTAAATGCCAAAAGCACTAGTTCCTTTCGGGAGGGGCGGGGGGAACCACCTACTCCGTTGAAGTGGCCACAGGTCAGCATCTGCCCTTCTCGACAGGATTTTCCACTGCATGTTCACATGACTTCTGCAGTCAGCAAAGCTAGTTTTACTGAAGAGATTAATCCAAGACCAAGGTAATGACTTTCAACCCAATATGCAGTTCTTTTGGTGGCAGAAAAAATAGAGTCAAGATACCATCAATGGCTTTTAACACTCTCCAAAGGCAGCCCTTCCTCCAACAGCCTTCTTGTTCCTGGCATGGGCAGTCTAGTCGGAAGCTAGTCTTCTCTCTTGGCTGTTATGATTCCCTCCTCTGTTCATCTTTTTTCAAAAGGCTCTGGGCATATTCCCAAACACCACCTACCTGGCGGTGGAGGAGGGAAATGCAGTAACATTTGCAGTTTCTTAAATAAAAAAATAGAGAGGTGGCTGTGGCAAGATAGAACTGTGTTTCTTCAGCAACCTAAGAAGTGACTTAACAGTCATAATCCCACCTTGTATTAATGAAGCTCGTCAGTAGCCTAAAGCTTAGCAAAATCTTTCCCATCTAAAAATATTAGACTGTGTTGCAAGCAGCTTACCAATCAGTGCTGTGCCCCATCTCTCAAATCATTAATATGGTGCCTATTTGAAGTGGGCAGCATGTTAATTCAAGCCATGACATGGATGGATGGCTGTCTAGCCTCACAACTCTTTGACACTTTCACTGCTTGTAAATAAGGTAGTCCAGCTCTACAAAGATGCGTGATAACCTGTCTTCTCTCCCACCACCAAACTGCGCAAAGAGATCTGCCCTGCCAGTTCCCACCAGGCCTGCTTGCCCCCCTGGATGTCTTTACAGTTAGTACCCGTCTTCCTTCCGAAGTACTTCCTGGAGTGCCGCTCACCTTCACATTATAAACAAAGACACTGCTGTCAAAAGCAATTTTGGGTATCACAGTTTTCCCTCTAATGAAACCAGATCTCTGTAACAGCCTAATTGGGATGGATTCACTGCATTTACACCCAATACGATCACTTAAGTAAAAACAAAATCCAAAGATGGATTGTTCTGTTTACATTATTTCCTATTGTCATGATTTCTTCCAAACATAATTTTTAGTTGGTATACTTCAGTGTTTCTTCAAAGCTGTATCTATAAGGAAGGCTAGGTCTAAATATGATGCAGAACGGGAAAGAGGGGAGGGGGAAAAAGAGATACAGTAATTGGAAATCCAAAAAGTATCTGATCATCAAAAAGTCCTGCGTTAAAGAACTATTTGTGTTTGAAGGCTCACCACCCTGTAAACAGCCTTACCCACAACAAGCATGCCAGTATTTCATTCTTGAACTAATATTACATCTGAGAAAGATTAGAAGGTCAGATTGACCCATTCTCCAAATAGCACATCCAAATACAGAAGTCTACTTGCTGTGCCTTAAAAACTCAATTAAATATCAGGCCAATTTAGTGTGCTATTTCAGAGCACCTTTTCAAAGGGCTCAGTGGGTACAATGGCTGACTCCCTTCAACATGACACTAAAAATGATAAAGAGAAGCTCTACCAAAGAAACAATTTGGGATATGGTACATCCACCACCTAGTGGTTAAGTATGGTGACAAAGTGAGCTGAAAGAATTCCTGTATGTAATTTATCAAGAAAAAGGGATCACAGGCAATCCAAAAGTTATAAGCCTCCAAGGAAGAAAAATTGTTGTATACTACTCAATTTATCCCAACTGATATTTCTTACCATACGAAGCTGAAAAGCTTCTTTCCACAAACATTTCTTCCATCTATTCAAGTGTCAAATAGCTTAGCCACACTTTTGTCCCCGGTCCAACCCAATTTTGCTGTCTAGCTCCTGAATCACAGGGAATTAAGAGCCACAGGAATTCCACTATGACACTATGGCCAATGGATGGTGATCAGGAGAATAATCATTATTATATCCTTTTAATCAACACATTTGGCAGGCACCAACTAAGTACCCAGTGGTATTTCAGGAAAGATCTATGAGATGAAATATGCACAATCTGTAGATGTGTTTTGACCGACAGGGTAATAACACAAATGGCTGTGAGAGAATTTTACTGCTTCTTAAGAATGATACTAGATATTGTGGTCTTAACAGCCTTATCTGGATATTGTTTAGCTTAGGCCTCCAAAAATCAGAGGTTAGACATCTTATTAAACGTATTATTTCACATGCTTATCTAACAGCTTGTCATTTCCTCAGAAAGGTTTCCTCCTAGGGGTGAAGGACTAGACTCAAAGGTAAACAGCAATTATTAGGAAAACAAATCATTAAGAAAGCATAGCTTAGAAGTGAGTAAAGGCATCAGTCTGTCTCAACTGCTGAGGAATATCTGAAGAAGGGCCAGTCAGTACCCTTCCTCCTGGTACACTACTGATTTTGAGACATCCCCAAATTTATATAATCTGTTCCAGTGTCTCTTCTAGCATGTTGTGTGTGCAGATTTTTCTGTTTTGAAGTTATGGTCAGCATATTTCTTAGCAACTGAGCAAAAAGATGACTATTAATGAAGCTAGCAATTTTAACAAGTCAATTACTAAGCAATGTATTATGACACCTTCCTGGATTCCTACATCTCTTCCAATCCCTCTTTCACACATCTTCTGGCTAATGTATTCCTTCTCCTACATATTCTACCCTCATCTGCTCTTTAGTCAGAGGAAAGGAAGAGGGTATGGCTGTCAGCCTAAACTAAATAGGTACAAGACTTTTCTCCTTGATACTTACCACTGATCAGTCTGATTCCATTTCAGATGAATCAAAAGAAACAGTTATCAATAAACACCAGCTTTTAAGTACAAGAACTACAGAAGTCTGCACATCTTTCAAACCTCCAATTAGGTAAAAGAAATTTCCCAAAGAAGAAGGGTATCCTCTTCCCAACACTTTGCTCTCAGGTACACCACCAGAAAACAATTTATCTCAAGGGAATCAATCTCAGGCCACAGAGTCAAATCCACAGCCACCTTCAGTCACTTCCATTCCCCAGCGCAGAAACCAGTCTTCTGAGACTCAGCAGGTTTTGGCTGCTCCCTGTCCTCCTTCCCTGTCTCAAGTTTCTTAAGTTCTCAGTTTCCCCAGATGGGGCCTGAGCTTCTGGAGGGGGAGGGAATGGCAAGCTGACTAATCACAGCACGTATCTTCCTCCACCACTCCACTCCTCTCTGGGTAACAGGAGGGTAACAGGATATAATGTGAGTGTGTGCATGCACGCACACACACGCACACTGCTAGAATCCAATTCCAGAAGAAATACTCCTTTCAAAAATGGGAATCAAGTTCATCTTTCATCAATGTTGGTGGGAGGAAGGGGTGAGGCAATACCAGGGTTCATAATGCCAAGTCACTTAGCTGGTGAGGAAGGAACATAAAGTTTGAATACCTCTGCAAAGAGCAGTTTTATCCTTATCAGCTACTCTCTACCCCACCTCCCACCCTTCATATGAGACAACATACCTCACTGGCTTTGCTAATTATCTCCTGAGGTGCTCTAATGAAAATAAGTGATCTAGGCCTCCACCTGCCAACTAGAGGTAAAATTAAGAGGTTAAAAAGTGGCAACAAATAGGACAGGGAAGGACTTCCTAATCTTTTGAAAACTGCAATTTACACTACATACACATCCCGACTATGTTTCAATGCCTATTTAGCTATCTGCCCGTCCAACTGCCTGGCCTGTCCATACTTTCCTCATCCTCAATCTGCTACAAATAGTTTATGAAAACATGCTTGTTGTTCTTTTTCTCTTAACATTCAATTATCATCAACTCTAGCTTATTTTTAATTTTTAAAATATTTATTTTTAATATTTATTTTTGAGAGATAGGCAGACACAGAATCCAAAGCAGGCTCAAGGCTCTGAGCTGTCAGCACAGGGCCTGATGCGGGGCTCGAAACCATGGACCGTGAGATCATGACCTGAGCCAAAGTCGGACACTTAACTGACTGAGCCATCCAGGCGCACCAGTGTTTATTTTTGAGACAGAGAGTGTGCATGTGGGGGGGAGGGGGAGAGGGCGGGCAGAGAGAGAGAGAGGGAGACAGAGAATCTGAAGCAGATTTCATGCTGTCAGCACAAAGCCCAACCTGGGGCTGGAATCCCCAAACCATGAGTTCATGACCTGAACCAAAGTCGGATGCTCAACTAACTGAGCCACCCAGGTCCCCCATTTATTTATGTAGAGGTGACTGAAGAAATCTAGGCTCCTGGAACATACCCATGACTTTAGTGATACACCAAAGTTCCCTTCCAACTCCCTCTGCACCCCCACTGTTTCATTTTCCCAACTTTATTATGATCATTTTCTACATACAAAAACTTAACAAGAGTAGTATAATGAACACCTTTATACCCTCCATCTACACTGAATCTATTTCCCACATTAGGTTTCTTTCTCTGCATATATACACATGTATACATTCACACTTTCAAGTGGTCCTGCCAAAAAAAAAAGGTTGCAAATATGAAAATTCACCAATAAATTCTACAGAATGAATTTTCTAAGGATATTCCCCTACAGAACCACAATATCATACTTAAGAATATTAACAATAATCCTGTATCATCCAGTCTGTATTCAAACTCCTCTAATCATCTCAAGAATTTCTTTCAAAAAGATGTAGTATATGCACAATGGAATATTACATGGCCATAAAAAATGAAATGACATTTGCAGCAACCAAAGGCTATAATGCTAAGTGAAGTAAGTCCATCAGAGAAAGACAAATACCATATGATATCCTTGTATGTGGAATTTAAAAAACAAGCAAAGAGAAAAAAGAAACAAAAAACAGACTCCTAAGGACAGAGAACAAACCTAGTGGTTACCAGAATGGAGGTGGGTGGGGGATGGGTGAAGCAGATATAGGAGATTAAGAGTAGACTTATCTTGATGAGCACTGAGTAATGTGTAGAATTGTTTAATCACTATATTGTACATCTGAAACTAATGTAACACTGTGTTAATTATACTTGAGTAATTTTAAAAAAAGAGTGTCTTTCATAGTAATAGACCTAAATGCCTCCCCAATTCTTCCAACCCAGGATAGAACCAAGGTTCACGAAATGCATTTGGTTGTTAGGTTCCTTCAGTGCCTGGTTATCTATCTGGAATAGTTCTCCTGTGTTTCTTTTCCCCCCCTGCAATATTGACGTTTCCTGGACAAGTCCAGGCCAGTTGCCTTTTGGAATCTCCCACTTTTCAGATTACTTTTTCCTATAAATTGGAAGTTCAGCTTTGAGGTTTGATTAGAAAGAGATTAAGATTTTGGCAAGAATACTTCATAGATAATGTTGTATACTTTACTTTGCATTGTACTAGGTAGCATATCACGTTAGGTCATTCCATTATTAGTGACACTAAACTGAACCCTGGGTTAAAGTGAGATCATCAGTCTCTGAAAGGTGTATTTTCTCCTTTGCAAGTAACGGTTAAATTGTGGGGTGATATCTGTCAGCTTGTGAATATCCTGTTCCCTAGTGACTTTACCATCTGTTCATAATCCTTGCCTGAACCAATTATATTGTGGTGGGGGTGGGGGGATGTTATAGAATCATGTTTTTTTCCCTTACCATTCTTATCACATATATTAGCTGGCATTACTTTTTGTAAGGAGAAACTTTTCTTCTCCCTCTTTCATTTTTTTTCCTTGTCTTTCATATTTTTATTTATTCAATCTGTTACACTCAATAACACAATGAGTACACTGAATGCTCCAATTGTCTCAAACTGGGCCAGTGGGAGTCTCCTTCAAGCTGATTCTTCTGTTTAAGTGCTTCCTTCCTTTCTGGTATAAGAAGATATACCAGGCTCACCTTGTTCTTTCTCTGCTTCAGATCTGGAATCAACGATTTCTCCATTTCTCCAAGCTCTGGTTTCTTTCAGTGGGGAATGGTATTTAGGAAATAATATCTGAGTATAAAATGTGCTAATTGTTAATAGAAGTGTCAGTGCTCCTAAGTTCTTGCAGGGGATAGAGAAATAAATCTTTTTGTTTACTCATGAGTTTATATTGATATTTCCATTTCAAATTTAACATTTTTAAAACTTTTAATTTTCCTATTTGTATTTCTTTTCTCTTATTGTTTTTTTTTTTTTTAGTTTATTTAGTAAGAGAAAGAGGGAAGGAGCAGATAGGGAGAGAGACAGAGAATCCCAGGCAGGCTCTGTGCTGACAGTGCAGAGCCTGATGCGGGATCCCATGAACCAGGAGATCACAACCTGAACCAAAATCAAGAGTCAGACATTCAACCTACTGAGCCACCCAGGCACCCTCTGTCTTAGGTTGACAATGCTGGTCTCTAATAGCAATGATACGCTTACTTGTTTTATTCTAGAATACAAATAAAACAATTTCAAAATTACAAGACTAATGTTACTAACAATATTCTACGTAGTGAAGTGTCAATATTTCACTGAAGTTCCTTTTGTCCTTAGAAAATATCTCACGAAGGATATATAGGTGAAGTATGGTTTTCTGAGTGGTTAATATCAATTCGATATGTAGCTAGATTCATTTGTTTCTGTTTACAAGTAATTTTAAGGTTTCCTTTCTCTTTAATTTTTTGACACATAAGGCACATGTCTCAAAAGTTTTAAAGGTATATTCAGAGAAGTCTCACTGCCATTTCTATCTTCCCAACCTTCCTCCCTCCTCACCATTTTCATTAATTTCTGGTTTATGTTCATTAATACAGGTTAAAAAAAATAGCAAGTATATACTTATACTTGTATTTTCCCTGTCTTTCTTACTCAAAAAATAGACTGCTAAAATATTCTGCACCTTGTTTTTTTCACTTAGCAATCACTTTGTATTGGTTCAGAGTGTAAAAATCAATAATTCTTAAGTGCTGGGAAAGACTGAACCAGGTTACTACTGTTCACCTTACATGTTTGTCATAAAAAGTCATTAGACTTAATTCACAGTCCTCTCTAAAGCCTATCTTGACTTTAAATAAAACTCACAAGAAGTTAAACTGGCAAACCTCACTGCAAGGTATGCTGGGATGTTCTTTAAGATGAAAATTTGCCAACTGCTTACAAATAGGCAAATGTGTATTCTTCAAATTAATTTCTATCAGAGAAAAGTTAACAGTGAAAGCAAGCAATCGATCATTGGACAGGTGTAGAAGATGGAGTTTCTGACATTTTGGAAGGTGGCCACACAGACTGAATAAATGCCATCTGTATAATTTCTTAGCCTGCCAAGAAGAAACAAGATTGGAGACGTATAAAAACAATCCTTCCTTCCTTCCTTCAATTTGTAAGTTTAGCTTAAATGAAGTTGAAAGCCAATTACATCTTAGAAATTCAAACCCTCTACACATATTTGCTTGAGTGAATGGGAAGGCTATATCCACTGAGGGGTGAAAGACATGAAAATCTTTGCCAAATAGTTTATGGCAAAAGAGCTACAAGCAGCTCCAAAAAAGTGGCAGCTGAGTGGACCTGGGTGTGCTTTCTAAACCCTAGGTTAATACCCAACAAAGGTTAATGAGACAGAAACCGTATCAGTTGTTTTTTGTTACCATCTACTGCTTCCCATAAAGTATAGGCTCAAGGGAGGAAAACGCCATTGAAACTCAACACCAAATAAAATAATAATCAGACTTTAAAGACCGAATATTGAATAGTTAACTATGTAGTAACAGGTATTGTTTCCAAATGTGGGTGGGTCAATGGGATCCTTCAGAATCTGCTCTGTAGACAGATGGAATAGTTTCGATTTCAAAAACAAGGTAAAAATCACTTTAAAGATCAGCTGTAGGCGGCTTTAGTTTCCACAGCTCTTAAAAACACAAAATAGCAAACATCTATGAGATTAGAAACATAATTCAAGGACAAGAATCTGACAATCAGTCACATCAAATACAACCACACTGTATTTTCCATTCTAGAAAGGTAATATTTGCCATCCCTTCCTGACTTTCTAATTTGAGATGTATATATTCAATTTTAGATAAAAATCTCAGCATGAAATCATGACCTTAGATAGTCTGTAAGAAAAAAGGTAGTTGATGGGGCACCTGGGTGTCTCAGTTGGTTAAGTGTCTGACTCTTGGTTTTGGCTCAGGTCATGATCTCACAACTTGTGGGTTGGAGCCCCACGGTAGGCTCTGTGCTGACTGCACAGAACCTGCTTGGGATTCTGTCTCCCTCTCTGCCCCTCCGGAAGTCTGTCTCTCTCAAAAATAAACATTAAAAAAAAATAAATAAAAGAAAGAAAGAAAGAAACAAGGTAGTTGAAAGGAATTGGTGGTTGCAATGTGCCTGGGGCTATTTAACAATAAGAACCACCTATTGCTCCAGGATGAATACAGTGCAACTCCCCAAACTCTCTAGCTCCCCAACCAGAACACAGAAGTGAGTTTTCCTGACCTGTGACTTTCTGAACAGCCATTTTCTAATGAGGCAAAGTGGACAGATGCACAAGGATAAAGATCTCTTCCTTTAGGCTGTACTGCAAACCAAAAGTCAAAATCAAATTTGGTATAGGAAGAGTTATCCTTCAAATGTGATCAATAAGCAACACTGTGAGAACATCACTGATCCAAATATTTTTCAAACCATTCTTGTTTAAATTCTGGCATATAAAGAACAAGTAAAACCACTGCAAGCATTACATCAGGACTTTTACCTAAAGCTGATTATAGATTTGAAATCCACACTTACTGGTATCAAAAAACCAAGGTCCTGAATGCCTACATTTCTATGACATTCTAGTTTTGCACTCTGTTTCAACATCAGTGGCCCACAGATATGATTTCTTTACAGAAGATTTGTATTTTCAGAACATGTTGGAATCCTTCGAGTGAGAGATCTACTCTTCACAGATGAAAAAACAGAACAGGGGTTGGGGTTAAGTGACTTGCTGAAGGCAAATGTGTTAACAAATTGAGATTTAGAAAAAGCAAAAAAAAAAAAAAAAAAAAAAAATCCCTACAAGCCCAGTACCATTATATTATCCTTCTTCTAGAATAGGCTGGGGGAAACAGCAGCTCTCCCCTTTATTTTCAAGAGGTCAGTTAAAGGATAGTCCACTATTGCAATGAAGCTTTCTGAGCTTCCATATGAAGACTTGTGAGCTCTAGGGAAGGAAGAGAATTCTCTCCATTCCAAAATCTACATTGATTTTGGGAAAAGTGAAATGATGCAGAGAAATGTAGTATTTTAAAGCTGCCAATGAATTGCTTTAAGAGGTGCTGCTCCTTGGACGTGGAAAGGGTGAGGAGAGAGTAAGAGCCCAAACGTGGAGGCAAAAAACTCCGGTCTAGCATACACTTCCACCATCTTCTGAGGATGGAATGGGGAGGAGGAGAACGTACGGGCAATCTAATCCAGACCACTAGGATGAAAGAAATGACCCCAGAACTTCCTACTGTAGGCATCAAAAGCAACTTAGAAATTCCACCTGTTATTTATTTATTCAACAGGTTTTCAATCTGGTATGATTAAAACTGATTGGTTTTTTTCATCATCTGGGAAACCTATTATCATTATTTTTTTTTTTCAACATTTATTTATTTTTGAGAGACAGAGAGAAAGCATGAGCCGGGGAGGGGCAGAGAGAGAGGGACACACAGAATCTGAAGCAGGCTCCAGGCTCTGAGCTGTCAGCACAGAGCCTGACATGGGGCTCCAACCCACGAACTGTGAAATCATGATCTGAGCCGAAGTCCAATGCTTAACCAACTGAGCCACCCAGGTGCCCTGAAACCTGCTATTTTCATTTAAAATGACCATATTTTAAAACATACAACAAAGAATATATTTTAAATGTGCTTTTTAAGGTAACTTATTTATGTTGTGCACAATGGTAATGGGGGAACTTTTCTTTCACACAACAGTACAATCTATATAACTAACTGTATAGCTTTGTATGGTGAATAGAACCTTAAAACAGACCTAAACAGTCCCAGGAAGTGAGGCCTGAAATTCCTTTGATCACTCAAAGGGCTTCTTTAAAAATAGAAAGTAAACATAATTGGTGGTATGATTATATTCCCCCTAGATTAGGGAGTTTTGGTTTAATGCATCACTGAGCAAACAATGAGATGTTCTTATATTAATAGGAGGTTAGAAACTTTAATAGCAGAACAGTTTTTCCATATGGTGGACAACTGGAGCAGTTACAACTAGAATCATCTAGAGCCTCCAGGCTCCTTTGGGGAGGACTATGGGCTCTGAGTGTATAGAAGTTTGGCCTGGGTGGCTCATTTGGTTAAGCATCCAACTCTTGATTTCACCTTAGATCTTGATCTCACATTCCTGAGACTGATCCCCATGTTGGGCTCTGCACTGAGTGTGGAGCCTGCTTAAAATTCTCTCCCCCTCTGTCCCTCTCCTCAGCTCACATTCTCTCTAAAAAAAAAAAAAAAAAAAAAAAAAAAAAAAGTTTGGCCTGGAAGACCTTGAATACAGCCCAATTTCAGCATCCCTCAGTGTGGGTCTGGAAAGTTCCCCTTAGACGTCAGGCAGAGTGACAAGAATTCCCCATAATAGACCACCCTTAAAAAGGTCTTGATCTGTAGTTACACTAAAGGTCAGATTTTAGGGAGGTAAAGGCAGAATTGGCACAGGACTCAGTGTGTTCATTGTGCTCCAATCTCTATTATCTGGCCGGGTTATTTCTACATAATTCTTTCTCCCAGTGTCCCAAACAAAATTTCACTCATGTTTCTGCAGCACATGTTGTACTATACATTATACTAACCCTGAAGCACAGTTTAGCCATTCGCTCAAGTCAAACACCAACTTTTCCAAGGATAGAGACATATTAATATTGGGATACATGAAGCAAAGCCTTATCTGCCCTCTCCTTTTATCTTGAGTTCTGTTTGATAATAAAACAATAGTGACAGACCCTTTAGAACTAAAATGTAATCTTTTTTTTTTCTTTCTTGGTCTGGGTCTCAAATCCACTCTCTTTGGTTTCAAGCTATCTGGCTTACCAGCTCAGTCAATTGTCTTTCTGAGTTCTGCCCTCTTTTTTTTTCCTATCATCTTTCTCCAGTCTTTACTCCTTGGGTATTTCCTCAGCCCCTCATTTATCAACTCCTTCTGTGATGTTGTGTTTTGAAGCCAGGATTTCACTATAATGCCCTCTCATGATCTTTATAATTTTACTGTCACTCTTAGTCTAGGAATTGATAGTATAAATCATGTTAAGGAAATTCTCATATTCTGACCTGATTTTTAACCTATTGAGTCCAACAAGCTCAGCCAACCAGAAACTAGGGGTGGGAATGGGAACAGAGAGTCAAAATCATTCTTAACATTCAAAGAGAGCACAGACTAAGAAATGTGACTGGTGTAGTGGAGGCCTAGCAATTCTTATTCTTTTTTTGAGATGCTCTCAAGTTCTTTGCAAAGGACCTTGGCTGTACAGATGAAGAAACTACAACCCAATGTGGCTAGGAGATAATAGTCCCAAATACACAACTCATGGCCTGGCTTTACCCCAATCACCACATTCTCAATTCTGGACAAGCATTCTAGGTTTTTAGCCTGGGTTCACGGACGGGCCTCAGGCTGCCAACTCCCCTTATATGCAAATTGGTGTGTGTGTGTGTGTGTGTGTGTGTGTGTGTGTGTGTCTGTGTTTCGGGAACATGAACACAACTCTGATAGGGCTCCAAACTCCAAATGATTAAGAACCACTGTACAAGACTTATATGACCCAAATAATAACCTCACAAGAATGTAAACTCCACAGGATATGGATCTTTGTCTTGTTCACTGATTAATCCTAAGTGCCCAGTACAGGTCCCTGGAGACAGTAGTAGGTGCTTAACCCTGAGCTAATAGAGCTACATAATTTCTGGTCATAGCTTACTCTGAATACTTTGGAAAAGAAGAGTAACCATAGGCTATTTTCAGGACCTCTCACATGGGGCACAAGATTTTTTCTCATGGCCAAAGTCGTCCGAGATAGATGGTAGCTACATTACCATTCCAATATCAGATATCATAACAATTTTGGCCAGCCTTGTTAGATAACCTAAGCGGTTCTAAATATGGGATCTTTTAGGCTTCAGCAGTTTCGAAAAGCACATACTATCCTATCCTATTCTCCACTTGCCCCTTACCATCAACCCTTCCCCATTCTGACTAAGTAGGTCTAGGTTAGGGCCCTGAAATGAATGTTTTAAAAAAGTTCCCTAGGTGACTGATTCCTTCCATTCTTTCTATTCCATGAGAAGTACTCATCTGAGACAATCTAAGCAGGATCTGAAAAAGCAAACACAAGCACACGGAGTTTACCAGGCTCTTGATAAAGCAACTGAAGGCACACAGGGAACAAATGAGTTAGACACATCGTGTTCAGAGAGAAAACAAATAAGGCAAAGAAAGTAGAAAATCTGCCTTTGTAATACCAACCCCATCTGTCAGGTACAGCCAATCCATCAAATGGATCCACAGGGTTTAGGAGCACATGACAAAGAGCTCGTCTCAGGAAAAGAGACTATATTTTTACAATGGCTTGGTCCAAAATCAGTAAGAATTGGCAAGGTGCTCTCATTCCAAACATGCCCAGCGTTCAGCTAATCCTCTCCCTGTGGAGTCAGAAAAGAATGTGCAGAATTCTGAACCCTCTATTTCTCAAATAGGAGGGGTTCCTTCTTCTGAATGCAAGGGTTGAAACTAATCCCATCAACTCTCCACTCCGAATTACAAACTGGGTAGAGGAATGAGATGCCTCCCTACACGGGTGTTCTCCTTCTAACCTTTATGATCTGTAAATATCCTATACCCCATCTCACAGAAGCCATGCCTTTGCTGACCTCAATTCATTCCCAACTGGCAAATAAGAACAGAAACCGCCCCCAGAGTAATGTTTCCCTCTGGGAAACCCTGGGGAAGGGTGCAGTAGGGTCAGTGCCTCCAGCATGCATTTTCCCTGGACTTACAATTCAGCTTATTACATTTAGAACATCATGTTCTCAACCAGCTTGGTCTCTTTTCTGTTACAAACCTGAAGTAAACAGATTCTACAGCAGCTACAAGTCTGTTACCAAGGCCACTGTATTGATCAGTGTAATTAACATTCACAATTCATCTAGTCCAGCATGACAAGCCAGCTGGGCTACTCTCCGTAAGAACTGAACATTGGGAATCTTCCTGTCTTGCTTGTTAAGGAGTCTGGTGCTCCTGAAGCTGGGCACTAAAAACTTAAGTACTGAATTAGAAGCAGGATACTACCTGGCTACCCACAGGAAACTGAATTAGTTACCAGAATAACTGAACACATCTGCCATCTCTACAAAGCACCTACTTCTACTTCCAAAACTACAAAATTCTGAAGGTCTCCCTTTCCCCTGAATTCTGCTTACATCACATACTTAGGGAAACAAAACACAAAATCCTCAATGCCAACTAGGGCCTGATTCCTGGTTAGGACAAGCATTGGCCCAGTTCCCAGAAGCCTGTAACTCTAAAGGAGGTGAATTTCAAAGACAAGGGCATATATAGTTTT
Source organism: Acinonyx jubatus (assembly GCF_027475565.1). Taxonomy (NCBI): domain Eukaryota; kingdom Metazoa; phylum Chordata; class Mammalia; order Carnivora; family Felidae; genus Acinonyx; species Acinonyx jubatus. Next base: position 92,283,393 of record NC_069381.1, on the reverse strand, counting down.
TGAACATGGAGCTTAGCTTTTGGTTCAGAAGGGGCATCTAGGGTTGCAGAATGAGAAGAATCAGAAGTTTGCCCATCATTGCTGGGCAGCACTGTTGTTTATTACTTTCAGGACTCCAACACCAATTCCAAAATGAAACTGTTCAACTCACTGCTGGCCCTCAAATCTCAAACACCCTAAAGGTGAGCCTCTGTTCCTTAAATCAAGAGCATGTGTAAACCAGAACACCACTTTCAACTTAGGGCAGTGTCCCTACTGCTAAGGGTTTAAAACCGGGTGGGACATCAAATTGCCTTTCTATTACAAGTAAGAATATCCCTAGGCTTCTAACCTACTGCCTTGTGATTCTCAAGCAACTGGGCCAAGAAGCTAGAGGCCTTGTATCTCAACAGTCTCCTCCCTTAGTTCCTGATGCTAGCATTATAAAGGGATCTACTAAGCTGTTGGAAATTCTTATCAATGTCTCACCTGCAGTTCTCTGTGTTCCCATTATCACCCATGTGAGAGGGATCTAAGTTAGAAAAACAACCCTTGCCAACTGAAGGGAATGGTGAGCCAAAGCCACGAAGTGAGTCCAACTCACTTTCTCCTAGAGAAATCATCTCACAATATTTTACTCACTAAACAATTGGCAGTACTTATACGCCAAGCACATGGTCCTTGCCCTCAATGTCTGGTCTAGAGAAATCAAATGAAAACTATGATTCAGATATCAAGCCAGTTCTGAAAATAGTTTTGAGAAGTACTACACTGAAGTCAAACCTGTTTTTGAGACATACAGGGGAGCCAGTTATTTTATTTAGTTTTGATAGTGCAGCATGTGAGTTCCCTACTCTGAAAACTTCAGCTCTGAAGCTTTACAGGCACTCACAGCTCATATGAAGGGCAGTGGGTATGAGGTAGTACAAGAATCCCCAAAAGTTGCTGACATGCTGGTTTCAGTATGCCTAAGTTCTTGAGTTGAACCCTCAAGGCATTGATAATGAGGCTCTTGGGAAGCCAAGGAGCATCCCAAAGAGGCGGATGACAAAGAACACCAACAACCTCAGTTTCATTCCAAGGACAAACTGCAAGCTGGAAACAATCGGTAGTTTCTGGATCTGTAAAGGAAAGAGATACTATGGCTTAGAGACCTCCTCCTCTAAATCAGGGTTTTTAACCCAGGATCCATGGATGAGTTTCAGGGAGTACCACAAGCCCTCTGAAAAGTATAACAAGCTTTTGTGCCCCTGAATTTTCCTAAAGAACTATAATTTTCATAAGTTCTTAAAGGGATCTGTGACTCAAAAGATTAAGAACCATTGTTCTAGAGTCTCTAATCCAGTGAATATCTCAGGAGCATCCCTCAAACAGGCAAAATAGAAACCTATTTCAGTTCTCTACCTTCTACAGACTTGTCTACTTACTGACCTCTCTTCTAAAATTAGAAACAGAGATGAGAGTGTGTACTTTAAAAATTCAAGGCAAAGAGCTCTTTTCTACATCTCCAAAATAAAGCCAACCATCATGAGAGCCCAAATGAATCTTCCTTAAGACCTATGAGGAAGAGGACAGGGTAGAGGTGGTCCAAAAGGGCAGAGCAGAACCACTGTCCACTACTTACTTTCCTGACAAGTCCCTTTTTTTTAATTTCAGGATCCTATGATCATAATGAAAACAAGTCACAGCCCAAAAGCCTGGACTCGAGGTCAAGCCAGTCCTGGGAGAAGGGAATAAAGTAATTCCCCTTATGATCATGGAAACCTGTGTCCCAAAAGTTCATCTTAATTGGTAAGTACTGTAAGAGCTGAAAACACTTATTAAAAACAGAACTTCCAAAATCCTGACATTACTCAAAACACGGTAATATGGACAGCTTCATTCAGGAGGCCAAAATGAAACATGGTTACAGTCCTCTCCTCCAGGCCTTTCGCCCCTTCACTCTGTCACTCACCAATCCACCATCTGGCTCACAGAGCCGCGCACCAGTGCGGATCAGCACATTAGCATTCTCCTTGGCATCCTGAGCGCATAGCATGTTCAGGGGGATTCCACGGATGGCACTGTGCACACACTCTTCAGGAAAGAAGAGAAAAATATACAAACAAGGCTCGCAGTTCTTCAGATTGTAAAGAACTAGGCCTGAGGCAGGGCCAAGACCAACGCATGCAGCAGTGAGCAGTCCCAAGCCCCTCCCGTTTAAGCCTCACTCTAGCATACAACTGCACACAGGGTGTCCATTTTAGAAGTGAACTGGTTTGGGCTGGTAAAGAACATTTTAAGCCCATTAAGCCCTACAGGCTAAGTACAGAGGCATGTCAGCTGAGGCACTGGGACTTCTGTGGCAAGAAAGCAGGAGCATGCAGGGCCAGTCCTAGATTTGTGTTTCTTCAACGTCTTTTCCTCATCTCCACTACGGTATTCCATATACTACCTTTTACCCGTAGCTCATTATATTTTTTCTCTTTGTGGCCAGTTTGGGTAGTAAATGATTAAGCCCCATTGTATATTGCTAAGTAGTACCAGCCATTATACACGTTGTGAGATTAAGGCACCGGACTGAAGCCTTTAGAAAAACTGAATAGAGATAGGAAAAAAATGAAACCAGTCTGAGTGTCAACAAAGGCATGAGGGTTCCACCCTAGTTCTGTAATTGCCTTGGAGCAAAGGCCACACACTTCTGCCGGAGAAAATCAGTTAAATGTAATTAGGAGCAGGCTGTTTAGGGCAAAGAGAAACAGTACCTGGGGGAAGGAGGTGGAATACACTGGGGAGTGATCTGAAGGTGACCACATAAAAAGATAGTCATACCTCAAAAGAGTCTTTGGAATTGTTTCATGTAATTCAAGGATTCTAGTTTGGGAAGACTCCCAGATAATTACAGTTTGAGGATATAAACTCGTGGACTCAGCTGGCCCACTGTCTGATAGGTGCCCACCTTCTACAGGTACATCGTGTGATGTGGGGGGGTGGACAAGGGAGGGGTGGTGGTCAGGCAGAGCACATCCATCCCATTTCCAGTACGAACTCGAAGTTCTCCCGTTGTCTACGTCCTTCTTGGAAATCAAATATTTTAGTGTTCAGCAGGTTTAAGCTCTACATTTTTCTCAGGGAAAATTTCTTTCCTGGTGAGAAGCCATTCCAATAGAAACATCTTTGTTTTGGCTCTTTAAGACTATTTCAAAATTCCATATAAACCAGGGTACTTTTCAGAGTTTATGGAGGTAGTCACTGAACAGCATGTTGGGATAACACATAAACTGGAACTGCAGGAAGCAAACCAGAAATACGGTCACTCTAGTTATAAAGGAACAAAAACACTAAGTAAATTTAATAAATTTACTAAATGCTAATCCCCTCAACAATCCTGTAGTACTATCATTACTTCTCATTTTACAGACAAGAAAACGGAGGCTCAGATGGGTTAAGTCACTTGTCCAAAAATCACAGTTATCAGATGAGAGGAACTGAAGGTAAACCTGACTCCAAAAATCAAGTGCCTAACGTACACGGTACTACTCAGTTAGCCAAGCAACAGCGAGGATAGCTAGTGAAATACCTGAGCGGGTCAAAGGGAAATACAGAATCGGAAGAGAAAAGGTGAACACACCTCAAAGTGAAGTTTAAACTGCTTATCATATGCAAGATACTGACACTATTGACAAGGGTCAGAAGGAAAATTTGTGGTAAGAATCAGTCTTTAACTTTGGGTTCTTTCTTAGATTTCAGGTTGGAAAAAACTCTGGCCTATGCAAATGTACTGTTCTTCATACCTGATGAGGATGCTTCTGACCTACCACAACATGACGTGTTCTGAATTCTTCTACGCAGTATAATGAGGGTAGCCTTTCTTTATAAAATTTTAATATTCAAATTCCCAAACTTGAGAAACTGGTAAGTATACATGATTCTCCTTTACTGGCCAGTTCCTTTAATTAACAGTCCCAAGAGAGCATTAAAGTACTTGTTTACAGATCATAATTACTTGAGGTGGAAGAATAAATTTATCAAGAGTCATGGGCAACTAGAAATCTACATGATTCTGTATCAAAATATCCTTTATGAATAACCTTACAAGAATACATTGGGCAACATACACTGGATCCAAATAATATCCTCCTGATAAGACACACAATTGTAATCTTGCCAGCAAGGGATCTAGACAATGAACAAATTTCTCTCTGTTACAACATAAAAGTGCAAAAGAAGTAGAACAAAGAAATATGGCAACTAGTGTCTAATTAAACAAATAAGAAAAAGAGAGATAATCAGTAATTGTGGAGAAATCCAAACTAGATCTTCTTATATACATCCCTGACTCCTGTTTGAAGACCGCCACTAAAACAGCTGTTCTAAAGAGAACTGAGAGATACTTAAAAAAAATTTTTTTTTAATGTTTATTTATTTTTGAGAGAAAGAGAGAGAGACACACAGAGTGTGAGCATGGGAGGGGCAGAGAGAGAGGGAGACACAGCATCCGAAGTGGACTCCAGGCTCTGAGCTGTCAGCGCAGAGCCCGATGCGGGGCTCCGACCCGCAAACTGTGAGATCATGACCTGAGCCAAAGTCAGACACTTAACAGACTGAGCTACCCAGTCCGAGAACTGAGAGATGCTAACGACGTAGAAAAGATAAGACACATCCACCTATCAAACCTCAGTGAATCTAAGAAGTATTGGTGCAAATTCTATAAAACTGCACCAAGAATTAGTCATAACATAATCCTTCCTGATGAGAAGAGGGGCATCCTGCTGCATTCCACCCAACACATGAACAGCTAAGCAGTACTCACTAAAGCTCTACTCGGTGTGCTTTCCTAAGTCTTAGCCCACCTTTTTGATGAACTGGTGCTATACATGCCTTACTCAAATAAAGAATATCCTACAAGCAAAAGTAGCTATTTTGTCTCTCTTTTCCTCTACTGTGCTGGCGGTAAAAGTCTGTCTGCATAGATCTTAGGTACAACACCTAAGTACCATTCTGGAGAGACCCCCGCTCCCGCCCCCCCCCCCCCCCCAGTAATAAATGTTCAGAAGTGCAGAGAACAGCAAATGCTTTGATAAGGCTTCCAGAGAAACTTATCTATCTTACAAAGTTTCATCAACAAGCTGGAGATCTGAGTTTACTCTAAGAAAAAAAAAAAAAGTCAACTTGACACAATGTTAATTTCCAAAGGTCCAAGGACAGCCATCACCCCCGCAACACAAAGTAGCAGAAAGAGGGAAAAATACCCAGTGACTATGGGGAACTAGCTGACTTACCTGGGTCGACTGATAACCACCAACATTAAAGAAGAATCCTCTTTAGCTGTGGTACAATGTACACTACCCTTACAACTCAGGGACCCCTTTTATCACCCAAATATTCCTGGCAGTACAATCTGAAATCAACAGGAACAGTTGTGAACAAGCCTTACTATAGCTGTTAATACCATCCCATGAAAGTTTCTTTTAGAACTTTATGTGTCAGCAAAAGCTGTCTTCCCAAGAAAATGGTATGTATTATTTCCCATGTCTGCTAGCGTGATTCCCTCTATCCTCTGGCTCCTAGGAAGCTTGGAGTTGCATGTGATGATCAGGTTCATCAACGGTCTTAGCCCTCAGGGTTAAAGGTATTTTTTTTTCCTTTGTATAGTTTTGACTTTCTATCTAAATTGTGTATGTCTTGCGTTATAAGTCATCTCAAATGCTCACTAAAAACAGGCAGCGTAAGAATACTAATAGACTTCCTTAAAACCACTTTTGCTATCTTAGCTCCTAACATGCACCTATCTCCACCTGTTCCAAATAAAAAGCACTTATTGGTAGATGAGGAAACTGAGGCACAGAAGCTCACTTACTTAAGGTGGTAGCCACTTAGTTGACTTTTTGACACCCAGATCAAGCCTTGAATCAAACCAACAAGTCCTATTAACTTCACAGTACTGTGCTAGACCCTAGGGCGCACAAAACTAAGTTACGATTACAGTTGAAGAATTTCAATGTATCTATGCTTTGAATTGACGGACAATTTGTCCCCAAAGTGAACAAACTTTCACCAGTTACACTGGAATCTGATCTGAGGACCATCAAGGTCACCCTAACGTAACCTGTAGCCTGACTAGCACCTCACTTCCTGAGGGGCCTCAGGGCTTGGAATGACCTAAGGATTACTTGGTCTAGAGCCACGCTGGAGTCCTCACAGGCTAAGGACGGCACCTTTTGAAGAGGCCTTTTTCTTGTACCATTCAGTACACGGCTGAGCTACATTTTTCCCCCTCTCTTCTCATGCTTTCTCACATTATCAATACATGGCAGAGGTACAAAAGTGACTTAAGTCATAACGTCCAATTCAGTAGTTGTGAAAAAAACAGATCACCTGGGACTTGCTGTGTGACCTTGACTAGTCCTCAACCAACTCATTAACTAAATAAATGCCTTCTATTATCACTAGGGAAAGGGTAATTAGTCATCATAAATCACTTTAATACAAAGTGCTGTGTAAATGCTAAACAATAAAGCTCAGAAAGAGCAAGATTAATAAGAAACATGGGGTACATTTACTAGCAAATGGAAACTTCTAACAGGGTCTTCCCACATTCCTGGCAGAGACTGCTTCTTTCAGCTAACGGAATATGAGTCTTTAAAATCATTAGCATTTGTCCTGACTATAATATACATTTAACAGTATTTCTCCTGGGAAGCAAAGAGGAAAAGGGATATTTATTCCTGGTAGGTGGTCATACAGACATCTCAATTACTAGTTGGCAGGTGGGCAATTAATACTTGAGTACCTACTATGTGCTAGGTACAGAGCTGGGTACAGTAGGTACAATGGTGAACAAGAGTCCCTCCCTGCCTTTATGGAGTTTACAACTCACAAAACAAACTTTGTCTTATTAATAGTGGCACTCGCAAGGATACCGGCTTACTAAAATTAAGGCAAGAAAGAATAAAAACGCTTAATCTCTGAAGCAATTAGACCAAAGAGGATAGGCTAATGGGGAGAAGAAGAGTTCAGGGAATTAGGGTACGAGAGCTTTCCCCTAACCCATCATAGGTACTACCCTCAAGCATTCTTAGAAAAGCTGTGACTGTCTCCTCAAATAGTGCAGATTAGAGTTACTGCCCTCAACAAAGCAGTCAGCTGAAGTGACAGCACGAAAAGTAAGGTTAATCAGACTTCACAGAATCAAAGGACCTTCTACCACCTTTTTAAGGCATCTATTGGTAAGTTTCTGAATTTTACGGGAAAACAGACCCACGGCACACAACGGTGAACTGTCTTTTCAATCCTGCGTTTGCCTCCTGGAGTGGTAGATTGATCTCCTTTAAAAACAAAGTCATCTTGCCCACTATGACAGCTTGACTAATTCAGGTGTAGGAGCCTCAAGGACTCTTATCTAGTCCTGCAAACCTTGCTGTATTCAGCTTACACAAGCACTGCACCCCGTCAAACGCTGCAGGCCCGGACAGCCTTGAAATACCGTCTTTAAAGGAGGGCAATATGTATCCAGCTTCTCACTGGTTTCAAGAAAGGTCACCTCTCTGCAAAGGTTCTCCGGTCTGTTAACTGGGTGCCAGGTATGTGGAAAGTCCAGATGTGGGTGGCAGCAAACGCTCACAAGGCACTCGGGATCCCAAGTCCACCGTTCGGAGAGCTAGTGAGACTAAAATCTCCAAAGCCTGCTATTTAATCTTTCAGGACAAGAGAATTAGAAGGGTGTCCTCTGAGCTCAACCCCGCAGCACAATAGACTAAACTTGTTCTGCCTTAGTTGAGTGCAGTACAGAATGAGCAATCCTTCCTTACCACCCACCCCTCCAACCCACCCAAGCTCCCTTCCCAAGGGATGCCTAAGTGATCTATTCACATGACTACCATCAACCTGTATCCATGGCAGTGTCTGCTGTCACCAACCCCCAAACGTTAGTATCTTCCATACGTCCAAGCAACCGGATGACCACAGAAGGTGAAAACCACAGTGTCCTTTCCAATCTCACACTGCCCTCGCTGCTTTCACCTGCATAAACGAGCTAGCCCCACGTATTTCTTCCTCTTGCCTCCGAGCTAGCACGCAGTTGTCGGATAAACCAGCCGCTGCTCCCAAAGATTTGCCCAAAGCGGCTCTGCCAGATTTATCCACTCACCTGAGGGGAGAGGTTCTGTGCAGCCCCAGCCCCTGGGGCTGGTCACAGGGGTCGTGAGTTGGCTCACCCCAATCCCGGCCCCCACTCCCGTCTTCGAAAGGCCCTGCCTGCATCCCGGAAAAGTCAGCCTCAAATTTAAGGCCCGGCCCTGGCGGATTTCAGAAAGATCCCGGAGGACTAGGGCCGAGGGACAAAGGAAAGTGAGGTCAGGGGCGGCCTTTCCAGCTCGGGATAGGCCTGGGGCCACTCACTCGCCACCCTTCACACCGCCTCAGTCGTCCCGGACCTCCTCAGACCTGGCCCCTGAAGTCCCGAACTCGCTGGATCCCGGGCCCCGGGCAAGCTCGCGCCCCTTCCGCGAGGCCCCAGCCCAGGCCCCCACCGCCACCCAGAGCCCCCGCACCTTCTTGGGCGCCTTGGTGACGGTGGCCATGAAGGAGTACTTCTCAGCGTCCTCAATCTCCTTGGCCTGCTTCAGCTCCTCCCCGACCCCGGGCAGCGGCATCGCGTCAGGCATCGACATCCCACGGCCGGCCCGGCCCGCGGCCGACCCGCCGCCCCCGCCTCTTTCCCTCACGGGCGCCCGCCCGCCCGCCCGCGCGGCGCCCTCCGACACGCGTTCGCCCACCCTCCCGCCCGGGCTGCGCGGAGCTGCGTCCGGTGCTAAAGTGCTGTGGCCAGCGCCTCGTCCGCTCGGCAGTCTATACCAGCCGGACAGCGACGGCAGCGACAGGAGCACCAGGAGCAGCAGCGCCGAGCTCCGACCGGCCCGCGCCGCCACCTCCGCCGCACGCAAACACGCACGCAAAGTAAGGGTAGAGGGTGGTGACGCCACGTCAAGTACTGGCAGGTCCGAGTTGGGGAGAGAAGAGGCGGGGAAAAACGGCGTCCTGTCATGACGTCACCACGCTGGACCCGGCCGCAGAAGCCACGCCTTCTTCTTCCTGCCTCGCCGAAGTTCCCAGAGGGAGTCAGACCCTTTCCGCCGCCAGGTGGCGACATGAGCCCTGTAAGACGCGTGTGGTTTCCGCAAGAATGCCTCGGACCTGGGAGGGAGTGTCTGGGCTGTGGGGTTCCCCCAAAGGCCTCACTCAGGAAGGTGTAAGGGGGATGTTTGGAAGCAAAGCCCAGAGCCCCACACGGCACGTCCTATAGCCAGTACTAGGAAATATGCGGGGCCCGAGACAGCCCACCCACGGCCCAGGCCCTTTGGACCAGCAGCCCCTTCCCCTCCTGCTCACCGCCCCCCGCCCCCCAACAGACTCAGAGAGCAGTGTGGTTTCCGCACAACCTTTTGTGACCTCCTCCACCACCGTCTCCGCTGGGTCTTGCCTGTTTACAAGACCTTCAGGTCGCGGAGCTGATGTTATCTGGCCCCTGGGATAGGGGTAAGGGAGCCGAGAGAAGGAGGGGGGATTTGGGGGTGGGACAGATAAGTCCCTGGCTTGAATGGTTTTCCTGCTCATCCCTAGAAGCATTAGATTTTGCCAGTTCCCAGTGGCACCCAGGGCATTCGCATGCTGTTACTGGTCCCTACCATGTGCTCTGTGCTAAGGCCCTGGATGGAAAAGGTGTACGCGATACCTTGTATGTTTTGCAAGTCTTATTAGACCAGCTGGAGAGGCAAAGCCTGTTTGTAACCTAATGTCAGCTGAGGTAGCATGTCTTTTGAGAGTGAAATGACACTGGCTAAACGCCCGCCCGTGTCCTGTGGAAAGTCCAGTGCCCTCCCCAGGATTTCTGTGAATTAGTAGGGGGACTTAGATTTTCATGGTTACCTCTGGCTCTAGTTTTCTGCCTCATCTGAAGTGTTACTCACTATTCTGGTGTTGTGACTGTTTCTTCAGTTCCTGCTGTCAATTCAAATACGGAACACGGCCCCTTCTCCTTTCAACCCCCACCCCTATTCCAAAACAACTGCAAAAATAATGCTGTAACATGTAGCAGAACTTTTAATGGAGGTTTGTGGGCCACAGGGGAGAGATTACATCACCTAGCAAACAATTTAAAATCACATTTCTGAAATGTTCTGTAAAGTTATTTTGGCGATCTCGTCACCTGGGGTTTCTCACTGGCCACACCACCCCAAAGAGCTGCCCTAGCCCACTGCTGCCTAATGTGGCTTCCTTGTTACTCCCTTCCATCCCCCCACCTCCCTCTCTCCTCCTTGATTGACTCTGGAAGGCCAGATTCCTCTCTACTGTGATGAGTAATTCAGGTCCCCCCCAGTGCCCTTTTCTGAAATTTCCCCTGCCCCACCAAGCCCACCTTTTTCTATCCAGAAGCCCACCAGGTCTCTGACAGGTTCAACTCTTTTAAGAAAGCAGTTGTGGTTTGGAATGACATCTTTTCCACTGGTTTGTGTTCAGGAGTGGGAAGAGTGTAAAATACTTGCCTCTGGGGCCCCAGAAGTCTTAGTCAGAGAAGCCCATGTTCCAGCCACCCCGCCCCATGGGGCCATCTGTTTGAATGAGGCCTCGGAAGTGCCTGAAAGGATGCATACTTATGCATATCCTCATCTTAACTGCCCACTTTTTCAATCCCCCAACTTCCTTCTCGGGGGTATTCCTGTATCAGAAGGGACAGAGAGTAGGGGACCACGATACCAGATTTATCCACAGCGTGCCAGACTGGTATCTTTCTCCTTATCTCCCAGCTGGGGCCAGGAGCCATACCTGCCCACCCAGGAGTCTTTGGATATATGGCCTAAAGTAGCTTTCATCCTGTGGCTTTGCCCAAACTGTTGTCAGAGTCCAGGGATCAGAGCTGCCTGCTCAGAGAACAGAGGGAGAGCCAGTTGGAACAGAGGTGAAAACTCCACATCCCCAGAATAGGAAAACATGTGACTTAGGATAGCTTATTAAAAAAACAAAACAAAAAAACAAAAAAAAAATAGATGTGCCTTTTGGATTTGATGTGTAAAAAACCCCCATTGTCTGAGAGCTTTGTCTCTCAGATCCCAAGTTCTGCCATGCATGTTAGCAACCAAACTGCCAACTTCCTGGAGACGGGAGTTCAGCCCTTCTTTGAGTCCTCCTGAATCAGGGTAACAGGTGTCAACACCTCGCTCACAGAATTGGCCGTTGCTGCTGCTGAGGATGCTGAAGACAGGAACAGGCCTAGAAGAAGCAGCTCCTTTGCCATTTGAACGAGGAAGGAGGCTGACTCCACTTACCTGAGTGCCTGGCCCAAGGGGGGTGTGGGGTGGTCCACCTACGGGAATTGGGTGCTTAGGCTAGAAGGCAGGATGGGCAGTACTCCTTGCCCTGGAAAAGGCAACAGGCCTATGTGGTTCATGTCAGGCCAGGGTCCAGGGCCTTCCTGGAAATTAGCCTGCTCTAGAGGACATGATTGGCTGCCACTGCCCCCACCATATGTGGGCTGGAACCCAGAGGACTCACCCAGCCAGAGAGTGTGATGACATAACATGGGTGAGAGCTCTTGTGTGCTGCCCCCCCTCCTAGATGGCCTCACATGGCCCAGCTAGGGAGGTTGCCTCTTATGGATGTCAAGAAATGACCTGTCCTGGGGGCACCTGGGTGGCTCTGTCAGTTATGCTTCGGACTTCAACTCAGGTCATGATCTTGTGGTCCATGAGTTTGAACCCTGCGTCAGGCTCTGTGCTGACAGCTCAGAGCCTGGAGCCTACTTTGGATGCTGTGTCTCCCTCTCTGTCTCTGCCCCTCTCCCTCTTGTTCTCTGTCTCTCTGTCTCTTGTCTCTCTCTCTCTCTCTCTCTCTCTCTCTCTCTTTCAAAAATAAGTAAACATTAAATTTTTTTTTAATTAAAAAAAAAAAAGAATTGACCTGTCCTCAGCCCGCCCAGCCACCTAGCTGACTCAGCAGCTCTGAGCAAGGTCAGGTGGGTAGGTCAGGGCTCACTCCCCTGAACGGCACAACCCGCACCCAACGAGCAGGCGCCAACATTTGAGAACAGTAGAGACCCAAGGATGGGTGCACCTGTTATGTGTGGTGGAGGGAAGCTGCCAAAGAGCCTAAGGACCAGAAGGGACCCTGCCCTAGAAAGGAGTAGCCTGGGGGTAGAGATGAATTGGGGGATGCCATCACCAGAAATGTGGTGGCATTGGGTGTCACACATGGGCTGAGTCTTGTCAGTCAAATTCACTCTTCTGTCTACCCCAAAACTTCCTCTCCACATTCATTCATTTTTTTTTTTTTAATTCATAAAATATACACTGAATGAGAAAGATGTGTCAGGAGCCACACTAGATATTGGGGCTACAGAGACAAAAGAAGTACTGATCTCTACCAGGGGACAGATGGCGGGGGTGTGGGGGGGGTATGGGGGGTAGGGGTGGGGACAAGCAGGAATGGTTTTGTAGAGGCAGCTGCTACTTGAGCTGACTCTTGACATATAAGCAGCCGGACAAGGTAGGGAAGGGATAGCATGAGAAGAGGTAGGGCAATGAAGTAACTTGGTATGTATTACGGGAACTGTAACTATTTCAGCACAGGTGGGGCACAGGGTGCAAAATGGGGCAGAGTGACAGCTGAAGTTGGAGCCAGATGGTGCAGAGCCTGGCAAGCCGTGGGTGGATGGCAGGGATGTCCACCAGGATGGGGAACATGGGAGGAAAAGCAGGTCTGGGTGGAGGGGCTGCTGACATAAGGAGTCTGCTTCAGACATACCGGCTTTGATATGTCTGTGCAGCGCACTGTCCCCGAGTCCCAGGGGAGCCTAGGCTGGTGCCTTTCACACCTGCCTGTTCCCCGCCAGGCTGGCATCCCCACCAAAGCAAGGCCAGGCTCCCCCTGGAAGCCTCTCATCTTCTATAGGCCAGGCGGCGCTTTAACCCTCCTAAATGAAAGGTGCAGAAAAATTGCAGGAGATCTCAGATGACAACAGAAGCAGGTAAGCAAGGCTCAGTGGCTCCACGTTCAACAGATCAGCTCCAACTTCTTTCTGTCCCAAGGACTCCATGTTGCACAACTCTGGGAGGCACCATTAATGTTGTAATTGACGTGAAGGGGGCCCCTGGAGCAGGACTCCAGATTGCTTAGGTGTCCTCCTGGCCCTGAGGGACTCCCAGAGACGAGGCTCCCAGGTGCACCTCTATATCTCTGAGCACTGGCTCCCACCCAGCTCCTTCACCCCACATGGCCAGTCTCCTCCCCCTGCCACCCTCTTTAACTCTAGCCTTTTGGGGAAGATGGATAGTCCCCTGGGGGCCTTCTGCTTCTCTGCCTCCTCCTCTGCTTATTATGATCCTATTTTTTTTAATTATTTTTTTTAAGTAGGCTCCATGCCTAACGTGGGGCTCGAACCCATGACCCTGAGATTAAGTCGTATGCTCTACCAGCTGAGCCAGTCAGACACCCCTGTTACGATCCTATTTATTATTTATTATTGTTTTGAACATTGTAGGAAAGAAAAACCTGTGAAGATAAAAAATCTCTTCACGTCTTTCTAAGTTCACTTCTGGTTCTTGGCAATTCACAGAAGCTTGACTCTTACATACCTGTGCTCAGTAGATGCATGTTGCTTTGTGTCCTCCTGCTCTGATCAGATTACAGTATTTCGAAAACACATTACCACATACGCAGACTGCTAACACGCTTGTCCTTGTCAGTGTTTCCCAAGCGTTCCCTCATCTTGCCATAAAAGTTGTCTCCGTCGTTCTCCCAGCGCTGGGCACTGGTTTCCAGTTTAGTGCAACCTGAATATAGCGTGTCAGTGTAGGAGGCACAGTGGGATAGGCTTTCAAGCAAAACAGACAAGGTTGGTTCATGGCACCAGGTCCTGCCAGAGGGAAGGAGCAAAAATGTAAACAGTGGGGCCAATTGTTCTGGCTGTGAATAGGACCCAGGGAAAGGCACCTTTCGGCCACAGGGGATGTGAGGCCCAGTGCTTGGAACTCGTGACGGCTGACTCATGGGGAGGCTGCGTGTCTAGCGTGGAGCAGAGCAGGGCATCTGGGAAGACAGAGATGTGGCCTCAAGTCTTGACTCTGCTACCAACTTGGCTGCCGGAATCCTGGGACTTTCTGGGGCCTTCTGGGCCTCTGTTTCCTCATGCAAAACCGGGTGATAGCTCTCCATCTGGGGTTTGTGATGATCCAATCTAGTAAGATAATAAATACAAAAGAGCTTTGAACAAGTTACAAGTATTGTGCAAATGTAAGGCACTAAAATGTGGCTCCAGCTAAAAATCTGGAGGGGAACGCGTTATTGTTGAGGATTTGGAATTCTCTGTGTGCCCTGCTTCCCAGAATGAGGAGCAGCGGCAGAAACCTGCTTGCTTCGGGAAAGGTTGTCACTGCTGGTGCTGAGTACGTGTGTTTACGTGGGGATTACTGCCTCGAGCACTGAGCACTGGGGCTGGAGCTGCGGGAGCCGCCAGCAGGCGCCACTCCCCTGGCCCAGCCTGGCCTGGGGTCTGGCTACTGTGTATCCAGCAGCCCCTCCAAACTCCCTCAAACTTGGACCTGAAATCCTGATGTATCTTTCTTCAGTTTTCAGCTTTCAAAGCTACAGCCCATTAAAGTTAAGGCTGAGCAAGCTTCCAGTAATGGTAAACAATGTTCAAGGAATCTGTTTTGATGGTTCTTTGTGCTACTTTGTGTACTTTCCTGCCCCTATGAGTGTGTGTGTGTGTGTGTGTGTGTGTGTGTGTGTGTGTGTGTGTGGTAAGGCGTTTACCAAAAAAAGCAGACTCCAGAAATTGTGAAACTGGCCTTGGGCACCAGCTTGTGCCCAGGTCTCTGCCAGTCAGTTATTTATTAAGCACAGGCTTTGTGTCAGGAGCCGTGCTGGCTGCCAGGGAGCCCGCGGTCAACAAGACAGACCCTGTTCCTGTCCTCACGGGGCTTGGAGTCAACAGCTGAACTTTGTCACAAAATCTGGGCCTCTGGATACCTTCTCCTCCCTCTCTCCATGTGCCCCACCCTGCAAAGTCCTTCTGAGAAGCAAACTTGCCTTTACCACGCCAGACCCCGGCGTGGGGAGGAGGGCAGCACTCCGTCTCCAGAGTTCACATCAACGTATCCACTCTTGGATTTGTCCTGAGTCTTTTAGAAGTTTCTGAAACATCGTCTCTCTGGCAGGTAGCCTGTCTCAAGACAATGGAGAGTGGGCTGGTGAGCGGAGGTGCCAGTTTGCTGGGATCAGGGACTGCATTGTGCGTCTACACCTCTCACAGGCCCAGGTTCCCCACCTGCCACCTGCCACCGGCCCCTAGGACTGGAAATGGTCTTGGATTTGGAAGAGACAGGAGGTTGGCCAGGTTGGTTAGGTTTGTTGTTGGGTGCCAGGAGAGGGATTTGCCTTGGCTGGAAGGGCACTGGGGCCGGATACAGTGGGACAGGCAGGAGCTGCAACTCCCGAATTTTCTGGTGGCCAGTCACCTGCCCCCTTTGCCCCAAAGGCCCTGCCCTGTGGTTGGCTTGTTGGAGCCGGAGGAGAGTGGTCAGCTGTTGGTGTGGAGGCTGCTGCTGGGTGGGAGCTCGCCTTCCTCACCCTCTCTGGTGTGCAGGGCGGGCCCCATTGCATCACCCTTGGAGCCTCTGCTCCTGGCTTTGCAGCCAGCTGGGCCCCTGGAGGAGGGACTCTCCCTGTTTTTCAACAAACCATTAACCATTTCACCCTCCCAGCTCTTCCTATAGCTGGCCCAGATTGCCAGCGCTGCCCCTCATACCTGTCTGTCTTAATCCCGCAAGCCTCCCTTCTGCTCCACCGTGTGCAGGAGTTCTGCTGGGGAGGCCTTCTGAGGGTCAGGGGCTCCACCTTTACCCATTGCGAGCCTGGCCTCTTCCCCAGGAAAAGAGTTAACCCCCCTCTTCCCCGCCCTCAACATTTGTCCCATTCTGCAGCAGTGAGGAAAGACTCCTCAGCCTCTTGCATGAGCTCATGCCACTTCCACACTCCAAACAGAGCCTGGACAAAGGGTCAACACAACGTTTTAGACCAAGGGCAACAGTGGGGCCCAAGCAGAGCCCGGGAGCTAGGACATTAACCTTTTCCCACAGCCCCCCCTCCAGCCATTTCCTGCAGACCTGGTTGGGCCCTTGCCCCCCCCCCCCCCATAGGGACTCAGGGACAGAGTGGGCAGGACGAAGGTCCTAAGGGGCCCACAAGGGTCTGATGGAAGAGTCTCTAGTACACAGTGTTTCCCTGCTCCTGCTTGGGTGGTGGGGAGAGGAGGGAGGCAGAGAGGCCCTTCCAGGCAGTGAAGGCCAGGCCACATTCCCGCTCAGGCCTTTTATCTTGCAGCCCCAGCATTCCCCTCATCACCCCACCCATCCCAGGGCCTGAAATAGCCTGAAACTTGAGCCAAGCCTAGGCCCAGGTCCCAATTCTAGTTCCACAAACATTTGGCTGCACCATAACTCGTAACATCCTGGGCTGAGTCCTGTGGGGCACGCAGAGATGAGTGAGGCCCAGCCCCTGCCCTCAGGGAGCTTGCAAATTGTACCCTGATGACTGTAGTCACAGGCCTAAGATACCAGTGGATGAAGAAAGAAAGAAGTCCACCCTCTGGGGATGGCCTCGTGGAGAGTGGATGTTGTTGAATTTTAAAGGACCAGTCGGATTGTCACAGGCAAGAATGAGGGCCCCCCATTCCAGGGGAATAGCAAGAGCAAAACCATGGAGGTGTAAAACCCAGAGTATGTTCTGGAACATGGCCCACAATCTGGTTTGACTGGAGCACACGGGAGAATATTGAGCTGCTTATGGTTTCCATGGCTATGTCATTTAATTTATCGGTGAGTGGTCTAGACTTCCTAGAGGCTGAGGGCTCCCAAGAGGCAAGGGCTTATGGGTCCACAGAACTTTACAGACTGGGAAGTCAAGGCACAGAGAGGTAAAGAAACTTGCTCAGAGGTAGAAAACACATTAGTGACAACGTGGGGACTAGAACCAGTTTCCCCCACCTTGTCTGTCTTTGCCCGGTTCTGATCTCTCAACCCAAGGAGCTTAATCCATTGAGCTGACTGGCCTGGCAGACATTGCCACCCCTTAGGGGGCCAAGATGCTTGAGATGAACAGCCTGTGTGATCAAGGATGAACACAGAGATTCAGCCACATGAACGTTCCTCATGGTTGTTGTGCATAAGAAAGGAATAAATAGCTCCATGACACTCGATGGGGAATAAATACCAATATTCCTTATTTTGCCAGCTTTGTTTGTTTAGAGAGAGCACTCAGGGGAGGAGCAGAGGCAGAGAGAGACAGGGAGAAAGACAGAGAATCTTACTCCGGCTCCACACCCAGTGCAAAGCCCAATGCAGGGCTTGATCTCACGGCAGTGAGATCATGACCTAAGCCAGAACCAAGAGTCGGGTGCTTAACCGACTGAGCCACCCAGGCACCCTGCCAGGTTTATTTAAATCTGATCCCAAGCAGGGCACCTGGGTGGCTCAGTTGGTTAAGTGTGCAACTTCAGCTCAGGTCATGATCTCACGGTCTGTGAGTTCCAGCTCTGTGGCAGGCTCTGTGCTGACAAGCTCAGACACTGAAGGCTGCTTTGGATTCTGTGTCTCCCTCTCTCTCTGCCCCTCCCATGCTTGCACTGTCTGTCTGTCTGTCTGTCTGTTTCTCAAAAATAAACATTAAAAAAAATTAAAATAAATAAATAAAATAAATAAATCTGATCCCAAGTCCCATCCACAGTTGGTGGGAAGTTTAAAGTCATTATTAGGGCCTCATCCCCTGGCCCATTGGATTAAAAAAAAAAAACACCAAAAAACAAAAAAAAAAAACCACCAAAACCCCAAAAATCTCCAAATAAGCAAACAAAGGATTTGATCTTGTACAACTGGGGCAGCTGGTCCTTATTCAGTGAAAAAGGCCACAGTTGCATCTGCTTCTTGTAGTACATGCTGAATGTTGCTCCTTCCTGTCTGAACGCTGCTTCCTCCTCGTAACCAGACATCCCATACCAGGTTTTTGCCACCTGGGAGGCACAGGGGGGTGGGAATGTGTGTTCCAGCTGGATCTCAGCTTCTGTCACCTGTGGACACTCGTGACCTTGCACCTTCTTCTCAGATACAAGAAGTCACTGTCCCGCAGGTAAGGCTCGCCCTCCCCCGCTGGAAAACTAGCTCCAATCCTCTCCAGCCTCCAGGACTGGAAGCTCTGGCCGCCCTCCTGGGAGGATGTGGGGAAAATACTTCACATTTTTTCCTGAAGAGTCCACAGCCAAGAAAACCACATATAGCTGATTTCTCAATCACATTATTCCACCACATTAAATGTTCAATTAATCACCCTCTCCCATTTCCAATGGCAGAAGCAAAGTACAGCGGTAGGCGACCAAAAATATGGTCAAAGCCATGCCGTGCAAGAATGCTTAAGGAAATGAAAGATGCCCATGACAAAATTGCTAGCCGGAAAGGGTAGCTTTTAAAACCGTGTTACGGTGTTGCGTACGGAAAGGCTCTGCTTCCCCCTCCCCACCGTTGTGTCTCTCCTGCGTGTCTCCTCTACTGGACACAGAACACTTTGCTTCTGGTCACCAAATGTGGAGAGGTTTTTCCCCACGACGAAGCAATTCTCTCTGACACCAGCTGGGCTCCCACAATTCAACCCAACTCCAACACCATCGACCAGGAGACAGTGTCAGATGCCCCAGGTTAAGGGCTCAGTCCCACAAGACCGACACCCCCACACCCCTCCCCAGTCCCAGTTCAGATGTCAGTCGCAGGCTCAGGCTGTCCCTTGTGCTTCTGGCCGGCCAGCTGTAGACCAGAGATTCTGATGACCCCCTCCTTGGGTTTGATTCATCTGCCAGAGCTGCTCATAGAACTTAGGGGAACACTGACTTATTTTTGCCAGCTTCTTATAAAAGGATATGAGAAAGGATATGGTGCTGCTCTCCCCACACCTCCATGTGCTTTCTGAGCTCTCCAAGTGCTTGTGCGAATTGATGGACTTTTTATCATGCAGGCATGATCCATCATTAACTCCATTTTCAGCCATTCTCCCTTCTCGGAGAGCCTTAGAATTCCAAGCTTCTAATCTTGGTCTTTCCAGCGACCAGCCCCCACCCAGGAGCCCACCGATAGTCACCTCATTAGAACAAGAGATGTCCTAGGGCTCTGCACTTGGGAACTTACAACGGTTTTAGGAGCTCTGTGCCAGGAAATGAGGGGGAAGAGGCCAATATATATTTTCTATTATCCCCAAGTGTCAACCAATTTTTTGATAAACGTAAAATCATATATTTATACCAAAAAAACCTGAAAATGTAAACACCAAAATGTTAATTTCCTCTCTGAGGTGAGATTGCAGGTCATTTCTATTTTCTCATTTGTGCTTGTTTTTCTTCTCTAAAAACTTGAGGGGTGCCTGGGTGACTCAGATTGACTTCAGTTCAGGTCACGATCTCGTGGTTTGTGGGTTTGAGCCCGGAGCCAGGCTCTGTGCTGACAGCTCAGAGCCTGGAGCCTGCTTCGGATTCTGGGTCTCCCTCTCTGTCTGCCCCTCCCCCACTCACGTGTGTGCGCTCTCTCTCTCTCTCTCTTCTCTCAAAAATAAGTAAACATTAAAGAAAAAGTAAAAAAAAAATCGACAATAAGTGCATACTACCTCTGGTGAATAATTTGAAGAAAAATATAATTTTGTTTAATGTTTTATTTATTTATTTTAATTTTTAATGTTTATTTATTTTTGAGAGAGAGAGAGAGACAGGGCATGAGCGAGGGAGGGGCAGAAAGACAGAGGGAGACACGGAATCCGAAGCAGGCTCCAGGCTAACCCATGGACCGTGAGATCATGACCTAGGCCGAAGTCAAATGCTTAACTGACTGAGCCACCCAGGCACCCCTATTTATTTATTTATTAAAGTTTATTTATTTATTTTGAGAAAGAGATAGCATGAGTGGGGGAGGGGGAGAGAGAGAGAGGGAGAAAGAGAGAGAGAGAGAGAGAGAGAATCCCAAGCAGGCTCCTCATTGTTAGCACAGAGCCTGATATGGGGCTCAAACTCATGAAACCACGAGATCATGACCTGAGCTGAAATCAAGAGCTGGATACTTAACCGAACTGAGCCACCCAGGCGCCCCATGTTTTATTTATTTTTGAGAGAGAAAGTGCACAAGGTGGGGTGGCAGAGAGAGAGGGAGACGGGATCTGAAGGAGACTGCGCAGACAGCAGTGGGCCCGACGCCGGGCTCGAACTCATGAACCATGAGATTATGACCTGAGCCGAAGTCGGACACTCAACCGACTGAGCCACCCAGGCACTCCTGAAGAAAAACATAATTTTAAACAATCTAAGTAATACACACTCAGAAAAAGAAATCTAAGCAAATGTTAGTATGCGCAACAAAAGTGAAAATCTTTCCCTGTACATGCACACAACTCTAGGCTTAGAGTGGGGAAACTTACCTCCACATAATTTTTTTTTGCATTTTCATAGGTGGATTTTTTTTTATTGTATACATAAGGTTATTCATAGTATTCTACAACCCCTCTTGTGACAGTTACCTAGTAAAGTTGAGATTACAATAATGCCTACCTTATTGGGGGTTTTGTCACAATCAAATGAGTTACTATATGTAAAAAGCTCAGGTAGTGCCTCACATATAAAAAGCACTACCGGAATTTCCACAATTTTAATGTATTTATTATTTAATTTCCCACTCTATTTTATAGACATCCCTCCACATTAAGACTATATCAACTTAATACTTAGGACAAAATACAAATTAAAAAAATTTTTTTAATGTTTATTTATGTTTGAGAGAGAGAGAGAGACAGAGCTCGAGAGGGAAGGACCAGAGAGAGAGGGAGACACAGAATCCCAAGCAGGCTCCAGGCTCTGAGCTGTCAGCACAGAGCCTGACGTGGGGCTCGAACTTACAAACCGCGAGATCATGACCTGAACGGAAGTCAGACACTCAACCGGCTGAGCCACCCAGGTGCCCCACAAATTTTTTTTTAACTAAACAAATGAATAGCTGACTCATCTCTTCCCCTCATGGCTTGGAGAAGGGCTTCCTGTGGCAAGTTCCCCCTTTATCTACTTTCCCATTGATGACCCTTCACCTGAATGACCATGAGCCCCCGATGGGCAATCTATTCAGCCAAATAAATGTCTGCTACCTAGAGGCCCTGGGGTATCCGAACTATTTGTACCTTTCTGGAGAGAAGGAAGCAGAAATGCCCTAAGCCGTCTTCAAATCGATATATGCATCTTCTTCTGCTTACGATGAGGTTCCGTTTTGATAAACCCATAGTAAGTTAAAAATATCTTTAAGTTGAAAATGCATTTAATACACGTAAACCACTGAACATCATAGCTTAGTCTAGCCTATCTTAAACGTGCTCAGAACACTTACATTAGCCTACAGTTGGGCAAACTCATCTAACACAAATGTCTTTTATAACATAGCATTTCATATTAAAGTGTCAAATATTTCATTTAGCTTCTTGAATAAAGTACTGAAAGTGAGAAACAGAATGGCCATATGGGCACAGAATGGTTGTAAGCATAGGGGTTGTTAGCACAGGGGTTTCATGATCATGTGGCTGACCAGGAGGGAGCTGCAGCCGGCTAGCAGCACCCAGCATCACGAGGGAGGATTGTAAGGTGCATAGGCAGCCCTGGAAATGATCCAAATTCAACGTACGGTTTCTACTGAATACTGCCTCTGCGCCTTTGTAAAGTCGAAACGTGTTAAGTCAAACCATGCAGTCAGGGACTGCCTGTAGTTGTGAACTGCACAGAGGCCTGGGCTTACCTGGCCGGTAGGTTTTGTGCTGTTCTAGGTGTGGCTGCAAAACAAAAGCAAAAAAAAAAAGAGATCAGGTTGATAGTGCAGCTTTAGGAAAATTTACATTTTACGTCAATCACTGAAAATGTGTCAGCAGGGAAGACTAGTTTTAATAATTGGCAATGAGATATTGAGATTACAAAAGTCAGTTATCACTGCAGCCAGCATGACAACCATCTGTATTTTGGATTCAGGAGCAAAACATAAAAGAAACTATATGCAATTCACAGCCCAGCAAATGGCACTGGTTCAAGAATCCAGGAATGGTCTTCAATGGGATGTTTGCAGAATCCTTGTCATTTCTTAGTTTTGATCCTTTTTAAAATAAAGGATTGGTCCATTCATAGAATAGAACTATACCCAAATCAGAAAACGACATCACAATAAAAGAAAATTAAAAACAAATAACTCTCATGAACAGAGACACAAATCCTCAACAGAATATTAGAAAATCAAATCCAATAACATAATAAAAGAAGGAATAATACATTATCCAAGTGAGGTTTATCCAAGGAATGCAGGGATTGTTCATTATTTGAAAACCAATCAATGTAATTCCCACATTTGCCACTTGAAGGAAAAAAAAAAAACCAGGGTTAAAGCAATAACCAGGTGCATAAAAAGCACCTGACAAAATTCACATCTATTTATGATTTTGGTTTTTTTTAATGTTTTTATTTATTTTTGAGACAGAGAGAGACAGAGCATGAGCAGGGGAGGGGCAGAGAGAGGGAGACACAGAATCTGAAGCAGGCTCCAGGCTCTGAGCTGTCAGCACAGAGCCCGACACTCGCGAACCGTGAGATCATGACCTGAGCTGAAGTTGGACGCTAACCGACTGAGCCACCCAGGCGCCCCTCTATTTATGATTTTAGAAAAAAGAACTAAAAACTATCTGGATTGTAAAGGAAGAAATGAAACTATCTCTATTCACAGACAACCCTAAAGAATTCATATGCACGCACGAGACATCATCTAACACTAATACTTGAGTTTAGCAAGATTGCAGAATGTAAGATCAACACATAAAAATCATATATCTGTATACTAGCAATAAAAATTGGAAACCAGGGGTGCCTGGGTGGCTCAGTCGGTTAAGTGTCCGACTTTAGCTCAGGTCATGATCTCACACTCCGTGAGTTCAAGCCTTTCATCAGACTCTGTGCTGACAGCTCAGAGCCTGGAACCTGCTTCGGATTCTGTGTCTCCCCCACTCATGCTCTGTCTCTCTCACTCTCAAACATGAATAAATGTTAAATTTAAAAAATTGGAAATCAAAATTAAAAAAAAAGACCATTGGGGCGCCTGGGTGGCGCAGTCGGTTAAGCGTCCGGCTTCAGCCAGGTCACGATTTCGCAGTCCGTGAGTTCAAGCCCCACGTCAGGCTCTGGGCTGATGGCCCGGAGCCTGGAGCCTGTTTCCGATTCTGTGTCTCCCTCTCTCTCTGCCCCTCCCCCGTTCATGCTCTGTCTCTCTCTGTCCCAAAAATAAATAAAAAACGTTGAAAAAAAAAAACCATTATCACTTGGCAATAGCTGAGAAAATCGTATGTTTAGATATGAATCTCCTAAAACATATACAGGATCTATATGCTTAAAACTATAAACACTGATGAAAGAAATCAAAGAAGACCTTAACAAAATGGAAAATCATGCCATGTTCAGGGACTGGAAGACTCAATAGAGTATAGATTTGATACTCTCCAACTTGATAAACAAATTTAACCCAGTTCCTATCAAAATCTCAGATTTTTGGTAGATATAGATGAACTGATTCTAAAATTTATACATAAAGGCGAAGAAACTAGGATAACTAAAACAATTTTTTAATGCTTATTTATTTTTGAGAGAGCACAAGCAGGGGAGGGGCAGAGAGAAGGGGACAGAGGATCCGAAAAGGGCTCTACACTGACAGCATGGAGTCCTATGTGGGGCTCGAACTCACCCACTGTGAGATCATGACCTGAGCTGAAGTCGGCAGCTCAACTGACTGAGCCACCCACGGGCTCCTAGGATAGCTAAAACAATTAAAACAAAACAAAACAAAGCTGGGAGAATCACACTATCCTCTGATTTTAAGACTTACTACAAAGCTATAGTAATCAAAACAATGTGGTACTAGCAACAAGAGAGACACATACATCAATGAAACAGAATACAGCATCTAGAAACAGATACATGCGTCTATGGCTGACTGATAGCTCACAAAGGCTCAAAGGCAATCCACTGAAGGAAGGACGGGATTTTTCCCCCAACAAATTGCTCTGAAACAGTTAGATATCCACAAGTAGAAAAACAAACCTCACACCGTGTGCAGATTTGAACTCAGAATGGATGTTTAATCCATGTAATTCTCAACGTAAAACATCAAACTATAAAACTTTTAGAAGAAAACAAGAGAAAATGTTTACAACCTAAGGGTTAGGCAAAGTCTGAGACTTGACAGGAAAAGCCTGATTCATGAAAGAAGAATATAAATACATTGGACTTCATCAAAATTAAAAGCTTTTGGTAATAAGGGAAGCCGAATGAAAAGACAAGCCACAGACTGGGAGAAAATATCTATATGTCATAAGTCCAACAAAGGATTTGTAACAAAAATATGCAAAGAGCTCTAAAAACTGGACGGTAAGAAAGCAAAGAATTTAATCGAAACTGAGTAAGAGCCTTAAACATTTAACTAAAGAGGATGAAACAAGTAAGTACGTGAAAAGATGTGCAACATCATCAGCCATTAGGAAAATACCTATTAAAACCTTAATGAGATAGCACCACACGTGTTAGAACGGCTAAAATAAACACCCCAACAACACCAAGCAATGACGAGGAATGCTGTCATGCATTGGAACATGGTTCTGATACATTGCTGGCCAGAATGAAAACGGGTGCAGCCACACTGGGAAACAATTGGATAAATTCTTAAAAAATGAAACATAAGTTGCCATATAATCCAGCAGTTGCACTCATAGCTAGAGAAATGAAAATTTATGTTTACCCAAAAACCTATACAGGAACATTGCTAGAAGCTTTATTCATAATTGCCAAAAAAATTGAAATAGTACAGTCATCCTTCAATAAATTAATGGATTAAAAAAACCGCTGTGGTTCATCTATACAATGGATTAAAAAGGAACAAACTATTGATACATGAAACAACGTTAGTGACCCTCAAATGTATTATGTGGAATAAAAGAAGGTGCTCTCTCTCTCTTTTGGTTAGTATTGGCATATCTTTCCCCATCCCTTTACTTTTAATCATATTTCTTTATGCATATTATCTATGTTATATTTAAAATGGATTTCTTGTAGACAACATTTAATTGGGACTTGGTTTTGTTTTGTTTTGTTTTGTTTTTGAGAGAGAGACAGAGAGATCAAGCAGGAGAAGAAAAAGAGAGGGAGAGAGAGAATTCCAAGTAGGCTCCACGTGAGTTCAGTGCAGGGATCCAACTCACGAACTGTGAGATCGTGAGATCACGACCTGAGCTGAACCAAGAGTTGGTTGTTTAACTGACTGAGCCACCCAGGCACCTAAATTGGGTCTTGTTTTTTGATCCACTCTGACATCTCTGTCTTTTAATTGGCAAAGTAGATTATTGACATTTAAAGGGAGTCTGGCGAGGGGCTTCTTGATGGCTCAGTCAGTTAAGGGTCTGACTTTGGCTCAGGTCACGATCTTGCGGTTTGTGGGTTTGAGCCCCACGTCGGGCTCTGTGCTGACAGCTCAGAGCCTGGAACCAGCTTCAGATTCTGTGTCTCCCCCGTCTCTCTGCCCCTCCCCCATTTGTGCTCTGTCTCTCAAAAATAAATAAACATTAAAAAAAATTTTCAAAGTCATCATGGCTATAGTTGTTTTCGTGTCTACCATATTTGTTGCTATTTTCCATTTATTCGCATTTCTGTCTCCCACTCTTTTTCTGGCTTTCAGAGTTTTAACTGAGTATTTTATAGGATTCCATTTTCATTCTTTTCCTACCCTATCAATTATGCTTCCATTTTAAACCTTTATTTTTAAGTTTATTTATTTATTTTGAGAGAGACTGAGACAGCATAAGTGGGGGAAGGGCAGAGAGAGAGGGAGAGAGAATCCCAAGCAGGCTCCGTGCTGCCAGTGCAGAGCCCAACATGGGACTCGAACTCACGAAACCGTGAGATCATGACATGTGCCGAAACCAAGAGTTGGACGCTTAACTGACTAAGCCACCCAGGTGCCCCCTTTTTAAACCTTTTTTAATGGTTGCCCTAGAATTTGCAATATACAATTTATAGCCAATCCAAGTTCATTTTCAGATAACACTGTACCACTTTGTGGTTAGTGCAAGTGTCTTGTCATAACAAAATATTCCAAATTCCTCCCTCCAAACAATTATCTGTTAGATTAATTAAGAGTAAGAAAAAGGGAGGTGCCTGGGTGGCTCAGCTGGTTGAGCATCCAACTCTTGATGTCAACTCAGGTCATGATCCCAGGGTCGTGACATTGAGCCCCACGTCCAGCTCCATGTTGAGCATGGAGACTGCTTGAGATTCTCTCTCTCTCTCTCTCTCTCTCCCCACCCCTCTGCCGCTTCCCTGCTCACTCTTGTGCACGCTCTCTCTCTCTCTAAAATAAAAAAGAAAGAAGAAAAAAAGAGGTTTTTTAAAGTTTTTTTTAATGTTTATTTTTAAGAGAGACAGAGACAGAGCATGAACATGAGGGGGAGAGGGACAGAGAGAGAGGGAGACACAGAATCCGAAGCAGGCTCCAGGCTCCTAGCTATCAGCACAGAGCCTGACTCGGGGCTTGAACCCACAAACCAAGAGATCATGACCTGAACCAAAGTCGGAGGCCTCACCGACTGAGCCACCCAGGTGCCCCAAGAAAAGTTTGTGTTTTATTTTAACCTATTCTTTTCTAACACTCTTCCTTTTTAAAAAAATGTAAATCTTAATTTCTTGCTGACATAATTTCCCTTGTCTCTGAAGGACTTCTCACATTTCTTGCACATCAAGACCCACTGGCAACCAATTCCCTCAATTTTTGTTTGTCTGAGAAAGTCTTTATTTCTCCTTAACTTTTGGAGGATAATTTCACAGGGCACAGAATTCTAGGTTGGTAGCGTTTTTTTTTTTTTCCTCAACACTTTAAATATTTCACTCTATTCTCTTCTTGCTTGCATGCTTTCTGAGAGGCCAAATTAGTTCTTATCTTTCTTCCTCTGTAGGTAGGGTGTCGCCCCCCCCCCCAACTCCCTAGCTTCTTTCAAGATTTTTTCTTTAATTTTATGCAGTTTCAGTATGATATGGTTGGGTATCATTTTTTGTTTTGTTTGTCTATCTGTTTTTTTAAATTTTTATCCTGCCCTGTGTTCCGAGCTTTCTGGGTTGTAGTTTGGTGTCTGACATTAACTTGGGGGGAAATTTTCAGTTATAATTGCTCTAAATATTTCTTCTATTCTTTTCTCTTTTTCTTCTTGTGGTATTCCCGTTATATCCCAGAGTTCTTGGATATTCTGTTCTTCTCTCTCTCTTTTTTTTTTTTTTTCAGTCTTTTTTCCCTTTGATTTTTAGTTTTGGAAATTTCTATTGACATGTTCTCAAGCTCAGAGATTCTTTTCTCAGCTGTGTCCAGTCTACTAATGAGCCCATCAAAGGCGTCCTTTATTTCTGTTTCTGTGTTTGTTTGTTTTTATCTCTAGCATTTCTTCTCGATTCCTTCCAAGACTTTTCCATCTCTGTGCTTACATTACCCATCTGCTCTTGCGTGTTGTCTATGTTTTCCATTGGAGCCCTTGGCTTATTAATCATAGTTGTTTTAAGTCACCAGTCTGATAATCCAAGATCCCTGCCATTTCTGAATCTGGTCCTGATATTTCCTCTACCTCTTCAAACTGTTGGGGGGGGGGGGCGGTTCTTGCCTTTTGTTATGGCTTGCAAATTTTTTTGGTTGTTGAAACCCTGATATGATGTGCTGGATAAAAGGAAATCTGGTAGGGGTGCCTGGGTGGCTCAGTTGGTTAAACGTCCAACTTCAGCTCAGGTTATGATCTCACAATTCATGAGTTTGAGCCCCTGTATTGGGTTCTGTGCTGACAGCTCAGAGCTTGGAGCCTGCTTGGGATTCTGTGTCTCCCTCTCTCTCTGCCCTTCCCCTGCTTGCACTCTGTCTCTCTCTGTATCTCAAAAAGGAATGAAACATTAAAAGAAACATTTTTAAGGAAATCTGGCAAATAGGCCTTTAGTGGTATGGTGGTCAGGCATGGAAGGAGGGAAGCGTTCTGTAGTCTAATGATAGGTCTTAGTCTTAATTTTTTTTTTTTAACATTTATTTATTTTTGAGAGACAGAGAGACAGAGCATAGCAGGGGAGGGACAGAGAGCAAGGGAGACACAGAATCCGAAGCAGGCTCCAGGCTCTGAGCTGTCAGCACAGAGCAGGTCGTGGGGCTCAAACTCACAAACCTCGAGGTCATGACCTGAGCCGAAGTTGGCAGCTTAACTGACTGAGACACCCAGGCGCCACAGGTCTTAGTCTTTTAGTGAGGCTGTGGCCCTGGGCTGTGAGCTTCACATAGGCTCCTCCATTTTCTCTCCCCTTAGTTGGAATAAGAGGCTAGAGTTCGGCATGTCCCTTCTCCTAATTAAGGATTAAGTTCTGATAAAACCCCAATAGGTTAGGCTCTGGTAAAATAGTTTCTCTTGGGGGAGGCCTTTGTTAAGAAGAATGGAACACTCTGGCGTATTTCAAAATGGTCACTCTCCCCCTTCCTCTGCCAGAAAGAGGTACAGGGGGATTTTTCTCTGATACTCTCCAGAAGCTGATACAGCTTCTAGAGCTAAAAGTGACAAAAGCGTGGGCCTCCCCCAGGATTGCCTCCCCCCGCGCCCAGAGGTTTTAACTCTCAGATGTGTCCACACTGAGCCTCCAGCAATTTGGCAGCTACAGTTTAGATTTTCCTATCCTAATATTGGCTCCCATGGAGGTTTCTGCTACATGAAGTCGCAATTCTTTGTATGTACCTGTCTATCTCTCCATTTTGGGGGCAGTAGTTTGTTCTGTGAGCTCACTTTTCTGATGGATGTAAGAAAAGTTGATTTTTCGGTGTGTTCAGCTTTTCACTTGTTGGTTGGTTGGATGGACCGATGACTTCCAAGTTCCTTCCATGCTGGACCAGAAACCAGAAGTCAGCCTTGCGTTAATTTAAAGGATAAGACTCTTAAAATGATTAAAAGGTAAATTTTATGTTAGGTGTATTTTAGCACAATAAAATTTTTTAAAAATAACAAGGTGCCTGGGCGCTCAGTCAGTTGAGTGTCCAACTTCGGCTCATGATCTCATGGTCCGTGAGTTCGAGCCCTGTGACGGGCTTTGTGCTGACAGCTCGAAGCCTGGAGCCTGCTTCGGATTCTGTGTCTCCCTCTCTCTCTCTGTGCCCCTCCCCGGCTTGCACTCTGTCTCTGTCTCCGTCTGCCCCTCCCCTGTTCATGCTCTCTCTCGGTCTCTCTCAAAACTAAACATTTAAAAGTAACATTAAATAAAAGAAAAGAATGAGACATTTAAGAATAAGACATTATAAGTGAAGAATAAGGCATAAGGAATAAGGTGGATTTTCAAATGCTTGCAAGATATCTCTACTGGCTAATGCCATGAACACATCAAACTCAACATAGTTTGAATTCTTTTAACTTACTTTACCTCCTGTATTCTTGACTTTCACCATAGTGCCACCTTCTGTTGGTCACCCATGCTCGGAACCTTGGGCCAACCTTAACCACTCTGTCCCTCCAACCGTCAGTCAATTGCTACATCATGTCTGTTACGTCTCCATAATTCGGGTGTACATCCATTTTCTTTTTCTTCCCTCCTGCCTCTCTTCTAGTTCATCACCATCAATAGGATTTTGCAATTACTTCCTAACATCTCCCTCCCTTAAGAGTCTGCTTTAGAGTCAGACCAACCCGAGTTTAAACCCTGGCTCTGCCACTTAACACTTTTGACCTTGGGTATAACATGCTTAACCTCTTTGGAGCATAGGTGTCATCTGTAAGATTGAGGTAATGATAATAGTCAACTCACAGGGTGATTGTGAAGATTCGAAAATACTATGAGCCAGGCACTGAGTCTTAAATCTATTATGCATTACTTTTATGGAACAAGAGAATGTGTATAAAGGGATTGGCATGGTGTTGGGTGCATAGTAAATACCCAGTCATTGGCTGCTTTATATGATTATTCTTCATCTCGGTCCATTTTAGGCACTACCGTCAGATTAATTTTCCTAATGAGCAGTTTTGATTACAATCCATCTTGCTCAGAATCTTTCTTTGACTCCCTCTTGCCTGTTGAAATAAGCCCAAACTCCTCTGCCAAGCATTCAAAGCTCTTGATCAGTTCCTTCCTACCTTTCAAATGTTCCCTCCTGAATTTCACTACTCACTAGACCCCATGCATCCCCCTGGTTTCCCCTCTCTTTAGCTTTGTTCAAACTGTTCTCTCTCCCTGGAATGCCCTTCCTCCTCCCGTCTTGCTCAGTAAATATTTGCTGAGTAAACAGATAGTGTCCTTTGGAAAATCTCCCCCCAGAGAAGATGGTTCTTATCTGTGCTGTATACCCCTCCTGTGGTGGAGACACACAGGGCAGGCTATGTTTATTTTCAGCAGGACTCTCTGTGGGAGAGACATATATACAAACGAAGAGGTTTTAAAGGAGTCCATCCTGCTCCGCATTGCCTCAACCCCTCCAGAATACTGATGCCACATAAAACTGATGCCAAGAAGTGATATTGCTCAACTCTTCTTGCTCTGTTAACCTCTCCATTCAGGGCATATTTATTGAATACCTATGAAGATGATGGGGTCAGAGCACATTTAAGACTATCCAACTGTTGGAGAGAAGGCTTGCACAACAATGGCAAACAGTGCCCGGGGAATTCAGAATCAGATTCTAAGCTCTGTGATGCTGAAGAAAAGTCTGACCAGGATGAGCCTGTGCACTAGAGAACGGGTTAAAGAGGCTGCAGCCAGATGAAGCTTTGTGACAGCCGTGCCTGGGGTGAGTCTTCATGTTCCCCGTGCTTGGAGAATGTATGGCATGCTAAGGCAAACATCTGATGTGTGCTGGGGAAATGCAAACCAATGACATTCTCCATTATGTGATGAGCCAGGCCCAGGGAAGTTCCCTAAAAGGCTGCTCTCCTAAAACCACTGGTAACTTGCTGCTGCTAAAGGAATGGGTGCAGGTGAAGATTTGTTTCCCCCAAAGTCCACCTCCCTACACCCAGTGCAGTCCATTTGGTTCAGCGTAAGCTCAGTTGTTTAAAATCCTAAGACGCTGTTAATGACAGCAGGCGTGATAAGCATGGGTTCATGAAAAAATGGGTGTAAATGGCCTTGTAGTTTTACTTTAGACCTTAGTCCAGCTTAACTCAATATCTAGGTTCTTAGTAGGTCTCTAACCGAGATTTTATTTCCAGAATATTCTCAGCTCCTGGGTTACTCGGAATAGGCTTAAAGCTTTCACGATGGATTTGGGTTGAACCCAGCCCAACCATCGACTACCTCTCTGACCTTGAACCTCAGAGAAGAGCTTTGTGGTTCAGCTTCCTCATTTTGACAAGTGGGGTGATAGCACCAATGTTAAGGTTTGTTGTGAGGATTTGAAGAAATGATGTGTGTGGAATGCCTGACAGAGTCAACGCTTAGTATCTTATGGTTATCATCACAGCACCCATACCCCATACCACGGTCACCCCATACCCCACACCTCATCCCCTCCCGAAACCATCTCCTCCAAAGCTACCTAAACTACAAATTTTAACGGCCTCCTCTGTATTGCCCTCACACCTCTTAATAACAGTAACAGTAAATAATAAGAATAAGAATAAGAATATGAATAAGAATACGAATAAGAATAGCATAGCACAGCTGCTATAGAGGGCCTATTCTATGCCATGCTCTGTGGGGGGACTTTTCAAACTTTATCTCCAATTCTAATTATTTCTACTTCACAGTACAAGAGACTGAAGCTCAGAAAAGAGAAGTGACTTGTCCAAAGTAAGTGGCAGAGTTGGCATCAGAACTCAGGTGTTCTGTCTCCAAAGCATATGCTTTTTCTGCTCAACCATATTCTCTCTTCTGGGAAGATAGGCTCCTTTCTGGACATGAAGACCACAGACACAGCTACCCCGTAACAACTTTCAGACCTTTTCTAACAGTCTCCCTACAGACCATTCATTCATTCATTCACTCCACAAATGTTTATTGAGAGTTTACTAGGTGCTACGGATATAAAACTGATTAAGACAGTTTATGTCTCTAAAGAGTTCACACTGTCATGGGAGAGACGCATAAAAGGGTGAGTGGAGAAGTCAGTGATTAAAAGGGCACAGTGGGAACCCACAATCCAGGTGGAGTTGGAGGGAACAGAGATGGGTGTCAGGAAAAGCTTCGCAGGAGTTGATCTGAATCATTATCTTGTTGTTTATTTCAGTCCTTCCAGAAACACATTTCAAGCAGCTACTGTGTTTCAGGCTTTAGCCTAAGGCCTGGGATTAAATATAGCCAGGTCTCTGTTCAGTCTACACCCCTAAGAAATTTATGTCCATCCAGGAGGGATGATCATAAATCATTCAGTGTCACTAAAATTGCATTGGGGCGCACAAGGAAATGGTTAATGCTATTGGCCAAGGGTGGCTCTAGGGGCCCAGTTTCTTTTAAAAGAAATGTTTTTTTTTCTTTCCCTTTATTCCTGCCTTACTGGTCTTTTGGCACTTTAAGCGCCTTTGAGGATATCCCACAGACCATGCCAAGTAAAAATAGCACATCCAAAACTGCATTTATGTTTTACAACATTCTCCAGGGGAAGAAGCTGTAATTCAAAGTTCCATTGCCTTCATGTCACCAAGGTGTTGCTAGTTATAGAGACATCACCCCGTCTTGACGTCTCACGGTTCAAATCATTACATGCAGTGTTACCAAATGCACGATTAATTATGTTAAAGCATAATAATCAATAACTTCCTGCTGTTCTCCCATGATTGTCCTTTCTGGAGTGAACTACAGTGCAAGACAAAAGTGGAACTCCATTAACTGTGTCTGGCTCTCCTCTCATAAATCATTTCTTCGACCTAGTGAGTCTCAGACCCCGTAGGTGAGAGCAGGTTCAATAAAGAGTCTTCAAAAGTAAGGAAACTTAATATAGGATAAAGGTGTCCTTTTACATCAGGATCACTGTGTGGCCATTTGGAAAATAAAGTTGGGATCAATACAGCTTGTCTTTGTACCAAAATAAAATGAAGATGAATCAGAGATATTTAAACTTTGAAAAATGAAATCCTAGAAGCACCAGAAGGAAACATGGGAAGGTTTTGTTTTTTTTTTCTTTTCATAATCTCAGAGTAGGAAAGGGTTGAAGTCATAATAGAAAGTATTGATAAATCCAGTCACATAACAATAAAATTTTTTGGCGTGCCTGGGTGGCTCAGTCGGTTAAGCATCTGACTGTGACTCAGGTCATGATCTCACGGTCCGTGAGCTCAAGCCCCACGGTGGGCTCTGAATCTAGAACCTGCTTCAAATTCTGTGCCTCCCTCTCTCTTTGCTTCTCCCCTGCTCACACTCTGTCTCTCCTTGCCTGTCAAAAATAAATAAACATTTAAAAATTTAAAAAACAAATAAAATTGTTCTGCATAGCAAAAAAAAAAAAACCACCATAAGCAGTCAAAATCAAACAAACTGGGCGGGGGGGGCATATCTGAAACTTAGAATATAGCAAAAAGGATAATATATATAATAATACCCTTTATATGTGATATATAACGTATATACAATAAAATATAATGTCCTTATCCTATAGAGATATAAAATTATCCTTTTTGGATATTGCAGGTATATCGGAGCAATTATAGAGGAAATATATCTATAAAATTTAAAATTTTATATAAAAAAGATATAAAATTCTCTCCAGAATTGCTCAGATCTTCCTGGCTCTCCAGGATCTCAGCTGGTTGCTCAGTGCAGTCTCCCAGCCACAGCCCTCATTGCCTTGTCCCCAACATGCTGCAGGCTCGTCCTCCACCAGGATGAAGCCTGGACAAAGGCCACAGTTGCATTGGTGCCCAGATGTGGGAGACAGGACTCTCCTCTCTTCTGGACTCAGGGGAACGCTGGCTCCCCCACCCCCTGCAAGCTGCACTGGGTGTGCCACCCAGAAGTGCAGGGCAATTAATGCCCTTTGGGGCAAATATTGACCTAAGAGAGACTGTGGATGGGAGGCAACTGACAGGAAAGCCCCGCCTTCCCACTCTCACCAGCCCTCCCCCCTGATACTCCTGTAGTTGAGCCACTGTCCATTTCCTCATGAAGCTGTGGCCCCCTTGGTAATGTGCCACCTTGTATGTGTTTTTCCTAATTTTTGGCCTCCCTTCCATTTCTCCCTTCACCCTTGCTGTCCTGGGATTGCACTCCTCCAGTAGAGCGTTAGCGTGTAAGCTTTGTGTCAGCCTGTTTCCTAGGGAATCTGAGCCAAGACCATGTAGAAGCAACTATTAAAAGACAGTATGAAAAAGGCCAACAATACTATAGAAAAGTAGGCAGATATGAATAACTAGTTCATAACAAAGTAACTGCAAAGGCAACTATAAACAACTCTTTTTTTAAATGTTTATCCTGCTGTCAGCACAGAGCCCAATGTGGGACTCGAACTCACGAACTGTGAGATCATGGCCTGAGCCAAAGTCGAACGCTGAACCAACTGAGTCACCCAGGTCCCCCTATAAATAACTCTTTAGAAACATGAAAAGATGCTCAATCTCATTCATAATAAGAGGTATCAAGAAGAAAATTATAACGATGTATACTTTTTTATCTATCACATTGAACAGTCTCATAACATAATATGCCAGCACAGCTGTGGAAAAGAATAGGTGTTCTTGCTACTGGTGGAAATAGGTATTGCTATGACCTCTATGGAGAGTAATTTAGAAATGCTTTTAAAAATGAAAGAATTCTCATGTTCTTTAACCCAGCAATTTAAGCTCATTGTTGTTTTATTTGTAAAAATATGTCCATCAATTAGAAACTAGTTCAGCAACTTATGGTACAACCATAAAGGGACAATTGTACAGCTATTCAAAAAACAAAGAGGAGGGGCGCCTGGGTGGCTCAGTCGGTTAAAGCGGCCGACTTCAGCTCAGGTCACGATCTCACGGTCCATGAGTTCGAGCCCCGTGTCGGGCTCTGGGCTGATGGCTCGGAGCCTGCAGCCTGCTTCCAATTCTGTGTCTCCCTCTCTCTCTGCCCCTCCCCCGTTCATGCTCTGTCTCTCTCTGTCTCAAAAATAAAAATAAAACGTTAAAAAAAAATTAAAAAAAAACAAATAGGTTTTTTGTTTGTTTGTTTTAATGTACTGATATGTAAAGATCTCACTTTGTATTAAGTAAAAATATCTACAGAAAGATACACGGGGAATTGGTTACAGTGGTGGCCTCTGTTAGGGCCACCAATAAAAGGGCCACTTTGCACCTTTTGCACCTTTTGTATCTTGTACCAAATGGATTTGTTTTTCCTTGCCAAGTTTACTGAGTTCATTGTACAGTTAAACCACATCCATTTAAGATGCAGAATGCAATGAATTTTGAAAATTGCACATACTTGTGAAACCACCACCGCAATCGGGATATAGAACATTTACATCATCCCCAAAGATTCCTCATGCCCCTTTGCTGTCCATCTCCCTCCATCCTGGCCCCCGACAACCACTGAACTGCCTTCTGTCATTAAAGGCCAGGGTGCATTTTATATAAATGGAATCATACAGTATCTCTTTTGTATCTGGCTTCTGCACCCTGGTAATGACTTAGAGATTCATTCATGTTATTTTGTATATTCAATAGCTTGTTTCTGAATGGTATTCTGTTGTATGGTTGGACCACATTTTGTTTATTCAGCCAACTGTTGATGAACTTTTGGGTTGTTTACAGATTTGGGCTATGTGAACAAGGCTGCTATGAATCTTTGTGTGTAAGTCCTTGAGTGGAGATATGTTTTCATTTCTTTTGAGTAAATACGTAGGAGTGGGAAGGCTAGAGTGTATGTGTGGATATGTTAGTTTCTTTAAAAATGCCAGTTTTCCAAAGTGATTGGACCTTGTCTCCATTTCTACTCCCAGGGCATGAGAATTCCAGTTACTCCACATCCTTGCCAATACTTGGTGTTGTTGGGCTTTTAAATTTTATAATGAATATATAATGGTGTATTATATACTTTAAAAGATACAGTTAAGGGGCTCCTGGGTGGCTCAGTCAGTTAAGCGTGCAACTTCAGCTCAGGTCACGATCTCACGGTTCACGGGTTGGAGTCCTGCGTCGGGCTCTGTGCTGACAGCTCAGAGCCTGAAGCCTGCTTCAGATTCTGTCTCCCTTTCTCTCTGCCCCTCCCCTGCTCACACTCTGTCTCTCTCTCTCTCTCTCTCTCAAAAATTAATAAACATTAAAAAAATTAAAAGATACAGTTAAGATTTTAAAAAAATAATAATAACTTATAGCCTCTACCCCTAAGTCTAAATAATATAATAAGAAAGGTAGATGTTGACATTTTGATAAGGGAGGCATGTTAGTTTTCTATATCTACGTAACCAATTCCCACAACGCAACAGCTTAAAGTGACGTACACTTATTATTTCATAGTTTCTGTGGGCCAAAAGTCCAGACATAGCTTTGCTGGGTCTTCTGCTCAGGGTCACACAAGGCTAAAATCAAGGTTTAGGCTGGGGCTACGTTCTTTTATGGAGTCGGGAGTTCTCTTCCAGCTTACATGGCTGCTGGCAGAATTCAATTCCTCTGATTGTAGGGCTGAGGTCCCGTTTTCTTGCTGGCTGTCATTTGGGGCCTGCTTTCAGCATCCAGAAGTCACCCGTATTTCCTGGCATGTGGCCCTTTCATAGGCTATCACAACATGGAAGCTTACCTGTTGCAGGCCAGTGGGATACTCTCTCTCTCTCTCTCTCTCTCTCTCTCTCTCTCTCCAGTTCTCTAAGACAGTCTTATAAAACATACCGTAATCACAGAAGTATTTGTCCCACTACCTTTGCCATTTTCTATTGGCTAAATGCAGGTCACACCTTCTGCCCACACTCAAGGGAGAGGCTTACACAAGGACATGATTCATCGGGGGATATCTACATCTATTCCACACGTGTGTGTTGGACTTGGGCTATGGTTTTCAGATTTGAGTGTGCAGAAGAACCACCTGGGGGGCCTAGTAAGTTAAGATTAAGTTTCCTGGGATATATCCCCAGAGTTTCTGCCTCAATGAGTCTGAGATGGGGCCTAGGAATTTGTTTTGTTAGTGAGCAGTTAATGTCTCAGATGTGTCTGAGGCAGGTGGTCCCCAGGTCACATCTACAGAAACACCATCATGGAGGTTGCCTCATGGCTTTGGAAAGGGGCACACTCGGATCTGAGCCTCCCCTCTGCCAAGAAGCAAGTGAGACTGACCAACGCCACTTTTTCTTCTTAGAAGACAGAAGGAGAGACTGGGTGCTTTTACCAGAAGAGCCCTACAGAGGCAAAGACCACAGCCAGGGACAAAGACCATGAAGGAGAAAAACCCCTAGGACAAAGTAATCTACCACATTGCTGAAAGGTATGAACGAAATGTGTCAATGAATCAAATGTAATGAATCAAAGTAAAACCAACTGGTAATATAATAAAGTTTAGTTTTACGGTATTAGATGTAAAACACTGACAAATCACTTATCCTTCCTGAGCCTCAACATCTGCAAAATGAAGATAATAATACCTGTTTCCCAGACCTGTTACCACATTATCAGTGAGACATGGTTGGGGGTGGGGAGATAGCCTGCATTCAAATATCTGCCCAATCCTACCTAAAAACTAGAATCTCAAAAAAATTTCCATACTATCAAAATATTACCACAAAATTTGGTGCTTCTGTTTCTCCACCGAGACAAGCTAAAGAAAACAGGAAAAGTAAAAAACGTGATTCAATAAAGATAAATGTAAGGGACAAGGAAAGATCATACAAGTATATCATTTATATTACATGTCAGGGAGATAAACCTCCCTATTAGGAGAAAATAAATTTGAAGTCTGGGTTATAAAATGAATATAACTATTTATTACCTAAAAAAAATAATTAAAACCGAAAGACTTTTTTTTTTTAAAGACTAAAATGATGGGCATATTCTAAGTTTTGTCATGAGTATGTAGAAAACAGGATGTCAAATAAAGAAAATTTTACAATCCCCATTTTTTAAAAGTTTTTTAATGTTTATTCATTTTTTGAGAGAGAGAGAGAGAGAGAACACGAGTTGGGGAGGGGCAGAGAGAGAGGGAAATACAGAATCCAAAGCAGGCTGAGCCATCAGCTCAGACACAGAGAGCAACCTGGGGCTTGAAATCACAAACCTCAAATCATGACCTGAGCTGAAGTTGGTCATTTAACCAAATGAGCCACTCAGGTGCTGCCCTCCCCACTCTGAAATTATTTTTTTTAATTTTAAAGGGAGAGAGAGAGAGAGCTCGTGACTGGGGTAGCAGGGCAGAGGGAGAGAGAGAGAGGATCCTAAACAGGTCCCATGCTCATTGCAGAGCCTGACCTGGGGCTCGATTCCACCAACCCTGGGATCATGACCTGAGACGAAGCCATGAGTCGGATGCTCAACTGACTGAGCCACCCACGAGCTCCTACAGTCCCAAATATTAAGGGTGATAACATACATCGAACAATGAGTGCCTGACAATTCTCAAGTGTTAGGTCCTAAATAATGCAATAATTAACACAAGCCCAAAGCTGGTCAAAATTAAAGAGAAGGAAATAAAAATATAATTGCATTGGGATTCCTTGGCACTTCATTTACTAGTTAATTTCCATTTTAGAAAGAGAGAAAATGGAGCAAATTAAGTCATGAATGAAACAGAAAAGCAAGTTTTAAGTGGTCATTTACTTAACAGTTGTTGAAAAGACAGTCCAGGATTAATGTGTACTCTTCATTAAAGCTTCAAAAGAAGATACGGAGATTTTTATGCTTCAGTGAGAAGAATGATGTACTTTTTCTGAAGAGCCCATGTCACATTTACTGGAAATTTATGACAGTTCCTGCCATTGAAAGCAAGAACAGAAGACTCACCCAGTGCTATTCTCTCAACATGGTATTGGAAAGGCGGGTAATAACTATTTGGTAAGGACATCACACTATAGGGTAAAAAATACTACTTTTTGTAGCTGACATGATTATATACCTGCAAGTTCCAAGAAAAGCAACCCCGAAATTACTAGAAATAATAAATGAATCCAGCAAAGACGTAGCCAAAAGAAACCAACATGAAACAATTGGGTTTCTAGCTGTCAGTGAAATACAGCTGCATATTAATAAAACGATACAATAAAAAAGAGAGAAAGATTCCATTTATAACCACGAACCAAAAATAAATTAGTTGAGGATTTTCCTTGAGCCACAAGATTTATTCCAAGAAAATTATTAAACCGTAACAGGAAGTGGAAAGGAGGTTGTGAACAAATGGAGAGATATACTGCGTCGTTACTAAAAAACTCACTCTAATAAATGTGACTGTGTTTTCAAAGTTAATACATTGAATGCACTATTAGTTTTGGGACTTACAAAATACTTGCAGAAGCTGAATAATTGATATCAACCTTACAGAATAATGGGAAAAAATAAAGATTGACTCAAAGGATTTAAAATGCACTGTAAGGGTACCTGGGTGCCTCAGTCCGTTGAGCGTTTGACTCTCCGTTTCGGCTCAGGGCATGATCTCACGGTTCATGGGTTCGAGCCCCGCATCGGGCTCTGCCCTGGCACTGCAAAGCCTGCTTGGGATTCTCTCTCTCTGCCCCTCCCCTGCTCTCACTCTCTCTCCCCTGAAATCAATAAATTAAAATAAAACTTAAAAAAAAATGCTTTATAAAAAGCACATTTATCAAAACTATGGGTCCTCAAACAGGAAACAAAAAATCAGCAGAACATCTCCACGCGGTATAGTATCTTAAGCTTAAAACAGAACCAATTCCAAATTCCAGCTGTTCCTCCTTCAGTCTGTTCCATCTTAGCAAATGCAAAACCTTCCAATGGTCTGGCCAAAATATGTGCAGTCATCCTTGACCTTCTTTATTTTGGGTCAGAAGTAGGCCCACAACCCACCACTTCTCGCTGCTGTCCTCCCCTGCCCTGACAGAGGCCACCATAGCTTCTTGTCTGTACCACTGTCTGGAGCCTCCTACCGCATCTGCCACTTCTGATTCTTATGGTCTTTGTTGCCCTGCAGCCGGAGCACGTTAGGCATCTTCCTCCCCAGGGAACTTGATGTTCCTTTCCAGTTACTATTCTCTCTTCTGGAACCTGCTTCCCCCCCAGATATTTACAGGCTTGTTCCCTCCCTTCCTTCAGGTCTCTGCTCAAACGTCATCTGAGTTTTCAGTGAGGTCCTGAAATTTCCCATTGAAAATTTCAACTTTTCACCCCCACGCTGGGCTCCGTAACATTTTTCCTATCCTACTTTTTATTTACGTAGCCGTCTATCATGTATTTTTTAAAATTCAATTCCCTCCCTCCGCTCCCTCACAGAAATGCTAGCTCCACAAGGGCAGAGATATTTGGTTTGTTCACAGCCTTATCCTTAGCACCTAGAGCAATGCCTGGCATATTGTAGGTGCTCAAAAGAAAATTTGTTGGGTGGATGAAACAAAATAGAAATTCCTCTGGCTCCAGGTGTCCTACTTTATAAAAATGCAGAAAGATTTCATCATTTACTGATTGTTCAGGCAATGGGATGATAGAAAGGAAGTTGATTGTGTAATATACTATTTTAGATAAATACATTATATCATATTGAATAATAAATTTCAGATAAAGTAAAACATACAGTAGCATTTTTACGAAGAAGAAAACAATCTTGTGTTTGGAGGGGTGATGAATGTCTGACTACCGAAGAAATGACAAATAATAAGGACAAGATAGAGAAATATGAATATATAAACACCATTCTTAAATTAAAACAATTTTTTTTTAAATTTTTTTTAACGTTTATTTATTTTTGAGACAGAGAGAGACAGAGCATGAACGAGGGAGGGTCAGAGAGAGAGGGAGACACAGAATCTGAAACAGGCTCCAGGCTCTGAGCGGTCAGCACAGAGACTGACGCGGGGCTTGAACTCACGAACCGCGAGATCATGACCTGAGCCAAAGTCGGACGCTTAACCGACTGAGCCACCCAGGTGCCCCTAAAATAATTTTTTTTAACGTCTATTAATTTTTGAGAGACAGAGCACGAGTGGGGGAGGAGCAGAGAGAGAGGGAGACACAGAATCCAAAGCAGGCTCCAGGCTCTGAGCTGTCAGCACAGAGCCTGATGCGGGGCTCGAACTCACTGACTGCGAGATCATGACCTGAGCCGAAGTCAGATGCTCAACCGACTGAGCCACCCAGGTGCCCTTATAAACACCATTCTAAAAAAAGTAAAGATTATTCTAAAATTTATGGTAGATATAGGCTATAGAAAAAACATATGAGAAAAATATAATTACTGGAAGCTTATTCCAAAATAGGAAAGAACTGCTACAAATATATAATTGTGTCTGGATTCCATTCTCTGAGTTTGCAAAGGAGATGAGAAGTTTATTAACAAATAAAAAGGAAGAACAAACATCACATAGAAAAACACACAGCCTTGAAAGCAATAAAGAAAAACATGTTTAAACAAATTTAAGATATCATTCTGGAACTATTAAACTAGCAAGAATAAATAAAAATAATAAATCTCATGTTAACAGAACTATGGGGCAATATGCACTTACGTGTTGCTGGTGATGATATGTTTGTATAATTCCTTAAACAATCAAATGATATGTATCAAAAGCTAAACAAGTTTTCATACGGTCCTGTCATATCTTCTGGACTATTTATTCCATTTTAGGACTAAAACTTACCTACAAGGAAGTAAACTTATCTACAAGGAAACTTATCTACAAGGAAGTAAATAAAACATTGAAACTCTTGTCGTTATTTTGCCCTTGGAGAGAATTGCCCACACAGCAAAGTGCCTGGAAGCATAGCGTCGAGAATCAGAACAGGCAGGATCATGTCAGGGCACCAGAAATTTATAGCCAAATAGTTACCAAACCAAGTGAGATTTTACTTGGGCTCCGTTTTTGGTTTTTGACATTAATTCGGAAGGAGGAAGAAGGAAGGCCTTCAAGGCATTCACTCTGGAGATGCACCCTCGCCCTGGCGGTTGCAAGTTCTAGAGCCTTCAGGCCAGACAAGGCTACCGGGCAGCTCTCTCC
Source organism: Acinonyx jubatus (assembly GCF_027475565.1). Lineage (NCBI taxonomy): Eukaryota > Metazoa > Chordata > Mammalia > Carnivora > Felidae > Acinonyx > Acinonyx jubatus. The sequence goes on along the minus strand of NC_069381.1, from coordinate 92,241,253 downwards.
CCTCACCCATCAGAGTCAGCCTCAGGGCCCTGGCTGTGAGGCAGTTCCCTTTGAATCGCTTCCTGGGAAAGAGGGCTGGTCCCCAAAACGGTCCAAATGGGCTCACTGTGAACCAGACGCAATGCCTTGCAGACCCTGCTGTGTGGCAGACAGATCCAGGAACACACCCAGGAATTTAGGAAGTGGATAGTGCCGCTTTTTTTTTTTTTTTTCCTTCTAGTGAGAGCCTGCCCATTGGTTGAGAGTGGATAGTGTCAAAATTAAAACCTGATGCTCCTGCATTTTCCCTGGGAACAATGACAAATTTGGCTGCTTGGGGCAGTGGATGGGCAGGAGGGAGAGACTGAGTGAAGGGTCCTGGAGGGAAGGGAGAAATGTCTCTGGGGCATTTTTAGGAAGCTTTGCTATGTAGTGTGCTGTGTGACCTCTTCCTCCATGTCCCCAAAAGAATTTTGCTAAAGACTGACTCATCTTTTAAGGCTTCTTTGAAGTAGATTTAGATTTCTTTGGAATGCTGTGCTGTGATGATCCTGGGGCAGAAACGGGATTATTTATTCACATAGCCACTTTTCAAGCATCTACTGTAGGTGAGGCACTGTATTCGGAGCTGAAAATACAGAGGTAAAGAAGGTATAGTCCTTGCTCTCAAGTTGCTCACAGTGTCCTAAAAGGACAGGCAAATATAAAATAAAAAGGTAAATTGTAAGTGTAAGAGCGGTAAATGCCGTAGGCTGAATAACGCTTCCTGAAAATATGCAAATCCTACTCCCTGTTAATGTTACCTTGTCCCGGTAGACCTAAATGTCATCACAGGTGTCCTGTGAAATTTGGCAGGTGGAAATTTGACCACAGAAGAGAAGAAGGTGATGTGAGGGTAGAAAGCAGAGGATGGAGGGATGCGCTCGGAATACGGAGGCTGGGGCCACAGGGTCAGGAATGCAGGTGGCCTCTGGAAGCTGATAAAGACAAGGAAAAGGTTTCTCCCTTCGGAGCCTCCAGAAGGAACCGGCCCTGATGGCACCTTGTTTTAGCCCAGTAAAACCGATTTCTGACTAATGTTTTCCCAAACTGTAAGAAAATTAACTTGTGCTGTTTGAAGCCACTGAGTTTGTGGTAATTTGGTCAAGCAGCAATAGGAGATGAATACACCAGTGTTAAACGAAGCGAGGGGCACAGAATGGAATGGTGCCCTATTGCCCCGTTGACACACGGTGCATTCAGGTGTCAGAAGGGAATTCAGAGAGGCGTTGCCATTGACTTTTCCAAGTGGGGAAGGACCACTCACCCAGCACTCTGAGCTGCGGAGAGACAAGGCATCGTCCAAGGCCATACATATGCATTCTCTGAGCAAACATTTATTATCTGCTCTGAGCTGGGTCCTGTGTTGACTCTGATGAGAATCTGAAGCTGAACACGGCAGCGTTCTTGTCCTCAAGGAGTTTCCCATCCAGCAGGGGAGATTCTGGCCTAAAAGCCCTGGGGTGTCTTTACATTGGACCAGTTCCTGAATTTCTTTGGGTTCGGTCCTGTCTGCGTAAATCATAAAAAGAGCTACTTCACCAGAGGTTGTGAGGACCAAGTAATGAAATATGTGCAAAGCTGTTTTGTGACCTGTGAATCATATTGTAGGGCCGAATCCTAGTCTTTCCATGAACCCCTGTAAATCTGCGGATTTCCCTTCCTCCACCTTTCTCACCTTAGAGAGCATCCCGGCTCCTCATTTAGGTGTCCAGAGTTGGACCCAGGTCGTGTGACTCCAATCACGGCTCACCTCACCGTCAGGGCTATCTCAGCAACAGGCACAGAGTCCGGGGCTGGGTGTCATGAGTCTTTTTTAATTTTTTCCTTTAAAAAGTACTGCTCAGGTGAAACTTTTTTTTTTTTTTTTAATGAGAAAGTTGCTTGTTATCAAATCATGCCAAGGATGACAAGGATAGTTTCTGGGCAAGATGATCTGTGATTGTGAGCCAGAAAGTCAAATGCCGTTTAAAGTATGCCCTGTTCGGACCTCTGCTGATACTCCCATATCGGATTTCATCGTGCTGAAAAATCGGTGGTGAATGTTTGCAGTGGAAAGAAAGTCCCAGGTCAGGATTTGGCTCCTGGTTAAGAATAAAGGAGGAAATCATCGGTTTTGAAGTTGTATTTGTCTTGCCTTTCTGTTTTGTTCCTTTCCGCTCCACAGACGCGAACCGAGTGCCTCCTGTGCCCAGCTGCCCCGTGAGCAGGCTTTGTGAGTGGAGTTCAGACCTGGTGAGGCTGAGCGTCAGATGCGGTTCCTCTATCCCAGTGTTTGAACTTATAACTCAAAGGGTTATGAGTTTTAAGGAAGATTCTAAAGCCCATTTCAAATCTTTCTTCCTCTGTGTTTCTTCCCTGATCCTTAGCTAGACCGACTCTGCCTCTCCGTCTCTTTTTTCTCTGCCTCTGTCCCTTTATGTCTCTTTGTCTCTCTCTTTCTCTCTCTCCCCCTCCATTTCCCATCCCCCTTCCTCCAAGAGTAGCTTTTACTCTGTATCTCCCAGGACACTTCATATTTCAAATATTTTGCTCCACAATTCCTACATTAGAATGTGCTCAAAATGCAAATATTTTGACAACAAAGCAACAGCTTCTGAAATACTTTTGTATCCCCCAAATAATAAAACAGCAGACACTTGCACAGTGCTATTTTCCAGGACAGTTTAAATTTTTTTTTTTTTAATGTTTATTTATTTTGGGGACAGAGAGAGACAGAGCAGGAATGGGGGAGGGGCAGAGAGAGAGGGAGACACAGAATCGGAAGCAGGCTCCAGGCTCCGAGCCATCAGCCCAGAGCCCAACGCGGGGCTCGAACTCACGGACCGTGAGATTGTGACCTGAGCTGAAGTCAGACGCTTAACCAACTGAGCCACCCAGGCGCCCCCAGGACAGTTTAGAGATAGGTACTATTATCATCCCTAATTTACAGAGGAGGACACTGAGGCACAGAGATATTCAATGACTAGCCCAGGTCTCCTTGGTCAGATCTTGTGGGCTAATTTCTAGTTGAGAAAATACAGTCTTCGTAATCACTCATCCTATCTCTTCCACTCCCTCTGGCCTTGCCTGGAAGCTTTGCACATCTGTGTCTTTTATCTGCTTGTGGGCCAAAACCTTGTTATAATCTCATCCCTTTGCCCCATGTGCCTCTCTTGTGCATAGTGGAAGTTCAGTAAATAATTGTGGATTGGTTAATCAGCTCAGAAAAATATAGACCATAAAAGAATAAAAGAATATCTACAAAAGTTGGAATGATGTGGGAAAGGTTTCATGATTATAATCTTGAGTATAAAATTGATATATAACTGAATCTACATTATGGTTTTACCAACATAAAAATATAAGTATAGTGCTATTAATATACTGGAAGAGGGGCACCTGGGTGGCTCTGTGGATTAAGCATCCAACTCTTGATTTCGGCTCAGGTCATGATCTCATGCTTTGTGAGTTCAAGCCCAGTGTTGAGCTTTGCACTGACACTGTGGAGCCTGAGAGATTCTCTGTCCCTCTCTCTTTGCCCCTCCCTGCTCCCTCTCTCTCAAAATAAATAAACTTAAAAAAATTACTGGAAAGAAACACAAAAGCGTGTTGGCAGTAGTTGTCGCTGAAGGGTGTGGCTAAGAGTGGTTTTTATTTGCTTATTTATATTTTTTGGACTTTTGCATTTATGTGGAATCAGCTTACGCTATCTTCATAAACAGAAAAACGAAAATTTTTAAATATAGCATCCACTCAAAGCAAAGCAAGAACAATGGAAGATAAAGTTTGCCCTAGTGACTTGGGGTCTCCCTGGGGGGGTTGGGCAGAATTTGAGTGTGGTGTGGATTTCACAGCCTGTGTGTGTGTGTGTGTGTGTGTGTGTGTGTGTGTGTGTGAATGTCTGTGACATCTGTGCCACAATCTGATGGTATGCACGGGAGGGCATAGTTTAAATGATTACTTATGAATGAGAAAATGATTAATATAGTTCAAATGGCCCATAGGCTTTGGAAGAAACTGGTCCTAGGAAAGACTAGAGTGTCAGGGCGGCAAAAAGGCCACAGAGATCGCGAAATGTAATCTCCTTCTCCTGTATGCATCAATATCTGATGCCTATTTTGTTCAGGGAATCGATCAGGGTTAACCTAGGTCGGAAGGGGAGGAATCCTCACTTCTTCCTCTCTCTGGGTCAAGCCTGCAGCAGCCTGATCCTGCCGTCCTGGCAGAGGGCCCCTCAAGCACACCTCCAACGGTGAGCTGCTACACTGGTCCAGCCCTGCCCCGGGCACCTGTGGCTGTCCCCTGCTGTCCTTGCCGCTCGGGGCATCGCATCTCTGTGGCTGTGTGCGTGAGGTCTAGTAATGAGTAATTTGCAGGAGGGCACGGGGCACTGGGACTGGGCTCTCCGGAGACCCAGAGACTGCTCTCCTAAGCCAAAGAGTCTGCTCCATTGGCCTTTCCGAGGAAATGGCCTCTACTCTTTCTAGGCCCGTGTGCACCAGCAGACTGCCGTTTGTGACCAAAATGACCATTCAGAGACATCGAACCTCCAGCGACCAACCGACAACTGACCAGTAATTTGTTCAATTGGTCAAACTGCTTTTGTACGTTTACATCTTGCCTCAGAAGGTAACATTTTGTGGTTTGGCAGATGACTTCGGGAAAATCACGACCTCACACGCAGAAGTAGAAGTTTTACAAAATATTTCAAATAATTTTTTGGCCTATAAAAGCAAAATGAACATTTTATTAAAATTTGGGAAACGCAGAAAAAAGAAAGAGAACAAATCCCCCATAATTTTAACCCTTAGTAATATCCTCTATTAACATAATTGTTTTTCCTTGCTATTAGTGGTTTCTTTTCATTTTTTCCCTCTGTATAGATTCATGGCATACTCTAGGTGTTTTTTAGTCTTGCTGTTTGCCCTTAAAAAGTGTATGATAAGCTTTCCCCGTATCACTCAATACTCTTTGAAAACCATGATTGCTAAGCACTGCATAAAATTCCACTGTAACAATGAACCATCATTATGTAACTATTCTCCTGGTTGCAGACATTTAAGCGGTTGCCACATTTTAAAAATAAAAATGTCATGAACAGAAGAGGAGACAATCAGTCCTGGATACCTCCCGATGGAAGTGCCCACCAGCACCTATGAAGGATGTTTGTGGAAAAATTGAGCCTGAATCTGATCAAGCCTCTAGATCTAACCTCCAATTTACAAGAAATGAATGACAGAGAAACACATTAGTGACACTCTGACACCACACTCAGAAAAATCTGGATTCCGGGAAACTCTACAGGACGAATGAACCAGGTTTTTCAGGAGATAAGAGGCCTGGTGGAAAGGATGAGGGAAGGGGAATCTATGGACGGAAAGAAGCTTAAGAGGGAGCATCAACCAACTGCAGTGTATGGACATTTGGGTTCATATTCAAACAACCTCTAAAAAAATATTTGTAAGACAGAATTGACACACTAATTTAGATATTTGATAATATCAAGGAATTACTAATTTTTCAGAAGGGATAAGAGTTTTTGTGGTTATGTTTGAAAAACAAATCCTTACTTTTTAAAGACACATGCTGAATATCTTACATTTGAAAGGATGCATTTGGGATTTGCTTCAAAGTAATGGGAAGGGGGCAGGAGATAGTGTGTGAGGATACGGGTAGGTCAAGATTGTCCACAGTTGTTGAAGCTGAGTGATGGCTGCATGGAGGTTCATTTTATTATCTTTTTACTTGGCATATGTGTGATACTGTCCAGAATTAAAAGTTAGCAAAAGGAACAAAGGAGAAGGGAGCCAGTTTCTCTGATGACGAAATGCTGAGCTGAGCTCTGGGGAAAAGAGCCCTGTGCTTGAATAAGACAGACCTCATTTCAGTCCCACCTTTCACGTTTACTGGCTGTGTGTCCTTGGGCTATTTATCTACCCTCTCTGAGCCCCAGAGCCTTCACTTATAAAACTGATACCATAAAGCCTGCCTTATAAGGTTGTTGTGAGGAGGACACACAATCTTATCTGGGAAAGTGCTTGGAAAACTAAGGAACATTGGGTATTTTATCTCAAGGGACGGGTAGAGCATGAGATCAAGGCATAAGGAGACTATGCCTCTTCGCCCCGCCCCTCTTCAGGGAGTTAAGCTCCCCAGTTTTTCATTGACAGCTGCAGGGTGGGCCTTTTATAGAAAAATACTCAGGTATATAATTTTATTTAGCAACTTATTTATTTATTTTTATTTTGCGAGAGAGAGAGAGAGAGAGAGAGAGAGTGCGTGAGTGGGGGAGAGGAGTGGCGGGAGAAAGAGAAAGAATCCCAAGCAGGCTCCACACTCAGCGAGGAACCCCATGCGGGGCTGGACCCCACAACCTTGAGATCATGACCTGACCTGAAATCAAGTCACATACTCAACTGGCTGAGCCACCCAGGCGCCCAGGTATACCATTTTAATTCCCTTGTTGTTTTTTTTATTATGTATTTGTGGATTGTTTACTTTTTGTTTTCGTTTTTGGTGGGAAGGTTGAATTTTTTGTTTGGTTTGGTTTGGGTTTTGTGGGGTTTTTTTTTTTTTTTGGTGTTTTTTAAAAAATTGTTTTCTTAGTGGTTGCCCTAGGGATTACCATCTTAAACAACCTGGCTTAGATTACACTAACTTAATTTTTTATTTTTATTTATTTTTTAATTTTTTAATTTTCTTTTTAAGAGAGAGAGACAGAGTATGAGCAGGAGAGGAGCAGAGAGAGGGAGACACAGATTCCAAAGCAGGCTCCAGGCTCCAAGCTGTCGGCACAGAGACCGACGCGGGGCTCGAACCCACAAACCACGAGATCATCACCTGAGCCAAAGTCGGGCACTTAACTGACCGAGCACCCAGACGCCCCTAACTTAATTTTTTAAAATATTTGTGGTGTTTAATTTTTCTCAAGCATTGCGATGTGAACAGTGAATTGAGTATACCACGTCTATTAAAATATTGTTCTGACATTTTTCAAAAATCTGCAAAAGCAGGGATTAGAGAAAAACCAACTATCATTTTACCTTGAAAATTGTCAACTCATAAATGATGTAGGTTCTCTTCCTGTAGAACCTGTAGCAGATTCCAGAGAGTGCATGATTTTATTATCTGCCGACATTTTAGTATTTCTTAAAGACCCAATGTGGATGAGCAATAGAGGATCAAAAGAGACTTCACATACACATCAACCAGTTGCAGATTATGGATCTTATAAAGATCCTGAATCAAATGAAATGTCAAACCAGGAAACAAACGAGACAATTGGGGAAATACACTAACTTAATTTTGATAGCACACCAGAACTTTGTTGCTTTATTGCTCTAATACTCCCCCTCCATAATGCTGTTATTTTTATAGGTCACATCATTACACATTTTTTTTTTTTTTTTGCCCATCAACATAGATTTATCATCATTGCTTTCTGCAGTTTTCTTTTAAATCAGGTAGGAAAAAATACATTTACACTGTCTTTTGTATTTACCTATGTATTTACCTTTACACATTCTTATTTCTTCATGTGCATTCAGATTTCTATGTAGTAGGTTTTCATTTCAGCCTGAAGAACTCACTTGGTATTTCTGGTAAGTCAGACCTGCTGAGTGACAAACTCTCAGTTCTTCGTTGTCTGGAAAAGTCTTAATTTTGCCTTTGTTTTTGAAAGCTGCATATAGAATTTTTTTCTGGGTATAGAATTCTTGGTAGACAGTTCCCCACCCCCCACCCCCCCCCCACCTTCAGCACTTTGTGAATATCATCTCACTGCCTTATAGCCTTCATAGTTTCTGATGAAAAGTCAGCTGTGGATCTTACTGAGGCGTTCTTGTCCTGTTTGCATCATTTCTCCAGGGTCTCTTTGCCGTTTGAAAGTTTGATTATGATGAGTCTAGGTGTGGGTTTCTTTGAGTGTCCCTACTCGGAATTCATTGAGCTTCTTGAATATGTGGATTAATGGTCTCCATCAAGTTTAGAAAGTGTCAAACTATTTCCTCAAGTATTCTTTCTCTTCCTTTGTCTTTCCTCTCCTTCTTAGGCTCCTACGATGCACAGGTTGGCGTGCTTGTTGATGTCTCGTAGGTCTCTGAGGCTTCATTCATTTTTCTTCATTCTTCCCATTATTCAGGCAGGACAATCTCAATGGACTTATCTTCAAATTCACTAATTCTTTCTTCTGGCTGTTCAAGCCTACTGTTGAGTTCCTGTGGTGAAATTCTCCTTTCAGTTAATATACTTTTCAACTCTAGAATTTCTATTTGGTTCCTTTTTCATGATTTCTTTCTTTCTTTCTTTCTTTCTTTTTTTCTTAGAGACAGGGAGGGAGAGGGGGCGGAGAGAGAGGCAGAGAGAGAGAGAGAGAGAGAGAGAGAGAGAGAGAATCTTAACCAGGCTCCATGCTCAGTGTTGAGCTGGACTCAGGGCTGGATCCCACAACCCTGGGATCATGACCTGAGTCAAAATCAAGAGTCAAACACTTAACCCACTGAGCCACCCAGACGCCCCCCACCCCCTTTTTATAATTTCTATACATTTGTTGACATTCTTCATTTGGTGAGATATTATTCTCATATTTTCCTTCAGGGCCTTTTTTTAAGATTTTATTTTATGTGTAAAGTTTATTTATTTTGAGAGAAAGAGAGAAAAGGAGCATGAGTGGTGGAGGGGCAAAGAGAGAGGGAGAGAGAGAGAATCCCAAGCAGGCTCTGCACTGTCAGAGCAGAGCCTGACGTGGGGCTCAATCTCAACTGTGAAACCATGACCTGAGCCAGAATCAAGAGTTGGACGCTTAACCTACTGAGTCACCCAGGCGCCCCTTAAAGGTTTTGTTTTTAAGTAATCTCTACACCCAACATGGGGCTCAAGCTCACAACCCCGCGATCAAGAGACATGTGCTCCACCAACTGAGCCAGCCACGCACCCCTTTCTTTAGTTCTTTATACTTGGTTTCCTGTAGTCTTTGAACACACTTAAAATACTTGACTTAATGTCTTTGCCTAGTAAATCCAATGTCTGCACTTCCTCAGGGACAATTTCTATCCATTGCTTTTTTCCCTTATGTCTGGACCAACTTTCTCATATCTTTAACACACCTTGTAATTTTTTGTTGTGGTGGTGGTTAGAACCAGACTTTCGAAATAATCTAATGCAGCAATTCTGGATATCAAGTTCCTGCTCCCTCCCCAGAGTTTGTTGGTGTTGCTGCTATAGAAAAATACTCCAAACATAGCAGAGGCTTTGGGCCAAAATTTCTTCAAGACAGAGGATGTTCTTTGGGTGAATGGATAGAGAGAGGCTCTTGCATGTGGACATGGAGCTCCTCTGAGGAAAACCTACATGGACTGAGTGCCTACACTGCGCTCTGAGAATGATGCTCTTTGAGTCTCCCTCAAATATAGGCAGAAGGAGGGTTCTGTCCCTAGCCATTTCCCGGTCTCCCCAGAATCACTAGTGTGTTGAACCTGCAGATGTCACACTCGGTGATCCTGATTCAGCCTCGGTCGTGCCATCCCAGCCTGTGACAACCTCCTCCGGAGATCTGGCTGGTTGTATGGTGAGCAAATGCCCAGCCTCTTCGCCCAGGATCAGGCAAAATAAGAATAACACCAAAGCTTGTTGCCCCCTAAAGTGATCAGTGCCCAGATGTCGCCTTGGCCAAAAATTAGTCAGAGACCTGGGAGAAGCCCAAAGGGTGGGCAGGGAAAAAACACATGGGTCATAAAGGACCCAGCCAAAGGGACTCTGTGGAGGGGCTGGCAGTCAGGAAGGGACTCTCCCAGAGGCCCAGGTGGTGGGCACATCACCCTGGAGGGGCTCTTTCTCTTTTCCTGGAGGATTTAGGGTTAGCAGCAGGGCCGAGTATGAATCTGGTAGGAATCTGTCCCAGGTCCTCCTGCCCGGTGCCAGACTAAACAATCCTGCCAAGGGAGAGAAGAAGAAGGAGGTTGCTAAGGCCCTGGGAGCCCTCCAAGCCTGCCAGACTGGAATGAAGTGTCCATTTGTGTAACAAGCATCTGCTGAATGCCTACTAGAGTGTGATGTGACAAGACCGTGGGCTTTGAAAACAGGCAGATTGGGGTTGAAAACTAGGCTCTGCCGCTTACCACCTGCTGTGACCTTGGCCAAGCAGGTTTTAAGTGTCTCTAAACCTTAGTTTCTACATCTATAAAAGAGAATATTAGCACCCACTGACGGGGCTATTGTAGGATGGAATGAGATGACATTTTTATAGAGTGCCTCACCCATACCAGGCAATTAGTCAATGAAAGCTATTCATCTTGTTGGCAGCATTGGATAAAGACTATTCCTCTATGACTTCCTCTGCCTTGATTTTCCTAAGGGCCTGCACAGCCCTGCACCCTTGACCAGGTCCTCTGTTATAAGCTCTCACAGCACCTGTGTCTTCCTACCTCTGTTTTGGTTTCAGAATTACTTACTTGTGTCACTGACCTATCTCCCCCACTGACTCTTTTGCTCATGATTTGGTGCTTGGTTTCTAGCAATAAATGGGGAAATGAATAAGTGAGGATGAGGCTGTGGCCTTCACAGACCTCATCAGGTGCGCACACACAAAGAGGCTAAATAGCAGAGTGGCTGGGACAGGTGTCCAGGACCTCTGAGCAGGCCTGGGGCCTGGGAGCTGGAGTGGCTGGAGTCCAGCATGGGGCTCTCACCCAGCTCTCCTCCAGGAGCTGGTTCAATAACTCCCTTGATCCAGCCTCCTCCCCCTCCCCCACCTGTAACCTCTCCTGCCCCACTGCCACCCAGTCCCAGAGCTGCATCAGTGTGGACTCTGGACAGGGCCATGGGGGTCAACCTGTGGGCCTTCCCGTGGTCTCAGACCAGCGATGGGGCCATGGCAGCCGCAGCCCCTACAGGCCTCAGAATGAGCCTCTCTGTGGTTTGGTCACTTTGCCATGGGGTTTTCCAGGCTGACAGGTCCACCTTGTTCCCCCAGGAGTCCCAGCATCCAGGCCATCCCCCTTTCCCAGAAACCGAGGTGGGAAGCCAGGGGACAATTTGCTCTGCTCTGGCAGAGGGGCAGTTCACTGCGGGAGGGGAGTATGGGCTCTTTCCCCGCGGCTGCCCAGCAGCTGACTTGGGCATTGCCCATGCCTTTATGACTTTAGCATCTGGTTCAAGGGGTCGCCAGACGCCCACCCAGACTCCAGGCCCCTACCAGCCTTTTCCTTGCCATGGCCCGCAGTCTGCACGAGGTTAACCTCAGGCTTCTTCCTGGTTGTCTCTGATTCACTTTCCTGTCTCTGGCCGGATAATGGTTTGGGGTTTGGCTGGGCCCTTCTATTCACATACTCGAAGACAGAGTTCCTGACCCTGCCTGCCAATGGGTACCTACTGCCTCCCGGGGCCACTTTTCCCTGGGTCTCCAACCTGTCTCCTGCCTCCAGCCGGAAATCCTTGAGTTACAAGGTATCCGAATCCTCACCCAGGTGGGAAACACCCAGTTCTACCACCTTGTGCTGAGAATAGCCAGGGCCTGGTAGCATCCCGCCTCCCTGGTGCCTGCCCCGAATGGAGCTGTGTTTAGCCTGGACCCCCTGGGACCACTCGGCAAAGGCAGCATCAGAACACATTTTGTTTGGGGACAGCCCTTTGGAGTCCACCTGGTGCTCTGTGGTTTCTCCCCTCAAGCCATGTATATACCTGGCTTGTATTCTGAAACCAGTTCTAAGGATGAGGAGAAACCTGAGGTTTGGAGAGATTGAATACTTGCCCAAGTCTGTACTGTTAGGCAGTAAGAAATCCAAGCCAGCTACCTAAATGCTCTTGCTCTGAATCCAAAGTGACTATTGTTCCATAGATAAGACCCTTCTCCAGCAGCCGCGGCAACACGTGAAACCCAGGAGAAGCCTGCTGAGGTTCCCTGGCCTTTCTTTCTGGATACCTCCTGGGGCTTCTGGAAAGGCAAGTGAGGGGCAAGGATTTTTGTTTGGTTGGTTGGTTGGCTGTTTTTTGTTTGTTTGTTTTGTCAATCCTTGCCTTGAAGTATACATTCCATCCATAGCACAGTGATTAGAGAGAGTTCTAACATAACTTCATCTCCATCGGAAGCCAGAGAGAACCTTCTACTGAAAACCCCTTCTCTGCTTGGCTAATGAACTAGTATAGTTATCCAGTATACATTCCACTGGTTAATACCAGTGAGGCTCTAGAAAAGGGCACCCATGAACTCTGGTCAGAATTCGCATTATTATGCCTTCATTCACACATTCAGTATTAACCTTTTGACACGCGTTTATCGAACACCTACTGAGCGCCAGATACTCTTGGGCGTTGGGATGAGAGAGGGCTGTGGCACGGCTCCTGCTACAGTTCACGGCCTGGTGGGACAGACAGACCCATTAACAGGCTCTCAGTCTGTTGGAACACAGAGGAGGAAGGAACTAAGCCTGGGTGGGCCTCAGAGGCCTGGGTCAGGCTGGGAAAGCATCTCAGAGGAGGGGACTTTTAAGCTGGGCCTCGAAGGAAAAAATATGAATAAGTTTCTTCAAGAATCTTTTCTGAGGGGCTTTTCATAAATGATAGGAAATGCTTACGAGAAATGATGAGGGATAGGGTGGTAGTGGGGGCTAAGGGTGTAAAGAGGGATGACAGAGACACCTGGGAACTTAGTCCCTGGCCAAGTTTCTTTGGGGCCGGTCCTGACCTTATAACCTCAGTCCCCTAAGTGCAGGGACCCAACCTTTTAGTCGGCACCGCCCAATAAGATTTCTGCAATGGTGCAAATGTTCTGTTTCTGTGCTATCCAACAGGGTAGCCACGTGTGTGGCTAGTGAGCCTTTGAAATGTGGCCAGCGTGACTGAAGAACTGGATGTTTCCTTTTATTTCGTGGTAAGTCATTTCAACTTAGTCCCCGTGTCAGACAACGCACCTCTATGTGCTTCTCACTCTGGATCACATTTGAATCATGTAAGATGCCTTGCAGAATTTCTGATGCCCGGTGCCCGAGCCTTTATCCTGTGATTCTGATTTTGCTGATCTGGGGAGGGGGGGGTGGTGCGGTTTGGGCATCAGCTGTTTTTTGAAAACAACTCCAGTGTTTCTCAGGTGAGCCAGGGTTGAGGACCATTGGTCGGAAGCTTTGTCCACCTCTCTCTCACAGGTGGGGAGGTCCTTGTTTCACAGGGTTAGTTTAGGGGAGTGGGCTGTGCCTTCAGTCACCCTGGCTTTCCCCAACACCGCTCCCCCAGTTAAGGCCACACTGCCCAGTAAGAGGGGCAGGCCCTAAGACCCTTCGCACAGCCTGACGGCTCTCCCCATGCCGGCCTCACCCACCTCCCAGTCGAGGCCGCGTTCAACCACCTGAGCCCCGCTAGGACAGAGCCCCCCGTCCCCTCGCCGGACAGCAGGGGTCAGTGGTCAAGAAGCCTGGTCCTTGCAGGTCTGGGGACCTTGGACAGAGCCCAACCAGCCATTTTCCCAGGCTGGGCGAGGCTGGGCTGGAGCGGGGGCCGCTGGCCAGGCCTGAGGCTTGGCTAGTTTCTGTCCACTTTCCCATTAAACAGACATGCCGATGCGTGTGTTTGGGACAGCAATAACGCAGGGGGTTTGGGTAACGGGACTGGGGAGAACCCTCCTTCCCGTGTACCCTGGAAAAAGCTTTCTGAGCTGGGGCTGGCCCAGCAGCTCCTGCCTGCCTACCCCCGTTTTTGCCACCCACGCCCCAAAAGCACTTTTCCCATGACTCACACGTGGCAGCCTGTGCACTTCTTTTATTATTAAATATATAAGCAGCTTCCTATTTTTTAAATAGATATTTAAATGACTTTATATAAAATAATTCACCACTTCCAAGTATAAAAACAAAATCTCACAGTGTGTGAGCCAATGTTCCCTCTCGGCTTTCTCAAAGAAGGGATTCCTGTGCAGGTCGCCGGGGGAGCAGCCCAGAGGTCCGGGGCCCCTCCCGCACCTGTGTCACCAAGCGCCCACAAAGAGCTTCTGCAAGGAGTTGGATTTGCTTTCTTGACTTTTAAAATACTATATGTTTGGGGTGGGGGAGGAATGCCTTTTTTCTGTGGGGTTTTTTTTTTTTCCCTTTCACTTTTAAATACATATACTCTAGCATCAAATACAGAGTCTGTGACTAGAAGGAGCCCCCACAGGGCAAGTTCCCCGCTGCTCTTTCTTCGACTGAGAGCGGCAGGGCAGGGGCGGTGGGGGCTAGCAGACCCCAACTTTCGAGGGCAGGAGGAAAAGTCATGGGCCTCCGCCCAGGGGCCAGGAAGGGTGGGATCTCTCGGCGGAGGGCCCAGGGCAGCAGAGAGGAGGGATTGCAGCAGCACAAAGAGACCAAGGGCAATCAGCAGCCCTGTCACCTGCTGCCAGTTCTCAGAACAGTGGCCACAGGCTGGCCCAGGAAGCTGAAGCCCTCAAGACAGAATTGGAAGCAGATACCCGGTCCCTCTCCCACCCCGGCTGGCCCGGCCAGAGAGACAGTGTAGGGGTGAGAGCTGGGGGTATCATTGCCTACCCAGGTGGGGGAAGAGAAGGGGGGATGAGAATGGGAGCTGGGTGCCGCGCTGAGATGCTGGAGAGCAAGGCCAGCCTCAGGGCTTCCACGGGGACAACCGGGGTGCCTGCCAGCACTGCCCTGCTGCTATGAGGGGGGCGGGGCCTGGTGCAGGGAAGGAGACTTGGGCCGGAGGGTCAGGGTGCAGACGCCTCCCCCCACCTCAGCGGTATACCCATAATTGCAAAGACCCATTTTCAGTCAGAGTTCACCCCGCAGCCTCCTTCTGGGTCTGCCTCTGCCCTCCCTGCCCGCCCTCCCACAGTCACTTCCCTCCTGGGAATGTCAAAGTGCAAGATGCAGAAACCTGGGCGAACCACGCAGCCTAAAGACCAGCTCTGGCTGGCAGCCCAGGCAGTTCTCCCACCCCATCCACCCTGGGGAGTCGAAGCCTGGGTCAGCAGAAGGTCAGGGCTTAGGGGCTCCCTCAGTCGACAGGCAAGGCCGGCTCGGGCACTCAGTGCGGGAAGCTGGCGAGAGGCTGGAGGGGCAGGAGGCCGGACAGATGTTCGCTCACAGGGATGGACGGGGCAGGCTGTTCAGCAGGCAGGTTCAGTATTCACAGTGCAATGGCTTCCTTCATGAGGGGAGCCTCTGCGCAGCCTCCCGGAGAAGCTCTGGCAGGGCTGGAGGGAAAGTGGGGCAGATCCCAGAGCCTGGTCTTCCCCTTGGCATTGGAGCCAAGCCAGACAGGTCCCGAGGGCAGGGCTGACCTCTCCTCTCTGTCTGGCAACCAGCAGAGGGCACTTGGGCAAGCGGAGGGTGCAGACACGCTCCAGGCTGTCAGTGCAGACCAACAGGCCCAGAGGCCTTCTCTTCCCGTCTTTTGGGCCGCACACCTTTACGGGAAATCCAGCTGACGCTGTCCCGCCCTGCCAATCTCATGCTTCTCTCGCTGGAGACAAGTCCCTGCTTGTCGGTGCTGGCATCATCCCTAGGCACCAGGCGGTCCTCTGGGCAAAGGGCTCTTTCATTCCTCGGTGCCCACCCTGCTCTCCCACGTCCTACAGGCATCTGGGTCCCTGGCCCAGGTGTGGCTTGGAGGGGAGTAGGAGGAGAACACAGCCCCTGAGGCGCAGAGGGTCCTCAGCCGAGCTTCCCAGCCTTCCTCCAGTGGATGGGAGCCGCCAGGGCCCACGATAAATATCAGCAGCGTGGAGGGCAACCTCCAGCCCTCTCCTGGTCAGTCCAGAGTCTGAGGGTCGAGGGCAGAGGGACTCCAGCCTCGCTGCTCTGGTCAGGAGCTCTCGTGGTGGGCAGGCCACATTGCGAGGAGAATGGCTGGGGAGGGGTGGTGGTGGACGCCCCCATGATGTCTCGTCCCATGGAGAGACTGTCCTGTGCGCCCAGCTGTAAGGGAGAGAAAGAAAGGCTGGTCAGCCGAGTGGGAGTGGAGGGAGGGGTCGCTGAGGACATGGGTGGGGGAGACAGCGTTCCTGTGGGCTGTCGGTGGTGCTACAGGCAGGACTTCCTCTGGTCCTCTCCCTCGCCTTCTCAGCCACCCTAGACACCACAAAGGACCAGGCAGCTTTTCCTGGCAGCAGTCCAAGCCTCTGGCCAGACTGGCCTCACCTCCTACCTCCTCCTGGGGAACTAGGGACCGCAGGGGGAGGTAACGGGGCCGGGTAGAGGCCTGAGCAGGGCCAGGAGAGGGGGTTGGCAGCTGCTCAAGTGGAGGAGTCTAACAGGGAGGTGGGGGGGGGCACTTGAGTGTCCTTAGACTTCCCCTCGGGCAAGACCACCTCCCTGGCCTTGGGCCAATGAACCAACGATTCCTGCTAACTCTAGCAAAGAAGAATTTCTCATTCCCACCTCCACACCATTCATCACAGACGGTCATCGCGCACGTTACTCGATACTCGGGACAGCAGGTCATAGGTAACCAACAGGAAGAAGTAGAGGCAGTTTCGGAACAAGGAAACTTCCACCCTGCCACTTGGCGTGCTATCCCCTAAGTAACCCCGCCTCCTTCCTGACGGGCCAAGGGACTTGCCTCCCTGGATCATCCATGGGAGTCAGGGCCTTGCTCTCTCCAACCCCACCCCCATCCTTGTCCCTTGCCCAGCATGCTCAGAATGCTTCGTTCCCGGAGCAGAAATCCCCTGGGCTCCATCCAACTTGGGATCCTGTGTGGGGCTTCCCTCCCTGACCATCCACAGACCCGATGGCAAAGTCCATGACGGACAAGGAGGGCAGATGGGACCATAGCTTCTGGCTTCCAGCCCATTCCCGTGCTGTGGAGGGGGAAGAGGGGAGAACCAGAAATTGGACATGAGCCATGCTGGGCACAGCGGGGTCTCAGACCTGGCTGTGCTAGGAGGGAAGAAGGACCAAGTGGGTGAGTCCGCTGCCCGTATGCCCTGATTCCTTAGAGTGCCTGTGTCTTCTTCTGAGCATCCGTCTATCCGTCTCTCTGCCTCTGTGTTTTCTCTCTCTCGTCAGAGTGGCAGGTAGGCTAGGGGCTCGCCCTGGATCTCCTGAGGCTCCTGGGGCTTAGGCTGGACCTACTGATCCAAGTGGTGGGATCAGGAATCTGGGGTGTGGTCCCTGCCCTGGATTCCCTTTCTAAGTGAAATCTAGAGGGGAGGAAGAGGAAAGTTGGGCAGGGCCTGAGAACAGGGAGGCAGGGAAAGCAGAGCAGGGGTGTAGAAGAGATGGGGCGGAGGGCCAAGACCAAGGGGGGAGGCTGGCAACCAGTCAGAGGGTGGTGCAGCACTGAGCCATGGAGTCCCCAGGGACCTTGATCCCTCCTCTGCTTTACCAGTCTCAAGGGAGTCTGGGTCATCCTCACAGCCCTGCCAGTGTCCCACCTGACCTGCTCACCCATCTTAGCCCACCCTGCCAAGAAGGGGGGACCCCAGGATTCCAGATATGCTCCCTCATGCTCTCTTCTAAATAGGCTCCCTCGATTCTGAGTATTCCTTAGATTCCTTTTCTGCGAGGAGTGACCCAGACCTGTCACCGTACCCATGGGAAGGTCCTAAGGCGCTCACGTGTATGTGCCATGGGGTGTGACTGGAAAATGGAATGGGTTACCCTAGCTAGCCAGCCAGCGAGCCAATCAGCAAGTCAGGCCATTCGCCAGCTAGTTAGTTAGGCAGGCAGCTCAGTTTAAGCAGTTCCCAGCTAGTCAGTCAATCAGTCAAAGTCACCTAGCCAGCTGGTCAGCCAGGCAGCCAGAGTGGATTAGTTAGCTGGTTAACCGGTCATCCAGAAGGCTAGTCGGTTAGAGCCTGGCCAGGGTCAGGCGGTCAGTCAACCGTGAAGCCAGTCAGTTATTTATTGAGTTCTTGGCAGATGTGGAGAAGCCCTCGCTGTAGTAGAAAAAGAAATGCAAAGAAAGTGGAAGACACAGTCCCTGCCCTCAAGGGGCTTACAGCCTTCTTAGGGATGCGGAATGTACATGTACACATAAAATAAGATTTCAAAGTGTATGAAAACAACATCCAAGTAAGTGCCAATTGATACAGGATTAACCAAATACCAAAGAGCGGAGGGGGAGGACCCGAAGAGCAGTCAGCGGGCGGTGGAGACAATCAGGAAGAACGGGAGGTGGGGGCGCTGCCTGGAATCGGGGAGCCGGGGGTGAGGAAGGATAAGGGTCACATCTTTACCAACAGCGTGGGCGAGGACAATAGAAGGCGCTCATCAGTGTGCAGGAGACACATTTGGGAGGACTATGAAGACAGCATTACGACTTGAAACGATTTCAGTGGGCACTGGTGATGGGCAGAAACACTAATGCAATCTGAATCTGCGCGAAAAGAAGTGTCCAGATCAAGGAAGGTTAACAGTCCCACTGTACTTTGAGCTGGTCAGACAACATCTGGAGCACTGTGTCCAGGGCTGGGTGCCACATTTTCAGAGGGACATTGACAAACGAGTGTGTCCAAAGGAGGGCAACCAGGATGGTGAGGGGTCTGAAAACCCTATCATACGAGGAATGTTTGAGGGACTTGTGCCACACTTAGCTTACAGAATTCTTAAAGGGGGCCTGGATAACTGACTTGAGACACTGGGAGGGCTCTCGTGAGAACAGGAGGGAGGACCATCGTGGAGCAGGCAGGGAAGCTCACTCGAGGCAGGATTTCCTCGCGGCGCTCCTGGGAGATGGCAGGGAGCTTGCCTGGGACTGGGAATATGGGACCAGCAGCTGGCTGACCCCCTGTTGGGGATGCAGAAAGGGGAGGCCTCTGTCGGGTGGGACACTGGCCAAATGACCTCCGAGAGCCTTTCTAAGACTAAGGTTCTGGGGGTCCATGAATCTAAAAGCAGGGACATAGAAACGATCTCGGCTGCGGAGAAGGGTCAAATAGGGTGCAGACAGATAGAAACCTGGCAAGAGCTGCCAAGCTGAGAACATTGGGTTTGAAGTGGTTGGCGGTGCAAATTCCCCGGGAGGGTAAAGACCACGTACAAGAAGATTTTAGTTGCTCTGGGATGGAAGGTGGCAGCAAAGACTAGAAGCCAAATATAGAAATAATAAGCCGATGTACAGGCCACAGGGCCTAGCCTCCGATGGTGGGTGGGGGGGGAATGGAGGGGCCGTGCGGCTTCTTGAGGATCTCGAAAGGAGACAGTTGGCAGGATATGGGGACGGATGGAAAAGAGAGCAGGAGGGGAGGGAGTCAGTTGTGGGTTGGTGATTAGAAAAGAGGGTAGCTAATTTTAAGGGGTGGAGAGAGATCCAAATCAGAATCTTACCTTAGAAACCCCTCTATACTGGGAGCTCCACCTGTCTGTCCTCATCCTGGGTCAGGGGGCTGTGGGCAGAGCATAGGGCTGGCATAAGACTTCAGCAGAGGCTGAGGAGTGAGGGAGCCCCTTAAGTTTGTCCACCAAACCCCTGCACATGTGCTCCAGCCCTCTCAGACTTAGAAGACTCAGAGCTGCCTAGCCCTAAGGAGAAATCAGGAAAAATCCCAGAGATACAGGAGAGAAGAAACGCCCTTCCTCCTCTCTGCCTCCCATCCTGTTCTGGGCTCCACTTCCTCAGAGCAAGTGAAAGGAAGTCTCCCTCAACTCTGGAGGGGAAACAGATGCCAAGACAGGCCCCCCTGTGCCTTCCAGAGCACCCCCACCTCCTGCAAACTCTCACCTGCCCTCTGGTCGCTCCATGGGAGAATCCACTGTCTGAGGCTCTCGATGGCTCTGGGGACAGACAGTAAAGATCAGGCTCCCTGAGGAGCTGGGGAATGGTGTGGGGACTGTGGCCTCACCCCCAGGCAGGGGGTGCCCAGAGGAGTAGATGAGAGAGTTATCAAAGTCTCCCCCAGCTACCCTAACGTGGGGGTCAGCCGTGGGGCCAGGAGGGCTCCCTGGGGCCTCGCTGCTGGTGACGCCCCATCTCCTCTCCCCATGCAGGCTGCCTCCTATCCCAGGGGTCCCGGGGCCCAGGGCCCCACAGAGCTCCCAGCAAACACTGCCCTGACCTCCATGCAGCATCACTTTCCTCTCCTAGCTCCCCTCATGGCCGGGTTCTCTTCCCACTCTCGGCCCAAGAATGTCCTCTCCTGGTCCCTTCCCATTGACTTTATAGCCTGGGTGCCCCCTGTTTTTTAATAGACCCCCCACTTCAACCTGCCATCTTCTGTGCTCAGCTGGCCTCCTGTCTTGGCATCTGAAGAACCCAGGCGGAGCCCAAGTAATCCTCTGACCCGCTCGACCTGCTCCCCCACCCAGGCTGTGCCACCGCCCCCACGGGATGCCCTCCTCTCACAGGGGCTCTCCTTACCCGCCGTCTCTGCCTGTAGAACAGGAGGCCGCCGACAGCCAGCAGGACCAGGATGATGCTGGGCACCAGCAGGCGGAAGACAAACCCGGGGAGCTGAGGGTCTGAGGGTCCCTCCTGCTGCCTGTCATGGCCTGTGTCAGTCAAAGGAACGGAATTAAAGCGGGCTGAGGGCCTGTGCCCCTCACTTGCTTGTCCTTCCAGCTCTGTGGGGCTCCTCCGATCCCTGGTGCTCCTTCTGCCCTCCAACTCCCTGATGGGCAGCACATGGCCCCAGGAGTGGCTTCCGGGAAGACCTGGCTGTGCAGAGAGGGCCGAGGGACTGCCGGGGCTTCGTGGAGGCCGTGACGGGGTCCTGAGACTGCTGAGGCTTCGTGGGGGCCGCGACGGGGTCCTGGCAGAGCCTGGCTCCTGGTGGTCTCTGGGCTTGGCAGATGGACGGTCTGTCTTCTCAGGTGTATGACTCTGGGCCTGGCCAGTGGGTCTCGCAGGGCCCACCGTGGGCAGGGGTATGCTAGTCATGTCCTCTGGCTGCTGGCTCCTGGCTGAGTAGGACAATGGAAAAGATGCTGACAAGAGGTCACTGGGCCTGGCGGTCATCTTGGCCTGGATGCTGCCTCCTCCCGGCCTGGAGGAGGAAAGCTCTGCCCCTTGGGGTACGGGACCCTCACTAGCCTCTCCGGAGGCCTCTTCTAGGGTCCAGTTAGTGCCTAACACAGAGTCAAGAATGTGCTCCATCCCAGGGGTGGGGGCCCCGGCAGAGGACTGGGGCTGAGGTGAGTCTCCGATAGGACTGGCCTCTACACCCGGGGGCTCTGGAGAGTCAAAGCTCTGGCAGGTGCTCCTGGGTGGTCGCTGCTTGGCAGTGCCCGGCTCCAGGTCCACTGTGCGGAGGGGCAGCTCACTGGGCAAGAGGGAGCCGCCCTCTGTCCCCTCAGAGTCAGCCCGGGTCAAGCCAGCCATGGGGGCCGTGGAGGGGGCAAGGGGCTGCTGAGGGGAGACAGAGGCCAGGTCACTGGTAGGGGTGGCTTTGGGGTACAGGCAGTTGCAATCAGGCTTGGTCACCACATCTGAAAGAACCACAGAGAGAGGGAGAGAGAAAGATGGGGGGGGAAGAGATAGAGTCACCAGCCTCCAGCACAGGTTTCCCGGGGGGGGGGGGGGTTGAGAGGGGGATATGGGTCCAGGGTCCCTCATCCCCTAATCCCTCAGCTAGGGGCTGAGGAAAGGACAGGACTGGAGCCAGTGCTCATGACACAGGCCTTAGGCAAGGAAGGTACAAGCTGCAGGGTCTCAAAGGCAGAAAGCAAAGAGTGGGGTTTAGAGGACAGACTGGGGGCCAGGGTCAGGGAAGACCAGGGGACAGCTTTTCCTGGAGTTCCAGCTGGCAAGGTGCCAAGCCACGATTGAGCAGCAGCTGGCCAGGTGGTTGAGCAGCGGCCTCCAAGACTAACACAAGACACCCTCAGGTCCCATAGACAGTGCTGGTTGGAAAGCAGCAAGGTGGTTTCATGCACAGCCAGGGGCCACACAGCCACAGCCACAGGCGGGAACAAACTGGGGCTGGAATGTGGCCAAGACTTGAGGCCTTGGGATTGAAGCAACGAGATTGGACTTGGCCATTGGCAGGTCGCGGGGCCTCAGCTCCTGCCTCGGGGAGCAAGGTTGAATGTAGGAGGGCACACGTGGCACAGGACGCAGAGACGAGGCCACATAGGATACACGCGTGTGCAGCTGGGCCTGCACTGGGAGAGTTTGAGTGATGCTCAGCCTTCAAATCCAGCCTTTTCCCTTGAGGGGACATTCAAGGCATCCTGGGGACTTCTGGAGCCAGGGTATCCTGGTGATTCACTGCAGGGCTCCTGGTGCAAGGGCCCTGGCTCCCAGATGGAGCCTTGCTCTCTCCACGGAACCCCCTGTGCGTTCAGCCAGCCTGCAGAGCCGGTGGGGAAAGCCTCCAAGCCTACAGGGCCCTCCGAGAGGGGCCCCTTGCCCATTCCCTGATCTCACAGCCACCAGCATGATCCTTCTCGATGTCTCAACATGCACACACATGTCAGAAAAGACATGTGCCCGGACCACCCAGAGGTACGTGAAGCCACATATGAACACGAGAAAAGCACATCTACACACACAGGAACTCGCGTCGCAGCCAGGCTGCCTGCCCAGGGTCCCTCCAGCCCGCCCCTCACCTCCCAATCCCTGCTCTGTTCGTTACACCCTCCCCTTGACCCACACTTGCTGGCCCTTTTGGTGCTTACCTTGGCTGGAGCATTTCTCAAAGCTCTTGTTGCAGTTCTTGCTGAAAACGTTCCAGTCCTTTTTAAGGAGATTCTTTGTTTCATTAAAGACATTCTTGATCTTTTCCAGCAACTGGAGGGGTGTCTCATGGAAAGTTCGTACACAGGCCTGGAAAGACAGTTAGGGCCCCCCCCCACTTGGTGAGGATGAGCCATGTCTCTAGCTTGTTTGCCAAACGCCCTTGGCCTTTTTCACATCTGTCTTCTTTTTCTCTTTCATTTTCTCCCTCCCCTCACCCCTGCTGGGTAGTGGAACCAGCCCTGAGATCTCCAGATATGTCATTTATTCACAGATCTGTTGAGCACATATCTATGTGCCAGGCATATGGCAATTACCTGGGAATCATGCAATGAGCATGAGAGAGGTGGTCACTGTCTGAGTTGGGACACTGAATCTAGCAAGGCATTGGCATTAAGCACGTTACAAGTGCAGGGAGTCATATGAAGAAGTGTGGAATGATCTGAGAGTGCACAACGAGGGGAGCCAAATGAGGGCCCAGGGTGAATTTCCCCATGGAATCAACTGAAAGATGAGCAAGGGTCAACCAGGAAAGGAGGTGGGGTTGGAGAGAGCGGTCCAGGTTGTGGGAACAGAGTGTGCAAAGGTCCTGAGGCAGGAAAGAGCCTGAAATGTGGAAAGACCAAAAGACGGCTAGAGTGGCTATAGTAGTGCCACCTAGGAAGAAGTTGGCAAGAGATGGGGCACCTGGGTGGTGCAGTCGTTTAAGTGTCCGACTCTCGATTTCCACTCAGGTCATGATCTCACAGTTCGTGAGTTCGAGCCCCATACTGGGCCCTGTGCTGACGGCACGGAGCCTGCTTGGGATTCTGTCTCTCCTTCTCTCTGCCCCTCCCCCACTTGTACATTTTCTCTCTGTCTCTCTCAAAATAAATTAATTAATTAAAAAAAGAGACTAAAAAAAAAAAAAGTTGGCAAGAGATTCATGCAAGAGAGGTCAGCAAGGGCCAGGTGCTTTGGGCCCTTGTTGGCCATGTCACAAACTGCTAACCTGATCCATACAGCAAAGAGAAAACATCCGAGGGGTTGTTGGGGAGGTGGCTGGTGGCACGGTGAGACCCAAGTTTTAGAAGGGTCATCCCGTGGTGTGGAGCAGGCCACGGGGCTATGGGTCCTTCTCTGGCATGAGTATGCCTTGGAAGGGGGGGCTGAAGTTGCCCCAGTCCTGTCTATCGAGCTGTCCTTTTCTCTTCTGCTCATAGGACCATGGCTCCTACACCCACTGGGGCTCTGAGAAGCTTCCCATCTCCTGAGCTGCTCCTTCTCAGTCGTCTTACCAGGCTCCCTTCCTCCACCAGACTTCTAAATTCTGGCATTCCTCAGGGCTGTCCTGGACCTACTTTCTCCCTTTCATGCCAGATGAGGCCCCACATGCCCGTGGCTTCATCCGTGGTCTACTTACCAATGACTTCCAAATACCATGTTTTTCCTTAAACTGAGCTGCAAAGGCCCTTGATAAATGTGGACCAGATGAACAAATGAATGAATGAATGAATGCACGCATGAGAAAACCTGGGCTCAGCTCTGTCACCCACCACCCACGTGACACTGGCCAAGTGGATTATCCAGTTTGGGCTCATTTCCTCTTCTACAGTGCCTTCCAGCCTCCCACCAGGGCTACTATAAGAAAGAGGGAAACTGCCTTTCTCTTCCTTTCTTCGTAAACCTCTGTGCCCTTCGTACCTCACCTCGTAACTGCACAGGGAACACGGCAACATCCAACAGAAGGTCCCGATGCCCACCTATCACACAGAGGCTGTGCCTTCTCTCTTCAGGAGCTCTGAACCCGCACCAGACTTCTCCTCAGGAGACTGGCTCCTGTAAGCCTCAAAGGCTCCCTCCCTCCTCAAGTCCACCCTGCTGCGTTCACGCCGGGCGTAGGAAGTGTGCATGCAGGGTGGGTGGCTTGTGACAATGCAGATTCCCAAGCCCACCCACAGCCTCAGGGAATCAGACTTTCTAGGGGTACGTACTGGGAATCTGGATTTTAAACAAGCTCCCCAACTGATACTTAACGAACCTTAACATTGGAAAACCTCAGCCTTAATACCTCTCGGGAAAGATGTTTCCTCCCGCAATCCCACACTCCCTCTGGTGACCTCTATTCCTGTGCCTTTATGGAGCCCCACTCCCCCACAGCGCTGCCTCTATTTCCTCTCCGTTCACCCTCATCTGGCACCTGCCTCCAGCAGCAGCCGCACACTGCCAGAGCCATCGGACGCTTTTCTACCCTCGTCTTGCTTGACTTCTCAATCCCGTTGGATAAAGGTGACTACTTTTTCCATCTGGAGACGTTCTTCCACGGGCCCAGTGAAATCGGTCTCCTGGTTTTCCCTCCACCGCTCAAGCTGCTCCTTCCCAGTCTCCTGGCCGGGTCCCCTCCTCTGCCTGGCTTCTGGGTGCTGGGGTTCAGGGGTCTGTTTCTCCTCCCACAGTGGGCCATGCTCTACAGTCTCTTGGCCTCACAGATGACCTCCACACCACCTCGTTTTACACGAGTATCTTGCCAGACAGACTCAAGACCCCGTGTATCCAGCCACCTGCTCCGCATTTCCCCTTGGCTGTCTCACAAGCGTCTGGAGTTTCATGTGTCCCAAACTGAGCTCCTGCCCTTTCCCCAAACCTTCTCTGCCTGATCTTCCCCCTAACTGCTCCAGACAAAACCGGCCTTGAGCCATCCCTTCCCTCGGCTCCTTATGGCCACCGCATCCCCAAATCCTGTGCGTTCTTTCTCCAAACTCAACCTGGGAGCACAGCTGCTCACTCCACCTGCACAGCATCACCGAGGTCCAAGCCCCATGCTGCATCCCCCGCCCCCCAGTGGTCCAAGCCACTAGAACCTCTGGCCCCGACTCGCGCCCCCTGCTGGCCTCCCAGCCTCCATTCTTGCCCCCTGCGGTCCTCGCAGTGAAGTTAGTTTAGGTCATTCCTCTGTTCCCCAAAGCTTCCCTCAAACTTCAGCCAACATTCCACATCCCTAAGACCCCAGATGCGCCCCCTGCTGGCTCCTGCCTCCTCCCCTCTCTCCCCCCTCTCTTCCACACTTCCTGGCGACCACCCTTTCTTTGTGGTCCTGAATGTGCAGTCCTGCTCACCTCAGGGCTTCGGGCCTAGCATTCCCTGTTCTGGAATGTTCTGACCAGCCTCATAGCTTCCTAACTCTTCCTCATCTTTGAACCTCAAGCGAGTATATTCTTACTCGGAAGTCTTCTCCTTCTCTTCTTCCCCACCCCCCTTTTTAATTAGAATGCTGTTTCTTTCTCAAAGCCCCATGCAGCCCTCCTTCATGGCGCTGCTCCCTCATCTCCTTCAGGTCTCCCCCTTGCCTGGCTTTCTCTTCAGCAACGCACATACTACCATCCCACATAGCACGTATTTTACTTGTATATTTTGTTAACTCTCTCACCCCCCGCCAAATGTAAGCTCCATGAACGTGGATACGGGTACCCGTCTGGTTTGACCCCAGATGATTCCTAGTGTCTAGAACAGTACCTGGTACACAAGAGGCACCATTCACCATTGGTCGAGTGAATGAATAGTGCTCATGTTTCATAATGCTATTTACTTGTGTCATTGTTTAATGGTTGCCAACCTCACTTAACCGTAAGCTCCACAAGGGTGGGGACCACAGAATTTTTCCTCACGAAGACACTGCCAAGGCCTAGCACCGTGTCTCCTGCCCGGTAAGTCCTCAGCAGAGGTATGTGGGGTGAATAAATGAATGAGAGAGAGAGGAACCGTGACACAGGGTGAAGCAAGTGAATATACTATGTGCACAAGGACAGGGAGGGTACCACCAAAGCCACCCTCTACTCTTGCTCACTGTTCCTGGCTCCAGGACCCTCCTACCTTGTCCTGCTCTTCATAGTCCTTGGTGAAGCAGCTGCTTAGCCTCAGAGAGAGTTCCTGGAGCGTCACGATGACATTGGCATTGGGAGTATTGTCTTTGAAGCGCATGGTGTCCTCCATTATGTCTTGCACTAGGAGAAAGGCCTTCTTAAGGTAGCACACGGGATCTTTCTGAAAAACAAGAAGCTGGAGTTTATGGTCTGGCTGATGTGATCGGGGAACCCAGGCTCTGTGACAGGTGCCCCCATCCCGGGCAGACGGAGGGCTGCGGCCTGCCCTTCGCCTGCCCCCGAGGGGAGGGCCACGCCACCCCAGTAAAAAGGGGGGCGCTGACCTCAGCTGGTCTTTCAGTCTCTTTCATGGGATCTGGAGCTGCCTGGACTTGAGGTAGAGGGAAGGAAATGTGGGTTCTGATTAGAGACATCCTCAGATTTCTGGAAGGTGAGGCTTTCATCAGAATGGGGGTGTGTAGGTAAGGTGGATCCTGGGGAACTACTCTGTCTCTCTTTGGCTTGCTTTCACCAAAAGTCCTTTACTACACGGCTCCTTCAAATCCTCCAGGCCACAGGGGGAGCTAGAGACTGCCTGAGGACCCAAAGGATAACTTCCGTGTTTTGTGTCCCTCAGAGAAGGTGGTTGCCTCAACAGACACTCTGCTTCAGCGCCGGATTCCTGGTACCAGTCTCATCATTTCCTAGCCAAGGAAACTCGCCACATTGGTTAAGGCGTGAGTGAAATACTGAGGTTATTCCTCGGACCATGAGGTGGTCTCCAGTTCTAATAGACATGTATATGGGTCAGGTGTGCAGAAGTTCAGAGATGGGAGCAACTCTGGGGCGTATCATGGTGATTTTGCAGGTGCAAAGATGAGCAGGCGTGGAATAAGGGGCAGTATGGGGGCAGTTGAAAAGACATCACAGGCACAGGAAGGGCTTGTGCCAAGGCTTGGAGGCAGGAAGGGGCAGGGAATGGGGGCGGTGGGCCCAGACTGTGTGGTGTAAACCCCAAGCTGACCAACCTGGGCTTTCTCCTGGAGTGAGGGGCAGGGGCGAGGGGGTGCTGACAGGTTTGGAGGAGGGAAATGAAGGTAACAGGTTGGAGTTCCGAGAGCTCCCCCTAATGGCGGGAAGATGGGGTGCATTGGAAGCAGGGAGGCTCTTGAAACTGTCCAAGCAACTGACTGGGTGAGGCTCCCGCAGAGCCCAGAGCGGCTGGGAGGCAGAACCGGCAGCACTTGATGGCTGGTTGGGTGTGGGGTAGGAGGAAGAGGGAAAGGGCTGGACTGACTCCCTGGCTGCTGTTCAGTCTGTTGGATGGAAACGACATCCTTAAGCAAAGCATGTGACCCAGAAGTCATCTTGGTTTGCTTTGGCCCTAGAGCCAGCCTGCCTGGGTTCAAAGCAGGCCCCCACCACTTAGTATCTATGCTCCCTGAACCTCCTTGAGGACGATAACCGAGACTGGTATATCACACAGTCGTACTGTCAGGATTAAATTAGAAAGTGTCTGGTGCATAGTAAGGCCTTGATATGTGCCAGGGCCAGGAGAAGGGAGCAGCAGGTGACTTGAGGCCCGGATCCTGCTCGGCCCTGGACCCTGGCACCCCAAACTTGAGCACCAGGGATCCTCACGCCCTCACCGTGCCCAGTTATGGGATTTCTCCTCCCTTCATGTTCCCACATATACCCACCTTGGGAAGCACATATAGGGCTGGCACAGGGGCCTTATAAATAACCATAACTCACCAACTGCTCCTGGTCTACAAACTCAAAGGCAATTTGGCACGAAGTCTCCATCTGACTGTCAATCTGTAAGAGAGAGCAGGCCAGGGGTGGCAGGGCGTCTGCAGCTCAACTGAGCTCACCTAAGAATGAGAACTAGAGATTTTGGGTGGATCAGGGTTTGGTGCTCATCTACCTCCCCACCAACCATACTGGGAAAGACAGAGGCAAGGGAAAGACTTGTGTGGGCTGTAGAAGAACAAGGAGTCTCCTCGTTCCACCCCCACTCCATGAAATCTGACAAATACCAGTTAGTTAGAAGGAAGAACTATCTAACAGAGGGTACAGGGCATAATCTTCCAAGACAAGTAGTGAGCTCCCTGTCCTGGCAGGGATTCGAGTCGCGGCTGGACAAGCTCTGGGGATTCAGGATCTACAGGGGCTGGGGCTAGGTGCCCTTAAAGCCCTCGCTGGCCCCCAGAGCAGTGGCTCTGGGAGTGTAAGCCTCAGAGAATGCTATGGCTCTTGTTCTACCTGGATGGCTGCAGAAGCTACATGCAGGAGGAAAAGTGTAGAGGTAAGAGAGTCAGGAGGCCCAGCCTACAAGCCCCGAGCTCAGGGCCCTGGAGCTGGTCTTAGCCAGTGGTGCCCCACCCTGTCTGGCTGGCCAGAGGGATGGTAAATTCTCTTCTGAGCAGGACAGCAGCCATGATGGTAACCTGATTCTGCCCGGCTGAACCATGTTTGGAATTGTTGACAACTCTGCCAGCCGGATTAGAATAAGACACGGGTTCCTTCATGGCCTGGGTGAGCAGTCCATCCCAGCCCCAAGGCTCAAGCAAGAGCCAGGAGAGTGAGGGTGGAGGGCTGGGAGCTAGGCAGGAGCCTCCTCTCCAAATCTGACGGTAGCTCTGGTGCCAGGTCGGTGGCATATCTGAGAGGCTGGGAGTTAGAGGCGACACAGCAGGCAGACTGGGATGGCTCCCCAGAGGAAGCATCACACTGAGGGAGAGCAGGCTTCGCAAGCCTTTTCAGAGTCTATGGTTGACACTCCAGGCAATCATTAACCCAGGCAACTGGCTGGAAGCCCACCCTGTCCACTGTCTGCAGGGGAGTCAGAGAGGGCTGCAGGCTTGGGGGTGGGTCAGAGACCCTGGCCCCGAGAAGGTCAATGAGAGCTAGGTGGGAGCCATGAATCATGTCCTGTGCAGCCGTATTTCTCTGCCTGCAACCCTTGCCTTTGACCCTGCTCCCTGCCTCAGTTTCCCCAGTGGGGAGTAGGAAGATAGGCACGGCCACACACTCACCAGCTGCTGCAGGAACTGCAGGTGTCCGTTCCCAATCATGTGGCTACAGCGCTCTGACACCTCCTCGGTAATACTCCTGCTCACCAGGAGACAGACCAGCAGTAGCAGGCGGCTCAGCCATGTCTGTGGTAGATAGTGCATCATTACTCCCAGCCCTCACTCTCCCTAGGAACCCCAGTGCCCTGCTGAGAGTGGAGAAACAAGGAGCTCACACCTACAATGCTGCAGGCTCTGCCCCTTGCCCAGGATGCAGCGTTGCCAGGAACTTTTTCAGCATTTCCTACGTGGCACGCACAATCTTGCTCTCCTTGATAACTACCCAAATGTCACCTCCTCCAAGAAGCCTTCCCAGATTAACCCAAGCCGAGCCTGATTACACACTGACCCTTTAAGGAGGACACGGGAGGTGTTCCTACCAGTCTAAATTTCCGTGACACTGGAAACTCCTTGAATGCAGGGCTTGCATCAGCCCATTGTTGTGTCCCTGCAACTTTAAACACCGAGCCAGACATCTTGTGGGTTGCCCACTCCTCTCAAGCTCATGTTCGAGCACCCACTTGCAGACTTCCAGCCAGACATTTTCCCTAGGCCCAGCCCTTCCTCCCACCTGATTCCACACAGGTCTGGCTCTGCTACTGGAAAAAACCAGGGCCCCGAACTCAGTTTCACTGGGAACCTATCCCACACTGGAGACCTTTTGGAGCCCTGGGTGTGTGTGTCAAAAAGGAGCCCGACTGCTTAATCAGAGGTAGCAGTGCCAGTTCTAGGCCATCCCTGGCTGGCACCTGCTTATCAGAGCTCCAGCATGGTCTGCATCCATCCAGCCAGCTCTCATCATGGCCAGGAAGTTTTCAGAGATCTTTCCCTCCTTCAGCTCCCACCTGGCCCAGGAGCTGCTCACCCCTCGAGTGACGGGACTGGTCCCTGACACCTCATCGTTCCCCTTCCTTCCTTTCTCCCTCCTCCTAACCAGGGTCCCCTCAACCCTCCCCCTGGCCCAGGTCTCCCATTCTCTAGCCAGAGGCAGAGGGACTCTTGAACTTTCTTTCCCCAACTCAAGGTTGCCCCTGGCAGCTGATGTCTCCAGATTCAGGGAAACGCTGTCAGGGTGGGGTGAGAGCTGGCACCTTCCTGGGCTCTGGGCTCTGCCTCAGTAATCCAGATGATGAGACAAAGACTGCAAATAAATAGCACATTGGAAAAACAAGGAGGCCATGAAACAGCCCTCAACAACATGCTGATTTACATATAATTAAAAGCCCAAATGTTTGTTAGCTCCTACCAGGGAACAGAAGCCCTGGCTGGGACTACCAGGGAGGGCGCAGGGAGAAGTGGCCTCTGTGAGGCCATGAAAAATGGGGAGAAGTTGATGGCAGAGAGAGGGAAGGGGAGTCCTGGAGGGAAGAGGCACAGGATGGCCCAATGCCACTCAGTAAAGGGATCTGGTGAGGGTCCTGGCCTGACCTGGTGGAGGGAGAGTGGAAAAGGGGGAGGACAGTCGGCGGGGAGGGCTTCAGGCTCTGTTGGGCAGTTGAAGAGGTAGCCCTGGGTGGGAATGGCTGCCCAGGCCCTCCAGAACCTTTAATTCAGGACCCATTGGAAATTGGGCCATGCGGAAGGTGTGGCTCTGTCCCAGGCCGCTGCCCCTGCCGCTCTGAACCCCCAGTTTTAAACAGTGTGGAGGAAAGAGCCCGTGAGAAAGGCGGTATTCAGGAAGACAACCTTGCCACAGGCACTTCAAGATATTGACATCCGAGGACAGCTTCACACCCAAGGGCTGCCTGGCGTTTGGAGCTATTTCAGTGATTGGTGCGGGGAGAGTGCAGCCACCACATGGGAAGCTGACTTTGAAGGTGGCCAGAGGGGGTCCCCCCTGCCCCTGGGGCCCCAGGTTTGCCTCAGAGGAGGAAGTGAATGGGCACCCAAGGGTTAACACTCTAGCTCGCATCTAGCTGGGCTGGCTCTTCTCCCCCTCCATTCTTCCTCCCACCCACCCGCCTTGGCCTCTGGGACAGCCACGAAGGCACCTCTCCCGCAGGCCCACAGACATCTCAGCCCCGCTGTCCATCCTCACCTGTCCCATCCTTCCCATCAACAGGGGCCCTGGAGGGACCTTGGCACGACCAGATCCTTAGACGGCTCCTGTCTAAAACCAGTCTACGTTTCCCTCCACCTTTACTTTCCTCATGGTCTCCCTCCAGCCCTTATCTCTGTCTGGTTGCCTACCAGCTCCCCCTGCACAATTTCCCCCCTCCTGACACTGTCTTCAGTCTCTCAGTTGGGCTCTTCCTCCCCTGTGGGTCTGCTCTTGCCCCTTCCTCTCAGCCCCACCTGCAATCCCTTCCATTCCCCTCCAAGTATTTGCTTCTCTCCCAGCCAGTTTCTCCTGCCATTCTCCTCTAGGGCTCCTCACAAGTAAACCCACTGGGAGAACACCTACTGTTCGTTAACAGTGCCACCCTGCACTTTCTAGGAGCTGCCCCACCTACTGCCCGCAGTTGGGGCCGGACATTCCCGGTGCAAGGCGGAGCAGCCCCTACCCTGCCCAGGGCTCTGCACCACGGAACCCTCCTTCCACCTTCCCCTTTCTCTGCCACCGCCGAGCCCAGGAGCTCCCCGGCTGAATGAACCAGATTTTGCAATAAAAAGATTCGGAGCTAGCCCCAGGCAGCTCTGGACTCGAGTCCGGTCCCCGCAAAACAGACTTGACTCAAGTCCCCCAACACCTCCTGCTTGCATGCCGGGACAAGTAGCGGCTTGCCCGGCTCTTTCCTTTTGCCAGCAGGTTCCTGGGCACAGACCCTGGAATTCTGTGAGCTGGATGACCTCTGAACTTCTCCAACGCAGAAGCGCCCACTCCCCAGCAGAGCCTGGAAGCATGTGTGTGGCCCATGGCGAGGGTGCCCACTGGGAGGGCGCCACACTCAGCGCGCAGCCACTGCGCGGGTCTCTTGGGGGTGTCGGCTCAGAGATGGGAGAAAGGCAGGGGCTGACACGGAGCCGGCACAGAGCCTCTGCCGGTGGCTGTGAACCCCTCTCTCCCGCCGGCGGGTGGCTCAGTGCGCGCCTCGGAGCAGTGGGGTGAACAGCCTCCCCTTTCCGGAGAAGTACCGCAGCCCCAGGAACCGCTGCAAGGCGTCACGGGTCCCAGCCCGAGTGCGCCCGGGACGCCAGGCAGCCGGCACGCAAAGATGGGAAGGACCCCGGAGCCCGTGGTCGCGGCGGGGAGCGTCGGCGGCCGGCGCGCCAGGGCAGTAGGTTCCGAGGCGCCGCACCGCGCCGCCCGCTCCCGCCCCAGCCCTGCGGGCGCCCCGCCGCCCCGCGGCCGTCGCTTACCGTGGGAGGGCAGCGCCCGGCGGCGCCCCGCGCGGTCATACGGGCAGCTGGGTCCCGGCCGGGCGCGTCGGCCGCCCTCGCTCGCTCGCTCGCTGGCCGCCGCAGAGCCCGCGCCCCGGCCGAGGGCCGCGCTGCAGTCCCGGGGGTGCGGAAAGCGGGCGGCGGCACCGAGAGCACCCAGGCAACTTTCACTTTCCACCAGCCGGTCTCCACTGGCCAGCTCCTCGGCACAGCCTTTTAAGAGGACTTGTGGGGGCATGTGGTTTATGGGAAATCACCTTGGACAGGCGCCAGACACACACACACACACACACACACACACGCACGCGCGCGCGCACGCGCGCGCGCGCACTGACACAGACACACACTCCAGAGCCCCACTGAACCGCCTCCCCTCCCCCGCCCCTCGGGCTGGTCTTCCCCGTGGTCCTCCCAGTCGCCCTGTTTTGTGCGCGACTCCAGAGTCTTCAGCAAAGTAACTCGGACTCCGCCGCCTCCCGCCCTTCCGCGCGCCCGCTGCGGACCGAGCCGAGCCTTTCCTTCCGCGCTCTCCAGGCAGATCCGGTGCTCTCTCTCTCTCTCTCTCTCTTTCTAATATTCGTCTCGAGGGACTTTCCCTCCAGGCCTGAAAATTCCCAAATCTGAGCAGGAAATGGGCTGAGAGCAGGGGCAAGCACTGGAGCCTGGGGCCTCCCCGGGCTGTGCACGCTGCAGCACCTTGTTGCGATGCAGTCCGCGGGTTTGCAGCAGCCCTCTTCTTCCTATGCAGCCCCCCAGCCTCGCGTCTCTCATTCTGGGGGCAGGGTACAGATAGGCAGGGAGGCTAGCTAGCTACCTGGCCAGGAGGGGAGGGACTGTGTCCTGTGGCACAGAGCTGGGAGGTTCTGCTCTGGGCCAGGAGACACTCCGGGCACTTGACCTGCCGGTGATTTAAATGCTGGCTGAGACCCATGCTCCTATCTGACTGCCAAAACCTGGGATGATTGGCACCTGGGCCCTAGATTTCTGATGATGCTTTTGGAAATGCATTTCCCGAGATGCTTAATCATGTTCTGCCCCTGCATGAGAACGAATCTAAACGAAGCCTCATAGGATGCGCCTATTAATTATCATGCCAACTTCAGGCTCTTTTTCTTTCTTCAATTCATTGTGATTCACTGTTGGAATCTTCTGGAAGGCCACCCATCCATGATATATGGCCTGGTCTCAAAGGGGCATCTTTTGTCGCTTGCCCCAGCCCCAAGCAGTAATTTTATACCCTCATCCCCTTGCTCCTACTGGTGTCTCTGCGTGGAGTGCTCTTCTCCCGCTTGTCTTTAAGGCAAACTCCTCATCCTTCAAGCCTGAGGTAGTACCACATCCTCCATCAGCAAAGCCTTCTTTGACTCCCCAGGCACATCGGTGGTTCCCATTTCTGTGTTCCCACAGGACTTGGCGCCTTCATGGTGGCCATGATAAGTTGTTATTCATTCATTCTCTGATGATTCTAAAAGTATTGAAGGGGACACTGAGAGTTTTATTGTGCCCCAAGTCTCACCGAGACTTCCTGCAGGCTGGGCCCTTGTTCACTTACCTCAAAACAACAGTGTCTGACCCATAAGAGCTACCCCGTTAACGGTGATTGAGTCAAATGAGACCTTTAGAGAACAAGTCATTCATTGGACAAATGTAGCACCCTGTGGCTCCTATGTGCCAGGCACGGTGCTGGCCCCCCGGGGATACGGAGATGGACATACCAACATGCCCCTGCTTTCACGGGCTTAGGGGCAGTCATGTGGAGCAGTGCTGGGTCCTCAGAGCCTTGAGGAAGGAAGACAAGAGACAGAGCCCTGCCAAAGGAAGGAGGTTAAGGATTTACTTCCCCCAGGCCTGTTTTGTCAAGTGTCCCCGTACCAAAAATACACAAAACACAATAACACATTCACTCCATAGTGGTTGGGACTGATAAGAGGTTAGAGGAAGTATAAACCTCTTGACTCGTTGAAAGGAAGTAAAATTTCACCTGCTCCGTCCTGCATCACCCGAACCCTGCCTCAAGCTCACTGAGGCTGCCTTCAGAACCTAGCTCTGCCTCTGGAAGGCAGCCTTCCTCTCTGTTGGCACAAAGCTTGGGTCCTCATTCTCCCTCAGCTGAAATCGTTTGCACATCCAGGCTTGAACCCTGACTCTACCACTTAGACATTAATTTACCTTTCTTACGGGAATGGCGGGATGGGATGGGATGGTGCCCATTAAGTGTTTAGCCTGGGGCCTGAAGGTAGTAAGGGCCATTGCTGTAGTTACTGTTATTATTATTGTTTATCTACTCACATGGGCCTTAAGCAATGACACAGCAGTGGCACAGAGGACCTGGGAGTCTCAGAGCCAGATTTGAGTCCCAGCCCTGCCACTTGTTTGCTGTGTAGCTTGAGACAAAGCCCTTAATTCTTCTGAGCCCTTCTTTCCTCGTTTGTGCAATGATCATAGTAAGCCCTTTCCCCAAGGAATGGTTGTGAGGTCAAATGGGCGACATATGGAGGTCTCTAGGGCAGCAGACAGCACAGAGCAAGTGCTTAGCTATGAAAGAACACTTTGGAATGGGGCTGTGGGATGCTGGGAAACTGTCTGCACGGAGCTGCAGAGGGATGAACAAGGCCCTGGATGACCATGACTCCACAGCGGGACCCTGCAGCTGTCTCATGTGTGTTACCTTAAAAGGAAAGGCTGTGAATCTGCTTGACTTCAGATGTGCTTTACCACCAGACACAGGGAAATTGAGGCTGGAAGCCCCTGTGGTGTGCCTGATGGGCTCACTATCTCCAGTGCTCTTTCCTGCACTGCGTGGATACTCCTGCCCCTCTCCCTGCCTGTCTTGCTGGGAGACCTTGGCGGGCATGTCCTGGCTGCGTCTCAGGGCCAATCCAACAGCATGATGTCCATGTGCGCATAGCGTCCTAGCCGTTCACACCAATGAAGGCCCGTGTGTGGCCATCCACCGGCAGCGGGGCTTGGAACCACAGAACAAGGAGCGTTTCCGGCCCACATTGCCTCAGATGCGCAAATGAAGGCCCAGATGGGCAAAGCCACCTCCTCCAGAGTAATGCACGAATTGGTGCAGGCTGGGGTGGGGGCTTCAGGAGTGAGGCCTGACGCGAAAGAGCTCTGGGGCCCGTGTGCTGTCCCTGGTCAGATTTACTGCTGTTCTCCGCACTGGCTTCCGGTGGAGTCACGTCCGGAGCTGGGTCACTGGGGAGGCATGGAGGGATTTGGAACAATCCAAGATTTGGGTTTCAATGATTTCCTAATGCAGCATCATCAAGAAGGCAACACTCAGCTGACCCTGGAGGAGGGCAGAAGGGAGTACAGGAGGGACCCTGTTTGCCAGAGGAATGAACCAAGGGTGGGAGGAGAGCGATTGAAAAGGGAGAAATGGAGATGGACGGCAGGAAGTGGGAGGAAAGCCTCATTTGCTTGTTGTCGAAATGTCATTTCTTTGAAATTATTTGACAGGCAACATCCCCTTGAGACCTTTTCCAGGGAGTTGACTTTTATCACAAAGGGCTGGCTTGCTCGGTCTTTCTTCTTTCCCTCTCTTTCTCCCCCTCCCTCTCTCCTTCCCTTCCTCCTTCCTTCCTTCTTTCTTTTTCCTCCCTCTTTCTTTCTCCTTTTCTCTCTTTCTACCTTCCTTCCTTCCTCCCTCCTTCCCTCCTTCTCTGTCTCTCTTTCTTCCATCAAAGTGGTCCCATGGTTCTTAGGAAGTGGACTGGAAGGTGGAGAGCAGCAGCCTGGGGAGCTTGGGGCTGTAGAGGGAACACTGTTTTCCTGCCCCATGTCTCCTGACAAGGTGTTGCTTAGGGCCAGAGTGTGTAAGGACACACTGGCTAGCCAGGTTAGGGATGCTAGATATCCCATCTCCCATCCTGCCCCACATAGGTCTTTTGCGCTGCAGGCTGACCGTTCAAACATGTCTACCTTCTTTTTAAGAAAGCGGGGTGAGAGCGTGAAAGGTGGCAGAGCGGCCATAATGGATCGATCCTTGACTGGATTTCTCATCAATTAAATGGGAACGGTAGCTCCCAGCCAGCCAGCTTCTCAGGGCTGCTGTGAAGACCTTGTATTTGATAAACTAACAAGAGCCAACTTAGATACTGTGGAAAAATACCCAGGTGGATATTAAGGCCGCGTCTTCTCCTGGCTGGGGGAGAGCCAGCTGTCTCCCCCGTCCCTAAAGCTGAGGAGACACCTGTGCTGGTTTCATGGCCATGCCACCAGGAGTCTCGCCCCTGGAGAGCAGGCACTGCTGGAAAGCTGTCTGTATCGGGCCCCCGCTCTGCCCTCTGCTTCCTGCATCTACCAGGCTGGGCACTATCTCCTGGATGTGGGCAGGGGGAGCCCTCTCAGATTGCTATCATGAACTCCTCAGAGCTGATCAGTGTAACCTAGAAATAAGAAAGCGACTTGTCCATAGTGAGTTTTAGCTTCCCAAGTGTCCTCCCTACCCTCTAGCATCACAGCACTTTAACTGAGGAAACTTCTAGAATGAAATTTTGTTCTAACCTTCATTGGAAAAAGAGAATCACAAAGAGGATGCTGTATCGGCTCGTGTCCAAGCAGCAAACAGGCCCACTTCTTATCTGTGGTCCTGTGTGACTTCAGAGCAAATGAGGCAGAGCATTACCTGGAAACAGGAAGTAAAAACCTACGCCATCCGTATTCATCTGTTAACGCCATAAGCATTTTCATTGTTGAGTGCTTGTTGCATGCTGGATCCTGTACTCATCCAGGCCAGCTGAATTACATGCCCACTGCGCACAGACTGCCAGGGACAGTCCAGCACGAGCCAGGACGAGTGACAATGGGGAAAGGTCCAAGGTGCCCCAAGGGCCAGAGTGGCTTGGCTGCTGGAGGTCACCGAAGGGAGCCAGAGACCTGGAGAGAGAAGAGCCTGAGGGTTGGAAGAGTTCAGGTCCCCGATACCCCTGGCCACAGACCCCTGTCTTCCACTTTGTGTTACTGAAGGCGATTCCTTGCGTTGGTTTGCGTGATGCAAACTGGGACATCTAAGAGGAGCCCTCCTCACATGAGGGCCAGGCTGGGCGGGATGGGGCAGCCCAGCGTAGGGGCATGAGTGGGGAGCCCAACACAGGGGTGTGAGTGGGGACCCCAGCATAGGGGTGTGAGTGGGGAGGGAAAGCCTTTCCAGGGTTGCCCTGCGTGAGGAGAGGAGAGGCATGAGTGAGTCCCGCTCCAGCCTGCAGCGCTTATCTCTGTGGCTGCCCTGGACTCCAGGCCAGGGGCCCAGCCCAGCCCTACACCCTCCAGCTGGGTGGCAAATCTTCCTGTTGGCTGGTGCCGTGCACTTCTCCCCAGCAAGTAGGAAGAGTCAGGGTAGCCATCATGGGCGGAGAAGCGGAGGATGGCGAGCACAAGATTAGCTCTGTAGTCATGCCGCCTGGATTGAAACCTCAGCTCTGCCTCTTCCTCAAGCTCTATGACCCTGCATAAATTACTTAACCCTCCTGTGCCTCAGTTTCCTCATCTGTAACATGGGGATAATAATGGCCTCTTCCTCATAGGGCTTCTATAAAGTTGTTATTATGTGTAGAATGCTTAGAACATTGCCTGGACTATAGTGGGTGCTCTACAGGGGGTAGAATTCCTTAGGCTGAGAGGGCATCAGCGCTACTCAATTAAAAGAGGACTCCAGAGTGGCTGTGCTAATGCCTCCTTAGCAGTGCCCTGGCCAGGAAACAAGGGAAAGGGGGGGGGGGGGTGGTAAGGTAGGGAGGCATGAGGTCAAGGCTGCTTCCACCTCAGGAAAGCCCCTTCCCTGCTGTGAACGTCCCTCTGGACCCTGTGGTGGTAGCGAGAGCCCTGCTCTGGAGGCCAGGAGGGCGCAGGGCACAGGCTTAACCTTGGAGCCCAGAAGGATGGACGGGCCTGTGCTGCCGCCGCTGGGTCCTGAGCACTCGGAGTTGCTGAGAGGAGCAGGAATGCAGTGTTGCTTGGGAGCCTCTCCCCTCTCCTAACCACAATTGGCCCACATAACCGCAACCACCAATGGTCCATTCATTGGAAAGCCAGCAGCCTGACACAGCTCCCTCCCCCTCGCTCACATTCCTGCTCCCAGCTGGGCGCCTGGGCTGCCGGAGGAGCCCAGCCGCCAGGCCCGGAGGCCCTTGCTTTCTCTCCTCCCAGGTACAGGCATTGGGAGCAGAGTCCAGTCTGGGCCACAGTGTGGCACGAAGGCTCTTCGGGGCTGTTAGGTGAGAATTCTCTTCCCAGAATTAGACACTTTTCCTAGAATTCTAGTGCTGTGCTAGAAGCTGGGCAGGGCCCAAACTAGACGATCCGGGCCTCCATCCGGTATAGCAGAAGAAACACAGGATTTGGCTTCAGCTCAAGTCCTAGATATGTAATTTACCAATCGGGACTTTTCGAAACTTGCTAGAACCAACCACCCCCCCCCCCCCCCCCCCCGCCCACCGAGCCTCTGTTTCCTTATCTATAAAACGGGCATTATAATCATTGTGACCTCACGTGATACGGTGATAGGATCCAATTAGACATGTCCTGGAAAATACTCTGCACCCTAGGAAGACTCATGCAGATGTTGGCTGTCATTACCAAGGACTTTGGGTTTGAAACCAGAGAATCCACATTCAGATCCCCGATCTGCTACTTTCTGGCTGTGACATCTGGGATAACGCAGAGACTTCTTTTGAGCCTCAGTTTCCTCATCTGTTAAGTAGAAATAAAGCTACCTGCCTTAGGGAGCTAGTGAAAAGTCAGCAGAAGATAAAAGCAGATGCTTGCTGCAGGGATAAGGGCTGCACTCAGTGTTACTTACAATTAGTCATAGGAGTAGTGGTGATGATATGGCCGGAGGAACTCGCCACGAAAAGTAACCCAGGCTCACACACGTCTTGCATTGCACTCAGCTGCAGCTCCCCATGCTGTAATCACTCAATAAATATTTGCTGACTGATTGAGGATGATGACTGGTCCTGGACTCTGGTGCTGACATCCCTTGAAAATCTGGAAAATTCAAACCTCCCGGCGCCAGGCCCTGGGCCTGCTCCATAGGAGATGGAACCATCTTGTCTGGAGCCCCCCTTCCCTTCCTGCACAGCCGCCTCAGGTCAGATAGTTGCTTCCCTTAAAGCACATGAAACACTATTTCATGAAATTATATTTTCGCTTACGCAAGAACGCTGTCATGCCAAAGCTATTTTATTGTGAAGAAAGCAAAAAGCCATGGACGATATATTTTTAGAACACAACAATAGAAATCATATTCCAGTTCTTCCTTGGATGTTAAAAATAAAAGATCATGGGCCTTACGCCTGATTTTTTTAAGCCAACTTCAAATAGGGATCTTTTTAGAGTTGAGTTCTGGGGGATCCTGGATTGTGGGCTCATGTCATCTTGGACGCTGAATCTTGAGGGAGTTTCATCCCTTTCTGCGAGTGGGAGCCAGGACCAGAAAAATTGCCACCTCCCTCTGAAATCACTGGCATTTCTCCAGATGTTAATTCACTCATTCATTTAACAACGGCCTATGGAGCACCTATCAACCACCGGGCCCTTGGCACTAAGGCTAAAATCGTGAAACAAGACTTGTCCCTACCCTTAGAGAGCTCTTGGGCTTGTAAACACGGGGTTCCTACACAGAGCACAGTGCCGGACAGCGTCAGGAGAAGGTGTGTGGGTAGGAAGAGAGTCAGGAAGGCTTCTAGGAGGAGACCTTTGAGTTGCATTGAGAGCAAAAGAGCATCAGGTACAGAAATGGGGAAGGGACATTGCAGAGAGAGGAAAGACACGCACAAAGGTCAGGAAAGGCAGGCAACAGTGCATCAGGCTTTGGGCAGTGTGGTTATTCTGTAATGGCTGGAGCCAGGGAAGAAGAAGACAGTGGGAGAGAGGCAGACCAGCGCCATTCGTCAGGTGCCTATAGGTCACACATGACTTTTGACTTGACCTTGAGGAGCCACTGAGGAAACTGGACGGTGACAGGGCCAGATCCATCCATTCAGAATGAATGTTTTCGGAGCATAGGATGTTGTTCTTAGTTTTGAGGGGCCCATGAAGAGGTACATATTGTATTGCATGGACTCTTATCCTCAGGAAATGCAGCATCTAATCGGGAAGCGAGAGGATCTGGGGTGGGGAGGTGTCAGAGACTTAATCACATTTATTATCAGCAAAAGGAAAGGAGCCCAGGAACTAACCAGATAGAGAGACAGAGGGCACTGAAGGAGCAAGGTCCCCGGGGAGGGCAGGGGTAAGATCAAGGACGTAAGGAAAGATTTGAGGGGTCAGGAGAAGGGATGTTTCACTTCCGAGGTCAAAGATGTGGGTCTAGCAGAAGGAAAGGGGCTCAGGAGACCAAGTGTTGTTGAGAGAGAAGTTCAGGGGACCAGTGGTGGGTCCAGGTGGGGAGGGAAGGAGGAGGGTCAGAGGAAGTTCACTGCCTCATTCAACAAGACAAATGGTTATCGAGCGCTGCTGGGAGAGAGGGGACAGAACCAAACAGATGTGGTTGCCCCTCCAGGAGCTCTTGGTCTCTTTCTGCCCAGCCTGCTGCCTCGCCTCACCCCTCCCAGGTCCCCGTCCCTGGAAGCGTCTGAAACGTCCCCTCCTGAGGACGCCTTCCCATTGCTCTCAACAGGAATGCTTTCTCCCTCCGCTGGGCCCCGTGGCTCTTTGGTCTCCGTCTCTCCAATGTTTGTGTCTCCCTTTTGTGTGTACACTTCTCATCCTTCCTCCAATTAAACTACGAGCTTCTTAAGCATAGAGACAGCGTTTTATCTCCTGCAGAACCCACGTATACCAGGTGCTCGATAGAAGTGTGTTGAATGGACGAATTAGTGAAGGAATGAGTGAATGGACCACAAGAGCCCAGGTCATTCCTCAGCTGGAAAAGAATCCCCCCCTTCCCTCCATGCTAAGCTGAGTTCCTCCCTTCCACCCCACTGCTGCCTGTCCCAGGGCTGGCTGCTGGGTCACATGCTTGTCACAGGCCCTCTGCACTTGGGTAAGGCCAGGGCTCTGGCAGGAGGGCAGAGATGCTGGGTTTGAACTCACTCTGTCAGTGAGCCCAGGTGTGAGCAGGACCTGGGGGCTGCACAGGCTCACCAAATGCTCCTGCGGCCTGCTGACCAGGATGCTGGAGGAGCCCTCAAGCCTTCCTCTCTCATAGTCTCTCTTTTCTCTGCTTAAACCCTCGGGTCCCTGCAGGTGACCTTGTCAGTGGGCTACCTTGCTTGCCTAGTGGGACAGTGGTTCCATGTACCACTTAACCCCCCCCCCCCGCCCCCACCTTGCCTGATGGCAGGCCTTCCTCAGGTTGGTCCCAGTCTTCTGCTTCAGCCTCGGCTTTCATTATTCACCTTCAGGCCCCACAAAAATTGGATACCCATCCACTCGATGAATCTTTTACTCTTTTAAAGTTTTGTTTATTTAAGTAATCTCTACACCCAACATGCGACTCGAACTCCCAACCCTGAGATCAGGAGTCGCACACTCCTTTGACTGAGCCAGCCAGGTGCCCCCGACTTGATGAATCTTTATTCAGCGTTTACTATGGCCCGCCTCAAGGTTAGTTGCTGGAATTTCCAAAATAAAATACAGTCCATTCTCAAGGAGTTCACAATCCACAGGGAGATAGGTAA
The DNA here is from genome assembly GCF_027475565.1 of Acinonyx jubatus. Lineage (NCBI taxonomy): Eukaryota > Metazoa > Chordata > Mammalia > Carnivora > Felidae > Acinonyx > Acinonyx jubatus. The sequence continues at coordinate 92,198,791 of NC_069381.1, read as the reverse complement.
GTAAGCCAGCTCCAGGGCCCTGCCCCGTCCCATAGTTAGTGCCAAAGGCAGAAGCCCAGGTTGCCATGGGGCAACTGGAAGAGGAGGTCGAGAAGGGCTAATGGGGGGGGGGGGCATGCCAAGGGAAGATGAGAAAGGAGGGGAAGGGTGTTTCAGCCAATTGGGAGCGGTAAGTGCGTGGGAGTAGAAGGGAGGGTGGTTTGGTGCGGCTGAGTGTAGGCAACAGGGGGTCTGATGGCAAGGTGGGCAGGGGCTGGGCCATAGAACTGTCACTATGCACCCATGCCCACTTGTGGAAATAAGTCCCTCCTTAAAGCCCTCTAAGCTGCCCCCTCCTCCAACAATTCCTATTTCTACAGCCCACCAGGTTTCGTCCTTTTCAGAACCGGATGGCATTGGGTATCCTTCTGAGGGCCCTTTGTCACGTTCTAGTTTATTTCAGCCTCATATGTGCACCTGCTCTACCCCTTCCCCCAGACTAGGACCTCCTCCAGGGCAAGGACATGTCACTTTAATACTCTCCACAAATATTTATTTTTCAAAAATTTTTTTTAACGTTTATTTATTTTTGGGACAGAGAGAGACAGAGCATGAACGGGGGAGGGGCAGAGAGAGAGGGAGACACAGAATCGGAAGCAGGCTCCAGGCTCTGAGCCGTCAGCCCAGAGCCTTAGCGGGGCTCGAACTCACGGACCGCCAGATCGTGACCTGAGCTGAAGTCAGATGCTTAACTGACTGAGCCACCCAGGCGCCCCTCTCCACAAATATTTAGAGAGGACCTGCTGTGGGCCAAGTCTAGGGTACTGGGAATGCAGGAGAGACCTCCCCAGACAAATTGAATTGAAATACCAAAGTCCCCACCCAGATCTCCTCTGTCCCTTTATCAGGCTCACCAGTGGGTCACCAGGAGGTTGCTTGATAAGCAAGGAACCCATCCAAAGGGAGGGAGGTCATCTGGTGCCACTTGCTGTGTGACTTTTAGCAAATCCTGTAACCTCTCTGATAGAGGTAAAATAACTCCTCCCTCAGGGACTTAAGTTGTCAGGAGCAAGTACACAACAAATGTGGACGTGCTGATTGAACTTTATTATTTTTTTTCAGACCAAATTATTATTATTATTATTATTATTATTGTATTTCTTGTTGAATTTTTTAAAACTTAAACAGAATTAGTTAACATACAGTGTAGTCTTGGCTTCAGGAGTAGAACCCAGTGATTCATCTCTTACATATGACATGACACCCAGTGCTCATCCTGAGACGTGCCCTCCTTGATGCCCGTCACCCATTTAGGCCATCCCCCCCCGCCTCCAGCAGCCCTCAGTTTGTTCTCTGTATTTAAGAGTCTCTTATGGTTTGCCTCCTCCTCCATTTTTATCTTTTTTTTTCCTTCCCTGCCCCTATGTTCATCCGTGGTGTTTCTCAAATTGCACGTATGAGTGAAATCATATGATATCTTCCTTTGACTGACTTTGTTTCGCGTAGCATAATACCCTCTAGTTCCATTCACCTTGTTGTGAATGGCAGGATTTCATTCTTTCGCATCGCCAAGTAGTATTCCATTGTATACATATTACCACGTCTTCTTAATCCGTTCATCAGTCGACGGACGTGTGGGCTCTTTCCATAATTTGGCTACTGTCCGTAGTGCTGCTGTGAGCATTGGGGTACACGTCCCCTTCAAATCAGCATGTGCGTATCCTTTGGATAAAAGGAAGTGCTTTCAAGCAGCCTCCAAAGGCCAGAAGTTTGGGAGCGCGGTGCTTTCCCGCTCTGCCCAGCCAAAGTGCATCTTTCGAGAGGTGCTCCGCCCAGACCAGGCCGTCCTGCCTGGACAAGGCCCACTTGCTCAGCGTGGCTCACTGCTCCTCTCTGGTTTGCACCCATCTTTTTCTGGCATTTCTCATCAACAAGGAAAACCTTCCAGCACTGCTAGGAGGCCTCATGTGCAGGGTTGTGATTTCTGAGCCTGCAGTGCGTCCTCTGATTCTAGAGGATTTACTTCTTGGTTTCTTTAACCTCTGGGTGGAATTGCACCCGAATTTCAACATCAGAAGAATGGAGCTTCTAGAGACATGCTCACATGGTGGAGTTTCTGGAAACCAGAGCCTATTTGGTGGAACTAAAAAAAAGTGGTATGTCCCACCTAAAATCATCCTTAACTGTGCTAACCCAGAGACTGCTGGATCTTTGGTTCTCATGGAGACAAGCAGTAAGGAGCAGGGGCACAGGTTTAAGTTTTGAGAAGACTGCCAGAACCTCAAGTCCTCAGTGGAGAACATTCTACACTCAGCCTTCAGATGGGTTCTCATGTTTAGGGGTGCCTCTTACTCCAGGGAACGGAATTTGGGGGCTCTGGGTCTCAGAGTCAGGCCAAACCTCCAAAGAAATGGCCCAGTGCCCTAAGGGCTCTGCTGGCCTCCTGGCTGCCCTGGCTTTCCTTCGTTTCCATTTTCCTCTCCTTCCCTTTCTTCTAGGCTGACCTCCACGACGTCCATGACTATTCTGATCTTCCTTCTCTTTGGCGATGGGAGAAACGAGGAAACAAGAAACAGAGAACACTAGATGGTGGTCAGGTCAGGGCCCTGATGAGAATGAGGTAGGGGCTGTGGTAGTGATGTTAGGGTGGCCTTAGAGGTGCAGTGAGGACGGCCTCCCAGAGCGCATGACATTTAGGCCGAGACCCCTGTGACAAGGAGCCCGCTGCATGGCAACTGGGAGAAGAGAATTCCAGGCTGGGGACACAGCAGCTCTGGCTCCCGCTTCTGCCCTTGGCCCAGTTTCGAGCCAGCAGCACGGTCCGCAGTACGAAGAGGACCAGGAGGAGGGGCGGGAGGAGAAAGGACAGGATAGAAAGGAAAATCTGGGTGTCTTCTGATCTGCAACTTGGGGTGCTGCGGTGGCTGTGGGAGGTGCGGGTCTCCTCACCCTGCTGGTCCTCAACCCCTCTCCCAGGATAGACCCCTTTTCTCAACATCCCACCCCAAGTGCCCAGCTCTCCTCTCGCCTTGTCTCCCGCCCCAGTCTGACTCAGAGCCCCCGGGGTCCCAGGCTCGCAGCAGCCAGAGGTCTCCCTTCCTGTCATCTGGCAGGTGAGCAGAAGGGTGGGGTTTTTCTTCCTCCCTCGCAGGGGACGCTAGAGCTCCGGACACAGGGAATGGGGGGAGCTTCCTGGAGCCACTCCCAGAGGCAGACCCTGGAAGTGGAAGAAAACTTGGGAGTCCTGCCCTCTGTTGCCTGGTTCCCTAACTTTTTGTTGGTTGAGAAAATGCTTATGTGCATATGGATTCTGGACTCTGCTCCAAGTCTACTCTCTTCCTTTCCTTTACACCTAAGTTTGCAGCTCCTCTCTCTCTCACACACACTTTGTAAAAATTTTTTAAGTTGAATTCTTTATTTTGAGAGAAAGACAGAGAGAGAGAGAGAGAGAGAGAGAGAATCCCAGCAGGCTCCATGCTGTCAGTGCAGAGACCGATGCAGGGCTCAAAGTCATGAACCCACGAACTGTGGGCTCAGGTTTGACCTGAGGCAAAATCAAGAGTCAGATGCTCAACTGACTGAGCCACCCGGGTGCCCCTCTCTCTCTCACTTTTTAAACATCTTTATTGAGGTATAATTTATACAGAAAAAACTGTACACAGTTAATGTGTACAATTTGATTAGTTTGGACATACGCAGATACCTGTGAAACTATCACCACAATTAAGGTAGTGCACACACCCACTGCTTCTGGAAGTTTCTTTGTGTCCCTTTGTGTTTTGTTTTGCTTTGTTTTATTTCTGTGGTAAGAACACGTACCAGGAGATTTGCCCTCTTAACAAAATTTTAAGTGCACCACATAACACTGTTAACTAGAGACACTGCAGCCTTCTCTTATTAAATGGTATGGCTCACACAGAATTCTGTGGCATGGCCGAGCCCGGGAACTGGGCGACGTGACATCACTCTTCTGTAGAGAAGAACACATTCTAAACTCCAACAACTTTGGGAGTTTGAGCCAGCCTGCCATGGTGACAGCTATAGTAGGTTAACTCTTGCCAGGTTCTATGTCAGAGGGATGGGTTTCCATCCATCCCCGTCCCTGCCCCCGTTCCAGGTTACACCCTTCTGCGGGCCCGGAGCCCTCTGTCCCTTCCTTCAGTGCTCACTTCCTTAAGAAGCCTTGCCCGACATTGTCCCCGACTCTGATGCCCTCACTGGCTCTGGCGTCCCCCTCAGAAGGTGTGCCTCAGCACCAGCCCTGGCCGGTGCACCCCCCCCCCCCAACCAGCCTGGGAGAGCCGGAAGGGCACCTCCTCTCCCCTTCCTGGCCTTCACTCCCCCCACCCCCCACCAGCTGGCTGGAAGAGGGTTTCTGGGGCTGCCTGACTCACCAACGACTGGAGCTGTCAGGCTGGCTGTCATGTGGCATGGTGGGTCCTAAGCGGGTGGGCGGGTGGCAGGGGTTGGGGGATGGTGTGCTCCCAGCCTCCCTCCCCACTCTGTGTTGTCCTGTGTTGCTGTTTTGGTGCCCAGGAAGCTGGCTGGGGAAGGGAAAGTCTGACCCCTCTTCCTGTCAACAATGACTTTCTGCTCGGAGCTGACCCCTCTGGGGTGAGTCACCGGGAAGGGCAATCAGTCTCTGCTAATGGAGGAGGAAGCATCAGTGTGAGAACTTTCCTTCCACAGCCCAAGGCTGCCAGGGGCCTGCGGCTAGATGGGGGCCTTCCAACTGAAAGAGGGGCTCACGGTGGCTCCCTGGAGCCCCCTAAAATGGGGGTGGTCTCTAGTCAATCTGGTGTTCTTAAACATGGCTTTGACCAGGTCAAGCTTGCTTATAATCTTTGGAGCCTCTTCACTTCCTCTAGAATAAAGTCCAAAGGCCTTAGGTTGGCCCCAACCTCCCTTTTTGACCTTATCGCCCTTCACTCCCCTCATGCCCTCGGCTCCAATCGAAGTGGCCTCATTCACTCCTGAATGTGACGGTGCCCAAGGCCACCTCCACACCTTTGTCTTTGGCACACCCCTGCTGTGCCAAATGTCTTTTCCTTTCCAGATGTGTCCATACTTTATTTTATTATTTCAAAAAAATTTTTTTAGTGTTTACTTATTTTTGAGAGAGACAGAGACAGTGTGTGGGCATGGGAGGAACAGAGAGAGAGGGAGACACAGAATCCAAAGCAGGCTCCAGGCTCTGAGCCATCAGCACAGAGCCTGATGCGGGGCTCGAACTCACAGACGATGAGATCATGACCTGAGCCAAAGTCGGACGCTTAACCTACTGAGCCACCCAGGCGCCCCCAGATGTGTCCATACTTTAAACCCCACTTCTACTCTCACATCATCCATCCATCCATTCAAAAAATATTTGTCGAACACCTTTATGTGCCAAGAGCTGAGGATTCTATCACCAACAAGCTGGACAAGGTAAGCATTCACAGACATGCCAGACTTGTGGAGGGTACGGAGACATAAACAGGCACCTGTAATGTAGTGAGGTGAGCTCAGGGTGCTAAGGAAACACCTGGGAGGAGTACCTGGCCTCGCCCTGAGAAGATCACAGAGGACTTGCTGGAGGAGGTGACACTGCTGATTTCTTTAAAGGTTTTTTTTTTTTTTTTTTTTAGTAATCTCTACACCCAATGTGGAGCTCGAACTCACAACCCCAAGATCAAGAGTCACATGCTCTTCCGACTGTGCCAGCCAGGTGCCCCGACATTGCTGATTTCTTGGAGAGTGAGGAGGAGTTAGGTAGGCAAGGGGACCAGGGAGAGAAGGGGGCAGCAAGGATGTTGGGACTGGCAGAAGAGAAAAGTAGGAAGGTCCAAGGCAAGGGACGGTGCATTCTAGGAACTGAAAGTTGGTCATAAAGTCTGGACTAGAGGGTGCCAGGGGGCATAGTGGCAGAAGAGGTTCAGAGCTACCCAGTGGCTCTGCACGGTTTGGACATTATCCTGAGAGCCATGGGAAGCCGATGTAGGGTTTATAGCAGAGGCTTACAATGAGCAGACTTGCACTTTAGATGGCCCGGAGTCACTACAGCGAAGGCCACAGATGGGATGAGGCCAAGCAGCAGGCCTCGGACACCGGTCAGGAGGCAATGTATGTGGTCTGGGCTGGAGGCATGGTGGCTGGAACCAACTGATAGCTGGGGATCTGAGGCATGGGGTGTGAGTGTTCAGAGCTCCTTCCAGCCGACAGGACTTGGTGATGGCTTAGCGGGGGGGGGGGGGGGGGGGGGGCAGGGGGGTTGGAGGAGAGGAACCAGCATGGCTCCCAGGTTTCTAATAAAGCTGGGGGGGGGGGGGGAGACTGTGACTGAGAGGGGCAGTCTGCGGGTAGGGAGATGATGAGCGCAAACTTGAACAGTATGGGCTCCTCCTCAGGTGCCGTAGGGGTGGGCAAAGCTAGATATCTGGAGAGAGGTCTGTGTGGACAGATAGACTCGGAGGCCCTGGCTGTATATGGTCATTGAACTGGGGGATGATGAGATGTCCCTCTTCTGTGAAGCCTGCCCTCTCCCTCCAGCTTACGGCCCCCAGCCCTAGCCCTCCCCTGACGTCGTACATGCTGCTTTGTGGTATTTAGCTATTCTCCAAGTATGTACCATCTTCCTGATCAGAGAATGATCAGAGGTCAGCCAGTTAGGAGACCCTTGCCAGGTCCTCATAACAGGGATGAGAGTCTGAACCCAGAAAGAGGGGACAGATACAGGAAATATTTTTAAAGGGGTTTTAGTGGGCCTCATGACTAGCTGGGTGCATGGGGTGAGGGAGAAAGAGGAGTCCCAGCTACCTTCAGCTTACTGGCACAGGGGATAGTTTAGACGACAGAAAGAAGGACAGGTTTCAGGAGGAGGAAAACAGGTTCAGTATAGGACCCACTGAGTTTGTGATGATGCCCGCAGAAGGAGTCTCCAGCTGTAGAAGTCCAGACGTCACAGGGCACTGGAGTCTGAGGCCAAGAGGGGAATGCGGAGTTCTACATGAAGCAGCCTCATCCATCCCTCTCCCTGTTCCAGCCACACTGGCCTTCTTTACAAGCTCATTTCTCACCTACCTCAGGGCCTTTGCACTTGCTCTTTCCTTAGCCCAAAAACACTGTCTCCTCAGACATTCACATAGCAGATATGTGGCAGATATTACATGCAGATCATTCAGGTCCCTCTGGAATAGCCCCTTTCCCCATCACTTGCTGTCTGCTACTTGTTTCCATTTTCACCATGGCATGGGTCACTCCCTACCCAACATTCTGTCATGAATTGTTCCCATGGTTTTCTGTCTCTACCCCTGGAACTTGACTTCTCTCAGGGCAGGGGTGCAGTCTGTCTGGCTCACCCTTACCTGAGGGGTGTTCAGTGCAAGCAACTGGTGAACACAGGTGACTGAATGGCTCATCGGGGAGCAGTGGCAGAAGGGTATCAATTGACCACCATCAGGGTGGGAGAAGGGGCTGGGGTGGAACCTGAGACCTCAGGCAGTGGGGGTGGGGGTGGGGGTGGGGAGGAGCCACGGGTACTCGGGTAGTACCTGCGGTGCCAAGATGGCCTGGGAGTGGAGAGTCCCCGCAGGAAAAGGGGACCCAGAACACAGAAGGCCTCAGGGAGCTCCAGCCTGGAAAAGGCCACTGGTAGCAGCTGCTGTGGAGAGTGGGGCCGGGCCCCAGACACAGGAGGAGTAAGCCGGGAGCCGGGGAGGGCAGAGGAGGAGAGCCGGGAGAGGTTCTGGACGCTGTGCCAGCCTCTGGGATGGACACTGGGGGTGGGGATGGAGGTGAGGGGTACCAGCTGTGATGAATGATGATCACAGCCCCCTAACTGTTTTCCTGGCCCCGCTTTGGGAGTGAACTCCCCACGCAGAATAATCTCAAAAGCATAAATCAGATCATGTGTCCCCCCCCTCCCCGCCACCGGCCCCCGCTCAAAAACATTACTGAGAATAAAACCCAAACTCCCTAATGTGATAAACAAGGCCCTTCGGGCCCTGGCCCTGCCTTGTCCTCTGACCTCATCCCCCCACACAAGCCCTGCTCACTCCACTCCAGCCACACCGGCTCCATGCCGGTCCTTGGGCCAAGCACCTCCCTGCCTCAGGGCGTTGGCACTGCTCTTCCCTCTGCCTGGAACTCTCTCTCCCAGAGGGTCTCCTGACCCTCTTTTTCCCTATAGTCAGGTCTCTGTCCAAATGTCACTTCCTCCGAGAGGCTTCTCTTGAGCATCTTAGATGGAGCTTTCCCATCTTCTGTTGTCTTACGCTGCTGTATCTTTCTGCATGGCAGAACGTTATATCTCCTGTATTTTAAATATGTGTTTATTTGTCAGTTTCTTGTTCACCTTCCCTGCTAAAGTGTAAGCTCCAGGAGGACAGGGATTTTTGTCTGTTTTGTTCACTGCTACCTCCTTAGCACACAGAAGAGTGCCTGGCACATAGCAGGCAAAGAAAAATGCTGTGTGGAATGGATGTTTGAATAAATGAATAACTGAATGTCTAAAGCAAACCTGCAATGAGTCCTGTGTGCCGGGTCTCTTCATAGCAGCTTTGCAAGAGGGACATCCTCCTCGTGCAAAGAAAAAAGCCTAGGCTACGAGCAGTTGGGTGACTTGCCTAGACTGAGCCGGAGCCCCGGCAGGTGAGAGCAAAAGGTGAGCACAGCCCACATGAGGCTCTTCTCGCGCTGCCCTGTGGACCCAACAGGCCCGGCCTCCCCCGCTTTCTCCTGGTTTAGGTGGGGAGATGAGAGGAAGACTGTGAGGGGAATAAGAAAGGCCAGGGAGAAGGGCTGGGGGAACAGGAGAAGGAGGAACCCAGGAGGAGCCAGGAAGGGCAGGGAACGCCAGGGAGGGGTTGAGGGTGAGACAGCCCCCCTCCCATGGGAACCGTGGGACTGTGGGAACCGTGCACCCCACAGCGCTGAAGGGACACCTTGGGTTCCCACAGCCTACTTCTACCGCCAGGGGATAAAGAGGGACTTGCCTCAGGAAGGTATGCGTCTGCTGATGAAGGGCTGACTTAGTGGAGCCTTCTTCCCTCCATCCCTCCCGGCAAAGCTGCTGGGAATTCCCCACTTCCTGGTAGGAACTGTAGAACCTTGGGGGGATTTTCCTCAGCCTGGGAATTTGGGACACTGTCCAGCTTTTATCACAACTTCTTCACACTCTGCATAACAACTTCTCCCCCCACTTCCCCGCAGATACATTTGGAGAGGGGTGGGGGCTGAAGGGAGAGGACAGAGTCACATGGAGACCTCTGCACCTGCTCCAGGAACAGACCCTTTCTCCTCACATCTCCCCAGACTTGGGGAACGGTCCCACCTTGTCCTCTCCTTCAGGCGACCCAGTGGCTCAGGGCACAGTTGCAAACACGCGGCCTCCAAAACCCAATCCCAGCTGAAGGAGGAGGCTTCTGCTGGTGCACCTCAGAGCTCCACTTTCCCAATGAGTCACTCTAGCCGGGTCCCTGTAGTTCCTGACCCTGCCTCTGCCTGCTGGAAGCATCCCTTCCCTGTGCGTGGCCATATGCAGGAAAGAGTGGCTACCGGGTGGGCTGGGAGTTTCGTCAGTGAGCCAGCCTCAGAAGGCCGGTCAGGACAAACTGTGACCCACTGGTGTCTGGGTCTAGACAGCAGTCACATGAATCGTGAGCACTCATCTGGTCTGAGACATTTCCCAAGCCAACTGTTTACTCACAGGTCCCCAGAGCACCTGCTACTTCTGCGCAACTCTTTCTCTTAGATCATTTCAGTGAATGTTGACCCTGCCAGGCCTCGTACAAGGCACCAGGGGAAAGAAGAACAAAAGATTGAGGAAGACACAGCTCCTACCTTCAGGGAGCCTGAGGTTCATGCTAACAAATCACATAGGGTGTTTTTATGACATGCCAGGGTTGGGCGGGGGCGTGGGGACTCAGATAAAGAAAACATCTTTCTGGGGCGCCTGGGTGGCTCAGTCGTTTAAGCATCCGACTTCGGCTCAGGTCATGATCGCGTGATTTGTGGGTTCAAGCCCCATGTCAGATTCTGTGCTGACAGCTCGAAGCCTGGAGCCTGCTTCAGATTCTGTGTCTCACTCTCGCACTCTTTCCCTCCCCTACTAGTGCTCTGTCTCTGTCTCTGACTCTCTCAAAAATAAATAAACATTAAAAAGAAAAGAAAAGAAAAGAAAAGAAAAGAAAAGAAAAGAAAAGATCTTTCTGAGCTCAAGGAACTTAGGTCCTACCTGGGGTGACAGGTATATACACTGGTCACTCCACTACGGTGGTGGTCCTTTGCCCAACTCAGCCTGCACCTCAAGGTTTTGTCATTGCCTGTCAGCTAGCCAGCGCCCCCACCACGACACGAACACCTTGAAGGCAGGGGCTAGACTTGCCTCTTTTTTTTTTTTTAATGTTTATTTATTTTTGAGAGAGAGACAGAGCATGAGCAGGAGAGGGACAGAGAGAGAGGGAGACACAGAATCCAAAGCAGGTTCCAGGCTCCGAGCTGTCAGCACAGAGCCCAACTCAGGGCTTGAACGCACAACCTGAGATCATGACCTGAGCCAAAGTCGGACGCTTAACTGACTGAGCCACCCAGGCCCCCCTAGACTTGCCTCTTTGTATCTTCAGTGTCTCACACAACTAAACATATTTGCAAGATAAGCTACACAAACGGCTTCTAAACAGCTCACTGTATTACAAGACTGAATATACAAGCTAAATAGAGATTTGGGCAATTTCCTGCCTTTGTTGTAGAGGAAGGGATTAATTCTAAACAGTGGGGAGCAGAGAAGGCATCAGGGACAAGGTGTGACCGTAGCAAAGCCCTACATGGATGGAGGAGGAGAATGGGAAGGACATCCCAGGCTGAGGGGACAGCAGATGCAAAGTCCCAGAGTCAGGAAGGAATATGACTTATGACAGCAAATGTAAGATAGCCTAGCGGTACTGGCACATGGTGCTTGGAAGGAGGAGTGAAAGATGTGGGTGGCAAGGAACACAGGGCAAGGTCAAGAGGAATCCTGAATACCATGCTAAGGAGTTTGATCTTTGTTCTGTAGACACAGAGATCCTCTGGGAAATATTAAGGACAGGAGTCATGGAGACCAAGCAGTGTTTTAGGAAGATTTTATGGATGACTGTAACGGGTCTATGTGGAGAAAGCACTGCTAGGAGTGTCTTCTCTTTGGCCTTGGCCCCTTGAGAAGGGGGAGAAGCTAGGGAAAGTCAGGGTGGGGGGTATGTGCAGAGAAATCATTTAGGAAGCCACTGTAATGTTGGGAGACAGATGACAATGATATGAATCAGAACAGGGGCACTGGCAGTAGAAGAGGCAGAATTAGTGACCAATTGGATATGGGAAGTGAGACTGAATTTTCTAGTCAGAGTAATGGAAAGAACACAAGAGAAAGCGCAGGCTCTGGGGATTGGGGGAGGAAGAAGAGGCATTCTGGCTCGTTACTGACTCCTTGGGCTCCTTAAGTAACATTGAGAAGGACTCATAGAAGATTTTCTCAGTTCTGCTGCATATTGACAGCAGCCTATGCACTCCTTCAGCCTAGAAGGACACAGAGGAATCCATTTTGTTCAAAGCTCACACAAAAATCTCTTTCTACTATGGCAACGTTTCACAGTCCCCTCCTAGTTTTAGCCACCACCGCCTCCCCTCTTCCCACCCACCACCATGACAACCCACGTGGCCCAACAAACAGGGATGTGTTGCCAAGAAGCAAGACGTGTGAAGGACCTAGGAGGCCCTGCCATCACTGTGGATGATGTCAGAGCCCATGATGCACCCCAGCCCACACCCTAGCTTCTTAGTTGCTTGGTGTCTCTATCTCTGACAACCTTCAGTCCCACTGTAGCATGGCCACCCACTCCTATAACCACTGCCCAGACTTAGTCAGCACCCAGAACTCCCCTACCTCTGCAATTAGTAACTCTGACATCCTTCTATCCTCTCTGCTTTCTAATATCTGTCCTCTGACCCCATCAGAAGCACTTGTCCATGGCCCCCTCTTCCTCCATATCCTTCCTCTTTCTTCACCTTCCTCTCTCATGGCTTGGACTGTGCGGCTCAGAATTTCATTCATTCTTCCCTGTAATGTAAATTCCCCCTTGTTGCACCACCCCGCAAAAACCCAACTGTGAATCAGCCAGCTCCCTTTTCCTCTTAACTGTACCTATGTTGGGGGTGATTTCTGCTGCGGAAGTCCACACCAGCAAGCTGACTGGATCCACATCACTGGTGGTCACCAAGCTTGACCGGGTCCTCAGCACTGCCCGCTATGTTTTCCATGGGCAACATCTATTCAACTCCTTGTACACCCGCCTTTTTAAACCTTATCCCCTGTTCTCAAACCTTGCACATATTTACCTCCATCTTATTTCTCAGTGGATGATATCACCTCTCCCTTCAAAGACAAAACAGGAACCTCAAAGCAGGAAATCTTTCAACATCTTGCCATCCCTTCTATCAACCTGCCCGTACCCTCCATTTGCCTCCTGGTATAATGGAAGGTGCATGTCCTTCTGTGTAATCCTGCCCCTGATTTACTGGATCTCAACCCTTCCTTTCTGCCATCCCCGGGATCTTTCCTGTCCCCTCTTTCCCCTCATCTTCAGCTTCTCCCTCTCTACTCATGTCTTCTCATCAATATTTGAACAAGTTTAAGTCTCCGATATATATTTTTTCAAGTCTCTAATATCAAATTAAGCCCTCCTTTGACCCCACCTCTTTCTCCCACCATCACCTTCTCCTTAATAAGAAAAGGAGAACATCTCAAATCTTCCTATAAACGGCTCTCACCAAGACTACCAACAACCTGTCTGTATATTCGATGAACGCTTTTAGCCCTTGTGTGTTTGATTTTTCTGCCGTGAGTCATTTCTACCACTCTCAGCTCCCTGACATTCTCCTCTTTTTCCTTCATTTTGCTCCTCTACCCAAACCCTAAATGATGGAGTTAATTGGACCCTGTCCTAGACTCGTCTCCTCTATGTATTGACTCTAAACACCTCTACATTTCCAATGCTTCAAGTCCTTGGTGCTGGCAATTGTCAAACATATGCCTCTGTCTAGACCTCTCTTCTGAGCCTTGGATCATGTATACATTGGCCTGCAGGCTTGTCACCTTTAGCAAGTATAAAAATATAAGATGACCAGTTAAATTTGAATTTCAGATATAACAATGAAAAAATGTTTTATTATGAGTGTGTCCCATGTAATATTTAGGACAGATTTATCCTAAACATTTGTCATTTTTCTGAGATTCACATTCATTCCTTATTCTATTTGGCAAGCCTGAATGACTTGGCATCTTTATCGAGGCCCCACAAAAACCTCCACTCCACGTGTCCACAACCGAATTTCCGTGGGACAGACTTGACCGTACATTGTGTCACACAAGCGAGAAAAGCAACGTTGTCCCTGACTCCGTTGCCCCTCTTTAGATCCGGAATCCTTCTAAGTATGCCTAAAATCTGACCACTCCTCTCCAGTGACAGCCTTCACCCTGATGAGGCCACCATCATCTTCCACTCACCACAATGTCCTCTCCAGTCCCTAATGTGTGATTGTCACAGAGCAAGCCAAAATATCTTCTTTACATGCACATTTTTACATGGCCCTCCTGGTTTAAATTCTAAAGTTTGAAATCCTTACTGCCACCACCATCACCACCCCCATGCCCTGTGTGACTCAGCCTTTGCTCACTGTCCCTCCTCTCTATGGACCACTTTCTTTACACTCCATAGCCACTCTGAGCTTCATTCAATTCCTTGGAAGTGTTGAGCCCACTCTTGACTTGAGCCTTCCCACATGCTATCTCCCTGCCTGGAACAATCTTCTCTCCCTCTTTTTCCTCTTAGCTCTTAATAATCCTGTAGGTCTCAGCCCCCGCCCTTAGCTCCCTGTACTCAATCTTGTGCTTCTCTTTTTTGAGGGGGCACTCAGCACTCTCTCCTCACCTGCTCACGCCTGGTCTTCTGTTAGACTGAGCTCCCCGAGAGCAGGACATTGTCTGTCTTCTACAATGTATCCGGAGCCCCTAACACAGTCCCTAGCCCAGAGAAGGAATTCAATTAACATTTCAGGGATGAATGAGAGAGTAACCTTTCTCCCCATTCAGCCTGGGAGGTCTCCTCTTATCTTCCTGTGAGCTCTCAGCCCAGAGCACTCCCCAGGACTGGAATGGGTTCCAGATGGGTTTAGAGTGTACCCACCACTACATCCCCCAGGGGGGCATCTCAGTCCTTCAGGTTCAACATCAGCAATAGAGAACCTGCCAGAGTTTTTTCAATACTGTGTGTCAACAGAAGAAAGCAGAAGGCAGAGTGGCCAGAGATAAATAATAGCAGGTAGCCTCCTGCAGGATGATGGCAGGCCCAATGCTGGTAAACTGAGGCAAAGACCCAGCCACCAGGGCAGCCTTGTCTCCAGGCCTGGCTCCTGAAGTGTGGCCTCCAGCACGGTGACCAAAGTCCAGTGGAAGCCCCCCAACAAAGGCTGTATTGAGCTTGGGGATTGCGGAGGGCTCCCAATGGCACCCATCCTGCAGGCTCTTGCAATTGAGGGACTAGAATTGAAGAAGCAATCAAGGCTATAGAGTCACCAGTAAGCAAGTGACCATCAAAGCTGCACGAGGGGTGAGACTCCTCCAGGGAGACCATGGGCGTGTCCAAGGGGACGAGACCAATGGCAGAATTGGGGACATCTGGCTTAACGGGTTCAAGAGAGTAAACTATAGAAGAAGTCAAAAAAGAGGAATTGGAGCAGTAGAGAATCATGAAGGTGCAAAGGCTGGGAGTCCAGGAGATAACATTTGAAGAAGCAAAGGTTGAACAATAGTCAACTGCTCTAGGGAGAGTTAGCTCTGAGAAGTGGAAACTGGGGTTGGAACACGGGACGTCGGTGGTGACCTTTGAAGACAGATGTTAGCTTCTCTCTCTGGTCCCAGCCCCTTCTCCCTTCACTCTGAGTGCTTTCCCCTCCTGTCCATTTCTTTAAGTGGGAAACCGTTTATGATTTGGGAAGTGGGCGGGAAGCAGGAGAGAGTCGATCCCAGTCAAGTAAGCTCACTGCTTCTGTGTCGTCTCCAGAGCCTGTGGCTGTGCTGAGGAAGGTGGTGGTATGGTCCTCACCTTTCAGAGGCTGACGGTCTAGTGGAGGTGTCCAGCTCTGCCCCTTCTCAGGCCAGGGGGCTTCCTGGACCGTCCCCTTTACTTGAGAAGGTCCTACAGGCTGCATCCTTTTCTGCGTGTCTCCTTGCCACCACCCACTCTTTTGCCTGAAGTTTGCCTTCTATCTCCCCCCTTCTCAGAGCCCCAGAACCTGCCTGCACAAAGGGCCACAGGCCCCCCAGTTCTCCACGTTATTCTACCCCCTCCTCCCCCCACCCCCACCCAGGACAAGCCTACAATATACTCCTCTACTTACATCTACTTCAGGGAAACAGAGCAAAACAAGCAACCAGTCCAGCCTGGCTTGGGCGATACAAGGTCTGACAACTCTTACAGCTGTGTGTGGTTCCTAGTGTCTGCTCCCGGTCCCTCCTGGGAGCTTCCATGGGCCTTGACCTCATGGCTTTGTTCCTGAGGGTAAGACCTCCTTCTCCTCTCCACCCCAGTTCAGATATGCAGACCCTGCTTCCCAGCCCACCCTCCCTACCAGTACCCTCCCTTCAGTGGGTACTGAAGCCTTTGGGTCTAAGGGACCCCCATTCTACAGAGCCTCAGACTTATTTAAGAATGTCCCAATGGGAAGCATTTTCTCTTAGGAGAAGACAGGACAGATTAATCTTTCATACGAATGTCTATCTATCTATCTATCTGTCGAGTGTGCATGCCTACAAGCAGGGGGAAGGATGGAGACAGAGGGAGAGAGGGAGAATCCCAGGCAGGCTCCTCTCTGCTGTTAGCACAAAGCTCGATGCAGGGCTTGAACCCACAAACCATGAGATCATGACCTGAGCTGAAACCAAGAGTTGGATGCCCAACCGACTGAGCCATTCAGGTGCCCCTCATACTAATATCTTATAATTAATGCCTTTATCATAACAGTGCCAGAAACTTCCAATGGCTCCCTCTGGCCTGGGATCTGAGTGGGAAATCTTTTGCCAGTGCTTTCACTCCTTCAGGCCAGGCTCTGGGGGAAGAAAGTACCTTCCTCTGGGAGGACAGCAGTGAGAGAGTCCACAGATTTCTCTGCTCCAGAGGCCCCACTGACCCTGGGCACGTCCCCTGCCCAACACTGGACCTCCAGCACACAAGGGACGAGTTTGGGCGAGGAGGACAGGTGTGCTGGAGTAAGGAATGAGCTGCCTTGGGCTTCTGTGTGGCCAACTCCGGATGGCTTCCGCTCCAGCCTCACCCATTTTCTTAGGTGTCTGAACTCTCTAGGCCAGAAAGGGCCAATAGGCTCCTTCTCACTCGCCAGCTTTAACCAGTTGCTGAGGGCTACATGGAGAAGGAGTCTGCAATCAGAGGCTGTGGGAAACGGTGCTACCGCCAATTAACAAGGGAGGCGGGAGTGGGGTCATGTGTGCCATGCATTGGCCAAACTCGATCTATGCTCTCTCAGCCCCCCACCCTTGGACTCAAGCAACCCCCGTTTCCTGGGAGCCCCTCCCTTCTTCTCTACTTGTCCAAATTCTGTCAAGACCCAGAGTCTTCAAGCAGCAGGGCTACTTGGGCGCCTAGGTGGCCCAGTCGGTTAAGTATCCGATCTTGATGTTGGCTCAGGTCATGACCTCGCGGGTTCATGAATTCAAGCCCTGCATTGGGCTCTGCACTGAGTGTGGAGCCTACTTGGGATTCTGTCTCTCTCCCTCCCTTTC
Source organism: Acinonyx jubatus (assembly GCF_027475565.1). Lineage (NCBI taxonomy): Eukaryota > Metazoa > Chordata > Mammalia > Carnivora > Felidae > Acinonyx > Acinonyx jubatus. The sequence goes on along the minus strand of NC_069381.1, from coordinate 92,182,005 downwards.
TGCCCCTCCCCCTGCTGGTTCTCTCTCTCTTTCTCTCTCAAAATGAATGAATAAACTTTAAAAAAATTGCTTAATAAAAAAGAAGCAGGGCTATCTTCCAGCCCTCAGAAGCCTCTTTCCCGTCTGCGCTTTTTAAAGGTAACGAGTGTTAAAGAACATTTGGTTTGTTTTTAGTTTCTGGACATGGCAAATAGAGCCGCTGTAAATAATAAACAAACAAGCCTTAAAAAAGGTAATGACTTTTCTCCTCCTTTGACATTAACCCCAGGCTGCCTTGTCAGGGGAAGTTCATTCTGGATGGTTTCTGTGTTCTCTCCCTAATGAGACTGTGAGCTTCTGGGGGGCAAGGCTCACTGGCACCATTTTGTTTCTTGTGACGAGGTAGGCCCAGAGCTCAGAAGAGTTTGCTGAGTGGAAAACCTGTTTCTACACAGGAAAGACCAGACAGATCCTGGCCCATGCGGACTGACAGTTGGCTGTCTGAGCCGAATGCACGGAGCGGTGGGGGGGAGGTAGACCTGTGGGTTTAGTCAGACGTGAGGCCTTTCCCTAGAAGTCAGTTTCAAAATAGGGGCGGACCCATCCGGTGAGAGGAGGTGGGGAAGTTCCAGCTGTGTGGAAAGTGTGAAGGTTCAGAAGTAGGAATCATAGAATCTTCTAGGGAAATCTTAATAGGGAACAATTCTAGTCCGTATTCTTTTTCATCCATGAGACCACTTGCACTTTGCCAAGTTGCTCTCCATTTTCTCCTGCCTGAGCACTGTCTTACCCCAAACCATGTGTCTGTCCCCCTGCCCCCTGCTGATAATCGGTCCGTTAGTTAGCTGATAAACCGAAGATGTTGGTGGTGCCCTGGGGTTGGTGGCCAGCAGTGTACCCTGAGAGCTGTCAGTTCAGGGATGGAGCTGAGATGTCAGCCTCACAGAGTGCTGATTTATAGAGAAGATATTCTCCAGCCCCTACGCTGGCCTTGTTGTGTAGAGGCGCTGCATGTGTTGGGTCGGGGGTGGGGGGGGGGGTGGGCTGGTAGAAGGAAAGAATGGAAATAAAAGACCAGATGCCTGGTGTCTATGCGCCGCGGATAGGACCCTCCCCCACCGCCTCCTATTGTATTTGGTCACCCATGGTTTGCTATTTAACCACTCTCACTGTGGTCTGATTTGTGTGTGCTTGTTCGCTCTCCCCTCCTAGTTTGCAGGCCCCTGGAAGGCAGACACTGGCTTCTATTTCTGGTGTCTGTCTCCTCCACCCCGGCCCGGCTCCTAGCACCACGCTGGGCTCATGGGAAGCCTGGAGCCGTGCCAGTTGCTGGGCTGACTGGCGGGCCGGGTGGAGGGTAGCAGGGGTTAATTAATCCTAGAAGGAAGGTCTCCTAGAAAAGTCCCAGCTGCCTGCTCCCCGAGGGCCCACAAAACTCTGCATGGCACCCTCCGCCAGCTCAGTGCCTCTGGTGCCTGATCCTGCCTCTGCTGGCTCTGGCTGTCCTTCTTCCTCTGGCCTCTCCTGGGAGATGTCTCTGGCCTCCAGTTCTGAGCATGTCAGCTGGTTCTGTGAACTGGCCGCTCCAAGGCCCATCTGAATGAATTTGGCCACTCCCAGTTTTACAAGCCCCGTTCCTACAAACAGCTCCCACCTTGCCTTCCTGCACAGCTCATGCCTCCGCTCCCTCCATCCCTCAGAGGAGAAAGCCTGAGGCATCAGCCTGTTTCTTCTCCAGGCCCTCACGCACCCGCCCCCGTCACTGAGCCGTATTTGCTGCGCCCCGACTCTGGCCATGGGTGTGGCAGTGACCTGGGTAGCGGTAAGAGCACAGCAAGGAGGGCCCCTGCCCTCCTGAAGCTCCAAGTTCACCAGGGTGACCAGAACACATTGCGAAACTCTGCGAGACGACGCTTGCTTGCTTGATAAGCACCACATGTGTGCAGAGAGCACTCGTCCCAGCCCCGCCCGGGCTTTCCTGGGTGGGCTGGGGTCTGGGAGGGACCCATATAAACAAAATGGGAAGAGGATTCTTCCAAGAGCATGGAGAGCCAACCAGTTCAAGCTACTCACCCAGCTGTGTGACGCTGGACAAGTCACCTAACCTCTCTGGATTCGGGTTGTTTCTCCACACACCAAGGCTCCCTGATGTAGGACTCTGACAGTGCATGGCACAGAGCTGCAGCCCAGCTGCTAGACAGAAGGTCTTTGAGTGCTCACTGAGGTGGGGACAGAGGTCCAGGTCACCAGGGATGGGCGTGGGGCCTGGGATCCTAAGTGAATTTCCCATGATCAGTAGGTGCAGAGGGTCAACCCGAGAGGCCATCGGGGCTAGAACCGCATCCTCCAGGCTGGAGACCAGGTGCCCGGTCCTGGGCTTCACCTCACCACTGTCCCCGGACCCCCCCTTCCGCAGCGGCAGTAGGCAGGGAGGCAAGGAAAGAGCCCTAGCTGGGAAGGGGGTGGGGGGCTGCAGTAGCCACATGGGCAGCAAGCAGTACAAACAAAGATGAGCTGTTCCCCCCAGCCTGCCGTTGTTTATTTGCAAACAACAGCGTTTGGGCCAGCTAGTGTTCTGCTGCCGCCCAGGCCAACAGAGGCTTGTCTGTGTGCCTGCCCCCCCCCCCCCCCCCACCCCGGGCTCTGTCTCTGGCCTCCACCAGGGCCTACCCCAGGCACAAATCCCCCAGCTCTTTGTAGCAGCTCCCCACCCGTGGAATCTGAGCCTTGGACTGGGCAGTGGCAATTCAGGAGGCAGTTTAGAAGGGAGAGAGGACTTTGAGGAGAGTCAACAGCACGTTAAGCAGTCAAAGTGTGTGTCCTGTCACATCCCAGATGCCTGACTCTGGTCATGCTCAACATCTCCCCACCGCCACCCCAAATCCGCAGGGCCGTGATCCATCAGTGCTGGGAATCTAGGGCTCTAAGCCCCTCTGAATTGGCCTCCTGAGGTCCTAAAGCCCTGAACCCAGGAGATCAAACCTCCCTGAAGTTTTGGCAAAGTCAGGACCAGACTCTGCCCTGTGAAATGTCCCTCCGTGAGGTCAGACAATCCCCTTTCTAGCAATTCTGTCCTTTGGGGTAAGTACTTTCTGTACAGAGCCTCATCGGGCAGGCAACTAGCCTTGGGAGGGGCACAGCACATCAGGCCCAATAGCCACAGAAGAAAGTGGATAGGGTCCAGGGGCCTGGGCAGAGGGGAGACGCTCAAAAAGAGTGGGAAAGGAGGTGGAGGCTCAGCAGGAGGCCTGATAGGAATGTCCAGGCTCCCCCTTGGTGAAAGGGAGCCCTGGGGGATGGGTGCCCTGGCTTTGGAGTGGAGGCTTAGGGGTGGGAGAGGGAGAGAACTGGTCTAAGATGTCAGAGGGGATAGAGGCTGCCCCTGTCAGCTCCAGGGACCACCTCCTAAGGAGAGAGGTACTCTTTCTTGCCCCATGCCCAGTCCTTGTCTGCTCTCTGCCCCAAAGGACAGGGACATCAAAAACATCCCAAAGCTGGGGCACCTGGGTGGCTCAGGCGGTTAAGCGTCCGACTTCAGCTCAGGTCATGATCTCACAGTCTGTGGGTTCAAGCCCTGTGTCGGGCTCAGTGCTGACAGCTTGGAGCCCGGAGCCTGCTTCGGATTCTGTGTGTGTCTCTCTCTGCCCCTCCCTGGCTCACACTCTATCTCTCTCTCAAAAATAATTAAACATTTAAAAAATCCCAAAGCTATGTCAGAGCAACACCCCTTTCCTATTCCCGAGGCTTAGGCCATCTCTGCAGGTTTGCCCCCATCCCAGGACTGGCTGGGAGGATCCAGAGAGGGCTTGGCCTCTGGTGAGAAAGCCAGGTTGACCCAGAAGCCCTCCTCAGCAGACCTGTGGGCCCAGTCAAGGAAGGAGGTGTAGTGGGGGTTGAGGAATGGGTGCTGGAGGTGTCAAAGACCTTGGGCCTCGGGAGCCTTGAAGTCGGGCAGCTGAGGGTACAATCAGGAGCCCCAGCTGTGTGGCCTCTGAACCTCTCTTGACCTCTCTGAACTCAGTTTCATTTAACTGGGGATAATCCCTATGAGAAAGCAGTGTGTGTGTGCGTGTGTGTGTGTGTGTGTACGTGCACATGTGCACGTGTGTGTGAGAAAGTGCCTACCACAGAATAGGTGTTTGTACGTGTTTAAAACCTCCCTTGTGACTCAGGAAGGCAGCAGGGTTCTATGGCTGACTCCTCAGTCCAACTTCAGCAAGGAGCTCAGGATCCACCCAGGAACTCCTAGCCTGGGCTCACAGCCTTGGGCTGGGACTTTTGCACAGGACTCAGCCCTGGGTGGGCACAGCTCTGCACGGATACGCAGAGGAAGCACCTCTGTGTCTTATTTGAAGTCACCCTTAAAAGGCGATCCAGAAAGGGGAGCCTGGGTGGCTTAGTCGGTTAAGCGTCCGACTTCAGCTCAGGTCATGATCTCGCAGTTTGTGGGTTCAAGCCCCACGTCGGGCACTGTGCTGACAGCTTGGAGCCTAGAAACGTGCTTTGGATTCTGTGTCTCCCTCTCTCTCTTTCCCTTCTTACACACACACTCTCTCTCTCAAAAATAAACATTTTTTAAAAAGGAGGTTGTGGGCACCTGGATGGCTCAACCTCGGTCGGTTGAGCGTCCGGCTTTGGCTCAGGTCATGATCTCACGGTCCGTGAGTCCAAGCCCCACGTCAGGCTCTGTGCTGACAGCTCGGAGCCTGGAGCCTGCTTCAGATTCTGTGTCTCCCTCTCTCTCTGACCCTCCCCCATTCATGCTCTTTCTCTGTCTCAAAAATAAACATTAAAATTAAATAAATAAAAATAAATAAATAAAAAGGAGGTTGAGGGCATCACCAGGCTGAGGTGGCAGTGTTCTGACCCCTGAAGTAGTGCAGTGTTTGTGGATTTCCACTCTCTCACTCCCCCCTCTCTACACACACACACATACACACACACACACACACACACATACTATGCCCCATATGTGAGTGAGGTCAGGGTCAGGTCTCTGAGTCCATGTGTTTTGCCTGTATGCCGTGAATATAGTGGTCTGGAAGGGCAAAAGCAATCCTGAGGGTGGGAAGGCAGCACCCCAGGGTGGGCGCAGCGATGGTGGGAAGGGTGTTTCAGAGCTGACGGCATTCCCAGGAATCTCAGATTTTCGCTGCGGCAGCCGCCGAGCCTCCCTGCCTTCTCCCCCACCTGTCACCTCCCTGACTCAGCCCACCTGTCTGCCCAGGGCCTCTGAGGAAGTCCCCAAACATCCTAGTCCTGGCCACTCCCTACTTAATTTCGGACACCCAGATAAGGAGTCTTGACGTGTATCCAAAAGAAGTCCCAGCACATATAAAACACCAGGCCTCAGGAGCCCTCTAGCCTTGAGGGAAGGAAGGGGTGAAGCACAAGGCCAAAGTCAGGTGGGGTGAGGGAGCTGCTGTCCTGAATCCTGGGGACAAGATGTGCACATCTGCCTCGTGGGTCAGACCAGCCAGAGGCAGCCGGGCTCTGCCACTTGCGTGCCAAGTGCCTGTGGTCACTATGTTACTCTCTCTGGGCTGCAGTCCCTACCTCCTGGGGTTGTAAGGATGGAATGGGATCGGGGTACAAAGCGGATGACCCAGGGCCTGGCCCGGAGTAGGTGGTCAGTTGCTCTAATAATGCAAATGACCTCAGTTCATGGCCACTCCCCCTTCCAGGAGCTCAGGCCAAACACCGTGGAGCCAGCCCTGAGTCCTTGTTCTCTCACCTCCGCCCCACAAAAACCATCAGCAAGTCCTTTTGTCTCTCCCTGTAGCCACCATCCCACCTCCTCAGTCTTTCCTCAGCACAGTCGTTAGCAGGAAAACACCCTCATGGCTCCCAGTTTGTGCAATGGCCCCAAGGCCGCTCATGACCTGCCTGCCCTCACCTCTCTGGCCTCTGCTCCCACCACTCTCCCTGTCACTGCCCCTGCCCCTGCCCCGGCCTCACTGACCGCCCCCATTCCTCAGCGTGCAGGGCATGGGCTCCCCCTGCCTGGGAGGCATGGTCCCTGACACCTGCAGCTGGGTGTCCCCTTCCCTCTGAGGCCCATCTCGATCACTGCAGGTAACACGGCACCCACCCAAGTGCAGAACCCCTTCACGCCCTCGCCCTGCTCCTACACTGCTTAGCACCTTCTAGCATACCACGTGATCTACTGATTTCTTCTGTTTAATGTCTGTGGTCCGTCTACTCTCACTAGAACGAAGGCACACAAGGGCAGAGGTTTTCATTTTGGTGGCCCAGGCACCTAGAACTCAATAAATACCCGTCGTGTGAGTGATGGGATCTCGTAACAACCCTGTGACGTGGTAAAGGCAAGCGATTTATTTTAATGACAGAAAACCCCAGGTTTTTTATAGTTAAGTTAGGATCATGTCCAGGTGCCTGGCGTCATGGTGGGGGTGCCATGGGGTGAAAATAATGGCTTCCCTATCCCCTCAACACACTCTCCTTTTTGATTCTCCTGCCCTGGGCTGCTGCCCCTTGCGACATTCTCGCACAAGCACAGGTGCCAAGCCATAGTCCTTTGGTTCCCCTCTGCACAGCTAGAGCCAACTGGAACTTTCCTGAGTTTTTACTACTTCCTACTATGGGAGGAAATTAGGGAAATTAATAGAGAAAACACAAGAAACACAAAGACGTTCTGGTTTACAAAGTGCAGGGATTCTGGTCTAGTCTTCAGAGCATGAAGGTTGTATCTTGTTTCCAGTACCTTCTGTGAGGTCTACATCCTTGCCTCAGGTGCCTGTCCTGGGTCCCCTCCTTCCTGGCTGCCAAACTCCCACTCTCTACCCGCTCTCCTCCTTAGCCCTCCTGCCCCTGGAGCTCGACACTGAACCCCAAGATTTCCCAGCCATGACCTAGTGAAGGCCAATTTGGGGGGACAGTTCTGTCTTCTGTAAAAGTGGAAGGGTGATGCCTTGGCCTTTGAATCCTGTTGGGAGGTGCAGTAGAAATATCAGTGCGATGGGCTTACAAACTTTAAACGAACCTAAAATAAATGGGACGCGTGCAGGTGGAGTCAGGCCCTGCCTGCCCTAGAGGCAGAATGACAAAGGGACCCAAAACAGGGGGCAGGGGGTGCTGTTGACACAGCTGGTATCTGCAAAGGTCACCTTTGCCAGGTCAGGTCACCCTTGCTGGGGGACTTGCAATCCGATCACAGTCAAAAGAATTTTTTTTTAAAGGTTTTTATTTAAATTCCAGTTGGTTAACATACAGCGTACTTTTAATTAAACAAAGACCCTTTGGTCTCCTGACTAACTGGTTGTAGATGAGGCTGAGAGTGGGGAGCTGGAAGACAGGGACACAAGGCTCAAAGTGGGGTCATGCTTTGCTTGGCATAATGAAATTCATAAAGTACCTACTATGTGTCAGATGCTGTGCTCAGTATTGGGGATGCAGCAGTGAGCAAGGTAGACAGGACTTTTGCCCTCACAGAACCTCCTCTCGGTGACACAGACACTGAGCGAATGCACAGTAATTAATCATTATTAACCACAGAGGCAAGAGCTTAGAAGGAGAGGCACGGGGTGCTATGAAAATGCATAATAGGGAACCTGACTTCATTCAAGGGGATGGGGTGTGGGTGTCAGGAAGGCCGCCCTGAAGTGCCGTTTGAGCTGAGAACTAGTGGCAAGATACTGTTCAGTGATTTTCAGCAAGTCAAAACCGGGCTCGCCACATGTTCCTGTGGCCTCCGGGAAGCTGGGCAGAGAGTGTGGCTGGGAGGCCCTTGGCAGAGGCCGGGCCCTGGGGTCGGGGATGAGATCCGGCAGTGGTGCGGTGGGGAGGTCTTCAGGGGTGCAGACGGGGCTCTGCCCCACAGTCCTTCCAGACCCCACCCATCCCCCAGCACACACGAACCAGTGGGGACTGCGAGATCCTGGCTGCTTAGCCACCCATGGACGCAGCGGGGCAGGGCTCCATGACCTCACTGTAATGGTGTCCTACGGGCCCCGCCAGCAGGAGGAGAAAACAAACACTGAAAAGTCCCCCAGCGCTCCCAGATGTCTGCTCAGGAAGACTCAGGGCTCCAGGCTATGGGCAACATGCCCAGCTCAGGAGGCCTGAACGGAATTCAAAAGTGCTTGTTTCTCACTGAAAAATTCCAAAGATTGCTCAACATTCCTTTGACCCCAGGAGCTGGGGTTTGGCAGGAGGTGCTGGAAGCTAGGGACCCAGAGCCTGTGGGCTTGCCATATGGCTCAGGACTGTCAGGGAATAGCCCCTCTGGCCTGCTCCCTTGGGGGCAGGACGGGCTATAGAAACACCCCTCCCTCTCCACACACAAGGGCACCATGGTAGAGTGGACTTTGGTGGGGCTGGAAGGAGGATGGGGAAACCCACAGACCGGGTTCCTATTCTTGGGCTCTGGTGCAAAGGCCTGTTTTTCCAGCTCTCAGGTGCCATTGGGGTAACTCACTAAGGTCAACTTTCTGTGGCCCCTGGGAAGATGAGTTCCCTCTTCCCAGCTGTCTGTCTGAGAAGCTTGGTTCAAATGCCCCCCTCTTCCAGGCAGCCTGCTCCCTGCCTGGATTGGAAGTGCCTGATAAGGCACTCACCACTTTATGTCTCACAGTATAGTCGTTTCTCTAAACGTCTGCTCTTCTCTAAGGAGGAAATGCTCTGGAAGGCAGGAGGCTTTCTGGGTCACGTCTGTATAATTCTGCAGGACCCAGCTGGCGCAGAGATGTAGCTACCAAGATGTTCACCACAGTGTTGCTTACGAGAGTGGGAAATGGCAAGTTATCTAAATATTTAAGAATAGGGATTTGATCAAGAGTAGGGATTCCATATAGCTAAGCAGCCATTGGCAATTACATATCGGAAAATATTTAAAGGTAGGGGAGAATATCAGAATGAACAAACTTCCATCCTGCAGACGAACCACTATTCACATTTTAGCGTGTTTCCTTTACCTCTTTTTTTTCTACGTAGATACACAAACACGGTAAAATCTTACCAAACGTGATATGTGCGGGGATAAAAATTAAATGGTGTTAAGTGTGGGGGTTGCGTTATGGAAAACAATAATTGGGGGGAGTCTATACTATCACAAAAGGCACAATACGAAGATGTTAAAAACTATACTGCACTCGGCACTCTACACTGAACTGAGAAAAGCCCCAAATGACCTTGAAGCAGTCACTTCCTAACCTCACACACCTCATCCTCAGGAGGGAGGAGCAGTGGGCGGCCAGTTTGAGACTGAGGCCAGGGAGAAAGGAAACCTACTGATCGCATCCAGTTTTGCACACTCACGGAATGTGACATGTATTTTTTAATGAAATGAGAATCATACTGTATATAAATATGTGTTCCATATCCTTTCTTATTTAACATTCTGTCTTAAGCAACACTCCATCTTATGAACTATTATTTTTAACCTGGCCATTATTGTAAATGCTCTCATTTTTCAGGAAGTCTTATCTTTGGGGGCACCTGGGTGGTTCAATCAGTTAAGCGTCCCACTTCGGCTCAGGTCACAATCTCGAGGTTCATGAGTTTGAGCCCCGCATCGGGCTCTGTGCTGACAGCTCAGAGCCTGGAGTCTGCTTCGGATTCTGTGTCTCCCTCTCTCTCTGCCCCTCCCCCCTCATGTTCTGTCTGTCTGTCTGTCTCTGTCTCTCAAAAATAAGCATCAAAAAAAAGTTTTAGCTTGACTCCCCCCCCCCCTTATTCATAGGGTGCAATTGCCAGGTCCAAAGATATAAATATTTTTAAGAGTATCGAAACGTATTCCCAAATTTACCTCCAGAAAAGTTTTTCCAAGTTACACTCAGCAACAATGAGTGTTGCTTGCAGCCCTGTCCGTGGGTGGCTTAGTCATTGTTCAAGTGAGTCGGCAGATCTGAGAACTATTTCCAAAGGTGGAATTGATGGGATTTGATGGTGGCTGGAGCATGGGGGCATAAATCAAGAGAAGGTGGAGTAGATGACATTGAGGTTCTCGTCTCTGATGCACGTAAACATGGGAAAGCCTTCGGCAGAGAAAGGGTACAAAGGAGGAGGATTGGGATCCGCAGAATAGAAATTCGGTTTGGGAATATTGCATAGTTAAAAGAAACAAACAAAAACCGCGCAAGACCCAGAAGATAAACAAGCGAAAACATTTCCTCAAAGGAAAACATGCAAATGGCTAAAGAATAACAAAGTGTCAACCTCATCATTCCATTAACTAAGATTCATATGGTTGAAAATAATAGAGAGGTAAGTTTTACAAGTTTAAAGAGGAGAGTTTAGGGAAGATTCACAAAAGACTGAAAGAGCAGAGATATAGCTAGCACCGGATCTGCACACATTGACAAGATTCACTCGATCTCTTTCTCTACAGGTCAACCTTCTTCCCTCTCGGACTGGCATTTTCCCCGTGGCAGGAAGCATGGCTTTCAAGAACGCCCACAGCTCACCTGTCACAGCTTTGCCTCCAGAAAACTACTAGGACCTGCTCTCTCCCATCGGGAGGTCAAAGATCCCAAGGAAGGGCTCTTACTCACCCAACGCGGTCCATTCACTGAAGCCGAGGGTGAGCTAGTGTGACTGGGCACCCTAGGTTGGGTACCCTTCGTTGGGTTAATAAACTAGAAGCAGGATTTGGAGGAGAATGAAGCATGTACATGAACCACGTGGTCAGTCGGGAAAGAACTCTGCTCAGAACAAGGAAGATGCAAAATAATGGAAAGTCACTGGATTCCCAGCATATCCACGTTCCATACAAATAATGTCTGCAAATTGTCCTCTCTTACCATGTGCAACCATCCCCTTCCCAACAGGATGTAGCTTAAATTCATCCTGCCTCCACATCGCGCTCCAAGTCCGGAGCCTACCAGATGGAAAATCTCTTTTTTCCTCTGGTAGTTTTTAAGATTTTCTTGTGTATTCTTGACGTTCTGCAGATTTGGAACAGCATGGATAGGTGAGCATTTATTATTTACTCCACTCAGCGTTCAGTGGGGTCCTTCTGTCCAAGGATTCTGGAGAATTTTTCCTTATTATCTCTTCAGTCTTTTCCACCATTCGCTCCTTGTTTGGAACCTTTTCTTGGATGGAGCCTCTCAAACTCACTCTTTTCCATGTCTGGTAAGTACCTTTTCAGAATTTTCAATTTTTCTTTTTTTTATCTCCTGTGCTGAGTTCTGGGTGAATTCCTCAGCTCCATCTTCCAAAGCACTAATTATTTATTCAACTGTGCTTGGTCCAGAGCTTCCCCTTATCTGTTGTTTTTATTTCAAGTACAGGATATTTTCATTCCCGGGGTTTCTAATATTTCCTCTTCCATATCCACTTACTCTAATTCACTTCTTCCCTCATCTTTTGAGGATCCTAAACACGCTCGCTTTACAATCATTTTCATCTTGCTCTACTATTTTCTTTTCATCTGGAGGGAGTTTATCTCCTGTGGATCGCTTTTGTTGGCAGTCTTTCTTCACATTTGTTTCCTGTTTCTTTTCTGTTCTCCATCCATGGAGATGTTTATCTTCTTTTGAAATGTGGCTGCGTCCTTTTGTTTTCCTCTTTTCACGTGTCTCTCGTTTCCTGGAGAGGCAGCGTGGAGTCCGGGGTGAGAGCTCAGGTTCTGGAGACGGCCTGCGTGCAGGTCTGGGCTCCATGACTGAGTGGCTGCATGACCTCAGGCAGGTTTCTTCACCACTCCGAGCCCTAGTTTTCCCTACCTGTATCTGAGCGATACTAATCGTACCAGTTGGGAGGATTGAATGAGCTGGTGTATAGAAAACTCTTAAACGATGCCTAGAACACAGTGAGTGCTTACTACACATTAGATGTCACCTCTGCATGTTTGGAGAAAATGGGCGAGTCTGGGTGTGGATAGGAGCAGGGCTCAAAGCATTAACTTGAGGACCCTCTGATGGCATGTCCAAGTCCAGGATTCCTGAGTGCGTTTGCTCCTCTTGGTCAAGTCTTCTCATGGCTCGTCATGATCTTGCTCTCTTTGGGTGTGTGATTCTTATAACCACCAGCCACCTCCAACACACCATGTACGATGCTGGTGGAAGCAGGGTCACCGTTATAAATGCTACCATTTAAAATGCGTGAAAAGGAGGTGACATACAGCGGTCACTAGTCCAGCATTTAACCACATCCAGCTGGACAGGGATGATGAGATCAGAGCTGTGGTTGGTGAATATCACTGCATCTTGGCAAAGAGTGAGTTCTCTGGTCACCAGTCTGACTCGCAGGTTTTGCCTGTTGGTAAAATTTCCCTTGCCCACATTCACAAGATGCCTTTTAAGCAGGGTGTTGGAGAGGATTCCTCACCTCAGGGCTCTCCTGCCTCACAAACTATTTCCCACTGGTCCAGTTACCTGGGAAATACCTCATGACAGAGTTTTCCAGTTTTCCAGTTTTCCAGGATGATAGAAATCTCCTGGGGAATTTGGTGGGAAAACAAAACAAAACAAAAACAAAAACTGATTCTAAATCACACCCCGCATCTCCTGAGTCTCCAGGGGGAGGTGCTTAACAATTATACCAGGTGTTTCTTATCATCATGAAAATTAGAAAAATAACTACCTTGGTGGTTGAGCAGTTACACACCTCAGTTTGGCAAACTTGGGCTTTTCCAGCACTTCAGCCCTGAAAACTTTAATCACGTGACTGCGAGTTTCATTTGGGGGGGGGTCCCTGTTGGCCAATAACCAATCCCAGAAAGTTATGAGGCATGAGGAGAGTGTATTGGATCCCACCCATGTGGTTCCAGCTTCTTAGAGCAGCTCTGGAAGCTCTGCCCTTCCCCTGGGGCTCAGCAGGAAGCACAGAGGGAAGGCATGGCCCGGCCCGGCCCGCCCTCAACGTTGACCTTGCTCTGAGATTTTCACATCACACTAGGGTGGGGTGGGGGAGAGATTGCCAATTCCTCATCAGGCAGGGAGTGTACCACACGAGGTGTTTGGCTGGTTTGTCCTCCCCAGGTGCCACCTTCCCAATTTCCAGGATTCTAAGCTTCTTCCCCAGAGCAGAACCTCCAGTGCGACTCAGAGGGCTAGGCTTTCGCCGTTGAGCAAAGGGCATGACTCTATGGCCTTGGCCATTTGGGACCACTGGCTACCAACAAAAAGGCCTCTCTTGGGGGGCCTGGGTTGGCTCAGTCAGTTAAGCATACGACTCTTGATTTCAGCTCAGGTCATGGTCTCGTGGTTTGGGAGATCGAGGCCCACATCGCGCTCTGCGCTGACAGCATGGAGCCCGCTTAGGATTTTCTCTCTCACCCTCTCTCTCTGCCCCTCCCCGGCTTGCATGCTCTCTCTCTTTCTCAAAATACATAAAAACTTAAAAAAAAAAAAAAACCCTCTTAAAAACTGTAAGTGTCTATCCAGTGGTTCCCTGAACGCTTGCTTCTTCTGGGCCTATGATTTAACTCTCTCATAGCACCTTCCCAAAGACTATGAGAAATCACCGACACTTCTCTTCTCCTGGTATTTTTGTATCAAGTCTCCCAAAGTAGAAGTCTGAATGACACATGGTCTGAGTCCCAAGTGCCACTGGAAAATAGTCTAACCAACTGTCTCGATAACATAAAAATAGGGAAGGCAATGTTCCCGGCCTGGGATCTACGGATGCCTGCACCCCCACTCCCCCACATACGCCACTTCCTTAACCAATCCTCATTCAGCCATTTGGGGGATCGTCAATTTCCACACCCCAGTTCAGGTTCCAAGTTCCGTATTAAGATTCTTGTGGTGGTAAGGGACAGAAACACAACTCCAACTAATTTCTATGACAGAGACTTTTACTGGAAGGTCCCACAGCCAGAAGGGCAGGGATGCAGCTGACATCAGTGACCAACGCCAGGAGACTTTCTCGCTGCCCTTCTGCCCTGCTTTCCTCTGCAGGGCAGCGTCATTCTCTCCGACAGGTTTTGGGCCAACCGCAGAAACGAGGCCCTGGCAGCTGCTGTGACTCACCTCTCTCTACACCAATATAGAAGGACGGGACTTATATTCTCTAATCCTAAAATTGTTTAATGACAAAGAAAGTCTCCGAATGGCTTGGCCTGCCTGAGGATCAAGCTTGATTTTGGATCCTGTGTTTATAAGGAGGAGAAGGTGCGCTTCCCAGAAGAGTCTTTTCTAGGTAGACAGAACAATAGGCGTGCTCTGCCCAGAAAATCAAACACATATGAATTGAAATGACATTAAATACCACTGGAATGAAGTGAAGATACCCAATGCAGTTTTCTATTGCCAGGGTAACAAATTACTACAAATTTAGTGGCTTAGAATCACCTAATGTATTCTCTTATATTTCTGCAGTCAGAAGTCCCACACATCTTGCTGGCTAAGATCACCTTATTGGCAGGGCCGTGTTCCTTCTGGAGGCTCTAGGGGAGAATCCATTTCCTTGCCTTTTCCAGCTTCCAGACCTCTCCCACATTCCTTGGCTGGTGGCCCCTTCCTTCTTCAAATAGCAACGTGGGACTGAGTCATTCTCACACAGCCATCTTTCTGGTTCCCTTCTGCCTCCTTCCTTCACTTCTAAGGACACTTGTGATTACATTGCACCCATCTAGATAATCCAGCATAATTGCCCCATCTCAAAATCAGCTGATTAGCAACCTTAATGCCCCTTATATGGACCATATAAGATAACTTAATCAGGCCCCAGGGATTAGAGGGGGACATCTTGGCACAAGGGTTGGGAGACGGTATTTTTCTGCCTGCCACAGCTGGTAAGAGTAGATCCTCTCAAATTCTTCTGGTAAAGGTGTACATTTGCATAAAACTTCTGGAAAGTAAGTTGGTGGTTTCATAAAATAGGCCTTAACATGTTCATATTGGGGGCACCTGGGTGGCTCAGTCAGCTGAGCGACTGACTCTTGGTTTCAGTTCAGGTCATGATCCCGGGGTTGTGGGATCTCCACAGAGTGTGGAACCGGCTTGGGATTCTTTCTCTCTCTTCCTCTGTCCCCCTCCCCTGCTCTCTCTCTCTCTCTCTCTCTCTCTCTCTCTCTTTCTCTCAAAAAGAGTTCCTATTGGTTCATTCGATGATTCTAATAATCTGTCCCAAAGAAATAATGCTAAATATGTGTGGGGGTGGAATTTATACACGAAAATGTTCATTGTCACTTATACCACCAAAAAATTGGAAACAACCCTAATGTCCAGTGGTGGTAAGGCTAAGTAAACCATATTATATCCATATAAGGGAACATTTTGTTGACAGTAAAAAGTTTGTTTCTGAGAAGCTTTGAATGAAATGAAAATATTTGTATGCCCTGATGTTAAGTCAAAAGAGGAGGATGTCTGTACTCTGCTCAGTTTTGCTGTAAACCTAAAACTGCCCTAAAAAAAAAATAAAGTGGGGCGCCTGGCTGGCTCAGTCGGTGGAGTGTGCGACTCTTGATCTCAGGGTTGTGGGTTCAAGCTTCATGTTGGGTGCAGAGATTACTTAAAAATAAAATCATTAAAAATAAATAAATAAAATAGGCTCCTTAAAAAAAATGTCTAGAGGGGCGTCTGGGTGGCTCAGTCGGTTAAGCGTCCGACTTCAGCTCAGGTCATGATCTCACAGTCCGTGAGTTCGAGCCCCGCATCGGGCTCTGTGCTGACAGCTCAGAGCCTGGAGCCTGCTTCAGATTCTATGTCTCCCTCTCTCTCTGCCCCTCCCCTGCTCATGCTCTCTCTCTGTCTCAAAAATAAATAAAACATTAAAAAAAAAACCGTCTAGGGGTACCTGGGTGGCTCAGTCGGTTAAGCGACCGACTCTTGATTTCAGCTCAGGTTATGACTTCATGTTTCATGGGTTTCAGCCCCAACACAGGCTCTGTGTTGACAGCATAGAGCCTGCTTGGGATTCTCTCTCTCTCCGTCTCTCTCTGCCCCTCTCCCATTATCACCGGTGCACGCACTCACACTCTCTCTCTCTCTCAAAATAAATAAATAAACTTTAAAAATAATAATAAAAATATATTTTGAATATACATTAAGCTTATATGTTATAAAGCTTCTTGGCATTCTTTAAGCTTAATCTTAAGTATATCAGTCTTTAAAATTCAGAAACCTCGTAGGGGCACTTGGGTGGCTCAGTTGGTTAAGCGTCAGACTTGGGCTCAGGTCATGATCTTGCAGTTCGTGGGTTTGAGCCCTGCATTGGGCTCTGTGCTGACAGCTCGGAGCCTGGAGCCTGCTTCAGACTCTGTCTCTGTCTCTCTCTGCCTCTTCCCCGCTTGTGCTCTGTCACTCTCTCAATTATAAATAAAAAAAAAATTAAAAAAAAAGAGTCCGACTCTTGATTTCAGTTCCAGTCATGATGTCACGGTTCATGGGTTCAAGCCTCGTGTCGTGCTCTGTGCTGACAGTGCAGAGCCTGCTTGGGATTCTCTCTCTCTCTCTCTCTCTCTCTCTGTGCCCTTGCTCTGCTCATGTTCTTTCTCTCTCTAAAAACAATAAACTTAAAAAGAATAAAGTCTATTAATTTAAAAAAAGGAGTCAGGTCCTGACCTCAAAGTTTGTGGGTTTGAGCCCCACGTCCGGCTCTGTGCTGACAGCTCAGAGCCTGGAGCCTGCTTCGGATTCTGTGTCTCCCTCTCTCTCTCTCTGCCCCTCCCCTGCTCATGCTCTATCTCTCCCTGCCTCTCTCGAAAACAAATAAACATTAAAAAAATAAAATAAAATTAAATAAATAAATAAAAAACCGAGATGTACAAAAGGCCTGGGAAAGAAAGAGTTAACAGTGGTTGTTACCCTATGGATAGTGGGATTATCTGCAGATGAGTTTTCCCTGTATATCTAGCTTTTTGTTTCTTTTAAAATTGCCCCTTAAGTGCACACAGTGTGGTTGGTCATAATCCCACAGACATGGCCACTTCTTTTTTTAATTTTTTTTTTAACGTTTTATTTATTTTTGAGACAGGGAGAGACAGAGCATGAACAGGGGAGGGTCAGAGAGAGGGAGACACAGAATCTGAAACAGGCTCCAGGCTCTGAGCTGTCAGCACAGAGCCCGACGCGGGGCTCGAACTCACAGACCGAGAGATCATGACCTGAGCTGAAGTCGGCCGTTTAACCGACTGAGCCACCCAGGCGCCCCAGACATGGCCACTTCTATTTATTCATTTATTTGGTCTGTTTGCTGGTTATTTTAATAATGGAATAAGTGCCCCCAAACCTAATGCTCAAAACAAAAGCAACCCTAAGCATACCCACCCCTTCAACACACCCTCTCTGCAACTCTCCTTATTCAAGATAACTATGAAATCAAATCCCATATTTCCCTTTGCTGCCCTTTTTATATAGTTTTAGTGCATCTATTGTGGGACAGGACTGCCAACTCCCTTTGCAAAGTCCTTTCCTTTCATTTTTGCCTGAGCTAGTCTTGAGAGGAGTGTTTTTAGTCTTAGACAAAAAGAATTCTACACTCGAGCAGGGAGTGTTGATAGAATGGTAACTGACAAAACACCATTTTAACTGTTTATTCTTCAGACCATCTATAATCATTCCAATAATAGTCATGCTCGGTTCAGAAGCTGCAGTTCAACACCTGAGTGTGTGGTGGTCAATTCCCATGCTCCTGGTGAAGGTAGGTGTTGAGGAATGTGGGACCCAAGCCTTTCTTGTGGGGACACCCACTTTCCCTGGTCTTATTCTTCAGTCCATGCCAAGATGGTACCAGGCCATTTCTGCCTCATGAAACACAGTTGACCCATGTGGAATCAGATGGAAAAGTTGAAGGCCAATAGCCCAAGTTTCTTCGGGTCAAATTAATTCCAGCACCCCCACCCCCCGACTCCCCGCTGTTGACTTCCATGTTCAAGGATTTCCCTTTTATCTCCTAAGCACTTGGTAAATATTTCACATGGAGACTCTTATGAGCATCAGCTATATGTCTTCAGATAAATAGGTCTTAACCAAGGTCTCTTGCCAGAATCATCTGAGAAGCTGGGGTTGCCTGGGACCAACCCCATTCCAAGAGATTCTGTAGGGCTGGTGCAAGACTTTTAAAGCATTCCCCCTGGAGGCCAGCTATGCACTCTTGGTTAAGAACCATCGTGTCAGACAACGTCTAGCTATGACTCCTGCCTGTCTGTCTTCACCAAACTCTTCAAGGCGACTCCAGCTCCCCAGTTACCTGGCTTTTAGCCCTATTCTCAGGAAACAGATGTCTATCTTTTGTTTTCCTCATGCCTTGCAGCAAATTGACATTCACCTTCTGACTATCAGGAAAAGGGCCAACTGTCCTTGAGAGATGCTGGTGTTGGCCGCTTTGCATATTTTGGCCACAGTGGTTTCCTGCAGACTTTATTTATTTATTTATTTATTTATTTTTGAGACAGAGAGAGCGAGCATAAGCGCAAACCCACATACACACATAAACACACACACACGTAAGTAGGGGAGGGGCAGAGGGAGAGAGAATCTCAAGCAGGCCCCACACCCCGAGAGGAACCCAACTCAGGGCTCTATCTCATGACCCTGAGGTCATGACCTGAGCGGAAATCAAGAGTTGGACATTTAACCTACTGAGCCACCCAGGCACCCTCCTGCCGACATTTTAGATCTCTCTTTTTCTGGCCAATCTTTGCCTAGCTCTCTCTTTTTATCTTTCTGTCCCTTCCCATCCCTCATTTCAGATTACCCTGCAGGTCAGCTTTGTTCTTTTCCCCATGGAATAGGCCCCTGCAGCGTTCCATCCTCCACTTCTGAGACCCAACAGACAAAAAGATTTCTCTCTCTAGGACTAGTTTGAAAAATTCAAAAGAAAGAACCTCATTTGAGAGACAATTCAAGTAATGGTTAAGAGCAAGGACCCCACAGCCAGAGTTCAAATCCTGCCTGTGCGAACACAGCAAATTATTTAACATCTCTGTGTCTCAGTCTTCCCAACTGTAAAATGAAGATGATAATTGTGACTTCTGCGCTGAGCTGCTGGGGGTGGGGAGTCAGCAAGCTAATGATCCACTCAGAAGAGCTCCTGGTTTGGGGCAAGTACTGTATTTGTAGGTGACCACGCTTCCTGTGGATGACCCAAAAATGTTTAATTTGCTTTATGAACTCAATCCTCTGAAAGTAGAAGAGATAGGGTGAGAAGCGTGGTTGGACCTAATTCTAAAACATGTATCAATACTGGTTTACAATGTAGAAGTGATATCAGGGAGCCCTTTATGGTACAACAGGGACTTGGGCTCATAGGACATATTTCATGATGTTCACTTCACTTAAGGAAAGCAGATTTCAACCAGTTGGGAAATTTTCATGAGTCAGAAAGTTCAAAGGAGAGTATGGCTAAAGAGGCACATAAATCCCCACGAGTAAAATTCCCATTATACAATCATGGATTAATCAAGGAAGCATGCTTGGCCCCTCTCTCCCCTCCTTCGTATGTTTCATCCCCTTCCAAGGACTGTCCATATGACATCCTAAATTTGCTTTGGCCTTTCTTCCCAACCCCACATCACCCATTCTTGCTTGGGCTACCTTTATTTTTCAGCTGGACTGAAGTTTCAGCTTGCCGACGGGCCTCCTCATGACAACTCTGCCCCTGCCAGAGTTCCAATGCGTTCTGTACTCTCTACACTGTAGCCAGAGTGATTGTTTTGAAATACAAATCTGATCATGTTCTTGCTGTCCCTACCCCACCTCCACCCACACCACTCAATGGCTCCCCGGTGTTTTCAGAATAAAGAAAAACAGCTTTAATAGCCCAAGAGGCCCTGCGAAGTTGGGCCATCACCTGTTTCTCCAGCTCCAGCAGGTCCACCAGCTCTGTCTCATTCTCTCTACCCACGATTGCCTTCCTTCAGGCCCACACAATCCTCAAACTTCCCTGTGCTACAGGGCCTTTGTATGTGCTAGTTTCTTCCTGGAATACTCCCCCTCCTTGCCTTTAAAAAAATAACCAACTTTATCTTTTAGAGAAGTTCAAGTCTCACAGCAAAACTGAGCAGCAAGTACAGAGAATGCCCATATATTCTGTCCCTCCCCACCACGTACACACACACACACACACACACACACACACACACATATACACACAGCTGCCTCTACTACCAACATCCCAAATGTGGTACATTTGTTACAAGCCATGAATCAACATTGACACACCATTACCAACCAAAGTCTATAGTTTTACGTTACGGTTCACTCTTTGTGTTGTACATTCTATGGGTTTGGACAAATGTATTATTACAAATATACAGTCTTATAGTGTCATACAGAATAGTTTCACTGCCCTAAAAATCCCCCATGTTCTATCTATTCATCCTTCCTTCTCCCTAAATGCTTAGCAACCATTGATACATACTTTTTGCTGCTTCCATAGTTTTACCTTTTCCAGAATGTCATACAGTTGGGTTCATAGAATATAGTATATGACTTTTTCAGGTTGGCATCTTCCTGTGGGAGATAAGCTTAATAATCCCCCGAGTTTACACCAATGAGTTAACAAGGCATGAAGAAATACAAAGTCGTAAAATGCTTACACCTGAGTTTGGGTAAACCAGATTGACACCCCAAGAATAGGGAGGTGCAAAGCTGCCAAGAATAGAGAGGTGCAAAGGCACCCCAAAATAGGGAGGGGGTGCAGAGCTCCCAGAATAGAGAGGGAGAGGCAAAGGCCTAAACTAGGAACGGTGCAAAGGTCCCAGTACACAGGAATATGAAATAAACAAGGTTAAGATGTTCAGGGTGAAAGCACCCCCAATTTAGTACTATGGCAGAAAAGCTGCTTTCACAGGAGGATAGGGCCAGGTTAGGGAACTTGGTGAATTGGACTATGGACCGCTTTGCTGCAGGCAAAGCAGCCCAGAGCAGAGAGGGTTAACAAAAGAAAAGGTGCCTTGTCAACCCTGAGGTTATTCCCCCTACCTGTCTCATCCCCTAGGCTAAGGGAAACAGGTCCAGAACCTCCTATCTGCCATTAACAGCCATCCACCCATCTGCCTGGTGCCCGGATTTTGTTTTATATTGACCCAAACCCCAAACACTGTATATCTTCAAAACCCCCTTTTCCCTCACGTCCCCAAGTTAATGTTCCCAGTTTCTTTGTCCCTTTGTACATGCCCATCACTTTTGTAAGCCTTCTGATTTGAATAAATACCGGGCAAGGACGCTTATTCGGGGCTCTTGTCTTTTCCCAGACATTAGCCTCTCTCGCTTTCAATCTTGCGTCCCGTTCTTTTGCTAGACAAGGGAGAACTTTAGACCCAGAGTCTACGACAGATGGTGACCCTGACGTGATAGAAAGAAAGGGGGACTATGGGCCAACGTGGACAAGGAGCCCATGTGGCCAGGCAGTGCGACACAAGGACTGCAGGATGCTGCGCAACGATCAAGGAGCTCCAAGAAAGAATAAAAGAAAAAAATGCACCAGGTACAGTCTCTACCTGACCAGGTAAGGGACAAAGCAAAACTATATTAGGATTCGCTGCTGCGGAACTTTTTGAGAGATCTATCATGGGAAACTCCCTCCCCCTGAATAAAAGCGCTATATTTGAATTCTTCAGTCCCTAGGAGAGGCAACAGGGACTGCTGTAAATTATATGGCTCTCCTTAGATTATTGGCTATCCAATAAAATTGCCCTTGGTCCCCAGAACAAGGAACTTATGATCTTGAAGTGTGGGAAGGAGTAGAAAAAATAATGAAGGCCAGGCATTCTAAAGGGGCTAATGTCCCCCCTAAAGTAATCCTCACCTGATCCGTTGTCCGCACTGCCCTTCTCCCCTTGAGCTTGGACAATGCATACGAAGAAGAAGACAGGAAGACAGAAGACGTAAAGTTATCTAAAAAGGAGGAAAAACCTCACTCCCCCTATACTCAGATTGTGCCTCTGGCTCCTTTACAGCCAGAAGATACTCCTCCTCCCCAAAAAGGGTGGGACGGTATGGAGCCTCTGAAAACCACACTGACCTACTCTGATAAAGTCCTCACCCCAATGCACAAGTATATTGAAAAAGTCCATAAGGCCAGTAATTTCCAGCTGTTTCCTGTTGTCAGAAAAAATGAGCAATGTGGCCATGAAGGCCTGCTCTTTCCAATACTACAAGAATTGCAAAAATCAGTTAGGCTGTATGTCCATCCCAGCCTTTTTACAATCGGTATTTTAGAAAATATTCATGGCACTCATTCCATGTGTGCCTGGGACTGGGCTCTCTTCAGAACATCATTCGGAACCCAGCCCAGTATGCTGTTTGTGCCCAAGAGTTTCATGCTGCTTACGTGACTAGTGCTGTGCAGAACTTTGCTGCTGCTATTCCGGTGTCTTCTAAACAACTGATGTAGTGCAGTATTCCCAACCAAGGCAGCGAGCCCAGCTTCCAATCATTGTCAGTAAATCAATGCACTGAAACAGTGTGGTGTATTTTACAGAGGCCATCTCTGATACAGGGGACTCTAACTCTCTCTCTCTCACTGTTTCTCCTAATACACTCTGGTTACTCTGACTATATGTGAGGGCTTCTCCCTCACTCATTTCCTGGATTAATAACTATGATGATTAGAGCCAACTCTCTCTGGCTAGTCTACCTCGGGACAAAGATTTTAAGGAATATTCCCAAGCAGCTGCCGAAACTCCTTTTGTTTCGGGGAACTTCCCTGTCTTCTGGCCGGACATGGACTGCCTAATTCCGCTAGTGGAAAACAAAACCAAAACAAAACAAATACAAAACAAAGCAAAAGTCGGTATCTGCTCATCTATCTGAGCTGACAGGCTTTAGGACCATGTGAACTTTTTTCTCTGCCCTCCGTGCCTCTGTCTGCCTTCAGGCCTCCAGGCGGTTCCTCACCTTTTCTGCCTTCTCTCTCCCCCCTCTTTTCTGCCTTCTCCCCCCCCCCCCCCCCCCCCCCCCCCCCCCCCCGCCGGTTTCTGAACCGCCTGGAGTGCGGACTGCATATCTGACTCATCAATGCCTCAGACAGGACTCCTCCTCCCCAGGCTGTCAAAAGGCAAAAAACACCCCCTTAAACTTTAAATTTCTTCAGTGGTTCCACGGGGGAAATTAACAGTGGTAAACTTTTAAGGGGACACAGATAAAATATTATTAAGATAGGCATGTCTTTTAAATTATAAGACTTTATTCTGCTAAGGTCGAGATGAATGGAATTTTAAAAGGACACTGATATAAGGTTGAAATTCTGCTTTTCTCTCTGTTCAAAAAACAAAGCTTTCTTGGACTGTTCTGCTCTTGATAAGACAATGTAAGCGAAGGTTTTTTTCTCTTTGCCAAAAAACCAAAGCTTTAGGTTTCATCTTTATCAGGTCTTTGATTGCTTAGGTAAAACTTCTCAATGTTAAAGGAACTAGGTTTTGCTAACAACTATATAATGCTATACATTCACCTTTAGGATCTTTTATTGCCACGTTGGTTAAATAAAGTTTCAAGATTTGTAACGATCTGTAATCCTATTTACGATGTGCTTTATGATAACTTCCTAAGGTTTTCACAAACTTCCCAGGATTTAAATGGTAAATGAAGCATATTCGGTGTTTAAACTAATTTAAGTTTGTTGGCTCTGTCTTTAAAGTTATCAGCATTAAATATAAAATTTTATTCTACTAAGGTTTACTAAAGGTCAAATAAGTTCATGTTATCTCTGTTCCGGTTTGTTAGCAAAAGGATGACTTAAAGTAATGGTTAACTTCGTTTGCCTCATAGTTTCCATGGGTAATTGTTAAGATAGCTTTCAGCATCTTTGGTAACCTAAAACTTTAACGTTTTGCTTAAATGAGCAATTGAATTAAGTTCTTCAGACATTTAGACCTCTTCCGAATCAAAGGGAAAGCTGAAGCATTGCTTATTAGACATCGGTTTATGCTTTTAACTTCTTATGGCAACAAAAACAGAATATTTAAATCCATGCTTTATGCTTAATGGATTCTTAAGTTTACCACCTAAAAAATTCTCTGATGTAACAGACAATTCACAACTGGTTAAATGTAATTAAAACTGATAAAAATAACAAAAGCAACTCTGTATGTAGGAAAGTAGGAGATATGAAGAGAAAAAAAAGATATAAAAAATGGAAATATATTTTTGTTAAAGGTAAAAGAAAGTAACTTTGTCTTAAAAGAGACTGGTTGTTTGGAGAAAAACGGCTTGAGACAAAACCTAAACTCAAAGAAAAGTTGTAAAAGGTTCGTAAAGGAAAATCTTTAAAAAGAAATTTTATGTGTGGTCAGGACGGACTAAAGTTAAAATAAATGGATTTTAGGGGCATCTGGGTGGCTCAGTGGGTTGAGCGTCTGACCTTGGCTCAGGTCATGATCTCGCAATTGATGAGTTCGAGCCTCGAGTCGGGCTCTGTGCTGACAGCTCAGAGCCTGGAGCCTGCTTCAGATTCTGTGTCTCCCTCTCTCTCTGCCCCTTCCCTGCTCATGCTGTCTCACTCTGTCTCAAAAATAAATAAACATTAAAAAAAAATTTTAGAAAATAAATGGATTTTAAAAGTATACAGGGTTAAGATTAAAATTCCTTGTCTTTTGATCCAAAGACTGGGACATTAATGCCAATACTCTTGGTGCCAGCCTTCAAAATCCTCCACATTTATGTTGTTCCTGTTTGGCAAAAGAATGGATGCCTCTGCCATATGAGGGATGGATAATATATAAAGGGCTTTTACTAAGATACATGGGAGCCATTTTACTAAACTTAGCCCACTGTATGCTCAAATGGATATCCACATGGCTAAAACATATTTATGTGGACGTTACTAAAAAAGACAGGGGAATAGACCTTGACTTTGGCCCTTCAGCCCCCTCCCTCAAATGCCAATTATCAATGTGTAAGTTACCGCTGAGCAAAAATGAAATTAGAGCATCCTACAACAACCACAGAAAAAATAATATATTTTTGTTAATGATAATAAATAAATAAGTAAATATATAATTTTAACAAAAAGGGTAAAACAATAAGACAACACGCCTTTTTAAGTTGTTTTACTTAAGCCTTGGTTGATATTACCCATTCCTTGTAATCCACAAGGCCAAGCAATTGTAAAATGAGCATCTATTATGCCCAAAAACATGTTAACAAAAAGGGGGAGATACCCCTGGCTGTCTGCATTACAACCTCAGCTCCTTCTTGATAGTGCTAGGATTACTCTTCACTTTTTAAATCTTAATCCTCAAGGACTAACTGCAGCTGAGTGACATTCTTCAAAATCATATAAACCTTCTCACCCTATGGTGCTATGCAAAGCCCCCCAAGGGGGGCCCAACCGGACTGGGCCCACTCAACTTGCCACCTGGGGTTGAGGATTTGCTTGTGTCTTTTCAGATTCTGGACTTCTGTGTATTCCTTCTCGTTTGGTGAAGCCTTACCATGGCATAATGGAGACCCCCAGGATATCTTCCAATGAACCAGAACTTCCAGAGAATGACTCTGAGTGAGTGGCTACTAGCCCCCTTTTTACAAGATGGAAGCCTCTTCATGGACTCCTCATCCTGAGGCCACTCCACAATCGCAAGTCCTTGCCCCTGATAGAACATGGGGAAGCCTTCAATGCCTGTCTAACCAGGCCAGCATCCTCTTACAACACAATGATATTGCATATACCCCCAATTCACATCTGATGGCCATGATGTCTGCCATTAACAAAAATTCTCTATGTGTAACCCTGATTCTTCTTGGCTTCATTTGTCCAGGCCAAGCTCAATATTCATATTGGGCTCATCTCCTTAACCCATCTATATTTGATAGCTTAACATTCCTGGCCTGGGATTTTCCTATTAGCAGTAATGACAGAGTTCATGGGAGGAGCCAGTCTTAACCCGCCCTTCCAAACTGAACAAGAGCATTGGCTTTATATGCCAAGACCTCAATGGTGGCTTACTCAAGCACCTCCTATGTGTGTTTCTAAACTTAGCAACTTATCTGCTGGTCTCCAACTAAAAATCAACCCAAAACCTCTACAAGGCCAGTCAATTTTACCTTTTTCTCAGCCACACGCTTCGATATACCTCAAAAAACAAACATATCTCACACTCCTAATGTTATAGATTGCTCTGGTCTCAAAAGTCCGGCCACCCCTGTAATAAATTTCCTGGGACAACCTGTTATGGAGAGACTGAGCATCATCTTCACTGGGGAAATTGGATTATTACTGACAGGGGTCCTTGAGGACATCTTGAAACAAAATATTCTAGTAAGACCATAACCTTTGGCCAGCCTAGTAGGGAGAACATTTTTTGGAAAGATGGAGGTTTGTCTGGCCCTATAATTTCTGCACATAAAGGGAAATTAAAAGGCTTGTTAATCTTTGGAAGCTAAGTCTTCCCTTCTTCCCTCCTAGTATTAGCCACGGTGAGATTCATGTAAAGCAACATGCTAACCTAACTGGGACCTCCCTGTACAATAACTAATTCACATGGACCACTATTTGTGTCCCTTCTCCCTACGTTCTCTTTGCTCCTCCACCTTACAGATCTGACAACTAGGAAATAATTATAATATCTCTATCACTCAAGGTTGGTTTATGTCCTGCGTAAGTAATAATAACATCACCCAATTAAACATCTCCTCCTTGTTAGTACTTAGCACATCTCAACCTGGGTTCCTGTTAATAGCTCTAAACCCTATAGACATCCATCAGGACTAGGCTCGCTTTCCAAGCTTGTTCAGCACTGGTACTCTGCTGCAAGGCAAAAAAGATTTGTTAGCCCGTTAATCATGGGCATCCTTGCAGCAGTCGGTGTTATCGCCTCTACTACTGTAGCTAAAATCAGCCTGCATCATACTATCCAGACAGCCCATGTCCTTAATAAATTTATGGTCAACACTACCAAAAAATTTATAACCCAAACTTCTATTGATAGACAAGTTTTGGCCCGCCTCAAAGCTCTTGAGGCTGCAGTGAAACTTTTGGAAAGAAACAGCAGGCCTTGTTCCTCCCCTCTAAACTGCCCTGTGACCCTAACTACCAGCATATCTGCATGACTGGAATTCCTTATAATCACTCCTAAGCTTGGGATGCTGTCCAGACACACCTTCACAGTGTCTTCTCTTCCCACCTCTCTGAAGATATAGAAGATTTAGATGTGACATTGCACCAACAGCTACAATATGCAGAGGATCGGCTTAAAAAATGAATGGAATGATTCCTGGGAAATGTGGCACGACCTAAAATCCTTTCTTACTTATAGCTAGCACCCATCTCAAATTCTGGATAACTTTGGGAAGCAAAATGCCATTACTGTGTCTCTTTTTATGTCTTTGCAGAATCACCCTCCAAGCCATCCAAAAGCAAAAGAAGGACCAGGAACTCATCATGAGGGTCCTTGAACACGAAGCTAAAAACAAAAAACAAACAAACAAACAAAACAAAACAAAAAGGGGTAACTGTGGGGGATAAGCTTAGGAATCCCCTGGGTTTACACCAATGGGTTAACAAGGCATGAAGAAATACAAAGTCGTAAAATGCTTACACCTGAGTTTGGGTAAACCAGATTGACACCCCAAGAATAGGGAGGTGCAAAGCTGCCAAGAATAGAGAGGTGCAAAGGCACCCCAAAATAGGGAGGGGGTGCAGGGCTCCCAGAATAGAGAGGGAGAGGCAAAGGCCTAAACTAGGAACGGTGAAAAGGTGCCCAGTACACAGGAATATGAAATAAACAAGGTTAAGATGTTCAGGGTGAAAGCACCCCCAATTTAGTACTATGGCAGAAAAGCTGCTTTCACAGAAGGATAGGGCCAGGTTAGGGAACTTGGTGAATTGGACTATGGACCACTTTGCTGCAGGCAAAGCAGCCCAGAGCAGAGAGGGTTAACAAAAGAAAAGGTGCCTTGTCAACCCTGAGGTTATTCCCCCTACCTGTCTCATCCCCTAGGCTAAGGGAAACAGGTCCAGAACCTCCTATCTGCCATTAACAGCCATCCACCCATCTGCCTGGCACCCGGATTTTGTTTTATATTGACCCAAACCCCAAACACTGTATATCTTCAAAACCCCCTTTTCCCTCACGTCCCCAAGTTAATGTTCCCAGTTTCTTTGTCCCTTTGTACATGCCCATCACGTTTGTAAGCCTTCTGATCTGAATAAATACTGGGCAAGGACCCTTATTCAGGGCTCTTGTCTTTTCCCAGACATTAGCCATCTCTCGCTTTCAATCCTGCGTCCCGCTCTTTTGCTAGACAGAGAGGGAACTTTAGACCCAGAGTCTACGACATCTTTCACTTAGCAATATGCTTTTATAAGGTTCCCCCTTCCATGTCTTTTCATGGCTTGGCTCTCATTTCTTTTTAGTGCTGAATAGTATTCCATTGTATGGACATACCACAGGTTATGTATCCATTCACCTACTGAGGGGCATCTTGGTTGCTTCCAAGTTTTAGCAATTATGAATAAAGCTGCTATAAACATTGTGTGTGTGTGTGTGTGTGTGTGTGTGTGTGTGTGGACAGAGTCTTCAGCTCATTTGGGCAAATACCAAATAACTGTTGGATCCTGTGGTAAGAGTATTTGTAGTTCTTTAAGAAACTGCCCAACTTTCTTCTCGAGTGGTGGTACCATTTTGCATTCCCACTAGTGGTGAAGGAGAGCTCCTGCTGCTCCATATCTTCATCAGCGTTTGGCGTTATCAGTGTTTTGGATTTGGCCATTCTAATGGGTGTATAGTGGTATGTCATTGTTGTTTTACTTTGCAATTTCCTAATGACTATGATGTTGAACATCATTTCATATGTTATTTACCATCTGTATACCTACTTTGTATATCTATGTCTGTTCAGATCGTTTGCACCTTTTTTAATTGGATTGTTTTCTTCTCCCTTTTTGACCTCAATAAACACTTCCTCCTCATCTTTTAGATCTTAACTGAATGATCCCTTTTCATATCTCAGACTAGATTTAAAAAAACCTCAAAATCCTATGTACCTCTTTTTCTTCGCGGTTATCACAGTTGCAATTTTATACTATTTGCTCGATTATTTGAATACTCTCTGTTTCCCTGAATCTGTAAGAGCAGGCGCCGTGTCTGGCTTTGTTCCCTGGTTTAACAGTAGTGCCCAGCGCTGTGCCTAACGCATGGCAGGTACTGCGCAAATATTTGTGGAGTGAGGAATAAACCGATGACATCACGGAGAAAGGTGGAGAGGAGGAGGGATCATCTAAAGAAACAACAGAGAGTACAGAGCGAGTCCAGCATTTCAAAGAGAGTGTATAACAGTGGGAGGGGGCAGAGGGCCAAATACAAATGCCAAAAAGCACAAACCTGCAAGACTGGTGTCAGGAATACTAATGCGTAAAACGAGCTGAGCCTTAAACCAATGGCTGAGGCCACAGAAAGACTGTTTTAGAAAATTATTTGGAACAAGAAAAATGACAAGGAAGAGCCAGGCCCCACACTTAGCGGAAAGGGCATAATTTTTAATGCATAACGTTTTTCTCCCTCCAGAATAGTAACGCTCAAACCAGAAAGTATAAAAGGCAAATTCCAGGAGAAGAATATCAAGCCCAAGATCAGAGAAGAGGTGTGGGAACATCTGGCCACATTACATGAGCGCCGGCTTTGGATGAATCCCATCAGAGCTTGGAGATAAGGTTACAGAGCTGCTGTCCATGAATTCTGAGAAATTTGGGAAAGGAGCCAATAGCCAGGGAAACATGAGATGTTTCTCAGTTTTCAAAAAAAGAAAAACATGTGCATTCGGGTAAGTTTAATTACTTCTGATTTCCAAACTTTACGTTGATTCATGGCACAAATATGTACTAGATGTGTGATGGGATGTCTAGAAAGTGGAAGTTTAGATCCTTCTACCTCGATAAGCCACCATTTCAAAGTCACCAGCCAGGAGGGTGAAGGCAGCAAATCACCTTGGAGGAAGTCTTTGTTCCTAGAACAATCTCAAGAATGGGACCCTTCAGTTGTATAAACGTAGGCAGCCAGCACCATTATCCTGAGAACAGGATATAATTGAACGCTTTCCCCGGTTGTATGGCTTGACAGAGGCCATTCTCTTCCATGTTCCTTGGTATGAATAGCTGGTGGTCAGAAGCAATTGGACAAATTTATACAGGTGCAAGGAGCCTGGGAGAAAGAGGATCAGGACTGATGCCTTTGGGTTTGAGGCTAAGTACTACTGGATGTTCTCTAATGTGCTGAAATGGTCATACCTGACCAGAAGGCCCAGAGCTGTCCACCATCCAGGAGACGACTAACCAGGGAGGGAGGGAAAGTGTCAAATGTTGACTTGATTGTTTTCCAGCATAGAGCATAGCTGTGGCTGACGCACCCTCCTGGCCCAGCTGCCCCAGCAGAGAGGATTTGGAGGAGGAGCCCAGTGTGGCGCGTTCTTGTGTAAGCGTGACGCTGGGGAAGACTCATGATGGCCTGTGCCGAGGGCTAGACTGTCATCGTTCGTGCAGCAGGGGCTGGGTGGGGCCTTCTGTTTTTAACAGCGATACAGGTGATAGCGGCAGAGAGAGAGCCTGGTTCCCTCCGCCGAGCACTGCACTGACGGCACAACCGCGCACAGGCCGCAGGGAGAGAGAGATTTTTGTTTAGTTGGTACACTGGGTTGAACGGTGTTTCCTACCCCACTCCCTCATCCCCTGAACCCCCATCTGTCTGAAACCTCAGAACGTGAACTTGTTTGGAAATAAGGTCGATGTAGATGTAATGACCTAATGTGAGGTCATACTGGATTAGGGTAGGCCCTAAATCTAACACAACTGGTATTCTTCTAGGACAGGAGAAGGACGCACAGAGACACCCAGGGAAGAAGGCCAGGCGACCGCAGAGGCAGAAACTGTAGTAAGACAGCTACAAGCCAAGGAACGGCAAGGATTGCTGGGAAACACCAGAAACTGGGAGCGTTCGAACAGATCTTCCCACAGAGCCCCCAGGAGGAACCAATCCTGCCCACACCTTGATTTCAGACTTCTGGCCTCCTGAACTGTGAGAGGATACCTTTTTATTGTTCGAAGCCACCAAGTTTGTGGTGCTTTGTTATGGTAGTCCCAGAAACAAATTGATTTGGGCATGTGGGGATTCCAGAGATTAACCTGGAAAATAAATGAGGGGAATCTTATGTGAGTTCCAGTCTGGTAAAGCAAGTTATACTAGTTACAGGTTATCAAGCAGCTGTCTTATCTGCTAAGATGCGGAACTGACAGCACCTTAGAATATTTTTGCGTAGAAACGAGAGAGATGTGAGTTGGATGGTACTACAAGCATAAGGGGTTTTAGCCCGCTTAACACTCAGTTCAACCGATTGATTTATGCTGACCCACTGAAGATTGCATGCTTCCGGCCTGTATTGTCACTTGGACAGGACTTTGGATGTGTTCTTATCAAAGATGTAAGTGACACAAGGTCAGCAGGGGATAACATGACAGATGTCAGATCCCACATTCCAAATTAATCATGTTAGCCAGAACGATGAGTGGAAAGTCCCAAGATGATATTTTATGGGGAAAAATGTAAAGCTAAGGTTCAAAAATCCACTGTGCAGGAATAAACTGTAGGAGACCTGGATTGAGAACAACCCATATGGGAAAATTTCTGGAGATTTACAGTTGATCCCAGCTTAAAAGGAGACAGAGCTATGACCTGGTTACTCAAAAAGTTCGCACAATTTTAGACCACGTAGATATGGATGTACCAGTAATAACTCACTCAGTAATCAAGTTCCTTCCCAATGGCCAAAATGATTTTCATATAAGTCATCCAAGCGTCTGCTGGGAAAACCAGATAATTGACGGCCGGCATTGAGACACAGAAGGAACGAGGTCCGAGAACCGGCCAGGAGAAGAAGGGTTTCCAAGGGAAACGCTCGGCATATATGAAATATAAAATGAGCAGCCTTGAGATCCCAGAGCGTTCTTCCCCAAGGATGCCCTTCTAGGCCGAGCAGTCACAGACACTGAAGCAGATCAGGCAGGAGCTGTAGGCCTGGCACTGTGCTGCCTCAGCAAATAAACCGGCAGATGAACAACACGGTGTGAGCGGCAAGCAGTGTCTTGACCTGCCCAGACCCCTCCCCAGCACTCCCATTTCTGCCTTCGATCTCTTGCAAATTGTCTCCTGTGCGCCGCTCCTCCCCGCCCCAGCCCCAGCTAATTTAGACATCCCATTAGGTCAATTAAGTCAGTGTCCCACTACACTCCCTTCTCTGGCCCAGAACCCAATCCGGGCTCCCCCACCGCACTTACCTGTCGTATCTCCTTAGTCTTCTCCAATCTGGGACAGTGGGTCAGTCTTCTAAAAGACTTCTCCAGAGTACATTGGTCATGCCAGAAAATGTCTAGAATGCTGAAGGTCTGGAAAGCGAAACTCGGAGCAAGTGTTGCCAGAACTGGAGCTGTCAGCTTTGAGGGAAGTCTGAAGGGGACACGTTAGTTGTCTTCAAAACCCTGAAGGAGCCTCATGCAGAAGATGGGAGTCTTCAGTATTGCCCCAGGGGATGGAAACGGAATCAAGAGATGGAATTATCATCAGGAACACTTCAGCCTGCTACTATGCAGAACATTCTATCAGAACTGACCAATCCTACGCTGGGCCTTGGCAGAACTGAGCAGGATCTGGGCCGGAGATAGACCTGAGTAACAAGAAGCCAGGTCGGGGAGTGGGGGCAGAGCAGGAATAACCATAGGGCAGCTGGCCAGTGTCCTCCTGCCAGAGGGATGTCAGACTCAGGGTGGAGAGCAGAGCAGACAAAGGCTTGACTGGCAGGTCTAATGGAGGTTAGCGGGACAACAGCAGGAACAGAGGGCGCTTCTTCTAACAGGTTTGCTGTCCCAGTCCACTATTAACAGGAACGTGAAGCATTACCCACAGCCCTCCCGGTGGACTGTCTGTCCAGTCTGCTCACTCTTGCAAGCTCTCTGCCTCTCCTGATGGGGAGGGTGTCCCTGGAGGGGCAGAAATTGTGTTCTTTGGTCTGGGAACTCTGAGTTGGTGCGGAAGCACAGGGACACCTCTTACAGGGTATTGAGGCATGCTGGAAGCCGAAAAGGTGCCAGCTCCATGGCACAGACTCTAGTCTGGACAGTTCTGTGGCTTCTGGGCCAGGAGTCCTTCAACGGATGTTAATCATATCTATTTGACATGCATATCATTGCTGAAAAATTAAGCCAACTAAATGGCAGCAGGGAAAAGCAACTAGCTGATGCATAAGTAAAGATCTTACTTACGTGTCTTTTTCAAAACCAGTCAATAGCTAAGATTTTCTGCCGGGTTAGCTCAGCAAACATTCAGTCCACCAACGTCCTCATGAGAAAGTAGCTAACAACTGTATCACAATTCAGCACTGTCAGTGCTGTGGCCTTGTCCACCTAGCTGGCCACAGATCTATGGGTCTGTCTTGCCGTTCATCCATCTGTCATCTGTCCCTCCAGCCATCCATTTATGCCTTCATCCATCCAGCCAACATTTGTTTAACTTCTATTATGTGCCAGTTCTGTGTTGGACACTGTGTATGTGATAATGGGGGAAAAAAATCTTTCCTGCTCTCAAGGAAGGGTAGGGGGGAAAGAGGTAACAAAACAACAAAACTGTCACTGGATGAAACACAGACTTAAGCTGAGAAAGTTTATATTTTCATTTAAAGCTTCCCAATTGAGCAATTTCTACAAATGATTCAAAGTCATCTGTAAGGAATAAGCAAAAGTTGTTTGAATTTCCACAGGCGGGTTCAGATTTTATGTGACTCATGAGAAATCCTTGGGATCAGAATCAGAGTCAATGGAATCCCATTTACTTACTAAATATGTAATTGAGAGGAAAGGGGATCAGCACCCCAATACCTCAATACCCCCTTTTCAGACTCAAGATTATGATCGTGTCTCTGATGCGTTTACATGGTTCCCCCCTGAGGACTACTGGTGGGAAAGGCCACCAAAAATGCCACTGAGGGGCACCGGGGTGGCTCAGTCAGTTAAGCGTCCGACTTCGGCTCAAGTCATGATCTCACGGTTCGTGGGTTCGAGCCCCACGTCGGGCTCTGTGCTGACAGGCTCGGAGCCTGGAGCCCGCTTCGGATTCTGTGTCTCCCCCTCTCTGTCCCTACCCCGCTCACATTCTGTCTCTGTCTCTCAAATAAACATTAAAAAAATTAAAAAAAAAAAAAAAAAAAGAGCCGCCACCAGGAGGAAAGGGGACTGTGAAGAGGTGACTTGACTGTCCCGTCCCAACCCTAGCAGGGTGACCTGTGTGTGGGAGCCCATGTATGGCGTTTTCCTGAGCTTGACACTGAGAGTATGGGAGCGTTCCGCCTTGGAAAACCACCACGGCCTGTGCAAAGGTCTGAACTGTTGACGCCATTATATCCGCGAAGGGTGGGGCAGGGGACCGTCTGTGGTCAACGGTCAGTGCTCATGGTCACCAAAGGACCTGGGTTCCAGGCACTTCTCTGTTGCTCGCTGGCTGCCTGAGGTGGCTCACTTCCCCAGCCATAAACTGGGGACGTTACAACTCCCTTCTCACCAGGATTCTTCAGAGGTTTAACGGCGAAACGGAGTGGCTCAGCGGTCAGGCTGTGCGACTAGAACAGGGATGTGTTTCGGGAACCAGCCCTGCCAGCATTTTCACAGCCTTAGATGGGCAAGCAAGCATCACCTCCTACTAGTTTTCGCTTTGATCTTGAGTGAGAGAAACTGTTGACATGACCTGAAATCATTCGTTGTTTTGCCCTACTTTAAACTGTAATTTCTTTGCTCCTTTTTTTTTTTTTTCCGTCCTAATGTCTCTAAGGCAAACTGTGCTGCAAACGAGGGTAACACAATGTACCTCACAGGATAATTGTAAAAATTAAACAAGGTATCAAGTGTCTACTTCTCCAAATGTCTAGCGCTAAGGCAGGACTGGCACAGGCTTTGCATCCGAAGCCTGTCTGCCCCCGTCCTGTCTTGCTCGCATCCTCCGCCCTAGTGTGTGCTATGTGCCCTTTTGTGCTAATTCATTTCATTCTCACATCAGTCTTACGCGATCCACACAATTGCTATCCCCCTTTTACAGAAAGGAAACAAGAGCACAGAGAAGTTAAGGAACTCGGCCAGCACCGCACAGCTGGTCAACTGTAGAGCCGGGGTACGAATCCACACATTCCATTCCCAGAGCCCCTGCTTCTGAATGCTGCGCCGAGCTGCCTTGTTAGTGTGGTAGAGACACACATTCAGTCCCAACTCAGCTTGAAAGTGGCTAATGGTAATGAAACGAAGGTTACTTCTGATTTGTGCCAGACCTGGACCAAATGGAGCTTAGTTCCACCTGCTTTTCGCTGCCTTTTTAAATCATCACAACAATGTGTTTTAATCTGCTTGTCTGCCTCAATTTGTGTGTGCCGTTCACCTCATCGAGAGTAATTTGACCTTTTACACTTTAATAGTGCTAAGTGGTCACATGAGAGAGAGAGAGAGAGAGAGAGAGAGAGAGAGAGAGAGAGAAGGAGGGAGGGAGGGAGAAACAAGATTAACATAATACCATGTATCATAAATAGTAGCCTGGGTCCAGTTGGACATAAAAACTTGGGCCAAATGGGGTGGGGGTGGGGGGTGGGATCCTTTTTTGAGTAACATGTTTAGAAACTGACACTTTGTCTCTGAAAGGCACAGTGCAAAAAAAAGAATTTTCCACATCAAAGAAGCCTGGGAATGGTAGACTGTAGCCCCAGATACACCATGATCAGTGTGAAACAGAAAGAGATGTCTGAGGTAGTTGGTACCAAGGTAGAGGATGTAAGGAAGAAAAGATAGATAAGCATCGCCTCGGAAACCCACGGTACTGGGAGATGTACCCAGAAGCACATGGGAAGGGAGAGCCCAGGCCACGGATGCGGAGGTGGGTAGCATTTACTGGAAGGGGGCTCTGCCCGTCTCTTTGCCCTGGTGTCAGAGACAGGAGCACCCCAGTTTTCATATAAGTGGGGGTGAACTCTCCCACACTCATGCTTTGGGTTATGCCCCTTGGGTTATGCCAGGATGTAAAGATGAAGCAACCATCACACCCACCCTCAGGAAGTTTATCGTCCACTGGGTCAGACAGACCGGCGGGCGTGTGATGCCATGCTGTGTGATGATTGCTTTTATGGACTCGGGGAAAGAGGTGCAAAGAGAAAGCCAGTCCCCAGATGATGTCCGGGCTGCAGCTTGGAGAACAACGTGGTGATTTCCAGGTGGGTGGCACCGGAGGGTTGTCGTCCTAGCAGAGGATGCTGCATCTGCAAAGACCCTGGGATCTGAGAGTGTTTGGCCTGCTCTGAAAAGCACATTGTTGGACGTGACTGGAGAGGAGGGTCTGTGTGGGAACATCGTGATAGATGAGGTGGGAGGGGTGGCCAGAAGTCAGGTCACAGATATGGCCTTGAGTTTAGCCTGCAGGTGCCCCCCCACCTTGGATGGATTGCTAAGAACCTTGACCAGAGCAGACCTTACCCGCCTGCGTGCCATGGGCCCCTGGAGCAGGACTTTGCAGCACTTTTCAAACTATAGGTCATAAGCCATTAGTAGATAATGAAAGCAACTTCATGCTTTTAAACTATAATTTTTTTTAATTTTTTTTCAACGTTTTTTATTTATTTTTGGGACAGAGAGAGACAGAGCATGAACGGGGGAGGGGCAGAGAGAGAGGGAGACACAGAATCGGAAACAGGCTCCAGGCTCCGAGCCATCAGCCCAGAGCCTGATGCGGGGCTTGAACTCACGGACCGCGAGAACGTGACCTGGCTGAAGTCGGACGCTTAACTGACTGTGCCACCCAGGCGCCCCTATAATTTTTAAAAAATAATAATGAAATAGACCAGAACAGTGCCTTTTGCATGATCTGTCATAGACAACCTGTTCTGTTTTCATTTTTTGGTTGTTTTTTTTTTTAAATTCCAATCTGTCACGGACTGATTCTTTTGTAAAATATAATAAAACAAATAAAAATCAATTACTAGAAAAGGGACCATGCTCTTGGATGTCACAGCGATGTCAAATTGCTATAAAAGTTTTTTTTTTTTTAACACTCTTTAGTAGCTTCATTGAGATATAACTTACACAGCATTCAACCCACCATTTGAAGTGTACAGTTCAGTGGTTTTTAGCGTATTCACAGAGCTGTGCAACCATCCCTGCAGCCAATTTGGGGACATTTGCAGCAAGCCTGAAAGAAAGCTCCTACCATGAGCAATTAGTTAGTCCTCATTTCCCTCCAGCCTATCTCCCACAGCTCTAGGCAATCACTAATCTACTTTCTTTTCTTTTTTTTTAATGTTTATTTATTTATTTTTGAGAGACAGAGAGTACAAGTGGGGAAGGGGCAGAGAGAGAGGGAGACACAGAATCCGAAGCAGGCTCTAGGCTCTGAGCTGTCAGCACAGAGCCCGACGCGGGACTCGAACTCACAAACTGCAAGATCATGACCTGAGCTGAAGTCAGACGCTTAACCGACTGAGACACCCAGGTGCCCTAATCTACTTTCTAACTTTATAGATTTGCTTATTCTGGACATGACATATAAATGGAGTCAGACAGTATGTGATCTTTTGTGATTGGCTGCTTTTTTTTTTCCACATAATGTTTTCAGGGTATGTCCATGTTATAGCACGAATCAGGGCCACTATTCCTTTTATGACCAAACAATATTCCATGGAGTAGACACAGCACTTTTGCTTCCTCCTTCATCAATCGATGCACATTTGGGCTGTGTCCACCTTTCAGCTGTCATGAATAATGCTGCCATGAGCATTCATATACAAGTTTCTGGGCGGGACATATGTTTTCTTTTCTCTTGAGTACCTACACCTAGAAGCAAAATTGCTGGGTCATGTAACTCCGTGCTTTCCTTTTTTTTTTTTTTTTTGAAGAACCACCATATCTTTTCCTGAGAAGCGACACCATTTTACATTCTCAAGTAATTTCTCCACATCCTCATCAACACTTCTACAGCCATCCTCGTGGCATGAAGTGATATCTCTTTTTGTGGTTTGTGCTTGCATTTCTCTGATAGATGTCGAGCATCTTTTCCTACTCAACACTTACTCTTAATTTCTGCACCTATCTCCTCCCTGGCTGGTGATAAGCGGCTCACAGACCGCACTGCAAGGAGCCCTTGACTGGAAAATGTGAGCACATCTCACAGAGTGAGGTTAAGTGTTGCTTCAGAGAACTGTTGTGTCAATTACATACATACATGTATTTATGGGTCCAGGACTGAGATCTAAAATGTATTTGCAGGGGCGCCTGGGTGGCTCAGTCGGTTGAGCGTCCGACTTCAGCTCAGGTCACGATCTCATAGTTCTTGGGTTCGAGCCCTGCGTCGGGCTCTGTGCTGACAGCTCAGAGCCTGGAGCTGCTTCGGATTCTGTGTCTCCTTCTCTCTCTGCCCCTCCCCACTCATGCTCTGTCTGTCTCTCTCTCCTCTAAAATAAAAAAACATTTTAAAAAATAAATAAAATGTATTTGTATTTCGTACTATTTGAAAACCTCCCCAACATTCGCCTTCCTGGAGAGTGGAACGGACCATCCTTGAAAAGGTCTCTGTCCTTCCAAACACATGCCATGGTGGTGTCACTGCCCAATCCCTGAGAAGATCTGACAGGCAGCTTCAAAATATGAAGCCAACCAAAAAGGGTTTAATTTCCAAAGCGATTGAATTAATAAAATAGACCCACTCTGTTGAACTCAGTGAAAAGTTTAAAAGACTAAAGAACTAAGCGGTCCGTTGAAAGATGGGTAGGTGAAAAAAATGCGACACACACACCGTAGAATGTTACTCAACCTTAAAAAAATAAGGAAATCCTGCCATATGCTACAACATGGATGAACCTTGAAGACATTACGCGATGTGAAATAAGCCAGTCACAAAAGGACAAAGACTGTATGGTTCCACTTACATGAGGTACCAAGGGTAGTCAAATTCGCAAGAGACAGGAAGTGGAATGGTGGGGGCCGGGGGCTGGGAGAGGGGAAATGGGGAGTTGGTACTCAGTGGGTGCAGTCTTAGTCTGGCAAGATGAAAAAGTGCTAGAGAGCTTTACACAACGACGTGAAAATAGTACTGCTGTACCGTACATTTAAGACAAGGATGATAAACTTTATGCTCTGTATTTTTTGCCACCATTTAAAATAACATTTGGGAGGGGGGCGCCTGGGTGGCTCAGTCAGTTAAGTGACCGGCTTTGGCTCAGGTCATGATCTCGCGGTCCATGAGTTCGAGCCCCGCGTCGGGCTCTGTGCTGACCGCTCAGAGCCTGGAGCCTGCTTCGGATTCTGTGTCTTCCTCTCTCTGCCCCTCCCCTGCTCTCGCTCTGGCTCTCTCTGGCTCTCAAAAATGAATAAGCATTTAAAATAAATAAATGAATAAAATAAAATAAAAAATTTTTTTAAAGACTATGCTACCTGGAAACCACATTGTTTAGCAGACAGAGCTTGGGTGTTGGATCCAACACAACTGGCTTTAAATCCTCTTCAGAGCTGTGTGAGTTGGGCGAGGGCGATCAACCCTTGACCCCTGAGTGCTTTCAGCAGTGAAACAGCTAGTTCTTAGTGCCAACAGGTGGGTCAGCTGGGAGTGAAGTGCCTGCCAGAGATGCAGGGAAAGCCAAAGGACTGTGCCTCCCACGTGCGTGTGCAGCCCGCAGCCCCTTCCCATAGTCGTCTGGTCGGGGGGAGCCGCTTGAAAGAGCTGTGGGGGTAGTGCATGTGCAGTCACAGAGAGCCCCTCCCTGGGGACAGCCCCCCAGCCATCAAAGGTCTGAGTTACCCCCTCTGAAAACAAGATCTCTGCTCCTTGGAAAATTCTCTGAAGCTCCGAAGCATCCAGCCTTGGGGTTCCTTGTGAGAGTCTTTGACCAGCTCAGCCTGGCTTCCCGCCTCACAGGAGGCAGCCAGAGACAAACTGTGGGGTTTTAGGTGTGTTCCAAGAGCAACAGTGGGGACTTTCTGTACCCAAGAAAACTCCCCAGGCAGTCAAGGCCTCATCCCTTGGCTTAAGGCTTTGCCCTCATAAAACACATTCCTGAGATCGTACCAATACTCTTCACAACTAAATAATGTCACAGTTTCCTAAGTATTTTCATACACAGAATATTCATCTGACCTTAGCCCTGTGCGGTGGGATCATAATCTCTGCTTTTACAAACGAAAGTTTTAATGAGCACCTACTATATGTCAGGCACTGTTCTAGGCTCTTTCTCCCAGATTAGCTTTCCCTATCTATCTATCTATTTATTTATTTAATTTATTAAGATTTTTTTAAGTGTATTTATTTTTGAGAGAGACAGAGCATGAGCGGGGGAGGGGCAGAGACAGAGGGAGACACAGAACCTGAAGCAGGCTCCAGGCTCTGAGCTGTCAGCACAGGAACCATGAGAACATGACCCGAGCCAAAGTTGGACGCTTAACCGACTGAGCCACCCAGGCGCCCCAATTAGTAAGTGGTCCAGGAACGACATAGAGCCAAGGCTTCTGCATGCGGTGCTTTTCCCAGAGCACCTCAGCTGCCACTTGAGTCATTTTTGCCTCAGTGTGAACCATTGGCCCCTTGCAGGCAGCAAGCTTTCCTGGGCAAGGAGCATGGCAGGAGGGAACCCAAAAGAGGCAGGCCTGCCTAGCGGAGGGGTGCATAGCCGGGGCTGGCAAGGTGAGGGCCCAGAGGAACGGAGAGCCCAGGACCACAGTGGCCTCAGCTCTAGGCCCGAGATTGCTGGGCCCTCTCTGTCTCTCTCCTAGACCCTCTCTCTGGTGTAGCAGCCAGGTCACCGGCTGGAGATCTGGACTCAAGTCTCCATAAGCCTCGGCCTCTGGATCAGTACAGTGAGGAGAATCAGAGTGCCCAGCCCTCGGTTGTTGTCAGGATTCA
This sequence comes from Acinonyx jubatus, assembly GCF_027475565.1. Lineage (NCBI taxonomy): Eukaryota > Metazoa > Chordata > Mammalia > Carnivora > Felidae > Acinonyx > Acinonyx jubatus. The sequence continues at coordinate 92,141,282 of NC_069381.1, read as the reverse complement.
GAGACATGCTGGACGTGAAGTGCTCCACACCACCCCTGGTGCATGGTAACAGCTCGGGAAATGCTGCTGCTGCGAGGGCTGTGCCAGTCCGTCCCTTCACGGACCCCTACCTCCAGTCCCACGGCAGCCCCCTTCCGATCCCCCTTTCTCACCCGGTCCCGCTCCAGCCACACCTCCACCCTCAAAAAAGCTGCAGGGAATTGCATGAGCCCCGGGGGGACAGCTGGGACAGGAGAGGAGCGAGGCAGCAACAGAGAGTCTCCACTACCTCCCTCTCCTCCACGAGGCTGACCCCTCAGGCCTGGCGTCAGGGACTAAACCCAAACTCCCTCCTTCCTGTTTACTCCACCAGCATCCTGGCATTCAACTTGGCCCAAGCTGAGCCGTGGGTTCAGCCTCAGTCCTTAGTGGTGGCAAAGGCCCTGGACTGGGAGAGCCACCGGTCCAAGTCTCCCAGAGGGGCTGTCCCATTCTGCAGATGGGCTCAGAACGCAGAAGAAAGACCCAGAGCTGGCAGGCCAAGGGTAGGCCTTACTGGGCTCACGCTACCCAAGGAGTGTTCTGCACAAGCTCAGTCTGATGGGGTATCAAGCCCCTTCCTGCTAGTGCTGCGAGTGACATCCAGAGAAAGTCAGTGCTCCTTGGAAATCCTGCCCCTTTCCACACCCTATCCTACCTAGAGCCCCTCCTGCCTTGGAATTTTCTCATTATAGGGGCTGCCTTATACTGAGAACGGGCTGCCTCACTGTCATTCTTGGGGAGATACCTTAACCCACACCCCATCCGACCCAGGTGTCTTCAGCAAGACGACGGAGAAGTGATCTTCCTACGGAGGTAGTGTAACACAGTCAGAAACTGTAGGCTTTGCAGCCAAAGGCTTGTGTTCAATTTCCAGCCACAATATTTACTGAAAGTTCTTCAACCTCTTGAAACCTTGGTTTACTCATATCTATAGTGACTATATCACACCACTCACTCTGTAAGGTTATTGTGGGGGCATAAATAAGATGACATGGAAAAGCACCGAACATACTGGGTACGTATAAAAGACGCTTGATACGTGTTGCTTCCTGGCACCTCTTCTGGAGGGACCGTCATAGGCCATAGCCCAGTTGGTCAGCCAGTTAGCATCCTGTTCCTTTCAGAGGGTTGTTTGGTGCCCCAGAAATGATTAGAGGGGGAAGGATGAATTTTCTCAGCCCCAGAAAGATGCCCAGATGGGTGAGGGTGAGGGTGAGGGAAAACATAATACATGGACTCTACTAGCAAACCAAGATGGTGTCGCCAATGCCTCCCCTGGGTCCTGCAGACACTGGGAGGCCCCCACTGCTGTCAGGGGGCCCTGGCTGGCATGGCTACAAGGAGTTACCTTCTGATAAGAAAGTGGAGGCTGCAATACTCATTCAGGGCCCTCAGTCCTCCTGTTGAGGAGGAACTCCCCAGATGGGTCTAGAAACTACCAAAGGTCCTCTCCTGAAATGGGGCTGTACTTATAAGAAGATTCGGGCTGTGTCTGTTGAAGGCAGGGCTGCACCTCTGCAAACCAGGCTGCTTCGCACTGAGGGAGGGACAAGGCCGATAAAGGGCTATGGAAGCCTTCTTCTTCATTCGATCCCTAGGCACAGGATGGGGGCCCTGCTGTTAGCGGCCTAAGGGCCAGAAGCCGATGACTATTTTGTGAGAGGTGGCATGAGACTCTGGGCATGGGCGGGCACAGCTGCTGTGGGACACAGGTGACAAAATGAGCCAGCATGTTGGGAAATCGCATACCTCTGATGGCTATTATGAGCGTATCTTGTCCTCCTGACTTATTTTGTAGGAAGTAACTGCTGACATACGGGAAAGCTGTTGGTAGCAAAGGAGCTAAGCAGACACAGGAACCAAGCTGCTTTGATTTAGGGCAAGCCACTGAACTTCCCTGCGTTAGTTTCTTTGTCTGCAAAATGAGGACAAGAGGCCCTGCTCCCAGGCAATGTGTGGACAGCACTGGGGACAGAGCCTGGCACAGGGAATGTTCTACACAGGTATCAGCTGTTATTTTTTCATCCACCTAAACCATTTGCTCTTCAGTGAATCCTCCCATGTTATTTTTGTGTCATTAGTGACTAATGAAATACTGGCCAGTTCTTTTTCCATTACCCAATTTTCTATTTCTACTTCCTGCCTTATCTCATAGATTATCACCACGTAGGCCCTTCTTGGGAGGGGCGAAAACTACGTTGAGTTTTCAAGCAGCTACAGGAAGGATGGATGTGAGTGAGACGAGAGTGGCTAGCCACAGAGCAATGGCTGGGACACCGTGGTAGCAATTTAGCTGTGGTGTAAAGATGGCGTGGCTGTGGATAAAATCCTAGGAAATGGTGAGAAGGGGCTCCAGCTAAGAGTCCCCTTGGAATAAGAGTTGACAGAAGTCAGGGTGTGTGGGTGGCTCAGTCCATTCGGCATCGGACTTCGGCTCAGGTCATGATCTCATGGTTCGTGGCTTCGAGCCCCGTGTCAGGCTCTGTGCTGACAGTGAGGAGCCCTCCTTGTATCTTCTGTCCCCTCCTCTCTCTGTACCCCCCCGGCTCACTCTCTTTCTCTCAAAAATAAAATAAACATTAAAAAAAAAAAGAAAGAGGGGCGCCTGGGTAGCTCAGTCGGTTAAGCGGCCGACTTCGCCTCAGGTCATGATCTCGCGGTCCGTGAGTTCGAGCCCCGCGTCGGACTCTGTGCTGACAGCTCAGAGCCTGGAGCCTGTTTCAGATTCTGTGTCTCCCTCTCTCTCTGACCCTCCCCCGTTCATGCTGTCTCTCCCTGTCTCAAAAATAAATAAACGTTAAAAAAAATTTAAAAAAAAAAAAAAGAAAGAATTGACAGAAGTTGGTGGTGACGCTGATGGTAAAAAGAAATGGCTAAAACTGACCATCAATTGAATTATATGATAAATGTATTCATCTGAAAAAGAGAGAAAGAAGGGGAAAATTCATAATCTCACCTGATGATTAGTTCTGAGGCAATGGATTTGGGAAAAGTTTACAAATACTTTCATTTTCTACTGTATCTCCATGGGCTGTTGAGGAAGCCAGTTCCAAAATACTTCACAATTTGTTCATGTTTGGTTTTTGTTCACAAAGCAAACTTCCACATTTGGCCTTATTTTTGTCTCCACAAAATCCCTATGGTAGCTATTACTGAAACGTCGGATATGAGGCATGATACTGTGTTTAAGAACATGGCTCTGGAGTTTGAAACCTGGCTTACTAGCTGCGTGACCTTTGGTAAGTCACTTAACCTCTCTGCACCCCAGTTTCTGCGTCTCTAAAATGGGGGCAATAATATGACCCCCGTCTTGGGGTTTCTCAGCAAACAGGCTCAGTACCCTACAAAGATGAGCTGCTACCATGAGTATCTAGGAACTTCACGGCTTGCAAAGCTCTCTCTCCCTTTCTTACCTGACCTTCTTTGATACCCACACACGTGTCACACATCCCTTTGCAGTTCGCGCCGCAGTTAAACCGTGGGCTCCCCCGGGGCTGTGCCCCTCGTGCATCTGCCTCAAGCTTGAAACCCAGGTCCAGTCAGCGTGATGCTCCACTGTGTGCGTGAGATGAAGCCTCAGCACCAGCTTCCAGAGCGGGGAGAGGTGAGGACCTGAATGAGTCACCATGTGGACCCCGGAGGCATGGCACGAGCTCAGGTCCCCATGCCCTGGGGAGCCGTGGAAGCCCTCTGATCAGAGTGGCCACATAACTCACGCTGCTCTTTGATAATCAGTCCAGACCTGCACTGAGCAACCAGCACGCGTGGCCACCTGGTCTATGAGAGGTCCTCTTTCTCCCCACACCGAAGTCTTGGTGTCATGCGGCTCAGCCCGGCCCCGGCCCCCTGCCCTGCTGACAGGAGGCAGCCGCTGTCCACGCGGACCCCCACAAACAGGACTCCACGCTAGATCCTGCCTCGGGCCCTGTTTTCCTCAGCTGACACGCCGGGCACACACCTGCCAGGGCTCTCGGGCGGGCGGGGTCCCGCGGGGAGTCTCGGGGATTCCTGGGGAAGCAGGAGACTCCCAGGAGACGGAGGTTGGGAGGAGCAATCTGAAGGGGCGTCTGGGGAGGAGCAGGGTGGGGTAGGGAAGAAGAGGAATCGTGTATGTGTGAGGCCGGCCCGTGGCAGGGCCTGGAGCCACTACTTGCCGTGGAAAATCCCAACCGGAGGCAAGAACTCCACTCAACAAATATTTATGGCACCTACTCAGTGCAAATGAGAGGGCCAGGCTGAGTCACCGGGCACGGCCCTGTCCCAGCACTACGGTCTTGCTGCCGGAGGGACTTCGAGGGTCCCTGGAGCAGATGAGGGGCTGAGAGAGGGTGTAGGAGCCTGGTCGGGCGCCAAGGACCACCTGGCCCCAAGAGACAGCCCAGCCCTGCGGGGACCCGAGCTCAGCGGATCCACGGGGGCCCTGCCCCCTGGCAAAGAACTGCTGAGTCACAGACCACTCAGGACACTGCCCAGGCTAAGCTAGGGTGGCCCTGGGGGTCAGGGGAACTGAGTTGCTACCACAATGTGGCCACTCAGAGCTAACAAGTCCCAGTCCTTCCCCTCTCCAGCCTCCCCTCCTCAGCCAGGCCCAAAGCCGAGGACGCTGAGACCAGGGGGTGTGGGGTGCACGAGGGGGGTGACGGAGGTGCGGGAGGCCCTGCCTGCCCCACTCAGCTGTTTCTCACCCCGTCCTCTCCCCACATCCTCTCATGTCCGCCCACTCCTGGCCTCACCCGCCTGCTGTCCATTATCCTATTTTGCTGCAGGGTTCCTGTCCCGCTGCGCAGGGTGCACTGGCAACACTGGTGCCCGCTCCGGCCTCACTGTCCCAGTGTCCAGAAGTAGCATTAGAGCATCCCGCAGCTCTAGATTCGGGGTGGGCAGCCGCTGACCCCAAACAAAGTGACCCCACAGAGGGTATAGTAAAGGTCAAAAACCTCATCCTCTGCATGAACGCTGGCCTGATGAGAGCAGCCTTCTGTGGCCCTGCCCCAGGAAATGGCACCCCAAAAGGTCAAGGCAGAGTGGGCTGCTGCCGAGGTGCTAGCCCAAGGACGCCTCGCATTTGCAGTTATTTACGGCCTGCGAGGCACTGTGACATCTGATCCTTACAGAAACCCCAGAGCCACAGTGATCCCACTGTACAGACGAGGAAACAGCGTGTTCAGTGGCCAGCTCCAGCTCACCAGCCGTTAGGTGATATAGAACCTGGACTTGAACCCAGGCCTGGCTGATTGCAAGCCCTACACTCCTTATATCAGACCAAGGTTCTCTCCCACTCTTTGCCCAACATCAAGTCTAGGCGACGGGCTGATGACTGCTGCCCCATCTAAGGCAATCCCCCTGTTTCTTCAGTCCTAGTGCCCTCCACACTCGCAGGTATCTCTTCCCTTGTGCCTCCTTCAGGTACCCCATAGTCCCGGCGTGCTACCTACTCTTTGTCCAGAAGTCCCCTTCTTCTTCTCTCTTTGCGGCCGGTCACTACTCTTCCTTCAAGCGAGGCCACCTCCTCTGTGAAGCCTCCCTGTATGACCCAGCAGGGCCAACCCCTCACTCTGGGCCCCCACATCTCTCTGCCCTCATGCTTGGATATGGACCCCCTAAATAGGAATTAACCATTTTGTACATATGTGCCCTCCACTCTGCCCACCAGAATTCCTCTTTGTCCTCAGTGGCTGTTTGTGGAAGGAAGGAAGGAAGGAAGGAAGGAAGGAAGGAAGGAAGGAGGCTGGCCAGAGAGACAGGTCTTGTGTCATTAAGAAGGAGCTTGCATCAAGAGGGCAGCCTGTCATCTTGAGAAGCTGGAGACGCTGAGGCCAGGAGAAAGAATGACTTCACTGGCCCTTGAGCCACCCGAGGGTCACATGCCCTCCTCATTTTAGCCTCCCCCGTGAGGACATTACTCAATAACCCCTCAGCTCCACCCACTCCTTGTTGCTTTACTCAAAGAAGCGACAGCTTATGGAGTCATCTTTCCTGCTTCCGTCCTTTTTTTCCACTGTCCATGGAATCTGCCTAGAGCCACCTTTCCCCTCACTGCCGCCCCTGTCCCCTGCCCCCAGAGAAGCCATCTTGGGTTCTCCCTCAGGCCTCCCTCCCCCCCTGAGATGGAGCCAAGGGAGCAGCCAAGCCTGGATCAATGACTCACTCTGACCTGAGTTTGGTGAGGACAATGGCGCCTCCCTTCCTCCTGCCCTCCCTGCCTTGAGCCAAGGACTGACAATCTAGCCCTGCCTCCTGTAGAGCCAGCCCATTCCCATGTGGGACCCTCAGAACAGAGTTGCAGGGAGCCCTGAGGGAAGGCTATCCCAGCTTGTTATCCAGACCTGCCGGTGTCAGAGCCATGGTCGGGGTAGCCTCTGACAGCCTCCACCTACACGATTGTGCTCCCCACCCTCGCACCCCTGGGGATATTGATATTTTACCATTAGAATCCATTCCTCTGAGGAAGCCCAAGCCTTCAGCTGCCTTTCTGGGAAGGCCAGCTGATCTTGCTGGGTTATTTCCAGCTCTCCGAGGAGCCAGTGGCAGAGACGGAGCCTACTGGAAAGGGCAAGTCTCAAGGAGGGCACTGGCCCCTGGGCATGGCATCAGGACCAAGAGCAGTGGCCCCGGGATTCCCAGGCTGGGAGAGCTGGAGGCCAATACGTCCACCTGAGACAGAAAGGAAATGAAAGCTTGCCCTCTCGGCCCTGCCTTAGGGCACCCCTGGGTGCTAGGGCTCCGGGGAGGGGGCCGGATGACAGTTGGCACTGCAGGGGTTAACCTGGGCCGCCCAGCCTCCCACAGAAAGAGGGTCTGGAGTGCCTTCTGGGTGGAAGCAGAGGCGGGGACCAAGGCTGGCCTGGGGCTTCTCAAGCCACAGCCTCCCGGGGGCAGCCCCTCACCCGCTCCCTCACACCCCTCTTCCTTGAATCTTTGTCCCAATCCCAGAAGCTGCCAGTACTGGCACGGGGCACGGGCAACTGAGTCATCCGTACAAACCACAGCCTGCTCAGCCACACTCACTCCAGCCACATCTGTTTCTCCTCGAGCCTGCTCATCTATCCAGCCAAGCCGGCCCCGCTCCAGCCGAGGGGAAGATGACCTGTGTGGCCCGGGCCAGGACTATTGCACCACTGAGCCAACTGCTCGGGGCATTCATCACAGAATTCTTCCATGAAAGCATGTGGATACTGGGTCCTGGCTGGCACCTCCCGACCGTCCTCCCTGTGCCACTCTCACAGCCAGAAGGGGCTTTTCCAAAAGAAATGACCACATCCCACTCCTGCTTCGAGCCTTCAATGACTTCCCATTGCCCTGGCATAAAGGCCGTGCCCTGCAGCCGGGTGTTCAGGGCCTCCAGGTCAGGTGGCCAGGACGCGATCCACTCCTCATGCCTCCCCTCCCGCTCTTCCTCTGCTCCATCCACTCAGAGTATTCACAATTCCCTGAAAAGGTTCCGCTCTGGCACCACACCTTCGCCCATGCTATTCCCACCTCTGAGAATGCCTTTCCCTTCATTTCTGGTCTGGCTCTTTCATCCTTAAGGGATCTGCCCTCCAGGCCTTTCCTGACCTTCCTGCAAGGCGAGACATTTCCTGCCATCCCTCACAGGACAGGCACTACTCTTAGGCAGGCAGAAACCGTGTCCCGACTCAGTTTGAAGACTCTGCAGGCCTTTTGTACAGATTGTTAGATTCCAGGAGCCCACCACAGCCCATCACCAGGCTGGTTGTAAGGCGGTAGAGATAAGGCTAAGGGAAGTCATGAAGCCTGATGGCTGAGTGGCCACATGACCTGGATGCCCTAAGCATTTAACCTTCCAAGAAAAGAACAAGAAGCCTCTGGATAGTGTCTGGGGGTCACCCTCATTAGCTATACCCCTAACCAACACTTCTGTCCTCCCCATCCCCACCCCGGCTGGGGTCACTATGCAGGCAACTACCCAGAGGCTCCCAGCCTCCTACCTGGAGGCGGAGGGTGGAGACCTCCTCTGTGTCCACCTTCAAGACTTTCCCAAACTCCTTCCCCTGTCCTTCTTTCAAGGGCAGGAAGGAGTCCCAGCTGAACATAAAGGGAGAATTCCCTGGATCCCCATGGTTTGAGGCTTGTGACCCCCTGAGGGGCCTTGGGGATTGAGGGCAGGAAAAGTAGTCTGATGACCCCAAGGCCAAGAAGGAGAAAGACCACACAAAAATGTCTGGTGGGAGGGGGGACGGTAGGGAGGCCAGTTATGCTAAGAAAGGGGACTCTGGAGTTTAATACCTGATTCAGCTTCTGGCCCTGGCTGTGGGTGAGACCTTCTCCCTGAGCCCTGCTCTCCTCATCTGTAGAATGGGCTCACAACAGTGCCTGTAAAGTGCTCAGCGTAGAGATGGTGGATGGCAGCCTCCTCCCTGGGAGACTGTGGGCAGGCCCCTCCCCTTCTTCAGGCTGCAGCCATCTTGGCTGTACAAGAAGGACAGGCCCACACATCTCACGGGTCTGTGGCAGAATCAGTGGGTTCATGGGCGGGAGGTGTCTCCACGAACACACATAGCCTCTGTGCCCAGGCCCCCAGGGCCAGAAATCACACGCTCACCCCCAGCTCCTGACCAGCCCCAGAGAAGACGAAAGACAGTAAGGGCCACACAGTCAGCCCACTGGTTCAGCCCTTAAACACTCTCCTCACTTCCCAGGTACCCCAGGCACCCCAGGATCCTAGCCCTTGACATCCCCCCTCTGTCTTGCCCTGTCCTCCCTCCCCGTGGCATTCCCAGAAGCTGTTTTGTTTTTCCCCTGCTGAGCACACTTGCCTGATTTACCTCCCTGTTGGTGAACTTGGGCCCATGGGGTGGGGTGGGGCTGCCAAGGCCATGACGACTTGGGGTCTCGTGGTCTTGCAAAGGCCAAAGTGTTCCTTGACCATCTGGGTTCCTAAAGGCCATTGTCTAGTGCTGGGGGTTGGGGGCTTTCCCCCTGCATATCCAGCCCACCCCCAACACCCATGTGGTGCAATCCTCAGCAGAGTGGTACCTGAGTCTCAGCTGTCCACTCACTAGCTGGATGGTCTCTGTAAAAGCCCCTCCAGGATGGATGCCACCATGCTCTACCAGCAGCAAGGAGGCATAGCCATCGGCCTGTAGCTCGGCTGTTAGGAGACCTGAAAGGGAAGAAGGGGAGTCTGTCCTCTCCGTGCTCAGAACCAGTTGAAATTGAGCTGCCAACCCTGACTAAAGGGACAGTGCAGAGCCAGGCAGCAGGGGACGCAGTGCCCAAACAGAGGTCACAGGGCGAAGACAACACTGGGAGCTCTTGTCCCAAAAGACAGACCCGAGAAGATACAATCTTTTAATTACATGCTCAGGCTTCCTGGGCTGCCGGCCAGGGTACACCCAGCCCTCGGCCTCCTCCACAGGCCCAGCAGAAACAGTGCCTCCCTCTGCCCTGACCCTCTCTGGGGACAGTGGGGTCTGGGGTTCCCCCGGACAGAGGAAAGGAGGCAGCAGACCCAGAGGGAGTTGGGCGTGGAGCTCTTGTCTCAGAGCGATGGGTGGGGGGTGAGAGAGAGCTGTGGGGTCCAGATCAGTTCAGCACTCCCCGTCATAACACACCCACTCGGGTTCTGCCGAGACCTGGGAGGGGCTGGGGGTGAGAGGACCGTCTACCCTGCCCCCCCACCCCACCCCGAGACATCCAAACCCTCCAGGCGGGCTTCTCTGGAGGCCAGTTCATTGGCCAGCTGTACCCTGGGAGGTTACAAGAGCCTTAAGCAGCCCCGAGTAGGCGCAGAGAGGGGTGGGTTCTGCTGAAGTGTTAGACCTGGGGCCCCTCCTCTCCCGCCTGAGGTACTTGCGATGTTTGTTTAATGTTCTAGTGTTGCCGGGAAGAAACGTGTGTCGGGCTTGTGCAGGCCAGACCTGCCAATCTGTGACCCCTTCAACTGGTTTCCTTTCCCCTCCCGAGGATCCTGGTGCCAATGCCAGTGGCCCCACCTGAGTTCAGGGAAGCAGGGGCCTGTCCCCGGCAGGTTCCACGGGTGCAGGGCTCTGACCTTCCGAAGACTGCCTTTCCCGTGCAGTGTCTCTTTAAGTAAGGCAACAGCCCTGACATGAGTGGGTTTTTTAACCCCTGTTTTGCTACTGTAGGAACAGAGTCTCAGCCAGAGGGGATGAATGGGTCCGAGGTGCAGACCCAGAGGGTTGGATTTAGCAGCTTAGGCCTTGCTGCCTCCCTCTGAGGAAACTTGGATTTGTAAAGCAGTTAGGCGTTTACAAAGGGCTTTCACATATCAAAACGTATCTAATCCCTTGGCTTACAGAGGGGAAGTCTGGGGTAAAGAGAGAGGAATACCTGGGAGGAGGAGGACGAGGCCAGGTCTCCTCACTCCAAGTTCTAGGCTCTGTTCGTCCCACCCAGCCAGGCCAGCCCCACACAGGTGCAGCCCAAGTGGGTCCCTGTCCTCCTCATCCCAGGGGCGGAGGGGGGAGGGGAAGGGAGAAGAGGGAGGCAGCTTGGCTTCCCTTCTAGTCTCAGAGCCCAGAGCCATCTCAAGGCACCTGGTCTATTTATCCACGCAACCATCAGGTAAATGTGAGCAGGATGAAGCCAGGTTTGCCCCATGCCCGAGCCTGAGGACTTCACACTGGCTTCTCTTGGGCACCCATCTGAGGTCCACACCTGGAAGTGGAAGGATCATTCCCCACCCTGCTCACAGTTACCACCTTTGCAAAGGCTGCAGCAGGAAGAGAAGGCGGATGGCCTGGGGAGAGAGTGGGTTGGAGGCGGCCTCTCTAGGCCACTGCAGCCCTGACCTGGAGACAGCCGATGGTTCCCATTGGGGAGGCCTTAGTCTCAGCCTAGGTCCGTGCCCAAGACAGCTGGCTTTGCACAGAGAAGAGGTCTCAGCCACCAGCCGGCCAGCTATCGCCTCCCTGCCCCACTCCTGCCAGTCAACATACCATAGGGAAGTAAGAGCCCTTATACCCTAGAGCCCTTCAGTGGGGGTTCAAACCACAGGTCAGTCACCTTTTAGCTGTGTGACTCTGGGCAAGTTTGTAGCCTCTCTGTGTCTCAGTGTTCTCATCTATAAAATGAGGACAATAATACAGTACCTACTCCATAGGATAGTCATGGGAAGTAGATGAGTTAACACATGTAAGGTACTTAGGACACATTGTAAGGACTATGTAAGTAGTTAGTTTATTATTACAGTTGACACTTGAACAATGTGGAGGTCAGGGGTGCTGACCTTCAGCGCAGTCAAAAATCCATGTATAATTTTTGACTCCCCCAAAACTTAACCACAAACAGCCTCCTATTGACCAGAAGCCTTACCAAGAATACAGTCAATCAACATGTTTTATATGTTATATGTATTCTATACTGCATTCTTACAATAAAGTAAGCTGGAGGAAAGAAAATGTTCTTAAGGCGCCTGGGTGGCTCAGTCAGTTAAGCGCCTGACTCTTGATTTCAGCTCAGGTCATGATCTCACAATTCGTGAGTTCAAGCCCGGAGTTGGCACCATGCTGACAGTGGGGAGCCTGCTGGGGCTTTTCTCTCTCCCCCTCTCTCTCTGCCCCTCCCCTGCTCTCAAGCATTCACTCTGTATATGTATCAAAAGAAATAAACTTTAAGACAATATTTTTTAAAAAGGAAAATGTTCTGAAGAAACTCCTAAGAGAAAGTACATTTCCAGTACGATACTTTATTTATCCAAAAATATCCACGTATAAGTGGACCCACGCAGTTCGAATTGGTTGCTCAAGGGACAACTGTCCTATTATTGTTATTTTTATTATTTTCTGAGGCAGGGGACACTGTGGATACTGGAGCAGGCAAAAACCCGAGCCCTAGGGGAGGTTCCGTGGGAGGCAGGGAGGAGGCCTATTATGCAAGGGACTGTCACCTTCCCTGCGCTGAGCGCGTGGCTCCCCAAGGAGGTTACATCAGGTGGAAAGTGCTGTTTATAGTAGTTCCCTCTCCGGCCAGTCACAAACCTACAGAGCACGAGGAGGTGAGAAATTTTACTACAGTAGGAAATGTGATTGCTGGGCAGAATTCCATTTTTAGAAAGCGGGAAGTTATTTTGAGCGAAGGGTTGGTGCGCGATATTTTTTTTTAACAGCGTCTGCATTCTAACAATACGTGGGCTTCCGCTCTGAGGAGAAACCAGGGCACAGTGGGGGCCCTGCCATGCTGCTGGGGTTGCCAGGCAACCCCTTTGGTCTCCCTGCTTCCACTGGAGGAGGCCCAGTGCAGAGCCAGGGATGGGCTCCGAAGCTCCCAGCCCCCCGGGTCCCAAGTGCTGGAGTTCATTAAGTGTCTCAGAGGCCCTCTCTGGGGTGTCTAGAGGCCTCGTTCTCCTCTGGCCTGAGCAGCGTATAATCAGGAAGGCAAGTCAGGGAAGAGCATTTTGTGCAGCTAGCGCGCTTCGATTTCTAAGACTCTGTTGGCTTCTTGTGGCTGCTGTAACAAATTGTCATGAAATTGGTAGCCTCACAGAAAGTATTCTTTCACTGGAGGCCCGAAGTCCAAAATCAGTATCACTGGGTCCACATTAAGGTGTCAGTAGGGCTGTGCTCTCTCCGGAGGCTTTGAGGGAGAATCTGTTCCTTTGCAGCTCCACTGGCTGCTGGCATTCTTTGGCTTGTGGCCTTGTCACTCTGTGGTCACATTGCCTTCTTTTCTATCTGTGTCAAGCCGCCCTCTTCTTCTCTCTTATAAGGACATTTGTGATTGCACCTAAGACCCACCTAGATAGTCCAAAAGCATCTCCCTATCTCAAGATTCTTAATTTAATCTTACATCTGCTAAGATCTTTTTTCCATATATAGTCACATTTATAAATTCCAAGGCATTCGCATCTGATATCTTTGGGGATCCTTATTCAGCCCACAATCCAACTCACTCCTCGTGACTTCGAGCCTTGTGTCGGGCTCTGTGTTGACGGCTCAGAGCCTGGAACCTGCTTCAGATTCTGCATCTCCTTCTCGCTTGCTCTCTGGCCCCCTGCTGCTAGCACATTGTCTCTCAAAAATAAACAAAAACGTGTATGGGGCTCCTGGGTGGCTCAGTCAGTTAAGCATCCGACTTCAGCTCAGGTCATGCTCTTGCGGTCTGTGAGCTCGAGCCCCGCGTCGGGGTCTGTGCTGACAGCTCAGAGCCTGGAGCCAGTTTCAGATTCTGTGTCTCCCTCTCTTTCTGACCCTCCCCCATTCATGCTCTGTCTCTCTCTGTCTCAAAAATAAATAAACGTTAAAAAAATTAAAAAGTAAACAAACAAAAATGCTTAAAAACGATTTAAAAATAAAAATTAAATTAAAAAATGTTTTCAAATAACACCATAAAATTTCAGTAATGAAATGGAGGGGAAAAAAAAAAAACAAAATACAAATCATTCAGAATCCTAGGCCTCAGAAATCACTTTTTTTAAGTTGTTGTATAAAGCGATCTTCCTTCTATGCCTTTTTTTTCTGTTCAACACTTACAGCTTTAAAAAATGAAAGTGGATTTGCGCTTTACATTTTGTTCTTCGACCTGTATTTTTCAGTAAAATGATGCCTTCCATGGCGATACATGTAGCATTTCCTCCACCTTTCTTTTTAAAAAAATTTTTAGATGTTTATGAGAGAGAGAGAGAGATTGGAAGAAGAAGGAGAAGGAGAGGGAGAAGAAGGGGCAGCAAGAGAGGGAGACACAGAATCAGAAGCAGGTTCCAGGCTCGGAGCTGTCAGCACAGAGCCCGATGTGGGGCTTGAACTCACGAACTGTGAGATCATGACCTGAACCCACGTCGGACTCTCAACCGACCGAGCCACCCAGGTGCCTCTCCATCTTTCTAAAGCTGAAGAGTGTACCACCGTGTGGATGGACCATGAAGAGTTACCCACCGGTGAGCATGTGGGTTGTCTATGATTTTTCAGCTATAAAAAATGTGGCAAGATACTTGAGTGAGTTACTAATATCTGAGCTGCTCATGCTGCTATGAGAGGCTCACAAAGATGGGGAGGCATTTTTCCCTCTCCTCCACACACTACCCCAACCTCACTCCAAAGTAATCAAGCCTTGGGTGAAGGATGTCAGGGCTTCCCAAGCTCCCAGAAAGAATTACTAGGCCTTTGTTTTCTAAGGCTGAGCCAAGGTTCCAAGGGTCAAGAAACCAGACTGTCAGAGAAAGGGAGAGGCTCTGTGTTTGTGGAGAGGCTTCCACTGCAAGCACAAAAACATCTCCTCTCAAATGGACTTAGGCAATAGGGAGAATCTATTGCCGCCTGCGTCAGAAAAGTCCAGCAGCTGGGAAGGTTCAGGTGCGGTTTTATCCAGAGGTTCGCAATGTCACCAGGCTCCGGTTTCATTTTTCTGTAATTTTCTTGGCTCACTTATACTCTGTGGGTTAGCTCCGTCCACAAACTCATTTTCCTCCTTGTAGTAAAAAGAGCTAGAGCATGGCAGGCTCGTATCCACCCACGACGTTATCCAGGTCTTCGTCCTAGGACTTGTAACAAAACTCATGAGATGCATTCTGATTGGACCAGTTTAAGTCATGTGCTACCACTGAACCAATCACGGTGATGAGTAGATGTCACGCACTCGCAGACTCAGGCTAGGGTACACGCTCCCCGGCTGGGGTAGAGGTGGGGATGGCTTTCCCAAAGTCAGAGGGATTTTCCAATAAAAATTAGGAGGTTGGGAAATGGGAAGTAGAGAAGAGTGGGAAGTGAGGAGGTAAGCAAGGGAGTTCTGAACCTCATTAAAGTCAATGGGCTCAAGTAGTCCTGCTTAGAGAAGAAAAAGTGGGTTTCTGGACTGGGTACACCCCACCCCCTGATGCCTGCAGAAGCCCAAGGGGTAGAGCCAAACACACAAGTGTAGGGGAGCAAATTCACACCAACTCCCTCGAGCTGCACCAGGGGCATCCTGATGTGAATGTATACGCTTATTCTAGGATATGTTCCTGAAAGTCTGGAAACCGGAAACTGCTGACTCAAAGGGCTCACTACTCAGACTTTGATATTGTTCAATTGACCCCCAACAAGATTTTTTTTTTTGCCAATTTCTCCTTCCAACAATATGATCTATGAAGAGGCCCCTTACCCCACATCTTGTTAGGACTAAATACTATCCATCTTTCTAATATTTGCCACCCTCATAGATAGATTTAATGTGATTTAAATTTTTTTTAATGTTTATTTATTTTAGAGAGAGAGAGAGAGTGGGGGAGGGGCAGAGAGAGAGGGAGACCCAGAATCCGAAGCAGGCTCCAGGCTCTGAGCTGTCAGCACAGAACCTGACACGGGGCTCGAACCTGGGAACAGTGAGATCATGACCTGAGCCGAAGTCAGACGCTCAACCGGGTGAGCCACCCAGGCGCCCCAATTTAATTTGATTTTTAATACTCTAAGGTAGGGCGAACATCTTTTCATCCACTTATTAACTAATTATAATTCCTCTCCTGTGGATTACCTGCTAGTGGCCTTTGTTCATTTTTTGAGTTTTTTTTTTTTCTATTTAGTTATTTATCTTTTTGTTATTGACTTGTGAGAGCCCTTTGTAAATTAGGGATACAAACCCTTTGTTTTATCTGTTGGAAATATTTTCCCCGGCTTGTCCTTTGTGTTTTGATTTTGTGTGTAGCGCTTTTGTTGTCAGAACCTTACAAATCTTATGTCATTAAATGTATCAGGCTTTTCTGGTTTTCTGCTTAGAAAGGTCTTACCCACTGTAAAATAACAACAACAGAAAATGGTCACCCATGTTTTCTTTCATGATGTCTATGGTTGTTTTCTCTATTTAAATATTTTATTTATCTGGACTTTGTTTTATTATATTCTACATGCAAGGCAGGTATGAATTTTGTTTTGTTTTGTTTTTTTCAAATGGGTAGCCAATTGTTAGATTCCCGAACCTCTATTGCTTTCCTGTGGTTCTGATTTTTGTTAACATTTTGTTTCCATGGTATGATCAGAAGGGTTAGAAGGAAAATGTCTGGTGCTTGTCTTCAAGTTCAGGGACAATCAGGAAAGGGGGATGAAATGAGACTGGGGCACAGGCTTCAAATAACATTGGGAAGATGGGGAACAGTGCCAGAGGAGGGAAAGCAGGTGAGCCCCTGCAGTGAAGAAGAAAGGGGGGCAGGTCCAACTGTGATAAGCTTGTATGTCAAGCTGGTGGAGGCTCTTTGTGCTGAACACCCAATCAACCTAATTAAAGTTGATAGCAAGAAACTAGGGAAATGGGTAGGCCTCTGTGAAAGGGGGAAACCCCGTAAAAGTGGTCAGTTGTGGTTGTGTGGTGATTCAGTACTATGGCAAAGGACATCATTGAGTAACACTGCAAATGCAAGAAATGAAAAATTAAAAACTTGGCTCTTATTCCAAAGGAAGGAAGAAAGAAAGGATGGATGGAAGAAAGGAAAAGAAAGAAAGAAAGAAAGAAAGAAAGAAAGAAAGAAAAGAAAAGAAAGAAAGAAAAAGAAAAGGAAGGAAGGGGGAAAGAAAGAAAGAAAGAGAAAGGAAGAAAAAGAAAGGAAGAAAGAAAGAAAGAAAGAGGAAGAAAGAGAAAGAAAGAAAGAAAAAAAGAAAGAAAGAGAAAAGGAAGGAAGGGAGAAAGAAAGAAAGAAAGAAAAAGAAAGGAAGAAAGAAAGAAAGAGAAAGAAAGAAAGAGAAAAAGAAAAAGAAAAAGAGGGAAGAAGGAAGGGAGGAAGTGATGCTTCTCTTGAGAAGAGTTTAGGGAGCAAGAGGAAGGCCCTGTAGCGTCCACTGCACCCCAAACCCCATACCAGAGAGCATTCTGTACTCTCACCACCTGCTTTTCAGTCTTTGAGCCCAGAAGTCTGAGCTCATCCGTGTGTGTTCCTTCCACAAATATTTGCTGACCACCTACTCTCAAGAAAGAACCATTGTATCTGGTGTAGTGATAATGGAAGTTCGTAATAATAACCCTGAGGCAGCAAGAAGAAGGCTGGTGGGGACTTCACCATGCTGCGGGAAGTCATTTTAGCAAGATTCCTTCAGACGTGGCGTTTAAAACTTTGTTCTTGGGGCGCCTGGGTGGCTCAGTCAGTTGAGCGTCTGACTCTTCATTTCAACTTAGGTCATGATCCCAGGGTTGTGGGATCGAGCCCTGTGTTGGGCTCCACGCCGAGCAAGGAGCCTGCTTGGGATTTTCTCTCTTTCTCTCTCTCTCTCTCTCTCTCTCTCTCCCTCTCCTTCTGCCCCTCCCCCTCAAAATAAATATGTAAACATTTGAATTTTTGTTCTTTAGATCTGAACAACGAATTCCCTGACTCTGTTGGAAAATGGCTCACTGTTAAGTCACGCCCACCCATGCCTTCTCTGACTGTGTTGCTGCTTCGTTTGAGAGAGGTCAGAGGTCAGGAGCACCCTGAGGGACAGGCACCATCATCATCAGCCATCCTGGCCCATACCAGAAACTGGAGTTCAAAGGCTCACAAGCAGCTGGCCCTAGTAGCTTCAATGACAGCATGCATACATCTGTCCCTGCCGTCCACATAGCTCTGGAGTCATCTTTTGTGTGACCTTCCCCATTGGAAGGCACAGCCCTTGCATCTTGGTGTGGTGGGTGGTCCACGAACGGCTGAATGAACGCATGAATTGGTGATGGTGGAGAGCAGGGTGCGGCTCGGGGCCTGTGGGCCGGGCCGCGCTGAGGGCCACAGCAGGTGAGGAGGTCCAAGCACAGACCGCGGGGGAACGTGGCCCCTTCCATCTGCTTTCTTGCATAGCGGGCTGGCTGAGAAACGGCCATCAGCACCCAGACCCGTGTCTGCGGGCCTCCCTGCTGGGCGGGGAGGGGGGGCGGGGAGGGAAGCTCCAGCGGGCAGCTGCTCCTCCCCCAGAGCTTCAACTACAGGCCCTGTTGGTCACCCACCCGCATTCCCTGAGCCCTTTCCTGCTGACTCACCACGGTCCCTGCCGCAGCCCAGCTGGGACCAGAGGGGAGGGGAGGAGGCCGCATCAGGACCCAGGAATGCTCTGCTGGGCGGCCAAGGGGGACAACAATCTTCCGAGTTGCTGCTGCTCTGGAGGTATGACCAGGAAGTGAACTGTCCGAGGGCCTGAGTGGATCCCTCTGTTCCTGACTTAGTCACCTCCGGGCCCTCATTGACCCCCGTTTCTGAGGACAAGCCCCCCCGACCCCCAGCCCCTTTCCCCTGCTGCTTGTATTAAAGCACCATTCACAGCTTGCCCCACGATCGTATGTTCCGTGTGATGGCCTGTGACCGTGTGTTCTCATGTGCCAATGAGTGGGGCTGAATGCACAGAGGTTGTGCAGACTGTGAGTGTGTGTGCGACTGTGCGGGATTCAGAATCCCCGTACGTGACCGTGTCCGGCTGTGCGTGCTTAGTGCAGATGAATGGACGAGTGCATATGTATGTGGTTAAGGCTCACTGTGTGTAATGTATGTGTGTGAACCCATGTGGCTGTGTGTTATGGCCTCCCGATGCATGAATGTGGTTACGTGTGATTCTACATGGCTGCGTACTGCTGAGTGTCACAGTGTGTGAGGGATGGGGTGTGTCTGTGGATGTTGTGTGTGACTGCGTGGGCTTCGTATGATTCTTCGGGACCACATGCGTGTTCCGCGGCACAGGCCCAAGGAGGTTAGGGGTCCGTAGCCCCAGATCCACGGTCGGGAAGAGATAGGTGTGTGTGGACCTGTTGTGTGCTCTCTCCATTTCTAGCTTCTACCCCTGAAGAGCCTGCATTGGTTCCCACTTACGAAAGGAAGTGGAATTAGTCTGCAGAATGCTCTTCCCCTGGGTCACTGACCGGTTTTAGAGTGTTTTCTTGGAAGTCAGGCTGGGCTTCAGGGTAATGCCAGCCCATCGGAGCCCTCACAGCAGCTGGCTTCCAGCGCTGACAGAGTCTCAGCCCAGTACTGGCTGGGGTCCAGGCTGCCTCCCACCCCTGCGGGGACACAGCCAGCTTCTCTCAGCTCTGGCCATCTGCTCTCAGCCTCCCGTCCCTAATCCGGGTGCGAAAGGAACACAGGCACTCAGCTCCCCTTCTCTTCCCACCCTGAAGACAAGCGCATGCCTTTTAAGGAGTTTGCCGCCGACCCCTTCAGGGAAAGCACAGTGAGTAACAGAGGCATCGTGAAAACGAGGGATTTACAAATGTTTCAGACTTGAAGCAGCTGTTACAGCCCCGGCCGCTGGTGGGTGAACTTCCTGTCTGACCCGACTTGAAGAGGCCCACCTGCCCCAGGACAGATGACCCCGCCAGGTAGGACCCTTCTCACCACTACCCCTCCCACAGCTGAGGCAGGTCCTCTGCCTCTCTGAAGTGACTCTAGCTCCCTGGCTCTGTCCAGAAATGACAGAAATTATCCCTCTGGTTTATCCTCTGCAGATTAGACTTGGGCAACAAATGCCCAGATGTGCAAGCCTCAGGCGGCCTCTGTGTCTGCTGGGAAAGCATCTCTGGGCTCAGTGTCCGGATCATCCACCATCACTGGTGTGGGCCAGGCTGAGAATGTGGTACAGACTCAGCAGAAGGAGCACCCTGAGGGCTCCTTGAAAGGAGGGAAAGAAGAAATGAGGAGCTGGGAAGTCAGACCAACCTGCATGGAGACCTGGGCTAGGGCCAGGGAAAGTGTGCCCCTGCCCCCAGCACCAGTGGGCCCACAGGCCTGGGTGTGAGGGGTGTTGTAAAGAGAAAGCTTTGGACTTATGGTCCAGATACCTAGGTTCTGTCCTAACTTTGCCACCCAGTAACTGTGTGATCAGGGGAACCCACTTGCCCTCTCTGGGCTTTAGTCTTTCCACCTTGAAGACTGAGACAACAGAGGAAATGAAATATGTGAAGTGTGGAGCCCGAGTCATGAGTAGGCACTCAACAAACATGACTCCTCATCTTGTAACCTAAAGCCAGTTGTTGACCACTTCCTGGGGGCTAAGACCCTTCCCAACCCAGATGATCTATTTCTGAAAGAATCCATCTTTTCTTCCCTCATCAGAACAGGCATGGCCCACCGCACCCAGATCCCACAGAGACCCTGCTCAAAACTAGGGGCTTGAACAGTAAGAAGGGAAGAAAGCTGGGGGTTGAGGGAGGTGGGCAGACATGGTAACAGGAGGGGCTTCCCGCAGCAGAGCCTGACATGGATGCCTGCCAAGACTCATCCTGCACCTCCCTGACTTCATCCATCCAACTTGCCCCTGCTCCCTCCCTCCCTGCCAACCATCATGTGTTCCCTGCCGCTATAACCGTGGACTCAGACCATTCCAGTTGGTGCTGTGGCTCAACCCTCCTGGATCATCCAAGCTAAACTCAACATCCTAGGCCCCCCATAGGCTAGAAAAATGAGTAAGATACAGCCTCACCTGTCAAGAACTTGTAACTTCAATAGCAAGAACACCTATTTGATCACACTAGCTAATACTACATGGCAAGTTCAGCTGCCTTCAAGATCTAGACAGATGAGGTAGATGGCTGACACAGCCTATCGGTGAAAGTCAAAGATAATGAGGCATGGTGGGGCCTGGGGACCCAGAACGGACCAACATATCCTATTTCACGGTGGGCCAAAGGAAAACACAGCTGCTGCTAGCCACCTTCTGCGACATTTTCCGAGTCTCACTAAGCACCGGGCACCGTGTGAAGTGCTTTCATATATTCCTTTCCTTAGGTACCTCAAGAATTCTGCGATAGGGATTAGTATTGCAGGAGACAGATTCTGAAGTGACCGGCATGATCCCTGTAGCCTCAATGTCTTTGTGTAATCCCCTCCTTTTGAGTGTGGGTAGGACCTGTGACGTGTTTCCAACCAATAGAATAACCAAGATGCCAATATGTAACCGATATTGGCGGAGATGGTGCCGTGTGTCACTCCCACGATTACCTCATGCTATAAAAGGCTCAGTCCTGTTTGCAGGTTGGTATAAAGACATCCTCTCTTGCCGACATTGAAGAAGCAAGCTGCCAAGTTCTGAGAGAGCCTTCGGACAGGGTCTCCTGGCTGGGAACTGTGGGTGGCCTCTAGGAACTAGGGCAGCCTCCATCCAACGTCCAACCAGAAGATTTCGGTCCTATGCGGGGCGCCCGGGTGGCTCAGTGGGTTGAGCACCTGACTCTCGGTTTCGGCTCAGGTCACGGTCTCACGGTTCGTGAGTTGGAGCCTGTGTCAGGCTCTGTGCTGACCGTGTGGAGCCTGCTTGGGATTCCCTCTCGCTCAACCTCTCTCTCTTGCCCCTCCCCTGCTCATGCTCACACGCTCTCTCTCTCAAAATAAATAAATAAACTTAAAAAAGAAAAAAAGACTTCAGTCCTACAGCCACAAGGAGATGAATTCTGTCAGCAACCTGTGTGAGCCTGTAAGTAGATCCCTCCCCACGGGGGCATCCAGAGGAGAACCCAGCCCTGGCCCACATCTTGACACCTTGTCCTTGCAGAGGACCCAGTTACGCTGTGCCCAGGCTCTTGGTCCAAGTCACTGTTGATGAAAAATACATGTGGGTTTTTTTTTAATTTTTTAATGTTTATTTATTTTTTTTTTTTGAGAGAGAGAGAGAGACAGAGACAGAGACAGAGACAGACCGTGAGCAGGGGAGGGGCAGAGAGAGAGGGAGACACAGAACCTGAAGCAGGCTCCAGGTTCTGAGCTGTCAGCACAGAGCCCGATGCGGGGCTCAAACTCAGGAGCCGTGAGATCATAACCTGAGCCAAAGTCGGACGCTTAACCGACGGAGCCAGCCAGGAGCCCTTGTGTTGTTTTAAATTGCTAAGTTTATGATAATTTATTATGAAGCAATAGAAAACGAATAGAAGTATTATCCCATCTTACAGATGAGGGACTTAACGCTCAGGGATGGCTCAAGCCATACAATGAGTATGAGCCAAGCAGGGACTAGAGCCTCGGGTCCAGACTCTGCAGGCTGACATTGTCTCCAGGACCCAGCCTGCGGCACTGGTCATTGTTCTCTCAGTGGCTGCCTAGATATGAGAGGAGTAATCCGCACAGCATTGATTTAATTACCATTGTTTTCATCTTAGCTCAACAATTTCTTGTGCTCCCACTGTGTGCCCGGCACTGTGCCAGGCACTGGGGACACAGCAGTGAGCAGTACAGGCAGAGGACCTGCTTTTAGGGAGTAGAAGGTAGAGTGAGGGAGCTGAACAATGACAAGGGATATCAGTGTGATGAGGGTTTCAAAACAAGGAGGGATGGGATGAACGGGGCAGCCAGCCTCGGCGAGGGCCGGAGACAGTCTCCTTGAGGAAGTGACAACCAGGTCCCTTAGCGGGGGAGGCCTGGTGGGGAGTCAGCCCCTCTCTGCATTGCAAGTGAGTGAGTGGGCGGGTGAGTGGGTAAGCTTTCCTGGTCATGGGTCCCCAGGGAAGAAGGCTCTCCCAGCAATGTGAAATCATCCTGTTTCTGTGCAGTGGCTTCTAAAACATCTTGTCCCAAGGACGCAGGGCCTCTATGACTGGCCCATGACGCCCATGATTCTGGAGCACACTTCCCGGATGCATCACAGGTGGATGGGATAGGGGTAGGGGTTGCTTAGCCGTGACTGTCATCCCCTAAACATCTCCGACCTCTGGCTGCAGAAGAGCCACAGGTGGGAGTGGAGGCAAAGCAGGCAGATGAGGAGGGGTGAGGGTACAAGGAGAGCCAAAGAAAAGCACAGGAAGTGGAAAAGGGACCCCCCCCACCTGTGATCCCAGCTGCTGTCTGTGATGACTCAGCAGACCCAGCGGTCTTTGCCAATGAGCTGGCAGGATGGTATGGGTCAGGCAGGGTCCCAGTGGGAGGCAGATGGCACACTCAGATGGGGCCATTTGAGGAACATTCAATCAAGGGATTATGTTCAAAGGTAAGGGCAGGGTGTAGGAAACGATTCTAAGAACCTGGCCCAACAGCAGTCCATCCACCACTAGGTCTGATGGGGTGAGAGGTCACGGGGGCGACTAGACCCTGTCTGGGAGGAGAGGGCCCTGATGCGAGCCATGGTCTTCTCAGTTGAGCGATGCAGCCAGATCATGGCCACCCCACAGGAGGTGTGGGACAGAATAAGGGCCATGCACTCTCTGCCTCCCATATGCTGTCGGTGCTCCCCACTGGTCAAGGTGCAGAGTAAGGGCTCCTCCCCCCACCCCCACCCCGCCCTGCCCTGCCCCATGCAATCCTCACAGACCCCCCTCAGCACACAGAGCAGGGAAGAGAAGTTGTGGAGAAGACCTGGCAGTGAGAAGAGACCAGATCCCGACCCCACCCCTTCCCAGCTGGGAACCCTGGACGAGCTATCCGACCTTTGTGGGCCTCAGTCTCCTCCTCTGTAAAACAGGGATGCTGAGCATGCCTGTACTCAGTTGTTCTGAATTTGAAACGCGATGATGTGTTTAAGGATTCCAGCGTGGAGTCCTTGCATGCGTTGGCTGGCTGCCAGCCCTTGGTTCCCAAGAGCTCAACAACAAGAACACAAAATCGGGGCCACTGAGAAGCCGGACGCCAGCCCAGAAACCCTGGACATCACACAATGCACTGGTGAGCTGTTTGCTCAGCAGGTCTTACAGTCCCTGCCAGGACTGGAACCCAGAAATTCTCTGTCTCCCTGCAGGGGCCTGAAGGGTGCACACACACACACACACACACACACTGGCAGCAACTGCGGGAGGGTGTGTGCCCTGCGTCTTAGCCCCTCTGGAAAGAAGCAGCCCTGGGCCTGTCGGAAGCCTGGGGTCTACACTCAGATATCTGAGGTGGGTGGAGCGGTGGAAGCAGGACAGGGGCCCAGCTGAAGGACACTTGGCAGCCCGAGTCCACCTCCCTGTGTGGGGATGCTCCCATGTACCTGCACATATGTCACTTAGGCGGGACCCCAGCAGTGACACTGCGGCCCTGCCTGAGACAGCCCTCTGAGCCTCAAGGACAGACTCTAGGCCCCACCTCTGCCTGCGGGTGACATAACATCAGTACCCAGAACAAAGGCCCTTGGTGAGACCCACAGGCCACTGTCCTTCATTGCTTTATCACCCACATCTCAAGTTCACAGGAAGAGGGCTTTCAAAGCAACAGAGTCAGGCTGGCAACACGCAAGGCACTGTGGTTAGTTTTTTTCAAAAGAAAGGAAACTGAAACGGATCAAAGAACTGCAGGTGCAGCAGATTAAGGCCCTGCCCGGCAGGAGGGACCGGAGGGAAGGGAGTGAGGGCCGGGGGACCGAGACCCTGCTCTCCCGGCTTCCAGTGCAGGAGTTGGGGTGCTGCTCAGTCTCCCCCAGAAGCAGTACTTGGGAGAAAGGAGACACGGCTGCCCCTACGGCTCTTTCGGCTGACAGATGATGACGTGGTGCGTGCGACAGGAGCAAAGAGGAGCAGCCCCGGGAGGCCCTGGCGGTGCTGGCGGCGAACCCCAGGCTGCCACTGCCCCCCTGCGCTGCCCGGGTTTCCCCCTGCTCACCTGCTCGCACCCAGACCAGCGTCAGTCTCCTAACTGCGCACCCAGCCCGGGCTCCAGCATGGAACCCCAGCCTCAGTGCCAGGTCGGCACATTCCCTTTCCCAAAGCAACGCCATCCCTAGCGTTTCTTCCAATCCAGGGGCACCCAAGAGTCCAAACGGGAAACATTAAGTCTCCGTATCTCCTTCCTATGAGACTGCGGTTGAATTTACCAAGTTGCTTCATTTTTCTGGCTTCTTTTCCATTTATTTTATGTTGTTGTAGAGAACGAATCCTTTTTTAAAAAGCTTCTTTTAAGTTGTAAAATGTCCCCCAAATTTAGAAAAGCATAGGGAATTATATAATGAACACCCGGGTACCCCCCTGCCAGCTTTATCAATTCTTTTTTTAACATTTATTTATTTTTGAGACAGAGAGAGACAGAGCATGAACGGGGGAGGGTCAGAGAGAGGGAGACACAGAATCTGAAACAGGCTCCAGGCTCTGAGCTGTCAGCACAGAGCCCGACACGGGGCTCGAACTCACGGACCATGAGATCATGACCCGAGCCAAAGTCGGCCGCTTAACCAACTGAGCCACCCAGGCGCCCCTATCAATTCTTAACATATCGTCACTTATGGTTTCCATGTGGTGGTGGTGGTGGTGGTAAAAGGGAATGAACAAAATTTACCATTTCTTAGGCACTTCGATTTCTTAAAAAAAAATTTAAGTGAATTTATTTTATTTTTGAGAGAGAGAGCAAGCGGGGAAGGGGCAGAGAGAGGGGGAGAGAGAGAATCCCAAGCATGCTCTGCGCTGTCCGCACGGAGCCTGACGCAGGGCCCAAACTCACCAGCCACGAGATCGTGACCTGAGCCAAAATCAAGAGTCGGACACTCAACCGACGGAGCCACCCAAGTGCCGTCAATTTCTTTTAGAAACATAACATTGTACATACAGCTAAAGGACCCTATGTCCTCTCTTCCATTCCCTTGTCTTCTTCCTTAGGAATAACCACTACTCTGAATTTGATTCTCCTATAAAAGAGATGCAGGTGTTACATGTTTTTTACAATTAAAACAATCCATACAGTGGAGAAGGACATAAAGGAAAAATTATACATCCTCCTGCTCCCCACAGCCTCAAGTGCACTCCCCTTGAAGTAACCATTGTTAAAAACTTTCTATGAATAATTCCAGGCATTTTGTAAAATACCTACGAATTATTTTGCTTGCTTTCTTTCTTAACAGACGTGAATTTACACTACGCACCATGCCCTCCAAATTGCCTTTTGTTTCTGGTTGTTGCAGTTCCTTGGACCTTTTTCCATGTGAGTACTGATAAATCTACCATATTCTTCTTAACAGCTGCGTGGGATTCTACTTTATTAAATAGTTTCCCACAGAGGGGCATTTAGGTGGTTTCCAGCTACTTAGCTATTCTAAACAAGCCTGCACTGAACATCCTTGGCATATAGTTTTGCTCAATTGTGGGAATGCTGTATATCTGTAGAATAAATACCTAGAAATGCAGTTTCTGGATAAAAGGGTATTGAACGTTTGACATCTTGAGAGATATCGCCGAATCCCCCTTTGTAAAAACGATCCATTTAAACACCAACTAGTAACGCACAAGAGTTCCTGCCTCCCCTCATCCTCAAGAATGTGTCTTTTCATACCATTGTCAGCCTTTTATTTATCTTCTTCTATGAACTGTCTGCTCTAATCCTTTCCCCTAGCATTTTATGGGTTTATTTTTTACATCTGAATCTTTGATCCATCTGGAATTAATTTTAGATGCACAATGAGACAGACATTCTTTTCAATTAACAATTATTGTTTTTCCTACCCTGTAAATAGATGGAATTAAGTACCAAGATAAAGGGAGAACAGATTTCTCTTCACTCCTAACAGGCCACTGCTCCCTGATTTTTGCCTCCCCGCTTAGAACTAGCCCACCTCGAGGCTCTAGGTTAAGAAATGGAACACCGCCTCTGACCACCCTATCTTTATCGTATACGGGCTGGACACAGTTACTCTGCAAACATACACTTAGTCATTCAACAAAGAGGCAGTCAACGGAACTTTAGGGTTTTTCCCCCAAGGAGAAGCATATTGCACGTGTGGGAAGAGGGGGTACACCTGGATATTTGGTGACCAGAGGAATAGCTGTGGCAGAATGCAAACAGTTGGCCCAAATCCATTCTCCCTCTTTCCTTATAATGAAGTTGACATCAGGCATGTGGCTAGGGACGTGTGTTTTCCGGCCCTGTGAATTTAGCTGGGACCATACACCTACGTTCTCAGTAGGTGAATGTGAGTGAAACTGGCATGTGTCCCTCTGGCAATAATGGCTTTAAAATATGACACAAAGTCTTCAACCCTCTTCCTGGCAAGAGGTAGGGGATCTATGACCCCTCCACTTGCACCTGGGCAGTCTCCAACTATAACGTGACTTCTAAGGTTAGGGCATAGAGGTTTCTATCTTGTTCTCGGAGAACTCTTGCTCTTAGAGCTCTGAGCCTCCATCAAGAAAGCTAACTCCCCTGAGGCCACCAAACTGGAGAGGCCACATGTGGGTCCCCTGGTTCAGGCCTGGCTGAGCCTAGTCTTCCAGTCAGGCACCGGGTGAGTAAATATGCCTCCAGAACATTCAACCCCAACCATTTGAGTTACCCCTGGTCATTTGAGTCTTAGCTGAGGCCCCAGAAGGTATAGAGCAGAAACAGAAGTCACCCTCCCTGTGTTCTGTCCAAATTCCCCAGCATTCCTCACAGACCCACAGAGTCTATGAGGATAATGAAATGGTTGATGTCTTTTAGCACATTATCTCAGGGCTGTTTGTTATTCAGTAATAGATCCCTGGAACCAAACCAAGACCTAGAAAACTCTTCCCCTCCTCCCTGCTGGCTCCAGCCCAGAGATGGTGATGACCTAGCCTCAACTATGCAGATGACAACTCCTAGGGATAACAGAGCCACAGCATGGAGGGAACCCAGGTCCCGAAAGGACCAGATGGGGCACTGCTGCCAGCCGATAAGAAACACTTCAAGGGTTATGTGAGAAAGGAATGAGTGTCTTTATTCTTTCAGCCAAACAAACAAAACAAAGATAGAGCAGTGAGCCAGGCAGACATGGTCCCTGCCCTCTGGGAACTTAGGTCTTTGACTGGGGAGGAGGCTAGAGGGAGGGGTCACAACGCCAGATCAAACACCAAGGGTTATACAGTTGGTTATTTATATCAGTGGTTATCAGTTCTAGGCAGAGATATACAGGGAACTATAAAAATAATTCACAGGGGCTCTGACTCAGTGTGGGTAGACATGGAAGGTAGCCCTGAGGAAGTGATGCTTGACCAGAAGGGTGAGTGAAAAATTAAGTAGGATGGTAGAGAGGGAGGAGGGGAAGACTGTTCTGGCACCTGAAGTGGGTAGAGCATATGCAAAGGCTCTGAGTCAGGGAGATGGTGAGTTTGAGAAACTGAAAAAAAAAAAAGCCAATGTGAGCCTTGTGGGTCAGGCTAAGGATTTCAGATACGATCTCTACAAAATGGGAATTCATGGGAGTAATTCCAGCAGGAAAATCAGTCTCTGGAAGCTGTGTGGGCAACAGACAGGGGGCAGAGAGGAGGCCAGGAAGCTGATGGAGACCCCATCTGCGGTGGGGACTGTGGAGATAAACAGAGTGATCAGTTTCAGAGACACTTGGGAGGCAGTTGATAGGATTTGGGGGGTAAAGGAAGTCACTGAGAGAGAGGAGTCAGGGATGAAACACCAGTGACATGATGTCTGGTCTATGAGTAAATTGTAGTGTTGGGGCCAGAGGAAACCTAGGCATGACCAAGTTCAAAGGCAGCTCAGAGCAAGAGAAAGGAGACTGGATTGTAAGTAGGGGCTTTGAGCAAGTCACTTTTCACAGTTTTATATCTTTGCCTGACCTATGGCACAAGATTGCTTTACGCATAAGGACAATGGCTGTACTCATTCATTCATTCATTCATTCATTTATTCATTCAAAACACATAGTGAGTGGTGCCTAGGATGTGCAATGGTACACCACGGTGTATTAGTGACTAGGCTAAGGAGAACGAATAGAGCAGAGAAGGGGACAGAAAGGGGAAGAATCTGAGGAGAGAATCTGTGGAATCAGAGGGGGACTCTCCTTTAGGCAAAATATTAAAATATCTCGTGTCCCAACAATATGTGGCCCTATGAATCAATTTCTAGGGCCTCGGACAGGGCGGTGCAAGTGTCGGGGCCCAGAGCAGAGCTTCAGGACTTTCTTAGTAAATCCACCTCTGCTCATGAGTAATAGGGCTGGGGAGGGGGAGGAGCATGACTGTGGGTGTCACAAACAGAAATTGCTTCTGTGACTTACAGCAAATCACTCAATTACACTGATCCTCAATTTCCTGATCTGTAAATGGGGAAAACAATATCATGTCCTTAAAAGGTTTTCAGGAGTAAATAAGGGCATATCAGTAAAGATCCTGGTTCATAGTAATAAGTGGTAGCTATTTTATTTTATTTTATTTCATTTCATTTCATTTCATTTCATTTCATTTTGAGAGATAGAGAGCACGAGCCAGGGAGAGGGGCAGAGAGAGAAGGAGAAAGTCCCAATGAGGTTGCATGCTCAGCGTGGAGCCCACAACCATCAGATCATGACCTGAGCCAAAATCTAGAGTTGGACCCTCAACCGACTGAGCTACCCAGGTGCCCCAATGGTAGCTATTATTTTAATTTTTATTCCTACTCCTCACAGATGGGGAATCATGATCTCACCTTGGGGAGGGACCAGAAAGAACCAGAATAAAAGAGGATCGTGAGCCCCAATGACAGGAGGCCCCGTGCTACCTGTGAGTATTGGGTTCAGTGACTCCAGGATGCACATATTGTGTGTGGCCTTTGACCCCTGGAACTGGTCTGTGGCAGTGGCCCTCATGTGCTACACTATGCAGTACCTTTGGAGATTACACATAAAGTAAGGACCCAGCTGTCCCTATGGACCTGGATATGTGAATGGGATGAGCAGAGAGAGTGAAGACAAGGTACGCAGCTGCCATTGTCTTCTTTGCATGGCTACCACAACCTCCCCAGAGCCTTCTCTCTCTTGCACTCGATGGCAACTCTTATGGAAAAACTGATCGCCCTGGTTGCAGAAGAAGAGGCAATGGCAGTAGTGCCAAACAATGAAATCATTGCAGTAGGTGTTGAACTAGTTGGTATGGTATGTGCCAGCAGCCTTCTGGGAAAGTCTCTAAATGAGGAACTTGCCGTCGTGGATGTTTTAGAAGATAAACTCAAAAAAGAGGAGGTGCATCTGCAGCATGGAAGCTTACTTCTTCAGACACCAAAACTTGTGGCAGATAGAGATTACTCTGACTGCCAATTCTAAGATTGTGATGGAAAATGCAGGAGTCTGCCAGCCAGAGGAAGAGAGTCATCTCAATCTGGTGCAGGGGAACATTAATGTCTTCAGATTCATTCTTCAGACCATCAAGGACAGCCAATTGCGTCATAATTATAGTTCCCGATCCGGTGGATTCTCACATATGTTACCTGGAGACTAATTGGATTACCTGAGCATGATGTGATTGGAAGTGAGTGCGAGATTTTGAGATCTTCCAGGTGAAAAACTTGGCATTCGTCCCAGCAGCTGCCGAGTTTGGGGAGAACACGGTGTCTTTAGTGAGGCTGTATGGAGTAGAGTGAATGTGGCAGGCATTTCTCTTTAGGAACTGAATCCAAAAATGGGAATGATAGTGAAAATTGGGAGGAAGCACAGAAGATGGTGACCAGAAGTGCCTATGGAACCATCAAGCCAAAGGATATACCAGATAGGCTATTGGATAAGTGTGGCTCACCTCATTGAATGCATGTTGAAAATCTATCCAGGGGTCATCCTGTGTCAATGATGGGGAAGGGAATGTACGGCATTGAGAATGAAGTCTTCCTGAGCCTTCCATGTATCCTGAGTGCCCAGGGGTTAACCAGTGTTATCAACCAGAAGCTGAAGGCCGACCAAGTTGCTCAGCTCCAGAAAAGTGCAGATACCCTGTGGGACATCAAGAAGGACCTAAAAGATCTGTGACTTCTGGATTCTAGGCTGTAGAAATTTAAAAACTCCAACATGATTAACCATGAATCTCTAGTTTCTATCCATGTACATGGATCACAGTTTGCTTTTTATCTTTGTAGATACATGAATTTGTGCTCACAGAATCAAAGCCTGCACTTGGTTTAATGCTTGCGATATGAGCCCTTGAACAGACAGAATTAACTATTGGGGGCAAAAAAAGAAGAAAAAGAAAAGATAGAAAGAAAAGAAAGAAAGAGGGAAGGCTGGGGGCTCAAGCAGGGCTGGATTCCAATCCAGTGTGAGGACAGTCTAACATTGCCACGAAAGGAGTTTGTGCGGGCATGGACAGAGCGCAAGGCCACTGCTCCTGCCCTCCTCCTCTTCGAGTCAGATACATGTTCCAGGACCTTTTCCTCATGTTCCACGAGGAGACAAGACTGTGCCAGCCTTGGGCACCCGGTGACTGAAAGCTCCCCCCACCACCTCAGCCCGGGCCTGGGTGTGTGGCTGCCACAGCAAATGCTCTCAAGCGTCTAACAAAGCAAGCTCAGCCCATGGTGGGTGCTGGTGACGTCTGATGGCCTAAAACAATTAAACCCATAATCAGAGGGGTGCTCCAACTCGGCTGCTGTGGGTTTGTTTGCCTACCAGTCACAATCATCTTGCTGGGAGTGTGCATCAGCCGTTAGCCCTCAAAGTTCTGTTGCTAAGAGATTATGAACCAGATGATGTTTCCAAAAAATAACCACTACAGGATGTTCCAGGATAGAGGCATAATAACAGCCCAAACAGAACGGATATGCTGTTATTGATAAATCCTCGTAAAGAGCCAAGGAATGGGGCAGCTGGGGGTAGCCTGGCCATGCACATCCTATATAAATTACTGGTTTGCCAAGATTTTAAATGTAACAAAATAGAGTCATCAGTGATACCCGTAAGGGACATGATCTGAAGTCTTCATGATTCCAAAAGTTCTTTCATCAACCAAGACGTGTCTGTTGGAGGCCTGTTGTTTGCCTATTCCGAGCATGTTTACAACCATCTCAGCCACATTTAGTAGCAGGCAGTGACTAAGCTTAACAGGGCTGTAACCACCCCTTGTTTGACACAGTGCCTGTGGGTGACAATTGATGAAGTGATTTAACATAGCTGCTTGCAGCCACCTCCACTATTGCTCTGTTGCTGGGGTAACAGGAACCAGTCAACTAACAGCAGCCCAGGTTAGAGCAGGACATTTTCCATCAACAGGAAGTCAGCAAACAGGGCGCTTGCAAGAAACTGATAGTCATCTGGCGCCTAGAACAGTTCTGTCCATGCAGTTTTCCCGGGAAGATGCAGCCATTCTGCTCTGGGTCTTCACCAAAGGCTCCTGGCTCCGCTCCCCTATCAAGGCGGGTGATACTGTGCAAAGTGGCTGTCACCTGTTAGGAGAGGAAATCCTCACCTCTGTCGGCCTCCCTCCTGACCTGGGAGCAGAGCAGCACGATGCCTGCCTGACAGCCCCCTCCTGCCACCCCACACCCCCTTCCCTCTCAACCCCCACCCCCACTGGCCCACTCTGCTTTCTATCTGGCCAGGCCCCTGGCCACAGTGGCCTAATGGTCTACACTTTATCCTGCCAGGGCTGGTGGTAAAGACCAAGTTGTTGTGTTCTTCTTTCATTTAACAGGTAAAGGAGCTGAGGCCCAGAAAGACAAAGTGAGGTGTCAGGGTCACGTACACAGCTAGTAAGTCAGGAGGTAGCTGCGTGTCTTCTAGCCCTGAATCCCAGGATCTTCGCTGCTCTGTGGGCCCCAAGCACCCTCCGATGGAAACCGCACAGGAAACCGCCAAGTGTTGCAACGGCTCCCAGAAAGAGGTCAGAGTTTCCATGTGCCAACCCCGCTGACCCTCAGTCACTGTGGGGCCCTCAAGGGAAGGGGTGCAGGACCACAGGACTCTGCCTTCCTCCTCCCTCCAAGGGGCAGAAGAAGGTGTCATGAATAAAGCAAACCATTAAGATCCCAGACTTGGAAGTTTATTCTGCCAGTCACTATGTGGGGGACCTCGGGCAAGTTACTTAATCTTCTGCAGTGTTGTTTCCTTTCTAAA
This sequence comes from Acinonyx jubatus, assembly GCF_027475565.1. Lineage (NCBI taxonomy): Eukaryota > Metazoa > Chordata > Mammalia > Carnivora > Felidae > Acinonyx > Acinonyx jubatus. Next base: position 92,108,718 of record NC_069381.1, on the reverse strand, counting down.
AAGTAGGACAAGTACCTCCCTACTTTATGGGGTTGTTATGAGGAGCGCATGAGATTAGACAGGTACAAGTGGTCAGCAGGGCGTGTGGGAAATCCTTGACAAATGCTAACAGCAGGGGTGGCCGTGGCCCTGACATTATCGTCCTCTTCACCACCACCAGCACCCACTCCTGCTAGGCCCCTGGGGCGCAAGCAGGCAGGAGGCTGGTGCCAAAGGGATGCATTTCCCCGGGGCTCCCGGTGATGGATCCTTAATTTTTCAGAAGCTGGGCTCACGGAATGGAGAAGCAGCCTTGTGGCTTTCTGTGCCTGTCTCAACACATGTGCTTCCAATTGGCTGTCTTGTGCCGGAGTTCCCCAGTGCCCAGCCCAGCAACCCCAGCTGCCCAGTGCCCCCCACCCTGAATCATGCGGGGGCTTCTGCCCTTGGCCAGGCCTGGGAGGCCTCAACAGCAAGCTGCTTCTTCCCCCCAGAGTAGGAAAGAGTGTGGGGTGCCTCCCTGGTCTGTCTGAAAGTTGCTCCTCTGAGAGTCTTAAAACCTCGGTGCAGAGAAGGACATCTAGGGAGGGCCGGGAGCCGGACAGACGAAGGCTGTGGTGGAGGATCGTCAATTCACCAGCCCTGCCACTTGCCCCCCCCCCCACCCCCCAGGGCAGAGGCTCTGTTATCCTGTGGGGTCAGGACGCTGTTTCTGCTGAGTCATCCTTTCTTGCCCAGAGGGATCCTGGCCCAAAGCCACATTCCTGGTGGGGTCTGAATGCCACAGAGGACGGAAACTTCCTTTCTCACCAGACCCCAGCTCTCCAGCCCAGCACACCGTCCGGTCTCTCAGCAGCCTCTGCCGGCAGCAAACACTCTCCTCTAAGCCTGTGTGGGTCCTCCCCTCAGAGCCCTGGCCCTCCCTAGACCTTGCCTCTGGGAGAGCTTAGAACATTCCACAAGGAGGCAAGGATGCTCATGTGCCAAGGGCGGAGAGGCTGAGACTAAGGGGGGGGGCCAGAGGGGTACTGAGGAACTATTTGTAACTCCCCATCTGCCTCCTTGGTGGCCCCTCCTGCCAGTGGGGATTCAGCAGTCCCATTGAGAAGGAGCCTGCTGCTTGAGGACAGCCCTGGGCAGAGGCCAGATCTCAAGCTAGAAAGGAGACAAGGTGGTCTAAGAGGCTTCATCCCTGGGCCCATACTGCCCCCACGTAGCAACTCCAGCATCCCCTTGTGCAAAATTTCAGTGTCCCCAAACGTGCAAGTTGGCCATACCTTCTGCAGAGCTCATGTTTCAGAAACCTATGGGCCAGGCACTATACTGGGCACTGGCCCCACAGCAGTGGACAAAGGCAGATGTGGCCCATCCCAGTATCTCTCTCGTCCTTTCCAGGCCCACCATCCCTGCTTTCAATCACGCTTGGCTTCTAATCTTGGCTCCTCCCCACTTCTAGCTGTGTGACCTTAAGCAAATTACTTTACCTCTCTGGACCTTGTCTTCTCTATAAAGTGAGGGCAGGCTAATACCGACTTCACAGGGCTCATAAGAGAGGTAAATGAGTTAATATGCGTTAATATATATAATATATGTGCATATATGTTAACATATATAAGATGTTTAGAACACTTCCTGGTACAAAGACTTCAGTATGCGTGTGGGTGCGTGGGTGCATGTTGTGCACACGTCTTTGCTCTCACTGCCCTCTACCTGGAATGCTTTTCCCCTTTTCTGCAGGAATCTGTGGGTTCAACCATGGCAGGGTTTTCAGAAGGGAGGACTTAATGGGGTGCCGGCCCAAGGTCAGGCCACAGCCCTGCTAGGGCCACCGACACCTGCAAAGCACTTTACACTCCCCTGTGAGGCAGATGAGGGCAGGGGGCTCAGGGAGGTAAGACACCCGCCCGAGGCTGCTGCCCTCATCCGTGTTGGATCTAAGAGTGGAGCTTGGGTCTTCTGACTGCAAGTAGCACTGTCCCTGCCCCGCCTCACGGTGCTGGTCCCCAGGAAACTTCAGACAGAACCTCAAAGCTCCCCCAAGACTCAGCACCCAGAGGATGGGCCCTTCCTGGATGTGCAGAGGTCCTGGAGTCAACAGGAGATATCTCTCAGAGCCAGACAGGACCAACGGAAGCCTCAGGACAGGGCCGCTGGGCGGCAGGAAGAGCTCAGCCCAGGAAACTCTGGGCAATGCCTGCAGACCACAGAGCCCCCGGGCTTCCTGCCCTGTCCACACAGGCCGCCCTGTCAACGTCAACGGGTTTGTGAAACGCTGCCGGGCAGGCAGTGGGAACTCAAGGGGCCCCAGGCTTCACTGGCTGTGGTCACCCTGTTCCATCGCAGCCCAGGAGAAGGTGGCTTTCTAAAGACTGCCATCCACACTGCAATGGGATCCAGCTGCTGTGGGGGACAGGCACCTGATGGTGGCCCCACCGGCTCAGGTCCCAGGCCCCCAGACCCCAGGGTTCCTCTCTATAGGCCTGTATTTCCTGAGCCTCCCCAGATGCAGGGAACCCCTAGATGCAGGTGTAGGGGGGGATCTGTGGTTGAAGAACTTTGGAGTGGGAAATATGTGTGTTATAAGCCCAGTTCATAGTTTCGCTGGCTGTGTGACTTTGGGCAATTTGGTTAACCTCTCTGTGCCTCAGTTTCCTCATGTGTAAAATGTTCCTAAAAAGCACCTACCATTTTGTGAGGATTGACTAGAACACTGCCCACGGAAGGTTTGATATAACACCTGACACACAGTACGCTCTCAATAAGTACAAGCTCTTGTTTCAGTCAACACTATGAGGGGCAGCAGAAATCAGGGTGCAAATACTATCCCACTTCCTTCATTTTGTAGTTTTAATTAAAACCATCCAGACCCAAACTACTTTACTTGAAGGAGAGGAAGGATGCTTCCTCTCCCTTTAAATTGCTCAAGAGCCCCAAGTCTTACGTGCCCCAAAAGAAGGAGGTGGAAGGTCCAACTTCCACCCGTGGGCCAGGAGAACTGGAACTCTCACTAGTCCCACTGCCATGGTGCCTGTTGACAGCTGTTCCCATGCGGTCAGAAGGAGGAAGCCGGTCCTGCCCCACCCAGCGCCCCGCAAGGCCACATGGATCTTCCAGGCAGATGACTCCAAGCATGGCCAAGAGTGCCCTCACTCCTACTCCTGGGGTTGCTACCCACATTCGTGGCTTGTTCGTGCCCATATGTGGCCATTCCCAGTGCTGACTCTTCGGGGCTCCTGGGACCACCCCTCACAGACTGGATAGGTGTTTAATCCCTTTTCCTTCCCCAGGATCCACCCTGGGTTTGGGGTTCTCTTTTTTAGACACCTAAATACAAACAGTCTCATTATTCCTCTGTGTCTGAAAGACCTCAGAAAGCAGCACACCTTGGCCACTCCAGCCCCCTACCCGATGGCTAGCCTCAGTGCTGATTCCCCTGCCCATGGACCACCAAGGTAATTCTCCAGAATTAGAGAGAGAGCCATCTCCAGTGGGGCACCCTGCCATACTGTTTCTTCTCGGTAACTAGGCAGCAGAGAGAAGACAAAATTGAAGGTAGGGCAGTGGTAGAGCCCTTTTCTCTTTATGCTCCAGGAGCATGGGATGTGAGCTCCTGGAAACAGAGGATAAGAGAGGGTTGCATTTCTGTATCCCCCAGCATCTGGCTCCAGAGCCTGAGCTCTCACCAACATGTCCACATGCATGGCTCAGTCAATGTTTGTTGACTGACCAACTGACTGAGAGCAAAAAACCTATCTGAAGTGGGGAGGGTCAAGCAGAGATGGAGGGTTGGCCGGAATAGGGGAAACCAGGCCCATCGGAAGCAGAGAAGCATGTGGGTCTGCAGGAGAAGTGGGGCAGCCTCACAGGAACAGAGGAAAGAGGATGTTTTTCTAGGGGCAATGAGGGTGGTGCTCTGGTTGCTGAAGGACCTGGGAGGTATCTTTAGGAGAACTCTGGAGACTGCCGGACTCTTTCAGGTGCCTAGCAGGGGTTGGGGAGCAGGAATGGCAGGAGCTGGTGGGGACAGCAGCCACAGAGGGGGAGGTCTGTGGGAGGGGGCTCTCAGAGGGATCCAGGGAATTGTAACTCCCCTCTGCGAAGAGAGCCCTGGTTCAAACTGTAAATCAAAACAAGCCCATTGCCTTTGACAGAGTCCAGAGCTCAGGCTGCCCCAGAGAAGAGCTCCCACTGCCCAGGAGCTGCTCCAACTCTCTCTGTGCCCATCTCAGTGCCCTGTGCTAAGATGCAATCTTCCAGGGGCCTCTGGGGCTTGCACAGCCGCTGACCTGGCCTTCCACAGACGCAAGTGTCCAAGGGGGACAGAAACAACAGCCAGCACCCAGTGCAAAGGACATATGGGATCACAACCTTTGAAGCCCAATAACCTGGTTTGAAACCCCAGCTCACACCTACCAGCTGTGTGCCAAGGTACCCTCTCTGAGCCTCAGTCATGCACCTTGCAACAGTATGGACCTCATGGAACTATTCAATGGCAGGATATAAAGCACTCAGCCCGGAGCCTGGCACATGGTGCCAAAGGGCGGCCTCAGTTGGCATCACACTGGTCCAGGTGTCTGAGTAGTCAGGTAGGGTGATGCAGACCTCTTCCAGCCTCGTGCCCATCCACGAACTTACTTGGCATCTCAAGCACAATTGGAGGAGGCTGGGCCTTGGCCAGGGAGCACAGGAGGTTTCTCACCGTGGCAGGGAAATTGCTGGCTTGGGGGTGCGGACAGCCACAGTGACCGTCTCTCTGCAGGACGGATGCGGCTTTGCTGACAGAGAGTCTGCGGCCTGGACATACCAGCGGTGCAGGTCTGAGGTCAGCAGTGGGGAGCCGGGCCCACCACGGCCTCACCATCCCCGGCAGGGCCCCACCAGGGCAAGGCATCTGCTTCCAATCAGCTGCCCCTCAGCCCAGGGAGGGGGCGGGGGGGCTGAGGCCTCCTCCCCAGGCTCGGCTCTCACCAGGCAGAACGGACATCAAGAGCAAAGAAATCAGGGAGACACTCCGGGGTCCTGGGTCCAGGGGCCCAGGCCAAACAGAAAAGGACTGGAAATAGAGGTTTATTGTTAGCTCATTTAAAGGAAATCCTCCTAGCTCCCTGTTGCAAAACCACACCCAGTCGAGCCCAGTCAGTACCCCCAAGCCCCTCCTGGCTCATGCATCTGGCTTGTTCCCCACTACAGACTTTGCACTAACCCCCTGTGCCTGGGGGTCCCTCTCCTGCTCTGTGCCCGGCTGACCCCTCATCCTTCAGCTTAAATCCCATTTCCTTAGGAAAACCTCCTTGGCCCCATGTTTGGATCCCAATTAAACAACCTTGTTTGGCATGATTCGGTTTGTACTTACGTAGTTATCTGTGTAAGTCAGAATTGCATTTGTCTCCCTTGAGACCATATCCCTAAAATCCAGCATGGAGCCTGGCACAGAGCACGTGCTCAATAAATACTTGTTGAATCAATGACTGAATCGCACCTCATAATTTTTTCTACAGTTTCTGAGTGTAATCCTCACTATTTTTTCAGTGCTTATGCCCATTTTACAGCACCCAAAGTCAAGGTCAGAGGTGAGTTATGGACCCTGGCTCCCAACCTGGTGCTCATCCTTTATCCAGGAGGAAAAAGCACGTACATAGGGAGAGTGGGCTTTGCAGTCGACCTCTCTGGGGTCAAAATGAAGTGCTTCTGCTCACAGCTCTGCTACCTCCGACAGGCGACTCACCTCTCTGAGCCTCATTCCCCTCATCTGTACAATGCTACAACAGGGCTGACTTGAATGGGCCACAGTGAGGCTTCCGTGAGCCCACAACGGTCAAGTGTCTAGCATGAGAATTGGGTCTCTGTGCTTGTACAGCCCTCCTTGGCTCACGGGGATGATCTCTCAGGCATTAAGTGGTTTCCTGTTGGCAGGGGACAGGCCTTCTTTCCCTGTACCTGGGAGTATCCTACGGATAAGGCCAGGTCTGGTGCCTCCCTGCATCCCCCTTTGCTCCTAGGCCAGCACGGACCTGCGGTGTTTGCTCAGCCAGATGCAGGAATACGAGAGCATTTGCCTGGGTCCAGGGAAAAAGCTCTGCTCACTCCCTGCTGATAAGCAGATGAGGGAGCAGGGCCTTCTCCCGCTCAGATCCAAAGGCTGGAGGGTGAGTGGAAGCCCCAGCTATGCAGCAAAGGGGAGCTTTCAGAGAACCTGAGTTCCAAAGGAGGGAGCAACAAACTCCAGAGGAGAAGAGGGAGGATATGACCAGAGGGAGGGCAAAATCCAGACAAGAGGCTGTGACAGAGGCCCTGCAGAGGGCAGGTTTGGCCTGGGACCTCCACGTGTGTAGGCCTCCTCAGGGCCTATACAGACACAAGGGGTGCCTGGGAGGGAACAGGAGAATTAGCCTAGACCTTGGCCTGCGGGTAGGCAAAATGAGGCTAAAGGAGGCAGAGGTCTAGAACACAGACACAAGCATGCAACCCTGAACCCTGGAGCTCAGGGTGTCTGTAATACCCTTAACTTGGACTTCTGGGTATTCCTTTAGCAGCAGCCGCTAGACCAGTGCCCGGCACAGAGCATGTGCCCAATAAACACTTGTTAAATGAATGAATGAAGAGAAATAAAGTATTTCTGGGGGCGCCTGGGTGGCTCAGTCGGTTAAGCGTCCGACTTCAGCTCAGGTCATGATCTCAGAGTCTGTGAGTTCAAGCCCAGTGTCGGGCTCTGTGCTGACAGCTCAGACCCTGGAGCCTGCTTCAGATTCTGTGTCTCCCTCTCTCTCTGCCCCTCCCCTGCTCATGCTCTGTCTCTCTCTGTCTCAAAAATAAATAAAAACTCTAAAGTATTTCTATTAGCTTCTTTAAGTGTTCTCCCTGACTCCCTTGACTCTGCCTTTCCTGCAGCCATCTCCAAAATGCCACCGGGACCCCATCACCCCCACTGGGAGCCTGCAGGGCCTCCCTTCCCCCTGCAGGTAGAGGAAGCACACTAGTGGCCTCTGAGCCAAATCTGGATCACTGACTTCCCCCGTTTGGCCCACACCATGTGTTTTTGTTTTGTTATGTGTTAAACTTGAATTAGTTGCTCAATCTAAAAATAAAAGTGCCCACAGAAAAATCTGCATTTCCAGCTTCTCTGAAGAGTCAGTCAGGCGACATGACAACTGGGTCTGCCTGCCCACCGGACAGTGGCTGGAGCCGCTGGGAGAAGGCCTGCCCTCCCAGAAGCCTCTTCCTGATCCTTCGTCTTCTATCCCTTCCCACCCCGACCCCTGCGGACAGCAGAGACAGAGGCACAAGTCCAAACTCCTACACCAGCACCCCGAGGCCTCAGTGATGTGACCCTCACTCGGGATGAGCATCTCCATCTATCTGTCCTCACTGTCCTAATCCCCGAGGTTCTGGCCACACCATGCTATTTCTAGTTTTAGAGCCCACGCTCTTTCACGACTCTGAGTGGCTGCACAAGTGGGACCTCGGCCACGGTGCCTGTCCCCACTATGGGGACTGTGCTGACGCCTCTGCGACATTCGGTCTAGGCTCAAGGCCATCTTGGTGGCAGTGGAGCCTCCAGTTACCCGTCCCGGGTGAACGGCCCCTCTGTGCCACCACAGCCCAGGTACCCACAGCTACTCCCGCCCCTGTCCACGCGCTCTGCATTGCTCCCCGGGCTGTGGGCTCAGGACCACGGAATCACACCTTGTTCTCCCTTTATCTCTGGGATTCCCAGGGCCAATCTCTGAACATAGAATACAACCCCTTAGCCTAGCTCAGTACATGCCTTGAGGGCGTGAATCAAGTAGAAGCCTTTGACATCGAGTGCGGCAGCAGCAGAAAGAAAAAGTCCCCATCAACAAAACGAAATTGAGAAGCCTTTGGATGGTGCCTTATCAAGAGCTGCATTTTGTCACATCTACCCCCAGTACACACACTGCGCTGACAGTTCCAGGAAGACACTGCCTCAATCAGGCCAACTCTCGAAAAATAAGAAAATGGGACATGGGCACCTGGGTGGCTCAGTTGGCTGAGCGTCGGACTTCGGCTCAGGTCATGATCCTGCAGTTTGTGAATTCGAGGCCCGCATCGGTCTCACTACAGTCAGCTCAGAGCCCCCACTTCATTCAGATCCTCTGTCCCCCTCTCTCTGCCCCTCCCCCACTTGTGCCCTCACAAAAATAAACATTCAAAAAATAAATAAATAAAATGGGACAAGTGTTGTCTTTGGAGTCTGCTAGACACATATTCATGTGCGTGCGCACACACACACACACACACACACACACACACACACACACAGGCACGCCATTGAGGTCAGGCACGTGTACACAGATGCACAGACATATCCCATGTCGACTACCATCAAGCGTATTTTTACCCACCTATTTTACCTCCAGCTGAGGCCCCGCGCCTGCCTCACGTCCCAGGCTTTTCCTGACTCCTCTCCCACCAAAACAGCTATGTCCCAAGTTCTCGGCCTACGCCTACCCTTTCAACCCCGCTTGCTCATTCCATCACGGAGTTGGCCAGCCCAAGCCTGCAGCTAGCTAGAGATTGCTTTCACACTTGAATGCTGACGGCAACTCCATCTAAAAGATGGGAGCTGTCAGTCTAGGGTCAGAATCTGAGGGGCCTGGTGGGCAGGGTCTGGCTGGGGAAGAGAGAAGGGCCACCAGGAGAGCGAGCACACGGGCGCACCAGGACCCACACCTAATGGAGCACTGGGTCCTGCTAGGCCCCGGCTGAGATGTGCAACCAGCCCACACAGCCAGCCCCCCCCCCCCCCCCCACCGGCAACAGGGACAGGTCTGCTCCTCATCTGTCTGGCTCCGGCCCTGAAGTCTCATTCTTCACCACCAGCTTCTAAGTGTCATCACCGGCAGTGACGGGCATGACGTTGACAGGGATAGAAGAAATGGGAGCTACTGTACCCACTGAGGCACACTGTACATGGGAGTGGCGTTCAAATGAGCTGTCCTGGTACATGTGTGTATTGAGTGAGGTAACAGTCCTGAGCACCAAAGTGAAACTTGGGGAAGAAGGGGCGGTCTTTCCCACTGCCTCCTCAGGGCGTCCCGGTGGGCTGGCAGAGCCAGGGAGATAACACTGAAGGAGGATGGGGCCGGGGATCTGTCTATAAGTTACCTCCTGGCCCTGTTTCAAAAGGAAGCTCAGGCAGGGCAAGGTGAGTCACTGCCCCAGGCATATTTCCAGGACGGAACCCAAGTCAGCCTGCTCCCGGCCCTTGTCCTGGCTCTGTCCCGTCCCACCTCAGTACCGCTCACCAGGCAGAGAGAGCAGGGCCAAGCCCTCGTGCAGTGCAAGTGGGGGGGGGGGGGGGGGGCATTAGCACTTCCCGCACCTGAGCCCGGGGTAGGCATCCTGGCTCAGGAGACCTGCCAGCCCTCCCGGGCACCCACCCCAACACAGAGAATCTCGGGCTTAGGAGGGTATTGACTCAGAGTTCTGGTTGGCTTCCTCCACTCTGCCTCCTGCTGTTCCAGCTACCATAGCCAATCCCATTAATCACCTTCACTCACCAATTCCCCCAGGAATGTGGCGGTCTCATAAAAGTCAGCCCTGGGTTAAACAAACAACCCAACCTAGGCTTCTAAGTTAGCTGCTGAGAATCTGCCAGGTTTCCAGCCTTTCTTCCTCTGCTCTGCCCTCTGTCGCCCCTCCCCGCCCCCCTTCATTCCCCAACACACCTCAGGACTAGGAGGGAACAGTGTCGCCCTCGTGAAACCACCTTTAGATCAGGGGTAGGTGCGCAGAAACCTGAAAACTACCTCCTCCCTGCCCAGGGCCTCCTCTCTCCACCTGCTCCCACCCCACCACCACCTGTGCCTCCCACTCTCCTCAGGACACACAGGCCCATATTTGGTGTCTCGCATCCCACTCCCCAACCTGGGGCTCTGCAAGCCACCTCTCATTCTGCCCGGGGACCTATACCCACCCTCAATGGAACCGGACATTGTTCTGGGAAGATTCTCCGCAAGGAGATAAAAGACGAGAGGGGTGGGGCCAGCTGGGAGGCTCTGGGAGAGAGCCTCTTCCTGCCCCATCCAGCCTCCCTCCACCCCTCTTCAATCCCCAGGACTCGGCACCAGTAAAGTCCCACTGGGCCTGGCCTGGGAGTAGTAGATTCAGTCCTACCTCAGGGACTTTTTGCTGAAGAGAGGGGAAAACCACAGCCCTAAGTGCCTATAAACAAAGGCGAAAATATGCATACGCTCCACCCACTCACCAGAACAGAAGAATCCACAGCTGGACAGAAGATGCACACAGGTAGGGACACATTCCTGCTGGAATAAGCTGCATTAAAGGGGCCAAATCTGGAGCTGTGGCTCCCGCTCTAGGGCCCCAGACTTCAAGAGTTTCTCAAGCCACTTACAATATTTCAGAAGGCCAATGGATGTCCTACATTTAGCCATGGGGAGGCTTCTAAGATTAAGAAAAATTCCAAGCCTTTGCTTTTGGCTTGGATTACATCAATCCAGTGCAGAAACTCCAGCCATCTTGTACTGATAAACATTCTGAGGGTCCATGTACAAGTATCAGATTGAGAAAATGGAGAGAGAAGTAGTAACAACTGCTTGTTTAACAAAATGTTTCCAAACATGGAGTTTGTAGCAGAGGAAAAAATAAAGTGGATCTTAAATGCTTATTTCCTTAATATACAAAGAGCTCCTACAAATCAATGAGAAAAAGATAACTAGCGCTCCCCCAAAACGGGCAAAGGCCAATAACATGGCACTCACCAAAAATTAAAAACAAAAAAAAGTAAAGAAAGAAATTCAAATAGGCAGCAAAGATAGGAAAATATGTTCAGCCTTACTCTTAAAGGCATTTAAATTTTTTTTTAAGCGAGATAGAATTTTTTAGCTATCAACTCAGCAAAGACAAAAGTTTGTTAATACCAGTACTGGTGCAGATATAATTGTATGGGCAATCTCATACCCTACTGGTGGAACTGTAAGTTGTTAAAACAGTGTTTCTGGAGGCAATTTGGGAACATACATTCAAATTTTAAACACACATCATATTAGTCAGCTGGCAATGAATCTACAAATAGCACTGTTTGCCATGGCGAGAACTAGACACAGACTAAATGTCCATCAAAAAAGACACTAGTAGCTCAAGTCTGTACAAAGAACTTTGTAGTCATTAAAAATAAAGTGGATACACCTAGAGATATTGACATATTATCAAATAGCATGGTTATAACATGATCCCATTTGTATTTTTTTAAAGCACATACAGTGGCTTGTACTACATGTGTTTGTCTATAAAAAGCATATCTTAGAGATAAATAAGAAATTGTTAAAAGTAGTTCCACAGAGAATAGGCTAGAGCTAGGGGCAAGAGTGAGTAGCACGCTTTTAATTTTTATGTACCCTTCTCTGTTATATTATTTACCATCATTTGTATAATTTTTTAAAAGAGGCCCCTGGAAGGATGAGAGTTCCCAGTTTATAAGGACTGGATGACAGGCACCTGGGTGGCTCAGTCGGTTAAGTGTCCAACTCTTGATTTGGGCTCAGGTCATGATCTCCGGGTCATGGTACCAAGCTCCTAGTCAGGCTCCATGCAGAGCATAGAGCCTGCTTGGGATTCTCTCTCTGCCTCTTCCCCACTTGCTCTTGCTTTCCCTCTAAAAAAAAAAAAAAAAAAAAAAAAAAGACTGGATGAGCGCCAAGGAGGGCCCATTGGAAGGTGTGGGGAAGATTGCACCAAGGCCCAGAAGAGGAGGTTTGGAGGATCCTCTGCAGAGAGAAGGGGAGCCCCGTAAGAGCAGGCTTCTCTTCAGTCTGGAAGAGGAGGTCCATGGAAGGAGGTCTGCCCTCTCAGAACTCTATCCCACTCAAACGGGGGAGACAAATGGAGACCAGGGAAAGAAGCCAACACTTAAATACCCACCAGAGCCTTGTTGGGGCAGGCTGACTTGCCCTGGGGGTCTGATCCAGCCCCACCCCTCTCACCCTGCCCCAAGCCTCCTCTTTTCTCTTTCTCTTTCACCAGAGCCTGGACAAAATCTTTAGAATGTTTCTAAAAGGAAAAGAATAGGGGTGCCTGTGTGGCTCTGTCGGTTAAGCGTCCGACTTCGGCTCAGGCCATGATCTCATGGTTTGTGGGTTCAAGCCCCACATCGGGCTCTGGGTGACAGCTTGGAGCCTGGAGCCTGCTTCGGATTCTGTGTCTCGTCTCTCTCTGCCCCTCCCCCACTTGTGCTCGCTCTATCAAAAATAAATAAAATGTAAAATCAATAAATAAAATAAAAGGAAAAGAATAAGTGAAAAGTCTTGACAAATAGAAAGCTGTTTGAGAACAATTTTTCTGAAGACCTTAACAGCCTGGAGGCCCTATGGGAGAGGAGGACTCCTCTGGTCTTTGTGCGATTCCTCCTATCTACACAGGCCCTGCCTGGACTCCAGGCCTGTGGAGGCAGAGTGGGGTCACATGGTCTTCAACTAGGATGTTAGCTCCTGAGCTTCTTAACTGGGCTGTCACTTTGCTTCCCTGACCCTCTGTCTCTTCGTCTGTAAGTGAGGATCACGGTACCTTGAGGATTGATGTAAGAATCAGAAACAATACGAATAAATATGATAGCACACAATGCCATTCAACAAGGGGTCATTAAAAAGCATACAGTTAACTAACCTTATTGTGGTAATCAGTTTGCAATATACACATTTATGAATTCGTTATGCTGTACACCTTCACTTTATACAATGTTACATGTCAACTATATCTCAATAAAGCTGGGGGGGCGGGCTGGAGAGCAAATATAACTGTATCTGTTCACCAATATTCTCTGAACACAGCTTCACCTCTGTGCCTTTGCTCATGCTGGTTCCCCTGTCCAGGATGCCCCTCCTTCTCCATCTGGTAAAATCTTGCTAGTGTTTCAAAGCCCAGCTGTAGCATCCCTCCTTTGTCAAAATTTCTGCAGCCCCTCTGCTGAGCAGGCCAGTCTCCCTTCCTCAGAACTTCTGGGCACTTTGTTCATAGCCCTTCCAGCCCTTGCTGTCCGAGTCACCGGAGTCATTTGTCCTGTGGCCTGGGGGCCCGGGGCCGTGATACGTGGCTACATGTTGCTGTTCTATCTTTGTGTGCCTGTCCCTAGCCCAGAAGCCACTGGATACATCTTTGTCAGATGCCCACATGAATGGCTTCCGCTCATTCTGACAACCTTCCCTCCTCCTCTTGAGGGACAGGAGGGAGCAGAGGAATGGGGCTTCTTTCTCCACAAATTCCTGGATTTGGGTGGATTCCCAGGGAGCTGGGGGTACCCCCCAGGGGCCCAATTCAGATACCTCTGGACGCTGGGCCTCTCTCCACCAGAGGGAGCTGCTGCGCATACCAAAGGCAAAGGGGCACAGCTGGAGAGCTGGGCTGAGGTGGGGCCTATGCCCAGAGGAGCGGGTGTTCATCCCAGGGCTGTCCTGTCAAGTCACCCGACCTGGTAGCTTCAGTGAGCATAAACTGGCCTTTCGAAGGCAGGGGCCGGTCTGCCTGCCCCAGCTGTGCACAGCTGGCCTGTTCACTTTGTGCCTGGCGTTCCTCCCTACTGCCAGAAGGGCCACCCCACCCCAGACCCAGACTGAGGGAATGTTGTGGGTCAGTCCTGCCCCCTGCTGGCCACCACAGGAATGGCCCCTCAACTGGTGAGGTGGAAGGGGGTGCAGATGGAAGGAGGGAAGGGGGCAGTGCCAGGGGCTGCCTGGCTACCCTGCATGGGGATTGTTCTAGAAGATCACCCTAGCCCCATTGTCCTGTGGGTCTCACCATTAGACCTTACTGGATTAAGTGGGTGTTACACAGAAAAGACGAAAAACCCTGTCCTCAACGTCTAGTGGAAGAAAAAAATTGAGATCTTCACCAATATCCTGCATTAAGGGTTCTCACAGGAGATGTAAGAAGAGGTGTGCCTTCTCAGATAAGAACCCTGAATCAGCTGAGGGGGAAGGGGAGTCTGGGGAGGCTTCCAGGCAAGAAAGGTGAGGAGGCAGAAGGTGCAGGGAGGTGGGGCCTCCGGGTACATCTTTGTGGCTGGGTTTGGGGTGGGGAGGGTGTGAAGTGGAGCGGAGGCAGAAGGCGGCAGATCTCAAGTGCCATGGACAAACCTAGAACTTGCTATTTTTCTTAAAGCAATGGGAGCAACTGAAAGATGTACAACCAAGGGAGTGACATGTGTGGATGTGAATTTTAAAAGATCCACTGGGCAGGGGCGCCTGAGTGGCTCAGTCGGTTAAGTGTCTGATTCTTGATTTCGGCTCAGGTCATGATCTCACCGTTTGTGGGTTCGAGCAGGGCGTTGGGCTCAGCGCTGACAGTGTGAGTCCTGCTTGGGATTCTCCCTCTCTCTCTCTCTGTCTGTCTCTCTCTCTCTCTCTCTGCCTCTCCCCTGCTCGCTCTCTCTCTCTCTTTCTCTTAAAGTAAATAAATAAACTTAATTTAAAATTTTCAAAAATAAATAAACAAAAGATCCGCTGGGCAAAGGTGGGGAAGGATCAGAAGGAGAATCCTCGGGGAGGAGATCCCACCTGATGGGGCGGCTGTGGTGGAATCAGTGGGGATCGATGTCTGAATTAAGGCAGTAACAGCAGGGAAGGAAAACCATGAACAGATTCTGGAGATTTAAAGAAGAGAAACCCCGGACTCGGTGGCTGCCTGTGGGAGTGGATGGTGGGGCCACAGCTGAGATGGGGACACAGGGGAAGAGCAGGTAGGGGCTGTGGAAAGAGCGGGCTCAGTGTGGAACGTGTTGAGCCTGAAATGTTTGAGGTTCACCAGCCAAGGGTGACCAAGAGAAGGCATCCAGCTGGGTCAGAGGTGCAGAGGCACTGAGACTCGAGCTGGCAGAGGGAGGTATCTGCAGCTCTCAGACTGTGACTGAAACTGTGGGAATGAACTTGCCCAGGGACAGTGGGTGGGGGAGGGGAGAGAGGCTGCCATGGATCGTTCTGCTCATTTTAGGGCCTGTATCACTGGGGAGACAGGGAAGCAAGAACAAAGTAGAGGCAGTGTGGTTAGTTGAAAGGCACTCACATCCGAGAACATGGGTTCATACCCCAGCTTTTCCAGATATGTAACCATTTCTTTACGTCTCCAAGCCTCAGTTTCTCCACTCATGAAATGGCCCCAGTAGTACCTACCTTATTGTATTATAGAAAGGAAAAGAAATAATTCCCACAAAGTGCATCACACAGCTCCTTAAAAAGAGGTATTCAATAAATGAGAGCCACTATCATGAAGGGCAAACTCGAAGAAGATACGAGGTTCCAGAATCTTCCAAGTATACTAGAGCTCTGGAGTGGAAGCCCCCTTTTGGGCCTCTATGTGCCAGTTTTTTTTTTTAATTTTTTTTTAACGTTTTTATTTATTTTTGAGACAGAGAGAGACAGAGCATGAATAGGGGACGGTCAGAGAGAGGAAGACACAGAATCTGAAACAGGCTCCGGGCTCTGAGCTGTCAGCACAGAGCCCGACGCGGGGCTTGAACTCACAGACCGTGAGATCATGACCTGAGCCGAAGTCAGACGCTTAACCGACCAAGCCACCCAGGCGCCCCTATAATGTGCCAGTTTTGTCACCAGCTGGATGAGCAAATCCAGGCAAGATATAGATGTCCCTGAAACTCCCACTTATGTCCCTGGGAAATGCAGTTGTCTGGGCCTCTGTCCTTCCCAGGGATGGGGTTCTCTGGATGGACACTCAGCCCACCTGTCTTGATCCCCTGCTTGGCTCTTCAGGACCTTCCCTGGAACAGCAGCTTGCTAGTGAAAGAGCACAGCAGGGGCCTTGTCCTCAGCCTCTGCCCAGTGTCGGTCCCACACTGATTCCCACCTCTCCACTGGGCAGCCCAGAGGAGTGAGGTGGAATGGGAGTTGGGGCACCTGGTTAGGCGTCAGACTTTGACTCAGGTCACGATCTCACAGCTTGTGAGTTCAAGCCCCACGTCGGGCTCTGTACTGACAGCTCAGAGCCTGGAGCCTGCTTTGGATCCTGTGTCTCCCTCTCTCTCTGCCCCTCCCCTTCTCTCACTCTGTCTGTCTGTCTGTCAAAAATAGATAAACATTAGATCTTGGGTCCCTTTGCGGGTTAAAAAAAGTGTGTGTGGTGGGGGGGTGTTGAGGCATCAGGGAACCCATTAAGACTAAACTGCCTAGCTCTCCTCTGTGGGGAAAGCTCCCCAATCCAGGGACCACATAGACAAACTTCATCCAGTGAGGTGGCCGTCCTGGCCTCAGTTTGTTCATCTGTAAAACACCAGGCTGGGTCAAGCCATCTCTGAACTACCTGCCCCCAGGACTGTTGTTCAATCTTGTCCTAGGCTTCCCTGTCTGCAATGCACCTTCTGTCCAGCAGAGGGAGCAAGCACTTCCTCCCAGCCTGCCTGGAGGCCTCAGCCCAGGGTCAGGAAACCTTTCTGCTGTGCCAGCCTTGTGACATGCTTAGTGCAGTGCCTGGCCAGGGCAAGTACTCAGTAAGCAGTAGCCATAGTTGTCTCCATTTCACAGATGAGGAAACTGAGGTTCCAAGAGTTTAACTCGGTCCCAGGGGTATAGGCATTAATGATGTTCTAGGTGACTCTCTGAGGGTATGGTACTATGTCTAAATATCTGAAGGACTTGCCTTAAAAGAGCAAGCACACCAGGTGGGTGTTCCGGGGATGCAAGTCTGCCACTGGCCCAGGGAAGAGTGCAGTAATGGTCAGAGCTGGCCGGCCGGGATAGGACTGCCATGGCTGTCTATGAGCACAACTTTCCAAGGGAGTGTTTCAGGGAGCCAGGAATTAAGGGATGGTGGGTCTCTCTAAAGCCCCCTCCAGTCCAGGAGGCCACATTCTGAGAGGACCAAGGGGCCGGGCACAGCGGGCGCCTGCCCTGAGTCACCGAGGCCACTGCCCCTCTGGAGGCTTGGCTCTGCTGGGGCCTTGTGGCTTTGCACACTCTCCCTGGAGCCTGTCAGCCTCAGGGCTAGATAGGCCCAGTAATTGCTCTGCAGGCCCCTGGATCCCAGTCACAGTCCAAGGGGCAGCCCTCCACCGGCTATCTATCTCACTGAAGGCTTGTTCTAGAATCCCAGGCAGGCTTCTCAGGGGAGGTGTCTTTGGTAGCCTCAATTCTGTGCTCTGTTCACAGGGCTATGACCCCTCCAGCCTACTGGTATGGGCAGCAGAGCCACAGAGCAAGCTCCTTAGGCTCATTCTGGGAGCCCTGTGAGGATGTCTTCCCAGGCTTTTAGGTGGACCAACATTCTGGATCAGAGTTGGGGTGTCCAGGGCCCCTGACCCCAGCTACTGTCCAGTTTCAGAGCAGAGCATGGCAGGACAAAGTTCTCTGGAAGGATGCTGCCTGTCTGTGGCACAAGCACACCCCATGGGGCATACTCGGGGGACTGAGTGGGGAAGGTGAGAGATAGTCAGAGGGACAGTGTGTGTCTCAGGTCCAAGCTGGTCAGGCAGCAGCCTAGCACTGGTCACTGCCGGGCAACACACTTAAGGCGGGACAGTGCCAACTGGAAGACAGTGGAGCACTGGCTACCATCAGAACCACTGGGGAGAGTGTAAAAAATTGGATTCTGGGACTCCTTCCTGGATTCTCCATGTTGGAGTCCAGAACTTTCCATTTTCAACCAAGCTTCCTAGGGATTACCATGGAGCCAGCATCTGGGAAACGGCTCTAGAGAGATCAAGATGGCAGCCTGCCTGGGTACCCCGCTATGCTAGGGTGGCTGAGGGTGCTGGGGAAAGCCTGCCTGGTGGGGAGACACTTAGGAGGGATCCAGTCTACTCTGAGTGATTCTGTAGGGGTGCTGGGAGCAGCAGGAAGGACTTACAGGGAGGCCAACTTTCGGGAGCACTTTCATGGAGCCCCACCTCTGCTCCAAACATGTGACCCATGTTGTCTTGTGTAATCCTCACAGCCAACCTCAGCCCCTTTGACAAATGATGAACCTAAAGCTCCGAGAACTCAGATTCCAAGGCCAGCACTAGGGTTCAAACCAATTCTTTTGGACTCTAAGGAGCTTGCTCTGTACCCCATAGAGTCCCACACAGCCTGCACTGCTGGTGAGGTAACAAGCACCCGGTCACCAAGAGGGTCCCAACAGCGGCTGGATGCTGTAGCCGGAACCTTGCTTTGTGTGAAGGCCAAACAGTGTGCAGTGGGAATGTGTGGTGGGGGTGTGAGGGGCCAAGAAATCAAGGAGAGGCTTTCAGACTCTGCCCTGGCTCTGTGCTCCCACCCACCCTGACCCTTCACACACACACACACACACACACACACACACACACACCTCCTCAAGGCCCAAGGAAGCCTGCACAGACTGTCCAGTGCCTCTTTAATACCAAACATGGTAAGGCCTGGCCCTAGACTGAGACCTAGGTGGCCTCAGGGGGTGGCCTGAGATTCTCAGGGGCACAGCCCAGGCCTCTGGGACCCCTGAGGGCCACATGGGACAAAGGGGAGATCTGAAGCCGCCCTCTAGCCTTCCCTGGCTTCAGGCCACTGATTTCACCCTTCAGCAGTCACCCTCAGGCAGAACAGAGTTCCAGGCCTTCAGGAAGAGTATCTTTCTGAGATATGTTTGTCTTGTTTTGCTACTTTTTTTTTTTTTTTTTTTGAGTTGGGGGAGGAGGGCCTGAGGGAGAAGGAGGGAGAGAATCTTAAGCAGACTCTCTGCTCAGGATGGAGCCCCACATGGGCAGGACTGGGAGGTCATGACCTGAGTTGAAATCAAAAGTCCAACGCTTAACTGACTGAGACACCCAGGCGCCCCTTGTTTTGTTACTTTTAAAATTCCCATTTATTTTGTGAGGGGTAGAGTGGGAACAGAGAGACATTGATTACAAAAGTAACACACTCTTCAGGAAAAGTTGGAAAATACAGATAAGCATGAAGAAGAGAGTAAAACCACGGGGAAGCGTCCACACAGCTAGAGATACCTGCCCTCTGTTCTTGTGGTGTCTTTCTAAGCCCAGCCTCTTAAGCTCAAACCACACACCCACCATTTAGGGCTGTGTGACCTGGGACTAATTATTTAACTCCTCTGCCTCTTGGTGCCTCGGTGTCTTCTTATGTAAATTGGGGATGAAAATAATAGAATCTACCTCTAAGGTTATTTTGAGCATCCTCTGAACCCCCTAGATGAGTGCCTGTCACAGCAAGTGAGGAATAAATGTTTAGATTCACATGGTGACAATTTTTTTCCTTATTTAGATTCATAATTAAAAAAAATTTTTTTTTAGTGTTTATTTAATTTTGAGAGAGAGATGGAGCGTGAGCAGGGGAGGGGCAGAGAGAGAGGGAGACATAGAGTTCTAGCAAGACCCAGGCTCTAAGCTGTCAGCACAGAGCCCGATGCAGGGCTCAAACTCACAAACCATGAGATCATGACCTGAGCCGAAGTCAGATGCCTAACCAACTGAGCCACCCAGGCGCCCCATAGATTCATAATTTTTTTTTTAAAAAATTGAGTGTTAAAACATTTTGTAAGTAGTCCTTTTCACCTAATACTACATCATGAACATTTTCTTTCCCTTTCTTTCTTTCTTTGATTTTATTTTTGGAGGGAGAATTAAAAAAAAAGATTTTATTTTAAAGCCATCCCTACACCCAACCTGGGGCTCAAACTCACAACCCCAAGATCAAGAGTCCCATCATGCTCTTCTGACTGAGCCAGCCAGGCGCCCCCATCACGAACATTTTTTATATTTATATTTACATGATTTGCAATATTTTCTATTTAGATTTCCATGATTACAAGTTTTGTGGCGATCCTGTTTCCATGTATACAATTTCAATGTATTTATTTGTTAATTTGTTTATTTCACAAAACTAGGACCTCATGGTCTCCGCCATTTTGGAGCCTGCCTTTTCCAGCTTAGGCCGCATCATGAACTTTCCCCTACATCCCTGAACGATCTTTTACACGCTGTTGTGAATGGCTCCACTGTGGCCCTCTTGGGCAGTGTATTGAAGAGGAGACAGGAGCAGAAGTATACAATGGAGGTGCTGGCTGAGGCCCCTCCCCTGTACACCCAGGGCAGTCGGCCAGGCAGGGCCGACACAGGACACTGACCCTCTCCCCTTCTCGGGGAGGTGAGAGACCTGAGCTGGGCCCAGGCCAGGCCCCTCCCTGAGATCACAGAGGGCATACACTTCCCAGAGGCTGCCCCTTCTGAAGCAGCCCTCCCAGACCAGCCTTCCTGACAGCCTGCTCTGAATCACAGTCCAAAGTCCAGGCATCTGGTGAAGGGCTTTCCAGACATTGCTGAAGGCCTTTTCTTCAGGGCTGTCTAGTCCAGGTGGAGCTGGGTGAATCTAGGACCCTGGGTCCACCTACTCACCTTCCCCCTGCATCTACAGCCCCATCCCCTCCCTGGATGAGGGAGAAGCCAAAGAATACAAGGGACGGGGGAGGAGGCATGTGTGGGAGTGACGCAGAGGATCCCAGGCTGGAGAGAGACAGGACCAAGTGAGCAGAAGCAGGGAGAGGGGTGCAGAGAAACACCTAGAGTGACATTTTGCTGCTAGAGGGACATTTGAGAAAAGGTGGGAGAAATGAGGCCTGAGCAGTGGCTTAGGGTTTGGGGGTTTGGGTGACAGAGGGACTGAGGGCAAGCTAGGCAAAGGGGGCTGGGGCTGGGATTCCAGGCCTGATGTCCCAGTCCCTGGATGGGGCAGTTTCCAGGGTGTACCTGGGGCCTGGCGTTCTCTCCGGAAAACTCCAGGCCGGGACACCACACTGCCCCCAGAGAATCAACCGCATGCCCTCAAATCACCCTCCCTCCCAGCCCAGGCCCCTTGGCCTCCTCTGCCTGTATAGGGAGTGGGGAGCACAGCATAGTCTCCCCAGGCTGTGGGCCCTTCTCCCCCAGCGATGCTAGCCCTTCAGCCTGCATCTACAGCCCCTCCCATTCTTCAGCAGCTACCCAAGTCTTCAGTCCGGTGTCTCTGCTCTCTCCCCAGTAGCTTCTCCCCAGCAGCAAATATGCCACAACATCTCCCCTCTTAAACACTTTTGAACAAGTATCCATATCTCATCCCCTGACCCCACCATCCCATCCCAGGAGAGCCTCTTGCACCCACCTACACTAATGCTCTCCAGTCGGCTCTGGCCACCATGGCTCCGGGGAACTGCCCTCCTCAGGCCCACCTGTGGCTTCCACGGGGACAATTACACAGATTCTTCTCGCTCAGTGCCTTTCCCCACCTCTTGGTAGCACCTTACCCAGGTGTCCACTCCTTCCTACTAGAAACACTCTCCCCTCCTGGCTCCCCTCGGAGCTCACAGGCTGCCCCTCAGTCTCCTTAGAAGGTTCCTGTTCATCTTCCCAATCTTCTAGCGATGAGTGCCAGGGCCCAGCCTGAGGCCACTGCCTTTCTCCCACATACTCTCCCCAGGTGGTCTCCTCCCACCTCAGCCTCTTCAGTATTGGCATACAACTGCCAAGTGCTGACCAACAACTCCACAGCCAGCTCTTTACTTCCAGCACTGCAGCAGGAACTTGCCCCCCACATCGCTCAACAGTCTTGCCGCACGGGCTTGAGTGGCTGCATCACGGCCATCCCACTGAGCTGAGCTTCTGATCCCAAGATCCTCCTGCCTTCTCGATGCTTCCACTCAGAGGCCACAGAAGCCTTTCAAACTGAAACCACCCGGGATGGAACTGAATCTCCTCACTCCTCCCTGGCTCCTCCTTCTCTTCCAGTCTTCCCCACCTCACCAAGGGTCACCATAAGCTGCCTAGTTGTCCAAGCCCACACCCTGAGTCCCCATCGCCACTGCCCTCTGCATCCTCCCCATCACCACAGACCTGTCCCTGGGTCTCCCGGGGCCCACACCCCCACTGCAGCCTGTTCTCCCAGCCCAGCTCAGGGATGCACCTAAAACACAAATCAGACCACATCACTCCTCCACTCAGTACCCCCGTGTCTTCCAATTGCCCTTGGAATAAAAGCCAGAGTCCTGGCCGTGGTCTGCAGAGCCTGTATGCTGTGACCACTGCCCGTCCCTGCCTGCCTCACCCCAGACCACCCCAGACCACCTCTCCCCGCACTCATTCCACTCCGGCCCCCGGCTGCCTTCCCAGCCGCAGCACCCTTGTCTTCCCGCTCCCCTTCCACGGGCACTTCACACAACTGGCTCCTTCTGATGCCTTCATCTCAGCTTGAAGCTCCCTCCTCAGACATGTCTTCTCTGATTACATGCATCCAAAGTGTCCTTCTACACCCATGCCCTCAATCTGGTTTCCCACTGGTTTCCTTCCTGCCACTTATCAGGGCTCTGATTGCCTTTATATCTGATCATTTCTTCTGCCTCTGGAATGTAAATAAATGCCAAATGCAGGGATGATATCGCCCTTTATTCCTCTGCCTGGCTCATAGAAGCAACTCGCCCCCATGTGCCAGGACTGGAGGCGGCAGTGGCAGGGATGGGATCTGTTTCTGCAACTCCCCGGCAGCCCCAGGGCCAGGCATCAGCCCTTGGCCATGGCCCCAGCCCCCGAGCTGACATCATCCGTGCAGTGTACCAGCAAGAGCTCTGGCTGGACCCTGCCCTGGCGTCTGGCTCCATGAGCCTGCAGTGCTCTTAGCCGGCACCCTATCCCTTCCAGCCCCAAGCAGGCCTCTCTCCCGAAATAACCAGAGTCCCGCCCTACCTTTCTTACTGCCCTCCATGAAAACAGACCCGTCTTTCCTCTAGAGTTCCCCAGCACTGACCAGGCCCTGCTCTGGAGCTTCTGAGAGGCCCTGGGCCAGGGTGGCCCGGAGGGACTCCTTGGCCCCCTCAGCCTAAAACCTGTGCACCTGGTCTGTTCCGACACCCTACTCCCCGGAGGCCTCTCCCCATGTCCTGAGAACCAGCAGTGGCAGGGCCCTTCTGAGGAGGCAGAAGACCAGCAACATCCTTGTCACACCTTTGTGCACAACCACTCAGTGATTCTACTCACCACCAGGTGAGGAAGACACTCAGATCCCATCACCTGCCACCACCTCCCTGTCACACACACACCTGCAGATCAGGCTCCGGCCATAGCCAACTTCTCACCATGCCATTGCAGCAGGATTGCCATTCCCTCCACCTGGCATTCCCTCCCCATGTCATCTCTTGGCCCGACTCCTATATGATTTTTAACAGCCTGCCCCAGCGTTCCCTCCTCTGGGAAGCCTTCCCTGATGCCCCCAAACAGAGTATGGTCCTTTGTCCCTGGGACGCCACAGTGCACATATTTGTTCACTAGTCCTTTCCTCTAGACTGTGGCAAAAACTACCCCGGGTCCTCAGGAATCCTAGCCTGAGGGGGACACACCCCTCAACGTGACAACGTGTGCGGTATTGGAGGGATGTGTGTACAAGATGTTTGGGAACCGAGGGCCAGGGTCGCCTCCAGTCCTGGGCAGTGGGAAGGCTTCCAGAAGAGGCCAAGTGGGGGTGCAGACGTGAAGGCATAGAGTGTTTCCCACGGGCAAGGAAGGGATGGGCGTTTCTGGCAGAGAGAAGGCAGGGAGCTGGGTGTGAGGGCTTGACTCGTCCAGACCCCCAGGTCACCCTAAGCTGAGTGTAAAGCACAAGGAGCAGAGAGTGGCAGGGGGTAAGGCTGGGCTCGGAGTCGGGAGCCTCCAGTCCACGAAGCTCCTGTTCTGTTTAATAGGAAACGCAGCGCCACCTGCGTGCTCAGAAAAGCGTGGCTACACATCTCTCACTTGGCCTTGATTTCGGGTTCTGCTGCGAACTAGTTTATCAAAGACAGTAATTCAGGGGTGAAATGATGCCCAAAGTAGTCCACGTCCCAGTTTAACAAGGAATGTAATATTGAAAGCTTTTATAAGGAGTTCTTTCTAAATCCTTGAGATCTAATTCCTGAGACCCCCTAGGTTTCCTAGAATTAATCCAAATTTACCAATAAATTGTTAAATATCCTCAACATTTTAATTAATGTATGTATCTTTTCATACAGCACGAGTTTGAGTTTTATCCTGAGAGCATCAGGGAGCCAGTGATGGGGTTTGAACACAGAGGGATGGTGACCTTTCCGGGTAGGGACCGTCCTGTGTGCAGGGAGGAGAGAGGACAAAGAAGAGCTTGTGTGGAGGCAGGGAGGTCACAGCCTGCTGTGTTGCTGCAGGCAGACAGTTCGATGAGTCTGAGCTCAGGCCATAGCGGTGAGGTGGGGGCAGATGGATCCATCTGTGGGGACTCAAAGGATGGGGGGCTGGCTGGGTGTGGGCCTGAGGGAGGATGGTCCCAGGCCCCTGCTTGGATGCTTGGCTCGGTGTCGTCCCTCCACTGAGCCGGGAACGTGGAAGGAGAGGCTGGGTTGTTTGGAGGGAGATACTGAACTCAGGCTGCGTCCCAAGGGTCTCCTAGCATCTAGCACGGTGCCCAGGAGACAGGAAGCCCTCAATACGGAGCTGAGGAGTGAATGAGTGATTGAGTGGATGAAT
The DNA here is from genome assembly GCF_027475565.1 of Acinonyx jubatus. Lineage (NCBI taxonomy): Eukaryota > Metazoa > Chordata > Mammalia > Carnivora > Felidae > Acinonyx > Acinonyx jubatus. The sequence goes on along the minus strand of NC_069381.1, from coordinate 92,084,300 downwards.
GAATGAATGAATGAATGAATGAATGAATAAATGAATAAGGTCCCAAGCCCTCATAGCCCCACAGTTCAAGGAGATGCCCTCTGAGTCCCAGCTTGTGGTGCCCCAGCCAGGATTAGCTTGCTAAAGAATTGCTGGCACCTGGAGCTTTCTTTGTGCAAAAGCATCAGTTGTGGCCCCAAATCCCCAGGCGTGGATGGCCTGGCCTCTCCACCCTCCTCATGTCCCTTTACCCTGGAATGGTTCCACTCTGGCAGACGTCCACAATGCCTGGCACTGAAGAAGCCCTGGGTCCAGCCCCACCCAGACCGCAAAGGGTTCCTGTCTTAGACCCACACTGCTCCCAAAGGCACCCCCCTACAGGGCCCTGTGGAGTGCAGAGTGGAGGAGGCCAGCTGGTGCTCCTTGTTTCTCTGTCCTGACATTCACGCGCATCTCTGCAGTGGGCTGTGCCCCTCCCTTGTCCCCAGTCCTCTATGCGAGAGCCTCCTGTGCTTGCACTGATGTCAGGGAAGGCCTATGGGAAGGACGGGCCTGTCCTTAGCTGGGTGGGAGCACAGCCTTAGCTGGGCACATGAGCCTGTGCTGGAGGTAGAAAGCGGCTACAGCCTTGATGAAGCTGGGGCTGGGGCTGGAGGAGGCAACGAGACAGGCTGTCCTATCCTGAAAGAAGCTGGAGGACCAAGAAGCTGAGACCCAGGAAGCAGAACAGCCAGGAAGGCCTAGAGGGCTAGTTCCCATGAGACCACAGCGAGGGGGCTGGCTCAGCAGGCACGTGATCCCTGGGCTCCTAGAGCTGGCTGCCCAGTGGACTCTCGCAGGTGGGGAAGGCCCTGGCCAGGATCCAACCCCTGGACTCCAGACCATCCAGGGCAGTGTTGGCTGGGCAGGGGGTGGGGGAGTCAGCCAACACCTGCTGGGACGGCCCCAGGAAGCCAAGGATGGGTGGGCAGATGCAGGCTCCACTCCCAGACCACAGGAGTCTCCACAGATCCCAACACCTACTGGGTCCTGACCTCTGCCCACAAGATCCACCACCACATTGGATTTCCCTCCCCTCCCCTCCCCTCCTCTCCTCTCCTCTCCTCTCCTCTCCTCTCCTCTCCTCTCCTCTCCTCCCCTTCCCTCCCATCTCCTCTCCCCCCCCCCCCGTCCCCTCTCCCCCCTCCCCTCCCCTGCCTTGTTCTCTTGGTGTCTGTTTACATGCTGTCCCCCTTGTTAGACTGTGAGCTCCCAGAGGGCAGGCAGCCCAGCCCACCCTGGGTGTCAAGGAAGGTTTTTAAGTACAAGGAAGCACAGGGACTAGGAGTATTTGTGAATAGAGACAAAGGCAAGCTTCGGCAAGTTTCTCACCTTTGCCAAAGCCAGCCAGCTAGGGACCAGAGAGAGGTCTGAGGGTATGAGGCCAGGCAGGGAAGGAAAGTGAGTGGAAGAAGAAGAAGAACTCGGGGTGAGAGGACTCCCTGCTGGGTGGGAGGAGACAGAAGAAAGGACAGAATGAGGTGATTTGGCCAGGAAAAGCCTCAGCTCTCTATGTAATAGGCACAGTGGCTCCAGTCCCTGGTCCCCAACTGCTCTTACAAGATCCATGTCTTGCTCACAGACACCACCTGGGCACACGTGATCATGTATCCACACGGGCAGCACATGCGCACATACGTGCCAGTCCACAGCTTCTCTGGCGCCTGGGGTCCATGTCCAGCCACCTGTCCCCTGACCACAGAAGCCAGAACCCCCCGGGCCAAGGGTGCCCTTTCCTTCTGGTCCCCGTCTTAGTGCCTGATGCCGACCTGGGGCCTGAGAGGAGGTACCCAAAAGGCGGAGGGAAGAGGAGGCCACCCCCTAACACCAGGGGCAAGCAGAGAAGGAAGCTGGGAAGCAGGGATCTCTGGCTAAGTTTGGCACAGCCACAGGTCCAGGCTTCCATGCTGAGTGGGTGGTGGCCTAGGAAGCCTCTACATCCACCAGAGTCCAAAGAGCACAGGTGTGGCTGCCTCATGGCCTCATCATCATAAGGCCCGCCTGCTCACCCAGGGCCCGCCTGGTCACAGGGCCTCTGTCTGTGGCCGAAAGCAGAGAAGCCACTGCCCTCCCGGCACCAGCACCGGAACGTCAGCTCAGACACCAGCCCCCCCAGGGGGACAAGCCTCACTGGAACACAGGTAAGGGTCTGGCCTTCAGGAAGACCAGGGGTCTGCCCAGCTGCAGGGGATCCCAGGGAGGTGGGAACAACTTAGGGTCTTCCCAGGGCCAAGGTCTCCAGCCCATTCCCAGATGCAGCCCCGAAGAGCAAGCCCAAAAAAGGGCTGGGACTCAGCTGCCCGCTAGCTGGCTAGGAAGCAGAGCAGGGGGAGCCAGGGCTCCAGAAGCATCTCTGGGCTCCTCCTCTGTGACTTCTGTGATGTAGACACCCCTTCCCTGCTCTCAGCCCCTAAATTCAGGGGATACATAGGGAAAACTAGGCTGCCATAGTCCTACGGGCCAAAGCCAGTTGGCTCCCATCTCCTGTGGTCTGGGATCTTGGAGCTTCAGATGGTTCTCTGGACCTGCCCACAGGGACCCAGAGGGACCATCCTGGCATGGGGGGAGGGGAGCAGGGCAGCCGCTAACCATGGCCAAGCTCATTCTCTCTTCTTTCACTTCTGGATCTAGAAGCAGGAAGTATTCTAGGTGGGGGGAGTAAGGAGGTGGGGTAGACTGAGGAGGAGGAGCGGGCTTCTAGCACCCCTTACCCTTGGAGGGGGATGAGGTGCTCCCAAACAAGGAACACAGAGCCAGCCGCCTTCTCCACAATCCTTCAATTGTTTCTTAGCAACTGATTTCCCCATCACTTGAGTCATCTTATCAAATCCTCTGCTATTTTCATAAGAGTCCTCATAAATGGGTGTGGGCCGCTCTCTTGCACTTTGCCCGGGATATTTCAGGGTTTCTGCGCAGGCACACCATGTAGATACCTGACATCCACAAACTTAATACCCCGTCCATGATGCGTACATGTGTCATTCAAATAGCACTCACCCTTGACCCACATGCTCAGTTAACTCCCACCCCACCCCACACATGCGCATGCCCTGCTTTTACCTTCATCCCATTTCAACATATTTGTATTCTAGAACCTCTCTGTGCCAAGAAGGCACTGGAGAGAGAGTGGTGGCAAGACCAGTCTGTCCTCAGCAGGTCACAGCCCAATGACAGAGGCATACACAAACAATGAAAGCATGGGGTTTGCAGCCAGACAGGGCTGCGACAGGCTGTTCATTCTCCAGTAAAGACTCGCTGGTGACCTCAGGCCTGTTACCCTCCTTGAGCCTCAGAGTCCTCATCTGGTAAATGGAATAATAACGGTACCCACCTGGTGAGTTTGTTCTGAGGATTAAATGAATTGACGAAAGTGAAGTCGATAGAACAGGGCTTAACACACAGAGCCAAAGAAGTATAAGCGATGGTAGATGGAAATTAAATACGATGTTTGTGGGGCACCTGGCTGGCTCAGTTGGTTGAGCATCCGACTTCGGCTCAGGTCATGATCTCGCAGTGCATGAGTTTGAGCCCCACATCGGGCTCTGTGCTGACAGCTCAGAGCCTGGAGCCTGCTTCAGATTCTGTGTCTCCCTCTCTCTCTGCCCCTCCCCTGCTCACACTTTCTCTCTCTCTCTCTCTCAAAAATAAATAAACATTTAAAAAATAATTTAAAAAATGATGTTTGTAAGGGGCATGGCACCAGGCTCACCACCAGAGTGGCTGTCTTTGCCAGAGAGAAACAGACAAGGTCGGTGCGACATCAGGAGGGTATTCTGGGCAGGGGAGAGTGTGGTGGTTGAGGGGGGCTTCACTGAGGAGGTGACCCTTGAGCTGGATTTAAAGGACTGGGTAGGGAGGGGCCCTGGACCAAGGGTTCAGCTAATAGAAAGGTGAAGAGACAGGAATCTTGATAAGACATTCAGAGAAATGCAAATCATTGACAAATCCTACAAAGCCCCATCATAAACATGCCTACACGTGTGCATGCAGACACACACACACAGACACACACACACACACACACACCCCTCCTAAGTGGGCCCACAGCTTAAGGAGTGACATTTGCAGAACTAGTCCAGGTTTGGACAAGAGACTTGCTTTGGCAAGGAAGGCTGCCGCACCTGATGCTTTTCCTCCAGAAGCTAGGTGCGCCCCATGGACCTGGCATCTTTCACATCCAGGCCCAAGGCAGGATATGTTCCCAGGTGCCCGTCCACCCAGCTTTCCTGAGCCCACAGGAATGAGCCTTACTGACCAAATGATGGGGAGCCAGGAGCCTGCCTTGGGGCCCCCGGGCCCAGCCAAGATGGGGCTCCTCAGAGAGTGGCATATCTGAAGATGATTCCAGAAAGGCCCCTGGAGCCAGAGGTTTCTGGCCTGGTCCTGGAGGCCCCGGGTCAGAGCCTGGCCCGAGCCTCAGGCCTGGGTGAGGGTTGAACTGCAAGAGCAGCCCTCCTACCCCATTCTGCCCTGGTAGCTCTCCTCCCCGGCCCTGATGGCTATCTCTTTGGTTCAGTGTAGACTCTAGGAGACATCAAACATGTCCCGGCCGAGCAGCAGAGCCATTTACCGTAAGCTCCCCCACCGGTCCCTTCGCCCCTTCCCCCCACCCCAACCCACTGCCCTCGGGGGTCTCCCTCCCCTCACTGACTCCCCCCTGTAGTTGCATGTCTCCCCTGCCCTGTTCTTGTGTCTCCATCCCCTTGCTTTGCACCCCTGCAGTGCACCGGAAGGAGTACTCACAGAACCTCTCCACAGACCCCACCTGCCTGCAGCACAGGGTGGAGGTGAGTAACCCTGAGGAGCTGCTCTCTGCCCAGGATCTGGCCTGGCTGGAGGCAGAAATATGTGAGGACAGCGGTCCCTGCAAGGACTTGAACAGCCCACTGTCTCAGAGGAGAAATGTCTGGACTTGAGTTCCCAGGGCAGACACAAACAAGCTACTTGGAGGCTGGCACGGAGGCTCTGGCCCTGCCTGGCTGGACAACACTGGCGCTGTGAGATCTGGTTGCCCGAAGGCCTGTCAACACCGCAGGAAGAGCACAGGCTGGAAGGACGTGGTGGGGAGGAGCATATACCTGACCAGGCTGAAGTATCTGGGGTAGAAACAGCCCCCGGGCAGTGGCAAATTTAGGCTCTCCGGGAGAACAAGCAGAGAGGGGCACAGGGGCGGTGGTCTGGAGGCTCACAGGGCAGCAGAGGTGGGGCTCCTTCAGCCAGCTGGGCTGGGGCCAGGAGTCCTGGGCTTCATGACAGAGGTCGGGGCTGGGAACAGGCTCCATTTAGGCCTGGCAGGTGAGAGCGAGAGGAGACATGTCCAGGATGCCAGGCGTTTGCTCATGAGGTCAGGGACCCCTGAACATGCAGGCAGCGTGAACTCATGGAGAGGCACTAGGGACTGGGCAGAGAGCAGGGCAGGGGGATCAGGCAGACAGCTGCCCCCCAACAAGGGCCTGGGGGCAAGGACAAGGGGTGGCATTTGGATGGGAGAAGGCAGAGGTCTCCTCGAGGAAGGAGAATAACCACAAAAACGTGATCAGAGCAGCCGTGGGCAAGGCTCTGAGTGGAGACAGATGACTATGGACCTCGCCGGGCAAGAATCAGGGAGGGGGCTCTTAATCTTCCTGCACGACTGGGAAGGGATGGACTAGCAGAGGTGGGAAAAGCATTCTGGGTACAGGGAACAGCATGAGAAATGTCAGAGAGGCAGGAATGCTAGGTCAGTGAAGAGAAGGACCAGGCTACGATGGTGGATTCCCAACTGGGGCCAAGGAAGGCAGGGACGGAATCTGAAGGTCCTATATTCCACTCAGAGGAGTGCAGACTTTATTTGTTGGCTCTTTGGAACCCATATCTACCACCATCCAGCCCCTTCAACTGGCCTGGACTGTTAACGGTCATGATTGTCCTTCCTCCAGACTCTGAAACCCTTTCATGCAGCTCATCAGACCCTGACTTGGGGGCCCTATCCTAGCCCAACCTAGCCCTCCCACTGACCCCTGAAGGCTTCTATACGGGGATGGCCTGGGACATCCCTTACAAGGAGGGATGTCTTCCTCGTCTGCTGCCTTTCCACCACCCCACCCCTGCCTACTACAACCTGTGAGCCCCCTCTCCAAACCTCTTTTCCCCCTCAGCACCTGATGACATGTAAGCTGGGGACTCAGAAAGTCCAAGAGCCCAAGGATGCCCTGAAGAAACTGCAGGAGGTGGATGCTCAGGGCCGGGTGTGGAGTCAGGACTTGTTCCTGCAGGTCAGAGATGGCTGGCTCCAGCTGCTGGACATTGAGACAAAGGTCAGCCCTCCCACTGTCCTCTGCAATGGATCATAGCTACCATAGATTGTAGAAAAGCAGGCACCAGGCACGGACTTCACCCTTCCGTGCCCCAAAAGGCAGCCAACTGTCCCCATATACAATACACACCCAGGCCTAGGAGGAGATGGGGGACAGAGGCACAGGGGTCAGGGAAGACGACACACCTGCCCCAGGCCACTAGGAGAGCTGAGGCAACCCAGGTTAGGAGTTTCCAGGAGCCACCATGGCTCTCAGGGGCCTCACAGCCCAACTCTCTGTCTGGCCCAGGAGGAGCTGGACTCTTACCGCCTGGACAGCATCCAGGCCATGGATGTGGCACTCAACACTTGCTCCTTCAACTCCGTCCTGTCCATCACAGTACGGGAGTCAGGCTTGCCAGGCACCAGCACTCTGCTCTTCCAGTGCCAGGAAGTGGGGGTGAGTGACCAGGGGTAGGATTGGGGAGAGAGTGGGTATAGGGTCCATTGACCATCACTCTCCCCCTGACACTCCCCACACATATACATAGCCTGACTGACTGCTGCTTCCTCCAGGCAGAGCAACTGAGGACCAGCCTGCAGAAGGCCCTGGAGGACGACCAACAGCAAAAGTAGGCAGTCTCTGCCCCGGCCCCCATCAGGACCTCAGGACTTGGGCCTGGGAGGGCCACGTCCCGGCCCCACATCTGGGGGAGCCCAGAGGCCTGTGGCCCAACCAACCTGGGCCTGGAACTGGGAAGGGATCAGGCTGGGACTTGCCAATGGACATAGGGCAGATGCTAAGGCCAGGACCAGGGAACACTGAAGACTGTCCCTGGAGACTGACATGGGACCGAGAGGACCTGGAGGGCAGGCAGATGAGGCAGGGTGGAGTCCCGATGGAGACCAGGGAGCAGGGCAGGTGGGGCTCCTGGAGAGAGGTGGTAAAATCCCTCAGTCCTGGGGCAGAAATATAAACAGAGCCTCTGTCCCAAGAACCCCATCAAAACTGTGTCCCCATTATGTGCTCACCAGACCCCAGTCTGGAGCCCCAGGCCAAAACAGATGGAGGGGGCCTCCTCCGGAAAGACCGTTCCCTAAGGAGCAGTTACCCCCTCCGGAGCAGGGGCCCTCTCCAGAACAGCCCTACTGGATGACCCCAGAGCACAGTAAGTCTGGGGCATGAGGGCAGATGGAAAGGAAGGTTTGGAACAAAGATCAAAGAGCCTCTGGGCCATGGTCCCCTTACATTGCAGACATGCCACCATCTCCAAGGTCCCTGCCACGCCACTCCAGTGCCCGAGAACAAAGCACCTTCACTCTCCCTCCTCCAAGCCAGTCCCCATCCCCCGAGAACCCAGAGAGGGATGAGGTAATTATAGATTGTCTTGGGTTTGCTGAGGCTTTCTGGGCCTGGCCCAAGGGAAGACATCAACCCTTCCCCTGCGCCCAGGAGGCCAGGTGCCAGGATGGCCAAGGAAGGCCTAGGGCTGAGGAGGGATAGGGAGGTTTGGTCGGACCCTGGACTGGGCCTCAGGCTCCTGTTGGAGGTGGGGAGGGGTTGGGAGCAGGGTTGGGCATTCCAGGATGGGCCCAACTGCCCATTCAAGGGCATGGGTTGTTTGGGGTCCAGGAGATACTAAGCCACATCCTTAGAGACACCGAGGTGTTTGTGAGAATGCTGAAGGAGGCCCAGGCAAAGAACAGTCATAAGAAGAAGAGACTGGGGAAGAAAAAGGGCAAGGATCAGTGGGGTGAGTGCTGAGGGCTGGGGGAGAAGGGTGGGGGGTGTGGTCCTGGGATCATCTACAACCCACCACCCTTTCCCCCATCCCCTTTAGGGATGACACAGGCACAGTACATTGACTGCTTCCAGAAAGTCAAGTACAGCTTCAACCTCCTGGTATGTGGCTCCTCACAAGTTCCACAGCCTTCCCCTTCCCCCACGCCAGCAGCGCCCTCCTCTCTGGTCTTGTAGATGCCCCAAATCCTTTCCTTCTCTAACTTCACCCCTTAGAACCTCCCCCTCCCCCTCGTGGGACTCCTTTGGAGTGTGCCAGGCTCCCAACCGAAGCTCTGAACAATTATGGGGCCCTGTGGTCCTGGTAAAGGTAGGGAAGGATGACGGGTAGTAGCACATAACACCCTGTGTCCCCAGGGGAAGCTGGCCATCTGGCTGCCGGAGAAGAATGCCCCTGAGTTCGTGCACATCCTCTTCCAACTTCTACACTTCGTGAGTTTGGGGATGATAGGGTGATAAAGAGAGACAGGCTCCATTAAGATGGAGCAGAGGCCACGGTGGAAGGCAGGGGGGCAGAGGGAGGCTGTGGGGTCTGCACCTTGCTCACCACAATACAACCTCCTCATTGGCTCCAAGATACCATCCCGCCTGTGTGCAGAACCCCTCAACAAGCTAGATGGGCTGGGGTCGGAGCCGGGGGCACCAGGGATCCAAGAGACACAGGAAAGAGCAGGAGGCCTGAGGCTACGCAGCACTGCAAGGGTGGGAAGCCAGGGATTCCAGGCCCTTCCACTCCTCCTTAGCCGTGGGGGAGCCTGGGCTTCCTGACACCTTCCATTTCTCCCCTAGATCCTGGCCCAGTGCTCGGAGCCCGAACTGGCCACCCGAGTGATTTCACCCCTCCTCACCCCCAAAGCCATCGACCTGCTGCAGTCCTGCCTAAGCCCACATGAGAGTGACTTCTGGAAGGGTCTGGGTGTGGCCTGGACTACCAGCCGGTGAGTGAGGACCAGGCCTGAACTGAATCGGGGTGAGGAGCATGGGGACATCAGGCACGACACTGGAGATGGCAGGCTCTACATTGTCACAAACCAGAAATATCTCAAAACAAATTCAGGGGGGACCCAACATGGAGTTCCCAACTTTTTATTAGACTGACTATAAATAATTTAAAAAAACCAAAACCTACCACTCACCATCACCCACCACTGAAGGAGAAAAGAACAATGCTTCCCAAGAAAGCAGAGCTGGCAAACTTCTATTAAAATATTTTCTTAGGGTGCCTGGGCTCAGTCGGTTAAGTGTCTCACTTTGGCTCAGGTCATGATCCCGAGGTTCGTGGGTTCAAGCTTCATGTCGGGGTCCGCACTGGAGCCTGCTTTGGATCCTCTGTCTCCTTCTCTCTCTGCCCCTCCCCCTGCCCCACTCAACGCTCACTCTCTCAAAAATAAACATTAGAAAAAAACTTCAGGGGCACCTGGGTGGCTCAGTTGGTTAAGCGTCTGACTTCAGCTCAGGTCATGATCTCACAGTCTGTGAGTTTGAGCCCCGAGTCAGGCTCTGTGCTGACAGCTCAGAGCCTGGCGCCTACTTTGGATTCTGTGTCTCCCTCTCTCTCCGCTCTCCCCAACTCACGCTCTCTCTCTGTCTCTTTCGCTCTCTCAAAAACAAACATTAAAAATAAAAACTTGTAAAAAAAAAAACACCTCAAAAATTAACAACGTAATAAAGTAAAATATTTTCTCATTTTTGCCAAGGACAAAGTGGAAACTGTCTCAATCCAGCCAGAACTTAAGAATTACTGACATAAGAGATGCAAATGTAACATCAATAAGGCCTGGCAACCAACAGGCCAAGGGGGTGAGAGAGAAAGAGAGATCCCACACTGGTATTACTGTGAGATGGGCAGTGAGCTAATCAGGCCACAGCAATGAGACAGCCATGGGGAGTGAGCGGGAGGTGAAACCAGCTGGGATACGCTGAGCCGAGGTGTCAGTGAAACATTCACCAGACACAGGGTGGCCCGGTCCTCAAGAGAGAGGTCCCAGCTGGCTTGTGGGTTTAAGTCAGCACAGAAGTGACAGCTGGAGCCCTCTAGAGACTAGCGCCCCAGAGGGAGCCCAGGGAGCTCCCTTAAATCAGTGAGGCCTGCCAGAGCCCGTGAGAGAAGAAGAGACACTTCCATGTGTTGGTGGCCAAAGAGGTCAAGGAGGCAAAGAGAAATGCCAGGGAGTTAAAAGGAGAAACAAAAGAGCAGAGGCATGAAAACCAAGAGAGAAGAGGTTTGAGAAGGAGAGAGAGGCGTCAACCAGGAAACGAGCCAGCTGTGCTAGTGAGTCTCTTGCCAAATGTGGAGGGTTCTTTTCATTTCAGCCTCATTAGAAGAATTTTTTGTCCAGTCCATCTAAAGACATGAATTATGGCCCAATTTAACTTATTTACCTTATTGTGGTAGAATATGCATTAGATAAAATTTACCATTTTAAAGTGGATGATTTGATAGCTTTAGGTACCTTCTCAGTGTTGTGCAACCATCACCACTATCCATTTCTAGAACTCTCCCATCACGCCAAACAGAACTCTGTACCTGTTCCTCCCTCTCCCCAGCACCTGGTAACTTTTATTCTCCTTTCTGTCTCTGTTTCATTTTTAAATATAAAGTGAAGTCAAATGTGCCCTAAAATGTTCTCCAATTTCTTAAAATGACCACAAATCAGTGAATGAGTGAATTGAAAGACAAGTACAAAAAAGAGACTAACCAAAAGGATGTAAAAACCCTCAAAAGAGTTGAGTTTGGGCAAATTATATTTAGGTGACTTGATTTTAGGCAAACTGACCAGAAGTTATAAATAACACTAAATGGGGTGGTAATCTGGAAGGAAGGAGACCACACAAGGCCAGTATTGGGCAGGGCATAAAGATAATGTGGGCAGGGCATAAAGACATATTCTTAGAAAAGAGAAGGTCATAGAATGACTGCCCAAAAGGAGTATTAGCAGGGTCAAGGGAAGACTTGAGCATGTTTTTAGGGTAAAGAAAAGGAACCAACTAAAAAGATTCATAAGAGGAAATAGGGGCGTCTGGGTGGCTCGGTCTATTAAGCATCCGACTTCGGCTCAGGTCTTGATCTCACAGCTCATGGGTTCGAGCCCCACATCAGGCTCTGAACTGATAGTGCGGAGCCTGCTTGAGATTCTCTCTCTCCCTCGCTCTGTGCTCCTCCCCCACTCTCTCTCTCTCTCTCTCTCAAAATAAATAAACATTAAAAAAAGATTCAGAAGAGGGAATGATTTATTTGTTCCCACTGAGTAGATATTTATGAGCTCTTTCCAATGTGCTGCCCACTGTACTCAGGATAGAGCTCTCAAGGAACTCCCTGAAGTAAGAAACACAGGCACATGGGACATGTGTGTAACACAGTGGGAGAGGAGCAGTAACCCGGGCTATTCCAAGAGGAAATGATCACTTCTGCCCCTATGAGGAAGGGAGGGAACTTCCGCAAGCTGAATGGGGATTCCCCGGGACAGGCAGGTGGAGAAGACTCTTAGCAGCGTGAGCCTGCCCTTCCTGCAGTGGGTGCGGGGGTGGGGGTGGGGGGTGGGGGGGGTGGCAGGGGGCTGGGAGGCAAGTAGCAGCCCCCACCCTACATTAACCACAGCAGCTCCTGTGACTGCAAGGTGAAGTCCCACACACTAGTTAGCTAAACAGAAAGAGATCTGATGCCAAGAAATGAAAAACAGGTTAGAAAAACACTGCCTGAGGCCCTGAGGGGGTCTTCCAGCCCTAACAGTCTTCGGTTCCACCCCTTTGATCCACACCCCAAGTCAGTGCCATAAAGCGCCTAGTGTGTTCTTCTGGAGTTGATGTATCTGCACTTCACAGGCAGAGGTGAGGCTGGCCTACAGATACTCACACGGTGGGATGCGTTCAGCTTAACTGTGTGCCCCTGTGTGGGTGTCTGGGGCCTTTCATCTGTGCACACGGGCCATTACCTCCCTTACCTAGAAGATCCGGCCATCCCCTCCCTCTCCACATCCAACAGCCTGGCACGGAGTGGACTCAGCATTGTTCTCTCCCCAGGGCCAACTGGACAGGCAGTGAACCCCTGCCCTATCAACCCACATTCTATGATGGTTGGCAGCTTCCAGAACACTCCAACCAGGTAAGGAGAGCTTAGCAAAGAGTCCTGCTCAAAGCCCTGATCTCTGGCTACTTTCTGCCCATTCGGTCCAAACCACGGTCACATGAAAATTAAGTGGTAGGCGGGGCCACGTGGGTACCCAGATCTGTGTGGTGGACAGGCAGGGGAGCGGATATGGGACAGGTTTGTGTGTGAGTGGGTCTGTGGTCTGATACCCCAGCTCCCCACCGCCATGTTGGCTGACTGCCTGCTCCTGCTCTCTCTGTTCTTTCCCTACAGGCCCCCTCAGGATACCAGGACTCTACTTCCCTCTGGTATGCCCTGGACTTAGTCAGGGCTGTATGATTCTGGGGAGGGAGGGATGGGACTGACCCTGTGGATCTGTGGATTCTACATCTCAGAGACCGTCTGGGCTCTCTTTTAGCCAGACATGCGTGTGTACAGCACATCCCTCCCCTACCTCGGGTGAAAAAGCAGTTTTTTTTACCTTCCCAGACTCCAATCCTTCTCGTGATACTGTCCACACATGCCTCTGATTTCCCAGAGCTCAGAGATAAAGCGCTCAGAGGAGAGCTCAGACATAGAAAAGTCCACTCCTAGAAGAGTCTTCAGAAATCAGAGACATTTCAGACCCCTCCTGCCTGCAGAAGCCCCCACCCTAAGCCCCACCTTACACTGACCGGCCACTACACCTCTGTGGCAGCCGAAAAGTCACCACCAGACTCCAGGCAGGAGATATCTGGGTCTCTGGGGGCTGGGACAGGGACTCAGTCTCTGAGGCTCCATTCTCCAGCCATCCTGACTCTGCGTGTGGTTGGGGGGGAAGCCCCACGTTAGGGAGCACCTACTTTGCTCAAGAGGAGATATACCACCATGGCCCTCAGCCCGGGGACCCCAACCACGTGCCCTCCAGCCCCAGACTTGCCAAGCCAGCCCTGAAAATGCAAGTTCTCTATGAGTTTGAAGCTAGGAACCCACAGGAACTGACTGTGGCCCAGGGAGAGGTGCTGGAGGTGAGACACGGGCTTGAGCCTAGAAAAGAAGATGGTGGTTGGTGGGAGCCATAGGGGTTGGTGGTCCAGGTGTGGGGCTGCTGGGGTGGGTGGCCTAGATAGGGAGAAGGAGGGTGAGGAAGGGCAGGAAGGAAGAAACCTTTGTGGGGGTGTGGGGGTGGACAGAAGCTCGGGTGACTGAGGAGTTAGGGGTGATTCTTGGCAGGTTCTGGACCAGAGCAAGCGGTGGTGGCTGGTGAAGAATGAGAAGGAACAGAGTGGCTACATTCCCAGCAACATCCTAGAGCCTCAACAGTCGGGGTCCCAGAGCCAGCTGCCTTCTCGGGTACTACCCAACCTAGACTATCCAGATGCTCTAAGTCGGAGGTGGGGGGCAGGAAGGATTCAATGACAAGCAGAGGAGATAGCCCTGGTGTGATTTAATCAGTAGTGTCACAGGTTTCCTGTGTGCCAAGTTTATCATGGGGCCAGAGCAGAGATCAAGCCTTGTCCCCACCAGACAAGCAAACCATGAAACGGGATGAGTGATCCAATAGGAGTCAAGAGAAGGGGCCCAGATGATGGGGTTTGTGGGTAGAAATGAGACGAGATGGCCTCTCATCTCATCTCACCTGATTCTAGGCTCCAATGCTTCGACTTAGCTCAACGCCTGAGGAAGTCACAGCCTGGCTGCAGGCAGAGAACTTCTCCACCATGTAAGTGCCTAGCCCCACAGGGTGTGTTGGGAGAACCTTCGTAAAGGACTCAGATAATAACCATGGAAGCCTGGAGACCCAGAATATACACGGCGCAGTGCTACCTCTGCTGAGTTAAAGAGAGCAGAAGAACGGGCGTGCCCATGCCCTTCTAGAGCACTGAGTGATGAGCCTCCGCCTCCGGGAAGGCGGCAGGACCAGAGGGAACTCAGGAAGAAACTCAGCCGCCAGCCACCCCTTCCCACCACAAAATTCTCTTCCAGGGCATTTCTCTGTTCAAACCCAGGAGTTCTGACACTGGTTTAAGCCGACATGGGTATCTTACTCCTTCACCTCCAGGCACCCTGCTCCATGAGTCCTCCTGTAACCCCAGCCTCCAAGCCCACACAGCTCCTCACACGACACTCCAAAATATACCAAGCCCCAAGTACTCGGGCCCGAGTCCTTCTGCTCTACCACTGACAGCTTCTGCTGTTCTTGTTCCCAGCACGGTGAGGAGCCTCAGGTTCCTGAGAGGGAACCAGCTGCTTCACATGAGACCTGGGGAGCTTCAGATGCTGTGTCCACAGGAGGCCCCACGAGTCCTGGCGCGGTTGGAAGCTGTTAAAAGGATGCTGGGGGTGAGGACAGCCGGGGGGCACTGACCCCTGCGGGAAATTCGCGATGCTCCCTGGGTGGGAACGAGAGTGCCAGGTGGACAAGCCTGTGGGCCCAGCCCCGGGCTAGAACTGAGTGTGGCAGGTACCGGGCGCAGGGGATATTCACCCAGAGGCTCGACTCCACCCGTTCAGGCATGCCTTGAGGCTCCAAGCCAGTTGATGGCATGAGCTCTGGGGGTCCCTCACCTGGCAGTGGCCTCACCTCGGTTGTTTTCTCTCCTCAGATGAGCCATTAGGCACCAACCCAAACACCTCTAAGACCAAGACCCTCTCACAAGCAAGATGGCAGATCTGATTCTTTGTGGAGCCCTGAGAAATCCACTCTGAGGTCCCCAGTTTGCAGTGAACCCCACACCCCAGCTCACACAGCAAAGAGGATGAGCAAGCCCGGAGGTTGAGACAAACGTTTCCCCTTCTCGCTGTGTTGAGGGACCCCCCTCTCCCCCAGTTACCACCTATTTATTGTATCTCTTTCCTAAGCCTGGAGCACTAATGCCAGATTGGTCAGGTCTCCGTTCAGCACCCCCCCCCCCCCACCTCCCAATAAAAGCATCTTTGAGCTTCGTATGTTCCTCCCTGAAGCTTCTTCTGGGCCTGAAGGGGGCCCAAGGCAGGGAGGCGGGGAGAGGTGGGACACCGGGCATGAAACAGCAGCAGCCCCACACCATCCCTGGGCCAGACTGTCTGAATTGAGTGGGAATCGCACTGCAAACCTGGAGCCAAGAGAATTTGAGAATTATGGCCCAAGCTCTCCTTACGCTTTCTAAAACAAACTCCAAAATCATGAAGGCTATGCTCACCATCTTTACCCTTCTGTGTACACTGCTCCCAGTAGGTCCCCAGGCACCCAGGAGAGCTGGGGCACCACACTGCACAGGAGCAAAGGGTACTCGGGCTGACAGCGGTAGGTTTGGGTCACAGTCGCGGGTGATCCAGAGAAGCACTAACAAGCAAGGCAGTGGCTCCAGGCTCTACTTGGCAACTGCCTCTTTTAATGCGACTGCTGCCCCCTCCTGTTGGGTGAGCCAACCTTGAGCTCCCTGCCCCGCTTGCCTCTTTGGTGGCAGAGCACAGGGAACATTGGCCTGGAAGGTGAAAGTCCACCAAATGGCTGTTTGAACTATAGCAACTCACTGCCTGGGTCCCTGTTTTCTCAAAGGTTCAGTAAAGAGTGTGGACTGTTTGTTGGTGGCTTCCAATATTTAGTACACATGGCCTTTTTAAATCTCATAGCTGGACTCTTCTCCCTACCTAACAGAGGTTATACTTTTATTGATTTAGTTAACAGTAAGTCTACAAAGATGTGCCTATGGGTCAACAGCCTTGGAGGGTTAAGAGCCTTGAGGCTCCAAGCCAGTTGATGGCATGAGCTCTGGGGGTCCCTCACCTGGCAGTGGCCTCACCTCGGTTGTTTTCTCTCCTCAGATGAGCCATTAGGCACCAACCCAAACACCTCTAAGACCAAGACCCTCTCACAAGCAAGATGGCAGATCTGATTCTTTGTGGAGCCCTGAGAAATCCACTCTGAGGTCCCCAGTTTGCAGTGAGTTTGCCCTTAAGTCTCTCTTTTGTCTGAGCCCCACATTTTACCCTATTTTTAAAATTTTTATACAGATTCCTGGGGCTCCCCATTAGAGATTCTGTTTCAGTGGGCCTGAGGTGGGCCCAGGAATCTGCACTTTTTAAATGTTTGTTTATTTTGAGAGAGAGAGAGAGAGTGGGGGAAGGGCAGAAAGAAAGGAGGACAGATGATCTGAAGCAGACTCTGCTGACAGCAGAGAGCCTATTGTGGGTCATGAACCCACAAACCAGGGGATCATGACCTGAGCTGAAGTTGGGCACTTAACCAACTGAGCCGCCCAGGTGCTCCAGATTACCCTATTTCTCAAAGGCCTATGTCAGTCCCTCAAGTTCCTAGCCTCCGAAAATCACCTCTTAGCTGGTAAGACTGAATAGGGAAGCAAAAGCTTTCCTTCACAAAAGAGAATACAGGAAGTCTGACTGCCAAGGGCCAAAGTTAACCAGAAAATTAATTTATTGGAATGGGCAGAGGGAGATAATAAACCATGGCCCTCTGGGGCTTCATAGAGCTGAAGGAATCCTAGATGGGGGAATGATCTCAGGACGAGGGAGAAAAAAAGGTGTTTTAGCACAGGGCTCCCCAGATGTCCCAGCAAAGACTGAGGTGAGGTGAGGGGCTGTTTGGACACCCAAGCACAGGGGGACCGGCACAAGTCTCGCTAGTAGGCAGACCTAGGTGTGAATCCCAGGCCCCCCATGAGAACTTAGGCTTAGAAAGGCAACTTAACTTCTCCAAGCATTATCTTCTATAAAATGGGCATAAAACCTATTTCACAAAATTGTTGTGAAGCTTTCATTGGAATAAATTAGCCAACCTGTATGAAATATCTAGACTCTTGCCTGGTATATCATAGGTGTTCAAACCATGTTCGTTAGGTCAGGTTAATTTGTGACTGGCCTTTTGTGACCTTGGAAGAGGAATCCAGGCATGTTAACTCATGTGTCCCTATGTGTTTGCACTTCTTTCCCTCTTCCTTTTAGTGACGTGTCCTTACAAAAGCCCCAACCTTGGGGCACCTGTGTGGCTCAATCGATTGAGAGTCTGACTCTTGATTTTGGCTCAGGTCCTGATCTCATGGTTTGTGAGTTCGAGCCCCACATCAGGCTCTGTGCTGACAGTGTGGAGCCTGCTTGGGATTCTCTCTCTGCCCCTCCCCCACTTGTGTGTGTGTGTGTGTGTGTGTGTGTGTGTGTGTGTGCGCGCGCGCGCACATGTTCACACACACACACACTCTCTCTCTCTCCTTCTCTCAAAAAAAAAAAAGTCCCAACGTTGGTTCAGCAAACTAAGGGAGAAATGTGATTTCCCACACCCACATTAGGGGGCTGGGGCTCAGTGTCCTGAGAGGCCATGGCCAGAAACCTTCCAAGTAGCTGCCTCCCCACCACCCTCCACAATAGCAATTCCCTGGTGGCCAGAGTCTCAGTCGCTCTGTGGGTGAAAAATGAACAAGCCTTTTATAATTGGAAAAAAAAAAAAAAAGGAAGACGGTTTTATTGCAGCCTAAGTGAGGAGCACAGCTGCCTGGGACACACAATCTTCCCAAAGAAGAGAGTGCCCCATGAGAAGGAATGTTTAATACAGGGTTATATATAGTTTTTCTGTTACATCAAGAGTTACAAACCACCATGATGAAGCACATTGCAGAAAATCACAAACTTTATCTTAATGCTTTTAGTATGTGCAAGGTTGCAGGCTTCTGAAGTATGGGAACAGAACTTAGGGAGATTTTTACCCTTTAGTTTGACATATTTCAGGCTATTTGCTAACAAAGCAGACATACAATGTGTGCTCAGGGCAGATAGAGCCCATGCTTTGAAGTTTGGTGAAGTCATTCTGACCTTGGTAAAAGTAGAACTTCCCTGGGAGCCTAGGAACAGGGCCCCAAACATTGTAAGTTGGAAATTTCCTTTACTATTTCCCCTTTTGATCAATATTCTTTCCTCAGAAAGCATTGATGATCAACCTAATTTCCAGGATGCCTGGCTGGTCTGCCCTGGGTCCATCAAGTCTCTCGTCACTAGGTGTGAATATATATGTAGTTTTTACGTACAATTCTTCATTGGGAGGAATCTATTGTAACATAAATAATGGGAAACTTAAAAGTGATATATGTTTTCTATTAGGTCTAAATAATAAGCAAACACATTACATGTGCTTGGCTTAGATTGTCTAGTTTTACAGTTGATATAACAGTTATAACAAAGATATGTGGGCAGTAAAAGAATTCCCATAAGTAGAATCTGAAGAAACCAATGTCATGTTGGAACAGACTCAGAAGAAAAAAATCCAAAGAATCCTTTACATACATTTTGATAA
Source organism: Acinonyx jubatus (assembly GCF_027475565.1). Taxonomy (NCBI): domain Eukaryota; kingdom Metazoa; phylum Chordata; class Mammalia; order Carnivora; family Felidae; genus Acinonyx; species Acinonyx jubatus. The sequence continues at coordinate 92,065,858 of NC_069381.1, read as the reverse complement.
AAGGGTAGGGAAATTTATGAGTATTTATGAGGAAAGATAAAGCATGTGCAAGAAGCAAACATAACATATATTCCCATGTTTCTTTGGAATGGTGACTTAACCTCAGAAGAAGGCAAAATTCAGTCCCTGACATCAGGTTTTCGTAGGGTAAAGAAAAGGGGCTATGGGCATGCTCCGAGAACTTGTATAACTTGGATGGGGTCTTAGGCTCATTGTCTCCGGTAAGGAATGCAAGGCCTTGCTGGTTCATAGGCTGAAACCGTATCAACTGACCTTGAGTCCAGGCTTCTGCAGAGAAAGCTAGTGAGTTTGTTAGTGGGGTCTGAAAGACATAATGGGTGATTAAGGGGAAACAGTTGTCTGAAAAACAAGTTTTAAACTTTTTGTCAGTTTTAACTTCATTAACCCTATGGGGCACAGTTTCAATTCTTGAGTTATGATCATTCCTTAATCTTGAAGAATTACAACAATAACCATTTTGTCCACGTCTTTATTTCTTTAGGTGAGGTAGGTTTGGGGTAAAGAGCAGTTTTTACAAATCTTAGCTCTAACATGCCTATGTGCTAGGCTAAGCAGAAGTTTTTAATTTAAAGGTCAGAGCAGCAGGGGAAATAGAAGCAACATGAGTCAGACATGCTAAGGTTTTTTTTTTCCTGTTATAATTTCCCATTGTCAATCCTTCATTCCATTTCTATGGAACCTGGGTGGAGGTCCATCCTCCATAACTGCTTCAAGCCAAATTAGGACGCAGTAGGGTCTTTGCAATGGAAGGAACTGATGTGTGCAGGACTCAATTTTTGGTCCCTTGTGCTAATGGAGGAGAACTATCTGAGAATTTGGATATATTCCCACATAGTTTAGTACTATATGACATCATTAATTTTATCCCCAAGTATTTAAAGAAAAGTAGCAGTATAGTTAAACCCATCATTCCCTCTAAAATTGATCTATATCAACAAGTATCCAAGGGAATAAATCAGTAAACCAGCCCCAGCCACCTTGGAAAGGGAAGTGTGGTGGTCAAGGCTTCTTATAGCCAAGTGGCTTGCTGCCCGATTTTACCTATATGGATTTTTATTTCCCAAGAGGGGCTCATACAGGTGCAGCAAGTGATGTTAGCCATCATATAGACTCTGCCTTAGCAAGCAATCGAGCAACCAATAAGAGGCATTTTTATGGAAACAAAAGAAAAACACAGGTTAATGGTTGGAGCAAATTATAAACCTAGTGTCTGAGTCTCAAGTGTTACCAGTGAGATTTTCAGATGTCAGGCTGGAAGCATCCTCAGACGGAGAGGAAATCAGGCAGCAAAAACTAGATGGGTTTTTCTGAATCATAATTCAAATGTCTCTGGTGATCCCAGGCACAAAGATAGTCTACACACGAGTTTTGTGGCAATTTCTCTGAAGCTGACCTCAAGTTGTCTAGCATCTGTTTTTAGGGCTTTAGGGCAAAAGGGCAGTTTTAGTTAAGAGAATGGAAGATTGGAGAACTTAGTTTGGAGAGCCATAGCAAGATATTTGAGGAAACCAGAAGAATTTAGGATCTAGTCTAATTTATAATAAACAGTATTAAAATCTATTATCTATAAATATGTGTTCTTGAAACATATATTCTTCCTATACTCACCCTCATTCTTTTTTAAAAACATTTTTTTAATGTTTATTTATTTTTGAGAGAGAGAGAGAGAGAGAGAGAGAATCCAAAGCAGACTCTAGGCTCTGAGCTGTCAGCACAGAGCCCAATGTGGGGCTTGAACTCTTGAACTGTGAGATCATGACCTGAGCCAAAGTTGGATGCTTAACGGACTGAGCCACCCAGGCGCCTCTAATTACCCTCATTCTTAAAGATAGCCAAACCAAGACTAACTGGTTTGTAAAACAAGTCCAGTCTTAACAAACTTGGCCTAATTATTTGCATATGCTCAACAAGAACAGTAACTGACCATACAGATTCTTGAAAACTTGCTTTACTGGAACTTTTTATAAGGAGTCTCTAGTTTAAACTTTAAATACCCTCTTGAGACCAGAAGCCAATCTAAATACTTGCCATCAAACTTGCCTGTAACCTCTAGATTTGGGTGAATTCCTCTTCTCAAGGTCCCCAAAATATCCTGAGGTTCTTGGACCTGCCAGGAAGTAACATTCTTTCCTTACAAGTAAGGCTGCTGGGAACTCCACAAGGAAGAGTATCAGGCCAACATTTCCAAGGGGGCTCTATTAGCTTCACAAAGTCAACCTTAATTCCTTAAAACTCTCTGGTCATATCTGACTCTATGCATGTCTTTTTCAAATATGACATTCCAGTCAAAGCCTTGATAATATAACCAATGTTTCTAATGGTGTCCTGTTACAAGGAGAACATATTTTTATTGAATTAATGCAAGTAATTATAATTGCCATGAAAGAAAGTATACTGATTGAGAGTTTCTGAATTTCCGAGGGTTCAGGTAGGGAGAAGAGTTAAATGCCTCAATTTGTTCACAAAGGAATATTTTATCATACTTCTGTAGATCATAGATATCTTAAAAGAAAGCTTCCTCAACCTGAAAGAGCAAACATTAGAGACCCAACAATATTTTAAGTAAGACTCATTAAAAACTATAACCATCTTTCTCAATCCATTTATCTCCATGTTATCAACTTTTTTTGAATGCTTTTTCTATTCTAGAAATTTTTATTCAGCCTAGTTTTATGATCTTAAAGGTATATCAAATACTTGTATTTCTCAAAAAGTTCCTTTTATGAGTCTCCTTGAAGATGAAACACATTTGGCAAGAGCATCAGAACAATAACTATAAATGACAAAAGACTAAACATGGACATGGTTAAAAATCTGATATGAGAGTTCATTATAATATAGCCAGCAAGGAAATCTGGTTATTTCTGTGACACACAGCATTTCAAGAATCATAATATCAAGCAATGACCTTACAACAGGACATATTAAAACTTTAGGAATTTCACATATTTTCTTTTTTTTTTTTAAGTTTATTTATTTATTTGTGGTGGGGGGGGAGCACAGGGGAGGGGCAGAGAGAGAGGGAGACAGAGAGAATGCCAAGCAGGCTCAGCGCTGTCAGCACAGAGCCCGACACGGGGCTTCCTCTCACAAACCATGAGATCATGACCTGAACCAAAACCAAGAGTCAGACGTTCAACTGACTGAGCCATCCAGGTACTCCTCATGTATTTTCTAGAACAGTTATAGCATTTATCCATACAATACAGCCTAAGGCTTATTATTTGTTTCACAATACTTCCTGAGTAACTTAACATACCAAATGAACAAGCTTAATTAGTCAAAAAGACTATTTAGGATTTGAATTTCTGGGAACTTTGTTTAAAAAAAAACTCAGAATGTTTTAAAGCTTGTGTCTACATGGGGTCATAGACTGTTACAAAACTTAATATTTAATTACTGTTTAACCAAAGTGGCCATAAGAGATTTTATGGAAGGTTGTATAGCTATCAGCAAAACCTGGCTCCTTTAATATTGAGAAGATTTAGCTTTTTAAAATAACCAAACACCTGATAGAAACAAATATGGAAACCTTGTTTTTCTGGGCAAATAACAAAGAGGAAAAACCTTGTTTATAATTTCTTATCAAGAGCACACCCATAATCCAAGAAATTCTTGTCTTTTTTTTTAACAGAAAGAAAAGCAAATTTTAATTTTATATCAGTGTACTTTAAAAATTCCTTTATTCCTGACCACACATAAAATTTTTTTCAAGGATTCCCCTTCCCAAACTTTCTACAACTTTCTTTCTTATTTAGGTTTTGTCCTAAAATTTCCCTCTCTAAATAACCAGTCTCCTTTCAGGACAAAATTATTTTCTCAGATGCTGCTTCCAGGCTTTCAGTCATCTGAAGAAAGCATCATGTGGCCCAAAGGAGAAAGTACCCCTTCTCTTCGGAGCTGAATGGTTCAGTCTCTCATATTTCTAGCCAGAAAATTTATTCAAGCCTTACGTTAATAATATCAGCATAATGCCAAATGAAAACAACCAACCCATCAACTCGCCCCTCTGGGTTATTCCCACCTAGAGAACATTACCAGTAACCTTTGACAGCTTGAATAAAAGTCAGAATCTTCAACTCAAATTGAGGAGGTCTGGATATCAGAACTCACCACATAGATCTGTCACGTGCTGAGAAGTCAGAGGGGCACAAAGGGCCCATGCTGGTACCGAGCACCAAGTTCTCTATGACACCCCGGATGTTGTCAGGTAAGTTGCTCTGATATCCTGCCGACTATGCCAAGAACTGTCCATGAAAAATGAACAACCTTTTAGAATTACTAAATAAAAAAATAATAATAAATTTTAAAAAGGAAGAAAGTTTTATTCAAGCCCAAGGGAAGACAGCTGCCCAGAACACACAATCCTCACAAAGAGAGTGTCCCATGAGAAGGAATGTTTAATACAGGGTTATATATGGTTTTTTGTTACATCAAGAGTTACAAATCATCATGATGAAGCACATTGCCGAAAATCACAAACTTTGTCTTATGCTTTTAGTATGTCAAGGTTGCAGGCTTCGGAGGTATGAGAACAGAATTTAGGGAGGTTTTTATTCTTATCTTTGAAATATTTCTTTTGGGTTATTTACTAGTGAAGTAGATGTGCAATGTGTGCTCAGGGTAGAAATAGAGCCCACACTTTGAAGTTTGGTGAAGTCATTCTGACCTTGGTAAAAGTAGAGCTGCCCTGGGAGCCCAGGAGCAGAGCCCACACACATTAAAAGTTGAATATTTCCTTGATCACCTCTTGGGGTTTGTTCACCTCCTCTACCTCCCCACCCACCCACTGCTGCTGGAGAAATAGGACATGAAACTCACTTCTCCAGGACTAACCAGGGCCCTCACCGCTTGCGTTGTTGCTCCTCCAGCCCTGACCGGCACTATTAGCCAAGTGAGAGCAACTCCACCGCGGGGGAGCGCAGAGCCCCATACCCAACAGCCACCTCCGCTGCCCAGCCTCCAAACCCAGAAAGTGTAGAGGGTGCACGGCGCGCGCGCGGCTTGCGGACACTCGCTGGAGGGAAGGGCGACGGGTGGGGGCGGAGCCAGAACGCTCGCGTTGGCTCCGCCTACTTACGTGGGCTATAAAGCCCCATGCGTTCGCAGTTTACCGCCAGTCAGCGAAGGCACGGGGAAGGCATCGTCATGTCCGAGTCGACCATGGTTCTGGGTTACTGGGATATTCGCGGGGTGAGTGCGGTCTCGACCGCAGAGCCACTAGGTCAGGGAGATGGTCGTGGAGGCGGCCGGGGGCTCAGGGTCAGAGGCCTCTGAGAAAAGGGGTCTACTTAGGGCCCCCGCGTCTCCACGGAGCAGCCTGCCCCAGCCGAGCTCCAGGACCACGGGGGCCGACCCCATCCCCCCTCTGGGATCGCGGGCCCCGGAGAGGGCTGAAGATACCAAGCTGCCTTGGCCCATCTCGGGGCGGGCGGGTGGGGGAGAAGGTGGTGGACGTGCCGCTTAACTACCGCCTGGGCAGGTTGCACGGCCTCCACAGCCTTGGAAGGGGCAGTTGGCGTGCGGGGGTTGTGGTCAAGTGGGCGCCGCGCAGGCGCTGACCGGGGAGGGGCTTTCTCCCTCAGCTGGCGCACGCCATCCGCATGCTCCTGGAGTTCACGGATACATCCTATGAGGAGAAACGGTACACGTGCGGGGAAGGTAATGCAGCTCCGGGTGTCCGTGCGCCCCAGCGCTAAGCCACTGGCCCTCCAACTGTCCCTGTCTTCCTGTGTCCAGAGGGTGCATCACAGCTGAGTCGGCTGGGACGTCTGCCCCAGTCCCCTGGGAGCGCCCCCCTGTGTCCCTGGTGGGGAGAGATGGAAACATCCTTTATCTGGAGCTGGGGGTCCTCCTTCTGCCATGGTCCCGCTGCGTCTGAACAGAGACATAAATAGTTAACCTTGAGGGCCTGGGAATGTGAGGTATTAGGATCAAGTTATTTCCTTAGACCTTCCCACACTCCTCAGGCAGGAGGTTAAGGAGGTTGGGTTCCACTTCATTCTCTTACAGCTCCCGACTATGATAAAAGCCAGTGGCTGGACGTGAAATTCAAGCTCGACTTGGACTTTCCTAATGTAGGTGGCTTTAGGAGAAAGGGTGGCAGAAGGGAAGGCTGTCAAGTATATCCTTGCTTCTTTCCTCTCTGGTCTAGGGGGACCTAGAAAAGGGGCCCTTAACCGGCATACAATAAAAAGAATTCAAGGGTGCCTGAACTTGGATGGAGAAAAAAATTACATTTTCATTTCCACTGACCACTGACTAAAGGTTAACAATTCCTTCTTTTGTGAATATAGACAATAAGTGACATTGGTTATTAGCCATGGCCGTGACCTTGTCACTAGCAGAAATTGGGTATTTCCATATTCTATTACACATGTGGCAGATACTGTACCTAAATATTATTTGTATGCATCATACTTTGAAATTATGATAGTTACACCTGCTTGTTATTTAATGCATTAATTACTATAATTTTGTTTCTTTAATGCCTTATAAATTGTGAAAATAAATATAATTTGCTTTATGCATTTAAAAATCTTATTCTGAGAAAGGGTCCATGGAATGCATATATACATACACACACAGAGAGAGATTAAGAATCCCGGCCTAGACTCAAGTGGGGACCCAACTGCTATTTTCTACTTCTTGGCTTCTTCCTCCTGACACAGCATCTTGTCTCTACTGTCCATACCCCTGCAAGTCTCATCTTCCCCAGGAGAGAGAGGCAGGGAGGCAAGAGAGAGTTGGTTGTTCACCTGACGTGTCCTTTTCCTTGCAGCTGCCCTACCTCGTGGACGGTAAGAACAAGATCACCCAGAGCAATGCCATCTTGCGCTACATAGCTCGCAAGCACAATATGTGTGAGTGGGGTAGGGCTGGTGAGGGAGACCAGGCTGGTGGTTCTCCTGAAGGTGGATAATTCCAAGGGTGGTTTCTGGTCCTTTGGCCTACAGGTGGCGATACAGAAGAAGAAAAGATTCGAGTGGACATCATGGAGAACCAAATAATGGATTTCCGCATGCAGCTGGTTCGACTGTGCTACAGCTCCGACCTTGTGAGTTTCCTTAGCAGGCAGGCATCAAGGAAAAGGCCGAGTTAGAAACCCAAGCATTAATTCTGTTCCATTCTGGTACTTCTGCTTTCCCACCAACTCAGTCTGTCAGAATGGGAAACAGAGCTCATTTATTGTGGGGGCGGGGGGGGTGGTGTTCATTTGTCATATAACTCTGGTGTTGGCCCCTCTTCCTTTCTGTCCTGCCATCCCTACTGAAGGCAGTAAAAGGAAGGCACCTGGAGAAGGGGGCCACTAAATGTCCATCACTGGCCTGTGCCCTGACTATTGACAATTATTCTCTCTCTCTTTCCCTCCCTTCCAGGAAACACTGAAGCCTCAGTACTTGGAACAGCTACCTGGACAACTGAAACAATTCTCCTTGTTCCTGGGGAAATTCTCATGGTTTGCAGGGGAAAAGGTAGGAAGAAAGGAAAGGGAGAAGATGCCTTTCTATCTCCCCAGTGTTAATGAACTCTCCAGAACTGACCATCTTATTGTTTCTCTAGCTCACTTTTGTGGATTTCCTCACCTATGATGTCTTGGATCAGAACCGTATGTTTGAGCCCAAGTGCCTGGATGAATTTCCAAACTTGAAGGCTTTCATGTGCCGTTTTGAGGTGATGCTCCCTGTACCTTTCCCTTACAAAAACACTCACAAGCTCCCCTGGTCCCCACGGGATTCCACTGTCATAGATTCTTAACACCAGCGTTTGCATAAAGGGATCAATGGTTGGACACTTCTAAACCTTCCAAGTCTTGGGAAGGGCCTGGCTTGTACACCCTAAAGGCACTGTCTACATGAAATGGCAGCCAGGGAAGGGAAGGATGGTGTGGGGCAGGCAGTGTGTGAATGTCACTGTTCTGGAATGGGTCTGTTGGACTGGATTAGAGTCTTTATCAGGTTTGGCATGCTTTTCCTTCAGGCTTTGGAGAAGATCGCTAACTACATACAGTCTGACTGCGTCATGAAGATGCCCATCAACAACAAGATGGCCCAATGGGGCAACAAGAGAATATGCTGAGCAGGAGGCGAACTTGCACTGCTTGTTTTGTTCCATCCTGCCCCTCGGAGGCCTGTACTGTCTCTTCTCTGCTCTTTTCAATAAATAGCATTTAGGCTGATGGTGTCTAGCTGCATTTCTGTTGGGAGTAAAGGCCAGAGGGGAGTAAGGATACGTGGAGCATTTCCAAGATGTGAATCCAATCACTGCCATACTGACAACACCCCTGTACCCCGACCGTGTTCAAAGCTACGGGTTCTTGCCCAAGCCTTGAGAGCAAGCACCAGAAACAAAGCTCAGATTGCACAGTTGTAGAAAACAGGTGTGTTAAATGGGACTGGAGTCCCTGTGAAGATGTGGTGTAGATACCAAGCGAAACTATGATGGTACTGTGGACTTCATGGAACTGGAGTTCAGAAGCAGACCCTTGTATGTGGGAATGTAGTGTGATAAAGACAGAACTTCAAACTGGTGGGTTAACCAATAAATAGGATTGGGGCAATTACTTGCCAGTTAGAAATAATAGAGGGGTGCCTGGGTTGCTCAGTCAGTTAAGCGTTTGACTCTTGATTTCAGCTCAGGTCATGATCTCGTGGGTCATGAGTTCAAGCACAACTCGGCTCTGTGCTGACACTGGGAAACCTGGTTGGGATTCTCTCTCTCTCTCTCTCTCTCTCTCTCTCTCTCTGCCCCTCCCCTGCACTCACTCACTCTGTCTCTCCCTCTCTCATAAATAAACATTAAAAAAAAAAAAAATAGAACCCTACCTCCCACCATTCCCTAAGACAAACTCCTATGACTACAACCTAAGGCTCAACACTAAACACCAAGCTGTAGAAGTATTGACGAAAATGTAAGAATATTTATGATCTTAGGATAGGTTTCTCTAAGACATTAAAAAAGCCATAAAAGGAAATATTTTCAAATTGAATAATATCAAATACAAAAATTTTCTAAGAAAAAGCACAAATAGGCAAAAGTAAATGGCAAGATGACAAGTGAGACAAAAAGTACCCAGTATAAAGACTATCTAAAGAACTGGAAATCATCAAGAGTCTTTTTAAAAATGGACAAAAATCAGGGCACCTGGGTGGCTCAGCTGGTTAAGCATCTGCCTCTTGGTTTCGGCTGAGGTAATGATTTCATGGTTCTTGAGATCAAGTCCCGTGTCAGACTCTGCACTCAAAGCATGCAGCCTGCTTGGGATTCCCTCTTTCTCTCCTTCTGTCCCTCCCCTGCTCGCTCTCTCTCTCTCTCTCTCTCTCAAAATAAATAAACTGGGCAAAAATCTATGAACAAAGGATTTACAGAATAGAAATACTCATGGCCAAAAACAACCCCCAAAACCTGTTAACAAGATGTTTATAATCCAAGAATTGCAAACGACAACAGTGAGAGACCATTTTTCCATCTACCAGATGAACAAAAATTAAGAAGTTTGTGAAGCGTTGGCAAGGCATTTCCTACTGGCGAAGTTGTAAAATAATATAGCTCCTTTGGAGGATGGTTCGTTCGTCAGTATCTTCTAAAATTCAAATCATGTCCTGTAACCCAACAATTTCCATCCTGATACAAACTCACCCCTCACCTGAGGTATGTACTAAGATTGTGGTATTGTTTGTGATGACAAGCAAAGACCCTGTCAGTGCCCATCAGGAGTGTGGAATACCACAAGGGAAGTAAAGAATGAGATTGAACTGTGTGAACAAACATGGAAAGATCCCCCAAGACACATTGTTGAATTTTTAAACTCAGGTTGCAGATGAGCATGTATGGGACGATAGCTTTTATGTTTTGAAGAAGGAAACCACAAGGCAAGCATTTTCTACAGATACATTTATGTATGTGAATGCATAGGAAAGGTCTGGAACGACACACCCAGCGGCACTTACTTCAGGCAAATGGGAGAAAGGCCCAGGATGAAAGTTAAAGGGGATATTAGAGAGAGGCTAAGCATTTCTTTTTTCTTTTTCTCTTTTTATTTTTTTGGTAAAGCCATAGTACATTGGGGACTGCCTGTACTGAAATGTACATTTTAAAAGTGTGAATTTCATGGCTCCTGAATTCTTGTTTTGTTTTACTGTGCTATATGGTTTTTTTATTGTTTTTAGCTTTTATTTATTATTGATAGAGAGACTGAGCATGAGCAGGGGAGGGACAAAAAGAAGGGGAGATACAGAATCCAAAGCAGGCTCCAGGCTCTGAGCTGTCAGCACAGAGCCCGACACGGGGCTCGAACTCACAAACCGGGAGATCATGACCTGAGCCAAAGTCGGATGCTTAACCAACTGAGCCACACAGGTGCCCCATACTGTGCTATATGTTTTTTTTTAATTGATGTACAATTAATATACAATGTTATATTAGTTTCAGGTGGACAACATAGTGATTCAACAATTCCATACATTACTCAGTGCTCATCATAAGTACAGTCACCATCTGTCACCATACAACGTTATTAAAATATTGACTGTATTCCCTGTGCTGTACTTTTAATCTCCATGACTTATTTATTTTATAACTGGAAGTACCTACCTCCTAATTTCATTTGCCATTCCCCCACCCACATTCCTTCTGGCAACCACCAGTTTGTTCTCTGTATTTAAGTTTGTTTTAGGGGTTATTTCTTTCTTCATTTATTTTGGTTTTTAGACTGCATATATGTAAAATCTGTCTGGCTTATTTCACTTACATAATACCCTCTGGGTCCATCCATGTTGTCACAAGTGGCAAAAATCTCATTCTTTTTTATGACCGAGTAATATTCCGTGTGTGTGTGTGTGTGTGTGTGTGTGTGCCACATCTTCTTTACCCATTCATCAACCTATGGACACTTAGGCTGCTTCCACATTTGGCTATTGTAAATAATGCTGCTATAAACATAGGGATGCATATATCTTTTCAAATTAGTGTTTTTGTTTTCTTCTAGTGAATACTCAGTACTACAATTACTGGATCATTTGGCATTTCTATTTTTAATTCCTTGAGGAGCCTCTATACTGGTTTCCACAGTGGCTGTACCAGTTTGCATTCCCACCAACAGTCCACAAGGATCCCCTTTTCTCCACATCCTCATCAGCGCTTGTTATTTCTTATGTTTTTGTTTCTAGCCATTCTGATACGAGGCATTTCCCTGATGATGAGTGACGTCGAGCGCCTTTTCATGTGCTGACCATCTGTATGTCTATTTTCTCCTTTATTTTTCTTTAATTTTTGTAATGTTTATTTATTTTTGACAGCAAGAGAGAGCATGAGCAAGGGAGGGGCAGATTGGCAGACACAGAATCCGAAGCAGACTCCGGGCTCTGAACTGTCAGCACAGAGCCCGATGTGGGGCTCAAACTCACAAACCGTGAGGTCATGACCTGAGCTGAAGTCGGTTGCTTAACCAATGGAGCCACCCAGGCGCCCTGTCTATTTTCTCTTTTAACTAGGAGAATGCATTCACGTATTGTGTAATAGAAGCTAGTTTTGAGAAAAGAAAACAAACTGAAGGGAAACGAACTCCTGTGGAAATTAGTTTGGCACTCTCCATTTGCAGAGCAAAGTCTTTGAGTCATTTCCAGCCTTCGATGGTGACCTGAGGGCCAGATTACTGTCCCCTGTGGACTAGGATCTCTCTAGGGAGGGAAGGACAGAGGGCATGAACGGCCTGGTGATGCCAGGAGGGCTGCCTCAGGAGGGATTAGCACAGACACATGGTATTAAGCAAATGATTCAACTGCCAACTTTTGCCACCCTGGGTAGCAGTACTTAGATATCTAGGGCAATATCTTAGGTGTGGGGAGCCATTGGCCAGAAGAGGTACAAACCTGGAGTTTCCCTGCAGCCTGGTAACTATTGCCGTGAACTTCCATAGTGTGAGTGAGTGAGTGAAGTGTGTCCAAAGAGAAGGGAAGGCTTAGTGGATTTAGGGAAGGCCAGAGGAGTTGAGAGTGCTGTAACTAGACAGAGAATATGACCAGAAATCAGAAAGGGAATGTATTATTTATTGTTATGTAACAATGTTACCACCAATTTAGCAGCTGAAACAACACATGCTATTGGACAGTTTCTGTGGGGTAGGAGCCTGGGATTATCTCGACAGGGTCCTCTGCTTCAGGGGCTCATCTGAAAGCTGCAGTCAGCGTGTCAGCCAGGCTATGACCTCATCTCAAGGCTCAACTGGAGAAGGATCTGCTTCTGAGACACATGATTGCTAATAGAATTTAGTTCTTATGACCTGTTGGACACAGAGAGGGATTTACATCCTTGCTAGCTATCAGCTGGAGACTACTCTTGGCTCCTTGGAAAGGGGGCTCCTTTCTTCATCAAAACAAGTAAGGGGGACGGTCTCCCAGAATGATGGATACGTCAGCCCTATGTAATGCAATCATGGAAACAACGTCCCATCACCTTTGGTGTCTTCTATTAGAGGCAAATCACTAGTTGCACCCACACTCAAGGGGAAAGGATTTCACAAGGGCATGAGTACCAGAAGGTGGGATTATGGGAGACCATCTGTTCACCACAGAGAAGGCAAAACAAACAAACAAACAAAAACAAGATAATGCCCTCGTAGTCCTCTGACAGAAGACTCCTGGGAAAGACAGGTGACAAAAGAGAGTGACAAAGCAATTAGAAGGGGGAGGTTTTGGGGCACCTGGGTGGCTCAGTTGGTTAAGTGTCTGACTTCTGCTCAGGTCATGATCTCATGGTTCGTGGGTTTCAGTCCAGTGTTGGGCTCTGCATTGACAGCGTAGAACCTGAATGGGATTCTCTCTCTCCTTCTCTCTGCCCTTCCCCCACTCACACTTTCTCTCTCTTTCTCTCTCTCTAAATAAATAAGTAAACTTAAAAAAAAAAAAAGCATAGGTCTGTAAGTGAAACATATTTCATATGAAGTCCAGATAGATAATGGACAAATCACGTGTTCCAACTTTTTCTAGTTATCATGTTTGTTAGTGAAAATCCGCTGAACGGTTCTGCAAAACGAATAATCTTACTGGCCCAGAGAGCAGGGAAGGCCACTGAGAGGAACAGAATCATTCTACAGGAGCTGTAGTTCCCTCAGGCTCCAAGCCACCTCTAACACTGATTCTAACACAGGCCAAGAAGAGACTGCTGTCACAATGGGGGCTTCCAAGCCAGGAAGGGGAGTGATGCCCTATCATCCCAGAGGCAGAGTCAGTCCGCACAAATGTTGAGAAGTTAGTATACCGGTGATGGGGTTGTGCAAGTAACATCAATACGAGCTTTCCCACAAAAACAAAAACTTGTGAGAGGTGCTTTAAATTTGGCGGAGCAGTTCTCCAAAAAGTATTCAGGAAACTCATTCATATTCATTGTCGAAAGCTGAGCATCTACATGAAGGCATTTCCAGTTCAGAAAGAAACAGCTTATGTGATTAAAGAAAAACGAATCATAGAGTTATTTCATTGATGGGGTGAGTGGGCTGGGGGACACTGATGTGTGCGAATATGGATCCACCTTGAGAGCCAGCTTGAGGGCTGTGAGAACGTCTGGACTTTACACAGAAACTGCACATTCCTGGGGCACCTGGGTGGCTCAGCCGGATAGGCGTCTGACTCTTGATATCCGCTCAGGTCATGATCTCACAGTTCATGAGCTCCAGCCCCACACCGGGCTCTGTGCTGACAGCATGGAGCCTGCTGGGATTCTCTCTCTCTCTCTCTCTCTCTCTCTCTCTCTCTCTCTGCCCCTCCCTTGCTCGTGCTTTTTCTCTCAAAATAACTAAATAAGTATCTTTTCTTACTTGCACATTCCACATCCTTCTTCTGCAGGACTAGGTGAAGCAAGGAGCCACACCACCAAAAGGGACTTAGGGAGTTCAGATGAATGGTAGGGAAGACAGAAGGAATTGGCATTTAGCCCGTGATTTCTCTAATATGCAGTTGTGCTCCTGTCTCTCCCCTGCTTTCATTATCCTTCATAATCTGACCTCCACCTCCTTTCCAGCTACATCTCTGGGCCTGGGCCTGCCCCTCCCCCCTGCCCTGGAACACACTGGGTTCCAGCCTTTCTGAATTCCCTAAGGAGAAGCACAGCCTCTGGAGTCTGGAGGCTGCTTAGGTGGAAATCCTGGCTCTGCAAGGTAAACTCTGGCCTCCTGTGCCTCGGTGCCTTCTCCCATAAATGAACCCTCCCTCCCTGGGTTGTTACGAGAATGAAGCCAATATTTCTAGAGTGCTCAGAACAGACCAATGTTATGTAGACAAATATGAATTATCCAAAAGTACCATGTTCTCTTTTATCTTCACGCTTTTGTACTGGCTGTTCCCTCTGCCTGGAGTGCTTGTGCTCCAGCCCCGTCAGTCTGCCCGATGCCTATTCATCTTCTAAGGTAAACCTAGAAGTCACCACCTCTGGAAGGCCACAACTGATAGATAAATCCCGCAGAAATGGCTAGTGATGGTCACCTAAGATTTCTGACTGCTTTCCTTTTGGGAAAGCTTCACTACCCTCTTGCACTTAAGCGTAGCCTTGTGACTTGCTTTGGCCAATTAAATGCAAGAAGTTACACACATTCTCCAGGCAGGAGCTTTAAGAGTCAGTGTATGAGTTGCACATCCACCTCCTACCTCTGTGAGCAGGTGCCAAGCTGAAGTCTCCATCAGTCTGACAGATGACGAAAAGCAGGGCCCCTGCAGACCACATCGGGCATGAAGCATGAGTAAGAAATAAACGTATGTTAAACCACCGAGATTTGGTTTAGGACTGACACTCCTCCACCTCCCCCAGGCAAATTTAAATGCCCTTCTTAAAATCTGTTCCCTTAGAATTCAATGTTTTCCTCGATGAACTTACCACACTGAACTCTAATTGCTTGCGTAAGTGTCTGTTTCTGCCACTAAATTATAAATTGCCTGAGAGCCGGGACTGTGTCTTAAGCAAATTTTTATAGTTAGTGCTTGTATAGAGCCCAACACAAAGCAGGCATTCACAATGCATTGATCCAACTTTGTTCTAATTAAAATTGGAAGGAGAAGAGGGGTTTGCTTCAAATAAGTGCTTAATACTCTCAAAAACTTTTCTCCAATCTCCTCTGTTCTGGAAAAATGGAACGTCCTATTCTTAAAACAGGTAGAGATGGTTCAGGTAAAAGTGCTTGAAGTCAGGCAGAAGTTCAGGTTCAGGGAGCTCTCAAGGACCAGCAAGGAACTCCAAGGATAGAGAGTGGGTTATATGATTTCAGAGTCCAGTTTGTTCCTTGTTGAGGCCAAAGTGGAAGGGAACATTTCCGAAAGCCAACAGGGATAGGCTCTAAGTGTCCTTTTGACATTTTCTTCTTCTTCTTCTTTTTTAATGTTTTATTTATTTTTTGAGAGAGGCAGAGAGCACAAGCGGGGGAGAGGCAGAGAGAGAGGGGGACAGAGGGCTCTGCACTGACAGTAGCAAGCCCAAGTTCGAACTCACCAACCTCGAGATCATGACCTGAGCTGAGGTCGGATGCTCAACTGACTGAGCCACCCAGGCGCTCCTCTTTTGGCATTTTGAATGGAAATAATTACAGGTGACTCACATGGCATTTAATTCAGAAGAAAAGATTAAATAGGCATGTGTATATTTGAATTTCAAGTGAATAGGTGCTGCCCTATTGCCCCACATGGAGACAGAGGGCCAACGTAAGGTTATTAGCAAGGAGTGTTTTTGGTGGTGCAGAGGGATTGAATTAAAACAAACAGCATAATGTTCATGTTGTGTTAGAAGTCTGAAGGAAAAGTAGAATAGGTCTGTATTTTATCTTCCATGGTATAAAACATGTTTCTAAACTGCATTGATAGATTTTTTTTTACCTGTGACTAAAGCTCCATGTGCTTCCTTCCAAAATTACGTTTCAAATGCAAAGAGAATGAGAAGAAAGTAGAGAACGCAGGGTGGCAATGGGCCTTTTGGACAGAACTGTGCTTTATCAGGAGACTGTTGGAGCTACCTCACAAAGTAGAGTCTGTCGGGAAAAGCCAGATCTGATTAACTAGGAGTATGACAATTAGCATTACAGGAAGAGTGGTTCTGGAATCCATAAGGATTGGCCCCTCTTATTCTCTGCTTCCAGGTCTTGAGTCACAATGTAGCAGTCAGCCATCTCTGTATATCCATTTTCAATAAAGGTTTCACTCATCATGTCACATGAGTTAGGAAAATGCAGGCTAATGAAGTGGGATGACAGTGAACCTGAAAGTGTGGTCAGCAGAGGGATGGAAACAAGAGCCAATCCAGGGAGTGCCCTTGAGGTTGCTGAGATCCAAGTAAAAGAGCCTTATTACGCAACATCTCTTTGAAATCCTCCAACAAAGAAGGGCATCCTATGAGTATTAAATAAATGCGAGATGTAAATAAATGCAAACAAATGCAAATGTAAATACATGCAAAACAGCTTATCTGCACTTATTCTGAGTGCAGACTGTTTTCTACGACCTTATAGAGCTCACCTAATTTTCTCTTTTTCCTACCTCCCATTCCCTTACTATTTTATATAGGGTGGATTGGGGATCATTGACATTACACTTTAGGAAATCATTTTCAAAATACCAATCTGCGGGCACCCAGGTGGCTCAGTCAGCTAAGCATCCGACTCTTGATTTGGGATCAGGTCATGATCTCAGGTCATGAGATCAAGCCTCATGTCAGGCTCTGTGCTGACAGCACGGAGCCTGCTTAGGATTCTCTCTCTCCTCTCTCTCTGTTCTTCCCCTGCTCGTGCTCAAGCTCTCTCTCTCTCTCTCAAAATAAATAAATTAGCTTTAAAAAAAAAAAAGTATCAATCGCACATTTTTCAGAGATCTCCACCTTGGAACTGGATGCAGTCGTTGATGATACTTTGAGTTGTTCCCGTCTGGAGTAATAGAGGGTGAATGTGCTTTTGTTTGCATAAGGGATGCTTGCATTATGTTAGGCAGGAGCATTTTATGGTGGCGACTATTGTTTGGAAATGCACATACGGAAAAGAATATGTTTACATTAGGCATCTATCTTCTGCATCTTTGAAACATCCTTCCCATAGGTGGGGGATTTCTCACAGTTTAAGTCCCATCTCCCCACGATAGAGGACTGCTAGTTGACTCTTGAGACCCATCTCCCCAACTTCTGTTGTCACAGAGCAGTCCATTTCTGCTGGGCACATTACTTCCCGGGCAAAAGACATCATTTCCAATCTGATGAGATTCTAGCCAACGAAGTAGAAGTTGACGTGTTATACTTTACTTCCAGGAAGTTTTCTTATGAGGGAAAGAGCAACCCCCATTCCTCTTTCTTCCCCCTGCTCTTTGGAATGCAGATGTGGTGGGGCTCTAGCAGCCATTTGGGGCCATGAGGTGACACACAGAATGGATACCACATGCTGAGAATGATAGAGCATAAAGTTCAGCTAGGTCATTTAGGCTCCTGTGAAGCCAACACAACTGGTGTTTGACTGTCTATCTCCAGATCTTTTTTTCCATTGAAAATAAAAACCTGCCCTATTTAAGCCACTGTTATTATTTAGTTATATACAGCAGAACTTAATCCTCATTAGTCCAATTGCTTTTCCAGCCCTGCTTGTGGCTGAGGCACAGGCCTGTGACCCAGGCTCTGTTAAATATGCACAGTGGTACAGGACTTCAGTTCTGAAGAAGCAGGCCCTGAGAACTGATTTTCCAGTATGGGTAGGAGTGGAGGGATCAGGGTTTCGGAGGCAGCAGTGGGGAGACCCTGGCGTCTGCTCCCACATGTCAGGGGTGGGAGCTCCAGTGTCTGAGCCCAGCAATGGCTGTGGGGCTTTCTCTAGAACGATCTTACATGTGGTTAGGCACACTTCCTGGCTACCCAGCTTCCAAGGCCAACTCACTGGCCCTCTCAGGGATCCAGTGAGCAATCTGATACCTCTAATAAATCATTTTCCTGTTCCAGCAACAAGGAACCCAAGGGATATGGCATTCTCCTTAGGTTTGTCAAAAATGGGGCACCTGGTTGGCTCAGTTGGTTGAGCGTCCAATTTCGGCTCAGGTCACGATCTCCCAGGTCGTGAGTTCAAGCCCCATGTCGGGCTCTGTCCTGACAGCTAAGAGCCTGGAGCCTGCTTCTGATTCTGTGTCTCCCTCTCTCTCTCTGCCCTTCCCCTGCTCATACTCTCTCTCTCTCTTTCTCTCTCTCTCTCTCTGTTTCTCAAAAATAAATAAACATTAAAAAATTTAAATTCTTGATATCAAAAATAAAGATCTTGTGTTTCATACCTTAGTCTCTATCATACCTGCTTTAAACCACTGGCTTAAACCCAAGGTTTTTCTTGGACTTGAATTTAACTTTTATCCTCACTTTTCTGGGTGTGGGAGTGACTATAGTTGGCCCAAATCCATTGTTCTGTCAAAATATGGATCTACCCTCATGACTAGGTATAGCCACACAACTGAATCTCGTGAACGGAATGTAAATGATTGTAATGCATGCAATTTCTCCCTCACTTGCACAATGGGAAGTTGCTTCCTTGGGTTTTCTCTATTTCCCTTCCCATATTCATGATACAGCTTCAGCTGAGGAGTGGATGCACCCTCGGGGATGGCCGAGCCACAAAATGGCTAGGTCCCTGAATAACTTCATGGAGCAGGGCTGCCTCAACAGCCTGGCCCATTGCCCCATGAAACATGAAATGAGAATAAACTTCCACGCTCTATAAGCTGCTGTCTTGGGGTCTCTATCAGCTATATCTTCCTCTGCTAATACAATGATAACCAAGGAATACTAACCA
The DNA here is from genome assembly GCF_027475565.1 of Acinonyx jubatus. NCBI lineage: Eukaryota > Metazoa > Chordata > Mammalia > Carnivora > Felidae > Acinonyx > Acinonyx jubatus. Next base: position 92,047,056 of record NC_069381.1, on the reverse strand, counting down.
GATGACTGTAATTAACAGCAACTGATTATAGATACTTATGATGCCAAGACACCCATGTAGGCAGCCATGTGCTCAGAGTGTCTTATTTTCCCATTCTAGAAGGGGAGGATACACACTGAATGGTGTATGAGCACCATCACAGGTGCCAAAGAATCCCAAGTCTTGGGACCTCTGCTAGATCCTAGCCACAATAGAATCATCTTTTTTGGTTGCCTCAGTCTGAAGTACCTACATTCAACTGCTTCTACCCCAGATTTTAAAATGTATTATTTGGGGGCAAATGGGTGGTTTGGTTAAGTGTCCAGCTTCAGACCAGGTCATGATCTCGTGGTTTGTGAGTTCAAGCCCCGCATCAGGCCCTGTGCTATCAGCGCGGAGCCTGCTTCGGATCCTCCATCCCCATTCCTTTCTGCCCCTCCCCTGTTCATGCTCTCTCTCTCTCTCAAAAATAAAAATAAAAATAAAAATAAAATAAAATAAAGTCAACCTTAGTTCCTTAAAGCCCTTTCATCATGAGTCTATGTATGGCATTCCAGTCAAAGCCTTGGTAAAATAACCAATGTTTGCAATGGTGCCCTGTTACAAGAAGAATAGATTCTCATTGAACTTATATAAGTGATTATGATTGCCATGGAAGAAAGAATACTCACTGAGACTTTTTGCATTTCAACGGGTTCAGGTAGAGAGAAAAGTTAAATGTTTCAGTTTATTCACAAATGACTACTTTATCACATTTCGGTAGGTCATAGATCTCTTAAGAGAAAGTTTCCTCAATCTGGAAGAACGTTAGAGAACCAGCGATATTTCAAACAAGAATCACAAAAGCTAGACTCATTTCTTCTGAATTCATTTAGTCTCATGTTACTAATTCTTGTTCAGTTTAAATGCAGCTTTTAGTTAGTTCTGGAAATTCTTTCCCATTTCAGTTTTATGATATTAAAGATATCAAATACCTGTATTTGTCAAAAGCCCTTTTTAGCAATCTCCTTGAAGATGAAACGCATTTTGTAAGAGAATAAGAACAATTATAAATACAAAAACCCAAAATGAACATTGTTAACAATGTGATGAGAGTTCATTATGATGCAGTTGACCAGGAAATTCAGTTACTTCTGTGACACAGAACACTTCAATAATCAGAATATCGAGTGACAACCTTATACCAGAACATAAGATACCAAATAAACAAGCCGAATTAGTCAAAGAGACGTCAGTTTAATTTTAAATCTCAGGGAAGTTTGTTAAAACCTTAGAAAGATTTAAAGCGCACGCCTAAATAGGATTATAGATAATCAAAGACCTGATAAAGACAAAGACTAGAAACTGGTTTTTCCAGGCAGACAAAGAAAAAACAACTTTGTTTACATTTTCTTGCCAAGTACAAACCAAGAGTTCAAGAAACTTTGTCTTTTGAACAGAGAGAAAAGGAGAATTTCAATCTTATACCAGTGTACTTTTATTATTATTTTTTTTTAACATTTATTTATTTTTGAGACAGAGAGAGACAGAGCATGAATGGGGGAGGGGCAGAGAGAGAGGGAGACACAGAATCGGAAGCAGGTTCCAGGCTCTGAGCCATCAGCCCAGAGCCCGATGCGGGGCTCGAACTCATGGACCGCGAGATCGTGACCTGAGCCGAAGTCGGATGCTCAACCGACTGAGCCACCCAGGCGCCCCGTACCAGTGTACTTTTAAAATCCATTCATTTCAACCTTAGTCTGTCTTGGCCACACATAAAATTCCTTTCCAAAGATTTGCCTTCACAAACCTTCTACAACTTTCCTTTTCATTCATTTTTGTCCCAAGACATTTCCCTCCAAACAACCAGTCTCATTTTAGGACTAAATTACTTTCCTTTACCTTCAACAAAAAAATGTATTTCCATTCCTTATGTCCTTTGTAAGAGTTGCTTCCCTTATTTCCATCAGTCTTAATTACATTTAGCAGAATTTTGCATTCTTAGAAACCTTAGTCTCCAGTGAAAACTAAGTAGTAACTGGCTGTGAACTGTTATACCAGAATTCCTTAGATGGCAAATTCATGAATCAACCAAGCACAAAAGATGTTCACCAACAGACCCAAATATCCTTAATTTCTCTGCAATAAGAAGTCAAATGCAGATAAACCTTATGTTTGTAATCAATGCTTTGGCACTTTATCCTATTTGGAAAAGACCTAGAAGTCCAACGAATTCAATCCAATTTGTCATCCAAACAAAACTTTAAAGTTTCAGGTTACCAAAGACTTTGAAAGCTATCTTCACAATTACCCATGAAAACTTTGAGACAAAATTAACCATCATTTTAAGTTGTCTTTTTGCTAACAGATTGCAAGAGAAATAACACCAGCTTATTTGACCTTTAGTTAACCTTGGTAGAATAAAAATTTCATATTTAAGGCTGAAAACTCTAAAGGCATGTTTATCTTAATTACATCCACAAACTTAAAGCAGGTTAAAAACCAAATTATGTTCCACCTGGGTCCACTCAAAAGTCAATCAGTTTGTTCCCCATTGGTAATTTTTACCCGGGGCTCCAGTGAGGCAATCTGAAGTGGGCAGTCCAAGGGGGGTGCTTTTCACTCCTTGACAGGAATGGTAGGAGGAGAAGCCAATGGTGCCAGAGGCACCTAGGATAGTACGGGAACCAGTTATATAGGCCATACCCAAGGTGGTATGGAAACAGGAGGAGGAGGGGGGCAGGCAGAAGAGGCAAGGGTCTGCCAGAAGGCAGAGAAAGAAGGTTCCTGGTTCTAAACCTCATCACCTCAGACAGATGGGCAGATGACATGTTTTTATTTTTGTTTTTTTTCCACTAAAGTGGCAATACGTAGTCCATGTCAGGCCAGAGAAGACAGGAAACTTCCCCCAAAACAAAGTGTCCCCTTCGTTAGAGATGGCCTGTTTTCCCTCCAGCCACCTGGGTTCCATCAGGAGGAGGCCTATTTAGGTAATTATCATCCAATATATCAGGAGGGAGTTGACTGGCCTGGTTAGTGACCAAACATTTTCTGCAAGAGGCCCTTAGATCCAGGTCCTGATTTAGAGCCCCCAAGGCCTGGACCTAGGGTATCTCCATCCATTTGCCCTGCTTCCTACAGAAGAGATCTAACTGATAGATCCTACTGAAGTCATGCAGTGTTATAGCAGATTGGTCCTTTTCTAAATTTTGCAATCTGAATTGATTTCAGTGGGTTAAAAGGCATCCCAAGGGAGAGTCCTTGGGGACTGAAGAAGAAAGAAGGTCCATTACCAAAATCCCCCCAACTCCCAGCTGGCATCCCACGCAGGGTATGTCAGAGGTTCCCTGTGTCAAAAGCGTCGAACGAAAATCGCTGTTGCTCACCATCCTGCTGTAAAGGCCCCATAGGAGGGATGCTAGTGTCCCCTCGCTTCCTCATTGCATACTAGGCTACAGATGGGTGCCTGGTGAATGGACTGAAATACCATGCCACATTGTGTCCAAGTCTTGCAGTGAAACCGTGCTATTGCCTTGCCTTGAAGGTTATGCTATTTTTTAAGCCATGGAAAAGACTAAAAATGTTTTACAAGGGACAATTACCCAATTCTGTAGTTTAAGTAGTTAGTAGGGAACACTGACAGAAAACAGTACAGACAGAAATCCATCACGGTCTAAGCAACATTCCAACCCATGTAGTCTCTACAGCCAACTTCTCTAGGAAACGGTCCCTGGTTGGGCTTTAATTCAGTTGGGCACTAGTTTCCACCAGCTCCAAGTGGAAGTCCCGCTGCCAGAAGTGGTCAGACCAGAGATGTGGAGGGGATCACATTATACCGATGAGGAGGAAACCTCATATGGGAATCTTGAGATCGGCAGCAGTGTTAGCCACCTGGGTGGCTGTCTTGTGCCCAAGACAGACAACTTTGTATAAGGACAGGAATAAAGAGAGGGCATGACCAGGTTTCTTTCTGGTCATGGTACTAACCTCCAGCCAAAAGGCAGGCTTTCTCTTCCCCATAGCATAGCCACAGGCTAGAGGATTACAGCCCGTGCAATGCACATGAAAGTGTTCCAATAAGACCATCCTCCTTGAAAAGCCCCTGGAATGAAAGTAAAGGGAGAAGAGAGGAAGTACTCACCAAGTTCGCACGGAGGCTCAGAGTCTAGATGGGAAGACTGAGTCCCTTCATGGTCACCAAATGATGTGGAAATGTGGGGGTTCAGAGCCGACAGCCAAGAAAGAATTCTTGAGACGTCTTTGGTACAAAAAGGGGGTTTTATTGAAGCACGGGGACAGGACCCGTGGGCAGAAAAAGCTGCATTGGGGTTGTGACGGATGACAGATTATATACCTTCAGGTTGGAAGAGGGTCAGGGATAGCATAAGTCTCTAGGAATTTGGAAGCAAGGTTTCCAGAGCCTTGAGGGGCTAGCTGTTGTTAAGGTAAGGTTATTTACCATTGTCAATGACATAGCCTTGAGATAGTGATTTGATGTTGAGACCATCTGGACGGTACACAGGACTGAACCCAGTCAAGGTCTCTATATAAATTTTTAAGATTTGGCAGGTGGGTGTGGAGATCTACTCGCCTTGCGGCCACCCAAGACAAGCCTCATATGTAAGATCCCGTGCTCATGAAACCTGCCACCTACCAACCTGGAGTGACCTGCCTGTTTCTACTGTCTCTCCCTGCCCTCCTAGTACAGGGGCCAGTCTCAGATTATATCTGGGAAGATCCCGAGGACCTTGCAAACTAACATGCTACGATGACAAGGTAACTGTGACAGAGACCATATGGCACCCAAAGCCCAAAATATGTACCATCTAGCCCTTTACAGAAAACATTTGCCAACTCCTGTTCTAGAGCTACATCTATTTTACTCAGATTTAGTATTTTTATTCTCTCTACTGATCTTTTAACTTAGTGTCACTCCTAATTTCTGTTACTTCTTTCCTTTTTACTCTTATCCTTTCTTGTTCTATTGAGAGATGTCGTGTGGACCAAGAGGCAAAGATGAAATAAAACAAAAGCATGTACTCAGGGTCTCAGAACTGTAATTCAGGGAGCACAGACTTGGGCAGCAACCCAAGTTCCCTTACAGAACAAAAGGCAAAGGTTTTAAAAGACATTTATATGTGTTTACAAAGAATTGTGATTGGTGTTGGTGGCAGAAAACTAACGTTGGCTGAATATAGTTGGTTGCTAAGTCTATTACTGAGCAAAATCTCTAACTGAAGAAAGTTGCAGGCATTTGGGCAGAGTCTGGAATCTTTGCAATTTGGCCCAGTTCAAAGTTTATGGTTTCATTAATGAGGATGTGCATAAGGTCTATCTCCTTAATAGCCTCCTCACTGCATTTTAAACACCCCCTCTTTAAAAAAATTTTTTTTTAATGTGTATTTATTATTGAGAGAGAGAGAGAGAGAGAGAGCAGGAGCATGAGCATGGGAGGGGCAGAGAGAGGGGGAGACACAGAATCTGAAGCAGACTCCAGGCTCTGAGCTGTCAGCACAGGGCCCGATGCAGGGCTCAAACTCAGGAACCGCGAGATCATGACCTGAGTCAAAGTCGGACACTTAACCTACTGAGCCACCCAGGTGCCCCCAAACCCCTTAACATAAGTGATTACATTTCACTTCACCTTTCACAGTTGTTAAAAACACAGAGGAAGGGTATCTAAAGCAGGGAAAACACCCAGGAAAGGGTGACAGAATGTAGTCAGCCAGGATCCCAGACTATCAGTGGACTGCCCAACCCCCAAGAGCCCCTGAACCACAACACAGAGTACTTACTACAAGCTCCCAAGAGGCATTCCATGAATGCTGAATGAAATAGGAACCCAGACACAGAAGAGCCTCTCTCTTTTTGTAGAGACCCCACGCAGAGGCACAGAAGTATATGAAGTAGAGATACAAATGAACAAGAATCCTTAGGACCCTACATGCCCCCTTTCTGGGCACCACACACACATCCCCATTAACCAAGCCGGCCCAATGCACAACAGCAAATGGGACTCGCATATCACAAAACACAGTGGGGCCTGAATCAAACGGCCAGGAGTGAAGAAGACAAGATGTGTCAGGGGTGAGTAAGGCTTTACTGGGGATCAGGCTGGGCTGGGCAGGGACACCCTGGGGGAACCAGGAGTATACATCAGGCCATATTGGGCTTCAGGGCAGTGCTGGGGAGCTTGGGGCTGAGCACTACAGACCAGGAGCCAGTCAGGCTCCTGAAAGTAGAGCAACCACTGAGGGAAGAAAGGTCTGGCTGGCTCTAGCACAGGGGCTAACACTGGTGGGGAAGGGAATGTGCCAAAGTGGAGAGCCGGTGTCAAAGGGCCTGGATGAAAACGGAACAGGGAGAGGGAAAAGGGGGGCGCCAATAAGGTATTTCATGGGGACAGAGGAATGTAACAAAGGGCAAGGAAGCAAGAAAGCTGTTCAGGGAGACAGGGCAGCCACAGCTCTGGCTCTTCCCTCCCATCGCCTCCCGCGTAGGCCTACTTGTTGCCCCAAAAGGCGATCTTTAAAAACAGAGGGCCTGGGAGGAAGCGGCTGGACTTCGTGTAGGCAGAGATCTTCTTCAGGCCCTGCGGGTGGAAAAAGAAGGCCCACCATCAGGATCTGCTGCCCCGCTGGGGCTCAAGCAGTCCTACTGAGGCACATCAAGTATGGCACCAGTCCTCCTGAGGTCCAGTGTCAAGACATAAAACAGTCTTCCTGTCATCCACAACTGGCCTAACTTACATCTTCCAGCTACCTGTGACCACTGTGACAAATAAGAGCACATCTGGAGACTCTACCCTGTGCTGGGGGCTGTACTTCCACCGGAGACAACGACACAGGTGTAGAACCTCCACTAACCACCCACACGAGAGGTCCTACTCTCTCCGTTCATCAGAAGGCAAGCTGACAGACACACAAAGGGCTCCAGGGCCTCCTCAGGCTCCCAGGGCGAGTAGGGGGGAGGGGCTCGAGTGCAGCTGCTCTCTTTCCGGGTCTGTGCTCTTTCTGCCGCCCCCCTCCTCCCCACCCAACCCTCTCAGGAGGCCCTGTCCCTCTCTGTCTTACAAACACCCTCCTTTTGCCAAGGGAGGCTCCCGGCTTCCCAGGGTTTGCCACACGGGGAACCCCAGTACAAAGGGGGGATCAGAATGAGCCCGGGCAGCTGGCACCAGAGGCCAGACCTCACCCAGTGACTCAGCAAAACCTGCACGAAAGGGAGAGGCTAGGGAGCGTGACAGTCAGGCCAGGCCAGACCCTGATTACCCTCTCTGAAAGGAAAAAGTCCAACTGCTTGGCCTGGTACCTGAGCCCAATGTCATGGGAACCAACTACCTCCTCTCAGTTCCTGCTGCAGCCATTGGGCAGATGGCACTCAGGGATGTCTGAGCACCATCTTCCCAAGACATGGAGGGCCCAGTGAGTTCTAAAGGACTCAAACAACCTGGGACTGCCTGTACCGAGCAGGCCACACACGGCAGCCCACAGCTGTCTTTGTCCTTCCTGCCAGCCGGTCCCAGGAGCTCTGGCATAATCCCCAAGCCCAGTCACCCGGGCCCAGAACCAGGGCTGATACAAACCAGCTGAGAAAGCAGATCTCTCGATGGGGACTGGGAAAGGGAAACAGACTGCGGGCTGAAAATCCTGCTGGACGAGTGCCCCAAATCCCCACATCTGTCATAAAGCAGACTCTGTGCCCTCCAGCGAGTGACGAAGGGTGACCGGTGACGTCAGATGAGGCCCAGGCTGTGCACCCCCAGCCTCCACTTGGTAGCACCCATACCACACGGCTGGGTGCTCCTGTGGTCCTCTGCCTGCACTGAGTCCCAGGACGCTGGCTGCGGGACCCTTGCTTCCCCACTGTGCCTGACACTGTGCCTCGCACACAGCACAAGATCAGGTCAGCAAAGAGGACTTACAATGAATGGACCCTCCCATCTCTGACACAGAATCTTAGGTAATTGGAATGAGGAAGGAAAGGGACACACGGAGGTAAGGGAAGAAGAGTGCCCCGCCACAGAAGACTCAAGATGAGCTCCTTCCACAGGGGCCCCCGCTTATGTCCTCACCTCCCAGAACCAGCTACACCTGGGGTCTCAGCGCAGCCCCACCCGGGGATCAGGTTGCTGCGAAGCTGCCCGGAGGCGCAGAGTAAATGTTGTCTGTGTCCTTCTCATGCAGTATCAGCCCTCCCCCGTCTCCACTCCACTAACGCCAGCGACACGCACACTCCTGAACATCGGCTGCATTCACGTGGTCCCGAGCGTGTGACCCGGACAAGTAAAGGTCCGGAAGCGTACCTTCTGGTGCAGGAAAGGGAGAGACACTCACTGCAGCCCATAGCAACCAGCCACTGCCTGGGAGCCCAGGACAGCCTGCACTGCCTCTGTGACCTTCAGCAAAATGCCTTCTCCTTTCTGCCTCGTTGCTCTAATCTGTAACGTGGAGGTGACAGCGCTGCCACCATGCAGGAGTGTCGTAAAGATTAAATTTCCCACGATATAGGTAGGATGTGAGCACAGTCCGGCATAAAGCAAATCCTCCACACATCTAGCCATTCTTTCTTTTAGTTTAAGACTAGGAAAGGATCAGAGAAAAGACAGAAGACAAACGACAAATAACTAGTAGGGAGGATAGGGGAATCACCTCAAAGCGGGCCACAAACTCTTTCAGGTTGGGGAATGCGTCCAGAGACTTGGGCTCAAATATGCAGTGCAGGTCAAGGATGTCATAAGCCAGGAAATCCAAACAGGTGATCTAAGACGGGCAAAGAACAAATGAGCACCTAAGTCTGAAGCTGGGAGAAATGACAACCCCCATCCCCCAAAGCATTCCCCTTACCTTCTCCCCTGCAAACCAAGGCCTCTTCCCCAGAAACTGTGAGTACAGCTTCATCTCGCCTGGGATGGACTCCAGATACGCAGGCTTCAGTCTCTCCTGAGGCACAGAGGAGCCATCACCACCCTCAGGCACAGACTCTCTGGGCAGATATGCAGGGCTCCCCTGGGCTGTGCATGATCCCCAGTGCCCCCACTGGAGCTGGGCCATTGTCCAGCCTATGAATTCTCCAATCTGTGTTCAGCAGACTCCTACTGGGCACCACCTCCCATCTGGGAGAGGCAGAGGGAAGGCAGAGAACAACACCTCACTGTCCCTGAATTTGTCACCACTCATCTTCAAACGCCACCGTCCCCCCCCCCCCCCCCCGCCCCCCGGTCCAACCCAGGAGTGCTGTGAGAGCCTGGCAGAGCTCTGGACTCAGGCATCAGACAGAAGCAAAGAAGACACAACTGAAACGGCCTAATGGAAAGATATTCTATAGTCTACCTTGTGGGTGATAGATAGGAGCAGCACTTGAGCAGTTTCTGGAAAGATGTAGAATTTGTGAGATTGAGAGAAAGAAGAGAGAGGTACAAAGCCCTGTGGCTGCCCCTGAGCTGCCTGCTGCACAAAGATGCTCAGACTTGGGGGTGTCAGGAGACAGTGTGAGCTAACAAGGCAAACACACTGTCTAGGAACTAAATTTCCAACTTGGGGACTGGACTCTATCTTAAGGTTAGCAAGAACTGAGTCAGAGGTTTCATCTAATGCACTGAGTTAAGAAGGCCACTTTGACGACAGTATAGGTACTGGCTTGGGGATCAGAAGCTCCACGGGGCTCAAATGTCAAGTACAGGGATCGCAAAAGTCCTGTCAAAATCCGGCCCAGCCCAGCCTGGTCCAGGGAAGGGACTCACAAAGTCAGGGCTGTAGCAGACCCTGGTGAGCTGATTAGAGGCGTCCATAGCTTGGTTCTCCAAAAGATCCACATGAATCATCTCCTCTTCTGTCTCCCCACCTTCAGTTTACACAAAGGAGACTCACTGTCACCATTTCACCCCAGGCAAGCCCAGGGGCATGGCCACCTCTTCCCCGCATCCCGTCCCCAGCCCCACTCACACAGGTTGTGTTTGCGGGCAATGTAGCAAAGGATGATCTTGTGAGCCCCATCAATTAAGTAGGGCAGCTGCAAGGGCAATTGGGGCAGGTGGGTAGGCCACGGGCCCCCTGCACCCCCTCCCTTGAACAAGGGCACTCTCAGTGCCTGGCTCATGGTAGGCACTAAATCAGCATATTGCAAATGATTGACCAGGCTGGTACCTAGAGCATGGCGGAGAACCGGGAAGCTGAGAGCCTGAGAAGAAGGCAGCAAATCCTGAAACCTCTGAGCTGGGAAAGCAGATGGCGGAGACCCCCACCTCCTCACTTGTCCCCACATCACTCTCACCCCTGTACCTACATTGGGAAAGTCCAGGCCCAGCTTGAATTTTTCATCCAGCCACTGGCTTCTGTCATAGTCCGGAGCTGTGGTGGAGAACAGGGAGTGAAACAGACTCCCCAGACCCCACCTCCTTTGATGACTGGGGGGTGGGGGTGCGGATGAGGAGTCAGTGGCAAAGCCCCCCAAACAGGTGGATCTGGAATCTTGACCACTAAGTCTCACATTCCATGTTTGGGGACAAAGAACGCTTATAAGACTCTGGAACCCGCAGCAGTATCTTACAAAACACTTAGGTAAGTCCTAAGGGGAATCCACCCGATTACTGATTCAGGGGCTCCAGCACCCTCCTCTTCTGTCCTGCCTTGGAAGGCCAAGCTGCTGCACGGCTCAGAGGAATTAGGGAAGGGCAGGCCCTGCTCCAGCTGGGGCGAGTGGCAGGGGTGAGCAGCACATGGCCAGGGCATGGGGGGCTTGGTCACTAGTCAGGAGGAGCCGGGCACAAGTCAGAACTCGAGGGGATGCCATTACCATCCCCCATCGTGTACTTCTTTCCCTCATAGTATGAGTCTGTGTAGGCCAGGAGCAGGCGGATGGCGTGAGCCCGCTGGGAGGGAAACCCGAGGAAGACATCAGAGAAGTCCTGACATCCTGCTTTTCTCTGCTGCAGATAATCTCATTCAGCTCCCAGAGCCACCACCCGCGCGCGACACACACACACACACACACACACACACACACACACACACACGGACTCAGACACACCCCCACTTGAGAAGGACGGGTAATGGCTGAACTGCAGCTGGCCAGGAGTTGGAACCTTCTGGGAGTATTGGCAGCTGGCCCCATTTCCTGCCCTCGCGCCCCTCCTCTCCCCACCCCCACCCCCAGCCCGGTGCCCCCTCGCTCACCCTACGGATGTCCCAGTAACCTAAGATCATGGTGGCTGTCAGCGTTTCGTGGTCTTAGGATAAGGCCCAAGCTGAACTGAGCTAGAAGTTGACCGGCGTGCATGCGGGGCCGGGGCGGGGCCTGACTGCGCCCCTAGGCCCGGCTTGTGCTCCGCCCCGCCCCCCTTCTACCTCCTTCCGCTCCCAAAGGAGGCGACAGCGACCGGAGACCAGGCCGGCTGCAGGAGGACCTAGTGCGTCGTCCTCCAGTCGCCAGGGTGCAGTAGCCTCGTCCGAGGCTGAAGGCCACCGGCCTAGGGCGCCCCGGTTCCCCACAGCCCCGCGGCTCCCGGCCCCATCCAGAGCTCTGTCTCTAGTTCTGGGAGCTGGCAGGGCACCCGGAGACTAGTCCGGATCGCAGAGCTCACTCCTCTCCCTCTTTCCCGGTAGGCATCGCTTGGCTTCGGCCCTCGGCTGCTCTGGGATCCTCTGTCTAGTTAAGGCCAAAGAGCGGTATCCCTCATCCGGAGTTTGCTACAGCAGCACCTGTCCCGGGAGACCCAGGAGGCCCAGGATTCGGTCCTGTCTGAAAACTTCTCCCTGGACATGTCTTGGAGTACAGACTATCAGTGATGGAACTACCACCCAGGACAAGGGGCAAAGAATAGGAAATGTGGTCTCAGTGTTTCCCAAGGGCCCATCCCTTCAGTCACGTGGCTGGGACTCAGGCTCAAGTGGAAATGAATCAATTACCCTTATGTCTGAAGTTGTGAATCTGAATCCAGAACCAGTCCCGGCAAAGGGCAGAGTTATGAGGTGCAGCCCCAGAGATGTCCTGCCAGCCAGCTAGATGTCCCTCACGTGGACAGCACAGTGACAGGGATTGTGCTGGTCACAGAATGTGAGTGAAGGGGGAAGGGAAGGCACCTGTCCTGCCTCAGAGGGCAGCCAGAGGGGGTGGTCAGCAGGAGGGTGGAGGACGCCCCACAGGACCACACTCAGGCTAGCCCTGCACACCCGGGGCTGCCTAGGTCCATGCATTCCAGCCCCGGCCCTAGCTGTGACCCATGTGTGCTTTTCGTATGTCACGGTGGCCCAGGTGGCCTTGAAGTCCTTCTGTGATCTGTGACACGTGGCACAACCTCCACAGCAACAATATCCTAGCTGCTGACATTGCTCTTTGAAGGCAGAGGACTCTTTCAGAACTAGACGAGTAGGACAGAGCTTGGCCTGGGACTCACTCTCCTTTGTATAAACAAGGTTTCATGGAGAAGTGACAGCAGAAGAAGGGAACCTTATAACACAAATGGGTTACAAGTGAAAGCACAGGTTGGTGCACTACAGAAAAATAAGCTTAAATGAACACTTTGTTAATTGTCCACAGTGTGAACCCAATATTCAGTAAGGATTTCAAAGTACCAAGATCGAGTGTGGAGCGGGGAATGAGGAGGACACAGAGGCAACACCGAATTCCTATTAAATTACAGAAGTCAGAGGCCTGCCCATCTCCACTAACTTGAGGAGCTGGGAGAGAGTGTCGCCTGAGGCAGGAAGAGCTCAGCCTCTGTTGCACGTGCTCCCCATCCATTCACCCCCTTGCCAGCAGCAAGTCCTCCAGGTCTGGGTCCAAGCTCAGGATGCAGTCTTTGGGTCAAGGTGAATTCCAGGTAAGTTTGTCCACAGGGAGGCGATGGTGGTCAAGGGCCAAACACACATAAGCTGGCTCTCTTAGTAGTTGTGTTTTCAGAATACATTAAGGAGTTGTCATTTTGAGTTTTATACACCTTCAGCCTGGAACAGCTGAACATTACTAGATTCCACCGAGAAAGTTACACGTGGAAGTCAACAAGAAGCAGAATAATAACATGTAAAATGGGTAGAACAGACACTGTTGCATTGGCATTCATCCATCTGGCCATTCCTTTATTGGCAAACAACCACCGAGATGCTGTCAAATAGTAGACCCTGTGAATGAGACAATCCTGGCTGTAAAACTGGAAGTCCTGGGCAACTGGGAAGGGAAGGATGTTTTGAGCTATGGGACACGTTCCCTGTGTAAACTGAGAGACAGTAAGAGAGAGAGAGGTGGAACACAGGAGAAAGAGGCATTGCCTGGCAGAAAAGGACACTGAGGAGACAGGAGATGGGTCCAGAGCTTGCATGGCCCCTTCAGAAGAAAAAGAACAATTCTGCAGAAGGAGGAGGAGGAGGACTGGCCTGGGTGCGCAGGGCCCAGAGGATCATGCCAATGGATGCAGTGGGTTGGTGCAAGGCAATAGGGAGCCATGGGGAGCAGGGAAGCTGGAGAGTGGCCTGAAGGGAGTGAGTGTAGCCAGTTGTTGCCAGGCAGAAATTCAGTCCCGGTATTGCCACATCCTCTGGATTTGTATGTGTTCTCTCCTGATTTTAAAATGTTGACAAGTTCAGTTTTAAATTCAAATTGTGTCAAATTTGGCCTAAGGGACTCTAATCTGACTTCTGGATTTCATTCCATAGTTGCTTCCAGCTCTATTGCTAATATGCTAAGCTCTCAAAGTAAATTTTAAAAATTCAATAAAATATAGCCTCAAAATATAAAATGACACATTAGAATTAAATACCAACAGTGGTTTTAAAATACCTTGCTTCATGGTAATTTTTAAAAGTCTTTTAAATATTGTCTGAATAAACTTCAGATTTCAAGATATAAAAACCATTTTTTAATCTAGAAAGGAAAATGTCAATCATGTTTCAGAAGACGCTGCAATAGTGGAATTTAGAAAATAAATTTTCTGGACGCCTATTGTGTTACGAATGAAAAGAAACGAGCTAAGGCTTCAAGAATTTAGGAAGGATTAAAGTTCAAAATAAAATGTGGAATTCTATTTATTCATGTTTCAATCTTGGTACATTTGGTGTTTCTAGGAATGTGTCCCTGTATCTAGGTTATCCAATTTGTTGGCATACAGTTTTTCATCATATTCTCCTATAATTGTACTTCTGTAGTATCTGTAGTCCTGTCCCATTTTTCATTACTGAGTCTAGTATTTTGCAGCTTCTCTTTTTTTTTCTTAGTCAATCCAGCTAAGGTTTGTCACTTTTGTTAAGCTCTTCAAAGAAGTTTTGTTAACCTTTTTGTTGATTTTCTCTATTGTTTTTCTATTCTATTTATTTCTGCTCTAATCTTTATTTCCCCTCTTCTCCTAAATTGGGTTTATTTTGTTCTCTTTCTAGTTCCTTAAGTTGTGAAGTCAGGCTATTGATTTGAGATCCTTGTTTTTTAATGTAAACATTTACAGCCATAATTTTCCCCTTAGCACGGCTTTTGCTGCATCCCATAAGTGTTGGTATGTGGCACTTTGATTTTCATTCGTCTCTCAGGATTTTCTAATTTCCCCATGTGATTTCTTCTTTAACTATCAATGGTTTCAAATACGTTGCTTAATTTTCACCAATTTTCAAATTTTCCAGTTTCCTTCTGTTACTGATTTCTGACTTCATCCCAGTGTGTTTGAAGTGGAATGTTGGTATGATGTCTATATCTTTTTTTTTTTCTTTTAATTCTTGGGACTTAATTTGTGGCCTGACATATGCTGGAGATTGCCCCATGTGCACTTGAGAAGAATCTGTATACTTTTGTTGCTAGCTTGAGTGTTCTAATACATCTGTTAGATATGTTATGTTGCTCAAGCCCTCTGTTTCCTTACTCATCTTCCATCTGGTCGTCCTATCCAATATTGTGTGTGTGGTATTTAAGTCTCCAACTGTTGTAGAACTATTTCTCTTTTCAATTCTATCAGTTTTGGCATATATACATATATGTACTCTCTATATATATGTCTGTTATTATTAGGTGCACCGTGTTTATAATTTTTATATTTTATGTCTTCTTTATTGAATGTTTTTAAAAGTTTATTTATTATTTATTTTGAAGGGGGAGGGGCAGAGAGAGAGGAAGAGAGAATCCCAAGCAGGCTCTGCGCTGACAGTGTGGGCTCGAACTCACAAACCACGAGATTATGACCTGGGCCAAAATATTGAATGCTTTTTAATATATAATGTCCTTATATATAATATAATATATATAGAATATATAGAATATATACATATATTATATACATATTATATGTACATGTATATATTATATGTATATATATATGTACTGTCTCTTCTTTGTCTCTTATAATATTTTTTGACTTAAAGTCTATTTTGTTTGATATTAGTATACACATTTTTGGTCTCTTTTGGTTACTATTTGCATGAAATATCTTTCTCCATCCTTTCATTTTCAACCTATTTGTGTCTTTGATCCAAAGTGTGTCTCTTACAGCTGGCATACAGTTAGATCATGGTTTTTTTTTATGCATTCTGTCAACCTGTGTCTTTTGATTGGAGAGTTTAATTCATTTACATTCAAATAATTTATTGATAAGGTATAACTTACTTTTATCATTTTACTATTTGTTTTCTATTTGCCTTATAGTTCCCCCCCCCATCTCCTGCATTACTGTCTTCTTTTGTGTGTAGTTGATTTCTTGTCATTACAGTGTTTATTTCCCTTCTCATTTCTATTTGTGTATATTCTGTAGCTACTTTTCTTTGTAGTTCCCATGGGGATTACATTCAACATCCTAAAATATAACACTCTTATTCGAACTTACATGAGATCAATTTGAATGACACTCAGAAACTCAGCTCTTACACATCTCTATCCCCTCTCTTTGATTATCAATGTCACAAAATTACATCTTTATGCATGTGGGTCCCAGAACATATAGTAATACTTTTTTTTAATGAACTGGTTTCTTAAATTATGTAGAAAACAAAAAGAGAGCTGCAAAAATAGTACCATCTTTTTATCATTATCCAGGTACTTACTTTTACCAGAAGTCTTTATTTCTTCATATGGTTTCAAATAACTCTACTGTCCTGTCATCACAATCTGTAGGACTCTGTTTAGCATTTCTTGCGGAGAGGTCTAGTGGTAGCAAACTCCCTCGCCTTTCATTAATCTGAGAATATCTTAATTTCTACCTGATTTTTTGAAGGATAGTTTTACCAGATGTAGGATACTTGGTTGACGATTTTTTAAAAACCACTTTGGGGGCGCCTGGGTGGCTCAGTCAGTTGGGCGGCCAACTTCAGCTCAGGTCATGATCTCGCGGTTTGTGAGTTCGAGCCCCACGTCCGGCTCTGTGCTGACAGCTCAGAGCCTGGAGCCTGTTTCCGATTCTGTGTCTCCCTCTCTCTGACCCTCCCCTGTCCATGCTCTGTCTCTCTCTGTCTCAAAAATAAATAAACGTTAACAAAAAAAAATTAAAAAAAAAAAACCACTTTGAATATATCAATCCACTACCTCCTGATGTTAAAGGTTTCTGAGATAAATCTTCTGATAATATTTTGGGGGCTCTCTTGTATGTGACCAGTTGCCTCGTTCACATTCCTTTTAAGATTTTTATCTTTGTCGTCATCTTTTGGGAGTTTGATTATAAGTGTCTTGGTGGGAGGGTCTGAATTTATCCTAGTTGGAGTTTGGTGAGCTCCTTGGACATTTATATTCATGTCTTTGGGCGGTTTTCAGTCATTTCTTTAAAAAATCTTTACACCCTCTTCTCTCTGTCATCCCCTCTGGGACTCCCACAGTCCGCTCAGTGGTATCCTACAGGTCTCTTAGGTTCTGTTCACTTTTCTTCTATTTTGTTTTTTCTTTCTTTTTCTCAGATTTGATCATTTCAGTTGTCGCTTCTTCAAGTTCCCTGGTTGTGTGTTCTTCCTGCTTCAATCTTGTTTTGAATGCCTCTAATGAATTTTTGATTTGGGTTTTCTATTCAGCTTTAGAATTTGTTTTTGGTTCCTTTTTATGTTTTTGTTGATATTTCCACTTCATTCGTACATCATTTTCTTGACTTTGTCCAGGTCTTCTTTGAGCTTTTTGAGCATCTTTAAGACTGTTGATTTAAAGTTTTTGTCTAAGGGGGCCTAGATGGCTCAGTTGGTTAAGCATCCGACTTCGGCTCAAGTCATGATCTCATGGTTCATGGGTTTGAGCCCCACACTGGGCTCTGTGCTGACAGCTCAGAGCCTGGAGCGAAGATTCTGTGTCTCCCTCTCTGTCTCTGCCCCTCCCCCACTTGTGCTCTGTCTCTCTCTCAAAAATAAACATTAACTTTTTTTTAATAATAAAAAATAAAGTCTTTGTATAGTATGTCCACCATTTCATCTTCTCAAGAATGGTTTCTATTTTTTTTTTCCTTTGAATGGACCATAACTTTCTTGTGGTTTATGCCTTGTGTTCCAAAAAAAAAAAAAAAAGACCTGGACATTTGAATCTTATAATGTGGTAGCTCTGGAAATCAGATTCTCCCCCTTCTCCAGGGTTTTCTGGTATGTTTGTATGCAGGGGGGGGGGGGGAGGGGCGGGGGGGAGGGGCAGGGGGGCACACGCACGTGCACACGTATGTTTTCATTGTTATATTGTGTCCCTTTGCCAGAGATCATTCTGAGGCAGACACTGAAGGTCTATGTGGTACCTTTCTAAATCCCTCCATATATGTGGTTGCCTTTCAATGTCCTAAACCTTAAATGACTGGCTTCCAAAAGGAGAAAAAGTGAAAAATGAAGTGGGGAAAGCCATGGCAATGGCCTTTAAATCTCCCAGAAGCAGCAAGGCCAGTTGGTGGGTCCAGGTAGCCAGGAGGCAAAAGACAAGACCCAATAGATGTGGCTCAGCCTGTACCTGGGGATCAGACATGTCTAGAGCTGGGACCAAGTCAGCTGCTACAGCACACAGTAGTGAAGGGCCCACTTGGTCATGAGGCCTCCACAGTAGGTTGCCACTGTCCTGGCAGGGCAATGGAGAGGGGCCTCAGAGCTAAGTATAGCAGGTGAGAGGTCTATTTGAGTTCTTCAAAGCAGAGTCAACCACAGGATTTGCCCCAGCCCCTCTCCTAAGTCAGGGACCTATTCCTAGGACAAGGTCTCTACCCTTCACCTCACCTCAATAACCCTGACAGCAGAAGAGAACATCCAAATGGGACAAGTGCAGAGAAATGTATTGAAGGCAGTGGGCAGCTGAGGCCTCAAAGCACTCCTAGAACTCTCCAGGGCTCCAGGGTCAGCTATGTTCTGGGCTGGAAGGAGCAGCGGGCTTTCTGCAGGCAAAAATTCTTCTTTAGGCTCTGAGATTGGAGACAGGGAAGAGCCTGACTCAAGATGTGGAGCCCATCAGACTTCCAGCAGTAAAGGCATGGAAAGCCCAGGGAGGCCAGTCACTTGAGCTTCCAACTCTTGATTTCAGCTCAGGTCATGATCCCAGTGTCATGGGATCAAGCCCCATATTGAGCCTGCTTGAGATTTCTCTCTATCTCTCTTTCGCCCCTCTCTCCTACTCAGGCTCTCTCTATCTTTCTCTAAAATAAGAAGAAGAAAAAAAAGAGTTGTGCTATACAATGTGGTATCCACTGGCCGGCCACATATGGCAATTCAGAGCTTGAGATGCAGCAACAGAGGAACACAAGTCTTCATTTGATTTAATTTCAATTAGTTTAATTTTTAAAACTGATACTCAATTTGGTTATTGAAAAGCTTTTAGGTATGTTTGGGACATGCTGGGTATGTGAATCAATTTTTTTAACTATAAATGTTTTGAAATCTAGATACAGGTCAACTATTTCCCATGAAAATGTAGGGTCCAAAGGGAGATATGCTCCAGATATAAAATAGACATCATATTTCAAAGACTTAACAGGGAGTGGGGGGAAAGCTTGTAAAATATTTCATTAATAATTTTTAAATTGATTTACATGTGGAAATTATACTATTTTGGATATATCAAGGTTAAGTAAGATATATTACTCAAGTTACTTTCTTTTTTTTTTTCTTTGAACCCAGTAATGTGGCTACAAGAATATTAGGCAGGTGGCCAGCATATTTCCATTGCAGAGTGCTGGTCTAGAGCATAAGAAGATCAACAAAGAGCCACCTGGTGTGGCGGTGCTGGGAGGGAGCCCAGGGGGGTTGTGGAGCCTCTGGACATCACAGAGAGGGAAAGGAACAGGGCTCATAAAAGGCGGGTACTTGGAGTTCCAGCAACCCCACTTTGGCTAGTGGGCCCTGGGAAACTACGGCTCACCTTCTTTATGGAGCATAAAAGGAGGACATGTGGCTACAAATACCTTATTTTATAGATTCTATGATGACTCTCTCCCCCCGCATTCTATCATCTAACACTCTAACGTCATCAAATCAAGTGATTTCAGAATCAGGATGTCTTACAATCAACAGTACATTGTAGTTTACACAGCAGCATTATTCCGATTTCTTATTTATCCATAAAATAATTAGCGCATCTTGCAATTGATGGACTAGAGTCCGTATGCTTTCTTTCCCTGATACGGCTTTTTTGTCATAGTCTGTTTCTCAGAGCAGACTTGTTGTACATTAATATTTTGTGATGCAAAGTGTGTGGGAGGTCTAGAACAACATTCCAGTGCAGCTGCAGAACAGCACATGTTCCTTTAGTGGACCTCAGGGCCACAATGGTCTCAGGAACGCCAATCCAAGGTAGTGACAGTCAGTTGTGTCACATGTACCATCAGTGAGGCACCTCTACCCTGTCCCTTGACGGTACTAAGCAGCTAGTTGCTCAATCCCTTCACACTGAATAAAGAAGACTTCCTTCATCTGGAAAATAAGGATTATAATACCTATTGTTCAGATCAAGCGACATATCTTCAAGCCTTAAAGGGTTATGCCCAATTACAGTGTACACAACAAAGACAGAAAGCTGTTGTTTACATGGGTTAGACTAAGAACAAGAAGATGGAAACTATGTAAGAAAGACACAGACAATCCCTGGCTGGCTCTTCAGGCATGGGCTGTGGTTGGGTTGCTTAACTTTTATTAAAAAAAAAAAAAAAAGAAAGTCTGGGGCTCCTGGATGCCTCAGTTAGTTGAGCTTCCACCTCTTGATTTTGGTGCAGGTCATGATCCCAGGGCTGTGGGATCAAGCCCTGCATCGTGGGGCTCATGCTCAGTGTGGAGCCTGCTTGAGATTCTCTCTCTGTCCCTCTGCCTCTCTCCCCTGCTCGTGCTGTCTCTAAAATAAAATTAAAAAAAAAAAAAATCAGCCTTTCCCCAGCTCTGTTGACTTAAAAGTAGTAATTTTCAACCTTGTCTGCACATTAGAATCACCTGGGGAACTTTTTCAAAAGTACTGATGGCCAAGACCCATCACGAGCCAATGAAGTCAGAACCCCAATGAAGGCAGTGGCCTCTGTAGTTTTAAAAGCTCACCAGACGATTCTTTCATGGGCCAGGTTGAACAGCTGTTTTACAGTACTTGCTGTCTCCTTAGCAGAAAGAGAATATCTGCACTCCAGGATTTTGTCAGAAGATGGAAACCTAAACCCTGCTACTTGATATTTGTCAAACGCTCTGCTGCAAGAAATAATATTCCATGTATTATTTCTGCCATCTGTTCATTCCTTTAGACACGTTAAGTTGTAACCTCGGGTTAAAACAGACTTTGAGAGGGGCGCCTGGGTGCTCCAGTGGGTTGAACATCCGACTTCCGCTCAGGTCACGATCTCACGGTTCATGGGTTCGAGCCCCACGTGGGGCTCTGTGCTGACAGCTCAGAGCCTGCAGCTGCTTCAGACTCTGTGTCTCCCTCTCTGCCCCTCCCCCCTCCTCAAAAATAAGTAAGCATTAAAAATTTTTTTAATAAAATACAATTTAAAAAAAACTAGACTTTGAGAAAGTGAGTCTTTAGACCACACTTTTAAAAAAATTGTGGAAAGACACATAACATAAAATTCTCCATCTCAACCTAGACCACACATTTGGGGCCCCTCACAGAATGGCTTTAATAGAACAGAGCTGTGGCATTTGGACACCTGCCTGCTTTTTGGGGAGACCCTGGGGAAAAAATCCCTTTTAGGGACTTGAGCCCTCCTGACATCTCCACAAAACACTCAAGCAGAAGGGATTGATAGCCTCTGGCTATTGTTTATTGCTCTTACAAAAGGTACTCTGTGTCTCTTCCCAGACCCTGTAGATCCTTGACAAAGAAAGAACATCAGAGAGTCCTTATTGTGGTGGATCCTAAAACACTTCCTTAGAAGGATGTTGCAAAAGGGAGTGCCTTGAAACCTGTCATTGGATTTTCCCTCATGGATAATATAGTTGGTATTCACTACATTTAGTGGGATCCTGCAGGAAACATTCTTCCAGGGATCATTCCTGGAACAGGGTGACTTTCCCCAAGCCACTGGTTCACTTTCTTATTTCATAGCACAGAATTGCATAACACATTGTACTTCATTCTTGTCTTGAGTTCTAGGCATGCCACAGCCAAATTGTGTCATCTGGAAAGAACACAGGATCTCATGATGTTCAATCTGTGTAAATCTGGCCTCTGACTCAATGCTATTTCTTATCTTTTTATTTCACTTTTCCTCTGATTAACTCACTTTTTATAATTTTGTCTTTTTTTAAGACTCTTGAAATGCCTCTTGGAAAAAAAGACCAACATAGGAGAGAGACAGTCATGGACATCTGAGAAGTACAATTATTTTTAAATTAAAAAAAATTTTTTTAACATTTATCTATCTTTGAGAGACAGAGAGAGACAGAGCATGAGCAGGGAAGGGGCAGAGAGAGGAGGAGACACAGAATCTGAAGCAGGCTGCAGAGCCTGATGTGGGGGCTCGAACCCACAAACTGTGAGATCATGACCTGAGCCGAAGTCAGACGCTCAACCGACTGAGCCACCCAGGCGCCCCTAAATTTTTTTTAATGTCTATTTATTTTTGAAGGAGAGAGAGACTGAGTGCAAGCGGGGGAGGGGCAGAGAGCAAGGGAGACACAGAATCCAAAACAGGCTCCAGGCTCTGAGCTGTCAGCGCAGAGCCTGACGTGGGGCTCAAATTCACGAGCTGTGAGATCATGACCTGAGCCAAAGTCAGACGCTTAACTGAGAAATACACTTATGAAAGAAAGCAACAACCTGAACAACATTCACCGTCAGACACAGCATCGCTTTAATATATGGGCCAAGAATGTTGTTATTTTTATTTTTTTATTTGAAAGAGAGAGCACACAAGCTGGGAAGAGAGGTGGGGGGGGGGCGGGGAATTCTGTGGTTGGGTATTTTGTCACAGTGACCTTTTGTTTGTAAGTAAAATCATAAAGTGATCTTGTGTCATTTTATCATGGTCCCAGAGTAACTGGGAGGTTGTTATTCTGTGGGATTACTTGTCCAAGAGGTGAACAGAAAGAAGAGGCACAAACTTCCAGTTATAAAAGAAATATGTCCTGGGAATGAAAAGTACAGCATAGGGAATGCAGTCAGTAAAATTTTAATCATGTTGTATGGTGACAGTTGGTAACTACGCTTACCATGGTGAGCATTTTGTGATGTATATAATGTGTCCAATCACTATGTTGTATACCTGAAACTAATGTCATCTTGTATGTTGACTATAAGTTTTACCACTAAACAAACAAGAGGAGAACAGAGTTCTGCTGTATCAGCACACCTCTGAAAGTCAGAAATCAGGAGCCACTTTATTTCTTTCTCAGGCCCCACCCCACCTTTGGGCCAATGACAGAGTCAGACCACAGGGCACTAATTCATGAAATCCAGATTTCTCCCAATGCTGAGAATTTCCTAACCAAGATCAGAAGAGTGTGCAAGTAGTGTAGTGTTATAACTAAACCAGAACTCATCCTTACTTCTCCCTCGATTGTAGGATGAGTCGTTGAACTATCTGACATGACAGTGGCCATGCAGTAACATTTAAGGGCATGATACATTTGCCAACTGTAAAATAGGCAATTATCAGAAACAAATGACGATGCATCCTTGTAATCGGTCTCCACGCCAGAAGGTAAAGGACTGATTTCCTTTTCATGAAAACAAAGTAAATTAAGTTACCCATTTTTAAATAGGATTGATGCACTTAGTTTTTAAATTGACCTAAATCAAATCAGATTGTTAATCTCAATCCAAAGTCTTGAGCGGAAGCTGTCTACTTCTGAAGTAGCATTTTCTAGAAGATTCCTAAGAATCTCAGTTTCAGAGTTCCAATAGAATAGACATCCAGCAGTCAGGAGGAAGTATTGTGTATCTTTTGAGCTGGTAAATATTAACCTAAGGATGAATACTTGAAAATTTTGGTGCCGGATCAATTATTAACAGAATATATAAGATTCTTTTCATTGAAGCTCTCTAGGGCCGTTTACCTCAGGGGTCTTTTCCAGAACACAAAATCTGTTGTTGATCATAAGTGAGCGGTTGGGAAAGGCAGCTCAGACCTGTTGATGATAAAGCTAGAGTTACATTATGAGTCCCTTCCAGAATGTAATCATGTCTTAATGATGTCCTGTAATAGAATAGAGGCGGGATTCTATTCCAATCTATAGATTGGAGGCGGGATTTTCAAACACATGGACCAGACTCTTCTTAATTTATGAAAATATAACCTGTGAGTCCCAGAGGGGGTTGCTTTTATACACATTAATGCTAGTGGTAATATTTTAGGCCATGGAAGTTTAAGGAGGCTTTGCTAATTTGTTTTTAGAATTCCATTAGTTTTGTTTTTCTTAAGGACTATGGATGACAAGAATAAATAGTAAAGGTTTTTGGGTAAAAGACAAACTTTATAGTGTTTCTTAATAACAGTACCAGTAAAATGAGTGTCTGTCATTATTAGAAAGACAAGTGGAAATTTCCCAGGGCAGGAAAGGAAATCAAGCAAAAAAAAAAAAAAAAAGAAATGTTTTTTTGCTACAGTTAGAGCCATAGCTCCCTGGCAAGGAAAATCTTTAATCTTCTCTGAGAAGAAAACAGAAAATAACCAAAACATACTTCTAATCCATTGCAAGGGGTCATTGTATAAAGTCCATCTCCAGGCATGAAGGGCTCTCAAGACTTCAGTTCTCGTCCATATGCCACCTTTACATTTCATCAGGGTCACATTGTCAACAGTGTGACATGTTCTTGAGACATCCTTAGCAACGCTTCTAAAGGACCCCACTGATGTTGGTTTAATATTGTTGCCAGTGTATCTCTATTATGAGTAATGTCATGAAGCATTTCTGCTAAACTCCATTTAAAATTATCTATACATTTTATATGTCAGCTGATGTTATACATCAGTCATTCTGAGAGCACAAAAACTATCCTTATGCAATTTTTCCCACTTCTGAGTTTTTCCGCTTTCCAGCTTTCCAAGTCAGGGATTTGTCTATGATGGTGAAAAATAGCTTTGGGGCACCTGGGTGGCTAAGTCAGCTGAGTGTCTGACTCTTGATTTCAGCTCAGGTCATGATCTCACAGACTTGAGATTGAGCCCCTCATCATGCTGAGCATGAAGCCTGCTTAAGATTTTCCCTCTCTCTCTACTCCTCTACCCCACTCAGGCTCTCTCTCTCTCTCTCTCTCTCTCTTTATATTTTATATAAAAAAATAAAATCAAATTTAAATTTTTTTAAATGTTTACTTAGTTTTGAGAGAGACAGAGTGCAAGCAGGGGAGGGGCAGAGAGAGTGGGGGAGACACAGATGTGAGCAGGTGAGGGGCAGAGAGAGAGACACACACACACAGAATCCAAAGCAGGCTCCAGGCTCTGAGCTGTCAGCACAGAGCGCAAGGCAGGGCTCAAACTCAAGGATCGTGAGATCACGACCTGAGCCAAAGTTGGACACCCAACCGACTGGGCCACCCGGGAGTCCCGAGGCTTCTCTTTTCAATGTCATCACTGGAGCACCGTCTTGGGGAATGCTGCTTGTGGAGCAGGGAGGTCAGCCACAGCTGACTCTCATTACTGTGAGATTCCCAGTCTTGGTGTTTTGAATGATGTCCCGCTCTTATTATAGCTATTTCCTTAGGTAACAGCAAATCAGCTAAAACCTTTTTTTTTAACTTGCCCAATTTGTACAGGTTTTGTCAGAGTTAGAAAGCTCTTCCTTTCTAAAGCATTCCAAACTTGCAGACTACACCAAAAGCACATCTACTAACAGCAGATGTGCTTTTGCTCTTTTACTTGTCACCAGCTGGTAGGCCCAGGTAAGGGCAATTATCTTAGCTTTTGGAACTGATTTGATTTCTGGAACGGTCTATATTTTAAGTGTGAATTTAGGTCCTATGATAGCATTTTAAAATATGAACAAATACAATGCGTTCGGGGCTATCCAAGGGAATTTCTAATAAAATGATTTAAGAGTGTGGGAAAAGCTTTGAAGGTTATGAGAATCATTTGGTGAAGAAAAGGAACCTCTACTTATCTGCGTGTAACAGAACCTAAGCATTTTACATAAAGGACCCCAATACTAATTTTACTCCTATGGTACGTTGTTTTTGTTTTTTTAAATTCTTTTTAATGTTTATTTATTTTTTGAGAGAGAGAGAGAGAGAATGAGCAGGGAAGGGGCAGAGAGAGAGGGAGACACAGAATCAGAAGTAGGCTCCAGGCGGTCAGCACAGGCTCCAAGATCCCAAGTAGTTCTACACAACAGAAGAAACAACCTATGGAATGGGAGCCTATGGAATGGGAGATAATATGTGCAAATCATATACCTGATAAGACAATAATATCCAAAATATATAGGGAATTCATACAACTCGAGGTGGGGAAATGCCCCAATAATCTGATTTTTAAATGGGCAGAGACCTGAATACACCTTTTTCCAAAGAAAATATACGGATGGCCAACAGGTAAGTGAAAAGATGCTCCACATCACTCATCATCAGGGAAAAGCAAATCAAAACCACAATGAGATAGCACTTCACAGCTGTCCGAAAGAGTAGTATCAAAAAGACAAAAAGTAACAAGTGTTGGCAAGGATGTGGAGAAAAGAGAACCCTCGTGCACTGTCGGTGGGAACGTAAATTGGTGTAACCATTATGGGCAACGGTATGGAGGTTCCCCAGAAAGCTCGGGTGCCTGGGTGACTTAGTCGGTTGAGCGTCTGACTCTTGACTTCAGCTCAGGTCATGATCTCAGGCTCATAGGATCGAACCCAGGATTGGGCTCTGGGCTGAGCATGGAGCCTGCTTACGATTCCCTCCCTCCCTCTGCCTCTTCTCCTGCTCGCACTCTCTCTCCCTAAAAATGAAAAGAAGGAAAGAAAAGTTAAGTATAGAGGTACTGTTTGATTCAGCAATCCATATATTTGACAGAAATGAAATAACTGTGTCAAAGAGATGTCTACACCCCCCTGCTCGCTGAAGCATTATTCACAATAGCCAAGAAATGGAAACAACCTAAATCTCTATCAACAGATGAAGACATAAAGCAAATGTGGTGTATTTATACAATGGACTATTACTCAGCCATGAAAAAGAAGCAAATTCTGCCATTTGCAACAACTTGGAATATGTTATGCCATTATGCAAAATGAAATAAAACAGACAAATACGTATGATCTCACTCGTGTCTGAAACCACCACACTCACAAAATCAGAGAACAGATTGGAGGTTGTTAGGGGCTGAGAGGTGGGGGAAATGAGATGTTGGTCACAGGGGACAAACCTATAGCTCTAAGATGAAAAAGTTCTAGGGATTAATGTACAGCATGGAGACCATAGTTAACAAAGCTGCATTGGGCACCTGAACATTGCCAAGTGGATCTGAAATGGTCTCTCTATACCCAGAAAAAAATGGTAACTGTGTGAGATGATGGATGTGTTAACTAACCTTATTGCAGTAACCATTTCGCAGTCTCTAACCGTGCACCTTAAACGTACACAATGTTATATGTCAGTTATATCTCAGTAAAGCTGGAGGAGGCCAAGTGGGCCTCCTCAGTGCCTTAGTTCTTTTCACAGAATCAGCACCGTAATTCTAGATACATCTTGTTTCTTTTTCATGTAACCCCGAGTTAAGGAAACCTAGCAACAGGAAGAGCAGCCTGTGAATCAAGGCTGTGCATCAGAACCAGTGGCGGAAGAGAAGCTATTATTGTAGGTTCCTAGGCTCTGCCCAGACCTGCTGCATTTGAATATTGGGTGGATGGTGGTACAGGGCACTTGCATGTATATTTTTTAGCCCCATAAGCACTGCCATTGGGCAGCAAGGGTTGAGAGCCTCAGACTGGAGAAAGCATCCCTGGGCTGGGTGGGGTACTACCTGAAGTACTCCAAGATCTTTTTTTTTTTTTTTTTTTTTTTTAGTTTAATTTTTGAGAGACAGAGAGAGAGTGAGCAGGGGAGGGACAGAGAGAAAGGGAGAAAGAGAATCCCAAGCAGGCTCCACACTGTCAGCACAGAGCCTGATGCGGGGCTCACACTCACGAACCACGGATCATGATTTGATCTGAAACCAAGAGTGGGAGGCTCAACTGATTGAGCAACCCTGGCACCCCCTCCTTTTTTTTTTTTTTTTTTTTTTAGAGAGACAGCATGTGAGCAGGGGAGTAGGGCAGAGGGAGAGAGAAAGAGAGAAAGAGACAGAAGGAGAGAGAATCCTAAGTAGGCTCCATGCTCGGCATGGAGCCCCCCACACGGCGCCAGATCCCACGACTGCAAGATCATGACCTGAGCCTAAATCAAGAGTCGGATGCTCAATTGACTGAGTCCTCCAGGATCCAGAACCAGAGAGTGAGCCTCTGGAGGTGAGGTGGGAGGGGAAATAGTGAGAAGTACGTGGAGGGGGAGGAGGGGCAGAAGCAGAGAAAAGAGGACCTGAGCTGAGGCAGGGACCCAGCCACACCGGTGGCTGCTTGACTCCTGGCTTGTCCTTCTTTATTTCTTTCCAAGTTTGTTCTCAAACGGGTGACCCCTCCCAGGCTTCAGGGGGTGGGAGGTGGGAAGAGCATGTTCAGACACCATCGCATTCATTTCTCACACCCTCCCTAAACATGCAGAACATGCCTGGACAGTCCAGGACTTCTCACTTTGTGTAAGGGCTTCAACCGTGGAAATTGAGTTCCCTTCAACACCCTCTTTGTCTTGAAAAACCAGAGTCTGAAATACTAATAAATGAGGCCCTGAGGCTGGGAAATCAATAGCGGGTGGAGCTAAGTGCCCCAGGGGTATTTTGTCTGGGTTATGCAAATGTCTACAGACAGCCAAGGTAGGAAAACTCCAAACAAGCTGATCAACGAGAAGGAAAAGAAACTGGTCAGACATTCAGTGAAATCAGGCAGGAGAAAGACTCAGAATCTGGAGGCAGCTTCTCATGGTGGCATGGGTTCGAATCCTAGCCCTGCCCTTTAGCAGCCAGGGGATCTGGGGCATGTTACTGAATCCCTGTGCACCTGAATCTCCTCCTCCGTTTACAGTAGTACATACCTGCCTCGTAGGGTTTGTTTATTCACCACATTTTTACCAGGCACCTAATTAATGTGCCAGGCACTCCTGTGAAATTCAGCAGTGACCAAAATAGACAAAGTTCAGACTGTACAGAGCTTTCATTCGGTGGGAGTTGTTTTGGGGATTAAATCTGCTAAGATGTGAGAAGCAGTTAAGAGCCACGCCTTGCACATAGTAAATGTTCAGTAAATGTGCACCATCTTCCCTCCATGTCTGGCTCCGCTGCCCTCCCACAGCTGTCAGCATATTTGGGCGGAGGGATTCTCTTCCAATGTCCCTTGAGGCTCTGTTGTTCTCTGACATTTGACCTCACATTTGGCTGTGGGCCTTACAGCTAATACTTCTGGGAACAATACTGCCTCTGCCCAGAGGGCTCTGCTCCTCAAACCAGCAGAGGCTGGGAATGGTCGTTCTCATGCTTTTTGCCTGAGGGTGCAGGTCCCTAGCACCAGGTGGTAGCCCCCTTCCCCTGGCCTCTGCTCCTGGATGCCTCCAGGAACAAGGAACGATAACTTCCTGGCAACCAATTTAGGTGTGACAAAGGTGTTTAGGAAAGAGCACTATTCCTCTTTATAAAAGGGGCCTGTTGGCTAAGATGGCAGAGAGCATGGAAGTTCTCGCCATCTCTTGTCCCTGAAATGCAGCTAGATCAGCACCAAGCCATTTGTACACTTAGAAAATTGATCTGAGGATTTACACAACAATCTGCATCACTTGAGCCACAGAACTCGGCAGGTACGTGGTGCAGAGAGGTGAACTGGGGGAGAGAGAAGCCGTGGAGGGTAGGGAGCTGTTTTTGTGGAGAGAGAAGAGAGAAAAGGGGAGAGTGCAGGAAAAGTACTCCCCCCACAGAATAGCACTCCCCCCACAGAGAAAGAGAGAGAGTGGAAACGCCCACAAGCAACTGAACAAGAAAGGGAGAAAGGAGGAGAGGGTTTCAATACCATTAGGACTCTATAAACAGGGGAGCACAGAGTCTGAAACTCCACAGCTCAATACCTGGCGGAGCTCTGGTGGGAAGGGCGAATCCCCAGGAGCAGGCAGCGAGGTCTGAGGCGTCCACGGGCCACATGGGAGAAGCGGTTCCCCCTCTAGGAAGGCATCCGGTAGAGGCCGTAAGGCCTCCCACAGGCAAAGGTCCCAGCAGACCCCGGAGAACAGCCACGTTTGCTGGTATTGGAACAAAGATGCGGTGAAACCGCCCCGGCTGCGTGTTGTGTTTTGCCATAAGCTCTGAACTTCCGCCGCCTCATGATCCCATGCACTTTCCCTGGGGCAGGCAGGCCCCGGCCACAGTCGCTGAGGAGCCTCTGCAACAGCACAACTGCACAAACGTTCCCGGGGGGAGCAAGCCGGCACCTGGCCATTGCTTGGCGACATCGTCCCCCAGAGGGTCAGAGTGGGCCCGAGCCACAAGGCTCTCAGAGGTGAGGGGTTTGGAAACACAG
The DNA here is from genome assembly GCF_027475565.1 of Acinonyx jubatus. NCBI lineage: Eukaryota > Metazoa > Chordata > Mammalia > Carnivora > Felidae > Acinonyx > Acinonyx jubatus. The sequence goes on along the minus strand of NC_069381.1, from coordinate 92,017,201 downwards.
CCCCAAATGAGATAGAATTCAAGAGGGAGGTGCTGCCTGGCAGGCTGACAGCTTGCACCTGGACAATGTAGAAGCGGTGAGTGGACAGAAGCTGGAGTCAAAGGAGGAGTGCTTGATTGCTGGTCTGTGAGAGCACAGAGTTCTGATACCAGAGACTGGGAAGCTGGGTGAAGCCATTTTCACCTCTCCCGAAAGTGCATGTACATGCACATGCGTGCCACACTGATCCACCCCAGTAAGCTAAGTAGTGCCACCTAGTGGAGAGCAGAACCATTACACCAAGCCCGGTCCAACTGAGTCAACCAAGTTCAGGACTTAGAGGACCACCACAAGTCTCCCCTCCTGCCTAGTGTACAGACTGTAAAGGGCTTCATAGTTAGACTTCTAGGGGAAACTAATTTCTTTCGGATTTCATCTGTTCACTGGTCCATCTACTCGTTTCTTTTGTTTTCTCTTTTCCTTTTCTTATCTTGGATACAAAAAGAGAAAAAAATTGTTTTTATGGGGTGCCTGGGTGGCTCAGTCGGTTGAGTGACCAACTTCAGCTCAGGTCATGATCTGACAGTTTGTGAGTTTGAGCCCCGTGTCGGGCTCTGTGCTGACAGCTCAGAGCCTGGGGCCTGCTTCGGATTCTGTGTCTCCCCCTCTCTCTGCCCCTCCCCTGCTCATGCTCTGTCTTCCTCTCTCTCTCTCAAAAATAAATAAACATTCAAAAAATTTTAATTGTTTTTATTTTCCCTTTGAAATTTTTAATTTTTTTAATTAAATTTTTTATTTTTTGTAAATTTGTTATTCTATTTTACTTTCTTCACTTCATTTTATTCTATTTTATTGTATACTTTTTTATTTTTAAAATTTTTCTTACTTTTCTTTCCCTTTTTTCCTCTATTCTATAAAGCTTCTTTCAACAACCAGACCAAAACACACACCTAGGATATAGCTTCCTTCATTTGATTTTTTGTGTTGTTTTTAATTTTTTCATTTTAATTTTTTATTTTATTAATTCCTTTTCTTCCTCCAAAATGACAAAACAAAGGAATTCACCCAAAAGATAGAACAGGAAGAAATGACAGTCAGGGATTTAATCAATGCAGATATAAACAAGATGTCTGAACTAGAATTTAGAATCATGATAATAAGAATACTGGCTGGGGTTGAAAAAAGCATAGAATCCCTTCCTGTGGAGATAAAAAGCATAGAATCCCTTTCTGTGGAGATAAAAGAAATAAGATCTAGCCAGGATGAAATTTAAAATACTATAACTGAGATGCAATCTCGAAAGGATGCCATGGCAAAGATGGATGAAACAGAGCAGCAAATCAGTGATATAGAAGGCAAAATTATGGAGAATAATGAAGCAGAAGAAAAGAGAGAAACTAAGGTAAAAGAGCATGATATAAGAATTAGAGAACTCAGTGACTCGTTAAAAAGGAATAACATCCAAACCATAGGAGTCCCAGAAGATGAAGAGAGAGAAAGAGTTTAGTTTTTTAGAGAGAAAAAGAAAGCTTATGTGAACAAATCATAGTGGAAAACTTTCCTAACCTGGGGAAAGACACAGACATCAAAATCCAGGAAGCACAAAGAACTCCCATGAGATTCAACAAAAACCAACTATCAACAAGGCATATCATAGTCAAATTCACAAGATTCACAGACAAGTAAAGAATTATGAAAGCAGCAAGGGAAAAAAGTCCTTAACCTATAAGGGAAGACAGATCCGGTTTGCAGCAGACTTATCCACAGAAACTTGGCAGGCCAGAAAGGGGTGGCAGGATATATTCAGCGTGCTGAATCAGAAAAATATGCAGCCAAGAATTCTTTATCCAGCAAGGCTGTCATTCAAAAAAAAGAGTTTCCCAGACAAACAAAAACTAAAGGAGTTTGTGACCACTAAACCAGCTCTGCAAGAAATTGTAAGGGGGGCTCTGTGAGCGGAGAAAAGATCAAACAAACAAACAAAAAGATCAAAAGCAACAAAGACTAGAAAGGACCCGAGAACACCACCATAAACTCCAACTCTACAAGCAACATAATGGCAATAAATTCATATCTTTCAGTACTCACTCTAAACGTCAGTGGACTCAATGCTCCAATCAAAAGACATAGGGTAATAGAATGGATAAGAAAGCGAGATCCATCTATATGCTGTTTACAAGAGACCCATTTTAGAGCTAAAGACACCTTCAAATTGAAAGTGAGGGGATGGAGAACCATCTATCATGCTAATGGTCAACAAAAGAAAACTGGTGTAGTTTGATGTCAGTATGGCTACTCTGGCTTTCTTTTGGCAACCAGAGTAACCATACTTATATCAGAAAAACTAGATTTTAAAATAAAGACTGTAATAAGAGAGGAAGAAGGGCATTATATCATAATTAAGGGGTCTATCCATCAAGAAGATCTAACAATTGTAAACATTTATTCCCCCGATGTGAAGCACCCAAATATATCATTGATTATATAAATCAATGAATCATAAACATAAAGAAATGCATTGATAATAATACCATAACAGTAGGGGACTTCAACAGCACCCCACTTATAGCAATGGACAGATTTTCTTTTTTTTTTTAATTTTTTTTTTCAACATTTATTTATTTTTGGGATAGAGAGAGACAGAGCATGAACGGGGGAGGGGCAGAGAGAGAGGGAGACACAGAATCGGAAACAGGCTCCAGGCTCTGAGCCATCAGCCCAGAGCCTGACGCAGGGCTTGAACTCCCGGACCGCGAGATCGTGACCTGGCTGAAGTCGGACGCTTAACCGACTGCGCCACCCAGGCGCCCCACAATGGACAGATTTTCTAAGCAGGAAATCAACGAGGAAACAATAACTTTGAATGACACACTGGTCCGGATGGACTTGACAGATATATTCACAACATTTCATCCTAAAGCAGCAGAATACACTTCTCAAGTGCACATGGTACATTCTCCAGAATAGATCATACACTGGGACACAAATCAGGCCTTAACAAGTACAAAAGATTGAGATCATACCATGCATATTTTCAGTCCACAATGCTATGAAACTTGAAATCAACCACAAGAAAAAATTTGGAAAGACAATGGATATTTGGAGATTAAAGAACATCCCTCTAAAGAATAAATGGGTTAACCAAGAAGTTAAAGAGGACATTAAAAAGTACATGGAAGCCAATGAAAATGATAACACCGCAGCCCAAAATCTCTGGGAAGCAGCAAAGGCAGTCATAAGAGGGAAGTATATAGCAATCCAGGCCTTCCTAAGGAAGGAAGAAAGGTCTCAGATACACAACCTAACCTTACAACTTACAGAGCTGGAAAACGAATAGCAAATAAAACCCTAAACCAGCAGAAGACGGGAAATAAAAAGATTAGAGCAGAAATCTCTGCTTTCGAAACCAAAAAAAGAGTAGAACTGATCAGTGAAACCAGGAACTGGTTCTTTGAAAGAATTAAAGAAATTGATAAACCCCTAGCCAAAAAGGAAAAGTAAAGGACCCAAATAAATAAAATCAAGAATTAAAGAGGAGAGGGGCCCCTGGGTGGCTCAGTTGGTTAAGCATCCGACTTCAGCTCAGGTCATGATCTCACGGCTCATGAGTTCGACCCCCATGTCGGGCTCTGTGCTGACAGCTCAGAACCTGGAGACTGCTTCAGATTCTGTGTCTTTCTCTCTCTCTGCCACTCTCCTGCTCATGTTCTGTGTTTCTCTCTCTCTCTCAAAAATAAATAAACATTAATAAAAAAGAATGAAAGAGGAGAGATCACAACCAACACTGCAGAAATACAACCAATAATAAGAGAATATTAAGAGAAATTAAATGCCAATAAATTTGGCAATCTGGAAGAAATGGACAAATTCCTAGAAACATATAAACTACCAAAACTGAAACAGAAAGAAATAGAAAATTTGAACAGACCCATAACCAGTAAAGACATCGATTTAGTAATCAAAAAGTTGGATGGCTTTCCGGGGGAATTCTACCAAACACTTAAAGAAAAGTTAACACCTATTCTTTTGAAGCTGTTCCAAAAAATAGAAAGGGAGGGAAAACTTCCAAACTCTTTCTATGAAGCCAGCATTTTGATTCCAAAACCAGACCAAAACCTCACTAAAAAGAATTACAGACCAATTTCCCTGGTGAACATGGATACAAAATTCCTCAACAAGATAATAGCCAAAGAGATCTGACAATACATTAAAAGAATTATTCACCATAATCACATGAGATTTATACCTGGGATGCAGGGCTGCTTCAATAACTGCAAATCAATCAATGTGATACATCATATTATCATATTAATAAAAGAAAGGACAAGAACCACATGATACTCTCAACAGACACAGAGAAAGCATTTGACAAAATGCAGCATCCTTTCTTGATAAAAACAATCAAGAAAGTAGGGATAGAAGGATCATGCCTCAAGATCATAAAACCATATACAAAAGTCCCACAGCTCATATCACCCTCAATGGGGAAAAGCTGAGAGCTTTCCCCCTAAGGTCAGGAACAAGACACGGATGTCCACTCTCGCCTCTGTTATTCAACATAGTATTGGAAGTCTTAGCCTCAGCAGTCAGATAACACAAAGAAATAAAAAGCATTCAAATCAGCAAGAAGGAAGTCAAACTTTCACTCTCCGCAGTTGGCATGATACTCCATATGGAAAACCCAAAAGATCCCATAAAAAACTGCTAGAACTGATCCATGAATTGCAAAGTCGCAGGATACAAAATCAATGCATACAAATCGGTTGCATTTCTATACACCAATAATGAAGCAGAAAGAGAAATCAAGGAATCTATCCCATTTACAATTGCACCAAGAACCGTAAAATACCTAGGAATAAACCTAACCAAAAAGGTGAAAAATCTATACACTGAAAACTATAGAAAGCTTATGAAAGAAACTGAAGAAGACACAAAAAAGTGGAAAAAATATTCTATGCTCATGAATTGGAAGGACAAATATTGTTAAAATGTCGATATTACCCAAAGCAGTCTAGATATTCAATGCAATCCCTATCAAGATAACATGAGCATTTTTCACAGAGCTAGAACAAACAATCCTAAAATGTATATGGAACCAGAAAAGAACCCAAATAAACAAAGTAATGTTTAAAAAGAAAACCAAAGCTGGAGGCATCACAATTCCGGACTTCAAGATGTATTACAAAGCTGTAATCATCAAGACAGTACGGTACTGGCACAAAATAGGACACTTAGATCAATGGAACAGAATAGAGAACCCAGAAATGGACCCACAAACGTATGGTATGGCCAACTAATCTTTAACACAGCAAGAAAGAATATCCAATGGAATAAAGACAGTCTCTTCAGCAAATGGTGTTGGGAAAACTGGACAGCAACATGCAGAAAAATGAATCTGTACCACGTTCTTACACCTTACACAAAAATAAACTCAAAATGGATGAAGGACCTAAATGTAAAAGAAGAAGCCATCAAAATCCTAGATAAGAAAGCAGGCAAAAAAACTCTTTGACCTTGGCCGCAGCAACTTCTTACTCAATACGTCTCCGGAGGCAAGGGAAACAAAAGCAAAAATGATTTATTGGGATCTCATCAAGATAAAAATCTTCTGCATGGAGAAGGAAACAATCAGTAACACTAAAAGGCAACCGACAGAATGGGAGAAGATATTTGCAAATGACGTATCACATAAAGGGTTAGTATCCAAAATCTATAAAGAACTTACCAAAGTCAACACCCAAAAAACAAAGAATCCAGTGAAGAAATAGGCAAAAGACATGAATAGAAACTTTTCCAAAGAAGACATCCAAATAGCTAATAGACACGTGAAAAAATGCTCAACATCACTCATCATCAGGAAAACACAAATCAAAACCACAGTGTGATGCCATCTCACATCTGTCACTATGGCTAACATTAACAACTCAGGCAACGACAGATATTGGCAAGGATGCAGAGAAAGTGGAACCCCTTTGTACTGCTGGTGGGAATGCCAACTGGTGCAGCCACTCTGGAAAACGGGATGGAGTTTCCTCAAAAAATTAAAAATAGAACTACTAGCTGTTCATCCAAAGGATGCAGGTATGCTGTTTCCAAGGGGCACACGCACCCCAATGTTTATAGCAGCACTATCAACAATAGCCAAAGTATGGAAAGAGCCCAAATGTCCATTGACAGTGAGTGGATAAAGAAGATGTTATATATATATATATATATATATATATATATATATATATATATATATATATATTACTCAGCAATCAAAAAGAATGAAATCTTGCCATTTGCAACAACTTGGATGGAACTAGATAAATTGTATTATGCTAAGTGAAATTAGTCAGAGAAAGAGAAATATCATATGACTTCACTCATATGAGGAGTTTAAGATACAAAACAGATGAACATAAGGGAAGGGAAGCAAAAATAATATAAAAATAGGGAGGGGGAAAAAACATAACAGACTCTTAAATACAGAGAACAAACCGAGGGTTGCTAGAGGGGTTGTGGGAGGGGGGATGGGCTAAATGGGCAAGGGGCATTAAGGAGGACACTTGTTGGGATGAGCACTAGGTGTTCTATGTAGGGGATGAATCACTGGATGCTACTCCTGAAATCATTATTACACTATATGCTAACTAACTTGGATTTAACTAAATTTTTTAAAAAGTAAAATAAATAAATAAATAAATAAATAAATAAATAAATAAATAAATAAATATTTTTAAAAAATAAAGAAGGGTCATGTTTGTATTTACTAATAATCCCAGCTATATTTATTGAGTGCCTATTACATGTCTACTGCATATACTTTCTCACTGAATTTTCGCAACATCTCTTTTAACTACATATTTCTTCCCCCATTTTACAGGTGAGGAAACTGAGGCTCAGAGAAATTAAGTAACCTGCCCAAGGGCACACAGTCACTGAGGTACATTGGACTCAGTCAACCCCAAGGTCTGGCTCTACACGGGGCACCACACTGCCTACAAAAGGCTGCGGAGTGAACCCACAAGACTGGAGGATCCAGCAACAATCCAAGACTGTTTCCAAACCCCGTGGGAGCTGACATTAGATAAACTTGGCAAGTAAGCAAAAGGCCCTCACATGCCAAGCACAGTGGATGTTTCTTAGATGGCTTTGTGTCCTTTGCATTCATTATCTGCAACAAACTCAACTTCACAAGGCCAGAATATTTCAATGTAACATAGAGCTTATAAACACTCCAAGTGGTGTAAACACTGCAACAGATAGGCCAGAGAGAGACTATAAGCCAGAAAGAATGTGCTGCAAACTTCAGAACAGTGCACCCGGGGTCAAAAGCATCACTGAGTTGCCAAGAGGCCCCTCGTATTAAACCTCAGGGCTTGTGGATAATGTGAGAAGATTAGCGGAGTACTAAATACAAAGAAAGTATGTAGAGAAAGGGTGGGGCCAGGTGCGGAAGGCAGTGAGCCAGATCTGGCAGGAGCACAAACCAGGTTATAGGCTTGGCCCTGGGAGACTGAAGATGGCCTCACCTACAGTCAGGAGATGTGACCTGGAGCAGGGGAGGAGCAGGGATCTCCAGGCGGTGCAGATGGTGGTGGTGGTGGTGGAGTTGGTGGTGTGGTTCAGGACGCTCTGTCCCTGGTGGAGCATCAGGGGTTGGGGACCTGATCAGAGGAGAGGCCATGAGAGCCGGGGCCTCGCTGGGCCATCTGAGATTCCAGGCAGATTGCAGGCTGGCTGAAAACTGCCTGATGAAACATGAAGCAGAGGTTGTGTGAGCTCATGCAGAAGGGGCTGGGAGGGAAGGGGAGGCTGTGGCTTAGTAGTATGGAGGGATCAGGACACACTTTGGATCCCCAGGTCTCTGAACCTTCAGCTAGGAGACCAGGCCCCACCCACCAGCTGCTGGGTGGGAGCCTTCTCACACTGGCCCGGCCCTGAAGGCAGAGGGAAGGCCGTTAGTGTAGCTGTTGGGGGTGAACTGTCTGCTCTCCCCTCTGAGCTCACTGCCTGTGCAACAGAAGGTGCAGTAACCCCTTTATTCTGGAGGGAGCGCAGGCTAGAGAAGCACAGAAGAGGAACCTAGAGGGATCATCTGGCTTCTGGTAAGCAACGTGAGAAGGCTGGGGAACCCCGACATATCGCATGTTTAGTTAGGCTGCTCGGTTACCAGGAGGGTGCAAGCTTAAGTGTTGATACTCTGTAAAGCCTAAGTGTCCTCGCCCCATTCCTGGGCAGGACAGCTCCAGAAGCGCCCCCTTGTGGCAGGACGTGCACCAGCCCTATCCTCCCCCCACCCTCCAGGGCGTGGAAAGGCCATGCTTCGCCCTGCGGCCCCAGAACCCTCCAAGGCCTCTCACAGAGCCCTGGGCGGCTCCGTTCTCCATGTCACTCTGATCCAGGGAGGGGCACGCCCGTGTCCGTTCTACCGGGACAGCCCATTTGGGCGCCACCTCTAAACTGCAGCTCTTTGGGTTCTTTCGGGTTCTTTGCCCAGGTAGGTAAACCTCTCCCCCAACCCCCGGCGTTGCAGGGAGACTGAGGCGTCCCTGGTGCATCCTTAGTAAGTGGCTCTCAGGGGACCATGGCTGCCCTTTACTGAATGAAGACGTGAAGGCCAGCCACTTTGCACATACTGTTACTCCCTACCTCCTCCCATGCGGTGAACAGTATTATTGGTCTCTTTGCACCAGTCAGAAAACTGAGTCTGCGTGTTTCTCCTCACTTCCTTTTTCTACCAAAGTGAAATTCACATAACATACAAGTAAACGTTTTAAAGTGGGGGCTTCAGCGGCAGTCCAGACACGCACAGTGTTGCGCCACCACGACCTCTAACTAGTTTCACAACATCTCCATCACCCCAAAAGGACCCCGACAGCCATTAAACCGTGAGTCCTTCCCCATTATCCCTCTTCCTCAACCCCTGACAACCAGCCATCTGCATTTCGTCTCTTTGGATTTAAGTGTCCTGGGTATTTCATGTAAATGCAGTCACGTCCCACCTTTGTGTCTGGCTCCTTGCGCTTAGCATAGTGCTTTTGAAGTTCACCCTTGTTGTGGCCTGGGTCAGTACTCCATTACTTTTTGTGGCGGAATCATATTCCATTGGAGGGATAGAAGGCATTTTGTTTCTTCATTCCTCTGTTGGTGGGCACTTAGGCTATTTTCACTTTTAGGCTATTGTAAACAGTGCTGCTCTGAGCATGCGAGTGCATATATTTACTTGAGTAACAATCCTCAATTCTTTGGCACAGATCCTAGGAGTGGAATTGCTGGGTCAGATGGTAGTTTTATGTTTCACTCTTTGAGGATGCATCAAACCATTTTCCACAGTGGCTACACCATTTTACATTCCCACCAGCACTGTATGAGGGTTTCAATGTGTCCATGTCCTTGCCAATGCTTGTTATTCCCCTCCACCCCGTATCTTTTTTTTTTTTTAATTATAGCCATCCTAGTGGTTGTGAAGTTGTACCGAGGTTGATTTTTTAAAGTGAATTAACTACATATTTAAAGAAAACTGGGGCGCCTGGGTGGCTCAGTCGGTTAAGCATCCGACTTCACCTCAGGTCGTGATCTCGCGGTCCGTGGGTTCGAGCCCTCGTCGGGCTCTGTGCTGACAGCTCAGAGCCTGGAGCCTGCTTCAGATTCTGTGTGTGTGTTTCTCTCTCTCCGCCCCTCCCCTGTTCGCATTCTCTTTCCCTCAAAAATAAAATAAAAACATTAAAAAAAATTTTTTTTAATAAAAAAACTGTTAAGAAAATAACAGCATGGCAGTGTGTGGATAGGGCAGGTAAGACTGGCAAACCCAAAGCCTGTAGTTTGGAAGCAGAGAAACAGATGCTCGCCTGTGGGTCACACTCCTCTGGCCCACCCTGCCTCCCCCCCAGCAACCCAAGCCAAACCCAACCCTGACTCTGCAAGAGGATGGCAAATCTCCTCTATCCCCTGCATGAAGGTAAGTTCCAGGCTGAGGCAAAACTCTTGAGTTCAAAGGGCCTTCATCGTGTCTCCCATCTTAATACTGCAGAGAAAGCCCACACCACCTCTGCAGGCCCTGTGGTGGGCCTGTGTGCAAGAATGCCCGGATGTGGTTTGCCAGCGCTCCCCAGTCAGGTCTGTGGGCTAGTCCCACCCTGACCTCTCCCCATGATTTTGGTTTTTAACTTCTTATCCAAGTATAACGTACAGAAACTGTAAGTCTATATAGTCTGATGTATTTTCACGCACTCAGATAAAAACAGTACATTATCGATACCCCCTAAACATCCCCCCAAATTTGTACCAACCCAAGAGTAAGCACTAATTTGACTTTTTTAAAAAAGGGTTTTTTTTTTAGTGTTTTATTTGTTTTTGAGAGAGAAAGCATGAGCAGGGGAGCAGCAGAGAGAGAAGGAGACAGAGGATCCGAAGCTGGCTCTGCACTGACAGCAGAGAGCCCAGTAGGGGGCTGGAACACATGGACTACGAGACCATGACCAGAGCCGAAGTCAGATCCTCAACCGACTGAGCCACCCAGGCGCCCTACTGGTCTTTCATGGATGAGGTTTGCCTTGAGGCTTGCATAGATGGGACTACGTCGCACATACTCTTTTGTGTCTGGCTTCCTCCATCAGCAGTGTTTATGTCGTGATCCTTCAATGCTGTTTTGTGTAACTGTAGCTTGTTCATTTTCATTGCTGTCCGGCATTCCATTGTGTGGCTGTGCAGGTGACAGGCATTGAGCGGTCTGCAGCTTTGAGCTACATGACTGGGGCTGCCGTGACATCCTACCTGGGGCGGGGTTTGCAGGGCTCCCGTCCGCCTGTGCTCTGCTTTGACAGGTGCGACCAGTTTTCCGTAGCCTCACCGATTTACGCCCTCCCCTGAATGCATGAGCATTCCCACTGCCTGTACTTACCACCACTTGGTGTTGTCAAGCTTTTTCCTTTTGGCCATTTTGGTGGGTGTGGGGGAGTAGCTGTTTGAGGTCTTAATTTACATTTCCCCCGATGGCAAATAAAAACGATCCCCTCTTCGTGTATGTATTGGTCATTTAGATATCCTCTTCTGTGAAATGCCTAACCAAGCCTTGTTTATTTTTTTTATAAAAATTTTTTTAATTTTTTTTTTTTTTTTTTTTTTGAGAGAGAGACAGACAGAGCACGAGCAGGGGAGGGGCAGAGAGAGGAAGACACAGAATCTGAAGCAGGCTCCAGGCTCTCAGCTGTCAGCACAGAGCCCAACAAGAGGCTCGAACCTCTGATCTGATCTGAAGTCAGCTGCTTGACCGACTGAGCCACCCAGGCGCCCTGCTTCTGTTTGTGTTCGCTGTCTTTTCCTTACTGATTTGGAGTTCTTTATTCTGCATACAAGCCCTTTATTATCCACTCTCATTCTGTGGTTTTTGATAAATAGAATTTCTTAATCTTAATAGAATCTAAATGATCATCTTTCCCCATCATGCTTAGTGCTTTTTGTATCCTGTTTAAGAAAGCTTTGTATTCCATGGTCATCAAGATGTTCTTTTATATTTTCATCTAGAAGCAGACCTTTAAGACATATGGAATTGACTTTTGTATATGGTGTGAGGTTGGACCTGGCATTATTTCCATATGCATACCCGGTTGACCCAGCACCAGTTATTGAAAAGGCCATCCTTTCCTGACCCCGTTTTGAGGTAAGCGACGATAGCCGTTTCTCTCTGAGTGAAGGCAGGAGTAGGTGGAAGGCATTCTTCTTTCTCTAAGTCTGGGAAGAGGATTGTACTTGGGACTATGTCTGTCATAGCCACATGAGTAACAAATAGTCCCTAGGAGAAAAGAACCCTGCCCAGGAGCCAGGAGGCTGTAAGGAAGTGAAGGGAAAGCACCAGGAACCGATAGAGACATATAGGTGGGACATTTGCAGGGAGTTCAGGGGATGGGGTTTGGGCTTGGCAGGTGTGAGACAGAAAATGGGGACCAAGAATTAACTAACTTTGGGTCACAGAGCCAGGGCTGCCCCAGAGAGCAGGGGTGGTGACCAGGGCCCAGAGCTGCAAGCACAATCAGGATGTCCCACATGTGGAAATCGGAGTGGAGCTGGTAAGGCCCAGGACATAAGCCAGCCTTCCCTCACCGTCTGAGGGATCAGTCCCCATCCTGCCCAGCCATGTTGGGCCCCTTGGCCACCTCGTTCGCAGAACCCAAAGGAAGGAGGGTGGGCACAACGGGGAGAGCATTGCGCCACATCCTGGATCCACCACTTACTAGCTGTGTGACCGTGGGAAGGTTACTAAACCTCTCTGTGCGTTTGTTTCTTTCCCTGTACATGGCAGTAATAATAGTGCCTACTTCATGGGGCTGATCTGAGGATTAAGTCAGATCACACCTGGCATATGGTAAGTGCCCAATAAATGTTAGCCATTGTTACTTTCCTTGAGAGCTAAATTCGGGCCCCCAAACTCCCTGCCAGTACTATTTCCCGAGCACCCATGTGGAGCAAAATGGAGCAGGATCTAGAACAGCACAACCAAAGGGCCAGAATATGCATCTCCAGCCTTGTCCAGGAGAAACCATGTCCACATCAGTTGGCCCCTGGGCAGCAATCCTTCTATGGGAGTCCTGGCTTAGCCTAAGCCAAAACTCTCACTGGGGGAATTCCTATGTGAGCCAGCCTGCCTACGGGATTGGTGGGGTGGGGCCCCACAGGTGCCCACTGCATGAGTTAGCGGATATGGGTGCCCAGAGAGGGTGCTCCAGCCCAGCCCCAGAGCCAGAACCTGCAGGGGGAAGCCAAAGCTGGTCTCACGAAGGTCTCAGTACCGTCACCCTGTGGACACTGCAGTTGGACACTGCAGCGGGCCACCAGTCCAGGAGCAATTTCAGCAAGAAGCTGGAAGGGCTACAACCCCCTGGAGGGAGGGACACTCTTTTCCCTATCCTAAGATACCAGCAGTTCTGTGAGCGATCAGGGTCACATCTGCCCAGAGGGCCCACCTTTTCCTGACTCACACGAAGGTGACATTCCGGTGAGCATCAGCCCTGGGTTTGTGCAGGACCCAGGTGCCCGAGCAGCTACAAAGGTAGCTGGTGCACCGGGACAGGATATGCCAGAGGGGGAGGGATAAGAGCCACGCACCCGGATTATTCACAGTGCGGACTCCAACGCCCCAGACAGACTGCCCCAGGGAAACCTCGGCGTGATATGTGCACTCCCATAGCAGCATTGAGGCACCCGGACAACTCTGTGGGCGCTGAGCCTTGTTCAGCTACGGGGCAGGATTGGGGTGGAACAGAGGTGACTGTATCTTCATGTGATTTTATAAGCTTCTGCAGGATGCTGCTGGGAACTCCTAGATCCAGCTGGGGGACATCCTCCAAGAGCAGGTGCAAGAGCTGGTAATGCAGCCGCTCATACACCCTCAGGCTGCAGGCTCGGGGTCAGGTTGCCACCTAAGTTAGGGAGGCTTTGCACTGATAAGAGCCCCTGAGTGATCAGGGAGCCAAAGCAGACTGTTCTCTGCTCACCAAACTGTTCTCCCCAACACGAGGCTGTGTTGACCCAAGGGAGGGGCATCTTTTTCTAAATGCACAAAGGCACTCTATAAGCTAACATGCTCTGCCCGGGGGCACGTGGGTGCAGAAGAGGAGGTCTAGGGCCAGTGAGGCGGTTCAAAACCCTGCTTCCAACTCACTCTTCACCAAGCCACTGCTTGCTGACTTCTGGGGAAAAAAAGAAAAAAAAACAAACAAACAAAACATGCTTGGTACTTTGATTCCCCTGTTACAAGCTGAAAAGTAGCTTGCCTGGTCTGGTGCACATTTCCTGTGAGCTGAGTTAGTGGGAGTCAGTTCCTGTGGACTGGTCATCTCAGGGGGCTGGGACAGACTGAGCATGGGACCTGCAGGACCGCCTCCCCCAGCAGCCTCTTAAACCCCGTCTCCATCTCCATCTTGACCTCTGCTAATACATTTCCCTGCCCGAGGCCCTCAGTGAGAACTACAACGCAGTCTCCCCTCCTTCTTCCTCCCCTCTTCCTCCTCCTGCCTCAGCACCAGCCTCCCTCCCAGGCAAATGTCTTTCCAGACTCTGGGATGTGAGTATCCATTATCCACCATGGATATAGAACATTTTTAAATTCCTGTTTGGATCCCACCTTATTTCAAAAACAGTTTTAGTCTCCCGGTAGGAGTAAGCACACCCCTGTCCAACTCATAAGGCTGTTGCAAAAATTAAATGAGGAAAATTACAAAGCACAATACAAGTGTGATGTTGTTGCTATTTTCTCCGGAAAGGAATTAGCCCACCCTTCTCTGACCGCCCCCTGTCCCAGTGGAGTTGCCAGTGGTAACTCCATAATTTTCCAAGTCCTCTGGGCTGAACTCAGGCACCATATATGATTTTCTCCTTCCCCAGAGTGGAGCATTAGTTTCCACTGAGGCTTCGTGAGTTTCATGGATGCACTGAGAGTTTTCTGTGTGCTGGCCACTCTGCTGAGAGCTGTGTATTTAGCATTCAATACCAACTCAGTAGACCCTCCTATCCCCATTTTATAAGAGAACTGAAGCTCAGAACTCATATAATTTACCCAAGATCTCACAGGGAAGAAGTGAAAGAGCTGTACCATGAAATGGTGATTTTTATCCCGGGGAACACAAACTCGGATACCTCCCTGGCAGTGTGTGGACTGGGTCACGTGTAAGGCAACAGGGATTGGGGGTGGCCTGTGGCAATCGGAGCACACACCTGCCTCAGGGCATTCACAATCTCAGTCTTTCATCCGGCCATTCCGCCACGCTTGTATTAACCACTGGTCCTAACTGCCTCCCCTCAAAAGCTGCTCTCCATCCCCGCTGCCACCACCCAGGTCCTTGTCACCCACACCTGGGATGTTGCAGGAGCCTCCTCCGTGGCCTCTCTGGTCCTGCCTCTGCTCCCCAGAGCCAGACACCATCCTTTCCCTGAGCACCCAATCCTCCAGAGACCCACCCCCGCAGACACTTGGCACTCACAACCCACCTCCAGGGACCATCAGAGAGCAGAAGGAACAAGGACTTAACAACCAGGAGGTTCTGGGTTCAAATCTCAGCTCTGCTACTTGCTAGCTGGGTCACCTTGGATAAGTTACTTAACCTCCTTGGCCTTCAATTTTCCCTAAGAGGAGTGTCATGATGGTAACCAGCAGGAGTTTTTAGCCGCACTAGATGTATTCACGATCATGAAGAGTTCAGCCCAGTGCCGGCCCCACTGTGGGAAACATGTGGTGGACACACAAAGCTGGGAAGGGGGCGGTACCCTCTCCCCTTTGTACGTCACCCCCAAATCTTGGAAATCAGGGGTGACTGGGGACTTGCCCCGTTAATAAATGGAACGCTCAGGTTTCAAACCCAGGGCAGTCTCTCATCGGCAAAACAGAGACGGAAACTCCAGCTACCTGTGGTCTTGCATGGATATAGAGAAGACTGTGGCAGGAGTCACTTGCCTGTGGCAGGAGCAGGCGCCCCAAATCTGCACAGCCTAGTTAGGGAGGCAGGAGGGCCAGAGGGCCAGCCTGTGGCAGAGGTTGGGCTGATCCCTGGACCGGAACAGGTGCAGAGCAGGGCCATTTCCAGCCCCTTCCAGACCCTGCCTCTGATTCTTGGACGCCCCACCCTCTTCACCACCAACTAAAACTCATCGCATCCCTCATCAAAGATAACACTTCTTTGCTTTAAATGTAACAGGGCTTTGACAAATTTGCTTTTGACATTACTTAATTACGGGTAAGTCATTGAATTTACTATTGGCTATGATTTCTCTTCCATCATTCTGCATATCCTGGAACTCTTGCCAAGAATCCAACTTACAAATAGTTTTCAAATATAATGACATTTGTACGGATACCAAACTGAACAGATATTAAAGTTGACATGCTACTTTCTGAAAGCACTTGATTAAACATTTACCCATTTTGATACAGTCTATTTCATATTTTTGCAGCCCCCCAAAGCTTTTCTTTCAGGGCTTTGACATCTCCCGGGCCCCTGAGAGCCCGCCCCAGCCCCTGGGCAGGGTGAGAGGGTTTGCTCGCAGAACCAGGTCACTCGAGTGCACCCAGGCTCCATACCCACAGACTGCTACAAAATCACCAGGGCGCCTGGGTGGCTCAGCCGGTGAAGCATCTGACTCTTGATCTCAGATCAGGTCTTGATCTCAGCGTTGTGAGTTCAAGCTCCCTGTTGGGCTCCATGCTGGGTGTGGAGCCTACTTTAAAAAACAGTAATAATAATAATATCTGCCCGTCCAGGGCTACCTGATCTGGGCACATTTATCCTCAGCCCCAAAACAAAATGACTTGCCAAAAATTGGATTAAATGTGATTTAACACTTAAGGTTTTATTGGAGTTTCATAGAATGAATTTATAAATGAGGCAATACCTTGATGGGGCAAATGTTCTGACATAGGGTTTATAAGTTAGGAGGACTGTCACCCTAACCAAACACTACCACCATCCCCAGTGTGGGGGCACAGCCAGGACCCACCCTCCTCTCCATAACTCCTCTAGGAGGGGGCACTGGGAAGGTGAATGCTTTGTGATTGGCAGGTCAGACTGGATGAGGTGGGTATTGCACTCTGGGGCCTTTTAAAATAGACCAGCTTTGTCTGTCTGTTTTCGTTTTTTATGAAGTAAGCTCTGTGCCCAGTGTCGGGCTCAAATTCATGACCCCCAAGATCAAGAGTCACATGCTCTATCAACTGGGCCAGCCAGGCGCCCCTAGAGCAGACCTGTGTTTTAAATCACCTCCGCTGCCCAGCCTCATTCCCCATCTCTCTCCACACAAGGGGCAGGCACCCTGGCTCCTGACTCCCACCACTACTAGGCTACTGCGGAGCCAGGAGCAGAGGAGGAATGGCTGCCTCCCTCACAGAGACGTCCACACACCCCTGCCACGCAGGGCACCAGAAGGGGCGTGAGATGATTCCAAGAAAAGGGAAGAAGGTGGCAGGACGACATGAGAGGCATCAGGGAGGCAAAGGGCAAGGAAAGGACTTTAAGCTTGGTTTACACACTTTCACTCATTTCTACCGAAAAGCAGTAAAAAATTTAAAAATCACATCTTGGACCTGGTCATTTCACTCACAGGCATCAAGACTGGGGAAGTATCTGTAAAGCATGTGAGGATAATAACGATTAGTATTTACTGAGCACTTAATGTTTTCTATCCAGAGATGGGATTGACTGAACGAATCCAAAATCAACACACGAGGACAGTGCTATTATTATTCCCGTGAAATAGGTGAGGACTTGGAGGCACAGAGAGGAGAAGTAGTTTGCCTTAGGTCACACAGCCAGACAGCAGTGGAGCAAAATTCAAACCCTGGTCGTCTGACTCCAGAGTGAACACTGTTAGTCATGACATTAGGCCATAGCCATTCTTAAAAAAATTTTTTTTAACGTTTATTTATTTTTGAGACCGGGAGAGACAGAGCATGAACAGGGGAGGGTCAGAGAGAGGGAGACACAGAATATGAAGCAGGCTCCAGGCTCTGAGCTGTCAGCACAGAGCCCGACGCGGGCTCGAACTCACGGACCGCGAGATCGTGACCCGAGCCAAAGTCTGCCGCTCAACCGACTGAGCCACCCAGGCGCCCCAGGCCATAGCCATTCTTAAATAGAGAAGATGGTAAATTTTGGTGAGGCTTACCATAGGACAGCGTGCTGTAATTAAAATTTATACAGGTGTATCTCCTTTTATTGTGTCTTGCTTTATTGCACTTTCCAGATACTGCATTTTTTTACAAACTGAAGGTCTGTGGTGACTCTGCCTAGAACAAGTCTATTGGGGCCACTTTTCCAAAAGCTTTTGCTCACTTGTATCTCTGTGTCACAGTTTGGTACCTCTTACAATTTTTCAAACTTCTTCACTACTATTGTTTTAATATTGTAATATTATCTTCATTAATATAGATCATGGTGATCTGTGACCAATGATCTTTTATGTTACTATTGTAATTGTCTGGAGCAGCGCAAACCATGCCCATATAAGACAGCCGACTTGATAAATGTGTGCATTCTGACCTCTCCACCATCCAGCCATTCCCATCTCTCTCCCTCTCCTTGGGCCTCCCTACTCCCTGAGACACAGCCATATTGAAATCAGGCCAAGTGACAACCCTACGATGGCCCCCTAAGTGTTCATGTGAAAGAGTCTCCCGTCTCCCATCTTCAATCAAAAGCTAGAAATGATTAAACTTAGCGTCGAAAGCCAAGATTGTCTGAAAGCAAGGCTTCTTATTAGGAAGTTGTGCATGCAAAGAAAAGTTCTTGAAGGAAATTAAAAGTGCTCCTACAGTGAACACATGAATGATAAGAAATCAAAACAGCCTTATACATGGAGAAAGTTTGAGTGGTCTGGATAGAAGATCAAACCAGCCACAATATTCCCTAAAGCCAAAGTCTCCTGTTAGGGGCTACTACAGCTGGTGACCTTTGAATGGAAGCCAGCGCTCATCTAACATTCCAGAGGTCCTCAGGCCCTTAAGAATTAGGCTAAATCTACTCTGCCTGTACTCTATCAATGCAACAGCAAAGCCTAAATGACAGCACATCTGTTTACAAGACGGTTTACTGCATATCTTCAGCCTACTGTTGAAACCTACTGCTCAGAACAAAAAAGATTCCTTTCAAGATATTACTGCTCACTGACAATGTGCCCGGTCGCCCAAGAGTTCTGATGGAGACGAACAATGAGATTCACGTTGTTTTCATGCCTCCTAACACAACTTCCATTTTGCAACCCATGGATCAAGTCATTTCAACTTTCAAGTCTTATTATTTAAGAAATGCACTTCGTAAGGCTGTAGCTACTGTACATAGTGATTCCTCTAATGGATCTGGGCAAAGTAAATTGAAAAACTTCTGGAAAGGATTCACTATTCTAAGTGCCATTAAGAACATTTATGATTCATAGGAAGAGGTCAAAACAGCAACATTAACAAGCATTTGGAAGAAGTTGAATCTAGTCCCCATGGATGACTTTGAGGGGCTCAAGACTTCAGTGGAGGAAGTCGTGGCAGATGAGGTGGAAACAGCAAATGAACTAGAACTATAAGTGGAGCCTGAAGAAGGGACTGAATGGCTGCAATCTCATGATCAAACTTGAACAGATGAGGAGGTGTTCTGATGAATGAGCGAAGACAGTGGTTTCTTCTTTTTTTCATTTTTTTTAATGCTTATTTATTTTTGAGAGAGAGACAGAGAAAGAGAAAGTGGGGGAGGGGAAGAGACAGAGGGAGAGACAGAATGTGAAACAGGCTCCAGGTTCTGAGCCCTCGGCACAGAGCCTGATGCGGGGCTCGAACTTGGGAACAATGAAATCATGACCTGAGCCAAAATCGGACGCTTAACCGACTGAGCCCCCCAGGCATCCCAGGACAGTGGTTTCTTGAGATAGAATCTGCTTCTGGTGAAGATTGTTGAAATGACAATAAAGCATTTAGAATATCACACAATCTTAATTGATAGAGCGGCAGAAGCGTTTGAGAGCATTGACTCTAATTTTGAAAGTTCCACTGTAGGTAAAATGCTGTCAAAGAGCAGCACTTGTACAGAGAAATCATTTGTGAAAGGAAGAGTCAATCAATGGGGCAACCTTCACTGTTGTCTTATTTTAAGAAATTGCCACAGCCAGCCTAGCCTTCGGCAACCACCACCCTGATCAGCCAGCAGCCATCAACATCCAGGTGAGAACCTCCAACCAGCAAAAAGGTGATGCCTTGCTGAAAGCTCAGATGATGGTTAACATTTTTTAGCAGTATTTTTAAATTAAGGTGTGTAGTCTGTTTCTTAGATATAATGCTATTGCACACTTAGTAGACTGTAGTATAGTGTAAACATAACTTCTATATGCACTTGGAAACCAAAAATTAATTCAACTCACTTTGTGATATTCGAGTCCTCATAGTTGTCTGGAACCCAGCCCGCCAAATCCCTGAGGTATGCCTGTATTTATAAAGAATATTTTAATAAAATGTGGACTTACATTAAAATATTTTAGGAACACAAAATTATACATATTATGATCTCCACTTAAAAATTCCTTTTTAGAAAAGAACCTAAAGGAATATATGTGTGTATATATATATATATATATGTATATATATATATGTATATATATATATGTATATATATTCAAAATACATAAGTAGATCACAGACAGATGATCTGTATGTTGAAATTGGTGGATTGTGAATGGGTTTTCTTCTTCCCATTTTTCTAGATTTTCCAAATTTCTCTAAATGAAATTTTTTTCAGATAGGAACAACTATTAAGGCCTTACTGTCTTAAAATTACTTGCTCTCAGTAAATGTTTAAAAAGAGAAATTTCTGAGAAACTAAAAAACCAGAAACAAGTCATTTTTTTAAAAAAGTGGACAGGTTGGTAAGAAATTCTTTAAATTGGTAGTATTCTTGGGGCACTTGAGTGGCTCAGTCGGTTAAGCGTCTGATGTCACCTCAGGTCATGATCTCACCATCGTGGGGTTGAGCCCCACGTTGGGCTCTGTGCTGACAGCTCAGATCCTAGAGCCTGCTTTGGATTCTATGTCTCCCTCTCTCTCTCTCTGACCCTCCCCTGCTTGCACTCCGTGTGTCTCTCTCTCTCTCAAAATAGGAAGTAAACATTTAAAAAAAAAAATTTTTTTTTAAATAAATTGGTAGTATTCTTAGGGCTAGGCCTCAGCACACACTCAGAATGTACCAGCAGTGAGAAAACGGAATGGATTCTGTTATATGGAGAAGCATCGTTCCTTGGGTAGATGAGACCCAGTGTGGGGTTGGGGAGCCCTAGACCATGAGCTCCCTAGCTTCCAATCCAGGTTCTGCCACAGGCCACTTGCACCTCCTGAGCCTGTTTCCTGAACCAGAAATCAGCCACAGTGGTAGTCTCTTGCTCATCACTCTGCTCTAACATTCGATTTTACCATGTGTAATGGGTAGAATGAACTAGCGAATGACGCCTTCTAGAGACTGATGGACGCTTGTCCTTGTCTGGGAGCAAGGCTGGTGGCTAATGGCCCTCAGGAGCCAGGGGCATCAGGAGAGCTTCTGCCCAGAGGCCCCGGGTGAGGTGCAGATGTGCTGTCTGCCAAAGGAGCGGCAGGGCTGGGGCAGAGCCAGCTAACAGGAGGGGAGGAAGCCAGCCTCCTGCTCCCTCACCAGGCCCTCAATTACACACGCTCTCGCTGTTCCAGGGCTAATTGTTTCTGAAGTGCAAGCCCATCCACTCCCCACTCGGCAGCAACAGCATCCATAGGCTTCTCTGTCACTCACCCAAGACCCAGAGCAGCACAGGGCACATTCCACTTTTCTCCTTTACTTGGGCAACACACTCCAGCAACCTCTATGCCTTGGAAGGTGGTCCAGAGATTGTGCATTGAACATGGACTGAAGCCAAGTTGGTTAAGCCTGGATTCTGAAGGCACAGGCTTGCTCCAACCCTTCTAAGAAAATGTGTCAGGGAGCTTGCATATGTCTGTGCCACACCTCCCACCCACGGGCAGAACCTCTGAGGGTAGGACCTGGAAATGGCATTTTATTTATTTTTTAAAAAATGTTTAATATTTATCTTTGAAAGAGAGAGACAGAGCGTGAACGGGGGAGGGGTAGAGAGAGAGGGAGAGACAGAATCCGAAGCAGGCTCCAGGCTCTGAGCTGTCAGCACAGAGCCCGATGCAGGGCTCGAACTCACGAGCTATGAGATCATGACTTGAGCTGAAGTCGGGACGCCTAACTGACTGAGCCACCCAGGCATCCCTGGACATGGCATTTTAAATAAGCTGATGTCCCAAGTTCGAGAACCACTGGCCTCAGGTCTGCTTGGAAATAACATGTTCCCACATGTACCTGGCTGTCCCAAAAGGCTGGAAGTGAGGAAGCAGGAGGTGGAAGGGGATGCTGGCCCCCTCAAAGTGGTACAACAGGGGTGTGCCCTAGACCTGGAGTCAAGTGTCTACTTCAGGGGGGCAGGCTGGATGAGAGCCTGGGGCAGCAGATGGGTCCCTGGTGGACCTCTCCTCCCACCCAGCTTCCTTCATCAGTTTCCACGTGCGCAAATACACATCGGCCAAAAGCCCAGTCACTCACTTTAGGATTCGCTGTGTACCTCTACCCACAATGCTCCTGGATCTACCCTCAGCCACCCCCACCATGACTCTCCCTCTCCCAATAGACATCCCACCCGCCTCGTTACTTAAATAACCTTTATTTCTCATGCACTAGGAAAGATGGGATTGTATGAAACACTGCATTTCACAGCAAAGACCTCAGTCCAGAACACAACACAGGGGACCAAGTGGATTCAGGTGTGGTCAAAACTCTGGGGATCACAGTGGGGATACCACCTCCAGGGCTGGTGACAGATTCAGGACCCTCCAGCTGCAATGGCTCCAGATACAACACAGGGCAGCTGCCCCCTCCCACAGAGGCACAGGAAGCTGACACCAGAGGAGCATGTAGACCGGAGGAAGGACGGAGAAGGCTGCTAGGCAGTGACTTGGTAGAGGCGGTGGTCCAGCACCTCCGAGGCCCGAGTCCAGGCAGCGAGGGCTGTGACCGAGTTCAGCCCAACTGTGCTCACCACAGAGCTGCTGGAGCTCCACAGACCCCCAGCAGGTATGCACGGGCCCCACCTGACTGCTCCCCGGACACACACACACGACAAGATCTGCCCAGGCAGGACCCCAAGGGCTAGAGGGGCCAGCCCCCCTCAACCATCCCTAGCCCCTGTGGACACTTAGATGCCCACAGGACAGCCAGGCTTCAGAGGGTCCTGGGACAGGGCCATTGGCAAGGCAGCCAGCAAAGCCGGGCCTTCAGGCCCAGACAAGGGCAAAGCAGATTCTGGGCACCACTTTCACAGAGGTGGCACAGGGACAGATCCAGGCTGGAGACATGCGGGACAGAACAAAGAAGAACAGACACATGCAGACACAACAGGGCGGGAGGGGTCTGAGAATGAAACGTGGTCGAGGTGCTGAGATGCAGGGGGCCCCGTGTGGGCCAAGCTCACTGAGGCCCCGGGCTTGTGGTGACACCAGCCTCCTCCGGGATGGTCTCCAGCGTCTCACTCTGGACAGCCTGCGTGATGAGCGCCAGCTCCTGGCACAAGGTCTCATAGCGGTAGCCCACACGGATGTCCGGCACGTTCGTACGGCGGATATCATTGCCCTCAGGGCCTTCCTTGGTATAGTTGGGTCCCAGCCAGTGGCTCTTCACCTGCGGTGGGCACGGTTATCAGGCAGGGCCTTCAGGGGCCACGCCCCAGCCCTGAACCATCCCAGGGCCAGCACCCCTGGGACCTCCCCAAATGCAGAGAAGGAAAGGAGAGGGTGTCTGCCAGGTTCCGGGCAGGTGGCTGTGGTACCTTGTGGGAGAAGCCGCTCATGAGCACACTGTTGCGTGCCAGCTCACACATGTCGCAGGAGCTGAGCTTCCACACCTGGGTAGCGATGCTATATTCCTCCATCAGTGGCTCCTGCACAGGCCAGTTTCCCTCAGACAGGTGCACCCGGGCCTGCCACCCAGTCCTTGCCCACCCCTACCCTCATCCTGTACCTGCGCCCCTCTCTCCCAGGAATTTGCCATGACATGCTGCACACTCCACCAGCAGGGGGCAGCACCAGCCCTGAGGCCCAGGTTGGGGGCGGGGAAGGATGGGGGGACCTTTGCAGCCTAGAACCACAGCTGGCCTGGATGCCCTCCAGATTCTGACCTTGGTGAAGTGGAACTGCAGGGGATCATCAGTGGACAGCGAGACCATGAGACCACGAGACAGGTACTCAGGTAGCGGGTTCCGGTGATAGCTGAGGAAGAGGCTGTTATTGCTGAGTGGGGACATGGCGATGCCAATCTGGGCCAGGTAATACAGGTACTGCAGGACTGGGGCCTGGGCAGGCAACAGGGAGGGAGGACCTGTCAGAAGGCCTCAGGGCTGGGGAGGATACCCGGTTCTGGAGGGCACAGGCCACAGGAAGAGGAGATGGGGGAGTCCGGGCTCAGCCTCACGTACAAAGAGTCATTTATGGCCAAAATCCAAGCTGGGGCCTCCCTGTGGAGGCTGGGGTGAGGCAGAGTCCAAACTGAGGGTTTGGTGGGAAGGAAGATAAGCTGCTGATGAGGCCAAAGGGTTGAAAGGAAGGTGAGCAATTGGGAGGGGTGGCTGCAGGTGCACACCCTGACCTTACGCAGAAGCAGCCCGTGAGAGATGTTCTCCGCCAGCATGAAGGCCGACACCAGGTGGTGGATGGGCCCGGCTTCCCCACAGTGCGGCCTCAGCACAAATGTGTGGAAGCCCCTCTGCCTGGGGGCATGAAGACAGTGTCAGCTCCCGAGCCTGGGCCCCTGAGCCCCCGCCCAGTGACCGTGTGGGTCTGGGACAAGGGGCCAGGGGCAGATTCTTGGCTCTGAGAGCTGAGCCATGGAGCCCTGAGGGTGCAGAAAGAACGCACTGGGTCCAGGAGTTGGGGCAGGAGGAGGGTCAGGGCTCTGGTGGCCCTAGGCCAGGGCAGCGGGAGAGACAGTGGGGGGAGTAGAGACCCTACCCTGGTGGAGCACACACCTGCGCAGGTGGTTCAGCATGGCCATGTTGGCAAAGGTGTAGTACAGGTAGTAGGCATAGGGTGGATTGTCCTCCTCCACCCAAGCCTCGGGGAGAGGGCTCTCCAGGTTGAAGACGTGATTCTCGGGCTTAGACTCATCATCCACACTGTCAAAGCCGTCCACCTGGCACAGGACCCCAGGGTCAGGCCCAGAGCTACAGCCGCACCTGAGGCCAGCCACCCTCCCCACACCCTGCCCTGTGCCACTCCCTCACGTGCTCCAAGAAGAGGTGCAGCTCGGGGTGGCTGGCAGGGTGCACAGTGGCCTCAAACAGTGGCAGGAAGATGTTCTCCAGCATCTCTTGGAAGTTGGCCAGCTGGCCCTTGGTACGGTACACGTCACTGCAGGCGGGACGTACGCACACAGGACGTGCAGGTCAGTAGGCACCAGAGCTTGGCCCGAAATCAAAGAAGCACTTCTGAACCACACTGGGTGGGCCAGGCTGGACAGACCATGAGTGGAACCGGGCAGTTCCTCTTCTACTCAGAGGGCTTGGCTGGGACGGGGGGGGGGAGGGGGTCAGCCATCCCCGGCGGGCAGGAGGTAGGCCCTGGCCCCTGGAACTCTGGCCCCCACGCTCCCTCCCACTCCAAGGGCCACTCACAAGAGGCGGGGCACTTGCACGAGCCAGCGCACGTTGGGGGAGTGTACTTTGTGCTTCACGGCCCAACAGGCCAGCTTGTCCCACTCGTCCCTTGAGCGCCCGTAGATGGAGAGTCGCAGCTCCGCGTTCTGGTATTTGCTTTCCTCCAGGTCTGACATCACCTCCTGAGAGACACACATGGGGCAACCATCACACTCAGGCTCCCACCGTCCCTGTCTCTGCACCCACCGTGTGTGCTCCGTCACACGTCTTCATGCCTCTTACCCACCTTCCTCACCTGCCTCCCCGACACCAGACTCCCGCAGTCTGGGGAAGGGCTGCTCAAGGCTGCTGCCCCTGCACATGGGCCCTGGCAGCCACTCCGCCTCACCTTGATAATGTGGGCAAAGTACTTTCCAGAGACCCTGTTGTCGGTTTTGATGAAGATCTCTCGGAGGACAGACTCCCCAATGGGGTTGTATTTGGCATTGAACTTGTCAAAGCGATGGAAGGTGTTTCTGTCCTGGGGAAAACAGGCAGGCCCAGGTCACCCCTGCCCCTGGTTCACATACTGACCCGGCCCCTCCGCCCCCGTGCCACCAGGACAGACCGCGTGCATGTCCAGCGTGTCCACACTCAGGTCATAGGCAGTGAGATTCATGCTCTCAAAGACCTCCCGCAGCGTCTGCTCGCGGCCCTGCTCCACGTGCACGATCTCCTCCAGGTGCCGCTTCATCGCCCGTTTGATAAAGCGCAGCAGGTGCTTCTGGTTCATGCAGGACGAGGCGTGGATGTGCGTGTCCACCTGGGGTGGAACGGGGCTGCTGGGTTCCCTGGAGGCCAAGAGAGCCTGGGGCTTGGGCTAGGAGAGGACTCTGCACAAGTAATGCTGGGCAGGGGGTCCAGGCCCTGCAAGGGAGGCCAGGCAGGGGTGCAGGACCGGGCATGGTGTGGGGGCCCACCTTGCGGATGTTGTAGAAGTCTCGGTGTGGAACCTTCTTCTGGGCGGCCAGCTCCTTCATCTCGTTGAGCAGCACGTGCATCTGGAACTTGGAGCTCAGGTACTGTAGCCGACGGTAGCAGAAGGACTTTCTGGGCAGGAAGAGAACACGGCAGGGACTCTAGGACACAAAGAGGCACCTGGGGAGGGCCTGGGTAAGGAGGCAGAGAGGGAGGGGGTGGGAGGGTGCAGGACTGAGACTGCCCAGGGGGCAAAAGACAGAGGGAAAGTCTAGGACTCAGTGACTGAGAAGGGGTGAGAGATGGTGGCAGGTGACTGGGGCAGGGCTGAGGCTGGAGAGTCCAGGCTGGGAAGGGAGCCAAATGACCGGGACAGGCAGGGACTCACATGGGGCCATTGATAATCAGGGCCATGAGCACATTGACATCTGCCACAAATTCCTGCAGGTCAGGGTACGGCAGCTCCATCTCTGAGCAACTGATACATAGTGAGAGCTTAGGTGAGAAGAGCACGTCGTGCCCCATGGAACCCCCTAAGCCAATGCAGCCCCCATGCAGCTCCCCCCACCCCAGCACTCCCCACACCGGCTTACTGATCATCAGTTTCCCGGCGGGTGTAGACGTGCACCACGCCCTGCACCATGCGCAGACCCAAACCCAGGTCCCCAGGCATGGTGCTCGGCTCACAGTGCTCATATGGGTGCTGCTCCAGCGCAGGGGGGTGCACCGGGGCATCTACAGGGGTAGGGAGGGTGGAGTCAGGGCCAGGGCTCCTCCTGGCCACCCACTGCCCAGCCCAGGGGCTCCACAGAGGGCGAGAGCTCCTGCCCCTGCCTCCACCCACCATGTACCGAGAGGCTGGAATGAGCCCGGGTGGGAAGAAGCAGGCAGGGTGGAGGTTTCTAGGCACCAGGCTCCCTGAGCCTGGGACGCCAGGGCACTTAGAGTAGGGCACAAATGGGGGTCCCACCAGCAGACACAGGGGTGTCAGGGCCCTGCTCATAGGTCCGTGTCTCCAGAGGCTTCTCAGCCAGCTGCTGCAGATACCGCCGGGTGGTAGGGCAAAAACTCTGCAGTGACAGGGCCATGTACTTCTCCCGGATAAAAAGTGCCCGCACCACACTCTTGGCTGCATCCAGCAGGTCTGTGAATGGTACCTGGAGACAAGGACATGGGGTCACTCTCCTTGGTCTCAGACCCACACCAGGCCCACCCTCGCCTCTTCCCCAAGGCCTTGACCCTAGAAACAGCACATCAACTAGCTAACAGCCAGACCCTCTGCCCCTCCAGCTTTTGAAACAAGAAATGCGCACGCTAGCCCACCCAGTTCCCAAGCTGGGGGAGCCGGCCAATGGAACACCGTGGAATTGAGGGGAGTGAGACCCAAGGCCCTGACCACACTGACCCCACACTTCTCCTCGCCGGAGATGGTGACCCGCTGAAATTCCCGCTCTAGCACCACGTCTCGGTCCCGCAGGCCCCGGTCACCTTGCCCCTCGCTCTGCTCCTTGAAGAGCCTACAGGGGGAGAGTAGAAGGGAGGGGGCTGGAGCCAGCAGCGGGACAGGCCCCAGCCCCACACCCCCACATCCCCCGTGCCCCTCTGCCCTCCTCACTGGAAGTCTGATTCACTGTCTGTCTTCAGGAAATCTTGCTTGGCCCGAAGCAGGATATCTGGCTCCAGCCTAGAAGTGAGAAGGGCAAGAGGTCAGGCAGATGACAAGAGACGGCCCTTGTTCCCAGGTCCGCGAACCGTGCTGGCTGCCGTGCACATGTTGTTCCTCGTGGCCTCGTGGGGCTGTAGAACCCTGCACTGTGGGTGCTGGCTTGCCCGCATTAGATATGAGAAAGTACACCCAGAAGTTGAGCAGCATGTTCTAGGCCACTCTGGTGGGTAGAAGACAGAACCAGAATTCAACAGCCTAACTCCAAAGCCTGTGCTTCAGACCGCTGCTCTATGCTGCCCCCTAGTGGGCCCCAGAGAGAGGGACAGGATGGGAGAGGGACAGAGACAGGGCTCTGAAAGTGTCCCAGTAGAGACAGAGGGACACTGGGCAGATTACCCTGTGCCCCCTACCCCCAACCCTACAGCTGTCAGGCTGTGCCCTCTCCTACTGCTACCTGGCTGTGCCCCCTACAACAGTGGCTGCCGGGCTGTGCCCCACCCCCCCACCCCTGCAGCTGACTGTGCCTGGTCCAACCCATAGCTGCCATAGCTGGGGCTGGGGGCTTACTTGACATCCTGGCTGATCTGCCTCTCCAGGCGCTGCCTCCGCTCCTCCAGCTGCTCAATGGGGCTCTCCTCAGGGAACTCGTACGGGGCACTACGGAGCTCGCTCTCAGCCAGGGAGCGGCTGAACAGCTCCTGGTGGGAGGGAAGGAAGGGTCAGTGTGGCCTAGCCCTCAGCCGCCGGGCCCTCACTTGCCGAGTCTAGGGATGGGGTAAGGGCAGCAGGAGCTGGAGGTACCTGGGAGAGGCTAGGGATCAGGGCACAGCCAAGCGTGAAGTAAGGGGACAGCTGAGATGGAGGGGTGTGGGGAGCAGAGACAGGGCATGGGGACAGCGGTGGAGGGACACAGGGTGAGGTGCCAGGCGATACCTCGGCGATCTCCTTGCATTTGCCATCCATAGACGTGCGTAGGTCGAGTGGGAAGTGCTTGAGGCAGGGGGCAGGGCCTGGCAGGGATCGGGCAGACTGCAGCGGAGGGGCCCCCAGCCCACCCCGAGCCTCTGTGGAGACAGTGATGTCAGGGTCAAAGGGTGGAGGGCAGGGCCTCTGCGCACTAGAAGCGCTGGGTCCCCACAGGCCCCAGGCCTGCCCCAGAGAGAGGCCAGGGCTTGGAAAGTGGGCAGTCCCCCCTCAGAGACTGAGGAATGGGCCTGCGTGTGGCTCCCAAAGGACCTCACCCTCACAATCTAGCACAGGGCCCCTCAAGCATTCCAGGCTCAGGAGTGTGGGTCCTGAGTCTGCCCCTAGAGCAAGTGGATTCCCTCACTCCAGGAATAAGACTCTAAATCCTGGACTAGAAACCGCTGCCTCGGTAAGCAGGAGACCCCGTGCAGGCAGGCACACGTACACACACACACACACACACACACACACACACACACAGTGCTCATTAAGGACCCGGTGGTCACGCTAGCAATCCCCAGCCCACAGCTTCCAGGCCGGCCAGGCCAGGAGCAGACCTGCCCCTGGCCTCAGGAATCCTCCTCAAGAAACCAGGGCCTGCACCTGATAACCCAGACCTACACAGCACAGCCAAGTCACAGCTGCCACTTAGCTCTGAACTGGAGACCAGACCCTAAGGGAAGAGGAGGAGAGGAAGTGGAGGACCTGGTTGGCAGCAGTAACCCTACCTCCTCCCCAGTGGCCTGCCTTCTCCCCCAGGACCCCAAGGCTGCCAAGATGTGGCCTGGCCCCGGCCCGCCCCTCCCACTGCTGGCTGCCCCTCCAAAGGGAGCTGCCACAAACAGTCTGCGCCACTCGGAGGCCCCAGGATCTGGGCCGGAGGCCCCAGGGAGGGCCTGGGGAAGGGAGTGTCAGAAGCCAGGGCCTCTCCACATGGAGGACAGAACTCCTCAGCTGTACCACCAGGAGGCTGGCACTAAAGGCCTTGAAGCTGCTAGTCTACAGGGGCTGCCTGAGCTCCCAGCCAACCCTGAAGGACCCTCCTTGGGCTCACCAGCCCCACCCTCCCCACCAGGAAGCTCTCCACACCCAACTGGGCTTTCCCAGCCAGCTCTGAAGGATATTCCCTTCCAGCAGCCTCCTTTCCCCTCTCTACCGCGTCTCAGGGACAGATTGGAGGCTCTGCCCAGGTAGCATGCTTTAAAGTCTGTGGACCCACTTCAAGATCCCCCAGAGTTGGGTCCCAAGGCTGGACAAAGGGAAGAGGAGGTGCCTGCACCAGATCCAGGACCCAGCCCCTGCTCTCCCGGGTGCCTGCCTGGGTCCTACCTGCAGAGTTCAGGCAGCTCCAGCCAAAGCCCTGTGCCCCTGGTCTGCTTGTTTGCTGAGTGGAGCTGTAGCCAGTCCCCCAGGACAGCTCAAGGGGCCGGCACGGGCTGTACCAAGTGCAGCAACATGCAGGGGAGACCCTAGGATGACAGCAAGCAGGGGGCTAGGGAAGCCCAGGGGAGCCAGAAATCAAGGAAAGGAGCATCAGAGTTGGGAAATGAGAGGAACTGGAGAAGTGAACAGGGCCTTAACCTCTACAGTACCAGGGCCCAGCCTAAAGTGGAGCCCCCAAGGGGGTGGACCAGGGTAGGCTGATAAGGGCTGGGCAGTCTGGCTGGGAGAGGCCAAGCCTCCTTAAAATGTACTACTATTGGGGATAGTGAGTGGGTAGGGCCCTGCTGGCCAAAGAGTAGGAGGGGAGAGAGGTAGGGGTGAGCAGCCCTCATTTCCAAACACAACAGCCCCAGGCCAGCTTCATCTGCCCAGAGGCCTTGTTTTGCTCCCCACAGTCCCCTGGGTCCCCTGACTATGGGGTTCCTTGAGACAAACAAAGCCTCTTCTAGGGAGAGAAGTTGGGTGGCAGTAAGAGAAGTGACTCACTCCAAGTAGGGACCAGTTACTGAGTTTCTCTGCTGCCCAGGGGGGCTGGTTCACAGCTGCCCAGACCTAAACCCCCATTTCAAGCTTATCACTGGGGACAAACCATCCAGGAGAAGCGTGGGAGATAAGGGACTAGAATTTGGAGAACTTGAGTCTGACTGTTCCCACTTATAGCATGTCTCTGCCTCCCAGAGGCCTCAGGTCCTATAATGATGGGGTGATAAGTGAGTCCTGCTCTGCCTAGCCACAAACTGCCATAAGGCTCAAAGAGATACGTTTCTGCAAGTGTTCTGTAAAACACCATAATCTGTGATTATGAACTCCGGGGGCCCTCCAACACCTCTCACTTTCCCACCTACTAGAGAGGGTGAGAGGCCCAGCTGAGCCCAAAACAACCAAGCAGTGAATGGCAGCAAAGAGGACAGAACTTGATGGGGTGGAGACGGGTGCGGGGGGGGGGGGGGGGGGGGCGGGGGGGAGAGACACAATCTCATACTTGGAAGAGGGCAGAGCAGGAAGAGGAAAGAAAGATGGGCACTTGTTCCACACACAGGGTGTAAGACAGAGCTCAAGGTTCTTGCCTGCCCCAAAACCTTGATCCTACACAGCTCCTCACCATTCTAGCCCCCTGCAGGAGAGGCCGACCACAGACCTCCGGGGCTGGTCTCTATCAGGTCAGCAAGAGCTGAATCCAAGGTCCTAATCTCAACTTCCTCTCTTATCAGGGTGGCCTAAGATCTACACTGAAATGCAGGGGACACCAGGACAGGTTCCAGCAGCCAGAGCCATTCGTCCAGGCTGCAGGCCCCTGCACAGGGCTGCTGGGGTTCACTAGAGGTATATACTCCCTGAGGCCAGGCCTAGAAGACCCAGCTGCCTGTCTGCTAGTCCCATCCCCTGAGTCTGTGCCACTGCAACACACACACACACACACACACACACACACACACACACACACACACACACAAGCAGAGTCCACCAAAAGCCAGAAGGGACTGCTCCCATCAACTCCAAGATCTTGTCACCTCATCTACCCTCTGCCCTGGAGCCCCCTCGCTCACTGCCAAGACTGCCTTAGTAGGCAGAGAGGTGTCCTAGGCTTTGCCCCATAGATATCAGATGTTCCCACCAAGTGACCACCCAAAGGTGTACAGATCTAGCTCCAGGGTACACACTGTCTGGATAGCCCAGACCTGGACACAGAAAACACAGACCCTCAGGACTCCTGACCTCAGGTCAGGACCTTCAATGGGATAAGAAAACAGAGGCGGTGGATGATTAGGCTATAGGTACAGACTGCTGCTGAGGGGAGGGGGTGAAAAGACTGGCTTGACCAGGTCACCAAAATGGGGGCGGTCCTTCCTTAGTCAGGAAGCCTGGGGACAGCAGACGGCAGGTAGATATCCCTCAGCAAGCACAGACTCAGGCAGTCTAGCCCTCAGGGAGATGGACACAGCTACTCCACGCTGCCTGCTCCAAATGGTGCAGAGATGTCTATCAGAATAGGAGCCAAACCAAAGGGTGTAGGAGCACACACAGGCAGGCAGTGGCCCCCGCCTGAGCCCCCAAACAGGCCTGGCCCGAGGACACCCCATACTTATGAGGAAGCTCACAAGACAAACCAGGAGAGAGCAAACAGCAAATAACAGATACCGTTGAGCCCCCAGCCCTGGGATGCCCGGTAGCAACAAGCGTGCCCTAACATCAGACCCCCCAGGAAGGGGAATACGGACCTGGGGTCCTAGGAAGGGGCACTAACCACAGGACAGCCTGAGACTGCCTGGTAAAGCCACAGCTGCCAGCAGTGTGGCCAGCCCACAAACCAGTCAGTCCCACACATCTCCGTCTCCATTCACACACACTCCACATGCAAACGGTCTTAGCACATCCACATGCTGACACGTGTGCAAACACACCTCTTGCTGCACCCACACCCGCACCCACTCCTCATTACAGAGGGCAGCACCCCCAACATAGAACATAGAGACCTGTCATCTTCCACCCCACTGCCCTCTCTGCACCACCTCCCAAGCCAGCCGTCCCTGGGATAGAGGACAAGGGGCACCACCGCAGAGAGGGTGCAGGAGAAGGGGTACCCCCTCTGATGGGACCAGTAGCCAGGGCCAGCGGTGGTGGGGTAGAGCCAGTGGCTGAGGCCAGGAAGCACACACTCACCTGGTACTGCAGAGGAGGCCTGCAGGCTGGCCAGCTTCTTAAAGGGATATTTGGCCTTGGGACTGCCGGCGCCAGATGGGTTGGATGCCATGGCTCGCGCCGCGGAGATGGCGGGGGGAGTCTGAGCCGCACCAGCTGGGCCTGGCTCTGCCACATCCAACCCCTTCCTCCGCCCCGCCCCCAGCGGGAGTGACTGATGCAGGAAGCAGAAGCCCCGCAGGCGGAAGAGGCCCTGGCCACGATTTCTGATGTTGTCTAGGCAACCTCGGGGAGGGGGACCTCCATCCCCGCCTCTTATCCCTTCCCTTCCCTCCTCAGACCCCGGAGTGACGCGACTGATGGGTGCTGGGCCTGGGGGGATGGAGGTGAGCAAACAAGATGGGGAAGGGCCAACCCTTTGCACTCCACTGACCCCTTCAGAGCCCTTGCCCCTTGTCAGGGATCTGGGGCAAAGGAGTCAAAGTCCCCGCTAGCTGGTCCAGCCAGCATGGGAGAAAAAAATCATAATAAACAGGAATCCAGCGCCAGCTCCCCCAAGCTCAGAACACACTTCTCTCAGAGCAGGCATGCTCCGTGAAAACCCAGCCCCTCTGGGACACAGTCCCCTTTTCTCTTCTCCGTCAGACTCCCAGCCCCAGGGGTAGCCCAGCTCTGGGAGGATGGGGTAGAACAGAGAATCCCAACCCAGTAGGGAGGAGCCTGTCTTGGGAAAATTCCACTGGTCGGCAGGCGCTACCTTCTAGGAAGGCAGAGAGGCCAGGAAGCAGGGGCGTCTCTGGGGGGTCTGGGAAAGAGACCCAGCGACTTCTGACTTTTCTGTCTTTTCCGCACTCAGGTTCTGCTTTCCCAGGCCCGCCCCAGGAGGAGACGGCCACCTTCTCTAGGTCTGCAGACTGTGCTGAGACCCCCACCCTCTTGTCTCCCTGGCCATGTACTTCTCTGTCCCAGAGACCCTCCCCCCGACACAGGCACAGACACTCACCTGAGGCCATACTGCCGGAACCCGGAGGGGTATGTGGGAGACTGCCCGCCAGGGTCCGCACAACCGGGAAGCTGGGGTCGCAAGGGAGGGGAGGAGGGCTGAACCCAGACCCTGGCCAAGTCGCTCCAAGGATCCCTGGCTCTGGCACCGAGATGGAAGAAGTAAGGCAGTCTTTCAAAATTGCCCGCAGGCAGGAGACGGACCTCGGCGGACCTCGGCCGCTGAACTAGCCTCGAAGACCCCGGGGAGTCCCGACTTCCAGCTGTCTGCTCAGGAGGCGAGCAGGCCACGTGCTCCCCAGAGAGCAGGACCCGGAACTCGTCTGTGCTTCTCTCAACACTCTCTGGGTGTTCAGGATCGGACTATCGTAGCTGGACTGTGGTGGAGTCACGCAACAGGTGCGACCCCACCGAAGCCTAGCCAGCGCCTCAGGGCGTCTCAGCCGCCCCAGGCCCCGCTGTGCCCGAGGCCCCGCCCCCTCCGGGCAGGCCCCGCCCCCGCCGTGTTCCTCTTCCCCTCGCCACGTGGGCAGCCGCCACTCCGCAGTTAGCCAGGCGGGTCTTGGGCAAGGGTTGTGCGTCAGCTTCCTCATCAGTGAAATGGGGCGGTGTAATTGCACTCAAGGGAGTTGTGAGCATGAAACGTTAAGCACCTTTGCACGATGCCTGGCACAAAGTCGATGGCCCATAAAAGAGAACTAGTATTGTCTCAGGACTCATTCATTTTGTTTTTTAAGATTTTATTTTTAAGTAATCTCTACACCAAAGGTAGGGCTCGAACTCACAACCCCAAGATCAAGAGCCACAAGCTCCACCAACTGAGCCAGCCAGGCACCCCCATTCATTCACTTTTAGAAGTCATTCCTGGGCATTCTCATTCCGGGTCCTCTGCTTTCTTCTGGCAGGCATAGATAAACAGGGTGTGTCCTGCAATCCAGGCTCTCCTTCCTAATTTACTTATGTATTTATTGGTTAAAAGCTTAGGCTCTGTAGCCAGAATGCCTGGGTTCAATTCCAGCCTCTTCCACCTACTTTGTGATTGACGGGGAAGTTACTGGACTCTCTGTGCTCCTATTTCCTCTGGAAAATGACTGTAAGAGACCCTGCTTTGTATAGTGATCGTTAGGATAAATGAGTTAATATAAATTAAGTGCTTAGAGCAGCGCCTGGCCTGTAGTTACCACTCAGTTATTGTCTGCATCTTATCATTGCTATGTCCTTGTCCTTGGTTCCCTGTTGACAACCTCATATGGTGATGATTCTCTTGGTGGCCTAGAAAGAAGTGGAGTTGGGATGTTTGGAGAACTGCAGACACCCCACCCAGCCAGCACCCCCACTCGCAAGTAACACAGAATCCTACCTAAAGGGAACGGGGGGGGGGGGAAAGGGGGGGAGATAAGACTTCACTAAACATAATCAAGTGTATTAGCAGTAATTAATCTTTTCCCTATTTCTCCACCTGTGGGAGCCCTTTGTTCCCCACACCCAGTTGTATTAATGCTGTTTGTCCAGCTCCTCCCAGTTCTCCCCTACAGCCAAATTCCTTCCCAAACTCTGCCTCCCCCACCTCTCCCCAAGCTGGATTCTGGACCCTGGACCCTACTATCTGTGTGTATCTGGTGTCACATCTATTGATCTCTGCCTGCTGCTCCTCCTTACCCTGGGCAAACTCAAAAAACTACGGCCTCCATAAACATGGCGGGTGGGGGAGTTCACCTCACAAAGAAGCAATCAAACCAATAAAACAAAGGAAATAACGATGTTTACCCATCAACTTAGCAAAGATTAAGGGGAAAAAATCCTAATACACACAAGGGTGTAGTGAGATGGGACACACATACACTACTGGACACGAACATCAACATAATCTTTCTGAAAGCCATTTGGTAATACATAATCAAGAGTCTTTCAAAAGTTCCTATTATTTAACCTAGTAATTCCACTTTCAGGAAATTGTTCTTCTAAAGAGCTGCCAGAAAAATATGCACGAATTTGTTCATCACTGCAATGTTTATCATATAGAAAGGCTGGAAACATAAAGGTCCAACAATAGGGAAATGTTTAAATTTTGTCATATGCGTACAATGAAATACAACAATTAAAAATTGTTCTTGGAGAATTTCTTAATGAGGTGGAAATGTTTACAATGTAAAGCTTGGTTTCAAAAAAATGAATGTAAAAATCTGTACATACAGTATGGCCCTAATTATATGACATATATGCATAGAAAACAGACACACCAAAAAGTTTACAAATGATTATCTGTGGGTGGTAGAATTGGGAATTATATTTCCTTCTTTATACTTAACTGCATTTAAAAAATTGTCTACCATGCATAGCCATTACTTTTATATAAATCAAGGGAATAGGAAACAACAAACAAATCTGTAACAGCCTCCACACCCCACTCCCAGCAGACCCTCCTGGGTCTTAATCCCAGACTAAATTGGTCTTGGGATCTTTAGGAATCTTGAAGCTGTTGGGCTCTCAACAATGAATGACAAAATAAATCTCAAAATTAAAAATCAAGCAGCAGGTAACCATGTAGAATGTCAACTGTACTCTGATAAAATGCATATTTTGACATAGTTTTAAGGGGCGGTATCTTGCATTGGGCTAGGTCTCATTCAGATTCTCCCTTAATCCGGACCTACTTACCTAACCAGCCCATAGGTGGCAATCCCTGCCCTCCACCCTACCCAGGCAAACCGGTTCACTAGTCCCTTCATGCTCCTCCCTAGTCCCATCTGCAACACACCCTTCACCCCACAACCCTCCCCTATTTCCAGGCCATTTGGTACACAGTGCCTGCTAGGAAGTGTGTCCTGATTACAGCTAAGCATCGATCTCTCCACCTACACAACACCAGTAAGAATCTAAGCGGGGTTCACTGTCTACGCAAAAACAGTTTGGAAAGTGAAGGAGTGAGTCATCCTCTTTGGCCTCCAGCTTCTTTCATGTTGGGGCCATAATGTTGTTTTTGAGCCTCTGAGATCTTCCCTAGCTCTAAATACAGCTCCCTCCCTCCTACTCTATTCACCAGATGGTTCCTTAAATGGCCCTCCCTGAACCCCAGGCCCCCACTCAAGTATGCTCCTTAATTCTCTGAAGAAGGCTTCTCTTAGCCCCTGGCCCGCAGCTCACTTGTGATGTCAGCCTCCCCACTAGGCCAGACCACTCTGCAGACACCGGACTCTGGAGAGAACACCTCCAGCCTCACAAAGATCCTTGGCCAGAACAGTTTCCCAAAGCATCCCCTATGCTTAGATCCTTCTGGAACCAAGCTACTCGGTTCTGGTTTCTCAGCTTGTCCAAGCAACCTGTCCCCCAGCATTGTTTACAACTCCATACAGCTGCATCCACCCATACTAGTTTGTAAGTATTCAAATGGCTCTAGCCATGCCCTGTCATTCCAGGACCTCACTGGCTAGCCCCAATGCCCCTTTGTTGTCCTCTCCCAGCCCTCCTCTCCACGCACCTTTCCCTGCACCTTTCCCTCTCTGCCCCACCAGTCACATCTCATTTCCCAGTCTTCCCAGAGCACACGTTGCACCTCGGGCCTCCATGCATTCTCTCATGCTTTCTTTCCTCTCCCCAAAATGCCTTACCTCCGTTTCTATTGTTGTTCTGCTTCTCTGTTGCAAGTCTGTTCATTTTAGTTGCTCCCTCCTTTCTTCTACAGAATTTTTCAGTCTGACAGTTAAATGTGTTTATAATGAATGGTCTTTCCTACCAGGGGTGGAGGGTAGGTTTTAAACAGCTTTGAATTCTCCAGCACTAGCACAGTGTTCCTTCAATTCAGCTGCTTCTCTGTGAATTTACCCCACCTCTTCCTTTGGACTGGAAGGTCCTGAGGGCAGTTCTTCATTCATGATCTCCCTACTCCAGCTGAGACAAGGCTTTCTCCACAATTCCCATCACTGAGGGTAAGACAGATCCTGAGGTCTCCCCTTAGCTCAGGAAACAGGACCAAATTCGTTGGGAAATGGTGAGTCTTGCTTCACTCAAAATGATTGGTTATCAGGCTGTGAGTAGGACTCCTGAGCTCTAGCTGATTTTGATGCTAATTTGTTTATTAATGTGAGGATCATATTTCTGTGTTTCTAAATGGGAATGGCACGTACATGCTTTTCCTACTCCACCAGGTCACTGAACCCAAATGCGATAATCAAGTAGAACAGTCACAGTTTCGAAAGGCATCAGAGCTGAAGACGGGAGGCAGGAGGTCACTGGCATCAGGATGGGTCAGCACAATTAGAGGCCAGGCAAGGGTCAGGAGCTCTCTTACTCAGCTTAGTAGTCGGAATGGGAGCCCAGCAAACTACAAAACAAGTAGGAGCAGCACAGAAGTTTGCAGAGGTGGTAGCTGAAAAAGGAACAAGCTCGAACATTTTCTCCATGCGTCAAACAAGTTAGTGGTTCCTTTAACATTGCAAGTGCTACTGTTTTCGAGCTCATGCATGTTGCTTGTTTCCTCCAAGTGTTCTTTCACTGGCTGCTTATGTGGGGGTCGTGGGAAGAAGGATCACTTGATTTGTCTGCTCATTAAACTATAGGACCTTGAACAGGTTACTTACCTCTCAAGTCTCAGTTCTCTGTTCTGTAAACTGGGGACAGAGCACTTACCTTGAAGTTAGTGTGAGAATGAACTGATAGGAGCCACATTAACTCGGCCAGCACAGTGGCTGGCAGTCCCCTGCTCTGAACACAACAGACTTCAGCACAGCTTTGGCCTAGGTGTAGGTTACCGATATTGTGGGTAGGTTAGGGCTGGGCTGGGGAGGTATAATTACTGAAACCTTATAGCCAAGATTCCAAGACAATCACAATTTCAAAGACACTCTCCTGTTTTAAGTCAAGAAGCACTTGCCAATTTTTGATTGGGAAAACATGATCACTAGGGAAGGCACCGTGGCGGCTACCTATTTCTCCATCAGCCCTGAGAGTCTGGGCTCCAGGCCCAGGGCTTCTCAGCCAGATGCTCAGATATGCAGCTGAAAGGTGGTGGAAGGAGGAAGGAGCTCAGCAATGGCTCAGGGTACCTGGTAGGTGGGAGGCCCAGGGGCTCCCTCCCAGCTTCTCAGTCCAAATGCACAGGCCACTACAGTACAGTTCCACTCTAAAGGGAAAGAACACGTTAAGCCCTTCAAGCTCAGGTTAAGTCCTTGGCTGCGCATTAGAATCACCTGGGGAAATTTGGAAATCTCCACGCCTAGACTGTATTCCAGACCAATTAGATCAGTATTATTTTTTAAAGCTCTCTGGGTAAATTCCAAAGTACAACAAAAGTTGAGAACCACTCTTCTGGATCAGGTTTTTCCAAACTTGCCAGATGATGATAATCACTTGTATTAGTTTAAAAGATTTTCTCAGGATCTGGAATTAGCACTATTGCTGGAACTTAATGATTCTAAAGCACACCCCTTTATAAAAACATATAGGATATTTTAACATCTTTGAAATCTGAGTGATCTTCCAATCAGTGAGACCTAAGATTTGATAACACACAGAAACAAGCATCTCAGGTGATCCTCATGATTAGGCAGGTTTGAGGAAAAAACAATTCCCTAGTACCTCCTAGGGCAGCACTTCCCGAACTTTAACATGCTTAGAGTCACCTGCGATCCAGTTAAAATGCAGGCTCTAAATCAGATCTAGGTTAAAGCCTGAGATCCTGCACTTCCAAGAAGCTCCCAGGTGATCTAGGCTGGGCCTTGCACCACATTTTGGGTAGCAAAATCCCGAAGTACTGAGGAGGCTCCACCAGCAACCCACTTAATTAAACGGAAATAACTGGCATAGAGAAATATGACCGATGGAGAGAGTCTTCCATAGGTCCAAAAGAGAACTCCTGGGTTCCTCTCTGGCATTTCTTCCCAGGAAGGGGCAGCTGGAATGAGGGCCAGAGGGAGGGCTGCCCCAACCTTTGCAAAGCCAGAGGCTAGAGTCCAATTTCCCAAGGAAGCAGTTTCCTGTATGAGGCAGCACAAACTCCCACTCTAAACAGCAAAGTTCACTCACCAAGTGAGGGTAGGCCTCAGGTGGCTTTACAGAGTTGGAGGCCTGCTCTCTCTGTGTATACTTTTTCTTTCATTCATTCACCAAACTTTTACTGAGGGTCTGCTAATAAACCACATGGTCTAAAGGACTCACATATGAATCAGATTTGGCCCCTGACCTCCAGCGGAAGGAATTCAGCCTGGGAGAAACCCATTCATAAAGCAAAGTACAGTATGAAGGGATAAGTGCTATAAAGAAGCACATAGAGAGATTACCCAACATAGCAGAACAATGCTAATAACTTCCTGGTGCAGCAGCCACTGGAGGAGCTGGAGGAAACATTTCTGATTTTTCCAGGAAGGGCACCACCCTAAACAAGATTTCCTTGCCAGGACCAGCCTGGTATGATGGAGAGGGTGCTTTGATGCCTTGAAGCCCTTGAAAACAAGACTCTAAAATCTGGAGTCTCAGGACAGGCGGAGCTTCCTACGTTTACACATCTAATCTCTAGAGCTAAAATGCAAGTGAATCCAAGGAAGAAAGAGACTTTTAGGAGATCAGCCCCTCAAAAGGATGGGACAGCTGTGATCTCATTCCAGAAAGCTCCAGTACCCGCATTCTGTCCTCCTGTGTCAAAATCCAGCCATTTTCTTAGTTACAGAAACACATGTCTTTGCCCTTTGTCATACTGAGCTCTTAATTGGCTTGACCCATCACACTGCTAGATAAAAAGGCTACAATCCCTAGACTAAGTAGGTCTCCAGCTGGGGTAGAAAGTCTCACCCAAGACAGGCAGGGGACGAGAACCTAGAGCCTGCTCCCTCACCAAGGCCCTTATCGACCAGCTTTTGAGGAGGACTACAAAACTGATACTCGATCCCAATTTACTTTTTCCTTATCTTCCATCTCACAGATAGGAAACCCTAGAGAAGAAGCTTAAGGGCCAGAAGAAGCAGCGGAGAAGAAGATAGCAGAAAGATGGGGAGTGGAGCCAGTGCTGAGGACAAAGAACTGGCCAAGAGGTCCAAGGAGCTAGAAAAGAAGCTGCAGGAGGATGCTGACAAGGAAGCCAAGACCGTCAAACTGCTACTGCTGGGTGAGCGAGATGGGAGGATGAGCCAGAGAAGAACGTACTGCTCCTTCCTGCTTATCCTAAATGGTAGATGGGTTCTAGCCCACCCCACGGGGAGGACGGATGGCCGGTCATTTTCCTCTCCCCATCTGGTCTCAGGCTAAGGGATCAGGGCTCTAGGGCTGAGTATAGCCACCCCAAGGAGATGCAGAATACCAAAGCTACCTTGGAATAGTTCTGCTCTTCCTTGAACCAGGAAGTGTGCAAGGGCTGGGAGAGACCCATCCATCTCCAAATCTAACCAAACCCCACACCTCACAGCTTGGTAAATGCCGTGAACCCTGGGCTTAGAGTTACCTGATCTGCAGTCAGCAAGCTCTGAGTCAGTGGACTCAGAAGTCCTGCCATAGCATCAGTGCCATGTAGTCCCAGGAGCAGGCCCACTGGTTCTTGCCACATAAATGGGTTCCTTCTCCTTGCCTCCAGTAAACATTCTGTATACATTTTATAACTAGGGAGCCAGCCCTGAGGGAGGAGGAATGTCTACGGCAGTCCTTTCCTGGCTTTCTGTTCAGTAGCTGCCTTGAAAGCCCCTTCCAGATGGGAGGTTCATCAACTTGATGAGCCCTAAGCAGATCACAGGTCTGTGCTGAAAAACGACAAGCACCTTCTTCTGTTGGTCAGAGAGATTGGTAACAGCTGCAAACAGAACCTCTTGGTTCAATAAAGAGTTTGGGACACCTGGTTTAGGAAAAAAAAACCCAACGGTAGTACAGAGATAGGCTAGCTGGGGGGTCTTTGCAGCAGCAGATTAGCTGGCTGGGCTGTTTCCAAGCCCATGAGGAGCCTGTGAACTGGAGCCCCAGGCGGTGGCACCTCCTTTTGCCCAGCCAACCTGTGAGCATACTACTGTAAGCTGGACTCAGACTCCAAGAAGCCCAAAAGCTACAGAAGGGGAAAGAGATAGCAAGGCCACTGAGAGATCTTTTAAGCCTAAGCAGCTTTCTTCTACATTCAGGATAAGCAGCTTAAAGGGAACCAGCATAGACTAAATGGGAGGGAGGTTAGGGCATCAGGGCAGTGCAAACTGGGGGAGAGAGTTGAAGGGTATGTGGAGGGAGAGCAGAGTGTAAATGAGAGGATAGTAGGGCATTTTAGCCAATAAGGGAAAAAGCAAGATGATGAAAACAACTATTTCAGTGAAGTTATCCAGCTCTCTGCAATCCTGCTCCAAGATCACTCTCCTGAGTAAAACTGGGCAGAGGAGAAACGTGTTAAAGGAATTCCCTGACTCTATCGGTGGTTCTCAACGAGATTTTGCCACCACCCTCACCCCTCACCAGGACGCTCGGGAATGTCTGGAGACATTCTTAGTTGTCACAACTGGAAGAGAAGAGTGCTACTGGCCTCTAGTGAGTAGAGGCCAGGAATGCCACTGAACACCATACAATGCACAGGACAGCCTCCCACAAAAAAAATAATTGTCCAGCCCAAAATGTCAACAGTGCAGAGGCTGAGAAACTCTGCTCTAAATCCAGACTGAACGACCTGAGCTCAAGGCTGGCAGAAATTGAGGGCAGCAATCATCCCTACAGGTTGTCTCCTAACAAGACTTCCAAGCAAGCCCTGGCTTAGACTTCTCACAAGCCATCTACTGGAGGGTTGGGGAGACTTGGTGGAAACCTGAAGCATAAGCATTTCTCCCTGCAGGTGCTGGGGAGTCAGGAAAGAGCACTATCGTCAAACAGATGAAGTGAGTAAGAACAAAGCCCCCCGAGGACTGAGGTAGGGTGATGAAGTCAGTAGAGCCAGTAGAGGCATGGAAGGTGAAGGGCTCTTCATCCTGAAGGCACCCAGATGTAAAGGATATAAAGAACCTGATTCCCAATGCCCCTCATCTGCATGCCCTTTTCCCCTCACCCTCCACTTTGGGACAGCCATAGGAATAGATTGTGTTCTTATGACCCTTTCAATCCTTCCAGATCCCCAATCCCTTAGGGCTGGTTACTCAGGTCCAACTATGGGCCGGGTGTCTTGCAGGATCATTCATCAGGATGGCTATTCACCAGAAGAGTGTCTGGAGTACAAGGCCATCATCTACGGGAATATGCTGCAGTCCATCTTGGCTATCATCCAGGCCATGTCCACACTGGGTATTGACTATGCTGAACCAAGCTGTGCGGTATGTGGTTAACAGCAATGCGGTTAAGGTTGGAAGGAAAGGCTAATGATCAGAAAACAGGCAGCTGACAAGCTATGAGGAAATATGGGTCAGAAAAGAGTTTCGTAGAACTAAGTCCTACCTACTGAGCTTCCAGTCTTTTTACTTCAGTCTTGGAGAAGTGTGCAATCCCTACCTTTATAATACATTACCAAAACCTGTTCTCAGCTTCCTCTGCCTTTTTGTTTTACCTTACCATCTAAAATGCTCCCCTGGGCTCCTTGCCTGGCTATGGAACTTTTACAAGCTAAATCCCTAGTTCTGGCATTTGTCTTTTC
Source organism: Acinonyx jubatus (assembly GCF_027475565.1). Lineage (NCBI taxonomy): Eukaryota > Metazoa > Chordata > Mammalia > Carnivora > Felidae > Acinonyx > Acinonyx jubatus. Next base: position 91,973,801 of record NC_069381.1, on the reverse strand, counting down.
CTAGCTTTGGATCATTGAAAGAACAAAGGTGATGGTTGTCTACCATCTGATCTATGTCATGGTCAATCTGGTCTTTAAACTTCCAACCTCCCTGCGAGCAGAGGGCCCACATTTTGTGGCAGTACTCTTTTGAACGAAGGATGGGAGACAGAAACACCACAGAGGAAGCCCCTGGAACCTATTTTCCCCTAGACACCCTAGGACTGGAGAAATTGCCACCCTCTACATCTCAGAAGCACACTCAAAATTAATCCATATGTTTTCTTAACATCTTCACTGGCTGCAATCTCCATCTTAGGCTTTAGTAGCAATGCAAAATGCTTTCTTTTCAGTAGTATTCCCAGGAGCCTCCTGGAAAGCCATTACTCCTGTGTAGTTCTCAGCCAGGTTTCTGCCTTACAGGATACTGGGCGACAGCTCAACAACCTGGCTGACTCCACTGAGGAGGGCACCATGCCTCCCGAGCTGGTTGAGGTCATCAGGAAGTTGTGGAAGGATGGTGGGGTGCAAGCCTGCTTCGAGAGAGCTGCAGAGTACCAGCTCAATGACTCAGCATCTTAGTAAGACTCTGACTGGGGAAGGGGTGGGATTAGCTATAAACAACCTTCTAGGAGAAATCACAAGCAGACTAAAATTTCAGGCATGAAAGCTGGAGTCACAAAGGACTGAATTCAGCGTGGATACCTGTTGTGTTAGGCTTAAGCAGTGTTTTACTATGCTTTGAACTTAATGCCTTTAGAGAGGGACACAGACATAGTTGCCACCACTCTGTGTTGCTTCAATCTGGCTCACTGCAGCCTATAGAGCTGAAGACCCCCAAATTAATAACAAATGTGCCCTGCTTAGTAGCCCTCAGACTGCTGTCCTCTTAAATTCATGCACATAGTCTCTCCTTTCAGAACCACAAACACAAAGACAGACCTGCAGTTCTGCCACATGCCCTCCCAGGAAACAGGTGATTAACGATGGCCTTTTCAGGATGGAATATTCTAGCTGGTAACCTAGGTGTATTTACTTAGGCCACCAACCAGAAACGAATGCCTCCTTCACACATAGCATTTTACATCAGGGTGCCAGGGCATGGGACACAGAAACTTCCAGGGCAAACCAAAGGAAGTAGGTCAGGGATTTAAAAGAACCAACTTTGCAAAGCTGATTCCAAAAAGATAAGGTACAGAGAGTTTATCAAGCCTACCTCAAACAGCATGGTTTCATAGATGGGCATGAGCTCTGTAGTCAGAACTGGATTTAATCCCTCTTCTGTCATCTAATTTTGTAACACAGTTATCATTTACCATCCACAGAGCACTTACTCACTAAGGCCCAGGCATTGCTGGGTGTGTGAGGTGCACCATCTCGTTTCATTATTCGAGGTAGATAGTACTTTTTATTAGTCTGATGAAAAACTGAGGTTCAGAGAAGTTAACTAACTTGCCCAAAGTCACATAGTTAAATGGCAGAGGTTGAAGTTGACTCCAGGTCTATTTGACCGCAAAGTTGAGTGCTTTTTACAATATACCACAGTGCCTCTTGACCTTCGACAACTTATTCAACTCTTCTGAAATTAACCTTCATCTGTAAAATGGGACATGAAACTTGAAGGTGTATGAGGTTAAATGAGAATTTAAATGTGGAAATACTGGCATATACTACACACTTGTTAATTTTCCTTCCCTTCTTCTCTGTCATCCCACTTCACATCTGCCTTCCTCTTGTCTTTAAAAAAAAAGTTTTTTTCATGATAACTGTCAAACACATATGAAAGTAGGATAATACAGTGAATCACCTGACTTCAACTGTTACCAGCTCATGACCACTCTTGTTCCATTTTATCTCCATCTCCCACTGGATTATTTTGAAGAAAGTCCCAAATATCCTATCATTACATACTAAAAATTTCACTATGTATCTCTCAAAAAAAAAAAAAAAAAGAGAGAGAGAGAGAGAGAGAGAGAGGCTCTTTTCAAAAAAAGAAATCACAACATAACCACCACACCTAAATATTTAAAAATTCCTTGATGTCATCAAATATCCAAGCCAGTGCTCATTTAAGTTTCCCCAGTTATCTCAACTGTTTGCCCCTCAACTTGATTCAGGATATAAACAAGGTCCATGTATTAAACCGACTCACGTCTCTTATGTCTCTGAAGTCTCTTTTAGTCTACTCCTGCTTCTTGTTAAACTTATTTTTATTTTAAAGAGAGCGTGAGTGGGGGAGGGGGAGGAAAAGGGAAAGTGGGGGAGAAGAGAGAGGCGGGGGGAGAGAGAGAATGAATGAATGAATCTCAAGCAGGCTCCACGCTCAGCACAGAGCCCGACACAGAGCTTGATCCCACGACCCTGGGATCATGACCCGAGCCAAAATCAAGAGTCGGAAGCTCAATCAACTGAGCCACCCAGGAGCCCCTATTCCTGCTTCTTGTTGGAACTTTTGACACTCATTTAAACCACCAAATCTTACTGAAGGATCTAGAAAACTTTGTAGCCAGGCAAAACTTAAGGAAAAGTTATCTGATTTGACTTAAATGTGACAGAACCCCTGCCACAACTGGGCATGCCTCTCGGCCCACATTCCCTTTTGTAAGGACACATGAGGGTTTGAAGGAAAGAACCCTAGATTTAACAATATGGACTCTAGTCCTGATTCCATCACCAAGTTAGTTATATAACTTTGGGTAGGACCTTTACCTTTCTTGGCCCTGGCTGTGTAAAGTTTAATCCATTCCAATCTCTTTTCTCTAGCTACCTGAACCAATTAGACCGGATTACAGCCCCTGACTACCTCCCTAATGAGCAAGATGTGCTACGATCCAGAGTCAAAACCACAGGCATCATTGAGACCAAGTTTTCCGTCAAAGACTTGAACTTCAGGTGAGTACACAGCTCTCTGGGGGGCATCACAGATACACACATGGTTCCCTGGGGTCACCTCAGATACCAAAAAAGGGGATTGGGGATGCCTCTTGGCCTTCACTAAAGCCCAATCTAAATAACTATCCTATTTGTCCCTCTTTCCTCCCCATTTCCCATCTCATTGCCGACTGGCCCCAAAGTGGCCACCCCTCTGTAAACACCAAGTACATGTGCTGCTTCTTCCCTCAGGATGTTTGACGTGGGAGGGCAACGATCAGAGAGAAAGAAGTGGATCCACTGCTTTGAGGGAGTCACCTGCATCATTTTCTGTGCGGCCCTCAGTGCCTATGATATGGTGCTAGTGGAAGATGACGAAGTGGTAAGTGGCCCTTACAGTAAGCAGCTTTGATAGACAGTCCCCCTGTGACCCTTCCTCTAAGCTTTGTGTCACCAATTCTTCAGCTTGGGTGATTTCAGCTAACATTGACAGTCTAGCAGTCCTCTGGAACACAAATCAATGCCTCAGTAAATAATTCTAGAAAAACTTCCCCTTTTGCAGGTTCCAGGTTAGCACTTTGGAGCTCTAGATTTACTGGAGGTGAGCTTGGTCTCAAATTAGACATCCAAGAATCACCTGGATATCACACAGCTCACAAGAGGAACAGAGTATTAAAGGGACAAGGGATCACAACTGGGCAAAGTGCAGGGGTTACACTTAGGACTCTTCCAGGCCACCTACGGAAATAAAGGATAGGAGATGAAAATGATAGAGCAGAAAAACAATGTATGATGTGCATCTTTGTGCAACAGAAGGGTTGGACTACTAACCTCACTTGGAAGCCTAAATATGTACTGTCAACAGGACTAAGGGGAGACCTGCAGACCAGGTTTCTCACATGCCACTTAAATTGGCAGGTGGAAGACTACCTGAGGGGTGAGTCTCTTGAGCCTGTAGAATTTAACAAGATAGGAGCTCTGTAGACCAAGCATCAGCCCGCCCAGTCTTGGAGTCTGAGAGAATATCAAGGCATGGAACATGCTAATGGAGGCCCATAGCTTATTGATAGGAGACAAAGCTCCTATACTCCCATCCCTGTCTCAGTTGTTCTCCCTTCTCCTTAGTAGTTCAAGTTCACATTAGAGCACTATGAATATCCTCTAGCCAAAATGTCTTATGGGGTCATTCATTTTTCAAGATCTCTTCCACCTTTAACCCTGAAGTCTATGAAGTCTTAAGGGGTTCTACAGGAGCATTAGCAATGACAAAAGGCCACAAAAAGTAGACTTGTTTTCTTTCTTCATTGGGTGAAGAGATTGAGCCCAAGTCAGATAATAGCATACTTGAAATCCTAAAGGCCCTGCTCCCTAAAAACAGGCTGGTCTGGGGCACTTGGCAACATCTAGACTCTGCAGATATATAGCACCACTTCTCACCTGCTCAGAGTGGCAATCAGAGGAGGAAATAAGGCAGAAAGGCTTGTGGTATGGTGCTGAGAAATTCTCTAGTCCTCACCATTTGACACTGGGGCAATAATTCCTATTATGTTCCTGCCCACACAGAGATCCAGGACTCTGTAACAGAAGCTTATCAGAATCATCCTGAAAAGAAAAATTATCATGGAGATGCAAATGGGCACATGACAACTCAGGCCTAGTTTCCACTCTGTATAAGCAGCACTTACGGGAGTCAAAGTCCTTCGCAGTGCCCTGGCTGCCAAAGATTGACCTAACATTTATTGTACACCTATATGCCAGCCACTATCATAGACACTCATACATGATCTCATTGAACTTCCATAACAACCCTATGAGACAGGGAAACTAAAACTCAGAAAAGTTCAGGGATTTCCCCCAAGTCACACAGCTATGACAGAAAAAGGATGAGAAAGGCAGCTAGATTTCTTTGGCCCTATCCCACCACACTAAAAAGAGATAAACTATTCCCCAACTTTCCTCTTACATTTGGAGCACTAGTCTCTCCAAGGGGAACAAGAACAAGAAGTAGACAATAGCCCATAAGCTCAGTCTGATATCTCTGATGGTGTCTCCTCTTACTAGAATCGCATGCATGAGTCATTACACCTCTTCAACAGCATATGTAACCACAAGTTCTTTGCGGCTACTTCCATTGTCCTCTTTCTCAACAAGAAGGACCTCTTTGAGGAAAAAATCAAGAAAGTCCATCTCAGCATTTGTTTTCCAGACTATGATGGTAAGTGTCAAGGGATGGAGATAATGGTAATGCTTTCTTGGTAATGACTGGTGATTGCCTCATTTCCTATACCAAGAAGACATAAAGGAACCTGTCTTTAAGGGGTACTAAGTGTGAAACTCCTTTGCTTTGCCAGGCTGATGATCCCTTATCCCTTAAAAAATTTTTTTAATGTTTATTTATTTTTGAGAGAGAGAAAGAGAGAGAGAGACAGCATGAGTGGGGAAGGGTCAGAGAGTGACACAGAACTCAAAGCAGGCTCCAAGCTGTCAGCACAGAGCCGAACATGGGGCCCGAACTCACAAACCATGAGATCATGACCTGAGCTGAAGTCAGACACGTAACCGACTGAGCCACCCAGGCGCCCCCTCCCTGCCCCGCCATATCCCCTTAATACTCAGTTCCTCTTATGCGCTTTGTGATATCCAAGTGATACTTGGATGTCTGATCTGAGAAACTTGGGTATTCAGTCGTAAGTTTAAAATCAAATGTCCCTGGAACAGAATAGACAGGATGCAGGAGAGCCACAGACTATTTAAATGATACCTCCCAGAAATCAAGGGCAGAGACAAAGAGATCCCTCTCCTCAATTCTGTTGCTCAAGTGATAAACACTGGAGTACAATAGAGAAGAGGACCCTCCCCTTAAAAATACGTTCCCAACTGCAGCTGTCCAACACATTTCAAGGATCGAGTGGGTCACCTAAAAAGTAAGTGAGCAGGGATGCCTGAGTGGCTCAGTTGGTTCAGGGTCTGACTCCTGATTTTGGCTCAGGTCATGATCTCATGGTTCGTGGGATCAAACCATGCATTAGTGTGGAGGCTGCTTGAGATTCTCTTTTCTCTCTCTGCCCTTCCCCCAACTTGTATGCAAGCACACCATGTGCACCTGCACTCTCCCTCTCTCAAAATATATAAATTTTAACATTAAAAAAAAAAGTCAGCAGCTAAAAAGGGTTAATTTATCCCATTTCTTCACTATTTTTTCTGGGAAACCAGGGAACAACTCTTTTGAAGATGCAGGGAATTACATCAAGAGTCAGTTCCTTGACCTCAACATGCGAAAAGATGTCAAAGAAATCTACAGTCACATGACCTGTGCTACAGACACACAGAATGTCAAATTTGTATTTGATGCAGTTACAGATATTATCATCAAAGAAAATCTCAAGGACTGTGGGCTGTTCTAATCCTCATCACTCCTCAAGTATACATTCCACAAACAGGCTTGGAATCTGGTTCATTTCAAGCAGAAAAATCATAGATCAATATACCATGGCATGAAGAGTGAATCCATTCTCCCTTGGAGACAGACTCTACATGATCACAACTGTGTCCCATATATTCTTTTCAAAGTGGGGTAGCTAGTAGTGTTTAAAGAATACAAACCCAAGAGTCAGAAGACCCAGGTGCCAGTACTGGTTCTGCAATTTACTACAAAGTATAAATATTTCATTTCTCTGAGCCTTGAGTCCCTCATCTATAAAATGAAGGTAACTTTTCTACTACTTCACAGGGTTATTCTTAATGATCACAAACATAACTGAAGGGAAGGAACATAAAAGCTGTGTGGTCAGAGTCACAGAAAGAAATCCTATGTAAAAGCAGCCATTTATGAAATTCAAGACCAAGTTTTTAGATGAACTATCCCAAGCACAATAGCAACTTTCCCTACTGTCTGGAAAAAATTAAAAAATAAAAAATGAGATCTCAGTAAACCTTACCACCATTTTTTACTAACAGACCCTATGTGCCTTAGCTCAGAGATCTGGATCACTGAATAGAAGATGTAAGTTTGTTAGTTTCTAAGGCACATGTCTAAAAATGATCATCTTTATTAAGCAGACTCTCTCTCTGCCTCCCAACTACTGTAAAAACTGAGTTTCCTTTATCTCTGTAAGTAACTGTCTCAAGTGCACAAGACACTTTCTGAATAAATTTAGAAGACTTCAACACACTCCCACTTGGAGTATTAATGATTTTTATTGCTACCACTTCTCGATCACAGAATTTAGAGTAACTGAGCAAACCTAGAATTCTCATTTCAACTGCTACATGTTTCAGAACAAAAAAAAAGCAGCTGATCTTGCTTTGGGCATTGAAAATCTTTGCAGTTGGATCCATGTGATGCCTGGCTGAAAACAACATCTCCCGATACAGGACAACAAGTAAATTATTTCTTTGAACTCCTTTGAGGGGAAACAAAGCTTGCATTTATCTTGACAGGAGGTGGTGAAGTCAAGTACAGATTTAGCATCTACAACTACTAGTGAGGAAAGCTCCTGGCGTCCAAGATTTAGTATATACAAGAAAGTGTCAATTAAAATGAAAATCTGTTCCTTGCCAGAAACACATATTCACACTTAGCCTGTTACTAGCAATATTGATACTAGAGAGCCATATGAGCTTGAAATACACTGAAGAATAAATTTGCAGCTGTTAAAATTGGACTCATTTAATCGTCTTTTTGATTCCATGAAAAGAAGTCAACTTGGGAGAAGTACCAGAGAAATAAGGGAAAGTACTCTATTGCCAATTATAAAACTTTACCACATAAAAAAACCTGGGCAAGACTTCATGCATCCAAGAGCTCTGTTCAGGGACTGTTTCTAAATGGCATATTCCAACTATCACTAACCTGTTTTGCTTTAACTCCATATACAGGGGTTACGAGCCTTTTTTTGCATGATGGATCCCTCCAACAGTCTGATGAAACCTATAGACCTCTTCTCAGGATATTTAAAAATGCGTAAAATTATAAGGGAAACCAACATACTAGGAATAAATTCTACCTTTGGAGCCCTGAAGTCCCAGGTTAAGAATCCTCACTCCGGCTAAGATCCTGTTTATTCAGGCCCCAAATCTAATTTATCTCACTTATCCGATCTTCAGATAGGGTAGCCCAACTTCCCCACAAATTGTATCAGATTGTTTACTTCTTTTATGATCTTCTCCTTGCTCTTTGACTCTAAGCAGGACTTGGTTAGAGGCCAAACTATAAAAGCCTACCCTAGGCTTCTTGGTTATGGATGTTCATATACAACCGGCCCTATAGTCCAAGCATGAAAATAGCCAATGGGCCTGGTCTTCTGGTACTCTACTCACTCTGCTGTCTTTGTCTTCTTTTGCTTCCTTTTAAATTTACACTATAATGTTGAATTTTATCATCAGAAATTCTTTCTTGTAACAAGGTAGGTCAGAAACAATTCGACCTGATTTTCATGAACTGCAATCTTAATTCTTAAAATGGTAAAGCTAGAAGGAAGTTTAAAATAGTCCAGGCCCATCACTAGTAATTTATAGATAAGAAACTGAGGCCCAGGGAGAAGGAGTGTCTTCATCAAGATCAAACTGCTAGGAAGTAGCAGAACTAGAACTCCAAAATAGGTCTCCTGAATCCCAAGCCAGCGTTCTATATATGTACCATGCTACTGAAAGCCCACCATACACCACACTATTCAGTCAATTTCCTCATTTCCCTAAGCTCCTCCCACTCCCAAATTCTTGGTTATTTTTAAATTATGCCATCTCTAAACCATATTTAACAAAATCATCTCCAAACTGAATACAAATCAGTCTCAAAGTGGAATGTGAAATTAGCATAAAATAACAAAAATATAAATAACTTTAAGTTTGTTCGTTGAAGGTGTAATTAATATCCTGTTCATATCCTTAAAGGGCAGAGATCTTAATGTAGTTCCCTTGCAGCGCATTTAGCCACTGATGACAGTAAGGCAAATGTGAAGTATGTTCCACTTCTTGTAGATCTGATGACAGTTGCTTTTCTTTATCTTTTTTACAAAAATACAGTACAATTAACACAAAAGGACAAATACTATACGATTGCACTTACATTCCCAGGGGCTGGGAGAAGGGAATGGGGAGTTAGTGTTTAATGGATACAGAGTTTCAGTTTGGGAAGATGAAAAAGTTCTGGAGATGGGCAGTGGTGACAGTTTGTGCAACAATGTGAATGTGCTTAGTGCCACTGAACTATGTACTTAAAAATGATTAAGATGGTAAAGTTTATGTTATGTATAGTTTACCACAATAAAAATATAATGGAAAGAATACAATAGAATCGGAGCTGTGCTTTTACATTCTGTGGATAAAAGCAGCACAAAAATTCAGTCTTAAAAGCAATATAAAAGACACATTTACTTGTAACACTTCCTACTCTGATAAAAAAAAAATTCACGCAACATGTACCCCAAATAGTCCAAATCAGGGTAGCCCCATTCCCAAGGTAAGAAATAACAGCATCGAGAACCCACTCTATAACTGGAGATGTGCCGTAGACCAAAGTGTGCTGGCCATGCTGGGTGGAGAAGGTGGTGAAGGGTGAAAAGCTCTTACCTCCCACTGCCCTCTCTACCCGGCACAGCCCCCGGAGCACAGATTCCAGCAGGCTTCAGTGTTGGCCCAGGGATTGCAAGTGTGCCAGAGCTTCTGGTGATCCTGCTAGGCAAAAGCATGAAGACATCTCTGTGAGGTCAGACATAGTGCAGACTGCAAAAGGGAACTTTTCTGCCATCTGGCCATGAAAAGGCAAGCACTAGTATGAACAGAAATGAAGAACTGAATTTAAATGCAAAACAAAGACCTTTGTTTTTACCCAGCTGCACAAATTTTAGAGAAATTTACAGTTGAACTTCATTTCAGGTGTTCAAAATGAATATGGGAAAAGTGATGCTGAGAAAAGACGGCCAGCTACAATGAATACAACTGTTGGAACTGCCTTATAAGATTACTTGTTTTGCAGTATAGTATAATCTTGAGTATCATAAAGAATATTTACAAAAGCACTTTTAAATGTTGTTTCGATTGCCTCAGGATTACAGAATGTCATAGCTGGAAGGAATAATTTAGTCCAACTTTAAATAACAGATGAGAGATGTTAAGGCAGATTTCATAGATGATTGGAAGCAGGGAAAAGACCAGAATCCAGAGTGACAAACAACTCTCCATAAGATTCTGAGAGATCTCAGGACCTTTATCCTCCATGAGCACAGATGAACAGTTAGGAAGAATAGAAAGAACAGGTAATTTCTTGTGATTTGTTATGTCTACTGGGAATCTCTCTTACATTTAAACAAGCCTCTAGGTAAAAATGTTTGGATAACTGAAAGGAGTATGGGGGCAGGAGGCGAGGTTGGTGGGGTGGGGGGTAGTAGAGGATAGGCGATAAGCCACATTGTACAAAATTTAATATTCCAGCTGTCAAAGATCTTACATCTGAATGCTAATACACTGAGACGGTGTATCCCAGCAGTGTTATTTGCTATTATTGGATGATTTCTGCTACCTTGTTAATTTCCACTAGCTTTCAGGAAGAGAACAGGGGGTTAGCAACAAACATACATAAGAGTCTTCTATTTGGCTGCTCAAACAGTCCTCTTATTTATCTTTTCCCTAGCCTTGTTTCAAAAGGGCTTTCCAGTCTGTAATTTAGAGCTAGCTAGCTTTGCTCTTTATCCACCAACTGTAAATGAATATTCATGTTATTTCATATATATAGTTAGACCTCTGTCACAGGATTTTGTCTTTACTTTGAGGTAGCTTTCCATTTTCACTGAATAAATGCAGTAAAAAAAAATTAAACCAATGTTTGGAAACTTCAAGTGTTTTGTCTTAATTATGTATAAAGATTAAATACTCTGTATCAAAAGTGTAAGAATGTTCTTTGACTTAACAGTTCTCATACTAATTTTTTGGGTGGACGGCACTCTAAGTCACATACAAAAGGTGCTTCTGATTCCTTGGCAAATAAAAAATGCCTCAGTCGTTTACTAGTGATTTTTTAAGGTTAAATCTGTCTACTGTTTGTGTTGATCTTTAACATCGGGTCCTATTCAGTTATCCCCCAAATGTTGGCCCAGGTTAGCTTCATCAGAACCACCTGAGAAATGTATTTAAAAATACATGTTCCTGGGGCGCCTGGGTGGCTCAGTAGGTTAAGCGTCCGACTTCAGCTCAGGTCACGATCTCACGGTCCGTGAGTCCGTGAGTTCAAGCCCCGCATTGGGCTCTGGGCTGATGGCTCAGAGCCTGGAGCCTGCTTCCAATTCTGTGTCTCCCTCTCTCTCTGCCCCTCCCCCGTTCATGCTCTGTCTCTCTCTGTCTCAAAAATAAATAAACGTTAAAAAAAAAAATTTAAAAATACATGTTCCCAAGACCAGTAGACTTAATTCAGTAGAGTTTAGCCAGGGAATCTGTATGTTAATTTTACACCTCAGGTATCTACTACCATATAACCTTCTTTATTATCTCTCACTCCTAAGAAGACTGGAGTTGAGCCAGGTATGTAAGCCTGACACAGTATCAGAAAAAACTGTCCTGTCCCGACTTGTTCTGGAGTATGTAGTCCTAGCAGAAGTAATTCATATAAGTTATGAGAAAATGGGGGTGGGGGGCTAAAACTTACACAAAGGTAAAGGAACACAGATCTTGACCATCCAGGAAGTTCATTCCTTGTACCTCACCTAAATCTTTTACTTCCTGCTAACTAGCTGCTAACAAGCTAACTAACTGCTAACAAGATCAACTTTTGATTTCAGGCCCCTAAGCAGCCTGGTTTTCTCTTGTGCTTAGACAGCCATAAAGCTATGTGGAGAGTTGTGGCTGGTCCAGGTCAGATCTCTGACTTGTACTGTGAAGCCTGGAGAATGAGCTGGCAGTACTAGGAAACTGAAATAACCTTGTTCTTAAAGTTAGTATAAGAGGAGCACCTGGGTGGCTCAGTCAGTTGAGCGTTCAACTTCAGATCAGGTTGTGATCTCACGGTTTGTGGAGTCAAGTCCTACATCAGGTTCTGTGCAGACAGCTCAAAGCCTGGAGCTGTTCCAGGTTCTGTGTCTCCCTCTCTCTCTGCCCCCTCCCCAACTCACGCGCACGCATGCTCTCTCTCAAAAATAAACATTAAAAAAAAATTAAAGTCAGTATAAGATATGAAAGATTTCATAAGTGGTAAGAGTGAAGAAAATTAGTGCTGTTTTAGTTATATTTAAATGAGTAAAGGACTGTGGTTTTTTTGAACATCTGGAAGGCGACGGGCACCTGGGTGGCTCAGTTGGTTAAGCGTCCTACTCTTGATTTTGGCTCGGATCCTGATCTCATGACTCATGAGATCGAGCCCTGCATTGGGCTCTGTGCTAACACGTGGAGCCTGCTTGGGTCTCTCTCTCTGCCCCTTACACACACGCACACTCGCGCTCTCTCTCTCAAAATAAATAAACATTTGAACATCTGAAAGGGGTAAAAAAGATCAACCAAAGGGAGGTTTTTAATGGGAATGAAAGACTACCTTATATGTAACTGCCAATACAGCAACAAGCTGTACAACGCGATTCTCCAGAGCTATGCTAAACAAATGTATAAATATATGAAACAACTAGTCAGGCTAGACAAGCAATGTACAAAGAAAGTCACAGCTACAAATAGGACAGTGGCCAGGATATAAGAATATAAGGTGGGCAAATGAATTAGAACCAGCAGTTATTTTTAAATGCTCTAAAATGTGTATATAATAAAACACAAATAGAACACATAAAAGAAGAAGAAACAAGGCAAGAAAATAGTTTTTTAAAATTTGGTCCATCTATTCTTAGAATGCAGCACTTTATAAAAAATAACAATCTGTCATTGGAAACAATAATAAAATGACACACTGAACTAGAGACTTAGAATTTAAACTGTCCAAGATGAAATGTCATCCCAAGATCTGCTTATAAATAACTGTAAAAGTTTTTGGAATTTTCGTGCCAGGAGGTGAATCTGCTGCAAGGCTGAGTTTGTAAGGTCGGGCAAGACTGGCCTTTAAGGAGACTATATCCTCTTTAAATAGAGCCTAATGAATGGCATTTCTACAGCCCAAGGTTTTAATCAGGTGAAGATGGAACAAAATAAACAGCAAAATAAAGCTATTGTTCCAGTCCTTCCTACAAGGGTCTATTTACTGTTCTTTATTCATTAAAATTTAATTTTCTTAGATGTGCTGGTTTCTCAGATGGTCCAAAGCCTGGCCACATGAATACTGAAATGCAGTCCATCACAAACCTCCAGTATTCTCCACAGAAAAGACACAAAGCAACTTTTAGTTTCTTTGATTACAAATACCAATCCTTTTTTCTCCAGGCTAGTACACATGATGTTTCACCCCCACACTCTGGCTCTGCTATTAGAAAAGATCTTTTATTTCAAAACACAATAGTGATTTGCAAAGCTGATAAGAATCACCTTTTTAAAATGATAGATCACTAGGCCCACCAGCCAAGAGTCAATCTCTGAAATGGATCCAGGTGATTTTGACTTAAGGCATATCTGAAAACCAATGACTTGAATTGTGTCCCTGTGTCCTCCAGGAATGTGCATTTAGACAAATTACTTGGGATGGTAGGGTAGGGGGTGATCTTCATGTAAATAAAGAAAAATGTAAATGGTATGGGGGCAAAAAAATCAGAGAATTACTATTTTTTCATTAACAGCAAAGCTAAAAAATGAACATATCAGATAGACATATTCAAATGAAAATACAAGGTGCATTTCAAAGTAAAATTAACGCATTCAGATTATTTGTTATTTTGGATTATCAACACCATCCCATTAGCCCTGACTATAGAAAGACTACAGTTAAAACAATATTCCACGAGTTCTCATTTCCAGATGATTCTAGATCACAAAATACAATAAGGGAAAGATTATTCAAAATGAACAGGAACTATCGGTCGTATCTACATTGTGGGTATAAACTAATCACCAATCGAAGCTGATCATTTTCTTTCTTTTAGATGCAGTTTTCCCAGCCCTAAAGAAATTGTTTAGATAGTACCGTTACAGCATCTGCATAGTTATACTTTTCCAAAAAGAGTAAGAAAAAAAATTCCAATAAAGGCACTGAAGTGCTGTGGCTTGCTTTCTGAATTAGCTTTGCTGACCATCATTCCTTTTTCTTTTTTTTTTAAACTAGTAAAAGGTCACATCAAAAGATGACATAGAATCCAATCTGAAAAGACTGGACCCCAAAGGCACTGCTCAAACTGCTGATTTGGAATGCTCACAATACATTCTCTTCATCTGCCTTCCCCCAAAGGCCCATTCAATATTTAAAGACATTTGCTGTACATTATACAAAAGGACCTACAGGCCGAGGTGAATAAAGCTCTCCACAAAACCAAAATGTAAACCCGGAAAATGGATTATGACTGCATGTCACTGACACAGATATGACATAAGACCCTCAGTCAGGCCAAAATAAAACAATACTACTACACCAAAAGACTAGACCTTCAGGGAACCCTCTACCTAAACCCACTCTCAGACAAAGGCCAAAGCACATTCAGCAGGAACAAAAAGAAACAGAAGAAAATATTTCCAGAAAGGACTAATTACAAACAGGAACAAACCTGGACTCTTTACTCACCATTTTAATACTGCTGCCAACTATAACAGATTAAAATCTGTACATACAACATAGTGGAAAAAGTCCCAAAATGCAGGAGTTTCGGCAAAAGAAGGTACTAAGGATTACTACAATTAACATTGCTACAATAAAAACAATGGCAAACAGGGATTTGGCACCACATTTACAAAGTAAAAGCATGCACTGTTAATACACTTTAGATGTTTCCCAACAGAAAAGGCCATGGAAGATGGAAAACAAGGGGCATCTTTTACAGAACTCCCTATGACTGAGACAAACAAGCAAGAACCAAAGTGGTCAATTTAGTAGATATGTAGCAGCAAAGTCACGGTTTCTGTTTGGAATTTTGCAATTTGCATTTCTAATTGACAGCTGCCCTGGGTGTGTCCGTATCCAAGAAACTAACTTTACATCCTACATCAGCATTTACCTAGTAATTTGGTAATCAGCATAAACCAGGTTAACCTTAAACCATAAACTTAAACAAAAGTTAGAGAGTGAGAATCTTATTACAGAACTCTCCAATGTAATTACCACTTAAAAACCATGATGGTACTTTGAGCAGGAGAGTAACATAAATTTCATCCAAAAAAGCTATAGTCATAGCCCCAATAACCATAAAGAATTAAGTAATTATGGAAATACGATGTTCTGACCATACCAAAAGTTAAAAACAAAGAGCTCCTACTAAGAGGAGTATTTTCAAGATGATCTGGTCACATCATGTGCATAGTTAAGATTGTGTTTTAATAAAGATTCTCTTGCAAACAAAGAAATAAAATTTAGTGACATTATTCTCTTGATGAAAAAAGAACTTTAAAAATGAACTAGTGGTGGTTTGTTAAGAAGGAAAAAAAGAGTAAGCTACATATTAAAGTTCTGGAATGCAGCACCTCAACTTCACATCGGCCCTAAACATTTGAGATTATGAAATCCAAGTGATGTCTTGATGATCGAATCATACTTTATACAGTCGTTCCAATTCCAATGTCTGACTTTAGCATCTCATGTCAATTAAGAGTTCCCTAATACAGAAGATTGTGCTAAAGAGTGCTAAGATTCTGCATGCTGCTGCCATTCCCTGGTCCCGTTCATGCTTGCAGCTGCCCAATGAGACAGCAAAAGAAGTCTGGTCTCAACACTCCACACTGTAATAGCTAGAAAAGAAGAACATTCTTAATTAGAATAGTTTACAAAGTCCAGAGACATCACTAGAGCACTATAACTAAATTGTCTGAAGTTTTACCTTTCATTAATCTCCAACCCTCTTCAGTAAAGTCCACATTCCTTTAAGTTGTTTTTAATGATGACATCTGTAACAGCATCAAAAACAAACTGCACATTCTTGGTGTCTGTGGCACAGGTGAAGTGAGTATAGATCTCCTTGGTGTCTTTTCTTCTGTTCAGATCTTCAAACTGGCACTGAATATAAGCAGCTGCTTCTTCATATGTATTGGAACCTGAAGCAGACACTCAATATTCTCAGTTTAAATTATAATAGCTGCCTGAACTCAACTAAGTCAGGCCATCCCCACTGACTGACGAAGAGAGGGAATAACCCAAATGAATATAGACAGATTTCTTTAATTCTATAGTCATTAGGCTTTCTTGAGAGCAGACTCTAAGTAAAACAAAATCATCACACGAAAAGATCTAGGGAAACGGGCCTTTTCCTTTTTCCCCTTTCATTTAGACTTTTCAGCTAAAAAACCAAAAATGTACAAAAGGAAACTAGGGAAGTAGGAAGATGCGTTGCTAGGACACAACTGTTGAAAAGGTCAGAGAGCTTGTGCTCCTTGGAGTGATCTGGACATAAACAATTCAAAATAGTCATGCTTCTTTTCAAAATCATACCAGTTTTAAGGAAGCTTAGCTTCAGAGCCTTATGGCAATAATTTAATGAAAGGTAAACTAGTACATGTGAAGGGAAAGGGGCCTGAATTATGCCCTTTAAAATGTGCTTCTGTGGCATATAAATTATTAACTTATCTCAATTAAGCTGTCATTTTTTAAAGGGGAGGGGGCTCAAAAGAAAACCTTATTTTCAACTCTTATCACTTACCCACACGCTTCTACACCATCTTAACTGCCCGTGAGCCTTTAGAATTGCCCTAGAAACTGACTACAGAACCGGAAAAACTCAACAAAAACACAATACTTTATTCTTGTAAACCAGAGGCTGTTTTCCACAAATAACATTTGTGAAATTAAGTGACATTAGACACAGCAACAAATACCAACAAGAAAGGAATGTTATTTAAACAATATTTAAACAATATTTAAAGAAATAAAGGAAGACCGCTTGGTAGGTGCTTGAAATAGGTTTCATGAGATCTGCAGAACTTCTGTATATTAAAGGAGAGAGGGGGACTGAAAAGCGAATTCTGGCTGGTAGAACAGATACTGACACTTGGGAAATGAGGACCGTGAGACTTCTTAAGAAGAATGAAGCCAGTGCAAGACAGGCTTACAAGTTCACCAAAAAAAAAAAGCTATGATATTGAGGGCTCTTTGCTATGTGGAAGATTTTCAGCTAGAACACTGTCAATCCTTCGACTTAAGATTTCTCTCCACCTTAAAACCTGGCTACTTTTCTACTCACCTCTCTCCTGATTCTGACTACATTTGCAAATTCCCAGAGAAAAGAAAGGCCAGGGGGCTTACGCTACATCTCAACTTTTTAGCCCACCACCTCACTTAAAAAGTTACCTGTATCTCCACTTATTTATACCTTTGGTCTTAGAGAGGTCTCCCTTCTGGTTCAAAATTTAACTGCTCTACCAAGACTTTTAAGTTGAGGTGAAATTTACATAATATACAAGTGCACAATACAGTGGCATAATGTATTCACAATGTTATGCAACCACCTTCTCGCTCTAGTTTCAAAACGTCTTCACCAACCCAGAAAAACAACCCATTCCCAATAAGTAATCATTCCTAATTCTCCCCACAGTACCACCTCCCCCCATCTCCTGGTAACCACCAACCAATCTGCTGTCTCTATGGATTTGTCTATTTGGGGAATATCACACAAAACAATCACACAAATGTGACCTGTTGTGTTTGGTTCCTTTCACTTGGCATAATGTTTATGAGGTTCGTGTAAGTTGTAGCATGTATCAGTACTTCATTCCTTTTTATGGCTGAATAATAATAATAATAATAATTCCATTGTATGGAATTCCTTGATTCCTTCCTTTCCCACCTGCTCCATCAATTACATCCAATTTTTACAACTTCTCTTCTGCTATAAAATCTTACCTCCAAGCTTATGAACATTCTTAAATCTTTCCTTCCCCTGTAATCCAAGTTACAGTAGGCTATACCTATCTTCATTTCTCCACTTCCCACTCAGTAACTCACTGTCCTGGCTCTACTCTTACTGACACTGCTCTAAGTAACATTCACGATCTCCTGGACCGCTAACTCCAGAAGCCATTTTTCAATGTGTATCTTACTTTGTACACAACATTGCTGACCACCCCTCACTCACTTCTTAAACTCCTAGCTTTTGATACCTTGGATCTCCTGGTTCTCATCTTTATACCTAATACAAACCTTTCTTTCTCTCCTGCCAAAAAAGTCTGAAATTCTCTCTCATTCTATCCATGGTCCTTTTCTGTTTTCATTCTATATCATCACCCCATGTCATCTGATCCATTTCCATGCTGTATTTATACATGATCTCAAATCAATATATCTAACCCCCAATCTCTCCCAAAACTCCAAGGCCACATATACACCTGCCTATTAGATACCCCCATCTGGATGTTCTTCAGACACTTCAAAATCAATATTCCTAAATATCAATTAGAGACCACAGCACCAGCAGCCAATCAAGACAGAACTCTGGGAGTACCTTTGACTCTTCTGGCTTCTTTACCTTAGCTACCCTCTTCACTTTATTACAGAAAGCATTTACAGTGTCTGCTCAGCTAAAAAAAAAAAGTTCTCCTTCTCTGAAAATATCCAATTCTGATCTAAAGGTTATAGTGGTGCAGCCCTGGCATTCGTGTTTGCATCCCTGACATTAACTAGGCTAAGTATTTTTACCTGGCTTAACCTTGGCCAGAATCTGTCCCCTAGGAATTTGAACATGGGGCCAACCATTATCAGTTTAGCCTGGTCTTTTATTTAAAAAAAAAAAATTGTTTTTAAGATTTTATTTCTAAGTAATCTCTCCACCCAACATGGGGTCAAACTTACAACCCTGAGATCAAAAGTCACATGCTCTACCAAATGAGCCAGCCGTGTGCCCGAGCCTTACCTTTTAAATGCAGGAGAAAAGGGTGCCTGGGTAGTAGTTCAGATGGTTAAGTGCCCGACTCCTGAAATTGGCTCAGGGCATGATGGTGGTGGGATCAAGCCCCATGTCGGCTCCACGCTGAGCATGGATCCTGCTTGGTATTCCTTCTCTCTTTCTGTGTGTGTCTCTCTCTCAAAATAAACATACATACATACATACATACCTAACTGCAGGAGAAAGACCATGGCAGGGCCATCTTATATCACATAAACTGAGTAGCACAGAAAGTTGGTAAGCAGAGAAAAATAAAGAAGATACACAGAAGGAGAGAAAAGATGGGGAAAGAAGTACTTCCAGGATCCCTGACACTTTTCCATTTCCTAGTTCTAAATGCATTCTTAAGATACATCTGCGTTCTTGCCCTTGGCTTCTATGATATATCCCTGTATCTTCACCTAAAGTTTTTATTTGCATCCTAAGTGACTCCTTACTAATTCAACTCCCCTACTATCCATCTTTATTGCCATTTATTATATCATTTTTCTTTTCTTTTTCATATTTTTATGCTTTATTCTTTTTAAATTAAAAAAAATTTTTTAATGTTTACTTTTGAGAGACAGAGTGAGAGTGGGGAGGGGCAGAGAGAGAGGGAGACACAGAATACAAAGCAGGCTCCAGGCTCTGAGCTGTCAGCACAGAGCCCGATGTGGGGCTCAAACCCACGAATCATGAGATCATGACCTGAGCCGAAGTCAGATGCTTAACCAACTGAGCCATCCAAGCTCCCCTGTATCATCTTTCTAAAGCAGTTTCTCCTACATCATGTATCCGAATCAAAATCCTTGGACAGCTTGCCCCTATCTCAGTATGAAATACAAAGCCCTCCGTGAGCATCCCACCCATCACTTCAACAACTCCCTCCCACCACTTTAAGCTCTGACAATACCAAATTCCTTCTAGGTTCCAAAATGTATCATGTCTTTTTTTTTTTTTTTTTTTAAACCTCCATATTTTCCTACAGGCTATTCCTTCTTCCTAAAATGCTTTTATTCCTCAGTCTACCTCATCATTTCTAATTCATCCTCTCGTTATCTCACTCCAAGTGTCATTTCCTCTGGCAAAAAGAGGACACTGAACCCACAGCAGTAACCACGTCTTCTGTTAATGAGCATTTCATACTATAATGAAATTCTTTATGTGTGCCCCTCTCTCTACAACTACTGTGTCTTGAGTGCAATGACTGCATCTTCTCGTATTTTTTTAACATACTTACACCAAATTTTGATTTTTATTTTTCTCTATTTTCCTCAAACAGTGAGGAAGACAGAAATATAAAATAAACACAGTAAACTCAATTATGTCAGGAACAGCACTTTAGACTTAACTGGTCTCAATCACATGCTTAATGTTAATACCACTACCAGTGAACACTCTCCATAAGGTTATACATGCATTGTTTAAAATAAAAAGGCAGGTATAGGAATGCCACTGAAGTGTGAACAAAATCGTTCATGATCTCTTACCCGTGTATTCTGGATAACAGATAGTTAATGGACTCCTCTTTATTTTTTCCTCAAAAAGATCTTTCTTGTTGAGGAAGAGAATGATTGAAGTGTCTGTAAACCATTTGTTGTTACAAATGCTGTCAAACAGTTTCATGCTTTCATGCATTCGGTTCTGAGGGGGGAAAAATGGATGTCAGTAACAGAAAGCAAAAGTGGATTAACTGTTAACGAAAAAACAGACCAACAAGTTTTAAAAGCACTGAATGGCATTCATGGAAATAAACCAGAGACTGACAACTCAAAAGTTAATCCAGTCCTCATTTTTGTAATTCTTGGAGGTTGGGAGATGGGAAGAAGAATGGCTACCAAGAGCACTTAATCCTGCCCACATACTCAGTGTGCTGTCATATCTCTTAAGAATTAATAGAGCATGGATCAGTATTTTAAAATTCTAAACCCACTGACAGGAAAAAAATTAAGGAATCAAGTTTTGGTCCAACGAGCAAATGTATGCACTGAATCTTCCTAAGTTATTTTCCATTTCCTGGCTGCATTAGACTGCCTTTTTACCAGAAGACCCAACATACCATCTCCTCATCCTCAGCCAGAACAAGGTCATAATCACTGAGGGCCACACAGAAGATAATTGCTGTCACTCCCTCAAAACAGTGAATCCACTTTTTGCGTTCTGATCTCTGGCCACCTACATCAAACATCCTGAAGTAAAGGGAAAGAAAGCACAAATTCAGCAAGGTCACAAACACACCTCTCCCTAAACTGAAATGGTTAGGGAACCTCCCACTATTGCATGTGGAACACCCCATTTATAACAGAAAAGACAAACAAGCAGCAGATAAAATGTAGTCAAACTAATAATCCATGGTCAAAAGAGAATAACATGAGCAAATAAAATCTAGGGATAATCAAAATTCTCATTGTAAATAACTAGCTGAGCCTTCTCTATCAAAGCTTCTATCAGATGAAATTATATCTCAAAAATCAGCAGAATAAGCACTGAAATGGATTAAAGGAAGACGGGGAAAAAAAGACAGGAAAAATGAAGAGCTGAATAATATAACTTAAGATAACAGCAAGAATAACTAATATTTACCATTTACCATGGTGCCAGATACAATCCTAAACATCTTAAGTGCATTAACTCATTTGACCCTCACAACACTCCTGTAAGTACAATTATTATCTCCAGTGCACAGATATGTTAAGTAATTTGCCCAAGGGCACACTACTAACAAATGGGGACTGGGGCTCTGAACCCAGGCACTCTAACTCCGGCGCCCTGGCTCTTACCCACACCACCACTCTACCTCTCGAAATGGTTTACTCTTTAGTTAAAGAGAACACTGAAAAACTAGAAATCTCCAACTTGCATTCTGCTTCCAAAATGTTTGTTTCCCTTACTTTGTAAAAAAAAAATTCTTCCTTTTTTAAAGCCGAGGTTTAAAGCTTAGGTTTTTTAAAGCTGAGGTTCCTTATTTTAAGGAAAAAATATTTTAGAGATTAATTATGGAGAAGGTAAATTGTATTTCAGGGTAGGACTCTAAGAACCCAATATCTAAAAACCAAACTTATTTAGCCAGTGTCTCCGAACTCTTAGGTCTCATCTAAAGCTAACTAAGCTGTTGACAAACTTTATGTTCCACTCCAGATGAGTTTCATTCCATCACTCCCTTTTGGGGGGCTTACTTAATATCCTGGCTCAACTGCTGTACTTCTGTCAACAGCATCCTCATCTACTTCCTACAGTAAGGGGAACACCTGCAGTGCTTCGTCTGTTAGCTGGTACCAGTGTCTGAGGAGGTATGCAGGTAGGTTTAGTATGTCAAGATCGACAGTGGTGACGAGGGGTCTATTTCCAAAGAATTTTCCCCGAGAAATTGAGAGAAATAAGACATCACTGAGTAATTTCTCAATGTACGTTTGAAAAGAACAATCATATTATCTCTTCATGACCCAGCCTTTTCTTTTGGTTGATTTAGCACCTTTTTTTGTTCGTTTGTTTTTCCAGCCTTTGGTCATGACAACTGGAATGATACAATCACAAGCTGGCTTTGATACAGGGTCATATTATAGGTTTGAGGAAAGCGGACATCATATATATCACCATAAAAGTCTCTCAAGGGGAGACACACTGGTACACCAATAATTTCAGCTTACCCCTTCATTTTCTTCTACAAAATCCATGAAACTGGAAGAATATTAAGATGTCCCCAAGGTGGGCTTTTAGTACATATTAACATTTACAATATAATTTACTAACAGATGAACATTTTATAAACATTACCTCATAACTGAGAGGCAAGTAAGCAATTACACAATGCCTTGCATATAGCAGATGCTCAATAAATGTTTGAATGAATGGATAGTGGTTTTGCCTAGAGAGAAGAGGAAAAGGAAGAAGTGATAGTACTTCATAACAAGATATCTACATGCCAACAATTAAGTGGGTACAGCACCTTAACGAAGCCTGGCTACTGATCCTGACATAAGAAGACCAACAGGATTTACCCAACCAAAGATCAATCCATGACATCAATAAGAATGTTTCCCGCACTAAATAAAGTTCACCGCATTTAATTATAAATGGATTAATAATCTTACTGTACACAAAAGGCATCTCATTCTTATGGCTTCATGGGTGATAGATAAATCCATATGGTCTTTGCTACTCTAGTTAGATAAATTCATCAGTGCTAAAGAGAAGTAGCTCTCCTATTCTACCAATATTCAGCTGAACTACTATTTTTTTGCACCATGTTTCAAACCTGTTTTGGTTTATTAAGATTTCAAGACCTCCACTGGAATCTAGTAATACCTAAACTCCGTGTGGATTTCACAAATCCTGCGAAGCAAATATTTTCAGAGAGAAAAAAACTGAGAAGCTCCTAGCTAGAAGTTACATTTGCGTTTGACACTGCTGAGTATCACGGGCTACATACAAGCATAATGAAGCAACTGGAAAGAACATCATATATTGAAGGGGAAAAGCTTACTCCTAATCTCAAAGGTCACAAAAGCAGAAAGTGGGAACCAAAAAGACAGTTCTAATATTTACAAAAGACCATTAACACACAGATAAGCTGAAGCCTATTTTAGAATAACTAATGCTAATGAGAAAGTCCTTTGTATTCATATCCTAGAATTCTCTCTCTAAAACAACCACTTTTTCTATATCATCATACTTCCCCAAAATACCTCTATCTCCAGATTGATTTTCCATTCTATACTACATTAAAAACTCAGTTGTGCATGATACTGTGCACAATGCAGTCCAAGAGCCATGACAGTATCAGCTCCATTCCATTAAACTTAAAGGGAAATGCACTCCAGTAAGGAAGGATTGACATGGGTGAGTAAAGCATTTCTATTTTAATATCAAAATGGCAGAACAAAGCCACACGACTAAGCCAAAAAACTAGTTTTCTAGCCTTAGTATTGTTGTTACCTTTCTAAACGACAAACGTTCAATACCTGTTTTGATGATTCCAACAAAAAAGCAGCTGAAAAGAATAAAAATAAAATAAACCGATAACCATATGATTACTTTTATTGATATTTACAATTTAATTTTGAATTTAAATTCCTCCAAATAGACAAAAATATTTGATGCTATCTGGACAAAGAAGAAAGGTTTGGGCCCCCATTCAGTTAAAACATTCAAATACTGGCTGACGAACATGACGGTAGGTTTTTAAACCAAAGAATATTGCCTAGAGAAATTTTACCCTGATTAAGAGATTAACTAAAGGAAAGACATCTGTCTTTGGCACATCTAGCAAAAAGGCGAATTGAGGACTTACTTGAAGTATAGGTCTTTGAAGGTGAAGTGCGTTTCCACGATGCCTGTGGTCTTCACTCTTGTCCGCAGGACATCTTGCTGAGTTGGAATGTAGTTGGTTTGGGATATTCTATCCAAATCATTTAGGTAACTAAATAAAAAATACATTTATTTTTACCTGGTGAAGCCAACCACGTGCACAGCAAGTCAACAGACTAAACTATAAACTCGTTCCTTACCAAAAGTAGATTCTGAACTTGTCACTAAAGTGGCAGAACAAAATCAGACCTGCAGTATCACAGAAATCATCATGAGAAAAAGCATGAACCTAGCACAGAACAATTAAAGTTCTATACATACCACACAAAAGTGGTTTTAATTCTACCAAAACTAAACTATGAGGGCCAATTAAAAACAAATATCGAGATGTTATTCTTATTAAAGAAAGATTCCTGAAATTTAATGCTAAATACTGAATCAACTGCGCATTGCACAGCACGAAAACAAAACCAAAACAAAAGCCCTCAGACATTTACAGTTAATGGGTCATTTGTAGGCTCTGATGTTTGATAGGACATTAGAGAATGGTGTCTACATTACTAAAATTAAAATGAGAACTATTTTCCATTTTTCCATATTTCCTGTTTTCATTCATGAAATGGAAAACTTGTGGTTTTCTTAAAAATCTAAGTCCAAAAACAAATTGTAAGTATTCAGTGAAATAATTAAAAGACTGCTTCAAAGCTAAACTAAAATTCTGGTAATTTCAGGGTTTCTAAAGATTTTTTGGCTAGGGGCGCCTGGGTGGCTCAGTTGGTTAATCAGCTCAGGTCATGATCTCACACATGGCTTGTGAGTTCAAGCCCCACATCAGGCTTGCTGCTGTCAGCACAGAGCCTGGAGCCTGCTTGGAATTCTCTCTCCCTCTGTCTCTGCCCCTCCCCAGCTCGCACACTGTCTGTCTCTCAAATAAAAATAAACGTTGAAAAAACATTTTAAGATTTTTTTGGCTAGAAAACTGAAGAACAGGTGGCACCATTATAAGTGAATCATTAACGAGCTTCTATAAAACTAAGTACTACTATTAATGTTAAGGAATTAGTCAAGCCTCAACCAAAACTCAGGGGGGAAAAAACTCTATAAATCACATGTTCTCTGATGTAGTTAGACAATTCAGAGCTCAATGAAGTATGATTTTTTTTTAAAAAAGGTAATAATTACAATCTACCTTTCATGACTATTGCGAGAATTATTGAAACTACCAACATTTGCAACTAAAACATATTAAAAGATCCTTGTTTCTAAAGTTAAGTTTTCATTTAAATAATAACTAAGTTTTTCAAATATAATTTAACTTTTTCAGGGTGCCAGGGTGGCTCAGTCAGCTAAGGGTCCAACTTCAGCTCAGGTCATGATCTCAGTTTGTGGGTTCGAGCCCGGTGTCAGGCTCTGGGCTGACAGCTCACAGCCTGGAGCCTGCTTTGGATTCTGTCTCCCTCTCTCTCTGTCCCTCCCCAACTCACACTCTGTGTCTCTCTCATTTTCTCAAAAATAAACATTAAAAAATTTTTAATTTAACTTCTTTCTAGAACAAATTAGAAGAATATGAAAATAGATTATTGAAGAAAATACCTTAATGCTCAGAAGTGCCTTCAATTAATACAGAAATGCATACAGGTACCAAGAACTCACCAAGCCCCCAAAAGGCACATTCAAAAAATACATTCTGGATACAGGTCGTATAAATAAACGTATTGTAAAAGAAGCAAAATAGGATAGCATGTAATAGCCTAGCACAAGTATCAATTACAAATTCTCTAAATATGTAACATTTAAGAGAATTTCCTTGACAAATAGACGCTTTGACTTCCTTCCAAGACTCAACATTCTCTTTCTGTACAAAGTCTACTATTGTGATCTGGCAAAAGATTTATAAGTGATGACTAGTACCAGAGAAATCCATAGTGCAGCCCAGTCACAGAGCTGGGTGCATAAAAAGGGATATCACTATTCTAATTTCCCTCACTAGCTGGCAAAGTCCTTATGCAGAGGGAACTTAAA
This sequence comes from Acinonyx jubatus, assembly GCF_027475565.1. Lineage (NCBI taxonomy): Eukaryota > Metazoa > Chordata > Mammalia > Carnivora > Felidae > Acinonyx > Acinonyx jubatus. Next base: position 91,947,711 of record NC_069381.1, on the reverse strand, counting down.
CTGCATTGGAAGAGATCCCAGATCCAGCTGCAAAAGATTTCTCTATTTCATTTACTTATTATAAACTAACACGGAGTTACTTTTCATCGTGCCAATTCTCCCATTTACATTTCAAGAGGAAACATTTTTCTCCAAGTCATACAAAATGACCACGGGCTATATAGCCCTAAACTGAAACCATCTTTACAAGAGATACTATAGACTTCTAAGAGTGTCTGTTACTTAAATGTTTCCCTATGGACAATGAACTTTGTTAGGGTCACCAAATTATTTTGTTATAGTTTCACAGGGAAAATTACTTACTATGAAGCAGAATCATTAAGCTGATACTCCCTGGATCTGCTGAAGCAAGCTTGCACCCCACCATCTCGCCATAACCGTTTAATCACTCCTGCTAGTTCTGGAGTCATGACTCCTTCTTCAGCAGTGCCAGCCAAAACAAATAATTGCCGGGCATCATCCTGAAAAAAGCAATTAAGAAAGAGAGACAAATGATTCTCCATTTCTTAAAGATCTGACGAGAGTCTCTGTAAAACACACACATACACAGGGCTGCCTGGGTGGCCCAGCGGTTAAGCGTCTGATTCAGCTCAGGTCATGATCTCATGGTCTGTGAGTTCAAGCCCTCTTCAGATCCTCTGTCTCCCTCTCTCTCTGCCCCTTACCTGCTTACTCACTCTCTCTCAAAAATACACACACACACACACACACACACACACACACACACACACACACACACACACTGTATGTTACGTTATTTCAAGAGAGGTATTAAAGAGACCTTTCCAGGCAGGGCAGTCTGAGAGAATTTACAATGAAGTCATTCCCCCTATTCACTCCACTATAGTTAGAGGTGCAGAGCTAAGGTGAGGAAATTATTTCAGTCCCTCTACCACATACCACCATCCCCTGAAAAGATCTCTTCTGACTACCCTACAAATCACCCTGGTTAATCATGATTTTTAACAGAAAAAACTGGTCTGTGAGATGGGCACATAGAACATATTCCCATTCTGTTAAAGGAAGCCTACAATAAAAACAGAAATGAATAAACTAACATGTAAGAGGTAAAGTCTAAACACGTCAGAGCAAGTAAAACATTAATTGTATTTAAGGAAAAAGTGTTCTCTTCCCCTCCGGCTCAGACAGAAGAACAGGAAGAAGAGGAAATTGAGATAGTTAAGAAGTCTGGAAGCCTAGTGGGGGAAATAAATCCCTCAGAGAAAAATTCAGTTTCTAGATTCCCCAAGGAGTAATAATCCTCTGAGAGAAAGGGAAAAAAAAATAAAGAGGAAAAAAAAAGTTACAAAGAGATCTGATCAAAACTCATGAGTCAAAGACAGAGCTTTGTAAGTGGTTATAGTTTTTAAACCTGAAACATGTGAGCTGTAAAGAAGACAGAAAAGGGCTATGAGAACTCTTGATTGTTTTTGCTTTATTCTACCCACCCTTACTTGTTTAAAACTCAACTAAGTTTAACACTAAACTAAGGTCTCTATCTTTAAAAAAAAAAAAAAAAAAAAAAGATTAAAAAGAAGAATTTGTGGAGTGCCTGGCTGGCTCCATCAGTAGACCATGCAACTCTTGATCTCGGGGTTGAGTTCAAGCCCCATATTGAGTGTAGAGTACTTAAGAAATAAAATTAAATCTTAAATAAATAAACCCAGGTCTCATGGGATGCTTTTCCACCTCAAATCTCACATTTATCTTCCTCAAGAGATTTCCAAATACCTATTAAAATCAGATACTAAAGAACACATATACTGGTTAAAGAAAAAATAAAGGGGGAAGAGGAGCAATCAATTGTATCAGTAAGTAGTCATTATGAAAATAAGCTAGCAAGCAAAAAAGCATTTCAGACCACAGGTGAAATCACAACCCCAAACTCCTAAGACCTCTGTGTTCCCAAAACTCATGCACCCACCTAAGCAAAACAAAACAAAACTAACCATGCCAAATTTGGGGTCTTCAGCCTTAAAAACTTTTGCCAAGTAACAGCCCTCCTCTATAAGATGCTTTTCTGCGTTCTTTCAAGTAATACTTTAGGCCCATCCCTAAGAAACTTCATCTAACATGTATATTACCCTCCTCTCTTTTCAAAGATAAAAATTTTATTTTTTTTTAGGTTGATTGATTTCTTTTTGAGAGAGAGAGGGAGCGAGCAGGGGAGGGGCAGAGAGAGGAGAGAATCCCAAGCAGGCTCTGTGCTATCAGATAAATAAAGGCACCCCATTTATTTAAAATTTTTATTTTTGGGGAGCCTGGGTGGCTCAGTCAGTTAAGCGTCCAACTCTTGATTTCCACTCAGGTCAGGATCTCATGGTTCATGAGTTCAAGCCCCATTAGCCTGCTTGGGATTCTTTCTCTCTCTCTCTCTCTCTCTCTCTCTCTCTCTCTCTCTCTGTCTCCCTCCCTCTCTCCCTCCCCCTCTCTCTCCCCCTACCCCTCCCCTGCTTGTGCTCTCTCTGTCTCAAAATAAATAAACTTAGGAAAAAAATTTAAATAAAGAAACAAACGACTGAGGGAAGCTGAAAAAGTACACTGATTGGCAAACATAATACTAAGCATGTCCCTCTATGTATATATAGTATTGTGCTTTATTTAACATGTGAAGACTTTATAGTCTATTCTGAAATTTGAACTATACTCATGCAGGTATTCAAAAACATCAATAAGCATTATTTTTTTTTAAATACTACAATTCTAGCTTTAGAAACTTTATTAACAGAGAGAGAGCGAGCACTATAGCTACATATTTTTGCTGTCCTGACTTTGTAAACACTGCTTTAAGAAGCAACACTTTTTCCTTACCACTTAATCTCTTCCACTGACCTACTCTTGCTTCCCACAATAAACCCTCTTTACAGGCCTTTAAGGAGACCTCTCTTGGGGCACCTGGGTGGCTCAGTCGGTTGGGCATCCAACTTCAGCTCGGGTCATGATCTCACAGCTCCTGAGTTCGAGCCCCACATCAGGTTCTCTGCTGTCAGCATGTAGCCCACTTTGGTTCCTGTCTCCCTCTCTGCTCCTCCCCAGCTCAGGCTTTCTATCTCAAAAATAAATAAAAAGATCAAAAAAAAAAATTTTTTTTAAAGAGGCCTCTCTTTACAATGAACTTCATATCTCTACCCTTAAGCAGATATGAAAAAGCAACCTACCCGCCATCCAGCTCTATTCTTGTCCATTCACTCTCTAACAAACCAAAGAAACTGGACAAGGATAAGTGAGGAATTATAAATATAAACCTTTACATATGGAAGAAAAAGAGAAACCTCAAAAAAATTATGTAGGGTTGTAGATTAGGATGGGTGGATGCTGGAAAGCTAGGTGATTCAGGAAGCCTTAACAGGCATTAAGATGTCGACTACGTCTGGTGACACAGGAGTGTTAGGACCAAAAGATTAATGACACAGATCTGACAAAGGAGAGAAATGAAAGGAGGTCATTTAAACTATGGTCTGAATGTCTGTGTCCCTCCAAAATTCATGTGTTGAAAACTTAACGCCCAATGTCATAGTATTAGGAGTTGGGGCCTTTGGGAGGTACCTCGGTCATGAGGGTGAAGGCCCCACGAATGGGATTAGTGTCCTTATTAAAGGGATGCCAAGGAGTTTCCTTCTCCTTCTGCCATGTAAGGACACAGTGAAAAGTCTGCAACTGAAGAGGGCCCTCACCTGACCACGCTGGCACTCTGATCTCACACCTCCAGCCTCCAGAAGTGTGTGTGATAAATATCTGTTGTCTATAAGCTACTCAGTCTGTATTTTGTTACAGCAGCACAATTGAACTAAGACAGAAATCATCAACTGTATCTGGTGACAAAGCAGTGTGAGGACACAAACATTAATAACAGCTAATTTGACAATAGAAAGAAAAGAAAGGAGGAAGGATGATTAAGAGATATAAAGGACAGATGGTGATAGATAAAGGAAGAAACAAAGAGAAGGAGTAAATAACTGAGATGGAGTAAAAGCCAACAAAGAGAGGGAAGGGACTAAATACAGTAGTACTGACCAGTTATCGTATATGGCAAACATGACAGAGATGGAAAGTTAGGTGACCGGAAGGGATGAGAAAAGGGAGGGAAAAAATAAGAACACTGGGGAGAGCTGGGGGGAAGAGGAAAGAATTGAAAAGAAATGAAAAGCAGGAGGTAGAGAAGGGATGGAAAGATGTAAGACAAAAATGCTGTGTTTACCCTTGCATTCACTAGCATACTTTCTCCTCTCAGACGCTTAGAGAAACAAAGTCCTCAATTTTTGTGATATGGCAGCTTTTTACAAAACATAAAAGTCGTGCCTCACACATTTCCTCATCCCCTGTTTTGCTACTCTTGTCTCCAATCATTTTACAACCTTTTCCCTGGCTCCTCTTCCCTTACTCCACTTCTAAGATTCCTAGTCAAATACCATCCAATTATGACCATCCTTTTGTAATTTCTCCCATCAACAATTTCCCCACTTATTTACTGAATATTAATCTGCATTAATAACTTATTATTTGATAAGTTGAGAGTAGATAAGAATTCCTAAGCTAGTTCACAGACACAGAGGCTTTGCTTTTCCTGGGAGAGCCTCCTTTTATTGTCCATAGCGCCTAGGAATAACACTCTGAACACAGCGAATGTCTGCCTTAGGTCTGGGAAATCATTCTATACGTTACAAGCCTTCTCTTAGACAATATAGACTTGGACTATATAAAAGATCTCCTACCTTCATTTTAGCCCTCTCCCCACTGCACCAAACATTCTAACGGACAAACAAGAATTACAAAGTGCATGAAGTGTTATAATTAATCAACATAACTTTTGAATATCTGACATGTGTAATTATCATCCTAGGACGTCATATCATCCAATTCTATAGGCTGTAGTCAAATGTAGTATAGGGATATAGTACCATTGAATACCTAAAAATCGCCCCTAAAATTTTGACTTAGTGTCCATGTCCTTATCAAGTTTACTTTGGGAGACTGATTTTGTCTTTTATCTTTACACCTCAGAAGTCAGAGGCACCTCTTTTAGATTATTTCAACTTATTAGCATTTACTACTATAAAATAAAAGTAAACAGTGCTATAAAAGAAGTGAATAAAAGAATTATCACAGAAACCTACAGTATACCCACAGAATCCCATTTCCTTGACTCTTCTTTGTGGTGGTAATCTAATATCTTCTAAAGCTGGTTGCTAATACTTCTCAAATGAGCAACCGTATTTTGCTACATCTTATCTTGTTGCTTACGTTCATTTCCCTAAAACATGAAGCAAATTTTGCCTAACTGCATCTACTCAAAGCGAGCAAGTGAAGAGGAAATGAGAAACACTTACTGCTCTGGCAGCTTCCCCAAAGTCAATCTTTAGCCGTCCCATGGCTCTTATGATTGCAATGATGGACTGTATGGTATTGCTGTAGACAACTACTTTATACTGTTTACATTCTTCCTCCGAATAGCCATCCTCATGAATGATTCTTTAAAAAGAAAACCATAGATCATTGCCACGGACATAAAATAAAAAGATACTACAGACTTCCACGCATTATGAGGAAGTGTAGTTTTACAAAAGGCCATGTTCCAACTTACTTCATCTGTTTCACGATGGTGCTTTTACCAGATTCTCCAGCACCTGAAAGAAACAAAAACCAGACTTTGAATTCACTTGTAATTGAACAAAGTATGAAATTGACACGAGGGATAATTCTAGACTAATGGAAACCACAGGTCCTAGGGCAAACTTAGGTGAGGCTTTCTATCAAGAAAAACTACTAAACTGGGGTGCCTGGGTGGCTCCGTCAGTTAAGCCACTTCCACTCAGGTCATGATCTCCCGGCTCAAGGGTTCAAACCCCATGTCAGGCTCTATTAGAGCTGACAGCTTGGAGCCTAGAGCCTGTTTCAGATTCTGTGTCTCCCTCTCTCCCCTGTTCATGCTGTCTCTCTCTCTCAAAATAAACATTAAAAAAAAAAAAAAGAAAACTACTAAACTTTCCTATTAGAGTTTTTTACTTTCTTAGCATAACTTAGCAACCAAATATAATCACTGAAAGTAATCCCAGGACCTATTTGATATCATTTGTGTAAAGTAGGCATGCTCAAGGAGATATGGCAATGTAAACACCTCTAGGAACTCATCCTCTACACAAAACATCATGATGTAGAAAATAAACACAGGTAAAAATGAAATGATTAGTTTTTGGCCTATTCGCTTTTATTAATTCCTCTGTCAACATCCATGGATCTGAGGAATGTTCCAAAAGCAATCCTCTCAGCCATGTGACTAGAGTTCAAAATAGAAACACAGGAGCCGTCGCCTCCACTGTTTTTCTCTATATATGCTCTCAAAACCACATTTCCCCCGTCTGCAAGCTGGAATCACTTTAATGATCACCAATGTCAGATGAGTCCTCCGAACTTGTTATTTCACCTGCATTTCCCACATTTTTTTATTAATTAATTAATTAATTAATTCTCCCACCTTCCAAGATGCCTATATCATACCACCTCTTCTCTCTCTCAAACCTTACAAACTCTTTCCCACTTCTGACTCTCTGGTGATGATCTTTCCTCTCCCTTCTTGGAAAAATTACAGCACTCAAGAAACTAGTTCATAACCAAATCCCATAACCAAATCCACCAATCTACCTGTACCCCTACTAATATTCTCTATCTTCATCAATGGATGAACGGTCTCTGCTAATGTCTAAGACTAATCCCTCCAATTGTACCCTAAACCACCTGATTTTACCTACTGACAGTCTTGGCTACTGCAATTATCCCATGTCACTCATATGTGAAGTTCTCTCTTCCCACTGGGACACTCTCATCAGTATACAAACTTGCTGTAGTATCTTCCATTTTAAATCAACACACACCCCCATTCCAGACTTTCCTGGACTCTGCACATATTCCTCTAACTACTACTCCATATTCTCTTTTCCTGAGTTGTCTATACCCATGTTCTCCGGTTCTGTACTTCCAATTCTGTCCTTAAGCCACCCCAACCAGATGTTCATATCTACCACTCTACTGAAACCACTTCTCATGGTGTCTAACAGCTTCCATTTTAACAAACCCAATGGTCAATTCTAGGTCCTCATCTTACCCAACCTCTTGCACAGAATTTGTCCAATGATGACTTCTCCCCTTGAAATATTTTCTTCACTAGGCAGGCTTCCAGACCCCATATTCTCCTCGTTTGACCCCTACCCCACTCCTCAGTCTCCTCCCTCTGGTCTCTGAATCCGAAAGGTTATAGTGTTTTAGCACTTCTTCCTTGGGCCCTTTTCTCTACCTACAGTCATTCTTTAGGTCATTTCATCAAATCCCCTGGTCTTAAACACCATTTATAAATTGATAGCAATAGTTAATATCTGGGGTACACTGCGTGCCAGATGCTGTTCTAAGCCCTTTGCTTTTATTAACTCGTTTAATCCTCACAATAACCCAGTGAGGCAGACACTTATTTTCTCCATTTCATAGATGAGGTAAATGAAGCAGAGAGATGCCAAGTTAACTTGTCCACAATTAAAGCCAGTAAGTGGCAAAGCTGAAATCTGTATTCACACAATTAGGCTCCAGTTGTTGGATACTGCTTCTATGCTAATGATTTCCAAATTTATATCTCTAACCTTGGTTCCAGAGTCATACATCTAAACCACCTACCTGATAAATCTCATTAAATTTTGAATAGGCACCTCAAACTTAAGATGCCCAAAAGTGAGTTCCTGCTTTCTTACCCTTACCCCCAAACAAACCCTGCTCCACCCTGTTCTCATCTTAGTAAATACTAGCACTCGCCCAGTTGCTCAGGCCAAAAATGGTAGGTCACATGGAACTAATACACAGATGGAATGTAGGTACCAGTACCAACATGTATATCAAATATTAGTAAAGCTTAATTTTTGAAAAATAAATATATAGTTGTAACAGTTTCTTCTTATACCACATAGATTATCATAAGCACATTGGAAACCACAAGCCTGGATCACTATAAAAGCTTCCTAAATGGTCCAATGCCTGAGACCTTGCCTTTCCTATGGTCAGTTTTCCACTCAGTAGCTGCAATGAACTTTCAAAAGGTAAATCAAATCATGTCGCAAATCTGCCCCAAAACTCCTATGGTCTCCAATTACAGCTGACCCTTGAATAACACAGGTTTGGACTACATAGGTCCATTTATACACATTTTTTTTTCAATAAATGCAATACAGTACTGTAATATTTAAAAAAAAATTTTTAACGTTTATTTATTTTTGAGACAGAGAGAGAGCATGAATGGGAGAGGGTCAGAGAGAGGGAGACACAGAATCTGAAACAGGCTCCAGGCTCTGAGCTGTCAGCACAGAGCCCGACGTGGGGCTCAAACTCACGGACCTCGAGATCATGACCTGAACCGAAGTTGGCCGCTTAACCGACTGAGCCACCCAGGCGCCCCAGTACTGTAATATTTTAATAACATTTTCTTTTCTCTAGTTTACTTTATTGTAAGAATACAGAAAATAATACACATAACACAAAAAATGTGTTTATTATTTGTTACTGGTAAGACTTCCAGTCAATCGTAGGCTACTAGGGAGTGCCTGGGTGGCTTGGTCAATTGAGTATGGGACTCTTGGTTTCAGCTCAGGTCATGATCTCACAGTTTGGGAGTTCAAGTCCCACATCAGGCTATGTGCTGACAGTGCAGAGCCTGCTTGGGATTCTCTGTATCCCTCTCTCTATATCCCTTCCCTGCTCTTGCTTTCTCTCAAGATAAATAAGTAAATAAATTTAAAAAAATAGTAGGCTTTTAGTAGTTAAGTTTTGGGGGAGTCAAAAAGTTATACACAGGTTTTTCAGTATGCAGGGTGGGGTGGGGGTATTAGTACCCCTATGCCATGTCATTCAAGGGTCAACTGTACACTCAAATTAAAATCCATGGGCAGGGGCACCTGGGTGGCTCAATCGGTTGAGCATCTGACTCTTGGTTTCAGCTCAGGTCATGATCTCAGGGTTTCGTGAGTTCAAGCCCCACATCAGGCTCCACGCTGTGGCATCAGAGCCTGCTTGGGATTCTCTCTCTCTCTCTCTCTCTCTCTCTCTCTCTCTCTGCCCCTCCCCAATTTGTACTGTCTCTGTCTAAATAAATAAATAAATAACTTTAATTTTAAAAAAATCCATGGGCAAGAAGGTGAAACAAGCTCTGGTCCCTGCCTACCACTTTACCCTCAATTCCTATCATTCTCCACTTTGTTCTCTCTGCTCTTGTCAGACCAGCTTTCTTGCTCTTCTTCCAACATACCAAACTGGTCCTCAGTGAGCTAGATCCTGACTCATGCTCCCTGGCATTTACTATTCCCTCTGACTGGAAAGTCTTTGCAAGAGTTTCTTCTTCCCTCAGAACAGCCTTCCCTGATTAATCCATCTAAACAGTCCCCACCCCATCACTCTCTCTCTTACTCTAGGTTATATTTTTTCAAAGCACTGATCAGTTCTTCACACCACAGATCTGTTCATTTCCTATCTCACTAGACTATAAACCCCATGAAGGTTTAGTCATCTCTGTATTCCCAGGGCGTAGAACTGGCCATGACATAAATTGGCTAGCAAATAAATATTCTGGAACAGATAAATTACTAATGCTTAATAAGCACAATCCTTTACTAAATATTTCTCAACTCTACCAACCAAAACTGGTAGTTAAAACAAAATTCAAATAATTTGAAAATTCCAGGAATCTACATTTTTACATACTCAAAAAGGACATTTCTGTCCGACTTTATCTCTGCTCTTATCATCTAACCAATAATTAGGGGTAGCACTAAATATTCATATAACACAAAAGAATTTTTTTTAATTTTATTTTTTTAATTTACATCCAAATTAGTTAGCATACAGTCCAACAATGATTTCAGGAGTAGATTCCTTAGTGCCCCTTACCCATTTAGCCCATATCCCCTCCCACAACCTCTCCAGTAACCCTCTGTTTGTTCTCCAATATTTAAGAGTCTCTCATGTTTTGTCCCCCTCCTTGTTTTTATATTATTTTTGCTTCCCTTCCCTTATGTTCATCTGTTCTGTATCTTTAATGACACTGTTAGAAAAAAGTGCTTTCTCCCATGGATATCTAAAAAAAAACCTGAGGCACCTGGGTGGCTCAGTCAATTAAGCATCCAACTCTTGACTTCTGCTCAGGTCATGATCTCATGGCTTCAGGACTTCGAACTCTTGTGTAAGAGCCTGGGATTGTCCCTCTCCCTGCCCCTCCCCTGCCTGAACTCTGTCTCTCTCAAAATAAATAAATGAACTTAAGAAAATTAAAAAAAATTTTTAAATGATTCAATTCTGGAGAAGAGAATACAAAAGCATACCAGGTATATTTTAAATACTAGTTTAAAACACAGAATTCCTAGATGACCCCATGTTAGCAATAGCTACTAAATTAACTAGGAAAAATAGAAATAAATGAAGTAATGTGCACATTTTTTAATATATTGAAAGCAGGATTTCTATCATTTATGTTGGACTGAATGAAATAATCACTGAGTCTATTATTCTCAGAACCAATTTCTACCCATTTCATTAAGTTCCACCCTATGAAGGTGGTGATTTTATTTATTTTTTAGAGGTTTATTTTATTTTTGAGAGAGACAGAGACAGCACAAGTAGGGGAGAGGCAGAGAGAGAGGAGAGAGAGAATCCCAAGCCAACTCTGCACTGCTAGCACAGAGCCCAATGGGGGGCTTGAACTCACAAACCGTGAGACCATGACCTGAGCCGAAACAAAGAGACGCTTAACCGACTGAATCCAGGCACCCCTGAAGGTGACGATTTTAAAAAAGTATGTTGCCCTGCTTCTCATGTTTCCAAGGTTCCCTGATAAAATGTCAGTTTGTCCTTCTCTTTACTATCACACTACATATATTCACCCAAGCTTTTACTAGGCATCCAGTTCCACCTCTTAAAGGAACCTCTTACTGACCACAGAACCAAATAGAGGATGTATTTTATTGGGTGTTCCAGGGCATTTTGTGCAAAGAATGAATTGCTTTATACCAAAAGTCTTTGACCATTCAGCTTCTAGATCAGCAAGAAAAGTGCCACCATCTTACCTGTCTTCCAAGTACGAAATCTAAGAATCATCTGGAACCCACTCACTCTTCTCTCCTTACATCAAGCTGTAACAAAATCTCTCTTCTTATGCATTTCTCAAATGAATCCTTTCTACTCCTCACAGGGCTGAGCCTGACAGTGTTTACTATTATGTTACTGCTGAAATTTCTCAAACTTCTAGCTCAAAGCCCCTCTTTCTTATCATTTCCAAATGGCACTAATAACTCTCTAAATTCTTCTAACATTTTCTATAACCCTTTCTTATTAGGTCTGAACTCTTAATTTTTACCTCAATCCTCTTGTGTTCCATTGCTTTGGTAGTAAGTTTCCTCTCTAATAACATCTTGCTCTTAGGCCTTCCCAAAACTGCTTCCCATGTCTCATCTCCCTCCCCCAATACATATTACATGATGTTTGGAACTTTCCTAATTTTATTCACTTTTTTTTTTTTTTAATCTATCTTCCTTTAAAACTCATCACAAATTTGGAGCGCCTGGGTGGCTCAGACGGTTAAGCAGTTCACTTCGGCTCGGTCACAATCTCATGGTTCATGAGTTCAAGCCCCACATCAGGCTCTCTACGGTCAGAACAGAGCCCACTTTGGATCCTCTGTCCCCTTCTCGTTCTCTCTCTCTCTGTCCCTCAAAATAAATAAACTTAAAAAGAATTCACAAATTTAAGCAGATATTCATTTTCCCATCTTCAATCTACCACAGTAAAAATATTAAGGAAACAAAGAATGGAATAGATACAAAGGAACTGCAAAGATACAACCTATAGCTTGGAGAGGGAGGAAGTAAAGAAGACTCTGTAGGCAAGAGGGATGGAAATGGTCAGGGTATAGGATACAGAGGGGAGAAAAGTCAGGAGGGAATGGAATCATTTCGACTTAGAAGACTCATCCTTAAAACAGTATGTATCTAAAGAACACCTCCTATAAAGAGGAAGAAAGGATTGGGGAGGGGAGGGGAGGGAAGTATGGAGATTTTTAAGAGAAAAAGGAGAAAAGGAGCCAAATTAGATGGTCTTACAATAAAAGGAAGACAATCTGCAGAGGATAAAGGGGTAGAATTAATTTAGAAAATCTTATAAACAATCAAATAGAACAAGGTCAGATGAAAAACAATTCACCAGTATATACTCTACCATAAAATCATTATATTTACCTAAATACATCCCACATTTCATTCTTAAGGAGCTCCTGGTGAGGAGACACCATCACATGTTCCCCCTATTTCTTCCCATAACATAAATTATGGGCATGAAAAATGAGAGACAGTGACAATGTCTTTGCAAAACTTTTAAAGGCCAGTGAAGTGCTAATATAAGTAAATAATTATCATGAGCAAATACATTCAACTTACATACGCACTGATTTTAAAAAATTAATTAACCCTAGGGCACCTGGGTGGCTCAGTCAGTTGGGTATCCAACTTTGGCTCAGGTCATGATCTCAAAGTTTGTGGGTTCAGGCCCCACATCAGGCTCTGCGCTGGCAGCACAGGACCTGCTTGGGATTCTTTCTTTCTCTCTCTCTCTCTCTCTCTCTCTCTCTCTCTCTCTCTCTCCCCCTCTCTCCCCCTCTCCCTCTCCCTCTGTCCTTCCCCCACTCTCAATCTCTCTCAAAATAAACTTAAAAAATTTTTTAAAGAAATTAACCCTAAAAGATGGTTGATATTCAAAAACACAGTCACCCGATATCTTCTCTTTCTTCTTTCATTTTGACTAAAAGAAACCTTACAGCCAGTCCAAGCAAGGTACATGAGTATATTATGCTTTTTTATACTCCTGTGCCTTCAGGCACAATGAATTTCCTTATCTGTAAAACAAGGGTCAATAGGAGATGTTCAGAACAGTACCTGGTACATAGTAGGCATTCAATAAATGTTAACCAGCTATTATTTGTGAATGCTGTTTTCACTGTTTTGAATACTACCAAGTAATATTAAGTCCCCAAAAGTTTAATTTAATAAAAACTCCCTAGATAGTGTGTGTTGGTTCAAAATCCAGCAGAAATGGTATAACTATTTAGCAGCTATTTCACAATAATAAAACCCTAGATGGAGGCTGGATTCTCACACTACAACCAAAACTTAGAGCCTAAATGCCACAGCAAACTGTGTCAAAGCATTAATCATTTTCTCCACCCTACCATGAGCAACAAAAACACTCTCTTCTTTAAATATATTTTCAGCCCTTAGATACTCCTAACTACCTCTCCTCCCACACTTCTCACAGCTTTTCCTTGAACGTTCCTCAAAGGTTTTTGTACCACTATCATGGGTACTAGCAGTTATTCCAATAGCAACCCAAACATCTCCTTTTCCTTTTTCCTTTGTGGAGAAATCTTGAACTCCTAAAAGTTCAGCATTTTAAGTAGGGCATAGCCCCCTTTCTAGAGGTCTGCATAGCTAAGTCCCAATATGGCACTATTTTTAGACAATCTTCTAGCCAGTGCTAAACCAAGATACTCTTCTTGGTCTTTCTACAGCCCACCCATGCCCTCCCTTCCACCCCTTCCAGACACACGGGAGCATACGACTAGATCATGCACAGACAGCCTCCCACCCACAATAGGCTGAAAGCCTGATCAGCAAATATATTTGATTTTTCTAACTTCACTTAAAAAGATTTTTTTAATCAATGATACCATGTCGTAATAAATTCAGTGGAAAAGCAGATTTTAGTGCTAGCTCTACAACGACTAACTGTGTGACCTTGGGCAAGTCACCTAACTTCACAATGCCTGTCTGTCTCCTTATACATAAAATGTGAAGGGCTTTGGCCTAGATTGCACTCTAACATTCTATGACTACAATTATTATAATGCTAAAGTAGATTAAAACTCTACTTCTGACACACAGAGACTTCAGATCAAACCACAGATCCACATCTTCCTATTTAACCCAACCATTCAAAATAGCTGCCATAATACAGTGATCAGCATGCTCTCCAATCACCCACTCCTGCTCAAGACTGGACAAAAAGTACAAAGAATTAAAGAGTGCAGCAATGTAAAGAAGTAAGAGTTATCTGGCAGCCAACCTTCTATATTTGTGTTTCAGGCTATTCTATAATTACATAGGCTCAAACTAACAGAACATTCAAGTTAGCAATTCAAGTTACATTGCTTTTCTTAAAAAAAAAAACAAACAAAAAACAAAAACAAAAAAATATGAGTACCTCTAACTAAAGATCACAGCAGCAGTCCATGCTGTTTCTAATAATAAACTTATCTACTGCCCCCATTGATTTCTTTTTATTAACAGGCATAAGTAACTAACAAAATGAAAATTCAGATTAAAGTTAAAAATGACATTCGTTCAAAATGCTTTTCAAAGTACCATACTTAATACAAAAACCAGTTGCTCCCGAATCAGTAAAAGAAAAGGTTAGCAGAATTACAGACGGGAAAAACATTATGTAGCAAATAAAGATTGTTATTCATTCTTTTTTTTTTTTTTTTAAACAAACATTCTCTCAAATGTGCCTGGAACTGGTGGACACAGAGACTTCAAATACAAAAAAGGAATGTGTGGTCTCATGGAAAAGTTAGATCTATTTTTCTCATGAAATTAGCAAGTTTCCATAGCCTAAAATATCAGAATAATCACTTCACCCAGCCCCCTGTCCCTCCAAGCAAGCCATGCCTCTACATATGAACACCCTTGAAAACCTACTCAATTCAAACTACAGCTCTCTGCTGAAGCCGTCTCCATTCCCTCTCCACGGAGTTACTACTCCCACTCTGATGGCTGACACAGATTCTACCCTTTCGGCATGAGTCCCAGAGGTTAATTTCCAAAACTAAGTCCCAAACTATCATTCTAAGCCACTTCACCTCATTATCTCTAGCCAAGTCTGTCTACTCTAAAAAAAATTATTTGCTTGTCTTTCCAACTCCTAATCTCCTTGCTTTTCATAAACTGCTAATTGGTTTTCTTGATTTTGATTAAAATGGTAATGAAACTCTTTCTAGTAGGATCTGAAAACCCTTCCACATCTGTGTACTTCTCCCTTAAGGGCACGCAACGACGCTCAACCTGGCCCTACAGCTTAGTGTCAAACACCATAACACTAATATTTGGTCAAACTACTGTAATTACTTGGGTTTGAACCTGTTTAGGACTCCATTAGTCCTAAACTCAAAAGCACACTCCTAGAAAGCACAAAATAGTGCCTTCCTTCTTTTTGTGTTTCTACTCCCCCACCCCATCTAGGACAGAGTAGGCACATAATAGCTGTGGGACGAATGGCTTGAGTTTCTGTGAGATTCAGTAGTTGCCTAATCACATTTTGTAAATGCCAGCTGCAATGGATGGAATTTTCAATGTGGGCAGTTAACAGAAGATTTCCATTCCTTTGCTATCTTTACTCAGCCCTACACCCATGCCTGGCTAGGCCTTCAACTCTCACCCCACAAGTATACCTGACAATAAATCTGGACTCACCCACAAGGCTTCTATTCTTTTTATTCCCCTCTAAGCCTTACTCTCAAATTCTACCCCAGCACCCTTGCACCCACCATCCGCTTCAGTGAAATAAACTGCTATGAATATGTCCTGAACATCCTGTGTCCCAACATCTAAAAGAGCGCATGAAACATAGTGAGTACTCAAATATTTGTTCAGTGAATGGATGAATGAATATCTTAAAGGTAAGAGATGACAGTAAGTTGTGACTGGGACAGAGATAATGGGTCTTGTCTGTGAAAAAGATTTTTCTAGGAAGCAACCACGTACCCACAACCAAAAAGGCTTAAAGCACATTTAAGAAGTTTCTGATAAAACTAAACTGACATAGTAGACATAATTTCAGAATATATGCCTGCCTATATCCCCTAGAGATATCCCCACCTAGCTTCCTCAGTGGGCAACTGCCTACAAGACCTAAGCCACTCCCCAATCTGTGATTGGATCAGGAGTAAATACCGGACACAGGAATCACCCAGTCACAGGCTGACAAATGGCCTACACCCTGTGTGACCTAGCTCCAAAAGATGAGGACCAATGAGATTATCTGAGGAACCTGCACTAGAGGATACAGAAAAAGTCATCCTAAACTATAAGATCATAATGTGTAAAATCCTAGATTAATGAGGGGGGAAAAAAAAAAAGAGGCAGCTCAGTCACTTTAGAATATGAAAATGGTAACCTGAGTGTTGCTAAAGATCATGTGTCCCCTTTGGGCAGCTGGCCAATCAAGAGGGAGAAGTGGGGTTTCTTCTACACTTTTGTGGAATATAAAAAGAATGCTTAAGGGAACAGTTATTTGTAAGCAAGGAGGGGAGGATTATCATGACTGCCTCAATGTTCTGATTTTGGACCTGGTGAGTAAATTTCCTTTTATTTCTTTAAAAGCAGAGCAACAGGGGCGCCTGGGTGTCTCAGCTGGTTGGGCGTCTGACTTCAGCTCAGGTCATGATCTCACAGTTCGTGAGTTCAAGCCCCGCATTGGGCTCTGTGCTGACGGTTTAGAGCCTGGAGCCTGCTTCAAATTCTATGTCTCCCTCTCTCTCTGCTCCTCCCCCACTCATGCTCTGTCTCTCTCTCTCCTTCAAAAAAATAAATAAAAACATTAAAAAAAATTTTAAAGCAGAGCAAAAATTGTCATTTTAGTGCTGATGCTAAATTATATGGTATGTATATCTGACATGATTGAAAACTATTTTTGCAAAGGTGTATTTCTTTCTAGCTCTGCCTCAAAACTTTTCTTGTGAGATAGAAATGTAAAATACTCATTTTTAACCCATAAAAAAATTTTGTATATATAGTGATGTCCTCCAAAGTTAACTGGAATATCACATCCATTCATCAAAACCCACATTTTACATTTAAAAATTTTACATTTAAAAACGTTAGAATCAGATCCCTACTTAAGTCTCCTAAACATTGATGGCACATACAGCACTTTTCTACACGTCTATTTAATCAAATATAAATGCCACATCTAAAAAATTCACAAATAGAGGGGTGCCTGGGTAGCTCAGTTGGTTAAGTGTCTGACTTCGGCTCAGGTCATGATCTCATGGTTCATGGGTTTGAGCCCCAATCGGCTCTGTGCTGACAGCTCAGAGCCTGAAGCCTGCTTCAGATTCTGTGTCTCCTTCTCTCTCTGCCCCTCCCCTGCTCACGCTCTGTCTCTCTCAAAAATAAATATTTAAAAAAATTTTTTTTAATTCACAAACAGTAAAATACTATAAACTGAGTTGTCAGGTCACAAAGATGCCTACAATTCCAATTTCCTCTACCACATAAATGTTCACCAATACTGAAAGTCAAAACTCAGAAGTGTGGAGTTCATATACATATTTACTTTTACTAACCTTTTGCTACAGCATGAATAGCAGTGGAATGGCAAAAAAGGCAGCTAAGAGGGAGGAGAATGCAAAGTCCCTAGATGATTTACCTCCAAATTATATCTATATTCACCTCTATAAAATAAAAATATGGCTTAAAAGACAGCACTAAAATTTAGAATCAACCTCTCCAAAGCCCTTGCACACCTTTCCAGCTTTTTCTCCCACATTCCTCCTATACCAACCCTCCATCCCAGGCAACTCTAACTAGTTGCTCACTCATGTTTCTGAGCCTTTGTATATACTACTCCCTCTGTGTGGATGCACTTCCCTCTAGTCTTTGTCTTAAGAGTTCCTACTTATCCTTCAAGGTCCACCTCAAATGTCGCCTCCTCTAGGAAGACTTCCCTGGCATGTTTCTTTCTCCTCCTCCCAAAATTGGTTACTCCCTCTGTAACCACATTCCACATATATTACCATGGTTTACTTGTATATCTCTACAACTTTGGCTGCTTAAGAGTTCTATTTCTCATTTATCTCCAGGCTAAAAAAGTACCTGTGCACATAAAAGATGATCTGAGATACCTAATCATAAATAAGCTCATAAATGAGCCTCCTCTGGATAGTGCAACACTAAAAACCAAAAAGTTCAATAAAAAGCAGCCTTGACTAAATGCAATGCAGTGTCCTAGATTAGATCCTGGAGCAGAAAAAGAACATGAGTGGAAAAACTGATGTAATCTAAATAATTATGTAGCTAACATTAATGCACCAATACTATGCACTATTGTGCACCAATATTATACATTGTTGACCAACATACCACAGCTATCTAAGATGTCAATATTAACAGGAACCAGGTAAAGAGTATACAAGAACTCTAGGTACTATCTCTGCAACTTTCCTATAAATGCAACATTATTCCGGGGCATCTGGGTGGCTCAATCGGTTAAGCACTTTTCTTCAGTTCAGGTCATGATCTGGCAGTCTGTGAGTTCAAGCCCCGCATCAGGCTCTGTGCTGACAGCTCAGAGCCTGGAGCCTGCTTCAGATTCTGTGTCTCGTTCTCTCTCTGTCCCTCCCTCTCCCTCTCTCTCTCTCTCTCTCAAAAATAAACAAAAAAATTTTTTAAATAAAATGTGACATTATTCCAAAATAAAAAGTTTATTAAAAAAACTTTTTTTTTCACTTTTATTTACTTTTGAGACAGAGAGAGAGACAGAGCATGAATGGGGGAGGGTCAGAGAGAGGGAGACACAAAATCTGAAACAGGCTCCAGGCTCTGAGCTGTCAGCACAGAGCCCGACGCGGGGCTTGAACTCACGGACCGCGAGATCATGACCTGAGCCGAAGTCGGCCGCTCAACCGACTGAGCCACCCAGGCACCCCTAAAAAAACTTTTAAGTAGTCTAGAAAAATCCAAAAAAGTACAAATATTAATGAGAATGTGAATGTGGATTTTAGTTATAACCACAATAAAAAAATAAAAGGATGAGAAATATACTTCTCAGAAGCAGAGGGAGGAAGGACATTAGTTTTTAACAACCTGATATGAACCAAAATACGTGATGATTTAGTAATGCTGAAAAATGGTCTAAGAGATTGGTATTTTTAAACTGAAGTAATTCAGTGTTTAATTTCAAAAGTACATAACTCAACATTGAAATAACTTCCATGGAAAGTTTAAGACTGCACTATCCTAACACATACATCAGAACTACATTATCTATGAAAATCATGATAGTGATTATATCATTACATCAAACAGAACCTTGTTTTGAAGTTAATGATTCCGATGTTCTAACTTCAGGAAATAGAGGGGGAAATGTTCTATCAAAAGTGTGTCACTTTAAAACAATCCTTCTGTAATTTACAGTAATCTGTAAAACATAATTTCCAAGAGCCTGGGCAAAATTCATTTCCATACGACACTATCTATTTAATAAAAAAAATATAAAAACTAGAGATAATCAATATATGACTACAACAGAAATCCAAACATAGTGTAACATAGTAAGTTCTTAGAATTCAATGGAATACTATTTAATTTTAAAATCCAACCACTGGGGCGCCTGGGTGGTTCAGTTAGTTAGGCGTCTGACTTTGGCTCAGGTCATGATCTCATGGCTTGTGGGTTTGAGCCCCATGTTGGGCTCTGTGCTGATAGCTCAGAGCCTGGAACCTGCTTCGGATTCTGTGTCTCTGTCTCTCTCTGCCCCTACCCCACTCATGCTCGCTCGCTCTCTCTCTCTCTCTCTCTCAAAAATAAATAAACATTAAAAAAATATTTTTATATCCAACCAATACAGGAAATTATAAGATAACAAGAATCAAACTACCTTGCTAATTAATTTTAAAGAAGTCTGATTTAGGGGTACCTGGGTGGCTCAGTCGCTTAAGCGGCTGTCTTCAGTTCATATCACATTCTCCCGGTCTGTGACTTTGAGCCCCACATTCATGACTTCAAGCCCCCTATCAGCGTAAAGCCTGCTTCAGATCCTCTGTCTCCCTCTCTCTCTCTCTGACCCTCCCCTGCTCACTCTCTCGCACTCTCTCTCTCAAAAATAAACATTAAAAAAAAAAAGTCTGATTTAAATGGTACCTATATCACAAGAGTAATAAGTGTTAACAGCAGGCCACATAAATAAAAGTAGGAGATACAAGCACAATTTAAATGTAAGAGTGTATGTTTTAATCATGGTGAGACACCTGACTGTATAGCTGTAGATTTATATGAGCAACTAAAAAAATTTTTGAATAATATCTACTTCAAAGTTAAGCAACAAAAATTTTTCAAGATATAAAACACTAATATCATCCAAAAAACTCAGTCTTTTTGTATTAATATTAAAAATATTTACCCATTTGTGAATTAGACTTGGTGACAAAAAGAGGCCCAAAACAGCAAAATAGTAACGGAACAATGAACACACTAACGTCTCTACTAGCCCTGAACAAATCTATTAAACTTTTAAGTATCTTCCAAGTCTAACTTGAAAATCAAAAGAAATCCATGTGTAAAGACTATACCCTTCTGAAGCTTGTTTCTAAGATCAACCAGGCCATTAGTCATATACAACAAGTCAAAACAAATTTGGTCTTTTTGGTCCTTCTTGTTTGGTTCATATCAGATATATTCATTTCTGTTACAACTTAATAGTAGTAAGACATGAAAATAGGATAGTTCCCTTACATAGAGCACTGTATAAAAACTGGGACAATTAAACAGTGATCCTAACACAATGTTATACAGTTCAAGCAGCTTGAATTACAGATATGATACAGACGACTGCTAAGCAGGTAACAGGATAGCCCAGGTAGATAAAGGCTTAAAGATAACTCTAACTTGCTAAACACTGAAAAAGAATTTTACCAAAATGAAGACAATTAAAACTGGAGGGGAAATCAATCACTACAACGCTTTTCCTAATATTCTCTTGAAAATTTACATTATGGGCACTTTATGAATTTATGTCTTCCTAAACAGCTTTATTACATTAAACTAATTTCAGTCAAACTCAAGAATAAGAGAAATAACAACAAAAACAGCCCTCCTTATAACTTACTAAAATATTTTATCTGGCCGATAATATTAATATCACAGACAAGAAACCCCTAAGATTGGACCTCATTGTACAGAAAAAGTAAAATGAAGCTCAAAGATTAGGATGAATCCCCAATTTTCAGTATCTTTGTTCTTCAACCCTACACTACATGGGATCATCTATTTATGAACTCAGTTACCAGTTCAAAGAACTGTCTTTTATTAGTGCTAGTCTATTACATTCTGCTGACTAGAAAACAAGTTTTGAAACAAACTTCAGTTCTCTGAACCAATTTAGTGTCCCCTGCTCTATTCACTTCTTATGAGACCCATATTTCTATTTTTTGGACTTTACTGCTAATCTTCTAGTTCCTGAGTACTTAAAATATCTTTTCCTCTCTACTTTCCCTGACAAGCCCCATTCTCCAATAAAATAAAACTAAACTAAACATAAGAAGACAGCATGGACAGTTGCAGCAATGATTCAAAGGTTACATGCCTTGTCAAATCTATTAAGTACTAAGACCCTACTCTAAGGTTATCTCTGTACTTACTTCAGAATTAGCATATATAGGGAAGATTACAATATTGTAACTCCTGAAAAGGACCATAATTTCAGGCTGAAGAAGTGATAAATGCATTTAAATAAAAGACACAAGAGACACAAAAAAGTGCTTATAAAAAACTAACTTATTTTCAAAATGGGACTTTTTATTTTTTATGCCAGTTTCTTCTTCTTCTTCTTTTTTTTTTTTTTGTACTGACACAAGATGCATCCTCACAAGAAATGAAATAACGGTCTATTAATCTTATGCCAAAAAAATGGCAAACATTATAAAGAATATCATCCTATGAGAATCTAATGAAACTATGAAAGTATTACTGTTATTATTAAAGCAAAATGAAGGCTACAGATTATAGGTACTATGGAAATTCAAATTAAGAAGCTAGTGTAAGCTAAATTAAAGGAAAAGTTCAGTATTATAACTCTCTAATCATCAAAAAACACTACTTTCAATAATAAGCATATTCAGCCAGTAAATGCAGGTATTTAAATGTGAATAAATTGTATAAGATTTAAGTGAATCAGATGATTCCAATCCTCTGCATGCAACTTAATTTTTGCCATACCACCCCCAGCAAAATCCTAAAGAACAAAGCATTAATCTCGTTTTGTATAAAACTATTTTCTCAAGATCCGCTAAGGGATCTTGATGTAAATGTAAATCTTTCTTTATATCAAGAAATAAAAATCTAAAGATAACACAAAACTAAATAATTCAATAACTTACAAAACTAAATGATAATATTTAATTTCTTTTACCACAAGAGTGTTATTTATTAAAATTCCTTGAAGACCTCCGAAAACATAGTATTTGAAAAAATCAAATTAACTGTCTGAAACACCCCTGAAAAAAGTAGCATTTTAAAATGATAAGCTTTCACAGACATTACCATAAAAAACAGAAGTTACCAATATCGAATACTTGCTTGCTAAGGATTTTACATACATTACCTTAGTGCATATTATGAAACAGGCATCATCATCCCCACTTTATATATGTGAAAAATAAGATTCATATAGTTAACTTATATGCTCTGGGTCTCACAACTAGGAAATGAAAGTGGAAATTGAATTCAGTTCTCTGTGACTCTGTAAGCAGTGCTCTTACCCATTCTTACACTAATGCTTCCCAACTTTTGTCACATGATGGCACACACTAAAAATTGTATTTGTAAGGCTTACTAAGGTAAACTGGTGGAGCTTGGTGGAAATAATATATATTTTCCTTAGATCAAACACTTATGACATGAAAAATAAAATGCCAAGTATTACAGATGATATTAAACACTAATTGGCATAATAAAATATTTTCATGTGCTGTGTTTCCAAAGTTTACGGAAGGAATCATACTAAAAATGTTCAAATATCATTTCAACTGTTGTGAAATTTTTAAGTTATGAAAATGACTTAAAGTTTCAAAACTATAAAAAAATTTACAAACAGCACACTTATATGCCATCCTATGCACTGCACTCTGGTTGGGAAGCTTTGCATAATATAATTTGTCTTTCCACAGAATATTATGATTAATTTGGCATTATCAAGATCTTCCCAATAACACACCTAAAGGAAATTCAAATCAAAGGTAATAAAAAAATTTTAACATTCAAGTATTCCTTCCATTGAAGTATAATTGAAGTATTACTAATTTGGCCCACACCAGGTTCTTAATTTGAATTTCTATAGTACCTATAATCTGTAACATTCTTTTTGATTTAATAATAACAATAATAGCTAGGGGTGCCTGGGTGGCTCAGTTGGTTAAGTGTCTAACTCTTGATTTCGGCTCAGGTCATGATCTCAGTTTAAGGGATCCAGCCCCACGTTGGGCTCCAGGCTGAGCATGGAGCTCTCTTGAGACTCTCTCTCTCTCCCACTGCCCCTCTTCCGCACTCACACTCCTCTAAAAAAATTTTTTTAAATAAATAATAGCTAATATTCATTGAGCTAATCCTATGTGCCAGGCTGTGTTTCACTTCACATTACTATCATATTTAATGCTCATAGCAGTATGAAGTAGCTCTATTTTCTCCATCTTACAGATGAGGAAACAGAGGCAGAGAAACTGAGTAAGTAACTTCCTTACAATTAGTAAATGGGAACTAGAATTTGAAACAGTTTGACTTCATAGCCCTGGTTGTTAATCACTATACTAAACTACATTCCTCCAGATAGAAAATACAGTAATATTTAATGAACACATATTACATGCCAGGAGAGACAAAAGTAAGTAAATATATCTCAACTTAGATTAAGTTTGACAGTTTCACAGTGATGAAGTAAAAATGACTACATCAAAAGAGGTATTCTACAGAAAAAGAAAAAAAAAGGTATCTGCATACTGTGATGAGTGCATTCTGCTTACAGAAAAGAAGGGAAAACTTTAACTTCTGCTCATAATGATATGGTTCAAGCAAGAGCATCTGTGTCTGCAACCTATTTGAATTTGTTGATTTAACTTGCTCAAGAATATAAAAAAAATCTTACTTAAAACAATGAAATTGATGAAAATTAAAAGCAAATGTTTTAGTACTTTGATTTTTTACTTCCTGCTTTTGAAGTCCCTAAGTCATCATGTATTTAATGTTGTTTTTAATTAAATGCACTATTTATAAAGTTCTGAACAAAGATTTTTCCAGACATTTGCTTGCCTAAATTCTGCCTGCCAAATCCTGCCATTTGGAAGAAAGCCTCACAGTTTACAACTGTATTACACTAGGCTAATGTCCTAAGGGGATCTCTGATGGCCAATGTAAATCAAAACTTATAAATACACCTTTAATTTCATAACCAATCAATCAATACAGACAACATTAATGCCTTGGGTATAATGGTTTATATTAAGTGTCTAAAAAAGCCCAAAGAGCCATGTCCAACATTAGCTGGTTCATGCTAGTTAATAGCAAATATTTAAGGAGCACCTACTATATGCCATGGACCATGCTCATCCACAAAAGATACCTGTTCTATAGAGAGTGGCAGTCTACAACTACAATTCGAATTCACATGTTATGAAAGGTCAGATATTGAAACCAAAAGCTCAAGCTCCAATGCATAACTTTCCCCCTAGATCCAAAGAGCTGTTCCCAGTCGTCTGCAATCTACAAACCACTAGGTACATTAACATCAAGTGACTAGCATGGGCACCCAGCACATCCTGCAATACAAAATATGCCTTGGGTTATGGTGGTGCATTCTGCCCTCTGGAGCTTTACACCCTGAAAATCTGGCAATTCTCCTAAAGCGACTCATTTTCCTCAAAAACCAATTGTTTTAAAAAGTTCTTTTGCTTACAGAAACCAATACTCCTACTTACTCTTCTCTAAAAGAATTGTAGAAAATACTAATAGTAAAGGAATCGTGGCTTAACTTATCAGTAAGCTAATACCAGGGTCTATGACTTACTGAGTCTCTAAAAGCCAGTCTCCAAAATGTTTAAACTAATCGTGTGGAGCAAAATGCATCTGACTGTACCTAAAAACTGCTCAAAATGAATGTCGGGTAAAAGAAACAGTAATTTTCTGAAGCCAGTATTTTTAGTTTAAAGAAACCAAAAAAGATTAAAAAGTTCACCAGAAGTTTGTCACAGCTTTTATACTGTGTCCAATTCCATAATTTATCCTAAGATAACTCCATTCCCACTGCAGTCACCCCTAGCAACTATTCAGCAGCTCCCAAGTATGTAATCTTTTGTCCGCTGTATCTTTTGCCACAAACCTCAAACAAGCCAGTCCTTAAATTTCCTCAGCTCACACCACCTCCGCCCTTTATAATAACAAAGGAAAGAGTTATAAAACCTTAAGGGAGTAAAAATGATAGAAAAAGGTGGAAAAGTATAGACAGCCTCTGTACCCAAGCTCTTTTCTTTTATATCTGAGAACTTATAATTTTATCTCAACCACACATCTTCAGGTTCCAGGATAATCCAGGGTTCCTTCACCCTACCAACAGTTCAAAATGTCCACTCGCTAATAAATGACAGGGCCCTTATGTGACCACTCTGTCCCTGCCCCTTTATTTACATTAATCATTCAAGCATCCCAACTACATCCTGTCAAAGTTATCACCACGCTCCAAACTCG
Source organism: Acinonyx jubatus (assembly GCF_027475565.1). Lineage (NCBI taxonomy): Eukaryota > Metazoa > Chordata > Mammalia > Carnivora > Felidae > Acinonyx > Acinonyx jubatus. Next base: position 91,922,134 of record NC_069381.1, on the reverse strand, counting down.
TAAGCCATTCTACAACCCCAACAAACTCTATCCCGTCTTCTTTGCTATGAACACACCCTAACCCTCTGCAAAACCTTCCCTAATACGAGCTCTTCCTTTATGAGCCTTTCCCATATTCCTAACATGGGTCTCAATGTCCCACTGCCCCACACTCCCAAGCTCTCTTCAGTAAACGCAATTCCAGCACGGAGTCACACCCTCCCTCCAGCCTAATTCCTACAACTCCAAACCCCACCCCCTCCCCTCATCACGCCCTCGAGAGCTCCAGCCACCAACGAACACCCCGCCCCACGGCCGCCACGCCTCCAGATCCCTTCGGGGTCCTTTCCGCCGACTGGGCCCGACCCTCCTCAGGGCTCCCGAGTGCCTAGGCCCTCCCGTTCACCCTGCCAGCTCCGCCCTCAGCCCCTCACCGAGTAGCAGCAGCTTCACTTCTTTGGCCGCTTTCTCCCCGTCCTCCCGCAAGTTGCGGTCGATCATCTTGCTCCGCTCCACCGCCGCCTTGTCCTCGGCGCTCAACGTGCAGCCCATGGCGGCGGCGGGAGAGGGGACAGAGCCCGGGCTCACTCACACACCGCGGAACTGCGACTCGGCTCGCTGAGACAGCGTCTACTGCTGGGCGGCGGCCCTCTCCGTCAGCTCCCTGAGCGCCCGAAGGAACCGGATATCCGGCGTTTACGACACTTCCGGAAACGCCCCGCGACGGTTACTGCTCAAACCTGTCCAGCTGGGGTAGAGGAGGAGCAACGAAAAGCGGAAGTACGGGGAGAGGGCCGGTGAGGCAGAGCGGCGTTTCCGCGGAGTAGCCAGGTCTGATCGAGCTTCTGTTACGCCGCTCGACCTTAGTGCCTCTTCTCCTTTTCGGCTGCCTTATTTGGATAAATGGAGGAAAACCAGGGACTGGCTTCTCCCGTTCGTGGCACCCTCCTGAGGTCACACAGCAGGCTTTGGATTGGAGGTGGGGGAGGGTCCCAAATTAAGAGGCCACAGCCCGCGCCGGAATTTCTGCTGGGGATTTCTCACTGGCCGGAAAGCCCCTTTGATCTCTGGCTATGGAGACCCGGAGCCCCTTCCCAAGTGTAGGAAACTTTCTCTGCCAGGGTTGTCTCAGCCCGATCTACGGGATGAGAACAAACTGCAGAGCCTGGGGCCCGGCCACGCTTCAAATCTGAGGTCTGTAAGACTGACCGTGCCTGGGACCTTAGCGATCCCTTTCTGCCCTCCTTTGGCCCACCGCTTCCTGCTCTCAAAATGTACCTTGGTCCTTGTGCCGTTAGCTACGAGTTGCCAAGCGACTATGTTGGCAAAAGGCCACTTGAAATCGCCAAGATACTCTGTTACCTGAAAGGTAAGCGTGTAGTTCCTCCAAAAAATTTCCATGCCGCCTTTCTCCAATAAAAGCCAGTTTTAGTGCCGATAGATGATCCTGCGTTAAGGGGCTTCGGACTTCTACCAAAATCAGTTAGCCTCAGTCCCACACCCCGAAACAAACCAGTGCATCCTGTGAAACTCCTACTAAAATTTCCCGTTGTAGTATCACACAAAAAGGGAAGTTCTAGTAGATTTGTTTCTCAGCTCTCTCATCACCTGAAAATAAATCCACTGCAAAAGCTGGAGACTCAGCCCTTTCACTCCTAATTCTGGGTACTACCGTGAAAGTGGCCCTAACTCACCCTTACTACCAAATAGCTGCACAAATACTCTCATCATACATTCTAGAGAGGAAAACTCTTGTAGTCCCCCAAACTTTCCCCTGGGATTAAAAACTATTTCCTTAATAGAATTTAAACCTTAGAAGATAAGGTCCCAACAGAAAGCTCTCTGTGGTGATGATTCATTAACTGGGGGGATTTCTTGAGAGCCACAATAAACAACTTCATCCACTATAATTTAGTAATGCAGGTTCTTCAAAGTTTAAAAAGCCTCCTACTCATTCCCAAATGACTGTTAGAATAAAAGGGATGGCTTTCTCATAATCAATACTTATGGGGGAATAGGGCAAGAGGAAAGGGAAGAAAAACCAATATTTATTGAGTACCTATTTGCCAGGTATGGCTAGGTGCTTCCACATGGTCATCTCTTTTAATCCTCACAACAACCCTGTGAGGTAGGTAATGTTACCTCCATTTTACAGATGAAGAAATAGGCTCAGAGAAATTAAGCATCTTTCCCAAGGTCACACAGTGAGTAAGTAGATGTCTGCCTCCAAACTCACCCCTTTTCTACCATGCCACTATAAGATGTTACTTGGGGAGACCTGATGACACAAGGTTTTCATCTAGGCTTGAGGGTTACCCCAACACCACTGGGGTGCAGGAAAAGTAACTGACAGGAAAGTTGTCTCAACCTGTTGATTCTTGAGCTGACTAGAGAAGTCAAATTTGGTCCAGGAACAGCTTGCACAGTCAAGGATTACATAGCCAACTTTACCAAGCGATCCTGGTGACTAGAAAACAACTGGAAGGTGGTCATGGCAGAAATTGTTGGGAGAATTCTCAGCATAATAGAAGAGAAATATTTGTTTCCTTCATGATCCACTCAAGCAGGGAAAAATAAATGGCAAATGAACCAGCATGTGTCAAATTCTGTAATAAATGCCAGTGAGATCACAGTGTCAGGAGATTTCAGCCTGAATTAGAGATATCCTTGCACTTAAAATTCTTTTTTGATATATTTGAAGGAAGGGTTGGAGGGCAAAGTCAAAGGAAAAGGAAAAATAAATTAACAAAATGGCTGCCAGGCAATGTTTAATGTCCTCCCCTTTCCCCGTTCCCTCTCCCCACAGCCCCCCTCCCCAACGCGCACCTTTCCTGTTTCCATTGGTCTCACACTGCCACCTGCTGGCAATGCTTAGGGCCTACTAGCTGATCAATGATGTTTGAAGAGGTTTTTTCCTGTTATCTAGGAATGAGGTTCCTCCCTTAACAGGTTTATCTTGAAAGGGAGGAAAGCGAGGAGAACGTGTTTTTCAGTCACAAAAGATTCTCCTTGGTATATATACTATCTAAGGGATTTCCTCAGTGTAATGGGTCTTAGACTAGAGTAAGTCTGGTGGTAGGAAGACAGAAACCTGTAAATTTTCCTAGATCTAAAGGGAGATTTGCTCAGTCTCAGTAAGTAAATTATTTTCCTCAACTAGGGTTTCATTTACAACCCTCACACTTTCCACAGCCCACAGGAAGTTTCCATGTAAGTATCTTGCTGCAGTGGACTGAACTGCAATGTGTTCTTTAATATATTTCTCCAACATTCTTTAGTGTTTTACCAGATATAAATGCTCTGTAAAAATACAAGGTGCCTGATCAAATTAGACTATGAACTCCTCAAAGGCAGTGACTCTGTGTGGGTCCCAGAGAATACTGGGTATTCAACTATTATGTACTGAATTGGACTAAAATAGGAAATGTTGATATCAGTATAACTTTTTATAATAAAAATTATTTATTGGCCATTCAAAGGGCCCACTCCCACCAGCCCATCTTACCCTTTAATGTTCAATGAGTCAGGAATTTGTTCAAATACAGATCAAACCACCCTCTGGTCCTGCCTCAATCCTTTAGTGTTATTTGATTCAACAGAGGGAAGTGGATGGACAGGTAGTCCCAGATGAGTGTCCTGTCCAATTTCCCCCTGCTTGAAAATACCACCACCAATACCAACCAACAAGTTCCTATAGTCTCAATCAGTAAACAGCTGAACCCAACTCTTGTGCCCTCTCTCCAACCCAGGGCTTCGGGTAGGAGAGAGATTTAAGTCTTTTGTCACTGAAGCTAATTTTGAGAGCGATGAATGGGAGAAGGGAGGCATTTAATGGACCATGGAAACCCCACCCTTCCCATTCCCAACCTTAGTCTCTTGTACCCGATTGTCCAGGGGGCTGGAGGTGGGTCACTGCCATGAGGAGAGAGATCAGGGAGGCCAATCCTAGAAAGGGAAAAAAAAAAAAAAAAAAGATTTACAGTTTTATTGGTCAAGGTGATTATCTGGCCTCTCTGTATCCAACCATCTTAGCCATTCAAATGCTAACCCCCACCTTCAGCCATCCAACTCCCAATCTTTCCACTTCTTCATTCTAAAAAAATGAGGAGAAAGAGCCATCCTGTCATATCCTTGCCTTTGCTGAGATCAAGCCCCAAGCTTGATCTCCCATGTGAAGTAGAGCGACAGAAGAATAGAACAGAAGGGCTCTTCCTCGAGGGTGGGAGACAGCTGCAGTCAGCTTTCCTGCCTTCTACTCTCTGTACCCTGGCTGCTATTTCCCCCTTGCTTCTGGCCAAACTCAGGAAAGGAATAAATCCAGCTGGCCCTCAGGTCTAAAACTAGAAAAAGAGCCATTAACTCAAATGGAAACACTTGGCTGTACTTTATTTCGTTCTTCTTAAACCTAGCAAGGAAAGGAGAAGACAAAGATCATTTTCTTACCTTGCCTGAGTGCAGTTACTGCCCTGGACAATTGCACTGAAAGATGAAATATCCTAAAGGACCCCCAGTTTAACTCCAAACCTGGTCTGCTGCTCTATACCCTCCAACTCCTACCCTTAGAGAGTTTCCCTGCTTCCTGAGGCATGGAAAGTTCACTGGTTGAAAGGCATTATCTCACCTTGGTGACCGTTTATTCTCATTACCATCTCACCAGGTTCCCTCCCCCAGTAGTCAAGGATCAGAGCCATGTCCAAGGCTTTTGCCACACGTTCATCCTGTTGGCATTGTTCCTGACCCAGAAAAAGCTAAGCAACAGCTGTGTGCAGAGACCCCAGCCCCAGCCCCTGCTAGCTGGGAAAAGGTGATCCCACAAGATGTTCCTTCAGTCGTCAATGGCCCCAGCCCCATCTCCTTCCAAGTGTCCAGAAGCCCATCAGGATTCCAGTCGAGGTGAGGGGGCGGGCCGGAGGTAGCTGTCCGACATGATGATGTCGCTGGTGAGTTGTTGCTCCAGGAACTCCGAGGTCTCCTCAGCTATCTGGCCTGGAATTCGAAAGTCAACGGCAGGTGGCTCCTGCTTGGGGCTGGGTACGGGTCGGGAAACCCAGGACTCGGAGGGACAGCCAGTACCCTGAAGGAACTGCAGGAAGTTCTCCTCAATGGAGCCCTCCCGGCTAGGTAGCCTCAGCTCCTCCTCCGGAGCCGGCTTGAAGAAGCAGACAAACTGCTTGCTGAGCTCGCCCCGGATCTGCCGGTTGAGACATCCATAGAAGAAAGGGTTGGAAGTGAAGCAGAAGTAGCCGATCCAGGTCACCACGTTCTCCACCTGCCCAGTCGAAATGGGCTGAGCACTCAGGGCCACGTAGAGGTGGAAAGAAAAGTAGGGCAACCAACAGAGCAGGAACTGTCCCCCCACAGCTAGGAGGACCACCGCAGCCTTCCCTCCCCCAAACGTCCGGTGCGGAGTGGTCTGGGGAGCCCCCGAGCTGGTGACCATGGTGGAGCGGCTGCTGAGAGACTCGGAGCGTTGCCGGGGCGTCTCCATCCACGTGGGCAGCGGTCCGTGCTGCATGGCAGCCACTCGAGCTACTCGGAACATGCTGCAGTAAACCACAAGGATAAGGAGCAGAGGCAACAAAAAGTAAAGGGCAGCAAAGACCACCACGAAAAGCTGGCAGTAGGCACTGTGGCTCCATTGGAGTGAGCAGCCTGGGGGGGTGCTGGGCGCTCCCTCCTCCTGGGAGACCCTTCCCAACACTGGCACAGAAGCCATGGCCAAGGCTTTCACCCACACACCCACCAGCACAGAGGCCACCAGCCCCAGCGTCATGCGCACCTCGTAGCGCATGGGGTGGACAACGTAATAGTAGCGCTCCACGTTGATGGCCGACACCGAGAGAATGGCCAGGCTTACGAAGCATATGCTCAGGAACAAGTAGAGGCGGCAGGCGACCTCCCCAAAGAGGTCATGGTCAAAGAGGGCAGAGCTGGAGAGCATGGCCAGGGGCATGAGGGTCAGGGCGGCCAACAGGTCCACCAGGCACAGGTGGAAGACGAAGACGAATTTTCGGAGGGCAGGTGTCTTGGCGATAACAGCCATCACAGCCGCGTTGCCAGCCACGGCGATCAAGTCCAGCAGGAGCATGAAGAAGAGGGCCACAGATTCTGAGGCCACGTCCCGCAGCCCCACCTCTGGGACCCCACTGGCAGTAGAGGGACCTGGTGTTTGAGGGACCCTCCCCAGAGTGGAAGAGTTCCCTGATGACTGGGGGATGGGAGAGGACTCCATGGGGCCGGAAGAGGACACCCAGGGCACCTCCCGTCACAGGCCCATCCCCCATCCTAGTCCAGTGACCCTGGGATGGCCAGCCCAGGCCCAGGCTTCCCAATTTGGTGTGTGGGGGCGGGGGGGGGAGGGCGCCTCCTGCTGGAGCCTCCTGGACAGGCTCTTACCGCCAGCCTCCCAGGTCAGACTGTGCATAGGGAACGGAGGGCTCAGAAGCTCATCTCTCCTTTCTGGAAGGTGGTGGCTCTGGTCCACCTTGGTGACATCGAAGAAGCAGGAGATGTGAGAGATGCTGGAGCCTCACTCACTCAACACTCCACCTTCTGAGTGGTCTCAGGCTCCTTGTTTCTTTTCCTTTCCTCTGTTCTCCATACCCTTCTCCCCTCTCAGGGATTGTTATCCAGAGATTCTAAATCCTCTTTCTCCCTCTCCCGGGGTCCCGCTGAGCTCCAGGATAGTGCCCCAGTTTTAAAGTTGCTTATGCAAATTTCCCGATTTCTTGACTCTCCAAATGGCAGGAGCTGTTGGGGAGTAAGTAGAAGGGACACAGGATCTGGTTTCCAGTTTCAGGTCTGGGAATTGCTAACTCTGTGACTCTTGTGAACTTCAGTTTCCTCACAAAGACATCTGTAAAATGAAGAGAATAATATCTACTTCACAACTGTGTTTGGAGGGTCCAGTGAGACTTCATAACAATACTACCAATAAGCATAACATTTACATGGTGCTTTCCACATGCCAAACCCTGTTCTAAGCACTGTACGTAAATAAACTCATTTTAATCCTCACACAACCTATGAGGTAGATGTTATTCTTATCCCCATTTTGCAATTGATGAAACAGGCCTAGAGAGGGGAAATAACTTACCAAAAGTGGCAAGGTCTGCGTGTGTACCCGCAGCCCAAGCGCTCGGGCTCCAGGGCCAGTACTCTACCCACCAGACGGTGCCCCCCACGGCGGCTGGAACGCAGTAGGCATTCGATGAATAGTCATTGAACTTGAACTATCTCTAAAAATGTCTGTCAGTGTTCTGGGGCTCCCATTTGGAAGAGATCACCTGAAAGGGGGAAGGACCTTGCTTTAGTCTCCTGTGACATCACCACCCCCCAAGACACAGAGTTGCCATTTGGGGAGTGTTGAAAAGGAACAGTGAAAACAAAATGTCCCAGCTGGAAGGAAGCTGGGATGTCAGCTCATCCAGCCTCCACTGCCCCCCAAGCCAGAAGGGGCAAGTCACTTGACAGCTGCCCTTCCTCACCCACTCATTAGCTTCTCAAGGCCACTGTGCCCCTGCAGATGGGAGAGGAAATGCTCCCAACCTCACACTCCCCAGGTCCCAGGTCTCTGATCACTGGAGCAGATCCCTGGCCCAGAGTCCTCCTGGTCCTGGACTGTTAGCAGAATCCAGAGTAAGGAGGGAGGAGTAGGTGTCTAAGAGGGGCACAGGGGTGAGAGAGGGTAGGTCACTGTTATCATGGAAATAGGGGAGCATAAAGCAGAGAAGGCAACTGAAGGAAATTGGGAGAGGACGAAGTCTGGGGTTTCAGCGTCCCTCATTTCTCCTGATCAAAGGGCAGATCAAATGTTTTATGTGTCTCGTTATCCATATTAAGTTTGCATATAATTGAAATAATGCAATTATAAATTATTTTCATTTCCATATCCTATTCTTACAGTCTCTCAGTATAACGTGTGAAGGTACGCAAATTAGAGGCAAACTATGGACATGCCAAGTCTGATGGGCTGTCTGTAGACAAGTCACAAGTTCCATGGATCACAGTTTCTTCATCTGTAAAATGGGAAGGTTGAACTGGACGACCGCCAAGATTCCCATATCTGACAACACTTAATGACTCTGTGAGTTCCTGGGCTATAAAGGGACTTGTGGTTGCTCAGTTAAAAAACCCATCGTGGGGCATCTGGGTGGCTCAGTCGTGACTTCGGCTCAGGGCATGATCTCGTGGTTTGTAATTTCGAGCCCTGCATCAGGCTCTGCACTGATGGTGCAGAGCCTGCTTGGGATTCTCTTCCTCCCTCCCTCTCTCTCTCAAAATAAATAAACTTAAAAAAAAAAACAACACATCATTTCTCTGACTCTAATGAAGTGGACCATGTAAGGCAGACAGGCCCCATTCCCTCTCCATAGTTACAGCCTTACAACCACCCTTGGGTTTTGGCATTACCACCAACCTTGCACTAATGCATGCAATAAGTACTCAATATAACTTTGTCAATTATATCAAACTCAAACTTATCTGTTAAATCCCTGCCCCTGAGTACATACTCCCAAATACACTCAGTAGATCAACTATGTGCCAGCCAGGGGACTCTGCTTTGGAAAGGGTAACCTGGGCTCCTGGACTTGGGGCAGCCCTAACTTTGGACAATTGCCTAGAGAGATGCCTTTCCCCGGGGATAACAGAAAGCTCGTTTCACAATTAAAATGGCCACATAGGCTCAGGGTCTACAAGAGAAGGTGAAGAGAGGTCTCAAAAGTGGAGACATCAGCTTCTCAGAAGACAGTCTGACAGAAAAAAATGCAGAGAGCAACGCTAGGGGAGGTGTCCTTGCCCCTTACTCTCCAGGCCATGACTTCTTCGTCCCTTCCACCTGGGAGTGGGGCCCAGAAGATGTGGCCCTGAGGCCCTGGGAGCTGAAGGATAGGCCTCCGTGTCTGCATGGACATCAAGAGTCTGCCAGCAAGGTGCACCCAGGGTCCCAGAGTGAGGGAAGCAGACATGGTATCCACGTGGAGATGGAGGGGGTTCTGTGCAGCCATGATGGAGCCCTAGGCAAGAAGGTATTGGACGTTTCTCGTTTCCATAGCCCCCTCGGCCTTGCCGGTATCTCCACACTGACTCCTAAATACCAGGATTCCAATTTACCTCCTAACAGATGGACCAACATTCCTGCTCCCCAGCACCCTTCTCACTGATGGGGGGGGGGGGGGGGGCGTTGGGGATGAGAGGGTTGTGCATGACGGTGTCAGAGGGGAAGCCCAGAGAGCCTCACTCCACCCCTAGCTCACATCATCATGCCTTCTCACATGCTCTCATCTTCCCACTGCTTCCTTCCAGCAAGCCCTCCCTCACCTCCAGCACCTCTCAGTACCTGGCAGGTTTTGCCACCACAGGGGCTAAAGTCTGGTCTCCCAGCAAGGGCATGGTCAAGTTACAAATATCCTTGTTTCAGGATGCAAGATGTGCATAAGTGCCGAGCCCAAGGCCACAGAGGTGTCATTGGGATTCGCATGCACCTGTTTCCCAAATACAGAGCTTCCACCTCAAGAACCCGAGCCCAGCCTTTCTTCAGACAAGAGCATGCCCCCTCGTAAGCCAGGGGAGATTTCCAGGGGGCTACCACACCTCTCCCCAGCAGAGTTGCCCACGCCCAGGACACAGAGTTGCCCATGAGCGTAGATATCAAGGGACCCACTCCTAGTATGTGGGGTACCCATCTCTATGACATGGAGCAAGACAGATGGGGAACCCTGTCTGCCCGTGGGATGTGGGTACTCCCGCTGGCAGGAGATCAACCCCCATCTCTAGGCTTCAGACATGCCCACACCCCAATACTGCCTTTGAGATACCTGGGAGCCCATCCCTTGACAAAACTGCCCACCATAAGGTAGGGTGGGCTGGGTGGGCTGGTCCCTGGGACACAGAGCTACCCTCCTGCAGAGTACCTCAGCACTCACCATCAGGCCATCGGACTGGCCCCCATTCCTGGCCTAGTCGGCAACTCCTACCTTTGCTGAGCAGCTCCCGGCTCCCATGTGATAGCTCCTCTCAGCTGATGCTTCTCCAAGGCTGCTGAAGCCTGAACCACTGCAGTGAGCAGTGAGAGGCAGCCGGCAGAGCAAGATGCTCCACGAGCTTCTGGGTCCTAATGGCCTCCTGCTTCCCACCCAGCCCCTTGGAGCCACTTCTGAAGCAAGGAGCCAGGCACCAGTGCCCCCAGGGAAGACACCCAGGGGTGGTTCCAATCCCCCTCACTTCTCTCAGGCTGCTGGACTGGCATCTCAAAACTCTAGTGGGACTAGGTGACCGTAGGCAGGGGAGACACTCCTGGCCAGCTTGATGAAGTATAAAGGGTATTTAGCATCAGAAAAATCCATTTTGTATTTTTTTAATACAATTTATTGTCAAGTTAGCTAACAGACAGCGTTTACAGTGTATTCTTGGCTTCAGGAGTTGATTCCCATGATTCATTGCTTGCATACAACACCCAGTGCTCATAGAAAATCCAGGTTTAAGGCCTGGCTCTGACACTTACTAGTTGTATGACCTTGGGCAAGTCACTTGCCATTCCCGGCCATAGATTTCTTATCTGTTCAAAGAGAATATAGGAGAGATGATCCTGAGGCTCCTGACAGCCGTGCCATTGCATGCTTCCGTGTGACATTAGAACAAAGATGCCCTTATAGCAGGCCAGTTAGTGCAGACACAGGGTGCCGGGGTTAGGCCTGGCAGCGGCCAAGACTTCAGGGTCTGGCTTCTTTGGCAGATACCAAATATGTACAAAGGATAGGTTTAGGAGTGACATTCAGTTTTGTTTTCAATTTTTTTTGAGAGAGAAAGAGAGAGAGAGACAGAGCAAGAGCAGGGGAGGGGCAGAGAGAGAGGGAGACACAGAATCAGAAGCAGGGTCCAGGCTCTGAGCCCTCAGCACAGAGCCCAATGCGGGGGCTCGAACTCATGGACCATGAGATCATGACCCAAGCTGAAGTCGGACGCTCAAACGACTGAGCCACCCAGGCGCCCCAGACATTCAGTTTTGAAGGGGAGCTAAAGGCCTTGTCCTAACCCTGCATTTGTCCCTCAAACAGGCAAATTACCATTGTTTTCTTAGATTGTAAATTTCTTTGGTGTGGGCTGTGAAAACTTATGGGGATGGGGGGGTGGGGTGGGATCCACAATGCTTCTCCCTGAAGATAAAGCGGGCACCAGGGACTAGGGAAGGCTCAGGTTAATCTGGATTTATAGGACTGGACTGAGCTGGGGTACATTATCCATGGAGGGTCCAAGGCCATGTTGTTAAGCCTTTGGAGGTGAGATGGAGAAGGATGGCTTCCCACTATGAAGAAGCGATCACTTCCCTTAGGTATATGACTGACACCCAAGGATAGGATCCTAATATTGCAGAGCTCTAAGACATCCTACAGGACAAAGCATCCATGTTTCTGAGGCCCAGAGAGGTGAAGAGATTGTCCAAAGCCACACATGGCAGAGACATGAGATCGGACCAGGAATTCAGACAGGATAACCTACTCCAGAGCCCTCTGCCCAGAGACTTGCCTATCCAGAAATTCCTTTTTGTCCTCAAAAGGGAAGAAAGAGAGTTCTGGAATTGTTTACCAGACCTAACCCACAGAGCCATAAGAACAATGAATTAATTACCCAGAAAACCCAGAGAGAGCAAGGTGGCTGCCCCAGGCCTCAGGTCACCTGCAAAGAGGCCCCCAACCATCCCAGAGCTGGAGCAGTGATCACCAGTATCCCCCCCACCATTTCTCGAGCTCTTACGAGTGCCAGGTCCTTTACATACAGTACCTCCACTCCCCACACAAGTTCTATGAGGCAGCCTTTATTCCCCTTACTTTATGGATGAGGAAAGGGCGCCAGAGGTTAAGTGACTTTCCGCAGATCATACACATAGGAAGTGCCAGAGCCAATATTTGAACCCAGGTCTGTTTGGAGCCAAGACATGTACTCTTTCCTCCGTGCTCCCTCTGGAGAACTAACATGAGACTCTGGGCTGAAGCCCTAAAGCCTATTCCATAGAAGTGGCCACTGCCTTTCAAGCAACAGCCTAAAACAAAACTACATATACCTTAGTACAGGGAAATGAAATTAAAATATCAAACGTAAACCTGTAGACAGCCAAATGATTTTTATCAAACCCTGTGCTGACATGTTGGCAGGATCATCTTGAGATCAGTCAAACCCTCTGGGATCAATCAGGTAAAACCTAATCAGCTCCCACATGCTTCCTACAGGGTCCCAGCCAATGCCCCCTTCGAAGGATTGAGAAAGAACCAGGGCAGACTCAGGCTCATCAGAACAGGATTATAGAAAGAGCCCTGGATTGGGAAGAAAACCTTGGTTCTAGCTGAGCTCTACTCTATTGGTTGGTGGTAAGACCTTGGCCTGTAAGTTGACCATCTGTGCCTTAGTTTTTCTATCTATAAAATGGGCAAAAATTGGGGCACCTGGGTGGCTCAGTTGGTTAAGCGTCCGACTTCGGCTCAGGTCACGATGTCACAGTTCATGAGTTCGAGCCCTGCATCAGGCTCTGTGCTGACAGCTCAGAGCCTGGATCCTGCTTCCGATTCTGTGTCTCCTTCTCTGTGCTGCTCCCCCACTCATGCTCTGTCTCTCTCTCTCTCAAAAATAAATAAGCATTAAAAAAAATTGTTTAAAATGGGCACAAATTCTTAACACCCCCCCCCCAACCCCTAGTTTATCGAATAGGGATAGGAAGTCTGAAATACAAACACAGCCTTCTTTTCAGGCTTGGGGGAGCTAGCCAAACAACTGGTGTGGCAGCCAGCGGGCAGTCTCCAGGCCCTGAGGCCCCTCCCAGAGAGCTGTTAGGACAGGTGGTTCAAAGGAGGCAGTGGACCTTGGAGCATCCTCTCAGCTGCTGAAAGCCATTTTGGTTTGGGAGTACGGAGGGAGGGAAAACTTCCTGTCCTGGCCCTGGGGCAGCTGATGACAATAATAATAACAGGGATGATATGATGATGGTGGTGGAGATACCACTTTTCGAGGGCCCGGCCTGCGGAGGCACTTCTTATGCTGTATCTCATTAAATGATCGAAATCAGCATTTGGAATAGCTATTGACATTACCTGCCACCATCCCATCCTGCCAATCCTTCTTTTTAGAGTTTAGCGCAATGGAGGATGGGGCAGACCAAGGTGGAGAAACTGGGGTGGTCACACAGACCACGTCAGAAATCCACTGCCCACCATGCCGCATGCAGGCCCAGAAATGGGCTCCTGTTACACTGGGGGCAGCGGCACCCCTCTCCTCAGTATTGTGATGGGCTCCCTGGTCCTAAGGTCTAATTTCTCCATCCCAGACTTGCTCCTTGGGGCGGCCCTGTCCCACTCATCCTTGCCCACCGGCACCCCTTGACAGGGTCACATCTGCCCTATGCTCCCCGGCCTCCCCCAGCCCTTTCCTGCTCCCTCAGGAGGAGACCTGGAAGCGAACCAAGTGTACCTTTCATCTGTCCATCCACCTAGTCAATAAATATCTATCAAATACCTTTTATGTGCCTACAGCTCTCTCCCAGTAACTCCTCACCTGCTTAGTGGCACCCACGGCCCTCCTCCGTTCTCTCTGCCTCTGTTGAAACCTGCTTTCAGGAAAGAGGCTGATAAATCCACTCACGCTGATAGCAGCTAATGTGTTCCCTCTCCCAGGGATATTAACAATTTAACAGGGAACAAAGGGAAGAAGCTGAATGCTGGGATTCCAGCATCGACCAGGGGTGTCCCTGAGATCCCACAACGTGGACTGTCAGTTCAGCCGCCCACTCCCCAGCCTGGGCTTGCCCCCCAGGATGCCAGCATTGGATCTTCTCTGCACCCCCCACATCCACATGGACACCCAGCTCTCCCCACACAGACAGCAGGCTCACAGCTGGGACCTCCCCGCCGTGGCTCGTGGCTGGCTGTCCAGATCCCCTGTGCCAGCACCAGCCATGCCTGCTCCCCGGGCACCCACCCCTGTGCCCATGATCTGGGGGCCAGGCTGAGGGGCTGAAGAGGAAAGCAGAGTGAGAGCCTTTCCATTCCCTTTATTCCCCCCACAGTCTGGCCTACACCCCCTGCCAGGAGCCAGGATCCAACGGTATATTCAGCCTGCAGCTGCCACTGGTCATGTGAGCCCATTGCTAGGTTACAGGGACCCAAAAATAAATCCTTCCCAACCAGATTAGAAACTGGGGGCCTTGGATGAACCAGGCTCAAAAGAGTGGCAGGAACACCCACAGTGCATGTGCAGGCCAGGCCTGCTAGGAGACAGGGGAGCCTTCCCCATACGGCCCACCCTTCTTCCATCAGTTGGGGCTCAAGGCTGGACCCCCAAAGAAAAACTACAGACAGTTCCTGGGTCCTTGACAACTATACAATAAGTAGGTCTACAGGGGGAGTGGGTCTTCCTAACAGTCAGGGATTGCTTGGGCAATGCCCCTCTCCCTGTTCTTACCATCCGACCTCCCCACCATCTGCCTACCCTCTGAAAGCCCCATCCCACCCCCAGTGCACCCACAGGCCACCATTAACCATTTTCCCTGTGGCCTGTGAAGCAATCTGTATCAACTGCCCTTTTCCAGGCTCAGGAAGGGAGATCCAGCAGGGACACAGTACTGGGCACTTTCACAGAGTTCCACAACAATCTTCTGAGTTAGATTTAAGTAACTCCATTCATAAATGTGGAAACTGAAGCTCAGAGAGGTTAACTGACTTTCTCAGAGCCACACAGTTGAGCAGCTGGGCTTCACATCCCAGATCTGTATCTACTGAGGATGGGGATGTGGCAAGGAAGAGGACAGGGAAGCATAACAAAGGAAGGGGAATCCTTGAAAACCCTTCCCTGTGGTCTGATAACTGGGCACTCGACTTGCTCGGAACTGGGTACACCATCTACTATTGCCACCCACCTCCACGCCCTCTAAGCCAGGCTACCACTTGGGCTCTGTCACCTTCTCTGAAAAACACTGTTCAGGACCTAGTTAGGGTCATTCCTGGTGCTCAGGCCTGGGGGGAGGGGGCATATACAACTCCCCACTGATCAGCACCCCTCTACTTCAGAACCTTGACATGGAATCAGAATAGCAGAACTCAAAGGGTCATAGGTGGCCAGGTACTTATTTTATAGATGAATAGGCCCAGAGAGGGGAAGTAACTTGCCCAAGGCTACCCAGCTGACCAGTGAAGGAGATGAGAATCCAAGCCTCCAGATTCCTACCTCCCTTTTTGTTTTTGGCCTGTCATTAAGGATGCAGCCAGTTGGGGTCCATCAGACCTGATGCTGAGGTCAACCTGTGGTTCCCCTAACACCCGGTGCCCTTTTAACCCCGCCCAGCCCCCTGTTCTCCCCAACAAGGTTTTGAGGATGCCTAGACTCCCCACTCACTTCCGCACTCAGGTCCTGGCCTCCCCATTCTGAACACACCTCTATAGTCTCCTAAAGCTTTGGAGCACCCCCTCCCCACCCCCTTCAGCTCCCAACAGCCCAAACTACAAGCTCCCTTTCACCCAATACAAGAAGTGTTTATTGAGTACCTACTCTATGAAAATGTCTGTGTAGGGGGTGAGAGGGATGAAAGGAAAATGATGCAATGATGATGAAATGATGAAAACAAAACTTGCCCTTCTGGTGCTTACCATCTAAGATAGGGATGATGCAGGTTATAAGCTTCCAGAGAGAATCTGAGTGCTGTGGAGATTTAAAGGGAAAAAAAAAAAAAAGTGAACCACTCCCTCAGGAAATCTGGGCAGACTTCATGAAGGAAGTGACAAGGGTCTTAAAGGGGAGCATTGAATTTTCACTGGCAGTAAATGAAGGGGGTCAAGGAAGAGAAGAGTCAAGGAGAAAGGAGTTGGTCTAGAAAAAAAATACATGGGGACAGGCAAGTTTAGG
Organism: Acinonyx jubatus; assembly: GCF_027475565.1. NCBI lineage: Eukaryota > Metazoa > Chordata > Mammalia > Carnivora > Felidae > Acinonyx > Acinonyx jubatus. The sequence continues at coordinate 91,906,270 of NC_069381.1, read as the reverse complement.
GACTATCAGGGCACTGTGACTTGTTCAGTTTGACTGAAAAATAATTCACATGAAGGGAAGAAGTGAGAATGGAGAGGTAGATTGGTCAGGCTGTGGGTAAGCCAGACTGAAAGGCCAACACAGCAAAATGTTTTGAACAGGGAAATGAAGGACCTCAGATGTGCTGTCTCCTGTCTTTTCAGTGAGTCAGTCAATAAGTATTTACTGAACTCACAAGTTCCAGAGTGAGGGGTTGAACTCAAGGCTGGGAATTTTCCTTGTCATTCAGGCCCAGAAGGAGGGAAAACATACAGGTCACCAAGGACATGGTGTCTTCGAACACACAACAGAGTCAACTCAGAGGAAAGGGGAGATCGGAGACGAAGCAATGAGACCATGTGACATTCATGGCCCCAGGTGCGGCTCTCAGAGTGACCTGTGTGTCCATTCCGTGCGGAGGAGGTAAAATGTGGAGCGGTAGGATAATTTGAGTGCCTGGAAATCCTCCCATCTAGATTCGCGGTGTCATAAGAAACTGCCTGACCTGATGTGCAGGGACACGGCACCCTGGACCTCCCACTGCTCATTCCTGTGCTGGACGGCCAGCTCACAGTTGGGTCCTCCGCTCTGGCCTAAGAACAAAGAGCTAGGCTGGGTTTCCCAACTTGGGCTCCACAGAGCACACTAGCAGTGCCTGCTTTCTGACTTGGGGTGGGGGGGGGCACCCTTACTCTACATTTCTGGGTCAGTCCCAGCTAAATGAGGGGCCCTGATCCCATCAGCCCCACCGAACCCTCAGGCAGCCTGACCCTTCCTTCTGCAGGCTGGATGCTGCTAGGCACAGGGATACAGGCCCTGTGGCCTTTTCCCCAGACATTCTCCTTTTCTACAAAGTCCTCCCCATGGATTCCTGATCCACCAAAATACAGGACCCTCCCTAAATTCAATTCTTATGCCTTTCAGTCCAAGGAATTCCGGCCAGGGCTCCTCAGGGATTTGGAGAGATGGCCCCTCAGAGGGTGGCAATGGTCAGCCTGAGGACCATATTAGAGAATGGTAGGTGAAAGCTCGGTCTCTCAGATGGCCTGGCCTGGAAGGGTAGCCCTGCAGGGTCTAAATCAGCCCCACACTGGGGCAGGGGTCCTGGGATGGTGAGGACCTGGGCGCGAAGGAGGAAACTTCCCCCAGGCTGCCCTGATGGCCAATAGCCACAAGAGGGCAGTGTTGGCCACAGAGACTGAAGCCTCAAGGGGACAGGCTGCTGCTACCTTGGAAATAAATCCGCACCCGTTTTGTCTTTCTTGGGGGACTTGCTGTCCTGAGTCCTGACCTTTTCACCTCTTTGACTTCCCACAATCTTTGCTGGGGGTTCAGGCAAGAGGGCCAAGCCTCTAAGAGAAAACGCCCCCTGCTCCTAGGAGGTGCTTAGGAAGAGACGGACAGACTGGCATCCTGGAAGGAGCACTGAACTTGGAGTCCAGAGGCTGCATCTGCATAAGTGAGCAGTGCCTTTGGGGCTACTCTCCTAATTCCTCTGAGCCTCAGTGTCGACTGAGGGCTTGGGATAGGTTTGTAGATGTCTCTAAGGTCCTTTGCAGCTTTAGAGTTTGAGTCTGAGTCAGCAGTTGTCCTTGAGTGGCTTCTCTCTCTAGGGCCCTGACAGCTTGAAAGATTCAGGGCCCCAGGGGCAGAGGGCAGGTGCAGGAAATAGCAGAGGGCACTTCTGCTCTGCAAACCGGTCATGCCTCCGGGAATCACAGTCAGGAAGAAATGCAGTGCTAGGACTGGCAAGAGACGCAGGAAGGGCCTCCTAGGGTCCGCTGGGCCTCAGAAAGACCCCTCTAAGGGCCTCCATCTGACTGACTTGTATATGACTGTGTGAACAGTAAGAAGGCTGGAGGCTGCCTGAAGGGTATCGCCCGCTAGGCCCAGGCTACCCAAAAAGCCTCAGGGCCAGATTGGGCTGCCTAACGTGGAGAGTGCAGAAAGCCTAGATCCCCTCCCTCTCTGGCCTTTGCACGCCAGACTCTCCAGCAGCTGCCTCCTCTCCTCCCCCCCACATTACTCTGACCTCTGCTCCCAGTTCCCCACCCGCGCCCTCACCCCCAGAAAGCAGAGCTCACAGCCCGGATTCTAGGGGAAGATCCTTGCCCAACTCCAGATGAGCCCTGTTCCCTGTGCCTCTCTGACCCCAGCCATTCTCTCGATGCCTATAATTTCACACCAGGCCCCTGGACACACTGGCCAGCACTTACCCTGTTGGGGCATCTGATCTGGCACCTGGGGCCTGACCCCACCCAGCACAGGGTGTATCCTACTTTTTGTGTCCCATCCCCTCTTTCTTCCCCGTGGCCCCATTTCTCACTTTCTGTCTCTTATTTGGCTTCCCTTCTTTGATCTCTCGAGAATTCACTCTCAGTTCTTAGGCTTCTCCATGCCCCAGGACCTCTTCACCATGGGCCTCTGCTGCCCACCTCTCTGTTTCTTTGCCTCAGTGAACACCTTTCCCTTTCCATCTCTCTCCACCCTCACTTCCTCCCCTGCAGTGAACACATTGAGAATCTGATCCATCCTTCCCTGGACTGAGGGTATAAATAGCAGAGGGAGGCCGGGCCAAGAGCCAAACTTGTTCCCAGCCTCTTCCTTACAGTCCCAGGGTTCGGCATCTGGGACCAGTGGTGGGGAGGGTCCTGGGCAGGGTCTCAGGGGCAGGGGGTTGCAGGGTTGGAATCCAAGGCCAGGCCCAGACTGAGACTGAGGTGTCACAGCAAGCTGGGTGTCACAGGAGCTTCCCTTGAAGGCCAGGATCTCCCCACCAGCCTATCCACCCCCACCTGACATGGTTATGGAAGCCCTTCTGCTGTAGAGAAGGAGCTCTGGGTCAGAAGACTCCCCAGGGCCACTCGAGGGCCCTGGCCACCCCCCCCCGCCCCCCCCCCCCGCCCCCGCCTTCAGGGCGCAGATGCGCGGGCCCAGGTGGCTGCCAGCAGACAGCAGCTGGGGACTGCGGTGGGAGTGGTGCCCTCAGGAAACAGGCCGCACTCTCACCCCAGCCGGCTCCCAGGCCTAATTAGACACCGGAACGGGCATTGATCGTCCCTGAGCTCATTATGTCACAGCTGGGGAACAGCTGGCCAGTTTTTTCCAGACCATTAGCTGCACCATGAAGTGAAGAGAGGGAGGGGGTGTGCAAGTAGGATCAATACCCCGTCTGTCTGTGGGGGAAGCAGCCCAGTGGCTGCCTCCTTTGGCACTCACAGGGCCGCGGCTCTCCGGGGCTGGGCTGCCAGGAGCTGAGCTCCTTGGAGTTCTCAAACAAAAGCTCAACTCCTTCCAGCCTGGAGGGACAGAATCGGGGTTGCTGGGCTGACCCTGACCTGGCCCTCTGAGTCTTCTCTCTCAGAGCATGAGCAGGGCAGGACAGAGGTTCAGGTTACCCACGCTGGTCTCAGAGGAGACCTTCAAAGTCCAACTCCTCTCCACCCCCACAGCAAGAGGACACCTCAGGCAGCTGCCTCTGCTGGCCCTGGGCCCACCTCTCTGTGCCCCTGGGCTCCGCCCGGCTTGGTTTCCTCTGGAGTGAGGAGATCGCAGGGGATGCTCTGCTCCTTGGGGGTTCCAGGTGGTAGAAGGAGGGAGGAAAGAGGTGATAGCTCTCATTCTCTTTCTCTCTCTACCTGGCCGGGAGGGAGGGGGTGGGGGGGTGGAGGCAGGTCAGCTGGGGGGCACCCAAGCAGGAGGAAAACTACCCACACTGCCTGACCCCAGGAGGCCCACTGTCAGAGGAGAGTTCAGGGTGAAGGGAACCAGCCTTTTATTTATGGAGTCATAAAATGTCAAGGCTGGAAGAGACCTCCAAAATATCCCAAGCCATCCTCCAGAGGGGGCAAGCAAGCTCTAATATGCCTGAAGCTCTACTATGCCCGGCTGACTGCCATCAAGTGGCCCTAGTTTTCTCTGTTCCTGTCCAGTTTGTTCTATACTGAGTTCTAACATGCCCCATGATCTCTCTCGGGCACATGTCCTCAGGCCACTGGTGGAGGCTTCACTTACCAGGAGAGTTGTGAAGACTGATGGACCCTGGACTCCCCTCCACCCTGCCTCTACCTCGGGGAAGAGCACCAATTGGAGAAAGTCCTGTTGGGTACAGATGCTGAGCTCCTGGGCAGTTCCCCTGCCCTGCTGAACAGAAGCCAGGCAGTGCCCTCTGCTCCCTAAACTTCCCACCATGACCTTGGTTTCCAGAATCAGCAGTGAATATAGAGCATGAGAGTCAGAAGATCTGGTTTCCAGACCTGGGTTCCTTCTGGCTGGGCTCCAGCCCTGAAGAGCCACCAGATTGATAGTAACTAGAGGCACAGAAAGGGCCTTTAAAATGTATTCCTCACATTACAGATGAGGAAACTGTGTCCCAGTGGGGAGAAGTGATTTGCTCAAGGACGCCTAGCTGGTTAAGGCAAATCTGAGACAGGTTTGCCAACTCCCAAACCATTCCTGACCGTGTTTTGGCCCATTCCACCACAGGACCTCAGCTACAAGTTCCAAAAGCCACTGATCAAGATCTAGTGGGTCACTCTTGACCCATCCAGCAGGTCCAAACAAAGCCAACAAATCGATCTCTAACAAACCCAGAGCACACCCTCTTTCTCACAGGGCTCTCAGAACACAGAGGGGACCTGGGGCCCATCAGAATGCTCCTTGGTCACACCACTGCCACCAGAAGTAGCCCCTTCTCCCACGAGCCTCCATCAGGTCAGCAACAGCTGCTACTCATGGGATCAAGCAAAGACCAGCTGGGCTCTGCTATGTCTGATGTTAATCTGTCTGCCTGTCTGTACAGGTGCAAAAGGTGCTTAGGGCAGAGGGAGCCTAGTGATAACGTGGCATTGCTTGAACTTCCTCCAGCGTGATTCACAGGGATGGAGTGAATTAGAAGAAATCAAGTATTGCTCCTTCTGCTGGCACCGTGAGGAAAGAGATGTCTACAGGGGCCAGAAGACGACCCAGCAGCTGGCCTGGGAATCAGAGAGGGCACTAGGTGAGGTCCCGGGGACCCAAAGCCACTGGCAGGACAGCCTCATCCTTATTCTCTTCTCTCTTGGCTCTAGACAGCAGGTGCAAAGACGCCAAATCCTTCTGGTTCTAGCAAAACCGGGGGGGGGGGGGAGGGAGTGGCCAGACAGAAAGGACTTCTGGCATAGGTGGCTTTGCTGTGGACCGTTGTATTAGAGAGCTCTGAGAAGCAGAGCAAGCAGGAAGCAGCGCCTCGAGGCAGGAAAGGGGTCATGAAAAGGGAGTGAGAGAGGTGCCAGCGACAGACCGTCTCCACTCAGAGTGTCATGGGAAGGAGTCCCGGCTGGATGTCCTATCAGTATCATTTATTAGCTCTGTGAACCGGGGCCGGTCCCGGCCTCTGGGACCGTCAGCCTTTCCTGACCTGTGAAAAGATACAGGGAGGAGTTTGCTGCACAGTTGCTGTGGCTCTAAGGCCCACATGAGGGAATATCAGTGAGAGGCTTTGGAAAGTGTACAAACAGGAACGATGATTTTTATTACCCCATGCTGCTGTCTGTCAGCTCATCAGCAATGTGTAGCATTAGGACTCTGAATCCTAAGCTGCCAGAGAATGGTTTGTATCATAACACCGCGCGCACAAGCATTTTTGTCAGGAGTGACAGAAGCAAAGGAGCTTTCCTTCTAGAAGGGACTTCCCAGGCCCCACCAGCAGATGTTTATGAATCTATAACAGCATTCATCAGTCCCCACAGGGTCTCTCTGCTTGCAGAGAAGGCACCTAAAATCCAGGCTTCCAGGATGTGTGTGGACACACACGGATGCAGAGACGTGCATCATGGAAATCCGTGGTGGCTTTGCCATCAGCTGCCCCTCTTCCAAGGTGCCAGACCTCCTCAGTTCTCAGACTATTAAAGGAGTAATGTTTTTGAGAATAACAACGTTGTGATAGTAACCAGATGAAGCACTGAAAGAGATGTCAGTGAGGGACAGTTTTGCATTCATCAGCTGTAGTTTTCTGGGAGAAAGAAGATACCATTAATGATTATATTTGGGATCATTTTATGAATTTCAAAGGACTGTCACATATATTATTATTTAAGCCACATGGCATTCTTGTGAGACACACTATTTTCTGAGGCTTAGAGAGGTGAAGTGCCTTTTCCCAGATCACCCAACTACTAGGTGACAATCCGGGTCATTTATCCCAACTCCTGTCTGCTTTCCGTGACTCTCCTGCTTCTCACCTCCCCTGAACATCCACCGCTCACCAAATGTCTCTCCTGCCTGAGACCAAAGGTACACATGTTCCGTGTACTATACTCCTGCTGTATACCACACACTATTATAGTCTATGATCCTTTTAACTTTTTTTTTTGAAATGTCAAACTTACAGAAAAGTTGCAAGAAAGGTACAAAAAACTCCCCTATACCTTTTGCTGAGTCTCCTGATTTGTTTTATTTTTACCACACTTGCTGCATTTTGAGTATGTCCTTTGCCCTCTCCCCTCCCCCTCTCTCATGTACATATATGTGTAATTTCTGACCCACTTGAGAGTGAGTTGCAGGCCTGGTGCCCCATTAATTCTTAACACTTCAGTGCATAGTACCTCAAAACAAAGATATTCTCCCACATGACTACAGTACACATTATAATTAGGAAACTAACATCGATACAAAACTACCATCTAATACAGAGACCCTGTTCCAATTTATCAGTTGGCAAAAAAAAAAAAAAATTATCAGTTGGCATTCTAACGTAAGTTAGCGCCTTCCCACAGGGGAGGTGCAGAGAGAAAGGGAGACAGAGGATCCGAAGAAGGCTCTGTGCTGACAGCAGCGAGCCCAATGTGGGGCTTAAACTCACAAACCATGAGATCATGACCTGAGCTGAAGTCGAAAGCTTAACTGACTGAGCCACCCAGGTACCCCTGTATATTTTTTTTAATGTTTTTTATTTATTTGGAGAGAGAGAAAGAGTGGGAAAGGGAGAGCACGAGTGCAGGGGGTGGGGGCAGAGAGAGAGAGAATCCTAAGCATCCTGTCAGCACAGAGCCTGACACAGGGCTCACGAACCCTGAGATCATGACTTGAGCCAAAATCAAGAGTAGGTTTCTTAACCAACTGAGCCACATAGGTACCTCAAAATGAGAATTTGTGAAGGATTTTTTTAAAGTTTACTTATTTTTAAGAAAGAGAGTGTGAGTGGGGGAAGGGCAGAGAAAGAGAGAGAATCCCAAGCAGGCTCCATGCTGTCAGTGTGGAGTCCAACGTGGGGATCAACCCCATGACCCTGGGATCACGACTTGAGCCTAAATCAAGAGTCAGACACTTAACCGACTGAGCTACCCAAGTGCCTGTATATTGAAAAAAAAATTTTTTTAATGTTTATTTATTTTGAGAGAGAGAGCACAAGCAGGGGCAGGGCAGAGAGAGAGGGAGAGAGAGAATCCCAAGCAGGATCCGTGCTGTCAGTGCAGAGCCCATCGTGGGGCTCGACCCCACAAACCATGGATAATGGCCTGAGCCAAAATCAAGAGTCCGTCGCTCAACTGACTAAGCCCAGGCACCTGGATTCTGTATATTTTTGACATGTTCCCATCATTCTTTGAGCCCTTCCTCACTTTACAGCATAACAAGATACTCCAGGCTCATCTAGTACTTTCAGGCTGATCAGTCCTGGTTCTTTTTAGTGGAAAATGATATTTAGAAACCAAGATCTGGGTGCTTGGTGTGCTTGCAACTATTGGGTTATCATTGCTTTTAGGACCTCACAGCAGACAGAGTTAGAAATATATATGTGTGTACACACACATGCACACACACACACATCTATTTATATTAAAAACATGAGTTGAAACAAGGTACCCCAATTCTGATCTAATACCATGGGGTTTATTCCCTTTCCATAAATGTAACTCCTTTCACTAACCTCGACAAATATGGTGCCCATTATCCTCAATATATTATCTATTTTCTTGATTCCTTTACTTATAATCAATTTCCTAACCACACAGGCCATCTTCTCTAGCCCAGTTCACCAAACATGCCAGTTGACTCAGCCAAATCTTGGCCCCAACTCTGCTGACCATGTGGTCATCCATGTGGTCTCCATCCAGATCAAAGGGAAAGAGGACAGGAAGAGCACATTCCATAATTTTTTAAAGGATTAGATTTATTGAAGAGTTTGTTTTCATCACACAATGAAATCAATTTCACAGTCACTCAGATTTTCGTCATATAACCTAGAGACATCTGTTCCAATAGTAGAGCACTGTTTATGTGTCCAATAGAGTTATAGAGGCAATATTTATGAAGTTTTTTCTAGATTAATCTGAAAGAAAAATTATAATATGTATATGTTCATTCACTCTGCATTTTTAAAGCTTTCTCATAATCTATTTTATATTCATGCTAACTTTTGGAGATGACAATGTAGAAGCCCCTTGCCCTTACCAATAAGTTTGGGAACAAAACTTCAAAGAAGATATATTGGAGACTGGTTGTTTACCAGACCATTGTCTTTTACTTCCTGTGTGCATAGCTTGACTACATTTCCCAGCCTCCCCTGCAGTCAGATGTGGTCACATGACAGAATTCTGGACAGTGGAATATGGGCAAAATTGATGAATGTCATTTCCAGACCTGGCCCATAAACCTTCCACACAATTCTGCAGGCTCCCTGTCTCTTCCCCCATCTGCTGACTGAATATAGGGGATACTGTAAAGGATTTCAAAGCCTCTAGCAGTTAGCAGAGCCACAAGATGGACAGTGCTGGGTACCTGATTCACCCCATCAACTGAAGGCCATCAACTGAACATCAGTATTGAACTCTCATGTGAGTGAGAATGTCAACTTCTATTGTGACGAGCCATTGAGACTTGAGGGTTGTAAGTTACATCGATAGATCACCCTACCAATACAGAGAGTAAATGAATTGCCCAAATTTGTCCTTTAGAAGCAATGAAGTATCGGGTGCCTGGCTGGCTCAGTCTTAATGTGGGTGACTCTTGATCTCAGGGTTGTAAGTTCAAGCCCCACGTTGGGTGTAGAGATTACTTAAAAATAAAAACTTAAAAGAAAAACGGGGCACCTGGGTGGCTCAATTGAGTGTCCAAATTTGGCTCAGGTCATGATCTTGCAGTTCAGTTCATGAGTTTGAGCCCCACACTGGGCTTGCTGCTGTCAGCATAGAGCCTGCTTCGGATTCCCTGTGCACTTGCACTCCCCCTGCTTGCTCACGCTCTCTCTTTCTCTCTCTCTCAAAAATAAATAAACATTTAAAAAAAAAAAAAGCAATGAAGCATAATGTTGAATGAAATCTTCTGAGGTTGAATGAGCCCTACCTGAGGGCTCCTCCCATCAGATAAGACCATGTACATGCATTTGATACCTCAGGACACTGTAACTCTATCTTTCAGAATGTCTCACTATTCTAAAAGTGACATTTTCTTCCTTTGCCCAGATATATATTAGTGCCTCCCCTTCTCCCTTTTCTTTTCCCAAGGGGACTGTGGCCCAGAGTTTGCTCTTTCATGGGCTTATCTTTATCAGATGGAAACATCGGGTTTGTCTAACACCTGATCTCTGGCAGAGAGAGACTTACCCAGCCTGTAGAGGTGAGTATCCCCAAGGAAAGAGGACAGTCCTACTTCCTACAAGTGGACTCTGTGGTTGGTGTGGAGGTGGTGACAAGGCCTGTAGTCTCAGGATAGACCTAAATCCCAGGGGTTCATGTTGATTTCTTCCTCTGAACACAATAGGCCAGCAGCAGTTACTGGTCACATACACATCTTGGCTTTTCATAAGCTGATAATTACTGGTTCAGCAAGTTAACACAGCCCAAGCTGCTAGAAATTTAAATCTTCCCAGAAAGGGTATTCCTCACCCTTCTCCCTCTAAGCAAGACAAGGTTTCAAGATTTGAGAGAGTGGGAGAAGTCAGGTATAGTGGGAGGAGAAGATGGAGAACAATGCAACTAAACGAGGGAAAGGAAAACTCAGTCTGGAAATGTGGACACGAAGCATCAGAAGCTTTCCTAATATCACAGTCCAAATTACAGAGTTAGAGTCACACAGTTATATTTAGAGCTAGGCAAAGCCCCAAGGGTCGCCTGACCTTCGTTTCATACGGAGGGAATCAAGGACCAGAGTGATTAAGAAGCAGGTCCAAGGTCACAGAAGTAGTCAAGGGTAGGACTAGAACCCAGACCTCTCAAGTCCCAGGCCAGTGCTCTTAGTACTTTCCTTCTCTGCTTGCAGGTCTGATGGGAACCACTCAGTTCTAACAGTTGGAGCAGCAGATGTAATTAGGATACTAAGTGCTGGAGAGTGTGCTCCCTGAGGACCTATCTCTCCATGACCTTGGCCAACCCCCAAGCCTCCCTGAAAGCCTTTCTCTGCTTCTACCAGAAGCCAGCTCCCCTCACCCACCAGGGTCTGACACAAACAGTCTGTCTGGGGTGAGTCTCTCAATTCCAAGGTGAAGCAGGAGTGGGAACATCTCCATTTAGAATCCCAGAGTATCTGGGAAGGGAAAGTCTCCAGACTGGAAAGGCATGGAAATTTCCCTGAACCCAGAAGCATGCTTGGAATAGTATCAACTGCCGCATCACCACTCCAGCCCAGCCTTGTTAGTGAGGCAAGCCACAATCAGGAGATAATTAGCTTGCTGTTATTTATTCCCCACACTAATCAGCAGCCCACTGCTTGCACAGTGGAGAGGGCTCCCGCCCCCAGAGCTGTGGGGGTTCTCAGGGACCTTTAGTTACCAGCCAGGAAACAAGTAGCAGACAAAGGGCTGGGCAGAGGGGGAGAGGGAGGAGGGGACCACAGGACCTGGCGCCCGCAGGCTTCCAGCACAGCACAGCACGCAGCTCCCTGGGGAGAGGCAGCCCTGGGATCACCAGGAGCCCCAGGCAGTGCTACACTCCTCTGCGTTTTGTTCTTGGGGTTGGGCTCTGGTCGATAAAGGGCGGCCGGCCTTCAGCTCCTGTTCTGCCTCACTGCAGTCAAATTGCCTTTTTCCAAGGCGACTTTCAAAAAAAAAAATGACATTTATCAAAGCCTGCTGAGTGGTGACCTTGATGGGAGGGAGAGAAGGCGGGTATACTGTCTGTGGAAGCAGGCAAAGAAAATAAGAAAAACCCGGAGGGAAGGAAATGCTTTCAAACCTCAAAGTTTGGGGAACAATCGCGGATTGATGGCTGTAGGTTTGAGGACAGCCACTCCATGATCACCAGCACTCACTCCTGCCTCCTTCCTCATCCTCACCAGCACATTCTTACTGGTCGTCCCTGTCTTTCCAGCCCAAAGAGGAGACCAAAGGTGCTCCATTCAAATAGCAATCTCTGGGAAGGGCTCAGACCTGTGTCTTGATAACTTTGTGAAATACTGAACCTTCGATCAGTAGCAGTTCCAAAATTTCTCTATAGGACAGGCTAAGAGGCCGCCCATTTGGTTGGAAGGTGGGGAGTAAGGGAAGGTGAAAGGCTTGTCCTGAAGTTATGTTTGCATAGCAAGTACCCTGGGGTTGCTCCCATATATTGTACACCTGTTTGGAATAGTGTAGATAAAGCCCTCTCATGACACATCCTGGTGCCATTGCCACATAGGATACCCCAAAGAGGACTTAAGAGACATCTGGTCAATCTTTGTCCCTACACAGGATTCCCCACAAGTTTGCTCAAGTCTCTTTTCTGGCCTCCTAAGCCCTTTGTACCCTGGCTCATATATTATCTGTCATTAAGCACTGTGGCCACCTGTGTCTGTTTCCTTTGCCAAACCATGACAGTTGAGAACGGAGACTGTTTCTTATGTGTCTACCTTTGTATTTCACTTTTCTACTCCTTTTCTTTAAAAAAATTCTTTTTTATTTTGAGAGAGAGAGAGCACAAGCTGGGGAAGGGCAGAGAGAGAGGGAGCGAGGATCTGGAGCGGGGCTCTGTGCTGACAGCAGAGAGCCCAATGTGGGGCTTGAACTCACAAACCATGAGATCATGACCTGAGACAAAGTCGGATGCTTAACCGACTGAGCCACCCAGGCACCCCTCTCTTTTCTATTCCTAAACACTCACAGGATTTCTTGCTATATGCTAATGAGGTGTGTGTGATAAAATGAATGAACAAACACATGAAAAGATATCCGTGCAAAGTAGTCATCTGGCCCCTGATTGAATGCTTTCTGTGATGGGGCGATCATTACCTCAAGATGGAAACAATCCATTGAAATGTCAGCAGATGTTTCTGTCCATGGGACAGAAATCTGCTTCTCTGACACTTCTCCCCAGTAGAACAGTTCTTTCCTTTAAAGGCCCTAAAGAACAGAAGTCCTCAACCTAGGATTCCATGCATGAGCCTTCCAAGATCCCTGTCCCTAAGAAATGTGTATAAACTTTTGTGTGTCTGCCCATGTGCTTAACGGAAGAGAATCCATTGGTTTCACAAAGGAGTCTGTGCCACCAAATTTTAGAGCCACACTGCATTTGTTTACCCCCTCCTCCTCATGGAAATGTATACTAGACAAACCAAGGGGCCTCAAAATGCTTGCTTTTTTTGATGTTCCTTCCTTCCTTTTCCAAAGAAAGCAGATCCCAAAGTTGTCATGTGTCATGAGCAAAATTAGCTCTGCTACTCTAACCACAGATGATTGGATGGGGATTAATTCACATACTGAAGTTGACCACATATGGGTGGGACACACAGGAGGCTGAAGGAAATGGTTTGATAGGAATTCTGCTCGAAAGGGTTCTCCGTGTTAGATGGCAGCAATTTGACTCATCGCAATTCTCTTACTGGGGAAGTAGACATCCTTGTGGTACCCACAGAAGGTGGGTACTTTGGGGGCTGCAAGCCTCTTTCTGCCATTTCAAACCACTGTTTCAGCTCTCCAAACGTAGGAAGCATTGGGTCCACAGTGACTACAGCTAATAAAGCAACTCCCTAGCTACAGTAAACCTCTGTGAGGTCCTGCAAGAAACCTCTCTTCTGAAAACGATGAGGTATGACTCTTCTTTTTGGTTCCAAACATTCTAATATGCAACCATTCAACTTTCCAAAGGGGTTATTATGACTTCCTCCCAAAGTAAAAGGTCTCATTGCTAAGTCATCCCTCATATACGAACTATGATAGTGTTCACATATACTCTCATTTAATCCTCATGAAACTCTTCTGATAGTGGTTCTCCAGTTTGGGGGTACCAAGAATCACCAGGCTTCACCTTCAGTACAGATTCCCAAGCCCCCATCTCCAGAGGTTCTAAGCAAGTCTGAAGTGGGCCTTGAAATCATCTTTTCCTTTAAGTTCTTTGGAGATTCTGATGCAAGCAGCCTGAGGCCCACCCAAGGAGAACGCTGCCCTAACATGTAATGTTTCCCAACTTTCCTGATGATCAAAATCCTTCCCAGACTCCTCTCACGAAATTTCTGGGTCCGCAGATCAGGGGCTCTGGAATTTTTTCATAGAGCAGGTATCATAGCTCCCATTTTTGTATATGAGAAAACTGAGGCCCAGAGTAACTTATCCACAGCCACACAGCTAGTTCACAACAGGGGTGAGACTAGAACCCAGCTCTCTTGACACAGTCCAGTGCTCTTTCTACTGGGACACAAAGGCCATACCACCTACAGAGAGCCCTGAACATAACAGGAGATCGACAGATGTTTGTGAAATTGAAAAGAATCCACATACGTACTTTCTAGGTCCTAGAGGGAAGAAACCATTTCTAAAGCATATTTTCATCTCACTCCATGCAGCCTCACCCCAAGGTACATAACACAGTGGTCTGCCCTAGGGGTTCAACGGATTTTTTTTTGTGAGAGAATGCATTATGATATGATTACTGGACTGTGGTAACATCCATCAGCTACCCCTGGCTGTGCTCCAGACTGTAAATGAGCTGTCCAGAGCTGAACTTGATACTCCAGCTATGGTTTGACCCTAAATGAGTGCAGGAGGAGCTCCTTTGCCCCGGGTTTTAAAGGCGCTGCTGCCTGTTCTGGGGAGCTGGAGCTTGCCCTTCCTGGTGGTCTGGTGTGTGCCCTCACAGAAAGAATAGGAACTGACTGCTCTATTGCTGACCCTGGGCTCTCCTCAGCAACTTCAGCCTCTACCATGGCTTTCCAATCCTAGCCCCTCCACTCATTAACGCTTAAAATTCTGCTAGGCCCAAAGTCTGGGCCTGAAACCCTTGGAGAACATAGGCCACAAATTCAGATTCTGCCCCACCCCACCCCCAGTTCTGTCTGCTTTGTATTATCCCTGGAAGCGTTATGATGCATCGAAAAGAACCCTGAACAAGAATGAAAGATGTAACCCACGCCTACCTGCTCACATTTGTAGAGCATCTCCTGCACGTTAGAGGATCTGTTAGGTACATGAACTCATTGAATCCCCACAACCCCATTAGGCAGGTCTTCTGATTGTGCCCATTTTATAGGTTATGTAATAGCTCAAGTCACACAGCGAGTGGCAGAGCTAGAATATTACCTCAAGAAGCCTGGCTCCAGAGACTACGCTCTTAACCGCAAGGCCACACTCCCTCTTCAGGTTAACTCAGCTCTGCTGTGAACCGGCTTGTGAACTTGACTTCTAAGGTAGCTTCCAGCCCAGGTAGTCTAAACTTCTGTCATTATGGGTAAGGGTCAGACAGGCTAACATTATGATTAGCCTTAGAATCAGCTAAGAACAGTATAAGTAGTTGAAAAGCAGAAACTTCAGACATAAATGAATAGCTAAGGACTCAAAAAGCATCATTAGAGGAAAAAGATTAACTCAAAGGGTTAGTCCAATGGACTTAGATAAGGGAGAAAAATCCTTAATGGAAAGTTTAACATTCAGTTTAACCCTAATCCTCCCCCAAATCATAAAAGCACGGACTTCCTAAACAAGAATATTAACTTCCCAGATATAATACAAACTAATCAAGGATTCATAGATAAGAATTATCTAATTCTTATCTAATCTATGAATTATCTAATTCTTATCTAATCTATGAATTATCTAATTCATAGATAAGAATTACTGATAAGTCTCACATGAGTTAGAATTTAATTTCAGATATAAAGCCTTTAGAAGTCAAAAGAGAGGACCGCATGTACAGGATGAGAAAATATTTCCAGACTGATGACAAAACTTCTTAACGAAGAAAGGCTAAACTCCTTTTGCAGGACCTCCTGGTTATCCAGGTTCACATGGCGGGAGCTCCAGAGAAGCCTTCTTTATAATAGTGCTTGGGAACAAACTCTTCCAATCTCTGGGATGTCTGCTCAGCTGCAGGGTGATTGTGGTCATAGAACCCCACCCCTAAAGGCTGAAATAACATTTTGTACCATGAATTTATTTGTCAGCAATATTTCAAAGACACATTTACCTGATGACTCAGTGCTGGGCTATTTTGAGACATCCATATGTGAGTGTCAAAAGTCAAGAAAGTTGTTCATGATTTAGCCATCAGGAGTGATTGCTCCCCTACAGGAGAAGAACCCTGACCAAGAGCATGAGCTGTAAATTGAAGAAGGTGCCCTCAGATCTATTTGACAAACCTGAAAAGCCCTGGAACTGACAGGTGTCTATGGCACCTCTCTACCAGTCATTCCTTCTCTGCCCATGGTTAACATCCATATCTTGGCAGTTTCTCCAGATCAAGTGGAACTTCTGAGGAAGTGGACAGGGTTGAGGTAGAAATGGGTAAGGAGTAGGAAAAAAAGGGAGAGTCAGATGTCACTTGAATCCCCAAAAAGAGGAAATGTTTGCCTCCTGGGCGGTAAATAATGGGTGGGCCTGCTACAGGGCAAGCTAAAAGGTCAAAAGGGTCAGTGAAATGAGTGATAGCTTAAGGAGGGGGGAGAGATGGGTGACAACAGGAAGTCTCCAAGCTAAGGACCTTCAGGGACAAACCAAAAATGGTAACATGGGTGACCTGCTAGAGCTCAACCCAATGCTAAGGGCTTAAATTTTAGCCCTTTAAGCAATACTTAACAAAGGACTAATCTTTATTGCCACCCTTCCCAGAAATAGCTTCATTTTAGAGCCTCCTCTTTTTGGAGATACTCCAGGAACTACAAAAATGGTGCTGATATTAGTTACATACCGGGGTTTGCCACAAAATATAAGAATGTTTAGGGGCACCTAGGTGGCTCAGTCGGTTGAGCGTCCAACTTTGGCTCAGGTCATGATCTCTCACTCCGTGAGTTCGAGCCCCACATTGGGCTCTGTGCTCTGCAAGCAGCTTGGAGCCTGGAGCCTGCTTCCGATTCTGTGTCTCCCTCTCTCTCTGCCCCTCCCCTGCTTATGCTCTGTGTCTCTCGCTCTCAAAAATGAATAAATGCTAAAAAAATTTTTTTAATAAAACTTAAAAAAATATAAGAATATTTAAAATTAAAAACTTTTTAAAATTTGAATTATTTAAATTTGTAAATATTTATAAGTTATAAAAGATAAACAGAGAAGGAGATCTTGTAAATCTGAATGAATGCTCCAAACAGGCAATACCCTAGAACATGGGAACAGGCAGGTAATTGGGCAAGGTAATCTACGCACATGTTGACAGCAAGACCGAAGGATCTCCTAACTTTTATGGAGAAAACTAGGAGTTTTTTAAAAGATAACACTTATAAATGATAAAGACCTTTCACAAACGTTAGCTCATTTGATCCCCAAAATAACCCAATGAAGTAGGTTCAAGTGCTATTATTGTTCCCATTTTACAGATAATGGAATGAGATTTGGTAGAAGAAAGCAAAATACCCAAAGTCACACAGCCAGTATATAGCTGCGACTTGTCCAAGCCCAAACTTTATGCTTATCCTTACTTCTACACAAGGCATTGAGACTAACATATAATAAATGTGCAAATTTAATGCAATTATTAATTAATTAATTCAACAAACATATTTTGAGTGCCTACTACTGGCCAGACCTAAGGCAAATCCCTGCTCTCAAGGAGCTTACAAACTAATGGGGAAGCAGACATGTAAACAGACAAAACAGTAGGTGAAAAGTTCTATAAGGACATATACACGATGTGAAATGGAATCACAGAGGGGCGCCTGTGTGGCTCAGTCAGTTAAGCATCCAAGCATCCGACTTTGGCTCAGGTCATGATCTCACAGTCCGTGGGTTTGAGCCCCACATTGAGCTCTGTGCTGGCAGCTCAGAGTCTGGAGCCTGTTTCGGACTCTGTGTCTCCCTCCCTCTCTCTTTCTCTCTCTACCCCTCCCCCATTCACTCTCTGTCTCTCAAAAATGAATAAACGTTAACGAAAAAAATTTTTTAATGGAATCACAGAAAGGAACACCTAAGTGTGTCCAGAAAATTAGACCACATTGTCCTAAAGAAGGGTGGCCAGTCCCATGGAGTCTTTAAAGCAGAGTCAAACATAGTTTCTTAATAGGGTGTCTTCCTCCAGTCTTCTCCAGTTCTGATTCTGATGGCCAATACTAGCTATTGAGAAAAGAAAAAAAAAATACTTCTAGAATAGAGAAAACTAAGTTACCTAGTCTCATAAGCTGGTAGACATATCCAGCCTCTTTTGCTCAAATGCTGAGCTGACCAAACAACCTTCAAAATTGTATTTAGGAACACTGGGTTGATCCATTCCAGCAAGAGGATATAAATACCCACTATAAATAACCTGTTTATCCTACCAAGGTCTCCTTTTTGTTGTGAATTAATAGTTATTCTGGTCTAGAAAGCAGCTGTGAGAGAGTTAGCATCAGTCAATTCCCCATGCCAGTGCCATCCAATGGAACTTTCCATGATTTTGTTCAATAGGGTTAGCTAGCCACATGTGGTATCGAAACTGAAGAGGCAATTTACAATGCTATTTAATTTTAATTAATTTAAATGACCACATGTAGCTAGTGGCTACCGATCTGGACAGCACAGCTCTAGACCCTTGCTACTCAAAGTGTGGTCTGTGACCTAGCAGGGTCTGCATCACCTTATTAGTTTGTTAGAAATACAGACTCTCAGGTTCTCCACCCTGGGCCTCTTGATTCAGAAATTGTATGTTAACAAGATCCCCAGATTATCCATATGCACATTAAAATTTGAAAATGGCATGGTTACTTCTGGATGAGCTGGGGGGAAAAAAAAAGGATTGATTGAGGTCCCTATCTGTGATGACCTCTCCAAATTGCGGACTCCCACACTTGAGACTGGTGTCCAGCATAAGGGGCCCTCTTTCTTTGTATCTGTCTCTCCTCCATCCCTTAAGCATAAAGGGGAAAAGGGAGAGAAAGAAAGAACCTGGAACATGGGGTCTGAGGAAAGTTAGTATAGGATATGGGGGATGGGGTGGGAAGAGTATGTGTTCCTCAGGGATACTTATACAAAATAAAATGAGGGAATTCCCTGATAATTACTGAATATGGATGATGGGTATATGGGAGTTCATTATACTATTTTCCCTACTTTTGTGTATGTTTGAAATTTTTCAAAATTAAGAAATAGATGTGATTTCAAAGAAGATGTGTGTGATAGCTTCCAAGATGGCCCCCAATGATCCTCTCCTTCTGGTATCCATGCCTTTGTGTGGTCTTCTTTCATACTGAATCAAGCCTGGTCCATGTGACCAAGGTGGAGATAACAGGTGTGACCTTGGAGAGCCAGGTCATTGTGACTTCTGCCTTGCTCTCTCCTGGATCTCTAGCTCTAAAGGAAGTCAACTACCATGCTGTGAGGACACTCAAGCAGTCTTGTGGCGAGGCCTTTATGGAGAGGAGCCAAGGCCTCCTGCCATCAGTCAGCTGCAAGGGTGAGCCATGTAAGCAAGCCTCTGTGGAGTTGACTCTCTAGCCCCAGTCAAGCCTTCCAGTGACTGTACCTCCACCTGACATATGATTGCAACAGCATGGGAGACCTGCATGCCATCATTGCCTGCCAAGCAGTATCTGAATCTCTGACCAACAGAAGCCATGACAGACAATAAATGCATATTGTTGTAGTAAGCCACTGAGTTTTGGGGTAATTTGTTAAGTGGTAATAGAGTACTGATGCAATGTCATTTCAATACTTCCTCCTCGCTGAATACTCTCCCCACCTTATTACTGATGTCTCAAATGAACAGGGAAAGATCTTTCACGCTATGCATAAGGTTAACATGCTAATACCCCTTGAAGAGATAATACGTTCACTTAAATTCAACCTAAAACATATGTGACAGATATAAATTCTTTCTTTTTAAAACTCTTAGCAGGCTAATGTATTGAGACATTAATTTCAGTCTCGTTCCTGCTGTTGTAAGAAACTAGAAAGAATAAAAAGGTAATTTCTCCCTCAGGGTCTACCATCCCAAGAAACAGCTATAGTCTTGAGTTATAAAAGGTTTAAGCTCTTCTGACATCTCCCTCACTCCACGCCCAACCCCCAACACCAAACACTGGTTAACAGCTTCTTGGTGTTTCAGGGACCATCCTAAAGAAGACCCCCCCCCCCCTCCTCACTGTCCCCACTCCCCCTCCCGGTTTTATCTTGAGGATTAGGTCACAGAGAAACGATGTTGGAATTGCTCCGTAAGAGGAGGGGAAAGAGCTGGTACTGGTTCAGGAAGAGGGCAAGTGGCCAGGCCTGAGGGATGAACGACTTCCCCCCAGGCGGGGAAAGGTTTTGGAGGTTCCAAAAGTGGAAACCTATTCCTGGCTTGTATGAAATCTGTGTGTGTGTGTGTGTGTGTGTGTGTGTGTGTGTGTGTGCGCGCGCGCGCGCGCCCCTCAGGGGTGCAGTAGGGATCGCTTCATGGGTAGCCTGGGAAAGTGGGATCCCGGGGCCTGGACATACACCAAAGACCACCACTCCTTTACCTCCCTGGCTTGCAGGCTGTGGAAATGTATCCTTCAGTGGTTACCCCAAGAGTCATGGAATAATAGCAGCAAGACTGAAACAAACACAAAAACAAGGCTCTTCCCCCCAAAGCTTCCCCCCCCCCAAATAGTGAGACTTCACAGCCCTAGAGAGAGAAGTGGGGAACCTCAGAACGTGACTAATGAATTTCCCGCCAACACTGACAGGCGGGCGCTGAGCCAGATTTCTTTAATTTGTAGGATGAAAAGACATGTGACGCTTCCTGCCCCGGAGTCAGTTGCCGCGGATTCATTCCAGCTAGACCTAGTTTCCCTGGGAGAGATTTCGGTAGGTAGAAGCTTGGGGGCTGTGCAGAGAATGAAAGAAGGTGGAGGAAGTCAGAGAGGGGCTAGGGGCCAGAGTCCCTTCCTGACAGTTTCCGTCCTCAGGTCCCCGCCCGGACCCCCTTCCGAGAAAGAACGACCTGGCGCGCGGCCGCCTGTCCAGCTCCGACACAAACACACGCACGTGCGCCCCGCCCCCGCCGCGCGCACGCGCCCCGAGGCTCCGGCGACGGGCGCGCGCGCGGTGCTCGCTGCCCCCACGCTGCTCCCTCGGCTCGGATCGCGGCGTCTCCAGGTCCCCGCACCGCTCCACGCGGGACCCGCGGATCCGGAGGCGGCGGCCGTGGTCGGTGGGCTCTGGCGGGCACGGCGGTCGAGGCGGCGGCGCGGCGGAGCGGAGCCCGGCGAGTCCCCGGGAGGCGATGTGGCCGGGCGCGGGCGCCTGCGTAAGGCGAGCGCCGCGACAGGCCGGCCGGTGAGGCGCCGGGGGAGGCCGCGACGGAGCTCCCGGACCCGCCATGGGCTGAGACACGTCCTTGCCGAGCAGGTGCAGTGACCAGCGGTCCCGGGGGGAGCCCGCCCCCACAGGCCCCGGGAACCCTCAGCCCTGTCGGTAGGCGCCCTACCCAACCGGTGCCCTATTGACCTTCCCTCGGCTCCTCCCCAGAGGCCCCGCTGACCCTGCTGTCAAACCCGCTGCAACCCCTGTGAAACCAACAGCTCCTAACAATCCCGGGCATACTCCCCATCCTACACTCCTGTGACCCCAGCCCGGTAGGCCCGTGTGCTCACCTCCTCCTCTGCCCAGTATTTTGAGCCCACTGCCTGCACAGCGCTTGGGAACTACCCAGCATCTCTTTCTCTCTTCTAGCCCAGCGTTGGGGTGGAGGGGAAGGGGGGGAGGGAGGAGGAAGGGTCCTTCCCTTCAGAGGCTCTAGTGACCACAAACCCAGGCTGTCTCTCTGAAGCCTGTAGTCAAAGTGAGCCTTCCTTCCTTATCCCACCAGAACATGCCCGGGTGACTCCCTCCCAGATCTTGCTGGTGGCCTTCCTCGCCCTTCCCAGTGACACTATGCAACCCCAGCGTGACCCGCGAGGCCTCTGGCTCCTGCTGCTGTCCTTGATCCTGCTCCTCTTTGAGGTGGCCAGGGCCGCCCGTCCTGTGGTTAGCTGCCCTGCTGCCTGCCTGTGCGCCAGCAACATCCTCAGTTGCTCCAAGCAGCAGCTGCCCAACGTGCCCCACTCCTTACCCAGCTACACCGCACTGTTAGACCTCAGCCACAACAACCTGAGCCGCCTGCGGGCGGAGTGGACGCCCACACGCCTGATCCACCTGCAGTCCCTGCTGCTGAGCCACAACCACCTGAACTTCATCTCCTCTGAGGCCTTTTCCCCAGTGCCCAACCTGCGCTACCTGGACCTCTCCTCCAACCAGCTCCGTACACTGGACGAGTTCCTGTTCAGTGAACTACAAGCGCTGGAGGTGCTGCTGCTCTACAATAACCATATTATGGCAGTGGACCGCTGCGCCTTCGACGACATGACCCAGCTGCAGAAACTCTACTTGAGCCAGAACCAGATTTCCCGCTTCCCTCTGGAGCTGGTTAAGGAAGGAGCCAAGCTACCCAAACTAACACTCCTGGATCTCTCCTCCAACAAGCTGAAGAACTTGCCATTGCCCGACCTGCAGAAGCTGCCGGCATGGGTCAAGAACGGGCTGTACCTGCACAACAACCCCCTGCACTGTGACTGTGAGCTCTACCAGCTCTTTTCGCACTGGCAGTACCGGCAGCTGAGCTCCGTGATGGACTTTCAGGAGGACCTGTACTGTATGAGCTCCAAAAAGCTGCACAATGTCTTCAACCTGAGTTTCCTCAACTGCAGCGAGTACAAGGAGCGTGCCTGGGAAGCCCACTTGGGTGACACCTTGACCATCAAGTGTGACACCAAGCAGCAGGGCATGACCAAGGTGTGGGTGACGCCAAGCAACGAACGGGTGCTAGATGAGGTGGCCAACAGCACAGTGACCGTGTCCAAGGACGGCAGTCTTCATTTCCAGCAGGTGCAGGTTGAGGATGGGGGTGTGTACACCTGCTACGCCATGGGGGAGGCTTTCAACGAGACACTGTCTGTGGAGTTGAAAGTGTATAATTTCACCTTGCACGGACACCACGACACCCTCAACACAGCCTATACCACCCTAGTGGGCTGTATCCTCAGTGTGGTCCTGGTCCTCATATACCTGTACCTAACCCCTTGCCGATGCTGGTGCCGGGGTGTCGAGAAACCATCCAGCCATCAAGGAGACAGCCTCAGCTCTTCCATGCTTAGTACCACACCCAATCACGATCCTATGGCCGGTGGGGACAAGGATGATGGTTTTGACCGGCGGGTGGCTTTCCTGGAGCCTGCTGGCCCCGGGCAGGGTCAAAATGGCAAGCTGAAGCCAGGCAACACCCTGCCAGTGCCCGAGGCAACAGGCAAGGGCCAGCGGAGGATGTCGGATCCAGAATCGGTCAGCTCGGTCTTCTCTGATACACCCATTGTGGTGTGAGGATGGGTTGGTGGGGAGATTCTGCCCCAGGAGAGGTAATGCACCCCTGAAGGATATGAGGGGATGGAAGAGAGGGCTGGCTGCCCAAGGGAGTGGGTTCCCCCTGACCGTGAGGGAATTGGTCACGGGTACAATAGCTGGCATAGACCTCAACCAGGGTGTGGCTGCCACGATTTTCAAATATGGATATGTCAAATCCTTAGGCAAGTGCTACACCCTTACCCAAAGCCCTGGGAATTCTCAGTGCGGTGGAGGAAGAGGAGCATGTCTGAGTTGGGTGGGAATGAGGTAGGGGCGGGGGGAAGAGCAGATTCCCGAAACTTTTTTGAGGTCATCCCTAGCTCCTTAAAAGAGAATCATTTGGGGGAAGAATTTTTTTTCTATCGCTGCCCACCCACACCTGCGGTGTTGTGTGTGCTGGGGGTTGGGGGGGATCTTCCATAGGAGCCACACTGGGGAAGAGCTGTAGTATCTTCTTTGGCCAGGAAGTCACACTTCACAGCTGGGGAAATTGGAAACCTTTGGGAAAGTGAGTCAGGAAAATGCTGAGGCCTCAATCAGTAATGCTCCCCAAAGCTATTGTGAGGTTTCCCACTAATGCCTCTCTTTCCCGATGAGTCCTGGATGGACGGATCTTTGCAGGAGCCTGGCCTGTTGCCTGTCAGATATGGCAACAATGTGAGAGGTGGTATCTGTCCCTTGTCCCGGAACCAGTGGCACAGAGGGATACAGCATGAACGGAGGGGGTCTGCGTCACAGCATATGTGCCATCACAAAACTTGTAGATGGGGGATAAGCTCCAGATTTGCTAATTCCCCGGTTGGTAAACCCCTGATTATCATTTGGTTCCCAGCACCTGTGTGTCAGACCAGGGTGGGGGCTGCCGGAGGCAGAGCTTTCATGGGTGCCTGCCACAGACGTGGGATATGGGGCTGCCTCACACTAGGCAGAGGAAGGTAAATCAGCCTCTATCATGTAGCATCCAGCTGGACGTACCTGATTTCATGTTTGCCATCTCTTCTCTCAGGCTTCTTAGCAAGTTCAGATGGGATTGAGTTTTCCCTAATACGCTGCTCTGCACTGGGAGGAATCCTGGAAAGTCTGGCCCCAGCTGGGCTAGACTGTGCTTGGGCATGGAGGGAACCAGTTATGTATTTTCTCTGTGTTGACAAAGCAGCCTCTCTTAGATCTCACCCTGCTGCAGAGCCAAAGCACGGGATTTCATTATCCGAGGGGTTGGAATTCTGCCCCAGAATGGCAAGGCGGAGTGCAGCTTAGAGTTCTGCCCCTCTCCACAAGGTTCTAGGCAACCGTGTAACAGACAGTGGCACTGAACTCTCAGAAGGAAAGTTCTGCCACCTCCATCCCTCTCAGCCAGAGGTCTGTGCAGTTGTGGTGGTCAGGCCAGAGGAACTTAAGAACAGGCCCAATATTCCATTCCATCCAAGGCTGCAGAATACTTTGGGTCTGGAGATGACCGCGCCCCTTGACTATACTGCAGGCCCTGGGAGATGGGTGTTCTGAGCTTTGGCAAGGGGACCAGCAGGGCACAGGTGAAAATGTCCTCTGATGTTGGTCTTTTTCAGTGTCTTCCCTTCTCCCAACCAAGTCCCCTGTCCATTGGAAGTCCTCCAGATCTTCTAGCTTTCTGACCTGCTTTTTAGGTTCCAAGAGGTGTCATCGACCTGTGGGTGAGGGCTGCTTGTTAGGAGGGCCTGACTCCTGCTGCCTGTTGGGATTGGGAAAGGGGACCGGAACGCAACATCTTCCCCTTGTCTGTGCCTGGGATGTCAAGACTGCTGTCCGTCCTTTAATTAGTAACCTCGTTTGTTGGGAGAGGTGCAGCCTTTCCCTCAAGTACTTGCATGCTCCTAGGTATGCACGCTTATAGGTACGCATGTACACCAGCACCTTGACTTCCACCAGGACAGTGATTCTTCAGTTTCCACTAACGTCCCCTGTCAGAGTGGGTTCCGCCTATGCTCACAGCTTCATGCACACAGCTTTTGTATCCCATAGGAGAGACAGTGACTGCGCCAGGATCCCCAAATACCAACTCTTGTACTTTTAATTTCTGAACTCCCTGAAGCTTTACCCACATCTCCCTGGCACCAAAAAACTTCTCTGCAAAGGCTGGGGTTAAGAGAACCACAGGTCAGGGCACCTGGGGAGAAGGGCCCATGAGGAGCTAGCTGGGTCTTCAGACCCCTCCGAAACCTTCCTTGGATGAAAGTCCATGTATGTGAGAAATAAATGTATAACTAGGTCAATGACAGACCCAGAAGGAAACTGGCAGGGGAGCAAGCAGCTAGAAGTTGTTCTCCCTGTGTTAACTGCCCCGGAAAGACAGGCACATGAAGGAAAACTTGTCTGGTTATGTTCGAGAGACTTCTGGGGATTTTATTAATGGAGCTGTAGGAACCAGGCATCCCTCCTCTGACTTATTAGGGAACCTGGGAAAATTTCATCTCCATGCTGCAATTTCCCGCTAGGCACCACCTAGGGCTCTGAAAATCTTTAAAAGTCAAATGAAATTGGCCTTCTAGAGCATTCTGAGTTCCTGAGGACTAAGAGGGCCATTCTCTTCATAAGTCCTACCCAGTTTAGGGACCAGGAAAAGGCCCCTCGTAAGGCCCTGTATCCCTACTCTATCCACTAGGTAGGCCCCTCATTTGAAAGACTGGTAGATGTGCCTAGCTGCCCCACCAAGAGATTGAACCGATTAGCCTCTTCCCATGGTTTCAGTTGATAGAACCCAAAGGCAGCTTTCTACTTGGGGGATTAGGTATTCAGTATGTATGAGCTCACTAGAACCTTGTGTAGGAAACTGCCAGGTCTGGTTATAAGAAAAGGCTGAGAAATCACTTCCTCCCTTCCCCCCACCCTGCACCCATAAACGAGACATGTCTCCCAGGAAGCAGCTGTCCCTGGAGACAGAATATGACAGGGCTCTACAATCTATGTGATTATTTGTGATCTTTTTTCTTTGCTTGTATTTATGGGGCTCCTAGGAAGGGGCCAGGAGAGAGTACACTCAGCTGGGGACAGTAAAGCCGACTGATACCAATTTTCTGTGTGTTCTTTCCTCTGTACTTCCTTGTAGCCCTGCTGGCAAAGCAAGCAGGCCTCCCAGTCCAGGATCCTATCCCTCCCACTTATGTACAATCCAGGCTGGCAGACCTTGGAGCCTCTGGGCTCTGACACTAGACTATGATCATTAAACCTGGCTTGAGTCTCTGTTCTGGCATAGTCTGTGACTGCTTTATTTATCTTTTCAGCCTGTGGGTGGGGCTTTCTCTACCTCAGAAGTATGTGGCCTAAGTAAGGAGAGGTATTTAAATGCTATTATAAAGGCAAGGGTTGAATCCACATCCAGGCATGAAAATAGACCAGGGTCAACAAACTCCTTCTGTAAAGAGCCAGATAGTAAATACGTTAGGCTTTGCAGGCCATACACTCTCTGTTACAACTACTTAGTTGGGCCATTGTGATAGGAAGGCAGCCATAGACAGTACATAAACTAATGACTGTGGCTCTGTTCTAGTAAAAATTTATTTACAGACATTGAAATTTGAATTTCACATAATTTTAACATGGCTTTTGAGTTTTTTCAGCCATTTAAAAATGTTAAAACTCTTATTAGCTCACAGACCATACAAAACCCAGCAGTGGCCTGATTTTGGCCAGCAGACCATAGTTTCCCAACCTGATAGGATTCTCAAAAGAAATGCCACTGACCAGCAGGAGAGAGTTTAGAAATTCCTTTACCTGAGACTACAGCCTATAGATAATGAAGTCTTCCTAGATCCCTGGGGAGGAGGGCTGCCTCCCCACAGAGTTTTCTTAAAAGTCTGGATGAAGCCTACTAACCGTGCTATGGAAAACACTTGGACTAGATTAGAAGAATTGGTGGAAAGCAGCTCAGTTTCAGTATTTTGATTATTACCTGTATTTTTGCATGCTGTAAATGGTAACTAAGTTCGGCTAAAAGTATATTGATCGAATGGGCAAGTTAATATTCACAGATAGTTTAGCGTGTCCTGGGCATTGCATACAACAGAGAAATGCAACCCCCAGGTTCTTGGTACAGACACAATCTATCAGGATTCTACTGGACTGGATTCTACTAAACTCTGAACAGGCAAATTCTTTGGGTACTCTCTGGGTACTTCTGGAAGGGGATTGTCGGGGTAGATTCCAAAAGGGGAGAGGAGATGGTATAAAGAAGAAAGAAAGGAATTTGAATCATTACCTAATTTCCTACATTGATAAAATCTTGGCCAGAGGGCAGCCCTCTGCTGTCTGGAAAGTTGTCTTGTTTTCTTCATGAGGAACAACCAAAGTGGTGAAGAGATGGAGACACCTCACTCCAGCTACATCAGACAAATCAGCGCTGGCAGTCAGCGCAATGGCAGATGTTGATGCCAGAGTGCCCCCACAGTCTACATTTAAATAGCATTTTTTCATCTTTTCAAAGCAGCTTTTGCTGTGGCTGAGGTTGGCCAAGAAGGGGACGCTGGTAAAGAGAACAGGTCTGGGAAGACTGCTGGGAGTTCTCCCCTCTGTCATGGCCTGTGCCAAGCCCTGTCTCTGAGCCTGCAAAGTTGTGGTGCTCCCTTCTCCTACCTCCCAAGGCCATGGTTGCACCTCAGCCCCACACCCCCCATCCCCAAACCACAAGAAGTTCCCTAAGATTCTGGCCAAGATGTGCAATTTTGTCTACCATGTCTTGTAGCACTCAGCTCCTCTTAGGTGGCATTTCGGCGGAGTGGTGGAGGCTAACAGGACAGTTGCCTTGTGCAACAGAAGTAGAAAGTTCAGTTGCGTTGGCCAGCCTACTCTCCTTTCCATTTGACCTCTCACCTCCTTCCCTTCTGCAGTTGTAGTTCTTGTAGCACTTACCGTGTCTCCCAGGAAGCCACCGTGAAGCTCCTTTCCTCATCCACAATGTAGAAAAGGCTCAGGCCTATGCAGTAGGAAGGTTGGCTTTTCTGGTCTGGCTACAGTGAGCCTGTGCCAGATGCGTCCTTTCCTGGGGCTTGAGAGAGGAAGGCTAATGCAGCTGCTTCATCAAGCCCCTTCATCAGGCTTATACGCTGTCAGGTAGGAAATACCAAGTGGCAAAGATACTTAGATCTGCCCTGAGGCCTTCTAGTCTGTGTCAGTGTGGTTACTGTCCCACACATAGAGGGCGTGGAACCACAGTCTGAGAACCATTTTTCTGTGAGCCAGGACACAGAGCCTTGCAGGGAGCCTTCCAGGCACCCTACAGCACTGGCATGCATAAGGTGAGAGTCATTGGCCCCTAAGTTAGGGGTGTGTATATGCACGTGTGTGTGTGTGTGTGTGTGTGTGTGTGTGTACACGCAAGTAGGCACACGGGGAGGGAGGGGGAAGCACTGTAGCTGGACAGAAGTAGGTGCTGCTTTTCCCTCACCTCCCACTGCTCCTTCACTTGGCCAGTTTGCTTTGGGTGGGGTCTAGCTAGAAAGGCCCAGCTCAGTCCTGAGCCCGGTGAGATAACTCACAACCTGCTTTAAAGAGAGGGGTGCTGGGGGCCCCTCATGTATACTCAGTGAGACAAAAAGCTGAATCCTCTGGTACCACAGAATGGCCTGAAGTAGCTATTTAATCTGCTTTTAGCAGAGGTTAAAAAAAAATCATCTGGGAAATTCTGACAATAGCGGGTAGATTAAAAACTGGAACTCTTATTCCCTACACATTGGTGACTAGCCAAGCCTTCTGGGTGGATATCTAGGGGGAAGGCTTCTTACTGGATGTAATTTGGGTCTGCTTTAAGCTTAGCCCACTGCTGGGGACTGTCTATTTCAAAACACCCACCAGGGCAGTTCTGGGGCCCTGTCCTCCTGTATGTCACCTATATCTGCTCTGTGCCCGTGCTGGTAAGAACTGCTCAGGCTATGCCCACAACGCCTGACTAGTGTCTCACTGCTGGATCCCAGGATAGAAAAAAAACAATTGAGATAAAAAACTGAATACTGGAGCCTCTGCACTGCTGTTGTTCCTGCCTCTCTCTGTGCACTCCCAGCAGACTGCTGGCAGTTCTCAAATGGAATGGAAAGTATCCTTCCCCTAATTTGACATTTAAATAGAACTGCCGTCATGGGGTATGTGTGTGTGTGTGTGTGTGTGTGTTTTAATTCCAATAAAGTCCTTTGAGGAGGGGACTGTGATCCTACTCCAAGAGCCTGTAACGAGGAAAGAGAAAAAACTGCGAACAAGCTAGGGGCCGCGTGTCAGCTCTACATCTCCAGTGCCGGGCATGAGGGCCTGAGGCGGGCCTTGCTCAGCCTGGGGCTACAGGGGAAACCAGAGAGTCAGGGTGGCGGTGTTGTGTCCGTTACTATTGCTCCTGCCTCCCTGGCTTGCCTGCTCCACTTTTCCCTCAGAAGCGCAGAATTAGGTAGGAGAGATTCAGACACACCAGCTCCAGGAACTTCAGGTTGGATGAGGGAACAACTGCACTGATTTCCGGATTTACACCAGCCCCATGCCTTGAAACCAGCAGCACTTAGGGCTGGCTTTGCCGGGCTTGGTGGCTTTCCTGACAGGAGTGGATGAGAGCTGACCTTTCATCTAGAAGGAAGAAATGTGTGTGTGCTCTCGGGATGGCTGACGACACAAGCTGCCAGGGACTTGGGTCCTCTAAGCATCTTAGCTGTAACTGTTTATCGCCTCCCTATAAAAGAAGCATCAAACCCAGAGCCAGGCTGAATGAAAGAGTCAAGGACAAGAACATACTATCACCTGTTTACATTTAATACTTTGGACTTTCCAATGCCTGTTAACATGCATTTTCTCATCAAACCCTCACAACATCCCTGTGAGGTAGGTCAAACAGTAAGTGATTTGCCCACAGCCACACCAGTGTTAGGAGCTGAGCAAATGTAGACTGCAGCCCTCCTGGTTCCCAGGTCAATGTGCTTTTTACTGCATGATACACAGGCTCTTAGGTCAACCGGATACAGGAAGAGTGGAGCACTACCCCAGAAGCCTCCCTGCTCCCTAAGGTTGCAAAGGACCACCAGAAATGCTGAGATTGGGGCATCAGGACCAGGGGTGTCCTCTGGAAGTTAAGACAGATAACAGAAGGAAGGACAGGAGTACTGGAGGTTCAGGGTCAATGACGGCCACTGCCACTCTCAGCAGAGCCTACGCTGTGTTCCCATCTTGATCTTTGTCAGGTGAAAAGGCCTTAGTAATATACCCAGAGGAAGCTCAAGGCCCACTCCCAAAGGAAAGCAGCCTCAAGCCATGGTTAGGAAGTGAGACTCTGACCACCCCCTCCCCATTCCATTACACTCTAGCTGCCCAGAAGGAGGGGGAAGGTGAGGGCTGACTCAGCCTGCAAGTGCCTAGAGCCCTGGAGCTGAAAGGCCCCAGCACTGTGCAGCTAATGATTATTGTTAACTCTGAACAGGCCTTGGCACAGCAGCCAGCTGGCTCAGGGAAGATGCCTAGATCTCCCACAGTGAGGTTTGAAAAACAAGACCCAGAGCAGCCATGCACGGGGGTGGAAGGGTGGAGACAATGAGAAAGAAGGGACAGGCCGGTGTCAGGGACTGGGATGGGCAGTCTGCCCTGTGAGATGCTAGGGAGAGGAGAAACAGGCTGGCAAGGGGCGGCGGCCTACCTTTGATGCAGCTGAACAGCCAAGAAGGTGAGGCTGGAAGAATTAATTCCCCAAGACACAGGGCTCCTGCCATTCAACACCAACCCCAGCTCTGGTGGGGCTCAAGGGGAGTGGTTACGGGAAAGATGGGGGCTGGGGGAGGGGTCTGAACCCAGACTGGTAATCCTGTTACCATTTGGATTTGGTTACAAAAAACATCTACATTTCTAATGTCCTCAAGGTTGAGTTTAAAATATCATATTTGGAATCAAGTCTTAGTGAGCCTGATATGCAAATTTGTGCAAATGACATGCTTTTTTTTTTTTTTTTTTTTTTAATTTGAGCACCCTGGCTTTTTTTTAAAAAAAGACAGTACAGGCTGACTACTAGCAGCTTTCCCTAGCCAGGGAACAAGGGCAAAAGGGTAGACATTCGCTTCTTCCCCCAAGGCCTCTGCCTCATTGCTGAGGAGCCCAGCTAATATCCCAGATGGGGAGATAAAGAGAGGTGGGGGTAACAGAGGGTGTAGGGAGGAGGAAACACACAAGCAGGAGGCATATGTAGCAGGCAGCTACCTCTTCCCAGCTGGAGGAAGAGTGCCCTGGCACTGAGGTCTAATGGTTGTCCAGCTGCTGGCCCAGGATGTGAGGGCAGGTGGTGATGGGATTCAGAGAAGGGGGGCGGAAGTCCCCCCCACAACCTGGCCAACCGGGAAGAAGGGCTCCTCCTGGTGACCTACTCCCTATACTGCAGTCAGGCTAAGCAGAAGACCACCTGTGCCCTCCTCTCGGCCCTGTGCCCTTGCCCTCCAGGCCTCCTGGTCAGATAGGTGACAGCTGGCGCCCCTTCCTCCTGCAGAATATAAATGACTTCCCCCTTCCTCCAAGGGCTGGGAATAGACATCAGCTGGCACAGCCCACGCAAACTGCCGGCTGTCAGCCCGCCTGCCCGCCCGCCCACCAGCCCCCGCACCACCTGGGAGGAGGCAACACCTCAGGCAGGCTCAGGCTTTATGGCGCTGCCTGCTTGGCTCGCAGAAGCTGGTGAACCTCACCGGCCCTGTCACCCTGCTGTAGACAGGATGGGACTCCCAGCACTGGCTGTGACAGGGGGAGAGGAGATGGAGTCCCTGATCCAAGTGACACTAGGGAAGAATGCCCCAGGAACCATCTTCTCCAAGTTTAGACCACATTGGGTAGTTTGAGAGAGAAGAGCAGACAATGAGACAGGTATAATCACCCTCTGAACAGCAGAGACCCCCTTTAGATACTCTGGGTCTGGAGAGCTCCTGGAGATGCCATCTGACCCAATGAGATCCACTCAGAGGACGCTTGTGCCCTCGCAGTCCCAATTCCTGGACTGTTAAATCATACCAACCTCCTTGCTTCCGAGCCACCCAGACAGGAAGCTCTTACATCTTAGGAAGACCTGGGACATCTAAATTATTGCCATCTAGGAACGCCTGCCCTGCTCCTGGGACCTGGAGCTCCAGCCCCTATACCCAGACCTCCCAGAGTATCCCCTGAGCTGTCTTTACTTGCCTCAACATCAGCTTTTCTGGCTTAGCCATCTTCAGTCCTTGTCATGATCTATGGAGGTCCCATCTCTGCGACCAAGCCAGATCACAGTTAACCAGTCCGGCATCCAGCCCTCACCACTGAGAATGGTCTGGGGAACTAGCTTCAGTTTGGAACAAGGAGGGGTCTCTGCAGGGAAGAGGACCCGGCCCTTTTTTTGCCAACTGGCAACAAACTCAGCCCCCTCCTAGACCAAAGAGCTGGCAAGAGACCGCAACTGAGAAAAGCTTAGCTGAGAAAGGGACCAGGGAGACTTTGTTTTCCCTAGATCAGAAAAGCCCTACCCCTCTTCCTTAGCTCTTAGTTTGTTCTAAAAGTTTCAGAATACCTACATAAAGCTATGTGCTAAGGCAAGAATGTGAGCCCTAGGAAGGGCTGAACATGAGAAGCTCAGGACTACTTTGCCACTGAGAACACATGTCGGGGAAGGTGCAAACCCATGACATGCAGCCCTCAAGCCCAGATTCTGAGGTGGGCTGAAGGAAGTTCTTAACTGAGCTAAGACGCCCAGCCAGGAGCCATAGGCTTGGTTAGGCCAATGCCCTTCTGCTCCTTCAAAAGCTTTAAAGTGACTTTAGTGCCTTTACTGTCTTGGAGTTCAAAAGAGCCTCACATGGGACCCTTCTTTCCACAGTGCCTGACCTTCTGTGCCCTAGTCCAGGAGCCAAATTGGCACAGATTCCTGGAAGGCCACAAAGACAGACCTGTCCCTTCAGAGGGATAAGAGAATAACAAATGTATGAATCACATCCTGAGTCTGCTTAGTGGTCCAGCCACCGTTCCAGAGCAGGGAGAGTGTTCTGTGACATCAACCTGACAGACACTGAATATTGGAAGATTGTTTAGAAACTCACCCATGACACAGATGTGGAAACTGAGGTCCTGAGGCATGTGACTTGCCTAAGGTTGCACATTAGAACCTACAGGAACCATAACCCATGGGCTCTCTCCACACTGCTGTCTCCAACAGACCCAAAGAGCCACTGTGCTCATTCATAAGTTACCGTAACCCAACTCTCCATCAGGAGCACAGGCAAGAAATGACTGCCAACACCATCACCGCCGCCGCCCAACACTTCTGTGTCCCATCAAGAGTGGAGGCTTCAGGACCAAGGCCTCCCCCCCCCCCCCCATCACCTTCCACTTGCACCCAGTATATTTCCCCATTTGGGCCCCCTGAATCGTCGTCAGCAATAGCAGTTTGGGTTTCTGTGGCCCCTGGCCCAGCTAAGAAGTACAAAAATCCTACCACTTCTGAAGTGGATCCCTTGAAGGTCACCAGAGGAAACATTTAAGTCCAAGGCAAGTGTCCCACCTACATTCAAAGTTCAGAGGAACTTACATTTCCATCTTCTTCTTTGGCAAGTAGGAGCTGGAGATCTGGTGCATGATCACCAGGGCCGGATAGAGGGGCAGTGCCAGGCACAGGTACCAGGCTGCACCTTTGATCTGGGCCTGGAACCACACTGAGTGCATGCCTAGGAACACCGTTCCTGTAGCCATCAGGTAGACCACCAGTCCACAAGTCAGATGGTAGAGCTTGAGGCGAGCCACCCTTGAGACTCTGGCTGCTCGAGGACAGAGGAGGCAGAGCCCACATAGTGCCTGACCACTAGTGGCCAGCAGGGTCAGAGCGCCTACCCAGCTGTGCCAGGACACCAGGTGGGGCAGCTCACTGCGGGTCCTGCTGGAGATGATGAAGCCCAGGCCCAGGGCTGCACAGAGGATGGCTAGGGTCTGCCCTGCCCAGTGGAGTCGGATCCGAGCCTTTCGGGAGCAGAAGAAGAACGGGGAGTGCTCAGGCGAGAAGAGCAGGATGGCCTCAGCCATGCAGAGGCAGAACTGTGAACACAGGAGAGGGCCCGTGAGCCTCAGGCCAGCTTGGAGGCCTAAGAAGAAAGGGGTGCTCTCATACATCCAAACAGGGAGTACAAAGGGTGGAGGCCAAAGAACTCCCACCAGGACCTCCTGCATCACAGGTCAGGATTTCTGGGCACAATGGAGAATCAACACTCGAGTGGAAGTTTTATCACTGAGGCTGACATCCATGCCCTACCTCCTCCTCCTCCTCCACAGGCAATGATTCCCACTTCTTGACCAATATTAAGCAAATCTTTAGCAAGTTCCTGAACTTTGAGGGGGTAGGGGTGGTGGGGGTGTGATTGGACAACACCCCTTCTACTTCCTCCTTTCAGACCATAGGGGAGAAAGATACATCTTCCATACTCTCCCAACCCCCTTCAACCACTTGATACTAACTACAGCCCGGCCCTCCATGTCTCCCAATCATAGGTTGCAGGGAAAGATGGGGCCCTTGCTCTTTCCCCCACCTCTCTGAGCCTCAGAAAGGCTGCACGCCTTCGGAAGGCTGGATGCTTCCCTACGGGCATATTCTAACGAATCAGCTGCAGAAAAGAAGCCCAAACTCACCGCCAAGGCCATGAATACAGGGTGCCAGGAGAAAAGACCTAAGAATCAAAGAGAACAGACTGACGGCTGGGCACCATTGTTTCTGCCCCTGTGGCTGGCTGGAGCCCAAAAAATCTGGCTATAGGGGAAAGGTCAGTGTACTATCCCCAGCTCCAATCACGAATCAGGAGCTCCGTGCAAAGTGGAGCAGTCAAGGGGCCTTACGATGACCAACTAAGGGGACAAATATACATCAATTTGGCCTGTGTTCCCCATTCGGCACCTCGCAGCTGTCAGCCCAGTCCTAGAATGGACCTTGGTCTTCTTTGCTTGTATTCTCCATGAGGGTCTCTGCTTCTGATGAGCTGAGGTCAGTTCAGTGTCTGCCTCTCCACCCCAGCACCCAGAGTCGGATCCTTCCAGGACCCACCTCCCGGGGACCCGCCCCACCACGCCCTTACTACCCTTCCACAGTACGCCTCCCCCCACCACTGCGGGGGTCCCCACGCCAGTTCTCCGAGCGCTCCAGGCGCCGCTCCTCCAGCATCCCGGCTCCGCCCCCTTTCCTGGCCCCGCCCCGCCTTGCACACTCACTGGTTCCCGGCCGGGACAGCACAGTCAGAAAGATGGTGAAGCCCAAAGCCACCAGGTGCGCCAAGATCCCACTGCCTCTCCGCAGCCAGCGGGTCAGTCTCGGCTCCCTCGCTGGAGCGGGAACCAGACCTACCTCCAGGGGCTGCATGGCCGGGCCGGCGCACACTCACAGCTGCTAGAGCGCGTCTTCCGGGTTTGCGATCGCGGAGGCGGCCGCGACGGCGGGAGAGGCCCCTCCCCGGGCCGCCGCCGGCAGTACGGCGGACTCGCCCACAGCGCCCTCTGTGGGCTGGGGGGAAAGCGCGTCGGCCCTAGGGAGCCCTGGGGGCAGAAGGGGACCCGACAGCAGGCGACCAGCCTGGTTTCTTCGGTCAACCTCATTTGCACCTTTCTGTCCACAAGGACTTACGCCTCAAGTAGCCTGTGGAAATTACACGTATGGTAACTGATTCCACCCAAACCCCAATCACAAACTTCGTACACTGAACCAAGAGCGTGAGACCAGTGGTTTGAACAGTCTTCTAGAAACACTGGATTTCTCCACCTGCCTACACCCTCCTGCCATCCCTCCTTCTGGCTTGTTAAGGGAATAAGAGTCTTTTCCGCCTAAAAGCAAAGAGACCGAAAGGACAAGGCCAAAAAATAGTGCCCTGTGCCTGGTGATTTCAGGTTTGAGGACCAAAGGAGGGACATGCACTAGTCTCCAGTGAGATAAAGGGAAGAACTAGGGCACATGCAGCCCTTCCCACCTCCACACCATCTGTTCAGTCCTGGGGAGCCAGGTGATCCTGAGGGACCAGGTCCTCCCACATTCCTGCTGCCTTCCACACCAGAAGTTCTGTAAGTGATCATACCCTTCCCCTTCTTGCCTCCAAAAAGGTGTGGTTCACCTTAAGGAGGCCTACCTGGGAGAGACCCTATCCCTTCCTGAAGGGCAAACCCACAGGCTACGGACAGAGAGACCACAACAGGCTGTCCCGCAGAAATCACGGACATCCTTAGAGCAGTTACCAACTCAATTCGAGCTCCCCGAGTGGTTGAGAAAATAAGGCTGCTAGTGAGAGGCGGGAAGGGCAGGAACAGCTGAAGAGACTGAGGCAATAATTCAGAGATGGGATGGAGGCCCAGGACTGGATGGAGGCTGAAAGACTGGAGAAGGGCCCTAGCTGACTCCCGCAGAGGTTCAGGGCAAAGACCTGAGAGTAGAGCCAGAGGTGTGGCTCCCCACCCCGTCAAGTTTCCCTTGATGACTGGAGTCATCTCTGGGGTAAAGACTCTGGCTAGCCTTGCTCACTCAGAGCGACATGCCTCATCATCTTATCTGAAGAGAAGACTGCCCCCATGACACAAACCCCAGCCATTTCCACATTGTTTAAAAGGACAAAAATATAAGAGCTCAGAGACATCTGCAGGCAAGAGATGGGAGCTGGAGTCTGGCTGCCCATCATCTTGGCCTCTTGGGGTGCGGATGGGGACAGCAAGGACACTCATTTTATTACATCTTTTTCCTTCCTTTTCTACGTTTCTGTTTTTACATTTTCTTAGCAGCAACAGAACAGGGAGACAGTCTTGAGGTATTTTAAAGAGTTTTTTTTTTTTCTTAAAAAAAATAATATAAAGTTATAAAAAGCGGCAGCAGCCTGGGGCCCGGATCTGGAGGGGAGGAGGTGCTGGCGGCTCCATCGCAGTGGGCAGGCACTTTCTTGTTAATGGGCTTTAGACTGCAGGAAGACAAGAGGCAAGAGACACGGTCAGGCTGGGGGGCCTAGCAGGCCTCCTACCCGTGCACTGTGTGGACCATTGGAGCTAAAGCTTGCTTTTCTCCTCCTGGGCTGGTGAGGGAAGCCGGGTGAAGGGTGAAGGGAGAGATGAATGCCAGCCCAACAGGGACAGCCTGAAAACACCCATGTACACATGCACACACGTGTGGGGCACTGCCCCAAACCCTTTCATATGGGTGCCAGAGGATTTGGTACACGTCTGGCCCGTGCCTGAACCGGAAGGGCATCCCCTGTCTCACCGCCAGTAAGTCCCTCCTGGCTGAGATCAAATGGATAGCCCATATAATGCTACTCCAGGGCTGCCTTCAGAAGAGGCACATAAACCTGGCTGCTGGCTTTACCAGAAACCCTGGAAAACTCGCCTAGCCCCTGAAAACCCGGAAGTGGGCACATGTGCAAGGTGGACACATACACGTATGTGGACCTTGGGTGGTGTTCCTGCCCTTGCATGCCCTGATGCCCAGAGGCAGAACCAAAGAACTGGACCAGCCTGCCCACCCTGCTGCCCAGCATGTCGGGCCACAGCTTGGCAACCCAGACTCCACTCCATTGCCCAAACCTTTCCCATCAGAGTTCATGGAGTCCAACTGCCTTTCCTTCAGGGGACAGAGGTAGCTCTAGTTCCTGGTGTGAAGGCCACAGCCAATTCAGAAAGTGGCCCTTTGATTAAAACAGAAGCAGGTGTCGGGGCAGGGGAGAGGCAGCATCTCTTTAGCTCAAGGGAGAGGGCTGGAGATAGAGGGAGGCCCATCAAACAAAAGCTAGGTTACCTTTCGAAGAGCTGACCTACCTCTCCCTAGAGAAGATGGCCCAGGAACTGTCTCAATTTCCTCTTTCATCCCTTCCCTACACAAACATTTACTTAGCACCTTCTCTGTGTCAGGTCCCCACTGTGTATTCTACCCTCGTCCATCCTGACTTTTCCCTGCCCATGCTCTTCAGGGAGCTGGGCTGGTACCTTCAGTGTAGAACACTTCTCCTCAAAGGCCATGGCTGGACCCGGCTTCTTGCGGCGCACAGAACAGGCCGCATCAGCAGGGGCGCCAGCCTGGCAGTGCTTGGCCTTCACTGGCCGGCAGTAAGTGGCCAGGTTTTTCCGCTTCTTGGCTACCTCCTCCTCAGAGAGGCAATTGGTTGGCAGGGCCTTGGCTGGGTGTCCAGCCGCTCCCCGGTTGTCCAGCTGAGAAGCCTTGACTGGAGTAGGGGGCTGATGAGGGGAACCCCGACAGTCCAGGGGCCCTGCCCGCTTCACTCTTGGCCCCACTGTCCCATTAAGCCCCATGCCCAGGGCAGTTTTAGTCTTGGCCGAGAGGCCCCGGCAGCCAGAGGGTTTGCCTTTTCCAGGGGGATCCAGGATGCAGGTCCGTTTGAAAGTAGTGGGGCCTGGTGATAACTTTCGCTTTCGAGAAGGGGCCTCCACCTCAGCCCCATCCTTGCCTTTGGACGACTTGCTGGCCTTCGAAGGCGGGAGTTTGCTGAAGGATGGGGATGGCGTGTTGGCAGGCAGTGGTGAGGTGATGGCCTGGCTCCCGCCCATGCACTCCGCCTGGCTGCAGGCAGCTGCCACACTGGGGGAGCCTGCAGGGTAGCTGGGGACAAGGCCGTCCTTGGCGGGGGGCGTGGAGGCTGGGCAGGCAGGTCTGAGGGGTGGGCCTGGAAGGCGGGGGCAGCTGCCAGTAGAGGATGGGCTCAGGGGAGCAGCGAGTGCGGAGCTGACAAGGTGGGATGGAGGCTCAGCCGCCGGTGGGATCTTCCTGCAGCAGAGAGAGAGCTCCACTGAGATGCCAAGCAAACAAGAGGCCCTCCCTTCCGATATACACCAGTCTCTCCGCCCCACCTAGAGATGGCCCACAGAGCCCCGGCCTTGCTGCCATCTGCTGGGAGACACTGGAACTGAGGGTTAGGAAGACAGCACAGGGATAAGCAGGAATGAACTAGTATACACACCCATTAAGAACCTCGTTTCAAATTTCAGTTTGGACATCCCCTATCCCTAGTCACCCAAGAGGTACTGGAAGTGATGGCTAAGAGTCGGGATTCCCTCCCAGACCGCCCACCCATGCCCTGCCTTAGCCCAGCTTCAGGCTGCCAAGTTTCCCCGCCTCCTGTTCGGTCTATCTGGGGTCTTCCCGACAAACGCCGAACCACATCCATAGGTATGTGAGAAGAATTAGGGCTTCTGAAGCTCACGTATGTCTGGGGCTTGAGGTCTAGGGAGGGAAGTTCTGGGCCTGAGAGACTCACTTCCACATGTGTGAGCTGAGGTGCCGCTCCAGCATGGAGCTCAGTGCTGAGCAGAACCGGTCCAGCCGGCGGCTAAACACGTAGCATCCTGGACTCACCAGCCGACTCCCAAACGTGCAGAACTAGAGGCAGAAGGAAGGTCCGTGGTTAGCGGGGCCTGGGATGCAGGGAGGGCTCCTGTACAAAGGATCTGACCTCCTCCCCGCACTGTGGGCCAGGAGGGCTGGGCCACCCCCCACCCCAGGTCCCTGCCCCAGGTCCTTACCGCCTGTGGCCGCGGGGGCCGGGTTGCATAATGGCAGTCAGGGGGGAGGTGGAGGTCGTCAGATGTCCCCTCCTCCTCACTCTCCTCGCTGGAGGCCTGGGCCCCACCCCGGGGCAGGGGAAAGGGGAACAGGCCTGGGTCCCCATCACCACCACAGGGGCCTTCATCATCCAACTCACTCTCAGAGGAGGCCCGGGACCTGGAAGGGCCAAAGGGGATGTGAGGGCGATGAGACTGAGACAGGAGTGGGTCGGGGTGGGGGTGTCCCTGAACCGCCAGGGCAGACACCCTGCTGGGCAATCAGACAAAGAGGAAGGAGGACAGGAAGGGAGGGAACAACAGAGCTCACATTGTAAGAGCCGGAAAGGTCAGGGGACACAGCTCCCAAGGGATCCTCTCCCCAGCCCCTTCACTTCCCAGGCCCTGCCTCCTGGGGGGGGGGGGGGGGAATCTGCTCCAGATTTGCCTCCTCCAGAAAATCTTCTGAGCTTAACTGCACCCAGCTCTGGTCAGCCCAGTCAATTCTCTCAAACCCCTTCTTGCATGAGCCTGTCTGTGAGCTGAGCCTGTTTCACGTCTGCCCCCTGTGTTACAGGCAGAGATGCATGTGTCTCCTTCCGGCAAGGCAGGCTCTCCCAGGGCTCCAGCGCAGCCTCTGCACACGAAGGGGCCAGTGAATGAATACAGTAGGACTGCCTCACCCAGGACCCTGACCCTTTCGGTTCCCCAGTTACAAGTTTTGGCCTGTCAGAAGCAGCTAGGAAAATGTTTTTATCCCAGGTACTGTAACTGGCAAGCGACAGAGAGGCTGAGGTACTACAGTATGCTTGGTTAGAAGCAGGTAGTCCCCTACTTCCACACCACTGCTGGGGGTCCCCAGGTATCCCCCCAACTCAGGGCAGAGTGAGACTCCCTGGGTCGATCTTCCGGGGTCCCTGATGGTTTCAGACCAAGTGTCCCCAGATGGGGGACTGGATCCTGGACTTACCTGGGCAGTGCACAGTATGGGTAGGTCTGCTTGGCACGAGCAGAGAAGGTGCTGCTGGGGGCGGCCGCTGCCACAACCTGGACTGAAGAGGGGGGCTCCTGGGAGGGGCGCTCAAGAGTGGGCTCCTTGCGCCCTGGGCTCTTCTCCTTGGGAGACTCCCCTTTGCGAGAGTTGGCCTTCAGTTCTGCCACTAGCACATCAAAGTCCTTGGCTCGGCCCTGGACCTCCCGGCGCTGGTGCACTGAGTGGATCTAGAATAGGGTGAAGGGTGGGGAGGGGGTGTGAGGTGAGCAGGAGTAAGAGGCAGCAGTGTGCTCTAGCCTGGGCAAGTGGAGAAGGGGGCTGTATGTTTGTGGGTGTATTTGTGTGTCTTTGTTTCACTCCCCCAAAGGACCAGAACCTTCCATTGGAGTGGGGCAATCTGGAAGCCACCCCTACCTAGTGTTCCACCGCGGGCCCACTGAGAACAGCCTCCTCTCCCCTTGCTTCACTGGGGCTTTACTCCCACCCCCTGAGCTGGATCTTGGCTAACGCTGTGGTTTCTCTCCTTGCCCAGGACCTGTGTGTGTGCTATCCCTCATGGTGCGGTGGGACTGGGATTACCTTGCAGGTTAGCAGGCGGGTACAGATCTTTTTGGTCTCTGGGTTTATTACCCCACACTGCCTGTTGAGGTCGCACTCCTTCCCTGTGGGGAAAACAGTTCCTGTGAACCCCCTGGCCATTTCCCATGGAAAGGCCTAGGGAGAGCTGGGCCTGAGACACAAGAGCCTCTGGCGGTCAAGTCCAGGGCTGCGGCCTCCCAGAGAAACGCCTCCCAGCACCAGCAGCTCCCTGCTGGGCGAAAGAACTATCCCCATCCCCATGCCCAGCCCAGGCCCTCCTTTTAGCAATGCCAAGTCCAAAACAGGGCGACACATATCAAGAAACAAAAGCAGCCACAGGTATGTGGGATGCCAGAGAAACCAGCTGTGGGAGCGATCGGGTGCCCTGGATCTAGGTGAGAAAAGAGCTAAAGGTCAACAGCCCAGGGTGATGCCCAAGCATAAGCTCCCTTAGCCTTGATCAGGAAACCTGGGCTGGAGAGAGCCTTCCTAGAAAGCAAGGAGTTTAAGCACATGTCCACATCAAGGGGTGACCATGGGCTCCCGTACCCTGCAACCAGTGATGGCCGGGCCCACTCGTTCCTGACCCCTTTCCGTCAGGTCCAAGGACAAAGTAGTCCAAAAGGGTTCCCACTCTACCTTCCTGACCCCCAAGATCATGACTACTTACGAGCCATCTTCCGGTGGGTTTTGGGGGGCAGTCTGGCCCCACCAGGCTCCTTTTCAGGGGGGCTGCCTTCAGCCCGGTGACTGGGGCCCTCGCTGGGGGTCATCTCGATGCTCTCTCTCCCAGGAGGTTCTTTAGAAGGGGTTGCCATGGGGGTTTTTCCAGGGGAGTCCTTGGTGAGGCCGCCAGGCTGGCTGAGGAAAGCAGAGGGCGGGGCCACCCTGATTCCGTGTCCATCAGGCTTCGGGAGACTGGACATCTTCTCCAGATTCACCACAGGCACGAAAAGGCTACATATGGAGAGAGGGTGTGGGCTGGGGGGCAGGGGGGCTGGGCCTGGGCCCTGGACTCTAGCCCAGAGCCATCTCCTTCCCAGCCCTGGAATTTGGGTGGGCTCCAGCAGGGGTGCAGAACATGGGAAAAGGGGACCCCATATTCCTTGGAACATATGGAAGGGAGCGGCAGAGAGAGCTGGCTGCCTCCTGCTGTGAGCAGTGCCCACGGCCCCACAGCTGCCTGCATTTGTGTTAATCCCTCCCTGGGCTAGGGTCAGGGTCAAGGCTGGTCTCAGGGAGTCTCCAGCCTCTCCTTACCAGAGGTTGTCCTTCTGTGTCTTATCAGGAGGCTGGTGGCCACGGCTCCGGGACCCCTGGCCCTTCTCCCTGGAGGTTTTGGTGGAACCTGGGGCCCTACAAGCTGGGCCCTGCCCATTCACTACATGGCATTTCTGAGAGCTGGCAGGGGCTGGAGGTGGGGGTGGGGCCCGGGCATAAAGCTTGCTGAGGGGCCCATGTCTTCTTTCTGTCACCAGGAGGTAGAGAGAGTAATCGAGGTGAGTGATATCAACTGCCTCCTTCCCCAACCTCCTAGCCCTGCTCATAGACTCACAATACAAACTCTGGACTTTCCCAAGACTAGATTTTAAATTTGCCGTCTTCCCACCTGAATCTGAGCCTTCAAGACTCAAAAATTCTAGGATCCAGTTTCTTGAACCTTTTAGCTCTTCCTCTAATTCCACCAGATGCTAGAATTTTGCTCAAACAATCACTCTGACCTGCCACAATCCTCTGAAACCGCCCCCAGGACCTTCTGATCCCCAGTGCCTTCCCCTATTACCCACGTGACCTCCCAACTGACCCTGTCCTCAGAGTTCCGTGCTCCACCTTCCCCTGTTCCCTCTATCTCCTCCCTAGGGCACCCCTCACCGCAGTGCTTCTGGAAAGCTTGAGGCTTCACCACTTGGCTGCAGTGGTTACACACAACCAAATAGAAGTCGTCATGGGCAGGGCAGTGCCCGAAGATGGACATGTCTGCAATGACAGAAGTCCTTATCACTGGGGCTGGGGATCCCAGGGTTTCCGTGTAAGATCAGAGAGCACTCCTACCCCCACTCAGAAGATACCCTCCCCACCCCCACCCCTGCAGCCCCCCATCTGCCCCAGGTCCCAGCCCTAATGTGTGTCAACTCCCACCTTCTTTAATGAGGGTCATGGCATCCAACTTCTTTGTGTTTTTGTTACTCTCCTCCAACTCAGCCCCTGGAGGAGAAACACAGCTCAGAAGGCCCACCCCTACCCCAGAAGCCCCAACTCCTACCCAACCAGCACTGGCAGCCAAGCAGTAGGAAGCCCACACTCCCTAACAAG
Source organism: Acinonyx jubatus (assembly GCF_027475565.1). Lineage (NCBI taxonomy): Eukaryota > Metazoa > Chordata > Mammalia > Carnivora > Felidae > Acinonyx > Acinonyx jubatus. The sequence goes on along the minus strand of NC_069381.1, from coordinate 91,863,191 downwards.
CTCCTGGTGCTCAGGACCACTTGGAGAAGCTTTCAGTGGGTCATTTTCAAGCGCCCATTCTTCCTTTACCTGCTACCTCTGCAGTGAGCTAATTCCATTAGAAGGGATCCTGGCACCTTTCCTATGGACCCTTCACTCCAAGGTGCAAGTCAGGGTTCCACTGCTGACTAGCTGAGTGATTGTGGGTAAATATGATCTCCTTCTGGGCTTGCTTCCCCATTTAAATGAGAAACAATCCTTAGCATATTTTACTATACCCTTCTTGAGATTTCTTAGATGGGTCCTTTCTGCTACTCTGTGCCATACCAAACATATACTCTCCTAGGACTCCATCCCCCTGAATGCAATTTTGTTCCACTTGGGTTACCATGGCACTGACAAAGTTACACCCAGCTTCTCAGGTCCTGCGTTGACAGGATGGTCACAGAGCACAGAAACTGCTGTATTGGGGGTCCTATGGCATCTTCAAAGTCCCCTTGGTCAGCTATGCAAGCCCCTCCCCTCTTTAGGAGGGCTTTGGGCAAGGGTTGCCCTTGTACCTCAGTTTCTGGGTTGATGACAAAAACATCTTAGCTGTGCAAAGCAGCTCTTTCCCCCATCCCCCTACCTCACTCCTCTCCCCTCCCCTCCTCTACGCCCCCTCCCTGTCCCTTGGAAAAAAAAATCAATTCTGAGTCACCAAACCCGTCTGATTCCATTTCCGGTTCTCAAAGCACCCAGACCCTGACAATGGCCCCATCCTTGCCCACCCAGCATGGGGCAGTCCTGGGGTAGCCTGGGCTTCCACTTAGATGTGCTTCTAACGCCTACTAATAGATTTGCCCCTTTCTAGGATGAGAAGATCGCTGACAGTCTTACATAATCTCCAGATATGAGGGGTAGTGGGTTAGGCATGCAAGAGACAAGGGGCAGCTCCCACTCTTAAGTCCGTTTAAATGCAGTGATGGGCAGAACTGAGCTGGGAGTCGGATGTCTCAGAGGAGAACAAGTGTCATCAGAGACCGCTCCATGCGGTCTCCTCCTCCACCTCTTCTCACTTGCAAACTTCTTCAGGGCTGTGATGCCTGCTGTCACCCCAAAGGCCACGAGGCCAGGTGCCCCCTGGGGCCCAGGAGACAAAGATCAGCAGAAGGGGCTGTCAGCCCCCTTACTAAAGGCACTCAGGGGCCTAGAGAAGGTGGGGGTCAGGGGAGAGAGCCAAGAGGGAGAGCAAGAGGCCCGGGAAAGGACTGAGGGTTGCAGGCAGAGAGGGATGGATGGACGAAAGGAGGGAGGAAGGGAGGATGGATTGATGGATGGACCGACGAACTAATGCGGAGGGGGCGGGGGGGGGGGTGGTCCAGTAGCACTGTAGCCGGCAGGCAAACGCCGAGGAGGAGCAGGAGGTGTGGGGCAGAAGGCGAAAGAACAAGGGGGGTTGGGAGGGGGGCACAGAAGTGGGGTGCGTGGGAAACACGTGGAGAGGACTGTTGCGGACGGGGAAAGCCCTAGGCAGGTGCAGGAGGGGCGGAAGCTAGAGGACAGCAGGCGAAGAGAAAGATAAAGGCAAGCAGATGTGGGGGCAGGTACTGGGCACCGGCAGAAGCAGAGGTGGGCAGGGTGGGCTGCGGGCTGTGAGCCGGCGCTAGGACCCGGAGGCGCGAAGGTGACGGAGCAGGCGGGCACTAGGACCCGGCGGGTCCTTTGTTTGGGGGGCCGGGGAGCCGGACGGCGGCTCCCGTCGGCGGCTCCCCTCTGCTGGCGGGGGCCCGGAGAGGGGGAGGGGAGACAGTGATGGGGTCCCCGGACTCTAGGGGAGCTTCACTCACCGTCGGCCGCGGGCAGGTCGGCCCGTTCCACCCACGAGCTCCAGCTCTGTCCCGCGAAGTCATCGAGACTCGGCACCCGCCGCTCCAGAGCGGCCATTGCTGCCGCCGCGCGTTCACGCACCGCCATCACCGCCGCGGACGCGCGCCCGCCCCGGCGCCACCGCCGCGCGGCCCCCTCCCCCCAAGCCCCGCCGCGGGCACGCCTCCCCTCTCCCTCCCACCTTTCCAGCTCACTCTTTGCGCAAGCGCAGCACAGGTTGCCTGCCCCTCACTCTCCCTCCCGCATAGCCTTCTGGGAAATGTAGTCTTGGAGGGCGTGCTGTTGCCTACCGTGCTTGCTGCAAAAGCCCCTGCAAAATGCACAAATGCGGGGGGCAAAGAGACCAAAGCCCCAGGACCTCCTCTCCTAACCCTTGTGCATACATTCTTTGTGCTACCAGCCCACTCTTCCAAGCTCAGTGCATACACACCTTAGCCCCAAACCTCTCTCTGCCCAAGACGCCCCTCTAAGCCGTGTCTCCGCCAGCTGGCTGGCGCCCCTTCCCGGGCTGGCGGTCAAGAAGCGACTTCGCTCCCCAGTAGATCGAATAGGGTAGGTGCAGGGAGGTGGGCGCTGTGAATCAGAAGGGCAAGGGGAGGGAGTCCGTAGGATGCGCTGAAGGACACAAGGGTTGGGGGGGGAGGATCCTCGTCTACCGTGTTGTGCTTCATCTGTGGGAAACCCACGCTGCCCTGAATGCAGGGCAGAGGGTTAGAGTGGCGTTGTCTGGGTTTGGAAGGACCTAGATGAGCTGATCAAGATCACCTGTCAGGATGACAGAAGGCTATCTCCGAGCCAGAGCCAGCCCCGGAACTGGGGTGGCCCCGAGGCTGCTGGTGTTTGCGGCATCTCTGCTGATCCTTCTCTCCTCCTGAGAACTGCGATCGATACCCTGTGCCGCCTCTTCCCAAACCCTGGCTGGACCCCGACTCCATCCATCACTTTGGCTTCTTTTTCTAATGAATATTTTCTCTGCTGAAAGGGCTGCTACCAGAGCCTCAGCATAGGGAGATTTCTCATCAGATCTGTCATTTTCCTTGCTATGGCCTGGAAAATACCTTAATCATTCTCTTTCTTCTCAGCTGATAACATTTTTTCCCACCCTCACACAATCAAGAGACAAAAGCCTACCCCCCAGCATCACACCAGAAAAGAGATACTAGTTCTCTTTTCCCTCTTCAACTCCTCACACCTCACCCCATATTAATTTCTTAAGCTAAAGGGAAACCAAATTGGAGGCAAGTAAGTCAAGGTCTGTGACCTCAAGACCTCAGACTTTCTTCTCATTTTCACCCAGGGAAGGTTTAAGTACCGCAAAGATAATCTCTGAGAGCAGAGATCCTTAACCTGAGAACGACAGATGATCCCTAGGGGGTCCAGGAACTTGGTGAAATTGAATGCAATATTGTGTCCAAGATATAGGGAATGCAAGGTAGCATGTCAGAAGGGGGATAGAGGTGCAAGTTTGTTCAGAAAGAACCTTTATAGTTAAGAGGACAAGGCATATGGCCTTCACCTCCTGACAGGAAGCTTGTCTGGGTCACAGAGCAAATGGAAACAGTATTGTGGAAGCCACTATCTCTTGCCTTTTGAGTTTACTGTAAATCTGCTAATGAGCCTCAGTTACTTTGGACAAATCGGTGCCACCAAAAGAGAAAATGCAGACTCTATTGCTTGGAGTGCAGCGTGGAAAGGAGTGGAATGATGTTTTGGTGGAAATACTGATATTTGTCCGATAACTTAAAGTAATGGGAGAAGAGGGGAAAAAAAATCTCTGGAAGGGTTCTAGGCTTGGCTCCTTCATGGCAAATGCTTTGAAGCACTGTTTATTCAAATGTGTAATAACAAGCACCAGAAAACAACATGCAACATTCTCCCCCCACCCCGATCTTCAATCCTGGAAGTAGGAGACCTATGACCATGATAGTGGGGAGAACTCAAGTTCAGAAAAAGTCCTTGGTGGGTACCCTGGCAGAGTCAGAATTTAGGAGGGCAAAGGGCAAATGCCCTGCCTGTTAGCCTCCTGCAGTCTGAAGAAACCAGACACGGTCTCCTACCTTAGGCCCTACTAGGCAAAGCAGTAGTGCCAGCCCTGACTAGAGGGGATGTGAGTCCTATGAGGACAGCTCTGCCCTCGGCACTTGGCTGGAGGTTATGAGGTGAAGTAGCCTTTCCTCTTAGGGCGGTCATGGAGAGGCCATAGCCTAAATCAAGGCCCTTCTGGATGAGAACAAGCTAGGCTCTTGAGGAAGAGAAAGAGCCTTCTCTGCTCTAGGGAGAGTTCTGGGCTAGGAGTCCTTGGCAGGAGTGAATATCCACCCCACTCCCCTTCCCCTAGCTCGAGGGCCAGTTGCTAACTTCAGCCCCAAAATGAGAACACTTTATCCATCACATTTCAAATAAATTATAAATACATACACAGAATCCAAACAAAGTTCCAGTAGAAGCTGCTCACAGACCCTCACAGGGGCCAGTTTAGAGAAAAATGGTCACCTCTTTGTTCTCTGTGTCTCTGGAGCTGCAGGCAAAACTGTTCCCCCCTTTTCCTTGAGTAACCATGGGGACAGCTCAGGACAGAGAGAGGTTCAGACTTAGAAACACTCTCATCCCCATCTCCTCTCCTCTCTCCTCAAATCCCTCCCCCAAAATCTAAAAAGAAAAATAAAACAAAAAACCTAATTATTTCACTGAAGGATTCTGGAGCATTTGAGGATGTAAATCTCACACTCCCCCTGTCAAGTGGGGAAACTCTGACCCAAAGAAATGACGGGCCCCAAATCAAAGGTCCTGTCTTCTGGGTACCCCAGGAAAGTGCACATTACTGGGGATGGTGTTTAGGGAGGTGAGAAGGTGGGAAGGGATGACTCAGTCCTGAGGAGAAATTGGCACAGGGCACATTCACCTTTGGGATGATAAGTGGGCTAATTGGCACTGGATCAGAAAATGGCTGGATTCTTCCTTCTTCATCCTTCCCTGAGCAGCCCTATGGCCAGGGCAGACTGAAGTGCTTCGAGCTGGGTAGGAGATGGATGGCCCTTTCCCAGTCAGCATTGACTCTTAGGCCCTGGGGTCCAGAGAGGGACTGAAGGAGGTGTCAGAAAGAGGAGACATATCAAAGACAAATATGGAACTGGGTCCCGAAGTGAAGAAGCACCAATAGCATTGGCCTGCCCTGGACTGGGGGTTTGGGTGGGGAGGGATAGAGCCTGGGAGAAATGAGGAAACAGGGGAGGAACAGAGGGCAAACCGAGAGGGTGTGTCCTTTCGTAAAGGTGAGATAGGGGAGTATGAAAGAGGGGCCACAGAAGGAGTTGGGGGTTTGGGGGGAAATGAGCAGAGAATGAGGAAGAAATAGGCCCATCCATCCATGTCCTGGGGCTCTGGGGCAACTTAGCCTCATGGTGGTCCTCTGGGCCCTTCCAAAGCCCCTATATGGCCCCATAGGAATGAAAGGAAAGCCTGGACAGACATGGAAAAGGATCTTGAATGCCTCAGACCCAAGAGATTGGGGAAGGGAGATGGACAGAGAGGTTGGAGGCAGAGAGGGCTAAAAGGGAGTTGCTCCTAGACCCCTCATCTAGTGTCCCCTGTGTGAGACTAAGCCCAAGAAGGAGGACAGGGAAGAAGGTCAGGGGTTTCTAAGGCAAGTACGAGTTTACTATTGGTGGAAGGTGCACCAGCCTGGAGGGGTGGGAGGGCTAAGGGAATAGAAGAAACTGCTTCCCCAGCAAGTTTCCTGGCTTCAGTTTCTTGAAGTTGCAACCCAGTTGCAATATATCTGCTCCCCATTGAGTCTGGGCCTCATCAGGAGCCCCTACAGGGCTGTCTTCTAGACTAGTTGGCCTCCTGGGTTCCCACATGGTAGGCTCTGTGGGCAAGCAGATGCCAGAGGAAAAAGTGGGAAGCATACGGGGCTCAGGCTGACTGGAGATCAGGGCAGACACAAGGCTTAGATAACAACCATTGAAGAGGGATCACTAAACCACTGGTGGGCCCTTCATGCAAGGGACCAGGAAGAAGGCTGCCAGCCAATTTCCCCTCCCCCCACTTTTATTGAAGCGGACAGGTTGATAGAAGTGGCTGCTAGGAACCAGTCTCCTGCCCCCAACCCTCTCCTGCAATGGGAGGCTGTAAGTGTACGAGGAAGACCCCAAGCAAAATGTGGGGGTCCAGGCCGTAGACAAGAAGCACTGAGCTCCTGCCATCCGAGGCTCCAGCAAGAGGAGAGATAGGAAGCCACTGGTAGGGCCGCTGGGGTTTCTGACAGCTGATGCCTGCCCATCCATCGACGACGTCTCAAAGCTCAAAGCCCAGAATGATGGAGGAGGGGAGTTGGAGAAGGAGGAAGAGGGAGGTCCTGGAAGCTGGAGGTGGTTGAAGAGGTGCTGTCCTGTTCAGGAGTAGCCAGGTGGGAGCTGCTTACTGCTTCTCCACCGCTCCCTGCTCAGCTGCGCTCTCCTGGCTGGGGCCCTGGCCCTGGTCCTGGTCCTGGCCCTGCCCATGCCACGGGGTCTCCTTGAACACAAACCAACAGTTCCCGGCCCACAGGAAGAAGTTGATAAAGCCGAAGAGCTGCAAAGACATCAGGGAAGTTTGTGAGAATAGTAAGGGGGGAACTGTGGGAACAGGGAGGAGGAGTTCCTGTGAGGGGTGAAGGAAGAGGCACAGGGGGCTCAGAAGACTAAAACACAGAGAACTGGAGATACAGGCAGGGTTCAATGCTGATACCCACTAAGGGGCTCTCTGGCAAAAGTCCCTAACTGTCCACAGCATGCACCCAGGTTGTAGCTTGGTTGCTAGGAGAGTCTGGCCCCTGGAGTGAAGCATCATGCAAAGCAGAGCAAGGAGCAGGGGCTCTGGTGGCGCTTTCCAAAGCACTGTTAGGAGTGCCTTTTTCAAGGGTGGGTGTGACCAGAGCTGTCCAAGGTGCTCCTTTCTTAAGACCAGGGACCCAGCCTGGGCTATATTCAACTATTTATTCAAAAATACTTAAAAACCTATCAGCAGGAAGTATTGGGGTGGGGGAGGTGAACTGATGTCAAAGCAATTAGCGTCGAAATGCATTAAAAATCAGATGGTTTGATGGATGAAGGGAGGCGGGTAGATGTGTGATAAAGCAAGTCTAGTAAAATGTTAATGGTGCAATTTAGGCGATGAGTGTGTGGGTGTTCATTGTAAAATTCTTTCAACTTTGATGTGTGAAAATTTTTACAATAAAATGTTGGGGGCTAAAACTGATCAGCAGGGTTCCAGCAAGTTCTAGAAGGCTCCCTGGTGTGCCAGCGATTAAACCCTTCAGTTGCTGGGCCTTGAAGAGTTCCAGGCCATTTTCAGGGCAGGGCTAAGGTGACAGGGGGCATTTGAAAAGCTTCAGGCCTCAGCTATCTACCAATTGATATGGAAAGATTTCCCCATTCTAACAACTGGGATGGCCAAACACGTGCATACCTGCCGGACCCACACCTGCCCAAAACCCCTTTCCAGTCTAGAGGCCTGAGTGACAGTGAACCCCTTCTCACTCACTCTGGGTCTGCTCCCAGCCGTGAGCCCAGCCACAGCCTGTGCTCTCCTTCATATGCTCGCATGTGCACACATACACACACAAACACATATTGTAAAGGAGGGGTGGGAAGCAGTCACAAAGGGCATGCCTGGATGCGGGGAGAAGGGAAATGGGAAGACAGAGTACAGAAGGAGGAAAGAACAGGAGGCTAAATGGCTCTTGGGTTCCCCCCAAACCAAAATGTCTTCTCAGGGTCAGCCAGGGACCAGCAGCCATCCTTAGGTGCTAGGGTCACCGGCTCCAGTTGTAAGGGATGCCAGCTGGAGAGACACCCTCTCTTTTTGTCCCAGAACCTGCTAGCCGGGACAGGCCTGGGCATCTGGGATAACACTGCCTCCCCCGGTCCCCTTCAGTGGCCACAGGTCTCACCACAGAGATGTTGGCCAGTCCCATGGAGGGTGTGGCCCCAGCGCTGCACACTGCTTCCTCTCCATGGCACACAGACATGGCTGCGGTCAGGCTGGATGGCCGTGTGGCCCCCTTGATGTCTGTCAAGCCCTTGCCCCAGGCCGCTGCAGCTACCAGCCAGAAGAAGGTGAAGGAGACAGTCACGCAGAAGTCCTGAAAGGAGCAGAGGAACAAGAAATACACTCAGAAAGACCCCCGTGATTACTTCTTTTCCTCTTGCCAGAATGCATTGGGATCCTGGGGTCCCAGGACAGCCACCCCTTCCTATCCTACCCAATACTTAGAACCTCTGGGAGCCCAGATCATCTTAAGGAATCTGTTCAATGCCACCAAAGGAACCCTGCTACCCAGGGCCACCCCTCCCCATGCCCTCAGAACTGAGGTCAGGCAACAATGTATCAAGGCACCTGCTGGTCAATGTTACCCCCACATCCAAGTGGCCTAAACTCCCCACTCTCCCCTTCAAGCTTTTCCTCTGGTCACCATTGTTCAGCTACAACTGGTGTCAGAGTGAGAGCAGACTGCAAGAGACAAATGGGGTCCCCTGAAGCACCCCTTCCACCTTGCATGCCTGGGATAAGGAGACAGTAAAGGGGGAATAATATTAATGATAGCCAACACTTACTGAAGCTAACTATATACCCGATATTTTACATGCATTTTCACTTCATCTCCCCCAAACACTATGAAATGGGTATTATTTTTTTTTTATGTTTCTTTTTTTTTTTTTGAGAGAGAGAGAGAGAGAGAGAGAGAGAGAGAGAGAGAGAGAGAAAGAAAGACAGAACACAAGTGGGGAAGGGGCAGAGAGAGAGGGAAACACAGTATCTGAAGCAGGCTCCAGGTTCAGAGTCATCAGCACAGAGGCTGACCCAGGGCTGGAACCCACAAACTGTGACCTCATGACCTGAGCCGAAGTGGGACACTTAACACCCCCTGAGCCACCCAGGCGCCACCGAGATGGGTATTATTTTATCCCCATTTTATTTGAGGAAACTGAGGTTTATAGAGGATAAGTGGCTTGTCCAAGAGCACAGAGCCAGTAAGGGACCACCCTGGAATTTGAACCCAGGCAGCCCAACTCCAGAGCCCACTTCTTGATGCTGTTATGCCTCCTGTGAGCACAGCAAGTGACAGAAAGTTGGTAGAGGCAGAGTCATCGGAGCTGTGGGAACCACAGAACCCGAAGGGATCAACAAGGAAGAGCTGGCAGGGAGATTCAGGAGCTTCCACATATGGGTGTCCTCCCCTCTCACTCTGACATCAGTCTCAGAAAGCACATCTCTCAGTTTCTCCACCCCACTTCTGGCCTCTGCTTACTCACCACCAGGGGGAAACGCTTGTTCTCTGAGTAGAGGTTGTGGAAGCGCAGGTAGACAACTAGTGCAGCCATGGTGTAGAAGAAGGAAAAGATGCCCAGGGTCACAAAGAACTCAGCGGGAGCAGAGAAATCCCCCATCAGGTGCATAGTCTTGGAGGTGGAGTCATCGTCGCAGAGGGGCATCTCATACTGGACCCGGTTCAACCTGCAGGTGGCAGGGGATGCCATCCTAAGCTCGGGGCAATCCTCTTCCTGTGGAGGCAGAAGACTGTACCTGCCCTAGGGGTAGTCCTGTGCTCATTCTCACCCTGGGACTCTTACAGAGCCAAGAAAGGGGGTGTGTGGGGAGGAATGCTTCTGGAGGAAACCCTGCAATCAAAACAGGAATCTCCCTGGAATTCTGGTCAAACTCTACCTCCCGTTCAGCCACTACCCCACACTCATCTACTTTGCCCAGATATGGTGACCGTGTAGTTCCAAGGATCTCCAGGGCCCTTCAGGTCACTACCACAATAATCCATCTATTTCTTATAGTCAAACCACCAGGGAGATCAGCTTCATTTTGCCCCTGGGAAAGGGGCACACAGGCCCACAGTGGCCAGGTTAGTTTGGACTTTCCCATTCCCAGGCCTTAGTCAGGCCCCCCCAAATGAGACTATATGGGATAAAATAAGGAGAGAAAAACAAACACCCTGCAATATACAAGAGATAGTTAATTGTTGGTACTAAAAATTTCTGGAAAGACAAGTCCTATTCCCAGTTCTCCTCTGAACAGTTGGGACTCCCCTCCCTAAGCTCCCAAGTAGCCCAGAAAAAGTATTCTTTTCTGCCTCCTGGTCAAGGTGCACATCCTTGTACTCTAGTGGTACCAGGTGAGCACCCCATGTCAACTCTTTAGGATCTTAGTACTAACAAGTTCCCTAACCTTCAAGGCAGGGAGGAGGTTGCTGAAGGTCAGAAGGACCTGCCCAACTAGCTGAGACTCGTATAAGCCTCCATCCCCAATTGCATGGGTTTTTTCTGTAGGAACTATGTTATACTTGCTATTGGTTATCTATGGACTGGAACATTATTATGACAATGATCGATCTGAGGTTCCCCGATATTTTTCTATGGTTAGTCTGGAAAGGACCCAAGTCCTGTAGTTCTATTTGAACCTGGAGCGGCACTCAACAAAAGGCCTTTAAGTTTCTGGAGAAGGAAGAGACCAAGCAGGTCCTGCCAAATAAGCTAGAGAGGCTGTGTGGGGTCAGAATCAATTCCTGCTCACCTGAAGGGATAGCCGAACAAAACAATGATGGAGCTCACATCCTTGGCTTCGTTGTTGCAGCGAACTGTTGCTCCTGTCTCCCCGCTGTAGGAGCCGCAGGACCCGAAGGCGAAAATAGCAAAGAGCTGAGGGAGAGGGAAGCCCCTTTGAGAGACGGAAGGTATATCTCATCAGAACCACCTTCTGACTCTTAACAGGTGCAGATACGGTGGAGGGGACCAGGATTTCCTTTAATCAACTCCCTCCTGGGGCGCCTGGGTTGCGCAGTCGGTTAAGCGTCTGACTTCAGCCAGGTCACGATCTCGCGGTCCGTGAGTGATCTCGCGGCCCGTGAGTTCGAGCCCCGCGTCGGGCTCTGGGCTGATGGCTCGGAGCCTGGAGCCTGTTTCCGATTCTGTGTCTCCCTCTCTCTCTGCCCCTCCCCCGTTCATGCTCTGTCTCTCTCTGTCCCAAAAATAAATAAAAAACGTTGAAAAAAAAATTAATCAACTCCCTCCTGGGTAGGGGCCCGTGGCTTCCATTGGTCTTCCAGCCTCAGGATGCTGTGTTCACTGCATCTGAGTCCTGGACCAAACAGTCAAATGAATGAGGTTGACTTTGAGTGGTGTCTGGGGGGAAGATAGAGAGAAAGAAGAAATGGACAGTTTCCACATCTCGCCATTCGATGTGACAGTGGAGAATATAGGTAGCCTCCTTAAGATGATAAGCAACACAATTTAGGCTTTTGGAAACTTCTAGGATAAAGGTGGACTTGAATTCCACCCCCCCCCCCAAGGGAGAGGCACCCTAGAAATAGATTACTCTGTGATGAGATCAGGCATGCTTTGGGATTCTTTCCATTTCTCCTTTGAAGCTGTCATTGAATCTTGTGGTTACCTTGTTGCTAACTTCCAGGGGCTTCCAGCCTCACTGGAGGTATAGCGAGAAGTGGCAACTTCCACTTCCTCCAAGCCTTCAGAGGGGCCAAGCGGGGAAGAGCTATGCTCCTCTTCCTCCAAAGGTACTTTTCCTTGCAGCAACAATGCTGGCTGCGTCCATGCTGACAGTCCTGGCCCACGCCCAGAGCAAAGTACCTTCCACTTGCCTTATCAGTCTCCACTGTTCCCCCCGCAGTGTTTCCCCTTGTTATCTGTTGATGCTGCCATTGCTCAGTGTTAAGAACCAGAAGCATTTCAGGTCACTTGAATTGTTTTCCTCTCCACCTTTCATCACACTTTACTAAACCTCCTGTCTTGAGTGAAATGAAATTTCCTCAACCTATGATTTTCTAATTTCTTTCTGGGGAAGGAAACACACTGGTTAGAAAAGGAGGTGAGAAACTGGAATCACTTATCCTCTCGCATCATCTGTTCAGGCCCCATTTCCTGTGCACTTACCTTATACGGGCTTGTATATGATGTAATCATTCTTATTAAGCACAGAGCTTATTCTGTTAATGATCATTTTCTGTATGTTTCTCCATATCTTGGACATTAAGCACCTAGAAGACAGCTCATCTAGATCCCAGGCTTGCACCCAGAGTTTAGAATAGAGTTATGTGCACGTGATTTTGCTAACTCTTGATAGCGTTATGGAGTTTTGAAAAGAGACCTGGATTAGGAGTTTGGAAATCTGGATTCTAGTCCTGGCCCTGTCACTGATGAGCTGGGTGGCCTCTAATAAATAACTCTGTTCTCGGAGTCTCCGTTTTCCCGTCTGTTGAACAAGGGGTTTGGAGCAGGCAATCGAGAGGCCTTTCTCCCACTGGATGGGGGTAATACTATCAGCGTGCTCTTGGCCGGGCTTGCCGGCAGCTGTGCTCTGCCCCTCAGCGGTGTCCGGTGCCACTGCCCCGCCTTGCATTGCCTGCCCTGGCAGATCTTCTCCATGCTGGAGCCATTGACCCATCTCTAAAGGTCACAATGAGCACCTCTTTTTCCAGGAGGTTTAGTTCAGACAACTGAGAATTGTCTCCATTGTAAAAAAAACATCCAGGAAAGGAGACAGTATAACTCTCTCCAATGCCTGAATAGCCTCCTCATCTGGCTTAATTTACAGAGACTGCAGTAGAGCCCTGTTTGCTTATCTTGACAGAGCTGAAGAGAATTTGCCCAAAGCCTCTGCATCATTACCCTTTATATACTCCAAGCCTCCTCACTGGCATAACAATGATGCTTCTCTAGCTCTTCCTCATAGGAATTCTCTAACTTTTGTCAGCTCTATGAGCCTCTTGCAAGTAGCTTCTGGTGCTCAGAACTGGACACATAATTTAGAGCATCACATTCTAAGAAGGGCAGCATAGTTTTACCCAATAAAGTCCCCTAAGAAAATAGGTATTCCTAACTTGGGGCAACGGATGGTGAGTTATGGAGCCTTCTCTTCACTAGCACTTCCTTGACAGGCACTCCTGAACATCTACAGAAAGATGACACTTATGGAGCACCTACTGTGTACTGGCACTGTCCTAAGCACTATCATTTAGTAGTGAATAAAAGAGAAAAAAATCTCTGTCTTCATGGAGCCTGTACTCTAGAGCTGCACTATCCACAATGCTATGTAGCCACTAGCCAAGTGTGGCTATTTACATTCAACTTCATTAAAATTTAAAACAATTAAAAATTCACAGTGGCTCAGTCACATTTAGCCACATTTCAGGTGCCACATTTCAATAGCCACACGTGACTAGCAGGTGCCATATTGGACAACACAGATAATAGAACTTTTTCGTCACTGCCCAAAGTTCTGCTGTGTCTGGATGATCACCTTGAGGTTCTGAAAATCCTGAATCCTGCTCTCTGATTCCTCAGAGAGTAAAATATACCATGAATAACTTTAGCACTAGCTGCATCCTCTTCTATTCTGATTCTTTGAAAGTCAGGAATCCCTAAACACCTTACATAGCTCTTTATAAACCAGAATATATAATTAAATCTGAACATCATACAGTCACAAGATGACAAATCGCATAAAGGTTGTTATGTAAGTGGACAATGGGAAAAATCTGAGGGGAACTTCAAAGATTCACAGGACGGCAGAGCAAAAAAGATCTTAGAGATTATCAAGCCCCATGGTCTCATTTCACAGAGGTAGAAACTAAAGTCCCAAAAGATTAAGTGACTCTCCCAGGGTCACATTTAGCCATTGTGAGGGCCAGCCTTAGAATTCACATCTCTTGATTCCCTGTCCAGTGCTCTTTCTACTTAATCAACGAAAAGTTATTAAGCATTATTGTGCCAAGTGCTGGAAACACAAAGATGAGTAAGACCCGGTACCTTCTTTTAAGAGTTTACATCCGGAAAAAGAAAAAAAAAGTGTCATGCTCAAACAAATAAATAAAATAAAATTCTGCATCATAAAATTATTGAGGCTAAAAAGGGGGATCTCTCCTATGTTCAGGGAGGATTGTAAGGAGGCAGGGAGTAGCTCTGCACCTGGCATGCAGGAGCAGAGAAAGACACCCTGCCCGAGCCCATTCCACCTTTCTGTACCAGATTTGCTTTCTTCCCTAAATGTACCAGGTGACTGAACCACTGGGAAGAGCGGGAAAGAACTGAAACCATCCGTGTCACCAAGCATAAGGGTTTCTGAGTTGAGCAAACTGCTCAAAAAGAACAGGAGCCAAGGAGAGAGAGAGACACAGAGAGGAGAGAGACAGAGACAGAGAGAGAGTCCCTGAGACAGGGAAGGGGTGGATCTCTGAAGTTCTGATGCCAACCTTCCACCTTCCTCCTCTTGGACCTGTATTGCTAGGGACAGAGATGGTCCTATATTGCTCTCCACACCCTCCTCCTCCTGCCTCTGTATCTCTTTGGGAAAGATGTCAAAATAACCTTGCCAGTTAGGTGCTGACTTACTTGATGGTGATGATCCTTGGTCAGCCTTGGGGACACTACCATCCCTAGTTAGTGCAGAGCACAAGACAAGATCTCCCCTCCAATCTTACCCCTACAGTCATCTTATTGGTTTGATGGACTCTAATAGTATTCATTCTCATTTCCCCACACCAACTGAAATAGTTTATTTTCATTATAGAGACCCCAGAGCCAAGTAAGTGGCTTTGGCACCTCAAATTATTGATCAGGGGTACAGTTAATAATGATATGACTTATTATGGGAACAGTGACAGAGTAATCCAGGAGGTTCCTTTGTGCCTTACCCTCAAAGTGAGGATCTGGCAGTGATGTTTGAATAATCCAACCAAAGGACAAGTCTAGCTGAGAGTATGCATAAAGAGGAGATTTGGGGAAAGGGGAGGTTTGGGAACAGGAGGAAAGGGAACCAACACTTGCTGAATATCTCCTGGACTGTCTGGGCTGAATGCTTGGATGCTTTACAGAAATTACCTCTTATAATCCTCCCAGTAAACCCATGAGATGGATCTTACCCTCATTTACAGATAAGAAACCGAGGCCCACAAAGATTTTGTTACTTACCCTAGGTACCTCAGATTCTATGGCTAGAAATCAGAGGACGCTGCATTTAAACCAAAGCCCATTGACCTAAAAATCTGCCTTTTTCCTTTTTTAAGGAAGCCAGTTCTTTAATACTTGGTCTATACCCGTGTTATTTTGCTAGCTTTCTGCAGACTTAGTGAGACTCCAGAACTGGGAATTGAAGTGAGATTAATTTCTGAATTAAAAAAAAGCCAAGCTCTAAGCCAAGCTCCTGAATAATAAAAGACTAACACTGCTTTCTTCTTACTAGGATTCCAGCAAAATTGCTTTTTGATAACAATGACAACAAGTTTTCAAGTATCATTACGATAAACACAAGATCTGTGTTTTCTTTTTCTTTTTCATTTTTTTTCCTTTTCCAGTCAGGGTCATTTGATCCCCTCGAATAAGGAAATGAGTGAAAATCCCAAATGACATTTTCACTGTCATTTCTGGTGCTGGTTCCTGTGTACTTTTATATTAGCTCATCCTGCAGAGACTCGGGCAAGTGAAACTCACGCTCTGAATTCAGGCTGCTAGGATGGCAGTAAAGCAAATCATGTCTTCCTTTGATGCTGCCCTTCGAATGAAGGCTGAGTTCAGAGTCTAGCCCTGGGCCCCTGGATTTAGCACTATGAGAGAAAGGCATCACCCCCCTCTAAGAAGCTGAGGATCATAAAAGTCAAACGGTTCTTAACTCTTAGGGATCAGTGCTGACCCTGGGAGGAGACTGGATCATTTTCCTAGGCATTGTTTTGTGCAGCCTTTACAGAAATGTGGGTATTGGAGAAGGAGGGCATTGAGAAAAGGATAGAAGAATTGAAGAGGGAAGCTTTACAGAATCCCCCCATGAAGGATGATTCCATGGTCTAATAACCTCATTGTTTCCCTCATCCCTTGACAGTCTTTCTCAAATTTCCCTTAGATCCATTTGTCTAGTTTAATGGTAAAATTGTACTCTTATATTTCAGGTTCTGCTCCTCATAATGGTTCCCTAGTTCTGGATGGCAGTCACATGGAGGCTTAATAACATTCTTATATGGCCACCACTGGTACTCAAGTGGTGGGTCAGAACAGGGAAGTGGGGGAGGTGAAAGAGCTCAGTCAGCAGTCCATCCAACTGCTCTTGAGGCAGTAGGCAGAGTGGAAAGTCCCCATCAGATCCCAGAGTTTGCACTTGGGAGCTCCTTGCCTGGCCTGTAGCCCCAGTCAAGGTCTCAGATATCCACAGATAACCCCAAATGCACTATTGCCCCTGAATTCCAGATCTGATGATTCTCATCCAAACGATGATTCAGGCAGGACTCAGTGACACAGTGCTAACTCCTGTCTCCAGTGAGTTAAAAGCCCTTTAGAACTCAATCATCCTCAGTATTAACAGTAACTTATTCCCTAGCTGAATTCTGTGCTGAAAGCACATTAATTAAGTTATTCACACACCATTGGGTGTGTGGACTGTCTAACTTAAATCTCTTCAGTTATAGTGCACTAAATGCTCCCAACTAGTTTTCATGATTTGAAAGAATGACTGCACCTGTCCACATTCCTAACTTATACTCAGGAGGCCTTGGGCACTTATAAGGACAGAGAACATACCAATATCTCAAAGCACCAGTGAGGCAAGGAGATGGTATTTGCCCTGGACAGTTACAGAGGAAACTGAGGCCATGGGCAAGTGATTTCTTCAAGGTCACAGGGTGAGTCTAATGAAGGACAATATTCTAGCATACCAACCATTTAGAGCAGAAGGGGACCCTCGGGATGGTGTGATCAACATTTAACTAATGTTGAAAACTGAGGTCCAAAGAAGTGACTTGCCCTAGGTCACATAGCTGGAAAAGGCAGGACCACATCTGAAACCCAGAGCCCCAGCTTCCCAGCTCAATGTTTTATCTTATTCTACAAGCCACATTTTGGCCATAGTGTGATTTTTATTGTCTTGATATTTTTTCTTTTATTTAATCCTAGAGCCATAGGCTTCATTCATTCATTCATTCATTCATTCATTCATTCATTCACTCTCTTACTCAGTTACAGGAACCCAGATTACTTTAGTGATCTCGGCAGGACAACCGCCAGCCAGACAGGACCCTGTCTCCCGAGTCAACCTTCAGGATCAGTCAGGTCCTGGTGGGTTTGGAGGCCGGACGGTTTCCCTCGCCTGCCTCATTCCCTCCTCTGCCCTCCGTGGATTTCCTTCTCCTCCTTGTCCTCCCTCCCCCCTCCTGCCACCGAAGAGTGGTATGTGAAGGATCAGAGTTCTGGAAAGGTTACACCCGGGTCCTCTCGCTCGGGTGAAATGTGAGCGCCCTGGGCAAGGGCTCCTTGCACATAGAAGGACCGAATCCCGGACTACAAATGCCTTGCTCCTCACCCTCCTGCCATCAAGTGCTGGAGAAGCACCCCGGCCGCCCCTCCCCCGCCCACCTGTCGCCGCCCCCCACCCTTCCGCCAGGGCTGGCCGCAGCACCTCCCCGCCCCCCACTCCGGCCACATTGCTTCGGGTCAGCGTCACAGTCCAGGCTCCCGAAATAGCCCGCGGCTGGAGCATCGACTCACCCACTGGAGAACTTTGATGAAGCCCAGAGGCTCCTCCAGCCGCCTCCAGCGCATGCCCACCAGCAGACGGTCCACCTGCGGACACGGGGCCGACGAGGGGTCAGGGCGGTGGGGGGCCCAGGAAAGCGCCGGTTTTCCTCCCACTCCCACTCGGGAGAGGGGACGGAATAAGGGTCCGGCCCAACCCTGAGGTGGGGAAGGGGTGGTAAGACAGCCTCGGGCGCGCGGGGAGTACCTGCTGGCGCGGTGACTTGTCCGCTGCGCGACTCGGGCCCTCCGTCGAAGACATGCTGGCGCAGCGGGTCCGGGGCGCTGCGCGGGGGCTCGGCTCCCTGGCCGGGAGGCTGTGGGCACCGCGGTCGGGTCGGCGACTGCTGGCCGGCGGCGGGGGCAGCGAGCGGTGCGGGAGCGCGGACGGCCGTCGGCGGCCCGGGCTCCAGGCTGGCGGGGCGGGTAGCGGGGGCGCTGCAGCTCGCGCTCGCGGAGGCCGGGACCGAGTCTCAGCCCCTCCGGCTGCAGAAAGCCCTCGAGTCCGATTCAAACTTCTGTCAAACTCTGGAGCGCACTTGGCAGCCGAGTCACGTGGCGTGCGCTCGCGAACCCTTCTCCCGCCCCCTCTGCTCCCCGTCGGCGGGCAGGGCGCCTTAAAGGGACCTGTGGCTTCTGCGGGCAGTTTGGCCGCGAGGGGGCTCAAGTTCGTTGCCAGAAGCCTCCAGGGCCAGTCCCAAGCCGTACACGACAGCCGCTCCAACTCATGGCCAAAGTCGGAACTAGCCTGGCGCTCTGGAACGCACGGGTTCTTGTTTTATCTTTTCCTATTTGCGTGGATTTGGAGCCGCTCTGCGCCGTTTTTCTCTTCTTCCACACCACAATACCCAGAACCGACAGGATTTTCATCAAGCATTATCAGTGTTGAGATAAGCTTCTAAACCTTAAGGTTAACAAACTGCTTGCTTTCAAAATCTCCAAGAGCCACTACAAGAGGGAATGGGCAACAGAACAGAAATTGCTCACTTTTTATTGTCTCGTTACGCTATTGTTTAATTTTTTAACAACAAAAGGTATTCATATATTAATGACTTAAAAGTTATTAATCATTAAAAAGTATAAACTCGATCTCCTTTAAAATGGAGAGTGAAAATAGTCTGAGGAATAGGGAACTTAGAGAATAATTTGCATTGAAAAGTTGACATTGTTGCATTATGATTGACCTTCAATCGGTGCCTAATTTTCAAAAAGTGTTAGGAGCCCCAAGTGAGCAATCATGAATATTACACATTCGGTTTACTGGATTGTAAGTGTAAGTAGTGTAAGTGTAAGTAGTGAAAGGTTAAGTGATTTGTCCAAGGTCACTGAGTGAGCCATGGGGCGGCAGCCAGGTGGAAAGAACCGGCCTGTTCTTCTGAAGAATTGACTTGTAAATATGGATCCCCCTCATCACAAAGTCATTAATTGGAGTTCTCCTCTGGTAATTTAGAATGACTGCTTTTTGAACAAACATTTAGCTATTGTTAATAGCTCCCTCATTGAGCAAGTGCCTTCCCGAGGTTGGGGTAGAAGGGAGTGACTGGACTTGAAAGAAACTTCTCTAGCATATTTCCATTGCAAATCTAGAGGAAATAAGAAACAACTGAGTCCCCAATCCAATTTTTAACACATTGTTCTGCAGTTTGAGGTTCCTTTACTATAGAATAGGAATAATAGTGTCTGCCCTACTTATTGCATCAGGTCAGCATGAGGATTAAGTGGTGTAAGGTGTGTAAATGCCCACACTACACAAATATGAAATAATACTCATTACCAATGGTCTACAACAATATGCATACAACATATAACACAATCAGAAAAGAATTCAGAATAATACAACAAAAATCCCACACATCTAGGAACCAACCTTATTAAATTTTAACACTTTTCCTGGTTTGTCTCAAATCCATTCTTTAGGGGCTCCTAGGTGGCTCAGCTGCCTCAGGTCATGGTCTCATCGTTCATGAATTTGAGACCCATATTGGGCTTGCTACAGTCACTGCAGAGCCTGCTTCAGATCCTCTGTCCCCTTCTCTCTTGGTCCCTCCTCCCCTTGCATGTGTGCACGCACGTGCGCGCTCCTTCTCTGTCTCAAAAAAAAATTCATTCTTTAACAAAATACAAAATTGCATATAAAACAAAACCTGTGCATATTGTGATATCATTCCCTCCCTCTCTCCTTCCTCCCCAGAAGTAACCACTATCCTACCCTGAATTTGTTTATTATTAGCTTCATGCATATTTTAATACTTTTACTGTATAATGACATATATCGATATACAATACATTAAATTTACCAGACTTACTATTGTTTCTCACATGGTTTTAAACTTTATCTAAATATTGTGCTTTAGGTAACCTTTAGCTCGTGGTTTTTTTGTTGTTTGTTGTTGTTTTTACTTAACAGTGGGTTTATGAGAGTCGTCTAACCTGAGGCATACACCTTTTAGTCCCTTCATTTTAACCATATAGAATTCCACAACATACATATACCACAGTGTATTATTCACATATTGATGGACATTTAGGTTATTTCCAAATATTTACTCTTCTAAACAGTGTTGCACTGAATGTGTACACACAGCACTGAATTTCCAACTTTCTTTTTTTTTCCTCTCTCTCAAACACAAACCTTGGTAAGAGACAAATTCTTATGACGTGACCATTATATAAACTGAAACAAACATTTCATAAAACATTCTCATTATTTTCTATTCCATTTCATTAAAAAAAAAATCTGGCCATCCAAAAGCCAATGTAAGTTTTTCGAGGCCTAAAATTTATACAATTTGGGGGCCCCCTTTAGAAAAAGAATACAAAATTAGTAACCAGACCTCGGAAGAAGCTTTGCAAGTGAGGGAGCCTGAAGCTTAAGTATCATTAGTTTCAGGGTAAATATCTCTCTGAGGAGACATACTAGATTGATTTAATGATTCACTAATAATGAGTTTCTACCAACAGTTTGATATTGTTCTATACCTAAAAGTGAGCCAGCTAGGGCATATGATGTGAACATTTCAACTTTGAGTTTTGATAAATGTATATACCCATGCAACCACCACCATGATCAAGATATAGAATATTTCCATCATTCCAAAGAGCTCCTTCTTGCCCTTTTGTAGTCAATCCTCACGCAACTACTGATCTGCACTCTGTCATTATAATTTAGTTTTGCTTTTTTCTAGAATTGCAAATAAATGGAATTATGCAGTATGTACTGTTTTGTGTCTGGCTTTTTTTTCACTCTGCATAGTTTTTGAGATTCATGTATATTGTTGTGCTTATCAGTAGATTGCTTCTTTTTGTGCTGAATAGTATTCCATCCATATTATGAAATATGATCCATTGCAGTTTATCTATTCAATTGCCAAAGTATATTTGAGTTGTTCCTTTTTTTTTCTTTATTCTTTTTTTTGCTGTTTTGAGTAGACCTGACATAAACATTCTTGTATAGGTTTTTGAGTGAATATAAGTATTTATTTCTAGGGTAAATACCCAGAAATGAGAATTCTAGGTCATGTGTAAATAAATGTTCTTAACTTTATATAAAACTATCAAACTGTTTTCAAGAGTGGCTGTACCATTTTGCTTTCCCACCAACAATGTATTCCAGGTGCTTTGCATCTTCTCCAGCGCTTGGTATTATTAGCTGTTTTTGGGGTTTGTTTTGGCTTTTTGTTTCTTTCTCTTTTTTTAGCCATTCTGATAGGCAAATGGTGGTATCTCTTTGTGGTTTTAATTTGCATTTCCCCAATGGCTAATAATGTAGAACATCTTTTAATGTGCTTATTGGCCATATGTGTATCTTTGGTGAAGTGTCTGTTCAATTCTTTTGCCCATTTTTAAATTGGGTTGTTTCTTTTTTACAAATGAATTTTGAGAATTCTTTATATATTCTGAATGTAAGTCTTTTGTTGGATATGAGATTGGCAAATATTTTCTCCCCTCTGTAGTTTGTCTTTTCATTCTTTTAACTGTCTTTTGCAGAGCAAAGTTTTACATTTTTGTAAGTCTATTTTACTATTTTTTAAATGGATCATGCTTTTGGCATTATGTTTAACCATTCTGCTTAACCTTAGGTCACAAATATTTTCTCAAATATTCTCAATGTTTTAATTCTAAATGTGTTTTATTCTAAATGTTTTAATAGTTTTATGCTTTACACTTAGATGTTTTTGAGTTATTTTTTGTGTAAGGTTTGGGATTTAGGTTAGGGTTATTATTATTATTATTATTTGGCATGTAGATATCCTATTGTTCTAACAACTGTTTTTGAAAACACCATTCTTTCTCCATTTAATTGCTTTTGCACTTTTATAAAAAAAAATCAATTGGCCATATTTGTGTGAGTCTATTTCTGGCCTTTCTATTTAATCTAAGTGTCTGTACTTTTGCCAATACCATACTGGCTCAGATACTGTAGTTTTCTAGTAAATCTTAAAATAGGCTAAAATGATTCCTCCAACTTTGGTCTTCAAAATTGTTTTAGCTATCTAGTTCCTTTGCATTTCAGTATAAATTTTAAAATCAGATGGTGTATATCTACAAAAAACTCTTCTGGGATATTGATTAGAATTGCATTAAATCTATAGATCAATTTAGGCAAAATTGACATCATTACTATGTTGTATTTTCCAGTCCATGAACACAGAATGCCTCTCCACTTATTTAGGTCTTCTTTGATTTCTGTATCAGCACTAGCAGTTTTAAGCATACAGATCATGTCCATGTTTTTGGTAGATTTATACCTGAATATTTAAAATTTTTGGAGCCACTATAAACGGTATAATTTTAAGTCCGAGTTTCTATTTGACAATTGCTAGAAACTGATATTTTTCTGTTGATCTAGTATCCTGTGACCTTTCTAAAACTTGCATTTTTGTTCCATGAAGTCTTTGTAGATTCTTTTGGGTTTTCTATATAGACAACTATGTTGTCTGCAAATTGGGACAGTTTTCTTTCTTTCTTTACAACATGAATGCCATTTATTTATTTTCCTTGCCTTACTTCACTGTCTAGGACTTGCAGTACAATGTTGAATATGTGTGGTGAGAGTGGACATCCTTGCCTCATACTTCTTCTTAGGAGAAACTGTTCAGCCTTTCACCATTTAGTATGATATTAGCTCTAAGTGTTTCATAGATTGCCCTTATCAGGTTAAAGGTGTTCCTCTCTATTCCCAGTTTGCTGAAAGTTTTTGTTATGAATGGACGTTGAATTTTGTCAAATGCTTTTTCTGTATCAATTAATGATGCTCATGAACATTTTCTTCTATGGACTATCAGTATGATAGATTACATTGATATATTTTTTAGAATATTTAAAGATATATATTATAATTAAATAATATAATTATAATATGAAAATATATTTTTTAAAGATATATATATCTCCTGTCTCTGTCTCTCTGTCTCTCTGTCTGTATATATGTGTATACACACACACACACACACACACACACACACACAACCACACTTTATTTTTAGGACAGTTTAAGGTTCATGGCAAAATTGGGCAGAGAGTACAGAAAATTCCCACCTCCCTCTCCCTCTCTCCACACACAACCTCTCCCATCATCAACATCTTGAATCAGTGTAGTACATTTATTTATTATAATCAATGAGTCAGCACTGACACATTATTATCAACCAAAGGCCACAGTTTACATTGGAGTTTACTCTTTGTGTTATATATTCTGTGGATTTTGACAAATGTATAATGACAAGTATTCACTCATATAGTATCATACAGAATAATCTCATTGCCCTAAAAATCCCTTATGTTCTACCCATTCATCTCTTCCTCCCCCAACCCTCTGGCAATCACTAATCTTCTTACTGCCTCCATAGTCTTGCCTTATCCAGAACACTATATAGTTGGAATCACCCAGTATGTAGCCTCTTCAGATTGGCTTCTTCACTTAGTAATATATCTTTAAGTTTCCTGTATGTCTTTTCATGGCTTAATAACTCATTTCTTTTTAGTGATGAATGATATCCCATTGTATGGATGTACCACCATTTATGTATCCATTCATCTACTGAAGGATATCTTGGTTGCTTCCAAGTTTTAACAATTATGGATAAAGCTGCTATAAATATCCATGGGCAGGTTTTTGTGTAGACATATGTTTTCAACTCATTTGAACAAATACCAAGGAGTATGATTGCTGGATTGTATGGAAGAGTATATTTAATTTTGCAAGAAACTGCCAAACTATATCCCAAACTGGCTGCACCATTTTGCATTTCCACCAACAATGAACGAGAGCTCCTGTTGCTCCACATCCTCATCAGCATTTGTTGTTGTCAGAGTTTTGGATCTTAGCCATTCTAATAGGTGTGCAGTGATATCCCCTTTTTTTAATTTGCAACTCCCTAATGAAGTATGATGTTGAGCATCTTTTCATATGCTTATTTGCCACCTGTAGTTCTTCTTTTTTATTTTTTTAAAGTTTATTTATTTTGAGAGAGCGTGTGCATGGAAGGGTCAGAGAGAGGGAGAGAGAGAGAATCCCAAGCAGGCTCTCCACCATTAACACATAGCCCGATGTAGGGCTCAAACTCACAATGGTGAGATCATGACCTGAGCCGAAGCCGTACACTTAACAGACTGAGCCACCCAGGAGCCCCTGTAGGTCCTTTTTGCTGAAGTGTCTGTTCAGATCTTTTCCCCATTTTAATTGGGTTGTCCATTTTCTTATTGTTGAGATTTAAGAGTTCTTTGTGTATTTTGGGTAACAGTCCTTTATCAGACATGTATTTTGCAAATATTTTCTCCAGTCTTTGGTTGGTCTACTTATCCTCTTGACAGTGTCTTTCTTATAGCAGAAGTTCATAACTTTAATAAAGTCAAACTTTTCAATTTTTTCTCTCATAGGTCATGGCTTTGGTGTTGTATCTAACGTTTATTTATTTTTTGGGACAGAGAGAGACAGAGCATGAACGGGGGAGGGGCAGAGAGAGAGGAAGACACAGAATCGGAAGCAGGCTCCAGGCTCTGAGCCATCAGCCCAGAGCCTGACGCGGGGCTTGAACTCACGGACTGCGAGATCGTGACCTGAGCTGAAGTCGGACGCTTAACCGACTGAGCCACCCAGGGCCCCTGGTGTTGTATCTAAAAAGTCACCACCAAACCTAAGGTCATTGAGATTTTCTCCTATGTTATCTTCTAATAGTTTCATAATTTTGCATTTTAGATTTAAGTCTAAAATCCACTTGAGTTAATTTTTGTGAAAAGTGTAAGGTCTGTGTCTAGCTTCTTTTTTTTTTCTTTGCATATGGATATCCAGTTGTTCCAGTGTCATCTTTTGAAAAACCTATCCTTTCTCCATTGAATTGTCTTTGTTCTTTTGTCAAAGATCAGTTGACTATATATATATTTTTTTAACTATATTTTTGTGGATCTATTAACTGTTTAGTGAATATTGAGCCAGCCTTGAATTTTTGGTCATGATATGTTATCCTTTATGTTTTCCCTTATATATATTCTGTAATATATACTTATATATTATATATTACTGAATTCAGTTTTCTAATATCTGTTGAAGAACTTTGCATCTGTATTTGTGAGAGCTATTAGTTTGTAGTTTCCCTTTTTGGATTGTCTTTCTTTGGCTTTATTATCAAGGTAATGACAGCTACTGAAAGAGATGGAAAACATTCTCCTCTCTTATATTTTCTGGACAGCTACTGCTTTTTTTTTTTTAATGTTTATTTTTGAGAGAGAGAGACAGAGCATGAGTGGAGGAGGGGTAGAGAGAGAGGGAGACACAGAATCTGAAGCAGGCTCCAGACTCTGAGCTGTCAGCACAGAACCTGATGCAGGGCTCAAACTCACGAGCTGAGAGATCATGACCTGAACCAAAGTCAGATGCTTAACTGACTGAGCCACCCACGTGCCCTGGGCTACTGCTTCTTAAAAAGCTGACACCATATTGTAATCAAACCAATTGCACAAAGTAATGCCACTCTCTCAACATTTTTTTTAATCCATGAAATTATTCAATAGCAGATATTTCATTTTTTGAAAATTCTGCCTGTTAGGAGTAGAGCCACCCTATAAAAGGAGATTTAGAGCTTGCTAAATTTCTGTCCTAATAGTTTTTGGTTTGTCTGTCTGTTTGTTTTACCTAATCTTGGAAGATGCTAAAAAATTCTTGGAGTTTGGTAAAATGACTTCTACTATCTGGAATCCTAATTCCATTGGATTGAGATTTATAAACAACTTGTAAAGGACTAATACATCTCAAAAACCACTTAATCTTCATACATCCTTCTGAAGAAAACAGTTTAAGGGAAAATACATCATTGAGAGTAAATATCAATAGCTGTTATTATAATGAAAAATAAAATTCATGATGATTATTGTGTAAACAATGACTTAAAGATTTTTTTTGTGGAGCAAGTGACATAGAGAGGGAGAGCAATTTTACATAAATAAAGGCATAGAAATGTGAACTATTGAGGGAAATTGGTAATCAGCAACATTACTTGCCCTGAAAATAGGAAGTATGAAAGGGAGTAGTAGAAAATAAAATTGGAATGGCAGTTAAAGAGCCTTGCATGATAAGCCTTTACAATTCACTGACTGCTTGCTCTTAGATTTTGAGCAGAAGAGGTAATATAGAAGTGGTTAAGGACCAAGCTCCACAGTCAGACAAATCTGAGTTCCACACCTAGTTCTGCCATGTAGTAGCTGTGTTTCTTTTTCAAGAGATTTAATTTCTCTAAGCTTTTGTTTTCTTATCTACAGAATAGGGTTAATGACAGTACCTACTACAAAGGGTTATTGTGAAGATTAGATAAGATGATGTATGATGAGCCTGGTGCCTGGCACATAGCAAATATTCAATAAATATTAGTGACTGCCTGATCAGAACTTCAGGAATATTAACCTGGCAGCAGTGTGCATAAATGGTATAAGCCTATGGCTTCCCTTTTTAAAACAGAACCAGGGCCTTTCAAGATCTGTGCCAAGAATATTTCACAAGTCAGACTCTCTAGGTGGAATTTCATGTCTCTGACGTTGAATTAACAAGATTTAGAGGCTACTATGACTGAAGGTCAGAGGAGAAGGAGTCATGATTGCATTGCTATTTTCTATATTCCAGTGTTCCAGTGTACTCTATTACTTTTTTTCATGTTTATTTATTTATTTTGAGAGAGAGAGAGAGTGGAGAAGTGACAGAGAGACAGAGAGAGAGAGAGAGAGAGAGAGAGAGAGAGAGAGAGAGAGAGAGAATCCCAAGCAGGCTCCTTGCTGTCAGCACAGACCCTGACACTGGGCTCAATTCCATGAACTGTGAGATCACGACTTGAGCTGAAATCAAGAGTCAGACACTCAGGAGCACCTGGGTGGCTCAGTCAGTTGAGTGTTTGACTTCAGCTCATGATCTCACGGTTCATGGGTTTGAGCCCTGTGTCATGCTCTGTACTGACAGCTCAGAGCCTGGAGCCTGCTTCAGATTCTGTTTCCCTCTCCCTTTGCCCCTCCCCCGCTCACACTCTGTCTCTCTCAAAATTAAATACACATTAAAAAGAAAAAAAGAGTTGGACACTCAACCGACTGAGCCACCCAGGCGCCCCTGTACTGTTCTTTTTAAGAACCAAAATGGAGGTATTCTTGTTGGGGCAATACTATTATTTCAGACACTGGTCAGTAGCTTTACTCTTCTTAGCTCTTTTCAAATCCTCCTCCCTTCTGCTACTCCAGCCGGCTCCTCATCACTGCCACCATAAGCCACCCCATCCCCTCTTTACTACCCAATTCCAGCAACTCCCTCCTTCCAAATCCCCTCATCTTCCACCACACTCCCACAGGAAAAATGCTGAGCAAGGACTAGGAAGGAGGAGGCTGTGAAGTAGGAAATGTCCCCATAGGAGATGGGGAAGAGTCAGACCCAGTTAGGGTCATTTCTCTTGGGCTCACAGGGGAGAAGTAATTTTCAATAGAGGCAGTAGTCCTGAAAACTCCATGAGGAGCTAAACTGGGCAGGAAAGTCTTAAAGCTCTTCCAGACCAACACATCAGAGATGATGGATGTGTTTGGGAGGGAGTTGGGGAGAAGTGAAGTTGAAGAAAGCCACAGAGACAGGAGTGGCCAAAAAGACATTTTGTAAGGTGTTTATAATTTTTGTTTTAAAATGTGTTAAATAATAGCTTCATTGATTTTTTAAAACTTTAATGAAATTTTAAGAAATTCAGAACATGTAAAAAGTAAAATCCAGCGTTTTGGTCTTGCAAGAAATTATAGTAGAAACATTAATAATACAATTTTGCCCTAGTATCATAACTACTCACTGAGAGCAGAATCAAAGAAGTGTGAAAGACCATTGAGGGCAGTTATAAAAATAAGGAATGTCATCAGGACTATAAACATTGTCCTGTACTGTAAGATATGATGTCATAATTAGAGTCCCAAATTGTTTTCCTCTCTCCCTACTCCTCTTTCTTTCTTTCTTTCTTTCTTTCTTTCTTTCTGAGAGAAAGAGGGAGGAAGATATCATAGTTTTCCTTTGCCTTCCTTTGATATCAGCTCCAAGTACCCAAAACTGGACTTTATTTCATTAAGTGTTCAGAATTTGTAAGGTAAAAATAAAATTGCTAACAACAACAACAATACCAAAATTCTGCTAACTCACATGCCTCTAAGCAAAAACCCTCTTCTATTGTTGCTTCTGATTTGCTTGACCAGGACACCAGATGAATAGTTAAGACTCTTTTAGTGCAGACCCTGACTCAAATAGGCTTGCGGAAAAGGTAATTTATTGCCTCCTGTAACTGAAAAGTCCAAGTTTTAGTCATGACTGGTTCCAGGGTCCCAAATCATAACACCAGAACCTGGGTTCTTCCTTTCTCTGTCTCTCCATCTCTTTGTTCTTGTTTCCTTTACATTGGTTTCATTTTCTAGCTGGATTCTTCCCCATGATACCCCACATGAGTCTGGCCTTACACCTTTTTTTTTTTAAGTAACATTATCCTATAAGATATAGTTCATGCAAAAATAGACAATTTAATGAAGTAAAAGATAAGTGTTAATACTAATGTTCAACCTTGCTAGAAATCTAAGATTTGCAATTATTTTGGCATATGTATGAAAAAAGCTATTATTAAAGATAATTCTCAGTGTGTAAGAGATGTAGGGGGCTGGACACCCTCATTTACAGTGAGGAACACATTTGGACATACTTTCAGAAAAGCTATAGCAAGATTTTGTTTGTTGTGACAGAAACTAAGTTTAAACTAGTTTAAGCAAAAAAAAGGGGGGGGGATTTTTTTTTTTTTTTTTGGCTCATGTGTGAAAAAGTCCAAGGTATGGAAGTGGCTTTATACGAAGTTGGATCCAGTAGTTCAAATGATTCATTCTGTCTCTACCTCTGTCTCTGCCTTTCATTGCTTGCCTCTGCGTGGCTATATTCTCAGGCTCTCTATGTATGCATGGTAAAGAGATAGCTGCTGTAGACCCAAGTTTACATTGTTCTTACTCCTTGCTGTCTGGGTCAAGGAGATGGAGTTCTCTTACTGGCTAGACCAGGTCACCATCTCAACTCTGGAGCCTGGGAGCTGGATCAGCTCCATCTGAGCCACATGTTTGGGGTAGGATTACTATAGAATGGGAAAGGATTTTCCAAAGGCAGGAGAGCTGGGAAGGCAAATCTGTGTCCATACCATGGACAATTTGGCACTATGTACCCAAAGTCTCTAGAATATACAGGTCTCTGAGCTTAGTAACTCCAATTTTAAGACTTAATTCTAATGAAAGGACCAGAAACAAATTTTTATTCCTGCTGTGCCTGTGGTGATGGGTAGGAAGCAGAGAAGGAGGCCACTCTGGCCTTACATCCTAACAACGTAGCAACCCCATTAGGGCTGTAGGCAAAGTTCTGGGTAGGGCTTTCAGTGGCCCACTTTGGGCCACATTTGCATTTCAGGATCAGTCACTGTGGCCAAGAACTGGCCAGATCTTGGCTATGTGCCCATTCTGAGACTTTGTGGGTAGTATTAGTTCTACCAAAACCACAAAACTGAAAGTTAGAGAGACCTAGTTTCCCCCAAAGCAAATCAGGGTGCTTCTGCCTAAAGAAGAAAGAATAGACGGTGACCAAGCAAAAACAATTGACGTTCACTACATCAGATAACTAAACCTGTTAGAACTGCATCTGGAATCATGGCGAATTTACTCTAAGTGAGGATCCAGGAAAGTTTCCCCAAAATAAAGTCTGTCAACTCTGGTATATAAACTTTGTGACAGATATTTTGGTAGTTCCAAGTGGTTTTGCAGAGCTGAGGGCAAAGAGACATTCTTTTACAGAATCATCTTCCTCTCTGTCAGCTCTCTAAGTACAAGCATTTTTTAGGGTTTTATTCTCTGAATAATTAAGCTGTCACATAAATGATCTCTGGAGAAGATGAGTTGTACCATAATCTGACAAGCTGTATTTCTCTTTCCGAATTGCACCAGCAAGTCATTAGGTTTCCAAGAGAACCTAACAGGATGCTTAAGCCACTGAGAATACAGATACAACAACTCCTAAGTGTAGTATTTAAGAACTAAAGGAATCTGCAATTGCTTTCCAGAATGCAGCTAATTTTCAAGATGAAGAGTCAATTCAATAAATATCAACTGAATACTTTCACTACTGATTGCTTCCACAGTATTCATATCTGCATTTTCCCAATGATTGTACCCACGTTTTGCTTAAGGAAAGCCATTCATGGCCAAATGGTTTGGGTGTGATAAATCCCACCTCTGGCTTTAGAGGTAGGGTCTAATTGACTTATGGCAATACTCCTGGTCATGATAATTCATTCAAGGGTGGAAATGCCCCAGTTCAAGCCAATTATACTCAATTCTTGGACATCTATTTGAATGATAAGAATATCTCTTTCTCTCCCCTATCCTCTTTAATTGGATATAAATCCACAAGCATATAACTTCAGGAACTACCGGCAGCCATCCTGCATCAGGAAGGGAGAGTTTGCCTGAGAATGAAGCCAGTCTCAAGAAAGACTAAAAGAGAAAAATCTGGTCACATTATTTGAGATGCTGGATTTGAGTTGTGCTGGTCACATTGAGTTGCTAGATCATGCCATGCCTGAAGCAACATACTTGTGGACTTTTCGGTAACATGCCCCAATAAATTCCCTTTACTTTTTAAAGTCTGAGTAGGATTCTCTGCTACCTGTAATTCTGACACCATCCCCAACTGCAAAACAATTCTGATATTAACCACTCAGAGTTGGTGTCAGACTCTGCAGGTTTAAGGGCAGTTCTCAGCAAGACTGCCCTTACTTCAGACATCAGCCAAACTTTGGGGGCCTCCAGACCACTCACACTTTGGTCTAACTGGTGAAAATTCAGAGGTGTCCATGACCCCCTCATGTTAAAAAATTTACAAGAATTGCTCACAGAACTCAGGAAGGTGCTATATGTACAATTATAGCTTTACTTTAAAAATACAAATCTGGGTCAGCCAAATGAAGAAATGCACAGGGTGAGGTCTGGGAGGGTCTTAAACACAGAACTTCCATGCCTTCTCCCTGTTGAGTCCAGACACATCACCTTCTCAGCACACCTGTGTTCACTACCCAGGAACTTCTCTGAACCTCAGTGTCCAGAGATTTTACTGGGATTTCATTACATAGGCATGATTGTTTGGATTGTTGGCCACATGACTAAACTCAATTTCCAGCTATGTTAAAGATGCTTCCTCAAGCTCTCCCTCTTTTTTGTGGCCTGTGCCTCTTATTAGTTCAATGTCTCATCTTAGTTCTCACTCTTATTCCATGCCAGATTCCTACAGCTTTGGCCTCACTCTGCCAGCTTCCCTGCTTTGATTAAGCCCTGGGGGACGGGCTTAGTCTGGAACAGCAGGGGTAGAATTTCTTTGAGCCCATTTAACCTGCAAAGTCTGAAGACATTCTTGAAGATCCCCATTATCTGAAACAGAGTATATAGTTAAGGGGACATTTAAGTTGTTTCTCATCACTCCTTTTCCTTCTTATAAATTTTTTTGAGTTTCGTGCCATTCATCCACTCATCTTTTCTCCCCTCCCAATGCAATTATCTTCCAAACTCTTGGCCATTTTCCTCATTCTCTAAAAAGCACCTGGCTCACGGCCTTCCTCCCCCCTCAACTTCTGCCATTCTCTTGGGCAATTCTGAGGTCCATATGGCTTTCTCAGTTTCATGTTCTCATTATCTCCAATCCGATAAATTTCTTGTCAGCTCCACATCATCCATAATCTTCTTCTCTTTTCATGCTACAATCTCTCCCTAGGCTCTCTTATGGCTTTACACACAATCTGTGTGTGTTCGTGACTCCCAGTTATTTTTCTAGCCCAGACCTCTCTTCTGAAATCCATACCTCAATATTCAATTGCCTTTTTGGCATATCCCCTTACATATTTCATATTCATGCATCTCATATCTACCCTCTCAAAACTTATCTATTTTCTCCTGACTCTCCTCTGGCAAATCTCCTGCATTTCAGCAAATGATCCCACCAGCCATTTAGTTGTGCAATCTACCTTCTTCATCCCTTTGTTTATTCTATCACTAAGTCCTATCCATTTTACCTCTAAGATATATCTTGAATCTATTTATTTCTCACCATCCCCACACTATCACCCCAGCCCAAACAATCATCACCTTTTGCTTGGACTATTGCAATAATGTCCATCTGGTCTCTCTGCATTCATTCTTACATCCCTTCAATTCACTCTTTACACAGGAAGCATTATGACTCTTTTCTAATACAAATTTTATCTTGTTATTTTCCTACTTAAAACCTGTTAGAGGCTTCCTATTTTTCTTAGGATAATATTCCAGATCCTTTGAATGTTCAACAGGGGCTTACATGATCTGGTTTCCACAGTCTTTTTCACATGTTCTTCTGCCACAACCTCTCCTCATTCACTGGGCCAGTCACACTGGCCTTCTGTCTTCTCTGAAGATGCCAAGCTCTCTTATGTCTCAGAGTATTCATGAACACAGCTCCTTCTACCTTGAACATTCTCCATGCCCTAGTTCCACCTCCATATACCTGATACTGTGTGACAGGAGCTATGCCCCAAATAAGGAAACACCTCTCTTCTCTGAAGAAGTTCACAGTTTAGGGGTGCCTGGGTGGCTTAGTCGGTTAAGCATCTGACTTTGGCTCAGGTCATGATCCTGCAGTCTGTGAGTTTCAGCCCTGTGTCAGGCTCTGGGCTTACAGCTCAGAGCCTGAAGTCTGCTTTGGATTCTGTCTCCTGATTTTTCTGCCCTTCCCTTGCTGGCACTTTGTCTCTTGTTCTCTCTCAAAAATAAACATTAACAAAAATAAATAGGTGTGCCTAGGTGGCTCAGTCAGTTAAGCGTCCGACTTCGGTTCAGGTCATCATTTCACAGTCCATGGGTTCAAGCCCTGCACTGGGCTCTGTGCTGACAGCTGGAGCCTGGAGCCTGTTTTGGATTGGGTGTCTCCCTCTCTCTCTCTGCCCCTCTCCTGCTCCCACTCTCTCTCTCAAAAATGTATAAATGCTTAAAAAAATTTTTAATAATAAATGAGTTAAAAAAAAAAAAGCTCACAGTTTAATAAGAGACATGCATAGGGGCACTTGGGTGGCTCAGTTGGTTGAGTGTCCGAGGATCAAGCCCCACGTCAGGCTCCAAGCTGAGTGTGGAAACTGCTTAAGATTCTCTCTCTCTCTCTCTCTCTCTCTCTCTCTCTGCTCTCCTCTCCTCTCCTCTCTCTCTCCTTCTGCCCCTATCCCCCACTCATGCACTCTCTTTCTAAAAGAAAAAAAAAAAAGAGAGACATGCATATATGCAAAAAAATTCACCACTTGTAATAAATGCAATAGAAGTATGGCCACAGGAAGATATTTATCTGTCTCTCAGAGTTAGGAAAGGGCACTTAAGTAAAAGAACCAGCATGTCTTAAAGACAGAGGCAAGGACA
This sequence comes from Acinonyx jubatus, assembly GCF_027475565.1. NCBI lineage: Eukaryota > Metazoa > Chordata > Mammalia > Carnivora > Felidae > Acinonyx > Acinonyx jubatus. The sequence continues at coordinate 91,829,838 of NC_069381.1, read as the reverse complement.
TGAGGAGATATTACAAGTTTGGTACTACTGGAGGGTTATGATTAAGAAGATGGTAGGAGACACCTTGGATGCTGTGTAAAGGGGCTGGAACTCCATCCAATATGCAAAGAGGGTGTTCCCTACAAAGAGTTTCATGAAGGAGAGACATGAATATCAAATTGGTAGTACTTTGAAAGAAAGGCCTGGATAAAAGAAGGTTAAAGTAAAAGTCAAGTAGGAGAATATTATAATAGTCCCAGCAACTGATGATGGCAACTGAATAAAGGCAAAAGTAGTGGGAACAGAGAGAAGGTGGACTGAAGATATCTTTAAGGGGTAGAATTGATAGTACTTGATGACTGAACAAAACAGGTAAATTTCTTGTCCTTATAGAGCTTACATTCTAGAATGAGAAGGCAGATAATGCCCAATAAACAAATACATACATGATAGGATCCTTGTAGTGTTACAAGCTGTGAAAGAAAATAAAGCAGAGTAAAAGCACAGCAAATGAAGGAGAGAGTTACAGATAGAGCAGTCCCTGTAAGGAGGTGACATTTGAACAGAAAGTAAATGAGCCACATGAACATCTGAAGAAAGACTATTTCGGGAAGAGAGAACAGCAAGTGCAAATGGCCAGAGATCGGATATGTTGGTTATATGTTTGAAGAATAACAACAAGACTAGTATGCTTAAAGCATGGAAAAAAGGAAAGGGAGAGTGGAAGGAGATAAGGTCAGAATACACCAAGAGGTCAGATGTTGAGTGCCTCATAGATAATGAAAAAACTTTGGATTTTATTTCAGTGTAATGCGAATCACTGGAGGGATTTGAACAAGGGAGTGGCACGTTCCATCTTATACTGTTAACAGGATCACTCCCAGTAGACTATAGTCAGGGAAGTGTGGAAGCTGGATAGCCGGTTAGGAGGAAGGGATCTAGGTGAAAGGTGATGGTGGTTTGGATTAGAGTAGAAGTGATCAAGGTGGTGAGAACTTGTCACAATTGGGATATGTTTTGAAGGCAGAGCTGATGTAATGTGTTGACAGATTGAATGAGGGTAGAGAAGAGTCAACAATGATCCCAATATTTCTGCCTAGAGCAACAGGCTGAATCATGGAGCCATTTACTGAGATGGAGAAGATTGAAGGGAATTAGATTTGATAGACAGGAACTGAAGAATTTAGTTTCAGACATGTTTAGTTTGGAATACTGTTAGACATTCAAGTAGCTACTAGAGATAGGAGTCTGAAGTTGAGGGGAGAGGTTGAGCCTGTAGATTATAATTTTTGGAATCATTAGCATACAGATGACATTTAAGATGATAGAATTGGTTAAGACTTTCTAAGGTGAATATAAACAAAAATTGAGTAGAAGTCCAAGGATGGAACACTGGAATACTCCAATACTTAAAGGTTGAAAAAAGATGATCCAACAAAGAAACTAAGAAGGAGTGACTAGTGAGATGAGAAGAAAATAAGTAGAGGGTGGGAGCCAGGTAAAGACAACTTTTCAAGAAAAAGGAAATGATCACCTGGCCAAGCTGCTGTTGGGTCATGTAAATTGAGAATTGGATTTGGCAACATGAAGGTTATTGGTGACCTTGATAAGAGGTCTCAGAAGAGTTTATAAAAGATAAAATGTTTATAAAACGTTTATAAAAGATTTTATGTATCATAAAGGTTAAGATACACTAGAGAGAAAGAAAGTGAGAAGTTTCACCATATAAAGGGAACAGAGAGGTATTGTAGTAGCTGGAGAGACATGCTGTCAAGGCAGAGAGGTTTTTGTTTTTGTTTTTGCTTTTAAGAAGGGAGAGAAGATTGGTGATCCATGAGGTGGGGGGAATTAGTGTGGAGGCAAAGTCCTTGCATAGGTGAGTTCTCTAGACACTTTTATATTTAGGCCAAGAGCTCAAGAAAGAGGTGGAGACTGGAGATACATATTTTGAAGTGATTAACTTATATATGAAAGGGACAAAGGTGGGAGTGGATAAGTTGTTTGAAGAGAGGGAAAACAGAAGCCAAGGACAGAACCCTAAGGTATCAAAAAATTTAAGGGGCTCCTGGTGGCTCAGTCAGTTAAGCATCCAATTCTTTTCAGCTCAGGTTATGATCTCACAGTTCTTGGGTTTGAGCCCTGCACTGGGCTCTGCACTGGCAGTGCAGAGCCTGCTTGGGATCCTCTTTCTCTTTCTCCCTGACCCTCCCCTGCTCACACTCTCTATCTCAAAATAAATAAACTTTAAAAATTAATTTAAAAAATTTAAAGGAATAAGGGGAGAAGGAATGTCCTCTATTTTCCAATTATTTTTATGCACATAGCACATGGCACATTGTTTTATCTCTCATGCTTGGAAAGCCCTCCCTTCCCTAGATTCATACCCATCTCTCATAGTACTTTATGTGAATCTTTATTAGCACTTGTTTCACTGCATTTACATTATAGGTCTTCTTTTTCCATCATCCTGAAAGCTCCCTCTGCCAAAAACTTTATTCATCTTTATATCTACAACTCTTAACATAATGCATAGTAAGTGCTAAATAAATGGTGCATGGAACAGAGGGAAGTTAATCCACAAATAGAATGTGAAATATATAAGTATTAGAAAGTGTCAATATGCATTTTATGACTCTAAAAGAAATATACATGTTGGAAAGAATTCACCAGTGAAGCCATCTGGAGTTTCATTTGTAGAAGATTTTAAATGATGAATTCAGTTTCTTTAAAATATAAAATACGGAATTTTCTATTTATTATTGTTTTAGTCTTAGTAAGTCTGTTTCTCAATAAAATTTTCCATTTCATCTATATCGTCAAATTTATTGGTAAAAAGTTGTAACATCTTCTTATATTTTCAATGTCTATAGGACCTGTACTGATGTCCCCCTTTTTATTGCTGATATTGGTAATGTGTTTTTATGCACTCTTCCTTGATTAATCTTTCTAGGAGTTGATTAATTTTTTAGCTCTTTTGAAGATTATAAATTTTGGCTTTGTTGACTGTCGATTAATAAGTGTTGGCTCTTGCATGTCTGCTTTCTATTTCACTGATTTCTGATTTTATCTTTATTTCCTTTTACCTTCCTTTTTCTTTTTACTTTCTTTGCATAAATTTGCTGTTTCTTTCTCTAAATTTCCCTGTGAGCTCTGAATCCTATGGGTAGTTCTCTAGCCAAAGTGGCCCATTAGTGGAATCCCAAGTCTCAAAGAAATGAGCCTGATTTATTACCCCAGATGCTCAGTCATTAGCTAGGACTAGGTTGTGAGAAGCATGGCCTCAGTTGTGAACATATTGGTGGATCAAGGTCAGTAGTTGGGGCCATTGATTAACTATGCTCTGCAAAGGGAATTCAGGGACCCATTTTCAGAACCACATTTCAACTCCTTTGCCCCAAAGATTTATTTCTTCATGCAGGTTTGGGGAGAAGCTCTTCCATGGTTCCCATGGGCCTCTCTTCCTGAAAGGAAACTTAGAAAAGGAAGGTTAGTAGGATGGACTACAGAAATTGATCTAGAGGTCACAAGTGATACTCATCCTCTCCCTTTTCCACTATCCACTCTAAATTCCTCTCACTTGCAGTTATCATCTTAGCAGGTCTTCATGGTTTTTGTGGTGGTATAATCCAAAGCTTTATTCCGGGTCTGAGATTTTGGTAACTATACTTTGTCAGGTCATGGTCGCTGCATATGTTCAGTTACAGTGGGGCAAGGGAGTGTCAGGAGATGTCCAAGGGAACCACATGAATTCTGCTAAAAACAAACAAACAAACAAAACCAAAAACAGTGCTACCTTTTCCTATTGATCAGGGTCAATTATCCTTGTCATGATTGTGACTCCTCTTTTTGCCTACTGGTCCCAGGAATAATGAGTCCAAAGTGCAGAAATCATAGCTTGTGGTTCAAAGGGACCCTTGCTGTGTCCTTTAATAGGAGTGCAATCTCTTTGATGACCAGTACCACCAGCCCCAACCCTATCAATCCCAGGTTTGTGGATATGGGAAGCACAACATCCTCTAGTGGGTCATTGGCAGTAAAAGTAAATGGGGGTGTTCCTACATCCATTTCTTAGTGGATCCATGTATTTTTTCTATTGGGAGTCATGAAGACCTCTGATTTATTTGTATAACACATCCTGAATTATAACTCCCAATTTTTTTCAGAATGTTATCCTTGAGTGGCTTTTCACCTGTGCCTTTAGAATGTCATTCTGGCTTTCTATGCGGTCAGCTTTTTCTGGATGGTATGGTATGTCCAGCGGATCCCATGGCCATGGGTCCACTCCCACACCTCTTTTACCATGAAGCAGGTACCCTGGTCAGATGCTATGTTACATAGGATTCTACATCTGTCGATCAGGCATTCCATAAGCCCCAATATAGTAATTTTGGCTAAGGATCTGTGGGTGGAAAGGAAAACCCACACCCAGAATAGCTATATATCTTTATGAGAATGAACCACTGACTCCTTCAAGATGGAAGGGACCCAATGTAGTCAACTTGTCACCGAGTATCCAGTTGGTCTCCTTGAGTAATGGTGCCATACTGGGGACTCAGCATAAGTTTCTGTGATGACAGATTGGACATTACGGCATCAGTAGCTGTATCAGTCTTGGAAATTTGGAGTCCAAGCTTTTGGGCCTGTACATAGTCTCCATCCCTGCCACAAAGGCCCCTCCATTTATGTGCCTGTATTAGTTTCTTAGCACTGCCTTAACAAAGTACCACACATTTGGTGATTTAAACAACAGATATGTAATTATCTTATGGTTCTGAAAGCTAGAAGTCTGAGCTCAAGATGTCCATAGGCTTGGTTCCTTTTGAGGGCTGTGAAAGAAAATCTGTCCCATGCTTCTCCCCTAGCTTCTTGTGGTTTGCTGGCAATCTTTGGCATTATTTGGCTTCTGCTACAACACCCTGATCTGTCTTTATCTTCCCATGGCCTTCTCTCTGTGTATCTCTGTCTTCACATGGCTATCTGCTTATAAGAACACCAGTCACATTGAATTAGGGGACCACCCTACTCCAGTATGATGTCATCTTAACTAATTACATCTGCAACAGCCCTATTTCCAAATAAAGTCACAATTTAAGGTATTGGGGGTTAGAATTTCAACATAAGAATTTGAAAGGGGGATAAAACATAATCCGTAAGAGTGCTTATAACACATCATGCAGGTTCCAAGGTGGCCATTGACTAAGGCTGGTAATGACAATTGGATGAGTCATTTTGTCTCCTTGATTGCTTAGTGCTTCTTCCCTGGTGGATGTGAGATATGATACAAAACTCCTCACACTTCATGCCCACTCCTGTATATTTATCCACATGACTCTACTCAAGATCTCCTTGTCTTTGGTCTTCTAGTCCTTTTCCTTCCAGGTGCCCTACTAGGTCTTCTGACAGGCCATTGACACCTGCCCAAGAATCTATATATATTCTTACTTCAGTCTGCTTCTCCTTATACTAAAAGCAGACGATCAGGGATGATCTTTGTAATTCTACCAACTGAGAAGATTTTCCTTCTTTGCTGTTTTTCAAAGACTCTGAAGAATGTAACTATAATGCAGCCACTATCTAATTTTGGTTTGTACCCACATACTAAGCTGACTCATCCATAAACCAAACTTAGGCTTTACCCTTCTTCCTTCAGCTGGTCATGGTATTGGTGCAGCTGTGGTGGGTTATATGGGGATGTGGGCTACCTGGTCATGCAGCTTACAAGTGCCTCAGTTGTGTTTGAGCTCCATTCTGTATGTACCATTTCCATCTTATAACAGATGCTGCTGGGTCCATCTGAACCAAAAGAACTCAGTCCATAATAAGTAGTTCTGGACACATGGTTACCTGATATCCTGTGGTTAAGTGTTCTGTCTCCATCAAGGCTCAGTATCTATCTGGTTCTCACTAGTAGCTGGTTCTTAAAATGTGTATAATTCTCAGTTGCAGATGGCATGGCCTTGCTCCAGAGTCCTAAGGACTGCACTGTGATGTTTTTACTGGGGCTTACCATAAGCTCTTTCTTAGTCAGCTTGGGCTTCCATGACAAAATACCATAGACTGGGTGGCTTAAACAACAGAAATTTATTTTCTCACAGTTCTAGAGGCCAGAAGTCCGAGATCAAGATGCCAGCATAATCAGGATCTGGTGAAAGCTCTCTTCCTGACTTGCAGACAGCTACCTTCTCACTGTATCCTTACAGGGCAGAGAAAGAGAGCTCTCTGGTGCCTCTTTGTCATCATATTGGGGATTAGGGCTTCAATGTATGAATTTGGAGGGGGACACATTCAGTCTATAACATTCCACCTGTGGCCCCCTAAAATTCACATCATTATTGCACACAAAATACATTCATTTCATCCCCAAATCTCCAAAGCTCTTAATTTATTCCAGCATCTAAAGTCTCATTTGAATATCATCTAAATCAGATAGAGTGAGACTGGAGGTATGATTCATCCTGAGGCAAAATTCCTCTCCAGCTGTGAATCTGTGAAATCAGACAAGTTATATACTTTCAAAATACAATAGTGGGATAGTAATAGGATAGACATTCTCATTACAAAAGGGAGAAGAAAGGGGTGATGGTCCCAAGCAAGCTCAAAATTTAGCAAGGCAAAGTCCATCAGATTTTAAGGCTTTAAAATAATCCTCCTTGGTTCAATGCTCTGCCCTCCAGGTCCAGTAGGTGGCAGCATCACCCCCAAGGTCCTGTTGGGTAGTCCCCCACCAAAGGCTGTTGAAACTGAGGTAGTGTAGTGGCCCTGATGATCTCTTAATCACTGTCGGCATCATTTTCCCCTCTTCTTGCAGAATAGTGCATGTGTGCAGCTGAATAGCTCTATCATTCTGTCTTGTCAAATTCAATAAGCCCAACAGCCTTCCTTTGTTTGGTCCCATCTTCATCCCCTTCAGTTCAAATTGGCTGCATTTCTGCTCATATAATCCCATAAACTCTTTATCAAGTGATAATCAAGTTGTGCCATTGGTATTTTCTTTAGAACATGCTTTCTCATGTTTTTCAATATGGATAGGCTGAGAAATCTCTAAATCATCAAGTTCTGGTTCCTTTTTGCTTAACAATTCCTTCTTCATCTCTCTCCTTTCACATTTTACTATAAGCAATCAGGAGGAACCAAGCCCCTCCTTCAATACTTGGCTTAGAAATCTCCTCAGCTAAATATCCAGTTTCATCACTCACAAATTCTACCTTGCACGAAACAGAACACAGTTCAGTCAAGTTATTCACCACTTTGTAACAAGGGTCACTTTTCCCACAATTTCCATTAACGTCCTCCTCATTTCCATCTGACGTCTCACCAGAATTGTCCTTAATGTCCATATTTGTAGCATGCACTTTAAAACTTTTCCAACTCCACTCATTATCCAGTTCCAAAGCAGCTTCCGCATTTTTAGTTATTTGTTACAGCTATATTCCACGGCTGGTGTCAAGATCTGTATTAGCCAGGGATCTCCAGAGAAACAGAAACATTATAGTTATATAGATGTAGGTGTAAGTATAGATATAGATTGTATAGCTATAGCTATAGATTTATTATAAAGAATTGACTCACATGAGTATGGAGGCCAAGAAGTCCCAAGATCTGCAGTCATCAAGCTGGAGACCCAGGAGAGCTGATGTGTAGTTCCCAGTCTGAAGCCAACGGCCTGAGAACAAGGAAAGCCAATGGCGTGATTTCCAATCTGAAAGTTGGCGGGTTCGAGATCCAAGAAGAGCTGATGTTTCAGTACAAGCCTAAAGGCTGGAAAAGACCAACATCCTAGCTATGCAATCAAGCAGGAGTTCCCTTCTACTCAATCTTTTAGTTCTATTCAGGTCTTCAATTGATTGAATGAGGCCCACTTACATTAGGGATGGCAATCTGCTTTACTCATTCTACCAATCCAATGTTAACTTCATCTGGAAACACACCCACAGACACACGCAGAATAATGTTTGGCCAAATACCGGAGTACCCCATAGCCCAGCCAAGTTGACATAAAATTAACCATCACGAGCTCCAAACTGCTTCTTTTCCTAGTCTGATACCTCCAATACAAGATTTTACTGGAATATATGGCCAAAGTGACAAAGATGTCTGTACTGTAGCCTGGACTTCTGAAGAGCCTTTCACCTGCTCTGGGCCCCAAAGCTGGAAATCTTCAAGGTCACCTGGTAAATGGGCTGGAGCAGTATTCCTAAGTGTGGTATATGTTGCTCCAGAACCTAAAGAGACATACCAAGCCCTGTGCATTCTTCTTTGTGGTAAGGGATGCAAGACTTTCACTTTGGAAAGATATAATGGTACACTCTGAAAACCTCACTGAAGTGGCAAGTCCTTGAATCTTTATAGCATTTTTCTTCTATTCTCTGGAGCATTAGTCTTACCAATGCCTCCAGCATACTAGCCACTCCACTTGTACAGTCTGACCGGCATATCATTGATGCAATGGGTCGGTGTGCTACTCTATAAGATGTTTAGGAGGTTCAGATTTCTTTGGACCTTATTACGACAGAGGGCAGAGTTAATCTATCCTTGAGGCAAAACTGTAAATGGTTATCTGTCCCACATGATCTTTCCTAATCAAAATGGAAAATAATTTGTTCAACAAACCACTGGCCACACGTCATGTCCTGATGCCTTATTAATCTGCACTAGCAATAAGACTATATAAAGCACAGCAGGTGCTATTGGGGCTGTGACTTGCTATGGTGGTCTAGAGTCATTCTCCAGGACCCAGCTAGTTTCTGCAGGGGCCTGACTGGCTAATTAAATGGAGATATGATAGGGACCATCCTCCCCACATTTCTTAGGTCTTTATTGGTGGCACTAATTTCCACCATGCCCCCTGGTATGTGATATTTTCATTTGTTTATTTTTTAATTTACTATGTTAGCCAGGTCTGGAAGGTCATTTTCAGGTGTTTCCACTTGGCCTTCTTCACTATGATAGCTCTTCACACAGGTCAAGCATTTAAATGTTGGTATAACTGCAGCTGCTAAGTGTATCAACTCCAATTACATACTCAAGAACTGAAGAAATGACCACTGGGTGGGTTCACAGACACAATGGACCTACCCTAACTAGACTTTAGTCAGAACTCCAATTATTACCCAGTCCCCATTTGCCTCCACTCTAACAAGAGGCTATGACAATGCTTTGGGTCTCAGGATATTGATGTCTGAGTTGACTGAGTCCAATAGTTCTTAAATTTCTGGTTATTCCTCTTTCCCACTGTGTACAATCACTGAAATAAATGGCCATAGGTATCTTTAGCAAAGGACTGGGGAATCATAACACTTACATTTGCTGCAGTGCAGCAGGATCTGCCGCCTCTTAAGTCAACAAGTTTCAGATCTGAAAAGTGGCTCAGATCGGGATACTGAACAAGGGACGATGACTTTCTGGATGAAACCACCCTCAGTCTCCTGCTCCTCCGTTTTGGCCTTTTTTGGGTTGTAGATGTTAATAGGATTCCCACCTATTTTGCCCCTAGAGATACCAAGCTCTACATCCATCTCCACAACTCCCTGTGAGCCAAGCCCTCTTGGCTGCCACTTGTCAAATGTTGTTGGTCTTTTTAATTGTGGCCTCCTGGCTTTTAGTGACTAAGTGCCACTATCTGGCCTCTATTACTTGGGGAAGGGGGATATTTTTCCCATAATCATTAATGGGTCCTAACTCTGTGACTGCTGTTGTTAGCTCAGGAACGCAGAGAACTTCTTGGTGGTGGTGTCCCTTACCAGAGGATTTCTGATGGCCTTGGTGAATGGTGTATCTTCTGGGCCCTCCTGTGAAACAGAATCCTCTGATGGGTCTTCTGGCTTCACACATATCCATTCCAGCATGCCCACTTCCCCCAGTCTTTTAATTCATTCTTCTACCATGTGCCCGGGCAACTGAGAGAGACATTTCTACTTTGCTCAGCATTGGCCATCACTTTCTCTAGGTTTTTAAGAGATTCCCCCGCCCATCCCTCCCATGAGTTTTTTACATCCTCCGTAAGAGTCCATGCAGTGTTAAATCCCGAGAAGAAAGTGCTGTCAATGAATTCTTGATTATCTAGTCTAATATTCTAGCCCCCATGATCAAGTAACCTCAAAACTCCTCTGACTTGTTTGTATATGCTAATTTTTACAGCTCCTTTGTATAGGATCTCTTCCCTCCTTTATTAGGTCAGGCATGTTTTCAGCTTGGTTATGCTAGGATTTGATTCCATTTATTAGCATAGTAGCCAGTAGAGAAGGAGTGGCTCTGCAGTGTCTTTGAGCATGGAGGAAGTACTAGTTCTTACTACGAAGAGGTAGACTATCTCTGCAAGCTTTCAAAGTTCACGAGGGCCTACAGAGCTAAGATCCTTACAGTTGTGCATCCAGATGTCCCATCCCTTGTTTCAGGCATTCAGGTATTTTCAGCCAGGGCCCTGACCAGCTTTGGCTACATATTTAAATGTCTTTGGGGCTCTGTGCCTCATGTCTTGGCTCATGTCCCAAGTTTGTGGCATAACTGTGTCAGGTCTTCCACTATAGAGATAAAAGCCTTTTTGTAAGTTACTAAAGAGGTCCTCTTGTCTCTCATACTTGGCTATTAATCAAGGGGGACCTTTGCTTTTTCGTTATCCCGCCTGAGTGTCTATACAACTTAGCAGTAACCGGCCAACTCCATTGTCCTTGTAGGCATTGCCTTCCCCGATCCCCATACATTTCAAATGCCTGAAATTATATTCTTTTCCTTCTCCTCCACTGGGATGTTTTTCCAGGCCACCACTGATGAAATCTTTAGCACCTGGTCACCACCTTGTGCTGGGAACTATCCATGTCCGTACACTACTCACGATAATATTGTCTTTGCCCACCAGATAGTGAGTGAGTGAGCCAGTCCTGAAACTTCATTTTATTTTCTAGCTTTCTTTTGTTTCTGTTTTTTGTTTTTGGACCTCTCTTGGTACCACTTGTGTTAGTTTGGACCCTCTGAGCAGCTGCCAAGGTGGTATTTGGCATAGCTAGGGCCGCCATTACAAAATACAGTACCGCAGACTGGATAGCATAAACAACAGAAATGTATTTCTCATAGTTGTGGAGTGTAGAAGTCCAAGATCAAGATATCAGCAGGATTGGTTTCTTCTGAGGCATCTCCCTTGGATTGTAGATAGCCACCTTCTTGCTGTATCCTCACATGCCCTTCCTCTGCACACATGCCCTCAGTGTCTTTCTGTGTGTTCAAATTCCTCCTTACAAGGACACTAGTCAGATTGGATTAGGGTTCACCCTAACATCTTAATTGCCTTTATAAAGGACCTACATCCAAATACAGTCACATTCTGAGTTATGAAGGAGAGGGAAAAGAAAGGATGAGTAGGCATTATCTCAGACTGCAGCACAGTTCTGAGGGTTTCAGGTAGGCTGATGGATGATCCTCAAGCCAAAGCTACCTGTTAGAGGAGTCCCAAATAGTTCTACAATGGAGCTGCATTGCTCAGTCAGTTGCGTTTCACTGCTCAATAAAGCTCCTGCCGTGCTTAGTCATTGGCCAGGACTGGCCAATTATTATTTCTTGGGGGACTTGCAATAATCAAAGCTAATTAAATCTGTCAATATCCTTGGCTCAAAATCTTTGCTTATTTTAAGATATTCTTACAAAATGACTGGAGTAAGAATAAATCATAAGGTGAAGCAGCCAAATCCAAACTGTCTCTTTATGTAAATAGCAAATCGTAGCTGCTAGAGATAAAAGTGGATAGATGGATTTGGGGAACAGGATATTTAAGAAGAGAAAGGGACCTAGATTATAGATTGATTTGAAATCACTTATGAAATTCTCCATGTAAGTATACCTTCTGCCATTCACCCAGGAATGCCTGACACAAAGTAATCATACAGGACATTTACTAACAAATCTGAGTATTTTCAATATTTGTTAGGCTAGTAGCTTTACGAATTACTTCCTTTACTTCTAGTGGAATGACAAGGCTTCTAATCTGTAGATACTTTATTGTAATATAGTTAAGATCTCTGTGTTTCATCTCTTAAAATGATTACAGCAGCTTTTAATTAGGGGGTCATATTTCTTTCTTTGCAAAAATATGCAAAAACTACCAAAATATGTGAAAGCTCTCATTCAGCAGGTGAATGCAGAACTTTCATTAATATCTAAATGATCTGTATTTCTCCAGGAAGAAACAGTCCTTTTCATCTCTCAGTATTTCACCTAAAAAGATTGTGACCAACAAACTTTCATCAATTTTATTTAAAAACACAAACCAACCAATAGGGGCGCCTGGGTGGCTCAGTCGATTGAGCGTCCAATTTCGGCTCAGGTCATGATCTCATTTTTCGTGAGTTCGCGCCCAGTGTTGGGCTCTGTGCTTACAGCTCAGAGCCTGGAGCCTCCTTCGGATTCTGTGTCTCCCTCTCTCTGCCCCTCCTCCTCTCATGCTCTATCTCTCTGTCTCTCAAAAATAAATAAATGTAAAAAAAAAAAAAATTAAAAAACACAAACCAACCAATCAACCAACCAAACAAAAGCTCCACAAAGGAAATAAAAGAAAAAGAAATATTAGTGTTAAATTATATTTTAAGAGTGGCAATTTGAAATACTGAATTTTCTACTTACTCTAATTCTCTAAGTGACACATACATTAATCTCTATATAACTAGTGTGTTTACAGCAACCAGTCAATAATTGTCTATTTACTCAACAAATATTCTAGAGCATCTACTATATGCGAGGTACTAGGCTGAATAAGATGTAATACTGGTCCTCAAAGAACTCACATTTCAACTACTTTCCTTTTAAAGAAAATATTTATTTTTACTGTGGTAAAAATATACATAAAATTTATCATCATTAAGTGTATAGTTCAGTGGCATTAACAATGTTCACTCTGTTGTGCAACCATTACCACCATCCATCCCCAGAACTTTATCATCATCCCACACTGAAATTCTGTGGCTGTTAAACAATAATTCCCCAGCCCCTTCTTCCCCTGCCCCAGGTAACCACTAGTCTACTTTCTGTCTCTATGAATTTGACTATTTTAGGTGCCTTATAGAAGTACAGTAAAACCTCGGTTTGTGAGTGTAATTCGTTCCAGAAACATGCTTGTAATCCAAAGCACTTGTATATCGAAGCGAAATTTCCCCATAAGAAATAATGGAAACTCATATAATTCATTCTACAACCTAAAAATATTCATATAAAAATGATTACAATACTGTAATAAAATACAAAATAATAAAGAAAATATACAGTATAAAGAAAAACAAATTAATGCACTTAAAAAAATTTTTAATGGTTATTTATTTTAGGGGAGGGGCAGAGAAGGAGACAGAATCTGAAATAGGTTCTAGGTTCTGAACTGTCAGCATAGAGCCCAATGCGGGGCTCAAACCCACAAACCACGAGATCATGACCCAAGCCGAAGTTGGACACTTAACCAACTGAGCCACCCAGGTACCCTAACCTGCACTTACTTTTGAAAACCTTCGTGGCTGGTGTGAGGGAGACAAGAAAGAGGAGGATTATTGTGTAGGACAACTTTCACTGTCACTAAGGGAATCACTGCTATCTCAATGGAATCTTTTTCTTTTCATGCAACTTTAACAAGGAACTTATCCAATGACACTTGCTTTTGCCTCCTTTTGAGGATTTCGTGGAAATGTGACATCGCATTGTCATTAAACAGATTCATTGCTCACACTGCTACAGCCTTTTTTGGGTGGTGCTTTTCTACAAAATTTTGCACTGTTTCCCACATTTTACACATTTCTCTAATCTCATTTGAAGTGAGGGTTTCCTCTGCCTTTTTCTCTTCCTCCTCTGCAGACAAGATGCAAACATAGGCTTCTTATAAAATCTTGGAATTTCAGCCACTCGCATACCTCGTTCATACTTCTCGATTTCCTTCTTAACTTCCACCATAATCATCTCCTTCTTATTGCCTATTTTTTTCTGCATGGAGGCCATTATATATGCTCGCATGGATGTTGACTATAGTACAGATTAATAAACTCTTGCCATATACTGTATTTAATGTAACTGGCAATAAGGCAGCAGAGGAAAGGGTCCATATCTGCAGGCAGCCTGACCTACAATAAAGCAAAGCATTCCTAAGCTTACTCTTGTATGGAAAAGCAAAGGACTCTCCATAGGTGCTCTGAAGTGACAAAAAACACTAGTGCCAGTTGTGGGCACCTTCCAACGTTCTGAAAAATCACTGATTTCTGCCAAATGCTGCAGCCTGAGACTGAGCATGGGAGACGATCACCAATAATCCTGTAGAGAAAGAGAGAGAGAGAGAAAGAGAGAGAGAGAGACGGAATCTGAAACAGGCTCCAGGCTCTGAGCTGTCAGCACAGAGCCCTACACAGGGCTTGAACCCATAAGCTGCGAGATCATGACCTGAGCAGCAGTTGGACCCTTAATTGACTGAGCCACCTAGGTGCCCCGAGTTTCATTCCTTTTTAAGGCTAAAATAATATTTTGTCGTATGTACATACTACATTTTGTTTATCCTCAATTACTTTACTCTTAAATAGATAAACTCTCATTTTATTTCTTTCAAAGAGATACCATGAGGCTTTTAAAATTATTTTAAGCCAGTGTCTATAGCATCACACTAGCTGTCCAGATGCCAGTTCCCTGCTTTTGCTGCCACCAAAGTACGAGGTGCTCTCTTTTATGGTTTTAGTTTCTGAAACAATTCCCGACTCTTTTCTTCTATATCTCTTTTTATAAGTCATGGGGACAGTTATACATACTTTTGGGTGTCTTTTTTTAAAGCAGTAATTTCTAGTTTATGTGCAGTCAGAAATATTTACAAATTAGGTAATTACAGGTATGTAAAGAATTGATTTTGGGGATCAGTTCTTACTGGTTTCTTTATTTGGGTAGTATCTGCGGTCCACCAGGGACTATTCTGCCACAGTTCATTTTGTTCCAGGACCAATGTGCCTAGCTCTCCAATATGTTTAGATACCTTACTCAGTTTCTGAATGTAGCTCATTCTCTCATGCTTTAGTACATTTCTTTTTTGTCTTCTTTGGCTCCTTTATCATTTTTCTCAGAGGAACACTTGGTTCAACATTTAATGATACATTTATTGAATTGACTATGGGCAAGAAACTATACTAGGTGCTGGATTTTTAATGCCATGACGATCCATTTTCTTGGAGAAAACAAAATTTCCCTTATTACCCACCATCAGCTACCGGCTCCCCTTCATTTATGATATATAGGGCACAAACACATTTACCCAGAGGAGATTCCACATTCAAGTGACTTTGTGGGGCAGTCACTGCCATATCTGATATCAGTAGGACACCTTGCATCCCTGAGTGTTCAGGAACTATGATCATGCTCAAGTACCTATACAGGTTTATAGGTAATACCTATGTAGGTATATAAATAGTTACTATATATTAATTTCAAAAGAACTTTGAAAGAGTAGGCACAGTGAATTTAACAACACTTTTTCAACAGAAAGGCCACAATAGTTGACCAGAAACCTAGAGGATATTGTTCTTTTCACAGCAATCTAACAGATTGCTGAGGATTGCTGCTTGGAACTTCTGTTTTATAAGTGTCAAACATCTGACTGGCTAGGGACCACAAAACGATATTCTTGTTGAATTTATGAAGGCAGGAAATAAATGAGAGGAAAAACAGAGCCCATACCCCAAAGGCGTATTTCTACACACCGCCTCCCCCTCAACTGAAATGCCTCATTTACAAATCTAACCTAGAGCCAAACATGAACTTTACTTGAGAAATACGGGGCCTGAAGGAGACTTGACCAGTGGTATCATATTAACTGGAAACAGAACCCTGGCATTTCTCTCTGTCATATACTGCCCATCAAATGACTTCTTACTTGGCTATCCTATCTTTCTTGAACAAATAATTCATTTTACAGCCTTTCTATGAAGTTGTGACGTTGCCCTTTTACCTTTAGGGAAGCGAAGCACAAAGCACACAAAGGCGGCACCGTCAGCTAAATTCTTCACGAATAACAGAAAAAGCAGAGAGCAATACGAATCTCAGATCCAAGGCGTTACCTGCTCTAAAACCTGTACTGGGAAGTGTGGGGTGGGGGGAGCCGGGAGGGCAAGGAATGGAAGGAAATGCTGGTAAAATTACCTTGACCAGGAGGAAACTTGGAGTCTTTTCCCACTGACTGAAGCCCACCCAACTTTTCTGAAACGAACCACGGTAGGGTGGGCTGAGGCAAACGGCCCCGTCCAAGGCGCCCGCTCATTCCCACCGCAGCGCACCCGGTCACCGCCCACGGCCAGTCCCGGAGCTCTCCGCCCAGCGCCTGGAAGACTGAGCCAGAGCCGGAAGCGCGGGGAATCCCGCGAAAGGCGGGGCTGGTGGAGGGCGTGGAGAAAAACCGGACCAATTTACTCCGGCGGGGATTATTGTACAAGGAGCCTATCAACTCCTCCGTACAAGTTCTCCCAATTGCCAATCTTGGGGCGGGTTCACACCTTCTCCAAGGGAAGAATCTCCCCACATGCCTAGGGCTCGGAGCGCCCCTAGCAACCACGCAAGATTTAAAGCGGAAGGACGGCCCTGGGCCGGAGGTCCCTGGAACCAACCGCGGCCTGGCAGGGAGGCACTTTGGCCCAATCACCTTGGCGGGAACTATAACCAACCAATAGGAAGCAGGCACTGACGGGCGGGCTGAAGGGGTCGCCTGCGCACGCGCAGTTGGAAGCAGGGCCTCAATTTTGTGGTGGTGTGGGTGAGTTGGGTGCTGTTGGACTCGTGTTGGCCCTCAGAAACCCCACGTAGCTGCTGCCAGCTTTTCCTGCCCTCGCCATGTTCCTCACCCGGTCTGAGTACGACAGGTCTGTGCGTCGGGAGAACGTGGGTTCGGGGTTGTGAGTGGGCAGGACTGGGGCCCGGCCACGGCCTGGGTTCTGCCGTGTCATGGGGCGCCCCAGGAACCCGAGGCTGGCCCGGGCTGGGGATCTCTTGTCCTCCCCAGCGGCCTGCAGTGATTCCCCAAGCTAGACTCGCGCCAGGTGCTACCGCTGAGTCACTGCTGGGTCCCAACTCGGTGCGGATGGGAGAAGCACCGCTTTGTGCTTGGGGAAGAAGGCCGAGGGGCCGCGACTCTGACCTTTAACCCGGAGAAGTCCAGGGGTCAACCCCTCCTCCGTTCATCTTTCGTGCTGAGTATGACTGCCTTTTTAAAAAATGTGAACGTGTTGCCTGAAAGAAAAAAAAAAAGCTACTAGAGATTCTTTAATGGCTCTCATAATTTCAGCTCCCCCTTCCTTCTAGGGGAACAACCTCGTTTTCCGTTTCTTAGTTGTGGAAGTAGAGTAACCTTTCCTTTGGTTGAAATGTAGGAAGGCATGCTGGTATGTATAGTTTCTGCAAAAGTCTGAAAGTATTCTCAGCTATGCCCGGATGGAGTGTGGAGTCTGATTTTATAGGAACTGGAATTTAGAGTGGTTCTTAAGAGTTTCCTCATCACGCTGATTCTACTAGACCTAGACTTTTCGGACTTTTTGAGAAGCTTAAAGCAATTTAGTTTGTGTGTGTGTTAAGGCCAGATATGTTTTTAAAATTAAGGTTGTGAGATTGTTGTATTCATTAAAAGAAAAAAAATATTTTTCAGGGCTTGGAAATGCTGAGTAAAATTGTACATAGACAATTCTCTAGACATTGTTACTTTCAGTTTCTGTTTGGGTAGGTTAGATTTTTCACATAGCTGCAAAGATGTTTTTGGGTTTTTTTGTTTGTTTGTTTGTTTAGCCAGGAAAGGCGGATGTTTTCTTTCTACTAGGTCTTTAGAAGCTGCATTTCTTGTCAAGTGTATGTTGATCCTGTCAAAAGTTTTATCGCTTGGAACTCCCGCTTTTTTTATGCTTTTACTGACTCAGAATATATATATGTGAAGTTTTAAAACTGACAGCTTTTCGTACTGTCCTGTAAAATGACTTGGTATTTATTTTCCAGAGCATTAAAAAAAACTCCTCCTTGGGTGATAGAATTTTGAGTTAGAGGGTGTATGATAGACATTATTATCCTTATCAGAAAGTCTTTATTAAGGTTCTGTGATCATTTACTTAACATCTTCAATGAGTGCTATATGTTATTCATTTTTATATCCTCCCAAGAATGCCTAAAATACAGCCTTTTTAAATTCACTTAGCTAATATACTTGCATGCTTGCTGTGTACAAGACACTGTTCTAGTTACTGGCCATACAGCAGTAACAAAATCAAGATTCTTGCTCTTAAATGGGAGCTTGCCTTTTAAAGAGCTATTTAAAAAATATAGTGCAAGTCAGAAGTGCTTTCACGTCATTAGAGAAATTCAAATCAAGTACTATAGAAAGTTTGTTGAGAGAGGTTGCATTCAATATTAGGGGGTCATTGAAAACTTTAAAAAGGAGCTGATATTTAAACTGAGTCTTGAGAAAGAGGAAGATTTTAATAAATATGGACTAAGTGTCAGTAGGTTGGAGGCAGAGAATATAGGATGAACAAAGGAGGGGCAGTGGGGAAACAGTGCCTGTTTGGGAACATTCTTTTCTGTGTGGTACATTTGATACATGTATGGGAGTGGTGAACTATGGGGAAAACAGGATGGTGCTAGATATTGGATGGATTTTTTTTGTAGTGAAGGAGTTTGGGTCACTATTTTTTTTCAAAACTTTTAAAGTGTTTTTATTTATTTTTGAGACAGAGAGAGTTAGAGCATGAGCAGGGGAGGGGCAGAGAGAGAGAGGGAGACAGAGAATCCGAAGCACGCTCCAGGCTCCAAGCTGTCAGCACAGAGCCCGACCCGGGGCTCGAACTCACAGACCGTGAGATCATGACCTGAGCTGAAGTCGGACACTCAACCCACTGAGCCACCCAGGCGCCCCTGGAGTTTGGGTCACTATTTAGGCAACCATGTGCTATTAATTTTTATTTGAAGAAGTTACATAATTGTGTTTTGCAGAGATTATTTGACAGGAGCAGAAGAAAGAGTGAGTCAATCCCAGTTAGAAGGCTTACAATAGTTAGGTGAAAGGTAATGAGGTCGTTGAGAATGAAAGAAAAGTGTTGAGTTACCATGTGGGAGGAATTGATGTGACTTGGTATATGATTAATGTGGGAGAAGATGGGGAGAAATGAGTCAGATCATTCAGAACTTTCTAGCTTGGGGAACTGAGAGATTTCAGGTGTTTTAAAATAAAAATGAAATAGGAATGACAGGAGATGGAACTGATTTTGCAAGGATGGCTGGATTTAAAGAGATATTTCAGATTGGAAGATATTGAGTGTTCGGTGCTAATGGGATATCCAAGTGAAAATGCTCAGGATTCATTAAATTAATCAGGGAAGAGGTCAGACCGGTAATAGAGGTTTGAGAGTAGTTGGTGCTTGATGTAAATGAAATAACCCAAAGAAACAGTGAAGTTTGAGAAGACAGCCAAGAGCAGAGCCCATATAAGGATGTAGTAATTAATACTATACTAGGATGAAGTGCTTGAATTAAGGTGAAAATACTGTGTTCACATGGTACTTTATCACAAAATTCTTTCATACTCTGTGCAATTCAATATTAATTATCTTGTGATAGATGTACGATAGGTTTTGTTTTTTGTTTTTCATTTGAGGGAATTAAAGCTACTAAGTGGCAGAACTAGAACTTAATTTCAGTCTTCTGTCCTCAGACTTTTCACTCAGTGATTTTTAAAAATTGTTCCTAGAGTTCTGAACTTTTTTAATGACCTCTGGGGCCAGGAGGATTCTGGGATGGTGAGATTCTCCTTTCACTCCTGATTTAGCCCAGAGTAATAATTCCCAGAGGCAGTATAGTAGAACAATTCAAAGATAGGTCTCCGCAGTCACATTGCCTAAATCCTAATTCCACCTCTGCCTCTTACATGCTGACTAACTTTGGGCATATTACTCAACCTCTTTGTCAACTTTCACATCTGTGAAATACTACCTGTCTTTAAATGTTACTTCATAGGATTATTTTGAGGATTAAGTGAATTAAATAATTTAAAGGTTTATAACAATGCCAGGTATATAGTAGATATGCAGTAAATGTCAACTTGTATTATTACCTGTTTTGTATTTCGGGGATACATATACTTTTTTTTTTTTTTGAAGAAAGAGTTTTTGATAAAACAAATTTGAAAACACTGTGTTATATATCATGTTACATGTTATCAAATCCAAACTCTATAAGCCAAGGATCATAACTACTTTCATTCATTTGTTCAAGTATTTTTGAAGTGTCCATTGTGTGCAGAAGACTTTTATAGCTAGGACCATGATTGATGCCTCTTCTCCATAGGGATTTCCAATAGAATGGAACAAGAAAAAGTGGGAAGGTGTTTTAGAAAGAAAAAGAAGTCTAGTGTGTAATTGGTGTAAATATGTATGGAATGAATAAACTAGCTTAGGCTTTAGGAACGAGCCAGATCTCAGTCTGTTAAGATAGCAATACTAATTCATACAAATAAATAGAGAAATGTACCTGTAACCTGTACCTGTAACTATCATACTTTTACTGAAAAGTATGATATTGACATTAAATGCATGTAATGTGAAGGGGAGAAGGATAAAAGCATATTGGGAATTGCCAGGTAGTTTTGGGGGCTTGAATTTACTGAGGGAATTCAGTTTGGTTCAGAGTTGAGGTAGAAAGCCCCTTGCTCTCATTTGATCAGTTTGAAGTCTCTGGAAGTACCACAGAAGTGTTCCATACATAAGTTCCATTTTCTTGAAAAGCTGTTAATGTACAAAACTATAGCTACAGATTGTTTTGGGCAAAGGAGAATAATGACAACATGCATATCTTGTAGCTATTTGAGCTAGATGTCAAGGAACTTGACTTTTGTTTCTCTACACTTTTTCTGACAATCTTTAATGCTTTTTTTAATTATAGGGGTGTGAATACTTTTTCTCCTGAAGGAAGATTATTTCAAGTGGAATATGCCATTGAAGCTATCAAGGTATAGTATCAAGTAGCAAGTTTTTGAAATTTGATGGCAACCTACTGCATTGCTGGCAGAACATTTGGAGTAAATGTGTTTTAGCTATCTCTCCCTTTTTTTTTTTTAATGTTTTTATTTTATTTTTGAGAGAGAGAGCGAGGTATAGAATCTGAAGCAGGCTCCAGGCTCTGAGCTGTTGGCAAAGAGCCCGACGTGGGGCTCCAACTCACAGAACCGTGAGATCATGACCTGAGCCGGAGTCGGACACTTAACCGACTAAGCCACCCAGGCGCCCCATGTTTTAGCTATTTGTTTAGAAAATATTCTGTATCTCCCTTTACCCAACCACTAACCATTTTAATATCAATTTCAATCCTATTCCTGAAGCCTTTTGAACAGATAAATGCTTCATAATTATGTAAGTATCTTTTTCTCAGTGGGGCTCAAGGGACATGTTTGTGTTCATAATCCTCTTGGCTATAAAGAGAGGGATATAGAGGTCTAGACTTAGCATCTGGAAGATACTTTGAAAAATTGTTTAACTCATCACCTGTATTCATAAAATTGTGGATTTGTACTGGACACTTTCAGGACTGAATAAGAGATGTGTCCTGTAATGTAACAAAATCAAATAGTTCAAACCAGTATTTTTTTTTTTTTTAACGTTTATTTATTATTGAGAGAGAGAGAGCATGAGCAGGGGAGGGGCAGAGAGAGGGGGAGACACAGAATCTGAAGCAGGCTCCAGGCTCTGAGCTGTCAGCACAGAGCCTGATGCAGGGCTCGAACTCACAAACCACGAGATCATGACCTGAGCCAAAGTTGGTCGCTCAACCAACTGAGCCACCCAGGCGCCCCCAAACCAGTATTAACAAAATCAGTAAATGAGCTATCTATACTTAAAGTTAGTTATCACATGGGATCTGCATTTGTTGAATTACGGATAATCTAAGTTCTGATTTAGGTTATCCAAGGAAGGTCCAGGCATCAGTATTTTTAAGGGCTCCTTCAGTGATTCTAATATCTAGCAAGGATTGAGAGTCAGTGATCTAGATGAACCCATTACTCTGTGCTTCAGTCACCTCTACATCCCTAAATAACCTCTGTTTGTATAGTCCTAGTGATAGAATATTTTCTCACTAGATAGCTCATTCTGTTAGAAAACAATTCATAATGGTTTAGAAATTTATCCTTGTATTGAATCAAAAGTCTAGCTTCCTGGGGTACTTGAGTGGCTGAGTTGGTATCGGCTCAGGTCATGATCTCATAGTTAGTTGGATCAAGCTCTGTGTCAGGCTCTGCACTGATAGCATGTAGCCTGATTGGGATTCTCTCTCTCCCTCTTTCTCTGCCTCTCCATTCTCTCTCTCTCTCTCTCTCTCTCTCTCTCTCTCTCTCTCTCTCTCTCAAAATAAATAAATAAACTGTAAAATAAATAAATCAAAGTCTAGCTTCTTTGAAGTTTCCTTAGTTGTCCCTAGTTTTGTCCTTGAACCACACAGGATGTTTAAACCTTTTCCAAAAACAGTTCTTCAAATAATTGAAGAGAGCTACTGTGTTTCTAAGTTACCTATTATAAAAAGAGTGTATTATAGAAAACTATTGTATGAGAATCTAGAAAAGGGCAAAAGAGACTGTGATTAGTTGAAGACATAGAAGTAAAGGTGGAAGCACTATGATAGATGGTGGGACAGAAAGTGGTGGGCCAGCTACAAGTGCCTGTTTCTGATCATCTTTGCCCTGTATTGAAACCATACGTTATTATGAATTGTGAAGACTATGACGATTTCAAGCTGTGGCATTTATTTTGAGCCTCTAAAGATAATAGTCCTATCCAAGCCAAGAATAATCCTCAGTTTTGGGGGGGGGGGGTTCTTCTTTAAGCTTCTTACTGCTAGTAATTTTCAGATTGCTTAAAGATAATTAGAGACCATGTGATGTCTACCCTAGGTTGGGCTAAGATAGAAATGGCCATGTGACCCTTTAATAGATGTGACTTAACCCATGTGAAAATTCAGGCTCTTTGGTATTTAAACAACCTGGTTGTCGCCTTGGCAACTTATGAGTTGTCAATGAGAAAGCAATTTGATAACCATAAGTATTCAGTAGCATGAAAGGAGCTGGAGAAACGACTAAGAATGGCAAGTATAAGTTGTCATTTGGAGGTATGGTATGGATGGCATGGGTGAAAGACAGCCAGCAGAAGTGGGGAAAAAATGCCTTTGGAGTAGGTTTTTTGGGGGAAGGAAGGATAATCTGTGGCAGTGTCAAAATTACCATATTAAACTGAGCATGTGGACATTGGTTACTATGAGTTATACTAAAGAAATACTAGGTAGAGTCTTCAAATGTTCCCTCACTTCCTTTCCTCAGTCCCCACCAAGGGGTGGGGTGGACTTTAGGCAGAATTGTAATACTGAAATATCTGGGGTAAATGTAAGTGTTCAAAAGAAAATTCCCCTGATTTTGGTACATTTTATTACTTAGTCTGTCTTGAAAATATTAATCTTTTTTTTGGAGTGGAAACTTAGGAAGTTATTTAAGTTGGAGGTCAAACTGAACAGGCTGTGAATTCTTATAATATGAAAATCCTTCATCCACAAAATAGTTATAGTACCCAGGGACTATTGACATTTTGGACTGGATAATTCTTTGTTGAGAGACCATCCTGTGCATGGTAGAGTGTTCAGCGGGATTAGATGCTAGTAGCACTCACACTTCTAACTGTGACAACCAAAACTGTCTCTAGATTTTGTCCTCCAGATACATGTCCCCTGGAGGATAAAATGGCCCCTGGTTGAGAACAAGTCTGCCAGATAAAATTTAAAAGTAGATATAAAGGGGGTGTCTGGGTGGCTCTATTAAGTGTACAACTTTGGCTCAGGTCATGATCTCACGGCTTGTGAGTTCAAGCCCCACATCAGGCTCTGTGCTGACAGCTCAGAGCCTGGAGCCTGCTTCAGATTTTGTGTCTCCCTCTCTTCCCCTTCCCCACTTGTGCGCACGCTCTCTCTCTCTCTCAAAAATAAATAAACATAAAAAAAAGTAGATATAAAGTCTGTCCTGCTCTGTTCAGTTGGAGATTTAAGAGCAATGTACTATACGTAAGAACAACTAAGTGCCGAATTAAATTCTCTAGTAATATTTTCTGACTTTTACATTTTTATTCTTAAGGCATACCTGCATGTAGTTTTAGAATCAAAAGATAAAATAATTATATCAACCTTGTAACAAAAACAGCAATCCCTGAGGACTGCCCCCTCTATCTTCAGCTTCCCAAAAGCAACACTTTAAGATCTTTTAAGATCTTTAAGATCTTTTAGCTGATAATTTTCTTGGCATTTGCTTCCATATTTCTAGCACAGAAGCAGACAGCCAGCAGAAGTGGGGAAAAAAATTTTGTTTTTGTTTAGATATTATCCACAGACTTTACATTATAGACAATGAAGATTTTTGCCCCCAATGACACACATGGACACACACACACGCTTTCCTCCTGGGGTGGAGGTACAGCAATTCACTCAATATATACTTTTGTGAGATCATTAGTCAACACTTATAGTCATATGACTATGTAAATAAATGTATTCACAGCTGAGCCATTTTTCCATTTCTGCACAATATTTTCCTGGAGTTAAGAGCTCTTCTTTTTTAAAAATTTGTTTAATTTAATGTATACATGTCATAAATAATCCCCAAAGTCTCTCTAGGTTATATGTATCTTCTCAAAATTTCCAAGCACATCAGGTATCCAGTAAAGATTCTTAAAAATATCTTTGAGCTTCTGACCTGTTCCAATTCTGGACTAGTTCTCTGGGCATACTGCTTTTTCAATTTCTAACCTCCTTTATTTTTTCCTTTTTCTTATTAGTGTCCTATTTTTGTTTTATGGATGAAATATATTCTTTAAGGATTTTTTTTTTAACTTTTCTTTCAATTTTTTTTTTCTTGAATTGGTTAGATTCTTTAGAGCTATGTTTTTTAAGCTACAGGTCTTGACCAATTAGTGAGCATTGAAATCAATTTAGTGGGTCAAGGTAGCATTTCTTTTTGAG
The DNA here is from genome assembly GCF_027475565.1 of Acinonyx jubatus. Classification (NCBI taxonomy): domain Eukaryota; kingdom Metazoa; phylum Chordata; class Mammalia; order Carnivora; family Felidae; genus Acinonyx; species Acinonyx jubatus. The sequence goes on along the minus strand of NC_069381.1, from coordinate 91,804,854 downwards.
TGGAATAGAACACTAGATATCAGAATGCCATGTTGATACTATTGGTGTTTCATTGTGTTTTTTTCCCACGTTGTTTCTGTTGTATTTATTTGTGCATGTTAGTATGTTTTGATCCTGATATAAGATATATTTCTTAATGTCGATTTTGTCCAAAATGTTTGAAAACTGTTCTAGAGAAAACTGCCCCTTCTCATTTCATGCCTGAAGGGTGTTTCAGCTACTAGCTTCAGAGAGCTGAATGGGGAAAGAAGGCTGAAGTTCTTAACCTTCAGCTAGTCAGTCTTTACTTAATCCCGTTTTCACTCTGGTACTCCTGCCTTTGACTGTGCTTAGTGTCCCCCAATCCAAAGACCACTGTCTGTTTTACCCTTTCCAGAGTTTTCTATAGGAGTGGGGGTGGGAGCTGTCATCTAGCTTTATAGCCTAGGGGAGGAGATCTGGAAATCTGTTTCTTAGGTAACACTGAACTGATTTTGTGATTTTTAGCTCCTTTGTTTCTATTTCCAGAGGTCCCTTTCTTTTTTGGGATCCTATAATGTAAATCAGATTGTTTCTTGATTTTCTTTACTACTGGTTTAGGGTTCAGATTTCTCAGGTCTATTAAGTAAATTATCACTAACCTCTCTTCTTTCCTAGAAATTTTGTTGCTGTGTCTTTGCCCATTCTCTTTGTGCTAGTTTATTTGTGCATCGCCCCCTACCCCCTGACCCTGCCATCCTTTAATTTTGTACTATTACGAGGCTAGGGGAAGGAGTAGAGCTAATGTGTGTGTTCAGTCTATACCTTTACCTAGAAGTATGAATGCCCATTTTTTACATAAAGTTCTTAAACAGTCCTCTCCTGTAGTTATGCATATATATTAAAAAAAGCTGGTATATACATTTAAAAACATTTGTAAATAAAGTCACAACTTTATGCATTTGAAAAATAATTCACTTATGTATGAGACGTGATTATGCAGTCTGCAGTCATGTTAAGCATGTTATGCATAATGATTCATGAAATTCCTTGGACTCCTTTACAATAACAGGTTCCAGGAGTCTGATGCTTGCACTGGCAGGCATTGCTTTGTGGAACTAACTAAATAATAATGGTAATTCAGGGGCACCTGGGTGGCTCAGGCAGTTAAGCATCCAACTCTTGATTTCAGCTCAGGTCATGATCTCATGGTTTGTGAGTTAAGGGATAAATAATATGGCATGAGAAAATGGGTTGGGCTATACCTGGTAGATTTTGTTGGAGAATAATGAGTAATAAAGTTTGAAATGAAAAGTGAGATTAGGTTTTGAGGGCTTTGGAAGCTTATTTGGATTTTATGTGACAGGCAATATAGGGAGATGTTAGTTCTTCAGAGAAGAAGTATAATTAAAATAGCATTTTATTAGATCAGTTAGGCTATAACATGAAACATACATTAAGACAGAGATTAAGATGGGGAACCTAAGTAAGAGGATGTTGAAGTCTAGGCATATAAGAAGAATGACTAATTTTATTACTCATTTATTATGTGCCAGGCACCATTTTAAGCATTTTATGTATTAATATATTTACTTTCTTGATGTTTTATTACCCCCATCTTGCAGATAAAGAAACAGACATAGAGGGATCGGTGACTAGAATGGTGCCCTGGAGATGGGGAGATGAAATTAAGCTATATTGTAAACTGCTAGTGACCTCAAAAGATTAAGTTAATAATTATGTTTGTGGTGGTGTTTTTGTTTCTTCTTTTGTTTGTCTGTTTGTTTATTTATTTTGAGGGAGAGGGAGAGAAAAAATCCCAGGCAGGCTCCGTGCTGGCAGCACCTGAGCCAAAATCAGGTGAGCTGAGCCAAAATCAAGAGTTGGACGCTCAACCCACTGGGCCACCCAGGCACCTTTTTCCTTTTTTTAATGTACGCTACTTTTCTGGAGGTCATGTAGATTTGAGAAATACTACCTTTGGGGACAGGTCAAGAGAACAGAGGTGAAAAGAAAAACATTCTAGTTTTATTACTTTTTTGTCCGTTGATGTTTAGAACCTTAGAATCTACCCCTCTCCAAAATATTGGCATTACAGTTGATCATTTTCCAGATGTTTTCAAGACTTAATTGAACTTTTCCCTTTAGAAGAACAAAATCTGTAAATCAAGTGTTCCTGCCATTGACAGGAATAACACGTTACTTATTAGGGTGCTGTTTATACTCTCTGAATACTTGGTATGGCTAATTGAAGCTTCTGTCTTGTGCAATATTCAGAGAGATTCCTGGTGAGTATGTGAGACTGTTCTTTGACCTGTACATGATAACTATAACACGTTTCTTTTTAGCTTGGTTCTACAGCCATTGGGATTCAGACATCAGAGGGTGTGTGCCTAGCTGTGGAGAAGAGAATTACCTCCCCACTAATGGAGCCTAGCAGCATTGAGAAAATTGTAGAGATTGATGCTCACATAGGTAAGGAGTAGGGGGAAGTTGTTTTATAGGATCTGGCTTGGATTAATTAGTCTTCTTTGGTGTTCCACAGGAGGTTCATTAGATGAACATCTTATCCCCTTATTAGCTACTGTTTTCCAGGCAGTAAGCCAGTGTGCATAATATAGGAGTGGGAAGAAATTGTAGGGCTCAGCCTATTTCCAGAAGTTCCTTTCTCCTTCAAATTTAGACTTGGCGAATGTGATGGTTGTCGAAATATGTAAAGGTTGAATCATAGGCCAGCTCCCTATAATGGCTGGGTCTTCAATGTTGCATAATGTTAGCCCTAGTAGGAAGCCATCTGGAGCAGAGGATCATGTGGAAAACTAGAGTGTCCACTAGAAAGAGGAATTCTTAAAGGTCTTTAGAGTGACTAAGGTTCAGAGAGCATGAGAATAATAGATTTTGAGCAGATCAGTCTTCTTCCTCTGTTTTCAGATTTATCTTTTTACTCCCTATCTTCCCCTATATTCCCCACACCCCAGCACTCTTTTTTGTTTTTGTTTTGTTTTGGTCTCTGTTATAATTTCCCTGCCTTAGCTTCTGGCATCATTGTAGCATTACAGGGTGAGTAGTTCTTCATTTTAGTTGACTGTTGAAATTTTCTTAACCATTTAGTCATCTAATTAGTGGAATATTGGTAAAATAATTAGTTGCCTGAAGGCCTCAGAACCAATGCCATGGTGACTCCAGGAGCTTGACAGTATCTTTCAGATGTAGAAGCTGAGATTTAGTCTTTTAAGATAAGAACATTTTGTCTACTTAATCCCAAGTTGTGTGTCTGGAGATAGATCAGTGTCACTTCATTCAGCAAATTGAGAACCTACCATGTGCCAGACCTATGCTAGTCACCAGGGATACAGAGAAAAATGAGAGAGACATAGTCCTTATGTTTCAGAAGCATACAGTCTGATAGTGGAGGTGGACATGTAGATAAGTAAATGCAGTTGAGTGACGTAGGTGTTAAGAGAGGCTGTAGTATGTGCTCAGTAGGGGTACAAAAGAGGAAATCATTAGTTTTGTCTGGAACCAGTGGTAGTGGGACTTTCAGAAAAAGATTCCATAAAGCGATGCTTGAGCTGAGTTGAATTCTAAAAGATGAGGAAATGGTCACTAAGTGAACAAGTGTGTGGGTATAGGAAGGGAGAGCACTCCGGTCAGAGGGAATAGAAATGAGCAAACCCTTAGTGGTGTAAAATAGGGAATACCCTAGCACAAGAAGTTTGGTATGACTGGCAGGTGGACTATAGCAAGAAATAAGTCTTCGATCAGACAGTAGAAATCTTTTTACCATGCTAAAGAGCTTCAACTTGATGGGAAAGATTTTAAGCTTTGGGGTAATATCAGATTTTGAGAGAGAGAGAGTATGAGCAGGGGTGGGGCAGAGAGAGAGGGAGAAAGAGAGAATCTCAAGCAGGCTCTGCACTGTCAGCAAGGAGCCTGATGTGGGGCTTGACCCCATGAACCGTGAGATCATGACCTGAGCCTAAACCAAGAGTCAGATGCTTAACCAACTGAGCCACCCAGGTGCCCCCAGATTAGTCTTTTAGAAAGACAATTCTCATAACAGGGTTGCAGGTAGAGTGAAGGGGCCTAAGACTGGAGGTAGGGAGACCTGGAAAGAAATTTCCTTTAATCCAAATAGAAACAATGAGGGATTTAACCAAGGCAGTAGACAGAGAATGGACAATGTAAGGATTAATGCTGGACAGGTTAATCAGATGGAGATTGATAGAATTTGGGATCTGATTGGTTGTGAGGGCCAAGGAGTCTAGAAGGAAGAAAGAACTTGATTTGAGTTGGTGGTATGTCCAAGTAGATATATTAAGGGAGTCATTGGCTTCATAGGTTTGAAATGTGGTAGTAAGGCTTAAGCTGGAAATACAGATTTCAAGTTATGGCATATAAAGTAACAGCTATAACGTTGGCATCTTGGACCATCAGGCAAACTTCCTTTCTAAACTAATTGGTTTGTATTTGGTCAGGGAGGTGAAAAAGCTTTTGATTTTATCCTGGGGCTTTCTATAGCTCATAGTGACATGGTTATTTTTTTCCTTATTTCTTCTGTTGGGATGTTAGTGTTCGCTTAGTTTGAAAGTGTATTGTGGTCTACGAGAATGCTGAAGGAATGCTTAAGGATGTAATATGTGAAAATTCATGCTTGTTTGGCTGTTCTTGCCTGTCTTCTATCTTCATACTGGACTTCTGAGTTATTGCAGATGGTTTTATTTATTTGTAGTATAATTATACTTGTGTTCAGTATAATCAAATAATTTCCCATCTAACCTCTTGGGTGTATTGCTATGGGATTGCGTATGGCCGCCATGGTTCCATTCCAGTGTTTCAGTATTTCTTGAGTGGATGAAAGAGTTCTGCTAGGATTTGGCCCCTGGGTCACTATTGCTTTTACATTGCAGGTTGTGCCATGAGTGGGCTAATTGCTGATGCTAAGACTTTAATTGATAAAGCCAGAGTGGAGACACAGGTAAAATTAGCATCATCTCTCCTTTTTACCTTGATGCTTGAGTTCCTTGTTTAATGATGTAGCTGCCTGGGCTGTATTGCAGGTTATCTGTGTTAATATCAGATGTAGCTCTTAGGAGTGATTTTGGATAGACCACCTAGTTAATAACTTGTTGAGGCTTGGAGTCTAGCCATCCAACCATTGCAGCTTTAAGGAAGCCCTGGTAAATAGTGCTGACAGTCTCTTGATTCTTTTTGATTTGCCTTAAATAAAGCAAGCATTGCACTACATTCTGTTCCCTAATTAACTGTGGGAGCACCATAGCAGGAAGTGGACATAGCTAAAGGACATTCTACCCCAACTGCCTTTGGTGCTGGGCTTGCAAGTAACAGCTCTCCTATGGTGAGTAATGTTATGTACCAGGTCAAGAATGCTGATTTTGTTTTTTTCTTTAATTGAGTACCTGCTGCTTCGAGAAAAGACCAGTAAGAAAAAAATTCCTGATTGATAAAACTTTTTGCACTTATTTTCAACTTTGCTGTCAGTACTTATGTAAGAGTAAGTCATTTAATTTAAACACCAACACAATGATAAGGTAGGCTCTTTGAGGGAAAGTGGCACTTAGCTGTTAGCATTCACTTTGTGAAAAGACTAAGCTTAGTGCTGTGAAGGGCTAACTCTGTTTTTCAAGGGAATAATCCTCTAGTCCGTCATTAATGCTTAGGGTACTTTGATCACAGTTTCTTTCTAGAGCTATTTCTCTTCCTCTCATGTAGGCCCAAGCATTCAAGTTCAGTGTTAAGAAAAACACACTGGAGCTGAGCCTTCGGTTTGCAACCATAGTCCACAGGGATGTATGTAGTGAGATGGTGGACTGCTTTAATGCTTTTCTTATTTAAAAGTTAGACCACATTTTGCTCTTTTTCTAGAACCATTGGTTCACCTACAACGAGACAATGACCGTGGAGAGTGTGACTCAGGCTGTGTCCAATCTAGCTCTGCAGTTTGGAGAAGAAGATGCAGATCCAGGTGCCATGGTGAGTGTGGTGTTTGTGGCAAGTTTCCTTCTAAGGGACTTAGGACATTTGTCCTCTGAACATACCTTTCCCAGCCCCTCTTACCTCCTGCTTCAGTAGCCATTTGTTTATCTTAATACCTCTTGTTTTTTGGTTCTAGTCTCGTCCCTTTGGAGTAGCACTGTTATTTGGAGGAGTTGATGAGAAAGGACCCCAGCTGTAAGAATTTGCCATTTTTTCCTGTTTCTTTTTTTGTAGAATTATTTTAATTTGGGATGGGGACTGGTTGTCTAAACTGAGAGGATTATTGTAGAATTATAAAAAATGAAGGGCTTCTAACTCTAAAGTTCAGTGATTCTGTGCTGTTTATACAAAGACAAGCATTCTGTGAAGAACTTCCCTGTTGGAACCACTGCTGATTCTGGAAAGAATTAAAAGCAACTTTGTTACTATAGTCAGGGTGTGTTTTAGAGCTTTGCTTTAGAATGCTGATTTGTTCCTTTTCCTCAAATATTATTTAGATAGGCGTACACAAGTGCCATATTTATATCTTCTATACTTCTAAATCTCTGAGGAATGAATTAATTTTCTTAAACACTTTTTAAAAGATCTGGTTTCAGGTGCCTGGGTAGCTCAATTGGTTGAGCGTCCAACTCTTGATTTTAGCCCAGGTCATGGTCCAGTGTCCTGGGATTAAGTCCTGCATTGGGCTCCATGCTTAGCATGGAGACTGATTGGGATATTCCCACCTCTCTCTCTGCCCCTCCCTGGCTCGTGCATACTTGCTATCTTAAAATAAATAAACTTTAAAAATAAAATAAAAGATCTGGTTTCTATAGCTGCATGTGACTTTGCATGTGAATTTTGATCTCGGGGTTGTGAGTTGAGCCCCACATTGGGTATAGACATTACTTAAATAAACTTAAAAAAAAAAAATCTGGTTTCTCTAGGCATACAACATCTTTTGGACCTGTACCTCAGTATTTCAGTGGAGTTTCCACTGCAGGGCCAAGCATTTATATTCTTTAGTGAGATACTTGTTACATAAAATGCTACCACTCTTAAGCATTTTGTGACCCCCTTCTTTTGGGGGTTTTGCAGGTTTCATATGGACCCATCTGGGACCTTTGTACAGTGTGATGCTCGAGCAATTGGCTCTGCTTCAGAGGGTGCCCAGAGCTCCTTGCAAGAAGTTTACCACAAGGTAATTGAGTACTCTCACAACTTTTATTATTATTTTATAAATCAAAGTATAATTTACATAAAATGGGAAGACCTTAAGTGTTCAATTCTAGGAGTTCTAGGAGTACACACCCTCATGACCACCATCTAAAACAAGATGGAGAACACTTCCATCACTCCCTGAAATGCTTATTGCCTCTGCATTCACTCTCTTCCTCCCTTTCAACCATGTTTACCACTGTAGATTAGTTTTGTCTGTTCTTGTCCTTTCTATAAATGCAGTCATACAGTTTATATTTTGCATTTGCCTTTTTTGTTCAATAATGCTGTTTTTAGGATCCATTCGTATTTTTGCACATATCAGTAGTTAATGCTGAGTGCTGTACCATGGTATAGATGACCTCAGTTTGTTTACCCTTTATCTTGAAAGCTTTACTTAACAGATATATTTCCTAGTCTGGCTCTAGAAGCAGTAGACATTTGGCATTTTTTATCTTGTAGGATGGGAAGACTTGGCTTTGGGTAACTTGTTGTGGTTGAAGGCTGTCTTACTTACTGGTTCACACAGAGATGTCTACTCCCCTCTACCCCTGATAGTATTGATTTTATGTGTGGAAGAAATTAGGTTCATGGGTTCAAAACACAGTACTACAAGAGCAGGTTTACTAAACCAGTGGGCTACCTTTTTAGATCACTTGGGAGTTGTGAATCATAGGATATTCCCAATATTATCTTGTTTCTGTATTAAAAGAGGATAACTAGAGAAGTGTAGCCCTTTCCACTTCTTCAAAGATCACTTAATATGAAAGTTGGTGACTTTGATCTGGTTCAAAATAAGACTTGAAACTTTGAATAAATGTAGTCTACTTATTTACTGTTTACTTGAATTCTAGAGATACCTGGTAATGCACTGTACTTACTAAGCTGCTTGATTTAGTAATATTTGCTACATCATTCAGGGAGATAGGGGAAATCTTTGAAGGAAGGAGGAATTACATAATGGCTACTCTTCTTACCCTTTTTGTTTCAAGTCTATGACACTGAAAGAAGCCATCAAGTCTTCACTCATCATCCTCAAACAAGTAATGGAGGAGAAGCTGAATGCAACTAATATAGAGGTATTTTTCTCTTGTGGTGTTTTTTATTCAGATATCATAGCTCCCATATCTCCCATGGAGATAATCACATTTTGTATGCTCAGCCCTTAAGAAGTTATTGCTATCCTTTGAAGCTCCAATACTTCTATAATAGTAATAAGAATGGACTGTCCCCAAAACATGTTAACTTATCCTAGGACATTAGGAAAGTTGCCTGGAAGAGGTGATGCTGGAGAAAGGAAGAGAAGGGTACTCCAGGAAGAGGGAACAGCCATGTGCAAAGGCTCAAAGATATAAAATAACATTGTATGTAAAGGAGAATTTGAGGGTTTTCTGAATGCTGGGGTGCAAGATATATGTAAGGTAGTGAGTGAGGTGGCAAGAGATGATACCAGAGAGTTGTGGACCAGATTCTGACTGCCCTTATTTAGGATGCTAAGAGTAGATGGGAGAAAAGGAGATAATGGTGAGTAAAAAGATAGAGTAGGTTTGCAGGTGAATTGAGAGAGAGGTCCTGTATTTCCCTGGTGAATGTTAGATCATCTGTTGAGAGTGGGTGAATTCAACAGTAGAGTTAAGGCAAGTGGGAACGATTTGAAAGAGGCCTTATGGACAGGGAAAAAGGAAGGCTGGGATAAGCAAAAGGACTGCTGGGCTACGTTAAAATACTAATGGAAAAAAAAACTAGCGGAGGCTCGATTTACCAGATTGTTATCACAAGTTAGGATGGAGGGGTGGCACCTGGGTGATTCAGTCAGTTGAGGGTATGACTTCAGCTCAGGTCATGATCTCACAGTTTGTGGGTTCGGGCTCCGTGTTGGGCTCTGTGCTGACAGCTCAGAGCCTGGAACCTGCTTCAGATTCTGTGTCTCCATTTCTCTGCCCTACTCCCCCCCCCCACTCATGATCTGTCTCTATCTCTCAAAAAAAAAACAACAAACATTAAAAACAAGGGAGAAAAGCTGGGGAAAAAAAGGGTACAGGATGCCTGGGTGGCTCAGTTGGTTGAGCATCTGGCTCTTGGTTTCAGCTCAGGTCACAATCCCAGGGTGGTGGGATCGAGCCCTGTGTCAGGTTCTGTGCTGAGTGTGGAGCCTGCTTAAAATTCTCTCTGCTCCTCTCCCCTGCTTGCTTGCTCTCTGTCTCTCTCTCAAGTAAAAGAAGGGGAAAAAAAGGTCAAGATAGTGGTCATAATATTATATTTCAATTAAAAAATTTTTTAAAGGCAACTGTGTCTGTAATCACAAATCAGTAATTAAACCAATCAGCGCTTACCAGAATTATGTCAGCTGTACTCAGTGTGCATTGAGAAAATGTATGTTTAGGTTAATCCCTGGTGAAGGATGGCTGGTTAAGGGCTGACAAATGTCTTGCCATTAGAGCCAGCCAGCGTCCAAAGGCTGCAGTGAAAGGGACAAACTTGAATGCCAAAACAAGGGGCTTGCCTAAAGTTGGGAAAGCGTGGGTGGAATTGGAGAGAGGAGGTGGGGGGAAAGAGGGGTTACTTCTTGAGCAGTAACAGGGAGAAGAGGAGTTTGGAATAGAAATGGAAAAACTTACTACATAAATACTATTTTTACACTTTCTTAGTAACAGTGATACTCCCGGTCTGACCCTTAGGAGGGAGTTTGTCAGTTCCTTTCTGGTACTTTGGGGGTGTTTGGTACTGAATGAGATAGGGTCTTGCCATTTCTTTTCTTCTTCTTCTTTTTTTTTTTTGTTTGTTTTTTTTTAATGTTTATTTATTTATTTTGAGAGCAAGTGGATGAGGGCCAGAAAGAGGGAGAGAGAGAATCTCAAGCAGTCTCTTTGCTGTCGATGCAGAGCCTGATACAGGGCTCTCTCTCACAAATCGTGAGATCACGACTTGAGCCGAGATCAAGAGTCGGACATTCTACCATCTGAGCCACCCAGGCACCGCGGGTCTTGGCATTTCTGCCAAAACCACCCCCTTCTTCCTACCTCAGAGTAATTCAGAGACAGCTCTGCTGATTTCACAATGCAGGTTCTGAGGTCTGCTTGGTTCAGTTGAAACTGCATAGATTTTTAGCTCATTCAGTTTCAGTGTTGCTTTGAAAAGAGCATCAGGTGTGTCTCAGTCATGCTCTCTCATTGTTTTTTTAATGTTGATTTTTGAGAGACAGCGTGAGTGGGGGAGGGACACAGAGAGGGAGAAAGAATCCCAAGCAGGCTCCATCTGTGCTGTCAGCACAGAGCCCGATGTGGGGCTAGAATGCACGAACCGTGAGATCATGACCTGAGCTGAAGTCAGATGCTTGACCAACTGAGCCACCCAGGAGCCCCCATGCTCTATCGTCAACTATATTACTCCCTGACTTAGTTATTTTTGCATTTAAAAAGGTCACTTTCACTTGTCTAAGACAGTTTACTCCACCAGTACTCTGATAGTTTCCAAATCTGACTGTCCATCAGTCTTTGGAAATGAAGTCCAGAAATCTGTACTTTTGAAATCTCCTTGGGTGATTTTGATGGTCAGTCTGAGAAAGTCAGGCATTTGGGGGCCCCTGCTCTACCAGTTGTCCCTTGGATCACCAGCCTATCCTTCTCTACAAAAAAGGAAAATTTCCAAGCTGCATCTTTTTTTAGAAAAACAAAACAAATCACACCTTTGTTAACTCCTCCTTCTACCTAGTATCCTGTCTTAAAAAAAAATCTACTTTGTTGAGATATAGTGTACATACTGTAAAATGTACCTATTTTAAGTATACAGTTCAGTGAATTTTGACAAATGTATAATCTGCTACCACAATTAAGGTATAGACCATTTCTACCATCCCAAAAAGTCTCCTCATGCCCCTTTTTAGTTCGTTCCTTCCCACTGATCTGCTTTTTGTCGTTATAGATTTGTCTTTCATGTTCTAGAATTTCATATAAATGGGTCACACAGTATGTGCTCTTTTGTATCTAACTTCTTTCACTCAGCATAATGATTTTTGAAATTCATCTCGTGTGTATCAGTCTGTTACATGTTATTGCTGGCCGCTATTCCATTCATCCTTTTTTGGAATCTTTATTACTAGGTCTTTTCCCAAGAGAACCTATATCCATTGTCCTCACTGCTTCTCCCCTCATTTATTCCTCAATTGCTACCATTTGTTAGTGTCTTAATGTTTCCCTGGGACTTTCCTTATTTTGCTAAGTTAACTCCAGTTTGTCAGATTTCGTGGTCACTTTTTAAACCTATTATCTGACTTTTCTGAAGCAGACTCCTCAAATTTTTAACAATTCTATAAATTTTTTTTTAATGTTTTTGTTTTGAGACAGAGAGAGACAGCATGAGCAGGGGAGGGGCAGAGAGGGAGGGAGACACAGAATCCGAGGCAGGCTCCAGGCTCTGAGCTGTTGGCACAGACCCTGACGCGGGGCTCGAACTCATGGACCGTGAGATCATGACCTGAGCTGAAGTCAGACGCTCAACCGACTGAGCCACCCAGGTGCCCCAAATTTTTGACAATTCTAAAACGAAACATTATCTTTCCTGAAAACCATTTCATCTTCCTGCCTTTCTAATCCTAGTTGATGATGCTACCGGTATGTATACCTGTCATTCAGAGTAGAAACCTAGAAGACTTCGGCTTCCCTTTTTTTTTCCCTTCACTGAATTGTACCCTTCACTGTCTTTGCCCCCTTGTAAATAATTGTCATATCAGTGCCTCCTCTCCATCCCTACTTCCAGTGCCTTCTTTTGTTCAGGCACTCAATTTTCTCCTGCCTTGTATCCTTTCAGAGGTTTCCTAACTAGTCTTCCTGCCTCTAGCCTTGCCATCTTTCATTTCATTCCATTTCCTTCATTGTGCTTATTGAGGTTGATTTTCTAAATTACATATCTAGTCTTGATTGTTCTCCACTTGAAAACATCTTTTCTGGGGGCACCTGGGTGGTTCAGTCGGTTAAGCATCCGACTTCAGCTCAGGTCATGGTCTCTTGGTCCTTCAGTTCGAGCCCGATATTGGGCTCTGTGCTGATAGTTCAGAGCTGGGAGCCTGCTTCAGATTCTGTGTTTCCCTCTCTCTCTCTGCCCTTCTCCCCACTCTCATGCTCTGTCTCTCTCAAAAAATAAACATTAAAAAAATTGAAAAAGAAATCTTTTCTGACTCCCGTCTATAAGATAAATCCCAAACTTGTTTCATGGTGATAATTTACTGTTCTTAAGTCATATGTTTAATCTGTTAGTCACCTTGCTAAGCATTTTGCGTGCAATTGTTTCTTTTAATCCTCACAGTACCTCTCTCAGACTGGTATTCCTATTTCCATTTTACAAAAGAGGAAACTGAAGCTTTGAGAGGGTAAGACCTTGCTCAAAATAACAGTGGTAAATGATGGAGTCAAAATTTGAACCCAGCTGTGATTGGGGTCCAGTACTTTTTCTTTTTTTTAATTTATTAATTTATTTTTGAGAGAGAGAGAACACAAGTGAGGGAGGGGCAGAGACAGAGAGAGACACAGAATCTGAAGCAGGCTATAGGCTCTGAGCTGCCAGTGCAGAGGCCCGCTCAGGGCTCAAACCCATGAATCGTGAACATGGGTTCTCTCTTTGTTGAGAGAACATTTTTTTTAAGTCTGTTCCCAGATCAGATCTTCAGGTGTTTTAAAATGTTAGTAGTCTTTTTGTGTTTTTCCTGTAGGTGAAGCAGCAAATAATAAACATCATATAATTGGATTATGCTAATTCTGACCTGACTTGAGCTGAAGTCAAATGCTTAACTGACTGAGCCACCCAGGCGCTCCTGTGCCCTGTACTTCTTTTTTTTTCTTAATTTTTTAAATGTTTACTTGTTTTCAAGAGAGTGGAGGAGGGATAGAGGTGGGGGTGGACAGAGAATCTGAAGCAGGCTCTGTGCTGACAGCAGAGAGCCTGATGCGAGGCTCAAACCCACGAGCTGTGAGATCACGACCTGAACTGAAGTCAGACGCTTAACCGACTGAGCTACTCAGGTGCCTCCTGGGTCCTGTACTTTTAACCACTATAGTATACTGTCTTTCCTACTTCGCCTCCCGTTTTATCTCCTCCCATATGCAGTCTCTGCTCTAGCCATTCAGAATTACTTCATTTTGCAAATATATCCTCTTGTTGCATGCTTTATACATGTGCACATTCCATCTGCTCTTCTGGTTCTCCACTGTGTGACCCATTTTTGAGTTGTGACACAACTCAAAAGTTGCTTCTCTTTGAAACCTTTCTTGACTCCCCCTAGATCACTCCTTTGTGCCTCTACATATACTCAGCTCTCTTATAACACCTGGCATTAAAAGCATTTGGTGTCCAGCACCCTTAGTAAATAAAAGAGATTTTCTTTATCTTTGGATCCCTAATGCCTAGTACAATTATAACTAGTACATAAGTGCTTAATAATTATTAATTGAATTAATGAAAGAAAATGTTTCACCTGTCTCACAGAGCTTTTTGAAAGAATAAGATAAATAGAAGAGTATCTTTCATATTCCCTATGTAAATAAGTTTATCATGATGCAAATGCAAGGGATTATTTTTACTCATCTAGTGATGAGTGAGTACCTTCCTAAAGGCAGTATTTGGGTCTAGTCTCATTAGCACCAATTTACAGCCAGATTCTATCAGACTTTTCTATTCAGAGCTTTCCCGGTTTCTGTTTTTAGCCCCTGAAATGGTTTGGGAAGACTAGCCTATGAGCTGTGAGCAACTTGACAAAAAAATTCTGTAGGCCCTCACTCTTCTCTGCTTTATTGACCTTGTGTCTCTGTCCTCACGTCCTTGAAAGATATAGTAATAACATTATTTTAATTTCCTTGGAATAGAGCCCATGGTCTATATGGACATGAATGATAATGTTTAACATGTATTTTATAAATATGTGTTCTGACATTTTGTGTAATTGGATAGATCTTTTGTTGGGAGAATCTAGTGGAGACTGCAGGCTTTGTTGAGAGAACATTTTTTTTTTAAGTCTGTTCCCAGATCAGATCTTCAGGTGTTTTAAAATGTTAGTAGTCTTTTTGTGTTTTTCCTGTAGGTGAAGCGGCAAATAATAAACATCATGTAATTGGATTATGCTATTTCTGGAAGTTTCAGATTATGTTAAATATCAGTAATGAATATTACCAAAAATACCCTAGTATGTTTAACTGTAAAGTCTAAAGAAAAAGGCAATAGGAGGAAATTTAAAACCAACACAACCGCTTTTTAGGCAAATGTCAAATGGCACCTATTGCTCAGTATTGACCCCCAAAACATGGGACTATGTTATCAGCAGAGGTGATAGAAAACTTGGTAGTTTTAGTTAAATTTGAAACTGTCTTCTGACCCTCGTATTTTATTGTTTAAATAGATTCCATCTGGACTGCTATTTATAACTAATATTTGTCAGTCTCAACTGATTTCCTGTGTTGGTGCTAATGGAATCCTTTTATTTTCATGGCTAGTCCTTTTAAAAAACAAAACGGGCACCTGGGTGGCTCAGTAGGTTGAGCGTCCGACTTTTGATCTCGGCTCAGGTCATGATCTCATGGTTCATGAGATCGAGCCTAATGTCTGGCTCTGTACCTCTCTCTCTCTCTCTATCTCTCTATCTCTATCTCTGCCCCTCTTCTACTTGTGAGCATACACATGTGCACATGTGCTCTCTCTTCTCTTTGTCTCTCAAAATAATGAACTTAAAACAGACTTTGTTGTTAAGTTGCATTATGAAAAATTTTAAAGAAAATAATATACCTAATAATCGGTAATTATTTGGTGCTTATTATAATGTTCTAGGCAGTGTTGTAAGCACTTTACACAGATTAACACATCTTCACAACTTCTGTATGAATTAGGTGCTATTGTTATCCCCATTTTACCGATAAAAATTAAAACACAGGGTGGCCAGGAAGCAAAGGTCACACAAGCTTCACTTCCAAGTGTGTAAACACACTTTTCATATATTTCTAAGGAAAAAGTACTGACCCCAAGTAATTTGCTGCTGCTTTTCTGATCCTTGTTGAAGTAGTGTCAAGAAATGACAATGACACCAGGCATTTGGTTAACTGCTATGTGGTCTGTTAACCTCAAAATAGAAAACTTGGTCAATAAGAATTTTTATTTGGGAGTCAGAGAGCTATTTTAGGAACCTGTGGCTGGAAAGGATATCCCTTGGATAGCAGATCCCTTAGTTCCTAATGAACAGCTGCATCACTAACACAGCTTCTCCTGACCATGCTAGTGCTATCAGCAGGGTAATCGAGCCCAGCTCATTAACCCTTCTCTGCTTTCTTTCCAGTTAGCCACGGTGCAGCCCGGCCAGAATTTCCACATGTTCACAAAGGAAGAACTTGAAGAGGTTATCAAGGACATTTAAAGAAGCATGATCCTCAGAACTTCTCTGGGACAATTTCAGTTCTCTTAAATGCTTTTAACTTTTATTTCCAGCTCCTGTTCCTTGGAAAATCTCCAGTGTATGTGCATTTTTTTTATGATGTCTGTACATAAAGACAGTTCTGAAATAAAGAAAAATTTAAAATTTGTTAATAGAGTATTCTCTTCTAATGCAGTCTTTTGTTCGAAATGCTCATTTTAGGGGACAAAAAGGATAGTGGTACTAATATCCCTATCCTATCAGAGTATCTATTCTAAATTGTTTTAGTGTCTGTCTACAACAGAATCAACTATCTCATGAATTCCTTGATGTTGGCAAATGAACTTAAGCTTGTCCAACTCTTCGCAATGGTTTAAAGATCTTAATACCATTGCGAATCCATTTCAGTGCCATAGTTTCACCTGATGAAATAGGTATTTTTGCTGCTATTTCTTATATGAAGGAGATGTTAACAACATGTTTTGAGGGTTGTAGTTCATTAAGCCAACTACAATGTTGTCTCAGTTCTTGTGTGTTGATAGATAATTTGGAAAGAGATTTTCACTTTATGAAGATAAGAAGAACTATAAGAGCTGCCATCTTATGACTCATTGAAATTATTTAAGGAATCTTTTGGAGCCCCCAAAATGGCCATATGAAATGGATATCATTATCATACAGATAAAGAATCTAAGGCTGTGTGTCCGTGGACACAAAATTAAGCTGTTGGGATTTGAACTCAGATTTTCTGGTTTCAAATCATCAACTCTTGATTTTACAATGCCAGGTCCCTTGAAGCCTACACACCTTCTAAGTAATAGGGAAATCTCATTGAGATTTGAAATGTACTTGCACTATCTACAACATGACTGGCTAATCCATATGTGGATAATGCAGAATTGATTGTGTATTATCTTCATTAACATTTGTAGGCAGTTGTCCATGATGTCAAAATAAGTTATGATTATTTGAGTAGGTTGAATTCATACTAAATCTCATACTGTGTTTCCAGGCAACTCTCCTCCCCCACCCCCAAAAAAAAAAAAAAAACACAGAAACTTGTGTTTATATGCCTTTGGAAATTACAATGACTGGAAACACTTGGAAGAAAACTTTTGCCCTGTATATACACATAAGGAGAGTAGGGAACCAGAGTGTATTGTCACCAATGTTCCGGAGACTGTTACGGTTATTTTAACCCTGTTACTAAATACACGGTAGGATGCCTGGCTGGCGCAAGTCGGTAGAGCATGGGACTCTTGATCTCAGAGTTGAGTGTAGAGATTACTTTTTAAATATGATAATCATGAGATTCATTTCATGTTCACCAGTTATCAAATCCTGATAGAAAATGCCACCGAAAAATCCTATCGTAATTTCTATTTATTTAAATCTAACAAACTTACTGAGTACTTACTTCCTATGTGCCAAGTAATAATGTATCAGGCATTGGGAATAGAGCTGTGAAAACAGTATGGTCTGTGCTCCCATGAAGCTTCTCGTGGGGAGAACTAGACCACAGCATTCCCTTTAATTCTGTGTAGGTTCATGCACAAAGTGTGCCGCTTTAGGGAGAGGTGAGAGTTGTGTCTCCGAATCATGGGTATTGTTTAAGGGAAAATAGATCTTAGCATATCTCCCATAGCCTCAGCTTACACTATTTTCCTCCTTACTGCCCAGGCAGTGTTACTTGTACCTTATACAACTGGTGAGGCAGTAAGTTTAATACCCTCTATAGCTCAAACTTCAGAATTCTTAAAAGGATTTCAGCATTCTTGAAAGAGATGGAACTTTGTGGGGTTTTTTTTTTTTGTAGAACTTTAAAACTTTCTACAACACTTCTTGTGTTCAGTTTAAACAGAACCAGAAATAATCTCACTAGGAAAAGCAATAGTTTTGTGATGTGTAACTTTTCTGTTCATCTTTCTGCTATAGAATGTATCTTGGAGGAAAGTACAGTTTTGAGATAAGTAATCTATATATTTTAGTCCTACAAGTAAGGTAAGATCTTCTGTGCAGTATTTCACAAGGGAGATAAAGTGCAACCTCTGTATTTAGTGCCTGTGTCAGACAAAAGTAAAATACCAGAACAGTTTATTCACTCAAAACACTTCCTCAGTGCCATATGCAAAATGCCATGTCCCCAGAAGCTGGTAGAGTTAGAGAAAGGAAATATATATTTTGTAAGCATATGGTAACTAAAAGCAATACATTCAAAAGTGAAGGTGCACATAATTACAATTTACTACTTAGTTTAAAAGTGGATTTAGTAATTTCTCCAGGAGATGGCACTGTTGAGTTGGCTTTTTTCCTTTCAGGGCTGTAAGACAATAGACCATTCATCTTTGTGTCACCCAAACAAAGAAATATTCCTCTATAGCCCCTCTTCTTCCCCAGCTAATCACATGCTGCTGGAACTGACTGTCTTGTGATCTACTCCATAGTTGGCATAGATTAAAAAATAATCTGTATTTTAAAAAATAATCTGACACATGGTAATTAACAGAAAGGAACAAATTGTACACCGGTTTTCATGGAGCTTTGTCATTTCAGCAGCTGAGAACTTGGAAGACTATTCTAGTGATTTCACCACCCTGTTCAGATGCCATTCAAAAATTATTTTTCACTTCTCAGGTCTTATCATGGTTGTTGGGGAAAAAAATGTAAATTTGTAAATCTTTTTGCTTGCAAATTAACATGAATAGGATTTTAATGTAAACATTGGGTTGGGTGCATTGCACCATTTTGCTCTACAGTGAATATTATATTCTCATTTGGGTTTACGTCCAGTTTATAGTTAAAAGTAGTTTTTAGTGGCTTTATCTGGGTGTAACATTTTGCAGACTTTGTATCTATTTGCTACATTTTCTCCTGAACAATTTCTGGCATTCTGAAGGGACGGAGCCAGTAAAGATTAAAAACTGGTTTTACCTGCGCTGCATGTTCTAAAAGTTAAGTGTGCAGTTTCTTCAATAAAGGAAACAGCATGGGCGTTTTATTGATTAAAGGCAGGGTGCTGATTTAGGGGGCATTATACACTGAAAACCAAACTTGTGCAATGCACTCACCGCAGGGTTAGGGCACTTCGGTAAAGACAACATGCACCTATGAAATGATTATCTAAAAGTAAGCACTGGGTAATTCTCTTGCCCCTTTTACCTGCCCCTGATTCTATGCTACTTTGTAACTCTGGGGGAACCAATGAGCAATTCTACCTTTGGCCTAACTCCCTGCAGAAGAAGAAAGTGAGTGAGACCATACATGGTGGAGGACTCTTCTTGCATGAGTCACGGATGTCCTGATGTCTATCTGCCTCCGTAGGACTAGCCCACACAATTCACATTTACCTCTTTTGGCAGTAAGAAGGCTGCTACATTAGACAATGAGTGCTCCAGTACGCGAGGGAAACCTGAAGCACCGGTTCATGACGAAGCCCCCTTTTTCCAGCTGAGCGAGTTCAGGGATTCCCTTAAGAGATTTTCCAGGCGCTGCCGCAATGAAAGGAATTTTAGGGGTGTCTGTGGGGAAGACGGGGGAATAACCTAGTCCCCAACCTGGGGTTCCAGAGTGGGTCCGGGCGCCAAGAGCGGGGGGCTACGCGGGAGGGGCGGGGGAAGCTCCTACGCTAACTCTGGAAGTCCGGCCCCGGAGACGCCGGGCGATGGGGGGGGATGACCTCAGCCGTCTCTGCCACGTTCCAGCCAATCAGTCCCGCATCTTGGCATCCGAATCCAGGACCCCCGAAGCCGGAGGCGACGCGAGCCAATGAGGAGTGGGCCGGGAAAGAAGGACAGGCGGCCAGCCTATGGGGGCGGAGAGGCCCGGCTGCGCGTATCCAAGGAGCGCCGGGCTCCGGCTCGGGGGTGTGGCGCGGCGCCGGCGGGGGTGGGCGGGCGCGCCGGGCGGCAGGTGTCGGCGGCGTCGGCATTCGGCGGCGATGGAGCGGCCCCGGGGAGCTGCGGACGGCCTCTCGCGCTGGCCCCACGGCCTCGGCCTCCACCTCCTCCTCCTCCTGCAGCTGCTGCCGCCGGCGACCCTCGGCCAGGACCGGCTGGACGCGCCGCCGCCGCCCGCTGCGCCGCTGTCGCGCTGGACCGGCCCCGTCGGGGTGAGCTGGGGGCTGCGCGCGGCCGCGCCCGGGGGCCCGGTTCCCCGCGGCGGCCGTTGGCGCCGCAGCGCGCTCGACGAGGATGAGGACTGCGGCCGGGTCCGGGACTTCGTCGCCAAGCTGGCCAACAACACGCACCAGGTGAGCGGGCGCCGGGCCCGGTTGCCGCCCGGACTGCGAGGTGCCGCCTCCGGGCCCCCGGCGGCCGCCTGCCCCGCCCGCGCAGCCCGCCCCTCTTTTTCCGTCCGCGCGCCTCGCGTCTCCGCCGTGGAGACCCGGGCCGCTCGCCTGGCCGCGGCCCCGAAACTGCGGCGGGCGGAGTCCGGCCCGGGAGCGGCCCGCGGGGCTGTGTTTCGTCACAGGGGAGGCAGCCTTCGACTTTCACGGCATTCTTTTTTTTTTTTTTTTTAAGTTGTCAAAATCTCTTGTGCGTCGCTGTTTTTGCCTCTGTGTAAATAATTAGGATCCAGTAGCGCTATAACCCACTAGGCAACTGGAGGAATAATTACCTCTTAAGTGCTTGGAGAAGTTGGGCTGCGCAGAAGCAAAGGTGTGTCCTCGCTGGGTCAGTACTTTCAGGGTGGGTAGGCGGGTGTTCAGAAATCCCACGGCAGTTCCTAGGTTACTGTGTGTATTTTAATAGGCAAAGGAACAAGCTTGGAAGTAAGATCACAGTATATATGTGATCTCTCTTACGCCTTCACATTTGACCTTCTATCCTGGCTTTGGACTCTGACCAGGATGTCTTCATCTTGTTGTTAACAAGATTTCCAACAGTTAGGACGCACGTTGCAGATACTCTCCTTTGCGCTAGGTCCTAGTCAACAACTTTAGAAATTGTAGCATTTCTGGCCCTGGGGACAAGCCCCTCAACCTTTGCACGCTACTGGCCTGACAAAGCCCATTGTTAAGAAGGTCCTGGCTCCTTGCTGCAGTGCAACATGGGCATCTTCCTCTTGTTTTTCTAGAACTAACAGTTTAATTGTTGTTACCCATATATGCACAATGTATTCTCAATTTAATATGTTCTTTGTTATAGCTCTTGCTCTTTCAAAGAGAGTTGCATGGGGGGACAGAGATGAGTGGCTAACTGCACTTGTCCATGTATAGCCACGTTCCCTGTCAGCCAGATCTCAGTCTCCCCCTGAACTATCATTCTCCCTCTGCCTGGACTATACTTGTTACCTGTGCAGAATTCTCAGATCTGCACTCCCCCCTCCCCCTAGGGCAACTGCAGTCAGGGCACAAGCAGTCAGGGGTAGCCGGGTAGCCCCACGTAAGGCATTCCAGGCAGGAGCTGTGGAAAGGTGGTGAAACTAGTGCTGACGGGTGGGATGCAGATTGGGTGGAGTGAGTACCGGGAAGACTTCCTGTTTGTGGAGGAAGAAATAATGTTGTAGACTTCCATCTCACGGTAGGGTGTTGAGAAAGGCCTTGCAGTACCGAAGCTAAACTTACAACAGGACCACTTCCTTCCTGGAGTCAGCTGGACACAGCATTCTTACTCTATATTTGATTCTTCTCTTGCTGGTTGACCTACCTAATTTAGGACCTGCTGCTCCTCCTGGATTTATTCCTGCAGAACCTTCCTTGATTGGCTTGACTTGATATGTCATTTGTAAACTATTGATTTTTAAAGCTAGAGGTTGAAAAAACTGGCTCAGGGGATTCTTAGGCCAAATCTACTCAAGAGCAGGTCTTAAAATCTGGTTCTTTAAGGTCCATATGAAAAGAAACTTCCCTCTGTTTCTCTCATTTTATTTAGCTACTGTTTCCAGTGTTTTGTTTTGTTTTTTAGCTTTTTTTCTTAGTCTTTCAGTGACCTAATTTTAAATAGCTCTTTTTGCACTTGTTCATCGTCCATGATCTGTCCTTCAGAGATCCCATCCTATTTATAACATGTATATGTGGCCAGAGTGAAGCTGTTGTTAATATTCTTCACCTTAGACATGGTTGAGTAAAGCAGGTCTTAGAGGTCCACTTCCTTTTTTTTTTTTAAATTTTAATGTTTATTTGAGAGAGAGAGAGAAGCACGAGTGGAGGAGGGGCAGAGAGAGGGAGACACAGGATCCGAAGCAGGCTCCAGGCTCTGAGCTGTCTGCACAGAGCCCTACGCAGGGCTCGAACTCACGAACCATGAGATCATGACCTGAGCCAAAGTCATGGCTTAACCGATTGAGCCACCCAGGTGCCCCAGAGATTCACCTCCTTAACAGGAATTGTTACATAGTGGTTTGTTCTGGTTTTCGCTTCTCTGTTTTTAGAAGTCATAATAAATCTTCCTGAACTATATTGAAGAGATCTAGTATTTGGGGATCTAGTATTTTATCTAGTATTTTATCTCACACTATAATAGTGTGAGATAAAAGTATCAGCAGGACAAAACAACTTTTTTTTATCAGGGATATTGTATACTTTTGTACAGCTGGGAAAGTGCCATTTAGAGTAGTTTTTCATAAGATGACAGGATTCACTTCCCAAGGAAAATCAGAAGTTCTTGGTTCTCTTCTTATTTGCTAAAATGTGCTGTTCGTGTTAGACCACATTAATCCGTACAGTCAGTATATGAGAATGCCCTAAAAATGTTCAAGGTGTGCTGAATGATACCAGGAAAAGATAATTCAGACTGGACAATGAAAAGCCTCAGAAGGGTTTAGCAGATCTCCTGGACCTATGGTTTGTTTGGCTTATGAGAATATGTTGGTGTTTCATCTTCCTTAAAAAGCAAGGTAGTTCTAAACCATGATAGCACTTTTCTGTTCTGGTTTAGGAGACCTGTGCCCTAATGACCTGAAACTCGGGCTCAATAAATACCCTTTTTGCCTCTAACCCAAAACTGTTTTCACACCACCCTTTTTACTGATTCTTTCCTTTAAGTGCTTGGAATGCTCATGACATGTATAACCTTTGTACATGAGAGAAATTGAGCAAGCATAGATTTTATTAATGTTGGTTGCTAAGTTGGATTGCTTCAAAACATTCCTCCTATAAGTAGCCCTTTGAGGTTAGGCATGAAAACTGTCTTAAAGAAACAGATGAAATGCCTTGGCCGGAGTTACGGTGGTTGCTGACATAATTTCCTTCTCATTCCTGGGTTCAGACCATTTGATAATTTCCTTAAAACTTTCAAAAGTTATGATTAAAAGCCAGAAAACTGCTGCTCCTTCTCTGTCCTCCCTCTGCTGCTGTCATTAACTACTTCTTTACACATAACTTCCCAACTTCTACCCCAACATCAAAGCATCTGGTTTCTTAAGTAAACAGGCCCTGTGGAGAGACTGTGTTGTGTGTATGTCAGCTCTGAGAAGAATGTGTGTGTGTGCTTGCTGGTGCTGGCAAGGCTGAGTCCAGGCTGACAGGACTGAATGTGCCTGTTGGAGGTTCAAGGAGCTGCCACTTCTAGCCTGTCGTGGATCTTTGTAACACCCAGAAATCTGAAGGTCAGTGCCTTTAGCTCCCCTGCAACTTTCTAAGTGCCTCACTTATTCCAACATTCAACCTCTCTTCATACTACCTTCCCCGGCATTCCCAGCCACACCCTCGAGTTAATCTTCTCTTGAGTCCTGTTCCACCCATTTGTTTGGGGGTCAAAGAATAGGAATTCTGCAGGATTTCCTTCTTGGTCCTGGTTGAGCAGAATGAGCAAAATCCTCATGGGATTCTACTCCCATGCAGTATACTAATCAGAACTTTAACCCCTAATGGCTGTTAACATGCCGTATGCATTGGGGATTTCAGTTACAAGTATCAGCAGATTCGATGAAGTATACTTATCTGGGGAAAGGTTAGTTAGTCCTCATCTGAAGGTTGGCTGGGGTGAGGGTAGACAGCTACCCAGGCAGGACAAGTGGCTGAGAGGGAATGCAGCGTGACAATTAGGTAAGTTCTCTGCTGACTCAAATATTTGGCTCTGTGCCTAGTGATTTTTAATTAGAAATCTGAGTCTCTTGTCTGTTTGTGGAAATAATTGGGAGAAGGCTCATGTTCTGGTCAATTTCTAATGGTTATTTTCTTTCTGTAATGATAATAATAATAGGCTCTCCATCCTGCTGTTTTGATCTGATCTTTCGTGTCAGGTTCACGGAGGCTATTAGCAGCTTCTTCTGCACTCTGCCGATTTCTAATCGGCTCCTGCCAGCAAGCATTGGATTCTCAATGGGTGACTGCAGAGACTGTGCTCCCCAACTTTGTCCTACTTGGCCTGTTATCCTTGTGTGATCATCACATCAGGGCAATGCTTAACACTGAGTGGTAGTGGTCGGTAGGAGTAATGTCTGCTCCTCTCCCTCCCTTTCTGTGCACCCCGACCCCTCAAGTTCTGTCTCTACAGAAAGTGAACTGTGTTTTAAGACTGAAGAAATGACGTTCAAATGTTTTAGGTGATTAGAAGCTAATATTAGCGTACACAAAACTATCAAATTTAACATCTAATTTAAAAATACAGCTTTTTAAGGAAAAGGTGCTATGATAGTAGCTCCAAAAATATTTTGAAATAGATAGTGCATTTGTAAATTTCCAAAAAATTTTTCAGTTGCCTTCTTATCCTTTTGTAACCAGTGTTTCTTTTGCATCTTTTACTCTTTTTTAAAAATTTGGTGAAAATTGATTGGGGTGCCTGGGTGGCTCAGTCGAGTAGGCATCCAACTCTTGGTTTTGGCTCAGGTCATGATCTCACAGTTTGTGGGTTTGAGCCCCAGGTTGGGCTCTGTGCTGGCAGTGCAGAGCCTGCTTGGGATTCTCTCTCTCCCTCTCTCTCTCTCTGCCCCTCCTCCACTTGCTCCCTCTTGTTTTCTCTCTCTCAAAATAAATAAACATTTTTTAAAGTTTGGTGAAAATTTGTTCTTTCCCATTGTCTAGGTAGCCATGTCACTGATCTTTATGTAAATGGGTTTGAGGAGTAAAATGGGCCTTGAGGAACATGCTAGTCAATTTTAGTCAGTTTTAGACAGGTTTTGTATTGTTGTTCTAATAGTGACTGTAATCAAAGCTGGGTTAGTAATATATATCTTTGAGCTAGCTAGGTCGAATGGATCTTCACGACAGACCCTTCAAATCTGTAGAGGTTTTTAAGTGAATGCTGGACATGTGGAGGGTTTTTTTTCTGTTGTTCTTTTTTTTTGTTTGTTTGTTTTTTAAAGATTGAGGCTATTTTCCCTACTCTACTCTCAACCCTAGTCTCAGGAAACCACAGTAAAAACAGAATCTTCCATTCAGAGCCTGTGGTGTTTTGCTGAGAAAGTTTTCTGTGACTGTAATTTATTTTCTGTTTTGCATTTCGCTTTCTAGCCCTCAATTCCTCATCTACAACATGAGAAATTTTGGATTAGATTTAAAATGTCTAAAAAAATTCTGATTCATATGGAAGAGGAGGAGGCCAGAGGTTGTGATCACAAATGTTTATTGCTTGATTCCAAATTTAGAAGCAAATTGCGGCTGATCTGCTTCACAGTTGAACTTGAACATAGCCTGGGATTTCACATCTGGGGGTAATTTGTTACCACCTCCAGAGCTTGCTTCACTGAAATACCAGTGTGGTTAAAGATAGCAGGAGTATTTTTTTCGTATAATTATGAAAGACCTTTGATTTGATTTGTTTATTTTTTGGGTAGTTCTTTATCATTCTTTGTTGCCTGAAGAATCTAATGCTAAGCAAATACTAACCAAAGCTTTTGGATAGTCCAAAAGCAAACCCAGTAAATATATAATAGTAAATTTGTTTTTTCTCCTTCCCTACAGTACTTTGCCAAAACTGGGGCTTTTTTTTTTTTTTTTTTTTTGTCCTGACTGCTTGTATTTGAAAACAGATGGCCAGGGGGCCTGGGTGGCTCAGTCAGTTAAGTGTCCTACTTTGGCTCAGGTCATGATCTCACGGTTTGTGAGGTCAAGCCCCATATTGGGCTGTCTGCTGTCAGCACAGAGCTCACTTCGTATCCTCTGTCCCCCCTCTCTCTGCCCCTCCCCTGCTCTCTCCCTCTCTCTTTCTCTTTCAAAAATAAATAAATTAATAAAAAAGATTGTCAGCTTACCATTAGTATACTCAGTCCTGTGCTAGTTAGAAATGTATGTGTGATTAATTGATTTGATTTTTTTCATCAGAAGAAATGTATGTTTTTTTCCCTTCTAGGGCTTGAGTACTATCTCTCTCTTATTTGCTTTTGTTAAAAGTTTTGTTCTTCCTGTATTACCTAAGAAACTAAGCTCTAATATTGTACTTAAGCCAATTTGTAAGTCTGTTCAACAGTAAGATCACCCTGAAGAATCAAGAGAATTGAACTGGGAAGAAAAATTTTGATGAACCTCATACTTCCCAGACAAGATGACTCAATCAAATGTCTATCTGGTACATACTATTTGTCAAAGGGATTCAAATTACAGATATGTTGTATACAAAATTCAAAAGAGAGATCTCAATACCCAGATTTGAGACCTTGTTCTGCTGCTTTATAGCTATGTGATTCATGGACAGTCACTTAACTTCTATGACCTTTATAAGTTTATAAACTAGATAAGCAGCTTTAGGATTATTTGGAGGGTCAAATATGAAGTTCTATCAAAATGTTTTGTTAAACGTATTATGTGGATGTCATTCATTTAAGTACTTACTAAACTGTATAGTGGAGTTCAGACCTGTGCATCATCACAGGTAAACATTAAAGATATCCTCATTGGTGCTACTTTAAGGGTTTAGGTGTTCAGAGATGGCTTGATGAGAGTTTGGAAGAATTTTTGAAGAAGGCTTGACCACTACAGTGCGGTGGTCTGGGAAGGCCTCCTAGATGAAGAGAGAATCAAGGTATGGAGGTGATTATTAAGGAGATCTGTAAAGGCATGATGGAGGGAAATCCAACATATGCTCAGGGAATGGTCAATGGAGAGATGAGGAGTATGTCTAAGCTTTCCAGAAGAACATATAGAAAAGTCAAAAAAGGTAGCTCTTGGGCAGGGATGAGAAGAGGAAAGAGAGGGGATGTCTGGGCAGGGAATTTTGTTTTGGGACTTACATCTTTTAGTGCTAGAGAGGGGGCTAGAGGTGGAGAAACCAGAGGTGGAAATGGGGAGCCAAGAAGAGTTATCCTTTTTAGAAGGTGACCATTGCTGTGGTCTTGAAGAATGCGCCCAACAGGAGAATGGAATAGAGGGCAGTGCAGACCACCTTTTATACTTGAAGTGCTGAAGGTTCTAAGGAACACTCCTGGACTCCTGGACCTTATTGGAGGAGGATGTAAGCCAAGGCATGAGAAACCCAGGAGCTATAAGACGAAGCCGAGGAACAGATTTCTCTGTTCTGAACATTTGTGAACAAGCATAAGGGTGAATTCTTGCTGATAATGTGCTAAACAGTTTGAATCATAGATTGTTAGGCTAATTAGCTGGTCATATCTCTTTTACTGATGAGGCTAAATTACTTGCATGTGGGCCAAGAACTGAGAGTAGAACACAGATGTCCCAACGTGGTGCTACATTTGGAAGTGTTTCATAGAGACATTTTAAATCAGTGCATTTGCTTTAGGGATAAGGCAAGGTTATAGACCCCTGATGTAAGTCATATAGTTATGAATTCTTCTCTGCTCCTTAAGGTCATTGTACCCTCAGCAGAACTCAATTAGCCTTTTTATTTTTTATTTTATATTTATTTTTGAGGACAGAGACAATGTGAGTGGGAGAGGGGCAGAGAGAGAAGCAGAGAGAGAATCCCAAGCCGGCTCCGCGCTTACGGCACAGAGCCCAACATGGGTCTTGAACTCACAAAACTGTGAGACAATGACCTGAGCCAAAACCAAGAGTTGGATACTTGACTAACTGAGCCACCCAGGCACCTGTCAGCCTTTTTAAACCTCAGTTTCCCATCATATAAAATGGAGCATTATCAGAGGCTTTGAAGAGAAAATGTTTTGAACACCTTGAAGTACCATATATGTGTTGTATATGTCATTTCTTAATAAGCCTGTTGATCTGTTCTTGAGGCCACAGGCCCAAATGTCAACCAAATGATCCTGATAAATACCAACTCCAGGGGAACACGTGCATAAGCGGAGATACATGAGATGAGGTGGTTTTATCACTTGGCAGGGTTGGGTGACAGGCTTGGGCGGGGGTGGCAAGAAGGAAAGTGAGTCAAGATTGGCAGAAATATGAGAAGCGTATGTGTTCTTTTTATAACCTTCATGATTACATCAAAATTTTAACTTGTTAATATGATCGACAGTTTTTTGAGGCAGTGGTTAGGAGGGAACATGATCTCAGGTCAGACCTGGCTGGATTCAAACATCAGTGGTGATCATGGGCATATTAATCTCAGTGAACCTTAGTCTTTTCGTCTATAAAATGGGTAGACTACTCTCTGTGTCTTAGGGTCATTGTGAAGAGAAAATGAGACATGGGATATAGTGTGTATTCATCCTTTATCATATCTTATGATGATTATTTCCACACAGCTTCTGATGCGTTCCAGTTAGATGCTCAAATATTTGGGTATGCACTTAACTTTTTTTTTTTCATAGCTGTAATATTCCTAAGAGAGTTATTATGGCTACTCACAGGAACCAAATCTGGATTAATAAATATGTACCACCTATGTCCTTGGACTTGGGATTTTAAGAAAAAGGGTATAAGGTGAGAGAGAGATTATTTGACCAAAGTGTCGTTCCTGAAGCTATGGAAGATGAAAGGGGGGAAATCATAATCCCACCATCATCAGCTACTGGCTCATTGGGTTCTATTAATTTCAAGTATATATAGCTATTTACTTATAGTTTTAAGGAATTCACAATTAGAACAAATAAGACTACTTATCATTTCTTAGCTACTTCTCTTTCATTAAGCTTTAGTTTATTAGAGTTAGCGTCCGTGGTTTCAAGCTGACAGCCCTGAAATGGCACCTTGCCTGTTTCACCCTCATTTGGTAACTGAGCAGCCACTGTTAGCTTTGCACTGTGCCATCTTCTGTGGACTTTTAAGAAATATTAACGAGATGTGATCAGTACTTCTCAGGAACTTTGCTGGGAAGCAGAGCAGACCAGAATGTCAATGGAATTATTTTTTATTATGTGCATATCTCTTTAGGCTAACATTTCACCACTTCCTGGCCTCTGTTAACCCTCTGTTCCAGTTAGTGCGACCTTTTCACCAGTCCCTTGAGCTCATCATGGGCTAGGCTGCTTCTCCATCTTTGTGCACATGGCTTTTCTTCCCATCTGAATGCCCTTCTAGCTCTAGGTGCTTTCTTCTGTTCTTTCCTACCACATTTAACTATGCCGTGTGATCTAGCACTTAACTGTAGTATTCTGTCTTGTATTCACTCTCATTTATTAAATTTCTTATTCCCCACATTATAAACTTCTTAAAGATAGGAGCGATACTTGCACGATTCTTTCACCACGTTTGCCTCATACAGTGCTGGGGGAGACTGCAGTGTGTGGTCTGGAGTCGGGAGTTTGAATCTTTGCTCTGCGGTTTACAAACTCTGTGACTCTGGACAAATGACTTAACCTCTTTGAACCCACTGCTTCATCTATAAAGTAGTAGTGCGTTATATATCATAAGCGCTCAGTTAAACTTCAGTGCCATTACTGGTTTTCTGTACTTAACAGTCGCTAATTGCCCGCCTTCCAAAACTTAGGCATCGGTCCTGGGAAGTGATGGTAAAACACAGCAGACAAGATCCCTCCTTTTATGAACCAGCAGGACAAAAATGAAAATTAAACAAATACATAATTATAAGTACAGTAACTACCCACAAGAACAAAAGTAACTTCAGGAGAATAACTGACAGAGGGCCTTTTACTCTGGGGGCATTAGGAAGGACTTACTGAGAAATTATTTAAATTGATACTTGAAAATGAATAGAATTTTATCAGGAGGAGTATCCCAGGCAGAGAGAACTATATGTTCAAAGGCTTCAGGCTGGAAAGAGCTTGGTATGCCCTAGGATCTGGAAGAAGGCCCGTGTGGTTGTAGCAGAGGCTGTGAGGGTTTAGCCCCCACCTGTACTGGGGAGTGGCTGGCAGCTGGGACCCATCCCTTATCACTGTCTTGTCTTCGAAGTGGGACTAGGATGTAAAAAGTAAATGCTAACTGTTTTGAAACTTAACTCATTTATTGGGCATAATCAGAATTGAATTAGCTCATGAAAGTGAATTTTTCAAAAACTAAGCCTATCCTTTTAAATGCTAGAGATTTTTTGTTTTTGTTTAATGGAAACTCTTATAAAATATTTCTCTGCCTTCTTAGTCAACAGTATGACCCTGGATCATTTAGGAAGAGATTAAATTATGCTATCCCACCACTCACATTATTTTATTTTGTTATTTTATTTATTTATTTTTTTAAAGCATTAGAGTTACTTTTATTTGTACCCCCCACAATACAAGTTCTCCAGGTACTAAGGATTATCAGTAAATGTCCCTTCAGTGGTTGACCACAAAAGGCTGAAGTTCTTCATAATATAGTACAAGTCATTTTTGATTCTCTCTCACATTCAATGTAGAATCTATCAGCAAATACTGTATTTTCTGATACCAGACACACTTTAAATCCATCTACTTCTCTCCATTTCCATTGGCTAGCACTCCATTTCAAGCCACTGTAATCTTTCACCCAGATTCATGCAATTGTCTCATTTGTATCCTCTTTTTCATTCTTGGTTCTCTAGTCTATTTGCTTTTTTTTTTTAATTTTATTTTTTTAAATTTATATCCAAGTTAGCATATAGTGCAACAATAATTTCAGGAGTAGATTCCTTAACACCCTTACCCATTTAGCCCATCCCCCCCTCCCAGAACCCCTCCAGTAACCCTCTGTTTGTTCTCCATATTTAAGAGTCTCCTATGTTTTGTCCCCCTCCCTGTTTTTATATTATTTTGCTTCCCTTCCCTTATGTTCACCTGTTTTATCTCTTAAACTCCTCACATGAGTGAAATCATATATTTGTCTTTCTCTGACTAATTTCACATAGCATAATACCCTCCAGTTCCATCCACGTAGTTGCAAATGGCAGGATTTCATTCTTTTTGATTGCTGAGTAATATTCCATTATATATATACCACATCTTCTTTATCCATTCATCCATCGATGGACATTTGGGCTCTTTCCATACTTTGGCTATTGTTGCTGCTATAAACATGGAGGTGCATGTGTCCCTTCGAAACAGCACACCTGTATCCCTTAGATAAATGCCTAGTAGTGTAATTGCTGGGTCGTAGGGTAGTTCTGTTTTTAGTTGCTTTTTTTTTTTTTTAATTTTAAAAAAATGTTTATTTATTTTTGAGAGAGAGAGAGAGACAGAGACAGAGCACAACCTGGAGAGGGCAGAGAGAAAGGGAGACACAGAATTCGAAGCAGGCTCCAGGATCCGAGCTGTCAGCACAGAGCCTGATGCGGGGCTCAAACCTACGGACTGGGAGATCATGACCTGAGCTGAAGTCAGATGCTCAACCAACTGAGCCACCCAAGTGCCCCTGTTTTTAGTTTTTTGAGGAACCTCCATACTGTTTCCCAGAGTGGCTGCGCCAGCTTGCATTCCCATATTTTGTTATTTTTTTAAAATGTTTACTTATTTATTTTGAGAGAGAGTGCACGAACAGGGGAGGGGCAGAGACAGAGAATCTCAAACAAGCTCCACACCATCAGCACAGAGCCGATGCAGGGCTTGAACCCACGAACCCGGAAATCATGACCTGAGCCGAAATCAAGTCGGACGCCTAACTGAGCCGCCCAGGTGCCCCACCACTCACATTATTTTATTAAAAATTTTTTTTAATGTTTATTTATTTTTGAGAGAGAGAGAGAGACAGAGTGCAAGCAGGGGAGGGGCAGAGAGAGGGAGACACAGAAACCAAAGCAGGCTCCAGGCTCTGAGATGTCAGCACAGACCCCGATGCAGGGCTCCAACTCACGGTTGGCGAGATCATGACCTGAGCTGAAGTTGGTCGCTTAACCAACTGAGCCACCCAGGCACCCCTCACATTATTTTAATATGGTGTGGCATTCATGCCCTCAAGAGCTGTTGAGAATGTGGAGCTGTTTTCTCCCCTTTTGAACGGCCCGTTGTCTGTTCGTTGAAGTTTACTTTTTTTCCTACAGAAGTGATAGACCCCTTGCAATATCCTGGTCCTCTTTGCTGCTGATCCTGTCTTGAGATACACTATCCCCCAAATTTTATTTGCTTCTTTTGTAAACTAAGAAAATGGATTCCTAATGTTAGACCATTCTAGCAAGTTTAGCAAATTGACTTAGAGTGATGGTCTACAGGTTATCTTAGAGGTCAAATGCATAGATTTCTACTGCACAGACCCTGGCACCAGAAGTCTCCCTTGCTTCCTTCCAGTGAGCATTCGGCTCTTTGGGGCTTCTGTGTAACGCAGGTTGCTGTTGCCCACCCCCACCCTCCCTTTGCAACACTAGAGTGTTATGGAGCAGGCAGCTGAATTTGTTTGTTTGTTTGTTTGTTTGTTTGTTTAAACAAAGAGCAGTGGAAAAGCAAACTGAGCGGTTAAATTATTGATGAGTCATAGAATCTTAAAGATCTAGAAATGTCACTCCAGCCCCCTTGCCTTGGTGGTGAAGTTAGGTTGTGTCGCTCACGCTCCACACAGCTTTCAGCAGAGCTGGAAATAAAATTCAGGTTGAATATTATCCCATTGCTCTCCTGTGTATCATCCTGCCTTGCAGAAGACTCTGAATAATTGAGTAGGTATGAAAACTTGTGTAATATTTGGTGTTTAGCTGTTTCATTTCTAAGAATAGTCTCCATGAGAACTGGAACATTTGTGATCTTATTTTTAGCTCATGTTTTATGATCCTTGCAGCGCCTTATTTAACAGAACTGAATTCTGTTAAGATTTTCTCCCTGCCTGCGAGAGCATCACCTAAGTTGTGTTCCAGACCTCTTTTGGACATCACTGTGTCCTTTCTGTCCCTGTGTTCCCTAGTTGGGGTTTGGAAGCCTGAATCTTAAATTCCCAGCTTTTATGGAATCACCAGGGCCTTGCCTTTTTATGTTATTTCATTTGATTCTTATTATTCCAGTGAGTGAAGGCGCATAATTCAGTTTTACTCTGGAGGAAATGGATGCCCAAGAGAGAAAATAATTTGTGCCTGTTTTTCCAACCAGCTAATAACTGTACTGGGCTTTTGCACCCACTTTTGTGGTTTTATTTTCACTATTACAGGCTGCCGTCTATAGATTAAAGGTCTAGCATGTTTCGCCTTCATTTTTAGACTTCTGTAGGAGGTGTGTTTTGGGGTATAAATGCTCCACAAGCACAGAATGTGTATTATTACGTCTGTTTCCCCAGTGCTCCAAATAGGGCATGGCCCATGGTAGACACACAGATGTACTTGTCACAAGAAGGAATCTGTGTGAACGATGCCATCATGGGATTCATTCCCTCATTTACTAGCCAGAGAGATGGTTCCTGATGGCAGGACAGTTGGGTCATCTGCAAGTGCCTTTTCATCTGGGCCTGGCCCTGTGAACCTGACCCACACTTGGTTGTCCAGTGTTGGTTCTTCCAGTATTTTACTTTTGATCAGGTGTGTAACTAAAGATGGGCAGAAGTTTCTTGTTACCAAGTGGTTGTTTTTTTGTTTTTGTTTTTTTTCCAAGCTACAGTGACTGTCAGGACTAACTTTAAGTTCTCCAAGCTATAGCAACAGTAATTAGGCTTCTGGTTTAATTAGATGTGAAGACAAAGTTCTCCCCTTGAAGAATGTTGTGGTTTGTGGCCTTTCTCTTTTTCCAGGTGGAACTAGCAGTTGGCCACAGGACCAGAGAAATGGACATTTGTGGTAATTCATGGTCTCTAAAATGTGTGGACCTCAGGCTTTAAAATGGTAGGCAATAAATGCATGGATAAATCTTACCACCAGCTGTCAAGGTGGATGTATTTCAGAGAAGGTGTTACGAGTTGTCCCTTACTCTCTTAACATAATGAATCCCTGAAAACCAATTTGGTTATAAATGCCAGCCAGCAATTCCCTGCTGCCCTGAGCTTCCCTACTGGGGGCAGTAAACGGCTGTCAGTACCATCTGGGACACTAGAAATCACTGTTCAACAGGTGATGAACAGAAGATTGTGAGTATATCGGTGAATAATGATGTTAAGATGTGGTATTAGGGAGTCTACCTCAAATCAAGACCACCCATGTCAGTGTGACAGGGGGTCCGGGGTTCTCTGACCTGTCCTGTAACCTTCTGTTACACCCCATTAGCCAGTATTAATAGAAGAATAAACTGATATGTTCTATGTGTACTTTTTATACCACCCTTTTATATGTTCTTTCTTCAAAATAAAAATAACTTCTATAGTTTTATGTTTAAAAGTGATTCCTGATAGTTGGAGGTGGGGAGGGGAGTAATTCAGTCAATCCAGAAAAACTATAAAGAAGTATCACCATAAATTCTACCACTTAGAGACAGTTGCTGTTAAATTTTGAAGGACCTCCTTTCAGATGTCTGTTATCCATTAATACACACACAGGATTTTATACACTATTCCATAACTTGCTTTGTACTCAACACATTAGGAATATTGTACCTTGCAATGTCAGTGACTACCTGAAACATTTTCAGCAGCACCTGGTATGTTGTTTTATTGCACACCATAGCTTATTTAACAAAGCTTTAATCCCTCACCTAGAATATACAGATACAGTGATAGTTTATGGGATTGTTATATGGATTAAATGATAATGTGTGAAGATGCTTTGCAATGGAGATGGCCTGTAGGAAGTGCTCAGTAGTTGTTAGCTGTGGTAAACACCCAGGTACAAACACATCTTTTGTTAAGATGTGTAATTACCCCCTATGATAAATTCCTAAGATTGGGTTTGTTGGGTCACAGGGTATGGGCATGAGTTCTGATTCACATCACCAAGCATCACTTCAGAAAAGTGGTAGCAGTTGATATGCTCCCATGGACAGTGTACACAGGTGCCTGGTCTCCGTGCCCTCACTGGATAAGTTCTGTTGAGCTTTTCTGGAAGGTGGAAACGCCATCACATTATTCTTCTTTGATTTCCTTTGGATTACTCGTGAAATTGAATAGCTTTTCATATGTTATGAGCTGTTTCCTTGTCCTTTGTGAATTGCTTGTTTGTGTCTTTTCCCTATTTTCTTTTGAGGCCTTTGTCTTTTTCTTATTGACTTGACAGCTGTTTTCTATAGTAACCCTTTGTCATGTTGCAAATAATTTTGACATTTTTCAAACTTGCTATGTGGTATTTCTGCCATTAAAATTTTTATATAAAGTCAAAGTAATCCCTATATTATGTTACGGGTTCCGTTTTTTGCATCATTTTTTGTAATGGTCTTCTCGTTCTGAGATTAAAAATAGTCACTCATCTTTCTAGGAGTTTGATTATTTGACTTTTTGTATTTAAATATTGGCTGTATGTGGAATTTATTTGGGAGTGGGGTTAAGAAGGGTTTTGGGGATCCAGCTTATTTTTTCCAAATAGCTAGTTTTTCCAGCACTTGTACCACTAACTTGAAATGCTAGCTTCACCATACACTAAAAGAAACCTTGTCCAGTCTTGGACTTTGTTTTGTTCCATTGATCTGTCTTGTTCCTGTGCCAGTAACTGTGTTAGGAGATTAGTAAGTCTGTCTCTAGAAGTAGCAAATTTCATGCTTACCTGCTCCTGATAGAATCAGACTGACATTTTACATAGCCAGTCTTAAATTGCTTCGTTTCTGAGCTTCCTTCTGTAGGGTATGATTAAGTAGTCTGAATTACTGTAGTTACTCTGTGGTCCCACTGGATACTGGTTTTTGGATTGCTCATCACATAGATAGCATTTTTACATGGTTTCCCTTAATTTTGACCTGCTTCTAGATTGTACACTTGGCTGAGTGCTTAGCAATATGAAGTGGCCAGATCATGTTCTCTTTGTGCTAAGTAATCTACCTCTTAGGCATACTACTTTGGAGCAACACAGCTATTGTTTTCCAGAAATAAAACATGCTTCAATTCTCCCCACCTTCTCCGTTTCAGTTGTCAGGCATACAGCTAACACATAACATCGTTTTTACAACAGTGCTTGAGGTAGACATTCCCTCTACCTTCTGTTGGCTGGACTTCTTGACTCCTACATGTTTTCATATGTTCAGTATTTTAATATTGTGGGCTATTCATTGGTAATACTGTTCTGAAGGTTTGGGGTTTTCTCCTCTTAAAGGGATTATTCTGCCTTTCACTTCTTTGTAGCCACAAAGCTTTGTCCTCGGCTCATATTTCTTTTATTCATCTTAACTTTGCTTTGATTTGAACAATTGAGCCATAACTTATGGGTTGATTAAGTTCAGCTGTATATACCATTGGAAACCTTGCCTATTTGAGCACGTAATCTTGTGGCCTCGTCTCTGTTTTCTTTGGGTATTTCAAGCAGAAGTACTTTTCTTCTCACATTTCCTTTTCTGTATTTTTATTTTCCTTCTATTCTTACCATAACTTGTCTATCCTGATCTTAAAATTTTTATTTATTTTAACAAGCACTTACAGCATCTACTGCACACTCAGTACTTTACTATAGATGGTATTAATATGCTATTTGTGTTATCCTTTGAAATTTTTCAGAATGCTTACACGTATCTTTGTGTGTGTTCTACCGCACAACAACATTCCCGCGCCGTCTTGCTATTGCTTGTATCTGCTCCCACCTCTGTAAGCCCTGCTTAAATCTCAGTATGCAGACCATTGTTTCTTTGTACTCAAATGTTTGGATTTCTCTTCTGTGTAGTCTACCCCTGGCCAGTGTCTCCAAACACTTTGATGTGTTCAGGGCATCTTTACCAGTTTGGGCCATATGGAGTTGATGGTAACTATAAAGGGAAAGAGGAGTGAGGTCCCTATTGTAGGTGTGAGCACCCAGGAACATATCCTAGTGGCCACAGTGCTCTGGCTGGCAGAGGTGTAGGGAGAAACCCTGTTTAGCCATTATTTACTGAAATGTTGGTAATCATGGTAGAAGGAAGATTACAGACAGGTCAATAATGTTGGTAGCAAGAGTTTGTGAATAGACTTTTATGAGATATTTGTGGAGCACTTAATACATAGAAGACCTTGTGATACACCTGATGGGTAATACCAGATCACAGTGCCTGCCATCTAAGAATTCCTAGCGTAATTTGAGAGGCAACCAGATATGTAAATAGTTATAGTACCAGCAACATCTAGAAGTGCTGTGAGAATAATATCTAGGAAGAGATCATGTAAACTGCGATAATTAGGAACCAGAATGGTTGGTTTTACATGGAAAGGTGGGATTTTGCACTGGCGTAGTCCTTCTCTTGTGGCTGTCAAGAAGGAACACCCACCATACAGTACTGAGGGGCAGTGAACAATTTCAGAAGAGAAGAACCTTCCTTTTCTAAAACCTGCATTTAAAAAATATTTTCAGTGGGTATAGAATTCCATCTTTACAGTTTTCCCCTAGTTCTTTAAAGATGCTGATCCACTGGCTTGCATTGTGTCTAAGGGGAAGTCTACTGATTCTTTGTTCTTCTGTATGTAATGTCATTTCTTCTGAGTGCTTTTAAAATTCTTATCACTGGTTTTAAACATTCTGAATAGGATGTGCTTTGGTGTAGTTTTCATTGTGCTCCTTCAGCTTGGGATTTGTGAGCTTCTTAGCTCTCTGGGTTGATACTTTTCATTAAATCTGGGAAACTCGGGGCTCTTTATTTCTTCAGGGTTTTTTTCTATTCCCACCCCCCACATCTTCCAGACACTCCTATTACATATATATTAGGTTACTTGAAGTTCTATAGCTCAGTGGTGCTCTGTTCATTTTTCCGGTCATTTTGGCTGTGTCTCACTTGGATGGTTTCCATGGGTAGGGCTTCGAGTCTGTTCGTGTCCTCTTCTGCAGTGCCTCCTCTCCTGGAGATGCCATCCAGTGTAATTTTCATCCCAGACGCTGTAGTTCCCATCTCTTCAAGTCCAATTTCAGTCTGTTTTGTATCTTCTGTGCCTTTATTTAGCATGCTCAATCTACTCTCTCACTTCTTGAACCTGCGGAGTATAATTACAGCTCTTTTAATGTCCTTGTCTATTCTATTATCTGTGTGATTTCTGGGTCAGCTTGATTGATTTTTCTCATTATGGGTCCTGTTTCCTTGCTCCTTTGCACGCCTGGTTTTTTTGATTGAATGTTGGATATTGTGAATTTTATTTTCTTCAGTGCTAGATATTTTTATATTCCTATAAATATCTTGAACTTTGGTCTGGCACATAGTTAGGTTCCTTGGAAACGGATTGGTCCTTTTTTGTTCTTGTTTTTTTTTTTGTTTTGTTTTGGTAAGCTTTTAAGGCAAGACCAGAACAGCATTTAGACAAGGGTTAATTTTTCTTCATTGGTAAAGTAGAGTTTTTCCAAGTATTCTCTCTAATTCCTTGTGAAATATGAGGTTTTCTCCTTTGGTTGTTGGGAGCAGGAATTATTTCTGCTCCTGGGTGAGGGCCACATATGGTCTCCTTCAGTCCTTTCAGGTGGACCTTTCCCTGGTCTCAGGTAGCTTCCTCACACGCATGCACTGATGAGGACTCAGCTGAAGGCTTGGCAGGGTGGTTGGGAAGCCTCCATCTGTAGATCTCCAGAGTTTTCTTTCTGTCCAGCTCTTGCCTCTCTAGCACTCTACTACTGAACTCCAGCCTCTGTGGCCTCCCCAGACTATCAGCTCATCCCTTCAGACCTCTGGGCTCTGCCTGAGTTTCCCTCCCCTGCACTATGGTCTGGAAATTCTTTCCATGCAGTAAGCCAGGGAGGCCTTTATTTGTTTCCCATCTCTCTGGGATCATTGCCTTGAGATCCAGTGTCTTGAAAACTATTGTTTTACATATTCTGTGGGGGTTTTTTTTTGGCGGGGGGGGGGGGGTTGTTTCAGGTGGGAAGGCAAATCTGGACCTTGTGACTTCACCTTGGCCAGAGGCAGAAATCCTCTCAGAACATAACTTTACATTTCATACTCCTTCCCATCATAGAGAAATTAAGTGGGTCTGGCCTTTTCACTTCATCATCTGCCTTTTCAGAGCTTTACAAGTAGTTCTTTTTTTTTTTTTTTTTATGTTTTTTATTTATTTTTGTGAGAGAGAGAGCGCGCCAGCAGGGGAGGGGCCAAGAGAGAGGGAGACACAGAATCTGAAGACAGGCTCCAGGCTCTGAGCTGTCAGCACAGAGCCCGATGCGGGACTTGAACTCACAAACTGTGAGATCATGACCTGAACTGAAGTCAGACGCTTAACTGACTGAGCCACCCAGACGTCCCCACAAATAGTTCTTAAAGAAAATGAATTGGATGTTTTGAGTGCCGTCCATATGCTATGTAGTATATTAGTTCCTAAAATGAAGGTTTTGTCCCTGCACGACATGGGCTTCAGGTCTAGTGAGGGAGGCAGACAAGGTTCTTGTTGCTGTAATTAAAAGTAACACATATTTTGAAACATTTTAAGATGCCACTGCAACATAGGGTGACATATACATTGTACCAAGTGTGATAAATGATTAACCATATGAACTGATGGCCTTTTGCCAACACTTGTGAATTCTGTCTCCTAACCATGACCAGGTTGCCCACCCTTTCCTGGCCATCCATAATTCTTCTCTCTTTGCAGGAGTAGGATTGTATCTGTGCTCTTGGTCCCCCAACGCTCCTGGATCTGTCTTCTTTCCATATGACCTTTTCTTTCCACCTGAGGTTTGATCTGTTGTTAGATCTGATTTCATTTTTGTCTTTGACTTTCACTAGAATGAGAATGTTAAAGACTGGAACCTGGTCCTCATACAGAATGAGAAATAATTCCTGTTCCCCCCAAAAAAGTTAGTTGCTTCTGCCATGGATGGATGGGTGTTTTTCAATGAGTGTATGTGTTTTCAAAAGTAAAATGTAATTGGTTATTGGGAAGGGAAGAGAGGGAAGGTTAAGGGTAGCAGAAGACCACAATTATAGTTAATAAACCTGGCCTGTATTTCCAGAGGAACTCTTTGGATGATAAATGAGGTCAGCCATCCTTTGAGTTGTTCAGGTGAAGCTGGGAGTTGCTAGTGATAGCTAATAATCCTCCTTCTTCTGTGACTGGGCAACAGGAACATGTGAGTAATGCATTGACTAGGTCAGGTGTGTAGAGCTTTGTCTGAAAAGTGAGAGTTGTAGATCATGATTGGCTCAAGACTAACTATACTGTGGCCTGATCAAGATAGCCAGGACTCCAGTGGTGGAATTTTTCGTATATCCTAGTCAGTTGTGGGGGCCAGAGCCTTCCTTGGAAAGATAGCCTATGTTTAGATGACTGTGAGGCCATGTGGTCTTTCTGGTGCCTGTGGTAGCTCTGGATATTCCTGTTCCTCAAGGAGCTCATTGATGTAATTTCAGACACTATATTCTCACTCAAGAGAACATGCTGTCTTGCTCTGTGTGCAGTATCTTACAAGACACATTGCTGTGTCAGTTTTTAAGCTTCTGGTTCCAGATGTCTCTAGCAGCCCTACGTTTTCTCAGATGCTCGGCCAGCTTACATGTATGAATGGCCTTTCTGTTCTGCAGAGGCTGTGAGAAGCTCTGCCTGAGCATTTGAGAGTTAACCAGCATTTAGTCAGGCCCTCTGTGAGGCACTGATTGTACAAGAGCTTCTGCTGACTTCAAAGATACTTACAGTCCAGAGGGGAAATAGCATAGGTGAATTCAGAAGCCCTTTCAGGAGAACCACGAAAGAAAATTAGAAGATAAGCAAAACAGTTAGTGTTTTGAGTCCTGTCTCTTCAGACCTCTCTGTTGGGGTAGCGGCTTGAGTGACCAAGCGGCTGGCCTCCCACCATTTATAGACATGTTCTATTTTGAGACTGAGTTGGTGGTTTGGGAAGGACGTATAATCATTTTCAACAAATGCTTATTGAGTGTGTAAAGTATCGTGGTAGGCATAAGGAATACCAACAAGTATAAAGTTATCGCCTCTGCTTCTAAGGAACTGCTCATACTCAGAAAGGCAGGGCATGCTTAAGATGAAAAAACTTAATAAGATATATGTCTTTGTAAGAGAAAAGCACGTAATTGTCACCATTTAGTAGAACTAAATACTAGACTAATTAACTGCTCGGAGGGTGGGGCTTGAGGTGGTGGGGCATGTGGCAGAGGGACAGGAAGTATCTTCACTTTTTACTATACATCTGCCCTGTGAACAACATGGGTTTGAACTGCATGGGTCCACTTACACGTGATTTTTTCTGATGAGTACAGTACTGTATATGTATTTTTCTCTTCCTTATGATTGCCTTTATAGTGTTTTATTTTCTCTAGCTTATTTTATTATAAGAATATAGCATATAATACATATACAAAATATGTGTGCATCTACTGTTTATGATATTGGTGAGGCTTCCAGTCAACAGTAGCCTATTAGTAGTTATGTTTTGGGGGAGTTAAAAGTAATATGCAGATTTTTGACTGTACCAGGGGGTCAGCACCCCTGACCATCCCCCACCCCCCCGCATTGTTCAAGGATTAACTGTATATATTTGTGTATGGTTGGAAATTTTTACCAAGTGCCATTGTTGCCTTTTTGGAATTCTTTCTTTTTCAGTTAAAAAATGATAGAAACTAGTAGATTATACAAATAATGTTAGCCTTGATTATCTCTGCACGATAGGGTTACAAATGGTTTATATTTTCCTTATCATACCTCCCTACTATTGCCTACATTTTCTATAACGGATATGTATTATTTTATAAAGAAAGTATTTGAAAACCAAAACCCTAAAGCATCTATGATGATGATTATAACTATAGTCCAACATGCTTACCATATCTTGGAATTAACACACCAGCTTTCCCTTTTCTTTCTCCTCACTCTTACCACGACAGTTAAGATTGTTCTTCTATCATAATCATCATCATCACTAAATAAAGGTGAAGTAGCGCATTGGCTCTTTGATTCTGTCCCTTGTCATTTTGGGTCAGTGAGTTAACCTAGGAGCCAAAGGAATCCAGCTATTAACTGCTCAGCTGTACTGTGAAGGCTGCCTTGAAAAATGTAAATTATGCTGATTGGGTTACAATTATATCTGTCAATGTGGGCTGTGATCTCTTGTTTTAAAGCATCCTAAGAATACTTTCTGTATCTTTATATTTAGTCCTGTTGGAGAAAGCAATTAGATTATTCCATCTCCCCATCTGGTGCAGTAAGAAAACTCATCTGCTTGGCTTACTTTGTATGAGAGAGAATTAAAATGTCCAAGTTGTTTGTAATTTGGGTTAAGTAGTTCAGTCCTGTCTCTTCCAAATTTTGTTCTGGGAATCCGTATCCCCTTATAATTATGAACTGAATTACTTTGAAAGTAATAGTGTTCTGAATTATTTAAGGAAGTCAAAGATCAAAAGACAGATGTCATTTCTAAATGAATTTTCTTTTTCCTTGTAGCATGTGTTTGATGATCTCAGTGTCTCAGTATCCTTGTCCTGGGTTGGAGATGGCACTGGGGTAAGTAGTATTTTGAGTCTGTTAATTCAGCGTAGCAAGAAGATGTTGATTTTAGGAGTTTAAGCAATGAATGTTGTTACTTCCTGAAATAGTCTCCAACTTCAGTTGCAGAAAATGCATGTTTGCGGTACCGACTTTCAGGACAATGATTGGTTTGGTTTTGCTTTAGAACTGGAAGCATCTTGTGACCGCCTTCTTCCATAATAGGAAGATAGACACCATTTTAGTCTCTGGTGGCTGCTTGGCATCAAGATGAGCAAGAAGAAGAAAGAGAAAGGAGAGTGCCATGTGCTGAGACGGGAGCCTCACAATACTTGGGAAAACCCCTGTGTAGAAGCGGAAAACTGCACATTGCACATCTTGGCATTTTTCCTCCAAACTGTATTGTTCCTGTGTCCTTTCCCACAGTTAGTGTTGAAGGACTGTGGCGCCCATGGGCTCATGGTTGCTCAGCTCCCTCTGTTGTTCCTTCCCCACCACAGAGAAGCCGCTGCCAGGATCAGGGGCGTGAAAGGAGAGTTCTTTAGCCCCTTATCCCTGCTAGTATAGACAGTCTCCCAGTAGGAGGGTGTGCTGAGGGTGGCCTCAGGTCTTGAATCTAGGCTTGATGTTACCTGGCTCTGTGCCCTGCTGTCTGAACAAGGTCAGGGACCACAGCTCATACCCTCTGGGATTCTGGTAATGTATGTATCGTAGCATTTAGGCATGTGATGGCTATATCAGGAACCAAAAGAAATAATTTTGATGTTGAAAAGCAAGCTACAAATTACTTACTTTAATTAATTTTAAAACTTCTGGTAGACTGTCTCTTTAATCATGTCTTAGTTTCTTCTAAAATTTGGGTTGTATGCCAATTTCCATGATTTATCCATTTATCTAAGAGAGTTGGCATCTCCAGGATTTCTTGTTACATGGCTACCTGAGACTCCTTAGCCTGTTGTGCTAATCTGTCAGAATCTTTTCTCCATGCATATTTTTGTCTAGAAAAATAGTTATTTAAAAAATTAACTTCATGGAGAAATAACAGCAAGGAGAAGAAGGAAAGGACAGATGTATATGACACCGTGACTTCTATTAGAGCGCCCGTACTATTCTAGGCTCTGTAAGCAGGAAGAGAGATGATCTTTACCTGAGAATATCTTACAATAATAGAGATACAAAGTGGTTAAACCCTTCCTTTATTATAATGTGTAGTTGATTACTTTTGCCTCACTGTTACAAGTGTATGTGATGGGACCATTTCAACAAAATGAGTTGAGATCTTGAATCATTGTGAGCCCTAGTAACTTGGTATGTCTTGGTTTTCTGATATTAACAGTACAGGCTACTACAGACCAGGGCTGTTGGCAGCCTCTTAGATGTTGATTTAATCCCATCACATGCAGACATGTAATTAGACTATCTTTCTTATTGACTGCATGCTTTTGTCTCTTCCCAGATCATTCTAGTCTTGACTACCTTCCATGTACCACTGGTAATTATGACTTTTGGACAGTCCAAGCTATATCGAAGGTGAGATGTATAACGTGGCTGGGGCATTGGCTGAGTAGCATATCTACTTTTATA
Source organism: Acinonyx jubatus (assembly GCF_027475565.1). Classification (NCBI taxonomy): domain Eukaryota; kingdom Metazoa; phylum Chordata; class Mammalia; order Carnivora; family Felidae; genus Acinonyx; species Acinonyx jubatus. The sequence continues at coordinate 91,761,169 of NC_069381.1, read as the reverse complement.
GACTTGATGGAGTCTCAAAGCTGATTTAAAGGATCTTCTAGGCATCTTAAATTTTCACCAGACTGTCACACTCAGCACACTGAGTGCCTACTTAACAACCTGAAGAAATATGAAAAGGGATCTAGTTCCAAGGAGATGAGGCTGACATAATTGAGTGGCAAAACAATAAAGGAAGATGAAGGAAGAGTCCATAGGGATGTGTCTGTTAATTTCAATGGGTACTTATCTGTGGGAAAGTAGCATAGACTTTAGCCATCTTTCTATTTATTATGATTTTTTATATCCCTACGATAGCACAAAATGGTTTTTATGTCCCTGAAATGGTTTTTATAGTCCTCACTATACCTCCTAAGTGAATGTGATTTATCTTACAATAAAATGGATACTGGGGCACCTGGGTGGCTCAGTTGGTTAAGTATCCAACTCTTGATTTCGGCTCGGGTCATGATCTCACGATTCATGGGATCGAGCCCTGCATCGGGTACTGCACTCAGTAGCATGGAGCCTGCTTGGGATTCTTCCTCTCTCTTTCTCTCAAAGTAAATAACCAAACATTTAGAAAAATGGGTACCTATTTTAAGCCCTAAACAGATTGTTTCCAGATCAGGAGGAGGTCCTCAGGTCAGACCTAACCCACGTGCCTAATAGTGTTCACGTTGGTAATGATGGTGGCTGGCAGTGTGTGTTCAGGAGTCATAACCTATACTGTGACATTCACAAGGTTTTAGAGTTGTCTTTTCAAAGATACAGGTTGGTTAAATAGTAGGTTCTTTCCCTTAATTATGAGATTCAAGACCAGCCAACTCTCAGAAATTGCTGATTGTCTTCTCAGTCATTTGTGCCTATCCCATTTTTCCCCAAGGGACCTAAAGAATATGGCATCCCAGCAGATGACATAAAAACTACCTGTAGGGCTCCCGGGAGCATTGTACTCTCTCAGTGTTCTTTATCTGACTGTTGGCATTCACTTCAACATGGAGTGAACCCATGTTGAAGCTCTGAGATGGATCAACCTCCCCTCCCCTCCCTAGTAGGCATGATCACTGACTGCTGCTACTAAGCCTGGAGCCAGTGCTCTCTGCCCTTCCACACAGTGATGTTGGCTTAAAAATTTGCTAAGAAGGAATTGCCATCTGGAATTGTTGTAAGCTCCATAAAGGCAAGGTTCTTGACTAACTCCCGGTTCTCCAACAACCAGCCAAACAGCTGACTCATAGCAGGCAAGCAGTACATACTAATTGAATGAATGCATGTCTTGGCTTCTCTATAATTTTTAGGCTGATATTATTTTTTATTTGATAAAGATTGACAACACATTGTAGAATCCCAGTGCTAGAAAGGGCTATAATTTATAGGTGATTTTGTTTATTCATTTAGAACAGCGGTTGAAACATTTCAGACAGATGAAAAGTATCCTGTTTGGGAAAGGAAAAACTACATTTAAAAAATTTGTAACTCTTTCTAGTGTTTAAAAAAACTTGCTGTCATAAAATCTTTCCATATAATACAGTTTTTCTTACCAATTTACATTTCATTATAAAAGGAATACAACCGTATTATAAGACATTTGGAAATTTTAAAAGAAAAAAGTTCACCGTAAGGTATAATCTTAACTTATTTGCAGTTTATTATCTTGATTTTCCCCTTTAATATTATTCGTATGGCCACGTAGTCTTGGGAAGCAGCATGGTGCAGGGTAAAGTTGCCAGATTCTGTTGGCAAATAGGCCTGGGATTGAATCTCAGCACTATCATTTATTTGCAAGCAGAATGAACAAGTCATTTAGTCTCCCTAAATGTTTTGTCATCTGTAAAAGAAAGATGATAACAATGGTCATCATAGACCATTACCATTACTAATGGTAACTGTTGCAAGTTATGCTTTGCAGTGGCTGGCGTGGAGTAAGAACTTGGTGGGGTCAGCTGCTGCCGTGCCAACAGCCAGGGATGGCTCGTAGCCAGCCTGTTCTGGCACTGCTGTACCAGTTGTTAAAATGAATTTGAAAGCCTCCTGTGCCAGTTGGTAAAAAGTGATTGCCTGCCCCCAGATGCTTCCATGGCTTCTACAAATGCACACATCCCCTTGCCGCTGCCAATATGCAAGTCTTACTAACACCTCGTGTCACAGCCTGTACCCATTCTGATTGGTGAATGTTCATACCACGATACTTTTCATATCCCCTTTGCTGGTAACTCATCATTTTTGTTAGATTGACAGAATTTACTTAATCACTATCCTCTTGGAAACTCAGGTTGTAGCTAATTTTTTCAGGATTACTAATGCTGCTGTGATACATATCACACATGTATGTGTCGTAGAAGGTGCTGATTTCCAGTTCATTTTTTAGTAGCAAATCCTCTCCTATTGATTCCAAAGAGCCATGTTGTGAAGGCTGTTTACTAAACTCTTCCTCCTCCAGGTTGAACTACCTTCTATCCCTATTGTCTGCATCACTTATTTGCTTGCCTTCTGAATTCACTTTTTATTCTCTATGTTGCTCTTTAATCGTGTGGCTAGAACTGTTCCTGACAGGTTCATGAGTCATACCCAGGGGGAGTAAAATGTATTTTCATGACTCTTTTTTCCCATCCTTTTGCTTTTCAATTTTGTGTTTACTTTAAGGCAGCCAAAACCAAAACAGAAACAGTATCGCTAAATGTCACTGTTAAAATACCTACTACCATCTGACTCAGCCCTTTTCATCCTATACTTGTCTAGTCTTGTGAGAAACCCCTAACATACATTTTACCAGAGGGCAGTGCTATTTGTTTCTGATAGTCTCATGTTACTAAGGTTCTTTTGCTTCATGTTGCACAGCAGGGTTTTTGTTTGGTTGTTTTTTGTTTTTGCCAAGGTCATTTTGAATATTAATTATTTCCTCCCTGCTGTGAAGTGAGACCTTTTCCAGAGTTTAGGTGGAAACTTTAAATATGCCTCATTGCTTCTCCCCCTGGGCTGGCCTGGCTGCTGTGAAGTGACTCATGTTGTTGAACGTGCCAGCCAAGAGGCACGTGTTGCTTTGGAGGGGAGGGGGCAGTTCGATTAAGATGAGTCCTGAACAGGGGGAGGTTGCCCAACTGAAAAATAAAATAAAAGCCTTTTCAATGCACTCTGAGACTCTTCTGTTTTTTACAGCTCCCATGATTATATTACTTACTGGATTATCTTTCCGTACCAAATCTTATGTGGTCAAAGGTTCATTTGGGGTTCAAAGAAAAGGCACTTTCCTCACATGCCAGCTGCTCTGAGTAGTAGGGCCCAGAGGCTCACAGGATTAGAAAGAAGCTTTGTTACCTACGCTGAGTTAGAGGGAAGTATACGTTGGTCTTTAGGTTATAAAAAAGAATTGTGGGTGGGGCACCTGGGTGGCTCAGTCAGTTAAGCTTCCAACCTGGGCTCAGGCCACAATCTCACGGTTTATGAGTTTGAGCCCCGCATCGGGCTCCATGCTGACAGCTCAGAGCCTGGAGCCTGCTTCAGATTCTGTCTCCCTCTCTCTCTGCCCTTCCCCCTCTGGTGCTCGTGCGCGTGCTCGCTTTCTCTCTGTCTCTCTCTGTCTCTCTCTCTCTCTCTCTCTCAAAAATAAATGAACGTTTAAAAAAAATAAAAAATTATGGGAAGATTTGGGAAATAAATAAAAGCCCTAGGCATTAATGATTAGGTAAAATTGAATAATAGTTTCTTCAATTAAAAGAGTTATATTTAAATAGTTTAAATTTTGATTCTCTGTTAAGGAATAATTTATATAATAGGTTGTAAAGTTCATTTGCCTTTTTCAAATGTGAAGTTAAAAAGGAAATGAACTAGATCTGTGGTAAACATAATTTGGTTTTTGGCAACTGAAAGATATTTTGCACCCTTTTGTTTTATGGCCTCTTGAGGCTAACTTTTCGTTGTAAGATCAACTTAGTGAGACACATGTAAGCATTATTGTGCATCAAAATTCTGTACCTAATTACCGCAAAACTGCTGCTATTTTATTTCCTATTGAGAGTTGTACAACTTTTGGAAATTAGTAAGGGCATCTTAAGAAATTTCAAATTAAAGTTTATTCCATAGTCAGTATAAATTTTTGAGGATGTTACTTGAAAGGTAAACTTAAAGGTATACAACAGATATTAAAGTATAGTAAGCTGGCTTCTCTAAGACATCTTGTATGACATTCTTTAAATGTCATACAAGACCATTATGCTTGGTTCAGTTTTCACTGCAGTAGATTATTAACAATGACTGCATATGCTACAAGGGTAGCATAAAGTCCATTTTAAAACATATTTTACTGTTCTTTTTCCTTAAAGAAAAAGTTTATTAAAATGTATGATGATGGCATTTTTACTAAAACTTCACTTTTACAAACTTAAGGCATATAAAAATCATGAAACTAGGTGGTTTTCATCACGTAGGAAATATTCCCATGAAAATACCTATTGCATTGCCTTGTCAACCAAAGCAAAATAAGGACACTGGGTACATTCTCATGTTCCTTGTGATGAAAAGTTCTGGGACTTGGGGCACCTCGGTGGCTCAGTTGGTTAAGCATCTGATTCTTAAACTCGGCTTGGGTCATGATCTCACCATTGGTGGGATTGAGCCCCATGTCCGGCTCTGCTCTGACAGCTTGGAGCCTGCTTGGGATTCTCTCTCTCCATCTCTATCTGCCCCTCTTCTGCTCGTGCTCTCTGTCAAAGTAAATAAATGAACATTTAAAAAAAAAGTTCTGGGATCTTATCCACAATATCTTACCCTTTTTATTTTCCCACTTATATTTTCAAAATTTCTACAGAAAACCTGTATCCTTTTTTGCATAAGGATTAAAAAAAGAATTAAAAGACATTAGACAATTAGCATTAGACAATCGGGGTTAAATAAAAAGTCTTTTTTTCAGCCTAATGTAAATTCACATTCTGCCCATTTTACTGGCTGGTCTATGATTTGAGGTCTGTAATTATGTAGCCACATTTTAATATGCTACATTCTCCCTATTGGTCTTTTAACTGGAAATCTCAGTACAGCTGATTTTCATTTTTCTACAAAGTCTCCTTGAACGCTGAATTAGTGAATACTGAACCATTGCTCCTAGGGGAAAGAAAGAAAGGTTTAGGCTCCTGCAAACCTCTGGTCACAACATTCATTTTTGTCAGTTGGTCGGTACGTAACCTTGTTTTGTGTGTGCTTCTGTTGAAAGATACCTTACTTATTTAATATATCTTGATTCATTAACGTTGAGCTCACAACCAGATCCTGCCCGAAAGATGCTTATCTAACTCCTTTATTTTCTCCATGAGGCACATCAAAGCCTTCTTGTGTGCAGGAACACTAGGTAGCCCTTCAACACTGTGCTAAGGGGTATTTTAAACAGCAGAATAACCAACAAAAAATGCAAAAATGCAGAAGGCGTGGTGCTAAATAGACTGTGAAGAATACCCTTATTTGCAGTATTAGAGCTGGAACAAGAAGGCAGAGCAGCTCCCCGTTGGACCTCAGCTGGGGATGGGCACGCTGGGTTACTCAGATGTTTGTCACTCTGTGCATGCCTGCAAATGACTGCCAGAGTGCCATGAGTATTGATTTTAGGGTTACAAATACATTTGAGTGAGTAGTCACATTTGCACATACGGAGTCCGTGAACAATCAGGATCTAGTGTGTAAGCTTTCCTGATTAGTGAAAACGACAAAAGTGTAGTTATTTTTTTTTAAGTTTATTGTCATCTTTGTTGCTTTTATGTTGCAATTTATAGCAACTTAATCATGGCAGAAATGAACTAAAGAAACAGAAAAATGGTTAGGCCTGAAAGCCAAGCAGACAAGGATATCTATGCTTGTTTGATTGTTGAGAAAATTAAAATGTAAGATTATCTGAGATATTGTAGAACTCTTATACTGTTCCATTTCATTAAATGTCTGCAGTTCAAATGCCTGGTATTACAAGTTCCAATGTATTGTAAATGAAAAGTGTTCAAAAACAAGGATGTAATTTTTGGCTGTTGACATTGGGGTTGAGTGTCAATATATGAGTCTTCTGGAAAAACCCTCTTTTGAGTCCTTCATCTTGCTAGGAATTTGCATGCTTTTACTAGAAGTTCCATGTGAGGATTACTTTTTTTTTTTTTCATTTATTTTAATGTCTAGAGTTTTCTTGTTCTTTGGGGTTATTAGATTATATTCCAATAATATTTTTATTTTAACAGTTTCTTGAGCTGTAAACACGTGCATATTGTTAAGCATATGTTTACAGCACAGATACATGCATAAGTGATCATTTCTTTTTGGCAACAAGAAATTGGTTATTTTTTGTTCAAAAGACTTGTTCCTAAAGCAGGTGGTTTCACAGGGTTTTGTTAACTTATCATTTGACTGCTGTTTATAATGCTATTCATTATCCTATGGAATTTGAAAATGGATTTATTTTTCAAAATGTTTCGTTGTTTTCCTTTTCATGATACATGTTGTGTGTGGATAAATGTGCTGATAGAAAATAAAATTACTTTAAAATAAAGTTTTGGGGCACCTGGGTGGCTCAGTTGGTTAAAGCGTCCAACTCTTGATTTTGGCTCAGGCCGTGGTCTCATGGTCCGTTGTGAAATCGAGCTCCGCCTCGGGATCCACGCTGGGCATGGAGCCTGCTTGGGATTCTCCCTCTCCCTCTCTCTCTGCCCCTCCCCACTTACATGCACACTGTCTCTCAAGAAAAAAAATAAAATAATAAAATAAAGTGTTATATTGAAATGTATTCCTTGGCCTTATGTGGTCTTAGCAGAACCCTACCTAAATCCTAGCAGGTTGATACTAGTCCATTGTACTCCAGTTGTTTTTTAAGTGGCTAAGGTCATGTCACAGATGATTTTTTGTTTTGTGCATTGTTGCTTTCTCTTTCTGAAGGGCAGGGATATGTTTTGTTGTGCCAAGTTCTTAAAAAGCAAGCAGACTTGCCAACAGGTTTGTGGAGGTTCCCTGGGGATGTCATGAAGGAGGGGAGATTTGTAAGCTGGTGATAAGCAAGGAACTACAAACTCCTTTAGATGGTTGTCTGAGCGATTGATGATATGTACATTGTAGAGCTATGAATTGTTCGTGCATATCCCTTGACCTGCTGTCTGGAAGATAAGAATACTTTCTGTACTCCAAAGCCAAGGAAAGGGTAATAAAGGAATTGGTTGGGCACTGCCTAATCCCCAGTTTGTTTAGGAATCTTCTGTGTGTGTGTGTGTGTTAAGAAATGGGAAGAGTTATTCAGACAACCTAAAGTCACATGTAATTTGCTTTGCATACCTATGCAAACACTCACAAATACTGCCTTCCTGTCTGCTCTCAACTTCCTCTGAGCCCATCTCTACTGCCAGGCCACAAGCCCTGGCAAGGTAGCGGAAGACTGCAGGTTGTAAGAGAAAAACTCACAAATAATTAAAAGTTGGTCTAGTATGGGGCTGAGAGTTAAGAGAATTGCTTGTAGTTTTACAAGAATTGTAAAGAATTCTCAGTTAACTAGAATTGCCCCTAGTTAACTCATAGACTTTTGACAGTTGCCTCCCGTTGAACCTCCTTATCTGTGAGGGTAGTCGGACAAAATGTCCCCAGTCCCTTGTATCTCTCATGTTCTGTGGTTCTGTGATTATTTGTTGAGGCTGCTACCAAAATTGTGCCATCTGTTAAGTCGTCTATTCTGTTGGTGAAGACCACTGCACGTTGCACTTATCACCGGGCAGTTGACTTGCAAAACATGGTGGTCTTCACTGATGAACATTTAGATTCAGTGAATGTGCAGATTTCACATTCTATGTCATGTTTTATCAGAACTGCACACAGTATTAAACCCGTCAGAGGTAGAGAGCTACTGATTTTTTTGCTTTTAATTTTCAAAATCGAAACACGAAATTGAATACCTCTCAAAGACATTGTTGGAATGAACCTTGGGGGAAAGCTTTGACAACCCAAGAGATGAGATTAAGTGCGTTTGTTTTCCCTAGCTGTGTTTTGTGTGCTGCGTGCACTAGAGGCCGGTACCTGGGACGGCAGCCTCTGGAAGTGGAGGACTTTAAGACTCCTGCTGCTGAGTTTACAGCTTTATCATGTGTACTGTGCATTAACAGATTAGTTAGGAGGCCTTTGGCTACATTTAACAGACATCTCAACCCAAACTAGCTTAAATAATAAGGGAATTAATGGCGCATAACTAATACAGAAGTTATTCAGTCCAATGTCACAGACTCTGGAATTCCAGAATCCCCTCAGCAGTTCTCTCCATGTATGTTGGCTTATTTTTCAAGCTACACTCTCGTTGTGTCAGAATGCCTGTAGCAATTTTTTGCTTTGTGTTCACATATTACAGTGTTGGGTTTCTCAAATTTTGCATTACTGACATTTGGGACCAGATAATTTTTTCTCATTGTGAAGCTGTCCTGTGCATTGTAGGATGTTCAGCAGAAACCTTGGCCTCTACCTACTAGATGCCAGTAGCATCTCACCCCTGAGTTGTTGATAATCATAAATGTCTCAAGATGTTACCAAACGTTTGCAGCTAGGGATGGGGGTGGGGGGCAAAAATACACTGATTGAGAACCACTGATCTAAAAGGAGACATCATTTTGTCAGGTGGCTATCTTAAGTGTAAAGAAATGTGTTTCCTAAAAGACTCCGAATTCCCCTCTTTGGTCTTATTGGCTCATCCTGGGACACTCCCCATTTCTGATCCCATCACTGGTAAGGGAATGCAATTTCCTTCAGACTAATCAGGCCCACCACCAGAGCTAGAGATGGAATCAGCCCCCCTGAGGCTGTTCAGGGGAGGATGAGCGCCTCAGCCAAGCCAGTGGGAAGGGGGAACAGAAGGCAGGCAGGAGCCCAGCAGTGTCCTCATTGACCATCGCATTCTAAATGTGTCTTGTTTTTCTTCCTCTCAGTGAGGACTATGGAAAGAACTTTAAGGATATTACAAATCTCATCAATAACACCTTCATTCGGACTGAGTTTGGCATGGCTATTGGTCCTGAGAATTCTGGAAAGGTGAGACTCATTCAGATACATACAAAGTTGTGCTTGGTACCACACGCAGGCTGTCAGATAATCGTGGAATGATCCGGTTGTACACAGCAGTATATTTAGTTTGCTGTTAGTGTATTTTTAAAATTAAACATAATTTAGTGCTGTTCATAAAAGAACGGAATTCGCACACAGGATTTTTTTTTTTTTTTTTTTTTTGGTCCCTATTCCAAGATCCAGCCAAACTCTTTGTAATTATGTAGTGGTTGTTGGCATCCCAATGTATAATCCATGAGACAACATTTTAGTCTTTGGGCAACTAGCTAATCCCAAACTGAGCAGGCTACGTTCATAGTTGTGACACGCTAGCTCAGTGTAGGGTAACATTTGTTACAAGACTAATAGTTGAGGAGTGCAGTGCACAAACTAATACTACTGTTTTTATGACTCTTCTTACTTTTGAAAATTTTCTTAACACCTGGTGGAAATGGTGTAAGAACTTCCTGTGCTTTCATAGTATTATATTCTGTATCTGAACTTTTTTCTTCCTGATCAGGTGATTTTAACAGCAGAGGTGTCTGGAGGAAGTCATGGAGGAAGAATCTTTCGATCATCAGATTTTGCAAAGAACTTTGTTCAGACCAATCTCCCTTTTCACCCTCTGACTCAGATGATGTATAGCCCTCAGAATTCTGATTACCTGTTAGCCCTCAGCACTGAAGTAAGTATAATTGAGGAACTTGTCTTGCTTTTTTGCATTTTTATAGGCTCAAAATATACTGTTTTAAAAGGGTGCTCTAGGATATGCTCTTTATTTTTTTTTATTTTTATTTTTTCCAATTATGTCCTTTTGAAATTTTTTTTTCTTTTTCTCAATATATGAAATTTATTGTCAAATTGGTTTCCATACAACACCCAGTGCTTATCCCAAAAGGTGCCCTCCTTAATACTCATCACCCACCCTCCCCTCCCTTTCTCCCCCCATCAACCCTCAGTTCTCAGTTTTTTGTTGTTTTTTTTAATATATGAAATTTATTGTCAAATTGGTTTCCATACAACACCCAGTGCTCATCCCAAAAGATGCCCTCTTCAATGCCCATCACCTACCGTCCCCTCCCTCCCACCCCCTATCAACCCTCAGTTTGTTCTCAGTTTTTAAGAGTCTCTTATGCTTTGGCTCTCTCCCACTCTAACCTCTTTTTTGTTTTGTTTTGTTTTCCCCTTCCCCTCCCCCATGGGTTTCTGTTAAGTTTCTCAGGATCCACATAAGAGTGAAACCATATGGTATCTGTCTTTCTCTGTATGGCTTATTTCACTTAGCATCACACTCTCCAGTTCCATCCACGTTGCTACAAAGGGCCATATTTCATTCTTCCTCATTGCCACGTAATACTCCATTGTGTATATAAACCACAATTTCTTTATCCATTGATCAGTTGATGGACATTTAGGCTCTTTCCATAATTTGGCTATTGTTGAGAGTGCTGTATAAACATTGGGGTACAAGTGCCCCTATGCATCAGTACCCCTGTATCCCTTGGGTAAATTCCTAGCAGTGCTACTGCTGGGTCATAGGGTAGGTCTATTTTTAATTTTTTGAGGAACCTCCACACTGTTTTCCAGAGTGGCTGCACCAGTTTGCATTCCCACCAACAGTGCAAGAGGGTAGGATATGCTCTTTATATTGGACTGCTTTCTAGTGACTTCTTAAGACATTAATTATGTATTTTTTGCATCTCTTTCCTATTTGGTAAAGGGCATGATTTTCATGTGCTATCTAGTCCAGATAAGTATGCTATCTAGCTGTCATTCCAGTTTTTTTTAAGTGAATAAATGTGTACTATCAGAGTAACGAACTAGAAAACAGTTTAATGTATTCATTCTTATGCTGCAAGGGACATGCATAAATTGTCAAATTTCTGATGGTCTTATTCCTTTGCTATGGCCAAACCACATTTTTATGATTTTTTTTTGTTAGTTCCCAGTATATAAAGCATATTGATTTCTGTCTTTGATACTCATGTATTAACTATCCAGAGTCTTAAATCTCTGCATCCCCTAGCACATTCCTCTACTGTTCCCAGAAACCTGTGTCCCTCCCTGGCCCTCCCACCTCTCTTTTGAAAGATCCCTGGGGAACATGTGTCACTTTTCCTTTCCTAGAGGACCAGTCTTCTGTAGCATGGATTTTTAGGGCCCAAAGTGTCTGAGTTGCTAGACTATGATAATCATAATTATACTTTACATTTACATGGCTCTCTCTCATCTTATTTCTGATTTCTTCTGTCCAGCAACATCAGATAGAAACCCCTGGGAGACTGGTTTAATATGCAGTTCCTAGGCCCCAATCCAGATAGAGTCCATCAGTGACTTTTGGTTGTGAGGTGGCTAGTATTTTTAACAACCTTCGCGGCTGAGCCTGCACACTAAAATTTGAGAGCCATTGCTGTGGTGACTATTCTGGGACAGAAACTGGACCATCAGTGTGGACAAGCTGGGCTGGCACAGGGAGGGTGAAGGGCACTGGAAGAGCAGTCTGGGTTCTGGGCCTTTGGTGAGCAGGGGGAAGGCTGGAAGATTCAAGGAAGGTCAAAGTTAGGTTTAGCCAAAGGAGGCCAGAGGAAGGAAACTGCCCTGCTGGGTAGGCTTCAGATCTTAATGCAACAATTCCAGGAAGTTGGCCTCCAGCAGCTTGAGCTATAGGCCCTTCAAGGGAGCAGAGAGACCCCCAGAGGGATGGACAGAATCACCAACCCCCGCTTTGACCACCTCATCACCATTACCAAGTGTCTTGAGATTATTGAAACATGCTATCCTCAGGAAGAGGTAGCCACGGTCTGCTTTTATACCTCAAATTTCTTCCAGTTAAGGATAAGTAGGAAGTAAAAATAATCAGTGTGGATAAGATGGACCAATATCTACTAAAGTGAAAACAGGTGATATCAGACCCTTACCTATTTCTAAGTAGAATTAGGTACCTTAGAAATGCTGGGAGGTGAACATTACCAGAGGAGGAAAAGTTACAGAAGGAAGAATGGTGGATGAGAGTGGGAGAACACTGGGGGTAAATTCCACCCAGACCATCCTCATTTAATCTCAGCTGCACCAGGACATCTCTGTCCCGCCTCCTTTGGGTCTGGGCCCAGTAGGCTTGTGTTGTCGATATAGCTGACATTGTCCATCTTAATCTTACTAAGTCTCTGCTACATTTGAAAATACTGGCCAGTCTCGCCTTCTGGGAACTCAGTTGGCTTGGCTTTTAGGACTTCATTCCTTTGGTTCTTTCCTACCTTCTAACCATTCCTTCCTGGTCTCTTTCGTAAACTCCTGTCAACCTACCCTTGAGTCCCTACTGCTCATTTCACTGTGAGCAATCTCTTCCACGCTGACCATTTTAACTGCCACTGTAATTAATGTATAAGGCTCTCAAATCCATATTTCTGGCTTCCTCAAGGCTCAGATTCCTATCTTGCTGCCCCTCTATACTGCTAAAGATCTCTCTCTCTCTCTCTCTCTCTCTCTCTCTCTCTCTCTCTGCCTTACAGGAAAAATCACCCAGTTCTACTGAATCTAGTTTCTAGATTCTGGAGCCTATTCCTCGTAGCTGTGGTGTAGGGCCTCAGTAACTCTTCATGAGCTAATGTGGCACTACTTTTTCATTACTTTTCCTGCCTCTGAACAGAAATCCACCCCTTTCCGATTGCCATCCAAGTACTCCACCTTTAAAAAAGTAAAACTGAGGGCCCTCTGTGAGCTGACCCACACCTTTCTTCCAAGCATTAGTCCCTTCTTTCCTCACCTTGGAATTTGTGCTCCATCGGTGTCTGAAGGCTTTTAGCTCCCTGCCCACCCTGCGATGTTGACTCGCCTTGACTAGTACTGGGATGTATTTGTGCAATAACATCCCATCTTCCCATTTTCCTTCTTTTGGTTACACTGTTCATTATTTAATATTAGTTCAGCTGTCTTCACAAACCATCTCTCATTCATTGCCCCTCCCCTCCCTACTCTCACCCCAGAGACCGTGTTTCTGTGACTTACCACATTGTATCAAACTTCGTATCTGCGCCCGCACGTTGTGTCAAACTTCATATCTGCACCCCTTGTTAAACTGTGAACTCCTTGAGAGCAGGGAGCGTATCTTATTTGTCTTTGTGTCTCCTGTGCACATCTGGTACAGTGCCTGGCATGTACTGGGCACTCCACGAGAACTTGTCATTCTGAACTTCCCAAACCCTGACACGGCCGCCATAAACCATGTGTATAGCGCAGACAGCTTATGGATGGAGCTTCAGTGTGTGTTTTTACTGTCCTGAATGATTGCATATGAATTATTGAGGGTCATAGAAGCAGCTGCACAAGACAAAGCTGGAATTCTGATAAGTCATTTATAATCTTTCAGAATGGCCTGTGGGTGTCCAAGGATTTTGGGGGAAAATGGGAAGAAATCCACAAAGCAGTGTGTTTGGCCAAATGGTGAGTAACAGAAGACTCCATCTGTGCAGAGCCCTAAACCTTTCCTGACAGGGCTGCCAAAAGTCACATGAGTAAATATTGAGCACTTACCATGTGCCAAGTACTCTTCAGGGTGCCCTAAGGGATACAAGAGAAGGGGTATGACCCAGATCTTGACCTGGAGGAGCTTCTAATTCTGCTGGGGAAGAATACTTAGTCTCACTAAACGTTAGAATATAAAGTGTAAAACAAGGCACGTGACTGAGTTGCTGCTGCCTGCAAAGGTTTAGTCTCCATTAATGGTGACATCAGTTGGAAAGTATAAAATACAGCTTTGAGTTGAGGACTCACGTACTTCCCTGTGCCCAGATTTATATTCCCTCATGTAGAGCTCCATTTCAGTCGTGTGGAATGTAGCACGGACTCAGGAAGAAAGCCCAGAGAGCTTCCAGGCCATCAGAGTCACACTGTCCGTGCACCAGAAATCCTTCACTTCTCTTGCTGGGCCCCCACCCCCACCCAGTGCCTGCTTAAGATGATGCAGTGGAGGAGGAGCCCCTGGGTGGCTCAGCTGAGCATCTGACATGAGTTCAAGCCCTGTATCGGGCTCACTGCTGCCGGCACACAAGAGCCAGCTTCAGATTCTCTGTCCCTCTCTCTCTTTGCCCCTCCCCCACTCATATTCATTCATTCTCTCTCTCTCTCTCTCAAAAAAAAAAAAAAAGTGCCTGGGTGGCTCAGTTGCTTAAGCATCTGACTTCTGCTCAGGTCATGATCTCTGTGCTGACAGCTCAGAGCCTGGAGCTGCTTCGGATTATGTGTCTCCCTCCCTCTCTCTCTGCCCCTCCCCTGCTTGCATTCTGTCTCTCTCCCTCCCAAATAAACAAACATTAACAAAAAAAAAAAAAAAAAAAAAAGCCAGATGATGCAGTGGAGGAGTTCTTACTCAGGAGCAGATCACCTTTGTCCTAACTGGCTAGTCAGCGGCTTAACCTCTGGCTTTTGTGAAAGGAGATTTACTGGGGGAGTTTGGGAGATTGTTGAGCAAGAATTGTGTTAAAAACCTTCATACCTCCCAAATTCTGATTAGGCTCACTCCCCTGTTTAGAACCTCTTTCTTCCTTCTCTTTGACTAATTTCAACAAACTTGTTAATGTAGCTTCCCTGTGGATAGCAGATTGGTGCCAGAGGTGGGGTGTGTGAATACCAAGAGCAAGCACACCCAGCCTGAGTATCCCCTGCCTAAGAGCTGCATGGAGGTGGGGGGACTGTAAAAGCAAGAGAAACAGAAGCTGTAACAGGATGTGATTATTTGGTGCCAGATCAAGAGAGCACACGTACCTCAGTGACTTCTAATGGGAACACTGTGTTACAGTTTCCTGCGGTTGATGTTCGTGAAGATGACCCATAGTCCAAGGAAGACTTTCATATTTAATGTCCTCGACTTAGGGAGTCAGGGAAATGCGTAATAGAGACATTGCTAAATATATCTACTGAAATTAAAGTATTAAAAAATATCGCTTGAATAAAATGGCCTTTTCCCAGGAAACACTGGTTACATGAGGTTTTTACAGCACCACCAAGGGACACATGCCACATCTACATTTGTTCTATTTTTTTTTTTAATATTTATTCATTTATTTTTGAGAGAGAACACGCGTGTGCAGGTGAGGGAGAGAGAGAATCCCAAGCCAGCTCTATACACTGTCAGCACAAAGCCCAATGCAAGGCTCGATCTCACGAACTGTGAGATTATGACCCGAACAGAAATCAATAGACGCTGAACTGACAGAGCCCCCCGGGCACCCCATTCACTGTGTGTGTTTCAGTGAACTGTGTTTGTGCCTTATGTGGTCTTATCATGAAAGAACTAACTTTTATCTATCTATCTATCTATCTATTTATTTATTTATTTATTTATTTATTAAAGTTTATTTATTTTGAGAGAGACAGAGTGAGTAGGGGAGGGGCAGAGACAGAGGGAGAGAGAGAAAACCCCAAGCAGGCTCTCTGCTGAGTCACCTCAACCGACTGAGCCACCCAGGTACCCCTGGAAGGAAGTAACTTTTAAAGTAACTAAGTTAACAGATTGCTTCACTCTTGATGGACCTAAAGTACATAGGGTGTTACTATAGTAAGACTCTAGTAATTTTGGTCATTAACACTCACTTTTATGGGAGCTCCAAGGTGGCTCAGTCAGTTGAGCATCCAACTACTGATTGAGGCTCAGGTCATGATCTCACACTCCAGCTCCCACATTGGCCTCCAGGCTGAGCGTGGAGCCTGCTTGGGATTCTCTCTCTCTCTCTCTCTCTCTCTTGCTCTCTCTCGCTCTCTTGCTCTCCCTCCTGCCTCCCTCCCTCTCTCCCTCTCAAAAGAAAAAAGCATTAAAAAAAAAAAGAAACCATAAACTCACCTTTACATATGTATATCAAATCACCACAGTGTGCACTTTAAGTGTTGTCAGTTATACCTCCAGAGTTCAAAGAAACAAACAGAAAACTCATCTTTAAAAGTGAAAGTTAAGGGGTGCCTGGCTGGCTCTATTGGTCCAGCATGTGACTCTTGATCTCCATGTTATGGGTTTGAGCCCCACATGGGGTGGAGAGATTACTTAAAACTTTTTTAAAGGTAAAAATTTATTTTTGAAAGGTATTTTGTATTCTGTATAATATTTTTTATTTTTGTAACTCGTTTTTCTGATTAGTGTCTAAATATAGGATAACTGGTCTGCTGGCCACTGTTACCTCACCTTTTAGATGTTTGATTTCTAGGAATTGATAGCCTGCAGTGCCAAAGGAACGTGCTCAGACCCAGCACCTTCTGCTGGTGCTGGTTGATAAGTACCTTCAGGGTCTGAATTGACACCTTCCGCTGGTGCTGATCTAGAAGTACCATCAGGGTCTGAATCAACTTTCCTGAAAATTCCCTTTCCAAGTTCGAATTTAAATAATTCAACCTCTGACCTTGCTGTCTATTTGAGATGAAAGAACTAAGTTACTTAGCGCATGCAAAGCATGGAACTTGGTTCTGAGGGGAAACAACAGAGCACAGAACTTCACACCTGTCCTAAGAATGCGATAATGTAATAGGAGAGAGAAGACATAAACTGGTGGATTAAGATAATTAAATAGGAGACAAAGGAATGCCCAGTGGTTGGCACAGAGTAGCACAGTGCCCTGAAACGAGGTTTCTCAACTTTGGTGCTAACGGCGTTTGGAACCAGACAGTTCTTTGCTGTGGGGGAGCTGGCCTCTGCATCGCAGGGTGTTTAGCAGCATCTCTGGCCTCTGCCCACTAGATACTGGCAACAACTGCCCATCCCCCAGTTGTGACCACTGGAAATGACCCGGGGGAGCAAAATTGCCCCCAGTTGAGAATCACTGCTGCAGAATTTTGCAGCAAAGAAGCTTTCCAGTTGGAATGCCAGGAAAAATTTCATAGAAGAGCTAGATTTGGGGGCGCGTGTGTGCCTCAGTCATTTGGGCATCTGACTCTTGGTTTTGGCTCAGGTCATTATCTCACAGTTATGAGTTGTGGGTCATGGGTTTGGCCCGCATCAGGCTCTCTGCTGTCTGCGTGGGGCCTGCTTTGATCCTCTGTCCCCTTCTCTCTCTCTCTGCCCCTCCCCTGCTCATGCTCTTTCTCTCTCTCTCAAAAGTAAATAAACATTAAGAAAAAAAATTTTAATAAAAAAAAAAGAGAGAAGAGCTAAATTTGAAGCTGGAGCCTAAAGATTGTGAGGGTAAGATTTGGTTACATGAGAGAGAAAAGCATTTTAAGCCAGAAACAGGAACAGCAAACGCAAGAGGCAGATTTGGACAGAGTAAGTAGGCCAGTCTGATCCGCTGAAAGAGTCCACGTGAAGAAGTAGTGGACTGGGGAAAATCCTGGGGCCGGGCTGGGGGGAACCTTGACCAGCGAGGCTGCGAGAGTCTGGCATGCAGCATCCCCAAAAGCTGTCTCAGCTGGCGCCTGCGGATGCAGTGTGTCATTAGTAGACTTGCCTGGAGCTCGTGACTGCAGTTGACAGCAGTCTTGAACTGTGTCTTTTCTGTCTTTGCCTCTTTGTAGGGGGTCAGAAAACACCATCTTCTTTACCACCTATGCAAACGGCTCTTGCAGTAAGTATATTTTAGTCCCAAATAAGAGTGTCCTGTTGTCCACTCATGGTTGTAAGAAGTAGAAACATCAAAGATCCTTCCATTGTCCTTATTTTAATAGCTAAAGATAACTGGCAATGATTTTTAAAATTTTGAAATTACAACCAGATTCAAATTTTAAAAGCACTGAGCCTAGATCAAATAAAAATGCAAGCCACACACAGAAGCAGTATACTTAATTTTAGTAACGCTTATACATAAAGTAAATATTAGACTACAAACAGTAACAAGTTGAAGTGGATAGTGATTTCTGCAAAAGAGCATGGAGGTTGTGTTTGTGTTGGTGGAAGTTGTTAGCTGTCCAGTCCATGGCACCATTTCAAAGCAGAAAACAATCCTTCATTTATTCATTCAACAAATCCATTCCATTTATCCATTCATTCACATGTGAGCACCTGCAGTAGTGTGCCAATCACCGTTCTAAGGATGGAGAGAGCAAGACACCCAAGGCCTGCTCTCGTGGGGCTTGAATTCCAGTAGGGGTGTTAGATGATCAGCAAGAAAACCAGAAACTCAAGACTACTTAAAATAAAATAAGATTGTTTCCAAGCATGAAGAAAGCAAAACAGGATTCTGTGGCTGTGACACATATAACACTGTATTTTAATTAAGTAAGCTTTATCTTTCTATCCAGTGCAAAACCTCACCTGTATAAAAATAAAACCCCATGTTAATTTCCTATGCCTAATGCTGTGTTATTTCATATTGCTACTTGATTAACATGCATAAGATTAAAAATCCGTTAGCTATAAAATTAAGAACATTCTAAAACAGTTGTTTTGAACTAGGGGCTCACCAGTATGTGCAATTTTTATTAATATTTTGTCTTGTTTAAGAAGCTGACCTTGGGGCACTGGAATTATGGAGAACTTCAGACTTGGGGAAGAGCTTCAAAACCATCGGTGTGAAAATCTATTCCTTTGGTCTTGGGGGACGTTTCCTTTTTGCCTCTGTGATGGCTGATAAGGTGGGTATTGCCCTTTTTTTTGGCGATTTCTAATATTCTGTAAATATGTCTCAAACGAGTCCCTTTTACTGCTAGGACTGACAGAGTTTCTTGCCTTTTTTGCAACGTTCACTAAGATTTGGAGGGAGTCTTCCTAGAAGTTGACTGATTCTTCAGGGCTACTCTGTAGCTCAGCCTGTTGTCACCACATGACCTGTGGTACCTGTTCTGGGATGCATGGCCCCAGTGTTTGGACTCTACTCAGACATGGGCATCTGAAAAAAGCAGTCCCATTTGCTCATTATCCAGTAATGAAATAGTGACATTAATTGAGTACCACCTATATTCTAGGTGCTATTCTAGGTCCCAGGAATATAGCAGTGAACAACACAGATAAATGTCCTGCTCTGAGAGCTTATTTTCAAGTAGGGAATTGGATCGACACTAAACTAATAAATACGATATTATAATATCAGTTAACAATTAAAACTATGAAGAAATCTATAGCTGAGTAAGGAAATAGAATGCATTAGGAACTGGAGCAGTGCTATTTTAGATAGGGTGGTTTGGATGGGCTGTCTGAGACCTGACTGAAGTGAGAACTTAGCTCTGTGTACATTTAGGCTGAAGAAACAGTAAGCACAAAGACCCTAGGATTGGAACATGCTGGAAATACTGAAGAACAGTGAGAAGGGCAGCATGGCTGGAGCACAGGGAAAGGTGGACCAAAGAGGGGGAGCCAGTGGCCTTTATAGGTCACAAGAGCTTGGCTTTTTTTTTTTTCTTTTAATTTGTTTATTTTTGAGAGAGTGAGTCAGAGCGGGGCAGAGAAAGAGGGACAGAGGATCCAAAGCAGGCTCCAAGCTGACAGCAGAAGCCTGATGCAGGACTTGAACTCACAAACTGAACCGTGATATAATGATCTGAGCCAAAGTCGGATGCTTAGCCAACTGAGCCACCCGGGCACCCCAAGAGCATGGCTTTTATTCTTCATGTGTTGGAGAGCTCTGAAGGGTTGTTAACAAGGGAATGGTGTAAGTTGGCTGCTCTTTTCACAGAATAGGTAGGTGCAGGAACCAACAGCCTGACAAGGGGCAGGAATGGAAGAACCAAGAGAAGCTGGGAGGCCATGACAGCAGTGAGAGAAGATGGTAGGTTGGACCAGGCTATTAACATGGATGAGAGAAGAAGTGGTAAGAGTGTGGATATATTGTTAATGTGTTGCCAGTAGGATTTGCTGATGGATTAGATGTGGATTGTGAGGGAATGAGAGGAACCCAGGATAACTTTAGTCTTTAGCCTGAGCAACTGGGTGAATGGTGGTACCATTTACTGAGATGGCAGAGACCACAAGAGAACCAAGTTTGTGGGAGGGAAATCAAGAATTCAGTTTTGGGTATTAGATGCCTGTTAGATATCTAAGTGGAAATGTTGAGTAAGCATTCGGGTATATGAATCTCTCCAAATTATATGGTATATAAAGCTATGTGACTAGATGTTATCTTCTGGAGGCCTGAGCATGGGCCAGAGCACCCTAGTAATGCTGAAAGGTTGGAAAGAGATGAAAATCCAGCAAAGAAGACTGAGAAGGAAGGACCAGGGAGGCGGGGAGTAGGGCAAGGATTCCACGAAAGCCAAGGGGAGAAAGTGTTTCAAGCAGGAGGAGTGATCTGCTGTGTGAAACTCAACTAAAATACGTAATTAGATGAGTCCTGAGAATTGTCTACTGGAGTTGGCAAAGTGGAAGTTGTCAGTGACCTGGACAAGCGTGTTTTCATCAGAGCACCGGGGTTAACGGGCTGATTACAGCGGGTTCAGAGAAAGGGGGAGTGGAGACGGGGAAGTGGACACAGTAACTATACATAACTGTCTCAAGCAGTTTTGTGATCATCTTCCCAGCAGCCCTAGGAGCTGGCCTCTCACCTCAATTTGTATTTGAGGAAATTGAGTAACTTGCTTAGGGTCACCCAGAGATAGAACCCTGGTGGAAATCAGACTGACTGCTTCCAGAGTTAGCCTCCTCCTCTGTACTGCTACTGTCTAGTGTGTGCTTTTTAATTCTAGTTTCTACCTGTAACAATGAGTAAGACCGAAAGTAAACATCTAGGTATAAGTTAGAGATAGGTTAAATGTACTTGTCACTAAATTTTAAAGAGTATTTAACATAAGGAAGCCCTGGGACTATTCCTGTGCCCTGGCTAACTATGTCTAGTAGCTATTTTAAGCTATTTATCTGAAAGGAGGTGTTAATTGCCTACCTAACAGACTCCTTTCAACAGATAAATACTCCCTGATCAGCTCCCCTATATTAATTTCTGCCTCTCCTTGGCCTCTTCCTAGCCTGTGCATGTTCCCTTCACTATGGCTGTTTAGAGAGACTTCCTTAAAGAGGAGATGTGTCACATCTTGACTTCCCTGTGATCTCCCAAGCATGAGTTTCGTCTCCATTTTCTAGACTCTTAATTGTCTCATTCTTTGGGTTATGCTAGGACTGTCTCAGAGGGACCTAACTTTGGTACAGTAATCATCATTTTAAGAATTATCTGAGCAAGCATAGCGAATGGCTGTAAAGCCAAACTAAAGACGACCCCATCATACCCTTAGCTCTGTTGAAGAAAATGGGAATGTCAGAGGTTGGGAGAATTACATCATACAGGGCCATACCAGAATGAAGAAGCCAAAGAGGAAGCCAAGATAGCCTTGTTTACAATAGAATGGATTGTTCCATTGCCTGGAACTTTGCTAGGGGTTAGAAATTGTTTTGGTGGGGCACCTGGCTGGCTCAGTTGGTTGGGTGTCCAACTTTGGCTCAGGTTATGATCTTGCGACTTGTGGGTTTGGGCCCCACATCGGGCTCTGTGCTGACAGCTCGGAGCCTGGAGCCTGCTTTGGATTCTGTGTCTCCCTCTCTCTCTGACCCTTCCCTGCTCATGCTCTCTCTCTCTCAAAAATAAATAAACAAAAAAAAATTTAAGAAATTGTTTTGGTAATTGGTACTAGGACGTGTCATTTATAACGAT
Source organism: Acinonyx jubatus (assembly GCF_027475565.1). Lineage (NCBI taxonomy): Eukaryota > Metazoa > Chordata > Mammalia > Carnivora > Felidae > Acinonyx > Acinonyx jubatus. The sequence continues at coordinate 91,739,609 of NC_069381.1, read as the reverse complement.
TGTACCCAGTGAGGAAATGGAGAGTGAGACTTACAATTATGAATAATAATGTTCCTATTCATGTCCCTGCACATGGCATCTTGGTGGAAAATTGAAAAGTTAAATATTGGCATTTGTTCCAGGATACAACGAGAAGGATTCATGTATCAACAGATCAAGGGGACACGTGGAGCATGGCCCAGCTACCTTCTGTGGGGCAGGAACAGTTCTATTCTATTCTAGCAGCTAATGATGACATGGTGTTCATGCATGTAGATGAACCTGGAGGTAAGAGCTTTTTTTAGTGGCCCACCCTTGAACGCATAGAGATTTAAACTTCAAGTTCTATTTTGAGCTTCCTTCTTACGTGTTGACATTTCGTCTTACCCCTAGGTTTTTATTAGTGTCCTACTGAATACTCTTTCTTAGAGATACTGTGTAGTCTCTGTTAAGAAGGCCCCTTCTTTTGGCTCTAGAATGTGGTTTATGTGTATGTCCAAGTATTCTAGAGCAGTGCTGCTCAAAGAATGTTCGGAGGACTGGTGCTATACGGTTTGCAAGCTCTTTGTTGCCAAGTAAGCACTAAAGCAATAGCAAACATTGAGAAACTCCTCTTACCATTTGACAAAGTAATTTTACATCTGTTGAATCTAATCATTAAAACATTGAGGATTAGATTTTGTATTTCACTCTTCTTAGGATTAATTTTTATTATACTTTACAAAGGATCGGTTTGTGCCATAATAGAAATTTAAAAATTGATCCTTCACCAGGGCGCCTGGCTGGCTCAGAGGAGTATGCAACTCTTGACCTCGGGGTTGTGAGTTCGAGCCCCATGTTGGGTGTGGAGATTACTTAAATAAATAAAACTTAAAAAAAAAATTGATCCTTCACCACAGATAGTTCAAGAAGCATTGGTTTAGAATATAAAGATTTAGAGGTATGTATGATATAAATCTAAGTGTATTGCCTCTGCCACCAGAATATATCTGGGAAGGGCTTTTCTGTGGCATCTGGTTAATTCATTCAACAAACAGTATCTACCAGACTCCAGGTACCAAGCTGGGTAGTAGAATTAAAGGTGGACATGAAAATCATGAGTATCAAACCATGATTAATGCTCAGGTCTCTGCCTACATCATGAAGAGGAACAGTTGGCTAATGTATACAGTCAGTCAGCCATTTAGTCATGTGTATGGTTGGACTGTTGTTTTTCTCTCTGTTCCCTCCCCACAAGACTTACTGTTTTTGTTTGTTTGCCTATTTCAGATACCGGATTTGGCACAATCTTTACCTCAGATGATCGAGGCATTGTCTATTCCAAGTCCTTGGACCGACATCTCTACACCACCACAGGTGGCGAGACGGACTTTACCAATGTGACCTCCCTCCGCGGGGTCTACATAACAAGTGTGCTCTCAGAAGGTAAGTCTGGGCACAGCTGTCCTTCAGCTGAAAGTGTTGGGAGTCGAGACTTTCAGAAACAATGGTGGTCCTGTCCCCCCAGTACTGTTGCTTGCCTAGCCGGCAAGCCTATCCATGTCAATACTGGCTCTTCATTTTACATCAGTTATGGTAAATAGAACTAAAAAGAGCAAAGCAGCAGCAGATAGAAAGAAAGATTTTTTGGGTTCTATGTTGTGTAGAGGAAGTTTTAAATAAATGAAAGCAATGAGTTTTCTATATTGGGAGGTTTAGGCCTAGAGGAATGAGCCTGAGTTTGAACCACTTCCTGCTTTTCTCCTTGTAGAAGGCACAGCTGTAGCCGGCCAGCGTTCCTCTGGTGTTCTGCTCCGAGGTTCTGCAGAGCTCACCTTTGCTAAGGCCCAGTTATACAAATAAACACGTCACTCTAAAGTACAAAGACTCTTAAGGTTTTGTTTATAGATGTATTTATTTTTTTTGGTGGGAGGTGAGAGGTTGTTTGTATTGGTAAAGATCTTGCAGTGGTCGGCAAGGTCTTAAGCAGTACTGACCCGTTTCCTCCCACCCCTCTCCCCTCCACCCACTGCATTCTGGTCACTGCAGCCCTCTGCCAGTCGTTAAACACACCAGGCACACACACGCATGGTTTAGAGATTTTCAGGGACTGTTCTCTGTTTCCCCAGATATCTGCAAGGCTGACACCATCCTCCTCCCAATCTGTGCTCATATGTTGCTTTCTGAATAGAGCCATAGAGCCTGCCATGACTGTCCCACTGGGAGCTTGTCTGCCCTCCCCTAGTCACACACACACACTCAGCCCCTCTTTAGCAGGGCAGGATTTTCCATGGCACTTATTTTCCAACATACTATATAATTTACCTGTTTACAGTGTCTGGAGTTTGTCTGACCCTGCTAGAATGTACATTCACCAAGTTTTATTTCTGTTTTGTTCACTGAGATAGTCCCGAAGGCTCACAACAGTTTTCACATAGTAGGCATGCAATAAATATTCATTGACTAAATGCATTGTCCTTCATTTGCTTTCTTGTTTGATTTTCCTTGGGAAACTCAAAGCATATTGTCTCTGAATTTAAACTTGCAATAGTTTATGTCATTAAGAATAGAGAACAGGGAAGAGCATGTAGAAAAAAAAGAAAAGGTATAGGAGAGATCGGGTATGGGGTAGTGGAAAGATGAAAATTAGGAATTATTGAGCCAGACTTAGGCACATACATTCAAATCTTGAGAGTCCCTATAACAAGCCTGGTATCCTGGCCTTATCCGAGTAAAGATTGGGATGCCTTCCCATTGTAGATTTTACCTTGAAGGCAAGCAAGCAAGGAAGGAGAATGGACATTAACCTGTTTGTGTTGGTAAGGAGAAAAAAGATATTTTTTCAAGAGTATCAGTTTAGATGATTTCTGAAATCAGCTGAGTCCTATTCCGGTGGGAAGCCTTCTTCAAATAGCATAGAGTGCTGCTCAGTTACTCACCAACACTGAGCTGTTTTGTTGGATGTTACAAGCTTGTAGGACTCTAGAGTTCTAATGGCATTATGTAGCCCCAGGAGCGAGAGATGCCATGGTAAACTGAATTTAATAAGGTACTTCCGGTCTATCAGACTTAAGACTGTTCTTTTCCCATTCAGATAACTCCATCCAGACTATGATCACTTTTGACCAAGGAGGAAGGTGGAAGCACCTGAGGAAGCCTGAAAACAGTGAATGTGATGCTACAGCCAAAAACAAGAATGAGGTGTGTCTTACTCCACGTGTCCTGTGCAGCCATTGTGTCCTGCTCTGATCGGTTTCAGGCCTTTGAATAATGAAGTTTTGTACTTGATTAGTGACCACAGCTGCTACAGGTGGAAAGTTTGGAAATCAGAGTAATGAAAGTAATGTAGAATGTAGGAAAAGGAAAAGCCAAAATACTATGGACTATTTGTCTTTTAAAGAAAAACAAAACTAAAGGCTAAAATTTTGTGTTTTACTAAACCACTGAATGAAAACAGAACAGAGGATGGGCTGGTGATCAGTTAAGAGTCAGCATGGCAACTATGAGACTTAAGGAATTCTACGTGACGCCGGGGACCAGCCATTCATGAGCAGTGCAAAGCCGTGCTGGCCAGAAACAAACAGAAGAGAACTTGGCCTTCTCTTCCCCTCTGCCTGGGCTCCACACAGCCAGAGGGTGTGGATGGTGACACGGTAGGGCCCATGAATGCCAGAACTGGCCCCTCTGAGGAGAGGCCAAGAATAGAGATACAAAGGCATTGCTCCAGGAGATCCCAGGTTCCAGGAGTGATGGGTCTGGACAGACAAGAAAAAAAGAAAAGAGAAACAAGCCTTGTGTCTGGATGTGACAGAGTTTGAGAAGAGCTTCGGGGAACCCTGGGAGTTTTCCTCAAAGAATGACAGTGTTGGTGGTTCCCGAGCTCTTCTCAGAATACCTGTGGCCGATATCCACTCTGCTGTTGTAGGCGGGACTTTTTGTTTCCTTTTAAGAGCCTCAGACCGTGTAAGATAGTGTACCTGTACCACCCATTGCCCTTTCTCCTTTCCCCTTTTTTTCCATCCCTCTACCGTGGCCTTGCCCTGTGCCTGCCCTCTTCACCTTGAGCCTTGGGCAGTGCAGTGGCCTCTTTACTTGCCTGGCCACTCTCACACTCCATGCCTTTCCCTCCTCAGTACGTTTCAGGGTTCCCCTTTGCCTGTGAATAAAGTCTGTGCCTCTGACCTGGTGAGTGAAGGTCCTCTCCTCCCCTGTCAGGCTCTCTTCTGCCTTTTCATTGTCATTGTCCATCTGATCACTGGCATGTTCCTTGTAGCCCTCTGCTGCCCCCTGAACCCCCTACATGCGCTCCTGCCTCTGTGGTGCTGCCCACGTGACTCTTGGGAAATTTATGCCTGACTCTCCCAGTCCTGAGCCATTAGAAGCAGCGGAAATCCTGATCATCCTGAGGGCCCATCTTCACCTAGAATTAATCCTGCCTCTTCATGTCGTCCGTAGTTTGTGTGAACCCCTTTTTAGTGCAGTAAAATATATGACATAAAATGAACATTTTATCCAACACAGACCTCTTTTAAAACATTAACTTTCATTGTGCTTTATAACTCAACTGGTTTCTCAGAAATCTTAAAGACAGGACTGGGTCTTACTTTGAATCAGCACCACATCTTGTACAGTATCTGAAGTATGTCAGGTGTTCATCAAGTTTATTTGTGTGGAATCATGCTTTATTTTTATTTTCATGTTTTTTATTCACGCTTTAAATATTGATCAGAGGCTTCGGTGTAATGCAGGAATAAAATAAACTAAGCATTACACATGAGAAAATAATTGCATAATTTGCTCCTAGATATACTAATCTATTTTGGAATCAAGAATATCCCACTGAGACCATAACTCAACAACAGAAAAAACAAATACCCAAATTAAAAATGGTTAAAGGACTTGAGTAGACATTTCTGTATAGGAAATATACAAGGGGCGCCTGGGTGTCTCAGTCAGTTAGGTGTCTGACTTGATTTCAGCTCAGGTCATGATCTCACGGTTCATGAGTTCGAGCCCCGCATGATCTCATATGTTGACAGTAAGGAGTCTGCTTGGGATTCTCTCTCTCTCCTTCTCTCTTTGCTCTTCCCGTGCTCACTCACTCTCTCTCAGAATAAACAAGCTTAAAATATATATATATATATATACATGGCCAAAAACTCACATGAAAAGATGCTTGACATCACTAATTATTAAGAAAATGCAAATCAGAGCCACAGGGAGAGATCACCTCTCACGCCTCTCATGTACATTAGAATGGCTACTATCAAAAACAAGACGAAACAAAATAACATGTTGCCAAGGATGTAGAGAAGTTGGAATCCTTGTGCGTCAGTGGTGGGTATGAAAAATAGTGCAGTCACTATATGAAACAGTATGCGGTTCCTCAAAAAATTAAACAGAACTGCCATATGATCAGCGATCCTACTTCTGAGTATATATCCAAAAGAAAGCAGGGTCTCGAAGAAATATTTGCATGCCGATGTTCATAGTAGCATTATTCACAGTAGCCAAAAGCTGGAAGCAACCCAAGTGTCCTTTGACAGATAAACGGAGAAGCAAAATGTGGCATATACATGCAATGGAATAATATTCTGCCTTCAATAAACTCTGACACATACCACAACATGGATGAACCTTGAGGACATAATGCTAAGTGAAATAAGCCAGTCATCAAAAGACAAATACTATGTGGTTCCACTATATAAGGTACCTAGAATCGTCAGATTCATAGAAACAAAGTAGAATGGTGGTTTCCAGGGTCTGGAAGGAGGAGGAATGGGAGTTACTGTTTAATGGGTGTAGAGTTTTGGTTTGAAAAAGTTCTGGAGATGGATGGTGGTAATGGTTGCACAACAGTATAAATGTACTTAACCCCACTGAACTGTACACTTAAACATGGTTAAGATGGTGACTTTTATGGTATGTATTTTTTACCACAATTTTTTTTTTAAGAGAGTATCCCGCTGAAGTCTGGGTTAAATTCAAAGCTTTCTTAGAAGGCTCTGTGAGATGATTAAAAATTTACACCTTTGGTTTTAATCTGAGCTTTGGTTTCTTTTCACAGTGCAGCCTTCATATTCACGCTTCCTACAGCATCTCCCAGAAACTAAACGTTCCAATGGCCCCACTGTCAGAGCCTAAGGCCGTCGGCATAGTCATTGCCCATGGTGAGCAGCCCGCCCCCCATCTCCACAGGAGCAAGTAGCTGAGCACACTAAAACTGAGCCACAGCCTTGAATCCTATAAGAAAACCACCATACATGATGTTTACCATCCTTTGTGAAATTTCTCGAATAATAATGATACTCTGGGTTTTTCATTAGACTCCCCATCAGAGAGAGAAACATGACTTCCTTTCCCAACTTTTCAGTGGCCTTTTTTTCCTATTACAAGAGGTATGATGGGAAATAATCAGAGTAAATTCACTGAAAATTATTCTCTTGGCAGTAAACCCTCTCCGTTTCATTGCTGATTTTTGCTGACGAGATGGCGGATTGTGTTGCAGGTAGTGTAGGGGATGCCATTTCAGTGATGATCCCGGATGTGTACATCTCAGATGATGGGGGTTACTCCTGGACGAAGATGCTCGAAGGACCCCACTATTATACCATCCTGGATTCCGGAGGCATCATTGTGGCCATTGAGCACAGCAGCCATCCTATCAATGTGATTAAGTATGCATGAGCTCTGCTCCACCCACACTATCTGCATGGAGGGCAACTGTGGGATGTTTTTCTGTGGGAGGTAGGGATAGTTATGGACCCTGATTCAAATTTGTGCATTCTAAGAACTGTAGGGAACATTCTTGAAAGGATTGCATCTAGAGCAACCCACATTCAGTATCTTTGCTTTTTCTTCTGAGTTCCTCTAGCTAACATTTTTTGTCACTTTTTAAAAATACTCTTCTTTTGGGGGACTTGAGTAGCTCAGTTCGTTGAGCGTCTGACTCTTGATTTCAGCTCAGGTCATGATTCCAGGGTCATGGAATTGAGTCCCAAGTCAGGCTCCGCAACGAGCATGGAGCCTGCTTGGGATTCTCTGTCTCTCCCCCTGGCTTGCACATGTGTGCGGTCACGCTCTCTCTCTCTCTCTCTCTCTCTCTCTCTCTCTCTCTCTCTAAATAAATAAATAAATAAGTAAATAAATAATTCTTCTTTCTCTCCACAAGAATCATATAGAAGCATTTAAGCACTTTGGATGGAAAATTACTCCTTAAGTATAAGTTCTCTAAAATAATTTTGTATGTTTATTCAGAAGCCCATTTGTACATGGGTCGCTACCCTCTGTTTCCTTTGAAACAATTTTTATAAAGGCATTTTCTTCTATATTCTTTGAATGATCTCTTTTACCTACCCTGTTATCTGTGGGCATTAAAAGTTTATATAGTTATCAGTCACTAAGCCATGACATAAATATGAGGGTTTTCTCTGGTTTGGGATCAAACAACCAGAGTAGTTTCCTGATATTCCCGTACATGTTGATCTTCTGTCACGACTGTTCTCTAATTGTGGTTTCAGGTTCTCCACAGATGAAGGTCAGTGCTGGCAAACCTACATGTTCACCAAGGAGCCCATCTACTTTACCGGTCTAGCTTCAGAACCTGGAGCTCGGTCCATGAATATCAGCATATGGGGGTTCACAGAATCTTTCCTGACCCGCCAGTGGGTCTCCTATACCATTGATTTTAAAGATGTCCTTGAAAGGAACTGTGAGTAGAGTCTCCTTTGACCTTTTCTACCAGAACATATAAGCCTATTTTCCTAATAATTCAATTTCATTTCTTTTAGCTGGAATAAGAAAATGCATATGAGGGCCACTGGCTGACTCAGTCGGTACAGCACATGACTCTTGATTCCAGGGTTATGAGTTCAAGCCCCACGTTGGGCATGGAGCCTACTTTAAAAAAAAAAAGCATATGAAAGAGGATTGAAGGATGTTCAAGGCAATGCAATGAATGGTATCAGAAATGCAGCTTCCTTCTTTGGACTAGCACTGTCCAAAAGAAATAAAATGAGGACCACATGTGCAATTTAAATTATTCTGTTGGCTGCATTATAGAAGTAAAAGAGGTGAAATTCACTTTAATAATAATATAAAATAATCATCTTACTATACCTAAAATCATTTCAATATGTAGGCAGTGTTAAGAACTATCAATGTGGGGCCCCTGGGTGGCTCAGCCGGTTAAGCGTCCCGACTTCACCTCAGGTCATGATCTCACGGTCTGTGAGTTCGAGCCCCATGTCTGGCTCTGTGCTGAAAGCTCAGAGCCTGGAGCCTGCTTCGGATTCTGTGACTCCCTCTCCCTCTGCCCCTCCCCTGCTCATGCTCTGTCTCTGTCTCTCAAAAAATAACATTAAAAAAAAAAAAAGAACTATCAGTGAAATATTTTATATTTATATATATAAATATATATATATATTTTTCTTCTAAAACTTCAAAATCCAGTGTATACTTTACCCTTACTCTTAGAGTAAATCTCACTTCAGACCAGCCGTGTGTGGCTAAGGCTGTAAGCGTGGCCTCACACTGTTGAAGCTCTGTAACACTTTATGGGACTTTTTTCTGCTTGTAAGGATAATGCGTCCTTGTGTTTATCTAAAATTATTTCATGACATTTCAGGGCTTTTCACCCTTGATTGCAGCAGAACTGTAAGAGAAGCGTTAGAGGAAAGTGTGTTGCATAGAGCATCTGATTATCAAAACGTTGAAGTGAGGAAGTATTCGTGTAAAGAGTTTTGGCTTGAATGTCAGTCACAGGTGAGGTTCTAGAATGGCTACTGGGTGAGCTCGAAGCCCACACTGACCATTTCAGAGTTCTGTGATGTCAGACTGGAAGGCATGTTAGAAGCATGGAAAATGGCTTCTGAAAAGGAGGTAAAATGCTCATTGCAAGGTGTTGCTAAAGAATCATAAGCAGACCCAGGCCCCGGTACCAAAGATGCTGACACTGTACTGAAAAATATGGAGGATAAAAGAGAAAACTGGAGAAAAGTCTCCCACCCTGCGAGCCGTGGTTTCTTGTTGGCATGTTATGATAAAAGACTTAAGGTTTCAAGTAGCTTTGTTTGAATTTTGGTCCTGTTATTAGATGGCACAATGGGTCTGTTTCCTCAGAATGTTAGTTTAGTGACTCCTGGAGGAAGCAGAAACACTGTTTGGGCCTTTTCTACAAGGTGTTTACATATGATTTAATACCCGAGAGTCATTATTTAATATCCAGATTCATTAAATAGGCTGTGAAGGAGCTGGCTTGTGAGTTTTCCCCTCAGAAGGCAGCTCTACAGTTATCCCTGAAGTTTAACGCCATTAAAAGATTTGGTAGACACCTGCTCCCTAACAGACTCTGCGCTGGTCTTCGTATCCCAGAGGATAAAACCCTAATCCACAGTCTAGGCCATGGCCTTTGAGTCATTTCTCCAGGAGTGGGTGATACGACTTACAAAGCTGGATTGACTGTCATCAGCAGTCTACGTGAAAGCCAGTCATCTGAAGTTAAAAGTCTAGAAAGAGATTGTCTTCCCTTCTGTTTGAGGCAAACTAACGAGTGGTGAAACTGAACTCTAGCTTTTGGCTAACTGCTGTCTCCTGAAAGGAAACGCCTGGTTGCTTACCTGTGACAGCTCCTGCTGACCAACAGCACAGGTGTGCAAGACATGGAGGCAGCAGTCTCTCCATGTGGAAGGAAGCTTAGAGGTCCTCCATCCAGCTGCCCACTTTGAAGCAAATAAGCTTTTTCCTAATACTCAAACGGGCGGTGAGATGTGAAGTGTCCTCCTCTGACACGAGGAGGTGCCAACTGCTAGTAGGCTCCGACTGACGTAACTCTTGTCTGCAGTTCCAAAATGAGGCAGTGGGATGAGTCCGACATCCCCTTTTTCTTGTCTTTCCTCTCCTTTCAGCCGGGCAGCTGCCTCACACACGTGGGTGCGGTGGCCTGAACAGCCTGTCTTCCCTGTAGGTGAGGAGAAGGACTATACCGTATGGCTGGCTCACTCTGCTGACCCCGGAGACTACGGAGACGGCTGCATCTTAGGCTACAAAGAACAGTACCTGCGGCTCCGCAAGTCGTCTGTCTGCCAGAATGGTCGGGACTATGTTGTGACCAAGCAGCCGTCCGTCTGTCCCTGCTCCCTGGAGGACTTCCTCTGGTATCAGCTTCCCTCACATCTCTGTCAGCCCCTTTGCTGTGCAGGAGGTAGTGAAAGACCGTTGACTTATAGTGCTGAAAAATATTCAAATCCTTTCTTCTCCAAGGGTGCAGAACTGCTGCTCTCACTGAGGAAATGGAGGCACAGAGAAGGGACCGAGAGTTATTAGCAATTGGACAGGTAATATTATCAGGCCAGTCAGTCAGTTATTGGACAGGGCCAACAACAGCCCCCAGGAATCCTGGCCTGACAGCAAGGGAGGGAGGTGTATAAGGAGGAAGAGAACTCAGAAACAGAGAGAGGAGAAAATAGGGCAGAAACACCAGGAAGGACAGTACAGGAGCTGGGAGGAAGTTGGAATTCATGTGTTCACTAAACACTGGCGGCCTGAGTTCAGCAGGTAGGGCACTAGGTTTTGGATCATCTGCAAGATTGAAGGAGACTGGAGGGGATGTTGGAGTACTGATGGTCCAGATGTCGTATCAAGGTCTAGAGGCCATCCAGATGGACTGCCTCAAGTTCAGGACCATCTGGGCTGAAGGGTTAGTTACCCTACTGGCATGGACTTAGTTGATTACATAAGGGCAAGGCAGGCCCCAGGTAGCCAAGCAGGGTAAGTTAGGTCAAATAAGAGGCACTGCTTCCCATCACAGCCAGTAATCTTATGGAATTCATTACCTGCAAAACATACTGACAGGAAGTAAAAGTGGATCCTAAAAGATCTAGAAAAGGGACGCCTGGGTTGTTCATTCGGTTAAGCATCTGACCCTTGATTTTGGCTCAGGTCATGATCTCACAGTTCATGGGTTTGAGCCCCGCATCAGGCTCCATGCTGGCACCAGGAAGCCAGCTTGGGATTCTCTCTCCCTCTGTCTACCCCTCCCCTGCTCATGCTCTCTCTCTCTCTCTCTCTCTCTCTCTCTCTCTCTCTCTCTCTCTTTCAAAGATAAAAATTTTAAAAGGATCTGGAAAAGAATGCAGACAGGTAGCAGTCGTGTCCTCCCACATCACATTCTCTGGGACTGAGCGAACACCCAGTCTGACCCGGTGTGGTTCCCCATGTGTGGCTCACATCTAAATGCAGAATGGGCCAGAGGTCTTGTCTTCTGTGTTTCCACAGGAAACAGGATCCTTCTGGTCACTGTGGTGTCATATTAGGGCTAGAGCTTGTTGACACTGGGACACTCTACATCCTAGACTGGACCCAGACCAGGCTCTTAATTACCTGACCTTCTCCTGCTTTCCAGACAAGCTGTGCTTCTTCAGAGCTCCATGCCATTTTACCTGCTGCTTCCTTTGCCTGGAAAGTCTTCCCACATTCCCTGCCTGACCCCCAAGCTTGGGAGTTCCTATTTGGCCTCTAATACTTAGCTCAGTTCTCACCTCCGTAAAGCCTTCTCCAGCTTTCACTCATCTGGGCTTCTGCCGTACAGCTCTTGCTGTGTTTTGGTTATTGTGCACAGGTTTGGTTCTACCAGTAAAGTCTCAACTCCTTGAGGGCATGTTGTATTTGATCATCATTGAGTAGTCGTGATAGCAGCTGATGTTTCCTGAGCAGTAACTATACCAGGCACTGTCCCGAACAATTTATATTTAACCATGGCAGCCCCCTGAGCTAGGTACTGTTGCCATTTCCATCTCACAAAGGGAGGAATGAAGGTTCAGAGGTTACCGCTAACTCGCCCACCATCACCCAGCCGGGAAGCGGCACGGCTGGAATGTGTGCGTGGCAGCTTGGCCCCAGAGCCTACACACTGTGCCACCCATGCCTAAGAAATGTGTACTCTGTGAGCGGGAAGGGCACTTTCCCAGACATTTCGGATTGGACATCCTGAAATTTTCACCAGAACTCCCCCTCCGTGCTAGAGGGGTGGTGTCTTCTGCATCTTCTTACCCTGCCCCTTAATATCTGTCACAAAAACCTTGAAGTGCAAGCATCATCTGTGTATTCCCCAAGCATCCATCGCATACTTGCTGTGCACAAGGCAGTGCAAAGTGATGGTGGAAAGCCTGTTATTGACTCTCCTGGTAAGATGCACGTAATTATGCTGTGAAACAGTGCCTTGAAGATGTAGAGAACCTAGAGGCTGTTCCATCTAGAGCTGAAAGGAGATGGGTCAAAGGAGGCTTTGTGGAGGAGGCAGCATTGGAGCCGATCCCTGACAGTGGCAAGACCTGACCTTGCACATCTGGGAAGAAGCAAGTCATTGAAGCCGTGGACTGGCGTACGTGTAGATACCACCGGCATGCTCGGGAACAGTGTGTCGGGAGATAGGCCATGAGGGGAAGTCACAGAGGTCACGATAAAGAAGTGAGTAGGGTCCAGATAGGGCATGCCCAGGCTGAATTTTCGACTTCAATAATGGAAGGAAGGCAGTGCCCTGGACAAACATAGGGAAATGTTGGGAGAGGCTGGCTTGAAAGAGAATTTGTGACATGTTTTGGACACTTCATTTGAAGGTCTGTCAGCAGATTTAGGTGGTGACATCCAGCAGGTACTTGGAAATGGAGGATCAGAGCTCAAGAGAGGTAAAACCTGGAAGTTTTAGTTGCAACAAATAATGAAGCTCATGAAGGCAGAGCAGATACAGAGTAAGAGGATGACCTGTGGACCGCAGGAAAGGGTCTGCATTTCCAGGCTAGGAAGATTGAAGTGCAAACCGTGCCGAGAGAAACCGGCAGGCACAGTTGCAACGGCAGGAGCAGGAGCAGGTGCTGTGTCGGGGCCACCACACAGGCAGGGCCAGAGAGGGCTCTCCACAGTGGCATGACTAGGGAGTCTTGGGGGCCTCAGACATTCGCTTCCAAGGTGATAACGGGGGTTGAAGCCACAATGCATGGAATAAAAAGGAAATGAGTACAATAGAACAAGTATAAAATATCCTTCTAAGAAGGATAAGGAAGAAGAGGGGGAAGGAAAAGGACATGTGCAGGCTAAGGGACTGATAGTCGGTCCATACCATCAGTGAAGCCAGATCCCAGGGCAGTAGGAAGGATGGGCCCAGGGCGCTCGTGTACGGGGTCAGCCTTGGAGAGGAGGCGGTATATTTCTTGGGAGAAACAGAGAAAGGGGGGTAGGATGGAGGGCACAACAGGCATTTGCACTGGAGACAAAGGTCATCTAAGAAGCTAAGAGGGACAGAAATGGGGCAGGCAGGAAAGATTTAGCATACACCCTATGGAATACCTCCCAAAAACATAATAATGAGCGATTTGGAGGTAAATAAAAAGATTCCTAAGCATAGTGGGTTTAGATCTGTCGCTGTTGCCACTGTTTCTCAGTGTCTTTGTTCTCGGTGCACAGTCCCCCCCCCACCCCTCCCCCACCCCCCGCTTGCTGCAGTCATCCCCTTCCTGGAGTCCACGTGGTCTGTGCAGGGCTCCCAGCCGCTGAGTCCTCAGTCCACCAGGCCTGATCTGTAAGCTGATGGTCCCCCAGTTTAGCCCTCTTCATGTCTGTCTTCCTGAACAGACCCTCTTTACAGATGACACAGGCCTTCCTGAGCTGCTCTCACGCAACCAAAGACTGGAATATTAAGCTTCCGCTGCTCCTCAGAAACCCTTCATTACTAGTCACTTAACTGTCTTTCAGCAACTCTGAAAGATACTTTCTTTGCTGACTCTTGGCAGTGATTTTGGCTACTTCCGTCCAGAAAATGATTCCAAATGTGTGGAGCAGCCAGAACTGAAGGGCCACGACCTGGAGTTTTGTCTGTATGGCAGAGAGGAGCACCTGACAACAAATGGGTGAGGCGGCTCTCCTCTCAAATCGTGACAGAGGAGTCTTCACCCTGCAGAGTGAGACCCCCCACTCGCAGCACTCCACATCTCCAAGCACACGGCATTCTAGGGCACACTAGCAAAACACTGTCTAACAGAACTTTGTGTGGTGCTGGAAATGCTCCCTAACCTGCTGTGTCCCATATGGTGGCTGCTGACCGTGTGCAGCAACTGAGGCACTGAATTAGTTTTAATTAGTTGAAATGTAAGTAGCTACTGCATTAGGCAACGCTGCTCTGGAGGGGACACGGTGCCCCCTCCCCGGATACATATTTCCCCCTCCCATTTTTGTACCATGTGTTAATGTGCTTTCCCTGGGTCACAGTTCTTTGGCCCCATCTCTTAAGGCAGAATGGTGGGCATGTCCCCACAGCATGGCCAGGGATGCTTGGTCTGTTCAAGGCCTGAAACTACACAAAATGTCCCTGAAACATTCCTGTGGCTCTCCCCTCTGGCCTGAGAGGTGGTATAAGGTGGAGATGCTTTTCTGCACTTTTCAAATCTTGTTTTCAGGAACTAACAAGAATCCAGGGATACATCCTAGTGGTCTGATAAAAAATGTCTTCTGCCTTTTCAGGTACCGGAAAATTCCAGGAGACAGATGCCAAGGTGGAGTGAATCCAGTTCGAGAAGTAAAAGACTTGAAAAAGAAATGTACAAGTAACTTTTTGAGTCCTGAAAAGCAGGTATATGAAAGTAGTTCTGGTTTAGGTACCAGTGGGGTTTCCTGTTCTGCCAGGAACAAAAAACATTAAGAATTTTATTACTGAATAAAAGTGGCCGAACTACTTCCGGCGGGCTTTGCTTTGCACAGGAAACCATTAGTGTGGAGGATGGGTCATGCGACGCAGTGAGAAACTCGTCCCCAGAAACTTCTTTGTTGGGGGAACAAAGTGGAATTCTGTAAAGTTGTTCTGAGTCTTGGAAGCGTCAAGTTGAGGACATTTCTGAGACTGAGAGTCATTTAGGAAAAAGGCTTGAAGCCTGGCTATAAAGGACCGGAGTCTTGCACCGGAGTCTTGTGGAAGAGAGGAGCCCTGGGCCATAAGTTAGGTGGTCTGTGCTCCAAGTCATGCTGAGTGCGTGCAGAGTGCAGAACTGAACGATGGTCTCAGTGGATTGGTTTTGACATGGGCTGATTACAGATCTGTAGTACTGAACTGTCTGGCTGGGGTGTGGGAAATGGTAAAGAGGAAACCTCTTGATAAAGAAGTACTGGACCAGCAGTGGGACCGGGGCAGTAAACTGTGAACACCAGTTTCCTAACCCATAAAATGAGAGGCGGACAGTCCGCAGCCCCCTCCTCCCCAGCCTTCTAAGGACTGAGGGCCTGACGGAGGGCGGATTAGGAAGGTAGTGGGAGAAGGATGCGTGGATGTGTGTACTTGTCAGGGGGCAGGTTCCTCCTCCTCTGCGCCCCCCCCCGCCCCCACCCCACACTCCTGGCAGCTGTCCTCAGTGTTTGTGTGTGTGTGATTGCACTGGACTCCCACCCACAGTGACACAGCTTGTCCCAGAATCCAGCTCTGCCTCCTCTTGGATACATTGAAAACACACATTCCCTATCTCCCACCCAGAAGCAGGTAGGTCACACTCAAACAATGATATGAAAAGGCCTATTTGTAAAAGCATACCAAAAATTAAGTAAAAACACGTCTCAGTATTATATGCTGTCCTGCCTGATAAGGCATTGGCACAGCTTCTTCCCGGGTGCTGGCTCTGTTCCAGATTCTTCCAACCCCCTGTTACCATCGTGTCTCCCTTTCCTGCTGCACCCTTACATGCTCCACGACTTACACACTGGTAGCCGGGAACAGTCACGATTGCTGTGTGACCGAGCTCACTGCCAAGGGCTCCCAATGTTACTTTGACATGAAAGCCCCTGAGTCTGCACCATTCTGGCAGCTTCAAGGAGCTGAGGTTCTGGTTACCCTCTGCCACCAGTGATAGCCCTCCTGATAGCACTGAGAGGGCCCATCGTGGGGGGGCTGGGAAAGCAGTAAATACCTAGAGACTGCGGATCATTCACAGAGAGGCCAGGGAAATGGGCAGTCTCCTTGAATTCAGTCCTAGAATATGCCCACCTGAAATTGTTTGTGTTTTAATTTATCAAGAATTCCAAGTCCAATTCTGTTCCAATCATCCTGGCCACCGTGGGACTGATGCTGGTCACCGTCATAGCAGGGGTGCTCCTCGTGAAGAAATACGTGTGTGGGGGAAGGTAAGGAGCATGGAAGTCAGTCAGAGGTACTGAATTCAAACCACAGAGTCAGCCAAGGGCGCACGGTTGAGTTTGCTCTTGGGCAAAAACTAGCTCGTTGAAGTGATGTCCCTAAAGCAGGAGGCCCAAATCAGAATTTATATTTTCCACATGCCGACCAGGAGCGTATATGTATGACTCATTCTGTGAACATATAAAACTCGGAAAATCCACAGTCCTGTGAGAAACACATCCATCCTCACCGCATGAGGACTCACAGATGTTTCCACCCCCAGGTTCCTGGTGCATCGATACTCTGTGCTTCAGCAACATGCCGAGGCCAATGGTGTGGATGGCGTGGATGCTCTGGACACAGCCCCCCACACTAACAAGAGCGGCTATCACGACGACTCAGATGAGGTAAACCATTTCTTCCGGAGGGGTGGGCCACAAGTACAAAACAGGAGTGTTTCTTTTTCTGTTTATAATCAAGATCTGACTGAGGCAAAGGAGGGTAAAAGCCAGAAGCAGCAACTTAATGACTGTGAGAGTTGGCCAGCCCAGCAACTAGGTCATAACTTTCAAAATAGGAACTTTTTAGTGTGTAAATAATACGGTCTCTGTTTTTCTTCTCAGGACCTCCTGGAATAGCTCCTCCAAGGAGCTGGGACCGAGGACAGATGATGGAACCGCAGTACCTCTCACACTCCCTGTGGCTCCGAATGGGGGGAATAAATTTCCCATTGCGAGGGACCCAGCTCTGTTTCTGCTGCTTCCACCAAAGCCAAAAGGACCTTCACTAAAGAAATGCAGGGCGGGGGGTGGGGGGAACCCTAAACACTCTCATAATTGGCCCTGAGAAGGGGGGGGTAATTTTTAATTCTTTAACTTTTTATTTCAAATTCTTTTTGCAAAGTATGGGTTCTTTTGGTTTTGTTTTTGTTTTTTAAGGGAAACGAAATGGAATCAGAAGGGAACGTTTCACTAACCCCACTCTCGCATGTTTTGCATGGCGCCTGCTTCAGGGCTCCTGCCAACCCCAGCATCAATGTTCACAACGCACCCGGTGCTGTCCCTGGGCTCTGCCGGCGACACAAAGCAGCTGCCGAGAGGGACTTGGAGGCTGCAATGACTGGCACGGCCCGGGCAGCCTTTCCCCGGCCAGGGACAGCCCTGCCCCGAGAACACTGCACACCAGCTCCTCACACACACCCTGCCTTTTCTTTCTTTCTTTTTTGGGGACCGTAGACCACAGTGGTGTTTCTCTTCCCCTGTTTAATCGGGGAGTATACCCTTGTCAGTTGCCCTTTGACAACTGACTTAACCATGTGCTTCTAAGACACTAAATCAGGAAAACTTAAAGGGCAATATTTTTAACTTGGGGCAGGAAGAAGGGAGCAGCAGAGAATTGACTAGATTTAGCACCTATTAAAGGACAAATTCTTGCTTCTTCCAAGATCTTTCCAAACGTGCTTCGTGTTTGTGCCAGTGGATTTGCTCAAGGACAGGGTTAGGGCTTGCCCCGGATGTCTGCCCAGGCCACGTGACCTCTTTGCTAGAGCCGAGGGAGGGCGCCCAGTGTGGCCCCTACGGACTGAACATGACACAGTCTTCCATGTCCTCTGCCACCTGTTGGCACGGCGGTGAATCATCAGGATGGCCGTTTACTTGTGTGCCTCCTCCTGGATTGCTGTCGTACATGGAGCCAGGACTAAACACATTTTCAGATTTATAGGCTGTTTTTTTGAAAATCAGGACTTTATTACCAGGCTCTCCTCCTCACCCATTTTTCCCAACTTTGCCAAGGAATTTGTTGCCGTGAAACTTTTGGCCGAACCAACTGAAGACACACTTCCAGTGTAGGTGATGTTTTGTGTGATACATTAGGTTCGTATTTTAAATTTAAGGAAATTTTCCATTTGACACTTTTCAAATTAAGTTCACGGTAGAATGTAGTGAGGTGGATTTGAAGATGGCCATATAGTAGCGGCGAGCTGCAGTAGTTAGTTTTCATACGGCTTGGATGTTTGCTCGCCAGGAATATAGCATGGTACAAGCTTGGTCTTAGCATCCCTACTGTGCTGGCCACAGTTTCACCCAGTAATTATGATTGGGACATTCTTTGGTAACTGCCATTTTGCTGCTCGTTCATTTTATGGCTGTAAAGTCACAAAAAAGTAAATGTGCCAAATTAACTTTTGTCAGAATGAGTGAGCAGATGGCCGTGTTCTCTCCTCCCCAGAATGGATTAACAGCAGCAGGGAAAGTGGGAGAGGGGGTGGATGGAGAAGGTTAGAGACTTTGAAGCTGCAGGAAAATTAAATGAGTCAGGGAGCCCTAGTTAGAAAATAAAGTTAGGGCAGTTTTTGTGAAGAGGATTCATATTTGCTTGAGCTAGAGAGCACTGGTCTTTTAGGAAAAGCTCATTCATTTGACCGGCTCACAAACGATGAAGTGTCAGCCTTTGTCCCAGACACCCTCACCTCCTGTCCAAAGTGAATTTGATGCCCAGAAAAGACCCACTTCTGCACACCTTTTGCCCACGGCATATACGTGTTACCCGTTGGAGTACCTGTGCCAGTATGCAGTATTTCTCTGATTCATTTTAGGATGTAGGAAAGTTAGTATTCTGTAACCAAGTATGGTTAAAGCTCTTTGCTTATAATGGTATCTGGGATTTCTGTAAAACCTGGCAGCTTTCAGAGGACTTCATTCGCAGTATGTCATTTGAACCTTACCACATCCTCAGTGAGATTCTTCCTTTGAAGGCAGGGGTTTGTAATACGCATTTTTAGGGGATGGAGCTGAGATACAAAAAGTGAGTAAATTGTCCAGGGTCCCTGTGTGTGATGAGCAGTGCCGGTTGTCCATTGGCCGTCTTCAGGGCTCACGACCTTGTTATGCGTGCAGGTGCTGGATACCTGGAGCGGGAAGGGCTTCTTTCTTCTGGATGATTTGCTGTTCTTTAGGAGAAGGGTCAGTGGCATTTCTGTCAGAGCAGCGTGTGAAGCCTTTTTGTCACCTTGGTAAACGGTGGCAAGTCTTATTCTCCTGTTCTTCATGGCTGAAAACACAAATGAATGGTGATTTTGAATATGTGGTTAGAAACTGCCCCTCACCTCGTTGCGGGCGTGGGATCTCCCTTGATGAGCCACCCCTCTCCATTCTCCTTGTTTGCTCGGCCCTGGCCAGCTAGCTAGCTAGTTCCCGTTGGTTGGAGGACTGCCAACAAGCCTGGCTCATTCCCTTCATTGGCTAGTTAGCTTTCCATATCAGCCTGCTCACTCAGAAATGTATACCCTCAGCCAGAAAGCATAACAGCCTAAATCCATGATAGCTTATGAGGGAAGACAAGTTCTAATTTGTTCTACTGATGTTAGGTTAGGAGCATTATCTTTGCGTAAAGTATAGCTTACCATTGTGTAATAAAATCCCAGGCTTGATGGTAGCAGGAGAGATTATTGCTGGAGGTTTCAGTGATAGAATTTAGCATTGTAAGATAAGTTGGACATGTCAGACTGTCCAGAGTGGTCTGGGCTTTTAAATTCAGGTGGAGAACTCACCATCCCTCACCTGTGACAGGTGTCTTGGACCTAAGGGGGGTTCTTGGTTTTTAGTGGGTCCAGAGACCGGGGATGCATATACCGAGGCTGGTGATTGAATGGGAACACCACTTTGAAGAATCAAAAGTGTTTGGAGGGTTCTGGCAGTTCTAAGCTGGGCTCAGGAGATTAAGTAGATTAGTTATAACTGAAATTGAGAACTTGCCATCTGCCTCTAACTAGGCTTTCCAGCGTGTACCTCTCTAATTCCTAGGTTTGCCTTTGGGCCTCTACATGCCCAAGCTGGCCTTTCATCCCTGACAGATGAGTCAGGTGCTGGCCACCTCCAGCTCCTGCACCGGCTCTATAAAGCGCAGCCGGTTCTTCCGTGGCCTTGGTCACAATACCAGGGTACAGAGAGGGCTGGCCGGAGCTTCAGTCAGTTCTCTGTTTCTTAGGCAAATCATCCAAGTATGGGAGGTTCTCTTTCCCTTCAGGAGAGCTCTAAAGAGCCCTGCTTCTATATACAGTGGTTTAGAGCTCATCCTGCCCATTGTTGGTACATTCCCCTCACCCCTCACCCTGGATACTTGGAACTATTAAAATAAGAGATTCAGCTTTTCAATTTTGCTACTGCCTTGCCGCAAGCAGGGAAATAAACATGGACTTAAATGTCCTTTGAACAAAACCAAAGTGTAAGACTTGCCACATGATGGAGCGATAGGGAGGGCCAGACTTACCGGCACTGGCACTCAGCAGGTGCCAGACCTTCTGTTTCATCTGCTGCCCGTTTGCCCAGCAGCTCTGGGAGCATCGTCCTGCCCGAGCAGAGCCCAGGCCTTGCCCTCATGAAGGATGATTGAAATAGCAGGACCATGTTGATTCCTTGGTTATGTCTCATTATAACAGTAAGAATCAGAACATTAATTTGAAACTGTCTTCAACAACTTGCTGTATGCATTTTTTTCACACCAGTACATTCTTAAGCATCCTTGTTTATATAGAATAACATAAACTAATCTGTACCTTTATATATATATGTACATATATACATGTATAAACTGTATAGTGTACATGTTAATGATTTATTGATGTGTCCCAAATCTTTCATGACATTCTCATCCTCCGCATGCCCTCAGTTTGTGGTCGGGTGACTTGAATGTTCCCCGATAATTCTGCCCACCTCCCATGTTTGGATGTCTAGGGAAGGAGGGTTTTGGTCGTACCCTCCTTATCCTCATGCACAGAAATGCTCAGGGTCCCCATGTGCCTGTTGTTCAACCCTTTCTTGTCTCTTGTCCCCTTTCTGAGCATGTGGTCCCTCCCTGTCCTATAACTTCTCTGCCCCTTCCCCAAGTTGTGGGACAGCTGCCTTCCTACTAAAGTGTAAAGCAGTATTAACATCATTACTGCATGTGCGCTAAAAACCCAAGTTTTCTGTTCCCTTGGGACAGAAAATTGCATGTGGGGTGGGATAATCAAGTTTCAGTGACCCATGTCAGTTACACAACAAAAGCCAGACCCCATTACAAAATTCCACAAAACGGAAATCAAACTCAAATTTCTTTAGCATTGTGTAAATAAATCTGGATGTGTTTAACTTTGTACTGGTAATTTTCTGTATATTTGCAATATTTGGGTTAGAAATAAAACAGACTGGACTTTGTTACCTGACCTGTTGAAATGACTAAGCTATAGTTTGTTAATATGTACAGTTTGTTAATATGGTAGATTTTCCAGTTTTCTAGCCTCAGAAATCAAACTCCAGCCACCAGAGAATAAGCCAGTAAAAGAGGCAGGACTGTGCATTTGTCACATGAGAGGTATTAGGTAAGTTGCGGGGGATTACTTAGTTTTTTCTTGTTCTTTCCGCTCCTAAAAGTCTACCTCCCGTGGGTATTTGTGGGGCCAGCTTTCTCGGTCTCACACCTCACACACCCTTTCAGTACACTGCTACACTCTTCCTTCTGGACACAGCGGCATAGAATGACTCTCCTGAGTTAGATGCTCCTTCAGGCAGGTTTGACAGACAACAACCCTGCCTCTCTCAGGTTTCTCTTGCTGTTCTTACTCCTAGCCTGCCTGATCCATTTCATTTAAGGACATTCAAAGAGCTGCCGCTTTCCTCTCTACCCAAACTTGTGTTTTAGGAGAGGTTCCTCCCCAACTCCCTTGAGCCTTTAGCTGAGCCTTGAAAATTGCTTCTCAGTCTGCCATCGTGGGTGATATTTCCAATGAATACCTACTCTGACATCATGATCTGAAGCTGAAGAGGCAAAAGATTTTGCTTCTAAGGAGCCCCGCCACCTGGCGGAAGAGTTCCTCCCCTAGGAGATTATGTATGTAATTTTATTTTCAGCAAGTCTATCTAACCTAGTGTCCTAAGACTTTACCAGAATCACTAAAGTTGCTTTTTCTGATGCAGATTCCTAGACCCCACCTAGACTCATTAAATTAGACTTCATAACGGACAGACCCTAAGAGTCTCCATTTTTACCTTGATTCTTTACACCTCTATTGCAACAAAGGGCTTAGACTGAAAGCCTAGACCAGTTTCACCAAAGGATGGGTTAAGTAGGGTGGAAAAAGGGGGTTTTGGAGTCTCCTGATGTCGGAACTCTGTACTTATAAAGTTGTTGGCTGGCTCAGGCAAAAGAAATCGGGCAGCCACCTTCACACGAATCCTGATGTGGCACCAAGTGCAGCCTCAGAGGTCCAGCCACACAGCTCCCTCTCGGCCATCCCAGCTCCTGATAAATAGGTTCCTGGGCCAGAAGTGTGTCTACTAGCTTTCCTGGCCTCAGCCCCTACACAAGTTGCAAAGGGGAGTTTCCATTGTAGCACAGGCTCCTGGGATCCTATCGACTCTGTCTCTAAATTGAGGGCTAGAGGGAAGAAATGAGTAAGGAGCTCATCCATTCAACCACACTTTTTTTTTTCCATAAAAGAGGTGGTGGAAAGGAGGAAGGGGTATATGGGAACTCTGTACTTTCTACTCAACTTTGCTGTGAACCCTTTGAAGCTGCTCTAAAAATAAAGTCTTTCCACACACACACACACACACACACACACACACACAAAGGGGATGCTGGTTTCTGGAACAAAGAAAGTGAGGGTATGATAGGAAACCATTTGGACACAGTACAGAATGTGTAGAATGATGGCTTGGTAAGCCTAGAAATCCTATAGGACCTTTAGTATGTAACTAATAACACTTCCTATGCTCTGGCCATTTCCTTCGACTATTAGCATTTTAGCCTCAACACAGTCATGGCATCATCATCTCTGGTTTCAGAGCCCTGAGGTTCAGACTCGGTGATTTGCCCAGGGTCACCTAGCTAATGAGTGAGTAGCCCTGCCCGAAGTCACACACACATACTCTGACCTCATGCCCCTGGCTCCCCTCCACCACTGCTGCCTCTCACTTTACTGGTACTTTATCTCAGAGGCAAGGGAGCTCTCAGAGGGCCACGTGCTGGCCCAACCTAAAAATAGCTCCCATTTATCAAGCACTTCGCTCTACTCTGCTAAGCACTTTGCACAGATTACCTCTTCTAATCCTCACAACCACCCTATGGGCATTACCGTCTCCATTTTACAGATGAGGAAACAGACCTGAGAGAGACTGTGATGCAAGTCGCACAAGCTAGTTGGTGATGGAGCCAAAAGTGAGTCCAGGTAGTCCAGCTCCAGAGGGCAGACTCTACCTTCCCCACCACTAGGGGGGTTGGCGGAGGGGATGGGGACAGACCCTGAAAAGGGCGAGTTGACAAGACTTTACAGCTCCCTGAACACGGCACAGAGAGAGAAGGAGCCGTTAAAGGTGAAAGGTGTGCGTGTGAACCGCTGAGCCTGCTAAGCCAGGAGCCCCATTGTATGATCTGTGTGCGCGGCCAGGGGAGCTGTTTGAAGCTCAAAGCCTACCACACACACCCCCATCCCACCCCCGGGCTGTGTGAGCGGGGCCACCTCAGTACTCTTGCGGCTATTCTGGGCTGCTGTCTGATCTCCCTCTCTTCCCCAGCCCCTACTTCAGCCCTTCTGCTGGGAGTAGCCGGGTGGGGAAAGGCCGGGCCAGTTACATAAATAAGCCCATGGCTGGGACCCCGGAGGCCAGGCTGGAGAGCAGGTGCTTAGCCCCTCCCTCACCACCAACAGTGAAAATCTCTCTCTGGAGCCCAGCCTCTGGGCGGCCCAGCATGGAGGCAGCCACAGCTCCCGAGGTGGCCTCCTCAGGATCCACACTGAAGGTGAAAGAAACGAGCCCAGCGGATGCAGAAGGACCCCCAGCTTCACCTCGACAGGAGGCCGGCAGCCCCATTCCCCAGCTCCTGTCCCCTATAGAAGGTGACCCGTGGGGTTGGGAAGGGTGGGGCAGCTGGGTGGTAGGAGTTGGGGAGGATATCCCTCACCCCCTGACTGTACCTCCTCAGGTTTGTGCAGAGGGAAGCTTCATGGGATTGGTGCCTAGGGTGGGGGAGCATTCATTGGAGCCCCCACCCCTTTGCTTGGTGGATTCTTACTTGCTGCTCATGTGTCTTTGCTGGGTTTGTGCTTTTTAGCTGAGAAGCCAGGGGATGGTGTATGTGACGCTTTCCAGTGACTAAAACTGATCTGTTTATATTTTTACCTTAATAACATGTCTGTCCCAGGGACTGAGGACCTGATATATACTAGGACCTGATATATACCAGCCAGGAAGGGATTGAGGGGTGAGATGGTGGCTGTCTGGCTTAGAAGAGGGCAGTGAAAAACTTACAGCAACTGAGAAGCTGGTGGTGAACGGTCCATGACACTCTGCCTCTCCCTTGGCAGTGCCACAGGTCCAGGACCTACCCCAACACCCCAGCTGGCTCCCATGGAAAATCCCAGCCTCTCAGGGTCTGAGCTCCATGGAAGCAGAGCCCATCCAGGAGAAGCATTTGGCCGCCCTTCCACAGTGGTCTCTCTGGGCCTCTAAGCGAAGAGGCGCTTTTGAGCCAGGAGGTGGTGGGCGCCCCTTCCAGTCCCAGGTTCCCTGCCAGCAGCCCAGCCACCCACTCCCCAGCTGCCCCTGGCTGAGGCCTCTGTCATGTTCACCTGGGGTGTCGCCTACAGTGCCTGGCTTGGCCAACCAGAGGTGGAAGGCAGGAGCCAGGCGTTTCCCGTCTCATGTGCAGTAACCGGCAGAAGGAACCACGGGGGCTGCCTCAAACATTTAAGACAGTTACCTGCACAAAGTCTCTACTTTTGGCCCCTCAACATCTTAAGTGCAGGGGATGCAGAGACCACAAACAAGAAACGCATGAAACCCGAGGGTAGGGAGCGGTAAGAGAAGACGCTGTGACCTAGACTCAATTCCCAGGCTGCCTCCAGCAGCTTTGTGCCCTTGGACAAGCTAACCAACTACTCGGTTTCAATTTCCTCTCTGTAAAATGGTAATTACTAGTGTCTACCTAGTAGGGGGTTAGGAGGACTGTTGAGGTGACCCAAAGTACCTGGGAAGAGGCCAAATGACAATGTGAGTAGATAATAAAATATTTCCAAGTTAGGGGTGAAGACAGAGTTCTACCTGCAAACAGGGTTGAGTAGGGAAAGCTGGCTGCCACTCGTCATCCTCACAGGAGGCGCTGGGTTTCCAGGAGCTGTTTCAATGTCACAGGGAGAGAGCCGGCTGAGTTCCTTCCATTGAAAAAGAAGAGGTAGGGGAGCAGAGTTATTGTGAGCACACTAGGCTGGGATGGTCTTGAGACAGAAAACCATTTCTTCCGTAAGGATCCAGAGAATAAGCGACACAGGCAGAGAGAGAGTGAGAGCCGGGACTGCTGACTCCCAACTCGGCTGGTCTCCCTCCATAAGACCCTGGGGGAGGTCATCATCCGTCTCCGCCACGCTCCTCCCTCTGGCTGTGAGTGGGCACTCTGGGCCATCGCTCCTGACAGCCCCCGGCCAGCCCCAAGTGCAGCCTCACCGCCCCGCGCCAGCAGCTCCACTCATTAGCATCCCAGAGGTCAGTGAAGGTAAGCAGTGCTTGTGATAGTTTGCAAAATATGTTTGCATCTTATCTGCTTAGAGAGGACAGGGTCCTAGCTCTGTCCTGTGACCCTAGGAAAGTCATTGCACCTCTCTGGGCTTCCATTTTTTCATCTGTAAATTGAAGGATGACCTTTTGATGGCTGTGGACCCCTAGGAAAATCTGATGAAATCTGTAGACTCTTATCCCAGGAAAAATGCTTAGAAAATGTTCAGGGGGCCCACAGAACCCCTGAAGCCCATTCAAAGGTCTTTCAGGGTGCCATGGACCCAGCCTAGATGGTCCCTATGTTCGCGTGAGCTCTAAGGTCTTTTTCTTCCTCTTAACCCCTCCTGTACCTCACGGGGAGCACCGCCGGACCCAGAGGAGCACTGCAGTGAGCGTGCGTGTGCACAGGAAACGGAGCAGGCACCAGGGGCAGACGTGCATTTGCAACGTCAAAATAAATTGTAACTGGCTAACATGAGCTTTTAGTCAGGAAAGCCTGCTATGTGGCTACAAGATGAGCAGACGTAGGCGGCCGGCACTGGGAAACAAGTTTCCGTCTCCCCTCAGCACTGTACGGAGGCACTGGGTCCTGCAGGCAGCACTGGGTGGGAGGCTGGGGGGCAGGCTGTACCCCTGCCATGGAGAAGAGGAGACCCTGAGACCCAGAGGAAGGGCCCAGCTGCTGCTTTCAGAATAACTGCATCTGTTTTCAATCCAAACTCTTCTGTGTCTTCCAGCCTTGGGAAGCTGGAGCCCATGCCTGGGAGCAACCTTCCTTTCCTTCTTCCTTCTTCCTGCTTTCTCCATCCTTCCTATCTTCTTTCTTCCTCCTACAAATATTTCTTTTATGCCTATCATGTGCCACACACTGCTAAAGAAATAAAAATAGGCAAAAGTAACTCCCCTTGTGGAGATTACATTCTAGTGTAAGGAGATAGATAATAAATAAATAAAATATGTAAGATGTCAGATGTGATAAACGCTGTGCCGAAAAATGAAGCAGAGAGGGAGGGCACAAAGTGCTGGGGGTGGGAAACATGTCGGCAGTTTTAAACAGGATATTCAGTGAAGGTCCCATTAATTAGGTGCTATTTGAGCAGCAACTGAAAGGAGATGAGAGAACAATGCATGCAGATACTTGGAGGGAATGTCTTCCATGCAGAGAGAACAGTCTGTGCAAAGGCTCTGAGGCAGGAGTGTGTGCCTTATGGGTTGGGGCCACTGGGCCTGTTGCAGCGTGAGGAAGAGAACGGTAGGTTTGCCGGCAGAGAGGTAGCAGGACCCTTGTGAAGACTGGTTCAACTCTGAGACTGGTGGGCAGCCTGGGCAGGGTTTTAAGTGAGAAACTGACATGGTCAGCTATAGGGTTTAAGGATTCTTCTAGCTGCTGAGCTAAGAATAGGCTGTAGGCAGGCCTGAGACACTAGCAAGATCATCAACTAAGGATGAGGACGAGGGAGAAGGTATGGAGGTTTTAGAAGAGGGAGGTACCCAATAGTCACCTGGGAGAATAGGAGGCAGAGTGGACTAGAACTGCCAGGGGCCATTTGGAGTTAGTAGTCACTGCTCATGGCCATCAGCTTACTGTCAGCCTCGCTTGTGTTTTTCCCCAGCGTGCGGATGTGGGCACTGAGTGGGTGGAAAGCATGTCACTGGGGTTGGCCATTGCTAGGAGAGTGCCGTGGAGAGAAAGAGGAGTAAGGAATTTGAGTGGGGACACAAGGGAGGGAGTGTAATGACTGGAATCTAAGGTGGGTGGGAGAGAGAGTGGTAACAGAGAGGGTGACAGGGAGTGAAGGGGTAGGAAGACAAGGGATCAGAGGTCTCAGTGGTGCTGAAGGATGGCTGGTAGCTGGAGCGGCAGAAGGGGAGCACTCTAGGGACAGAGGCTGTGCTCGTCGGGGTTTGCCGGTTGATGTAACAAAGAGGCCTCAGAACTGAAGGCTCAAAAACAGTAGTTGTTTATTTCTATGAAAAAGCTTCTGTTTCTATTTATTTCTATTAAAAACCGTTCTCCATGCAATGATTCCAGGACCCAGGCCTCTTCCCTCTTGTGGCTCTGCTGTGCCTCAGGGCCCTGTACTCAGCCACGTGGCTGCAGCTAGCAGAAGAGGACATAGAGAACGCGTTTCTTAAAGGCCTTGGCTCAGAAGAGATTCTCATCATTTCCACTTGCACTTCATTGGCAAGAGCTAGTCTGATGGTCCTATAGCGAGGGGGCCAGGGCAGCCCCTTCCCAGAAGGTGCTACACTGTGGAAGAGACAGTATGCATTTGGGCAGGCAGTTAGCCACCCTCTGTCGTAGAGGTGAGGAGAGAGTGAGGCGCTTGAAATTCAGATTACAGGGGCTGCAGTTACTCAGCTAGAGAATGACGAAAGGAACCAGGGGCTAGAGCCAGAGAGGACGACACTGCTGGAAGAGGGGTGGGCATAGACGTGAGGGGCTCTGCAGGGACTGGAAGCGGGGGCGAGGGGGGGGTTGAGATCACAAAGATCCGGAACTGCACTGGAGAGAGTGGCCGTCACACAGCACGCGTGATGGGGAGGACCACCCCAAAGGAAGGGTGGCGGATCTTCTCAGACAGCAGTTGCCTGTTTCTATGTCCTTCTGTTTTTTCCTGACCTTAGTTTCACCGTCTTCAGGAAGGTGACACTCCTGTCCCACAAGGTACTTTGGAGGTCACCCTTCCTGTGACCTCCTCCAGGCAAGTTTCTAATAAGGCCAAGTCCACAGCCTGTTTCAAAGCCATCGCTCACCTTGTGCATTTGCCCTGTATGGGTAGCCATTCACTCACACAGGCCGGAGCACACACACACACATATGCGCATACTCTCACCCCCTTACACACATTCATGCACACCCCGTCACACACACACTCTATGTCTCACACTTGCACACACACACACACACACACACACACACACACAGCTCCCTCCCTTCTTTCGATGTGTCTGTCTTGTTCCTTCACTCTCCAGGCCATAAGTAATAACATCAGTGTGAACTACATGGCACTTCAGGAATTGCTGGAGGACAGGCTTTAACTGTGTAAAGGGAAATTTTGAGAGAATATGAACATCTGTTTCCCATGAGCACAGAATAAGGAAATGGGCATAAACTTCAGCAGAATGAAATTAGGGTAGAATTAAGAGGAAATTTCTAATCAAGAGGAGTCAAGATCTTTGGACTTTAAGTAGTCTCCTTCTCTGTTCATTTTAAAGAAAGAATTAGACCACATTCTGTCTGAGGGAAAGACGACCCCACAGGTCAGAAGCCAATGTCTCTCAAAGGACTTTTTGTTTTCAAAATGCCTTTTCCCCTACACTCCATGAAGGGAGAAAACCAAATTGTGGCTGTCTGAAACTTGGTCTTAGAAAACCTAGGTTGTGGGGCATCTTGGTGACTCAGTAGGCTGAGTGTCCAACTTCGGCTCAGGTCATGATCTCACTGCTTGTGAGTTCAAACCCCGTATCGGGCTCTGTGCTAACTGCTCAGAGCCTGGAGCCTGCTTCAGATTCTGTGTGTCCCTCTCTCTCTCTCTGCCCCTCCCCTGCTTGCTCGCTGTCTCTCAAAAATAAACATTTAAAACATTTAAAAAGAAAGAAAGAAAACCTACGTTGTGCTTTAGGGCTCTAGTCTTTGGCTCACATCCCTCCTGGCATCTGAGGAGAAAGACCTTGGGCTTCAGGGAAAAGCCATGTTTCCCCAAGGTCGGTACAATTAACACCTCTCTTGACTGCAGATGTGTGAAAAGAGATGCCCCAAATGAGCCCTCCAATTACCATTCTTAGCAAAGGGCGAGGGCCCAGGTCGAGCTGGGGAGTGTGCCACTGCCTGGGCACCTGCAGCTGCCACACTGTCTCCTGCCACCTCCTGCACTGTCAGCTGCTTTTGCCCAAGCCTGTCCTCCTTCCCCCCCCCCCCCCCCCCCCCGCCGCCCCACTGTGGTCTGGGAGCCTGCTGAGAGCAGAATCCTCACCTACTAAGCCTCAGATTCAGAGCATTCTACTAACTTAACTTTGTCCCCTATCAGTTCACGTCTTGTCAGGGAATCCCACTTACAAACAAAGAACTGGCACAGGCGCCCCCCAGGGAGGAAGAGACTGCCATGCTAGCTGTGGGCCCTTCTCCTCTGTCTCTGCCTCCGCTGGGATCCCTTCTGGACCCCGGGCCATTCTGCTCATCTTCCTCTGAATACCACCATCTTTAAAAAAAGATTTTTTTAATGTTTATTTATTTTTGAGAGAGAGAGAGGCAGACTGCAAGCAGGGGAGGGGCAGAGTAAGAGGGAGACACAGAATCTGAAGCAGGCTCCAGGCTCCGAGCTGTCAGCACAGAGCCCGATGCGGGGCTCGAGCCCACAAGCCGTGAGATCATGACCTGAGCCCAAGTCAGACACTTAACCGACTGAGCCACCCAGGAGCCCCATGAATACCACCATCTTAATTTATGTTCCACATAAAATTATTTCTGTAATTGTTCTCCTTAGTTCAGGTGAACCAATGCTAACATCTTCCAAAGTATCTCTCTAAGAAACAAGAGAAACACTAAGTGGGCACAAATAGATCAGTGGGCATGCACCCCTCTATAGAAGCCCATTCCCCACCTGAGCTCTAAGCAGAGCAGGACTCAGACAACATATCTTCCAGGTGTGACGGCTGGTTTCCTCCCCTCAACCTTTTCAATTCTTGAGGGTATCCCTCTGCCTTCCCCTCTTTGCTACCTCCTCCTAAGAGCAAGATCACTGTCAGAGCCCTGACAAGGTGCGCAGGCCCAGGTGGACAGTGGAGGGCAGGTAAGGGGGCAGGTATGCTGTGCTCAGAGAACAGGCCCTTTGGACGTACATTTCTAGACGGAGAGGCAGCACAACTTCACAAGTGTGTTTCTCTCTCCGAGCCCTTTCCTCCCTGTCTTCTTGATCCTGGCACTCATCAAGCTCCCTCTGCGTCATGCAGGCAGAGCAGGGGACAGAAGAGCCAGCTTCTCTCCAGCCCTCCCTCCAGCAAGTGTGAAGGGCTATTTCCTCATCCAACAGTAGGGAACCAAGCCCAACAAGATGAGGTTTTGACCCTCCTTTTCAACTGCCACCCTCTTTTTTTCAGAAAACCCTTAAGTCATATCCGCTCGTTCTCAACTCCTTGGTCGCTTGCCGAGAGGGCCACAGGAGAGGAACACATCATACAAACGCTTCTTCTGTGTTTCGTGCCCCGCCCCCTTCCAAACCGCCAAAGTCGAACAGAGGGCAACCAGAGAAGTGTCGCCCAGCCGCCTGGGGCTCCATCGCTGTCGCTGCCGTTCTTACTGGGGCGCCAGGCCCTGAGCAACACAGGCAGGCCAGCCGCTCAGAGCACCTGAGGAGGCCCCGTGTCACTTCGTTCCTGCTTTTGCCAGGGGCAGGGGTGGGTGAGGTGCAGTCTAAGAAGCACAGCCCAGGAGGAAACATAAGCCACACAGTGAAAAAGGAAACTAGATAAATAAAAATGGACAGTGTGCGCTATCTGTGTTTATATTTATTTCCAAAGGCAAAAAGTGACCTCGGAGTGGTGACAGGGCAGACCATGGGAAGGAACTTCCTGCTCTCTAAACAGTGGGCTACAAATTGAGGTGTAGGAAGAACACAGTAGAACCCCTACGTACTGTATTTTAAATTTCACCATTCAAAAGTTTGCATTGCATAATGTACATATTTAAACAGTTCAATTTGTAAGTGAACACACAGACCGTGGAGTGGAGTGCTCAGGAATGTACCGTCGGGAAATGTTACGTTATCAGAAAGTTTACAGCCCACTATCACACAGTGGTGCTGTTTGCCTTGGTAGTGACCTGGGTGAGGCTTTTTACGACTCCACAAAAGAATTGTGCAGAGAGGCCGGGGAGGTAGTGAGGAATGAGGCGCTGTCACATTCCACTTTTGACAACAGCAACAGGCGACTGTCTGCCTGAGGAAGAAGGAGACAGGAGCCCCGAGAAAGCTAGAAAATGGTGCAGCCTCAGCCAGGCCCCCAAGGGAACCAGGTGGGATGTTTGCACTTTCTCAGCCGAGGCAGCCCAAGACATCCGGAGAGGAAAGCGGTCACACCTGGTCGTCTTCCAAACCTCACACTCAGCACTTTTCCTGAGCGTCTCCTGCCTCCATCCTGGAAGCCAAGGGACATAAACTAATCCCTCGACTCACTGGAACAGGCCTGGAACATCAAGGAGCAGGGAGGGGTGGCCTAGTTTTTCCCAGATTCCCAGAGTCTGTTGGTACAAAGAGATCCTCCACCAACTGGAAGAGCATTGCACAGGTCGTCCAAGCAGCATAGCCACGCAGAGGAAGGAACCCAGACACCAGCTCCCTCTTCAGTGACGTCAGTGCTGTCCCGGTGGGTCCAGGGTGTTGACTCTGCCTGCAGAGTGGAAAACTTTCTCCTCCAGTGTGGCCTCAAACTGGGAAGCAGGGCTGACGCTTGGAGGTCCAGACTAACATTGAAAGTGGCTTTGATAAATGGAGTGCTGTTGAGGACAAATGCAGAAATGGGGTAGAAAGGCAAACCCCACAGGCTGGACCAGTCTGTGCACAAACAGAAAAAGGAAATCTCGGTTAATGAAGAGTCAGTAGCTGAGCATTACAAATTAAAAGAAGTAAGCGTCAGGCTCACATTCCAGTGCTTTCTGCCAAGACCTGAATGCTCTCCAGAGGATATTTCAGCCAATCACTCATCCCGAAATTCCAGCGAGACGAAGGGAGCAATCTTCCCATCCCCTAGGAGAGGACTGATTTGCCGAGCACCTGGGGCGTCTGCCCATGGAGCACAGCCAGGTGCAATGTCCACCTCCTCTGAGCTCTGCGCCTCCCACTACAGGAGGCTCACCACCCACTGTTCTCTCTCCTTCTATCATTCAGAGCACCCCAAGATCTGGCTACCTCGCGCCCTGAGGCAGACCTATATCCGGAAGGTCGGAGACACCGTGAACCTACTAATCCCATTCCAGGTAAGCATGCTGGCCTCGTGCTGACTCCGTGTTGGGTCTGGGCCGGGACCAGGCCAGGGTGTTGATTTGGAAACAGATACTGAGAGTCCTGCTAGCAGTAGGGAAGTTGTCCTGGCCTGGAGTGGACGGGGCCAAGTCACCAGAAGTCTGAGGCAGAACGACTCTTCCCTCTGCACTCCTGAGGGGGGGATGGGGTGGGGCGTGCCCCCATGTGACCCGCTGAGGCTAACCTCTGCCCCTTGGTCAGCAGAGGTCTGGGAGCTCTCAGTTTGGAGGGTTCTCGGGAGTTTAGACAGCTATTGTTAGCCCCAACTGCCTCGGGTGATCTAAACTCTCAGAGGGCGGGAGACTCAAAGCCAAACCCCTTCCTTCCTCCACATCCTTTCAGCTGTTGCTGAAAGATGCAGGTCCCCCGGGACAGTGTGCGAACTTCTAACTCAAGGCATTCACAGTTGCGAGTCCAGTCACCATGTGGACCTGGGGTGGATCTGGTCCCCACTGCAGCAGGGAGGGTCACGAGGTCTCTTGGGGCTGCTCAGCGCCTTACTCCCATTTCTCAGGGCAAACCCAAACCTCAAGCCACCTGGACACATGATGGCTGTGCCTTGGATGCCGGCCGTGTGAGTGTGCGCAATGGGGAGCGGGACTCCATCCTCTTCATCCGAGAAGCCCAACGTGCTGACTCAGGTCGCTACCAGCTCAGCGTGCGGCTGGGCGAGCTGGAGGCCACTGCCACCATTGACATCCTGGTGATCGGTACAGTAGGGGGAGTGGGAGCGAGTTGGTCCTCAGGCTAGAGGAGCCATCACAGACAGCTGGGGAGGCCAGGGTGACTCCCCACACCGCGTGTGGGGCACAGTGGTGGGTGAGGGGGGGCATAGCTGAGCAGAGAAGGGGAAGGGCACCCCGAAGTGATTCCCATGCATATGTGAGCCGTACCCTGCCCACTGCCATGCTTGGCCCTTTCAGAGAGGCCAGGCCCTCCTCAGAGTATCAAGTTGGTGGATGTTTGGGGCTCCAATGCTACTCTGGAGTGGACACCTCCCCAAGACACAGGCAACACGGCACTCCTCGGATACACCGTGCAGAAGGCTGACACAAAATCTGGGGTGAGGCGCAGCTAGGGAGGGAGTGGGGAGGGAGCAATCACACTTCTGGAATGGGGCTCTGCTACCTCCATGCGGTGAGCCGAGGTGGAGTGAGTTCACAAAACAGGCATCTCATTCACGGCATCTTCTTGGGCCCCCAAAGCTGTGGTTCACGGTGCTGGAACGTTATCACCGCACCAGCTTCACAGTCTCCAACCTCATCGTGGGCAACTCCTATGCATTTCGAGTCTTTGCTGAGAACCAGTGCGGGCTCAGTGAGACAGCCCCCATCACTGCTGACCTTGCCCACATCCAAAAAGCAGGTGGGGCACAGAGACTCGGAGCTGGGAAGGGTGGAGGGAGGGTGGAGAGTTGAAGAAGGGTGGGGGATCTCAGGCACTACAGCAGGGCCCTTCTCGGTCTCCTCAGCTACCCTTCGCAAGACTGGGGGGTTTGCACAGCGAGATTTCTCTGAAGCCCCAAAGTTCACCCAGCCTCTGGCAGACTGCACCACAGTCATGGGCTATGACACCCAGCTCTTCTGCTGCGTCCGCGCCTCTCCCAAGGTAAGCAGGAGTTCTGCATGGTGGCCGTGCTGTGCTGCTCCCTGCTCCTGCCCTCACCTCTGCTACGTGGGAGAGCATTCTAAAACATGTGTTCCCATCACCATCGCCTGCCTCTTCCACTGCAGGTTACGTAGGTTAGGAACAGCTAGGGCACTTAGAGTCCAAGACAGGCTGACGTGGGTGATGTTTCCAGTTTTCCTTTTAGTGTCTGCTCCTCTTCTGCGAAGATCACTTGCCGATCTGCTGGCAGTTGGGCATGAGCTTCAAGTTGTCTCTCTGGCAGAGGTGATGGAGTCCTGCTGGTTTCTCCTTAGTCACCCACCACGCCTCAC
The DNA here is from genome assembly GCF_027475565.1 of Acinonyx jubatus. Classification (NCBI taxonomy): domain Eukaryota; kingdom Metazoa; phylum Chordata; class Mammalia; order Carnivora; family Felidae; genus Acinonyx; species Acinonyx jubatus. Next base: position 91,705,015 of record NC_069381.1, on the reverse strand, counting down.
CTGCTCAGGGCCATATGCCTACCAGCTGTCTAGAGTTGAGGCCATAACCCTGAGCAAGTCTACTTCCGATCTAGTCACTACTTCTGTACACTACACCGTGTAAAACATCACTAACAACCTTACCAAGGGGGCGCCTGGGTGGCTTAGTCAGTAAGCGTCTGACTTCAGCTCAGGTCATGATCTCGAGGTTCGTGAATTCGAGCCCCACATCAGGCTCTGTGCTGACAGCTCGGAGCCTGGAGCCTGCTTCGGATTCTGTGTCTCCCTCTCTCTCTGTCCATCCCCTGAGCAGAGACACTCTCTCTCTCTCTCTCTCTCTCTCTCTCTCTCTCTCTCTCTCAAGAATAAATAAACATTAAAATAAAATTTAAAAAAACCTAACAACCTTACCAAGTACCTTTTGCATAGGAGTCCTGGGCCAGAGTACTACATCTCAGAAAGAGGGTATCAATAAGCCCACTCTAGAAACTACTTTCTAACCAGAGGGGACAACAGTGACTCCCTAGCCAACAGTGGGAACAGAATATGAATGATTCAACAACGAACATACAAAAAAGAGGGGATTCTGAGGCCTGGTGCTTAGGAAGGGGAAAGAACAGAAGGTCCTACCTTTTTTCTACTCAGGAATACTTGATGAACAAGGCAAGGTTTCAGGTGCTCATTTCAACCAACAGAAGGAGCCTGGGAGGATTTTGAGGATACCAGTAAGGGAACCCCTCCCCCAACGTAAGGAATGGGCAACTTTCTCACCACTCCCATGCTGGCCCCCTCACCTTTATCTTGCAGCCAAAGATCATCTGGCTGAAGAACAAGATGGATATCCAAGGCAACCCCAAGTACCGAGCCCTCACTCACCTGGGAATCTGCTCTCTCGAAATCCGCAAGCCTGGTCCCTTTGATGGGGGTATCTACACCTGCAAGGCAGTTAACCCCCTGGGGGAGGCATCTGTGGACTGTCGGGTGGATGTGAGAGGTAAGGGCAGAACTCATACCCTCTCTCCACAGCTGGAAAATTCAGGGGCAGAGCCACAAGCCTGCATGGAGAAGGGCTTGGTTGGCTTCCCCTTCACGTGCTCTCGGCACTGGGCACCGTCATCATCAGGATGTATTTGAGGGGCCGTTTTTATTATCCAATATCTTATTTCTCTCCAGCACAATTCTGTAATATAGAAAGAATGGCTATTTCCATTCTGCAAAGGAGAAACCTGAAGCACAAGGTGGTGATCAGCTCCCCCCAAGATTCCCAGTATTGGTTAAGTGAGGAGTCAGCACTGTGGTGGAAAGAGCCCAAACCTTTCCTTACTCAGACCATTTTTCTTTTATACAGTCTTCGGCCCAGTCCAGGAAGCAGAGAGAGAGAGAATCCCAAGCAGGCTCCAGGCTCAGTGCAAAGCCCCTTGTGGGGCTTGATCTCAGGATCATGAGATCATGACCTGAACCCAAATCAAGAATCAGACACTTAACCAGCTGAGCTGCCGAGGCACCGCCCCCACCCCCATACCTTTTTTAAAGTATTCATTCATTTATCTCTGCCTGTCACCTTGTTCAGATCTCCATCACTGCATTTAACATATTGTTATATAAGTGCCTATTTACTGATTTGTTTCTCATTTAACCCATGAGCACTGTGAGGGCAGGTACAGCCTGATTCACACTTGTCCCCCTGGTGATGAGCCCAGTTTCTGACACAGTGGGCACTCTCTAAGTGTGCATAGCATGAATCAGGAATGAATGGGCCATTACGTGCCCTATTCTTCCCCATGTGTAGACTCCTAATTACATAATGAACTCTCAAAAAACATGAGAAGTATATCCCTTCCCAATGCTCCACAAGAAGGTTTCCCAGAAATTTAGGGGCGCCTGGGTGGCTCAGTCGGCTAAGCGTCCGACTTCAGCTCAGGTCACGATCTCGCAATTCGTGGGTTCGAGCCCCGCGTCGGGCTCTGTGCTGACAGCTCAGAGCCTGGAGCCTGTTTCAGATTCTGTGTCTCCCTCTCTCTCTGACCCACCCCATTCATGCTCTATCTCTCTCTGTCTCAAAAATAAATAAACGTTAAAAAAATTTTTTTTTAAAAAGAAGGTTTCCCAGAAATTTCTGAGATGCTAACTCTGAGAAATGTCTGGATTCTTGCAGCTCCTCACTGAGGCCTCCAAAGAAGATTAGGGCAACTCTGACAAAGGTAAGGAGAGGGACTGGGCTTCTGAATAGAGCATTTTGTATTTACAGTTAGTGTTTAATCTGTTAGTGTTAGTTAGGAATACATATCTGTATACAGAATACAGATCTGAATACATATCTGTATTCCTAACTAAGCCTTTCGACCATGCAGTCATTGATAACTATTTTCCTTTTAACCACTTTTTTTTGTAAGCTAATACTATCATCTCCATGGAAGGACTTTACCGTAGTTGGTACTACTTTTGTCATGTCCTCTTTCTGTACTCAAAGTGATGATAGGTATTAAATCTAATGGTCCTCTGGAAAGGAGTGATAGCATCTATCTGAGTGTAAGGGGGCTCAGTGGAAGGGAGGTGGGCAGGTGCTATAAGAAAAGGCATCAAGGGAACAGCCAGTAGAGTAGAGGAGTAGAGGTGGGTCACCACCACCAAGCGGCAGCAGCGTGGAAAAAGAGACAGGAAGCTGCTCCTGCTGTTTCTACCGCCGTGTCATAAGCATGGTAAGAAACAGATTCATTTGCTTGTTTTTTACTTTGAAGTTTGTGGACTCCTTCCCTTCTGAGAGAAGAAAACCACCATTATCATCATAGGTCAGTAATAATTGAACATGCGGGTATGTGGTCCCAAGCAGCACATTACTGGCAAAGGACAACTCAGATCATCGTTTAAAATTTGATAGCTTCTTCAGATTCTAAATCACTCACAGTAGAAATGCTGTGCATGAACTAATGAGTGGGGTGAAAGAGCAGCTCATGGGAGAATTAGGGAGAACCAGTTCCCAATGTCTCCTGGGACTTGCAGTTCCTGGCTGACGAAAACAGAATGAACACCATCCCAGATGCCATTTATTTGAGCCCATCATTGATATAGATCAAATGGAAACCCTCAGGGACGCATTACAAGTCCAGATTTCTCAAGAGAGCTCTCTCTGCCAGTTGGCTTGCAAAGATAGCTCTCTGGCCATGCCTTAGTTCCCTCTCTGTGTTAATGTTATATTGTGTCGGGACTTGCCCTGTTACCTCTCTCTCAGCCAGCACACAGCAACAAAGCAGGGTAAGGAGAGAATTCATAGCACGGGACCCAGGGACCGTGAGGAAAATTGCCTCAGCGTCTTGGGTGTGCACTGGTTGTTTGCTGTTAGAGCCACAACATACCCTCTCTTTTCTGTGCCTCCAGGAAGCCTGACTGTGGGGAGATTGTGTCCTTAAGCAGCTCCAGCACAACATCTGCTTTGGACTAATCTAAATAAACATATGGATCCTTGGTGCATAAGTGTCCATCTGTTTGAGCCTTTCTATATGGGAAAACCATTTAGAAAGTTGGAATCCGTTTTTTAAAATTGTTTGTCTGTTTATTGAGAGAGAGTGTGTATGTGCAGATAGGGGAGGGGCAGAGAGAGAGAAAGAGAGAGAATCTCAAGCAGGCTCTGCACTGTCAGCAGAGAACCCGGCACGGGGCTCGCTATCACCAATCGTGAGATCGTGACCTGAGCTGAAATCAAGAGTTAGACACTTAACTGACTGAGCCACCCAGGTGCCCCCTCCTCTTTCTTCTTATATCCACATTCTCTTCCACAGAGGTTTCTAACACTGTCCTTTTGTTTAGAGTCTATGACAGAGCTAAGTTCAACTCTATCCTGTGCCTGGTGCTGAAAGAGGTGCTGAATATGACTTGGTCTCTTCCTCTCTGATCTTTCCAGTATAAGTTGGAAAAGAGGATGCACATCCATCACAGAGACACAGACAGCAGAACACACATATACGTACATAGCTAATTAAAGACCAAGCACTAAGACTTGAGGGCTGGGAGACACTGAAGAAATTGGAGCAGAGTCTCACTAAGCCTTGGGGAAAGAATAAAGGTGAGGTGCTCTTGCTTACATGTTTGCTTTCATTCTCATAACAAGTAAGATATTAAAGCCATTCTGTAATGGCATCTGCAAAAGACAGCAACAGCTCCCCCCATCTTGGCTAGCAAGGGCATCGTGCTCGTCCCAAAGAGTTGGGGTCTGTTCCCCTCCCCTCGCATCTGGGCTGACCATGTGACCTGCTTTAACCAAAAGAATGTAGTGGAGGTGATGTTGTGCCAGTCTGGGCCTAGACCTTAAGAGGTCTAGTAGTTGAATCTCAGGACAGATTTCCAAATTATGAGAGGCCACATGCAGGACAACCCAGCATCCCAGCTGACAGCCAGCACCATCGCCCTAGATACATGTGGCTGCCTGAGACCTTTCAGCGCTAGTCAAGTCCAATCCACTGGGACTGGAGTAGAGAGGTCATGGAGTAGAGACAGGTCCTCCTAGCACGACTGTCTGTAAAATCAAACTGTAAAATCATGAGATCTGGGGTTTCGAGCCCGAAATACTAGGGTGGTTTGTTACACAGTAGCACGTAACTGAAATAGTCTTCTCGACATCAGACACTGAACGTCAGGCTTTATCACTTTTAATCTCTATTTTCCAAATGGGGAAGTTGAAGTTCATAAGCTGCTCCAAGTCACGAAGCTGGTAAGTTAGCAGAGCTAGGATTGGAACCAGGTCTGCCTGACTTCAAGCTTTCTCTCTTTCCTCTCATCTCTTTCACCCAAGCGACGCTCAACTGTAGCAGGTCTGGGGGGTGGGATCATGGGTTGTAAGAAAGAAAAGACCGCTAGGAGGCAGTAAATCTTAGGCAAGGCTTTGAAGAGGAGGAGGGTGTGTTTCGGCTGAGAAAAATGAGACAGGCTTTTCTGTTCACACCAAAGGTCTATTTTCAGCTGAGGCAAATGTCTATTCCAGCCTTTCTCAACTGGAGCACTATGAGAATGCCCCAGTGCCCCCCAAGGCATCCATTATATGTCATAATTAACTTTTTCCACGCATCCAGAATGTCACTAGTTATGTAGCATCTTGGGAAAACTGAGAAACTAGCCACACAAATTATTTGTACGGTCAAATACCCTTGCGGGACCCCTTGCTGCAACTGCCAGGTTGGGGAGAGAGGGGGACCAGAGTCCAGAGCCAGCTAGTCGGGGACACAATGGCCAGGAGGCCTCCCTTCAGCTGAAGCAGGGCCGGGGTCAGGAAGGAGTGGAATACACCCAGCTACGATGCCCTAAGGATCAGTTAGACCTCTGGCCTCAGCCCACCGCCCCATGCCTCTGCTATCAAAGTACTCAAGGTTCCTATATGCTGAGCCTTCACGGTGAAGGAATAAAATCTTCACGCTGAACAAGACTTCCAGTCATAATCTTCCCACATTCAAGAAGAACTGTACTGGAATCCTTAATTTTGTCATTTATGCCCTCAACACTAGGGAGTTCCTTCTGAAGTAAGGTCTACCACGTGCCAGGGAGGGGGTGTAATCTCTTCATTAATTCGTCTATTTATCCAAAATCTGAGTAAAGAATTCTTGTGCCTGAAATCTGTATTTTCTGGTTTTGTTGTTATTCTGATGGAGGAGAAAGTAGTTCAATTGCTTTTTTTCTGGTACTGCAACAGCTTTCAAAATCATAACTGGGTGACAGGAAATTTGAGATGAGTTTCCATAGGAGGAACTAACTTCCAATTTGCTACAACTGCGTCCCCACTCACCTGAGGTTGGGAAGAAGCAAGGGCGGGGTTTCCCCAGTCAGGCTGCTCCCCGGCCCAGCAGGAATGCAGTTAATGAGCAGCTTCTTTCCCTTCATTCCTCACTTTGCCACCACTTGCCTGGAGAGAGGGAAACTACTGGCTCTGGTCTTCCCACCTCCACAGAACCTGAATCCTACAAACAACCAAAATTCCACCCTCACCAACAAGCCTACAGAAAACCAGGCAATCCTCTTCTCCCAGTTCTTCTTCACACAAGCCTGCAAGTTCTGCCCCCCCCCCCCGCCCTTTGCCTTAGGGCCCCCACTAAACCCCAAGGCTTCTTTGCTTGCTGTGGCATTTCTTACAGTAACATCTCGTGCCTGCAAACCTCATCACCTCAGCTTCACAGCTAAAAACTAGAAAGTAAACAAAAAAAAAAAAAAAAAGCCTCTAAATAGCCAAAAGAATGGTCATAAACTCTGGAGACTAAAGTTCTCCAGCCATTGTTTTAAATTTTTAGAACATTTCTAAGAAGCCCTGTTAACTGGTGGCCCCAGCCTATTCACAGGCAACACTTGGAAACAACAAAAAGATCTCTAATAAGTAGGCTTAAGCACTTCACAAACACAGCTTTTAGTTTAGAGGTAGCAAGTTACAAACACCCCTCAAAAGCCCCTAAGGCACAAGGTATAAACTTGACTATGGTAGTTCTAGCCATGAAACCATGACTGACGGTCAGGGTTCTTGCTCTGCAGATAAGCGAGAGGTCAAATACACTCAAGCCTGCCTGCCTTGTGACAGAGGAGTCACGGCTGAATTGGACCCAAATCTCCGTGTCCAAAAACCCTGTTTACCTCCGGTTCTGAGTGTTCTCTTAAAATAATGATGGAAGATGTACTTCTTAGAGAACCTCAATATACCAAACTAGTGAATGGATAAAGAAGATATGGTGTATATATACACAATGGAATATTACTCCGCGATCAAAAAGAATGAAATCTTGCCATTTTAGCAACAACGTGGATGGAACAAGAATGTATTGTGCTAAGCAAAATTATTCAGTCAGAGAAAGGCAAATGTATGCTTTCACTCAAATGTGGAATTTAAAAAACAAAACAGATGAACATATGGTAAAGGAAGGAAAAATAAGATAAAAACAGAGGGAGGCAAACCAAGAGACTCTTAAATACGGAGAACAAACTGAGGGTTGCTGGAGGGGCGTTGGGTTGAGGGGAGGATGGGCTAAATGGGTGATGGGCATTGAGGAGGGCACTTGTTAGGATGAGCCCTGGGTGTTATATGTACGTGATGAATCGATAAATTCTACTCCTGAAACCATTATTACACTATATGCTAACTTGTATATATTAAAAAAAAAGATAACGGAGGCTGTACTTCTTAGAGAACCTCAATATACCTAAAATATAAATGTCTAGGTGCTTCCATAAATTGAAAAAATCACAAATGAGGAAAAATGGCAAACGCGGTGCTCGCAAACGGAGTAAGCCCCTGAAAACAAATTTCCTCAAGAGGAGCGTTGGGTCTAGGGTCACTGGCGCTCGGAGGTCCAGCGGGGAGCCCGGCTCCGCCCAGCTGGCAGGGTGAGAAACGTACAGTCATTGGTCAGGTCCCTCGCACGCCGCCACGAGGCCCCGCCTCCTCCAAGGAAAGTCTACGGGACACACGCGCGCGCAGGCGGCCTCCCCGCCTTAGCCCACCGGATGAAGTCTGTTTTAGAACCGCTCTCCACACAGCCCCCACCTGCAGACTTCCGGCCGGCTGGTCGATGCCGCCCCGCCCCTGAGGGCAGGGATGTTGGGAACCACCAATCACGGAGCGCATGTGGTGAGAGTGGGTGGGGCCTGAGAGATTCGAAAGGAGCCCCACCCCCTCAGGGCTGATTCCCGGGACTAAGTGGTGGGAGGCAAGTGCTTTCTGCGAGAGGTGAGGCGGGGCGGAAAGTAAAAACAGAAGGTGGGCTGGAGGTGTGGTGTGGGTGTGGTACCGTGTGAGTGGAAAGGTGGTTTGGGGAAAGAGAGAACCGGAGGATGGTGGCGGGGAAGAAGATGGGGCGCGCAGACCGCCCCCGGTGAGAAGAGCCCAGGTTGTAGGGGGGCGGCAGGGCAACCTGAGGAGGGGGATGGTGCTTTCTCGGCACCTTCCCCGGAGTTCACAGGGCTAGTTACAGGGGCAGGTGCTACCCCTGGGACCCTTGCTTTATCTCCAGCATGATCCTCATCCCCTGGCTTGCACCCTGCGTTTAGCTGGGGGCCTTGGGCAGGATGGAGACCTGAAGAAAGGTGTATTCTGTCTCCAGCTCAGGTCTAATCTGACTCGTGCACCTGCTGGCTGGAACATGGAAGATTTAGAGGAAGGTAAGGAAAGTAAGGAGGGAGGGGTAAGGCGCTGCGATTGAGAACGGCGTTAGGGACCCGAGGCTGGCATTCCTTCCTTCCTCCCCTACAGATGTAAAGTTCATAGCGGATGAGACCTTGGACTTTGGAGGGCTGTCACCATCTGACAGGTACCAGCCTCTTTAACCTACTTGCTTTCCTTCAACAGTGCCTGTCTGCCTCTGTCCCCTTATTGCTGAAGTATTGTCCTCTGGGGTCTAGGTTGGTAATTGGGGTTGGGTGCCCTGGGGCTGCTGGGTGACTTGTTGACATGGGCCCCTGTGACACTTTTGGGGGAGGGGAAAAGGGATAAGCTGGAATGAGATTTCAGGATGTTAAGAAGAAGGGTAAGTGGATTTGCTCCGTCCGCATCCTGGCATAATTTCCAGTGTCGGTAAGTGCTAAAGACCTATGAGGCCTCATAGAACGGGGCATCTCATCGCCTAGAGACCACCCTCACAGCCAGCATGGGCTTCCGGTTTTGGGGTTGTGTCCCTGGCTCTGTTGTGGAGGAGTTGCCCAGTCTCCTTTGCAGTCTCCTGCTCTCTTCTGTGTGGGCATGGCGCCTGGTTTGTTTTCTGTCTCAGTCGTGAGGAGGAAGACATAGCAGTGTCGGTGACTCCAGAGAAACCGCTCCGAAGAGGACTCTCCAATCGAAGTAATCCAAATGCAGTGGCCCCAGCCCCCCAGGGGCTGAGGCTCAGCTTGGGTCCCCTTAGTCCAGAGAAGCTGGAGGAGATTCTCCACGAGGCCAACCGGCTGGCAGTTCAGCTGGAGCAGTGTGCCCTGCAGGAGCAGGAGAGCACGGGCGAGGGCCTGGGGCCTCGCAGGGTGAAGCCCAGCCCCCGGCGGGAGACCTTTGTGCTGAAGGACAGTCCTGTCCGAGACCTGCTGCCCACTGTGAGTTCTTTGACTCGGAGCACCCCCTCCCCAAACGGCCTGACACCCCGACTCCGGAGCGGCGAGAAGAAGGGGTCAGTCAGGGTTCTCCGGGCAGCATCTGGAAAGAGGCCCTCCAGTGTGAAAAGGGTGAGTTTGGAGGGCCTGGGTTGGACGTGTGCCCTCAGACCCAGTGCGTGACTCGGTACAGCCATAGAGTGGTTTCCTTGTTGGTAAAGTGGGGATAGTAAAATTCTACCTCAGGACTGTTGAAATTGAGCAAAATACCATAAGCAAAGCACTTAGCACAGTGTCTGTGCATAACGCTACACGGTCTATAATAAGCTTACGATAAATGGTATTGATGAGGATGACGATGTCGGCAGTGAACGTCTGCCCTTGCTTCCTGGGATCTAGGCAGCTCTCCACCTCTATTCCTCAAACAGCCAGTAGAACAGATTCTTTTTCCATTCTAGTCCTATTTTTTCTCTCTTGTATTTCAGGAGTCACCCACTTGCAATCTGTTGCCTACATCCAAAAGCCCAGCATCTTCTCCTCTCGCCCGATCTACTCCTCCAGTCCGGGGCAAAGCTGGGCCCAGTGGGAGAGCAACAGCAAGTGAGGAGACTTGGGCAGCAAAACTGTGGGTGAATGGGAGGAGGGAGGGTATGGAGCTGACCCCAAAATTCCTCTACTCCTCTCCACCAGGCCCGCCTACCCCTGTCAGACCAGTCTTGGCCCCACAGCCTCCTACCAGCAACTCTCAGCGCCTCTCTCGGCTGCAGGGAGCAGCTGCTAAGCCTTCCAGTCGACTGCCTGTTCCCTCTGCCATCCCCAGGCCTGCCAGCCGAATGCCACTCACCAGCCGGAGTGTACCACCCAGCAAAGGTGCCCTGCCTCCAGCTTCTCTGCCACCTCGGAAAGGACTTCCACGACCAAGTGCTGTAGGGCACAGAGGTGAGGAAGAGTGGACGTAATGGCTGGAAATCAAGAGGAAGAATGCCTACCCTTGCCCAGCTTGAATGCACCCTCCCAGAGCTGGGAACAGTGACCCCTTTCTCCATCTTCATTACAGCCCAATTTGAAGATGGGGAGACTGAGCTAAGGAGAGATGTGGGCCTGGGCAAAGAGTGTGAACTGTGGTTTTCAAATACTTTGTGTTTTGTAACCTTGGGTGGGAGGAAAGGCACTAATCCCAGACTCACTCGGGGAGGGTCACTTGAACTTTCTGCTCACTTATTTCTTTTGTTAACCCCCATCAAGTTCCTGTTTCCCAGCGGCCAAATCTTCCCATCACTGCTGCCAGTCGCAGCAACCTGCAGCCCCCCAGGAAAGTGGCGGTCTCAGGACCCACCAGGTAAGACTGGTCGAGATGCTCTCTCTCTCCCCTGTCACTGAGGCTTCCAAACTGTTAGGCACACCAGCCCTGAATCCTATGTGGCAAGATGGGAATGAGGAGGGGAGACTAGAGGGTCAGGGAGTCCCATTTCTTCCTTCCCTGAGGAACTTCAACTCAGCTCGGTGACAAATAGGCTTGAAGAAGAGGGAAAGTTTGTTTGTTTGTTTATTTATTTAGAGAGAGAGAGCAGGGGAGAGGGGCAGAGGGAGAGAGAGAAAGAATCTTAAGTAGGCTCCATGCTTAGCACACAACCTGACTCGGGGCTCGATCCCACCACCCTGGGATCATGACCTGAGCTGAAATCAAGAGTCAGATGCTCAACCAACTGAGCCACCCAGACAGCCCAGAAGAGGGACAGTTTAAAGCGGTTCTTCCTTCTGACTCTTTAGGTAAAGAGATCAGGTCAGCAAGCAAAAATTCAGGAGCAAACCACTACAGTCACTGCCTGGACTCACCTCTACTCGACCTCCCAAGCCCTCTCATGGAAGGCAGGCCCTGACTCCAGAAGATTCTGGCCCAGGAGCAGGAGGAAAAGATCCCACCAGGGCTGGTGCCCCAGGAGTGAAGAGATGGGAGATGGGGTGGATTAGGGTTGAGCTGGAGGGGAATCAAACTCTGTGGGTTGAAAGAGGATTAGGAAAAAGAGGTCACCTCCCAACAGTGAAATTAACAAGCAGAAAATGAGAAATGCAGGAGAGTGGTTTGTCCTCTTCCACCCCCCACTCTTGTGTTCAGTCCCAGAGAGTTTGATCTTCTTCCCAGGCTTTGGCTCACTGGACATTTACATGTGAATGGCCTCTGTAGCTAACCTCCCTGCTCTCTGAGGAACAGTCCTGAATCACATCCTCTACTGGATGCAGGCCTGTTTGGAGAGGCAGAGGCAGGCACCTGGTCTCTAGAACTTATTTCCTGTGAATTCTGTGACTCTTAAGAGGCCAGTTTATGATAAGCTTACATCGATCTGCATTTTTCTAAAATAAAATGAATGTATTTTTATAATCTCTGTATGTGTGAAAGTAAATGCTCCAATTTCAAACAAATACGTAGTAAACTCCTGTGTTATTCCAATGAGGGAGCCAGGAGGAGCCTCCCAGGCTGGGGCCTCAATAGGCCGAAGGCTCTTGTGATTGCAGCTCCTCCAGCTGTGACTGTCCGCCCTCCCTTTGTTGGCATTAGATGGGAACAAGCTGCCTTTTCACAGGATTTGTGTGTTACTGGAAGGTCCAGATCAAGTAAAATATAGCTTGATTCACACTATGTGAGGTTATCAAGGGTCTTGGTCAATTATTTATATCCTAAGCTTGCTAAGTTTGGGTGTCCTTTCCTGGCAAGAGAATGAAGCCCTTTTTTTTTTTTTTAAGTTTATTTATTTTGAAAGAGAGCGAGAGAGAGTGGGAGCGAGGGAGGGTCAGAGAGAGAGAGGGAGAGAGAGTCCCAAGCAGGCTCCACTCTGTCAGGGAAGAGCCCAATGCGCAGCTCAAATCCACAGACCATGAGATCATGACCTGAGCCAAAATCGAGTTTGGACACTCAACCTACTAAGCCACTCGGGCACCCGGAGAATGGAGCCTTCTGAGAATGCCTCATCATCTAGCCTGAGGTACTGAGATGAGGGGACCCTTTGATGGGTCCCCTGGTATTCACTTTCACTGACTGCTTCAGTAGAAGATACTGGAACACCTCGTCACGTATATCATTAGATATTGTTGGTGTTCTCTTATGTCCCCTCCTAGACGTGAGGGTTGGCACTAGGTTTTAGTGCCTAGTGTTGTCATTTGTATGTGGCAGAGAATTTCATTTATTTATTGAAAAAATAAATTTGAGTGCAAGATGGTGGGGGGTTGTTGAATGAATGAGACTCATTTAACAGATTTCGCCAAGCCTTTGACTCACAGCCTTTGACTCTTGCAACCAGAACCAATTCAATTCCTTGTGAGTTTTGAGAGAACTTCCCTCTTAGAAGGCTAGGCTGTGACTTAAGGAAGGCAGTAGGCAACTGGGCAGAGGGAGTGGAGTGTCAGCTGGTGTCCCCTGCCCCCCACATACATATGCCCACAAGCACCCTACATAGGCACTGAAATGCCCTTCCCCAGACAGAGGCCCTCCACTGCTGTCTTCTTTTTATGGCCGATCTTAAAGTTCATGTAACACATTTCACCTATATCACAGTGACAGCTGCCTAGATGTTCACCCCTCTCCCTGAGCCTCTGTCAGCAACTCCTACAGCCTCTGGGATTCCAAGAATTGAGTTGGGGGAGGAGATGTGGAAACACACTTGAGTATTTGGCTCTGGAGAAATCTGGCAGAGGCCAGAAAACCTGAGGTGTGTTCCCCAGCTGTGTCCTGCGCGTGTGTCTGGCGAGCAGGGCCTGTTGGTGACTCCCGGCTCTGGCAGAAGCGCTGGAAGGTCGGCATGCCCAGGCAAGCACTTAGGTGTGGCCAGCAGATGGCACGTGTGTGTAGCTTGGGAGACAAAACCAGCCGCAGACCCATGTGCTGTTGCCACCTGGTGGCCGGAAAGGACAAGGCATGTTCCTTTTGCTCTCGGTCAGTCTTGAATTTCATAACCCCCACCTCACCCCATCCCCACCCACCCCGCCCCCATCCTGCCCCACCCCCATCCCGCCCCAAGCCGGCTTAAGCAACATTCAGTAGGCAGTGCCAGCGAGGGAGGAGGCCCACCTGCCACAGCTGCCTTCCTTGTTCAGCTACCTGCTTCCTTCCCTTCAGGTCCGCCATTCTAGTTGTCTATGCTCTCTAACCCCGCCCCTGCCCAGTAGCAGCAATGAGGGAAGCCAACATTTACTGGCCTCTTACTATGCACTGTGAACTGTTTTAAGCGCCTTACATGTGCTAACTCATTTAAGTCTCATCAAAGCTCAATTAGGCGGATGTTCTTACCATCCTCATTTTGCAGGCAAAGAAATTAAGTCACTCAGTCTGGTGCCCAGGGCTTGTGCTCTTAATCACTACGCACCCTCTAGTGCCCCCATGTTAACTCCCTAACTAGTTTGCTGAACAGACCTTTGAAGAAAATACAAAACTTGGGAAGAGAAGTAATGTTGCAGAACATGTAGTTGGCTTGAGTGTGAATTGCTGCTTCATTTCCAATGGCAAAACACACAACATGGCCCAGAGAAGTGGTCAGGAGGTACGTAGTCACTGAGCTTTGAATTCCTACCAGCCACTCAGCCACTCAACTCTGCCCTCCCTGCCTCCTGAATTCTGTCCCCAGGACTCAGCCCCTGAGCGACTGGACCGGAAACCTGCCTGCTGTTTGCAGCCTCTCCAGCCACACAAGTCCCTCCTATCCTGGTGAAAAGGAAACCGTCCTGCCACCTGCCGCATCTTCCTTGGACATGCCAGAACATGGGCTCTGTGCTGATGAGGCTATTTGGCTACTGCTGGGGTGTTGGTAGAGGGACTAGCTCATCGGCTGCTTGGCATCTGAGTCCCCTGACCTCCTGGCCCACCTAGGGCCCTGCCTGCTCTTGTTTTCCAGAGCTGCCCTCTGGAAGGACAGGGTACCACAGAGAAGCACGTGATGACAGTGCTCAACCCGCACAGAGCTATAGTTTATTCAGTAGTATGGGGAAATGAAAAAAACAAACACAAAACCCTACTGTATTTACAGTAACAATCAAACTGTACAATCTGATGGTTAGTATCAAGTTAGCATCCAGCATCTTTGTGTTGTTTAAGTCATCAGTAGTTAAAAACCAGTTAAATTTTTAACCCTCTGCAGGAATTGCTGAGGGGAGAGGTCAGGGGGAGAATCCATGGCAGAAAAGCCAAAAACCAGCCTTACAAGTGAGAACAGAAACATTTTTTTCCCCCACCCATAGCCTCTTTTTCTAGCCACCTGCTCCAGAGGAAAGTCAGTGACAAGTCAGGAGTACATGCTTAGCATAAACAGTAACTCAAATGAATTGCAGTTGGCAAAACTGAGGAGGCCGGAGGAGAGGAGGCAGGAGATGACAGCCTGGAGCAGGGGAAGGGCCTCAGGCCCCCACGCCAGGATTGCTGGGTACACACCCAACCTGTCACAGCCACATCAGACCCCCTGGGACCAGACACGAACTCATCCCAACACAAAAAGCAAATAAATAAAATATATATTAACTCTCTCTTCGCAGGGAGCTGGGGGTGGGCGTGGGACAGGGAGAGAAAGAGGAACAGGACCCGGTCCTTTGAAGAAGAGAGCCAATTCCAAGAAGGGGTTAAAAATAGAACATGTCTCAGAGGCCACAGCAGGTCAGACAAAGTGGGATTTGTCTGATCTCGGGTGGGTAGGTGAGTGGACACCAGAACCCAGGCTTGAGACCTGTGCTTGAGACGTCTGGGGGCGACTGAGCCAGCCCTGGATTTACTCTTCCTCCCCGTCCCACCCACACCACAGCAAAGAAGCGCAACTTAACACACGACTGGCCTTCCCCATGCGGGTCGGGCAGGGAAATGAAGCACTTTTGGGTCAGCGAACTGAGCAAACGCCTGGACTGCAGCGCGTGGCCAGAGTCCAGGGAGAGAGGAGGGGCTGGGGTGGCCCGGCCGCCGCCCAGGGGCACGGGTTCCCCTCAAAATGTGTTCATGCAGCATTTGGGGGTCTGGGGGCATGGAGTCCTTCTGCCCCCTCGCCAGACAGGGCTTTTTTCAGTTCCTGGGAGGGGCAGCACAGGCAGAGTGAGGAGTGCCCTCCACCTTGACGCCCTCACCATACTGAGGCCTGCCAGGGTGCAGCCTGCAGAGCTTGATGCCCTTGGGTGCATGTGGCTTTGTCCTTTCCTTTTGGTGATGGCAAATGAGGGGCAGGCCCCCCAAAAGTCCCTCTCCTCCCAGAGGCACAGCAGATGGGAAACTGAGGAGAGGCTGGGAAGTATCCTGGGAGGTCCTATCCTCTTTGGGAAGGGAAAGGGGAGTCAGTTTCCAGCATATAAAAAAAATTAATCCCTGAAGTCATGAAGAGTGGAGATCCTTTTTTAAATTCTTTTTTCCTCTTTTCTGAAAAACTTTGTCTTGGAGATGTTGGCCCCAGGGGTCCAAAGTGCAGTGAAGGGGATGGTGGGGGAGGGAGTTGGCACTAGATGGCCTTGGGAGGGGTGGGCGCCCCTCCCGGCAAGGCCCAGGCTCCTCAGATGGATGTTTCGTCGCTGCTGCGGGCAGGCGGTGGGGAGCAAGGGCAGGATAGAGCACAAGACAGGAGTGGGGGCATGAGTGCAGCTGGGGAAGGTAAGGGAGCCTCAGGGTGTAGGAACCACCGGCCCAGGGTTAATGCAGGAAGTTAAAGAAGAGAAATCTGGAGAGGCAGGAAAGGAAAGTGACAGAAAAGGCAGACAGGGGGTTAGTCGGAGCAGAGAAGACAGGGAGAAGCTTCCACCAGGAGAAGGAAACAGAAAAGCAACCCCAGCTCCCCACCCTCCCTCACTTTGCCCGATGCGGGCTGAGCTGACCCCATGGGGCACCATGGTCTGTGGGCATGTCACAGTAAGGCAGCTGGCCAGCCCATCCGTCCCCCGACCGCCTGCCAGAGCAGCCTGGCGAGGCCTGGAAGCAGCTGTGAGCCCAGCCGGGCCTCTGAGGGGCTGCGCCCGGTCCCACCCAGCCAGCCTCACTCACTCGGAGCCCGACGAGTCCTCATCCACTGTGCCCGCCTTGATACTCATGGCGATGGGCATGACCCCGTTCAGCTGCTCCTGGAGACTCTGCCGGGGTGGAGGGCGGGGAGGGGGCCCGCCCCGGCTGCCTTCACTGGCTGAGGAGCCCCGAGAAGACCCTGTGCCCTGCTCCAGGGGCAGCCGTAGGAGGCTGCTCTTCTCACTGATGGTGGGCAGATACTTCTTCTTGAGGATGCCTGTGGGGGGAGAGGGGGTGCAGGCGCCATGAGGAACAAGTGGTAGGCTCATGGGACTGCCCTAGAGAGCCCTACCAGCCACGGGGCAAAGGTGAGTTGTGAGGTTGCCAAATGGGGGAGCATGGCAGCTGGGCATGCCCTGCTCACCTTTGTGAGGTTGGGCAGAAGGGCCTGGAAGGGGGCCCAGGGCCCCCTCCCGAGGCAGGGCATCTCCATTCTCCCAAGGATGCTCCTCAGAGGCCCCATTGCCACTACTCTCCTTTGCTGTGGTCCCAAAGTCTCCTGGCCAGGGAGCCTTCCCGGACCCTGGGCCCCCATCTGGTGGAGAAAGGAAGTTGATAAGGCCCAGAGAAGACAGACAGCTAGGAACTCACTACCCTAGGAATTCCAGGCCCTTTGCCCTCCCATTGCCCCCTTCAAAGGCCAAAGCCCTGGCGCCGGCCCACCCTTGGGGGTACTGTGCAAGGGCAGTCTCTCAGCGCCAGGCCCCAGCAGGCTGTCCCAGCCTGGCTCTCCAGGGAAGGCGGCCTCCTCCTCCTCCTCCTCTTCCTCCTCCTCACTGTCTGATGAGTGAGTAGAGGCATAAGAGCCACTCTGATCATCTTCCAGGGACAGGTCACTGTCAGAGTCTGTGTCAGGATCTGGGAGGTGGGGGAGAAATCACGGCTGACCAACCTGCCTCTGCACACCCTCCACAAAAGCCAGGCAGCTGCCCCCCACCGGCCATCAGGGGCTTCTGTTCTCACCATGCTGCTGGTCTTGACCTTCCAGGAATAGGCTACCTGGGTCCCCAAGGCCAGGGGGCCCTTGGCCAGGGTTCAGTGTGGACTCTTCCCTGAGAAGACAAGGCCATGTTAGAAGGGTCAGCCCAGCCCTTTGCCTAGTGTCCCGTTCTTTTCTCTCTCTCTCGTTTCCCTGTTCCTGCCCCATGCCCCTCCTACTTCTTTTTTAATTTATTTATTTTGAGAGAGAGAGAGAGTGCGTGCACACATGAGGGAGGGGCACAGAGACAGAGAATCCCAAGCAGGCTCCAGGCTGTCAGCACGAAGCCCGACGCAGGGCTCAAACGCACGAACCATGAGATCATGACCTGAGCCTAAGTTGGACGCTCAACCGGCCTGAGCCACCAGGCACCCCCCCTCCTGCTTCTAATTTAAGCTGCCACCAGTCAGCTAGCCACCAAGTACGCTATTCAACTCCCAGCAGGTGGCTGGCCTGGTTTCCAGCAGGCACAGCACTCTTCTCTCCTTGTGGATGCCCCCGTCACCAGGGCTCACCTCAGCAAGAAGGGGATGTAGCTGGGTTGACTCTTGCCCGAGCGGCTGGCACTGTGTAGAGAGCCTGCTGAGTCTCCGTACGGCTGGTAGAGTCGCCCATCTGCATAGGGGCTGGGGCAGTTGTAGGACTAGGCATGGAATGGAGAGGTCAGTAGGTACGAGGAGCAGGCCGGGGTGGCCCCAGGACGGGGAGCAGAAGGGACGAGGGAGCTTGCCCTAAGTTCTACCACCTACACGCCCAGGTCTGAAAGAGAGAGGCCCCACATCTCCGCTCCCCCCACCACTCCCATATCAGGGCCTGGTAGTAGCCATAGCTCTGCCGTACCTGGGCCAGCCCTGTGCACGCCAAGTACCCTGGACTCAGCTATATAAGGGCTTCCTGGTAAAAAATGGTACCAGGAATTATCTCCTGAGAATGTGCTGGACACAGAAAATCTACCAAGATCCACGAGGGATTCTCAGATGTTGGGCATCCGTGACTGGGTCACCTGTCTTGGTCACTTCCTCACCTTACTCTTCCTAGCTCTACACCCAACTCTTCTGAGTCAAAACCTTCCTCCCTACCCCCGTGTCCCCCTCTTCCCAGGCCACACATAGCATTTCACCACCCCTTCCTCCTTCCAGGAAAGGATGTAAGGATGAAGAAAAAGCGGGGCAAAAAGCACAGAGAACAAGCTCCTTGGGCCTTCTGCCTCTTCCTCTCTGCCCCAGATCTCCCTGATCCCACGTCCCTGATCCCTGGCTCCCTCACCGAGGTCAGGGTGGACTTGGTGGTCAGCGCAGGGTCAGGGCTCGGCTTGCGGCTGCAGGCAAACTTGAGTGCTTTCCGGACCTCCTTGCTAAGCACCACGTAGGAGAGGAAGATGAAGGGGCCCTGGCAGGCGAGAGGCAGCAGCTAAGTGCGGAATCGGGCACCCCATGGCCAAGCCTCACACCCCCATCTCCATGGGCCTGGGCCAGGTACCTGGATGCAATTGCAGGCAGCAAAGAGGTAGTGGAAGAGGAGGGTGTCACTGTTGACAGAGAGCAATGCCAGCAGCCACGTGGCGCTCAGCAGCAGGAGAACAGCGAAGGAAGGCCGCAGGCCTGAGCTGGAGAGGGGGAGGCTGTGAGCCCAGCCAGGAGGCCTCCCACACCGATGCCTGCCCACTGCCCAGGCACCCACACCCCATACTCACACAGGGCCTTTCTTCTCAAAGCCCTGCCGCTGGGCAGCACAGGAGGCGCGGGCTGCCAGGATGTACAGGAAGACACTCATCTAGCAGGGGAGGGCGATCATCAGGGGACAGACAGCTTCTACTCAACTCTGCGGGGGCCCAGCAGTTTCCCCATTCCTAAATGGGGACACACTCAGCCTGCTCACCCCCAGCCCACTTTCTAGCACCTACCGAGACAGCAAAGGCCACAGGGCCAGCAAAACTCCAGATGAGCGTATCATAGATGGAGAGCCAGCAGAAGTCAGGGTTCCCATAGCCCTCAGGGTCGAGGCCCACGGCTAGACCTGGGGGTATGGTGACAACAGCAGGGGAAGGGGTGGTAGGGCCTTGACACCAGTCAGGTGTCAAATGGGCTCACAGGGCCAGGTGCAGAGGACAAAGGGTTCCACCCACCATGTGTCCATGCTGACCTGTCCAGGATGGGGGACCCAGCCCCTGGTGGGGAGCCTCAAGGACTGAGAGGCATGCCTACGGAGAACTCAGCCTGGGTCATGGGGGTATGGGGCCTCTGGGACTGGGATGTGGGTGGGGAGAATGTGGCATGAAGGTGGACCCAGGGCCTAGGGATGCAGAACCTCAGGCCCGGGAAGGGGGTGGGAGGTACCTGTGATGAAGGCAGGCACACCCCAGCCCAGCATATAGTAGAAGCGCATGGGGCCAGCGTTGACGTCGCGCACCTCAGTGAGTGCCCGGTACAGGTGCAAGGCCTCCAGCAAGGCCCAGGAGAAGGTGCAGAGGTACAGGAAATGCAGCAGGATGGCGATGACTGTGCAAGCAAACTGGGGGCCCAGCCATGCCTGGTCAGTGACCAGGGCACACCCAGAGTGTCTTGTCAGGGGAAGGGCCTGGGTGTAAGGTGGTGCTTTGGGAAGTGTGGGCCAGAGGAAGGTACTCCTAGGATGCTGGTGGGGGGGGGGTGGGGGGGGTTGGGGGGCGGGGAGGCTGGTGGGGGAGGCGGCAGAGGGGGGCGCGGTAGGGGAAGGTGAGGGGGAGCTGGAGAAGACGAAACCATGGGCTGGGTGCTGGGCTGGGCTCTGAGTTCTTGCTGCAGAAGCAGAGACTGGGGAGCTGGGGAGGACTATAGGAAGTTTCATAGGACTAGAAATTGTGGACGGTCTCTGGGTGAGGGGAGAAATCTTACAGGGAGGTCAGCCTGGTTGATTCCTAGGAGGAAGACCAGCTGGGCCAGGCCCAGAGCAGCAGTCAGGTTCCGTCGGATGCCATGCTGGTTGGAGCGTAGGGCACGCAGGATAGTGAGGAAGAGGAAGGCGAGCAGTAGGGCAGCCAAGGTGACCCCTAGGGCCACATATGTCAGTGTCTTCAGCGGCAGGATCTCTCCATTCTGCAGAGCAGGTGGCAAGAGGCCAGGAGAATTAGGAAGGGCAGGGCCTAAGAATCCAGCCCAGTGCCCTGGGCTCCCACCCCTAGCTCCGTGGCTGCCCCCTGGGGGTCCAACCTCTCTCCGGGACACATCCATGAGCACAGCGAAGCTCGTCATGTGGTTGCACTGGCAGCTGACGTGGCTCTCGTTGCGGAAGACGACCTCACAGCCTCGGGCTGACCAGCCACCTGTGCCACTGACTCTGCACGAGGGAGGCAGGGGCAGGGGACCAGGAGTGTAAGGCACCCAGGGGCTTGGCTCTCCGCCCAAAGCCTTGGGGGAAGGGCAGTTTAGGCTCACAGGATGGAATGGTTCCAGAAGACACAGATGGGCTTGGTGCGCTCCTCCGTCTCCAGCAGCCGGAACTGCACCGTGACTGGCTTGTCCAGGGCACGGGGCAGAAGTTCCTCATCGTCATGGACGCTGATACTCACCACCGGCGTGTTGATGACAGGGCGTTTGGGGACTCTGATGAAGAACAGGCAGGTACACAGTCACTATGGCAGTCCCGTGGCTGAGGGAACACCCATCATCAGTTGGACATGCCCCGACCCCTGGCCTCTCTGTGCCTCAGCACTCACCCGCCCAACCTGCATCCCACCCACCCCGTCTCCTCAGCTGCTCACCTCAGGCTGCGCTTGTCCGGGTCATAGTTATGGGGCAGCAGCCCGGCCAGGGTGCGGTAGATGATGACGCTGGCCACAGCCTCACCCTGGCTCAGCTCTGGGTGCCGCCGCTGACGCCGAGCCAGCTCCTCTGGCTCCTGGGTCTCTCCAGGGCCCGCGGGCCTGACCACGGTGGGTGTTTCTGGGACCGGGACACTGTCCACTCAGCTGGGCCCCGCACAGATGCCCCAGCCTGGCCCCTGACCCACCCTCTGGCTCCCCACTGACCTCTGAAGACAGAATCAGGCAGAATGACCGTCGTCTCCAGGTCAGGGGGCCGCTCCCCCCGCAGCGCCTCATAGCGAGGCAGCTTGGCCCCAGCGAAGTTCCCCTTGTCCAGGCGAACTACAGAGATGACTAGGGAGAAGGATCACAGGTCAGACCCTGGGTCAGGGCCCCAGCACAGCCACCTTGGCCAGGGCCTCTTTCCACAGCCCCTTCCCTGACCCAGCCTCACCGATGTTGGGCGTGACGATAGTGAAGGGGCTCAGGTAGGTGTGCCGCATGTTCTGAGCCAGGGCACTGGCATAGGCCTCGTAGTGCTGAAGCAGCCAGGCCGTGCCACCCTCCGTCTGCTGGATCAGCTCCCAGTGACGCTTGTTGGCCGCGTCCAGGAGGGCGCTGCCCACCCGCAGCAGATTCTGGGGTAAGCATGGTCACAGTGGGCTGCAGCCCTATACCTTCTCATCCCCACCACCGGGCCCCACTTGTGCCTCGACCAGCCCTGGCTACCCACGCCAACCATGCCGCTCCTTCAAACCTTCCCTCCTCATTCTGGAACTAGGAGCTTCCCAAGCCCTGTGTCTGGACCCACACACATGGCTAGATGCTGATTCCTCCCCAGCCTGGCAAGGTGGGCAAGGCCTCTGCTCCGAGGAACCTGGTCAGGCCAGGCCCCAATACAAACGTTAGTTTCTGTTAGCACCTTACTAGAAAAAGAGCTGGAAGGAGATGCTCTAAATTCCATGGCTCGAGGGACCTCCCGGAGGCTTCATGCCAACTGGGAAGTCCCCAAAGGCAGGGATGGAGAGTGTTCCCCATTCAGCCCTCAGGTTGCCCCAGAAACGGGCTCACTCACCATGACCCCCATCTAACCAGCCAGCCCTGCCCCATCCAAGCCCCACCTCGGTGAAGTGCACATCCTGCGTGGCAGACAGCCCAAAGCCCCGCTGGGCACTCTCATGGGCCAGCAGCCGTGTGGCCAGCTGGTAGGCCACCTTGACATCACTGCCAAAGTAGCCAGCCGTGTGCTGTGTGGCATTGCGCAGAAGCAGAGCCAGCCGCTGGGAGCGTCCCGAGTCCAGACCTGATTCATTCCGCTGTAGCCGCTCAGCCTAGGATGGAGCCGGACAGGACAGGGATGGCGGGAGGTCAGCACAGGAGGATAGCAGTGAGGTCCCCAGAGGGCAGGACTGGAACTCTGGAGTAAAAGGGCCTCAGGAAAAGGGAGAAATGGCCACTCCCGGTGGGGGGGACCCTGGGGGCTGGAATTCCAAAAGCCCTTTTCTCAAAGCTAGCAGCAGTGAGGGGAGAGAGGAGGTTCACTTACAAAGCCTTTCAGCTCTGAGAAGGTGACTGATGTGCAGTTGAAAAGGTTTGGGGGGAGCCACCCCCTGTGTTCATCACAGTGGCGCACGGCAGTCCCTGGGGGAAGGAAGCCCAGATGGCAGGCCTCAGGACAGATACAGGATGCTTCCCGGACCTGCCAGAGTTCCCGGGTGCCAGGACCTCATGGGCCAGAGACAGGAGACAAGCAAACAAGGGCCCTGCCCTCCTGCAGCCCAGATGAGAAGAGTAAGAAACCCCTGCAAGACGGGCCCAAACAAGGATGCAGGAGCACAGGGCACACACTCTCCTCAAGCCCCTAGACATCGCTGTCCCTCTGCACCTTGTGCTCTCTGCCACTCTCTGCTTATGAACTCTATTCATCATCTCAGTCTAAGGACCAAGACTGGGGCTGGGTCCCCTGGAACAGCACCCCACAGCCCCTACTCCCCAGACTGCCTTTCTAGTGGCATAATTCCTGTTCCAGGCGGTGAGTTGAGGATAGGAAGGAACCCTGTGTGATTCATCTTTGAATCTCTATACCCGTCACTGTGGCTGCACACGGCAGGTGTTTCAGCATTTTTGTTAAGAATTCAGGATGTAGGTGCCCTTCATCCCGGCAACCCTGGGAGCAGAGCAACAGTGTGGGACATGGAGTCTCCAGGACCTGGAGACCAGAGAGAGGTCCCGGGATCTGCAGCCAGTCCTAGTGATGACAGGCCAAGTCCAGCACCTACCAAAGGAGCCTTTGGGGCAGGGAGCAGCAGCAGGCAGTCCGAAGCGGGTACGGGGCCACCAGATCCCAGCCTCGATGGCCCGTGGGCAGCTGTCGTAATTCACTGCAAGGAAACACACAGGGTCACCCAGGAGTAGCTGTCCCCCTGCAGCTCTGCTCAGGCTCCCAGCCCACCCTCAGCAGCCTCAGGACTGCAACCAGCCCCTGCTCCTGGCATCCCTGGGACATCGGGACCTGGCACACAGCAGGAGAGCCACCGACCCAGCATGGGAGCCCCACCTTCACAGCCATTGGTGGTGACCTCAGCAAAAGGGTTGTCACAGCGGTCACACTGGCGCCCAATGACGCCTGGCTTGCATGGACACTGGCCGTCCTCGGGGTCACAGACGCGGGACAAAGAGCCCGTGGGGTAGCAGTCACAGAGGAGGCAAGTGGGGCTGCCAGGGGGCCGGTAGTGGTTCTCCTGAGAGGGGGGACAGAGGATGCGGGTCACTGGCTCAGGCTCTCTCTCCTGGATGCTCATGGATCCTTTCAGCTGTGGCCCCTCTGGAGGGAGGCTCGCTGACTTCAGGTCCCCCCAGGAATGGTATTCAAAATATTTAACTGGTAACAATTTGCGGTTTAGCCCGTCAGTGAGATGCCAACCAGTCAGAACTGGTTGCAAACAACCAGTGAGGCCAGCCTAGAGTTCACTGGTAGAGTATCCATCCTGGGTCCCCCACACCCCAGACACATCAGAGCACGGGGCCACTTGTCCACCCCGTCAGAGCAAGGGCACACAGCCCTGAGCTCTCTCTGCAGTAAGGCCTTCTCCACTTAAGGGCCCAGGAGGCCACTGTGGAGGCCAGGTGGGGGCTGTCACCTTGCAGTGGCACTCGCCGCTTGTCTTGTTGCAGTCTGGGTCGAAGCCTTTGCTGACATCACAGTTGCACGGGCCGCACGTGGGGTGTCCCCACCAGCCTCGGGGGCAAGGCTGGTCAATCCTGCAGAGAGGAGCCCAGACGGACATGAGCTCCCTCTGCCATCCTTGTCTGGTGCAGCCTTGTGTGGCCCTTCTGACTGTGGCTGTGGCTCACCCAGGTTCATGGTGCTCTGAGGAACACCCCAGAGACAGGCAACGGTCATGCCCTGGTCCACTTACCTGGTTTCACAATATGGCCCAAGGTAATTTGGGGGACACTCGCAGGTGTAGCCGTGGGGGGCACTGGGCTTTCGGATACACACGGACTGATGCTCACATGGGTTCAGGTCACACACGTTAGTACAGTTGTCGCCATAGTAACCTGGGACCATAAGGATGAGAGAGACTCAAAGCCCACCCTCCCCTGGCACTTTCTTCAAACCTGCCTTCATCCACCACCTTTCAGTCTGAGAATCATACCAGCTAGCTGTGGCTTTGCAGTGCAGGAGACAAGGCTCAGAGAGGTCATATGACCCACCTCAGGTCACACAGCAGAGCTGAAATGAGACCCTGGGTACCCACCAACCTGCCCCATTTCCCTGGATCCCTAGCATACCTGGATCACAGCTACAGGAATAGCTGTCCCAGTCATCACTGCAATAACTGTTGGCAGGACACGGATTCGAGTCACAGGGGTCCGGCAGGCTACAGCCTGGCTCCACATTGATGCTTTCCCCACGGCCAGGATCCAGACTGCTAACCCCCTCGGGCGTCTCGCTTACCCTCACACCCTGGGAGGGACGGAAGCTGTATTGGCCCTCCGTGGAGCAGGCCTCCAGGTGGTGAGGACTGGGAGGCAGGGGAGAAGGCTCACCTGCAGACAGCCCCGGAAGCCGCGGGCCACCCCACCGGCTGGCCCAGGCACTCCCCCAACTGTAATGTTGCTCAGGTGCAGCCCATGCAGCCGGGGGCCCAGGTTGCCCTCTGCCCGCTGCTGCCCGTAGTCAAGGGACAGGATGGCATGGCCAGGGCCCCCACTGGCTCCCAGCGCCAGCTGTGCACGGTGCCAGTCGCCGTCATTGGCCCGGCCTGGCTCCAGCTGGAGAGACGAGGCCTGGAGCCCTGTGCCCTCCACACTCAGCACCACATGGCCTTCCCTCAGCTGGCAGCAGGAGAAAAGAAAAGAGGGTCAGCAGACTGCCTTAATCATCTCTTCTAGCCCACTGCCGTCCTTCCTGGACCACCAAACCCATCCTACTGCCCAGCTGAGGCCAGAGAAGAAAAGGTGTTTTTTCCCTTGGGGCCAATAGATGGCAGCAGTGATCCAACAAACAGCTCTAGCGGCCTCTTCCTTGGGGACAAGAATAGACCCCGCCCAGCCATCTCTGACCAGCCCCCTGGAGGCTACAGCAGCCCTGGTCACTACCCCCTCCCTGCATCACCTGCAGGGTGATAGTGCTGCGCCCCCTGGTGACAGCCTGCAGCAGGACACCGTTGGCCTGGCGTGTGCGGAACATGAGGCTGAGGTGCCAGGGCTGGGAGATGGGCAGCGAGAGGCCGTGCCAGGCCACCAGGCTGCTGCCCAGGAAGCGCTGTGGGTTGGCCATTTCTGAGGAGGCAGATAAAGGCAGATTCTGAGGGGTGGAGCAGCCAAGTGCCCCAGGGGGTATGATGCTCAGAGGTGGTGGCTCTGTGGGAGGCAGGGCACTGCCCCTCCTAGTGCCCACTCCCCTCGTTGGCCCCACCCTCCAGAGCATTTACCTGTCCTGCGCCTACCCCATGCTGTGCCCAGGCCTGCCTCTGACTGGGCCCTTTGTCTCCAGTGCTACCCTCTCAGGGCTCTGCCCAGACACGCTTTTCCACCTACAGCCCAGCCTGGCTGGGCCCTGCCCAGCGCCTGCCCCGACCCTGCCAGTGTTCCCAGCATTGCTGACAGCTCTCGGGCCTCAGCCTCTGCTGGCTGCCCCTCCTACCCTGGGCACAGCTCTTGCCCCCGAAGCCCAGAGGGCACTCGCAGCTGAACGCGTCCCACTGGTTCACACAGGTGCCCCCATTGTTGCAACTATTGCTGTCACACACGTTCTTCTTGGCAGGGCAGCCTAGACGGGAGAGAAAGGGGCTCGGGTCGGGGCTCCAGACAGAAAACCTGTAGCCGGAGGGGCCTCTGAAACCCCCAACATGTCCCCATACCAGGCCCAGCCCTCCTTTCTGCACTGGGTTCCTGGCCTTGCCCCTGCCCCGGGTCCCCGTACCAGGCACGGTGCCGTTGTTGGCGATGAAGTCAGCCATGTCTACGTGCCGGCTGTCCACTTGCAGGTTCCTCATGCAGCCCACAAAGTGCCGCGTGCGGACAGGGAAGCTCTCGGGCAGGTCAGGTACCCCACCCAGCAGCAGGGGCCCTGTCAGATCCAGAGACCTGGGGGAGCAGAAATGATGGCAACGTGAGGCAAAACGGGGGAGCTTCTGGCTCTTCCTTCTCTCCTCTCCCTGCCACCAGGCCAGAGGCGGGAAGGGCCCAGGCAGGAGCCCAAGGGGCCCTGGAGGAAGCACAGAGAAAGCGGGGCATCCCAACCTGGAGCCACTCTCATCTCACACCCACCATCCCCCCTGCACCCCCCAGACCGCTCCATGAGACCCTGCCCTAATCGCCTAACCTTGCCGTTCCCGCTCCCCAACCCAAACCTCTGCAGAAGCCTGAGCAGGGGCTAAGGGAAGCAAGATGAGGGAATGCCGCCATCTGAATTGGTTTCCATTTCAGGGCTCCCTGAGGCCCACTGTCTCAACCTTCCCTCCCTGCCTGGCCCCACACTGCACCCCATCCCTCAGCCCTCTCCCCTGCTCACTTTTTGCTGCCACCCTGGGTACCCTGGGCAGCACAGGAGTAGTTGCCCAGGACAGCTCCAAAACGCAGGGCCACTCCTGTGTCACAGCCATCCACGGTCACCACAGCCACCTTCTGTTCAGATGGACCCTGCGGGAGCCCTGTCTGACCTAACAGTGGCTGGACAGGGGAGGGGAGAGAAGAGAAACAGTTCAAGAAGCCCACTAGGTTCACGGGCCAGGCACAAAGGCACCAGCACATGCTGACACCGCTCTGTACACACATATATACAGGTGTGCACACGTGTGTTCACGTGACATATGTGCTCGACTGCATTCCTCAATGTCTGCTGGAGTGTGTGCCTGTCTAACAGGACAGGGGACATCTAGTACTGCCGGGTGGAAGGGAGACACGCTGGCAAAGTGGCAAGTTCCCACCCCCGTCCCCCCCCTTCCATCAGAAGTGTCACCCATTACCAGCCCCCCTGGATGAAGCACCACCTAGATCTGAGCACCTGAGCCAAGGACAGAACCCTCCAGCTCTTTGACCCCCTCCCACACTCACCTTATTGTAGTACTTCAGCTGGACTGTGTGCCACTGTCCGTCACTGACCCCTCCGGGCACGAATGGAGACACAGTGGTGGTCGACTCCCCTGGGGAAAGGACCCAGGTGAGCTGGGACGTCAGATGAGGGCTGGGAATGGGGAGGGTGTGCTCACAGTTGGGACTGGGCCCAGGTTGGGCTGGGAGGGCGTGTGGCTTGGGGTCAGGGGCCACGACACATAGGGCCTTTGGGAGACGGGCAAGGACATGGGGCAACCGGGATCACCTGCAGAGAAGGTGAGCTGGACCTGCTCCTGGATCACCTCGAGGGCCACAAAGTCATGCTTCTCATTAAAACGTCCATTGTATAACAGCAGCCCATCGCGCTCCTTGGTGGCAAACCTGAGCAGGAGGTGGAGATGGGGGCAGGGAGCGGGGCACCAGCCTAACCCCAGCCACCTAACTAGCCCCTCCCTGATCCTACTCAGGACACTCCAGAGGGCTGACACTTGGCTAAGGTTATGGGCTGTGGAGCTGGAACGTGGAAGATGAGCCCAAACCAGAACTAAAACCAGAACCCTGACCTCCTGACTCCCCACCCTCAAAAGTGGGGTAGGAAGAGTGATAAGTGGACCCTGGCGGGTGAGGAACGTCTGCTGGCAGAGCGCACAAGCAACTCTCAAGTGCAGAGCTGGCTCTGCCAACAACCTGCTCCAAGCACTTTCGCTGCCTGACCTCTTGCCTTGCGTGCAGAATGGGAGACACCCCAGGCTCCCGCCACACTCCCTCCCCCCAGCTCAGGGCCCAGCCACTCACGAGAGGGCCAGGGTGAAGTGGAAGCGCTGGCGCAGGCCACGGAAGGTGATGAAGGAGCGGGCGGGGAAGCTGCGCGTGGTCACCTGGCAGTAGGGCTTCTCGAAGTCTCCAGATGGGCAGTCACACTTGAAGCCACCCACCAGCAGGTTCACGCAGGTGCCTCCATTCTTGCAGACACCTGGGGTGCAACGGCCTGAGCGGGCACTCACCTCGCAGTGCTCACCTGGGCAAGGGGAAAGCCAGGGCGGATATCAAGTGCCTGAGAGGGTAGAGTAACTGGGACGGCTCCTCACCCAGCGATACCTCCCATAACACTCCCAAATTCTCCCAAGCATCTGCACCTCCTTTCATGTGCCCACCTTCTCTGAGATCTAGGAAACCGGGGTGTTGTGTCTGGCCCACCGTGCCATTCTCACCACCATCCCATTATACTGCTCCCCTGCGAGTTCCTTGAAGCTCCCAGGCCTTTCTGTACTCCTTTTGGGGCTCAAGTGCACAGGCCTGCCGGGGTCTCTGGTCATAAGGCCCAGGTCCTAGTTAGCCTTTGGTGTCCTGGCTTCCAAGCAAGCTTGGGGGTGTTCTGTTCCCACAGGGGTGGATGTGCATGGAGGAAAGAGCCTGCAGGACAACACCAGGGCTGGTGCCAAACCCCCTTCCTCCCACCCTCCCACTGGTGCTTTTGTCTCTGCCAGGCGCCAAGATCAGTTTCCCTCTCTGGGGAAGAGACCAGGCTTCTACTTCGGTTGTCAGAGTTATGGGTGGGGGGTGAGGGGTGGGGGAAGCTGGAGACTCCCAGGAATGGGGCAGAGAACTCCCGCCCTGAGTCCTGGGGCCCAGAAGGAGGCCCTCTGTGCACTTGGGAGATGCTGACAGATTGCGGAACTGAGCCCTGGGAGCAGACCAGGATTTCAGTGGAGGAACTGAAAATTCCAACAACATCAGATGGGAAAATCCACCCCTTTCTCTCCCTCCCCATTCCCAGATTCTAGAGATAGGCTCTCAGCTCCTGTGCCTAGTGACTGGCTCTTGTTTCCATGGAAACTGTTGTTCGCCTACTCTAAGCCCCCCTCCCCATCCTCCTGGACAAAGACTCCCCTCCCATCCCCCAAGCCCTCCCCTCCCCTCCACCCCCACCCACAGCAGACTGAGAGGAGTCAAGTCTGGCAAGTTCTGGGCAGGAAGATGCAGCAAAAAGGCGGTGGGGTCTGCCCGCCAACGCTGGCAGAGCCAGTGGGCATGGCTGTGGAGGAGAGAGAGTAGGCCTAACCTATCTGGGAAGGAAGGGCCCAGGGAGGAGAGAAGGGGGTGTCCTGAGGAGAAACAGGAGCCTGCAGGGCGGGGTCAGGAGCACAAAGCAGAGGCTGGGGAGGGGATGTGTAAAAACCCAGGTCACAGGCCAACTGGGAGGCCTGACCCTTTTCCCAGCACCTGCGCAGGGGTGGAGCTATTCTGCTCAGGGTCACAAAGGTACACAGACCTTCTGAAACAACCCTACCCCGCACCCAAACCCCTCCAGTTTTTTCTATGCCTTCTTCTCAACGCCTGGGAAGAAAAGTATGGGCTGCAGCCCAAAAAGGTAACTCACTCAGTGGTGGGGGAGACCAGATTCCAGGCCCAGCCTCAGGTCTAGTCAAGCTGTGAGGTGAGACTCAGAACAAGTCGCCTGAGTCCAGTGGTCTCTTAAATCACAGCCAACACCTTCCAAGGGCTGGCTCTTTACATGTATTAAGTTAATTACATTAATCCTGACAACCACGCTGTGAGGTAAATCAATTTATCATCTCCATTTAAAAATACCGAGACACAGAGAGGTTAAGTAACTTGCCCGAGGTCACACAACTACTACTAGTGGCAAAGCTGGAATATAAACCCTAGCCGGCTGCCTCTAGAGCAGGCGCTGACCTCACTTACTACGCTGCCTGGGATGGGGGTGGGGAGTGCTGGGAGAAGGTGGGCTCCCCTCTCCTCCCTCCCCAGTAGGTCGCTGTAGAGGAGCAAGTGGGATCTGCAGATGGCCAGTGTAACCTGTGCCTGCCTTATTCTGGAAAAGAACGAGGCAGCCCCGGTCCTTAGCCTGATCTGTGCTTGCACTGAAGCGTTAGCCCTCCAGAATACCTCCCCCCGACCCCCTCCAGCTCACCCGTGTAGCCGTCGCGACAGAGGCAGGTGTAGCCGCCCTCTCGGCTGCGGCAGCGCCCATGGGGGCCGCAGGGCCGCGAGTAGCAGAGGTCCACCTCGGTCTCGCAGTAGTCGCCCGTGAAGCCGGGTGGGCAGCGGCAGCGCAGCCCCCCAACGGGATGGATGGGCCGGAAGAGCACCGAGGAGGAGGCGATGAAGGGCGCGGAGGAGTCAAAGCGCAGCACCGACACGCAGCGCATGTAATTCTCGCAGGGCTCGCGCAGGCAGATGTTGTCGTCGAAGGGCAGCACGCGCTGCGCCGAGATGGCCGTGAGCAGACTGCGGTTCAGGTACAGACGCTCCTGCAGGTCCTCGGAGGGCAGGAAGGGCGGCCCGCCCCCCGGCCCAGGCGGCTGGCCCACCGACAGGCTCACATTGAGGATGTGGCCACCGGGGGCGTCGGTGTCCCGCTGCACGTTGAAGACCACCACGTGGTCTGGGGGTGTGGCCAGCGTGGCGGCCACCGCCTGGATGAAGAGACCCAGTAGGGGGGACAGGAAGCGCTCTGGCGACATGTCCTCCAGGCGCAGTGTGATGCTGTGCGTGAGCATTTCGTCCGTGATGATGGTGACACGCAGTGCGCACTGGGCAGTAACACTGTGCACGCCGTCTGCGGATAAGTGACATGGGTCAGGACCTGGCACAGGGCTGGGAGGGCAGGGGTGCCAAGCCGGAGACCTAACCTTGGGCAGGAGCACCCCAAGAAGGGAGCGGGAGCCGAAATCCAGCCCACACGCTACTGAATTGCCCAGTTGCCACAGTGGCAAAAAGTGCCTAAGAGACTACATGTAGGGAAGTCACACCTTGCTGGATCGGCCCCCACCCACACTTAAGGTGATTCCATTTTTTACAAGTTCTCTTTGCATACTTTACAAAAACCCTGCACTGTGAAGAACGGCATGTCTTTTAATGTTTGTGCACCTTTCCCTGTCCAAGCCATGACTCTTACTCTCTTACACCAAATTCGGAACTTCCCTGCACAAGAACCCAATTTTGCCTATTTCTTACCTTTCTACAGGGCCCAGAGCACCATGAGATACCCACAAAAATGATCATCCTACCCCCTCAGCCTCTATACCTCGACACTACCATAACCCTGACCCTGGCTGTGCTCCCTCCTCCCGCACCGAGGCAGAGTGAGGGGTGAACTGGGTCAGTGGGCCACCCAGTCCCCCTCCCACTGAGCCCCATGGCTGCTTGGGCGCAGGCCTGCTATCCCCATAGCAACGCCCCACACAAAGCATTCTTCCCGCCCAACTCTCTGGGCTGCTGAAGATAGCCTGGGGAGGCCTCACCCCAGGAAATCCAGCTGAGCCACCTTTCCAGGGGCTGCACCACCCATTGCCCTGATGCTGTGAGAGATGGGGGTGGGGGGCAGAGATGGAAGGGCCTGGGCAGCTCTCCAACCTGAAACCCCAGAAAAGCCCCACTAGGCTGATCTCCCCTCCGGCCTTGGGCCTCTAGCTATTCATCGCCTGCTTGGCTCACTGCATTGCACCCAAATGCTTGCTACACCTGCAGGCCACACACTCACTTATAAACAGCTAGGTGCTAACACACTCTAGTGTCTCACTCCACCCACACTCTAAGCCCAGAAATACCATGCACACCTGAACGCACATATACGTGACATTGGATTTTATTTAGTTCGAAAATGAAAGCTGGAGGCCAGTGGGGAGGAGGAAATGGCTTGGCAGGGCTGTAAAGGGTATTCATTTTTTAAATTTACTACAATGTCCTACACATAGTAGGTGTTCGGTAAATGCTAAGATGCTGATGTCTCCATAGTGAGGAAATGATCTTTTAAACAGCAGGAGGGGCCCTGAGTTGACATTAAGAAGGAACCCCTAGTGGGAACAGGGCAGAAGATGGTGTTTCTGGGGTGGGGTGGGATTAGGGGAGGGACCTGGCAATAGATTCTGCTTCTCTGCCGTACCTACGGGAGGTGGCTAACTACACCAGGCAGCTCAGCTCAGCCAGGGAAGGCTGAAGGCAGACACCCATCTCAGCCATGGCTTTGGTCCACCCACCTGCCCTCCAGCCTCATCGCAGAGACTGCCAAAGCCTGCCTGCTCTCACCAGCAAGCTTGCCTGTCATTCCCCACTTCTGCTCCTCCTACTCTCGTCTAGAGCTACCGAACACACTGTGCCTTCCCACCTGGCCTACCCACAGTCCTCCTACTATTCTAACCTGCCCCAAGCTCACCTAGTCCAGGAGGCCTGCCCAGATTTATGACCTCAGGCTCTACTTTTCTCCCTCTTTCAGACCACCCTGCACTGAGGTGGGGAGCTGGCACAGGGCTCTCAGGCACTTGGTGCCTCTGCCCAGTGATTCCTTGATGGGATAGTCCTTCCAGGCAGAAAGCTGCCAAAGAGTCCACACAGAGCCCCTAACTGATTAGGGAGCGGAGGGGGCAGTCAAAGCCAGTGAGCAAGAGAAACCTCACCACCACTCAGCCCCAGGAACAAGCACTCCTCCCTGTGTCTCCCCACTGCCGTCCCAGGCCCCGCCCATGCCCCTCACCCAATGTGTCTCTGTTGCTTCCCATCTGGTCTACCATCTGTGACCACCTGCCCCCTCTTCTGTTGTCCCTCATCCCCAGCAGTCAACCTACTGCTCAGTCCTTCCTCTTTGTTCCTCTCCCTTGCCTTGACCTAGGTCACCCCTCAGGTGTCAAGGCAGGGTGGGAACAGGGGTCCCAGGTCCCAGACTGTGGCAGAATCAGACTCCAAACCTGTCTTCCCCTGGCAGATGTGCCAGTGGAAGCGGTAGGCCTGGAGGGGGAGTGGGTGGGGGTCTGCCGCTCTGGGAGCTGACCAGACCATGCACAAGAGTTCCTGTGTGTTCCAGCAGAGTAAGAAAGAGGCAGGGAGAATTGGGGCCTCAGAGGAGCCATCCAGCCCAAGCTGGGGCAGCTTCAGCCACAGGGACAAGAGGCAGGGAAGTCAGAGGGGCATGAACGTGGAGACCAAACAGGGGAAAACAAAGACCCAGAAAAAGAGCCAGCAATGGAGAAAGTGGGAAAGGAGGAGAGAGCTACACAGGAGATCAGGAGAGGGCAATGAAGTGGGGCAGAGCAGGAGGGCCCCGTGGGCAGGGGCGGGTAAGAAAGAGAGACAAAGAACAAGAGAAGGAAAACAAAGGGGCAGTGGGAGTCAGTTCCCCCTCACCCCAGCCTCCCTTAACTTTGGGGTTGCCGTGGTGACTGCCTCCAAGGGTCAGGGCTTAAGGGACATGGTGGGGCCAGGGCTGGAGGGCCAGCCTGAGGCCTTCCCTTCTGTTCTCAGGGAGCTGTGGTCAGGGGTTCTGTCCAGGTAGGAGCCTGAAGGCTGGGTGGGGCCTCCTCAGTGTCCTGCCATACTCGCCTAGGACAGGCTGTGGGGAGGACAAGAAGCAGAGGCCCTTCTTTTCCATCCCTCCCCACAGCTTGCTTCTCCCAGCAGAAAAGGGTACAGGATACAGGAGCTCGAGCCCTTCACTTCCTCCTCCTGGAGGGAAACTGAAGCTTCAAGAGGCACAGAGCCTTGTCCATGACCTCTAAAATCTCTTATCCCCTGGCTCCTGTGGCCACCTAAGGGAGTAGGGCAGGGGAGGCATCTGTCCAGGAAGGACCCAGAGCGGGGAGGGGGCTGACCACACCCTGCATCTCACAGGTCTTTCATTGCCCTCTAGGCCCAGACTCCCTGAGGTGGCAACAGAGGGGTGCCAGACTCTTTTCTTCTCCTCCCTTATGTGTCTGGAATGGGGTATCCTGGGCCATCCATCCCTAGGGTGTCTCTAACAAGGGGCCCTCATGGGGGTGCCAGTTGTTCCCAGGCTTGGGGAAAGGATTCGGCAACCTGGGGCTGGCCCCCTCCCTGCCACTGCCAATCACTCCTCATAGCTGACAGAGAAGACAGAATGCCGCCCCCCTCCCCCCAACTCTCCTCCCCCAACCCTCTGTCCAGGGAGTCTGCAGGCTGAGCGCTTGGCCAAGCAGCAGGAATGCCTAGCCTGGGTCCTGGCCAGGCTCCCACGCCCCAGGACTCTGTTCTCTCCCCACCGGAGCAGGGGCTCTACCCTCAAAGACCACCAGTCCCCTCGCTCATCCTGGTCCCCACACCCCATTCCTTGAGTCCAGGCTGGTCACAGACCGCAAGGAAGGCCTCTAGCATCCTAAGAAGAGTCCACGGGGTGGCAAGGCGGCCCAGGAGGCCTCAGCCTGGCCCTGGCTTCACCGCAGCCCCTCCCCCAAGCTGGACCCCGAACCATGGCCTCTGACAGTGGGGTCTGTTTGGACAGAGACAATGAGCTCTGGCTTCACTTCCTGCGGGAGCTCTGAAGGGGTAGCCAGGCCAGGCTCTTTCTGCCTGGAGGGAAAAGAATGCACTAGACAAAGTCCCCCTCAGCCAGTCTGGGGCTCAGCCGGGAGCCAGAAGGGGCCAGAAGAGGCCCGACAGCAGGGTCCTGACCCCTCGGCGGCAACCCTGTGCCCCACAGCCCTCTGCTCTGTCAGAAGGCCGTTATGAGATCACAAGAATACCCTGCCGGGCGTGAAGGGGTGCTGAGGGGACCGGCTCACCTCCCTGCCCCACACATAACACAGTCCTCTCTACCCCTCCCCCAGCTCTCCTGGCCCCCCTGTCCTCCACGTGCCTTTTTTCTTTTCTTTTCTTTTTTTTTCTTACAATTCTTGGCAGCCATAGCCAGGGCAGCCTCGCCACACTTGCCCTGCCACGTCACAGGGTGGTAGGCAGGGGGCAGCCAACCGAAGCAGCCCAGCCCAGCCTGGGGTGGCAGGCGGGGCCTGCACCAGCTGCCAGGATTCCCAGGGCTCCTTCCCAAGCTGCTTCTCACCCCTCAACCTCTGTGCCAGCCTCTGGGCAGAGAGGTGAGTCCAAGGCTTCTCCCTGGATGGCTGCCCAGGGCCTCCTCCAATGGCCGCCCCCACCTGACACCACCTGGGCCCTTCCTTACCTGACACTAGCACGCTCATGATGGCCTCCAGAGGCCGGTTGTTGTCCAATGCCCGGCTCAGCCTCAGTTCGCCTGTGGAGGCATTGAGCAGGACGAGGCTGAGTTCATTCCCCCGCTCAAAGCTGTAAGTCAGGCTGTCTGAGATGTCAGGGTCATGGGCAGGCACACGGCCGATGGCACCCCCAGGGAAACTGCTTGAGCGGTTGGTGACATAGTTGTTGAAAAGGATCTCAAAGTTGCCCAGCACTGGTGGGTTGTCGTTGCGGTCAAGCAGGCGGACGTGGACAGTAGCCCGGCTCACCAGGGGAGCCGACGTGGCCTGGATGACCAGGATGTATTCAGGCCGGTCTTCATAGTCCAAATCCACCAGAGCGGTCAACTCCCCAGAGAAGATGTCCAGTTGGAAGACCTCAGGGATGTTGCCCTCCACTATCTGGTACATGATCTGGGCATTGGTGCCTTCGTCAGGGTCAGTGGCTGTGACCCGGGCCACGGCCAACCCGATGGGGCTGTTCTCTTCCACAAACACGTCAAATTCGTCCTGCTCAAAGACGGGTGGATTGTCGTTCACATCCAACACAGTGACCGTCACTTCCATAGGCGTGCGGGCGGGAGGCATCCCCTTGTCCACTGCATATGCCCGCAAAATGTACTGGGCCACATTCTCACGATCCAGCCTCCGAAGCGTTCTCACGATGCCTGATGTGGACTCTACGATAAAGTCACCATCTCCATCATCACCCCCTTGGAAGGTGTAGAAGACCCTGCCATTAAGGCCAGAGTCACGGTCAGTGGCCGAGATCTGCAGCACACTGGTGAAGGGGGGCACATCCTCATAGACGCTGCCCTGGTAGGAGTCACGAAGGAACTGAGGGGCATTGTCATTCACATCATTCACCAGTATCTCCAGGTAAGTTGTGTCAGACTTCTGGGGAATGCCATTGTCTCGGGCGGTGATGGCCAGGGTATAGGACACTTGATCCTCGTAGTCCAGCTCAGCCTGGGTGGTGACAGCCCCTGTATCTGCATCAATGCGGAACTGAGGGATGCTGTCCTCCATAAAGTAGGTGATGCGGGCATTCTCACCTGTGTCCTCGTCCGTGGCACTGATCAGCACCACCGTGGTGCCTGCTGGCCGGTCCTCATTAACATTCACCGTATAGTGGGAGCTCTGAAAGACGGGACGGTGGGTGTTGGCATCAGTGACGTTCACTACCACCTGTGCCGTGTCCTGCCGTGTGCCGTCAGAGGCAGTGACAGCTAGCACATATTGCCGCTCAAGTTTGTAGTCCAATGGCAGCGCGAGCGACACCAGCCCACCACCACTCTGGCTGGTGATGGAAAAGCGGTTACGGGTGTTGCCACTGGTGATCTGGTAGGTGATGACGCTGTGGGCATCACGGTCCACAGCCGACACTGTCACCACACTGGTGCCCACAGCTGCATCCTCATTGAGTCTCACCGTGTACTCTGGTTGGGTAAAGGTGGGGTTGTTGTCGTTGACATCCA
The DNA here is from genome assembly GCF_027475565.1 of Acinonyx jubatus. Classification (NCBI taxonomy): domain Eukaryota; kingdom Metazoa; phylum Chordata; class Mammalia; order Carnivora; family Felidae; genus Acinonyx; species Acinonyx jubatus. Next base: position 91,668,222 of record NC_069381.1, on the reverse strand, counting down.
GGATGGTCACACTGACACTAGCTGAGGCAGTGAGCACTGGGGTGCCATGGTCTCGGGCTTCTACCCCAAAGCTATAGAAATCAACCTCTTCCCGGTCCAGCTCAGCTGCCACAGAGATCCAGCCTGTGCCATTGTTGATGGCAAAGGGAAAGTCATGCCCAACCCCGGCAAGGCGGTATTCCAGGCGGGCATTGTCACCAGCATCGGCGTCAATGGCCTGGACATGGAGGACCAGGTAGCCTAAAGGGACACTCTCCAGCACAGTAGCCTGGAAAGGGGTGCTAACAAAGATGGGGGCATTGTCATTAATATCCAGGACTTGCACTGTCACCAGGCCAGAGACGTTGGAGAGCGGGGGGCGGCCACCATCCTGTGCTCTAACCCGTAGGGTATACTCCTTGGTTGTCTCATAGTCAAGAGGGCTCACCACATCCAGAGCTCCAGTCTGGGCATCCAGGTAAAACTGTCCCCGAGCGTTGCCACTCATGATGCTGTAATGCACCAAGGCATTACTGCCCTTGTCTCGATCTGAGGCTGTGACCCGGAGTACCGGGGCCCCTGGGGTCACATCCTCACGCACCTGGACCACGTAGCGCTTCTCACTGAACTGAGGGGCATTGTCATTGTCATCCTCCACAGATAGGAACACAGCAGCTGTGGCACTCCGTGGACCGGGGTCCCGACCCTGGTCACTTGCCTCCACTGTCAATTGGTAGGATTCTACTTCTTCCCTATCCACAGGGCCACGAGTTCGAATCACCCCAGAGCGAGGGTCAATCTCAAAGACTTCAGAGGGGCTGCCACCGGGGCCCTCCAGTAGGCGGTACAGAATATTGGCATTGGGAGGGGCGTCACCATCTGTGGCTCTGACTGTGAGCACCTCATAGCCAACCTCCAGGTTCTCCCTGAGGCTCTCCTTGTACTCCTGCTGCTCAAAAACAGGGTCATGATCATTGGTGTCAGTCACCAAGATGGTAAGTGTGGCCAGGGCACTGCGTCGGGGCATGCCATGATCCTGTGCTGTGACCCTGAAGACATGGGTGCTCTTGGTCTCACGATCTAGCTCCTCGGCTGTAGTTACAGCCCCCGTGATCGGGTCCAGAGAAAAGAAATGTTTGGAGCGGCTATCAAAGAGGGCATCCATGGTGTACTCAAGCCGGCCTGCCTCACCCTCATCTGGGTCGATGGCCCGCAGGGATGCCACAGGGGTACCAGCTGGCTGGTTCTCAGGCACTGTGGCCTGGTAGCTGGGGGGCTGGAACTGGGGGGCTGTATTCACATTCCTTTTCCAACGCCCGCCCATGGACTCTTCTGCTGACCTTTCCCCTGCCCTGAGCCCCGGGGTCTGCACCAGCTTGCAGGACTGGCATCTCAGCCGTGGGGCCTTTAAGCATGGGTGTTCCTGGGGCAGGGTGAGCTTGCCCTGGGGGGACACGTGGCCTCCAATGCCCAGGAGACGACAGCTCCATGGGCAGCCTTCAGGCGCTGGCGGCAGGGGGATGTGGGCTCCGGATTCTGGACACCAGACCCTCAGACCGTCGTGGTGGGGCACCAGGTGGCCACTCAGCTCCGTCCCTGCATCCCTGCAGCGGCTGGTGTAGAGCCAGAGGTTGGAGGCTGAGGCTGGACAGAGCCAGCCTACGGGGGCGCAGGCCCCTGAGGAGCCACGTCCCCCGGGCCCCAGGGAACGACAGGGCCCCACTTGGTCTCCCAGCAGTGTCGGCAGTAGCAGCAGCAGCAGCAACAGCAGCAGCAGCGGCGGCGGCGGCGGCGGCGGCGGCGGCGGCGGCGGCGGCAGTAGCGTTGGAAGGGGGGCGCGGGCTGCCCGGCTCTGCATCTCTCCCTGCTCCCGGCCGGCCGGGTCAACGGCGGCGGCGGCTCCTCCTCCGGCTCCAGCCGGCCCCGCCGCGCCTCATGCCCAGGCCGGGGCGCCAGTCCCCGGGGGCCACTCGTGCGCCCCTCGGGCCTGCGCTTTGCTGCCTCGGCGGGGCCCGGCGCTGAGCTCTCCGACGCACCCGGGCTCGCACCGCTCCCCGATCCCGGCCCGCGCCCGGGTCACCCCGACCACCGCTGGCTGGCGCCGCGCCTCCACTTGCGCGCCCGGCTCTCGCCACCTGCGCCCGCGGGCCCCGCGCGACCCTGGCCCTGCCGACTTCCCGAGTCTCGAGGTGCCCCTTTCGCCCCCGCGGGATCGCCCACCTGAGCCCGAGGAGCTACGCACCCGGACCCCGGCCGTCCTCGACTGCCCCGCGCCACTCGCTCGCGCCCCGCGTCCCCGCCGAGGCTGTTGCTGTCTCTGCGGCCAAGGGCCCAGCCCCACCACGATCCCTCGCCTCCCCGGCGGGCGGGCGAGCTCTGCAGAGCGGCGGCGGCAGCCGCGGCGGCGGCGGCTCATTACCATAGACCTGCTCGCGCCGCCGCCGCCTTAAAGCGGCAACGCCAGCCGCACCGAAGGAGGTGGGCCCCACCCGGCGCCCTCCTAGGCACCGACGTCCTAGGATTCCCGCTGGCCAGACCTCCATTCCCAATCCCTTCCCAGGCCTGCCCCTGGGCCGGGGCCAGATCCCTACCACAAATTAGAGAAGAATTAACAATCAGAAGCCAGACAGAGAATGAGAATAACGGTGTTTGTGCCCTAAGTATGCTTACAGGTTTTCAAAAATATTTTGAAGGGCTCTCAGAGACCAAGGGCCCACCTCACACCAGTCACCATGGTCGGCTGCTGATAAGAGCCCTCGGGTCCTGGGTCAAGCTGAGCTAAAAGGGGCCTGCTCAACAGTATAAAGCCTCCCCCATATTCCAGAGTGACACCCCACCTCCCTGGAACACAGAGTCCTGAGACCCCCATCCCCACCCCTCATCCAAGTTGTGGTCTAATTAGGATGCCCCTTGGGGTCCAGTTGCTGGGCTTGGACACCCCTGGACTTTGTAGGGAGCGGTAAGCTGGGACTGCCAAAGCCAAAGCCAGTCGGTATAAACACACTAATATCACCAGCTTCTGAGGCCCAGAATGGCTGAAATTTTTACCGGGTCACAAGGCTGGTTGGGGATGGAGCCAAGCGTTAGGACCCAGGCTTCCTAGATCCTAGACCAGTGGATTTCACTGCCCCATAGGGCCTCCTGTCTGGAGAGATGACCTTTTGCCCCCCTCCCTCCTTCCCCATCAGTGTCCAGCTGCCGTTCCCCTCCTTCCACCCACAGCTTTGTGATGAACAAACAGCCGTGCCTGGTGCACAGTGTAGGCCTACAGACTGAACCTTGCACTTGAAAGGGGTGTGTAGGATTCCAGGAGCTCTGGAGGTGGCCCAGGCATGGAAACTGGGCCATGAAGAAAAGCCAGGCAGGGCTGGTGGAGGGTGATCTGGAAGGAGCTTCCCTGTCTCACCTCCCAACCAGAGACGCCTATTCAGGGACAATAGGGCCAACTGCAGAGGCTGCAAGGGGCCTGGCCAGGCAGTATGAGGGCTGGCCTGGGGAGGAGGGTAGGGCTTTAGTCTCAGTCCCACCACCCTCTGGTTATGTGACCTTGGTCAAATTCCTGTACCTCAATTTCCATTTTGTAAAATGAGAGGATTGAATAAGGTACCTATATAAGGTTTCCACAAGTTAAATTAGCAGTAGAATCCCTTTTTCAAATGAAATTGAAGTAGAAGTCCAAAATATTAAACAGATAAAAGTAGTGTTCCTGGAATGAAGTGCAGGTTTGGGCTCTGCCCTATCCCCACCCCTCTGCCCATCAATACATCCCTGGGCCACCTTGTGGGGCTTGTGCTCTGGAGGAACCTAGTTTGAAAAGCATTGAACCAGATGCTCCCTTCCAACGCTTCGTTCTGGTCACAGTAGAGGGAAACATGAATCCCCTTTCAGGGACCTGAGGCCCAGGGTCACAGTGTGACCATACAGTGATGCCTAGGGTGAGCTGATATATCACTTTCTCCTCAGGGGAAAGGAAAGGAGATGGGCCTTGGGGACAGCAAGAGGGATTAGGGTTAGGCTACATTTCTGGTGGTGGCGGTGGAAAGGATGGGGAGAAGGAAGTGGGAGGAGGACATGTGGCTCCTGGGAATGCTCTCGCCTGGATTGAAGATGAGCTTTCTTCCTCTGGGCAAGGCCAAAGGCAGCTCCAGAAGCAGAGGGATGGCTTAAGCGGCCTCTGCAGGGCTCTGCCTCTCTGGACTTGCTTTGACTCTGGTTTGGGAGGATCTGGGGCTGCGTGGGCATTTTGCTCTTCACCTAATAGCCATGTGGCACGGAGAATGCTCAGAAATTATACCATCTGTTAATTATCCTTTGAATCAGGGTTGGGTAATGAGACTTTCATTTCTGTTGAAGGCCTAAGCCAACACGTGGGGAAACTGCAGCTTTCCATTCATCTCTCTCCTTTTGTACTAAACTAAGCTTTCTGGGTGGGAGAGAGCAGCAGCCTTGGCTCTGGGTCATGTGTGGATCCCGGTTCTGGAACCTAGCACTGAGGCAGGGGTTGCCATGGAAGGCACAGGAACAGGAAGCCTCTTCCGGGTCAGTGGCCTTTCTACCCAAAAGTAGACAGTTGTGGTATGTGATGAACCTCTCCTTTCATCTCCAAGTGCATTTGGCAAATAGCCCTTAACCTTCTCCCTGCCCTGCCCCCAGGGGCACAAGACAGAGCTGCCTCTCCATCCACTGTCACCTCCTCAGCAGCATCCACCTCCCAAAAGCTGAAAGGAAACTTCCAAGTCTTCTGTGCACCAGAGTGTCTCCGACTAGGGCTTGCCCTGGTGGTGTCCTCCTTGACCCCTAGAAGAAGGGGGCTGCCTATTTCATGGAACTTTCCAGCTATAAGGAACCTTTAGACCTCCCTCCTATGTGGGAGAAAACCAGGGTGAAGCAAGATCCTGGAGTCTGTTCAAAGGGAATTTACTGCTCTTCTTGGCCAAGTTTTACAGTGGAGGCTGGGGAGGGAAAGTGACCTGCTGGGATAGCCCCAGGCTCTCCCCCAGCTCTCATGGATCTTCCTCACCCAGGCTGTTTCCTGGGGGTTCCCCGGGCATATGGAGAATACATTTCTGCATAGGGCCTGGCCCTGGCTCTCAGCTGAACATGACAACATGGGTGAAGTGCTCCAGGAGCAACCGAGACAGAAAGGACTAAAAGAATTCAGAGGAGAGAGCACTGAGGGTCGAGTAAATCCTCCAGAAAGCCCTGGTAGGACTTAGGTTGCATCTCAAATCAGAAACAGCATTCCTGGCAAGAGGAATTCATAAGCAAATCCATTTAACCTGCAGGTTAAGGGTCTTCTCCAAGGTTACACAGCTTGTAAATGGCAGACCTGGGATTGGAACCCAGGCAATCTGCTTCCAAAGTTCATGCTTTTAAGCATTATACTTATGAATGAATGAGATGTGTCACCTTGGCTGAAGCCAAGGTTGGGGTGGGTATGTTGTGGCCCAGCACAGTAGGGGCAGACAAGGCCACATTTGGGAAGAACCAGGTGACCCCTGTCAGGGCAGATGCTTGTGGGCTGAAGTTCTAGGACCAATGGCCTGCTTGAAAGGAGGGGTGTGGAGAGAGGCTGCAAAAGGGAAGGGTCACGGTGACCTTTGCTGGGTGGGCAGGGCAGTTTCTCAGGCAGGAGAGAGAGGTGCAGGGATCCTGATTCTCCGAGGGCAAGATCCTGTTTCTGGGCTCGGTGTTGCTGTATAAAGAGCACAGAAATGGGAGGGGAGAGGCTGGCCATGTGGAACTTCAGACATTGCTGTTCTGGGACTATGGGGTGGGGTAGGATGGAAGGGACCAGGAACCAAAAGTTGGGGCAGGCCAAGACCTGAGTGTCTCTGGTCCACACTTGCCTTGTGTGCCCAGTCCGCTTCCCTGCACTTTTCTTCCCAGCTGAGGGTGCTCCTTGAGGACGGACCCCCAACTCCATGCCTGGCACTGAGGGGCTTTCCGTCAGAGTTGTGAGGATGCTTGGAGTCTTCGTGTGATTGCTTCCCCTCCAAACCAGTCTCCACTCAGCAGCCCAAGTAATTGTTTCTAAATCAATAAACATTTTTTAGATTAAAAAAAAAAAATCTCTCCCAATGTTTTATTTTGGAAAATGGCAAGTGTTCAGGAAAAGGGCCAGAGGTGGGACAATGCACCCTCAGATACTCTCTACCAATTAGATTCACTAATTGTGGACACTATGTTTTTTCTCGCAGTTTTTAGGGAATGAAACGAAAGTGAAGTGCAAACAGCATGGCGCCTCAACCCTTCGCAGCCCAGCACGCCCCTGTGCACTGGAGCTCTCTCCTGCACCCCACAGGGTGGCTGCCACACCCGGAACACAAAAGATGATTCCTGGTATCATCTAATATCCAGTCTAATCCAAATTCCGTGCTATCCCTCAGAGGTCTTTGATAGCTGCTACTTTCAAACCAGAGGTTTATATATAACATTTGGTTGTATATAATTTTAGTTTCCTTCCTTCCTTCCTTCCTTCCTTCCTTCCTTCCTTCCTTCCTTCCCTTCCTCCCTCCCTCCCTCCCTCCCTCCCTTCCATGTGAAAGTGACTGAAGGGTCCAAGCCAATTTTCTTATTGGATATGCCACATGCTGGATTTATCTGATTAAAAGACCCCTTATTGTTGTCTTTCACAGAGTAATACTGCAAAGTCTGATCTGAGCATGTTGCTCTCTTCCTGAAAACCTTGCGCTGGGCTTTTTGGAGGTGCTTGAATAAAAGCCAACTTCCTCATATTGGTACACAAAGCCCAGAGGGGCCCAGCCTCTACCCCCTTCACTCTGTTCTGGGCACCCTGGCTTCCTTCCAGCTGTTGAATATGGTAGCCTTAAATAGCCCCTTTTTTCTTGGCACATATCACAAGTTATAATTACATACAGCATTTATTTGTTAATTTATTTGGTTGACATCTGTCTCAGCCACTAGCAGTAAGTTCCAGGAGCAGAGAGAATGCGTGTATGTTGAAGACTAGCACCAAGCACAGTAGGCAACACATAGTAGGCACTTGGTAAATACTGGTTAAATGAATGGATAGATGAGTAGTTGGATGAAAGACTGGCAGGCTGGCTGGCTGGCATAGAGGAACGACCAGGTGTTTGTCCATTCTTGGAGCTACCATCTGGGAGGCCAGGTGTGCCTCTGGCCTCCTCTGTGGACAGCCCTGAACTCACTTACTTTAACCACAAATCTGTATTTCCAATGCCAGGTGCAGCCAGGAGCTGTAGGCCTGATGTCCCAGCCAACTTAGATAGACTTTCTTTGAAGCTTATTAAAAGATGGCACTAGATGCCTTAACCCAGCGATAGGATCCACCCGCAGTGCCATGCTATTTGCTGAGGGTGGCTCAGTAGGTCTAGCATTCCATACGGCTGATGTATAGTCCATCCAAGATCCAGCTGAGATCATTTTTGGCTCCCGAGCACACAGGGAAAGAGACGGAGCCTGGGGCTGAGCTACGAGCAGCATATCCCAAAGCAACATCTGCAATAACTTAAATGTTAAGTGTATCAGAGCAGGCCTAGGAGAGAGCCCTGTCTGCCCCTAGTTATGCTCCAGGCACCAAACTAGGTGTGAGAGGTACACAAATGAACAAGACTAATCTGTCTAATGTGGACAGAGACAAATGTAGTGGTAGAGCTGTGTTTAGCTGTGTTAGTATTTCTATGTGGGGTGGAGGAGTTAGGGAAGGCTTTGGAAGAGTGTGGACTCTGGCTGAGAAGTCTGGGCTTGACTTGATAAGTTGAGAGAGCCACCTGCAGTGTTGGGGCTGGGGAGGGCAGGACGGTGGCTGTACCTTCAGAAGCCTCCTCCCACATCGTGACTAGTCCCACTGAAGGAGGAGCTGGGGGTACAGACTAGCAGGACAACAGTCCAGGAGGAGAGCCTGTGTTGTGGCTGGGGAACAGGCTGCCAAGGGGGCAGATCTGAGTGACCAAGAGACTCAGTGGGACTGTGTGAGGCAGGCCACTGGGGATGAGGAGGAGGTGGTCCAGGGTGACTCTCAGGTGTTTGTTTTGGGTGTCTGAATACCCAGAGGAGGGAGAGGGCAGAGGATCAGCTAGGGAGCTGGACTTTGTGCTTAGGACTTTGAGATCCTGGTCAAGTCAATGTGTATGTGTGTTGGGGGGGGCGGGGGGGGGTAGAAGAGCTGGAGATGCGTGGTGAGAGATGGCAGATTTGGGATGTAAAGTAGGACAGCATGCAGAGAAAGGGCAGGGAGAAGACAGAGATCCAGGGAACCAGCATCTAGGGGCAGGTACAATCTCCTTATCCTACCCTGCTCCTCTACTTTTAACTCAATATCCCCTCATTCTCTGCTCTCCTGCTGTTCAGGCCTTCTTCCTGTTCCCTCCTGTTGGTCCCTCTGTCTGGAACGTTCCACCTTCTTTCTGAGGGGGTGGGGACTAGGAGGGCCCAGAATGTTGATGAGGTAGGGAGAGCCTACAAGTGTCTGCTGTTTATTTATCTCTGAGGGAAAGGAGCCAGATGGGATCTGACTGAATTTGACAGCAGAGGCAGGGCAGGAGGAAAGCTCTTTTAAGACGGGAAAACTAAGCAGGTAGGTACTGAGGGGAATGGGTGAGGAGGGGAGAGACTGGAGGGGAGAGGGAGGTTCAGGAGAGAGCTAGCTGATGAGCAGGGATTCAGGGATGCCCGATGGTGGTGGGATCCAGGGAACAAGTAGACAAGGGCTGGTTCTGGAGGAAGAGTAGAGAAACAAGGGGGGGGAAAGGAAAGAAAACAATATATATATTTCTCTTTCTCTGAGACAAGATGGAAGGAGAAAAGGATGAACGTTATTCTAAATGGAAGCTTAATTCTTACCTTTCTTCGGGGTTTAAAAAAAAAAAGTCTCCCTGAAGGGTCGCACCATCTTATTAGCAATTTACACCTCAATGAAAATAATTTCCCAGACCATTTCTAACAGCAGGTTTAAGTGGCGGGAGGGAAGTCCAAGTCCTGTGGAGGGAACCGGACTGCTCTCCAAAATGCAGGGTTTGTCAGCCAACCAATCAGAGCAGTGAAAGAGATGACCTTCCCCTCAGAAAAGGGGGCTTTCTCAGAATCAGTGGCTGCTGGGAACCCCCTGGGATCCAGAGGTTGGGACCCGGCAGGGTTGGCGTCCCAGTCTTCCTTCCAGCAGGTCTGTGGGGAGCCACACAGCACCAGGCTTCTGCAACAAGAACCTGCCTGCAGCACCCGCCCCCCCCACCGGGTGCTCTTAAAAGGGCAACGTCAGAGGCAGCGGTGTCAGCCCCACCAGAACCTCACCCATAGGCGATGTGGGGTTGCACCCCCCCTTTTGTGTGTATCTGGGAGGAGCTCTTGGGGAACCCCATGCTGGGAGGTGACTGGGGGAGTGGGGCAGGCCCCTCATTCTGGCACAGGCTCCGACATGCAGCACATTTCTCTAGGGCCCATCCCAGTTCTGCCTGTCAGACTCATCCCTGGAGTGCAGCCAGGGCTGCCCCCAGGCCCCTTGTGGGAGGTATGGGGGAGGTCGAGGTGGAGAGAAGCCGTTCTTAGGACCCAGGGTAACCCGGAAAAGCTTCAGCGAAGGAAAAGCGGGACAAGGAAAAGTGTCAGATCCCAGGAGTGGCTTCACCACTGCAGAGTTTGGCTCCTTGGTGGCTAATAAACTGAACTTCTCAGCAGTCTCACACTGGGTCCCTAGGCTTGCCTGGCTCTTTAGAATTGCGTTCTGAAAGTCTGGCTTCTAGCTGTCCCTGTCGCCTGGTAGAGAGACCAGGTGCCTCCTCTCTCTTGCCTGAAGCACCCAGACCTGCTTTTTGGGCCCTGAATTCCTGGGTGTGGGAACCAAGGGTTGGTGAAGGACCCAGGGCTCTGACTCACTCCACCAGGCCTGTGGGGTTGTTTGCCAACTGAGGTAACCTGGGTAGCTGAGGTTGGAGATGGGGCAGGTCAAGATGCCAGGGATGAGGGCATCAGCTGTGGGTTGCGGAGGCAACTGCCAGGGTGGAGTCAAGGTTATCTGGGACAGTTCCCAAGTGCTCACGTCCAGGCCAGCCTTCCCATCCTAAACAAGGCTTGCATGAGGTCCATCCCACTGCTCCCGGGAGGGAAGGAGTCTGGTTTTCAGCTCACTCTGGAGCAGGCAAGCCACACCTTTCCTAATGACTGGGAGTTCTTTGAGAGCAAGGACTGTGTCCCATTCTTCCTGTAAGCCCTGTTCCTAATCGTGCCTGGAACAGAGTGAGCACTCAGTAAATGCGTGTGTTTGCCCATGTGTGCCCACCTACTGGCATGTTCTTGTGTGACCTGAGGGAAGGACCTCAGCCGCAGGGTCATCCTTTCCTTCACAACTATGTTTTTTCTCCTCCGGCTCCATCAGTAAGAAAGGAATACAGACTTCCCGCTAACAGACGAGTTGGGCCACACATCGGCTACTTTCCAGGCCTCGACTCATTCCTTCTCACTACACAGGCTCCCAGGCCTGTCCGCATTTACCCAGCCATTGGGCAGGTAGGAGAAGGCTGGTGTGGGAAGCTGGGCAGCCAACAGCATAGAGCAGGAGGCTCTCTCTGCATAAAGCAATAGGCAGTCTAGGTTCCAGGTGCCAAAGGCTCCAGAAAACTGGTCAGGTGAGAACGTATGTCAGCCAGCGCAGAGAGGGAGTCAGGGTCAGGGCAGCCAGAAGCCAGGCCAGGTCCCTACAGGCTCAGAGCCCCAGCAACTGCCCTCCCAGGGTACTTTTAGGGCATGGAGAAAAGCAGTGCCTCCTGGTGGAAGGAAGGTCACAGGCACCAAGAGCAGAAGAAGGTAGGAGAGTGCAGAGGAGGCAAGTATAGGGACCTCTAGGGCTAGTTGGGGGTGTTCAGAGCCACTTGAAAGTTTCTGACCCTAAAGCCCAGTAGGCTTTTCAAACGGGGAAGTGTGTGTGGTGGGGAGCAGTTTGTTCTTTCATCCCCTTGCCCTGGCTTTGTTATCCCAGAGCAGAGGGCAATGGGCTACAGTAGAGGCAGGCTGGTGGAGCCTACCTGGTGGCAGGAAAGTCACCGTGGTCATCCTTATGGGTGGCCCAGTCCGACAGGGTTTCCAGTAGCAAGATGAACAGGATCAGTCCCAAGTCCCTAGTGGAAGACCAGCACACAGACTCCTTCCTGGGTGCCAAGCTCAGGTAGGCCTGGGGAAGTTGCTGCTTAGGGACTAAGGGCGTGGAGATCAAGTAAAGGCTCCTAAATGACAGGCCAGTTCGGAGCCATGCCCTCATCTTCCAAAGAAACACAATAGGCACTGAGCACTGCTGAGAAGTAGGGACTCCTGGCTCCCACCTGGTCATGTTGTCTCATCTCCCTTACTCGCCTGGTACCCTGTCTTCTGTACAATGGAAGACGTATAATCATGTCCCCACCCTCTTGTCTGGGACTGTCACAAAGATAAAAGAGATCAGTATAGGAAGTCTGTTAGGCTCCTGGAAGAGAAGCACTATACTAACATAAGGTGTTATTAAAGTGAAGTGTTTGTACACTGCAGATGAAAGGCAGCAAATAAAAAGCCTAACCATCACCCTCCCCAGGGAAACGGTCAACTGGCCATTAGGGCAACAGAGGGAGCACCAGAGAAAGGAGAAAATATCCTTCCTCCCTCCCTTCTGTTCTTCTGGTCGGTCTCCCACTTGGGGGTGACTGGGCAAGAGAAGCAGGTGTTAATAAGGCTCCAACTTGTGCTCCTGAATCTGGGGACTGTGGGATTAAACACAGTCTCATCTTTCCTGTGGTTTCACAGCCTCCTGCCCTTCCCATGGAGCCCATCCTAGGGAACAGAAGCACCGTGAGGCTTTTTATGTCAACTCTGGCCTCTAAGCTAGTCTTACCTAACTGCTTTTAAGCAGGGTCAGATTTACAGAGGAGGATCTGGCCCTTCTGCAAGCTTGTGTGTCTAAGACAAAGTTTTCACTCTCCTCTAGAGCCCTTCCTAATCTACCCCTGCCTTCACCTACCTTCTCAAAGGTTGTCTGACTTGCTAAATGGAACAGCCTTCTTTAGAAGGAAAAGCAGAAGTGTGGTTCCAGGGACAACTGTCAGAGACAGGGTTCGAGCCCTGGGCAGAAGACTGTGGAATAGTCCTAGCCTTCCCCAGAGATGCTTTATTACATGGTTTCATCAGTCATCAGTGATTGGATCCTATGCCCATGCAAAGAGACAGGAACATTGTGTTGTACACGGCAGACTGATCCCCTTTTAGCAATGCAGTCAGATGGGGCGGGGACGAGTGGGTGCTTGGCTTCCCTGCCCGTGGGCAGGTTCTGAGATCCCAGCTGACAAAAACGAAAGCCTGACAAACCGGGAGGAAGGAATGTTCAAGAATCAGTGACCTCCATGTTCTGCAGCTGGCTTTCTAGGGGGACATCTCTTGCTGCCCCTTTCTTTTTGCTGCCCTCATGCTGCTTCTTCTGCTTCTTTGATGGCTCCTGGTCAATGGGGGCAGGCTTCACAAAAGGGATCAGTTCTTGGAGACCTGGAAGAAGAGAGCCAATCAAATAACCTATCGTATCTCAGGAGTCAAAGCCCACGGACCTCTGGGGAGAGTTCCACAAGACAATGATCCCTATGAACAAAAGGGCACCCACGATGGCAACTGGTTTCATTAATTCTTTTCTTCCCCAGTCTGAATTTTAGCTGCACTTGAATGTCATACCTGTACTGGCTACTCTTTCAACTTTGCCCCCTGTAACGCCTAGCACCAGAGGATAGGCAGAGTTTGGGAACAAGAAAAGCTGGTACATTCTGAAAGGGGCTTGCCATGCAGAAGAGTATGAAGACAGAAGAGAAGGAAGATGGCCGGGCAGGGAGTTTTACCTGGCGGCATGAACTCCTTCAATTTCTCAGGCACAACAATGCCCTTCTCTGTCTGGTAGTTCTCCAGGATGGCGCAGATGGTGCGAGTGGTGGCGCACATCGTGGCATTGAGCATGTGGACAAACTCTACCTGTGAAGACAGGGTCCCCACAGGGAACACGAAACTCAGCCTGGTCTTACTCATGACCAGGAACCACCCACTCAGCCAGACTTCCCAACTGTAGATTTCCAAATCAAAATCATTATTGATCTTTTTCTGGATTTGAATTAAGATTCCTTAGGTCTCCATGAGCGACAAGTGGTAGGCCCCAGCAAATGGAGGAGAGCCAGGCCCTTTAGGGGGAGGAGGAAACTAACAAGGGGCCTCTCCCTTTTACCCCTTTCAAGTCCCTTCAAGACTTGGAAAACATTAGGGCCTGAGAATTGGGTTTGAAGAGATAAGCCTACAAACCCAGACCTTCTTTGGTGAGAGGGAAGACACTACCTTCAACTTGTTTTCTATAGACAAATGGCAATTATCCTTTATCTGGAGTCACAGAAAACAAAGTCCAAAAGAGAAAAGCTAGAATTACCTTGTAGAATAGAGCTAGATTCAGGTTTCTATCTAAAAGGACTCAGGGCACCTGGGCGGCTCAGTTGGTTAAGCATCTGACCTTGCTTAGGCCATGATCTCACAGTGTTTGTGGGTTTGAGCCCCGTGTCGGGCCCTGTGCTGACAGTACAGAGCCTGGAGCCTGCTTCAGATTCTGTGTCTCCCTATCTGCCTCTCCCCTGCTGTCTCTCTCTCTCTCAAAAAAAAAACATTAAAAAAAAATTTTTTTTAAAGGACTCAGTCCTGGGACGCCTGGGTGGTTGGGTAGTTGGGTCTGATTATTGATCTCAGCTCAGGTCATGATCTCACAGTTCTGTTTCAGGAGACTGAGCTCCACATCAGGCTCTGCACTGACAGCATGGAGACTGCTTGGGATTCTCTCTTCTCCTTCTCTCTGCCCCTCTCCCATGCACGCGCACACATACACACACACACACACACACTCTCTCTCTCTCTCTCTCTCTCTCAAAATAAATAAACTTAAAAAAATACATACATACATACATACATACATACATAGACTCAGTCCTGATTCAGTAGAAGTCACTTTCAGGTTCCCTTTTTGGTCTAGACTGAGAAGCTCAGATTTTCCTATGATGCTGGGATAGAACATACTCCAAGGACTGAGAAATAAGATGGACCTATTCTGCACAAGGGCCCTATTTCCTGCCTCCCCAGGGGCTGTTTACCTTGTCCATCATCTTCTTGGTTTGCCCGTATCGGATTCGGAGCCGGCGAGCCTGATAGTCTGTGCAGTTAGAACAGGAGACTAACTCACGGAAGGCTCCGGAGCCCGGAAACCAGGCCTCCAGGTCAAGCTTCTTACTGGCAGCATGATTCAAAGAACCTGTAAGGGAAAACCCCTAGAATTCATGAAGGAGGGATGGGATTTCACAAGACTGACCTTTAGCAAACCTGCAGAATTCCTTAATTTACATCCTCTCCCCAGAAGTGAAATCACGCCCAGATATTCTTATCACCAAACACTCCCAAGTGATAAGAGTGTGATGTTTTAATTAATGTAGCAATTAATTGGATCGTGAGCTATTTTGCTCTGTGTGGCAGCCCTGCTGGTGAGGGTGGTGTTTGTGCGACGCGGGAAAGGGATGCTGATACCTGAGACAATATTCACAATGTGGTAAGGGATCCCCAAAGACTGGTAGAAGTCCTCTGCGGTAGCAATCATCTCTTCAAACATCTCCCATGACTTGTTGTCGTGTGGTGACGAGTAGACAAACTGTTCAATCTGCAGAGGAGGACCCAAGGAGACCGTGACGACAGGACAGGGCTGAAGCGGGAGATATCTTTGCAGTGAAGACCTCTTCCCACACCCCTGGGAGTCAGGTGAGGCTGGGGCCCAACATGAGGTTGGCGCTGGATTGGACTGGGGCCGCAAGAACAAATGCTACGTGGAGCTCTTGTCCTGTGCAAGCCAGGTACTGTTCTAAGTACTTTATCCCATCAAATAGTTGAATCCTCACCGCAGGCCTAATGAGGGACGTGCTATTATTATCCTCCTTTTGCAGAGGAGAAAACTGAGCACAGAGAGGAGAAGCAATTTGTTCAAGGTTACACAGCTGCTAAGTGTTGGAGCTGGCGCTGGGACTCAGGCAGCCTGGTTCCAGAGTCTGTGCTCACAGCCACTCCAGCACGTGCTTCTTAGGCAGAAACAGATGTACGCGGCGAGAGAGAAGAGCGAAGCTGGGGTGGGTCCGAGTAACATAGATCGTGCCTCTCCTCTAACCACCCCGGAGAGATGCATGGAAGAAGGGTCCTACTCCTCACCCTGACCTGACCACTCACCTTCTCAAACTGATGGACTCGAAAGATGCCGCGGGTGTCTCGGCCATGGGAGCCCACCTCCTGGCGAAAGCAGGTGGACAGGCCGGCATACTTGATTGGCAGATCCTCGGGCCGCAGCCACTCGTCCCGGTGCAGAGCAGCTATAGGCTGCTCTGATGTGGCAATCAGGTATTTCTCATCATAGGAGTTGTCATCTGACTTTTCACTGCCTTTGCCAATCACCTGTAGGAGGAGGGACCTCTATTAGTTAAGAGTGAGGGCTGAGGACCTCAGCTAGAAGAAACCACAGGGAAGATTTGAGTGATGGGATGGGGAGAACTGACTTCAATCCCTGCCTGGAAGTGAGCAGGGGAAGCTAAAAAGACAAAAGAGGGAACAGGTCACTCCAAAAGGGGATCCCTAGCAGAGATCAAAGAAATGCAAAAATTAAAAGGAGGTAAGATATTCTGATAATATTTTGTTATCTATCTAATAAGTGAGACCTTTATGAATAACGTACAGTGGCCAATGACGGTTGGCTGTGCTGGCAGCAATATAAATGAATCCACTTGCCAAATGTTTGTTAGGTGTTTACGAAGTGCCAAGTTTGCCACTGCTGGGCAAAAGGAGACCCGGGCTCTGCTTTCGGGGTGCTTGTGAGTTAGTCTAGGATTATTCTCCTTGAAGAATCACTTTGGTGTTCAGCTGAAGAAAGTAACGCAGAAGAAAAAAAGGTAGAAACAGGGCAAAGTTCATTGTAACATGACTTAATGATGGCAAAAAAGGAAGCCCCCCCCTAAATATTTCAACAAGGGAAGAGCCAACAATCCTACATCACAGCCATGTAATATTATGTAACCATTAAAAAATGATGGTTATGAAGACCACGAAGTAACACTGAAAAATGATTTTGATGTAATGCTGAGGCAATCTATATACATTGTGATTAGAAGTAGTGGAAAATGATAGATGTATGAAAAAAGCCCCCAAAAGGATATTAAAAATGTCAACTGTTGTATTAGGAATTGGGAAAGATGATGATTTCTCCCCATCATTTCCAAACTTTGTCATGTAGTATTATTTTAATTTTAAAAAAAGGAGGGAGGAAACTTCCTCTGGGTTAGTGCTGGGGGACCCGGAAGACTACGTTGCTACTTGACCATGGGAATTTAGCCTCTTATGAGGCTACCCACATACAACGTAGAAAAACTCCAGAGCTATGCAGTCTAATACAGTATAGCCACTAGCCACCAATGGCTCTTTAAATTAAATTAAAATTTTGGGGCGCCTGGGTGGCTCAGTTGGTTGAGCGTCCGGCTTTGGCTCAGGTCATGATCTCGCAGTCTGTGAGTTCGAGCCCCGAGTCGGGCTCTGTGCTGACAGCTCAGAGCCTGGGGCCTGCTTCGGATTCTGTGTCCCCCTCTCTCTCTGCCCCTCCCCCACTCATGCTCTGTCTCTCTCTGTCTCAGAAATAAACATTAAAAAAAATTAAAAAAAAATTAATTAATTAAATTAAAATTTAGTTCCTTGGCTTGCACTAGCCACATTTCAAGTGTTTGATGGCCACATGTGGCTGGTGCTGCCAAACTGGATAGTAGATACAGAACATTCCCATCACTGCAGAGAGTTCTACTGGACAACGCTGCTCCAGAGAATTCACACACTGAGGTTATTAGGCAAGAAGTGCCAGCCCAGACTCTCACTACTGAGACCCGTGACTCTCCCTGTATATAGATCCAAGAAGCATCCGGAAAAGAGAGGGAGGGAGAATGCAGGAAACATAAAGGGCACTTGCCACCTAGTGTGCCTCTCATAATCCTCCGTATAAGCTTCTCCCTGGTGTTACCTGAAGGGCATCCTTCTAAAGCTCTGTTAGTGATTATCCAATCTTGGGGTTGAGATAAGGAAAAAAAGAAAAGAGAAAACCGGTTTCAGCTGATACATGAACACATTCCTCTCCTCATTAAAAGAAAGAAAGAAAGAAAGGGAAGGGGCTCCTGAGTTAAGTGTCCGACTTCCACTCAGGTCACAAACTCATAGTTTGTGAGTTCGGGCCCCGCATTGGGCTCTCTGATGTCGGCACAGAGCGGGCTTCGCATCCTCCGTTCCCACCCCCCATTCTGGTCCTTCCCAACCTGTGTGTGTGCACACGTTATCAAAAATAAACCTGTAAAAAATTTTAATTTAAAAAAATTAAAAGAAAGAAAGAGAAGAGAGGCAGGACATCAAGGTTACACTAATGATCAGAGTTTAGAAAACATTTTGCTTCCCAATGCATCTTGAATGAAAGCCTAACTAGAAGTCATCAATAGGACCCAGTGGGAAGAAGTTCTAACTATTCAACTCCTCTCTCTACCTAAGATAAGTCAAGCGAGCCCAAGAGCATTGTCTACCTCCTTCCCAGTAGGAGCAAAGTGGCCCCCTTCTCACAGAAGGAGGACGGGGGACAAGTGAAAAGTGGACTATGCTGTGAGGGGCAGCTGTTAGCAGAGACACTCTAGAAATTCTACATGCTAGGCAGACTGCGGGTGCCACAGCTGGTGTTGGAGTCAGCTCATCAGAACGACCCTCTGACTCTCAACGTGAATAGCTCTGGCTCTCCCTGAGATGGTCCATGATTGGGAAAGAGGCACAACCCGGAAGCCACATCCATCCCAAGGAAAATATGTCTCACCCTCCAGAAGCAACTAGTCTGGGGCTAGGAGTAGGAGGATACAGGAAGATCAGCCACTTCTATAATTTTCTTTTGTCCCAAGCACTCAAAAATGTGCTTCTTTTCAAAGCCCATGGTATTAAAGTATGCTCAATTTAGATAAATCATACAGATTATCTGGGGAAAGATAATATAGACTCTATGAATGCACTGTCCAGTATGGTAGCCACTAGACACATGTAGCTATTTAAGGTAAAATTTAACAAAGATTAAAATTGTACTAGCCACATTTTAAGTGCTCAACAGCCATGATACAGAATATTTCCATCATCGCAGCAAGTTCTACTGGTCAGCACTGCTCTGTATCTTTGAAGTTAAACGTTGTAACTTAAGGCATTCTGCCACACTGCCCCAGGCTTACTCACCTTATACAGTTCTTCGTCAAACTGGCTGAGCTGTGCCACTTCCTGCATGACCTCCTTCCTCATGAAAAAGGGAGTATAAATGGGAGTGTAGCCCCGACTCCCCAAAGTGCGAAGGGCATACTGGATGAGCGCCTGTTCCAGGAATACCAGGACCCCCTAAAGGAGCAGAGACACGGCACTGTGTGATTGGGTTCTATCGCCATCATGTTTATCTGCTAGAACTTAACACTCAGAGGCAACTGGGAACACACAGGAGGCCAGCAAAGACCATGAACCCCAACAGTTGACCCAAGAGATTCCTTCTTAACATCAATGCCCAGCACATCATCTAGGCACACTGTAAGGAGAAACAAAGCGAGGCAAAAAGGATTCTTTGTCCAGGGTGCACAGGAGGACTTTCTTGCAGTAACTCTCACGACACTGGACTCATGTGTGTATGGAGAGCATGTTTATGTGTGTGTATATATGTACAGTATCTCCAAAATTATTTCCCCATGTTCCTCTGGAAGTCTTCCCTGAATTTATCTGCCCTCTGTCCCAACTACTCTGGGTTTGTTGCCTCTACCTACCTGTTCTCATAGTCCTCTGGGCTTATTCACACCCCAGCACTCATTGACTTGGGCTCAACTTTGTTGTCTGCTGGTCCAAGTACACTAAGCTCCTTAAAAGCAAACTGTTGTGATTCAGTCAGTGCAACATATATTCATAACAGAGGGTCACTTCGTGGCTTTTGTTCTAGGGGATCCTGATAAGCACTTTCCTGGCTCAGAAAGAGAACTGCATCTACTGCCAGTAAGTGTGCAGAAGAAAGGCAAGAACAAGTGCTGGATTTGTGGGCTTCTTTAAGTAGGTTATGTTTTCTGCACATATTGTTTTTAGCTCCTTTTTTATAATCCCATCGCTATGGGTTCCTGACTCTTACCTTCAGGAAGTACCCTCGACTTCCAGCCACCACAGCCCCCTTTTCGCCTTCAAAGCCATCTACCATCACCACCAGGTCCACGTGAGAGTACTTCTTCCTGACCGTACAGTCACCCCAGATCCTCTCGACTTTGTTGTCTGCATCCTAAGGAAAACAAGAACAGGAGAGAAAGATGCACAATCACTGAACCCCGCAACCTCCACCTTTCCACACCCCATTCTAAGAACAACCTAGAGCTTTGTGAAACTACTGCTGAACTCAAACACTAGGCTTTGGTCATTGTGTACAGAAAATAGGGAAGGGAATTTGCTAGAGAATCTGTGCTCAATAGAGAAATAATAATTCACAAATTCCTAGAAGCAATTATAGCCATGGAACTGAAATCATGAATTTCTAAGAGGTCTTTTTCTCACATTTTTTTACCCTTTTAAAGGACTCCTAGAAAATCCGCAACAGGACAACCCCCTCCCCCCCAATCAGCATTGCCTGGGGTGCAGAGGAGAATGTAGATTTTTTTTTTCCAGGTTCTCATTGGTCCTGGGGCCACACGAGGGCGGGCTCAGGGCCCTGACCTCCCGAGTCTCCCACCCCAGGCAGCAGTGAGTTTAACACTCGTTCACCAGGGAATGAATGAAAGAGGCACAGATGGGCCTAGCCACGGCTGGGGTGTCAGGGAACAAAGGCTGGGCTCAGAGCAGCTTTGTGCTGGGGAAGCTCCCACTCAGCAGGAAACTTTTATCATGCAGATTTCCCTTCAACCTGCAGCTTCTCAGCAGGGTGTGGGTGAGGGGTGAGGTTGATTTAGCAGATCCCTCCCACAGGACCCGCTGCTACCACGGGCAACACGCAGTGGAGGACAGCAGCCCGATTTAGAAGAGATTTCTGTGCCAGGAGTCTCCTCCTACCTGCTGTCTCTGCTACTTCCCGATCAGACAAGGATCTGACTCTTTCAATTCTCAATTGGTGGGCAGAGTGAATTTTACAAAAAGCCAGCTTCTGACACAAGGCATATTATACAGAGAGTGCCAGCATTTCCCTGTCCTCCTCCCGCCCCGCCCCATCCCCAACAGAGGCGAGCAGTGGAGGCAGCCGCCTGCTGTGACACCCACACCTACCTCGTCATTGCTGATGGGCACAGAGGGATGCAGAAGGTTCCCTATCTCTCGGAGGTTCTCAAACCGCTCTGCCTCCAACTTTACCCGCTCCGCATCACATTTTAGGATGGCTTCATCAATGAGGAGCCGGACTTTTTTGATTTGTGAGACTTTCAGGTTCTGTAGATGAACAGGCCAGGCCAGTACTCAGGCCACAGCAGGTCAAGGATACAGCAGGAATAAGATTCTGCTGCCCTATTGTGCTCTAATGACAATCCTTGTGACAGCATTTTAAAAATTAACAATGAAGGCGTTCAAAGAACCAGTTTATCTCACACACACACACACACACACACACACACACACACACACACACACAATCTTGCCCTTAAAAACTCTTTGGCATTTTCTTTTGGGGTACCTAAGGCAGCGATGGATAAATTCTGGCCATTCTTCTCATTCCAATATATCTCAGGGGTTTTAATATTGTAGCTCTTGTAACAGCTCTTTCCCTTAACCTGTACTTTCTAGGGGTGCCTGAGTGGCTCAGTGGGTTGAGTGTCTGACTTCAGCTCAGGTCATGATCTCACAGTTTATGAGTTCAAGCCTGCTTCGGGCTCTGTGCTGACAGCTCAGATCCCAGAGCCTGCTTCAAATTCTGTCTCCCTCTCCCTCTGCCCCTCCCCCTGCTCACGATCTGTCTCTGTCTCTGTCTCTCTCTCTCAAATAAACAAACATTAAAAAAAAAAAACAACTTGTACCTTCTAATATTCCTAATTAAAACAACTTAGCACTCTTACATACTACATTTAACTGTTCCCTAGAAAGATTATAAATTTGTTAGGAGCAAGAGACCCTGTCTTAAGCTTATTTTGTATTCCTTCTTCCAAGTGTTTCAAACTGATTTCTTGGGGCTGGGGAGCCCTTAGCAGGTTGGCCTGGACAGGAATAGCACCCCCAACCTAGCCCTTCAAGTGCAGCAACTCTGCTTTTGTGTATTTATTCCCTTGCTATGCTTTTGTGTTACAGGTTTTAAGAAAAGGTTCGATGACTAAAAAACTTGAAAATTACTCCCCTAGGTTCACTGTTGGGAATATTTAGCGAATTCCAGCAGACTGAAAAATTCCTGGACTTTGTGAAAACAGGTTCTATAAACCAAACATAGCTCAATTCCTTTTTTCTCTTCTTCCTACTCTCAACTTTTCCATTCCATCTGTCTCCATCTCTGCGATGTAACAAACACTCAGGTGGAGAGTACAACAAGAGCGGACGGGGCCACTTCCCGCTGCACACATTCAACGGTGCACAGTGCTATGTGGGGCAGAGTGTGAGCACTTGCTTGTCTGGGAATAAAGTTACAATGAAAGAACAGAAATCCAGCCTAGAAAAGGAAAGGACAATAACTTACAGCTAAAGTGTCTGCAGTGAGGTCATCAAGATTTAATGCATCCTCTGGAATGGACTCATCCCCCACTGGCTCTTTTTTCTGCAGGGACAACAAAACAAAACAATATATTAAATGAAAGAAAAATTTTGACATAGTTTTAGAAGCGCACACCAAATTAGTATATAAACTAATCTAAAAGCTGCAACACATAAGAGGAAAATTTAGTAAACTGGAAGTGAGAAATCAAAGTTTCAAGTCCTTATTCTACCACTCTCTAGCTTTTTGATCCTCGCCAGATCAATTAACCCATCGGGGTCAGAGGGCTGACACCAACAGGAACGTAAGAAGAATGTCTGCCCTGGACATGAGG
Source organism: Acinonyx jubatus (assembly GCF_027475565.1). Lineage (NCBI taxonomy): Eukaryota > Metazoa > Chordata > Mammalia > Carnivora > Felidae > Acinonyx > Acinonyx jubatus. The sequence goes on along the minus strand of NC_069381.1, from coordinate 91,646,197 downwards.
GGTTATGGACACCAAGAATGTGTGAAAATGCTCATACCATTGCTCAGTGGTGGGGCAGGTGCCTGGGTGTGAATTTGTGAATTCTGGTCAACTTGCTAAGAACAATCCCAGCGTTGAGCACCGGGGGTAAAGGGAAAAAATGGATGTGATGATAGAATATTAGGATGCCAAGGAAAACAAAATTTTTAAGGAAAAAAGTCACCAAATCTGGAACTAAGTTTAAAGCAATCAATGCAGTGTGGCAAAACGGCAGAATGTGCCCAGGGCTAGGTTTTCTCCTCTCTGGTTTCTCTTCTCCTGTTCTTTATGATAGTCTGCCAAATCGTTTCCAATCCTTGCCCAGAGCCATGAAGAAAATCATTTTAGGAGTCAAACTCTTCCCAAATGAAAAGCAGTATGGGACACCTGGGTGGCTCAGTCAGTTAAGTGTCTGACTCTTGGTTTTGGCTCAGGTCATAATCTCTTGATTCGAGTTTGAGCCCTGCATCTGGCTCCACACTGACAGTGCAGAGCCTGCACTGGATTCTCTCTCCCTCTCTCGGCCCCTCCCCCGCTCACTCTCTGTCTCTCAAAATACATAAATAAACTTAAAAAAAAAAAAGAGCTAGGGGCACCTGGGTGGACCAGTCGGTTGAGCGTCTGACTTTGGCTCAGGTTATGATCTCATAGTTCATGGGTTCGAGCCCCGTTGGGCTCTGTGCTGACAGCTCGGAGCCTGGAGCCTGCTTCGGATTCTGTGTCTCCCTCTCTCTCTGCCTCTCCCGGGCTCACACTCTCTCTCTCAAAAATAAATAAACATTAAAAAAAATTAAAAAAAAAAAAGGAGTTAAAGAAAATTATCAAAGGCCATTATAACAGGATATGTAAAACCTCAGCAAAACTTGCACAAAAACAAGGTGAGATTCAGAGCCTGTTTTACAACTACAAATCATGTACAATATCCTAAAGATTTCTTTAAATTCTATACATAAAACAATAAGCAATTACATTTATACAACCTCATATACCACTGCACAAAACTGAGTCATAAGAAAGAACCAAATCTTTCGAGGGTAAAGCATAGAAATCCTTTAGATTTATTACACAATCACATACACCAAAGTGAAAAGCCAGGATGCTAACCATAACTCACATCCTTCAGTGACTCAAGCAAACTCATCTTAAAAAGTGGCTAAAGTCCAGGGGCGCCTGGGTGGCTCAGTCGGTTAAGTGTCCAACTTCAGCTCAGGTCACGATCTTGCAGCCTGTGGGTTTGAGCCCTGCATCCGGCTCTATGCTGACAGCTCAGAGCCTGGAGCCTGCTTTGGATTCTGTGTCTCCCTCTCTCTGTCCCTGCCCCATTCCCACTTTGTCTCTCTCTCAAAAATAAACATTAAAAAAAAAAAAAAAAAAAAAAGCAGCAAAAGTCTGAAAATACCAGAATGAGTTTTGTTAAGTACAAGCATAGACTACTGAGGTAGGAAAAAATGGCCTCAAATCTCAAGGTTTTCCATATCGAGTAGCCAAGATAGGCTGAGGCTCCTTGCTATCTGATAATTCCTCTGGGTAGCAAATTCAAGTTCCGAGTTCAAGTTCTGGGCCTGGAACTAACTTACGATGTGATTTGAGGAAAGCCCCTTAATTTCCTAAGCCTATTCTCTTACCCTATACTCTAGGTTTGCAGCAAATTTCAAAACCAAAATGAGATGTACACAAAAGGTTTTTCAATACTTTCCAGCACTATACAAATTAAAGCCCTAAGACCATTCTAATGGACAGTAAGGGAGAACACTCGTTGCGGGACTACAGTAAAGGGATCTAAGAATGCCACTGCAAATGAAAATACTTCCATCTTCTTGCTAGGATAATACTTGGCTGACACTATATATACGCCCCAAAGAATACAGACAGGAGCATACACTGGAATTAGCATAATTATGGGGCCTCTGACATGCAAATGATTAAGCATCATGAGTCCCAAAGGAAGAAAACTATATGATCATTGATACCAATTTCCACAGCCAGTCACAAGCTGAAAGTGTAACAAGATACTGTTAGAGAGAAGGATTCAGATTATCACGAAGTGTAAGGTGCTAGAATCTGGAAGAACTCTTTTTGTTATGCTCTTTACTAGCTCAGGTTCCAAAATTTCATGTTTTGGTTTAGTTTAGAGGTTTACAACTTAAAAATGAGACAGATTTTAGGGAGCATTTAATATGTTTTTTAAATATGATTAAGGGGATGTGGCGCTTGGGTGGCTCAGTTGGTTAAGTCAGACACTTAACCAACAACTCAGGTCACAATCTCACAGTCTGTGAGTTTGAGCTCTGCATCGGGCTCTGTGCTGGCAGCTTGGAGCCTGGAGCCTGCTTCGGATTCTGTGTCTCCCTCTTTCTCTGCCCCTCCCCCATTTATGCTCTATCTCCCTTTCTCTCAAAAAGAAAAGAAAACATTCTGGGGCACATGGGTGGCTCAACTGGTTAAGCATCCGACTTCAGCTCAGGTTATGATCTCACAGTTTGTGGGTTCAAGCCCTGGGTCAGGCTCTGTGCTGACAGCTCAAAGCCTGGAGCCTGCTTCAGATTCTATGTCTCCCTCTCTTTCTGACCCTCCCCTGCTCAGGCTTGGTCTCTCTCTCAAAAATAAACATTAAAAAATTTTTTTAAAATAAATATAACAAAACTTCAAGAAAATTTTTTAAAAACGATTAAGGGGATAAGAGGACTTTTTTTTAAATGAGTAATTCTTTCATTCTTTTTTTAAATTTATAAAAGATTATTTATTTATTTATTTATTTATTTATTTATTTATTTATTTATTTTTGAGAGAGAGAGAGAGAGAGTGCACAAGCACCAGCAGGAGAGGGGCAGAGAGAGAGGGAGACATAGAATCCGAAGCAGGCTCTAGGCTCTGAGCTGTCAGCACAGAGCCCGACGTGGGACTTGACTGCACAAACTGTGAGATCATGACCTGAGCCGAAGTTGGACATTCAATCGATGAGCCACCCAGGTGCCCCGAGGATATTTCTGAAGAAAGATTAAAAACATCAACTATTCTGGATACCAAAGCAAGCCCAAGCTGAAACTTAACATTCTCCAAGCAAGGAAAGAGTTTTTGGATGAAAACCAGTAACTACTTGCCCTCTGTTGTTACTTGCACTTGCTGAAGAACTACAATGTTGTAGGCATTGTACCAGGTTCTCCACATTTAAAAACTTTAGTTCTTCCAGTTCTGTTCTGTAGGTGAATGTTAACACTGACATTTCACAGATGAGAAAACCGAAGCTCAGAAGTGTACTTGGCTGAAGCCATACAGCTAGCAATCCAGGATCTGAACTCCTTATCTGTGCTCTTTTCATTAAACACCACGATGACACTGAGACAAAGAATCTCAAGTCCACCATAAGAAAACCTTCCTGGCATTGTAGGTTGAGCTTAAGAAATAACTGGACAAGGGGCGCCTGGGTGGCCCAGTCGGTTAGGCAGCCGACTTCAGCTCAGGTCATGATCTAGCGGTTCGTGAGTTCGAGCCCCATATTGGGCTCTGTGCTAACAGCTCAGAGCCTGGAGCCTGCTTTGGTTTCTGTGTCTCCCATTCTCTGCCCCTCCCCCACCCACGCTCTGACTCTGTCTCTCTCTCTAAAAAATAAACATTAAAAAAAACTTAAAAAACAAGAAATAAGTGGACAAGATTACTGGTGGAATTTATATTCTTATTATAAGAACAAAATAGACAATGGGGCGCCTGGGTGGCTCAGTCAGTTGGGCGTCTGACTTCGGCTTGGGTCATGCATGATTTTGCAGTCCGTGGGTTCGAGCCCTGCATCGGGCTCTGTGCTGATAGCTCAGAGCCTGAAGCCTGACTAAGATGTTGTGTCTCCCTCTCTCTCTCTGCCCCTCCCCCACTCACACTCTGTCTCTCAAAAATGAATTAAAATGCATTAAAAAAGTAAAAAAAAAAAAAAGAACAAAATAGACAACAAATGAGCAATGTGGCAAGAATCTTATCTTGCTGCAGACTGAATGTCTGTGTCCTCCCAAAATCTCTATGTTGAAACCTAATCCTGTGTGATGGTATTTGGAAGTGGGGTCTTTCAGAGTAAATTAGACCATGAAGGCAAAGCCCTCATCAAAGAGATTAGTGCTCTCCTTATAAGAGACCCCAGAGAGCTCTTTTCTATCATGTGAGGATACAATAAGAGGCCTGCCTATGAACCAGGAAGCGGGTCCTCACCAACATGGAATCTGCCAGCTCCTTGATCTTGGACTTACTAGTCTCCAGAACTGTGAGAAATAAACTTCCCTTGTTTTTAAGGCGCCCAATCTATGGTACTCTGTTATAGCAGCCTGAAAGGACTAAGACATATCTGAAGACAGAAGATGGACTCACCTTTCCCTGAAGGTGCCTCTTAGTTCCCTTCCCCACTTCCTTCTTTTATTTTTAAAATATTTTCCCCTGGTAAGAAATTCAGTATCTCCTAGAATTAGGTACTAAGAATTAAGTACCTCCTAGAATTAGGTACTAAGTTAGACACTACATGAGGGTTAACCAAGAGCAAGATGAAACCCCTCTGCTCAAGTTCTCAAGGCTGTTACCATTCTCTCACCTTCATTTTCTCCCCAATTGTCTTGCTGCATAGGTTCTTCAGCTTGTTCAAGTTGTCTGCCCGAAATCGGCCTGAAGAAGAAAGAATCCAAGAATATACCAAAGACATGCACATAATTAAAACATCCCCCTCTCTTAATCATGGACCTTTACGCAGAGCTAAAGGATCTCATGAAGCTGTGAAATCTTACAGCTTTAGAGCCCCCAATTTAGTTGGCATGTAGTGGTGACAATAGGATTACCTCAGCATTTGATGACTAGGAAAAGTCCCTTCTGGGACTGAAATTATAAAGTATCACAAGCTGGATAATGTCACAGTAGAATAACACATCTGAGAAACCTGGAAAAAACTCAAGTAACTATAACTTGCTCAATTATCTTAAAATCCACTTAAAGAAACTATGTGATATGCGCTAGACTCTAGAAAGAGGGCAGTCTTGTTTCTAGTCCCATGAACTTGTGCCAGAAATGGTTAATGTTATTCCCTTTGCTCTGACATAAATCTCACCTGCAGCCTTGAGAGTAAGTTTCTTAAATTTTTTTTTTTTAATGTTTATTTATTTTTGAGACAGAGAGAGACAGAGTGTGAGCATGGGAGGGGCAGAGAGAGAGGGAGACGGAATCCAAAGCAGGCTCCAGGCTCTGAGCTGTCAGCGCAGAGCCCAATGCAGGGCTCAAACTCACGAACCATGAGATCACGACCTGAGCCGAAGTCGGATGCTCAACAGACTGAGCCACCCAAGTGCCCTGAGAGTAAGTTTCTTATACTTTAGTTTCTTTTGGGGAAGACAGTGCTCTAATCAGCCTATAGGGGTACTGTGGCCCAAATTAGCATGTCAGTATTGTGGTTCATTAGTCTAATTAGCAAAAGTTGGACCACTTGAATCTAAGCCTGAGTAGCAATACAGCAAAAATCAAGTTTTTGATAGGTGAAATGATGACTAGAAATGAGACAGCACCTAGGCAGCTATTTTCTAAGGTTTTGCTGAACTTGAACTAATAAACTTCAGCACAAAATGATGTAACTACTTTCTCATTCACTTATATTGATTAGAGAGATAGGAACAGAAGACTGGTCACCAGGGTTGGAGGGGAGAGGGGAAAACAGAATGGACTACAAAGGGGCAGTGAGAGGGTCTCTGTGGTGATGGAACCGTTCTGTCCTGAGTGTGGCAGTTGTTATACAAACTTACACATGGGATAAAGTCACATAGAACCACACACACACACACACACACACACACAAAGTGCATGTAAAACTGGTGAAATCTGAATAAGGTCTGTGAATTGTGGCAATGTCAATTTCTTGGCTTTAATATTGTACCAGCTATGCTAGATGTCGTCATTGAGGAAAACTGGGTGAAGGGTACACAGGACCTTCTTATACTATTTTTGCAACTCCCTGTGAATCTGTAACTATTTTGACATAAAAAGGTTTTAAAATTTTTATTTAGTCCCTATTTGCAAGGCCCTATGTTAAGTGCTGGCAATATAAAAGAAAATATCATGCTAGGTGTTGAAAAGAAAGAAAAGACAATTAAAAATAATATAACAATGCTGAATGTTTCAATCAATGAATATAGCATATCCCTTCATTATCTTTAATTTCTCAGGAATGTTTTGTAGTTTTCAGTGCAGGGATCTTGAACATCATTTATTAAAAGTATTCTAGATATCAGTGCTTTTTAATTATTATTTGTATCTAGAAATATCATTGGGGCGCCTGGGTGGCTCAATCGGTTAAACATCCGGCTTCGGCTCAGGTCATGATCTCATGGTCCATGAGTTCAAGCCCTGCATTGGGCTCTGTGCTGACAGCTCAGAGCCTGCAGCCTCTTTGGATCCTGTGTCTATTTTTGAGAGAGAGAGAGAGACAGAGCGTGAGCAGGGGAGGGGCAGAGAGAGGGCGACACAGAATCTGAAGCAGGCTCCAGCATCTGAGCTGTCAGCACAGATCTGGCCCAACGTGGGGCTTGAACTCACAAGTGGTGAGATCATGACCTGAGCCGAAGTCCGACGCTCAGCTGACTGAGCCAGGCACCCCAACATAAAAAAATGTTTTTAAAAATTAAAAAAAAAAGAAATATCATTGATTCTGTACATTACATACAGTGATCTTGCTAAATTTAATTCTAATAGTTTAGATGCTGCATACACAATCAAGTTATCTGCAAAAAATGACCACTTTAATTCTCTTTTTTACTGAGGTATAATTGACATATCTTACATTAGTTACATGTACAACATAATGATTTGATACTTGTATACACTGCAAAATGATTACCACAGTAAATCTAGTTACCATCTGTCATCACATTCTATTCCAATCCTTTATTTCTTTTTCTTGCCTTGTCTAGAACCTTGCCTTGTCTAGAACCTCTAGCATGATGTGGATTAGAAGTGGTGATAGCAGATATCTTTGTCTTGTTCCCAACCTCAGGGGAGAAGCATTCAGTACTTCATCATTAAGAACATTAGCTATAGGCTTTTTGATAAATACCTATTATCAGATTAAAGTAGTTCCTTCTATTCCTAGCTTGCTGCATGGGAAAAATGAACTTGATCTCTATCTCACATCATACACCAAAACCAATGTGAGATGAATCATCCATCTAAATGTGAAAGGCAAGGTAATACAACTTCTAGAAAAAATATTGGAGAAACTCTTCAGGAACTTGGGATATGAAAAAACTTCCTAAAAAGAACACAGGAAGCATAAACTATAAACAAGAGATCAATAAACTAGACTTCATAAAAATTAATTTCTATTCATTAAATGACTGAAAGAGTGAGAGGCAAGTCACAAACTGGGAGAAAATATGTGCAATACATACATCTGACAAGGTCTTATATCCAGAATGGATAAAGAATTCCTACAAATCAATAAGAAAAAGACAAACAAATAATAATTGGTCAACATCCTTGAACAGACACTTCTTAAGATAGGCTATCCAAGTACTAAGAGGTTTATGAACAGGTGCTCAATATCTTTAGTCATCAGGAAAATTCATATTAAAACCACAATGAGATACCACTACAAATCCACCAGAATGGCTAAAATTAAAAAGACTGCCAATACTAAGGGCAAGAATGTAGAACAACTAGAACTCTTCTTTTGCTAGTGGGAGTGTTCACTGCTATGACTACTTTGGATAACTATTTGGTAATATCTACTATCTCTAAACATGTCCCTACCTCATGATTCAGCAACTCTACTCAGGGGCATATACCTAACAGAAATGAGTGCTTATGTCTACCAAGAGACACACAAAACAATGTTCATAGCACCTTATTCATAACACCCTTAAATCGGTAGTAATCCAAATGGCCATCAGTAGAACTGATTGGAGTATTTATATGATGATTGGTATATTTACATAAGGGAGTACTGTACAACAATGAAAAAGAACCAACCACTGCTCCACATGAAAAGATGGAACAATCTTATAGGCATAATTTTGAGAGAAAGAAGGCACATACAAAAGTGTATATGCTATGTAAACCCATTTATATTAAGTCCAAAATCAGGCAAAATTAATTTATGGTGACAGAGGGCAGAATACTGGTATTTTTGGAAGGGGCACGAGAGAGACTGCTGGGATGCTGCGAATGTCTTTGATCTTGATCTGGATGGTGGTTACACAGGTATACAGATTTATAAAACCTATTAAGCTGCACATTAAAATTTGCATACTTTACTGAATATATTACATCTCAATAAAAATAAGCTTAGAAAGGTTGTATATCAAAATAGTGTAAACGCCACAGCAAGATACATGAGATACAGAGAACACTCAACAAATGAGGTAGTGCTATGGGAACAGAGTTGGTTTAGCAAAGAGGGCTGATGGAAGTGGGGGCAGCAGCCTGGTAAGGAATATTCCAAGAAGAGGCAACAATCACAGGTGTGTGAAAGAGCATACAGGTAGCATAACAAGGCTAGAACAAAGAGTGGAGGGCATATGTTGGAGAGTGACAGAAGATGAGGCTAGGAAGACATGTGGAGCTTTGTAAATTATGTTAAGTAATTTGCATTTTTATGCTTTAGGGCAACACTGTCTGATATGGTAGCCGCTAGCTACCTGAGGCTACTGAGGATACGAAACATGGCAAGCCCAAATTGAGATATACTGTACATGTTAAATATACATCGGATTCTGAAGACTTGTGAAAAAGAAAAAGGATGTAAAATATCTCAGTTTTTATACTGATCACATGTTGAACATTAATTTTTTATATATTGGATAATTTAATATCTTGCTAAAATTAATTTCCTAGGGCGCCTGGATGGCTCGGTTGAGTGACCAATTCTTGATTTTGGCTCAGGTCACGATCCCAGGGTCATGGGATGGAGCCCTGTGCCCGGCTCCGTGCTGAGTGTGGAGTCTGCTTAAGATTCTCTCTTTCCCCACTGCTCCTCTTCCCTGTTTGCGCACACTCTCTCTCCAAAATAAAATTTTAAAAAATTTTAATTTCTTGTTTTTCTTTCCCTTTTTAAGTGACTACCAGAAAATTTACAATCACACATGTGGCTCACATTATATTTCCATCAGACAGCGCTGCTTTAAGGTAAGAATGTCACTGCAAGACTTAAATCTGGATGTAAAATGATTAGATTTAAACTACAAAAAGATTACATGTTCTGGATGTGGCCCTGCACTAGGTGACTCTGGGGTGAAGCTGAAAGCAGTTAGAAAGTTCTCCCAATGAGAAGGACCTGGCTTAAGGCATGTGCAGTAGGGTTAAGTGGAAATAACTTCAACAGTTGGTAAAGAGAAATCTCGTGCAGGAGTGCACAGGCTAGATAGAATTCCTGTAATTAGTAGCAGATTTCAAGATACACTGAAATATAGTTGCTTTGGAAATAGTCGAGACAAATGCTCATCAGATGTCCAAATGTGTCCTTGCCATATTACTCTTTATTAAAAAGAAGAAATCGTAGTTTGAATCCTTGGAGTTAGAAGAGTTGTGGTCAACTCTGATGTGACACTATGACTCCAAGTTGTATCAGACATCTATGTTCCACACAAAGCCCTCGTGGCAAGTCTTGCAAGTCTACAGGCAGACAAATAGGTATACTTGTGAAGCCTGCTGTGTCCTCATTCAGGGAACATGATCTGGGTTTTTAATGTGGCTCTGGGTTACAAGTCCTTGTTGCAGCCAATAACAAAAGAACCCCAACCTCTGGTCTGAGGTTCAGACGTAAAAGAACCTCGATGTAAGATCTGTTGATGTCCAACTTGGGCAGCCAGTGACTTGGGAAACATCATGAACTTTTGGCTGCAAAGAAAGTATTAGGAAGGGATGTCGGGTAGAAAAGAATCAAATCAACAGGCATGTTGAAAATAAACTACATAAACTGTTTTTCATACAGAAGGGCATAGTGGCCTGAACAAAGAAACTATTTGTGAATTCAATAAACCTTTGTCAAACCCTTGCTAAGAACCAGGTACAGTGCTAGGTACTGGGATTAAATGTATACATGTGTATATGTATATCCTGTATGTATATGTATACCCTAGCTACTAGGACATACAGGTGAATAAAACAACCTTGTCCCCAAAGAACTCATCCCTTTACCACATATCCACTCATCATGTAAGGGACAGAATTTCCTGTGAATGTGCATGTTATAGACAAGAGACTAACACATTCAAAGTCTTTAACGGCTGACACAAAATCTGATACGTCTGACTTCTGATTCAGTAAAAGTGTCCAGTCTAGTTTTTTTCTTCCATTTAATTCCATTGCAACTTAAAAATTCAGATTTACATGTGAATCGGTGGTGGGATCTCACAGTCAAATACCACATTAGAATGAATGAGACTACAGAATTAGCAGACAACAGGAATTAATTAAATACTCTTTTCCTACCCTATACCCTGATAAATTTAGGAAAATCAATTTTCCTAATAGAAATCCACCACATTTTTGGATAGCAAGTGCCTTTGCAGCGTGCTGTCATAAAACCTGGCCCTCAGCTGGTTGCAGACCTATTGCATCAGACAAAAAAAAAAAAAAAAAAAAAAAGAGTCACATGTGCTTGACAGCTTCCGGCCAATCAGTGACTACTCCAGTTAATCCAGGCAGAGGTTGATAGGCAGAGGGTTCTCTGGTTTTATTTAGCTTCACGAAAGATGCCCGGATCAGTTCCAGGTTCTAGACCAACTCTGCTAACGTCTTTTCCGGAAAACTTGCACGTATCACAATTAAACAGCCTTAATAGTTACAAGCTTGTTCTTGCCTCACCTCGCTTCTCTCCCCATGTCCGGTCAACTACGGAAAAGTCTTTCCTCGATTCTTACAGGTATGCCTGCAGGTCAGAGGGATGACCTTCCCCAAAGCTCGGAGATCTTTGTTTTTAGCCAGGAGCGGCTGCCTAAGTCTCAAAATACTTCCAATATGGGTGGACTGAAACTATTACGCTGCAACCGTGACTCAGTCTCAGGCTGGAGCCTTAGATCCTATCAAATTAGAGGGACACCACTCGGGGCTTACGGAAGATGAGAAAGGGACCTAAAGCGACCAAAGACAGGTGTTAGGAAAGGGGACCTTCCCACCCCAAACCTCCCGCTCTAGCTTTCTTCTGGCTACCCTTGCCGCAGGAAGACTTGACAGCTCTTGATGCGCACGCGCCATGCTCCTCCCCAGACGACCAGAGAGCCGCACAGAGCACGCATGGAAGGCAGCTCCCACCACCCGGGCGGAGGGAAATGGTGGGACGGTCCCGGCTCGCCCCGTGCGTTTTAGGGGATAGTGAGAGCCTCGGAGTCACCGCAACCAGGGAGGGGACTGACGAGGGGCAGAAGCTGTGGTCTCAGGAGCGGTAACGAGATCAGAGAGATGAAGTTGGTATTAGAACCGTGGGACACCCTGAGCGTCCTGGTACTTACATCGTCGCCACTCGCCGTCTGCCTTCACCAGCTGATCTACTAGTCCCGGGTCCTTGAAGCGCTTCTCCTGCGTCTCTCGGATGAGGGCTGGGTCCCCTCCTTTATCTACCCGAAACAAATCCAGATCCAGCACCATCTTTCCTGCTCTCGGGCCACACTATGGGACGTGAAGAACGTATCACCGCAACCACTGACCGCCGCACTGCGCCGGCGCGCTGACCCGCCCTCCCCGCGCAGGCGCGGCCGGAGGGCGCAGGCGCCCCCTCTCGGCCGGAAGAAGCTGTGTCGGAGACTGGGCCGCGGATAGGAAGGTGGAGTGTTTGGGCGTGGGCTTTTCAGGTCGTGCGCAGGTCTGGTCTGGTTCATGGGCTTTGTCCCTGTCTGTCCCAGCGCTGATTGTAGGGTCTCTGGTTGTCCCATAAAAGCGAGTGCCTCAGTTTCCTCATGTTAAAGGGCATATCTCAGTGTAGGCAGAGGCCTGCCAATATGGTCTCTGGCTTCCGGAAGCTGGAGCTTCCAATAGATGCCAGTTTTTGTCTTGCAAGGATGGTTCCTAAGACTGGACCGTCTCCCTGAATTTCTGTTCTCTTCTCCATCTTGTGACAAGACTATGGTTACATATTTTAGTCTCTGTTTTAGTCTCATGTTAAAGTCCTGAAGGTTGGTAACAGGAGATTCCTGCTTTCCTGCTAGGATACCTTTCCTAACCGGATTATTGAATAAACCATATTGTCCTGTTACCAACCTTTAGGATCACAGGATTGGAAAAGTGCAGTTGAAATAGTTGAGAGACATGAAGAGACTCTAACAAAGAGGAAAGTATTTAGCAGATATGAAGGCAGTACAAGGTGTTGAAGTCACAAAGTGGGTCCTTGAACAAAGATTTCACCATATTTTCATTTTAATAATGTAAAGGCCTTTACAGTGAAATATTGTGGTTGCTGATTGGAGCCAAAGTTATCAAAAAGCCCTCCTGGTAACAAGAGATTATTTGGAGGATTTGGGAATAGATGGTCTGTTCACCCCATCCTCTACAGAGACTTTAGAGCCCCACTGCCCCAATGCCCCACCAGCTGACTATGCTAAGACCTCCTTGGTCTTATGGCATGTGCATGGGCTTCTGTGATGAAGATATGGCATTGCTCTCCCTGCTTCCCAGTAAGTGTCTGCCAAGCCAACTTAGATACAGTGTAGGGCTAAAGACAGTGGTGAAGCTGACAAGTAGAGATCTGGAGGGAGGCTTGAATAAGAGGGTTGTCTGGGTTTGCCTCTCTAGGTTCAGTTTGCCTAGGATGCTAGATTCAAAACCAGTGTAAAGGACATGTAGGAACCTGCAGTCTCTGAAGAAAACATGTAAGAAAACAGTCATCCAAGTGTTAGATTCCCTGAAACCTTCTGAGGGCAAGGTCTGATAGGGGCTGACTGCTTCTATGTCAGTGAAGTCACTGCCAAAGTGTGTTGTTTTGTTTACTAAGTTTCAGGATGGTGATGGGCGTTCCTAAGCCTGCACTGGGGCTCAGGCCTCGGGGAGGAGGTCCAGTGGGCCAATCCAATGAGTATAATTGGAAGGATGACCTTAAAATTCTCTCTTCTTCAGGGGTGCCTGGGTAGCTTAGCCAGTTAAACCTCTGACTCTTGGTTTCGGCTCAGGTCATGATCTCATGGTTCATGAGTTTGAGCCCCACTTCCGGCTCTGTGTTGATAGTGTGGAGCCTGCTTGGCATTCTTTCTCTCCCTCTCTCTCTGCCCCTCACTTGCTCTCTCTGTCTCTCTTGAAATAAATAAGCTTAATTTTTAAAAAAAATTCTGTCCTCTTCAAATTTCCTTAGGAATTTTCACCATTAGTCTTGTTATATCACAGCCATCTTCCTTTAAAATGCTGTTACCTGATAAATATAACACATTAACATAATAGCATACTTCATCAGCTTAGAATCATAGCATTTTTAAAGCTGGAGGTGAATCTTAGCTAACTGCTAGCCTAATAATTCCTAACCTTTTCATCACCTTGTCCCCCCTGTTTTGAAATGTTTGTCTAAAAAACATGATTTTTAAAAATTCACTCTCCCTTCTTACTAATCAGATATATGCAGCTGCTATTAGAATTTCTGATCAGCAGGAAATAACCAGTGTTACTATACTGCCAGAAGCTAACGCAAAAACAAATCAACATAATACTTAAGTTATGGAGTGATGATGTGAAGCCATACTACTTATGGATGTGTGGTTTCTGTTAAGCTTTAACACTGAGAATAGCTATTGGGTGCTGCATCTGAGGACTCAGGGGTTCAGGGACCCCTCAGCTGGAAAATAGCTAGGCCAACCCCTTTATCTTCTATGTAAGAACACTGAGGCCCAAGGAAATGAAGCAGTAGAGACAAAACCTGAATATTGGTAAGACTCTAAGATAGAGTGTGTTAGCATTCTTTAGCAGAAAACAGAGCCTTGAGGTACTTGACTAGAAAATGTGCTGTTGTTTTTTTTTTCTTACAGGGTAGAGACCCTTTAGTGCATCTTTATCTCCACGGAACCCAGCGCAATGCCTTACACGTGGTAAGTGCTTATTTTTTTTTTTTCAACGTTTATTTATTTATTTTTGGGACAGAGAGAGACAGAGCATGAACGGGGGAGGGGCAGAGAGAGAGGGAGACATAGAATCGGAAGCAGGCTCCAGGCTCTGAGCCATCAGCCCAGAGCCTGACGCGCGGCTCGAACTCACGGACCGCGTGATTGTGACCTGGCTGAAGTCGGACGCTTAACCGACTGCGCTACCCAGGCGCCCCTGGTAAGTGCTTATTATATCCTTGCTGGGTGAATGAGTTACAGGGAGTAGGCTGAGCGGTTAGAAGCTTGTGGTAGGTTCAGGAAGTAGAGTCCTAGCTGAGATATGGCCTTGGGAGTCCTGGGCAGCTAGTGGGGAGCCTAGAGGGCATGAGTACCTGCAGGGAGGGAGCAAGAAAAGAGGGTGGGCACCCAGCCATGGGTGCTACCCTGTTTTTATCAGTTCAGTGCTGGCTAACGTAGGAGGGCTCTCCTGGGCCTTGTTTTAGCTCCTCTTTTCGTCTCAGATCTGGAGGAGGATTTCTCAGTGTTGGACATGCAAGCCCTACCCTCTCGCTCCCCTTCTAGAAACCTTCAGCGACTCTCTGTTGCCCTCACGAGAATGTCCAAGCATAGGTGTCAAAGCCCTTCATGATCTGCCCTCTACCGACTTCTCTAAAATGTTCCCCTTGTCTCTTGGCATTTCCCCCTCACATTCCCCGTGCTGACCTACTTGTAGCTCCCCGTTCTCATCTCTGATCCTTTGTGCAACGTGTTTCTAGCTAGAACTCCCCTTCCCTTCCATGTTCCTCCAAACTGGCTAATTCCTTATTCCTCCAGGAAGTTGTCTCTGATACACTATTCACCCCTGCCCCCCAGACTGGTGCAGCACCCACCATTCTAGGTTCCCACAGTCCAGTGACATTTATCATACTGTTTCAGGAGAAACTGACAACCCTACCTCCAGCTTGAGGCTGCCCACTCCCTTCTATCAGAGAAACACAGTAACAAAGGAAGTTCATGTTGCCATCCTTGGACAATGAAGGAGGAACCATCTAAAAATAACATGGGTCAGGAAAAGCTGCCAGGATGGGGGGGGGGGGGGAAGACTTTGATCCCACCTCTCCCTCAGAATTGGAATGAGGTGTCCATTCTCCTACCACACTGTGTGGTTTAGGGTATTACATTTTATGTGGAATTGTTAACCTCAGCACTAAAATGGAGTTCGTTTATTTCCTAAATTCTCCTTGAATAGCTCTTAAATTATCCATAAACACTTGTATATGCAACCCTACGTCAGTTTTTCTGTCTCTTCAATAAGGCATTGTTGCTCTGTGGTTCTCAATTGTCTTCTTTGAGGTTTAGACCAAGTCGTTAGCGTCTTCTTGCCTAGTCACCTGTTTCACTTCTTTGTCAGTGATTGGGAAACCCTTAAAATCATTCACATATTTCCCCCCCCACACTTTCAAGCTTGGTCATGTCTGTTGTTTGATGCATTGGAATACTACACAATATATGGTTGAATTCATGTAAGTTAACTGTGGTATTCCCATGTCATTGTTTCTTCACCATGAAGTCCTCAGTGGGTGAGCTAGGGAAAGTTTCACAGTGGGGCGATTTTGAAGGCTGGGTGGGGGTCTAGCAGGTTAAAAGGAAGGGGTGAAGGCAGAGGCATAGGCCAAGACAGGGAGGCATGAAAGAGCTTATAAGTAAGGGGCAGTTAAAAGTTGTGTGGTTAGAGTAGAAGCAATGTGGGCAGAAAGGGACAGGTAGGCTGTTAGGGATTTACACGCCACATTAGTAACTCTGTTGGAGACACAGTTTCTTCATTTATTATAATGGGGATAGTACCTGCCTCTAGTTTAGACTTTATGCTTATAAGCAGGGGTGATATTTAAATATTTAACCATCAGTACAACCAGGTACAACTCAGTCTGACGGAAAGTACCAGCTGAGGGAAATCTTTTTGGGGGGTTAAGTGCCCTCAACTAGAGTGAAGGAAAGCACTAAAGCAGGAAAATCCAGCTACTACTGGAAATGGTAGGTCCTGATGTCTTCTAGGATTTTGTCCGTATCTGCTCTGTAAGAATCCATGCCACACCCAAAGCAACGAATTTTGTCTTCATACATATGTTGTTCTGTGACTGGCCTCAGTGTCACCAGAGAGAAAACTGAACTGGAAAGGAAGGGAGGGGACATGCTAAGTGTTTTACGTGTTCTCCCTTTGATCCTCACCCAATTTGGGGAGTGAAGGCATCATTAGATGCGTTTTATTACTGTGGAAACAGGCTTTGGTTGCTGATTCCTGAACAGGTGGTGAGAGCCTTTCTAGGATAGGTCCCTATTGTTCTGAAGCATGCTCATTTCTGTCACTGCAGGGTTCCAGAATCATCCTCATCTTCAGTTTGTTTGTTTATTTATTTAATTTATTTTTTAAGAGAGAGAGTGTGTGAGCAGGGGAGGGTCAGAGAGAGAGGAGTAGACATGGAATCCGAAGCAGGCTCCAGGCTCTGAGCTGTCGGCACACAGCCTGACGTGGGGCTCGAACCCATGAATCGTGAGATCATGACCTGAGCCAAAGTCAGATGCTTAACCAACTGAGCCACCCAGGCGCCTCTCCTCATCTTCAGTTTAAGCTTCAAGAACACTTCCATTTCTCACTCACCCATCTGGCCACCCAACCCATGTTAGAGGAAAAACAACTTGAAACATATGTTTTTATTTCACAAAAAAAAAAAAAAAAGAAAAAGGAAAGGAAAAAATATGACATGCAATAGCCATCCCCTAACAAACTATAAACTCTTGGAATACAGAATAAAAAGGAAATCCAAGCAGTCCTGATGAGACAAAAATTTGGTTTCACAAAGCTGAAAAATCCGTTACAAAGTCTCTGTTGTATAAATATAGTCAGTCTTATCTTTAATGTAGAGTCAGACAAAAAAAAAAAAAGTTGTATTGGCATAAGAAATCTCCCAGTCCTTGAACACACCACAATGTTTGTTTTCCCAGCCGAATCAGGTGATGCCTACGTGATGAGAATTACTTGTGTCTTCTAGAACTCTAGGTAACCAAATGGTATTTAAGTATTTTGTCTCCAGAGCCCACACTTCCTCCCCCAGTAGCAAACCACTATTGCCTTTGTTTAAGAGCTAAATGCTCTTCCCATATAAAATCTAACATGTGTCTCTTCTAAAATTCATTATGGTGATGGCTGCACAATTCTGTGAATATACCGAAATCCACGGAGTTTTATATTTTCGATGACCCAATTGTATGGTTTGTGAATGATATCATAATAGGGCTATTAAAAAACATCTAATATGTCTAAGTCACAGGTGACCCTGATATCGTAACTGAGGAGCTCCCTGGCAGGACACAGGGAAGTTGGTACACTAAACAATAGTAAAAATGAGATGCTTAAAGCATTATAACAACATTGAATCAGTGGAATTTGAGGTTGCTCTGTGGGCACTCAGTTTCAAGATGTCAGAATAAAGAAGTCAACAGGATATATACTTTTTCCTACTGCTTCGAAGGTGCCTAAGGACCTTGTATGGCTCTTGTCACAAAAGAAGGTTATTCGGTGGGGAAGCAGGTGTCCAGGGTGTTAACTGAGGCTACAGAAAACTTGAGGCTGGAGTTCAGGAGCTAGGTGTTTGCATCTGTTGGAAGAAATTCCAACATTGCTGCTCCTCTTAAGGGAGAACCTGACTCCCTTAAGAGGAGGACACCCCCCCCCCCCAAAAAGGTTTCTAGGTTTATTGAACCAAAGGGACTACCTGCCTTCAGCAGTGCTACTGATGACCAGAAGTGACAGCAGGGCCTGGTTCTCACTGACCCTTTTATAAAACCACTGCCAGGGCAGCAGTGGCTAACCAGATCAGCAAACCATTTTTATGGCAGACAAACCACTTAGAAATGCCAACCCCCTTCTCTGCCTACCCTCTGGGCACCAAGCGGCCACCCAAAAAAGAAGATACATACAAGCATGGGTAACTGGGCCCTTGACCGAGGGATGGTCGTGTTAGCCTGATAGGGAGGGAGAATTGCCAGTGTTAGAAAGGAAACCAGAATTTAAGCTTTGCACTGGTTTTGCCATTGTAGTCACTGGAAGTCCATCGATTATACTTGGTGCAAAAGTAGAGAAAAGGGGCACAGAGGACACTCACTTTACTCACCTTTCAAAAGGGATGCTGCCAGAAATTGGGAAGTCTTTTTAGTTTTTTAGCACACATAGGAAATGAGAACAGGAGAAAGAGAAGGATAGAGACTTGAAAGTGTGAGGTGTTCCAGTTTGCTACACATCTTGTTCAACTCCCCCTAGTCTTTCCTCCTTGAAGACTGATCTGGTTCTGTGGTTGTAGTAGGGGTTGGGAGTCAATTCCTCTTTTGGCCCACCTAGAAAATGTTTATTTGGTAGCTGAGCAGATGAGTGAGTTAAGCTTAGAGGCAGACATCCTGGCCACCTCAGGTTCATCCCATTGTGGGCTCCATCCCCTGGTATGGCCCCATCAAAACCTTGGCCTCCTTGTGTTCTTTCAACATAAGATACTCCAGTTCCATGATATGGCTCAAGCCTCTAGGAATGGGGCCCTCAAGGACAGGAAATTTTCCTTACTGGTAGGGTTTGTCATCTCTGTGGGTAAAAGCAAGCAGAGAATAAAGCTAAAACATCTGTGTCTGGGGCTTACCTTTTCTCTTTAGTGTCACAGGGAGATGGTGGGATGTTAAAAAAAAAGGGGGGGGGGTGGGGGGAGAATAGATCCACCAGGGCTTGGGCATTTTCTTGGTGCACTTTTTCCTTTGGCTCCTATGAGAATATTTATGACTTACTTAGGAAAGGGAGTTGAAGTACCTAGTTTAAAAAACAAAACAAAACAAAACAAAACAAAACTTTCCTGGTTGCCTCTCTTTGTGCTTATTGAGCCTTTTCTTCCCCAGGCCTTACTCACCTTGCCCTCAGCCTATCCATGAAACTCAGTTTGAGTTGGTTATCCAGGAGCAGTGAATCCAGGCCACCACGCGGGTCCAGGAGGGAATGCCCACACCTTCCTCACCCAGCCTCTCTCCTAAAGAGATCAGGAGCTGAGGGCATATCATCAGAAAAACTCTCAGCTGCTTCTGCCCTTCAATAAGAGGACAGAGGAAGTTGTTTCTATACTTAAGAAGAAAGAAAACTTTTCATTCCAGTGCTATAAGAATTATGAGCAGACGAAGCCATGGCTCTGGCAAGGCTGGACCATTTTGGGAAACAAGATGCAAGCAAGGGAGTAATATACAAACAAAGTGTGGGTGTATTTGACAGGTTTGAGGCAAGCAGAAAGGAGGGTTTGGGTACTCTATAAAAAAACAGATATCTGAAATTCAAACTTCTTCTGATAAGGCCACAATGAAGAGATTTCCAGCAGGAAGCTGGCACCCAAATCGCCACAGGCTTGCAAGGTGATGTGCCAAGGTGAGGAGGCAGGGGAGGCAGGGCGGTGCCTCTCACAGGTCCATGTCTGGGCCTCCTGAGGATGTCTTCAGTGGCACGGAGTCAAATCCATCAGGAGTCCTCTGAAAGAGAGATGGTGACAGGAGCTGGCTGCTGCAGGGGGCAAGTTTGCCGAACAAAGGAGAGAAAGGGAAAAGAGGTGACAGAAGGAACCCTTATGGAATTCCTGTTTCCAGCGGCTTTGTGGAAACAGATATAAGATTCCCTCTATTCTTCTTGGTCCTTTCAGTCAGTCAGAGGATGAGAAAAATCTTTAAAACCCCCTGCTTTGCATCTTTGCTGAATTCTAAAAGCCCAGAAAGACTCAGGGGTCCCAGGGTAAATTGTTCTCCTGTTGGTTAAACACACACACACACACACACACACACACACACACACACACGATTTTTAAAAAGGCCAAGGGAGTCACCCTGATAGGTCAGTACAAAGGGAATGAGATTCTACAATCTAAACACCTACCCACCCTCCTTCCCTCACCAACCTTCCAGTCCTCTCCTCTCTTCTTACCACCCTCCCCACCCACACCTGTTTGATGAACTGGTTCAGGGCAGCAGTGAGGTGTGCGTTCTGGCAGAGTGGGGCTGCAGAGGGCTGTGGCCCTGGAGGAGTTGCTTGGATGCTCTCTGCTGGCCCCACACCCAGCGACAGGGTTGTGGGTGTTGCATTTATGAGCTTCAAACTCGCTCACCCAGCCACACGGACAGAGCCAACTCTCCCAGCTCCACAATGCTCAGTGGTGAGCAGCCTAGACTTAGCTGTTGACTCAGCTCCCAAAGGACCAGGTCCAGACATAAGGGGACAGCACCCTCCACTGGTCAAAGGAGAGCCTCGCTTCTATCAGAAGTTGATTCTAGAGACCACTTCTTCCCCACCCTCAAAAATAAAAAAGGGGTGGGGGTGGGGGGAAATGATTCTTACAACGTAGATGGTTCAATACTCCTTCTGGAAGTTAAAAGGCCCAAACAGTTCATCAACTGGAGTGCATGTTGGGAGAGAAGGAGCCTGGTCAAGAGCAGGCTTGGACCCCATGGGAAATAATAAAGGTGTGGAAACACAGAAGGCAGAAGCCAGGATTTTGAGGGTGAAGGGACAGAACAGTAGGGAGGGTGGGGAGCAGAGTAGTGATCCCTGAACAGTGTGGGACCATTCAGTGTCCTAGGACTGGTGTCTTCTCCAGCCCTCCAGGCTGACCTCAGTGCACTGACGAGCCTCCCTACCTTGGAGGTAAACGATCTGATCTTTCCAAAGAGTGACTTCTTGCTGGTAAAAATGAGGTCATCCTCCACATCCTCGCCTTCCATGATGGCACAACTGTCGGCTGCTGGCAGGTCGCAGTCCTTGAGGGTGGCATTCATCACCAGCTTGGAGTACTTGTACTCCAGTCTATGAGACAGGGGATGGGAAAGATAAGACAACAAAATGTGGAATAAGGGAGGGAGGAGAGAGAGAGGCTGGGCTATAAACAGGTAACCATAGATAAGGAATCTGAAACAGCAAAATGGTGTGAGGGCTGGGCATATAGCTAAGGAATCTTGATTTCCAGTTCAGTGATCTTTTTTCCTTAAGTCTGGCTGTTTCTGTGTTCCCAAAGCTTAATAGAAATATTGGAATCGTAAATTTATTATTTTAATTGTTAATAATAACAACAGATTTAGGATACTCTTTGCTTTTCTTTTGAGCATCTAATAGCCATTTATAGACTGCCGTGTGATACTGTCCGTGTTCAGGAGTCAGGATAACCAATACATATGTTGGATGAGTGGCTCAACCAGTCTCTGGCCAGAGTCACAGCGTCTGTGGCCAACTCCAGAGGACAGCCCCATGAATTTAACCCTGAGATGTTCTCCTCCCACTTCAAAGATCCAACCCTGTCCATCCCCAAACTCCAATACCCCATCATGTACTTTTGATTCTTTTTCCAAAAGTAACAGGTCAAGACGGTGAGGAGGATGGCAGTACAGGTGCCAGCAGAGATGCCCACTTTCAGCCAGAAATCGATTGTTTTGCAGATGGTGACTCTCTGCTCAGGCAGGGAGATGCCACCCGCGCATAGCTTTGGTTCTCGCCACACATAGGTAGTCTTCTGTTGGGGAGGAAAACAAGAAACTTAGAGGTCACATTCCCTTCTCTCATGGGACATCCCCAAGGAGAGAAACCCACCTGGATCCCAGCCACGCAGCTGCTGACAATAGCGTGGTAGTCAGCAGGGGAGCAGAGCGGACAAGCAGCCACACTTTCCCACAGGAAGTGGAAGTTACAGCCATCACAGGTCCCATCGGAGCATGTGCTGACAAAGCAGAAAAGAGACTTGAGCGCTCACTGGCTGTGTGGTGGGAGTCCTGTCATCTCATAGCTTGCCTGATCCATCCTCTCCTTGCCAAACTGTGAACCCCACCAGGACCCTTCCAACTAGTCCTTAACACAGGTCTTGCTCTCTGATCTCCCACCCTCCACCGGGCTCTCTACTCTCTGCCCGTTTGTTTTGCTGACATTATCACAGCTAATGCCAGGTGTCTGAGCTCTAGCATGGCTACTCCAACCAACACTTCAGAGGCTCCTGTTCTCTCCGTGGACTTGTGACATTTTGCAAAAAGCCACTCTGATGCAGCTACCTGGGGGGTGGGTTTCAGGAATAGACTTCGGGTCATGGGTAGCTGTTATGTACTTTACTGTGATGTTTACAACAAGAAAAGCGGTCTTAACATTTTGACACCACTGCGGAGTCCAAATATCTTGCTTTGTTCCCCGTCTCCCTGAGTGGCTCTTATTTAGGAGCAACATTTCCCAAACCATGTTCCTCAAGACACTAGTGCCCCTCTGCCTGGGTGGCTCAGTCAGTTGAGCATCCAACTTCAGCTCAGGTCGTGATCTTGGCAGTTTGTGGGTTTGAGCCCTGCATTGGGCTCTGTGCTGACAGCTCAGAGCCTGGAGCCTGCTTCAGATTCTGTGTTTCCCTCTCTCTACCCCTCCCCAACTCGAACTCTGTCTCTCTCTCAAAAATAAACAAACACTAAAAAATAAAAATAAAAAAATACACACACACAGAAGACACCAGTGCCCCTCCAAATGTTAGTTGGGGTTAGGTGGGGCAAAAAAAGGAGGTGGGGGAGGGGTGCAGTCATCAAACTGGTTCCAGAATTCTCGATTTAATGCACTCAGCTATTAAACTCAGAATTGGGTCTTTTATTTGTGGAGAGATTCTTAGGATTCCTTAAACCGTTACTCATCCTAATAATAGTGAGTACATATGCCAGACACCATGAGAAGTCCACAAGTTCACAACCACCCCCTGAGGGGACTTATTATTACCCTCATTTTACAGATAAGGAAAAAGAGGCCCAGAGAAGATAAGAAATGTATGCACAATAACATAGCTAGTAAGGGGAGGAGATGAATCAAATAATCACTTGGCTATGCCGCTGTCCCCATAATGGTATGGGAATGCGAGAGTCGCTTTGACTCATCCTTCTGCCCCATTCTTAACATCTGAAGATCGAGAATTTGGAGCCATGACTGTGTCCCCAAGAGCCAATGAATGGCTCTCAGACTGTTTTCTCTTTGGCTCTTGGGATGAAATGAGTCCAAAGAAGGGAGACCTTTTGTTACACCCCTTTACCTAGGCAGCGACAGACTTCCAGGGGCGGGTTTCAGTGGACTGCATCTGACACGGACGGTGGCTGATCTCCCAGAACTGCAGGACTGGGTCACATCACTGGACCTGCAGAGAAAGCCAACCCCCATAGGGGAACGAATCACTCACCTGTGCCATTGGAGAGTCGTTGACGTCAACATGGAACAGTTTCCTTGCTGGGGAAGTCAGGACTTGGGAGTGCACAGGCCTGGGGTTATACAGTGAGAGAGTGGGGATCGGGGAGATGTGGTCAAGGGGAAAGGCACTGGTCCAGGAAAGGTTAGCATATCCATAACACCGGAGTCTCCTAAGTCAGGAAGGGAAGTCAGCCACAGATAATCCCGTATTTCTCCCTGCCTCCAGGGCACATCTGCCCCAGTAATACCCCAGAAGCTGGGAATCAGTGGACTCCCAGCCTGTAGCTGTCACTGCTGGGTGGTTCTGCTAGACATCGGGTATGTTCTGGCTTGATAAGTAGGTGGCTGGAGAGAGGGATGCACCAGAAATTGTGGAGGGGCCTAGGTTTCCCTTGTACAGACTGGTCTCTCATCGTCACCTATAAAAGAAGATCACGTCCGGTATTCCCAAGGACTCCGGGTGGAAAAGTTCGGCTGGGGAGGTGATTCCATCCAGAGTCATATCTGTTGTCACCCCTGCCAAATTAGAGCTCCTAATTAGTTGTCACTAGTAGCATGAGCCGGCAACCACTTCAATTCTTTCAATACCTGTCAACATCCAACCTTCCTCCATCTCATCACACCCCAGAGTGGCTCATGAAAGGGTGAACCAAGGTTTGTCAGAAGCCCCAGGGGGCACGTGGCATCCCAGGATGGAATGGAAAACAAAGGTCAGGAGGTTGGGTCCCTCATCTGGGGCCTTTTCACCTCAGAGCCTGGTAGCTTCACTTTCTCTTACACATATACAAGCCCAAACAGGCTGCAGCGGCTGATTTACTCACCGATAAGTCGGTCAGCCAGGCTGACAGGCTGTGAGGACACTCCAGCCTTGTAGCCTGTCACCTCCGGGGGGATGATGACCGCCTGGCAGATGTAGGCGGTGATGGATTTGGAGAAACCCGACTCACCCTCAGGAATCCGGAGGTCAGTGACATTGTCGGCACACACGGACATTTTCTTACCCTGGGTTGGCAGACACAGAGAGGATGAAGTGGGGAGCGGTGAATGGTCATAGAACTCCCAAAAGGAAGGAGGGCACAGCTTTTTCACATCTGAAATTTCAGCCTTCCGATGGTATGTTGCAGTGGAATGATTCATCCCAGATCTAATTATAAAACAGACTTTTTTTTTTTTTTTTAATGCTAAAAATAAGGCCTAGGTGTCCTAGTTTCTGGAAGCCTGGCCCAGGGGTCGCAAGCCTTTTTGTTTCCTTGCAATCACGTGGGAACCTTGTATAAGTGGTGTCGTGATGGTGGCAAACAATCTGGAGCTCTAATCTACCAGCCCACCTTCCCCTGGCCAGTTTTCTAGATAGCTGCTGAAATATATGACTGGTTTCCTGAAATTTTTGAACATTCCCTCTCTGTGTCTCCCTTAGTGCTCTGATTCCACTGTGTTTGTCTTGGGAGCACTTTCCAGACAGAGATTCCCAGCAGTTGAAACAGACCCCATAAGTAACTGCCTTCCTGCCTTGAGGTAGGACATCTGGGAAATAATTAGAACCTACTCCATTTTTAAAAATGTATCAAGAGAAGAAAGTTTGTGTTTATATAGAGAACATGCCAAGAAATAAACATGCCATAACAACTCTCACTGTAGAGAACTCTGGAAGATGGTAGGCATAAGACTCCTTCCTCCTGGAGATTTTATAGTAGAGGAAATACTGAGATATTGTTCTTGAAAAAATGTTAAATTTGTGGAATATCAATATATAACTTGTCTGATAATATAAAATCATTTGTGGGGCGCCTGGGTGGCTCAGTCGGTTAAGCATCTGACTTTGGCTCAGCTCATGATCTAACAGTTCATGGGTTCGAGTCCCGCATTGGGCTCTGTGCTGACAGCTCAGAGCCTGGAGGCTGTTTCAGATTTTGTGTCACCCTCTCTCTCTCTGCCCCTCCCCTGCTCACACTCTCTCTCTCTCAAAAATAAACATTTAAAAAAATTAAAATCATCTTTTCAATATTTTTTTTTAAATTATATTTATTTTGAGAGAGAGACAATGAGAGCTTGAGTTGGGGAGCAGCAGAGGAAGGGGGGGAGAGAGAGAGAGACAGAGAGAGAGAGAGAGAGAGAGACAGAGAGACTGAGAGAATATCCTAAGGAGGCTCCACGCCCAGCATGGAGCCCAATGTGGGGCTCGATCTCACGACTGTGAGATCATGACTTGAGCCAAAATCAAGAGTTGGATACTAAACTGACTGAGCAACCCAGGTGCCCCTGCACCCCTAAGTTTATTGCAGCATGATTTACAATAGCCAAATTATTGAAGCAGCCCAAGTGTCCATCGATATATTAATGGATAAAGAAGATGTGGTATATACATACAATGGAATATTGTTTGGCCATAAAAAAGAATGAAATTTTGCCTTTTGCCACAACATGGTTGGAGCTAGAGAGTATAATGCTAAATGAAATAAGTCAGACAGAGAAAGATGAATAGCCATGATTTCACTCATGTGGAATTTAAGAAACAAAGGAAATGAACAAAGAGGGGAAAAAGAGAGAGAGAGGCAAACCAAGAAACAGACTCTTAACTATAGAGAACAAACTGGTGTTTTATCAGAGAGGAGGTGGGTGGGGGGATGGGGTAAATAGGTGATGGGGATTAAGGAGCACACTTATCACGATGAGCACAGGGTGATATATGGAAGTGTTGAATCACTGTATTATATACCTGACACTAATATAACACTGTATTTTAACTATACCAGGATTAAAATTTTAAACTTAATAAAATTTTTTCTGGGGCGCCTGGGTGGCTCGGTCGGTTGAGTATCCAACTTTGGCTCAGGTCATGATCTCACGGTTTGTGAGATCAAGCGCCGCATTGGGCTCTGTGCTGACAGCTCAGAGCCTGGAGCCTGCTTCACATTCTGTGTCTGCCTCCCTCTCTGCCCCTCCCCTGCTTGCACTCTGTCTCTCTGTCTCTGTGCCTCTCTGCCTCTCTCTCTCTCTCTCAAAATAAATAAACATTAAAAAATTAAAATAAATAGAACTTAATAAAATTTTTAAAAATGTAAGTGTATTAAGCATTTACAATGTAGGATTTTCAATATTCTAAGTTTTGTTAAAAATGAAGCAATGTCAGTTGCTAAATCTGGTGGTTCTTAGCTTATTTTTTAGAGTGTAAGAAATAAGGAACATGAGAACAGAAAGAAATCTGTACCTTATGGTAAAACAAAGAGTTATTTTGTCTTTGAAGTGCCAGTCTGTCGTGTGACAGTACACAGTAAGCATTTCTGAAAAGATAAAAGGAGCAAAGAAAAGAAGGCAATCTTTCCAAACTCCACATCTTCATCGCCCTTCCAGCTCACTGAATGAAACTTTTACTACATGGTCTTCCTTTAATCAGTCTCAATTCCTGAGTTATCACTAACTCACTGTGGAAGCTTCATTTTAACTTCTTCAAAGACTTTGAAAGACAAGATAGAGGCATGTATCTCGAACTTTCCATAGATTAGTTCTTTCCTTCCTTCCTTCCTTCCTTCCTTCCTTCCTTCCTTCCTTCCTTCCTTCCCCCCTTCCTTCCTTCCTTCCTTCCTTCCTTCCTTCCTTCCTTCCTTCCTTTTATTAAGACATAATTGCCATAGAATATTGATTAGTTTATTTCTTGGCCTGTTGTCTACATAAACACAAGTCAAATTTTTTTTGCACGCTACAGAAGGTGGTAAAAGCTGTGCTGTGTAAAGGCCTCACTGCTCACAGGGTCACAGACTAAAGGCTCAAGATGCTCTTTATTTTGTAACATTTGAAACTAATAACTCTCCAGCTATGAATCCTGCCTTGTTTGTGATTTAGTTAAGTGCAGTAGTGGTGTGATTGCCCTTTAATTTCTGCCTTTGAATTTTTGATCCAAAATATTTGCAGCAGCATGAAATGGCTGAACATAACATTCTTTTAATATCCTGTAAAGCCTTTCACATTACTTTCTTTTATACTGTCAGCAAAGGTTCACAGGGATGAACTACAAACAGTTTATTTTATCCAGCCTTTAAATTTTTTTTTTCAACGTTTATTTTATTTTTTTTGGGACAGAGAGAGACAGAGCATGAACGGGGGAGGGGCAGAGAGAGAGGGAGACACAGAATCGGAAACAGGCTCCAGGCTCTGAGCCATCAGCCCAGAGCCTGACACGGGGCTCGAACTCACGGACCGCGAGATCGTGACCTGGCTGAAGTCGGACGCTTAACTGACTGTGCCACCCAGGCGCCCCTATCCAGCCTTTAGAAAACAAATAACAGGGAAGCCTCTGGCACTGTTAGTGGGAATGCAAACTGGCGCAGCCACTCTGGAGAATAGTATGGAGGTTCCTCAAGAAACTAAAAATAGAACTATCCTATGACCCAGCAATTGCACTGTTAGGTATTTATCCAAAGGATACAAAAATACAGATTCAAACTATTGACAATTTAGCAGCATTATCAACAATAGCCAAACTGTGGAGAGAACCCAAATGTCCATCGATTGACAAATGCATAAAAATGTGGTATATATACAATGGAATATTACTCAGCCATCAAAAAGAATGAAATCTTGCCATTTGCAGTGATGTGGATGGAGCTAGAATGTATCATGCTAAGCAAAATAAGTCAATCAGAGAAAGACTAATACCATATGATTTCACCATATGATGGAATTTAAGAAACAAAACAGATGAACGTATGGGAAGGGGAGGGAAGAGAAGAGAGGGAAACAAACCATAAGGGATTTAAAAAAAATTTTTTTTTACATTTTATTTACTTTTGACAGAGACAGACAGAGCACAAGTGGGGGAAGGGTAGAGAGACACAGAGACACAAAATCTGAAGTAGGCTCCAGGCTCCATGCTCCAAGCTGTCAGCACAGAGCCTGACAGGGGCTCAAACTCACAAACCGTGAGATCATGACCTGAGCCGAAACTGGATGCTCAACGGACTGAGCCACCCAGGCGCCCCTGTAAGGGATATTTTAAATGATAGAGAACAAACTATGGGTTGACAGCTGGAGGTAGGTGGGGGATGGGCCAGATGGGTGATGGGTACTAAGGAGGGCACTTGTGATGAGCACTGGGTGTTGTATGTAAGTGATGAATCACTGAATTCTACTCCTGAAATCAATGTTGCACTGTATGTTAACTAACTAAAATTTAAATTTAAAAAAGGGGGGGGGGGAAGAAAACAAATAACAAGTTCCATGATTAGTGAAGACTGCTTTTTAAAGGGAACAGAATCTTCCTTCTGCATTGTTTTTACATACTCATTTTGAAAGAATAAAAGTCAGGTAGGAGTAAGCGAACATCTTATCTTGAACACCTTTATTTTCCTAAATGTTTATAAACCAAACATCTGATTTTATAGGAAAAGGTCCTGAGGGAGAATAATAATCACTTAGAAACCTTTCAGTTTCCTAAACCGCCTGATGCCTTTTTTTTTTTTTTTTTTTTTGGCTTTGCTCCTGTGTCATCTCTGGCTCTGACCCACTGGTGTCCTCTTTCAATATGATGCCATCAGCTCGCGTACACCTTACCTGGTTTCCACACAGACTGAGGGTAAAGTGATGGAAGTATTTCAGCCCTTTGGAAGTGAAGCTTGGCCCTCCAGCCAGAGAGACGGTTTTTGCCAAAGCCAGGAAGTTGTAGTCCAAAACCCTGGTCGGAGTGCTGATCGAGAAGGTGCAGTCATTGTAGCACAGAGAGTGGATCTGAGGGGAAAGGGTCCGTCAGGCCCGCTGCGTGGGCAGCACTTGGAGGAGACTGTAGTGGAGAGGGGTGGCTATCGTCCCCAGCCTGGTCCAGCCCAGGGGTGAAAGAAGCGGACATACAGATTGAGTGGACATTAAAACGAGGCAAATGGGCTAGTGGGGGTCATGTGCATCTCACAGTTCAATTATTAGCACATATATGATGTACAAACGCAAATCTACTGTTTTCCAGTAAGGAATTCGGTCAGATTTTTATAGCCTTGTCCCTCAGCCTGGATATAGAACTCTCTCAATACACAAGGTAGCCCATCTTGCTTTTAAGCAGAAGACAAGAATTGCTAACTGGAAGAAGGGTGTTCAAGATGGCAGAGGAGGAAATACAAGCCTTGCTCCCTCCCCATTTAAAACTCACTGAACCCTGCCTCCTCTCTCCCAGGTTCTCTGCAGGACACTGAGCTTCAAAAGTGGACTTATTTCCCATAACCACCCCCTGCCTTGCTCTGTTTTAGGGTCCCCGTTCAGCAGCAGCCACATGCAACTGCCACTCCCTCCCACAAGGGCAGAGGGAGCCCCAGGGGAGGAAGTTAGTGGCAAAAGTCTAGGGTGCCCAAAAGAGGTTGTCTGGGATCTGCAGAATTGTGGCTTTTTACTGCACAGCTAAACTGAGCAGCATTCATGGGCTGCATAAACAATGCCTTACAGATGTTTGTGTGTTTGTGTGGTTGTGCTCAATAAAATACAAATTAATTTAAAAGCATTAATGAACACCTAAGAGCTTTCTGTCACAGAACTTTCTTAGCTTTAGAAAGTACATGGGGCAACAGCACTGCTTTTCTACTTTAGAAGAAATCTCTAGGATAAAAGAGAGCAATGCCAATTAACTGCATGTCCCAGCAAAGGCGGGTTGCCTTCCCAAAGGACTCAGGGCAAATACCCATGACAATTGTCTGGATTGAAGTGGGCTGAATGTGAACCCGAGCTCCTATTCCTTTCCTTTAAGTCTCTGCGGAGATTCCAAATAACCCTCTGGACCAGACAGTCACAGATCTCCCTAACCCATCTCTTGAAGATGAGACTTGTCCTTGACTGAGGCCTAGACCCTGAAAACCAATGTCTATAGCTAAGAATTTGCCGTCCATGGTCACAGCCTGGGTGGGTGTCCTCAAGGACTTAACCTGGGAGTAAGCTACAGGGAATGCTTGGGTATCAGCCCCTCAAAAATCCCACCCAGGTCCTGGAACCCTCTGAGGTGGTTCATCCAGAGGGCCAAGGTTAGGATGCATGACACATTGCTGGCACCTTGTTGCTCTTGGTCCCTGGACCACAGGGCATGCAGGCCTGGATGCCATAAGGCTGGTGGGCTTTCAGGATTGTGTTAGGGGGGCAGGAGTGGCAGGTTCCTGAATCCCGATCAATGTAGTAGCCAGCAGGACAAGCGGTGCAGGAGGAGCCCATGTCAGAGGCTTCCAGGGCACAGGGACGGCAGTAGGAGGCCACCCCATCCATGACGTTGGTGACATTGATGGAGTAGATCTTGGCGACGTCATTGGTATACTTCCTGCCCTGGAAACAAGAGGAAAGAGGGCAGAGGCCTGAGACACCAGCAGCAATTGAGTTCTCTAGAAATAGCAAATTACTACTTAATCCTCTTTTACCCTGTAATACTTGAGAAAAGTCTTGGAAGAATCCTTTTTTTTTTTTTCTCACTAAATAGTAGCTCTTTATGTACATTTTGTGTCACATTAAACCAAGACTAACCCACTCTAAATGTTGTATAAAAATATTAAGTGCCATGGGGGAAATATGCAGTAGATAATGATATATGAAAAAAAGCAGGTCTTTTCCTTGTGAAAGGGGAAAAAAGTATTAGTACTTAGAGTGTCATCTTCCCTGGAAGTCATTTGGACAAGGCTGGGTGCTTCTCAGGGGCTGGAGTAGGCAGTTCCCTGCTGGACTCCTTAAGATTCTTCTAACCCTTGGATTCTGAACCTCACACTCATACTTAAGCTAATGCCAGGGATCATCCTGATTCAGAGGTGTCTCCTGGGAGCCAGGGGTCTGCGGAAGGGGAGGAGCTTACTGTCTCATGAAAAGTAGTCCTCTGGAAGGCCCAGGTGAAGCTCATAGTAGCATTCTCCTCGATGATATAGGTGTAGGATTGTTTGCCCTTGGAACCTTTCCATGTCTCTACAGGAGTGTTGGTCCTAGAATTCACACCCTGAACCCGAGACAGACAAGTGAAGACAGTACAATTGCTGGGTGGCTGGTGAGGGGCAGGGCGCCCATGCTGCTGCCATCCCAGGGCCCATTACAGTTGGTCAGACCCATGTTAAACTGTTAAGTTCCTGATGGACAGTCCAGGCCCTTCCTCTGTGAAGTCGCTATAAGCAGGTTGTCAGTTATGTTCATGTGCCAATGGGGCAGGGGGGGGCAACCCTCCCCATAGTCCCTGGAAGCCCCATAGCAGACAAGGAAAGGGAAACATACCACCATGAAGTAGAGCTCACAGTTCACAGAACAGATGGTCTCAAAGACAAATGTGATCCTGGCCACCTCTTTATTCTCTGTGTCTGCCATCACTGACTGTGGAGGTCTGTGGCGCAGAAATTAAAAGTCAATTCCAGAGGTCAGGCAATGCTTATTGAAGAGCCCAGACAGCAGCAAAGGGTCTGCTGGGGGGACAGGATTAAGTTCTGAGTATGTTGGAAACAGCATGGATTAAGCCCAATTCTGCCACCTAGCTATGTGACCTTGTCCTAGCCAAATTGTAGTTTTCTCATCTGTAGAATGAAGGTGATAATATCTTTCTTATTTACCTTCCATCATTGTGGTGAGATCCAAAGGCATACCAGTTGTACGAGTGCTTAGTAAAATGCTATATAACCTCACTAGCAGAGTGGGGTCCCCAGACCAGCAGCATCACCCTAACCCGAGCTTATTAGATGCACAGAACCTCAGGCCTCTCCCCAGACCCACTGAATCAGAATCTGCACACTAACAGGATTCCTAGGTGATGCATAAGCACATTAAGGTTTGAGAAGCTCCACCATCATAAGATGTAAATTACCTACATTCACTTAGCAGCTCATTCTCTGGGGTGGTGGGAGCTTTTCCTGGGTCAAATGAGCAGATATTTCAATTTATCATCTCTTTAAGCCAAGTTTTTAGTCTGGTCCTTCTTTTGGGAAAGAGATCCATGCCCAAGGAGGCAGGTAAGGGGTGGTGGTGAGTGGGTGATTTGAGGAAGGACTTTACCATAGCAATCAGATTTGAAAATTAATACGTACTTTTAGGAATGTTATCCCCCCAAAAAGCCTAAAAATTTTGCTCACCTTGCAAATGGGATATAACTGCTCATCTCTGAGTAGTGTAAATTAAGGGAAAGGAAATGAATACCTTTTGAGCAACCACTTTGGGCTGAGCACTGTGCCAGGGATGGAAAGGAGGGAGTTTGAAGAAGGTAGTGGAGAAGACAGACTGGAAATAGGGAACCTCTTTAGTGGTCCCCCCCCTATCCTGAAAGCACATATGGGTACAAGAATTCACTTTGGCTTTGGAAATCCTTTTATGGCTTTTCTTTTGGCTTTGGCCATTTGCTCGTATTCTAAGTACCATCAGTCCCAGCTCCCGTCTATACAGTTGTGCCAACCACTGGGCTGGAAGAATCATCTCAACCTGAGTTAGTCCAAAGTCACAGAATGTGACTTGTTTTACAGATGAGGAGTCTGAAGCCTATAGGGGGAGCATGGTGACTTTTCCAAGTTCACAAAGCCAATAATTGGCAAAGTTCAAGTGTCCTGTCTTCAGCCTATTATTCTTTCCATTGTACCACACTGCCTGTTTTTTTTTTTTTTTAATGGCAAACAAATTGCTTAATGTCCTAGGTCTTCTTGGGATATGGGGATCAATATGACAATGAGAACAATCCATCTCAGTCTTCTTACCCCAAATAAAGATGAACTGTCTATGGGTATTTCTGGCTCTCCTTTTTAAAAGGGTTTTTGGTTTTTTGATTTGTTTTGTTTTGTTTTGTTTTTGGTAACATTTTATCTAGATGCCGTGAGGAGGACAAATTTATTTTTATTTATTTTGAGAGAGAGAGTGTGTGTGCGCACATGTGCGGTGGGGGAGGGGCAGAGAGAGAGAGGAAAGAGCACCCCAACCAGGCTCTTCTCTGACAGCACAGAGCCCCATGTGGTGCCTGAACCCACCAACCATGAGATCATGACCTGAGCCGAAACCAAGAGTTGGATGCTTAACCAACTGAGCCATCCAGGCGCCCCCAGGAGGAAGAATTTGAGTAGCATGTGGCCAATAGATGAGAGAAGCCAGATGAGAGGGAGCGCGACCAGTAGGTCCGCCAGCATGGGCAGCAACTAAGAAGCCATA
Source organism: Acinonyx jubatus (assembly GCF_027475565.1). NCBI lineage: Eukaryota > Metazoa > Chordata > Mammalia > Carnivora > Felidae > Acinonyx > Acinonyx jubatus. Next base: position 91,612,807 of record NC_069381.1, on the reverse strand, counting down.
TTAGCATTCAGATTATCTTTGTCAGACCATTACCATTGCTCTCCTCTATTCTGAACTCATACTTCTGCATGCCAGAAGCCCTCTCCTTTACAACCTTCTAAGCTATGTGGGACTTGATTGTGGCCAAGGTGGTGCGGGATTCCCCTGGGTTTTGTATTCCTCACCTGAATCCTGGCACAACCAGAGTGAGAATCATGAAGTCATTGTCTGAAGCTCCAACTGCTGTATAAATGTGATCACCAGCCACCTCCCAGCCTGGAAAAAGAGAGGGGAGAGTTAACACCCCAGTGGTCTCAGATGAAGGGCAAGCGTACACCCAGATGACATGCTGAGAGAACACTGTCCTTTGAGGCATCCAGAACCACTAGCCCAACCAAGTCATGTTATTTATCCTGCTACTTGGGTCAAAGCCTCTGAAACTCTCAGAGCAAGCTCTTTGGAGTGTGCACCTTGCTTCTAGTTCTGGCTTTGTCTCTAAAACTAAGTTTTGGAGGATAAATGTCCGCAAGGAGTGGAACTTTAGAGAGAATGCATGGCATGATTATCTCATTTCGTTGTAGACATCACTATTATGAAGAAATGTGAAGTGGAGGAGTCCCTGTAGGGCGAGCAGGGAGCCGACAGCTCACAGTAAGTGGGGACGCACTTACCGGTCATGCCCTTGTACTCAAAGTTGATCCCACTGAGAACGGTGGTTTCCATGTTTGAAGGCAACGTGTTCCACCATTTGTATTCGAATCCCACAGCAGGCTCAGTCCCAGCTGGGCAGTGGGTGCAATCTGGGGTAACCACAAGATCCACACCTTCAGCGGGGAGGCCGCGGCCACCCTGACCAGAGCTGCTGTCACACAGATTAAGTGGTGACAAGGGCAGGCAGCCAAAGGAGGGTGATGCTGAGCACCATAGCACGGTTATATCGAGTTGACTCAAAAACATTCTGACAATGTATTTAACAAACTCAGGACGTAAATTCTGACCCTGAATTCCAAAACTCCAGCTGTCCTACCTGCTCACCAAGTTCTTCATTTTGAGACTTAAATGTGTCTCCTAGTCTGATGCATGTAGTTCATATTATTTGTCACATTATTATCAGTAAATGCATTTACATGAATAGGCACACAAATCCTCCCAACTCCTTTCTGCAGCATGGCTTATGGCTCTGATTGTGTCAAGCTGGCCATCCCAGCTTCCCAGACCTTCTGGTTAGCATCCCTGCTGCATGCTAGCAGTCTCTGTGGTGAGGACTGGGTACTTCAAGCCCGAGTCACATTCGCAGTTGGAATAGGGAGGAAGGCAGGCAGTTCTCAAGTATGACTCTGGCCTGCAGACAGGTCCCACCCTGCCCTCTCTTCTTCTGAACTTAGTCCACAGAGTGGCCCAGTCCTTACTGCGTCCTTGGAAGGACAGAATGCACATTCAGCTGACCACCCATGTGGGTGATGTGGGAATGGGTAGAATGCAGATAAAGAGGTTACCAGAGCCGTTGGAGTAAGAGCCATAAGGGCAGGGCTCGCAGGCGCTGTTGTTGGTTTTGGAAAAGCCTGGGTTGCAGGGTGGGCAGTGGGTCTTCACGCCAGAAGCGGGCAGTTTCACGGCCCCCTTGAGATCTTCACCACAGATTTTCGGCTGGGCCCATTTGTACATGAGCTGTGTCTGCAGAAATGGATTAAGAACGCTCAGCCTGTGTGGCATTTGGCACATCTTTAGGAATTTATCTCGAGAATGGGGTGAGGTGGGAGGACTCTGGGCTATAATGAAGGTTCCACCAGGGTGGGGAACTTGTTTTGGTTACCAGTGCCTCCCATGACCCTAGCCCAGAGCCTGGCACATGGTTGTGCTCGACAAATATTTGCTGAATGTTGACTGGATGAAGAGGGAAATACTTAATGAGGACTTGTGTGACAGAAAGAATGGTCATGGGAGGACCAGCTGTCTCCAGAGAAAGCTCTGGTTCCAATGTAGAATCTTATCACTACTAAGGTCACGGGAAAAGTAGCCGATGAAAACCCCAAAACATAGAAAGGGGTGTCCCAATTTGTCTTCCAAGTATTTTCTTTGCCTTTTCATTTACTCAATAGACATTTTAGAAAGCCTAATACATCTGTGTGCCAGACCTGGTGGCTCAGAGATGAATGAGACATGGCCCCCTGCCCTTAAGGTGCTCACCATCTAGCAAAGGCAACAATCACATAATAACAATCTATGGCTACTGTGTTCTCTGAGACATCAAGGCAGAAGGGACAATGTTGGCCAAAGGGTATAAACTTGTAGTTATAAGACCAATAAGTTCTGGGGATCTAAGGTGCATCAAGGTGGTTACAGTTAGTAGTACTGTATTTCTGTATATACTTGAGAGTCGCCAAGGGAGTAGATCTTAAATGTTCTCACTGCAAAAATAAAAAGGGTAATTAAGTGATATAGTGGAGGTATTAATTAATGCTATGGTGGTGGTCATCATCTTGCAATATACAAATACATCAAATCAACACACTGTACACCTTAAGCTTACACAATGTTATATGTCAATTACATCTCAATAAAGCTGGGGAGGAGGGAAGAGGAATGGTCATCTATCACATCAGTGGAGAAGGGAAGCATTGTATCTGTCATTCACTAGGGCCATCCCTACTCTTCTGATGGAGGCATCTATACAGAAGAGGGGTTGACCTACAGGAGGCTCCTGGTTCAGCAGCTCCAAGCCTCCTGTGTGGTCCTTGGGCTGAGTCAGAGACAAAAAGTACTTCTGTGGATTACGCTGATGTGATAATCTGTGCAGCACTACCATATATGTGAAAAGGTGGATGAATAAGGCATCTTTCCATTCTATTCAGGATAAGAAGTGACAAGTCTTAAAAGGAACCTGTGCTGTCTTTGCTGACAGTGAGTGCTAGAGCTCCTCCTCTTCCTGCTCAGCTCAGCTGTGAAGAGATTCCTCCCTTGGAAGAGCAGCTAATGGCCAGAGCCCTCAGCTTGTGCTCTAACCTAGGCGCTCTCAGCCTGTCCCCTTGAGTCTCATGGAGAGAAGGGTCTGGGGAGCAGGAAGACTGACTTGGGCCATCCCTTAGAGCAGCACATGCAGCGGCCCCAGTGAATTGGCCAATCTAGTCCCTGAGAAACCGCCAAGGCATGGCAAAGGTCACCAGGGCAATCATGCGAGTCAGCTCGAGTTACGAGTTACAGCCCTTGATTTAAAAATACAGTTTAGGGGCGCCTGGGTGGCTCAGTCGGTTGGGCGTCCGATTTTGGCTCAGGTCATGATCTCATGGTCCGTGGGTTCGAGCCCCGTGTTGGGCTCTGTGCTGACAGCTCAGAGCCTGGAGCCTGTTCCAGATTCTGTTTCCCTCTCTCTCTGACCCTCCCCCGTTCATGCTCTGTCTCTCTCTGTCTCAAAAATAAATAAACGTTAAAAAAAATTTTTTTTTAAATACAGTTTAGGGGCACCTGGGTGGCACAGTGGGTTACGTGTCTGGCTCTTGGTCTCAGCTCAGGTCATGATCTCATGAGTTGGAGCCCCACGTAGGGCTCTGGGTTGATAGCACAGAGTCTGCTTGGGATTCTGTCTCTCTTTCTCTCTGCCCTTCCCCCGCATGTGCTCTCTCTTTCCCTCTCTCAAAATAAATAAACTCTAAAAAATATTTTTAAAAATACAGTTTAGAAGGCAAAGTGAAATCATGATACTCAGCAGAACCAGTGTGGGCATGAGGCACAAATCACAAGAGTTCTGTAAAGCATTCCTGATGAACCCATGTTCATGTGCACTCACGCTTCAGGGCTTCTCCCCTGAGCCTTAGCTGGGCTGCTAAGGCGGAGCACTGGTTCTGGCCCTACTGAGCATCCAAAGGCAAGGGCAGACAGCCAGGCTGGCAGGCAGCAGAGCTCACTACAGATTTAGAGGGCCTTGGCCTGGGCCTGGGAGGGGAGAGACTGGGGCAGAAGGAAGCAAAGAGCCACATTCAGTCATATGTTATGCCAAGCGAGGAGAAGAGGAGCAGGATTAAGTGTCCTCATTTAATTAGTGAGTCAACGGATGCCAATAAAATGAAAATAATTTTTTCAAGGTCATACAGAACCCCAAACACTGCAGAACTGAATGTAAGGTACAACTGATGATATGTGCAGCCATTCTCCCTTGGCTGTTGGGCAAGGGAATGATGCTCCAAACATGAAGAAAGGGGTGGGGGAGGGTGGAGAGTAGGAGATGATTATGAAAAACAGCCACTGCTAAGGACCAGACTTTATCCCGTGCTTATTTGGCAAAAGGAGAATCTATCCAGCCATCCAGCCGGCAAATACCTATGCACCCTAAGAGCCATGCACATGCTTAATGCTGAATGCAGATTTCCCAACTTCTCATTCTCTCTGCCTGAGAGGCTGTGGTTTAGGGATACAGATACAGACAACTCATCTAGAACGTCTAATCTAAGACAAATCGTCTTAGGACCTCCACACCTGCTGTGCCCTCTGCCTGGAAAGCGCTGGGGCCCCCACTCATCTCACTCACGTCTCTGTTCAGATGTCACCTCCTCAAATGTCGATCCCGACCCTCTCTAAAATAGTATCTCCACCCTCTGTCATTCTCTGTCTCCTAATCTTTTATTTTTTTTTCTCTCCACTTACTGATATAGTCTAATTTGTTGTTCATCTGTTGTCTCTCTCTCTCCACTTGTGCCCCAGCAAGAATTAAGTTCCATAAGAGTAGATGTTCCCTCTGTTTGGTTGACTGTTGTATACGGAGTGCTTAGCACCATGACTGACTGTTGAAACGAACATATGACCGCTGAAAGGCCTTCCTGGACCCCCAAGTCCTGGTCACTCCTCTCCCGGTTTCTCCCAGGGCCCTGCGCATCTTTCTTCTTGCTTTGGTCAGGCCCTGTTCTCCTCCCTCACCCTCTTTCTTAGGACTGCGAGCTCCCCGAGGGCAGGCACTTCTGTCACCGCAGAGTCCCCAACTTGAGCACCAAGCCTGGCACTGCATTAATACTCAAAACACGGCTGCTGACTCAGTGGCGATGTAGACTACAAAGGAAAGTCTTTCTGAGGCAGAAAGCCTGGGGGAAAGAGGGAACCAGCAAAGACCGAACAGTCAGGCCATTCTCCAGTGAGCCAGGAAGTAGGAATCAATTCCCTTTGCCAGCCCACAAAAGCAGCACCAAGGGGACAAGTCTGATGAGTTCCATGAGGAAATAAGTGTGCATGGACAGGCAGTCATTGCCCAGAGGGGCTAATAAGCAAATGGAAGAAACCAAGCAAAAGAAAATGAAATGGCTTTTTGCAACAGAGCACATGTAACTAAGGAGCGGAACAAATGGGGCAAAAACGAGTCTCTGACCTGAAAATGAATGAGGCCGTCTTGTTTTGCTTCCCCCCTTGGCCCCAGGGTCACTGCGGAGGTCTGTGGGGTTTTCTCTGGTGCCAGCTTCGCTGACCTCTGGAACTCCAAATGTGGTAAAGCCCAAGGAGCAGGCAAAGGAACTATCTGGGACAAAGGGGCTCCAAGATCACGCTACCCACCTCTCCGTTGGCATCACAGGCTGTGTGAGTGTAGAAGTAGTCTTTGTCTGTGCAGGCTGGGCGTACTTTGCAGGAGGAAGATCCTTTTTCTAAGTTGCAAAAGTAAGGACAAATAGTTGAAGTTATATAAGAAAGCAGAGCTCTTGCCCACTTGCTCATGACCTATGACCTCTAAGACCCAGGGGTATAGCACAACACAGGTACTGACTGGAGTAGAACACCCTGCATACCCACCCTTCCCTTTGTTTCACTTCCAGTCCCTAAAGCCCTGCTCAGATACCCCCTTTGCACCTCTCCCTAGTGCTATGAGAAGCCACTGGGCCCGCACGGTGGGGAGGGGCAGAGAGAAGGGGACCGGCCAGGGGACCAGTGAGGAGGGCGACTAGCTGGAAAGAGCATCTTACAGGTTAACCGCCACTAACGTAAGTTCCTGAAACCCGCATCCTGTTTTCCCTTTTCCAGGCAACCATCCTACGCAAATGAGCTGATAATTTCCTCTGACTCCACTTAAGACATGGAGCTCTTGGGGTGCCTGGGTGGTTCAGTCAGTTAAGCATCTGACTTCAGCTCAGGTCATCATCTCACGGTTCCTGAGTTCAAGACCCACGTCGGGCTCTGTGCTGACAGTTCAGAGCCTGAAGCCTTCCTCAGATTCTGTCTCTGTCTCGTTCTCTGCCCCTGCCCTGCTTGCGCTCACTCTCTCTCTTTCTCAAATATAAATAAACATTAAAAAAAAAAAGATATAGAGCTCTTTCCACTTTCCCTACCCCCAAACATCCTGGTGCCATCTCTAACCCTGACCTGTTCCTAATAAAAACCGTCTTAACTATCATTTTATTTATTCTACTCTCTGTATGTCAGTTTGCTTTAACCCTATGAGTGCCTCGATAGCAAGAACTATTTCGGTGTATCCCTCTTTGAAACAATGAATTTCACCTTTTCTGAATTACAAACATGTTGAGAATTTGCAAAAAGACCTGTTTCTTCTATCCAGAAAAATATACATAACTTTTGAAAATAAATTTTTAAAAATTTCCAGGGACTTTACTTCCCCAAAATAAAAGTCATGGCTTTATAGAGTGCCAGTACAATACTACCACTACACCTGTCTCCATCATTTCTACAGTGACTATTGTTGTCACCTGCAGGTAAACATTTAATACAAGTGAGCCCTCCTCACTCTATATGTTATCTGACAGGCTGTGTGATAGAGTGGACTGAGATTTTAAGTTAGACAGAACTGGGTTTGGATCCTGCTTTATTTCTTTTAAAAAAAATTTTTTTTAATGTTTATTTATTTTTGAGAGAGAGAGAAAGAGAGAGACATAGCATGAGAGGGGGAGGGGCAAAGAGAGCCGGAGACACAGATCCGAAGCAGGCTCCAGGCTCTGAGCGGTCAGCACAGAGCCTGATGCGGGGCTCGAACCCACAAACCCTGAGATCATGACCTGAGCTGAAGTCAGACGCGTAACCTACTGAGCCACCCAGGCACCCCAGATCCTGCTTCATTTACCAGCTGTGTCACTTCAGGCAAGTTACTGAACCTGAGGCTTAGTACTCTCATCTGTAGAGCAGGAATAATAATATCCACCTCACTGGAGCCAGCACATCCCTGGCACATCGTAAGTAGGGACTCACTAAATGCTAATAACTATTATTACCTGGGTTTGTGCGAATGATTTCTATCTGGTAACTGTCATGGGATTTTAAATAAGGATTGAGGAATTTCTTTCTCTCTTTCCCAGCGAAGGCTTATTTCCCAACTGATCCCTTCTTCTTTCCAAGGCACCAAATGAGTTCCTAGATCAGAGAATCTCCTAGTTACAGCTTCCTTGGCCTGCCCTGGGGAGCTTCCTCAACCACGCATTCTCACACCTCTTCTGTCCCCGTCTTATTAGTCTGGGCAAGAGGGAAATACTGCCTGAGAGACAGCTGGAGTCTTCTCAGCTCATTGACTTGGCTAACAAGCAGAAGGCCTCATTCAGCACAGAGAGATCCAGGGACTCCTGCTTTTGACAAACTGGGCCAGGAGAAATTTGGGGGGAGATGCTGAAAACACACCAATTCCCAGGACCTTGCATACTGGGTCTAGCAAATTGCAAGTTGCATGGAAGAAAGTACATTCTGCACAAGGACTTTTCTCTGTTTGTCAAATATTTGCTCAACCTGATGCCCTAGCTCCAGGTTTCAGCAAAAAGGGTCCAGCTGTTTACACACTGACAACTGCTAAGGTAGTTTTAAGAAATGATTAACCCAAATGCTGAGACGGACCTTACTTCCCTAGCTCAGGTTTCATCAGAGTGTTTAAGTTGGGTACTAGTCAAGTTTGAAAGATCGGCCTAGATGGTTGGTGAGGGAGTGAAAAGTGATTCCTATAGCATTGGCCCCAGGGCAAAACTGTGAGAAGATAAAGTTTATCATGGGGGCTCCAGTTTCTCTCTTTGAGCCTCCCACCTCCTTCCAGGACCTTCTCCCCACCTCTAGTAGTACAAGGTCTTGTCATCCTGATCCACTGCATCACAGGAAAACATTTCCCCTGAAGGTTCAAGCATCTAATGAATGCTTGGCCCAGGTCAGACCCCACTTCAGACTCTGGGCAAATCCCTCGAATTCTCTGTGCTGCCCTTTGTTCATTTATAAACAGGGAGATCAGTCCTGCACTCTGCTGTGAGTAATACATGAGAAAATGTTTGGTAAATTGTAAAGTACCATCCAAGTGACGTGTTACTGTTGTTACCTATGCTAAAAGTACTTTCATATTAAGCGAAGACAGCTGGGACTAGCCTTGACGGAAATGAACACAGTTGACCCTTGAACAACACAGGTTTGAACCAGGCAGGTCCACTTATATGCAGACTGGGTTTATACATATATATACATATATATATTCAGTATATATACTGAATATATTCAGTATATTCAGTATATATACTGTAAACGTGTTTGCTCTTCCTTGTGGTTTTCTTTTTTTTTCTTTTTTTATTAATATTTTATTTATTTTTTAATTTACATCCAAGTTAGTTAGCATATGGTACAACAATGATTTCAGGAGTAGATTTCCTTGTGGTTTTCTTAATAACATTTTTCCTCCAGCTTCTTTTATTGTAAGAATACAGTATATAATACACAAAACATACAAAATATGTGTTGATCAATTGTTTTTGCTAGCAGTAAGGCTTCCAGTCATGAGTAGTTAAGTTTCTGGAGACTCAAAAGTTACATGTGGATTTCTGATTACCTGGGGGGTGGGTACCCCTTGTCCCCATGTTGTTCAAGGGTCAGCTATGATAAAATACGTGCTTACTACATACCGGGCACTGTTCCAAATCCTTTATCTGTAGTAATCAAATGATCCACACAATAACACTATGAGGTAGGTAGGATTATTGCCACTCCCATTTTATACATGAGGAAACTCAGGCACAGACAGGGGACTTGCCCCAGGTGACAGAGCTAGTAAGTGGTGGAGCAGGGATTTGAACCTTAGTAATTTAGTTCTGGAGTCCATGCTCTTAAACCCAAAGCTGTTCTACTAGGAAATAAGTCCCTAATATTCAATGTAACACAAAGGAATTCATCTTAATGATCAAATTTTAGTTATCAATAAGAAAGATGTGTTTAGTCAAGTCTTTGTCCTTAACAGATACAGGCCCATCAGCTCCTAGTCTAGGTCCTGGATACCGGCAATGATGCCTGTTGCAAAATCTCTGGACTGTGGCGTCCACCTCCAGTTGTTCCATTTCTCATCCATTTTCCAAATGGCAGCTAGAGTGGTCCTTCAAAACCACAAGCCAGATCATGTTACTCCCCAGCTAAAATTCTTTAATGCCCCCCCCCACCCCATCCCTGCTGATAGGATCAAATCTCAAATGTTTAGCCATGACACAGAAGGGCTGGTGGATGGCCTGTTGCCTGCCCACCTCTTGGCCTTGGATGCTAGGTCTCTCCAAGTCAGTTCCTGCCATGCCAAGTTTCTTCAAGATCCCTGAGCCTTCTGGCTTTGGCTACACTTCTAGAACATCCATCAAATCACCAACTCATCTTTCAAGACCACAGCCACTGAACCCTTTCCTGTCTCCACAGTAAAGGACTGACCAGTTCTCTTCTTTGCCTCTACTGTGTGCTACACTCAGAGCTCCTATCCCAGCAGCTACTGCACCATGGGGTTACTAAATTCAGGTGTTCCTATAACGGTGTTCCTACTTTCCGACATAAGGTAGAGGGTAGGCACCAGCTCCAACTCTAGCACCAAGCCCAAGCCCTGGCACCTGGCCAGCACTCAGGACTTAGTTGTAAATGGATGACTAAATGTTCACAGGGTCTTCTAACCTCCCTTTACGCACAGTCCATCATAGGCTCTGATCTCTCCCCCACCCCCGCCTCTCTCTCTCTCTCTCTCTCTCTCCCTCTCTCTCTCTCTGCATTTCCCCAGCCTCCCACTGACCCTGTATTCTGGAAGAGTCAAGTCATTGTAAAAACTCACTTTCTAGTCAAAGAGGTGGATTGAGAACCTGGTGGCAAAAGTTCAAAAACTCAGACTCCCAACCGAACACTTTCGTAACAGTTGTCTGGATGACAATCAGTTTACATACAGAGTTGATCAAAACATTCCCAGGCGGTTTCTCTAAAGCCACCTTGCCATTCAAACTCTTGTACAGCTGCTGGGCTGGAAAGGCAGCTGGAGACGAAGACCAACAAAGGCTGCCATTGATAGAGCAGGGAAGGAGAATGAGAAATGCAAGTGGAAAAACAGGAATTTAGACTTATGGATTAAAAACATCCCTCAAGATCTCAACATTCCTGTTCTTGCTGAAAACTATACTCATTTGACAAGATCTATGTAGATAAACAGGACTGTTGTTTTAGGGATAGTGTAAAAAACAAGCGGTTCACATGGTCAGTGGCTCGTCTTGGCCAAGCAAACACATAGTGTAACACCTGCTGAAGGGTGTGTCTGTGGACAGGTTTGAGTGTCTGCTTGAGAGAGAGCCTTGAGCTGGGTGTGTATGTGAGTCTGGGTAAGAAAAGGAAACTGGAATAATTATGAGTGTTTGTAGGGAAAGCGAAGGGACTCCTTCTCCCTCCCGGCTTATTTGTTTAGAACCTGTCTTAGAGATTGGCCGCTGTGCCAATGCCTGGGGTGCCTGAGCAGAGGGTCCTCTGGGGAGACTGCCCACCTTACACCATAGCCCTGCTACCCTGGGACTCCCTCAAATGACCAGTTCTGTTTCTTAAGTTGTGATGCTTTAGGAAACTACTCAGAGACTAGAAACAGCCTGCTACACCTGTCCCCTTATTTTCCCTCAGAACACTCGTTTTTAAACTATGTTCCAAGGAACCCTGGATTTCCTGAAAAGGCCTCCCTTGAATTCAATGGATGCTCAGGCTGCTAAAAGTAGTAAGAAGATTGTAACTTCCATCTTTAGCCCTTGCTATCAAAATGTTTTGCTCATCAATACAGCCTCATGGCTCTTCTAAATTAACTTTGATAATAATTGTTATGAATTAAAATATATAAACATATACCTTTTACTTACAGTATCTATTATTTATAACTATAATCTTTTTTTAATGTTTATTTATTTTGAGAGAGACAGCATGAATGCAGGGGAGGGGCAGAGAGAAGGAGAAAGAGAGAGAATCCCAAACAGGCTCCGCACTGTCAGCGCAGAGCCCGACGCGGGGCTCGAGTCTGTGAACCATGAGACCATGACTTGAGCCGAAGTCAAGAGTCAGACGCTCAAATGACTGAGCCACTCAAGCACCCCAACTGTAATCTTATATAAGGTTTTGTGTCTACAAATTTCACTGCTTAGGAAAAAAATAAAAAGATTGCAACCCCTTTCTCCAACTTTCCTAATCCCTGTAACCCTGAACTGCTTTTTCTTTTTGCCACAGCCCCCTGCACGTTTTACTGTCTAATGTACTATAATTTATTATATATTTATTATCATTACTGTTTATTGTCTGCCTCCCCCCCCACACCAGAATGTAAATTCCATGAAAACAGGGAGCTTTGTCGATTTTGTTCACTGGTGTATTCCAAGCACCTAGGACCTGGCACATAGTAGAGGCTCAATAATTACTTGTTGGACGATTTCATTTTTGTTTCCAGAGTGATCAGTGGAGTGTGGATCAGCAAGGCTCTTCCAGTGTCCAGGAAACCAGGGTTTAAGAAGCATCGTCTTCAGCATGGTCAGAAGGATGCTCTCCTTCCTGTTTTCTCCCCATGTTTGTTGGTTATCACCCCCTCCCCACCTCTACCAAACTCTACCCACCCTCAGAAACATCACCTGAGTATTTGTCAGGGTCACACTGGTGGCAGGAAGTCTCTCCCTTATTTGAGTAAGAGTTGGCTGGGCAAAGTTCGCAGAAAGAGGAGCCCTGCTTGTCTGCATATGTGCCAGGTTTGCAGGGGAAGCATTCTGAAGTGTAGGCCACCCCTAGGGAGGACGAACAACATAGAAAAGCAATGGTTGAGCCTAGAGACTGAGGCCTGGGGACCGGCCCTCACCAGCCCCCCCCACCACACACACAGAGTTAGGAAATCAGCAGCAGATGCCGGACCCAACTCCCCCTTGGTACCTGTTATGGCGATGTTTCTCACCAGCACGGGCTTGGAAACTTTGGACCACACTGAGAAGGCTGTGGTTCTCCAATAGAGGACATTATTGCCTCGGTTTAGCTCGACCTAGAAACCACAAACAGGAAGTTTTAGCTGCAGGTTTTAGCTGCAGAGATGGATATCCCTAATCCATCGGATTAGCCTCTTGTGGGGATCCTTCCCCTTACTGTCTGCGTGGAGGCACCTCTTCTGATCCCTTCCCTCAACTTCCTCAGCTCTGCCCTTCCTCCCAGATCAGCTTAGCTCCTCTCTGCCTTGAAGCCTCCTCTTACAACCCTCATGGCCTCTCCCTCCCCACATATACCACGAGTATCTCCAAGGTAAGACCCATGGAGGAGCCTGAAGGTGCTGACAGGAGGGTGAGTGGACTTCCCTCACTCTTCTCTGGTTCTGTGTATCCCCAGAAGACCTGGCCCTTAACCCTGTGAAGCTGCTGGTCCTTGGGGTCAAGCCATGGGAGCAAGTCGGCCCACACCCATATTCTGTCAACTCAAGAGGACAGAAACTATGGCATCCTCATCATGTCAGACCCCTGCCTTCTAGGGACAGAGGGGTGGGAAGCCCAGACCAGGAGGAAACTGTCCTTGGAGGAAAAGCCCTTGATCCCTTTTCTGGTATCCCCAGGAAAGGCTCCAAGAAGGCTGGTATGATACTTACACTGTGGAATTCCCACCCTTTCTCTGTGGTTTTCATCCACCTGGAGTCATCCACATTGGGCTGGCACTGGTCATTCTGAACCTGAGGCGGCAAGAGTTTGGGGACAGAGTCAAAGCTTTCCAAGAAAATGGGTTCTTCACCCCCCCCATGCTGCAACAGCCTTCCAGAGGGCTCTTCTTATGGGGGAAGAGCTTCCAGTTTCCTTTGGGGACTAAGCTCAAAACACGAGTCCTGAAGCAGGGCAAGAGCTAGTTATACACACAAAACGTCAAAGCAGGGGTGCCTGGGTGGCTCAGTAGGTTAAGCATCTGACTTTGGCTCAGGTCATGGTCTCATGGTTCGTGGTTCAAGCCCCGCATCGGGCTCTGTGCTGACAGCTCGGAGCCTGGAGCCTGCTTCCGATCCTGTGTCTCCCTTTCTCTCTGCCCCTCCCCTGCTCACGCTCTGTCTCTCTCAAAAGTAAATAAACATTAAAAAAAAAAATTTTTTTAAAGGCAATGCATCAACACCGAAAAAATAACTCAAAACTCAGAAGCCTTTACATGCTGTTTTCATGTCTGAGCAGGCGGAATGCCTAGGGTCTCCTGCCCCTGCAGAGTCCCCGAACTTCTGCCTTTCTCCCCACATCTTGAAGTCTCAGCCCATTTGTCCATAGTTCTCTCCAGAGGGAAGACAACTGTGGAAAATCCCCAACCGGAAATGTGCTTGTGATCCTGTAAATGAATCTGAGCCTTGGAGAGCCTTTACCTCCCAGCCTCCCCCATGGCCAGGGGCTTACAAAAAACTCGAAGATGATGCTGGAGTCTGGGTAGTAGTACTCGAAGTTGACGGAACCAGACTGCTTCAGGTTGACAGCATACATCAGCGTGGCTGTGCATTCGTCCGTGTTGGAGGAGATGTAGTCACCCAGGGGAACCCACTTGGACCTGTGAGGGAACGAGAGCCAAGTTCACTGGCAGGCGCACGGCCCATCATGCTTTGTGGGAAGTGCAGGTCTCATGTCCTGCTGGGTCTCGGTGGAATTCCAGACTCATGACTCGTAAACGGGAATTTAGTCACAAACATGCTCAGTAAAGAATGACCTCTGGATCAAGGAGGCTGGAGATACAGCCGACATGAGGAAGACAGGTAGGTGTACCCCCACCTGTCTTCCTCCCAGGTACTGAACTACACGTTTTATATTCATGATTTCCATTCATTCCCACTTAATGGATGGTAAAACTGAGGCTCAGTGAGTACCTTGCCCGGTATCCCTCAGCCAGCAAGTGGCAGGGCTGAGATCCAAACCCAAGTCTGCCTAATTGTGAAGCTGTCAACGAAATTTAGCAGACACTGCTGTTTTTCAGAAACCAAGAGTCCATCCAATCTATCCCACCTGTTTTTTTGGAAATGCCCACTTTTAGATGCTGCATGTAACTGGCAACTGGGAAGAGGGAAGGCCAGAGAACCTTCTAGACTCCAGCCCTGCAGCATTTCTTTCACTTTCTCTGCCAAACTTTCCCTCCCCCTGGGTATTCCCACATGCTGGTCACTCTTCCTGGAACAAACTACCTCCTCTCCCCCTCTGTTTACTTCCTCCTCATGTCTTAAAATAACGTCACCTCATCTGAGAAGTCCCCCTTGACTCTACTGGCCTCTGCTATGTGTACCCTGAACTCTCACAGATTCTCTTCTCGTAGCCATAACTCTCCGCTACTTCACTTACACATACTATGAGAGATTGAAGACCCCCACCCTGCTTAAGAAATACAATATAGCAGAAGCCTTGGTGTACACCCAGCTAATCTCAAGCCCTTGACTACCACCTGCTCCTTTCAGCCAAGTAACAACTTTCCAGAATATGGTGCTTACCATCTGCACATGTTCCTTATCCTTTAATAATCATGCAGGTATTTCTAAACAATATGCCCTACGATCATGGTTTTGCACGTTTTCAGACCTCATGTAAATGGCATCATATTTATGTGTGCTGAAACTTACTTTTTTTGTTCGTTTCAGTATGATGATTGTGGGATTCATCCCTATTCACACAGAGCTATTTTTTCATTTCTGCTACTCTATAATATTGCCTTGCATGGTTCTACCAGAGTTATTTACCCATTACTCATTGGTGGACTTTTAGGTTGTTTCCAGTGATTTGCTCTTGTACCCACACTGTTAGAAACGCTTGCTCTGCTCCTCGTACGCGTGTCTGAGGGAGGTGGTTGGGAGAACAACCGCTGGGTTAGAGGGCATGTGAACCTCCAGCTCTCCCAGCTCCTGCCATACTGTCTCCAAAGTAGTTGCTACCAACTTGTGCCCGCCAGCACGTGAGAGAGTTCCTGTTCCTCTACGACCTCCCCAAATTTGGAATGGTCAGACTGTAAAGTTGTTGCCAATGTGATGTAGTAAAAGACAGTGTCTCATTGGGCTTTACATCTTATTTCTTTGATTATTAGTGAGGCTGAGCATCTTTTCTTTATTTGCAATTCGGCTTCTTCTTCTGATGATATTCTTTTTTTTTTTTTTTTTTTTTTTTTTTTTTTTTTTTTTTAGAGAGAGAGCATGAGCAGGGGAGAGGGGCAGAGAAAGAGAGAGAGAAAGAGAGAGGGAGAATCTTAAGCAGGCTCCAGGCTCAGCACAGAGCCCGACAAGGGGCTCAATCCCATGCCCCTGGGATCATAACCTGAGCCAAAATCAGATGCTCAACCAACCGAGTCACCCAGGTGCCCCCTCTTCTGATCATATTCTAATTCTTCTTTAATTGTCTGTCTTCCTGGCTGGCTTACAGATGCTCTAAGGACAGAGACCAAACTTATCTTGCTCACTAATGTAGCCCCAGGACCAAGCCCTGTGCCTGGCACATAGGAGGGACTCAGAATTATATAGATTAATGTAGAAAATGGTGACCAAAGATAATCCCACTCTTTCATTGTTTTGCCTGAGACCAGCCCAGGCAAGTATTAACAGTGGTCTGTTAAGGGGACCTGTGTTTGTTAGAATAATAGCATGTATTTCAAGTTCCTTATTTATTTTTTTTAATGTTTATTTATTTTTGAGAGAAAGAGAGAGAGAGAGAGAGAGAGAGCAGGGGAGGGGCAAAGAGAGAGGGAGACACAGAATCCAAAGCAGGCTCCAGGCTCTGAGCTGTCAGCAAAGAGCCCCGTGCAGGGTTTGAACTCAAGAACTACAAGATCATGACCTGACCTGAAGTCAGACACTCAACTGACTGAGCCAGCCAGGCGCCCCTCAAGTTCTTTAATAGTGTTATTCTCAGGGCACCTGGGTGGCTCAGTTGGTTAAGCGACAAGCTCTTGATTTCTGCTTAGGTTATGATCTCACAGTTTGTAAGATCAAGCCCTGCATTGGGCTCTGCCCTAACAGCCTGCTTGGGATTCTGTCTCTCCCTCTCTCTCTGAACTCCCCCGCTCTCTCTCTCTCAAAATAAATAAGTAAACATTAAAAAAAATAGTGTTATTCTCAAATACCTACGCTGAGCTCATCCCAGACACCCCAACTAATCGAATGGTATTGATTTCTCCTGCTAAAAGAGACAACGCTTAATGCTGATGTGCTCCATGGCATCTTCCATAAATAACTCCTAGAGTGAGATGAATAATTAAAAGGATGCCATAAGTGGGCTACATTTGCAAAAGGCATCACGATTCTGGGTTTTGTCAGAGTTGTCTCTGGTGAAGATCATTTCACATTCAATAATAACAACATGTGTTGATTGATTTCTAGTGGCAGGGATTGCTCTGAATTCTTCACATGGATCATCTCATTTAGTCCTTACCACAACCTACAAGAATACTATTTTTAACACTGTTTTTTTGTTTGTTTGTTTGTTTGTTTTGTTTTTTTAGGATGAGGAAATCGAGGCATGGAAGTTATTAGGAAACTTAACTAATCACACAATTGATCACATAGTAATAAGTCTGCTAAGTGCCATAAGGAGAAATACAAGATGGTGCAAGAGTGTGTATGTGACGGGAATCTGTGGGGTCAGAGCCGGCGTCTCCGAGGAAGTGACCTTCAGGCAGAGACCTGAGTGTGAAGCAGCAGTGAGCCAGAAGAGCTGGAGAAGAGCGTGTCCAAAGACCCAGGAGGGAAGGAGTATGGTGGCCACGTGGCTGGAACACAGTAAGCCAGAGGGAAGGCATTTGGGTGAAGCTGGAGAAATGGGCAGAAGGCAGAGGCCAGACCAGGCAGGCCACGCAGGCTGCGGCAAGGTATTGGATTTTATTCCAGGAGCAACAGGAATCCACAGAATCTGGAGTTTCGAGTGGGGAAGTACGGTGGTTGGACTTGTGTTTTTTCGGTCTGGCTGCTGGCAGCCAGTGGCATGCAGAGGCTGGAGCAGAGGCTGAGACGAGTTGGGGAGCGCCGGAGGCAGAACAGCGGGGAGGCTGGCTCTGGTCAGGTTGGAGACAGTGGACATGGGTTCGGGTAACATCTCGGTACTAGCTCAATTATTGCCTTTCTGAGGGCGGTGAGGAAATCACACAGCCTCTCTAGATGGCCATTTCGTCTCCATTTCTACAGAGGAGAAACATTCTTTCTCCCCTCCCAGGGATGTCTTGGATGCCTTAAGATCCAGGCCCTGAAGCAGTGTGTGCTATGGAAACACAAGTTGTTATTAACTGGCCCACATCCTGTCTTGCTGAGAGGTAATGATTTCTGGACGCTCAGTGAGGTCCCCAGAGAGAGAAACCCTTTCTTCAAGCGGGTAAGAATTGATTGGGTGACCGGGCCTGCACCTTGTTGCAGGGGTGGGGAGGTGGAGTCAATTACATTCTCTATTAGGACGTAAATGGGTCTCCTTTCAGCTTTAATCCTCCCTGGCTTTATCTCTGTTGCCAACGTTGTCATGCCAATGATTTTGACACATAATATTAAACTCTAAAGTGACATTAAAATCGGACTATAAAATACCTGTTGCCTGGCTCCGCTAATGGGCCTTCTTTTTAAGTGTAGGAACGGGACACATTGGTCCCAGTTTTAGAGACCCAAGTGTAAACAATCATTAACTCCTTTTATCCTTTTGATTACTTGGGGGTAAGAGAAACTTTCAGGTACTTTCCTGGCATCTTATTTGTCAATATTTAACAAAGAGCATCTGTGCACCCCTCTGTTTCTCCTCCCTAGGACCCGACATTGCCTAGCATACACTAAATGTTATCTGAGGGTGGCTTCATGGGGCAGTAGAGAGCTTGGCACTGGGTTTGAATTCCAATGTCACCAGTTCTAAGCTGGGTAACAAAGGACAAGTCACTTAACCTTGCTAAGCCTCCAATTCCTCATTTGTGTAAAGGAAATAATGATAACCAATTTCAGAGGGTTCTTGAGAGAATTATAGAAAGTAATATATGTAAAGCATCTAGAATAGTGCCTGACACATAGAAGGCACATCATTTAATTCCTGTCCCTGGAATTAAATATTGAAAGATATGATAAGGGTCACTCACCAGTTACTCAAGCACCTGGGGCTGAGCTTTTCAAGTACTGAAAAGATCTCCTTCTGAGCTAGAAAATTTTTTCTGGTCACCAGGGTCTCAAGAGGTTTGGAAGATCCCACCCAACACTGACCAAAGATCTGGCCCTAGTCTATCTCCCTCAAACCTAAAAACTCAGGTTGGGCTGACCAGTTTTAGAAGTTAGCACCAAAGCCAGGAAGACACCTAGCGCTTTACACATTGGGTTGCAATCAAGTTGAGGCAGCTTATTGCTGATCCAAAATCCCATGGCAGAAATCCAGTTAGGTTCTATTTTAAGTGGACGGGGCCATTTAACCCTTATCCACCGTATCCACCCCTCTCTATTTCCCCCTGTTCTTTACCCCTCACCAACGCCTGTCAGTCACTGTAAGCTTGGATCAGTAAGAGTGGGCTGAGGTGGGCGTTATGTCCAACAGTCCTGTGGGAAGCTGCTCCAACCTAACCCTTGGCTGCTTGGCTCCCTGGTTTCCATCCTCCCCAGCCCAGCACAGGGGAGGGGACTATAGGGGGCACTCACGCAGTGCAGTTCTCTGTGGACTCGGTGGTGGTGTCCTCGATCTCCATGTTGGTTGAGAGGCTGGCAAAGCCATGGGGCAGCTCATCCCACTCGTCAAACCGGATTCCCGTGCCAAGGGAGTAGCGGCCCTCAGCGCATGGCTTACAGGACTGGTCCTTCATGTCCAGAAACTCCCCGGCTTTGCAAGAAAAGGCTGGAACGCAGAGAAGGGACAAGGGCAGAGTGGTGAGGCCACTGCCACCAGGAGGAGTAGGCAACCTGTGGGCACCCTAAAATGAGGAGCAGAGGATCAAGATCCAGAAGTTGACCCACTAAGATTTAAAACATCTTGTATGATTCCCGTTATATGGAAAGTCCAAAATAGGAAAATCCACAGAGACAGAAAGCAGATCTATGGTGCCAGGGGCTTGGGGGGAGGGGACGTGGGTAGAGATTGTTCACGGATATGATGTTTCTTTTGGGGGTGATGAAAATATTGTGAAGTTAGATAGTGGTTGTACAACTGTGAATATTCTAAAAACTAGACTTTACACTTTAAGGGGGTGGATTTTATGATATACAAATTATATCTCAATAAAGCGGTTATTTTAAAAAATAAAATTCGGGACGCCTGGGTGGCTCAGTCGGTTGAGCGGCCAACTTCGGCTCAGGTCATGATCTTGCGGTCCCTGAGTTCAAGCCCCGCTTCGGGCTCTGTGCTGACAGCATAGAGCCTGGAGCCTGCTTCAGATTCTGTGTCTCCCTCTCTCTCTGACCCTCCCCCGTTCATGCTCTGTCTCTCTCTGTCTCAAAAATAAATAAACGTTGAAAAAAAATTTTTTTTAATAAAAAATAAAATTTAGGGCTGTGGGAGCTCTGCTTTAGTGAACTTGTCCCTGACGGTTTCGTTTCCTGAGGGACAGCCTTGGCCATTCTGAGAGCTCTCCAGTAGAACATACCATGGTCTTCTGAACGGTGCCATGAATTTCCCCGAGTCTCTGGTCTCTGTCTCCTTTCTGGCTCCACTGCCACCATGCTGGTTGGGATTCTCCTGGCTGTTAGCTCAATGATTACAGAGTCCTCCTAACTAGTTCCCTGTTTCCTGCTTTTGCTCATTCTGTGGTCAGAGGTATCTTTCTAAAACACGGATAGGTACTATTATTCCTGTTATTTAAGAGATCATCAGGCACTCCCCTTGGGTTATAGAATCTAAGCTCTCAGCCAGGCATTCAAAATCTTCTGCAATTTTTTCCTCAACCTAACTTTCCAGCTTGATCTCCCACTACAGGCTTTGCTCCACTACAGCCCCATCTGTCACCGTCACCTTCCATGCATTGCCTCCACCCCAGACCACATGTTCTTCCCTGAATGTGTCTGGTGTTCTTCCACCTGCAAACCTCTGCCCAAGAAGTTCCCCGAGCTGTTCCTGAGCCCTAGGCACCCGTACCTCCTGTCCTTTGTCATCTCATATGAATACATCATATTGGTGTGTGCCTGCTGCTAGGCTCTGAGCTCCTCTGGGGACAGTGGCTCAGTAACTGGCACAGACATAGTAGGGGCTCCATATAGTTTTGCTGAAAAAATGAATGGAGGAATGAATGTCTGCTTCTTCCACCAGACATTAAACTTTTGAAGGCAGAGACTGTGCCTTATATATCTCGGTGGTTCACAGCGCATGCACATAAGAGCTCGGTTAAGCTGGCGGAGTTACCTGAAGATGGCTCACTTGTTTGCAGCAGTCACACCTCAGTCCCGCTCAGATCTTCACAATATCCGTTCAGTAGTTTAACAAGCATTTATTTGCTCACCGACTGAACCAGGCACTATGTAAGTTTTTGGTTTTTTTTTTTTTAAAGAATTTAAATGCCCTCGGGGTGTCTGGGTGGCTCAGTTGGTTAAGCGTCCTACTTCAGCTCAGGTCATGATCTCGCGCTCAGTGGGTTCGAGCCTCGAGTCAGGCTCTGTGCTGACAGCTCGGAGCCTGGAGCCTGTTTTGGATTCTGTGTCTCCCTGTCTCTCTGCCCCTCCCCTGCTCATGCTCTGTCTCTCAAAAATGAATAAATATTAAAAAAAAAAAAAGAATTTAAATCTCCTTTCCAAATCTCCAAGTATTCCTTGATTCTAGTCCCTGTTTTATCCCTTTACACTGCTTAGAAGAACAGTGGAGGGGAAATAGCTGCCAATTGTAGAAAAATTGTGACTACAGAGTCGCAGAAGTGGGGACAGAGCTGCAGACAAGTCACGGCTTTTCTGATCGCACAGCTCCGCAGCTGGGCAAGGTTCTTGTTCCCTGAAGTGATGCCCAGTGCATTTTAAAGGTCTGTCTGTGCAGAAATTCATCTTCTCTGGCTTCCTTTTCAAGAACAAAAGCAAATCACAGTCTTTTCCTAATGCCTGATTGTGGCTGGTAAGTGCAGACTGGAGAGAGATGCACAGGCACAAAAGAAAATGTATGCAAACAGAAAGAAATTGCTGACTGGCACACAGCTGGAATTGCTCATACTTTATCCCCTGATGGGATTTAAATTTAAAAGAAAGAAAGAAAGAAAGAAAGAAAGAAAGAAAGAAAGAAAGAAAGAAAGAAAGAAAGAAAGAAAGAAAAGAAAAGAAAATTTAGATACCCAGTTTGCATCCATGAAATCACATTTCTGTACCAAATCTCAAAGGGGCCGGGGACTAACTGGGGGAGAGATCTGATTCCTTAAGGCAGCTGCGCTGTCAGAGAGGGCCTGGCTTGGATGGCAGGAGGCTCGGGGCAGAGGCCAGAGGTGAGCGGCAGGAATGCTTACAGCACTCAGTGCCCTTGACAGGGTCGGGGAGGCTGGTGCACAGGCCCGGGGTGTGCGGCACGGCGACCCTCCACCTGGATCCCGTGCTGTCACACGCGGTGTACTCGTAGTGGTACTCAGACTGCAGGGGAGACAACAGTGGGCAAAACGTGCATTAGCAGTGACCAGACATTAACAGCTTTCCACCCACTTCCCGCCCAGCACGAGGACTGCCGGGCTGCCGACACGCGCCTGGGGCCCCAGCAGGGAGCAAGGATCATGGTGCCCGAATGTTTGTTAGGAAGCCCACAGGAGCTGCAATGATTTGGATCACTCCTCTCCACCCAACCACAGTCCAGTCCTTAGAAATCCTTTCTGTGTGGTGACTCTCTTGCTGTTGCATATAGATAATGACCCAACGGACCAAAGGAATGTGAGAAGGAAACTACAGAACAGGCTGGAAACAGGTGCTGGCTTTCTTGTCCTAAACCGTAGAATTATGAGCAAGAACTGGTCTGTGAAAAATGTGCAAAGGATTGTCATAGAAGCTGTATTTTCCTATTCTTCACACTCCCTTCTGCCTGGAAAGATGATGAGTTCCCACCTTACATTTTATGAAAACATCCTATCTCACCCAGGCAGCTCTCATCACCTGAACCTATTCATGCCTAATTTCTCTGTGCAGTGGGACACTCACAGTTCAGTTGCTTTACTGAACTAACAATAACCTAAATAAGAGCCACAAAATAGCCCAATCAAGCATTAAATAGAACAACAGTAACAACAAAAGTAATAAAAAGCACTACTTGGGAGGATAAAAAAAACCCACAATAGATCCATCAAATGCCCTTAAACATTTCTCACTCTTTTAAATCTCGTAATAAACAACAGATCACAGAACTATTATCATTTTGGCTCTGACAAGTATTTTATAATCCGCCCTTACTTAAATCTATATTCAAGTGCAGGGAAGTACTTGGTACTATTGTGTCCATAAGAAAAATCGATTTAATGTCCCCTTTCAACCCACATAAGAGCATGATTGCATACCACGTGTAAATGCAAGGAGCTGAGACTAAAAATGAGACCATTTTGAAGTTTGCTAATCTAAGAATGCATCAGAACGAAAAGCAGAAAGCTTTACCTTTTGGAAGAGGTAAACACGCTGCATTTCATTTATTCTAAAATGCATATTTATTTCACATTTTAACATCTGTGAAATCAAAGTGGCTTATAATTGACACAATAAGGAAGCACTGTGTCATATTTTAACTGATAAAGCTTTTCCTCTCTTTGCAATACGTAAAAAACGGTGGGTCTAAGCAGCAATGGCATCTCAGATTTGTGGAAATATAGTGAACGTGTTGTTTCTCGAGCTGTAGTTTCAGAAACTCAAGATGATAAGAGAACAATTTTATTTCCCTCTATTTTAAATATTTACCAAATATATATTCTATGCCCAGCCATTAGAGTTACTAAGTGCTGCGCCCAGTATGGCTCAAGATAGCAACATACAAACTCAGCAATTTCATCCAAAGGGAGAAGATGCGGAGAGGGGGAAAATTGGGGGAACTGTTTTGGGAGTTCTAATTTTTTTATGTTCGTTTATTTATTTTGAGAGGGAGAGAAAGTGCATGCAAGCAGGGGAGGAGCAGAGAGAGAAGGAGAGAGAGAATCCCAAGCAGGTCCTGTGCCGTCAGCGCAAAGCCCAACACAGGGCTCAATCCCACCAACTGTAAGTTGAAATCAAGAGTTGGATGCCTAACTGACTGAGCCACCCAGCTGCCCCAGTGAGCCTAACTTTTGATGAGAATCTTCGGCTTTGGACTTAGACATCAGTGTCATCTAGGAAAGAAAAACATCAGGATTCTTTGTGCCCTTGGGCTACTATCTCTCTGGGTCTATTCTCCCCACCCCCAATTCCAGTCTTTTCCTTATCTCAGAGGACTCTAAGGTGAAGAGAGCAACTACACATATAGCAATTCCAGGTCTAAATATGATACTCCCCAAAGGGTTTTACTGCAAGAATGAGGGGTAAAATTCACAGTATGTAAATTAAATGCAGAATTGAGTGAACCGGGCAGAAAGGATTTGATGTTCCCACTGCGAGCATGATTAAGCTGGTCATCCGCATAGTGATTTTACGGTTCCCAAACACGGTCTCATTTGATCTTCAAATTCCCCATAAGGCAAGCAGAGCAGGAGTGCTTCCCTCACTGTACAGGTGAGGAAACACTCACACAGGGGTGAAATGGCCTAAGTTCACACAGCTGGTAAGTCACTGAGCTAGAACCCAGGCCTTCCCACCAGAAATCCACCATCCCCATACACCCAATCAAACACAGACTCACACTGGGCCAAATTTAACAGCCAAATCTAAAAATTAAATAAGACAGTGTTGGTTGTGTGCCAGCTGACAGGCTTGCTTCGGAGGCCTGAGAATTGGTGTTAAAATATCTAATCTGTTCGGGCAGATAATTTCAGTTCACTCTGACTACATTTGGCGTTTTGGAGACACACGGGCCAAGTCCATTTCTTTTCATCGCCTTTCATTTGGTGTCCCCTGGGTGCCACTTGCGTGGGGGGTTTGCCGGGAAAATGGTGATTCCAAGCCTTAGAAAATTCCCTTTTCAATATGTGCTAATTTATTTCATGTCACTTGGGGATATTTCCACCATCCAAAGTGGCTGGATCTACTGCAGCTGTTTCAAATCTAAACTATCCTTTGAGATCTCACCATTCACAATATAAGCTTAGACAGATAGTTAAATCAGAGATATAAATGGCAGCGCTCCTGGGCTATATTCAGCATTCTGTGAACAAATCAAATCCCCAACAGTACCTCAATTCACCCAGTGATCTTTGAAAGCGTATAGTCTGCATAACATACAGATTCACAAAGGAGACCCACAAATATATTCCGCATGTATGTCTAGCACACAGTTCCTCACTCCCCCGTGCACATATCCAACTCACAATTTCAAACAGGGCACAGTAGGCAGTGGCTGCTGCCTGTCATCAGGAAAAGAAGGGTAGGGTTTGGAAATGAGGGGTGGGCACCTTAGTTAATCTGCCCTCCCCTAAATCCTCCAGCCACATGCGATACTCCTGGGGAATATGAGAGAGGAGAAGAAAAAAATCCCTAAGTTGGAACTTCCTTGGTCAAATGCTGAGCTGTCTGTTGGTACAGGAAAATTATGCCAATTGTATTAAGCCACTCACCAAAGGACAAATAGTATATGATTCCACTTATATGAGGTACCCACAGTACCTCTCAAATTCATAGAGAGAAAAAGTAGAATTAGTGGTTTCTGGGGACTGGGCCCCTGAGTACAGAATTTCAGTTTTGCAAGATGAAAAGGGTTCTTTCAATGGATGGTGGTGATGGCTGCTTAATGCCTGACCTGTTCAGTTACAAATGGTCAAGATAGGGGCATCTGGGGGCCTCAGGCAGTTAAGTGTCTGGCTTTGGCTCAAGTCATGATCTCGTGGTTCGTGGTTTCGGGCCCCACTTCGGGCCCTGTGCTGACAGCTCAGAGCCTGGAGCCTGCTTCAGATTCTGTCTCTCTCTCTCTTTCGCTTTCTGCCCCTCCCCCACTCACGCTCTGTCTCTAAGATAAATAAACATTAAAAATTCTTTTTAATGTTCAAGGTAATTTTATGCTATGTGTATTTTACCACAATTTAAAAAAAATAATTAAAAAAAAGATTATGCCACAGGAAAATGCCCAACCTCTGATTTATCCTATTAAGTACCCCAGAGAGTAGAAATCTGTGATCTGGTAGTTGCATTCAAGAAATATCCTCCCAGGGGTGCCTGGGTGGCTCAGTTGGTTGAACGTCTGACTTCGACTTAGGTCATGATCTCGCGGTCTGTGAGTTTGAGCCCCGCATTTGGGCTCTGGGCTGACAGCTCAGAGCCTGGAGCCTGTTTCAGATTCTATGTTTCCCTCTCTCTCTGCCCCTCCCCTGCTTGTGCTCTGTCTCTCTTGTCCTCAAAAATAAATCAAACATAAAAAAGAAATTAAAAAAAAGGAAATATCCCCCAAAGTGTATATCTATCTCTCTATATATATGTATATATATTTTTAAATATATATATTTAAAAAGTATATCTACCTATATATATAGGTAGATATATATATGGATAGATAGATGCCAAATTCAAAAGACACCAAGAGGGAGGAGTGGAAGGAAAAAGTGGAAGGCAACAGACAGAGCGGACATCATGACAGTCTCACTGGATATGCCCATGGCAGTTCCCTGGTGCTTATGTGTTGGCTAATGACAACTGTTTGGAAGCATCGTGTTACAGTTGTACAAATAAATATTAAGTGCTAAAAAATAACTGTTTTTCAAACATTCTGCTCTTTTGGAACTAAAATGTTTAAACTCTGGGAATACCGTTAGCTTGGAACATGTCGGGTCTTCCACATTCTAGGAAAATGGTGTTTACTCATATACCGCGTTCAACAAGTAGTTACTGAGGGTCTCTTATGTGCTAGGTTCTGGTGAAGCAGTGGTATCCGAGACAGTCACAGCTCTTAAGGGTGCAGATGTGGGCATGGTGGGGAGTGTGCTGGCAGGGATGGCACAGGGAGGAGACAGACCATAAACACGTAGGTAGGCTTATTTCTGGTCTTCCACCATTCTCTACAGTTAGTTATCATTGCATACTCCTGCTTGCCCCCACGTTCTCCAGAGAAGGTTTTGATAACTGTTATGGGCTGCACATTTGTGCCCACCCCCAACCAATTCATATGTCGAAGCCCTGATAAGATAGTATTTGGAGGTGAGGCCTTTGGTGGGTAATTAGGGCCTGAGGGTAGAGCCTTCACGAAGAGATTAGTGTCAGGACACCTAGGTGGCTTAGTTGGTTAAGCGTCCCACTTCGGCTCAGGCCATGATCTCATGGCTGTGGGTTTGAGCCCCGCATCGGGCTCTGATCCTCTGTCCCCCCCTCTCTCTGCTTCTCCCCCGCTGGCACTCTCTATCTCAAAAATAAACATGAAAAAGAAAAAAAAAAACAAAGAGGAACAGAGCCATGTGAGGATACAGTGAGAAGAGGGTTATCTGCAAACCAGGCAGTGCTCTCACCAGACAATGAATTTGCCTACACCTTGATCTTTGACTTCCTAGTCTCCGGAACCATGAGTAAGAAACGTTTGCCTTTTAAGCTACCCAGTCCGTAGTGTTCTGTTATGGTAGCCAGAACGGACTAAGACCACGTGTAAGGACTCTGGCAAAGACTGTATCACGTCTCTTGACTCCAACGTGACAGTAACCATTGAACTGCACTGTTTGTTTTTCAACTCATGATGGCCTGAAAGCCACAAGGCCAGACCCCACAAACATTTAACCTCACTCCTTAGAAGTAACCACAGCAGAACCGAGTAGGCAGGGATAGTTGGTTGGAACTGTCAGAGGGAGAGGCACAGAGTGATCGGGCGGCAGTTGGCCCCTTGCTCCTCTGGCCTTCTTCCTGTCAGGTCATTTCTGCAGCTCCCCTGGCCAAGGACGCTGGCAACAGGTGGCCTAGATTGGAAAGACAAAAGGCTGCTCCCCAAGCGG
Source organism: Acinonyx jubatus (assembly GCF_027475565.1). NCBI lineage: Eukaryota > Metazoa > Chordata > Mammalia > Carnivora > Felidae > Acinonyx > Acinonyx jubatus. The sequence continues at coordinate 91,585,702 of NC_069381.1, read as the reverse complement.
GGCCTGCAGGGGTTAACACGGCACACTCTGGAGCTGCGAAGTTCCTGGGAGGGAAGTAAGGGCTCCGTGTGATGCTAAAACAAGCAGTCTGAGAGACTGACAACAAACAGCCGAGGGGGTCGTTTGACTCTTCTGGGCCTCAGTCTTCTCATCTGTAACTGAGAAATTTGGATTTAGGCCACTTGCAAGATTCCTTCCAGTTCCAGTACCTTACTATTTTACGGCTAGGACCTGCATGGAAATCTGTTCTTTCTTCCACCTTTTCCTCCTGCTTCCTTCAAAATGGCACTTCTCAGTCTTTAAAATAATTGTCAAAGTGCTCAATGTGCATTGTAGAAAAGATGAAAATATAGGCTAGAATTAAAATGAAAATAAAAATCTACAAGCCCAGCAAACAGAGATCACTACTTTAAACCTATGATTGTATTCCTTTCCACATTCTTTTTCTATACATGCACATGCATTTCTAAAAACCAAATGAAGATCATACAGTGTGGAGTTTTGTACTCTGACTTTTTTTTTTTTTTTTTTTTTTTTACAATTTCGGTCACAAGCACTTTCCCGTGGCTTTAATGATTGCACTGCAGTTCCTTTAACATGGAATTTTGTCCAACTTTTTCTTATTTTAAATAGCACTACTATGAAGCCTTCTGTGCATCTCTCATTATTTGATTTGGATACATTCCCAGAAGTGGAATTACTAGGGTAAAGGGTATGAGTTTCTTCAAGATTCTTGAGTGGGGAAGGGGCATGTAGGGAGACTTCTAAGAGAAAACAGACATCTCTAAGTACTTTTTTTCTTTTTATTGTGGTGAATGTCAAAACAAGAATTTTGGAACAGAATATGATGACCCCCAACCACCAGCTTCAATTCTTAATTTCTGTCATTCTTCATCTACCTCTACTCATTCCCCATTTACTTCCACCCACTCCTCCCTTCTGGAAGTTGTTGCTGGTTTTTTGTTTTTTTTTTTTAGGTAAAATTTATACACATTGGAATGCACACATCTTAACTGTTCATTTTGGATAAATGGCTCCACTTGAGCAAAACATTGACAGGAGGAAGGATTACTGCAGCAACTACAGTGGGGGGAAGAGGATACATCCCCCACCACAGGCAGGAGAGACAGAGCCAACCAGGGTCTCGTATCCCAAGTCCGAGAACCACCAAGTCACGCAGCATAAAGTCACAACCACCCAAGGAAGCAGGAGAGAAACACGACTTGGGTTTGTCTTGGCTGGGATAGGGCCTGCGTCAAGAAACAGGTTCTTAAGTAAACCCGGATTTTGACTACAGGCCTTGGGGTCTGGAGGAGGCCGCCTCCTGCTCTTCCCTCAACTGCAGGTTCATCCTCCTGTCCCCTCGCCATCCCTGAAAACCAGATCCTCCGAAGAGAATGTCAGGATGGAGGCGAGGTAGACCAGTTAAAACGCCCCAAGCTTGGTACAGCGGGATCAATAGGTTATTTGTTGACTCAGTGGCAAATGCTTCTTTGCTTGGAAAGCACCTGACCCAGATGGGAGCAGATCCCATTAAACAATCTGACTATTAAGGAGACACTAACCCTTTGCTAGGAGGGAGGAATGACCTCTCATTAGTCCAGAACATGGAAAACCACAAATATCGGAACTTGAACATCAGTGTCCCAAATGAGACTCTTTCTTAGGCCCAGTCCTAGCTGGATGGTGTCCTGAAGTACTGGTCTTTGTTCTTTTTGCTTTGGAGTGCCCTCATTTGAATTTTGAGTGGAGGGCCTGGCTGAGGCTCAGGGGCACAAGTAACCTCAGTTTCCCATTACAAAGGGCAGGATGGAGATTCCTTTCCTATTCTCCAGCTTGTCAGACTAGAGGGGGAAAGCAGGGCTTCTCTCTCTCTCCCTCCCTCTTCCTCACCCTCATAAGGGCTGCCAACTCACAGCAGTGTCTCCTGGGCCTTCGGGGCTAGACAAACCACCTCCAGAGCCCTAATGCCCATGCCTATCTGATCATCACAACTGCTTGGAGATCATGTTAAAAATACAGACTCCATCCCCAAGATTCTGATTCTCCTCCCTCCCTCCTTCAAAACTCACTCTTCTCAAGACTTAAGTACTGTCTCATTTGGAAGTAAATCAGATAAACAAATGTCCTGAAAGACAGAGAGCTCCTTAATCTACGGTCTATGGACAACTTCCCCGATACAACCAGATGCAGAATTTCATGTATGTGCATTTTCCTGGGCAGAGGGTGTACAGATTTCATCAGATCCTCAGAGGAGTCTGTTCTCCACCATCCCTACCCCAGCAGAAAACCATGAAAATATGTCATAACATATTAGTAATTTTAAAATAGCTTAATATTGGGGCGCCTGAGTGGCTCAGTCGGTTAAGCGTCCGACTTGGCTCAAGTCATGATCTTGCTGTTCCCAGGTTCAAGCCCCGTGTCAGGCTCTGTGCTGACAACTCAGGGGCTGGAGCCTGCTTCAGATTCTATCTCCCTCTCTCTCTGCCACTGCCCCACTTACGCTGTCTCTCAAAAATAAATAAACATTTAAAAATATAAAATTAAAATAAAATAAAATAAAATAGCTTAATATTTTGCTGAACAAAGGCTGTTCACTTTTTAACAGGGGGCTGAAATACTTTAAGCCAAGGATTTTCAAATTATGGTTCAGAATCTAGGGGTTTAGAAAGCCCCTTCAGCCGGGAATGGGGATTCCCCCCTTTAATGAAGCAACATTTTCCTCCCTAAAATCTCTTCTGCATATTTAGTCTTCTCAGTTAAGATTTTGTTTTAGCCCCCAAAAAGTTTGACACCACAGACTTTGCTTGAAGGAGCAAATTGCTAAAGGTGGAATTGCAGGCCCTGAGGCCAACTCAGAGTCAAGGATGGCTTTTTGGCTTTCCTTTAATAACCCTACACAGTCAGGTGTTTGCTTCCAAGTGACACAGCCTCTCCCCCGGAACAGGTACCAGACCCAGCAGCAGCCAAAGCAAACAGACCCCAGGCAGGCTGGCCCCTGCTGGCTGCCCTCAATCTGTGTGCTGTTGCCTAGCAACACGGAGCTGGGAGTCCCGAGGCTCCCAGTCTGAAGGAGGATGGGGGAGCCTTGGCCTTCCGCTGCCCCTTCTTTCAGCATTTTCTATTCAACTCTGGGGTTTTCAACTCCCATTTTGATCAAAAACCACAGACGGCACTCGGTCACCCCAGCTCATTTGACCATGGGCACATTACACAAAACTGGTTGCTGGGTCTTCACACCCAGCTGGGGCAGTTTGTGCCACCAGGCCCTGGGTCAGGCAGGACCCTGCTGTCCAGCCTGTCTGGAACTAGAGCTGCCTGTCCACTTTGGGCACAGGAGATGGAACTGGTGTGGTAACGACAGCCGCCATTAGTGACACGTAGGAGCACCCTTGCACCCGGCTCTGGGGCTCCTCTCTTTACGTGCACCCTCCCCTTCAGCCCCTACCAAGGCCCCTGATATTATTCCTCCTGCTTCCACCACCCTATTTACAATTGTAATTCCTCCCCTCCCACCCTATTGATTTTCAAATCCTAAGTGACTCCTTTCTTCTATACACTTACCACCTTCAAACGCACTTTCTAACTTAACTTTTCGTTGTGTTTATTGTCTATTTCTGCCCTTGCCCTCACTCCAGATCAGATGGAAACAACATAAGAAGAGGCATCTTTGTTTTTGTTCACTGATGTAGCCCAAGGGCCCAGAACAGTGCCTGACACAATCACTATCAATTAGTATTTGTTGAGTGACTGAATGGTGGCAAAAGGGCAGACTCTAGAGTGGTTCTGGAGTTGTGCAAGGCGCTCTGGATTAGACCCCAGGGATCCAGACTCTCATCTTATCCTGCACAACCGCGGACCTGTTGTTAAACCCTGTGCCCATAAAACAGGGATGACAATGCCCTGCTAAGATGATTGAGTGGATCCCACCCACCCACCCAAACTGAGTAACATCAAATTCTCAGGACAATTAGGAGATTATGTTCAGTTCTTTGTAAATTGGCTAACAAAAAGAAAAAAGAAAACAAAGCCAGCTGACCCTGCCTGCAGAGAGCTCATGGAAGGAGTGCCCAGGCTCTTCACTCCTCTTTCTGTGAGGTCTATGAGGAAGGAGCCATTTCTGGCCTAACAGCAATGATGACAGCAGCAGTTAGACCTCCCTGGTTCCCCTTGCTGTTTACCACCCGTCTTGACTCACCCCCTAATCCCAGTCTGCTCTTACATATGAAATAACATCTGTCCTTTTTCCACTTTTTCTCCCCCAACAACTCCTCCAAAGCTAATCTCTCCAAGAGAGAGGCTGGTCGCTGACATTTAGACACTTGGTACCTGCAGCCAGTCTGTCAGGTGCAGAGAGCTTTTTGGTATTGCTTGTAAATATCCCTAGGATTGAAATGGCTTTGTCGCCAGGAAACAAAATGTCCCTTTATAAATTTCAATCCCTTTCTGATAGGTGAGAATTTGGTACACACATCTGTCTACAAGCAGGGTTTTATGAGATTATATTTCAAAGATGTGCTTTTCTTGGTTTTTAATGAGATCAAAATGTTCCATCAAATTTTTTTCACCTGAGCTTTTAATCATGCATGAAAGACACAGGCCAACTAGGTTGGCCTATGCAAAGCTCTCCAAGGACAGCTTCATATTCAGATGTGTTAGCTGTTTGTGATGGAGAACTTGACCTGGTGGAGAGACTTCCAGCCTGGAGAGCCAGGTCAGCAGTCAGGGCTTCAATAATTCCAATGAAGCAAACATATCTGAACAGCTGCCATGCCACAATCTCTTAGAATATTGTTTCTCAAACTGGGGGTTAAGAGTCCTCAAAATCTTACCAATCAACATTCACTCTCCATCTTCCCCTCCCCCAGCTCCTGGCAACCACCAGTCTACTCTATGTGTCATGGATTTATCTATTACTGACATTTCACATAAATGGCATTATACAATAGGTGGCCGTTTTATTTTATTTTATTTTATTTTATTTTATTTTATTTTATTTTATTTTATTTGTAATCTCTACACCCAACATGGGGCTTGAACTCATGACCCAGAGATGAAGAGTGTCATGCTCTACCAACTTAGCCAGCCAGGCGCCCCCAATAGACAGCCTTTTGTATCTGACTTCTCTTACTTAGCGTAAGGTTTTCAAAGGTTCCTCCATGTGGTAGCTTGTATCAGTATTTAATTTCTTTTTATGGCCCAATAACATTCCATTGTATGGATATACCACATTTTATTTATCCATTCATTACTCGGACATTTGGGATGTTTCCACTTTTTGGCTATTGTTAATATTGCTGCTATGAGTATTCATGGACAAGTTTTTGTGTTAACATATGTTTCAGTTCTCTTGGAAATATAGTTAGGTGTGGAATTGCTCGGTCGTACGGTAACTCCACGTTTACTTCTTGAAGAACTGCCGAACTGCCTTCCACAGTGGCTGCACCATTTTATATTCCCAGCAGCACTGTATGAAGGTTTCTACACTTGACCTTGGCCAAAAGGCCGAGAAGCGATGTATGAAGGTTTCGATTTCTCCACCTCCTTGTCAACACTTGTTGTCATCTGTCTTCACAGCCACACTAGTCGTTCACTTTATCTTCAATGTATCCAACACCACTCCCAGATAGAACCCTCCCTCTCCATCAGGACTGCGTCTAGCTGTGGGCTAAGTTCACTTGCTCACAACATGAGCTTACAACAGCTGATTGTGCTCATCTGTTCCCAACCCCATGCTCAGTGATGCTGATAGCTTGACAGTGACTCTAATGGGAGCATTTATACCACGGAAATCAGCAAACACGATAAACCAGGGTTTCCCTTCACCTCTGAAGAGCAAGTTGTTAAACATTGGCCAGCGCACGGCTAACAGTATCCACTTAATCTTAACACCATAGCTTTCTTTGCTTTGCTCTTTTCCTCAGTTTGTAAATCCATTCTTCCACCTACACATCTTCTAGTTCAATTAAAATCCTAGACTTTCCTAAAGCTCAGTTCAAATCGCTTACACAAAGCTATTTCCCAAGTTTCAATTGCCTTCATGGACTGATAATTCCAAGTTTATACCTTGAGCTCAGCCCTTACCCCAGAGCTCCTGATCCTTATCCTTATTTTTTTTAAGTTTACTTATTTATTTTGAAAGAGAGAGAGTGCTCACATGAGTGGGGAAAGGGCAGAGAGAGAGGAAGAGAGAAAAATCCCAAGCAGACTCCGTGCTGTCAGAGCAGAGCCCAAGGCCGGGCTTGATCCCACAAACTTGAACCGTGAGATCATGACCTCAACCAAAATCAAGAGTCAGATGCTTAACTGACTGAGCTGCCCAGGTGCCCCCGACCCTTAGCTTTAATTGCCTATGCAGGTTTTCATCAGGCACATCAGAACCAACATTTTAAAATAGTTCTCAGGGTGCCTGGGTGGCTCTGTATGCTGAGCATGTGACTTTGGCTCAGGTCATGATCTCATGGTTAGGTTTGTGAGTTCGAGCCCCAAAACAGGCTTGCTGCTGTCAGCACATAGCCCGCTTCAGATCCTGTGTCCCCCTCCCTCTCCACTCCTCCCCCACTCACGCCCTCTCAAAAATAAATAAAACATTAAAAAAAATAATAGGGGCACCTGGGTGGCTCAGTTGGTTAAGCATCTGACTTCAGCCTGGGTCATGATCTTGTTGTTCCCAGTTTGAGCCCCGCGTCGGGCTTTGTGCTGACAGCTCAGAGCCTGGAGCCTGTTTCAGATTCTGTGTCTCCCTCTCTCTCTCTGCCCCTCCCCCACTCATAGTCTGTCTGTCTGTCTGTCTCTCTCTCTCAAAAATAAATAAAACATTAAAAATTTTTTTAATAAAAAGTAAAAAAAAAAAATAGTTCTTAACTACCCTCCCCACCTGGTGTTCCATACCTAACTGAATGATACCGTAATCCACCTGTGGTAGCAATAATGGTCTTTAGGGTTTGTTGAATAATACTTTATTTTCATTAATTTTTTTTTTTAATTTTTTTTTTCTTTCAACGTTTTTATTTATTTTTGGGACAGAGAGAGACAGAGCATGAACGGGGGAGGGGCAGAGAGAGAGAGGGAGACACAAAATCGGAAACAGGCTCCAGGCTCCGAGCCATCAGCCCAGAGCCCGACGCGGGGCTCGAACTCACGGACCGCGAGATCGTGACCTGGCCGAAGTCGGACGCTTAACCGACTGCGCCACCCAGGCGCCCCTATTTTCATTAATTTTATCTGCTAACAATTTATATGAGAATGATAATAATGTTTATATTTTTATGAATGTGATTTACTTAATGTGTTATAGAAGGTGCACTTGAAAAGTCTGACTATTTAGTGGGGTGCTTGGGTAGCTCAGCTGGTTGAGTGGGGGAGCCTTCATTTCATCTCAGCTCATAATCTCATGGTTTGGGAGATCAAGCACCGAGTTGGGCTCTGTGCTGACAGCGCAGAGCCTGCTTGGGATTCTCTCTCTCCTTCTCTCTCTGCCCCTCCCCAACTCATGTGCACGTGTCCTCTCTCTCTCTCAAAATAAATAAAACTTCAAAAAATGTTTAAATATTTAGTTTTACTTATTTCTTTAAAATATTTAGTAAATTCCAAACACTTTTTTAAAGTAGGTTTTTTTTTTAAGTTTATTTATTTCAAGAGAGAGAAAGAACATGTGCTTGTGCACATGTGTAGGAGGGGCAGAGACAGAATCCCAAGCAGGCATCACACTGCAGAGTGAGTCAATGCAGAGCCTGACTCAGGGCTTGATCCCATGAACCATGAGGATCATGACCTGAGCAGAATTCAGGAGTCTTATGGCCAACTGACTGAGCCACCCAGCCACCCCCGCAAACACTTTAAAAGATAAAATACCAGTCTTGGCATTGTCTTTTTGCTCTGATATTGAAACTGCTACATTCAGTACTTGTTCAAGCCAGCAACTGTGTTCCTGACACCTCTTTTAGGCCCCACGTAATCACTGAGACCTGTTTTCTACCTCCACAATATCTTTTGAGTCAGTCCACCTCTCTCCATCCACACTGCTACCAATGAAGACAAAACACAATTACTTCTTGCCTAGAGGAGCCTCCTCACTTGTCTCCTGGGCTTGGCTCCCTCCTTTCCTCCAAGCCACTCTCCAGGCCACAGCCAGAGTGACCCACTTGAACCACAAAACATAACGTACCACTGCCCCACCATTGCCCTCAGAGTAAGCACCGTACTCCCTGCAAGGTTCACTTCACTCCCTGGCCCCTGCTTACTTCTACCGTATCTCTATTCCGACCCTATGCCTTCACCATAATCCTTTGAGATGTTTCCTGCTTTACTTCAGAGTAATTCAGCTAAAATATTTACTATGGATATGGTGAGGAGATACCAATATGATCAAGGCGGTCCCGGCATATATAGGCACCAGTACAGTTTTCATTTTACAGGACGAGAGAGGGAGAATCTGTTCCATGCCTCCCTCCTAGCTTCTGGTGATGGCCGACAACTTCTGGGATTTCCTTGGTTTGCAGCAACATAACCCCAATCTTTGCATGGCATTCTCCCTTGTGTGTGTGTGTGTGTGTGTGTGTGTGTGTGTGTCCAAATTTCCACTTTTTATAAGGACACTAGTCATATTGGAATAGGGCCCACCCAAATGACCTCATCTTGACTACAGTCTGCCAAAACCCAAATTTCAAATAAGGGCACATTCTGAGGTGCTGGAGGACATCGGGGTTACTCCAAGGTACATATGAGTTTTGGAGGACACGACTAAACTGACACCAGTGCCCATACCTCAAATTTTCTATCTAGACAAAGAGAGAAGTATGACTCTAGGCCCTATACTATAAAATTTGAGGATGACTCTTTTGGACACCCCCTCCTGAAAAAAGTAAAAGCAGCATCATGTGACCTCCTCTGAGGGAAATAAAATGAATATTTAATAGACATCTCTCAGGGTCTTCAAACTTTGCAAATTTTCTCTTTTTAATCTTTACAACTACCCCAAATCCCTTGACATCAAAGATGGTCTCATTCATTGTCATGTCCCCACCAGCTAGCTTAGAACCTTGGTACTGCAATAGTTATATGACAAATATGTGTTGGATCAATGAACTGTGGGGTAGATATTATTTACCCCATATTAAGAATGAAGAAATTAGATCAGAGATGCTCAGGCATATGACCCAAAGTCACATGGCTGGTAAGCTGCTGGTTTGGGACTCAGGCCCAAACCCACCTGTCTTCAAAACTCATATTCTTTCTATTAAATTTATTATTATTTTTTTAGAGTTTATTTATTTATTTTGAGAGACAGAGTGTGTGCAGTCAGGCAGTAGAAAGGGGCAGAGAGAGAGAGAGAGAGAGAAAGAAAGAGAGGGAGAGAGGGCATGCCAAGCAGGCTATGTGTTGTCAGTGCAGAGCCTAATGCAGGCCTCAATCTCACAAACTCTAAGACCATGACCTGAGCCAGGCGCCCCTCCTTTCCATTAAATTTAAAGCAGTGGTTCTCAAAGTGTGGACCTAAGACCACCAGCCTCAATAAGTTCATGTGAGAAATGCAAATTCTTAGGCCTTTTCATTGACCCACTGAATCAGAACCTCTAGGGTGGGGCCAGCAATCTGGGGTGTAGCAAGCCCTCCATGTGCTGCTCATACCAGCTGCAGCGGGGAGCCCCTTCACTAAACCAGGAAGCTGGCTGGGAGATGTCGAGAGTGGGTGGGGACTTAGAGATTGGCTTGGTCATTTTTTTTTTTTTTTTGAGTCACCTATGCAGTTATAGGATTTCCAGAAACCTCGTCTTCCAATTCCCACCATTGTCACTGCTTTTTATGCTGCAAAGTTACATGGCTCCAGTGTTCTTATTTTATTTTATTGTTTTTTTATGGTTTTTAAATTTATTTTCAGAGAGAGAGAGAGAGAGCACACGTGCAAGCAGGGGAGGGGCAGAAAGAGAGAGAGCCAGAATCTCAAGCAGGCTCTGAGCTGTCAGCCCAGAGCCCCACGTGGGGCTCAAACCCACAAATTCTGAGATCACGACCTGAGCAGAAATCCAGAGTTGGATGCTTAGGGACACTTAGGTGCCCCTACTCCAGTATTTTTTAAAAGGAGGGAGGAGAGGGGTGCCTAGATGGCTCAGTGGGTCAAGCATCGGCTCAGGTCATGATCTCATGGTGATTCCTGTGTTCGAGCCCCAAATTGGGCTCTCTGCTGTCAGAGTGGAGCCCACTTCAGATCCTCTGACCCCCCGCTCTCTACCCCTTCCCCCCTCTCTCTCTCTCAAAATTAATTAATTAATTAATTAAAAGGAGGGAGGAGAGTGCCTGGAGGTAAGTGTTTAAATCTGAACCCTTTCTTCGTGTTTCTTTGCTCTGCTGGAAGTGATGAGACATCCCTGGGAGAAGCTCTGATGAAACACCATGGAGGACTTTCCACTGGGAAAGAAGAGCTGACAGGCCTCTCCAGGGCAAGAAGCTTTGAAAGCTGCCAAAGGATTTCAAAGTTGCATAAAGTGAAGATCCAGGTGGAACCAACTAGCTGCACAGCTGCATAGTCATGAAGAAAAGACCAGAGCAGGAGACACAGCAGCCAACTGAACAGATTAACTGCTTGTTATCGGTAAACCGAGGAGACCATCATAGAGGCCATCTGTTCACGGGACAGAGGGCCAGGACTCAGCAATCCTTTGCAAGAATGAGCTGATTCTTAAAGGAAGTCACTCTTCTAAGGGTCTTGGTGGCAGACGAGGGTGGCAGCCAGATGCCAGCCAGGGAGAGGCCCCGGAGCCCTGTGAGGTGGAGAAGGCCTGTGCGTGGCCCAAACCAGAGTTCCACCGCTGGGCTCTGCCTGGAGCAGGCTGTGAGGCTTTGTCGAAGAAAATCTGAAAACCTAAAGCTAAAGCAAGAGGCTGGAAGAAAGAACAGGGTCCAAAGCAGAATGCTCAACTTCAAGCCATTTGCCTAAATTCACTTTTTCAGATGGCTTCTGCTAGGAGGTAGAAAATGAAAGGCTTCTTTATGCGGTACTAAAATTGGTAACAGAGTTCCTCCCGCCCTCCTGCATCCCCCCACCCATGGCCAGGCACCTGATGGTGCCTGAGGTTCTGGCAACCACTGCATACAACAATCTCGAAAGGTTCCCCTGGGGCCAGCCTGGAGCACCATCACTGGGAACACAGCTCACATCAGCACCCCTTGCTTTGCCAAAGCAGAAATGGCCTGGGTCCAAGAGTGAAATCTGATGGAAGAAATTAAAGCAGGATGCCATTCTCCCTAATTTTCAGGAAGGCCTCAGATGATCCTGCTTTTTAGCAGGAGAAATCAGGACAAATCCCCTACTTCTTTATTTTTACACTTACTGATAAACAAGCCTTCTTGTTTTTTCCTCTCACTCCAAGCAGTACCAACTTCTGTAATGGTTAATAGATAGCAATCAAAACAATGTATCCCCTGCAATTTCAATTAGAGACCAAAGGAAATTATCTTGGCTTGAAAAGAAGATATATTCCATCTCTATATCATATACATATATACAAGAGACAAATAATAATCACTGGTCCCATAACAATCTCCAAAGATACTGAGAGATAATATCCACAGATACTATAGAGTCTCAGTAATATATTAACTAATCAATGAATCTCTCTGCAATGTCTTCCTCTGATATTCCTAATCCTTCCCATTCTCATGCTACAGCTGCCCTATCAGTACATCTTTCTGTTGCATCTTCCTGCTAAGTAATTTTCTCATGTGTTTTCTTAATGGGCTCTGAGAATGTTCTATAACGTTTTCATTTTTTACCTTGGCCACCAGGAAGCTCAGGGTCAAGTTTCCAGTCCATTTGCTTGCATAGGGTTCATATATTCATTTAATTATTTTTTCTGGATTTGTCATTCTAAATTGTATTTTTCCTGCCATAATCTTTATATTATATTTGGCTTTTACTATTTTGATGGAATATTTCCTGAAAACTGAAGTCCTTATAGGTGGAGGCACTGCTAATTACTTAATTAAAATAAGACCATTCATGGTTTGATTGACTTCCTTTCCTTTCTTATTTCTCACCATGTTCTCCTTCCCTGCTCCTCACACTATACTGGCCTTCTTTCAGGCCTTTGTACTCACTTCAGGGCCTTTGCATGTGCTGATTCCTACCCCTTCATGGCTTATTACTGCTGGACATCCTTCAGACCCTAGCTGGGTTATCACTGCCCTGAAAAGAGTTACCTGAACTTCCTGCTTAAGTCAAATCCCCTAATAGGTGCTCTCATTGCACCGTGTACCTTCCCTTTGTAGCACTTGTCACAGTTGTAATTTTATCTCTGTGATGATTTCAGATATGTGTATATCCCATTAGACTATAAACAATGCCTGGCAACATAGCAGGTCTGCAATAAAGTTTGTTGAATGAATGAATGGGTGAATGAATTAGTGAATGAATGAGTTCATACATACAGCTACACTGGTTTCTCTGGTCTAACTTTTTCTATTCTCCAAAACACCTATCTAAGCATTCGCTACCCTCCTGAAAAAACTCCAGTGTGTTCAGAATCAAGTTCAATCTTCTCCCTAATACTGTCTATTCTATAAGAGCCTCTAAGACCGGCCTCAATCCATCTTCCCATTCCCTTTCCTTCCCCTTCCACGAAAGCCACCCTGGACAACCTGAAAATCCCCTATACAAACCTTGCACATTCCCATCTCCTGGCCTAGAATGTCCCTCCCCAAAGACCTTCCCAGCATCTACTCTATACCAAGAGGTGGCTAGGCTTGAGGTGCTACCCTAGGCCCTCAGATACCACCTACCCCTAAAAGCCTTCTCTGATTTCTGCAGTTTCCTTCTTATAGTGCAAACGCAAAGCCTTTTGTTTATATTCACTTTTGTCACTTATATAAGAGCATTATATTTATGACAAAGTCCCTCTCCCACTAAACTATAAACTCCTTGAAGGCAAGCATTGGACCAATGCATTCCAAATCTCTAGCTGCAAGCACAGTGTCTGGCATACTGTCAGAGTTCAAAATGATTATTGTATTAATACATAGTAATAATAATAACATGGAGATTTAGGAAAATCAAATTTAGGAAACTAGTCCAACAGTTAAAGGAATGGATGATTTCATGATGTACTGTGATGTGGTGGTTTCAAAACATGTCCAACACATTCTTGAACGCTCCTCCTTCCAAAGGAAGAAAGAGCTCAATCCTCCCCCTGAGTTGGGGCTGGACTCAGCGATTTGCTTCTAAAGAACAGAAAGAACACGGCAAGAGTGATAGTGTGTGACTTTTTGAGATTAGGTCATAAAAGGGTCCCTGGATGCTTCTTTGCGCTGTCTCTCACTCTCTCTCTGACTACCTGCTCTGGAGGAAGCTGGCTGCCATGTGGTAAGGGCGCTCTGGCAATCCTATAAAGAGACCCATGTGGGAGGAACTTGCTCCTGCCAATAGCCATGTGAGTGAACCATCTTGGAAGCTGATCCTCAAGTTCCAAACAAGCTTTTGGGGACTGCAACATGGGTTGACATCTTGCCTGTAATCTCATGATAGACTCTGAGCCAGAATCACCCAGCTAAGCCACTCTTAAATTCCTGACCCACAGAAACGGAGATCATGAATGTTTGCTATTTTTAAGCCACCAAGTTTTAGGGTCATTGGTTATAAGGTAATAGATAATAGATAACAATAGACAATATATGTGCTTATCCATTCAGAAAAAGATTGTAGTTGTTAATTCCTGTTGGAACAAAGGAGATTTGTCTCATCAATAGCTGATTTTACACGGTTAATAGTCCCATTGTTAAAATATTGATATGCCGTTCTCCTCCCCCACCATACCTACACCTTCAGTTCTTATCTAAATTTTACCACTTCTCTAAAGCCCTGCTTGACCTTCTCACATCTTTGGAGAAGCTCTCCTTAACCACACCAGCTTGTACTGAAATCGCTTTTCTCGGTTCGTTTGCACTTTGGCTCTTGGTAACCATAATCACTTCAACTTACTGAGTACTTACTATGTGCTGGTGTACTGGCTGAATAGTGTCCCTCCAAAAGTCATGTCCATCCAGAGCCTCAGAAGGTGTAACCTTATTTGGAAATAGGGTGTTTGCAGATGTCATTGGTTAAGATGAGGTCATACTGGAGTAGGACGGACCCTCGATTCAATAACTGATGTCCTTATAAGAAGGCCATGTGAAGACACAGAAACACACCAGGAGAAGACCATGTGACAAGAGAGCAAGGATTGAAGTGATGCTACCAATCAAGGAGTGCCAAGGATTTCTGGCAACCACCAGAAGCGAGGAAGAGAAGGGAAGACTCCTCCCTAGAGCCACCACAGAGGCACCGCGACCCTTTGAATTTGGACCTCTTGCCTCCACAACTGTGGGAGAATAAATTTCTGTTGTTTTAAGACATCCAACTTGTGGTACTCTGTTACTGCAGCCCTAACAAACAAATACAACTTGTCACTGTGCATATCTTATTTCTCATTCCTAATTTCACAAAAATCCTTCAAATTACATATGATTAGTTCCTTTAACAATTGAGTCTGACAGCCAGTGAAGCTTCACCAGGGATATGAACCCGGCTCCAGGGGCAGTGCTCTGCCCACTGCTCCTTCCGATCTGGCCTCATCCTATCATGCACTGATCTCTGTTTGTAACTGCTTGTTCCTTGAAAGACTGTAGGTGGCATCGATGTCAGTTTCATGTCCTATCATTCTTCCAGGGTTCCTTCAGTGCATGATGTTCAATAAATACTTGGTATGTGAATTATTTTAAATTTCAGAGGATTAAATATATAAGAGAAAAAAATAAGTATTTGGTGGAGAAAACTTGGACGATGGCCCATGATCTCTAGAGGAAATCTGTCATTAATGTTTTCAAACTGTGAGTACTCTAACGATAACTGTTTTCTGGGCCTAGGTACCAATACGGACAGTATCTGTCAATCTTCCTAAGAAGGAAAAAAAAAGAAAGGGTCTAGCGTGGAGGAAACGAGTGTCATAAACAATAGGGACATCAGAGGACCAATTATGTTGCTTCATAATTACAAAGTTTAGAAAAGAATACTTTTTACCCCAATAGTAGGGGGTTCACTCTAGAAATAGTGAGCCTCTCATTATCTGGGGTGAAAAGTACTTTTTTAAACAATTGTAATTGTTAAGCAATATAACCCACCTGAGGATAAGCACCATTCCACTATCTTAGGGAGCTAGTCAGGATGCCTTATGTCTGGATGGCTACTGAGATCCACCTTAACAGCAGTTTTTTGTGAGGTCACAGTTTTATATCTAAATGACACTCCCCAGAGTGAACCAACCTGTTGATCTCCTTGGGCCTCAGTTTCTGCACATATAAAATAAAGATTTTAATGGAAATGGGGTGATATCAATAACTTCAAAAACAAAGCCTGAGATGTTTAAGTTATCTAAAAATTAAGAGGATGTCTCCTCTTTCAGAGAAGCTCCTGAGAATCTGTTGCATATTCCCAGCTGTACCACCTTTTTCTGCTCACACTCATTCATGCCCACTCCGTTTGGTCACTCATCATCTGATTAGAATGAGAGCTACATTGAACACAACCAAGTACATTGGCCACAATCACACATTCTTCTGAAACCTTACCTGAATCTATCCCCACCTAAGAAAAACTAGCTGGTGAATATAAAAATCAGGAGTAGTCTTTTAGATAACCTAGGGCTAAAAACACATGTGATTGTTTAACAACATGTCTTCCCCTCCACCCCCCATAGTTCTTTGTTTTCTTACGACTTGCTGCTAAGCTGTTATTTACTTTATATTTGGTCATAATCCCATCTTTTCTTTTCTTTTTTTAAGTTTTTAAACAATTATTTTACATTTCAACAATAGCCAAAGTATGGAAAGAGCCCAAATGTCCATCTATGGATGAATGGATAAAGAAGATGTAGTATATGTATACAATGGAGTATTACTCAGCAATCAGAAATAATGAAATCTTGCCATTTATAACTATGTGGATGAAACTGGGGGGTATTATGCTAAGTGAAATTAGTCAGTCAGAGAAAGACAAAAATCATATGACTTCACTCATATGAGGACTTTAAGAGACAAAACAGATGAACATATGGGAAGGGAAACAAAAATAATATAAAAACAGGGAGGGGGACAAAACAGAAGAGACTCATAAATATGGAGAACAAACTGAGGGTTACTGGAGGGGTTGTGGGAGGGGGGAATGGGCTAAATGGGTAAGGGGCACTAAGGAATCTACTCCTGAAATCATTTTTGCACTATATGCTAACTAATTTGGATGTAAATTTAAAAAAATTAAAAAATAAATGAATAAATAAAAAGAAAAATAAATTTACGTTTATTTAGTTTTGAGAGAGAGAGAGAGAGAGAGAGAGACAGAGCATGAGCGGGGGAGGGGCAGAGAGAGAGGGAGACACTCAGAACCCAAAGCAGGCTCCAGGCTCTGAGCTGTCAGCACAGAGCCCAACTCGGGGCTGGAACTCGTGAACCGCCAGATCATGACCTGAGTTGAAGTCAGACACTTAACCAACTGAACCACTCAGGTGCCCTGTTTAAACATTTTTTTTCTTTAATGTTCATTTATTTTTGAGAGAGAGAGAGTGCACGTGTGCAGGAGTGGCAGAGAGAGAGGGAGACAGAGGAGCTGAAGCAGGCTCCGCACTGACAGCAGAGAGCCCAAACTCTGCAGGGCTCAAACTCAGGAACTGCGAGATCATGACCTGAGCCAAAGTCAGATGCTTACTTAACTGACTGAGCCACCCAGGTACCCCACAATCCCTTCTTTTCTTTTACAGATGATTTATACATACAGCTGAATGTATGCAAATGGGAGCTCTAGCACTGATTTATTAAAATAAATGTTTTACAAGGAGAGTAAGTTGACCCATTAATTCAAACTTTATGGAGCATCTAGTTCAGCACAGGGCTTGGCAGGCCTGACTTTTCCAAAGTGCTATCCTGAGCCAGCACCATCCTTATGAGAATCTGAACCACGTCAGATGAACAGATACAATTGATGCTTCCTTTATCTTTCCTCTTGGTGGATTATTAGCCACTCTTTTATTTTCACATGATTGAGGTTGGAGGGCAAAGTAATCAATTTCAAGCAGAAAATTAGCCAATTTCAGTTTCCTTTCTAATTCAGAAACAGGTCTCCTTGACTGTTGTGCATTCAGTAAAGAGAGGATACTCCAATTAGCACACAGACTTATTAAAGTCCAATTATTATTACTAGTTTTGCATTTTATTTTGTATCATCAGTACAATTCCAATTTAGAAAATCACATTCTAGGCCTGTGAAAATCAGCGTATTTATTTTTTCACCCCACATAGTTCTGTGGGTCTTTTATAAATGCCTTTAATAACACATGTCAAATCGAAAGAGAAGAATGGGTGATAACCTCATATTATGGCTCTCAGACTTAAAAAGATTTTGAAAAGTGGAGAGCTCGGAAGTATGAAAAATATATTTTCTTTTGGCAGCTGTCAAGCACTAACTATAATTATCTGTTCTGTGCTTCATCTGGTATGACATAGAAGGAGAGCTTAAGAAGAAATGTGACAAATGGCACAATTTTTGTCACTTACAAGAGGAATGATACAGACTGAGAAAAAGCTATAAATTGGACCAAATTATTTTCTGAAAATCTGGCAAAATTAGCCATCAGGCCCATCTGCCCTGACTCGGAAAAGCTGGCAGCTTGATAAAGCTGACAGGCTCTTCAACTCTGCCCTCTGGGTCTCAGTGATTCCCAGGGGGGGAATAAATTGGCAGCAGTCTTACCAGGCAAGGCCTCCCTCTTCCTCCATCTGACTGCAGGTGGAGAAGGCTAATGCTAGCTTTAAAAACCCATGCTCCCAACCTGACACACATCTATTGAAATGTTAAACACTTGGACTCTTTGACCCACTATGTCTACATTTAAGAATTCATCTGATGTTTATACCTGGGATGCAGGGCTGGTTCAGTATCCACACAACAATTAATGTGATTCATCACATCAATAAAAGAAAGGACAAGAACCATATGATCCTCTCAATAGATGCAGAGAAAGCATTTGACAAAATACAGCATCCTTTCTTGATAAAAACCCTCAAGAAGGTAGGGATAGAAGGAGCACACCTCGGGATCATAAAAGCCATATATGAACGACCCAACGCTAATATCATCCTCAATGGGGAAAAACTGAGAGCTTTCCCCCTAAGGTCAGGCACAAGACAGGGATGTCCACGTTTGCCACTGTTATTCAACATAGTATTGGAAGTCTTAGCCTCTGCAATCAGACAATACAAAGAAAGAAAAGGCATCCAAATTGGCCAGGAGAAGGTCAAACTTTCACTCTTCGCAAATAACATGATACTTTGTATGGAAAACCCAAAAGATTCCACAGAAAAACTGCTGGAATTGATTCATGAATTCAGCAAAGTTGCAGGATATAAAATCAGCACACAGAAATCAGTTGCATTCCTATACACCAACAATGAAACGACAGAAAGAGAAATCAAGGAATTGATCCCATTTACAGTTGCACAAAAAACTATAAAATACCTAGGAATAAATCTAACCAAAGAGGTGAAAAATCTATACACTGAAAACTATAGAAAGCTTATGAAAGAAATTGAAGAAGACACAAAAAAATGGAAAAATATTCCATGTTCCTGGATAGGAAGAACAAATATTGTTAAGAGGTTGATACTACCCAAAGCAGTCTACATATTCAATGCAATCCCTATCAAAATAACACCAGCATTCTTCACAGAGATAGAAAAAATAATCCTAAAATTTGTATGGAACCAGAAAAGACCCCAAATAGCCAAAGTGATCTTGAAAAAGAAAACCAAAGCAGGAGGCATCACCATCTCAGACTTCAAGCTATACTACAAAGCTGTAATCATCAAGACAGTATGGCACTGGCACAGGAACAGACACTCAGATCAATGGAACAGAATAGAGAACCCAGAAATGGACTCACAAACGTATGACCAACTCATCTTTGACAAAGCAGGAAAGAATATCCAGTGGAATAAAGACAGTCTCTTCAGCAAGTGGTGCTGGGAAAACTGGACAGTGACATGCAGAAGAATGAACCTGGACCACTTTCTTACACCATACACAAAAATAAACCCAAAATGGATGAAAGACCTAAATGTAGGACAGGAAGCCATCAAAATCCTTGAGGAGAAAGCAGGCAAAAACCTCTTTGATCTTGGCCGCAGCAACTTCTTACTCAACACATCTCCAGAGGCAAGGGAAACAAAAGCAAAAATGAACTACTGGGACCTCATCAAAATAAAAAGCTTCTGCACAGCAAAGGAAACAATCAGCAAAACTAAAAGGCAACCGACAGAATGGGAGAAGATATTTGCAAATGACATATCAGAGAAAGGGTTAGTATCGAAAATCTATAAAGAACTTATCAAACTCAACACCCAAAAAATATATAATCCAGTGAAGAAATGGGCAAAAGACATGAATAGACACTTCTCCAAAGAAGACATCCAGATGTCCAATCGACACATGAAAAAATGCTCCACATCACTCATCATCAGGGAAATACAAATCAAAACCACAATGAGATACCACCTTACACCTGTCAGAATGGCTAACGTTAACAACTCAAGCAACGACAGATGTTGGCGAGGATGCGGAGAAAGAGGATCTCTTTTCCATTGTTGGTGGGAATGCAAGCTGGTGCAGCCACTCTGGAAAACAGTATGGAGGTTCCTCAAAAAACTAAAAATAGAACTACCCTATGACCCAGCAATTGCAGTACTAGGCATTTATCCAAGGGATACAGGTGCGCTGTTTCGAAGGGACACACACACCCCCATGTTTATAGCAGCAATATCAACGATAGCCAAAGTACGGAAAGAGCCCAAATGGCCATTGATGAATGAATGGATAAAGAAGATGTGGTATATATATACAATGGAGTATTACTCGGCAATCAAAAAGAATGAAATCTTGCTATCTGCAACTACGTGGATGGAACTGGAGGGGATTATGCTAAGTGAAATTAGTCAGAGAAAGACAAATATCATATGACTTCACTCATATGTAGGATTTAAGATGTAAAACAGATGAACATAGGGGAAGGGAAACAAAAATAATATAAAAACAGGGAGGGGGACAAAACAGAAGAGACTCATAAATATGGAGAACAAACTGGGTTACTGGAGGGATTGGGGGCGGCTAAATGGGTAAGGGGCACTAAGGAATCTACTCCTGAAATCATTGTTGCACTATATGCTAACTAATTGCGATGTAAATTTTAAAAAATAAAAAATAAAACAAGTTAAAAATAAAAAATAAATAAAATAAGTAAATAAAAAAGATAGCAAAGACAAAAAAAAAAAAAGAATTCATCTGATGATGTGGAGAAAGGGGAACTCTTTTGCACTGCTGGTAGGAATGCAAACTGGTGCAGCCACTCTGGAAAATGGTATGGGGATTCCTCAAAAAATTAAAAGTAGGACTACCCTACAACGCAGCAATTGCACTTCTAGGTATTTATCCAAAGGATACAGGTGTGCTGTTTCAAAGGGACTCATGCACCCCAATGTTTATAGAAGCGCTATTGACAATAGCCCAAGTATGGAAAGAGCCCAAATGTCCAATGACAGATGAATGGATAAAGAAGATGTGGCATATATGTACAATGGAGTATTACTCAGTGATCAAAAAATGAAATCTTGTCATTTGCAACTACGTGGATGGAGCTAGAGGGTATTATGCTAAGTGAAATAAGTCAGAGAAAGACAAATATCATATGACTTTACTCAGAATTTAAGATATAAATTTAAATTCTATATAAATAGAGAACAGATGAACATAGGGGAAGGGAAATAAAAATAATATAAAAACAGGGAGGGGGACAAAACATAAGAGACCCTTAAAATATAGAGAACAAACTGAGGGTTACTGGAGGGGTTGTGGGTAGGGAAGGGCTAAATGGGCAAGGGGCATTAAGGAAGATACTTGTTGGAATGAACACTGGGTGTTATATGTAGAGGATGAATCACTAGGTCCTACTCCTGAAATTATTATTGCACTATATGCCAACTAACATGGATGTAAATTAAAAAATAAAAATAAATAATAAAAAATAATAAATTAATTAAAAAAAAAAAGAATTCATCCGATGAGGGACGCCTGGGTGACTCAGTCGGTTAAGCTTCCGACTCTCGGTTTTGGCTCAGATCATGATCTCACAGTTTCTTGGGTTCGAGCCCTGAGTCGGGCTTTGTGCTTATAGTGTGGAGCCTGCTTGGGATTCTCTCTCTCTCTCTCTCTCTCTCTCTCTCTCTCTCTCTCTCCCTCCCCCTCCCTTGCTCACACTGTCTGTCTCTCTCAAAATAAATACATAAAAACTGAAAAACAGAAATAATTCATCTGACAGACTCAAGCAAACAATTATGCCTCAATACACACAGGAGGATGTTCACTGTGGCACTGTTACCATAAAAATGACTGGAATTGACCTATTCATCAAGTTTCTGTTTCAATAAATCATAGCGCATGCTTATAATGAATCACAATTCAGTTGTTAAAAATAAAGACATGGGCCTAAAGTAAGGAAAACAGTAAATTATAGAACAGGACAAATATTCTGATCTGATTTGTATAGAAGGTAAAAAGAAAAGACAGATGTGCTTGTACAGGCATAAAACATTTCAAGAAGAATATATTTAAGCAGGAGTTGACAGAGGTTAGCCTTTGGGGATTTGCAGGGAGGAGGGGAAACCTTTACTTCTCAGCTCATACCCTCTGCACAATTGGGACTGACATGCAGAAAACAGCACGGTGATTAAGAGCTCAGCTGCCTGAGTTCTTGCTCTCTTACCAGCCAAGTGACCTCTGGCAGTCTCATCTCTCTGTGGCAGGCACTAGAAATGTGGCAAGGAATAAAACATACAAGAATACCAGCCCTCAAGAGTTTACATTCTAGTCGGAAGATATGGACAATTTAAAAAATATGGGTGTATATGTACACATATGTTTATATGTAAAATATATGCCAGATGGCAGAGAGTGCTGTAGAAGAAAGTGAAGCAGGTAAGAGGACAGGAAACCATGGGAAGTGGAATGGAGGTTGGGTATTAACAGCCTACCTCATAGAGTTCCTGTAAGGACCAAATGGATTGCTTAGAGTTCCTATAAGAACCAAATGCCTGTAGGTCACTTAGGGCACTCAATAAATGTGAATGATTATTATGAGCATATATTACCTTAAGATGTAAAAGTAAATAACAATTGTTAAACAAATCCATGCCAACAAGGACTTTTAATTAAGATCTCGTGTCTTCCTTTAATAGTTTTGAAACTTCAAAATGGGGACATACATTCTTCATTTTGCAAGTATAAAATCATGTTGTCAGGCCCTCTGGCCTTCTCTCTGTCCTGTAAGCACAGACTCTTTCCTGCCTGCAAACTTGTCCACTCGTCTTCACCTGCCAAACTTCTCCAAACCTTCAGCTCGCCACTTAAACCCACTCCTCAGAGTGGCCAGCTCTAACCTTCCCAATCTATAATCTAGGTTAGGCCTCCTTGCCACAGCTTTTGCTTTTCTTTCTTACCACTTAACCAAATTTGTAAGTCAATTGCATTGGTAATTTGGGAGTATACAGTCTGCCTTCCAAACTCAGTTCCACCCCAGAACCATTTAGGTGGGGAAATGTGAAAGTGAGTTTTCATTCATTCCTGGCTGGTGGAGGAAGCAGCTGAGAAGCGACTTGGATGATGTATAGGGATTTGTTTATATTGTTTGCTATAGAATGAGGAAGATTCTGTCTCTCAGTTGCAGTAACAGCTTCCAGAAACACTCTAAGGTAGGTTGGGAGCTCTAGGTGGGGTCCTTCTTGAAACAGGAGGGGCCCTTCTGCTATGGACCAAGCAAAACCAAAGGGTGTATTTGTGTGTGTGTGTGTGTATGTGTGTGTGTTTCCTACTGATTTGTCAAGTTTGAAAGGACTGACAGTATTGCCAAAGGTATGAGAAAAGGTGAGGACATTTAGTGGAAAATAAAATTGGTGCAATTTCCTCAAAAGAGAAATTGGATAATATAGAGCAATATAAAATATATGCGCTCTTGGGACGCCTGGATGGCTCAGTTGGTTAAATGTGTCTCTTGATGTCAGCTCAGGTCATGATTTCGTGGTTCGTGAGTTTGAGCCCCACATCAGGCCCTGTGCTGACAGTGCAGAGCCTACTTGGGATTCTCTTTCTTTCCCTCTCTCTCCCCTCCCCCCACTCTCTCTCTCTCTCAAAATAAATAAATAAACTTTAAAAACATTAAAAAAATATGTGCTCTTTAATCAAGGAATCTCCATGTCTAGCAATATAACTTAAGGAGTTAACAGGATAACAATTGAGCAAGTATTTACAGATATATGCAAAAGCATTCATTTCAGTATTGTATATAGTAATAGAAATTAGAAGTCATTTGAATTGGTTAAGTTGATCAAATAGGTTATATTATATACATGCTACAGAACTCTATGCAGCCTTAAAAATGATGAAGTCAGACCTATATTTATTAACAGAAATGTCTCTTGTAAATTATTGCATGAAAAAATTAGGTTATAACACAGCATGTGTGATATGATTCCACTTTTGGAGAATTATATACTTATATCTATACATATAAGTGTAGAAGTATAGAAAGTCTAGAAGTATAGAAAGAAGTCTGGAAACATGCAACAAAATGTTTATGGTGATTTTAGCCGGTTACAAACTTTGGGGTAAGTTTTGTGTCCTTGTTTGCATTCTATATTTCTTGAAATTTTAGAATAAGAATGTATCATTGTTACAAAAATAATAAACCTATTTAAAAATAGTATTCAAGGGGCATCTGGCTGGCTAGTCGGAAGAGCATGAGACTCTTGATTTCGGGGTTGTGAGTTCAAGCTCCACATTGGGTGTAGAGATTACTTAAATAAATAAATAAACATTAAAAAATATTCCATAGGACAAAAGGGAAATTAAAAAGTATTCAATAGGACAAAAGGGAATAAAGTATTCAGTAGTCTTCAAAATAGTATTCAATAGGACAAAAGGGAATCAAGCAATCTGGAGTTCAGTCCCATTCCTAAGTTTTTAACAAAGATTTCATAAAACAGTAAAACAGTAACAAACACATTTATTAAGCACTCACTATACACTATGCATTTTGCAAAGCACTTTAATCCTCCCCCAATCCATAAAAGGTAAGAACTAAATTATCCCCACTTTCCAAATGAAAAAACTGAGGCAAAGAGAGGTGAGTATCTTGCCCAAGACAATGCAGTTGAAATGGTAACTAGGATTCAACCACAGGTGACAAACTCACACAGCCATCACCTCCAGGCCACCATTGTCCCGTAGAAACACTATGCTAGCCACATGCAAGATTTTAAAATTTCCAGCAGGCACATTTGAAAAAGTAAAGAGACACAGGTGAAATTAATGTTAATAAGGGGCACCCGGGTTGCTGAGTCAGTTAGGCATCTGACTTTGGCTCAAGTCATGATCTCATGGTTCATGGGTTTGAGCCCTGCGTTTGGCTCTGTGTTGACAGCTCAGAGCCTGGAGCCTGCTTCAGATTCTGTGTCTCCTCCCTCTCTCTCTGCCCCTCCCCGACTCGTGATCTGTCTCTCTCTCTCTCTCTCTCTCTCTCTCTCTCTCTCAAATAAATAAACATTAAAAAAAAGAAGTTAATTTTAATAATACTTCAACATGCAATCAACATGCAATATTACTGAAGTATTCTGCATTCATTTTTTTGTACTAAGTTTTCCAACTCTGGTTTGTGTTTTATACTTTACCGTACAACCGAACTCAGATGCTACATCTTCATCAAAAATACTTGATCTCCATTTAGATTTCATAAATTTATGGTTATGAAAGTACCCAAGTAGTTCCAAACACAGCCAATAATTTTTCAATGATTGAATTGAGTGTGCATTTTAATTTCAACTTAATTAAAATCACAAAAATTAAGAATTCATTTCCTCACTGCACTAGCTGCATTTTTATTTCTTGGTAGCCACGCACGGCTAGTGGCTACCATATCTAGATAGTACAACTCCAGACCCTTAACTGCTATGCTTTCTTCCCTCTCTTGGCCAAATTCTACCAACTTCGTCCTCAGAATATCTTTCACATCTACTCTTTTCCCCTTTCCAACACTTTTACCACCGTTAAATTCTTATTAATTTTTTACTACTATAAGACCATGTTAATCATAGTTCCACTAAAAATTCGTAACAGCTAATGTTTATTGAGTACTTATTATGCACCAGTAACTGTTCTAAACACTTTACATGTATTAACTCACTTAACTGTCATAATATAGTAATTAAGTGGTCTTTATTAATATTCCCACCACAATGATGAGGAAGTTGAGTCCTGAGGAGATTAAATAATTTCCCCAAGGTCATACAGTTACTGAATGGAGGAGCTGGAAACTGAACCCACCCAATTAGTATATCCAGACCCCACTCTCTGTACCACTGGTCTGCCTCCCTCTCACAAATACATACATAAAAATGATGGTTTGAATGCTAGGATTATAGGTGATTTCTACTGTCTTCTTTTTATTTATTTTTTCCAAGTTTTCTGTAAATGAAACGAGTCACTTTTACAATTTTTAAAGTTTTTCTATTAAAGTAAGGCAGATAATGATCAGTCTGGTTCAGTTTTATACTCCTACCTTGAGACAGGAGAATAGAGAAAATGACTTCCTAACTGTCTTCAGATCTCAAGAATTTATTACTCTTTAGTGCCCTCTGATATCAAACAAAAACAGAACCTCTTGCAACCCTATAAATACTTCATGATGAATGGAGACTTTCAATTTCCCCTGTCCACCAAATATGGCAGGATGTTTTAAACATCCAACCTTGATGATTCCCAATCAAAGGAGTCACTTTAACTCTTATGCTTTCAGCGAAATATTTCCTGAAAGCTCAGAGGTCCTCAATGTTTTCTAGATCAACTTGTTTCCCTGTGGAGTTCAGACCTTGAATAACGAGTTAGAAGCAAATACAGGAGGAAATATAGAAGCCCAGAAGCTATGATCAGAGGGTAAAGTGTGGTCTCAGGCTATTCTCCCTCCTGGTACAGGGGCTGACTCTGGGGAAGTCAGAACTGCGAAAGGCCATCACTCTGATTCAAGAGCTGTTCTCTCTGCATCTCCCATGCCCACTCTAAAACCCTGACCAAAACCCTCAGCTTGTCCCTTTTCTTCACCCTGCACTTAAAGTCAGTCACCAAACCCTCTAGCCTTCAGTGTATTTTTCATATCTACACCTCTATGTGTCCCATTACCACCAGCCAGCACAGTCCCTCTATTAGCCCCCTCCCTGACCAGTCTCCATGCCCCCATCTCCTTCTCTCACCTTTTGGCCTACCTCAACCACATTTACTTTTCTTTTAAAAAATTTTTTTTAAGTTTATTTATTTTTGAGAGAGTGACAGAAACAGAGTGTGAGTGGGTGAGGGGCAGAGAGAGGGAGACAGAATCCGAAGCAGGCTCCAGGCTCTGAGCTGTCAGCACAGAGCTTGATGTGGGGCTTGAACCCATGAACTGTGAGATCATGACCTGAGCCGAAGCGGGACTCTCAAACCGACTGAGTCACCCAGGCACCCCAACCATGTTTACCTTTCATTCATGCTAATCTGCTCTGAGCAGGCCACTACCTCCACCAGAAATCCTTCAAGGATTCTGCACTTCAGGTTTCTAACTCTCCAACCTTGATTTCTACTGTACCCCACACCGACTCCACATTCCAACCTTATCTCCCATTGTACTCACACCTACTTCACATTTCAGCCCCCTGGTCTACTTGCTCTTCCCAGGATCCCTTGCATTTTCCTGGTGTACCTTTCCACAGGCCCCTCCCTCTATCTAATCCATCTCTGCCCATTGCAGTCCTACTGATTATTCCAGAAGCAGGTCAAGTGCTAACTGTTCGAATATGTTTTCTTCTTTTCCTATTCACATCTATATTGCCACTCTTGCATTGTTCACCACATGTTAACCTTATGTTATCATTTATGTATCATTATTTGTGTACTTATTTCTTCTGCCTACCAATATTTCTCTTTTTTTTTTAAGTTTATTGATTTATTTTGAGAGGGAGAGAGAGAGGGAGGAAGGAGGGAGGGTCAGAGAGAGAGGGGGAGAGAGAGAATCCCAAACAGGCTCCGCACTGTCAGTACAGAGCCCAATGAGGGACTCGAACTCAGGAACTGTGATATCATGACCCGAGCTTAAATCAAGAGTCAGATGCTCAACTGACTGAGCCACCCAGGCGCCCCTGCCTACCAATATTTCTTAAGCACCTATGACATGTCAACGGTATGCACTAGGCATTTTACATGTGTTATCTAACTTAATCCTCACAACAGCTTTGTGAGAGTAAGAATAATGAAGAGTATTATCATCCCCACTTTACAGATCGGGAATCTGAGGTTGCAAGAAATTAATTAACTTGTTCAAAGTAGCATCCTTACTAAGTGGCAGAGTCATCACTCACTCAATTGAATTTTATTACAACCCAGGTATGCCAGATTCCTAAACCCTACAGACTTTTCAGTATAGATTGGGAAGTCCCTTTGGGGCAGTTAATGCTGGAGCCTCAGGACAAGGCAGATCTGTTAAGAAGGTTTTCTGCTCCTCTCTCATTAGATTGAGACTCATTGTGCTATAGGAAATGCTCCTTTGGCTCTCAGTCAGCACTTGGCCCAGGTTAGCACAGGGCTAAAGAAATGATTCATGAAAACAAATACCATACAGGATTCTTAGTTCCACTGGTGACCCTGATTATTATAAAACTGTGAAAGGAAACGCATGCCACACCCTGGCCCAGGTTTAGCAACCTAGAACTCCCAGTTCTCTGTCACCTTAGTCTAGGCCTCATGCTAAACCTGTCTCCTGATTAGATCCAGAGGGATACCTCAGATTTGAGAAACAAGGCTACAACAGCACTGTTGTTATTAGGGTTGGCCTAATGACTCTGATAAGAGTCCCTGTCAGTAATACCCAAATTGGACAAACAAGAAATTCATATGAAGATTAATAGTAGAGAAGGGTTAGTCTACCTTGAATTGTTTTTTCACCATTTAGGGTTGGAAGCCCCCAAACTTGTTGCGTCAGTTCATATTGCCAAATGAAGAACATTATAACAATGGGCTTATTCTCTTCCTTATTATTTTGGCATCATGTGTGTCCAACAGCCACTGTTTGCTCAAGGAGAGTCTCAACAGGACTTGCTGATGCTTGTGGCCAATAAGCATGGTTCCTAAGCCACTTTCACTCTGGCACGGGGTGTGGATCTAATGGTAAAGAAGCTGAATGGGAAAGGAGGTTAGGTAACACAAATTTATGTTTTTATTTTTACTCTCTCTTTCAGTACTCAAAGCAGTCCTTTTCAGGTAGGTAATACTGAGACATCCATCCTACAAATCCAAAAACTGTGTGGTAAGTGACAGGCAGGGAGTGGAACCCTCGTATAACTGAGTTGCACAGCCTTCCACTCTCCTAAGCTCGTGCTCTGTGGCAAGACCTTTTGTTTAGGCAAATGTCAGCCATTTAAAAAGGACTAAAGGCTAAATCTGTACCCAAGTTATAGTTCTCAAGTGTCAATATTCTTCCCTCCCTCCAAACCAAGATGATACAACATCTTTAATTTCTCAAATGTCTCATATTTTCCAGAGCTGACAAGATCTCACCAAGAAGTAGTCGCTGCACTATAAGACTCTTACCTTTCACTCAGAAGACTCCCATGTTGGAGTCTTAGGTAAGTGGGCTTGCTTGAACTAGTTATCTCAGTTGGTTAGACCACAGGCCACCAAGGACAGTCAGCCACAGTCACGGACAAAATCATTGTTCCCAGCCATTTTTAAAACAGGTCATAAAGTGGCTGAGTGGCAACACAGATGGCCCAGGGCAGGTCATCAAGGGGACTGACGAGAGTTACCAGAACTGCCATTAACTGCAGCCACTTGTATCATGTTCATGAATGAAGTAAAAAATTCTAAGGGGTGCCTAGGTAGCTCAGTTGGTTAAACATCCGACTTCAGCCTAGGTCATGATCTCGTGGTTCACAAGTTCAAGCCCCATGTCGCTCTCTGTGCTGACAGCTCAGAGCCTGGAGCCTGCTTCAGATTCTGTGTCTCCCTCTCTCTCCGCCCCCTCCCCTGCTCACACTTTGTCTCTCTCTCTCAAAAATAAATAAAAACATTAAAAAAAATTCTCTCTCTTCCCGTCCCTTCACTTTTTGATCTGTTATGTTGTAGACAGTGTAATGAATAGAGCACCTTCATAATAATGTATGTCCATATGGGAGGGGGTTGTTGTTACTAATCAGTCAACACTGACAACTTACAAAAAGTATTTCAACCTCTCAAAACTCTAGCCAAGTATGACATTGGAGATTCCTTTTACGGGGCTAAACTATTGGTGCATTACGATTCTTTCACATTTCACAGAAATAACAGAACAACTTTTATTTTGCCTTCCCCAATGCGGTTCTTGTATTTTGTTACTGTCTCTGCCATATGGTTAAAAAGGGTTACTCAGAGAACAACCAAATATTGTTATTTCAACACTATAGAAACTACTGAGTTTTGTTACTCCTTAATACCTTGTGTATCCCTCCAAAAAGAATGCTCAAAGACATTTTTAATTGGAAGACATTCGCTACCTATTGTCTGAATTGTGTTGGCAACGTTTGAGTAGCACCTTGAAAAAAACTCATGACGTACGTCAGCAGAAGTCCAGAAAAGGAAAGTAGAGATTTGTGGAAAGCGAAATATTACAGGACTCAAAGTGTGGTCAGAGGTGGGTCTTGTGCTATCAGATATACTAAACAAAGCGCACTGGGAAAGGCAAAGCATTTAGCAGTCTGCAAGGTAAATGGATGTTTGACACGGAGTGGGGAGAGAGAGGTGATGGGTTCCTTCAGTTCCCCTCACACATCTTCCCACCTTCACTCTCCTTTTTTGAAGCCATGATAAAACCACAAGGATTCCCACTTTGCTCCCCTACTTTCCTCTGGCCTTCCTAACTCTTCTCTTACCCCACTTCTTCTCTCTCACTTTCCATTTTGCCCCTCTGTACATAATCTTTTGTTTTCAACTAAAGGTAATTTCATTGCAGCTGGAAAACAACCCATGCATTCTTCTTCCCTCATTCCCGAGTCCAGGGACCTGGGTCCCTCCCGGGCTCCTTGGAGCTGGGACCTTCCCCCCTGAGCTCAGCAGCCCAAGCTGTGAGGATGATCTATTTCGTGAGTCCTCCAGTAGGCTGGCCTCTCCATGACGCCAATCTGCTCCTCTTCCCTCCCCCAGCCCCACGTCTCATCCCCAAAGAAACCTAAACTCCGTGGCCTCTGAAACTGTCTGTGCCTGGGTCCTCAAGGTCTCCGCCAGGATCCAAGATTTTTCTAACCAAAGTGGGGTTGAATCGGGGAAGACAGTACCTCTTTGCAGGCGTGAAGCTCCGGTCCCGCTGCCTGGGTCACCTGGAAGGCGGTCCCAACCCAGAGCAGCAGCCGCAGAAGCCGGATTGTGCGCCGCTCAGTTCTTCCCCTGCGTCCGGAAGAGGGATGGAGGCTGCGCCCAGGCTCAGCCATAACGTTGTCCTGAGCGAGCGGCAGCAGCGGCTCAGGTGCTGCGGCTGCTGCTACTGCTGGCAGAAGGCGGAAAAAAAGGGGAGGGAGGTTCACAGGGGGAGGATGCAAGGGGCTGGGCTCGCTTCAGTCACCTCCCTGCGGCTACGCCGAGGCCGCCCATCCTTCCTCCTCCCTCCTTCCTCTTCTCCTCCTACCCACGTCGCCTTGGCAACCGCCTCCTCTTTCCCTCCGCGCGGGTGGGTCAGGGACCACGAGCTCCTCTGCCGCTCACCTGCCGGTCGCCATGGCAGCCGCCGCCGCTGGCGCGCGCCGCGTGGGAGGGCGCGCGCCCGGGGTCTGCAACCGGCCCAATAGGCGGGCACGGGGGGCGTGTAAAGAACGCAGTAGAAACATCCTCCAAGCCATCGCCACCAAATCCACCTTTTCCATTGCCCTTTTGTGCCATGGGCCTTTTATGAGCACCTCTAATTTTGCAGACGTGGCGTTCGACAAATACTTATTTAGCACCTCCTGTGTGTGGAGCGATAGAAGGAAGATTGAGACGCCATCTCACCTCCAGAAGTTACAGTTTGGAAGAGTGGCCCCGGTACGCGTTACCTACTGCAGCAGCCTCTTGTGGAGATCTTAACTTCCGTCCCACCAAATTCAGCGGTGCCTTTACAACCGGCTCTGTGAGAAGACTTGAGACTGGCATAAACGGATTTAAGCAAGGAGTGTTTGTGCAAGACACTTGGGCTCTTCCGTCTCCTGACATCCTCATTCTCTCATTGCTTTGAAAAATCCTTCTGTTAGATGCGAGGTTCCTGGGTCATCTTTTAGGACTTCTTTCCCCAGATGAAGTCTTTTGCAGAAGTCCTGCACGCCAGGAGGCCGGCGTTTTTCAACTAAGCCTCCCGAATGCAAATGCAGGGCTCCCTGGTACACTCGGTGACACTTGCCCTCTGCGTTCCCAGGAGCTACCTCGCAAGGGGTCTCCCGCGCTGCACCGCCAGGTGGCGCCCTTCTCGAAGGGAACTCACCTCAGTCACAGACGGTGGGGCAGTTGCTCGGCAACCGAAACTGGGCGTTCCAAACAATTGGGAACCGGGATCCTCCGCGTGCGTTGTGTGCGGCTGCGCGGGCCCCCAGTCCTTCACACCAGCGCCTTTTTGCCATGCCTTTCACCCGAGACCCTTTCCAGCACCCTACGTTGGATAACGATGATTCCTACTTGGGAAAAGCCCGAGCTTCCAAGGTACTGTGGTTTCTTGCGCAGATTCCCACCAGGGTCGATGGCACTCTTCTTTCTGTTCGCCTAATGGGCAGAGATTCTGGTAACTTAAAGGATTCTGGTGAGGACACTGAGTCAAGTACCGGATAAGTTTGCTTTCTGCCTGCCTCCTTGGCCCCATATTCAGGTCTGCTAACGTTTCAGAGGTGCTTTTGAGGAGAGTGAAGTAGAGCTCTAGCCCAGAGGAACAAGGGGCTCTCGTTGCCCAAAGCAATGCTGTGTAATGTGGCTTAAACAGTCGCAGGTCCCGCCAAACCACCCTTTGCCCTGTTTGGAAAACTGTTCTCTGAAGAGACATTAGATATGGAATGAGAGAGAATCTTCTGGAAGCCACCAGGTCATGCCTTATACATCTGCCTTCACACCATCTCTGTCTTTTGGTTAATACTGGAATGTGTTTGTGTGTGTGTGTGTGTGTCAGTGATTTGGGAATTTAGATGATCTTTTTTTTTTTTCTGGCAGAGGTATTTGGGATG
The DNA here is from genome assembly GCF_027475565.1 of Acinonyx jubatus. Classification (NCBI taxonomy): domain Eukaryota; kingdom Metazoa; phylum Chordata; class Mammalia; order Carnivora; family Felidae; genus Acinonyx; species Acinonyx jubatus. Next base: position 91,553,353 of record NC_069381.1, on the reverse strand, counting down.
CTTGAAGTGGTGTGAAATACGGTGAATTAAATAGTAATTGTGGCTTAAATAACAGGATCAAAGAGCTTCCTTTGGTTTATTCAACATTTATCATTTACCATATGCCAGGCAATCTGCTCAACACTGAGGATATATAGATGAATTAGATATGGCTCCTGCTCTAGAGGAACTCTGGTAGAAAAGCTGACTGACAACCACAACAGCAAGAATGCCTGCACAATAGCACAGGTGTTATGACAGAGTTATATGTTGTGTATCAGGAGAACTGGGAGCGTAAAGGAAAGCTTCCCAGAGCAGGTGAGTTTTCACATCCAAATAGCTGGGCCAGGTGAGGGAGGAGGTGGAATGTGAGTTAGGAAGAAGGAAACAAGAACCAGACGTTCAGGGCAGAGGAGGCAGCGGGTGCCCATACATGGAAAGGAGAGAAAGAGTGGCCTGTTGGGGACCAGAGTCCAGAATGGCTGGAGCATCAATGTGAGATGGAGGTGGGGAGAGAGCAGGAGCCGGAGCGACCTTGTTGGACTGGATGTGCTGTGTACACCATGCTAGTGAGCTAGGATTCCATCCTGGAGGCACCGGGGCATCATGTCAGGATTTTAAGCACTACAATGACACAATCAATGGGTGTTTCAGAAAACACAGTGACAGTGGATTGGGTAGAATGGGAGTCAGGACAAGAGGAATCAGCAAGGAGGCAAGAGCCTCAGGAGGCAGCAGTCTCCAGGAGGAATAACGGATCTAAAGCAGGGGATGGCAATATGGTGCAGATGTGAAAAAGATGCAAAGGGCAGGACTGATGAGACTTTGTGGCTGGATATGGATGGGCCCAAAAGAAGGGACAAGTCTAGGATAGCTCCTAGGTGTCCGAGGACTTAATTGATGCCATTACTGAATGAGGGATTCAGGGGAAGCAGGTTTGGGGAGAAAGATGCTCAGATAAGTTATGCAGATGTTGTTTTGTGGTGCCTGTAGGACTCTTAAGTGAACATGAATAGCAGGCAACATGCTTGAGAGTTCTAGGTTGAAGATGTATATCGGGAAATCAAAATAGCCATGTGGTGGTTGAAGCCATAGGAAGGAATGAGCTCATCCAGTGAATGTAAGAATACAAAACAAAACAAAACAAAACAAAACAAATAAAAACCTTGGAGAATGCACTAAGGGGCAGAGAAAGAGAAAATAGTGCTGACAAGGGAGCTAAGCAGTTACGACTAAACTCAAGAGGAAAACAAGGAGGAACTGGACCCACAGAGCATGGAGAGAACATTTGAGGGAATCTGAATCATGGTTCCAGAAACTGCAGAGGTCAAATAAGATCAGATCTGGAAAGGATCCTCCAAACCTAGCTAAAGATAAAGATCACTGGTCACTAGCAAGAGCAGTTTCAGTGCTTGCTTGAGAAAGAGGCCAGACTGCAGTGGCTAAAGAGGGGACGGAAATGGGGAGGAAGTGGAGCCAGTAAATGTCAACTCTTGAAGTCTAGCTCTGCAGGGAAGGTGATAGAGTGGTAGTGAGACGGTGATAAAGGAACGAGAGAGAAGCTGAGTACAGGGGATGCTAGGATGGTGCAGGTCTCTCTGAAGCACAAGGCTAGGTTCAGGGGGAAAAGGCTATTCCTTTTTATTATTATTTTTGAAGTATAGTTGACATACAGTGTTATATTCATTTCAGGTGTACAACATAGCGATTTGACAATTCTATTCATTACTCAGTGCTCACCACAGTAAGTGTAGTCAACACCTGTCACCGTACAACATTATTACAATATTATTGACTATATTCCCTATGCTGTACTTTTCATTCCCGTGGCTTTTTTGTTTTATAACTGGAAGTTTGTATATCTTAATTTTTTCATCTATTTCACCCCTCTCTCTACCCACCTTCCTTCTGGCAACCTTTAATGTGTTCCCTGCATTTATGGGTCTATTTCTGCTTTTGTTTTGTTTTGTTTTTCAGGCTCCACATATAAGTGAAATAATATGGTATTTGTCTCTCTTTGTCTGACTTCTTTCACTTAGCAGATACCCAGGCTCCATCCATGTTGTTGAAAACAGAAAGATTTTTCTTTTTTATGACTGAGTAATATGCCATTGTGGGTGGATGGATAGATAGATAGATAGATAGATAGATAGATAGACAGATAGATAGATAGATGAATGGATAAAGAATAAAGATATAGGGGCACCTGAGTGGCTCAGTCGGTTAGGTGTCCGACTCTTGATTTCGGCTTAGGTCATGATCTTACAGTTGGCAGGATCGAGCCCCATGTTGGGCTCTGTGCTGACAGTGTGGAGCCTGCTTAGCATTTTCTCTCTGCCCCCCTCCACTTGCACTGTCTCTCGCTCTCAAAATAAATAAACATTAAAAAAGAATAAAGATATATAGATATCACATTTTCTTTATCCATTCATCTATTGATAGGCGCTTGGATTGCTTCCATGTCTTGGCTATTGTAAATAATGCTGCAGTAAACATAGTCCATATATCTTTTTTAATTAGTGTTTTCGTTTTCTTTGGGTAAGTACCCAGTAGTGGAATTATGGAATTGTATGGTATTTCTATTTTTAATTTTTTCAGGGACCTCCATACTGTTTTCCCCAGTGACTGCACCAATTTACATTCCCATCAACATTGCACAAGGGCTCCCTTTTCTCCACATCCTTGCCGACACTTGTTATTTCTTGTCTTTTTTTTTCTGGTCTTTTTGATGCTAGCCATTCTGACTCGTGTGAGGTGATACTTCATTGTGGTTTTAATTTGCATTTTCCTGATGATTAGTGATGTTGAGCATCTTTTTGTGTGACTGTTGGCCATCTGTAGGTCCCCTTAGGAAAAATGTCTCTTCAGGTCCTCTGCCCCCTTTTTAATCAGGTTTTTTTTGTTTTGTTTTGTTTTGTTTTTTGGTGTTGAGTTGTATAAATTCTTTATATATTGTGCATATTAATTATCAGATATATTATTTGCAAATATCTTCTTCCATTCAGTAGGTTGTCTTTTCATTTTGTTGATGGCTTTCTTTGTGAACAAGCTTTTTATTTTGGTGTACTCCCAATTGTTTATTTTTCTTTTTGTTTCCCTTCCCTGAAGAGACATATCCGTAAATATTTTGCTAAGGCTAATGTCCAAGAGATTATTGCATATGTTTTCCCTTAGGAACTTTATGGTTTCAGGTCTCACATTTAGGTCTTTAATCTATTTTCCTTTTGTTTTTGTGTATGATATAAGAAAGGGGCTTAGTTTCATTGTTCTGCATGTAGCTGTCCAGTTTTTTTCCCAGCATCATTTATCAAAAGAACTGTCTTTTCCCCATTGTATATTCTTGCCTCCTTTGTCATAGATTAATTGACCATAAAAGCATGAGTTTATTTGGGGGCTTTCTATCCTATTCCATTGATCTATGTGTCTATTTTTGTGCCAGTACTATATTGTGTTTGTTTGGTTTTTTTAGTTTATTTATTTGTTTTAGTAATCTCTACACCCAGTGTGGGGCTTGAACTCATGACCCTGAGATCAAGAGTTTCATGCTCTTCCAACCAAGCCAGCAAGGCACCTAAAGTACTATATTGTTTTGATTACTATAGTTTTGTACATGTCTTGAAATCTGGGATTGTGGTACCTCCAGCTTTGTTCTTCTTTCTCAAGATTGCTTTGGCTATTCGAGGTCTTTTGTTCCATAAAATTTTAGGATTATTTGTTGTAGTTCTGTGAAAAATGTTATTGGTATTTTGATGGGGATTGCACTGAATCTTTAGCGTGCTCCGGGTAGTATGGACATTTTAACAATATTATTTCTTCCAATCCATGAGCATGGTATATCTTTCCATTTGTGTTATTTTCAATTTCTTTCATCAATGTCTTAATAATTTTCAGAAAAGAGGTTTTTCACTGCCTTGGTTAAATTTATTCCTAGCTATAATATTGTTTTTGGTGCAATTGTAAATAGAATTGTTTTCTTAATTTGTCTTTCTCCCACTTTGTTATTGGTGTATAGAAACAATGGATTTATGTATATTAATTTTGTATTCTGCAACTTTACTGAATTCATTTACTAGTTTCAATAATTTTTTGGTAGAATCTTTAGGATTTTCTATACATAGTATCATGTCACGTGCAAATAGTGACAGTTTTACTTCTTCCTTACCAAGTGGGATGCATTTTATTCCTTTTTCTTATCTGATTTCTGTGGCTAAATCTTCTAATACTATGTTGAATAAAAATGGTGAGCACAGACATACTTATTTTGTTCCTGATCTTAGAGGAAAATCTTTGAATTTTTCACCATTAAAATTGATATATAACTTTATGATGTGGAGATACATTCCCTCTAAACCTACTTTGTTGAGATTTTTTTGTCATGAACAGATGGTGTATTTTGTCAAATGCTTTTTCTGCATCTATTAAGATAATCATATGGTTTTTATCCTTCCTCTTGTTAATGTGATGTAACATATTGATTGATTTGTGAATACTGAGCCCCCTTGCATTGCTGGAATAAATCCCACTTGGTCATGGTGAATGATCCTTTAAATGTATTATTGAATTTGTTTTGCTATATTTTGTTGAAGATTTTTGCATCTATGTTCATCAGGGATATTGGCTTGTTTGTTTGTTTTTTTTTTCATTTGTAGTGTCTTTGATTTTAGCATCAGGGTAGTGCTGACCTTGTAGAATGAATTTGGAAGTTTTCCTTCCTCTTCTATTTTTTTGGAATAACTTGAGAAGAATGGGCATTAACTCTTCTTTATTTTCCTAAAATCTTTATTTTTGGGAGAGAGAGAGAAAGAGAGAGAGAGGTAGACAGAGAATCCAAATAAGGCTCCTTGCTGTCAGCACAGAGCCCAGTGTGGGGCTCAAACTCATAAACTGTGAGATCATGACCTGAGCCAAAGTCAGATGCTTAACTGACCGAGCCATCCAGGTGCCCCAACTATTTTTTAAATGTTTGGTAGAATTCACTTGTGAAGCCATCTAGTCCTGCACTTTTGTTTGTTGGGACTTTTAAATTACCATTTCAATTTTGTTACTAGTAATTGGCCTGTTCAAATTTTCTGTTTCTTCCTGATGTAGTTTTGGAAGATTCTGGATTTCTAGGAATTTATCCTTTTTTTTCTAGATTGCCTAATTTGTTGGCATATAGTTTTTCATAATATTCTGTTGTAATTATTTCTGTTTCTGTGATGTTGGTTATTGTTTCTCCTCCTTCGTTTCTGATTTTATCTAAGTCTTCTCTTTTTTTTCTTTTTCTTGATGAGTCTAGCTAAAGGTTTATCAATTTTATGTTTCCCATGGTTTCATTTATCTTTTCGTGTATGTGTGTGTATGTTTTAGTCTGTATTTCATTTATCTTTGCTCTGATCTTCATTTTTCCTTCCTTCTACTAACTTTGTTAGTTCTTTGTTAGGGTTTGTTTGTTCTTCTTTTTCTAGTTTCTTTAGATCGTTTGATTATTTTTCTTGTTTCTTGATGTAGGCCTGTATTGCTATAAACTTCCCTCTTACAACTGCTTTTGCTGAATCCCAAAGACTTCGGACAGACAGCTGTGTTTTCATTTTCTGTTTCTTGATTTCCTGATTTCTTAGTTGACCAATTGGTCATTTAGTAACATGTTGTTTAGCCTCTGTGTGTTTGTGTTTCTTTCAGGGTTTTTTTTTTCCCCCTTCTAATTGATTTCTAGTTTCAGCACTATTGTGGTCGGGAAAGTTGCTTGTTGTGATTTCAGTTTTCTTAAATTTGTTGAGACTACGGCGCCTGGGTGACTCAGTCAGTTAAGCTTCCAACTTCGGCTCAGGTCATGGTCTCACAGTTCGTGAGTTCAAGCCCCACATCAGGCTCCATGCTGACAGCTCAGAGCCTGGAGCCTACTTCAGATTCTGTGTCTCCCTCTCTCTCTGCCCCTCCCCTGCTTGCACTCTGTCTCTCTCAAAAATAAAAAATAAAACATTAAAAAAAATTTTTTTTTAATTTTTTTAATTAAAAATTTTTTTTATTGAGACTTGTTTTGTGGCCTAATATGTGACCCGTCCTGGAGAATGCTCTATGTGCTCTCAAAAAGAATGTGTAATTCTGGTGCTTTGGATGGAATGTCCTGTATATATCTGTTGGGTCCATCTGATCTAATATGTCATTCAAAAACATCATTTCCTTGTTGGTTTTCTGTCTGGATGATCTATCCATTGATATAAGTGGGGTAAAGTCTCCTAGTGTTATTGTATTACTATCAATTTCTTGCTTTTTTTTTTTCAATTTCTTCCTTTATGTCTATTAAGATTTGCTTTATGTATTTAGGTGCTCCTGTGTTTGGTACATAGGTAATTGTAATTGTTATATCCTGTTGTTGGATTGATCCTGTATCACTATGTAATGCCCTTATCTGACTCTTGATACAGTCTTTGTTTTAACGTTTGTTTCGTCTGATATAAGTATTGCTACCTGGCTTTTTTTTCTTCCATTTGAGGGGAATATGTTTTTCCATTCATAAGGGTTATTCTTGAGTAAAAGGGACATCTCTTTCTTTGAGATGGAAGGACATGGGATGTGAGGATGGTATTCATGCCCAACAGTCTTGACTTTCTCAGTGAAAGACAGTCTCATCCACTGAATGAGGACATGATGAGACTTCTGTAGCTTTTGAAAAGTGGGAGGAAATCTGCCTATGCTTGCCTCATATATTTGTAGTTTTCTTGTTTCATTTGTCATCTTTTTTGCTGGTGGCACACTGCCTGGAACATAGTATTCAATTAATGTATAACTGACCTGAGTCACACAGCATTTTGCCATATATAGAGGGGAGGAGGGTTTCAACATTGGATAGGTTGAATTTGATTTCTACTAGGTTGGAGTTGTACTCACTAGAATTCAGTCATCATTCAAACAGTATTTCATTTTTGAATGCCATGTGTTAGGTTGCTGTTCTAGACACTAGGGATACAATATAGCTTTACATACAATGAAGAAAATCAGTTATGTGCTTTTCACATTCATGCTTATGCGGTTCTATTTAGAAGATTGACTAACCAGTGTACTTTTTCTTTGACATTTCTGCAGTCACAATAACCCTTCCCTGCTGATATTTTTCTCTTCCTGCTTAGACACTGCACTCTTCTGATTCTCCTGTCTCTGATTGCCTTAGTGTCCTTTCTCTTTCCTCTCCACCCGCTCCCCCCATTATAATATTATACAGTCATGAGCCCTTTTGGCCACACTCCTTTTGCAGGCTTCAGCTACTACTTCATGCGGACGACCATCAAACCTCTATTACGTGTTCTGAGCTCTCCTCTAACTTGCACACTTCCCATTTTCTACCTGTTGACTGCAATCAGATGTCTTGCCTTTTCTTCAAACTCAGGACATCTAAGCCTGAGCTCATCATCTTATCTCCTCTGCACTCTTTACCCCCTGTCGCACTTCACCCCTTTCCCTGTATTCCTGGCCTACTTCTGCCAGTTCTAAGATTGAAAACTTAGGAACATCTAAAGTCTAGGAATCTTGCCTCATATTGTTCCTCCCTTGGAAGATATCTGAGGTTCAGTTAAAATAAGATGGAATAAGGAGATGGTGTCACTGAAGCCATCACATCAGCAAGGCCTCCTGTAACCAGGTCCTGTGTGTGGTTTCTCTTTTGCAGAAACTGCCATATAAGAACCCAAATCACCTTGCTCAGCAACAGGAACCCTGGAGTCGGCTCAACTCAACTCCCACAATCACCTCCATGAGGCGGGAAGTTTATTTTTTTGATCCTGAGGTACCTAGTATTGAAATGCTATTTCTCTTTACATCCGCTTAAGACTCGTGACTATCATTTTTGGAAAGGTAGTCTGTCCTTAACTGCATCACCATCTTTATTTTGTCCCCAATCCAAGATCCTACCAAATCCAAAACCAAATATTGATTTATCTGGCCCCTGGGAAGTTGGAAGGCTTCAGTTTTTTCTCCAGTTGATTATCTGGAGCAAGTTATTTTCTTACCAGACTTCTCTTCTGATTGTAACCATAAATGAGGTAAGGCCCATTAGGCCCAACTAAAGGACAGTATAATTATTTCCATATCTCCAGTAAGAACTCACCCCTCCTTAGGCCTAACCATGACACAATTCTATATTGACAAGAGTTAAGATGTCTTTGGTGTGTAAGGAGTTGGTGGGTCTCAGGCACAAAAAGGGTTCACTCTGCTTTTGGGGAAAAGTAGAGCCCAGCAGAACTGACTAGAGTTGGGGTAGAGGTGGCAAGTTAACCCTGGGGTGGGGCGTATTGACTTCCTCTGTAGATACCCAAGGATGACCTGGATTTCCGCTTAGCAGCCTTGTACAACCACCACACAGGGACATTCAAGAACAAAAATGAGACACTCTTACATCAGGAGACCACCCAGGATACCCATGGGTAAGTGGTGGAGGTGGAGCCTCTCCGTCCTAAGGACAATGCCATCCAGTCAAGTAAGGTAATGTGTTACCTGAGAAATAACAATGATAACCAGGAGGTACTCATTTGTATACAGATTTCTATATTTTTTACATCTGTATCTGTAATGCAATTTCTATATTTTTATTATCTAAAATGAATAGCGATCCTCCAGGATTGTTCTTATCTGTATAAACAAACAAAAGCTTCAGTTGATTCCACTGAAAAAGATAAAAAGGATCTTTGGCTGCATTATTTCTGAGGCTGCATGCAACTCTTTCCCTCCTCACCTTTCTCCTTCTGATTGATTTCACTCTCCCCTGTTCTTCCCCATACCATCTTCCAGAATCATCAAGACCCAATTCCCTGGAGAACCTTTACCCCCTCCTCTGCCACCTTCCATCACTTCCCAGGCTAACATCAGACACTGGATCAACCCTAAGAAGGAGTCTATCCACAGCATCCAGGGATCCATAGGTAAGGGTTAGAAGACTGGGGGGCAGATGGGTGGTACAAGAGTTTTTTTTAAATGGACCTAGGAATCAGGGAGTTGAGGTGATTGGCCATTAGAGAACTTAAGGGATAACTTAGGATCTAGGAATAGCAGTGACTAAGTTGACATATATCAGGCTAAACCCAGGGGACATGCTGCCTATAAGCTAGGAAATGAGTTCAATTTTTCAGAGCCTTTAACTCAGCCTTAGGTCTAGGGAACAAAATTTCTAGCAAAGGGCAGAAACCTGGGAATGAAAGACCTCTAGCTATCTCCCATTAGTCCCCTATATGCCAGTTTCCCAGCTGTTACAAGACAGCTTGTTACTGCTCCACAGTACCCAGAAATGTATGGATGATTACAGGTTCCCAGAAAAGGCAAACAATTGAAATTCACAACCTACTCCCTCTTCTCTTTTCTCCACAGTGTCCCCTCATACTGCAGCCACCAATGGAGGCTACTCCCGAAAGAATGATGGTGGCTTCTTCTCTACCTAGTGTTGACAGGCCCCTGGACTAATTAATCATAGTGGAACGTCCTTTCGCCAACCTCCATTAAATAGATTTGTGCTGGATGAAGCTTGAAGTGTTGCCCAAGGACTAAAAGTTGACACTTGACTACTCTTAAAATATGGAAGTTTCCCAACTTCTAGAAGTTAGTCCTGTTGGACATATTTGCAATTTGGAGTCATTTTGCTGAGAAGATAAGGATTTAGAAGTCATTCCAAACATTGATGTATCCATTCAACATTTCTTGCGAACTTTTATATGTCAGGCACTGAGCTAAGTGTTGAGGAAACAAGAATGGACGTAGCCTATTTTCTTAATGAGCTCACACTGCCATAATTCTGGTAGTTCTATGTGGCATTAATGGTTATGATGAGGTCACACTTAACATACTTTGGACCAAGTGGATTTTGTCATCTACTGGACTCTACCTTGCCATGAGGGCTCGATCTGTCTGGTCCAGGCTCCTTGCCATTGCTCATTCTCTGACTCTGCGGTCTTCTTGCCTGGGAGTCAATTCCCTTCTTTGTCAACTTGTGCCGTGAAATACAGGCAGTTCTTCTAAACATGGTTCAATAATCTGGTGCTTGGGCTTGAGGGGACCTAAAAACCAATGCAGTAATGTGGTTTCTAAAATTACAAGTCACTCAGGGGGACCTGCTGTTAAATTGGGCAAGAAATGGCAGACCTTTTAGAATACTGTAGGGTAAACTTCCATTTCTAAGTTTGGACAGCATGTGCATTATTGAATAATGCAGATATGAAAGGACTGCTTCCTGTTACTTAGGTACACATGGTCCTTAAATCCCACCAATCTGTCACAGCCCCTCTTCCACAGTTACTCCACCTATTCAGATAGTATCTGCTGCCAAGTGACAATATGAAGTTTCAATTCTCATTATTTATAATGGCTGAAAGCGGCAGAGATGGGTGACTCTCCAGATAATCATCTCATGCAGGTTATTTGATACTGAAATATTTAAAAATTTAATACTGTGACCCATACATCAAGGTTTTTAAAAATACAGACTCGTTGACCTCCCTAATAAATCTAATTCAGTAAATCTGGGGCGGGTCCCTGGAATCTGAATATTTACAAGCTCTCCAAGTTCTCTTACGGATACTCACACACGCGATACACACACACGCGCGCGCGCACACACATATAGGCGTGCATATATACATAGAGCCTTTAGCGACAGACGCTGTAGTGTGCTTCTAGATCAGCGGGCACCAGTGTTGGTACCATACAAACGGTCATCACAAGTCGGGACTAAAGGAATAAAGGGAGGGGTGCTAAAGAAAAACACTGAAGCGGCAAACACGACTTCGTGCCCTTCCAGCTCCAGGGGGCGGAGCGATGGCTCCTTCACCCGCGCCTTCCCCACCCGTCAGCGCCCCTGCCGCCGCCGATTGTAAACGCTTAGCCCCAATGCCACGGGTGGCCGTGCCCCAGGGCCGGGCTCAGATCAGAATCGCCTCGATAATCAGTGGCCCGGGACTAGCCCGGCCTCGTCTATCTGATCAATTCATCATTTCTGAGCGCCGGGCCCCGTAAGACCGGCTCCGGGACCGCAGCGTCGCCGCCGCCAAAGGGGCCTCGCTGCACAGCGCCCCAGAGGAGGGGGCTTCGCAGGAGGGAAGCTTTTCATATCGGGTCGGCCCCGCGGGGCAAGGGTCACAACCCGATCAAATAAGATCAAGGTGTAGGCGGGGGAGAGTGGCTCAGGGACGGGCGCACACACTCTCCTTGCACGCCCCACGCGCACACTCACAGTCGCGCACCCACTCACACTCAACTCATACGCGCCTTCCATTCAACACCAAAGCACCACAAAAACCACCGCGCCCTAGGCCGCTCTCCCTCCGGAAAGAGAACGGAAGTCCGCATCCTCTTTTAAATCCCTCCGCCCCTCCCCCACCTCGGAGGATTCTGGGAGGAACCACTGAGCATAGGCCCTCGTGACGGTATGCGTTTTGCTGCCCTCGCGTGGCTCGGAGGGGAATGAACCCAGGTCCGAGGGAAAGGCTGGACAAAATCCGGCAATCCTAAATCGTGCTTGTCTTTTGGTCTTTGTGCAGCAGCATATTTATATCCATATCTCTAGTTTTTCTTTGGTCTTTGACCCAAGTTCTGGATATAAGATGATTCAGTCTCAGATTTATAGGTGGCTACTTTCCCATGGAGAAGGCAAATCCCGGTCATTAACCAGTATCAGGTTCTACAGGAGTTCCTCCCCCAAGGGAGAAGAAAAACATCATTTTACCAAAGGGAAGGATGAGAATAGGTTACTTAAATCCAAGGGCTTCGTAGTCATGATAATTGTGAGATGAGTTAAAAGTAGGAAGGCATATCCCTATCCACATTCACAAGAGCCCTCTTGCTACCTGGAACTTGGTTCTGTGGCAGTCATATTGCTGAACCTTCATTAATTTGCATGTCTGTTAAAGCATGTCTAACTTTCCAATTCCAGAATAAGTCGTGAAAAAAAAAGTAGTGATTATATAATTAGTATTAGCTCCTTTCATATCAAGGAACACAATTTTAATGTCTGTTACCTTCTCTTTTTTCAGTGAAAAAGGTATGGATGAGGGTAAACCAGAAAAATATTAATTTATAATTTGTAACTGTACCAATCCCACCGTGCACTTATAAACAAATAGGGGGAAAGTATCCATTTATGTGCCAGAATCCCATTGGCTCAAGGATTGCCTAGGTTCATAGCTGGTTAACCCAATAACCTCATTTGAATGAAGGAGTTTATGACTGGTAATGGCAGGTGATACTTGTATTTTAATAGTAGTGGTAGATAAAATGTTTTGAGGAGTGCTATTTACCTTATTTAGTACACCTCAACACTTATTCATGTATATATGCTGATATATATGAATGCTGATGCATGTATGAGCTCCCTCAAAGGAGAAAAACACATGCTCATAAATTATGAACTATATCATATATTTGGTGACCATCACACTAGGTTAACAGGAATGATGGTATTCACTATGATGTAAACTAAAAAGGTATATACCATGGGCAGAACCCAGAAGAGTATTGAACAAAGTTCAATGAATTCATGTGACAAATAAAATGGACAAAAACGGTAGGGAAAGGAATTTTATTTTCAAGGATTTGTGCAGACAGTGGTGAATAAAAAATTTTATTTCAACTATAAAAGGCTGACTTCATTCCACCCTGGCATTCAGGGTTTATGGTGATGCCAGTTTGAATCTGAGGCAATATTGCTATCCCCATTCTCCTACCCCTAAGACTTCCTTAGGGGAATAACGTCCTACAATTTTCAGTCAAAAAATATATGACACACCAACCAAAGTAATGAATTAAACAGGTTTCTGCTGATCTGCTTACATAAACACAAGAAATGAAATAAGCTGTGTTATTTGTTTCTTGCTGCAAATTACCTTCATTCTGTACACTTTTTGGTACATTCTCATATGAAAACACCTCAAAATATAACAATTTAGGGCAAGATGTCCCACCCAGGAGGCTGTAAAAATTGGGTTTGAACTGGAACTGTGAAATGAGTTTAAAATGGAAGCAACTCTATTCACCAAGCTTAGAGACATTAGCCCTGTTGGAAAACAAGTCATTAAAGCTACAGAATAACAAGTGCAAAACATGCTGAACCTGTATTTCCAGGGAGTGGCACTCCTGCTGGCCAACAGGTCCCAAATTCACACCTACAAGGTGTAACTCTTCCTTTCTGTTCTAATAGATTTCCTTTCCCTCGTGTGAAAGATCCTCAGGAGGGACACTGGAAACCATATTAATCAGTGAAATGTACCCTCTGGGCCAATTCCTGAAGAGAAAAAAGCACAACTCCGAGAGGATGAGATGTGTAGTGTTTACTTGGTGACCTGCTACACCTCTAGAAACCCTCAAAGCACTAAACTGCCTGTTTTGAAACCTAAACTTCCTAGCAGCTTTTCTTTGGGGATAAGACAAAAGACAATTTCCTGCCACACAGAGGTCAACTACAGCTAACTTGTCCACAATCACGTTTTACTGTATGGGTGATTCAATTGGCTCCTATGTCTATGCCTGTTTTTTACAATAATGTAATTTTAGACCAACTCTTTTTCATTTTTTTTAATGGAGAAGTCATCCCTTCAAATGTTGAGTCATCTAAAATGATTTGCGCAAGAGTTACCACATTCCATGGGAAAGCCCATCAATCTCCCTTGCAAACATCTGTTTTCCTTTATTCTCGAAAACACCCTCATTTCAATCATGGATTCTGTGAACTATCCAAACATGCCTATGCATATCAGCAACTTCTCTCTCTCACTTGAATTTATCATGTTCTTGTAACACAGAATTTCCAAGGGATAGCTAAAAAGTACTGCAATATGAGGCAACCTAAGAGTTGCCCAAGAAAAACAAGTAATCAATTAAAAACTGCCATTATAAGCCAGACTTAAACACAGAATAAGACTGTGGATAGGTCTTGGATAACGTGACATAATGTGGATAATCCAGTAAGTCTTGGATAACGTGACAAAACGTCCATCTAACATCACAGTAAATTCTTATACTAGATGACATTACTAGTGTATGAATTGTATACTAGATTTCTTTTACCCTAACTGCAAATATATTAAAAATTATTTCTTCAATACTTTCTCTTTCCCCTAGCGATGGCATTTAAAACTGAGTGACACTTATTCAGCACTCAGTAATCTAAAATATATAAAAAGGCTTTAGGAAAATTGCAACACTAGATTCATTTTCCATCTACCATTTGATGGGGTGAAGTCTCCTTTGGGGGATACTGGTGAACAGAACATTTTTCCTTATCTAAGTTACTGCTTTCTGGTCTCATCACAGATAAATCTTACACAGGCCCAGATTTTCTTGGCAAACTCTTAAGCTGCCAGCACACAGCACAGCTATATCATCTGTTCTCTTTCTGCAATGAGGACCATGCCTCTCTCTTATGTTCCCATATGAGTATATGAAAGATAAATTTCCAAAGTCAAAAATTTTCTTGGCATTGTTTAACTCCTCTTTCTCCCACCCACCCACCCACCCCATTCCCATCAATTTGCCAAATGCAAATCAAACAGTGAAAAAGAAAAGTCAAGTCTTGAAAATTCTCTCTCCTTCCAAGAGGTGTGAACACAGCCTATGTCCTTCCCTAATGAGTCTCAGTTTGAAAAGCTCCTGATGAGGGACTGAAGAACAAAATAGGTGACAGGTTTTTATGCAGCAGGTATATGTAATCTTATCACCGTGGAGTGTAATTTATCTGGACATTATATGCTCTCTGCTGAGGACTGATTCACATACAGATCAAAGGAAGTTGGCTTCCTCGAGTCCCCTGAAGCATAAATAATGTTTGTAACCATGAGGAGTTTTCCCCACATATGGTAGGAGCAGATGCTGTGGTGTCATCTTGGGGACTTTGATGATTTTAGCTGAGCTCTCTCACGTTGGGCCCAGGCCCCGGACAGGTTCTTCACCCTCATCCTCTTGGTTGGCAGCTGATGAGATGGATGCGTTGGAATTCATTTTACAAACAGGACGTAAAAGGCCATTACAACACAGGCGATTGCCACAGCAGCATGCAGCCTGGTTCCAATCACAGCGGCTAGCAGACAAAAGCAAAAAGAGAAAAGAAATCAAACCCCGCCCTTCATGTAAGTCCTCAATTTCAAGGTGATGCCCTGAAATCTCTAGTTACACGAAGAGATCTATCAAGATTTTCAAGAGCCCACCCGGGAATGCATTTAAATACTATCCTTAAGCTATAGGTTCTAGGTGGATATACTGTTTGTTTATATTTTGCTCTATTTTGAAAAGAGATTTAGATAGGTAGGATTTATCTATAATAAAAAATAAAAAAGCCTCTGAGTTAACGAAATCAAAACTTAAAAGAGACTCCAATATATTCTTCCCAGAAATTCAGAAAAACTTTTCACTGGGAAAATATTCCAAGAATTCTAGTCCAGTCTAAAATTCTTTATCTATTTTTACTCCGTGGAGAATATTAAAATTACCTTGATGCTAAAATAAACAGTTATGTAAATGTGGAACCAAATACAATGCCAGCCTATCCCCACCCCCACTTTGTAGCACCTCACTGTCCAGAGATGGCAATCTCCATTCACTGTCTAGCTATGATCTTACCTTTGTAAAACACACCCCAAACTCCCTTCTTCTCTGATAGCAGCCAGGTTTTGAGACGAGGTACTTTCTTGAAGTAAGCACAGGTGCAAACAAAGAGCAAACCAAACACCAGGATCCCATCCAAGGAGTACACTGTTACAGAAACAAAACAACAACAAAACCTTTGATGCTAATCTAGTTTGGGACAGGTGATAGGTGATCCCACTTGAGAACTCAAGAACAGAGTGTGATATAATATCAAGACGATAAACACAACTGACAATGCCAACCCTTGATAAGAGGGAGCCCAAATCCTGGGACTAACGAGGTTACTTTTTTGTTCCTCAAACTGCTTGTAGACAACCCCCGTACAAATATTTCACTGCACCCTCTCCTCCCGTTTCAAGAACTACGAGTTCTGAGAAAAGGGTATCAGTTTTACGTGGAATGAACCTCCTAGGAATGGCCAGTAGCGGTAACAGGTTGAGAGAGGCATAAGAATCCTTGGAGCCTGAGCTAACAAAAGTACACATGTTCTTATGATCAATCACTCATGTGATAAAGGAGAGCCAGATGTTTAGCCAAGTCTCCCCAATCTGCATTTGTTGGTGAAGAATATGTTAAAGCAAAAAGTAAAGCTTAATGGAAATAGCAAGAGTTAGAATTCAGGGGTGCCTGGATGGCTGTCGGTTAAGCGTCCGATGTCAGCTCAGGTCTTGATCTCACAGTTTGTGGGATCAAGCCCCGTGTCAGGCTCTGTGCTAAGCCCCGCGTTGGACTCTGTGCTGACAGCTCAGAGCCTGGAGTCGGCTTCGGATTCTGGGTCTCCCTCTCTCTGCTCCTTCCCTGCTCGTGCTCTGTCTCTCAAAAATAAACATTAAAAAAAAAATTTTTTTTTTTAGATTTCATAAAACTACAATTATCCTATGCTCATTTCACACCTCAGGCATAGTACTCTACTTACAAACCAAACTGCTGGTAGAATAACAACAGACTCTTGTAAAAAAAAAAAAGTATCTGAGGTTTCAACATAGCGAAACAATTGTGGGAATAAAGCTTTCAACAATTAGTTCTATTTCTTACATACATAAAACAAGCTATTTCTTGTACATGTAAGCACAATGAGGCACCTAAAAAAAATAATCAGATAACAAAAGGAGGGAAGGTTAAAAATTACTCAGTAATTATTCTGTATCAAACTGCTATTCTATTTCCTGGTCCAGATGATGTCTTCCTCCAGGTGATGTAACTTCTGGTACTGTGCTTAGTAACCTCATACCTATGACTTACCCAGGAAGCTCCAAAAGGATATTTTACACAGTATCTGCCAGTTCTAGACCACTCTATCTCCCTCCAGTAAAACTACCTCACAGCCAGGTGTCGTACGAGAAAGGGTCTAGTAAGTCAACACATACACTAAGTTCTTATGAAGAATGATACCTTAGTGTGTTCTTTTACTCACAAGTTCTTGCAGACAATGCCAAAATTCACAAGGAGGTGAAATTTGAGTCACCACTGCCAGGCTTACAGAAAATGTACTTTTGAGAAATACTTTCCTGTACCCCTCAAATCATACCAAGAGGCCTTCTCTTCTTTCCTGTAAAGTTGACTCTAAAGACCATAAAATCCCTGCTTCCTGGCCTTCCCTGGAATTCCGGAAATCATCTCTATCAAGTGTATGAAGACGTTTGGAAAACTAGTTTGGATAAACAGGGCTGCAATTGCCACATCGTTTAGAAGAGGCAGTGTCTAAATCCAACCCTTGCAACACTAGCCAGGGTCTCCAGATGGGATCACCTAGGCAGGACTTTAGACATAGCTTTCTGGAGAACTTTTTTTTTTGTTCCAATGGTCTATATTTGCATCCAAAAAATGTGAGACTTGACATCCTCTGTGATTTCTTGGTCCTCCCAACAAGCCTACGTAGGGGGCTGGGAGGAGGATCTTCTCTTTTTCCTGGTGCTAAAGCAATAGTTCAACCGGGACTGGCCTGCCCAAGAGTCTTGTAATGGCCAAAACGAACTTCTAGGAAGGAGAAAGAGAAAGTACGGGGTAGAGACCGAGGACCCGGGGTGTGGGCACATGAAACATATGTATTTCTAGATGCGCTCGGGACGGGGGAACCTGCGGAAAGACTTGGGGGATGAGCGACAGGGGCAGCAAAAGGCCATGGTGGGGCTGGGCTGGGAGGGGGCGGGGAGAATGGCCACGTCAGTCCGGGTCCCGCCCGCCACGTTTCCCCTCGTCCTTTACTCCCATTCTCCACTCTGGGCACTGGCTCTCACCGTTCGTCATGGCGGCTGGGCCCGGGCCTGGTTAGGGGGTCCGGGATCGGCTGAAGGTCCGCGAAGACTGGGGAACCCAGCTCCGTGTTGACACTTCCCGATCGGGGCCGCGGCGACGGGTACGAGGCGTAGTACGCAGGCGCAAGGGCAGACAGGCGAGCGCCGAACGCAATCAGGAGTGGCTAGCTGATTCCCAAGCTACGGGACTTGTGTGGGTAGTGGCACTTGCTTGCCTACGCGAGCGTGAGTGCCATTCGGGAGGCTTCCTAAGTGGCCATGGTAACCAACTTTCCTTGGTGTCCTGGCAGCAGTAGTGCTGGGGGCGTAATCTGACCTTTCGCGTCAGTGTAGTTGGAAAGGTAAAGCTTGCAGCTTTGCACTTTATTTTGCGCTGTGGCAGCTGATGTGTGTGCGCGCGTGTGTGTGTGTGTGTGTGTGTGTGTGTGTGTGTGTGTGTGCGCGCGCGCGCGCCAGCAGCAGCCTTCCTGTGATGGGGAGGTCTCGGTCCCGCGCTTCCAGTTAAGAGAACCCTGACAGCGGAGGTCATGAGGCGGTCCCTGCGGTCTCCAGGAAGGACTTCTTTTGCTTCGCGGCTCCTTTCTTCTTTTTTTTCTTTCGTTTTTTCCTTCCTTTCTTCCTTCTTTTTTGCTACCGGGTATACCAGAATCTTTCCCCCCCCCCTCCATTTTTTATTGAGAAATAATTGACCTAATCACTTCTTTCTTACTCCTTATGGAAATCAGAATAATTAGGTTCCGTCTGAACTTTCGGAGTGAAATAAACATTTATAACAGAAACAAGTCACATATTTCAGATCCTAAAGCTCCAGTCTGTCGGGAAACATTCAGGTAATTGCCTGTTTGTTTCTGTGGATATTTCTTTAAACTTTCAGTAGAGTCTCGATGATCTCCTGTGTTTAGTTAAATGCTAGGGTCAACTTGGCCACTTTAATCAAGAATTGGCGACATCTGGACAGCGCTTCTCACAAAACTTTCACACGCTGAGGAAAGATACCAGTTTAATGAAGGAGAGTGGAGGAGACAAAGCCACAGATTCCATTCTGTAAATCGAAATCTTTAATTGTGCACAACCCGACCTGCTTTATTAAAATAAGGGCGAAAGTGCGACTCCGCCTTCCCAGGCTGAAATTACAAGTTAGGTTACCAGTCTGTAGTGGTTGACAAAGGTCCTAAAGGAACTCTGTGCCTCTCTTGCTGCAGTGCCATCTGCTGACTGCAGACGGCTTGGTTACAGGAAAAAAAAACCTACCAGAATGCCTCCTTCTAAGAGCTGGAGTGGAGAGGCAAGCCAAAAAAAAAAAGTCTGATGGAAGACAGACTCCTTGCAAAAATATGCATCAGTGCACGAAAAAAAAAAAAAAAAAAAAAGGAAAATATAGGGGACAAAATCTAAGACAAGGCCAGATATATTTATGTACATACGCACACAGACAAATCCCCCTGCCCAGATGAACTGCTCAGTACCACTCAAAAACAACTGAGTTTCCCCTAATTGTCTTGGCGTTTGAACCTTTCATCAACTGTTACCTAAAACAACATCAGTACTAATGTCATCACTAGCAACTGACTGTTAATTCCCTGCACCATGGCTGGATAGAACTCAAACCAAGTCCTAAATAAATTCATATTCACCAATTTAGTTTGAATCGTGTAGCTCATCTTCAGCTAAAGAAAGTCTCCTGTTTTTTGGATCCTATTGAACTGTGCTAGCCTCACTGACCTGCACCTAATTGTTCTCTTTACTTTGGTTCTTCTTCTACCTAAATATAGATGTTCCTAAGAAACCTGCACCCTCTTTTTCTCATTATTAACTCTCACTTGGCGACCTATTCTTTCTGTTCATGGTTTCAACTGCTACCTCTTTGAAAAGTTCTTTTAAACATTTTTTTAATGTTTATTTATTATTTTTGAGAAAGAGACAGAGTGCGAGCAGGGGAGAGGCAGAGAGAGAAAGAGAACAGAGAATCTGAAGCAGGCTCCAGGCTCTGAGCTGTCAGCACAGAGCCCGATGTGGGGCTTGAACTGACAAACTGTGAGGTCATGACCTGAGACAAAGCCGGATGCTTAACCAACTGAGCCACCCAGGCACCCCAAAAAGTTCTTTTTTTAAATATATTTTTTGACACCTAGGGCTCAAACTCACAAACCATGAGATCATGACCTGAGCCGAAGTCAGACACTAAATCGACTGAGCCACTTAGGCACCCCGTCTTTGTAGAGTTCTTAAATCGATGTCCTATCCAAGCTCCAATCCTACATTTCTAATAGATGTTCTTCTGATAATCTGAAATGTTTAAAGCCAAACGCAATTCCTTCTCACCAATTTCCCAGTTTCTAGGGTTAATATGCCTTTTCCCCTAATCACTAAAGTTTAAATTTGTAAATTATCTTTGAGTCAATTAACTTTTTTCAGAATGTCATTCAGATTGTTCCCTTTTCAATCCTGCAGCCATCATGTTAGTGATTTTACCATTTCAGTCTTCTTTAAGCATCAATTTTATCCTCCAGAAGTGAAATGTACATTTGTATGACATTTTGACATTTCAAAAGCCAAACACACCTTGTTGTATGATCTTATTTAATCCTCACAAGTGCCTTATTACCCTATTTTAGAGATAAAGTGAGCTTTAGCCTAAGACCACCCAGTATCACACTCAAACAATAATACTGGTCTTCTGAACTGAGGACTGGAAAATTTTGCTCCAAATCACAACTGTTGTTTCTTGTAACAGCAACCACCGCCTGGTAAATATTGTTGAACTCCTTAGCTGTTATCATGGCCTTCTTGCAGCACTTTCCACTGTTATGTGTATACTTTAAGCTTCAACTGTGAAAAAACTTTTCTGTGTTCTTCAAATGTGCTCTTTGCTTTCACAGTTTTTGCTCATGCCATTTACTCTTTTTTTTAATATATATATTTTAATGTTTATTTATTTTGAGAGAGAGAGAGAGAGAAGCAGAGAGACAGAGTGCAACCAGGGGAGGGGCAGAGAGAGAGGGAGACACAGAACCCAAAGTAGGCTCCAGGCTCTGAGTTGTCAGCACAGAGCCCTACATGGGGCTTGAATTCGTGAACTGTGACATCATGACCTGAGCCAAAGACAGATGCTTAACTGACTGAGCCACCCAGGGGCCCCTCATGCCATTTACTCTTTTGGTGATAACTTTATCTCCTCATTTTGTACTAGATGGAAACCACTCCAATTTTTTGTCATTCTCTGAAAGACGTCTTTTTTCCCCCGTCACTCGCAGAATTTAGGAATAAAGTTTGAGGACAAAAGAATCACAGTTGAAGGGCAGAGAAGAGTAATTGAGTAGTTGGCTAATTACTATTTCAAAGGACAGTGATAGACCACAATGTCTTACTCTGATTAAGTAGTTATTTTTTACACCGCTCAGAATTTACACATTTCTGTTTCTTCTTTTTCCATGTGTCTTTCTTCTTCTTCCTACTCTTTCTTCCCACTTTTACTTTTATGTCCTTTCTTCTCTCTCTACCACATTTTTTCCTTTCCAGGTTTTATAAAGCATTTTATGTTTTTTTATTGAATAAAATTAATCTCACCAGATTTTTGTTTAAAAATCTGCTATATTAGGAATTTTATATTTAAAAATATTATATTCTGTTTTCTCTCTTTAAAATGGGTTGTATTGGTTGCTCCTTTCTAGGGTTGTTGAAGTATTAAATGAATTACTATTTTTTTTTAATTTTTTTTTCAACGTTTTTTATTTATTTTTGGGACAGAGAGAGACAGAGCATGAACGGGGGAGGGGCAGAGAGAGAGGGAGACACAGAATCGGAAACAGGCTCCAGGCTCCGAGCCATCAGGCCAGAGCCCGACGCGGGGCTCGAACCCACGGACCGCGAGATCGTGACCTGACTGAAGTCGGACGCTTAACCGACTGCGCCACCCAGGCGCCCCATGAATTACTATTTATAACAATAGCTAGCATGAAGTAGGTGCTCCATAAATGCTAGTTATTACTGTTGTTGTTGTTGTTATTGTTGTTCATTTGTTTAAAATGTGTGTACTGTGTGTGTACATAGTGTGTACAAAGTGCTGAGCACTTTGCTAGATTTTGCAGGAATAGAGGCAAAAAGGAGTCTCTGCTCTCAGGGAACAAACTGTATTGGGGATGATAGATGAATAAACACATTTAATAAAGCACAGGCATTATGTATGTAAAGACATTATCTTTGATCTTCACAACTGTTTTGCAGGTTATTTTTATTTTTTATTTTTTTTTATTTAAAGAGAGAGAATACGAAGTGGGGAGAGGGGCAGAGAGAGAGAGAGAGAGAGGAGAGAGGGAGAGAGAGAGAATCTTAAACAGTCTCCACACTCAGCATGGAGCCTTATGTGGGGCTCGATCCCATGACCCTGGGATCATAACCTGACCTGAAATCACCAGTTAGACACTCAAACGACTGAGCTACCCAGGAGCTCCTGCAGAATATTTTTAAAATGAGAAACCTGAGACTTAAAGAAGGCACATGGGTGACATCACATGTCCAGTTAGGATCCAGACGCAAGTCTATCTGACTTCAAAGCCCCCTTCCCCTTGTCTTCACACTGCCTCAAATTAGGATAGTTTCCACTGATGCTAATCTTTGATGGTTTTGTTCCAAGCATTAGTGTTTCTGTCACTGTGGAAAGCATCATAGCCTCACATCAGGTCAAATCCGGGCCATTGGCTCTTGCAGCCAAACTGCAAGGAATAAATAGAGCCCCACTGACTAGGGACTCAGTTCAGACAGTCCTTCCTCAGTTCGTTTCAGCCTCCATGAGAAGACAGGCAGTTGTTGCCAAACACCTGCCAGTCAAGAACAGTGGCCTGTTTGTTAGGGTTGTTGTGGTCACTGTGGTGAACACTAATCAGTATTGGGACCATGACTATGGCATTCTGGTCTAACCAAAGAGTAAGTTCATTCCCAAAGGCACAGCTTGCCACAATAGCTTCATTTGAATTACAACATATTTGAAAAGGGATGTCAAACAGGCATTAATTTATGCTACAAATATTTGTTCCAGGACTTCTAAGCCTAAGGAATGTGCTAGCCGTTGGGAGCTCAAAGATGAATGATAAACACTCTGTTTTTAATAAGATTTACTAGACAAGATAAGCTGTGTGTACAAATAACCAGAAAATACAGTAGAAAGTGAGAAGGAAAATGAAAATTAAGTGCTGTGGGAGTGTAAAAGAGAAAGTGCTTTCAGCTGGAGAGCCCAGGGAAGGCTTAGTGGAGAAGCAGATGTTTTAGCTGGGCTGGAAAGGCATGTAGCATTTCAATAAAAAAAGAGGTATTCTAGTGGGAAAGGAGAACAGTGATCAAAGGCCTGGAGAAAGGAAAGCACAGGACAAGTCTGTGGGCACAGCGTATTCTTCCCTTTCTCCTTCACTGACTAACTCCATTCATCCCTCAGGTCTCAGCTCAAACCTCACTTGCTCAAGGAAGGCATCTCTGACCTTCTTGGGCTGCCTTCCCCCATCATAAACTATCAGAGCATACACTATCTATTTAGTTCATGTCCCCCTGCTACACTGTAAGGTTTGTGAGCCTGGGACTGTGCACTTTCATTGTTTTTCATTTTATCCACAGTCCCATACAAGCGCTGCACATTTTATAGGTGCTTGTTAAATATTTGTTGCGTGAACAATTGAATGTGGCTTTGTGGAACTAGAATGTAGAGTTCATGAAGGAGAATAGAAGATACTGCTGAAAAGATAGGTTCTTGAACAAAAACAGCTGACACTCACAGAATGTTTACTACCTGCCAGGTACAACTCAAAGCGTCTTATGGGTGTTAACGCATCCAAGCCTCATAATAACCTTATAAGGTTAGTAACTGTTATAAGCTCCATCTCACAGATAAGGAAGGGATGTATTGAGAGGTCAAGTAAGTTGTCTCAAAAGTGACATAGCTGGTAAGTAATACAGCTAGGATTTTAAAACCAATTTATCTGACCCCAGAGCCTGCTAGTTGAACCAAGGAGTATAGGTGTTCTTTAGTAAACAAACATGTGGTTAAGATTGCACAAGATTATTGTGGAAGTTCTGAAAGCCACTTAAAAAAAAAATGACACTACTTCCCTAAAGCCCCTAACAGTGAGTAGCAGAGGTCTGTACTCTGGGGTGTAGGGGTGAGAGTGGGGGCGGGGTGAGTGTGGGACTGCACTGCTTCTGGATTTGGGGTCTAGTTGGTACTCCCTGCCTGCCCTCTCCCATCCCATCACTACTACATGCCTCAAGCGCACCACCCAGCCTCTGCTTTCCTCATTTCTGATAGCCCCTCCTACTGCCTTTCTGTCCAAATTTTTCTCCCACAACTCAGCTCTACTGCTTCTTTCTGTCAGCTACTGCTGTCAGCCTCTCTATGGACTCCATTCTTTTGTGAACAGATCTCTTTTGTCATTAACCTTTTCTTTAGAAGCTCATTCCATTTCTTTGCCATAACGAAAACCTGGATTTCCTAGCAGTTAAGTGTCTGGTGCAAGTTCACGGCCTTACTCATTCGGTAGTCATTTATTTAAAGTCCACCTTCCTTCACCCTACTGCCCTCTAAGGCTATTTTCCTCTCCTTGCTTTTCTACCCTTCACTGTCCAACTATACACTCATTCCTTAACCACTTATAATCTGGCATCTGCCTTCACTATTGCCCTCAAACTATTTTGTCCAGGTTATTCCACCACCTCCTAATTGTAAAATCCAAGGCGTCGTTTTAAATTTCTTAAACGCTTACTAATTTGGATGTAAATTTTAAAAAATAAAAAATAAAATTAAAAAAATATAAATCTCTTAAACCCTTAATCTCTGTGGCACAGAGCACTCCTGACCACTTGCTTCTTTTCGAATTTTTTTCTTTTGGCTTTCAGAATATATTCTTCATTTCATCATTCTTCTTTTATCTTTTCCTACTATTAAAGATGATTAAAGAGATTTAGTAAAAGGCCTTGGATTTGAACACTTAATGAAGCAGTCTCCTATCAAAGAACTGTAAAATGGGGTGGAGGGAAGAATGCTTTTTATAGGATAAAGAATAAAGAACAAGAAAGAAAAATTAAAATATCTGATTGGCTGGCTGATAGTCAACCTTGGTTGGAGTAAGAAGGCCCAGAGTTTGCTTGGCATTTGGGGATTGGCTGAGGAATATGCTGCATTTCTGGTAAAATAGAGCATTTAAGTTTCCGTTTGCTGACATGGCACCAGGGGCGGGAATGGCTCCATCGTGGGCCTAGAGATTTATTTCAACACTACCTCCTGAACCATTCCTTCTGTCTTTCTGTTTCCTGATGTACTGTTTCTAAGGATCTACTCTTTGGCTCCCTTCTTTCTTAGACTTTGTTCCTGTGCAGTCTTTTTTTTTTTTTTTAAATTTTTTTTTCTATATTTATTTATTTCTGAGGCAGAGACAGAGCATGAGCAGGGGAGGGACAGAGAGAGAGGGAGACACAGAATCAGAAGCAGGCTCCAGGCTCGGAGCTGTCAGCACAGAGCCCGACGCGGAGCTCAAACTCACAGACCGTGAGATCATGACTTGAGCCGAAGTCGGTCGCTCAACTGACTGAGCCACCCAGGCGCCCCTCCTGTGCAGTCTTTAAACTATCACCTTTGTGTTGATGTCTCCAGTGCCATTTTCTTTGGTTCTAATTTCTCTGTGGATTTCCAGGCCTGTCTATAGGACATCTCTAGACTCTTAGACCGAGTTCATTTTATTCTCCCCACCCCACCCCCAGTTGCTTTCCCATTTTACTTTCCAACTTATATTAAGAACACATTCCATCTATCTGTATGTAAACTTCTCCACAGCTCTCAGATTCATTCAGACACAAAGTCCTGCAAATTCTACCTTTGAAAGTTCCTTCTTTGTAATTCAGGTTTTAATCATCTCTCATCCTAGGTCTCCCTGCTAAAGTGATCTTTTTAAAAAAGATAAGGTCATATGCCTCTTCTGCCTAAAGACCTCCCAGGAACTCTGCAGTGTGAAGTTTAGTCTCTGAAGAGAACATTCCAGGCCTTTCACACTCTAACTCCAGCTTCATTCCAGCCTCATTTCCTGCATCCCCACCTAACAAACTTGACTCTGGTAATCCACCCAAAACATCTTATGGAAGCACACCAGGACTTTTCACTTTCTGTGCTTTATTTCTGATCTGCTCATAACTGCATGTTCTTCCCTATATATTCTGGATCTCAGGTTTTGAAGGCTGAATTATTGATGCTCTGCAGTTGATGACATAGTATTGAAATTGGCCCTTCCAAAGTCCTTCACTTGCTGTTTATCTGTGCATTGCCCCACAACCTTTCAATGTATTTAATGTCTATGCTTTTTCATTTGTTCCTATTTTTTGTGTGTATGTATATTTAATTTACATAAA
This sequence comes from Acinonyx jubatus, assembly GCF_027475565.1. Classification (NCBI taxonomy): domain Eukaryota; kingdom Metazoa; phylum Chordata; class Mammalia; order Carnivora; family Felidae; genus Acinonyx; species Acinonyx jubatus. Next base: position 91,527,143 of record NC_069381.1, on the reverse strand, counting down.
TGGTATTGTTATAGATCTCATTGTGTTTCTTTTTAAACTTAGTGCTGTGTTTCTAAGCTCTGTCCATGTTGTTAGTCTATTGCTTCTGATTGCTGCATAGTACTTCTTGGTCTGCATCTGGCACATTTTATCTGTCTGCTGACACTATGAATGTTTTATACTCGAACCCAGAGTTTCATCACTACCTAACACAGAAGTTCTCAACCCTATCAGACTCAATAATCTTTCTTAAATAACAAAAGTATTATAATGTCTCCTTTATTATTCTGCAATGACGTTCACAGATAATATAACCTACTGTGGTGGGCAGCCTCTCAGAGAGCCCCCAGTGATGTCTGCCTTCTAATATACTCATCCTTATGTAATCCCCTCTCTTTGTGTATGGGCTGCAATTATTGATTTCTAGTAAACAGAATAGGACAGAAGTGATGGGATGTCACTTCCAAGGTTAGGTTACAAAACAACAACAACAACAACAACAACAACAACAACTGTGGCTTCTGTGTCTTGGATGTTCCTGGTTCTCTCCCTCACCTGTGCTAATTGAAGCCAGCTGCCATGTTGTAAGCTGCTGTGTGGAGAGGACCATGTGGCAGGAAACTGAGGGAGGCCTCTGGCAATAGCCAATGAAGAACTAGGCCCTTAGTCTAACAACCTAAAGGAACTGAATCCTGCTGACAACCATGAGAGTGATTTTGGAAGTGCATCTTTCCCCATCAATACTTCAGATGAGACTGCAGCCCCAGCCAACACCCTGACTGCAATATAAGGGACCTTGAGCCAACTAAACTGCACCCAGATTCCTGAACCACAGAAACTGTGTGATAGATGTTTGCCTTAAGCCACTAAGTTTGGAAAGAATTTGTTACACAGCAATAAATAACAAATGTATTTAACTACCCAATAATTTAAAAATAATATATAATGCCCTAATGTAGTATAAAGGTAAAATACAGACAGTGAATTATAATACGTGTTTCAATATGTGAATGCTCAGGCATGACTACAGTAGGGGGTATAATGGTTTCAGATGCTTGGACCTATATGTAGAATCACAATGAATGTGGGAGCTACAAAAGCATTATCACCCAGTGAGTATGGGCTACTCAAATTATTACAAGTGATTTGGCCTTTGGTGATGTTATTTCCTGAAATGGTTCACAGCTCTTGGTAAGTTTCAAACAAAACAAAGTATACACCTCTCCATTTCTATGGTACTTGCTATTTTGGGAAAAACTCTGGTTAATTCCTCCCTGTGTATCTTTCCTCTTTACTTTCACACAGGACACTTCACTTCTGACACTTCTGGTCACTAAATGTGGGTTTTTTTCCCACAGCAAACAATTCTGTGACACTGTTGGGTGTCCTACAATTTAATTCAAGTCTAATTTAATTCAATTAGATCCCATGAGTTAAGGGTGCAGTTCCACCAGACTGCTTCCCACTTTAGATGCCAATTACAAGTAGTAGGTGCCAGAGTCCCCACCTTCTGTCCAACTTGGCTATAAATCAGAGGTTCCCATGACTTCCTCCCCCTTGGATTTATTTGCTAGAACACCTCACAGAACTAATGGAAACATTTACTTAGATGAACAGCCTATGATGAGAGCGAGGTCTGGAAGGGTCCTAAGTGAAGAGCTTCTCTGTCCTTGTGGAGTTGGGGGTGTGCCATTCTCTTCATAGGTGGGTATGTTCCCCAACCTGGAAGCTCTCCAAAACCCCTACTATTGGGATTTTTATGCCTCATGTAGGCATGATCAATTATTAACTACATTTCCAGCTTCCCTCCCCCGTCTGGAGAATGGGAGCTGGGGCTGAAAACCCCAACCTTCTAATCATGGCTTGGTCTTTCTGGTGACCAGCCCCCATCTAGGATCCCATCCTAAATTGCCTCATAAGAACAAAAGATGCTCCTATGCTCTTATCACCAAGGAAATTGCAAGGGTTTTAGGAGTTCTGTGCCAGAAACTGGCAGTAGAGACCCATAAATATTTTTTTCTATTATCTCATAGTTTCATTCCTAGAAAATTAAATGTAAGTTAAAAGCATAGGACATGCTTTGTGTCTATATTTTAACAAAGGTTCTAGGTTCAGATAGTTAGATTTTTCACTTGCATGAATGTTTAGCAGGACATTCAGAAACATTGTGGAACAACTTTTCCTTGTGTGGTATCGTGTCTTGCATTGCATAACATTTTATATCCCTACCTTTAGCCTTCTAACGCCGGTGTTTTTCCCAATTACTGTTCTGATCAAAAAACTCTGCACAAATATTGAATCCTTAGTCTAAGGGGTAGTATCACCCCCTTAAAAACTAGTAGCGAAGAAAAACACACCCGACAACCGGCATAGTGCTTGGCAATTAATAATAGTGTAACTGAAAGTTGTTAAAATCGTTTAAGTACACTCTTCGGGCAGCCCAAGGACTGCTAGGACCCCCAACGATGCATAACTACACAGCCCCAAATCAGGAAGAGGTGATTCGATATGTAGAAGCAAATTCAGGGTCACAAGGAGATACACGCCCCCTTTACTTTGCGAATGTTTAATTAATCTGTGATCTTGAACACAGAGCCTAGAGCTCATCCCTCTCTCCCTAAACTCGGCTTGGGTCCCCTGTTAGCTCGTCTCCGCGCATTTTCCACCCCAGCTGGCCGGCCGGGACTAGGCTCCGTCTCGCCCCGCCCCTCCCTGCGCGTCACCGGAAGTGAGGCCGCGGATATAGTAAAACCCGCTGGGAGCGAGGCGGCTGAGCCCTGTAAGCTGGCTGGTGGCATGGCAGACGAGGAGGAAGATCCTACCGTGAGTGACCACCACTGTTACAACCCAGTCCTTTCTTCACTCCCTGGGGTGCAGAAGTGGAACTCGAATTCAGAGTCACTCGAGGTTTTCCTTCGCGAATTCACTGGAGAGAGTTCGGGGACTTCACGCCGTGCTAGCCCTTCCCTCGCGATTCATCTCTTAGTGTGTGGGGCAGGACGTGAAGAGTGGGAAGGTGGCCCCTTGCCCTTTGCTTTTGGTCTCTATTTGTCAGACATTCTTTGAATCGCCTGGAGAATCATCATAGGACGAAGCTAATTATTTTTAGCTCTCATTATGAACCAACACTTCAACTAGTAACAAAACTATATACTTACTGTAAAGTAGTGGGAATAATGGACCGAAAGTCAGGGAATTTGTGTTTCAAAATCTCTATTATCTATGAGCAAGTTACTTAACTTTGAGCCTTGGTTTTCGTGTCGTAAAATGGGGTTAAGGCTTACTTGAAGAAAGTTCCTGGCACTGTATAAGCAATGCTTAATAAAAAATAAAGATAGTTTTACTTACTTCGATTCACTCTTAACAGTAAAACTGTGTAGTAATAGGCTAACCAGTTGGTTTAAAAAAAAAAAAAAAAGTATGGTCATTGAAACGCTTCCAGCAGAGGCAGTAAAATTATTTGTTAGGGACACTGTAGGAGTGCCATTCCTGCATTGAGTGGGAAGTTGGACTGGATAGTCTTTAAGGCTCCTGAAATGCTAAGGTTTCATGATTTTTTTGCTGCATGTTTTAGGCTTTCTGGCATGATAATTAGTGTTGAAAGTGGAAAAAAATTAATGTTAATTGCTTAAAAATCAAATGCAGTGCTTGACATTTCTGTATATACATTTTTAACTTACAGTTTGAGGAAGAAAGTGAAGAAATTGGAGGAGGTGCAGAAGGTGGACAGGGTAAAAGGAAGAGACTTTTTTCTAAAGAATGTAAGTAATATTTGACAATGATTTAATTATAGATGATAAAAACTTTTGGACATGTTTGTTCAAAGTAGATTAATGTTCTGAATGTGTTTCCCTGTAGGGACAATATTCTCAGACTTGCCTGTAAGATTGTTTAACTTGTGAATCATGGATAGTAATGATCCTGACCCCAATTTATATGTTTGTATGTGGGTAGGTGGGTTTTGTGTGTACACATTTTGAAAAATTTTTATTTTAGAGACAGAAAGAACGCACATGCTGGGGAGAACACACATGCTGGGGGGAGAGAGAGAGAGAGAGAGAGAGAGAGAGAGAGAGAGAAAGAAACTCAAGCATGCTTCACGCTCAGTGTGGAGCCCAACTTGGGGCTCAATCCCATGACCCTGGGACTGACTACAACCTGAGCTGAAATCAAGAGTCAGTCACTCAACCAACTGAGCCACCTAGGTTCCCCCACATTTTTTTTTAATACACAGTTTTTTAAAATGAGGAAATGTGATCAGTGTTTCAACTCAGGGACTAAGAACATACCTCCATTACTTTTTATGTCCTTTACTATTGTAGGAGCAGGGACTCCTTTGACTGTAAGTCAAAAATTATAATGGATCCTGGAACAGGTGCTGAGGGTAGGAATTAAGTTGGGGCTGTGGACTAAGGCATTGGAAAATACAGAAAAATGGTGAACAGTGTAAGGCATTACAGTGGCATGGAAATTATAATGTATTGATTGGTTCTCTAGTGTATTCCCTCAATAGACAGGTTTGACCCTTTTTGGCAAGTAAGTGGAAGAGCTGCGGTGTCTAGTGATGGTCAAAGCCAGCCCATGAAAGGCACTGTGAGAATGCACTCTCCAACCTGTGTCCTTTACATATAGTTATGGCTGAGTATTAACAAATGAATATATGGTTTATTTATGCTGGGTCAGGCTCAGTCATTTCCAAATGCTCTTGAAACTGCAGGCAGTATGTCTTTTTATTTTTATATTTTTAATGACTCAAATCCTCCATATCTCAATTTCTCACCTAAAGCTGACCAGTGTTTAATCCATCTCTGATACTGTTTACTCCATTTGTATGTGTTTTTGCTTCTTAATCAGCATAAGAAGGGGATTCCCACACTAGAGCATCTCAGTGTGATGTTTGCATAGTCAAGTGTTAGCAGAAACCTTTGTTCTACTTGAATTGCTTTATTTTTGTGATGATAAGAATTTGGAATCTTCACAGCCTTCTGGTCTTACCTGAATCTTGATATGTTACTGGCCAAGATCTGTTCTCCTAAATCTTCTTCTTAAAAAATTTTTGCTACTATAACACAAAGTTTCAAAGCATTCACTGGTATTTGTATCTTTACAAACCTTTTAACCAAGTGCAGTTTACATACATACTGGTGAATTATGCCCATCAAAATGTTCATGACAAAGTATCTTACTCAAAATATTTAAGGAAAAATAGTAAGCTTACAATGGAGAATCCTGGCAGACAAGTAATGTCTAAAATGTTAGCTAAATGATCAAAGTCAACATCACCAGTAATATATATTAACATCACGTGATGCATTAAGATTGCATATCAGGGGCTCCTGGGTGGCTCAGTCAGTTAAGAGAGCACATCACCTCTATGGTATCCTTTCTACTAATGGGTACCCACAGCCTAATAATGAAAGAACACCAGACAAACCCAAATTGGGGAACACTACAAGATAACTAACCAGGAGTCTTCTACAGTGTCAAGGTCATAAAAGACTAGAAAAGTCTGAGGAACTGTCACTGATCAGTGAAAAGTAAAGAGGCATGGTAATTAAATAACGTGGGATCTTGAAATGGAAAAAGGATATCAGTTGAAAAACTGGTACAATCTGAGTAAGTTCTATATTTGTACCAATGTTAATTTCTTAGTTTTGATAAATGTCTTTGGTTATATAAGATGTTAAAATAAGGGGAAGGTGGATGTAGGGTATTTGGGAACTCTACTATTTTTTGCAACTCTTCTGTAAGTCTGAAATTATCTCAAAAAAAAAAAAAAAAAAAGCAAAGTTGTTAGAATCTAAAGGAGAAAAAAAAAATACTTGTTTTCTACTCCCTGTATCTGGACATAAAGGCTCTTACCAGTTTAAACTCTAGGGATACCTCTGTCCCAGGCTAACTTCCAAGTCGCCCCTTTCTTTTCTTCCCTAGGCTTGATCTATTCTAGTCTCTTTTCAGTTCTACCAGCTTTTGCTTCTCCTAAATAGAAATTATTCTTAATGTACTCATTTCTTCATTATTTTTTTTAACTTTTTAAAATATTTAATTTTGAGAGAGAGAGAGAGAGAGAGAGAGAGACAGAGCAGGAGTGGGGGAGGGGCAGTGAGAAAGGGAGATACAGAATCCTAAGCAGGCTCCAGACTCTGAACTGACAGCACAGAGCCCAACGTGAGACTCAAACCCATGAACTGCAAGATCATGATCTGAGCTGAAGTTGGCCACTTAACCAACTGAGCTACACAGGTGCCCCTCATGTGTTCCGTTAGAAATGTCCTAGGAGTTCCTTTTTTTTCTTTACTGTACTTAAAATAAATTGTATTAGTCTTAAATGAACAACTTAATGAATTTTACTTATTTACATATGACCACCACTCAGATCCATATACAAAACATTTCCAACCTGTGACCTTTTTTTTTTTTTAACATTTATATACCCCTTTCTGAACTGTTAAGAACAGATTGTTCTTTCAAGAAAAATGCGCACACACAAATAGTGTATAAAATTTTTGCATTTAATTTCAGAAGGCCTCAAGGATTTCTTAGAGCCTATCCATGGACTAACTGGGAGTTTATAGACTATAGGATGAGAATCCACATGGATTCCATCTGCCTTAAACTACCAAGAAGTGTAATACTGTTAAGAGGAGGAATATTGACTCTGGAGCAAGATCGGTTGCATTCAAACTGAGGTTCCATCTCTTACGTCTGTGTGGAAAATCACTTAGCTTGGGTAAATCACTTAGCTCAGTGCCTCCATTTTCTCATCTATATGGAATAGGGATAATAATAGTATCTACTTCAAAGGATTGTTGTGAGGTTTAAATGAGTTATGTATGTGAAAGGCTTAAAACTATATCCCTGGTACATAGTAAGGTCTATGTAAGTTTTAGCTGTTAGCACCCATTTTTATTACTCTGTATTAGACTTTTCTTCTCTTTTGCATTTTCTATGGTTCTTTCGGTTGAAGCCTGAAAGGACTTTATTAGCAGTGCATTGATCTAGGAAATGAAATGTCAAGATTCCACATAGTTCGCTTTCTCCTTTTGATTACCGTGTTCCTCCTATAAGAAGCAATTAGAGCACTTTCTTTCATGTCCTTTTTCCTATGTTAGTATCAGAAAGGATTTTGCCTTCTCTTTTCCAATGCCCCCCTGCCTGCCCCTCCTGTCCACCCCCCCCCCCCCACTCCATACACACATAGAATACTCCCAGTAAGAGCTGAGCCATTGCTACTCATCCTGTCCCTGGCATGGAGTTTCCTAGTTACAGGTATTCTGGGGTTGTTGGTGAATAGATAATAGAGATTAGGGAAAGAATATTGATATCAGGGTTCAGTGGCTGGGAGGGAACAGGAGTTCCTAGTAGGGAAGGACAGGTAGGAACAGTTGTAGGAACAGTTGGTTATGAGATTGTGGTTAAAAGTCTTTTACACCAAAATCCATACTTGCAGACAACAAATATATAATATATGTTTATACAAGTATCTTGTCTTATTTGGTCCATTTCTAATTTGAAAAAGGTATTGGTAAAATTGTTAAATTTGTTCAAGTAAACAAAAATGATTGTTCTTTTGCAGTGCGATGTATGATGTATGGGTTTGGGGATGACCAGAATCCTTATACTGAGTCAGTGGATATTCTTGAAGACCTTGTCATAGAGTTCATCACTGAAATGGTAAAATTTTTTTTTGTAATTTGTCTTAGTTAATTGAGTAATAGATTTGAAACTCCTTATTTTTTTTTTTAAGATTTTATTTTTGAGAGGGGGAGGGGAGCACACACACGCACATGGGGCAGGGGCAGAAGGAGAGGGAGGGAGCATCTCAAGCAGGCTCCATGCCTCATCGCGGAGCCAAACATGGGGCTCTGTCTTAGGACGGGGAGATCATGACCTGGCTCAGTCGGTTAAGCATCTGACTCTTGGTTTCCTCTCAGGTCATGATTTCATGGTTTGGGAGTTCACATTTGAGCCTGCTAGGCATTCTCTCTCTCTCTCCCTCCCATTCTCTTTGCCACTCCCCTCGTCACGCTCTTGAGTACTGTCTCTAAATAAATAAATAAATAAATAAATAAATAAATAAATAAAGTTAAAAAAAATATTTAAGATATGTATATATATATGATATATACATACAAACACACACTCATGTATATGTGCACACACAATATTCTACCTTCTCCTGAATTTTATTTATGAGGACATAATTATAAGATTCTAGAATAAAATTTACAAATATTAACCATAATCCCATTATCTAATGTAAGATCTCCCCTTCTAGTATTTTTTTAAAAATGTATACAGTGCTTAAAAAAAAAAATTAAATTAAAAAAAGGGGCGCCTGGGTGGCTCAGTCGGTTAAGTGTCCGACTTCGGCTCAGGTCATGATCTCACAGTTCACAAGTTCAAGCCCTGCTTCGGGCTCTGTGCTGACAGCTCAGAGCTTGGAGCCTGCTTGGGATTCTGTGTCTCCCTCTCTCTCTGTGTTCATCCCCTGTTCGTACTTTGTCTCTCTCTCTCTCCCAAAGGTAAATAAACATTAAAAAAAAAATGTGTACAGTGCTTACATATAGTGGTAATCATAGTAAACATTTCTTTTACTCAGAGTTTTATAATATATATTTTCTACATTCTAATCACAATTATTTTAGTAGTTAGATGAAATTCATTTAAATTGTTTTCTAATATATTTAACCATTTCTCTCTTGCATAAGTTAGTAGATTATTTTGATCTAAATAGATATGATCGTATTCATGAAATTTCCTCCCATCTCCTCCTTGGATATATTCACAGGGATAGGAATACTGAGTTTGTTTGTGTTCTTGTGAGTTTTTACCCTGTATTATGGATTATTTCCTTAGTATAGAATAATAGAAGTAAAATTCCTGTCAGAGAGTATGCATTAAATTTTTTTTCCATTTATAAAAAGAATATTTGTTAAATTTAGGAATTATAAAAAAGTACAGGAGAGAAAATAGAAATCTGTAATCCTGCCATCTAGACAACTAATGCTCAGATTTTGGTGAATACTTTTTTGGTTTTTTGCACATATTTTTAAACTTTATTAAATTGAAATCATATAGTGTATTTAGTCTTAGAGCCTTCTTTTTCACTTACGTAAGTAGAACACTTTCCCCATGTCATTGCATAATATTCTATAAATATTTTTAATGGCTTCATAATATCAATTGGTTGGATGTACCCAAATTTGTTTATTTAATGCCTTATTAAACACTTAATTTCCCCTTTTTTAGTCCTTAGAAATCATATTATGATGAACCTTTGTTTTTGCACAGGATGAATATATGATAGGAGATGAGATTTATTTGAATTTAAGGGGAAAACTCACCACTGTTTGTTTGTTTATTTTTACTCACCGCTATTTATTCGTTACTAGACAAAGCTTAAACGAAATATGCAGTTACAACGAAATTATAGAATTATTTTATACAAATGAAGACAAAGACTAGGTATACCAAAAAACAAAAAAAAAAGAAACAATAAATTTGATAGTTTTAATGTAATTAGTATTAAAAAATGTCTATAAGACATTAAGCATCACTATAACACAGTAGCAAGTGGACAAAGGACATGAATATAAACACAATTCACAAATGAATAGCTATAAATAGAAGAGAAAGTCTTCAAACTCACCAGTATTAAGTAAATGCAAATAAAAAGTAAAATATTAGATTTTTTAAAATTAATTTATTTCTTTGTAATAGACTCACAAGGCAATGTCAATCGGAAGACAAGGTCGGGTACAAGTTGAAGATATCGTCTTCTTGATTCGAAAGGACCCAAGGAAGTTTGCTAGGGTTAAAGACTTGCTTACTATGAATGAAGAATTGAAACGAGCTAGAAAAGCATTTGATGAGGCAAACTATGGATCTTGACACCTTTTGTACTTTCTGAAGCTTCATTATCTTCTGGGGAAAGCATATATAATAACTGTATATTTTCCACTGTAAGGTCTCTATATCTAGCCATGAAGGTGAAGGATGGAGGAACACAAAGTTTTCCATTTTTTTTTTTTTCATGTCTTCAATTTTAGAGTGATATTTGAGCCTTGAATTGTCTGCCATTATACTACTATACTTGAATTACTTACTGGGTTTTAATGACCACATGTAAGTTGAAGTACCTTGCAAACCATGCAGTTCCTTCTGACTTTTGACTGTCTAAATGATGAAGTAGTATTTATGTATTAGGTATTTGTGCCATTAGGTGTAGGCTATACTGTAGCTGTTTAATATATGAAATCTAAAGGGCACCTTCGACTATGATAGCTAAGACGTGTTTCATGTCTTCTAAAGTTTTTAGACTATAGTAGTCTAAGAGATTATTAAAAGATAGTGAGCTGGTTTGCTTTTTTTTAGGGAGAAGATACAAAAAAAATACAGTCTTTTGTAGGAGTGTTTATAGTAGTCTAGGAGGTTATTAAAAGATAGTGAACTGGTTTGTGTTTTTTTAGGGAGAAGATACAAGAAAATACAGTCTTTTGTAGGAATGTTTATCTGTCTTGAGATATTTGTTGTTTAATATTCTTTTCTTTAGATAACAAGAATGTTGGCTTTTTTTTAACTAAAAGTTTCATGTGAATTCTTCCGTATTGGAAGGCTTTTTTGATTTAAAACCTTTTGAGCTTATAATATACTAGTTGTCAAGTTTTAAGAGAACTCATTTTCCCAGGTTAGATTAAAGCGTCTAAAAATAAATGTTTTCAGTAACAGGAAGGTATTGCTTAAAAAGCTGATGGCAGGATAAGCATTTAGGATAGTGTTTTATTAACATACTTGTTAGTACTTGTTCATTGTGGAAATGTGTACTTGACTAAAACCATGTATGGTTGTGGAAACCACTTTTGTAGTTCAGGATATACAAGTTTTGTGTGCGTTCAGCTTATTGTATTAAATTATTGCACTTAGTTTAAAATAAGGATTAAAACTGCATTTAATGGGATCACTGAATATTACTCTGTGAAACAATGTTTTGTGTGCTGCTTGTAACATTATCTATAAATCAATATGTAAGAGAATTTTGCTTTCTTAACCTGTTGATACAAGGAATAAAGTCAAAAGTTAAAAGGATGAACACATGAATTTGACTATGTGATTTATCAGCTTTTCCTCTCCATTACTAGTAATGTAATTCTGGCTGCTTAATCTCAGTAAAGACTTTTTCTATATTGATAGAATTTTTCTGATTTGATGAGATTCAAGATAGCTGGGCAGAGCGTTTTGTTACTTAAAAAAAGTAAAAACCAATTGAAAAGCTACTCCAGTCTAAGCTGAAATCAAGAATGGGAATGGAATAATAAAATGTCAATATATTACTATTTTTGCTAATCAGGGTCAACTTCACCCTGAAAGAACTGGTAGTAACTGGCACTAGGAGAGCTATACTGGTACCTGTCTGAGCTAGGGCTGCCGTAACAAAATATCATAGACTGGGCAGCTTAAACAACAGAAGTTTACCTTCTCATGTTTCTGGATGCTGGAAGTCCAAGATCAGGGTGCCAGCATGATTGGGGTCTCGTGAGGACTTTTCCTGGGTTGCAGATAGCTCCTTCTTGCTGTGTCTTCACTTTTCCTGAGAGAGCTGTCTTGTTTCTTTTCTTATAAGGGTACCAGTTCTGTCAGTTCAGAGGTCCACCCTTATGGCTTCATTAACTTTAACCACCTCTTTATTATTTTTTAAAATATTTATTTGTTTTTGAGAGCACAAGCAAGGGAGGGGCAGAGAGGATCTGAAGTGGGCTCTGTGCTGACGAGCTGACAGCAGTGAGCCTGATGTGGGGCTCGAAGTCACGAACCACAAGATCACGACCGGAGACGACTGAGCCACCCAGGTGCCCCTTAACTTTAATCACCTCTTTAAAGGCCCCATCTCCCATATTGTCAGATGGGGGTGGGGGGTAGGGCTTCAACGTAATGAATTTTAGGGGGTTACAATTCAGTCTATAGCAGTGCCATTAATCTTACTATTTTGCTAGTGACCCTGACATTTATTTAGTTTTTTGTGTGTGTTTTTTGTTGTTGTTGTGGGTTTTTTTTAAGAGTCCAGTGAGGCATTTTCTTTGCATGAATGTATTACATCCCTAGAGAAAAAAAATCCCAGGATTTTCCCTCCTCTGTATTTTCATCTTGCTTCTTCATGGTCCATGCTACCAGCTGAGGTTGTCAGTACGATGAAACCAAACTAGCAGGACAGAAGCAGATTATTCTGCCATTTTTCTAGATCTTTGCATTGTACATCAAACCTGGGGCTGATCACTCCACACTTGTTTAACCTGCCCATGAGGTTCACAACAATTTTCCCAGTTCTGTGATCATCGATGATTTCAAATTTGTCAGTGTAACCATGCTTCATCATCCACAGTTAAAAATCAGATGATGACTTTGGAGCATGGCCTAATAAGAACCTGGCATTTGCCTGTCTTTTCAGCATTGTTAATGCTCTTCAGAGTATCCATGACAACATTCATGTGCACCATTATGGTAGCACGGAAAAATGGAGTTAAGTTTTTTGTGGGACATTGTATCATAGGTTGCAAATGATAGAACTTGACTCAAAAATCACATAAGCAAAAGAGGAATTTATTGTTTTTATCCAGCTGAAACAAGGGAAAGTAAGGATGGTATTGACTCCCCAGGGTTGACTAGGTCTAAGAACTTGAGAATCAAGACTGTCCATCTTTGTCCTAATTTTGATTTTACTCTCTCAGAAACCTCAGTGTGTGAAGAGAATATAATAGCAGTTCTAAGGTTTCTAGTCATACAACTGATGGAGGGTACTACTTCACTTTCCAATACAGAAAATCCCCAGAAGTGATCAGGGTGGGAGGTAGGAGCTGGATAGTATTAGGAAGAAAGGGAAAGAGAGGCTGGGCAGACAAAAATAGCAGATGTGTGCTGACTTGATTCACAAGCTTACTTATTTGAATTCTAATAACAAGACATTATGACTCTCTTCTAATATCTAGAGCACTGTGTAATCTTGCAGCCACTAGCCACATGGGACTATTTATTTATTTATTTATTTATTTATTTAATGTTTATTTTTGAGACAGAGAGAGACAGAGCATGAATGGCGGAGTGTCAGAGAGAGAGGGAGACACAGAATTCAAAGTGGGCTCCAGGCTCTGAGCTGTCAGCACAGAGCCCGATGCGGGGCTCGAACTCACAGACTGTGAGATCATGACCTGAGCAGAAGTCAGAAGCTCAACCGACTGAGCCACCCAGGAGCCCCAACATGGGAGTATTTAAATTTAATTAATTCAAATTAAATAAAATTAAAACTTCAGTTCCTCATTTGAAGTGCTCATCAGTCCCATGGCCAGTAGCTACTGCATTGAACAGTGGAGATGCAGGACATTTCCATCATCACAGAAAATTGTTTTGGACAGTGCTGATCTGTAATATTCAGGTGCTCTTTCCTAAGTTAATTCACTTAAAAAAAACTTACTATGAAAAATCTCAAGTATACATAATAATAGAATAGTATGAGCCCCATCTTCAACAATTAACTCATCTTTTGCCAATTTTAATGTCTTATCTATACCCCCACCTTTTGGGGGTAAAGGGACAGTTTTTTAAACCAAATCCCAGCTTTCATTGTATCATTTCATCTATACATATTTCAGTATGTCATCTCTAGCAAAAAGTTTTAAAAGGTAGCCCAGATACTATTATCATACTGTAACAAAAGTTAATATTAATTCCTCAAGACTCCATTTAATATCCAATCCCTGTTTAAATCTCCTAGTTTGTCTCAAAATATCTTTTTGAGTTTTTATATTTCTTTTCTATTGTTTCTATAACAAATTACTGTAAATTTAGTAACTTCAAACAATGTAAATTCATTATCTTACCAGGTCTTTAGGTCAGAAGTCTGACATGGGCATCCCTGGGGCTAACATCAAGGTACTACATTCCTTTCTGGATATTCTAGGAGAGAATCTGTTTACTTGCCTTTTCCAGCATCTACAGCCTGCATTCTTTGGTTCTTAGTCCCCTTCTGCCTTCCAAATTAGCAATGTTTCATCTTTTTGACTTTCCTTCCATAGTAGTATCTCCCTCTGACCCCCGCTGGGAAAGGTTCTCTGCTTCTAAGGACCCAAGTGATTATAGCCCAGAATAACCTCCCCATTTAAAAATCTTTAACATAATCACACTAGCAAAGTCTCTGACCATGAAAAGTAACATATTCACAGGTTCTGAGGATTAAAATGTGGATGTCTTTGGGAGGGGCTATTATTCTGCCTCCCACTGTTTGTCTGCAGTGGAATATTTTTTTAAAGTAGGCTCCATGCCCAATGTGGGGCTCAAACTCACAACCCTGAGGTCAAGAGTTGCATGCTGTACTGACTGATCCAGCCAGGCACCCCATGCAGTAGAATCTAAACAAGGTGTCCCCCATTGCATTTGGTTGCCCATTGATTGCATTGGGTAAAGTCTAAATCTCTGTTAATCTCTAATAGCTCTTCCCGCCACCCCACACTTTGTTTAATGAGGCTCTCTCTTTAAATAAATTATAACTTTTTTTTTTAACAAGCATGTTTATTTGCTGTTCAAGCAGAACATCTAATATAATCTGTGATTCACTTGAAATGGGCTTTACTGTATTTAAACTGATTTTCTTAAGTAAAAGCTATAATATTAATACTAAGGGTAGAAATTTTTAAGTGGAGGCCATAGCTCACTTGACTTCACATCAGTGGAGAGAGGTGGTATCTGGAGAGTCTGTTGGCCACTTCCCAAGAGGCCTCTAGAGGTTGCATTACTTGGGTGAATATGTGGTCCAAAGTTTGATTTGCATCACTGCAGGCTTGGAAACTGATTTTGTTAGCAAATGGAAAGCACATCCACCTCTCAGGGTGGACTCACAGAAACCAAGCTAGTAAGACCAATGTATGAACATGGATGCCAATTTACAGATGTAGATAAAATCTGTATAGGTTTGACCAGCCAGTTTTTCCTTTCCCTAGGCAGACAATGTGGGAAATCAAAACATAAATATGAAGGTGAATTAGAATGAGGGGAATTGGATGAATGCATTGCCTAGAGCACCAAATAAGAGGATAAAATTAATACAGAATCAGGAAGAATGTCTCCCCAGGGCTCAAAGCAATGCACTGGGGTATGTTTCCTGAGGAGCATCCTTTAAGATTCCTTTGTTACTGGGGCGCCTGGGTGGCGCAGTCAGTTAAGCGTCCGACTTCAGCCAGGTCACGATCTCGCGGTCCGTGAGTTCGAGCCCCGCGTCAGGCTCTGGGCTGATGGCTCAGAGCCTGGATCCTGTTTCTGATTCTGTGTCTCCCTCTCTCTCTGCCCCTCCCCCATTCATGCTCTGTCTCTCTCTGTCCCAAAAATAAATAAATGTTGAAAAAAAAATTAAAAAAAAAAAGATTCCTTTGTCACTGGTACTGGAAAGTTGGCTTGAGTTTTCATTTCCAGTGACAGTAGGCATCCAAGCATTGTCTGTGCAGCTTTCAGGTGACTTTGTGTATTTCTACTCTAATGTATTCAAATGTTGAGCTCAGAGGTAATTCAGAGAGGGGAATTTTACTTTCAATATCTTCAGGGAAGCTTCGTAGTTGTTCCCAAGAGCTGACAACGCTAAACATTGTGCCTGAAAATCAAGAACTTTTCAAGAACTCTGCCTGTATCCCAGAACATTCCTAATCTCTAGGCCTGATTTTTCTGAGGGCCCTATGTTTACCTTCTTCTTTTTTTTAATGTTTATTTATTTTTGAGAGGGGGAGGGGGCAGAGAGAGAGACACACAGAATCCAAAGCAGGTTCCAGGCTGTGAACTGTCAGCACAGAGTCCAACGAGGGGCTCGAACTCACAAACTACAAGATCAGGACCTGAGCTGAAGTTGGACGCTTAACTGACTGAGCCACCCAGGCACCCCCCTATGTTTACCTTCTTAGCACAGAGACTGAGAGGTGGATGACCAGTGAGCAAGGTATTAAATGGGTTGTTATAGGTTGCTGCTTTTCCTGGATCCTGGTAAATGACTACATGAGCTAGATTGTTATATTATGATTGGGAAATGCTAGGATAAAATAGGCAGAGAGGGAAAGGTTAGGACCTGAGGTCCCTGGGTGGGGGAAAAACACATATTTTGGAACAATGCTGGGAGCATTTGACCACAGCAAACCCCCTCGGGCTTAAGGTTCCTCTTAAGAACTTAACAGACACCACCTACTCCCCCTCAGGTTCCCGTCAGGAATTTGACTATCAAAATACCTAACTAACAAAAGTAAACCATAAAACTTGTGTTACATGAGGGACAGTATGACCATAGTCTGACTCCTCACACAATGGAGTCGAGCCAATCAGGAATGGACAAGCCAGCACCTAGAGTTATCTAGTTAGTAAGGGTAGAACCTGAAAAGGAACGAGGGAGAAGGGAAGAGAGGGCTGACCAGAATCTTATAAAACAAAGACCCTTGCCTATTGTTGCAGAAATCGACTTTCAAAATGTCCCTTCTCTGCAAAAGAGCTTTCATACTATTCTTCCTTTCTGATCTTTAATAAACTTAAAAAAGATTTTTTAATGTTTATTCATTTTTGAGAGACAGAAACAGAGCACAAGCCAGGGTAGGCCAGAGAGAGAGAGGGGACATAGAATCCAAAGCAGGCACCAGACTGAATTGCCAGCACGGAGCCTGATGTGGGGCTCAAATTCACAAACTGTGAGATCGAGATCGTGACCTGAGCCGAAGTCTGATGCTTAACCAACTGAGTCATCCCTACTCTATTACACTTTTGCCTGCTGCTCATTTTGTTTTGTGTCCACCTCTTCATTCTTCAAAGTGGTGAGAACGAATCCGAGGTATTGAGGTAAAAAATCCTGGAACATTATGGGATAGGATCACAGAAAATATTTTGATATGTCAGCATGTATTTATTAAGCACCTATATTTTATTTGAGACATAGCACTGATACTATTTTGCTATATGGTATCTGTATGAGTGGAATTCTAAAGTTATCGAAATAAAGTAAGGAGAAATTTCTTATGTTACCTGTAGATTGGTAAGAGTTTCAGTTTTAACTTTTTTACAAAATCCCAATTCATGTGTAATTGGTAGCACTGAGACTTCTATGCATATGCTCACTATATTATACTTACACAGAAACCCTGGTAAACTGTGTTGAACTTGGGTGCATTCTTTTAGGATAGGAAGAACAATCACTGAAACATAAAGCATTTTGTCATTTGCCTTTGTGTGGCTATATTTACTTACTTACTTACTTACTTACTTACTTATTTATTTATTTATTTATTTATGAGCCAGGGAGAGGGGTAAAGGGGGTGAGAAAGGCAGAGAGAGATGAGAGAGAGAGAGAAAGAGAGAGAGAGAGAGAGAGAGAGAGAGAGGGAGAGAGATCTTAAACAGGCTCTGTGTTCAGTGCAGAGCCTGACTCGGGGCCCAATCTCATGACCTTGGGATCATGACCTGAGCCAAGATCAAGAGTTAGACACTCAGGGGTGTCTGGGTGGCTCAGTTGGTTGAGCATTCTGACTTCGGCTCAGGTCATGATCTCACGGTTTGTGAGCTCAAGCCCTGCATCAGGCTCTGTGCTGACAGCTCAGAGCCTGGAGCCTGCTTCAGATTCTGTGTCTCCCTCTCTCTCTGCCCCTCCCCTGATCACACTCTGTTTCTCTCTGTCTCTCTCTTTCAAAAATAAATAAACATTAAAAAGTAATTAAAAAAAAAAAGAGACACTCAACCAACTGAGCCATCCAGGGGCTGTGTGACTATTTCAGATAAATAACTCAAAATTTAGTTGGAAAGGGCCAATTTAGTTACTGACCAAGCTCTAAAAGAAATGCTAATATGATACTTAATTTTTCTGAAATAGGATTTTTATAAATATTTTGGGGGCACATGACTTACAATAAGACACCTACCTAGACTCATTTTGGTCAATCTCTATTTTTCTTTGCTCTTTCTAGCAAGTTCTATTAAATAGTCTCAAGATTATTACTAGAAAGTTACTAACCTTACCCTAAAATACCCATCCAAAATTATGATGCTTAATGTGATTTATGTATTAATATTTTTAATCTGTAGTTCCCCCGTTTTTGACTTTGAAGTATGCCAGTGGTTTCATTAAAATAGGGTGAATTTTTTTTTTCAAAACAGAATATTTAAAAATTTTTATTTTTGTTTTCAGTAGAACATCCAATTATTTACTTAACGTAAAAAAGCACATCTCTTTTATGTTGAAACAAGAATGTGTGTGTGTGTGTGTGTGTGTGTGTGTGTGTGTGTGTGTGTGTTGCTAGGTTTAGTCATTGACATATCATTTAAGCTTTTGTTTAGGGGTCCGGAGAGGAGTGCTGGTAGACCCAGGTATTCTACCTACCTAATCTTTGAGACTATTTGAAAGAGAAGCAGTGGTGGTCTCTTGTTTTTCTCCCAGAGCCAGGGCACTGCTGGCTATAAATCACACAGCTCTTTGGTGTGTGTATTTATGTGTGTGTTCTAATAAGGAGAGTGGAACTTTTAAAACAAGTGCTCATATCCCTGTTGAACTTCCCCTGAACAGCTTGAGGCAAGATTTCCTATTTTAGGCTTGTGCTCAGATTCCTTTCCACTATTTGGGGAAAACCAAAAACTTCTATTTCCCTTTTTAGAAATGAGATTTGAGAATCTTATTAAAAGGGGTACACCTTAGCCTATAGGCATTTAAGTCACAAGCACTATGAATCATTCTGTCAAGTTAGGACCTGCATTTTCAAACGATGCCTAACCTAGTTCCACATCCAGAGTAGGCACTTGATAAATATTTGGTGAATGATTGAGGCAGTACCTCAGAATCCAAGGACAGTCCTTCAACTGAGAAAGCCTTGTCCTTTCTGAACAATTCACTGCTTTGCAGCAACTAGAGTGAAAGACAAGATCTAATCTTAATCAGTGTGGCTGAGTATAGAAGGAAAGGTGATACCTTAGGCTAACAGCTATTAAGGTTGTAGTGTAAAACTTGATGATGTTACATTAGGAAGTGAATATACAGTCAATGCACTTATTACTGAACAAGATGTGCCAGATGTCATATTTCAGTGCCTGATTTCTCCCTTTTCCCCACCCCCTTTTTCTGGAAATACGGTTGTGCGTTTGCTTCTAACAATTCTGAGGACTTGTTCAAAATTTAGACACAGGTAACACTGCTACAGGATATGGGGGAGATAAACATGAATAAGACTTTATTCCCTCTACCTTTTCAGGGTAAGTCCATTTTTTTCACACTAAAATATCCAGTTGATACACTGAAGTAGAGTGCAAAAAGAAGGGTTTAAGAATCATATTGGTTGAAATCTTAGCTCCCCTACAGATCAGCTATTTGCCCTTGGGCAAATTATCCCTTAACGTCTAAAATGGGAATAGTTAACAGGCATCTTAAGGGAGATTGTGAAGCTTAAATGAGAGCATAAGTAAAGTACTTTATTTTATGAATGCCCAAACCAATCTAGTACCAGATCACGTTCTTCCTTTTATGTAGCACTCTGCCTCTAATAGGTGGTCAAATGTTTGTCAGGCTCCCTGATTAGTAACTCTTTCTAGAAATGATGTGAGAAACAAAGGCAAGCTGAGGGCAAAGCACAAGCTAACAGCTACCCCCCACCCCCCAAGGTGGGATATGTGTGACATTTCTCAAGCACTTCTGGCTGCCCAAGAACAAAGGAAAGGGAGAAAAAAGTGGTTAACTGATAAAGATCACAGTGATGCCTCTATCATGAGCCTCTATCAGCTTGCAACAGTCTTTTTTTTTTTTTTTAAGTTTATTTATTTTGAGAGAGTGAGAGAGCACAAGCAGGGGAGGGGCAAACGGGGGGGGGGGGGAGAGAGAGAGAGAGAGAGAAGATCCCAAACGCTCTGTGCTGAGCCGATGAGAGACTTCATCTCATGAACCCATGAGATCATGATCTGAGACGAAATCAAGAGTCTTAACTGACTCTTAACTGAAATCAAGATGCTTAACTGACTGAGCTGCCCAGAAGCCCCAGTTTGCAACTGTATTAATGATTTACAAGAAAAAAGCAATCATCAATAGTCAAACTTCTAGAAACCTATAGATTGAATTTCCTAGGACCCTGACACCACCATCCCTTCCGTAGGATAGAAAAATCTTAAATAATCAGTCACTCCTCACAACCCAAGGGCAGCTATTTCTGTCCTCTGTCAATGGGTCCTGTCCTTGTGCTTTAATAAAGACATTTTTTTGCACTGAAGACGTCTCAAGAATTCTTTCTTGGCCATTGGCTCCAAACCCAACACTTTAAACCACATCAGATCTAGCTGAAAATTTAAATAAATAGTGCTTGGTTCTTGCAGTGGTATTTCGAGTCAAATTTAAGAAGCAGATTCTCAGATGAACTATACTGGCAAAAACCATACTGGCATTCCCAGGATATATTGTATCTGCCCACTTTTTCAATTTAAATACTCCGTAAATTTTTTTTTTCTTTTTGATATCAAGACCCTGGGTAACATTAATTTGTGTTTATATTCATTTGCCTATCACTTATCACTGAGAGAGTTTCTTAATGAAGACTTTCTTATAGGAGTTAATCAGGACTAGGTAAAGTTTTGCATAAACTGTTTTCCCTGAATTCGTAAATACTTTTCTCAGAACCTTTCCTTCACACGATCGCTTCTTTTATCTTGAATTAGATTAAATTTTTCCTGTTCATAAGTGTTTTTGATGTTTATTATTACCACTCTCTCTTATGTCCTTTCCCTCAGTCTGGAGGCCCAGCTCACTCTTGGCATTTGGCCCTTATGAAGGCGAGGTTCTTACAGGTTTGTATCACTGTATTCTTAGCTCTTCTACATCGTTATACCCACTGAATACTCAATTCAGCTGGGTTAAGCATCATGTATATTTGTGGAATCGACTGCACTGGTGGGGTCGGAAAGTGAGGTTCTGTTGTCATGGGCCTTGCAACTAATAAAAAGGGTAGTAAAAAAACAAATCTGTGAACAAGTTAAGTAACTGTAAAATGCTCCAAGGCATATCAGCATCACAAAAGGAGAAATCAAGAATGGGGCAAATAAGCAGCTGGAGTTTTCAGGAAGAAAGTGAGGCCAGGAAGAGCGGAGAGAAAAGGGCAGGCTAGATTTATTTCATTTGCGTTCAGTAATAAATTGTCAGAAAGAGTATTATAGAGGCGATTCTAATGAGCAGAGGACTTCTCGATTCCGAGGCGACAGCCCACTCCGCGCTATTTCGGGACGCGGGGTCACCGGCCAGCGACCCGTCTGCGTCCCGGCTGCTGGTCTCTCACCCAATCGCCAGGCCAGCTCTTCCTCCGAGTCCAGCAGGTCCTTGGAGGGCAGGCCAGAGCCCGTCTGTCTAGGCGGGTCCCCACCTCTCCAGGCTCGGGCCCGCCCAGCCGACTCTCCCTTTGGCTCAGGCACCTGCCTGGACGCCCATCGGCGGGGTCCTGAGGCGCCTCGGAGAAGCGCGATGATTGGTTGCCGCTCGGGGCTGGAGCTCTGCTCCAGCGCCGCTTGACAACCGCAGTCTGCAAGAGGCTGAGCCGAGCGGTCCTCCGGGAGGGGCAGACGCGAGGAAGGACGGCCTGAGGATCTGATGGATTGACGCGCGGGCGGCAGGAGGGAGGACCGACGCCAAACCCAGACATAGACCTCCGCCCTCGCGCTCCAGCCCCAGCCCGGACCCGGCCGCGTCGGGGCCCCGTTCGCCGGCCTCACAGCCGCTTTCTCCTCAGCCGCTTCTCTGGACTCGTCTGGGAACCCTCAGGTGAGTGACTCCGGGAGGCGGAGGCGGGGTCGGCCGCGTCGCACCTCGGGTTGCCATGGTCACCAGTCGCCACCTGTCACCAGCTGACAGGGCTCCGACCCAGGCGGCCCTTGGCCCAAAGGGCGGCGTTTGCGGCCCGGGAGAAGGGTCTCGGGTAGGCTTCGGTGCCTCCTGGGTGGGGACTGGGGTCGTGAGTGAGGCCCCGGCGCCGCCGGATGAGGACCTGGGAACTGCCGGCCCCTATTTCGAGGCCGCCTGTCCTGGACCACACCTTCCCCTCTCTTCCAGCCCGGCTCTGGGGTAGAGCGACACCCCTCGCCTGGTACCGTCGGCCCCGGAGCGGGGAGCTAGCGCAGGATCAGTGCCCACCTCGCCGCTGCTGAGAGGCGGGAGGGGAGCTGGCTGCGTTGATTTCTTCCTTCCTCGCCCGCGGCCGAGCCCTTGCGAGAACTGAGGGGCGCGCTCGCGTCCCTGTCTGGGCACGCCTTGGCCGGGAGGAGGGGAGGAAGCTGCGGGGCTGGGAGCCGAGCGGCGGCGTGGGGCAGCTTCGCAGGGCCGGCTTTGGCCTTTCTTACGTCAGTGGTTCTGTGGGTGCAGCCTTTGGGGGTCTGGGCGGGGGGCGGGGAGAGGGGAATCGACTGGGTTTGGAACCCGGCTTTGCTGGGGCTGAGGAGCTCCGGCGTAGAAGAGGCGGGAGGCTGTAGAACTCTAGGGTTCAGCCGGTTCCTTGTATTGGGGAGAAAGATTGGGGCTCCAGCTCTGGGGCGAGGCCTTGGGCAAAAGGGGCAAGGTAGGCTGGGCGGCATTTGAACAGCATTTGATTTTTTTCATCTCTATACCCAGACGTGCAGTCAGTAACCACGCATGGTATCTGAGCGGAGCGTTTTTGGCAACTTGGTTCTCTGCATAATGAAAGGAGAAGCCTTTGTTCCACCCAGATTCATAGGTTGTGATCTAACACTTATTTGCCTCCCTTTGTTGTAGACTCCATAGAATGCTTCAAGAAGTTAATGGCACAGAAATTAACATGTAGGCTTTAAATATGCTGCAGATCTTTTTCTCACAGTAAATCCAAGTAGAATCTTTTTTGTCTCCGGTGTTGGCTTGAGTTGCATTGAAATTTTACTAGGAAGGAGAAACGCCTAAGAGCCCATTTTCCTTTATATGGCATATTCTAGGGGTCTCATTTAGGACAAAGATGTAATGAACAATTTTACCTTAGGTTTTAGGGGGTGGATTGCTTCCACACAAAAGGAAAATTATTATACAGTGCGGGAAAAGACAAGCAATTAAACCATTAGCAGTATATTGTCAGGTAAAAAAAAAAGAAGCAAGCACCACAGAACACTGGAACTTATATGCCATAATAATATGTAATTTTTTGTGAAGGGATTTCAATATGTTTACCTCTTCTTCCTACTTCCTAATTCTTTTCTTTCTTTCTCTCTCTCTCTCTTTTAAAGCCAGTATTAGGACTATATCATTAGAGAACAGGGGTATTATTCTAAGTTCCTAGTTACATACTTGTGTTCAGCCTCTGTTTCTGTTTGTGAAATTATCAGTTACTGGATGGACAGCATGGGATATGGTTGATATATACTGTAGTTTGAGAAATACTTCAAAATAAGTATGAAAAGATGCAGTTTTCCTTAGCAAATCAGTAAGCTGGAAATCAGATTGCCTGGATTTAAGTGTCATTTACCTATTGATTACAATCATGGAAGAGCTACTTAACCTACTGTTGAGTCTAATATCTAGATCTGTAAAATGGGGATAATACCTACTGTTGTTTTAGTCTGGAATGGGCTCTAAGTTGAACAAGATAGTCTGTTTGAAAGCACTTTGGAAAAAAATTAAGGCATCTGTTGATTACCTCTTAATAGAGTGGAGCGTTGGCAAGGATAATTAAAATACTCTGCATGATCTATTTAGTATTTTGAGGCCCAGGACCTTATTTCTTATAATGGCCTTACAGGGCTCACGGGAACTATTAAGGTGCATCCATCCTTACTCTTTGATGGAGGTTCTTTATTACCATGGTGACATGGAAAAAGGGTGTTTCTTTCCTATATGTGTGCAAGGATTGCTTTCCTGCTTTCAGTACGATTTTCTTATATTTAGAGAATATAAGGTAGATTTCAGAGACTTCAAAGAAATTTCATGCTTAAGGGACCCTGGGGATGTGTTCAGTCTTTTTCTGCCCCTATGGAAAAAAATTTAAGAAGCATTGCCTTAGACTCACTCAGCTAATGAATCACTACTTAGCACAGGAAATAAGTTGAATTTCAATTTCTAAAACTTTGACACTAGGCTTATTATTCTGATTATCCCCTCTTGTTTCCCCCGCCTCCTGTAAATGTCAGAATATTGTAATGGAAAGGTCAAAGGATTTTAGTCATATAGACCCTCTTGTCCCATTCATAAATACTGTATAGGAGTATTAAGGGCCTGACATAGTAAATGCACAGTACATGTTAGTAGCTTTTCCTTTCCCATCTCTGCATATTAGGATATTAACAATCTCTCAAACCCATTCTTAACAGGAAACCCTATTATTCCTCTGAACTTCCATGGCATTTCATTTGTAATTCTTCTATGGTGCTCTTTATATTTTATGCATATTACTTTTATATAGAAGACTTGAATCCAGGTCTTCAAACTCCAAATCCCCATACCTAAGGTTACTTTTTTATTCTGTGTAATTTTGAGACCATTACATTGAATAGTCAAAGCTTATATATTTCAACTGATTTTTCTTGCTTTTTTTGTTTTTTGTTTTGCTTTTTGCTTTTTAATTTGTTTCTGTTTGGGTAAAAAGCTATCCTTACAAAACACCACACACTACCTTATAAATCTTGCTTTCATGTTTTATCGTCTTCACTGTAGTAACTCAGTGATTGTATTCCTGGGACGCAGCATGGTACTAGCACAGAGTAGATACTCAAATATTTTTATTATTATTATTTTAATGTTTGTTTATTTTTGACAGGGTAGGGAGAGATTTAGCAGGGGAGGGGCAGAGGGAGGGGGGACAGAGGATCTTTGCTTACAGCAGAAAGCCCCATGTGGGGCTTGAACTCACGAACCAGGAGATCATGACCTGAGAAGAAATTGGACACTTAACTGACTCAGCCACCCAAGCGCCCTGATACTCAAATATTGTTAAACAAATACTGACCTCAAACAAACGTTATCATAAGTAAGAGTCTCTTCGTGTGGCATCTGCAACATAATTTGATCTAATCAAGCTTCCCAATATTTTGTTTTATTTTTTATTTTATTTTATTTTTTAATTTTTTACAGAGAGAAGAGAACCTGTGAGCGGGGGAGAGGAGTAAAGGGGGAGAAAGAGAATCTTTTTTTTTTTTAAATGTTTATTTACTTTGAAAGAGAGAGGGTAAGAGAGTGCGTGCATGTGTAAGCAGGGGAGGGGAGCAGAAAGAGAGAGGGAAAGAGAATTCGAAGCAGGCTCCATGCTGTCAGTGCAGAGCCTGATGTGGGGCTCCATCTCAAGAACCACAAGACACAAGATCATGACCTGAGGTGAAATCAAGAGTCCGGGACTTAATGGACTTAGCCACCCAGGGGCCTCAAGCTTCCTAATATTTTAAAATTACACCTAAAATATATATAAAACCATGGTTAACTTTTTCTAAAGTAAATTTTTATACTTTATCCACAGCACAGTAGCTCTCCCATAGCATGTTTTTAGTAGCTCTTTTGTCATACTGGTTTTACCATGGGTATGAACTCTGAAGGGGAGAAACTTATATTTATTAAGCACAATTCACATGCTTGCCACTCTCCCTGGACCTTTATCTTGTTTTGCAAGTCAACACCCTATTTTATAGAGAAACAGTACTACGTGAAAAAGGACATAAACATTTTATACTATTTGATACATTGACTTAAATAATGAATTCTATAAAATGAACAGATTTCTATGGCTAAGTATGTTTTGTGACTTTTGTTGATGTATTGGAAAAGAAAATAGAATCTTGTAATAAAATTTTTGAGAAAACTTTACAGAACTGAACTAAAATTGGAGCCTTAATGTCCATTTTTTGGTTTAACCTTTTTTAAAATGTTATTTTGAAAGCCTGGAAATTGCGTTGGATTGGTTTTCTTTCCAACTTCAAGAGAAGCTTTAGAAATTAAATTCTGGGAAGTGCAAAAACAGTATCTGATGAGCAGATGATGATGTAAAGCAACTTTAGGTGTTTGGGTGTGTTTATTATATAGTGCGCACATCATGGGAAGTGTTGATTTCAATGTATACATTGAAATACCATACCTGGAGTGTTGTATTCTATTTTGGATGTTTTAAGAGAGTGATTAACACATGTTAGGCAGAGAATGATTAGAATGGTAGGGGTTCTGTAAGCTATATGAAGAATTGCTAAAGCGTATAGGAAAATAGACATGATTATTGGTCAGATTCAAATGTGTGAAAGTTTTAAACATAATAAACTTGTATCATGATGATCCTGAAGACATGAATAACTAGATGAAAGTTGCAAGAAAGTAGATTTCATTTCAGTATTAGGAAAGCACAATTTTTATACTTGTGAAAAAATTAAAGGAGTGTTATCTATTGTTACAAATTACCTTTTCCAAAACAGTGACTTAAAACAACAAATATTTATCTCACTGTTTCTGAGGGTCAGGAATCTGAGCACAGACCTGCTGAGTGCCTCTGATTTAAGATCTCTCTTGAGGTTCGGTCAAGCTGCCACAGAGGCTTTGGTGTCATCTGAAGACACAAATCAGGGATGATCTCCTAAGCTCAGTGGCTTGGGTCTCTGTTCCTGTGGGCTGTTGGACTGAAGGCTTCCATTCCTTGCCAGCAGGTGAGTGGAGGCTTCCCTCAGTTCTTTGTCACTTGGATCTTTCCACAAGGTTGCCTCATGGCATGGCAGCTGGCTTCCCCCAGAGTGAACATTCTGAGAGAGAGGACACATGCCTGCACTCAGGACTCACACTACTATCTTTTTACAAATCTTGGAAGTGACAGCCCAACACTTCTGCTATGTTCTTGGGTAGAAGTGAGTCACTAAATCCAGCGCACATTCAAGGGCCAGTGACTAGAGAAGGTTGTAAACACTAGTAGGCTCATTGGTGACCATTTTAGAGACTGCCTTCCACAAGTGGCTTGTAAGGGGGGCATAAAATTTTTCTCTCATTGGAGGCATTTATGTAGAGGTTGGCAGACCATCTGTTAGAGGTAAGTTTTGGATATTCTGCATTATAGGAAAGTGGACTAATGTACCTTCCGACTCAATTCTGTGATGAATATATAAAAGGTAAGGAAGTAGAAAAGCTAAGGATGAAAGACTTTAATAGGTAATTATATAGTATATATTCTGATGTACTTAATTCAGTAGTTAATGCTTATATAATTTTGACTTTTTCAGTACATTTTCAAGTTTTTGTGATTCTTGGTTCAGTACATTTCCTGCTGTGTTTCTGTATGTTGACCTACTGACTTTAAAAAAAAGCCATTTTTTATGTAGTTCAATTTCTGAAGTATACACAAATACCTTAAGTTCTGTTTTTCCCTTTGAAAATAATAAAGTGTGTATGGGAGTAAAACAACATGAAGGACTTTTTTTTTTTTTTTTTTTTTTTTAGAGAGAGAGCTCGAGTTGGGGAGAGGGGCAGAAGGAGAGAGAGACTTTCAGGCAGGCTCCATGTTCAGTTTAACCCCAGTGAGGGGCTGGATCCCATGACTCCAGTGTCAGGACCTGTGCTTTATTTATTTATTATTTTTTAAAAATTTTTTAATGTTTATTTATTTTTGAGAGAGAGAGAGACAGACAGACAGAACTCCAGAGGCAGAGGGGCAGAGAGAGAAGGAGACACAGAATCAAAGCAGCTCCAGGTTCTGAGCTGTCAGCACAGAGCCTGACGCGGGGCTCGAACTCACAGACTGTGAGATCATGACCTGAGCCGAAGACGGCAGCGTAACCGACTGAGCCACCCAGGCGCCCCAGGACCTGTGCTTTAATCAAGAGTTGGATGCTTAACCAACTGAGCCACCCAGGCGCCCCATGAAGGACATTCTTCATCTGTTTTACAAAGCACACTTCTGTACCTTGGCTTTAGGTGTGACAGAAAACGATACTAGAGGTCTCATATAATGAAAGGTGAAATTGTATTCTTAGATAAAACATCATTTTTAACATAAATAAAGTAGAAACACACAAATAATAAATAAGGAATATAGTATGAGTTTATATGAATATTTTACTTTGACTTTGGTTGATATAGCATTAATTTGTGCTTGGAGTTAATTTTTATTACAAATATTAAGATTATAAACTTTAGGGACACCGGGTGGCTCAGTTGATGGAGCATGTGACTCTCAATCCCAAAGTTGTGAGTTCAAGCCCCATGTTGGGTGTGGAGCCTACTTCAAAAAAAAAAAGAATATATACTTTCTACATTTCTTATTTACATCTTTATAGGTTGAAACTCTGCCTAATAAACATTTGAATTTTTACCATGAGCTGCTGTGATGATTTAAGTAATAAATCGTTTAAAAAATCTTTTAATTCTTTGTATGATTAACACCTAAAGCTTTTGCCTGTGAGTCAGGAGACCTGGAATTCTTAGTTCTGCCTAATGTCTAATAATTGTGTAATCAAGCAGTGGCACTGTTGCTCACTAGTAAGTGGGATTCTCATTTTAAATTGTTTTAAAGAATAGACTTGCTTTGGTCTGCCCATACCTACTGCTAGGTTTCTCTTGAGTTCAGTGACACCATCTGTGAGTTTTCTGACGAAGCTGTTCAGTCTGAGACCAGAGAACACAGCAAAGGTCTGATAGGTTTGTTTGTTTTTTTTTATATTTATTTATTTTTGAGAGAGAGCGTGTGAACAGGGGAGGGGCAGAAAGAGAGGGAGACACAGAATCTGAAGCAGGCTCTAGGCTTTGAGCTGTCAGCAAACAGCCTGATGTGGGGCTCGAACTCATGAACCTCAAGATCATGACCTGAGCCAAAGTCGGATGCTCAACTGACTGAGCCACCCAGGAGCCCCTGATAGGGTTTTTTGTTTTTTTAGTTTATTTATTTATTTTGAGAGAGACAGAGGCAGTGCAGGGTGAGGGAGGTGGGCAGAGAGCAAGGGAGAGAGAATCCCAAGCAGGCTTCATGCTGCCAGCACAGAGCCCGACACAGGGCTTGAAATCCTGAAACCAGGTCATAACCTGAGCCAAAACCAAGAGCCAGAGGCTTAACCAACTAAGCCACCCAGGTGCCCCAAAGGTCTGATAGGTCTTAAAGAGATCTGCCGAACCATGTTCTAGGCAAGTGAACTAAAAATGTATTATTTAAGAATAAAAAAAATTCTCTACACATTTTGTTTTTTGATCTAAAATTCTTATGCAGTAGGGGCTCCTGGATGGCTCAGTTCGTTAAGCGTCCAACTCTTTGATTTCGGCCCAGATCAAGATCTCAGTTCGAGAGCCCCATGTTGGGCTTTGTGCTGACAGGCTGCTTGGGATTCTCTCTCTTCTCTTTCTGCCCCTCTCCTACCCCCTCCGTCTTGCTTGCTCAAATGCTCTCTGTCTCTCTCTCAAAATAGATAAATAAACATTAAAACAATTTTTTATACAAATAAAAATAGGGGCCCCTGGGTGGCTCAGTCGTTTAAGTGTCTGACTTCAACTCACGCCATGATCTTGTGATTTGTGGGTTCGAGCCCAGCGTCGGATTCTGTGCTGACAGCTCAGAGCCTGGGACCTGCTTGAGATTCAGTGTCTTCCTCTCTCTCTGCCCATCCCCCACTAGCACTCTGTCTCTCTCTCAAAATGAATAAACATTAAAAAAATTAAATAAATAAAAATTCTTATGCTTTAAATCAACACTGATTTTGCTTTTAGTTGTGCTCTAAAAGCTAAATTGTGTTCAGAGTGAAGCATTTGTAGCAACACACTATTAAATTTATCTAGGTTTATCTAGGTTTCCCTATATTTGGTGTGGTTTTCATAGATATTTTAAAGACCGAGGTCCATTTTAAAGTTGAAAGTTAAACTCTAGAGCTCTTAGATCTAATTTTTTCTTTCCTTCCTTCCTTCCTTCCTTCCTTCCTTCCTTCCTTCCTTCCTTCCTTCCTTCCTTCCTTCTGGTTCCCTTCCCTCCTATCAGTTTCAATATTCCTTATTTTTTGATGGCAATATTCATTTAGATAACAATTTTAAATTAAGTGGGGTTGATTAAATAAGGGTTAAGAAATATATTTTATTAGATCTGGAGAGATTTTTTTTTAAATGATAAGTAGTATCAGGGCACCTGGGTGCCTCAGTCAGTCATCTAACTCTTGACTTTGGCTCAGGTCAGGATCTCATGGTTTGTAGGTTCGAGCATCATATCCCACCCTTTGTGGGGATTCGCTGTCTTTCTCTCTCTCTGCCCTTCCCTGGCTCGTGTACTTGCTTGCTCTCGCTCTCTTGCTCTCTCAAAATAAATAAACTTAAAAAAAAAAAAAAAAAAGAACTGATGATCTCCCAGAAACCTTTATTAAAAAAAAAAAGAGAAAAGTAATATCTAATTTTATTTTAGTTTCTTACACAGTTGGGCTAATCCTTTTTGTCTCTCCTATTAAAAGTGCATGTTTAAAATTCTGGTTAGACTGTTATTAATGCAGGATTTTATCTAGGAGTCTATTTACCCTATTAACATTGTTTAATAGAAAAACAGTGTGAAAGATCATAAAATTAGGGTCCTCAGTTGGAATAATTTTTAAAAATTATTTCACTACTGTGAAGTTTTTTCCTTTAACATGTTTAGATGACTCTTTCCTTATTTTTGTGAAGTATCTTTGCCCTTCCTTTTCTTGGGAATTAGTGTGATATAGCAGAAAGAGCTTTAGCATCTCACAGACTATGGTTCCATTCTTGCCCAGGGTTGTAAACTTTGGCTACTGTATTTCCTTCTTTCCTTTTTCCTACCCTTTCTCCTTTTCTTCCTCTTTCGCTCTCTGCCTGTCCTTTCTGTTTCTGTATTTCGGTCTCCCTTTCACAGTCAGAAATTCTAATTTTCATTGCTGCAAAGCTTAGGATTTGAATTGGGGAGGGGGAGACAATTTCTTGTCTGGCTACCAAGATAAGGCAGCCCAGATGCTTGTGGAAAAAATGAAGAGTTGAAGAGTTCTACTTGCTCAGATGTTTGAGGAGCTAATGAAAAATTGACCTAAAGATTAATCATATATATATACATAATAAAATTAATCATGATTAACATACAAAGATTAATCATATATAATATATATGTAAATATAAAATTTGCCTCCCCTTTGTTTTGCTACCCTGTTAAATAGGTTCCCTCTGGTACTTTTTAAAGATTTCCTGATTGACATGGATGCTGATGTCCTGATGTACTTCTGAAAGAAGTATTCAGTTGCTGGTGAAATATATGTTTAATCTTTTTTTTATTATTAAAAATCTTTTTTCATGTTTGTTTATTTTGAGAACGGTGGGGGGAGGGGCCAGGGAGGGGAGAGGAAGAATCCCAAGGAAGGGTCCCTAGTGCCAGCTTGGAGCCTGACACGGGGTTCAAACTCACGAACCACGAGATCATGACTTGAGCAGAAACCAAGTTGGTCGCTTAACCAACTGAGCCAGCCATCCAGGTGCCTCTAAATTATTATTATTATTTTAAAATTATTATTTTTAATGTTTTATTTATTTTTGAGAGAGAGAGAGAGGCAGATTATGAGCAGGGGAGAGGGAGACACAGACTCCGAAGAAGGCTCCAGGCTCTGAGCCATCAGCACAGAGCCCGACATGAAGCTGGAACTGGTGAACCAGGAGATGATGACCTGAGCTGAAGTCTGATGCTTAACTGACTGAGCCACCCAGGCACCCCTATTATTATTATTTTTTAATGTTTATTCATTTTTTGAGAGAGAGAGAGAGAGAGAGAGAGAGTGCATGTGCAAGTTGGGGAGGGGCAGAAAGGGTGGGAGACACAGAATCTGAAGCGGGCCCCAGGCTCTGAGCTGTCAGCACAGAGCCAGATGGGAGGCTCGAACCCACGAACTGTGAGATCATGACTGAGCTGAAGCCAGATGCTTAACCAATTGAGCCACTCAGGAACCGCATTTTTATTTTTTTAATTTAAATTTTATTTAGTTAACATAGAGTGCAGTATTGGTTTCAGGAGTAGAATTCAGTGATTCATCACTTAACACCCAATGCTCATCACAAGAAGTGCCCTCCTTAATACCCATCACCTGTTCAGCCCATCTCCCACCCACCTACCTCCATCAACCCTCAGTTTGTTCTCTATCATTAAGCATCTCTTGTGGTTGGTTCCCTTTTCTACCCACCCCACCCCTATATGTTCATCTGTTTTGTTTCTTAAATTCCATATATGAATAAAATCAGATGGTATTTGTGTTTCTCCAATTGACTTATTTCTCTTAGCATAATACATTTTAGCTCCATCCTTATGTTTAGTCTTAATGTAAATACTGGGTTAATTTCTTTTTTGTTGTTGTTTATTTATTTTTGAGAGAGAGAATGAGACAGAGCATTAGTGGGGGAGGGCCAGAGAGAGGGAGACACAGAATCTGAAACAGGCTCCAGGCTCTGAGCTGTCAGCACAGAGCCCGATGCGGGGCTCAAACCATGAACTGTGAGAACATGACCTGAGCCGGAGTCAGACACCTAACCAACCGAGCCACCCAGGCGCCCCTGGGTTAATTTCTTAAACTTACAAAGCCCAATATCTTCATCTGTTAAATGGGGATGAAATTGCCTATCTCATAAGACTGTTATAAGGATCAATTAAACAACGTAAGTAAAGATCTTAGAATAGTACCCAATAATTATTTCATTGTAAACATAGCAGTTAATCCTATCTTTGGGATTCTATTCTAGTTACTATCTTGATATAGAAGAGAACCTTTGGAATCTAATCCTGTAATTTTTCATAGTTTTTTTCTTTTTAGAGTTAAAAATTGTATTCATGTAAGAAATGTATGTATAAATATACAAGTAATGCATGGATATATATTGGTTGTAAACCATTCTGATAATACAAATGATGAAGAGTAAAATGGTCCCCCTTCAACTCCTTTCTCTTCCTAGTTTCATGCCCTGCATCCATTACAATTCCTGTTCAGAAGTAACCACTCTGACCAGTTTGATATGTATCCCTCCAGACCTTTCTTTATTTATTTAGACAGATATCAAAAATAAGTGGATGCATTTATATTTACAAAAATATAAAAATAAGTGGATGCATTAAAAAAATAAGTGGATGCATTTATATTTATCCATTCAACAGATGTTTATTAATAGCTATATTCTGTGATGTGCCTTTGCACTGTGAGGATGCATTAGTATTCTGTACTATGAATTTACCATAATTTAACAATACTGCTATGATGAGAGCTCAGTTCATTACTCATTTTTCTCTGTTACAAGCAAATCTTCAAGGAACATCTTTGTATATGTATCTTTGTGTGTATTTGCAAGTACTTTTTTGGGATCAGTTTCTAGAAGTAGAATTAGAATTGGTGAGTCAAAGAGTATAAACATTTAAAATTTTTATAGAGGGGGTGCCTGGGTGGCTCAGTCAGTTAAACGTCCAACTTTGGTTTAGGTCATGATTTCACGGTTCGTGAGAGCCCCCCGCGTTGGGCTCTGTGCTGACAGCTTGGAGCCTGGAGCCTGCTTTGGATTCTGTGTCTCCCTTTCTCTGCCCCTCCCCTGCTCATGCTCTGTCTCTCTCTCAAAAATAAATAAACATTAAAAACATTTTTTTATAGATAAGAATTTATGTTGTCAAAGTCTCTTTCAAAAAGTTTGTCCCAGTTTACATTTTTAACACAATGTGTGAAAGGGCATTTACCCACACTCTTGCCAAAACTAGGTATTATCAGGTAGGCCAAAATTAGTAGGCCATAAATGGTGTCTTGTTTTAGTATCACTAGTGAGGTTAAACATCTTTTCATAAATTTTTGGTCTCTTTTGTAGTTCTGTGAAGTGTCTGTGTAGTCTTTGCTCATTGTTCAACTGGAATTTGGGGGGGGTATTGATTTGAAGATGCTATCTATTTGTTCTCATTGGTAACCATTTAACCGTTTATGTGTGTTGTGTTTATTCCTGATTTGTCCTTTGTCTCTTGTTTATGACAACTTCTATTAAATGGAAGGTTTACAGTTTACATTTTTAGTACCAGATTTGACCATTTTTTCCTTTACATTTTCTGGGTTACAAGACTTAATTATACAGTCTGAGTCAAAACTAGTTTTGCTTATCTTGTAAATTTTTAGTTCTTTAGCAATTAAATATGTTTTTTAAATTTTTGTTAGTTTCAATATGGAAAGAACACACATACTTTAATCTCATAAAGAAAGATTGAAATAATATTTGAATCAGATCTGAGAAGAAGTCTTGTGTTATAAAAAATTTACAAATCATTCTGAAATATTACTTCTTTACATACCTAATGAATATATTATATTCATTTTATTACTAATACCTTTCATTTACTTGCAATTAGAATTTTCAAGTAATTTGCAATTGGAAATTCTTACTTATATTTCATATTATTATTTAAATTTTTTGAATAGGTAATATTTGTACATAGTACAAAATTCAAAAGGTATAAAAAGGTATGTAGTGGAAAGTCTTACCATTTCTATTCTTTAACTATCCAGTTTTCCTTTAAGACCCTTTAAGAACCATTTTTATCAATTTTTTGTGTCTTTTTTCCCCAGAGATATTTTCTGCAGATACACAACATATAGTTTATGTTAATTGAATTCTTTTCTTTTTATAGCTATATTAAGCAACACCTGCTTAAAGATAATTTGGTCTTTAAGCCAAAATTATTCACAGTTCCAGAAAGTAAATTAGAATAATTGATGAATAGAAGAACAGCTGTCAACAATAAGAAGGGACACATGCTGTATCCATGTTATAAACATTAGTTGATTAGCAGACATGACAGAGCTTTGCAGTTAGAAGGGCTTTTGTTTGCTTGCTTATATGATTTAAAACAAATCTATTTTCTTTTTTATTAAACTGACCTTATATGTTAGAGACTTCTAATTATCCAAGACTTTATATTTCCCCCTAAGAATATATGTATATCAATAACAAGAAGTATATTGAAATGTGACTTAAAGCATATTATAAAACTTAAAGGGAAATCCTAGAAATTGCCCAAACTAACCCTCTTATTCTATTTTTAATATATTTTTTATATTTTTAAAACAATTTTTAATGTTTTACTTTTGAGAGAGAGAGAGTGGGAGAGGGACACAGAGAGAAGGGGACAGAACATCCGAATTGGGCTCTACCCTGAAAGCAGCAAGCTCGATGCCAGGCTTGAACTCACCAACCACGAGAGCCAAAGTTGGACACTCAACTGACAGAGCCATCCAGGCGCCCCTATTTTTAAAGATTATTTATTTTGAGAGAGAGAGAGAGAGAGAGAGGCAGGGAGAGAGGGAGAGAGAGAACCGCAAGCAGGCTCTGCACTGTTAGTGTGGAGCCTGATGAGCAGCTTGAACCCATGAGCTGCAAGATCATGACCTGAGCTGAATGCTTAACTGGATGCTTAACTGACTGAGCCACCCAGGTGCCCCTAACCCTCTTATTCTATGTACGAAGAATTGAGGCCCATAGATGTTAAGTGACTTGCAACATCACATTTATAATTCTGAAGGACCAGACATTTACAGTTAACTGACCTGGCAGCAACGTAAGTTTTTAGAATGCTATTTTATTAAATTTATTGCTCTATTTTTTAAAGGAAAAGGTGCAGTAGTTTTATGTTACAGTTTGGTATTAAAAGGTGTTACAGTTTGGTATTAAAAGGGTTCATGTACTTCATTTTCTTATCTGCATTTTTGTCTGTAAACAGGAATCTTAAGGCAATGTAATTCATTGTTACATGCTCTGTAATACTTGGAAGATTAAGGAGGGTAGTTTTTATTGTGTGGAATGGAGTTGGAGATTAATGGAACTTTTCTTCAGCATTCTTTTCTTGACTATAAAATTTATAATGGCTGTACCTTGAGTCCCTCAATCTTGTACTTGTGAGTCATTCTTAGTTTTGTGCATTTTTCTTCCTTTCTAATCTGTATTACAAGTGAGTAAAGAAACATTTCAAGTGTTCCTCATTGCAAAGGAACATTTAAATCCTATCTATTTATATTTGATTAGAAAGTTACCACTGATATTTTTTTCATAAAACTTTTTCCATATCCATGTATAGAAATATACATAGAGGTCAATATATTTCTGTTGACATTCTTTTTCTTCTTGTTAACATTTTATCTTTAATATTAGATTTCTAAAAATAATTTTATTTCTTGCCCCTTAATATAGTCTTCTAATCTTGTTTGACTAAGATAGGAATCAGTATGAGTATAGAGACAGCATCTGGAATTTAGTTTCTGTAGATATTAATTGTGTCTAAGTACTAAAATATTAACTACCTTCCTGCTGGTGTTCAATATACTTATTATTAAAGAAAACATTTCTTTATCTCACCTAGTCCAGGATTGGATATAAGTAAAAAGTTCTTTTTTTTTTTTTAAGCTTATTTATTTATTTTGAGAGACAGCGCACAAGAGAGGGGCAGAAAGAGAGAATCCAAAGCAGTCTCTGCACCAGTAGCATGGAGCCAGATGTGGGGCTCAAACTCACAAACTGTGAGACCATTACCTGAGCCCAAACCAAGAGTTGGACACTTAACTGAGCCACCTAGACTCCCCAAGTAAAAACTTATTTTTTTTAAATACATAGAGATGTTTTTGTGATTTTTTTTTATAGGTAAGTGTGTCATTTATTATGGAAATACAGAAACATTCTGATATTTTTTTTCATTTTGTTTTCAGTTTTCAGCAGAATACACTTTATTGTTGGCTCTACATAAATTCTGCCTGGTGAGTAATTGTTCACATGCACCATGCGCTGGCATATCTAACCTACAGTATTGTCAGAGCTGACTTTGGCTTAAATAGGTTAAAGGGCCAGAGTTCTGTCCTTTTGAATGATTTTTAGAATAGTTGCAAACAAAATCATCTACTCCGTACCTTTTAAGAAGCATTTCTTCATTGATTTTTGCACCTTAAGTTAATTCAAGTAAACTTTATTGTATACTTATGTACTGTACATCTCATTTAAAAGATAATTTTAGTTGTTTCTAAGCTAGTTAACTCTTAGTGTTTTATATCTTCCCTGAGAAGGGAGGATGAAACATTTATTATTGAATTCTACTCTTCTGAATTAGAGAAAAATTCTGCTTGGTAGTGATTAATAGCTTAAGGAGATTAAGAATGTGAATTATGTTTTTATGTGTTATCTTTAAAATTTATATTTATAGTAATGTATTTAATTTCTAAATTATATAGCTGGGATTTGGGGAGCCTCTACAAACGTTTCAGTAACACAGAGTGGTTAGAAAAGAATAACGAAGATACAGTCATTAAGCATGTGCCTATGTTATATATGCTATCTAGCAACAGTGAATCTTATAAGAATTAAAATTCTGGGTTGAGTGGTTAAAATAGTATACTTTTCTGCTAGGAATTTCACAGTATAGAATTAAAGCTTGTCTTTTAAAAACACTGAACAATTCTCCGTTAATTAGTATACATTTTTTGTATTTATTCAAAGTTTAAATGTAAAGTCAGTATAAAAATATGTATTTGTAAGAATTTATTTCTTCTCTTAGACTTTATTAATCAGAAATGATGGTGGCATTGAACTTGTAGTTATGATTTATTTTATTTCTTTAATGTTCATTTATTGATTTTGAGAGAGAGTGCGCGTGAGCACAATTTGGGGAGGAGCAGAGAGAGAGGGAGAGAGAAAATCCCAAGCAGGTTCCGCACTGTCAGCACAGAGCCCGATGTGGGGCTCAGTCTCACCAACTGAGAGATCATGACCTGAGCCAAAATCAAGAGTCAGGTGCTTAACTGACTGAGCTACCCAGGCACCCCATAACGTGAAATTCATAGTAACTCTAGAGTTCTCCCATATTGAGGCTGAATGTAAAATAAATTGAGGCCTATAAAATGTTCGATATCATTGGGTATATTCAACAACAATAGAAAATTGCATCTCAATTCTGCACCAAGTTGTATGGTTGGTACATAGTGATATAAGTGAAGTACCCACTAAAAAATTAAAAGATGGAGGGGGCAATTTTTTTTCTGATAATTAAATTAATAAAAGCCATTCTTTTGCTAGTAAAAATTATATGAAGATTTGGGGAATGCTAAAACCACTAACCCTTGTGCTCTAGGAGTAATCTTAGGCACCTCTGAAATGTAATTAAAATTTAGTGAGCAGAAATATCACTAATTTTACTGTATCCTTTTTTGGACAAAGTCTGTGAACAGGAGGATGGTCACCTCAAAAGAGAGCAAAGAGAAACCCAAAGCATGCAGACTGGTCAGCTGCCCTTTTGAGAGAGAGATTGGTGATCTGTTTGTTTCTTGAGGCAAGCATGTCCTTATTGTGGTGATGGATGTAGGAGATTAGCCTGATGTAGGAGATTAGCTTAATTTGATGTCATTAAATATTTGAATCATATGATATCTTCCCATGTTCTGTCCCTTGTTTACCCTGCCACCTTCTCTACCTAAAAGAGAAAATCTACTCATCTGATATGAGCATTATAGTCTGCTGGACATTTGCACTTCTCATTATAAAGAAAGAAATTGACAAGATAATAAACAAATTGGAAAAAAAATAACACATTTGCATACATATGTGTGTTTGTTTCTGTGAACTTGGTTAAAGTTAGTTGGTCCTGTGAGAAAGATGTGCTTACAATAGTCTGCTTCATTGATGATGCGTGATGATGTGTCTTTGCAGCTAGTCCCTTTAGCATGGTAGTCTTTTGTACTGCTGTTAGCCTTAACATTTGAAAATTCCAACAGCTTAGGCCATTTAACTTGTGTGATCTCATCTGTGAAATGATCTTCAGAATTCCTCCTAGTTCTAAATCTTTATGAATTCATAACCTATGTGCTCAATTGTATCACTGCAAACTTTTAGGTAAAAGTTAGAAGAGATTGTAGAAAACTGAAATATCTTTGTTCATGTTTAGGTTGATATGAGTTAAAGTTGTACTTTTTAATCAGCCTTGTTTTGTTTGACTCCAAAGTACAAGATATAATAGTTTGTGTTGCTATAGACTATAAGCTTCTTAAGGACAAGGCCAGTGTCTCCTAAGTAGAACAGTGCCTATCACAGAGAAAAAGCTGCTTATTGAATGAGTGTATGCCTATGGCAAGGTATTTAGGACATGGCTAAACATGGTTATTAATGACTTTTAAAATGTTCTTTTTTAT
Organism: Acinonyx jubatus; assembly: GCF_027475565.1. Classification (NCBI taxonomy): domain Eukaryota; kingdom Metazoa; phylum Chordata; class Mammalia; order Carnivora; family Felidae; genus Acinonyx; species Acinonyx jubatus. Next base: position 91,488,053 of record NC_069381.1, on the reverse strand, counting down.
GACAGATTTTAAAAATGTGTAAGAATAGAATAATATTGTCTCAGTCCATTTGGGTTGCTGTAACAGAATACCATAGACAGGGTGGCTTATAAATAGCAGAAATTTATTGCTCACAGCTTTGGAAGCTGGAAATCTAAGATCAGAATGTTCACATGATCAGGTTCTGATGAGGACTCTCTTTCTGGTTGCAGACTACTGACTTCTCAATGTATTCTTACAAGGTGGAAGGGTTGAGCTGTCTTTCTGGGGCCTCTTGAAGGACACTAATCCCGTGAAGGACAGAGCCTTCAAGATCTAATCACCTCTCAAAGGCTCTACCTCCTAATTCTGTCAATATGAAGATTAGGATTTCAACAGATTAATTTTGGGAGGACACAAGTGTTCAGACCATAGCAAATATAAGTGAATCTCCCTCCATTTACCCATTACCCCACTTCAATAGTCATTATTCTTGTTTCATCTTTACCTCTTCCAATCCCCTCTTGTATTTTTTTGAAACAAGTCACAGACTTTATATCATTTAATTTGTATTATTACAGTGTGTATCTCTCAAAGATAAGGACTTAAAAAAATTATAGCCATAACCTTTATTCCACCTTAAAGAATGACTGGTTTTGATAAATATTAAGTTAATTTCAAAATACCTATACTAAATATTTCCAAGAAACCTATTATGTATAGTTTCCAGACAGTTAATAACACTTAGAAATAAAATAATAGGACTAATTTTTGTTTTTGTTCTGTTTAATATTTAGGCTATCAACATGACGGCTGAAGAAACAGTGAATGTAAAAGAGGTTGAAATTATTAAACTAATTTTAGACTTCTTGAATTCAAAGAAACTTCACATTAGTATGTTAGCCCTCGAGAAGGAAAGTGGAGTCATAAACGGCTTATTTTCAGATGATATGCTTTTTCTGAGGTATGATTTCGTTAGTTTTATAAGGTTTGTAGCTCCTTCAAAGAAGTGTTAAGTATTAATGAAATAATATGTGTATTTCAGGTGGGATATTTATAATCGTGAAAAGGCCATATAATTTGTAAAAATAATGTTTGTTTTTATAATAGAACATTTACAAAGTCATGTTTTCTGTAGAATCTTTTCAATAGTAAGATCAAGAAGTCCATTAAAAAAACTAGAGTCACAACTCCATTGTGGTTGTGGCATCATCATGAAAAATTCTTGATTTAAAAAATAAGAGACTCCAGAAGGATAAAAAAAAAATTCTGAAATACCATCTTTTTGGCCATAGAAATGAATATAGATATATTCATTATAGAAAATATAGAAAAGGAAAAGAGAAAAATACCCGTCACCCAGACACACTACATGCTGATGATTTTCTGTGCATATTAAAAAAAAAAAAAAGCAATTCTGTTACATTCTATTAGAAGGATAACTTAGTATCCTTCTTTATCCATTAACATTATAAGGATTCTCTGTGTTACAAATTTATACTTAAAATTTTTTGATTTAATTGATTTCCTAATGGTTCCCCAATTTTAAACAAATTATTTCCAATTTATCTTAAATAAATGCTCTATTGAACATCTTTTATACATAGGACTTTTTCTGTATCTTGAATTATTTCCTTAGAACAAGATTCTTGGAATTGCAGAGCAAAAGAGAATTAACATATTTGCCAAATGGGAAGCTAAATATATCCTAACTTGAATTAGATGGAAAAAGAAAAACCCAGATTTCCAGACAGAAATGCACTCTCTGCTTATGTGATACTGAATATCCTTGATGAAGAATACAGATTCTTGGACATGTGGCATTTTGTGACTTGGAAAGCTTTAAAAAAATGAAGCATTCCTAAGTCACGAAAAAGGAACTTAAAAAAAAAAAACTTCAATGTATTAAGAGTTTATTTAAACTCCTTGAACTTCCTTGTATTTGGTGTTATGAATGTCATTTAGCCCTGGGGAGCTTAGTCAATATTCTCAGGAACCAATACTGAGGCCATTCCGGCCCTGTCTTTCAAGCATTGCTACTCCTGGAATTTAGCAGTGGCTCTCAAATATCCCCCCTCCAAGAACCAGCTGGGTTTCTGATGAAGTTTTACTGGTCTGAGGTAAAATGCAAAGAATTGTAGAATAGTTAAGTTTTTCATTAAACTAAATGTATTCATCTTAAAGGACTAACCTTTGAAATTCTGCCCTTTCTTTTTAAATATTAAAATGCCTCTTTGTAAAATGATTATGATATGTTATGATTGCTTCTTACTAATATTCCTTATTTGCAGGCTTAAAAGTTGGCAATCTTATTTAGATCCTCCTGCCCATCCCTTTTTAAATGATATTGTTCTAAAAATCCAGAAGTAGGGAAATTGCTATTATAAAAGAAGAACAGCAGTAAGAATGCCTTATAACTTTTGGAAATTCCCATAGACCACTAAAGTGGAATAAAACCTGATCTTATTCCTTGCTGTTTTTATTCTCAGAGTATACATTTTAGTGTTATATGCCTGAAAGATGTAGAAATCACAGTTGAGAGCAGGATTTCTCAACCTCAGCAATAGTAACATTTTGGGCCAGATAATTCTTTGTTCTTTGGGGCTGTGGGAGTTTTCCTGTGCATTGTAGGATGTTTAGCAACATCTCTGACCTATACTCAGTTGATGTCAGTAGCACCCCCAAATTGTGACAACCAAAATGTCTCCAAACATTGCCAGATGTGTTGGGGACAAAATCACCCCCAATTAAGAACCTCTGATTTGGTGAGTCTGAAATATAGCCATACATTGGCCCCTAAATAATACAGAAGAGCTTTAAAACTGTAAGATGAGTAGGAAAATAAAGGAACGTTTAGACTTAGCCCAGTGTTTTTATATAGGTGAAAAAAACCCCACATATATATTAGGATGAGAAGTGGATGCAGATTCACAAATTCTTCTCATATAGGATATGTTGTTACAAATAAGTTGTGAAAAATTTATTTTAGTATAGTGGTTGAGGATGTTAACCTCATTACAGACTTCAGACTGAAGTTTTAATGCTTCATTTATTCTGCTTATCATTTATTCTTATCATTTATTCTGCTTTTATTCATTCTTATTTATTCTGCTTTTAATTAGTATAACCCAAATTTGATAACATGCATGTGTTTTTCTTTATATAGGCAGCTAATCCTTGATGGTCAATGGGATGAAGTTCTTCAGTTTATACAGCCTCTAGAATGTATGGAAAAATTCGACAAAAAAAGGTAAGATTTCATCAAAATTTTTTATTGTCTTATCACTGGTATAGGCATAGCAAAACAAAATAATAAACAAAAATTTAAAAACAAGACTGTTAGCTTTCCTAGAAAATAGTATACTCAATACCATTGAGTTGGAGCACTTCTAGAGGACAAGTTGTATGTACTTCAGTTGGTTGAAAATCTGATTTATAAACCTACCTTTTTTGACAGTGTATACAAAAAGTCACAAGGGCCATATCTGAGACAGTTGTTTCTTCATAATTTATTTATTTTGAGAAAGAGAGCATGAGCTGGGGAGGGGCAGAGCGAGAGAGGGAGAGGAGACTCCCAAGTAGGCTCCCATATCATAATTGAGAGATCACAACCTGAGCTGATACAAGAGTCCCAACAGAGCTCAAGCAAGTGAGCCACCCATATGCCCCAATAATATGAAGATTTGAAAGATGTCATTCTATTGTCTCCTCGCCTCCATTATTTTCTGATGAACACTTAGCTGTGTTTGTGTCCGGATTCTCTTGTATGGTTGTTGTTGTTGTTGTTGTTGTTGTTGTTGTTGTTGTTTTTGTTTTCTGTTTTAGTTGCCTTCAAGATCTTTTTTTTTTTTTTATTGAGGTGTATATATATATGTGTGTGTATGTGTGTGTATTTTTTTTATGTTCTTTTTTTTTTATTTTTGAGAGAGAGAGACAGTGCGTGAGTGGGGGGAGGGGCAGAGAGAGGAGACACAGGATCCAAAGCAGACTCCACGCTCTGTGCTGATAGCACAAACTCATGAACTGTGAGATCATACCCTGAGCTGAAGTTGGCGCTTAACCAACAGAGCCACCCAGGTGCCCCTGTATATATATTTTTTTCAATGTTCATTTATTTTTGAGAGAGAGAGACAGAGCATGAGTGGGAGAGGGGCAGAGAGAGAGAGAGGGAGACACAGAATCTGAAGCAGGCTCCAGGCTCTGAGCTGTCAGCTCAGAGCCGGATGTGGGTCTTGAATTCACAGACTGCAAGATCATGACCTGAGCCAAATTCGGACACTTAACCGACTGAACCACCCAGGCACCCCTATTGAGGTATATTTAACATATAAATAACATTATATTAGTTTCAGATGTACAATACAGGGATTGGATATTTGTATATATTGTAAAATTGTGATCACAGTAAGTCTAGTTATCGTTCATCCCCATACATAGTTATAAACACTTTTTTGTGATGACAGTTTTTGTTTTTTTAATTTTTTTTAAACATTTTTATTTTTGAGACAGAGAGAGACAGAGCATGAACGGGGGAGGGTCAGAGAAAGAGGGAGACAGAGGATCTGAAACAGGCTCCAGGCTCTGAGCTGTCAGCACAAAGCCCGACGCGGGGCTCGAACTCACAGACCACGAGATCATGACCTGAGCTGAAGTCGGACGCGTGACCGACTGAGCCACCCAGGCGCCCCTTGTGATGACAAATTTTAAGGTCTCTCTTAGCAATTTTCACATGTGCAAAACAGTATTATTAACTATATAATGTACACCATGCTGTACATTACATTTCCATGACTTACTTTATAACTGGAAGTTTATATCTTGGGACCCACTTTACCCAATCTGCCCACCCTTCCAACTCCTGCCTCTGGCAACAAGATTTTATCATTTGCTTTTAGCAGTTTGATTATGATGTGCTTAAGTGTGGTTTCTTTGTATTTTTCCTGCTTCGGGTTTGCTGTACTTTTTGGATCTGTAAGTTTATATTTTTCATCAAATTTGGGAAGTTTTTGGCCATTACTTCTTCAAATTTTTTTTTAGCCCTTTTCTCTTCTCCTTCTGGGACTCTATGCAGTATTAGATAACTGATATTGTCCCACAGGACTGAGGTGCTATTCATTTTTTTAAAACTATTTTTGTGTGTGGATTGTGAGGGAGACACAGAATCTGGAGCAGGCTCCAGGCTCTGAGCTGTCAGCACAGAGCCCGACGCGGAGCTTGAACTCACAGACTTTGAGATCATGACCTGAGCCGAAGTTGGACACTCAACTGAGTGAGACACCCAGGCGCCCTTTTATTCTTTTAAACATATCTAGTCACTTTTAAAATATGGGGCATCTGGATGGTTCAGTAGGTTGAGTGTCTGACTTCGGCTTAAGTCATGATCTCACAGTTCATGAATTCGAGCCTTGCATTGGGCTTTGTGCTGACAGCTCGGAGCCTGGAGCCTGCTTTGGATGCTGTGTCTCCCTCTTTCTCTGCCCTGTTCCCGCTCGCACTCTGTCTCTCTCTTAAAAATAATAAATAAACATTAAAAAAATTTTTTTAGTGTATTCTGCACATTGTGGATTCATTGCTGAGGCTCTGGATTCTGTTATCTGCCTTTGAAAAGTGTTGACTTTTGTTCATGAGGTAGTTAACTTGGTTACACTCCCACTTAGTGGATGCCAGCTGAGATCTTTGTCAGTTAATTAGCCTTCCATCTGTTGCTTTCCCTGGGCTCCTTGGAGTCTCCCTTGCATCTTCACAGTTTCAGGGACAGCCAAAGATTTTATCTGAGTTTGTACAGTAGATTTTGGTGTATTTTTCATTATGGCTTCCTTTGTGTTTGGATGTCCTCCTGCTTTTCAGCTACTCTTGCAGTACCAAACTTTTTGCTGACTTTTTAAGAAAGTGAAACTGTGGCTTTCTACTTGAGTTTTAGCTCACATTGTGTTGACTGGAGAGTGCCCCCAGCTGGAAGACCTTATACCCTTGAATCTCACTCCAAAGGTTTTTTATCCCTGCCCCCACCCCCCCACCCCCCCCCCGCAAACTTCCCCCCCCCACCCCCGTCGCCAGAGATTGACTTCCCTCTAGTTGTACCAGCTTTTTGTTGTTCTTCATTGCTTTCAAATAGTTACTTTTAAAATTTTATCTACGGTTTATCATTTTATCTGTAGAAAGGTTAGCCAGATAACAAGTGACTCTACCATCAATGGAAGTACAACCTTATATTGTTTTTTGATCATCTGTTCATATCACTGGTGCTATTTGATACCTGTTTGCTTTTGCACATTCTTCATTTATTGGAATAGTATTCCTTTCACCATCTCCTACCTTTATACAGCACACACCTGATCATCTTCTGAGAGTCAGCTCTTATAAAACTTGCCTTATACTTTCCACCCCTTCTGATAGAATTGTTTTCACATTCCTTTGAGACTTTGCTGAAACAGTGTACATATTTCATACAACTTATTAGATGACCCTCTTTTTGAAGGCAAGTATTTTGCTTTATTGGACATACATTTGCTACGGTAACAATGGTTGAAAGAATGACTAAAGTTTCATTTTCTTTCAGTCCTTAAAAATAATTTTTCTTTAAGGTGCTTAAAGCATCCAGAATTTTTTATTCTTAGGCAAGTCAAGTAGACCTCTCCCTGAAAAATCTCTGTTAAAAAGCTTTAAAGTTTATGATTATTTTATGACTTCAGAAATGTTCATTTCTTCCTACTCTTTCAGCCTGATTTTTATTAGACTTTTCTCATGTTTGAAAAGAAAAAAGGACATATTTTGAATAAAATGCAAAATAATAAAACAAAACATAATAAAACAAGACATTTTGAATGTAAAGGATTTTGATTTCATATTAGATTATAATTTTCATCTTTCATAAAACTTGGCTTTTGGTTAGAATTAATATTGGAAATAGAAATCCTTCGAGTACTAAATTGTATTTACTTACTGAAATTATTTTAATTGTGGCTCCAATGTGATAAGCTTTTAAGAATTTTGGGGTGCCTGGGTGACTCAGTTGGTTAAGCTTCAGCTTAGGTCATCTTGCAGTCTGTGGGTTCGAGTCCCACATTGGGCTCTGTGCTGACAGCTCAGAGCCTGGAGCCTGCTCCAGATTCTGTCTCTCTCTCTCTCTCTACCTCTCCCCCACTCATGCTCTGTCTCCATCTCTCAAAAAAATGAACAAATGTTAAAACTAAATTTTAAAAAAATAGTAATTTAAGAATTTTAAGAATTTTTTAAAAGTTTATTTATTTTTGAGAGAGAGAGAGCAGGGGAGGGGCAGAGGGAGAGAGAGAATCCCAAGCAGTCTCCGCACTGTCAGTGCGGAGCCTGACATAGAACTCAGACTCATGAATTGCGAGATCATGACCTAGGCCAAAATCAAGAGTCAGATGCTCCAAGTGCCCCAAATTTTAAGAATTTTTTGAAAGCAGGGCCATCTGGGTGGCTCAGTTCATTATGCATCCAACTTCGGCTCAGGTCATGATTTGTTAGTTCAAGCCCCACCTTGAGTTCTCCGCTGTCAGCACAGACCCCACTTTGGATCCTCTGTCCTCCTCTCTCTCTGCCCCTCCCCAGCTTGCCTGTGTGTGTGTGTGTGTGTGTGTGTGTGTGTGTGTGTCTGTGTGTGTGTGTGTACACACACTTGCTCTCTCAAAAATAAACATTAAAAAAATAATTTTTTGAAAGCAAAGGTGGTTATAGTAACTTATAAAGGCATTTGATTTATGAGACATTGGAAAATTAATTTTTCTTAAAAATCTTTTTTTAGAGGAATAATTAGCCCTTTAAGACAAACTTGGTCTGTTTTGCTCTAAGAACCTGGGTTTCATTTCTAATCTTTGACTTTGTCGTAACTCGGCTTTTTAATCATTTTAATGTTTTGTATTTTATTTTTCACAGGTTTCGTTATATTATCCTGAAGCAGAAGTTTTTAGAAGCCTTGTGTGTTAATAATGCAATGTCAGCAGAAGATGAGCCCCAGCATGTAAGATTTTTATTCCTGAAGGTTTGCGCTATAGTCTTGTTTCAGTCATAAGTATTTTATTTACTAAAACAAAAGATTAGTATCGTGAGTTTTCAAAGTTTTTATGAGCTGGGATGGAATAAGATCTACTCTTTTGCAGCTGGAGTACTTTCAATCTATAATGCTTTTGAACTTGTTCCAAGATTTAGACACAGACGATAAATGAATGGCTGGCTGGTTGGAGAGTGTGTGCTTTTCCTGTTTAAGGTGATTTAGATTACAGTAGATGTTTGACTTGAAGATTCTACATCATTGCTTCTTTTTTTATTCCAGAAGTGGATTATGTTTACTTCCTCGTTTTGTTTTTTCAGTATTTACATTGATCCAGAGGTGTTTTTTTTTTTCCCTCCAAGTTTTTATTTAAATTCCAGTTAGTTAACTTACAGTGTAATATTAGTTTCAGGTATAGAATCCAGTGATTATCGCTTACATACAATACCCCAATGATCAGTACAACAACAGAGGTGGTTTTTGATAAAATATGTGTGTCTTTATGACAATTCAAATTTAAGGATACTAAGGGTTTTTTTGATTAGAGAGTTATTTTTAAAGCTTTAATTATAGTATTGTTATATCCCAAACCAAGGAAACTTATTAAGTGCCAGTAAGTAAGTGTTCATTGAAATAAACTCAAAATATATTACAATGAGAACTTTCATATATAGTAAGAGAAATGTTTGCCAGACAGTAATGGTTATTTTATTTATTAATTTTTGAAATTTATTAATGTTTATTTTTGAGAGAGAGTGACAGACATGAGTGGGGGCGGGGGGGAGAGAGAGACACACACAGAAATCTGAAACAGGCTCCATGCTCTGAGCTGTCAGCACAGAGCCTGATGCAGGGCTCAAACTCCAGCTGTTAGGTCATGACCTGAGCTGAAGTCGGATGCTTAACCCACTGAGTCACCCAGTCGCCCCCACAGTGACGCTTAAATTTGAAAAGAACACTGTAAGTCAAAAGACTTAATTTTTACTTTGTCTTTGTCATTAACCAACTGAATTACTTTAGTTAAATCTGCTCCCTAACTTTTCCCATATGTAAGCTAAAGAAAGGTGAATTCCATAAACTCTGAGATTCCTTACATCATTAAAAGCTTATGATTTAAGATAATATTCAGTATACAAATTACTGTAATTTTTCTCTCAGCTAAGCTTTCTTTGTTCTGTCTTCATACTAGGTTTTTTGTTTTGTTTTGTTTTCTTTTGTCTTTGAGAGAGAGAGAGAGAGAGAGAGCATGAGTCAGGGAGGGACAAAGGATGGGGGCGGAGAGAGAATATTAAGCAGGCTCCACACCTGTCATGGAGCCCAACGTGGGACTCAATCTCATGACCATGAGATCATGACCTAAGCTAAAATCAAGAGTCAAACATTTAACTGACTGAGTCACCCAGGCATCCCAACATACTATTTTTGTAGCAAATGAACTGTAAACTGTAGAGTTCCCCCCCCCACCACCCCAGTTTGCTTTCTTTCCCCACACAAATTTCTCCTACAGCAAGTTTAAGAATGACTCTTTTTGCTTTTTGGGTAAGCTGGAGTGATAGCAAGCTTCATAAACCATTGAATATTGGCATGCTTCAGTTTTCATTTCTAGAGTGCTCAATTATTCTTGACCTTAAAAAAGTATACATTTGAGAATGATAGTCCAAAGCCTGAACTAGAACAATATTTTTAAAAAATGTTTACTTATTTATTTTGAGAGAGAAAGAGTGCTAGTGGAAGAGGGGCAGAGAGAGAGAGAGAGAGAATCCGCTGACAGCACGGAGCCTGACTCAGGGCTCCATCCCACGAACTGTGAGATCGTGACCTGAGCTGAAACCAAGAGTATGTGCTTAACTGACTGAGCCACCCAGCACCCAGGCATCCCTAGAACACTATTTTTTTTATATCTTTTTTTTAATGTTTACTTATTTTTGAGAGAGAGAGAGGGAGCACAAGTGGGGGAAGGGCAGAGAGAGAGAAAGGGAGACACAGAATCTGAAGCAGGCTCCAGGCCTGGGAGACACAGGGTCGAACCCACAAACTGTGAGATCATTACCTGAGTTGAAGTCGGACGCTTAACTGACTGAGCCACCCAGGTGCCCCAAACACTATTCTTATAGTAAGAGTTTAATTTGCTAAGTAACCAAATTATTTCATATTTTTATTTTAATAGTGAAAAAATATTTTAGCTCCTGACTTTAGAGTTGTTACATAGCCTGCAAATTATATGAGTACTCTGTGACACTAGAGTTTATCCTTTTGCAATTAAAGTTTATGAAAGCTTATAAAATATTTGATTAAATATTTTTTAAAACATTTTATAAAATATTTTATAAAACATTTGATTAAATGTATTTGATTAAAATACTCTTGTTTTCATATCTCACAGCATCTTTCTTTGTAGTGATCACTTATATTTTTCTTACAGCTGGAATTTACCATGCAAGAAGCTGTGCAATGTTTGCATGCCCTAGAAGAGTACTGTCCTTCTAAAGATGATTACAGCAAGCTCTGTTTGCTTTTGACTTTGCCTCGTCTGACCAATCATGCTGAATTTAAGGACTGGAATCCAAGCACTGCACGAGTTCACTGTTTTGAAGAGGCTTGTGTCATGGTTGCAGAATTCATCCCTGCTGATAGGAAGCTAAGTGAGGCTGGGTTTAAAGCAAGTAACAATCGTTTATTTCAGCTTGTAATGAAGGGCCTACTTTATGAATGCTGTGTAGAATTTTGTCAAAGTAAAGCAACTGGAGAAGAAATTACAGAAAGTGAAGTACTTCTTGGCATTGACCTTTTATGTGGTAATGGTTGTGATGACTTGGATCTGAGTTTATTGTCATGGCTTCAGAATCTCCCATCTTCTGTCTTCTCTTGTGCTTTTGAACAGAAAATGCTTAATATTCATGTTGACAAACTTCTGAAACCTACAAAAGCTGCATATGCTGATCTTTTGACTCCTCTTATCAGCAAACTTTCTCCCTATCCATCGTCTCCAATGAGAAGGCCTCAATCAGCTGATGCCTATATGACCCGCTCTCTGAATCCTGCTTTAGATGGCCTCACTTGTGGCCTAACCAGTCATGATAAGAGAATCTCAGACCTTGGAAACAAAACGTCTCCAATGTCACACTCCTTTGCTAACTTTCATTATCCAGGGGTACAAAACCTCAGTAGAAGTCTCATGCTTGAGAATACAGAATGTCACAGTATTTATGAAGAATCCCCTGAACGGTAAGTATTTCCTCATAAAAATTAGAAATTATTCAGAGTGTGAGATTGTGTGTGTGTGTTTAATGTTCAAGTCCCTTTAGTTGAAAGTTAGTCCTTAAACTTTATAAAGCATTTCTAAAATAAATTTTGATAATTAAAATTATCAATGAGAATCTTTATTTTTATATCCTGTATTATTATTTTGCTTATTATTAAGGCAATGGATGTGCATTGAAGACATTTTGGAAAATACAGGAGAGTATAAATATGAGAATTAAAATCCCATGTAATCTCACACTTCGATGATGTCTTTTTTCTATGAATACATTTTTAAAGATTGGGAATGTACTATATATATTCACATAATTTGCTTTTTAAAATTTGATCTTGAATACTTTCTCGTATTTTTAAACATTTATTGGGATAAATGATTAATGATGTATGCAGTATTCCACTGTATGACTGTATCATAATTTTACCTAATTCCTCATCATAGGATAGCAGATTATTTCCACTTTTTTCTCCTATATGAATAGTACTGAATAGTAAATAGTATTGAATGTGTGTGTGTAAAAATCTCTGATTATTTCCACTCTGATTATTTTTTCTATTAACTCTTTTTTTTTTTTTAAGTTTATTTATTTAGTTTGAGAGAGAGCAAATAGGAAGGGGCAGAGAGAGAGGGAGAGAGAAGGAATCCCAAGCAGGCTCCACAGTGTCAGTGCAGAGCCCGATGCAGGGCTCAAACTCACGAACTATGAGATATGACCTGAGCTTGAGTCAGATGCTTAACCGACTCAGCCACCCAAGCTTCCCTCTAGTAACTCTTAATATACATGAAGGAAATAAGGGTTAAAACCAGCACTCAGTTTTTCTTTCAAACTTGGCATGAAATAATAATTTCCTGGTTAGCGGTTCTTTATTTCAAGAGTTAGAAAAGTTCTTCCCTCACTTTCTAGGAAAACCACTGGGACATATGGCTGGTTTCCTATACTCAGAGTTGATACTATGAAGTATGATACTATGAGTAGGGAAGAGGCAGAGAGAGAGGAAGAAAGAGAATCTAAAGCAGGCTCTGCACTGTCAGCACACAGAGCCTGACACGGGACTCAAACTCATAAACCACGAGATCACGACCTAAGCTGAAATCAAGAGTTGGATGCTTAACTGACTGAGCTACCCAGGCACCCCAAGCGTAGGGTGACTTAAGAGTCATCTTATTGCTCTACTTGAAAGATAGAGATGATATCTAGTAATGAAAATGGATGAGTATAACTTAATATCGAAGGATCCTATTATCTAAATCCCAAAGGAATAGAGTCTTGAACATTGGTAGAGACTATCTTAAACTTTTCTTGGACTTTCCAATCTCTTTAAAGAAAATTTTCATTGTCTGGTATGTTGGGCTTCAATTCTAAGGGACTGTTGATATTCTTCTGAGGAGAACTGTTGATATTCTTCTGGGTATGTAAGATGATTGGAACTTCTTCGTCAGTATAATGTTTGGACTTGTTCACCAAAGGGATTGTCTTTCTTTTTTTCTTAATTTTTTTTTTTAATTTACATCCAAATTAGCATATAGTGCAACAATGATTTCAGGAGTAGATTCCTTAATGCCCCTTATGCATTTAGCCCATCCCCCTTCCCACATCCCCTCCAGTAACCCTCTGTTTGTTCTCCATATTTATGAGTCTCTTATGCTTTGTCCCCCTCCCTGTTTTTATATTATTTTTGTTTCCCTTCCCTTATGTTCATTTGTTTTGTCTCTTAAAGTCCTCATATGAGTAAAGTCATATGATACTTGTCTTTCTCTGACTAATTTCACTTAGCATAATACCCTCTAGTTCCATCCACGTAGTTGCAAATGGCAAGATTTCATTCTATTTGATTGCCGAGTAATACTCCATTGTGTGTGTATATATATATATATTTATATATATGTGTGTGTGTGTGTGTGTGTGTATATATATATATATATATATATATATATATATATACCACATCTTCTTTATCCATTCATCCATTGATGGACATTTGTGTTCTTTCCATACTTTGGCTATTGTTGATAGTGGTGCTATCAACATGGGGGTGCATGTGTCCCTTCAAAACAGCACAACTGTATCCCTTGGATAAATACCTAGTAGTGCAATTGCTGGCTCGTAGGGCAGCTCTATTTTTAGTTTTTTGAGGAACCTCCATACTGTTTCCCAGAGTAGCTGTACCAGTTCGCGTTCCCACAAAGGGATGGTCCTTCTAAAGAAAAGAGACACAAAAATCTAGCCAATTCTGACTCTACATGTGCTGTTGCCTATGTAAAGGAGCAGTAGAAATTGAGGAATGACTAAAGACAGAAAGAAGTGGAGTATAAGCTACTAGACCATTATAGAATAAGTAGAGAGGTAAAATGTGACATATTAAAATGTGAGTAATACATGTGTTACTAGCTGAGCAGTAGCATAACCAAGAAAATATCTGTCATGCCTGTGAAATTGGAAGACTTAAGAGGCAAAGCAGTGTGGAATAATGAATGGTCTTTGGAGTCAGACTTGGACTTGAGCAAGAGCTTTGCCATTTACTAGTTGTGTGACCTTGGGACCGTTATTACTTAGTCTCTCTGAGCCTAAGTGATCATCTGTATAAAATAGGGTGTTGACTTGCAAAGTGAGATAAAGTTCCTAGCAGAGTGGCAAGCATGTGCGGTGCTTAGTAAATACAGATTTCCCCCCTCTGAGTGTCATACTCCTGTTAAAGACAATATGTCAAAAGGGCTGCTAATAGCATGCTATAGGTAGGCTACTGTGCTGTGGATAAGTATAAAAATTTACTTTGGAAAAAGTTAACCTTGTTTTTAAAATTATCTTAGGTGTGGGGTACCTGGGTGGCTCAGTTAGTTAAGTGCCCAGCTCTTGATTTTGGGTCAGGTCATGATCTCACGATTTGTGAGTTTGAGCCCTGCATCCGGCTCTGTGCTTATTATAGTGTGGAGCCTGCTTGGGATATTCATTCTCTCTCTCTCTCTCCTTCTCTCTCTCTCATTCTCTCTCTCCCCCTCTGCCTCTTTCTCTCTCCCCTTCTGCTTCTTTCTCCCTGTCTGCCTCTCTCTCTCCCCCTCTGCCTCTCTCTGTCTCAAAATAAATAAACTTAAAAATATTTTAGGTGTAATTTAAAAATATTGGTAAGATTATTACACAATTATCTTGAAGATGCCACTTGAAGAAACCTCTTATTTGTGGTGATATACGTTTGAAGTCAGTATTTGTTTAAAAATATTTTGAGTGTCTATTCTGTGCTAGTGTCATGCTGCATTCCGGGGATACAGTGATGGAATTACTATGGTGAACAAGAAGATAAAACACAAAAGAAGGGTTTATAAGAGAGTGTGGGTTTTGTAAAGATAGTTTTTCACTCAAATATAAACAAACTCCAAACAAAAAAGGAAGAAAAATCCGTTGAGAAAAATATAAGCTTTGGCTATTCAGTGTAATGGTCTCAAAATTAAATGGCAAACAAACAAACAAAAAACAAACAAACAAAAAAAAACCCAACCCAAAAACATCTCAGGAATGAATCAGCATTGGATTTGGAACCTGACAATCTAGATTGAAATCCTTTATTTACTGGCTATGCAATTTTAGGAAAATCACTTTATTCGTCATCTGTGAAATGAGAGTTACAACCTATTTCACAAGTTACTGTGCAAGTTAAATGAGACAATACATATGGAAATGTATAGATTGCAAAATTAAATGTTACATTATGAAGGTCATTTTATTTTATATATAGTTAATAACTCTTATTAAATCTATCTTGTGGGCATAAAATTGGGCTTCTTATGGGCATTAGCAGGTTACAGCAGAGATTGGTCCTGAAAACTTCTTCAAGTCTTTCTCCTTCCTCTTCTGGGCGCATGTGTATATATGTATGTTGAGGTACTTATCAGTTAGAAAGCTTCTGACCAATGGTGCCTTTATGAAGATGACTATTTAGCTCTGCTTCCTGACCTCTACAAGTGTAATTTGTTATGTATTACATACTCTGCCTGGAGAGGCCATTATGAAGCCCTCTCATAATCAAATTCCTTCAAGGCAGAGGTCATTTTACTTTTGTATATGTTCCCATGGTGCCTTGTGCCAACAGGTTATCTGTGTAAGTGTCTGAGGTATTCATCATTTTTGGATGATGTTAGTTATTAAAAATTTTGAACAGAATAACTACAAAAAGTAGAAATTGCTAGTGTTTAGAAGAATATTAGGAACAACCTGACAGAGATGTTAAGCTTACTAACTAGTATACATTAAAAATATTGGAAACATGTATGTTTAGCTTTTATGTTAAGTGCAAATAAACCAAAGAAAGCCTTTTAATAAACAGTTCTTAAATTTTTGTTGAAACATATTGGAGGGGAAAAATTAATGTTTGGGTAACAGAATCACACATTAAGATTCATAAAGAGAATTTAGGCATTAGGTCATCCAGCTTATTATTCAGTTCAGTTTATAGATGAAGCTGAGCCACAGAGAATGTAAGTGATTTTCCAAAGACCACAAATCGTGTTTTAGACTGGACCCCCTACCCTCCTGGCTTAATAATCCAGTGCTCTTCCATTATAGGCATATTCTATTAAAAAAAAAAAAAAACCTTATATATACACTTAAGAAAGGAAAATTAAAAAATCTATTTTTGAACATTTGGTAAACATTTAGACTAAATAGTCATTGTTTTAATTAAAATTTCTCTAAAATATCTTTTCCTTCACTCCCACCTCTTCCTTTTTGTTTTTTGCACTTTTCTGGAAGAAGTGATACACCTGTTGAGGCACAGCGGCCTATAAGCAGTGAAGTCCTGGGCCAGAGTTCAGTTTCAGAAAAAGAACCTGCAAATGGAGCACAGAATCCAGGACCAGCTAAGCAAGAAAAAAATGAGGTATTATTTAATACATCTAGTGTCTTTTAGAGTTGTTCTCTTTGTAAGAAATAATAGTGTTTGCTTGAGTAAATGTAAATGGAATTTTTTAATATTTGAGAGTAGGTGAGAGAATATCTAGACTTATTAAGTCATTTTCTCCCTTAAGGATATATGGTATCTTTAGTTGTCATGTATTTTGGAGAATTTTTAACAGGTGAATTTATTAACAATCTAAAATACCACAGTTTACATTAATCTTACATATTTCAAGACTCAAGTAATTGAACTCACATTAAATGTGGGTAGCTTGATATGCTCTATATTTTACTAATTAGATGTAATGAACAAGAAATGACATTTAAAAAATTTTTTTTATTTTTTATTTTTGAGAGAAGGAGAGACATAGAGTGAGCAGGGGAGGAGCAGAGAGAGAGGGAGACACAGAATCCGAAGCAGCCTCCAGGCTTTGGGCTGTCAGCACAGACCTCTGAGCTGTCAGCACAGAGCCTGACGCGAGGCTCAAACTCATGAACTGTGAAATCATGACCTGAGCCAAAGTCGGATGCTTAACTGACGGAACCACCCAGGCACCTCAGAAATGACATTTGTAATAGAAAATACTTTTATCCAAGTCTTTCTTTTTTAATGTTTATTTATTTTTGAACAAGAGAGACAGAGTTTGAGCAGGGGAGGGGCAGAGAGAGAGGGAGACACAGAATCCGAAGCATGCTCTAGGCTCTGAGCTATCAGCACAGAGCCCAACATGGGGCTCGAACTCATGAACTGTGAGATGATGACCCGAGCCGAAGTCGAATGCTTAACCTACTGAGCCACCCAGGCGCCATTTTTATCAAAGTCTTTAGAGTACTAAATTATTTTTCTGTGGTGTTTTAGAAAGGAAATTGTATTATGAAGGAGATGATAAATTTTATCTTATATATTATGCCACTTAGAAGAAATGAAGAGGTAGTTTTAAACGTTCAATAAATTTTTTTGTTTTCAACCAAATATTAAGAATGAAGCAGAAAAAATATTGTTAAAAATACATATAAGGGGCACCTGTGTGCCTCAGTGGTTAAGTGTCTAACTCTTGATTTTGGCTCAGGTCATGATCTTACAGTTGGTGGGTTTGGGCCCTGTGTTGGGGTCTGTGCTCACAGTGCAGAGCCTGCTTGGGATTCATTCTCTCTCTCTCTCTCTCTGTCTTTCTTTCTCTGCCCCTTTCCTGATTATGCTCTCTCTTTCAAAATAAAGAAACTTAAAAATATAGGGCGCCTGAGTGGCGCAGTCAGTTAAGCATCCAACTTCACCTCAGGTCATGATCTCATGGTTTGTGAGTTCAAGCCCTGTGTTGGGCCCTGTGCTGATAGCTCGGAGCCTGGAACCTGCTTCAGATTCTGTGTCTCCCTCTCTCTGTCCCTCTCCCTCTCACACACTTCTCTCTCTCAAAAATAAGTAAAGATTAAAAAAAAATTTTTTAAGGGGCGCCTGGGTGGCTCAGTCAGTTAAGTGTCCGACTTCGGCTTAGGTTGTGATCTCACGGTTCATGGGTTCCAGCCCCACACCAGGCTGTGTGCTGACAGCTCAGAGCCTAAAGTCTGCTTTGGATTCCGTGTCTTCCTCTCTCTCTGTCCCTCCCCCACTTGCACTCTGTTTCTCTCTCTCTCTCTTAAAAATAAACATAAAAGTTAAAAAAAGTTTTTTTTAATATATTTAAAAATATCTATAAATATGCACCAAACAGTAGAACCCCAAAATCTATGAAGCAAACATTGGCAGAGTTGAAGGGAGAAATGATAGTTGGAGACTTCAATGCCCTACCTGCTATAATGGATAAAACATCTAAACAGAAGATCCATAAGGATACAAAGTACTTGAACAACACTATAAACCAACTAGACCTAACAGACATCTGTAGAATACTCCAACAATTTTGTTGCTTTGGAGGATGCACCTTTTTAAAAAAAAATTTTTTTTTAATGTTTGTTTATTTTTGAGACAGAGACAGAATGTGAGTAGGTTAGGGACAGAGAGAGAGGGAGACAGAGAATCCAAAGCAGGCTCCAGGCTCCAAGCTTTCAGCACAGAGCCTGATGCAGGGCTTGAACCCACAAGCTGCGAGATCATGACTTGAGCTGAAGTCGGTCACTCAACCAACTGAGCCACACAGGTGCCCCAGTGCACCTTTTTTTTTTTTACCCAGAGGTGCCTGTATCAGTCTTTTTTAGAGGAAGTTGTTTTCTTAGGCCCTCAGGTCAGTGATAGTATTCCAAGTGTTTGTAACTTGTTTTGTGAATATGTGAATACTAACAATATCTGAATACAAATATGTAAATAAAGTGATACTAACAAAAAAAAGAACACTTCAACAATAGCAGAATACACATTTTTCAGGATAGACTATATATTAGGACCCAAAACAAATCTCAATACATTTTAAAAAATTGAAATCACATGAAGTGTCTTCTCTGACCATAATGGGATGAAGCTAGAAATTAATAACAGAGGGAAAATTGGAAAATTCACAAATGTGTAGAAATTAACACACTCTTAAATAACCAGTGGGTCAAAGAGGAAATCACAAGGGAAATTAGAAAATACCTAGAAACTAATAAAAATGAACAACATACCAAAGCATACAACATTCCAAATTGATGAGATACAGCAAAAGCAGTGCTCAGGGGAAATTTATGCCTGTAAATGCTTACATTAAAAAAGAAAAGGGGTGCCTGGATGGGTCAGTTGGTTAAGCATCCAACTCTTGATCTTGGCTCAAGTCATGATCTCACAGTCTATGAGATTGGGCCCTGATTTGGGCTCTGTGTTGACAGCATGGAGCCTGCTTGGGATTCTCTCTTTCCTCTCTCTCTGCCCCTCCCCTCTCAAAATAAATAAAACTTTTTTTTTTAATGTTTTAATGTTTGTTTATTTTTGAGAGAGAGAGTACAAGTGAGGAAGGGGCAGAGAGAAAGGGAGACACAGAATCCAAAGCAGGCTCCAGGCTCTGAGCTGTCGACATAGAGCCCAATGTGAGCTGAAACTCATGGACTGTGAGATCATGACCTGAGCTGAAGTCAGACTGAGCCAACTTAACTGACTGAGCCACCCAGGTGCCCCATAAGTAAATAAAAATTTAAAAGAAGAAGAATAAAGTCCTCAAAGTAATAACCTAACTTTATGCCTTGAGGAACTAGAAAAAAGAAAAACAAATTTTAGCAGAAGGAAGTAATAAAGATTAGAGGGGAGATAAATAAAATAGAGAAAAGGAAAACAATAGAGAATCAATAAAATCAAAAGTTGATTCTTTGAAAAAATTAACAAAATTGACAAGCCCTTAGCTAGACTAACCAAAAAAAAAAAAAAAGAGAGAGAGAGAGAGAGAGAGAAAAGACACAAGTAAAATCAGAAATAAAACTGGGGACTTTCCTGTCAACTTTACAATAATAAAATGGATTATAAGAGAATACTATGACCACTGTAAGCCAGCAAGTTAGATAACCTAGTTGAAATGGACAAATTCCTAGAAATCACAAATTACCTAAGCTGACTCAAGAGGAAATAGAAAATCTCAACAAACTTACAATGAGTAGAGATTGAATCAGTAATCAAAAACCTTCCAAAAAAGAAAAATCCAGAATCAGGTGGCTTTATGGATGAATTCTACCAAACATTTAAGGTAGGGTTAACATCAGTCCTTCTCAAAATCTTCTAAAAGTATATAAGAAGAAGGAATACTTCCTAACTCATTCTGTGAGGCTAGCATTACCCTAATACCAAGGCCAGATGAAGATATTACAAGAAAAGAAAATTAAAGCCTGGGTGGCTCAGTCGGTTAAGGTCTGACTCTTTGATTTCAGCTCAGATCATGATCTCATGGTTCATGGATTTGAGCCTTGTGTCAGGCTCTGTGCTGATGGCCTGCTTGGGATTCTCTCTCTCCTTCTGTCTCCTTTCCCACTCACACACTGTCTCTCTCTCAAAATAAACTTTTATGTGTATTATTTTTGAAAGAGAGAATGCAGAAGCCAGGGAGGAGCAGAGAGAGAGGGAGACACAGAATCCAAAGCAGGCTCCAGGCTCTGAGCTATTAGCCCAGAGCCTCACGCAGGGCTTGAACCCACAAACTGTGAGATCATGACCTGAGCTGACATCGGACACTTAACCAACTAAGCCACCCAGGTGCCCCTCACACTAAATAAACTTTAAAAAAAAGAAAGAAAAAGAAAACTACAGACCAATTTCTTTCATGAATAGAAACTAAAACCCTAACAAAATACTAGCAAACTAAATTCATCAGTATATTCAAAGGATTATGTACCCTGACCGAGTGAATTTATCCCAGAGTGCAAGGTTAGTTCAACATTAAATAAATCAATCAATGGAGTATGTCACATTAGTAGGATAATGGGCAAAAAAACATCTGACCATGTCAATTGATGCAGAAAAGGCATTTGACAAAATCAGACACTCTTTCATGATAAAAGCTCTCAGAAAACTAACAATAAAATGGAATTTCCTTGGCATGGTAAAGTTCATTTATGAAAAACCCAAGCTAACCTCTTACTCATTGGGGAAAAACTAAAAGCTTTCCCCTAAGATCAGGAACAAAGACAAGGATGCCTATTTTTACCGCTGCTATTCAGCATTTCCTGGAAGTTGTAGCTAGAGAGATTAGACAAGGAAAAGAATCAAAAGCCGACCCAGATTGGAAACAAAGAAGTAAAACTATCTCTATTTACAGATGACATGATTCTGTTTATAGAAAATCCCAAAGAATTCATAAGAAAGCTACTAGAGCTTACAAACGAGTTTAGCAAAGTTACAGAGTACAAGAGCAACAATAAGAGTTAGTTGTGGTTCTATACTACCAACACTGAACAATCTGAACAGGAAGTTAAGAAAGCAGTTCCATTTACAATAGCATATAAAAGGATAAAATACCTGGGAATAAATTAAACCAAGGAGGTGAAAAACTTGTATGCTAAAATCTATAAAACATTGCTGAAAGGAATTTTAAAAGATCTAAATAAATAGATATCCTGTGTTCACACATAGGCAAACTTAATATTGTTGTCAGTACTCTCCAATATGATCTACAGATTTCATGTAATTCCTTTAAAAAAATTCTGCAACCTTTTTTGCAGCAGTGAAAAGCCAGTATTCAAGTTCATATGGAGTTGTAATGTGTCCTGAATAGCCAAAACAATCTTTAAAAAGAACAAAGTTGGAGGACTCACACACAGTTCATGATTGCAAAGCCACAAAGCTACAGTAGCTACAAAAGCTACAGTAATCAAAACTGTTTGGTACTTGCATAAGGACAGAAATATAGACCAATGGACTACTCTGAGAGACTAGAAGTAATCCCATATATCTGTGGCTAATTGACTTTTGTCAAGGATGTCAGGTCCATTCAACGGGGAAAGAATAGTCTCTTTAACTGATGATGATGGATCAGCTGGATTTGTACATGGAAAAGAATGAAGTTGGATCTCCACCTCACATAATGTACAAAAATGAACAGATCAACAACTTAATTATAAGAGCTAAAAGTATAAAACTCTTAGAAGAAAACATAAGGGCAGATCTTTGTGATCTTGGATTTTGTAATGTATCCTTAGATATGATACTAAAAGCTTGAGCAACAAATGTAGAAATTGATAAATTGAGCTTCATCAAAATTAAAAGCTTTTGCGCATCAAAGGACATTATCAGAAAAGTGAAAAGACAGCCAGCAGAGTGGGAAAAATATTTGCAAATTATATATCTAATAAGGGTTTAATATCTAGCATATATGAAGAACTACAACTCAACAACAAAAAGACAATTCAACTTATGAAAAAGGAGTTGAGGGGCATCTGGGTTGCTCAGTTGGTTCAGCATCTGACTCTTGATCTTAGTTTAGGTCTTGATCTCAGGGTTATGAGTTCAAGCCCCTCATTGGGCTCCATGCTGGGTGTGAAGCCTACTTAAAAAAAAAAAAAGTTGAACAAACATTTCTCCAAAGAATATATTCAAATGGCCAATAAGCACACGAAAAGATGCTGAATACCACTAGTCATTAGGGAAATGCGAATCAAAACCCCAATGAAATATAGATTCACAACTACTAGGATGGCTGAACTCAAAGCAGTGGAAAATAAGTGTTGGTGGGGAGTGGAGAAATTTGAACCCTCATACGTTGTTGATTTGAATGTATAATGGTGCAGTCACTATGGATTGGTGGTACCTTAAATATAGAATTAAATATAGAATATAAATATATAAATAAAATATAGCTTAAATATAGCTAAATTTAGAATTACCGTATGACCCAGTAATTCCACTCAAAAACATTGAAAGCAAGGACTCAAACAGGTATCTGTACATCCATGTTCATAGAGGCATTATTCACAGTAGCCAAAAGGTAGATACAACCCAAGTGTCCACTCACAGATTAATGGATAAACAAAAGTGGTATATCCATTCAATGGAATATTATTCAGCCACACAAAGGAATGAAATTCTGACATATGCTACAACATGGATGAACTTTGAAAATATCATGCTAAGTGAAATGTCAGATACAAAAGGACAAATATTATGATTCCACTTATATCAAATATCTAAAATTGACAAAATCATAGAGAAAATAGAATAGAGGTTACCAGGAGCTTGGGGGAGGGAGAGAAATGAGAAGTTACTGCCTCATGGTTACAGAGTTTCTCTTTAGGGTGATGAAGAATTTTGGAAATAGTGGTAATAATTGCACAATGTTGTGAGTATAGTTAATGCCACTGAATTGTACACATGAAAATGGTTAAGATGACAAGTTTTCTATTTTACCAACAATAAAAAATTTAAAAGGACACATAATTTTTTCTCAGAGTTATTGCTATTAAGTTATGAAATGGAAGAGGATTGTTACTATTTCCTGGAAAAGGGAGACAGTTTTAGCTTAAGTTAGTTGTATAAGACTCTTGGCTAAGCTTATTGTCACTGTTGGCCAATTTCAAAGATAATTGATTAGTTCCAGGGTAACCGTGGTTCACATGATCTTTGTAATATGACCAGACTCCACCTTGGCAGAGGAGTCTTTCTTTGCCAATATTGGAATATCCAAGTCCTGTAAATTTGAGTGCTATACAGTTCTTTGGAAGAATGAAGCAGGAATGTTGGGATTAAGTTTACCATTCATTTTTTCTACTTTCTTGTGAAAGGTCGTTTGAAACCTGAATTAAGGTACTGTTTTTGAGGGAAATTTTTAAAGTTTCTCTCTAGAGTAACCTATTAAACCATTTACCTGCTTAAATTAAGTGTGTTGGACAAGGCTAATACTGTGTTTATTAAATCCTAATGTCTTCTCTTAGTATTTTTTTCAAGCAATACAGATCTAACCCCCTTGTGACAACTATAATATATATTTTTCTTTTGCATTAGTCAAAGATCCAGGGTAACCATTCATTTTGGTCAGTCTTTTGCTATAGAATAAAGTAAATTAATTGATCTACTTGATTATAAAAACTCATGGATACTATGTTATTTTTCAAAGAGCAATATATTAAGTATTTTCTAATTGTTAAATATAGCTACTTGCACATTTCATCCAGCGTTTATAGAAGTTACTGTTGAGTAGGGACATGTATTTAATCATAGTCTGTTAAAATATATTTTCTAATATTTTTAAGCTTCGAGATTCAACAGAACAATTTCAAGAATATTATAGGCAAAGATTACGCTATCAACAGCATTTGGAACAGAAGGAGCAACAGCGGCAGATATACCAACAAATGCTGCTCGAAGGAGGTGTGAATCAGGAGGATGGTCCCGATCAGCAGCAGAATCTTACGGAACAATTTCTTAATAGGTATGTCTTTCAGTCATTTTTTAAAATGTAAGGAATTATTTCAAAGAGACTACAAGCAGGCAATGACTGCTGCTTTCCATGTATAGTTTGTAATTTTAAAGTGTTTGAAGTAATACAGAGTTACAGAATATCTTCTTGTCACAGCATTCTGAGGGTCCATCTAATTTTGTTCTTCTTTCCTTTAAACCTTTTTTCACATTGAAGCAACAAGAGCAGAAGTGTGGTGGTTCAGCTGACAGCTGGAAGCAAATGGCTAGGTGGATCCAGCTCTGTCCCAGGGTAGTTCAGGTCCTAGGGGTCCTAGTTACTTAGCTTCGTTTTGCTTGTTTCCTCATCTGCTGCACAAAACAGCCATGAAGATGAAATGAGTTAATCTATGCAAAGTACTTAGAACAGTATCTGGCATATAGTAAGCACTATGTTAAGTGTTCACTGTTGTTTTTATTGTTATTTTGGGTGCTTGAACTTCCAGGTTCTTTTGAATTCAGTATATTAAAATTATTATTGAATTCAATATATTAAAGTTATTCTTTCTTATAATTTCTGCCAAGGTAATATGACCTTACATTGCTTTTAATTATAGGAGGTGTGTGTGTGTGTGTGTGTGTGTGTGTGTGTGTGTATGTGTGTGTGTGTTTGTATGTATATGGACAGGCAGATAGTAATGTGTCTTTTTAAAAATCAGTAAACTAGAATATATGTCTCTGAGCAAAGCTTGTTGGAAGATTAAATGAGTTAATATATAAAAAATTACTTAGAATAAATCCTGGTGCATATAAGAAGTGTACCATAAATGTTGGTTATTATTGTCATTATGATTAGGCAATTCAGTGGTGACTATCAGTTCTTTATTTGGTTCAATAATATTGGAAGTAATCTGCTTGAAATTCTGAGGGTTGGGCAAGTCAGTGAGCCTGAAATTGATTCTGTCTTCAAACCTTCAGGAATGTTTAGTGGTAGTCTAGAGTCTAAGTAGACTCTTTTTGCTTTTGAACTAAGTAGGCTTTTGAACATTGCATTTGAGGATCATTTTCTTATCTCCTCTGATAAGTCCGTGGTTTATTAGAATTATCCTAATTTGATGAACTGCCATTTCTGGTTCTTGGATGTCTTCTTCATATCCATAAAGGTCATGGTTGCAATTGGATTCTCTGACCATTTTATTTTGCAGTGAAAACAGATAGCTGGCATTAAATCAGAAGATAAAATGTCAAGGTTCTGTGATCCTAACAGTGGTAAAGGATGTACTTCCTCAGGAAAAAACTATTCAGGATGGTTTATCCTTCCTTTAAAGACCATTATAAATAGAATTCAAGTTTTTTCTTGTTATTTAGCTTTTGAAAATTAGTTTCATATAAATTCTGTTGTTCTTCTGGCCCTCTCTTATCTATTGTTTTCTAACCCTTTAATATTTTATTCAATCCTTTTTTTCATATATCTGAGGCCGTACCGGGACTTTATTTACTTTTTGAAAAATTTTTAAATGTTTATTTACTTTTGAGAGAGAAACAGAGCATAAGTAGGGGAGGGGCAGAAAGAAAGGGAGACGCAGAATCCAAAGCAGGCTCCAGGCTTTGAGCTGTCAGCACAGAGCCCCAATGTGGGACTCAAGCTTATAAGCGGTAAGATCATGACCTGAGCTGAAGTCAGATGCTTAACCAACTGAGCCACTCAGGTGCCCCACTGTACCAGAACTTTAAAATACCTAATGCCATGGACAAATTGAATAGAGATAGAATCTATAAAATAAAATATCCTTTCCCTAAAATGTTAATGTTGTATTTCTTCAAGTCATTCTAGCAATAGAGCATAGTTTCCAGATTTAAATTTTGCATCTTTTTTCCAAGAGGCATAGACAGAGGGAAAGAAATGAGTCATGTTACATAATAGATCTTATTGAAGAAAATAAACTAAAGCATGATAGAATTTTTATTAACCATACTGTGTCACTACTTTATACTTCTTGATATTTTGTTTCTTCTAATACTAATAATCGGCACTGCTGATTTGGCACTTAGAGGCATATTCTGCCACATCCCCATCCTCACCACTTTAGAGAGTCAAAATGATGTTAGCATTTTACTCTTTATACTTAGCACTTCCCAAATTTACTTGACCTCAGACTCATTTTTTATGAGGAGCATTTCACAGGATTAGTGTTTCATAGAACACAATTTGGAAAATGCTGCCTAGTTAAAAATTTTAACATAAAAATAATGGCTGGCAGTTCCTTTAATAATATTGAGTTACTTTTTAAAAGTCTTTTCTGGGGCTGGCAGTTCCTTTAATAATATTGAGTTACTTTTTAAAAGTCTTTTCTGGGGCGCCTGGGTGGCTCAGTCGGTTAAGCCTCCGACTTCAGCTCAGGTCACGATCTCACAGTCCGTGAGTTTGAGCCCTGCATTGGGCTCTGGGCTGATGGCTCAGAGCCTGGAGCCTGCTTCCGATTCTGTGTCTCCCTCTCTCTCTGCCCTTCCCCTGTTCATGCTCTGTCTCTCTCTGTCTCAAAAATAAATAAACGTTAAAAAAAAAAAAATTAAAAAAAAAAGTCTTTTCTAAGCCCTAAACATACGCGCGCGCGCCAGTGTTTAATGTAGGAAAACTTTCAAAATAGAATAAACCACAGCACCTCTTGGAATTCATACCCCTTGTGACTCCTCTCTCATATTGAGTCTAAGCTGTAAAAAGTGATGCTGGGCCAGTTCTGGGTCTGAGTCTTAAGAGAGCTTGTCAGCTTCCTCTTTGTGCTCTTTGGAGCCCTGAGTCCAACAAAAGAAGTCAGTCTATCCTGATGTAGGGAGACTTGTGATGAGGGAAAGACCTTGAGGCTCACTTGCTTTGCTTTCTCTTTTATCCCTCTAGTACCTAGATCAGAGCCTGTCAGAGAGTCTGTGTAGATTGAATATGTGAATAATAGGATGCCACTTGACTGTTCCGTCATGGCCTGCTCTAATCATACGTTTCCTACTTGATGTGATGTAACTACAGAGATGAAATGAAAATGATTTGTTTTGTTGGTGAGAAATTTTGGTAGTGGTGATATTTTTGTTGACTATTTTGGGAAATTAAGTTTTAATTTAAGTGGGAAATTAAACCAGTTATACTGGAGAAGAAACAGATTTTTTTTCTTGCTGTTATGGTAAAAGGTGCTTTTAGGCCTATATCCTTCTACAGTGGCATACTTTAGGAAAATTTGGATCTTCTTTTGGTATCTTGGTTATGTCTTAAGCCAATTTTTTAGTACAAAAAAATTACCATTTATCTATTACCATTTATATATTTCATATATATATATTACATGTGCATGTATTTGCCTTCTCAAACTTCTAATAATCTATATGTTAAGAATGTGGGGCACCTGGGCGGCTCAGTTGGTTGAGTGTCTTGACTCTTGACAGTTCAGTTCAGGTCATGATCCTCAGGGTCGTGTGATCAAGCCCCATGTTGGGCTCTGTACTGAGCATGGAGCCTGTTTGAGATTCTCTGTCTCTTCCTATGCCCCTCTCCCCCACTCATGCTCTCTCTCTTTCTGAAAAAGAAAAAGAAAAAAAAGGAAAGAATGATTGCGGTTCCTGGCTGGCTCAGTCAGAAGAACATGTGACTCTTGATCTTGGAGTTTAAGTTTGAGCTCCACATTGGGTGTGGACTTTACTTAATTTAAAAAAAAAGGAATGTGATTAAGTTTTTTTTTTTAATATAATTGCACTGTTTTATTTTATAGGTCCATTCAGAAGCTTGGTGAATTAAATATTGGAATGGATAGCCTTGGTAATGAGGTATCAGTGCTCAACCAGCAATGTAATGGGAGCAAAAGCAATGGATCTAATAATTCTTCTGTAACTAGTTTTGCTACACCTCCCCAAGACTCTAGTCAGAGATTAACACATGATGCTTCAAATATTCATACAAGCACCCCTCGTAATCCTGGATCAACAAATCACATACCTTTTCTTGAGGAGTCACCTTCTAGTGGAAACCAAATGTAAGTACTTTATAAAACCTGGAAATATTAACTTCCTGCTAATGAATGGAAACCTAAAAAGTTGAACTTCTCTTTGGAGCCTTACAAATAAAAGTTTTTGGAGCTCATGGGGCACCTGGTTGGCTCAGTCAGTTAAGTGTCCAACTCTTGGTTTCAGCTCAGGTCATGATCTCATGGTTGTCATCAACCATGTCGAACCCCTTGTTGGGCTTGACACTGATAGCACAGAACCTGCCTGGTAACCACCCCCCCCCCCCCCCCACCCTCTGGCCTCCTCTCTCTCTCTCAATAGACAAATTTTTAAAAAAATTTTTAGAGCTCATTACCTACTGAATCTTTTTCTAATCCGTCTTTATGTTTTTCTACTAACTTCTAAATTTCTTAGTAGTCTTTTTTCTCCTGTTTTTATTTTTGCTTTCTCATCACTACCAAGAAAATTCTATCTTTTAATACATTATTTTACTCAAAGATCTTACAGTTTTATCTTCTCCCTGGTTTTCTTTTTTCTTGCCATTGGTACCTTTCAACAAATAATATTTAATTAACAGATGTTGAGAGCACAAGATGTTTTATAACATGTTGGGATGATTGCAGCAAGACACTCTTGGCTGTTCTGGCAGTTACAGCAATTGAAGGCATTTTGCATATTTGTGTTTTCACTAATCAGGGAAGAGTTTTATCTTGCTGTCATTAGTAAACAAGTGTTAATTTATGCAATGGGACTAGTTAAGGAGCATTTCCTTCATCTATTCTTTTTTTTTTTAATCCCTCCTTAATCCCCTTCACCTATTTATTTCACCAGTCCCCCTACCCACCTCCCCTCTGGTAATCATCAGTTTGTTCTTTATACTTAAGAGTCTGTTTCTTGGTTTGTCTTTTTT
This sequence comes from Acinonyx jubatus, assembly GCF_027475565.1. Classification (NCBI taxonomy): domain Eukaryota; kingdom Metazoa; phylum Chordata; class Mammalia; order Carnivora; family Felidae; genus Acinonyx; species Acinonyx jubatus. The sequence goes on along the minus strand of NC_069381.1, from coordinate 91,459,263 downwards.
TTTCTTTTGCCCACCCCCCCCCCCCCACTTTTTGCTCATTTGTTTTGTTCTTAAATTCCACAGGAGTTTCTTCATCTATTCTCAACATTAAACACCTTTGAGAGTGGTTCATTTAAAAATGGATAACTTGCATTTGGCCTTTGGATGCTTATAGGAATTAGATTAGCTTTATAAATTTTGTATCAAGAGTTCTAGTTTTGTTATTATTTATTATTTATTAAATAAATATATATTTATTATTTAGTATTTATTATTTATATATTATTTATTATATAAATATAGACTGTATAGTCTATATTCATTATTAAATATAAATATTTAAATTTATTATTTATTTTATTACAAATAAAAATTATTTTTCTATTTTTATTATTTTATTTTGAAAAATTCTAGTTTTATATATAAAAGCATAAGTTCATCTAATATTTGCTTCCTTATTAGTTTCAACAACTCTATTTTTGCACTCCCAACACTAGAACTCAAAGTTTAAAATTGTTTTTGTTTTTTTTTTTTAATTAAAGTAACCTACATACATGATTTAAAAAGACAAATAGCACGTGAAGGTAATCTTACCCATCTTTATCTATGATTTCAATTTCTGGTAGGCTGCCGTTTTCAACCCAGTTAGCTGGGTTTTTTTGCTATATATTTCCACATTTCTAAATAACATAGTTCTGTTACTATTTTTATTATCCATTGACTTCCTGCTAATTAGATTTAGCTACCATACTCCTCACCCACAATACATTTACTTTGTCTACTCTTTCTTTCCAATATGTATCAATTTTTGTTTAAATCAGTATTCAATGTTGATGGTCACGTAATGTGATACCTGACTTGTGTGATATAAATATGATTATGTTTTTTTTTCATATAACTTCTTATTTTTCATGGAGACAGTAATTGCCTCATTTTTGGTGTGCCTTTGTGGGGCTAGAACTCATGAACCACAAGATCATGACCTGAGCTGAAGCTGATGCTTAACCAACTGAGCCACCCAGGCGCCCCTAGTCTCTGACTTTTATATAGTAGACTTTCTTAAACTATCTGGAAACCTTTGACTGTCTATAAAGAGTGCAGCATTAATGGAGAAAAAAAAAAAAGCCAATTGGAAGGCTATGGACATAGGTGGAACATGGCAAAAAGTAATTAAGGAGAAACATTGTTTTATTGTAGGACTTGAAACTGTCAGTTTCTGTAGTCTTTTCTCTTGGGCCAGAGAAAATTTTCCTAAAGAACAATCTAAGTTCCTGTCTGGGGTAGCATTTAAGCATAGCATCCAGGATTCTAAAACTTAGCAGGAGAAAACTACTTGACATCTCACTATAAAATTTATGGATTTTGACTCAATCTCCTTTCCAGAATGACTTCTCACTTCTACTTAAAATGGTGTTTGGTGTCATTGAGTCCAGAATCTCTTAATAAATGGCTTCAGAGCGTAACTTTGACTGGGGTCAGTGCAGGTCGTTTGCCAAAAAAAATTTGGAAATTGAAAGGATAAATTAATTCAGTTTGTTTTGATATTCAGAGTAAACTTTATTTGAATTTCTATTCATACAGCTCATCAGAACATTCGGTCATTAAACCACCTCTTGGAGATTCTTCAGGGAATCTATCAAGGTCAAGAGGGGAAGAGGTAATACTTTGGGGAAGGAGGTTTCATCATTATTTTTATATATACTTGCAAATTTTGCTAAGGAATTCTCAATTCATAGAACTATTTTTAGAAATAATCATTATTATTAATGCTGTTGTTTGTCTCAAGGTAATTGAACATTCACTGGGCTAAGGGAAGAGGTTGCCTCAGAAAATACTTGCAAGTATTCATTTTAATGGTCCAGTAGCAATCTGGGCTCCTGAGTTGGGCCTGTGCACTATTCTCTGAACCTTGTGGTTAATTACTTTAGATATTATTGGTTTTTCCTTTGGGCTTATCTTCAATGCAGCTATTTTTTTGCTTTGGAACCAGATATCCTTACCTAATTACTATATAACTTCATTCTATCTTATTTCTTAGTTCAAATTTTAACCCCATAAACACAGCCATTATTCCAGATGCTTATGGGCCAGATAACATAAATGAATAAAGTTGGCTATGGTTGTGATAAGCAGCACATAAGAATATTTTTCGCTTGCGCAAAGAAATCTGCTTATCTAGTATTTCTAGTTCTTTTCATTTTCAAGAAATTGTAGGAATGTAGATTTTTATTTGAAATATATTTTAAAAATAGCAACAAGTTTTTTACAAATTTAAACACTGCAGATGAGCACATAGAGTTAATTGGTGGCTCTGCTACATCTATTCTAAAGCAACCCTTTGTAATTATTATTCGTGTGCTATAGGCCATTTAATCAGTTAGTCATTCTTCTCCCTTTTTCTCTTATCTACCAATGCTATTTGTTCGACGGTCACATTTCCTATATGTGGATCAATGGGAAATATAGCATTTCTAGTCAAATAAATTCACATGAGTAATTTAAAAAATTTTTAAAAAATGTTTATTCACTTTTGGGGCACCTGGGTAGCTCAGTTGGTTAAGGGTCCGACTTCGGCTCAGGTCATGATCTCACGGTTCACGGTTTGCGGGTTCGAGCCCCGTGTTGGGCTCTGTGCTGACAGCTCCGAGCCTGGAGCCTACTTTGGATTCTGTGTCTCCCTCTCTCTGCGCCTCTCCCACTTGCACTCTGTCTCTCTCTGTCTCTCAAAAATAAATGTTAAAAAAAAAAACAACTTTAAATGTTTATTCACTTTTGAGAGAGAGAGGGAGGTAGAGAGAGAGAGAGAAAGAGAGAATATGAGCAGGGGAGGGGCAGAGAGAGAGGGAGACACAGAATCTGAAGCATGTTCTAGGCTCTGAGCTGTAAGCATATCTGAGTTAAAGTAAGATGCTTACGCGACTGAGCCACCCAGGCGCCCCTCAAATGAATAATTTAAGAAATGAATTCAGTTACATAAGGCAGACATAGTATGATCTATCAAGTTTTTCCCCTATTCCCCCATGAGGATGTATTACATGAAGACATAAAATTTTGTGTAGGAAGAGGCACGATCTCTTCACTGACTGTGGGTCCTAGAGCTGTCAGGTTACAACCAGAGCGGAAGACATTTGCCTTTGTATGTGTACTTGACATCTGTACTTCCCAAAGACAGGATTTGGTGAGGTGTGTTGACCACACCCAGTCTAGAGGTCCCTGTTCCAGGTCCAGTCCATTGTAGTCAGGGTAGCAGGGTAGTTTCAAACTATACTAATAGCAGGAGTCACGAAAGCTTTTATATAGCCACCCAGGCTTCAACTTACCTTCCTCAGAAGAGGACAGAGTTTGACAGTTTAAAATAAAAATGAGGTTCAAATTAAATGTTCTGATTAAAATCCTTTTCACAATTTTAAAAGAGTATTTTATAATTTCAATTTGAAATATTAAAGTATTCATTGCTAGAGATAGTGAAACTATCCCCCAACCCCCAAGTGGATTGAATAATAGTCTTTTATACTTCCTACTTTTAGAAGCACAAATGATATTCTGTTAACTTTGTGAGAATTATATATGTGGGCTATGTTTTTTCTTGATAGTTAAAGGTAACTATATGGGACTGCATAGTCTTATATTTTGTCATAGTAAGCAAAGAAAAACTTGAATGTCTATGTGCTCTCTGAATTTAGCAATGGGCAGCAAAAAATAGGAAAATTTGGCTTAATTTGAATTTGCCATTTAAAAGAATATGTGATTGTAGGTAGTGATTTATGTGTGATTTATTTATATGTGATTTATTTATCACATAAAGTGATAAATAATGCAGTTCAGATGAATTTAAAATGGACTAAAGAGGAATTCTTTTAAATTCGCTTTTTTCATAGAATGACTTTCATATTTATTCTTTCCATAGGATGACAAATCAAAAAAACAATTTGTTTGTATTAACACCCTAGAAGACACACAAGCTGTTAGAGCAGTGGCTTTTCATCCAGGTGGTGGTTTATATGCTGTAGGTTCAAATTCAAAAACTCTGAGAGTATGTGCCTATCCAGAAGTAATCGATCCAAGGTAAGTAAGGATAGATGGTTTGTACTGTCAATCCTTAGTTTTTAATTTAGCTATATTAGTTCTTTTTTCAGAATTGCCATTCAGTAGTGTTTAATTTTTATTTCTCTTTATTAAACATTAAAATTTTTATTTTCAATGCTTAGGAAATACACATCAGAATTGTCAATTAATTTTATAAGTTTTTGTCATAAAATGTTTTTATTGGGCCATGAATTCAATGTGCAACTGAAAAGAAAATCTTTTGATCTGATCTATTTTCTAGATCAATATTAAGTACCTTCTAGGTATTGGCAATTTATCAGTCTTCTTTTCTGTTTTTAATTACGAAACTTTTCAAGCACACACAAAATTAGATGTCAGTACAGTGCAGTGCAGTAATTGTTGAGATTTTTGTCATATTTGCTTTATCCTTTTTGTTAAAATAGTTTAAGGTAAATCCTGGATGTGTCATTTCACCCTTTAGGATGAATCTCCAGTTCTTACAGACTTGATGTTATCATCATACCTAATGAAATTTTTAGTATCCTAGTGTTAGTCTGTGTTTTATTTTTTTTAATTTATTTTATTATTTTTTTTAATTTACATCCAAATTAGTTAGCATATAGTGCAACAATGATTTCAGGAGTAGAGTCCTTAGTGCCCCTTACCTATTTAGCTCATCCCCCTTCCACAACCCCTCCAGTAACCCTCGGTTTGTTCTCCATATTTATGAGTCTCTTCTGTTTTGTCCCCCTCCCTGTTTTTATATTATTTTTGTTTCTCTTCCCTTATGTTCATCTATTTTGTCTCATAAAGTCCTCATATGAGTGAAGTCATATGATTTTTGTTTTTCTTTGACTATTAGTCTGTGTTTTAAAATGCAGGTAAGATCTATTACTCCACTAAACCAATGTTTGACTCCCATTAAAGGCCAAACTTATGAGCATGACATTCAGGACCTTCTGTAACTGTGCCTGCAACTCCTCACCTACCATGTCCATCCCACTCAGTCTGCAGCTGGGCACTTGCCATACTATATTTTATCTTCACTGGAGTGATTCTGCTGTCATCTTTTTCTGTAAAAATTCTCCCTGTCCTTTAAGGCCTTGTACTTTTGTACTGGACCAGAACACTTACACTTGCCTTACTGTTTGTGGGTAGTCATGACAACATCGACCCTTGCAAGATTTTTTTTTTTTTTTTTGAGAGAGAGCAGGAGAGAGAGTGTACATGCTCATGGGCTCACGGGGGAGGAGCAGAGGGAGAGGGAGAAAGAGAATCTCATGTAGGCTCCATGCCCAGAGCAGAGCAAGATTATGACCTGAGACAAAATCAAGAGTCGGATGCTTAACCAACTGAGCCACCCAGGCACCCCAACCTTTGTAAGATTTTAAACTCTAGAAAGAACTCTTGCCTCCTTTCTTTTTGATTCATCCATTGCATTCCCTCAGCCCCAGCCAATTGCTCATATTATATGTTTAATATAATATTAATATATGTTTTTTGAATTTGGAAGCTTTAGTAGCTCTTTTTTTTCATTCCTCTGTGTTTCTTAGTTAAAATCTATGAAAAATATGTGAAATGGAGATTTTTTTAAATGTTTATTTTTGTGAGAGAGAGAGAGACAGGGCGCGAGCAGGGGAGGGGCATAGAGAAAGGGAGACAGAATACAAAGCAGGCTCCAGGCTCTGGGCTCTGAGCTGTCAGCACAGAGCTAGACGTGGGGCTCAAACTCGAACTGTGAGGTCATGACGTGACTTGAAGTCGGACACTTAACTGAGCCACCCAGATGCCCCAAGTGAAATGAAGAATTTTGAAAAAATAATCTTGTTCCTTATGTGGTCTGAAATAGAGTTAGGTTAGTCTAATAATAGTTTTTAATTTTACTTTTCAATTTTAAACATACTTTAAATTCAGAGTGCCTGGGTGGCTCAGTTGGTTGAGTGTCTGACTTCAGCTTAGGTCATGATCTCGCGGTTTGAGTTCGAGCCCCGCATCGGGCTCTGTGCTGACAGCTCAGAGCCTGGAGCCTGCTTCGGATTCTGTGTCTCCCTCTTTCTCTGTCCCTCTCATGTTCATGCTCTGTCTCTCTCTGCCTCTCAATAATAAATAAAACGTTAACAAATAAATAAATAAATAAATACACTTTAAATTCATTTCTTTTGCTTTGAGATTTTGAAGATTGTTACTGACATGTTGTCTGATACACTTTTTTGCTCCCTCCCTCAAGACAATCATAACATAGAATTTCATTAACTTTGGCAAGCAAAAAATTGAAATGTCTTTCTGTAATGTTTCTGTTTAGTGCACATGACATCCCTAAGCAGCCAGTGGTACGTTTTAAAAGGAATAAACATCATAAAGGATCCATTTACTGTGTGGCCTGGAGTCCTTGTGGACAGTTATTAGCAACAGGATCAAATGACAAATATGTTAAAGTGCTGCCCTTCAATGCAGAGACTTGTAATGCAACAGGTAGGTCCCAAGTATGTAAGCAGTAGTGTTCTTAATGTTTCTTAATGTATTCTTAATGTTTTCCTTATGTTCTTTGATATATCTCTGTTTTATTTTCAATAAAATCTAAGAATATAGCCTTTAGAGTTTTCTTGTAATTGCTTAGTTGCATTCATAAGGCATTATTCTTTTTTAGTAAGTTCTTAATCAGTGTTGTCTAATTCTTAGAAAATTATTGTTACTCAGAAAGATAACTTTTGGGGTGCCTGGGTGGCTTAGTCGGTTAAGCTTCCAATTCTTGATTTTGACTTGTGTCATGATCTCATGGTTTGTGAGTTCGAGCCTCACATCAGGCTCTGTGCTGACAGTGAGGAAACTGGGATTCTCTGTCTCCCTCTTTCCCTGCCCCTCCCCCACAGACGCACGCTCACTTTCTCTCAAAAATAGACATTTAAAAAAAAAAAGGAAAGATAACTTTTAAATAACTACCAGCAGTGCATTAATGAATATGTTCCAGAGAGTACCTGTCTTCTCTTTCTTTTTCTTTGGCATAAAAGAGAGGATAAGTCTCTAGCTGTTTTAAGGATGATGATAACTGAATCAGTACTTTGATTTCTTGAAGTTTTTTGCTCTTTAAGTAAAATGAAATTGATAATAGTATTATCCCTACATGAAAATATAAACCACTCCTCTCTACCATTATTCTTGCTTAGTTTTGAGACAGTTTAGCAATACCAAATTATCACAGTAAGTTGAGCAGCATCTTTTTTTTTAATTCTTATTGTTGTTTCAGGACCGGATCTGGAATTTAGTATGCATGATGGGACAATTAGAGACTTGGCATTTATGGAAGGCCCAGAAAGTGGTGGAGCTATTTTAATAAGTGCTGGAGCAGGGGATTGTAACATTTATACAACTGATTGTCAAAGAGGACAGGGCCTGCATGCTCTGAGTGGACATACCGGTATGTGATAGTTTCAGATGCTACTTTTCTTTTTGTTCAACCTGTGCTTTTTCCCTCTCTGCATTTTCATTGATGGGGTATATTTTATCAAAAGTGACTTCTTCAAGACAGGAAATTTTTATTTTAAAAGTTTTAATTGGGAACTTTAGATAACAACACAGTAACAATAGGTAACATTTCCCTGTGCGCTAAATCCCTTGCTTATACACATAATTTAATCCTTACAATAATCTTATATGGCAGGAAGTTGTATCTTCATCTTATATATGAAATAAACAAAATTTGAAAAGGCAAAATGACTTGACCAATATCTTACAGCTGAATATGGTAGAATTGAGATAAGACCTCAGGTCTGCCTCTTGCAAAGCCAGTGTTCTAACACCATGATCCTGTGCTTTGCCATAATTTGCCATAATTTCAAATGATAATATTTTTTTCAGTACTAATTATGGTATCCTGAAATGGTCAGTAACAAGATTGTTTAGTATGATTTTGATGTTGTGCAGTTTACTGAATTTTAGTGTTTTGAACATTGCCAGTATATTTGATATATATGGAAAGTCTCTACTACCCAGTGTATTTGATTAACCAGACCATCACATGTCTAATAATGAGTACCTAGCTTTGAATGTGTTTAAGAAAAGTACTGTTCACCATAATAACTAAGTATATGATCTTTTATAGGGCATATTTTAGCACTTTATACCTGGAGTGGCTGGATGATTGCATCTGGTTCCCAAGATAAGACTGTTAGGTTTTGGGATCTTCGAGTACCAAGCTGCGTTCGTGTTGTTGGCACAACATTCCATGGAACTGGTAGGTTTTTCAGGAATTTAAATGAATTTATATGACAAAGAAACTTTGTAAAATGCGCTTGTCTAGTTCCTCTCCCCTGCAACACATCTGTTAAAAAAAATAGGAATAAATAGTAAAACAAATAGTTGGTATTTTACAGATTACCTTAAATTCTCTCAAAATACTTTCATCTTACTTTCTTTGTAAAAATAACATTCAGCTTAGGAAACTGAGGCCCAGAGACATTAAGTGTCATGCGCCAATTATTCTGTCAGCAGGGCTCTTTTAGAACTCAGACCTTTTTTTTTTTTTTTTTAACGTTTATTTGTTTTTGAGACAGAGAGAGACAGAGCATGAACAGGGGAGGGGCAGAGAGAGAGAGGGAGACACAGAATCTGAAACAGGCTCCAGGCTCTGAGCTGTCAGCACAGAGCCTGACGTGGGGCTTGAACTCACGGACCGTGAGATCATGACCTGAGCTGAAGTCAGACGCTTAACCGACCGAGCCACCCAGGCGCCCCAGAACTCAGACCTTTAAAAAACATGTTTTAAAATATGGCAGAAATTGAAATTGAACAAGATCATTTTCTTCTCACTCCCATTCCTTGGTATCTTTCCCTAAGGAACCAATTTCTTATTTATTCTTCTATAAATATTCTTTAAGTGTATAACCAAGAAATTTGTATATATCATAACCTCCTGTCTTCTTTAAACATATGTCTAAAGAATGCACACAGAAATGGTAGCATATAATACATGACTTACTTTTTGAAGTTAACAGTATACCTTGGATTGTTCCATGTAAACCGAGGGTATTGCTCTTTGTGTTATGTCACCTTTTTAATTTTTTTTAATGTTTATTTATTTTTGAGAGAGAGAGAGAAAGAGACAGGGTGTGAGCTGGGGAGGGACAGAGGGAGAGGGAGACACAGAATCCAAAGCAGGCTCCAGACTCTGAGCTGTCAGCACAGAGCCTGACACAGGGCTTGAACCCATGAATGGTGAGATCCTGATCTGGGCCGAGGTTGGATGCTTAACCAACTGAGCCATCCAGGCACCCCATGTTACATCACCTTTTAAGAGAAGCACAATATCCTGCAATTGTTTTTATTTTAGAGTCCCTTTTCTGCTTTGTAGTTTTTATGGCACTGTTCAAAATGAAAAGGACTACTTTTCATTCTTAATTTTTGGTGGTGTTTTTGTTTTGTTATTTTAGTGCTTTATCAATTCTCTTGGCTTTCGTGGAACTTTTTTTTCCCCAGGAATATTTTACTTAATGTTTTAATAAACCTTCATTTATGACTAGAGGTGGCATAAAATTACCAACCAGCTATCAATAAACAGCTCACTAGGGACTGGCATTGACGCAGCGAATATTGCTAGGTGTTTCACTTGAGGTTCACTCAGTGCTTTAGGTTTTTGGCTTTTGTTTTTTTAAGGTTTTATTTTAATTCCAGGTAGTTAACATGCAGTGTTACATTAGTTTCAGGTGTATATTATGGTGATTCAACTATACTGTACATCACCTGGTACTCATCAAAAAGGCATTCCTTAATATCTCCAGCATCTATTTAACCTATCCTCCCAACCACCTCCCCTCTGGTAACCATCAGTTCTCCATAGTTAAGAGTGTGTTTCTTAGTTTGTCTCTTTTTGTCCCCCTATGTTCATCCGTTTTGTTTCTTAAAATCCACATATCAGTGAAATCTTACGGTGTCTTTCTCTGACTGACTTATTTCACTTAGCATTATAGCCTCTAGCTCCATCCATGTTATTGCAGATGTCAAATTTTCATTTTTTTTAATGTTTATTTTTGAGAGAGAGACAGAAAGACAGAACTTGAGCAGGGGAGGGACAGAGAGAGAGGGAGACAGAATCTGAAGCAGGCTCCAGGCTCTGAGCTGTCAGCACAGAACCCGACACAGGGCTCAAACCTACAAACTGCGATATGACCTGAGCTGAAGTTGGGTGCTTAACCGACTGAGCCGCCTTGGTGCCCCAAAATTTCATTGTTTTTTTTGGCTGAGTATTATTTCATTGTGTATATATATACTGCATCTTCTTTATCCATTCATCAGTTGATGGACACTAGGGCTACTTCCGTAATTTGGTTATTGTAAATAATGCTGCTGTAAACATAAGGGTGCATGTGTCCCTTTGTATTAGTATTTTTGTATTCTTTGAGTAAATACCCAGTAGTGCGATTGCTGGATCATAGGGTAGTTTTATGTCTAACTTTTTGAGGAACCTCCATACTGTTTTCCAGAGTGGCTATACCAGTTTGCATCCCCACTAACAGTACACAAGACTTCCTTTCTTCTTCACATCCTTACCAACACCTGTTGCTTCTTGTGTTTTTTATTTTAGCCATTCTGACAGGTGTGAGTTGATATCTCATTGTAGTTTTGATTTATATTTTCCTGATGGTAAGTGGTGATGAACATCTTTTTGTGTGTTTGTTGCCATCTGTAGGACTTATTTGGAGAAATGTGTATTCATATTTCTGCCCATTTTTAATTGGATTGTTTTTTTGGTATTGTGTGGTGTAAGTTCTTTATATATTGTGGTTACTAACCCTTTATCAGATATGTCATTTGCAGATATCTTCCTCCATTCTGTAGGTTGCCTTTTACTTTTGATGATTATGTCCTTCAGTATGCAGATGCTTTTTATTTTGATGAAGTCGCAATAGTTTATTTTTGCTTTTGTTTCTTTTACCTTACTTAGTAGACATGTCTAGAAAAAAGTTGCTTTGGCCAGTGTCAAAGAAGTTATTGCCTGTGTTCTCTTCTAGGATTTTTAAAAAAAAATGTTTGTTTATTTTTGAGAGACAGCATGAACAGGGGAGGGGCAGAGAGAGTAGAAGACAGAGGATTTGAAGCAAGCTCTGTGCTGAGAGTGGAGAGCCAGATGTGGGGCTCGAACTCATGAACTGTGAGATCATGACCTGAGCCGAAGTTGGACACTTAACCGACTGAGCCACCCAGGCGCCCCTCTCTTCTATGATTTTTATGGTTTCAGGTCTCACATTTCGGGCTTTAATGCATTTTGAATTGCTTTTTGTATATGGTGTAAGAAACTGGTCCAGATTCTTTCTTTTGTGTTTTGCTATTTAGTTTTCCCAACACCATTTGTTGAAAAGACTGTCTTTTTCCCATTGGATATTCTTTCCTGCTTTGTTGAAAATTAATTTACCATATAGTTGTGAATTCATTTCTGGGTTTTCTGTTCTGTTCTGTAGATTTTTGTGCCAGTACTGTAGTTTTGATTACCAATGCTTGGTAATAAAACCTGAAATCTGGAATTGTGTTGCCTCCAGTTTTGCTTTTCTTTTCCAAGATTGCTTTGGCTATTCAGGGTCTTTTGTGGTTCCATACAAATTTTGGAATTGTTTATTTTAGGTCTGTGAAAAATGCTGTTGGTATTTTGATAGGGATTGCATTAAATGTGTATATTGCTTTGAGTAGTATAGACATTTTTACCAATATTTATTCTTCCAGTCCATGAGCACGGAATATCTTTCCATTTCTTTGTGTCATCTTCAGTTTCTTTCATCAGTGTTCCACAGTTTTCAGAGTACAGGTCTTTTACCTCTTTGTTAGGTTTATTCCTAGGTATCTTATTATTTTGGGTGCATTTGTTAAGATTGTTTTTTTTAAACTTCTCTTTCTGTTGCTTTATTATTTGTGTACAGAAATGCAACAGATTTCTGTACATTGATTTTTGTATCCTGTGAGTTTACTAAATTTGTTTGTTAGGTTCTAGCAGGATTTTGGTGGAGTCTTTCAGATTTTTTTATATATAGTATCATGTTATCTGCAAGTAGTGAAAGTTTTACTTCTTCTTTACCAGTTTGGATGCCTTTTATTTCTCTTTTGCTGTTTGATTGCTGTGGGTCGGACTTCCAGCATTATGTTGAATAAAAATGGTAAGAGTAGACACCCTTGTCTTGTTCCTGACCATAGGGTAAAAGATCTCAGTTTTTTCCCATTAAGGATGATGCTATCTATAGATTAAAAAAATTTTTTTTTTAGCGTTTATTCATTTTTGAGAGACAGAGACAGCATGAGCAGGGGAGGGGCAGGAAGAGAGGGAGACACAGAATCCAAAGCAGGCTCCAGACTCTGAGCCTTCAGCACAGAGCCCAATGCGGGGCTCGAACCCACAAATCATGAGATCATGACCTGAACTGAAATTGGACACTTAGCCAACTGAGCCACCCAGGTGCCCCAATTACTAATTTAGTATCTTTGCTGGTTATCAGTCTGTTTAAATTTTCTATTTCTTCCTATTTCAGTTTTGACAATTTATATGTTTCTAGGAATTTATCCACTTCTTCCAGGTTGCCAATTTTTTGGTATATAATTTTTCATAATATTCTCTTATAATTACTTGTATTTCTGTGGTATTGGTTATTATGTCTCCTCTCTCATTTGTGATTTTATTTATTTAGGTCCTTTGTCTTTTTTTTCTTCATAATTCTGGCTAGAGGTTTATCAATTTTATTGATTTTTTTTCCCCCAAAGAACCAGTTCCTAGTTTCATTGATTTGTTCTATTTTTTTAGTTTTTACATGGACCTTTTTCTATACTTTGATTCCAACCAGATATGATTTGTTCTAGCAAGCTTGATTCTGGAATACATACACATGTGTATTTTTATATATGAATATGTGATCATTGATTTGTTAAACTTTAGTTTGCACTGTCACCAAAGTTAATGTGTAACATGGTTTAAAGAACCAAACAGTTTAATAAGGTTTGAATAAGAAAAATATCAGTACCCTGAGAATTGTCCCCTGTCCTTCAGCCATTGCCTCGTTTCCCATTTCTCCAAGGAAACCTTTTCTTTCATGTTTATTTATTTTTGAAAGATAGAGAGTGCGCATGTGTGCATGTGTTACATGCACAAGTGGGGGAGAGGCAGAGGGAGAGAGAATCCCATGCAGTCTCTGCACTGTCAACGCAGAGCCCGACACGGGGCTCCATCTCATGAACCTCATGAGATCATGACCTGAGCCAAAATCAAAAGTTGGATGCTTATCTGAGTGAGCCACCTAGGATTCCCTCCAAGGCAACCATTTTAAACTTTTGTAGTAGTTGTATTTTCATAGTTTCCATATTTCTAAATAACATACCCATAATCATAGATTTTTAGGATTGTTTATTCCCTTAACACCATAAAAGATGAAGGTTTAACTTTTCATGTCCCTTTCTGATTCCTGTTGTTCCTCATCCACTCACATACTTTCTGTCTCCTATCTTTTCAATATAGCTGTACCATTTTTGGTTAGATCAGTATTCATTCTTTACATTGTTTTAACCACTCTGAGCACTTACTATGCTATCCATATCTTTTTTTTTTCCTTTTCTTTCATATCTTTTGTTTTTCTTGGTGTTAATAATTGTATTTTTTGGTTTTCTTTGCTTAGTTTCTATACATTTATCTCACTGACTTATCTCCAGATTCTCCCCTAGTTGTCTAAATTATTTCACCCCCTTTTCTCTCCTTTTCAGAGACTTCAACATTTTGGTCATGTCCTCTCTCCTGCAACATTATCTCCTCTACTGGATCTGCCCTTCTTTCTTGTCTACCATAGACCTACAAAAATGTTATAGAATTGGCAATGCCCCAAAGTTCCTCTGTTGACCTCCTTATCCCCCTCCCAATTTTTTGCTCTTTCTACCCAGATGTCTCAGAAGTCTTGCTTACATATATTGTTTCCATTACCTCACCCTTAGTCTTCCACCTATTCCAGTCTGTCTCTTGCTTCCTCCACTCCAGCAAGAGCTACATTTTTCAAGGTTACCAACAATTTCATTTTGTCAAATCACCTTTTTTTTTTTAAGTTTATTTTTGAGAGAGAGAAAGAGAGAGAGAATGAACCAGCGGGGGAGCAGTAGAGAGAGAGGGAGACAAAGGATCCAAAGCAGGCTCTGTGCTGAGAGCAGAGAGCCCAGTATGGAGCTCGAACTCAAAAGCCATGAGATCGTGACCTGAGCCACAGTCTGACGCTTAACCGACTGACCCACCCAGATACCCCTGTCGCATCACCTTTAAATCCTTATTTTACTTCAGTTCTCGGTGACTTGCAGCAGTTAACCTCTTTCTCTTTTCTTTTGGGCTTTTTATTCTCCTTGTACATTTCTGTATAACTGTTCCTTTGTGATTCTTTCTTATCTGCTTAGTCTCTAAATTTGACATTCCCTAGGACTAGGACTTTTGTCTCCTTCCTTTCTCTACTTGACTACATCTGTTCCTCCAGCTTTAAGTGTAACTCATATGTTGACAGACCTAAAATTTTTGTCTCTAGCCCAAACTTTTTCTGCACGGCTGGCTCATATTTCTAACCTTCTTTTGGATATCTTCTAGGATATGTCAAACTTAACGTGTCTTAAACCAAACTATTGAATCAATGACCTCTCTCCTTAAACAAAACTGCCCCACACCTCCTCACCTAAGTGGTACTACCACCCATTGTCCATGCCAGAAGGAGTCTCCCCAGATCCTTCTTTCTCTCCTTCCCTCCAGTAATCAATCCATAAACAAATTGTTGTTTTAGCCTCCAAAATTTATCTTAAATCCATCTACTGCTTTCCATTTTTATTGGCACCACTCTAGGATAAACCACCACCATCTCTCAACCACTGCAAGAGCTTCCTTAGTCTGCACTTACACTTTTGCCACCTCTAGCCCACGGTCCACACAACAGCCAGAGCACATCAGACTCTGCTTACAGCACTTCAGTGCTTTCTGATTGCTCCTAGGTTAATGTGCAGACTCTTTACCATGCCCCCAAGACCCTGCTTGATCTGGCATTGTGTATTCCTCTAGTCTTAACTCAGATCACTTGTTTTTCCTTTCATTTCCTGGAATGTACCAAACTTCCCACCTCTAGTGAGTTCACATGCTGTTTCCTTGACCTGAAATGTTCTTCCATTTGTCTTCTCTTGGTTAGGTCCTTCGAATCTTTATGTCTTAGCTTCAGTAGCACCTTGCCAGAGAGGCCTTCTTTGCACTAATTGGGACCTCACTATTATTTTCTATCACTGAACTCCATTTGTTGACTTCATAGCTCTTATCACTATTTAAAATTATATATTTGTGGGGCGCTAGGGTTGCTCAGTCAGTTAAGTGTCCGACTTCAGCTCAGCTCATAACCTCATGGTCCGTGAGTTTAAGCCCTGTGTCGGGCTCTGTGTTGACAGCCCAGAGCCTGGAGCCTAACAGACTTTCCTGGATTTCTGTTGGCATCATCAACTTTGCATGTATAAAACTAAAGTCATTATATTTCCCCTGCAAATCAGTTCTTCTCATTTTTTCCCTTTTTTTTGGATAACAGTTCTCTTATTTCCTCATGCAACTAGATTTGAAATCTAGGACTCATTTTTTTTTCTCCTTTTTTTGCCCCATTGAGGACAAGACTGTTGATTCTTCATTAAATTTTTTTTGGTAAAATGTGTCTGTCTTCATTTAGGCTCTTATTCTCTTGTTATTCTATTAGTTGTCTTGTCTTCTAGAGGTTACCCTTTTAGACTTCAAAGTCTATTTGAATTTGAAACACATTTTCACATAGATTAATCTTTTCAAAGTACTGGTTAGACTATATAATTCTCTTGCTGGGAAATTTGCAGTTATGTTTCACTGTGTATAAGAACAAGTTCAAACTCTGCAGTTTGACACTGCAGATGCCTAAAAGTCTGGCCCTAACCTGCCTTTTTTTTTTTTTTTCATGTTTGTTTATTTTGAGAGAGAGAGACATAGCATAGAGCACAGCAGGAGAGGGGCACAGAGATAGGGAGAGAGAAAATCCCAAGCAGGCTCCACACTGTTAGTGCAGATCCAGATGTGGGGCTTGATCTCATGAATCGTGAGATCATGACCTGAGCTGAAATCAAGAGCTGGACACTTAACGGAGCCATGCAGGCACCCCTTGACCCTAATCTGCCTTTTATGGCTCAGCTACAAACTACTTTTTATGTTAACTTGTTGAACCAAGTGACTCCAGCAAACTAAGCCACCTGTCCTTAAACATTTTTATACTTTTCCTCTAAATGTTATTTCATGTAATTCTGTTTCATGTAATAGCCCTCATCTTTTCTCTATCAAAATCTTAGGCAAAGTTTATTTTTACATATGTGTATAATAAATACAGTTGCTCTCTTATTTATACTATTTACTGTTCTTTAAAGTCTAACTTATGTCCCTTTTTTCTATGAAGTATTCCCAAGCCACGTCAGCCTAGAGCAGTGTTCTTCAACCTTATTTTCATTATTGCCCCCTGCGAGGAGAAAAACTAAATTAAATTTTTTCCTAACAAGAGAAATTAAATACTAAGGAGTAAGATTTTGTTGGGTGGGGTTAAGCTTTGGGGGGTGGGGGTGCTAACAAACTTTTTTTAATGTTTAAGAGTTTTCCTATCCCCTGGAAACCATTTTGCACTCCCTTGGGGGCATTATTACCCCCCCCATTGAAAATGCCTAATCTGGATTTAGGGATGCAACCTGTGAACTCAGCACTTATTTTCATCCAGTTCCTACTGGCAGTTATTCTTATGTTGCTTAGACACATTTCCTCTACTATGTCCTAAAACATATTTTGTTACTTAATTTCTTATTCCCTTAACTAGACTCTGAGCTGGTTATGGGAGTATTTCTGGACACTTACCCAGCAGAGATAGCACTGCCTTAGGAGTAGTGGCTCATCTATTGTACTATTGTGTTATAGGTAATGGTGTCCCAGGGGGTTCTCCCAGATGATTAAAAAAAAACAAAACAAAAAAAAACCAGACTTTCTTGTTTCTCATAGAATCTTGCTTACACTTTGTCTCTAAAAAGGATGAAAGTGTTTATTGGTTGAATGCTTTTTTTTAATGTTTATTTTTGAGAGAGAGAATGAGAGTGTATGCATGCATGGGGGGGTTGTGCAGAGAGAGAGAGGGAGACAGATGATCTGAAGTGGGCTCCTTGCTGTTAGCACAGAACCCTCTGCAGGGCTCGAACTCATGAATAGCAAGATCATGACCTCAAATGAAGTCAGACACTAAACTGACTGAGCCATCCAGGTGTCCATGGTTGAATGTTGATTTGGATTTTTCCTTAACAGTATTGACAAGCTACATTAAATTAAAAAAAATTTTTTTAATGTTTATTTATTTTTGAGAGAGACAGAGACAGAATGTGAGTGGGTTAGGGGAAGAGAGAGAGGGAGACACAGAATCAGAAGCAGACTCCAGGCTCTGAGCTGTCAGCACAGAGCCCGACGCAGGGCTCAAACTCACAAGCCGTGAGATCATGACCTGAGCCGAAGTCAGACACTCAGCCGACTGAGCCACCCAGGTGCCCCAGCTACGTTAAATTTTTAATGTATGGTTCCATGAACACAATTAGCTGTTGTAGTTTAGCTGTATTGGTTTTTCCATGTGAAACTTTTATTCTGTCTTCTATACAGGCAGTGCAGTGGCTTCTGTAGCTGTAGATCCCAGTGGACGTCTCTTGGCCACAGGACAAGAAGATTCTAGCTGCATGTTGTATGACATAAGAGGAGGAAGAATGGTACAAAGTTATCATCCTCATTCCAGCGATGTTCGCTCTGTTCGATTCTCTCCTGGAGCTCACTACTTGCTAACAGGATCCTATGATATGAAAATAAAGGTGACAGACCTGCAAGGTGAGAGAGATTGACTTTTTCCTTTTTTGTGGTCTCTCCTATTTGGGATTTTTTTTTAATCCACATATTTTTTTTTAATTTTTCTTTTTAAATTCCAGTATAATTAGCATATGGTGTTATATTACTTTTGGGTATAAAATATAGCCATTCAACAATTCCATATATCACCCGGTGCTCATTGAGATAATTATACTTGTAATCCCTTTCCCCTTCCTTTATTTCATCCATCCCCCATGCACCTCCCTTCTGGTAACTATCAGTTCTCTTTAGTTAAGACTCTGGTTTTTTTGTTCCTTGTTTTCTTTGTTTTGTTTCTTAAATTCCACATATGAGTGAAATCATATGGTATATGTCTTTCCCTGAATGATTTATTTCACTTAGTATTATACCCTCCATCCATGTTGTTGGCAAATGCCAAGACTTCATTGTTTTTTATGGCTGAGTAATATTCCTGTGTGTGTATGTGTGTGTGTGTGTGTGTGTGTGTGTGTGTGTTCCATATCTGTTCATCTATTGTGGATATTTGGGTTGCTTCCATATCTTGGCTATTGTAAATAATGCTACAATAAATACAAGGGTGCATATATCTTTTGAATTAGGGTTTTTGTGTTCTTTGGGTAGATACCCAGTAATGGAATTACTGGATCATATGATAACTCTAGTTTTAATTTTTTGAGGAACCTTTGTACTGTTTTCCATTGTGGCTATACTAGTTTACATTCCCACCTTTTGGGTGCACAAGAATTCCTTTTTTCTCCACATCCTCACCAAAACCTGTGTTGTGTTGTTGATTTAGCCATTCTGACAGGTGTGAGTTGATAACTCATTTGTAATTTTGACTTGTATTTCCCTGATGATGAGTGATGTTGAGCATCTTTTCATATGTCTGTTGGCCATCTGTCTGTCTTTGGAGAAATGTCTGTTCATGTCTTCTGCCCATTTTTAATTATAGATTATTTGGGGTTTTTTTTTATGTGTGTGTGTGTTTGTGTAAGTTCTTTATTATGTTTTAGTTACTAAGCCTTTATCAGATATGTCATTTCCAAGTATCTTCTCCCACTCCATGGGTTCTCTTTCTGTTTTGTTGATTGTTTCCTTTGCTGTGCAGAAGCTTGTTACTTTGCTGTAGCTCCAGGAGTTCATTTTTGCTTTCATTTCCTTTGCCTCAGGAGACATACCTAGAAAAATGTTGCTATTGTTGATGTCAGAGAAATTACTGCCTGTGCTCTCTTCCAGGATTTTTATGGCTATTTGGGATGTTGTTGTTAATCCGCTGTAATGGACTATATAATATTTTCAAATTTTAGTTTTATAGTATTCAGTGGTCAAATTACTGGTACTGTATTGATGTGACTTATAGAAAATTATTAAACAGATCAAGTGAATAGTCTTATTAAGTAGTTCTTAAAATATTGAAAAGAATCAGCACTTATTACAATGAATCATTTTGAGTTCAATGATGGTAGATGTTAAAATATACATTTATGTACTCCACTTTGCTTCTACTTTAAAGTTTATTTATTTTGAGAGAGAAAGAGAGCTCAAGCATGGGAGGGGCATAGAGAGAGAGAATCCCAAGCAAGCTCTGCACTGTCAGTGCAAGCCCAACACAGGGCTTGAACGCACGAACCATGAGATCATGACCTGAATCGATACCAAGAGTCGGCTGCTTAACCGAGTGAGCCACCCAGGCACCCCTGCTTCTGCTTTAAAAAATGTATAATATGTGTAATTATATCTTCAGCATCTAGTTTTATTTTTAATCACTTAGTAAACAATCATTTATTTTGTATCAACTAGAGACAGAAGAGAAATGAATAAGACAGGGAACTTCCTCCTTGATGGAGCTTACATTTTAAATATATTTTTTTAATATTTATTTATTTTTGAGAGAGACAGAGTGGGAGCAGAGGAGGGGCAATAGAGAGGGAGACACAGAATCTGAAGCGGGCTCCAGGCTCTGAGCTGTCAGCACAGAGCCCAATGTGGGGCTTGACCCACGAACCATGAGATCATGACCTGAGGCAAAGTCAGACACTTAACTGACTGAGCCACCCAGGCACCCCGGGAGCTTACATTTTAGAGGTCAATAAAAAGTAAACCAGATAATGATGTAATTTCAAGTATTGGTAAGTGCAGTTAAAAAATTAGCAAGGTGGGAGAGAATGGGTGGATAGGGAAGGCTATTTTAGGTAGGCTTAGGTAGATCTCTCTAGGGAAATGCCATTTGTGCAGAGACTTGTGTGATGAGAAGGCACAGCCAGGGCAGGACCCCAGGAGGAGATCGTAGCTTCTGGAGAGGTGCTGAGGCAGGAGTGAATTCAACATGTTCACGAGGCTACAAGAAGCCAGTGTGGCTGGGACTTAGAGAACTAAGGGAGTGAGGGACAGAAGAATAAGTCTGAGGCAGGGTTTTATAGGCATGTTTAAAAAGCATAATGGGAATCCTTTGGAATATTTAAAACAGGGAGTGATCTGATTTGATATCTATTGATATTGTTCAAAAGGTAATTTTGAGTTCTGTAGGGAGAATGGATTATAAGTATAAATATCAGGAGATTATCAGAACAGTTCAGTTGAGGGATTGATAGTAGCTTGGGCTAGGGTGGTAGAGGTGGAGGGTGGTGCAAAGTGACTGAATTTGGGATATATTTTAATTTGGACTAAATTTGAGGAGTTAGCGAAATGCTGATTCCTAGGTTTTCGGCATGAGCAACTAGGTGGTGCTGTTAATTGAGATAAGGAAGATAGGTAGGAGGAACAGGTTTGGGCAAGAAAATCAAGTGTTCAGTTTGAACAAATGAAGATGACTATGAGGCAGTCAAGTGAGATGTCGAATAGCTATTTGCATTCTAGTCTGGAGCTCAGGTGAGAAGTCAAGGTTGGAGGCGAAATGTGTGAGTCATAAGTATACAAATGGCCATGGTATCATGGTACTAGATGAAATTTCGTAGGAAGTGGATATAAAGTAAACAGGAAATTTGAAGGCTGATTCCTGGGAAAGGAACAACAGCAAAGGAAACCAAGATGTAGTGGCACCAAAGTCAGAGAGAAGTTGAGAGAGAGTTTCAAGGAGAGAGTGGCAGCTGTGTCCAATGTTGCTGTGTATATTTTACCCACTCCTACTAACAGATATTCAGTAATATATCCCTGTTTAAACCTTTAAATGTATTAAATTGATGTAGTTTAGGACTTTGTATACTATAATGTCTTCAAGTAACAGGAAGTGTGTGAAATCTATACATATACTTATTTTGTATTGTAAATCAGTATCTCTCTTTTTAATTTAGGAGATCTCACTAAGCAGCTTCCTATCATGGTGGTAGGGGAGCACAAGGACAAAGTGATTCAGTGCAGATGGCACACCCAGGATCTGTCCTTCCTGTCGTCCTCTGCAGACAGAACTGTAACCCTCTGGACTTACAACGGATAGAGTAACCCAGTGTCAATCTATGCAGTGAAAGCACAGAGACTTAAGACTACTGAGTTGTGAAAATAACAAATCTGAAGAACATAGACTGACTGGGAAAGCGGCTTAGCACGTGGAGGCCCCTTATTACCATGTATCCCTTTGATAGGAACTGTTGGGTGGTGTTATTCTGCAGTGCTTTCAGTCTTCCACGTGAGCTCGTGCTGCTGTGATCTGCTATATGTAGTCTTGTTGCCAAAGTCTGCGGAAGAGCTCTTATGTTGTCAGTGTGCACTCCGAGGTGGACGATGTGTTTACGGTTTAGTATTAAATGCATTCCTTGGTCTTTGCCTAAATAACAGTTTTATATACACATTGAAATTGAGCTATACTTTAAGCATATTATTACATGTAACGCAACCAAGCTCTACACGAATTAAACATAGGTGTTCAGAAATTACTTTTCTCACAAGCCCATGATACTGTATCACTTGTCAGCTAGAGGTCAGAATTTTTTATGTCTCTCAAAAGTTACATGGTTATTTTCACTAAGGATTATTATGGAGTTGAAAGATGGATGGAAAACTGCCTCTTAGTTCATTGTGTGGTATTGGCCTTTTCTTTCTTAAACCCAGGGATATAATTACTATTTTGTCACATTATTTCGTTTCAGGCTTAAAAGGTAAATATGTTTGCTTCAGAAACTTGTTAATTTCAGTTTTTTGATTGCAACAGGATACCTCCCTTCTAAACTGTACTGTAGAAGCAGAGCAGCAGCGCTATGTGATGCAACACTTGATGGTACAGTAAACTGACTGGCTAGCATTTTTCCTCTTAAAAATAAAAAATTTGCCATAGACTATAGCATGGTTTGAAATGCTATGTCTGCATGATAATTTAAAATGGAAAATTTTAAACTTTGCACTCCAAAAGCTTATTTGGATTTGTTTCTTGCACTGTTTTGTGTAATGCAGAATAATGATTTTATTTCTATGGCATTGTAGATCCTAACATTTATGTATCTTTATTTTCATATTGTACAGTAATTTTACTTTAAATTATTAAATAGGCTATTTTATTTATTTCAAATGCAGTTGAGTTGGTTCTAATTATTGAACTGTCTGTGCACTGTATGTAGCAAGCATTTTTAATCTATTGTATACAAGTGGAAAGGATATTATTAGAAGTGTAACTGTGCTATTATTTCAATAAAGACCTCTTGACATCTAAAAGAATTCCTCTTCCTCAGTGTCTGTGACTTTCAATTTAGAGTGTTATTTTTTCCAGTTTACTTGGAAGTGTTGTGGCCAGTGGGTGAACCCCACAATCAATTTCTTAAATTTCTTCCTATAGTTCTACTAACTTACTTTTTAGTTTATTTTTATTTTTTAACTTGAGAGAGAAAGAGAACATGAGCAGGGGAGAGGAGAAGGGAGGGGGAGAGAGAGAGAGAAAAAAAAGAGAGAATTGTAAGCAGGCTCCACGCTCGGTGTGGGAGCCTGATGTGGGGCTCGATTCCACAGCCATGAGATCATCACCTGGGCCAAAATCAGGAGGTGGACGCTTAATCCACTGAGCCTCCCAGGTGCCTCTACTAACTTACTTTTTAACCCCTGGCAACTGCCTAACTTTTGTGTGTCTCCTATTTCTTTTATTCACAGTCTAGGGAACTGTCCATCCTGGATATATTGTGAAAGTTGATTAATAAAAGCCCAGGAAAATACATAAATTGCAAGTTAGACTACAAATATGTTGAACTGAGTGCTTTGGAAAGAAATGAAATCTAATTAGTTGTGTATATTCAGCGGGTACACTGTTTTCCTACGTTGGAGAAGGGAATTCTGTGAAAATTTGCTACATCTCCTCTTCAGTTTACTTCCATGCTTAATTTTACACATTCTACACATTACAGCAGGTCATTAGTGTTAAGTTTAAAACTAGGAAAAAAGGCATTTTCCTGATACAGACCAGTTCAACTTCATGGTAAAAAAGTGTTCATAAAATTATTCCATCACTATCAAGGAGAGAACTTTAAGATCCTCCTATATATGGGATATAGAATTCATTTTGCAGTGCATTAGATAATAAGCACTAGAAATTACTTTAATAAACATCTTATTATATATTTCCTTTTTCCCATGCCTCCACACTGTCTTCTCCATGGCATGGAGGCGAATAGATTCTTAGAGGTTCATGTAAACAAGAAAATAAGAGAATTGAGGTATCTACATTCTCTGAACCCTTCTCAGTGGGGTTGGGGAAGGACAGTGAGGAAGGGAGGGGGTGCAGAAATGTTTAACCCCTTCCTACAGAAGTATCAGAAGTCTGATTCAAATCTTATTTTTTTAAAAAATATTTTGAAAGGGAGAGAGAGTGAGCAGGGGAGGGGCAGAGAGAGAGTGAGAGAGAATCCCAAGCAGGCGCTGCACTGACTGTGCAGGACTGGATCTCAAGAACTGTGAGATCATGACCTGAGCTGAAATCAAGAATTGGACCCTTAACTGACCGAGCCACTCAGGTACCAAAGGACAGAATCAGCAGGGAGAAAATGCAACCTACAAAATGGGAGAAAAGATCTGCAAATCATATATCTGATAAAGGATTAATATCCAGAATATATAAGAACTATAGCTTAAAAACAACCAAAAAAACCCAACCAGATTAAAAAATGGGCAAAGGGGGGCATCTGAGTGGCTCAGTCAGTTAAGCATCCGACTTCAACTCAGGTCATAATCTCACATTGTGTGCGTTCGGGCCCCACATCAGGCTCTGTGCTGACAGCTCAGAGCCTGGAGCCCGCTGCAGATTCTGTTCTCCCTCTCTCTCTGCCCCTCCCCTGCTCGCACTCTCTCTCTCAAAAATAAACATTAAAAAGCATAAATTTAAAAAATGGGCAAAGTATTTGACTAGGCATTTCTCCAAAGAATGTAGACAAATGATCAATAAGCACATGAAAACATGCTTAACACTACTATTCATAAGGGAAGTGAAAATGAAAACCACAATGAGATCCCACCTCACACCCATTAGGATAGCCATTATCAAAAACACGAGATTATATGTGTTGGCAAGGATGTGGAGAATTTGCAACTCTTGCATAAAATCGTGTAGCCCCTATAGCAAGGGAAAGGCCACTACCCTGACTCTAATTCCCAGGCTCTTAGACTTAAATCATGCCCAAGTTGACACAATGAGGAAGAAAGCTAAAAGCCAAAGTTAAAAGATTATCCAAAAAAAAAAAAAAAAAGCCTTTCACTTTCAGTTCAAGCTAATTATACTTCCCAGTCTGCCACCATCACCAGAAAGAGTGGTTATTGCTTCAATAGGTAACACTCAGCAGAAGCTGGCTAAGATAATACTGGAACTTCAAATTTCCCAGTATCAAAGATACAGTAAAATAGAGTGTGGTCTATGTACAACTGGTATAGGAACTGCAATGGCCCAGAGTTTAGAAGTATTGAAAGACCCCATCTTTCCATTCTGTATCTGCCACTAAGAACTTTCTAGTCTAAAACAATGGTTTTGCATTTTGGAAAGTGAATTGTGCAAACTCCAGGAAGCACTGAAGGACCATCTTGGAAAATTTGACCTGTCCGAGCTCTGGTCAAATGTGTCACATAAGTGGCAAATTTACAAATGTGCCTGCCTGTGTCCTAACCATCCCTGGAGAATCCTGAGCTGCACTTCCTCCCATGTTGCCACAGCCGGCCAGCCATCTTCCTCCTCATCCGATTCTGTCTCCACTCCCTCCACCTCCTCCTCTGCCTGTACCTCCACCACCTATAGCACCTTTGCTGCTCAGAAATTCTTTTTTTTAAAGTTTATTTTTATTTATTTTGAGAGAGAGCAAGCAGGGGAGGGGCAGAAAGAGAGGGAGAGAGAATCCCAAGCAGGCTCCGTGCTGTCAGCACAGAGCCTGAATCAGAGCTCAAACCCATGAACAAGCAGATCATTACCTGAGTCAAAACCAAGAGTTGGACGCTCAACTGATTGAGCCACCCAGGTGCCCCTCAGAAATTCCGACTGTATTAAAACACTTCAGCCTGGACCATTAAAAAAAAGATGGATTCATGCAGCCAACAATTAAAGATCTACTTACTGAAATTAAAGAAGACATAGGTTTTTTTTTTTTTAATTTTTTAATGTTTATTCATCAGGGAGAGAGAGAGAGAGAGAGAGAGAGAGAGAGAGAATGAGTGGGGTAGGGGCAGAGAGAAAGGGAGACACAGAATCCAAAGCAGGCTCCAGGCCCTGTGCTGTCAGCACAGAGCCCAATGCGGGGCTGGAACTCATGACCTGTGAGATCATGACCCGAGCAGAAGTCAGATGCTTAACCAACCGAGCCACTCAGGCACCCCAAGACGACACAGTTTTGATGGAGATGTTTGTACCAGCACCAAAGGCATGGAATCCACTAGTTACTGTCTCAGACCTGCAGGGTGTTATCCTGAAAACCAACTCAACTGACAAATGTCTTACTTATTCCTGGTAAAAGCCAGATAAATCTGTGGAAACTACTTAGGAAAGTCGCTGTAGAGAGGAGCCCAGGTGGAACCTCACTTACCAATAAAAAAAATATGGAAACAGGAGCTAGGTTGACTCTAGTCATGACCTGGGACTGAAGGAGAAAGTGGAGTGGAGACAGTGGAGTCACCTTAGAAGCCCGACTCAAATTCTGCCACTTTCTATAAGCAGCTTTGTTGAACAAAACTGATGCCAACTCTGCCTGACTGCATGTGATGGTCCAAAAAAATACACAGATAAAATCAGCCAACTTTTTTTTTAATGTAGTAGAGTATGTATAAATAACTATACTAGTCTATAATTCTATCTGAAGGATTAAAGTATGTTTGGAGCCCATACATACTGTGGTATAAAGTGGGTATTTGGATATTTTTTGTATGAACAATAAGAGAACAGATTCGAGAAAATGCAATCCCCAAAGTGATGTTTATCCTGCAATTACCCAAATTAGGTTGGAAACATTGTTCACATTTAACTAGATAACTAATTTGTACTTAATAGGTATAGTTATGACATTAAGAAATGTCCATTCATCTTGAATATTCTTGGGTAATTAAAAATAAAAGTATTTCAGCCTATAAAGCTAATGCATTCATTAAGTGCTGAAACTTGATCAGTAAAAAAGACCCTCTAGATTTGTTTTCTGTCCTCTATAAGCAGTTAAGAGGTAAGACCGTCCCCCATCCAAACCCAATTATTTTCCAAAAGGATTTGAAGCAAAACGTCCAATGTCACCTTAAAAGTCAGACTGTATCATTTCTAGCATCATAAGTAGGTAGTTCTATCTGGCTCACTGAAGTCTGAAATTTTCCTTACTTTGATATCTGCTGTCCACATTCATGTGGCTATATATAAGTTTCACGAGGACCTCAGCATGAACCTTGCTTGTATTTCCCACAATTCCCCGAAGGATTCTCTGAAGTCCATAACATATTCACTGTGAGACCTAATTCCCTGTCCTCAACAGCCTGTCAATTCAATAACAGTAAGAACGCACACCTCACTGGATTTTTGTTCTTTCCTGCCAGTCCAGAGTTGCCACACTCAGTAATTATAAATACATGACACTCAATCAAATTTGTATTTCAGATAAACAACAAAAAACTTTTTTTTTTAGGGGGGGGAGCGTGCGAAGCAGGGGAGGAGGGGAGAGGCAGAGGGAGAGAGAGAGAATCTCAAGCATGCTCCACAATCAGCTTGGAGTCTGACACAGGGCTTCAACTCACAAACCATGAGATCATGACCTGAGCTGAAGTCAGATGCTCAACCCAGTGAGCCACCCAGGTACCTCACAACAAATAACTTTTAAGTATAAGTATGTTCCATTAAACAATAGATGATTTCTTTTAGTATAAGCATGTCCCAAATTTTGCATGGGACATAGTTATACTAAAAAAATATTCATTTTTCATCTGAAATTCAAGTTTAACTGGGCATTCTATATTTTATTAGGCAACCCTATCAGTAAGTCACCTACAAAGTTGCCAAGTATTTCTGGGAGCCCCCCTTTGTCAGATATATCTATTTAGCAGTGGACACTACTATAGCTTCAGCCAGGATCCCCACCACTAATGTGTTAAGTATCATGGAGGAAGGGGAACTCTCATTAGGGGTGAACGTGACTGAAGGCACAGGATTAGCTTTGATGGTGATAACCTCCCCTTGCAGTTCCAAGAATAAAGATAGCAGTGCCTCATGGATAGGAAACAAGGGGTTTTAGATCTTCACTGAAATTCTAGCCTGACAGGAAGCAGCTATATATATGGTATCCTTGAAATATCCCCCCGGTTAGCATAGGCTAAAAAAAGATATTTTAGTAATTTCCCAGAAATGCCTAGATTTCCACAGATAAATACTGCTTTGAGATGCCAAATACAGTGAGTGTTGTGGAAAGTCACCAGCCTGGAAAGCAGACCTGGGGACAATGTTTTGTTCTTAGGAGACCCACATTTATGTTTACAACACATTTATGAATGAAAATTAAACAGATGATGAAGTTATGAAACATATATGATTCTAGTTTGTTTCAAAAAACCTGCTAACTACATTTGTATTATGTGAGAATAAAGGGAATAATCACTGAGAATAAGACATTTGAGTATTTGTAACAATATTTTACGGGGGCACTTATAATGTTTATAATAAAATAAACCAGTATGTACTGTCTCTAAATGATGATTTGATCATTCTTGTGGAATAATGGTTCATAAAAGATGCTATAAAATAAAAAAAATGCTGCAGAAATCCTATAAATAAATACTTGTAAGGCTGCCATTTGCCATTGTACCAGTATTAAAATGTGTTCTGCCTTGCATCTTTTACTAATGTTGATAGCAGGTTTTATATTATTTCCACTTGAGAATCCTTTAAATGCTATGGCTTCATTAAACTGTTGCTAATCATATTAAAATGGTTCATGCATTGTAGAAAACAGCATGGTGGGTTTCAAAAAATTAAAAATGGAAGTACTGTGTGACCCAGCCATCCCACTTCTGGATATATACCCAAAAACATTGAAAGCAGAGTTTGAAGAGATATCTGCATGCCCATGTTCAGAGCAGCAACCTAGGAGTTCATGAACAGATAAATGGATAAACAAACTATGGTAAACAATGCCATGAAATATTATTCAGCCTTTAAAAAAGGTGGAATTTTTGACATGTTACAACATTGATGAATCATGAGGACATTATGCTAAGTGAAATAAGCCAGTAACAAAAAGACAAATAGTGTATAAGTCTACTTAAGTACCTAGTGTGGTCAAATTCGTAAAGATACAAAGTAGAATGGTGGTTGCCAGGGGCCAGGGAAAGGGGGTGGGGAAATGATGAGTTGTTTAAAGGGTAGAGTTTTCATTTTGCAGAAAGAAGGAGTTATGGAGGATGGATGGTGGTGACTGTTGCACAACAATATGAATATACTTAATGACCCTGAACTGTATACTTAAAAACGGCTAAAATTAGGGAGCCTGGGTGGCTCAGTCGGCTAAGCTTCCCACTCTTGATTTCAGCTCAGGTCATGATCTGAGGGTTGGTGGGATGGAGCCCCCTCTACCAGCAGAGTCCCCTTGGGATTCTCTCTCTACTCCTTCCCCGCTTGCATACGTGCTCTCCCTCCCTCTCTCTCTCTCAAAATAAGTAAACATTCAAAAATATTAAAAAGTGTTAAGATGGTAAACTTTACGTGAGGTATATTTTAATCTTAAAAAATTGTAGGGGCGCCTGGGTGGCTCAGTCGGTTGAGCGTCCGACTTCAGCTCAGGTCACGATCTCGCGGTCCGTGAGTTCGAGACCCGCGTCGGGCTCTGGTTTGATGGCTCAGAGCCTGGAGCCTGCTTCGGATTCTGTGTCTCCGTCTCTCTCTGCCCCTCCCCCGTTCATGCTCTGTCTCTCTCTGTCTGAAACGTTAAAAAAAAAAAAATTATAAAAAAAAAATTGTAATAAGCAACATGCACACTTAAGTGTACCACATTACACATTTAAAAAGCATTCAAATTTGTTGCCAGTAACTCTTGTGTACTTCTCATTTCTTCCTAGTTTGTAAAACTCATCATTTCGTCTTTGGAGAGTTTCCTGAAACTGCCAGGCAGCAGTTAAAGACAAAAACAAACAAAATTTACAATTTCCAATTACACCATAGTGAACATGTCCTCCTCCACGCCCATACATAGGACTATCCTCGTCGTTCATTATACCTTACTTAAACAATTATTGTAGATGTTGCACATTCGGACTTACAAAATACATCAATACTAAGAAAACACGCTTCCCATTCGTATACATTTGGCTTCACTTGCAGAGAGCTCAGCTAGCTGATCCAAGTAAAAAACCCTGGCCTAAACCTAGCCGACAGAGCCAGGCCCCGCCCCCTCGGCGGGCCAATCAGCCGCGCGCCCGGGAAGGACGCACAGCTGCCAGCCGAGTAAGTCGATGAGGCGGTGCCAGAAACCAGGCGCCCGCTGAAGCGTTCGGCGGCTCCGCTAGGCGGCTCGCCATCTTTTCCAGCAGGCCGGGTAGGTGCCCTTCTTCCCGAGACGCAGGCTGGTGACCCGGCCTTGAGTCGGCGCGGTCGGGTGTATGTGCGGGGGGCGGATTACGGCTTCGGCCCCGGCGGGTTGGGCGGGCGCTGCCCGGGGCAGGGGGCCGCGCTCTCCCGGGCTGCTGTGCCTGGATCGGCGAGGACTGGCCGCCTTATCTTCGGGAGCAGCGCGGGCTGCTGGGGAGTTACACGGTTCAAAGAGCGGCCTAGGGAAAGGGGCAGCAACTGCAAAGCCAGAGTCGAGCGAACGCTGAATTTCCTGGGCTTCAGTTATCTCTGAAAACTTTACGCAGCGTTTGATCGAACACCGCCAGCGGAATAGCTCGGGTTTGGTTGTAGTTAATTTTTTAAAACTTCAAATCTGATTTGAATATAAGGATTAGAGATACATATTTATGAGTGGGTGGTGAAAAACAATTCATATTTTCTCCATGGCAGTGGTTATGAAGGTGTGGTCCCCAGATTAGTGTCATCATCGCCATCTGGGCAGGTTGTTAGAGACGCAGATTCTCAAGTTTGAGAGCCATGACTCCAGCAAACCAGACATAGGCACACGAACTAAATTGCGAACTCCTGACTTTTGTGCCATGCAACTTCTTGGTTAATACAGAATTTGAC
Source organism: Acinonyx jubatus (assembly GCF_027475565.1). Lineage (NCBI taxonomy): Eukaryota > Metazoa > Chordata > Mammalia > Carnivora > Felidae > Acinonyx > Acinonyx jubatus. The sequence continues at coordinate 91,428,769 of NC_069381.1, read as the reverse complement.
TCAAGTTAGTCTTGTCTTTCTCATACATGTGTAATTCATTGAAATCAGATACTTTTCTTTGCTGATTTCCACTCAGTAGCTGTAACTTTCCTTGGAGATCTCAGTCTTTCTTGGTAGCTCTCCACTCAAGTTATTTGTTATCCCAAACTGTAAAATGAAGATGACAGTACTACTTCCAAGAGTTTTTGTGAGGACTGAATGAATGAATGTATGTAACAGTGTTTGGCATGTAGTAAGAGGACTATATATAATATATATTATATATATAATAATTATATATATTTATTATATGTTTTATTATATTATATATTTATATATTATATATACTTGTTATATATATTTATTATATATATAATAATTTTGATATTAGTGTCAAAGCCTGAAGCAGATGAGAAAGGTGATTTAAAGTAAGCTTATTAGTCACTGTCAAGTAGTAGAATCACAGGTGCCCCTCATTAAACTAAACCAACACAGGATGGTTACTTTTCCTTAACACTTTGCTGCTCAGAGTGTGGTCTGTGAGCCAATGTCTCTGCCATCACTAGCAGCTCTTAGAAATGCAGACTCTCAGGCCCACGTCAGATGTATTCAATCAGAAGCTGTTTTTAACAAGATCCCCAGCAGGTTTAGATGCAGCTTTGTTTGGAGGAAGTGTGAGATCAGCTATAAGATTGCTCAAGGAGTTACAGCCCTCAGTCAGTGACCACCGGGATTTGGCAGGAGGACTTGAGTTTGCAGCTGGTTCCACTCTTCTACCTCAGCTCCTGGTCTTGCATAATTTTTCATTTCTAATTCCTAGTCCTGGATAAAGCTCTGGATCTGCTGATCATTATTGGAGAAAGTAGCATAATTGCTAGTAGCATGACTTTGTAGGGGTCATAGTCAAAACTCAGCTGCTCAAAAGGTTGTGGTTTTTTTTTTAAGAAGTGGCTTTTTTTTTTTAATGTTTATTTATTTTTGAGAGAGAGAGCGTGCACAGGGGAGGGACAGAGAGAGAGGGAGATAGAGGATTCAAAGAAGGCTCTGCGCTGAGAACAGAGAGCCGAACGTGGGGCTTGAACTCACAACCTTAGCTGAAGTTGGGTGCTTAACCGATTGAGCCACCCAGGTGCCCCTGCTTGAAAGGTGTTTGATTCATCTCCCTTTACATAATGCTCCCTATAGAGCTGTTTTCCCAAATCTCCATTCCTGCATCCCAGCTTCCTCACCCAGTGACATTCCAGGCTTCCTAGTGGATCATTTCACCATCTTCTTGATACATGTAATAATGTGAACTCTGTCAGCTTCTCTTCTTTTTGCTTTAGAACCTTTATTTCCATTCCTCCTTATTCATTTCTGTTTATGAAGGAGGGTAAAATCTTGTTGCCTATGAAAAGCCTTTTCTGTAGACTTGATTTTATACACTGCCATCTTCTCAGAGCTTCTGCTCCATTCAGAGATGCCCTTTGTCACCTACCTAGTTCTTCACTGTTTAGAATTAGGTTTCTCCCTATTAGTCTGTGAAAGTCATTTCGCAGATGACCAACGAATTAAGCAATCCTGTGTGTTTTTTCCCCCAGACTTTATTTTTCTCAGCTTCTTTCAAGTATTTATTAACAGTTGACTAATGCCTCTTTCAAATTAAGCTCCTCTCAGTTTCTACACATTGCATTTTTTAGCTTGTCTTCTACCTTGCTTATTAGTCTTAAGTGTTTTCTTTTGTGTTTGGGCCTTCTCAAGTCTTTATTCCTTAGTTTAACTCCTCCTGCCCCCCCCCCCAATAAAGTATACAGTCATCCAGTATTTCTAACAGTCTCTAGAGCGTGACAGGGATCCTAGGATACCTTTCCCACTGTTATTTTACTTCGTATTTGGGTTTTACATTTTTTTTACATTTACATTGGGGGGGGGGATGAGAGCGAGCAAGCAAGCGGCGGAGGGACAGAGAGGTAGTGAGCAAGAGAGAGAATCCCAAGCAGGCCGCTGTACTGTCAGCACAGAGCCTGAGGTCAGGCTTGATCCCACGAACCATGAGATCATGCGTAACCTGAGCTGAAATCAAGAGTTGGACACTTAATTGACTGAGCCACTCAGGCTCCCCAGTTTTACATTTTTAAACATAAAAAGTTGTGGGGTAAAAAGAGTTGTGGGTGTTTTGTTTTTATTAGTGGTTTACTTAATTAGTATATTTGAGGGGCGCCTGGGTGGCTCAGTCGGTTAAGCGTCCGACTTCAGCTCAGGTCACAATCTCACAGTCAGTGGGTTCGAGCTCCGCCTCGGGCTCTGGGCTGATGGCTCAGAGCCTGGAGCCTGCTTCTGATTATGTGTCTCCTTCTCTGTCTGCCCCTCCCCCATTCATGCTCTGTCTCTCTCTGTCTCAAAAATAAATAAAAACGTTAAAAAAAAAATTAGTATATTTGACCAGTTCCTTTGCTCATCATTGTTTCTTTTATTCACACCTTTTCTCATTGAGGTTAAACTTCTTTAACATATCGAGAGTCTGTGGGTTGGAATCTTTCTTAGTCTTTTTATGTCTGAAGAAATCTGTGTTAGTTTGCTATACCACATACCACCAAATTCCACAGATTGGTGGCTTAAACAACAGAAGTTTATGTTCTCACAATTCTGGACACTAGAAATCTGAGATCAGGTTGTCGGCACAGTTGGTTTCTTCTGAGGCCTCTCTAGGCCTGTGGATGGCTGCCTTTTTCCTGTGTCCTCCTATCTTCTCTCTGACCTGTGTCCAGATTTCTTCTTCTTATAAGGACACCAGTCATATTGGATTAGGGCTGATGCTAATGACCTCTTTATGACTTAATTACCTCTTTAGAGACACTATCTCCAAATACAGTCATATTCTGTGAAACGGGTTTAGGATTTCATCGTATGAATTTTAGAGGTATACAGTTCAGACCATAATGGTATCTCATTCTTTCCCATTTTAGAAAAGGCTTTTGTAAAATCTGAAATACATATACAGAAAAATGTCTAAAATATTAATGTTCTTATCAAATTTTTAAAAAGCATACACCTATGTGACTACTATCTAGATTAAGAACTAGAACACTTGTTGGGGCACCTGGGTGGCTCATTTGTTGAGTGACTTCAGCTGAGGTCATGATCTCTTGTTTCATGGTATTGAGCCCCGATTCGGGTTCTGTGCTGACAGGCAGAGCCTGGAGTCTGCTTTGGATTCTGTGTTTCCCTCTCTCTCTGCCCCTCCCCAACTCATGCTCTGTCTCTCCCCATCTCTCAATGAGTAAATGTTAAAAAAAAAAAAAAAAAAAGAACTAGAACACTGTCAATATCCCAGAAACCTTCCAGAGGTTTTCCCTTGTCTCCTTGATCTCAGAGGGAAAGATTTCAGTATTTATCAAGTGTAGTGTTTGCCTGTAGTACTCTATCTGGCAGTTTTCTTTTATTCGTGGTTTGCTAAGTGTTTTAATCAGGAATAAGTTTATCCTGTTTCATTTTTGATTTGGGTGAGGGGCTTCTCTTTTTCTTCATTAATCTTACTATAGGTATATCAAACTTTTTTAGTCATTTCAAAGAACTAACTTTTGGCTTTATTTTCTCAATTACGAGTTTCCTAAATTTTTTACTCATGTTTATTTTTTAATTTTTTTTTAAGTTTATTTGAGAGAGAGAGCACACACGAGCGAGCATGAGTTGGGTGAAGGGAGAGAGAGAATCCCAAGCAGTCTCTGCACTGTTGGTGCAGAGCCAGATGCAGGGCATGGCTGATTAAGTCATTGGCCATGTGATTGAAATCAGTCTCCACTTTCCTTCCCTCCCCTGAGGTTGGATGGATGAAAGTTCCAACCCTCTAATCCTGTGCTTGGTTTTTCTGATGACCATCCTCCACCTTGAAGCTACCTTGGGCCCAACCTAGTCACCTCATTAGCACCTCATCACAGACACTGCCATCACTCAGGAAATCTCTACGGCATTTGGAGGAACTGTGGTCAAAGACCAGATATCCTTTATTATGTGGCAGGGACCCTCTGCACATAATAAAGGGGTTCTGTCTCTCTGCAGCTTTCTCTGCCTTGGTCCCCCCAGATACTCAGCTCTGTTTCCTCTGTTTTCTGGGCTCTGCCTGAGTTCCCCCTCCCTGTGCTCATGGCCTGGAAACTGTTAAGACAGTAAGCTGGGGCAATGGAAGGACTGTCTGTGTTTGTTTCCCATTTTTCTTTCTTTTTTTTTTTTAATTAAAATTTTTTTAAATGTTTTATTTATTTTTGAGAGAGAGTGGGGTGGGGTGGGGGACAGAGAGAGGGAGACACAGAATCCAAAGTAGGCTCCAGGCTCTGAGCTGTCAGCACAGAGCCCAACACGGGGCTCAAACTCATAAACTCTGAGAACGTGACCTGAGCCAAAGTTGGACGCTTAACTGACTGAGCCACCCAGTCGCCCATTTCCCATTTTTCAAAGACAATTAGCCTTGCTCACCTAGTATCCAATGTCTTGAAAATTGTTGTCTCATAGATTTTGTGCAGAGGTTTTGGTTTTTCAGGCAGGAGAGTACATTTGTCCCCTGCTACTTCATCTTGGCCAGAAGTAGGAGTCTAGAGAGTGCTTTGGAGTACGGTGTACTGTGCACCTTGACCTTCCTGCTCTTTGAATGCTTCAAATTTTCTCCCCACTCTGATCTTTACGCTTGCTATGCCCATTCTCTAGATGTTCTTTTCCCAAGTCTTCTAAGGTTAGCTTCTTACCATTTTTCTGCTTAAATGTCGTTGTGGTTATCTACTGCTGTGTAACAAACCACCTCAAAGTTTAGAGGCATTTAAACATTTTATTCTTATGATTCTGTAGGCTTATGGGGCTTGACTGGACTCATCTGTGTAGCTCTTTTATTCCACATGATGTTGGCTGGGTCACAGGTCCAATACTGTGGGATTGGACTGGAACTACCAAGATGGCTCATTCACATGGCTGGCCATTGATGTTGGTTGCCAGCTGGGAGCTTAGCGTGTCCCAACACATGGCCTCTCCATGTGGCTAGGTCTTCTCACAGTATGGCAGCTGAGGTCCAAGAGCAGGTGTTCCAAAGTGATAAAGTAGAAGCAGCTGGGTGTCATATAGGCCAGGCCAGGCCCGGCCCAGAACCAACACAGCATCACTTCTGCCACAATATTTTGGCTAAATATTGTGAACCTGTGTAAAACATTTGTGCATAAGAGACTTCATTTTGTGACTGAAACTTCATCCTGTTTTTATTTATTTATTTTCTTCATTGTTTAGAGAGAATGCAAGGGGTGGGGGGGGGGAGAGGGACTGGGGTGGAGAGAGAATCTTAAGCAGGGTCTGTCTGGGGCTCAAGTCTGGGATCATGACCTGAGCTGAACTCAAAGAGTCAGATGCTCAACCAACTGAGAGCCACCCTGGTGCCCCATTCATTCTGTTTTTGAAACAGGAATTGCATTCCACCGTTGAACTGGGCAAGGGCATATGACTGAGCACCTGACTGCTGTATCTGTATTTTTAACAAAAATTGGTCACTCTGCAAAAGGGACTTTGCTAGCAACTAATACAATATACCTAGAAAGCCAATGAATTATAAATTGTAATAGTATCTCCCAGTTACAATACTTGGGAAACAACTGATATAAGGTATTTTGTTTCCTCCTTTTTCTTATAAAAACCCCTTTTTCGGGGTGCCTGGGTGGCTCAGTTGGGTGGGCTTCTGACTTCGGCTCAGATCATGATCTCACGGTTTGTGAGTTTGAGCCCCGCGTCGGGCTCTGTGCTGACAGCTCAGAGCCTGGAGCCTGTTTCGGATTCTGTGTCTCCCTCTCTCTCTGACCCTCCCCCGTTCATGCTCTGTCTCTCTCTGTCTCAAAAATAAATAAACGTAAAAAAAAAAAAATAAAAAAAACCCCCTTTTTCCCTGCAGTGGGGCCACAATTTGGGCTTCTCCCCAAATTATAGTTCTAAGCCCAAAATAAATGCTTTTGTATCAGTTCTTCCTCTCTTCTCGGTTGACAGTGGTCACAAGGTTAGCCCAGATTTGGGAGGAGGGAAAATAAACTCCATCTCTCGCTGGGGACTTGACAGCATTTGTGGCCATGTTTAATCTGCTCAGAGACCTTCCCTAACATACTCAACATTTCCTAACTCATCCATACCATTGACCCCCTTTATTTTTTTCACAGCACATATCACTACCTGAAATGATATTTATTTTTTGGTCAAGTTACTGTCCCATCCTGTCCCCCATCCCCGTGTGCTCCTCCCTCCATGTAGCTTCTTAACAAATCGTGGCCGGTCTAGTGTCTTGGTATCCCTGTCACATAAGACAGTGCCCAGTATCCAGTAGGTATTTAGTAAATGCTGTACAAACGAATGCCTGACTTTCCCCCAAAACCATGTACTCATTGTCAATTTCTTTTTGAGGTTAATAATACCATGTTTTTGTAGTTGGTCAGCCTTGAAATCTTGGTCATGCCTGCCATCTTTCTTCTCTTTTGTGTGTTCAGTAGCTGAGGCCTGTATGTATAGCCAATCTTCAGAATGTGATTCAGCATCCTTTTGCTACTTCAGCCTCCTTGGAGGACTCTCAGAATCCAGCTTTTCCCCCTCATTCTGTACACTTAGTGCTACCTTCATCTTCCCCAAATGTAGCTCCCATGCCTTTGAGAACTATTAGCCGAGAAGTCTGGCCATAACCTTTCACATCAGCATTGTCACTACAGCGTTGCCATCCCGCCATCTTCCTGTCTATCTCCCACCATGTCCATCCTCTGATGGTTTCGAAGGTTCACTTTGCTCCTCTGCCTCCCTTACCTTGCACACTTCCCGGTCTATTTCCCACACCCCATTCCTCCATGAAATCGTGCCCGTGTCTTCCAGTCAGAGACTGGCCTCTGAAGCCTCTAAACCTCTAAAACCTTGTGAATCCCTGTATGGCTTTGACCATTTGCAACTTAACACTTACTGGGTATCTCATGCACCAGCCACTGGGCTAGGCCTTGGGCTTGGAGAGGTGGAGGGGACAAGATGGAGAGCCATCAGGAAGGTGAATTCTGATACCTTCTCCTGGAAAAGTTCACTTTATAGCAGAGTGGTTTTCTATCCTGGCTGCGTATTGAAACCACCTGAGGCGCTTTAAAATTCCAGTGCCTGGGTTCCACATGTAAGAGATTCTGATTTAATTGGCCTGAGATGTGGCCAGAAGATTGGGATTTTTAGAAGCTTGTCAGGTGATTCTTAACACACAGCCAAGATGGGCAGCCACTGTGCCAGTGGAAGAGATTGGCCAATAAGTGGCTAATTTTGTTGTGTGTTGTGCTGGAAGAATAAAGAGAGCACTCGGGGAGCACAAAGAAGTGTTTAATTTAGACTGGAGCTACTTTATTTCTACAGGTAGACTATAAACCCAGGGCTTTCTCATCTTAGAATTCTCTTATTTGATTTTTATTCATAGTAGGTATAAGATAAGGTGTCCAACAGAACTTTCTGCAGTGATGGAATTGTTCTATGTCTGTACTGTCAGGCACAGGCCCCGTGTGGTGTGTGAACACTTGAAATGCTGCTAGCATGATTAACTGAATTTTTAATTAATGTAATTTAAATTTAAATAGCCACATGTGCTTGGTTGTTTATGTATTGGACAGTGTTGAATAGAAGAGGTATTAAGTATTGAAATGATTTGGGGCACCTGGGTGGCTCAGTCGGTTGAGCATCCAACTCTTGATTTTGGCTCAGGTCCTGATCTCAAGGTTTGTGGGTTTGAGTCCCACATTGGGCTCTGCGCTGTTGCTGTGGAGCCTGCTTGGGATTCTCTCTCTCTCTCTCTCTCTCTCTCTCTCTCTCTCTCTCTCTCTCTCTCACTCTCTCTCTCCCTCTCTCCCCCCCCCCCCACACACACCCTCCCTCTCTCAAAATAAATAAATAAACTTAAAAAAAAATGATTTGACAGTGTTTCTGCCGAGGCTTAGCTGAAGCAGGTTACTTTCTCTGAAAGGTTTGGGAGTTCAGTCACCTCATTTGAATCTTAATTTTATACCTTTCTAATTTTCCATGTGTTAAAAAAATTGGGGGGAGAGGGTTTGCTTAAATACCTGTTTATTTTAAAGCAGTTTTACTGATAAATGATTCACATACTGTATATAATTCACCGATTTAAAGAGCATGACTCAGCAGCTTTTAATGTATTCACAGATAATTGCAACCATTACCACAGTGAGTTTTCGATCATTTTTCATCACCTTAGAAAGAAGCCCTGTATCCTTTAACTACCAACCCTCTGTTATATCCTCAGCCCTGAGGACCTACTAATCTACTTTCTGTCTCTCTAGATTTTCCTGTTCTGGCCATTTCACGTAAATGGAATCATATTATGGTCCTGGGTGACTGACTTCTTTCACATAGCATAGTGTTTTCAAGATTCGTCCATATTGTAACACTTATCAGTATTTGATTCCTTCCATGGCCTAATAAGATTCCTTTGTATGGCTAGACGACGTTTTAGTTATCCATCAGTTGATAGACATTTGAATTGTTTCTGCTTTTTGGCTATTGTGAATAATGTGGCTGTAAACATTTGTGTATCAGTTTTTGTGTGGATAGGTATTTTCATTCCTTGGATATAAACCTGGGAATCGGATTCTTCTGAGTCTTATGAAAAATTCTTACTTTCTTTTTGTCTTGGCAAAAATATGTGTGTATATGTTTATATGTGAATACCGTTTTATTGAGTATTTTTATTTCAGTTATTATTCAGAAAGAAAGCATTATCTTAACACTAGAAGGAAGTAGATAGCCTTTATTACAAAACCATGTCTTCTAAAAATAATTCTATTTCATTATATCTATTAAATTTTTTTTTTTTTTTTTTTAGCCTTCATGCAGGATGCTGTATTCTCTGCTCCTTTGTGAATGTCTGTGGCTTATAACTGGTTATGCTTCTGATGATGACTGGATTGATCCCACAGACATGCTTAACTATGATGCTGCTTCAGGAACAATGAGAAAATCCCAGGTATTAAAAGAAAAAGAAAAGCGTGTGTGTATGTAAGACCTTCCCAGGTCTGTACTGGAAATAGTCCACTTCGATTGCTGTTTTTCACAGAGCTGTGAGAATTGTGTATCAGTGACTAGTAGCCGTGCAGATTATCTCCCTGACCTGCTTAATCTAAAATGATTTCAATCCCACCTGGTTATTTTTGTTTTGAATTGGAACATAAAGCCCATTGAGCAGCAACTAATTTGATTTTAGCTCTTAGTATAGAAATTTGAGACTCTTTCTTTTTTGATGGTTCAATACAGTTGAAGAATATAACAAAGTCATAAAATGAAGTCAAATTTTAGTCTTAACTATAGGTTTTACAACTTAACTATAGGTTTTAGTCTTAACTATAGGTTTTATAAAGGAAATAAAAATCTCTATTTTGCTTTAGGTGAAATATGATGTATCAGAGAAAAAAGATGTCAGTCCTGACTTGTCATGTGCTGATGAATTGTCGGAATGTTATAGCAAACTTGATTCTTTAACTCATAAGGTTAGAATTTTTTTTAATTCATCAATTTTATATTCATAGTATGTTTAATTGCTGTTTCCTGTATTTGCTAACATTATATATGCTTCTGTGTACTGTACAATTGATATATAATTTTTTTTTAGTTATTCTGAACTTTTTAAAAAATAGTACTTTTATTTTCCTGTAATAACATTTATTTCACCATGTTGTAATTATTTCTTTATGAGATGAACATTTCTTTTTTTTTAAATATATGAAATTTATTGTCAAATTGGTTTCCATGCAACACCCAGTGCTCATCCCAAAAGATGCCCTCTTCAATACCCATCACCCACCCTTCCCTCCCTCCCACCCCCCATCAGCCCTCAGAGATGAACATTTCTTGGGATCAAGAATGTTTTATTTACTTTTTTAAGATTTTATTTTATTATTTTTAATGTTTTATTTATTTTTGAGAGACAGAGTGCGAGTGGGGGAGGGGCAGAGAGCAAGGGAGACACAGAATCCGAAGCAGGCTCCAGGCTCTGAGCTGTCAGCACAGAGCCCGATGCGTGGCTCAAACCCACGAACCGTGAGATCATGACCTGAGCTGAAGTTGGTGCTTAACCGACTGAACTACCCAGGTGCCCCTATTATTATTTTTTTATTTTTAAGTAATTTCTACACCCAATATGGGGCTTGAACTTACAACCCCGAGATCAAGAGTCCCATGCTCTACTGACTGAGCCAGCCAGGCACCCCTGTTTTAGTCATTTTTGATTCTCTGTCACCTGTCACAGTGCTTGGTCATAGACTCATGACAAATGTAGCCCACGAAGAAATGGGCCTATGATCATCTGATGAGCATAAGAATTACTCTTGCAAATATAAGGGATTATTATAATTTAGTGTGTGGTAGCTATTCCTTCATTTATTCAGTCCTTTTATTTGTGAGACTGAAGTAGAGATGATGAGAAAGGAAATAAGTCACTATTATTAAGGGTTTGAATGTGTGGGGTGGGGTGGGAACCAACCTCTTGGCTGTGGAGACCATGAGCTGGTGGCCCCATGGAGAGGCCTTGGAAGGAGAGGGGGTGACAGGGGCCCAGCAGTGCTCAGTGCTCCAACCAAGGCAGTGACAAGGGTTGAAGAGGGAAATGTGGGACTTCTTCAACGTGGAATAGGCACATTTGGGTAGCTGAGGGAGAAGGGAAAGGGATGGCGTGAAGGACAGAGGTTTCCAGCTTGAGACACTGGGAGAGCTTGTGAATGGAGACATAGAGATCTCGATTATGGATCTGTAAGCACTGCTGTGGTGCTAACTGGCTGTGAATGCTGTCTCACCCAATGCCAGTAAAGTAATGCTTGGATAAGATTTGCCTCAGTTTAGTTGTGTTTTGTAGTATCATTGAGTTTCTTTGGCTGCACACTAGGAAATGCAGAAATGCCTTTTTACAGAAATTTTTTATTCCATTCTTTGCAACATGGGCTCAAAATTGTAAAAATATGATTGGCAAAATGGAGTCTTGAGTTCTTATTTTTTTAATTTTTATTTATTTTTTTTAATGTTTATTTATTTTTGACAGAGAGAGAGGCAGAACATGAGCAGGGGAGGGGCAGAGAGGGAAACACAGAATCCAAAGCAGGCTCCAGGCTCTGAGCTGTCAGCACAGAGGCTGACGTGGGGCTCGAACTCACAGACCGTGAGATCATGACCTGAGCCCAAGTCGGACGCTCAACCAACTGAGCCACCCAGGTGCCCCTTGAGTTCTTATTTTAAAAAACATTGTCTTTGGGGCGCTTGGGTGGCTCAGTCAGTTAAGTGGCCATCTTTGGCTCAGGTCATGATCTCACAGTTCGTGACTTCAAACCCCACGTCGGGCTCTGTATTCACTGTACAACGCTTGCTTCAGATCCTCTGTCTCCCTCTTTCTGGCCCTCTTTCTCTCTCTCTCTCTCTCAAAAATAAACGTTAAAAAAATTATAACATTCCCTTTTGGACGCCTGGATGGCTCAGTTGGTTAAGTATCTGACTCTTGGTTTCGGCTCAGGTCATGATCTCAGTCTGTGGGGTGGAGCCCCAAGTCAGGCTCTGTGCTGACAGCGTGGAGCCTGCTTGGAATTCTCTCTCTCCTTCTCCCCCTCTCCCACTCATGCACATGCTCTTGCTCCCTGTCTCAAAATAAAACAAAAACAAACAAAAAACCCCACACATTCTCTTAAAGAGAAATTTAAAAGGTATTTAAACCTTGCCTGCAAGCAGAGGAAGCTGCCACATGACTTCTCAAGTGTCCTTCTATCCTAAGTCTGAGTGTAACGCTCGGTTATTCTGTTTATCATCTGAAGCCCGTTTCCATGCTAACTCAACTCATGGTCCACACTCAATTAGAAAATAAAAGTTGCTTATCACAGGTTCTAATGTCTGTAAGATAGGTACTACCCTCACCTAGCAACTTGACCACTGTGGTGTCAGTAGAGCTAGGTTCAGAGGAAATCTGAATGATGAATTACATGCTGAGGGGTTGCAATGTGTAGGACACTCTGGAGAAGCCATGTTCCTGCCCTTCTGAAGCAGCCCATACATAGAGTTGGGGATGATCGACCATTTACAGGAAAAATTGATAAGGCCAAAAGTAATATGCACATTCAAGAAACTCCTTGCTGGGCCCTTCATTTCAGCTTCTGGCTTCCTCTTGTGTGTTTCTCTTTCTATCTCTCTGTTTCTTATTCTCTTCCTTTCTTCTTTTGTTCCTTTGTTCATTGAATCATTACTTTGGAATTGGGAAGAGGCAGATGGTCCTAGATGTTCTGCTCATCCACATCTCTGCCTCCTTGCTTCATGATTTTTAGCTTTAAAATTGCCAGAGCCAAGTGCTGAACGCGTGTTCCTCATTTGTTGCCTTCCTGCCCTTTGCAAAGAGAACCCACAGAAAGTAGGAAGTTCTACATTTTCATATAGTTGATAATCACAAGCTCCTACCTTGATCTTGATGGGATCTCTAGGCTAGAAACTTGACCCTTACATTAAACTTTGATGCTAACTAATGTTGAATTTATTCTGTGATTACAGATCAGTGAGTGTGAAAAGAAAAAGAGGGAAGACTATGAAAGTCAAAGCAATCCTGTTTTTAGGAGATACTTAAATAAAATTTTAATTGAAGCCAGGAAGCTCGGACTTGTGAGTATTGATGTGATATTCATCAGTGTGGTGGATCTTTTCATTATTTATTAATTTCACATGGGAGGAGGTGCTTTAAATTTGCTATTTGAACTTTACTAAATGGTTGGAAATGACTTGGCAAAGAAATTCTATGCTGGCCCTTATTTTCTACCACGTACACACTTTCTCATTCTTGTGATGTAAGATCATTCTGTGTTGAGAAAGACAACAATGTTTTTTAAGTAGTTTCACCCCATAGCGGAAGCTTTTTACTATGTCAAGTACTGCTTTGTAGAATTGCATATCATGTGCATATTGTTCATAATTAATGTTAGGATTCCAGTTTTTAGAGTCATTGTTTTCACTCTGGGGATTCAAAACATGAAGAAAAGTGAATTTTTTTTTTAATGTTTTTCTTTCATTCAAGAGAGACAGAGAGTGAGCATGGGAGGGGCAGAGAGAGGGGGAGACACAGAATCTGAAGCAGGCTGCAGACTCTGAGCTGTCAGCACAGAGTCCAACACGGGGCTTGAACTCATGGACTGCAAGATCATGACCTGAACTGAAGTTGGACACTTAACCGACTGAGCCACCCAGGTGCCCCTAAAAAAAATCAAGAAAAGTTTTAAGGGGAAAGGAATGTTAGATGAATATTTAATCATCCCACCTTATTTTGGAAGTGAAAAAGCAGATGTTCTCATACACGCACCATTTAATTCAAGTCTTACAAGTGTGTGGGGTGAGGGCACAGATGAAGGCAGAAAATACCTACGATGGAAATATTTAATGTAGTGTTTTTTAAAAATAGTAATCGATGACTGCTTTTTTAGCTCAGTGACGACTTGTGATACTACATGACACTTTTCTTCTGATTTTATATTTGCTTTTAATATAAATATCTGTATTCTTAGAAAAAAAGAATATTCTATTTGTGTTAACTGGTTAATGAAAGTAAAATGTTTGTAATGATTTTGCTAACCTGAATACATGCTAATAAAAATAGTTATAAATATGTATGTTCAGGGGCGCCTGGGTGGCTCAGTCGGTTGAGCGGCCGACTTCTGCTCAGATCAGAATCTCATGGTTTGTGAGTTCGAGCCCCGTGTCGGGCTCTGTGCTGACAGCTCAGAGCCTGGAGCCTGCTTCGGATTCTGTGTCTCCCTCTCTCTCTGCCCCTTCCCCACTCATGCTCTGTCTCTCTCTGTCTCAGAAATAAATAAACATTAAAAAAAAAATTTAAAAAAAATATGCATGTTCATAGAAACTCCAGTTGGGCTGTTTTTCGAGATTCTTTTTCTCTTTTGTATTACTGCATATTTTAGGACTTTTGAAAATTCAGTCAGATGGAAAGTCATAAATGAATCCTAAAGTAAACAGCTCATGTTCGTTATTTGTGGATTCCATATTTGCGAATTTGTGTACACACTGAACTTCTTTTGTGACCCCAGAGTTAATCCTTGCAGAGCTTTTGTGTCGCTCAGACATGCACAGAGCAGCACAGCATTTGAATTGTCTGGTGCACCCATTCCCAGCTGAGGCTGCGCAATGCTGTGTTTTGCCTTGTTTCAGTTCTCAGACTATAAACAATTACTTTTTCATGCTTTATTTAGTGCCACATATTTCACACTTACGCTGATGTTGTTATTTGGCTGTTTAAAACAATGCCCAAGATTAGGGGTACCTGGGTAGCTCAGTTAAGTGTCCAGTTCGTGATGTTGGTTCAGGTCATGATCTCATGGGGTTGTGGAATCGAACCCCGTATCAGGCTCCATGCTGAGCGTGTAGCCTGCTTTAATTTTTTTTTTTTAATGTTTATTTATTTTTGACAGAGAGACAGAGCATGAGCGGGGGAGGGGCAGGGAGAGAGGGAGGCACAGAATCCGAAGCAGGCTCCAGGCTCTCAGCTGTCAGCACAGAGCCTGACGGGCTCGAACTCACAGACTGCGAGATCACATGTAGCCTGCTTTAGATTTCTCCCTCTCTCCCTCTGCCCCTCTCCCCTACTCATGCACTCTCAAAAAAAATTCCCAAGAAAAATCCTGTCCAGTGCCTCCGAGCACATGAAGGCTGGGATGTGCCTTACAGAGAAAAATATGCGTGTGAGATAAGCTTCATTTGGGCATGAGTTACAGTGCTGTTGGCTGTGAGTTAAGTGTTAATCAACAACATTAAATGAGGTATCTTTAAGTAGAAACACACATTAAAGGGCTATGCATTGACAGGCTGATGAAAATGTGTTTGGAACCTGACCGTGTATTTCCTGTAGGATCCATGGTTCAGTATTTGTTGACTAGCGTCTGAGGTGACTTTATAGAACAAAATCTCTGGTTTGTGTGTGAGAAAAATAGGTGGATAGTATTATCCTTATTTTATACATGTGAAATAAGAATCACATACATATTTAGTTCCAGACTGGCTGTTGTCTTAAAATGTTTCTCTCTTCTATTGTTTGTTTTTGGCAAATTTAATTCAGCCTGAAGAAAACAAAGGTGATATGCATTATGATGCTGAGATTATCCTAAGAAGACAAACCTTGTTAGAAATACAGAAGTTTCTCAGTGGAGAGGATTGGAAGCCAGGAGCCTTGGATGATGCACTAAGTGATATTTTAATTAATTTTAAGCTTCATGATTTTGAAACATGGAAGTGGCGATTTGAAGACTCTTTTGGAGTGGATCCGTATAATGTGTTGATGGTAAGATGGGATGAGGGGGACGTAAGTAACAGCTCAGCTTTAAAAATCCCTTAAAATCTCCACCATGATTGTTAGGAGCCTGTATGGAGACCCTCCTGCTGTACTGAGGAGCGTGCGGCAGAAGAGTACACACGATTCGGCTAGGAGTCCGGTTCTTTGGTCTCTGTTGACAGTTCCCATTTTCTGGTGGGGAGGATGGTGTGGCAGTAACTTTGCTTTCCCCTTCTTCCTGTTTTTGAGGTGCTTCTGTGTCTGCTCTGCATCGTGGCACTGGTGGCTACCGAGCTGTGGACCTATGTGCATTGGTACACCCAGCTGAGACGGGTTTTATTCATCAGTTTTCTCGTCAGTTTGGGATGGAATTGGATGTATTTATATAAGGTATTAAATACACGGGAGGCTTTAAAACATTCAAATGTCATTTCATAATAGAAGAAGAAGACCGTGCATCAAGAGCTGATACATAGCCTTCCTGAGGGCTGGAGGCAGTGGTTGGAGATGAGGCGGGGGAGGAAACTGGCAGCTGCTCACCTGCACCTGGTGTTTTGGGTCCTTGACCAGCTGGCGTGGTCCTCGTCCTCACAGCCCAGTTCCTGACGGTGGCAGCTGGGCAGCTAAATCAGAATAAAGCTAGGTAGATAGATTGTTTAAAATTTTATGTAGGTAATTTAGGGTATGTCCTTTTATTCTTTGCCAGAAAAGATGTCAAAAGATTATTTTTTAAAAGTTCGGTTATTTTCTGAATATGAAAGCGATATGTTGATGGTAGACACACCATCAACAAAAATAAAACATAAAAATTTTTTTTTTTTAAATAAATTTCAGTTCTTTCAAAATTGGGATCATACTGAATACAGAAAGTCAAATGAAGCACTATTCTTCTTGCCAAAATAGCATAACCAATGAAGGGCAATTTCAGATCGTTTTCGCAGGGTGAGTCAGGTAGCAAAGTGTTTTTGATGCATTTATCTGATTTAAGTCACTGTGATACATCCTTAACTTTTTGCTCTGAGTTCTGCAGCTTCTAGAACTAATTCTTCACAGATTAAAGGAAGAAAGTTTGGTTGAATATTGTTATCTTGGTGATTCCCCCCAGGGCTTTTATATATAAAAGATATAGTATCTTTATATGGACCATTTGTGCTGAAAATCATCCAGAGTAAAACACTTTATTGTGAATTGTAAAAAGAAAATGAGAAGTAGTTATTTAATGTATATATTTTGGGATGTGCTGTGAATTATATTTGAACTGATATTTAAAAATTTTTTTTTAATATTTATTTTTGAGACAGAGAGAGAGGTGGGGGAGGGGCACAGAGAGAGGGAGACACAGAATTGGAAGCAGGCTCCAGGCTCTGAGCTGTCAGCAGAGCCCGACCTGGGGTTCGAACTCACGAACCGTGAGATCATGACCTGAGCTGAAGTTGGACGCTTAACCGACTGAGCCACTCAGGTGCCCCTTGAACTAATTTTTTAAAACAATCTTTTTGGTACAAAGGTTTTCCTTTCTCATCAAAAGTATGTACAAAGAAGGCAACTATAATTCTTTATCCTCACTTGTTGTATTAAGACTGTGCTTTGAGGGCACCTGGGTGACTCAGTTAAGCGTCCATCTTCAGCTCAGGTCACGATATCACAGTTCGTGGGTTCGAGCTCCACTTCCAGCTCTATGCTGACAGCTCAGAGCCTGGAGCCCGCTTCAGATTCTGTGTCTCCCTCTCTGTCTGCCCCTCACCTGCTCATGCTCTGTCTTTCTCTGTCTCTCTCAAAAATAAATAAATGTTAAAAAAAAATGTAATTAAAAAGAAAAAGAGACTGTGCTTTGCCATGAACTGAAAAGAGCTACTATTTTAAAATAATACATTTTTTTTTTGTATCGAAAAAAATGTGAACAGTCTGGGGTCTGGTACAGACACTCTTTGAAGTAAGGTTTTGGATATGTAGACATAACCTCCTGTTAGTGGCCGCTCACAGCTCCCTCTTGGTGTTGGTCAGCTAGCCTTCGCACAGCATCAGGCCGAGGTTGCCAAGATGGAGCCGTTAAACAACGTGTGTGCTGAGAAGATGGACTGGATTGGAAGTCTCTGGGGTAAGGTGTTGGTTCACTGGGCCTTATTTTGAGTAGAATTTCCAAGAAGGAGAGAACATATTAGTAATTACAGAGAAATGATAAAATGCTGGAAAGATTGCTTCCCATGACCAAATGAATCTTCAGTATCAGAAGAACATGCCAGAAGCGTCGGGTTTCAGACCGTGACACCTGTGCTCATGTAACATCACAGGGAAGGAATAGGAACTGTCTTTGCCGGCTCCAGTGTCACCTGTCTTCTCCATTGGACCATGATGGAGCCTGTGCTCATGTCGTTCATCTAGTCCTTAGGAAGAGGGTTCGGCATGTTTATTAAAGAAGTGAATCGTGTTTATATAAATTAATATCCAGCTTAGACTTAATCTCCTGATAATGACTTATGAAACCTTATATTGTAACTTTACTATACATTTTTTAAATAAGAGGAAAATTACTTGACTTTTTTTTAATCTCACAGACTTTATAAATATTCGCACTAATGTGACTGTCTTTACTTCTGTATATCTAGCAATAGGAATGGTTTAGTGTTCAAAGGCACTTTATAAATGCACGTCTGTAATAGCTGACCCAGAATAGACTCTCGGCAGATTATACAAAACAGGGTGTCCAAATTAGCGTTTCTTCAAAAGTTATGGGAACTAAACCAATCCAGCCTTGCTTCCTGGCTGCAGGAGACAAGTGAATATATCCTCTAGCCCAGGCTAGTATGCAATGTACTGTGTACATACATTTAGAAAAATTGGGAGAACTAACGTTCTTTATTTTGTAAAGTAAGAATTCGTTTCTTTTTTTAATGTTTGTTTATTTTGAGGGAGAGAGAGCAAACAAGTGGAGAAGGGGCAGAGAGAGGCAGAGAGAGAGAATCCCAAGCAGGCTGTGCGCTAGCAGCTTGGAGCCTGCTTGAGATTCTCTCTCTCTACCTCTCCAGAACCTGCTTGGGATTCTCTCTCTCTTTCTCTCTCTGTCTCTCTCTCTCTCTGCCCCACTCCCACTTATGCTATCTCTTTCAAAATAAATAAAACTTGAAATTTTATTGAGATAATTCTAGATGCACACGTAGTTGTAAGAAGTAAAACAGATCCTGTGCCCCCTTTCCCCATTATCCCCAGTGGAACCATCTTCCACAACTATAGCAACACAGCATCACAGCCAGGATATTAACTTCCACATAATCCAGCGATCTCTGATTTCCCGTTTTCCTTGGATTCATTTGTATGTATAAAGAACAGTTTTTAATGTTTACTGTTTAGAAATTTTCATAAAGTATGTTTTATCTGCATAAGACTTGTATAATTTGAGGGGATTTTTAAACATTTTGGGCATAAGGTGAAAACTTTTTAAATCAGTGTTATAGGGAGTCTATTTGTACAGCAGTTAAAATTGGTTGGCGGCAGGGACAGGGACAAAACCAAAATGTCTTCTTTGGGAATGAAATGCAACTTTTTTTTTTAATGACTCAGTGTTTTGTCTGTTTCTCTAAATAGAAGTGTTTAGAAGTTCATGGACCTATAAGGATGACCCATGCCAAAAATACTATGAGCTCTTGTTAGTCAACCCTATTTGGTTGGTCCCACCAACAAAGGTATAGAACACATTTTGTCAAAATTACTTATACAAAGTCAAAAATCCCTTGTATTTATTAAAAGTTAGTGTTTTTACCGTCATTTTGCTAATAATAAACCTTTGCTCTAGAAAAAATACTTCCGTTACAAATGATTTTCACATTAAACGCATTTCAGTTTATGAACATAATTTCATCCCAGTGCACAGCGAATTTTGGCTTGTTCTGTGCACTCAACCATTTGAGGGAAAAATTAAGTTGCTATTATGTCTTGTTTTAGGCACTGGCAGTTACGTTCACCAACTTTGTCACGGAGCCATTGAAACACATTGGAAAAGGAGCTGGTGAATTTATTAAAGCGCTCATGAAGGAGATGCCAGTATTACTTCACATTCCCATGCTGATAATTATGGCACTGGCTGTCCTGGTTAGTACACGGCACTGTTGACTGTTAACAGGACTTGCAGGAAAAAGGCAGTTCTAAAATTGCAGACTTTTTTTGCTGTGGTAAATCAGGCTAAATCATGCTTAATGGTATGAAAAGATGATTTTAAAGTGATGCGGATTTATTTATACTTACGTGTGTATTCTTACGTGTATAAGCAAGGAGATGATTCTCAAGTTTGATTGTGGGTGTCATGGCAGGGACTTCGAGTAATAACACCCTTTTAAATTTGTTCTTTAACTTGTTGAAGTAATACAGATGAAATCAGTTGTTTTGTCCTCTTTGAGAAAGGGGGCCTTGTTTCAGTCTGAGTTTTTGCAGCCCTGAGAAGGGAAGGGCATTGGCTTAAGCGCAGAATCAGGCAGGGATGTAGAAAAAGGTGTTGTACTGGGAAACAGTTTGGGGATCCAGGAACAGACATTGATTATGTAGAAACATTATTCGTCATTCATCCACGGCCTCTTCAGCTTTCTTATTGTTGATTTTCAGCCCTTACCCTAATGAAGTAGTTGTCACATAAAACAAAATACAAAGAACCCAGATGTGCCATGGGAAAAGCCAAGTTTGTATCTGTAAAGAAATTAAGCTCTTTAAAATGTACAACTTTAAATAATTTGCAGCATTGACTTTCTATGTTGGGTGTGAATATACACAACACGTGAGCAATTATCAGACGATTAGTACCTTCCAATTTTAATTATTAAATTAAAAAGATTTAATTTAATAAATTTAAAAGATTATCTTCCCTAAGGGTACAAAATTTACTATGCTTTATTCATTTTGAAATTGTTCCTGTTTTGTTTTTGTTTTTTGGGCTTGTGATTTTAGGAGTCAGGTTTAGGGGGATAATTTTGTTAGGTGACATTGTGTAGTAGTGCAGATTTCCCTTGACTTACGGGGTTACATCCCGATAAACCCATTGTAAGTTGAAAATACCATATGTCAAAAGTGCATTTACGATACCTAGCCTACAGGACGTCATAGCTTAGCCTAGCCTGCCTTAAATGTGATCAGAATGCTTATGTTAGCCTGCAGTTGGGCAAAATCATCTAACACAAAGCCCATTTTATAGTAAAGTGTCAAATATCTTGCACAGTTTATTGAATATTGTACTGAAAGTGAGAAACAGAATGGCTGTGCGGGTAAGGAGTGATTGAGGTGAAGGGGTTGTTCATCCTTGTGACCGCGCGGCTGACCGGGAGCTGCCCTGCCCGGCATCACCAGAGAGGAGCGTACCTGAAATCGTTAGCCCAGGAAAAGATCCAAATTCTAAATTTGAAGTACAGTTTCTGCAGAATGTGTATCACTTTCTCACCATTGTGAAGTCTAACAGTTGTAAGTTGAACCATTGTAAGGGGTGGACTCCCTATAATCTAGTGTCTGACAAAAGCCCATCATCTCTTGATTCATCTGCCTGTGGAAAGGGCTTTTACTGCTTCTGTCTTCAAATAGTTTCTCTAGCTCAGTGATTTTCAAATTTCTTATTCTCAGGACCTTTTTGTACTCTTAAGAACCAAAGCCCACAAAACAAACAAAAACGGAGGACCACGAAGAGCTCCTATTGTGGTTTTGTTCATTGATAGTTTACCATATTAGGAATTAAAACTAAGAAAAATTTAAAATTCACGTCTACACGAGCACACTGTCCATGAGCTGTCAGAGTGAGGAAGTCATTCCAGCCCCAGAAGATTCCACACTCAGAAGGGAAGAGTGAGAAAGACTAAGGTCTTTGAAGTAGAAAAAAGTTTGACCTCACAGAATCCCTGAAACTGTCTCAGGGATCCCCCTCGGGGTCCCTGGGCCACACATTGAGAAATGCTGCCTAGGTTTTCTCATGAAATGGGACTCAAAGCCTGTTGGAAACTTACCCTACCTGAGAATGTTTCCATAATGATGTGCAATTCTGACTTTTAGCAATTACCTTATATGGTGGGTGTGAAAATAGACAACTGATGAGCAGTTATCAGTTAGTACCTTCCAATTTAAGTTTCTAGACTTTAGCCAAACTTCCCTTGGGACAATTCATTCAGAATGTATTCAGCTGATTGAAATGTCTACTTAAATGTGATTTCTCACATTTTATTGGCTATTCTGGCCCAGTATTAATCTAAAGAAGAGATCTCTAATGAAACAATAGTGAAATGAATACGTCTCCAAATGCCACAAGTCAAGTTAGGTAATTTTGTTAGCATCCTGAATAATTTCATTGTGAGTCAGCCATTAAATACTCAGGACTATGTATTTCTTTTCCTTCTAGAGTTTCTGCTATGGTGCTGGAAAATCAGTTAATATGCTGAGACAAATAAGTGGTCCTGAGAGAGAACCACCCCGGGCACTTGAGCCAGGTGACAGAGGACGGCAGAAGGAAGTTGATTATAGACCCCATGGTGGAGCAGGTGATACAGATTTCTATTATAGAGGCCCGATCGGCCCCGTTGAGCAAGGCCCTTATGACAAAACATATGAGGGTAGAAGAGATGTTTTGAGACAGACAGATGTTGACTTGAGACTTAAGACTGGCAACAAGAGCCCCGAAGTGCTCCGGGCATGTGATTTACCAGACGCAGAGGCGAGAGAGCATCCCAAGGCGGTACCCAGTGTAAGTCAGCAACTGTTCATTTTGCCGTCCTGTCATGCTAGGCCTGAGTGCTTCCTACAGAGCTTCTGGTTAAGCGTTTTTTCCTCTCTTAACTTTCACAGTTAATTATATCGTTATTGATATAATTGTTTACTCTCTCCTCCTTTCTAGTCAAAAGTTTGGCCTTCTCAGAAGAAATAAAGCTAGATTTGATTTTTACGTAAAGTACTATTTAACAAGTTAGAACAGGTGGTAGTTCATAGGAAATTTCATTAGGAAACCGAGCGAGCATGACTAAAATTTCTACCCGTAAAGAGCTCAGAGAGAAGTCCCCACTGAAGGCCTGGAGCCCTGGGGAGCTCGCAGGAGAGCCCTAAAGGCTCAGCTGGGCTGAAGAGTGGGCGGGGAGGGGCCACACCACACTTTCCCAAGTCTTTGGTATCATTGGCTGGCTAGAGTCTACTTTCTACCTGCCGAATGTTGAGGTGTTTTCTCTACATTATGGGCCATTTGAAGAGACATTGCCATTTCTGTTTGTGAGAGGAATTTATAGTGTCATTTGCAAAGTTCAAGTTGCAACTGTAAACCTTTGAGAAATAGCTGTGAGTGCAGAATCTAGGAAATTATAGAATCCCTTCCATGGAGTTTCTTATAAGAAGAATAAACATACCTGCGTACATCTAGAAAATTTTCAGATGTGCCTTTCAGCTTTAATAGGTAATGGTAAGATACCGTTCATCCCAAGCCTCAAGTGACTTCCCATCTCACTTAAAGGGAAAGCTAGTTATCATGGTGACCCGGGGCTCCCTTGATCTGCCCACAGCCCGGCTCCGTTGGCACATGGATCTCTTCTCCTCCTGCTCTCCTGCTGTGCTTACTCTCCTTCAGCCACAGGAGCCTCCTCACTATTCCGTGAACTTACAACCTTTGTACTTGCTGTTCCCTGTCTAGAATGCCATTCCCGTATATTCACATGGTTCATTTCTTCAGGCCTTTACTCCTGTATCACCTGATGTAAACCCAGTGTGTAGTTTGTTAATTTGTTGCTTCTTTCCCCCAAGCTAATTGGAAGTTCCAGTGAGGGCGCGGGTTTTGTCGGTTTTGTTCCTGCTGTATCCCCAGCACATAGAACTTAATACAGACTTAATAAATAATTCAAATGAATTACTCTTACCAGGCAAGAGGAGTTAGCAGTACTGTTTACCAGTCCTCTTGTCCCTTCCTAAACCTGGGTCACTAGACCACCTGCCATATCCTCCGTGCCCCTGCCCCATTCCTCCGTGTATAGTTCTGTGAGGCTTAATAACATCTGTATCCTTACAGTACAGCACTGGAGCTGAGATTTGAAAGAGTTCCAAGTTTGATGCAACAGATTTGCATAGGAACTTGTTAAACATGTTTGATTGCATTAATTAAACAATTAAAATGTAATTCTCTACAGCATAAATTTCCCGTTTTGGATGCAAAGCCCAAAGAGATTGGAATCCCAGGAGAAAGCACACTGCCAGAAAGCAGCACTGAAAGCAGCCAGTCCACTAAGCCTGTCGCTGGTGCAGAGACATCAGAGAAGGCGGAAGGTACATCTGTGGAGGAAAAGGGCCAGCTCAGGACCGAGGCCAGAGGCAGCCCAGAGGAAGGCGGTGGTGCATCCAGCCCCGCCAGCTGTGGAAAGGACCTGGATGCTGGCCCATGTGGCTAGAGGAACACAGACTCGGACCACAGCTCCAAGGTCGTCTTTGGGTTTTGTAAAGTATACTCTTCACAACCGTGCACTCTTCTCTACACATATTCTGACATTTACTATGCAGGTGCCAACTTCTACATTAACATTTTTATTGACCATCAGGACGAATGAATACACATGTATTTCTGTTTAATTTTTAATCTTTTGTCAGTTTAATTTCATTTTCATATTGAAACCTCCCAAAAAGTTTTAAAGTGTTAATTTTGGAACGGGATATCATCGATGAACACATGGCAAGTATCACTGATTTCAAATAAAGAGGTCAGTTTGATTCAGGGGACAGTGAAAAAGTTGATGGTTCACAGGCTTACATAGGAACCAACTAGCCAACGTGCGTGGTGCCTAGCGGAGAAGCCCGAGGACACCTACCTTAGTTAATAATTTGTTGTGCATTGGATTCGATATGTTTCTGCAAGTGGGAGTACCCAAAAATAGTTTTTAAGGAGAGTCCACTGTGGTCAAGTTTACTCTCGTCATGCACTTCGGTGTCTTCATGCAGCCATGGAGTGTGTGTCCGTTTGTCTCTGTGTAGGCTGCCTTAGCTCATCATGGCTTTGTCATTCCCTATCCCATCTCCATCTCTCAACTCTCCCAGCGATGACTGGGCCCGCTTCCTGGCCACCTGTCTTACTTTACCCTCAGCTAAGAACTGAACATTGCCAGGAGAATTGAGTTATTAGCACAGCTTAAGTCGGTAATCTGGGTTTTACACAGTCCGTAGACTTTGAGAATAGCTCTATTTCAATATGTACTTTACACATTGGTCAAGTACATTATTTTTGCTAAACAGCATAATCTCTCTACATCCCTGGTCAAATACTAAAAAATGCCACTGTCAAGATTTTTAAAAACTTACCTCAGCAAGAGGGTGTCAAATTTAACGTTAATATTATTTTCTAGTTTCATCTTGCAAACATCTTTAGTATTTCATCAAAAAGGTGTAGTATTCCCCCCCCCCCCAATACAACAGAATTTTGTATAAAAATTTGTAACATAGTAGGTATGTAATATATGAACTAATGCAAAGGATGCCTGCAGTTTGGGGATTTTTGAACATCAATACATATAAAGGCCTCTCTTGTGGCACCTGGGTGGCTCAGTTGGTTAAGCATCTGACTTCAACTCAGGTCATGATCTCACAGTTTGTGAGCTCAAGCCCTGCACGGGCTCTGTGCTGACAGCTCAGAGCCTGGAGCTTGCTTCAGATTCTGTGTTTCCCTCGCGCTCTCTCTCTCTCTCTCTCTGCCCCTCCCCTGCTCATTCTCTCTCTCCCCCCCTCTGAAAAATAAACATTGAAAAAAAAGCCTCTTTGAGGGCCAGACCTGTTTATGCCAGTTGGTAAATATGCACCTAGGGGGGTTAGGTGTCCTTTGAGCTGTGATTAGACTCTAAAGAGTATCGAATGCCTCAGGTGACAGACTGTAACAATGAGAGTGGAGTTAATGCTGTTTGAACTCCTTTTTATCAATCTAAAAACGAGTCTGTAAAAAATTAAAATATCATCTTTGTATTCTTTCATTACAGATAACTGTTGGGGGATGCAGTCCACTTTGACAGCTAGCAAAGCAACATACATTCAACTGCTGTCGAATGACAGCAAAGAGGGAAGACTAATTAAAGCAAACTGAACAGATCAAGGGCAGTCTAGAACTTGGAATAATAGGCTTGTTTATTGTCCAGCTCATATTTATCAAAATCAAGAATTGTAGCAACAGGCTTTTAGGAGAATCAGTAGGGTATACAGCTTTTTAAAAGCAGTTTTTAAATGGAATAATGAATGTTTACAGGCTCTTAACTACAGTATACGCAAAATACTTATTTTACATTATTGTGGTTTGGTATGCTGTCTTTGCTCATTGAATATGCTTATAAGAAAAAAACCCATGAAACTTACATACAGGTTTTAAAAGGACGCTATCTAGGACATTATATCCTATATATAATATATACATCATAAAGTGATCCAGGTGTTAACAGAGTACTTTTGACAAAATTTGTCTGATCTTAGAACCAAGAATACTTTTTTTTCTGAGCCTTTAATGTGATTCCAGATCGAGTAACTTTCTTCTGTTTTATTTTTGTGAATATTGGCCATTTGGAGAAGTGATTCTCACTGCCCATCAAGTCACCTGAAGGACTTTGAGAAAGGACAGAGGCCCAGAGCCCCAGATACCATCCCAGCTGTGCAGAATCAAAAGCAACCAGAGGTGAATGCGTTCTGGGTGTGGGCATTTGCATTTTACAGTTCAGCCTTAGCCTGTCCCATCCTTGCTGTCTTCTTTTGCTAAATTTACTTCCTGTCATGTTGTATTGTGTACCCTTGTAAACTGCCTTCAGTTCCTGAGATGAAGGGAGGCTTAATGACGACTGAGAGCTTAACCTACATCTTTCATACTTAAATTTTGTGAGTTTTCATGTGTTCTCTATTTTCATGGCCTAGGTTCTTGATACAACCACAGGAGTTTGGGGTTTTTTGATATTAGGTCTTAAACAGTATTTTGCAACAGAAGATATAATTTTAAGCCACACACACTTTAAAATTCAAGGGTCCAGAACATGCTAAAAGTTTATTTCTTAGAGTTGTTTTTATAATGGGTTTGAACTAATAACATACTGAAAATAGGATTTTTAGCAGAAAAATCTAGATTCTTTTAATAAAGACTATATAACTTTTTTACACATTGGTCAAGTATGTTATTGTTTACTAAACAGCCTAATTTCTTACTATATCCACGGTTCAGTATTTAAAAAATGCCATCATCAAGAGTTAAAAAAAATTATCACTTTACAAACACTACGTAAAGGAATCTAAAAAGTTGCCAAAGAACACAATCCCAAGCATTATTCAAAAAAGTTGATGAAGCACCTTGTATAAGACACCTCCACCCTGAAACAAGTGAGTGTCCAGAGAAATGTGAATTAATGCTATACTATTAAAGGTTAAATATTTACATCATTCTAAAAACATTTTAAGCTGTATTACAGTGCTATAATTTCTCCTTTTAAGGAAAAAAAGAGTTTCCCTGCAGTGTTCTGAAAGGAAATAAGGTCGTTTAAAAAAAATATATCCATAATAACTAGTGGTTTATTTTTTTCCTGTATTTTTAAATTCCAACAAAGCATTACTTTGCAAAATGTCTTTCAGCCCAAATTCAGCGTCTCTGTTTTGATCTCTTTGTAAAAGAACTCTCTGTTCATCCATTCTTTTCGCCTGAGAACGTAGAATCAGGCTAAAAAAGTCCTCGTCTGGTACTGTTGGTCCCTTTGTGGTGGCAGGTGGTGGAGCACATCTTTGATCATCTAATCTGGACCCCTGAAAATTTATGAGAGAGATTGAAACACAAATATTGTAGGGAAGGAGAACACCAGGTTACATTATGTTGTCATCACAAGAAAAACATTTTTTTTTTTTTGCCTTGTCTCAGAAATTTAATCTTTAGACCTGAAACCTAATAAAACCTTTTCAAAGACTTACATAATCAGAACATAACAAGTACTATGTAGAAGTATAGCCATAAGCTCAAGACTTTGGTAAGATTACTTAAGATACAAGGTCAAGTCTTACATAATCAGCATTGACAACTTACCAATCCTTAGAAATACAATGTTATATATAAAACCCCTGCAGCACTACTGTGTCAGGTCAGGGGTCAGCAAACCATACCCTGGTGCCTGTTTTGTGCCTAAAGTTTCCTTTCCGTTTCACCACAATACTCATGTGTCTACTAATTACGAATTAAGTGTGGCTGGCAGAGTCCAGCAGTTGTAAGGGCCTGAAAAGCCTAAAATATTTTCTATGTAGCCCTGTACAGAAAGTTTGCCTCGCCCTATCTTAATCTGTTAAAGAAGCCAGATTTTTTTCCTTGAAGTTCTAACTTCTGATTCTTCTTTTAGAAGTACATTACAAATGTTACCCATCAAATAAAAAATATAAGCATTTAAATGTGTATAGTATAGTATTTGGTATTGTAGCTCCAGAGTGGGACTGTGACAGCTGACATTTGAGTGCCTACTATGTTGCTGGGCACCGTGCATTTATATGCCTTAACCTTTCGCCCCACAGCCAGCCCTGTGACTCTCAGTGGCCGCCTTGTCAGCAGCCCCCCACCACCCACACACCTGGCTCCTGCTTCTTCATTTCTCTTGTCTTTAAGTTGGGGTGATTTCATTGTCCTCCAATTCATCCAACACTTCGGTACTTCACCTTAGACCTCCTCTCCTCTGGTCTCCAGTCTTCACCTCTGCCTTATCCATTAAGCTCCCATCGTCATAGGCCAGACTTGGTCATTCTCAATAACTGCACTGTCTTGAAAATCAGGATTTCAAACATCTCATGTTGACTGCCACCTCCAATTTTCCAGATCAGGCTAGAGAGTACTCCCCAGGAAGTTTTTGTTAAATTGTGGTAAAACAGAATGTTTACCACTTTAACCATTTTTAAGTGTACTGTTCAGTATTAAGCACATTCATACCGCTGTGCAGTCATCAGCATTATCCATCTCCAGAACATTTTCATTCTGCAAAACCAAAACAGTAGCTCCCATCCTCCCCTCTCCAGCCCCTGGTAACCACCATTCTTTGTCTCTGTGAATCTACTTTGCCTCATGTGAGTGGAACTGTATTTGTCCTTTTGTGACTGCTTACTTCTCAGCATAATGTCTTGAGCCATGTTGTAACCTGTGTCAGAATTTCCCTCATTTTTAAGGCTGAAAAATACTCCATTGTACATGCACACCACATTTTATTTATCCATCTGCCAATGGGCACTTGGTTGCTTCTACCTTTTGGCTATTGTCAATAATGCTGGCTGCCTGAAGGTAGGTGTACAAATATCTGCTCATATCCATGCTTTCAACTGTTTTGGGTATATACCCAGAAATGAGATTGATGGATCATATGGTAGTTCTGTTTTTTAATAATTTTTTGAGGAATCACCAAACCATTTTTCATAGCAGCTCCATTTTGTATTCCCACCTGCAGTGCACAACAGTTCCAATTTCTCCACATCCTTGCCAACTGTTTAATTTTTTTAATGTTTATTGTTTAGAGAAAGACCGAGCATGAGTGGGGGAGAGGCAGAGAGAGAGAAGGAAACAGAATCTGAAGCAGGCTCCAAGCTGTCAGCACAGAGCCCTACCTGGGGCTTGAACTTGTGAACTGTGAGATAATGACCTGAGCCGAAGTGGGATGCTTAACTGACTGAGGCACCCATTTTTTTGTTTTTTGTTTTAATGGTAGCTTCCCAATGGGTTCATGAGATGGTATCTCATTATGATTTTGATTTGCATTTCTCTAATTTGTGATGTTGAGCATCTCTTCCTGTGTTTATTAGCCATTTGTAGATCTTCTTTTGAGAAATATCTATTTGGATTCTCTGCCCGTTTTTGGAATAGGGTTTTTGTTTCTTTTTTTGTGGTTAAGTTTTAGAGTTCTCTATATTCTGAATTAATCCTTTTATTGATTATATGTTTTGCAAGTATCTTCTGTGGGTTGCCTTTTTACTTTGTTGATAGTGTCATTTGATGTACAAAAGTTTTAAACTTTGATCAAGTCTAGTTTGTCTATTCTTTTGTTGCCTGTGCCTCATAACTAAGAAATCACTGCCAAATCCAAAATCTTGAAGCTTTCCTCTTATGTTTTCTATAAGTTTAAAGTCTTAGCTCTTACATTTAGGTCTCTGATCCATTCTCAGTTTTTACATATGGTGTTAGGTAAGGGCCCAGCTTCATTATTTTGCATGTGGATAGTTTTCCCAGCAGCATTTGTTGGTGAGACTCCTTTCCCCATTTAATAGTCTTGGCACACTTGTGGAAAATCATCTGAAGACACATTCAAGGATTTATTTCTGGGCTGTCTTTTCCATTGGTCTATATGTCTGTCATCATGTCAGTACCATACTGTTTGATTACTGTAGCTTTGCAGTAGAATTTGAAATCAGGAAGTGGGAGTCCTCCAACTTCGTTCTGCTTGCTCAAGATTCAGTTATTTGGGTTCCCTTAAGATTCTATAGGAATTTCAAGATGGAATTTCCTGTTCTGTAAAATACCTTATTTACATTTTGATAAGGAATGCATTATGTGAATCCATAGATTACACTCTGGGTAGTACTGGCATTTTAACAATATTCCCATTTATGTAATTTCTTTCAGAAACATTTTATAATTTTCATTGTTCAAGTCTTTCACTTCCATGGTTAAGTTCATTCCTGCTGATGCTGTTTTAGGAAGGTTTTCTTAGTTTCCTTTTTGGTCTGTTAACACTGTTAGTGTATGGAAACACAACTGATTTTGGGATATTAATTTTGTACCCTGTTATTTTGAATTTGTTTCTTAGTTTTTTTTTAACGTTTATTTTTGAGAGAGGGAGCGAGCGCGTGAGTGGGGGAGGGACAGAGAAGGAGGGAGACACAGAATCGGAAGCAGGCTCCAGGCTCCGAGCGCTCAGCTCAGAGCCCGACGCGGGGCTCAAACTCACAGACTGTGAGATCATGACCTGAGCTGAAGTCGGACGCTCAACCGACTGAGCCACCCAGGCGCCCCATGTTTCTTAGTTCTAACAGGGTTTTTTTGTTTGTTTGGTGAAATCTTCAGGATTTTCTGCACATAAGACTCCTTTCTGAACAGAGATAATTTTACTTCTTTCCTATCTGGATGCTTTTTCTCTCTTTTTCTTGCCTGATTGCTCTGCTCGAACTTACAGTACCATTTGAATAGAAGCGGTAAAAAATGAGCATCTTTGTCTTATTCCTGCTTTTAGAGTAAAGCTTTTGTCATTTACCATTGAGTATGATGGTAGTTATAGGTTTTTCATAAGTGACTTTATTGCGTTGTGGTAGTTTCTTACTATCCCTAGTTAGTTGAGTGTTTTTATCATGAAAATGTGTTGAATTTTGTCAAATGCTTTTTCTGCATCAGGTTTGATGATCAGGTGTTTTTTTTTCCCCCCTCTTTCATTCTATTAATGTAGTGTATATATTACATTGATTATTCCCCTATGTTGAACCATCCTTGCATTCCAGGAACAAATTCCACCTAGGCATGGTGTATAATCTTTTAAATATGCCATTTGATTCTGTTTGCTAGTATTCTATTGATTTTTGTATCTATATTCAAAAAGGATATTGGACACGTAGTTTTCTTGTAGTGCCTTGTCTGGCTTTGTTATCAGGGCAATATTGGCCTCACAGAATGACTTAGGAATAGAAAGTATTCCCTTTTCAGTTTGGTAGAATTCACCAGTGAAGCTAGCAGGTCCAGGGCTTTTCTTTGTTGGGAGGTTTTGATTACTGATACAGTATCCTTATAGATTATGAGTCTGTTTTCTATTCATGATTAAGTCTTGGCTGATTTTGTTTCTGGTTATTTGTCCATTTCATCTAGGTTATCCAACTTATAAGCATTCACGGTATTATCTAAAAATTCTTTTTATTTCTGTAATTAGAAGTGATGTCCCTACTTTTGTTTGTAATTTTAGTAATTTGAGCCTTTGTCAGTTGTGTTAAACCTTTTAACTAACCTGCTTTTGGATTTGATTTTTTTTTTTTTCTGTTCATTTCCTTCTTTCTGCTACTTTTAGGTTTAGTTTGTTCTTTTTCTAACCCCTTAAGCTATAAAAAACTAGGTTGTTGATTTGAGATATTCCTCTTTTAACATAAGCATTTGCAGCTCTAAATATCCCCCCGAGTACCGCCTTCCCTGCATCCCAAGGTTTTAGGATATTGTATTTTCATTTTTATCAGTCTCAGGGTATTTTCTAATTTCCCTTGTGTTTTCCTCTCTATCCACTGGTTAATTTCCACAAATTTGGGAATTCTCTAAAGTTTTATTTATGTAGAGAGAGACAGTGTGACCCAGGGGAGGGGGAGAGAGAAAATCCCAAGCAGACTCCTCACCTTCAGTGCAGAGCCCAGAACGGGGCTTGAACCCACAAGATCATGACCTGAAATGAAACCGTGAGTCGGATGCCCAACCAACTGAGCCATCCAGGTGCCCCTCCTTATTACTTTAACTCCATCCTGTTGCGGAGATGTGGAGAAGATACTTTGTATGGTATCTAATCTTTTAAAATTGTTGAGACTTGCAGCACCTGGGTGGCTCAGTTGATTAAGCATATGACTTTGGCTCAGGTCATGGTCTTGCAGTTTGTGAGTTCCAGCCCCATGTCTGGCTCTGTGCTGACAGCTCAGAGCCTACTTTGGATTCTTTGTCTCCCTCGCTCTCTGCCCCTCTCCCACTCATGCTCTGTGTCTCAAAAATTAAACTGTTGAGAATTTGTGGCCTAACATGGTCAATCCTGGAGAATGTCCCATATGCATTTGAGAAGAATGTGTATTCTGTGAGAACTAGCTGATTTATTGTGTTGTTCATCATCTGTCTGGTTGTCCTACCTATCACTGGGGTGGAGAGTCTTGAAATCGCCAGCTATTTTTATAGAAATGTCAATTTCTCCCTTCAGTTCTGTCAATTTTTTCTTTATGTTGATGGCCTGTTACTAGGATTTCAGTATTTTTTTTTTAATGTTTATTTGAGAGACAGGGAGGGAGACACAGAATCCAAAACAGGCTCTGAGCTATCACTACAGAGCCTGACACAGGGCTTGAACTCACAAACCATGAGATCATGACCTGAGCCGAAGTCTGATGCTTAACTGACTCAGCTGCCCCAGGTCTTCACTATTAAAGCCACCAGGATTACTGACAGTTGTCACTTCCATACCCTTCATTTTCCTACCTCCTTTCTTAGATGCAGCCTAGGTTCCAAAGTCCATTATTAAAATCATTTCCTGGCATGTGCTTCTCTCCTCCTCCATCCTAGTCTATCAAATTACTGACCCTGATTAAATCTCTATCCTTAAGTAGCTGGTTATGCCTTGAGAAAATACATCACTGTACTTACTTCAGTGACTGTGAACTTCGAAGGAGTCCTCAGCGTAGTTCAATAATCCTATTACTTTTTGCTGGTCGACATACTTTCAGTTTCTCAAAGTAACTATGTTCTATTCTCTTCAAAATTACAATGCTCCAACCCCAATCTCTGTTAACGGCCCTACTTCTTACTTTGCTAAGAAAAGAAAAACCAGAGAATTCCTACCTGCACCTAACTCCAAATTTGTACACACATACTCTGCTGCATCACTGGTTCCTCCCTCTACTTGATCATTTACATCAGCAGACATGAGGTATTAACTCCCAAAATAAGAAAAAAACCAACCTCTATATACTTCATCTTTAACTCTTTGAAAATCCCTTGAAAGTTTTGTTTACTGTCTCCCCTTTAACACTTTCCATTTTCTCAACCCCCTCAATCCTTTGTCCCCATCACAGTATCTTTCAGAATGACTAATAATCTCCACATTGCCAAAGCTAGTAGATCAGTCATCATCTTACTCGGCTTCTCAGCAGTGTCTGACACAGTTGAACATTCCTTAAAACATTTTCTTCGATTTGCTTCTACCACTCTCCAGGCTGACTGCTGCTTTGCTGGCTCATCTTCCTCTATTCAGGTAGATTTTGGAATGCTCAGGGCTTAGTCCTCCTATTTCAGTATCTATTCTTTAGGTAGTATCTTCCTGGGACTTTAATACCAGCTATATGCTGATGACTCCCAAAGTCATTTCTCTCTGGGGCTATAGGTTTTTTGGGGGAAGGAGGGGAGAGTGAGTATGCATGAGCCTGGGAGGGGCAGAGACTGCGCCGAGTGTGAAGGGGGCTTGATCTCATGACTGCAAGCATCACAACCTGAGCCCCCCAGGGGCTCCAGATTTTTATATCCAGTTGTCTACTCAACATCTCCACTTAAATACCTATTTATGTAACTCAAATTTACATACCGAAAGTAGAACTCCTGCTTTTTCTTCCCAAACCTGTTTCTCCTCTCAACTTCTCTATTTTAGTAAACTGTACCATCCACTGACAACAGTTATTCAAAGCAAAAAAGGCAGGAGCCCTTCTTGATTGTTTCTTATACCATCTGATTTATTAACAGGTCTTGCCAATCAACCATAACTTCACAATATATCCCTGTTCTGACTGCTTATCATCGCTACTACCACCACACTAGTCAAAGTCATATCTTTTGCCTGAATTACCACATTGGTTTTCTAGCTGGTTCTCCTACTAACAGCCTTTGCCACTCCACATGCTTTCAGCAGTAGACAGGATGATCTTTCAGACCCTCCAGTGTCCTCCTATCACATCTGGAACACAAGACCTCATCATGGCCTATAAGATCATAAGATCTAGGCTGGTTACTTCTCTATCCTTATCCCCTACCACTCTCCCTTACCCTTTATTTACTCCATGCCAGTCACACTGGCCACCTTGCCATTCCTTGAACCTGCTAAGCTTTTATATCCAAGAAGGGACTTGTCTCTGCATAGAATGCTATTTCACTAAATATTCACATGGCTATTTCACCTTATTCAGATCTCTGTTCATCTGTCAATCCAAGAACATCTTCCCTAACCACCACCACCCCTGGCTACCCCACCCTTTTATCTGGCTCTAATTTTCTTTATAGCAAGTATCAGTACCTGTCATATAGTATCTATCTCTACACGCGCAGAGACTTACTTATTGTCTCTCCCATTAACACATAGGATCCTTTAAAAGCAAGTACATGGCAGGGCACGTGGGTGGCTCAGTTGGTTAAGCATCCGACTCAGGTCATGATCTTACAGTTTTGGGAGTTTGAGCCCCATTTTAAGGCTCTATGCTGACAGTGTGGAGCCTGCTTCAGGTTCTCCCTCTTTCTCAAAAATAATAACTAAAAAGCTTTAAAAGCAAGTACGATATCTCCATAGTAAGTGCTCAGTTTTTTTGCTGAATAAATGAGAGGTTGGTAGTATGTATCATCCTCTCCTCTTTTTATGAATGAAAAAACAGACACAGAACTAGGGTCAGGCAGTGGAAATGTCTCTTTAGTGAAAATAAGGATTATTTTTCTCATGGTCGTGTTCAAGCCATCTGAGGTATTCCTTAACCATTGTGGCAAATAATTATTAAAATAAAAAATGAAAGCTATCTCATTTCTCCTAAAGCTCTCAACAGCATAAAGGGCCCCAGCTAGACTCTCCCCATATTAATCACTGGTTGCTCCCGATACTAACATTTAGGAAAGCGGGGCTCTTTTCTAGGTCTCCTCCCAATGCCCTTCAGTCTCCTCTCCACCACAGGTCAGAGAGAGGCATCAGCAACACCTTACCTTACCACCCAAAATACAAAATAAGAAGCTATCACAGGGATCTATAGTGTCTGAAGGATCCCTAAATGATAAGTGTGTCCCTAATACAAAATGAGCCTTTCCCAAATTATAATCAAAATACTGCCAAAGCTCTCAACAGCATTTGAGCTACACACAGACCAACAAAAATATGCATACATACTTGACATTTTACAAGGATGTCAAAGAAGTCTTCATCAGGCTCTTTGTTGTCATTAGTCATCAAGTGGCCAAGTACGGACTTATTGTTGTTTTGTGTCAGACGAAGCCCTGGCAAATTACTGAAACTGGCCCTTTGGTCATCGAGACGACGGCTCTGTGAGCTGGCAAGAAGGTCTAAAAACTCATCTGTGTTGGGGGACACCACGGAAACAGACGGTGCTATGAACAGGGGAAAAAAGTCCCAAACATTATGAAAATATTTAAGCATATTTTTAATATACATCTAGTTCTTTCTGCCTTTTTCAGTCCCAACATCCACTGCCTCCCGCTTTAGCTCTGAGAGGCTGGGGCCTGAC
Source organism: Acinonyx jubatus (assembly GCF_027475565.1). NCBI lineage: Eukaryota > Metazoa > Chordata > Mammalia > Carnivora > Felidae > Acinonyx > Acinonyx jubatus. The sequence continues at coordinate 91,393,317 of NC_069381.1, read as the reverse complement.
CAGATGGGCAGGGAGGGAAGAATAAATCCCAGAATACTTCAGGTGATTCACTTGGAGGTTATTCAGATTTGACTATCTTTCCTTTTATCAACCACCTGCTCAAAATGTAACTTTACAAGATCTTGGGCTAGATTTCAGAAGGTAAATAATCTCTCTTACATAATTTCTCACGTGAGGATGAATGAGACTGTTTTTATTCTCTGCCCTGCATGGGAACCACTTAGCTAACTTAAACTATTGCTGCTAAGTCCTGGTCTACAGAGGAAATCTTCTGGTAGCTGAAAGAGAAAATCTTAGGTAATCCATTTTAGACCTTTCTAAGGCTCAGGCAGGCCTTAGCTTCAGCCTGAGTTAGAGGTTCCTCTTCAGTCTGTCTTGGCTTTTCTTTTTAATCCAGACAGAAAGCATTTGTCTTTTACATAGAATTATAACTAATTTTTTCCTATTTTTAAAGTTAGATTTTTTTTTTTCCTCCAGTCCCAAAGAATCTAGGGAGGAAATATGATATAGTTAGTAGAAAGTACCTGGACTAAAATACAGATAAACCTAGGGAAACCGAAACAAAACCTTGTTTCGAACTGAAGAAATACCAGCGTTTCAGATACACCTGGATTCAGGCTCATTTACTGTACCTGCTCTGATGAGAACTAAACTCTCAGAAAGAAATCACAAGAATATCAAAGGGAACTACTAAAATTGGGGGAGAAGCACAGATCACTCACCTTTCATCATCACTCGAGGTGGAGTGGAAGAAGCCGCAGCTGAAGCAGTCCCGCAGCTCTGTTCTTGTAAGCAGCACCTCTGATCATCCATCCGATTGCTCTGAAATCGGCTTACCAGGTCAAAGAACCCTTCGTCTCCAATAATACCTGCACCGATTTTCTGAAATATTGAGAGAAAATCTGAATATTCCAGCATTATCATGAGATCAATGGAACAATATCATGATATATATGCAAAAGGGTTAAGATTAAAAATTGACACTTTCGGGGTGTGTGGGTGGCTCAGTCGATTAAGTGTCCAACTTTGGCTCAGGTCATCCTCTCGTGGTTTCAGTTCGAGTCCTGTATGCAGCTGTCTGCTGTCAGTGAAGAGCCCGCTTTGGGACCTCTGTTCCCCTCCCCCCCCAAAATAAATAAACTTTAAAGAAAAACTTACATTTTCATTATAAAGAATTCAAGATGGCAACCCTGGTAATCAAGTTATTTTAATCCAATTAACAAAAAGCATTTCTAGTTATTTTAGTTTTTAATCTCTGTATTTCCAAGGCTAAAGAATAAAGAAATGTACCTCAACTCTGGGGAACTGCTCCAGATATTGAATGAATTATGTAAATATTAGTGATCCCAGGCTCAAAGTTTGGTTCTAAGATTCTACAACAGAATTTAAAAGTAAACTAAGAACTGAAAACTAAGAAAGCACACTGATTTCCAAGATCCTTTATTATATTTACAGATTTGAAGATCTTGAAAAAAATGTGAACTTCAAATAAATGAGTATTTGAGGCAGAGGGGAACTGGTCATACTTTATTTGGAAGGCTTCAAAGCTTAATATGACAGATGCAATGTTTAATAGAAGTTTCATTCTTCACAATGATGTAAATATTATAGTAGATATATATATATATATATAATGTCCTAGGCCTCAGGAAAAAGGCAGAACTAATTCTTCAGGGAAATAGGGGAAACTGGTATTTGAGTTGGCTCCTGAAGAATGAATAACCATTAGCAGGGCAGATATGTTTCATACTGATTAATGTGCAATTCCAAAGGTCTGTAGTATTCAGGGGATTAAGAACTGAAGGGTTGGGGAGGTGAAGAAGGAAGAAGCTGCCAAAACAAGGGCCTCTGTGTGATATACAAGTTATACTGTGTGAAATAAGAGAAGCACTGGTAACAATTTTAAACAGAACTGACACCTCCAAAAGGTTGCAGAAATTACGTAGGGAAAGAGATCAGGTTCAGGTGCCTATTCCAAAAATCTGGCTAAGAGATGCAGTACTGCCCTAAGAACTAAGACACAGTAGCAGAGGTTTATTTTCAAAAGGTGGGGGTGGGGACAGATCTAAAGGATGTAGGGATTGATTGGATATGATTAGGGGGAAGGAGTCTAGAATGACACCTAACTTGGGTGACCGAGTACATAGCATACATAAAGGAAACAGGAGGGTTTGAGAGAGTACAGTCTTTAACATGCAATCTGAGGTTTGGGATTAAATATATACATACGCTATAGTAAGATGTATTAATCACTAACAAGACTTTCCTAGGTGCAAAAAAGGCTCAAATTCAAACTTCTAAACATTAAAACACAGGAAGGGTCCAGAAGTGGACGTTTTTCAGTTGAGCTAAGTGGGCTTTGTTAAAACCTGAAATCTTGAACAAAGGGTATGCCTTTGAGATCTGCTCTAGGTCTATAAAAATATTCCTGAGCCATTTTTATATACCCATAAAGTTTCCTTTTGTTAGTCATACACATAAAAAACTGGTAAAAATCAATACAAAAGACACTACCAGGGTACAGATATGATGGGATGCTGACAAGAGGACCAAGAGAAATTGGTCAAAAAAATAAAAGACCAGCAGTTTTTCCAAAACCTCAGTTTTCCAAAAACTGAGCCACTGAGGGGTGGCTCAGTCGGTTGAGTGTCCAGCTTCAGTTCAGGTCATGATCTCATGGTCTGTGAGTTCGAGCCCTGCGTTGGGCTCTGTGCTAACAGCTCAGAGCCTGGAGCCTGCTTTGGATTTTGTGTTTTCCTCTCTCTCTGCCCCTCCCCTGCTTGCACTCTGTTGCTCAAAAATGAATAAACAAAGAATTTAAAAAACTCTCATTGGAAAATGGACTTGATAATTGGAAATATCATCTTTGTAATTTATTTTGGTTCTTTTATCAGAGTGTAGGGTAGCTAGATTAGAGATATTCCTGATATTTTCTTATTTCTAAATATTTTAAGTTATATTTAATAAGCTGATTCCCGTGATCATTTTTCATCAAAGCAGTTTTTAACTGTTATAATTTCAACATAAATAGAACTTGATGCTAGCAGATACTATTTTAAATGAGCATTTTAAAATCCTTGAACCTATGAATTTAATTTGTTCTAACTTCTACAATGAAAGGAGTTTTACTAGGAGACACTGTAGTAAACTAAAAGGTAGTATTTTTGTAATCAGTGACAAATAATTACTGTCCAGAGCAGTGAAGCAACATATCCATGAATGGAGTAATTACAGTTTCTAGCTTTGAAGAAGACAGAAAAGATAGGGAAATATGGAAGACTTCTTTGAATAAAAAAAGATATTTTATATTAAATGTCTAATATAATTTATCAAATATTCAGTATGAATACAAGAAAACTAAAATGTAGGTACTCAAAGCAGAATACTCAAAAACTTATTTCATACATACCCTCTCAGAATTTGGAATTCGATTATCAATGGAATTACTGGCATCTTGGAGAACTTTAGTGGAGGAATTAGTTTTGCATTTTTTCCCCTTCAGTCTGTTGACAAAGAGCAGCTTCGCAGAAGGTTTGGCAATAAGAGGTTTTTGTTTAGCAAGAATTTCACTGTTCCAGTTCTGTACCTACAAAATTATAAACAGATATGGAAAACAGGGCATGAAAAAACCAAAGCTATTTCTGGTTTTCTATCATATTAACCTGCCATTGCCACTCCTCTAGTGTGGGGTGCAGCTAGATCTCTTAATAAATTCCTTTTTGCCAGTATATCTATTTTCAACAGCTTGTACCAAATGCATACTGTGAATTTTTCATCACCAAAACATTAAAATGGTGACTTTTAGGAACTTAAGAGTAAGAAAACAGGGGCACCTGGGTGGCTCAGTCAGTTAAGCATCTGACTCTTGATTCTCACTCAGGTCATGATCTCAGAGTTTGTGGAATCAAGCCCCCATTGGGCTCTAAGCTGATAGTACGGAGCCTGCTTGGGATTCTCTCTCTCTGCCCTTTCCCTGCTTGTGCCCTCTCTCTCCCTCTCAAAATAATTTTTTAAGAAAGTAAGGAGTGCCTGGGTGGCTCATTCGGTTGAGCATCTGACTTCAGCTCAGGTCATGATCTCACAGTTCATGGGTTGGAGCCCCACATCGGGCTCTGTGCTGATAGCTCAGAGCCTAGAGCCTGGAGCCTGTTTTGGATTCTGTGTCTCCCTTTCCTCTGCTCCTTCCCACTCACACTCTGTCTCTCTCTCCTTCAAAACTAAATAAGCAAAAAAAAAAAATTAAAAAAAAAAAGAAAACAAAGTTTGCCAAAATCCCATAAAAATATGAAAGGTCAAAGAGCAAATTTTATTCTGGATGTGAGTTAATTAACCTGTTACAACTGGAAATTCTGGATATATGTGGAATTTTTAACGGTATAAATTAACATCTAAGCCATACAGCAGTAATTTTTTTTTGTCATTTTTTGTTTTCACTAACTACTAAATTCTCAACAGGGAAAACATCAGTCATTTATATAGGCCTAGACCTGGTTTAAATATACTTAACCTCTAAACAACAGACTCAATATAACAAATATTTACTGGGGGTTGTGAGAGGGGGGGATGGGCTAAATGGGTAAGGGGCATTAAGGAATCCACTCCTGAAATCATTGTTGCACTATATGCTAACTTGGATGTAAATTAAAAATAAAGTTACTAAAAAAAACCCCAAACCCTAAAATAGCAAGAATGACTAAAAACCATAAAAAACAAAAAACAAATATTTACTGAGTGGAAAGGAAAAACACAGTATGTATAGTAGCTACATGACATTTGCAGCTTTAACATTCGGTCTTAAGTGTTTGTAGTCCAAAGGTCTATAAAGTTACATCACATGAGACACAAATTAGGATAAGTCTTGCCCTGAGGCTATTGTACCTGAGTGAGAGATAGCTAGTGAGTGAACAAGCCAGCTATCTGGGTAAATTCTGGGTAACAAATGAAGTTTGTTTTATTTTTTTCCCTCTGTTTCTTTTCTCATACAGGTGATAAGGAGAAACTATTTGTTGGGGTGGACTACAGGGTCTATTGACTGGAGAAAAGTAAACAAGCTCAATTATTAGAACATAAAACTCAGGGTGCCTGGGTGGCTCAGTCGGTTAAGCACCTGACTCTCAATTTGGGCTCAGGGCATGATCTCATGGTTTGTGATTTGAGCCCCATATTAGGCTATGTGCTGACAGCCTGGAGCCTGCCTGGGATTCCCTCTCCCTCCCCCTCCCTCACTCATGCTCGCTCTCTCTCTTAGAAATAAATAATAAACTTAAAAAAAAAAACCAACATAAAACTCTACCTAAATCCCAAGTGGAAATGTGAAAAAAAAAAAAAAATTTTAATCTTTATTTTTTAGAGAGAGACAGCGTGTGAGCAGGGGAGGAGCAGAGAGAGAGGGAGACACAGAATGCTAAGCAGGCTTCAGGCCCTGAGCTGTCAGCAAAGAGCCTGATGCGGGGCTCAAACTTGTGAACCTCAAGATCACGACCTGAGCCGAAGTTGGACGCTAAACCGACTAAGCCACCCAGGTGCCCCAGAAATGTGAAAAATTTTTAATGTTTCCTATATACTTATTTGGACTTCTCAACAAAAACACTGAAGAATACAGACTGGAACAATGTCTTCAAAATTATGTAGGAAAATTATTTCCAATTAGTAATTCCATAGTAAGAATTATCAGTCAAATGTGAGAGTAGCAAAAAGGCATTTTCAGACATCCAGGGTCTCAAGAGTTCCCTTCAACTGTGTTCTTTCCTAAGAAATATCTTTAACACAGAATCTCCTTTCTTCTTTACATATGCTTCTTAGCTTGGTCGAGAATAATGAAATAATCGCAACTTTATTATGAGGGAAAGAAAACACAGAACTAATTCCAAACATATTTTAGAGACAAAACTTTGCCATTATTTGGCTCTTGGAAAATTAAAGGGTTGAATCTAGTCAGCTTCTTAATGAAATCTATTGTTAGTACCACTTCAGAGCTAGGCACAAGGCAGCAAATTAATTTTGCTAATTAGTATGTTCCTACAAGAAATAGGAAAAGAGACCTAAATTGACTTAAAAGGTGTTTGTTTTTTTTCTCTTAATTTGCAGGGGTGCCTGGGTGGCTCAGTCGGTTATGTGGCCAACTTTGGCTCAGGTCATAATCTCAAGTTCATGATTTCAAACCCCAAGCCAGAATCTGTGCTGATAGCTCAGAGATTCTGTATCCCCCTCTTTCTCTGCACTTCCCCTGCTTGTGCTCTGTCTCCCTCTCTCTCTCAAAAATAAACAAACATTAAATAAATAAATTGCAGATTAGTCTAATTAATTAATTGCAGATTAGTCAGATTTGCAAACTGACAAGATAAGATGTAGACAGATATCTGGGGAAATCACAAAGTCCTTCAGGAGTTAACTAGGATTTCTGAAAAACTTTATATATATCTGGCTGATTTGAACTTATGAAAACTTTTCCCACAAAAAAGTCAATATTAAAAAATCATATGCCTATTATAATAGGGCAGAAAAATGTTTAATAACATGGAAATAATAACTACACATTATAAAATATCTATAAAATATTAATATTCACATGAAAATGCAAGATGAATAAATACCAAAATATTACTTGTAGTTACCACTGAGGGTGGGATTACTGATAATTTTAATTTCCTTGTTGAAATTTTCTGAAGTTATTATAATGAACCTATTTTATAAAAAGTATTTTAAAAAATATACCATAAAAGAACAACAGCCTGCTTTAACAATGTAAAAATTAAAGGTGGAAGAAAGGACCTAGATTTCTTTTCTTCACTAATCTTTTCCCTGGGTGGGGGGATGGGTGAAATAGGTGATGGAGATTAAAGAGTACACTTAGCACGATGAGCACTGAGTAATGCACAGAAGTGTTGAATCACTATACTGCACACCTGGAACTCCCATACACTGTATGTTAACTACACTGGAATTAAAAAACTTAATAGAAAATTATAAAAGAAAAAAATAACTTTTCTAATTATAAAGTCCCTTCTCTGTTACTGAAAACAAAAGCCTAAGGAAGATGCATCTTGAATAAACAGTTGTTAGTGAAGAAAATGCTTTTAAGAAATGCAGCCAGAAAAACTAGCTTGATCATACATATCACTTATCTTACTAATAATGTTGCTGTTACTTAGTTGGGGGAAAAAAAGCTTCCTAACCCTTTAATTTTCCCATTTAAAAAAAGTAATTAAAAAAAGTAATACGCGTACATGTTAAAATGTTCAAACAGTTCAAACTAAAACTGTGTACAAAGTATCTCTTCTGAGACATCCACTCCTTTTCCCAGAAGCAATTGTTATTTTTATTAGCAGGTTTCTTAGAGATTCTTCCTGAAATGTTTTAAGCATCTACAAAGGATATAGATGCATAATGCTTCTCTTAAACAGATGGCAGAATATTAGGCACATTCTTTTTAGACTGTACTTTTTAAAAATTCTTTTTAAAGGAAAATTTTAAAGTGATACCCATACAACACAAGGTTTATTTAAACTATTCATGTAAGTTAAAAGTTACTTAAATATTTGATTATAACAGTTCAAGAAATTTAAAAACCTAAAGGCTGCCAACCTTTTCTGGTGTTAACTTCATAAGTTCCATGTTTTCCATACTGTGTCGGCGTCCAAACTTCGGGCGTGCACCTTTGTGGAAAAAAAAAAAAAAAATTCAAATACATGGGGAAGTCCTTAAGACTACAAATTCAGCATGACTAGGTTATTCAATTTTAAAGTCTGTTACACAAGCCCATATGGAAGGAGGAAACATACAAACATGTATTTTTTTAAGAATAATAATTTTCCATACCAACTACATAAAAATAGAATATACACTCCCTCTAAAATGCTTTGATGTAGGGAAGTTACATTTTGGTTGGAAACTAACTTTGGTTACTGACATTACCCCTTAATTTAGAAAAGGCATTTTATAATAACTGGTTTTATACTATCCACAGAAACTCTTAAAAGAAAATGAGAAGGACAAATCCCGTATGATCTTATAGTGGAATCTAAAAAGAAAAAAAACAACCCGAACTAGGAAAAAAAGAGATCAAACTTGTGATTTACCAGAGGCAGAGGATTACGGAGGGGGAAAGGAAGAAGGTGGTCAAAAGGTACAAACCTCGGGTTATAAGGTAAATAAGTACTAGGGATAGAACGTACATCATGATGACTACAGTCAACATTGCTGTATGACACTTAGGAAAGTTGCTAGGAGGGTTTATCCTAAGAATGTTCATCATAAGAAGAATATTTTTTTCCCTTTTGCTATCTGTATGAGAAGATGGATGTTAACTGAACCTACCGTGGTGATCATTTCACTAGGTATAAATCAGGTCATCATACTGTACACCTTTAATTTACAATCATGTATGTCAAATATTTCTCAAACTGGAAAAAACACAAATTTAAAAAAACCACTAAAATGATTATAGTAGGGGAAAAAACAAACTGTAGGGTAGTTTAAGTAAGTAAAAACCAGTCGGTTAAATGTTCGACTTTGGCTCATAATCTCATAGTTCATGGGTTCGAGCCCTGCATAGGGCTCTGTTTTCAGCATGGAGCCCGCTCCAGATCCTCTATCCCCTGCCTCTCTATGGCCCTCTCCAGCTCATGTTCTATCTCTCAAAAATAAATAAACATTAAAAAAAAATAATAAGGGGCTCCTGGGTGGCTCAGTTGGTTGGGCATCCAACTTCAGGTCAGGTCATGATCTCACGGTTCGTGAGTTCAAGCCTCGTGTCAGGCTCTGTGCTGACAGCTCAGAGCCTGGAGCCTTCTTTGGACTCTGTGTCTCCCTCTCTGTCTCTCTCTGCCCCTCCCCCACTCACATTCTCTCAAAAATAAACAAACAATAGAAAAAATTGTTTTAATTAAGTAAAAATTCAAGGAAAAGGCTTTAGGCCTTCAATTTCAAGGTAAGAATCAAAGTAACACCTCTAGTTCTATATTGTTACTCATATTCATTTTAAGATCACATTAGATGAGAGATTTAATGCTGACCAGGAAACATGTTAAATAAACATAAACATGGTCCTCAAAAGTTTTTTCAATAAAGTTAGCATTGAATATAGAGAAATATATTTTCATATCCATTTTCACATTTTCATATCCATTCAATATTTTAAAGATTAAGCAATATTTTAAAGGCATAAGGAATATGATACCTAATACCCAGCTTAACAAATAAACCACTATCAACATATTAACTCCTCTGTGACTCTCTGAAAATGTGCCTCCTCCTCCCTATAATTTTTTATATTTTCATATATTTCATATGTTTCATCTATATATTTACATATATATAGATCTCCAAGCAATTTAGTTTATTTTATAATAAATGCTCTCATACTGTATATATCATCTAACTTGCTTCCTTTGAGAAACTTTATGTTTGTGAGATTCAGCCAAGTTCATATGTGTAGTTTAATTTTGACTGCCATTTTAGGACTAGGAAATTCTTTATCCATTCTACTGGGGACAGAGATTTAGAGTGCTTCTTATTTTCTGTTATCATAAGCAGTACTATTACAGAAATTCTTGAAAATGTCTCTTTCTCTTAGTGACACGAGCAAGTGTTTCTTCCAGTTTGGATATCAGTGGTATGTAACTGGCAGTGGAAATGCCAGATCATATGCTCAGTACATCCTCAACTTTACCAGAATGTTGCCACATTGTTCTTGAGAGTAAACACATCTCTATCACCGTCAACACTGAATGAGAGCTTCCATTACCCACATTTCAATACTGGTATTTTCAGACCTTTTAATTTTCATCTAAGAGATAACCTTAGAAATGAAACAAGAGCTAAACAAAAATCAAATATGTAAAAACATTTGAATCAAAAAGAATAACTAAACAATAAAATATTTTAATTTTGTCATCAAACATTTATAAATTTGAGTGACCCTATAGAAAATAATCATACCTTTACCATTCCTAAGTTCAAGATAACAACCGTAAAATACCATATTCTATAGTGATACATCAACAGGACTATGGTAAAGCAAAAAGGTACTATAAAAATTTGAGCTTCCTAAGTTATATATTCTCTCTGGAGATGGTTAACATGTGATGAGTAATTTAAATGTAATTGAGGATAAAGAAATTGGGTTTGAAGACCTGTTACTTACCATGCAAATTGTTATCAATTTCAATATTTTCAGACATTATTGAATTATTTGTGCTGTAGCTCAGACCAAGAACCATTTGAAGATCTGAGAGATTCAGTCGTGCTGTTAGTTCACCACTTCTATCCCCAACCTACAACCAACAAGCATTTATATTTTAGAGTAGAATTAAAGACAATGGTGAAGATTGGCTGAAAATGTTATGAACCTAAAACTGGAAGAAAATAGAAATGAAAACAGATCTATTAGAATTAAGAGACTGAATGAAATGGGTTTTTCCAATAATAGTTGCTTTAAAGAAAAGGGAAGCTTCTAAAATATGGCAATAGGAAAGCTGATTACATTCTACCAATACTTCCATTCTCTAAATACTAATTGCTCTTAATCTCTACAATCATATTTAATAACGCAGGTTATTCTGTGACACATTAAGTTGCCAACACATGAATAAAATTTCCTTAGAATATTGTTTCCATACCATAGTAATAGTATCTATTAAGCCAGCAATAGATATTACACTAGGCACTTTTACATACACTATCTCTAATTCTTATAATGATTTGCAAGGTAGATGTTATTCTTCCCATTTTACAGATGAGAAATGAGGTTCAGAAAAGATTTCCAAGCTCAAATAGCCAGAAAGCAGAACTGGAACAGGAATAGATAACAATATTTTTTTTTTTAATTTACTTTTTTAATGTTTATTTATTTTTGACAGAGAGAGAGAGACAGACAGACAGACACAGAGCATGAGCGGGGGAGGGGGCAGAGAGTGAGGGAGACACAGAATCCAAAGCAGGCTCCAGGCTCTGAGCTGTTAGCACAGAGCCCGACGTGGGGCTCAAAACTCACAGACAACGAGATAATGACCTAAGCTGAAGTCGGACGCTCACCGACTGAGCCACCCAGGTGCCCCAGGAACAGATACAATCTGGATTATAAATCCTTGATTATAACAACCATGTTAAAAAAAAAAAAAAAAAAAAGACAACTACTACAACAAAAAAAACCCCGTTTTTTCTTTCCATACCATGCTACTTTTCCATGTAGAGACAGGAGGCATATTTTAGTAATCTTTCCATTCCCCTATGCCTGGTCTTACCTTCCTATCTTCCTACATCAAAGCCAATGCAAACAGACCTCTGATCTGTATCTCAAAATGCTTTGTGCAGTTTTTATGCCAAGGGAATAACATAGATTTATTACTAGGTTATACAGGAGAAATCCAGAGAAATAATAGGCCTTCCCCCACCCCCCCACTAATTTGTGAATCACATAGCACAGACAGCTGTTTTTTAGTTACATACCTCTCTTGAAATTTCCAAGTGCTTTTCAGCAAAATGCATTGCTTGATCATGATTCCCTAGAGCTGTGTATGCATTTCCTAAGCTCCAACATGCTCTTCCTTCACCAATTCTACAAAACAATTCAAAGCTAAGATATAGTTATATGAAAGGAGAGCTGTGTGTAGAATAAAAGCTATTTAGCAGTAATTAATGGTATAAACAATGTTTTGGATTTGTTTTTTTTTTAAATATATGAAATTTATTGTCAAATTGGTTTCCATACAACACCCAGTGCTCATCCCAAAAGATGCCCTCTTTAATACCCATCACCCACCCCCCATCAGCCCTCAGTTTGTTCTCAGTTTTTAAGACTCTCTTATGCTTTGGCTCTCTCCCACTCTTGGATTTGGTCTTTCATATAAAGAACATACTATCACATCACTGGAGACATATTAGAATACCCAGATAATACCAAACTCAGAGTCAAGCAAAAAATGGGAAACATCCTTTTCAAACATACAATTTATTATAAAATAATAAAATCTAATAGGTCTTCTAGTTAAACTGCCCATTTTCTTTCCATGACAGCCCTACCAGGTAATCATTCAGTCCAGGTTTGAACACCACTGGGGAGAGAGAATGTACTACCTCTTGAAGTAACATATTTCATTTTGAACAATTACAGAAAAGCAGTTCTTCATACTGAAGTAAAAATCTCTTTCTAAAGTAAACATCACAGACTAAATGCCTGCACAGATTCTGTTTTATCATACAGTTTTTTATTTAAAAAAAATAGCCACCAATATTTAAAAATCAGAAGATTTCAAATAAAACTCAGGACTTCCAGCTTCTCTTGAAAACAGAGGAGTACCTGGACATTACAGACCCTTGGTCCTGCCTGGCATCAGTTAGCTGGAGCTGAGTAACAGCTGTCCCCTTACGCTGGGCCTTATCTCTAAGATCACCACAATTCCCACACTGTTCTAGTCAGGAGGACCTTTGCAGGCAACCGAGTTTGTGACCTACTTATTGATCTTGGTTCAAGGCTATATGGACCATCGCAAACTCCTATGACATGCTGGCCTTCAAGCAGTAACGTACAGAGAAGGTAACTAAAATAGAAGAAATTCCTTAAAAAAGAATTAAAAAGAAAACAAAGGAAACAAACTTAAAAACAAAGGAAAAATTCTAAGGATTCAATAATGCATCTATATTTTACTATAATTATAGTAGGGAGCTGTATAACTTACCTATCATTTAGCTCTTGAGCAATTGCTAAGTGCTTCAGATGATAATCGATGGCCTTTTCATAGTCTTGAAGCAAAGTGTATGTATTTCCGAGACTATAGCAAGACTGTGCTTCTACAGCTCTGTCTTTAAGCTGTCGAGCCAATAGCAGTGTCTTTCTAAAAAAAGAAATTAATTCTTACATAATGATCATTTTTATTTTTGGCTATAATAATCAAAAAATAAAACACTCATTTTTCTTCCTGCCTCTAAAGTAAATTTATTTTAGAGTTTAATATCTCATACTTTCTCCATTACTTTCAGACAAAATGAAGTTGTTTTGGAAACACAAAAACCAAATCTAGACTCTCAGAATAAATTTGAGAGCCCTATTAAATATTCTTCAGAGAAAAGGAATACTGACACAAGACTAAGTGTCTCTAAAAAAACTATCCAAGTTGTAGTGGCAATAGCTTAAAAGTAAGAAAATTTTGTCCAAATAACCTCTCTTTTCAATTATACTGTTGTCTTTGCATTTTGTCAAAATTCAAAACATAGTACTCAAAATTCTAATGTGTAGAATGTGTACAATCAGTAGTCACTGATTCATGAAAAATATTAAATACCACATTTAAACATTAACCAGATTCTACCTAACACACATTGAATCAATGAGAACCTAGTGTCCCAGTTAAGAGTGTGGACCCTAAAGTTAGAATGGGTTCAAATCCCAACTTTGGCAATTATTAGCTCTGTCACAGGGCAAGTCACTCAAACTCTCTGTTTCCTCGTCTGTAAAATGGGGAAAATACCTCACAGGGTTTTGTGAGGATGAAACACATTAGTTTATATGAAGTGCTTAGAATGGCATCTTGCTCACAGGAGATGGTAACAAATGTAAATACTGTTTTGATTATTATTATCAGCACTTAAGCCTACAGATGCTTTAGATCCAGTAACTTAAATGACTCCTACAGTTTCTGCCAAATAGTACAAATATTTCATGTGATTTATGATTACACAAAAAATAGGTATATGATAGATAATATAGTTTTAAGCAAACAAGCCTGAAATTTTATATTTAATGGTGATACCTTCAAAGCTGTCACCTTGGGAGACCACACACTTATTCTAACACTGCCTCCTCTCAAACATTTTTGCAAGACTTCTGGAATTGCTTTGATGTCCTGGAGTATTTTTCTGGCACACCATTATTCTTTGACGATATAATTTGTAAATATTCAGAAGTCCTTCTGGAACAAATTCAATTGCTAAAGTAGGTTTACCAAACTGCTACTACTACTGCTTTCTATCCTGAAGGATAGCGATTTAAAACATTAAGATAGCCTTCTTGTGCAGTCCTGAGAGTTCTGAGTTTTAGCCTGCTTATGGAGAGGGCAGCGGGAAGAAGTTTCATTACTTCGTACTCCTGTTCTTTACTCAAACAGCCACCATCCACTTTATTGCAGAACTTTTAAGTATTTAATACAAGTAGATCATCTATTAATTAAGACATTTCCATGTCTTTTGGCTTTAAAATATAAGAAACTTTTATATTTAAAATCAAAATATAGGGGTGCCTGGCTGGCTCAGTCAGAACAGCATCCAACTCTCAGGGTCAGGAGTTTGAGCCCCACGTTGGGTGTAGAGCTTACTTAAATAAATAAAACTTAAAAAAATAAATCAAAATAAAATCAAAATCAAACTACATATTCCTTATATAGTTATGTATTTTATTTAGGAGGATATCTTATATCTAACTAATCAACGAACAAATATTAACCATTAGTCAATGTTTAAAGTAGGGTGGAATGACATTCTAGTTTTTAAGATGGACCTAAAGCAATTTTACCTTTTGTTTTTAGATGACAAACTATCCCAAACCCTCTCACACTGGATTCTTTAACAATAAAATACAACTCAATCATTGTATCTTTGGTTCAAACTGGCTTCTGCCTAAGGTCTATATGGGCCTTCAATCCCCACTAATTAGAGAAAACTCCAAACTAGAAAGCACAGACCAGACAATCTCAAACAGTCTACACTTTCCTATTATCTATGTGTCAAGTCTATTGAAAGGCCAGAAAGACCCTTCCCAGAAGAAGCTAGGTTTGCCAACTCCTCAGGCAAGTGAATGGGGGCCTCAGTTTATGGTGAGGATCAAAGATGGGCAGGAGAGGGTGGGTGAAATGTTCAACATGAGGGTACAATGGTGGGGAAAAGAATTAAGTGATCACTGATGAAAACTAGGGCATATTTTTGTTACCAGACTTTCTTGTGGCTTTTTGCAAACACATAACTGGGTGAAAAAAAGCATATAAATATACATACCCCACACACTAAACAGGTTTAAAAGACTTTAAAAGTTTAGAATTTCATTTAAAAACAGTTTTAAAGATAAAAACTAACAAAAATATAAAGGAGTCATACTGCTATGATTAAATCAAAGGTACAATATTTATTTAGGACTATGAGCCACGTCCTATGCAAAGTAAATGCTTAATATATTCTTTCATTCAATCCTCACAACAATCCCAAAAGCATCGTCCGTTGCTTTTGGGCATCATCCGTTACAGATGAAGAAATTGAGGCTTAGAAGTATAAGTTCCTGCTGCTAGTATGTGCAAAAAGCAAGTTTTAAACCCAAAGTCTATGATTTTATAGGACTGCATAACTATTCATTTTACATTTATCTATAGAAATATTAGACTAACTTGTAGTATTCAGAGGCAGTTTCAAATTCACCAAGAAATATATATGCATTTCCAAGGTTGCTATATGCTCTTCTTTCAGCTGCTTTATCTCCAAATTCTTTTGCAATAAGGAGACGCTGAAACAGAAAATTCAAGTTAGATATAGCTATAACAAAACTAAAGAATAATCTAATCACTATTCAGAACACTGATGGGGAAAATGATCTGGCCTCAAAGCCTTGCACTATACCTGTTCATGGGCTATAACCGCATCCCTGAAGTTGCCAAGGAGGTAATGTGTGTTTCCAAGATTTCCAAAGGCACGTCCTTGGGCTGCTCGGTCACCCAAAGCAGTCACTAGTGATAGGTTTTCCCTAAATGATAACAAAAGTTGTGAAAAAATACGTTTGAGAAAAAAATGTATTGATTTAATTTACAAATCAAATTCTTATCAAAAAAATTTCTAAGCTTACAGTCATAGTGTAAATTTTAGAGGTATATGTATGATGGAGGATGATTATGGGAAATAAATGGGAACACTTTACTGAACCATTCAGGCAGGTTTCTGTCCAGAGTCAAGGACAGAGTCAATCTTGGAACCGTTGCAGCTAAGAAGTTCTATGAAATTCTACTGATAAAACTAAATTTACTCCAAATAGTTTAGACTAACGATTGATATTTCTTGTTTTTGCCACTAAGTGGCACCGGTTAACAATTTAAAGGAAAGCTTTTCTGGGGAGGGGATTACTCTATTCCAACACTGTAACATTTTAGCAGCGGATTTGATGGTTTATTTTTACTTGCTAGTCCAGAATTCTAAAACCTTTCCCAAACTTAAAAACGTATTACTGGATAAAGAATGTAGAGCAGGTCCAAGCCTTAGGTGGGCCACAGGACTGCATCAGTGCTACTTACTCATAATAATCCACAGCTGCCTGCAGAGCATTTCTCACGTCTTCTGGAAATTCTCCCATGTCTTGAGGACCAGGGCAGGCAAAACTTTTCCCTTTGGCATGATACACATTTCCAAGATTGTAAAGTGCTCTTGCTTCTCCCACCTAGATGAAGATATCAACAGAGTTTACATTTTGAAATCAGAAGCCAGGTATTATAATGCTTATCACATATATTTATTTATAATTATCCTTGATGGTCAAGAGAAAGAAATGTTTATGATGGCCATCCATACAACCAAATAAATGATTACTTATGAAAGAATGTCTACTATTTTTTCTCCACTATTTAAAATTTTTTACTTCTATTTTTCTATGAATACTTTCTTCATTGGTATTAACTTTTAGATAAACTACAGAATAATTAAGTAAAATTAAAACACAAAGCAATTTCAAATAAAACATTTGGCCCACTATGTAATATTCCTTATTACCTTGTCATTAAGCTCTCTGGAAATATCTAGGTGTCGCTGACAACAAACTACAGCTTCATCAAAATTCCCAAGAACTTTTAAGGTGTTTCCCAGATTACCGCTAGCTTTGGCTTCCCCCAGCTGATCTCCAATAGTCCTGGGGGGGGGGGGGGGGGGGGGGGAAGCAAATGGTGTTAAAAATAAAGCAAGCAGCCAGAGTATAGTTTTCCCTAGAGGACAACTGACATGCTTTAGGTAAAAAGGACCTGTTATTAGCCCTGAAACCTACTTTAAATAAAAATGTAAGACTTATGTTTCTGTATTTAAATGTAATTAATTTTCATTCATTTAATTAAACCCTAGTGTCATTTCACTACTATTAAATCATTTAATTAAACTGTGATCAGCCTAAAGTTTTAAAATGCAGTGCTACTGAATCAGAACTCACTAAAATGTATTAAGTTCATTTTTTTTAATTGAATAAACATTTTTTAAGAAACATTCAAGGAGAAAGAGTATTAAAAAGCTTAAATTAATTACCTTGCTAGAGTTAAATCATGATGATGGTATTCTAATGCTTTGGCATAATCATGCAAATAGAAATAAGCATTGCCCAGCTGGCTGTAAATAGCACTAAGTGTTTTTAGGTCTTCAGTTCCAACTTGAACTGCAGCTTCAAAGAAGGACACACCAGCACGGCAGTCTCCTGACTTACACAGACGTTCCCCTTCCAAGGCCAGTTCTAGGCAAGAAGCTTCCATTCTATAAAATTACATAGGACAGACATTTACAACATTATATTATAACTGCACCACAGTTATTTTTAACTTCAGGTAATACAATTTTAATGTTGGCTGTGTCTACTCTTGCTTAGAAGAGCTGCCTCTATAATTAAAGTATATATACATTATTGATAAAACAGTAAACTATTATTTATAGCATGAGCTAATTTGCCTAATCAAATGTCTCTGAGCCCCAGATGTCTTTTATATAGGATAGCTAAATACCTCTATATGGAGCCCACTTTAATTGGCCCACCCAGAGCAACCCACTTCACCAATGAGAAAACCTAAAGTAGTGTTTCCTAAAGTATTCTGAGTTGTGGCAGACTTATGGACTTCCTCAGAGTGTGGGAGAAAACAGGTACCTGGGGAAGGTGATGTCCTGTAATACTCTTCTCTATCTAGGTATCTAAGTGATCTACTCAGCCATACATCAAGCCCTCCTACCATCCCTATCTCTTTCTCTGTCTCAAACACTCACACACACTCCTTTCTGTCCTTACCACCACATGGTATCTCTACCTCAGAAAAAAAAGGAGCAAAGTATTTTGATCTATAAGGCATACTTCTATAAGAGAACTAAGTGACAAGAAACTTTGTTAGAAAGCAGTAATTTAAATATTTTCAGAAAGTCTAATTCTCAAAGTCTGTCACTGGATTTTTAAAAGCTAGAAGAATTAAGTTATTTTAAATCTTCATTGGAGAAAAAGCAATGATACTTTAGGTTCTAATCCTAGATTTTAGAAGGTGACTTTTACCAAAGTTGCCACTGTGTTTCTTTAACATTTTTATGATTTCTGCCATGTTTATATTTTACATAATCATCCACTTAAGTGTGTTTCTACAATTTGGCAAATTTCTTTGAAATTGGCACATGTAATTTTTAAAAATCTGGCTTCAAAGCAGTATCCATGGAACTGTGAGGAGTTTGGTGTGATACTTATTTTCTAATGCACATTAAAACAA
Organism: Acinonyx jubatus; assembly: GCF_027475565.1. NCBI lineage: Eukaryota > Metazoa > Chordata > Mammalia > Carnivora > Felidae > Acinonyx > Acinonyx jubatus. The sequence goes on along the minus strand of NC_069381.1, from coordinate 91,374,856 downwards.
ATATGTAAGTATTAAAATAAAAAAGTAAAATTACCTTATGTAACACCAGTGGTAGGGACACATATCACCCTTTGGGAAACTCTGATTAAGCTCATCAAGCATTCTAATTTTGTTGAGCAGCATGAAATTACTCCTTACTGGAATTAGCTTTGAACAACTCTAACAGAGCAGTGATTCCTGATCCTGGCTGCACCACAGCAGAGCTCATATGGAGTGCTTTTTAAAGCTCTCAATGCTGGGTCCCACTGTCTAGGTATGAGGTCTGGCTCATAGTATTTTTTAAACACCCCCAAGTAATTCCAACATATAAGCCAGAGTTGAGAATCACTGCTTTAACAAGAAATAGAAATTAAACCACAACTCGCCCTAAAGTCATTCAAATAGGAATATACTTTTGTATTTCTAGTAGCAGGCCAATCAATTAACATGTTTCTTCAGATGCTGTCTTTTAGCCTATAAAACTTCAAGGTTCCTTAAAGCCATAAATTAAAATGGGATTGCAAAAGTGGAAAATAAATCTGATAAAGAGAAAAGTCTGGACTAAGATTAACAGATCCAATTGCAAAGGTTCAAAGCAGACTTTTGGTTATGTAGCAGATTTATGTAGTCATCTATGATAGGTAAATTTCAAGTTTTACATCCAGGTATCCTTTTTTTATAATTCAAGTAATTAAGTAAAAGGATACAGTGTGATCACAATTACACTAGTGATTTCACCCCCACTTAATGGATTTAGACAAAATAATGCAAGTGAACCTCTACTTAACATTTTGCTTCAACATTAGACCAATTATATACAAAGAAGAAAGATCTAAAGCACACAGAAAAATTAATCAGTTAAACCAGAAAACTTAGAATTTTTGCTATATTTACTTACTTATAAATTTTTTTTAATGTTCATTTATTTTTGAGGGAGAGAGAGACAGCACAAGCAGGAGAGGGGCAGAGAGAGAGAGGGAGACACAGAATTCGAAGCAGGCTCCTGGCTCTGAGCTGTCAGCACAGAGCCTGACACGGTGCTCAAACTCCGAAACTGCGAGATCATGACCTGAGCCAAAGTTGGACACTTAACTGACTGAGCCACCTAGGCACCCCTGCTATATTTATATTTCATGTCATTTCAAATTAATAAAACCAATTTTCATCTTTCACAAGTAAAAACTGCCCTTTAAAACTGTATTTTTGAGGGGCACCTGGGTGGCTCAGTGGGTTGAGTATCCAACTTCAGCTCAGGTCATGCTCTCGCTGTCTGTGAGTTCAAGCCCCGCATCAGGCTCTGTGCTGACAGCTCAGAGCCTGGACCCTGTTTCAGATTCTGTGTCTCCCTCTCTCTGCCCCTCCCCCACTCATGCTCCGTCTCTGTCTCTGTCAAAATTAAATATTTAAAAAAACTGTATTTTTGAAAATTAGGGACTTCATAAAGAAAAAGATTATTTTTGAGGTTTTATGAGGTTATTGCTGTATTTTGTGTATGAAAAGAAATGAGGCAGTACAAAGACTACTATGTAAAAAATGTGATTTTCTTAAAGGATTCTTTGGCTAGACTGGCTACCTAAACTAGATGTCTTTATTTGTCTGAATACTGAAACCACTGAACTTTCAAGAATTACCATAGGAAAAAAAATTGGAAAAGATATTTTTACATATAAAATACTTTTTCTATTAAAAATTTTTAACTTAAGCATGATTCTAATTATGTAAGAAAATTATATATTGAGCAATTTCACTGGTAGGAATTGATCTTAAAGTTTTATGTACACAAATTCAAGAATATATATGTGAAAGGACATTCACAGCAGCAAAAACACACACACAACTTAAATGTCCATCAACAGAGTATTAAGGAAAATTACACGCCACTGTACAACTGAATACTAATAATGGCACATGATTTCACTGAAGGAGAAGTAGAGAAATAGTTACATACAGCAGCACCATCAGTTCAAGATGATTAGCTGGCTGGCCAGGAAATTAGGGACAAGGCAGAACTGGCTATTCATAGATAAGACATGTAAAAATTGGAAGTTTACAACATGTTTGCCTATATCCATGTAAACCAGAGAAGTGTCTTCTTCAAATAAACATCTTCACCACAAATATTTGACTTTCTGGTTTGAAACTTACACAACGTTTTACCAGAACCATCAATCCAAATTATGTATGTAACAAAATTTAGCTGCAGACTGAATTTATAGCTACAAATTTTTAAAAAGACATTTTAGATAATTTCATCAGAAACAGTGACAGCAAACTGGAACCCTGCTGGCTGCTCAGCTGTCTCTGAAGTCCATGAAGTAAGAATGTCCTATAAGAGAAACTACCTTGGAAAAGTTATTTCAGTAAGTAATTCCCAAAATAAAGTCCCCAACTCTCTAGTAATGATTAATTCTGAGATATATTGTAGCTCTGGTATGTTTTATTAGAAAAGAAGTCAACATTTTGGCAAAATCTCCAACACCTAAAATCAAATATATCTAATTGCATAATAGTCAAGGCAGGTTGGCTTATAAATTTTTTAGAAGATCATTAAATAGTAAGAGAGAAAGTAATTTCATATCCTCTCTCTCTCTATGAGAGAATAGAATTACTTCATTTGTTTACCAGCTGGGTTGGAAACAAAGAACACACTCAGAGTAGAAGACAAACTGGGAAAATACCTCCATTAAAATACATCCCACATACAAAGTTTCTTTTATTCTTCCTAATGGCCTAACTAGTTGTAGAATCAAAGAAAGTACATTCCTAATAACTACAAATAAGCACAGTACTACTATACTTAACTGAAATGTTTTCATTTTGCCAAAATGTTATAATTATAGTTAATTCCTCATTTTTTGCACAAACCCATGTCATTTCAATTTAATTTTTATATTTTTAATTATTATTACTATTCACTTTTCTTCCACGCTAGATTTTTCCTTTACCTTCTTAATTTTAGTTTCTTGTGTTCATAGTATATCAATGAAAGCAAGAGAGGATTAAAACCTCAATGCTACATCATTTTAAAAGATTTCATACAGATTATGTTCAAATTTGACCCTCCCCTCAAAAGGTTTACATACTATTTAAGAATAAACAATGGGATTGAGGTCTCAGGCTTCAATACGAGAGTGTTCTGCATCTTCTCCACTGTGCTGTCTTCTATAGCTGTCAAATCTCTTTACAGACCTTAGTTCCACCTTCCATGTGTTCTAATTGGGCATGGATCTTTTCCATTACCAATCCTACCTCCCACAAACAATTTTCATCCATTCTGTTTACCACATATATCTATTCTAGTTTACTTGCAAAAGGGAAAGTAGTATAAATTTACCTTGATTTAGATTTAAGTTTTGATTGGTAACTTAGTTTTAAAAGTGATTTTACTGTATATTATATTAAGTTAAATTCTCAAAATAACCTTCTTGAGAATTACTGTAGAGGTATTACTACAGAAGAGGAAATTGATGCTCAGACAGGTTCAGTGACCTATTAAGATCATAGGACTGCAAAGCTGAGAAATGAAATCCTGTCTTTGTCTCTAAATCCAATGCTCTTTCCACTATTCAACATTACCTCAAACTCAATATTCCTCAAATACTCTTCAGGAAAGAATATTAACCACTACATTTACCTAGCAAAATTAAAGAATTCAACACCAAAACTGTATTCCTTTACAAATTGTGTGCAATAGTCTAATTTTTACAATATGAAAGTTACTGAAGTAGGAACAAAGACATTTTTCAAAGAAATACAAGAGAAACTAGTTTACTAATGAACCTGATACATCCATCTTTCAACATCAACAATTACCAATATATAATATTACCAGTGTGTTTCATCTCTATTTCCATCCTCACTCTCTAACCCTAGATTCTTTTAAAGTAAATTCCAGAAAGCATATGATTTCATTTGTAAATATTTTAGTATATGTCTCTAAAAGAGTCATTTTCAAAAAAAATTAATACTATCATGCCTAAGAAAACTAATTACAATTACTTTAAAAACAATCATATATTGTTAAAACATTTTTTTTGTTTATTTTTTAGAGACAGCGTGAGTGGGCGAGGGGCAGAGGGCGATAGAGGCACAGAATTTGAAGCAGGCTCTAGGCTCTGAGCTGTCAGCACAGAGCCCGACATGGGGCTTGAACTCATAAACTGTGAGATCATGACCTGAACCGAAGTTGGCCACTTAACCGACTGAGCCACCCAGACACCCCCATCATATATATACTGTTTTAAAGCTTAGAAACTAACTTCATTTTACTATCAGTCTCCATTTCTCTCTACCTTGATAAATAGGTCACAAAATATTTCATAAAGTATTCTAGTATCTCTCAGGAGGTTCCTTAGTGTCTAAAGAATTATTCTATTTCAAAATTATAAACTCACTGTGTCACAGAATGTTCTCCAAGGATGGATGAAGACTTCCAAAATGAAAGAACAAGAAGGATAAAACAATATATGCTACCTGTTTACCAGAGCAGAGTAATAACTTATACCAGGCCATGAGTCCTAACATAAAGGATAAAAAGTATTACCTGCAATTATACAATAATCCAATATACAGAATATATATCAATATACAGAACGCTGATCCTAAAGCACTGAAGAAGCTAAAGCTTTGTTTGGCATATTGGGATTTGGTTTTTTGTTTGTTTCTGTTTTTGTTTAAGCCTAATCTCATGACCTTGAGATTAAGACCTGAGCTGAGATCAAGTTGGATGTTTAACTGGCTGAGCCACCCAAGTCCCCCATGGTATATTCTTACTAAAAATAGTTACAGTGTTTAAAGTTTCGTTTGGTGAAGTCCTATACCAATACACAACTATGTCTGACCTATGCTATATCATAGAAAAAGGACAAATCTAACTTTCCCATAGGTAGATGTATAATCCACTCCTCCTTACCTGCTGCTCTTATACAGTATTAAGAAGTATACCACTCTTGAAAATGTTTAGCAAGACGAAATCTTACTTACTAGGTTCAACTGATAGTTATGTCCAGTGAAGTTCAATATACATTCCATCACATGTGCACTATGAGTCAGATAACATGCTTAGCATCATGGCTGCCCTAAGGAAGTTAATGGTCAAAGGGAGGGGTCAAAGAGGACACAAACTTATAAACAGATCAAATGAATTTTAATATAGTTGATGCAAAGAAAGAGATATGCAAAGCATGTTATGGGAGCAAACGGAGGGCACATAGCCAAACTATGGCATTTGGAAGTGGTTTCCAAGAGTAGATAATTCAAGTCATAGAGTGCATCATGAGCAAAGGCACAGAGACACGGAACAGCAAGACATGTATAGGAAACCAGAGCTCAAAGTGCAAGGCTAGGACTGGAAGAAAGTAAGAACAAAGGAATACACAGAAGCTAGAAAAAGGAAGATATTGTATACTATGTTAAGCTTGGCTCTGCCCTACAGGTGACTGGGAGGCACCAGTGATTAAGCAGAATTTGCACAGTTAGCTCTGTTTTTAGAGTGAGCCCCCTAGTGGCAAATTAAAAAGATGGCTTCTAAGAGGTGAGAATGGAGAATGGAGTGAGTCTAGAGGAAGATGAAGGGGGCCTAAACCACAACAGTGATAGGGAGGATACAGATGGGGTAGATAATTCCGAGCAACATTTAGGAGATAAAACTGACATGACTTCACAATGGATACAGAGAGTGAGAAGCGGAAAAAAGCATGTAAGATAACTCCCAAACTTCTGGAACCATGCCCAAAAGGGTAGAGTTATATTAAGAGCTCATTTTAATTATGTTGAATGTCCCCCATTTCTTTATTCAAAACTTTTTTATTTTTATAAAATTTTTTAATGTTTATTTTTGAGAGAGAGAGAGAGAGAGAGCGCGCGCAACCGTGCGCGCGCAGGGAAGGGGCAGAGAGAGAGGGAGAGACACAGAACTCAAAGTGGGCTCCAGGCTCTGTGTTGTCAGCACAGAGCCCGACATGGGGCTTGAACTCACGAACTGTGAGATCATGATCTGAGCTGAAGTCGGACACTTAACCAACTGAGCCACCCAACTGCCCCTAAAACTTTTTTATTTTTAATAGAAATACCCTCAGATTACAGACTATACAGACTTCCTTGGCACCATGCCCTAACACAAATCTGCTCCAAAGTACAATACATCTATTTCTTAAATGTGTGTTAAGATATCTAGGATTTGGCAACCAACACCTTCAACTTATTAGATATGCTGAATAATCCTCACTGCTACAAGTTTTATTTACTATTAGCTTATGACATTTATGTTAAAGAATCTATTAGTATTCTAATCACCTTACTAATGGTTACATGCCTTTCATTCTAATATTTATGTTTATGTTCATTATATAGTTTAGTGCAATGACCAGAACTTCTAGAATAAAAGTTAAATAATGATGGGGGCACATGGGTGGCTCAGTCAGTTAAGCATCTGCCTTCAGCTCAGGTCACGATCTCACAGTTCATGAGTTTGAGCCCCACATTGGGCTCTCTGCTGACACTGCAGAGCCTGCTTCAGATCCTCTGTCCCCCCCACCACCTCTCTGCCCCTCCCCTGCTCATACTTTGTGCTCTCTTTCTCTCCCTCTCAAAAATAAACAGAAATTTTAAAATAAAAAAGATATCATTGCTTTGCTCCTAAATGTATCCGAAATGTCACTAGTATTTTATCATTAAATATTAACCTATTAGTTTATCATGTTAAGAAAGTACCCATCCATTCCGTTACTGACTTTTTAAAAAGTTCACTTATAAAAGATCACCAACAAAAACTGAAACATAAAAATTAGGTCATTCACATATGGTCCTATTACAAATCCAGCTTTTACCTCAAACATTTAGAAACAGATTTTATTTTTATACCTGTATTATAAGTTACAAAATATAAAGTAACTACTCATAAATTCTTCCAAAAAATGTTAATAAACGATAATATATAATTGATCTCTACCACTATTTTCCTATAGAAAGGATATAAAATCTTACCACAACAAAAAGAAAATATAGTTTATAGGAGATACTAACTACAGCTAGTATATTTTGAATATATTCAAATTTAAATTTGAAATGATCAGAGTGAAATACATGTTTAATAAGGATTAAAAGTCACCCACTAAGAAAGTAGTGGTCTTACCTGTAACGAACATGAAAAGAATGGTCTTCCCTCATGCTTATCAAATTTTCCTCCATCGAGTCATATTATAAGCTGAGTAAAATATGAAATTATTTTATTTTCAGCCAATCCAGTTCTTTACAATGTAGAATTGTTGCAGAACATTGTCCAGTTAGTATATTAATGAGTTGGTGTTAATACATCCTAAGCTCCTGCTTCTTCTTTATTAATAATGAAAGGAGGTCAATGTCAGACAGCTTAAAGGTTCAAAATGTGTCCCAAATCCTTGCATCTTTGGCCCTTTCAGCAGCACTTCAGCAACATTTCTGCAAAAGGAATACAAGATGCTTTGCTTGAAGTCCTATTTTCAAACAATAACCTAAAGTAATTCCAAGCCATACATAATCACACAGACTGCTGTCATGTCAATCATGGGAGAAAAACAGCAGAGGGCTTAACTGTCATCACACAGCTTCTAAATAAGGATGGGAATGAATAGATGAGATTCATCTGAGGCCTGTACTTTAATTTTTTAAATCGTCCTAAAATACGATAATTTTATGTATTATTTTCTATTTATACACAAATTTAGAAGAATGTGTTAGAGTATCTAAAAACAAAATTATGATACTTCAAGCTTTTAAAAATTGCTATTGTAACAAGTTAAATGAAAAATTGGTAATTATTCGAACAAGTCAAATCCAAACTTTAAATTTATGTCTTCACTATATTTGTGCTGATCATTAGATTATATTTGTATTCCTTTGTTCTCAGAGCATATTCTATTTTTACTTTTTAAGATCTTTAAAATGTTTTTATTACTATTAAGTACAAAAGAAATTTAGAAAATATGTGTATAGTAGAGTAACATAACATTTATATAACACCACCCAATTTAAGAAAAACAACAATATTATCACTGCCTTTGAAGTCTCTTGGGTGCCTCAATCTAACCCATCACATCTTCCTTTCCCCTCTAGGATGATCTCTAAACTGAATTTTGTTCATTATTCCTTTCTTGTCTTTATAACTTTTGTACAATGCTTATATAGGCCTAAAAATCATATCATTTAGTTTTATGTGGTTTTACTTAACATTATGTTTCTGAGATTCATCTTGTTGCACATAACTACAGTTTGCATATTTTTACTGCTGTGGACCAAATATATTTTTATTCTGCTACTGATGGGCATTTGGATTGTAATTTTTGGATTTTTTGCTACTACTAAAGTACTGTTATGAACATTGGTAGTAATAACTCAATGTACTGGTTAAAAACTACAGCAGATAAGCTAAAGAGAGAATGAATGAACTAGAAGGATATCTGAAGAAATTATCCTGACATTCACAAATAGATTAAATAGACAAAAAAACATTGAAGAGCAGTTCAGAGAACAGGAAGACAAAATGAGAGGCTCTGACAGAGGTCTAATTATAGTACTAGATGGAAAAAACAAAGAAAAGTAAAGGCAAAATCTTCAGTGATAAAGAGAATTTTTCAGAATTGAAGACAGATTTGAATTAGCAGATTGATAAAGCACACTAAGTCCTAAACAGGATAAATAAAAATGAATCCCATACCCAGATCTATCACAGAGAAACTACAGAACATCAGATATAAACTATAACTTCTAAGGTAACAACTGACAGAAACAAAGAAGATATATGTATGTGTATATATAAATAGATGTAATTTATAAACACACACACACACAAAATTATTAAGTCCTGGAATCTCAATGTTATAAACAACACTATAGGTAAATTAGTCTAACATTTTACTACCTCATTCCCGGAAAAGTCTTAAGGCAGCTAATCCTAATTTTGAATAGTCCTTTTACAAAGTTGTTCCATACTTTGAATAATCTTTCCATTTCTACCTATTTTTTCCCTTCTCCATCCAATAAGCCTAATTCCTTTTGCACATCATCCTTTTAAATATTTCAACTAGGGATGCCTGGGTGGCTCTGTCGGTTATGAGTCTGACCCCTGCATTGGGCTCTGTGCTGAAGAGTGCAGAGCCTGCTTGGGATTCTCTCTCTCCCTCTCTCTCTGCCCCTCCCCCATTCAGGCTGTCACTGTCTCTCTCAAAAATAAACTTTTAAAAATAAATGAATAAATATTTCAACTATAACATAAACTAGACTCTAAATCACACATACCCACTGCTTTGTTAATCAAGTACGGTTTGAGAGAGGTTAGTAGGAAACAGAGCAGTAAGGATTCCTGAGGAGGAAGAAGGTAGAAGGTGGAAAGGACTAGCTTTGGGAATATTGACAAGCTTCCCAGAGGAAATGATGTTTTCATATTAATAACCAGTTTGACACATAAAAAACACAAAATATTATTCCTCTTATCCTTCCCTTGGCCAGCAAAAGAAAGTGTCTTAAGAAATGATGAAGGGGCGCCTGGGTGGCTCAGTTGGTTGAGCGTCCGACTTAGGCTCAGGTCATGATCTTACGGTTCGTGAGTTCGAGCCCCGCGTTGGGCTCTGTGCTGACAGCTCAGAGCCTGGAGCCCATTTCAGATTCTGTGTCTCCCTCTCTCTCTGCCCCTCCCCTGTTCATGCTCTGTCTCCCTCTGTCTCAAAAATAAATAAACATTAAAAAAAAAAAAATTAAAAAAAAAAAGAAATGATGAAAAGACAGGGTAGCAGCTATTAATCCAACAAACTTCTTTTTCTTTTGTTCAGAATTCCATTGTGCCTCCTTAATAAAAAAAACTCTATTAACACTATTAGTGTAGATATTAACAGCAATAGCTTCAATGTACATCTAGATTACACAACAGCTAAACTGTCAACCAAAAGGTCTTCCCCTATCCACATTGCAGTTTAGGCTATTTAGGCTGTTATTTATAAAACGGGGCAGAAGGTGAAGAATTAGAATAAATTAAATTTTGAATTAAGTTATAACTTAATTGGAATGTTATTTTATCCAGATTATGAAATTCCAAATTTTAGCAATCATTAAAACTATATTAACTTCATACTTATTAAAATGGATACATGTAGTCAAATTAACAAATGTAAATAAATGGAATTGTGAAATACCTTATTTAAGACTGCATAGAGAAACATTTTAAAAATAATTAAAACAAGCAAGAAGATAGAATGTTATTCACCATTTCTGTATGGACAATTTATAACATGGTTTTACCATTCCCAAAAGAAATGTATACCCAAAGAAGTCACTCTTTCATCTACAATCTCCATAATAAAGTAGCATTTCTTATCTTATAATTATTCACTGAACAAGTAATTCTTGATTCAATGATTAATTCTGAAAGAACTCTCTGATTTAGTAACAATGTGTTCATTTACACTTCACATTACAAAGAGTTAACCCACTTCATATTTAACACACAGTTTATATATTACCAGTGTGACAGTAATAAAATCTGTAATAAATATTAAATTATGTTCATTAGGATAAGAAAATTTAATGACAGGACCAGGAAATGGAATGGAAATTATAGGTTTGAAAGAATATTAAGAAGTCATCAAATTTAACCTCCTATCTCCATTAAGACTTATAACTAATACTTTACAAGGAACATATATGTGCTTAGTAGTATCTCCCAGGTTTTAAAAAACAATGCTCCTAAAACGTCACTGCTAACAAAAACCCTCAGCATCTTTTGGTCTGACCATACAGAAATGAAGAGAAAGATATATATTTTTTTCTATATGCTAGAAATTGACAAAAGCATATTGAAAGATAAGCTAGTATATAATTCTGATTGCCTCAATTTTTTTTAAATTTTTTAAAAAATATTTATTTATTTTTGAGAGGGCGAGAGAGAGGGAGAGCATGAGCAGGGGAGGGGCAGAGAGAGGGAAACACAGAACAAGAAGCAGGCTCCAGGCTCCGAGATGTCAGCACAGAGCCCGACGCGGGGCTCGAACTCAGGGACTGCGAGATCATGACCTGAGCCGAAGCCGGATGCTCAACCAACTGAGCCACCCAGGCGCCCCAGCCTCACTTTTAATTACCTGATTAGGAAGTCAAAATAGGCAGACTCCCATTACACAGCTAGGTGGACTTCTAGGCACTGTCCAAGGTATGTAATCAGAGTAAACAATAAATCCTATCCTTACTTTACTCCATCAACAGTAAAATATTTGCAAACTAAGCGATGCGGAAACATACTACACAGTTACATGTATTATCATTTGTCCTTTCTTTCAATTTATTCAAACTATCCAACTTAAATGCCGATAACCTCTGGTCTGATTCTTTAAGTATCTCTATAAACTGGTAACACTCATCAGACAATAAATATAACTTACTTTTTTTGCCTCCTGGTTAGATAATCTAAATTCTTTAAACTTTTTATCCTAATAATTCCCTGTAAGGAGCAACAGTCAAATTCTCCAAATCCCTTTCAATTGTAATGTTTCAAGTCAGATACAGTAGCCCTTTAACAATTTGGGCAGGGATAAATATGGACAAAGAATCAAGAACACACTTAAAATGAAGTTCTTTTATATTAGACTTAAGGGTACAGGTTATAACAAATACACATCACAATAATGGGGGTAATAAAAAAAGAATGCCAAAATAAAGTCCAATAGAGAGAAAAGTTCAGAGCTTGGTTTTAGTGTGGCAGGTGCTGAGGGAACAAAATAAAAGCAAGAAAAATTATTTTGACATGAGAATACATGACTGACATGGGAAATTAGTGCCTAAAGCAAGGGAAGTCAAACCCTAGAATGGCTGGGTACTTGATTAGGTAATCTAGCTAGGAATACCTAAAGAAAAATGAAAAACAATGGCCACTGATTAGATATGAGAAGTAAAGGTCAAGCAGTAACAAAGAGCACGCCAATATTTCCAATTTTCAAGGTAGATGGAACAGTAGCATTGCACAGTGAATGACAAATTGGATTGCAAGAGGGATACTTCCAAGGTGAGAAAATGGAGTCTTAGACTTTGAGGAGGGAAAAGTGTAATACTTCTTTTAAACTTGTACTTCGTAAAGTCCTATATTCACAAATAATAGCTGGAAAAAATAAAGATATCAAACGAGATAATTTGAAATCATATAAAATTTGATAAATGGGAAAGAATCTTAAGGGTAAAAAAGTAGAACTGAGTGACCAACATTACTGAATTTTTGCACAATTTACATTAAAAACTGTTAAAGTACCAATGAGATCTAAATGTTAATCCTGCAATAAGTCAGCGGCAAAATTAAAGAGAAAGTGCAATGAAATAAAAATTAAAGCAATGCATAAAAGTTCTGATTCTTTTTTCAACATGCTCAATCTCTAAACCAATACTATAACCAAATTTTTACATAATACTCTGAACTAAAGTTAACTCAAAATTATACCTGTGTGTGTATCCATATATAATCTATGTATAGTGTTGAACATGGTTTTAGTATCAACTGATAATTGTCATATAGCAAATGTAAATTACTTTACAAGATCCCAAGTTAATAAAATAAATAATCACAGTGCTTAGTTAAGCAAATCATTCTATTCTCTATCATTCTGGAGAAATGCAAATTTACCACAGATTATGCTGTAAAACTGTATGAATAAAATTTTCCTTAAGCAAATACATAATCCCAAATACATACTCCAATTAAGGCTAAGTCTTAATTTATTGTAAATTTTTAAATCTGCAACAATCAATGTTAGTCTGTGAGACAGTAGGCCAAGTTAGTTTAGAAAACAAGCATAGCTAACAGTGTAACTGCTATGTAACAGTGTAACTTTCTAATGAGCTGTTTGTGACTATCAATCAGCTAAATAAATAGAATAAAATTCAAAGAACAGATTAATGGTTCTAGATTCCAAATAAATCTTAAAAAGGTATACTACCAGTCAGAAGGCTTTCCAAGTGTATTTGAAATGAATCCTCAAGGTCATTATGAAAGATAGCAAATCTATGCAAACTAAAGGCACTATTTCAAACTTTTTTATTTATTTATTTTTAAGTTTATTGGTTTATTTTGAGAGAGAGAGAGAGAGACAGAGACAGCACGCATGCACAAGCAGGGAAGGGACAGACAGGGGGAGAGAGAGAATCCCAAGCAGGCTCTATGCTGTCAGCACAGAGCCAGATGTGGGGCTCAAACTCACCAACAGCGAGATCATGACCTGAGCTGAAACCAAGAGTCAGATGCTTAACCGACTGAGCCACCCAGGCAACATTCTCATTTTTATTCTTGGCAGGTTAAAAAAATATATTATGATCCAGGGGCTTCTGGGTGGCTCAGCCAGTTAAGCATCTGATTCTGGATTTTGGCTCAGGTCATGATCTCACAGTTTGTGAGTTCAAGCCCCATATCGGGCTCTTTGCTGACGGTGCAGAACCTGCTTGGGATTCTTGCTCTGTGCCTCTCCCGCAGTCATGCTCACACACTCTCAAAAAAAAAAAAAAAAAAAATCTGGAAATACGTGTGTGTGTGTGTGTATACATATATCCAGAGCTATGGCCTTTAGAAATGTCAAAACAACAAATGCAACCATTTCAGAGTACTATAACCTAAACAATTTTAATGATATACAGTAAGAATTCCTTTTCATGTTTTCAATGTTTACAACTAAAAGCTCACCACTCTAAACAACTAAACTACGCATAATCTTCCTTTTTTGATGGGGAAAATTTATACGTAAAGACTCCAATGAATTATTCCTGGATAACCAAATACAAATATATATGAAATTTCAAATTAGATAAATACTAAAGGAAAATGTAATGTAGAAGAAGAAAAAGATTTGAATATTTCAAACCTTCATCTTAGCATTGTTGTTAAACAGCGAGAAAGGACCAAGTATGCATCTACTTGTATGAGAAATGCTGAATGTTTGTAGGTCAACAGCAGTTTCCAAAAGTCTCCACACAAAGCACTATGGATATAATAATTATTGCATGAGCAAACTCAGTGTCTTTGGTTTGGCAGGCCATAATAAATCAGGAAGAATATTGAAGATTTTTCTGGGGGGTGATAAACTAGAAAGGGGCTCCATTTTTATACTATACATGGAGTCAATCTGAATTATGCCAATCACTACACCAATCATTAAAACTGCTGTTTTGTAATTACAATCCTCAGTGATTACAATAATTCAAGAGGATGAAATAGTTGTTTAAAAATTTCAAGGACAAAAGACAGATTACTTTTATGTAACATCCCTAATCTTGGTTTCCTTTTTTCCCTGCAAAGCAGTTACTGAATCACAAGTACTGCTCCAACGACACTTTATATTTAAAAATATAGGTAAAGGAATAGGTATGTTCGTTAGATAAAATAAGTATTTTTCTCCCTATTACTCGGTTTTCTCATCAAACTACAGCCCAGAGTTTACAAATAATGTTAATTTTCTCTCCTACAAAACAATGTTAAATATAGTCCTTTTAATCTATTAGAAAATTAACAATCTTCTGAGTTTCAATGAGACACATAAGAAAAATGATTTATAGTTAACTGTTATAAACACATAAAAATGGGATTCATAGAAGTATTACAATACCAAAGTTACAAAAGACATTGTAAGGACTGAGGAAAAAAAACACATTCTAAATTTTCATCATTCCCAATTATATATTCAGTGCTTTCCAAATGACTACTCAGGTTAAAAGACCAAGAGATCACAAGAATATGTCTGCAATCCAAAAACACTGACAATTTACACTAAGCCCAATTTCTACCAAAAGAAAACAAAACCCTTAAGTGTATATATATTAGTTCTTGCCCTTTCTGATCTGTAATCTTTTTGTTAATGAATGAATGAATGAATGAATAAATAAAGTAAGTTTATTTAGGTGTTTTTCTTTTTTAGGGCCTATATAAATTTTGAACAACCATGATGCAGTTAATTGGAGCTCAAAGAAACAAATTAAAAATACAGCTTTTGAAGACACTGCTGTGCCCCCCCCCCCCCCAAAAAGAGAGAGAGAGAGAGAGAGAGAGAGACAGAGACAGAAGAGATAGAACAAGGAGAACACAACTCACAGAAAAACTCGTTACCAAGTTACCAGAGAATATTGACTTATAGCTATTTAGTACTATCTGTGTTGGTGAGTCATCAAGCTTAAATCAATACATATATGAAAAACTCAGTAGTGAACAGAAGTGGTCCTTTGTATTAGGCATTGTTCTAGAGTTAAGTGACAACAAACTAGTTCTCTTAACAGAAGGACTTTAAAGAGGCATAACTGGTTTCAAATAAATTTTTAAGTAGAAATAAATCCCAAACGCACAATGGTTCAAAATGTCTATAAGGGTCCCTAGACAGTTTGAATTTAAAATTCTTTATAGGAAAATATAACTTTATCTTCTTCCAAATGTTATCACTATCCTGTGAAAAAATATGATTATTCATGGGATGAGCACTGGATGTTATATATGTGATGAATCACTAAATTCTATTCCTGAAATCATTATTACACTGTATGTTAATTAACCTGGATTTCAATTAAAATAAATAAAAATGATAATTTTTTTTAAATGTGCTTAGTCAATTCAGTAATGCTATGAGATATGGTAAGAATGATTCTAATTTTTTTTCAGGTTTATCTATTTTGAGAGAGACAGAGAATGGGGGGAAGGGAAGAGAGAGAGAGAGAGAGAGAGAGAGAGAGAGAGAAGGAGACTGAATTCCAAGCAGGCTCCGCCCTGTTAGCGCAGAGCCCAACACAGGGCTCAACCTCACTGAACTGTGAGATTATGACCTGAGTGGAACCAAGAGTCCTACGCGTAACCAACTGAACCACCTGGGTGCTCCTGGAATGATTCTAAATAAAAAGGACCAGGGAAAGCTTTTTGGAAGCAAGGAATCCACATTGCACCTTTTAAAGGATGGGTGGACCCTTGTTAGGCAAATGGAGGAAAGGCATTCCAGTCACAGGGAAATGACTCAAGCAAAAGCAAGGAGGTAGGAATGCACAGAATGTGTGCCCAGGACAAGTACACTGGATTAGGAGTAGGAAAAGACAAGTCTAAGAAGGTACTAAAGTGTACCTCATGATCTCACAGTTTCCTGAGTTCAAGCCCTGCATCAGGCTCTGTGCTGACAGCTCAGAGTCTGGCACCTGCTTCAGACTGTGTGTGTGTGTGTGTGTGTGTGTGTGTGTGTCTGTTTCTCTCTCTCTGCCCCCCCCCCCCCCACTCTCTCTCTCAAAAATAAACAAACGTTAAAGTATTAGGGGCTGTGAATATATATGTGGCCTTGTATTTAACCCTGTAATTTTTTCAACGAAGGGGTAACAAAGTTGGGTCTGTGTTAGTAAGATAAACTGGCAGCAATGCATACGGTAGAACATGGAGAAAGAAGACAGATACTTCAAAAAATTCTAGAAGCTGGGCACCTGGATGGCTCAGTTGGTTGAACATCCAACTTCAGCTCAGGTCATGATCTCATGGTTCCTGAGTGCAAACCCTGCTTCAGGCCCACAGCTGTCAGAGCCTGCTTCAGATCCTCTGATCTCTCTCTCTCTGCCCCTCCCCCACCCATACCCTCTCTCTCAGAAATGAATAAACATTAAAAAAAAAAAAAAAATTCCAGGAGTACCTGGGTGGCTCAGTCAGTTTAGCATCCAACTCTTGGTTTCAGCTCAGGTCAAGATGCCACAGTGAGTTCGAGCACCTCATGGGGCTCTCTGTGCTGACAGCAGGGAGGCTGCTTGGGATTCTCTCCCCTTCTCTCTTTGCCCCTCCCCTGATTGCTCTTTCTCTCAAAATAAAATAAATAAACTTTAAAGAAAAGTTTTGGAATAATTCCAGAAGCAACTATTGAATAGGAAATTTTCTCTTGTCATCTCACAACAAACACCAAGCAAATTGCTTTGCACATAATTGATGGTCAACAAACTTTTGATTTCTTGCCTGTGAAGAAGAACTATGAAGTGGCAAAGAATCCTAGAATAGTGAGAAAACTGGGCCTTAACACATATCTGCTCCACAGTAAAGAGTAAATTCATATTCATGTAAATACCTCAGAAAAGTTTTACTCAATTTTTTACTGTCTTTATAAAATAGATGATTAAAGGATATTGAAAGTGTTACATGATTTAAAAGGTCCTAAAAGGAAGACAGTTGTCCTAAAAGGAGGACTGAAATATTTCTGCATGGTTACCAACACACAACACCTAAAGGCATCTTAAAAGTGAATTATGTCCCTACAAATGGAATCCAGAGATCTGGAGGAGATTTAAACAATCGCACAGAAGCAACACAGCGAGGGCTCTGGGATCAGGCCACAGTTTGAATCCCAGCACAGTGACTTATTAGTTACGTGATATTGAGCTAGTTAAACTCTTAGAGTTGGTTTGGGCATAATGACACTTATCCAACATGTGTTGTGATGATGAGAGATAGGATTTATAAAGTACCTAACCCAGTGCCTGGCTCTGGTACTTAACAAAAGCATAAAGTATAGTAGCAATAATGATAGATGTCATTTTTTTAAATGTCTACTATTAGACTAATCTAAATCCGCATCAGGTTTTTGAATTCCAGAAAATTACCAAATTTTACTGTTTGGGTAAATCTCAGACATATTCTATGCTTAAGTACAAGGCCATTTACAAAATCACTATAGGCTATCTTCGTTGTAATTAGCCTAGCACCAAGTCTGGAATTTATATTAAAATATAATATTTGTAACACTTCATGCCTGACTTAATAACATTAGAAAATACAGCTAAACTGCTGATCTAGCCAAAGCAGATTTGGGGGGAAATGATTCTACAGCAATATCGTACAACTTTTTACTTTGTATCTGCTCCACTGCTTATATTATAAATAACAGCCTAAAGAAAGAGCTTGCCTGAATGAATCCACGGTAAGGTGTAAAGCAGAGGAGGTCCGAGACTGTCCCCGTCCCGAGCCCTCACTCTTCTCACACCCGCCCGGGTCAACCAACAGCGACCGTCCTTTGTTTAGAAGGAGGCAGCAGAAAAACCAACTAAAGCTGTTTCTCCAACAGGGACAACCCTAGCAAAAGTGGTTTTTATCTGAGGTAATCACAGCGGTGGTTATCAGACCGGAAATCTTCGCGCACCCTCCTAAAGTGGCAGCCTGAAAATTCAGCTGGGTTGGTACATTAACCCCACACACACACCACGAGAGCTTCCAACACAAGCCGGCAGAAAGGAAAGCCAAGAACCTACTCCGCTTAACTCTGTGGCAGGCTTAAATTATGCATGAAGGCAAATAAAATTGCCACCCTTACTCGTTTTCTTGAGCAGAGTTCAAATGCTACCTAGTCAACACGATCTAACTAGTTACCATTTAAACAAGGAAAGTATAGATTGTCCACTTTTTACTCTTCGTAGGTTTTTTATAGATTTTCGGTAAGGGCTTTCTCAACATTCTCTGCTTGCGAAAACTTTCCGCAGCAACTACCAATTTCTACGGTAATTCGACAAGTCTGTGCCCAGAATTCGCGAACTGAAAACGAAGGAGACGCAGGTGTCCGACAAACACTGCCGGCTTCAGTCGGCAAGCGCAAGACTACAAGTGAATGCTGTCTGCCTCGGGTTAATTCCACAGGCGTTCGGGGTTTTAAGCCACTGTTTGTTACACTCAGAATGCGTGAGGAGTCGCTGTACCCTATCATCCTTTTTATTTTAAAAAGGGAACAAAGCTCTTAAACTTGAAAAAACTTAAAAAATCTCTCAACAAGAAAGCACCTCGCACATCAGCCAGCTACTCCCCATCCCGTTTCTGGTTTCTTCACTCGGGTCCCTGGCAGCGCCTGTCCCCGCCGACCACCTCGAACAAAGCGGACGGCCCGGGGACCACGGACCCTGAACCCACCGCCTACCCCACGGTGCCGCACACACCCGACCCTCCCCGTCAGTTCCCTCCGCGAGGCGCCCTCAGACGCCTCAGAACTCACCTCCCGCGGGCCGGCGAGTCCCGGGAGCGCGGCGGACGCCACTGAGCTGCGGCGGCGGCCGCCTGGGGCGAAGGACGGGTGGCTGTGGCCCCTCCCCCAGGCGAGTCCGCGCGCCGCGGGCGCCTCACCAGGCAGGGGCACCGCGGCAGGCAGGCGCGCGGCCCCCGCCCCAGCTCGCTGCGGGTCACGTGAGCCAGAGCTCCTACGGCTCTCCTCGCCCCCCTCGCCTCCTTCCCCTGTCCAGGGGTCCCGCAACACCGCCCGGCCTCCGCCGCTCCCTCCTCTGCGCCTGCGCCCCAGCTCGTCTCTCCCATTCAAACCGACAACGCCCCGCGTCTTTCGGACCCGCCAATGGCCGGCGTGGGGGAGGAGGGGCGGGGCGGGCGACGGCGTTTTTGCCTCTGGGGTCCCGGACGGGCGTGCGGGAGGGGAACTGGGCTGAGGGAGACTTTGGGGGGCTTGGCCCCCTGCCGCTCCGGGGCCTATCCTCAACCGTCAAGTTGAAACTGCACTATTATTTCTTCTTCAGACGCTGAAGGGTGGAGCGATAAATATCTCCCAGCAAAATGTTCAGAGAGGGTGGGCGCCGAGAACTAATGCGATCTGCGCATAAAGCTCCGACGGCCTGGAGAATGAGTTTCCCAAGCGGCATATGCGGGATATTTAAGAAAAAAGAGGGCTCTGTGACAGGAACAGAGGGACCCGTGTCAAAGTCGAACAAGGCAGCCTCAGTTCTTGCGGGCCTGTCACAATTCTGGCGTTTCCATCTGTTAGGAAAGCAAACTTGTGTTGACTGCAGAGTTGCCCGTTCCCAGGAAAACTGGGTGGCAGTCTACTCAGTTTCAGGCCAATGCATTCCAAACACACTGGGAAGAGTAGTTTTATTTCCGTGCACCTCCTCTCCACGTCAAGTTTAACCAAAAAACTGGTCTCAGTTTTTCACAAAAATAGCAAGTCTCGCTGGGCTGAAGAATCAGATGAATTTAATTAGATTATTTCTCAACTATTTCTCCACCAAAATGAAATTTACATGTTTCTGCAGGCTTAAAGAGGTGTTAGAGAAATCCCCACTTTCAGTATCTCTCTGAATGATGGCCATAACCAGTGATCCAAGCAGCATTTCTCTTGCTGGGAATGTATTGCTGCAAATTGGTTAACATAACAGCCTTGGCATCAGACTAGACCTGGATTCGAGTTCCATCTCTGCCAATTATAGGCTGATTGACCTTAAACGAGTTCCTTATCCTTCTTTAGCGTTAGTTTCCTCAGCTGTAGAACACGGGAAAGAAATCCTATTGTAATATAAGGGTGGTTGTGATGCTTCAGTGAGGTAAGTTTTGTTAAGGAGTTAACATAGTGTCTGACTGCTTAATATATGGTACTTATTATCGACAACTACCTTTAATATCAGGTACTTATAAATAACAACTGAATTAGATGGCTGTAACATTTCAGAGGTAGGTATTATAATACCATCTTACTCACAAATTCTTTTTTGGGTGTTGATAGGAAAACCACAAAGGAAGTGCCTTATGTCAAATTCAACATGTCCAAAAATAAATCATTATTTCCCGCCTGCAGATCTTCTCTTACACATAAGACTTTCTATCGCTGGTATTAGTTATCTCCATCTTACTCAAGTTAAATTAGTTTTTAAATTATCTTTTAAAAGGCATAACTCAGATTATGTCACTCTCCTATTTGAAACTTTTAGTTTTCATTTAGATTACATTCATTTCAATTTCTCATTTGATTTAAAATAAAATCTAAATTCCCTATCAGGGCCCACAAAGCTCTCAGTCATCTTGCCCTACTCACCTCTCTCCTCTCCTGTATGTCTCTCTCCTAGCTTACTTCCCTCCAAATACACAGGTCATTCCTCCACCCCTAGAATACACTTGATCTTAGCCAAAAGGCCGAGAAGCGATTCTCCATCCCTAGAATAGACCAAGCCTCAGGGTTCTCTCAGGGCCTTCTCCCTGGCAGTTGCCCCTGCCAAGATTTTTCCCCTCCGGCCCTTTAAATGGCGGGCTACTTTTCAGCCCTCAGCTTTCAGCTTATTCATTACAGTATTTAGCAAGTATTTATTAAGTTTCTGCTATGTGTCAGGAACTGTTCTAGGTGCTGGGAATATAGTAATGAGCAAGACCAAGCACAGCCCCTGCTGTCATGGAGCTCAATAAAAATAATGAGAAAAATATCAGGTTGTGACAGGTACCAAGCAGAGAATTCAAAATAGGGTGATGTGAGAATGAGTGACTGAAAGACTGCATTGAGGGTCAAGGTAGAAAGAAAGTCCACTTTGGGAAGATGGTATTCAAATCAAGACTTTAATTATAAGGAGCCAACTTTCAAGTAAAGCTCAGGGAAGAGAATATTAGGGAGAGGGAACAGCTAATGCAAAGCCCTGTGAGGGCAAGCTTTGTCTGGGAAAGTGGAAAAAGACCACTATGGCTTAAATGAAGGTGAGGTAGAGAAGAACATACAAAGTGAAGTCACACCAGATCATGTAGACCTCTGTAAGCCAGGATAATGAGTTTGGGTTTTATTTTCCAAATGTTATAATAGCCAGAGGACGATTTTAAACTTGAGAACAACTTCATTTGTTTATATTTTTAAAGGAGTACTTTGAAACAAAACCAGAATCTCAGACATTCTGTAAGACAGTCCAGACTCTTCATAAACACCATTGTCATGAAAAACAAACCAATCAAAAAAAGGTACATGAATCTTTATGGAGTCCTAAGTCAGAGAGGGAGGGAGAGAAAGAAAAAGAGAGGGAGAGAGATACACATTTTATTTTTCAGTAAACATTGAATCCAGATGGATATCTTCTCTTTATTGAATAAGCCAACAGAAAACATTTCATCACAGGGTTTATGAAATCCCCCACAAAATAAAGGAGAGGGAACCTCTTTCTGAATATTCAGATGGAGAGTAAAGTCTGAAACAACTTATTGCAGAAGTACAAGAACATTCCAGGGAACATCTGTATAACGGGATGCAGGAAGACCTGGCATAAATAAGAGAGACACACATTTTAGAAGCAATTGGGGAAATTTGAATGTAGATAATATATTACATAGTATTAGAGATTTACTGTTAATTTTCCTAGAGGTGACATGGAATTATGGTTACATAGGAGAATTTTTTTTTTATTTTTAGGAAATGCAAGCTGAAATACTCAAGGATAAAAAAACCATCACTTCTGCAACTTATATTCAAATGGTTCATCACTTCTGCACCTTATATTCAAATGGTTCAGCAAAAGACAGAGAAAGGAGAGAAATATAAACTAAATATTAGCAATTAGATCTAGGTGAAGACATATCTCTTATTCTTGTACTATACTATTCATGTATTATTCTTTTACATTTGCTAGAAATTTAGAATATTTCAGAATAAAAAGTAGTGAAGAAAATCACTCTGTAGACTTCCATGTCTGACAGTAGTAAAGCAGATTCCCTGTTCAACTCTCCCACTGAAAACTAAAACAACTTAAAATGCTTTTAAATATTTTTTAAAAAATAGAAAATTTATTAATGAACCAGCATTCGGATTAGGATTACTCAGAAGCTAGGAACTAGTAAAATAGATTAGCAGAGGAACTTGAGTTTTAGTTGTCATGGTCTCATGAAGCATGGAAAAAGGAGACAAAGGTCAAATCCTACCAAGATGAGGAATCCAATGAGAGACTCCACACATAGGTCAGGACCCCCTAGATCTTTTCTTACTGTCTTTTACCAGAAGACAACAAAAGAAAATTACCTGTAATCATCCTTAGTATAGAATGAAAGAGGAAATATCTCCTCTGAGATTTTTTTTTTTAAACCAAAGGCAATAATCTGCTCTACCTGGCTTTGTCTGAAACTCAAGCACATAATTTAAAGTGGTTTCAGGTTGGTGGTGCCTCCAGCCAGCTGGCAAAGGTAAACCAAATCACCTCTAGAGAAAACCAACTGCTATAGACTGAATATTTGTGTCTCCCCCCAATTTTATGCTTAAACTTAATTCCCAATGTAGCAGTATTTGGAGAGAGGGTCTTTGATTACGTCATGAGGGTGGAGCACTCATGAATGAGATTAGTGCCCTTATTAAGAAAAAAAAGACCCTAAAAGCAGCCTCTTACACAGGGACACAGTGAAATGACAGTGCTCTGAGAACCAAGAAATGGGCCCTCACCAGACACAATCTGCTGGCACCTTGACTTTAGACTTCCCAGCTTCCAGAACTGTGAGGAATAAATGTTTTGTTTAAGCAACCCAATTTATGGTATTTTGTCAGCTCAAATGGACTAAGACACCAACTTAATCCAGACCCAAAAAATTTACACAGAGAAAGTTCCAAGAATTATTCTTAAGCAAGAATTAGCAGGGAAAGACAATGGAATCAAACTCTTAAAGACATTGAAATTGGAATTACCAGTCATAGATTATAAATATGTTTAATATATTTAAAGCAATAAAAGATTGAAAATATAAATAAAGAGCAAAGTTCTGCCAAAAATGAATAGGCAGACTTAAAAAAGAATTCAAGGGGTGCCTGGGTGGCTCAGTCATCTAAGCATCTGACTTCGGCTCAGGTCATGATCTCACAGTTTGTGAGTTCGAGTCCTGTGTCAGGATCTTTGCTGACAGCTCAGAGCCTGGAGTCTGCTTCGGATTCTGTGTCTCCCTCTCTCTGTGCCCCTCCCCCACTCAAGCTCTGTCTCTCAAAGATAAATAAATGTTAAAAGAAATTTTTTTTAAAGAAGTAAAAAAAAAACCCTTCTAGACTTAACAAAAAAAAAAAAAGACATAATAATTAGAATTTAAAAGTCAATGGGCAGGTTTAACAGTGATCAGACATGCTGAAGAGAAAATTAGCAAATTGGAAGCTAGAACCAAATTCATTTTTTCATGTAAAAGAAAAACATGGAGGATAGAGGGAGCTCTAACGTGTCTAATTGAAATTCTAATATAAGAAAAATGGACAATACTTTAGGCAATATTTTAAAAAGAAAAAAAGAGGGGCGCCTGGGTGGCTCAGTCGGTTGAGCGTCCGACTTCAGCCCAGGTCATGATCTCACGGTCCGTGGGTTCGAGCCCCGCATCTGGCTCTGTGCTGACAGCTCAGAGCCCGGAGCCTGTTTCAGATTCTGTGTCTCCCTCTCTCTCTGACCCTCCCCTGTTCATGCTGTGTCTCTCTCTGTCTCAAAAATAAATAAACATTAAAAAAATTTTTTTTTAAAAAAGAAAAAAAAGAAAAAAGATATTTACACATAAGATAATGAAAATGCGGAGCACCAAAAACAAGTAACTTTACAAGCTGTACAAGAGAAAGGGCTGACTACCTCCAATGAAACAACACTTAGCTGATAGGTGAGTTTGCAACTGTAAAAATATAAGCTAAAAGAATGTGCTGAGAGAAAATGCCTGTCAACCTAGAATTATTTAACCAGTGGAAATATCATCTAAAAAGGAGAGTGAAAGAAAGGCATTTTTAGATGAACAAAAAGTTATTTTGCCATCACAGGCCCTCACTAATGGAACTTATAAAGGTTCTGCTTCAAGAAGAAGGAAAATGATCTTAGATGGATAAAGATGCAGGAAAAGAGTGATAATCACAGTAAGTGGTAAATATGTGAATAAATATAAACCACTATTAACCAATGTCATTGCTCTTTCTTTGTAAATTCACTCATTCATCTGTTCAATAACACATATGTTTAAATACCTACTATGTGCCAAACACTATTCTGGGTGCTAGGGACATAGTAGGGTTTTTACTGCATTTCCACATCTCTTGAAAACCCCTCTGGTGTTGACACTGCTGACATTGACACTTCTTGACCATTTTCCAATGCCTTGGAGAAGAGAGAGAGCAATGAGAGTGTGCATAGCCTTACAACATGCAAGGTTGTTAGGATAGCCCAAGCTTAATGTCTTCTTTTTGTTTTGTTTTGTTTTGGGTTTAAGGTAAAGCTAGGGTGGCTGGACTCTCCTCTGAGTTATAAAAGAACCAAGTCGAGGCAAATTTGAATAATCAAGGAGAAAACACTTTTTCTTCCCTTTCCAACAAAGTCTATCAGAGTGTAAGAGTGCTTCCTTAATTAAAACCAAGTCAGAATATTAGGTATAGGGGTTCCTCAACAAAGATGTGGACTTGGTAGCTCTCTACCTTTTGGAATAAAAGAGGGGGGAAATGAGAGGGAAAGAGTTTTCCAAAGGAATATCTAAGAAAAGGGGCATGGAACGGAGACATCAAAATCCAGGAGAAACAGTCTATTTGTAGGCTTAATCTTCCATTTGAAATGTAGAATGATTTAATAAATAATGATAACTAAGATTTATTGATGCTAAATATGCACCAGCACTGTTCTAAGCACTTTACATGTTTCAGGATTATACCTGGACCCTGACTGATTTAAGGACTAAATGAATTAACATGTGTAAAATGTGTCTGACAATGCCTTACCCATAATAAGTACAAGATACTATTAATTAATATTTAATCTTAACCACAACTCTATGACACAGGTACCAAGAGCATCCCTTTTTACAGAATCTTAAGTTGGTTCCCTAGAAGCAGATTCTGAAACAGGGATTAAATATGCATGATTTATTGAGGAAGGGCTTTTCAGGATGAACCTGTAAGGAAAAGAGCAAAACCAGATAGGGAACAGAAAACAGACAAGCAAGACTGTATCTTAGAAAATCTAAGCCTTGGTCTGATTTATACAGGGAGGTCTCTAGACTGTAGAGCATAAACCATAAAATTAGCCCCCACTTTATAGAAGAGTGGCAGCTTTTTGTATCCCTGTATTGGGATGGGATGGGGTATAACTTCCCCAGCTCCCTGTAGTGCAAACTCTAGAGAGAGGGACAGCTGTAATCCTTAGTAGCCAGCCTCACAGGTCTGAGAGATGTGGGTACTGGTCAGTAAAAGGTATCTGAACAGGGCACCTAAGCATCATAACCACAGCTAGTAAATGGCAGAGCTAGTCTGTTTCAGGGCCATGCTTTTAACCTTTCCCTATATTGCTTCTTATAAAGTTAAAAGGAAAATGGCAAATGGAGACATGTGATAGGCAAAGGGTTAATTATGAAATACTTATATTTAAAGAGCTCTCACAATGAAGCAGCCTAACAGAAAAAAATGACAACAATCCAAATAGAAAGGCAAAGGACAAGTACTAGCACTTTCTAGTGGAATTTTAAGAGACCACAATGAACCCACATATTAACTTCAGCTTCACTAGTGTTGAAATAAATTCAAATTAAAACAATGGGACACTTTTTTTTGCCTGCCAGATTTCAGATGAAAAAGAATAATACTCAATGTTGGTGAGGATATGATGAAATTAGTCCTCTCACATGTTGCTTTTGGGGCTGGAAATTGGCATAACCATTTTGAAGGGAGATTTTGTAAGGTATATCAAAAGCTTCAGTACCCCTTGACCAAATAATTTTATTTATGGACTTTACCTATGTAAATGATCAGACAAGTGTGAAAAATAAATGTACCAGATGTTCATCACTTTCATCACACAATCATTTATAATATGGAAACATGAGATACAACTTATATGCCCAGAGATTGGTAAAAACAATGTTTGTTCATCCATACAATGGAATATTATACAACCATTTAAAGTGATGGCTTAATACACAGTTAATACACAGTGGAATGACCACACACAAAACCATTCCCTCAAGTTTAGAAAAAGTAGCTATTCTGCCTAATTCATAGAAACAAACACAAAACATCAAGCAACAAAATATCAGCAAACTGCATTCAATAATATATTAAAAGGATCATATGCCAAGATCAAATAAGATTTATTTCAGGGATGCAAGAATGGTTCAACATCTGCAAATCAATCAGTATAACAAAACACATTAACAAAATGAAAGATAAAAATCACATAATAACCTCAATAGACGCAGAAGAAGGGGCACCTGGGTGGCTCAGTTGGTTAAGCATTCAACTCTTGATTTCGACTCAGTTCATGATCTGACGGTCATGAGACTGAGCCCCATGTCAGGCCCTGTGATGTACATTGAGCCTGCTTGGGATTCTCTCTCTCCCTCTTTCTCTCTGCCCCTCTCCCTGCTCATGAGCATGTTCTCTCTCTCTCTCTCTCTGTCTCTCAAAATAGATAAACAAACATTAAAAAATTAGATGCAGAAAAAGCATTTGATAAAATTCAACATCCATTCATGATAGAAACTCTCAAAAAAGTGGGTTTAGAAGGAACATACCTCATGCTTGCTTCAGCAGCACATATACTAAAATTTGGAATGATAGTGGGAATATATGTCAACATAATAAAGGCCATATATGACAAACCCAAAGCTAATATACTCACTGGTAAAAAGAAAGAAAGAAAGAAAGAAAGAAAGAAAGAAAGAAAGAAAGAAAGAAAGAAAGAAAGAAAGAGAGAAAGAAAGAAAGAAAGAAAGAAACCCAAAAACCTGAGAGCTTTTCTTCTAAGATCAGGAGTAAGACAAGGATGTCTACTCTTGACAGTTTCATTCAACATAGTACTAGAAGTCCTAGCTATGGCAATCAGACAAGAAAAAGGAATAAAAGGCATCCAAATTGGTAAGGAAGAAGTAAAACTGTCATTATTTGCAGATAACATGATACTATACATAGAAAATCCTAAAGACTCCACCCAAAAAACCTGTTAGAATTAATAAATGAATTTAGTAAGGTTGCAGGGTACAAGATTAATATACAGAAATTGGTTGCATGTCTATACAGTAATAACAAAATAGCAGATATAGAAATTAAGAAAACAATTCAATTTACAATTGCACCAAAAAGAATAAAATATCTAGGAATATAGTTAACCAAAGAGGTGAAAGACCTGTATGCTAAAAACTACAAAACACAAATGAAAGAAATTGAAGATGACACAAAGAAATGGAAAGGCATTCCATGCTCATGGATTGGAAAAACTAATATTGTTAAAATGTCCATACTACTCACAGTGACCTACAGATCCAATGCGATCCCCATCAAAATACCAATAGCATTTTTCACAGAACTAGAACAAATAATCCTAAAATATGCACAGGACCACAAAAGACTCTGAATAGCCAAAGCAATCTTGAGAAGGAAGAGTAAAGCTGGAAGTATCACAATCCCAGATTTCAAGATATACTACAAAGCTATGATAAACCGGTATGGTACTAGCACAAAAATAGACAAATATCTATGGAACAGAATAGAGAGCCCAGAAATAAACCCATGCTTATATATGGCAAATTAATCTACAACAAAGGAGGCAAGAATGTACAATGGGGAAAAGACAGTCTCTTCAATAAATGGTGGCAGGAAAACTGAACAGCTACATGCAAAAGAATAAAACTGGATGGGGCACCTGGGTGGCTCAGTCGGTTGAGCATCTGCCTTCAGCTCAGGTCATGATCTCACACTTCATGAGTTTGAGCCCTGCGTTGGGCTCTGTGCTGACAGCTCAGAGCCTGGAGCCTGCTTCAGATTCTGTGTCTCCCCCTCTCTCTGCCCCTCCCCTGCTCATGCTCTGTCTCTCTCTGTCTCAAAAATAAATAAAAACATTAAAAAAACTTTTTAAATAAAAAAATTTATAAAAAGAATTAAACTGGAGCACTTTTTTATACCACACATAAAAAAAAACTCAAAAAGGATTAAAGACCTAAATGTGAGATCACAAACCATTAAACTCCCAAAAGAAAATATAGGCAGTGATCTCTTTGACATCAATCTTAGAAACATTTTTCTAGATACTTCATCTTAAGCAAGGGAAACAAAACCAAAAATAAGCTATTGGGACTATACCAAAATGAAAAGCTTTTGCACAGAGAAGGAAACCACCAATAAAACAAAAGTCAATGTACTGAATGGGAAAAGATTATTTGCAAATGATATATCCAATAATGGCTTAATATCTAAAATATATAAAGAACTTATACAACTCAACCTTAAAAAATTACCTAATTCAAAATGGGCAGAGGATCTGAATAGACATTTTTTTTCCAAGGAAGACACACAAATGACCAACAGACACACGAACAGATGCTCAATATCACTAATCATCAGGGAAATGCAAATCAAAACCACAATGAGATAAATTCACATGAGTCAGCATGGCTATTATCAAAAAGATAAGAAATAACAAGTGTTGGGGCACCTGGGTGGCTCAGTTGGCTCAGTTGGTTTAGCTCCAGTCATGATCTCACAGTTTATGAGTTCGAGCCCCACATCGGGCTCTGTGCTGAGAGCTCAGAGCCTGGAGACCACTTTGGATTCTGTGTCTCCCTCTCTCTCTGCCCCTCCCATGCTCACACTCTGTCTCGTTCTCCTTCAAAAATAAATAAACATTAAAAAAATTTTTTCATAGCAAATATTGGCAAGGATATAGAGAAAAGGAACACTCATGCACTGTTGGTGGGAATGTAAACTGGTGTAGTCACTGTTGAAAACAGAACAACAATTCCTCAAAAATTAAAAAAATAGAAATACCGTATGATCCAGTAATTCCACTACTGGGTATTTATTTACCCAAAGAAAATGAAAACACTAGTTTGAAAAGATATATGTACCCCTGTATTTATTGCAGCATTATTTACAATAGCCAAAATATAGAAGTAACCCAACTGTCCATCAAGAGATGAATGGATATCATAATCTCATATATATATATATATATATATATATATCAGATACATATACAATATTTGCAATTTGCAATTTGTGACAACATGGATAGACCTAGAGAGTATTGTGCTAAGTGAAATAAGTCAGAAAGGGAAAGACAAATACCATATGATTTCACTTATGTGTGGAATCTAAAAAACAAAACAAATGAATAAACAAAGCAGAAAAAGACCAATGATATAGAGAAAAAACTGGTGGTTGCCAGAGTGAAGGGGGGCTGTTGAGCAAAAAGTGGTTAAGGGCAGTGGAAGGCACAGGCTTCCTTTTATGGAGTGAATAAGTTATGGGGATGAAAGGTACAGTGTAGGGAATATAGTTAATGGTATTGGAATAGGATTATATGGTAGTTATACTTGTGGTGAGAATAGCATAATGTATAGAGTTGTCAGAATCACTATCTTGTACACTTGAAACTAATGTAACATTGGGTGTCTGTCAACTATATTTCAAAAAAAGATGGCTTAAACATACACTGGTTGACAGATACAATATATTGGATTGAGTTCTTTAAGGGGCACTATAAACAGTTATAAAACACTATCAATACTAGCATTTTCTAACACATTTCACAATGAACATGTATTACTTTTGTAATAAGAAAAAAATTAGTCATATTGTAGATAGTAGATAAATGAGCAAAGGACTGAGGTAATTCACAAATGAAAAAAATAAAAAAGACCAATAAACATATGAAAAATGTCCAACCTTACCAGTCATCAAAGTACTGCAAATTAACACAGTGTTGACATATTTTTTTTTTATTGACTAAGATTTTTTTTAACGTTACTGTTCAGTGTTACAGAGCATATCAAAGTACCACTGGCATGTTGCTGGTGAGAGTATATGCTTGTACAGCCTTTTTGAATTCAGTATTAGGAACATTAAAATGTTTATACTGTGTCTTAACACTTTCCCACATAAGAATTTATCCTGAGGAGATAATTTAAAATATAGGTAAGGATGTTTACTGTTATGTCACTTAAAAATATTGAAAACTGGGGGCGCCTGGGTGGCTCAGTCGGTTGAGCGTCCGACTTCTGCTCAGGTCACGATCTCACGGTTTGTGAGTTCGAGCCCCGCGTCAGGCTCTGGGCTGATGGCTCAGAGCCTGGAGCCTGCTTCCGATTCTGTGTCTCCCTCTCTCTCTGCCCCTCCCCCATTCATGTTCTGTCTCTCTCTGTCTCAAAAATAAATAAATAAAAAAACATTAAAAAAAATTAAAAATATTGAAAACTGGATACAATCTAAATGTCTATTGTTAGAGAAATGATTGCAATATAGCCATGTAGTAGATATAACTATTAAAAAGATATTTATTTCAAAGTATAATATGGGGAAATGTTCTTTATGTCCGGTGAAAAAAAAGCAGGTTGTACAACTGCTCATTTATTATGACTCCAACTATGTAAAACATGTTTAATAAATAGAAAGAATTATGTTGAAGTTTTCTGACGCTGGACATTTCTGTATTTTCCCATTTTATACATTAAGTTAAAAGCATAAAGCAATAAAAAAGGTTTAAAAACTAAGACAAAATACTATGGAGATGAATATTCGCCCATAAGGGTGCTCTCTGTTACTTCCTTCTGGTGCTTTCTATTTAAAAAAGAGACATGAAACAGGGATAAATATTTAGAGGTGAAAGGATAACAGGTTAGGAGCTTGGCAGGGGTGAGGGTAAATGCCATACACTACATTCTTGGACTGAGGGCATCCCAGGATGAGAAATTTTTACTTTAAATCCAGAACAGGAGTTGGTAAAGGCAGGTGAGCAAGGCAACCCTTTAAGACTTGCGGAAAAAAGAAGATCCTTTTAAGAAGCCTGTCTGAGAAAGAAAAGCAAGTAAGTAGTTCAGGGCTCTGATCAGGAAACAGCCCTGTGTTGCTTTATAGGGTTAACTTTTGGGGTTCTCTAAAGTTCAAGTGGTCAATATCACTGCTTAACAGCGGATTTGGAGGCTCTTGTTAGCAAAGCAATCATATGCTTTTAATTCCAGTGATGTCAGGCAGAAAGAAGTTGCACAATGAACCTAACTTACTACTCTGTTATTCTAAAGATCACTTAGGGTGGATTGCTTAGAAAGGAGGCGGGACTTTCTTACCTGTTGCAGTCTCCCATGTGTCCAACTTCTAAGAGTCTGTTTGCCTTTAGGATAGTATGCGTACTCAGATGTTTCCCTCTAAAGATTATACCCATTATTTTATGATGCTATTATCAGTCTTAATTATGGGATTGCAGATGTGCCCAGAGGTTCCCTTGATGGCAAATCATATGAATCTAAATTGTGGTCATTTAGAACTCGTTCTACTTTAGTGGCTAGAAAAGACACCTCATATAATTTTTACTGACCCTTCCAAGCCTACCCGCCCCCGCCCCCCGCCCCCCGCCCCTGGCCCCTTTGGCATCAGTGGGACTTCAGTAGGACCCTGATCTCAGAGACATAAAGGACCAAGTAACTTTTTAGAGGTGACTCACTTCCCAGTTAGCTCATATTGCTTCCAAGAAACCAGGTATAGCCATCCAACATATACTTGTTGCATGCTGGAGGAATTATGAAGAGAAGGTCTTACAAGAATACTGAGCAACACTCCACATCAGTGTCTATGAATTCCCCTCATTGCTTCTACTCACAATCTATTACAACCGTCTACCCCCTGACCATGGGCTTTCTTTAAGACATTTGTGAGTTCTCAGAGTCACTTAAGTCCATTTAGAAGGCTTATAGAACTGCTCTCCATCAAGCTAGGCATCAAGGTTTTTTTAGTCCAGCATTTACATGCCCTTCCCTCAGGGGAAGAGGAGGGAGAGAGAGAAAGAAGATTTGGCATTTACCGAGTACCCTCCATGTGTCAGACGCTAAACAAGATACTCTGTATACTTCTGTCCTTTAATTGTCACTAACACCTTTAGCCCCATTTTGTGGATGAGGAAACCAAGGTTCAAATCAGTTAGGTAACTTACTCAAGTTCCTCAATTAATAAGAAGCAGAGCTAAGAGTCTGGTTTTTTTCAAATGCGTGTTCTTTCCGGGGCACCTGGGTGGCTTGGTCGGTTAAGCTTTGGACTTAGCTCCAGTCATGATCTCACAGTTCGTGAGATCAAGCCCCTAATGGAGCCCCGCATTGGGCTCTCTGCTGTCAGCATAGAGCCTGCTTTGGATCCTCTGTCCCCCTTTCTCTCTGTGCCTCCCCTGCTCACACACGTGCTCTGTCTCTCTCAAAAATAAACATAAAAAAACCAAAATGTGTGCTCTTTCCATCCTCCTCAAACAGCCAAATGAGTCTTCTTCTCTGCTTCCCTCCTCCCTCTTTCCCCTTCTTCCTTCCACCAAGGTTTTATCCTTGTAATAAAGGCTATTAGAGAGATACACAGAATGCTCTGAAAGCTTATATCAGGGGAAACAGACCTAGTATAGGAGATGAGGGAAGCTTCTAGAGGAAATGACATGCTAAGGATGAGTAAGGAGTGACCAGGTAGAAGGGAGGGAGGGGGAGCAGCCACTTCAGGCTGAGTGAACAGCGTGAAGTGAAGACCCCAGGGTGGGAAGGAAAGGATGAAGTGCAGACAGTAAGAGGGAAAAGTGACACTTGGCTGGTGAAGCAGACAGGGGCAGGGAGAGTGAGTGCTTGCAGCTGGGGGAGAGGATTCTGGTCCTTTCCCTGAAGCACTGAGGATGAGGAATATTTTCAGTCTCTATAAAGAAAACACCCTTTATCTTTAGAGTAGTGTGTTTTATTTCTAAATGAAGGCCTTATTGGCATCTTGTATGTGATAATTCTTCTTTTTACAGGGCTGCTCTGTACATAGCTTCCATCTGGTCTCCAGGTACAATGTGCTGGTAGCACCTTCCTGGTCAGACAGCACTGTGATAACCAAAAGCACCCCACAGTTTCTGAAATCCTCTGGAGTGGTCCTGCCTCCTACTGACAGCCATCGCTCGAGTTGGGGCCACAGCAGTGTCACCATCACCAGCTTCATGACCATGCTTTATCCCTTCATCCAACAGCATCCAAATTCCTCTTCTGGTGGATGTCCTTCCCTACAGATACCCTAATGGCTCTGATGTTTGTCTCTATGACATACTGGGAGCATTTCTAATTCCATGAAATAGCTGTTGAGTCTCTGCTACATGCCAAGGTTGGGAGTACAGATAGGCTAGTGACAGAGACAGATGTGAAACGATTAGTTACAATACGGTGGGGAAAGTGCAACCAAAGATGCTTGTCCAAGAAATGGAGGTGGTGGAAGAGGAAGTGGTGGCTTCTCTTGGCCAAGGAGGCAGAGAGGACAGCAGCACATTTTATGGAGACATAAAACACCAGGTGAGCTTGCACAGCTATAAATAGCTTGGCATTGTTGAAGCATGAATTTCAAGTCCAGGTGTGGTAGGAAGACAGGTTGGAGAGGTAGGTGGCCCACACAGTTCACAAAGGATCTCCTATGCCAAGCTAAGGAACCCAGATAATATGCAAAATAAGCTCCCAAATGTGTTACACTTGCAAATTTTCAATCATCCTGAAATGATAACATCTGAATGAGATGTTTAGGAATTTTCTGAAGAGCTATATAGATAAGGTTAGTGAAGCATGACACAAGTTTCTCTCTGGCTCTTGAACCTCATTATGCAGTTCTTGGGTGCCTTGGAGGATTTTGAAGTTTCTTTTCATGTATGTTTTAATACTGTTGTTTATTTATTTGTTATTTTTATCTTAGAGAGAGAGTGAGACCAGGAGAGAGGGGCAGAGAGAGAAAGAGAATCTTTTTTTTTTAAGTTTATTTATGTATTTTGGGAGAGAGAGCACAGATACACACAGGCATGCGTGCGTGTGTGCACGTGAGCAAAAAACAGAGAGAGATAACAGAGAGAGAGAGAGTAAAAAAAAAAAGAGATGAGAGAGGGG
Source organism: Acinonyx jubatus (assembly GCF_027475565.1). Classification (NCBI taxonomy): domain Eukaryota; kingdom Metazoa; phylum Chordata; class Mammalia; order Carnivora; family Felidae; genus Acinonyx; species Acinonyx jubatus. Next base: position 91,340,319 of record NC_069381.1, on the reverse strand, counting down.
AAGAAAGAGAGGGAGAGGGAATTCCAAAAGGATTATGCTGACAGCATGGAACTCAACACCAGGCTTGATCCCATGAACCCTCAGATCATGACCTGAGCCAAAACCAAGAGCCAGATGCCCAACTGACTGAGCCATCCAGGGGCCCCTCATGTATTTTTAAACAGCTTTATTGAGCTGTAACATATAAGAAACAGTATGTAATTAAAGTACACAATTTGTTAAGTTTGACACTTGTATGACATATTTATACATCTGTGAAACCATCACCACAATCAATATATCCATCAATCCTAAAAATGTTCTCATGTCCCTTGGTAATCCTTCCCCCAGCCTGCCCCTCAACCCAAGGCAACCAGTGATTTGCTTTCTGTCACTATATATTAGTCTGCGTATTGTAGAATTTTATATAAACTTGTACTCTTTTCTGGCTTATTTCAAATAGCATAATTATTTTGAGATACATCCAAGTAGTTGCAAATATCAACAGCTATCATTTTCTTTTTTTTAAACCTTCCATGTTTGAGGTACGCCCTCCTATAGTGTTCAATTTGCTCCATGAGATGACAGAGTTCCATTTTAGGAGGGGCTTTGGGGGTAACAGATATAAGAGATGCTAGTTGGGTAAGAAATGATGAGGCACAGATCCTAGTTTTTTTTTTTTAATTTTTTTAATGTTTATTTATTTCTGAGACAGAGAGAGACAGAGCATGAGTTGGGGAGGGGCAGAGAGAGAGGAAGACACAGAACCTGAAGCAGGCTCCAGGCTCTGAGCTGTCAGCACAGAGCCTGACGCGGGGCTCGAACTCACAGACTGTGAGATCATGACCTGAACTGAAGTCAGACACCCAAACGACTGAGCCACCCAGGTGCCCCAGATCCTAGTTTTCTAAGAATTCTCCAAAATAGGGGCACCTGGGTGGTCAGTTGGTTAAGCTTCAGACTTCAGTTCAGGTCATGATCTTGAGGTTTGTGAGTCTGAGCCCCACATTGGGCTCTCCGTTGTCAGCCTATTAGTGCAGAGCACACTTCATACCCACTGTCCCCCTCTCTGCCCCTCCCCTGCTTGTGCTTTCCCCCAAATAAATAAATATTAAAAAAAGTTTTTTCCAAAATATAAAGTACTGTGATAAGCAAAATAATGGTCCCAAAGATGCCTATGTCTTAAGCCCTAGAACCTGTGAATATGCTCCTGTACCTGTCAGAAGAGAATTTGCGGGTGATAAGTTAGGGATTTTAAGGTGAGGAAGTTATTGTAGATTATCTGGGTGGGCCCATTTTTGTAATCACAGGGGTCCTGTTAAGTGAAAGAGGAGGTATCGGGGTCAGAGTCAAAAAGAGATTGAAGAGGCTATGATGTTGGCTTTGAAGATGGAGAAAGGGACCATTGGCCAAGGAATGCAGATTGTGTTTAGAAGCTAAAAAAAGCAAGGGAATGGATTCTCCCCTCAAGCCTTCAGGAGGAATGCAGACTGCTGACACCTTGATTTCAGCCCAGGGAGACCCATTTTTGGACTTCCGACCTCCAAAACTAGAAGATAATAAATCTGTGTTGTTTTAAGCCACTGAGTTTGGGATAATTTGCTACAGCAGGAATAGAAAACTAATTACCAGTCTTTCTTTTTTTTTTTTTTTTAAAGTTCTGGTGAGTCTGAACTTTCTATTTCCTCCCACTTTGTGACACGTGGTCTAATAGGAACAGAAGCAAGTTGGCTTTGGAATCAGACTGACCTGTTCTCAGCGCACAGTAGGGATCATAGAGTATTTATCTCAAGGGCCACAGAGAGGACTGATGAGATGAAATACACAAAAGGCTCAGCACATAGTTGGCCGTCCATAAACACATGCTTTCTTTACTTTCCACCTAATACTGGAATCTCAGGAACCAAACCCTCGCTGCTAGTGACCTTCTGTGTAATTTTGGCTAAATTGTTTTTTTTCCTTCAATCTGTTGAGGTTAAAGAGAAATACTTATTAAGTCTCTGAGAGTGCTTACTTAGCGTTTGTAATGTGGCTGGAAACGCTTGGTTAAAAAGCAATGTTTAGATGCAAAGTACTGTTATCTTTTGAACAGGTAATTATTTCCTGTCCTAAATTGTTTAGCACTGTACTGAGTTTCCATTTCTGAGATGATGATATTGCTTGAGTGGATGAAGAAATACCTCATCTGGGTATTGTGTGTCTGAATTAATTAGTGTTTATTAAGCCTACACAGGCCAATCATAATTGGCTCAATGTTGAGCATTATTTTCCTTTTGTATCGTTGTCATTTCTAGGATCTTAATATAGCAAGTAAAATTGTCCAATAAAAATTGGTATTTCAGCATCTGATTAATATTTACTTCATAGTGATGCTGGGGGGAGTCTAATTGATTACTATGTAAAATGCTCTGGGTGTTTTTTGTTTGTTTGTTTTTTAATAAGAAAGGGGTTAAGGAAGTAGTACTAGTATTCTTCTACAAGGGCATAATTTATATTCTGGCCCTTATCTCCAGGGGTTGCTAAACTTAAGCTAGAAAGTTTAGGGAAAGGACAAGGTGGATGTTTTTGGTTTGTTTGTTTTTAATTATACTTCTTTAAATCAGTGTGCTTTAAAATTTGTTATTAGAGGGTGCCTGGGTAGGCTCAGTCAGTTAAGCATTGGACTCTTGATCCTTGCTCAGGTCATCATTGCACAGTTCGTGAGTTCAAGTCCCATATGGGATCTGGGCTGAGAGTGAGGAGCCTGCTTGGAATTCTCTCTCTCTCTCTTGCTCTCTGCCCCTCCCACCCTCTCAAAACAAATAAAACTTAAAAAAATTATTATTAGAATTATTTTCAGAAAATCAATTGGTAAGAGTTTTCTAAATGTTTCCAAAGCACAGCAAAGGTCCATGGTTTACAGCACAAATTAGACAATCTATGACTATATGGTTATGTCAACGGGAAAACTGGATAAAGAGATAGCACTGATCTTCCAAAGCATAAGAAAACCAAGCAAAGTCTGCTGGTGAAACACAGGGAGGAAGCTTTTCCAAATACTGGTTCACACATAGTTTCAAAAGGGTTTTTTGATAAGATTTTTCAAATAGTTTCAGAATAAATAATTTGTAACAGCTGGTCATCAGATTCATGCACACTCACCCAAGATGGGCTGTAGTAATATACCCATATGGCTCTCGAGGGAGCACTGGGTTGATTTGTTGTTCCAACACAGTGTCTCCATTCTACCGCTCAACAACAGGAGGGAACCAGATGCCACGCTGAAAGGTATATGGTTACAGCTATAGACACTGCATTTGTGGGCACCCACATTTCTGAGATAAAGTTAGCTGATAGCATTACCAGCACGTAACCAAATGCAGTAATTGCAGAGGGAACCTGTATCACGTTACCTTTGAACATATTTGAATCTAGAAACACCGTACACTGGATACAAAATCCATGAATACCTGGCCTCTGGGCGTGGCCTAGGACATATTATTCTGAACGATCTCCTATATGCCTTCATGGGTAAACAGAAATCTTGAGCTAGAAATAGAGGGAGAGAACTTGAAAATTAAAACAGAGTCAAACTAAGTATTTTTGAATGCTCTTTAAAGACCACACACACACACACACACACACGTTTTGATCACATCAGAAGTTCCTTATATAGCCATATATAGTCTTATAGTCATTTCTTGCAATGGAAGGAACATGGAAGAAGCAGGCACACCATGATCTGGAAGCTCAGTTTTTGTTATATTAATTAATTGCAGCCAACTTCTTACTATTGAAAAAAAGAAAGATGATTTAGAGTTAAAGGATTGCTTATCTGTATTAAAAGGTTCACTGGTTCATTCCATCGATGCCCAGAGACCCCAAGATGGAGGTGAGTTTCTATTGCTACTGCTATTGTTTTACCTCTTCGTGTTGACTGTGGCATGTGTTGGTTGAAGTCTTATAGAACAGCATATTGCCTTAGGTGGTACAAAATATTGTTGCAGGGGCTCCTGGATGGCTCAGAAAGTAGAGCATGGGGTTCTTGATCTCAGGGTTGTGAGTTTGAGCCCCACATAGGTGTAGAGATTACTTAAAAATAGAAAATCTTTAGGGGTGCCTGGGTGGCTGAGTCGGTTAAGCGTCCAACTTTGGCTCGGGTCATGATCTCACGGTTCGTGGGTTCGAGCCCCGCATTGGTCTCTGTGCTGACAGCTTAAAGCCTGGAGCCTGTTTCACATTCTGTGTCTCCCTCTCTCTCTGCACCCCGCCCCCCAACTCATGCTCTCTCCCTCTGTCTCAAAAATAAAAATAAACATTAAAAAATGTTTAAAAAATATATAAAATCTTTAAAACTATATATGTCATTGGATCATGAACTTAGAGCTCCTAACTGTAATCTATTCATATTCTTCATCACATACATATAATGGAGGAAGGAGAATTTGGGTCCAATAGTCAACTATTTTTTATTAGTTACTAGGGTTGGTCTTAGAAGAGTGGTGTTCAAGACCTGAGTGTTAAGTGGTTCATACTTTAGTGCAGGGAGTCTTAGAAGGGTAGGTAGAAACAATGTTTGCTTTCTCCTCCATCTTTGAGTCATATGCACCATGTCTGGAGGCTAGCAAAGGTCTAAACACAGAACAGAAGGTATTGGGGATGAGGTTAAGAGATTGTCACAGGCACATGGTCCCACAGTTTTCTTTTGAAGACGGAAATTATCTTCCCATATAGAACATGATACACAACATTGAATAAAACAACCATCATCCACTAGCCAGAAAGAATGATTTTCTGACCATCTTTGGCCTCTAACCAGTAAGAAATTTTGGTTTTCCCTTGCATAGACATTCTTTTTTTTTTTTAATGTTTATTTACTTTTGAGAGAGAAAGAGAGAGACACTGCAAATGTGCACATGCATGCAAGGGAAGGGCAGAGAGAGAGGGGGGACAGAGGATCCAAGGCAGGCTCTGTGTCGATAGCAGAGAGCCCAATGCAGGGCTCAAACTCATGAACCATGAGATAATGACCTGAGCTGAAGTCAGACACTTAACCAACTGAGCCACCCAGGTGCCCCCCTTGTATAGACATTCTTAATTGATTCTATCAGATTCCTAGTCATCCCAGCCATAGTTACCTTTTTCTCTTAAACTAGTCAAATTACTGAGCGTAAGTCAGCACTTCAACACCAAATTCAGACTTTATAAAAAAAGTAAACTACACAGGGAATAGATGTGTAGCATGGTGAGCACCTTGTTGTTCATCCCTGCTCAGGGCCCAGACTAAAAGTGTTTTCACAGGGCTGGGCTCCTGGGATGTGCTAGCCATTTGCTCAGAGTGTTCATGCTCGGGGTTATTTATGAGCTATTGCTGAGCACATAATGGTCAGTACAGCTACATAAGCAGTCTTGGCCCCAAATGTGTTCACTTGAACTTAGTAAGTCAAATTGGGTCTATAGAGAGGTTCTGTTGGGTTCTGACTGGAAACTCTTTGGATGCGCCTTTGAATTCCAAGACTGAGCTGGGTTTGACGTGAGAAGATGTTCCAGTTCCCTCCAGCTACCTGTAAGGGGCCCATTATAATGCCAAGGATGTAGATTGTCCTTTAATTAGACTAAATCATTTTGATATTTTACACACACACACACACACACACACACACACAACAATAACAATAATAGTAACAGAAGCTGTTTTCCCATGTCTAATGAGAAAGTTCTTTAAACTTCTGGCTTATCTTGGTGGTCTCTTTCTATGTTTCTTAGCATAAATTAAATTTTATCAGTTTAAGTGGGATGATATTTTAGAAAGTAGGATCTGGTTAACAAAGGATCTTTCCTTCCTTAGCAAGAAAGACTTAGAGGTCAGCAAGGAGCATCTCAAGATACAAAGAAAGCATGAGGAGGAGTTTGGGGCTATAGCCTAGGTCACTACAAGTCTCGCAAAACTAGAATTCATCTTTCTTTTCTCTGTAGGCATTTAAAGATACTCTTTTTACCCTCAGAAATCAGACTTTTTTATTGAAGTATATTTGACTTTTCATATTGTGTAATTTTAAAGTGTACACATTTAATTTGATACATTTATATATATATACTGCCATTGTAGTGATAATTAGCATCTCTATCACATTACATAATTATCATTTCTTTTTAGTGGTTGGAATAATTAAGTTCTAGTCTCTTAGCAAGTTTTATGATTATAATACTATACTGTTGTCTATATTCACTGTGCTGTGCATTAGAGCTGTAGGGCCTATTTGCCACTCATTTCAAGTTTACACCAGAAAACAACATCTGTCCTAACCCCCAACCCCCATCACCCATTTTACTTTCTGTTTTTACAAGTTTGGCTCTTTTAGATTCCACCTACAAGGAGTATTATTCAGTACTTGTCCTTCTGATTGACTTATTTCACTTAGCATAATGTGCTCAAGGTCCATTCATGTTGTTGCAAATGGAAGGACATCCTTCTTTCTTATCTTCTTCATCTACTCATCCACTGATGGGCACTTAGGTTGTTTCCATGTCTTGGCTGCTATGAATAATGCTGCAATAAACATGGAAGGGCCTATATCTCTCTGATATCCTGTTTCCATTTTCTTTAGGTATGTACCCAGAAGTAGGATTGTTGGATCATATAGTTGATCTATTTTAAATTTTTTGAAGAAACTCCGTATTGTTTTCCAGAGTAGATGAGCTGATTTACATTCCCACCAACAGTGTTACAAGAGTTCTCTCTTCTCCACATCCTTGCCAATATTTGTTATCTCTTGTCTTCTTGATGATAGCCATTATAACTAGTTTGAGGTGATATCTCATTGTGGTTTTGATTTGCATTTCCTTGATGATGAATGATGTTGAGCATCTTTTCATGTACCTATTGACCATTTGGATGTCTTAGACACATTATGTTTAAATTTATTTAGTGATAGTTTTCACTACCAAACAATATATTCATTTATAGGTAGATTTTTAAAATAGTTTTAAAGCTTTTATAGAGATCATGTCTCATATATGCTGTTTCTTCCTTGATCCTTTAAATATTCCCACAAAGAGAGTACCTGGCCTTCTATATCTGGGCATTCTTCAGTATTGTTTTTTCTTTTCTTTTCTTTCTTTCTTTCTTTCTTTCTTTCTTTCTTTCTTTCTTTCTTAGTAGGCTTCATGCCCGGTGTGGAGCCCAACATGGGGCTTGAACTCACGACCCTGAGATCAAGACCTGAGCTGAGATCAAGAGTCAGATGTTTAACTGACTGAACCACCCAGGAACTCCTTCTTTTTCATTTTTAAACTACAAATTACTGAATGCTCACTCTGTGCCAAACACTCTGCCAAGAGATTTACATGCATTATCTCATGTTCGCCTAGCAATCCTGTGAACTAGGTATTATTATTCCTATTTTTCAGAAGGGGAAACTAAGACTCAGAAAAATTAAGTAACTTGCCTGAAGGCATATAGCTAATGAGTAGAGAAGCTGGAACTCACATCTAAGTCTCTCAACTCTTGCTCTTGACTTTCCTGGGAAGCATTTTTCCTTGTTCTTCAATTTGGGTTGGAGTAATCTTTAATTCTGTTCATGAAGATATGCCTCACTTCACAGTAAATATTAGGCACTAAATAATTCAAAGTAATCCTTCAGTGATTCTTCTCCTCTTTCTCCCATCCTCCTCCTCCTCTCCCTATTCCCTCCTCCCCCTCTTCCTCTTCTTCCTCCTCTTCTTCTTCTCTTCTCCCTCCTCCTTCCCTCTTCCCCCTCCCTCTCTTTCCCCCTCCTTCCCTCTCTCTCTCTCTCCCCTCTCCCCTCCCTTTAAACAAAATATTTTTTTGATTTGAGTTCTCTAACATTGGCATATATCTATAAATTAAGATTTTGAACAATGTTCTGTAGATGTCTTTACCACATTTAGTTTGTACTCCTTTTTTCTTGGACAATTTAGCTCATTTTTTTTTTTTTGGTCAAACATATTATTTTAGATTTTCAGGTTATCTAATAAACCACAAGTTCACAGACTCAGAAAAATTTAGAAGGGGAGAGAACCGCAGAGATCCACTCATCCAACCCTGTCATTATATGGTCAAGGGAGGTAGCTGGTGGCTGCAGGCCCCCTGGTTGAGTCAGAGCTTCAGTTACTCCACCTAAAACTGGAGGAAATCTTACTGCTTCTAAGGAGTTGTTCCACGAGTTCGCAAGTTGAGAAGAGGTATCTAAATGGATGGTTTTTTTACAGAGAGGGAGGGAGGCAAACCATAAGAGACTCTTTTTTTTCTTTTTCTTTTTTATATGTTTATTTATTTCTGAGACAGAGACAGAGCATGAGCGGGGAAGGGACAGAGAGAGAGGGAGACACAGAATCAGAAGCAGGCTCCAGGCTCCGAGCTGTTAGCACAGAGCCAGCTGTGGGGCTCGAATTCCCGAATCCATGATCATGAGATCATGACCTGAGCTGAAGTTGGTCACTTAACTGACTGAGCCATCCAGGCACCCCTAGCCCTGCTACTTTAAAATAGTAATCTTTCACTTTCACCCTAAGTTCTTATTTTGTGGAATATATATTCCAAATAGCATTTCCTAAGAGAGATTGAAAAATACGTGCTCATCAACTGGAGATCAAATTCTCCCTCAAAATTTAATGAATGAAACATGTAAAACCTCCTCCCAACCTTTTTTTTTTTTAAATTCCTTGCTTGTATACCACTTGGCTGAGCATTCTGCCTTCATATTTATAACTGAATTTCCCTAAATGAAAAGCATCCATTTTGTTCTGGTATAGACAGCAATATAAGCATAGTGTCATACATTATTCCAATATATTTAACAATGACGTTCTTCTTGTTTTGCACAGACTAGGAGACACGATGAAGACAACCAATTAAAACCAAAAGATCTACAGTTACAATTAAGAACATCAAAAAGAGGCAGCAAAGGACAAAGGAAGTCAGGCTGCACATACATGGAGGAAGCCAGTTTCTCAGAAGACACAACTCCTAAGCCACAGGAACATTTGCTTTTTGGTAGGGATTTCTCCCAAATTAAGATATACAGCAATTACAATTTTACCTCAAAAAATGACATCCTTGATATCTCATATCAAATTATGTCAACAGTAGATGATCCTCAAAAAGAGGCCACATACAAAGAGATTTGTGGAAATGCAGACATAACCAAGACTTGGGATAAAATGACTGAAACTGTTTTTAACAAAAACTATGATAAAGAGAAACAATCCACCATAAATCTTGATATTCCAGCTAATGAAAGAGACCCTTCAAAGTCAAACCTTTCTGATATTTTACTCCATCATCTTTCCAAAGAGGAATTCTTAAAAGGTCAAGGCATTAATTGTGAAACTTTCCCTGAGATTTCTAATGCTGGCTGTTCTGATGAAGCCATTATTAAAAATATTATTTTGCACTATGCTAAGAATTCTTGGCCAAAAGAACAAACCTCGGAACTCACAGGCCCTCTCAGCCCCAAAAGGGATGATGAAAGCAGCAATAAGCCCTATTGTTCTCGAACTATGAGAGAAGAAAACACCTCTAATTTAGAAGAGCCAGTGGTTGCTGGAGAGAGCAGCTATCAAGAAACTTCAAAATTTCTAACTAAGATAAAGAGTCTATGTGATAAACCAAAAAGTTTCCAAGGGCAGCCACCCCAGAAACAACAGACTGAAAAAACAATTTCAGGCAATTGGTTCAAATATGGCCATGACCAGGTTCATTACCAGTTCTCTGATTTCTTTAAGGTTGCTCCCAAAGTGAAAATCCCTAAAAATAACATAATTAATAAGCCACTTATAATAGATACAGAAGCCAGCCTTTCTCCTAAACTGAGGGATAAGTCAGTTATGATGCAAGATATTTTAGAAAGCATATCTAGGTCAAATTGTATTGCAAAACAAAAGCAGAAAGGGAAAACTACTGATTCTTCACAACAGACAGAGGTGAGTAAAAGTAGTCTCCAGGAAATGCATAATCTGGGCAACTTCCCATATCCATATCAGTGGTTCTTTGCAAGGCTCATGGAACTGACTTCTAGTCTTTGACCCCTCAGAAGCTCAGTGGGTGTCTTCCTGAGAAGAATCAGGGGCTGGACAAACAACACACAATAGTATAAATTCCAAACTCTTTGACCTGGAATTTGAGTCCCCCCGCTGCCCTGCTTTTTTTTTGCTTCATCCTACCCTTATAAACTTAGCTCCCATCCCTCAGGAGTCATCTTCAGTGACCTGGCTGGTCCCCAAGCTCTCTGGCCGCTCACCCACTGAGCTCCTGCCCTCCATGGAACATCCTACCTATGCCTCTTCAAAATCTGGTCATTTTCATGGCCTCTTTCAATTCCCTGTTGGCCACAGGACTTTTCAGACCCTCACTCCCACTCCCATTCCGTCCTTCACATCCTCTTTTGTTTAGTTTTTTGTCAGAGCATTTATCTCAGCCTGCTTTGGATCATAATAATTTGGAAATATCTGTTTCTTCTACTAGATTTGAGTACTGTGGAGGGCAGTAACCTTGTCTTCATCTTTCCATTGCCTAATTCCCCTAGGGGCTTGGCCTTGTGTCTTCTATATATTACACCCTTAGTTATTAACGCTAAATCAGATCAAATTAAGATCTTTAATAACATAATCCAAGCTTGCTACATTGGTAACTAGTTAGTACCATTTTTTAAATGCTTATATTGGGATTTTTTTTTTTAAATAATCTCTGCACCCAACATGGGGCTCAAACTCACAACCCTGAGATCAAGAGTCACAGGCTCTACTGATGGAGGCAGCCAGGAACTCCCAAAGACCAAATTTTGTTAATGTTTAATTTATACTATTTCCCCTTTCCTCATCTCCCCATCCCCCCATCTATCTCCCAACATGTTGAGGCTCAGGGCCTCGATTATTTAAGATTCGGTGGTAAGGTAAATTCACATTAATGATCAAGGTAAACATTTCAGTTCTCTGGCACTTTGTCAGGACAGTATGATCTTTCCCTGAAGCTTTGTATGAAGGGCACTCTGGACTGAACACTCTATGCCTGTTTCCATTTCTACTCCTTCATGCTTCAACTCCCTTCTCTAGCAACTGAATGCTCTGGGGAGCTTGAACAGAACCCCTCCCCCACCCTCACCCCACCACTCCCCCCCCCCCCATACCTGAATCTAGCAGCTCCACTTGGCCTTGACTGGAATGCTTCTCTATGTCTGACATTGGCAAGTCTCAGCGGTCCTCATTCTGCTTGCACCCACCCCTGGGTGCACAGGGGTGCACAGTCCTCAGTGCCCTGAGGTTAGCAGGAACAGAAATGGATATTAGGCTCACCTCTCTCTGGCAATGGAAGTCTAAAGTCAGGTGTCTTATTTTCTCTAGTCCTGCTGATTGAGGTTGGAGAACTAGACTCTATCAGTTCTCTATCTGTCATACAGTTGAGACATTCATAATAACCAAAGTCTAATTTGACCACCACCATTTAGCTCTCTGGCACTAGCATGTTTCTGAGCTTTATGTGTAGACTCTCAAGGTGAGTCACTCTGGAATTTAAGCTCCTGTCCTGTTAGCTTATGGCAAGTAAACAATCACTATCATGACATACATTTTGGAACTTAATGCATACTATTTTATATTTTTCTCCAGAATGTGGCTACTGTGTGCATGGTGTTAGTGAGAGTACCAGTGACAGAGCTGGCGACAAGACCAACAATGGCCCCTGCCCTCATGGACCTCATGGTCCAGTTTTAGGAGAAACGTTTCAGTGTTCCCCACAATAGTATCAAACATGGTAGTAGTAACAGATATGGTAATATCTAACACTTAATCCTTGTAACAACCCTAGGAGGTGGGTTCTATTTCTACCCTGATTTTATTGCTGAGGAATTTGAGGTTTACAGCGATGGAGTCATTGCCTTGGGTCACCTGGGAGGTAAGTGTCAGAGTGGAATTCAACCTTGGCTTTGGGAGCCCAGCTCTTGACACAACTCTGGGCTGCCTCCATGATGACCACAACATTTTGGATCATTTTGAATAACGGCGTCACCGATCTGTGTCAACAATAATGTTTTCTTATCCTTTAATTGTGCAGATGGAGCCCACAATACATATTCACCAAGACAGTCTCACAGGTACCAGCATTTTTATTTTATTTTATTTTATTTTATTTTTACTATTTATTTACTTTTGGGAGAACACAAATTCAGGGGGGTGGGCAGAGAGAGGAGAACAGAAAATCAGAATCAGGCTCTGTGCGGACAGGCTGACAACAGCAAACCCAATGTGGGGCTCAAATTCATGAACTGTGAGATCATGACCTAAGCCAAAGTTGGATGCTCAACTGACTGAGCTACCCAGGTGCCCCACTAGCATTTTTAAACTTCTGATTTAGATATACATTTTGAAAACTTTTTTTAAACTTTTTTTTAACGTTTATTCATATTTTGAGAGACAGAGCATGAGTGGGGAGAGGCAGAGAGAGAGAGGGAGACACGGAATCTGAAGCAGACTCCAGGCTCTGAACTGACAGCACAGAGCCCAATGCAGGGCTCGAACTCACAGACAGTGAGATCATGACCTGAACTGAAGTTGGACGCTTAACTGACTGAGCCAGGCGCCCTGAAAACTTTTTTTTTAATAGCAAATGGTGATGGTTGCCACAGACTTCTGTTTTTAGTACTTCATAAATCTGCAGTGAAGTTGAGATGAACAGAAGCCAAAACTTATTCTCTCTTATACAGGAATAGAATCTGAGACAAGTCTCTTTAAGGTGTCATCAACCTCTCAGAAAGACCCTTGCCCAAGTTCTTCTTACATATTTCAAAAGATAACTGAAGGGAAACAGATGTGCCAGAAGTTAAAAGAACAGACTGATCAACTGAAGACTAAAGTAATATTTTAAAAGATTATGACCAATAGAAGTGACCAAATTCAGACATAAGACATCATGCAATTAATGAAATATTGCATTTTTTCACTACAGGTACAAGAATTTTCCAAAAGCATAGCACAGGACTCTCCTTGTCATTTGCAAGACAAGAAGCTGGTAAAAATTTTATCAAGTTTAAACTTCTTTGTTAGGGAATTTGATGTGCATAAGTATGAATGACTTTATAGCACCATGTTTCCTCTACACTGGGGGGCATAGAAATGTTCTGGTGGAAATGTTTTGCTGAAGATTAAGGGCTGTGACCTCCAGAGGCCTAGCCTTGTGTTTCACATATGTTGTACCCTTAATTATTAATGATTAATTGAATTGAATTAAGACCTTTAATAATCTATTTCAAGCTTGATATATTTGGTAACTAGTACAAAATTTTGTGAACGTTTAATTTATACTATTTCCCCTTTCCCTCTACCCAACCTCTCAACATGCTGAGGTTCAGGATCTCCTTGATTATCTGGCTCAGGGGTTTGTGTTATAGGAGCTAAAAGAGCTTAGAGTTCTATTTCTATGTGTATTTATCCCTCGTTCATTCTCAGAGGAGTCTATTACTTATGGCTATTATTCCTCAGTGGCCACCCAACAATAAATCTGAGACCATGGTAGGTTTAAGAGAATAACATGCCAGCTGTTATACAGGGCAAGTCCATCCAGAGTTGGTGGGTCCTGGGGGATAACAGATTATAAAATTTGCCAATATCTGACAACTCAACGTATAAAACTTTGAAAACTCAAACCTGATCTTAAAACTATGCTTTTTAGATGAAAATCTGTGATTTTCACATCCTTGCTTGTTGTTGCATTTAATCAAATCACTAATTTATATTGTAACCACAGTTCATCAGTGCCAGGGTTGTGGGAAGTTGGGGTGGAACATGGTAATGGGGCAAAAAGCTGAGATTGTTAGAGCCAGAAATGTGCAAAGTCAAAGACGTCATTCAGGCCACTGGGTCAGCAACAAGGCAGGTGGTCAGAAGTCCTGATGTGAAGGAGCACGAACAAAGCAATGGCAGGCTGTGCAGTAGAAACCAGACAGTATAGACAGAGGAAAGGAGGACTCAAATGTTAAGAGACACAGTTGATCACTCTCATTCATCTATTGTATTAATTAAATAACTTATTGATTAATTCAACATATACTTATCAGGTACTTCCTATGTCCAAGACTCTGTACCAGGCACTAGAGATTTGGAGATAAAGAAACAATTTCTTTTTCAAGTGGCTTACAGTCTCCTGGGAACAGATAGGTAAATAGACAAGCAACATGAAGCTTGAGAAATAATGCTAATGGCAGCTTAGAAGCGGCTCACCCTTGACAGTTAGAGGGTACTTTGCAAGGCTCTCTGGAAGTGACTGACCTCGGAGTTTGGCATTGTAGGATGAATATGTATGAGATTGACAGGTAATTTACAAAACAGTGGTCCAAGAAAAAGAATCACCAGTCACAATGGCACAGGGGACAGAAAACCCTGATAGGATTAGGAATCGTGTGGTACTGTAATTAGCCAGATGGAATCCAGGGTTCATGTGGTGAAGAGGAAGGGACAAGACAAGGACTATTCATGAAAGACCTTTAAACAATGCTAAGAAGATTATATTTCACCCTGAGGTTGAGTGAGGGGGCAACACTGGAGGACTGAAAGCCAAGAAATGGTGAGCACCATGGGGGCAAGACTTAGGGACAAAGCCTGGCTAGGAAGCCATACTCCAGGTAACAAGTTATGAGCGCCTGAACCAAAACTAGCAATGAGGATGGAGAGGGGGACAAATCTAAGAGTTTAACAAAGTGGTTGCACATTAAGAGGGGAGAAGAAAGGAAGGGAGGAGGCTTGGGTGAGTTTCAGATTTCTAGCGTGGGCAACCAAGGCCAGGACTAAAAATGGAAGATCCAGTTCCTAATGGGTGTGGGAGGCAGGCAGGAGGCAAGGTGCCAAGTTCATTTTGAGGTCCCTGTAGGACATCCAATTGGAAAGATCCAGTAGGCAATTAGAGCAATGGATTTGGACCTCAGAGGAGTTGCTTGGGCCAGAAATGTAAATCTGGATATAGTTGTGGGTTGAAGCTATGAAGTATATGAAGTTTACTCCCAGGCAAACCTGCAGAGTAAGCAGTAAAGAAGCCCAAGGAAAGAATCAGCAAACAGGGGCAGGTAAAAGAGGATTCCTCAAAGGAGACTGACAAGCAGTGACCTCAAAGCTCAAGGCAGACCTGCAAGGGGCGGAGCTGTAAAGCCAAAAGAAAAGAAGGGGGTATGGGCCACAACAACACATGTTCAAATAACAGGAAAAAAAAAATCAAGAAGTGAATTGGATTTGGCAACCAAGAGATCATGAGGGACCTTGACAAGCCCAGTTTTATTTAATGAAGTGATTCTGTAAAAGCCAGATTGCCAGAGTGAAGCAGTGAATGATAAAGGAGATATCAAAAAAGTCTGGTTTTGGGGTGCCTGGGTGGCTCAGTTGGTTAAGCATCCGACTTCGACTCAGGTCATGATCTCACAGTTCGTGGGTTTGAGTCCTGCATCGGGCTCTGTGCTGACAGCTGAGAGACTGGAGCCTGCTTCAGATTCTGTCTCTCCCTCTCTCTCTGCCCCTACCCTGCTCACACTCTGCCAAAAATAATAAATAAATATTAAAAAAAATTTTTTTTAAAAGTCTGGTTTTCAGGAACTGGGAGAACACAGATTTTTTTTTTTTCAACGTTTATTTATTTTTGGGACAGAGAGAGACAGAGCATGAACGGGGGAGGGGCAGAGAGAGAGGGAGACACAGAATCGGAAACAGGCTCCAGGCTCT
This sequence comes from Acinonyx jubatus, assembly GCF_027475565.1. Taxonomy (NCBI): domain Eukaryota; kingdom Metazoa; phylum Chordata; class Mammalia; order Carnivora; family Felidae; genus Acinonyx; species Acinonyx jubatus. Next base: position 91,324,644 of record NC_069381.1, on the reverse strand, counting down.
GAGCCATCAGCCCAGAGCCTGACGCGGGGCTCGAACTCACGGACCGCAAGATCGTGACCTGGCTGAAGTCGGACGCTTAACCGACTGCGCCACCCAGGCGCCCCATAGATTTTTAAAGGGCTGAGCAAAGCAGAGGGAACTGGTTCAAGGCACTAGCCTTCTGAGGCCTCAATCCAGGAAGTTTCCCCTTGATGCTAGAGGATATGAGGGGATTCGTATTAGGGCAGAGATGAGAGTCAAGGTGATTGCTGACAGTGTCAGCCTTGGCCTGAGATTTCCAGGCCCATTTGATTCAGCATTGGAAGAAGGCCAGAGAGGGCGACACTAACCTTCTCAGCATGAACACAACAGAATGGAAAGCATCTGGATGTTGGAACAGACAACGTAGTTCTATATACTGGCTGTACGATCTTAGGCACTTCCCATCTCAGAGTTGCCATGAGGATTACATGAGGTACATTTATAGCTGGAAAACTGTGCCCTATCTTCTTCTGAGATATAAAACAATTTAAATCCCAAGATCTTAAATTATAATTTGTAATTGACTTTCTCTCTTTCCTCTTTCCTTTGAACACCTAATTCCTTCTTACGTTTTCACTATCTGCATACTACCAATTCCTAAATTCCTGGTCCTACCTTCTCATATACAGCTCCAAATGTTTGTGTGTATCTTTACTTGGCTCTCCCACTCTTGCTGAAAATTCTACATGTCCAACATTGACAGCTCCATTCAAATCTGTTAGCCTTTCCAAATTCCTCAGTTTAGTCAGGGGTTCACATTCTTTCCGCCTCCCAAGCTAGAAACCTGAGCATTGTCAGTGAGATTTACAGTAGTACCAGGCAGGGTCCTGGCAGGAACTAGATGGTTTATTCCGATGGAACAACTGAGGGAAGTTTAATAAGGCATCATTTTACAACAGCGTGGGTAAGGTTAAGGGAAACCAATAAGGGACAGAAAGCATCTCATAGAAGGAATAGTGGGGCAGAAAGAAAGGAGGAAGAGCAGATATTGGAGCCTAGGGAGAGTAGCTATAATGGTAGGAGTAGCTGACAAGCTCTGCTTTTGGTAGAGAGACACAGCCAATCCACTGGGATACAGGCAGGAGGACATCAGGGAAATAAAGACCCCTATGTCATCTTTCTTCATTTCCTCTCTTCTGTCATTGCTTTCCATTGACTGAAACCAATGCCAGGGCAGGGGAGCCTATTGGTGCAGTCCACTGAAGGTCAGCTTCCTGGCTGGGGCACGGAGAAAGATGGAGGACAAATCTGGGTGGGGGGAACATGGAAGACATCTACCACACTTGCCATTTTTTATGCCCTATGGTCAATATGTTTCCAAACTTGGAATAATAATCAGATTTAATAATGATGATGGTGATGATCCTGGCGCTAAGCATTAACTCATTTAATTTTCACAGTATGAGGTGAGGGCTATTATTGTCTCAGATGAGAAAACTAAAGTTTAGAGTTCAAATTGACTAAAATCATAATAATTATTAGGTGAAAGAGTCTGAACTTGAACCCTGGGGTGTCTGATCCTGTAACCCTATTGTTGTGTCCCTCCAACCATCCTTTCCTCTCCATGTTCATGGACACTGCCTGGTCCAGGCCTTCCTGAGCATCCTTCAAGCCTGATGTAGGTCTCACTTCTTCCACTGAGCCATGGCAAAGTGCCATGGCAAAGTCCTTGAATCCCGTTTCTTTTCCCAACTGGAATAAAATCCCTGAGACTGATGTAACTTTTGTATCTCTCACACATTTGGCCCAGGGCCACGTATAGGCAGTGCTCAGGGAATATTTAGCTATTGGGGCTGCGGTGCTGAAGCCTCTATACATCAAGACCAGACCTTAACCTGTACCATGTAAGTGTTAATCTGCACGAGGCTGCATGTGTTGACGTCTAGAAGACCCATTTGAAGCTCTGGCTAAAGTTCCTAATGCCCCATCCCTCCAAGTGCCATAGACTCAAACTCAGATCCTCTAACTTCAGTCCCTTTTAAGGTCCTTGTGGCTTCAGACATACCTCCTACAGCTCCAATTTCCTCCCATATACAATCGAAATAATAAAATCTACTTTGCAACATTTACAACATTGATGTGTGGATTAAGTAAGATAATGCTCAGGAAAGGGCTCTATAAGCTAAAAGCCATTCTGCAATAGCACAGGACTATTGATATCCTATTAAGGAGTTCAGAGGCCTCTGAGTGGGCCCTGGGGAAGAAATCGGAAGTCGCCATATTGAAAAAGCTGTGTGCTAGAAGGGCATTGTGAATGTGGAGATGCCTGGGTTGCCTCTGTTTTAGATGTCAGTCTCTGAAACAAAACAATTGCCAGGAGAAGGATGGTGGCTTCATTTTGAAACTACCATAGTGTACACCCTCCTTGTATTTTGGGGGGAAACAACCACTCATGCGTGATTCTGGTGACTTTACTGCTACAGGTCCTGGAGAAACTGCAGGGACATCTTGAACTACTGGAGCAGGAGTTTAGGGACAACAAGGAGAAGCATCTGGCTTTGAAGCAATTTCACAGGCATGAATCCCCAGCTGTCGGTGACTTTGATCCAGAAAGGTCAGGCTTAAACTGTGTGAGGTGGAGGGGTCAGAGGCAGCCTCCTTCAGGTGGGATTCTGATATGGCTGCTGGCTTAATGCTTGCACAGCCCCTGGCCTAGGGTCAGCAAAAACTGTGCCATCACTGAACAAGTGTTAGCGCATGAGACAAACAATGTGGAACTCCCGCTACATATAAAGTCCTGTCCTGGGCACTGACCCAGATGGAGTCCTCCACATGAACAATTGTCCCCCAGAGGAGCAATTTTGTACTACAATCCTGCCCTTTGTTGTGTGTCATAACTGGTTCTGAGACCCAGAACAGTGTAAGAAAATCCTGGAAAGGCTCACACGCTAACCCCAGAGGGCCTTCTCTCTAAGCTCCTTGTGTCCTGGCCTTCATCCCACTCCTTCCTCTGTCTCCCCTGCCTGGTTCTTCTGTCCTTCCCTTTTTCCCCCTTTTCTTTCCTATCCGCAGACAATTCCAAAGGGGCAGTGGGTATGAGAGGACCATTGCTAGGTTGGTTAATGTGGGGGTGAAGAACACACAAAGCCTGATAAATTTAGGGAAAATGTTAAAGCTTGAAGTCAAAATGACTTCTGAGTTAATTCACATTAGAAACTTGGATGCAAACTCACTGAAGTTTCCAACTGGCCATTTTTATGGCCCTGTGCTCCTCTCTCTCCAATCCAAACAATTTTAAGATGTATTCCAGGACTCAAGGCTAGGATTGTTTCCATTTAATTTCCTGGTATGAATTAAAAGAATCCATTTAGGAGACTTAATCTCTGTAAATTCAACTCTTTCTATTCATTGCATTTTTACACGGAATCTTTCTTGATACCAGATTACTTTAATGGTTTATATTTCGGCACTAGTGTCCTGAGGTATTTTTTCCAAAGTGCAATTTCACCTTTTCAAAATGAATGAAATCTCTGTCTACTGTTATTTCAATACTGAGTAATTAGACAGCAAGGATGAGGTTTTAATATTGATTTTTTTTTGCCCAAAGGCTTATTTTGTTTTCTGGGAAAAGAAAGATCTCTACATACTTTCACTATTTATTTAAAAACTAATAGAGTAAGGATATTTATTTTCCGAGGAATCCCACTTGTCTAGGCAGTCATTTTAAAGTTGGGCCTCTGTGCACATTCAGACCAAAGTTATGCAACACCTTATTTATATCCTAGTTACACCCACAGTGTGCTGGACCCAGTATAAATCAAAAAAGTTTCAGCTGTAATTATGTCCCATATACAGGAAAAGCTTTCAACACTGGGGCAAGGGAAGGACCCAGTCTCTCCGAAACTCGGTTAAAACCACCTCAGAGCAAGCAAGGCTGCTCCGTTTGACACTGGTCCTCTTGTTCTCGCATGGGCATAATGTGGCAGTGAGCAGAACCCCATACAATTAATTGTCCAGAACCTTCTAAGTATTGAATCTAAAGGCCATTGTAGATGGCTTTCTGCAAGGGAAAGAATTCTGCAAGTTCATTGGCTAATTACTTGTTTAAGTCTGCTATGTGCTCTTACTAAAACCTTATTGGGGCACCTGGGTGGCTCAAGTAATTAAGCATCCGACTCTTGATTTCTGCTCAGGTCATGACCTCGTGGTTCATGAGTTTGAGACCCGTGCTGACAGGGTGGAGCCTGCTTGGGATTCTCTCTCTCTGACTCTCCCATGCACTCTTTCTCTCAAAATAAATAAACGTTAAAAAAACACAACAAACGTATTATTGCCTTTAAAAGGTAATATGCAAAAATAGTTCTTTTATTTCATGCATCTTGTTTGTCAGAATGTAGTCTGAGAGTCATTTCACACGCTGACCCCAGAAATCAAGGAGTCAAGAAATGGGGTTCTGCCTCCACCAATCCCTCTCTCTGATATTATCAAGATACAATCTTGTCTTCTGCTTTACGGAAAAGATCACAAAATCCCTCAAAAATGTCTTTTCTCCATCTCCAGATCTGCATGTTTTCACCTCCTCTTTCTTCCTTCACTCACCTCCAACCCATCTGGCCCTGGTCCTTGGGCCCATTTCTTCCCACTACCTTCAGGTCTATCTCCACCATTTCAGAACTTCCTTCAAATTTTCAGCCTCTCCTTGTCCTCTGCTTAATTCTCATTTGCCTGCTAGATTAGAGCATATTTTCCTATATTTTACTTGATTATCAACAGTTTTCCATGCATAGATCTTTGTCCCACCGCTTGCTGAGTACAGCAGCCTTTCCCACGGGATGAAAAGGCCACTTTTATCATATAAAAAACCCTCCACGTATAGATAGGACTGGTTCTCTTCCATCCCATTGATCTGCATTTCTATTTCTACATTAACCACACAGTTTTAAATTAGTATAGTCTAGGGGTGCCTGGGTGGCTCTGTCGGTTGAATGCCCCACTTTGGCTCAGGTCATGATCTCATGGTTTGTGAGTTCGAGCCCTGTGTTGGGCTCTGGGCTGACAGCTCAGAGCCTAGAGCTTGCTTCAGATTCTGTCTCCCTCTCTCCTCTCTCTCTGCCCCTCCTCCACTCATGCTCTGTCTCTTTCTCTCTCAAGAGTAAACATTAAATAAATAAATAAATAAATAAATAAATAAATAAATAAATTACTATAGTCTAGTGTATATTTTGACATATTTCTTCTTTAAATTTTCTTTAGCTGTTCTTGAACACCCTTCTTACTAATAAACTTTATAAATAGCTCACCAAACTTCCTTAGGGACATGCCACTCGAATTTTGTTCAGAATTGTGTTGAATTTACAGATTAGAGAAGAGTTGAAATCTTTGCAATGAGTAGTCCCATCCAGGAGCATGTTTTCTTCATGCAGATTTCATGCATGTTTTGTTAGATTTATTCCTACCTATTTTGTAGGTTTTCTCAGCATTATTAACAGATGTTTTCTGTAATTGATATACAGGAAATAAAGAAAAACAATATATTTAACTTCTGCTGGGCTATCTTATGTATTTCTGTTCATAGTGTTTTTTGATTAGCTGTTGATTGTCTTAGTTTTTAGGTATGACAATCATAGCATTTGAAAATAATGACAGGTTCCCCCAACTCCCATTTCCCCCTAAATATTTATACTTTATCTTTTCTTCCCTGGTTCTTATATATCATATTTTTTAATCAATTTATTTGCTAGGTTTTCCAAAACAATGTTAAATAATACTAGCAAAAGCAACCATTCTTTTCATATTCCAAACAGTAATGGGATTTTTTTCAAGTATGACTCTTGCTGTAGTTTCAAGTAGATAAGTTTATCAAGAAAGTTTTCTTCTATTCTTGATTTACTAGGATTAGTTTTTTTAATGTTTTAATGTTTACTCAAATGGGATTTAGAAATCTATTTAGTTTATTTCCTAACTCTATTCATATAATAATAAAATGTATTAATAAATATCCTAATGTTTAGTTATAGAATGATTGGGAAATTTTTCCCTTTTCTTTTTATGTTTCAAAAGGGTTAAAGTCTTACTAGAACTCACCCATAATCCCACTTGGATTTGGTGCCTTTTGGGCTGGTGGGTTTTTGATTATTTTTTCTATTTTTCTCTGGTTATTAGTTTTTTTCCAGATTTCCTACCTCTTTTTGAGTAGATTTTAATAATTTATGTTTTTATAGAGACTTGTCCATTTCATCTAGATTCTAAACTGTATTGGCATCACGTTGTTCAATCCCATTTGATTTAAAATTTTTCTTCTGGCATATTTCCTTTCTCATTCTTAATGTTATTTATGCTTTTCAGTCAGACTTTCCAGTGGTTTCGTTTATAGATATTTTCAAAGACAATGTTTTATTTTATTAATCAAATTCTTTTAAATTATATTTATTTCTCCTTTTGGGGGGTTCATTTGGTAGTTCTTTTTTCTATTTTCCTGTTTTGGATACTTAGTTTATTGATTTTGAACTTTGCTCCCTTGTAAATGCATGCTACAGCTATAAATTTTTCTCAGAGTACTGCGCTAGCTACATTACATTGGTTTTATATGTTTTTTTTGCATTTATTATTCACTTATACAGTGTCCTTAATGTCTATTAACCCAAGAGTTAGTAAGATGAGTGTTAAAATTTCCAATTAGTTGTTTGTTCTTGTTGTTGCTATCTTTTTGTTATTGATTTCCAGTGATCAAATTTTTAAGACTTTAATTTTTTTTTTTAATTTTTTTTTCCAACATTTATTTATTTTTGGGACAGAGAGAGACAGAGCATGAACGGGGGAGGGGCAGAGAGAGAGGGAGACACAGAATCGGAAACAGGCTCCAGGCTCTGAGCCATCAGCCCAGAGCCTGACACGGGGCTCGAACTCACGGACCGCGAGATCGTGACCTGGCTGAAGTCGGACGCTTAACCGACTGCGCCACCCAGGCGCCCCAAGACTTTAATTTTTAAGAGCATTTTTCATAGGAAAATTGAGAGGAAGATACAGAGATTTCCCACATACCTCTGCCTGCACACATGCATTATCACCATTATCACCCCTCACCAGAGTGGTACATTTGTTACAACTGATGAACCTACACAGATCCTAAGTGTTCAAAGCCCATTTTCTGCATTAATGGTTTACTGTTGGTACTGTACATTCTATGGTTTTGGACAAATGTATAATGACTTGTATCCATCTTTATAGCATCAGAGAATTTTCACTGCCCCCAAAATCATCTGTACTCCACCTATTCATCTCTCTGCCCCCACCCCAACCCTTGGCAACCACTGATCTTTTTACTATTGCTATTTATTGCTTTTTACTATTTCCAGAATGTCACATAGTTGGAATCATGCAACGTGTAGACTTTTCAGATTGGGCTTCTTCCACTTAGTAATATGCATTTAAGGTTCCTACATGTCTTTTCACAACTTGATAACTCATTTTTTTTTAGTGATGAGTAATATTTCATTGTCTAGATGTACCATAGTTTATTTATCCATTCACCTCCTGAAGGACATCTTGGTTGCTATCAAGTTTGACAAGTATGAATATAGTTGCCATAAACATCTGTGTTCACGTTTTTGTGTTGACATAAATTTTCAACCCCTTTGGGTAAATACTGAGTGCATTGGATTGTATGGTGAGAATATGTTTAATTTTTAAAAAAACTGTCAAACTGTCTTCCAAAGTGGCTGTACCATTTTGCATTCCCACCAGCAGTGAATAAGAGTTCCTATTGCTCCACATCCTTGCCAGCAATTGGTATTGTTAGCATTCCATATTCTGACCATTCTAATAACGTATAGTGGTATCTCATTGTTTAAATGTGCATTTCTCTGATGAACTATAATATGGAGCATCTTTTCATATGTTTATTTCCCATCTTTATATCTTCATTGGTGAGATATCTATTAAGGTCTGTAGCACATTTTAAAATTGGGTTGTGTGTGTTTTTTTATTGTTGAGTTTTAAGAGTTCTTTGTATATTTTGGGTACTAGTTGTTTATCAGAAATGTCTTTTGCCAATATTTTTTCCTGGTCTGTGGCTTATCTTCTCATTTTCTTGACATTGTCTTTCTCAGAACATAAGTTTTAATTTTAATGAAGTCAAACTGATCAATTATTTCTTTCAGGGATAATGCCTTTGGTGTTGTATCTCAGAAGTCATCACCATACCCAAGATTATCTAGGTACTCTACCATGTTATCTTGGAGTTTTATACTTTTGCATTTTACATTAGGCCTGTGATCCATTTTGAGTTAATTTTTATGAAGGATATAACATCTGTGTCCAGATTCAAATTCTTTTTTCCACATGGATGTCCATATGTTCCAGCAGCAACTGTTGAAAAGACTATCTTTCTTTGCTCCATTGTATTGCCTTTTCTCTTTTCTCAAAGATCAGGTGACTATAGTTATGTGGGCCTATTTCTGGGTTGTCTATTCTGTTCCACTGATCTATTTGTATAGTCTTTCACCAATACCACACTGCTTTGATTGCTGTAGCTTTATAGTAAGTCTTGAAGTTGGGTAGTGTCAGTCCTCCAACTTTGTTCTTGTCCTTCAATATTATGTTGGCTATTTTGAGTCTTTTGTCTCTTCATATAAACTTAGAATCATTTTGTCAATAGCCACAAAAGAACTTGCAGGGATTTTGACAGGGGTTGCATTGAATCTATAGATTGAGTTGGGAAGAATGGCCATCATGACAATATTGAGTCTTCTTATTCATAAACATGGAATATCTCTCCATTTATTGAGCTCTTTGATTTCATTCATCAGAATTTTATGTTTCCCTTATACAGATCGTGTATATATTTTGTTAGATTTATACCTAAGTATTTCATTTTTTGGATCTTAATGTAAATAGCACTGTCTTTAATTTCAAATTCTACTCATTCATTGATAGTATATAGCAAAGTGATTCATTTTTGTACATTAAACTTGTACCCTGTAACTTCTCTATAATTGCTTATTAGTTCCAGTTTTTCTGTTGATTCTTTTGGATTTTCTACACAATCATGTCATCTGTGAACAAAGACACTTTTATTTCTTCCTTTCCAATCTGTATACCTTATATTTTCTTTTCTTATTGCATTAAGTAGGACTTCCAATGCAATGTTGAAAAGGAGTGGTGAAAAGGGACTTCCTTGCTTTTTTCCTGATCTTAGTGAGAAAACGGTGATATAATTATTAATGATTTGGAATTTGTTGAGATTCTTCTTTGTGGATTAATATAAGGTAAATTTTTATAAATTTAATGGATTTGAGGAAAATGGGTTCTTCCTGGGTAAAATAGGTATTTATATTTATAGATACATTTACACATATACATATATGTATACATGTATATATATATATATATATATATATATATATATGTACAGATGCATATAGATCCAGCTTGTTAACCAAATTCTTCAGATAGTTCATTTCCTTCCTCTTTTCAATTGATATAAATCATTATTTCCATAGAATCATAGCTCTTAGAACTGTAAAGGATCTCAGGGTGCCTGGATGGCTTCGTCGGTTAAGCATCTGACTTCAGCTCAGGTCATGATCTCTGTGGTTTGTGGATTTGAGCTCCATGTCGGGCTCTGTGCTGACGGCTCAGAGCCTGGAGCCTGCTTCCAATTCTGCATCTCCCTCTCTCTCTGCCCCTCTCCCACTTGTTCTCTCTGTCTCTCAAAAATAAATAAATGTAAAAAAAATATTAAAAAAAAAGAACAGTAAGGGATCTCAAAATAATTAGATCCAGATAAGCAGAGTATTGTTTTCCCATGTTATAGTTGAGACATTGGAGGCACAGGAAGATTAAGTGATTTTCCCAAGGATACACAGCTAATGAATAACAAAATGAGGATTAGAGCCCAGGCCTTTGGAATGAAACTCTAAACAGGATGCATGTCAGGGCGGGTGTCCATTATCCTTCCTGTCTGAAGCCAAACCACCTTAATAATATAGACCAATGCTATATTCAAGAACTGTTGTTACTAATTAGAATGTTGACTGCATATCCAATAAGATGCTTGTTTATGTTTATTAGAGAAGTGGAAGGTGAAATCTTCAAGTTGGAGATGCTACTTGAAGATGTTAAGGAGAAAATTAATAAGGGCAAATATACGTCAGCCGTCTGTCTTCCCAGGAGTTCTCCAATCATCCCTGATGAGTTGGCATCCACATCCTCTCCACCCTCAAATGAGGTAATACAGCAACCTACAGCCTAATTTTATGCCAGGAAAAGATGTTTTTTATGCATTTATAGAATCCTAATTCATGAACTCATGAATTCTATTTTAATATCTCATGAAAATTTAACTTTCCAAAGTCCCATGGAACCAGCTTTTAAAAATTAGAAGCTATTTTAAGTGTTGGTTTTTGAAATATCTTAATAGTTTAAGATGTAACAATGCAGTTTAAACTGATGAACCACTGAAAAGCTATTTCTTCTGGATGAATAGCAACATTTTTGTGGATCGTGCCTGGAAGAAATAATTTTTCTTCTTAATAGTTTTATATTCCCTCTTCTACATAAAGAATAACATACTCAGCAGGAAGAACTATTTTCCACGAGTCCACTTCTGCATTTTCCTTCTCTCAAGTTCAATTCTTTTGGATTGTTTACATATGCAAGATTAGGAATTCAAATCAATCACCACCCAGTATTTCTACACTTTTTGTCTTTGTGGCCTCAACTATCAGAACATTCAGACTAAATTAAAATTCTGAGAAACTGAATCATCTGGATAATTGCCTTAAATTGACTCTTTTGTTTCAGACAGAATTTGCCTGTGGCTGACATTCAAAATCTGAATAGGTTTTTGTTAGAGTTAAGAACAAAATGCGGAAGATTATATAAATATTAGCCTTGCCAGAGAAGTGCAGTTGCCCCTTCAAAACAACCTGCCCAGCAAAATTTCATCCATTTATATAACCTTGACACAATGCCTCCCCATCCCAGGCAGAATTCTTTGTTCAGACCTCTGTGCCCCCACAGCACTGTGTCTCATTTGTCCCTGTGCCTTTGTACCTATCTTTTTATCCCAAACATCTGACTAAACGCCTGGTGTAGCATGAATGCTCAGTATAGTAACCTCTGGGCCCTTGTGGATTTAAGAGTTTCAACACCTCACAACTGTCTCCAAGGTTCACAGCACTTTATGCCTCCAGTTCTGAACCTGAACTAGCTTCCAGGTGGTGCCAGGGAGCCCAGGAGTCAGCTTAGCCTTCCGCCCAGCAGCTCCCTCAGGTCTGGGTTTGCTCTTCTTTTTTTGGTCACAAGTTTACAGCACTTGCTGTGAAATAATGAGAACTCTGTAACTTTGTGATAAATAGCCCTGAAAAGTGAGTCTACTGCTAGGATCATTCATTCCTTCATTCATTCAGGTACTTTTCAGGTATTGGGGTATAACATAAACAAAGCAGGGGCACCTGGTTGGCTTAGTTTGTTAAGCGTCTGACTTTGGCTCAGGTCATGATCTCACAGTTCGTGAGTTTGAGACCGGGATCAAGCCCTGTGCTGACAGCATCGAGCCTGGAGCCTGCTTCAGATTTGGTGTCTCCCTCTCTCTCTGCCCCGGCCCACCCCTGCTCACACTGTCTCTCTCAAAAATAAATAAACACTAAAAAAAAAAAAAAAAAAGCAGACAAATTACTTGCCCTCAAGATGCTTACATTTCTGTGCGGGACACATACAATAAACAAAATTAATGTGTGGTTACAGAATGTTAAAAGTGCGATGCATTTAACATTATACATTCCTGTGACTCTGAAGCCGAACTGCCTGGGTCTGAGTACTGGCTCTGTCACTCATCAGCTTTGTGACCTTGGGAAAGTTACATAACCCTCTCTGTGCCTCAGTTTCCTCCTCTGTAAAATAAAGATAATAAGATCTGCCCAAGCTTCCAAGTCCTCTTCTGCAAAAAGTCTCTGCAAACTGTAAAGCTCTGAACCAAGAGAATTATTGTTTACCTCTCATTATAATTTTATCATTTTAGAGCCACAGAGTTTTAATCCCAGCACTTCCAATTAATTTATAATGAAATAATCTCAAGTGTGGTCCCCAGACCAAGAGCATTAACATCACCTGGCAGCTTGTTAGAAATTGGCATGATGCTACAGTGTCAAGTTAATATAAGTAAAATATGTGAAACAGAGCCTAGCTCATAGAAAGCGTACTACCTGGGTGTTAGCTCTCGTGACTATTAAGTAATGGCATGTGACCAAAAGTCACTCACTGTGGGAGGGCAAAGTCACTAGGGAGACATGGTCAGGGAAGGTAAGATTTGAATTGAGTTGGTTGGGAGGGAGGGATGAGAAGGCAGTAGGTAGGTGAGGAGTCTGGGGACAAGGACCGCAGGTAGGATGTGATGGTGCCTTAGGGGTGGGGTGGTGATGCTGGAGCCCTTGGTGCCCTTTCCCATGGGAACTGGTTGGAGCCCTTTCCCCTGGGACTGCAAACCTAAAGGCAGTCCCTCTGTGTGGCTCCGTGGATTCCCAAGGAACACTGGGGCCATCCTTTGGAGCCCACGTGGGCGTGAGGGGACAAAGGGCACCCCGGCAGGAGGACCCCCTCCTCCGAGGGGCTTGGCGGCCTGGCCCCACAGCCCTGAGTCCTCAGCCCTGCAGGCCCCCCTACCAGCTCCCTCAACACAGCGACAGGCCCCTTGCTTCTCAGACAAGTTCCCAAAGGAAAGAGGGAGAGTGGCCACATGATGTCCCCATCACACCCTACCTTAGGTTGCTCCTTCCCATTATCCCAGGAATGCTGAAATTAAATTCCCACTGACTCTTAGGCAAATAATCCTCCAAAGTGAGACTCTCACGTAGCCTAAGAACTGATTCTAAAAACTTCCTTAAAAAAACAAAAATACCAAATCCCAAACGACAACAACAACATGGAGTAACTAGATCAAATGGCCATAAGGTTGTCCTCTGATTCCAGGGTCATGTCCAGCAGCCCAGTCCTGCTTAGTTCAGTTCATTCGGTTGAATCTCTGACCATAACCAGTGTTACTGAATGTGGCTCTGAAACTGGCATTGTTGAGATCACCTGGCTCTTATACTAACACCTTGGGTGTTAGTGCTGGAGACAGCTGCTGGTATTGCTAATGTTTCCCACTCTCTCAGCACTCAGGAAACACCAGTCTGAGGCACGTGTTCTAGATCAGGGCTTCTCCAACTGCAGTGCATCTAGGAATCGTCTGCAAATCTTACTGGATGCAGGCTTGATTCAGTGGGTTTGGGGTGAGCCTGCAATTCTATAGTTCTAACAAGCTCCCAGGTGATGCCAATACTTCTGGTCTGGGGACCACACCTTGAGAGTATTTCTTTTCTTTTTTAAAAAAAATTTTTAATGTTATTTATTTTTGAGAGAGAGAATAGAGTGTGAGTGGGGGAGGGGCAGAGAGAGAGAGAGAGGGAGAGAGAGAGACAGAATCCGAAGCAGGCTCCAGGCTCTGAGCTGTCAGCACGGAGCCCATGAACCATGAGATCATGACCTGAGCCAAAGTCTGATGCTTAACCAACTGAGCCACCCAGGCACCCTGAGAGTATTTCATTATGAATGAATTGGGAGTACTGGGATTAAATAAACCCCCCTGGGTCTAAAATGATAATGACAAAACTATAATAAGCAGTAAACAGTAATAGTTCTGGTGGTTCAAAGCTCCACAGTTTGTGAAGACTAGGCAGAAGAAGAGTTGGAAACTTAAGAAGGTAAGATTTGCCCAGGACAAATATCACGGGACACTGGATCCCCCAGTTCAGGTGGGGGGCACCTGCCTACATTATGCTCATGTAAATCTGCCTTAAATGTGAAGTGCAGGGCAACCCCTGTAGGCCTAAAAGTGAGAACTGATCAAAGAAAACACAGGGAAAACCCTTTATTTTTTAATTATAAAAATGATTCATGCTTACTGCAAAAAAAAAAAAAAAATTAGAAGGTAGGAAAAAAGTATAAAGAAGAACATTTCAAGAAAGAAAAAGCATAGCTAATATATTAGTGTGTATCTGCCCAGTCTCTTTTCTTCTCTGCATACACATATACATTTTTGCAAAAATGAGATCATACTGTATGTATTGGTGTTTTATAGATGTTTTTAAATGTTTATTTATTTATTTTGAGGGAGGTGGGGTATGGGAGGGGCAGAGAGAGAGGGAGAGAGAGAATCCCAAGCAGGCTCCACACTGGCAGCACAGAGTTCGATGCAGGGTTTGATCCCATGAACCGTGAGATCCTGACCTGATCTCAGGTCATTGAGAGTCAAATGCTTAACTGACTGAGCCATCCAGTCAGGCTATACATATAGTTGCCCCATACGTATTGTTTTACGATGCTTTTTTTTCATTTAACATTCTATTGTGGGCATCTCAACAATCACTTAGAATAAATCTATAGCTTCATTTTTAAGGATTCCATTGTATTTCATTATACCAATTCATTTAACCAGTCCCTTGTTGATGGACATTCAGGTTTTTTCCAGTTCTTTGATATGATAAACACTGCTTCAGTAACATCATTTTATATGCAAGCTTTTGGCCATACTTGATATTTCCTTAAAATAAAAACCTAGGAGTGCAGTTAATGGTTCAAGAGGCACAGAGTGCAAATTCTGATAAGCTGGCCCTTAGCAAGGTGGTATCTGTCCAGCTGTGCACGGGAAAGGAGATGTGTTCACCTGAGTGCACCCTGGGTATTTTTTTCCAACCTCTGCTAAAGTGATAAGTGAAACCAGTTTCTCATTGTTTTCATCTCTATTTCTTTGACTATTTATGAAATTTAACTCATTTTCATGTTTCTTGGCCATTTGACAACATCAACATTTTAACTAATATTTGCAAAACTGAAACCACAGCCACTTTTTTTAAGGCAGACATTGAAAAATATTAAGAACCAATAATGTTCAATATTGAGGTTTTTATTACACAAAGTGCTCTGACAAATGCACAAAGGAGTAGAAAAATTATGGTTAATAACACAAACATATGGGTAAAGGTTCAAATCCCAGCTCTGCCACTTACACCCTGTGTGACCTTGCCAGGTTGCTTAAATCCTCTGAGCCTCAGATGATTAAAAATGGGCAATAAAATGGGCACAACGTTTCAGGATGGTGGGAAGGAACAAAGGAGGCTGTATGAGAAGCATGTGACCCAATGAGTGATCAACAAACGGTTGTTTTTATTAATAGGGAGACACTGAAACCCTCCAAAAAATTAATGGACAAAGGATATGAACTAGAAGTCACAAGTAGGAAACACAGCCAATAAATAAGCACATGGGAAAATGTTTATCTCCTTTAATAATAGAGGAAATGCTAATTAACACAAGGTGCCACCTTCCCCCTCTTGAAATTACCAAAAACATTTTCAGGGATAATTCCTGATGCAGAGGAAGGTGTGGTCAAACTGAGCTGCCCACATTTTGGCGGTTGTGTAATTCTTACCACGTTTGTGGAAAGCAATTTGGCAATATGTATCATCATGCAAACATGTTCACAACCTTTGACCTAGACATTTCCTAAGGAAGTAATTAAAAATATGGAAAAAGCTATCTGTACAATGATGCTTATGCCAGCATTGTTTATAATGGCGAGAAGAGCACGGTTTCTGTTTACATAAAGGGTAAAACCATAGTAAAAAAATACACACGGGGCGCGGGGGTGGGGGCGGTGTCAGGCCTTTTTGGTGAAGTAGTGTAATTTCTCTGTGTTAAAAAGGGACATATAGACACTTTAAGACTCTAAGTGATTTCTAAATCTCATTTTAATTCAGTTTAATGCATTTCTTTGGAATAGCTTTTAAACCTCTACTAACAGTGGTCAGATTGATGGATTTAAGTATCTTCTTAAATCTGTTCATCCCCTGGTGGAGCTTGGGATCATTTGAAACTAAGGAAAGAAAAAAAGGGGGTGCAGGGGAAGTATTCTCTCATCTGTAAACTAGATTTTCAAATGTTTGGAGAAGGAAAGAAACCAAGCCAGTGTTGCAGCCTTCTTTCTCTGAGCCCCAGGCCATTACAACACAGACCCCATCGAGGGAGTGAGAAATCAGAACTGAAGGAGTCCTGGAGTGGTGAGTTTGGCTGCCTCTGTGTGTGGTGAGCAGCGGAGGGATGAGTCACTTCCTCAGTCACATCCACATCTGTCTGTGCTTTGTGGTGCAGGAGAACCCCAACAACACCTCAGGAAGGCCCAGTCGTGCAGAGACAGCCAGTCCAAGCTGTGCCTGTAGCCACCTGGTCTTTGAATGGTGAGGGCTTCTCGCTGCTAAATTCCCAGGGTGGGTGGGAGCTGGTGCTGGTATAATAGCTCCAGTGAGAGTGGGCGTCAACTACTGGAACAGGTGCCAGAAGCCACTGGCCAAGTTACAGAATCACAGATCTCAGGGCTGGGCATGCCCAGCCTCCCTCCTGATTCACAAACCCTTCTAGCAGTGGCTCGAGTGAGGAGAGCATCAGAGTCATTGGGGAGATTTTTTGATCATGCACATGCCTCAACCTCACCTAGTATATCAGACTCACCAGGGCTGGAGCCCTAGTAGGAATACTTTTAAATCTGCTCAAGATTCTCCTAAGTTCCCTTGGTTAAGAATCAGGGCTGCGGAACACGAAGGGTGGTTTGTCCTGTAGGCTGCATTTGAACATTATCCACACGGGAGATTATTGGGCACCATTATATAGCAACTTCTCATGATGAGTGAAAATCTTCCCTGTCCTTCCCTCTGTCCCCAGTCCCACTGGAAATAAGCTTAATCCCATGTATAGGGGTTTACTTCTCCCCATTCTTCAGCAAGAAATCTGGAGGTTACAAGCTGTAATTGTGCAAAAAAAAAAAAAAAAAAAAAAAAGCTATAGATGTAAAATCCTAAGGAGAAATCCTTCGTGTTCTTAAAACTTTCTTTGGCTCAACTGTTAGGCCATATGGATTCAAAATCCTTTATTTGAAGCTTCTATCAGTTAGTGAGAGGCACCAACTCCAAGCTCAGGAGGCACTGTGGACTTCTGACAAAGCCTGGCTAATTTACCTTCCAAAGGTCAAGAGTCAAGGAGGGAGGAGCAACCATTCCTTGTGGTTTAGCAACCACTATTACATGTACATAATAAGCTCTAAAGAAGCAGATGACAAGGTCTGAAGTTAGAAAGCATTCCGCCACAGGAATGGGCACTTGTCATAAGTGTTCTACTGAGTTTCTGTCCCCTGAAAAAGGAAACAGCATGCTGTTTGTGCTAAATATGACCATGCGTCATCTGGTGTGGACCATTATTTTAACTGACATGCCAGTCATCAGCTTTGACCCTCCTTTTAAATATAGGAGGCAACAGTGATGCCTACTCCCTGAGTCACCACAGGCCCACTATTTTTATTTATTGAGTTAAACCTAGGTTTTGGGATTTTTTTTAGATTTTATTAAGTATAATAAAGATAGTTTGACATTTAAAAAACATTCTGATGAAGGATTCAAGGTACTAAATGTTTGTCTTTCAAATTCCTAGTCTAGAACTTGATACTCTTTACATACCAAGTCAAGGACCAATGTCCCAGACTAAATTTTCTGTTTTATCATGGACAAGAGGGAAGGAAAAACACAACCAAGTGCGAAATCAGATCTAACAATGCATCTAACGCTGGGGTGTGAAGTGGAGATACACATGATTTATAAATTGAAATCTTGTTAAACTACCTAATACTCCGAGGAATTAATTGAACAAAGGGCTATATATACTCTTTGTTCTTCTAAAAGATTTGATATCTCTCAGACAAGACATGTGCTTTATGAAGCTAGCTGACCTTTGAGGGATATTTTTATATATATGCAGATCAATGGTCTATATGCTACATATAAAATGCAAATCCCTTTGTGTTATGTCTGATGCAGGATTTGGGATTTAGGAGTCCACTTTAGCTACTCAGTCTTCTTGGAAAACTGTCTTCTCAAGTAGAATTGCCCTTAGCTCTTATGGTTGGCAAGAAGATTTTAAGCGCACAAAGAAGTTTAAAAGAGGCAGAAAAAGAAAGTCATGTGTTAGACTGAACTCACTTGAAAGAGATCCAAGTTTTCCACTTTGGAGAGCAGATGTTCAAATGCCCCGAAGGGGGAGGGTGGAGACAGAAAATGAGGTGTGAGAAAATATGTGACTCAGGAGGAGAGCATGTTTTTCCAAGGAGAGGGGAAGGGCCCAGCTCATCAGCCCCCAACCCCACCAACTCCAGAGCACAGTGGCTCTCTCCACGGAAGGCAGGCCTAGGCATAGGCCTAGGCATAGCTGGGTGTGCTGCATTTGCCAAGCAACTCCTAGGGCTCTCACCCCATCCTCGAGGGGATCAGCCTCATTTCTCACCAGCCACGTGCAGCAGATCTTGGGCACAGTGCCTTCCACGCTAAGAATGAGCCACTTTCCCGGAGGGGCTATTACCATATCGCTGGGGCTGAGCAAGGGCTTTGTTAAGAATTGTGATTAACT
Organism: Acinonyx jubatus; assembly: GCF_027475565.1. NCBI lineage: Eukaryota > Metazoa > Chordata > Mammalia > Carnivora > Felidae > Acinonyx > Acinonyx jubatus. Next base: position 91,306,197 of record NC_069381.1, on the reverse strand, counting down.
AGAATTCCTTTGAAGGGGTTAGGATTTCTGTGAAGAAGGCAGGCAGAAGCTACAGCCAAGTCAGAGGGTGTCCTGGTAACTGACAATTGTAAGGCATCTTTCTGATGCCCCCTGGTGGCCTTGTACAGCTAAAGTTAACCCTACATGCTCCCTTAGCTTTTAGCCCCATACACACCGGACAAAATCCACCTTGCTGGGCTTTTTAGACACATTCAGCTTATACTTATGGAGCCAAAGCCACGGGACCTAGTACTGCCATGTGGCACATCTTCTTCCCCTGATAAGAAGTGAATTTGAGGGGTGCCTGGGTAGCTCAGTCAGTTCAGTGTCTAACTCTTGATTTGGCTCTGGTCATGATCTCACAGTTTGTGAGATCGAGCCCCATGTTGGGCACTGCACTGAGCGTAGAGCCTGCTTAAGATTCTCTCTCTCTCTCTCTCTCTCTCTCTCTCTCTCCCTCTCCCCTACTCATATGCGCACTCTCTCACTAAAATTAAAAAAAAATCATTTAAAAAGAATTGAATTTGAGACATGAGTATGAAGAAAACTCCAAATATAATTCCATACTTCAAATTTCTATATTGCATATGTGTGCATGATAATTAGATATTATCCTCTGGGGAACAAACCAGATTTACTTTCAACATCTGGTAGACCTGTTCTTACCAGGCCAAGTTGTCGCTGGGTGCAGTTTCTTATAGGGAAGCTCTCAGAAAGGCAGGCAGAAGGGATCTCTGTGTGGAGGACAACATGCCACGCCCGTATCATCCCAGTCTCTGATATAAGAAATTTAACATTTCAGTTTTATCGATACTCTCATGATCTCTATTAGAAGTATGTTAATAAAAAAAATAAAATAAATAAAAAATAAATAAAAAAATAAAAAAGAAGAAGTATGTTAAATGTTTATTGGATCTTATGCATCTTTTTTTAGGAAGGAAAATATGGAGAAAAAAGGGCACAGAAGGCCCAGCTGTGGAAGGTGTCCCACTGCCCTTCAAGAAAAGGCACTGCACGCAGACTCAATTCTTGGTAAGTTAAGGGGCCTGGTGCTGTGGGTGCTCTGTCTTCAAGGTCCCTCTCCAGGGGTCTGCCCACTGCAGGCAGACCATCTGCCACACCAAATAGCATTACCCAGATTAGGGTGTTACATGTTGTGTTTTTTTGCAAACCGTAAAAAATTAACAATTAAATAGATTCAAACAGATCAAGTGTGGTCAGAGAGTGCGAAAGTGCCCACCTCTGTTTGTGCGGGAGCCACAGGACTCCATGCACTAAGTCGTGCAGTGGCCTCAGTTCTATGTGTCATCCTTGCAGCACGATCCATAATCTGCACCTGGTGAGCTCACAGGACGTGGGAGAGTTGCGGCCGACTTGTCCATAACATTTCTCAGAAGCAAAGAAAATGAGAGCTGGGAGGGGACCTGGAGAGCACCAGGGCATAGAATTCAATGATTTTTAGTCATAGGAGCCTTCCTCCAAAGGTAGTTTAAGCAGAAAAACATCCCTGGCAGAACCGCCCTGGGTGAGGAAGAGGTGAGGCCAAGGCCTGCCTGTTCAGGCAGTTCCTGAGCATGAAAATCACCACCTGAGCCTAGTCTACCCTGTTTCTACGTGAGAAACCAGGTCTGGAGAGCTAACGAGGCTTGTTTACATTCATACAAGCTGTTAGTCAAGAGCCTTTCCTTCAAGTCAGTATTTTTTTGCTATGTCACATGGAGTTCTACTTCTTCTCTGCAGACGACTCATTTTTTTTTTTTTTTACTTTTTAAATGTTTATTTTTGAGAGACAGAGAGACAGAGAGTGAGCAGGAGAGGAGTGAGCAGGAGAGAGAGGGAGACACAGAATCCAAAGCAGGCTTTAGGCTCTAAGCTGTTAGCACAGAGCCGATGCTGGGCCTGAACCCATGAACCATGAGATCATGACCTGAGCCAAAGTCAGACGCTTAACTGACTGAGCCACCCAGGCGCCCACCTCCCTTTTTAAAATTTTTTAAATGTTTACTTATTTTTGAGAGAGAGAGAGAGAGAGCGAGAGTGAGAGCATGAGTGGGGGATGGGCAGAGAGAGAGAGGGAGACATGGAATATGAAGCAGGCTCCATGTTCTGAGCTGTCAACTTAGAGCTCGACACCCAGGCTCAAAATCATGAATCGAGAGATCATGACCTGAGCCAAAGTTGGCCACTTAACCGACTGAACCACCCAGGCGCCCAGATGATTCATTTTCTGATGGTAATAGTAATGTTTCATTGACTGAACACCTACTATATCAGATGCTGTCACAGAGCTTTCAGAATGTGATCAGAAGGCCCTTGGGGGTCCCTGAGACCCTTTCAGGGGACCACAAGGTCCTCTCTTTCCCAGCTACATATCTGTGCAAAGCCAATACTGAAGGAGATTGAATGGAGGTGCAGCTATGTAATCCAGCTGCCTTCTATTAAGCCAGATATTCAAGACACTTGCCCAAACATAAAATACTGCCTCTTCTAATACTCTTCATTAAAAAAAAAAAAAAACAAAAAACCTCTTTGCATTAAAAACCTGTTATTTGGTGAGCATAAAATGAATTACTGTTGGTTTTAAATGACATAATAAATAAAATATTTTTAAATGCCTCAGTTTAAAATTCTATTAAAAAAAAAGGCTTGGGGTGGCTGGGTGGCTCAGTCAGTTAAGCATCTGACTCTTAATCTCAGTTCAGGTCTTCGTCTAAGGGTCATGAGTTCAAGCCCTGCGTTGAGCTCCACACCCAGCATGGAGCATACTTAAAAAATAATAATAAAAATAGATAAAGAAAAAAAACTTAAAGCCCTAGGACTGTCCATTCAGTCTTGGGAAAATTTGAATGATTCTGCACAAGCAAAAATGACTTGAAATTTATAAATACGTACCTCTATACCAGTCCATCATCAACTGACTGTTGTATAATAGCTCTTCTCCAATACAGGGGGAGATTTTTCACCACAGGTATAAAACAGGGTGCATATTACGATATATGATAGATAAAAACTGTAATAAGCAGAAGCTCTTTAAGGTCCTCAATTTTAAGAGTGTAAAAGGGTTCTGAAAGAAAAAACAATTGAGAACTGCTGACATAGTGTACAACATTTAGCTATCCTTATACCCCTGTAAGTAGGAATTATGATTTTTATTTTACAGATAAGGAAATGGAGACTCAAAGAAATTTAATGACTTGCCAGTCAAAGAGCAGTTGTATTATCTACTGCTGTGTAATGCAGTATCCCAAAACTTAATGGTTCAAAACAAAAAACATTTTCTATCTCATAATTCCTATGGGTCAGGAATTTGGGGGCAGCTTAGCTGGGTGAATCAGGCTCAGGTTCTCTCATGAGGCTATGGTCAAGATGTTGGCCAATACTGCCATCATATGAAGGCTTGACTGGACTGGAGAATCTGCTTCTAAGATGGTTCACTCACGTGGCCATTGGCAGGAGGTCTTAGTTCCTCATCATGTGGGCATTTCCAATAGGTTGCTTGAGTATCATTATGACATGGCAGCCAAGTGATCTAGGTCTTTTATGACCTAGTTTTGGAAGTTATACACCATCACTACCACTTTATCTGTGAGAAGCAAGTCACTAAGTCCAGTCCACACTCAAGGAGAGTGGAATTACGCTATACCTTTTGAAGAACATATAAAAGAATTTGTGGACATATTTTCAACCATCACAGCTAAGTAGCGGTAGACCCAGACTGCAAACTCAGGTCTGTCTGAACCTCATGCTATTGTAATTTCCTTGAGCTCTGGATTGAGAAGGAATTCAATGACTATTGACTGACTGAGATTTGGGGGGGTGGGGTGGGAAAACCATCCCTAGAGCTCATTCCATTTATGACTTACTCTTTGAAAGATAATGTTACAAAGGAGCGTAATCACGAGAGAAGCAAGGCAGGTAGCCCTGACAGATGCTTTGTCACTCGGCCTCATCGCTCCTGGAACTGAGATGTTGTTTGAACACCCAAGCCTGTGTGCTCACCTATCCGGCACAGGATCTCATGTTCTGGTCTTATCTGGAAGTCTCCACTGCCCACAGCCTGCCAGGTTCTAGACCGGTACCACACACACACACTCTCTATTACTAGCCCCTCTTTGGCAGAGATGAGGGCAAAGCTATAATTCAGTTTCCGATATCAGCTCATGAATTTGATGTAGAGTAAAACCATCTTTTCAATTGTCTGGATGACAAAACACAAGTTCTTGGCCAAAACAGGGTCTGAGAAGAGAATGTGGGTGTGTCAGGGCAAATCTGGAAAAATACCAATCTTGCGTTTGTAGTTAATTCAGGGGGTCAAATTCTCACAGATCCATCAGTTCAGCAGGCCTTCACTAAACACCTACATGTGCTAGGAAAACCTTGAGACTTTCCTATCAGATTTGTTACTTCTGAAAACATCTCTCAGTTGTCATAAGGGGATTCCAAATGCCATCCTGAGGCTGGTGACTCCCCTTGGTAATGCAGCTGGGGAAGTTGAACACTTCTGCACCTAATGCATACCTCCTGTGGTCAGAGCTCTACTTTCCACACACTCTATGACTATAATGAAGAAACTCACCTGTCCTTTGTGTAACTTGGGATTTTTCAGGTTCTGATACAGGCCACAGCTGCTATTCTGCTCCTGGGACCGGACTGCTGAGTGATAAATGTCAGAACTGCAGCACTAAGAGTCATAATTCTGGAAGAACCTGTGGCAAAAAACCACCTGAAGGTGAGTGAGACTTAGGGGCCTTAGAAGGAAGGCATAAGTGGGGACAGCTGCTGTTCCCAGGCAGTGAGTTGTATTTCTCTTTTCTTTTTAGAATTTCATTATAGATACAACACCCCAGGAGAGAATTACTTATATCATAGTGAAAGAAGCAACTTTGTCCAGCTCTGCTTTTTAAATGAAAATAAAAATTCTTCATCTTGTAAGTACATCTGCTGCATGATCTCATCTTTGTAAACAACCTGGTCTCCCAGGCGTGGGGGACCCACATCACACCAGCCACTGCTTCTGTTTGGGGAGGCCCTGCCCTCTCCAGTGTGCTGTCTGGATCTCTAGTACTCATCTGACACTCCCACATCCTGGATGGCAAAAGGCTAGGCCAGGGCTGGGAGATAAGAAATCCTAGCAATAAAGGACTCTAAAAGTTTTTAAGGGCTAACTCAGTGTAAGTTGGTAACAAATTGCAAATATTTGCTAAACAAATGACCAACTAAATAATTGCCACTATTATTGCTATTCAGGAGTGGTCAAAACTTTACATATATCCCTACTGAAAGCATGTAAAGTAATAGACTATTTTTACACTCCTTAAACATCATATTGCTAATTTCAATTAGCAATTTGGAAAAAACTAAAATCCCACACTTATTTATAAAGATGAATAAAACATGCCCCCACCCAAGGAGTTCACAATCTCTTAAGAGGAACTCATACCCAAATAAGGAAAGTTCATGGCAAAACGTGGTGCTAGAATTAACAAAGTCAGAGTGTGCTAAGGGAACAAAAAAGGAGGGAAGGACATGTTCCTTGTTGTGCTTCTGAATGACAGTCATATCTGGTTCTTCGACATCCTCTCCTTGTGGGAAAGTTCATACCTCCAGAGCTCTTTCTCTCCTGAGTGACAAGGCGTCAGGGAGAATGTTTCTTATCTTTCACAATTGCCAATTTCCAAGACGAAAGAATGCCATTTACCTGATTGAACTCAGCTGGTGAGTCCCCTACACTGCCATCCCCCAGCTGCTAAATCCTCCAACCGGATGTATTCTCTCAAGATGACAGCCACTAAAACTGCAGAAGCAACAGGGCTAATTTCTTTATCATCTCCCTGGCCTTTGAGTCTATAGCCCATGGGACTTGTTATTCTGATATATGAGGGCATGAGGGAATCAACTATGTCATCTGAAGTGTGACTTTGAACTACATTAGTAAATGTATAGTGGCTAAGAGGGTAGATTCATAGGGAGACATATTTGCTCAATGTTGAAAAGAACCTTTCAGAAACTGGAATGGAGTGGGCTGTTGTAGGAGGACATGAGCCCCATCTGTAGAGATGTCTCTACAGATCCCATCCAGAGCCAATGTACTTTGTCAGGATGTTGCAAATCTGTGGACTGGACTAGAATCAGAACTGATGACGCTATGGTCCTTCCCAACTCTGAGTTTCTATGTTTCAAATAAAATCCAAAATTATATTTGGAGACTAGCAAAGGATTAACACTGAACTCATTTGTGCCTCTGCTCATCAGGACTTACGTTTGGGTGGTCAGCATGATTAATTTGGACTTTCTAGCTTCTACCTTCCATGTCTTAGGGACAGTATTTCCCAGATCGCTTGTCAAATGGGACCCTCCTGAAGGGGAGTGAAACCTAGCTACCAGAGACTGATGAATAAGATAGAAGACGTGGAAGGAGACCCAGCAACAGAGAAGGCAGATTTATTGGCTGTTGGCCATTGACTCTTCTCCTTTCCTTTCCCTGGCTTTATTATTGTCTTCCATGGTGGCTTTCTTACATTGATCTTCTCTGTTTAGTCTCTATTTTCTGGAGTTGTCTTAGTAACATAATTTAGTTTTTGACTCCCCAGAATCCTTGCACCTGAATTTGAAGACTTCCAGGAATCCATTTGGTCCATGCTCTTGAAAGGGATTATCCCTCCACTTGTCAGATGAAGTAGCTGAGTCCACAGAAGTTGGACAGCATGCCCAGGTGTCACAGAGTTAGCACCCAGGGAACCTAAATCCAGACTCCTGGTCTCTTATCTACTGAAAACACTCCTTTTAAAGGGGCATCTGGGTGGTTCAGTCAATTAAGTGTCTGACTCTCGATCTCAGGGTTGTGAGCTCAGGCTCCACATAGGGCACCATGCTGGGTGTGGAGCCTACTTAAAAAAAAAAGTTGAATTTTTTTTTCTTTTTTAGAATTTAATGACTATTCTAAGATGTCAATTATTTCCAAATAAATTAATAGATTCAACATAATCACAGAATTTTAGAGATGATCAAGGAGTGCAAAGACTACCCCCAATAACCATTTTGCTCTCCGCAAGTAAGAATTCTGAGAGTTTTAGTTTTTATTTTTTCAGTGCAGAAAGAATTCAGTATATTTATCTATTTTTTAAAATTTATATATTGTTTAATTTACATCCAAGTTAGTTAGCATATAGTGCAACAATTTCAGGAGTAGATTCCTTAAGCCCCTTACCCATTTAGCCCATCCCCCCTCCCACGACCCCTCCAGCAACCCTGTTTGTTCTCTATATTTAAGAGTCTCTTATGTTTTGTCTCCATGTTTTTATTTTTGCTTCCCTTCCCTTATGTTCATCTGTTTAGTATCTTAAAATTCCTCATATGAGTGAAGTCATATGATATTTGTCTTTCTCTAATTTTGCTTAGCATAAGACCCTCCAGCTCCATCCACATAGTTCCAAATGGCAAGGTTTCATTCTTTTTGATTGCCAAGTAATACTCCTTTGTAGATATATACCACATCTTCTTTATCCATTCATCCATCAATGGACACTAGGGCTCCTTTCATAGTTTGGCAATTATTGATAGCACTGCTATAAACATTGGGGTGCATGTGCCCCTTCGAAACAATACACATGTATCCCTTGGGCAAATACCTAGTAGTGCAATTGCTGGGTTGCAGAGTAGTTCTATTTTTAATTTTCTGAGGAACCTCCATACTGTTTTCCAGAGTGGCTGCACCAGTTTGCATTCCCATCAGCAGTGCAAAAGAGATCCTCTTTCTCTGCATCCTCACCAACATCTGTTGTTGCCTGAGTTGTTAATGTTAGCCATTCTGACAGGTGTCAGGTGGTATCTTGTGGTTTTGTATTTCCCTGATGATGAGTGATGTTGAGCATTTTTTCATGTGTTGGTTGGCCGTCTGGAAGTCTTCTTTGGAAAAGTGTCTATTCATATCTTTTGCCCATTTCTTCACTGGGTTGTTTTTTGGGTGTTGACTTTGATAAGTTCTTTATAAAGTTTGGATACTAACCCTTTATCTGATATGTCGTTTGCAAATATCTTCTTCCATTCTGTCAGTTGCCTTTTAGTTTTGCTGAGTGTTTCCTTTGCTGTGCAGAAATTTTTATTTTGATGAGGTCCCAATAGTTCATTTTTGCTTTTGTTTCCTTTGCCCCTGGAGACGTGTTGAGTAAGAAGTTGCTGCAGCCAAGTCAAAAGAGGTTTTTGCCTGCTTTCTCCTTGAGGATTTTGATGGCTTCCTGTCTTACATTTAGGTCTTTCATCCATTTTGAGTTTATTTGTGTGGATGGTGTAAGAAAGTGGTCCAGGATCATTTTTCTGCATGTTGCTGTCCAGTTTTCCCAGCACCATTTGCTGAAGAGTGTCTTTATTCCATTCGATATTCTTTCCTGCTTTGTCAAAGATTAGTTGACCATACGTTTGCGGGTCCATTTCTGGGTTCTCTATTCTGTTCCATTGACCTGAGTGTCTGTTTTTGTGCCAGTACTATACTGTCTTGATGATTACAACTTTGTAATACATCTTGAATATCAGGAGTGTGATTCCTCCAGCTTTTTTTTTTTTTCAAGATTGCTTTGGCTATTTGAGGTCTCTTCTGGTTCTATACAAATTTTAGGATTGTCTGTTTTAGCTTTGTGAAGAATGCTGGTGTTATTTTGATAGGGATTGCTGAATTTCTTAAAATAAATAAATAAGCTGAATTTCTTTTCCTGAATTCAGAAAGAAAGTTCTTTGTTTTCTATGTTCCCTAGTTTTCTTATTAAGATTTCATGAAATATTACATTCATACAGAAAAGTTCGGGAAATGCTACCCATATGTCCACCATTTGGGGGTCATTTTTGATACTCTGAATTTAATCATAGCTAACATTTTTCAGCTTGTTCAAAACCAGAATGGATCTGTTCCCAAACATCGAATCCGAAATCCTCTCAAGACGAACATGAGCCCATACCAGAAAAGTAAGTATTATTTTATTAATGATAATAACCATGCAATGTGCTTAGTGCATTAAATTACTGGCTCAAGGTCACTGAGATCATAAATCGTAGAGCCAAGATTCAAACCAAAGTATGGCTAATACGTCATTCATTTATTTATTCAACAAGTATTTTGAGTGTCAATAGCAGGGTCTTGGTCTAGGTCCTGAGGACACAGTGAAAAATTAAACCACTGTCCCTACCCTCATGGAAGTTACCTTTTTGGTAGAAGAGCCAGTCTTTTAAGTGCCACAAAGGGGGTGTACAGAGTGCTATTACCTAATTTGGGGGTTCAGGGAAGCTGAACACCAAAGGATAAGTGCAAATCAACTAGCAAAGGGATGTGGAGGTAAGAGGGCATCTAGTCTATGAAGGCTTCCTGGAGCCGAAAGGCCCCTTGGCAAGTTCAGGAACAGTGTAGTGCGAGGGGCTGTGGGGCAAGATGGGGCTGGCAAGGGGAAGCTGAAGGGATGGGTAGGGCTAGACCATGCAGGGGCTTGTCAGCTACAGGAAGTATTTCAGACTCAAGGGTATAATAAGCCAATGAAGTTTTTTAACGAGGCTGTTTTTAAAGTTTCCTAGTGTTGGGGCACCTGGGTGGCTCAGTTGGTTAAGCATCCAACTCTTGATTTTGGCTCAGGTCATGATCTCAAGGTTCGTGAGATTGAGCCCCCATCAGGCTCTGCGCTGACAGAGCAGAGCCTGCTTGGGTTTCTCTCTCCCTTTCTCTCTGCCCTTCCCTGCTTGTGTTCTCTCAAAATAAATAAACTTTAAAAAAAAAGTTTCCTAGTGTTTTTAAAAGATCACTCTAACTACTAAAGGAATGGGAATGGATTAAAGATGTCAAGAATTGGAGCACAGAGGCCAAGTAAGAGCCCAGTGCAATAATCCAAGTGGGGTGATGGTAGCTTGGCCAAGGGTGAAAGAGAAGGAGAGACAGAGGTCTAGTATTCAAGAGCTATTTAGGAGGCAAAATCAATAGTGTAGCAGAGTGGTTAAAAGTTCAGGTTCTGCACTCAGTCTGAACTCACTAGCTACTACCATATGTAGTGCAGTGTTTAAGAATGTGGCCTCTGGGCAGGTCTTGGGTTTGCATCTTAGTTCCGTGTCCTTGGGCTGGTTGCTTGACCTCTTTGTGCCTCCCTTTCCGCACTGTGCGTCTTCATTATTCTCCAAATGGGAATAATAGTAGTGCCAAACTAAGAATTGGGTCAATACATATAAAGCACGTGGAAAGGTACATGGCACTCAGCAAGTGTTGGCGATTATTGTTGATCATCATGACTGACTGGATGTGAAGAGAGAGAGGACTCTCAAGCCCATACCCTTCCCACTGCACCACACTGCCCTGCCTTGCCTGAAGTTTTTTTATTAGCTAGGGGCCGCTGATGCTCTTTGATGTTCTCAACCGGATAATAGATCCAAAGTGTTAAACTGACCTGAAGAACCAACTCCTGTTAATGTGGTAGAGGAGAGACACGAAGGGAGGCTTAGAGTCACAAACACTTGAAATCAGACTTCCTGGAGATGACTGCTTACAAGTGCTGTAAGTACCAAAGAAGTAATGCTTAACAGAAGGAATCTCAAGTCAGGGAGATATGAAGATGGCTCCATGGCCCACCTGTCAACAGGCAAGACTTGTGGCATCCCCTACAGCCACTATTCATGGCATAACTCCAGGCAGTGCCCTTCACAGAGAATGTGTGAATGAAACCTCCCAGAGCTATGCAGTGCTCAACCGAACAACTGTACATAGTGACCCTGGTTCTCCTTATTCACCCAGACCATCATCAGAGAGAGTCATACTTAGTGTAGTAGTCCAGAGGTGCCTATTTAGAGGTGCTGCTTTTCTTCTTTTAATTTATTTTGAGAGACACAGAGTGCACACATGTGGGGGAGGGGCAGAGAGAGGGAGAGAAGAAGAAATCCCAAGGAGAGCTGGTGCAGAGCCCAACGTGGGGCTTGATCTCATGAACCGTGAGATCATGACTTGAGCTGAAATCAAGTGTTGGACACCTAACTGACTGAGCCACCCTGGCACCCCAGCTTTTATTTTTCTATTGCTGCTGCCTCATTGCTGTGTAAGCTCCCTGGTGCTCAAGCGAACTCAAAGTGCCTACAATTGGCAGATTTGTGTGCATTTGTTTTATAAATATGCCAAGGTGGAAGGTTGGCCCCCAAAGAATGAAAACTGAATAAACTGGAATGTTGCCTCTTTCTGTGACAATGGGAAGATTCTGGGAGGAAACACTTCCCAGATCGTGGTCATGGAACCATCTTTTTCTGAAGCTCATCTGTGGTCAGCCACACGGGGACTATATGAGCTACAAAAAGCGGAGAGTGCACAAAGTCCTAACACCCAACACGCACACAGCCATTACTGAACCACAGAGTTAGGGAAGAGAGGGGAGCTTTACACAAGTATCAGTGTGCTTTTGCCTTCCAGAAAAAATAAGATTTTCATGACCTACAGTTCAGACCTTGCTACACCCACACCCCATTTCCACTCCTGCAGGATTTCTGGAAGCAAATCCTTAAGCAACTTGCGCAGTATGGAAACGGAATCTGAGGTGAGGACTTAGAAAAATCCATTCCAGAATCCTTGCAGCTTGTAAGTATGGTCTTGGTCACAAAACTGATGGCTTTTAAATTATTACAGTATGGTGGCACCAGGAAATGCTCTGCTAATAAAAACACTTTGTGCTCCGCACTAACATAAAGACACACAGCCTGAGCAGCCACATGGTTTGTATTATTCCTAAACTGGTTCCAAGGGAAATTTCCTGGAGAAAGTGTTTTGTGGGTGGTGCCTCCACTACAGGATCCCCCTGGCCCAGGAGTGAAGGTAGTGGACTGTTTCCAGCTGCTCACAAGTCTGTTCCAGTGACACTGGAGTTAGAGCTGCCAGCACTTCCCTGTTTTCAAATCAAATCCCAGGCCACCTTCAAATGCTTTGGAATGCAAGCACTAATGCCCCTGGGTGCCCTCTCAGGGGTTATGACCCCTAAATCCTCTTCAATCAGCCCCAATAGCTTTCCTTCTTTCTCACAAATTTGTTCCTCTGCACCAGGGCAACAGCCCAGCAGGTTGCTGACCTCACCCTCTGATTCACACTCATCAGTCACGTGTTGGGTCTTTTTTCTGTCCCTTTCTCTAAAAAATATATTCCATCTCAGACTGGTTTCCTAGGAAACCAACCGTTAAAAACAGGAATAGACCGGGTGGGAAAAGAATGCTCCAAAAATTCCACCTTGCAATGTTTAATAATGAGATAACCCAATTAACAGAAACAGTAACTTTAAATATGTGAATTTTTCCTCTGTAGATTTTAAACTCGTCTTTGGATCATGCCCTAAGGACAGCAACCATTTTGAAAGAAACTACTGATCGAATGATTAGAACTATTGCAGAAGATATTGCCAAAGTACAGAGATGGAGGAATCGGCTGAGATACTAGTTTGACCCAAGGCAACCAAAGACTTAAAAAAAAAAAAAAAAAAAAAGAAAAATGCAAAGAAAACTTTATCTTCCCTCAAAAAGTATCTTATTACACAATTTAGGAAGGTGACTTTCTAGAGACAATACCAAAACCATAGAAAATGGGGGGCACCAAGTGCTTAAAAGGAAAAAAAAACCAATGGACCCTGATTCTTAAATTGAAATCAACAAGTATTTATTTTCAAATAAATCTGTTATTCCTAACTCATAATGGAAGAAATTAAAACAATAAACTAGGGGTACCTGGCTGGCTTAATTGGAAGAGTATCTAACTCTTGATCTAAGGGTCATGAGTTCAAGCCTCATGTTAGGTATACAGATTACTAAAAAACAAAACAAAACAAAAAACAAAAACAAACACTTAAAAAAAGGACAGAACAAAACAGACTATACTTTTGCCTTTTAGTATGGCAAAAAATAAAGTTTAGAAGACCCAGCATCAGCGAGGCTGGGGATGACAGGTGCTCTCATACACTGAGGGTGGAAGTATAAATTGGTGCAACCTGGTGGAAAGAAGGCAACTTGGTACCAAATTCTACAAATGTCAAAGCACTTAAATTCTGAGCAGCAATTCCACTATTAGCAATGACTTTATAGGTAACTCCCACAATAGGCCATGGTATTACACATGGGATGGCCACCAAAGCACTGATGGGAAGAGCCCCCAAGTAGAGCTAATCTAAACACCCTACATGAGGAATCATAAATAACAACGGTCCTGCAATCAGTCAGTACTCTGCAGCCACTGAAAAAAATGTAGCCACTGGGCAGGTGGGGGGGGAGGGAAGACAGTGAAAAAAGGCAAACACGTAATAATACATGCAGCGTGACTTCGTTTGTGTATGTTTTTCAAAGGGCATACATATTTTCTGGAAACACACACAGAAATATTCTGTGGACCTCTAAGAAATGGAGATGGGAGTCATCCAGGGAAGGAAGAATCTTTCCTTTTCGTTTACTTTCTGTATAATACGAAATTCTTATGTTTGTATCATAAGTTATGTGAAGATGTCTTAAAGTCAGAAATATGCAAACACGTTAGTCCTGGATTAATGAATTTGGGACAAAAGTAAAGACAATTCATTACAACTATGTACCAGGTATTAACTACATTTCATGTAGAATGCCAGAACAAGATTCTGATTTGCTTCTTTAAGGCTGATTTAGAACCTCTTTAATGACAGAGCAGCACATCATTGGCTCTTTCCCTCTTTCCTGAGGCCTGTATTCACTCAAAACAGTCAACAAATGGTTTCCTAACCCCCAGAGCTTTGCTTAGTGGTAAAGAGAGTTGGATCCATTCCCACTTTGAAGATCTTTGCGGTGGCCAAGGCAGCTGCTATTTGTCTAGAGCTGGCTAGAGAATAGGCTATTTTTAACTTTGGAGCTTGGAAACTGGTTAAGAGTGCCTTAGAAGAGATAAAGCAGAGCCAGCCTGAAGATACCTCTGACTCTGTGGCTACAGGTACTTTAAGCTGTGGCATTATAAGGAAGATAGTGAACACTGGTAGTAGCACTGTAAGAGAAAAAAGGGAGTTTAAACTGTGTATATGCTCTTTCAAGAGGCTTTTAGATTCAGCACTTACCTAAATTTAATCACCACTTGATAACCTGTTTTATGTGCCAAGCATCCCTATCCTGTCCTCAAGTTTAAAATTATACTTCTCTGGCTGGAAGGGTTCTTATATGATTCATTAGTTCTTAACCTTTTTTGAGTTCAACCCTCTTTGAGAATCTGATGAAAGCTATGGAGTCTCCCTCCCCCATACTCCACTCTTGCAGGGAAAAGGGATGTAAGAACGCACAATTTTGCACACAATTTTTAAAAGTTCAAAGACACCTGAAGCAAATCCATGCAATCCAAGTTAGAAAGGACCACCATAAGTGAATGTTCCTAAGCCCTCAATTAACCTTTATAGAAAGTTAACCCCTGTAATCATTTAAAAATATGGCCCACCTCTACTTTATTAAACTATATTCTAAATGTTAATTTTATATTTCCTTAATGACTGAGGATCATTATGAACAATCACTGTGACATGCTTAATCCAAGAAACAGAAATAGGGCTATGTCCTTAAGAAGTCCTGGAAAAGTGCTAAGCTCTGATTTACAAAGGTAATATTATATTTACTGATCATGTACCCTTGGCTGTCTCCTCCCTTGTTTGTGTAAATTCTGACAGATCTCTCTCTTAATTCTGATGCAGTAACAGACCAGAAAAACGAGCTCGTTAACTGTTTATTTCCAATGCTGAGTCAAGGGACTCACCATTGTTGAGGGCAGCGGTGTGGTAAAAAAACATCTGGCAGCTTCCACTGTCCAGAGGCCTCTTCATGTCTACTTCCAATGTGTAGCTGTGCTCTGGCTGCTTCAGGTTGCCAGGAGCAAGCAAGCAGGATGAGGGGGGAATGCTTTTATCTCTTTAATAAAAAATTCTAGGGGTGCCCGGGTGGCTCAGTCAGCTGAGTGACTCGATTTTGGCTCAGGTCACAATCCCAGGGTCATGGGATCAAGACCAGCGTCAGAGAGCGTGCTGAGTATGAAGCCTGCTTGGGATTCTCTCTCCTCCCCCTGCCTCTCTCCCCAGCTTGCATTCTCTAAAATTATAAAACTAAATGAAAATAAAATTCTAGGGGGCGCCTGGCTGGCTTAGTTGGGAGAGTATGCAACTCTTGATCTCAGGATTTTGAGTTTGAGCCCCAGGATGGGTGTAGAGAGATTATTCAAAAGTAAAATCCTAAAAAAAAAAAAATTCTAGCCATCCACTTTAACTATTAGATTATACAAATGAAAACTCATCTTTTTATCACTCCTTTCTACTGTAATCTTACTGATTTGAATCTTAATGATTTATGTAAAAAAAAAATTTTTTTTTTAACATTTATCATTGAGAGACAGAGACAGAGAGAGCATGAGCATGGGAGAGGCAGAGAGAGGGGGAGACACAGAATCCGAAGCAGGCTCCAGGTTCTGAGCTGTCAGCACAGAGCCTGACGCGGGGCTCAAACTCATAAACTGCGAGATCATGACCTGAGTGGAAGTCAGACACTTTACCGACTGAGCCACCCAGGTGCCCCTGAATCTTAAAGATTTAAAACAGACCTAATTCATATTAAATATGAATATATTTAATGCCCAAATTGTTGTTGTTTTGGTAGCAGAAATTTTATTGTGGGATGAAGACTTTTTTGCTCCTTTGATTTTAAAAGAAATCTGCCTGCAACCTGACAGAATTCACAGAAAGTTACAAGTATCTATAGGTGAAGTGAGTTATGGAGGCATCACATCTTACAAAAATAAACTGCCAGGATCTGGGCTTTTGGGCTCAAATCCAAGAATTTTTGTCTTTGCGAACAACTGATATTTTTCTTATTTTTTTGTGAATATGGTTGAACAATGTGAATCCACTATACTTTATAAGCCAAGCACACATCAACAGGAATTAATGTGGGCTTCAGAGATACTGAATAAATGGTTTCATTTAGTTGTAACAGTGAAATGTCTTCTTCAGGGTCTTGGTATCAGAATCTGTAATTGCTAATTCTGAAGGTGGAATTAGCTTATACTAAGAATTTATGTGAGATGAACACTTACATCTTCAAATTCAGTAAGAGATTTAGGAAACAAAGGATCACTCCAATTCTAAGACTAAAATACAGGTAAAATGGAGGCCTCAAAGGATCTCACATCATTGTGATAGGACAAAATCATCACTGAGGTGTTAAGTGACTCAATGAATGGGCCAGTGTTTGCTGTCATCACACTCTTGGTTCCATTTGTTACAGGGCATTGGATTAGTCTAAATCTCTGTTCCACACAAGTACTAACCTTGGACTGATAGTAACCAAGGCTTACAAGGACCACAAATAAAATGCAGACACCCAAAACCAGCCCTTTCACTGACAAAGTACTGTTCCCACGCTTGATATTCAAAGAGAGCTGTTTATAAATGTCAAGCCTTTCCTCTCCACATAAACATCGAGGTTAAATTACATAACCTTTATGTGCCCTAGTTTCCTCAGCTTTAAAATGGAGATGATAATAATAGTCCCTATCTTCATAGGATTAAATGAGAAGATTAAATGAGGTAATATAAGCACTTCGAAACACTGCTTGGCACATATAATGCTCTAAGTAAGCACTTGCATATTGTTACTTAGTAAAACAGCAAGTTATGAAATATATAAAAACAATAGCTTTCCTATATAAAAAATGTTTGAGGGGCGCCTGGGTGGCGCAGTCGGTTAAGCGTCCGACTTCAGCCAGGTCACGATCTCGCGGTCCGAGAGTTCGAGCCCCGCGTCAGGCTCTGGGCTGATGGCTCAGAGCCTGGAGCCTGTTTCCGATTCTGTGTCTCCCTCTCTCTCTGCCCCTCCCCCGTTCATGCTCTGTCTCTCTCTGTCCCAAAAATAAATAAACGTTGAAAAAAAAAATTAAAAAAAAAATGTTTGAAAATAACATAAAAGATCCAATTCACATGGAATCACAAAAGAAAGATATTATGGAAATATACAGTACCTATATGAGGAAAATAAAGGTTCTGAAGGTTATAAAGACTTAGGTAAATAGAAAGACATTATATATTCCTAAATTTCAAATTTCAATATTATAGGGGTGTCAATTTTTCCTAAATTAACCTACAAATTTATTGCAATCCTAATAAAAATACCAAAATAACTTGTGGTATTAACAAAATGATACTAAAGTTCATTTAGAAAAATGTAATAGCCAGAAAATTTCTGAAAAGTAACAGTGATTTAGGTAGAGATTATATCTATCACACATTAAAACACAGCATGAATTAAAATAGGGAAAAATACAAACTAATGGTCAATAAAACAGAATTCAGAAACAGACCAAAATGCAAATAAAGTCTATGATAAAGGTAGTATTTCAGACTAGTTGGGGAAGGAGAAATTGCCCAATAAAATCTGTACAATATCTGGGTATTTAAGAAGAAAGCTGGATCTCTATTAAATAATATATCAGTCAGGGTTCACTGTAGGAACAGAAACTCTGCTAGGTATTTCAAAGAATGGGACTGAATATAGGTACTTAAAAATCAAGAGAAAAAGCTGCAGGGGCAGAAAGTGGGGGCCAACATGTTTTAATTTAAAATTTTTTTTTAATTTTTATTTTGAGAGAGAGAGAGAGAGAGAGAGAGAGAATTTCAAGCAGGTTCTGAGCTGTCAGCACAGAGCCCAACTTCACAAACTGTGAGATCATGACCTGAGCTGAAATCAAGGGTCGGACACTTAACTGACTGAGCCACCCAGATGCCCCGGCCAACATGCTTTTAGACTCAAGGTTATATCACCTTCTGTGATCCAGAGAATATAAATTCAGTGCTGCTACTGCCACCAGCATTGCCTCATGCCCATGCAGCAGGTGACAGACACTAAAACATGGAGTCTGGTTGCTACAAACTTCAGGTGGCAGGAGCTTGCTTATCCACTAGCACAGCCGTGGTAGATGGTCTCTACCTTCCAAATCTTGACCAAATGCAAATCTCTGGCAGAACCTAACCTGTTCAGAACAAACCCTACTTACCTTGGAGTCTACAAAACTTCATTTTTGGCCTTTCATCCCCTTTGGTATGAGATGGGGAGGCATGGGACATAATGTCAAGTGCTAAGAGACCGTACCTAGCATATATTCTCACACTAAAGTCAATTCCAGATGGATGAATTATCTGTAAAAATAAAATGAACTTATTGAAATGTTCCAGAAGAAAGAGTGAATGACTTTATAATATTGAGCGTAAGAAGTATTTCTAAGTACAACATATAATACCAAAGCCATAAAGGAAAAGTGATGGATTTACTACATAACGGTCATACCTATCAGCACAGTTGACCCTTGAACAACATAGATTTTTTTAGATAAATACAGTACAGTATTGTAAGTTATTTTCTCATGATTTTCATTCATTCATTCGTTCATTCATTCATTCATTCATTCAGAGAAAGGGAGAGAACGCAGAGGCAGGGGAGGGGCAGAGAAAGAGGGAGAGAGAATAGAATGCCAAGCAGGCTCTGTGTGCTGTCAGCACAGAGCCCAATGCAGGGCTTGAACCCTAAGCCAAAATCAAGAGTTGGACACTTAACCAACTTGAGCCACTCAGGCTCCCTGTTTCTCATGATTTTCTTAACATTTTTCCTCTCATTTACTTTATTGTAAGAATACAGTATATAATACATATAACACAAAATGTGTGTTGACCGTTTACGTTATTGCTAAGGCTTCTGGTCAACAGTATGCTATTAGTAGTTAAGTTTTTGAGGAGTAAATGCAGATTTTCAATTGTGCGGTTGGGGAGGGTGGGGGTCAGTGTCCATAAACCCATGTTGTTCAAGGGTCAGCTAGATTTTATTTATTTATTTATTTTTATTTTTTTTAACGTTTTATTTATTTATGAGACAGAGAGAGACAGAGCATGAATGGGGGAGGGTCAGAGAGAGGGAGACACAGAATCTGAAATAGGCTCCAGGCTCTAAGCTGTCAGCACAGAGCCCAAAGCGGGGCTCAAACTCACGAACCGCGAGATCATGACCTGAGCCGAAGTCGGCTGCCTAACCGACTGAGCCACCCAGGTGCCCCAGGGTCAGCTAGATTTTAAACGCACAAATACTTTGACCAGCTATGCCATTGCTAGAAATTTATATTATAAAAATTTGAGTGTTTGCAAAGGTTATGTACCCAAATAATGCAGCATTATATATAAGCAAAACTCTAAAGATGAGTAATATATAAAATTATGGTCCCTAATGTGACAACACTAGGAGGACAGGCTAAAAGAGGTATTTGAAATGAAGACATTCCTTTTGTGTAATACCTGTGCAAACACATCCTTATATTATCCAACCTATACAAATATTACATTGTTTTTATAGAATATCAACCCAGGCTATCTTGATGGGAAGATTATGGTGCATTCTTTTTTTTTTTTTGTAAAATTCTGATTTAGAATTTTTAAGTTCCCAACTTCCCTCTCCTCCCCTGCCCCCAAAAAGATAATTTTTGTAACTATACATTTATTTTCTCTTAGAATATTCACAATTAATTTTGGCTTTCTAATTTAAACATACATGACTCTGAAATTACATAAAATTGTGTTCTTTAGAAGTATCTGGGAAGACAGTATACACTGTGAAATTATTTCTATTAATGACAATACTATTTTATACATAAAAGAAATTATGAATTTCAAATGGAAAAAAACCTGCACTTATAGAAAATCATTCTATCATACACACACTTAAAGTTTTTACTTTTACTACCTTTTCACTTAAAATAATTCTTTCCCAAAAAACTATATTTCAGTATAAGACAGATAAGCATATGGTAAGTAATTAATATGTACATAGGTAGTTGTGAAAAATTACCCACAATTCTAATATATTCAGTTCCAAAGGTGAAAAATTTCCTTTTAGAAAGCATTTTAACATTTCTTCTCATCATCTACAAAGCAACAACACTATTTAAATTATTAAACATGGCAAATCCAAAGATATGTAATCATAAAGTCCCTTAAGAAGTATGTTTGAAAAATCATTATTCCATAAAATATTTACAGTGTTAAATTACATGGTAGCAACCTTGTCTTGATCTATTTTAGTTGAACATATTAATAAGAATCTCCAAAAAAAAAAAAAAATCCCTATTCATCCTTAATTAAGGAGACTTTATCCTTGGGTTTATTCAGCATCTTTATATCATCCAAAAGCTTTCTGGGTGTTAAAATATGCGTAGAACCTGGTAGGAGAAAAGATAAATTTTCAGAGGCCAGCACTTAAATAGATTCTTCTTGGTTAATTATATTGCCCTGTCCCTCAAATTTGCAAAGTGCCATAGCTTGGAGCAATTTAGCAAAATTTCTATAGGACACGTTCCCGAAATCTGCCTATACCACAATATTTCACGTCCTTCCTCTTCATTGAACAGTAGGCTTAATAATTCACTCCTAGGGCTCTGTCTTCTTTGTGCTATACATTGATATGCTGAACAGCAAAACTGGAAGTTATTCTATCCCTGTGGCAGAACACGATAGTCACTGTTCAACCACAGGATCATTAAGCAGTGCTCTAGATTTAGACCTGGTGTACAAATGTTGCATTCCATAGACGAGGAGAGGTTATATATCAGTGGCTTTGATAAAATTCTTAAAACTAAATTCCACACAAGACTTGCCAATGTCACATCCACAAAAACATTCAAAATATTTCTGTAATAAAAATGTATTTATGTTTCAAAATTTATTTCATAAGAGCAGAACATAATATTTTAAAAGATACTTAATTTTTAAATCATATAGTATCTTGAAGCTTATTCCTTCAAAATCAGAGTATTTAAAAATCAAATTATCAAAAAGGTCAACCAGGAAAAACTAGTACATCACATAAAACACACTATGATTAATACCTTTTGGCACTGAACAATTAGTCTTACATATAAAATACAACATAAAGTTTTACATATATATTCTTGCATTTAGAGTTTGTTTAAAATAAAATTGAAAAGTGGAAAAAAAAGACTTACCAATAATAACTTCACAGGATTTATGTGCCTGAGAAACTTCATAAGCACAACGCATTTCAGAGTATGTAATTCCTCCAATTACAAAAACAATCAGTTTTGAGCCATTTTTCCTGTCCTCTAAATAATTAGCTCTGGGCTTCTGGCGAGCACTAAAAAATAAACACAAACATGTTAAAAACATTTCCAAAACCATAGTGCTTGTAGATTTCTTAAAAAGGCTAATTCAAGCAAACTCAAATTTGGCACCAACTACACTGATTTTATGGAAATGACTTAACTATGGTATGACTGGAGGATCAAGAATTAGATAGGACAGCCCCACTTCAAGTTTAATTTTGATCAGGGGTGCCTGGCTGGCTCAGTTGGAAGATGGTGCAACTCTTGGAATTCTCTCTCCCTCTCTCTACCCCTCCCCTGCTCACTCTCTCTCTCAAAATAAATAAACTTAAAAAAAAAAGTGGGGGGATGCCTGGATGGCTCAGTCGGTTAAGCACCTGACTTCAGCTCAGGTCATGATCTTGCAGTTTGTGCATTCAAGCCCTGCAATGGGCTCTGTGCTGACAGCTCAGAGCTTGGAGCCTGCTTCAGATTCTGTCTCTCCATCTCTCTCTGCCCCTCCCCTGCTTGTACTCTCTCTCTCTCTCTCTCTCTGTCTCTGTCTCTTTCAAAAAATAGATAAAAAAAAAAACATTAATTTTTTTTTTTTTAAAAAGAGTGGTCTCTGAGGGCTCTCATAAAAAATAAAATATAAAATAAAAAATAAAATAAAACTCTATATACCTGAAAAGTCTATGACTTTCTGGAGTCTTTAAAACCCTCTTGCTTCAGTGCCACTTTCCCCATTTTTTTTAACTTCACAAAGTCATAGACTTCTCAGGTATATTATTTCTTCATATGAAATAAATGAGAGTGTCAGCTGTATTTATAGGTATAGGGAGGGAGGCACAGGTATGGATTTGCAGTTGATGTGGTACTGGGACATTCTATGCTGGAACTCACTGAAGTATGATGGCAGGAGATATTGAAGATATATCTGTACTTTTGTGTTACCTGCAGCATTATTCACAATAGCGACGATACAGAAAACACTTAAATGTCTGCTGGTAGAGAAATGGATAAAGAAAATGTAGTGTATATATCCAGTGGAATATTATTCAGCCTTAAAACAAAAACAAAAAAAAAAAAAGGAAATTCTGCTAATGGCAACACGGATGAACCTGCAGGGCATTATGCTAAGTGAAATTACATTGGACTCAAAGACAAACACTGCATGATCTCATTTCTCTGTGGAATATGAAACAAATTCACAGAAGCAGAGAATAGATTACTGGCTGCCAGGAGTTGGGGGCGGGAAAGGGAAATGAGGCAGTGTTGATCAAAGGACACAAAGTTTCAGTTATGCAAGATGAATTAATTCTGGAGACCTAATGTACTGCCTAGTGACTATAGTTAACAAAAATTATATTGTATATTGAAATTTGCTAAAAGGTTAGATCTTAAATTATTAAATTAAGCCTTCTCACCCCCCCATCCCCCCACACGCATGTGAAAGAAAATGATAACTTTGTAAAGGTAATAGACACATTAATTAGCTTGTGGTGATCATTTACAATGTACATGTATCAAAATACCAAACTGTAGATCTTGAATATATACAGTGTTTCTAAGTCAATTACACCTCAATAAAGTTGTTTAAAAAAAAAAAAAAGATAAAAGGAGTTAGACCTGGGTTACAACTCTGATTCTGTTGCTTTCTAATTCAGTTGCACTTTTCAGCAAGTTACGGAACTTCTTTCTAAACTTCAAGGGTTGTTTCCGGATTAAATGAAAAAATGTACAGGATACACAAAGTATGCAATCTGGTACCAAGGAAACACTCAATAAATAATAGCTATTATTTATATGTCACTTCCTCCCCCAGATTGCTCTAGATCTGCACTGTCAATACAGGAACCACTAGCTCCATGAGGCTATTAAATTTTTTTTTAAGTTTATTTATTTATTTTGAGAGAGGGAGAGAGAGGGAGAAAGAGAGTGAGCGAGCGTGAGTGGGACAGGGGCAAAGAGAGAGAATACCAAGCAGGCTCTGCACTATCAGCACAGAGCCTGATTCAGGGCTCGAACCCATGAACCATGAGATCATGACCTGAGCCAAAACCAAGAGTCAGACGCTCAACCGACTGAACCACCCAGGTGCCCCAAAGCTACTTAAATGTAATTAAAATTAAATAAAATAAAAAATTCAGTCATACTAGCCACATATCATGTGCTCAACAGCCATATGTGGCTAGTGACTATCATACTATAGAGGACAGATATATGACATTTCCATTACTGCAAGAAAGTTCTACTGGATAGCACTGCTATTCACAGGAATCATGTTCCCACACTTCACTAGTAAAAATTTTGAGCTTTTACTTCAAACGTAAATATTTCAAAATAAAATTTTTGTACACCTAGGGGTGCCTGGGTGGCTCAGTTGGTTAAGTGTCCGACTTCGCCTCAGGTCATGATCTCATGGTTTGTGGGTTTGAGGCCCTGCATCAGGCTCTGTGCTGACAGCTCAGAGCCTGGAGCCTGCTTCTAATTCTGTGTCTCCCACTCTCTCTGGCTCTCCCCGACTCATGCTCTGTCTCTCTCTCAGAAATAAATAAACATTAAAAAAAATTTTTTTTAAATTATATGTGTATTGGTGCATATTAATAAAGCTTTAATTTCTCCCTCTTTTGTAAAAATAAATACCCTCAAATCATCTTGTCACCCACTTTGGAGACCATGTTCTAGAGGACCTCTAAGATCCTGCAATGTAGGATCCCATAGTAAACTTTTAATAATGTTCTTGTCTACATCATTTCCATCTGACATCTTAAGGAATGACGAAGGCGTCAACAACAGAAAAAAAAGTAAGAATCAGTAACTGGTTTTGAAAGATGAAACAGGAATTAAGATACACTCATGATTCCCATATAAGATACATCAAGCAGATACTAAAAGTGCAATTTTGGTTTAAAAACTGTTTCCAAAGTAAGAGAATTAGAGTAAGGAAGGAAAAAAAAAAAAAAAAGGAAGAAAAATGGGATCATGCTGCTCAAAACAATTATGTGGTTCTAACAATTTTTAAACTTCTGAATAGCAGTTTTGAGGGATTATATTTAATTTGTTTCACATATATGTATAAGATGCTGTGCTAGTGTTTTACATTCTGATAGATTAAACAAATAGTAATTAAAATCCCTAGATCCTAAAAATCTCACTCTAGAAAGCATCTAGAAGCTTTCGTGAAAATAAGAGTGAAACTCTTTTTAAAAGCACAGCTGAAAGTAAACAAGTAAGAGAAATCTCCCAAAGGCCAGCAGTAAAAAGGAAGCTAAAAACTAGGCTGGTAAACTGAGTTGAGGCTTGGTCTGCCTTGTAGAATGAATGTTAGCTTAATCTTGGCAAACAAAGATGTTTACCAGTTTAATGAACAAAGGAGACAAAGCCTTAGGTATTGTGCAAAGTAGGGTCTGGGAGTTGAGACCCCTGCATTACATAAGATCATGACATTCATTTGTTCTACAGTATGGTATGTTTTCATATTGCTTACCTAGACTCACTTAAAACAGGTCATGGTTAAAGAAAAACTGTCTTTTAAGTCACTATTCTTCCAGAAGAATTCTCAAAATAAGAGTACTTCTCAATGTAAGAGTACTTTCAATTATTAGTCTATAATATCATACTTCTATAGCTTTTACCTTACAGCCCCTGAGCCATTCCATACTGCTGGACACTGGGAACAATATGGCCATTCTTTTGAATCTAATCTATTATCGATGGCATCCTAGGGAAGAAAAAAATTAACACCATCAAAAAAATGTAAATTCCAGGATTTTTTTCTTAATATTTATTTTTGAGAGACACAGAGACAGAACACGAGCCAGGGAGGGACAGAGAGAGAGGGAGACACAGAATCCAAAGCAGGCTCCAGGCTCTGAGCTATCAGCACAGAGCCCAACACGGGGCTTGAACCCATGAACCATGAGATCATGACCTGGGCCGAAGTGGGACACTCAACCGACTAAGCCACCCAGGTGCCCCCTCCAGGATTTTTTATTTGTATGTTTTACATAAAACTCAAAATTTGTGTTAACAATTAAGGAACCTCAAGATATATAAATATTTAATAAAATAAGGTTAACCTTCTCTCTGAAACTTACAAACCTTACTTGCTTCAAAAATTAATGCAATCCTTTATTTACTTATTAAATTAACATTTACTGAATGTCTAAGTTTCATTTGGAGGGTCTACTGGTGTAAGGATTACAGAGACTTTATCAAAACCTTTATCTCTAGAGCACTACAGGTTTCTAAATACCATCCTAGTCCTAACATACCTCTTAGGCTACTGGAGAGTCCAGGTTTTGCCCTTCATTGCAATGGCTCTAAAATAAAATGTGCGCTCCTGACCTAGGGGTAATCAAGACAATCCAAGGGGATGAGAGAAGTTTTCCTTTATGTTTAAAAAAATTTTTTTAAGGGTTACATTTTATGATATACTTATATGTATGGGTATACTATATACATACATTATGCTTTATCAGTACAGTAATGCATACTTCACAAATAGTTCATATGCTAACTCATGTTCATAATTTTTATGGTTAAGTGTACATGATTAAAACAGTTTGGAGACCACTGCTTTACAGCATGGTAGTATAATAGGTATCAGTAGGTGGGCACAAGGAATGAGCACAAGGTACTGAGTAGTCCAAGAATATTTCATTAAGATTGTAAGAAGCCTAGCTTGCATGTAACTAAGTAAGTAAAGTAACTAAATAAATAAATACAAACATAAAAAGATTGTAAGAAGCAAAGAAACCAAGTTTCAGGAGAAATCTTGAAGGCCTTAGAATGTCACTGAGCCAAAAATAGACCATTTTTAAATTAACATGCAAATCCTTGTTACAGGGTTCAGGATAGTCAATTCTCATTTTAAAAGTACTAGCCAAGGGCCACCTGGGTGGCTCAGTCAGTTAAGTGTCCGACTCTTGATTTTGGCTCAGGTCATGAACTCAAGGTTCAAGAAATCAAGCCCTTTGTCAGGCTCTCTGCTGGCAGCGCCGAGCCTGCTTAGGATTCTCTTTCTCTGTCCCTCCCCTGCTCATGCTCTCTTGCTCTCAAACATTAAGAAATATATTTTTTTAAAGTACTAGCCAAGAAAGACTACTTAATTCTACATCCTTGTTATGGATAGGGAAAAAAATCGTATGCTATATAACAAAGTCTAAATTCTTTAAACTTTTCATCTATGTTAAACATGTATGAATGACATAAAATTAGCCAAGCAAAACAGGAAAATCATAGTAATAAATTATAAACATTTAGTTCTCAAAGCAAAATAGAAATTGGGGTTTAAGTCAAAGGAAAATTGGAATAAATAGAACTATATGATTATAACTGAAGAATCAATGCCATGATTTTATTGTTCATAATATAATTTTTATTAGTTCATTTTCTAATTTCCTATAAATGAATATTAATTTCTAAAAGGAAACAGTATTAAAGGCATAAACCATCTGTTGGATATAACAGCAAACTACAATTTACAATTTACAGTTTAATATCACAAATACATTTCCAAGAATACTAGAGTGTAACTTTTTTTTAATGTTTATTTTTGAGAGAAAGAGACAGAGTGTGAGCACGAGAGGGGCAGAGAGAGAGGGAAACACGGAATCCGAAGCAGGCTCCAGGCTCTGAGCTGTCAGCACAGAGCCCGACGTGGCGCTTGAACTCATGAGCAGTGAGATCATGACCTGAGCTGAAGTTGGGCTTAACTGACTGAGCCAGCTAGGTACCCCTGGAGTCTAACACTTTCTAACAGTGGTAACATACAAATGTTATTTTGTTGAACTTTCATTCAAATAAATTATTTATATTTATGCTACATAGAGTTATTAAAACAATAGTTTTTTTCATAAGGCAGTTATGTGTACTTATTTTTATCTTGAGGCCATTAGTGTGTAAATTTGTTTGATATCTTCACAGAAAGAATCTTCAAGTTTCCTTTCTTCCCCTGACCCCAGATACAGCCTTCTTTTGTGAACTCTCCCAGTAGTGCAGAAAATTCCTGACCCATAGATATGCTCAGACTGACAAATATACAAAGAGTAAAGAATACTCTACAGAAAGGCGCTTAGCGTATAAGTAAAATTTAATGAATTATACCTCCAAAATATCTTTGATAAAAGGTGTCCATCGGGAGAGTTGAAAAGTTTCTTCTGTAGACCTATCCTTTCTTAATGGTTTGCCTTGTTGAGACTAATACAAATAGAGGAAAAAATTAAAAATCAGTAATTTTATTTAGTAATATTCACTTATTACATTTTCTTAAAAACATACATAATTTACAGCAAATACTATGTGTATTTGACTTAGAACTAAGAGTGGAAATGCTTACTCAAAAAAAATCTGAATAGGAGTGGTCACAGAATTTCACAGTATTTTGTGCTCTCATGATAAAATATGTAATAGTATCAGAAATTATATTTACTCAAAAGTGCTATAAAACTTGATGGTAAAGACTGGGAGTCTAAACAGAATTCTTTCAAAATTTGCTATAAATGAATCATACAGAAAAGTATAAGAGCAAATTACAACAGAAAACAAAAGATACAAATTCACTAGAAAATGTACTTGTACAAATTACTCATATACAGAAAATAAAATTAAAATTTTTCTACTTACCAAATCTATCGAGTGAAATTAAGACTATCCACATGGATTTCCCATATGAGGAAACATATTTAATGTAAACACACACATGCATGTATATGAATATATACCAAATGTAAGATTTCTTACCGGGGGGACAATGGGAACACCAAGGTAACTCCAGTTACGGATCATGTCACTCTCATTTTCTATCTTTACATTCTGGATCAACCTGTCCAAATTTTCTTCTGTAGTTCCTTAGATAAAAATATATGAGTAAACAGTCACATAATTGCTACCACAATCATCTCTAGGTTTCAGGTAGTACCCATTAATAAAGCTTTTTAAATAAAAACAAATGTTTAATTACATACCCCCTTTGGTATTCTCCCAATTTCCTATTTTTCTTTATGTTTATCTTAACCAACTTCAGCTACTATCTTTGAATTTTCTAAGACCTTCTTATGATGAATAGTGAAGTACTTAATTATAAAGTGATTTTAGAGCTGAGTATTTCAATATATTCGTGAAATAAAGTCTCAATTACCATTAATACTGAAGATGTAAAGTAGAATCGCTCTTATTTTATCGTAATTATCATGATTTTTGTTGAGTAGAACTGGAAGAAGTACTCGCATAGAATCTTTCACTTTCTGTCCTTCTGCATCAGTTCCAAGTGCCAGGTCCTTAATGAAAATTAAATATAGTCAGCGGCCTATAATCCAAATTCATTTTTTTAATTAAAAACATCTTAAACCCAAGGGTGCCTGGCTGGCTCAGTCAGTAGAGTGTGAGACACTTGATCTCGAGGTTGTAAGTTCAAGTCCCATGTTGGATGTAAAGATTACTTAAAAATAAAATCTTTTAAAAAATACCTTAAATTATGTCAAATTTTAATGTAACACTGATGATACTTCACAAAAAAGCAGGCATCACTTGTAAACTATTGACTGTCTAAAATATAAAAAGTCAAAAAATAATTCAAAGAAACTCATTAATCTAAACCTATGCTAATATGGTAGCCTTGAGCCACATGTGGTCAATGAGCATTTGAAATGTGGCTAGACTAAATTAAGATGTGCTTACAAGTGAAAACACCAGATTCTGAAGACTCAGTTTTTAAAAAGGAATGTAAAATATTTCACTAATAATTTTATATTGATTACATGTTGAAATAACATTTTGAATTTATTATGTTAGGTCAAGTATATTACTAAAATTAACTATACGTGTTTCTTTTTATGTTTTAACATGATTACAGCTGACCCTTGAACAACACAGGTTTGAAGTGTGTGGGTCCACTTATACATGGACTTTTCCTTTTCCTTTTTTTTTTTTTTAAGTTTATTTATATTTAGAGAGAGAGACAGAGACAGTGAGCAAGCATGAGTGGGGGAAGAACAGAGAGGGAGGGAGAGAGAGAATTCCAAGCAGGTTCTGTGCTGACAAAGCACAGAGCCTGACACAGTTTGTGGGTTTGAACCCACAAACCCTAAGATCATGACCTGAGCCAAAATCAAGAGTTAGATGTTTAACTGACTGAGCCACTCAGGCACCCTGGATTTTTTCAATAAATATAGCACAGGACTTTATTTTTATTTTATTTTTTTTAGTTTTTATTTAAATTCCAGTTATTTAACATACAGTGTAGTATTAGTTTCAGGTGTAGAATTATGTGATTCATCATCACTTAAATACAATACCCAGTGTTCATCATAACAAGTGCCCTCCTTAATATCCATGACCCATCTAGCCCATCCACCCACTCCCCTCCCCTCCAGTTAACTATGAGTTTGTTCTCTAAGTTTCTTGGTTTGCCTCTCTCTATTTCCCTTCCCCATCAATGTTCATTTGCTTTGTTTCTTAAATTCCACATATGAATGAAATCATATGGTATTTGTCTTTCTTGGACTTATTTTGTTTAGCTTAATAGTCCCTTGCTCCATCCACATTGTTGCAAATGGCAAGATTTCATTCTTTTTTTTATGGCTGGGTAATATTCCTGTGTGTGTGCGTATACACACACACACACACACACACACACCACTTCTTTATCCATTCCTCAGTCGATGGACACTTGGGCTCTTTCCATAATTTGGCTATTGTTGAACATGCTATAAATACTGGGGTGCATGTGGCCCTTCGAATCAGTATTTTTGTATATTGTGGGTAAATACCTAGTAGTGCAATTGCTAGATCATGGGGTAGTCCTATTTTTAACTTTTTGAGGAACCTCCATACTGTTTTCCAGAGTGGCTGCACCTGTTTAGCACAGCACTTTTGTTTTATTTCATTTTAATTAATTACTTAATCAATTTAGAGGGAGAATGTATGTGTGAATGTGCAGGCACATGAGTGGGGGAGGGGTAGAGAGACCACAACCTGAGCCGAAATCAAGAGTTGGACGCTCAACTGAGCCACCCAAGTACCCCAGCACAGTACTTTAAATGTATTTTCTCTTATGATTTTCTTAGAAACATTTCATTTTCTCTAGCTTACAATATCATAAGAATACAGTATATAATATGTATAACATATAAAATGTGTATTAATCAATTGCTTATGGTATCAGAAAGGCTTCTGGCCAACAGATGTTATTAGTAGTTAAGTTTTGGGGGAATCAAAAGTTATACATGGATTTTTTTACTGTGTGGGCGGTCAGCGCCCCTGATCCTTGTTCAAGAGTCAACTGTACTATAATATTTAAAATTACATGGGGTATCTGGATGGCTCAGTTGGTTAAGCATCTGACTCTTGGTTTTGGCTCAGGTCATGATCTCACGGTTTGTGGGTTTGAGCCCTACATCAGGCACTGTGCTGATGATGCAGAGTCTGCTTGGGATTCCCTCTCTCCCTGTCTCACTGCCACTCTCTCTCTCTCTCAAATAAACATTAAAAAAATTAAAATCACATATGGTTTGCATTCTATTTCTCTTTGCACTAAATAGTTTGGCATTAAAGAGGGGCCTCTAAAACAAGTTAAATGTGCCAATGCAGTACTCTGCAGGATGCTGCATTAAATGTTGTACCTACTGAGAAAGGCCTGCCAACAGTGCTACTCTGAAACAATGTTCTAAATACTTAAATTATTCCATTTAACCAAAAACGCATAATCACAGATTAGGAGGAACTGCTTACTATGATACTTATAGCTACATGATAATGTTGGTGAATAGTGATGTATTTAAATACTGCCTAGTTGAGTCCCCTTCTAAGAGAGATTTTGTGGTTTAGCACACCTTACAAAGTTCATTCCGGAAATGTATTAGGACATATGTATTTCTCACTCTGCACATACCTGTTCACTTTTGCAGAGCTTTTCTATATTAGGCTTGAATTTATTCATGCAATCTTCTGCTAAGTTAAGATGGACAACTTGCTGAAAAACAAATCAATCATTTAAATCATTTTAATTTCTTTTTAAGCAACTGATAATACTAAACTTGTAAGATGGGCCTGAAGGAAATTATGGGCTTAGGCAGAAAGTAGGTACCGTGTAAAGCAAGGAAAATAGCTCAAGAAAAAGAAAAAAGTAACAATTAACATGGTCCACAGGAGACAATCAACAGACAGCAAAAAACAGAAGGGTTGAGTATGTGTTGGGTTTAAGAGTAATGAAAAAGAAGCAGAGAAAGAAAAACAGCTAAGTCCTTAAAGTTTGAATTTATATTATTGGTTCTTGATTAGGGTGCCATATGATAAAAAATGAGTTAAAATTATTCTGATAATGACTCATAAGAAAGAATGATACACCACTACCAACAACAACAAAAGTTTACCTACCAACGTGGCTTAACTGCTCTTAACTACTAACACATAACTATTAAGGAACCAAGTAGAGTAACAACCAATGGTCAATCCAATATTAAATTTTCTTATTAAGTTGATAAATACAAAATTCTCTGTCTGGCTGTTCAAGACAAAGGTATAAAAAGTTTAAGCTGGATTTGGATGAATCTACATTATATACAGAGAATACTACTGAGAAGCTTAAGTATTTGGAAAATTTCCCAGACCTAGACTAAAATTTTAGAGGTTAACTAACACCCACTATCCCATGACACCCACTACTAAACCTGACTATAGAACTGGATGACTAATAAACTAAAAATGATAAAGTATCTCATGTATAATACTGCTTACCTTAGTAATCTGTTTACGGAAATGGGGCATCTTTTTCATCAGTTGCGCAAGAGCACTAAGTGATGTCTAGGAAAAAATCAAACATTTTTAAAGCAAACTTATAATTCTGGTATTTTACATAAAAATTTTTAAATCTTGTAGTTTTATTGTTAATTTTCTAAGTATTTGGCAAATTAAAAAAATTCAAGAGGCTTCCAGTTTCAGTCACAATAAAGTAGCTAATTTCAAAATTATTCTACCTCCATAAACAAAAATAGAATTGGACAAAGTAAATAAGACAACTCTCAGGCAATGGCTACGAAAAACTGCTCACAGCTAAGATACGTAAGCAGAAGAAAGCACTGAAGGTGATCCCTACACTTACCCTAGCTTTTCCCTTGAGCACTTTAGAAAGAATGGTGAAAGGAAATAGAATTCAACTAAAAAGCACTAGTCTCTCCAGGCAGAGGAAAAAGAGGTCAGAGTTTGGGGCTGGTGAGATAGGGTTTAGGGGGCAGGGTGCTAGGAAAGAGCCAGTCACAACATAACTCAAAGATATAACTCAAAGAAGGGTTGTCTTTGGATCCCTGGCCAAACACCAACCTGCACATGTAAAGGGCAAAACTTTTAAAGGTCTAACACAGAGGGGCACCTGGGTGGCTCAGTTGGCTAAAAGCATCCAACTTTGGCTCAGGTCATGATCTCACGGTTCGTGGGTTTGAGCCCCACGTGAGACTCTGTGCTGACAGCTCAGAGCCTGGAGCCTGCTTCAGATTCTGTGTCTCCCCCTCTCTCTGCCCCTCCGCTGCTTGCGCTCTGTCTCTGTCTTTCAAAAATAAATAAAACGTGAAAAAAAAACTTCAAAAAAAAAAAAAAAAAGGCCTACCAGAGAACAATGGTGGGTGCCTAAATGCTGAACAGAGATTTCAGAGGGGTCTTAGTGCTAAGAAAATACTGGCATTCTCTGATCCGAAGAAGACAGTGTTAAGGGAATATCCCCAGAGATTAAGTTCTAGTCTAGGACTATGTCTCTGAACTAAAGGAAATATGCTAACCATAACAGTGCCTGACATGAAGTGGCAACAAAATTAAGATTATTCATCAGCAAATTAAATCCCTGCCAGAACAGAACTCAATACTCTTTGCAGGGAGAACATCATCTAGAGCTTCTGCAATGTAATCTATGATGTCTAACATGCACGAAAATATTACTGGACATATAAGACAAAAAAAGTGATCAATATTGAATAGTAAAAGTAGACTCAAGACAAAGAAGATGCGGTATATATACACAATGGGATACTACCAGATGTAAACAAAGAATGACATCTTGCCGTTTGCAACAACATGGATGGATCTAGAGGGTATGATGCTAGTGAAATAAGTCAGAGAAAGACAAATATCATATGATTTCACTCATGTGGAATCTAAAAAACAAAAGAACAAAGAAAAGAAGAGACAAACCAAAAAAACCAGACTCTTAACTGCAGAGAACAAATTGATGGTTACCAGAGAGAACATGGGTGGAGGGATGGGTGAAACAGGTGAAAGGGATTAAGAGTACACTTATCATGATGAACACTGAATCATATATGGAATTGCTGAATCACTATATTGTATACCTGAAACTAATATAACACTGTACGTTAACTATACTGGTATTAAAAAAAAAAAAAAGGTAGACCCAGGACAATCCAGATGTTGGAGTTAGCAGACAAGGAATTCAAAAATAGCATATTTATGTTAAAGAAAACAGAGGAAAAGATGGACTAAATGGATAAAAAGATACAGTACTTCAATAGAAAATTAGAATTTATTTAAAAAATTCAATGGATGTCTTGGAACTAAATGCGATATTAGAAATCAAAAACATAGTGATTCCTTTACAATGCTGGAGGGACTATAAAATAGTACAGCCACAGTATTTTGGAATTTTCTTATGAAGTTAAACATATATTCACTCTATGGCCCAGCAATCTCACCCTTAATTGTCTACCCAAGAGAATGAAAACATCTTTTTACACAAAACCTGAATGTTTTATAGTGGCTTTATTCATAATTGCCAACAACTTGAAAAAAATTTCAATGTTCAGCAAGATGGGAATAGATAAACACAGTGGAGTACTTCTAAGCATTAAAGGGTAAAACCACTGTTACAGCCAACATGAATGTCAAGTGCATTATCGTAAATGAGAAAAGTCATACTGTATTATTCCATTTAGATGACATTCTAGAAAAGGCAAATCTACAGAGACAGAAAACAGATTAGTGGTTGCCAGGAGATCAGAGTTGTATACAGAGGTTGTCTACAAAGAGGCACAAGGGAATTTGGGGGAGGTGGTGGAACTATTCTATAACTTGACTGTAGTTATTTGATTGTATGAATTTGTCAAAACGAATAGAATTTTATACTATAGAGAGAAAACTTTACAAATCATTTAAAAATAATACATAGAATGGGTTTAACAGCATACTGGACACAAAAGAGACAGAAATAGGAGACTCAAAGGTTAACAGAAAATATTCAATTAAAGTAGAGAGGGAAATATGGGGGGAAAAGAACAGAATGTAAAAGATGTGGAATATGGTAAAAAAAAAAAAAAAAAAAAAATCTCTAAAACACAAGTGAATGGAGTCCTAGAAGGAAAGGAGAAAGATCAGGACAAACACGAGGAAATAATGACCAAGAATTTTTACAAATATGATGAAAGTTATTAATCAGTGATTTAAGAAGCCCAACAAACCCAAGGAAGATACATATTATATATATATATTATATACATTATACACATTATAGTAAGAAATATGATGGCTAAATTGTTAAAAATCAAAGATAAAGGGAAAATCTTTAAAAAGCCACTTTATCTTCAGGAAGATAACATGACAGCTGCTTTCTTTAATATAAAATATGGTGCCCAGAAGGTGATGTTTTACAATCTTCACATTGCTGAAAGGAAAACTGCTAACCTTTCATTTTAAATGCAGCAAAAGTGTAGCTGAAAAGCTTACAAAACAAAGATAACCTCAGATAAAACAAAAATTGAGAGAATTCATCTGGCCCTTGGAAAAACTGAAGAGTTATAAGGAATAAGTAACAATACATCTCATAAATATGAGGGCAATATAAAAGTCTATTGAGAATTTAAATGATAACAACTTCAGTTTATAAACACATGTTAAAGTAAAATACACGACGATAATGGCACAAAAGAGGAAGGAGGAAAATGTAGTTAAACTTTTACAAGGCTCTTGAATTCTTCAGGACATGGCAAAAGTATACTTACTTTAAGGTAGACTGTGATAATACATTTAGTAATACCTAGCATAATGACTATAAAAAGGATACTAAAAGATAAAACAAATTTATATTGGAGATAAAATGGAATCATTAAAAAAAAATACAATACATAAAGGTGACAGAAAAGAAAAAGACAAAAGGACAAAACAAATAGAAACAAGATGGTAGACATAAACTCAACTATATCAATAATTATATGAAATATTTATGGACTAAACATTTCAATTAAAGACAAAATTGTCGGGGTACCTGGATGGCTCAGCTGGTTAAATGTCTGGCTCTTGGTTTTGGCTCAGGTCATGATCTCACGGTTTTGTGGATTTGAGCCCCGCATCAGGCTCTGTGCTGACAGTAGGGAGCCTGGTTAGGATTCTCTCTCTCCCTGACCCTTCCCCACTTGGGCGTGTACGTGCACTCTCTCTCTCAAAACAAATAAACAAACTTAAAAAAACTATTTTAAATGTATAAAATTGAAAAGGGTCAGGCTAAATTTTCTTTATTCACAGATGATATTATTGTGTACTCTTTTGGAATGATGGAAATGTTCTCTATTTTGATTTAGGTGGTGGTTCCATATATATATATTTATATATATATTTATGTGTGTGTGTGTGTGTGTGTGTGTGTGTATACATATATATATGTAAAAAGTTACTCAGTATACACTTAAGATTTGTGCACTTGGGTAAATCACACCTCATTATTAAAAAATCCAACAAGAATGCATTGATGAAATTGACTAAATGGCTTTTTAATTTTTTTAAATATTTTTTATTTATTTTTGAGACAGACAGACAGAGAGAGAGAGAGAGAGAGAGAGAGAGAGAGAGAGAGAGTGTGTGTGCACACAGGAGGGGCAGAGAGAGAGGGAGAAACAGAATCCGAAGCAGGCTCCAGGCTCTGAGCTATTCAGCACAGAGCCCGATGAGGGGCTTGAACCCACAAACCAGGAGATCATGACATGAGCTGAAGTTGAACACTCAACTGAGCCACCCAGGTGCCCCAAATGGCCTTTTAAAAATAAACTCAAATGAAACAAGACAGACGAAATGTTGCCAACTGTTGCAACTAGGTAATGGGTACATGGGAGTTCATTTCTTCTACTTTAGTGTGTGTTAGAAATTTCCCAAAGTGGAAAATTAAATAGTTAAAATATACATTTTAAACAAACTTTAAAATTCACCATCATTAGTTTGAATGTTAAATAAAATTCTTACCTTTCCTTCTGTTGCTTTCTTTGTTGATGAAATTTCCTTCATTAGTTTGGGAATTTCCCTGTCAAATTTGAGAAAATTATTTAGATTTCTAAGGTTTAACTCTTTACAGAAATATATTAACATTACAAAATGTACTTTCAGGTACTTAGTGCCTAAAAAATATGGAATAAGAATTAAAATGGGTTCACATACTCCAATACAACTGCAATATGCCGATGTCGAATTCTGACCCAGAGGTCATCATCTTCTTCAAGGACGGCCTCCTTTTCTTTCCCATCTGTTTTGTATCTACAAGCAGACAGAAATATAAAACTTTTGGATTATCTCCCACCTAAAGTGGAAGAAACATCTTTACAAACAATAATTTTAAGACATAGCTCAAGAAACTGAACAATACATATATATATTCAATCCATTAATTTTAGGAGGATAATGAATAAAGTAAGGCATATTGGTATCCTTACATTCAAAATCAAAGTTGTATGTCTACCAAGACATTTTTGCTTTCAAATGTTA
The DNA here is from genome assembly GCF_027475565.1 of Acinonyx jubatus. Classification (NCBI taxonomy): domain Eukaryota; kingdom Metazoa; phylum Chordata; class Mammalia; order Carnivora; family Felidae; genus Acinonyx; species Acinonyx jubatus. Next base: position 91,269,341 of record NC_069381.1, on the reverse strand, counting down.
GATTCAGCTACATTAAAGAGTTTTAGCTCAGCAAAATGGTACTTTATGAAATATTAAACATTCTACAATCAACTCTAAGAACAAGACTGAATTTATATTAACAATGTGTTCTAATTGCTTAAAATACTATTTTGATGTGCTAATAACCATCAGCACAACTATTAAACACCTATTAAATGTCACCCCTAATGTAGCCTATTAAATACTGAAGGTGTTTCAGTTCACATTTTCACAAACATGTATCCAAGTATGTAAAATCATAAACACGTGTCATCTGTTTCTACATTTTTCCCTAATCCTATAACCACATCTCCAATGAAGAATGACAAAGGATATGAGAGAAAAACTAACGCAGTCATAAAAAATTCTGATTGCCTTAGTAAGTCCTACCGAGGTGAGTAGAAATTCAAGAGGTTCATGAAACTACTCAAAATGGGCTTCTTGACTGCCTCCCCAAATGTAACATCTCCCTTCTTTTTTAATGCAGATAGCCTCCTTCCATCTATAGTGCTAAGGAGATTCAATCATCCTTGGAACTGTCAATTTCCTGAGCCAAGATTAGGAAGTACAGCTTTGAACTTTCCCAGCTCTAAACTGCAGATAATAAATATAGATTTCTACTATATGAATATAATCCCACTTCCATAGCTCCAAAAATTACAGGCCCCATGTATAAAACCATTTACCTATGCAGTCTTAATTGCAAATACCCAAAGGTAGAATGAGAGCTTAATCAGAAGATACATTAAGGACACAGCAGCCTATCTGCCATTTAAAATATAACTTTGTACTTACATAATTCTTTTAACCTTTGATTTATAAACAAAGATTAAGACAGCAAGCCTGACAATACTAAAAGATGATGACAACCCCATTTTAAAAGTACATTTAAAGAAATTACCAATATAAAAAACAGAGTATGGATACTTTGAATTTCCTGCTTTGTACTGTCTCCATTAACAATTGTAATGGAGCACAAACCATAGGGAGTTCAAACTTTCATCTCATTTTATCCCTGGACTTTTTTTGATTCATAAAAGGGAGTATTGCTGGTGTTTTTGTTTTTTTTTTTTTTTTGTTTGTTTGTTTAATAGGTCTCTCCCTTACTCTTAAAAAAATTAAAACTTTCTTTCCTTGCCAGCAAATTTAAAGGGGATGAATATTTTAAATACTAGGTTAGAACTGCCTGAAATGTCTGGAGCCAAGTCCTTCAGTGTCTATTAGTTTCATTCCTTTCTAATCTCTGGAGCAGTGCAGGCTTACAGACCTAAAGGATAACAGAGGTAAACAGTATTATTCTCTCCTGAAAATTCTCAATAAACTGTTTGAAACTACTTTTATGTTAGAAAAATAAGCTATATTGATTTCTCTATGTCACCAGATGTAATATAAATTACAGGAAGGAAATTCAGAAGCCAGGATTTGACCAGAATGCAAATAAGCATACAATAGAAAATACATAAATATATACAACAGAAAAAAGATCTTTTTAATTTATTAAAATTACTGAAATAATTTACACAAAATTTCAGAAAACTAATTTTCATTTTTACTACTATGCTCAAGCAGTAAATCTTAGCTGAAAAACGCCAATTTGGATTTAGAGATTATGATATCAAATAACATGTAATACACATATGCCTGTACATATATATATATATATATACACTCATAATGACTCACAAAAATACAGTAAAATGGTTCCCTAATAAAAAAATTATTTCACTTTTCATTTAGCTATTTGGCCTCACTTTTAAAGTAAATATGCTTATATCAGAGTTAAGTCAATAGGTACTAAATTAGTTAAGACTATGTCTATTCTCAATAGCTATCCTATTCAGTTTTCCAGTATTCTAATCTTCTTAAAGATATTACGTTGACAAGACATACACACAGATACCTTTGGGTGGGTGATTCAGAATAATTACAGCCTAATAAGTTTGAATATGGTTTCCACTTCAATAAATATAATAGTGGGCCAGGTATTTACTCTTAACATAAGCAAGAAGCCCAAATTCCACCGGTTTAAATGTAGCTTTGTTGTAGACATAGTTAAGGAAGCAACTACATCAAAGAAGCTTCAAAGCAGTCAAATTACCCATTAACTTACAAGGTCAAGGTATTTTTTAATACACTATGATTATAGGGGTAAGAGAATAATAAAGTTTCTGAATAACAAAGTTACAGGGGCATTAGATTTCTGGCGCCTACACAAATCATTAAATGCTCATATCCTATATGCTCTTTGTATATGCCCTTTATATGCCCTTCAAAATATACTTGCTTGTATGTATCATTCTCAATTGGCAGTAGATCATATGCCATTGCCTGAAAGGTCAGTTCATGCAGGACAGTGGACACAGGATCAAAGCCACGATCAATTATTATGAGCTGGGAATGAGTTTTACCCTGGAATAACAAGATAAAATTATCTTCAGAAACTTCAATTTGTGTGAACACCTTGTTAATATCTCAGAAAACAAAAGCAGACTTTTCCTAACTTCTGTCTCATTCTTAAGAATGTGAAGTTCTATTAAAACAGAAAAATTGGAGTGGCACAATAGGGGAAAAACCAAGACTACAAAACTGAAAACTTATAATTAAGGAGCCAAACTTGACATTACAATATTGTGAAAATTTGTTTTAAAAAAGTAACATCTGCCTTGAACTAAACCCATTTTCTTAGGAATTTAGTTCCATAAACATTAAAACTGATATAAATTATGAACAGCAGTCACTACTTAGGCTCTTTGTATTACACATGTGCTAAGCAAAAAAATATATATTACTCAATTCTTATAGCAACCCCATGAGGCAGGTATTATATCTCCATATGAGGAAGGCATTAGAGCTTAAAAGTCAGCAACCTGACTAAATGACATAGCTAGTAAGTAGCAAAATGGAGATTCAAACCCATGTCAGTTTCATTCCATGCCTATGCTCTTAACCATTATGCTATTTAAAAGGATTATACTGATACCAGCTAAGATGGCAAATCAAAATGAAAGCCTTGTTATCATTAATTCACAAACAGCAGTAATTATTAAACAGTGAATAACAGTGCTAGGAAAAGTATTGTTAATACTAGTATCTTTCATATGCTTCATTTTAGAAAATGATAAATTATTTGGATTATTATTTAAAGCAGTCAGAAATAACTACAACTCATTAGATAAATACTTCCTATTTATTTACATATATCAGATATAAGTAAATTACATGAGAAAGACCTTTAAAAATTGTTTTAACATTTACTCATTTAAACCTTGAGACAGTATGATACAGTGGCTAAGAATACAGGCTCTGGAATCACATAGATCCAGGTATCAGCCCAGTCTTGACCACTTTCTTGCTAAATGACTTTGGAAAAATTGCTTAACTTAAATATCTCAGTATTCTCATTTGTAAAACAAAATATAACCAGAACCTCTGCTGTACAAGATTATTGTAAAGACTTAATGTAGGGGCACCTGGGTGGCTCAGTTGGTTAAGGGTCTGACTTGGGCTCAGGTCATGATCTCACGGGTCGTGCATTTGAGTTCCGCATCAGGCTCTCTGCTATCAGCACAGAGCCCACTTTGGATCCTCTGTCCTTCCCCTTCCCCCCCCCCCCCCCCCGCCTCTCTCTCTCTCGAAAATAAACTTAAAAAAAAGAAAAAGAGTTAATGTAGTAACACCATAAAACACTTAGTGCACTTAGTGTTATAGGTCCTCAAAAATACAAATATGAAAAAGATGGTGCAATATAAGTGTTATATCAGGGCTTGGGGTTATGACAATACGTGAGAGGAAGTATCATTTGACCTGAAGAGTCGCGAAATGCTTCAAAAAGAATGTGACACTTCATCATGTTCTCAAATGAAGGAAAAATACCAAGCATTTGAAGGATGTATAATTTCCCAGGCAGAAAAATGGAACGCACAAGTTTGTTTTTTTGTGTGGATCTTGCCGTTTTTTGGTTTTTTTTTTTCATTGAAATCATAAAGGAAAAAAGGATATTTACTAACATACCCATCTCTTCCTGCATTCAACATACATTGACTATTACTATGCTACACACTGAGCCACTGTCTTCATCACTACACCAGAACAGCTTTCACCAGACCTCTAGCAACTCTTAAAAGTTGTAAACTAACATTATATCTAAGCTTATACCCTCCTAATCCAGTGCAGGTATTTGTGAATTTCCCTGTTTCACTATGCCTCTGCCAAAGAATACCTGTTATCCAAGCAACAAACCCCTTCTTCCATCATGTTGTACTCATTCTTTAAGTTCAAGAGCCTCCTCCTCTGGGATGCCTTCCAAGACTCCAGTTAGAATATTAATCCACTGCCTATGTTCCCACTACATTCTATGTATTATTTTTTTCATTTCACTTATTAAAGAACACTGTATCAGTGGTTTCCCTTGCCCATCTCCTCTTCTAAACTGTCAACAGTTTCTTCTGCTCATTTAATATGGCTTCCGAGCCCCCTGGCCCCACCTCCTTCAGTTTCCTCAGACTCTTCATTTTCCAACACAAGCCTAAATGCTGCTATTCTCCAGGACTCAACCTCAGTCTCTGATTACTTTATACTGTCTTCATAAGATAATAACAGCTGCCATTTATTAAACTCCTATATGTGCTGAACATGTTAATTCACCTATCTTCATGCCAACCAAGCAAGCTATATGTTTATCGCATCCATTTTATAGATGAAAATACAACTCAGAGTAAATAATTTGTATAAAGTCACAGAGCTAGCAGTAAGATAAGAATAACTATTAAATGTTTACTCAGCAGGCATCATTGTAAGAACTTTAAAAGTAATAACTCATTTAACCCTCTACTTTATAAAATAGGTATCCTTATTATCCCCATTTTACAGTTTAAAAAACTTAAGCACAGAGAAGTTACATTATTTGTCCAAACTAACATATCTATGAATTAAAAATGGCAGAACCAGGAGTTGGACACAGTCCTTACTTCAAAACTCTTATCTTCCCCACTAGACCACAACATTATTAAGGTTCCCTCTACCATCTATATTAATTATTCTTAAATCAATACTGGGAATCTATATCAATAATTCCCAAATCAATGCTGGAAATGAACAATTTTTTTGGTTTATCAAGAAATAAGACAGACTTTGTTCATAATCACTATTTGCCTTTTACACATTACCTTTATTAGGCTCTTTTCATCAATCTTGTAGTAGTTTTCAAGTTTTTTTTCAACAAGCTGGGCAAGCTTACTGGCATTATCTAGAGGTTTACTATAAGTGGAAAAAATGTTCAAACAATTATCCTTCTTTCAAAACACATGTTATAGTATAATAAAGCTGAATTCTAAAATTAAACCATGCAATAATTTATTAATTTAAAAGACTTTATAAACACAGAAAAGTTCAAATAATACATCAAATATTATACCAATCTGTCTGGATTTTACAAATGTAAACCTTATCATATGTGCTTCAAATTTTCTTAAAGAAAATAATATATTATAAATAAAACTGCAGGTCCCTTTATTTCCTTCCTAATTCCTAATCTTCTCCTCTACCTCTATCCACTTCCAATAGCAACCACTGTCATGAATTTGGTGTGTATTCTTCCTGTCAATGCTGTTATATATATTTACTATTTTATATGTTTAACAGTATATGTTATATATGTTTGATATCTGTGTTGACATACACATATCAAATTTACTCACTTTAGTTTTACACAATTTTCCATCATATAATTATATTGGATTCTATGTATTCATCCCCTTAAAGATGGACTTTAAAAAAAAATTTTTTTAAGGTTTATTCATTTTTCAGAGACAGAGCATGAGTGGGGGGAGGGGCAGAGAGAGAGGGAGACACAGAATCTGAAGCTGGGCCCAGGCTCTGAGCTGTCAGCACAGAGCTCAACGCAGGGCTCAAACTCATGGGCTGTGAAATCATGACCTAAACTGAAGTCAGATACCCACCCAGCCTCCCCTTAAAGACGGACATTTAAATCATTCTTAATTTTATACTATTTCAAACAAAAGTGAAACAAATATCTTTGTAAATATATCTCCATGTATGTTTTTCTACATCTAAAAGTATAATTGCTGAATCATGAAGAACATTTTTACTTTTCTAGATACTAGCATGTTACTCTCCAAATGAGTTGACCAATTATCCTTCCTACTAGCAGTGTGAGATTTCCCAATGTGCTAACATCTAATTAGCTTTCCAGTATAATCTTTTGCATAAAGTCTTGTATATCAGTCTTCTAAAATGATAAAATCATAGTTTAAATTACAACTTCATGACCAGTGGCATTAGCATAACTTCTGAATCTACAGGGAAAACTTCTGTGAAAGGCTCCTCAATTAGCACACCAATCTCAAAAATCTCATTGTGACGGCTTCCAAGAGTGAAAGACTCTTTAGGTTTTATACCTTAAAAATAAAATAGCAACTATAAAGAAAAATTTATTACATGTTTAGCTTTAGAGTATTTTCAAAAGGAAATAATTTTATGTCAGAATTACACTTTAACAGTCCGTAAGACATAAAGGAATGCTTTGAGAAACTACAAGTAGGATTTTAATGTAACTTAAATATAAAGTACATGAATTTAAAATTAAACAGCTCAGCCAACAAACATGACACATGCAAATGTTTAAAGAAACTTTTAAAAAAGAAATGAGTGATAATACTTACTAGTAATACCACAGTATATTTACTACTACCATTTTACTAGTGTCATGTACTATCCCGAATGCTTTACAGAGTTCTAACAACAACTTAATAAGGTGGGTACTATCATTCCCATTTCATAGATAAGGAAACTGAGGGCAGAAGGGTCACACAGCTAGTAATTAGCAGAGATTACATAAAACAATATGGATGACTCTCAAAACATAATGTTGAACAAAGAAGGCAGAAACAAAAATTTCATATGATTCCATTTTTACCAAGTTCAACACCAGGCAGAACTAAAATACATGTTAAAAGTCAGGATAGTAGTAACTTTTGGGGAGAAAAAAGGGGGTAGTGATCAAGAAGGATCATGAGCAGAACCTCTGAGATGCTGTTTATGTTCTATTTCTTGACCTTGGTAGGTTTAGAGGGATATGTTCACTCTGGAATGATTTATCAAGCAATATATATATCATTTATGCACTTTACAGTAAATTTTTATTTTATTATTATTTATTAAAAAAATTTTTTTAATGTTAATTTTTTTGAGAGAGAGCACGAGCAGGAGAGGGGTAGAGAGTGATAGGGAGACACAGAATCCAAAGCAGGCTGCAGGCTCTGAGCTGTCAGCATAAGAGCCTGATGTGGGGCTCAAACCTGTGAACTGTTAGATCATGACCTGAGCCAAAGTCAGATGCTTAACGACTGAGCCACCCAGGTGCCTCACAGTAAATCTTATTTTTAAAAAGAAGCAAATTTTTAAAAATTTGCTATTTTTAAAAAGAAGCAAATAAATAAAGGTACACGGTATTAAAGTCAAACTTTAGCTCTTTAAAAAAAAAACAAGAGAAAATCTATTTAAAATGGCCACTGGGGGGCAGCTGGCTGGCTCAGGGTGGAACATCTGACTCTTGATTTCTGCGCAGGTCATGATCTTGCTATTCTTGAGTTTGAGCCCTGCTCTGACAGCAGGGAGCCTGCTTGGAATTCTCTCCCTCTCTCTCTGCCCCTCCCCCGCTCATTCACACATGCTCTCTCTCAAAGTAAATAAACATTAAAAAATAACACTCAGATCAATGAAATAGAATAGAGAACCCAGAAATGGACCCACAAACGTATGGCCACCTAATCTTTGACCAAGCAGGAAACAATATCCAATGGAATAAAGACACTCTCTTCAGCAAGTGGTGCTGGGAAAACTGGACAGCGACATGCAGAAGAATGAACCTGGACTACTTTTCTTACACCATACACAAAAATAAATTCAAAATGGATGAAAGACCTAAATGTAAGACAGGAAGCCATCAAAATCCTAGAGGAGAACGCAGGCAAAAACCTCTTTGATCTTGGCCACAGCAACTTCTTACTCAACACGTCTCCAAAGGCAAGGGAAGCAAAAGCAAAAATGAACTACTGGGACCTCATCAAAATAAAAAGCTTCTGCACAGCAAAGGAAACAATCAGCAAAACTAAAAGGCAACCAACAGAATGGGAGAAGGTATTTGCAATGACATATCAGAGAAAGGGTTAGTATCCAAAATCTATAAAGAATTTATCAAACTCAACACCCAAAAAACAAATAATCCAGTAAAGAAATGGGCAAAAGACATGAATAGACACTTCTCCAAAGAAGACATCCAGATGTCCAATCGACACATGAAAAAATGCTCAACATCACTCACCATCAGGGAAATACAAATCAAAACCACAATGAGGGGCGTCTGGGTGGCTCAGTCGGTTGGGTGTCTGACTTCAGCTCAGGGCATGATCTCACCGCTCCTGAGTTCGAGCCCCATGTCAGGCTCTGTGCTGACAGCTCAGAGCCTGGAGCCTGCTTCAGATTCTGTGTATGTCTCTCTCTCTGTCCCTACCCTGCTCACACTCTGTATCTCTATCTCTCAAAAATAAACAAACATTAAAAATTAAAAAAAAAAAACCACAATGAGATACCACCTTACATCTGTCAGAATGGCTAACATTAACAACTCAGGCAACAATAGATGTTGGCAAGGATGCGGAGAAAGAGGATCTCTTTTGCATTGTTGGTGGGAATGCAAGCTGGTGCAGCCACTCTGGAAAACAGTATGGAGGTTCCTCAAAAAACTAAAAATGGAACTGCCCTACAACCCGGCAATTGCACTACTAGGCATTTATCCAAGGAATACAGGTGTGCTGTTTTCGAAGGGACACATGCACCTCCATGTTTATAGCAGCACTATCAACAATAGCCAAAGTACGGAAAGAGCACAAATGTCCATCGATGGATGAATGGATAAAGAAGATGTGGTATATATATATACAACGGAGTATTACTCAGCAATCAGAAAGAATGAAACCTTGCCATTTGCAACTATGTGGATAGAACTGGAGGGTATTATGCTAAGTGAAATTAGTCAGAGAAAGACAAAAATCATATGACTTCACTCATATGAGGACTTTAAGAGACAAAACAGATGAACGTAAGTGAAGGGAAACAAAAATAATATAAAAACAGGGAGGGGAACAAAACAGAAGAGACTCATAAATATGGAGAACAAACAGGGTTATTGGAGGGGTTGTGGGAGGAGGGATGGGTTAAATGGGTAAGGGGCAGTGAGGAATCTACTCCTGAAATCATTGTTGCACTATATGCTAACTAATTTGGATGTAAATTTTTAAAATAACTAATTAATTAATTAATTAATGTATTTATTTATTTGAGGGGCACCTGGGTGGCTCAGTCGGTTAAGTGTCCAACTCTTGATCTCAGCTCAGGTCATGATCTCAGGGTTCATGAGTTTGAACCCCATATTGGGCTCTGCACTGACAGTGTGGAACCTGCTTGGGATTCTCTCTCTCCTCTTTCTCTACCTCCTCCCCACTGACGTGCTCTCTCGCAAAATAAAAGTGCTTTTTTAAAAAGTGCTTGCAAATTATACCAAATTTAAGCTCTGAAATTTAGTAACCGGGGGTTATTAGTTGCTTGGAAATTTCAACCTTAAACTTTAAATCTGCTATTTGAACAGCATAATTTTACATGGAGTTTGCAAAGTAAACCCTGCAAACCAATACACTTTAGCACAGAGATATTACCTCTATATTGAGATCAAATAGAAAGCATAACATATACAGACAGTATTGAGTGTTCTACCTTTTATATCTTACTCCAGGGTTTTCATCCAGGGTAGCACATACTGTAACTATCTGCTCAGCCATTGCTTCCATAATGGCATCTTTTCCATTTGCATTACTAGGGTCCGGACTGTAACAGTAATAGAATGCATCCGGTACATCAAGAGTATAAACCTAAGTTAGGCCCCCCCAAAAAAAAATAAGGTCATACTGTGTCAATTGGTGATTTGGTTTAACACACACACACACACACACACACACACACACACACACACAGAAAAATGTGGCTATTATTTGGGACATTAAAAAAATTACTTGCTTAACCAGGCTGTTTCCTGAGACCACTGTGTCTTTACCTTAATCAAATCTCATTTTCTCTCAGTCATCTCGATTTCATCCTTTATTTCTTTTCCCACTCTCCTTTCCTGCTTAGTCTACCTCTCGTCTTCATTTCTTGTTTCATACTGTACTATTTGTTTCTTACTACCTGTGCAACAGATGAAGGAATTTGAGGTAGTCAAACTAAACTAAAAATCTAATACCTGACACAAAGAAATACAACAAAGCCAAAGTTGGTCTATATATTTGACATACATTAAAAATCTTAATCTGTTAGAGAATAACCTAGAAATTTTCCATAGTTGATATGTATCTTCAATTCTTTGGTTTATATTCTTCATGTCCTTAAAATAGAGATATGTTTCCCAAAAAGACACAGTATTGTGCCAGACATAGTAATTGGTCTAATCATAGACCACACTGAAACCTCAAAGACACATTTTTTCAACTAACAAAAACATTTACTTATGTGCAAAGAACTGGATTAGAGGGGTGCCTGGGTGGCGCAGTCGGTTAAGCAACTGACTTTTGATCTCAGGTCAGGTCATGATCTCTCCATTCATCGGTTCGAGCCCTGTGTCAGGCTCTGTGCTGATGGTATAGAGCCTGCTTGGGAGTCTCTCTCCCCTTCTCTTTGCCCCTCCCCCGCTTGTGTATGTGTGGCTCTCTCTCCCTCAAAAATAAATATTTAAAAAAAGAACTGCATTCGAAATTTACTATTATTATGTTATTTGAAGAGTACAAAAGTGAGGCACCTGGGTGGCTCAGTCGGTTTAGCGCCTCTTGGTTTCAGCTGAGGTCACAATCGCACTGATAGTGGTATCAGCTCTGTGCTGATGGTGTGGAGGCTACTTGGGATTCTCTCTCTCCCTCTCTCTCTGCCCCACCCCCACTCATACTCACGCAGTCTCTCTCTCTAAATAAATAAACTTTTAAAAAATGAATACAAAAGAAGAAGCTCTTTTACTAGGGTTGGGAGTTAGTTCTTCATTAAACCAATTTTTATTTTTCTTAAACAATGATAACAATCTCTCTTAGCCTAGGATGATGTATTGAGTGTAAAAGTAAGTATGTAATAAACATTACATGCTAAACTATTGCATTATGAATAAACCTGCTTATGAAAAGTTTCCTTTCATTGTACATTCATTTCTCTGAACATAACCAACAGCAGCAGGCTGCACATGGATTCAGATTTAGCCATAGCTAATCCACTTATGTCTGTGTTGCTCAAAATCTTGGCTATTATATTAACTGCCAACAAGCACTTCTCTTAGTACACTATTACACTACAGTAGATAATATTATCTGTTCAAAAATACTTACTGCCCCTCCCTAAGGGCCTCTCCCTATAAGAGTATACTTCCCACTCACTAAAGTCAGCCTTGGCTATGGGTATTCAAAGATGAGTAGAAGTGACACGTGCTACTCCCCACAAAAGCTTTAAAAGCCATTGTGTGTCTCTAAGATTTCTCTTTTCCTTCTGCTATGTCCCAGACAAGGGCTAGTCCTTCAGCCTCAGTTCCGGAATGAAGAGAATATACAGCAAAGCCCCAGACAAACCACAATGGACAAAAATATGAGAAATAAACTTGGCTACAGTAATGAACTGAGATTTAGGGAGTTATCACAACAGTTTAACCTAAGCTAATACTCCAATGAACCAAAGAGAATATTAGAGCTTATTTTCATTCTACTCTCACATTTCTTCCATTCTTCCATTTCCCTCCTCCTCTTCCTCTCCACTTTCCATTACCACCATACATGTTCCTTCAGACCATTACCAAATATTTTCTTCAACTTTATGACCCACAATCAGCTCCTTAAATAAAGACTCCTCCCACCCCCGCCACTTTCATCTACTTTTTTTGCTAATCTACAACTGGCTTAGCTCTATTTCTACCTAAACACCTCCCTACTAACTACACCAGACTCTTTGTACTCTGTAAGATCCACTGTAATCAAATTTCCCTACATTCTTAAATGCTTTCCCTCTAATTGCCTTAATGTATATGTGATAGCACTAATTATCTTAAATCCTGTAAGAAGTAAAGCAAGAGGTTTCTTTAATCTCTTGGACTCATAAATTCAGGAGTGAATCAACCTCCTTCCTCTCCATGCAACTTCTAAATGTGTTTAATGTCCGTCCAACTTGTCTTCTTTGGAGCACTATCCTATCTGACTTTGCATCTGGCAGACAGTATCCACTGCACAAGACCTTGATAAATGCTCACATAGGCCTTTGCTCTTAGCTCAAAGCACTTAGTAGTATTTCCTTTATATCTTCACTTGCAAACAAAGTTGAAAACATTTTCACTGTAATTTCTCTGTAACAGTTATAGTTACTTAGTAAACTCTCAGATGCTTATCAAGGAAATAAAAGCAAAAACTTCTTCGGGGGAAAAACAAACCAGACAGGACCTTAAATAATCACATTTTGCAAAGACACAGTAAGAAGATTCTCATGAGATTTCTCTATATAGACAAAAACAAGTTATTCTCATCACCAATCAAATTGGTCAGATAGCTACACAAATCTCTCCTTCAAATAGAGCAACTGCAGAATTTTGATGAATTTTGAGGCTAAAACTATATTTACCATCTGTACAGCAGATGCTCTGGATCAGTTTATAATATTTATCACACTACTATTCATATCCCACATCATTTAGAAAGCCCATTTCACCCTATTTTAAACTTACATATCACATTAAAAGGAACAGGCCTAAAGTTAACCTTTGGCAATAGTGTAACGTTAAACAGATATCTTAAAATTTTACAATTTGGATTATAATCTTTCTTTGCCCAAAATAGCAATAGCTTAAAAGAAAAATCTCTTGGGGTGCCTGGGTGGCTCAGTCAGTTAAGCGACCACTTCAGCTCAGGTCATGACCTCATGGTTTGTGAGGTCGAGGCTGGGAGAACCCCGTTTAGGATCCTCTGTCTCCCTCTCTCTCTGCCCCTCCCCTGCACTCTCTCTCTCTCAAAAATAAACATACATTTAAAAAGAAAATAAAAAGAAAAATTCCTCTTCTAGGACCCTTATTTCTCTTAAAATATTGACCTTATAGTTCCAAACAACAGTAAACTATTAGAATTCTATGAAATGCTAGAATCCAAACACAGAGAACAGAGCACAACAAAGTTGAGCAATGCACTAGCTGTGTGATCTGGGGCAAGTTACTTAACTTCTTTGATTTCCCCATCTTTAAAATGAAGACAGAATTACCATCCATTCATAGGACTATCATGAGGATTACATGAATATATTTACGGAAAATATTTAGGAAAGTGTCTGGCACATGGAGAATACTACATAGGTGTTTCCTATCACTATCATTATTATTAATTGAAGGATCATAACTATTCCAAAATCAAAATGAATTTTTAAAACCCTTCATTTTATAAATTAATGCAATCTATATAATGTTATAGAAAAAATTTGTTGAAGAACATTTGTTTTAACATCACAAATGGTTACAGAAGCTAAAGGTTATTTCTTTTGAGTCATCTAACATTGTGTTCAAAATCTTTTCATTTCATAATCTAATAGTTCTGTAAAACTTGACATGCACAGCACTTAGTGGCAGCTGTGAAATTTAAGCTCCACTTTCATAATGTTCTGTTCCAATTTATGCTCCTCTCCTTTCCTTCATCTAAAACATCTTTAAGATATACCTTATTAACAATAAGTAAGCTCATAAAACCAAAATTTTAAATCCATTATAAACTAAAATTAAAAGTAAAACAAGAAAGTACCTGAGATTCAAGTGGAATGAAGGAAATATTTATTTCTTTACATCTTCTTATTGATTTGGAGCAAGAAGTCTTAATTTTGTTAAAGAGACTATCAGGGCAAACTGAGGGGGGGGAAAATCAAAGCATATAACTCCATCTAAATTTTTATTCTTTGGAATAAATCATTTTAACATGCAAGAATATTTATTTTTTACATATGATTAGTGACTTTCACAAAGCAATTTACTATGAGGACAGAGACAATGTAAATATTTTTCTTCACTTTACACAGCAAATGTATTCTAGCCAACAGGGCTGTAACAGAAATTCCATTTTCCCCATTCATAGGCACCATAACTTATGATTATTTCCTTAGAAAGCTGCTTACACAGCAAACTAAAATTGTTAGGAAGGAAAATCAGATCCAAACTCATGGCTTAATAAACTTTCATAGGACTTTCAGAATTTCTTAGGAATTTATACTGCTTTTCTAAATGTGGCACTAAGTGCAACCATCCCACACAAATTGTTAGTTTTTCCTTGTATCTCAAGACCTTCTCTAATGTCAGGAAATCCTGAGACTAATCCAGAGCCTGTTCTCTCCACCCTCCCTTTACCTGTCTATATCTCTATTAAATCTAGGTTGGAACATCAACCATTGGGTCCTAGTGTCTTTTAACATGATGTTCTTCAGCCTCAAGATTCCTTAAGTTAAAAGAGGCTTCACATTCATTAAATTTTATAACTTCTATAAACATGAATTTCTGTGTAATACAGTTATTTAAAACACAAATACTTATGGCATGACATATTTAAAATGGAAACTATTACCAGGCATGAGATAAATAATAACTTATAGGAAAAACAATATACTGCTTAAAATGAATTTCTAATAGCACAGACTAAGACTACACTTAGATGAACAGCATTTTTATTTTGCAAAATAATTATGTAAGATATAACATAAAGCAGAATTATATGTGTGTCTGGACTTCTCTGTGATGCTTTTGTTTAGCTGCTTTCTATCTGAACATATGGCATTGCAAGAGAAATGTGAGAGATTCTCTCCATTAATATTTGCCAAACAGATGGCAATTTCTCCAGTACCCTCCCAAAGGGTCTTATTTTTGATTACATAATCAAATCCCCAATTAAAACTTAGATTTAAAAAAGCATTCCTCCTTCATCAGCATAAAATTTGAGATAGAGCTCTCACTACCAACCCCTCACCATTGTATACCAGCAAAAATGACTGGTTCAGAATTTAATTTTCTATCACTTTAATATGAATTAGGACAGATATGATCTTTTATTTTTAGATTTTTTCTAATCTAATTAGAACAAGCAACAAATAGAAAGTCTTAATATTATAATAGTACTGTAAGAAATACTTTATAATTAATAGGATTTTAAACAATGAAGCAATACTTTTACAAAGCTACTTACAGTCAGTGAAGTATATATATGCTGCTTTGTATTTGTTCTCGGACTTACTTGCAAAATCACGTAAAAAACATTCTACAGACTTAAAAAAGGTTAGATGTTAATACACATTTAACAAAATACTAATTTAAACATGCTAGCTTTGAAATAACTAAGATTATTCTTTTTCAATAATAAAACAAAACCTTAACTATCTCAAAGTTTACTTTATAAGCTGATTTTTTTAAAATGCTATGTTGTCTAGCCAGTAACAGCTAAAAACCTAAGAAGTAGTAAGGTAATATGTATAAAGAGAGTACTGTTTTGGCAATGAGAAGATCCAGGAACGATCCAGTGAGTGGGAAGCTGAAGCCACACAGACCATTAGAAGATAACAAATCAAGGAACGGAAAAGCCAATAAGCATACTGGAAATGTTATCCACCTGGATGATGAAAGCATTGTGACTGTAACTGGGAAAGTGCTGAATAGAGTGACAGTGAGCTAGGAGTAAAATTGTTAAGGGATAATGAAAGACCCAGAGGTTGGTAGACGACAGCAAGGAGGGGAATGGCAGGTAATAAAGTCTGGTAGTTCTTGCATGCCTCAGTGCTGGTAGTTTTAAAGATACAATGATCTAAAAGCAAAAATGAGGAATACAGAATGTAATGATCTCTCCTCCATCTGTTCCTTTTTCTCCTGGAACTCTAGAACTATTTCTGTTAGACCTCATAGATCAATCCAGCAAGTCTCTTATCTTTCGCCCATGATTTCCATGACTTTGGGTTTTTTTTGTTTTTTGGGATTTTGCTTTGAGATATTCCATTTTAACTCGGCTATTAATTCAAATTTCAATAGTGATTATCCTCTTATGCAATTAACCATTTAACGGAGAAATCACATACTTTTGAACTTCAGGAAGTTTTTTATATGCTGTACTAGACTCTTCTTATGTGTTATCATTTTTCTGTTCAGTTCATCATCCTTCTCTCTAAGCAGCTATATTTTGTATTTTCTTCATTCTTACTGAACTTCCTCTTTCTGGCAGCTTGGCTCACTTAGATGTGTTGATGCTTTCCTTTGTTAACTCACTGAAGGTTTAGGTTTGTTTCTGGAGAATCCTAAATACAGGCAGTTCTACAAGAGGGGAAGGCAAAAAGATTTCTCCTTCTCTGGGCTGTAGGTATATAAGCAGACAAACCACCAGGGCTTTGCTTTTTCACCAAATGACCTTTCCCCTGGGGTTCAGAGATCTCTTACAGCTAAACTCTTCAGAAATCTGTCATTTTATGACTTTGGCTGGGAACACTCTCATGCTGGTGTCTAAGGTGCTTACCCAGCTACTAAGGAAGGAAGTCTCTCACTAGCCTTCTCCACTACTATCCAATAAGCTCAAGCCCTCGCTGGTACCCATAGGGCTATGGGGCCCAATAGGTAATTGATTCAGGACAGAAAGAGAAACTGGAGTTGGTTATAGTAGAAAAAAGAGTCACATTCAGGTACTATTTTCTCTGAGCCCTTTGCTCCTTTACTGAATATACAATTTTGTATCCTGCTTCTGTCACTTAACATTAAAAATGAACATTTACCTAAATCATTAAAATTTCCTAGAAATCTCATTTTCAACGGACACACAGTCTTTCCTACTATTAATCTATTAATGATAAGAATTAGCATTAAGATATAAAATGTCATTAAAACCCACCAGCAGCCAGCATATAGAAACTAAATAGTGAATATCTGTTTTTTTTCCTGCTGTCTGCTAGAATCAGAAGAAATGAAACTGCAATTGCCAACTTAACATTCTGGATGAATGTAACAGCCAAAGAATGTATTAGAAAATCCATTCTCAAATATTGTACAGAATAAAGGAATCTGACATGGCACCTGGGTAGCACAATTGAGCCCTGCGTCGGGCTCTGTGCTGACATCCCAGAGCCTGGAGCCTGCTTTGGATCCTGTGTCTCCCTCTCTCTATGCCCCTTCCCCACTCACACTCTGTGTCTCAAAAATAAATAAACATTAAAAAAAAAAATTAGAATAAAGGAATCTGATATTTACTTGGCTCTAAAAGTTTGGCATTAATATGCATTCAATCACAGATTATAAACTAATTCCTTTGACGTAAAAGATATATTTACATATATGCATGCATATATGTGTATATACACACATGTATGCTACAGGAAGTAACTACGATAAAGGATTAATCCAAGACTATTTCTTTTATGTACATTTCTATCCTCCAAAAATATGGTTGCATAGGAATAGCATGAGTAACAAACTACTCAAACTTCATCATTTTAATACAATTAAATTCTGCTTTCAGATATGAGGGGAGAATTCTTTCATTTATACATTCTCATTAAGAGTGCAAATGAAACAATTTTCTAACACAGAAAAACTTTCCTAAGCAAACTAGTTTATGGCACTATTTTTCTAATAAAGGATGTTTTATTGCTTTGAATTGCCTATGAGAAAATGATGTCAATGATAAATGAGGAAGATACTTTTTAAAGATTCAAAATACTCACCTTTGATGTTGGAGAGATAAAATAAAGAGCTTTCATTTGTCTGACAGGTTCTCGATTCCTATAAATATTCTCCACAACTAATAAAAAAAAAAGTCCATTTTATATAACCAAGTATTTATACACTTGAAACAATTTTAAAATAAAACTATACTTATTTATAATAGGGAAACACATTAACATATCCTGGGTTTAACATTTTTTTGGTCTCCCTTTGATAAATTAAAAAATCCCAAAATTGTATCTTCCCTAAACCTAAATTGTGGGCTAAGTAATCATCATAGGAAAAAAGGATGAAACAGCTATTTCATAGTTACATCTACCAGTGTAAGCAATCAACATGCCATGAAGCAAGAAAATGCATTAAAAATTAAAATTTGTATTTCTTTTTAAAAATATTCTAATGTAATAGCAAATATAATACCAGATATCAGGCTAAGTCCTTAACATTACTTATCTGTTAAACCTTCTAATAATTATTATATAACAAACTGATAAAATAAGTATTTTACAAATTAGGAAACTGAGACTTAAAGAAATTAGGTAACTTGAAAGCTAGAAAGTAGAACAGGTAGGATTCTAACCCAGATCTGTCTGACTCCAGAACCCAAGTTTTTAACTTCTATAACATTCTTTAAATAAACTGCCAATTAACTCTTACTCTTTTAAAACTACGCAATATTTTTAAAGTATTTTTAACAATGAAATATCGCCATAATTTACTGTTATATTTTTATTATTGAAATTAAGAAGTTCATAAAATTAACAAATATAAAACAAAGTGAATTTAAAACTAGTAAACTCTAGGGGTGACTGGGTGGCTCAGTAAGCATCCAACTCCATTTCGGCTCAGGTCATGATCTCACAGTTTCAGGAGTTTGAGCCCTGCATCGGGCCGGGCCCTGTGCTGACAGTGTGGAGGCTGCTTGGGATTCTCTCTCTCCCTCTCTCAGACCCTCCCACGCTTGCATTTGCCCTGTCTCTTCCTCTCAAAAAAATAAACTTAAAAAAACCCCAAAACATTAAAAACTAACAAAAAACACAAAAAACTAGTAAACTCTAAATTGTCAAATTATTAAAGCTATATTTTAAAAAAATTAAGCATTATTCTACAAATCAAGAGAACCACTTTTCAAGACTAATGCTGGCAAAAGCCCTGGAAAGAATTAAAAAGATTAACCTGATAGGCAAGGAAGGCTACTGTTGAACTTCTCTGGTAAATATGGTGATTCGCCTTCTCATTCTTCCATTTATATTAATAAAGTATAGACTTATCACAGCTTCTATTAGACAGGATATCAAATAAGGTTTCCAAGGAAATATTTAATTTTAATCTCCATTCCCAACTATTGTAATTTCACCTTTAAAAGATTAGTTAAATCTGTGCAAACTTACTTTTATTACTTAATACTCAAAATCAAGTGCCTTATAGTCATCTTACGCTATACATACTATTATGCTTGGTGAGTAATGTACGTTAAAATGTGAAAATATTGTGGTATGATTTATTAGAACACAGACTTTGAAAATAATCTGAAATGTCTGGTTATTAATAGCAGAAAGTGCCACTTCTTCAATTCCCTGAAAAATGGATATATACTAATAAGTGATTTAACAAAAAGGTTTTTACAGGATGCCTGAATGGCTGTTAAATATTAATCTAAAACCTCACAATAGCCCAACAAGATCAAAATACTCATTGCCATTTTACAGATGTGAAAATTGAGATTCAGAAGTTAAATAAGTCAGGGGCATCTGGGTGGCTAAGTCGGTTGAGTGTCTGACTGTTCATTTCAGCTCAGGACATGATCTCGCCGTTCTTGTGTCCTAGCCCTGAGTTGAGCTCTGTGCTGACGGTGTGGAGCCTGCTTGGGATACTCACTCTCCCTTTCTCTCTGCCCCTCTCCCACTCATGCTCTCCTCTCTCTCTCTCAAAATAAATAAACATTAAGGAAAAAAAACAACTCTGGAAAGTCCTCAAGAAACCTGTTTATGGGCACCTGGGTGGCTCAGTCAGTTGAGTGTCCAACTTTGGCTCAGGTCATGATCTCACGGTTTGGAGTTCGAGCCCCATGTCAGGCTCTGTGCTGAAAGCTCAGAGTCTGGAGCCTGCTTCGGATTCTGTGTCTCCCTCTCTCTCTGCCCCTTCCCTGCTCTGTCTCTCAAAAATAAACAAACATTAAAAAAAAAAAAGAAAAGAAACCTGTTTAGCTTTGTCTAATGCTATATCCCAACTTACTTGGCAATAGAATTTTTTCCTTGAAGAGTATCTATCAACACCAAACACACAGTAATAAACAATGGTTACAAAAATGAAATAAAACCTCCTTACAGTGCAAAATGGTTCTGTAGCTTCATTATATTTTCATACATATTATCAAATGGTTCTAGGGGCACCTGGGTGGCTCAGTTGGTTAAGTGTCCAACTTTAGCTTGGGTCATGATGTTGTAGTTCTTGAGTTCGTGCCCCGTGTTGGGTTCTGTGCTGACAGCTCAGAGCATGAGTCTGCTTCTGATTCTGTGTCTCCCTCTCTCTCTCTGCCCCTCCCCTGTTTGCATTCTGTCTCTGTCTCTCAAAAATAAACAAACATTTAAAAAAAAAAAACCTTAAAAAAATGGTTCTCACTTTAGTTGCTAATTAGAATGGCCTCTGGAACTTAAAAAACTTCATGGCCTTGGGCGCCTGGGTGGCTCAGTCGTTTGAGCATCCGATTTCAGCTCAGGTCATGATCTCACAGCTCGTGAGTTTGAGCCCCGCATCGGGCTCTGTGCTGACAGCTCAGAGCCTGGAGCCTGCTTCCGATTCTGTCTCTCTGCCCCTAACCCACTCGCATTCTGTCTCTGTCTCTCTCAAAAAAAATAAATAAACATTAAAAAAAAAAAAACTTCGTGGCTTAATCAATACTATATTTGTCCAGTGTCAGAAAAATCAAGGCTTCAATCTTTTAATGTCTAGTTGAGAGTTTTTCTATTGAGAAGGCCATAAAGACCAGGAAAACAAGCTGAATATATGATCAATAATAAAGTATCATATAGCAAAGATTTTATATATAAGTATCAAAATAATTATTACAAAATTTTTTAGATAATCCTCCCTTTGTATACACTGCTCAGGTTTTCTTGAAAATACTGGTGTAGTTTTTTTTTTTAAGTTTATTTATTTATTTTGAGAGCGACAGAGACATTTGGGGGAGACACAGAGAATCCCAAGCAGGCTCCAAGCTGCCAGCTGCAGAGCCCGATGTGGGGCTCGAACCCACAAACTATGAGATCATGACCTGAGCCAAAAATCAAGAGTCAGTCACTTAACCAACTGAGCCACCCAGGCACCCCAAGTGTACTTTTGAACCTCACAAGTAGCAGTGACGAGACAGTACACATACTACACTAAATTCCAAAATATAAAAGAATTGTATTCGACTTTGAGTCTTAGTTTCCTCATTACAAGTGGGGGTATTTAAAATCTCTTTAAAGGGTTGTCATGAAGATCAAATGTAAATAAATGAGTGAAAGGATGAGGAGTTTAAGGATAATGGTAAGATTATAAATGTTATAAAATATTGGTATCATCCCCCAAAGAGATTAAAATCTCATTAACAATTCTGCCCTAATGAAAGATTATGGCAGTATGTTTTTTTTCATAATGTTATTCTAAAGCGGATTAAAAACAATTTTTTTTTAATGTTTTATTTACTTTTGAGAGAGACAGAGACAGAATGCAAGTGGGTTAGGGGCAGAGAGAGAGGGAGACACAGAATCCAAAGCAGGCTCCAGGCTCCGAGCTGTCAGCACAGAGCCCGACGCAGGGCCTGAACTCACAAGCTGTGAGATCATGACCTGCGCTGAAGTTGGACGCTCAACCGACTGAGCCACCCAGGCGCCCCATAAAGCGGATTTAAACTTGTAATTAACCGCTTCATTTCTAGGTAATAAAGAAAAACTTACAAAGTCAGTATTATACACTTGTAAATATGTACAAAAATTGATTTTATAACATAAATCTTACTATCTACTTAAAAGCAATACATGAAAACCACCAACATTAGTAAAAACACTGAGGTAAACGTAGTGTCAGCATATAAAATCCTTATCAAATATGCAAGAATAAAAATTTAAGTAACAAACTCAACAAGGCAATTGACTTACTCTTGGTCAGAGGCACTGATTTATAATCAAAGCTTAAGAGGGGCACCTGGGTGGCTCAGTTGGTTAAGCATCCGAATTCAGCTCAGGTCATGATCTCACAGTCTGTGAGTTCGAGCCCTGCGTCAGGCTCTGTGCTGACAGCTCAGAGCCTGGACACTGCTTCAGATTCTGTGTCTCCCTCTCTCTCTGCCCCTCCCCCAATCAAAGCTTAAGAAAAAACTTCCAGGGGTTATTCTGAAGATTCACAGACAAATGTCCAGTGTTATTATTATGGCTAGAGTTATAAAAAAAATGAAATATAACCCCCTCAAAAACACAATGACTAACTAAAATTTATTATTACTCCAAACTTTCCTAATCACAATAAAAAAGTTTTTATGATGAGTATTGGTAACACTTACCAGTTATACCCTCTGCTAGAAGATCTGTCATTTTGCAACACGATGCCAAAAGCTTAGTGGTAAATTCATCTAAAAGCATTATCTTAAAATGAATATATATTAAGAAATAGTGTAAGTACCTGATTGTCAAGAATTCACAATAGACACAATTTAATCCTTTAAACTTACTCAAACATAAACCTTTTATAACATAAAATGAAAATATCAGGACAGTAAACAAAATTATCTCAATTCACCTTTTAACTTGTATGACCTAGAGATTTATTTTCTCAATATACATACATATAATATTATACATAAGCAAATAGAAACATTTCCATTTTGAAGCAGAAAACTTGTTCATTTTAAATGTATCTTGTGTTTAACATCAAATTTCTTACAATTATAAAATGTCACTTACAAAATAATAATTGTTCCAGGTGCTGTTCTTATTTTCCATGGATTAATTAATTTAATCTTTACAACTATGCTATGAGGTAAGATTATCCCTATTTTAGAGACAAATAACAGAGAGGTCAAGCAATTTGCCTAAGAAGCCACAGCTATCAAGTGGTGAAGCTATGATGTGAATGCAGTCAGTATGGTTCCAGACTCTACACTCTTACAGAAGTATAATAAGGACAATAGGTTGATGTCCTCAATTAAAGGGCAAAACATGCATTCTACCTTCCATTCGCCTTCTTTCTTGCAGTCATCAAACACTGTTGCTTTTATCTCTGCCAAAAAAAAAAAAACAAAACAAAACACAAAAAACACAATTATTTACAAATTTAAATCAACAATTAGAAACATAATAATAACTACTGAAAGAGCAAAAAGATCGGGAAGTACCCAATTTGAAAATCTGCTAACTTACATAAAAAGTATATATACCTGTTAAACTCTAAGTAAAAATTCAGTTCTCTTTAATACCTAACCTATATTTAAACTGTAATATATTTTTAAATTTTTGAGAATTAAAGTATTATAGGGGCACCTGGGTGGCTCAGTAGGTTAAGCGTCCAACTTCGGCTCAGGTCATGATTTCACAGTTCTTGGGTTTGAGCCCTGAGTCAGGCTCTGTGCTGACAGCTCGGAACCTGGATCCTGCTTCAGGTTCTATGTCTCCCTCTCTCTCTGCCCCTTCCCTGTTCCTGCTCTGTCTCTCCTGCTCTCAAAAATAAATAACAAACATTAAAAAAAAAAAAAAAGTTAAGGGATGCCTGGGTGGCTCAGTCAGTTAAGCATCTGACTTTGGCTCAGGTCATGATCTCATGGCTTGTGAGTTCGAGCCCCGTGTTGGGCTCTGTGCTGACAGCTCAGAGCCTGGAGCCTGCTTCAGATTGTGTCTCCCTCCCTCTCTCTCTGCCCCTTCCCCACTCACACTGTCTCTTTCTCTCTCTCTCAAAAATAAACATTAAAAACATATTTTTTAAAAAATTTAAAAAAAAGTATTATAAAATATTAATATAAGTATATAAATATATCTGGAAAATATTTCTGAAACTATTATCTGATTTGCTTTTTCCTATTCTGCTTAAACCCCAAGTAAACAAGATGAAAACAAAAAAACTCAAAGGAAAATCCCTAACTAGCCCATTGCTATATTACATCTGACAATCAAAATTGGGTAAGCACTTTTCTTCCTGGTTTACTGCATTACAATTTTCAACAATTTATATTACAACATTAGGATACAGATATTCAGTCTTGATTTATAATCGATAAATATTAACATGTTTGTTGTAATGATTTTTAAAATTAACCTAAACATATTTTTTATTTTTTTAAATTAAAAAAAAAATTTTTTTTAACGTTTTATTTATTTTTGAGACAGAGACAGAGCATGAACGGGGGGGGGGGGGGGCAGAGAGAGAGGGAGACACAGCATCGGAAGCAGGCTCCAGGCTCTGAGCCATCAGCCCAGAGCCCGATGCGGGGCTCGAACTCACGGACCGCGAGATCGTGACCTGAGCTGAAGTCGGCCGCTTAACAACTGAGCCACCCAGGCGCCCCTAAACATATTTTTTAAATTAGTTCACTGATAAACAAAAATTTTTTTCTGATGTATTAAATAACACACATAGGCAATCAACACAAATATCTGTTGTTCTACCTCATAATAAGACAATTCCTCACAAAGTTTTACTAATTTTCAATTTTGAAAACTGATATGTAGTATGTAACAAGTAAAATATAATTAAAATGTAAATTATAGTAACTTCTAATTTCATTAATTCCTGGTAATGAGATGTTTATATAATTCATTTAAACTTTCCTACTTCTTGGGTAGGCCTGGCTGGCTCAGTCAAAACATGCAACTCTTGATCTCAGGGTTGTAAGTTTGAGCCCCAGGGAAAGTATAGAGATTACTTAAATAAGTAAATAAACTTAAAAAAAAATAATAAAAAAATTAAAAGATAAACTTTTCTACTTCGTAATTTAATACCTAAACTTTAACTGTTTTAAGTTAATGCTTGTGGAAATATACCATCAATTTTTGGCGTCACATTAAATGACATGTTCAAGCAGAGGGTATATTTAATAAGGATTACTAATACTCATCATAAGAAGTGTGATCTGGAAGGTTTTATTTGATTGGGAAGGCTTGAAAGTGTTAAGAAATACTAGTTAAGGTGCTTATATGTGTTTGTTAGGAAGATTGTAGCTTTTTTAAATGTTTATTATTTATTTTTGAGAGAGAGAAAGAGAGACTACGTGCGCACACAAGTGCACACGAGTGGGGGAGGGGCAGAGAGAGAGGGAGACAGAATCCAAAGCAGGCTCCAGGCTGTCAGCACAGAACCTGATGCAGGGCTCAAACTCAGGAACTGTGAGATCATGACCTGAGACAAAGTCAAACATTCAACTGACTAAGTCACCCAGGCGCCCCTGCCAGGAAGATTATAATGTTAAATGAGAATTACAGCAAAAGCCTAAAGTGTTTAATGTTTGGGAATTTAAACCCAAAGCACTGGTTTCTTCTACTCTATAGGCAGAGATAAAGGATTTTCTCAGGCAGAGTTCAGACACTAAAATACTATGCCACTTCCCTTTCTAAGCTTGCTTTATTTCTGTATACCTCAAACAAGCTGAAAATCAAAGAAATAAATGCTCATGGAATTTATGATGGAGCAGATTGAAGAGTTCCCTAGGAAGAACTCATCTCATTATAGTCTTTAGACCCTTAGAAACTGCACTGATGTATATGGTAAAAACTCATCACATGTTGCCATTAAGCACTTAACGTACGGCTAGCCTGAACTGAGATGTCCTGTAAGTATAAAATACACACCAGATTTCAAAGACCTAGTACAAAAAAAAGGAATAGAAAATATCATTAATTTTCTATATTTACATGTTTAAATGAGAATATTTTAGAAATTTATTATTAGGGGCACCTGGTTGGCTCAGTTGGTTAAGCATCTGACTCTTGATATCGGCTCAGGTTGTGATCTTGTGGTCATGAGACTGAGCCCCGCATGAGCCTCCACACTGAGTGCTTGGGATTCTCTCTCTCTGCCCCCTCCCCCCAAATAAATATTTTGAAAAATTTATTATTAAAACTATCTTCATCCGTTTCTCTCTCTCTTTTTTTTAATGTGGCTACTAGAAACTTTTAAATTATATATGTGGCTTGCATTATATTTCTACTGGATAGTGCTGCCTTGGAATATGAAGATACCTAGACAGTGTTAGTGTTAGCATCTTAACAACAAAACATAGGGGCACCTGGGTGGCTCAATCAGTTGGGCATCCAACTCTTAATTTAGGCTCAAGTCATGATCTCACAATTCCTGGGATAGAGCCCCATGCTCTCAGTATGGAGACTGCTTGGGATTCTCTCTCTCAAAAATAAATAAACTTCAAAAAAAAAAAAAAACCAATAAATGATAAACAACCAGTTTTGTGGACTAGAAATTAGGTGCATCCAAAAAAAGTAATATGGTCAAAGGTAAGGTATGTTTGGAGGGGAGTCAAAGGAAATCACATCAACTAATATGACAACTTTTTAAAAAGGTATCTCCTCCAAATACTAATGAAAATTATTTGACCTTACATCCATTTCTCTAGCACCCCAAATATGGATATATTTGATTCAATTCTCTACTCTCTGCTTGCTCTAGTCTCTTTCTCAGAAACCATATTTGTCCTTAAAAGTTTCGTCTATTAGATCTAGCCTTCAATTTTTCCCAACATTACTGAGATACAACTGACACATAACACAACTTCAAAATATATAATGTGTTGATCTGATACACATACTGCAACATAATTACCACCGTAATGTTAGTTAACAGATAATTACCATTCTTTTAGTAATTTTGAAAGGTGAGAACATTTAAGATCTACCTTAGCAACTTTCCAAGTATATAGTACAGTAGTACTGCTACCTGTAATCACAATACTGTTCATTAGATCTCCAGAACTTACTCCTCTACCAACTGAAGTCTGTACTCTTGGACCAGCTTCTCCTCATTTCCCCCTAACCCCCATCAGTCTTCAATTTTTTGCAAATCTAACTCTCCATCATTCAATTATACAGTACAGGTTTAAGCACCTACCTGCCTCAAATTGAGATTATAGTTCCCTAAAAACTGCTTTAGACTTCTCTAAGAGTTTTAGTGACATTTTCTTAGTCATAGTCTTTGGATAGTTCCTCCATCTCCCATATCCAATAATCATGCAGTGTTGATTGTTCTTTCTGGTGACTGCCACAGTCCTCAGCATTGCCTTGGTTCTCATCATCTCTCACTCAACTACTATAATAGCCTCCTATCCGGATTTCCTGCTTTTAATTTTTTTTAAGTTTATTTATTTAATTTTGAGAGAGAGGGAGGGAGAGAGGGAGGGAGGGAGGGAAGGAGGGAGGGAGGGAGAGACAGAGAAGGAGCTCATGAGCAGGGTAGGGACAGAGAGAGGGAGAGAAGGAGAGGGGGAGAGAGAGAGAGAGAGATTGAGAATCCCAAGCAGGCTCCACACTGTCACTGCAGAGCCCAATGCAGGGCTCAAACTCATGAACCACGAGATCATGACCTGAGCCAAAATCAAGAGTCAGATGCTTAACCAACTGAGCCACTCAGGTGCCCCTGGATTTCCTGCTTTCTACCTCCAATGCTTTTGCCTGTTCAATCCATTTTCCACATTGCTGTCAGTGATCTTCCTGAAGCACAAATTTCTTAATCAATGCCCACCTAAATTCCCTCAAATGCTCACTCTTGCCTCAGAGTAAAATCTAGATTTTACTATTCAACCTCCTGTACCAAGTGGCCTCTGCCTACTCTCTTAGTTGATCTTCCACCAGTCCAAATGATATCCAAATAATTATCTATTAATAGATACTACTATTACCTTAGTAGTATCTAATAGATACAACTAATAGATACAACTACTCTCTTTGCTCATCCTGTTTCTCCTAAATGCAAAAGGAAATGTGTTTAAAACTAATGCCAAAGATGGGACGCCGGGGTGGCTCAGTAAGTTGGGCGTCCGACTCCGGCTCAGGTCATGATCTCACAGCTCGTGAGTTTGAGCCCCGCATTGGGCTCTGTGCTGACAGCTCAGAGCCTGGAGCCTGCCTCGGATTCTGTGTCTCCCTCTCTCTCTCTCCCCCTCCTCCGCTCATGCTCTGTCTCTCTCTGTCTCAAAAATAAACATTACAAAAAAAAAAACAAAAAACTAATGCCAAAGAGGAAATGAAAACATGGAAGAGAAAAATGAGAACAGAGCTAACCAAGTTTTGTGCAGCATCAGCAATGCAAAAAGTATGCTTGCACAACTATCTTAAACCACAGAGAAAGTATTAATAAACATGGTAACATTGTAAGAGAAACTGATTTGTCTGGAAAATAGTAAATCATCTGTAAATAACAGTTTTTTAGGAAACAAAAATGCCTAGCAATGTTTAAATCATAAATTAGGAAATAAGAGGGGAAAAAAATCTAGTACTAAAGACAATCTCAACAGGGACCTGGAAAAGGTACCCTTTTCTCTTTATCTGGTCTTCCTTATCTAAATCCAGATGTCAAATTCAGCTCCCTTTTCTGTAATTTATACCTATGTATCTCCATCTGCTTTCTAGATACCTCAACTTGCACTTATACTCACTGTATTTTAAACCTAAACTATTTTTTCTCTCCAAAACTGTTCCTTCTCTTTCCCTTTATCAATAAAGATACTACTACCTAGTCTCCTAGACCTGAATCCGAGTCTAGGATGACTCTCCCCCAGCTTAAATCCTATTTATTCTTTCTCCAGAACTGCTCTCATACTCTCAGCCATCCTTTGCCATCCTTTGCCACATTTTGGCCTTCTTCCTTGGACCAACACCATAACAGTACCAGTCTCTGCCACCCACTCCAATTTATCACCCAAGTGCACCCCTGCTTCTAACATCTGAGTTTTTTCTAATAATCAAATTATTACAACAATGATAATCAACATATATACACTACTCTATCACTTGCTTTTTTCAATAAATATACATCATGGATACCCTTTATACAGCATATAAACATATAGATTTAAATAATTCTTTTTAATAGCTACATAATATTTCTTAGTGCAGGCACACCATTATTTATTCAACTATTCTCCTCTATGAGAGGCAGTCATCCTGTTTCCGTTTTTGCCACTATAATGTTGCAGTGAAGATCTTTACACATATATCTTTATTATCAATACTTTTATTTCTTCATTTTAGAGAGAGAGAGCACGGGGAGGGGCAGAGGAAGGAGAGGGGGAGAGAGGGAGAGGGAGAATCCCAAACAGGTTCCATGCACAGCGCTGGTCAGTGTAGAGCCCAACTTGCGGCTCGATCCTATGACCCTGGGATTATGACCTGAGCTGAAATCTAGTCTCAAACAACTGAGCCACCCAAGTGCCCAGACTTTTATTTCTGAAGCAAAGGTTCCCATAAGTGGGAATGCTGGCATCAAAAGATGCGTCTGTCGTGTTACTATACATTGCCAAATGCTTTGTCAAAAGTTTTTAACAATTCACATTCCCACCAGCAAACTTCCCAACGATAGCATGTCAGTCTGATGGGTTAAAAAGAGGAACTGGTCTTTATTTGCATTTCCACTCAAAAACAATCAACTGAATGTCCTAATCTGCAAGTCACCTGTTCACATCCTATATTTTTCTATTGCGTCATTATCTTCCCTTTATCAATGCGCAGATACTCTCTACAGATTGACCCTTTCTCTTCTATATGTGGTCAATATTTTCTTTGAATCTAGAGTTTAGCTCTTGATTTTTTTGTTAATGGTGTCTTCTACCATATAGGAATTTATAATTTTTATTTAACAAATTTTTTATGGGATTTGGGTTATCAATTTTTTTAAAAGTGTAACCCATGTTACTCTATATTTTCTCCCCATTTTATTGTTTTATTTTACATTTTAGATCTTTAATACATATGGAATTCATTTTAACTTGCTAAAGTTGGATTAAGATCATGCCTAAGTAAATAAATAAGGAGCAAAGAATCATGCTAAGTAGATGTCAGAATACCTTAAGACAAAAATTTGTAAAATGTCATTAAACAACGAAAACCTAATATTAAATATTTATGACCTAAACAAAACAACCATGGCATAAAAGAAAACCATGGCATAAGTGAAAACTATCAGGAATCTACGTGGAAATAAAGAAAATATAACAAAATGAAGATCTAAAAAATGGAATCATGAAGAATTCAAGTTGAAAAAGACTTAGAGAACATGTAATTCAAACTCTTCATTGTTTAGGCTAGGAAAGTGAAGTACAATCTGGAGTGGAAATCAAGTCTTCCAACTATTAGTCCAATGAGGAGAAATAATAAACCAGCTTTTATAAGTAATGCATAATGAAAAATCAAAAAGCCAAAAATCAAAAGCAGACTTGTAGGCTACAAAGAGTTTACATTCTCAGAAAACCAAAATATATTATTAAATTCCTAATTATGATTCCAACAGATTCTGCAGGCCTGTGGCCCAAGTTATTTAGTGAACAGGTAAGAATCTTTATGAAGGTAAAGCCAGAGGCCTGGGGCAAAGACAAATGCAATACTCATTATTAGTCAGCTTAATAAAAACAAATTGAATTGTGCATGAAAAAGACCACTTAGGGCTATCAAGGTACACTAAAAGTTGTATGAAAAAATAAAAATAAATAAAAATAAAAATAAAAATTGTATTAAAGTAGAACATATGAAAACTGAGAACTAATAGAAGACCTACTAAAATGTATACAAAGACAAACATTAAAGAGCTAATATTTCTTGGTAGGGGGTTAGTAAATTCTGTATTTACTTCTGTAAAGAAAATAACAATGTAAGGTTTAGAGGGTTTCTCTCATAAACATAAAAGTGTAAAATAAAAAGCCACTGTTAGAAAATTATTCATAATGACAGTATGAGTCAGAAGAGTAGTTACTCTGGAGGAGAGGGTAGGATTTAGACTATTAGACTATTTAGACTATTTTAGACTATCTAAAAATGTAGGATTTTTAGAGGAGAGGGAAGGATTATGGAGTACTTGAAAACGTTCTGTAACTTGATCTAGGTGGTAGTTAACATGGATAAAAATTCATCCAGCTGTACGCTTAGCAGTAGTGCATTTTACCATTACACTTAATGAAATCTTAGAGTCATTTCCCTTCAAAACAGAAACAAGAAAATGACTTCCTTTCAGCACTGTTTCAACAGAATCTCAAAAATGGTAGTGACTGATATTTGAAAGAAAAAAAAAAAAAAACCTTTCCTTTTTATTGGCTCCCCACTGCCTAATGTCTACTCTATTTAGCTCCAACCTACCTTTTAGTCTTCATCACCCTATTCCTTGCAACAAATACCCTATACTCAAAAGGAACTATTCCCTCTTCCAAAAAACTCATGCAATTTTTCCTCTTTGGGCCAAATTTGGCTCAAATTTCCCTATGTCTGCCAAAATCTTACCACCTTCCAATGGCACTTCCTCTTGGGAGTCTTCCCTGATCCACTCCCACAGAGGAAATAATTCCTTTTTCTTCTCCTCTCCCTTTCCACAATGCTAATATAGTACTTAGTACTTGTGTACAGTCTCCTCTCACTGAACTATGAATTGCAGGAAGTCAAGGGATATGCACCTGAAATAGTGTACAGCAAAGAGTAGATACTCAATAAATACTGATTTAAATAACTATGTGGGACTGGAAAAATCCAAAAATTAAAGTATACAATTTTGATCAACAAGATAAACTTAAAGAAGTGACCAGAATGAAAAAAACACATAAAACTAAAATAATTAAAACAAAAATCCTTTACACATGCTTATATTTGCATAGAAAACTTTAGAAGAATTTGTAAGAAACCTAAGAGTAGTTGTGTCAGAAAAGGGAGGCTGTGTAATCTTTTCTGCTATCTAAATTTCTTTGCCAAGTCAGGTATTTAAAAACACTTAAGGGGGGCCTGGTAACTCAGTCAGTTAAGCGTCCAACTCTTGATTTCAGCTCATCATGATCTCACAGTTCATGAGTTCAAGCCCCGCATCAAGCTCTGCTTGATAGAGCCTGCTTGAAATTCTCTCTCTCCCCTCTCTCTATGCCCCTACCCCACTTGCTCTCTCAAAATAAATAAACTTAAAAAAATTTTTTTAAGTACTTAAAAATGATCATTACAAAGACTATGAAATGGCATGGAAAATGCCATGTCAACATTAGATATTTTTAAAAAGGAAATCACAGAATGACAAATAAAAAAATATATCTGTAGCTATACAAGGACTAAAAGAAAATGTGAAAAAAGGGGAAAAGGGGGAAACATGTAAAGAAC
Source organism: Acinonyx jubatus (assembly GCF_027475565.1). Lineage (NCBI taxonomy): Eukaryota > Metazoa > Chordata > Mammalia > Carnivora > Felidae > Acinonyx > Acinonyx jubatus. The sequence goes on along the minus strand of NC_069381.1, from coordinate 91,237,223 downwards.
TGGCTTAAATACATTCTGATTACTTTTACTTGTAATTTTTCTGGGTTAATTTTCTCTTAACATTTGTCAAATATGTGGTATGAATCACAGACACTAGACTATTGTTTATACATAAGGGGAAAAAAAAAGACTGCACTAAGAGGGAAAAAATGCCACAGGTGGCCTGAGCTTGCTTTGTAGTTGATTTCATTACTCTTGTTATTTTTTAAATAAACTTCATCAAATTTTTATTTAAACCCTTTTATCAGTGATATTTTTGCTACCACTTTCCTGTAGTAAAAAGTGGCAAGGGAGCAATATCGAGCACTAGAAACTTCACTGATTTTAAGTATGGAAATTCGTTTTGTAAATAAATATAGCCTCTGCACTGAAAATATTAAAGCTCTTTTTTTTTTTTTAAGTGTTTTGAGATAGTCCCTAAAGGCTGATCCCTTCTCAGGTTTTAGGTCTCAGCTCAAATATCACCTACTCAGAGAAAACCTTTCCTGATCCATCTATCCAAAGTAGCCCCCTCTCTCTATATATATCACAAACTGAAATAATGTTTATTCTTTGTTTACAGATTTATTTTCTATTATTTTCCACTTGAATGCAAGCTTCAAGAAGGCTGGGAACTTGTCTGCCTTCTATTGCTGTATTTCCACAGGAATTCAGTAATATTTATTGAGTAAATGGGGACTTTAGGTAGCAAAAAATGGAGAAAATTATAAAGCTGATCTACTGTTTACTTTTAACAAACATTTCCATTTTTCTAGGGCCTGTTCCAAATTTAAAGCTCTAGAAGAAAAACGGGTGGACCCACCTTTAGGAAGCTTATCAAGATGCTCACGTTAGGCAGTAGTGAGAAGTGCCATTTTGGAAGGATAAATCAAATGCTACAGAAATATAAGAGGCTGAGTTAAAATAAGAAGTCACTATGGTGATAGTAGCCCCATTTAAGCCAAAACTTGAAGGCTAGCTAGAGTTTGGATAGGTGAAGAACAGGCATAAGGCGAGCATTCTAGACAGGAATTGGCATACAGATGTAGAGGCAGAAGATTTCAGTAAGAGTGACTAGTTGAACATCAAGATCACACAAGGGAAAGGTAGATAACAAGGTAGGTTACTGTCAGGTTGTAAGTCTTCAAAAGCAGTCTAAGCATCTGAAATTATCTCTACACAACTGGAGGGGTCTCTCTCTGCAGGTCTTCAAACAGTTGAACATGGTCTCAGCACAGCACTGTTACAGGAAAATTATTCTGGCAGCGACTGGCCAGATAGACTGGAGTGAGAAAGAATAGGTGCTTGGAGGCTTAGTTAGGAGGTTACTTCAACAAAGTGGGCATAAGGCTCTGAACTAAGGTTTAAACATTACAGAAAGTCATAGACACATGACATGTTAACTCTGCAGTCAGAAAGATCTAGGTGTGGGGAAAAAAAAAGAAGAAAGATCTGGGTGTGGAATACTAAGTCTATATTTAATACCTCTATCAGTTTTCTAAAAAATAGCTTTATTAAGATATAATTTGCATAGCATATAATTAACCCAAAGCGTACAATTAAATAAATGGTTTTCAGTATATTCAGAGTTGTGTATCTATCATAATAATCAACTTAGAATATTTTCACTCGTCCAAAAGGAAACCATCTCCTTAGCCATTATCCCTGAATCTCCCCATCCCCTACACCTTCCAACATACCCAACTCCTCATCTACTTTCTGTCTCTATATATTGTCAATTCTGGATATTTAATGTAAATGGACTCACACAGTGGTTATTTGTGAATGGCTTATTTCATGTGGCACAACTTTTTCAAGGTTCATCAATACTGTAGCATGTATCAGTACTTCATTCCTTTTTATTGCCTGATATTCCATTTTTGGGATATACCACTTGTTATTTACCTATTCATCAATCTGTGGATATTTGGGTTGTTTGATTTTTTGGCTATTATGATTAACACAGCTATGATAACAGATGTATCAGTTTTAATGTCTATGAAATAAAGATAATAATTCTTATCAAGTTTTAAAAGATGTAAAGAATAATGCCTGGCACAGAATAAATGTTCAAGAAATATTAGTTTCCTTGTCCCTACATTTTAGGTAAACTGAAGATTAAGTAATTTATCTTTCTACCACGACTCAACTGTACTATCTTCAACCTAGCAAAACCTTTCCCCAGTCAAATGTATGCTTCTCCTACCTCTTAGGATATTCCTTCATCATTTCTTACAGACTCTGTCATCTTTTGCTAACAGAACTCACAGTCCCCCTTCTTTCTCTCTTTCTACTCCCTAAATGCTGAATGAATGTCATCTTGTGTTTTGCTCATGTTTCTATTTATACAAAGATTCAAAGAACTATTTTTTAACCTCAACATTGCTTTCCTTCCCTTCACTCTTCTGTCTTATCTTACACTCCATCTGACATCCTGGTGCTGCTTCAAGTTAATAGCTAGATGGAAATTTTCTTATCTCTAAAATCTCCCTCTTGCCCAGTTTCCATGCTATCAAAACTGATGTTACTATCATTAACCTTTTTTCCTCATAAATACTTATGTTAAGGACCATGTACATCTTGCAAACTATTTACACAATGCAATTCACTACCCATTTTCAAAGAAATGTACTTTAAGTACGACTGTGATTTAAAAATATTACCAAATCTTACAGGGCACCTGGGTGGCTCAGTTAAGTGTCCAACTTTGGCTCACGTCCCGATTTCAGGGTTCATGGGTTCCATCCTTGCGTGGGGCTCTGTGCTGACAGCTCAGAGCCTAGAGCCTACTTGGGGTTCTGTGTGTCTCTCTCTCTCTCTCTGCCCCTCCCCTGCTTGCACTTTTTCTCTCTTTCAAAAATAAACATATATATGTAACAAATAAAAATCTTACCAAATCTTAAAACTCACCCATGCAAATCTTAAAAAACAGAATGCCAACCTTATAATTATCAAATTTTTAAAAAGAAGTCTCATAACCTTTTCCCCCCTTTTATTTATACACTCGTTCTAGTACGTTCAGCACTATGACAGTTACTGATGTGGAGTTCTAATCTTGCACGAGGAACTGTATCTCCCAAAATTTTGTTGACTCAGTCACTTCTTCCTTTGCTCAACAAGCCGGAGTCAGAGATACTAATTAGATGTCACTCCCTTTCCACTACTAGACCATAATTACTTTCAACCCAGCTGCCAAACAATGATGGTTCTTCCGGTTTGGTGGTTTCATTCCTTCTCTAACCTAGCTGACCTAAGTTTGGAGCGATTTTTATGAAAGTCGTAAGTGACATGGCAGAAGAGCAGAATATCAACCAACAAGCAGTAGTACAGCCCTAACAGCAGTGAGTGGCCCTCAGAATATAGACAGAGATGTGAAGGTGCAGCTTTTGCCCTGAAATTTAATCATCCAAATGGCTCCTTCTCATGAACTCTTTAGAAAAGTGAGCTTCTCTAGAAACACAGGAAGAAGGATCTGTTCAACGGTCGGCGTTTGTTTTTGTTTTGTTTTTTTCTTCTATTAGAAGACATTGAAAAGTGTAGTTCCAGAACCCTGCTTGGTACTAAAATGAAGAAACATAGCAAGCAGTCTTTGGAAACAAGTGTGAGGAGAAGGGGAGGAGCGGGTTACAGAAACACAGTGCCCAGACCGTACTGGGTGCAGAGACATCACCGACTGGTGGGGCTCCCGGGGGGGAACCAAGGAGCGTCGAGAGCAACGCCGAGGATAGTCACAAGGGCCGAGGGAGAAAAATCCGGGCTGGGGGCCGCTCACCCAGGGCGGGGCCTCGGGGCCAGAGCCGGGCCGAGGCGACGGGGTGCCAGACGACAGCTAGAAGGCCACACGCTCCCGCACCCTGCCCATCCCTGAGGCTAGCAGGAAATAGGGTTAGGAAGGCGAGCACGGAAAAGTCCTAACAGGGACCTGGGTCCCAAAGCAACAAGTGCCCGCGGCGGCTTCCCAAGAGACTGTTGGTCTGGGGCAGGATAGCAAGGCTCGACGCGGCGGCCTCCTGGCCTTCCCTCTCTCGGCCCCTGCCCCACCGCACTCACTCTGCCACACCACGCTCTTCAGCCCCCGCTCCGTCACCGGCGGCGCCATCTTCCCAACACTGCGGAGGAGCAGCCGCCGCCTCCCGCTGGCAACCTACTTTAGGAGAAAGAAGCTCGGAGTGGCCCCGCCCCCACTCACGGACCGCGCCCTCCGGTAACGTCACGCGCGACCGCCAGGGGATTCCCGCCCACGCCTGGACGGAGGCTGCGCAGTGCGGGTGGAATCTGTGTGGGCAGTCGTGAGCCCCCTAGCGGGACACTCTGTCAGCCGAAGTTCAAGGACCCGTGACGTCAAAAAGCGAAGTCGTGCCTGTGTGTTACGAGTTAACCTGATATAAAAAATTCCGAATGCACGCAGATGGTATTTGAAAAAGGAATGGGTCATTCTTTCACTTTGCAAAAGAACTCTTCACCTGGCGAAGCCGTTCATAATAGACTCCACTCAGCAGCCCCCTCAACTACTGAATAGAAAATTTACCCATTAAAGTCTATTGTATTCATTTTTCAAGGACATAGTAATTGTGTAGAACTCTGAGGTTCCCTCCAGTGTGCCCCGACCTATGCAGAACTTACAGGAAACTCAAAGAAGTGAGAGACCCACTTCTGAAGAATTATAAATCTCATTGGAGAACTCAATTCCTGGTATGCTGAAGATAGTCAAAAGTTGGTTGAAAAAGCGAATGTCTTCATGATGATAATATACGTAAATGAACCAATAAAACAGTAATTATTTACTCAACAAGCATAAATTCATGTGCAAAATTGTGTGAGAGAGGACATCAATGCTTTAGGATTTAAAAGAAGGGGTTATTGTTAAAAAGGGATTCACAAAAGAGGTGATTTGAGCTTAGACTTAACAAGTTTAAGCAGAGTTATTTCCTGAGATGGTGCTTTTGAGGTGAAATCACAGTAATCAATCATGAATGAAATCAGTTTAGTTGCTGAGAGCCCCATCTGTCACTAACCATCATTTACACTGTCAGAAATTTGCAAAGAATCAATGGTCTTAATTCAAGTTGGTCACATAGGAAAGTGGAAATATACTCTTAATGATAATGGCTAATATTTACTGAGTGCTTACTACATACAAGGTATTATGGTAAGTGGATTATAACCCTTAAAGATAAAGAAACTGATAGTGAAATAACTTCCCAAGGATGCTCAGCTTGTGGTATAGTGGGAACTAGGATAAGGCATAAGCTACACAGAAAGCAATAAAGTAGTCTGTGGAACAAGCTGCAGTATTTGCTCTTAAGGAGAGAAAGAGAATGATGAATAAAAGCAGCCATAAAATAGGTTCAAGCACAACATGTGGCATGAATGGTTTTTCCATTCATGGCTTATATGGGAATGGAAGCTGGAGCTCTGGCCTCTTAAACCTACTTTAAATGAACTCAGCTGCTCAGAATTTTAAACAAATGAACGCATTTATTTTCCTCTCCCTTTTCAATTTAAAATCAGGTTCTGCTTAGTATGGCAGGATAGAGCCCCAAGCCATCAGAGAAAGACATCACATTGCCGACTCATCCTTCTAAAATGGAGCTCCTTGCCCTAGACAGTCAAACCAAGACAGAGGAGTGAGGGGGTAAAATTCCTCCATCTCCTCCTACCTTGAGGAGAATGACCCAGTGTCAGAGAATGAAACAGTACAGCCCTTTGGGGCTGGAAGTTTGCCTCGGACCACATGGAGTACAGCTGTGGTTCATGCCCCTGAAGATTCCAAGGTGGGAGTGTGTTATAGGAGAACAAATGTGGTCCAAACTGCACAAAGACATGGGTCCACAACCTATAAATCCTGGCTCTGCCTCTCAGTAGCAGTGTGATTGCATTTATGTGTGAACTATGAGTATAATATCTAAAACCTCACAACAGCCCAACAAGATGAAATACTTATTGCCATTTTACAGATGTGAAAACTGAGATTCAGAAGTTAAATAAATCATGCAAGACCTCAGGACAGCTCCAAGACTATTGCCCTTTCTATTGTACCATATTGCGTACCCTCCCTTGCCGCCTTAATTTCACATAACCTCCCTGAGCTATATCTCTAGTCTCCTTTACTTTATTTGCCTAAACAAATTGAACAGGGAATTTGAATTCCCTGAACATGACATGGCAGAATTACAGGTAAAATCCAACAACACTGATCAGAGGCAAAAAATTTGCTTTGCAGGAAAAAAACAAAACAAAACAAAAAAACCACCAGAACCCAAAAAGCAGAAAAACAGCCAGAATAACCAAGGGCTGAATTAGGGTAGATCATTCACCCAACATCTTATTCTCAGGTCTTCTTTATCAATAACTGATGACTTAATCATGATAATCCAGAGAAATATTCTCCATAAAAATATCATGAAAAAAAAATCATGGACTTTTACTTGGTGCCCTGAGAATTTGTGTTTCAACTGGTTAGCTATGTAAACATGAGTGAGTTACTTGATCTTTCTGAGTCTCATTTTCCTTATCTGTATGAAAGAATATTATCTAGCTCATAGAGTTGTTCTGAGAACGAAATGAGTATGTGGAAAGCACCTAGAAGCACATGATATGTGCCACATCCATGTTTTGGTTTTATGTTCACCAGTGTGGACCCCATTGTCTTCTGTGGAATTCTGACTGAAGCACCTCAGCCTCAGATGCCTAGTTAAAATAGATGATGGGGCGCCTGGGTGGCTCAGTCAGTTAAGTGTCCGATATCTGCTCAGGTCATGATCTCATGGTTCGTGAATTTGAGTCCCGTATCTAGGCTGTCAGTGCAGAGCCTTCTTGGGATTCTCTCTCTCCCTCTCTTTCTTCCCCTTCCTCACTCTCTCTCTCTGTCTCTGTCTCTCTCTCAAAATAAATAAACTTAAAAAATAGATAAATAAAATAGTTGATAGATAACCATTTCATTTTCTGTGTCCTGGTATTCATAAGGTATAGGTATATAGGATGCAGTTCCCTGGTGTCCTAAAATCAGGGATTCTGACCTTTGTTTGGCCTTGGCCTTTGGCTCTTTGGCCATGTTCAATCAGCCATGGACACAACTCTACTCAGAACACCCTGCTGGCAACTGGGATCAACACACAGTCTCACATGGGCCCTGGACCACAGCTCAGAATGTTGCCCCAGTTCATGGTGCCCTCATAGGGCATGGAACCACTCTGAACCTCATGGACCCTTCTAGATCTTCTCACCAAATCTTTCCTCACATGCCACATCCCTCTATCTTGTGTTAAATTAAACAAGAAATCTATTAAAGCAAGGTGGTTCTAATGCCTTAACATCCTGTATAAGCAAACCAAAACCTAAGCCTGTAAGCATCTCAAGATTAAAAAATCAAAGTCTAAGGACAACCAAACAGCCAATTAGGCTTTCCCAAATACAGAAACCACTTAAGCTATAGCCAATTAAACAATACGCTTGATATGCTCCTGTCTCTTCTCTATGAAAGTCTTTTCTTGAGATCCTGTCTGTGGAGTACTCCTAACTACTTCTGTTCTGGTGGTGCTGAATTAGAATCAGGTTCTGCTAAAACTCTCAAATTTATTAGTATGCCTCAGTTTATCTTTTGACACTTCTCAGACTCTCATCACTGAAATTTTGCTTCAAGGAAGAGCACACCACTGCAAACCTGTTAAGTTTCCCAAACCTGGCCACGTGTTACTTGGTGAGTTTGTTGAAGATATAGATTCCCAAGCCTGGTCCTAGACATACTGAATGAGAATTTCCAGGGGTGATATCTGGGAATCTTTATTAAGCAATGAGTTCTCCCAGTGATGTGGATGGCTCCTGTTCATATACTGGTGTTTAAGAACAAAAGTAAGAGGCACCTGGGTGGCTCAGTTGGTTGGGCATCTTTTTTTTTTAAGGTTTATTCATTTTTGAGAGAGAGGGAGAGACAGAGCACGAGTGGGGGAGGGGCAGAGAGAGAGGGAGACACAGAATTGGAGGTAGGCTCCAGGCTTTGAGCTGTCAGCACAGAGTCCAATGCAGGGCTCGAACTCACGAACCATGAGATCGTGACCTGAGCAGAAGTTGGATGCTTAACTGACTGAGCCACCCAGGTGCCCCATGGGCGTCTGACTCTTGATTTCAGCCCAGGTCATGGTCTCAAGGTTCGTGGGTTTGAGTACCTCATGGAGCCGCACATTGGGTTCTGTGCTGACAGTGTGGAGCCTACTTGGGATTCTCTCTCTCTCTCTCTCTCTGCCCCTCTGCTGCATGCTTTCTCTCTCTCTCTCAAAGTAAATAAAGCTTTTTAAAAATAACAAAAGGGAATTGTTATTTTTTAAGAAAAGTGAATTAGGAACACCTGGGTGGCTCAATCAGTCGAGTGTCCGACTCTGGCTCAGATCATGATCTCACAGCTCGTGAGTTTGAGCCCTGTGTTGGGCTCTGTGCTGACATCTCAGAGCCTGGAGCCTGCTTCGGACTCTGTGTCTCCCTCTCTCTCTGCCTCTCCCCTGCTCACGTTCTGTCTGTCTCTCTGTCAAGAATAAATAAGCATTAAAAAATTAAAAAAAAAAAAAAAAGAACAAAAGTGAATTAAACTCAGTTCTCCTCTCTGGTGCTCTTTGATGCAGCAAACTCCATTTCTTGAGACCTGTGTCTTGCCTCCTTTTCAAGAGCAGATGCCCTGGGGAGTATCTCTTATCAGTGTCACATTATGTATCTCCCATCAGTCTTACAGGGAAAGGGAAAGGAGGCATAGAAAAAAAAAAAGTTCCTTCCCCACTCCCCCCCCCCCCCCAGCTTACCTCAAGCCTTAACTCTATGCCCCACTTCCCTTTGGGCAGAGTTTTACGGTTGTACCTAACTACAGACATTCTTGGCTCCATGGCTATGCTTTTGGGGAGTAGCACTATGGTCGTGTGTGTTATGCAATCCCACTCACACTATTTTTTAATAATGTTATTGACATTCAAAGGACAAACATTTTTCTAGGTATGACAAATTTATATTATATATCATTGTCTTTCCTCTCCAAAGGTGAAAATAGCACAGTGTGAGTGGGGGATACCACCAGCAAGATCGATGGTCCTCCCCGAAAAAGATGCATGGATGTCAGTCTGCCACAGTGTAAGGCTTTGCCTTGGCCATTCCTCCATCGAAGTCTTTGCTCACTCAAAACCATGACTGCAATCCTCCTAGCAACAGGCCGGCAGTTTGGCTTTCCCAGATGCTTGCGCAGAGGTAACATCACACGATGCTTCGTCTCGGCGAACACTACCAGCAATTTGGCTTCCTCTGAACTTAAGATGAGGGTGTTTGTTACTACAGGTTGCCCTGGCAGCTGTTGCTCTCCAAACTATGCCAAGGTCCTGCTGGGGGTCTGTCTTGAGATGAGCAGTGTCTCTGTGTGGTGGCTTGATTTCAAGCTCTCCAAGTGAACATTTGCAGCCTTTGAACGGAGAGAGGGATGCTTGGCAAGGGTGTCTGTGAACTACCTATAAAGTGGATGTGTTGAAGTCTGTGTGGTGTCTGGATGTGAAATTTCAGAAAGAGTTCCTTCTCAGCAGACCTTTCACGTTTCCAGAACTTTCCCAGCATGCTAGCTCACTCTGGCAGCCTTCCAGAGGACTTTCTAGATTCATTTCTCAACTGAGTCCTCTCCACATCAGAGCTTGAACTCCTGCACAGGTGAGGACACACCTGACCTTGCTTGCCTTCAGGAAGTGGAGTCTGAGTTGCAGTCTAAAGGCCAAAAGAGCTTATCCTACCCTAGAGGTATTTTGTATTGTAATAGAGCTTTTCCACCTCTAATCGCACTAACAATTGAGTCAACTCTGCAAAAGATACGGGAAGAATTTTTTTGAACAAAGCCAAAAAATTTTGCCTTGGAATCATACCATTTCAATTGAAGTTACTCACTAGGTCCAGCCTCTGTTTTTGTCTGTGGCTCAGTGTGTTATTCTGCATTTCTTTTCCCTCGGTAAATCACTGAAAGGGCAAGGAAGGGAAGAAGCCACAAGATACATTAAATATGCAGACATTTTCTTAAATTAAAAAGCCCTCAAATATCTCTGAAATCTAGCTTAGTCTTTTGACTTGAAAGGCTGTTTTCATAGCACTTCACAGCAAGTTAACCGGAAATTAAGACGGTCTGAACTGTTCAAAGGTCAAGAAGAAACGAACCAGCAGGTTCTAACTAACCAGGTTGCTTCAGGAAATGAACCTGCCCAGGGTCTCTTGGAGTTCAGACTCCTGACTCAGGACAAAGAACTTTCCACTTCCCCCTCTACCCCAGGCCAATTTGCTGGGCTCTCAGACAGCTACGTAATCTTATTGATTCGGGGGTCTGTGTAGGGACAACATAATAAATCTGTTTAACTGCTGAGGGAGTTTCCAGGAGGAAAATTCCCCCCAAAGTGTGAGTGACAAGGAAGCAGGTTGGATGCTGAGGACAAACAATGCCTCCATGGAGGGATGTCAAACTACTTCCTGTTAGAGCCCCCTTGCCCCAGGTGGTTTTCCCTCTTACCTTCCAACCTGCATCACATTTCAAGCATCAGAATGGCTGCTTTGAATTAGAGCTGTGGTTCTCAAACTTGAGTGTGCATCAGAATCACTCAGAGGGCTTGTTAAAAGAAAGATTGCTGGGCCCCAACCCTGGAATTTCTGACTCATTAGGTCTATGGTGGAGCCCCACAAATTGCATTTCTAAGAAGTTCCCAGATGTTGCTCATGCTATTGGCCCTGGGACCATACTCTGAGAATGAATCAATTAGGGTATTATGAGGATTGAGGTTACAACACAAATATCTTACAAGAAGCACATTAAAATGTTAATAACTGGCACATAATATAATGCAGCATGATATGAGCTTGAACTGATCTTGAATTAGTAATAACTACCTTTTAGGGACGCCTGGGTGGCTCAGTTGAGTGTCTGACTCCTGATTTCTGCTCAGGTCACAATCTCACAGTTCATGAGTTCAGAGCCCCGTGTTGGGCTCTGCACAGGCAGTGCTGAGCCTGCTTGGGATCCTCTCTCTCTCACTCTCTCTCTTTCTGCCACTCCCCTGCTCACACGTGTGCACACTCTCTCTCTCAAAAATATATAAACTTTTAATAAATTAAAAAAATAACGACCATTTATTAAGTAAGTGCTTACTATGGAACTCTCATTGTGTCCAACAGTTTATATCTTATTTAATCCTTATAACATCTGATGAATTAATTATTCCAATTTTCAGGAAACCTAGGCTGAGGGAGAGTTGAAGCAACTTGCCGAAGGGTAAGTGATAGCGGTGGGATTTGAACCCAGATCTGTCTCTTAAACAATCCATTTATGTTGTTAGAAAACTTCAGGGTAATCCAAGAGCCAAGGAAGACCAAAAGTCTTAGACCAACAAGATTCCCAAGGCTTCCCTTAGTGTATCTGGGAGCCCCATGTCCCCCAGCAACCCAATCTGATTAGTCCCGTGTATAAGGAAGAGAAATGCCAAACCGAGAGACAACAGTAATTCCTCCTTAGATAATAATGAATTCTGTATGATGTAGAGACTCTCAAGTGATCTGCCTTACTCTTATTTTTGAGAGTGCTTCAGGATCTACTTGAAGAGAGTGTCAGATTTCAGGCTCAAGCCTGAACCTCACTAAGGAAGGAGAAGTGAAAACCTGGGGCAGCCCAGAGGGACAGAGGAAGAGGGGAGGGAGAGTATTGACCAGAGCACCACTGCTCAAATTCCAGAGTATCAGAATCACCTGAGAAACTGATAGACCTGCAGAGGCCCAGACCCTATCCCACCTCAACAGGCCTAGACATCTACATTTTTTTAAAGTAATCTCTACTCCCAAGGTGGGGCTCAAACTCACAACCCTGAGGTCAAATCACATGCTCTACTGACTAAGCCAGCTAGGTACCCCCGAGACTACATTTTGAACAAGATTTCTGGTGATGCTGATGAGTAGCAAAGTCGAAGCATGATGGTTTTCAAGCATTTTTTTAAAGAGCCATTGCAACTCTTTCTTTAACAAAATGTTAGGAAAGGCCAGTATTATAACATACCACTCCTCTCCTCCGAGAGGCCCCCAAGTCCCTTCTACCACCCCTCTGGGTCTCAGGGAAACACTGGTTAAATACTGCCATAATACTGAATATAGGATCCAAAAATGCAGATCCAGGCCTGTGTACATTTCACTGAAGACCAGGGCTCATGGTCATGAGGACTCAGCACAGAGGCTCAGCACAGAGCCTGACACGGGGCTCAGTTTCAAAATGGTGAAATCATGATCTGAGCTGAAATCAAGAGTCAGACGTTTAACTGAGCCATCCAGGTGCCCACTCACAGTTTGTTTTTAATAAGTCAGGCAGGTTTCCCTATAGTTGCTGGAGACAGAACACTTTTAAAAATTAATAGGGATTGTGCTTATTTCAGATCTGCAGGTGGGACAAGAATTGGAAAGCATGCGTCCTGCTGTGCTCAGAGAGGCATTGGACCTGGAGAACAGGCAGTGGAGAGAGACTCTAGACCCAATCCCTGTCGATGGAAGGAAGTGTTGGATGGGGAGCTGGCCCAGTCTGGGAGGCTTTCCTGTGGTGTTTACCGATGGGAAGGTTTCATTTCCACTCATACGCTCTAAAGTCAGCCATATCTGAATGGGCATGTGACTCTGTGTGTGTGTGTGTGTGTGTGTGTGTGTGTGTGTGTGTGTGTATGTCCTATCTGTAGTTTGGGGTTGATAATACTCCCTGGGGTTTTTCTCAAAGCCCCAAACCAAGCAGGCCCCTGGAAGATGTGGCAAGGATTCCTTTAAAGCAGCACATGCTACTCACTGGGCCAGCACACACAGCTCTGTGGTCATGCCCTGCCCAAGAGTAGCCTCCATGTGGGACCTAGAATAGCCCAGGGACGGTCAGTTCTGAGCATAGCCAAGGAGGTAGTGAGAGTATCCTTACTCCAACTCCCCCTTCAGCACCCTCTTTTCCTCCACTGGCATAGCCACCCATGTAAATGCAAAGCAGACATCCTTGCTCTTTGCAGGCTGTTAACAGTTTCCCTCTAACACCTGGCTACTAGGTGGTCAGACCTGCAGCATCAATGTCACCGGCATCACCTGGAGCTTGTTAGAAGTGCAAAGGCTCTGATCCTCCCACACCTACCAAATCAGAATCTGGTTTTAACAAGACCCCGGGTGATTTGCATGCACAATAAAGTCTGAGAAGGCCTGCTCTAAAGCTGCAGTTCTCAGGCTTGGCTACGCTGTAGGATCACCTAAGGAGCTTTGAAAAATCCTGATGCCCAGACTTACCCCAGACCAATTAAATCAGACTTTCTGGGGATAAAGCCCAGGCGTCAGTTACTTTTAAGCTCTCCAGAAGATGACTCAACGTATAGCAGGGCTGGGAACCAGTCTCTGAAATGAAGGAGGAAGCGGCAGCCTCTCTGACACGTATTTACATTTTCCCGTGGGATCCTGGGAGACTGAAAAGACTTCCGAATGCAAAGGAATTCATTTCAACTGGTGGAATCTGAGGGGAGGCATTCTAATAGGGGGAAACGGTTATGGGAGGGGAGGGCAGGAACCACTCACATCACAGAAAGAGTCACCCTAAAGAGCAACAACAAAAATTCTATTTCATCCATGAGAAAAAGGACTTACCCATTCCAAGTGTACTTCCAGAGCAGGTTACTGGAATGAATAACAACAAAAGCATTTTTATGTATTAACTGACATATTTAAAATATTAAAGATACTTTAAAAAAAGATGGTGAAGCTTTAAGAATAGTGGAAAAGTGGGGCACCTGGGTGGCTCAGTCTGTTGAGCGGCCAACTTCAGCTTGGGTCATGATCTCACAGTCCGTGAGTTCGAGCCCCGCATCGGGCTCTATGCTGACAGCTCAGAGCCTGGAGCCTGCTTCGGATTCTATGTCTCCCTCTCTCTCTGGCCCTCCCCCATTTGCACTCTGTCTCTCTCTGTCTTTCAAAAATGAATAAATGTTAAAAAAAAATTAAAAAAAAGAATAGTGGAAAAGTGAACCAAAGAATGAATAAGAACCGGCTTGGCTGATAAGAGGATACAGCTAGCAGTATGACCCTGGACAAGTCACTTTCCTTTTCTGTGCCTTAATTTATCTGTAAAGTGGTAAAGAATAAGAGCACCGACCTCATAAGGTGGTTATAGGAATCAATTGAGTTAATAGGACAGTGCCTGGCAATACACTCAATAAATATTGGTCATTATTATCATTTATAATATCGTCCTAATAATCAAAGGAAGGCATCACTGACATTGAAAAAAAGAAACGCAAAAAACAAAAAGAAAGAACTTTCCTCAGAGGCCTGATTTTTACCAGAGAAATGGAGCAAAAGCAGATTTCCTGAGTCTAAACACCCATCCTTCCTAATATGGAATGGCTACAGGTTGCGATGGCACCCCGCCAGAGGGTATAGAGTTCTCTTTTAAGTTTATTTATGTATTTTGAGAAAGAGAAAGAGAGCACGAGCAGCGGAGGAACAGAGAGAGATAATCCCAAGTAGGCTCCATGCTGTCAGCACAGAGCAAGACACGAGGGGCAGTCTCACGAACTGTGAGCCAAATCAAGAGTCAGATACTCAACCTACCGAGCCACCCAGGCGTTCCGAATCCGAGGGTATTCTGATAACAAGGTCTTCTAGTGGCTGACATACTGGCTGTGGGATCATAGGCAAACACATAAACTCATTCATTTTTTAATTTAAAATATATTGGAGATAGTTATGTGCTATGTGTTGAGAGTCCAGAGATTACTATTTATTAGGGGAAATAACACATTTTCAACTCACAGCTGTATGGAGGGGTAAAGATAAGGGTGATATGGGGCCACAAAAGAGGCAGCACAAAGACTAATCAGCCTCTAAGAATTGGTGAAGACTTGGGTCACCTGGGTGGCTCAGTCAGTTAAGGGTCTGACTTCGGCTCAGGTTATGATCTCACAGTTCATGAGTTCAAGCCCCAAGTCAGGCTCTCTGCTCTCAGCACAAAGCCTGCTTTGGATCCTTTGTCCCCCTCTCTGCCCCTCCTCCACCCTATGCTCACTCTCTTCCTCAAAAATAAACATTTTTTTAAAAATTGGAGAAGACTTAACAGAGAAGAGGAAATTCCCTTGGCAGAGGTGGAATCCCAGGCAAAGAGAAGAGTACTACATCAGCTCAGAAGCATGGTACGGCACGGTATATGTGTGTGGTGAGGGCAGGTGTGTGGGAATGATTCCATGCGGCTATACTAGAGAATAGAGTCCTCTTAGGACAGATATTGTGGAATGAGCCTAGAATTGTGTTGTTCCACACAGCAGGCACCTGTAACATGTAGCTCCTGAGGGCTCCAAATGTGGCTAGTCTGAACTGAGGTATGCTGTATTACATGAACACCAGATTTTGAAGACTTAGTATGAAAAAAATAATGTGAAATGTTTACATTGATTTCATGTTGAAATTATATTTTGGAGATGTTGGATTACTAAAACATATAATTAAATTAATTTTACATGGGGAGTCTGGGTGGCTCAGTTGGTTAAGCGTCTGACTCTTGATTTCAGCTCAGGTCATGATCTCAGGGTTGTGGGATCGAGCCTATGTTGGTCTCTGCACTGATGGCACAGAGCCTGCTTGGGATTCTCTCTCTCTCTCTCTGTCTCTCTCTCTCTCTCTCTCTGCCCCGCCCTGCTCAAAATAAATAAATAAACTTAAAAAATTAATTTTACCTATTTGTTTTTAATTTTTTAATGTGGCTACTAGAAAATTTAAATTTTTTCATACATGGCTTGTGTTAAATATCTATTGAACAGTGCAAGTGTAGGAAGACTAACTATGGATGGACTGTGAGGAGCTTTGAATGCCATGCTCTAAGTACTGACTTTTATCCATGGGGCAATGGAACACTTTTGAGGATTCTGAAGCATAAAGGAAACATAATTGGATCAGTGTCCGGAAATGACAACTCTGATAATAGCATGGAGGCTGGCATGAGCTCCAGAAGACAACACTGGGGCAGTAGTCTCGGGGAGAAGTGGTGAGGGCCTATCATATAGCAGTAGGTGTAGGAGAGAAGAGAAGTTAGATTTAAAAACCATTGTTTTTAAATGGCTGGCTGGCTCAGTCGGTAGAGCATGTGACCCTTGATTTTGGGGTTGTAAGTTTAAGCTCCATGTTGGGTGTAGAGATTACTCTTCTTCTTTTAAGTTTTTGAAAAAATGTTTATTTATTTATTTTGATAGAACAGGGGAGGGGCAGAGAGAGGAGAGAATCCCAGGCAGGCTCCATGCTGTCAGCATAGAGGCCAAGGTGGGGCTCGAACTCACAAACTGTGAGATCATGACCTAAGCTGAAATCAAGAGCCAGATGCTCAATGCACTGAGCCATCCAGGCACCCTGGGTGTAGAGATTACTTAAAATCTTTTTTAAAAATATTTTTAAAAACCCCAAAACATCACAAAGTGAATAGGATAGGACTTGGAGACCCCTTAAATATGGAGGGTAAAGGAGAGGCTGAAGCTGACTCCAGGGTTCTTAAAAACATTTTTTTAATGTTTTTATTTTATTTTTGAGAGAGAGAAAGAGACAGAGCACTAGTGGGGGAGGGGCAGAGAAAGAGGGAGACACAGAATCCGAAGCAGGCGCCAGGCTCTGAGCTGTCAGCACAGAGCCCGATGTAGAACTTGAACTCACGGATGGTGAGATCATCACCTGAGTCGAAGTCAGAGGCCCAACGGACTGAGCCACCCAAGCACCTCTGACTGAAGGATTTCTAGCTTGTGTACCTGAAATAAGGATGCAGGGAGGAAGATTAGAAACTGCAGAAGATCAGGAGTTCCCTTTTGCCCTGAGGAGTTGAAATGCCTTGGGGCACCTCCAGGTAGAGGTATCAAGTTTGAATATGAATTTAGAGGTTAGAAGAGTTATAGATAAGAGATTTGAGAGGCTGGAAGCCTCAATTTTCTCATTTATACGTTGGAGCTAATAAAACGTGTTGTTGAATCTACCTTATAGAGTTATTTTGAGCGTTCAATGAGATACTGAATGTGAAAACACTTGATAAATTACAAAACAATACAAACATGATGAAACACTGGTATTGAGTCTCTTTTTCCTAAGATCTGTCCCTTCCCATAGGGCAGTACTTTGGGCCAGCTTGTTCTGTGGACAAGATAATGAAAATACAAGGAATCAGAGCATGACAGCCAAGGGCAGCAAGAACAGTATTAAGAAGACCTGGCCTGGTTCTTTCCAGGGGCCATTTGAGCC
The DNA here is from genome assembly GCF_027475565.1 of Acinonyx jubatus. Classification (NCBI taxonomy): domain Eukaryota; kingdom Metazoa; phylum Chordata; class Mammalia; order Carnivora; family Felidae; genus Acinonyx; species Acinonyx jubatus. The sequence goes on along the minus strand of NC_069381.1, from coordinate 91,219,985 downwards.
TTCCTGTTACCTATACATAATTAGAAATTCTTAGATTCTGGTTATCAGTAAAGGTTTCTGAGTCAGTATTTATTCTTCTTCCTGTGATCACCTATAAAGTTCTAGGGCCTTATCTCTTCTCTTAAAATTTATTTTTTAGAAATATATGAAAAATATATGTCTATGCTCTGGGCAAGGTAGCAGAAGGTGCTGGAAGACAGAACAGGGGAATTGCTAATGTTTTTCTGCCAGCTCTGGTGAGATGGCAGCTGCTGACAGTCATGTTTTGTGACCACAGACTGCCTGCCCACTCATATTTCCAAAGCTAGCTTCTGATTTATAAATTCATTTTTTCCCCTGATTCTCCAACTTCTCGAACCTGTGCAGATAAAGATTCAAGTCTCTTAATTTCCAACATTTCAGGGTGTTTATCATGATCTCTGAGACTATGTTAAAAACCGATTCCCAAATCTCAAAGCAAAAAATCATTTTAAATCTGCTTTACTATTTCAACAGCAAGCATCTGGTCCTTTTTCTGAAAAAGAAAGGGACAGTGAAGGGAGGAGTGTCTCCAAATCATATAATAAGAAAACATCACAGTTGCAAAGAAGCTTGAGATCCCCGTAGCCAGAATCTGCCTGCCGCATATAGAAATTTCACACCTCTTTGACCTTCCTAACATAGCAAATAAGTGTGATTGCTCTGAGTCTTAACTGACAGATAAATAAAGCGTTGTAACTTGCTCTACCTGAATAGATTTTTTTTGGACAGAAAGTAAGCTTCAGTCCTGTCTCAGCAACTGGTGAGACCATCACGGTATATACATCCCCACAGGGTATCTCGGTGACATCACAAAAACTGAGGCCAGCTCTTGGGGCACAGGTGAAAATGCCTTTAGAACCGTAGAGGTCAGTGCTATAATTGGTAGAGCCCCTGGAGGCTTGCCAGTAGATTCGGATGCCATTAGGGCTCAGCCTATATAATTTCACTCCCAAAGGGCAGCAGGCACCTGAGGATAAAAACAGACACAAATCACTTATTCCACCATAGATAAACATGGCCTTTATTACAGTGGGGAAACAAGATAAGTAACCTAAATAATATATGATTAGAGCATTATTCGAAGGGGTACTCAAGTTCTTTCTGTGGTGGGCCACATGATTAGAAATCCATGTGTGATGCTGAGGTGAGCCAAGAATTGTTAATGGAGAACAACAGTGAGTTAAAAAGTCCCCACTTGGGGCACCTGGGTGGCTCAGTCAGTGAAGCGTCTGACTTTGGCTCAGGTCATGATCTCACTGTTCCTGGGTTGGAGCCCCGTGTTAGGCTCTGTGCTGACAGATCAGAGCCTGGAGCCTGCTTCAAATTCCATGTTTCCTTGTCTCTCTGCCCTTCCCCCACTTGCACTCTGTCTCTGTCTCTCAAAAATAAATACGACATTAAAAAAAATAAAAAAAAAAACAACACAAAACTCCCCACTTGGTGGGGCGCCTGGGTGGCTCAGTTGGTTAAGCTTCCGACCTCAGCTCAGGTCATGATCTCACAGTTCATGAGTTCGAGTCCCGCATCGAGCTGTCTGCTGTCAACACAAAGCCCGTTTTGGATCCTCTGTACCCCCTCTCTCTCTGCCCCTCCCCTGCTTGCACTCTCTCTCTCTCTCTCTCTCTCAAAAATAAACATTACAAAAAATCTCCACTTGGCAGATATGTATTGTATACAAATGTGAGCCAAGTGTATAGAATCCTTGTTAAGATCTTTCATAATGCCCTAGTTCCACAAGATTTTAGTGGGATTGAATTTAAATCATCTGCATTCAGGTTTTTAAAAATGTATTTATTTATTTTGAGAGAGATAGTCAGCACCAGCAGGAGAGGGGCAGAAAAGGAGAGAGAGAATCCCGGGTGGGCTCTGTGCTAACACAGACACCACAAGGAGCTCCAACTCATGAAGCCAGATCATGACCTGAGCCGAAACCAAGAGTTGGATGCTTAACTGACTGAGCCAGTCAGGTGCCCCATTAACTGCTATCAGCTTTAATTGAAAATACCTATTTTGCTGACCCGAGTAGCATGACACCTGGGGAGTAGTCACTTACACAAGAGTCAAGTGACCAGGCTTTGCTCATCCACACTTTGTCCATGCTAGCTCACTAGGTCCTTCTGTTTTCTTTGCTAGATGCCCTGAGCAGGCTACACACATCAGGTGTCAAGCAGGGCACCGAATGGTGGCTTACTCAGGAATAAGAATTAAAACGTTGTTGTATGATGATTAAAACATTCAGTTATAGATAATCAGGTTCATTTGATTTGTTCTTTCTTTTAAAGAAAGGTTTTTTTACATGTGAAGATAAGCAGTGGGCCATATTCCCAGAACTGGATATCAGGGTAAGAACGCAGGCAGTAAATCTAATGAAAGATAATGGTCCCAAAGAAAGTATGAAACAGCTTACGTATGTGTAGCATGTTATAAATGCTTTCACATTATAATTATTACAATTTCTCTTACCAATGAGGAAACAGTAGGGAAGATAAGGCAACGAAGCTTATAAGAACCTTCTTTTTTTTTTTTTTTTTTTTTTTTGAGGGAGAGAGAGAGTGTGTGAGTGAGAGGTGGCGTCAGGGTGGGGAGAGGCAGAGAGAGGGAGAGAGAGAATGTCAAGCAGGCTTGTGTGGAGCCCCACGTGGGGCTCCATCTCATAACCCTGAGATCCTGACCTGAGCTAAAACCAAGAGTCGGACGCTTAACAGACTGAGCCACCCTGATGCCCCAGAAGCTGTATCTTTAGACTCCTAGTTGAAGACCTTTTCTACTGCCCTTGGGGAGGCAAAATTATATTTTAGCTCTCCCATCCCGTGCCCTGGGGCAGACACGGTGAACTAATGATTGTACTTTCTCATTAAAAAAGCATTTTCAGGAGTTTTCTTTTCTTTTTTCAAAAGCATGCCCCAAACAGCCACTTCAGTGGACTAGATTCACACAAGAGAATCAATCTTATTTGCTAACCCCATACCCACTACCTTCCCCTGCTATTCCCTAATGATTTGCTCTTTGTGAAGAACAAGATACAATACTGTCAGTAGACAGTGCTCTTTCAGCCTGTTGAAATAAGAAACCATTGAAGGAGATGGAGTGGTTTAGAAGAGAGAGGTGATAGCATAATAATAATGAGAAGAAAAGAATTCAAGACAAATAGAATGTGTGACCTAAATGCTTTCTGGAAACTCTGCCAGACTGAGTTACTCTGTGCAGCGGGTAGCTGTGCCATATAAATCCGTCCTGCCTTCAGAAAAAGTATACCTGAACCATGTTACCAAGGGAATCAATTCATCAACCACCAACAGAAGCCTCTGACGCTTTGAGGTTCTAAGTCAAGAGGAAACTTGTAAACATTTTAGAAAATAATCTGAATTTATAATGCTAGCAGAATGGAGATGCAGGATCTTTTTAAATGAGAAGGATGGGCTTACGTCTGGATTGATAATAGTCAAAGTCCTGGGGTACCCAGGTGGCTCAGTCAGTTGGGCCCAGCCTCCAACTCTTGATTTCAACTCAGGTCATGATCTCACAGTTCTGTGAGCTTGAGCCCCATGTCGGCTCTGCACTGGCATCTTGGAGCCTGCTTGGGATCCTCCCTCTCTCTCTCTGCCCCTCCTTTGCTTATGCTCTCTCCGTCTCTCTCAAAACAATAAAAAAACTTAGGGGTGCCTGGGTGACTCAGTTGGTTGAACATTTAATTCTTGATTTCGGCTCAGGTCATGATCTCACGGTTCGTGGATTTGAGCCTCACATCAGTCTCCGCACTGACAGTGAGGAGCCGGCTTGGGATTCTTTCTCTCTCCCTCTGTCTACCCCTCCCCAGCTCAAGTTCATGCTTTCTCTCAAAATAAATAAATAAACTTTAAAAAAGTATGAATAAGTAAGTAAATAAATAAATAAAGAAACTTAAAAAAAAATAGTCGAAGTCCATATTGATACTCCATAGCTGGAATTTAGAATTCACTTACTAGAGAAATAACTTTGGTAGGTGCAGTCTGCAGTCAACCCAGTGGCACTAATCGCTTTTAATGCCACTGTGTAATTGACGCCACATGTGATACATCCCAGGAGGCACTGGTTTTGATGGGTGAGACACTTAGACTGTCCGGTGTGTGACTCCAGAACTGTCACATAGGTTTGGGCCCCGGTCCCAACAGTCCAGCTCACGTTGATTACTGATTGGGTGACCTGAGTTACTGTCAGACCAGCTGGACAGCACGGCACTTAGGTGGGGAAGAAGAGAAAGAATTGGGGATTTATTTCCACTGAGGGTTATTTGTGGGAAAATGACAGAGAATGGTATTTTGTCTGTATACCATTCAGTATCCTGCATTTCTCAAATCTTTAATTATTAAGCAAAATCTCCTTTTGTTAAGCGCAATCTCATTTCCTCTGATACATCATTTAACATCAACTCTACGTTGGGGTTGCTTTCCCCAAGAAGGCGGAGCACTAACTGGCTGTGGGTAATGTGAGTTTCCTCCCAATGTTTTCAGAATAAGAAAGAAATCCTTTGTTGTTTCCCAACTTTAACAATTCCAGTTGCAAACTTCAAAGCAATGGCTGTATTCACCTCTTCTCACAATGTAACATTTCACAGCCTTTGCAATTAAAAGTATGTTGCCTTTTTCATGCATTTCATAGTACTTAATTGATATAAAAGCTTGCAATATTTTTAGCCACCTAAGAATATCACAGCCAATTCTCAAATTTTCAGAGATTGTTAAACAGGATATAGGATATCTAGAATCTTCCTGAGTATTGGGCATGGTCTCTATTCTGCTGCTTTTTACATTTCAACTTTTATAGTCCAAAGTGCCATCCATTGTATATAAGAGAAAATAATGTCCAAAAGCTTTAAGTAATTTGCTAAATTTCACTCACACACAGTGCTTTGAAGCTGTAACAGCTTTCTTTTATCAAGCTCTTACTGTGTATGCATCAGGCACCATGCTAAGTAAGTGCTTGCAGCATTAACTAACTTAACATTCGCAACCACCCGAGCAATCCATTCTCCCCTTTTACCAGAAAACTGAAACTCAGAAAGCATTTTACACAGAAAGGTTTTAAACGGCTGAGCCAAAGAAAGAAAACATAAGCCAGCTTATTTGGTTACTTGTTCGTTGTTTCGGGAGATTATGTCATGGAGGAATGTGAATTCAAATCAATGTTTTGCAGCGTCAATGTATTCCTCCTTTGATGTCAGCATAGGAATATACTAGAGTCTTTTGATGCTATTTTTACAGAAACTGTGTCCAAACATGGCAAGTTTTATTTTCTAAGACTGGGCTGTTTGAAAGGCCAGAGAGTATAATGTATTTCTATCACAGTTAGGGTCAACGAAATGAGAAAGTTCATGTCATAACAATTTCTAAGGACCACACTGAAGTCAACGTTCAGGATAGAGGCTGCCACCTACCTGTTTCCAGGGGCACACTGAAGCTGGGCAGGCTCCGCCCTGCCTGTGTTTCAGCCACCACAGTGACGGAGAACACGGAGCCGCAGGGCAAGCTCCCCACCACGCAGGACTCTCCCGTGCTGCTGCACCGATACAGCCCTTTCTCCCCCTGGGCAGTCACCGTGTAAGTGGCATCGTCATTAGTGGATCGCCAGTGCACACGAATCATGGAGAATGCATCCTTTGAAACGTTTTTTATTTCGGGACTGCAAGGAGCTAAGCGATTTTAGATTATTAATTGAAACAGTGTGAGTCAAAAATATCAGGTGTGCCATCTGGTCTAAATGTGATTCCCACCCCCGCCTCCCCCACCGCCCTAACATGAGATCATCCCTGCTTTCAAACATAATGAGCATGTAGGCCAGATTCACAGAGCCTTTGTGTGGAAACATGGTATTAGGTTCTTTTAGCATCAGACTCACTGGAAAATATTAAGGGGCATTTTGAACTCCAAAAGCAAAAGTAATTAAGATGAACATTTGCAGTCTTAACCCTCCTGGTGTGAATACGGAGAGTTCCCTGTCCCCCCCCCGCCCCCCAAAAGTCAGAGGAACTGAATGGCTGAAGTAATTACTGAGGAAGCTTTCCACTCTCCCCATGATCTCCTTTTTTGTTTTTTTTTCCCCCACTTTCCTTGTTCTACCTACTCTTCTGCCCTTCTGTAGGAAGAGAGGGGCTCTGATGGTCCCCACAAAGAGTGGTTTTACAGTTCTTGCTGAATGCCCATCATGAAGGGCATGCCCATAGCTAGGGTGAATAGTTCAGACAGCAGTGAAGGAAATCATAGCTGTATCGTACCTGTGGTTACAAATCGGGAAGTACATGACATATTGCTGCCCCGGACTTCGCTGAAGGAATACACTGTGACGTTGTACTTGGTGTCACACTCTAGAGCGGAGAGGGTGCAAGCAGGAGCGGTGTCATTGCACTCAACCACTTTGAACCCATCTACAGCCTTGGTTTCATAAAGTTCGGCACCACGGACAGGAGACCAGACAATCTCTACTCTGTCACTGGACACCAACACAGGGTTAATATCGCTAGGACAACAGGGGGCTGAAAGCAGGAGCAGAGAGAGAAAATGGAGGTCAGTAAAGGAACAAGGATGTCAGAGGAGGGCATTGAGTCCTGATCTCCCAGGGCCCAGAGCTTCTGCCACAGCCCTCCCAAGTTGCTCCAAGAACCTCCTACAGGTCTTTCCAGCTGTGATCTTGGCCTAACACCCACTACATAAAGGATAAATCCTCTATGCATGATGTCCAAGGTCATCACAAGCTGCATCCAACCTACATGTTCAGCTGTGCCTCCCCTCACCAATTCTCTCAATTCCCCACCCTACATGTGCTCTCATTTCCTTATGCCTTGAAGACTGCTAACCCTCTACTGAAATGCTGTTCCTCTCTTCTGCCTGATAAAAATTATACCTAGTCTAAGTTCCCAATCCTATCAGTCTTTCCAGACACTAACCAGATAAGACTGAGGGCTGCAGGAGGGGGAAGGATCATTGTATTAGTACATCTTAGAACAGACCCTATATTATGTCATGGACAAATTCTGACAAATGTCTAGCATGGCTTGGAGTTTTCTGGGATGCCCTTGCCCCACCTACATTCCATTCATCCTTAAATATCCAGTTCAAGTTCACTCCTTCTGCAAGGCCATCCTGTGCTCTTGAGACTTGATTGATAGCCTCTTATTCCATTTTCCAAAGGCATCAATTATTTGATTCCTTCAACTTGGTAAAATTTATTGTAATCCAGCTAGTTATACACAATGATATTATGTTTTTATTTGTAAATATGGTTAAGTTTAAATCACTCACTCCATTCATTCTTCAAACATCAAGCGTTTCCCATATGCCAATCACAGTATAAGAAACATTGAGGATGAAGAGGTAAATAAAACAGTCCCTGCTCCCTAGAAGATCCAAGCCTAGTAGAAGAGAATAATGGTAATAATGATGCTAATAAAAAATGCTTTGCACTGTGCTTTACCACATGCAAAGACCTATTTCATATTCATGCTCTCATTATTATTTGTCCCATTTTGCATACTAAGGATACTAAGGAACTAGCAAGGTAATGTCTTCATCCCCATTTTTCAAATGAGTTAGAGGTCAAGTTAGGACAATTAGGACAAGTTAGGACAGGTGTCCTGCTGCAGAGCCTTCCACACCAGGCAGTGCCTTTGCCATGGCATCTCTGTTTTCAGGTCTCGGGGAAAGGGTGAACTCCTGAGACAGGAGGACTGTGTCCCCTTCAGCACCTTGCACAGGGTGCTGAACACTCAGTAGATCATGGTGGAGGGTTTAATTTTTCAGAGCAGGTATGAACGACTATATTCTTTGCTCTCTTTTCACTTCTACGCCTTGCATCTTGTTAAGGTTGGGTCCATGAACCCAAAATTTCCTGCTCTGGAAAGAATGTGAGAGGAGAGATTCTCTTTCTGTTCTTGACCCTGGAATGACTCCCAGGTAACCTATGTCAGTCAGTTATCGCAAAGGTGATTTATGCTGCTGCTGAGTTCAGGGAACTCAGAACTCCCTTCACAAGCATCAAGTGCAACTTACCTGTGGTATAATTGAACACATCACCCAGAGGACTCTGCCCTGCCTTGTTATAGGCAAAAACACTAATAAAGTAAGTGAAGCCACATTCAGATAAGAAATTGCACTGGGTGAGGGATGTGTTGCAGTGGACTTCCAAGCCATCATCACTCTTCACAAAGGCCACATAGTAATCACCCAGATCTACATTGGACCAAGCCACAGACAGGTGGCCCGGAGGATCTTCTTGGATGGTCACTCTTCCAGGTGCACAAGCAACTAGGAAACAGTAAATAATGAACAGCTATGAGAGTCCTGCAAGAGATTTTCTTTATACCTTTGCAATTGTCGAGAATATCACATGCCATGGACAAGGAATAAATCAAACAGTATGTGCAAACCAACAAGGCATTCTCACATGTTGTAAAACTTATCTCACACAATACATGCTAGACAATGTCAGAAATAGGCATGGATGGGGCGCCCGAGTGGCTCAGTTGGTTAAGTGTCTGACATCAGCTCAGGTCATGATCTCACAGTTTGTGCTGACAGCGCAGAGCCTGGAGCCTGTTTCGGATTCTGCGTCTGCTCCTCTCTCTGCCCCTCTCCCGTTCACACTCTGTCTTTCTCAAAAATAAATAAACATTAAAAAAATTTTTTTAATTAAAAAAATAAAAGAAATAGGTATGGATCACCTTGGTTAACATTGCATTCATTTCTGTGTTAAGGCAATGCCAGGATCAGCATAGAATGAAGGGATGACTTCAAATGAAGTTTATTCTTTCAAGATCTAAGCTTTTAAAATTTTAGCCATCTTTGGTGGAATCTTCCTAAAATATATTTCATAATTCTGGGACCCAGGAAACACATAGCACTTTCGAAACATAGTTCTTTTATTGGTAAGTTGGGCTGTTCCCATGATCATGACTGATTGTTTTACAATTTTTTTTTAATGTCTATTTATTTTTGAGAGACAGAGAACAAACAAGCGAGGGAGGGGCAGAGGGAGAGAGGAAGACACAGAATCCAAAGCAGGCTCCAGACTCTGAGCTGTCAGCACAGAACTCGATGTGGGGCTCGAACTCACAAACCGTGATATCATAACCTGAGCCGTAAGTTGGACGCTTAACCAACTGAGCCACCCAGGCGTCCCATGACTGATTGTTTTATACGCAAACTGATGCCACCCAACTGTAAACATGCAGGATTATTTCAGTGGCACTTTACCCTGGCTGCACATTAGAATTAAGCGAGGAGCTTTTACAAACTAGTCATACCAGACTCCACTCCCAGAAGCTCTGATTTAGTTGATCTTAGGTGGATTTTTATTTTTATTTTTTTTTTTAATTTTTTTTTCAACCTTTATTTATTTTTTTTGGGACAGAGAGAGACAGAGCATGAATGGGGGAGGGGCAGAAAGAGAGGGAGACAAAGAATCGGAAACAGGCTCCAGGCTCTGAGCCATCAGCCCAGAGCCTGACGCGGGGCTTGAACTCACGGACCGCGAGATCGTGACCTGGCTGAAGTCGGACGCTCAACCGACTGCGCCACCTAGGCGCCCCTTAGGTGGATTTTTAAAAAGCTCCCCAGATGCTCTTAATGTGCCTCCAAGATTGGGAAACACTGGAGGGTTCTCTCCTGCATTAAATGACTAACTTGGATCTGCTATGCTTTTGAAAGTGTATTCTTATCTTTTCCTTCACTCTCAGCTATTCCAACCTCATAACCATTTCTAATAGGCTGTCTGCAGCAAATTATAACTGTCAAAAGAGAGGCCAAATCACCAGGTTTGCTATCAGTGACCTTAATTTAACATAACTATAAGAAATTGTGCATCTGGGCTCCTGGGTGTCTCAGTTGGTTAAGTATCCCACTCTTGATTTCAGCTCAGGTCATGATCTCACAGTTCGTGAGACCCAGCCCCATGTTGAGCTCTGTGCCAGCAACACAGGACCTGCTTGGGATTCTCTCTCTGTCTCCTCTCTCCTCTCTCCTCTCTCAATAAATAAATAAACTTTTAAAAAAGTTAAAAAAAAAAAGAAACTGTGTATCTGAGGGCTTGGCTTATTTTTTCCCTGTAAAATACACTGCATCAGCTTGGTGATGGCTCTTTTCCTCTCTGTTCAGAAGCCTTTTAAACTCAGGATGACATAGTTCTCTCTGTTGGGTAAAGTGGACATTATTGTGATTATCTACATTTTCTTTGGCTTAGAGGACTAAAATCAGGCAAACCTGGGCTTGAATCCTAGCTCTAACGCTTATTATTGGTGTGACTTTGGAAAAATTACATCACTCTCAGACCTAAATTTTTTTTTATCTGAAAAAGGAAATAATAGAGCCTACATCATTGAGTTGTCATGAAAGATAAATAAAATGATGTATTTATAGTGCCTGGTACATAGTAGGTCTTCACTAAATGTTAGTTCCCATCACCAAAACACAGAAATGTTTCTAAATAGAGGAGTAAACCTCCACATATGTAAGCCTTCATTTTTCTGATAAGATGAAAATAGGAAGATATTTAAACACATACTCAGAATTATAGACTGCCCACCTTTATTTAACAAATAGCTCCCTCCCAGCATAGGTCTGCAAAACATGATGTAAGGAAGAGGCCACTGTGTGTACTGCACAGTTAAACCTATGTATAACTCCAGCTGGATCCTAGAATTTTTACAGCTTTACAAAGTATAAAGAAAATCAATTAATGAAAGAATAGAATAGGAGCCAGGACTCCTAATTTTCAAAGATGTGCTTTTTCCAATGTGTGATATCCAGTTTTACTATCACATTAAAACTCCTTAGAATGTCCCATTCAATGCTTTCACTTAGACCAGGCTTCTAGAATGTTCTGGAACATTATCAACATTATCAGGTGGTTATTTGTTTCCCTTATGGCAGTCACACTGGCTTACCAGCCCCACAGTCACTCTTGCTTACATACCAGTTTTTAGGGCCTCTGATGAAGTTGACTTGCTAGACCCAGCATCATTACTTGCTAAAACTGAAATTAGGTACTCAGTCCCACACTGTAGGGAGGAGATAGTACAGGCACTGCGAGTCGTACTACAGCTCAGCTCCGAAGAGTCACTCAAAGCCATCACAGTATAGTTGAAAGCTCCTTCCGTTGGGGCCCATGAAACAGAAGCCTTCAGAGCCCCACCATCAAGAGAGACTTGAATGCTGGCAGGGGCACGAGGACCTAGATATTTGAGAAACAATTAAGATTTTGCAGTAGCCTCGAAAATCCAAGTAAGATCTGGCCTAACAACATTGCAGAGCTTGGAGGATGACGTACCACGATAGTAGGATAATTGCAAGCGTTTAGAGCATAAAATCGGGACTTAGGGTAACACATCTGCCGTTGACTATGCAAACTCATAACTAGCTATGCAACCTTATCCATGTTATTTAATATGTTATTTACTTTTTTTTTTAACGTCTGTAAAATGGATCTAATAAGATCAGTCCCTAACACATATTAGGTGCTAAATAAGTATTCATTCATTCACTGAATGAATCAGTGAACACACAACTCAACAAGTAATTGAATAATTAAATGAGATTATAAATGTGAAGGGCTAAAAGGGCCCTACGGATATGCTATTATTAAGTGGTAGGTCAAATATTCTATTATCGAAAGATGAAGCTGAACGGAGTAGCTTCAACAATATCCTTCCTTTACTTTTTTTTTTTTTTTAAATAGGTTCTATGCCCAGCACAGAGCCCAATGTAGGGCTTAAACTCACGACCCTGAGATCGAGACCTGAGCTGAGATCAAGAGTTGGATGCTTAACCAACTGAGCCAGGCAGGCACCCCTACTTTTTTTTTTTAAAGATTTTATTTTTAAGTAATCTCTACACCAACATGGGGCTTGAACTTACAACTCTGAAATCAAGACTCATATGCTCTACTAGTTGAGACAGTCAGACACGTTCCCTTCTTTACTTCGGACACCTGCTAAGACTTTTTCTGTAAGTGTTTTTAGGTCATAACTGATTCTAGAAGAGCAGAATTTCATTCCACTCGAAATCAAAGGGAAGAAAGGAAAGTATCAAGTGTGATGGTCATATATTAGAGCAGTCATTTTAGTGTCTCCAAAAACTTCCCTCTACGTTCTTAGAAATATGCCTTCCTCTTTTCAGGGTTATCCTTTTGAGAAAGCTTGAGAAGTATCCTTTTGTGTTGGGGATCTGTGCTGTAATAAGGCCCACCTGGAAGGCATTAGAAAACTGCTTGCATAGCATATGAGCAGAAACCAGCAACTTCTAGACACACGTGGGTTATACAGGCAAGGCCCTGTTTGAGGAAACAGGGACTCAACTCATCCTCTACAGGGCACATCCCTGCCATGTTTCTTCTATAGGCCTTCGAGGTCCTACAGGACCCTTCCCCTGCTTCCTGGTTAGACTGCAGAGGCAGTTCTGCTCTGAAGTAATTCTGGGTTCAAGGCTAGTAAAAGTAACCTGCAGTATTTTAGGACAACCAGCTCTTTCCACATGGGGGATGGGAGAACCAGGAAAAATGAGTACAGTATTGGGGGTTGTTGGGGGGTTGAATTGAGTCCCCTCAAAATTCATATGTTGAAGTCCTAACCCCTAGTACCTCAAAATGTCATCTTATTTGAAAACAGGGTCATAGTAGATGCAATTAGTGCAGATGAGATCATTAAGGTGGGCCCTAATCCAATATGACTGGTGTCCTTAGAAAGAGAGAAAATTTTGTGCTTGCTTTGGCAACACATATACTAAAACTGGAATGATACACGGGGCGCTTGAGTGGCTTAGTTGGTTAAGCATCCAACTTCAGCTCAGGTCATGATCTCACAGTTGGTGGGTTGGAGCCCCACGTTAGGCTCTGTGCTGAGCTCAGAACCTGGAGCCTGCTTTGGATTCTGTGTCTCCCTCTCTCTCTCTGCCCCTCCCCTGCTCATGCTCTGTCTCTGTCTCTCTCAAAAATGAATAAATATCAAAAAAAAATTTTTTTATAATAAAATTGGAATGATATGGATTAGCATGGCCCCTGCATAAGGAATGACATGCAAATTCATGATGCATTAATTAATTAATTAAAAAATAAAAAGAGGAAATCTGGACATAGGCATACACTTCAAGGTAGAATGCCATGTGATTATGAAGGGCACCATCTATAAGCCAAGGAGAAAGGCCTGGAACAAATCCTTCCCTCATAGTCCTGAGAAGGAACCAATTGTGCTGACACCTTGATGTCAGACTTCTGGCCTCCAAAACGGGGAGACAACAAATTTGTGTTGTTTAAGTAGGTTTGTGGCACTTTGTTAAGACAGCCCTAGCAAACTAATAGAGAAGCTAAATCTATACTCTAAAAAATTAAAAAAAAAATTTTTTTTATGTTTTATTTATTTTTGAGAGAGAGAGAGAGCGAGCACGGGAGGGACAGAGAGAGAGAGGGAGACACAGAATCCGAGACTGACTCTGTCTCAGTCCAGACTCTGAGCTAGCTGTTAGCACAGAGCCAGATGCGGGCCTCGAACCCGTGAACTGGGAGATCATGACCTGAGCCGAAGTTGGACGCTCAACCGACTGAGCCACCCAGGCACCCCAATACTCTAAAATATGTTTAAACATGAGAAACAAATGAAAAAGGAAAGCTTTAAGAAAACAGTCACCTTTGGAGGTGGCTGTCCCTGACCCCAGCCTGATGGAGAGGTTTCCTCTCATACCACTCTGTGCCTGCAAATCCTTCTCTCAAAGCACTTGTTACACTGAACTGTAACCACTGATTTATGCATTGGTCTCCCCTAAGACACAATCAGTTCTCCAAGTGTAGGGATTACACTTTAATTGATTTTGTGTCCCCATCAGCTAAATGATGCCCAGTACATAGTGGGCCCTCAGTTAACGTTTGTGGAAAGAAAGAATGAATGAATGCATAGAAAAAGGCCGGGGGAGACTGGTTTATCACAGACATCCTGACTCACAAGGCCCATCAAGAATCACCTTAAGGCCACCTTGCTATGATGTTGCTCTAGAGAAGTATTACAAAAGGCACACCCTTTCTCCCTGAATTTCTGTCTTCACTCACAGATAATGGGGCTTCCATCCCACCCTTCAAACTTAGGGTATGTTGGAAAGAACAGCTCTGGTTTCTTTCCTCCCTTTCCTTGGTCCTCTCCAAGGGATGAAACAGCTTATCTGGTTGGTGAGAGTCTGGCATTAGGCCACATTGTCAGTGGGTGGCTTACTCTGTCTTGAGAGGAAAAAAAAATCCCTCTCCTTCCCTCCCTCTCCCTCTCATTCTTTTTGGCTTACTCCAGCAGATCGGTTTGGGTTTCCACATATTATGCAGTAGGCCTAAGCTGAGCAGGCCTAAGCTGAGGTTTGGGGCAATATATCTGAAATTCTGATTCCCAGCACAGCATAAAGTACCCTAACAACAGGAACTTTGTTTCGTTTGCTGCTGGATCTCTAGAGCAATGCTCGCTCAAAGTTGGCTCACACTCACTAAATGGCTACTGAATAAAATGAATTCCTGTTTGTCCCAGTTCTTTCTGTTTATGCTGTTGGTCTGAAGCTAGGAAGGGTCGGGGAGACTCATAAACCTAGCAAAAATCATCTCCTGTTGTGTGATACGGCATGTGTATGCTTGAAATAAGTTAGATATCAGAGACGGAGAAGCCATGCTCTGTGTATTCTGAGCAGCATTTCTTTATACAGGCAGTCAGCGTTTAAACTACCGCACTATAAATAAACTCATAATAAATTTAAATATCTACTGCCAGCTGCTCTGTACTTATCAGTTAACACCCGCTTCCAACGGCTACGATGCATAGCCTCTCATTAATCAAAAGGGAGATTGCTTGAGGCTGAGCTGGGAAGTCCTTACTTGTTCTCTGATTGCAGGTGGAGTCGTCCCCAGGGGTTCCATTGGCATTCCACGCATAGGCCTTTATGGTGTAGAGAGTCCCAGCATCTAACCTGGTGAATGTCAAGGAGGTGTTTGTGGTATTCTCTTTCCATATTCTACCCAAACCATTGGCTCGCATAATGGACACAGAGAATCCAATTGCCATATATACAGCTTCCCACTGCACAAGAATAGAGTCTGGACTTGGAGAGCTTACTTCTAGAATTGGTGCAGCCAACACTATGAAGACAAAAACACATGCATTTGCGTTAGGAAACTCCAATAGAGGATAATTCAGATTTAGAAATAAATAATTTGAGGTTGATCATCCATATTATGAAATAATTATTTGCTTTGCAAAAGGATTTATGGTAGGTAGAGTTCCACTGAATAATGGCTATCTAGGGGCACCTGGGTGGCTCAGTCGGTTAAGCGTCCAACTCTTGCTTTTGGCTGGGGTCATGACCTTGAAGTTGGTGAGTTTGAGCCCCACACTGGGCTCCAAGCTGACAGCATGGAGCCTGCTTGGGAGTCTGTCTCCTCTCTCTCTGACCCTCCCCCACTTGCGCTCTCTCTCTCAAAAATAAATAAATAGGGGCGCCTGGGTGGCTCAGTCAGTTAAGCGTCTGACTTCGGCCCGGGTCACAATCTCATGGTCTGTGAGTTCGAGCCCCGCGTTGGGCTCTGTGCTGACAGCTCAGAGCCTGGAGCCTACTTCAGATTCTGTGTCTCCCTCTCTCTCTCTGCTCCTCCCCCGTTCATGCTTTGTCTCTCTCTGTCTCAAAAATAAATAAACATTAAAATAAATAAATAAATAAATAAACAAACAAACAAAAATAATGTGTATTATAATACACATTATTATAAAATAATAAAATATATAATATATATAAATAATGTGACTATCTAAATGTGTATTAATCATAAATGACTCAGCAAAGGAATGGGGAACAGAATAATTCTAATATTAGGCATGACTTTCAACTGGAGGTTTATAAGAAATTATACAAAATATCTCTGTAATTATAATATGGGGAAATGATGGTTTATAATATTTTTTTAGAAAATTTTTATGTTTATTTGCTTATTTTGAAAAGGGGCAGAGGAGCAGAAAGAGAGGAGTGAGAATTTGAAGCAGGCTTTGTGCTGTCAGTCAAGAACCCAATGTGGGGCTCGAACTCACTAACTGTGAGATCATGACCTGAGCCGAAGTCTGATGCTTAACCGAGTCACCCAGGTGCCCTTAAAAGCAGGGATGTTTGTAAAGACGCCCAAAATGGGTTTTATTTTCCAAAGCATCTGGAATTTAAATACCACCACCTCCACAGATATCTGAATTCCCAAAACATTTCGTGGCTTTCACCTCTGGGCCCTGAATCGTAGGCACTCAAATGACACAAAATTGTATCATGTACTTGCAGCCTCAGTATAACGAATCCAGGTCACAAACAATAGCCCGACAGAGGACAAGCATCCAGCTACCTGTCTTTGCCTGCTTTGGAAGCGATGCTGGGCTTCTCCCAGTGGCACTGACGGATCTGACAGTGATTTGGTACAAGGTTGCAGCCTTCAGGCCTGTCACAGTGCCTGGGGAATTGGCCACCATGGTTTCAATGACAGTGTCTCCATCTTCAGCCGTGAGAAGATAACTGGTGGCCCCTGGCACTGTGGCCCATTCCACAGTGATGCTGGTGCTGATTTTTGAATATGCCTGATCAATAGTGGGTATTTCAGGAGCTGGAAGAGATTTTGAAGTTGTACATTAGCTAGGATATCTATGAAGATTACTTCTTTCACCGTTTTCTTTTTCTTCTTCTTCTTTTTTAAGAAATTTTATTTTAAGTAATCTCTGCACCTAATGTGGGGCTCGAACTTACAACTCTGAGATCAAGAGTCGCATGCTCTCCTGACTGAGCCAGCCAGGCGCCCCTGCCCTCATTTTCAAGATCAAGACAAAACAGAGAAAAAGAAATGCAAAGCTACTCTCCAAAAGAGAGCCAGAAAGCTCAAACTTCTCATTCAGAATGGGATTTCAAAGAGGTTTTTCCCAGTTGCCTCTGGGATAATTTGTATTTTTTGTACTTTTCAAAGGGTGAAATCAGAGTGGGGAGTGGGGCCCCTGCCTGGCTCAGTCTGTAGAGCATGCGACCCTTGATCTCGGGGTTGTGAGCTCTAGTCCCACATTGGGGATAGAGCCTACTTTAAAAAAAAAAAAAAACAAAACAGGGAATGATTGTGGGAAAGAACTCTGAGAGGAAGGAGAGAGTCATTGAGGGGCTTCATTCCAGAGGCTTCCACACTGGTTTGGCACTCTGTGAATTCCCAGGCCTTCTCTGCTGCCACCAATCTCCCCTCCCAGCCCCTCACCTATGCTCCACTGCCTCCACCTGAAGGCCAGGGTCTCACCTCTGCTGTGGCTATGTCTCCATCTTGTGCACTTGCACATTTCCCACAAGGTATCTAATCTAATGGAGGAAGAGGGAACATTGAGTTCTTTGTTTTATGATTGCTCTATCGTACTTTCTTTCATGTTATCAGAGTGGAACCATTTTTAGATTCTTCTATATAAAACAAAAATAAACATTATTGTCCCACTCTGCATCAAAACATCTGCCCCAGCATAAGAAGGAGGTGCCGTGGTCTCTCCTCACCTGGGCTAGGCCATGGTTTGTCTGTGGGACATCAATGCTTATGTCATGAGTTTATATAAGGCATTCCTGCACTTTGGGTAAGGGGTAAGAGATACAGCATGGTAACAAGATTTACAACATTGTAAAACTCCACAGGCACAAAAATGCCCTGGGTGCAGGAGGTCCAAGTGGAAGAAAAGGTCAAACAGAAATAGCCGGTTTTAAGTTTGGAACTGGCACTTAGCCTTTTATGTTCAATGTACCTCACTTGCCGGGTAAAATCACTATAGACCAACTTCAAAACTAAAGGGCAAAACGAAACTATAGGGCAAAGAGGAGAAAGAGTAACTATAGACCAAATGTGTGATTTACTGGTATCGACTCCCTCTCCTCGGCAGACCCCCACCTGCCAAATCCCTATGTGCATAGACAACTTCTCTTTCTGCACCAATAGCCCAGAGGGTTGGCTTTGGCAGCAACTCAGAAATAGCCAATCTGCAAGACTGAACAAAGTCTCCACTGTGCACTGGCCAGACATTCCTTGAACGTCACCCAGGACTGTCTCTTTTGCCACCGAAAGAAAACTCTGAAAGTTACATATGCTGGGGAAAAGTCGCAGACCTGCTCATCTTAGCCATTGGCCAGCAGAAGGTGACTGCAGGAAGCACCCATGTCTGCTCTCCCCCACGGCAGGATAGACAGCCCCATCAAGGGCCCCCCTCTTCACCCCTCCCCCACCCCCCAATCATCCCCTTTCTGCTATCAGCTATTTGTCCTGTGTTATAGGTCTTCTTTCCTCTAACTAACTTGATTGTGTCTCTCAACTCCTTTTCCAATAATTTCTACATCTTAAGATTTACTTTGAAATGTAAAATATCTACATCTCAGGATTGTTGTGAGGATTAAGTTAAATTTTGCATGCGAGGGGGCTTTGATAGGTGGAAAGGGCTAGTGTGTGTGTGTGTGTGTGTGTGTGTGTACTAGGATG
Source organism: Acinonyx jubatus (assembly GCF_027475565.1). NCBI lineage: Eukaryota > Metazoa > Chordata > Mammalia > Carnivora > Felidae > Acinonyx > Acinonyx jubatus. The sequence continues at coordinate 91,201,463 of NC_069381.1, read as the reverse complement.
AGCAATTTTTAGGTTTAGAAGAGCCAGACCACATGGCACTGCCATGGACAAGTGTTAGAAGGTGAAATCCTGGGGAGTCTGGGTAAGCACAGGAGAGACAGATTGCCTGCTTCACTGGGTGGGATCTGACCAGTAACAGCAGTGAAAGATCAACACCTCTGTACTACGCTTCCCTTAAAGAAATGAGAAGCCTGACTGGGATGTGTAAGGCTCCATAAATTAGCAGGAGTTCTCCCCTCTTTCTCAGTTCTGTGTTTGGCCCACTTACTGCTCTGACGAAAGAGATAACTGTATTCTCTAGATTTGCAATCAACCACTCTGATCAGTCAAAAGTGAAAGAGACCCTTTGCTTCTCAGTATCTGTGCATTCCACCAACTCATAGAGATCTAAATTAGCTCAGGCAGCCCCAGTGGCCAGACACAGATAAAAAACCTATTCCAGAACCCAAAGAGAATCATAATACACAGACCCAAAATGGAACCTCCTACATAGTATCAATAAAGCACATGCCATTTATTGAAAAACCAGGATGAATCAATTAATAGCATCATTGGTATCTCAGCCTGCCCCATTCTTTCTCTCAAATACTGTGGATAGTGTGGGACTAAAAAGGGCCCCGCCCTGAGGGCTCAGTGTCTCCTGCGACCTTCTAAGGACACAGAAGTAGAATTTGTTCTAGTTCTTTGTTCACCCAAAGGCCACTTCTAAAAAAAAGTCACTTTGTATATGGCCAACCAGTCCTTTTCATTGCTTCCTGGTGATCGTGAAGGTTTCTCAAGAATAGGTAAAGGATACAAATAAAACATGAGATAATTTTTGGAAACTTATTGCACATGCACGGATTTTATGGGTCAGCCATCTGTAACACTGTCAAATTTTTATTATTTTGTTTATTTATTTATTTTGAGAGAGAGTGGGAGGGGCAGAGAGAGAGGGAGGGAGAGGGTTCTCTCTCTCTGCAGAGAGACCCCTAAGCAGGCTCTGCACTGTCAGCACAGAGCTGAGGCAGGGCTCAAAGTAGTGAACCATGGGAATCATGATCTGAGCGGAAACCAAGAGCCAGATGCTTAACTGACTGAGCCACCCAGGTGCCCCTATTTTATTTTAAAAATTGAGGCACCTGTCTGGCTCAATTGATAGAGCATGTGACTCTTGATCTCAGGGTTGTGAGTTCAAGCCCCACATTGGGTGTAGACATTACTTTAAAATAAAAATCTTTGGGGCACCTGAATGGCTCAGTCTTTTACATGTCCAACTCTTGATTTTGGCTCAGGTCATGATCTTAAGGTTCATGGAATTGAGCCCTGTGTGGGGCTCCACCCTGAGCCTGCTTGAGATTCTCTCTCCCTCTCCCTCTCTCTTCCCACCTCTCTCCCCCACTCTGTCCCCCCTCCCCCCCCTCCTGCTCATGCTCGCTCTCTCTCTCCCACTTTCTAAAATAAAATTTTTAAAAATATTTTTAAAAATCCGCCCAATTTTTAAATGGCCTTAATTGCACTTCCTTTTCTGTGGCAGACAAAATAATAAATAAAAATTGTTCTCATTTACATTGAATTGCTATGAGACCTTATTGGTGATATGATCAATATTACATGGGTCCTCTAAATAATCGAAATCTCATTGACTATAAATTTCCTCTAAAGAAATTATCCTTGGCTTTAGTCATTTATTCAGCAAAAATGACAGTAAAATTTTTTTAAAAGAAAGAATTTTTCTAGTCCTAAGTTTTCATTTTCTGTATTTTAAGGATGCACTATTACAAGTGTAAAATCCTTTCTTATAAAAGTAGAGAATCCTAAGCTTTTACTCAAAAACATGTCTAGTTTTCTTCTCTAGTTCTTCAGAATACAAATAAGAAAAATTATATAAATTAGACTTTTCACTACTTGTGGCTAAAACTTTATTTCTTTGGCTAGAATGATAATCACCATAATATTTTACTAATGACAACTGAATTTGAGAAATCCATCACTACATTACTTTTTATACATCTCAGTACTCAATAGGAAGGTCTTATGAGGACTTGTAAGTTTGGTCCATGTATTTGTCTTACCAGTTACACTCACAGTGTGAACACTCAGGAGATGTTGAATATTTTTCCGAGATAGCTTTTCTATTTCAGGGTAGCCCAAGAATTAACAGTGGAAATTAAAATCAAACATGGGGAGGGAAAACTTGTGTTTTAAAAACTTTTACCTGTATTTGCTGAAGCAACCTGAAAAGAAAAGTTTACAAAAATTAGAACCATGAAGAAAAATGCCATTTGGGGAAATGTAAAACATAAATCGGAGCAGTAATAAGTGTATCACAACATTTTCATTCGTAATGCGAGCAATATCTGAATCCATACAGAGCATTTATTTGCACAAATTATTTCCCAAACTCAAATCTACCCCAAAGGAATCCTAAATAGAATTTAGAGGCTGGAAACAGATCACATTACTATTTCATTTTTCTCCCTGAATCTGCCTATTGAACTAAGTCAGTAGCTGTTGACAGATTTTTCAGAAATCTTTGTTCTTAAAATATAATGATAATCTTGTTTTCTTTCTCTAGTACATTGCATTAAATTTCAAACATGCAAGCATATACAATCTTGGTATGGTCCAAAACTATTTTGTTTTCTATCTCCCCACCCACTAATCTCTCAAAAAGAGAGAGACAGAGAGAGAGAGTGATAATAAATGTCTTTGTTCCCCCCTAAATAGTTGCAGGTGGGTTGGAATGGTGAACTCACCATTTTAAGACAGATAAGGCTGAATCCAATGAAAGACAAACATTTCTTGGGTCCGCCAGCCATCCTGGTGAATATAAGACTCACATGGCACACAGCAGAGTGATCAGGGTCCTCTTTGGTCCCCAGGAGGGCAGCACTGCCAGTGGCTGGGCTGTTGGGCAGCAACGTTAGGAGCAGATTCTGGGAAGTAGCTCCTCCCCTTTAGTGCGAGCAGACCCGTAACTGGGGGCACCTGGAGGCTGGCAGGGACAGGTGTTTCGAAGACTGAAAAAAAGAAGAGTTGAAAAACCACACCAAACTGGCCAAAAAACTACTGTAATCTGTGTTCCGAGGTATATGTAGAATGTTCTCTTTTTCTTTAAAAGACTTTTTTTTAAAGCTTTTTTTAAAGTAATTGCTACACCCAACTTGGGTCTTGAACTCACAAACCCAAGATTAAGAGTCTCATGCCCTTCCGACTGAGCCAGCCAGGTGCCCCTAAAAATTTTTTTTCTAAATAAAATTTTACAAAGCTGTATAGAAAACTATTGATATAAGGGAATGATCATCTTAAACTGGGGGATCCTGACCGGTTTTATTCACTCTTTTTCATCTTTATTTGTTGTTCTTATTGTGGTTGTTGCAATACAAAGTGATCAGTTCTGCTGTCAGGAGCAATTTGCTGCAAAGCTTCAATATCTAGGATGAAAGGTCAGGGGCCTGAGGGGCAGAAGAATCGGGGAGATGTTGTTTAAGGGTGTAAACTTACAGGGCGCCTGGGTGTCTCAGTCGGTTAAGTGTCCAATTCTTGGTTTCGGCTCAGGTCATGATCTCAACCTAGGTTCGAGCCCCACGTGGGGCTCCGTGCTGACAATGCAGAACCTGCTTGGAATTCTGTCTCTCTCTCTCTCTCTCTGTCCCTCCTCTGTTTTCTCTCTCTCTCTCTCTCTCTCAAAATAAATAAATAAACATAAAAAAGGATATAAACTTAATAGTGTTGGAAATACAATGGACAACATAGTGATTATAGTCAATAATATTGTATTAAAGAACTTCGAAGTTGCTAAAAGACTAAATCTTAATTGTTCATAATGCATACAACAATGATGAGTATATGATGTGATAGAGGTGTTGACTAATGCTATTATAGTCATCACATTGCCATATATTAATGTACCAAACCAACACATCGTACACCTCAAACTTACACAATGTTATATGTCAATCATATCTTTAAAAAAGTGGAGGGGGGTACCTGGGTGGCTCAGTTAGTTGAACACCTGACTTCAGCACAGGTCACGACCTCGTGGTTCGTGAGTTCAAGCTCCACATCAGGCCCACTCCTGTTGGCGCAAAACCAGCTTAGGATCCTCTCTAGCCCCTCTCTCTGCCTCCCCCCTGATTGTATTCTCCCCCAAATAAATAAATAAATAAATAAATAAATAAATAAATAAAAAGATGGAAGGGCAGGAGGATGTCCCTGTGCAGAGAAAGATACCCTGAATGAATACCATTCATTTATCCACAGCACCACCCTGTAGTTCCAGCACTTCCTATTTCCAGAGCCATCATCTAGTTCAAACTCCCGATAAGCATTTAATCCAAACACTGTAATATTTAATTCTAATAATAAAAAGTATGTAAATGAGTAATCAACATTGTTAATTGACTTGTATGGAATCACACAAGTATTAAATGGTGGATCTGAGGCTAAAACTCATCACTCTGACATCTGCTTCTGTCGAAAATAGAGTAAAATGGAGTGGATTTACCACCCCCAACTTCAGCTTATTATAAAACCACAATAATTAAGACAGGATTAAATAATTACAAGGATTGGCATCAAAACAGATACGTCAATGGAACAAAATAGATCAATAGTACAGCATAGAGAGTCCAAAAATAGATCCACACATGGATAGACAATTGATTTTCAACAAAGGCAAAAAGGCAATCCAAGAGAGAAAGGGTAGTCTTTTCAACAAATGATACTGGAATGATTAAATAACCATACACAAAAAACATTACATTTGATCCATACCTTACACCACATAAAAAATTACTCAAAATGGACTATGGACCTAAATATAACACCTAAAACTGTAACACTTCTAGAAGAAAAAAAGAAAAGAAAAATCTTTGTGACCATAGATCAGGCAAAGATTTGTTAGATACCACACTGAAAGCATGATCCATTTAAAAAATTGATAAGTAGGACTTCATAAAATCAAGTAGTTCTGCACTAGTAAGAGAATGAAAAGACAAACCACAGACTGGGGGGAAATATTTGCAAATCACATATTTAATTTTTAGTTAAAAAGTTAAAAAAATATATGTATGTATGTATATACTCTCAAAACCTAATAAGAAAACTAACAACTCAATAAAAAAATGAGCAGGGCACCTGGGTGGCTCAGTTGGTTAAGTGTTCGGCTCTTGATTTTGTCTCAGGTCGTGATCTCACGGTGGTGAGATCGAGCCCCACATTGGGCCCTGTGCTGACAGCATGAGGAGCCTGCTTAGGATTCTCTCTCTCCCTCTCCTTCTGCTCCTCCCTCCCTCACGCCGTCTCTGTCTCTCTCAAAGGAAATAAACTTTTAAAAAATTAAAAGAAAAGAAAAAGTAAAGCATATGTCCATACAAAAACTTCCACACAAATATTCAAAGTAGCATTGGGGTGAGGGGCACCTAGATGGCTCAGTTGGTTAAGCATCCGATTTCAGCTCAGGTCATGATCTCACAGCTCGTCAAACCCCACATTGGGCTCTGTGCTGACAGCTCAGATCCTGGAGCCTGCTTTGGATTCTGTCTCCCTCTCTCTCTGTCCCTCCCCCACTCATGCTGTCTCTCTCTCTCTCTCTCCTTCAAAAATAAATAAAAATTAAAAACAAACAAGCATTTTTTTTTGGCTGTTGTTTTTATTGCTTGTGTTTATCACTAAACTTTTGGGGAAAAAAAAACCAAATAAATAGAAAATAAAAAGAAAGGGAAAATACATAACCCTGGATTGCTAACTTTTAATTTCTCTCCTTTATGTATATTTTGTTGTTATTGTCATAATTTCATATACAGAAAATGCTGATTTTTTGTGCTTGACAGTGACAATACAATAATAGACATTAGTATGTTCTGTGAACATCTTTCTACAACATTAATTACATGCCTATATTATCATTCTTTAGTGCTAATTATAATTTATGTACCAAATGCTACATTATAGGAGTTTAAGATGCTCCCAGGTTTATTTTGCTCTTATAAACAAGCTGGCAATAAACAACAGATAGAAACTTGGAACTCAGTGTAGATGCTCAGCTATAAGAATCTCAAATAGAATTTTCACGCGGCAGTACATGAGAAGTGCTGTCTCACAGATGTCATGAGTTGGAGAAAGAACAGTGGGCTGTGTGTTTGGAAGAATTGTAGAGAAGGGTCTGGAGCTGAGCCTAGGAGATAGTTGGGGTTTGTTTTGTTTGAAAGTAAAGGAAGAGCATTTCGTGAGGGGAAAAACTGTATGATTCCTTTTTATTTATGAAACAATAGCTCCTCTAAAACATTAAAAAATTTTTTTAAAAAAAGAAAGAAAGAGGAGCAGTGCCTGGGTGGCTCAGTCAGTTGAGTATCTGACTTTGGCTCAGGTCATGATCTCATGGTTTGTGGGTTCGAGCCCTGCGTCGGGCTCTGTGCTGACAGCTAGGAGCCTGGAGCCTGCTTCAGATTCTGTGTCTCCCTATTCTTTGTCCCTCCCCTGCTCACGCTCTGTCTCTCTCTCTCTCTCTCAAAAATAAATAAAACATCAAAAAAAAAAGATAGCTCCTCTAACAATGATGCATGACCGTACAAAGGTTTGTTTGTTTGTTTTTGTGAAAATTGCCATCCAGTTCTATTAATCTGAGAGTGGATCTTTTTATATGTGTCCCATCTTACCAGAAACCTGGGATTGTTCTAATTCCTATTTAAGTGAGCTCATACATCAAGCAGAAAGCTTTTATTACAAGACAGTTCATAGTTTTCCAGCAGGTATAAGTTCTCCTGGAGTTACCAGAATTTCTTTTCTCTTTATGCAAACTTAATTTCACAGATACCAACATTTTCTTTCTTAAAGAGGCCAGTGAACTATTTAAGGTTAATAGGAATCTTAATTTTGAAAGTTTTTAGTTTTTTTTTTTTAACGAAACCGGCTGTGGCATAATTGAACCCATGTTTTTGCCACTGTGAAAACTTGAGAGTTGAAAAAGTTTCCAATGTTTAGAGATAAGTTGGGAAAAGTATGTCCCTTAGTGTTTATTTGATGCATACCATAAGTGGCTACTAGGATACAGGTATTCCCTGAATATGACTAAGACATGGTATTACTTCATACTGAAACATAAAAAAAACTTTTCCCATGAATGATTAAACATGGAATACTACTCACCAATAAGAAGGAATAATAAATAAACTTGATACACGCAGCAACTTGGATGAACTTCAGCAAAATTATGCTGAGTGAAGAGCCGAGTTATATTTCAATAAAGTTGTTTAAAAAAGCAGTCTTGGGGGTGCCTGGATGGCTCAGTCGGTTGAGTGTCCAACACCGGCTCAGGTCATGATCTCGCGGTCTGTGAGTTCCAGCCCTCTGTCGGGGTCTGTGCTGACAGCTTGGAGCCTGGAGCCTGCTTCGGATTCTGCGTCTCCCTCTTCTTCTGCCCTTCCCCTACTCATGCTCTGTCTCTCTCTGTCTCAGAAATAAATAAACATTAAAAAAAATTTTTTTTTACAAAAAAGCAGTCTAGGGAGCGCCTAGGGCGCCTGTCTCCCTCTCCCTCTGACCCTCCCCCACTTGCATTCTCTCTCTCTCTGTCCCTCTCTCTCTCTCTCTCTCTCTCTCTCAAAAATAAAAACACTAAAAAAAAAAGAACCAGTCTAACTCTAACACTCTGAGATCCTTCCCCTAAACTACTCTGCCATCTACAAGTTGGCTACTTTGAATTCAAGGCATTTTTGTTTGTGCATTCAACAAGGATATATTGATTACTTACTGTATACCAAGATCTATTCTAGACCCTGAGGATATAAACATTAACAAGCCAAAGCCCTATACTCATGGAGCATACACTCTAGTAGGAAAGACCAAAATAGGCAGCTAAAGTAATAAATGTCTAATATTTCGGGTGTTGCCAAATGTTATGAAGAAAAATAAAGCAGAGCAACAAGAAAGAAAATTGAGGGGTAGAGTTTGTTTACTGTGGTCAGGGAAGACTTCTCTGACAATGAGGCGCTTGAGCAGAGCCTCCGGGAAGTGAGGATGAGCCCTTCGGAAACCTAGGAAAAGAGTATGCCAGGCAGAGGGCAAAAGAAGGGCAAAGGACCTGAGGAGCAGGAGCGCTAGGCTACAGCAAAGCGAGCACTCATCCCTCTGGCTGTAGGGAGTGTTTGTGATCACGGCTCAGGCTCAGTCTCTCAGACTTGCCCTTGGCAAAAAAGTCAAAGTCACACCTTCTTCTGGGGCAGCCACATCCAATGAACTGGGAGATGAAGGAAGAGAAGTGCCCCTTGCCTGAATTCAGGACATATCTGGAGGGGAGACGGCAATGGAGCACTACAGCATCCCCCAGGGCTGGGCGAGGGTGAGGTTGGAAGGGCACTCGCTCTCAGGTTCACATGAGCCCCGGGTTCCAGAGGTTTATGGTCATGAGTTTAAGAGACACCAGTCAGCATGATCGTAAATTTTCTCCAGTCATGTCCAGCCACTGGTGCTCGGTAACAGAGAAGACTGAGGGTTGTATCCAACTAGGAGTAGGAAATATCTAGGCAAGTATGATGGAGAGAGACTGCAGGAAGGGAAAGGAGGGCGTTTATGAGGAAATGACGCATGATATCAGACTGTGGCAGCCGAGGAAGTGAGGCTGAAGGGGGTGCTGTGGAGAGTGAAGAGCTGGCAGGGACAACAGATAGGAGGCCCCAGTGGAGTCAAAGAATTGTTGGCAAGGGTATTAGAGGAAAGCAAGGAGAAAATTTGGGCGTTGGTAATTAGAGAATGGGATGTTTGAAATGGAAGCTGCGGAGAAATTTCAGTTACTGATAATGGCCAGTTCTTGGATGCAAATGTTGGAATCGGCAGCTGAGGTTGGGTGGAGGGAAAAACCACTGGCGGCCAGGAGATCAAGAACTTGAGAGTCCTGAGTGTTGGAAAGATTGGTCAGTGGATACTGGAATCACTAAGAATCATGGCAGGAGTAGTGAGGAAAGAGGTATCGAGACACACGTTAGACCATAAGTGTTAAAATTCTAGGGGAGTATCTCTCAACGTCTGTGGATGACACAAGCTGAGGGATAGTGGATGGTAGAATCTGATGACATGAACTTGAGAGAAGCTAGGAGGTTCCAAGAGGGAGAAACGGTATCTGGAGGTACAATGATTTTATGTTACCAACTGGGTTCTGGCTAATGTCAACTTCTTGATTGTTGTTGAAATGGGTTATGAGTGTTACTGCTGAACACTCCACTGGTAAACAATGCCAATAAAGCCATTGTTTTGTAACATAAATGTACTTTAAAACTTCACATTTCTAAATTTGCCAACTGTCTGTAATTCTCCTTTCAGGGCCAGAATTCTGCAAAGCAGTACATGCTGGAGTTTAGGTCCTGAGGAGTATGGAGCCAGGACATCTAGAGGGGGAATGGCTACAAGAGGGAGTCTGTTTAAACATTCTCGGTGTACCAGTTGGGTAATGCTAGGAAAATTAAATTAGCCAATAATCCAAAGGCCTGGAGAGGAGCTGAAAATAAAAAATAAAGACAAAAGTCTGGAATGAAAGAGAGAAAATGTTAGGATGCTGCATATCAAAAGACATCAGCTTTCTTGCCCATGATACCTGTGTCTATGCCTCCTGACATCCGACCTCCTTTGTGGAGCTAATGTTACATATTTTAGGCTTTGTTACTTGGTATATAATTTCAGATATAAAAACTGTAATGTCAGGATCATGCTTTTCTGAGAGTGACAAAAAAAAAACATATAAAGAAAGTAGCTTAAACAGAAGTTTCTTTAAAAAAAATTTTTTTTTCATTTTATTTTAGAGACAACGCATGAGTGGGGCAGGGGCAGAGGGAGAGAAAATCTTTTTTTTTTTTTCCGTTTCTTAGAGAAATTGTGTGACATTGGGCTCTATTTTAGGATTGTAAGGTCATGACCTAAGTGGAAATTAAGAGTCAGATGTTTAACATTTTTTATTTATTTATTTATTTATTTATTTATTTATTTATTTATTATTTAATGTTTATTTATTTATTTTGAGAGAGAGAGAGAGAGAGAGAGAGAACATGCTTAGTAGCAGGGGAGGGGCAAAGAGAGAGAGAGAATTCCAAGCAGGTCCCATACTGTTTGTGTGGAACCCAATGTAGGGCTCGAACCCACAAACCTAGAGATCATGATTTGAGCCAAAATCAAGAGAAGGATGCTTAACCAACTGAGCCACTCAGGTGCCCCAACAAGTTTCTTTCTGATATAAAATAGTGGAGGCAGAGCATTGAGAGCTGGTATGGCAATTCTGTTTCATGGGGTCTACCAGACCCAGGATCCTTTCAGTTTTTTAGTTTGCCATTCTGAGGATGAATTCTTCCTTTTCTGGGTCCAAACTAAAGTTCCAGTTATCATATCAAAATTCTAAGCAGCAAAATTCAGTAAAGGGGGAGAGGAAAAAAGATTAACTTTATGCCAACAAGCTCTTAAGGAAGGTTCCTGCTGCCATTTACATCCCATTGGGCAGAAAGTTGGTTTCATGGCTACATCAAACTGAAAGAAAAAAGAGGCGTACACAGTCAAAAAATTCTATCACTGTGGAAAAAGGAAGAATGGATATGGGACATTTGGCAGTCTGTGCCACACGAATGTAGAAGTGTAAGTCTAGGGCAGAATTTACATTTAACCAAAGAATAAAAAGTGAGAGAGGTAAGGAGGAAAACAGGATAGATGTGACTGCAGCTAATGTTGTCATTTGAGGAAGAGAGGACAGCAAGTTGAGGGATTTTTTTTTTTTTTAATCTGATAGTCTCTGTAGATGAAGGGAGAATGAGTATGGAGGTGGAGAAGGGGACTTAAGAAACTAGTGAGGATTCCAAAGAAGACCTCCAGATGGCCAACCGACACATGAAGAAATGCTCAACATCACTCATCATCAGGGAAATACAAATCGAAACCACAATGAGATACCACCTGACACCTGTCAGAATGGCTAACATTAACAACTCAGGCAACAATGGATGTTGGCCAGGATGCGGAGGAAGAGGATCTCTTTTGCATCATTGGTGGGAATGCAAGCTGGTGCAGCCGCTCTGGAAAACAGTATGGAGGTTCCTCAAAAAATAAAAATAGAACTACCCTACGACCCAGCAATTGCAGTACTAGGCATTTATCCAAAGGATACAGGTGTGCTGTTTCGAAGGGACACACACACCCCCATGTTTATAGCAGCACTATTAACAATAGCCAAAGTACGGAAAGAGCCCAAATGTCCATCGATGGATGAATGGATAAAGAAGATGTGGTATATATATAATGGAATATTACTCAGCAATCAAAAAGAATGAAATCTTGCAATTTGCAACTATGTGGATGGTTTTATGCTAGGCAAAATTAGTCAGAGAAAGACAAATATCATATGACTTCACTCATGTGAGGACTTTAAGATACTAAACAGATGAACATAAGGGAAGGGAAGCAAACATAAAAACAGAGAGGGGGACAAAAACAGAAGAGACTCTTAAATATGGAGAACAAACTGAGGGTTACTGGAGGGGTTGTGGGAGGGGGGATGGGCTAAATGGGTGAGGGGCATTAAGGACTCTACTCCTGAAATCATTGTTGCACTATATGCTAACTTGGATGTAAATTAAAAAACAATAATTTAAAAAATTTTTAAAAAGAAACTAGTGAGGATTTGAAATAGCCTTTATAGGAGAAATTAAAAAGTTGTTTCATGATAGAGAAGGGACATGGAGTAGGATTAATCGAACAGGAAAAAACTGGACACTGTGAGATTTACAGTGGCCCTAGTTCATACTTCATTTTCCTATATATCCCCCTTCTGCCCCCGGGCAGACAATTTCTACCAAGGAAAAGCAATTGCACTTAGAGCTGCTTTGTTGACTTCTTTGCCAAGTCCAATCAAGAAGATGATATTTTCTTACTGGTGCCAAGCACAGATAAGAATTAAATGTCAAGGAAATGTCAGGTAGACATCCACTGATCAGGGATCTCTGATGGTTATGATAAAAGAAACCAGAGTTAGGCTTGTGGGTTCCAAGGTAGAGAAACTCAGGCCATCTTAAGGGGAAAAGAATTTGCAAGGATAGCCAATGACCAGACCCAAAAAAAAAAAAAAAAGCAAAAACAAAATCCAACTGGAGTCTGCAGAAAGTAAGGGTGCTTCAGGGTATTTAGTGTGCCATCATTTTCATCTTTTTCATTTCATCCTCATATGACAGCTACACAAGTCTTATCCATTCTAAGGATTGGACAATTCTTAGTTCTCAGTCAAAATTCTGTAAGGAGTCAGTCTGATTCACTTAGAAACTTCCCAGCAAACTTAATGGGCTGAGCCCCTTATACTAGGGGTTATCAACCAACCTAATGAATGAGGTGGGCACCCTTATGACTGTTATCTTATTCCATTGTATCATTCAGGGTCCAGTCCAAAAAGGAGACATGGGAATTTGAACTGAGAAAGTGTGATATAGAGAACTAGTACCTAGTAACAGGGGATTAATTAGTAAGGGTAAGGAGAGCTCATGAATACAGCAGTAGTGGGTATAGGAGAAGCCGATATGTCTAGGGCTGAGTCAAGTGACCCAAGTAAGGAACAAATTTGGAACAGTTTCCCTTGCAAGACTGAGAGTCTGACTTTGTTGGAGAGGGCGTGGCTGTGACCCACTGTTTGCTACTGAAGCCCAGGGCTGGAGAGGAGAGGGTGTCAACAAAACTAGTTCAGACGCAACCCACTAGGCTGTCACTGAGACTTGCTGGCAAGTGGCCCACTTAAGATTTGCTGGGAAGCTGGTTGGGGGACCAGTGCACTCGCTGGGAAACGCCCTCCCACGAGGTGCCACTGGCCCCACACACTGCCGAAGCAAGAACACACACACAATCAGGATGAGAAGCTTTTCTTCTGCAGCATCCCTCTAGTATCCTCTACCGACAAGTTTAGTACTGTGCTAGCAGGCAAAAAGAAATGTTTGGAGCGCTGAGCCCCAGTATCATCAAGCAGAGATTCAGGAACTGAGAAGAAATAAACTGGTAACTGGTACAACCACAAATCCGTGCAGTTCCTGAACAAGGCTCAGCATAACTCAACTTCCCAGAACTGGGGTCAGACATCAGAGCATTTCATTCAGGAAGGAATGCTCACTGACCCAGTAGCTGGACTGGCTGATTGAGTCCAGCATTTAAGAAATGTCATCTATTTACTATTATTAAGGACACTGGTGACTTCACAATTTTTTAAAAAATATAATTTATTGTCAAGTTAGCTAACATACAGCATATACAGTGTGCTCTTGGTTTTGGGGGTAGATTCCTGTGATTCGTCGCTTACATACAACACCCAGTGCTCATCCCAACAAGTGCTCTCCTCAATGCCCATCTCCCATTTTCCCCTCCCCCCACTTCAACCCTCAGTTTGTTCTCTGTATTTAAAAGTCTCTTATAGTTTGACTCCCTCTCTGAAACTATTTTCCCCCTTCCCTTCCCCAATGGTCTTCTATTAAGTTTCTCAAGTTCCACATATGAGTGAAAACATTGATCTGTGACTTCAGAATTTCTGAATAGGAGGAAAGTAGAGCGGGCAAGAGAACTTCTCTTGCATTTGCTCAGCAAGCATGTTTTCTCACTTTAATTGTATATTTACTAGGGATGTTGGGAGGCCAGGACTGGTGGAATTTGTGGGGGAGCCACTAAATTCAGGGACCCAATGGAGAAATAATTCAGCTTCAGAATGGCCAGAACAAGTACTGACCAAGGAAAACTAGCTTTAGACTAGTGGATTTTTGGTATTTGTATGTCAGGGAAGCTTAAGTGAAGATTTCCTTGTGATGGCTTTTCTTTTCCTGGTACTTGTGATTAAAAAAAGAAAAAAACAAAACTTCATGGTTTGTGTATATGAAATGCTTTAAGGTCAACTGTTCAATTTGAACAAATATAACTCATTCTTTCAACAGGCTGAAAAGACAACCTCCCCTAACCCGAATACTCCACCTGTGCAACAGAAATTTGACTATGAATGCTCTGAGCAACAATGGATTTTAAGTTGGCTATGAGAATAACATTTTCTTTAATGCATGCTGTCATGCTTCCAACAGTAACAAATGCCAGTGATCCTAAAATGAAAAAATGCCACTTCGATAGTATTCACAAAGTGCTGTAAGATCTCACAGGATGCAGTGAAGGAATTTCAGAGACTGAGACTATCAGGAAAGTGTTTCCTTCTCCATAAAAATACGCTCTTCCTGTAATTGGATTACTCAAGGCTGACTTCATCATTTCCATGACGGAATCAGATTGGGACCAGAACCAATTTAAAGTCCATTAATTGGTCAACAGAACCAGTGAGAACTGGCCAACTAAGTCAGTTGTGTAATCAAGGCTGCACATTGGAATCAGTTGAAAATATTATAAACTGCTGTCTGGGCTCATCCCTGCCCAAATTAAAAACTATTTATATTCATATTTGACAACTCTTTGGGGGAGTACCATTAGCTTTTTTCCGTTTTACCTTTTAAGTAACAAAACAACCCCAAAGCTATTGCCTTTGGTAGACTCTCAGGAATTTAAACTTACTATTCCTTCCCAACTACTGTTCACCTGATCAGTTTTTTTTTAAAAAGAAAACATCACAAAAGCCCTAGGGCAATTTAGTTCTTGTGAAATTACAAGCAAGTTTTAAGAGTACTTTTATTTTTGTAGACAGGATTTGTAGCTTTCATTATATTCCTAAAAAGGAACCCATAACTCAAAGGCTAAGAACCATTGCCTTAAAGGGACAGTGCGTGGGTGGCTTAACAGGTTGTTGAACTCTTGGTTTTGGCTCTGTGCTGTGGGTGTGGAACCTGCTTGGGATTCTCTCTGCCCCTCCCCAACTCATGCTCATTTTTCTCTCCAAACAAAACAAAACAAAAAACAAAACAAAAACAAAAACCAACCCCTCCCCCCAAACCACACTGCCTTAGAGGAGCTAAGGCACTAAACCCACCAAACATTATAAACTGATCATCAAAATGAAGATTTTACATTCAAATTTCAAGACTGAGAATATACTAGCCCATGTATAGTATTTAATTGCAAATGGAACATTAGAAAACAGGTGAAAGACGTTAATACATGAAAAGGTAAAATCATTTCAGTAAGCTGAGAACACTGGATGGAAGCTATTTATAATTCTATCAAAAGCTTTTCAAGTTTGCTCATGTTCCAAGAAATAATTCTGAAGGGCACCTGGGTGGCTCAGTCCGTTAAGCATCAAACTTTGGCTCAGGTCATGATCTCACAGCCCGTGGGTTCAAGCCCCACGTTGGGCTCTGTGCTGACAGCTCAGAGCCTGGAGCCTGTTTTAGATTCTGTGTCTCCCTCTCTCTGCCCCTCCCCTGCTCACACGCTCTAAAAAATAAATATTAAAAAAATGAAAATTTTGAGAGGTCTTTTTCACAGCCATTTTTCCCCAGTGTTTCAGGAAGCCTCTCTCCAAATTAAATCATCATATTTGGCAGCAATTAGTATTAACATGTTCCACCACTTATCAAAGTGTTCAAGAGTAAACTTAACATTAAAAATCATATGAAATCAAATACAGCTTGATAGTACTTTTATCTCTATCTGAAATAAATTCTTCCCATATTTTACCTAAAATACAAGGTTAAATTAATATTTCAGGAGGAACTATATTCAGGAGTAGCACCATAATTTAGGTATGCTAAAAATATTTTCAATGTACATCTCCTTTCATTACTTGAAAATACTTTTTTAATTTCTATGTCATGCCAATTTACTTGAAGCTCAATTGAAAAGGCATGACAACTTATTTAAAAGAAAAAAGTATAGCATTTTTCAGAAAGGAATTCCTTCATTTAATGAGATTTTTCTGGAGTTAGGTAGGTACAAATGTTAAGCCGATACATAAAGGGACTTGTTTGTACATTGAAATGTACTTGTTTGCCCCATTTAACACTTTTGCAAGGTGGCTTCTGAGTGCCCATCAAGCTGGCCAATATGAACAGTGAGATAAAACATGTTAATATGGTATACACTCACTTTTAGTCTTGGCACTGACTGAACAAATCACCTTGCACCTCCATTTCTTGTTCTAAGAAAAACTAGATGAGTTAATCTTATAAAAGTTACTTCAAGTCCAAATTTTAAAGGATTCTAATATGCGATCCAAGTGCAAAGTATCTCAATAAGCACCTTTGACGTGAAAACTAAGTAATCCTCCAATCCAAGGAACCACCTAGTGACACAGAGAACACCCAATGACAAAGGGAACCGCTGTTATTTAGAACCTAGTAAGGGTTACTATCAGGTATGTCCAATTCTAGTCTACACGTTTAAAATTCACTGGTCATCTGGGCACTGAGATATCTAGCCCTGTACACAAAATGGGACTCTTAACACTGTTTCAATTTCCACAACAAAAATACTTAAAAAAATGCTGACAAGTGGGGCGAAAGCCAACACCCAGAATAAAGGATTTAATCCAGTATTTATTCCACACTCATGATCGTTCTCTGTAATCAGAATACAAGTCATAAGAACAATCTATCAAATAGTTTGTTGATAATCTTAAATAATGCAGCATAGCATTACTTTGAATACTTCTCTGTTCTAGATTAAGTTTAAAAACTCAAACAGCAATCTTCATTATCAATAAAAAAAGTTTTGAATTTTAAAAAAAGGACACTATATCAAGCGGTTTCATAATTTAAGTATTTCCCATTTATAAAAATGCTTTGGAAGCTTCAGGCTTGAATCTATTTCTCTACTCATCTGCCCCACCCTCTCCCAATTTCACGTTAGTACAGGGTTGCTGCAAGAATGCTAGGCTTTAGACATTATTTTTCTCCTTTAATATAGTACTTTAAAATCTGATAAATTCAAGAAAAAAAAGATTACATGTCATGTATTTTTTCAAATAAAAAAGGAAAGCTAAGTGAATAAACTTTAGGCATACTAACAGTGTCCCTTTGAGGTAGAATGCTAAAAGGACTTTTGATCAAATCACAGCCTAATTGAAACCTCTGCATCAGAAACAAACTTGTCATGAATCTCTCTAAAGTTAACTGTGGAGAATATTAAGTGTAACATAGTAACAAGAGCCTTCCAAGATAATATACAGTGGACAAGAATGTTAATCCTACAACTGCTGCCTTCATATACACTGAAAGCACAAAATTCTCCTATAAAAGACATCCAAGATCCATTCTCAAAGTCTTTAGCATTCTATTATGGAAAGCACAGCCATGCTAACTTCAGTACACAAACCATAATCCCACACCTACAAAACAAAAATAGAATTAGTGGCAGTTTATTGCCTTATACAAATTTAACCAACATGGCAACCATGCCAAAGGAATTAAAACATTTTCAGGACGTATGTACAGACTGTACATCTCAAAAAACAATTAAACAATAAAAATGCAAGAACAATCTGTGCATCATGTATCAAACTCAACAACTGGGTGAAAACATCAATGCAATAAATGGGATTACAAAGGCACTTCCCTACACAAAAGAGGAAATGAAAATGCAGCCTACAGGGAGCTTGAAGAGTGCATAACTACTGCACAATCTCAACTTGGGAGGAAGAAAAAGAAAGCAGATTTAATCAAACATTTATAGGATTCAATGTGATCCACTTTTACAAAAAAATTTTCACACAGTCTCATCTTTGTTTTTATGTTGTTTTTCTTGGCTCTCTGGTTCTATACTTTGGCTCCTTCGACGATCATGTTTGTCAGACTGGTCCTTACTATCACTGTGATCTCGTTTGTGGGAACGTTCTTTGCTTCTGCTACGCTTTCTAGATTTTTCTTTGCTGGGGCTATGTTCCCGTTTTCTTGATTTTTCAACACTGTCAGTTCTTCCTTGACTGCCACTTCTACTTCGTTTATTTGATTTTTCTTTACTTTCATTTTTATGTTTACTTGATTTCTCTTTGCTTCTGCTTCTGCTTCGTTTCCCTGCATTTCTACTTCTACTCCTACTTCTGTGTTTCCTTTCTCTGCTTCTACTCCTACTGTGTTTTTTCTCCTTTTTGGAATCCTTTTTGTCATCTCTGTGCCGCCTATCATCTTTATCTTCTTTGTGTTTCTTCTCTTCTACCTCACCTCTACTTCTCCTTTCCTTGGACCGTTCTCTCGATCGCTCTCTCTCCTTTTCTCGGTCATTGCCTCTTTCCTTATCATAGTCACGATCTCGTCTTCTACCTCTCTCATTTTCTTTCTCTCTTTCCCGATCCCTGTCCCTTCGGTCCCCTTTCCTATCCCGACTTCGACTACGACTTCTATGCCTTTCCCTGCTTCTGCTACTCCGCCTGCGTTCTAATCCCCGATCGATACTTCGGGATCTTCGCCTTTCTTTCTCCCTTTCTTTGGCTTCACGCTCTAGTCGCTGGCGTTCTTTCTCTCTTTCTAATTCTCGGTCAAAACTAGAAGACCCATGGCCCTCTCGATGATGACTTCTACTTCTTGACCTTCTTGGGGACCTCCGTGGACTCAGTGATCTCCTTGGAGACCTAATATTTTAAAAAGGAAAGAAAAACATTTCAATGAATAAAACGTATCCTAAAACTTTAACTTTCATCAGTGTTATTTATTTACATCCCCAGACTTACACAAACACGTTAGGAACAATTAAAGGCCTTGAAAGGCAGAAAATGACCTTTTGGGGTTAAAAGTGACAAACCCATAAAATGAACAGCATAAAAGCTGACTAACATGAACAGCATAAAATTTCCTACGAATTTGCCACTGATTTCCAAGGACCTTTGTATAAAGCCTATTTTTAAAGTAATTCAAGGAGTTACATTACCTCGAACGCCTGCGCTCAACATGTCTGTCTATTTCCTCAGCGCCTTCCTTCCCATCTTTTTTGATTTTTCTAGGCCGAGTTTTAATCTGTTGATCAATATTCTTCTGAACTGGAACTGGAATTCTTGGAAACAGGGTAGAAAACCACTCCAGCTTTGTGAGAAAAGACCGTAGCATTTCTCCAATGGTCATTACACAGCCTCCACCAGCCTTCACATCTAGGTCCTACAAAAACACAAAAGATACCCTAGCCGTCAAAAAAAATAATAATTTCAATACGTATGTGAATACTATAAAAATATTACCATCTTTGGAATCTCAAATACAAAAAATTCTAACAGAAAAATTTTAATTTGTGTACCCTACTAATCTGGCAATGAACGATACAGAGAAATATTTGGGCTTAGTGTGTGCATGCAGGTGAGAACAAATCCTGCAGCCTCGTGGGCATAAAGAGCACTGAGCTCACTCAGTTAAAAGGAGTATGAAACAGCCCCTTAGATTACTAAACTCCGTGGAACAATAAACTTAAACTAATATTCCACATACCTACTAAGTACGTATTTCTTTCTGTGGACACGTCTGCACACATCATTCCTAGCACTGTAGCCTAACTACACGTATGAACTACTTCAGACAATCATGTCTAAAGATATCTTTTAACAGCTCTAATATAAAATGAAGCCCTAATAAAACTGGAAGCAATAGCAAACCAACTGCCATGAAGCAGTGAGGTTTCTAATTTAGAGTTATGTAGAAAATAAATAAATGAACAAATAATTGGAAACGCATAATCCATGATGACCATTGTCTCTGAAAAGGGTCATTACCGCATGAAGGCCTTCTTGCTATGCCCTCTCACAGCTCAGGACATGTTAGTCAGCTATTGTCAGTCCCAAACCTATAGTGCAAGCACACAAGGAAAGTGAGATTTGTTATCTAAACAGGAAAACAAGAGCTAAAGGTAAAACTGCTTGCACTCACACACATTTAAGTGTTCAGATATACAGTATTTCCAAATATAATCGCTGCAGATATCTAAGGAAGAAAACAATAAGTTAGCTTAAATAGAGATCCTCAGGTTTGTAAATACAATAAAAAACAGATTAAATAGAAGCATTCAGAAACAAACCTAATACAATACCAATCATAAAGAGGAACATGCTTTTTAAATATGGAAGGGAGAAGTGCTTTGGCCTGAAAAATCTCATCTAAAAAGAAAAACAATTTTAAAGATTGTGATTTATCACCTAGTATGTTTTTTGCTTCTCCAAAAATACAAACAATTCAGTAAACAGCCCCCATCAAAAAACTGCAGAGAAAAATTCTCATTGTCTATCTACACTAGTGAGATTTTTTTTAGGTGTGCACGAATTAACAAAACACACTAGAAAAATCTCTATTAGAATGACCCTTTAATAAACCCTTTGAATAAATGTTTTAAATAGGACTACTGGAACATAGCACTCAAAGTTTACTTTATGGACCTTAAAATACAAAATGGTGGGAGCTTATGTATAGACAATACAGGTATGTTTTAAGTACCTTTTGAGATCTTGGACTTCACTGTGTAAGCATATCAATATATATATACACATATATATGATTTAAATCTGACATAATTACGATTCCCAAAGTAACTTTTACTTTCTGAATGTATGTAACAAGCTCAACCTTGTTAAGCTTGAATGGTAACCTAGATTTATAATTAAATAACAAAAAGGGGCGCCTAGCTGACTCAGTCAGAAGAGTATGCAACTCTTGATCTCAGGCTCATGAATTCAAGTCCTACGCTGGGTGTAGAGCTTGCTTTAAAAATTTTTTTTAGTTAAAAAAACCTAGGGGCGCCTGGGTGGCGCAGTCGGTTAAGCGTCCGACTTCAGCCAGGTCACGATCTCGCGGTCCGGGAGTTCGAGCCCCGCGTCAGGCTCTGGGCTGATGGCTCAGAGCCTGGAGCCTGTTTCTGATTCTGTGCCTCCCTCTCTCTCTGCCCCTCCCCCGTTCATGCTCTGTCTCTCTCTGTCCCAAAAATAAATAAACGTTGAAAAAACAAATTAAAAAACAAAACAAAAAAAACCCTAAAGTACAAATTTTAAAAAAGGGTTTTTTTCTGGCTTTATAAATATGCATAGTATATCAGGAGTCAGAAAGCTAGAATTCAAATATTTTGATCATCTTGAATAAGTCATCTAAATTCTCACCCTATTTAACTCCCACTCAGCTCTTTGACTCTGCACTTCTATGCAAGTGGGAGTATTGACATGTGCAAGAAGTTAGAGCATAAAGAACTGAAAAGTTCCAGGAGAAGAAAGTGCTATAATTAGTATTGTATGCGCAGGTCTTAACGCCTCAATCTTGAGCATGGCCTACTTAAAAAGTCACTATCAACTGCACAGGTCAAATCAATGCAATATACAAAACGTAATTAGAAAGAATAAATTTTCAATTGTTACCAAAACACACTTAAACAGTTGAGAAATAAGAAAAATAAATTTAAGAAACTTAACCTAAGGTATATAAAGTCCACGAAGTCTTAGTAAAAGGACATTCATTCCAAAAGTATGAGTAAAATAAATTTAACTACAGAAAATTCTGAAAAACACTAAGCCTCCAATAAATAAAAGATATTAAAAACATGAGAATAATCAGAAGAAAGCTAATTATTACCCTTGTTGACATACCTCTTCATCATCAAGGAAGGATTCAAACCAGTCCCATAGATCTGTAGGGGGCTGTGTGTACCTAGAATAACAAAAGATTGATTAGGCTATGTGATTTAAAATGACATATTTAACAGAAACGTAGATAAATGCATGCTTACCTTATATACATAAATCCAAGAGCTCTAATATATGGAGAGTCCGTGTGTGTTATGAGACCCATCACTTGCTTGCGAGTTAACTTCAGGGTAAATAATTTGTATAACAGGCAGAAAGCTGTAGAAACTATTCCTCCTGTTCCAACACCTCGAACCTTTAGGAGAAACAGTTAAGATAAAATAGTAAATTAACAGAGACATTTGACACCAATGGTTCATCCCATTAGGTATTAATAACAAGATATAATCTAGAACCGAGAATGGAGCTTTAATAAATAGTAACTTTTCTAACCCCATTCACCAGACACTTGAATTTAGATCAAAACAAAAAAACAAACTTCTAAGCTTTGTCAACTGCCATTTGGGTAACTGTCAGACTTTTAGTTTCCTAAATATCAACTTAGTTATCAGACACAGAAAAACTGAAAAATGCACGTACTTCTACTTACCCCTCCGCACATCCCCGTTTGGCCCGCTGTTTTCCTGCTTCCTTTCTCCCAAGGTTCAACATGTGTGACCTGAAATAGAAAAGAGGAACACAACAAACATTCATACTTTGAATTTTTTTTTAAACCACGATTAAAGTAAACCCAATTCCATATCAGAGCAGCTTCTTCCAAATGTTTGGAAGTTGGGTATTCTGACATGATGCATGTATTTTGTTTAAAATCTTTTAAACTTTAAAACATCTTTTAAAAACTGCTTAGATTTTAAAGAGCACCAATAAAACTGCCAGGGCTTAACAAAACCTCAACAGCTTTACGAGCAGAGATCCCATTAAAATAGCTTTGTAGAGAGTGGATACGTGTGGAGCCAAGAGATTTCTAGTAGTCTCATATACTTGTAAAAAATATTTGATAACAGATCAACTTTGTATCTTATTATGAGTTGCCTAAAAAAATAAAAATTCTCATTTTAAATTGGATTTAAGGCTCCAATTTAAATAAAAAGGATCAAGATAAATAAATAAAATGAATACATAAATACATAAATAGAATCAATGAAGTTTTAGTATTTATTTCAAAAAAAATTCTTCAACACCCTTGATAATTTTATGGCGGTTTAAAATTTTACATTATAAAACAAATGACTTGGAAGTATGTACGTTAAAACAGTAACAAATTACTTGTAATGCAAAATTAAGGAACTTTGTATGTTTTGGGTTTTTTTTACCATGAACAGGCATTATGTTCATTCCTGATTAAAGATGAAATTACAAGGACCACACCTACACAGATCATTCTCGTTAGTGTGTAATTTATTTTCAGCCTAATTACATGAACCAAGTCAATTTTCCCCATAATATAAACTGCCAAAAAACTTGAGTGTGACTAGTCATTCATTATATTAAGTGTAATCGATACAATATCGTCTTTGTTGAAGTGAGTACCCTATAAAAACCACATATTTTACCTAAAAATAGCAAAGAACGAATATTAACTCAATAACATATAACTCAAGGTGTTTTGGAAAAATAAGATCCATATTTAGTCTAAAATAAAAACAAAATTAAACCCTGTTCTTTCACTATGCATTTCTAAAACTGTATTTTTACCCATCCATGATTACATTTTATAATCTTTTTCAGTGGCTTCAGACACAAAAGCACGCATTTAGAGCTCTACACTATTTTCCTCAGCACTGCTTTACTATTTCATTTCGTTTCCCCCAGTTTGCTATATTAAAGATGTTTCAATTCCTTCCCGGCTAGCCAAAGGGGTGGATGCAAGACAAAATCCGACTTAAAACTAGAAGCATACATATTTCAGTAATTATTTGATCTGGACATCTTGATAACAAAACCTGGGTCTTTAATTTTACAACTAAATTTAAATTATCTCTACTATAATCTTAAGTTTTCAAAACACAGTATTTGAAATTTGAAAACAAACTTTTCCTCTATCACAGTAACATTTGCCTGTATTATTAAACAGAACCTGCCACAAAAAGGGCAGGAACCCAATTTTCAATTGTTTGAAGTTTACTACACAAAGCTAAGAATTAAATATTCGCCATACTGTATTCATGCTGAAAAAGGCCTTACCTTTTTAAAAGCTAAAAAAAACCTAGTTCACAGTATTACAATTACTTACAATACTCTTGTAAAAGGATAACAAAATTTCAGTGTATTTTACATACCCAAGGTTGAACTGTATTCTCAAAATATGTTTTCTACAAAAAAACTACTATCTCAAATCCTTTGATAACCTAATCACTTAAGGGGGGGGGGGGGGTAGATTGTGGATAAAATATAACCTAAAAGCAAATAAAGAGAATTTCCTTTTGTTAACACCTCTACAGATATGTTCAGACCACAGAAAATACTTTATGTGGTCTGTCAAGTGTTTTCAGAGTCAAATAAACAAAATGGATGGTATTTTATTAGATGCTCTAGCTAAAATATTTAAAGGTCATTAATTCTATTATTAATATTCCTTAAAATATTAATTAACCGTAAAAGGCCTGGAAGATATTTTTAAACTATATAATTTGCAGGTAAGTGGAGGAAACCTATCTAGTTGGTGAAGAAAAGCCCAAAACCAATGGCCAAAAAATACCTAAATAGCCGTTCATTTAACCAGGGAAATGCATTTATGGCGATTGAGCATGATTAATAGTGCATACCTCTACCTGCGACCCTGGGCTGCTCCGAGCCTCGCTGCAAGACTGAGTCAATCCTGCTAACGAAACAAGAACTGAGACAAGAGTGCAGTGAGGAGGCGCCAGGTGAGCTCCCCAGCACAGCCAAGCCAGCACCGACCCTGCCGCAGAAGCCCAGGGCCCAGATAATTCTAAATAAGCCCAATGCACAAGTTACTGAGACCACTTACTCCTGACTTCCTGCTGGGAAAATTTCCAGGCCTTCTTCTGCACACCTCTTGCACTGGCTCCTCTCCACCCTCAACCCTCCCACCCCCACCCGCAACACGCACTGACCATTTCCCTGTCTGGATCGGATAGAGAATACCAACAACACGAGGCCAACACTGTAGTCAATACACGCCCTGGCCCAGGGTGAGCGGGAGAAGCACCAACAAGTTGGTGCTGAGTAGATGCACGTCAAAAAGAATAATTTTAAAGCTGTAAACTGGAGAGGATGGTTACTCTTTTCTACCCTCCCATCCAACTCCCCCCAGGGGTGGGCAGGAGGTTGCGGGAGGAGAGTTCGATAGCGGCGGGCTCTCCCAGCCCTAAAAATCTGAAAAAGAAATGAGAGGGCGGCCCCCATTTGACCCCTCCCTGGCAGGCTACTGGCCACCGCTCCCCCTCCCCACCTTCCCGCACCTACAAATGCTCAGACCTCAAGGGCTGCCTCCGCCCAACCGTATACCTTCCTCCGAGCTTAACCCGACCGCCCCCTGGCCCCCCAGGCCAAGACTCTTCGTACCTTAAAGTAGATCTCGTCCACCACCTCGTGGTAGGTCTTGAGCTCGTAGAGCTGCACTTTGAAATAAGGCGACGACAGGATATTGGTCAAGATCATGGGGTTGAGGTTCATAGTCTTCTCGTTGCCCCACAGCGGCAGCACATTTCCCTGCTTGCCCGAGACCGCCGGCTTGGTGGCGCCACCGCCGCCGCACTGCTGCTGCTGCTGCTGGGCCGCGGCTGCGGCCGCCTGGTGCTGCGGCTGCGAGTTGCCTGTCAGCGCGGGGCTGTTGTTAGCCATGTTGCGGCGGAAGGAAGGAGGGAGGGAGAAGGGAGGGGGAGGGGGGCCAAGCTCGATCTCGCTCTTCGGGACAACGGTCCGGGACCCTACTCCATGGAACGCCGTCGGGAGAGGGGACCGCCTCGCTGTCCCCCGGCTGGGTGAGGGAGGGCAACGAGGACGCCGACGAATGGACGCTGGATCGAGAGCAAACGCCGAGACGCGAGCTGCGAGAACTCCCGGCAGAAGGCGAGCCGGCGGCCACGGAGCGCGATCTCTTCCGCCAACTGCCCCTGGGAACAAGATGGCGGGCCCGGCGGAAGTGACGCCTCACGCCCCAGCGTTCCAAGATGAGCCGGGAGCCAATCAGAGACGCCCAGCTGGGCTGGAAATTCCTCTTCCTAGTTCCGCACGTTCCGTGCACGCTGAGGTCCCCTCGGTGGTTACCGGTTCCCGACTCGGGAGATTTCCCCTGGGAATCTAGGAGTCAGGGGAAGGGGTTATAGGTTCAGTTCCTATGCTTTAGGATCTGGGCTGCGGGCCCAGTTTCTCCTCTTCAAAGAAGGGTTCGCATGGATATATGCTTGCGAATTCGTGACTCTGACTTCTGCGAAGTACCTTCGTCTCTTGAGTTCAGTTTTAAGATTCTCTGTAAGGAAGGATGATCAGGACTTTATTCCTCCATGTGATTCCGATGCAATTGTTACATCTTTCTGTCTGCCGGCTGTAGGGTACGACCGGAGGATTTATTGTTTGAACCTAAATTTATTCAGCTGTAAGATTGGAAAATGTGCTGGGCTGTTAAAACATCTGAACATTAAAAGAGAGACGGTACTTGTAGCGACTAGTAGAGTACTCCAAGTATGTGTTAGGTGCCTTTTCTTTCCTCTTTACTCGAGTTAGTTCATTATGCGGATGCATTCTGAGTGGTAAACATTGGGCGAGGCATTGACGGGGTGGGGGATGGGGTTGAGGAGGAGGGAGGTGTAAAAATGAGTCAGAAATCGGTCTTGTCTCTCAAAAGCTATTGTTAACCTAGAGAGATTAATGGTATTTGGAGTTAAGAGAAAGCTGCGAAAAGCACTTAAGTTTCTACAGATGCTGTCAGGCTGCTCAGCTTTATCAGCAGAGATCACCCTGAGGATATGTAGAAGCAGGAAAGATCAGGTTTGTTAGAGCGAAAATAGCCCAGTTACAGGAGCAGGGAAATAACGCTTATGGGAGGGAGAGTAATGGCCTGGTTGGAATTGGGCCACTGTTTAGTGCCTGGAATGCCAAGTTGAAACATTAGGAATTTAATGATGTTTAAATCCAAGGGCTACATAATTAAACCCCTAAATCTACTTTTAGATGCTAATATTCCTAATATTCTCTGGCTCCAATCCATTCTTCAGTACTCTTCAGAGTACTGCCAGACTCTTTGTTACAAAAGTACAAAACCCCTCCTCAAAACCTTGGATGGCTTACTTAGTGACATCCCAATTGCCAAAATTCAATGACTTTTTCATTCTTCATCCTATATGATTTCTGTGGCACTTTTTTTTTTAAGTTTTATTTGTTTAATCTCTATACCCAACGTGGGGCTTGACCTCAGGACCCAAGATTGAGTCTCATGCTCTTTGGACTAAGCCAACCAGGAGCCCCTGTGGCACTTTTTATCATTTACTCTTTCCTAGAAACTATTGGGGTTGGAAGTTTGAAAGTGGAGATCTTCACTTTCAGTGGCCTAGACACTGAGGAGGGGAAAGGGTAAGAGAGAAACCTTGGGAAAAATCCACACCTGGTTGAAGATGAACCAGCAGGAGACCGAAGATAAAGCAGTAGGAGGTAAACTGGGAGACCATAATATGACAATGCAAGGAAAGATAAATGATAAATGAAGGGTTGGAGTGACTAATAGAGTTAGACAGTACATGAATGATCATCCTTTATTTTACATTAAAGAAATGAAGCTTTGAGAGAAGCGGGTTTCACTTCCTAGTAAATCTTGTTTTTCTATACATTAGTTTATACCAATGCACTCTCCAAGGAAAACTGATGATCTCAATCTCTAATGAATTACCAAGTTAAAAATACAACGGAAAAGGGGTGCCTGGGTGGCTCAGTCGGTTAAGCATCTGACATTGGCTCAGGTAACAATCTCACAGTTCATGAGGTCGAGCCCTGCTTTCAGCACAGAGCCTGGAGCCTGCTTCTGATTCTGTCTCCCTCTCTCTCTGCCCCTCCCCCCCCCCACTCGCACTCTTCCTCTCTTTCTCCCTCTCAAAAATAAATAAACATAAAAAAATACAATTAAAAAGAATTTTGAGGGGTGCCTGGTAAGCCTCTGACTTCAGCTCAGGTCATGATCTCACAGCTCTTGAGTTCAAGCCCCTTTTTGGGCTCTTTGCTGTCAGCACAGAGCTCGCTTCAGATCCTTGGTCTCCCTCTCTCTCTGTCCCTTCTCTCCCCCCCCCCCAAATAAATATAATTAAATAACATTAAAAATTTTTTTTAAAAAGAAAAAGAATTTTGAACCCAGTTTTTCCTTTACGTGTATTTTTCTTCCTTTTTTAAGACTTCTTTCCTTTTTGTTTTTATTTACTTTTAAAGATTCTATTTATTTAAAAAAATTTTTTTTCATGTTTATTTTTGAGAAAGCGCGTGCACATGTGAGCACAAATGGTGGGAGGGGCAGAGAGAGAGAGGAGACACAGAATCCAAAGCAGGCTCCAGGCTCCACACTGTCAGAGCCTATCCAGGGGCTTGAACTCACAAACTGAGATCATGACCCAAGCCGAAGTCAGACGCTTAATTGACAAAGCCACCCAGATGCCCCTAAAGATTTTATTTTTAAGCAATCTCTGCACCCAACATGTGTCTCGAACCCACAACCTCAAGTTCAAGAGTCACATGCTCTAGTGAATTAGGTAGCCAGGCAGACAGGTATTTTTCTGTTTGGATAATAAGTTTATTGAATTTTTCTAGTGACACTCCCAATTGCCAAATTCTATGATCTTTTTTATTTTTTACTGTTTATTTATTTAGAGGGGGAGAGAGAGAGAATTCAAGCAGGGGAGAAGCAGAGAGATAGCACAAGAGAGAATCCCAAGCAGGTTCCGTACTGTCAACACAGACAGAGCTTGATGGGGTTTGAACTCACAAACCGTGAAATCACGACCTGAGCAGAAATCAAGAGTCAGACACTCAACTGACCGAGCCACCCAGGTACCCCCCAAATTCTGTGATGTTTTAATAATTCCTTACTATATGGGGGTGCTTGGGTGGCTCAGTCAGTTGAATGGCTTTTTTTTTTTTTTAATGTTTATTTATTTTGAGAGAGAGAGAGAGAGAGAGAGAGAGAGAAGGAGGCAGGGAGGGGCAGAGAGAGAGGGAGACACAGAATCCTAAGCAAGCTCCAGGTATGACTGTTGATCTCAGATCTTGATCTCAGGGTTGTGAGTTTGAGCTCCGTTTGTGCTGGGCATGAAGCCTACTTAAAGTAAAATTAAAAAATAAAAATAATAAAATAAATAAAAATTCCCTAAAACATATGATCTAGTCTTAAACACTCATTTACCCCTAGACTCTAATTTAATGAGCTCAGTAGAGGTTGACGTTTAATGTCTAAGTCTCAGTAGCACCAAACTAAGGGAGCCAGGTATTATGATAAAATGCTTAGCACAGTCAATGACTCCTACAACAGCCTGAAGATATTACTATTATTCCTCATTAAAAATTAACCATTCATATTTAAATTAGAAACACTACACTGCATATAGATAAAGCAGGTAAGTCTGGTTTGATCTGTTTTGACATGTGCACACCCATTGTCTTAGTCCATTCATGCTGTTATAACAAAATAGCGCAAACTGGGTAGCTTATAGAAGTAATTTATTTCTCACAGTTCTGACTAGTAGTTCAAGATCAAGGGACATGCTCTTCCTGGTTCATAGTTGGCACCGGCTAGCTATAGTCACATGGTTGAAAGGGTGGGGAACCTCCTGGGGTCTTTTTTATAAGAGCACTAATCTAATCTCATGAATGTGGGCTCTACCGTCATGAATTAAATACCTCTCCAAGACCTCACCTCCTAATAGGTTACTTTGGAGGTTAAAATTTCAACACATTGGGGTCCCTGGGTGGCTAAGTCTGACTTCAACTCAGGTCATGATCTCCTGGTTTGTGAGTTTGAGCCCTGCATTGGACTCTCTGCTGTTGGCGCAGAGCCCAATTCAGATCCTCTCCCCCTCCTCCGATTGTTCTCTCTCTCTTTCTCTCAAAATAAATAAGTAAACTTAAAAAAAAAGCAAAAAAAAAAAAAAAAAGAATTTCAACACATGAAATTTGCAGGGATACATTCAGACCACAGCAGTCATTGTCATCACCACAATCAAGATGACACATCACTTCCAAAAGTTCTCATGCCTTTTTCTATTTTTCTAATCCATCTCTCTCTCCAACTCCATCCCCAGGCAGTCATTTTCTGTCAGTTTGCATTATCTTCTATTTTGAAGTTACTTCAAATATTTTGCCCATATCCTTATGTGGTTATTGGTCTTCCTATTGAGTTGGAAGAATGCTTCATATGATCTGAATATAAGTCCTTTGTCTAATATGTGTTTTGCAAGTATTTTCACATAGTCTGTGGCTTGCCTTTTAATTTTCTTAATGGTGGCTTTCAAAGAGCAAACGGTTTTTTATTCTAATGAAATCCAAGTTACCAAATTTTTGTTTTGCTTATGATTCGCACTTTTTATGTTTAAGAACTATCAACACTAAGGTGGCAATGACATTCTCTTATGTTTTCTAAAAGTTTTATAGTTTGGGTTTTTTTTTTATTTTTTTAACGTTTATTCATTTTTGAGAGACAGAGAGAGACAGAGCATGAGTGGGGAAGGGGCAGAGAGAGAGAGGGAGACACAGGATCTGAAGCAGGCTCCAGGCTCTGAGCTGTCTGCACAGAGCCTGACATGGGGCTCAAACTCACAAACTGCGAGATCATGACCTGAGCCGAAGTCAGACATTCAACCGACTGAGCCACCCAGGCGCCCCTGTAGTTTGGGTTTTGACACTTAGGTCTGTGATCCATTTTGAGTTACTTTTTGCCTACAGTGTGAGATAGAGTTGGTTTTCACTCCCCCTCCCCCCACAGAGATATTCAAGTGATCCAGTACCATTTGTTGAAAAGACTTCTTTCCGTATTGAATTGCTTTAACATCTTTGTCAAAAATTAATGGACACACCATGTATAGGTCTGTGTCTGTTCTGTTGATCCTTATGTTTGTCTTTTCACCAATACCCAACTATCTTGATTACGGTGGCTTCATAGCAAGTTTTGAAGTTGAGTAGGTTAAATCTTCCAACTTCATTCTTCTTTTTAAAATTGCTTTGGTTACTCTAGGACCTTTATGTTTCCATCAATTTCTTAAAAAAAAAAAAAAGCCTGGCATGTCGGCATGTAGTAGTTGCTCAATAAATATGTATAGTTCACTAATAAACAAGTAAAGAGGTAAAATAATAGCCATGTGTAACTAAAATAAATGTTCTGGCATTTTGAACAGTTTACTGTTTAGAACAACTACAAATCTAGGGGTGCATGGGTGGCTCAGTTGGTTAAGTGTCCGAATCTTGGTTTCAGGGTCATAAGTTTCAGCCCCATGCTGGGTGTAGAGATTACTTAAAAAACAATTATTAGAGTTAACTAGGCATATAAAAGGGAAAGGACATTCTAGTTAGGGCTAGCCTGTGCAAAGGCTCTGAGGCATGAAAGAACAAATGATGTATTCGGGGAACTCTTTGTCACTATCATACTACTTAAATTTTTTTCAAGGGTGATATGAAAAATTGGTACAGTCATACAAATGAATACATAATCCTGATTATAATGTAATAATCTGATTTGTCACCTTCAGCCACCAGAGGGAGGGTCTTTCAGTGAATCATTCCCAGCACTAGGCATAGGGATGGACACATAATAGGTACTAAGTAAATAGTTAAAATCATTTTTCTTCTCACAATATTTCTGACATCAAATGTATGGTTTCACCCCCACCCCCACCCCTACCTTCTGCCTGGATATACACACCAACCAATTTTCAAACTCTTTAGACACTGACTAGATATTCTACAATTTAAATCAATTCTGGCACTAACTACTCAGAGTTAGCACAGACTGTATGGGTTAAGGGCTCACTCCCACAAAACTGCCCCAATTTCAGACAAAATTACAAATAGCAGGGCCCCAGGTTACATATACTTTTGTCCTTTGGATACAAATTGGGAGTTCCCGTGACCCCCTCTTCAGGTTTGACAATTTGCTATCATAGCTCTCTGAATTCAGGGATACACTAGTTGCTGTTATAAATGACACTTAAAGGATGTTATCTTTCATTTATTTTTTTTAAGGATGTTATCTTTTAATATAAGGGATACAAATGATGAGCCAGATGAAGAAGTGACAGGACAAGGTCCAGAAGGGTCTCAAGTGCAGCAGCTTCTATCCCAGAGGAGTTTGGGGTGTACTACCCTATCAGCACATGGATGTGTTCAGCAACTTGGAAGCTCTTTGAAACTCATTACTTAGCATTTTTTAAATGGAGTTTCTGTTAAATTGACATTATTGATTATATCATTGGCCATGAATGTCAAGGATGGGACTGAAAGTTCCAGCCCTCTAATCACATGATTTGGTTTATCTGGCAATCCGCTCCCACCTGATGCTATCTGGGGTCCTATCTAGAGTCATCTTATTAGCATACAAAAAGGCACCTTGGGAGCACCTGGGTGACTCTGTTGGTTAAGTGTCTGACTTTGGCTTAGGTCATGATCTCATGGTTCTGATTGAGACCTGCATTGGGCTAGTTACTGTAGGTGGGAGCCCACTTTGGATCCCCTGACTCCCTCTCTCTTTGCTCCTCCCCCCCCCCCCCTCTCTCTCACACACACACACACACACACTCTCTCTGTCTCAAAAATAAACACTAAAAAACAAAACAAGACAAAAAAGGCACCTTTATCCCTCTAGAGACTGGAAGGGATTTAGAAGCTCTTGTTTCAGGAACTGGGAGTGAAGACCAGATATATATATATATATATATATATATATATATATATATATATATATATATATATATATATGTCTTATTATGTCACAATATCACAGTATTTATTTATTAAGTGAATAGACAACTGAATGAATTATTGCTTCTATTTGGTTGGAGAGTGAGACTGATCCAAAGTATTCAATGAATGTGAGAACAGTCCAAGAAAGTCAGTTAATGCCATGTCAGGGAAAGATAGAAAATAATAAGAAGGGATTTGTGTCTCAAAATGCAACAGTTTCTTTCAAGGATGGAGCAGTAATCACAATGTAAGATAACATTTCATAAGAATGAACCTGAATTACTTAAATTATAGTTATTGGGACATGAGATTATATATTTTAGAAAAACTTAAATGAAATTATTAAAGTTATTTAAGTTAAAAAAAATTTTTTTAATGTTTATTTTTGAAAGAGAGAGACAGAGTGCAAGTAGGGGAGAGGCAGAGAGAGAGAAGACACAGAATCTGAAATAGGCTCCAGGCTCTGAGCGGTCAGCAGAGTCCAATGTGGGCCTCAAACTCAGGAACTAGGAGATCATGACCCGAACTAAAGTCAAATGCCTAACTGACCGAGCCACCCAGGCCCCAAGTTATTTAATAGTTAACCCTTGGGGCACCTGGGTAGCTCAGTGGTTGAGCATCTGACTTCTCCTCAGGTCATGATCTCATGGTTCACCAGTTCGAGCCCTGCATTGGGCTCTGTGCTGACAGCTCAGAGCCCAGAGCCTGCTTTGGATTCTGTGTCTCCCTCTCTGTCTGCTCGTCCCACACTCATACTCTGTTTCTCTCGCTCAAAACTAAATAAAACACTAAAAATTTTTTTTAATGGTTAACTCTTAGTTTTCTGAAAAAGCCTTTTCTACATCATTTCACTTAACTGTAAGAAATAAGCCCACTGACCCACCCAAAGGATGGACATGGAGACTTGGAGCACAGTGAAGCATGGCTTGCAATGTTCTTGCAAGAGCGGGTGCCTGATGCGCAGTTAACAGCAGGCAATTTATTTCCTAGCGTCAAGTCCTTCCCCTGATTCCTCATTGGCTGTGTACTACACAGGTTTAGCCTTACCCTCCCCACCCCAAGTCACCTATGTCCAGGTAAGGCAAAATGAGGTCTGAGTGGAGCAAATGTACATTCCTTGAGGTGACACAGAGACTTCAGTTCTCTGACACATGCTCATTGCAAAGCCCGTGAAAAATAAGCCCATGAAACAGAGAGGGGGGTAAAAAGAACCAGGAAGTGAAGTATCTAAGGGTTTGGCACTCCATTGGGGGTGGGGGGTGGCGTTGATACATATTTCCAACAGGTTGTAAACCTCCTGTTAACTAGACAGCACAGCTTTTATTTGGTATTTCTGAATATGAATCATCTCACTTCTCACATAACCAGCATGTTGCTGTAAAAAAAAAAAAAAAAAAAGGGCCACAGGCAGCATAGCACTTTGGAGCCAGGACACCTGGGTTTAAATTCTGTCTCCACTATTTTAATTTGGACAAATTGTTTCACCTTTCTCTGCTTTTGTTTTCTCATCTGTTAAAGTAGGGATGTTATTATTACCTACTTTCTCAGGTTTTATGTGAATAAAATTTCTTGATATATATGTAAATGCTTAGAACAGGACTTAGTACATACTGTGACCTTCAGTGTTGTCCATTATTGCTTTCTAAAAAGCATTTAACATTTTAATTATATTCTAAATTCACCTTGAAAATGTTAATGCAGTCTTACTTTCTAAATCTGTTAACTTTTCACTTCCCATTAGGAATCTCAATCCTGATAACAGTTTCTGCCAGAGATATTTTGTGTGGCTGCCGGCCTTGTAGCATGGCCAGGATTACAGATGGGATTGATCTAGTTAGCAGATGGGTCATAAACCTGATACCAGATTTATTTCAAGCTGTTAACAAGAAATAGGGAATATTTCAGAGGTTGTACTCAAACCTTTGAAAATCATGTAAGAAGAGAATAACTGTGAATAACAGCCCCTTCTCTGTATAGCTTTTGTACACCCATTGCCCCTTCTATGTGTAACTGTCTCACTCCTGGTGCTTTTGGCAGGGCAACCCTATGTGGCCATGATTTATACCAAGTGATGTTGGCTGTCTGGCCATAGCTAGTTGGACCAGAGGTAATACTGATCGACATGCTAGCCAGTGACCTGTGATAATGGCTCCCTCTGAATGAGATGAGCTGGGGCTTCCAGATCCTTGCTGGAATTTGGATGGGGAACATAGGGAAACCAAGCAGTTAGCAGTAGATCCTAAAGCAAAAAGAAAGGAGTGAGATAGGAAAGGAGTCATAAGAGGGGCACCTGGGTGGCTCAGTCGGCTAAGCAATCAACTCTTGATTTCAGCTAAGGTCATGATCTCATGGTTCATGAGTTTGAGGCCCCGTGTCAGGCTTTGCACTGGCAGTGCGGAGACTGCTTGGGATTCTCTCTGTCTCCCTTTCTTTCTGCCCCTCCCCCTCTCATTCTTTCTCTCTCTCTCTCTCTCTCTCTCTCTCAAAATAAATAAGTAAACTTAAAAAACAAAAGGAATTATGTGGATTCAGTAGGGTTCATACCCAAATTCTGAAGAAGCAGGAAAAAAAAAAATGAGCAAGGACCTATTAGAAACAACAGGCCCAGGCTCAGTCTATGGATCAGGCAACTCTTGATCTCAGGGTTGTACATCTGAGCCCCACGTTGGGTGTAGAAATTACTTAAAAATCTTATTTGAAAAAAAAAAAAGAAAGAAAAAAAGAAAGAAAAGAAACAACAGATCCAAAATGGAATCACTTTCACTAAGCCTCACCAAGACTTAACAGCTAACCTAACTGCAGTTGCAGCCTCTTCTAGGAATGGATTTTTAAACGAATCAGTCTGGAATTTCCTGATCAGCACTAATAAGGTCATCTGTCTGATAAGACCCCCACCCTGTACCCAGGCTTGAAAGAATCAAGTCTTATAACTTTCTTGTCCCACCCTCCTTCTGCCTATGAAAGCATTTGGTACAACTCCTAGGACCTCCCTTGGATTTGCTAGATGGGATATGACTCATTTATGGATCCTTGAAAAAAGCTAATTATATCTTTAAATTTACTCAGTTGAATTTTTTTTTTTTAGCAGACCTATCAAGTTGAGAAAAGATTAAGTTCTCAAGCCAGTGTACTATGAAAATGCAGCATTTTGATATACTTTCCTCTAAAAATTCCTTAAGTATACAATTCATATGGTTTTGTGAGGTTTGCCTGGATGCATGGACATTCATATTGTTTTAAGGGATTCACTTTCCAGATTCCCAATTTCTATATCTGCACTTTCCTAAAACCAACCTTCTTCAGATCAGTGGTAAAATACTGGTTCTCTGTTCCCTCCTCCTCCTCTTCCACAATAGGTTTCTTCTCCCACTCTGCAAAAGAAAGGTATACATCTCATCCATCAAAATCTTATAATGGTGCATTGTCCTGGGGTATAAACACCTCACGGTGCCAAACAAAGTGCCATGTTGGCACTGGTGTTCATAAGGTAACTGACTCTAATGACTAGGTAAAACATCCTTTTTCAGGTGGGGAAGACAGTTTTTTCAAGGTGAGGTGGTATCCAATAAATAAGAGGAGGGCCTAACAAAACTGTCTATTAAGAGATCATTAAAAATAATTTTTGGGGTGCCTGGCTGGCTCAGTCAGAAGAGCATGTGACTCTTGATCTCAGGGTTGTGAGTTCAAGACCCACACTGGGTGTAGAGGTTACTAAAAAAAATAACCTAAAAAAAATTTTTTTTAGTGTAATATCACCAAGTCAGCTTGGCATTGTTAAACAAACAAACAAAAAAAGTCCAACCGAATAAATTTAAAGATCTTACTGGCTTTATTCTATGATCATGAATCAGGTAGCATCCCATCTAGCAGATAGAAAGGAGCTCTAAGGAAGACTTTTATAGGCAGGAGGAAGTGGGACAAGGAAGTTATTCCAGCAAGAAGATGATTGTTTCAGCCAAGCTCACCTTCTTATGGGGGACCACAGGGGGTCTGTCAGGCAGATTACCTCACTGGTACTGACCAGAAAATTCTAATATTTCTTTTTTTTTTTTTAATTTTATTTATTTATTTTTGAGAGAGAGTGAGAGAACACAAGAGCAGGGGAGGGGCTGAGGGAGAGGGGGACAGGGGATCCTATGTTGGGCTCAAACTCACGCACCATGAGGTCATGACCTGAGCCAAGGTTAGAAGCTTAACCAACTAAGCAACCTAGGTGCATTCCCCTAATTAATCAAATCATATAGAGCAGTTGGAGGACATTTTCTCACCAAGAGAGAAAATATCAGCCCCCAGCTGTAGCTGGAACATGGTGAGAGCCAGACTGACCTGGGCTTTCAGTCTAGCTCTGCTGCTTATGGAATTTAGATCTTGGATAACTTTGTTTGTTTATTTATTTATTTATTTATTTATTTATTTATTTATTTATTATTTTAAAACTCTTTTATTTTTTTAAATGCTTATTTCAGAGAGAGAGAGAGAGAGAGAGAGAAAATGTGCCAGCAAGTGGGGGAGGGGAAGAGAGAGAGAGGGAGACAGAGAATCCTAAGCAGGTTCTGCGCTGACAGCAGAGAGCCCGACATGGGGCTCAAACTCATGAATTGTGAGATCATGACCTGAGCCCAAGTCAGGTGCTTAACCAATGAAGCCACCCAGGTGCCCCTTAATTTTTTAAAGTAGGCTCTATGCTCAATGTGGGGCTTGAACTCAGGACCCTGAGATCAAAAGAGTCGCATGCTCTACTGACTGAGTCAGCCAGGTGCTCCAATCTTGGGTAACTTTAGGTCTCAGGTTTTTTTTTTTACCCGTAACATAGAATCATTGGTACCCAGCTTGCAGGTTCTTATGAAGAGTAAATGGATACTATATGTGCAATGTCTAGCATCACATATACGCTCTGCAATTGCTTAATAAAAGTTATCTATAATGAAGTACTAATTGTTGCTTTACTCTTATGGACTTATTTTCTGGAATCTAGCTCTTTTTGATGCTTCTTGTGGCTTTTATGGCCTGAGACATAAAAGTGTGCCTTTTTGAGGTAGAAATTTATCATTTGTAGCTTTGAACGCTTTTTATTTTTATTATATATTTATTTTTTAAAAATATTTTTTTAATGTTTATTTATTTATTTTTGAGAGAGAGAGAGCCCAAGCGGTAAGGGACAGAGAGAGAGAGCGATGGAGACACAGAATCCAAAGCAGGCTCCAGGCTCTGAGCTGCCAGCACAGAGCCTGATGTGGGGCTCAAACTCATGAACCGTGAGATCATGACCTGAGTGGAAGTTGGACGCTCAACTGACTGAGCCACTCAGGCGCCCCTGAATGCTCTTTTTAAATTTGGTAATTTCCCACATAATGATATTCGTCTCAAGATAGAATCCTCACCCATACTGTAAGGGTTAAATTGTAGTGTAGGGCTAACCTGTAGCCTTAAGAAATAACAGCTTTGTTTTAAAACTATAGGTTAAGAGATAACAGCCTTATCCTATCAATCAAGGGATGGATTAGTGTTTGATTGGATTGGGGCAAGGGCATGGCTGAACTGTTTCCACCCCCATCTGGGAACTATTCCTTTGTTCTGTTCCCAGGTGATGATAAGACGATGTGGTCGGCTATAAAAACTCTGTACCCCAGCTGTTCGAGACCACACTCTGGTCCAGAGTGTCGGTCGGTCCAGAGTGTCGGTCCCGATCAGTTGGCCGTGCCTCTTATTGCAATAAACTTTGTTGTGACTGTCCCTGGTGCCCGTAGCATTCTGTTTCAGGAGTCGTGTGGATGCAACAATACCTCCCCAAAAGCTTGCATACCAATACACTGACTGCCGGATACAAACTCTACTCAACTTATCAGATATACCCATACAATTAGTTTCAAAAGTGAGCAATGGAAGAAGGTGGCCCCATGTCTAGGGATTAATCTTCTGACAAGTATGGTAGTAGAGGTGGCAGAGGTTCTGACATCCAGTGTGGAGCCTCAGATGGGCCAACTGGTGTTTTTGGTGGTGGTGTTTTTGGTAAAAAATCCCCTTGGTGGTTGGGTCTTATTCTAGGATGTATACAGTAGTTGCTTTCTCTACTTTTCTGAGAGATTAGGTGAGAATTCAGTATCCTATCATAAATTTCTTGCCACTACGAGCTCTGATTTAATACATTTCTAAGTAAATAAATATCAGAAAACTTTATCTTCATTCCACCCATCCCATCTTTTATCGGATCACCAGTTTGGTGTTAAAAGTCATTTTGGGGGGAGCCTGGGTGGCTTAGTCAGTTAAGCGTCCGACTCTTGGTTTTGGCTCAGGTCACGATGTCACATTTTGTGGGTTTCAGCCCCGCATCAGGCTCCATGCTGACAGCGTGGAGCCTGCTTGGGATTCTCTCTCTCCCTCTTTGCCCCTCTCCCACTTGGTCTGTCTCTCTCAAAAATAAATAAACTTTAAAAAAAGTCATTTTTGTTTTAAAAATATCTTAGGGGTGCCTGTGTGGCTCAGTCAGTTGAGCATCTGACTTCAGCTCAGGTCATGATCTCATGATCATGGTGGGTTGGTGGGTTCTAGCTCTGAGTCGGACTTTGCAGTGACAGTGTGAGGCTGCTTTGGATTCTGTCTCCCTCGCTCTCTGCCCCTCCCCCACTCACTCTTGCTTTCTCTCAAAAAGAAATAAACATTAAAAAAATGAATAAAATACCTTAAATTTATACCATTCTTTAGATATTTTAATTCTTCGTTTCTCTCACTTTGATAGATCTTTTTAATTCTCATTCTTCAGATAAGGAACTTGAGGGCCACCAAGTTATCTGTCCTACTTCCTCTCCAACCATGCTTCCCTATAAGAAGTCCTGATCTTCCAAGCCCACAGAGGGAGCCCTATGTCCCCAGTGAGCTTGAACAACCACTCAGCCCTTACATGTGATTGACCCAGGAGTGGAGATTTGACCAAAGTGGACCAAACAGATCTCTCCTGTTGAGAGTGAGGACCACCATGTGCCTGAGGTCTTGCCACACTATATTGAGAGTGGGATCAGAGTAATTGTGATGTACAAGCAACTCCTCTAGACCTGATCCTGGCAGGGCAGATCCAGGTTTTGTGGGTTTATACAATGTGGGGGAAAATATTTTTATTTAACTAATTAATTTATTTACTTTTAAAGTTTATTTATTTTGAGAGAGAGAGAGAGAGAGCCAGCACATGTGTGCACGTGTGAATGGAGGAGGGACAGTGGGAGAGGGAAAGCAAGAATCCCAAGCAGGCTCTGTGCTGTAAGCATGAATCCCATGTGAGGCTTGATCTCATGGACCGTGAAATCATGACCTGAGTGGAAATCAAGAGCAGGATGCTTAACAAACTGAACCACCCAGGCATCCTACATGGTATTTTTAGTATCATACAGAGTATAAGCTGGCTCACAGACATCTGCCTTTCTTGAATATTGTAACTTTCTCTGAGTTACTATCTATGAATGAGAAGCCCCAGATAGTTTATAGCCCTGAAGTTAGAGGTTAACTTGTGGAACATTGATAAGGGGGGATAATCTTTTATTTCCTGCTTGATAACAAGGATACTCCAAAGGTGTTTTGTTTTTTTTTTTTAAGTATGGAGGTTCCTCAGAAGGCTAAAAATAGAACTACCCTATGATCCAGCATTTTGATATTTACCCAAGGGATACAAAAATACAGATTTGAAGGGATACATGCACTGTGCTGTTTATAACAGCATTATCAACAATATCCAAAAAGAGGTCAAATTTTCAATGATGAATGGATAAAGAAGATGTGGTACACACACACACACACACACACACACACTGGAATATCACTTGGCAATCAAAAAGAATGAAATCTTGCCATTTGCAACGACGTGGATAGTGCCAGAGTGTATTATGCTAAGCGAAATAAACCAGTCAGAGAAAGTCAAATACCATATGATTTCTCTCATATGTGGAATTTAAGAAACAAAACAGATGAATATATGGGAAGGGGGAAAAAAGAGGGAAACAAACTACAAGAGACTCTTAATGATAGAAAACAAACTGAGGGTTGATGAAGGGTAGTGGGTGGGGGATGGGCTAGATGGGTCATGGGCATTAAGGAAGGCACTTGGGATGAGCACTGAGTGTTGTATGTAAGTGATGAATCACTGAATTCTACTCTTGAAACCAATATTGCATTGTAGGTTAATAAACTAGAATTTAAATAAAAATGTGAAAAGAAAAAAACCCAAACAAATGTTACATTTTTATGGTTTGGTAGGGTATTACTCACTTTTACATATAGCTTAAAAATCTTATTTTATTTTTTCTTTCCCTATGAACACTATACACCTCTAGTTAGTCAAATCCTTTTTAAGCAGCTCTGTCATTCCATTGGTTCCCTCACTGATGAGTTAAATAAAACTTTGTCCCATGGCCACTATTTATTTGTATGAGAATTATGCTCTTAATAACATGAGAATTATATTTTACACTATGCATGGAAGTGACTGAGGAACAACACATTACATGTATTCCCAAATCAACTTCTTAGTGACCGATCCCCCCAATGCCACACGACCCAAGTGGAATTATGACAAATGGGTGTTAGAGGAAAAAGAGAGCAGTCTTTATCAAATACAATTAAATGCAAAATTTATTTTAAAAAATGACCATGTAACAAGTGGTAGTCCCTCTCAGGACCTTAGAGGG
The DNA here is from genome assembly GCF_027475565.1 of Acinonyx jubatus. NCBI lineage: Eukaryota > Metazoa > Chordata > Mammalia > Carnivora > Felidae > Acinonyx > Acinonyx jubatus. The sequence continues at coordinate 91,160,453 of NC_069381.1, read as the reverse complement.
TCTGATTAAGTGAGGGATAAATTGAATGAGATTGTTTCTCCTCTAACTTACTTAACTTCAGCTATTACATATTAAATCACTTTTTCTTCATAATGGCTCCATATTAATTATGTGGTTTAAAAAACTGTATTCCAGGGGTGGCCTGGGTGGCTCAGTTGGTTGAGCGTCTGACTGCAGCTGAGGTTGTGATGTCATGGTTCCTGGGTTCGAGTCCCACATTGGCTCACTGCTGTCAGTGCAGAGCCTGCTTCGGACCCTCTCTCCTTCTCTCTGCCCTTCCTCAGCTCATGCTCTCTTTCTTTCAAAAATAAATAAACATTAGAAAAATTATCTTCCTACTATAACAATCTTCAAACATTCGGTGCAATGCGCTTTGGGAGAATCCTTTTATTAAAAGGCATTCTCTTGAAACTGGACCACTTGCTTACACCAACAAAAATAAATGCAAAATGGATTTAATGTCTAAATGTGAGACAAGAAACCATCAAAATTTAATGTCTAAACGTCTAAATGTGAGACAAGAAACCATCAAAATCCTAGAGGACAACCCAGGCAGAAACGTCTTTTACCTCAGCCAGAGCAACTTCTTACTAGACACGTTGTCAAAGGCAAGGAAAACAAAAGCAAACACTAACTGGGGCGCCTGGGTGGCTCAGTCGGTTGAGCATCCGACTTCGGCTCAGGTCATGATCTCACAGTCTGTGAGTTCGAGCCCCGCATCGGGCTCTGGGCTGATGGCTCATAGCCTGGAGCCTGCTTCCGATTCTGTGTCTCCCTCTCTCTCTGCCCCTTCCCTGCTCATGCTCTGTCTCTCTCTGTCTCAAAACAAACAAACAAACAAACAAACAAACAAAAACATTAAGAAAAAAAAAGCAAACACTAACTAGTAGGACCTCATCAAGATTAAAACTTCTGCACAAGGAAGGAAACAATCAACAAAGCTAAAAGGCAACCAATGGAAAGGGAGAAGATATTTGTGAAAGACATATCTGATAAAGGGTTAGTATCCAAAATCTAGAAAGAATTTATCAAACTGAACACCCAAAAAACAAATAACCCAGTTAAGAAATGGACAGAGACATGAATAGACACTTTTCCAAAGAAGATATACAGATGGCCTACAGACACCTGAAAAGATGCTCAATATCACTCATCATCAGGGAAATACAAATCAAAACCATGATGAGATACCACCTCACACCTGTCAGAATGGCTAAAATTAACAATACAAGAAACAGTAGGTGTTGGGGCCCCTGAGTGGCTCAGTCGGTTAAGCGTTCAACTCTTGGTTTTGGCTCAGGTCATGATTTCACATTTTGTGGGTTTGAGCCCTGAATTGGTCCCCACACTACTGGTGTGGAGCTTGCTTTGGATTCTCTCTCTCTCTCTGCCCCTCCCCATGTCCTGTGTACACTCTCTTTCAAAATAAATAAATAAACTTAAAAAAATTTTTTTTCTTAAAAAAAAAATTAGGTGTTGGTGAGGATGCAGAAAAAGGAGAACCTTCTTCCACTGTTGGTGGAAATGCAAACTGGTGCAGCCACTCTTGAGAATAGCATGGAGATTCCTCAAGAAACGAAAAATAGAACTACCCTATGATCCAGCAATTCCACTATTAGGTATTTACCCAAAGGATATCAAAATACAGATTTGAAGGGATACATGCACCTCAATGTTTATAGCAGTGTTATCAACAATTGCCAAACTATGCAGAGAGCCCAACTGACCATCGATTGATGAATGGATAAAGATATGGTTGTATATATATACAATAGAATATTACTCAGCCATTAAAAAGAGTGAAATCTTGTCATTTGCAACAATGTGGATGGAGCTAGAATGTAATATGCTAAGCGAAACATGTCAATCAGAGAAAGACAAATACCATATGATTTCATTCATATGTGGAATTTAAGAAACAATACAGATGAACATATGGAAAGGTAGGGGGAAGAGAAGAGAGGGAAACAAACCACAAGAGACTCTTTTTTTTTTATTAATTAAATGTTTTTATTTATTTTTGAGAGACAGAGAGAGGGACAGAGACAGAGACAGAGATGGAGTATAAGCAGCGGAGGGTCAGAGAAAGAGGGAGACAGAATCCGAAACAGGCTTCAGGCTCCTGGCTCCAGGCTCCAAGCTATCAGCACAGGGCCTCATGTGGGGCTCAAACTCATGAACCACGAGGTCATGACCTGAGCTGAAGTCAGATGCTTAACCAACTGGGCCACCCAGGTGCCCCAAGAGACTCTTTTTTTAAATTAAAATAAATATTTCATGTTTAGTTTTGAGAGAGAGAAAGATGGAGTGGGAGTGGGGGAGGGACAGAGAGAGAGAGAGAGAGACACAGAAGCTGAAGCAGGCTCCAGGCTACGAGCTGTCAGCACAGAGCCCTATGAGAGGCTTGAAGTCACATACCATAAGACCATGACTTGAGTGGAATTCGGAAGCTTAACAGACTGAGCCACCCAGGTACCCCAAGAGACTTAATGATAAAGAACAAACTGAGGATTGGTAGAGGGAGGTGGATGGGTGATGGGTCTTAAGAAGGGCATTGGTGGGAATGCTAGCTGGTGCAGCCACTCTGGAAAACAGTATGGAGGTTCCCCAAAAAACTAAAAATAGAACTACCCTACGACCCAGCAATTGCACTACTAGGCATTTACCCAAGGGACACAGGTGTGCTGTTTCGAAGGGACACATACACCCCCATGTTTATAGCAGCACTATCAACAATAGCCAAAGTATGGAAAAAGCCCAAATGTCCATCGATGGATGAATGGATAAAGAAGATGTGTGTATACACACACACATACACACACACACACACACACACACACACACACACACACACACACTGGAGTATTACTCACCAATCAAAAAGAATGAAATCTTGCCATTTGCAACTACGTGGATGGAACTGGAGGGTATTATGCTAAGTGAAATTAGAGAAAGACAAAAGTCATATGACTTCACTCATATGAGGACTTTAAGAGACAAAACAGATGAACATAAGGGAAGGGAAACAAAAATAATATAAAAACAGGGAGGGGGACAAAACAGAAGAGATTCATAAATATGGAGAACAAACTGAGGGTTGTTGGAGGGGTTTTGGGAGGGGGGGATGGGCTAAATGGATAAGGGGCAGAAGGAGTCTACTCCTGAAATCACTGTTGCACTATATGCTAACTAATTTGGATGTAAATTAAAAAAAAAAAAGAAGGGCACTGGTTGTGATGAGCGCTAATTGTTGTATATAATTGATGAATCGCTGAATTCTCCCAAAACCAATATTGCACTGCATGTTAACTAAAATTTAAATTAAAAAAAAGGCATTCTTACTCATTTCTTTGTGACTTATTTACTTTCCTTGGAACTCCCTTTTCGCCATTTCACCTTATACAGCCCAGCTGAGAAGCCACTTCTCTGTAGATTTCTCTGACCCACTCCTATCAAAGGCAGAATGAATTGTCCACTCATTTATGATCCCACTAGTTTTTACCTATCTCTCTCATAGTACTTATTTCACCCACTATAATTCATATTTTTGTCTCCAGCCAGGGTCAATGGAAACACTAGGGAGAACTTGTTTAATAATACCAAGAGATATCAGGGAATGCTTCATAGAGAAAGTATCCTCTGCAAATGCATAGCTCCTGAATACTTTCATTCTATAAATATTTTTAAAGTATTTATCATGTACTCCAGGAATATGTGGTTGAAGTAAGATATTATTCCCACCCTTAAAGCACTAGGTAGTGCTTTAGGTAACATCGCTAATCAACACACATTTGTTGAAAAGCCGTATTCAAAACATGAAAAAAGATGAATGGCAATGCGTACCTTATTTTCTTAAGTGGTGAGTAGACTGCTGAATAATTTTAGCTTGTTCCCCCCCCCCAATTTTTAAAAGTAATTCTACACCCAATGACCCTGATTCAAGAGTCATATGCTCTATGGAGTGAGCCAGCTAGGCGCTCTAGCTTGCCCCTGCAACACAGCTTGTATTGGCTAGGTAGATTAGATGACTGTCCTGGCACAATTCTTTCTCATGCAATGTTTTCCTTACCTTGGACAATGTAGATAGCTAAAGATTAATGGTTTCTGACAGTACTGCTTTTGCAGCACCTTACACTTCTTTTAAATCCATTAACTTTTTTTTTTTTAATATCATGGTAAAATGTGTGACAAGGTGTGATTTAATCAGGAGCCATCTAATGTCTGATATGAAGAGGGGCTGACAAATAAACAAAGATCTAATGAAGACACATTTAACTCCTCTGCTATTTTTCCATAACTTTTCCTTTTTGGTGGCTTTTATTTTTATATTTTTTAAAGGTTTATTTATTTTTGAGAAAGAGAGCGCATGCATGCGAGCGGGGCAGGGGCAGAGAGATGGGGGACAGAAGATCTGAAGCATGCCCTGTGCTGACAGCTGTGAGCCTGATGTAGGACTTGAAACCAAGAACTGTGAGATCATGACCTCAGCCGAAGTCGGACACTCAACCAACTGAGCCCTTTCTGGTGGCTTGTAAATGGCTTTTGTACTCAATTGGAACAGGGGAAAAAAACAGACTTTTGGTAACTTAAGGATCTAACCAACAATCATTTTTTTTTTTCCAACAATAATTTCTTGAAGGCCAGCGAAGTGGCCAACACTGTTAAGTGGGGTAACATTTATCAGAGTGGGTCATTAGTAAACATTTACTGAACACAATTTTTCTATTTTTTAATTAAGTTTTTTGTTTTTGTTTTTTTGTTTTTTGAGAGAGAGAGAGGCGGGGGGAGGGAAAGAGAGTGGGAGAGAGAGAATCCCAGGCAGGCTCAGTGCTGTAAGTGCAGAGCCCAACATGGGGTTCGAACTCATGTACTATAAGATCATGACCTGAGCTGAAGTTGGACGATTAACCAATTGAGCCACCCAGGTGCCCCTCTCTCTTCCTTTAAAGAGTTAAAAACTTTAAGGGGTGCCTGGGTGACTCAGTTAGTTAAATGTCCTACTCTTGATTTTGGATCAGCTCATGATCTCATGGTTCATGGTTTGTGAGATCGAGTCCAACATTAGGCTATGTGCAGACAGCATGGAGCCTGCTTGGGATTCTCTCTCTCCCTTTCTGTTTGCCCCTCCTCGGCTCCTGTGTGCATGTCCTCTTTCTCTCAAAATACATAAATAAATATTTAAAACAAATCTTGCAACATGAGCAGGGGAGGGGCAGAGAGAGGGGGACAGAGAATCCCAAGCAGTCTCTGACAGTAGTGAGCATGACCTGGGGCTGGAACTCACCCCAACTGTGAGATCATGACCTGAGTTGAAGTCGGATACTCATCCAACTAAGCCACTCAGATGCCCCAATGCTTGATTTTCAATGCTCTTTTCTCCATAGGTTTTTACATCTACTAAAGTTACCTCCATATTTTTCAATTGATCACACCAGAAACTTGGTAAATATTTTGGGGGGAGGGGTGCGCCACAACTTGTTTATGACAAATATTCCACATCCATGACCTTCCCCAGTCAGAAGTTCTCTGAGATAATGCTGTCTTGGCCAGATCCAGAATGGAATCATCTGACTGGCCTCTCCTAAGAATGGCCCTACAGATAGTATAGATTTTAAAGGGCCCATTGACCTGCCTTTCACCATTTCAGCCTCAGTCATGTTCATCTGGTTGGACACAATGATGTAGTTGCTAGCAGAGTGTTTCTGCAGCTTGTGCAGGCCCAGGAACTTGCCTGCGTCCTTCTGCACATCCAGGTCGCACCTGGGGCTACCACAGCGAGCAGAGGTGCACAAGGCTGGGAAACATCCTTGAGTTTTTCACCCCTTACAATCCACCATATCATTATGAAATTGTTAGTTTCACTGTCAAGGTAGGTTCGGACTCTGTCCACACCATTAGACTTTCCCTGCTGTTACAAAGTCCAGGCCTTTCTTGTACCTCTTCTGACTTACTGAAATGGCCTTCTAAATGGTCAGGATGTTTCCACTCCTAGGGGCCTCCAATTCATTCTCCACAAAACAGCCAGAGGGGTTGCCTCTGGTCCAGTTCCCAGAGCCAGATCCTGAGACGGGAAGATTTATATGCAATTAATCTTCCCCGGGGAGAAGCTGTGAGGGAAATGGGGGAGTAGGACTGGGAGGAAAACAGGCAATATGCAATTTTGGGTCAAGTACTGTGGATAATAGCCTGATACCTCAGGGGAACTCTGGGGTATAAATTATACCCTATAGTTCTAACTTGAGGAAAGGAGCTGATTGATTATTTATTTATTTATTTATTTATTTATTACAGATTGACTCTTTTTCTTAGTTTTTTTTTTTTTTTTTTTTATTAATCTCTATATACTAACACGGGCATCAAACTTATAACCCCACGATTAAGAGTCGTATGCTCTTCTGGCTGAGCTAGCCAGGCACCCTGAGGAAGTCAACTTTTATATATCCACACTGCTTAGTTGTTGGCAAATGCTACCTAGGGGAATGTAAATTCTCAAGATACTTCCAGCTCTGTGTGTGTGGGCAAAGTTGCTCTCAGTCCTCAGGCAGTTAGCTAACATGGCTCATCTGGGTCTGGAGGATTCTCCTCTAAGATAGTTCACCCACATGGCCAGCAAGACAGGTTGATGCTGTCAGCCAAAGGGGCAGGGAGGGGGCAAGTTTTGGCTTCTCTCCCTGTGGGCCTCTCCATGGGGCTGCTTGTTCTTCCTCATAGCATGGCACCTGGATTCCAAGAGACAAGAGGCTGTGAAAGGGCGGGACTACACCGGCCGACTCCATCTTGTTCTGTGTCCTTCACCTTGACCACACCTACTCCCCTTGAGTAACCCCCCCCACCTGCCTGACAGGACTCGGACCCTTCCCCAGCCAATCGGCTGAGGCCATAGCCATTACCTCACCAACTGCCCCTAGGCCCCAATAAAACCTTTGTCCTTTTGAAGCTCTCTCTCCCTGGTATCTCACCTGCGGTGGTGCAGGTAGGGGATTGAGCTCGAGCTAGCTTGAATAAAGTCTCTTTTGCTTTTGCATCGGACTTGGCTCCCTAGTGGTCTTTGGGGATCACGAATTCTGGGCATAACAGTTGAAGCTACCAGTTTCTTAAAAAAAAAAATTGTTTTTTATATTAGAGAGAGAGAGAGAGAGAGAGAGAGGGAGGGTGAGTCGGGGAGGGGAGCAGAGGGAGAGAGACAAAAGAATCTTAATTAAGCAGGCTCCAGACTCAGCATGGAGCCTGATGCGGGGCTCCATCCCATGACCCTGGGAACACGACCTGAGCCAAAATCAAGAGTCAGAAGGTCAACTGACTGAGCCACCCATGCTCTCCAAAGCTTCTAGTCTCTTAATACCTGGGCCCCAAACTGGCATTCTGGTATTATATTCATTGGTAAAAATCATAAAACTTATTCAGACTCAAAAGGAGAAGAACTAGACTCCACTTATCGATAGGAGTGTCAAGGAATTTGGGTATCTTTTTTTTTTTCTTTAAAAAATTTGTGAGGTGCGCCTGGGTGGCTCAGTAGGTTAAGCATCTGACTTTGGCTCAGGTTGTGATCTCACGATTCATGAGTTCAAGACCCTCATTGGGCTCTCTGCCTTCGGCCTGGAGCCTGCTACAGGGGCTTCTGTCCCCCTCTCTCCCTCTGCCCTTCCCCTTCTCCTCTCTCTCTTAATAAGTAAACTTTAAAAAAAATAACAAATTTGAATTTGTGCATCTTAATTCCCCACCCCCATGCAAAAAAGGTGGTTTTATTAAAACACTGGGACAGGACCTGTGGGCAGGGAGAGCTGCCCTTCCATCTTAATCTGTCATAATCTTCCTTCTGGCCACAAGCTGTTTACATTCCTTTTATGTGCAAAATGCGATAATCTTCTCTTCAGACCTCTAAATATTTCAGCCTATTTTGAGTATCAGTTTCAATCTGGCATCCAGGATAACTTTTGGTCACTTATTGCAAGGCGGACTCATAAAAGAGGACTTCAACTACCTCCATTTTGACCTGTGAGTACATTCTAACTAAATTCTTCTCTCCAGCTTATCTCTTAACCCAGGCAAAAGACCCTGTAGGCAAAGCATCCCTTGGTGGGAACCAAAACTACCCCTCAAGGAATAAAGACTGCTGGGAGCCAGCAAGACCCTGAGTGATTGACCCTAACAGAGTGCTTGACCTGACCTTTATTGCCCACCTACTTGTACCACCGACCTTTGTCCCACATTTTCCTTGCAGTAACCTAGAAGTATTTTCAGCACTTTGGAGATGAGAAGTTAGTTAGTCCTCTGTTTTCCCAGTGTTGGCCTCATTGACATGAATTCCTTTCTCGTTTCACCAATGCTTGTCTCTCTGCCTTTGGATTTTGTCAGCAGTGAGTGGCCAAGCCTGGTCTGATTGGAACCCTTGTAGCCCGGTGCTCTTGCACACCCAGTTACACACCAGCAGTTCCTGGACTTTTGTCTTCTTCACTCAAACCAGTACTTGGTCCATAATAGGTACACTCCACACAGTTATTGAATGCGTAATCTTATTTTTCACTTATCAACTGAAAAAATTTCCAAAGGTTAGAGAGTAATATTAAAAAAACGGTTCATGGGTTCGAGCCCACACGGGGCTATCTGCTGTTGGCACAGAGCCTGCTTCAGATCCTCCGTCCCCCTCTCTTTCTGCCCCTCCCTGACTTGCACTCTCTCTCAAATATAAACACTTAAAAAAGATAAAAGCACACACACACTTATGTAGAATTTATTATTGAAACCCTTGTTATAGATGTGAATGCATTCACCCAGAGACCTCCTCATAGTTGGCCAAAGTCCAAGACTTTATTTTATAATAATAATAAATAGCAACAGACAAAAGGCATCAAATCTAATCATTCTTTAACTTATCCAAACACTGTTTACTGAGGGCCTGCTATGTGCCAGGTAGACAGTGCTCTAGCCACTGCAGATACAACAGCTAACAAAACCAAGTCCCTAGTAGCTAACATTCCAGGGGGAGGAAACAGACAATAAGCAAGTGAACAAATACTAGGCTATCAAATGGCAATTAAGTGCTGAGGCAAAAAACAATGCTGGGTAAAGAGAAAGGGAAGAGGGGTGGTGGAGAGAGATCTATTTGGCCTATTTGACTTAAACTCATTCTGAAAGCGTAGAGCATGGTCTGTATCTCAGTGGGACTTAGAATCTGGGGGCAGAAGTTAAGATGAGGTACAGTGAAAAAAGAAGATGACAAAGAGTAAGCCAAGGTATTGGCCACGGGAAGGAACAGATGCAACTGACAGCTTGAAGAAGTCAAGATTTGGTGATTGTCCAAATGTGGGAGGGGTGGAAATGGACAGAGCCAAGGAGGATTTTCAGACTGAGAGTAGGAGACCAGGAAAATGATGAAATAGGCAAATTTGGAGAGGGAGCTGGACATGAGAATTCAAGTTCATAAATGAGCTGGCTAGCAGGTTAAGGCAAAAACTCTAGATCCAGGAATCCTGTACAGGCCATTAACTTAAGTTCTTTAAATATTTTAAAATTGTGGTAAAATATAACACTGAAAATTTTTTTCCCAGTTTATATTGATTCAACAAGTCTGTTATGCTGAAACTTACCATCTTATTTAAAAAATTTTAAACATTTATTTACTTTTGAGAGAGAGAGAGAGGGAGAGACAGAAAGAGAGGGGACACACAAATGGCGGGGCGGGGGGGGGGGGCAGAGAGAAGGAGAGACAGAATCAGAAGCCGGCTCCTCCCTGTGAGTGCTGAGCCCAATGTGATCCTCGAACTCATGAACCATGAGATCATGACTTGAGTGGAAATCAAGTCAGCCACCCAACTGAATGAGCCACCCAGGTGCCCTAAAACTTACCATTTTAAATATATGGTTCAGTGGCATTAAGTATATTGATATTGTTGTGCAACCATCACTTCACCACCCATCTACAGAACTTTCCACCATCCCAAACTGAACTCTGTATCCATTAACCAACAACACTCCATTCCTTCTTCCCCCCAGCCCCTGGCAACCACCATTCTACTTTTCTGTCTTTATGAGTTTGACTACCTTAAGTGTCTTATATAAATGGGCTCATCTTGAAGGGGAGGAAAAATAATGTTCCCTCTATCCTTCTGAGTTTTTGGCTGAGACCCCTGTAATAAAAAACATATTAAGGGGCCCCTGGCTGGCTCAGTTAGTGAAGCATGTAACTCTTGATCTTGGGGTTATGAGTTCGAGCCCCACATAGGGTATAGAGATTACTTAAAAGATAGATTAAGAAGAGAAAAACAGACAAGTTTATTAACATGCATACCTCGTGTATACATGGGAGATACCTGGGAAGAATGAGTAACTCCCAGAGAAAGCCCAAACCAGGCCTTTAAATCCCATCTTCAATAAAGATAAAAGAAAGATGTTGGGGTAGGGGTATTGGGGGAGGCCAGTTATGGGAGGAAAAGCACAGTAAACAAGGGTGATTATTTTTTTTTTTTTTGCATTTTTTTAATGTTTATTTTTTAGACAGAGAGAGAGAGGCAGAGAGAGAGGGAGACACAGAATCCGAAGCAGTCCCTAGGCTCTGAGCTGTCAGCACAGCGCCTGATGCAGGGCTCAAACTCAAGGATCTGAGCCACCCAGGTCCTCCTTAAATGTTTATTTTTGAGAGAGGGAACGGCACAGAGAAAGGAGGACAGAGGATCCCTTTTAAGGGCTTTGCGTTGACAGTAGTGAGTCTGATGTGGGGCTCAAACTCAAGAACCATGAGATCATAACCTGAGCTAAAGTTGAATGCTCAGCCGACTGAGCCACCCAGGCACCCCTTATTGATTGAGCCACTCTCTTAACCCTGAGAATAAGTCAGTTAAGTTAAAGAGTTGTGCCTCATTTCATGAAGTGGTGTTGCAGGTGAGATCCCAAAGTTAGGCCATATGGAACAAGCAATCAGGATTTAATAAGAGGCATTTATTAAAAAAAATTTTTTTTAATTTTTAAAAAACATTTATTTTTGAGAGAGAGAGAGAGACAGAAACAGCACATGATCGGGGGAGGAGCAGATAACGAGGGAGACAGGCTCCAGGCTCTGAGCTGTTAGCACAGATCTCGACGTGGGGCTCTAACTCATGAACTGTGGGATCACGACCTGAGCGGAAGTCAGAGTGCTTAACTGACTGAGCCACCCAGGTCCCCCAGTAAAAGAAAAACAGAAGTTATGGGATAGACTACAAAGTGAGTTTTTGGGTGCAAAGGGGCAGTTAATTGAGAAGATTTCCAGATGCTGGACTTGAAGCATCTTCAGTCAGACTGAGGAGAGGCAGTGGTGACCATAGATTTTCCTGGGATGCAGTGTGAATGTCTCTGGTGATGTCACCAGGTGTTCTAGTGAACTTTCTGGTTTGGCCCATATAACAAGGCACAAAGGTTGTCCATACATGAAGTGTTGTGGTGACTTCCATGGAATTCATATCAAATTAACCAGCTTTGGCTTTCAGGGCTTTTGGAAAAGGACACTTTATGTTATTACTGATTCCAAGTCAGAAGGATGGGAGAAAACTGATAATGTTAGAGAGTCAGATATTGGAGCAAACTAGAAAAATTCAAGATCCAGTCATTTGCAGGTAGATAACAAAACCTCAAAGACAATGAACAGGACTAAAATCTGATATCCATTAAAGTGTGCTACTGAAAATTATTTTTCCTTGTTCCCTTTTGTCCTTTTGTGACTGGCTTATTTCACTTAGCATAATGTCTTAAAGGTTCAACCATATTGTAGTAAGTTAGAATTTCCTTCCTTTTAAGGGCTGAACAATATCTCATTCCATATATATGCGACTTTTGTTTATTGATGGGCATTAGGGTTGTTTCTACCTTTTGCTACTCTAAATACTGCTGTGAATATTGGTGTACAAATATCTGTTCAAGTCTCTGTTTTCAATTCTTTTGTATATACACGTTAATAGGTAAACTGAAGCATATTGACATTTTTAGGAATTTGAAAAGATTAATTCAGATCAGGTAGGTCGTAACCACCGTCAGGAACTAGAGGAAAGACCTGTATAAGGAAGATGCCAAAGCAAAGCAGGGAAATTATTTGACTGGTTACAGCTTAACCAATTACCTTATTTGGGAAAGCCTAGAGATCTGTTTGCCCTTGGACATTCTTAGGTTTCCATGTTTTAACCTTGAGACACTTAAGAGGTTTAGGTTTGCTTATGTAGGGCTGCCAAGGCACTAGAGTCATCTCAGTCTAACGGCCTCCTTGTTTAATTAATTTAAAAATACCCAGAAGTGGAATTCAGTCATTAACTTGTAAGGTTCTGTTTAAAAAATTTTTTTTTAATGTTTATTTATTTTTGAGAGAGAGACAGAGACAGAGTGTGAACAGGGGAGGGGCAGAGACAGAAGGAGACACAGAATCGAAGCAGACTCCAGGCTCCAAGCCATCCAGAGCCCTGCGGCGGGGCGGGGGGGGGGGGGGGGGGGGGGGTGCGGCAGGCAGGCTCGAACTCATGAGCTGTGAGATCATGACCTGTGCAGGAGTCGGCCGCCCAACCGACTGAGCCACCAGGAGCCCCTGTATGGTTCTGTTTAAATTATACATTCTGTAATAAGGAATATGCTCTTCTAATGAAGACAGTCTGTTCACATTGCAGTTTTAACCCCAGGACAATAGGAACCTCTCAAACAGTGAAGCTTGAGTTATATGCTTTTTACTATGAGACTAGACCCCTCAAAACACCAAAAACAAAGATTGTGTAATCTAACCTTGTGATATTCCAAAACCGTTAGCACTGTCCTTTGCATATTGTATGTGTTGTTTGAAAGTACAGTTCTAATATATAATTTATGATATATCAGGGGATTATTAATTCATTGGTAAACACCAGCTTTTGAGTCTTTTAAAATGGAGAAAAAAATTTTTTTTCCCAAAGGCGGCGGCTTCTCATCTCTCCCCTCCGCCTCCTTAAACCCTTCCATCACATACAATAAAGAAATAACCGATTATAAAGTGTCAGGTTAAATGTCTGGCAGGAGAAGGACAGGATACAGTAACTTTTCTAGGAGATCATACAGTTGCATCCCCAGCATGCGTAAATTACCAATTGGAGGTTTGGGGGCTGAAAGAACGTTCTTCTAGGCTTAGATGTTATTGGACCAACTTTACTCAGCCCAGAGGCCTCTCCAGGCCCCTTGGGGATTGTTGTGAGGCTCTGAGAGGCGGCTGAATCGGACACAAGCCGCTGGCTGGCTCGCGCTCCGCCTGGCCGCTCACCTTGCTGCCTTCCGCTGCCGGGGACCGTTTTCTGTTCTTTGCTGCGAACGGGGAGAGCCAGGAACCCAACAGCCGCCGGAGCCCGCCGCCCCGCTCGCGGCCCGCAGACGCGCCTGGGGCGCCGCCGCCTCGACTCAACAGTCTCGGCTCCTGGAGGGCCGGGGCTGGTCGAGGTGCGGGGCGTGGCGGTAACAGTGGTCTCTACAGAGGTTCCGAGGGAAGGCTAGAAAATGGCCTCGGGACATGCGCTACAGCGGCCGTTTAGAGACGCAAAACCAACGCTTTGGAACCTGGAGCCCGGAGAGGAACAGGGCAGGGCGCGGGGCCCGCGAGCGCCACCTACCCTGCAGATTAGGGAGTACCGCGGCAGAGCCGGTGGCGCAGGTGTGGGCGGTGCAGGTGTGGCCCCGGCGGGCAACGCCCCGCGGCGAGGCGGCGCTAGCGGAGGCTCGGGGGCGGGGCCCGAAGTTAAATAAATACAGTGGCGGCGCGGTGGACCCACTCAGTGTTTTCTGCGCTTTGCTTTTCTGCGGTCGAACTCCTTACGTGGAGGTAGGACGTAGTGGGTATCGTGCCCTATGCAGACTTTGGCATTGGGTCGCGTGGGGTTGGGGGTGGCTTGAGATAGGACTTAGTGAATAACTGAAAAGTGAGGTGATTGACATGCTTACGTTTTAGGATGAGAACCAAAATTTAGTTTCAAGTCCATCTAAATTGGATAGATGTTGAAGCGTTTAGTTTATAAATTACTTGGGACATCCCCCCCCGCCCCGCCCCAGTTTTGATTTTGGTCATGTGTGAGCAAGTGCTTGAAAGAAATTCAGGGGAGACGGGTGCCTGGCTGGCTCAGTTGGTGGAGCATGGGACTCTTGATCTTAGGGTCCGGAGTTCAAGCCCCATGTTGGTTGTGGAACCTACCTAAAAATTTTGAAGTTGAGGGCTTTAATGAAATAGTCACAACTGATAGGATTGTTCAGTTTGTATCAACTTTAACAGGAACTGGGAAGAATGGGTGTTACTGCATTTAGCCAGATTTGTCCTAGTGAAAAGTCACTTGGGCTTTCTGTGCTTGTTTCTTACCCGAAACCATACTCAGTAAATTCTGTGGATTAAATGGTAATATGTAAAGAGAAGGGAGGAAGCCTGCTTTCTCCCTTTCCTTGCCTTTTTTTTTTTAAACTTAGATTATTTTTTTAAAAAATATTTATTTTTGAGAGACAGGATGTGAATGGGGGAATGGCAGAGAGAGAGGGAGACACAGAATCTGAAGCAGGCTCCAGGCTCTGAACTGTCAGCACAGAGCCCAATGCCGGTCTTGAACTCAAAAACCACAAGATCATGATCTGAGCTGAAGTCAGACACTTAACTGACTGAGCCACCCAGGCACCCCACGCCCTGTCCTTGTCGATTAATACAGTTCTTTCTTGTCCAGGCTCCTCTTTATGAGAACTAATATTTTGTGTTTATAGAAGAGTCATTGCTGATTCATAGAACTTGAAGGAGAAATCTGCTTTTTGTCTCAACGAAGCTTCAAACTTGGAAACAAAATGGAAAAAAACAGCATGGAAGAGGTAATGCTGCTTTTCTCAACCTACTTGTATGAGTTATCTCCCTGAGAGGTATTGTGAGGTAGTTAGAAGTAAAATCCATCAGATTTAGTCCCTAACATTTCCCAGGGTGTTGGTTGGGATTGAATAAGAATCTACATAGATGAAATTTCACATTGGTGTATCTGAAGTGGAATAATTTCTGGTTGTTAAGTTAAAATCTACATTAGACACATCTTTAAAAAATGTATATTTTTGAGAGCTACTGGGAGAGAGGCAGAGAGAGGGAGACAGAATCCAGAGCAGGTTCCTGTCAGCGCAGAGCCCGATGAATTGAGGCATTTTTTTGTCTGAAGAAATTTGATTTTGGCCACGTGTAAGCAAGTGATTGAAAGCAATTTGGGGGTGCCTGGCTGGCTTAGTCGGTAGAACATGCCACCCTTGATCTCAGGACTGTGAGTTCAAACCGCACATTGGGCTCTGCTGGGTGTGAAGCCTACTTCAAAAATGTTTGCATTTATTCTGGATTAATCCAGATATTATGATTAATCATTCCTCATGTTAAAGAAATTCTGGCACTTGTAGAAGTGATTAATACAACTCAATGAAAAAGGAAGGCTTTTCAAGGACTGAAATAAACATGACAGTAGGTAGGGGAGGTGGATTTGGGTTTAACTCCTATATTCAACAGTTGGTGATTTATAGCCTATGGGATTTATAGTCTATGAAGACCACAAGGGTGTCAGGGTCTTGCTAAGATTTAACAGGAATCGGGATTAAGGCAGCCCAGGGGGATCAGATTACAAAAGTGGTGGTGAGGAATTTGATCTGATAAGAGTTTAATAAGCTATTTAGGGTAGGGAATTTTTGTCTCAATTGACTTAGTAAAAACTGGGCTAATAAGCAAAGACTAGTCAAGGCCTAGTTAGAAGAGGTTTTAAGGAGCCTGACTTCAGTTGGGTCAAGAAGTCTTTGTCAGTCTCCTGTCTCCAGTCTTGGCAGTTCACTCCGCTATAGGTCCCTTGTGGCTAGGAGACTTTATTGTTATTAAATGAATTCATTAGGAATTTTGCTTTCGGCAGACTTAATTCTAGGAAAGCACAAAGCCAGATTCTCAAAAAATAGGAGAAGGCTTAGATGAACTGGAGAGGAAATGCAGTATCACATAGTGGTTGAAAGGCCAAGCTATTACAAAGTGACTGGGGAAATTAAGCTGTTTTTTCCTCGTGGAGTTCCTGAAGTTGGGCATGATTGAGAACACTTTTTTTTTTGTTTAAAGTTTCAGCGCAGCACTGTTCCACGCAAGAACGTGATCGAGTTCAGACCTCCGTTATACAAACAAAGATACTTCTTTGTTAAAGATATAGTCAATCAATATAAACCAAAGAAGGTAGGTATTTTTCCTTTATTTTAAAATAAAAGTTTATCTATTTTGGGATGCCTGAGTGGCTTAGTCATTTGGGTATCTGACTCTTGATTTCAGCTTGGGTCATGATCTCATGGTTTGTGAGTTCAAGCCCCACATCAGGTTCTGTGCTGACTTGTGGAGCCTGCTTGGAATTCTTTCTCTCCCTCTCTTTGCTCCTCCCCTGCTCGCCTTCTATCTCTCTCTCAAAATAAACATTAAAAAATCTATTTTGAAAAGAGTGTGAGTGGGGGAAGGGCAGAGAATCCCAAGCACACTTTGTGCTGGAAGATCATGACTTGAGCCACCTAGGCACCCTAGTATTTCTCTTTTCAAACACTGAAGAGGGTCTTTATGAAATGTGTAGTCAAAAAAATAGGAAAAAACTTAAGGATTTAGCAAGTGTGTTTAGAATATTCAAAGATTTGTTACAAGGGAAGGTAAGGGATTAGGGCAATAGGGAGAACCCTTGACTGTAAAATTAACCGGTATCCCAGTAGTTGGGAAAAAAGGTTTTTGTATAAAAACTGGGTGTGGGGAAGCGGGATAAGAGGGTGGGTACAATTTAATTCCCCTGAGGCTATCCTGTTTTCTAGGAGGGAATCCTTGAGTAGAGGCTGCCTTCAAGTTAAGGCGTGTGTGGGAAGAAAAGCTTTAGCTAGTTGGGCTAACAAGAAATTGGGTATACTATAGAAGCACAGTTTAAAGCTGCTAAGACTGTAATTTGCTCTCTCGGATTAGGTTTTTTTTTTTTAATTTTTTTTTTTTTTAACGTTTATTTTTGAGACAGAGACAGAGCATGAACGGGGGAGGGGCAGAGAGAGAGGGAGACACAGAATCAGAAGCAGGCTCCAGGCTCTGAGCCATCAGCCCAGAGCCCAACGCGGGGCTCGAACTCACGGACTGCGAGATCGTGACCCGGGCTGAAGTCAGACGCTTAACCGACTGAGCCACCCAGGTGCCCCTGGGATTAGGTTTTTTAAGTGCTTGCTATGTAACCCTTCTCCCCCATAGGTGTGCCTGCTTCAGAAAAGAAAATTACTGATTGTGGCCAGGGCACAACATTGTGGTTTACCTAAAACATTGAAGGAAATGATTTTGCAGTCAAACACATTTGAGGACTGAGTATAGGTTGAATATGCCTTATTTTTTAAAGTTTATATTGAGAGAGGTGCCTGGAGGCTCCATAGGATAAGCATCTGACTCTTGATTTCAGCTCAGGTCATGATCTCACAAGGTTCCTGAGTTTGAGCCCCACACCAGGCTCTGTGCTGACGGCATAGAGCCTGCTTGGGATGCTCTCTCCCTCTTTATGCAGATCCCCTGCTCACATGCTCTCTCACCCTCAAGCGTTAGAAAAAAAGTATTTTGAGAGTGAGAAGGGGGAGGGGCAGGAGAGGGAGAGAGAGCCTGAGTGGGGTAGAGGCTGAGAGAGGGAGAGAATCCCAAGCAGTCTCTCCATTGTCAGCACAGAGCCTGCCACCCAGGCTCCCCTAAATGTGCCTTTATTACTGAAGTATAGTTGTATTCCCCCCTTTCCAGAGGAGAATTAGTGGCTTTTTGTTTGTTTTTTTAAAATATTTTTAACTTAATTTTTGAGAGAGTCCTGGAGAGCGGGAGAGGCCCAGGAGACAGGATCCAAAGCAGGCTCTATGCAGTGAGCACAGAGCCTGATGCTGGGCTCAAGAATTCAACTGTGACTGAGCCACCCAGGCACCCCCTTAGTGGTTTTTTTGAAAGCATCCTGGTAACTGCTATAATGGAGAGTTTATGTAATCTTCGTTTTCTAATGGGATGAATTTTGAGGTAAACTTCAGTCTGTTTTTTAAACCCTTTGGAAACCTTTTTGTGCATTTTAAGATATATGGAATCTTTCCTGTCTGAGTATCCAGAAATAGTTCAAATCCCCAGATATCCCGTTTAGACTGGATTAGAGCCAATTAGCTACACTAGAAGCTGATTTGGGGTATCTTTGGTATTGGGTACCTTTAAATGTCATTAAATTTTTATCTTAATTTCCTTTTCCTAAAGTGGCAATCAGAAATTTAGGTGATACAGCTGTGGTAAATGAAGACTTTAGGGCATGATTAAAAAATCCATTTAAGAGTACATAACATTCACAATAAGGGGAATAGGTTAACAAGACTGTGGATAAATTATAAAGCACTGGTAAAGATCAGGCTCTGTCCTGATGTTTGGTAGGCACCCTTTTTTTGTGTTAATTATGAAGCTCAGAGGTATAAAGTTTGTATAGGGTACCTGCTTGCCATGTGTGGGGTGCCTGCTTGCCATGTGTGGTGTCCCTGTGCCAGGCCCCTAGGATGCTCTTGGTACTCAACCTGAATTAGAATTTACTTGTAACAATCCACAAATCTGCCTCACCGCCAACCCATCTAATATCTCAGATTAATTTCCTTTTTGTGTACCTTTTTTCTACCAAAAAAGATCTTGGCGTAGTGGTTTATTATATTGTAATTTATTTCTAATACCCAGTTTCCTAAAGAGGCTTTGGTCATATTTGACTTCTG
This sequence comes from Acinonyx jubatus, assembly GCF_027475565.1. Taxonomy (NCBI): domain Eukaryota; kingdom Metazoa; phylum Chordata; class Mammalia; order Carnivora; family Felidae; genus Acinonyx; species Acinonyx jubatus. The sequence continues at coordinate 91,141,730 of NC_069381.1, read as the reverse complement.
GCTATGTCTTCAATGTTCTATTTCATCTGTAGGTTGCAGACTTGGGGTGTGGTAACGCCACACTCTTATGCATGCTGAAATTCCATAGTTGTGTTCAAGAACTTGTTGGAGTAGATCTCCTCATGGATCGTCTATTAGATTGGAACAGGTAATTCAAGTGGCAAAATCTTAAATTTCTTTCTTTTTTTAAAAAGTTTATTTTATTTTGAGAGAGTGGGAGTTGGGGAGGGGGAGAGGGGGAGAGGGTCCCCGGCAGGCTCTGAACTGTGTGGAGTCCCACATGGAGCTTGGACTCACAAACTGAGATCATGACCTGAGCCGAAACCAAGGGTGGGACGCTTTACCCAGCCTCCCATGTGCCCCTAAATCTAATTTCTTTAATGCTGGACCCCAAGGCAACTCATTACAGAGGATTTAAGTTGCCCCAGGTCTTTTAATTTAATTCAAGGCAGAGCAGCTCTCTGGTCTCTCTCTTGTACACATTTTTTCAGGAATGTTTTTCCTCTACAGAACAAAAATTTGAAATCACTGATCCAAAGGGAGTGGGAAGACCAAAAATATTGAGCAACAGCAATATTCAAAATCTTGTTCTCATTGGCCAATTTTGAGAGGAAGTTACCCCTATGCTTAATACATCAAGTCATGGAAAACTGATATAGGGAGATAATCATCAAAAGATCAGATTTATAGCTGGTGAGATATTCTAAATTAGAGTGTTCAAATGTTCCTTCTATATTTTTGCAGTGATAAGTTGTCTCCGTCAATAGGGGATCATTTAGGTCCTAGGGACCTAGATTTGAGTATTGTCTTGTATCGTGGCTCTGCTGTAGAGAAAGACTCCCGCTTGCTTGGATTTGACTTGATAACATGTATTGAATTGTAAGTATTCTTACTGTGTTGAAGTTATTAGAAAAATGTGAATTAATCTCCGTAAATTAGTGTCCTAACTAGATTTAAGTCCTCTTAATTCAGATTTGTAAAGTATATGCTTGACAGTTTGGACTGGCTTTTTACTAGCATGTTTTAGGGCTTTAATTCAGAAATTTCAAATTTACAGGTAAGCTGCAAGCAGTGCCAGGATCACCCTTTATGCAGATTCACCTATCAATTTTCTCCCCTACCCTTTTCTGAATTATTTAAGGGTAGGTTTTACCCATCATAGCCTTTTGCCCCAAATTCAGAATGTATTTAAAAGCAGGGGTGTTAAATAATGAGTCCCCCTCACCTCACTTTTAATAAGAATACTCATGTTTTGGCTCTTGGTGATTATGCCTTCCTGGAATACTGTAGAACGGTATTTGGGTCCTTCTCCGGGCTTCCATTCACAGAGGCCCAACGTCCATTTGTCTCTCCCCAGTGATGCTAATTTTGATAACTCCCCCAGTCAAGGTATATGTTCCTACTGGCTGCCTGTATTGGCAGTTGATCTTGTCCTTGGGTGTGGGTAGACAACTCTACTGGGATCTGCTGCTGAAGCCCACAACTTATTTAAGACATTCTGGTTATGGCCCTGCAGGGCTCCTGGGGAGCTTGCCAGTCTCCCCTTGCATGCTTGAATCCATTATTCATTGTTGGTGCTGCAGACTTCACATGTAGTCTCTGGCACTTGGCTATTCATCCCGGTGTCTGGGTTTGCCTGTTTTCTCATTACACGTTCACTGTCCTGGTTGGTCTACCACAGAAGTGGTTGTATTTGCATCCTGCCAGGGAGCGGGCAACATGGCTGATGGGCAGAGTGAGAATATATGAATAGTTGATTTTTAGGTCATGTAAGTACTATTATATATTCAGAGAGGGGATAAATCAGTGTAGAGATAGAAAGTGTTTGCTAAATCAACTAGGAAAATAATTGCAAGAGAACTTCATTCTGTCCTTCCCGTTAACCATTTCAGAATAGAACATTTGGATTCAGAAGATCTGGCCAAGTTTCCCGAAGTCGTATTTGGGTACTTTTCTCCAGGCATGGTTGTCATCAGCACACCAAACTCAGATTTCAATCCCCTGTTTCCAGCATCGACCTTTAGAAATTCAGATCACAAGTTTGAGTGGAACCAAACGCAGTTTCAACACTGGTGATTTCATAAAGTGCTTCTTTGTTTTTTTGGGGGGCGGGGGACCCCACAGGAGTTTAAAGTACTATGAAGTCAATCTTGACCCCTATACATTACTGAAATTATTTTATCATAATAAAATTCCCAGGATGCAGCTTAGCAATTAATAAGACCCTAAAGGACCAGCATATTTCGGCAAAATAAATGGGGGAGTTTATTTTTTATGTCCCACAGGCAAGCGTGGAAAAATGGGGTGCACCAGGTGCTTTTTTATATGAGAACATTAGGAGTATCTGTGTGGAGGAAACAGAACAGGGTGTGGGGAGGTGAAGATGTGCTTCATGCCCTCATGTGCAGGGGTGTTTCCTCCCAGGAGCTTGAAGGGTGGTCATGTTTCCGGCATAACTGCAAACCCTAACAGGTGTTGGGACTGTAGTCATCATGGTCTTATTTACTCCTAAATTCTCCGTAACTTTCCCTTTCTGTCATTGTGATCACTTGGAAAGTGACACTCATTATCCTAAAGCCCCTCAGAAGTAAGCAAAACCTGTGATTTGGCACTATCTGGTGCTGTAAGAAATTGCAACAAAAGTATTTTAGTTGTATTTACGCTCTATTCTAGTGGAGATTCTTTAACAGAACCTCTAAGTTTCAGAAGATGGTTTCTTGTGATTTCAGGGCTTCAAATGTGGCAAAACTCTATAGTTACACTGTAGAGTTTACTGGTGTGGGTGCTCCACCACCATGGGCTAAGCATGTTGGATACTGTACCCAGATAGGGATCTTCAAGAAAAAGCAACCGGATCCTGGCAGCTGGATCCTGGCAAAACCAACTGGATCCCGCATTTCAGAGCCAGAGGAACATGTTTATCAAGTTGTGAGTATTCTTTGTGAGGTAGCTACCGGGGCAAAAAGCACATAGATTAGGATGGTTAATTATAGTGGGTACAGAGTCCCCACTGTAGAGATAAGTGTAAATGACCTTATTTTGAGATTGACCCTAGGAAGATCCTTCATGCTCACAAATGGTGTCAGTTGGTCTACTGCAGTCCCGGAGACCACCTGGCCTTTTGCCATATCTCAATGCGCACCACAGAGAAAGATCTGGAATCCTAGAAAGCTTCCAAGCGGTTGGGCCAGCTACACCCCCCCCCCCCCCCCCATTGTAATCTGTCAGGATCAGCAGCAGGAAAGAGGAATGCCAGCAGACTTCCTCCACAGCGTGGCTCAGGAAATGACTGTTGGCAGATGAGCCTCTAAGCTTAAGCTTCTTAGACCCTTTTGGTTGGGTTCAGGAGGAATGGTGAAGAATAAACAACACATTTCCCTTTTTTTTAATTTTTAAAAATTTTTTTTAACGTTTATTTATTTTTGAGACAGAGAGAGACAGAGCATGAACAGGGGAGGGTCAGAGAGAGGGAGACACAGAATCCGAAACAGGCTCCAGGCTCCGAGCTGTCAGCACAGAGCCCGACGCGGGGCTCGAACTCACAGATTGTGAGATCATGACCTGAGCCGAAGTCAGCCGCTCAACCGACTGAGCCACCCAGGCGCCCCAACACATTTCCCTTTTAACAATTTTTCTTTGCCTTTTTCCCTCTAATATCAAGTACAGGAACATTGGGTTAGTGTGAATTTGTGAATAGTGTGACTTGGTGGTGGCTTTTGTGACTTTGATCTTGATAATTAGAATTTTTAAAAGCAGATCAGATAATGTCTGTCAGTAGTTTGATTCCCATTATACTGTGGCATTTTGATTTGCCTTCAGGTTTTTACAGCCTCATTCCCGAGTTTACAGCAAAAACACTTCCTCCTGTTTGTATTGTGTACGGAGGTGTTAAAAGAAGTCGAAGCCATAAGACAGAAGTATGTCTGGATTATGAAGAGAAAGGAATCCAGTGAACCTGAGTCAGAAGAAGACACTGACAGTGGCTTGGTCAGACGGCCCGGATTATTCCTCACCGATGCCCAAGTAGCCCAAATAGAGAAGTCCCCCAAACCCTACTCTGTGGGAAAGAGGTTTTATGTACCCCTGAAAAGACTTATTGGTTATCCGAAGGTGAACCGCTTGGTTGCTGATGTGTCCACGCTGAGAACACTCCTTGCTGAAGGAATTCCAATGCGACTGAACAGAGCTCATACTTCAGTGCAGATCGACTTGGACCCTTACGATTACCCTCACGATTACCGTTAGTGAGCGGGAGCTATCTTTATGTCCTAAAATTCATGATTTTAAGGATAGTTAGGCTCATTTAGAAAATTATAGTCATACATAGGTAGCTTAATTTTGATATTAACCTCGTTACGTGTTTTTTTAAATGCTTTTTTGGGTGGATGGTGTAAGTTCACAGTGTGAGTGTTCAGGTTTTTTTGTTAGACCCATGTTGATGTGACATTAAAATTTTTAAAAATAAATTGAGTTATCAATGTTTAAAGCTTTTCCCAGGGAATAAGAATAACTTTAAAATCTTCTTAGGATTCCCTACCTCCTTTGGCCTAAATTCTGACCTGTAATACTTAGATAAAACACAAGACGGGGTGGGGAGGGGAGTGGGTGTTTGAAGGGAAGAGAAGCCTCAGAAGCCCTGTCCAGTTTTAGAGCATCATCCTCTTCGGGTAGTTTTCTGGTTAGAATTGGGGTAGTGGTCTCCATTGGGAGAGAAATAGAGTTTCACACAATGGGGAGAACTGGTCTAAATGAGACACTACTTTCTGAAGTATAGGGAGGGGTGTAGGGTGTAAGTTGCCCACACAGGGCAGCTCTACCACCAAAGGGACTTAATTCATCCACCTTCCTGTTCTGATGCCCCTTGGGGATGTTTTAGCTTCCACTTGCATATTCCAAGTGGGGAGAAAAAGGAAAAGGGGCAAAGAGCATGTGCCAGCTTTTGGGTAAAGTTCTACACTGTTAGGCTCTTGTTGAGCGGATTGAAGTCCTCCTTACCACCTGGGAAAGCTGGGAGGTGTAGTCTGATATTCTGGGAGGGCGTATGCCCACGTGACACTCCTGTGAAGGGACAAGGACAGAAAGGACATTGTGGCAACTCTGCCACAACGGGCATATCTTCAACTAACCTGGGAGAGACTGGCTGTGCAGTGTTGGTGCTGGGAATGGCATGCTGGGGCAGATTTTTCAAGGCTTTTTGAAGGGTTAATAAGTAGATGGAAAGTAGATTTGGTGAAGGCAGGGAGGGAAAGAAGGGATTCTGGAAGAGAATCCGATCACTGTAACCACTCCTATTTTTTTAAAATTAAAACACTTAAAAAAAAAATTATTCGGAGAGAGAATCCCAAGGAGGCTCCATACCACGGGTCTTGAACTCACAGTACTGTGAAATGGTGACCCAAGCCGAAATTGGGTCAGATGCCCAACTGAGCCCCCTCCCCAGGCATCTGGTGATCACCGTAACCACTGTTAACCAGTTGTTCTTAAATATAGACTGCTCCATCAGTCCCCTTTTTTTCTTACTGATTTTTCCCTCTTGAATGCATAGTACCAATAGATTTACCTTTGCTGCCCTCCCCTACCCACACAAAGGCCCTGTCTGTCCTCCCCTTTCTAGGCCTCTGCCTGACTTTCACCCTAGGGTTTCCTTCTCATCTGTGTTAGAGCCAACATCTTAACCCCAAGGCCAATGCTTTATCCTGTTGTCCTCCAGGCTAATTGATCACTGTTCAAGCTTCATCACCTGAAAACTCAGGGCTGCTATGGGTGATGGAGCTACAGTCTTCCCAGGGCTCCCCCATGTCTTGGTAACAGCAGCACCTACATTCTTCATGAAATTGGTCTTTACCTTCTATTTTGATAGAGGCCTTTCTCTGCACATGGAAAGCTTCTGTTAATGCTCTAAGCCAGGGGTCAGCAGATGTTCTTGCAGGGACAGCAAATCTTTGCAACTACTGAGCTCTCCGGGAGTTGAAGTGCAATAGCAGCCAGACATAACATGCAAACAAGTGCATGTGGTGTTCCACTGAAATACTTACTAAAAAGGCAGCTGCTTGATGTTGCCAATAGTTTGCAGTTTTTTGTTTTTGTTTTTTAAAACAAAGCTATCTACTCCAACCTTCTGCAGCACAGAAATGAGATCTTTCTAAAGGGACAAAACCAAGTAGAGACCTGCTTTCGTACTGCTGTAAAAGCAGCCAAAGTCAGGTTTGCTAAGGGAATTTTTGGCCCACTTGTGTGTATGCCGGGAGCAACGAACTACTTCACAGAGTTCTTGTAAGCACTAAGAAGACTGCGCCTGGCCCAGAGAAATGTTCCTTTATAAGGCAGCTGTGTTAATCTTAGGGATGTTAGGTAACTTCAGTATCTGTTCAGTAATAAGGCTCATTCTTGTATCTGGCTAGTCAGTTCTCACATCAATGCATGTTGCATGTCTAGAAGGTGAACAGTCCTTCTTTAAGGTTCTTTCTGAGACAACCATCAAATACCTGACTAAAAAACAGTGGTGGGGCACCTGGGTGGCTCAGGTCAGTTGAGCATCTGACTTCGGCTCAGGCCATGAGCTCATGTCCATCCGTGGTTTGAGCCCCACGTCAGGCTCTCTGCTGTCAGTGCAGAGCCAGCTTTGGATTCTCTGTCCCCTTCTCCCTGCACCTTCCCCATTCTAGCTCACTCTCAACCATTTTTAAAAAGTGGCAACCCTATTAACTTCTATGTAGAGAATTTGCTCCGTATACAGCATGAGTTGTATATACTTCAGGCCAGATTTGAGAGGACTCACAGGTAATTGAATGTGGGGAGCTGCTCAGATGAGAAGCCTAGTCCTCTCCAACCACTACCTCTGTTACACCTGCTCTCCCTTTACTACCCCATCCTAGGGCATTCCCTCGTTCTTGTAAAACCCACCACCCCGGGGGGCAGGGGCAGTGCTGGATGGCCACCTCCCTTCATCCCTATTCTGTATTTCTGAAAATGGTTTTCTAGGAGCTTCCCAAGAAAAGGGAACATGAAGGCAATTTTAAAATTTTTGTCTAAAAATGTCTCTTTACATAAGAATCATGTCTTGCTATGAATGGCTTTTTTCTCATTTGGTGAGCTGTGTATTAGCTGCCACCCCCCTCCCCTTTTTTAAGTTTATTGTGGGGGAGGGGCAGAGAGAGAGAGAGAAAGAGAGAGAATCCCAAGTAGGGTGTGCACCATCAGCCTGGAGCCCAACTTGGGGCTCTGATCTCATGAACCATGAGATCTTGTCAGACTCATAACTAACTGAGCCACCCAGGTGCCCCCCCCTTATGTAAATGGTAATAACTATTTTTTTGATGCAGCTTCCTTTATCATTAGCAATGTATTTTATAAATTCATTAAAAAGCATGAATACACATAGATGGTACAAAACATGAACAGTAATGCAAGTTCATGCTAAAAAAATCTAGACTATTAGGACAAAAAAAATGTCAATAGTTTGCATACCCATTTCACTCCCTAGGGACAACTATCAAAAGTTCTTAGGTTTCTTCAATTAACTGAGAATACACACAGATTCCAGTGTTGCAAGAACCAGTGACTTTTTTTGTGGGAATGGTTGTTCCTTTTTCTAGGAAAACCCTTTGAATGGACCCCAGGGTTTTGTAAATATAGAGGCCTCGAACATTTCAGATGACTTTCCTCCAAGGAATTTCACTGCACTGAATGACAATAAAAAATGTGGTTCTGCTGGAGACCATTTTATCTGCAGATCTTTTTCTTAAGAGGGAGAGTTGTCAAGACCACAGTTCACCTCCCAGAGTAGGTGTGAAATGGGTTACAAAGTATTAGAACACCCTGGCCCTTGATCTGAGTGAAAGTTTGTCTCCAATTTTTCTTTTCATGGTTTAAAAGTGTAAGTTCTCGCGGCACTCTGTCTTCAAGTTCGGTTTCCATGCAGTTGTCTTCAAGTTCGGTTTCCATGCAGTTGAGATATAAAAGTGCGCTGACAGCTCCTTGAGGCTCAGCTCACATGCTGCCCCCCGCTGCTCCCCACCCTCCTCTGTTCTCTCACTTCCAGTCTCAGGTACATCATATCCTGCACTTGAGCTCTCTTTGAAGTACTTCTGTCAGCCCCTTGGGCTCTCAGTTCTGTTGCTGATTGTCAAGGAATAAATTCCTAGAGTTGTTTTTGTTGTTGTTATGTTTTTTTTTTTTTTGAGAGAGAGAGAGAGGGAGGGAGGGAGAGAAAGAAGTGGGCTCACCCGATGCTGGACCTGAGCTTACCCAATTTGAGACTTGAACTCATGAACTGTGAGATCATGACCTGAGCAAAGTCAGATGCCTAACCTACTGAGCCACCCAGGTACCCCTATCAAGGAATAATTCCAAATGTAATTTCCTCAGCTAGATGACAACAAAAGCACCTTGTTACATGGGTCCTGTGCATTTAGCTGCTGACAGATCAGGGAGGAGCATGGTGCAAGGTACGATGTTCAAGGATGCCAGATGTTAACTATGACTGACATCCTTTATTAACTATAGGACACATATCTTTGGGGATATCCCAAAAGAGGGAACACTTATGGGTATTGTTGATCTAGCAAAACAAGCTGGTAGGAGTCAGAAGTCTAAGTCTGTATGGTAAATGTTAGTTTCACCTCTTGTGCAACTAGTTTTTGAAGACTGTATGAAGCATGCAATATACTTTTTTAAATTTTTAAAAATTTATATTTTAATTTACATCCAAGTTAGTTAGCATGTAGTGCAACAATGATTTCAGGAGTAGATTCCTTAATGCCCCTCACCCATTTAGCCCATCCCCCCTCCCACAACCCCTCCAGCAACCCTCAGTTTGTTCTCCATTTTTATGAGTCTCTTTTGTTTTGTCCCCCTCCCTGTTTTTATATTATTTTTGTTTCCCTTCCCTCATGTTCATCTGTTTTGTCTCTTAAAGTTCTCATAAGAGTGAAGTCATATGATTTTTGTCTTTCTCTGACTAATTTCACTTAGCATAATACCCTCCAGTTCCATCCACGTAGTTGCAGATGGCAAGATTTCATTCTTTTTGATTGCTGAATAATACTCCATTGTATATATATCCACGTCTTCTTTATCCATTCATCCTCTGATGGACATTGGGGCTCTTTCCATACTTTGGCTATTGTTGATAGTGCTGCTATAAACACTGGGGTGCATGTGTCCCTTCGAAACAGCACACCTGTATCCCGTGGATAAATGCCTAGTACTGCAACTGCTGGGTCGTAGGGTAGTTCCATTTTTAGTTTTTTGAGGAACCTCCATACTGTTTTCCAAAGTGACTGCTCCAGCTTGCATTCCCAAGTTAACACACCTTTTATACATATTTTGAAAGTTACTTGTCAGTGCTCTATGCCCATTTGTTGGGTTCCCCTGTGCCTGTGAAACTGTGCATACTCCTGCATCACTGCAGTTCTCTCTGGACCCTAGCTGGAAGCAGTCAGATTAGGGTCTGATCCTTTTATTGGCTTTTCCAGAAACACTGCATTCCTACTTCCACACCTTGGCTTCGATCCAATCAGAAATTTTGCTTTTGTTGGATAGGCTGTTATTCCACTATCTTTGTCTGGCCTCATCCCTCTGGAAGCCATTTATCATGCTATGCTGACCATCCACTCCTTTTTGGTAGGAATCCTCATGAACTGAGCTGACAGAATCTTTTAATTCCAAACTGAAGGAAAGTAATTTTACCTAATTTAAGCAAAGTCTGTAATGCTTATTTTTTTGCAAGTATATCACATTATGTAAAATTCGTACTGAAAAGTGGCAGCTGCCTGGCTCAGTTGTTTGATCTCAGGGGTTGTAAGTTTAAGCCCCACGTTGAATGGAGAGAATACTTAAAAATTAGTAGTGGGGGCGCCTGGTGGCTCAGTTGGTTAAACATTCGACTTCAGCTTGGGTCATGATCACTTGGTTCATGAATTCAAGCCCCATGTTGGGCTCTGTGCTGACAGACAGCCTGGAGCCTGCTTCGGATTCTGTGTTTCCCTCTTTCTCTCCCCTTCCCCTGCTTGCGCTCTTTCTCAAAAAATAAACATTAAAAAAAAGTTAGTAGTGGGGCGCCTGGGTGGCTTGGTCGGTTAAGCGTCCGACTTCGGCTCAGGTCATGATCTCACAGTTTGTGGGTTCGAGCCCCACGTTGGGCTCTGTGCTGACAGCTCGGAGCCTGGAGCCTGCTTCAGATTCTGTGTCTCCCTCTCTCTCTGCCCCTCCCCTGTTCATGCTCTGTCTCTCTCTGTATCAAAAATAAATAAACGTTAAAAAAATTTTTAAAAAGTTAGTACTGAAAAAATTTAGTGTAGTTTTTCTTTGTCTTAATTCCATGTTGTATTGGGAAAGAAGGGCAGACACAGGGTCACTTTGGGAGAGTTGAACTGAATCACTGAATTTAAATACCACAAGGTGGCACACTTTTCCCATTTAAAAGTAACTGCACTCAGGAACTCCCCAATATAAATAAGCTATAAAATAACTTGAAGTTTTTTGCAATGCTACTTGGAAATCACTGCTAAATGGTTTAAAGATGTAGTGGTGAAGTCAGTTTAAGAAATGGTTAAAGAGAGGGGTGCCTGGGTGGCTCCATTCTGTGCTGACAGCTCAGAGTCTAAAGCCTGCTTTGGATTCTTTGTCTCCCTCTCTCTCTGGCCCTCCCCTGCTCATGCTCTGTCTCTCTCTCTCTCTCTCTCTCAAAAATAAACAAATATTTTAAAAAATTTAAAAAAATGGTTAAGGAGAACTAGGAGTTAAAAGTACATAGGAATGGGGTCTAAAGTAATTCATGCAGGAAGGTCTCTAACATTTCCTTGTCTGGTGGGCCCATATGGAGATGTCATTGATTTGAGGAATGTCCATAGTTAAATCTTTTATTTTTCCTGAATTTTTGTTACATTTTGTGTAATGTGGGATGGATTAACTCCACTAATGATTTCCTATCATGCAAATGTAAAATATTTCATTTCCTTACATGTGTCCACACCAGGTATGTGAGATGTAGGTACAGGAAGGAAGGAGTAAAATGTAATGAGGCGGAATGAGGGAGATAAAAACACTGGTGTTGAGGAAAGGTGGGATAAGTCATAAGCAGGCTGGGCCTGGGAACTCCATGCTTCAGGTGTGGGCAAAGTAGTATGAGGGCAGAGCAGAGGGCCCTGCCAGGTTCTGCTGTGATCTGGCACAAAGTTATCCCCATCCCACTTAGGCCAGCCAGCAGGATCTTTCTCCTTAATGCACATTACCTCCCATAACCTGCACTGTCCAGGAAAGCCATGGCAATCTGCAGAGAGAGAGACAGACAGACAGAGAGAGAGAGAGAGAGAGAGAGAGACAGAGAGAGAGAGAGAGAGAGAGAGAGAGAGAGAGAGAGAGAACGCACACATGCACACAGGGGAGGGGCAAAGTGAGAGGGAGGGAATCCCAAGCAGGCTCCACTCTGTCAAAGCAGAGCCCCAGGTGGGGCTCAGTCTCATGAACTGAACCGTGAGATCATGACCTGAACAGAAACCAAGAGTTGGATGCTTAACCCACTGAGCCACCCAGGCGTTCCTGAACCATTGCTCTTTATTTAAATTGCTATTGTAATTTGAATGACAGCAAAGGGAATGTCATGGCATTGTTTTTCATCTGTGAGGACCTAGTCAAAGGGAGGAACAGTCTGTACAGTGGTGACACTGAGTATCATTTAAGTGAGGGTCTTAACCTAATAGTGGCACATTTATTGACCATCTATGTGTCTCACACTAGAATTAAGCTCTGTACGTAGGGGCTGCACAAAGGCAAATTTTGGCTTGATAATAGTGCTTATTGTGACATGTTCTTCACACTTCATGGGCTCTTGCTCACAACACAGAAGAGTTAGTGGTAGTATTATCTCCATCCTAGATTAGAAAACAGGTTCAGAAGGGGGCTTGGATTCAGTCTCAGGTCGGTCTTACTCTAGAGCCCATGTTCACACCACTGCAGGGTGAACCTCAGAGTTCAAAGGAGGGTCTTTCACCAGAAGATTCAAGTCTGTGCTATACCATCTGCTAATAAATGAGGGGAACCTCTCAGGAAAAAGTTACACTGTTTTACTTCTGTTTCTTTACCTTGGCAAGGATCTGATGGATTTCTGGCAGAATCTTAACTGACATTTTAAAGTATAAACACTGTAAAGTTTAAGATGATTTTTATTGAAGATTCACCTTAACATTATTACAAATACAATAAAAGGGTTTTTTTTTTTTGGTAAAAAAATTTCCTGGAATTATAGTTGTACAGTAAAACAAAGAAATACATAAATATGAAGGTCATTTTCCAAGTATTAGAACAATACTAATGGAATCACTTCCATAACAATTTTTTTTCAGTAAATATTTACATGATCACCCACAAGTATACCAACTTCCAGAATAAGACATATTTCCAAAAAACAATCAAACAATATATCCGAAGTCTTTCTCTGCATGGGATTTGGTCAATGAATATCAGCAAGAGAATTTTGTTTTATATATATATATATATATATATATATATATATATATATATATGTGATGAACATAAACATTTGTAAATGCAGACTATACTGTCTGTGTAAATAAAAAATTTTGCCAGCTTTGTCATATAGGGAGTAGCTAGAGACCACTCACATGATTAAAATATACTGTGTATATATTATCTTAACGAAAAATCACATATAAGGTAATAATAAGGCCTTTGCTTCCAGAGTAGTCTTAAAATAAGGTTAACAGGCTTAATTTCATCCTTTATATTTTTAGAGTTCATATTCTTAAAAATCTTGGCTATTAAAATTATGCATAGTACCTAAGCCAACACAGAAAGTGGCATAACAATTTCAGTTACAGTACTTGACTATATTCACATGACGTGCCATCTAAGAATTGACCAAGTATAATTTCTGAACTGTCCCAGTTTGACCTGTTAAAACAAAATGCAACCCCATCATATGAGCCCAGTTTCTTTCAAGCATATTATAAAAGTCTTAGGAAGCCTAACAGTTCAGAGTACTTAAATGAAGTATTTTTTTAATTTTTAATTTTTTTAAATGAAGTATTTAATACTGTCAGCTTGAGCTTGCATAGTGGTCTAGTTGGCATGGAAATCTCAGTCTAAAATTACTTCTGGATGTTTTATGTTTTGGTTGGTGGTTCATTGAGGATTTGTTTTCTTTCTAGAAACAAATGGGCTAAGGTGGTGGATCTTGATGGCTCACAGTTTTCATGAAAAGCAAAACAAAACAGAAGAATCTAGTTTGGATAACATTACTCTCATGGTATTTCCTGGAATGGGATGATGGACTTCAGGATTTTTGGTCAAGACTTTCTCAGATTTTAAGTACTAATCCATATCGGTTGCTTGTATATGAAAGCCTTCAACACCACAAAGGGGAGTCAACCATCAGAATGCAAACTGATGGCCCAGGGCTGCTCTGCCTGCCCCCTTCACATCCGCTCTGGTTTCAGTTACCAGCTCAAGTCATGGGAAGTGGGCTCCTGACCAGCTTCTGTACTTCCCCCAAACAAGGTATTTAAGATTTCTGTATCTAACCACAAATATATAGCTTTAATATGCCATTATGTTTCTCTAGGATAGGATTAGAAAGACAAGGTTATATATCTGCAAATTCTCTAAGACTGGGTGATTTGAAATTTGATTTTAATATTAAAAATTAATTTATTAAAATCTATTTTTTCAAATCCAATTTTCTAAACTCCAAATGGAACCAAAAGTGCACTTGGTATTTAAAAGGCAATTTTTTTTTCAGTAGTTTCTAAGAAAAACCAGAAAAGTAAGGCAGACACTTAAGTGAACTTTAACAAATATTTTCAGAGGACTGTAATGAAATGTGATTGCAAAGTATCCCAATGCAACACAAACTAATATGAATCCAGACTTGCGCTGATTTTTCCCTAATCAATTTTTCTATTTATTAAAATGATTTCTGGGGTGCCTGGGTGGCTCATTCAGTTAAGTGTCGGACTCTTGATTTCGGCTCAGGTCATCGTCTCACAGTTTGTGAGTTAGAGCCCCTATGAGTTTGAGCCCCTGCATCTGGCTGTGTGCTGACAGTGCAGAGCCTGCTTGGGATTCTCTTTCTCTCCCTTTCTTTCTGCCCCTCCCCTACTTGCGCAGTACATGTGTGTGCGCGAGTGCACACACTCTCTCTCAAAAATAAACGTTAAAAAATAAAATGATTTTCTACTACATAAATCAAGATGTATCTGGTGGCTGCTAAAATTATAAAGCCATGATATTTATACATTTCAAGATTTCCACATTTTGTTTTTAAAAAATAATTCTGTATCATTTTAAATACTGGGAGTCAGTCTTGTATAAAGGTATCAGGCTGAGCGCAGGCAAGATGGACAATGCCTGGATTACAGCATGTTTTACATATCTGAAGAATGTCTTCCCTGAACCTTGCTTACAATCTATAGTTCTTATTTTCAAAACTGCAAAATTATTTGCATTAGTGCCAATGAAAAATATAGTCTAGAAATAATATTTTGAAAATAGAAAAATATGTTTTTAATACATCATAAATATCTCCAACACTACCTTCTTATCTCTGTTAAATACTTTGACACCCCCCCCACCCCCACAACACCCCCATAATATATAATGGACGGATCAACTCACTTGTTAATCACAGAGAGCAAGCAAGTCTTTACCACTTCAGCTAACATTTTCCTTGGTTAGACTAAAATGTTCAGGTCACCTTTTTTCCTTTCAAAACAAAACAAAAGTATTAGTAACGACTCAGAAAACCTTATCTTTCAACATTCAAAATATTCTAAAATGGAATTTAATCTTTTAAAAAATATCTAGGTGCAACAGTAGTACTGGATTAATTTGGAATACCTAATCCTTGAATTGTTAAAAAACCGAAAACTGTAACATGAACTACTCAAATTTTTCTAAACCTTTAAATTTGGGTATTGAAATATTTTAATATATTTTCCCTTTACTTTGCCAAAACAAAAATACCTAGAGCAAAATTATTCAAACATACCACATTTTTTTGGACATGGTTTTGAAAGTAAGGACTGGGAATTACTGGTTCTAAAGAATCTACATTTTTCTTCAGTGACTGAATGATTCCAAGAAAATTAAAACTTGTCATGTAAGACCAGAAAAACTCTTCCCACCTGATAAAAAGATGATCTATCTTTCGAACTTGTTAAACTGGATCCAGATCAGATAATACTTGAAAAGCTGCATTGGATTATGTTATATCTTATTGTCTCAAAACAACAACTGTTATAGTAAAGGAAAAAACATACTATCCCATCGTGGGGAGTTAAAATAGAAAATCACGAATCTATGTCAGTAATGTCAAGCAGCTGTCCCCTGTCTTATCTGCCACCTCCTTGGAACAATTTTCAGTTTCAGATAAGTCTGAACTTACACAGAAAAGGCTGCTTGGCTTTTGATGCTAAGGTTTTTCTCCTGTTCTGAATTTTGACTCCTGAAACCAGCAGATACTATTCAGTGAATAATAGAACAGCTCTTAAGGTGCCTCATGGGAGCCTACCATATTGAATATTAAGCTTAGCTTGAATCTCATATATAGTGCTAGCGGGAGTTGTGCAGCTCATCTAACATTAATAAGTAACAATGCATGCTGCATAATAATGGCGTTACACTCATTCACACATCTCAGACTTAAACACGCTTATTCCACTTGTGACGGATACGTTTAGAATTAAGCATTCTCCACGCTTTGACTGTAGTATAGCATTTCCCCGAAGGATGAACACCCAAACTTTCTATCAATTATTTAACCAAGAAGAGTTAATAAACCTAGTACAATACCATAGGTAGTATATAATATTATGGAAGATATCCTTAAGAGATTGTAACTATCTTGACAGAATTTATAGGGTTCAAGACATTCACTTACTATCTCCCAAACATTAAAATTAAATAATTAGAGCCCAAACCTGTTGAGCACCTACCTCTACTACAGGTTTTACGCTTCAGGACTGAGCTATACTCAGACGTATAATGTTGTTTTCCCCACCTGGCTGTTTCAAAAGAAAGAGCAGGCTTTCATTATCATGTGCAGTGACCACAGAAGCTGTGTGCCTCTAAACACACGTGGCACAGCACCTGGATACTACTGTTCTGATGTTCCCTTTTGGTGGGTGGGACAGGATGGTGGCACACACTTTCACAGAAGGAATCAGTGTTGGCTTTCCTCTTGATAGAGGAACGTGCTTCATGTTTCAAATATGTTCATTTTCTCATAAATGCTTGAATGAAGTGCCTTGACAGCTTGATTGCCCATGTCTCAAACCCCCAGGGAAGAAGCTTCAGTTCACCAGCTTGACTTCTAGCGTTTGATCACAACTTGTTCATAAGCTCCAGACCCCACCCTACGACCAGAGGAAGAAAAAAAAACCCTTCAAAATCTTGAACTGTAATGTTTGAAATTGTTCTAATTAACCTTGCACTCAAAGAGTTAGGTGCATTAGGCATTTTCTACTAGATTTGATTTCCACAAGGTTTAAAGATATCACGGATAGAAAACACTTGAAATATTAAATGTTTAGGATTAGTACACTGGATTAGTCTAGACACACTTATTCCTACAATAATCTAGTACTGTTCCTAAATCTTGACCTGTGGCAAGAAAACTTTTCTTTAAACATGTTTATACATAAATCCTAAAATCAGTCTTATCCTAGGGCATATACTGACTGGCAATTTACCCAGGCCCTGCAGAGTTATGGGTGATAGTTTTTAGTTGCAATTATAGTGTGATGTCTTTTTTGTTTGTTTTATTTATTTATTTTGTGAGAGACAACACAAGTTTGGGAGGGGCAGAGAGAGAGAGAGAGAGGGAGAGGGAGAGAAAGAATCCCAAGCAGGCTCTACACTGTCAGTGCAGAGCCCCATGTGGGGCTTGAACCCATGAACTGTGAGATCATGACCTGAGCTGACGCTTGGACGCGCAACTGAGCCACTCAGGCACCCCTACAGTGTGAGGTCTTAATGCATCTTCCTGGATGTGAGAATTTTTTTAGTCAACATGCCAATGTTTTTATATGTAGTCAGTAATGTAAATTATACCCGTGTAATACAGATTTGAAGTGAAGTGATCTTGAAGAGAGGTTTATTTCTTCACTAGCTTGGTTTGGCAGGCTGCTGGTTGTCCCTCTGAATCTATCATCTCCTTCTTCGCAGTTTCAGCTGGCAACAGGCTGTCCAGGCTGCTCAGCTAGAGGCCACATTTCCTAAATGCCTTGTTGATAGGTGTTGCCATGTGACTGTTTCAAGCCATGGAACATGAATGGGGATGTGTCAACTTTGTCTCACTTGCTTAAAGAGCAATTGCTTGCCTTGGACTGGTAGCAATCCAAGTTTGACAACAGGTAGGGAGGATGGTGAAGGGCAAAATGGAGGGCACTTGCATCCATGAATCACCTTTTACGGCAAAACTCTCTGTCCTAACAGCCTGGCCACTGTATTTTCGTTATACGTATTTGTGATAGCAGCTTTGCCGCAAAGCTGCTCTGCCTTGATATTCCAGGTGCTAACTGACCTCTATCAATAAAGTATGGAGAATACTAAAAATTTAAAATTAGCAAACTCTGTGAATAAAACAGGTGTTTAAATGAAGTAATGGCCTCATCAACAGAAGGTTTGTTACTGCTGATGTACCCAGAACCTTGGCCCTATGTTATAATGGAACACACATGTTCCCTCTATTGTTTCTTCATCTGGGAGGATACAGGTTTTCTACAAGTCTGTAAAAGCACAGTGTCTTTTTGATGGTAGCTGGATTTATTTTTAGATGAGGATTTTCGACCCCTCGAGCAATCAGGCGGGGAGCTGAGTGGTGGTGTCGCATGGAGGGGAGAGTATTACTGCTTTCAGTTTTCACCAGTACCTATCTCCTCATGTGTCAGGATGCCAGGGGCCACACGACCTGACATTTCACTCTGAGAATTCCAGAGACCAGTAAGACCAAAAGCAAACAACATGGTTGGTCTCTTCCCATAATGAAATTTTAAGAGGAAATCCTAAAAAAGTGGGAGTAATGCAGTGGTTACCAGGCCACTGTGTACTGACTTGGAATTCTCAGTTGACTGCTTAGAGGCTCCTGTTCTTACAGATTCATTCTGCAGAAGAAACAGGAACATCCTTAACGGAACACCAGTGAACACCCATTCACAATTACAGATATTGGAATTTGAAGGAGTCTTGGTGAGCCCCACTGCACCCTGGCTGTTAGATGCCCTAAAACTGTTCTACTCTGGCAATAATGTAGTAATAGGAACCAGACTTTCCCTCCTGTTGTAAATAGCTATAATATTTTATAGAACATATAAAACAACAGTTCATATACTGGACAACAAGCAGCACAGGACTGGTCCTGAGAGAAGGGAAATCAATGAAGAAAAGTCTAAGACAGTTTCCTTCAGGGTCCTCCCGGCCTTCACTGCAGGAAGACAGAACCCAAACATAGCCAGGTGGTATGTATGTATGTATGTATTTATTTATTTATTACTTTCTAAGCAGGCTCCATGCTCAGTGTAGAGCCCAATGTGGAGCTTGAACTCACAACCCTGAGGTCAAGATCTGAGCTGAGATAGAGAGTCGGATGCTTAACCAACTAAGCCATCCAGGTGCCCCAGCCAGGTGGTCTTTCTGAGTGTGGGAGTCACAGGTCAGAGCACAGGGGGGCTGTGGGCTGGAATTTGTGGGTTAGGATAACAGAAGGAGGGGTAGGGGAAAATAACGGCTGGAGAATTTCCAAATTTGATGACAACTGTAAACCCACAGACCCAAGAAGCTCAATGAACCCCAAACGGAATAAACACAAAGAAAAACCAAGGCACATCATAACCAAATTGCTAAGAACCAGTGATAAAATCTTAAAAAAGTAGCCAGAGATGAAAAAAAAATCACATAGAAGAATAAAAACCAAAATGAAAGCAGACTTTTTTGTCAGAAACTATTGTCTCAAAGGCAAGCAAGGAGCAGCCTGTGCAAGCACTCCCAGGCCGGTTGGGCTGTGTCCACTAGACTTTAAGTGTATGACTGGGGATACTGCTCCCCCAAGTCTCTACTACTCTGCTCTGTTCTCTTCATTTTCATGGGTTCACTTTCTTAACCACATATGGTTCTTGTGCCTCTTCAGTGCCTGAGTAAATGACTCTAGTTTCATCTTGTGCTGCCAGTTTCTCTCTCAGAATAGATCTAATGCTAACACATTAGTTTCTCTGAGACACACCAGCTAGTTATGGAGAGTCTACGTGCACAGGTATTGTGCTGGACACTGCAAATAGCTCGATCTCAATAATCCTGTGAGAGAGACCTTTAATTAGTGTATATGGAGTACTGCATGCCAGATTATGTTTTAGTCACTTACATGTCTTACCTCACTTAATTTAGGCCTTGTAACTCTTATGAGGTGGGTTCTGTTATTGTCACTATTTCGTAGGTGAGGAGACAGGCAGAGAGAAGTGAAGTAACTTATCAAAGATGCACGGCTGATACGCAGGAGGGCTTGGGACTGAACCCATGAAGCCCAACTCCAGAGCCTGTGTTGTTAACCCCAGTGATAATGGTTGTCTTTTTGGTGGTAAGTAAGAGATGTAACTTGTCAGGATCATAGCTAAACTAAGCTAAGCTGGGTCATGATGGTTAAGCCAGGAATGAAATCCATGTCAGACTGCATGGCCCATTCTCTTCACCACGATACACTGTCTCTAACATTCCTCAGGTTTTCAGTGGCATGTAACATTAATCATCTACTTCAACCCCTAATTATCATTTTAGGCTTTCATGCATGAGGTGATGGTTATTCTTTTTTTTTTAAATGTAGATTAAAAAATTTTTTTTAAAAATTTACATCCAAATTAGTTAGCATATAGGGCAACAGTGATTTCAGGAGTAGATTCCTTAATGCCCCTTACCCACTTAGCCCATCCCCCCTCCCACAACCTCTCCAGTAACCTTCTGTTTCTTCTCCGTGTTTCAGAGTCTCTTATGTTTTGTTCCCCTCCCTGTTTTTATATTTTTTTTGTTTCCCTTCCTTTATGTTAGGTGATGATTATTCTAACATTCATTTGGAAAAGGAGTGGGAGCCAGAATTCTAAATGCCTTCAGAGCCTAGGTTCTAGATTATTTCTCAAATAGAAAATTAACCTTCTTTCCTCTTAATAACTACAATATAAACAGCTAGCATATACTGAGAGCCTTCTGTGTATTAAGCACTACGCTAAGTATTTTACATAAATTATCTAATTTAATCAGTAAAATCCTATCAACTAGGCATTATTGGTCACTCCCATTTTTCAGGTGAGGAGAGTAAGGCTGACAGAGGTTAATAGTATCAGTGAAGTCAATAGGGGAGGGACTCTGACTTGGACCCTGAGCAGTCTGAAATGAGAGTACAGATAGCTGTTGCTTTTGAACATTCACTATTTTGGTTCCTTTTGGTTGGAACTTCTATTGTTTGCTGTTCCTGTACCTAAATTAATAAACACTAGAGCTTACTGAGTATATTAGGTCATTTGCTCTTTACAACAATCCCATGATTATCTCTGCTTTTCAATGGAGGTAACTAAAGTTCCATTGAAGTTAAATGATTTACTGAGGCCCCAAGTGGTCTGGCTCAGATAGGAACTCAAGTCTCTTTAACTCAAAACACATGGTCTCTCTACCATATAATATGTATTACTGTCTTCATAAATGTCATTTTCTACCTGTTCCTTGCTACTAGTCTCTCCTTGTTCCAACCTCCCCACCCCCATCAAATTATGGCCACTTAGTTTTCTAACATGCCAGTATCATAGATCATTTTCCTGCCAAAGAATGACCAAACTGTGCACATGACAGAAAATGATACATTCTTTGTTATGGCAACAGAGGCTGTTTATAACCTGGCTTTGAGATTCCTACCAACTTCATGTCCCACAGGCAGCCTTCACATGCCCCCTCCTCAGAGTGCCTGTTCACTGGCAACTCCCAAAGTGGGTTATATTATTCATAAGCCAGTAAGGTATGGCAGTTAGGTACAACGAATGTGCTCTGGGCTCAAAGAAACAGGAGTCTGATTCTTGGTTTTATCAGTTATTAGTTTTAAGGCCTTGGGCAAATTATTTAACCTCTTTGTTTTGTCTTTTTAAAGACTAATAATAGTACATCATGAGTACTGAAAGAGATAATGTAAGAACTGAATGAAGCATATATATGTGCCTAGCACATATGAGTAAATGCTCAGTGTTATTAATAATTATTATATATTTACTATTATATAATTAGATATTATAACCGTTATGCCTATACATTCATTCTCTTTGAATCTACTACCAGGAATATCTGTCTTCCTCACATCCACCTGTTAACCCCCCACACTTACTTTTAATTCTTCCCAACTCTCTCTTCAGGTGTCAAATTTCTAGTAAGTTTTCTCTGAGTGAGGTCCCATCTCTGTTCTCTCAGAGTCTCCTCTACTTCTCTATATTATAGTGCTTATTACACTACTATAAATTTTAGTTTGTCTATCTCACCTGCTAGAAAGAGTCAGATAATAAATATTTTAGGCTTGGTGAGCCATTATGGTCTCTATTATACTATTCAATTCTGCTGCTGTAGCATCAAGGCAGCCATAGATAATACATAAACAAGAGTTGCTATATTCTAAAAAAAATATTTTTTACAAAAACAGGTAGTGGGCCAATTTGGCTCACAGGCTGTAATTTCCCAACCCCATATGCTAGACACATAGGCTAGCTGAGGGTGAACTTGGTCTTTCTATCTTGCATCCTTACCCACGACTTGGCCCAATAAATAGCTACTGAATTTAATGAGTGGATAACTCAGTGAGAGTTAATGAAAACTATAAATTGCATTTACATCCTCTATAAACCCTAGTTCAAATTAACTACTTCCTCATGGCCTCTTTATATGTCTCTCTCTTACCTACCTATCACAACTGATTGCAGTTAGTTGCTGATGTAGGTTCTCTGCTATATCCTTTGTAACTTTTGGACTCTGCAACGTGCTGGACATGGAGGAGGAACTCAATAAAAGCAGTATTGGTGGAACAAATGAATTAGAAATTCCTTCAGGTTTTGAGCATTAGAGAACAAAATAACTGTCTTAGACACAGGGGCTCCCCAGTACAACTGTGATTTATTCTGGAACTCTAAATAAATATTACATGGAAATACTGAGTATAAGGGATGCACATAAGGTCAGGGGTCAGAATTCCTTAACTGTCCCAAGCCATCTGTGCTCAGTACTATTTGCTGCAGTACTGGAAATCAGAAGTAAGTCTGGCAGGTGCCTTTTCTTCATCTGAATCTGAATAACTACCAGAATGATGCTTGGTATTCTCAACTTCTCTTAGTATGTATGTTAGACTCTTGTAGGGTGGAGAAAGGGGAGTACAAAAAAGGTTAGTACCAAGTGTATGCTGGTGAGTGGTCATGTAACTGCTCATAACAGACAAGATGACTGACTGAAATGTAATTTTGCTTTGCTCTTTTTAAAATATCAGACTAAGAACTCTTTTCTAAACATCCTTTTTCATTGCATCTTGCCCAATGCTCTTCTGGTCCTCTACTAATATGTTCTAAAAACACATTTAAGAAAACCAACAGATAAAACTTACTAAATATAATTTCAAACATACTCAAGATAAGGAAAGCTAAGAGCTGTAATTCTTCTCATGGATGCATTATATGTATTTTCTAGCCTCAGTCTAATACTAACTTTGTAACTTTCACCTTCTACTCAAGAACATATTCTTTATTTAATACGATGCTATCTGGACCACGTACCTATTTGGAAGATGATGGCTGCCGAAGGTCGTACTTCCCCCGGGACCCACAAATAACCTCAGTCCTTCTTCTGCAATTCACATTAAAATATTTGTTATAGGCACATGTATTACATTATTGTCAAATTATATTCCTATATTAAATTCATAATTTACATTTAAGTTTTATTAAATACATTTTTATTTTTTATTTTTAGATTTTATTTTTAAGTAATTTCTACACCCAAAATGGGGCTTGAGCTCACAACTCAGAGAGCAAGAATTGCACACTGTACTGACTGAACCAGCCCCAAGAAATAAACTTTTAGAAAGCTACACATATATTTTAAAAACAGGCAATTTAAAAGATATGCTTTTTTTTTTTTTTTTTTTTTTTTTAAGTAGGCTCCATGTCCAATGTGGGGCTTAAACTCACAACCCTGAGATCAAGAGTCACATGCTGTACTGAGTCAGCCAGGCGCCCCTAAAAGATATCCTAATAGTTATTTCTCATTAACTTCCCTAAAGTTGTTTTTCTTTAAAACTGAGTAAAAAAGATTTCTCTTCCTACAAATTTCCATAAGTAAGGTTTAATTACTTCTCTTTACAACCAGTTACATAATGAAACTAAGTCCATTGCTAACTGCTCTCTATTCATGCCGGCGTGAATAATTACACCTTTCAAATTGGTGGCATGTAAATTTCGCCTCAGTGAAAATGCTGAGGAGGGAATAAAGGATTCTGTGATTCACTATCATCTCAAGATCACTATCCAACCCTGCAAATTACACAGTTGTTGTGTCCAGTTATGATAAAGCAGATACAGACATCTGCTGTAAGGTACATAAACACGGTAGACGTTGATGCATACACAATAAAAGGCTTCTTTAAAATTGGATGTTTTTAGGGGCATCTGAGGGGGGGGTTAAGTCAGTTCAGCATCTTTTTTTTTTTTTTTAATTTTTTTTAATGTATATTTATTTTTGAGAGAGAGACAGAACGCGAGTGGGTTGGGGCAGAGAGAGAGGGAGACACAGAAGCAGAAGCAGGCTCCAGGCTCTGAGCTGTCAGCACAGAGCCTGACATGGGGCTCGAACGCACGAGCTGTGAGATCGTGACCTGAGCCGAAGTTGGACGCTCAACCGACTGAGCCACCCAGGCGCCCCAGCATCTGACTACTGATCTCAGTTCAGGTCTTGATCTCAGGGTGATGAGTTCAAGCCCCACGCTGGGCATGCAGCCTACTTAATCCACACACCTTCTGCACTGGAATCTAGGCTGAAGTCTTGACTCTGCAGTATTTTCTCTACAATATCATCTGCATCCACTCTGGTGTCATCAACTCGCTTCAGCTGAGATTCTACAGAATCTTGCTTCACTGGGCATCTTTGAAAATAATTAAAAAAATTTTTCCCTTGTTTTTATTATGTTACGAGAACAAAGTTGTTTTCTTCCTCTCCATTTAAACAGAGACTGGAAAAATACCTGTTGAACGGTTCTGAAGCGGTATCTTCTTTGCCAGCTGTATCAAGATTTGGTTCAACTATTTTTTGCTCAATTTCATCACAGGGCTCTAGAATACTTTCAATTCCTGTTGATGTGCTTCCCACTGAGGTATTTCTCCTGTGGCAGAGGTCAGAGAAGCTAGATGACCGGGAGTGGCACGAGCTATACCCTGTTAGAGAAAAATTGCTTTGGGTAAAATACTAACACCAAACACACTGCACATAAACGTTCTCCCACATCCTGGCAGTTACAAGTAATACTTTAGAACAATAAATATCTAAGGAATTCAACTTCACTGTTAGCCTCTACCTGATACTTTTGACTGCTGGCTTGCATAGCTTGATGTTCTAGAATGTCCACAGGCACCAAGTTCATCTGGAACAGAGGCACTCTTTGCTGAAAGATCTGCAATAAGTCATAACATGATGTTACCATTACTGCCAAGAGGTCAATGGTCAATTTGTATTCTTGTCTGCAGATTTTATTAACTGCTAAGTTCATTATCAAGAAAAATTAGTTGCGAAGTGAAAAGAGACCCTTTTAAATTGGTACAAGGTAAACAATTGCATTGTAGTGAAATTTAAAAAACTTAAATACCATGGTTTATTGAAGAAATATAGTTTTGGGTGCCTGGGAGGCTCAGATGGTTAAGTATCTGACTCTGGACTTTGGCTCAGGTCATGATGTCATGGTTCATAGGACTGAGCCCTGTATTGGGCTCTGTGCTGACAGTGCAGAGCCTGCTTGGGATTCTCGCTCTCACTGCTCCCTCTCAATATAAATAAACTTAAAAAAATATTTTTTTCATAAGATTTAACAGCACTCTTAAATAAAACCATTTCAGGGTGCCTGGGTGGCTCAGTGGGTTAAGTGTCCGGCTGTCATGATCTCACAGTGCGTTTGAGCCCCACCTTGGGCTTTGTGCTGACACATCAGAGCCTGCTTGGGATTCTCTCTCTCTCTCTCTCTCTCTCTCTCTCTCTCTCTCTCTCTCTCTCAATAAATAAATAAATAAATGTAAAAACAAAAAGTATTTCAGTTTTTATGTTCAGTATTTCTCTAATAAAAATGAGTCAGATGTATTCTTATAAATACTCACAAAATTGTGTGCTTTTCGAGAAAATCCTGCTCTCGAAAATCCATCACAGCAGTAAACTAAAGAGCACGTTGTTACTTTAATATTAGTGTTGCTAGTGTTAGGCTATAATTTGGGCAAATGTCTGTGGTTTAAATCAACACAGCATGCAATGTAGCAGTGAGAATAAAAGTTCTTAAGAATTGATTATAGTATTCAGTTTCCAAGTAAATGTACAAAAAAACAGTGTCAAAGCCATTTCTAGCAGTTCCCTGATAATGTGCATATTCCAGATGCCAATTATGTATTTCCAGAACCAGGTTTCACAGAATGCAAAACTGTGGCCATTTTCATTAGCATGAACTATTCGAAAACTAGAACTGCTTTTCACTTAGAGGCAAAAGGAAACCAACTGAGTAACACAGCAATTACAGCAGCAGTTCTATAAATGATACTGGATGTTGCTGGACCAAGCAATGCTGCCAAATGAGTAAGCTACTGGAGCAAAGGTTTCTCACTTCTGGGCAGGCTATAAGATACAAACTCCAAACCAGCATCCCTAGTCCACTTTATAGTGGTCCTAAATGCAAAGCTGATCTATACAAAGATCTAAACCCAAAGAGGTGGTTCATATCAAGAATTATATAGGACCAGGGTGCTTGGATGGCTCAGTTGGTTGAGGTCTGACTTCGGCTTAGGTCATCATCCCACTGTTCTGTGCTGACAGCTCAGAGCCTGGAGCCTGCTTTGGATTCTGTCTCCCTCTTTGTCTGTCCCTCCCCCACTTGTACTCTGTCTCAAAAATAAACAAACATTACAAACATAAAAAAATAAAATCTTAAAAAAATGATATAGGACTGTTTTTTTTCTTATTAAAATATTTTTTTAATGTTTATTTTTGAGAGAAAAAGTGAGACAGCATGCACAGGGGAAGGGCAGAGAGAGAGGGAGACACAGAATCCAAAGCAGGCTCCAGGCTCTAAGCTGTCAGCACAGAGCCCAGTGTGAGGCTCGAACGCACAAACTGTGAGATCATGACCTGAGCTGAGGTTGGATGTTTAACCGACTGAGGCACCCAGGCGCCCCTAGGACTAATTTGTTAATCGCATCACTACACCTTTCTTTTCATTCTTTCAAATAATAACCCTGCTCACATCACATGAGAGAAGAAAGAAAGCTCCTAACTCCTTTTTCTTCAGGCAACTGAACATTTTAGGCTTTTAACTATTGGAGCAGATCTGAGTGTGGCTGGGAGTTTGCCTGGGGAGGTGGCTCTCAAGGTGTGGCCCGGGGCCCGGCAGCATCAGTGTCACCTTGGAACCCACGAATGCAATTTTCAGGCTCCAACCCTGATCTACCCAATCAAAAACCTCTGGCTGCAGTGTCAGCAACCTATGGTTTAACAAGCCCACCAGGGGACTCTGATGGACACTCATGTTTGGGACCACCAACAAAGGAGAGTGTTCGGTGGGGGAGAAGCAACACCTGACAGGTGGCTGGCAGAAGTTGCTAGGTACACTCCTGTAGTGTCCCGTTCCATCTGTGGGGAGAAGTACACCAAGGGGGTGTGTGTCAATACAACACTGAGTTGTTAATCTACCAGAGCCTGACATTTCAGACAAAACAAAGCACTGGCTCACCCCAAAATTGCATAATTAAAACTCTGCTGATAAATTCTTGGCCCATTTCAAGCCATGTACCCACAGAATTTTTTATTTTTCTTTCCAAGATCTTATTAAAAAATTTTTTTTAATGTTTATTTATTTTTGAGACAGAGAGACAGCATGAACGGGGGAGGGTCAGAGAGAGGGAGACACAGAATCTGAAACAGGCTCCAGGCTCTGAGCTGTCAGCACAGAGCCTGACGCGGGGCTTGAACTCGCGGACCGCGAGATCATGACCTGAGCCGAAGTTGGCCGCTTAACCGATTGGGCCACCCAGGCGCCCCTCCAAGATCTTATTTAAATTCCAGTTATTTAACATACAGTATAGTATTGGTTTCAGGAGTAGAATTTAGTGATTCATCACTTACATATAACACCCAGTGCTCATCACAAGTGCCCTACTTAGTGCCCACCATGCTTCAGCCCATCCCTCTACTCACCTACCCACCTCCTTTACCCACAGAATTTGAAATCTGGGTGGGACTTTGGGAATCTTTCATGATGTCAAGTGGTGCCATTTCTCACATATTAAAAAAAACAGTAAGCTACACACCCATACCTGCTATTCCAAGATGGATTTTGAGAGTCTCTCCACCTTTTCTATCTTCTTCCAGAGATTCAGATTCACCAGCAATTGGTAGAGACATTGATGTAGAAGGAGGCCTGTAAATAAGTATTTCAAAGGATCAGAACTTGATTAATGGATGGGTGAATCAGAAAGCTTGAGATAGTGTTAAAGAATGGTTGTGGAGTCAGCGCACCACTTTAGTAAGGTGCCTGCTTAACGGTACCTCTTTGAGGGTGAACGTCATAAAAATCAACACATACTGTATGAGCTGCCTCAAAACTGGAATACACTTCATGGGGAAAACAAAAGATTTTTACTCAACAAAAAATGTGAGACCAGAAAGGGGATTGCCTCCACAGAGTCTGGAAAAGAGGAGCTCTGGTTGTGTGTCCCCGGCACCATCTGTGGAGGATGCTTCAACTGTCAACTCTCAGACAAGGCAGGGAGGTTACCTGAGGCAGAGAAGGTGGTATCAAGACCCTTTGTATCTGAGGTCGGAGGGGAATATGTCATGCCTTCCACTCCAGGGCCTGAGCTCTCTTGTTGGCCTACTAACTTCTTAAATGTACCCACGGTTTTAACTTCTACCTTCTCTGTCAACGGCTCACTTACCCTAGGGGGAATCTGTAAAGAGCCCCAGTTGTTTAGATTGTTTTTTGGGCTGGATTCTCTAGGGGCAGGTGATGGATATCTTTTCATTGGCTAATTCAAGGCTCCTATCTCCATGTGGAAGATGTGTAGCAGGTTGGGGCAAATCTGAGTTCTAACAGGAATTTTTTTTTTTTTTAATAAAACATCCCTAACTTTTGAGGTTGACAGTCTAGAGGAAAACCACATCTTCCTGGAGACTATCCCTTGGTGACCTGAGGTAAAATAGGGAGGTGGCTGAAGGGATAGTGGGTGAAGCTGACCAACTACGTGGCAATTCCTTTTTTGTTTTTGTTATTTTGTATTTACTGAAATTCAAAACATACTAGCAAAGTACCTCTAAAATAAAGATTGCTAAAATAAACTAGAAAAGTATTTCCAAAATACAGATGACCAAAAATTAGTTAGCCTGAGTATATTAGTTATGTTGTTGCTGGAACACATTACCACAAACCCAGAGACTTAACATAAATTCATTATCTTACAGTTTCTGTTAGAGGTCTGACATAGGTTCCACTGGACCAAAATCAAGGTGTTGGCAGGACCACATTCCTTCCTGGAGGCTTTAGGGGAGAACCTGTTTCCTTGCCTTTTCCAGCCTCCAGAGACTGCCTGCACTCTTTGGCTCAGGCTCCTTCCTCCATCTTCAAAGCCAGAAAGGCTGCATCTCTCTCTGACTGTTCTGTATTTCGCATTTCCCTCTAACCCTGACATGCTGCCAATTACCTTTTCTCTTGGATTATACCTCTTCCCTTTAAGGACCCTTGGGATTATAGTGGGTCCACGTGGAGAACCCAGAATAATTTCCCTATTTTGAAGTTAGATTACTACTTTAATTCCACCTGCCACCTCATTCTCCTTGGCCATTTAGCTCAACATATTCACACGTTCTAAGGATTAGATGTAGACATCTTTGGTGGTGCTGGGGACATTAGTCTACACACATTAATATACTACAGTTTAATATTTTCATGACAGTTCAGTAATTGTCATTCAGTTGCCCTAATACAGACTTTATCTTTTTTATCTATGTAAAACATTAAACTGGCCAAATGCAATAGTAACAAAAAAAATGTAATGCAATATAAAACCCATTGTACAACAGTATAAGTAGTGGTTATTTGTATACATATGTTCATATATGTATATATAAAACTATACATGTGTACACATGTGTATGTGTATATATTGTGTGTGTACATATATTGTGTGGTAATTCTTAAATTCTTAATATATTATGTCAGTAGAATCCTCTGGCTATTTAGGTCCTTGAAGATACAGACATTTAAGACCGTCATTAAACCTATTTCGAGATTCTTTCTTTCTTTTTTCTTTTTGTGTTTATTTATTTTGAGAGAGAGAGAGAGAGAGAGAGAGAGAGAGAGAGAGAGAGAATGAATGAATGAATGAATGAATGAATGTGGGGAGGGGCAGAGAAGGAATCCCAAGCAGGGACATAAGACTTGATCTCACAAACCATGAGATCACAACCTGAGCCAAAATCAGGAGTCGGATGCTCAACTGACTCAGCCACCCTGGTGCCCTGAAACCTATTTATAAATTATTTTTATCATAAGGTCTCCTAAATTCCAAAATTGCATATCCTGTTGGGATATTTTCAAGTATTTGTCTTGCAAGTATATTGAAGTCAATATATGCCCAGCTAAGGCCATCTTCTCTTCCTAAATCTGCTTTCTTCTTGTATTCTCCAACTCTGTGAATGTCATCGTAGTCCACAAAGTCACTGAAACTACAGTCCTAGATACTGCCTCTGGGTCCTTCCTACTCACATTTCTCCATACCCAAACAGTTTCCAAATCCCACAGATTCTCCCATGTTCTTCCTATTTGTCATCTTTTCTCTGCCTCCAGTAATTACTTTAGTTTGGTCTTTGTACCTTAAGACCACAAGAGTCTCCTAGCTAGGAGCTTGTTATGAACATGTTATTCTCTGATTAAAAGCATGTCAATAGCTCCTTTCAGATAAAGCACAAACTCTTTATAAGGCCCTTTGTAGTCTGGCCTAGACCTACTTCTTCAGTTACCAAAGGCTGTATTTTTAAATAGTGTGAAATAATAGTGGCCTAAAAAGCCCTGCATTCAATATTCCATAAGAAAAAGTAACATGCAAAACAAATACACTTACAAAGAATGGAGTCTACAGTCCCAGTCATTAATCACTGATGGTGACTCATGCCTGCCTGTCCTATTTTTTTAATGCCAAGTCCTTTGTTCTTCCTTTCACAGGTGGCCTGATTCCAGTGTCTCCATCCCTCTACCTCTTAGACCTGTTTTCCAACTTTCAGTGCTCCCAGCCTGTGGCCTCTTCCCTTTCTCCCTGTCTCCCTCTGGCTCCACTCTTTCCTGTTCAGCCTGACTTCAGGGCCACAATACTTTTAGCAATACCTTCAGTTTGGCATCCCTTGTTCTGAGGTCTCAAAACACTTGAAGAACCCCAACCCTTGATAATTTGAGCCTTCTTCACTAACTTAGTTAACTGGGGTAACTAAGCATTACAGAGAAAATTCAATAGTTTTGAATTATTGAATCAGTCCATGGGGACTGATATTAATTATGGTCCAAAATTTATAGTGGGGCCTTGGCAGCTCTCCTAAGTCTCCCTACACAACTCAGTCATGTTGAATAATCACTGTGCTTAACGTGTGTCAGTTTTTATTCTATTACCCCTTTTTGTTCTGAAAATGTTTTTGTATCCCTTATAAGAACTTGTTTAATATAGCTCAATTACAGAACGAAGAGATGAGATTTTATTTTAATGTCACAGCAACGTTAAGAGTATGTGAAAAATGACCTGAAGTGACAATATTACGTACTTGATATTCATGCCCTGTAACAATGCCATAAACTCATGCAAGACGTTTTCTATTCCTGGAATGTCCTACCCACCTCCTCTGCTTGATAATTTCCTATTCATCCTCTAAAAATTAGCTCAGTATCACCCCCTCAGTGAACACTTTCCTGCATTTCAAGAAAAAGTAGTTAGGGACTCTACCATCCATGCCTCAGTAGCATCATATGTTCTGTGTCTGTCTCCCACAGAAGGAGTAAATTTTTCAGAACAGGGGCTGGCCTTACTTAAGTTTGGTAAATGTTAGCACATGGCAGACAATCAATGCACACGTACAGAATAAATGAGTGAATCCTGGGACCCTGGACAAATTAGTTCCTTAACCTCAGAGCCTCAGGGTCCTCACTTAAAAAATATAGATACTGTATCAGAGTTGTTTCAACATTTAAATTGGAAGACAGTAATATTTACTAAATAATTTTGACAAATAGTACTCTCCTTCCTTCTAGAATATGAATGCTCCAGAACCCTAGCTATTCAAGAGGATTATCATCCCTAGATCTACTTTACCACCATATTGTCAGATGTCAGTGTAGCATGTATTTTTTCTCTCAAAATATCCTTTTTCTCTTAAAATTCTTAAAAAAATTTTTTTTTAATCTGTGTTTATTTTTGAGAGATAGAGACAGAGTGCGAGCGGGGGAGGAACAGAGAGAGAGGGAGACCAGAATCTGAAGCTGGTTCCAGGCTCTGAGCTGTCAGAAGACAGACCAACATAGGGCTTGAACTCACATTCATGAGATCATGACCTAAGCTGAAGTCGGATGCCCAACCGACTGAGCCACCCAGGAGCCCCTCTCTTAAAATTCTTAAAAAGATTTTTATTTTTGTAAGTAATCTCACCCAGCGTGGGGCTCGAACTCACAATCCTGAGATCAAGAGCTGCATGTTCCACCAATTGAGCCAGCCAGGGGCCCCTATCCTTTTTCTTTATTAGCACTAGTGGTTGGCTTTTTTTTTTTTTTTAGCCAGTTTCATTCTTTTACAAGAGTCAGATATTTGATGATTTGCAGAGAACTACAAAACAGAGTCCAGGGCAGGTAGGTAGAGGGTAACTTACCAGCTGTCTTATTCATAAATACAGGCCTTATGGTATGAAATTTATCTTTCAGAAAATGATACAGATTATGGTACAGATCCTATGCTCATAAAATGTCAAAACTAGGGGCGCCTGGGTGGCTCAGTAGGTTAAGCGGCCGACTTCGGCTTAGGTCATGATCTCGCGGTCCGTGAGCCCCGCGTCGGGCTCTGTGCTGACAGCTCAGAGCCTGGAGCCTGTTTCAGATTCTGTGTCTCCCTCTCTCTGACCCTCCCCCGTTCATGCTTTGTCTCTGTCTCAAAAATAAATAAACATTAAAAAAAAAAAAAGTCAAAACTAGAATTTAAAGCTGAGAATGCTGAAGATCTGCTGTATTCTTGTTAGTTTCTCTAGGTTTAAAAAAAAATTTTTTTTTTAAAAATGTGGGGCTCGAACTCATGGACCATGAGATCATGACCTGAGCTGAAGTCGGCCACTTAACCGACTGAGCCACCCAGGCGCCCCGAGGTTTTTAAAAACTTTATATCCTGAAAAATTCAAAGACAGACAAAAGCAGAAAGAATACTAGGATGAACCTCTCCAGCAGTTACTTACATCTATGTCTTAGAAATATTCAGTCATGTGACTCAGTTGTTTTTGCCTTAGTTTCCCCATCTGTAAAATGAGAACTTGGATTTTATAATACTTTTAAACTGGCTTGATGAAGCTCCTCCCTTAGAGACTTTAGGGGTAGTAAAGTACTATATCTTTTTTCAATAGAAAAAGCTTATATATTGAGATTTATAATATATTTGAACACAAAGATTTTGTGGCTAAATATTCTGAAAAAAAATCACTGGACTGGACAAATTCCAACACTCTTTTCAGCTCTAAAGTATTGTGATTTTACATATTTGAGATATACTGAAATACAATATAATAAAAACAATTTACTTTTATCTTAAAAAAAGTTGTTTTTTTTTAATGTTTGTTTATTTTTGGGAGACAGAGAGACAAAGCGGGGGAGGGGCAGAGAGAGAGGGAGATACAGAATCGGAAGCAGGTTCTAGGTTCTGAGCTGTCAGTACAGAGCCTGATGTGGGACCGGAACCCACGAAGTACGGGAACATGACCTAGGCCGAAGTCGGATGCTCAACCAACTGAGCCACCCAGGTCCCCCCCACCCCCTGCTTTTTTTCTGTTTTAGAGAAAAAGTGCGAGCAGGGGAGAGGGGCAGAGGGAGAGACAGAATCTTATTTATTTTAGAGACAGCATGCATGCAAGCGAGTGGGGGAAAGGGGCAGCAGGAGAGAATCCTAATCCATGCTGAGCGTGGAGCCCAATGTGGGGCTCGATTCCATGATCCTGGGATCATGACCTGAGTTGAAATCAAGAGTTGGATGCTCAACTGACTGAGCCACTCAGGTGCCCTCCAAATAATTTACTTTTTACATCAGTAGTTTAAACACTTTTCTGTTTTTTTAAAGTTTATTTATTTATTTTGAGAGAGAGGGAGAGAGCATGTGTGCACACATGTGCATAGGGGAGGGGCAGAGACAGAGAGGGAAGAGAGAATCCCAAGCAGAGCCCAACTCTGGGCTCGATATTATAAACTGTGAGATCAGTACCTGAGCTGAAAAACCAAGAGTCGGATGCTCAACCAACTGAGATACCCAGGCGCCCCTCACCATTTTTCTATTCAGTCCATACTCAGTATGCATAAGTGCATGGATGGGTCAGAGTTGCTCCTTTTCCACTGACAGTTGTACAATTTCAGATATTCAGAGAAAAGAGAAAATAACTATTGGGAGTTTGGTTCTCCTGAGAAATATTTTTATGTATCTTGGGATTAGGTGAAGTCTGTTTATTCTAATGAGTTATAAACATCTTTCCTATAAATATAAATTCTAGACTCTCAGAATTATATTCCCAGAGATAATACAGAACATAAGGTGATATTTTTGAGCTCTTCAGTATTTGAGTTGCACAAGTGGAGAGATAAAATGGTAGAGAAAGGGCCAGAAAGGGAATATTCTTAAGTTCACGAGAAGGAATGATGAATTCCTTTCCTTCCACTTTGTTTTGCTGCTCATTTTCTCATTTTGCCTTAAACTGATTCCACTAGAAAAACACTGTTACCTAAGAAGCCAAATGTAGCATAGCAAAAATTGTTTAGTCTCAACAGAGCAGGATATAAAGAAAGAAGCCAGGAAATTACGGTTCAAGAGATGACAACACAGGAAAGGTAAGTTATAGTAAAATGCATAGTTTAATCAATTGATTTTTTATTAAATATGTATTTTCAACTTTACAAAACACTGTAAATAGGGAACTATATGGATGTTACTATTAAAAACATGGAAGTTGGTGCACAGGGAAAAATTAAGGTTTTCTTTCCTTTACTAAATATATTTTTCTCAGATATTCAAGTGATATATAATTAATTTTCTTTTGTAATTGAGTGTCTTCAGTATTGCTAACAAGCAAGCCTCTCCCCATTCAGCTCACTCTCCCACACTCTGACAGGACTCTTCCACATCTTTCCTCTTTCCTCAAACCCATCGCCATCTTTCCCGTCCGCACTCTTCAATGATCATCTCATTTCCTATTTCACTAGTAAATAAGGAGAAAATTGAAAATAACTTCTATATGCTTCCATTTCTCATATAACTGCATCTAAAGCCATATTCTCTGCATTCATTGCTCTTGACAATCCAAGGACACCGTCTAGCAACTGTCCTTTTTCTCTTCTGTGTCCCCTCTCTCCCTACCGAACCATTCAGATCTGTACAAATACTATCTCCCATCTTAAAAAAACAAACAAACAAACAAACAAACAAGTAAACCCAAAGACCTGCTCTTGACCCTGTATCCTCTTTTTATTTGTAACTTGATTTTCTGTTCCTTTTTTTGCAGCAAAATTGTTTATGCTGTCTCCAATTTTTCTCTTCTCAAGCCCTCTTTAACCCACTCCAGAAAGATTACAGGCTCCCAGCAATCTATCAAAATGCTTGTCAAAGGCACTGGTGGTTTCTAGACAGCAAATCCAAAGGTCAGTTTCCAGTCCTCATCTTCCGTGAGCTACTTCCACAGTGTGGGACACAGCCAATTACCCTTTCCTTTTTGAAACACGTCCCACACTTGGTTTTTCAGGACAGTCTTCCCCTTTGGTTCATTCCTTTTCTTTCACAGGTTGTTCCTTTGCTGATTCTTCCCCATCTCCCCAACCTCCAACACTGGAGTGTCCCACCCTTCAGTCTGTGGTTCTTTTCTTTATTTATAGTCACTCCCTTTAGGTCATTTAACCAAATTGCATGGCTTTAACTGCTCTGTATGTGCTGATGACGTCATGATTTCCAAAATTATGTCTTCAGCTCAGGCCTCCCCACTGAACTGTTAGTGTTATGTCCAACTGCCCACATGATGTGCCTGGCTGGATGTTAAATAGGGATCTCAAATCCTATTTGACATGCCTAACATCCAAGCTCCCAACCCCCAACCTGTTTTTCTTAGAGGCTCTGCTATTTCAGTAAGTGGA
This sequence comes from Acinonyx jubatus, assembly GCF_027475565.1. Lineage (NCBI taxonomy): Eukaryota > Metazoa > Chordata > Mammalia > Carnivora > Felidae > Acinonyx > Acinonyx jubatus. The sequence continues at coordinate 91,106,071 of NC_069381.1, read as the reverse complement.
AAAACCATTTCTCTAGTTACTCAGGCCCTAAACCTTGGACTACTGAAACGGCCTCCTAACCCTTTACCTATTTCTGCCATTCCTCCTGTCGTTGCTTCCCCAAATTGTCTACTCTCTACCTAGCAGCCATAAATCTGATAATTTTATTCCCTTGCTCTAAACCCTCCAGGAGCTTATTGTCTCACTCAGGTTATAAGTGGCTGACGAGACTCTTCATCACCTGATCCTATCTCCAATCCCCCTACTCCTCATTCTCTCTGTTCTAGACATACTGGTCTCCTGGCAGTTCCTGGGACATGACAAACACACTCCTCCCTCAAGACCTTTGTCCCTGTTCCTCTAACTCAAATGCTCTTTCCCCAAATGTCTGCATGGCGTGCTTTCCACCTCCTTTAGGTCTCTGCTCAAATATCAGCTTTGCCAGGGAGGACTTTCTTGACTATACTCTAAAACAGCAACGTTTCTCCCCACCGTGCCTTCCTACCCTGCATTATTTTTCTCCAAAACCCTCATTGCTCTTTTTAAATTATACGTGTATTTATTAGCTCGTTATCTGTTTTCCTCTTAGAATACATGCTCCCAGAGGTCAGGGACTTGGTCAATTTTTTTTCACTGCTGTTTCTCTAGTGTCTAGAATAGGGCCTAGCACATGGTAAGGCACTTAAGAGGTATCTGTTGAAGAAATGAGTAAGTCTGCGGGGGTCAAATTAAAACATTTAATTTGTATAGTTTCACCCAAAACTTGAAGATGATAAAAGACCTATAGCTTAAATAATTTTAGACTGTGGGGAGCTTGTTTGGTAAAAGGTAATAGTAACTTCTATGTGGGTCAGGTCAGTCTCCTAGAAAAAGAACAGTCCCTTCCCTAGTAAATATTATGAAATATGAATGCAAAAATTTAAACAAACAAAAAGAAACCACTTTTATCCTTTCAGATAAATAATTCATTTACAAAGCTTCAACTTACGTTTTAAAACATGGGTCTCCAGACATCAGCTGCATACTGATCAAAACCTGAATATTAGGAAAAGAAATGTGATTATAAAAGTTTCCTTGAGAGGAGAAGCCACATTCTGCTAATCTATGCATCCACCACAGAATCTAGGCCAATATTTTCTGTTTAGAAAGTATTAAATAAAATGATAGCTTAATTGGGTTACATCCAGTATTAAATTGCTGCTTTATACAGACACAGATTTAAAACCACTTTTTAACATTCAAAACTCTGTAACTGCAAAAATCAGAGTGGAAAAGATGGAAACAAAAAGCAAGTGCTGCCCTCATAACAGTTCTGTGGGTGTGTGCTGTGCTGGTCTAGTTTATCTGTCTTTCTTCCCCAATTCCTGTGGTGCCCAAGTGTCTGGAATGTTTCCCTCCAACTTGCCATGTTGTTGCCTCATGGGCTGCCTGAAGTGGCTTGCAAGAGCACAATGCTTCTGGCCCGTGTTCCAGCTTTAGATCAGAATTTAAACCTTTGCTAATGCTTTCTGAAATGCTGCTGTTCTCTAGTTGTGACTGTCTTTTAAGACTCAACCACAGCGGGCGGGGGGGGGGGGGGAGGAGGAGGCGCCTGGATGGCTCAGTTGGTTAAGTGTTGGACTCTTAATTTCAGCTCAGGTCATGATCTTGTGGTTGTGGTGAGATGGAGCCCCGAGTCAGTCTCTGTGCAGAGTGTGGAGCCTGATTGGGATTCATTCATTCTCTCTCTCTCTCCCTCTGCTCCTCCCCCGGACTCACTGGAGCTCTTTTTCAAAATAAATAAATAAACATTAAAAAAAAAAAAAAGACTCAGCCATAGGACCTTGTTTCCTTCTTCTGGGAGTAATAATGATAACGGTAGTAATAACAACATTAACAGCAATCATGATTTGAGAATTAATTATGTGCCAGGCATAAGCTGTGTTTTATAATGCAAGATTTCACTGGATCTTCAACACTCCTATGAGAGATGGATACTTTCATTTTAAGTTCAGGAGATATATTAGTATTTTCAAGATCAGGTAGCTAATAAAGGGCAGAGCTGAGATCTGAAGCTAGGACTGCACAATACTAAAACCCACGGTCTTTACGAAGAGGAGGAGATATAGTGGCTGACATGTATCCTAATATAACCAACCTCATTTCTTTCTTATTTCTTCACCCCAGGGCCTCCACTGCTGTTCTTTTCCCCTTTGAGCACTACACTTACTAAATGTGTGCGTCTGGGCCTGCTGCGCTGGTAGCCTTATCCCCTCCACCACAGTCTGGTTTCTAACTCCGTCAAAACAGCACTCTTGAGTATCTTTAATGTCTGAGGAGGGAGGGAGATGGCACATGCAGCTCTTAAGAAATTGTGTGGGGAAGCAGAACAGAGAGAGTAGGATAGTGGTTGGAGGAGGTGAGAAGCGGTTTTTGTTTTAAACACAGCAGATACTAGAGCTGTTTCTCCGTATGTTAATGAGGATGATTCACTAGAGATAGAGAACATCAGGAGAAGGGATAGTCCAAGTGGCACCGCTCTGGATTAGGCAAGCTCTGGATTCTTCAACCCAAGGGAAGCGATTGACTTCTGACAGGGAGAGGGGCATTTCCTTCATTGTAACCAGGGCAAAAAGGATAACAGGGCTGGACAGACAGGAAGAATCATAAATTCGGCAATGGGAATATGAGGGAATTTGATTTAATGGCTTCTGTTTTCTCAATAAAGGATAAAGAAAGACCATCAGTTGAGAGTAAGAGTGGTGCATAGAGATCCAAGGAGAAAGAAGGTATACAATAGAGTCTCTAGAAAAATGGGAAAGGATGCTTTCAAAGGAAGTACAGTTGCTTGATGTCAGGGAGCAAGACTGAAGGAATGGCAGCTGGATGGTTGTATGATGTTCCCGCCCCCCCCCCCCCCCGCCCCCAGCAACATTCGGCAACTAGGATGCAAGTCCAGAGAGGACAGTTGAGTCTGACTGGGGTCGGGGATTACTCAGGGGAGAGCAATGAGGGAGACAGGGGCAAAGGAGCGAGGAATATTTTTGAGCATAGGATAATCAGGGATTCCAGAATCGAAGCTGGATAAAGAGGGAAGTGGAAACAAGTGGAGGCTGGTAGACAGTGAGAGCGGTCAGGTTAAGGATAGCCAAGTGAACAGTAGACCAAGAGGACTGGAAACATAACAGATGGGGGCAGGGGATACTTGGAACTAAAATTCTGGAGGTGGTGGAATTTCTAGAGGTAAGACTAGACTGTGACCATGGGGTGTGGAATGGAGGTGAAGAAAAGGAAAAGGTTCCTGGAGAAGGGTAGTTTGAGGAAAGGAGAGGTCCCAGGTACATGAAAGATTAGCTAGAGGGAGAGAATGTACAGAAAAGACAGTCTGCAGGGACAGATCACCCACCAGATGGTGGAGCCATCAAAAAATGATGACAGAAGGGATGGAAAGAAAAACTGTGAGCCAGGAGCTAAGTCATCATAAGTAGGAGAGAGAAGGTAACTAGGTGACCAGGAGATGACAGCTCAGGCAGGGAGACAGTGTGTGTGATACAGAGTGGTATGATCTATAAAAGAGTAACTTCTTTGTAGGGCCAAGTGGGAGAAATGGTGTGAAAGGATCAATGGAGAGCCAAAAGGAAACTACTCCAGGAGCTGGCCCTAAGGAATAGCAGGGGATGGAATTTAAAATTAGAAGGTTATTTCAATTCCCAGAACACGTGGGTGGCTCAATCGGTTAAGTGTGGGACTCGATTTTGGCTCAGGTCACGATCTCACGGTTCAGTTCGTGAGATCAAACCCCATGTTGGGCTCCACACTGGGTGTGGAGCCTGCTTAAGATTCTCTCTCTTGGGGTGCCTGGGTGGCTCAGTAGGTTAAGAGCCTGACTCTTGATTTTGGCTTAGGTCATGATCTCATGATTTGTGAGATCAAGTCTTGCTTCAGGCTCTGTGCTGAAAGTGTGGAGTCTGCTTGGGATTCTCTCTCTCCCTCTCTCTGCCCTTCCCCTGCTCATGCTCTCTCTCTCCCTCTATAGATAAATAAACATTAAAAAAAAAAAAAAGATTCTCTCTTTTCCTCTGCTTCTCCCCTGCTTGAGTGCATGCGTGTACACGTGCCTTCCATCTCTTTCTTAAAAAAAAAAAAAAAAAAAGTCATTTCAGTTCCTAATGAAAACACTATTCAGAGAAGGATTATCTTTCTTCTTACACTGCAAATATGAAGAAACTTAGCGGCTTGTTCAGCTTGTTTGGGATCAGTCTAAGAAGGAATAGGGAAGCCTGTTTCTTCGGAGTCTGATGCTTAGACAGCATGAAAAGACCACTGACTACATAATGGTAGAGATGCATTCTGGTCTCTGCTCTGCTACTGATGACTGATGACTTTAGTGAGACACTTAACCTTCTAAGTCTCAGCTTCTTCATCTATAAAATGGAGAGAATCTATCCCCATCTGAAGAACACTGTTTACCTTACATGGGTATATGCAAGTACTTTGAAATTTTTTTCAGTTATATTTATTGAAAACAAAGTTTGAAAAGTGTAGGTATAGGGTAATTCTTTGCTCCACTAACTTCCGACCATACAGTTTTTACTAGGAATTATTTTCCTTTCTTATCATTAGATAACTTACCATCAAGGGGTAAACTAACTAAAATACAGCAAAAGGTCTGTCCGGTGAGGCTTAGTAGGTACAAGACACTTTTCAAACATATTCTGAACTGGTCTCATTTAATACTCCCACCAACCGTATGTGTTCTCTGTGGCCACCACACTATGGGGCTGCTGATGCTACTTGGAAACAACATCACAGATGCCCAAAGTGAGTTCCACCTGTCACTTTACTAGTTACCAGAGAACCCAGTGACTTCTATGTGCCCACCATAGCTGCTTGGGAAGTCACTTTTCGGGAGTGATACATGTTTTAAGGTATTCATTCATCATGCTCCTTACTGTCAATGAGCCTGATGCTGTAGCAGTTGTATGTACTATTCCCTGAATGTTCACAGCCTCAGAAACACCTTAGGATCATGAAGGTGAACATTTGTTACTTTTTGCTGCTTCTGTGATATGGGTAGCCTTTTTCCCTTGAAGGTGAGTATTTTAGTGTGGTGTGGTCAGCTTATGATCTCAGTACTGATTCCCATCTTGTCCTTGACTGTGTATACCTATGCTTATTCAAAGGCAGAGATTCTCATTTGTTGACATGTAAATCTCAAAACATGCTTACTTTAAGAATGGAATTATCCTGTCTTGTATTTTTGGTATCATAGCCTTCCAGTAAACAGCGACGAGTGGTATTTCCTGATCCAGCAAACTCTGCCAGGTTTAGATCTGCAAAGCCCAGCTATGAAAAGAAAGGGAATTATATTAATAGAATATCTACTAGGCTTCTTTCATATTCTCCTTAAAATAAACATTCAACCCATGCTCTAGACAAGTTTTCTCAAACAACGGTCATTTGCAAGTGTGGCCATCTTAACAATACCTGCCCCATTATTTGCTTAATGTGTATCTTAAGATTGGCTCACCTTTTTGTTAAAATATATCACCTTTTCAATTCTTAAGCAATATGATCTCTGAAATCACAGACTTGATGCACTAAATATATATTTTTTCCTGTACACACTGAAATATATAACTGTTGAAGTAAAAATAATGTTTATCAAACAATTAAAATCATTCCAAGTAGCAGCAGTACTCCTCCAACACTGTGGGAAACGGCAGCAGACCAATCATGCATGATCATCTGCATATTCATATAGAAAACTGGTCAGACTTTCTTCTCCCCATTCTGGTTCTGGCTCCTTTCCCAGTTAATCACTGGTGACTGCAGATAGTGGCAGGTTATTAAATTCTTACTTTAAGTGCAAGAAGTAGAATGATTTAAATGTATCAGACATTTTCTTTGGTATAAGCCCCTTCTCCTTCACCACCTTTCACATTGCCTTGCTGATCTCTCTTTACCTTTCTTTTCCCCTTCCCCAAAGCTGCACCCCACAACAACGCTCTATGCTGCTATCCAGAAGTTCAGCTGAAAGCTGTTCCTCCCTCTCATTATGACCCAGGTTCTTCTCCATTTTCTGAAGTTACCAATGATTGTCCTGCACTCTTCCCTCTGATGTTGTTCAACTTCTATTTCCCGTTTCCAAGCAGTAAAGAAATATGCCCCACCCCCCCCCCTTTTTTTTTTTTTTACAAACTAAGTCTGTTCTACATGACTAAATGTATATGGAATCTTTTATTAAAAACAACAAAAAATGTTTTGAATTTGTAATTAAGCACATCTCCCTGAATACCTAATGAAGAGTATAAGCCATTTCAAGCACTGCTATGATTTTAAGCTGCCTGTTTTAAGATTTAAAAACACATACTGGATGCATATGAATGGCATTCAAGATGAAGATTTTAACTACAGGCTGGAGCATTAATTTAGTAGCTTTTACTAATTTTTTTTAAATGTTTATTTTTGAGAGTGAGACAAAGAGAGCATGAGCTGAGAAGGGGCAGAGAGAGAGGAAGACCCAGATTTCGAAGCAGGCTCCAGGTTCTGAGCTGTCAGCACAGAGCCCAATAAGGGGCTCAAACCCATGAACCGTGAAATCATGACCTGAGCCACAGTCGGACGCTTAGCCGACTGAGCCACCCAGGTGCCCCTAGTAGCTTTTAACTGGTACAGAAAGAATGAAGAGTAAGAACTTTGAGACCAATTAAAGGGCCACAATTTCCCAATGCAGTAAGTCAGAACACATCAGGCCACAGGTGACATCTACTTAATTTTCACGTGGCTACTCCGGCCTTAGGGGAGTACCTTTTAGGGGTTCAGAAGAATAGCCTGGATGCATCCAGGGCAAAGCCACATCCAAATGAGCATGTGAAGATTCACGTGACTATTTGTTTGCACATCATCCAAAGGCTCTATTTCATACATTATCCTTTTTCTTTAAACCTCCAGCACCTCCTTTCCATCCAAACTCTGCTGATGCCTTACTTTTTAATTCACTCAGAAGATAAAAGCAATCAAAAAAGTGCTTAACTTCCACAAGCTCTTACTGCCAGCCACATCTACTCACCTGCCTGCAGCTAGGCCTGCTTATTTTAAGTGAACTGGCTGTGCTCCGATCTGAGGCCACCCACTGTCCTCCGGCCTACTCAAGTTCACTGCTTCAGGAATTCCTCCCTCTCTTCTGCATTCTCAAGTTTCCCTTCTCTACTGAACCATTCCCATTCCACCACGTGGACCCGCTGGAGTTTTTGCCATCTGAATGAACAAAATAAAACCTCATCTCACATCTCTGTCCAGTCTGCTGGACTATTTTTCTGCTCCCTTTTATAGCAAAGCTCCTTGAAAGAGTCGTCTATGTTGACTGTCTCTGGTCCCTTCATCCTTGGCCACTACCTTGTCAGCTTCACTTCCCTGCTTTCTTATTTATTTGTATTTATCTTATTTATTTCTTATTTCTTCTGGACACAATGTCCTTTTACTTGCAAATGCCAAGTCCACCTCAAGGCCTTTAACACTAACTGTTCTTTTGCCTGAAACATTCTTAGATCTTGTAGCTTTCTTCCTCACTCCATTCAGGTCTACGTTCAAATGTCATCTAAGGGGCTTTCCATGACCATTCTAAATGCCTTGCCTCCTTCCTCCCTCTCTAACCCTGTAGTTGTCTCTCTTTACCCCTTACCTGCCTTGTTCTTCTCTTTAGTAGTTGTTACCATATCACATACATACATATTTCATATTTATTTTGTTTACTGTCCATCCCCTCCAACCTTCCATGAGAATATAAGCTCCATAAAGGCAGTAATTTGGGTCTGTTTTGTTTACTGCTATATCCACAGTACTCAGAATAGTGTCAAGAACAATGCCTGCCATATGGTAGGAGTTAATACATATCTGTTGAACAAATACCAGCCCACTGGCCCACTATTCACTATTAGAATGCTGGTATTATAGTGTCACTATGCATAATTCAAGTAAAAAAAAAGGTATCTGGTCTGTCATCACTAAGAAAGCATATTAAAAGGTGGGGTATGTCAACGTGATATTTTAGGCTGCAGGTCAACACTTACTGAGCACCTTTTATGTGCTAGGCCCTGTTGGGGACCCCACAAAACAGTGATGAACAGGACAGATAAGGACTGTCTTGAAAGAGCTTACATTCTAGTGAGGCACAAGATAGTCCACATTTCCTTAGGATTGTCTCTGGCTTCACTGAGATAACTGTCTCATTAAAATGGCAAGTGTACATAGACACTAGCTACATCTGTGGTAGATATTACTTCATTTGGCAAACAATTTTGAGCATCTACATTTCAGGTAACACCAGGCATCAGGAATGTAAATCACTCCTATCCTCAAGGAGCTCATGGTTTAGTGAGGGAAGAAAGAAAGAAAACAAATTCTTATAAAAAGTGTAAGTGCTGTGACAGAGGAAGGCACAATTACAAGACAGAAAGGAAAAGAGAATTTCTCAGGGGAAAGGACAACTAAACTGAGTGTTTAATGTTCTAAGTGGTGACAGGACAAGGGAAGGGGGAAGCACATACATGGCAGGGAAAACATCAAGTCACAAGGCAAAGAGGCTAAAAGAGCATGGCACACTCCAGGAATTTTCTGAGCGCAGTATGTCTGAAGCATAAGAATAAGTAAGTGAGTGGGGCACCTTAGTGGCTCAGTTGGATAAGTGTCCGACTCTTGATCTTGGCTCAGGTCATGATCCCAGGTTCATGGGATTGAACCCAGTGTCAGGCTCTGTGCTGATGGCATGGAGCTTGCTTGGGATTCTTTCTTTCTCTCTGCCCCTCCCCCTTCCCTGCTCACACCCACATACCCTCTCTCTCTCTCTCTCAAAATAAATAAACTTAAAAAAAAGAAACTCTGGAAAATAATTTTTAAAAAAAGGAGTATATGCATGTACAGACAGATGATTTGTAAACCAAGATGGATCTAAATGTTGGGTTGAAGACTTTTCATTTCGTTTTCCCTTCCAGGCAATAGATAGCTGTTGAAGAATTAAAAGGGTGAGAATGATTGGGTTTGAATTTCAGAATGATCACTCTGGCAGTAATGTAGAGGATGGATAGAGGGAAACATCAGAGGCAGAGAACAAAAGATAGGAGGCCAGTGCAGGTTTTAAATAAGAAATAATGAAGGTATAACCTAAGGCACTGGCCTTGGGAGTGGAAAAAAAAGGGATGGTTTTTAAATTAGAAGGGGGAAGTCACAGGATTTGTCAATCACAGCAGATCCTTTTTTTTTGCTTACCCACCATTATTCAATGTTCTGATATTCCTTGTTAGCAGAACCCTGATTTTATTCAAGTGTCCACTCTTAGCTCATCTATGTGGAAAAGAAAAGTAACCCAATCCCTAGCTCATTGTTAAACTGTGAGACTAATCACAAGCTAGCCATGGCAATCCATTCCTATTGTCCATGACTGGTTTAGGAGTGGGGATATCATCTAGTTGTGGCTAATGAAAGCTATGGGGGAAATTCTCTGAGGTCCAACTAGGAAAAGTTTTCTCACTCAAAGCCATACATAAAGAAACAGCTGGATTTTGTCATATGTGAACGTGTGGACTAAAACTCGAGCTACCTGGTGACCATGAGAACAGCTAGCCAAGGACAAAGTCATCACACAGAGAATGGAAGAATGAAAAGAGAAAAGTAACATGGGTTCTTGATGATGTTCTTCACTTAGTGGATTAACTAATCCTGAAGCAGCTCTATCTCCTATCTCAACTGTATTTCATACCTACTTGTTTTGTGACATTCAAATCTCTAGGTGAGAAGGGTATTCTGTTGCTTATAGCAAAGAGCATCCTGACACTGCAACCAAGGAGTTTTAAGGAGTTAGGCAGATTTGATGGCTGAAGCTAGTGCCCCATCCTTGGCTCTGATGACTGAACTGATGGAGATACCATCAGAGACTGAAAATAAAAGAGGAGTATGTGGGTTTCTGGTAGTATTACTAATTACTAACTCCTTCTCTTCAGCAAAGAGGTGAGCACACTCATTAGTAATTCCATTTACGTAGTGAAAGTATAAAGGAGATTAGTGAACATGTATATAGAGTGCTAAGAGAGCACAGAGGAGAGGTCCTAAAACCCTGGAGGTGGGGGAGGTGGGATTGGGAATACTTTCCAGGACAGACTGAATTAATAGATCCTATTGCTTAATGGAAACCAGAGATCATCTTCTAGTAGGGAAGCTGAAATGTAAGAATAACATCCCATAATCAGCATTTAGAAAGAGTATGTCTATAATTTATTGTTGGGTCCAGTTGTTCAATCTCCAAGTTGCTTTATCTATCTATCTATCTATCTATCTATCTATCTATCTATCTATCTGAGAGATCATGAGCTGGGGAGAGGGGCAGATGGAGAGTGAATCCCAAGCAGGCTCCACACTAAGCGTGGGTCTCAGTCCCACAAACCTGGGATCATGACCTGAACCGAAATCAAGAGTCAGATGTTCCACCAACTAAGCAATCCAGGTGTGCCTCCAATTTTTATTTCAATTTGAAATCTATATTTAAAAACAGCCAACTTGAACAGCAATAAGAAGAGAAAACCATTTGAGGGGCACCTGGGTGACTCAGTCGGTTAAATGTCCAACTCTTGGTAGTGGCTCAGGTCATGATCTTGCAGTTGTGATCTCATGGTCATGAGATTGGGCCCCATGTTGGGCTGTGTGTTGAGTGTGGAGCCTGCTTGGGATTCTCTCTTTCCCTCTCTCTCTGCCCCTACTCTGCTCGTGTGTGCATGCTCTGTGAAAATAAACATTAAAAAAAGAAGAGCAAACCATTTGATTTTTAAGCTTATAAACAGCAAGAGTCATAAGTTCTAAAAGAGTTAAAAAACATCCACTTACCTTTGCATAAGCTTTTCCACCTTTTAATTCCTGTCAAAGATAAAAAACACTATAAGGATATCATATGATTGAAGATATAAAATTAAATATATGTCAAATAATCCTGAAGTAGATATTTACATATTTACATGCTGGAAAATATTGATAGTAAATTTCTGATGACCTTGAATTCAACTATTTGGATGACCATCCCACCCCACCCCCCAAATTACCAGAATTTTATTTTAGAATTTAACTTAAATCTGAAAGAGACAAATGGTAAGAAGACAAACTAATATTTAATCTACCCTGAAGAAGAAATCACTAAAGTGTCATAGACACACTGTAAGAAATTGAATCACCAAAGAAAAGTGAAATTAGTTATCAAAAAAATTACTTGGTAAGCACATTAGTAACACTGTAGATTTTCATAAGATTTGAAGCCCCCACCCCAGAGATAACCATTATTACCAATTTTTAGGAACAGTCCAAAAGATGTTATGTATTCTCCTTTTATTCAAATATACCATACTACACACACTGTTCTAGACCTTACACACACACACACACACCCCATAACATAAATATTGTTCCATGTTCGTATAGAAGCCCTCTTAACTAATGTGACCAAGACTGGCAAAAGTGGAAAGTAACAAAAACCTAATATATAGATACCTTAACATTTTAATTTCAATTTGAAATCTATAACTACACTAATTTGCCAAATCTCTGGATTTAGGACACCACGCATATGTGTGAATTAAATGTAAAACACTTAGAACAAAGCACTTATACTCTGTATCGTGTTTGCCATTACATGAGGGTGAACCCTCGATATACGAGGGTCAAACTCTCCTCTCCCGACCTACTTTTAAAAATGTGTTTGTTGAATGGAGTTATCTCATCTTTCTTGCATAAATGAGATATAATGCATTATATACCATTTCCATCTTTTTATTATTGAAGTATAGTTGACATACAACATTATATTAGTTTTAGGCACACAACACAGTGACTTGACGATTCTAAACATCACACAATGCTCACAATGGTAAGTGTCATCACCATCTGTCACCATACAGCACTATTATAATATTAGTAACTATATTCCCTTATGCTGTACTTTTCATGTCTGTGACTTATTTTATAATTGGAAGTTTGTACTTCTTAACCACTGATTTCTGCCATCCCTTCATACCCCTCCCTCTGGCAAGCAGGAGTTTGTTCTCTGTAGTTATGAGTCTGTTTCTGGGTTTTGATCATTTGTTTTGTGTTTTAGATTCCACCTATAAATGAAATCATACGGTATTTGTCTTTCTCTGACATTTCACTTAGCATAACAATACCCTTTAGGTCCACCCACGTTGTTCTGAATAGCAAGATTTCATTCTTTTTTATACCATTTCCATCCTTGAGGTGGTAAATTTAGTTTCTCTGCTCCTCCCCTTTCAATGGACAGCTGCGTCTTTTGGTGCAGTACCAGCCGCGTCCCTGAGACACGATGGTGAAGGTCAGAGGAAACAGATTTAGCCATACTGGGCACCTGGATATCAGGGCTGCCTTTAACTCCAGCAAAGTGGATATTGTCACCATCAATGACCCCTTCACTGACCTCAATTACATGATCTACATGTTCCATTATGAGGCCACCCATGGCACATTCAATGGCACAGTCAAATCTGAGAACAGGAAACTTTTCATCAATGGAAAGCCCATCTCCATCTTCCAGGAGTGAGATCCCACCACCAACAAATGGGTTGATGCTGGTGGTGGGTATGTTGTGGAGTCTTCTGGGGTCTTAATCACCATGGAGAAGGCTGGGGCCAAAAGGGTCATCATCTCTGCCCCCTTTGCAGATGCCCATATGTTTGTGATGGGCATGAACCGTGAGAAGTATGACAACTCCCTCAGGATTGTCAGCAGTGAGTCCTGGACCACTAACTGCTTGGCCTCTCTGGCTAAGGTCATCCCTGACAACTTTGGCATCACGGATGGCCACTCATGATTCTGTGCCATCACTGCCACCCAGAAGACCATGGACAGTCCCCCTTAAAAGCTGTGGTGTGGTGGCCAAAAGGCTGCCCATAACATCATCTGTTCTTCTACTGGCACTGCCAAAGCTGTAGGAAAGGTCACCTCTGAACTGAATGGGAAGCTCACTTGCATGGCCTTCTGTATCCCCACTCCTAACATGTCAGCTGTGGATCTGACCTGCCATCTGGAGAAAGCTACCAAATATGATGAATCAAGAAGGTGGTGAAGCAGGCATCAGAGGGCCCCCTCAAGGGCATCTTGGGCTACACTGAGGACCAGGTTGTCTCCTGTGACTTTAACAGTGACACCCCACTCTTCCACCTTTAATGCTGGGGCTGGCATTGCTCTCAATGACCAGTCTTTCAAGCTCATTTCCTGGTATGGCAAATGAATTTGGCTACAGCAACTGGGTGGTGGACCTTATGGCCTTCAAGGAGTTAAGAGCCCCCTGAACCAGCAGCCCCGGAAAGAGAAAGAGAGAGATCTTCAGCTGCTGGGGAGTCCTTGCCCCAACTCACTCCCTCACCTGACACTGAGAATTTCCCAACCTCTACAGTTTCCACCCTAGACCTCCTGAAGAAGGGGGAACTTGTGGAGCCCTACCTTGTCATGTACCACCAATAAAGTATACCATAGGGCTGCTGGGTGGTTCAGTTGGTTAAGCATCTGACTTTGGCTTAGGTCAGGATCTCACAGTTTGTGAGACTGAGCCTTGCGTTGGGCTCTGTGCTGACAGCTGAGAGCCTTGGAACCTGCTTCGGATTCTGTGTCTTCCTGTCTCTCTGCCCCTCCATTGCTCATGCTCTGTCTCTCAAAAAATGAATAAATTAAAAAAAAATTTTTTTTAAGTATACCATATTCAGCCCCCCCCCCCAAAGTGGTGAATTTAAATAATATGAGAAGCAATCTATGGTAAACTCTATTATCATGAATATTTGCTGCCCTTCCCCTTTCCTGTCCTATTGATGTCAGGCATGGCCATTCCCCTAGATCTACCCCTATTATGAATTCTCAAATTATTCTTCTTTCTTAGGTTATTGTGATATCCCTTAATAGCACCTTGCACTAAATAAAACTTTACCTAGATGATCCCTGTCTCTTCTAGCTAATTCTTTGCTCCCCTCTACAGCCAAACTCCTCAAAAGACTTCTCAATTTGCTGTATCCCACTTAAATTCAATCTATTTCAAATATGTTTTTGTCCTCATCTTCCTTCTGCAATTGCTCTTAATGTTATCAATGATACTCATTTTTGTAAAAGCCAAAGGCTCTGTCTTCATCTTACTTAACCCCTCAACAGCATCTGACAAGATTGGCCTCTCCACTTCCTTTTCTAGAACGTCATTTTTTTTCTCTAACCTTCTGCGGTGCTGCAATGGCCTGGTTTTACTCCTACCTCAATGGCTGCTTCTTCTCACTCTCCTTTGCTGGACCTACTCCTGTTTTAACCTCTGTAGAAAAAATGCTAGTTGTACTCCAATTATCCATTTCCCTGCTCTCCAAAGTAATAGAAACCTGCATTTTTAGATGGGTGTCTGGTTACCCAAAATAATGACAACATTTTCTACCTTCCTTTTGTGCTGTGGCAGTATGATTAAGATCTGGCCAAAAGGATGTAATATGTGATATATAGGAATTCTTGCTTCTCTTCTGCTAACAGTAATTTATACTTCCTCTGAGTGTTAGACTGATCTAGGATTTGGTTCAGGGTCTCTTGTCTTCTGTCTATATTATCCCCCTGGGTGAGCCCATTCAGGTCTGTTGCTTTAAATAAAAACCATATGCTGGTAACTCTCATGTCTCTGTCTTTATTCTGACTTCTCCTGAGTACCAGATCAGTATCTTCAATTTTTTATTTTTTAAAGTTTACTTATTTTGAGAGAGAGAGCAAGTAAGCATGCATGAACTAGGAAGGGGCGGGGGGGGGGGTGGTGGTGGAGAGAATACCAAGCAGGTTCCATGCTGTCAGCACAGAGCCTGATGCAGGGCTCAATCCCATGAATGATGAGATCATGACCTGAGCTGAAATCAAGAGTTGGACACTCAACTGACTGAGCCACCTAGGTACCCAGACCAGTACCTTTAAATGAGTACTGGACATCCTTGCTTGGAATCTCATAGACACCTCCAATTTAACACGGCCAAAACAGGCCTGCTGATCTCTGCTTATTGGTCCCCCAAATTATTTCACTGTGAGCCTTTACCGTTTTAATAAATAGCACCATTACCTATCTATATGCTCAAAGGTCTAAGTTATCCTCAATTCTTTCCCCCTCATTTACCACATCCAATCCATTAGTGGAGGGGTCTACCTTGCAGAATCCATCCTGAATCATACCATCTCTGTATGGTATGCCATAGCAATAATGCCATACCAATGCAAGCATTGCTCACCTGAACCATCCCCACTACCTGTGTGGTCTATCTGCAATGCATCCTCCACACAACAGAAAAGTCATCTTAGAAGATCATATATCTCTCCGTACTAAAATCCTCAAATGGATTCCAGTTATAATTAGAATGAAATCCAAACTCATTACCTAATCTACTGCCTCCAACCTCACTGACAAGAGCTTTCCCTCTCCGTGTTACCATCTTCCAGCCTAGCTGGTCTTCTGACATTTAAACATGCCCAGATTTGTTGTTTATCCTAAATGGGGTTCACAGTACTTTTGAATCTGTGGCCTGATATTTTTCATCAGTTTTAGAAGATTCTCCACCACAACTTCTTTCCTCTCTTTCTAGGGCTCCAATTATATATATATTAGACATTTATACTGTTTCCCATGTCTCATATTCTTTTCTGTATTTTCTACTCTTTTTTTGCTCTGTGATTTTGTCTATATATCTTTTGTCTTATTTTCCAGTTTTACCAAACCTCTTTTCACTTCTGATAAACCTGCTGTTAAATCCATCTGTTGAGATTTATTTTCATCTATTTAGCTTTAAATTTTAGTTATTTTTCAGTTCTAGAATTCAATTTGCTTCTTTATGGTTTCTAGTTCTCTAATAAAATTCCCCATATCATTCACTCATCATAGTTACTGTAAAAGTTTGTCTCTGATCCTCCCAAGACCTGTATCTTCCATGGATCTGTTTATTTAAATTTTATTTTTATCTGTTTTTATTATCTATTTTCCTTTTGATTTTGGTCATGCAATCACATCTCTTGGTATGCTTGATAAGTCTTGTGCATGATCACTTGAAGAAGTAATGTGAGGTTTGGAGTAATGTTATTTTCCTTCAGAGAAGATACACATTTGCTTCTGGCAAGTTCTTATAAGGCAGATCACCTTCATCCAAGCAGGGATTAAGATGATTAGAAGCTGAGTTTCATTCTTTTTACAGGCTGATCCACTACACACCTTCTAGGTTGAAACTCATAG
Organism: Acinonyx jubatus; assembly: GCF_027475565.1. Lineage (NCBI taxonomy): Eukaryota > Metazoa > Chordata > Mammalia > Carnivora > Felidae > Acinonyx > Acinonyx jubatus. The sequence continues at coordinate 91,089,840 of NC_069381.1, read as the reverse complement.
AGAATCCCAATGAAAAGCTCAGGGTATTTACCAAGGCCCTTCATGATAATGGGTCCTGGACTCCAGTTTTTGTCCCTTTAGTCCTGTAAAATTGCTGTGATCTCAGCTAGCTTCTTAGCCACTAGATCGCTGCTTTCAGCTCAGCTTATTAACCACTGCTTACAACTTAAATGGTCTGAGGGAAAAAGCAATGCCAAATGTCAGGCTCATCTCTGTATGCTTCCCTTGTCTATGATTCTAAGCTTCTTAAGGCATTACTGCCATGGCAGCTTCTGATACCTTCAAGAAGCTGTTTTTTACATTCTGCCTCGTTTTTCTGGTTGTTCTCAGAGGGACAGGAGGGCTTTAATAAGCTGGTCCATTAATTTCAGAAGCGTAAGTCTCCAGTCTTATTATAATCTTAGGGCCTGTTACAGATCGCATTGTGCGTTTCTCCCCCACACCCCTAAAATATTTGGAAGTTCTAACCCTCAATACCTTGGAATGTGATATTATTTGGAAATACACAGTATTCTGTGTAATCTAGTTAAAATGAGGTCCTAATCCAGTAAGACTGGTGCCCTTATAAAAAAAAAAAAAGAGAGAGATTTGAATGTAGATATAGATACAGAGGAAAGATGATGTGGAGACACAAAGGGAGAAAGCAGCCACGTAACTGGAGTGATGCATCTACAAGCCAAGGAATGCCTGAGGCTACCAAAAGGTAGGAGAAAGACATGGAACAGTTTCTTTCCTGGAGGCTTTAGAGCAAGGCCCTACTGATTTTCACTTCTGACCTCCAGAACTATGAGATGGTACATCTGTGTTGTTTTAAGGTACCCAATTTGTGGTATTTTGATATAGCAACTCTAGGAAACTAACACAGGGCCTCTTTACTTGAAGGTATGGGATGGTTACTTTCATGTGACAACTTGCTGGGTCATGGGGTGCCCAGATATATGGTTAAACACTATTTCTGGCTATGTCTATGAGTGTTTCTGGATGAGATTAACATTTTAATCAGCCAACTGAAGAAAGCAATCTGCTTTCCTTAGTGTGGGTGGGCACCATCCAATCTGTTGAGGGCTTGAATAGAAGAAACAGGAAGAGGAAGGTTATAGTCTTTCTCTCTCTCTCTACCTGTCTGAATTGGGACACTGGTCTTCTCCTGCCCTCAGACTAGGACTTAACACCATTAGCACTCCTGGTTCTCAGGCTTTGACTTGAACTCACACCACTGGTTCCATGGTTCTGAGGGCTTTGGACTCAGACTGGAACTATGCCACCAACATTCTAGGGTCTCCAGCTTGCAGATGGCATATTGTGGGAGTTCTCAGCCTCCATAACTGTGTAAGCCAATTCCTTATAATAAATCTTTATCTATATACCTATATCTTGACTCTATTGATTCTGTTTCTCTGGAGAACCTTGACTAATACAAGGCTCTACTCCTCTATTTTTTAAAAAACATGTTTATTTATTTTGAGAGAGAGAGAGAGAGAGAGAGAGAGAGCGCGCATTAGCAAGGGATGGGCAGAGAGAGAGAGAGAGAGAGAGAGAGAGAGAGAGAGAATCCAAAGCAGACTCCATGCTGTCAGCACAGAGCCCAACGCTGGGTTTGATCCCATGAACCATGGGCTCGTGACCTGAGCTGAAATTAAGAGTTGGATGCTTAACTGACTGAGCTACCCAGTGCCCCCCAGGTCCTACTCCTTTAGACTGGTCTTTCCCTAAATCTTTACAAAGGTACCTCCTCTTCAAATGTTACCTTTCAGAGAAGTCTGCTGACCCTTTGCCTAATTTTCTAAAATGATCTTCTCTGAGTTATTCTCTATTATCTTATTGTATTTTATATACAACACTTATCACTATCTCAAACAGTCTTAGTTGGTTACATGTTTACTCTGTCTTTCCTACCACTCTTCCCCCCAGCTCCAACCAGAAAGTAGAGTCCTTGAGGGCAGGAACTCATTCCAGCTCACTACGGTCCTTTAAGTGCCTAGAATAGTACCTGACACTTTGTAGGAACTCACATATTTGTTGACAGGTGATGGATGGCTTCCCTGTGTCCTAGGCAGCAGAGAGCATTATCAACCTTTTGGGTTGTTGTTAAATTTATAGGTAAAAAAGGATGCTTTATTTGTAGCTTTACTATATGAGTGAGATTGAGTAATTTTTTATATGTTTGAAAGCTATTTATATTTTCCTTTTTTGTGAAATATACTTTCCTCCTCTTGCCTGTTTTTCTAAAGGATTATTGATCTTTTCTTTTTGATTTACTTGAAGGAACTCTTTCCGTACCAAGGAAATTAGTCCTCTGACATGGTTTGGACGTTTTCCCCTAATTTATGACTTTGCTTAAGGTATTTTTAAAATGTTTACTTATTTGAGAGAGAGAAAGGGAAAGAGAGCACATGAGCAGGGGAGGGGCAGAGAGAGAGGGAGAGAGAGAATCCCAGGCAGGCCTTGCATTGCCAGCATGGAGCCTGGCTAGGGGCTTGATCCCACGAACTGTGAGATCATGACCTGAGCCAAAACTAAAAGTTGGACACTTAACTGACTGAACCATCCAGGTGCCCCCTACTTAAGTATGTATGTATGTATGTATTTTTTTTTAATGTTTATTTATTTTTGAAGGAGAGAGACAGAGTGTGAGTGGGGGTGGGTCAGAGAGAGAAGGAGACACAGAATATTTTTTTAAAATTTTTTTAATGTTTATTTATTTCTGAGACAGAGAGAGGCACAGCATGAGTGGGAGAGGGGCAGAGAGAGAGAGGGAGACACAGAATCAGAAGCAGGCTCCAGGCTCTGAGCTGTCAGCACAGAGCTCGATGCGGGCCTCGAACTCACAAACCGTGAGATCATGACCTGAGCACCAGTAGCTCAACCGACTGAGCCACCCAGGTGCCCCAGGAGACACAGAATCGGAAGCAGGCTCCAGGCTCTGAGCTGTCAGCACAGAGCCCAACATGGGGCTCTAACCCACAAACAGCAGGATCATGACCTGAGCCAAAGTCGGATACTCAACCGACTGAGCCACCCAGACGCCCCTAAGTTTTTTTCCCCCCCCTTAAGGTATTTTTTTGCAATGCAGAAAATGTTCATATAGATGAGTTTACTAATTTTTCTTTATGGGTTCTTACTTTAATTCTCATGTGGCTTCTTCTCTTTTTTTCACTGGATGAAAGACGAGACTGGAGTGATTCCCTTGGATCTAAAAATGGGCACCATGTGGTGAAGATGGCAGAGCTACTCTAGTAGTCCTGGACCCCTTGGCTATTACCCAAGACAGACATACATCTCTATCTTGTCTAAGTTATTGTGTAGTTGGCTTTCTGCTTCAGCAGCTTAACATACGTACCGCGATACACTAAACATCATTAAAAAAATATTTGAGAGCGAGTGCATGCCAGTGGAAGAGGGGCAGAGAAAGAGGAAGAGACAGAACCCCAAGCGGGCTTCATGCTCAGCGCAGAGCCCAACACCCTGCTCGAACCCATGAGTGGTGAGATCATGACCTGAGCCAAAATCAAGAGTCAGACACTTAACCGACTGAGCCACTCAGGCACCCCTACACCAAACCATCATAATCTGAGGAACTGATTTCAGATGAACAAATCTTACCTCAAATTACCGCCCCCCCCCCCAAAAAAAGTGTTTTGGTAATAGACTTTAAGTTTTTAATTAGCAGTTATGCTTTACTCTAAACTGGTTATATGTTTTCTTTTTATTAAAATTGAAAGATTAACTGGTCACCTTTCAAAAATCATGACTAGAACCCATTTAGTAAAGGTTTCAATATAAGAGCCACAGCAATAATTAAAGTAGAAAGAGAAGATGGTAGGATGCTTAATTACATCTTGGTTAACCCCTGTAACTTCTAGACAAAGAAATTATCATACCCTTAATTTGCATGAGGAAAATGATTTTTAGTAAGTCAGGAAAACTGCCTAAGGTCTCACAGTGAGTAAGTGGCATATCTGGGATTCAAACCCAGATCACTATGATGACACACATCCTGTCACTGAACTATACTTCCTTTAGGGAAGCCTCTGTGCAATTATTGTGCTCCAAGTCACACTGTTTAGAGATCTGTTTTCAGTAAAGGCTTAAAATCTACAAATGTATACATGTATTTTTGTTATATCATAAATGAGTAGATTAAGCAATATAAGAATTTAAAACATAGCCACACAAAACATAGTGCTACCAGTTCATTCAAAAAGCAGAATAAGGTTAAAAGTACAACTTTTTATTTGATAAAGGAGGACACAAGACTGGGGTGGAAAAGAACAAGGCAAGGGACTCTTGCTTTTCATTCCAAGGCCTTCTCTAATTTTTGAACATGTATATGTATTATTTTGGTAATTTAAACAATTTATATAAAGTGGAACATAAAGGTTATTATTTTTTAATGTTTACTTATTTTTGAAAAAGAGATAGCGCTTGCGTGTGAACAGGGGAGGGGCAGAGAAAAAGAGGAAGACACAGAATCTGAAGCAGGTTCCAGGCTCTGAGCTGTCAGCACAGAGCCTGACACGGGGCTCAAACTCACAGACTGTGAGGTCATGACCTGAGCCGAAGTCAGACGCTTAACTGACTGAGCCACCCAGGTACCCCATAAAGGTTATGTTTTAAAGCCAGCAGTTTAATTCATCCATAGTGGTGACAAATGGATTCCCTCTTTTCACCCCAAAAAAGTAGGATCACATGTTTTTATATATATTAGGTTGAACCATCTGAGATTATCATCTTTGTAGATTATTTGTAACATGTCTCAACCTAATATGTGGAAAGGAAATGATGTAAAAATTAAAACATGGCCTTGGAATTAGAAAGATGTGTGTTTGAGTCCTCAGTTTGCCATTTACTAGCTGTATGAATTTGGGCAATTGACAGCCTTTCTGAGCCTCAGTTTTCCTGAAAGTGGAAAAAAATGACACCCATTTTCAGGGTTATTCTTAGACATAATATATGTAAAGTCCCTAAAAACAATGCCTAACAGAGAGAAATTCAATGAATGGGAATATAAATATATATATAGCCACCCCCTGCAAATATTCAAATAGGGTTAACACTTAAATGTATAATGATGGTGAGATAAATTTCCTGTATAATAATTTATAACTTCAGATTTTAAAAATCGTATTTGTCACACTAATTTAAATTACTGCTGCAAGTGTGAAGTGAAATTACATAGAGCAGTTCCAACAATAAAGTAGAGCTGAATAAAGTAGAGCTGACTATGGAACTAATTATGGTTTCTGAAAGGGGAGACGTAATAGGCTATTTTTATACCTTCCTCACAGATACTCTGTAGATACAAGGATCCAGGATGCCTGTGGTGGCACTTGCACTCATTTTGCACATAAATGAGAACTTCTTTCTCCAGTGAACACAGTTTGCCTGCACCACTTCCCTGAGGGAACAAAAAAAAAAACAAAAAACACACAAGAAATTACAATTGATGACAGATTAAAAAAAGCACACACACTCTTTCACTCAGGTCTGTAATGCAGAAGTGGTAACGTAAAAGACCGTATTTGGAAACATGAAGAAAACAAATCTTAACAATGTGATCTGAAAATCTCTAGTTTTAATTATCCACAGAAACTTACAAGTGAAATTACTTATCAATTTAATCAATATAAATTGAAACTTCACTACTCATTCATTCAGCACATAATACATCCTATTTTAGGTGTGCTGGCCATGTGCTAGGTGTTTGAAATATGAAGATGAGAATGACCACATTCCTAACCTTGGAGGGCTTATAGTTGACAGTACGAGAGACAAAAATATAAACAAATAGTTATTCTGAAATAAACTGCTGTTACAGTTTTACTCCTGTAAAGGAATGTGTTGCGCTTCAAGGAACTTGGTTGTTCCTGTCACTGAGATCATTAACATATCAGGAATCAGAGGCAATATTAAAAAAAGAAAAATCCCTGTATTTTACTTAAAAAAATTACATAAAAACTTTTACAGATTTCAAGTTGAGGGCATGTATTAACCTCTGTTCCCTCCAAAACATTCTATGTTAATTTTTAAGGCATCACGTAGCAAGGACAAAGAGAATCAGAAAGGAGACAAAAATAAACGACCAGGGATGAGGAAGTGATAGTGATTTAGCAAATCCAAGAAAGCTGAACATTAAGCTAGTTACTAGTGAAGCCAAGAGCAGGTATCTTAGGCTTGTGATGAAGTAGAATGAAGGAGAGACAAATGGCAGAAGAACTGACTGAAAGGTGTTTTAGAAAGAGACCCTCAGATCTTCCTGACTCCTACAGAAGACAGATTTATTTTCCTGATGAGGTAAAACAGGGAGATCTCTGTACTACCTGACTTAAGGGCAGGTATTGAAAATGGCACCACAACATGATCATACTGAGTGGGGGTTGGTGGGGGGGTACACAGGATGAAAGATAACTTACTGAATGCTGAGACTTCCAACCTTTGTCCCCTAACCTGGCTCCTCAGAATATATTCTTTTTTTTTTTTTTTTCAACGTTTATTTTTTTTATTTTTGGGACAGAGAGAGACAGAGCATGAACGGGGGAGGGGCAGAGAGAGAGGGAGACACAGAATCGGAAACAGGCTCCAGGCTCTGAGCCATCAGCCCAGAGCCTGACGCGGGGCTCAAACTCACGGACCGCGAGATCGTGACCTGGCTGAAGTCGGACGCTTAACCGACTGCGCCACCCAGGCGCCCCTTAGAATATATTCTTTATAGGAAGAACAATCTCTGGGGAATTACAACCAGCCCCAAAGAAAAGCTCTAATGAGATGTATGTTGACGGTGACAAAATTGCTCTGCCTGCTCAATCTACAGTAAATACCTGAGTCAATGAACACTTTCCACATGTACAAAGCTGCTGAGCAACTTTTGCTGCCTCATAGTTAAATATGAGCAACCACTTGAGGCAAGTCTCTTAATGTGAACAAACTGAGACCAAAATGAATAGAAAAAGGCAACCAAATCTATGCTGGAAGAAGAAAAAAGAGTCTCAGAGAGACAGAAACTGCATCTACCATAAAAGAATAGGATGCTATAAAGCAGGGTATATAGAGAGCTAAAAAGTACTCATGGAAATCAAAACTATTGTGCTTAATATTCTATTTGTCATTCCATATCCACTCTACTCTTCTCTGTGGCCCAGGAGCCTGGTCTTTAGGGACTACATCAACCAGGCTCACTTGCACTCTGTCACTGAATGTAGTGAAGGGACAAACACCAGGATAGAGGGTAGGAGAGAGAAGGTGGCATGTTTATTCCACTGGCTCTTTCCCTGTCAGACCATGTGGGAAATGGGTAAATGATTAGGGATTGCAGTTTTCCACAGTATGTCCACAGAAGTTAGACTCTAAACTATATGCATTTATAACTTTGTTAAAATAAAAACCAAATCAACAAATTAAGAAACACTGTCAATCGAGTGCCTGGGTGGTTCAGTTGTTTAAGTGTCTGACTCTTGATTTTGTCTCTGGCCATGATCTCACAGTTCATGAGTTGGAGCCCCACATCAGGCTTCACGTTGACAGTACGGAGCCTGCTTGGGATTCTCTCTCTCCATCTCTCTCTGCCTCTCTCTCTGTCCCTCCCCCACTTGTGCACAAGCGCACTCTCTCTCTCAAAATAAACAAACTTAAAAAAACCCACAGTGTCAAGTACTAGAAAATCTGAAAATGAGAACAAGAGTATGTAACACTGCAAGCTATTTTTCCCCTAACTGCCTAAAAAAAACAAAACTGAAGGTATCTTAAGGTGTTATTCAGACAGTTATTCTAGAAATTATGTCATATGTACAAAAAGTCCATTAATACTAACTGCAAAACTCTATAAAACTTTGTTTATGTTCTACTTTTCATTTGTTTATGAAGTAACAATAATTCCTCAACAATACTAATTACAGAAACACATCTTTAGATTTTTATCTAGTTTAAAACAGCTTATAAGGCAGCAGACTTTACATACCAAATAGTATATACTATCAGTTACACAAATGGGCAGTTTTAGCCTGAGTAATAAAAATAAAGGAAGTCAGGGCACCTGGGTGGCTCAGTCAGTTAAGTGTCTGACTTTGGTGTTGGCTGAGGTCATGATCTCATGGTTTGTGAGTTCGATCCCCACATTGGACTCTGTGCTGGCAGTATGGAGTCTGCTTGAGAGGGAGTCTCTCTCCTCTCTCTCTGCCCCTCCTACACACACTTGCTCACTCTCTCTCTCAAAATAAATAAATAAATAATAAATAAAAGAAGTCAAGGGAACTCTGTAAGTGTATGTCTTAAAAAACAAACAAACAGGAAGGGAATATTTACAAGAAATACAGATCTAGTTTATCTAGAGATTAGAGGAAGGCCACATGAAGTCTTGTGGGTCTGGGGAGAGATTAAAAAACAGCAGAGCATCATAAATTTGGGCAGATAACTGAAGTTATGGTGTAGAACAGAGATGGAGAATATGTTTTCATAAAATATGTGACATTGAATCTTAAAGGAAAAAATACACCTCCATAACCCTCTGTTCCCACCTACTTACTACCACTCTTTCCCTTCAGGTCCAAGCTCCTTGAAGATGATACTAATGACGATGATGACAACAATGACAACATTTATGAGTGCTTGTTACACACCAGGCATTGTTGCAAATACCTCACATGTATTAAGTCATTTAATCCTCAAAACAACTTATGAGGAAGGTACCATAAGGTCCATTTTACAGATAAAAGAATGAGGATAAGGGGTAATTAAATGATTGTCCAAGGTCACTCAGCTAAAAAGGGTTGGAACTAGAATTTGAAGAACTGCCTATAGTGTAGACATTTTCCATTTCATCATTTCTCAGTTACTTTTCAATCTCCCTTAAGAAGGCCTCTATCCTCCAGAACTCTACTGAAACTGCTTACTAGTGAGCAGCTAGTTGCTAAATCTAATTGGCTCTTGTTTTTAGCATAGTAGTTGACTCCTCTTATACATTCTTGAAATACTCTAGTCCCTTTCTATTTCTGTGACTATTTCTTTTCATTTTCTACTTCTGCCTCCTTAAAATATTGATGTTCACTAAGGTTCTACATTCTTAGCTTTCTTTTCTTTTCACTCTTATGGCCTTAATTACTATGTGTATACTAAGAACATACAAACCTAAAGTCTTTGCCTTTAGTCCTTGGATTCATATATCTACCTACTCACTGGCAATTTCCACCTAGTACTTCTAGTCTCTAGGTAACGCTTTAGGCCTTTGACCTTTGTCCAACAGGATGGTTGTCCATCAGTATGACTAGTTAAACTAGTAAAATGGTTTGCCCAGGTGCATATGTGACAGAGACTGACAGTTGCTTATTCAATATGCAGTCTCTTCTCTTCCTTAAAAACAGAAACTTGATTTTATTTAGAATGGCAATGTGTCCATTTAAAAGACTGCACCTTCCCATTTCTCTTACAGCTAGAGATGTGCTTATTACAAGCCAATAAGATATAACTGAAGGTTATCTGATATGACTTCTGTAAAGGCACAGGAAAGGTAATTGCTTTGTGTCTTTTTACGCCTCTTTCCTTCCTCTGCCTGGAAAATGTCATGATGATGGTAAGAATGTCAATAGCCATATTGGGCCACAAGGCTACCTGAAGGAAAAGCCATGTGACAGTGGTACACAGAGACAAAGGAAAATGGGTCCAAATAATCATGTACCCTGGATGGTCTCCCTTCAAGGTTCTTAAGTTTTATTATTTAAAGTGCTTACTTTGGACTTTGTTATATACGGCTAACTAAATCCTAACTAATAGAGCCTATGACCAATCATGTCCAAATAACAGAATCTGCAGAGTTCAAATGTCACACATTGTGGTAGGTGCTCAGGAATCCCAGAGTCCTGTTCTCTTCATTTAATGTTTACTTATTTATTTAGAGAGAACAAGTAGGGGAGGGGCAGAGAGAGAGGGAGGGAGAGAGAATCCCAAGCAGGATCCAGCTATCAACACAGAGCTTGAGGTGGGCTTGATTCCATGAACTGTAATCAGAGATCAAGAGCTAGACACTTAACTGACTGAGCCACCCAGACACCCTTGCCCCTCATTTAAAATTACTCTGGGGGCACCTGGGTGGCTAGTCGGTTAAGCATCTGACTCTTGCTTTTGGCTCAGGTCATGATCTTGTGGCTTTGTGGGTTTGAGCCCCACACTGGGCTCTGCATTGGCAGCACAGAGCCTGCTTGAGATTTTTTCTCTTTCCCTCTCTCCCTGCCCCTCCTGCACTTGCACTGTTTGTCTCTCTCAAAGTAAACTTAAAAAAAAAAACTCTTAAAAAAATAAAATTATTCTGTAGAGACAGTGGAAAATGAGGTACCCAGACTATATCCTCTCAAAAACAATGGAAACTAATATAATTGGTTTCATTTCTCCAAAGGAAACTAATTAATAAAGCTCCAGTAACCAAATCTGAAGAAATGGAGACCCACAGACTGCTTGACAAAGAATTCAAAATAATCATCTTAAAGCAGTTCAATGAGCTGCAAGGCAACACTGACAGACAATGAAAACAAAATCAGGAAAGTAATACATGAACAAAAGGAGAAGTTCAATGAAGAGAAACTATAAAGAAGAAAAAGTCTGGAGCTGAAGCACGTAAGGTCTGAACTGAAAAATTCAACAGTGAGCTTCAATAGTATATTTGATCAAGCAAAAGAAAGAATCAGTGAGCTTGAAAACAGGTCCATTGAAATTACCTATTTGGAGGAACAAAAAGAAAAGAACAAGAAAGTGAAGAGAACCTCTGAGACTTACAGGAAAGCATCAAAAGAACCAACATAAGCATTACGGGAGTTCTAGAAGGAGAAGAGAAAGACAAAGGGGCAGAAAACTTATTTAAAGAAATAATGAGGGCGCCTGGGTGGCTCAGTCGGTTGGGCATCCCACTTCAGCTCAGGTCATGCTCTCACAGTCTGTGAGTTCAAGCCCTGCGTCGGGCTCTGTGCTGACAGCTCAGAGCCTGGAGCCTGCTTTGGATTCTGTGTCTCCCTCTCTCTCTGCCCCTCCTCCACTCACACTCTGTCTCTCTCTCTCTCAAACATAAACATTAAAAAGAATTTTAAAAAATAAATAATGGCTGAAAATTCCCTAAATCTGGGTAAATAAATATCCAGATTCATGAAGCCTAAAAGACCTCAAATAGGTTGAACATGAAGAGTTCTACAGCAAGACACATGACAAATTATCAAAAGTTAAAGACAGAGAGAATTTTGGAGGCAGCAAGAAAAAAGCAACCTGTCATATACAAGGGAACCCCCATAAAACAAAGGAGGATTTCTCAGCAGAAACTTTGCAGGTCAGGAAAGAGTGAGATGATATCGTCAAAGGACTGAAATACAAAACTGCCGACCAAGAATACTATACCTGGAAAAACTGTCCTTTAAAAATGAAAGAGAAATAAAGACCTTCTTATATAAAACTGAGTAAGTTTGTCACCATTAGACTTGCCTTACAACAAGTGCAAAACAGTTTTTCAAATTGAAATGAAATGACACTAAACAACAACAAGAAACTATATGGAAGTATAAATCTCACTGGTAAAGGTAAATATCAACAAATTCAGAATATAATATTGTAATAATGGTGCATAAGTCACTTTTAATACGAGTATAAAAGTTAAATGATGAAAAATATTAAGAATAACTACAACCACAAAAATTTGTTAATAGGTACATACGGTAAAAAAAAGTAAATTCTGACATCAATAACAAAATCTGTTGGGGGGACATAGAAGTGTCAAGTTTTGGTAGGCAATTGAACTTAAAGAACAGACTGTTATGAGAAGTTTTATGCAAGCCTCATGGTAACCACAAAGAAAAAAAGCTACAGCAAATACAAAAAAGATAAAGAATCAAAGTATATCACTACCAAAAAATCAGCAAGTCATATAGGAAGACAGCAAGAGAGAAGAGAACCATAAAAACAGAAAACAATGAACAAAATGGCCATATTAAGTCTTTACTTATTAATAATTACTTTAAATGTAAGTGAACTAAACTCCCCAAAAGGTACAGAATGGCTGCATAGGTAATACAAAAACAAAACCCCAAACAAGACCCAACTGTATGCTGGCTATAAGAGACTCACTTTAGATTTAAGTACACACATGGACTGAAAGTGAAAAGGTAGAGAAAGATATCCTATGCAAATGGTAGCCAAAAGACAGCAGAGGTGGCTATATTTATATCAGACAAAATAGACTTTAAGTCAAAAACAAAGACGAGGTCATTATTTAATGATAACAGAGTCAATTCAGCAGAAGATATAACAATTATAAATGTAAATGCACCCAACATCAAAGCACCTCAATATATAAGGTAAATATTGACAGATCTGAAGGGAAAAATAGACAACAATATAATAATAGTAGGAGATTTCAATACTCCACTCTATACGGGGACCTATAATAAACAGATCATCCAGACAGAAAATCAGTAAGGAAACAGCAGAACTGAACAACACCATAGACCAAATGGACCTTAAAGACATATACAGAACTTTTTACCCATCAGCAGAAGAATATATTTTTTTTCCTCAAGCGTACATGGAACATTCTTTAGAGCGGATTACATGTTAGGTCACAAAATAAGTAACCACATTTTAAGAAGATCTAAATAATTACAAATATCTTTTCCAGGGGCGTCTAGGTGGCTCAGTCAGTTAAGCATCCAACTTCAGCTCAGGACATGATCTTGCAGTCTGTGCGTTTGAGCCCCACATTGAGCTCTGTGCTGACAGCTCAGAGCCTGGAGCCTGCTTCGGATTCTGTGTCTCCCTCTCTCTCTGCCCCTCACTCACTTGCACTCTGTCTCTCAAAAATAAATAACCATTAAAAAAAATCTTTTCCAACCATAAGGAATGAAACTAGAAATCAGTAACAATAAGATGGGAAAATTCATTAATACATGAAAATTAAACATAGACACTTTTCCAAAGAAAACATGCAGATGGCTAACACACACATGAAAAGATGCTCAACATCACTCATCATCAGAGAAATACAAATCAAAACCACAATGAGATACTACCTCACACCTGTCAGAATGGCTAAAGTTAAAATTCAGGAGACAACAGATGTTGGCAAGGATGACAAAGGGGAACGCTTTTGCACTGCTGGTGTGAATGCACACTTGCGTAGTCACTCTGGAAAATAGTATGGAGGTTCTTCAAAAGATTAAAAATAGAATTACCCTACTACCCAGCAATTGCAATACTAGGTATTTATTCAAAGGATGCAAAAATGCTGACTCAAAGGGACACATGCACCCCAATGTTTATAGCAGTGCTAGCAACAATAGCCAAATTATGGAAAGAGCCTAAATGTCCATTGACAGATGAATTGATAAAGAAGATGTGGTATATATATACACAATGGAATACTACGTGGTGATCAAAAAGAATGAAATTTTGCCATGTATAACAACGTGTGTGAAACTAGAGTGTGTTATGCTAAGTAAAATAAGTCAGTCAGAGAAAGACAAATATCATATTATTTCACTCATATGTGGAATTTAACAAACAAAACAGATGAAGGACACTTGGGTGGCTCAGTCAGTTAAGCATCCAACTCTTGATTTCTGCTCAGGTCATGATCTCACAATCATGGAATCAAGCCCCACACTGGGTTCTGTGCTGGGTGTGGGGCTTGCTTGGGATTCTCTCTCTCTCTCTGCCCCTCCCCTAATCACACTCTCTCTCTCAAAATTAACAAACAAACAAAAATAAAACAAAACAAAACAGATGAACACATGGGGAAGGGAAGGAAAAATAAAAACAGAGAGGGAGGCAAACCATAAAAGATTCTTTAAAAATTTTTTTTAATGTTTATTTATTTTTGAGATACACACACAGCACATGAGTGGGGGAGAGGCAGAGAGAGAGAGGGAGACACAGAATGTGAGGCAGGTTCCAGGCTCTGAGTTGTTAGCACAGAGCCTGATGTGGGGCTTGAACTCATGAACCGTGAGATCAAGACCTGAGCTGAAGTCAGACACTTAACCAACTGAGCCACCCAGGCGCCCAAACCATAAAATATTCTTAAATACAGAGAACAAACTGAGGGTTGCTGGAGAGAAGGTGGGTGGGGGAATGGGCTAAATGGGTGACGGGCATTAAGGAGGGCATTTGTTGGGATGAGCACTGGGTGTTATATGTAAATGATGAATCACTGGGTTCTACTTGTGAAACCAATACTACACTATATGTTAACCAACTTGAATTTAAATAAATAAACTAAAAGAAAAAAAAGGTGGGAAAATTAATTCATACATGAAAACTAAACAATGACCCTGAGTCAAAGAGGAAATTGAAAGAGAATTTAAAAACAATCTCAAGACAAATGTAAACTAAAACACAACATACCATAACTTATGGATTGTAGCAATCCATGCAGTACTAATAGGGAGGTTTATAGCAATAAATACTTTAAGAAAGAAGAAAGATCTTAAACAACCTAACTTTACACCTCCAAACGAGAAAAAGAACAAGCTAAGCCCAAAGTTAGTAGAAAGGAGAAAATAATAAAGATAAATATAACATAAATCAAACATAAATCAAATAAAGAACAGAAAAAATCAACAAAAGAGGTGACTTTTTGAAAAAAGTAAACAAAATCAAAGAACCCATAGCTAGACTAAGAAAAAAAAAAAGAAAAGTCAAATAAAATCAGAAACGAAAAAGGAGACATTACAACAGATATTTCAGAAATAAAAAGAAACAAGGGACTATAATGAACAATTATATGCTAACAAGCTGGGTAACCTAGAAATCAATAAAGTCCTAAAAGCATACAATTTACTAAACCTGAATCAAGAAGAAACAGAAAACTTGAACAGACCAATAATAAATAAGGAGATTGAATCATGAATCAAAAACTTTTGAACACAACAACAAAAAGACCAGGACCAGACAGCTTCTTGGGTGAATTCTACCAAACTTTCAAAGGAGAATTAATACAATCCTTCTTAAACTCTTCCAAAAAAATAGAAGAGAGATCACTTTGAAATTCATTTTGAAGCCAGCATCACTCTGATACCAAAGCCAAAGACACCACAAAAAGAGAAAGCTAAAGGCCAATATCCCTGATGAATACAGATGCAAAAATTCCCAATAAAATACTAGCAAACTGAATTAACAACACATTACAAGGATCAATCTATGCAAATCACTGTGATAAACAACAGCAAAAGAGTGAAAGATGAAAAACCACATGATCATGTGAGTAGATGCAGAGAAACCATCACAAAATTCAACATCCACTCATGATAAAGACTTTCAACAAAATCAGTAGAGTAGGAACTTACCTCAATAAAGACCATATAAAGGGATGCCTGGGAGGTTCAGTCATTTAAGTGTCTGGCTTTGGCTCAGGTCATGATCTCATGATTCGAGGGTTTGAGCCCCAAGCGCAGAGCCTGGAGCCTGCTTCAGATCTGTGTCTTCCTCTCTCTCTGCCCTCCCCCACTCAGGCTCTGTCTCCCACTCTTTCTCTCTCTCAAAAATAAACATTAAGAAAAAAAAAAAAGACCATATATGAAAAGCCCACAGCTAACATCGTAATCAATGAGGAAAAACTGAAAGCTCTTACTCTCAGATCTAGTAGGATACAAGGATGCCCTCTCTCACCACTTCTATTCAATGTAGTACTGGAAATCCTAGCCAGAGCAACTAGTGAAGAAAAGAAATAAAAGGCATCCAAATCAGAAAGAAAGAAGTAACATCAGCTCTATTTGCAGATGACATGATCATGTATAAAGAATACCCTAAAGACTCAAGAAAAAAACTGTTAGAAGAAATAAACAGATTTAGTAAATTTGCAGGATACAAAATCTAAATAAGAAAAAAAAAAATCTGTGGTGTTTCTATACACAAACAGCAAACTACCTGAAAAGGAAATTAAGGAAATAATCCTATTCACAATAGCAACAAAAAGAATAAAATATCCAGAAATAAATTTAACCAAAGTGGTAAAAGACTTGTACACTGAAAATTATAAAACACTGATGAAGAAAATTAATGAAGACACAAATAAATAGAAAGACATCCTGTGTTCCTAGATGAGAAGAATTAATATTGTTAAAAGGTCCATTCTACCCAAAGTGATTTACAGATTCAACGTATCCTATTCAAGAATCTCAATGGGATTCTTTACTGAAGTAGAAAAAAACAACCCTAAAATTCCTATGTAACCATAAAAGACCCCCAAATAGCCAAAGCAATCTTGAACAAGAACAAGGCTGGAGGTATCAAACTTCCTGATTTCAAAATGTATTATAAAGCCACAGCAATCAACAGTATGGTATTATGAAAATAAAACAAAACAAAACTAGAAATATAGACCAGTGGAACAAAATAGACATCCCAGGAATAAATCCACCCACTAACACTCAACTGATCTTTGACAAGGGTGTCAAGGAAACACAATGGAAAAAGGCCAGTAATATTGGGAAAACTGATTATTCACATTAGAAGAATGAAATTGGAACGTTATCTCACACCGTATACAAAAATCAACTGAAAATGGATTCTTAGGTCTTTAACATAAGACACGAAATAGTAAAACTATCAGAATAAAAAGCAGAGAAAAAGCCTTAGATCTTTTTTTTAAATGTTTATTTTTGACAGAGACAGAGCGCACGCGCGCGCGCACACACACCCATGGGGGAGGGGAAGAAAGAGGGAGATACAGAATCTGAAGCAGGCTCCAGGCTCCAAGCTGTCAGCACAGAGCCAGATGCAGGGCTTGAACCCATGGAGCACGAGATCATGACCTGAGCCGAAGTCAGATGGCCAAATGAGCCACCTAAGCGCCCCAAGCCTTTTTCCTTTTTTTTTAATTAAAAAAATTTTTAAAAATATTTATTTAAAAATTTTTTTTAATGTTTATTTATTTTTGAGAGACAGAGACAGAGACAGAGACAGAGCACGAGTGGGGGAAGGGCAGAGAGAGAGAGAGACACACACACAGAATCCTAAGCAGGCTCTAAGCTGTCAGCACAGAGCTCGATGTGGGGCCCGAACTCACGAACTGTAAGATCATGACCTGAGCCGAAGTTGGCCGTTTAACCGACTGAGCCACCCAGGTGCCCCAAAAATATTTATTTATTTTTGAGAGAGAGAGAGAGAGAGAAAGAGAGAGAGAGAGCGAGCACAAGAGGGGTAGGGGCATAGAGAGAAGGAGACAGAATCTGAAGCAGGCTCCAGGCTCTGAGCTGTCAGCACAGAAACTGAGGCTGGGCTCGAACCCACGAACCATGAGATCATGACCTGAGCCGAAGTTGGATGCTCAAAACTGACTGAACCACCCAGGTGCCCCCCAAGTTTTTTTTTTTTTTTAAATGTTTATTTACTTTTGAGAGAGAGGGAGAGCGAGTGGGGAAGGGGCAGAGAGAGAGGGAGACAGAATCTGAAGCAGGCTGGGAGCTGTCAGTGCACACAGCCCAACATGGGGCTTGAACCCATGAACTGTGCCACCCAGGCACCCCGAGAAAAAGCATTTTGACATTGGTCTGGGCTGAGTTTTGGGGTATGACACCAAAAGCACAGGCAACAAAAGCAAAAATAGACAAGTGTGATTGCATCAAGCTAAAAAGTTTCTGCAGAGCAAAGGAAATATCAATAGAATGAAAAGGAAACTTATGGAATGGAGAAAATATTTTCCAACCATGTATCTGATAAGAGGTTAATATCTAAAATATATCAGAAACTCCAACTCAGTGGCAAAAATAAACACACACCCATACAGCACAATTAATAAACGAGCAAAAGATGTGAATAGACATTTCTTTTTTTTTAATGTTTATTTATTTTTGAGAGAGAGAGTCAGAGTATGAGCAGGGGAAGGGCAGAGAGAGAGGGAGACATAGAATCTAAAGCAGGCTAGGAGCCTTAAGGTTTTTTTTTAATGTTTATTTATTTTTGACAGGGGTTGGGGGGTGAGGGGGAGGGACAAAGAGAGAGGGAGACACAGAATCTGCAGCAGGCACCAGGCTCCAAGCTGTCAGCACAGAGCCTGATGCGGGGCTTGAACTCATGAACTGCGGGATCACGACCTGAGCCGAAGCCAGATGCTTAACCAACTCAGCCACCCAGGCGCCCCCTGAATAGACATTTCTTAAGTGAAGATATGATATATGAGAAGGTGCTTGTAATCACTAATCATCAGGGAAATGCAAATCAAAACCACAATTAGATATCACCTCATGTCTGTTAGAGTGGCTATTATCTAAAAGACAAAAAATAAGTGTTGGTGAGAATGTGGAGAAAAAAGACTCCTCCTACATGGTTGATGGGAATATAAGTTGGTATAGCAATTATGAAAAATGGTATGGAGTTTCCTTAAAAATTAAATATAGAATTACCATCAGATCCAGCAATCCCACTTCTGGGTATATATATCCAAAGGAAATGAAATTGGCATCTTGAGATATCTATGCTTCCATGTTCATTGCAGCACTGTTCACAATAGCTTAGGCATGGAAACAACCTAAGTGTCTGTTGAGGTATGAATAAAGAAAATGTCACACACACACACACACACACACACACACACACACACCTACACACCCATGCACAAATATTCAGCCATAAAAAAGAAGTAAATGTAGTCACATAGGGGAGGGTAGAGGACATGTTGCTAAATGAAATAAGTCAGACATAGACAAATACTACCTGACCTCACTTATATATGTAATCTAAAATAGTGGAACTCATAGGAACTCAGAATAGGATGGTGGTATCCAGGAGTTGGAAAGTGGGGAAATGGGGACGATGTTGGTCAAAGTGTACAAAATTCAGTTAGGCAAGATGAATAAGTTCTGGAGATCTAATGTACAACATGGTGACCACAGTTAACAATGCTGTATTGCATACTTCAAATTTGCTAAACGAGTACATCTTAAATGTTCTCACCAGAAAAAAACAGGCACTTATGTGAGGTGATGGATATGCTAATTAGCTTGTTTGTGGTGGTCATTTTATAATGTATACATAAATCAAAACATCAAGTTGTACCTCTTAAGCATATGTAATTAATTTGTCAATTACATTTCAATAAAGATAAAAATTAAAATTATGGATGAAATGCTTTTATATTTTTACACATATTGTACATATTTTTCATTACCCATGTAGCCTTACCCAATGAAGCCACAAACAAGCTCAGATCCACAATCCACTTGCTGGGAATTAAGGCACTATCCAGACATGTGAATACTGTCTCCCAAGTAGTAGACTGATATATATGTTAGGACTCTGGAATAGGTTCTTATGTGAAAGTAAGAAAGTTTAGTGAGCTAAGAGATCAGGTTTGCACAAATGAGGGCTATGAAAAGTGTGCCAGATCATTAATTAACTCATAATGTCACACAATAAAGAATCCTTATTGGAGGAGAAATCCAGAAAGCTGAAGACAGAAAATAAGAACCCAGCCTAACTATACTCTTGACAATACACTGCCAACCACAGTAAACGCTCGATAAGTATTGACTAAATGAGTAAATGTCATGAATCAGTCACAAATAAACACACAATTACTTCACAGTTATTCTTAAACCAACCCCTTTCCTGAATCTAGCATAACTACCCTAATTCAGTCCCTCAACAGCTCTTTCTTGAAATATGGCAACAGCCTCCTACATGGTCCTTACTCAAATCTACCTTCCTCATTGCTACCAGAGAGCTCCTTCTAAAACACAAATTTGATAATGTCATTCCTGTTTAAAATCCTTCACCGCTTTGCCGTATCTTAGAGGATCAGCTCCAATCTCCTTAACATGGCCATGAGGAGGTCCTTGCTTATCTTTAGTCTCTTGACCCTTTCTGTCTCCTACTACTTATTGTTCCCCATTTGCTTCACACTATTTCTCATTTGTATGCCTTGTTCATGTTTCCTTTCCTTTGTATGCCATCCACTCTCCCTTTCAACTCTGACATTTACCAGTTTAATTCTTACTCACGCAGTCATTACCTGCTCTAGGAATCCCTCCCCAACTCAGCCTTCAGGTGAAAGCTCGGTGTCATGTATGGCGTGGTTTGCCCTAGTTCCCTGTATACCTCAGGGAACCACTGGGTGTCCTAGAGGACTGACACCCAGGGGAGGAGTGGGCAAGAACTGGCAGAGTTGGCTTTCTCCATCATTCCATTCAGTCCTCATCTCCCAGGACATGGTCCTTTCCTTTCCTTTTTTCTCTGCCTTGTTTCTGGCAGATGCTCCCATGATTACATATATTTCAAATGAACCAATATTTTAAATTAATTTTAAAAATTTGTAAGCTTAAAAAACAGCTGTCTTTGCCCTTTCTTAATAGGAATTCATGTAGAAATAGATATGACAACTTAATTAATCTTTTTTGATTTTATAACATCAGAGTAATAGCCCTGGAGTATTAAACAATTTCTCTAAATTAAAAAAAAATTGTGTGCCCAAGACAATTATTCAGAATTTTTTTGTGATAATCTTCAGTGTGTATACACACATATGAATATACATGCACATACACACAGCTGCCAGAAAGCTGTCCAAACTATACAAACAAAAAATTAGTGGCAAAGCTAGTTCGTGACAGTTTGTTATACTGATGGGTTACCATGGAAACAAACTCAGACTACTTGGCAACTGAGACAAAAGTCACATTAGTAATGTTTTCCGTTATGTGAGTCATTAACTTCCTATGAGTTTTATATGGTTGCTTACCCACTTTCAAGAAACAAAGAAAGAGAATAGGATTTGTGTTGAAACTGTGGAGAGTCAAGTATTTCCAAGATAAATGATAAAGTTGCTGATTGTGAAATACACAAGGACTTAAAAGAAGATAAATGTTGCTATGGACATTGTTTATGCTTCAATAGTCAAAAAAAATCTAAAAATTCTTTTAAAAATTAACATAAAATAAAGTGAACAGTATGGATCCTTGTGACTTTGTTACTGTACCAGCAAACTGCATTACTTAATATTCTAAGAATAACTTGCATATGTATACTCTACACTTATATTTAAAATTATGCCATGTCCTGATAATTCGAAGTATTTTTAACTTTTTAGAAGCAGTGATAAAAAAAAAAAACTGCTATGAGGAATGCAAGCTGTTTTTCCAGACAACGTTATTGCCGGGAGGTTAAGAGCTTGTATCCAGAGCCAGTCTGCTTGGGTTCAAATCCTGCCTCTGCTACTTGCCAGGTGTCACACTGGACATTAACCTCTCTGCATTTTCCTTAACCTCTCTGCATTTTCCATTTTCTCCTCCATGAAACAGGGGTGGTAACAATTCCCACACCTCAAGGGAATTTTTGGAAACTCAGTGAATGTGAATTATTACACACAGTGTTTGAACAATGCCTGGCTTATAGTGGATCTCGATAATAAATATTAGAAGTTGTTATTATTAAGGATTTAAGTAGTACGTTCGTTCATTCATTCATTCATTCATTCATTCATTTATTCATTCTGATGGTAGTGTTAGACAGTGAGGGAAATGATGATCCAGTTTGGACATTCTGAGGTTGAGGAGCCTGAGAGTCCCTCATTTGGAAATGTTCAGTAGGTGGGTAGATATAGAGACCTAGAACTCCAAAAAGAGGACAGAGCTGAAAACACAAATGTTAAGTCGTCAGCATGTGAATGGTCATTGAAATCATGGGAATGGATAAGGTCATTGAAGGAGAGTGGGTAGAGTAGGAAAGGAAGAGAACGGAGGCTGGAACTCTAGGGAACACAGATACATAAGGTATAGGAGTAGAAGGGGGCAGGTAAAGGAAACCATAGGGTAAATGGAGAAGCAAAGGAAATCATGTCACTGAAACCAAGAGAAAGATTTTTAATAAGGAACTGCTCAAGAATATCCAATGTGGCAGACAGTTCAGGTAACAGTATGATGAAAAAGAAGCAACAATGAAGTCACTGATAACACTGGAGAGTGTGGTTTCAGTGCAAAGGTGAGGGTGAAAGGCAGAAAACTATAGGAAGTAGAGACCGTAGTAATAAAGTAGAGAGATGAGGGTGGGGGTAGAAAGAAGATTTCAGTTAGCATGTAAGAGACTTAGGCAAACATGTTTTAGTACTGATAGGAAAGAACTAGTAAAGAGAAAAGGTCAAAGATTTGAAGGTGTATGAATGACACCACCAGGGAGGAACCATCCCTGAAAATGTCACAGGGGATGGGAACCAGGCAATAACTGGAGGAACTGGCCCTTGACGAAAGAAGGGGCTCCTCTTTCATCATGAGGAGGGAAAAAGAAAAGAACAAGCTCTAATGCAGGCAGGTTTGTCAGCAGATCACTGTTCACTTCCCAGAACTGTTCTGATGAGAAATTTCATATAAACACGCACACTACTACTTGGCATATAGTAGGTCACCAGATAAATGTTTGTTGAATACTTGTTTATTAATAATCTGCTGAATACATGAAAACAAATCTTTGTAGCCTCATACAAGAAAGACTGTGACTTAGCAGTGACTTAGCAGATATCCTAACGAGCAATGTCATTAAAAAAAAAAAAAGTATGCAGGGCACCTTGGTGGCTCAGTTGGTTGAGTGTCTGACTTTGGCTCAGGTCACAATCTCATGGTTCATGAGTTTGAGCCCTGCATCGGGCTTGTTGCTGTCAGTGCAGAGCCCACTTAGGATCCTCTGTTCTCTCCTTCTCTCTGCCCCTGCCCAGCTCATGCTCTCACTCTCAAAAATAAATAAACATGAAAAAAAAAAGTATGCAGTGGGGCACCTGAGGGGCTCAGTCAGTTAAGTGTCTGACTTCGACTCAGGTCATGATCTCATGGTTCATGGGCTCGAGCCCCACTTTGGGCTCTGTGCTGACAGCCCAGAGCCTGGAGCTGCTTTGGATTCTGTGTCTCCCTCCCTCTCTGCCCCTCCCTCAAAAAATAAACATATAAAAATATTTTAAAAAGTATGCAAAATTATGCCAATTTTATACTATAATAATTGGGTAGTTGTTTTTATGAGTAGAATACAAATTTTATGTTCACTTAAAGAGACATATTTTTTAAGTTCCCTCATATCTAGTTACAGATTCTTTCTACATACTTTTGATCACATTTAATAGAAACAATCAGAGTAATATAAAAAAGGAGGACCAGCACCCAGTTCACCTGCCAGTGAACATATAGTTTTTCTATTCACAACTTTTCAGCTTAACAGCCAAAGAAAAGTAGGATAATGGAAAGAACAAAGGACAGAGAACAAACATGTTTTCTTTTCTTTTCTTTTTTTTTTTTTTAACAAAGATGTTTTCTGTTATAAACTAGGTAAGTGACTAGTCATTTAACCTGATGGGGCCTCAACTTCTTCAGTTAGAAACAAGTGTTAAACTAGAAGCTAAAATTTCATGATTCCATGTATCAAAATATTTTTGACAAGAATATTTTATCATCCAAGAAAATTAATAATATATTTTGCTGTAAATATAGACATTCTACATAGCATTGCTTCCCTACTTTCTAGAAAGGACAGTACAGATGAAAACACAATAAAAAATGAAATAAGAGAAAAAACCCATGCCAATCTAAGGAAAGACTTTATACTACAAATTTAAGAATACACAGGATAATCTAGGAAAATTTAATGAAAACTACACAAAACTTCCCAATTTTAATAAGGTAAAATCCTTCATGAGTATATGTACTTAAATCAGGTTATGTGAGGGGTGCCTGGGTGGCTCAGTCGGTTAAGTGTCCAACTTTTGGTTTCTTTTTTTTTTTTTTAATTTTTTTTTTCAACGTTTATTTATTTTTGGGACAGAGAGAGACAGAGCATGAACGGGGGAGGGGCAGAGAGAGAGGGAGACACAGAATCGGAAACAGGCTCCAGGCTCTGAGCCATCAGCCCAGAGCCCGACGTGAGGCTCGAACTCAGGGACTGCGAGATCGTGACCTGGCTGAAGTCGGACGCTTAACCGACTGCGCCACCCAGGCGCCCCCAACTTTTGGTTTCAACTCAGGTCATGATCTCGCAGTTTCTTGAGTTCAAGCCCGGCATCGGGCTCTGTGTTGACAGCTCAGAGCCTGCTTGGGATTCTCTCCCTCTCCCTCTCTCTGACCCTCCCCCACTCATGCTGTCTCTTTCTCTTTCTCAAAATAACTAAATAAACTTAAAAAATTTTTACATATCAGGTTATGTGCATAGGAATGAAAGTATGTTCTCCACAACTCTTAAAAGCAAAGGGTCAAGGGATTGATTTCTCAGAACTCATAAGCAGATGTGAATTGTGGAATCTATACCTAGCCCAAACTATGCATTGTGTACGAAGGAAGAAGAAGGATACTCTGTCAGACATGCAAGGATTAAAAAACCCCAAAACAATAACAACAAAGCAAAGCAAAAAAAGCTATCACCCAGGTACCCTTTCTAAATACGACACTTGAAGAGTTGTGTAAGAATAAGAAAAATGAATTAAAAGTTAGATTATAAGAATCAAAAAAAGGCAAGAAAACAAGTCAGTAAGTTACCTGTTCTTTCAAAAGTACTTTACTTTTGAACAAAAGGACTTTTTTGTTCTTTCTGAGTAGTCTAAAAACATGTTTAACAGCTGTAAACAGCTTCTTCCATCACGTAGTCAATTAGCCAGTTTCTAGATCAAGAAATGTATGGCTCCATTTTGTCTATAAATACCAAATTCTTCAACTACATATTCATCCCTCCATGGCTGCCCTTAAACTCTCAAATTTGATCCCCTATGATTTACCTTCACTGACTCTTCACTAAACTGAATATCTGTTATTCTCTAGGCGGGCTCCTTGTCTCTGCCTTCATGCTGCTCTTTCCCTTTGGGTGCCTCCCCAGTGCGCGCTGTCCTTTGCCTACCATCCAACCTCAGGCACACAGTCTAATGGAAAGGGAGCAAAGTTCAGACTCAGAAGATCTGGGCTCAAGTCTAATTTGAACATTGAAAGATGTGGAACAATTTACTTTCCTCTATATCCCAAGTTTCCCCCTTTTATGAAATGTTTTGTAATTAGCTACAAATTGGTAAACATATGTTGCCTAAATCTATAAAATGGTATAAAAGCTTACTTCACAGGGTAGTTTGAAAAATTATACACACACACACACACACACACGCACACACACACCACTGTGTAAATAACAAAATGTTATGAATCCAGAATTCACTCAAAAGCTTTTTCTTTTTCTTTTAGAGAGAGAGAGAGCACATGCAATGGAGGAGAGGGGCAGAAGGAGAGAGAATCTCAAGCAGGCTCCACGCTCAGCACGGAGCCCAGTGCAGAGCTTGATCCCACAGCCCTGGGATGACCTGAGGCAAAATCAAGAGTCGGACGCTCAGGCGCCCCAAAAGCTTTTTCTATAATACACTTCCCGAGTCCCTGAGTAAAATTATTCTCTTGTTTTGATAAATTCCTGGGACAGTTTATTTTTAAAATTTATTTCATTTTATTTTTAAAATATTTTTGACAGAGAGAGAGACAGAGAGAACATGTTGGCATGCATACAAATGGGGGAGGGGCAGAGAAAAGGAGAGAGAGAATCCCAAGCAGGCTTTATGCTGCCAGCGCAGAGCTGGACATGGGGCTCGAACTCACAAACTGTAGGATCATGAACTGAGCCAAAATCAAGAGTCAGACGCTTAACCAACTGAGCCACCAACACGCCCATCCTGGGACATTGTACAAGTGTGTGTGGAGCTACCTTGCAAATGAAAGATACTGAGAACAAGGAAAATGGGACTTCAGTGAAGTTTTGCTGCATGTTATGAGAGTACTCCCCCTTTGGTATTTTCACAAGCACAATTATTGAAAGGGAACTCTATAGTATGAGAGGAGGTTTTCTGATACAGTGATATTAAGTAGTGAATTCAAAAGAACATGCACAGGCCATGAGGACTGATTTGGAGATACAGATAAGGAAAAGAAGAATGCAGAATGCTTACATTCTTGAGATCGGGAGTGAAATGAGCCAGTGACACAGTTGGAATGTGACAAAATAGCAGGAAAACTATAAAGGCTCTACTCTGGCTGTCTTGGTAATTCTTAAAATAATGATAATGATACAATAGTGAGGAAAAACTCATGCAAAATAAGTAAATTAAAATCAAAGTCACAGCAGGACAGTCTAGTGAGTGGTTTTTGTTTTTTTTATTGGAGTGCTACTTTGAAGGGAGGTCTGGGTACTAGACAGAAGAGGGAAGAGATCTGGGTAGTGCTGAAAAGATAAGGTTACAGGGGTTGTGCAGAAAAGGCCTATCCTGGGTATGTGGGTTGGGATATTTCTCTTTTTTTTTTTTTTTAATTTTTTTAATGTTTATTTATTTTTTAGAGAGAGAGTGTGAGCAGGGGAGGGGTGCAGAGAGAGGGAAACACACAATCTGAAGCAAGCTTTGGGCCCAGAGTGCCCAATGTGGGGCTGGAATTCACGAATTGTGAGATCATGACCTCAGCTGAAGTTGGATGCTTAACCGACTGAACCACCCAGGCGCTCCAAGGGTTGGGATATTTCTTAAGTGGCAGAGACCCACTGTGGTATCTCCTGCTGACTGTGAGAACAGTCAGTGTAAGCTTTGTGCTTAGGCATCACACTGCATTGCCTGACACATCTGATACCATTCCTCACATAGAAGGAAACTCCAGGGGGAGCAGAGCAGGTGAGTTAAGAAAACTGCAATGAATACTTAAAATAGCTTCTCAACTTTTTTTTTTTTGTATGTTGGTTTTATATAGATGACCTTAGTAAAAATAACTGTCAGATTCATTTTGGCTTACTATCACAGTTGGCACTAACGTACAGTCTCTCAAATGAGGAAATGGCAAGTGTTGATATGGCAGTTACTACCGAATTCCTGGTAGCTTCAGGAAGGCTTATACTTTATTAGTATAATGAAAGAGTTTACAGTTCTCAGTTGTATATAATTACAAATGTTTATCATCTGTATTACTAATTTAATGATTGAATTAACTTTTCCATGAATAGAAATGCATTAATAGATATTATAAAGGTAATTTATGGCTGCTTATAAAATGTTCTTTATTAATTTAGACTACAAGCAAAAGTTTGGAACCAATTATTTTCTTTTGCAGGAACTATAAACAATCTTTCGAACTATGTTCCTGGGGTTGTTATTTCTGTAACTGTCTTTGCCTCGGAAACAGAGAAAATAGTGATGTCTACAGAACACTCCAAGGAAGATATTCTTTTGAGCTTTCTGAAGTCATTCCTTGGAAGAAATGACCAAAATGTAGAGACCTTTAAGATGGTACACAGAGGTGATACTTAAACAAAACAAAACAAAACAAAAAGCTTTACGGGACCCTGAAATGGCCTCAAAATGTTAACAACTTAATGTTTAGACACCAGCACTAGAGAATTCTCAGGAATTGCTACTGAAATGTGGTTGCAGTCTGTGAACAAGGAAATAAATAAAATTTTAACTAGACAGAAAATGTCACCAAATGAGTTTATTCCAATGCTATGCTAATGATGACTCACTAAAATGAAATGAAGCAAACATGTAACGTCCAAAATCAATACTCTGGGTACTTCCTCATTTCATTAAGATAAAATAAGACTTGGGTGTAAGCTAGTATCTAAGTCACAATGTTTGAAAATAGCATTTGACTAGGAAAAGCCTGAGAATTTCTTCTGAAACCAATGTCAGGGCAGGAAATTCTTTTTTCTTTGAGATTACGGAAAGGTGTTCAATCATGGGTTTGTTTAAAATATCTGTATGCCTATTTCCTCTTACATTGTTTCTTCAGGTCTCTATCCTAAACATAAATACGTAAAACTGTTGTTTTTTTCCTGTGTTTCCCCCCTTTACCAAATTCCACTTTTCTCCTTCTCTTCATTAACAAACTTCCCCAAAGAACAATTACACTCAATGCTTCTGCTGCTTTACCACCTGTTCACTCCTTAACCCCTTGAAACCTGGTTTCTGCTCCTATGATCCCAATGAAACTACTCTCTGAAGTTCACCAGTGGACAAGAACATGCAAAAGAATGAAACTAGACCACTATCTAACACCATACACAAAAATTAACTCAAATTGGATTAAAGACTTGAACATAAGACCTGAAAACATAAACCTCCCAGAAGAAAACATAAGTGGTAAGCTCCTTGACATAGGTTTTGACAACGATTTTTGGGGCTTGACACCAAAAGCAAAAACAACAAAAGCAAAAATAAGCAAGTGGGACTACATCAAACCAAGAAACTTCTGCACAGCAAAGGAAACCATCAACCTACTGAAAAGGAGAAATATTTGCAACTTATATATCTAATAAGGGGTCGATATCCAAAATATATAAAGAACCCATACAACTCAATAGCAAAAAAATCTGATTAAAAAAATGGGCAGAGGAAATGAGTAGAGATTTTTCCAAAGAAGACATACAGATTGCTAACAGGTATAGGAAAACGTATTCAACATCAGTAATCATCAGGACAATGCAAATCAAAGCCACAATATCACTTCACATCTGTAAGAAAAGATAGAATCAAAAAGACAAGAAATAACAAGTACTGGTAAGGATGTGGAAAAAAGGGGGAACCCTCATACACTGTTGGGAATGTAAATTGGTGCAGCCACTATGGAAAACAGTATGGAGGACCCTCAAAAAATTAAAAATAAAACTACCATATGATCCAGCAATTTCATTGTTGGGTATTTATCAAAAATACAACAAAACACAACAAAATAAAACCAAATGAAAACACTAACTTCACTATTAACGTACTGCTCCTTAAAATGGTTTTTAATTATAAACACAATTCAAAAAGTTATTAGAATCAAAATGTCTGACATTCTACCACCCCATTTACCCCTACTGGATAAATCCTACTAATCGTTCAAAGTGTAGCTCACATACCACCTTTTCTAAGGAGTCTTTCCTATTTTCTCAGTCAGGATTGACAGCTCTGTTCCCCCTCTGAACTGCCAATTTGTACATATACTGTAGACTTGGTCACTCTGCCATATATTGCATTTAACAATATATGTGTCAGTATCTCTCATGAAACTGCAGGTTTCTTGATGATGAAAATTGTTTTATACCTATGTTTACAGTAATTATTACTATGCTATTATATATTATATTAATATATATTATTTTAATATATTTATAATATTATTATTATGAAGGATATACCATTTGAGATAATGAAAAAGACTCATGCAAAAGACAAAAATAAATGTCATATATAGTAATTTCACATAACAAATTTATTAAGGTAATACATTTAATAAAAGATAAACCTGAAATAATATTATCAATAAATGCTATTTGTTGGTGAATGACAAATATCTTAAGACTTATGGCACAAGCAAAAATAGCTTATATACCCCGCTTTGTGCTCACTCTCTCTCTCTCAAATACATAAACATTAAAAAAAAATCAGTGACTGATACTGTTAAAAAAAATAGCTTACATAAGCACAAATACAAGTAGGAAAAAGAGGGATCTGCCTAAAATTGTTATACAAAAATTAATTACTACATAAACTGATACATCTTAGTTTTATTAAATCATACTGTTTGTAGAATGACTGAATGGACTCATCAATGCTATTTCAGAAAATTCATGGCAAAATATTCCTTTTTTATGAAGTTTTAAAAGGAGAAAACTTCCTTCTTGATACTAATCAACTTTACTTAAATATACTAATATGTAAACAATTGGCTTGACCTAATAAAAATTGGGGGAGGGGGACTGAAATACTTATTTAGAAACTGTGGTAAAATACACATAGCAGAAAACTTACTATCTTAACCATTTTTAACTGTACAGTTCAGGAGTCTTAAATACATTCATATTGTACCAAATCTTTAAGAAGTCTTTCCATCCTGTAAAAGTGAAACTTTGTACCCATTAAATAACTTTCCATTCCTCTTTCTCCCCAGGTCCTGGCAACAACCATTCTCCTTCCTGTCTCTATGAATTTGACTACCCTAGGTAACTCACATAAGTGGAATTTACACACACACACACACACACACACGCACAGTGAATGGTAGGTGAACATATTATTTGTGGTAATTCAGACTATAGAATACAGCTATCAAGCTGTGAAGACATGGAAGAAACTTAAATGCGTTATTACTGAGTGAAAGAAGCCAATCTGAATAAGGTAAGCTACTGTATAATTCCAACTATATGACATTCTGGAAAAGGCAATCTATGGAGCCTGGGATTAGGGAAAAGAAGGGATAAATAGGTAATTCAGAAGATTCTTAGGGCACTGAAACTATTCTGTATGATACTATGAAGACGGATACATGTCAGAACACATCTGTCACAAAAAGCCCATGGGACACCAAGAGTGAACCTGAATGACAACCATGGACTTTCGGTGATAATGATGTGTGAATGTAGGTTCATCAGTTGTAACAAATGTACCCTCTGGTGGGTGATGCTGATAGTCCAGGAAGCTGTGCATGTGTGGGGCAAGGGGTACATGGGAACTCTCAATTTTTCCCGGAACATAATAATGCTCTAAAAGTTAAGTCTGTAAACAAACAAACAAACCAAAAACAAAGAAGGTGAGCAGAGTGACCTCAGAAGAATCAGAAGTGGGAGGTTAAAGTGAAGAATAAAATTCATGAAAGCCAAGATAGTCAAGTTTCAAGAAAGAGGTAAATTTACCAGATAATTTTGAATAGAGCACAAACAAAGGAATAAGAAAATATTGACTAGATGTGGTAGAGATGGCTGATGATGTCAGTAAGGACAGTCTCCACTGAGTGGTGGGGTGGAAATCAGAGTATAGGGCTGAGCAGGGAGGAGGAACACTTAAGAGGCAGCAAATGTGGATTATTGTTTCATGAAGTTTGGATCAGAATTGTGCAGAGGGAGAGGGAAGTTAGATGCAGGTGGCGTCAAAGATACTCAAAAAAATGAGCACTGAACAGAAGGAAGAACATTTATCCTCTGAAACACGGTGACAAGGTTAGTAGGGTGAAGATCACGTCTGTAGGTAGGGGACTGAGAGACACAATCAAGGAGAAGGCCTCCTAGGAAGTGGAAGGAAAGATGCATGTGACCTTGTTTTTGTACTCCAAGAAGTGAAGTAGTAGAGACAGCTGGAGCAAATGTCTTGTATTACCTGGGCCTTAGAACGCTAAATTATTTCATGTCCATATTGGAAGTCTTCAGGCCATTCATTTCTCTATATACCTCTCATCCCTGTAATTCACAGGAAAAGACTATGACGCAGATCCTAGTCACCCAGCCTGCCTGAATCCCCAGCTGGCTCTTTCCCACTGTTCTATCCCTCCTCGCTCTGATTCATTCTCCTGTTGCTGCTCTCCTTCTCAACTCGTTTGACCATGTTGCCTGAAACCCTGGTTCCGGAGGGGTAAGTAAACTGATAGAGCCTGAACCTCTTCATATAAGAACACTCTGCTCACTGCCTAACTGAAACCAACTATCTCAGGGGGACACTACTTGTACTGAAGCCCTGTGGAATAGGTGATGTTTATTCTCCACCCCTATCTTCTACAGAAGGCGGCACTAGAATTTCCCTAACTCCTCAATGTCATTTGTAGGCTGTAGTTCTACTTCCAAGTTTGAGGCACACAATGTCAGGCTATAGTATCAGCCTACACTCTTCTTCTCCTAGTTAATGTCACAGTGAAGCATGTCTTTTTTGATCTTTCCCTCTTCACCCCCACACCTGCAATCATTGTCACTATTTAACACCATGCACATGACCTAACACCCTACACCCAGAGTTCTTTGCCCTATGCCTATCCTTACATCACTTTAGTAACACCTGCACCCTGGACCTTGCCAACCCTCCTGACTGCTCTAGAAGGAAGGAACCTCAAGCTTCCATACCCCACTCTCTGAGCACATCTCTTATTCCACCAAATCTGTCACAGCCTCATTCCTTCCATACATACAATCATCCAGGCCTGCATCTTCTAACCATTTTGTTTTCCTGATTTATCTTTCTGGCCTGGTTTCTCTCCTTATGAAGTGCAGATCCCATGAATGACTGCTTAAATTCCTTTCTCACCAACACTCTTAATTCCCTTGCCTCCTTGGTCTTTCCACATACCTAACAAACATCTAAACCTGAATCAAACCTTCTAACCATTTCTTCCTATCTCACTATCTCAAACCTATGAGCACTGCTGAAGAAAAATGCATTAACATGTACATTGCCATCACTAAAATTCATGTTTTAAATTCCACTTGGGCCTTTTGGATTTGTCTTTGGTCAGCTTCCTCTCCCATCACTTACAAAAGCTTTTCTGATCTTTTATGTTATCCTCATGTTCCTTATTCATCCTTTCTCAGTTGCTACTGAGAAAGCTAAGGCTGTCAGATGAGAATTCTCTTAAATGCCAGCCTTAAGCCAACCTACTAACTTGGCATAAATCACACACTCCTCTGCTTTTGGCTCCATAGACCCTACAGTATCAAAGTTAAGTCCAAAATCCTTATAGAGACCACTCTCTCTCCCTTTATTTATGTGTCAGCAGTAATACACAATTATAGTAGTGCCCCCATGACTGGGGGGGGGGGGTATGTTCCAAGACTCCCAGTGGATGCCTGAAACCATGGATGGTACTGAACTCTATGCGAATGTTTTTTCCTATCTATACATACGTACCTGTGATAAAGTCTAATTTATAAATTAAGCACTGTAAGATTACAGATTAGCAACAATAAGTAACGATAAAACAGAACAGCTACAATATACAGTAACAAAAGTTATGTGAATGTGGTCTCTCCCTCAAAATATCTTACTGTACTGTACTTACCCTTCCTCTTATGAGGATATGAGATGATAAAAGGTCTGTGATGAGTGAGGTGAATAATGTAGGCACTGTGACACAGCCTTAGGCTACTGCTGACCTTCTGACCATTCATTAGGAGGATCATCTGCTTCCTGACCACAGTTGACCTCTGGTAACTGAAGCCTCAGAAACCGAAACCACAAATAAGGGAGGGGAATACCACACACAGGTATCCCTCACTTTCTGAAAGTTTGTGTCACTCCACTTCACGTTTAGGAAAGACCTACATTAGCGCCCAGTTTAGCTAACTGAAAGAAATCTGAAGAGGATTTCTGCTTTTATGAGAAAAGTTGTTACCACACGAAAGGAGATCTTTCCTAAATGTGAAGTGGTGTAACGTGAACGTTTGGAAAGGGGCGGGGGTTACTCTCTCCTTCAAAGAGTTCACAATCTTTTGGATAGTGTGATAAACCCGTCTTCACAGTGTTCCCTGCACATACCATGCTGCTGTTCCTTGCCATTGTGTATATACACTGCTCCTTCAGCTAGACTTTTTTCAAAATCTTGCTAAGGAATTCTCTTCCATGACACTTTCCCTGCTCTACTCTCCTCCCCCAAACAGTTAAACACTTCTTTCTACTTTTTCCTTTATTTATTATTACTACCGTAAATTTTATACTATGTGGAAATTTTTCATAAAGGCAATTAAAAGAACAAGTTTGGGGTAGAAACAAGAACTATAGGAATTGAGTGTGAGGTAAAACTGGAGTGGGACAGTGAGGTAAGATTTCATTCATTCAACAGACAACCACCATTAATTAAGGACACAGTATGTGTAGTAAACATTGCAGGAAAGCAGTGGGTGGACTGTAGGTTGGGACAGGTATGGTCATAAAGGTGATGAGACATTTGACTTAGCTCTTGAAGAATGGTTGGAATGTGAATCAACTGAAAGAATGGTGAAGAGGTGGGCAAAGGAGAGAGTACCAAGGAGACAGAAACCCACAGACATTTGGCTAATATAAGCTGAACAGTCTTGGCTAAAATGGGAGACTTGCGAAGAGCAGTATCAGGAAATACTGATAAAAAATCAGAAATCAGAAAGCCCTGTCACACAATCCTGGAGTTAGAAAGGGCTGTGAGAACCATCTAGGTCACCAATCCTTCTAATGAAGGACAATATCCCTGACAAATGGACCAGAGACTGAGGTAGCCTATTTACTACTATATTCTTCTAAATGTTAGAGATTACTTTTCTAATATCATACTGGATAGAGACATGCCTTCTTTAACACGTCTCCATTGGTCCTATGTTCTGTCCTCTGATGCACCCAGCATAAGTCTATTCCCTCTTTATGAGATAGTCTTTCAAATGTTTCTCATTTAAGTGATTTGTGACCTTGAACAAATTATGTTGCTTTTTCTGAGGATCAACTTTCTCATTTCTAAAAAAGTGGTGTGACAGAGGCTAGCTGTACCCTGATATCTGTCCTCCCTTTTCTTTACCATAATTGAATCTTTTTCTGAGTACACGGACACCCAAGAAAGACTATATTTCTCAACCTTTCTTGGGGCTAGGTGTGGCTTTCTGCTTAAGTTCTGGTCAATGGGCTATTTGCAACAGGGACCTCCTCTTCCCCTTTCCTTTTTCCTAGTGGCTAGAATTCGGATGTGGGGTGAACCAACTTAGACCCTGTGGATGAGAACAATACCCTGGGTATGACAGAGTAACAAGATAAAGTCAGGGCCCCTGACAACTTGACAGAGCAGAGCCACCACATCAGCTTGGAATTTATATGAGAGAAAAACAAACATCTATATGTTTTAAACCACTTATTATTTTTCAATATACATGTTATAGCATCTAATGTATATCCAAACCCAATAGGAGGCAGCATCTCTATAAAAGGGATTTTACCAGAATTAAATAAAATTAAGAATGTAAAATACACACACACATACACAGACTCACATACACACTTTTTTTGTTTTAGTATTTGAAGACTATCATTTTCTCTCGAGTCTCACCCTAGTCCCCCACTGTTAACATAATTCAAGATTCCTCAGAATCTTAACAAATTTCTTTGGATCTCACATAGTATCCCTCAAAGGCTGACACCCCAAACTGAACACTAATTTTTTATAAGCCATGTACATAGGACAGCATATACTTCCCTAAATGACTTCCCTATATATTTAATTTGGGGGTCTCTGTGTATTTGTCATCCTTAGCAAAGATATGACAGATGCTTTCTCTAAATATCTGCATTCTCTTGATAAATATTTATAAACTGTTTACTGTGCAAGACTTAGAGATGCAACAGTGAATATCAACTTACTGGTTAAAATGATATTAATAATGTTGTTATAAGGCACAACTATCCAGTAATGAGACTGAATTTTGAGGACTTCTTACTAGAAAACCACACCTTGAAAAAAGAAACATATGTATTAGTACTATGTTTCTTATGTCTGATATACAATACTCTTAGGGCAAATTTAGAGGGGCCAGGTCCAGTGACCTGTTTAGTGGTGTCACATATTGGAACCAGTTTTCTGAGACTAGCATTCAGAAAAAGTCATACTATATATATTTACCTACAATTTTGTTAGAATATAAAAATGAGAAAACATAAAACTTGAAAGGCAGCAAAATTTAGTGATCAAGAGTGTACCCTAGAACCAAACTGCCTCCTAGCTCTATTGCTTATTAACTATAACTTCCAGTGCCTCTTTGCAGTTCTGTTTTCTCAGGTATAAGCAAAAGTAACAACAGTAATAATGTAATAATAGTACCTTCCTACTAGGGGTATTTTGAGGATATAAAGGCTTAGAAAAGTTTCTGGCACATGGGAAAAGCACTAAAAAATGTTAGCTATCATTATTACAATATAGCATTGTAATAATGTGAGATATTCTAATAATGTGAATAGATGACCCCATTTCTGGTCAGGGTATAAAGAATTTTGTGACACATACTCAATGGTGAAAAGCAGAAAGCTTTCCTAAGATCAGCAACAAGACAAGGATGTCCACTTTCACCACTTTTATTCAACATAGTACTGAAAGTCCTAGCCATAGCAATGCGGCAAGAAAAAGAGATAAAAGGCATCTAAATTGGTAAGGAAGAAGTAAAATGTCACCATTTGCAGATGACATGATACTTTACATAGAAAATCCTAAAGATTCCACCAAAAACTACTAGAACTGATAAATGAATTCACTGAAGTTGCAGGATATAAAATCAATACACAGAAATCTGTTGCATTTTTATACACTGATAATGAACCAGAAAAGAAATTAAGAAAACAATCACATTTACAACTGTACCCAACAAAATAAAGTACCTAGTAATAAACTTAACTAAAGACTTGTACTTTAAAAGACTTGTACTTTAAAAATTATAAAACACAGATGGAAGAATTTGAAAATGACACAAATGGAAAGATATTCCATGCTCATCGATCAGGAGAAAAAACATTGTTAAAATGTCCCAGCTATACAAAGCAATCTACAGATTTAATGCAATCCCTACCAAAATACCAACAACATTTTTCACAGAACTAGAAAAAATAATCCTAAAATTTGTATGGAACCACAAAATACTGTGAGTAGCCAAAGTAATCCGGAAAGGAAGAACAAAACTGGAGGAATCACAATCCCAGATATCAAGATATACTATAAAGCAGTAGTAATCAAAACAGTATGGTATTGGCACAAAAACAGACAAATCAATGGAACAGAATAGAGGACCCAAAAGTAAACCCATGATTAATTAATTAATGTCAACTAATCTTTGACAGAGACAAGAACATGCAATGGGAAAAAGGTAGACTCTTCAACTAATGGTGTTGGGAAAACTGGACAGCTACATGCAAAAGAATGAAATTGAACTACTTCCTTACATCATACACAAAAATAAACTCAAAATGGATTAAAAACCCAAATGTGAGACCTGAAACCATAAAACTCCTAGAAGAGAGCACAGGCAGTAATTTTCCTGACATCGATTGTAGCAACATTTTTCTAGACATGTCTCCTAAGGCAAAGGAAACAAAACCAAAAATAAACTATTGGCATTACATCAAAATAAAACTTCTTCACAGCAAAGGAAAAAAAATCAACCAAACAAAAGACAGTGTACTGAATGGAAGAAGATATTTGCAAATGATGTATCTGATAAGGGGCTAGTATCCAGAATGTATAAATAAATTATACAACTCAATACCCCTTCCCCAAATAATCCAATAAAAATAGGCAGAGGACATGAAAAGACATTTTTCCAAAGAAGACACACAGATGGCCAAGAGACACATGAAAAGATGCTCAGTATCACTTATCAGGGAAATGCAAATCAAAATCACAATGAGAGATCACCTCACACCTGTCAGAATGGCTAAAATAAAAAAACACAAGAAACAAATATTGGTAAGGATATGGATAAAAAGGAACCCTAGTGTTTGCATTGCTGGTGAGAATGCAAACTGGTACAGCCACTACAGAAAACAACATAGAGGTTCCTCAAAAAATTAAAAATAGAACTATGTCCAGTTATTGCACTACTGGGTATTTACCCAAAGAATATGAGAACACTAATTCAAAAAGATACATGCACCATTAGGTTTACTGCAGCATTATTTACAATAGCCAAATTACAGAAGCAGCTCAAGGGTCCACTGATTGACAAAAGAAGACGTGGGGGATAAAGATGTGATGAAATGCATAAAGAAGATGGAATATTATTCAGCTATAAAAAAGAATGAAATCATGGATGGTTCTAGAGAGTATAATGTGAAATAAGGGAAATAGGTTAGTGAATGACTGGAGGAATACTATATGATTTAATTATGTGGAATTTAAGAAACAAAACAAAGAAAAAAAAAAACAGTCTTAACTATAGAGAACATACTGGTGGTTACTAGAGGGGAGGTGGTGGGGGGGACAAGTGAAACAGGTGAAGGGGATGAAGAGTACACTTATAATGAGCACTGAGCTGCATATAGAATGGATGAATCACTATATTGAACACATAAAACTAACACTGTATGTTAATTGTACTGGAATTTAAAAATAAATTAATTAAAAAAAAGACCCTCTGTGATGGGGGGGGGTTGTCCAAGATGTCAGCATAGGAAGATCCCAAACTCACCTCTTCCCACAGAAACATCACATCTATAGCTACATATGGATCATTTCTGATAAAGATCTGAAAACAAGATGAAGTACTCTCCACAACAAAGGAAAAGAGGACCACATCAAGATGGGTAGGAGAGGCAGAGACACAGTCTCACAAAAAAACCCACCCCTGGTGTGGTGACACATAAGAGAGAGGGATCTCACCAGATAGGCACTCTTCTGGAGGTGTCAGGGGTTGGTACTCCACAATGGGCTCTGCAGCCCCTGGAATATGAACCATGAAGACAAGACCCAAAATGTCTGGCTTGTAAAACCAACAGGACTGATGTCTGGGGGTCCCAAAGTGCTGTAGGATACTATGACTCCCCTCTTGGAGAGCTCATGTACATCCTTACTCACCCTGAGACCCAGTGAAAAACAGCAGTTTGAAAAGAACTGACGTTTTGTGTGAAGGAGATTCATTTGCTGATCTGGGGGCACTGGGTGGAGGAACGGAGGCTAGTTTAGATGCTTCCTAGATATGAAGGCACTGGCAGAAACCACTGTGGCACTCTTCACATAGACTACTAGCACAAGTGGGTGACCTTAGATATAGAACTGCTTTGCTAGGATGGGTTGGGTAAGCAGTCATGCTTACCTCTCACCTGCTTAGACCAGAGAGCACATACAGTTGTGGAGTTCTCCCACTCCGTAGCTACAGTATGCCAGCACCGGCTGTTCCAACCCCCCGCCCCCCAGCTGGGGCTGGAAAGTGCAAGTAGTTGGGGCATCCTCCTACTCCCAAGCCTAAATCCTGTGTATGTGCATGGACCAGGCACTCACTCACTTGCTACACTGCTGAATCATATGAATACATGAGGTTAAGACATTTTCCTGTTGCTTTTCCAACACTGGGGTGCATGTCCTACCCCCTAGATTTTCCAGCTCCTTTACTAAAGCCAGGGGGCACGTGCAATCCATATAGGGGATGTCTGTTGATTATCTGACACCGCTGGTCAAGAGGACTGGTGTTCCAGAGCTCCATGGGACTGTAACAGTCCAAAAGACAGCTCTTGGTAGGCCATCATGACCTGGGGACTACAAAGACAGCAGACTGAAACACAACTCTAGTCTTCCTGTGAAAAAGGCCTATTTACTTAGCCTGGAGCTTCAGCTCAAGGCATAGGCTTCAGGTTTCCCATACATCTAGAGGCTAACGAGGCCTATCGGAATATAAGCAGGAAAATACCATCCTTGTGCATGCCACTCACCTTGCTACGGCTCAACGAGCCTTCCCAGATTTTTGCAACTGTTGCCCAGGGAATACCTCAAGATCTCCTGGTCTGGAGGCTAATATAGATTATGACTGTGGCTCCATAAGATTGTATATATTTTCAAACTTTAAAAGTTCCTGCCTGAGGGTCTGGCTTCCAGTCTGAAACTAGATGCTAAATGAGATTCCTCCCCTTGGATCACTAACAGGTATTGGCACAACCTCAACATGGGAATATCAAGAATAATAAATCAGGTGGCTTAGACAATCACAAAGGTTTGAGAGATAGTCAAGAGTTAGGGCAAAGTTGAATGACAAGGATTATCACCTACACAAGGCCATTCCTTCAAGACAGAGAGGGAGCTGTGTCACCTAATACACATAAACAGGGAGTCAAGTAAAATAAGGAGTCAAAGAAACACGTTCCAAATAAAAAAACAAGGCAAAACCTCAGAAAAAGGCCTAAATGATACAGGGATAAGTAATGTACCTGATAAAAAAATTCAGAGTAATCGTCATAAAGACACTCACCAAACTCAGAAGAATGAACACAGTGAGAACTTCAACAAAGAGATAGAAAATATATTTAAAAAGTACCAAACAGAAGTCACAGAGGTGGAGAATACAACAGCTGAACTGAAAAATATACAAGAGGAATTCAACAGTAGACTTGGTGAAGTAGAACTATTGATCAGTGAGGAGGAAGATAAAGCAATGAAACTCACCCAAACAGAAGAGCAAACAGAAATAAGAATTTAAAAAATAAAGATAATTTAAGGAACATCTAGGACAACATCAAGTGGAATAACATTTGCATTTCTGGGGTCTTATAGAGAGAAGAAAGAGAGTAAGGGGCAGAAAACTTACCTGAAGAAATATGGCTGAAAAATTCCCTAACCTAGGAAAGGAAACTGATGTCCAGGTCCAGGGTGCCCAGACAGTTCCAAATAAAATGAACCCAAAGATGCTACCAAGACACATTATGATTAAAATGTCAAAAGTTAAAGAGAGAATCTTAAAAGCAGGAAGAGAAAAACAAATTGTTATGTACAAAGGAAACCCCATGAGGCTATCAGCAGAAACTCTGCAGGTCAAAAGGGAGTAGCATAAAGTATCAAAGTGCTGAAAGGAAAAAACTTCAAACCAAGAATACTCTACCCAGCAAGGTTATCATTTAGATTTGAAGGAGAGAGAAAGAGTTTTCCAGACAAGCAAAAGCTATAGAAGTCCATCTCTATTAAAATGGCCTTATAAGAAATATTAAAGAGACTTCTTTAAGCTGAAAAGAAATGGCATTAATTAATAACAAGAAAACATATGAAAGTAAAAATCTCACTGGAAAAGGTAAATATATAGTAAAGGTAGTGGACTAATAACTTATAAGGCTACTAAAAGGCTAAAAGACAAAAGTAGTAAAATTAAAAACTATAATAATTAGCTAAGGGATACATAAAACAAAAAGATGTAAAAAGTGACACCAAAAGCATAAAATGTGTCAGGGGAGAATAAAAAATGTAGAGTTTTGGAATGTGTTCAAATTTAAGTTGCTTTCAACTTAAAGTAGACTGCTATATACATAGGATGATATATGTGAGCCTCATGGTAACCACAAAGCAAGAACTTATAGCAAATACACAAAAGAAAAGGAGGAAGGAATCTAAACACAACACTAAAGAAAGTCATCAAGCCACAAGGGAAAAGAGAAAGAACAAGAAAGGAAGAGAGGAACTACAAAAACAACCAGAAAACACTTAACAAAATTGCAACAAGTACATATCTACCAATAATTGCTTTAAATGTAAATTGGACTAAGTTGTCCAATCAAGAGATGTAGATTAGATGAATGGATTAAGAAACAAGACACATCTATATACCACCTACAAGAGACTCACTTTAGAAGGGCACACACAGGGGCGCCTGGGTGGCGCAGTCGGTTAAGCGTCCGACTTCAGCCAGGTCACGATCTTGCGGTCTGTGAGTTCGAGCCCCGCGTCAGGCTCTGGGCTGATGGCTCGGAGCCTGGAGCCTGTTTCCGATTCTGTGTCTCCCTCTCTCTCTGCCCCTCCCCCGTTCATGCTCTGTCTCTCTCTGTCCCAAAAATAAATAAAAACGTTGAAAAAAAAAATTAGAAGGGCACACACAGACTGAAAGCGAAGGGATGAAAAAAGATGTTCCATGCAAATGAAAACAAAAAGAAAGCTGGTGTAGTTATACTCATATTGGACAAAATAGACTTCAGAATCGTCTGTTTAAAGCAAAAATGATTAAGATCACAAACCAGCAAAAAGATACAACATTTATAAATATAAATACACCCAACATAAAAGCACCAAAATATCTAAAGCAAATATTAAAAGACCTAAAGGGCCAATTGATAGCAACATAATAATAATATGGAATTTTAACACCCCAATTACATCAATGGATAGATTACCTACGTAGAAAACCATAAGGAAATATTAGCTTTAAATGACATGTTAGACCAGATGGGCTTAATAGATATATACAGAATATTCCATCCAAAAGCATCTGAATACACATTCTTCTCAAGTACCTAGGAAACATTCTCCAGGATCAAATCACATTCTAGGCCACATAACAAATCTCAATAAAGTCAAGAGGACTGAAATAATATCACTCATCTTTCCTGACCACAATGGTATAAAACTAGAAATCACAAGAAGAAAACTGGAACAACTACAGGTACATGGAGATTAAACAACATATTACTGAACAACTACTAAGTCACTGAAGAAATCAAAGGAGAAATAACAAAAGACTAATGAAAGCAGAAATATAACATACCAAAATCTGTGTGATACAGTAAAAGAGGTTCTAAGAGACAAATTTCATAGCAATACCTCAAGAAATAAGAGAAATATCAAATAAACACTTTAACTTTACACCTAAAGAAACAAGACAAAGAAGAACACATGAAGCCCAAAGTTAGGAGAAAGAAGGAAATAACAAAGATCAGAGTGGATAAATAAAAGAGAGACTTAAAAAGACAAATGGTCAATGAAACTAAGAGCTGGTTCTTTGAAAAGGTAAATAAAATTGACAAACCTTTAGCTAGATTCCCCAAGAGAAAAAAGAAAGATGGCTCAAATAAATTCAGAAATTAAAAGGGAGAAGTTACAACTTCTTAGAAATATGAAGGATCACAAGAGGATACTAAGAACAATTATATGACAACAAATTGGACAGTGCAGAAGAAATGGATAAATTCCTAGAAGTTTACAATCTTCCAAGACTGAATCATGAATAGAAACTCTGAACATACTGATTACTACTAAAGAGATCAAATCAATAATCAAAAATCTCTCAACAAACAGAAGTCCAGGACCAGATGGTTTCACTGGTGAATTCTACCAAAAATTCAAAGATTGAATACCTATCTTTCCCAGACTCTTTAAACACTATTTTTTAAAAGTTTATTTATTTTTGGAGAAGGGCGGGGGGAGAGCACGCAAGCAGGGGAAGGGCAGAGAGAGGGAGAGAGAGAATCCCAAGCAGGCTTCTTGCTATCAGCAAGGAACCCAATGCGGGGCTTGATCCCATGAACCATGAGATCATGACCTGAGCTGAAATCAAGAGTGGGATGCTTAACCAACTGAGCCACTCAGGCGCCCCCTTCCCAAACTCTTAAAAACAAAACAAACAAAAAACACTGAAGAGGGAAAGCTCCTAAACTCATTTTATGAGGCCAGTACTACCCTGATATCAAAATGACATAATGATACTGCACACAAAAATAGAATTACAGGCCAATATTCCTGATGATCATAGCTGCACTATACTCACAAAATACTAGCAAACTGAATTCAACAATACATTAAACGGATCATATACCAAGATCAAATAAATGGGATTTATTTCAGGGATGCATGGATGGTTAAATACCTGTAAATCAATCAACATTATGTACCACATTAACAAAATAAAAGATAAAAAGCATACAATCATCTCAATAAATGCAGAAAAAGCATTTGACAAAATGCAACATTCACTCAAGATAAAAACTCTCAACAAATTGGGTATAAAGGGAAAGTACCTCAACATAATAAAGACCATAACTGACAAAATCACAGCTGTCATACTAAACAGTGAAAATCTAAAAGCTTTTCCTTTAGGATCAGGAACAAGACAAGGATGCCCACTATCCCTACTTTTATTCAACACAGCATTGGAAGGCTTAGCCACAAAAATTATGCAAGAAAATGAAATAAAAGGCATATAATTTGGAAATGAAGTGAAATTGTCACATTTGCAGATGACACTATTTGCAGATGACATGATACTACATATAGAAAGCATTAAAGATTGTA
The DNA here is from genome assembly GCF_027475565.1 of Acinonyx jubatus. Classification (NCBI taxonomy): domain Eukaryota; kingdom Metazoa; phylum Chordata; class Mammalia; order Carnivora; family Felidae; genus Acinonyx; species Acinonyx jubatus. Next base: position 91,046,416 of record NC_069381.1, on the reverse strand, counting down.
CCAAAAGACAGTACTAATAAACGAATTCAGTAAAGCTGCAGGATGCAAATTAATACACAAAAATCTGTTGCATTTCCATACACCAACAACAAAGTAGCAGAAAGAGAAATCAAGAGAATAATCCCATTTACAATTCTATAAAAAAGAATAAAATGGGGGCGCCTAGCTAGCTCAGTTAGTTGAGTGTACAACTCTTGATTTCAGCTCAGGTCATGATCCCAGGGTTGTGGGATGGAGCCCCACGCTGGACTCCATGCTGAGCGTGGGGCTTTCTTGGGATTCTCCTTCTCTCTCCCTCTCTGCTGCCCCCATCCCCCTTTATGCTCTCTCTCACTCGCTCTCTCTCTCTCTCTCTCTCAAAAAAATAAATAAATTTTAGGAAAAAGAGTAAGTTACCTAGAAATAAATTTAACCAAGAAGCAAGAGACCTAAAAACTGAAAAGTATAAGACACTGATGAAAGAAACTGAAGATGACATAAAAAAGTGTAAAGATATTCTAGGCTCATGGACTAGATTAATATTGTTTAAATGAAAAAAAATTTTTTACATTTATTTTATTATTTTTGAGAGAGTGAGACAGAGTGCAAGTGGGGAGGAACAGAGAGAGTAGGAGACACAGAATCTGAAGCAGCCTCCAGGCTCTGAGCAAGCAGTCAGCACACAGCCTGATGCGGGGCTCAAATCCACGAACTGTGAGATCATGACCTGAGCTGAAGTTGGATGCTTAACTGAGCCACCCAGGCACCTCTGGATTAATACTGTTTAAATGTCCATACTACTCAAAGCAATCTACAGATTCAATGTAATCCCTATTAAATCCCAAATACATTTTTCACAGAACTGAAACCAATAATTCTAAAATTTGTATGGAACCACAAAAGATCCTGAATAGCAAAAATAACATTGACAAAGAAGAACAAAGCCAAAGGTATCACACTACTTGATTTCAAACTATACTACAAAGCTGTGGTAATCAGAACACTATGACACTGACATAAAACTGACACACAGATGAGTGAAAAAGAATAGAGAGCCCAGAAATAAACCCATGCATATATATTCAATTAATTTAGAACAAAGGAGGACTACCTAGATGGTTCAGTCAGTTAAGCGTCTTGACTTTGGCTCAGGTCATGATCTCCCGGTTTGTGAGTTCAAGCCCCATATTGGGCTCTGCGCTGACAGTGCAGAGCCTGCTTGGGATTCTCTCTTCCTCTCTCTCTGTCCCTCCCTCAAATGCACTCTCTAAATAAATAAATAAAAAATATTAGGACAAAGGAGGCAAGAATATACAATGGGGAAAGGACAGTCACTTCAATAAATGGTGTTTGGAAAACTGGACAGCCACCTGCAAAAAAATGAACTGAACCACTATCTTATACCATACATAAAAATCAACTCAAAATGGACTAAAGACTTGAATGTTAAACCTGAAATCATAAAACTCCTAGAAGAAAACATAAGTGGTAAACTTCTTTACATTGGTCCAAGTGATGTTTTTTGATCTGACTCCAAAAGCAAAAGAAACAAAGCAAAAATAAACAAATGGGACAATCTTAACTAAAAAGCTTCTGCACAGCAAAGGAAACCAACAAAATGAAAATGCAACCTACTGAATGGGAATAGATATTTTCAAGTCATATATCCAATAAGGAGATTAATATCCCATATATAAAGGATTCATACAACTCAATAATAAATAGACAAACAATCAAATTAAAAATAGACAGAGAGGGGTGCCTGGGTGGCACAGTTGATTAAGTGTTCGACTTTAGCTCAGGTCATGATCTCACGGTTCATGATTTCAAGCCCCATATCAGGCTCTCTGCTGTTAGCAGAGCTGGCTTAGATCCTCTGTTCCTCTCTCTCTCTCTCTCTGCCCTTCCCTGTGCTCTCTCTCAAAAATAAATAAACATTAAAATTTTTTTAAAGATTAAAAAAATAGGCACATATTTCATTTTATTCATGGCTGAGTAATATTCCTGTGTGTGTGTGTGTGTGTGTGTGTAGACACACATCTTTTTTTATCCATTCATCAGTCAATGGACACTTGGGCTGTTTCCATAATTTGGCTATTATAGACAATGCTGCTATAAACATCAGGGTGCATGTACCCCTTTGAATTGGTATTTTTGTATTCCTTGGGTAAATACCTGATAGTTCAACTGCTGGATCGTAGGGTAGTTCTGTTTTTAATTTTTTGAGGAACCTCCATACTGTTTCCACAATGGCCATACCTGTTTGCATTCCCACCAACAGTGCAAGAAGGTTCCCCATTCACCACATCCTCACCACCACCTGTTGTTTCTTGTGTTGTTGATTTTAGCCATTCTTATAGGTGTGTGGTGATATCTTATTGTAGTTTTGATTTGTATATCCCTGATGATGAGTGATGTTGAGCATCTTTTCATGTGTCTGTTAGCCATCTGCATGTCTTCTTTGGAGAAATGTCTGTTCATGTCTTCTGCCCATTTTTAAATTGGATTATTTGTCTTTAGGGGGTTGAGTTTCATAAGTTCTTTATATATTCTGGACACTAGCCCTTCATTAGATATGTCATTTGCATATATCTTCTCCCATTCTGTAGGCTGCCTTTTAGTCTTGCTGATTGTTTCCTTTGCTGTGCAGAAGCTTTTTATCTTGATCAAGTCCCAATAGTTTATTTTTGCTTTTGTTTCCTTTGCTTCAAGAGACATATCTACAATGAAATCTTGTCATTTGTGAGGACATGGATGGAGCTAGGGAGAATTGTGCTAAGCAAAATAAGTCAGAGAAAGACAAATTACCATATGATTTCACTCATATGTGTAATTTAAGAAACAAAATGAATGAGCAAAGAGAAAAAGAAAAGAGAGGCAAACCAAGAACAGACTCTTAATACAGAGAACCAACTGATGGTTACCAGAGGGAAGGTGGGTGGGGGGATGTGTTTAATAGGTGATGGGGATTAAGAAGCACACTTGTTTGATAAGCACCAAGTGTTGTATGGAAGTGCAGAATCACTTTGTTGTATACCTGAAACCAATAATACACTCTATGTTATCTAACTGGAATTCAAATAAAAACTAAAAAAAAAAATAGGCAGAGGATTTAAATAGATGTTTTTCTAAAGAAGACATACAGATAGCTAACAGGCACATGAAAAGATGCTCAACATCACGAATCATCAGGGAAATGCAAATCAAAACCACAACGAAATACGTTACACCTTTAAGAATAACTATTATCAAAAAGACAAGAAATAACAAGTATTAAGGAGGATGTGAAGAAAAGGGAACCCTACTGGTGGGAACGTAAATTGGTGCGGCCACTATGGAAATCAGTATGGAGATTCCTCAAAAAATTAAAAATAGAGCTACCATATGATCCAGCAATTTCACTACTGGCTATCTATCTGAAGAAAAAAATATTAATTCAAAAAGATATACTCACCCTATGTTCACTACAGCATTATTACTATTGCCAAGATAATAGAAACATGTGTCTATTGATGTGTCCATTGATGGCTGAATGGATAAAGATATGGTATACATATATAATGGAATATTATTCAGTCATAAAGAAGAATGATTTCTTGCCATTTTGTGGCAATGGCACAATGGATGGATCTTGTATTATAATAAAAGAAATAAATCTGACAAAGAAAGACAAATACTGTATGATTTAACTTACATATTGAAACTAAAAAACAAAACAAGGGGCACCTGGGTGGGTTAGTTGGTTGCGCATCCAACTTCAGCTCAGGTCATGATCTCATGGTTCGTGGGGTCCAGCCTTGTGTTGGGCTCTATGCTGACAGCTCAGAGCCTGGAACCTGCTTCAGATTCTATGTATCCCTCTCTCTCTGCCCCTCCCCTGCTCACGCTCTGTCTCTGTCTCTCAAAAATAAATGAAAATGGTAAAAAAAAATTTTTTTTAAATAAAACCCAGACTCATAGATATAGGGAACAGACTGGTGGTTGTTAGAGAGAAAGGGTTGGGAGGATGCAAAATGAGTGAAAGGTATTCAGAAGTACAAACTTCCAGTTATAAAATAAATAAATCATGGGGATGTAGTATACAGCATGGGAAATATAGTCAATAATAGAGTAATAACTTTGTAAGGTGACAAATGGTAATTAGACTTATTGTGGTGACCACTTTGCAATGTATACAAATGTCAAATCCCTATGTGGTACACCTGAAACTAATATGATATATATGTGAATTATATATGAAAAAATAGAATTCTGTGCCACATGGCCAAACAGCATTTCTAATACTGGTTATTTTTCATATTTGCTAATCATTAGTATTTTTTACCTTAAAAAGTCAACTTAATGTACTGAAGGGCAAGTTGATAATTCATCAAGGGCATTAGAAATCTGCATTCCCTTTGATTCAGTAATTCCATTTCTAAGTATTAGTCCTAAAAAATAATGATGGATGTGCACAAAATTTGGTTTTAATGATGCTCACTGTAGTGTGTTCATAAAAGTATTAATTAAAAAGATAGCAGAGAGGGGCACCTGGGTGGCTCAGTTGGTTAAGCATCTGACTCTTGGTTTCAGCTCAGGTAATGATCTCACGGTTTGTGGTTTTGAGCCCCATAAGGGGCTCTGTGCTAATGGTGCGGAGCCTGCCTGGGATTTTCTCTCTGCGCCCCTCACCCCCCCAAGCCCCGCCCCACTCCTGGGCACTCTCTCAAGATAAATAAATAAACTTAAAAAAAAAAAGGTAGCATAGAATAAAGACTATTTCAAAAGAGGCATGGTTCAATTAACCATGGAGATCCATACAATGGAATGAATGATATACAACCTATTAAAAAATATTTTGTAATTGAATATGTAATGATATGGGAAGATACATTAAGGGAAAAACATATTAAGTACATTATGATACTATTTTGGATTTTAAAAAAGTATGTGATGTGATGTGATCTGTGGGTGTGTATCAATAAAGACTCCCATGTTATATACCAAATTATAATAGTGATACTTTCTAGTTGGTCCTTTATATGCAACTTTTGTTCTTTCTTTTTGCTTTTCTATTTCCTAAATTTTTAAAAAAAAATTTTAAATGTTTATTTTTTTAGAGGGAGATAGAATCCAAAGCAGGTTCTGCACTGTCGTTGCAAAACCCCATGTGGGGCTTGAATCCACAAACCCAACCATGAGATCACGACCTGAGCTGAAGTAGGACATTCAACCTACTGAGCCACCCAGGCACCCGTCTATTTTCTAAATTTTTCATAAGAATCTCTCACTTTTGCAATATGGAAAAAAATTACTAAAAATAAGTACACAATGCACAGTGAACTAAAATCTTGAAAACATGAAGACATACTCTGGCCAAAGAGAAGAAATCCCTTCAGCTTGTTTACAGAGTAAAAGATCCAACACACAGATGTGCTCATTAGCTTCCCAGACACTCCCTGAATTCACATGGTTTTTGCCACAGGCTCATGTGAAACTTAGAGAAGTATTTAGCGATGAGCACAGAAAAAGCTGAACAAAATATGGCAAACTTGGGAATCCTAAAAATGCAGGAAAATTTTCTTCTTATTCCTTTATTAAAGGAAATGAAGTTTCAGAAATGAAACTTGTTCTCACAGTCTTAAGAAACCTCAAGAGATTTAAATGCTTTTACAAAGGAAGCATGCTCTTAAAAGATTTAAATAATGTAATTTTCTGTCTTTTTGAAAGGTTCAAAAATATTTTATTAGGCAATAATTGGGTTTCAGTTTATTAGATTACTGTAATCATACAAAGTGTTATCTGAATGTTTTATTTATTATGATATGTAAAATCTGACAATTTTAATAACATTTATCACAAATAAACACATTCTGGTCTTTATATTATTTCTAACCCCTTCACTAAGCACACTTTCCCAGGAGAAACTGGATCCTTCTAAAATTAATTTTCACTACTAATCTTTAAAAAGGCAAAACAGTGTAAGGAAATTCTAGATGAAAAGTTTAGTAAGCAGCCTTATTTGCAATAGAACAGAACCTAAGAAATCTACAATAAATTTCTCTAAGTGCTTATCAGGCTCACTGTCACCTCAATGTTGTGTGTTAAACATAAAACCTACCTCTTCATATCTTCCCCCCACAGTATTCTATCAACAAATACACCTCAAATACACCACGATATACCTCAACAAAACAAAATGAAACAAAGATTCTTCTGGACTTCTTTGTCATGTCATAAGGGCATCTGTCATAGCATTATCATTTTATCAGTTACTTATATAGAACAACCTCCAAGTTCAGGTTCTTATTAGCTCCTTCCTGGGTTATTTTAACAGACTCCTACTTTGTCTCCCCACTTCTAGTCTATCCCCACTTGAATCTGACAAACATCAGCCCGCTAGCCATCTTCAATACCATTTTAATCACATTACACCTTAGTGCAAGAATCTCAAATTGACTTTTATCCAATGAGCAGTGGAAAGCAAACTCTTTGTAATGGTTTCAAAGTCTTTATCTTTGCTTCTGTTCGGTGTGAACTCTCTGCAATCAAGCTGATCTGTCACCAGCTCCTACTGATAACCTGCTCAAGCTGCCCTCTCACCCTCACTTCCTTGTCAATGCAAATTCATCCTCCTGGCATGCTCAGCTGAAAAGCCAATATGGTTTTCAGTAACCATTTCAGCTGCAAATAAATCCTCTACCTACAGAATTTCAACAACACTCATATACTGTCTCACCCATTGATTAGCCACTAAATCATACTGTCTCCTACTGGTGAGCAATTATACATCTATGATCTAATTTCATTAAGTAGAGCTAATTCATTTATGGGCATTTTTATTTGTTGTCCTTCTCAGAGCCCCTGATACACAGTTAGAAACCTGGTAAATGCTCAATTAATATTTGGTGAGCAATGAATGATCTGCATCTTTAATTTCTGTATAAAGCTAAATATATTTATAATTTGATATGTACCTCTAAGGCTTTTCTCTAAAAAAATGAATTATTATTTTATGTACATTCATGCATCAGGGGTCTCCAAGAATATCCCTAGGTTGAGTGATCCACTGGGAAGACTCATAAGACTCAGCATATAGTCATGCTCATTTCTAAGATTTATTATAGTGAAAGGACACAAAGCAGAATCAGTAAAGGGAAAAGGTTCATGGACCAAAGTCCTTGGAAACCATGGGCAAGTTTCTAAGTCTTCCCAGTGGAGTCACCCAGAACACAGTTTCTCTGGCATCAAACTGGGGCAACACCTGTCATCTACCAAGGAAGCTCATTTGGTGACTGGTCATATAGCCACCCTTCCCCCGGCACAGACCAAAATTCCAGACTCCTAGAAAGTATTCAGCATAAATCACATTGTTTGTAGTCTAGGCACAGTGAGACACTCTAAAGTTTTACATCAGTGTAGGGAACTGATGACCATTCAAGTTCCCTGATGCCAGCAAAAACATTGTAAGCAGGTCTTTTTAAGAAATTAGTCTCGGGCCTGCTATGTTAACCCTTTTCTATGAAGTTAATTTCATATATTTTTAAAAAATGTTTATTTATTTTTGAGAGAGTGAGACAGAGCGTGAACAGGGGAGGGCCAGAGAGAGGGAGACACAGAATTGGAAGCAGACTTCAGGCTCTGAGCTGTCAGCACAGAGCCCAATCAGGGCTCGAACTCAGGAACTATGAATCATGACCTGAGCTGAAGTTGGATGCCCAACCGACTGAGCCACCCAGGTGCCCCAATTTCATATTTTTTATGCGAGAAATGTTATAGTGTTAGCCATATTTGATTTATAGGAGGCACATAAAGTTATTTAAAAAAATTAAATTCTAGCATTTAATTACAGATGCAATGCCTAGCCTGGTACCCAATAATTAAAAATTAGGTAATTTAAAAATAATTCACATCCTTTAGATATTTCAGGTTTTTTTCTCCCCTTGTAGAATAAGGTACATTTTTCAATTTTTTTTAATGTTTATTTATTTTTGAGAGAGACAGAGCGTGAGTGGGGGAAGGGCAGAGAGATAGAGGGAGACACAGAATCTGAAGCAGGCTCCAGGCTCTGAGCTGTCAGCACAGAGCCTGATGCGGGGCTTGAACTCACAGACCGTGAAATCATGACCTGAGCCGAAGTCCGACACTTAACTATTTGAGCCACCCAGGCGCCCCTAAGGTATCGTTTTCAAACCAACACTTTTGTAATTGTCAGGATAAAGGAGTTAAGTATCAACATCTAAAGGAAGCAAACCCTCTCAGACAAGCTCCTCGCCTCCTCTTTAAATGTCAACTGGGTGCTAGAGCACTGTGATATCTGTTTTTGGTACATCAACTTACTAAATCCTCACAACAACCCCATATGCCAGTGATGGTTTCTATTTTGTAGATGCAATCTTTGAGAGGCTGAGTAACCTACCCAGGTTTACCACGGTGGAGTCAGGATTTAGGCTCAGATCTGCCTTATCCTAAATCCTTGCTCTTAGCTTTACACAAACTACCTCTCCCTAACAAGGCACAGGCTCCTTATGAATCATTTCCCTCCAAACTAAAGGGGTTTTTATTTGGCCACATAGAGCACTATTCTCAACCCTACTGATTTTCATTAAGGTCACATTTTTGTTGGAAGAGAAGGGGGTAAATTTAACCCAGGATACTCTGCTTTTTCCTTTCCAACTCTTGCAAATTAGAAATCAAATTATACCCCTTGCTTGTTAAAACCATTAGGAAGCTCCCTACTCAGCACAGCACACTTTTCTCCTTCATCTGGCATCAATCTGAAATCAGACAGACCCATATCAAGATCTTGGCATTTCACTTACCACATGTGGATGCCTTGGGAAAGTTAACCCGAGTCTCGGTTTATTCATTCATAAAATGTGAATCCCTACCTCACAGGTTTTCTGTGAGAATGAAATAAGGTAATAAGCTTAAAGGACCCAATTTACATGTATTCGCTGAATAAATGATTACCTGCAACACTGAAATAACGGATTTGTCAGTAGCAAGCCAAATCAATAATCTGAGGGAGGAAAGAGTTAAGAGAGAAGTAGTACCCTGACCACCAGGTGTCATCACTGGCCCAGAAGAGCTGGTCTAACAGCCATTAGTGGGGCATGTGACCCTGCAGCAAACAGGGTAAGATCAGGATAAGACAGTCATTTGTACCTACAGGACATTCAAGAATTGGCTTTGGTTTTTCAACACTTTAGGAGCTGGTACAATAGTTGGTGCACCATTTTAAGTTACACTGTTCTCCTACCAGTGTGTTAAAATGATTGCAGTGTAATTAATTAGCTGAATAGCCACAAAAGATTTGTCATCACAGTTTAATTTTTAAAAGTATCCTTGGCTAACTGTTTTTTTAATTCTGAGAGTCAATAATGTTTTATAAATCCTTGGCTTTGGCCAACTAGACATTACATTTTCTGGCTTCTACAGGCTTCAGTGTTGCCACTGTAGACAATCTTCTGGCCCCCATTTCACAACCTATTTATCTTATTCTCTTTACATTAATAGGGATGACAGATCAAAAGAAAGCAGAATATTTTTTGGGGTAAAAATAAAGTTCATGAACAGTAAATTTAGGCAAAATAAGTATTAATTGTTAATCTCTTTTCTTGATCTCAGGAACTTAAAAGTTCATTTTTAAAAATTATGTAAATTTCCTATTTTCTTAAAGAACACTTACCTTAGGGTAAATCTGTCAACCTACCCAATAGACCTTAAATTACTTAAGGAACACTATCACCCTTGACTTCAGTCCGCAATCTGCCAACGACTCTCCCTGAGAGTGCCTTGGGGTTCATTTCAAAATGAGCGCAGGTCTGGGCTCTCCTTCTGGTTCCAAGTCCTTTACACTGAGAGCCACTAGTGGCCACCTCAAGGCTGGTAATTCAGTGAGTGTTGAGCGCGTAACTGGAGACGCAGCTCTCCGATGAGGCACAGACTGTTGTCTCATCTGCCAGGGAACACTTGACTGAAGTCAAGACAAGCCTGATCAGGCCTACCCTGGCCACATCCTGGGCTTCTGAGTACACCCTCCCCCCCCCCGCCCCCCCCCCCCCCCCCACTAAGAAACAAAAGAAAAGGAGTTAATGCTAAGCACAGGTTTCTGTTCAGAGCGAGGGCTCTTGGAACGCAAGCGGTTTGGGTTATTTTTGTTTCTGTTTCAATAACAGTTCAATTTCCACTTTGCATTTCACAAATACGTAAATGTCTTAAGAGAAACCAGAAGCATTCTCTCCCTTCTGGTCACTGCACCCATTCCTAGAGAATTTAGGAGGGAAGAGTAGATACCAGGAACCATCTGGAATCAGGAGAGCAGGAGCCAAGCCCAGCTGGGATGGACCCATTTGCGAAGCACTTTGTGCAGATCAATAAACTCCTGACTGATTTCAGACTGGGTCCCTAGAGGACGAGGAGCTCACGAGGCTGGCTTTCCCCCTGAAGTAAACGGGCCAAGGAAAGACAAGCTGCCCATGAAACAAACCCCTTCGGGGCAGGCGGAACAGCTCGGGAGGCGCCGAGGGCGAGTTACCTGGGGGACTCCGCGGTGAAGCTGCCGCCGTCCAGCAGCCGCATCTTGCAGAAGAGGACCCCATTGACGAAGGGCACCGAGGAGAGCTCCTCGAGCTCAAAGTCCACCTTAAACTTAAACTTCTTCTTCTTCATCATCGTGAGAGCCAGACGCCGGCGAGCGGGATGAGGGGGCGGCCCCAAGGGGCGCGCGGGCCGGCGCCGCCGCCTCAGCTCGCCGGAGACCCGGGTCCGCGCAGCCCCAGGGCCAGGGCCAGGGCCGCGAGCTGCGCGCGGGGGCGCGGCCGGGGGGCGCCGCGGGCCGGCTGGAGCCGGGGCAGGGGCCGCCGCCGCCTCCGCCGCCGCCTCTCGCGGCAGCCCGGGCCGGAGCGCGGCGGCGCGGACCCCGCCCGCCCGCGAGGAGCGGTCGTGCTGCAGCTCGCCTGGGCGGTGGGCGCCTTTTCGGTGTGCAGCTCGCCGCCGCCGCCGCGCGTCTGAGAGCCCAGAGAGGCGAAGACTTGAAGACTGCCGTTGCCGCCGCCGCCTCAGCGCCAACCGGGCCAAAGGCGCCCCCAGCGGCGGCGGCCAGCAGCGCACCGCGGGCGGAAGCGGGAGGGCGGGCGAGGAAATTCGGGGCGGGCGGGCGCTTCGCCGGGAAATTGACCCACGACGGCAGTTAGAGCGTCACGCCTCTCTGGGGTTAAAAAAAGACAAAACCCAACCAAAATGGAGCTTCCTTCTACAGCTTCCCCCCAGCCTTCTTTCAGTTTTTGCTTCGCCTCCTTTCTCCCTTCCCCCTCCAGTGATTTTTTTCCACCCCTCTTGAGTTTGAGAGTCATGGGTTAATAGGGTTAATCAGAATCTCCACGACGTTACTTTCGTCAAATTGAAATCCTATAACTAAGATTTCCTTTACGTACTCTGAAGTCAAGAGGCTTCTAATATTAGGACGAGGTAGGAAAAAGGAAAGGGATTAAAATGTGTGGAGGGCCTACCAAGTGCCCAGGCACTCAACTGCTGTGGACACATTTTCTCCTTTATGTGTATGTATGTATGTATGTATGTGAAGTTATTTATTTATTTTTGAGAGAGAGAGAGAGAGAGAGAGAACACAAGGGGGGTGGGGGGACGGGTGGAGGAAGAGGGAGACACACAGAATCAGAAGCAGGCTCCAGGCTCCAAGCTGTCAGCACAGCCAGACATGGGGCTGGAACTCAGGAACTGTTAGATCATGACGTTAGGGGAAGTCAGACGCTCAACCAACTGAGCCACCCAGCTGCCCTGTCTTATTTATACTTTAATTCCTATCCCTAGAATAAAAGACTATAGGAAGGGTTAAAAGAATACCTTCCCTTTTAAATTGTGGCTGTTGATAACAAAGAACTGAAAAGCCTGAAAATAAAGCCTCCTTAGATGCATAGCAATTACCTTCTTTCCATAGGCATGCATATGTTATTACAATATATTTGCCTACTTGGATTCATAAAGTTAGTGTTTTCGAACTGAATTGTCCTTTCAACTCAAATATTCCCTCCCACTAATCTCTGAAAGCTGTAATTGAAGAGCTTCTCATTCTCAGTTCACTCTTTTATTCATGCATTCATTTATATAAAATAGTTTTTAATTTCCTAAAATGTCAGTCATTGGCTAGACCCAGTGATCAAAAAAACCAAAAACCTGCCCTCAAGAATTTTACAACTTAGTGAGAGACATATATAAAGCAGTCATTAAAAACTAAATCTAGCATCAAGTTGTGTTTGTTCAGAATGAAGAAGCAATTTGTCTAGAACTCAGAAGAGGAAACAATTAAGTGAAGTTGACACTTTCTGGATAAGATGAATAGGATTTTCCCGTGTTCAGGGTGGAAGAAATAGAAGACCCAGAGGCAGAGTACAGGAGTTTGGGGCTGGGGGTTTGGTAGTGGATAAAGTTGGCTGCCCAACAGGACAGGGAGGAAAGGCAGTGGGAAGAGTTAAGGGGACTTTGGGGTATGTAATTTGGACAATTAGATGCATGTTAATTCCATTGGTTGAGTTTTGGAAGCAGGAGGAGGGCAGGCTGGGAATGGAAGAGATAATGAGTCTTTATTTGAATTGCCTGTGAGATATACAGGGTGAGGAGGGCGGCCTTAGCTCAGGTGAAAGGCTAAGATTGAAAACATGTGGAATTTAGAGTATTTTCTCTGACGGCTGAAGCCCCAGAGGTGGATAAAAATGAGTTACTTTGAACAACATTTCATGGGTAGATGGGAGAAGAGGAGCCTATGAAGGTGCCTGAGACAGTCAAAGAAAGAGGAGATCAAGAGAGATGACCTGAAAACCAAGAGTTTTAATCATTTGAAATTTATAGTTATTAAGACCTTTGTGCCAGGCACTATGCTCAGTACTAGAGATAGGAATGAACAAGACAAACAGGGGCTTATAAATGAATGGAGGGTAGCATAGATACGCAAACAGAACATTGAGAGAGAGAGAGAGAACATGTGCGCACGCACCATGGTCCCTGGAGAACAGAGGAGGGAGTTTCCAGAAAGCCTGCAGAGCGTTCCTGGAGGATTTAGACTAAAAAGAATCTATTTGAAGGTCTAGGAGGTCATTGGTACCATTGGCAAGAGAACTCCCCTTAAAAGGTGGTGGCCAATTAAGATTCAAATGGTCCGGGAAGTAAATTAAAGGTAGTAATGAGAACTGGGTGACTAAAATTTTTTTATGATTTTTGTCAGTGAATGAGAAAGGACAGTAGGTAGAGGAGGAGGCTTCAGGCTTTTTCAATAACATTTGGGTACTATCTAAGATTTGTTGAGAGCCTGTTATATACCAAGCACCTTAATAGGCCCTAGAGATCTGAGTTGCTGTCCCAGTTTTATATGCTACAGTCTACCAGAGGACACAGGTAAGTCCCCAGGCAGTTGCAGTACGATGTAACTTCGAGTTCTATCTATATGTGCTGGTAAATAGAGGTTTCCTTGGGAACACATAATAACCTCTAACTCTTATGGAAGAGTTTCTGGGGTAAGTGACATTTACGCTGATGTCTGAATGATGAGAGTGGGGGGTAGGGAGCAGTTTCCAGGAAGAAGGTACTGCATGTGCAAAGGCTCAGAGGAAGAGAGACCATGTTGCAAGAGGAACTGAAAGTAGTTTAGTCTGGCCACAACTTAGAGTGGGGTGTGGTGACAAGGATATAATAGCCAGCCTTAGATGTTTTAACACAGAGGAATGATATATTTTGATTTGCATTTTATAAAGACCTTCAGCTGGAGGAGGGAGAGAATTAGTAGCACTCTCTTTTTGATCCATGGTGTGATTATTAAACACCTTTTATGAATCAAAGTCCAGGCAAGAAACAGATATCACACACAAAATTTTTACATGAGGAAAGTTTAATAAAAGGACTCTTTACTGAGGGCAGGGTAAGAGACCCACAGTTTGGTGGGGAGTTGAAATGAGGGGGGATAAATATCCTGACCTCTCTCACTTCCTGCCTCTGAGCTCCTGCTGGTACCTCCCATGATCCCAAGGCAGAGGGCAAAGGAACCTGGAAGATGCAGTTCATAGAGGATGGCCTTCTGGAACCCAGAGTAAGGCACAGAGGGGTAGAGAGAAGTTAAAGGTAAGGAGACAGAAAGCTACCAGCCCATACCTGATTCAGTCAGGTTCACTATCAGGACCTGAAACCACTCTACATATTTCAAAAAAAAAAACTATATCAGGCAATTCAGTGCTTCAAACCCTTGAAAGGGCTGGAGGAATGGAAGTCAACAGACTATTGAATTCAAGGTCACATCATTTATAGTAAACATTACTAGTGTTCACTAATATCTGATTCTCCTTTGTTGCCTGGGCCTATGGAAGATTACCTTTCCTGATCCTCTTGCAATTAGGTGGGGCCACGTGACTAGCTCTAGCCAATCAAACGTGAGAAGTAATGTGTCAGTTCAAGAATGAGGCAGTGAAAAGCCTTTGAAAAGTTTTCTAGACGTTCTCTTCCTTGCCACAATAGTCATAGAGGAAATATTGGGTTAAAATGTAGTAGCCACAAGATCGAAGCAGCCCAGACCACTGAGTCAGCACATGAAGAACAACTAACCACACCCATAGTAAAGTTCTGCCCCCCCAGTTTTGTTGAGATATAATTGACATATAACATTAGATTAGTCCAAGATGTACAATATAATGATGTGATATAGGTATATATTATGAAGTGATTACCTTAAGTTTAGTTAATATCAATCACCTCACATAGTTACAAATTTGTTTTCTTGTGATGAGAACTTCAAGATCTACTCTCTTAGCAACTTTCAAATACACATTACAGTATTAACTACAGTCACTATGGTATATATTACATCTCAGAACTTATTTATCTTATAACTTTGACCCCCTACACCTGTTTTGCCTTCCCTTCTCCCCACACTTCTGGCAGTCTGTTCTCTGTGTCTATGAATTTGGTTTTTCTGCTGTTGTTGTTTGTTTTTTAGATTCCATATATAAGTGAGATCTTGCAGCATTTGTCTTCCTGTGTCTGACTTATTTCACTTAGCATAGTGTCCTCAAGGTCCATCCATATTGTTCCAAGTGGCAGGGTGTCTTTCTTTTTTATGGCTAAATAAGACATCATTGTATAAACATACCACATTTTTTTTATATTTTCAGCTATTGATGGACACATTTATTTCCATGAGTTGGTTATTATAAATAATTATTATGAACATGGGAGGGCAGATATATATTTTAATGTTTATCTATTGAGAGAGAGAGAGAGAGAGAGAGAGAGAAGGAGAGACAGAGCACATGCCAGCAAGGATGGGACAAAGAGGTAGTGAGAGAGAATCCCAACCAGGCTCTACCCTGTCAGCATGCAGCCTGACATGAGGCTCCATCTCATGAAATGTGAGATTTTGACCTGAACCAAAATCAAGAGATGGTTAACTGACTGAGCCACCCAGGCACCCCAGGAGTGCAGATATTTTGGGGGGACTGTGATTTTTGTTTCCTTCAGATATATACCCAGAAATGGGATTTCTGGATCATATAGTAGCTCAACATTTAATTTTTTGAGGCACCTCCATACTGTTTTCCATAGTGGCAGCACCAATTTTCATTTCACCAACAAGTGAACAGGTGTTTCCTCTTCTTCACATCCTTCCAAGCACTTGTTATTTCCGATGTTTTTGATAATAGCCATTCTAACAGGTGTGAGGTGATATCTCATTGTGGTTTGGTTTGTATTTCCCTGATCATTAGTAACGTTGAGCATTTATGTACTCATTAGTCATCTGTATGTCTTCTCTGGAAAAAATGTCTATTCATTTCCTCTGCCCATTTTTTAATTGGATTTTTTGGGGGTTCTTTTGCTATGAGTTGTATGATTCTTTTTTTTTTTAATTTTTTATTTATTTTATTTTATTTTTTTTAACGTTTATTTGTTTTTGAGACAGAGAGAGACAAAGCATGAATGGGGGAGGGTCAGAGAGAGGGAGACACAGAATCTGAAACAGGCTCCAGGCTCTGAGCTGTCAGCGCAGAGCCAGATGCGGGGCTCGAACTCATGGACCGCGAGATCATGACCTGAGCCCAAGTTGGCCGCTTAACCGACTGAGCCACCCAGGCGCCCCTGTATGATTCTTTATATGTTGCTTTTTTCATTTTGTCGATGGTCTCCTTTGCTGTGCATGCAGTAAACTTTTTTTTTTTTTTTTTTTTGTCACTGAGAAAGAAAATTTGTGGCATTAAGCCACTGTGATTTTGGGGATTGCTTGTTACTACAGCATGTTACTAGCCTATTCTGACTATAGGCTATATCTCGTACACTATACAATGTAGCTGGGCTGGGAAGCTGACAATGGGACCCTGTTTCTGCTGCCACCACCACCATGAAGCCCATGTGAAGAGGCTGGGTGCTGTAAACACATTGTCACATCTTGCTTGTACATGGCTACTGCAGCAGGAACATTTCGCTTCATTTTACTTGCACCTGTTATTTTTTTTCCCCCATAAGTGCATCTATTTGGCAGACCTTATTTGTACCTAGAATTTGGGTAGCAAGGGAGTCTGAGAAATATAATTTTTAGCTTTCCAAGTTCTTCAAATAGAGTGATAGACTGGAAGTTGAGGCAGCAGATCTAAGTATTTACCCTACAGCCTATAATAAAGTTCCCAAAGGCAGGGATGGTTTGTAATCACCTTTGTATCTCTTGTATCTCACCCAGTATCTGACATTAGTGGGTATTCAATAGTGTTTCTTGAAATGATCTGAATTTATGGGCCAATCCTAAGTGTTTTACCTCTCAGGTAAAACAATAAAGATGCTCTCGACATGAGCTGAGACTACTTGTGTCAGAGATTTGGTAGTTCTTATGGTCCCCTCTACCATGAGAAGAAAGTATTAAAGGTCTTCAACCAAAAGGAGTGGGCAAAAGAAAAAGTAACCATAGCAAACAATTAGAGAATAACTATATAAGTTAAAGTTAGAGTAAGCCACAACTTAAAAACAAAAAACAAAAAACTCAAAACAACAGTGGCTTAAATATGACAGAAGTTTATTTCTCTCTTAATTAAGGTCAGGAGGTAAAGAGTCCAAAACTTGAATGAGAGCTCTATGATTACCAGGGACCCAAACTCTGTTTCTCCATCATCCTTAACATGTGCTTTTCATCCTGTGGTCTAAGATGGTTGCTTAAGCTTTAGCGCCATTTGTCCATTCCAGCCAGCAAGAAGCTCGAAGGAACAAAGATATGTTCCTTCCTTCAAGAATACTTCCTGAAAGATGCACACTCCACTTTTGCTTCAATTCTAACGTCCAGTGCAATGTGAACAGAAATAATGGCACCAATTCCAGGCCTGGCTCACAGAAACCTCCTACACATAGTCCTCCCTCTCTTCTGGCATCTGCTGGTTGGAATTTGGTGTAAAGGGAAAAATTTGAAGTTACTTGCTGAAGATCATAGAGCCTCCATACGCCCGGGGCCCTAGGTGACTGTGTGGCAAAGGGTTATTCTTTTGTTCCTCCAACCCTGACCAGGAACACTTATACTGAACTGTTATGGGAGCAAGAAACAGATTTTACTGTGACTTTTTGAGGTATGTTTTCCTCAACAGCTAGCATTACCTTAATACAGAAATTGTTACAGAAGTAGAGTGCAAATCTAAAATTAGGCAGGCAGTAGACAACAAGAAAACTATTATTAGGAGCTTGAAAATGGAAACCCATGACAACACATTGGGTAAAAAAAGTTCCGTGCAGTATTTGAGAAGGCTAATAAGGTGACTACAAAGTCCATAGCTCTAGAAGAGGTTGGAAAATGAAATGTTAGTAGGTTAAGTTTAATGCTGCATTTAGCAAGATATTAGAAAAATGAGGGGTGCCCGGGTTACTCAATCGGTTGAGCGTCCAACTCTTAATTTCAGTTTGCGTCATAATCCCAGGGTTGTAGGATTGAGGCCTGAGTTGGGTTCTGTGCTGAGTGTGGAGCCTGCTTGAGATTCTCTCTCACTCTTTCCCTCTGCCCCTCTCCCCCACTCACACACTCTCTCTCTCTTTCTCTAGAATAAAAAAGATGGAAAAAATAGCAAGATGAGATGAGCTCATGCAATAATAAGCAGATTTGCAAGCATAAATGAAAAGGAATATAGAAAGTACAGAAATTTGGAGCCTCAAGGGATTGGAAAAACTGCTCTGTACTTCAAAGTATAGGAAATAGGATTGAAAAAGCTTTTGAGCAACAAAGGTCCATTAAAATTCAGCCCTGCAGCAAAGATTAGATTTAGGGTGTGGCCTTCATATTTAAATCTGATAGCCCTTTGGGGAAGAAGAGAAGCATAGGGGTGAAAAAGCAAAGAAATAAATTAGGTTGAGAATTATTTCTAGGAAAGAACTTTAGTGTTACTGGCAAATGGAACTGACTGGATGCAAATAAATCAGAAGTCTTTCAGTTTTTGAGGGAATATATTGCTAAAGAAACCATTTGCCTATATTAAAAGCTGTACTTTTTACAAGGAATTCACGTTTCTCCACACCTCTTTCACATGCGGGCTTAGAGGAAAAGCTTTCAGAGGGTAGAGCCAGTGACCACAGAGAACAATAAACAAGAGGGGTCATTGCAGAATGTAGAAGCAAGGAACCTCTTCTCACTTCAGGGTCATCATGATGCCTCCATGCAGAATTTCATCTTTGCAGTGCGTCAGTCTTTCCCTTTCTCCTCTTTTCCACCTGGAAGTATTTGCTGCAATACATTTGCTTCATAATTATATATTGGATGTGATTGGGGAAGATAACTTATTAGATTATATAGGTCACAATGAGCTTCTCACCCTTGGCACTATTTACACATTGAACCAGACAGTTCTGTGTTGTGTGGGGCTGTCCTGTGCATTATACAATGTTTGGCAGCATCCCTGGCCTCTACTCCCTAGATGACCCTCCTTCCTAGTTGTGACAGTAAAAAATGTCTCCACACCTCCCGCATGCGATTCTTTTACTCTTTCCCCATCTAACGTCTGCATGTTGATGCCAAGCTGGCCTTGGAAGCCAGGTGCTAAAGATGAGAAAGCCTCCATCAGCCTAGGTCTTTCTCATTTTTTAATTTTTTTAAGATTTTATATTTTTAAGTAATGTCTACACCCAATGTGGGGCTCAAACTCACAACCCCAAGATCAAGAGTCAAACACTCTACTGACTGAGCCAGCCAGGCTCCCCAGCCCAGGTCTTTCTATCAGCAACTTATAGCAGAGCCCCTCACTCACTCTCCCAAACCCTTGACCAGAATACTGGTTTGTGAGGTGACTGAGAAATTAGCATTTAATTTTGTGTGTGATTTTTATTTTTTTATGAAATTATTTTTAAGTTTATTTATTTATTTTGAGAGAGAGAGAGACAGAGAGAGACAGGGAGAGAATCCCAAGCAGGCTCCACACTGTTAATGCAGAACCCAATGCAAGGCTTGATCTCACAAACCACTGTGAGATTGTGACCTGAGCCAAAGCAAGAGTCAGACGCTCAACTGACTGAGCCACCCAGGTGCCCCCCGATTTTATGTTGAATGTAATTTAGGAAACCTTATAATTACAATCATTTAAATTAACATTGGGAGTCCATAACGTATTTTTCCCCTGTACATTGTTCATTTCATGGGAAATACTGCTATATTGAGTTTGGAAAAAGCATATATTCTAAAAGTGTTAATTCAAATACTTGCCTTAATTTTCCATTGCCTGAAACCAAACTAGAGTTATTCAGGAATGATTGTAGGAGAATGAAATAGAAGTTTGAATAAAACATTCCTAGCCAAGCAAAAGCTTTTTAATTTCACATCAAAGGAAACATGGCAGTAAAAACACTCCTTCTTTCTTGGGTCCTGTGGTTAAATAGGGATATTACTGATACCTAAATACTGATATTTAGGTGTCTTAAATATCAGTTTGCCTGATAGAAGAATAAAAGCTTTCAAAGAAAGAACTAGGTTACTTTCTGAGGTGTCTCCAGTAATTTGAAAACTTGATTTCTTTCATCACTAATTCTTTTTACCTTTTTTCAAATTTCTGTTGAAAGATGGCAAATTGCCTTTGCAGCTCTTAAAAAAACAAACACTGGATTGTACACTTTTCTATCAGAAACCACCATGTTTAGTTAACAACTCTTTCCAGTCAGGGAATAATTACAGTGGATTACAGTGGGTTCTTTAGCTGTTCAAGTGTGATAACCTAAGAAACCTAAGAAACCCTAGGCTGAAACATTTTCTGGGATCCTTAAACCCTGATTTGGTCCTTTCTTCTCTTGCCTCCTTCATGGTCTAATATTAAGGTAGCTATGGGAATGATCACTTCTTCATTTCTTTATAATTATTCATGTCAGGCAGAACTAGATTTCTCTTTCTAGAGAATAGTAAATAATAAATTCATAAGCAAATACATTATGGAAATCATAGAAAATATGGCTATTTCTCTAAAAGCATTTTAGAAATTACAGATGCTCTCAAAAAAAAAAAAAAGCTGAGAAAATCTTTTAAGAATTCACACCAGGGGTGCCTGGGTGGCTCAGTCAGGTGAGTGTTTGAGTTCGGCTTAGGTCATGATCTCAGTGTTTGTGAGTTGGAGCCCCACGTCAGGCTCTGTGCTGACAGCTCGGAGCCTGGAGCCTGCTTCACATTCTGTGTCTCTCTCTCTCTCTCTGCTCCTCCCCTGTTCATGTGCTGTCTCTCTCTCAAAAATAAATAAAGATTAAAAAAATTAAAAAAAAAAAAAGAATTCACACCAAATCAATCTTGGGTCCCAAATCTGAATAAACCTGATTAAGTTGTTGACTTTGATCCAAATATTCTTTTTTCAATTAGTAAACCAAAGAGGAATCTTTAAAGAAACCAAACTAAAAAAGCAACCATTAAACCAGAACCTATTCTATGCATTTTCTAATTAAATTGGCAGAAGGCCAGAATACTATTTTGTTTAGCTAGGCAGCTGGAAAGCATTTTTAAAAATAGCATTATTTTCTACTTTTACACCAGAAGTACAGAACTTCTACTTACATTTTTTATCTGTCATATATTTCCTGTTTCTAAAATATGTACATTGATCAATTACAATACAAAAATAAAATATCCTCTATGGCAATCCTAAGACAAATACCATGCCTGTCATAATATCACCAGCTCTAAGTTATGGCTACATACAATTGGAGCTCTGAAATGAGTTATGTTAAATTAGTTATGATTTAACAATGATGAACATTGATTTAGAAGTTCCAAGTTTTAATCCTAGTTCTGCTTTTGAGGTTTGATTTGGAGCAAGTGACACTTTCCCTGAGCTCATTTTGTTCGCAAAATGAGGAAAATAGTCTAGACCAGCACTGTCCAATAGAACTTTCCACACTGATGGAAATAGTCTCTACTCTGTTCAGTATGGTAGATGTTAGCCGCATGTGGTTATCAAACACATCAGATGTGGCTGGTTTGACTAAAGAATTAAATTTTAAATTATATTTAATTCTAATTAACTTAAATAGGCACATGTGGTTAATGGCTACCATGTTGCACAGCAGTGTTCTAGTCTCACTCTCACTCAGAAAACATTTGAGTGCCTTTACTTTGCCAAGCATCAGGCTTCCCTGGGGGTCATCATAGTATCTTTACATTCAAGGAGTTAACATGGGGAAAAGCGAGATAAATACTTGCTAATACATGTGCCTCAGTAAACATATGCAAAAAGCATAGAAGAGAAAGCAATTACCAGAAGGCAAATCATCTCTAACATCCTCTCCCGTTCTAAAATTATATAAATGAAACTCAAGAAATATTTACTGAGCACCTATTTTCTGTCCAGCTCATTCTTGGCTTGATTTCTGAGTATGGCATTATCACTCAGAGATAGTAGCTAATGAATACTATCAAAACTCTTATTTTGTAGATTAATTCACTCAATATTTAGTATTTCTTTATGTACCAAGCACTTTGCTAGACATCTGTGAAAAAAATGAATTCGATGATGTTTTAAAGGTGATCTCAAATCACCTCTCAGATCATAGTTTGAATTGATAGTGTTTCACTTGATCTTAGCCAAAAGGCCGAGAAGCAATGAATTGATAGTGTTTCAAATGTTATTTCAACTACTTAGAGATAGGTCAGCAGCATTGATTAGTGTTAATAACAAAAAAGGTGGAAATGAAAGGATTAGGCATGTTTGTCTATTAAAAAGTACTCATAAGTTTTGCAGTAGAATATAGTGGAATAAATAATTTGAGGACATATTCCTTAGAAAAGAGTATTTTACTTTGTTATATAAATATAAGTACTCATTCCTTATCATAATGTTCTTTCTTCTTTTTTACTGCTGTCTAGCTATATTATCAAGTCCAGTATTTTTATTTTTATTTTTTTAAGTTTTATTTAATTTTGAGAGAGAGAGAGAAATCATGAGTGGGGTAGGAGCAGAGAGAGAGGGGGACAGAGGATCTGAAGTGGGCTCTTTTGATGACAACAGAGAGCCTAATGCAGGGCTCGAACTCATGAACAATGAGGTCATGATCTGAGCCGAAGTTGGATGCCTAACTGACTGGGCCACCCAGGTGCCCTAAGTCCAATATTTTTTTATGCATTAGATTATGTCTTCTTTGATATAAAATGTTTACTTGCCTTAAATCCCTATTATTTTGTATTCAATTAAAGAATACAAAAGCATATAAGAGTTGAAACTTCTAGAAAAGTTGAGGATGGGGGGAAAAAAACAGAAGAAAGTTGAGAAAGACGTATTTACATAACTACCAGAATACTTCAGGGGAGGAAGCAATTACTTCCAGATGAGACATTAAGAGAAGGTTTTGTGGAGGATGTGGCATTGAGCTAGACCTTGAGCCTTGAAGGAAGCGTAGGTTCTGCCAATGTAGAGAAGGAAGGAAAGGTCACTTCCGTCTTGAGCCAGGGCAGAGAGGCAGGAAACATGAAGTTAGGGAGCAAAAGAGTCTGAGTTGAAACAAAGGAAAAAATAGCTATGAAAAGAAGTAGAGGAAAACCAGGTTTGGAAACATAGATTGTGGCCAGAACCTGGTTTTAAATGTTAGGCTGGGTAGTTTCGACCTTATTTTGTAGATTGTGAGGCATTTGAGCAAGGGAATGAAAAATCAGAGATGTTCATTAGGAACAGTGCTCTGACAGTATTTAAGATAAGTTAGTCTAGGGAGAGGCTAATGCAGGGGCCAGTCAGAAGGCTAGTTATTACAAGAGTGCAGAAATAGGCTCTGAATTGGGACACTAGCAGGAGAATTAGAGACAGAGGACGCATGAGAGGTTACTGTAAAAGTAGCATCCATAGGTCCTGGCAACCTATTGCATATAGTGATGGAATAAGGGGAACAAGTAAAAAAAAAAATGACTTCAATATTATGAGTCTCCATGACGAAAAGGGTGGTGGTACTTCAAGCTAATTTAAGGAATGCAGGAGGAGAAATGGGTTAAGGTTGATATGCAAAATACGCTCTTGTAAGGAAGAAATATGTTCATATTCTATGCTGGAAATATATATATTCAATTGAAGATTGAACTGATATCAGTGATGAAAGTATGAAATGCATTGGGGGACATCTTAAATTTTGCACTGTGATAATGAGTGTCCACGTTACTTGTACTCAGTGTTGTCCCCTTCATTACTTAAGTATATTTATGTTCTCAGACTGATAGATTGGAGAACCGCCTCTTGTAACCT
This sequence comes from Acinonyx jubatus, assembly GCF_027475565.1. Classification (NCBI taxonomy): domain Eukaryota; kingdom Metazoa; phylum Chordata; class Mammalia; order Carnivora; family Felidae; genus Acinonyx; species Acinonyx jubatus. Next base: position 91,022,750 of record NC_069381.1, on the reverse strand, counting down.
TAGCCTGACCTTCTTGGTTAGCCAAGTGTCTGAGGTATATAGATTTTTTTTAACTGCATTCAAAATCTTTAACCAAGGAGATTCTTAAAATAGCACCGATCTTTAACAACAGCAACAACAACAGAAGTGCCCATCCATGGATGGACTTGATTTAAGCTTTTAGCTTACATGGTCTTTGAACACTTAAACTCAGGCTTTCTAGATTAAATCTGGTGTGGTTAATGTAGTTCAAATAAACAGCCTAGAGACAGGTTACTGTCGTTATCATGACTAACGCAATCAAATATAATTTCCCAGTTGGAAAGCATAATTTTCATTTGTATGATCTGAGAGAGAATATTCAGGTTTCTGTAGAATTGGTCAAGATAAAAAAATATTTTTTAAGGGTTTAGTGATTATTTTACTAGAGTACTTTCTAACTAGGTAGATAGGGATGAATCTGTTAAAGTGAGCCCATTTATAACACAAAACGTTCTAAGTAGGACCTTACTTAGAAAACCTGTGGTTTTTAATTTTCAATATGAAAAGAATTACAGTAGGAATGTACAATAAAGCTACTATTTATTCTGATACCTTTAATGCCATATTTAACTTTACTCATTTTAAGTTCTCCTTTGACTCTTAAGAGCTATCTTTATAAAATGCTATTGTTGTTGTTGTTGTTTGAGGGAGAGGAGGGCCAAGACTTAAGGTATGTTGAGATACCCTGTATCATTTCCTCTCTTTGGCATGCTTCAGAATCCCAGCTAAGAAAAGATGGGTGGTTGCTTTGTGGGAACAAGAAGATTGCCACATGCTTGGCAGGTCAGTTTGGCCAAAGGAGGCTGTAGCATAATCTCATCCTGATGGTTTTACTATGAAGCAAGAAAAAAAAAAAACAAAATAATAATGTGGATGATAAAAAACACTAAAAGAAAAAAAATTTTTCCAGTGACATGTAGGAAAGAAAACTGAGATAAATTCATAAACTAATTTAAAAGCAAGTTTTATTGAAATTATCCAGTGGTTTGTCAATTTTTGGCTTTATTTTCAGTGTAGGCTTGATTGCTTAGCACGTATTTTAGTTAATCAAATATATTCATTTATGGAAACCTTTTCTGGGGCCTTGTACTAGTGTGATAAACGTGAGCTAGAACAAGGGTGATGTTGCTGTCTCCCAGATAGAAGTTGTTAGTAAAAGGAGGACACAGTGCTTATGTGGTACAAAAGGGATAATAGCACAAGGAAAGGGTTCCCATCTGTCTTTGTTGATTAGAGTGACATTTGGTATTGAAGGATACAGATGTGCTTTGACTTAACACTGTAGACATGTTCCTGAAAAGTTGTGTATAAACTGATTCTTTTGTTGTTGTTGATCAAATCTGAACGTCTATGCCTTATTTCTGGAATTCCTTTATTTTCGTTTCTGATTGATCTTTAATTGGCAGAGGTTTCTAAGACTTTAATTCTAAATTTCTCTGCTATTTCTTACCTCTCATTTAGTTAAGCCCTGCTTTGTCAATCTGAACACATGTTTATTGGTTATTACTTTTATTTTTATTTTTTATTTTTTAAAGTTTATTTGTTTTGAGAGAAAGAGAGAAAGAGAGAGAGAGAGAGCAAGTAGGAAAGGGGTAGAGAGAGGGAAAGATGGAATCTCAAGCAGGCTCCACACTGTCAGTGCAGAGCCGAATGTGGGGCTCGAACTCACGAACCCTGAGATCACGACCTGAGCCGAGATCAAGAGTCCAAAGCTTAGGCTGAGCCACCCAGGGGCCCCTATTGGTTATGATTTTTAAATTCCTTTGTAAGTGAAAAATGTCTGTTTCTTCTACCATATTAATTTAAACTTTGCAAATCTGTATTTCTGTTATTCCATATATTTGCTGGTATTATTATTCCATAATAACAGGAATAATATCAGCATTCATTGAGCACTTACTATGTTGTAGGCATTGTTTTAGTCGAAGCACCTTCATGTATTCATTTGTTCAAATCTCACCATTCAGTGAGGTAGATATCATTCTTTCCTTTTACAGGTAAAGGAACTGAAGCATGTAGAGATTAAGTCACTCTCTCAAGGTTACACAATCAGTGTAGAACCCCCCTATATCTGGGTTTCCTAAATGAGGTCCACAACTGTAATTGAGTCAAATTTAGAAGGCTTTATATCTGGGAGTGGTCTTTTTCTACCTCTATTCCAGTAGCTAGAACTTAGTTATATGGCTGCACTAACTGCAGGGGCGGCTGGGAAATGTAGTCCAATTGTGTACCTAGGAGGAAAATGGAAACGCTTTGGTAAATAGTTAAGCAGTTTCTGCCATATGACTACAAACTAGTAAACATAAGATTACATAACTTGTGATAAATTCTATAAAATAAAATAGCATGTATGAGTGAGAATAATGGAGTGGAGGTGGGGAGCTATTTCAGGAAATTTCTTTGTAATAATAAGATAATATTTAAATTGAGACCTGAGAAATGAGAAGAAAAAGAGCGGTACAAGAAAGAACATTCTAGGCATGTATGAAGGCTCTGAGGTCAGAAGGAGCTTAGATAACCTAAGGAGTTGCAAGACCAGCACGGCTGAGCCCAGGAAAGAGTCGCACAAGACAAAGCTGGAGATGTAGGCAAGGGCCACATCATGCAGCACTCCATAGAACATATTAAAGAGTTCCCATTTGGGGCGCCTGTGTGGCCTGTTGGGTTGAGCATCCAACCTTGTCTCAGTTTGTGATCTTACAGTTCATGGGTTTGAGCCCTGTGTTGGGCTCTGTGCTGGTGGTGCAGAGCCTGCTTAGGATTCTCTCTCTCTCTCCCTCTCTCTCTCTCTCTCTCTGTCTCTCCCCTACTTGCTTTCTCTCTCTCTCAGAATAAATAAATAAACTTTAAAAAAATAAAGAGTTTGCATTAAATCCTAATAGCAGTGGAAAGACATCATATTTTAGTATTTCTAACAGGATGTTAAAATGGGATTCTTTCTGACTCACTGACTCAGCTGACTCTTTCAATTACCCCTACGTTCCCAAGTGAAGTGTTAGAGTCAGATCATTAATGGCAGAATTACAGAGAAGGTGCTAAAAGCCAGTTCTGTGGATCCTTACTCCCCTGCCAATCTTAAGGCTATAAAAGGGCTAAAACTGAAGGAGCTGAGAAACTAGTCAAGATTTAGAAGCTCCCCTTGGAAAAAATTTTCAGTGCGTTGTGAGTCTTCCCTATACCCATGGGGACTGGTGGTACGGGTGTTTTTACTTCACCTCCACTCAAGGTGGAGAGTTTGACTTGTATCCCCTGGATTCCATGGAACACAGAAATACATGGAAAATAGTTTACTGGCATGAGACCAAAGAAATGCCTTTGGGAAGTAACTATGATCCCTCCATTAGCATCTTAAAGGTATGAAATCCTTGGTAGGACTATGTACCTGGGTTACTGAAAATGGGATCATGCCCAGAGGCCTTCTGCCTAAACCAGACAACCTTATCAGAAAGAGGCTGCAGATGCACCATCAGAGGCTGAAGGTGAGGCTGGGGCTTGGGTTCCTGCATGAGTGTTTGGTTCAGGTAGAGATTTTGCCTACTTCAAGGAAGCTCTAGACAAGGGAACTCACAGCAGAATATCCAAGGTGCTCATAAAACCAACCCTGAGAACAGGAATCAATTTTAAATACCTGCCACGGCCAGAGTATACCAGTGCTAGATTACATTTGTGCCTGTCAAACAAGACCCAGCCCTTACTGCTCTTCCTGCTCTGGCCCCTCCACCCTTGATTGGCCAAAGGCCAGCTGAGAGAATGAAAATTTGTTGATCCTCACTGCAAAGGCTCTAGCATTAACTAGCAGTAGGAAGAATTAACTGCAATAAAGTTCAGAATTTTGACCAACACGCTGTACTGGGCATTTTTATTATTGAACTGGAACTACTTTGTGATTAACGGGAAGAATTTTGATTAACTGAGAGTACCAAAAAAGTCAAGGGACTTTTTGGCATTAGGAAAGAGCCTTTCTGCAGAGCTGATTTTATCAGGCTTTGGGGGAAAAAAGAATAAATCTGTTTTCTGTTCTCACCTTAAGAGAGTTTCTGGGTCTGGGTAAAGGATACTTGCTTTAAAGAATCACACTGGCTGCTGAGTGGATATCAGATCAGAGGATGATGGGTGTGAATGCAGAGGGAGCGTAAGGAGGTGATTGCTGGCTTCTCCACCTCCTTAGTTGTGTGACTTTGAACAAGTCACCGAACTCCTCTGTGCATCAGTTTCCTTGTCTTAGTGCAGAAACGTACTAAAAAAACCTTAACAGGGTTGTTGAGAGGAATAAATGAGCTAACATGTAAAGTACTTAAAGCAGTGCCTGACCCAAAATAAATATTATGAAGTATTTGTTGCTGTTTTTACTTTAAACATTATTATTGTAGCAGCCCAAATGAAAGACAGTGGTGACTTGGAATATCTATAACTAGAGAGCATGAAAAAGTTCATGCTGTATTTTAAAATTATAAACAATAGGAGTTTGTAGGGGATGATCAGATATGAGGAGAATAAGGTAGAGGGAGAGGGCAAGAATGGCTCCCAGATTTCTAGCTTGGACATCTGGGTGGAATTGAGATTATTGAGATTTAGGAAGACAGGGATTGTGTTCAGGCAGGCTTAATAAAGATTCATGGGTGCTGATGCTTTTAAAATATTCATTTTAATAGCATTGAAAGATTTGGGCACCACAGGAGTAGTTTTTCTGAAATTGAAAGTGCTCCAAAACAAAATCAACTTCTGACCCTTTGCCCTCATCATTTTAAAAAATGAGGGCATGGTGAGTAGGTGATTGTGTGATAACACAGTTTTTCTTTCAAGAACCAAGAATGACCTCAACGGGTAATCAATCTTTGTAAAATAAACGTCAGAAAAAAATGGCATATTAACAATTCTAAAACTAACACTGTTATCTTTGGTGTCTTCCAAAATTTAGTTGTCCTTTGTTTAATACACTCAATAAACTACAAAATAAACTTATCCAGTGGGGGCTTCAATATAGCATTCAGATCTTTTTTTTTTTTTTTTCAAAAGCACACACACATAAATGCACAGATAAAATTTTTGCACTTATTAGTTTAAATGCCTTTAATGGTGTGTCACCTTATCTTTGTTTTAGTTAAGTTGATCTTTGTAAATAAAGTAATGGCTTTCCCATACTATAGATATGCTGTGGAGATAAAGGAAACTTTTGTTCTTTGGTATTAACTGGTACTGTGTTCTTCTCCACCCTTTGGTCGTGCAGTCAATGTTGAGAACCAGAATTTTTCTTCCGCTTGAAGTCTTGCTGATAGCTGTCTTTATCAACCCCTTCAGACTTGCTAGGGATTAGAAGAACATTGGTATAAGATGCTAGGGCTGACCAATGAATAAGTGGCTAAGGGCTTTTAGTCTGAGCCCTCGCATTTTGTAGAACCCTGTGTAGATATGCATAGCCTCTCATTATCAGAACTTCCCTCCCAGTTCTTAACAGTATTGCAGAAGAAGATGCTCTGTCCTTCAGGACTCTGTAAGAGTCAGAAGAAGCAGGTTGTTCCCTAAGCCTTTGGTGTCTAAGGTTATACTATCTGCCAGGGCTGGGGCCTCATCTTGGTTTAATGATTATGGTATTCCTGTTATAACAAACATTCCTATGGGTAAAAGTACTAAATCTCCTGTTTAGTGACAGATATTTAGTTTGGCATTTTACTTTTGCTTTTGGCAAATTCATAAAGAGGTAAAGCTGACTCACATGATCTAGAAAGGAGAAAATAAAGTCAAATGTTAAAATACTAGACTAATTCTCTAGCAGGTGGATATGAGGGGAGTCCTTTGCTTTCAAATAGAGACTATTTTAGATAATAAAGGAACATTTTGAAATCCATACCAGGAATATACCAGGAAGTTAAAGTAAAACCAAATCTTAATGTTATTTCATCTCATTTTATTTTTTATAGTCATGGTGATCAACTGGAAACACCTGCTTTGAAAATTCCCAAGGTTGGCATGATATTGGTCTTGATGATATGGTGCTTTGGGAACCTATGGGATATTTGTTTCTGTGCTAGAGTAAAACTAGATCTGTTTATGCTTTTTATTCTTTCAAATTTATTTTCCTTCGGGGAGCCTAGGTGGCTCAGTCGGTTAAGCTTCTGATTTCAGCTCAAGTCATGATCTCACAGTTACTGAGTTTGAGCCCCGCATCGGGCTCTGTGCTGACAGCTCAGAGCCTAGAGCCTGTTTCAGATTCTGTGTCTCCCTCTCTCTCTGCCCCTTCCCTGCTCACGCTCTGTCTCTCTCTCAAAAATAAACATTAATTTTTTTTCAAAATTTGTTTCCCTTCTTCAATTTTTGTCAAAGTAATACATGCACATGGCAAAAATAAAACAGAACTGAGGAATTTATACTGAAAAACAACATCTCTCTCAGTACCATTACCATCTACTACTCAGTACCACTTTCCACAGGCAAACAACCTTCCTTTATTTGGTATAAAGATTAAAATTATTTTTAATAATTACTGATTTTTACTCTTTTATTCCTGTAAACTATCTAAGAAGTTACAACTGGCAGTAATCTGGTCTGTATCCTTCAAGTCTTTGTTTCTGTGCTTATAACAAACATATACACACATAGTAGTAGCAGCTACTTTTAATAACTTTTTATTTTTAGTAGTCCATTAATTACCTCTCAACTTTCTTTTCTTTTTCAACTTTCAATTATGTGCTGTTGGTGCCATTTCTTGACTTTTCAATTTAAAGGACATTATCTATTCACTGCCTATAAGAAAAATAAGGATTTAGCTATACTTTCTTGAATTTTGATAGATATTATAGATATTATAGTTTTATTATCAGTTGCTTTTATGTTTCTAAATAATATGCTTCAGCCTCTAGGTTTTGTCCCAACAGCCTTATATAATATTTCTTGATTCTTAAGCTATATTTATTCATTTAACAATTATTTATTGAGTATCTACTGCGATGATAGACTCTATTCCACATGCTCAGTCATTAACAGAAAGATCCTAGCCTCACTGGCCTGTACATTCTAGTCGGGGAGGGGGTGTTGAGACACATAAATTATATAGTAGACATTGACAAGTTTAATGGGGAAAAAAAAGGAGAATAAGGTAAGAGGAATCAGGAGGTAGGGAGGTGGGAGTAACAATTTTAGGCTGGATGGTCAGATTTGGCCTCAATGAGAAGTGATGTTTGAGCAAAGACTTAAAGGCAGGCAGGGAGTTATCCATGTGAATAGCTTAGGGAAGAGAGTTCAGGCAGAGGAAACCAGCAAAGGCCTCAAAGCAGGAGTGTGCTTGGCACGTTCAAGGATTGGCAAGGAGGCTAGTATGGCTGGAATGGAGTGAGCAAAGAGCCCTGTGGTGGACGCTGAGGTGAGAGAGATAACAGAAGGTGACATGACATTGTGCCATATGGACCAATAGAAGGACTTTTCACTTTTACTCTGAGTGCACTGGAAAGCCATTGGAAGGTTTTGAGCAGAGAAGTGACATAGTCTGACTTGTATTTAGAAGGATTTGTATAGCTTCCATGTTGAGAATAAGTATAGGAAGGTGTTGGTGGAAACGGGTTAGTTGGGAGGCTACTGCAGTAATCCGGATAGAGATAAAGGTGGTTCTGAGTAGGGAGTGCTTGTGGAGTTGGTGAGAAGTAGTCACATTCTGGATATACTTTGATGAGACTATCAGCTCTTTTCCCCTTTCTTCCATTTTATATACTCTTCTATCTACCATATTCTGTCAATCACACTTTTGTTTTTACATTTTCAAGGTTAATGCCAAATTCATTCGTTATTGTAATCTTTCATGTGTTGTTTATAGGTTGATCCTGAAAGTTAACAATCAACCCTTTCCTATTTAATTATTGTTTATTGCATAGCCAAATAATATGGAAAAATTACATTTAAACATAAATACATCCTTGGGGCGCCTGGGTGGCGCAGTCGGTTAAGCGTCCGACTTCAGCCAGGTCACGATCTCGGTGTCTGTGAGTTCAAGCCCCGCGTCAGGCTCTGGGCTGATGGCTCAGAGCCTGGGGCCTGTTTCCGATTCTGTGTCTCCCTCTCTCTCTGCCCCTCCCCCGTTCATGCTCTGTCTCTCTTTGTCCCAAAAATAAATAAACGTTGAAAAAAAAAATTAAAAAAACAAAACAAAACAAAAAAACATAAATGCATCCAAGATCATGGCCTCTGGGCTCCTTGAAGAAGAATGTTCCAGTGTCCAAATTAAATAAATTTTCTTTTATAATTTCAAAAGTTGCTTAAAATTATCCTACATTTTAGCTGCCTTCCTTTTTTTTTTTAAATCATGAATCATTTAAAAATGTAATTCTTATTGTCTCCCCCTAGAATTTCCAATTGTCTTTTTTGTATCTTATTGAGAAAAAAAATATGTTTTCTTTACCATATAGCTGATACCATCCATTTCTATAGTCATTATATCTTCTGCACAGACTACATTTCATTTTTCTTCTTGAAGACATTCTAGTCGCGGCCCACTGACTTCCTCTTCTGATTTAGATTGTAAACCCTGTGCACAGCTTCACTCTGGAATTGTTTTTCATTAGACTCTTGGGTTAGTTTCACCTTTTTTATATTCCATATCTTCCTCTTCGTTGGTTTCTACCTCATTTGTCTGGAATATATTAAACAAATTTTCATCAGAAAACACAAATAGATGAAATTTCTGAGTACCTGTAAATCTGAACATGTTTTTAGTATGCTCTTCCATTGATTTATAGTTTGGCAAAGCACAGAATTCTGTATTCAAACATTTTATTCCTCTCAGAACTGTGAAGGTTTTGTTCTACTATCTTCTAGCATGAGAATTGCTGATGAGAAGTTTGATGTTAGTTTATTATTGTTCCTTGGTAAGTGACCTTTTTTGCTCTTCTTATCTAAAGGCTTTAAAAGATTTTCTCTTCCCATTTTCATTGCAGCATTATTCACAATAGCCAAGATGTGGAAACAACCTAAATGTCCACTAATGAATGGATGAATGGATTCAAAAACCCTAAAAAAACCAAAAGACATACAATGGAACATTATTCAGCCATTAAAAAAAAAAAGGGAAATCCTGACATATGTGACAAGATGGATGAATACTGAGGATATTATGTTAAGGGGAGTAAGTCAGTCATAGAAGGACAGATACTGCATGATTTTACTTCTATTAGGTATCTAAAATAGTCAAATTCATAGAAGCAGAGAGAATGGTGGTTACCAGATGCTGGAAGGAGAGAAAAATTGGGAGTTGATTTCCAAAAAGTATAAGGTTTCAATTATGCAAGATGAACAAACTCTAGAGATCTGTTTTAAAACATTGTGCCTATAGTTAACAATATTCCATTGTACATTAAAATTTTTGCTAAGAGATCTCATGTTATATGTTCTTACCATGATAAAAAAGTTAATTTAAAAAATCTCTTGGGATGCTTGTGTGGCTCAGTTGGTTGAATGTCTAGCTCTTGATTTTGACTCGGGGCATGATCTCAGGGTTATGAGATAAAGGCCCTTGACACGCTCTGCACTGGGCAGTGTGGCCAGCTTAAGATTCTCTCTCCTTTTCTCTCTGCCCTTCCCCTGTGCATCCTCTCTTTCTCTCTCTTTTTTAATTTTTAAAAATGTTTATTTATTTTTGAGAGAGAGTGATAGAGCATGAGCAGGGGAGGGGCAGAGAGAGAGGGAGACCCAGAATCTGAAGCAGGCTCCAGTTCTGAGCTGTCAGCACAGAGCCCGAGGCGGGGCTTGAACTCATGAGCCATGAGATCATGACCTGAGCCAAAGTTGGATGCTTAACCAACTCAACCATGCAGGCGCCCCCCTCCCTTTCAAATAAAACAGAAAGAAAGAAAAAAAAAATTCTTAATATGCGGTGTTTAAAATTTTTCTGAAGTTATGTCTAGATGATCTTTTTCCATTCATTTTGCTTGGCACTCCTTTTATCTTCTTTATTGGGAATACTTATGTCTTTCCTCAAGGGATATATATGTGTGTGTGTGTGTGTGTGTGTGTGTGTGTGTGTGTGTGTATATATATATATATATATATATATATATAACTCAAGGTCAGGATGTGAGAAAGGAGCATCTAGTTTGAACTTTGTGGAAGTAATATGTTTTCACATTTCTTTGAAAATGCTAATTTAAAAATTTAAAAGCTTATTTTTCTCTTCCAATAATCTTTCCCTAGGATCAGTACATGTACTATTTATCTCAGTCTTTCTCTTTTATTGTTTTATTGTTTTCTCTCTTGGCATCTTGAGTTGCCCATCAGGTTTAAGAATGGGACTGTTCTAGATAGCTTTTAGGAGTTTACTTCTGTAGTATATATAGGTCTGTCTTCCTGTGGGATGGCTCTGTGTACATGGGAGGGATCATTGATTATGGGAATTCCAGTCACCCAGGTAAACCTCCAAATTACAATGGCTTTACACAATAGGTTTGTTTCTCATCTGTGTCACAGTACAAAGCAAATGTCTCTGACCGGTAGGTGGCTATCTTGCATGTGATAATTCAGAGGCCCCAAATCTTTCCACTAGCATCTCCTTGAGCCTTGGTGCCTTTTGTTCCAGCTGTCAGAGGGGTTAATAAGAAAGCGAAAAGTGTCATACATCCCTTCTACTTACATTTTACTAGTTAGAGAACTACACCTGGGTATAAGAAAACTGAAAAATGAAGTCCCTGGCTGGGTACCTATTTCCCAGAAGAAGTATGTCACACTAAGAAACGAGGAGCACAAATTTTTGGTGCAGAGTCAGCCATTGCTTCTATAAATAGACTTAACCACTGGTTGTCTTCATTTTAGGGTAAGAGTTCTGGAGTCTTTTTGTTTTAGGGGGGATATTTGGCACTCCAAAATGCAAGACTAGAGAAAGCTTTACCTGGGACACTGGTATCCAGCTTTAGCATTCCTGTTTCTCCTCAGTTTATTCAGCTTTTTAATGGCAACTTTTGGCAGGGGCAATGGGTAGGAATAGATGCTAGTTAGTATTCTGTGTATTTAGAAATGGGAAAGGAGGGTGGGGAATGTTAGTTGGTGTCTGATGCAGTCATGTATTAGACACAATTTCAAATAATCCCTCTGTTTTAGCCTCCCCTGTGCCTCCTGCCCTCTGAGGCACCTGCCAACTCTGTCTGAAGCTTCTGTGGGTTTCTGCCATGGAGATTCATCCTCTCCTACTCTGAATGTCCTTCCTGCATATTCTGGACTGCCTGTTCTCTCTTATCTAACCACAGGTTTTTAGTCTTTTTCCATTTTCCACATATTGGCTTTAGTCTCTCACACACTGACAACTCTCCTTGTGTTCTCTTTACTGTTCTGCATTTGTTCCTGTGTTATCATTAGGTCTCAGAAGGTAAGAAGGTAGGGAAGATAGAACTTTTTTTTTCTTGAAATATAGTGTATTGAACTGAGGCCCCAGAACTGTTTCTTGAGGAAAGTCCTGAGTTTTCTTGCGGGAACCATTTGAGTATTTGTCCACAGTTCTATTTAAATTCTTTAACTTTCTTAAGAATATAACTTTACTATCTGCTTACTTGTTTTTTTTTTTAAATTCCAGGATAGTTAACATACAATATTATATTAGTTTCAATATAATGATTCAATGTACAATATAGTGATTCAACAATTTCATACATCATCCAGTACTCATCACAATAAGTGTACTCTTTAATCCCTTTCACCTATTTCCCCCATTCTCCCACCCACCTTCCCTCTGGTAACCATCAGTTTGTTCTCTACAGTTAAGAGTCTGTTTTTTGGTTTGTTTCTTTTTTTCCTTTGTTTGTTTGGTTTCTTAGATTCCACTTATGAGTTAAATCATATGGTGTTTGTCTTTCTCTGATTTATTTCACTTAGCATTATACCCTCTAGATCAATCCATATTATTGCAAAATGGCAAGATTTCATTCTTTTATATGGCTGAGTAACATTCATATACACCACTTCTTTATCCATTCATCTGTCTTTGGATACTTGGGTTGCTTCCATAATTTGGCTATTGTAATGCTGCAAACACATAGGAGTGCATATATTTTTTCAAATTAGTGTTTTTGTATTCTTTAGGTAAATACCCAGTAGTGGAATTACTGTGTCATATAGTAGTTCTTTTTTTAATTTTTTGAGGAGACTCCATACTCCATACTTACACAGTGGCTACACAAGTTTTGCATTCTTGCCAATAGCACATGAGGGTTTTTTTCTCCATATCCTCATCAACACTTGTTTCTTGTGTTTTTGATTTTAGCCATTCTGACAGATGTAGTTTTAAAAAAATATTTATTTAAATATTTAATATTTAAATACCCCCAATGTGGGGCTTGAACTCATGACCACAAGATCAGGAGTTGCATATTTTTCTGACTGAGCCAACCAGGCACACTTTCATTGTAGTTTTGATTTGCATTTCCTTGATGATGGGTGATTTGAGCACCTTTTCATGTGTCTGTTGGCCATCTGTATGTCTTCTTTGGAGGAATGCGTGTTCATGTCTTCTGCCCAGTTTTTAATTGGATTTTTTTGTGTTGTGTTGTGTTGATTTGTATATGTTCTTTATATATTTTGACTACTAACCTTTAATTGGATATATCATGTGCAAATATCTTCTCCCATTCAGTAGGCTGTCTTTTCATTTTGTTGATTGTTTCCTTTGCTGTGCAGAAGATTTTTTTTTAATTTTTAATTTTTTTTTTTTTTTTTTTTTTTTTTTTTTTTTTTTTAGAGAGACAGAGTGAGCTGGGGAGAAGGGCAGAGGGAGAGAGGGAGAGAATCCTAATCAGTCGACATGCTCAGTGTGGAGTTCAACTTGGAACTTGATCCCACAACCCTGGGATCATGACCTGGCCAAAATCAAGAGTTGAAACTCAACCGACTGAGTCACCCAGGCACCCCATGCAGAAGATTTTTATTTTGATTTAGTCCCAATAGTTTATATTTGCTTTTGTTTCTCTTGCTTCAGGAGACCTATCTAGAAAAATGTTGCTGCATTTGATGTCAGAGAAATTACTGTCTATGCTTTCTTGTAGGATTTTTATGGTTCAGGTCTCACATTCAGATCTTTAATCCATTTTGAGTTTATTTTTTGAATGGTGTAAGAAAGTGATCCAGTTTCATTCTTTCTATGTAGCTCTCCAATTTTCCCAACACCATTTGTTGAAGAGACTGTCTTTTTCCCTTTGCATATTCTTGCCTCCTTTGTTGAAGATTAATTGACCATATAATTGTGGGTTTATTTCTGGGCTCTGTATTCTATTCTATTGATCTATGTATCTATTTTTGTGCTAGTATCATACTATTCTGATTATTATTGCTTTGTAGTATGTCTTGATATCTGGGACTATAACACCTCTAGTTTTGTTCTTCTTTTCAAGATTACTTTGTCTAGTTACAGTGTTCTGTGGTTCCATACAAATTTTAAGATTATTTGTTCTAGGTCTATGAAAAATGCTGTTGGTATTTTGATAGGCATTGTATTAAATCTGTTAACTGCTTTGGGTGGCGTGGGCATTTTAATAGTATTTTTTCTCCAAACCATGAGCACAGAATATCTTTCCATTTGTTTGTATCATTTTCAATTTCTTTCATCAATGTTTTATAGTTTTCAGAGTACAGCTCTTTCTTTTTTTAAAAAAATGTTTATTTACTTATTTTGAGAGAGTGCAAGCAAGTGGGGGAGGGGCAGAGAGAAAGAGGGATAGAGAGAATCTCAAGCAGGCTCCGTAACGTCAGCACAGAGCTAGATGCAGGGCTCAATCCTATGAACCGTGAGATCATGATCTGAGCTGAAATCAAGTCGAGCACTTAAATGGCTGAGCCACCCAGGTGCCCCAGAGTACAGGTCTTTCCTCTCCTTGGTTAAGTTTACTCCTAGGTATTTTATTATTCTTGGTGCAATTGTAAATGGGATTGCTTTCTTAATTCCTCTTTCTGCTGCTTCATTATTAGTGTGTAGAAAAGCAACAGATTTCTGTATATTGATTTTGTATCTTGAGATGTTACTGAATTCATTTATCAGTTCTAGCAGTTTTTTCGTGGCATTTTTATGGTTTCTAAACATGGTACCTTCTCATCTGCAAATAGTGTCAGTTTTACTCTTCCTTAACAATTTTGATGCCTTTTATTTCTTTTTCTTATTTGATTGCTGTGGCTAGGACTTCCAAGACTATGTTGAGTAAAAGTGGTGAGAGTGGGCATCCTTGTGTTGTTCCTGACCTTAGAAGAAAAGCCCTCAGTTTTTCACCATTGAGTATAATTTTAGTGTAATTTTCACATATGGCCTTTATTATTTTGAGGTATATTCCCTCTAAACCTACTTTGTTGAGAGCTTTTATCATGAATGGATGTTGTACTTTGTAGAATACTTCTGCATCTATTGAAATGATCATACGGTTTTTATCCTTTCCCTTGTTGATGTGATGTCACATTGATTTATGAATATTGAATCATGTTTACATCCCAGGAATAATCATCATTGTGAATGATTTTTTTTATGTATTGTTGGATTCAGGTTGCTAATATTTAGTTGAGGAATTTGCGTCTATGTTCATTAGAGATACTGGCCTATAGTTCTCTTTTATAGTATTTTTGTCTGGTTTTGGTAACATGGTAATGTAGGCCCACATAATTAATTTGGAAGTTTTCTTTAATATTATTTGGAATAGTTTGAGAAGAATAGATAGTAATTCTTTAAATGTTTGGTAGAATTCATGTGTGAAGCCCTCTGGTCCTGGACTTCTGTTTGTTGGGACTTTTTGGATTACTGATTCAATTTCCTTGCTGATAATTAGTCTGTTCAATTTTCTATTTTCTGCTGATTCAGTTTTGGGAGGTTATATGTTTCTAGGAATTTATACATTTCTTCTAGTTGTCTAATTTTTTGGCATATATTTTTTATAATATTCTCTTATAATCCTTCGTATTTCTGTGGTGTTGGTTGTTATTTCTTTTTCATTTCTGATTTATTTTAACAATTATTCATTTTTGAGAGAGACAGAGTTCATGTGTGGGGAGGGGCAGAGAAAGAGGGAGACACAGAATCTGAAGCAGGCACCAGGCTCTGAGCTATCGACACAGAGCCCAATGTGGGGCTTGAACCCACGAACTGTGAGATCATGACCTGAGCTGAAGTCGAATGCTCAACCGACTGAGCCACCCAGGTGCCCCCTGATTTTTTTTATTTGAGCACTCCTTCCATTTTTTTTTCTGAGTCTGGGTAAAGGTTTCATCAATTCTGCTGATTTTTTCAAAGGACCAGCTCCTGGTTTCATTGATTTGTTCCATTATTTCTTTAGTTTCTATTTTGTTTATTTCTGTTCTAATCTGTATTATTTCCTTCTCTCTACAGGTTTTGGGTTTTATTTGTTGTTCTTTTTCTAGCTCCCATAGGTATAAGTTTAGGTTGTTTATTTGAGATTTTTCTTGCCTCTTGAGGTAGGCCTGTATATTTATAAAATTCCCTCTTAGAACAGCTTTTGCTGCATCCCAAAGATTTTGGATGTTGTGTTTTCATTTTCATTTGTCTCCATGTATTTTTTTGATTTTCTCTAGATTTCTTGGTTGACCCACTCATTGTTTAGTACCATGTTATTTAACCTCCATATATTTGCGTTCTGTCCAGATTTTTTTCTTGTGATTGATTTCTAGTTTCATAGTGTTGTGGTTAAAAAAATATGTATGGTATGTCTTCGATCATTTTGAATTTGTTGAGCCTTGTTTGGGGCTTAATCTGTTTTGGAGAATGTTTTTATGTGCACTTGAAAAGAATGTGTATTCTGCTGTTTTAGAATGGAATGTTCTGAATATATCTGTTAGATCCATCTGGTCCAATGTGTTGTTCAAAGCCACTATCTCCTTGTTGATTTTCTGTTCAGATGATCTATCCATTGATGTAAGTGGGTGCTAAAGTCCCCTGTATTATTGTATTACTATTTATTACTTCCTTTATGTTTGTTATTAGCTGCTTTATGTATTTGGGTTCTCCCATGTTGGGTGCATAAATAGGTACAATTTTGCACGTATTTGGATGTTTCCAAACATCTTGTTGGATGTTCCCCTTATTATTATATAGTGTCCTTTTTTAAAATGTTTATTTTTGAGAGAGAGAGAGAGAGAGAGAGAGAGAGACAGAGACAGAGCAGGAGCGGGGAGGGGAAGAGAGAGACAGAGACAGAATCTGAGGCTCCAGGCTCTGAGCTGTCAGCACAGAGCCCAGTGCGGGGCTTGAACTCTAGAGCTGTGAGATCATGACCTGAGCTGAAGTTGGACACTTAACTGATTGAGCCACAGAGGTGCCTCTATAGTATGCTTCTTTGTCCCTTGTTATAGTCTTTGTTTTAATGTCTATTTTGTCCAATATAAGTATTGCTATCCTGGCTTTCTTTTACTTCCATTTGCATGGTAAATATTTTCTCATCCCTTTACTTTCAATCTGCATGTGTCTTTAGGTCTAAAATGAGTCTCTTGTAAGCAGCATATAGATGAGTCTTCCTTTTTAAAAAATCTATTTCATCATCCTATGTCTTTTAATTAGAGTGTTTAGTCCATTTACATTCGAATTAATTATTGATAGGAAAGAATTTATTGTCATTTTGTTACCTGTTCTATGCTTGTTTTTGCAGTTCTTCTCTGTTCCTTCTTGTGGTCTCTTCTCTCATGGTTTTGTTTGGTTTCTTTAGTGATATACTTAGATTCCTTTCTTTTTATTTGTTGCATATCTGTTACTGGCTTTTGATTTGTGGTTACCATTAGGTCTGTATGTAACATCTTCTGCATATGGTAGTCTATACTAAATTGATGGTTGCTTAAGTTTGAATTCATTCTTTGCTCTTCTCCCTGCATGTTTTAGATACATGGTGTCATAGTTTACATCCTCTTATTCTTATTACATCCTCTTATGTGAATCCCTTGACTGGTTTTTATAGCTATACTTAATTTTACTGCTTCTGTGCTTCCTATTTTTCTTACTCCTACTTATGGTCTTTCCTTTCCACTCAAAGAGTCCACTTTAACATTTCTTGTAAGGCTGCATTAGTGGTGATAAATTCCTTAACTTTTGTTTGTCTGGGAAACTATCTCTCCTCCTATTTTGAAGGAGTCTTGCACCTTGCTGGAGAGAGCATTCTTATTTGCAGGTTTTTTCTTTCAGCACTTTGAATGTATCATGCCACTCCCTTCTGCCTGCAGAATCAGTTTCTGATTTCTGAAAAATCAGGGGATAGAGTTATGGGGTTTCCTTTGTATGTAACTATTTTCTATTCTCTTGTTACTCAAATTTTTTTTAAATGTTTATCTATTTTTGAAAGAAAGACAGAGACAGAGTGTGAGCAGGGGAGGGGCAGAGAGAGAGAAAGAGAGAGAGAGAGAGAGAGAATCTGAAGCAGGTTCCAGGCTCTGAGCTGTCAGCATAGAGTCTGATGTGGGGCCCAAACCCACAAACCACAAGATCATGACCAGAGCTGAAGTCGGACGCTAACTGATTGAGTCACCCAGATGCCCCTCTCTTGTTGCTTTTAAAATTCCTTATCACTACTTTTGGCTGTTTTAATTACTGTGTGTCTTTATGTGGACCTCCTTGGATGATTTTTTGAGGGGCTCCTGCCTCCTGGTTCTGGATTTGTTTCCTTCCCCAGATTCAGGAAGTTTTCAACTATTAGTTCTTCAAGTAAATTTTCTGCCCCCTTTTCTCTCTCTTCTGTGTATCCCTATAATGTGAATGTTATTATGCTTGATAGTGTTGCTAAGTTCTCTTAGTCTGTTTTTGTTTTTTGTTATTATTCTCTCTCCTGCCCAGCATGATTGCTTTCTAGTACTTTGTCCTTCAGGTTGCTGATCTGTTCTTCTGCTTCCTCTAGTCTACTGTTTATTCTATCCAGTATAGTTTTAACTGATTTCTTGATCTCTGATTGGTTCTTTTTTGTTTTCTATCTCTTTGTTGTGTTTTCTATCTCTTTGTCAATAGTCTCACTGATGTCCTCCACTCTTTTCTCAAGTTCATGGAGTATCTCTATGAACATTACTTTACATTCTCTATCGGGCATATAACTTATCTCTGTTTCATTTAGCTCTTTTGCTATGATTTTTTTCCATTTTTTCATTTGCAACATGTTTCTCTGTTTCCTCATTTTGTCTACCTCTGTGTTTGTATGTGTTAGGAATATTAGCTACATTGGGAGCACCTGGGTGGTGGAATCAGTTAAGCATTTGACTCTTGATTTTGGCTCAAGTCAGGATCTCATTGTTCATGGGATTGAGTCCCACATCAGGCTCTGTGCTGACAGTACAGAGCCTACTTGGGAGTCTCTATCTCCCTCTTTCTCTCTGTCCCTCCCCTGCTTGTGTTCTCTCTTTCTCTCTCCAAAACAAATAAACATTAAAAAAAGAGGACTGTCAGCTACATCTCCTGCTCTTGAAAATAGTGGCCTTATGAAGAAAAGGAGCTATAGTGCCCTGCAGTGCAATGTCTCCTGTTTGTCACAGCCTGGTGCTCCAGGTGTATCTTCCATATGTGTTGTGTGTGACTTGCTATTGTGGCTGAGCCACCTTTCCTTTCAGTCCAGTCATCTGTAATAGTTCACTTTGCCTCTTGTGGTTAGGGTTTGGTCTTTGTGTTGTTAGTGGGCCAGTCTGGTGCCACCTTGTACTTGAGTTGAGTCATACCTGGTATTTGCCAGAGATGTAGTAGCACCGAATTCCAGGGTGCTTTCCCCGTATTTTCCCCTGAAAAGCTTTTGTTTGTGGGCAGGGCCTGTAGTCAGACCAGATGCCTGCCCCCAGCTCACTGGTGGGGCCATAGTTGAACTACTATGTATGGTTACTTTCCCCTATCCCTGGGACAGTAGTCATTGTGGAGTAGTGCTGGACCCTGTCAGGACTGCTTTCACACGGCCAGGCTTGTGGCATCACTTTGGATGGGCTCAGACCAAGAAAATATTGGTGGGGCAGGTCTGTAGAGAGGTCTGTGGGGGGTGGGGCACAAGGTGCTAAGGTCTGCACTGGTCCACTGCAGAAAGTGACAAGCAGCTGCCTGGGAAAATCCCTGCTCAGGCATGGATGGAGGGGACAGATCACTGAAGCTCATGGGGGCAGGGCCCATTGTTATTTAGCAAGCTAGGTGGAGATTGTTGGTGCTACACTGGTTCTTGCACATGTCCATGTATCTATGCTGGGAGGCAGAGGAGGGGAGTGGTGCCTGTCAGCTTTTATTCTTGGAGAAGTCTCCCAAAGATCTCTGTCCCTCCAGCACATGCTCTGAGATTAGTAAGTAAGTCTTCTATGTATCTCACACTTTTTTCAAACTGCTGCTTCTATGCTGTATCTCAGAAGGGCTGTTTATTATGCTGTCTCTTTATGGGTGGGAACTCTACCCTCTTGGCTCTCCAAGAAATTTACAGGTATTAAGCTGCACTGATTGTTAGGCCCCTCTGTTTTTCAGAGCCAGATGTTACAGGGTTTTTTCTTCCCTCTGCAGATACCCTGTACCTGGGATGCCTTTTGTGGGGTCTGGTCCTCTCCCGTTTCTGTGCCTGCCATATCCCTCTCCCCCATGGGCAGTCCCACATGTTTGTTTGACTCCCAAACATGTCTCTGCCCTTCCTACCCTGTTCACTGTGGCTTCTTGTCTATATTTAGCTGTGGAAAGCCTGTTCTGCCAGTGTTTGGGTCATTTTCTGGGTTATTTATGTGGATGTGGTGTTATCTAGTTGTATCTGTGGCAATAGGTGAGCTTAGAATTCTCCAACTCTGCCATCTTTCCCGGAAGTTCTCTGCTTACTTGTTTTTAAAGAATGTCTAGATCTAGCATCTCAGAATATTAGCTTTCTGGATTCTCATCAGTGAGCACAAGGTGGCAGAGTCTTCCACTCAACACCTCCCCAAGGCCAGGTTGGGGAGTAATATTTGGGGAGGTGTGTTTGAAGGATATTTGTTTCAGTTACTCTTCCAGTTACTTTAATTTTTTAAAAATGTTTATTTATTTTTGAGAGAGAGAGAGAGAGACAGAGAATGAGTGGGGAGGGGCAGAGAGAGAAGGGGAGACACAGAATCCAAGCAGGCTCCAGGCTCTGAGCTGTCAGTACAGAGCCCGATGCGGGGCTTGAACTCATGAACATGAGATTATGACCTGATCAGAAGCTCGACCAACTGAGCCACCCAGGCACCTCATTCTTCCAGTTACTTTAATTTCTGTCCTTGGAATAAGCTGACAAAATTACTGGAATTGTGTTATCTTAGCCATTCTCAAAACTGCCTTTGCTAAGTGTGTTTTAGCATTATGGCTTCCACTTTAGCAAACTGCTGATGAGAATCAGCATCTCTTATTGCAATTACTTTAGGAATTTTTAAAGGACCTTATCTTTTCCTTTCATCACTCAGTGAGATATTTTTTGAACAACTCATTGCTACATAAAACTTTAGTTCCATGTCTTTCCCATGGAGCTGATGTGTTCTTTCCTGTCTGATAATGAGAATTGTGGAACAGGTTGTGTTTCCCCTTATCTGTGTTTTTATCATTCTCTGGTCTTGACTTTCCACTGTATCTTAAAATTGTGATAATGTCTTTGACAAAATGTGAATTCAGATAGAACTCAATTGGCAAGTGGCTCCCATCCTTCACCTGGCCACAATTTTTAACCAGGAACCAGTTAATGGTATTATCTCCTGCAGGGTAAAGTGCCAGAAAATGACTTTGTGATTATTTGGGGCCTTCTCAATTCAGTGTATGATGCACATTTTGTAATAATTGGTCTGTTTCTTACACATCTCATAAATGAAAACAAATAAATTAAACACATGGTAATTGGAAGATTAATTGAAAAGGGTTGTTTCCTTTTACATTGCAATAATGTGACTATGAATTTTATGTGATGGAATTTTAGGGATTGCATTTATAGAGAGGATTTTTATCTTCCTTTATTACTAAATCTCTAATTCTATTGGGTCTCAACAAAAAGTATATACTATTTATTAGTGAGCTACACACATTTTATATTGTGCACTGTACTGTTTTTATTATAAGATACCTCAAAGCTAATATAGAACAAGGCAAGTTATATACACATGAATGTGAAAATAAAGTAAAATAAAAAGACTTATTTGAATGAGATTTGTCTATTCTGAATATAATATATTCAGTTTCCATATTATTTCCATAAAGGAGAACCATCTTATTTTTTCTCCTTTAAGATTTCTTTGAAGATATATGAAATAGCATTACTACATGTACTGGGTAGTACTCTGAAATTTATGGCTACCTAGAACCTCAGAAGATGATCTTATTTGGAAGTAGGGTCTTTACACATGTAATTAGTTAAGATGAGGGCATACTAGGGCCCATACTAGCTGGCCCTAAATCCAATAACTGGTATCTTTTTAAGAAAGCCAATAGGGGTTCCTGGGTGGCTCCATTGGATGAGTGTCTGATGCTTGATTTTGGTGCAGGTCATGATCCCAGGGTTGTGGGACCAGGCCTTGTGTAGGGCTCCATGCAGAGCGTGGAATCTGTTTAGGATACTCTGTCTCTGTTTCTGTCTCTGTTTCTCTCCCCCACTGCCCATGTCCCCTGCTTGCTCTCTCTCTCTAAAAATAAAATAAATCTTAAAAAAAAACCCTGTAAAGACACAGAAAGACACATAGAAAGCCATGTGATGATGGAGGCAGAGATTGAAATGGTGCAGCTAGAAGCCAAGGATTGCTAGATACTACTAGAAACTGAGAAAGAGACAAGGAAAAGATTCCCTTTCAGAACCTCCAGAAGAAGCTGACCCTCTTTACATCTTGACTTCAGACTCTGTCTTGAATTGTGTAAATTCACAGTATTTTTAAATGATTTTAAAAAGTGATACTGAAAATAAGTATGTACAAATGATATGTAAATAAACATATCATTTGTACAATCACAGGATGTGTAAATCCTGTGAATTTCTGTTGTATTAAGCCACCCAGATTTTGGTAATTTGTTAATTATTGAAAACATAAATTGAGCATCTAGTTGGTACTCCATAAATAACTGCCAGTTGATATCCTTCATAAGGGAAAATTAATTAAGACTATAATAACTGAACAAGAGAGGCAGTTGTACAAAATTTTAAACAAAACACTTTATGATGCAGAAAAGCCTCTTTTTCTCTTTCTTTCTTTCAAAAACACTATAGTTTAATATAAAATGCCTACTACAATTGCATTTTGAAAAATTTGATCTCATTAATATTATATAATATGAATTATAGTCAAAGAAACAGACATAAATGAAGGGGATCAAATTTCATGCTTCAGGATGATGTTACCCACAGATAACATAAAGATTTTATCATTTACCTTCTGTTACCAGCCACAGGTGGCTCAGTTCACCCATTACATTGGGTTTCATTAATTTGACCACTCTTGGAAAGATATTGATAAGACAAACTATATTTGCAACACTTATGAGAAAAAAAATGATGTGATATATTTCCTTGATTGATGAACTTTTTATTGTAGGACATAGAGAAAAAATGTAAAAAGGAATGATAAATAAAAGAGGAATGGTGAAAATTGTTTGTTTTTCTCACCCAAGTGTTTCCAGGTGATGAATGCATTTTATCCAGAATGGATTTATATACTTTGTATATTCACAGTTAAATATGTCACTGAGTCTGGGGGAAAATATTAATTGAATGAACTATAGAAAAATGCTTACAACATGGTTCATAAAGGCATTCTTAAGCTATCATTCTGATGTTCTATCACCCTCTACTGATCAGTGAGCCAAATTACATTCAGCTGTTTTCCTTGGCCAAAGAGGATTCTTGTTTGAAGACCAAAAAACGTATTTTTGTTTATTTGCTAAATCTACAAAATCTGATGATGAATTTTAAAAAATCATACTGAAAATAAGTATGTGCAAATGATATGTTTATGTTTCTCTCTACTATTAGTCAGCAAGCTCCTCAGTAAAAGTTAGACACTTACTTATATTTGTTTCTCTAGCAGCCAGCCTACTGCTTAGCACAGTAGGATAAATAAAATGTTGAGGCAATTTTTGCAATTATAGTAGTCTTTATTTTTCATTACTTTATAAAGTTCTTTGTCTCATAAATATAATTACTATGTGGATTTATGTAACAGTGAAACATATTTTGAATATATTGGTTTCATATAAAATGCTGAAGCTACTTTAACTTCTGTATGTTTTTAACAGTTTCAATCCCATGTTCATAGTCATCTTGATTGTGATTTAATCTGGGCATTTTTCTGGTTACATGTTATTCTGATTATCTCTACATTATTAATTGAGGATTTTTATTGTTTATATTTAGGATCAGCTGGGGGGTGAGAGATGCAGGAGACCAGAAATAATTGTCGCTTATGGTCTGTGTTTATTTCTGTTTCATATAAACATGGTCCAGAGGCTGACATGGTGGCTCTGTAGTCATCAGGATCCTGGTTCTTTCTGTCTTACTGCTCCATTATGCATGTGCTGCATGTGCTGAGTGGAATAAATAGATGCAGAGCCTTTGAGAGAGTAGACCAGAATAAAATCCATGTCACAGCACAGTGGAAGTTGGTGAATTGGTAGTTCTCACCAAAGGTGCTGATGTAACGGGCTTGGTCCATTATAACTATATGAGATTGGTGTGCCCAATTCTGGGTTACGTGATGCACAGTAAGTTTCACAAATTGACATTCTATAAATTCATGACCACAAATTGGTACTCATGGTGCTCAAAAATCTTACCCAGTTTCTTTTATAGCATAGCCTTCTCACTCTCCACAGTAACTATGCTATACCTTCTACTATTTCTTCAAATTTCTGGCTTTCACATCCTCTTTTTTTGACTTTCTCTCCTTCATATTTAACATCCCATTTCCATTAGTTCTTCATTTATTATTGAAGAAATGGAAGCCATTGCATGGGCCCCCTTCATTTTTCCACCACTGTACTTACAAACTCTCAACAGACTTTGCATCTATTTTTTCACTGCATTGGAGAAAGGGCATCCATAGCTGTAGTCAGCCAGTGCAGTGAGATCAATTAGGAAATTCTTAGAGTGGAAAGCCTGAACTAGACTGGTGGCAGTGGAGGAGAAGAGAAGCAGACAGGTCATGATATATTTTAGAGATAGAACTGAAAGAATGTTATGAAGGATTGGATAAGGGATATGAGGGAGAGGGAGAAGTGAAGTTGCAGAGAATGTGGAGAGTTGGATTTACTCAAGGTTATGGTTTTGCAAAATGAATAAGGCAAAGAAAGCAGGAGCAAATGTGTAAAGGAGTATGGAAGGTAGTGATTAAGATGATGGATTATGGAATCTAAGTGGAAGGAAAGAGAAAAATGAGGGCACAATGAAATAAGAACAGTGACAATGCAGAAACATTATTAGATTAAAGGTCCTGGTAAGATCTCTGCTCACATTATTTGCCTGTTTCTTAGGTCAATTGTCTTTCTCTTATTGATTTAGGATTCCTAATATATTCTGAATACTATTTTATGGAAGCCGTAATGTTGGATTTTCTATCTGTGACTCTTTTTCACCTTTTAAATGATGTATCTTCATGCACAGATATTTTCAATGTTATCAAACTTGTATTCTATGGTTTATGCTTTCTAATGTATTATTTTGGAATTCCTATGCACTGAGATCACAAAGGTATTCTCTTACATTTTATTCATAATATTTTAAGGTTTCACATTTTACTTTTAGGTCTTTACTTCACTTGGAATTCATCTTTATGCATGGTATGAGGTATGATCTACTCAGTATTTAACTCTCTCCAATCTGGTTTCTGTTCCACCAATTCACCAAAATTCCTATGCATTTCTTGCCAAATCCAAAAGACCCTTTTTGGCCCTAGGTTTTAATTTTACTCAGCATTTGACACTTTTAGTAGCACTGGACTCTCTTTTTCTAAAAATAGCCTCTTCTCATGCTTTCTTTAATAATACATTTTCCTGTTTCCTCCTACTTCTGTGAAGGCTCTTTCTCAGTCTCTCTTTTTTTTAATGTTTACTTTTATTTTTGAGAAAGAGAGAGAGCGTGTGAGTAGGGGAGGGGCAGAGAGAGGGACAGAGGATCCAAAATGGGCTCTGAGCCACCCAGATGCCCTTCTCAGTTCTCCTTTAATAAAAATGACATTAACAATAATTACCATTTATGAAATGCTTTCTATGTGCCAGGGCTTGTGTTAAGTATTTTTTTCTACTTAATGCTCACAACAGAATGTTGAGACAGAATTGGTACTGATGAGGAAGCTGAGGTTCAGAGAAAATATGTAATGTGCCCAAGATTATTTGGTTGCAGGCAGTTTGCATTTGATGGCTCTGTTGCCTGCATCTGAGATGTACATTGTAGGGTTTTTCAGAACTTGGTCTAGGGCCCTCTTCCTACTCTATACTTTTTAAGTGATATTCTTCTCTCCTACAGTGTTAAAAGCTTTCTGTATGCCAATAAGTTACAAATTTATATTTCCATCTTGGACCTCTTTCCTGAGATAGGCATGCAATTTTGCCACTTGTATGACTCACTGGCATCTTAAACTTAATACATCTAAATTTGAACTCTTGATCTTAATCCCAATTGATCTCCTGCACCTCAGAGATTGACATCTTCATCTACATGGTGTCTCATTCTAGAAACCTAAAAGTTATTTTTGATACTGCCTTAGTCCCTTCATGCTGCTCTAACAGAATACCATAGACTGGGTGGCTTATAAACCACAGAAATTTATTTTTCTCAGTTCTAAAGGCTGGAAGTCCATGAAAAAGGCACCAACAGATTCAGTGTCTGGTGAGGGTCTGCTTCCTCGTTCATAGATGCCTTCTTGCTGTGCCCTCACATGGTGGAAGGGGCAAGAGAACTCTTTGTGGTGTCTTTTATCAGGGCTCTTAATCTCAGTCAGGAGGCATAATCACCTTCCCAAAGCTTCACCTTCTAATACCTTCACCTTGGGGGTTAGGATTTCAACATAGGTAATTTTGGGAGGACATAAACATTTAGTCTATAGCAGGTATCATTTTCTTCCTCATATCTTTCATCTAATCCTTCATAAAATTCTTTCAATTCTATCTCTAAAATATATCATGATCTGTCTGATTCTCTTCCCCTCCACTGACACCACTCTAATTCAAGCTGACTACTCTGAGAATCTCCTAACCGATCTCACTGCACTGGCTCCTGCCTTTCCCCCCCCCATTCTCCACACAATAGCTAGCAGGATCTTTACACTGTGCATTAAGCCATGTTATTCTGCTGCTAAAAATGCATAAATGCCTCCTGGTGTAGGCTGTAATATTTTTCATCAAAGGAGGTGAAGGAGGAATTGAAGTCAGGAGAGCATGTCACTTGTTTTGGCCAATAAAATATAAAAAGAAATGAAATATGTCACCTACAGGCAGAGTTTTTAAGATCCACAGCCTGCTTTTCCATCCTCTTTTTTTCCCTTTGCCATGGCTACCAACGATGTTCCAGGAAGTGGCTGCCTCAGTCCCAGGGTAGGGACAATGACATCCAGGAGCAGAACCTATTGCTGACCTATAATGGGTATATGTATAAATGAGATATTCACCCTGTAGGTCACCAAGATTCTGGAGTTGTTTGTTATCACAGCATAACCTGGTTTGTCCTGGCTGATATAACTCTATATTGTTCTTGGGATAAAAGCCAGAATCTTTAATTGAGCCTGTGTTTTTAATCTCAGTTTGGGCCATTCTTTCTGTTGTTCATTATTGTCCAGTGACAGTGACCTTCTTTTAGTTCCTTGAACTTCCCAAGTTCTTTTCTTCTCAGGAATGTTAAAGATACAAAAAATGCTATTTTCGTTACTCTTCACAGGCCAACCCCTACTTATCTTTCAAGCCTTAGCTTAAATATCACTTAAACTTCAGGAAGCCTTCCTTCATTACCCAATATATCATGGCCCCTGTTACATCTTCCTAGAATAATTACAAACTGAGGTGAGCGTAATGAAGGAAAATTGGATTCATCTCAGTTTGTAATTATTTTGTGAGTTATGATTTTCTATGAGCTATGCTTTCAGCTGTGACAGAATACCCAGAAGAAAGTGGCTGAAATAACAGAGGTTGAATTTGTTGCCTGTCCAAACAGGTCCAGTGGAAACTGGTTTCCAGAGTTGGTTCACTGGCTCAGTGATGCAATCAAGAACTTGGGCCCTTTCCATCCTTCTGCTCTGCCATCCTTAGGTTTTGACTTTCACCTTGTCTTGTTGACCCAACATCAATAGAGATTATAAGGAAACAATCAGCAGTATCAGTTCACACAGAGAGGACTTAAAAGCTGGATCCAAAATAATATTAATGAGTTAAAGTCTCCTTAAATTTCAGCTCATACTAAAATTCAGATATGTGCATAATATGAACTTTGCCTAACCTGGTTTTGCCGGTCTTTATCCTGAGTCCCACCTGCTGCATAATAATAATAATAATAATAATAATAATAATAATAATAAAATTAAGCAAATATCTAATTTGTTTTAATGCTTAGTTTGCCTGGTAACTGATTAAACCCTTTTATATAGCATTTACTTTCTTTTAGATAAAATGTGTTTGTTCACTAATTTTCTCCCTAGGAAAGAATCTGGATGTCTGAAATCATAATGTGGTTTACTTGTGACTTCTGTGACTTTGGGGCTAAGGGCCAAACTTCCTGTGCAGCTCCTTAGAGCATGCTGGTTGGTATTAGCTGGCCCTTCATCTATGTATTCAGTGCTGGTCTCTATTGCTCCACTGCTGTGGCTGGTCTGTTCTCTTGACTTGAGCAGTGCTTCTGATGGCTCTCATTGGCAGGTGCTGATTGCAGACTCCTGAATTTCTTCCTTTTTTTCTTTTTAAAGTTTATTTATTTATTTTGAGAGACAGAGTAAGTGGGGGAGAGTCAGAGAGAGGGGAAAAGAGAGAGAATCTCAAGTAGGCTCTGCACTGTTAACACAGAACCCAATGTGGGGCTCTAAACTCATGCATGAACTGTGAGATCATGACCTGAGCCCAAATCAAGAGTCAGATGTTTAGCCAACTGAGACACCTGGGCACCCCCAGACTCCTGAATTTCTTATCAAATTGACCACTGACCAGGTGATCACTCGCATTACACAAGAGCAATGGGCTCCAAATTTGTTTATCCACCCATGATTTGTGTACATTTATTTAAATATTACATATGTGCAGTTGTCAGTTCATGCTAAATATTAGAAAGCCTATTTTCCTCTTTAACTTTTATAAATATAAAAAGAAGTCTTAACATTTACTCCCTTGGTTACTAAGGTTTGGATTTCAACTAGCCTATGGGAATGACAGATGAAGTCTTGGTCTAATAAAAGGGAGAGAGAATTGGCCCAGGATGGCCCCATGGAGGCTGATCTATGTCAACCCTGGCTCTGAGCACAAAACTGAAAAACAAACAAACAAACAAAAAACCAAAAACACCACCAACAAAAAAAACCTCCTCTGAAAACTCATAACCATGGGACTACCCTCACTCAGTTTGGAGTTTGAATTGAGAATATGCTGTCTGGGGGGACACCTGGGTGGCTCAGTACGTTAAGCAACCCACTTCAGTTCAGGTTATGATCTCATGGTTCCTGGGTTAGAGACCCACATGGGGCTCCCTGCTGTCAGCACAGAGCCCCCTTTCCATTCTCTCTCTCTCTCTCTCTCTCTCTCTGCTCCTCCCTTGCTCGGGCTCTCTCTTGGTCTCTCTCAAAAACAAATAAAACATAAAACAAAAATACTGTCTGGGAATCCCTGGCCAAACATTAATCTGGGCAGGGGGGGAAAGGGGGGCGGTCCTAAGCTGCTTTCCCCCAGCCAAGACTGGCAAAATCAAATCCAGAACCAGGGCTGTTGCCGGACAGGCGGGAACCATCCTGGCCCACTTGCTCCAAACCCAGAGACTTGGGAGCCCACACGTTCCAGGGGCCGTTGCTGCGCGCTGCCTCTGAGGCTCCCTGACGCCGGTACCGGCGGCAGCTCAGCCTGAGGGTGGGGCTTTCCCACTTTTCAGGGTACCCTTAGCGCTGTGTCAGCATGCTGCGCCGAGTACGGGGCTTCCTGTTGCCCACCGTGGCTGGCCAGGAGGAGGAACCCGACCGCCTTTTTGAAGAGCTCTTCCACAAACTGAACCATCACGGGGACGGGATGGTGGACATCAGAGAACTGCAAAAAGAACTGGAAGCTATGGGCATCCCTGTGGGCCAGGACGAGGAGGTGGGCCGTGATGCGTTCAGGCCACATATTGTACAAGGCTGCAGGTCCTCTGGAGCCGTTAGGAGGTGTCGGTGGGGCTGGGACTGGGGGGTGGGGACGGAGAAGACCCCCTCACTCCTTCCCGAACTCCTCTCTGGGCTCAGAAATTCTTTCTGTGTGAGCTGCTTTGCTAAAAACTGCCCAGCTGTTGGAACACTTGTCACAAGTTTGTCCTAATAATGACCTGCCATGGTAAAAACATATTGAAGACTTTACCATCTTGCCTAAGTGGGGGCCAAGCCATCAAAACTCTTAAAAGGCCTGCTTGCATCATCGCAACGTTAACCAAAAACCCTCATTGAGCCAAATGCCGATGGCGTGTGTTCAAATCTGGTTAGCTTTTGGGAACTCTAAGGATCTGCCTTGATGGCCTGTGATGGCTCATCCTACAAGGGCACCCCATAGGTTGGGCTATGCAGCCTGCAGGGCAGTTTGCTCCAGAATGCCCCTGCCTCAGGGCTGCATCATGCCCTTCTGGGACATTCCTGGGTGTGCACTGGCTCCTCTGCAGGCTGTAGCTGGAGATGTTCTGATACTAACACATGAATTACAAACATGTATTTTCAGTTTACTCTAGCACTACCAAAGAATCTATACCGAAGAATCTACAACAATATACCATTCACTAGAGTGTGGACTTATCATTAAGCTTAACAAATGACAGTATCCATACTGATTGCTGTGTTTTCAAAGAAGCCTCACTTCCACAGCTGTACATTTAACCAGTTGACCAACTAGAGTTAAAAAAAAAAAGCTGCTTTAATTTAAGCTTCTCTAAGACACAATGAGGCCCAGCAGCAGCATAAGAATATGTGTGCACATGCATTTGAAAAGGGGAAGGGGACACCAGGTTTTGTAGAAATCTTTTTCTTGTGAGGAGGCTTAATTAAATTCAGTAAGAGGAAATGACAATATTTAATAAGTTTCCATCTGGTAGGCTTGAATTGAATAATGGATGTGACGTCACACAACATGGAGTCCAGAAAAACATACAATCAGGACGGTAACATTTATTCTTAAGTCCATAATCCTCGGGGTTTATAAAATGCATGCCAGAGAAATGAGGGGATAACTACATACCCTTGATTATGCTATGTCACATTTTGTCATAGAAATTGATGATTTGTTCCCTGGGGCTTACTCAACCACAGATGATGGTTTTGATTATATATACCTATTGTATTGATTTCACTGCATTCTCTGTGTCCAAGGCTTTTTGCTGCATTCACTTTGCATTATCCAGAAAAGAAACTCATGACATTATGCTTTTCTTCTAATATAGACCCAGAATCTTAATATTCTATTTCCCTTCTCAATGAAGATCTGGGTCCTCTGT
The DNA here is from genome assembly GCF_027475565.1 of Acinonyx jubatus. Lineage (NCBI taxonomy): Eukaryota > Metazoa > Chordata > Mammalia > Carnivora > Felidae > Acinonyx > Acinonyx jubatus. The sequence goes on along the minus strand of NC_069381.1, from coordinate 90,992,184 downwards.
TTTGTCAGACTGACCAGTGTCAGCTCTATCTTCATTCAATTTATCCCAGTGGTTCTCAACTAGAAGTGATTTTGCCCCTCAAGGACATCTGGCAATTTTTACTTTTCTGATGGTCATGACAGTGGGGGATGTGTGTGTGTGTGTGTGTGTGTGTGTGTGTGTGTGTGTGCGCGCGTGTGTGTGATACTAGCATCTAGTGAATGAAGTCCAGGGATGTTGCTAAATATCCTATAATGCACAGGACAACAAAAGATGATCTGGTCCCGAATATCAATAGTGTCGAGTTTGAGAAACACTGACTTACCCCAGCCACAGCCCCTGTCATTCCTTGCTCCCATCTTCCAGTAGCTGTACATGCCTTGTATGTCAACGAGTAAATAGAAGTTCCTTCGGGTTTCATCCATTTTGAGGTTGCTTTTGTGTATGGTGTAATAAAGTGGTCCAGGTTCATTTTTCTGCATGTCACTGTCCAGTTTTCTCAGCACCATTTACTGAAGAGACTGTCTTTATTCCATTATATGCTCTTTCCTGCTTTGTCAAGGATTAGTTGGCCCTATGTTTGTGGGTTCTCTATTCTGTTCCATTGGTCTGTCCGTTTTTGTGCCAGTTCCATACTGTCTTCATGATTATAGCTTTGTAATACAGCTTGAAGTCTGGAATTGTGATGCTTCCAGCTTTGGTTTTCTTTTTCAAGATTGCTTTAGCTATTCAAGGTCTTTTCTGGTTCCATAAAAATTTTAGGATTGATTCTTCTAGCTCTGTGAAGAATGCTGGTGTTATTTTGACAGGGATTGCTTAACCCTTTCCTTTTAGAGATGATTAAAGGAAATTCAAGTCAACGAAAAATACATTTACTGTATGCCTATTGTAAGATAAGTTTTCTGGTTCATAATAAAGATAAAGAGAAAACAGGCATGGAAAAATAGCTCTTTTGAAACTTGAATGACAGTGTCTGTGATAACCTAATAAAATAATATAAATTGAACTTAACTTTTTGGATATAGTGCTAACAAAGACTGCTTCATTTGTTCCAGAGGCAAGTCTACTGTTTGGCTTATAGTAATTTCATAAGAAACAAATATACGTGGCACTGTAACTGTACACCACATAGGTAGAAAGTAGCCAGGTTTTCAGGGTGGAACACAGAGAGCAGGTTCTAGATTCAGGCTGCATTGGTTCAAATCCTAGCTCTGCCACTTATTATCTGGGTGAGTTTGGGTAAATTATTTTGTCTCTCTGGGTCTCAGTTTTCTTTAAAAAAATTTTTTTAAATGTTTATTTACTTTTGAGAGACAGAGAGAGGCAGGCAGAGAAAGAGGGAGACACAGAATCCAAAGCAGGCTCCAGGCTTTGAGCTGTCAGCACAGAGCCCTACACGGGGCCTGAACTCACGAACAGTGAGATCATGACCTGAGCCGAAGTGAGACACTCAACTGACTGAGCCACCCAGGTGCCCCTAGGCCTAGTTTCTTAACTGTAAAAGTGGGATAATAATACCTACTTCTATTAGGGTTATTATGAAAATTAAAGATGACACACATAACTGTTCAATACCTTTCTGGCTTTGCTCTGTAAATGTTAGTTTTTATTTATTAAACAGGTATTGAGCTATTTCCTAGTCACATTATTGCTAGTGACTATGACAGCCAAGCACTTGGAGGCATAAATTTCTATTAAACAGCCTTAGTTTTATGATTAATAATATCAGTAACTAATATTTACTGAGTGTTTTTAGTATCAAGCATTGTGCCAAGTGCTTTATATATTTTAAGGTATTTAATCTTAATTGTCTCCATTTTATTTATTTGTTTGTTTGTTTTAACGTTTATTTATTTATTTTTGAGAAAGAGAGAGAGATCGTGAGACAGAGAATCCAAAGCAGGCTCCAGGCTCTGAGCTGTCAGCAGAGAGCCCAATGTGGCACTAGGACTCACGAGCTGTGAGATGATGACCTGAGCCAAAGTCGGATGCTTAACTGACTGAGCCACCCAGGTGCCCCAGTATTGTCTCTTTTTTACATTTGAGGAAACTAAGTCCCAGAAAGTTAATTCACTTAGGAGTTAGGGACATCAGGATTTGAATCCCATCTGATTCCTGAGCTCGGGTCCTTAATCATGACATGGGTGATCAGCCTTCTAAACCCTCAGAAAACTCCTACTTATGATACATGTAAAGCAGAGCTTTTTACCTGCCCTAGGCATTATATGGGAAGGCTCAGGTTTTCATCAATTCTGCTATAGAGAAAGATATAAAGGAAACTGCTTCCAAATGTATGCTATATATTTTTTATTTGTTTTGTTAGAGGTAAGGAGTGTCTGAAGATAATGTAGGAATCCACTAGATCTTGAAAACTGAATATACTTTTACATTATTGCCAGTTAAATAGTTATCTCACTAGTAGTTGATGTAGCCTGTATTTCACCATAGCTATTAATATTTGTTAGAACTTGACAGATGTTATTTTTGTATTAAATCTTAAGACAAATAGTTTTGAATTGAAAAGGTATAGATTTAAAACTGGGAAATGTAAAGATACCTTAAACATGCTAAAAATATTTATTTATTTATTTATTTATTTATTTATTTATTTATTTAAAAAGTTTATTTATTTTGAGACAGAGACAGCACAAGTGGGGGAGTGGCAGAGAGAGAGAGAGAGAGAGAGAGAGGGAGACAGAATCCCAAGCAGGCTCCATGGTGTCAGCACGGAGCCCAATGTGGAGCTTGAACTCACAAAATGGTGAAATCATGACCTGAGCTGAAACCAAGAGCCGGATGCTTAACTGACTGAGCCATCCAGGTGCCTGGCTAAAAATGTTACTTCTAATTGATAGTATTTCAAGCTAACTTGTGAGTTATTTAAAATTATACTGGTTGGTAAAGTCAAAATTCTAGGAAAGGCTGATATTAATTTGCTGTGGAGCTGAGATATATAAAACATTATTTGCATCTTATAATAAGAGAACATTACTCATCTGAGATCTAATTATAGTGTTATTTATTTATTTTGTTTTAATAGGGAATTGATATGGGAGAAAGATGGACTTTTCCTCATTTACTTGATGAAAAAAGAAGTTCTGGCCTGTTATGGAAATATCTGTTGGCTGGAGGCGTAGCTGGTACTTGTACTCAAACATGTACAGCACCATTAGAATGTCTAAAAACCCTAATGCAGGTGTGTTGCATAGTTCATGTGCATATTTTTGAGTAATGTGAATAATATTTGATGCTTTTCAAAAGAAGGGTTTCAGAGGTCTTAACACTATTCCTTTATATTCTCATGCACAAATTACTTCATTGCCAGTAATCTAGACTCATTTTATTCCATAAGCTGCCAGGCAGGCAACTCAACTTAACAGTGAAAAAAAATAATACATCATTCTCATCCATATGTATTTTAGAGTTTAGTGATGGAGGCAGATATGTAAAGAAATAACTAAATGCAATCTAATAATCTAGCACTAGTATTGTAGGGAGGGCAAAGATTAGGGCAGTCTCTCTCTTTTTTTTTTTTTTCAACGTTTATTTATTTTTTTTGGGACAGAGAGAGACAGAGCATGAACGGGGGAGGGGCAGAGAGAGAGGGAGACACAGAATCGGAAACAGGCTCCAGGCTCTGAGCCATCAGCCCAGAGCCCGACACGGGGCTCGAACTCACGGACCGCGAGATCGTGACCAGGCTGAAGTCGGACGCTTAACCGACTGCGCCACCCAGGCGCCCCAACAGTCTCCTTTTTTGTGAGGTGGGGGAAGATGATAGACAATACTCGGATTCTCTCCACGGGTTGGAAATTACGACACCAAGAATCAGAGGCTGGTCAAAGAGTTGCTCTCCCTCTTTATTCTTTATCAAATACAGAGCTCTGTACATGGAATTCTTCAATTGTCTGAAAAGTTTGGGGTTCTAGAGCTGTTGTGGTCCCTTTGAAGACAGTGTAGGCAATGTGGGTATTATCTAAGCCTGGTGGCCAAGTCTCTGTAGTTTTGGCTGAACAACTGAAACAAAGAGGAAAAGGGTTTCCATTCTATTTGTTGTTCTACTCAAGACAGAAATTATGAGCCTATGACAACACTCAGTCAATATCTCCTTTTATCTCTTTTGGGTCACTAAGCAACAAATTTCTCTATAATTTTTATATAAAATATACAAAGTAAAGAAGCCTGTCTGGCTGCTAGTGTTCTAGATTTCAAGGGGAAGGGGGCAGAAGGCCTACTGTCCATTGTACGTATTTTTTTTTTTTTTACTTAATCCATCTGTTTTCAGTCCTATGCCTCTCTTTGCCTTCCAAAGAAAGTCCTATGCCTTCAAAAGAAAGCTTCCTTGCTTTCTCCAGAGAATAAAGCCAGGTTTTTAAAAAAGTTTATTTATTTATTTTGGAGAGAGAGAGAGAGAGAGAATGTATGTGTGTGTGCTTGAGCAGGGGAAGGACAGAAAGAGGGAGAGAGAATCCCAAGCAGGCTCTGCACTGTCAGCTCGTAGCCCAACGTGGGGCTTGACTCACAAACTACAAGATCATAACCTGAGCCGAAACCAAGAGTCAGATGCTTAACGTACTGAGCCTCCCACGTGCCCCAAGCCTCAGGGGTTTTTAAGGGTAAATTGCCTTCTTTGTGCATTCTCTTCCACAGACACTTAAATTGTAACTTTTACTCTGCTAAATCAGTTATCACCTTTCCCTTTATTTTCCACCACCCCTATATCTGTTGAAATCCCTAGTACACTTTTCCCTTGCAAAGTAGTGGTGGGGTGACCATAAAATTTTCATCTGGACCAAGACACTTTTAAAAGTGAAAGGGAGGGGCACCTGGGTGGCTCAGTGGGTTGAGCATCCGACTCTTGATTTGGACTCGGGTCACCATCCCAAGGTCTTGGGATCGAGCCTCGCATTAAGCTCTGCACTGAGTGTGTGAGATTCTCTTTCTGTCTCCCTCTGCCTTTCTACCCTGATTGCATGCTCTCTCGCTATCTCTCTCTCTTTCTCAAAAAAGGGGAATCTAAATAATCATGGAAGGACAAGTTTTGGGCAAACTATGATATACGGCCATCCTAGTTATTGCCTTCTTTTTTACTTTACTATCATTTACTCTACTATCATTTTGATTTTGGTGGAGGAAGAATAAACATGTGTGGCCAATCTCTCATTTTTACTAAAATTCAATTTCTTGCATGTCCAAAAATTATTTTTATTTTGCTTTTCCCCTTTATTGGCAATTGGCTGAGCACGGACACCAAGGTCAAAAATGCTGTCCCTCAGAACTTTTAAGGCATTACCCTATTACTGTCTAACATCTAGTGTACTTGAGAAGTCTGATGCCACTCTGAAATTTTGGTAGATGATCTGGGTTTTCTCTCTGGAAGCTTTTAGTCATGCCTCTATCCCGGTGTTCTGAAATTGTACAGTGTGAGTTTAAGTAGGTTCTTTTATCATCCATTGTGCTTGATACTTGGTGGGCTCTTTCTAAATGTAAACTTAAGTCTTTCCTCTGTATTAGTATATTTTATTTCTTAATTTTCTACCCTCAATTTTCTCTCTCTGGAATTCTTAGTAGTTGGATATTGTATCTCTTGGATTGGACTACTATACCTCTTACCTTTTCATAAATATTTTCTATCACTATGTCATTTTACTCAGAATTCTGGGGAATTTCTTCAGTCTTGTTTTTCAACACATCTATTGAACTTCTTATTTTAGCAATCACATTTTAGATTTCCAAGAGTTCTTTTTAACCCTTTGAATATTCCTTTACAGCATATTTTTCCTGTTTGGTTTTATTTATTGCTTTATTATCAGATGATTTTTTCTGAGGATATTAGAGGTCCCTTATATTGTTTATTTTATTTAGCTGTAGTTTCCTGAATTGTCACTATTTTCTGTGGAATTAGTTTGCTTAATCTTAGTTTTAGATTTTTATGCTGCCATTCCTTCCCTCATATATGTGGTGTTCCTTTATTGTTCTTTCATATTCAAAATGAAGGACTGGATATTTTAAGTAGCTGGTATATATTTCTTCTGCAGTTAGTTGTGTTTTCCAGTTATGTGTGTTCCAGTTGTGATTTCCAGTTTCTCCCACAGAATTTTTTTTTATTTCAAGTTTTTATATAAATTCTAGCTAGTTAACATAGATGGCAAAATTGGTTTCAGGTGTAGAATTTTATGAGTCATCATTTACATATGACATCCAGTGTTCATTATAACAAGTGCCCACCTTAATACCCACTACGCATTTAGCCCAGCCCCCACCCACCTCCCTTCATCAACCTTGTTTGTTCTCTATCATTAAGAGTCTCTTATGATTTGCTTCCCTCTCTCTCTCTTTTTTCCCTTCCCCTATGTTTATCTGTTTTGTTTTGTTTCTTTATTTCTAGCATAATATATTCTAGTTCCATCCATGTTGCTGCAAATGGTAAGATTTCATTCATTTTGATGGTTGAGTAATATTCCATTGCATATACATACCACATCTTTATCTGTTCATCAGTTGATGAACATTTGGGCCCTTCCCATAATTTGGCTATTATTGATAATGATCCTGTAAACATAGTGGTGCTTGTACCCCTTTGAATCAGTATTTTGTATCCTTTTGGTAAATACCTAGTAGTGCAATTGCTAGGTTTTAGGGCAGTTCTATTTTTAACTTTTTGAGGAAACTCCATACTGTTTTCCAGAGTGGCTGCATCAGTTTGCATTCCCACCAACAGTATAAGAGGGTTCCTTTTTTCCCACATACTCACCAACATGTGTTCTTTCCTATGTTGTTAATTTTAGCCATTCTGACAGGTGTAAGGTGTTATCTCATCATAGTTTTGATTTGCATTTCCCTGATGATGAGTGATATTGAGGATCTTTTCACCATGTCTGTTAGCCATCTGTACGTCTTCTTTGGAAAAATGTTCATGTCTTCTGCCAATTACTTAATTGGGTTATTTACTTTTTGGGTGTTGAGTTTGACAAGTTCTTTATAGATTTTGGATACAAACCCTTTATCAGATATGTCATTTGCAAACATCTTCTCCCTTTCCATAGATTGTGTCTTAGTTTTGTTGATTGTTTCCTTTGCTGTGCAGAAGCTTTTTATCTTGACAAAGTCCCAATAGTTCATTTTTGCTTTTTTTTCCTTACCTCTGGAGGCATGTTTAGTAAGAAGTTGCTCCAGATCAAGTTGCTCCAGAGGTCAAAGATTTGTTGCCTGTATTTTCCTTCAGGATTTTGGGGGAGAGAGAGAGAGAGAGGGAGAATGCAAGCAGGGTAGAAAGGTAGAGGGAGACAGAATCTCACACACTCAGTGCAGAGCTCAGTGCAGGGCTCGATCCCAAGACCTTGGGGTCTCAATTTGCTAGTATCTTGTTTAGAATTTCATCCCTGATCATCAGGGATATTGGCCTGTAATGCTTTTGTAGTGGGATCTTTGTCTGGTTTTGGAATCAAGGTAATGCTGGCCTTATAGAATAAGTGTGGAAGTTTTTCTTCCATTTCCATTTTTTGGAACAGTTAGAGATGAATAGGTATTAACTCCTCTTTAAATGTCTGGTAGAATTCCTCTGGGAAACCATCTGATCCTGGACTTTTGTTTGCTGGGAGATTTTTGACTCCTGTTTTTTTTTCCTGGTTATGGGTCTGTTCAAATTTTCTATTTCTTCCTATTTCAGTTTTGGTAGTTTTTATGTTTCTAGGAATTTATTCATTTCTTCCAGATTGCCCAGTTTGCTAGCATATAATTTTTCATAATATTCTTTTCTGTTTGTATTTCTTTGGTGTTGGTTGTGGTCTTTCCTCTTTCATTCATGATTTTATTTATTTGAGTCCTTTCTCTCTTCTTTTTGGTAAGTCTGGCTAGGGGTTTATCAATTTTATTAATTCTTTCAAAGAACTAGCTCTTAGTTTCTATAATCTGTTCTACCTTTTTTTTGCTTGTTTCTATATCATTTATTTTTTAAAAAAATTTTTAATGTTTATTTTTGAGAGAGAAAGAGAGGCAGAGTATGAGCGGGGGAGGGACAGAGGGAGAGGGAGACACAGAATCCAAAACAGGCTCCAGGCTCTGAGCTGTTAGCACAGAACCTGACATGGGCTCGAATCCCTGGACCCTGAGATAATGAACTGAGCCAAAGTTGGATGCTTAACCGACCAAGCCAGCCACGTGCCCCATCTATATCATTTATTTCTACTCTAATCTTTATTCCCTTCTTCTGCTGGCTTTATGCTTTATTTGCTGTCCCTTTTCTAGCTCCTTTAGGTGTAAGGTTAGGTTGTGTATTTGAGACTTTTCTTGCTTCTTGAGGTATGGCTGTATCACTATATGCTTCTCTCTTATGACTGCCTTTGCTGAATCCCAAAGATTTTGGACTGTCAGGCTTCATTTTCATTTGCTTCCATGTATTTTGAAAAAAAATGTTTATTTATTTTTGAGAGAGAGAGAGAGAGAGAGCGAGCAAGCGAGCAGGGGAGGGGCAGAGAGAGAGAGAGAGAGAGGGGATCCTAAGCAGGCTCTATGCTGTCAGCTCAGAGCCTGATGTGGGGCTCAAACTCAAACTATGAGATCATAACCTGAGTCAAAACCAAGAGTCAGACACTTAACTGACTGATCCACCCAGGTGCCCCAGCTTCCATGTATTTTTAAATTTCTTCTTTAGTTTCCTGGTTAACTCATTCATTGTTTAGTAGGATGTTCCTTAACCTCCATGTATTTGTGGTCTTTCCAAATTTTTTCTTGTGGTTGACTTCAAGTTTCATAGCGTTGTGGTCTGAAAATATGCATGGTATGATCTCAATATTTTTGTGCTTGTTGAGGCCTGATTTGTGACCCAGTATGTGATCTATACTGGGGAATGTTCCATGTGTACTCAAAAAGAATGTGCATTCTGCTGCTTTTGAATGAAAAGTTCTGAATATATCTGTTAAGTCCATCTGGTCCAATGTGTCATTCTCAGCCATTGTTTCCTTATTGATTTTCCACCTAGATGATATGTCCATTGCTGTTAGTTCAATGTTAAAGTCCCCTAGTATTACTGTATTATTATCAATGAGTTTCTTTACATTTGTTATAAATTGATTTATATATTTGGGTTCTTTCACATTGGGGACATAAATATTTATAATTCTTAGATCTTGTTGGATAGGCCCCTTAATTATGATATAGTGTTCTTCTTCATCTCTTGTTACAGTCTGGTTTAAAATCTAGTTTGTATGATATAATAAGTATGGGTACTCCAGCTATTTTTGATGTCCATTAGTATGATATATGGCTCTCCATCCCCTCACTTTCAATCTGAAGGTGCCGTTAGGTCTAACATGAGTCTCTTGTAAGCAGCATATAGATGGGTCTTGTGTATTTTTTTAATCCATTCTGATACCCTATATCTTTTGATTGGATTGTTTAGTCCATTTATATTCAGACTATTGGTATATCAATATTTAGTGTAATTTTATTACCTGTAAAGTATGTTTCTGGAGATTTTCTTTGTTCCTTTCTAGTCTTTTTTGCTTTTTGTCTTTCTTTCCCACTCAAACGTTCACCTTTAATATCTCTTGAAGGCCTGGGTTAGTAGTCACAAACTCCTTTAGTTTTTGTTTGTCTGGAAAACCCTTTATCTCTCCTTCTATTCTGAATCACAGCCTTGCTGGATAAAGTATTATTGGTTGCATAGTTTTCCCCTTCAGCCTGTTAAATATATCATGCCAGTCCCTTCTGGCCTGTCTGGTTTTCGTGGAGAGATCTACTGATAACCTGATTTGTCTTCCTTTGTAGGTTAGGGATTTCTTTTTCCTCGCTAATTTCAGGATTCTTATCTCTATATTTTGAAATTTTTACTATGGTATGTTTTGGTGTTAGCTGGCTTTTGTTGAATTTGATTGGGGTTCTCTGTGTTTCCTGGATTTGGATGAATGTTTCCTTCCCCAGATTATGGAAGTTTTCAGCTATAATTTGCTCAAATAAACCTTCTGCCTCATTTCCCCTCTCTTCTTCTTCTGGGACTCCTCTGGTAAGAATGTTATTATGCTTTATGGAGTTACCGAGTTCCCTAAGTCTACATTTGTGATCCAATACTTTTCTTTGCCTCTTCTTTTCAGCTTCATTTTTTCCGTAATTTTATCTTCTATATCACTGATTTGTTCCTCTGCATTGTCCTTTCTTGTTGTCATTGTATCCACTTGGTTTTGTATCTCAATTATAACATTTTTTATTTCAGCCTAACTAGGTTTTAGTTCTTTTATCTCTGAAAAAAGGACTCTCTAGTGTCTTCTATGCTTTTCTCAAGCTCAGCTAGTATCCTTATGATTGTTGTTTTAAATACTGGTTCAGGCATATTACTCATATATGTTTTGATTAATCCCTGGCCATAGCCCCTTCCTGTTCTTTCTTATGGGGTGAATTCCTCCATCTTGTCATTTTGTCTAGGTCACTTGTTATATTTGCTGCTCCTGAGAGTAATGACTACATTAAGAAGAGCTTCTATACTGTCCAGAGCCTTGTGCTTCAGGAAGTGTTTCAGAGTGTGTACTCTGTTGTTGTGTTTTGGCTGCTCTTTAGACCCTCAGATCAGTCCTCTGTGGCATTTCTCCCTGCCTGCAGTGGGGAGTGTTTGGATCTTGTCCACTGTGTGGTAAGTTTTAACTTGGTGTGTTTTGGTCTGCTTGTTAAGAGGCTAGATCCTATTTCCCCTAGAGCTGAAGCTTTGCAGCACTCTATGATCAGTAGACTTGGTGTGTGTGAGGAGTTTGTGCTGGTCTTTTGAGGGAGGGGCCTGCTGTACTGGTTCTCAGGCTGATTTGCCCTAGTAAAGATGCACCTGCTTAGTGTCTTGGTGTAAGTGTCTCCAGCCTCTACTGGGGGCACTGTGTTGCTCACTGAACTCTATCTGTGTTGATGAGTGGAGGTGAAAATGGCACTGCCTTGCTCTCTTGTCCCTGGAGCAGGAAGGGGAGTTCATGCCCACCACCATTCAGGAAGCCCTCACCGAAGAGTGAACAATCTCTCTTCTTGTGTCCCTCGCTTCCATCAGATTCCTGCCTTCAACTTTTCTGTGTCCAAGCTGTCTGCCTGCCAGGTGGCACAGTACTCCTGTGTTTTATCTCAGGTGCACAGCTAGGTTTCAAAACTCCCAATTTTAGGGACCCAGTACAGCTTGAACCCACACTGATACTTTGGGGGAAGGTCCCACCATGCTGTGCCTGGTGCTGGTTAGTCCCAGAAAAGCATGACCACTCAGGGGCTTTTAGTTGCAGCAAAAAGCTGGCACCAAGTTTTGCATCTCTCAGCAGGTGTCTCTGTTCCTATGCTAATGAATGGGGCAAGATGTTGGCACCCACCATCTCTTTTGTCCCCTGAGAGACAGTGCCAGCCCTCCCAAATGCACTCCAAGAAGATGAACTATCTCTCTCAATGTGACCCTGGGGGTCCTCGGAGCACACTGTTTGCTCCCAGGCCTCTGCCCTCCTTCCCTACAGGAGCATCACTATGCCTGCCAAGCTCGACTTGATGGTGTCAAGGACTTCTAAAACTTCAGACTTTGAGCTCTACTGCTTATAAAAACTCAAGATAATCATCTGCTCTAGTTTTCTCAATGATTTTGGGGAAGTGTTTCTCCTGTGCAATCCCCTGCATGCTATGTTCTCCCTGTTTCTCTCTCTGTCCCTCTCTGTTTCTCTCTCTCTCTCTTCTCTGAGATCAAGGCTTCCTCCCCTCTGAAGCACCTGTGATTCTTTTCTCCCCAGAATCACATCTCTGCACCTCCTACCTTGCATGATGTGGCTACTTTTCTCTCTGTAGTTCTGCAGTTTGTTCTCTCAGCATTTGGAACAATTTCTTAGATGTTTGGAATTGATTATTTAACTGGGCTTGAGGGATGAGGCAAGCATAGGGTTCCTCTACTGCTCTACCATCTTAACTCATATTACCCCACAAAATTTTTTTAAAATTAGATATAATTGACAGATTATATTAGTTTCAGGTGTACAACATAATGATTCAATATACATATATATTGAAAAAGAATTATCATTGTACATCTAACTAACATCCATCACCACACAGTTACAATTTTTTTTTGTGATGAGAACATTTAAGATCTAGTTCCTCAGCAACTGAGAATTTTTTTTTATAAAAGGAGTTACACATCCTGTTTATTTGCATTCTTTCCCTGTTACCAAGAGAACCAAGGAATGATCACAAGAAGTTCCCTGTAAATCAATTTCTTGAAAACTTCACAAGTTTTCTGTAGCCTTGCTGTTTCTTTTGCCAGTTGCTCTTTCCCTCTATGTATGGCAGGCTCAAGCTTCTACACTGCATCACATTTCCTCAGACATCTCTCACCAAGGCTGGGGTACCAGGACTGGGGTGCAGGAGCCCCTCCCAGGCTTTGCCCTCCCCTTGTAGGCCTATCACTTTTTCCTTTACGTATCCTGAGGCCAAAAGTTTGTATATTCTTGGTGAATGGAAGCTTTTATCACTGTGAAGGACCCTCTTGATCTCTATACATGCTTTTAGTCCTATTATGTCTGACATTAAGATAGCCATACTTCCTTCTCCTGTTTAGGATTTGCGTGATATATCTATTATCATCCTTTTGCTTTTAAACTTTCAGTATTTGTATGTTTTAGATAAGTCACGTAAAGCAGTATATGGTTGGGTTTTATTATATTTGTACCTGGAAGATTTATTCCATTTATGGTTAATGTATTTATTGATATTTTTGTTTAAAGCTACCATCTTATTTTATGCTTTATATTTGTCCTGTCAGTTCTAAGATCCTCTTTTTTTCTTTTCTTGCCTTCTGTTGTATTTTAAATAATCATTCTGTTCTTCCCCCCTCCATTAGTTTTGTTGTTATTTTTAAAAACATTACTTATAGCAGTAATTTGAGGACAAGGATGATGATATCCAACTTCAGATTAGATTTTTGTTTGTTCTGTCAGGTGCCTGGGAGTGCTGTCAATCTGGGATCACTTTAATTCAAGTTCGAGTCTTAAAGTTCCCTGAACCGCCCAGGTGATACAAAGCCATGCTGCAAGTCCTTGCAGAGGCTGGTTTCTTCTGGTTTACTCTTACAATGAGGGGATATCCCTGCAAACTCCCAATCTGAAGTGGAGGTGGTATGTGAGAGACCTATACCTTTGGTGGGCCCTGGGGGATTTGTCTTTTGTTCTTTGTTAATCCTGTGGGGCCACCAAAACAACAACTTAATTTCACAACTGTTTTTTCTGGGTCCAGAAATACACTTGAATGCTAATCGTATCTTTCTGTATTTTCTCCTACATAGTGGCCTGTAATATGTCTCTGTCTTGTTAGCTCATGGATACCTTTAAGAAAACCTTAAGAAATAAATATTTCATCAGCCTTTTCAGTGTTCTTATTAGGAAGTTCATTCCTAATTGCTAGTTTGTCATTACCACAAGTGGCATTCTAAACATATTTTAAGATTTTTGATATATTGTCATACTTCCTTCCAGAAAGATAATACCAATTTGCACTTTTCCTAGCAATGTGTGATATTACCTGTTTCCCTGTGTCTTCACCAACATCAGGTAATATTATTTTATAGAAGAATTTGCTGCAAGAGACAATAATCAGTGCACCAGAATTTCCAGAAGGATCTAAACACTGGAACAAATGCTGTCACTTATATTTTCACCTTACTGATGACTTTTCTGCCAACATAGGAGAGAGTTGAAGTATAACCTTTTCAAAACTATCAAGGTTGTTAATATTACATTCTGTTCTACAGTCATATCTATATCCTCAAAATTTTGTCAATAGGGTGGTTTTAAATGTTTAAAATTAATAAATAGCATTTACATTTTTATTATGATATAAATATTATTTATTGTAAAGTCAACTGCTGTGGTAGAACTATATTTCTTTCTCTATGGATCTAATGCCATACTTCCTTGTGGTAGATTGTTTGCAAAGACAGACTCCATAATTCTTCCCATCCTTATAAGCATACTCCTTTGCAATATGACTTTGCTACTACTACTCACAGGTGGAATCTGTTTCACCATCCCTTGAATCTGGGCTAGTTTTGTCTAGAGATGTTGTGGGGATTGGAAACCTCGACTTTAAGAGGTCTCGCAGCTTTTGCTCATGCCTTTTTAGTGCCCTAAGACCATGAGGTAAAGAAGCTGGGACTAACTTACTTGAAAATAAGAAACCACATGGAGAGAGAGGCTCAGCCAACAACACCAACCATCAGCCATATGTCTGAAGCCATCTTGGACCATCCGGCCCCTGTCAAACTGCCAGATGAGTACAGCTACACAAGTAACCACAAGGAAGAATAGCAGAAGAACCACTTGTTGAGCCCAATCCAAATTGCTAATCCATAGAATCACAAGCAAATGTTTGTTGTTTTAAGCAATTGAGTTGTCCAGGGTGTTTTGTTATATTCCAATAGTTATATACCAGTAGTTAAATTAAATGATACACCATTTTGTGATACTTAAAGGAGAATATTTGAGAAAACCCAAATTACCTTATGACTTAACGTATAGGAGGAGTGATTTTAAAAATATTTGACTATCAGTGTAGATGAAAGAATGTTGTCACAGAGGCTGCAGTACCAATAAAGATGAAGGTATGTGAGGGTAACTTTTGGAGTACACTGGCTGATGGTGGGCTGTCATAGCCTCTGGGGTCAATTGGATACCTAGTGTTTGTCTGTCATGGTGCAAATGCCATCAACAGTGGTTCTGTCTCTCCTGTCTTGGTCTAGACTTGCTCTTAATAAAGAGGTCCAGATAGGTATATAGAGAAGGCAGGTATATAGACTGGTTAGTGGTCACCTGGGCAGGTACCTCTTCAGAGTGGAGCCCACCTGAGACTCCCTGGAGCCAGAGTGGCTGGTGTTGGAGGAGGTAGGTACACAAGGGTTTAGCTCAGTGACTTTGAACTAGCCAGTGCAGAATTATTTCCTTATTTTATATACTGGCTGACTTCAGCCCTCTGTACAATTGAGGCAAACATATTTATTATTGTGGCTGCATACTACAAGTATCATTTTGAGTTTAAATGTCTTTCTTTCCTCAATAGAGACTTGGTGATTGTCTTCTAGCTGCCACTGACTTGATGATTATCCTCTTTCTGGTTTTTCTTTTTTAAAATTAAAAAATTTAGTTTTTCCTCCTTTCTTCTGCATATATGCATTGCAGAGAGCCTGCTGATCCCTTCCATATTTATTAAATATCCAACTATCATATTACAAGGGCTGTTTGTCCAGGTCCTTTAAAAACAAATAGCTCTTTAATACCACTTATTATAAAACCACTTTTGACTCTTCTCTTACTGGACTATATTTGTTAAATTTGTCTTTTTTCTTCTTCCTCTCTCTTTACTCACATGCTGAATCACGTTGTTCTGGGCTTCATCTTTCTTATGCTATATGCAATATATTCAGTGTAGTGCATATATTCTCTGATGCTGTCTCAAGGCTAAATTGAATATTTGTTTTCCAGTGTGTGCCCTGGAGAAAGGTCTCAGGTCTTTTGGCCATGAACTTGGTTGGATTACATTTTTCCTCTGCTCACAATGACCATATTGATCATACTTGTTAGAGGCCTCACATCCCTTTGTTAGCAATAAGTTCTCCGAGTTTCAGCGGTCTTGATTTCTCAGGAATGTTGGTTCCCTGATTCTTCTTTACATCTGATTCACTCTTTTCATGATGGAAGAGCAATTTGTTTATCTCCTTGCAGAGTAGGAAACAAAGCAACCATGTTTCTGGCATGTTTATCCATGTCCCATGTGTAAAGTGTCCCCCTTCATAAGCTATAGTGGAAGGATCAAAATAAACATGCTTCCAAAGCTGTCTGATCACCAGAACAACTACTGTTTCCCCAGTAGGAAAAACTTTCCATATCTGGGGAACTTGAACTTTTTCCTGCCTACCACATGAAAATTACAATATGCAGTTTTCAAAGTTTTTCAAAGCATACTGTCTGTTTTTTAAATTTTTTTCTTTCCTTTTAAGGCTCAGAGTTTAGAAACAAAGAATGTGAAGATAATAAGCCCTTTAATGGAGATGGTCAAAGAAGGTGGAGTCATTTCTTTGTGGAGAGGAAATGGTGTTAATGTTCTCAAGATTGCTCCTGAAACAGCTGTTAAGGTCTGGTCATATGAACAGGTAAAGCCATACTGCCTATGACGTTAATTAACAAGGGAAAGTTATTCAATTTTATTTTTTTAAAAACTGCTTCAGATTATCACAAAACAAAGGGGAACATTTGTTTATATTGAAACATTATTTTAATGTTATATTATTATTTTATGATTATAATGCTCTTATTTTAATGCTGTTTTTAAAAGAAATTCCTTCTTTTAAGTATTTCCTCAATAAAAGCTACTTTTGTTTGCACTTCTACATGGAAAGTTCACAATATTATACTAAGTTCACTGAATTCCAACAGGAATATAGTTGAATCAATGGAGACAAAATGAAGCAATGGCCAGAGCAGGGCTTTAGAGACCACAGACTTGTATTTGCCACATTCTAGCTGTGTAGATTTGGATAAGTTCCCATAATATCTCTGAATTTCAGTTGGTTCATCTGTAAAATGTGGAAAATAATATGCACCTTGCAAACAGGTTGGCACATCATAAGCATTCAAGAAACAGTGGTCCCAAGTATTACATAAAGCATTATATGGGATATTGTGGGAAAGTTCTACAGGGGGATTCAAACTAGATTGTGGGGTTGGGGACAGCCTCCTTAAGGAGTAACATTTAGGTTGAAACCCAAAGGGTAAGTGGAAAATTTCCAGTTTAAAGACAGAGAAAAGAATATTTCAGGCAGAGGAAACAACATATTTAGAGCCCTGGAGGCAAAAGAGCAAGATGTGTTTGAGGTGCTAAAAAAAGTTCCCTATGGCTATAGTAGAGATCCTGGTTAAAGATAAGGCTGGAGAGGCAGGAGGGCAAAGGGAGGAGAGGCAAAAGCATATGAAGGGGAGAATGGTTGGGATAGTATGCAGTAACCCAGGGGAGAGAGGAGAGTGAGGTCAGTGGAGAGAGACAAATGGACAGATTTCAGAGATATTTAAGAAGTGGGTAAGATTTTGTTATAATTGTTTGTGGAATGTAAGAGAGAGAAGGGTGTTACAGATGATACTGAGATTTCTAGTTTGTTCAACTGGAGCCATTTATTGTGATGGGGAACACCTGGGCAGGACTACCATGTCACAGATCCTCAAGGGCACCATTCACAGTATACTTTTTTTGGTACATGACATTTGTTATTTAGGAGGATCACAAGATTTTTGGGTGTGGTGTGTGTGTTTACATTTAGTTCTGGGCATGTGGAATTTGAGGTGTCCGTATCGGTTAAGAATCTTTAGGTCATAAGTAACACTAAGCAAGCTGGCTTACACAATAAACAGAATTTATTTTTTCACATTCAGAAATAGGGTGGACTTCTGATGAAACTTCATTTATCTGCTCAACAGTGTCACCAAAGACTCCACCTGCCCTCCCCGCCCCGCCCCCCATCTTTTCTCTCTGACTTCCACTGAGTTCTTTATCCTAAGACTTCCTCTTTTTGTGATTCAAAGATGACTGCCAGAGGCTTCCAGGGGTTCATGTTTCTTTGTGTGTAGCAGGAAGAGACCTGGCTCTCCTAGTAGTTCACTCAGAAGAGCAAGGAAGCCTTCCTAAAACATTTCCTTGGGTCTCACTGGTCCAGGTTGTACCACTTATCAACCCTTGAACTAATCAATATTGCGGAGTGATAGGATGTACTGATTGGCTTGGAACAAGAAGCTAAAATAAAGACCAAAATAAAGACCAAGGAAATATTCTGCTGAAAATCCATTCTTTAAGGAAAATTTTATTATCATCAATACATGCAGTAATTATGACCACTTCCTCAATTTCAATGTGGCAGGAATGCTACATGTCTGTATTATTGTGTTTAATCTTCACAACAATCCTGCAAAGTAGGGACTGCAGATATAATGGTGACCAGTATGGACAAGGCACTTACCTTCATTTTCCAGATGAAAAAACAGTTATAGAGAAGTTAAATAACTTATCCCAGATTACTCAGTAAGTGACCTAGCCGAGATCAAGTCCTAAGTTTGTTTGTGATGTCACGTTGCTTCATCGAAATTGGATGAGGTGCTGCCAGAACTTACTGCATAAGGTGCTCAGTCATTTCCATCTCAATGGTTTCCATTCCATTATATTAATTCCTTATTATAATCAACATTTGTTGGATGTCTGCTATATACCAGATCTTATTCTAAGCACAAAGACTTACAAGATGAAGTCTCTATTATTAGTGTTGGGACCTCCTAATGGACATGACTATATTTAGGTGCTTGGTAATGTGCATTATGGTTTTTAACTGTGGATTACATGCCCAGGTGTTCATTGATACTAAATAAGTTTGTATGCCCTCTGGGATTTCTGTGTAGTAACATACCTTTGAACTCTTATTAATACAGTATAAGATGTTTCTTTCTTCTGGAGGAGTCACTTTAAAAGCTTTTGAGCAATTTGCTTCTGCTTCTTTGGCTGGTGCTACTGCACAATCCCTTATTTACCCCTTGGAGGTAAGTTCTGTTGAAAGAAGATGATTTAATTGCTAACTTTAATGAAAATCATGGCTCTTTGTTTTTCAAATGAGCCACAATCCTCTTACAATTAGTAGTGATTATATTGAGTAGGGAAAACCTATTCCCAGGGCAGTATCACTAGAGCTGTAACATCTAAGCTTGTGTTTCTATTGCTGTTCTTTATTTTGCATTTTCCCTCCCATATGAACATTAAAATAGGCTTACTAAGTTTCTTTTAAACAAAACCCAAAAACCAAAACCAATTGAGATTTTTGACTCAAACTGTACTGAATGAATTTTGGGAAGAAAGGACAATTGCAGTGCTGAATCTTTTTGTTCAGGAATGAGGTATCTGTATTTAGATCTTCTGTTATATCCTTTGATAAAGTTTATAATAATTTTCATATACAGGTCTTACACATTATGAGGCTTCTGTATTACTAGGCACTTTGTGATATTTGTTGCTCTTAATGTATTCCATTACATTCTGCTAATGTTTATCGCTAGTACATATGAAAACTCTTGGATTTTAACTTCTATCCAACCACTTTAAATCACTCATTAATTCTAATAATCTGGAAGGTTTTAAGATTTTTCTCTTAATCATTGTTCTTCTGAAATTTCACCATGAGATGTACAGATTTGGATTATTTTTTTCATACTAGTTAATTTTGTTTTTTTCAATGAAAATGTTAGCATTTTCCTGGTCCTGGGAAATTTTTCACTATTAAATTTTCTATTATGTTTTTCTTTTTGATCTTTCTGTATTCTCCTTCTGTAATTCTTTTTAATTAATTAATTATTTAAAAATATTTATTTATTTTTAAAAGTTTATTTTTGAGAGAGAGAGAGACAGAATGTGAGTGGGGGAGGGGCAGAGAGAGAGGGAGACACAGAATCTGAAGCAGGCTCCAGTTCTGAGCTGTCAGCACAGAGCCCGATGCAGGGCTCAAACTCAGGGACCGCAAGATCATGATCTAAGCCAAAGTTGGATGCTCAACCGACTAGCCACCCAGTCGCCCCTATTTATTTATTTTTGAGAGAAAGAGAGATGGAGAGCATGAGTGGGGTAGGGGCAGAGAGAGAGGGAGAGAGAGAGTGTTCTGTCAGCACAGAGGTCGAAGTGGGGCTTGAACCAGGAACCATGAGATCATGACCTGAGCTGATATCAAGAGTCGGTCACTTAACTGACTGAGTCACCCAAGTGCCTCTAATTAGTTAATTTTTATTCCAGTATAATTAATGTACGGTGTTATATTAATTTCATGTGTTCAATATAGTGATTCAACAGTTCTACACCTTGTGGTGTTCATCATAATAAGTGTACTCTTAAATCACCTTCAACTATTTCACCCATTCCCCCATCCACTTCCCCTCTGATAACCATTAGTTTGTTCTCTATATTTAAGACTCTTTTTTGTTTGTCTCTTTTTTCCCTTTGTTCATTTTGTTTCTTCAATTCCACATATGAGCAAAATCATATGGTATTTGTCTTTCTCTAATTTATTTCATTTAGCATTATACCCTATCAATGTTGTTGCAAATGGCAGGATTTCACTCTTTTCTATGGTGGAAAAATGTAATAATATAATAAATATAATATAATATAATATAATATAATATAATATAATATAATATAATATAATATATATAGTAATATATTATCAATATCTGCATCTATCTATATCTATATCTATCTATCTACATCTACATTATATCTTCCTCTTTATCCATTCATCTATCTATGGATACTTGGACTGCTTCCATAATTTGGTTATTGTAAATAATACCTCAATAAACATAGGGGTGCATATATCTTTCCAAATTAGTGTTTTTGTGTTCTTTGGGTAAATAACAGTAGTGGAATTATTGGGTCATATGGTTGTTCTATTTTGAATTTTTTGAGGAACCTCCATTCTGTTTTGCACAGTGGCTATACCAGTTTGCATTCTTGTCAACAGCGCATGAGGATTCCTTTTTCTCTACGTCCTCACCAATACTTGTTTGTTTGTCTCTTTCTTTTTTTTTTTTTTGAAAGTTTATTTATTTTGAGAGAGAGACAGAAAGAGAGCAAGCGGTGGGGGAGGGGGCAGAGAGAGGGAGACAGAATCCCAAGCAGGCTCCATACTGACAGCACAAAGCCCGATGTGGGTCTCCAACCCACAAACCATGAGATTATGACCTGAGCCGAGATCAAGAGTTGGGCGCTTATCTAATGAGCCACCCAAGCATCCCTAATTCTTGTTTCTTGTGTTTTTTATTTTATTCATTCTGACAGGTGTGAGGTGATATCTCATTGTGGTTTTGATTTGCATTTCCTTTATGATTAGTGATATTGAACATCTTTTCATGTGTTTTTTGGCCATGTGTATGTCTTCTTTGGAAAAATGTCTATTCATATCTTCTGTCTATTTTTAAATTGGATTGTGGTTTTTTGGTATTGATTTGTGTATGTTCTTTATATATTAACCCCTTATTGGATACATCATGTGCAAAAACATCTTCTTTCATTCAGAAGGTTGTCTTTTAGTTTGGTTTATTTCTTTTCTGTGCAGAAGCCTTTTATCTGATGTGGTCCCAATAGTTTATTTTTGCTTTTGTTTCCGTTGCTTCAGGAGACATATCTAGAAAAATGTGCTATGGCCAATGTCAGAAAAATTATTGCCTATGCTCTGTTCTAGGATTCTTATTGTTTCAGGCCTCACATTTAGATCCTTAATACGTTACAAATTTATTTTTGTGTATGGTCTAAGAAAGTGGTCTAATTTCATTCTTTTCATGTAGCTGTCCAGTTCTCCCAACACCATTAGTTGAAGAGCCTGTCTTTTTCCCATTGCACATTCTCACCTCCTTTGTTGAAGATTAATTGACCATATAATTGTGGGTTTATTTCTGGGGTTTCTATTCTGTTCTTTTGATCTATGTGTCTATTTTTGTGTCAGTACCATACTGTTTTGATTACTATAGCTTTGTAACACATCTTGAAATCTGGGATTGTGATATGTCCAGCTTTGTTCTTCCTTTTCAAGATTGCTTCAGCTATTTGAGGTCTTTTGTGCTTCCATACAAATTTTAAGATTATTTTTTCTAGTTCTGTGAAAAATGCTGTTGGTATTTTGATAGGGATTGTATTAAATCTGTAGACTGCTTTGTGTAGTATGGACATTTTAACAATATTTTTTCTCCTAATCCATGAGCATGGAATATCTTTCCATTTGTTTGTGTCATCTTCAATTTCTTTCATCAGTATTTTATGGTTTTCAGAGTACAGGTCTTTCACCTCCTTGGGTAAGTGTATTCCTAGGTATTTTATTATTTTTGGTGCAATTGTAAATGGGATTGTTTCTTAATTTCTCTTTCTGTTTCTTCATTATTAGTGCAAAGAAATGCAACAGATTTCTGTATAATGATGTTGTATCTTGCAACTTTACTAAATTCATTTATCAGTTCTAGTAGCTTTTGATGATGTCTTTAAAGGTTGGTTTTATGTATATGGTTCATGTAACCTGCAAATAGTGAAAGTTTTACTTCTTCCTAACCAATTTGGAGACCTTTTATATCTTTTTTTTTTAATCTGATTGCTGTGGATTTCCAGTACTGTGTCGAATAAAAGTGATGAGAGTCGACATCCTTGTCTTGTTCCTGATTTCAGGGGTAAAGCTTCCAATTTTCATCATTGAGTATTATGTTAGTTGTGGGTTTTTCATATATGGCCTTTATTATGTTGAGGTATGTTCCCTCTAAACATACTGTGTTAAGGGTTTTTATCATGAATGGATGTTATACTTTGCCAAATGCTTTTTCTGCATATATATTAAAATGCACATATGGTTTTTATCCTTTCTCTTGTTGATGTGATATATCATGTTGATTCATTTACAAATATTGAACCACTGCAGCATCCCAGGAATAAATCTCACTTGATCATGGTGAATAATTTTTTTAATGTATTGTTGGATTCAATTGGATTGCTAATATTTTGTTGAGGATTTTGCATCTACGCTCATCAGTATGTTGGTCTGTAGTTTTCTTTTTTGTAGTGTCTTTATCTGCTTTTGGTAACAGGGTAATGCTGGCCTCATAAAATTAATTTGGAAGGTTTCCTTTGTCTTCCAGTTTTTGGAATGGTTTGAGGAATATAGATATTAACTCTTTACATGTTTGGTAGAATTCACCTGTGAAGCTGCCTGGTCCTGGACTTTTGTTTGTTGGGAGTTTTTTTTTATTACTGATTCAATTTCATTGCTGGTAATGGTCTGTTCAAATTTTCTATTTCTTCCTGATTCAGTTTTGGCATGTTATGTGTTTCTAGGAATTTATCCACTTCTTCTAGGTAGTCTAATTTGTTGGCATATAATTTTTCAGAATATTCTCTTACAATCCTTTGTATTTCTGTGGTGTTGGTTAGTTCTCTTTCATTTCTGATTTTTAAATTTCAGCTCTCTCTCACTGTCTCTCTCTATCTCTCTCTCTTTTCTGAGTCTGGCTAAAGGTTTATCCATTTGGTCAATCTTTTCAAAGAACCAGCTCCTGGTTTCATTAATCTGTTCTACTGTTTTTTTAGTTTCTATTTTGTTTATTTCTGTTCTAATCTTTATTATTTACTTCTACTGGTTTTGGGTTTTGTTTCTTGTTCTTTTTCTAGCTCCTGTAGGTGTAAGGTTAGGGTTTTTTTTGTTTTTGTTTTTTTTGTTTTTTTTTAATTTTTTTCCTTGGTTCTGAAGGTAGGCCTGTATTGCTATAAACTTCCCTCTTAGAACAGTTTTTGCTATGCCCCCAAAGGTTTTGGAATGTTGTGTTTGCATTTTCATTTGTTTCCATGTAGTTTTTTTTTCCCTTGATTTCTCGGTTCACCCATTCCTTGCTTAGCAGCATGTTATTTAACTTCCATATATTTGTGCTCTTTCCAGATTTTTTCTTGTGACTGATTTCTAGTTTCATATCATTGTGGGAAGAAAAGATGTATGGTATGACTTAAATCTTTCTGAATTTGCTGAGACTTGTTTTATGGCCTAATATGTGATCTATTCTGGAGAATGTTCTATGTGCACTTGAAAAGAATGTTTATTTTTCTGTTTCAGGATTGAATGTTAAGAATACTTCTGTTAGATCCACCTGGTCTAATGTGTCATTCAAAGCTACTATTTCCTTGTTGATTTTCTGTTTGGATGATTTATCCATTGATGTAAGTTGGGCGTTATAGTCCCCTACTATTGTATTACTATCAATTACTTCCTTTATGTTTGTTATTAGCTGTTTTATGTATTTGGGTGCATAAGTATGTATAGTTGTTATAACTTCTTGTAGAATTGTTTGCCTTATTATTATACAGTGTCTTTCTTTGTTCTTTGTTACAGTCTTTGTTTTAACATCTATTTTTCCAATATAAGTATTGCTACCCCAGATTTCTCTTCAATTCCATAAATGTTTTTCCATCCCTTCACTTTCAATCTACATGTGTCTTAAGGTCTGAAATGAGTCTCTTGTAAGCAACATATAGATGGGTCTTGATTTTTTATCTATTCCATCATCCTATGTCTTTTTATTGGACTGTTTAGTTCATTTACATTCAAAGTAATTATTGATAGGTAAGAATTTATTGTCATTTTGTTACTTGTTTTATTATTATTTTTGTAGTTGTTCTGTCCCTTTCTTCTCTTGCTCTATTCTCTCATGGCTTTGTTTGCTTTCTTTAGTGAGCTACTTGGATTCCTTTCTTTCTTTCTTTCTTTTTTTTTTTTTTGAAGATCTATTATTGGCCTTTGATTTGTGGTTATTATTTAGGTTTTTATTTAACATCTTCTTCATATAGCAGTTTATATTAAGTTGATGGTCCCTTAATTTGAATCCTTTCTTTACTCTCCTCTCCCCTCCATGTTTTAGGTATATGGTATCATACTTAACATTCTTTTATTCTGTGAATCAAATCACTGATTTTTATAGACATACTTATTTTTACTGCTTTTTCCATCCTGATTTTCGTATTCCTGGTCTTTCCTTTCTGCTCAAAGAGTCCCCTTTAACATTTCTTGCAAAGCTGGTTTAGTTGTGATGAATTCCTTTAACTTTTGTTTACCTAGGAAACTCTTTTTTTTTTTTTTCAACGTTTATTTATTTTTGGGACAGAGAGAGACAGAGCATGAACAGGCGAGGGGCAGAGAGAGAGGGAGACACAGAATCGGAAACAGGCTCCAGGCTCTGAGCCATCAGCCCAGAGCCCGACGCGGGGCTCGAACTCACGGACCGCGAGATCGTGACCTGGCTGAAGTCGGACGCTTAACCGACTGTGCCACCCAGCGCCCCAGAAACTCTTTTTTTTTTAAATGGGAGAGAGCATGCACAGGGTAGGGGCAGAGGGAAAGGGAGAGAGAGAGAGAATCTTAAGCAGGCTCCACACTCAACACAGAGCCTGATGCAGGGCTCGATCTCCAGACTGTGAGATCATGACCTGAGCTGAAATCAAGGGTCAAATGTTTAACGAACTGAGCCACTCACGTGCCCCTGTCTGGGAAACTCTTAATCTCTTCTTTCTTCTTAATGATAGCCTTGCTGGATAGAGTATTCTTGGTTTCAGGTTTTTTCTTTCAGCACTTTGAATATATCATGCCACTCCCTTCTGGCTTGCAAAGTTTCTGCTGAAAAATCAGCTGATAGCCTTTTGTGGTATCCCTTGTATTTTTTTTTTTCCTCTTGCTGCTTTTAAAATTCTCTCTGTATAATTACTTTTGCTATTTTAATTACTATGTGTCTTGGTGTAGACCTCCTTTGGTTGATTTTGTTGGGTCTCTCTCTGGGCCTCCTGGATCTGGATTCTTGTTTCCTTCCCCAGATTTGGAAAGTTTTCAGCTATTATTTCTTCAAAATTTTCTGCCCCTCTTTTTCTTTCTTCTCCTTCTGGGATCCCTATAATGTGAATGTTACTATGCTTGGTGTTTGCTGAGTATCTTAAGTCTACTTTCATTTATTATTATTATTTTTTTCTCTCTCCTTTTCAGCTTGATTGCTTTCCATTACTCTGTGCTCCAGGTCACTGATCCAGTATTCTGCTTCCTCTAGTCTACTATTTATTCCATCTAGTATGTTTTTAATTTCAGTTATTAAGTTCTTCATCTCTAATAGTTTTTTTTTTCCATTTTCTATCTCTTTGTTAATGGTGTCACTGAGGTCTTCTACTCTTTTCTCAAGTCCAGTGAGTATCTTTATGACCATTTCTTTAAGTTCTCTATCAGGCATATTACTTATCTCTGTCTCGTTTAGCTTTTTTTTGCTGTGATGTTGTCCTGTTCTTTCATTTGGGGCATATTCCTCTGTCTCCTCATTTTGACTAACTCTCTATGTCTGTTTCTGTACGTTAAGACAGTCAGGGGGCTCCTGGGTAGCTTAGCTGGAAAACATCTGACTCTTGATTTCATCTCAGGTCATGATCTCATGGCCATGGGATTGAGCTCTGCGTCCACCTCTGAGCTGAGCATGGGGCCTGCTTAAGATTCTCTCTCTCTCTCTCTCTCTGAAAAGAAAAGAAAAGAAAAGAAAAGAAGAGAACAGAAAAGAAAAGAAAAGAAAAGAAAAGAAAAGAAAAGAAAAGAAAAGAAAAGAAAAAAATAACATCAGCTGTATCTTCTGCTCTTGAAAGTAGTGTCCTTCTGAAGAAGAGGTCCTGTAGTGCCCTCCAGCGCAATGTCCCTTATTTGCCAGAACCTGGCACCTCAGCGGTGTCTCCTATGTGTATTGCATGCACCTTGCTATTATGGATGAGCCACTTTTTTCCTTCAATTTAGTCATCTACAATGGCTCTCTTTTTCCATTGTGGGCAAGGTTTGGTTCTGTATTGTTGGTGGGCCAGTCTGGGCCATGTACTTAAGTTGAGTCAGATAAAGTGTTTTCTAGAGATGCAGTAAAGGAAATGCACTGCTGAGGCCATAGTTGGACTGCTGTGTGTGGTTATCTTCCCCTCTTCCCAGAGCATGAGTCACTTTGGAGTGGTGCTGGCCTCTGTTGAGGTTGCTTGCACACTGTCAGATTTAAAGCACTGCTTTAGATGGGCTCCAATCAAGGGACTATTGGAGTGGGCAAGTCTGCAGAGAATGTGGTGGTGGGGGCCTGTGGTTCCAGCAAAGTCTGGGACTTGCAGGCTTGAGGGATTGAGGCAGGCCTGGTTGTGTGGGCAGATATGCAGAAACCCATGGGGGGTGGGATGCATGGTGTTAGCAAGGGTTTTGCAGATATGCTCTGGTAGGGGACCTAGAGCTGAAGTCTGGTTGGAAGGGGCATGTCTGCAAGAGAATGAAGGGGTGGAGTACTCTGTTAGCAAGTTAGGTAGCCGTTTTTGATGCTGTGCTGGTTTCCACCTGTGTCTGTGTGTCTAGACTGGGGTGGTGTTGGAGGGAAATTGCACCCACCAGCTCCTTTGCTCCTTGAGAAGTCTCCCAACATCACATGCCCCTCTATCACATACTCTCAGATTAGTAAACAAATCTCCCTCCTGTGTGCCCCAGGCATTTTTCAAACTGCTGCTTCTATGTTGTATCTCCACTTGGTTGTCTGCTATGTTGTCTCTCTAAGGGCGGGGTCTCAGTTTTCTTTAGCCATCTTAGATCTCCTAGAGCTGAGCCCACTGATTTTTAAAGTCCCACGTGTTAGACCCCACTGATTATAAGAACTCATGAAATTTGGCCCTTCTGATTTTTAAGGTCAAATGTTACAGAGATTTGTCTTCCTTGTGTGGGATCCCCATTTCTGGGGTGCCTGGTATGAGGGTCTGTTTGTATTTCCCCTCTCCTACCTGCATTGTCCCTTTTGGCCCCTAGACAGTCCCATAGTCCATTTAGTTCCAGACCATATCTCCACCCTTCTTACTCTCTTTGATGTGGCCTCTTCTGTTTATCTGTGGAGAGTCTGGTCTGCCAGTCTTCTGGTGTTTTCTGGGTTATTTACACTGATATGGGTGTTTTCCGGTTGTATCTTGGGACAAAGTGAGCTTAGGATACTCCTATTCTGTCATCTTCTCTGGAAGTCTCCCTCCTGTAACTCTTACTTGATAGATATTGGAATTCCTTGTGATATCATCCAAAATTCCATCAATCTTTTTTCTTATACTTTCCCTTTCTTTACCCTTCTGAATTATATTCTGGGAGAATTTGTTGACTTGATATGCCACTCATGAATTTATTCTCTAGCTATTTCCATGTTGTTCTTCAGCTCATCTAATGAATTATTTTTTAATGATAAAAATTTTAATTAGAAATTAGTTTTTTTCCAAGCCTAGATGTAATATACTTTTGAATTCCTCTGAAAATTTTAATTATACTTATTTTACAGTCTTCAGTTTGTTCTGTTAGCTTTATTTTTTCTAAATTCTAAATTAATGGATACAAGGAACACACAGGGGCCCTGGACTAAACATGAAAGTGGTTAATTTTAGAGCTAGAAATCATACTAGCTGTAGGTAATTTAAAAATATTTTGAATTATTATCTGTAACGCTGATCCTTTTCTACTCCTTTGTAATCACAAGGATGAAATGTCCAGTTTTTAAGAATATAGATTTTGCCTATAGTTTTAAATTAAAATTCTTTTTATTACTTCAAGGCCTAAACTTGTCTGTGTATTTGTGTGACAGGATTTATATAAAACCTAAGACAAGCAGTACTTTCTTCCTATTACGTAGCTTCAAATTTTCATAGTAAAGAAGCAGTTGATTTAGCAGGGGATAAGGAGATTCCTATAAAGGCATTTCTATCATAGTATCTGAAAACGGGATAGTAAAAATTGAGAACTACTTACTTGATAAAGAGTTATTGCTCTTGTCTCATGTTGAATTTCAGCATCACCAGGGTTTTCTTTCTTTCTTTTTTTCATGAGTGTTTTCTGTATGTTTCCTGCATTTTATATATTCCTCTTAGCCTTTCCATTTTATTCTGTTATCTCTCCAAGGGTTCCAGACCCTTGTTACAAATGTTGTATTAGTTTTTGTACATGTCAGGATTAGTAGAGAAGTTGCAGTTTGGGAAAGGAAAATCTAAGAACAAAAATGTATAAGAAAATCAATCACTGTGGGGCAGAGACTTTGGCTATTTTTGTGGTGGGGAAGATAAATTTTTATTTTGTTTTAATTTCAAACTAAACTTACTGAATAATTTAAGGAAATACTGGATACCCTTTACACAAATTCTCCATATACATTTTACCCCACTTGTTCACTCTCTCTCTCCACACATGTGTGTGTGTGTGTGCGTGCGTGTGTGTGTGTATGTAGACAGAGAGAGAAAGTTGGAAAGATTATGCCCCTTTAACCCTAGATATTTCAATGTGATTTCCTTAAGAATAAGAACTGTTTTATGTATTATCAAAATCAGTAAATTTAACAATGATAGAATACTATTGTCTAATCCATAGTCCTTATTTAAATGACATTAATTGTTCATTGTTCTAATAATGTTCTTTATGGTAATTTTTAAAAAGTGGTCTGAGATCCCATCCAAGATCATGTGTCAGGTCTCTTTAATATCTTTTTTCTAGATCAGATCAGAATCAGATCATATCAGAAAAGATCTCCATCTTTTCTTCTTATTTTTAAATTTTTCTTTACCTTGGTAGTTTTGTGTGTGCATTTGGGGGGCTTTCATTTAAACACACACATAATATATGTATATATAACTTATATACCATATAACACATATATAAAATTTATTTATTTATTTATTTATTTATTTAGAAGCAACAACAACAAAAAGAATAATTACTATGTCCTGAAAAAAGAAAGGCATTTTAATTTTGAGGACAGTACACTGTAGTTTTTGAGATTTTTTTTTACAGTTTATTTATTTATTTTGAGACAGACAGAGACAGTGCAAGTGGGGGAGGGGCAAAAAGAGGGGGAGAAGAGTTCACAAAATTGTGATAATGATTTAGATACCTAACTAAATGACTGTTAAAAGTCTTTTGCAAGATGAGATGCAGTGATTCTATTTCACTTAAAAATAACTCAATAAAGTACCTGCTGATTATTAGGAGAAATTATTTATTGAATTCAGAAAAGAAAGATTCTTTTAAATAAATTAAAAGTAACTTGTTATACAAGTGTTCTTCAAGATGGGCAAGGATTTCTAATAAATTTTAACTTGATAAATGAGTGATGTTTTGCAATACAAGCAGTACACGATGCTGAACATCATATGATCACAACTGAGGCAATGGTTCTTCAAATCCACTTTGATATACTAGTGCTTTGGATTGCAAGCATATTTGCAGAACGAATTATGCTTGCAAACCAAGGTTTTACTGTATATGCACCCATGAAACTACCAACTAGATCAAGGCAGTACATTTCCAGCACCCCAGAAGGGTTCTTTATGCTCTACCCAATCAATAAACACCCCCGCCAGAGGTAATTATTATTCTGACTTTGATCACCATTGATTAGTTTGTGTGTTCTTGAAAACTATGTACTCTCTTGGAGAGTCAACTATGTTGTTGCATGTAATTGTTTTCTCTTGTGTGTAGTATTTCATTACATGAATACCACACTTTATCCATTGTAGTATTTTAAATTTTATTTTAATTTATTTTTTAAATTGAAGTATAGTTGACATACAATATTTCAATAATTTTGCATGTACAACACAGTGATTTGACATTTATATCCATTATGAAGTGCTCACCACAATAAGGTTAGTTCTTCATTATACTATGGAAAACATAAGAACTTATCCCTCTCTGATGTGTATATGCACACCAGGAGAAGAAATGTTGAGTTATAGGGTAATGCATATTCAGTTTTAGTAGATACTGCCAAATTAGTTTTCCAATTTATACTATAATAGCAATGTGTGAGTTCCATTTGCTCTACATCTTTGTTAATACTGGTTATTGTCAGTCTTTTAATTTAGACATTCTGATAGTTGTGCAATAAAATCTCACTGGCTTTAATTTACATTTCTCAATGATTAATAATGTTGAACACCTTTAATACTTATTTTACCATTTGGGTATGTCCTTCCAAAAAGTGTTTGATCAAGAGTTTTGTCCATTGAAAAATTAGTTTTTTCCCCGATTTGTAGGATTTCTTAACATATTCTAGATGCAAGTCCTTTGTCAAATTTGTATATTGCAAACAATACAAGTTTATGGCTTGTATTGTCACTCTTTTAATGGATCTTTTGATGAACAAAGTTCTTAATTTTAATGAAGTCCAAATAACCAATCTTGTCTTTTGGTGTTCTGCTTAAAAATCCTTGCCCACCCCAAGATCACAAAATGTTTCTCTTTCCTTTGAGAAAATTTATTGTCTCATTTTTTCATATTTAGATCTACAACCTACTTAGGATAGTTTGTGTGTATTTATAGTTACAGGTAGGGGTCAAAATTCATTTATTTTTTCTCATATAGATATGAATTCAGCACAGTTCATCGGACTACTTGTTAGCCCTTATACTAATAAGTATACTGTCTAATTATTGTAGCTTTGTAAGAAGTCTTCATATCAAGTATTCTAAGTCCTTCAAGTCTTGTTGCTCTTTAATATTGTTTTGGTAATTCTTGGCTCTTTGAATTTTTACATGAATTTTAAAACCATCTTGTTAATTACCACACAAAAAGTCCTGCTGAGATTTTGATTAAGATTATTTTGAACCTATATATCAAATTGGAATAATTTACATCTTAGAAAACCATGAACAGAGTATGTCCCTTCATTTATGTAGGTCTTATTTAATTTCTTGTAGTAATATTTTATATTTTTCAGTGTAGAGGTCAAGTATATCATTTGTTAGGTGTATTCCTAGGTATTTGATACTTTTTTTGTGGTATTGTAAGTGGAACATTATACAAAATTCATTTGCTAAGTGTTTGTTTTTGTCAGCTTTTAGAAATACAGTTGGTTCTAGATTGGTCTTATATCCAGGAACCTTGCTAAATGTATGCAATATTAATTTATCTGCCAATTTTTTTCTTTTTGATTTTATATATACACAGCCATGGCTTCTGAGAATAGCAATAGTTTGGTTTCTTCCTTTCCAGCTTTTATACCTTTTACCCCCTTTTCTTGCCTCATGGCACTGGTTAGGACCTTCACTACAATGCTTTAATGATAATGGTAAGAGTAGACATCTTTATTTCATTCCTACTCAGATTGTTCCAGTACTTTACCATTGAGTATGATGTTGCTGTAGGTTTTTGGAATCTCACCCTTTGTGATATTAAGGAAGTTCTCTTACATTCCTTGTTTGCTGAAAGTATTTTTTAAATCATGGATAGGTATTGGATTTTTTTTATTTTTTATTTTTAAAAATTTACATCCAAATTAGTTAGCATATAGTGAAACAATGATTTCAGGAGTAGATTCCTTAATGCCCCTTACTCATTTAGCCCATCCCCCCTCCCACAACTCCTCCAGTAACCCTCAGTTTGTTCTCCGTATTATGAGTCTCTTCTGTTTTGTCCCCCTCCCTGTTTTTATATTATTTTTGTTTCCCTTCCCTTATGTTCATCTGTTTTGTCTCTTAAAGTCCTCATAAGAGTGAAGTCATATGATATTTGTCTTTCTCTGACTAATTTCACTTAGCATAATACCCTCCAGTTCCATCCACATAGTTGCAAATGGCAAGATTTCATTCTTTTTGATTGCCGAACAATACTCCATTGTGTGTGTGTGTGTGTGTGTGTGTGTGTGTGTGTATAATATATATATATATATATTATATATACCACAGCTTCTTTATCCATTCATCCATCGATGGACATTTGGGCTTTTTCCATACTTTGGCTATTGTTGATAGTGCTGCTATAAACATGGAGGTGCATGGGTCCCTTCAAAACAGCACACCTGTATCCTGTGCATAAATGCCTAGTAGTACAATTGCTGGGTCGTAGGGTAGTTCTATTTTTAGTTTTTTGAGGAACCTCCATACTGTTTTCCAGAGTGGCTGTACCAGCTTGCATTGCCACCAACAATGCAAAAGAGATCCTCTTTCTCTGCATCCTTGCCAACATCTGTTGTTGCCTGAGTTGTTAATGTTAGCCATTCTGACAGGTGTAAGGTGGTATCTCATTGTGGTTTTGACTTGTATTTCCCTGATGATGAGTGATGTGGAGCATTTTTTCATGTGTCGGTTGACCATGTGGATGTCTTTCTTGGAGAAGTGTCTATTCATGTCTTTTGCCCATTTATTCACTGGATTATTTGTCTTTTGGGTGTTGAGTTTGATAAGTTTTTTGTAAATTTTGGATATTAACCCTTTATCTGATATGTCATTTGCAAATGTCTTCTCCTATTCTGTCGGTTGCCTTTTAGTTTTGCTGATTGTTTTCTTCGCTGTACAGAAGATTTTTATTTTGATGAGGTCCCAATAGTTCATTTTTGCTTTTGTTTCCCTTGCCTCCGGAGATGTGTTGAGTAAGAAATTGTTGTGGGTATTGGATTTTTATTAAATGCTTTTTCTGCATCAAAATATTACTATGATTTTTCTTTTTTTTCTGTGAATGAATGGTTTTCAAATGTTAAAACAACCTTGAAATCATGGGACAAACTTAACTTGATCATGTTGCATTACCACTTTGTATAATGTTATATTTGATTGATAATATTTTGATTGGATTTTTATATTCATGAGAACTTTTGGTTGTAATTTTCTTTCCTGCAATGTTCTTGTCAGGCTTTGGTATTAAGGTTACATTGGCTCCATAAAGATACTTAGAAAATGTTCCCTCTTTTCCTAGTCTTTGGAAGAATTTGTGTACAACTAGAATTATTTTTTCCTGAAATATTTAGGAGAATTTATTAGAGAAGCCAATTTTGCTTGGATAGTTTTGATGGAAGGTTTTTTTCTTTCTTTCTATATTTTAGTAACAGATTTGAGTTGTTTATAAGGTGTGGAATCTTCAGGTTTCCTATTTCTTCTTCTGTCAGGTTTGGAGTATTGTGTTTTTAAAAGCATCTGTCCATTTCATTTACATGTTTAAACTTTATAGCTTTTTAAATTTTTTAATGTTTTTATTTGCTTTTGAGACAGAGAGAGACAGAGCATGAACAGTGGAGGTGCAGAGAGAGAGGGAGACACAGAATCTGAAGCAGGCTCTAGGCTCTGAGCTGTCAGCACAGAGCCTGACATGGGGCTCGAACTCACAGAGTGTGAGATCATGACCTGAGCTGAAGTCGGACGCTTAACCGACTGAGCCACCCAGGTGCCCCTAAACTTTATAGCTTAAAGTCATTAATAGTGTCCTTTTAATATGCCTTTAATAATGACTGTAGGTTTCACAATGATGTCTCCTTTTTATTTTCTGATATCAGCAATTTGTTATTTTTCTTTTCTTTTTCTTAATCAGTTTCTTGGGGGTTTAATAATTTTGTTAATCTTTTGATTTGTTGATTTTTCTCTATTTTACATTTGTTTTCTATTTCTTTGGTTTCTGTTCTTTATTATTTTTATCTTCTTATTTTCTTCTTGTTTAGTTTCTTGGGTTCAAAGTTTAGATTAGGAGTTGGCAAACTGGCTTGCAGGCCAAATCTTACCCACCACCCATGTGTGTAAGTAAAATATATTTGGAACAGAGTCACTTCTATTTATTTATGTATTGACTATGGCTACTTTCATGCTACAGTGGTAAAGCTGAGTAGTTGCTAGAGACCATATGGCCTTCGAAGCCTAAAATATTTACTTTCTGGCCCATTACAGCAAAAGTTTGCTGACCTCTGGTTAAGAGAATCTATTTTAAATATTTTTTCTTTTTTAATATACCAACTCAGTTTCTGAATATTTCTCTAAGTAATGCTTTACTTATATCCCATAAATTCATAATATTTTCATTATTATTCATTTCAAAATATCATCCAAATTTCCATTGTGATTTCTTTTTGACTCATTGGTTACTTAGAAATATATTGCTTAATTTACACACATTTGTGGATTTTCCAGTGATCTTTCTGATATTGAACTTCTAATTGCACTGCAGAAAAAGAATGTACTTTATATGATTCTATTATGTGAAATTTATTGAGACCTGTCTTACTGGCCCAGATATGGTCAATTTTGATAACTGTTCACTGTATACTTGACAACGAAGTGAATTTTGAAATTGTATTTAGTATTCCATATATGTGTTCTTTAAAGTAAATTAGTTAAATGTTGTTCAAGTATTTTATATACTTACTGATTTTTTTTGTCTGCTTTTTCTATTGGTTATTGACAGAGCTGTGTTTAAATCTCTAACCAGGATTGTGGATTTCTCCATCTGTCCTTTAATTTGGTCAACTTTTGTTTACTATATTTGAAGCTATATTGTTATGTGTATTAAAATTTAGTATTGACCCTTTTCTTATTATGAAATGTAGCCTCTTTATTGCTAGTAATTTTTTTTTTTTTTGCCTTAAAATGTCCACTTTGTCTGGGGTGCTTGGTTGCTCAGTTGGTTAAGCATATGCTTCTTGATTTCGGCTCAGGTGATGATCTCATGGTTTGTGGAATGGAGCCCTGCATCAGGCTCCTCACTGACAGCATAGAGCCTGCTTGGGATTCTCTCTCTCCCTCCCTCTCTGCTCCTCCCCTGCTTGTACTCTCTCTATCAAAAAGAACTTAAAAAAAAAAAGAAAATGAAAAAAATGTCTACTTTGTCTAATATTAATGTAGTTACAATAGCTTTCTTTTGGTTCATGTTTGCTTGATATAATTTTTTAACGCATCTTTTTACTTTCAATCTTTATGTGTCCTTATATATAGTGTGTCCATTCTGAAAAGCATATAGTTGGATCTTTTTTAAAAAATCTAGTGTGATTATGTTGTCTTTTAATTAACATTTTGCATGTTTATATTTTTAAATTTTTAAAAATGTTTATTCACTTTTGAGAGACAGAGAGACACAGTATGAGCAAGAGAGGGGTAGGGAGAGAGGGAGACACATAATTTGAAGCAGGCTCCAGGCTCTGAGTTGTTAGTACAGAGCCTGATGTGGGGCTCGAACCCATGAACCATGAGATCATGACCTGAGGCTGAAGTTGGATGCTTAATCAACTTGAGCCACCCAGGTGCCCCTAGTACATTTATATTTTAAAGTACTGTTACAGTTGCATTTTTAAATTTATTTGGAGAGAGAGTGCAAGCGGGGGGGGGACAGAGACAGAGGGAGAGAGAGAATCCCAAGCAGGCTGGGTGCTGTCAGCATGGAGCCCAACGCGGGGCCTGAACACATGAACTGTGAGATCATAACTTGAGCTAATCAAGAGTCAAGACGCTTAAGTGACTGAGCCAGCCAGGCATCCTGACCTACAATTGCATTTAAGTGGAGACCACTTATTAAAGTGCTACTTGCTATTACATTTTTTTTTTTTAGAACAAGAGATTTTTTTTTTTAATGTTTGTTTATTTTTGAGAGACACAGAGACAGAGCATGAGTGGGGGAGGGGCAGAGAGAGAGGGAGACACAGAATCAGAAGCAGGCTCTAGGCTCTGAGCTGTCAGCACAGTGCCCGACGCGGGGCTCAAACTCACAGACAGCGAGATCATGACCCAAGGTGAAGTTGGACACTTAATTGACTGAGCCACCCAGGTGCTCCCCTATTACATTTTTAATTTTCCTTTCTCTCTCTCTTTTTGGGGGAGTCTCCTTTTGAATTAATTAGGTATATTCATTATTTCATTATTTCTCCTCTATTAGCTCATTAGTTATATATTTTTTTTCTTTTGTTACCCTTTAGATTCCAATGTGAATCCTTTGTTAATTACAGCCTACCTTAAATTAGTATTTTTACCAATTTCTTTCTTTCTTTCCCAATTTCTTTTTTTAATTTCTTTTTTCAAGTTTATTTATTTACTTTGAGAGTGGGAAGGAGTAGACAGAGACAGAGAGAGAGAGAGAATCCCAAGCAGGTTCCACACTCAGCGCAGAGCCTGATGTGGGATTCAAACTCATGAACTGTGAGATCATGACCTGAGCCGAAATCAAGAGTCAGATGCTTAACTAACTGACTGAGCCACCCAGATGCCCCTCTTTACTAGTTTCTAATACAATAGTTTTACTTCATTCACATTGCACCCCCTTTTGTGCTACTATTGCCATATATTTTATTTTAGCATGTATTTTAAACCCCACAAGATATTATTGTTTTTTAAATCAATGTTAAATTATATTTTATTCTTTTTGTCTGTTTTACTTCCAGAATTTCCTTGCTTTCAACTTGGGATCATTGTTTCTCTAGTTAAATAATTCCCTTTAAGATTCTTTCTTCAGTGGAAGGTCTACTAGCAACAGATTCTCTCAGCTTTTGTTTC
Source organism: Acinonyx jubatus (assembly GCF_027475565.1). Lineage (NCBI taxonomy): Eukaryota > Metazoa > Chordata > Mammalia > Carnivora > Felidae > Acinonyx > Acinonyx jubatus. Next base: position 90,955,377 of record NC_069381.1, on the reverse strand, counting down.
TTTTTATGGCACAGTAAAAGCTATTATTTCAGTGTCCTATGAGTTATACAATTTTTGTTGAAAAGTTAGCCAACAGTTTTATTGTGCTGTCTTAAGGTATTGTCTCCCCCCACTCCCCCCGCCAAACCCCCATGCTTTTTAAGATTTTTCTTTCTGTCTTTGAATTTAGGCAGTTTGAATATACCTAAAAGGTTTGCTTTCTGCTTTTCCTTCTCCTGGTTTTAAAATCTGTGGTTTGATGGCTTTTGTCATTTTTGGGAAACTTCCCAGCCAAAATTTCTTCAAATACTGCTGTGTCCCATTGTTTCTCTCTTCTTCTGACATTCCACTTACATGTATGTTAGATCTTTTCTTCATGTCCTATTTACCTATTATGTTGTTTTCTCTATTTTATGTTCCTTCCCCCCCGCCGCCCCCATGCTTCAATCTGGATGTTTTTTTCTTACTGCATCTGCCTTCTAGAGTTCACTAATCATATGTTTTATCTAACTTGCTGTTGAACCCATACATTGATGTCTTTAGTATTTTTTTCAGTTTGACTTTACATTTTTATTCTTAGAAAAAAACAGATTCTAGGTGTCTTGTGAAAGTCTCCATATTTTTCTCTAATTTCTTTAAACATATTAATCACAATTATTTTAAATTTAATGTATGAATACCTGTTTTGTTGTCTATTTTTCTCTCTAGGTTTCAGTTATTTGATCCTGGGTTTTTTTTCACCATGCTTCATTATTTTAGATGGAAAGATGAGCATTTTGTATGAAAAACTGTAGACTCTGGATGATGTTATTTTTATACAAACAGGGCTAACCTTTTTCTGGTAGGTAGTTACTCTATAGGCAGAGCAACCTAAATCTATTGAAGGTTGGTTTTAGATTTGTTAAGAATGATGTATTTCAGCTTTGGCCTCTATCCAAGGTACTTACTCTTAGAGTATGGTCCTTACCCCTAGACAGTAAGCTTTTATGAGTATTATCTGAAAGCCTAAGCTTTTGTATTATCTGAAAGCTTAAGTGGTTACCTCAACTTCTTGGCCTTGAACTCCAACCTTGATGATCAAGCGTTGTGTTATTGCTAAAATCTTTTCTAGATTGTTAGTCTTCCACCTGCTCTTTTCTTCTGGTGTTCTTGAAATCTCATTTGGTGTAGTTTTAGAGATGGCAATGCCTCAAGGGAAAATTTCACAGAGACTTTTGGACTCACTTCACTAATACTACCTCCATTTCAGGATTTTGCTCAAGTATCCAGCAAATTGGCATCTTTAAATTCCAATGTCTGTCCTCAGTTCAGTAACACTCCTCTTGTCTGCTTGGATCCTATTCTCTCATGCTGAAAATTGTCAAATGGCCTAAGGTAAACAAAACAAAACAAAACAAAAACAATAAACAAACAGAGTGAAATGTAGTGCTTACCTCTGTACTTTCTTTCTCTCAGAGATCCTAGTTTTGCTTGCATTGATTACTCTCAAACAATAGCTTCATATACTTTTTTTTCATATTTTAATATTTTTATTTGTAAGATTAGTGTGACACAAACTACTCTGACATAACAAAAAATGAAAATCCTCTTTTGTTTTTTTGGCATCTCCACATTTATTTCTGAACTCTTCTTTTGTTTTTTTAAAATGATGTCTCATGGTCACTTATCCTTCCCTTGCTTTCAAATCTGTAGTCAACTATTTTTCCTTTAAAATTTTTTAATGTTTATTTATTTTTGAGAGAGAGAGAAAGAGAGCAAGTGGGGAAAGGACAGAGAGAGAGGGAGACACAGAATCAGAAGCAGGCTCCAGGCTCTGAGTTGTCAGCACAGAGCCTGATGCGGGGCTTGAATCCATGAACTGTGAGATCATGATCTGAGCTGATGTAGGATGCTTAACAGACTGAGCCACTTAGGTACCCCTATTTCTCCTTTTAGTACATAGGATAGTGATATTTCAAAATCAGTTATCTGAGCCCTAGGATCATCAGCAGATATTGAAGCTATTGAGTTAAAGGGAGTCGGGAAATAAGAGGGTCACATGATGCCAAAGTATCATCCATCGGATTTCTCGCTAACTGCAAAGAGGAAAACATACAATTACGATGGAGAGAATGGGTGGTCACTATTGCAACCAATTGACCAAATTCAGCATTAGTAACAGTAAAATAAAGTTAAAAAAAAAACTTCAGACGTAATGTGCCTCTTGATGTAATGTAAAATGAAGCGCATAGCATCTGCTATGAAGTACTCTTTCCCAAAATGTTTTAGTGGCATCTGGGAATGCTTTTAGACCTAAAGGAAATATAGGGGATCAAGGGACACGTTTAATGATACTATTAAGAATCAACCAGACAAATATAGAATGTAGGCTATTCTATAAGACAATTGGCCTGGGCTATTCAAACAGCCATTGTCACAGAAAAAATGGTGGTTGTGGGGGAATGACTGGTAGTAGTCCTGATTAGGAAACTAAAGTAACAAAACTAGTACAATGAGTAAATTTTGTTTAGATTTTAGTTTGTAAAAAAAAAAAAAAAAACAACCAACTCTAAGTGACATTTTTGGGACAACTGGGGCAATTTTAATTTTAATAAGGAGGTATGTGGTAAGATAGAGAATTATTTTTAATTTTGTAAGGCATAATTATGATTTGCATTACATAGATTAATCTCCTTATTTTTAGGATATGTTGACATATTTAAGGCTGCAAGGTTCATGGTGTTTGTAATTACCTTTAGAGTGTATACATTCACACACATATATGAACACATAATTATATGTAAGTATAGAGAAAAGAGGAAAAAAACAAAAACTAAGTATAGCAAAATGTCAAAATTTGAAACCAGGTAGTGAGTATAAAAATGTTCATTGTACTATTCTTTTTGTAGTTTACAATTTTCACAATAATGAGGTGGGGGCAATCAATGGGGAATGTAGGTTCAACATTAGAAAAAAAAGTAAGCATGTTCCACATTCTTTTATAAAATTATAGAAATTAAGAGCAATGTTATTAGCTTCTACCAAAAAATAAAAGGCAAAAAAAAAAATGAACGTAGTAATAGAACATTCTCCAAGAAGTTGCATGGTGACTAAATATTTTCTAAAATTTCAAGGGAATTTATCTAAATTTCAAAGGAATTATTTTATTTTGAATGCGGAAGGATGGAGGGAGGAAATGTTTAGATTAAAATAAATAGCAACAGAAACTTTTCAATTCTCTACTGCTTTGTACTAAATTTAGCTATGTCAATTTTGGGAACATGATATAGTGATTAGGGATTAGCTTAAGAATTTGAGAATGTTGCCAGGCACTACGCAATGATCCGAGCATGTGGGGTTTGAGTAAGCAAAAAGACATTGGTCCCTGCTCTCCTGGAACTGGTAGTCCAGTAGGGAAGATAGTTATTAATTAAATATTTACACAAATACATAAACTGTGATGAGAGGTACAAAGGAAAAGTGGACTTCTCTAAATACTATATCACAGGAGTTGCTTAGGCAGTTCTGGAAGACTTTCTTGGGGAAGTGTTGCTTGAACTGAGAACTGAAGGCTGAGATGGGGTTAAATAGCCAAGGTTGGGGGAAGTGACTTTCAGGCAAAGGGAAAAACATATCAACTAGCTTAAGAGGGAAGAAGTTTGGGGACATCTGAGAAACTGAAAAGTAGCCCATATGACTACAGTGCAGAAAGCAGGGGAATAGTACAAGTGAGGTGGCAGGAGGAAACAGAGGCCAGACCATACTGTATTTAAGTCTAATGGGGAATTATTGAAACAGAAGAGTAACATAATCAGAGTTGCATTATTAAAAGTTCTCTCTGGTTAAAGTTATGGAGAAGAAAATGAAAGTGGTGATTATGGTAAAAGGCTGTTACACAGTCTAGGTAGTTGGGAGAATGGAGGCATGGCAGTGGACTTGTAGGTAAATGCATGGATTTGAGAGATACCAGTAAAACTGATGGGTAATGGTTTGGATATGTAAGATGAAGGAAATATTATGGATGCCTTTCAGGTCTCCAGTTTCAACAGCTAGGTGAATGGTGGAGCCATTCCCTGAGAAAAGAAATAGTGAATGAAACATATTTGAATTTGTTTCTGAGTTTGAGTTTCTTAAGACATAAGATGCTGCATAAAGGTACCTATACATGTCTAAATAGTTTTAAAAATTATGTTTACAATAATTATAAAGAAATTCACCACTAGTGGACAGAATTTGTTCCTAAAGTAAAGAAAATTAAATAGAGATGAACATCAAATAGTTCCAACAGAGTCCCTGATTATATACTATGATGAACCAGAGATGTTCCCTTGGGACTACTTGTGAAAGAATTTAAGTAATTATATTTTATTATCTGTTTTAACATGTTTTACTTTAGTTACTGTTTGAAAAAAGCCAAATATCAAATGAATTAGGCTTTTTCCTTCTCTTTCATTTTCTAGGCATAATGGGAGTCCCACAGCTAATATGATTGGTGTCTTTAATCAAATTTATAAAAGCAGTGGAGTGATAATATTTTTCAGAGGCATGACTCCAAATTTCTTAAAGCTGCTTCCTTCAGTATGCATAAACTGTATGGTTTATGAAACAATAAAACCACTCTTGAAAATAGAGTAGAAATGAAATCATGAACTGCCACTTTATGTACATTTATTTATAAGCATGGAAATGTCTTGGCTTTCTTCTTAAATTGCTAGAGGTCTGCATGAAAAGATGCTATACCCATCCTCCAAATAGATAAACATACAAATCAGACTTACTGAATTCTAATTTTTTTTGTAAGCCAGAATTACAGTTTATTAAGTTCTTTATGAACCAAAATCTTTAATATTCATAAAATCTATTTAAGCTTCTCTAAATTTTAATGAAACTCACCAGGAATTTGTATTAAAGGGGGTTAAAATGCAATTTCTATTAGCTAATATAACCTAATTATATTATTAACCTAATAAATTGTTATGTTAGAGAACAAAATTGGAATATTTTGAAGTTTTTCAGCATTTTCTATTTTAAAAACCTAATGTTGCCTTGCATACATATTTTAAATCTGAAAGCATTAAAAGAAAACCTACGCATTTAAAATTATAAATATAAGAGCGAAACAGTGGTGTTTGAACCCCTTTTATTTGTCTAAATAAACAAAACAGTTACATCTTAAACAGAATTACATGGCATCAGAACACTGCAGTCTCCTACCAGTGTTGTTAATGGAATACTGGTGACTTATTGTTCACTTCCTGAGCACTCTCATTTGTGGATACAGACCTTTTTAACTTACTCTTAGTTCTTAACATTGCCAAAAATTGCAAGAAAGTCACTAATGTGAACAAAGACAAAAAATTGAGAACCCTTGTTTTTAAATCTGTTAAAACAAAGTGTTCCTATATTTTTTCTATCTTTTATACTAATGAGTTTATATATATATTTTTCTATCCTTTATAACTGTGCTTTTAAACTCCATTCTTTAAGAATAAATAAAGGCTAATTAGAACTTTGCTTTGAAATCTTAAACTTATATGAAGGATGAATAGTATTCTTATTTTCCCTTTGGAAATTTTTATATTTTGCCTCTTTTTAAAAAATTAAGGAGTGCCTGGGTGGCTCAGATGGTTGAGCATCGGACTCTTAAATTGGGCTCAGGTCATGATCCCAGGGTTGTGGGATGGAGCCCCACATTGGGCTGAGCATAGAGACTGCTTGAGACTCTCTCTCTCCCCCTCCCTCTTTCTGCCTCTCTCCCCTGCTCATGCACATGTGCACTCTCTCTCTCTCAAAAAAATTAATTCATTATTTAAAATTTTATTTTTAATTAAAAAATTTTAAATGTTTATTTATATTTGAGAGAGAGAGAGAGAGAGAGAGCGAGCTCACATGCATGCAAGTGGGGGAAGGGCAGAGACAGCCAGAGACAGACTCTGAAGCAGGCTCCAGGCTCCAAGCTGCCAGCACAGAGCCCCACATGGGGCTTGAACTCATAAGCCTCGAGATCATGACCTGAGCCAAAGTCCGATGCTTAACCGACTGAGCCACCCAGTCGTCCCCCAAAATTAATTTTTAATTCTTAATTTTTGAGAAAAAGAAAGCGTGAGTAGGAGAGGAGTAGAGGGAGAGGGAGAGAGAATCGTAAGCAGGCTCCACGCTCAGTGCAGAGCCTGACATGGGCCTAGATCTCATCATCCTAATTTATTTTTTGTTGATGTATAGTTGACATACACTGTTATATTCTGCTTACCACAAGTGTAGCTACCATCTATTACCACACGATGCTATTACAATATCGTTGACTATATTCCCTATACTGTACCTTTTATTCCTGTGACTTATTCATTCCATAACTGGAAGCCTATATCTACTGCTCCCTACCAACCATTTTGCTCATCCACTCACCATCTCCCCACTGGCTGCCATCAGTTTATTCTCTGTATTTATGGGTCTGTTTCTGCTTTTTGTTTATTTGCCTTTTCATTTGTTTTCCAGATTCCACATATAGAGAAATCAGATGGTATTTGTCTTTCTCTGACTTATTTCACTTAGCATAATACACATGGGTCCACCCATGTTGCAAATTTGCCTCTATCTTTTCAATCTATGTTGAGAGAGAATAAGTCAAAAATATTTAAGATTATATATATATATATAACTACATTTTAAAAATTGTATGGGTATCTGGGTGGCTCAGTCAGACATCTGACTTTTAATTTCAGCTCAGGTCACGATCTCATGGTCATGAGATTGAGCCCCATCATTCTCTGTGCTGAACTGGAACCTGCTTGGGATTCTCTCTCTCTCCCTCTCTCTCTGCCCCTCCTTCCCCACCTCTCTCAAAATAAATAAATAAGCATTTAAAAATTGTATTGGCTCTAATATTGTGATTTAATGAGATATAAGTTATATAATTTATCCTGAAGACTCAATCTCTTACAGAGATTATAGTCAACAATGTTGTATTATAAACTTCAAAGTTTCTAAGAGACTAGATCTTACTTGTACTCATCACAAAAAAAGAAGTGATAATTATATGATGTGATAGAGGTGTTCGGTAATAATACAGTGGTAATCATATTGCAATATATAAATGTATCAAATCAACATGTTGTATACCTTTAACTCATACAATGTTACATGTAAATTATACTTCAATAAAAATTTATGAATTCTTTAATTCAAAAAAGAAGAGAGATGATAAACCAGTTTGAAAACCCAAAAATAAAAAAAAAATAAAATAAAACAAATTATATAATTTATGTTATAGACAACAACGAGTAACTGGATTGGACCAGCTTTCTTTTCAAGTGTTTTTTAGGACACAGATATTTCTGCCATTTTATAAATTAGGGAGTTTTCAGTTACTCTAATATTTGGAGTTATGTCTTACTTACCAAGTTTTTTTAGTGAAAATTTGCGCTCACTGTAAAAAATGTTGAAACTCAAAAGAATAATTCATCTAGTCTTTTTCTCTCTTGTTAAATGGCATGATTTAATTCACTGTGAAATTAGCTGAATTTAATTTCCTTAAGATAGGATAAGGATAGGATCCTTAGGGTAGGGTACTTAAACTATTAATGATAGAATTAAATTGTTAAGTTAAATTTCCTAAAATTCAAAATAATATGAATATACAACTAACATAAGTTTGAGTGACAAAACCAAGCCAAATTTCTAGTTGGAGTCCCATTTTTTTCTTAGTAGGATTCATTAATAGAAGGATTCTAATTAATTTATAACTCAACTTCTAAAGATCACATAAAAAGAGATTAAAATAAAGCAAATGCCTCATGTAAAATTAGTATGTTACCATTCTTTGTTATTAAAAACAATTAGAAATTAATTTTTTTACATAAACTTTCATTCCAAAATAGAGAGGGAAAAATAAATGGCAAGCTAGACCCCTCAATAATTCTACAGATTATAAAGATTAGGTATTGATTTAGAATAACTACATACTGGCAAATACTTTAAATGCTTCAGTGGATCAGATCCATTGAACCCATTTAAAGTCTTCTGCCATTTATTTTTTTCTCTATGTTTTAGAATACAATTTATGAATAGCAGTGTGGTATGTAAATTGGAATTGTTATGTGCTTTGAATACTCCTAGATTTGGAGAAATGTTGTGACTCTAACCTGTGAGTTTATGTATTTTCCATTTATTTTGTTTGTTAATAAGACAGAACTATTTATATATACAATTCAATTAATATATCAAAGTTTATATACGGACATGAAAAGTCTAATCCAAATAGGTTTGATTCTATGGGCCAAATTGTCTGTGAAGGAAAGAAGCAGTAATGGAGAAAAGGGCCTGTGAATTAGATGTGTGGCTCTACCTTTCCTAGGATTCAACAAATCCTTGAATAAGCTTCTAATAAGCTAAGGGAGTAAGGGGAAACAATTTTAAACTCTCCTCTCTGCACAATAAATGCTCCACAGGCAGTCATGTGTTTTATTCCACTCAATCATAAAGACAATAAATATTTAAATATATATATGTATTTATATACCAACCTGCCATACACACACACACATACACACACATACATGCATAAACATGATACACACACATACATATATACACACATATAATCACAATTTTTTAAGCATCAGAGTTGTAGGAGAGGTGTAGATAGAGATGTAAAATCTTAATTGTAGTTAAATATTCAAGTACCCACAATGTGACAGGTGTTATATAACACACGTGCTGTCTTCCTAATTAATATATAGAAGATAACTCCTCTTTCTCTTATTCCTAATAAGATAAATTAGAAACACCTCCAAACCTGTCAATTAATTAAAGAATACCATAGCTACAAAGCCCTCAGAAATCTTGACTTGCGTCTATGAATTTCCTTGAATTTTAGGACTAGGGCTCTGTTAAATAGTAGAATTTTGGCTTACTTTCTTTGTCCTGGACACTTGTAGCCAAACATCATTTTATGTTTGTTTGTTTTTTAAGTTTTTAAAAGTTTATTTATTTTGAGAAAGAGAGAGCAAGTGTGCCAGCAGGGAAGGGGCAAACAGAGAGGGAAAGAGAGAGAATCCCAAGCGGGCCCCTCAGCATCAGCACAGAGCCCAACATGGGCTCAAACCCACAAACTGAGATCATGACCTGAGCTGAAATCAAGAGTCCGATGCTTAATTAGCTGAGCCACCCAGGAACCACTCAAACATCATTTTAAATTGTGGACCATTTCTGAAAGTAATATAAAAACATGGATATTTGGGAAGGGAACAATTATAACTGAATTAATCTCTATCATTTATTAAATGCTTCCATGACCAGTTTTTGTCAGTTTGACTAAAAAAAGAGTAAACTGGTTCTGTCTTTATATATGTCATTAAACATATATACATATACAGATATATAAATATATTTAAAAATTAAATATGTAGCATTTCGCAAAGAAATAAATCAGGTATGCACTCCCCATACTGTTTGACTTCAGATACTACCTTTGTGCTTCAAACACTACCTTTCTTTTCTTCCCTCCTGAGAAATAATCTCTATCCTGAAGTTGGTGTGTTTCATTGTTAATTTTTTTTTAACGTTTATTTATTTTTGAGAGACAGAGCATGAGTGGGGGAGGAGCATAGAAAGAAGGAAACAAAGAATCTGAAGCAGGCTCCAGGCTCTGATTGTCAGCACAGAACCAGACAAACTCACGTACCGAATTGTATGATCATGACCTGAGCTGAAGTCAGACGCTTAACCAACTGAGCCATCCAGGCACCCCTGGTGTGTTTCATTCTTATGCACATTTAAAATTTTTTCTATGTAAGTATATTCATAAATATTTTTCATAACTATATTTTGTATATATCTTCTAAAGCTTGCTTTTAATTTAACACTGTTACATTTATTGACATAACTATTTCATTCATGTTTACTCCTATGTGGTATTCCATCACATACATAAATGTAAGTAAGTATATTTATTTAATCTTTTGGTGGGCAGTTAATTCAAATGGGAAATAGATTCTTAAACTTATTTTAATAAATATTCTATCATGTTAGAGATTTTTATATCTTTATGAAGAAAGGATGGAGGAACTTCCAAAGGTCTCTTCTGAATTATTAAAGAAACAAGGAAGCTTGAACAAGTACTTTACATTTCAGAAAACAGAGAAGTCAATCTGTTATTAGGGCAATAAATTACTATTTAAGATTTATCATAACCACAGACTTTCAAGAGTTAAAAACATAGCAAAAGCCTGTTTTAAGTTAACTGGAATCCAGTTAAACCCCACCATTGTTAACACATAAATTAAGAAGCCATTGGATATTCTTTCTTGTGAAATGCCTGTTCAAGTCTTTTTTCTAATTGCTAAACTTTTAATTTGATTGTTTCCCTTTTTCTTACTGATTTGTAGGAGTTCTTAAAAATTCTGTATAGGAGTCATTTGTTAGCTGTATGTATTACGAATAACTTTTTCAGTCTGGGAATTGAATATCAAGTATCTTAATTGTGTCTTTTGATGAACAGATGTTTTAAAGGTTGATGAGGCCCAATTTCTCAGTTTCCTTTCATGGTTAGTGCAGTAAAAACAAACCAAAAATAATAAACAGAGACCATATGTGGTCTATAAAGCCTCAAATATTTACTATCTAGTCCTATGTAGAAAAAATAAAGATGATCCCTGAACTAGACTAATGAATTGAACATAGCTGCAATTCAGAGATCAGAAAGTGGGTATAGCTACCACTACCATCAAATCGGCTTGAAGACATGAGTGAAATTAGTAAGTATTGGAATGCTGAGTCCAGGCACAAAAACTGGTCTAAACCCTATTATTCATAACCCTGCGTGCCAGCTGAAACAGCAAAAGGAAGCTGTCTTACTTCCTCTTTTTATATTGACCTTGTATCTGGCAACCTTGCTAAATTCACTTATCAATACAAGTAGCTTTTTTTGTAGATTCCTTAGGATTTTTTATGTAAATGATCATGTCATCTGAGAATAAATAAAGTTTGACTTGCCTCTTTCCAATATGTATGTTTTTCCTTTTTCTTTTCTTATTGCATTTGCTAAGACATCTAGTACAATACTGACTAGATGGGGTAAGAATGGTCATTCTTGCCTTATTTCCCATCTTAGTGGGAGAAAATATTTAGTCTTTCACCATTAAGTACGAATGTTCATGTTAGTTTTATGTAGATGGCTATTCAGATTTACTATGTATTCTTTTGTCAACTTTCATAATATGTTTTTGAAGGAATGTTCTCATTTTATCTAGGCTGTCAAATCTGTTGACATATGGTCTTTGTTAGCAAACTCTACACGTGCAGGTAAAAATAATGGGTATTCTGCTGTTGCTGGGTATATTGCTCTATTAATATCAATTAGTCAATCATGTTATTGAAGTCTTTATACCATTATTGACTTTGTTTCCTATTTTATCAACTGCTGTGAGAAGGCTATTGACATTTCTGACTCCAATTGTGGATCTGTCTATTTCTCTTTGCAGTCTATCCATTTTTGCTTCATATATTTTAAAGCTTTGTTATTAGGCGCATACACAGTATGGTTGTTATGCCATCTTGAAACAATCCTCCTAACATTATAAAATATCTTCCTTGTCTTGAAGTCTTCCTTGGCTGATATTAATATAGCTATGCCAGCTTCCTCATAATTAATGTTCACATGGGATTTCCTTATCTACCCTTTTACTTTAAGCCAATACGTATATTATATTTCACTTTTGTAAAAAGTATATATACAGGTCTTGCTTGTTCTGCCTTTTACTTGGAGTGTATAGAATATTATGTTTAATGTAATTATATATCAGTTAACTTTAAGGGTATCTTATTTGTTTTGTTTGTACCAACTATTCTTTTTTCTCTTTTCCTCTTACATTCTTTTGGACTAATACAGTACTTTTTAGTATTCTATTTTATCTCTTTTTATTGTTTTGTTAGCTATAATTCCATGGTTTTTTGTTTTGTTTTGTTTTAATGGTTGCCTTGGGGTTTCCTGCATACATTTTTATACTATTTTATTTTACTTTTTAAAGTTAAAAAAAAAAAGCATTCTGAGGGGGAGAGAGAGAGAGACAGAGAGAGAGACCGAGAGACCGAGTGGGGGAGGGGCAGAGAGAGGGAGCAAGAGAGAATTCCAAGCAGGCCATGCATGGATAGTGTGGAGCCCCATGTAGGTGCTCCAATCCAGGAACCGTGAGATCATGACCTGAGCCTAAAACAAGAGCTGGATGCTTAACCGACTGAGCCACTCAGGTCCCCTTTCCCACATACATTTTTAAATTTATACTACTTCACATATAATGCAAGAACTTACTAGCAGTAGACTTCCACGTCCTCTCTCCCATCCTTTTTACAATTGCTGTCATACATTTTACTTTTACATGTTATAAGCTTCACAATATATTAGTATATTTGCTTTTGACAGTTAATGATCTTTTAAAGAAGTCTTTTATATTTATAAATGTCAGCACTTACAATATTTTGTATAAGTTGTATAAATAGCTTTCTGTTTATTATTAATTCCTAAAACCCATTCATTTAAATACTACATATTTCATGACATTTGGTCACATTTTTATTATAGCACTTAAGTTGACTTTATTTGTTTACAGACCCAGAGCACACTAGATGGTAAGCTTCTATGTTAGCAGGTCCAATATTGTTTTGTTTTTTTTTTTAATTTTTTTTTAATGTCTTATTTATTTTTAAGACAGAGAGAGACAGAGCATGAGTGGGGATGGGACAGAGAGAGAGAGGGAGGCACAGAATCTGAAGCAGGCCCCAGGGTCCGAGCTGTCAGCACAGAGCCCCACGCGGGGCTTGAGAAATGTGAGATCATGACCTGAGCCAAAGTTGGACGCTCAACCCATTGAGCCACCTGGGCGCCCCAATGTTCTTATTTTTATCTAGCATTTAACAAAATAGTATAAAATTTATATGAAATAAATGACATCGTAAAGTATATCTAATAGCATTATTTAAAGAAATAAGTGAACTTTATTCTGTGGTCCAAGATTCAGGATTTTACATGAAAAATTACTTTTTAAAACACTGGTCTGGGCCTGTCGTTAGACTGTACCACTGACTTTCAAAAGATGTGACCAGAGATTGAGGACATAAAGCTTCAGTGCAATGAATTGTGCAATGCACAATGCAATGAACTCGGTTTTTACATAATCTCTCAACCGTCTACTGCCATTGTCTAGTGCCTCAATTTTAGAAGATCTCAGGCTCGTTTTTGGGAGCCTGTAAAAGAGGCTGAGGAGGGGCAGAAATGTGTGGCGTCCCACAAGACAAAGGAAAAGGGTGTGGTCAGCAGTGTCTGAACAGGACCAGCATTAAATAGGACAAGGATTTGAAAGTGTCCTTCGGCTTCTGTGTGAAGGGAGTTCTGTAGAGGTAGGTGGTGGGGGCTGCGGCGAGGCTGCAAGGCTGCCGGGGGGGGGGGGGGTGTCTAGGAGAAAGCTGGAGGTGAGGAAGAGGGGGCTCCCGGAAGCAACCCCAAGATCCCTGGGAGTGGGCTGGGAGGAGGGAGACTGGAACCAAGCGTGGAGGCCCCTCTGGGAGGGCTGCCCTCTTCAGACGCCCCCAGAAGGAGGGGTGGCGCGGGGGCACGAGATGCTCCCGTCAGAGGCGAGGCGCAGGTCGGAGCACTCACCTGAGGAGCCGCTCAGTTTGCGCTGGGAAACACCCGGAAGCTCTTTCGACGCCGCCAGGGGAACGCGCGCCCTCTCTGCTTCTGCTTAAACTTTCCTGGGCTCCCGGGTCGCTCGTGGGCCCGGGGAAGTCCTGGGTGCAGGTTGCCGCCACGTTTGGTGCCTCAACCTGCAACTTTTGGGGCGTAGCAACCCTCGCGAGGCGCCTGCGCCCGGTTTCCCACGAGGTGGTCCTCCGAACTTGCTCCCAGCGGCGCCCGAGAGCCCAGCGGTGTGGGCGGGCTCGCCCCGGAGGCCCCGTCGAGCTGTTGTCTCCGAGGCCCCACGCAGGCGGGCGTCGTCGAGGCGGCGGCAGGTGGCGCAGCCGGAAGCGGGGGTGGGGGCGGGTCGGGCGGGTCGCCCTCTTCCGGCCGGGAGGAGAGGCGGCCGAACGGCCCCCGCCTTCCCGCCCGGGCCATGCTGCGCTGGCTTCGGGGCTTCGTGCTGCCGGGGGTGGCCTGCCAGAAAGACGAAGATGACTTAAGGGACGAGATGCTTTTCCAAGACCTGGACAGCGACGGGGACGGGTTGGTGGACATCGTCGAGCTCCAGGAGGGGCTGAAAAACGGGCTTATCGTCCGGCCAGAACTCGGAGGAGGTGAGTGACCAAGGGAACGTGGCACCGGGAGTGTGGGAGACGTTGGGCGGAGGTTAAAGTCACACTTGCTCTTTGCAAAACTTCTTTCCAAGAACCACGTTGGAAGGGTGGGATTCTCTTCCGTGAGCGCCCCCTCTCACCCGCAACGCAGAATAACGGAGCCCAGCCCAGCTAAACACGTTCTCGGCCTCCTTACAACAGTCACTTTCCACAATGACCAGAGCCTTCTCCTGGACTTTTTGGGAGATGCTGAGTGGGTGTCTAGTGACTCAACATTTACTGAACCCGCACAGAATTTCAGGGGCTGTGTTAGCCTTTGTGAATTCGTAGAAGAGACTTTCTCCTTTCCCAGGATGTTCACAGCCTAGGTTCACGCTTCAGGGTCTTGCATAAAAGACAAGAGCAGATAGGTCCCCAGAGCTGCTCTCTCTTTGTCTTAAAGTTTATTTATTTTGCGAGGCCGGGGCAGAGAGAGAGGGGGAGAGAGACAATCCCAGCGTTGCGTTGCTTAACCGACTGAACCATCCGGGCGTCCCTCATCTCATTCTTAAATCGACACCAAATGTCTTGGGGGGAAATCAGACCTAGATCCGTGGGTTTACGCTTCAGCTGACTGATTTAGTGCCTTGCCTAGATTAGGGATGTCTTCCTTCTCTGGACCAGTCTTGATTATTTAAATACTGGTTAGGTGAAAGTTTCAAAATACCAAGAGAAAACAATCATGTTTCCCCTCTATTAGTGCTAACCAGTCCTCAGATGATCTCCCCACTTGTTTCAGCTCTCTGGTGAGATGTGTGTTAGAAGTCCAGAATATTCCCATGGGTCAGGAAATTCCTTAAGGGTCTGTGCTCCAGAACCAATTGCTCTGATTTGATTATTATCTCTTTATCTCATACCTCTGTCTTCCTGCTCTGCTTTACTTCCTTCTACTTAGTCCAGAACTCCACGACACTGGACCTCAGCCTATCAAGTATCTCTGGCTCCTGCTTACTTGAGAAGGGATATCAGAGAAGAAACCTGAGAGAGTAGGGTAGGAATCAGAGAAGAATGGTAGGGATATAGGTATATTAGCATGAGTACTGATTTAAGGTATACACTATGTCTTAGAGAATGGTATCTCATTCTCAAAAGGTATCATCTCCAACCTGCCACTTGGAAGAAAACCACTTATTTTCTGTCACTATATCAGGATTGGACAGCAGGATTGGACAGAGGGGGAAGTTGAGCTGTGATAGAATTGCAACAGAAGCTTCAGACAATTCAAAAGGAGCTTTGCATCTGGGGTAGTTCTTTAAGAGTTGTCCTTCCTTGAGGCAAGAGCGCCAGGGCTTTATTACCTACCGCTGTCTCTTATGCCCCCTCCCCTACTTATTGAACATTGGCTGCCTCCAGGGAGTGACTTTAGGCAAGGTGAGTCTTTTCAGCCTAGAGAAGCATGAAGGAGGAGCTCAACTGAGAACTGTCAGTCACCAGTACTCCCAGCTACTGTCAGTCCTGAGAATGTGGGCAATGCACCACAGCATCTACTGCAGAGAAGCATTTGGAAAATAGTGCTGACAGGACAAATTGATTAATTCGATCTGGAGTGTGAGGTAAAGGAAGAATTCAAGAATGATTCCAGGAATTTTGGTTTGAACAACTGGTTGGTTGGTGGTGCCATTTGCTAAGATCAGGCAGAATTGGAGAGTAGTGAAGTGGGGTGAGTGATTATCGAGAGTTCTTGGTTTGGACATTTGAGGTTCCTTAGAGACATCCAGGTGGATATAGCAAGTAGTAGTTTTGTATTTGAGTCTAAATCTCAAGGAGATAATCTAAATCTAAATTTAGATAAATCTAAACCTCAAGGGTTAGAGATGTACATCATCAGCATTGTATCGGTAAAGCTTTTTATTGGGTGAAATCCCCTAGGTAGAGGGGTCTGAGGACTGAGTTGGTCTGAGGACTGAGTTGTGAATCATTGCAACATTTTGAGGTCAGGAAAGAGCCAACATAGGAGACTAAAAGGAAGCAGTTAATGAAGTAGAAGGGAAATCAGAAGAGTAAGGTCTCTTGGGAGCCAATTTGAGTCAAGTATTTCAAGGAGGTAGTTATTATATAGAACTGAGATATCTGCTGAGAGATCTTGTAAGATGAAGACTGAATTTAACTGTGGGGTTTGTCACAATGGAGGGAATTTCTAACCTTGAGTAATTCCATGTATGCATGTACCTTGTTGTTGGTTGTGTCTCTGAGGAAAGTGAGAGGGCTAGGATCCTGAATTGCTCAATACTTTACCACCTTCCTCTGCTAGTGATACATGTTATAGACGTAGAAGGTATACAACACAGATTACACTTGACCTGGGGCTTTGGTCCTAGATCCCCATCTTATTCCCTTCTGTGATGAGGGAAGTTGTGCTGAACTACAGGTGAGTCTTGGTCTTGTTGCCTTGAACACAATCCAGACTAGTGGATCTCAAAACTTGAAAATATAGGCCTATATATTATCTTTTAAAGAAAAACAATTCTTGTACTCCTAAGGATTGAGTTAAATCATTTTTGTCATAGTTACTTAGATATATTTATAAATATAAAGAAAGTATAAAATCATTATGCTTATAGCTCTTATACAACCATAGATCCTAACAGGTATGTAAATTAAAGATTATAAAAACCACCAAAATTCTAATTAATAGCATTTATTTAATGAGATAACTAATAGTGTTTGGGTAAAACTAAATTTCCATTTTCTTATGAATATTCTACTGATAGGTACATTTGTTTGAGTTAAACATTCTGAAATTATCACGTGTTTGCCCAGTTCTCCCCCACTTTCTTTTTTTGTATGAATACTGTGAAAACTGTTATATATATGTGGGCTCTGATGTCACTGGATTTTACTTAACAAAAAATACATTATTGCCTATGAGGTGAACCTCTGTTTTTTGTTTTTTGTTTTTCATTAGCCTTCAACAAAGTGGTATCATTTTGATGCTTGATTACTGGATTACACAGGGACATTGAAATAAATATTAGGCCTTAGTTATAAGGTGGCTGTCTGGTTGCTTATGCTATTTGTCTTCAGATTATCTTTAAAAGGAAAACACAAAATTAGGAAATTCTCACAAAAGATACTCAGACCTGTAGGAGTTTATGGATTTCAGGATAAGAAATACTTACCTAGATTATAGGCAGATTTAAGCTGCCACAGCCCTGTCTCTTTTCCTCTGGACTCCACCCTGTTTCCTACAGGACCTTCTAAGGGCAAGGGTGGGGGACAGGGCCTAGAAAACCGGTTTGGAGTTTACCAAGCAGAAAGAAATGTGCATTTGTTGGAGTTATAATCCTTTTACTCCTCCCAGCAAAACTCCCCTGTTTTAGCACTGGGCCTAATTGTTTTTTATCTATATCAGTGCTCTTATTCTTTGAGGAAGAATAGTAAAGTAGCAGGAAGAAAGGTTTCCTTCTCCCTGAACCCTCTGTCACCTCTGGAACTTTTATTCTGTGGTTAACAACCTTTCTCAGCACTTAAACCTCTTCATAGAGCCTTGCTTCTTACTGAAGCAGCTATCCTCTGAAGAGCCTCCTTGCAGCCCTCTCAGGGCTGAAGTCCCTCCTCTTTCTCCTTTCTAATTACCCGCTTCATTGAGGTCCATGCCATCTACCCTCTGACCCAACCATTTTATTCTTTGCTACTCACTGAACTTCTGTATAAGCCTCTTGGTCACTGAAGACTTACCACCTGCTCATGGTCTCCATCTCTACTGCAGATCTTTATATCATCCTGAGTGACTTCCTCATCCACTTCTGCATATGATCCATACAACATCCAGGCTTCCTACTTCCTTGGCTATATATGTCCAGTGACCTTCACCTCACAACACTTCAGCATCTCACTCTCTGGGCCCCACTTGGGTAAATTTTCCTAATAGGAGTAGAACTCACCTTATAGGGTAGCTGTTAGGATTAAACTGGGTAAGGCTTTATTTTAGCACAGCGAGGACACGTAATTGTCATTTAGCAGATGTTAGCTGTTTTTGCACTAATTTATATCCATAGGGTTGGAGGGTGGTGAAAACAGAGCAAAAAAGATTTCCATTTCTACAGATTTCACTAGGAATGTGGGAGATTCTGAAACACTAGAATGGGAGTATGTCTGGGAGTGTCTGAGAAGGCCCAATGATATGAGCGGCTCTCTCCTAGGCAGTGGTCCTGACTGAGCCCACAGGGCATATACATACACACTGACTTTAATTAAAAATAGGTGAATTGAAAAGTTTACCCACAACTTTGTGAAATGGCATACTTGATATAAAATATTGAATTAGGCTACCTCTTGTTCAGTAATGTTACAAACCATACAGATAAGCCACTGGCTAGTCATTTGACCATTGACAAGGCAAGCAGAAGAGTGACAGAACTATTTATTGCTTATTTACCATGTGTTAAGTACTGCCTTAGGTAGTTTACATTTTCCATTTCATTTTAAACTTGTGTTTTCTCATGTATAAAAAACAAGAGAGTTCTAAGTTTCAAAATTCTGATTCTAGGGACATCTGGGTGGCTCACTGGGTTAAATGTCCGACTCTTGATCTCAGCTCAGGTCTTGATCTCAGGGTCGAGAGTTCAAGCCCTGTGTTTAAAAAAAAAAAGCAAACTTCTGATTCTCATTTGAATTCTCAGGATTTACATAAGTAAATCACCTGGAGAAATGAACCTCATTGACCCTTGGGAAAATGAGCAAACTCTTATTTTTAAAAACAACATATTTCTGCATTTTTATATGCTTTATAAAAATAAAACTGTTGTCCTTCACTGTGAGCTTTCCTTGTGCTACTTCAAAAACTTTCTTCATTTTAGCCTCCAGTTGTTTTGTGACTTACTAGCAAATGTCATGCATAGGAAAGCATATGATTCCTACATTTTTTCTTGAAATTGGCATATGACTTTACATTGATTTTAATGTACAATTAAAATGTATTGAGTGAGCAGGTGTGATTAATGATGGAATGCAAATAAAGTATGGCAAAAAACTTATGCAATAATTGGAATAATTTCTATAAATTTAACTGTAGTAGGAGAAAGTGTCTTTATTGGCAAAAGAGGAAAAATTAGTCTTTGAAGCCAGTTGGTAGAAAATGCTTTGTAATGATTCTGATATAAAAGTGTTTAAAAGGTTCTGAAGGAAAAGAAGTTATTTTCTGATATGTCTACCAATAACCTCAATGCCTATTTGAATTCCGTGCTGTACACACAATATAACATCTTAGGAATACTACAAGTTGGCTTGCTTTCCAAAGGAGCAAAATATATACATCTTGGAGCTTCATTAAACAAACGTTCCAATAAGAAATTGTAAATTGCTTTGGAAGACTTGTCCTGCAAAGGGAATGGAAGAGGAATAAGTGAAATTGGTAGAGAAGGACTAAAAATTTCAGGAAAGTGAATAGATGGAAGAGATTTTTCAATCTTATATAGTATTGTTTTCTTTCAGTATTATAAATATATCAAGCATACATTTATAAAGTATGGAAAAATTTAGGGAGGAACTTTAAAATTTGGCTGTGATATCCTAGGTTTTACTATGAAATTTAAAAATTAGAGAACTTTATAATGATAAATAATGGTAATTTTGCCAATTTATATTCACATTTCTAGATGTTTTAGATTTCTAGTAGGTTTTCCAATATTAAAGTAGAGGAAAAATCTAGTTGAAATGTGTTTTGTTTCACTTAGCAGTGAATAGATGTTATGCCATATGATGATAAGAGAGTATTTCACCTCTTTAAAATTAATGTCAGTATTATATAGATAAGGAATCAAAGAAAGACATAAATTATAACTACCCCCAATCACTTCTTAAAGGTATAAAGACTTAGCTATCCTCTTATGAGAACAAAGCATCATTTTAACAAACTTTCCTGCAATGTAAATGATGTGTGCAGTTTTTTTCCCCTTATATTTTCATCTTCCTTAGAATAAAATTCTAGGTGAGTAATTTCAGGGTCAAAAGGTATGAATAAGGATCTTAATACATACTGCAAAATTATTATGTAGTTAGATTGTACTATTATCTAAGTAGATTGTCTCATTTACTGCCATAAATGAGAGTGCTTGTTTCCTTACATGGTCAGCAACAATAGGTAAGTAAAAAAAAAATTATTTCCAATTCAGTGTGACAACCAGCATGTTAATAACTTAAAATGATAAATTATTTTTATCATGCCATCTGGTCTCAATAGCAGAGGTTAATTTTTACTTGCAATGTTTTTTGACCTGTACTTTTTTTCCCTTTTCTTTTATATGTAATCAGTCTTCTGTTTTTTGGTTTCTTTTGTCTGAGTTTGATTCTAAATAGTTAATGTAATGTCATTAGTAATTTTTAATCTTCTTGTGTCCCTTAGTGATTTGTATCCAATTTCTACCAGCACAGATTGTTAGGTTCAGATATGGGAAATAATATTTAAGCCAACAAACTTGATGTTTAATTTCATTAATAATGCAAATTGAAACAAAAATATAATTTAATATTTCTTTTCTTCCTTTTTCCCTTCTTTTTTTTTAAAGATTTATTTTTTAATTTTAGAGAGAGAGTATGAGCAGGGGGGAGGGGCAGAGGGAGAGAAAGAGAGTCTCAAGGGAGAATCCCAACGTGGGGCCTGATCCCATGACTCTGGGATTACCTGAGCTGAAATCAGTGTTGACTGTTCAACTGACTGAGCCACCCAGGTGCCCTTTCTCTCTCCCTTCTTTTCTTTTTCCCTTCCTTCCTTATCAGTGAGATTGGCAAACATTTGAAAAGTTTGATAGTATTTAGTATTTGTCATAATGTGGGGAAGTAGGCACACTGTAATATTTTTGATGAGAATATAAATTGACATTCCCTTTAAAAAAATATTTATTTATTTTGAGAGAGAGAGCACAGATGACCAGGGGAAGGGCAGAGAGAGAGGGAGAGAGAATCCTAAGCAGACTCTGTGCTGATGACAGTGTAGATCCTGACACAGGGCTCCATCTCACAAACAGTGAGATTATGACCTGAGCAGAAATCAAGAGTCGGACACTTAAACGACTCAGCCACCCAGGTGTCCCTGACATTCCCTTTTAAAAAATTATTTATTTTAGTATAGTTGACATACAATGTTACATTAGTTTCAGGTGTACAACATATGATTTCAACTTCTGTATATGTTATGCTATGCTCACCACAAGTGTAGCTACCATCTATTACCACACAATGCCATTATTACAGTACCATTCACTGTATTCCCTATGCTGTACCTTTTATTCCTGTGACTTATTTATTTCATCACTAGAAGCCTTTATCTTTCACTCTCCTTCACCGATTTTGTCCATCTTCCTACCTCTGTCCCCTCTGGCAACCATCAGTTCTCTGTATTTGTAGGTCTGATTCTGCTTTTTGTTTGTTTGTTTGGTTTCTTAGATTCCACTTATAAGTGGAAATCGAATGGTATTATTCATTCCCTGTCTGACTTATTTCACTTAGCATAATACCCTCTAGGGTCATCCATGTTGTCACAGATGGCATGATCTCATCCTTTTTTATGACAGTAATGTTGATTGTCTATATCTACCACATCTTTACCCATTCATCTGTCAGTGCACACTTGGATTGTTTCTGTATCATGGCTATTGTAAATAATGCTGCAGTAGACATAGGGAGGTGTATATCTTTTCAAATGAGTGTTTTCATTTGGCGGGAGGCAAATACCCAGTAGTTCAGTTATTGGATCATATGGTATGTTCTATTTGTAATTTTTGAGGAAATTCCATACTATTTTCCATAGCATCTGCACCAATTTACATTTCCATCAACAGTGCACAAAAGTTCCTTTTTCTCTACATCCATCCCAACACTTGTTATTTCTGTCTTTTTTGCTTCTATCCATTTTGGCAGGTGTAAGGTGGTATCTCATTGTGGTTTTGATTTGCATTTCCCTGAGGATTAATGATGTTGAGCACCTTTTCATGTGTCTGTTGGCCATCTCTGTGTCTTCTTTGGAAAAATGTCTATTTGGGTCCTCTGCCCATTTTTTAATTATACTATTTGTTTGCTGGTATTGAGTTGTATTAGTTCTATATATATTTTGGATGTTAACACCTTTTTGTATCATTTGCAAGTATCTTCTCCCATTCAGTAGGTTGCCTTTTTGTTTTGTTGATGGTTTCCTTCACTGTGCAAAAAGCTTTTTATTTTGGTGTAGTCCCAATAGTTTATTTTTGGTTTGTTTCCCTTGCCTCTGGAGATAAATCTAGAAAAATATGGCTATTGTAATGTCATAGAAATTGCTGCCTATGTTCTAGGAGTTTTATAGTTTTAGGTCTCACATTTGGATCTTTAACCCATTTTGAGTTTGTTTTTGTGTATAGTGTAAAAAAGTGGTCCATTTTCATTCTTTTGCATGTAGCTGTCCGGTTTTCCCAGGGGGTATTTATTGAAGATAGTGTCTTTTCTCCACTGTACATTCTTGCCCCCTTTTTCATAGATTAATTGACCACATAAGTGTGTGTTTATTTCTGGACTCTCTGTTTTGTTCCATTGATCTATGTGTCTGTTTTTTATGCCAGTACCATACTGTTTTAATGACTACAGCTTTGTAGTATATCTTGAAATCTGGTATTGTGGCACCACCAGCTTTATTTTTTCTCGGGATTGCTTTGACTATTCAGGGTCCTTTGTAGTTCCACAGAAATTTTAGAATTATTTGTTCTAGTTCTGTGAAAAATACTGTTGTTATTTTGGTAGGGATTGCAATGAGTCTGTAGATTACTTTGGGTAGTATGGACATTTTAACAATATTAATTTTTCCAAGAATATTAATATTCCATGGGATATCTTTTCATTTGTGTTGCCTTCAATTTCTTTTGTCATTATTTTATAGTGTTCAGAGTATAGGTCTTTCATCTCCTTAGGTAAGTTTATTCCTAGGTATTTTATTCTTTTTGGTGCAGTTGTAAATGGAATTGTTTTCTTAATTTCTCTTTCTGTTACTTTATTATTGGTGTATAGAAAAACAACCAATTTCTGGGTGTTAATTTTATATCGTGCAACTTTACTGAATTCATTTATTACTTGTAATAGTTTTTTGGTGGAGCTTTTAGAATTTTCTATGTATAGTATCATGTCATCTGACAGTTTAATTTCTAACTTACCAATACGTATGCCTTTTATTTCTTTTTCTTGTCTGATTGCCATGGATCGGACTTTCCAGTAATATATTGAATAAAAGTGGCTTGAGTGGACATCCTTGTCTTGTTCTTGATCTTAGAAGAATAGCTATCAGTTTTTGACATTACTTCCCCTACCCCCCCTTTTTTGACAATCTTAGTTTTTTGACATTCCCTTTTTGGAAGATAATTTGGCGGTGTATAAAATTTAGAAAATCTACATGTCTTTTAATTCAGCAATTCTCTCTCTAGGAATCTATGTTACAAACAATTGTGATTCAAAAATTATAATTTTACAAGATTATTCATTGTAGCATGTCTTGTAAATAGTTAAAACTTGGGACCAACTTAAGTTGAAACTATAAAACTTCTAGGTGAACTTATATTTTTAAGTAGGCCATAGAATGATTAAATAAAATTCACAGAATATGTTTTCTTTATATTATGTCATTTTTAAGCTTTATTCAACAAGTGTTAATTGATTACCCATTGTATGTCAGAAGCTGTTCTATGTGCTTGGGGTGTAGTGATGAACTAGACAAAGTCCTTATTTCTTGGAGCTTATGTTTTAGTAGCAGAGGCAGGCAGTAAAAAGACAAACAAGATAATTTTATGATATTCCCTGACTACATACACCTCTCTGGCCTTGTCTCTTGTTTGCTTCCATTTCTCACTCCCTCTCTCCTTTGCTCATTGTATTACAGTGAGCTGTAATTGCTCCAGCATTGTTGCCATTCTTGCCGTTTCCAGACACATCCTAGGCAGGCTCTCATGAACATTTACATAAAGCTACAGCTCTAGGTTCTGGTGAATTTTGTGTCAGGTACTTTGGTAAGGATGACAGACATCAAGGACCTCAGCTACTTCAATTCATGAGACTCAGCTTTCATAAAAAGGTGTATATCACTCATAGAACACTTAAAATATCAAACGCAGGAAAATCAGTAACTAAGTGACAAAAAGAATACTGCTAAAGAAAAGTTGGTAATAAAAATACTAGGTTAAAATATCAGATTTCACAATTTTAGCAATTTGACTTTGGCTCCAAAAAGTGTGTGCAAATTAGGAATTCTAAGAAAAGACCCCCATGGTCTGCTTCGTGATTACTACCACAAACCAAAAAAATAATTCTGCGTTGCCACAATGTCTTCCCTGCTAATATAAACCACTCTTTCATAGTTCTAAAGAAACTAGATGGTAATTCACATAAAAGGGGTTATAAGATCCTTCTTACTCAAAATAAAATGAAACTAAATATGATGTGTGTCAAGTCAGAAAGAAATCTTATCAAAATGTTGACCAGACAAAGAAACCAGTTACCTTCACTGGCTGCCTCAGAGTGCAGAGCTAGCATGAACAGAGTCCTGGCTGTATCTCTGCATCCCCATAGTGTGAGGGTGGACAAAAAAGCCCTTCAGCTTTCCTGAGGTTTTGTTTCCTCAGGTGTAGGATTGAGGGGAGCAGACTAGGTGGCTTTTAAGAGACCTTTCAACTAAAAGGATCCAGGTCAGTTCAAGATCCCTGTATTTGAGCAGACATTTAGAGTGGCAAAAGAAATAGATTAAAAATGGTGGGTGAAGTATTTTTTGCCTTTTGATCCCATCATTCAGAACTATTTCACATTACAGTTCAAGGAATCTGTGTCAGATACTTTCATCTAATGGCTGGTACTGCTAAAGGGTAAGCAAATAAATGAAGCATCTGACAATGAAATTTTTAATAAAAATATAGAGGTTGTGCCAAGTTTGGTTAGAAAAATGACACACCACCACATCACACCAGCAGTTAGGACTTCCTGCCTCTGAATTTTAAGAGCCATCAACTTGGTCAGGAGACGTGCATTCAAGCCATTCACCAAGATCAAACGAGTGCACATCGATTAAAAATATGCTTCCTGGTGCTTGCTTCAGCAGCACATAAACTAAAATTGGGAAGAATACGTTTCCTGAAATCTTCCCAGGAAGGGAACTTGAAAGAAACTGTTTTTAACAGAAAGGATGCAAGAGAGTTAAGTGCAGGGTAGGATATTTTTTCTTTACAGAACAGAAAAGTGTCCCAAAGAACAGTAGTTTCTCATTTTTTGTGCCGTAAAAAGAATACACATATCACTTCTTCTGGAATCTAACACTGGCTTCATTTTCAAAGAGAATCATTTTATTTTCCTCAAATGCAGCCATAAATTATAAACTTTAAGCATGTGATAGTTACATGATTTCTTCAGTAAGCCTAGGGCTTCCACAAGCTTTTCTGGAGCTTAGAGCCAGAGTAGTCCAGGGAGTCAAAGATTAAAACTTTCTTCACAGCCATACATTCCTTTGATGTTTGGGTTATTGAACACAAACTCACTGGATAACTTGTCTTCAGCATTGTGCATTAAAGTGTTAGCTATGTTTTCTTCCTTTTTCTTCCTTTTCTTTTATTGTTTTATTTCATCTTCATCGTGACTCTTTAATCCTCATCCCCCCACCCATCTCCCCTCTGGTAACCATCAGTTTATTCTCTATAGTTAAGAATCTATTCTTGGTTTGTCTCTCTCTTTTTTCTTTGCTCATTTGTTTTGTTTCTTAAATTCCACATATGAGTGAGATCATATGGTATTTGTCTTTCTCTGACTGACTTATTTTGCTTAGCATTATAGTGTCTGGTTCTATCCATGTTGTTGCAAATGGCAAGATTTCATTCTTTTTTCCCCCCACAAACTAAAGTTATTTTAAATAGCATGTGGGAACGTAAGTTGTTCATTTCATCCTGAGCATGATTGACTGATTGATACTCTGAATGGATACGGAACAGGATATTATTAATTTCCTTGTCTTTCATTGAGCTATGATTTATATTTTCTTGATAAATTTATTTGAAAACTTATTGGATAATTTCATCTTATATTTAAGCATTATTGGAGGTAATAAATCATACTTTGAAAGACACTTAGGGTACTGAAGAACTTGTCTTCACAAGGTGACAAAATTCACTTTTAAGTAGCTTTATCCAGCACAGTGGTGATCCTGAAGAAGAAGGGACTAATCTCTACTCACTCATAAAGGGTTTTTTCCCTTTTTTAAGAAGCTTTTTAAAAATAATTTTAATTGATCATCCAATGTCACGTTTCAAATCACACAAGTGATTGTAACTATAGAAGGATCTCATCTTCTTCATTCTCTAATTCTTGGTTTGCCGGTTTCTATCGTTTTCTTTTGTTTTGCCTTTTTAAGCTTTTATTTAAATTTCAGTTAGTTAACATACAGTGTAATATTAGTTTCAGGTATACAATATAGTGTTTCAACACTTCCTTGTAACACCTGGTGCTTATCCCTACACGAGCACTCCTTAATCCCCATCACCTATTTCACCCATCCCCTTCCCTGGCAACCATTAGTTTGTTCTCTATATTTAAGAGTCTGTTTTTTGGTTCGTCTCTTTTTTTGTTTTGTTTTGTTTTGTTTCTTAAATTCTACATATGAGTGGAATCATCTGGTATTTGTCTTTCTCTGACTGACTTATTTTGCTTAGTCAGACTATTTGACTATTATTAGTCTCTAGCTCTATCCACGTCATTGCAGATGGCAAGATTTCATTCTTTTTTATGGATGAATAATATTCCATTGCAAAAAGTACTACATCTTCCTTATCCATTTTTCTATTGATAGATACTTGAGCTGCTTCCATAGTTTGGCTATAGTAAATAATGCTGCAATAAACACAGGGTTACATGTGTCCCTTTGAATTAGTGTTTGTGTATTCTTTGGGTAAATACCTGGTAGTCTGATTCCTGGATCATAAGATAGTTCTATTTTTAATTTTTTTGAGGAACCTCTATATAATTTTTTTGAGGAGCCTCTATGAGGCTAGTCATTCCTTCTTGTTCTGGCCATGGTACACAGTGGCTGCACCAATTTGCTTTCCTACCAACAGTGCAAGAGAGTTTCTTTTTCACCACATCCTCGCCAACACTTGTTGTTTCTTGTGTTGTTGATTTTAGCCATTCTGACAGGTGTGAGGTGATATCTCCTTGTAGTTCTGATTTGCATTTCCCTGATGATCAGTGATATTGAGCATCTTTTCATGTGTCTATTGGCCATCTGTTATGTCTTTTTTAGAGAAATGTCTGTTCATGTCTTCTGCCCATTTTTAAATTGGATTATTTGTTTTTGTGTATGTGTGTATTTTCTTTTCAGGGAACACTCTGACTCCATGAGGAATTTCCTTTTGTTTTTGTGTGTTCTAAAAGTATAAGAAAGGCCATTACAACCCTTGGTTTGGACATGATGTTCAGGCTTATCTTTAAGAATTTGTTTTATCTTGGGGTGCCTGAGTGGCTCAGTTGGTTAAACGTCCAACTCTTGATTTCGGCTCAGGTCATGATCTTCGGTCATGGGGCCTGCTTAAGATTCTTTCTCTCTCCCTCTGCCCCTCCCCCTGTGTACCTGTGCTCTCTCTCAAAAAAAGAAAAAATTGCTTTATTTCATTTACTGCTGAAGGTGTCAGGGCGAGGGTACCTGGATGTGCTTTCTCTTGCTCACAGCCTGGAAGGTGACCTAGGATAATGAAGCCAACATCCTCCCCATCCTGGCGCCAGGGTTCCTGGTGCTAAAATTCAGTCACCTCAGCCTCTCTCCATGGGCACATGTTGACCAGGATTTACTGCTGAATTGAATTCTTAACATTAGCATTAAGTTTTCTGGCCATGTTATAAACAGTTGCTTACCTTTAAATTATATGCTATAGTCTTCCATTTCTCATCAAGTTCCTTTTATCCCATGTTTTCCTCTTTCTTGGATTTTTTTTTTTCATTTTATTGCAACTGCATCCTCAAGAAGCCTCTCCAGAGTTTAAGGGTAACAAACGGAGTATATCCCAAACTGGGTTTACTTTGATCATATTTGAATGCTAGTTTGGCTAGGTGTCAGCTTTTAGCTTCTGAATCATTTTCCAAGAGAACTTTGAAGATATTGCTCAGGTTTTTTTTTTAAATTAAGGTACAGTTGACACACACAGTGTTATATTAGTTTCAGTGTATAACATAATGATTTGACAAGTGTATAAGTTATGTTATGCTTGCTCAATTGTTAATATTCAGTGTTGCAGATAATTAAGTTTGATGCTAATCATTCCTTCTTTTCTCCTCTCTCTCAGGCCTTCGGGTTTTTCTCTTTACTCAGATATGTCTAGATCATAATACAACTTCTGTTTGAAGACTTTTGTCTTTCTTCTAATCATTTTCTTTCAAACTCTTTATAGAACTTCTAATAAATGAATATTAGATCTCTTGGATCTTTCTCCCAATTCTACTTTTTTTATCCTTTTCACCTCTCTTTTTGCATTGCATTCTAGGAGACCTTCTTGGCTTAGTCTTCAGCTGTTCAGCTATGTGCATTTTGTTAATAAAACATTGCTGAATAATTAATTACTGTAATTTTTTACTTATAAGAACTGTTGGTTTTTGTTTTTCCTAATGGATATAATATTCCCTCAAATCTTATACATATCTCCACTACTGAGGGTTTTTTCGGGAGTAGTTCTTCCATTTACAGACTATGGTGCTTTTTCCATGCTGGTGGTGATTCTTGGTTGTCCGACTTTGTTGATGGGCATTTGGATTGTATCCAGTTTTTAGCTATTGGGAATTATATTGCCATGAATATATGTGCGTAAGTTTTTGTATAGCTGCTTTAATCTCTCTTGGTTAGATGCCTAGGAGTGGAATTGCTGGGTCATTTGCTAAGTATATGTTTAACTTTTTGAGAAACTGCCACGGTTTTGCAAAGTGGCTATACCATTTTATATTCCCACCATCAGTGATGATTCCAATTTCTCTACATCCTTGTCAATACTTGACTTTTTTGACTATAGCCATTCTAGTGGATGAGTGGTGCTGTCTCACGGTGTTTTTAATTTGCATTTCATTAATGACTGATGTTTCTGAGCATCTTTTTATGTGGTTATAACTTTTCTTTGATATTCTTTGCTGAATTGTCTGTTTAAATCTTTTGTCCATTTTTTTGGTTGGGTTAATTTTTATTTGTAGTTACTTTTAATTTCTGGCAACTTAAACTGCTTTTCTAGTTATGGTAGTGATACAAAGTTTATTTTAAAAATAGTTGGTTTTTAAAAAGTATATCAATTAAGTGAAATATATTAAAGAAAAGATTATCACTTATCATTTTGTTGTGGCAAAAATTTTGAAGATGACATAAATGTCTAAAAAAACCACTTCCTCAAGGGTAGGTATTACCAGGGTCAACACTAGCCCTTTTCTCATTCTCGATATCTCTCAGTGATTTTATCTACTCCCATAGCTTCTGCCCTGTCCCTCTACTGATGTTGTTGAAGTTCACATCTCCAAGACCTGTATGTGAGGATCTGCAAATACTGTCTACTGTCTGCTAGAC
Source organism: Acinonyx jubatus (assembly GCF_027475565.1). Taxonomy (NCBI): domain Eukaryota; kingdom Metazoa; phylum Chordata; class Mammalia; order Carnivora; family Felidae; genus Acinonyx; species Acinonyx jubatus. The sequence continues at coordinate 90,925,577 of NC_069381.1, read as the reverse complement.
ATTATGAAGATACCTCACTAGCACTTCGAAGTCAACATGTTTTCCTGACTGCCCCCTCATCACAGTGTTCCTTCCAACTTCCTCTTTTGGGGTTCTCACCATTTTATAGTCACTGAAGCTTAAACTCTAGAACTCAGTCTTGCGTAATCTCTTTGCTTCTTTGCCTATTCCTTAACTCAGAATGCCCCAAACTCTTTTTCTCGCAAACCTGATGACTGTCAGAGTAAGACCCTCCCTATACACATGGCAACCCAAATAACACCTTCAGAGTTCTAGATTCCTCTCTTTCCCTTACCTTCTATATTGTGTCAGTGATCAAGTTACCTCCCACTTGCTAAAGATCTTTTGTATTTTGCTCCGCATTGCCATTCCTACCACCTTCCCCCTAGTTCGGAGATTCATTTCTCTTCTGGATTTTTGTAATAACCCTCTTATTGTTCTTTCTATTTTTAATATTTTCTCTCTCCTTCTCACCAAAGTTTATCACTGGAGTAACCTTTTTCTAACACCGATCATGTCACTTCTCTGCTCAAAATTCATCAGTAGGAAAAAAAAAGGAGTGGGAGATACAGGCTTCTAGTTATGGAATGAAGAAGTCTTGGGAATAAAAGGCACAACGTAGAGAATATAGTCAATTCTATTGTACTAGCATTGTATGGCAATAGATGGTAGCTGGTCTTGTGGTGAGTACAGCATAACATATAGTTATCAAATCACTATGTTGTATACCTGCAACTGATGTAATGTTGTGTGTCAACTACACTCAAAAATTTTTTTAAAAACCCCAAAATTTGTCAGCAGAGAACCATTATTTATATCAGTATTTCCCAACTTCATGAGTTTGCTATAATCAAGAATTGACTGTACTCTAATTATTTGAAGAGTGGATTCATTTATATGTCAAGAAATTTACTTTAAAATAAAATTTTGTAATACTACCATAAACAGAAAGCTAGTTGATTAAAAGTAAACATAAAATACAGGTTGCCCGGGTGGCTCAGTTGGTTAAGCATCCACTCTTAATTTTGGCCCAGATCATGCTCTCATGGTTTGTGGGATCAAGTCCTATGTGCTCCGTGCTAATAGCACAGATCCTGCTTGGGATTCTCTCTCTCCCCCTCTCTCTCTGCCCCTCCCCAGTTTGTGCTTTCTTTCTCTCTCAAAATAAATAAATAAACATTAAAAAAATAAAAAATAAAATTAAGCAAATAAAATAAAAACAAATAAAACAAATAGATAAAATAAATAAAATAAAAACAAATTAGTGTTGTGAATTGCTGGCTAAATATTGTATCATTTGATAAAATTATCCTGTTACTTATCCCCCCTTTTTTTTAAGTTGGCAAGTATTCAGGAATATTAGCACAAAACTGAAATGTTGCCCATGATGTTACCAGAAGGACTGAAAGATAATTGAAATGAGAATAATTTTCTCACACTGTGATTTAGTGTTATTTAATACTACTTCAACATAAGCACCACATGTATTCCACTCATTTGGAAATACTAACTATAGAATTCATTTGAAATCCTTTTTATGGCACATAAGTTCTCTCACAATCTCCCTGTGCTTATGGTGTCTCCTACTTTTCTCCCTTGCATTTTATCCTTAGCAAATTAGAACAATGCAGGGTTGTTATGAAGATTAAATGAGTTTATATATACAAGGTGCTTAGAAGTAAGTGCTCCATAAATATTAGCTGTCGTTATCACTGTCATTATTATTGTGTTTTTTCTAATTAACATGTGTTCTGCCTGCTTGCAGACACTGTGACGTATTCTTGGGATGTTTTTTCACATTTGTCTGCTCAGCTAATGCCTGTTTTTTTTTTTTTCTGCAAGTCTAAGCTCATACAGTCTTCCTCTTCTGAATTCCCACCCCCCCCAACTCTACTGTACCTTGAATACATTCCCAGTATAACACCTGAAATATTCTCTTTGGTTATGTGAGTGGTCTGTAACTTTCTTCAGGGAAGGCACTGCATCTTCTTGTCTTTTAACCCTAGCACCTAGACCAGTGTCCAGCTCACAGTATTTAAAAAAAAATTTTTTTAACGTTTATTTATTTTTGAGACAGGGAGAGACAGCATGAACGGGGGAGGGTCAGAGAGAGAGGGAGACACAGAATCTGAAACAGGCTCCAGGCTCTGAGCTGTCACCACAGAGCCCGACGCGGGGCTCGAACTCACGCACCGCGAGATCATGACCTGAGCTGAAGTCGGATGCTTAACTGACTGAGCCACCCAGGCACCCCTCACAGTATTTTTTAATTCAATAAATATGGATTAAGAGCCTTAGTATGCCATACCTTATGCTAGGCATGGATGGTACAAAGATGAACAAGACATGGCCTATCTCTTTGAGGTAGGAGTCTGTTGGAAATACATATGATGTATATTTAAGAATTATGATTGTTAATTTTTTATTTAAAAAACTGTAACAACCTAGTGAGATTGGAACATACACTCTTACTCCATAAGGCTCAGTCTCAAACTATTAAGCTGTGAGTCATACTAAAATTTTAAGTATTTTATCTCATCTGGTTAATAGAGTGTGAGGTCTCTGATGGCAAAGACTATGTATCTCAGTACCTTTCTTCCCTCAAGGTACTTGGCATTCATTGTTTACCTCTGGTAAATACTTACCAACTTATAAGATTCAGAATTATTTGGAATGACATGGTGGCTATTGACTCTAGTATTGCACAAGTTTAAAAGTCACAAATGTACTTAGCCTTGTAGCTGTGACTGAAAAACTAGGACAATGGATGCTGATGAAAATGATAATTAATATGAAATGTGTAATTTTAGCATGCTACAGTGGCTTTATTTGTAATACATCTCTGAGATGAGTTTCTACTTTTTTGTAGCACATTTTTGAAGCTGGAAATACCAATGATGATTCAGGATTGGACTTTGAAGAATTTATGCAGTACATTAAAGACCACGAGATAAAAATGAGGCTGGCATTTAATAGCCTGGACAAAAATAATGATGATGTGTGTGTTTGTGTTTTATTCACAATTAGCTTAACATGAATAATAATTGTCAGTATTAAAGGGATTTTTTTTTACTAGCTTTTACTTACCCCTGTCATCAAAGATTCAGTTATTTCTATTGTCTAGCAGTAATTTTTTATTTCTAAAAATAATATATAAACTATATTTATTAGTGTTATAATTTTTGTGTGATTTTGAAAATATTTTGGTTGCAGGAAAGTTAGATAACACAGAAAATATCCTAAAATAAAGTAACAGTTACTTGTAACTCTGCTGTGTAGATGTCAGGTTTAACACACACACACACACACACACACACACACACACACACACACAAATATGTAGTTGTTTGTTTTTACCTGAGAGAGAGAGAGCATGCTCATGTGTGTGCAAGCAATGGGGAGGGGCATAGGGAGAGGGAGAGAGAGAATCTCAAGCAGGCTCCACACACAGCACAGAGCCTGGTGTGGGTTCGATCCGGAGACTGTGAGATTGTGACCTGAGTTGAAATGAAGAGTCGGACACAGCTGACTGAGCCACCCAGGTGTCCCTTGATATATTTTTATATTTCCCTCTAGACTTTTTATTTCTGTTTCTTTCTTTGTTTCTCTTTCTTTCTTTAAATGAAATTGTAGTCACGCTGTATATATATAGTTTGGTGTCTTATTTTTTTCTCTGAATGTTACAATGTAAGCGTTTTCATTTCATTTAGTATTCTTCACATAGTTTTTAATGACTCTGAAATATTCTATTTATGAGTAGATAAATCATTCGTATATTGTTAGACATTTAGAATGTTTCCAATCTTTTATTCATAGTGCTGCAATCAATATCCATGCTGATTTACAGAGAAAAGGTATATTTTGTTACAAACCTTTAAATCAGAAAGACTATAGGTAAAAGTAGAGTACCATTTCTGCATCCATATGTGGCTAATCCATCACAGGTAATTAGAACCTAATTATATGCTATTCAAGAAACATGTGTTGATTTTTTAAGTTTTGTGAAATCTAGTTTTTGTTAATTGAAAAATTCTAACTGTACCAGAAAAGCTATTTAAAGGATTGTACTGAAAGATTCTTGGGTAAAACAAAATGTAACCTGAATGTCACAGGCTTAGTGACCTGTGATATCCATACTGCAGCGCTCTATGCTTCCATTCACTTTCCAGAAAGAAGTTTAGGCCTTTCTGGGTTCTGCTACTGAAATAGTACCCAGAAGCTTTAAAGGTACCACTTACTAATTTATGTAAATTAGACCTGGTCATCGGTTGCTGCTGATCTTGGACCAGTAGTTCTGTTCTTGTGCTATTCTGGAATTTCACTCTCTTACTACCGCTTACCGCCACGATCATCATTTGTAAGCTGAAAATCCACCGTGTCAGATAATCAGCGAAATTAGAATGCCATTAGTAAAATATAATGCTATCACTATCTCTGGTAAAGCTGTAAATCACTGCTTGTAGCTCTTGGTAATAATAGACAATACTTTTTCTGAGGAAAGATGGATATCCGAAAGTAATATAGTGATTGGCAATATAGATCTTTTAATTTCTGCCTTGTCTAGTCAAACTGCCAGGAGTCAGCCCCCAAAGTCCTGAGAGCCACAGTCCCAGTTCTCACGGGCTTCACGTGTCTCGAACACCTGAGCTGCAACAGTTGGTGTGAGGCTCTGCTGTGGGCACCAGGGCTACTGCCCACCTGGCCTGCAGAGCTCAGGCCCCAGGAGCCCTGCAGGAGCACCAGGTCTGGCGGAGCTGCCTGCTCCCTGTGTCATCATTGTTGCCGCTTCAGTGACCACCTTGCAGAGCTCAGCCAGTTTACTTTGGCCAGCATGCTTTTTGTGTGTGAAAAAGGGAGCACATCCTCTGTTATGGGTTGAGGGGTGTGCAGCTTAAAAAAGATACGTTGAAGTCCTAGCCTCCTGTACCTCAGACTGTGACCTTATTTGGAAACAGTTCTTTACAGAAGTAATCAAGTTAAAATTATGTCATTAGGGTAATGCCCAATATCTAATATGACTGGTGTCACATCAAGGGGAATCGTGGACACAGAGGCACATGTGCACAGAGGAAGATGATGTGAAACACCAGACTTCTGGCCTCCAGAATTGTGAAACAGTAAATTCTTGTTGTTCTAAACTACCCAGATTGTGGAACTTTGTTACGGCAGCCCCAGGAAACTCCTCCCTTCTGTTATGCTTTATCAAATGTCTGACAATACCAGAATGTTTTGGGCCTCAAAGTACAGCTTTCTCGATTCATGTGAATATGCAGTCACTTTCTTCCAGAGTGTACAAATGCTTCCAGATTGGCTGCGATAGGGTAGTTTCTGCTGTCAGGTGTGTATCATTGACCCTGGAGCTGACATTTCCTTCTGAATTCTATTACTGGATCTGGCTCACTGCATCATACCTTCCCACGCTTTTCCTTCCTGACATCATTGTTCCTGATGGGACTCTCCCAGCTCATCACACATTATATTTGTTAAACATTAATAGTATACCGGATTCAATGTTTACCACCTGCTTTCTGTCCCCCAGGAGGCTTTCCAGGCCTTATGCCAATCAGTGGAGGCAAGAGGATGCATGTGGGCTGCTGTACTATCAAACTCATTAGCAGGAAGTGCTCAAACCCCAGTGTAATCTCATCTATTTAACTTCGTTCACCAAGTAGTATCTGAGCTCCTGCTCAGTTCAGCCAAAATGTCCATGGAATGCTGTTGTAAAAATGTGAATGAAGTAATTATTGAACATAATTTTATCATTAAGATTATTTTTTAGATGGAGTTTTTTGGAGGCTGAGGAAATGGTTGGAAAGAAATTAACATTTATTGGACTTTATCTTCTATATCTTATTTTTGTCTCACACAAGTCTTCGTAGCAGCTGTTTTTCACAGATGAGAACACTGAGGCTAAGGAAGGTTAAATAATTTTGCCTTCCATTGGCTTTCCCAGTGAACCACATCTCCCAGCACTTATGCCTTGGTGTAGCCATATACCACACAGACCTGTGTTTGGCCATTTGACTTGCTTCAGCCATTAGCACATTAGCAAGGCTTAATAAGTATTTGTACATTGGAACTTGTCCTCTTGGAATACTCTTTCTTGAACATCCTGAGCCACCAGAAAAGAGGTCTTAGCTACCCAGTTGGAGAGATTGCATGGAGAGAAATGCTCATTTAGTAATCAATTATTTTACATTTCCATCTGAGGTAATAGATATGAGTGAAGCCATCTTGGATTTCTAGCTGTAGTTGAACCTCCAGATGATTGAATTCACAGGAGTGGCCCAGGCAACACAAGAAGAACCAATGAGTTGAATCAAGCTCAGATTGCATACTCATAGTCAAATATATCCTTTTTAAACCACTAAATTTTGGAATAGTTTGTTACTTAGCAATAAATCACTGGTACAGGAATGGAATATTTTGTATTTCTCCCTGGAATTGCAATGCTAGAATGGTTGTGTTCCTCCTCTCCATCCATCTAACTATTGTTATTCCATTGAATTTATTTCAAGTCCATTATATGCTTGCTGCATATAATTAAAGACAACTTTGAATCTCTTTTTCAGGTCATATGCCTTGATTATATTCTGGAACACATTATCTAATTGTTTCTACATCTTAGCTTGGATTTTTAGCTTCTTCGGGGTAAAAATTACTTAATGTATTTTAGTTAAATGAAGCAAACAGTTTTTGAGCACTGTATGTGAGTTATTGCACTAGGAACTGTGTGAACAAAGGTCTTCAGAAGCACACCATTTGGGGTGAATTAAGAATAAACATACAGAAGACAGACTATGATCATTGCTCTAGAAGAGATATAAGGAGAGCTTAATTGTGCCAAGGGACACTTCAGATTTGTGCTGGATCAATATGTAAATAGAATGGAAAAGAAAGGGTTTCTTGAGCAAAGAGAGTAAGTAGTTTGAACAAAGGCAAAATTAGGAAATTGTCAGTCAAGGTCAGAACTGGTTAATATGGCTTTTCAAGTTTGGCCCTAACTTACTATTTTTTGGGGGAAATTTCACTGACATATAACATATATATCAATGTGCACACATTCTAAGTTAAAAGCTCTACAAATTTTCCCGAGGCAAACACACAACATGAAAACAGCATCCAGATTAAGAAGCAAAATATTAGTAGTATCTCAGAAGCAGCCCTTTTATATCCCTGCCAAATCACTATCGCCCACTAAAGTAGCTGTTATCCTGCTTTCTAGTACTGTATGTAAGTCCTCAATCAATCTTTGTTAAACAAGTAAGTGTACCGTGCTCATACTGTATCTCTTGCTGAAATGCTTTTTTGTTTCTTTGGTGGTATCTTGTTTATCCTTTATTGTACTTCATTTGTGACTTTTGTTTTTCACTCCTTTATTTATGCCTCCATTACACTTTATTTATAACTATCCTATAACATACATTTGGCACAGTGTGATATAATTTTGAAATAAGTAGTTCATCCATACAAGCTGGCAAGCTTCTCAGGGGTGGTTGTTTTATTAATCTCTGGCTTCTCTCACATTTAGCATAGTGATTTTAATAGTATGCTTTCAAAATATATTTTTTAAACTATTGAATTAATGAGCATAGTGTTCAGAGATTGTAATGGGATATAAGGCAGAGGATTCAGTTTTCCCAGTTGAAGAAAAGTTTGATTTCTAGGCTGAGGAATAGACCAGTAAATTCCACCCTGTGAAGCTTGGAACGCTAGGGGCCTTGGAATGATTGCAAAGAGTCTGAAATTCTATGCATGAATACTGGGCTTTATCTATAGGCTAAATAAATAATATATCTCATACATATGTGCACTATTTATAAATGTATACAGATGCAGCTATGGCTCATAAAATATGAACTAAAGATGTGACTGAATTCATATATTTTTGATGTTACATATTTTCAACTAGGTGACATTAAGTTGATTTTTTTAATATTGAAATGTCCTCATATTTTAAAAGACTGAGTATCCTCAACTCTTTGTTTTACACAGAGGAGGAATCAAAGATTCTTTGGACTTGGATAGTGCCATGATAAGTTATGTGTTTTAGAGTTTGAGGAGAAAATGGAATACTTAATTTTTCCTTTATAACATCCTGCAACATGAGATTGAGATGCATAGTAGGCTTGTATTCAATGTATCAGTTGATTTGAATTATAACATAGGATATGGTTGTGCTAAAAAGAATTTGTATTGGGGGTGTCTGGGTGGCTCAGTTGGGTAAATGTCTGACTCTTGGTTTCAGCTCAGGTCATGGTCTTGTGGTATGTGGGATCAAGCCACATGTTGGGCTTTGTGCTGACAGCATGGAGCCTGATTGGGATTCTCTATCCCTCTCTCTCTCTCTGCCCCTCCCCTGCTCTCATTCTCTCTCTCAAAAGGAAATAAACTTTAAAAAATGCACCTTAAAAAAAGATTTTGTGTTGTATTATAATTTAGGTATGTTATTATTTTTTTAGTTTACCTTATAAAATGTTGGGTTGCCTTATTTTCATGTGCCTGAATCAGATCTTCAGAGTTAGCTTTTACATTTTTTCCAAGTAGGTATCATAATCTAAATCTGTTGTAGATCTGCAATCTCTTACTGGAAATCCTTAGGGTCAGATGTGTTCAGAAATTTAGAATTTGGGTTTTAGACAAGCAATACAGTTCCTGTATGATATATTATGTGATACTACAAGTGAGATTTGGGGTACCACTGTGCAATTATATATGTGAGTATTTCTTCAAAGAAACAAATGAATAATTATATAGAATCATAAATAATTGACTACCAAATGAATTTTGATGACAAATATACAAGAAGTCTTTTAGTTTTCAGAGCTTTTAAGCTTTGTGTTGTGAATATGGAATTATTGGCCTAAAAAACATGGACTTTTTAAAGACTATTATGTTTTAAGTATATTGCCTTATCTTTTCAGATACTTTAATTTGACATTTTTTTCACTTTTTAAAGGAATAATAGAAACTTCAGAAATAATTGCTGCTTTGAAATCACTGGGTATGAATATTTCTGAAGCTCAGGCAAAAAAAATTCTACAAAGGTCAGTCCTCATCCTTATTTTTAACAGTTTTTATTTAGTTCCATGTTAGAAACTAATTGCTATATATGTAGCGCCTTCCTTCCTCCCTGCCTTCCTCATTTCCTGCCTGCCTGCCTTTATAACATCAGCTTTTATTGACAGTGTTATAAGAAGAGTCCCTGAGAAATTTATTGAACTGTGAGAATGCTGTTGACTAAATCATGAAGTGTTTACACTTCACAAAGTCCCTAGGATAAAATCCTTCCTGCTTCTAGTTCAAAGAACAGATGTAATTCTCTTAAGCAATTGACTTAACACGTTTCTTTTTAATTTTTTTGACATACAAAATACTGTACATAATTAATATACACAACTTGGTGAGTTTGGAGATAAGTGAACACCTAGGAAATCATTACCACATCTGTGTCATAAATCTATCCATCCCTTCCAAAAGTTTCCTCCTACCCTCTTATTTACTACTATTATTTTTTCTGATAAGAATACTTTTTGTAGTTAAAACTTCAACTTATTTATTTTTTTACTGAGGTGTAACTGACGTGAAACACTAGTTTCAGGCATATAATGTAATGTTTTGATATTTGCATATATTGGGAAATGATCACTGTAAGTCCAGTTAGCATCTGTCACCATATATAGTTAAAATTTTGTTTCTTACAATGAGAACTTCTAAGATTTACTCTCTTAGCAAGTTTCAAAATTATGCAGTATACGATAATTAACTCTAGTTATTATGCTGTACATTACATTCCCATGACTTACCTATTTTATAACTAAAGTTTGTACCTTTTGGCCTCTTTCACCCATTTCACTCATTCCCTAAACCCCCACTTTGGACAACCCTAATCTGTTCTCTGTATCTATGAGCTTTTTTATTATTATTATTTTTTTAATATTTCACTTATAGGTGAGATCATACGGTATTTGTCCTTGTCTGACTTGTTTAACTTAGCAAAATTCCCTCAAGGTCCATCGATGTTGTCTCAAATAGGTAGATTTCCTTCTTTTTTATGGCTGAATGATATTCCATATTCCACACACACGTGTGTGTATGTGTACACACACATACCACATTTTCTTTATCCATTCATCCATTGGTAGACACTTAGGTTGTCTCCATGTAAGAACAACTAACATAAATCTGCTGTCTTAGCAAATTTTTAAATATCCAACAGAGTATTCTTACACTTAGTACTTATTCTTAGAGGATTTATTATAAATGTTATAAGCACTATTTTTGTTGTAAATTTCAGCATCGATAGTGATGGAACAATGACAATAGACTGGGATGAATGGAAGTACTACTTTTTACTTCATCCTGCAAAAAATATTGATGAAATTGCTCATTTCTGGAAGCGCTCTACCATAAGATTACTTTGTATTTTACTATATTATTATTTTGTCACAAATGCCATAGCTGTTATTATGATCACATAATCCCTATACTACTTCCAGCCTCAGTGGCTAAAATAGCAAAATTCTCTCCTAATAGTGTTCTACTAATTTATCAAGGAGTGTTAGTATTATATGTACAAAGACAGCTACCACAATTTCTTTGTTTGGTAAAATCTAGAACTTAAAGTAGATACTTATCTGCTGCAAGGGCCTACTTTGCATTGAGAATAAGTTATTCCGATATAGTTAACTGTCTTAGGAAAGTGGAAAAATAATATACTTTAATTCTTTTCACAGAAATGATATACTCAGTTAAGTTTCTATCATAGGAAATGCAAAGTCAAACATTAAAATGCAAAATTTCAGAATCAGAAAGGATCAACTGTGTAATCTACCTATTCGTTTTATATAAGCACTTGACTCAGTTGTGAGGAGGAAATGAGGTTTTATAATTGAAAACATTTTTTTTTCTTTTTTAGATCTCTGATGCAGGGGGTTAAGTTAATCATTTATTCATGGTATACTATTTGCAAATCCTCCTCTCCATAGACAATATAAGGGAGGGCCAAGAGCATAGGCTTCGGAGTCAGATGCCTACGTTTGAACTTCGCTTCTGCCATCCACTAGCTATATAACCCCTCTGTGCCTCAGGTTTTCTCAATTATATACTGGGTATAATAATGGTAAGAGTTTTGAGAATTAAATTAGTACATTAGTTAATAAATGTAGAAAAGGGCAGAGCAGGTAATACATGTCTTCAGTAAAGGTTACTTATTATGATAGGCACTTATTCTAATATGTTTCCTCTGTGTCTTGGATATGTATATGATCTTAGGAATCATGTAGTGTTTCATGTGTGTGCTTTTATTTTACATAGATAGTATTCTGCTAAAGGCCACAGCTGATTTTTTGCTTTGTTCACTCAATATTATGATTTTAAGATTTGTCCTTGTTTTTATGCATTCATCTAGTTTATTGCTTCTAACTACTGCATGCTATACATTTAACACACCTTCTTTATCCATTTTCCTAGTAATAGGAACTGATAAGAAATAGTTTTCTCCAACTTCAAGCAAAATGCCTTCCTCTACTGTAGCTTAGGGAATTTCACCTGAATTTCTGAGTCAGAAGTAATATGCATTTGCAAATTTTAGTAGGTTATCCAGTCTTAATTTTATAAAATATATCCATGTTATTTCCCAGGATAACTTGCTATGGTAGCTTACATTCCCACCAGCAATGCCTGATAGTTCCTGTTTCTCTACGTATTGCTTGGTATTGTCCAGTTTTCTAATACTTTCCACTCTGTTGGGTACAAAGTGGTATCTTCTTTTAATGTGCACTTCTTTGATTTTAGTCCATTTTAAACATCTCTTCATAGAAATACTAGAGATTCACATGTTCTTTTTCTATGAATTATCTATTTATATCCTTATAAGATTTGTTGAGATATAATTGATATATGACATTGTGTAAGTTAGGGTGTACCACATAATATTTGATACACTTATGTATTGTGAAATGACTGCCACAGTAGGGTTAGTTAGTTAGCACTTCTGTTACCTCACATAATTATCATTTCTTTTTTGCAGTGAGAACACTCATAGCAACTTGCAAGTATATAATACAGTATTAACTATAAGCACCATGCTGTAATTAGATCCCCACAGAATTTGTTCACCTCATAACTGGTGGTTTTGTCCTTTGACCAATGTCTTCTCATTTCCCTAATTCCCCAGCCCCTAACAACCACCATTCTACTGTCTGTTTATATGAATTTGGCTTTTTTTAGATTCTGTATATGAGTGAGACCATACAGTATTTGCCTTTCTCTATCTGACTTATTTCATATTTAGCATAATGCCCTCAAAGTCCATCTATATTGTTGCAAATAGCAGGATTTTCTCCTTTCTAGTGGCTGAGTAATAATCTATTGTGTATAATGTATATATATCACATCTTACACTTAGGTTGTTTACGTAACTCCACCATTGTGAATAATGCTGCAATGAACATGGAGGTGCAGATATCTTTTTGAGATCCTGATTTCATTTTCTTTGGCTTTATACCAAGAAGTGGAATTTCTGGATTATATGATAGTTCTGTCTTTAATATTTTGAGGAGCCTCATACTGATTTCCATAGTGGCTGCACCAATTAAATTCCCACCGACATTGCAGAAAAGGTTCCCTTCTGTCTACATCCTCACCGACACTTGTCTCTTGTTTTGTAGGTAGTAGCCATTCTAACAAGTGTGAGGTAATATTGTGATTTTGATTTGTGTTTCCCTGATGTAGACCATCTTTTCATATACACATTGGCCATTTATAGGTCTTTTTTTTTTTTTTTTGAGAAATGTCTGTTTTGTTCTTTTGCTCATTTGTTTTCATTAGATTGTTATTGAGTTGTATGAGTCCCTTATATATTTTGGATATTAACCCTAAATAAGATATATGATTGTTTCTTTTACTGTGTAGAAACTTTGAAGTTTGATGTAGACCCACTAATTAATTTTTGCTTTTGTTACTTATACTCTTGGTGTCATATCCAAAAGGTCCTTGATGGTGCCCATGTCAAGAAGATTTTTCCTTGTCTGCTTTAAGGAGTTTTATAGTCTGAGGTCTTATTTTAAGTTTTTAATCCATTTTGAGTTCATTTTTATGAGTGGTTTAAGGTAGAGGTCCAATTTCATTTTGCTGCATGTGATTATCCAGTTTTGCCAACACCATTCTTTGAAGAGGCTATCTTGCCCATTGAATATTCTTGGCTTCTTTGTCAAATATGAATTTACATGTAAGGATTTATTTCTGGGCTCCCAATTCTGTTTCATTGGTTTATGTGTCTCTTTTTCTGCCAGTAGCATACATTTTCATTATGAGCTTTGTAGTATTGCTTGAAACCAAAGAGTATGATGCCTCTAGCTTTGTTCTCTTTCAGGATTGCTTTGGCTATTTGGAGTTTGTGTTTCCATATGCGTTATAGGATTTTTTTTCTATTCTGTGAAGAATGCAATTGGAATTTTGATAGGGATTGTGTTGAATCTATAGATGGCTTTGGGTATATGGACATTTAACAATATTAGTTCTTCCAAACCATGAGCATGGTATATCTTTCCATATATTTGTGTCATATTCAATTTGTTTTTAAAAATTTTTTAATGTTTATTTATTATTGACAGACAGAGCGTGAACAGGGGAGGGGCAGAGAGAGAGGGAGACACAGAATTGGAAGCAGGCTTCAGGCTCTGAGCTGTCAGTACAGAGCCTGATGTGGGGCTCTAACTGACAAACCACAAGATCATGACCTGAGCCGAAGTCGTCCACTTAACCCACTGAGCCACCCGGGCGCCCCACATTTTCATTTTATTTCATCAATGTCATCTAGTCCTCAATCTGTAGGTCTCTTACTTCCTTGGTTAAATTTGTTCCTAAGTATTTTATTGTTTTTGATGCTATTATGAATGAGTTTGTTTTCTATATTTCTTTTTCATATATTTTGTTGTTAATGTATAGAAATGCAGCTGATGTTTATATATTAATTTTGTATCTTGCAATTTTACTGATTTCATTGATTAACTCTAACAGGTTTTTTTGTGGAGTCTTTGGGATTTTCTATATATAAGATCATGTCATTTGCAGCAGAGACAATTATACTTCTTTCTTTCTGATTTGGATGCCTTTTTTTCCTCTTTCTTGCTCAACTGCTATAGCTAGAACTTTCAGTACTGTGTTGAATAGGATTGGTGGGAAGAATAGGAACAAGGTGTCTTGTTCCTGATCTTCAAGGAAAAGCTTTCAACCTTTAACCATCAAGTATTATGTTAGCTGTGGGCTTGTCATATATGGTCTTTAATATGTTGAGTTATATTCATTCTCTACCCAATTTTTTGATAGTTTTTTTTAATCATGAAAGGATGTTGAATTTTGTGAAATGCTTTTTCTGCATCTATTGATATGATCATATGATTTTTATCCCTAATTCTATTAATATGATGTCACATTTTTTGATTTGTGTATGTTGAACCATCTTTGCACCCCAGAAATAAATCCCATTTATCATGATCCTTTTAATGTGCTATTGAATTTTATCTGTTAATATTTTGTTGAGATTTTTGAATTTATATTCATCAGGAATATTGGCCTATAGTGTTCTTTTTTTGTAGTGTCCTTGTCTGGCTTTGGTATCAGGGTAATGCTGGTATTGTAAAAATTAGTTTGGAAGGTTCTATACTCTTCAGATTTTTAGTAGAGTTTGAAAATGATTGGTAGTAATTTTTCTTTAAATGTTCGTAGAATTCACTAGGGATGCCATCTGATCATGGGCTTTTATTTGTTGGGGGATTTTTGATTACTGATTCAGTCTGCTTTCTCATTGGTCTGTTTACATTTTCTTTTTCTTCATGATTCAGTCGTGTGGGGTACATTGTATGTACCTAGAGATTTATCCATTTCTGCTAGATTATGCAATTTATAGGTGTATAATTGTGCAGAGTAGTGTCTTACGACCCATTGTGTTTCTGTGGTATCCTTTATATTATCTCCTCTTTTGCTTCTGATTTTATTTGGGTTTTCTCTCTTTTTTTAGTTTAGCTAAAGGTTTCCCAATTTTGTTTATCTTTTCAAAATAACCAGCTATTAGTTTTGGTGATTTTTTTTTTTTTTTTTGCTTTGTTTTTGGTCTCTATTTCCTTCATTTCTGCTATGGTCTTTATTATTTCTTTCCTTCTTATAACTTTTGTCTTAGTTTGTTTTTCTTTTTCTAGTTCCTTAAGGTATAAATTTACATTGAGGTTTTTCCTGTTTCTTGAGGTAGGCCTGTATCACTATGAACTTCCCTCTAAGAACTGCTTCTGTTGCATGCCATAAGTTTTGGTATGTTGTGTTTCCATTTTCATTTGTCTCAAGATATTGTTTTGATTTCCCCTTTGATTTAATCTTTGACCCATTCAGAGGCCTTATTCTCTTCCTTATCTCCTTTATTTTTTGTATTTAAATATCCTGCATTTAAACATTTAACATATTTAAGTCAGTATCATTTAAAAAAAGTATAATCCTACTGATGTTCCCTCTAGCTACCTTATCTTTTTTACAGTCTTCATGGCTATACTTTCCATTTACTTCTCAACTAACTGGCTTTGCTTTTAGCACTTTATAAAAATTATTTTACCAAGCCAGTCTCCCAAATGTTAGTTCAATGTATATTTTCTAGATCTTACCACTCTCTCTTTTTAAATGTTCTCTTCAGCTGGTTTCCTTGACACTGCATTCTCCTGGTTTTCTTCCCACTTCTCTATCGTTACTTTTCCATATCTCTTGAGGATCTTCTTCCACGGTTTGTTTCTTATATGTTTTCTTCTATGTTCTATTTTAAGCTTTCTTTACGTCTCATTCTGTACATTTTCTTTCCTAGGCAGTCCCACTTACTCTTCCATCTAGAGCATACCTTCCTTCTGCATGTACAAGCATTCATTGGACATCAATTGAGACACCTCAAACATAAACACAACATCATCTGTTCCCTAGACCTTCTTTTTCCATTTCGCTGAATGGTGTCATTAACTTCCTAGTTGCCCAAACCAGAAATGTCAACATTATTCTGAGGTCTTGAGCTTTTCTTTATCCTCCTTCCATCCCTGTATACAGTCTTGCAGTTCTTAGAATATGCAGTATCTTTGAAGAAATTATTTCCTTTGCCTAGAACATTCCCTAGGTTAATGCCTACTTCTATAGGGAGATAGTAGAGTGTGATAGACAAGAAGTTAACCTTTGAGGTCAGAATACCTGGATTCATATTGCTTTGCTACTTCTAAGTCACTTTGTGTGGAAAATGTTCCCTGACAGTTCCACTCATCTCTCCCCCCTGCCAAAAAAAGATTCTATACTCTATTCAGTGTCTCTATATTATGTTATTTTTTTAATGTTTATTTATTTATTTTGAGAGAGAGTGTGTGTGTGAGCAGGGGAGTGGCAGACAGAGAGGGAGACACAGAATCTGAAGCAGGCTTCAGGCTCTGAGCTGTCAGCACAGAGCCCAACATGGGGCTTAAACCCACAAACTGTGAGATCATGACCTGAGCTAAAGTTGGACACTTAACTGACTGAGCCACCCAGGCACCCCTGTATTATGTTCTTAAGACATTTTTTTTTGCTACCCTTATTATTGTACTTATTCCTCTGTATTATAATTGCTTGTTTCCTTTCCTGTTTTTCTCATTATACTATAAACTCCCAGAGGGAAGAAAGTAACTTTTGAACCATAATATTATGAATGCACAGCCCAGCACGTGGCATGTTAATTTATTAGTTCAACACCTATTTACTGAGCACACTTATCTACATAGACCAAGGTGCAAGGTTGACAACAGTGAGCAAGAAAGACTAGTTTGCAGCTCTTATCAGGATTAATTTCTAAAGGAGGAAGCAACCAATAGATAGAAATGAACTAATTAAAATTGTGCTAAGTGTTAGAGAAGAATTCATGGAAAGAGCAACAGAGGATTGTTCTAGGTAGAGGGGAGATCAAGTACAATGGTTTTGAGGTGGAATGGTGTTTGGAAAGGGGGCATTCAATGAATGAATAAACTGAAGGTGGGAAAACTAAGAACCAGAGAAGTGACTTGTCCACCATGATTGACAAGTAATGGAACCTAGATCCCCTGAGTCCAGTGTGATGCTCTTTCCAGAGAGTCACACTGCCTCAACATTTAGCAAAAACCGACAAGCTTAGCAAAAGCATGTATGATTACTGAAAAGAAAGTGAAATGCAAAACTTGTCAGAGTTCAGATTTTTAAAAAGAAAATTGTCATTTGAGGAAAGAATTGATGTCAGTAATAAAGAAATTAAAGCATATAAAATGCTGCTCTTGAATTCTGACTTAGGTAAGTACACAGTGGAATTTGAGAGAATTTTAAATAAAGTAAAGAAACTTAATTAAGCATTTATTCCTTACCTATTGTGTGGCAGGCACTGTGGTGTGTTACTAGGACGTGGTCACTGCACTGATTATTTACATTTTTCATGGAAGAGATTAAATAGTTTGATAATTTAAAATTAATAACTCTAATGGTAATTGATTTTACAGATTTTAAACCTATATGTGAATGTATTATTGAAAATCATTTGGTCTAGTACAAGTGCTGAGAAAATTGTCAGTCTTCATTAACAGGCCATGAGATATGAAAAAAAAATCTTTGGGTTTTTGGTCTTTGTAAAAAGTTATCTTTTTAATTTATCAAGTGGTTATACTTTTCCTTATTATGTAATTCATATTTATATCGTATCAGATAATTGACATAGGGGAGAGTATATCTATTCCAGATGAATTTACTGAGCAAGAGAAGCGTTCTGGAGATTGGTGGAGGCATTTGGTGGCAGCAGGTATAGCCGGGACAGTTGCAAGGACATGCACGGCACCTTTTGACCGCTTGAAAGTCATGATGCAGGTAGATTGCACACTTTACCCCTTAAGCATTAACATAACTTGAAAAACCCTCCTTAATTTTCAAAAGGAAATATTTTGACACATTTCATCCTATTTCCCATTAAAGTTTTACTTTTTCTGAAAATGTAAATTTTCTTATTTCAATATTAAAAGATTTCTTAATTTTCTTACAGATGCTTGTGTGCTATTTGAATTAGTTTTTATTGGAAATAATAATAGAACACTCTGTTAGAGGTTTTTTTTTCCCCAGAAATATAACTAAATCTACCAAAGAAGTGATAAGACACCACTAGTCTTATTTATTGGTTATCTTTAGACTCTAGCACCTACATAATAACACGGGTGTATTCTACTAATGAAGTGTTAGGCATATTTCTAAGAACTGGAAAATAAGTTACTTAAAGTTTACTAGTGGCTGATACTTCACTAGAGGTAATGTCAAATTATTTTTATTTTACCGAGTAAGGATTGTCAATGATAGTTTTAAAGTAGTGCATAGTTTAGTCTGTTAACTATCATAATTCAAATTTAATATTTGCAGAATACTTTCTTTGCAAGGATATAAAAATTTATAATTCACAGTCTAGTGAGTTTAAATTTGTAATTAAACTTACATACTGGATGTTGTTTTGTCTTTTGTTTTTTTGGTAACATTGGTGACATTTGGTAATGGATTATGAATAGTGTTTTTTGGTTGATGGCTGATCTTGTTACTCTTAGAAAATCTTATTTCTGACAGACTCAGATGTACACGTTGGGAGCTCTCAGAGGGGATAGCTCCCATCTCCTGACAATCTATTCCTGCTATTTTCCTTTGGCTTCCTTCCTTCTCTTGCCAAATGTTTACCATATTCTATGGCCTCTTCCTTATTTTTCTTAGTATGCTATCTCTTCAGAGCCATCATTTGTGTTGCAGGACACATGGAACAATGAGATAACTGAATCTCGGGCACTTGGGTCCTGGGTTTCATGCCAGCCCTGAACAAAGCTTCAGGGGCTTTCTGACAACATGTTGGGGGACATCATCTTCTACAGAGAGAATGAAAAGTTTGCAGATCCTGCTACCTCTTATGGGTGCTAGGTGAAGAGGCACAGTAGTAGCAGCCTAGGAATATCCTCCCATTTTTTCACAATAACCAAGTTTAGAACACTCAGATCTGTATCCACAATGCAACCCTGAACATATTTGCACTTTCTTTCTCCAGCTCTTCTGCATGTATAGCAGGAATGCCTCTTACTAAGTAGCAGTATATATGAATAATTTATATACTGTTTTTTGTTCTTGTAATGAACAGGATAATGTGAGCATGTTTTCATGTTATTTCAGATATTCTTCAAATATTTCAAATATTTGTGTATTCTTCAAATACAGGTTTTAATGACTGTATTATTTCAAGTGGATATGTCCTATTATTTTTTTTTTTCTATTCTTGGACATGTAGGTGGTTTTAAAATTCTTTTAAAATTATAATTCATAATAGTTCATAATGACTAACATCATTGTTTATGAATATTTTTATCATATTTAGGATGATTTATTTAGAAATAGTTCCTAGAAATTAAGTAATGATTTGAAGCTGTGTGGGTGCACGTGCTTAGTGTTAAATTCTTTTCCAGACTTCTTCCCATAGGAGGTGAGAATACCCATTTCACCCTGCTCTCCCATTATTATTCTCTTATATCATAGCCAGGAGGGTATTTTATTGTTTTAGTTTTCACTCTCTTAAAAATAACATTTTTCTTATTATAAAATAAAACATTAGGAAAATGGGAAAATAAAGAAAAGTATAAAGGGGGACATTAAAATGACCTGTAATCCTTGTGTATTAGTCTGCCAGGGATGCTGTAACAAAATATCACATACTGACTGGCTTACACAACCAAATTTTATTGTCTCACAGTTTTGGAGGCTAGAAATCTGAGATCAAGGTGTTGGCACCTTCTGAGGGCACTGAGGAAAGGATCTGTTCCAGGCCTTTCTCCTTGGCTTGGAGATGACTGTCTTTTCTCTGTGTCTCTTCACATTGTCTTCCCTCTCTACATATTTCTGTGTCCAAATTTCCTCATTTTATAAGGATACTAATCATATTAGATTTTAGAGCCCACTTTAAGACCTTACTTTAATTTGATTATCTGTATAAAGACCTTGTCTTCAAATAAGGTCACATTCTGAGGTAATGGGCATTAGGACTTCAACATATAAATTTTAGGGGGACGCAGTTCATCCCACAATACCTTGCTACCCAGAAGTATCCACTTTTGAAAGTTTGACATATTCTCATCCATTCCTTTTTAAGTGCATATTTCAGTGTACTTTTTAATAATCTTGTGATATATTAGCAACAACACATTTTGTGTGTGTAAAAATTTTCTGGTAAGTCATTCCTGTTTTCTTTAAGTTGTTCTTTTCTTTGATATATGAGATTAAAGTATGTATTTGGTAAAGCAAAAGAATTAATATATCAATTTTGTATGTCTCCAAACAAAAATGAAAATGGTATTGAATATCATAGATATTGATATTTATATTTATGTATCATTATTTTATTAGCAATAATAACATCATTGTCATATTACCAACAAAATCAATTAAAAAATAAATTTCCTGTTCATTTCTAGGTTCATAGTTTAAAGTCAAGGAGACTGAGATTGATTGGTGGGTTTGAGCAGATGGCAAAAGAAGGAGGAATTCATTCTCTTTGGCGGGGGAATGGTGTAAATGTTTTTAAAATTGCACCTGAGACAACACTCAAGATTGGGGCCTATGAACAGGTAAAATGTTACTTCTTGTGGAATTTTATGATAAAGATCAGGTTTTAAATTTAATTAAAAAATTTAGACTTTCATGAGAGAGAAAACTGGCATGTGCACAAGCAGTAGATATCATTGTGTAAATGATACCTTGAAGATATTGTGGGTTTGGTTCTGGATCACTGCAATAAAGGGAGTCAAATATGTTTTTGGTTTCCCGGTGCATATGAAAGTTATGTGGTCTATTTAGTGTGCAATAGCATTGTATCTAAAACAAAAATAAAAAACAAAAACAAAAAAAAAAACAACTATGTATTTACTCTAAGTAAAAGTACTTTATAAGCATCATCTGAACTTTTAGTGAGTTCTAATCTTTTTGCAAATGGAAGATCTTGCTTTTATGGGTATGGTTGCTAACTGATTAGGGTGGTGGTTGCTGAAGGTTGGGGTGGCTGTGGCAATTTCTTGAAATAAGACAGCAATGAAGTTTGCCCCATTGATGAACTCTTCTTTTCATGAACATTTTCTATGTAGCATGTGATGCTGTTTATTAGCATTTTACCCACAGTAGAACTTTTTTCGAAATAGAGTCAATCCTGTCAAACTTGCCACTGCTTTATCAACTAACTTTATATAATAGTCTAAATCCTTTGTTGTCATTTTAACAGACTTCACAGCATCTTCACCAGGAGTAGATTCCATCGCAAGGAAACACTTTTTTTTGTTCTTCTATCAGAAGAAACTTTATCTGTGAAAGTTTTCTAATGAAATTACAGCAGTTCAGTCCCATCTTCAGGCTCCACTTCTGATTCTAGTTTTCTTGCTGTTTCCATCACATCTGCAGTTACTTCCTGCACTGAAGTCTGTAGCCCCTTCTTCCAAACTCCTATTAATTGATTAATTGATATTTTGACCTCTTCCCATGAATCATGAAAATTCTTAATGACATCTAGAAAGGTGAATCCTTTCCCGAAGGTTTTCTGTTTACTTTCTGTAGATCTGTCAGAGGAATCTATGGCAGCTATAGTCCCCTGCTGTCAACACTGAGACAGTCATCTTTGGGTCTTTCAACAAGGACTCCCTTCTTCTCTGAGAAACATAGTCTACTGGTAGGTTCTCCAGGCATGATAAAATTCATTGTAATATTTCTACCTTCATGAGTCTGCTGAACCCTTCCTCAACAATCTGTCAAGACTTTAACATCTCTATCTCATTTGCTGCCAGCTGTAGTTGTGTCCAAGCTTTAAAGAGCAGTCCCAGTAGCATATTCCAACTGGCTTTAGGAGTCCTGTGTCATGAGAGAGTGTTCCACATCAGTAAAGTCTTCTCTATCCAGCATTACATCCCACCTCTCATATCCCCCCGGTCAGTACTCTTGTGATCCACTCTCACACCATTCCCTTGGTTCCTTCCAGCCCATAGTAGCCAGGTCCTTGGGCTGTCTGAGGACTGACCCTATATAAGTTATTGGTTGAGAGGCAGTAAGAGGCAATCATAGGTGGGACAGACTGTGGGAAAAGCAAACATCCTCTTGTTAGGTATCTGCCTTTTTGAGGCCTTTACATTGCCTCTGGACAAAGAGAAGCTTCTCTGCTCTAGAATTAGGAAGGAGGCAACTTTTTGCCAAATTGGAGGTGCTAGAGACTACATTTTCTAGGCATATACATCCAAATGTCCCCATCCCATGTGTCAGGGTCTTACTCCTCCCCAGCGAGGGTCTTCACTTTACCATAGGAGACCTTTTGAGACTCTACATGGTTTCCTTAGTAACTGTTACCTTTACATTTATATCCTGGGCCTGATTTGTAGTTATCCATGAGCCTCTCTTTAAATGCTTATATGAAGGCCTTACGGTGTTCATAATATGATTTAAGGTGACAATCAGCTGATCTAACCTTGACATTATCTTCCTTCAAAGTATCTAAGACATGGGGTGCCTGGGTGGCTCAGACGATTAAGCATCCGACTTCAGCTCAGGTCATGATCTCATGGTTTGTGGGTTTGAGCCCCGTATCAGGCTCTGTGCTGGATTCTGTGTTGCCCTCTCTCTCTGCCCCTCTCACACTTGCACTCTGTCTCTCTCTCAAAAATAAATAATTAAAAAAAAAGGATCTAAGACATGATGAATCACTAAACTCTACACCTGAAAATAATACCACACTATATGTTAGCTAACTTGAATTTAAGTAAAATCTTGGAAGGAAAAAGAAAATAAGAAAAAACAAACAAAAACCGCAAAAAACAAAGTTTCTAAGACAGTGAATTAGAGCCAGCCACCTCTACAATCTTGTAATTTTCCCCGTGCTGTTCAAGTATTAGGGCAACTGCATAATATAATGCTTTGCTGCCTATGAATATCTCATCCCAACCCACCATGACTATGAATCTTAGTAATTGTAATGCCATAGCTTACCATAGATTATCATCATCCCATTTACCAACCAAGATCCCATAATTGTCCAGTAACTGGTGAGTGATCCACTCTCTATGTCTACTTTCTAGGACCACTTTTCAAAGAACCAGCTTTTCAAAGAACCAGCTTTTGATTTTATTGATTTTCTCTATTGATTTCCTATTTTCAATTTCATTGCTTTCTGTTCTAATTCTTATTACATATTTTCTTCTGCTTACTTTGGATTTAATTTTCTCTTCTTTTTCTAGTTTTCTAAGGTGGAAACTTAGATTATTGATTTTTAGGTCTTTGTTCTTTTTTAATATATGTATTCAATGCTATACATTTCCCTCTAGTACTGCTTCCGACTCCTTTTGATAAATTGTGTTTTTATTTTCATTTGGTTCAAAATACTTTAAAAT
Source organism: Acinonyx jubatus (assembly GCF_027475565.1). Lineage (NCBI taxonomy): Eukaryota > Metazoa > Chordata > Mammalia > Carnivora > Felidae > Acinonyx > Acinonyx jubatus. The sequence goes on along the minus strand of NC_069381.1, from coordinate 90,902,133 downwards.
TCCTCCTGAGGTTTCCTTTTCGGCTTGTGTGTTATTTAGAAGTGTGTTTTTAAATCTCCACATATTTTGGTAAATTTGGTAGATATTTTAAAAATAATTTTTCTGTTACTGATTTCTAACTTTATTCCACTGTGGTCTCAGAGCAGCCATTGTGTGCTTTCCATTCTTTAAAATTTTTGTTTTTAATGTTTATTTAGTTTTGAGAGAGAGAGAGACAGAGAGAGACAGATCTCAGGTGGGAGAGGGAGACATAGAATCCGAAGCAGGCTCCAAGCTCTGAGCTGTCAGCACAGAGACCCATGGGGGCTTGAACTCAGAAGCTGTGAGATCATGACCTAAGCCGAAGTTGGACGCTTAACTAACTGAGCTATCCAGGCATCTCCATTCTTTTAAATTTGTTAAGGTGTGTGTAATGGCCCAGAATGTGGTCTTTATTGGTGAATGTTCCATGTGAGCTTGAGAAGAATGTGTACTCTGCTATTCTTGGATGAAACAATCTGGATGTCAGTTATATACAGTTGATTGATGGTGGTGTTGAGTTCAGTTATGTCATTACTGTATTTAAAGTGGATTTCTTATAGATAACATATACTCTGACAATTTCTGTCTTTCAATTGGTGCATAGGGCCACTTTTGAAGTAATACCAACTGTTTTAATTTGGGTTCCCCCTCTCCCCCCAGACAGAGTCTGGGTACAGCTAGCTTATTTGTGAAGAAGCAGGGACAGTGAGACATGGAAGGAAGAAAAGCCAATATAAGGATACATAAATGAGGTTTCAGCTATAGGAAATAGGGGCTTGATTCTGAGGGAACTTCTAGGAAGTATACAGAATGGTTCTCAGAATTATCTGCCTGAAAGAAGAGAGCTGAGCTATTTATCTGCCAGTTTATATCCCATATTATATGAGGATTGCTCTTATGACTTTAACTTCCCCAGACTTCTGGGCTGGACAGTCTCCTACACCTTCAGAGAAGGCCCTGAGGCAGCAAAACAGAGAGATGAAAGGCTTTTCTTTTTGATGGTGTTCTGTCAGTGAAGTGAGTCTGTGAGTCTGTACCGAACTGTCCAAATGTGATGCAGAGCTCTGGAAGTGTCTGCCATGGCCAGGTGTCTGCCTGCTTACATTTGGGGGCCTGAGAATTGCTTTAGAGATCAATGGAACATAGGGTCTTGTAGGCTTTGCTTATGGGTTTTCTAGCATACAATTGTTTCAGAAGTTTCTTAGACTTCTTCTCTGTTTGTTTCTAGTCAATACCACATAGCATAACCACATCCAAAAATCTCTTCTCTGGTATTTTATTTTCTAGCTCCTGTGCTTAGTCATTCCCCTTCTGTCTCATTTTTATAGTAGCCTATGTTGATGTGAACTGAAACAATAAACTGAAATCAAATGACAGAGCCCCTAATATGATTTTTTTCAGATAGGCAAGTGCTTTAGGACAATCTTATTTCCTTCTGTTGGGGTACAGAAGCAGGTGGCCTTTCCAACTTGGAAACCCACCATTCTTGAATACAAAGCCAGGCTAAGAAAACTCCCTTAGCAGAGCTCCATTCCCTCCCATTTCTGCTTGCAAACTGGCTTTGGAGAGCAGAAAAGCAGAGAGATACATTACCTCATATCTTATAGATTGTGCCAAAAGCAGCAAGGAGCATGCAACACTGACCAATATTCTGAGATTTTACTATCAGTTTTCCTAGAACTTCAGGCTCAAAAAGCACACCGTCTGCCTTCCACATTATCACAGCAGACGCTTTATCAAGCATTTCCACAAAGCATTAGAAAGATCATCATCTGCTTAGACTGTAATATCTGTGTCCTAACAATAAAGCCAGTGCCACATATTTTAGGTTTTATTTATGGTAGTACCCTACATCTAGTAACCAATTTCCGTTCTTGTTGGGGTTCATTCTAAGCTGTTTTAACAAACAGATTCCAAAACACAACAACTTAAATGAGATACAGGCAAGTGGTCCATGGCTAACAGCACATCTCTGCTATCTTCAATGCCTGGCTTCAGAGGTTGCTTCCATCTTTGCCATTCCTGAGGTGGAGGAAAGAGGTGTCCAGGACAGACAACTTGAAGAAGATGTCAGAATTTGCACACTCAGCTTCTCCTCATATCTCTTTGGCTAAAATTAGCCACTTAGCCACACAACCTAATTGCAAGAAAGAAGAGGGAAATGTAGTTGGCAACTGAGTCAGCTGTGCTACTAAAAGGAAGAAGAAGGTGGTGGGTGCTAGGTGCTGGGAACATGTAGCAGTCTCTGCCTTCACTGAATCAATCACACTTTCTGATGGGAGTTACTGATTTGAGAACCAGAGTTAGTTGAATTATATTGATGATAGACCTCTAGGAAAAGCAAACAGGAAGACATCTTACCTAACAGGTGACAAGATAATCAGTTTGCTAAGGCTGTCTTGGATCCTAAATGAGTTTAGTTTCAGTCTCCATGAAATTTGACTTACTTTACTTCCTGCGAAGCCTGACCTTTACGCTATTGTTTTCCTTATTTCCACATGTGTTATTGCAATAACCTCCCTGCTGTTTAAGCTAACCAGAGTAAACCATTGTTCCTTGTAACAAAAGGAGCCTCTCATGTTAAGTTACTATTCTTGATTATCCAGTAACCAAGCAATATTAAGTACCTTGCATATCTAAGACATGGGGCTAAAAAGAGGTAACAGATGCAATTTCTGTCCCTTTTTGTCATTTGCATGCCCTTTATGAAATAGTACATTCATTAATAAGCTTACGTGATTTAATGTTACTAACTCATTCTGTGGGGAAGAAAAAGGAAAAAGGAGGTCAAATAGAGAAGTCTTACTTATTATTTTAGACAACTAATTGCGTAAAAATTAAAATCAAGTATTTCTCTAGATGCTAATGATGCTAATGCTATTGCATAAAAATTAAAATCAACTATTTCTCTAGATGCTAGTGTCTGGAATACTTTCTCAAATAATTTTATATTACTAATTAACATTATAAACTTAGAAACAATATATGGATATATATATATGTATATATATATTCCATTTCAGTAATATTATATATTTCAATGCTTTTATTTATACAGTATAAAAAATGGCTTAGTTTTGATGGTGCTAAAATAGGAATTACTGAGAGATTTGTATCTGGCTCATTGGCTGGTACAACTGCCCAGACCTGTATTTACCCCATGGAGGTATGTATTATTATAAAACTGTAAGTAAAGTAATGTTTTCAGTGCAAATTATAACTTCTTAAAGTAAATGAATCCCAGATCAGGATTTTGTACAATAAACAGCTTTCTAGGTACAGGATTTAAATCTCACACTAGTGAGTGTTAGTTGGACCTAGTAAATGTTTTCTTTTGTTTATTTAGGATCAAGGTAGTGTTGTAGACCTATCAAGAAGATACATACATGTATCAAGAAGAAAAAAAATTCATTGATTGCTTGCTTGATTGATAGAATCACTGAATCATTAATCATGTCAAATTTGTATTGCATAGTCACTAAGTTTAAGGCATTTTTCTAGATCCAGAGATAAGTCAGATAGGCATTTTGGTCAGTCTATAAGAGGAGATAAAAATGCACATCAATAATCATGATTTGGTCATTTGGTCAGTCTAGAAGAGGAGATAAAAATGTACATCAATAACAATGATCCATAATAGAAAATTTGAATTCTAGAAGAGAGATCAATATGAAGTACTATGGAAATTTAGGGGGGGGAGAAATGATTTCCAGTTAGTGATTTCATGAAAGACATAAATAGAATATGTGAGTTTGGCTTAAATTTTGGACATTTAGAGTTAATGAGGAAGAGCATTTTAGGTGGAAATAATGACTTAAAGGAATGGAGGCAAAGGAGCAGATTTTTAGGTTTGGACTGGACACTGGATGATACCATAGATAATGGGTTGGAGGCAGATCAGAAAGGCTCTTGAATGCAATGTAAGAAATATAATTTTAATGTCTTAAAAAATAAGAAGCCATTAAAGACTTTGGAAGCTGAAATATAATCTTGGTGAAGTTTTCTAGAGTGAGGGAGACGTGAGATGACGATAAACAAGATACTGCCATCATTTGGGGAGTGATGGTAAAGACTTGGAGTATGACATTGACTGGAGGAAACTGAGTCCTTTTAGAGTTGTCACAAGAACTGACAGCACGAGATGTGGCAGGAAGGAGAGAGGGAAAGGAAGAAGGTGAAGCTCTGTCTGGGTTCTGTGCTTAAGTGTTTAGGAGAGTTACATCTGAGTTACACCTCTAATGGAGTTTGAGAGTGGTAGAAGTGGCCCAGGTGGTGAGAGATGATGAGTTCAGGTTTGCACATATTTGAGTTTTTGTTGGACAACCAGGTTATGATTTTCAGCAGGCAGTTGCAAATGTGATACTTGAGAGATTTCAAGTCTTGATGTGTCATCTGCAAAGAAGTGCTAGTTAAAACCATGAGATTACTTAGAAAAAAGTAGTGTGTGGTGCTTTCTTTTCTTTTCTTTTCTTTTCTTTTCTTTTTTTTTTACACTGAGAAGAAAACTTTGGAGAAGACCTTAATTTAGGGAGTGAGTGGGGAAAGAAACCTACCAGTGAAGCAGACAGAAAAGATTTACTTGGGTAAGAAAGGAGTGAGTTCACTGCCGTGGAGAGGGCAGAGAGTTTTAAAAATGGGATTTTTCAAAGTGTGCCTCCTACAGAGAACTTCTTCAAGCAAAGCCTTCCAACTCATGGCTCAGAGGCAGCTCCAACAAGATAACACAATTTGCCCAATCAAGAAAAAGTTTATGCTGTTTTTTGTCTTGGCTGTTTTGGAGAGCCATTTCTCTAAGTATATATGGAGCTCCCTTACATTAAATTAATGGAATTTAAGAGAACAGGAGTGTTCTATAAGGAGAACTGCATAGGAATGTTGATCACAGACAGACTACTGAAGCCTACTATTGCCCCCATAGCTCCTGTTATGTTATTACTTTATGGGCACAAAATGAGCCCGTCATATCTAATAATTATAGTTAATACACTTCACTGTTAACAAGAGTTCTTAGAGTATGTATTTTAAATATACACAAAAATTTTTTTTTCCATATTGGTTCTTCACTTTAACATGACCATTTACTTTTGTTAAACTTGGAATTTGTCTACAGTTGCTTTATTTTGAAGCAATAATGTTACCTCAGATGAGTTTGTTTTAGAATATGTTACCTTACAGCACATTAAGGAGGTTTGGACAGATGTTATCCATCAAAACCACAGTGATTAATTGTATTTTCCTATTTAAATGATTTTTTAAAACTCTGTACTGTGTCAACTGTTTATAATTAAAAGTCAGTTAGAGAGGGAGTGGCTGGGTGGCTCAGTCCATTAAGCATCTGACTCTATTTCAGGTTTGGTCATGATCTCATGGTTTGTGAGATCTCATGATTTGTGATCTCATCGTTTGTGAGGTTTCTGAGCAGACGGTGTGGACAGCATGGAACCTACTTGGGATTCTCTCTCACTCTCCCTCTCTCTGCCCTTCCTGCCTCTCTTAAGTAAATAAATAAATATTTAAAAAAATAGCCGGGGCACCTGGGTGGCTCATTTGGTTAAACATCCAACTCTTGGTTTTGGCTCAGGTCATGATCTCATGACTCATGAGTTCAAACCCTGTATGGAGCTCTGTGCAGATAAGCGCAGAGCCTGCTTGGGATTCTGTCTCCCTGTCTCTCTGCACCTCCCCCACTTATGCACTCTCTCTGTCTCTCTGTATCAAAAATAAATAAACATTAAAAAAATAGTCAATTAGGGAGAGGTTAAAATCATTATTTAAAATTGCTTTCTTTTTGTATTTCTATGATAGTAAAAATTGTAATATAATACAGTTTACTGAATTTCTAGATGAGTTGAGTGAATAAATTTTTATAATATTATTCACATTTAGGTTCTAAAGACCAGAATGATTCTTGGTGAAACTGGACAGTATTCTGGGATTATTGATTGTGGCAAGAAGCTTCTGAAACAAGAAGGTGTTAGAACCTTTTTCAAAGGTTATATTCCTAACTTTCTAGGTATTCTACCTTATACAGGCATAGATTTGGCTGTTTATGAGGTGAATTTATTCTCATTACTATGACATTATGTGTTAGATTTGAAAATTTGGTATAATAATAGTCTTCATTCTAAAAATCAGATTATAAATGACTTTACATGGAATAGCTTCTGATAGAAGTTTGGTTGAATTGAATGCTTTTATTTGGCTTGCTTTTCATTTTATATATTAGTTGTCTTGTATTCTAATAATAACTTTTTGTTTGGTATTTCTTTGTTAATTTGGTTTCAGTGATAATAATTATAGACCTAAATGCTGATAAAATATTGGTTCTCAACTCTAGATGCATATCAGAATCACCTCTTTAAAAAATAAGATTCTTGGACTACATCTAAGATCTTCTGATTTAACTATTCTGGGGGGAGGCCTAGGGTTTAGGTTTTTTACTCTCTAGAAGAATCTGATGTACAGTTAAAATTGAGAAAGCTGAGATATTACTGCCCCATTATGAAAATGAGAATCGAGGGAAGGAGTAATAGGGGGCTCCAGTGGGGGCAGCGGGGGGGCAGACAGCATGGAGACAGGCCAAATATCCTAATAGTGTAGTGCTTGCTGATCAGGTAGGGTTCCAGGTTATTCCCCTTCCAACCAATCATTTCATTTTTATGACCATACATGTGTTTTAGATAGACTCTCTTAACAATATATACCATTTGGTCATAAGAACCAGGTGAGAGTAAGTGACTAGCAGAACTTCAATTCATTCTCAGTGCAGGAAGGACAGTTCTGTAGCCACGGGCCCAGTGGTATTTTTGGCAGGTGGTACCACCATCATACAAAAGATAGCCAATTTTGTTTAGCAATTAAAAAAATGTACATACCTTTTATAGAAGCTTAAAGTATTGAATACGATAGCATGTATTTCTTTTCTTCTTTGTTGTCTTGCATCTTATTAAAATGCCTTTATTGCTCCTGTTTATGTTGGGCTCCCTCCATTCTTTTATTTTTATCGTTCAATATCTTTTGCTTTCTTGCCAGATTGACATTGCATATTTCTCTTTTTATTGTTGCATGACTAATAAATGCACTGAGTAAAGACATTTTGAAATGTATTTTTGTCAGAAGCATCAAATTATACATTTCATAATAGTTGCCTCAGTATAATGTAAAGCTGTATCCTTTAATAAATGAACAGTTCTAAAAGCACTTAGTGATATTTAAAACCCACTGTTTTTAGGGGCACCTGTGTGGCTCAGTCAGTTGAGCGTCCGACTTCAGCTCAGGTCATGATCTCACAGCTTGTGAGTTCAAGCCCTGTGTCAGCCTCTGTGCTGACAGCTCAGAGCCTGGAGCCTGCTTCAGATTCTGTGCCTTCCTCTCTCTCTGCCCCAACCCACTCACATTCTGTCTCCGTCTCTCTCAAAAATAAATAAACATTAAAAAAAAATAAAGTAAAACCCGTCATTTTTAAATAACTTTTCTAGCCACTTTTATTCAAGGAAAAGCAAATTTGGAAAAATGAATCTTTCTTAAAAGTTCAGAAAATGTGGTTTTGTTAGCCTAGAGTGGATTATGCAGTCTTCTCTACATTATTCTGTTAATCCCTCTGAGAATCTTCAGAATTTTGCTTGGGTCTTTGAATGTCATTACAAACCAAAGCAATTAGACAAAACAAAACAAACAAAATAAGCAAAACACATGCAGAGAGACACAGAACATAGGAAAACTCAAACTGAGGTTGTGTGAATACATTTATTTGAAAACATCAGTATGCCCTGTCCATGATAGGACAGTAGGGATAGCCTTCTCTATACAAGGAGTAGGAACGATCTTTTGTAAAGACTTTGGAAAGAACAGTTACTTAAACCAAGTGATTAAGGTTGCCTCTCATTTATCAGCGTTGTGACTTGATAACTTAGTTTCTCTGAATTAGTTCTTCATTTATACAATTTATAAAATGGAGATGACAGTATTGACTTGTCAAGTTTCTGAAGGGTTTAAGTGAAAATGCTCAGTGTAATTCTCAAATCAAGAAGCCACTCAAGGGGCTCCTGGGTGGCTCCATTGGTTAAGCGTCTAACTCTTGATTTCAGCTCAGGTCATGACCTCATGTTTTGTGAGTTTTACCCCTGCATGGGACTCTGTGCTGATAGTTTGGAGCCTGCTTGGGATTCTCTCTCTCTCCCTCTCTTTCTTCCCCTCTCACACATGATCTCTCTGTTTCTCAAAATAAATAAATGAACTTAAACATTATAGAAGAAAAGCTACCCAGTATGTTTATTGAAATTGAGCAAGCAGCACACTTTTTTCTACTTAGTCTTGCATAATGGTTAAAGGATATTTACTACTCTCTTCTCTGTCAGCTTTTGAAGAATTATTGGCTAGAACATTATGCAACAAATTCTGTAGACCCTGGGATAATAATTTTGCTGGGATGTAGTGCACTGTCTCACACTGTGGTCAGATAGCCAGCTTCCCTCTGAACCTTGCAGAACTCACATGCAGGTTCAAGGTGAGTTTTTTTTTTTTTAATGGAGTAATAAATTAAAAACTGATTTAAGATAACTTTAATGAGGTAATAATAAAAACTAAGTTAAAAACAGTTTTAAAAAATGAGGTTGTTTTAAATGAGTAGAAATTAATGATTTCAAAAGCAGAAAAACTGAAGAATTGATAAATCAAAAGCAGACTCTGATTTTTAAGGCACATGTCTTGAATTTATTCTTTTATTGTAGAGACTTTGTCAATTTTAGATTTTATTTATTCTCCAAAGTTCTGTTTGGGACTTCCCACATTTCTTTTAGTTACCGATGATCTCCTTAAGGAGTTTATAATTAGGAAGTACCGTGCCTAACAATAGAAAACATTTTTTTCTTCAAATTAAGTCAACAGTTACTCAGTGCAAACATGCAATTTTCCCCTAGTTCTGCTATCATTGTTTTATTCTGCATCAGGAACTTAATACATTTGTGGAATTGCATTTACATTATAATCCCCTTAGCAAGGAGAGATTGGGTGGAAGGGAGGTTGTCTGGTTTTTTCCTCTCAAGTGAAATGTTAGCAATTTAGATTTTAAGAAAATACCTTTATCACTTTACAAAAAGAAAAAGAAACCTTATCTAATTCTATTTTTATATTCCTCAGTAAGTTATTTAAGGAGTCATGTGGCAAGTGATATTCTTTTACATTTGTTTTCTCCTCTTGTTGGTAAGATTTTCAGATTTAATTTAGATTGCAATCCAGGTGGGGAATCTCTGTATCCATCCAATCACCCATCCATTGCCCTATCAAACTGTGTCATACCCAATTCCAAATGCGTTGTTGAGGTCCCTTATGAAAGACATTCAAGTGCTGCCCAAAAGAACTTTCTGCAGTGATAGAAATATTTTATCTCTGTGTTGTCCAGTATGAAAGCCACTAGTCAGGCACTTGAAATATTGCTAATGCAACTAAGAAACTGGATTTTTAGTTTTAATTAATTTTAATTAATTTAAGTTTAAATAGACACAGGTTTCTGGGGTCTACTGTACTGGATAGCACAAGACTATTCTAGAGGTAGGGAGAGAGTTATATTTTAGCTTGTGTAAATTCTAGAGTAATTTTAGCTTCTGTAAATTCTCATTAATCATTGGACTATCTTAATGTATAAAGACTAAATATTGAATTACACTGATTTTTTTTTTCAATTTATAGCACTGGAGGAAAAAGGAACAACAACTTCTATGATTCACCTCATTCAAGAGATACATAACAATGAAGGAAAAAAGGGATTTTTCAGGGGTCTCACCCCAAACATCATAAAGGTGCTTCCTGCAGTAATCATCAGCTGTGCAGCTTATGAAAAAGTGACACAACATATGGGATTAATTTAAAAGTGAAATGTCAAATTATTGTCATAACCAAAATCACTTAATTGTAAGATAATACCTGGGTGGTAAAGAGAAATCTGTCCTTTTCTAAAAGGAAACACATACCAAATAATTGTTAAAACATTTTTTTATTATAAAATCTATAAATTAAATAATCATTTTGGTAAAGTTCTTTAATAATTTAAAATCCTCAATATCCACAGAAATCTATTTGTGTTTTCTACTACTCTCCATTGAATCCTAACTTTAAACTTGTTTTTATTGGGTTTGGGTATACATACCATGGTATTTGGTTTTAACATTTATATGTTTATATGTTCTACATTTGGTAGAAGCTTGTGTTAACCTTTTTCTATTTAAACAATTGTTTGCAAATCTGAGCTTGAAAATATTTTATACACTTTAACAAAAATCACTGCATTTAGAATTAATGTTGCAGCAAATGATCATGGTTTATTTCTCTTTTTTAAGCCAAAATGGAACATTGGTTTCCTAATTCCTTCATAGTTCCTTCTATCAGATGGTAGATGGAATAATAACACAACAACATATTTCTGATTTCTCCAGCTATTTTATTTGTAAATACAAACACTCTTCGTTCATTTTTATTCTTGATATTTTCAGCTGTTATAAGGAGGTCAGTATTGAGAACCGGTTGGCATTGGACAAATTTTCTTTTTACCTTCTGGTTGAAAAACATTTGAGGGGAAGAATTTTAAAGATTAAATCCATTATTTCATACTTGTTGAAGCAATTCTTATTTTAGCTTATGAGTTGATTGAGTCAGCCCTGGAAAATCCTGACTACTTCTCCTTGCTTTTATGGAACAATGAATCCTGTTCCCTGCTGAAACTGAGTGAGAGTGTGGCAAGACAATGGCAAGGGGCCGGTTGGCCACAACAAGCTTCGAATGAAGAACTGCCTCACTAGACTGACTGATCCAGGCTTGGAGACCTGGCCTTGCTGATTCCAAAATTTGACTTTATTAATTTCGTCAAGGTGATCAGTTCCTTGGTGATAGATTAATTAAAATTACTCACGAGATCTAGAGGTATCACAATGCAAAAGTATTAGTGTGTAGTGGACTTTATACTTTCCACTGACCAGAATACTTTCATCCCTTCTCCTGGGCACAGTCTCCTGGTATCAGGGTATCTGGGAAACCAAATAAATCATGAGAAGATTGATGTAGAATGAGAACAAAGAGAGGACTGTTTTACTCAGACCTATCCCAGTTAAGGTGGGAAGAGGTAGGAGCTTGTGAACAAGGAAGAGAGGTTGAGGAGTGGGAGAGAGGAGAGGATTGTGAAACTTTAGCTAAACTAAAACCACAGATCACCAGAGGGGAGAAAGGCAAATCTCATCTGAAGTCCAGGAGGGTGTGTGAACAGCAAGTAATGGTGATAATTGTGTAGATAGACTTTTACAAAGCATTCCAAATCGATGAGATAGCTTGAGTGGTAACATGGAAATAGTGGTGGGGTTGTGGGGAGAGGGTTTGTGGAGCATTAGGGAAATCACAAGTAGCCTGGTCATTTGGAAATGTGTGGTGAATAGGAAGATACAGTGAAATATAAGGCTACTGCTGTAGGTTCGTGACGGGTCATGGAGAGCTTTGAATTATATGTGATGCTGACATGCTCTGGTATAAGAAGGCAACTTTGACAACAGAATAAACCATTGAAAGAGGAGATAATAGAGCCAGTGAGACCAATTAGGGTTTTTCCCATAGCCATAATTATTAAATGCTGGCTTCTGAGTAAGCTTTTCTTCAGAATAGGTATACAAGTCAAAGTACGATTTATTTTATCAAGTTCCTGCTATGTGCTAGGAATTATTTCAGGACACTTTTAAAGGTTCTCTTAATTCTAACAGGAAGTTGAGATTATTTTTTAAAATTTTTATTCAATTTATGTAAATAGAACAAAACAGTTCATCCCTTTCTCCCACCCCCATATCCTGCCTCTTGCAACCCCCAATCTATTTTCTGTATCTGTAAGCTTATGTGTGTTTTAAATTCCACTTATAAAAGAGATCATACAGTATTGGTCTTTGTCTTACTTATTACACTTAGCATAATGCCCTCAAGGTCCATCAGTGTTGTCACAGCCAGATTTCATTCTCTTTTACAGCTGAATAATATTCCATTGTATATATACCACAATTTTTATTTATCCATCCATGCACTGATTGTTGTTTCCATACACTTAGGTTGTTTCCATATCTTGAATATTTTAAATAAGGCTGCAATAAGCATGGGGAGTATATATCTTTTTGAATTAGTGTTTTTGTTTTATTTGGATAAATAGCCAGAAGTGGAATTGCTAAATTATATGGCAGTTCTACTTTTAATTTTTTGAGGAACTTTCCACAGAGGTTACACCAATTTACAGTCCCACTAACAGTGCATAATAGTTCCCTTTTCTCCAAACCTCAGCAAAACTTGCTGTCTCTTATCTTTTTGATACTAGCCATTCTGACAGGTGTGAGGTGGTATCTCATTATGGTTTTGATTTACATTTCCGTGATGATTAATGATGTTGAGCATCTTTCACATACTTGCTGGGCATCTGCATGTCTTCTTTGGAAAAATGTCTATTCAGATCTTCTGCCCCTTTTTTAATTGGACTTTTTTTATTCTGTTGAGTTGTATCACCTCTTTATATGTTTTGGATATTAGTCCATTTTCAGATGCATGGTTTACAATTATTTTTTCACATTATGTAAGTTGTCTTTTCTTTTTGTTGATGATTTCTTTGCTGTGCAGAAACTTAAAAAATTTTTTAAAGTTTTTATTTAAATTCCAGTTAGTTAACATACAGTTTAATACTAGTTTTGACGTACAATTTATTTTATTTATTTTCTTTTTTTCAAATTTGTATTTAAATTCTAGTTAATATACAGTGCAATAGTGGTGTCAGGAGAATAATTCAGTGATTCATCACTTAGGTACAACACCTAGTGCTCATCATAACAAGTGCCCTCCTTAATACCCATCACCCCTCTAGCCCATCTCCAACCCACCTCCCTCCATCAACCCTCATCTATATTTAAGAGTCTCATGGTTTGCTTCCCTCTTTCCCCCCCTCTCCCATATCAGGTGTACAATTTAGTGATTCAGCACTTACAGGCAACACCTGGTCCTCATCACTAGTGCATTCCTTAATCCCCATCACTTATTTCACCCATCCCCCTACCTATCTCCCCTCTGGTAACCATCAGTTTGTTCTCTATAGTTAAGAGTCTGTTTCTTGGTTTGTCTCTTCCCTCTCTCTCTCTCTTCTTCCCCTTTACTCCGTTCTTTTGTTTCTTAAATTCCACATATGAGTGAAATCATATGGTATTTGTCTTTCTCTGACTTCATTCACTTACTGTAATACTCTCCATCTCCATCTGTATTGTTGCAAATGGCAGGATTTTATCATTTTTTACAGCTGAGTAATATTTCATTGCGTACATATACCCACATCTTCTTTATCCATTCATTAATCAGTGGACACTTGGGCTATTTCCATTGGCTATTGTAGATAATGCTGCTATAAACACCAGGGTGCATGTATCCCTTTGAATGAGTATTTTTGTATTCTTTGGGTAAATACCTGGTAGTGCTACTGCTGGATCATAGGGTAGTTCTGTTTTTATGTTTTTGAGGAATCTCTATACTGGTTTCCACAGTGGCTACACCTGTTTGCATTTCCACCAACAGTGCAAGAAAGTTCCCCTTTCTCCTTATCCCCATCAACACCTTGTGTTGTTGTTTCTTGTGTTACTGATTTTAGTCATTCTGACAGGTGTGAAGTGATATCTTATTGTAGTTTTGATTTGCGTTTCCCTGATGATGATTAATGTTGAGCATCTTTTCATGTATCTGTGTAGAAACTTTTGGTTTGATATAATCTTACTTGTTTGTTTTCGCTTTTGTTGGTTTTGCTTTTGGTGTCAGATTTAAAAAAATAATTGCCAAGACCTGTGTCAGGGAGCTTACTGCTTCTGTTTTATGGTTTCTGGTCTTACATTCAAGTCTTTAATACAGTTTGAGTTAATTTTTATGTATGGTGTAAGGTAGTGGTCCAGTTTCACTCTTTTGAATGTAGCTGTCTAGTTTTTCCAATACCATTTATTTATTTTTAAAAATTTTAATGTTGTTTATTTATTCTTGAGAGACAGAGAGAAACAGAACGAGTCGGGGAGGGGCAGAGAGAGACAGAGACACAGAATCTGAAGTCAGCTCCAGGCTCTAAGCTGTCAGCACAGAGCCTGATGTGGGGCTCGAACCCATGAACTGTGAGATCATGACCTGAACCAAAATCGGATACTTAACCAACTGAGCTACTCAGGCACCCCTCCAACACCATTTATTGAAGAGACTGTCCTTTCCCTGTTGTATATTGTTGGCTCCTGTGTTGTACGTTAATTGACCATATATGCATGGATTTATTTCTGGGGTGTCTACTCTGTTTTGTTATATGTCTGTTTTTATGCCAAATACCACAGTGCTTTAATTATAAAAGCTTTGTAATATAGTTTGAAATCAGGGAGTGTGATGCCTCTAACTTTGTTCTTCTTTCTCAAGATTGCTTCGGCTATTTGGAGTTAGAAGGTTGAGATTTTCCCAATTTCCAAATGAGGAAATTAAGTTTATAGAGAGAAGCGCCTTGAACAGATCTAACACTTTCCTCTCTCAGTAAAGATTGTGCTCATCCCTGACCTTCAGGGCCTCCATTCTACATGAAGGCCTACCTTCAGCCAGATCCTTGGAGAAGTCACGGATATTTTGTAAAATATCTTAAAGTGATAATTTAGCTCTCTGTCCTTGGGGTACAGCCTCTCAATTTTCTGAGATTGGATCTAAGCCTGCTCTTAGGTACTGAGATGTCTGAATGGTAACTTTTATTTAGAAGTGGTTATCATAATGTTACTTGAACATTGAAACTTGGGAGTTGGAGTTAATCTTGAAGAAACACCAGAGACCCTGTCTGAATGCCATAGGAGAAATAACTGGACAATATTATAAGATCTGTGGTGTCAGAAGTTCAATTTAACACCAAGGCACCCTCTGCGTAGTTTTTCAGATACCATTAGAGCTTAAAGATCACACCCTTTGTGGGTTACCTTGCAGAACTGTGATACAAACTAGTGAAATTCATGGTCTCCAGAGGGTTAGTAGCATGTTACACCATATAATTAAGATTTTTGGATAGGTTAGAGTGGGTTATAGAAAACACTTACTGTGATGAATTAAAGATAAAGAAGGACCATAGCAGAAGTGATGATCTGGAGACACTTGGGATTAAGTGCCTATTGAATTTTTGACCCCAAGAAATCTCTGGACCTCACACAGAAAGGTAAAGGACTCTCCAGAAATCACAGAGGCCTTTCAGAAATTTAGTTGGCAGTCCACTGGAGCAAAACAGTAAGCCCTCAGATCTCCAGAGGCCTCTTGTAGAGCACTCATTTCTCTAGCTGCATGCAAACCCTGTGTTCCTGAGGGCAGTGCAGAACTTCTGGATATTCTTATTGCCCAGACTGCATATTCAAAAACCAGTTTATTAATCTATTCACTTTGGAGAGAGCAGTTGAGAAAATCCCAGCATGTTAATCATAACATGCTGAAGGCTGGTTATAATCCTTGCAAAAACCAACAAGCATCTGTGGGTTCTCAGGTTCATAATATTTCAGGAAACAGACTATTTCTATTCCTCTCATTTCTAGATTAGTGTATAATTTTCTCAATGATCAATTTTCAGATATTAATCTGTTGCAGGTGTGTAGAAAAAATCTTGAATAAAGCACTTTAATTGTAGAGGGAACTAATGAATCCACTAATCAGTGCACACTTCTTTACCTCCGTTTTTCATATAGGAATGGTATCCTTAAGGATGATCATGGTGGACTGATAGAAATGGAGTAGTGAACTTTCCCTGAAGCTGTTCTTAGAGTGTCCATCTCTGCCATGTTCTAATCCCACCTTACATGTTGTCAAGTGATCATTGGCCTTGTATGAGTGGTCTCACTGTGCCCCAGAACAAAAGGAGTCCAGACTGGCAGAATGACTAGCAGAACAACTAAAATATTTTCCCCAATAACACCAGGCTCCCACCAGGGCTCACATTCGGTTTATAGTTCAACATGTATATGCCAGGTACTATGCTAAGCCAGGTGTCTAAAGAGCAACAGAAGTCTTAGCGTTTACACAATAGTTCTCTAAGCTGACAGCTATCCACCATGTACCACCATGGGAGTGGTGCAACATGAGGGAGTAGTCTGCCTATGTAGCTCCCTTCTGCTCTGGCAGCTGGGAAGAGACCAGTCCTGTGCTTCAGCTAACTACCTGGGACCTACTGTGCTTGTAGAAAATCTGATAGCCTTTCTTTTTCCTCTTAAACTTGTGACTTTATTTCAGAGAGATAGGTATAAGTTGAACCTGTCTCTGCATCTTCAAATACAGTCCTGTGAGGTTTACAGTTTTATGCACAAGTCACAGTTCTAGCCCTTTACCCAATCTAGATCCAAGGTCTCATATCCTTTTCCTGTGTGACCATTGCCTGCTATTATGAAGCTCAAATGAGATGATGGATGCGAAAGTATTCTAAAAACCACAAGCTTCATGTGAGAATATTATAATTTTTAGGGTAAATAATATGTTTGTGGTAAGGTAGAGAGTAAGGGTACTTTGATTCAGAAAGACCTCCAGTTCTGTCTTTAGCGTTCATTGTATTTGAAATTTGTGGATGGTCAGTTAATCTTGGAGTCTCAGTTTCTGTATTTTTAAAGTGGGGACAATAATATTGCCTTTTGTAAACCTTATTTACAAGATTGTTGTCAGAACCAAATGAGATAAGGGATATGAAACTGCTTCATAATATATGAATAGCCATTATAAATAGCCTTAGTTTATTAATCCATTCAGTTTGGAGAGAATACATGTGGACTTTGTAAGATATGCTTAGACTTCAAAAATAGGAAACTGTAATGTTGGTTACAATCCAGAGCATTTATATAATGTACAAAGGTGGTCTCCCCCTGGTATGCTGTTGTCTAGCAAGGAAGGAGTCTGGTGTTCCCAGGGGAGACCTGTACTGGAGTCAGAGCACTCTGAAGGTCCCAGTGTCATCAGGACTGCTCTGCCGGCAGAGTATTCAAGCCTGACCTTTGTGTCTCTTTCAGCTTCTGCAAGGTTCTTTCCAGCTGAGGTCTAAGTCTTGGGCTTAGGGGCCCCCTGTTTTTCTTTTGTTTCTTCTCATGTATCAAGACAGCAGTTAGTTTGGACAGAGGTCCTAAAATGTCCCAAAGACTAAGGGAAATAAATTGTTAGTCTGAGCTCACTTATCACAAATAACTAAGTTTTGACTCTAAATAGGCTAAACATGTTTCTTTGTAATTTTTATACTTTGTCTCATTTAATTCTCTGAAGATTTCTATAAAATAGATCACCACTGTTTTACAGATGAGACAGACTCAGGTAATTTATCCAAGAGGACACAGTAATTCAAATTGAGTTCTTCTGATAAAAAAATTAATGCTTTTTCCCCAATAGTATAATGATCTTAAGTCTTGGGGGACTGTCTCAGCCTCTTAGAACAATACTACATGAGACAGAATTAGGCTAAGCAGCTTATCATTTGTTCCAAGACAAATTTTTGTTTATAACATTTCCAGTCAGGAAATCTGTAAAGTTTGAAGAAAGTCTAGGAGTTTGAAATTCAAATCTTGCCAAGTTGACAGGGTTTGGATAAACTCCTTGGACTTCACATTAAAATCCCCAAAGAGCTGTGCCTTAAAAGTAAGTCTGGAACTTTAGGACTAAGGGCTAAAATAAACCTCCCCTAACAAAATGTAAAGACTGGTCCCCATAGACAGGATCAAGGTTATCTGACAATAATTTTAAATCATCAGAACAAAATGCATCATTTTTTAAAAATTTTTTATTTATTTTTGAGACAGAGAGAGACAGAGCATGAGCAGGGGAGGGGCAGAAACAGAGGGAGACACAGAATCCAAAGCAGGCTCCAGCCTCTGAGCTGTCATGGGGCTAAAAGCCTGACGTGGGTCTCGAACTCACGGACTGTGAGATCATGACCTGAGCTGAAGCCAGACGCTTAACCTACTGAGCCACCCAGGCACCCCAAAAACACATCATTTTTTAGCAGACAGAACAAAATCCAGAATTGCATCAATGTATTATCAGTAATGACCAGTATACCAAAAAACCAAAAAAACACTGCAGGTAAAGAAGCAGGAAAGGATCACTCATAATCAAGAGGAAAAACTTGCGTATAGAAGCAGACTCACAGGCGACATAAGTGTTGGAATTAGCGGAGGACAGCTTCTATAAATAAGTTAAAGGATTTAAGGACGTCAAAGATGGAGAATTTTGGCAGAGAAATGAAAACTATGAAAGAACTAAATTGAAATTATAGCACTGAAAAATGTCTGGGAAAAAATGAACTGGATGCAGTTAATGGCAAATTAGAGATGACTGAAGGAAGAGCTAAAGATAGGTCAGTAGCCATGATCTACTTTGAAGAACAGAAAAAATAATTGGTGGACAGATGAGCTTCAGTGGTCTGTGACATGATATTGAAAGGTCTAACATACATGCAATTAAAGCCCAGGAGAAGAGGAGAGAGAGAGTAGGATATAAAAAAAAATATTTGAAGGAACAATGGTCATGAAAAATAGAGGTAGACTGAAGGTCAGGGAACTTTAAGCAAGATAAATACAAACCATACCTGAGCACATAACAGCGAAACCACCAAAAACCAAAGATAAATCTTGAAAGCATTCATAAAACTCTTCATTGATTTAACACTGGCTTCAAATTAAAACTCCAAACTGTTTTTCTCTTTTGTTGCTTTCTTGAGTTATGTCATTTCCCACTTCACATTTTCATGTTATCTAGTCATAATCTTCATTGTTTGGCTATCCCTTTTCCATTTTTTTATGTCTGTTTTATGGTCTTCCTTCACAGTTGTAATTGCTCTGTTATATTTTTTCTTTTTAAAATATATATATAGGAATATTAGCTTAGAATTTTCATCTACCTGCAGTAGGCATTTTGTGTGTGGGAGTTTTTATTTATAGGAAAATTGGTACTCTATTTTTTTCTTATACTGCCTTAGTCTAGATGCTGAGCATATTCATTTTTATTAATCATAGTTGAATGAGATGGAAATTTCTGGATTAGAATTAGAAGTTTCTGTGGAGTTTGTTGGGAAGCCAGGATAGCTTTCCAAGCTTCATAGTTCAGGGAAACAAAACAGCTGCCTTTGTGGATATAGTCCTATCTCCCATGGTTCTCGGGACCCAGCCTAGTTTAGGGACCCTGGACTTCCACAGATTCTTTGTATGTTGCCATTACCAAGAAACACAGTAATCACCTTCCAAGAGGATGTACTTTTCAAAGTTGGTGGGAACTTTGTGAAATCTGCCTCTTCAGGGTTCCGTCTTCCAGCATTTTCTGAGCATTTCTCTTTGCCCCTCTCCACTGGTATCCTGTCAGACTTCAGTCTTGTTCACAACGGTTTCTTTTCCACATAGGATCCTCTCTTTATAGAATGTAACATTTGTGGAAATCTCTGAGATCTTCCACTGCCGGGCCCTCTGTTCTTCTCTAAGACATGCATCACAAACTCCTATGCAGGCTTCTTAGCGACCCTACCTTTGGTAGTGCTTATGCCCAGTTTTGAGTTTTCAGATTTTCCCTGTCTCCTGTATTCACTGAAATGTAGTTTGAGGGATTTTTCTTTCTCCTCCCATTTCTCTGGTTTTTAGAAGAAATAGTGCAATTCAGAATTTAGTTTCTACCTCATTCCAATGGAACCCAGAACTCTAAGTAAGACAAAATATATCCAATTGAATATTTAGATGATTTTCTTTGTAATTGAGATTTTGAAATAAGAGCTAAATTACACGAATGATGGCAGATGGTGGGAGCCAGGTTTCTCACTGCTAGGGGTGGGGGTGGTTACAGATAAACAAGAGCAGGAGGCTGGAATGATCCATGTGGTGAGGATTAGTGTTGAAGACATCAGTAAGAACTCATGTTTATCTTAAAATATAGATATAGATGGTCACATATAGGGGATTTTTTGTAGTTAGGTGTATTTTACACAGGTTATTATACACATATTTCTTTGGTCAGTTGAGAGAATAACACCTAAAAGAAAACACTCCAGTGGCAACCAGCACACCTAATGCCCAGATCTTGGTTTGTGATATTCTCTAATAAAAGAGTCCTTGGAGAAATAATTGAGTCTAGGACTGAGGAAGTAAATATATATATGATGAGCTTGAAGCATCTTGTAGTGCCAGAAAGTAAGGAAGTGATCATAAATTCAAAACCAAAACCCACACACATACACACATTAATGGTGATATGTAAAAGGGACACAGGAGTTAGCTGAAAGAGCTCCCGATCGGCAAAAGTGGAACAATTTGAGCAATGAAATTAATGAAGGAGTGTTGAATTATAACCCAACATATAAAATAAATATCTGTAAGTCTGTACCGATGTAAACAAATGATTGAATAAATAAATCAATGTGAGAGAATAGACAGATATCCTGTGCAGAATTCTAAATAATAATGTAGATACTTCTCCTTCAACTCTCCACTCACTAAGTGTGGTGTAGGCATAGTAACTTCCAAAGAGTACAATATGGAAAGGGTTTGGAAAAAGAGTAGGTTTATTGGAGAAATATAACAAACATGCCCCAGCCAGGTAAAGTCAATATGGGCCAAGTTATATTGATAATATATACTATTGACACAATGTTATGAGAATGGCTCTTTACCTCTGTTTCTTCCTTCCAAAAACCCATAATCCCATAATCATGAGAAAAACATCAGAGAAGTCCCACTTGAAAGACATTTTACAAAGTCCTTCATCAGTACTCCTCAGAACTGTCAAGGTCATCAAAAACAAGGAGAGTCTGAGACACTGTCACAGCCAAGCAAGGAGGAGTCTAAGGAGACATGATGATTAAATGTAATGTGGTATCTGGGGTGCAATTTTGGAAAAGAAAAGAGGCAGTATGTTAAAAACTAAGGAAATCTGAATAAAGTATGGATTTTGGTTAATAATGTATCAGTATTAATTAATTGTGACAAATACATCACACTAATTTAAGATGTTAATAATAGGGGGATGCTGGGCAAGGGGTACCTGGAAGTTCTCTGTATTCACAACTTTCCTGCAAGTCTAAAACTATTCTAAAGTTAAAATTTTATTTACAAGTTGTTTTTAAAATACCTCCACAAATTTCTAACTTGATCCCTAGGAGCTCCCTAGGAGATGGTATTATTCTCATTGAGAACCTACTGAACTGGTCCCATACTTCAAACTCTGATGTCTTACCTCTCTTTGCTCACTTAGAAAAATTGAAGGTAAGGTGGAATGCACAAACTTTTTAGGAATAGATAAGGACGTTGTCTCACTTGCCATGGAGTTTGTGTGAAATATTTTCACTAGGTAATTTGGTTTGCTGCCCATTTTGTAATTGTAATAATGATGATGATATTAATTACAGTAATAATATTGATGATAGTGATATTGGTAAACTCCAGAGGGAAATGGAGAACAAGTCGGGCTTCTTGTTAAATCCTAATATTGAGAGTAATACATATTGGGGTGGGATTCTCAGACTTACTACTGGAAAGACAAGGAAAAACTGTCATTGGTGTGATTTTCCTATAAGCAATTAGTGTAGCTCATTTTCTTTGCTGCTTATAGTAGAAACTGGCCTCTTAGAAAAGTGGTATTATTCTGTTAGAATACACACCAGCCTCAGCAGAGTCTTTTTCTTAACAAAGATAGTTGATCTGTAATCAGACAGTCCTTAAGAGAAGGGAAAGAATTTCCAACCTGACATATTCTTTCTGTATCTCCTTTAAAAGAACTATAATCACTGGACATAGCAGAAAGAGAGGGTTATAAAAAAGTTCCTTTCTTCTATGAAAGCTATGAGTTCTATAAACTCATGAGTTCCTTGCTTCTATAAAAGCTATGTGAATGACTAAAAGAAGACTTTTGTTAAGACAAGACTGTCTGAAAATATCAAATTTTCCCTTATTAGAAAAGTCAGATAAAGAGAACAGTATGCCATTAGAAAGTAGATTATGTCAGAGGAAAGACAAAAACCTCACCAGGAATGGGTAGTGTAAATAGACCATGAAGTAGTGGTGCAACAGACACATTATGAAACAGAAGGTGATGTAGAAGATTGCATGCGAACAGCTTATACAGGTGATCCTAGAAAGATAAGCTTACCCTAATTTTTGTGGGCGTCTAACAAATTTTTAGGGCATCACGGTACTTTAGCCTACTATAAATTTGCTTTTGCAACAACATATGTTGCTTAATCCTTTTTCTTTTAATAGAAGTTCCTTTGGATTTTTGTTTGTAAATTGGACAGTTAATGCCAGATTATTGAACCTTCCAGAGGAAAATTTTTTCTCAAGTTTATGCATAGTATTGAGTTAGAGATGTCTAGCTCCCACAAAATATTCAATCTCCCCCTTTTTGTGGGAATGCAGCTAAACATTTCTCAGCATCCCTTGCAGTTAGGGTAGACATGTGACTAAGTTCTTTCCAATGGAATGTGAACAGAAGCGACGTGTTCAATTTCTGGACCTGAAGGGAGATTTCCTGAAACTCTGCATGGAGGAGAGCTATCTGTGACCTGGAAGACCTGTATAGTACTATTATATGAATGAGAAATAACTACTTTTGAGTTTGAGCAATTACAGTTTTGGATGTATTTGTTAGAGTAACATAAAGTATCCTAGTGTGAGACTCTTGTTGAGTAGTCAGTGAATGAAAGAAAAATCTTCCATAGGGCTTTTTTTTTTTAAATCTGACTATATACTGTTTACAAGAAGATATGCTTTCGATCAAAAGATAACAGCTAGGTTGAAAGTAAAGAAATGGATTGCTTCTTGGCCTTTTGGCTAAGATCAAGTGAATGCAAAGATGGAAAAAGATTATCTCTAGTAACATTTTTTTTGTTTTGAAGTCTATGTTGTCTGATATTAGTATAATCATGCTAGCTTTATAATCGCTATTTACAGGATACAAGAGGGACATTTATAATAATAAATAGGTTAATCCATCAGGAAGTTATAATAATCAAAAACATATATGCACCTTACAACAGGGCCCCAAAAGATTTGAAGCAAAAACTGACAATTGAAAGCAGACAATTAATAATAATATTTAGACACTGTAATATTCTCATTTTCATAAAGGATGTAACAACTAAGCAGGAGATCAACAGGAAATAAAACATTTGAGGAACACTATACACAAACTAGACCTAATATATATGGAACACTCTACCCAACAGTAGGAGGCTATACCTTCTTCTTAAGTGCACATGAAACATTCTCCAGAATAAACCATATGCTAGGTCATAAAATAACCTCAATAAATTAAAAAGGATTAAAATCATACATAGTATGTTCTCTGATCTCAGTGCAGTGAAATCAGAAATTTCACTCCAATAGACTATCCTGAATGATTTTGAAGAACAGCGTTTGAGGATTTATACTACTTGATTTTAAGACAACTGTAAAGCTACAGTAACAAGACAGGATGGGATTGGCATAAGGATAGGCATTCAGATTAATGAAACAAACTGGAGAGCCCAGGAACAGACCCGTGCATATGTGGTCAATTGAATTTTGATAGAAGTGCCAAGGTATCCAATGGGGGGAAAGGATAGTCTTTTCAACAAATGACTCTGGGACAACTGGATGTCCATATGGAGTAATATGAACTTTGATCCTCCTACCTTTCACAATTCACAAAAAGTTAGCTGGAATAGGTCATATCTTAATGTAAAAGTGGAAACACTACCATTCAAAGTATTGCATATTAAATTAAGACACCATTTTCATCTCTTAAATTGAGAAAGTTTCTGAAAGGGAACCTGGGTGAGTTAGTTCGTTGAGTGTCTGACTCTTGATTTCAGCTCGGATCATGATCCCAGGTTGTGGGATCAAGCTCCACGCTTTGTGTGGAGCCTGCTTAGGATTCTCTCTCCCTCTCTCTCTCCCACTCCCTCTGCCCGTCTCCCTGACTTACACACTCTCTCTAGAAAAATAAAAATTAAAAAAATTCGAGAAAGTTTATAATATTCTAATATTTAATTGCATTTTTAATTAAATAAAGCACTTTCATACACTACCTGTGGAAGTGTGTATTAGTCCAAACTTACTGGAGGGCAATTTGACAATACTTAGCAGAAGAAGAAAAAGCCATAACTGAGCAATTTTACTTCTAGAAATTTATCCTAAGGAAATTATCATAGATATTAAAAAAGATTTATCTACTGGAGTGTTTATATTTTCTATTGTTTATAATAGCAAAGAATTGTAATGAATATGTATTCATGAAATCTTAGTTTAAATCTATAACACATTACAACATTAAGCAGTTCTTTGAAATGTTGATGTAGGAGAATATTAATGATGTGGGAAAATGTTTATACTAAATCATCTAGCAAAAGCAGTACTCAAAATATTACATGTAATTTGAGATTATTTTATTAAAGAAGAAATATGCAATAAAGCAGACATAGAAAGCAGAGTTGGTGCGGGTGGGAGAGAGATAGAGTTTACTATATCTAAATTAAATCTCTGGACAGTGAGATCATGAGTATATTTTCCTCTGTGATTTTCTATATTTTTCATACAACAAATGCGTATCAGTTTTATAATCAGAAATGAAATTGCAGGGCTCCTGGGTGGCTCTGTCCATTGAGCGTCCGACTTCAGCTCAGGTTATAATCTTACAGTCTGTGGGTTTCGGGCACTGCATCAGGCTCTCTGCTGTCAGGGTGGAGACTGCTTTGGACCCTCTGTCCCCCTCTGTCTATTGGCCCCTCCCCTGCTTGTGCTCTCTCTCCAAAATAAATAAACATTAAAAAAAATGAAATTACAAAAGTCATTTAAAAATAATGAGAGAAATTATAAAGGAGAGAATTTTTTTTAATTCTTTTTTAAAAAATGTTTATCTGTTTTTGAGAGAGAGAGAGAGACGAGCATGAGTGGGGGGAGGAGCAGAGAGCAGGGACAGAGAATCTGAAGCAGGCTCCAGGATCTGAGCTGTCAGCACAGAGCCTGATGTGGGGCTTGAACCCACGAACTGTGAGATTATGACCTGAGCTGAAGTTGTACGCTTAACCGACTGAGCTACACAGGCTCCCCAAGAATTTTTTTTAAGATTTTATTTTTAAGTAATCTTCACACCCGATGTGGGACTCAAACCTACAACCCCGAGATCAAGAGTTGCACACTCCACCAACTGAGCCAGTCAGGTACCCCTATAAAGGAGAGAATTTTAAGGTGGCTGAAAAAATTCCAATACAACATATGTGGCTAATGAAGCTCCTTTGTTTTTAAGATTAAATGCCTTCAACAGCATTCAAACAATAAAAATATAAGAATAAAACAGGCATATTTTAATCCATTTTTTAAAACTTAGTAATTTTATTATAGTTGATTTCTTAGCCATCATGTCTTGTCTCATAAATAACCTTTGTTCTAGGAAGAGTTTGGTAAAAAAGTGCTCATAATGTTGTATATATATACTCACCCTATCATGTCACAAAAGAAAAAAAAGCAACCAAGAAGTCTGTGCAAGATGTTGCGTGGGCAGTGGGAAGTTCTTCCGAGATTTAACAAAGAAATTTGGCTAAAGAAAATTCAGACAGGTGTACATCATGGCCAGCCTTACTCCATTCATTCATGTGCACTCTGGATTACTGCAGGCAAGTCATAATTAGATTGATGATGATTTGTATAACCCAAATACATGTTTTTAATTCAATGATAAAATGAAAAAGAATGGTCTCCATTTTCTACTTTGGGTTTTTATTGGTAGCAGTGTTAGGCTTTTAGACCAATAAACTTATTTTTTAAGCAAGCATTTCTGGTTTGAATTTTTTCAGAAAGGATATAATGGCTTTTAGTGATGTAGTATATCCCAATTTGTGATGATGATGTACGGTCCCAAACAAAATATGGTTGCCTCCAAGATAATTCTTCTGTCTGCAGAAGAAGGGATGATAAGATATTGCTCTCCTCCTCCAGTAACAATATTTTGGAATTAATGAAGTGCTTTATAGTGTATTATCTCACGATTCTTCCAATATCCCTTAGAGAAAGGCAGAGAAAGTATTACTAATCCAGACTTGTCCACAAAGAAACTGGAGCTCAGAGATTTTAGGTAAGTTTGCTGGAAGTTAAAAATGTCTAGGAAGGACCTGGGAACTAAGGTGGTGTTTAGAAAGGACATGGTTGTTGGGACCAGATCTATAGGAATATGAATCATGACTGTCATTTGGAAAAGTCACTCAATCTTTTTTTTTTTTAATGAAATTTATTGTCAAATTGGTTTCCATACAACACTCAGTGCTCATCCCAACAGGTGCCCTCCTCAATGCCCATCACCCACTTTCTCCTCCCCCCTCACCCCCCATCAACCCTCAGTTTGTTTTCAGTATTTAAGAGTCTCTTATGGTTTGCCTCCTTCCCTCTCTGTAACTTTTATTTTCCCTTCCCCTCCCCCTTGGTCTTCTGTTGAGTTTCTCAGGATCCACATGAGTGAAAACATTTGGTATCTGTCAGAAAGTCACTCAATCTTGCTGATAATTTTCACATATGTAAACAAAAGGGTTTTGGAACACCTGGGTGGCTCAGTCGGCTAAGCATTTGACTCTTGATCTCAGTTAAGGTCATGAGCTCATGGTTCATGGTTTGAGCCCCAGGTCAGGCTCTGCACTAACAGTGTGGAGCCTGTTTGGGATTCTCCCTCTCTCTCTCTCTCTCTCCCTCTCTCTCTCTCTTTCTCTCTCCCCTCTCCTTCTGCCCCTCCCCTGCTCACATACACACACACGCACACTCTAAATAAATATTGAAAAGGGGGGGTCATTAATTCCTACTTTGGAAGATTGTTAGGAGACTTAAATGAGAATAATGTAAGTAGATTATCTGGAATTTAGGATGTTACTCTAACAGCTGTATTCATTCGTTTCTCTTAAATATCTCTATATTTACTGAGACCCTTGCAGCTGAGTATTTTAAGTAGGAAAACAAACATAACTTATGGGATGGAATTACTAAGCCATTTAACTGTGTTTCCCAGAGTCACTTTGACTTTATTTCGTGTGGGGCTGGTGCTTGCTCTACATAAATTCGGGGCAAGTCCCACAGCTTTCCTGATTGCTTTCAGTTAACAAAAGGTTCTTCAAAAAAATAATTAATATGCTGGGTGCAGTGCATTCATCACAACTGCGATCTCGAAGGTAAAGAACTTCTCCCTCTGCCTTTGCTAAGGCCTTCTGCAATGAGGGGGCTGGGTGTGTTTGGCTTCTCTCTTTTCCCCTTCCAGGATTCTTTCTCTAGCCTGTGAACAGAATAGAAAGGAGAGGAAAAGGCCAGGAGGCCAGTTCTTCTGTGACTAACATGCTGACAGGAGCCGCACTGAGTTCCCTGCCCTGACATCTTTCTTTAATGGGGCTCTTTCGTGGCTTCCGTGGAGACTCCCTATCCCACCCAGTCACTAGGAAACTCTATTCTGTAGTTTCTTGTTGGGTATCATGCACTCTGCCTGGCTGGTCAGTTATATTTCCTTCCTTCATCTCTACACAACTGATGATGCCTCTACTTTTTTTTTCCTGCTGAAGTTTATCTCTGAATTTAGACAGCCCTTCAGCCCTTTTAGACAGGACCCAAGACAACACAGTCCTTCCCTGGGGCACCTTGCACAACTCACATCTGATACAGAAGAAACATTCATACATTCTTTGTTTCAACAGACTGTGTAACTTTCCTAAGGCAGCAACTTCTCTTTCACTTTATTGGTGATAACAGTCAGCAAACATTCTGTAACTGTAACTCTGTCCACAGTCCATCAGTCCTCAAAACTCGTGTCAGATTTTCAGGGAGTCTCACTAAAGCTCTTTGCTCTAAGCTGGAGATGAGGGGCACGTACCTCTTCCCCCAGGTGGAAGGTGGGGCTGGGTAGAGGAGGGGACTCAATGCAGCAGCAGCTCTTTCCAAATATCCTCTTCTAATGCAATCCCTTTTACCCTCAGTATCGGTGAGGGTTCTCACTGACCACCATGACTTCCTTTGAAAATTCTGCATTATGGTCGTGCATATCATTTTGAAATAGGTTATCCGTGGTCTTGGTATCTTAATCTAAAGTTCTACTTAACTGCCTGTTCATTCTGCATTACCTTATATAAAATTTGTGTTCCTATATGTTGAGTATGAATTTAGCTTTTGTTAATTGAATCTCATCTTGTCGTTGACTTGAATAATAGTTTCAGAGATACTTTATTGTTTTTATCTGATTTGTTTTTAAATGGAACTGACTTTTGGATGTTTGACAAATTAGATAGAATCTGATATACTGAAGCCCAAAGCAATTACATTTAATAAAGAAACTCTATCTGTACATCTATATCCTCTTCCAGAAAATGCCCTTCTCCCCTTTCCTTTTATCTGGTTTCCCTGGGAACTGCAGAGCATTGACATAATCCTGGGACCATGGCTAATTATTCCAGCATTGAGGGCCTAACCCCAAGAGGAGTCGCATGAAGACTTGGAGACTTTGTATCAGAGAGTGTCAGCAAAGGTTCTCTCTGGCGCCTGAGGGGGCATGACATAAAACAGAGCTGTTGCAAGCATGCTTTCTACCACGTGTAGAACACAGAGGTGAACTGTGGGAAAAGATGGAAACGAGCTCAGATGGGAGCAGAGAACGTGAGAGAATCTCGAGGCTACTCCAATTCGGGGTTCTCATTTCACCCCAGGTCCAGCTGTAGTCTTTTCTCCTGTTGCTAAGTTAACGCAAGTGGGATTT
Organism: Acinonyx jubatus; assembly: GCF_027475565.1. Classification (NCBI taxonomy): domain Eukaryota; kingdom Metazoa; phylum Chordata; class Mammalia; order Carnivora; family Felidae; genus Acinonyx; species Acinonyx jubatus. The sequence continues at coordinate 90,873,375 of NC_069381.1, read as the reverse complement.
CTGGCATTTGGACTCTCCAGACGCTATCTCCTGATAGACTTCTAAGGTGTCTTGGTAAAAAAAATTGTTTTGAAAACAGAAAATATAAAAATTAAGTTTTAATATGACTATAAATTTATTGTATATACACGCACAAGTATTATAGTGCCTTATATAGAGCCAACATCTAGGAGACATTTGAAGCTGTATAGTCATGAAAAGGAAGGGTTAAGTAAAATCAACAACAAAAATGTACCAGTACTGTAACAACTTTAAAAAGTGGGACACTTAAAAAAATTCCATAAAAGTCAAATCATTTTGGACAGCTAATTTTGAGTAAAGACCTGATCAAAGGCAGTGAGAAACATGAAAAAAAAAAAAAGTGGTACACTTTGGCAGCAGAAGATGTCAAGGGTTACAAAAAGAATTTTAACCATCTTTTGGCCTTTTTTGGAGCACATTATCTAATTTGGAGTTACATTATCTACTTCAGGGCTTAAGTAGATGATGGAGTCACTGAGAAATCATTCACAAGGATTATAAAGTTCCAGACTCCAGAGGAACCTTAGATTTTGTTATTGACAGAGGAAGTATGCCGATGTGATGCATTGTTTTTGCAATATATAAAATAACTTTTAAAGGTAAATGTATGATAGTTCTGTTGATTTACTTTAGTTTTGTTAGAGTGCAGACTATTTTTTTTAATGGAAAGAAAGTATATTGTTACACCCAGGTTTTAAATAACATTTCAGTTTGTATCTTTTGTTAGTGTAGTTTAGGGATCTATAACTATATTGATGACCAAAAAAGAAAGACCCACTTTTCTTCCTTTCCTTGGATCCCCTTCTGCTTTCACTGCCCCCACTCCAGCTTCTATTTAGCCCTGACCTTCCTTCATCTTTAGGTAACAGCACCCTCTATTGAGATGTTAGCAACATTACATGGTGGCCATTTTCCCCAATGCTGGCTTTTTCTTTGGGAGAACAACACTGAAAACGTACTCAAGAGATGAACTTTCTGCAAATTGAATTACTCTCAAACTCTTTGAAACTTACTACAAAGATACAAGTACAGTCACGTGAGTACAAATATACAAGTGATCATGAGTTTGAAGACATCACAAAGACGTACACAAACTTTAATGTAAGACATCAAAAATTAATATATATATAGCAAAAAGGCATGAAAGGAAAAAAAAACCAGCAAAAATTTATGTTTTAAAAATGAGTGATGGGGGCACCTGGGCTCAGTCGGTTAAGCGTCCAACTTTGGTTCAGGTCATAAGCTCAAGTGTGTGTGTTCCAGCCCTGCGTCTGGCTTTGCTGACAGCTTCAGAGCTTGGAGTCTGCTTCAGATTCTGTGTTTCCCTCTCTTTCTGCCTCTCCCCCACTTGTGCTCTGTCTCTGTCTCTCTCTCAAAAAAAAATTTTTTTTAAATGAGTGATGAACATTTTAAAATGGGAAAATGTGCATTGGAAATTTCTCTCTGCACAGCATAACTAAATTTTTTTTAATGTTTATTTATTTTTGACAGAGAGACAGAGCATGAGCGGGGGGAGGGGCAGAGAGAGAGAGGGAGACACAGAATCCAGAGCAGGCTCCAGGCTCTGAGCTGTCAGCACAGACCCCGACGTGGGGCTCGAACTCACAGACTGTGAGATCATTACCTGAGCTGAAGTCGGACGCCCAACTGACTGAGCCACCCAGACGCCCCTGCACAGCATAACTTTAAAAATAAATGCCAGGGGAGCGATTTTTTAAATTGTTTTTATAGATTCTTAATTTTATTGTTATTTATACAACCCAAACTTCTTCTAGCTGCAGAACCCCAGAGGTATGATTACTTCCTGTTTCCTCTGACTGAACTGTATGCCCTATGAGAACAAAGACCTCTTTATATTTCTGTATCCAAGAATATTTAAAACCGTGCGTTCGCACCAATACCACTAATTCAAATGCAACGCTGTAGGGTTCATTCTAGCTTTCTCTTTTGCATGTTTCTAACTCCTTTCTCTGAGAGCAGGAAGCCTAGCTCTTACTATCCTCAATATATTTATTTAGTTGCTCAAGCCCCGTATACCAGCCTCCCAACCCAGGAGGCTGCTGCCCTGCCCATCTTCTTTCCCTGAGCTCTGACCCGTTCTGGGCAGCTTTCCTCAAGCCTGCCCAATGACGTTTAACTGGTGATGAAGGAAGGGAGGGAGGGAGGGAGGAAGAGAGGATGGAAGGGAAGGAGGGGAGAGAGATGGTGGCTTTACAAGCAAAAATATATAGAATATTGATCTAATTTTCATGATTATTGATTCCTTAATAGATGTGCTTTTTTTTTCATTTTAAATGTATCAGCCTTCAGAACAAAATTTACATAAATTTTCGCAAACTGAAGACATTCTTAACACAGTCTTTTACATAGTTATTTTCAAAGTAGTGAGGGATGTGGTTTTGAAGCCAGTGTGAACTTGACACAACTGTTTTGAAATGGGAAGTATTTACATGATTTAGTAATGATGTCAAACTTCCAGTAATTAAGCACCATGTCTGCATTTACTTTTTTGGGTGGGTTGGGGTAGTGGATGATGAGGAGTAGTGAGCAAGACACAGAATTCTCCTGGTTATCTGGATTTCTGTCTCCTACATGACTTGGAAAATCTCAAGGAATATTCACTTAGCTTAGATAGAGTTAAAACTTAAAACGATTCTTGTCTCTCTAAAGACTACCTGGATATTCAAGGTTAAAATACATATGATAAAACTAGCTTTCTGGTGATGGTGATGGCTTTACCCTGAACCAATTGAATTCTCTTACATAGCCCACTTTGTAATTCCTTAAATTTGAGACAGCAGTGAACAGAATTTTGACATAGAGTTATTCCTTGTAGAGAGGCTGAGACTTTGGTTTTCTTAGCACCCACAGTAACTGCATGGTCCAGTAGGTAAAAAGGGTAAACTTGTTTACCAGCTAAAACTATGAACATCTAGAATGATCATTCAAGGGGATTCTTCCTAACTATAAGGATTTCAAGGTAGGTGCTGAAAAAGGTCTTTGAAGACCAAAATAGATGAAATTTATAAAGTTTGAAGGTCGTCCCAATGGAAGATGGTAGTGCTTAAGAAAGCTAGAAACTGGAAAAATACAGAGGCAAGCTGAATTGGGCTGAACCCTCAACTTCTGTCCTGACCACAGAAATGAATTGGGTTAAGGACATCTGAGTTCAGGGTTTCTCCTGTTGATCTCTGTCAGAGCTACTGGTCTTTGGGAATTATCAACATAGGAATGGGTAGGGATGCTGTCTCTCGTGCGTGTGTTTAAATGTCTATGTAAAATTTTATTCTCTCATGAAGGAAGTTGTATTGTTAATTTTACCTTTATTCTGTATGGTAACAGTGTTTTCTTTCTTTCTTTCTTTCTTTCTTTCTTTCTTTCTTTCTTTCTTTCTTTCTTTCAAGACAGAGTGCAATTGGCGGGGGTGGGGGCGGGGAGCAGAGAGACAGGGAGACACAGAATCTGAAGCAGGCTCCAGTTCTGAGCTGTCAGCACAGAGCCTGATGTGGGTCTTGAACTCACGAACCATGAGATCATTATCTGAGGTGAAGCTGGACGCTCAACCAACTAAGCCACCCAGGTGCCCCAAGTAACAGTGTTTTCTTAAAAAAATTTTTTTTATGTTTTATTTTTTGTATTTGAGAAAGAGAGACAGAGAGACAGAGAGTGAATAGGGGAGAGGAAGAGAGACAGAAACAGAATCTGAAACAGGCTCCAGGCTCCCAGCTGTCAGCACAGAGCCCCACTCGGGGCTCGAACTCATGAACCGTGAGATCATGACCTGAGCTGATGTCGGACGCTTGACTGACTGAGCCACCCAGGTGCCCCAACAGTGTTTTCTTAATCCATTGTGGATACATAAACCATTGTGAAATACAGTAAAAATGATTTGTTAAAGAATTAAAATTAAAAAGACAATACAGGAGTCATTATTAGACTCAACAAATATAAAAGTACTCTATCAAAATTGCTATAATGTTTCTGGATGCTTCCTCTTAATCTCTGACTAAACTTGTTGCGAACAGGGAAGAGCTTGTAGTCTGGCACTAGTGTGCAAACCGCACTTTGAGTGGCATTACTTTATACCAGCAAAGCTTCTCAAACTTTGATGTAGGAAAGGATCACTGGGGCTTTTGCATAAGTGCAACTCTGAGGTGGTCCTGAGACTGTATTTCCTAATAAGCTCCCGAGTGATACTGATGCTGCTGGTCTGCAACCATACTTTTGTGTAATAAGTCACAAACTGTTTTGATTTTCACAGTGATATTTTGAACTAAGAATTCTTATTCTGTTTTACTTATGTTTAAGTCAGATATTAAAGTCAGATTTAATGAGGTATAATTTCCACAGAGTGAAAGTAAACCTTTTTAGTATACACTGCTGTGCATTTTAACAAAGTGACAGTTGTGTAACCACCACCAGAATCAAAACCTAAGCAGCTCCATTACCCCCAAAAGCTCCCTTATGCTGTTACATAGTCAACACCTCCCACCCCCCAGCCCCTGGCAACCCCTGGTCTGTTTTCTGTCCCTATAGTTTTGCCTTTTCCAGAATGCCGTATAGTGTGTTGTATGGTGTAGTGAGACACTCCTTGTTATCACTGTGTTCCACTGTATGAATGCAACACAGATCGCTCATCCATTCACTCATTTAAGGACACTTTGCTTGTCTTGGGTTTGGATGATGATGAATAAAACTGCTGTAAACTTTCTTGTACAAGGCTTTGTGTTTAAAATAAATTTTCTCAAAGTTTTGACAGTTAATTCCTCTAGTTACTACAAAAAAAGAAAAAAGAAAAAAACATTTAAGTCTGGGAGGACTATTTCAAGCAGCCTCTCTTCGAGTACAGAGTATCCACAGTGGTGGTTAAAAGAGGTTTTTAAGGACAGATAGAAAATTTGATGTGGTTAGAAGGCATTTCCAAAGGAAGAGGATAATTGATAACAAGATTGGAATTCAGAAGTAGTATGAAGAGATTGGTCTCACAATGATGTAACTAAACAGGCAGTCCTCAGTTTACGAACTCTAGATTCGCCTGTGCCTTCAATATATAAAATGGCATGAGGGGAAGTGATTTCTGGGTCTGAGTTCCTGGGTTTTGTTGGAAGAACTAGCCTTGTTTAGTTATTCAGAGGATGTGGGGAAAGCCTTATAAGTACAGAGTTATAGCTCCTGCAGATAAGAGGAATGCAACAACAGTTTCTATTAAGCGGCTGGTGGATGAACAGGGAATTATTACAATTGGTGAATCTCATTTTATTGGCACTTGAGAGTATTAAGACCTTTCCCATACAATGTAAGACCCTGTTGTTATGAGGCAGATATTCATACTCTCATGTTACTGAGAGAGGCTGATAGAGAAGCTATGCCACATTTCCAAGTTTGCACAGCAGAAGAATTAGGACCCTGCCATTTTCTCTCTATCCCCGGTGTTCCTTGTCTTATTCCATGTTATGAAGGAAGCCCTAAGCCATGTAGCTGTACCCCTCTTGAAAGAGAGGGGCCTGAGGTCCTCCTGGTAACTGCTGCTGGCAAATGCTCCCTATGATTTGTCAGGGTCAGATCTTACTAAGCTGTAGAGCAAAGTAGTCCCCCTTTTTACCACTGCCCACCTGGATGAACGTCGATCTTTTCTGCCAAAGACCCTTCAGTTTCTCCTTTTTTTTTTTTTTTTTACCCCCAGTTGTGTTGAGACATAATTGACATGTAATACTGTATTAGTTTTAGGTGTTTTTTGTTTTTTAAATTGCTTTCAGCTTTAACTTGTTTCTTTTTTTAAATAAAATTTTAATGTTTATTTTGAAGAGAGAGCGAGTGAGGGAGGGGCAGAGAGGGAGGGAGACCGGAGGCAGAGGATCCGAAGCAGGCTCCGTGCTGTTGTCGCAGAGCCCATCGCAGGGGCTCCATCCCATGAACCCGTCTGATCCTGACCTCAGCCAAACTCAACAGTGGGGCGCTGAAAGTACTGTGCCACTCAGGCGCCCCCTTAACTTCTCTGTTTCTTAAAGAATTCCCATCCCAGGTGTGCAAACACCCAACTTCCTCCTTTTTGTTAATGGAAAACAGGACTGGAAGTGTAGTATCTGTGGAGCCACACGAAAAAGTCAGATATCTGGGCCGACCGACATGGCTCACTTTCCATGCAGAGAGGACTACCTCCGGGCAGCTTGTTGAAACTCCAAGCTGTTAGGGAAAGGGGGCGTGAAGTTAACCTGAGCTTCGAACGTCCTCTCCCCCCGCCCCAGCACTTAACCTGCGGATGCTAACCCCCAGCCTCTGGGGGCTTGCTCCTCGAACTTACACCTCTGACAGCTCCACTGGGCGCGAGCAGACCTCCTCCTTCCCGCACCCCCCCGCTCCTTCCCCAGCCCCGTTGCCACCGCCCCTCCGGAGATCCACCGCAGCCCTTTCACTTCCTGCTCCGCTCTAGGCAGCGCTAGGCCCGCCCCTCCACGCCTCTAAGAGAGGCCAGCGCCGGGCGAGCTCCTCCCCGAGCAGCAGCTGGAGCGGCCACTCCCTGCGCGACAAGCCGGGCTGGGTTGGGGTCTTTGCTCCCGCGCCCTGCACCCGGCTGGCTCCTCGCAGCCAGGCGGCGGCCGGGACGCTGGTCCTCGTTGCACCCGCAACCCCCCGAGTCCTCGCCCCGGTGACTCCCCTGGGCTGCGCCGCCCCGCGCCTCCGGGACCATGCTGCGTTGGCTGCGGGGCTTCGTGCTGCCCGCGGCGGCCTGCCAGGACGCGGCGCCGCCGACGCGCTTCGAGACCCTCTTCCAGAAGCTGGATCGCAACGGGGACGGCGTGGTGGACATCGGCGAGCTGCAGGAGGGGCTCAAGGGCCTGGGCGTCGCCCTGGGCCAGGATGGCGAGGAGGTGGGTGGCTGCTGGGCGCAGCGGGAGGGCCGGGAGGGCTGCGAAGATTCTGGGTGCGGGCTGCAAGGAAGGTGGAACTGTGCGGCTTCCAGCCGGCGATCGGGCGCCGAAGCTCGGGAATGGGGCGCGGGGCCAGGGTCCCCCGGGACCGGTGCTCGTCACCTGAAAGCCTCCTGGTATTTTTCCAAAGGAAGTTAGCGCAGCGAACACTGTAGCCCGCTCTAACGATTTAAAACGTCTGTACCGCAGTACTTTTGTGTGAATGCATCCCGGCTCTTTCACCTGCCTTTTTGCAAAATTTAATCATAAAGAATTTTTTTTTTTTTTAGCTCTCATTAAGTTTTTTGTTTCTTTCGGGTTTTTGTTGTTGTTTGTTTTTCAAGTTCTCAGACTTACGTGGGCTCCAGGTTCTGTAAAAAAGGCTCACACTTTGTGACACTCAGAAGCTGCTTTGTTACACCAGCTAGTTTTGTCTAGTGTTTCAGAACTTGTGAAAACCAACCGTGTGTTTCCTGCCAGCTAACTGTTGAGGACAGGCAACATTCCCTTGTTTAAGACCTTCTTAATGTCCTCAGTACATATATTGACCTAAAGGGTTGGCCTGTCGCTGAGCAGTTTCAACTCCTATGAGTCATTTTGATTGTGCCTCTGAAGTTCAGCCCCCTTAGCGGGGTGGGGATACTTGGAACCTCGCCAACCGCTCTGAAACATAAGAGGACACTTCAACATTCCCTATCCCAAGAGGGAAGGTGATTAAACTATAAGAGCCAACAACTGTTTCACAGTTACATTTTAAGCTACTCGTTCAATGTCTTTAGTAGTTCCAGGCCCCCCGTTGGTTTACTATTTCTTACCGAGGTCAGGCTTATTAGTAAGTTACAATTTTTAGAAAACTGTCTATTTTGTCCAAGGTTCATAATATTCACTTACAGTTTTTAAAAAGTTCTGACTATGTGTCATTAAGTTGTTCAATTTCATTTCTGATATTGATCTCCACCCCCCTCCTTCAATTTTGTCAAAGATTTTTCTTATTTATACTTTGAAAGAATGAACGTTTGGTACTTTTTGCTGATGGTTTCTTTGTTATTTTTTTCCCACTAATTTGTGTCTTTCCTTCTGCTTTCTTGGGGCTTACTCATTTGCTCTTTTTCTAATTTTTTCAGTTGAATGCTTGATGACTTAATTTTGAACTACAGTATCCCTTTAATCACTTTTTTTTAGCTGCATCCCACAAATTTGTATTTTTGTTATTTAGTTCCAAGTATTTTCTAATTTCCAATGTGATTTCATCATTAACCCATGAATTATTTATTAATTTTTAGATTTTTTAATTTTTTTGAGCGAGCGAGAGAGAGAGTGTGTGTATGTGAGTGGGAGAGGGGCAGAGAGGGAGGGAAACACAGAATCCGAAGCAGACTCCAGGCTCTGAGCTGTCAGCACAGAGCCTGATGCAGGGCTCGAACCCAAGAACCATGATCATGACCTGAGCTGAAGCCGGACACTTAACCAACTGAGCCACCCAAGTGCCCCAGACCCGTGAATTATTTAAATGTGTGCTTTAAATTTCCAAAGATACGCTTTTTTGGTTGGTTCTTTGAAAATATGAATAAAATAGACAAACCTCTGGTAAGGTTGATTAAGAAAATAAGAACTTAAAATCAGAAATAAAAAATGCCTTTAGTTTTCCAGAGTTTATATATGAACAAATTATAAAGTAAGTTGTATAAAATTATGTGAATGCAAACATAGAATAGGATGGCATATATTTATCGCTATCACACACACACATATACATAAGCATAAAATGTATTTTATGCATACATATACACATATATAGTATTACTCCCTGTGCTTATGCTAGATATTATTAACTATTCCCAGCACTCTTTTTTGACTTCTTTTTTAAAAAATATTTATTTATTTTTGACAGAGAGACAGAGCGTGAGTGAGGGAGGGGGTAGACACAGAATCTGAAGTGGACTCCAGGCTTTGAGCTGTCAGCACAGAGCCCAATGTGGGGCTTGAACTCATAGACTGAGATCATGACCTGAGACGAAGTCCAGCACTTAACTGACTGAACCACCCAGGTGCCCCTTGACTTCTTCAATAAAATGTTAATAATGGTAGTGGCACTTGGGTGACTCAGTCAGTTAAACTCTGACTTGGATTCAGCTTGAGTCATGATCTCATGGCACATGAATTCAAGCCCCTTATTGGGCTCTACACTGACAGTGTGGAGCCTGCTTGGGATTCTCTTTCCCTTTCTCTTTACCCTTACCCTGCTTGCACACTCTCAAAATAAATAAACTTTAAAAAAAAGGTCAATAATGGTTATTTATGGATGACTGGAGTTAAATTACCTTTTTACTTTTTTCTTCACAATTTTTGTATTCAATTTTAAAAAATAATTGTATATTATTATGATTAGGGGGAAAAAGAGGTTTTTGTTTTGTTTTTATAAGTATCACCTCCTCTGAGATGAGCCTTTTTGGGCCACCCTCTATAGAAGAGTTGATCACACCCTACTATGTGTAAGTCATTTGTCTCACATGTCACTACTGTTATCATTTTCAAAAGGTATTATTTTCAGTTACTGCCTGTGCCCTCCAATAAGACCAACCATCTGGAAGATGAGGGTCATGTCTTAGTCACCTGAACACTGTAATACAAAAATATTTAGGCCTGTGATTTGAAACAGCCTAAACAAGGCAGAGGCCCATTTGAAATAATTGCAGAAAAAAAGATAAAATTTAAGGGTAAAGCAGTTGTTAGTACTTGTATTTCCAGCCTATGTAGGACAAGATAACCAAAAAATCCTCCTATTGCAAGATACAAAGAAATGCTGGATAAAATAAGAGAAACATCTTTTTTTTTCTAAATGAAGACTTATTTTTTAAGATCAATTTTTAAGTTTAATTGAGAGGAAGGTACAGAGATTTCCCATATACCCTCTGCCCTTACACATGACATGCATAGCCTCCCCTATCGTCAACATCACTCAACAGAATGGTGCTTTTTTTAAACCAAGAGTGAACCTACATTGACACATCATTATCACCCAAAGCCCATAGTTTACCTTAGGGTTCACTCTAGGAATGTATATTCTGTAGTTTTGGACAAATGTATAATGACATGTATCCATCATTACAATATCATACAGAGAATTTTCACTGCCCTAAAAATTCTGTGCTCTGCCTACTCATCCCTGTCCCCCATTGCTGATCTTTTTATTGTCTTCATAGTTTTGTCAGATAAACATCTTTTTACATGCATAAGAAAATAGGAGAAATCTAAGCAAACTGTCTGGGTTTGAATCTTGGTTCTGCTACTTAACTAGGTAACTTTGGACAATGTTCTTTTTCTCTCTCTTTTTTTAATTGAAGTATAGTTGACACACAATGTTACATTAGTTTCAGGTGTACAACATAGTGATTCAGCAACTCTGTATGTTCTGCTGTGCTCACAAGTGTAGCTGTCATCTGTCACCATACAACACTATTACAATACCATTAACTATATTCCCTATGCTGTGGTTTTCATCCCTGTGACTTATTCATTCTGTAACTCCCCTTTACCAATTTTGGCTTCACCCCTTTCTGGGCAATTTTCTTAACCTCTCTTGCCCCAGTTTCCTCAACTGTGACAGAAGCAACATTAGTTCCTATATCATAGGGTTATTGTGAAGAATAAATGAATTAAAATATGTCAAGTACTTATAAAACTGCCTGGTACCTAATAAGCAATCAGCCATTAGCCTTTATTTAAAAAAATTTATTTATTTATTTATTTATTTATTTATTTATTTATTTATTTATAGAGAGAGCAAGCATGAGTTGGGGAGGGGCAGAGAGAATCTTAAGCAGGCTCCACGCCATGCTCAGCGTGGAACCTGACATGGGGCTCGATCCTACGACCCTTATTTCGTGACCTGAGCTGAAATCAAGAGTTGGGTGCTTAACTGACTGAGCCACCCAGGCATCCCAACAATTAGCCTTTAAATTATTATTAAAGATTTTTTTATTTTTATTTATTTTTGAGAGAGAGGCAAAGAGACAGGGGTGGGGCAGAGAGAGACAGAGACACAGAATCTGAAGCAGGCTCCAGGCTCTGAGCACAGAGCCTGACATGGGGCTCAAACTCATGGACTGTAAGATCATGACCTGAACCAAAGTTGGACACTCAACCGACTGAGCCACCCAGGTGCCCCTAGCCTTTAAATTATTGACTATTGTTACTACAGTCTGTACTGAAAGATGTCAAAAGCTCCCTCTGTGATTGTGGATTTGCCAACTTCTCTTTATAATTCTGTCAATTTTCCCTTTTATATTTTAAAAATAGACTATATAGTGGACTATACTACTGGTGTGTTCAAATTTAGCATTTTGGTATCCTCCTGGTAAATTGATCCTTTTATCAGTACACTGTCTTGCCTACCCTTATAGCATATTTTTCAAATGCCTGAATTATTATACCACGGTGTCGTCCTCAAACAGTCATTTCCCAGATCACCACTGGGAAATCATCAGCATTGGGCTCCCACCTTGTGCAAAACATTATTCTTGTGCCATATTCCACTCAGGGCTCTTTGCCGGTTGGGTGATGAGTGAGCCAGTTGCCAGATCCCATGTTATCACCTCTTGTGTTGAACTTCTCTTGTACTGTCAGTTCTGGTCTTCTGAGGGGAAGAAACCCAAGATGGGATTGAGTGTGCAAAAGATTTATTGGGAGCGATGCTTGTGAAGGGTAAGGAGGACGAAAAAAGGAGTAAGTCGAGGGGGTCTTAAGACCATGACATAAATTTAACCCCTGTTAGAAGAGTTGAAGAAAGAATGATTTTGGAACAACTTTAGGTCAAAGCAGTGTTCTTAGAAAGTCTCAGCTAAGATAATAGGGAGTCACAGGGCAAATGTTGTCAGTGGAGTCCTGTGTCACAGGCTGCCCTGTGCTGGTCCCCTGCTGTGGCCAGTGTTTGGTTGGAGCAGCCCAGGGCAAGCATGTACTTGGTGTCAGAGCTGTGGCAGCAGGGTCCAAGGGTGTGGCAAGGCCAGCCGTCAGTCAGCTCTGCTCCCACATCAGTTTCCCTTCACGGGTGATCTGACCTAGCCACCAGAGACCTCTCCTTGTGCCACGCAAATCTGCTTCTCTACATCATTGTGGGGAATACTTCCTCATCGTTCTCTCCCTCTGTTTCTCAGGGAGGTCAGTGGGACAAACTACAGTCTCCATTCCAGTCACAGCTGGTACTCATTTCCCTTCTTGACTGTCTATTTTTTAAAAACAATGTTTATTTATTTATTCTGAGAGAGAGAGAGAGTGAGCCGGAGGGCGGGGGTAGAGAGAGAGAGAGAGAGTGAGAATGAGAATGAATCTCAAGTTGGCTCCATGCTCAGTGTGGAGCCTGATGTGAGGCTCAGTCCCACAACCGTGAGATCATGACCTGAGCCCAAGTCAAGAGCCAGACGCTTAACCGACTGAGCCACTCAGGCGCCTCTTGACTGTCTCCTTTAAATTCCACTCGTACTCAGCTATAATACCTGCAGGTCTTTGTGACTTCCGGTGTGCCCCAAACCTTCATTTGTGAGGGGTCTGAGCTTCTCAAGCCAGTGTTGCTGCTTGTGTCCATTCACAGTTCTAATTGGGCAGTGGAGTACCAGGTAGCGTTTGTGGTGTCCACATGGGTCACCTAAGTTCCATACCTATTCCTGTTTGTCTCCATTGCATAAAAGCAGCCCTGTCTCCTGCTGATCAGGGTCAACTGAAACCTACTAAAGCAATGACTTCTTTTCTTGCCTGTTGGTCCCTGGACACAGGGAGTTCCAAGTGTCCTGGTGGTAGCTGTAGCTGTGGTTCAGGGGGACCCTTGCTGTATTCCCTGTTTGGGGACTAGAAACTAACCCTGTAAAGCCCAGAGTTGTGGGAGCAGGAAGCAAAAAGTCTCCCAGTGGGTCACATGGAATGCTAGTAAGTGTGACTGCTCTTGCTCCTACCTCTTGGTTCCTGAACTCACGTTTTTTTCCTGTTGGGGGCACAGAACCATACAGAGGTCTCTCATCTCATACATATACTGCATCCTGAAGGGTGGCAACTCACTTTGGCCAAATATTGTCTCCTCAGTGCTTCAGTTATGGTTTCAGTAGGCCCCTCTAGCATCCTGTGAGGATGGCTGCTTCTGGACAGTGTGGTGTGTAATACGCCAGTGGATCCCTTGGTCATGGGCCTACTTCCACACCTCTTTTACTATGAAGCAGATTCCCTGGTCAGACGCTGTGTTATGTGGGGATTTCAGGCCTGTCAATCAGGTATTCCATAAGCCTCCAGATAGGGGAAAGGGAAACCCCTACCTGGAGGAGGTTATCTGTTCCTGTGAGGATGAGCCAAGTGCCCCTTCCAGAACAGAAGGCCTCAGTACAGCTGACTTTCCACTTAGTGCCTGGTTGGTCTTCTTGAAAAATTAGTGTCATATCAGAGGAAGACAGGCCAGATCCTCAAAGACATTTTAGGCCTGTTGAATGGTTTGGCTTTTATATGAGCAATGGGAGCCTTGAGAGGTGTTAAGTAAGAGCGGGACACAGGCAGACTGATGTTTTTAAAAGGAAGATCACTGTGGTGGCCGTGTGGGAAATAAGTGGAGGAAGAGAGGGTTAAAGCAAGCCTAGGAAACAGTAGCTAACCAAGTAGTTGGAATTAGGATCACATGGTCAGTCTGTATGGGGGAGAGTTTCAGAGGCATAGGTCAAGGGTTTGCATAATGTCGAGGATTGGGGAGATTATTTACTTGAGTACCTAGAAATGAGAACTATGAGGTGACTCTTCAAGGGAAGCCTAATAGTTTGCAGCTAAGACAAATATTCAGCATGAAGTGAAATCTCTCTAAATTTCCATCTGATAATATCTCCTCTCCATGTTTCCAAGCGTTTGTAATGAATTCAGTAATTAGAAGACAGCAGATTTCTGTTTAAGTTCTTTTAGACCTTAAATGGAAAGAATATGGAATATAAAAGTAGAGTGTAGAAGAGAGTCTTAAGGAGTACAGCTAACCATTACTAAGTGTTGCAAAACTACCCAGGGAAAAGATTTCAAAGCAAGTTCTGCTTTTTAGAATATTTTCTTTTTTTAAAAAAAATTGTTTTTTAATGTGTATTTTTCTTGAAAGAGAGTACGAGTGGGGGTGGGGGGGCGCAGAGAGAGAGAGGGAGACACAATATCCAAAGCAGGCTTGAGCTGTCAGCACAGAGCTTGATGCAGGGATTGAACCCACAGCCGTGAGATCATGACCCGAGCCGAAGTCGGATGCTTAACTGACCAAGCCACCCAGGCGCTCCTAGAGTATTTTCTATTTTTTCCTCCTCCCTCTCCTCCTCCTTATTGTTTTTCGTCAAAGGCTACATTAGAGCATTCTAAAATACAGTCCCAATGTTTGGATGCCATTTGAGGTACTCTAAGGAACAAGTTTTAGAACATTAAAGAATAGAGGAAATAATCTGAATTTTAATTTACCCAAATGGAAATTCTGAGGAAAATAAACTGATGGGGAAGAGTCAGCAGTTTTAGCTGGAATTATGCTTATTTTGTTTCAATTTAGAAGAAGAATTTGGAAGAATTTGGAACAGTGTAGGGCCAAAACCAAACCAAAACGAAAAAAACAACAAATGCCCCAAATTTTGAATTCAGGCAATAAAATGAAAAAAGGGGATCTTGCCCAAAGGATTTTACAGATATTTTTCCTCCTTCTCCAATCTTGGCATCATTTTAGTGACTCCTCTTTTAGCAGTATGTGGAGGAGAATGGGGGTCAGGTTTCATACAGTATGAAGGTATTCCTGTATCCAGGTTCAGAGTTGGCTGATTTAACAAATCTGTTTAGTTAAGCAGGTAAATTACAGGCAGTTTTAAAACTAAGTTGTTTGCCATATTTTCATGCACATCAAGTCTTAGTGTAACTTTCTTAGGAGAGATTTATCATCATAAGGGGTCTAGGACTCTCACAGCAGAGACTGCCGAGAGCAGGAAGGGAAGTAGCATGGCCAACGAGGTCCCTACGTGGTGTGACTGTGTAGTCCTGGTCAAGTCACTTAACCCTTTGCTTTACTTTCATTATTCTTAAAATGAAAATATCTTTCTTGGACAGAGATCTTTTTTTTTTAAGTAGATTTCACACCCAACATGAGGCTTGAACTCACAACCCTAAGATCAAGATGCGAGCTGAGATCAAGAGTTGGACACTTAACTGACTGAGCTCTTGTCAAGATCACATGTGACTGGATATGAAAGTTCATGTAGAAAAGCCTTTAAAATGTGATGTCACAGGTACTAGATGATGGACTTGAGGACCCTCTGTCCTAATGGGTTTTGAGTGTATGCTAAACGATTAGGCAGTGTCTGACAGGTGGTTGGACTGGACAGCTTGATTTAAGGGGTCTTCCAACTCTGACATGCTATGATTGTTTTGATTCTCTGTCTATAAATTTTATATTTACAACTACAGATGGAATAGGGTCACATACAAAAACAGTAGCTTAGCAAATGTGTATTGCTTTGCATGCAATTTCTTTTCAGGGTTTTACTCCATGACATAATTCCTCTGTTAACAAGAGGAATTTATTTCATTAGCATTTCAGTTGTCGGAAACTTTATTACTAAAGAGAATATGATAAAGAAATCATAGAGGTACATTTTAGGACATCATAGCAGGGAGATTATGGTATAAGAAAAACAATGAATTCCAAATACATTTATGTCAAATGTTCTAAAATATATAACATCTGTATCTTTTGTTTTTTCTCCTTATATTCTAAAATCTTATCCTTCAAGGGATGACATCTTTATTTTGGAAAGAATGAAAAAAATGGAAGAAGTCTTTCTTAAGGCATAAAATACCCATTCCATCTTGGTAGCAGTCTACCTGTTAGTCTTCTTCCCAAACCCCAACATTCTGTTTCCCTGATTGGGCCACAACCATGGACACTTGTCTCTTTATTTTCTTTTCTCTGCTTGGCATTGCTCTCACTCCCTCTTTTCTGCCTGGTAAATTATTACCCATTTGTTCAAGGCTTCAGCTCACCTGTATAATTTTACCCTAGTGCACTCAGAATTCTTTCTTTTTATTTATTTAAAAAATGTTTACTTATTTTTTTTTAATGTTTATTTATTTTTGAGAGAGACAGAGACAGAATGCGAGTGGGTTAGGGGCAGAGAGAGAGGGAGGCACAGAATCCAAAGCAGGCTCCAGGCTCTGAGCTGTCAGCACAGAGCCCGATGTGGGGCTCGAACTCACAGAGCTGTGAGATCATGACCTGAGCCGAAGTCAGATGCTCAACCGACTAGGTCACGCAGGTGCCCCCATTTACTTACTTTTGAGACAGAGAGAGAGAGAGAGAGAGAGAGAGAGAATATGAGTGAATGAATGAGTGGGGGAAGGGTGAAGAGAGAGGGAGACAGAATCTGAAGCAGGCTCCAGGCTCTGAGCTGTCAGCACAGAGCTCAACACGGGGCTTGAACTCATAAACCGGGAGATTATGACCTGAGCCAAAGTCGGGTGCTTAACCGACTGAGCCACCCAGGCACCCCAGAATTATTTCTTTACCGGACAGGACCTATGAACACAGCGAAAGGATTTGTTGAGAAAGTTTGATGCCCCACTCTGAACTGTAGACGATCATACCTATTTCATTCACTGGTGCAATGTGTGTGGTGGTGATTATTATGAGCTGTGGAATTAGTTAGACCACTTGTGACCTTGGGTGAGCTATTTAATGCCTGGAAACCTGAAATGTAAACTAAGAATGGTAAGACCTACATAGTAGGTAGCACAAATATTAATATCATTCAATTAATGCTTTTGAGTAGTGCCAGACACTGTTTAATGAACCGGGGACATAGTGGTGAACAAGACAGACAGGGTCCCACAACCGTGTCCTCACAGCTTTCTGTATAGGAGGTCTGTGTTGGATGGATGGGTGGGGGGTAATTATAAGCAAATAAGGAACAGGGTAATTTTTAAAAGTGGGAAGAGCTAGCTATTCAACAAAAATAGTTGCCCTTTTATTAGATGAAACTGTCAGCTCTATTTTTTGCTTCCTCCTATCAGTTCTGTAAGATTCTGTCAGTTTTCCTTATTACTCTGGCCATTACTTTTGTCTTTTCTCCTCTGACCACTGGACTCTTGTGTCCTCTCTGGATGTCTGTCTTCTATGACTCTTTGTGAGTACGTGCCTTCTCTGCAGTGCCCAGGGAACCTGTGGACTGTGCAGTTCCCTTTTGTGGGAGAATTCATTCTTGATGGGGCCACAGCACATCTAATGAAACAGCATTAAATGTTTACCACTGCTCAACAGCTCTGGCTGGGGTCGGGGGGGGGGGGGCTGTTTATTGCAAAGCCTACTGTGGTACTTAGAACTAACCATAGCATAACTTCCTCCTAGAGGCAAACCTGTGGGTGTTTTTCATGGACATGTGACAGGCCTCTTTATGTTGTCAGTACTTGACAGGGTAAATAAATGGAGCAAGAGCTAACAGATAATGGTTGAATTAAATTTTCTTTGTGAATTAAAAAAAATTAATTAATTTTTTGGAGCAGTTTTAGGTTCACAGCAAAATGAAGTTACAGAGATTTCCCATATACCCCCTCCCTCCACACATGCATAGCTTCCCCCATTATCAACATCTGGCACCAGAGTTGTACATTTGTTACAATTGATAAACCTACATTGACACATCATTATCACCCAAAGTCCATGGTTTACCTTAGGATTCACTTTTGGTGGTGTTCTGTGGGTTTGGACAAATGTATAATGACATGTGTCTATCTTTATAGTATCATACAGATCGTTTTCACTGCCCTAAAAAAATCCCCTGTGCTCTGCCTATTCATTCTTCTACCCTTTCCCCCAACCCCCTGGCAACCACCAATCTTTTTAATGTGTTCATAGTTTTGCCTTTTCCAGAATGTCATATAGCTAGGATCATAGTATGTACTCTTTTCAAATTAGCTTCTTTCACTTAGTAATATGTAATATGCACTTAAGTTTCCTCTGTCTTTTCAGAGCTTGATAGCTCATTTCTTTTTAGTGCTGAATAATATTCCATTGTCTGGATGTACCACAGTTTACTTATCCATTCACGTACTGAAGGCCATCTTGGTTGTTTCCAAGTTTTGGCAATTATGAATAAAGCTGCTATAAATATCTGTGTGCAGGATTTTGTGTGGTTGTAATTTTTTTAAGTTTATTTATTTTGAGAGAGATAGGATCCCAAGCAGGCTCAGCATTTTCAGCCCAGAGCCTGATGTGGGGCTCCATCTCATGAACCAAGAGATCATGACGTGGGTGGAAATCAGGAGTCAGACCGTCAACTGACTGAGTCACCCAGGCTCCAGTGTGGACATAAGTTTTCAGCTCTTTTGGGTAGATACCAAGGGCGTGATTGCTGGATTGTATGGTAAGAGTGTGTTTAGTTTTGTAAGAAACTGCCAAGCTGTCTTCCAAAGTGGCTGTGCTGTGTTGCATTCCCACCGGCAATGAATGAGAGAGTTGCTGCTGTCCCGCCTGAATTTTAATATTCAACTTTTTAAAGAGTATTCCATATTTAGGTAAACAAATTACATAAAAAATGGGAGTTTTTACTGTGAAACTACACTTCTACATTTCCAGTAGAGCAGGGGAGGGACCATAGGTATATGTATAGGGGAGCCAGAGCCCTCAGTGGCTCTGGAGAGTGGGATTAAGAAGCCACATTGTTTATGAAGATCTCCTGACATCCCTCTGGGATCCCAGCTGACTTAACTTCTGTCCATTTTGAGATTATCCTGAGTGTGCTGCCAACATCTGCAAGGGTAAAGCTGGGACCCTGGCAGTTAGAGTAGCCTTGACCCCAAGCCACTGCAAATGCTGGCTGAAGATAAAGAACTGGGGGTGGGGGTGGGGTAAAATCACAGAGGGAAAGCCCAAGTGGGCAGATTTTCATCAGGTTCCTAATTACTTATCTTTACAACAATATTATGCGCCTCAGCCTTAGAAGGCTTTTCTAAAAAGGTGTGACGAAACAACCTAAAAAAAATGTTGGACCTTACCACCAGTCAATGTGGCCCTACAGTCCATGTCCTAACCATCGCTTCCCCCCTCTCCTCCCGCCCCAACCTTTTCTCTAAAAAGAATATCTACCTTTAGAGACAGTCCTATGCAGAGGTCCTTCCAGAAGTTTGGGGGAAGGACACAAGTTGTCCCTTCTAGGCTCCTCCTGGAGTGGGGTGAAAACCTGGGCATCTCATCCGCTGACCGCCCAGTGCAGGCGGAGCACCATGGCCTCTGCCTGGTGCCAGGCCCCCAGCAGTGAGACCTCCCACGCACGGATGCACCTCGAGCCTCTGCCCTGGAGCCCTTGCGATGGTCCCTCCCCTTCCTGTTTTAATCTTGAACAAGGAGCCTGGGGGGAGTGGCTGGGGAGAACACTGCTATCATAGGTGCCTGCCAGCTGTGCATGTGGTGGACAGTATCTCCTTCCTCCTTCTCACTTCCATCTCTGGGAAACTGCCGGAGTACACAGCGTGGTCCACTCCTGACGCCAGAGACATCCCAAATGGATCCCCTTTTGAAAAACTCTTTCGGTACTTGGACCATAATGAAGATGGGACCCTGGACATCCTTGAGCTTCAGGAAGGCCTGCAGGATATGAGGATCATTGATTTCCTGGAGAAAGGGCAGGTGGGCCTCAGTGGGGCTATGGTAAGAGAGTTGTGGGGCTGGGAGCTCTGGACAGGCTTGGGGAAGCCAAATTGACACGTTCCCAATTGACCTGCTGATTACCCACGTTTTACCATATTAAGAATAACTCAACACAGCTAAAACTTTTCTCAAGCATTTTCTCACTATTTCCCCTGGCCCTCATAAAACTTCAAAATTCAGATTGTTCTCAAGATGTTGGCTAAAACCTTGTTTTGAGGAGGTCACCTTGTTCAATATGCTCACCTGTTATTAGTAGGGTGAATGGGCTTCTTGGCCAATGATGTTCCTTCCTCACTTTGGGGAACTGGGATAATCACCATATGTGTGTTTAGGAGGGGAGTGGTAGTTGGAAATCATCTAATATTATCTTTTGGTTTTTGTTTCTGGAAGGAGGGCATTCAGTCTGAGTGGCTTGTAGTCTTGGGGTTTCACCACTGCTGACCTTTCCTCATAGCATGCCTAATTAGCAGACTTTTGAAGACTGAGCTCAGGCATCATTACCTCATGGAATCCCTCTTTTTTCCCAGCTGCCTAGATTATGGGTTACTTCTCAGTATGTAATGCCTTATACCTGTTTCAATCACTGTATTTCCAAATTATTTTCTGTTTGGAAATTAGTATTGAATAGAATTACTTTCCAATTATATTTGCTCTTTGGGTATCTACACCAGTAGAATGGCAGATTCAAGACCATGAGGACCATTGAATTCATTTCAGATCATTGGTATTTTGTTCTCAAAAATCTCTTGGCTGAGTTCTGTTGATGTTAAGATTTAGTAAAATTCTTCTTACTAGCTGTGTGATCTTTGGGAGTCTTTATTTGAATCATCCAACCAGTGATAGATCAGTTGTACTTTGGGCATGTTCTCTATGTCAAGCCCTGTGCCTTAGTTTCTTCATTGGTAGCATCAGAGGCCTGGATTGGGTATTGTCTGTGGACTAGGCCAACCCAAAATGTTATCTCTGGAAAGTTCACTCAATTTTTTAAATTCCTAAAACAAAAACTAAAGTATTCTTCTTTTTAAAGCTAAATATCCTTTTTAGGCTTATTTAAAGCCACTCTTGCACTTAGATTTTCAAGTGTGACTTGTGTTTGTTTACTTGATACAAACTATGCTTTTATAAGAAATTCTGGTTTAAGCCATAAACCAGTTCAGTTCTTGAAACATTTTTTTTTCTTGTCAAAAAACTTTTTTTTGCAAATCTTTTGTTTTTGGTAAGAGATGGTGTGAGCCATATAAAGGCTTTGTATACCCAGTGATGATTGATGAGGGCTCACATATTAAAACCAAGGAAGAGTTAATTCTGGGGGACTTTCAGCAACTACACAGAACCTTATACTTCCGGGGAACACTGATGTGGCTTTTCCTCAGGCGACAGTGACATCTTTAGGGGGTTCTGATGTGAGTTTTCTCCCACATGTCTCCAGCTTCCCTAGTAGAAAACTCATTTATATAGATTAATAATTCAACCAATTAAAAAATAGAAATGGTACTTATGTAATGATAAGCAAGAAAAGATACAACTTTTTATTCTGATAACTAATAGGTTTTTTGAATAATGTTTTATTTGGCTTTTTACTGTGAAGGGGGAGAGACTGAATACACAAGTATGGACAATGGTTTGCCCATATTTAAAATTGAACTTTGGCCCACAACTTGTATCAATCCACTCAGGAAACCAACCCATTTTCTATAATAAATGATCCAGGCAACCAACCTGCTATAACTAAGACTTAACAGGAGGCCAGATTGTGGTCTCTAGACAATCCAGAAAGCAAAATAATAACTTCTGTAATGACCCCAAATGGCCACAGATTGATTGATAACTGACAGCTTCTGTAATTTTTATCTCCATTTCCAACTTAGGACCAGAAAGCTGAATAGGTACTCCTAACCAATCACACAGGATGCCCCCCACTTCTAGTTAGCTTGCCTATAGCTTCCCCAGGCCAAGAGCTGCCAATCAGGGCACACCCGAAGCCTCCCTTTTCCCCACTATAAAGCTTGCCCATTCTGTGCCTGCCTTTGAGTCTCAGCCACAACTGACCATGGCTGATTCCCTTGCTATAAGTAAGCTCAGAACAAATAGCCTTTGCTTTTCTCATTTGATATGTCTTCATTTATTTCTACAGAGGAATACAAAAGAAAATTCAAAAGGGAAACCCTGGTCTTTCATATTTTTGTAAGTTGGAGTCCTTATTTACCACAAGAAGGGTTAAAGTAATATGGGTAAAAAAAAACCTGTTCAAAAATAGTGTCGGGATGTCTTTTAACTTGTAATTTATGAAATGATAATTGTTCCCTGATATTTCCATTGACCAAAATACAAACTTCTTAGAAGAAACTTGAGTATGTATATGGGGCCTCAGAATGCTGTGACATTTTCTCTTGAGTTATGCTCATCTCAGTATATGTATTTGAGGTGAAATCAGGACATAATTTCCAGGTGAAAATGATCCTCAATCTAATTTATAAAAGCAAATAACAGTAATTATTTTTCAGTGATAATATAAATGTAATTGTTTTTAAAGCTGTAAGCAATAATTGGTGGTTTTTGAATTCAGGCTATTTAGTTTGCAGATGAGAGAATCCTGTTCACACTAGGTTAAACAAAAAAGGCTAGAATTCTTGGTAGATACCTTTTATCAGATTGGGGAAACACCACACTGTTTCTAGTTTGCTCAGAGTTTTTGATCATGAATGATGTTGAATCCATCAGATGGTTTCCTGCATTTATTAAGATGATCATATGATTTTTATTCTGGTAATGTGGTAAATTACAATATATTTTTTAATAGTATTAACCTAACCTGGTATTACTGGAATCCATTCACCTTGTTGTATGTAACTATATGTATCATACACAACTATATATATATATAAAATCATATATATACACATATAATGATATATAATATATAAAACTACATATAAGTAAATACAAAACTATATGTAAATAATATCCATTTTATGTGTAGTATTATAATTTTAGATATTGTCATATTTGATTTGCTAATATGTAGGATTTTGCATCTATTTCACTAATGACACTGCTTATAGTTTTCCTGGGAATGTTTTAAAATTACAGATTAAAATTTCTTTAATACTTATAGGCCTCCTCATATTTTCTGTTGTATCAATTTTTGATAAGTTCTTTTTTTCTAGGCATTTGGCTATTTTATCTTGATTTCATATTTTTTGATATAAAATTGTTTATAATATCTTTAATAGCTGTAGTATCTAGTGATTTTCACTGTCACTATCATTCGTTATTTGCCACTTTCAGGGGTTTATCAGTTTTATTGGTATTCCCAAAGAGGCATCATTTATATTACTGATCGTCTCAATTACACATTTTCTTCATTTTACTCTTTATTTTTTTCTTTCAGCCTTGTTTCAAACTTTTTTTCTGAGTTTTTGAGATTGAGGTAAGCCTCATTGACTCATCATTGATTTCTAGCCTTTTTCCATTTCCTTTTTTTTTTCTAATATTTATTTATTTTTGAGAGAGAGTGGGAGAGAGGCAGAGAGGGAGATAGACGATCTGAAGCAGGCTCTGTGCTGACGGCAGAGAGCCCAATGCAGGGTTCTAACTCATGTGAGAACACGACCTGAGCCAAAGTTGGATGCTTAAGTGACTGAACCACCCAGGTACCCCTAGCCTTCCTTCATTTCAAATTAGGCATTTAATTTTTAAAAAATGTTTATTTATTTTTGAGAGAGAGACAGAGACAGAGACAGAGAAAAAGTTGAGGAGGGGCAGAGAGAGAGGGAGACACAAAATCTAAAGCAGGCTCCAGGCTCTGAGCTGTCAACACAGCTCACGAACCCACGAACCACAAGATCATGACCTCAGCCAAAGTTGGACGCTTAACCAACTGACCCACCCAGGTGCCCTTCAAATTATGCATTTAAAATCATAAATATTCCTCCAGGCTTTTGTTACATCTTACGGAGTTCAGATTCTTTTCTTTGAGTCCAAAGCTTGGAGGTCTGGCCATTTCACATTCTGCAACGAGGCATTATTTCACAACGAGACATTATTTTCTCCACAAAGTGTGACCATTAAACTAATAGAGTCTATAAGCTTTGAGTGGGTGATTATGAGTGTCTTACCAGGCAGAAGGTTTATATTTTGAGTGATGGTGGTAGAAGGTTTGCTTGTAATATCAAATAGCATAATTTTATTTCTTTCTCAAAAGCAATGATTTGTATTAATAGAGATAGATAGTTTGATATGACAGCTTTTTATAAGGATCATTTTTTGGAAAAGATTATTTAATTTTGGAAATCAAAGGGAAAAACACTATTTTAGACATTTAAATCCTATACTAAGTCAAGTGTGTGTTTTTTATCTTGGAGTTTATAAAATGCATGTCTTCTGGAAAACAGGCAATCTGCTCAAAGTGTTTGTATGTCCAAATAATTTTGCAGTTTAGCCTATTTAAAACTCTTTTTCTTCTTTTTTTTGTAGAAAATCTTAACTACTGGTGATATCAACAAAGATGGGAAGCTGGATTTTGAAGAATTTATGCAGTACCTTAAAGACCATGAGAAAAAAATGAAATTGGCATTTAAGAGTTTGGACAAAAATAATGATGGTGTGTCTTTATTTTCTATTCATCACCAGCTATGAAGAAGCCCTTCTCATACTTCCAACAGTATAAAACAATGTGTTTTTGGTCTCTCTTTTTTTATTTGGCAAACAATTGTTAATAGTGTGTGTGTACTTGTTTTTCTTAGTGAAGTGATTTTCTATAGGATTTATGTCTTAGTGAAGAAAAGACAAAGACATAGCTTTGTCTACTGAATTAAAAACTGAGTAGGGCAGTTTATAAGATGTTCTCTATGGAGTATTATGCCAATTTGACTTAAAGTTATAGATTAAAAATAGTTATGTTTCCTTGCTCTCTGGGCAAGAGATATTTATTTTTATTCATATATATTCTACAATTTAAAATGTTAAATATATTCTAAATATAAAATGTTATATATTCTGAAATTTAAAAAAAATTTCAAATTGTCTTACATTTAATAGTCTTTTGAAAGAAATAATTTAGAGCAACTGTTCTCAGATCATGGAAATTGGGGAAAAGTACTAGATAGACATTTAAATATATGTCTTCTTTTCTTTTATAATTAAGTGAATTCTACCTCCAGTGTGGGGCTCGAACTCACCACCCTGAGATGAAGAATTGCATGCTCTACTAACTGAGCCAGCTGGGTGCCCCTAAATATGTATCTTATGACTGGAATTATGCTTTCACTATTTAGATTAATAGTTTGGAGTTAATGGAGTCCCACTGTGTAGAGCAAAAACAAGTGCCACAGTAGGAGAAAGGGAGGGGTCATGAAACCCTTATCACTCAAGGCAGCCTTTGATAGGAAGTGAGAATTTATTTTTTAAAAATTATAATGCATAAGAAACTTAATAAAAAAACTAAAATGGATCCTCAAACCCCTTCCTATATATGAGTAGTCAGGGCCATTTAATTCACAGACTTGTTATTCAAGAAACACATTAAATATATTGAGAAAATATAGTTCACAGTTGGGGTGGGCAATTTTTTTGGTAAAAGGTCAGTGGGTAAATATTTTCGCTTTGTGGGCCATGTGGTCTCAGTTGCAGCTACTCACCTTTGCTGTCATAGTGCAAAAACAGCTCTAGACAAAATGTAAATGAATGGACATGACTGTGTTCCAATAAAACTTTATTTATAAAAGCAGGCAACAGGCCTCATTTGGCTGGAAGGTCATAGTTTGTTGGCCCCTCGTTTATACTGAATATAAACTTTAGTTAGGCATAAAGTAAGTTTCTTCAAACAACTAAACCTTTGAATGAATTTGATGATGGTTCAAGTCTGTGACAGTCATCTAAGAAGCTGAGTTTGAGGTGGAAACTAGTCCGATTCGAACACTTGTTACCTTCTCCTCTAAGCCTTACACATAATATGTCCCCAAGTCTAGCCTTAGTCCAATCTTTTAGCAAAATGCAGTTCTTACTATCAGCTTTACTTCTCTACAAACATTCATCCTATGTTGAACCCATTACAGTTCAGTCAAATAGGTAGGACTGTGTGTATAGTGTTAAGGCAGGCAGTTGCTGGGAGATGGAACCCCCTCAGGATCATCTGCCAGATGAGCAGAGGTGAATCATCCCAGTATGTAAGTTGTGCACATATCAGTTGTTCATTCCAGAAAATTCTAAATGATCCAGAGGAAATAATTAAAGGTGAAATTTTATGGTACATTTGTAGTAAATGAAAACAGTTTTCCCTTAATTTATCTTGTTTGTAGATTTTGAAATAGTTTCTTATTGTAAGTTCATATTTGTGTTTATCAGGCTTCTTTTTTTTTAATAGACTCTGGAGACTCTATTCATATATATATATATACATATATATATATATTTAAAGTTTATTTATTTATTTTGAGAGAGAGCTAGTGAAGTGGGGGAGGGGCAGAAAGAGAATCCCAAGCAGACTCCGCCCTGTCAGTGCAGAGCCTGATGCAGGGCTCAAACCCACAAACCACGAGATCATGACTTGAGCCAAAATCAAGAGTCAGCCGCCTAACCGTCTGAGCCACCCAGGCACCCCTGTTTATCAGACCTCTTAAAGCAAAGCATAGTCTTTCCTCATTTGTGGGTTCTATATTTGAGAATTTGTCTACTTGCTAAAATTTAACTCCAGAAGTAATTCCAAAATCAATGCTTACAGCATTTTTTCAGTCCCTCACGGACATGTGCAGAGTAGCAACAAATTTCATTTGCTTGACAAGCACATTTCTAGCTGAGAAAGAAGAAAGTGATGCTCTGCTTTCTTGTTTTAGCACTCCTACTGTAGACAAGTGTCCTTCTGCAGTCTACTTAGTGCCATGGTTTTTTGTTTTTGTTTTTTGCATTTTTGTGCTTTTTGTTGGTGATTTTGCTGTTCAAAGTGGCTCCCAAGCATGGTGCTGAAGTGCTGTCTAGCATTCCTGAATGCAAGAAGGCTGTGATGTGCCTTAGGAAGAAAATATTAGATAAACTTCATTAAGGCATGAGTTGTAGTACTAATAGCCGTGAGTTCAATTGGTATTGAATCAACAATATAATATGGTATTATGTAGTACCATATATTTATATATACATATAACAAGATTCTATATTGACAAGGCTTTGTATTGATTGATTGGTGAAAATATTGTGGTCAGAGGCTCACAGGAACCTTCCCCTGTATTTCCCATAGGAATAATGGCTCAGTATTTGATAATTCAGGGATTATAGTGACCTTGTAGAACATAACTGCCATGAATAATGAGAATCGGCTGTATTTAAGAGTGCAATTATAAAGGGGAACATTCAGGGGTGCCTGGGTGGCTTAGTTGGTTAAGCATCCGACTGCCGTTCAGGTCATGATCTCATGATTTGTGAGCTCAAGCCCTGCGTCAGGCTCTGTGCTGACAGCCTGGAGCCTGTTTCAGGTTCTGTGTCTCCCTCTCTCTGCCCCTTCCCAACTCATGCTCTGTCTCTCAAAAATAAATAAATGTTAGAAAAAATGAAAAATAAAGGAGAATATTCAGAGTGGTATATAAGGAATTTCATTGCTAACAAATAGATGCCTCTAACTGTTCTTACATTGTTCAGATTCTCGTGTTTCTCTTTTCCTCTCTCCAGGAAAACTCTCCAAATCCTGGGATTTCTTTTTTTTTTTTTAATTAATTTTTTTTAATGTTTATTTATTTTTGAGAGAGAGACACACAGAGCATGAGTGGGGGAGGTGCAGAGAGAGAGGGAGACACAGAATCCAAGGCAGGTTTCAGGTTCCAAGCTGTCATCACAGAGCCTGATGCAGGGTTTGAACACATGAACTGCGAGATGATGACCTGAGCTGAAGTCAGACGCTCAACTGACTGAGCCACCCAGGTGCCCCTGAATTCTGGGATTTCTTCAAAGTCCTTCTCTTAGATGAAGTCTTTCCTTTCATCGCTAACAGTCATTTTTGTCCTCCTCTTTTCCTGGAGAACTTTGCCATTAGTACTAGTTTGGCATCGGACCCTCTCATGCTTTGTTTTGTTTCATCCTATTTCATGTATATCGATGTTGGGATCATGAATCTGTGAGTTGCTTGAGGGGAAAGTAGTATTTAATGCTCCAGTTTATTGCTTCTATTTTCTCTTTGTTCCTTTCTTCATAGTCCTCTCATTCTGTCTATAAACATGCTCTGATTTCTTTAATAATAATAATTTTCCTTCTTCCACTATCCTACTATCCCTGATTTCTTTATTTTTACTGCCAGATTTCTCAAAGGAATAGTCCCCACTCTTGGGCTTCGTTTGGTCATTTTCTACTTCTTTTTAAGCCAGTGCAATTCATCTTTATGCATATGAGATGCCTACTTATTTATCAAAGTATAGAAGTGCAAAGTTGTGAAATGAATAGATCCTAGTTAATGTAATTTACTTCGAAGTTAGAGTGTCTTGATTTGAATCTCAGTTCTGCTGCTGCTTAATGCTACTTGATCATGCCACATAAGCTTTCTTCTTTAGATGGCATATCATTATTCACCTACGAGGCTTTATGATTTTTGAATGAAATAATGTCTATGTACTTGTTTAGTCTATTTGTTAAATTTTGAGCTGGTGTGGAAGTATGTATTTAAGCAAACCTATAACTCACCTAGATTCATAAAAATTTTGCCTTACTGAGTCCAAGACTTTCCATTACTAAATGAGAGATGTAAAATTCATGATTTCTAAGATCCTTATCAGTTCTGAATCTGAGTTTATGCTCTTTTTAATTTTTTAAAGGAGTAATTGAGGCTTCTGAAATTGTCCAGTCTCTTCAGACATTAGGTCTAACTATTTCTGAACAACAAGCAGAGTTGATTCTTCAAAGGTAAGCTCTTTCTCTTACTGACAATTGTGGGGGGTTCCTTGATGTTAATTTTATGTTTTTTTATTATTTTTAAGATTTTAATATCTTATATTAGAGATCTTCATTTTAAGTATAGCTTAAAACTCCCTACATCTTACCATTCCTCATGTACATTCAATATCTTTCTTTGTCTTCCTTTTAATTTTGTATGAACACGTGTAAAGCGTAGGAGTGGAGGGTGTGCCTGGCTGGCTCAGTTGGAGAAGCGTGAAACTGAAGTCTCACACACCCGTATCCTACCTTCTGACCCCTCTTCCAAATTTTACGTCGCGTTTCTCCCACTCTACTTGCTTTTTGGCTTACGGATCTCTGGCCCCTTTGTTTACACTGGTTCCTCAATATCTTGATCCATTTCCTTCCACTTTTTCACTCCTCCTTTCTCCCATCCCCAAACCATCCCACCAGTTGCCTTCTTTGCCCCAACATTTGGGCTATTAAACATTTCTAGAGAAAAATGAGACTGTATAGATTAGTACTCCTAAAATGCACAGCCTTTATTCTCTACCAGACATTCAGGCTGAAGCTTTGTGTGTCTGTGTTCCTGGCCACCCTTGTCTTCCATTCCCCACAGTGATTCTAAATGTTTACCGTGCTATTCCCACCTGCCACTCTCTGTCCATTCTCTGTGGCTTCAAAGAGCAAGTTCAGCTAGGCATGGATGAAATCTGTTGACTCTGCTCTCTCCATGTTTCTTTCAGTTCTTTGAATTCTCTAAAAGTCTTTTCCAACTTTGGAGCCTTTCACTTGTAATTCTCACTGCTTAAGGGACTAAATGCCTCCCGTATGTTTGACTTCAGTCTTCATGTCAGAGAGATCTACCCTGTCTAAATCAGTCCCCTCCACCCTACAGCAGTTTTATTTATTTGTGCAACTTATGAAGTTGCTGGTTCATCGCTCTTACAGGTTGTAACCATAAGCTCATTTGTATAGCTTAGTGTTTAGAAATACAGTTTCTGAAGTTAGAAGGCCTGGGTTGAAATACTATATTCTGTTTTACTTACCACGCCTGTGACCTAGGACAAAATATTTAGTCTCTCTCTGTCTATAAGATGGAGACAATAGAAAGTATATAGGATTGTTTTAAGGATTAAATGAACTTACTTGGGAAGTGCTTAGAACAATGCCTAGCAAATGCTCCATGAATATTAGCCATTACTTGCTACTGTTCAGTGTCTGTTTTTCCTGCTACACTGTAGGCTTTGAGGGCACAGACCACTTCCATCTTGTTAAGTGTTCTACACTCAGCACCTTGCAATAGTGGGCCCTCAGAAAATATTGAAGAATGTATTAAAGAATGAGTAGAAGTCATCCTAGTGAAAAAGAGTAGGGGGAAGGACATTCTAGGTAGAGGGAGAGACCTGTGCACACATGGAAGCATGTGAACACCACACTCAGGAAATGGGTCAGGCAGTGCTTTTCAGAATCCTCTCCAGACCACTGGTGGTCTTTGTTTTAGCTAGTGGTCTATGAGCTGTTGGAGTGGCCCATTGGAAACAGCCATGAATATAATAATAATGAACAATTTCTGGGATTTAAGAAAAAGAACAGCTGAAATAGTAGACAATAATAGTGAGACCAGAGAGAATAATTTGTCTTAAACTGTTATAAGATCCTTACTCTTAGAAGAGGGAGATCAAATAGTATCTTTAGATTTTGTTATATGTATCTGGCAAAAATTCAAGGTAAACCTTGAAAGTATAGGAAGAAACTAGTTTCAGGCAATTCAACAAAGAAAGGAGGAAAATAATTCAAAGAAAAAAATGAGAACAAAAGATAAGATGGGAGAAATAAGTTCACGTACAACAAAACCCTGTCAAAATGTACGCTGAAAAAATGTTAGGTCCTGTTTTCTTTTCACTTCCATTCCCAAATGGGGCAGGTTAAATAAAGTTATTATCTTTTTGGGAGGTGTAGCATGGGAGAAGAGTAGGTTAGAAGGTTATTGCCTCTGATAGGTCAGGATTTTCTCAGTTTAGTATACAATATGGTGGGGACAAATAATTTCAATATTTTTGTAGTATTGTGACAGAATACACTCATTGAAAAATATTAATGTCACAGTGGCATGAAACTATATTTTTATGCTCCCTACTTATAGTGGATTTTTAATGTATATCAAACTAAAAATTAACATAAGATTTGTTTGAACAGAAAGATTGTCAGATGAAAGAAAAAGTAAAACAAAATCCTGCAAACTAAGTGCAAGCTGCTGTAGCTAAATAATATCAGATAAAATTATAAGGTAAAAAGCATTAGTGGAAAATAAACTGTCACCACATTTAAAATTCACAAAGACATAAAATTTTAAGCTGGTTAATAGAATTCCAGGGATAAATTGACAAATCCTTCATAGTAGTGAGAAGTTTTCACATAGGTCTCCCTGTACTTGTTAGATAAAGCATAGAAAAAAATTTAGTCAAGATGGAAGAGAAATAAATAAGCTTGATTTAATGGGTGTACAATAGAACCTTGCACCAAAAAATTAGAAAGAAAAATTTTTTTCTCAGGTACGTATGGAGCATGTATAAAAATTGATTTTATAGTAGTCCATAAAACCAGACTCAATACATTTCAAAGAATTGGTATCACAAAGACCATCTTCTTTGACCACATATAGGTATTTAGAAGTTAATAGCAGAAATAAGTTCTAAAAATATCATGGGTTTTGGAAATGGTATATACTTCTCAATAATTTTTGGGTCAAAGAGGAAATCATAGTAGACATTCAAAGATACTTCGACTTGAAAGAATATCACATATGAAAACTTGTGAGATATAGCTAAGGTGGTACTTAGAGGGAACTTTATAGCCTTAAAGCTTGTATTAGAGAATTATCAAGGGGCGCGTGGGCTGCCAGGCCAGACCCGTGAGGAGACCAAGATAATCTACAACCTGGATGGGCGGGAGATGTGGTACCTAGCGGAGCTGCCCCTGCTCTCCGAGAGCGTCACCTTGGCGGACTTGAAGGGCATTCTGCAGCGAACCAGCTCTATGTTCTTCTTCAAGGCTATGGACCACGGATTTGGAGTGGTGAAGGAGGAGCTGTTGAACAACAGTGCCTGGCTGAGGTTGGTGTCCGCTGATGGCTTGCACCCAGAGCCTAGCTCCCTTCTGTGCTGACAACCCACTGTAACTGCCACTGCCCATGGAGCACACGGGACTCTGGGGACTCCCGGCCCTGTCTTTCCACTCTTGTGCTGGTGGGGGCAGCCAGGAAAACCTAGACAGGGACACAGAGACAGACTCTTTGGTGTCTGCTCAGCATAAGCGGCCATGAAGGAGGGATGGCCCAGAGCACACAACCCAGGTAAACAGAACTGCAAAGGTGGAGCAGCGGCAAGAGCCAGGGGGTTGGAATAGCCCGTCCACGTTATGAGCAGTGAGGTGGAGATGACCACCTTCTTCCATTCGGATGAGGATGACTGCACCTGCAGGTTCAGCAGCTCCACAGAGCAGGGCAGTGCCTCATACCGAATTAGAAGACCAGCATTAGTGGTGGCAGCAGGAGGTTTTGCAGTTTGAGTGGTCCTGATCCTTCAGCAGATCAGGAGTCCTTCATGGATTCCACAATGTCTCTCAACATCATCACAGTCACTCTCCTGGAAAAGTAGTTTTCTGGGCGTCTTCACTACGGGCCAAGGCAACAAGCATGGTGATGGAGGCATCTACATTGGCTCTGTCATGAAGGCTAGGGCTCTGGCTGCTGATAAACACGTCATGCCAGGAGATACGCTGTTACAGGCAAGCTGGATGAAATTTGGGAACATGAATAATGACAATGCGGTCCGTGTTCTTCTGGAGACTGGGCACAGACCAGGCCCATCACCCTGACTGTAGCCAAGGTGGTAGGACCCAGGTCCACATGGCTGCTTCACAATGCCCAGGGGCAAGCCCATGCAACCCACTGACCCTGCAGCCTGAGTTTCCCACACTGCAGCCATGACCAACACCTTTCCTACGTATGGTATGAGCTCCTCCCTGAGCACCATCACCTCCACTGGCTCTTCCATCACCAGCTCCAACCCCGACACAGAGCGTCTGGACCACTTACACCTGTCCATCCACAGTGACATGGCTGCCATCATCAAAGCCATGGCCTCCCCAGAATCTGGGCTGGAGGTCTTAGCCACATGTGGCTCCAGATTACCATCCTCAGTGCTTTCATTGGCTTGGATGTGGGGGACTGTACCACAGTGTGGAAGGCTTCACTGACTGGTAGGAGACCAGCAAGTATGCCAGCAGCCTGCTGAAAGTGACTTCATCTGCCACACTGTCAACAAGGTCAACTTCTCTGGGCAGTGCTACTACATCTTTGGCAGCCTTTGTGGCAAAATGGTCAGCGTGTCCCTCCATGATCACAATGGCTTCAGCAGAGCCTCTGACTAGGACATGCCAGGCCCCTTTGCCACATCTGGGGGCTGCTCCTGGATCCATGGATTCCCTTACCAGTATCTGCTGCCCTTGCACCCCTACAACCTGCACCCGGGCTTCCCAGAGCTGGGGTACAGCTATGGTGGGGGCAGTGCTAGCAGTCAGTATAGTGAAGACAGCTGGAACAGTGGCTCCAACCATAGTGGCAGCGACTGGTGGAAGGAGAAGGACCTGAAATTGGGTGGCAACAGCAGCGAGTGGGACCACACAATCCACAGTAGCCTGCGGGGCTGTGGGAGCCAGCGCCCGGTCAGCATAGCTGCCACAGCCAGCACTCAATGACCAGCAGCCTGTGCAGCCACTGCATACATCTGAGCTACGGCCCCCTATGGCATTCCTTCTTTCTATACAGTTCCCCCATGCTGATGATGCCTCCACTACCTATGGCCCTGGGGCCCCCAGGAACCCTCCAGGCAAAGACCTGGCCTCCATGTCCACCAAACTGACCACTAGCACACAGTCCTTCCGCATGGCCATGGGATACCCTAGTAAGTTCTTTGTAGATGTGATGTGAACTGGGCCCCTCCCCTGCTTCCATCCCACTCCTACCCAGGGCCAGCCGTGTCCCTGTCTTCATCTTTCCATCTTTTTTACTTTGTCTGGTACCTGAAAGGGAAATAAACAAATAAATTCAAAAGAAAATAATGAAGGCTGAAAATTAGTGTGCTAATTTAAAGGAAGAAACCAGAATATTCTCAAAGAAGGTAGGAAGGAGGAGATAATTAAGGAAGCAGTGGAAACAGAATGTAGAGATATAGTAATAGGATGAACAAAACCAAACATTGGTTATTGGAAAAGACAAACTTCTGGAGAGATTGATAAAGAAAAAGAGAAATGAGATATAAATAATGTTTGATTGCAAGTAGACACGTCAGAAATTTTTCAAAGATAATAAAATATCATGGATAATTTTATGCTAATAAGTTTGAAAACATGAAATAGAAGAATTTGCAGACACATGTAACTTACCAAAACTAAATCAAGAAGAAATAGCCAACAGTGCCTAAGCAAACACATTACACCAGTAGTTAAAAATTTTCCCATAAAGAAAACTTTAGCCCTAGGTGATTCTCATAAACTATCAAAGAACAGATCTACAAATATATGTAGAATGTACAAGAACAGCATTTGACCCATTCTGTGAGGCCATTATAATTTTAACAGCAAAGGCTGACAACTAATGAAAGAAGGAAATTATAGGCCAGCATCATTTATGATATAAATACAAATATTTTAGAGAAAATATTAGTGATCTGCTAGCTGTGTAGAAAAAAATTAGCTGTACATAGAAAACATAATGTACCACAATCAATACTTTTAAAAGAGCAACTTAAAATTTCTTTTAAGTTCAAAAGATATTAGTGTCTAGATTTTTCTTTTTTTTAATATAATTTATTGTCAAATTGGCTTCCATACAGCACCCAGTGCTCATCCCAACGAGTGCCCTCCTCACTGCCCATCACCCCCTTCCCCCTCTCCCCGACCCTCCGTCAACCCTCAGTTTGTTCTCTGTACTTAAGAGTCTCTTATAGTTTGCCTCCCTCCCTGTCTGTTTGTAGCTCTTTTTTTCCCCTTCCCCTCCGCCATGGTCTTCTGTTAAGTTTCTCAAGATCCACATATGAGTGAAAACATATGATACCTGTCTTTCTCTGACTGACTTATTTCACTTAGCATAATACTCTCCAGTTCCATCCATGTTGCTGCAAATGGCAAGATTTCATTCTTTCTCATTGCCAAGTAGTATTCCATTATATATATATAATAAATATATATATATAAATATATATATAAATAAATATATATATATATATATATGAGTAAATATATATATATATATATATATAAATTACATCATCTTTATCCATTCTTCAGTTGATGGACATTTAGGCTCTTTCCATAATTTGGTTATTGTTGAAAGTGCTGCTATAAACATTGGGGTACATGTGCCCCTATGCATCAGCACTCCTGTATGCATCCCTTGGGTAAATTCCTAGCAGTGCTATTGCTGGGTCATAGGGTAGTTCTATTTTTAATTTTTTAGGAACCTCACGCTATTTTCCAGGGTGGCTGTACCAGTTTGCATTCCCACCAACAGTGCAAGAGGGTTCCTGTTTCTCTACATCCTCGCCAGCCTCTGTTGTTTCCTGAGTTGTTCATTTTAGCCACTCTGACCGGCATGAAGTGGTATCTCGGTGTGGTTTTGATTTGTATTTCCCTGATGATGCATGACGTTGAGAATCATTTCATGTGTCTGTTGATCATCTGGATGTCTTCTTTGCACAAGTGTCTGTTCATATCTTCTGCCCATTTCTTCACTGGATTATTTGTTTCTCAGGTGTGAAGTTTGGTGAGTTCTTTATAGATTTTGGATACTAGTCCTGTATCCGATATGTCATTTGCAAATGTCTTTTCCCATTCCGTCAGTTGCCTTTTAATTTTGTTGATTGTTTCCTTTGCAGTGCAGAAACTTTTTTATCTTAATGAGGTCCCAATAGTTCATTTTTGCTTTTAATTCCTTTGCCTTTGGAGATGTGTCAAGTAAGAAATTGCTGCGGCTGAGGTCAAAGAGGTTTTTTCCTGCTTTCTCCTCTAGGGTTTTGATGGTTTCCTGTCTCACATTCAGGTCTTTCATCCATTTTGAGTTTATTTTTGTGTATGGTGTAAGAAAGTGGTCTAGTTTCATCCTTCTGCATGTTGCTGTCCAGTTCTCCCAGCACCATTTTTTAAAGAGACTGTCTTTCCTGCTTTGTCAAAGATTAGTTGGCCATACATTTGTGGGTCCAATTTTGGGTTCTCTATTCTATTCCATTGGTCTTTGTGTCTGGTTTTGTGCCAATACCATACTATCTTGATGATTACAGCTTTGTAATAGAGGCTAAAGTCTAGGATTGTGATGCTTCCCGCTTTTGTTTTCTTCTTCAATATTACTTTGGCTATTCGGGTTCTTTTGTGGTTCCATACAAATTTAGGATTGTTTGTTCTAGCTTTGAGAAGAATGGCAGTTGTATTGAATGTGTATATTGCTTTGGGTAGTATTGACATTTTAACAATATTTATTCTCCCAGTCCATGAGCATGGAATATTTTTCCATTTCTTTGTGTCTTCTTCAATTTCCTTCATAAGCTTTGTATAGTTTTCAGCATACAGATCTTTTACATCTTTGGTTAGGTTTATTCCTAGGTATTTTATGGTTCTTGGTGCAATTGTAAATGGGATCAGTTTCTTTATTTCTCTTTCTGTTGCTTCATTATTGGTGTATAAAAATGCAACTGATTTCGGTACATTGATTTTGTACCCTGTGACTTTGCTGAATTCATGTATCAGTTCTAGGAGACGTTTGGTGGAGTCTGTCGGGTTTTCCATGTAGAGTATCATGTCGTCTGTGAAAAGTGAAAGTTTGACTTCTTTGCCAATTTTGATGCCTTTTATTTCATTTTGTTGTCTGATTGTGGATGCTAGGACTTCCAACACTATGTTAAATAACAGTGGTGAGGGTGGACATCCGTGTCCTGTTCCTGATCTCAGGGGGAGAGCTCTCAGTTTTTCCCCATTTAGGATGATATTAGCTTTGGGCTTTTCTTAGAATACTTGATACAGAAAAGCTGTACCTTTTTCCAAATTGATAATGATTCAGTGCCATTGAAACTTGTCAAGAAACTTGTCAAGCTGAGCATCAAATTTATACCAAAGAAAGAGCAAAGGCCCAGGAATAACCAAG
Source organism: Acinonyx jubatus (assembly GCF_027475565.1). Taxonomy (NCBI): domain Eukaryota; kingdom Metazoa; phylum Chordata; class Mammalia; order Carnivora; family Felidae; genus Acinonyx; species Acinonyx jubatus. The sequence goes on along the minus strand of NC_069381.1, from coordinate 90,836,699 downwards.
ACATTCCTGAAGAGCTGTGAGAAGCAGGGACCTGCTCTGCCAGATACTGATTGTTATTAAGCTATAGTTAAGACAGTGGTGGTGGTACACAGATAGCCAAGGTGGTACGTGGAACATAATATCCCAGAATCAGACCCATCCATATTTAGGATTTGTCACACAGAAGACAGGAAAAGGGAAAGGAGAGACTATGTGGTATGTGGGGCTAATGCATCTGGTTGTCCGTGCAGACACATGTGAAACTGGATACCTACCTGACGCCAGACACAAAAATCAACCTAAATGTCAGAGTTAACTGGGAATACTTATAGAGGAAGAAAAGGAAATGTCTTTATCTCATGTAAGGAAGGATTTATTAAAAAAAAAAAAGACACAAAAGGCAGTAGTGCAAATAAAAAGATTGATAAATTCAGCTATATTAAAATTAAGAGCATCTTTTCACAGATACCATAAACAAAGTGAACAAAGAGAAGGTATCTGCTAATTTATAACTTGAAGTATAAGAATCAACTATATAAAGAACTGTACATATAAAAGAAAAAGACACTTAATGTAGTAGGAAAATGGGCAAAGACAAACAGGCATTTCAAGTAAAAGGAAACCTGAATAGCAAATGAATATGGTAAGGGATGGTTGACATCATTAGTGATTTGAAGAGAAATGCGATTTAAACCACAATGAGACTATTTTATTTAAGTTTATCAGTGTTCTGTGGCTTTAAGCTCCAGAATTTGGAATTCATGTATTCATTCAGTAAATATTCTCTCTGCTAGGCTGTTCTAGACACTTGGGTCATATCAGTGAACAAAATCAACAAAAATCTTTGCCTTGTGGAAGATACTTATGAAGGCATGTGTGGGAGGTGGAGGGGTAGGGCCAGATGATAAACAATTGCATTAAAATGGAAAATAGTGGCTATAAGTATTGCAGCCCACAACAATGTTATAAACATAAGTAGTAACTAGGACTCTCATGCACATGTGGAATGTTAATACCCATGTGCTGAGACAAATGAAAGTTTAAGTATAATTTCACACATGGAAGTCAAAATTAGAAATTGGCACTAGAAAACATGATAATAAATTCCTGAAAATTACTTTTTATTTGACTGCCATCTTTATGTATCATTTTCACACAAATTATAGAATAAATATAAAGTTTGGAGGAGACACTCAAACTTTTCTTCAGAGACATTCATTAATTCAACAAATAAATGAGCACCTTCTTTGTGCCAGCCACTTAGGTCTTGAGTATAGATAGTGAACAAAACAATCAAAATCCTGGCAGGCAACAGAGTAGATCTTAGGAAAAAGCTGGTTAAATGACACACTATGAAGACACTTGTAAAACAAGCAAAAAGTTAATGACAAATATCTAAGACTACAGTATATTAATGTTACATGTTGAAGATGAGGTACCCAGATTTCTTAAGATTCAAAAGCCCCAATCAGCAAGTTAGATTTTTTTTTTTTATAAATACTGCTAATTTTCTTAGCTTTGAGGAAGTTAGAGAAGGAAATTGATAGAATATTTTGCGTATATTCCCAAATCACATCCAAATATTTTAACAGAGCGTTAAGAAATATCTTTCTGGAGCACCTGGGTGGCTCAGTTAGTTAAGCTTTGGACTTTAGCTCAGGTCATGATCGCACAGTTCATAAATTCAAGTCCTGCATCGGGCTCTCTGCTGTCCATGCAGAGCCCATTTTGGATCCTCTGTCTCCCTCTCTGCCCCTCCTCTACTTGTTCTCCCTCCCTCCTCCCTCCCTCCCTCCCTCCCTCTCTCTTTCTCTCTCTCTCTCTCTCTCTCTCTCAAAAATAAACACTTTAAACAAAAAAAGGAATATCTTCCTGATCCAGTGCAAGAAAAAAAGATAGATCATAAATCTATTCATTTCCCTCCCAATATTTAATCTTCAAGCTTTAGTGTTTGATAGCTCACTGGTTAGATTGACACAGTGCCAAAAGTAGTCTTCAGTGAGAGCTCTCTAACTTTGGGACCCTTCTTTATCTAAATGATTAAAACTATCTAACAGAACATCAAAAACTTGCTGCCATTTCCAACAATCTATTATTGTGAACTGGAATTTTTTAATAAGAATACTGAGTTTGAAAAGAAACTATCATTCTGCAAAATGGCCAATAATGTTTTACTTATAAATTTTATTTTATTTTTTAATTTGCTTCTTTTTATTTTCAGTATTGATACTGATGGGACAATGACAATAGACTGGAATGAATGGAGGGACTATTTCTTATTTAATCCTGTTACAGACATTGAGGAAATTATCCGTTTCTGGAAACATTCTACTGTAAGTATGCTATGTGCATTACATTATACTTCCTTGTAAGCCACCCAGGCATCCCTGAAGTTCACGTTATTGTTAAATCTGCTCCCTAAAGCAATGGGAACTCTCTGAGGGAATTTTAATTTTTCTAATGGGTTTGTCTGCTATGCTTATTCGTGGATTTCAGTAAATTTTATACATAATAAATAAAGTCTAGGGTTCACATTGCTGCTGGTAGCAATGCCTAAACTTAAATAGAACATTATAAAATGATTGATGATTAATGCCTCATTTCTATGAGTATAGAAAATATATTAGTAGTTCAGTTGCCTAGATAAATTTTCTACTTATGTGAAGTTATATTTACATAATCAGACTCTTACTGTATCTTTGGAGATAGTCGATAACAGGTGAGGCTACAGTCATGTACTCATTTTATTGATAGTAAAATTAAGAAAGAGAGGGTTACTACTATAGTGTAGCCTCTTATCCCTACACTCCTACCTATAAAATCTTTTACACTAGAAGCACTTAGCTAATAAAGTTGTAGAAATACTATCATTATAGAACTCAATTTATCTCAAGCTATATTTTTAATCTATGGTGATGTGAGTAGGATGAAGGATTATTTTTAAACAGTATTTCCTTGTTAGCTAAATTTTATAAAGAATTTGTTGCATGTTTTAAATGACAAGTCTATAAAAATATTTATAGACAGTCTGTATAGCAGATGAGTTTCGAGGTGTTCACATATATAGCTTTAATTTTTATTTACAGGTCTATAGCATATATCATGGTATAAAGAATAATGTGGCTAGAATTTTGAGATAAAGGGAATATCTTTGAAGAATTGACAAATTAATTTCTTTCTGTAGCTAAAAAGGATTCACAACACTTGACAAAAGGCTGATCTTTCATTCTAACTTAGACCAAGAAGAGAAAAGTTGTTCTGAATCCATTAAGAAAGAAAGCTGTAGTTTTTGGTTTTGTAATTTGTAATTACTGTTAACTTTCATTTCCTGTGAAGTGATACTGTACTTCATTTAGTGTGGATAGTCTATTTATAATTATATGCTCAAATTAGTTCAGTGTACTTTTTTTTGAATAAAAAAGTTCTAAATATTTTTATTCTCTTCTAGTAATCTACTGTACTAAAATATTTACTTGAAAATTTTTGCAGCTTTTGCATTTGTTTTTCTTTTTTAAGTTAAATCCTGAAGTTAGTTAACATATAGTATAATAATAATTTCAGGAATAGAATTTAGTGATTAGTCACTGACATGTAACACTCAGTGCCCATCCTGACAAGTGCCCTCCTTAATGCCCATCACTCATTTAGCCCATCCACCACCCAACATCCTGCAAGCAACCCTCAGTTTGTTCTCTGTATTTAAGAGTCTCTTAGGTTTGTCTCCCGCTCTGTTTTTATCTTATTTTTGCTTCCCTTCCCCTATGTTCATCTGTTTTGTTTTTTAAATTCCACATATGTGTGAAATAATATATTTGTCTTATTCTGACTAATTTCGCTTAGCATAATACCCTCTGGTTCCATCCACATTGTTGAAAATGGCAACATTTCATTCTTTTTGATCACTGAGTAATATTCCATTGTAGATATATACCACATCTTCTTTATCCATTCATCAGTCGATGGACATTTGGGTTCTTTCCATACTTTGGCTATTGTCGATAGTGCTGCTATAAACATTGGGACACACGTGTCCCTTCAAATCAGCACTCCTGTATCTTTTGGATGAATACCTAGTAGTGCAATTGCTGGGTCATAGGGTAGTTCTATTTTTAATTTTTTGATAAAGCTCCTTACTGTTTTGCAGAGTGGCTGTACCAGTTTGTATTCTCACCAGCAGTGCAAAAGAGATCCTCTTTCTCCACATCCTCGCCAACATCTGTCATTGCCTGAGTTATTAATTTTAGCCATTCTGACCAGTATCAGGTATCTCATTGTGGTTTTGACTTGTATTTCCCTAATGATGATTGATGTTGAGCATCTTTTCATGTGTCTGTTAGTCATCTGGATGTCTTCTTTGGAAAAGTGTCTATTCGTGTCTTTTGCCCATTTCTTCACTGGATTCTTTGTATTTTGGGTGTTGAGTTTGATAAGTTCTTTATAGATTTTGGATACCAATCCTTTATCTTATATGTCATTTGAAAATACCTTTTCCTATTCTGTTGGTTGTTTTTAGTTTTGCTGATAGTTTCTTTCGCTGTGCCGAAACTTTTTATTTTGATGAGGTGCCAATAGTTCATTTTTGCTTTTCTTTCCTTTGCCTTCAGAGACATGTTGAATAAGAAGTTGCTGAATCTGAGGTCAAAGAAGTTTTTGCCTGCTTTTTCTTCTAGGATTTTGATGGCTTCCTGTCTTAACGTTTAGGTCTTTCATCCATTTTGAGTTTATTTTTGTGTATGGTGTAAGAAAGTGGTCCAGGTTCATTCTTCTGCATCTTGCTGTCCAGTTTTCCCAACACCATTTGCTAAAGAGACTGTCTTTATTCCATTGGATATTCTTTCCTGCTTTGTCAAAGATTAGTTGGCCATACATTTGTGGGTCTATTTCTGGGTTCTCTGTTCTGTTCCATTGATTTGTGTTTCTGTTTTTGTGCCAGTACCGTACTGTCTTGATGATTACAGCTTTGTAATACATCTTGAAGTCTGGCATTTTGATGCCTTCAGGTTTGCGTTTCTTTTTCAACATTACTTTGGCTATTCGGGGTCTTTTCTGGTTCCATACACATTTTAGGATTATTTGTTCTAGCTCTGTGAAGAATGCTGGTGTTATTTTGATTTGAATATGTAGATTGCTTTGGGTAATGTCAACATTTTAACAATATTTGTTCTTCCAATCCAGGAGCATGGAAAATTTTCCATTTTTTTGTTTCTTCTTCAGTTTCTTTCATAAGCTTTGTATAGTTTTCAGTGTATATATATTTCACCTCTTTGGTTAGGTTTATTCCTAGGTATTTTATGGTTTTGGTGCAATTGTAAAAGGGGTCAATTCCTTGATTTCTTTTTCTGTGCTTCATTATTGGTGTATAGAAACGCAACCAATTTCTGTACTTTGATTTTGTACCCTGAGACTTTGCTGAATTCATGTATCAGTTCTAGCAAATTTTTTGGTGGAGTCTTTTGGGTTTTCCACATAGAGTATCATGTCATCTGCAAAGAGCGAAAGTTTGACTTCCTCCTTGCCAATTTAGATGCCTTTTATTTCTTTGTGTTGTCTGATTGCTAAGGCTAGGACTTTCAACACTATGTTGAATAACAGCGGTGAGAGTGAACATCCTTGTCGTGTTCCTGGCCTTAAGGGGAAAGCTCTCAGTTTTTCCCCATTGAGGATGACATTAGCAGTGGGTCTTTCATATATGGCTTTTATGATCTTGAGGTATGTTCCTTCTATCCCTACTTTTTTGAGGTTTTTTTTTTTTTTTGTTTTGTTTTGTTTTTTTTACCAAGAAAGGATGCTGTATTTTGTCAAATGCTTTTTCAGCATCTATTGAGAGGATCATGTGGTTCTTGTCCTTTCTTTTATTAATATGATTTGCAGATATTGAACCAGCCCTGCAGCCCAGGGATAAATCCCACTTGATCGTGGTGAATAATTCTTTTAATGTATTGTTGGATCTGTTTGGCTAGTAGTATCTTGTTGAGGATTTTTGCATCCATGTTCATCAGGGAAATTGGTTTGTAGTTCTCCTTTTAAGTGGGGTCTTTGTCTGGTTTTGGAATCAAGGTAGTGCTGGCTGCATAGAATGAGTTTGGAAGCTTTCCTTCCATTTCTTTTTTTCTGGAACAGCTTCAAAAGAATAGGTGTTAACTCTTCTTTAAATGTTTGGTAAAATTCCGCTGGAAAGCCATCCAGCCCTGGACTCTTGTTTGTTGGGAGATTTTTGATTACTGATTTAATTTCCTCACTGGTTATGGCTCTGTTACATTTTTCTATTTCTTCCTATTTCAGTTTTTGTAGTTTATATGTTTCTAGGAATTTGTCTATTTCTTCTAGATTGCCCGATTTGTTGGCATATAATTGCTGATAATATTCTCTTATTATTGTTCATACTTCTGCAGTGTTGGTTGTGATCTCTCCTCTTTCATTTGTGATTTTATTATTTGGGTCCTTTCGTTTTCCTTTTTGATCAGTCTAGATAGGATTTTATCTATTTTGTAAACTCTTTCAAAGAATCAGCTCATGGTTTCATTGATCTGTTCTACTCTTTTTTTTTTTTTCCTCAAAATCATTGATTTCTGCTCGAATCTTTATTATTTCCCTTCTTCTGTTGGTTTTGGGCTTTATTTACTGTTCTTTTTCCAGTTCTTTGAGGTATAAGGTTAGGTTGTATATTTGAGACCTTTCTTCCTTCTTTAGGAAGGCCTGGATTGCTGTATACTTCCCTCTCATGACCGCCTTTGCTGTATCCCAGAAGATTTGGACTGTCCTGTTTTCATTTTCATTGACTTCCATGTATTTTTAAATTTCCTCTTTAATTACTTGGTTAACCCATTCATTCTTTAATAAGATGTTCTTTAATCTCCAAGTATTCATGGTTTTTCCAAATCTTTCCTTGTGGTTGATTTTGAATTTCATAGTGATTTTGAATTTCAGTGGTATGAAAATATGGATGGTATGATCTTGATCTTTTTGAATTTGTTGAGGGCTGATTTGTGACCTGGTATATGATCTATTCTGGGGAATGTTCCATGTGCACTCAAGAAGAATGTGTATTCTGCTGCTTTAGGATGAGATGCTCTGAATATATCTGTTAAGTGCATCCAGTCCAGTGTGTCATTCATAGCCATTGTTTTCTTGTTGCTTTTCTGCTTACATGATCTGTCCATTGCTGTAAGTGGGGGTGTTGAAGTCCCCTACTATTATGGTATTATTAGCAATGAGTTTCTTTATGTGTGATTAATTGATTTATATGTTTGGGTTCTTCCATGTTGGTGGCATAAATATTTATAATTATTAGATCTTCTTGTTGAATAGACCCTTTAATTATGATATAATGCCCTTCTTCATCTCTTGTTACAGTCTTTATTTTTAAAATCCAGTTTGTCTGATATAAGTATGGCTTCTCCAGCTTTCTTTTGATAACCATTAGCATTATAGATGGCTCTCCATCCCCTCACTTTCAGTCTGCAGGTGTCTTTAGGTCTAAAATGAGTCTCTTGTAAGCACTTATAGATGGTTCTTGTTTTCTTGTCCATTATGATACCCTATGTCTTTGGAGCATTTAGTCCATTGACATTTAGAGTGAGTACTGAAAGATATGAACTTAGTGCCATTTTGTTGCCTGTAGAGTTGGTGTTTCTGCTGATGTTCTTTGGTCCTTTTGGTCTTTGTTGCTTCTGTTTTTTGTTTGTTTGTTTTGTTTTGTTTTGTCTTTTCTCCACTCAAAGAGTTTGACTTAAAATTTCTTGCAGGGCTGGTTTAGTGGCCATGAACTCTTTTAGTTTTTGTTTGCCTGGGAAACTCTTTGTCTCTCCTTCTAATTTTGAATGACAACCTTGCTGGATAAAGAATTTTTGGCTGCATATTTTTCTGAGTCAGCATGGTGAATATATCCTGCCACTCCTTTCTGGCCTGTCAAGTTTCTGTGGTTAGGTCTGCTGTGAACCTGATCTGTCTTCTCTTGTAGGTTAAGGACTTTTTTTTCCCCTTGCTGCTTTCATAATTCTTTCCTTGTCTGTGGATTTTGTGAATTTGACTATGATATGCCTTGGTGATGGTCAGTTCTTGTTGAATCTAATGAGAGTTCTCTGTGCTTCTTGGATTTTGATGTCTGTGTCCTTCCCCAATTAGGAAAGTTTTCCACTATAATTTGCTCACATAAACCTTCTGCGCCTTTTCTCTGTCTTCATCTTCTGGGACTCCTATGATTCGGATGTTATTCCTTTTTAATAAGTCACTGAATTCTCTAAGTCTTGTATCATGATCTTTTGCCTTTGTTTTCCTCTTTTTTTTCTGCTTCATTAATCTCCATAATTTTATCTTCTGTATCGCTTATTCACTGTTCTGCTTCGTCCATCTTTGCGGTAATGGCATCCATTCGAGATTGTATCTTGATTATAACATTTTTAATTTCCTCCTGACTAGATTTTATTTTTTTTTCTCCACAGAAAGGGATTCTCTGGTGTCTTCTATGCTTTTTTCAACCCCAGCTAGTATTCTTATTATCCTGGTTCTAAGCTCTAGTTCAGACGAAACTTCAGACTCTATGCTCCACTGTTTATAGAATCCTAGTGGTATTGAAACCCTCTCCTTTCTCCCCATCAATGGTTTGGGTGAAAAGATTTCTTGTTCAGTCCCCTGTGAGTGTTTATACTCTTTCTCTTTCTCTCCAGCTACTTTCAAGGGGTGTGCTTTTCTTGTGCAATCCTGATGCACCACACTCTTCCCCTTTCTCTCTCTCTCTCTCTGTCCTCTTCCCACGAAAATGACTCCCTACCCTCCGTAGCCTTTCTGACCCCAGCTCACCTCTTCATGCCACGTTCCTGCCGAGTTCTGTGGCTCAAGTTACGTAGATTGTTGCGTTAGTCCCCATATCAGTTTCCTAGTTGTTCAAAACGGTTTGGTGCTGACCTAGCTGCATTTCAGGGAGGAGACAAGTTCAGGGTCTCCATGATGCTCCACCATCTTCTGTGGACTTTGGCTTAGTATACTTTCTAAGGAATGAAGTTGATGTTAACTATAAGCTAACACATGATTCTTCTCCAAGAGAAACCTTCTGGAGTGATCTATTTTTAATTGAAGGGGCATGGGGATCTTTCCATTTAACAGGGTATTGACATAGGAGACAGTTTAACTATTCCGGATGAGTTCACTGAAGAAGAAAAGAAGTCCGGACAGTGGTGGAGGCAGCTTTTGGCAGGAGGTATTGCTGGTGCCGTCTCTCGAACAAGCACTGCCCCTTTGGATCGTCTGAAAGTCATGATGCAGGTGAACTTTATGATCTTGTGTCTAAGTTTCTCCTACATATTCTGAAACAGTGAGAAATGTGCTGGTTTGAAAAAGAAGTTTTAAAATTTCTTAGTAATATTCTTTCATACCTTAAAAAAGAAAGTATGAAAGCTCTATTTTTGCTATTAATCCCGAATTCAGGCCATGTAAGTATTTCAGTGTTCTGTAAAACCTTAAATTGTTGTGTGATGAACTTTTAGTCTTTGGCATTCTAAAAAATCTCTAGGCCATTATTGTAGGATTCTCCTTAAATTATTTATATTTTCCTTCTGTTTTGTGTACTTTCTCAAAGTGGAATGTTTCTAAGTTTTAGAATCTGGGAACAGGGATGTGATTTTTAAAATCATTCTAAAGATAAGGTTAGTAGAAAAGACCTGGATTTATAGACTGACTTTGCTATTTACCTGCAATGTGGCTTTGGCTGATCAGAGTGGAAAGAAGGAGAAAGGAAAGGAATTGATATTTATTTGGTGCTCATTATGGTAACCCATTTAATCTTCATAGCAAGTGGGTATTATATTCTCACATTATCTCTGGAGAACCTGAGGCTCAGAGAAGTAAATAATTTTTCCTTTATAGGAAATTAGACAAGGAATGGAGTATCTTTGGCTATAGAGCTGTGGTTCTCACACTGCATGGAACCCCTGAGGTCTCATTTTCCTTCATCTGGGAGTGGGATTAAGAATATCTAACAAGGCTAGTTGTAAGAATTAAATGATTTAAAGTATGTGCAAATGCCTGATAAACTGGAAAACCCTACTGGAATATAGTAGTTGCTTAAAAATGAGTTTTTACAGGTTGTGTTGTCATACCTGTGGTCAACATTTTTTATACTTGTCATTAGATTTAGGTATAAAAACATTTCTGACAATATTTTTAACAGCATCCATTCAGAATGTACCTAAATCCCAAGATATATTTAGGGGTAAAAATAGTGCATTAAAGAAGAATAAGAAGGAATTGGTGTTTGTGTTTTTCTTTAGGAATGATAGTAAATTGACTTTGAGAGAGCTTGAATAAGCATTCATCTTTTCCTTTGTCATATTTTATTGTGAAGTTCATTTAAAATAAAATGGATATCTCTGGACTTTATTTCCTGCAAGTTCTGTGGGGTAGGTGGCTGGGGTTTTTCAAAATTACGTTCAGGTTCAATAATTCAGGAAGGCTCACAGAATGTACTAGAAGCTTTAATACTCATGGATGTGGTTTATTACAAGGAAAGATACAGATTCAAATCAGCCAAGGAAAAAAGCATATAAGGACAAGTCTGGGAAAGCACCAAATGCAGAGTTTCTGTTTTCTTCTCCCTGTAGAGTTGCCATGTGTTATGTTCCAACATTGATGTATGACAATATGCACAGTGTTGCAAACCAACCAAGAAAGTTCGCCTGAGTCTTTGATGTCCAGAGTTTTTATTGTGAATCGATCATATATTGCCCACGTGGCTGACCTTTATTCTTCAGCCCTTCACATATTGTTTTTCTGTTTTTTACAGTAGCCACTCATTCAGTAGCCACTCATAACCATAACCAAAATGATCAGAAGAAGAGCTGATTTCTATAACTGTTTTTGGCTTATTAGATTTCATCATTGTTATACAGAGGCAGTTATAAGGTCTAGTGTATTTAAATAGTGATCACATCTGTGGTATAAACCAAGTATTCACTGGGTGAGGCAAGTGGTACATGTTGCCATGAATTTATTGCCTAGAGAGGCTTTGAGATAAGCCATTGAAGGTATTTTAAGTTTTGGTGGGAGGCTGTGTGCATTCCATTGTCTATGGCTCTGATATACAAAATACAAAATTGTTTTCACACCCATTTATATTTCATGGTGGTATTGCTTCTGGGGGGCGGAGAGATAGTATATTACTTGCAGTGTATTTTTAAAAGTCTCTTAAACTGAACTTGTTCACATTCCAAGGGCAGTTCTGTAGTCTAATACATACTTTGGTTCATGTTATCTTATTGTTGTCTGTAATAATTTTAATTTTGATCATGTCCTGTCTGCCTGCTTTCCCACACTAAGGGTACTGATTTTTCTTAGTTTTAGATTTGGAATCAGCCTCTACAATGTGGTAATAATTCTTCCCATCATTATATATTTTATGAGCTTTCTATATTCTATATTCTAGTTTTATTTTTTCTAGATTCTATTTTTAAACATATCTTCTTGCAGTAATAAATAGTGTTGAAATAAAGAGGGTGGTTTGTATGGTTACCTTAGAAATAGTAACAGTAACATGCCACCAGTATTTTGTATCACTCTGCTTTTATTTTTAGGTCCACGGTTCAAAATCAGGCAAGATGAACATATATGGCGGCTTTCGACAGATGGTGAAGGAAGGAGGTATCCGCTCCCTTTGGAGAGGAAATGGTACAAATGTCCTTAAAATTGCTCCTGAGACAGCTGTTAAGTTCTGGTCATATGAACAGGTAATTGTTATCACCTGTGGAATTTATTAACAAAGAGGAGTTAATAAACTGATTCAATAGCAGTGAACATACAGTGCTTTTTGGGTTCTTGTTGTAATGCATAATAATTTTCCACATCTACTCCAGGAGGAATTTCTTTTATAGGAGATTAGACTAGATAAACTCAAATTCCTTATGACTAAACTCTAGGCTTTTTTTTTAATGTTTATTTTATTTTTAAGAGAAAGAACGTGAGCAGGGGAGGGGCAGAGACAGAGAGGGAGACATAGAATCCCAAGCAGGCTCCAGGCTCCAAGCTGTCAGCACAGAGCCTGATGTGGGGCTTGAACCCATGAACTGTGAGATCATGATCTGAGCTGAAGTCGGACACTTAACTGACTGAGCCACGCAGGTGTCCCTAAACTCTAGGATTCTTAATTTCATGTGATTTATTTTAAAAAAGACGTTTATTATTATTATTTGTTTTATTTTAGAGACAGAACACATGAACTGGGGAGAGGGCCAGAGGGGGAGAGAGAGAGCATCCTAAGCTCGATCTCACAACCCTGGGATTGTAACCCGAGCTGAAATTAAGAGTCAGATGCTCAATTTGCTGAGCCACCAAGGTGCCCCTAAAAAAAAAAAAAAAAAAGACTTTCTTTCTTTTCTTTTTTCTTTTCTTTTCTTTCTTTCTTTTCTTTCCTTCTTTCTTTCTTTATATTTTTAAATTTTTATTTAAATCCAAATTAGTTAGCATATAGTATAATAATGGTTTCAGGAGTAGCATTTAGCGATTCATCACTTACATACAACACCCAGTCCTCATCCCAACAAGTGCCTTCCTTAATGCCCATCACCCATTTAGCCCATCCCTCTACCCACCTCCCCTCCAGAAAATCTCAGTTTGTTCTCTGTATTTAAGAGTCTCTTATGGTTTGCCTCCCTCTCTATTTTTATCTTATTTTTCCTTCCCTTCCCCTATGTTCATCTGTTGTGTTTCTTAAATTCCACATATGAGTGAAATCAAGTATTTATCTTTCTCTGACTGACTTATTTCGCTTAGCATAATACATTCTACTTCCATCTACCTTGTTGTAAATGGCAATATTTCATTCTTTTTTCTTCTGTTTCTCTCTTTTTTAAAAATTTTATTTATTTATTTTTAAATTTACATCCAAGTTAGCATATAGTGCAATAATGATTTCAAGAGTAGAATCCAGTGATTCATCCCCTTTGTATAACACCCGGTGCTCTTTCCAACAAGTGTCCTCCTTAATGCCCCTTACCCATTTAGCCCTCCCCCAACCCACAACCCCTCCAGCAACCCTGTTTTTTCTCTGTATTTAAGAGTCTCTCATGTTTTGTCCCCCTCCCTGTTTTTATATTATTTTTGCTTCCCTTCCCTTATGTTCATCTGTTTTGTATCTTAAATCCCACATATGAGTGAAGTCATATGATATTTATCTTTCTCTGACTAATTTCACTTAGCATAATACCTAGTTCCATCCACGTTGTCACAAATGGCAAGATTTCATTCTTTTTGATTGTCGAGTAATACTCCATTGGAGGATAGAGCAGAAGAATGAACCTGGACCACTTTCTTATACCATACACAAAAATAAATTCAAAATAGATGAAAGACCTAAATGTAAACCATCAGAATCCTAGAAGAAAAAATAGAAAACGACCTCTTTGACCTCAGCTGCAGCAACTTCTTACTCAACATGTCTCCAGAGACAAGGGAAACAAAAGCACAAATGAACTATTGGGACCTCATCAAGATAAAAAGTTTCTGCACAGTGAAGGAAACAATCAGCAAAACTAAAAGGCAACTAACAGAATTGGAGAAGATACCTGTAAATGACATATCAGATAAAGGGTTCGTATCCAAAATCTAAAGAACTTTTCAAATTCAACACCCAAAAAATAATCCAGGGAAGAAATGGGAAAAAAGACACAAATAGACACTTTAACAAAGAAGACATCCAGATAGCTAACAGACATGAAAAGATGCTCAACATCACTGATGATGAGTGAAATACAAATCAAAACCACAAAGAGATACCCCTCACACCTGTCAGAATGGCTACAATGAACAACTCAGGTAATGACAGATGTTGGTGAGGATACAGAGAAGGAAACACCCTTTTGCACTGCTGGTGGGAATGCAAACTGATGCAGCCACTCTGGAAAACAGTATGGATGTTCCTCAAAAAACTAAAAATAGAACTACCCTATGAGCCAGCAATTGCACTACAAGGTTATCTATCCAAGGGATATAGGTGTGCTGTTTTTTTTTTCAATAATGAAATTTATTGTCAAATTGGTTTCCATACAACACCCAGTGCTCACCCCAAAAGGTGCCCTCCTCAATACCCATCACCCACCCTCCCGTCCCTCCCACCCCCCATCAACCCTCAGTTTGTTCTCAGTTTTTAAGAGTCTCCTATGCTTTGGCTCTCTCCCACTCTAACCTCTTTTTTGTTTTCCTTCCCCTCCTCCATGGGTTTCTGTTAAGTTTCTCAGGATCCACATAAGAGTGAAAACATATGGTATCTGTCTTTCTCTGTATGGCCTATTTCACTTAGCATAACACTCTCCAGTTCCATCCATGTGGCTACAAAGGGCCATATTTCATTCTTTCTCATTGCCATGTAGTTAGGTGTGCTGTTTTGAAGGGGCACATGTACCCTAATGTTTATAGCAGCATGTACCTCAGTGTTTATAGAAGTATGGAAAGAGCCCAAATATTCATTGACAGATGAATGGATAAAAAAGATGTGGTATATATATGTGGAGTATTATTCAGTGATCAAAAAGAATTCTGTACTCTTTCCTTAGTAGCTCTTAAAAGAAATGTAGAATTTTTGCTTATTCATTTTTCTTATTTTTTTAAGAAGTTTGTTTATTTATGAGAGAGAAAGAGACAGCGTGTGAGTGGGGGAGGGGCAGAGAGGGAGGGAGCCACAGAATCTGAAGCAGGCTCCAGGCTCCAAGCTGTCAGCACAGAGGCCAATGCGGGGCTCAAACTCATGAACAGTGAGATCATGACCAGAGCCAAAGTCAGACCCTTAACTGACCGAGTCACCCAGGTGCCCCTTGTTTATTCATTTTGAATTCAGAGCAGAAGCTGCCTGTTAACGTATGTTTTATGAAAGTATCCCAATCTAAGATCTTGGAGGAAAACTTTTAAGTTGTGTATTGACATTGTCATAAAGTGGAGTTGAGTTAGAATGAAAGCTCCATGAGGGCAGGGTTTTGGCTTCTTCTCCATGGACTCTAGCACTTGGAGCCTGGCCTGTGAGAAGTGGTCAATAAGTGTTTGTAAATGAGTGTCATATAGTGGTGAACATCCTTCAGGACTTTACTCAGGAGTTATTTCCTCCAGGAAACCTTCTTCACTGTTACAGTTCCTTTGTTTCCCTCTATTAGAATTATCACACTAAATTCTGATTATCTCAGTGCTTCTCTCTCTCCTTGATGAGACTGTGAGCTTCCTTAGGCAATATCTGTTTGCAGGTTTATATTCCCAGTACTCTGCCCAGTGAAAGTGAGTCCTTACTGATGAGTGAAAGCACAGAGCTCCCAGAGCTGGAATTTGAGCCCAAGCCTGCCTGCATCTCAAGTCCACTAGGGTGAAGGGAAAATGTGTATTTCAAGCAGAAGCAGAAATGCAGGCACAGGGGAGCATCATTCGCTTAGGAAATTGAAGGTGGTTCATTTGACTCCAGTGCAGTGGAGTGTGTTTCTGGGAAGATAATGATGAAAGCAGGCTGGACAGGTAGGCAGAAGCCAAATGTAACAGGAATTTTGATTTTATCCTGAGGGTGAGGGACTATTGGACATTTTATATAGAGAAGTGAAATGAGTATATCTACATTTAAGAAAGACCAACCTGGAAAAAATGGAGGATGTATTAGAGGCAAGTGAGGTCAGACTGGAGGCAGGGAGACTAATATTTAAGGAAATATTTCTATAATTCAGGTAAGAAATGATGATCACCAGTGCAGGGTGGTGGCTGGAGAAATTGGAGAAGGAAATGAACTGAAAAATATTTTGGAAATAGAATCAGCACAACTTGTTGACTGAGTAGATATCGAAGTGAGAAAGAAAGAGGAATCAGAGATGATACTCTGGTTCCTAATTTGAACAACTAGAATACATAGAGAATACAATAAGAGGAATAGATTTTCGGGTAAAGTGACATGTTCCATTTTGGACAAGCTGAATTTGGGACATCTCTGCAACAGGGACTTTTGATCTCTGATGGAGAGGTTATTTTTGAGTTGCAGCCATTGAAATGGATTGCTGAGGAAGGCTTATAGAATGGAAGAATTCTGGGAATCTGCCAGGGAGAAGTAAAAGGAGCCCGTTGCAGAAAAGACTGAGAAGGAATAGCCAGAGGGACAGGAGGAAATGCAGAGAGTGATGGCCTAGAAGTCAGAGGATTAACAGGGTTTTGTGAAGGGTCAAGTGCTATAGGCTGGTAAATACAATAAGGAAAGGGTCTTTTAGGATTTATCAACACACAGACAGGAGAACTTGGCATAAATGTTCCAGTGAAGTAAAGAGATGAGAAACCATTCTGAAACGACTGTAAACCAGGGGATGATAATAATTGTACAGTGTAGACACATTTTGGGGAAGTTGGACTTGAGTGAAAGGAAGGAGAAGATATGAGGGAGAGTAATAGAAAGATGGTGGACAGAGGGAGGGTTTTGATATGTTTTATTTTAATGTGCCCATTGCTGAAGCAAGCATGTCAACACAAAGAACGAAGTTAAAGGTATAGGTGGGAGAGGCTGGTAAACGCAGCAGGTGTTCACAGGAAGTGGAGATGGGGGTGGAAGGGCTGGGGAGACATAGGTGCTATCCAGATGCCCTGGGAAGGATTGGCTTTGATGGTATGGAGGACTCTTCTTATGTCACTTTGGGAAGAAAGAAGATATATGTGGATGTGGATAATTTTGCAGAGAATGGGCAGGAATACCCTTGCCTTGTAGCCTCTGTTCTTCCTTGAGTTCCCAAGAAAGGACAGTCGCTGAGAATGAGGGAGGAAGTGGTATTGGAAGCTGGAGGAGGATGGAAACGATTGAAATAGGTGTTGTAACACATGGAAAAGGACAGACAAAAGGATTTTAGGGTGGCTTTGAGGGCTCAGTTAGTCTCCTGCTTCTCTCTGTTGATTTATTCCACTTCTCCCTCCAGGGTTGGTGGTTAATAATTACCTTTGTAGACTCTCCTTACCTTTCTAAAACAAGGAGTCTGATTTGCCTGGTGTATGACCACAGTCTGTTTGGGCACAGCTTTTCTTTCCAAGTTGTAAGAAGTAAAGAGTAATAGTGATCACATTTGCTGAACATTCGCCATGTCCTCAACACTCTGCTGTATTATATTATTTAATACTTTTAGCAACCTTGTGAGATAGGTTGTTATCATAGATGAGGAAACATGCTCATGAACTTGCTCAGGGCCACATGTTTCTGGAGTTCCAGCCCCAGGTCTGCCTGTATCTGGAGCCTGTGATATTATCATCCTGGTCTGTGGACATTTTGGATGCATCGGGGTCAGATTTTACCCTTAGCCAGATTGGCTGTGTTGGTTGCTTTAGTACTAGTGGGCCAGATGGGCTCTGGGGTTGATGTGGTAGAGTAATTATATGTATTACCTACAGAAATCTTTCTAAGTTGTTTTGTTAATATTTGTCACTTATTTTATTTATACTGGTGAAAATAAACTCATCTTAAAAAAGAAAAACTATGAGAAAAACATTTAAAAATTGTAAACACTTCATCAACCCTGTATGAGTGCTATGAATTGTGTTTTAGCAAAGGAACAACTGGGTCCCGTCTGTGGAACATCTGTGTTCTGTGGAAATCTAACTTGAAAACCGCTGTCCAGTAAACTGAATGTATTAGCATTTGAGCCTTGCTTTTTTCTTTGAGGTATTAACGCACTGTATGTATTTGGAAAAGCATCATCATATTGTCAATTTAGGAGCTAATTTGTATTTTGATATTTACCTAGTTAGCTCACGTTGCCATAACAACATACCATACTGATTGTTTAAACAACAGAAATTAATTTCTCACAGTCCTGGGAACTGCGGGATCCAAGACCAGGGTGCTGACCAGTTTGGTCAGTTTTGGTCTGGTGAGGGCTCTCTTCTTGGCTCGCACATGGCTGCCATGTGTGCTTACATGGCCTTTCTCTCATACATGTGTGTGTAGAAACAGAAAGAGAGGGAGAGAGAGAAAACTCTCTGGTATCTTTCTTAAGGACACTTTCTTTTTTTTTTTTTTAATTTTTTTTTTTAACGTTTATTTATTTTTGAGACAGGGAGAGACAGAGCATGAACAGGGGAGAGTCAGAGAGAGGGAGACACAGAATCTGAAGCAGGCTCCAGGCTCTGAGCTGTCAGCACAGAGCCCGACATGGGGCTAGAACTCACAGACTGCGAGATCATGACCTGAGCCGAAGTCGGCCGCTTAAAAGAACCCCACCCTCATGACCTCATCTAACTCCAGTTTATCTCCCAGAGGCCCCATCTCCATGTATCATCACAGTGGTGGTTACAGCTTCAACATAAGAATTTTTTGGGAGGGGGAGACATGATTCAGTCTATAGCAGGTATTAACATACATTTAAATATGTATTTATACAGTACAAGAAGTTGCTTACTGTGGAAGGACAAAAAATAGGAATCTTTGACAGATTTATTTCTGGTTCCTTGGCTGGGGCAACTGCACAGACTATTATTTATCCTATGGAGGTAAGTACCACTCTGAAGTCTGACTGTGTGGGTGCTATTTGTTTAATTATCTACTGTTGGGTAACAAGTTACCCCCAAATTAACAGTTTAAATTTTTTTAAATGTTTTTATTTATTTTTGAGACAGAGAGAGACAGAGCATGAGCAGGGAAGGGGGAGAGAGAAGGAGACACAGAATCTGAAGCAGGCTTCAGGCTCTGAATTGTCAGCACAGAGCCCGATGTGGGGCTAGAACTCAGGGACTGTGAGATCATGACCTGAGCCAAAGTCGGATGCTTACCGACTGAGCCACCCAGATGCCCCCCAAATTAGCAGTTTAAAATGGGCATTTATTATCTCAGGATTTCTGTGGGTCAGGAGTCTGGGACTAGCTTAGTCGGGTGCCGTTGGCCCAGGGTTTCTCTGAGCCTAGAGTCAAGGTGTGGGTTAGGGTCTCAGCCACCACAGAGTTCACCTGCAGATGAGTCTGCCTCCAAGCTTGCTCACATGTTTGTTGCTGGGCCTCCCTGTTTATTAGCTGGAGATATCAGTTCCTTATCGCAGGGACCTCTCCATAGGCTGTTTGAGTACCCCCACAACATGTAGCTGTTTTCTCCAAGTTGGTGATATGAGAGAGAGAGAGAGAGAGAGAGAGAGAGAGAGAGAGAGAGAGAGAGAATGATTTAGCCAGCACTTAGAATGGAAGCTGCAATCTTCTGTCATTTCTGCTATATTCTGTTGGTCACACAGACCAGCCCTGGTGGAGCGTGGGAGGGGACTACACACCGTGTGAACACAAGGAGGCAGGGATAGTTGGGGCCCCTCTTGGAGGCTGGCTGCCACAGTGTTGATAAGAATTATAGTACCCATTTCCCTCCAAAGAGGTTCTGTACCATACATTTAATAATGGAACCTCAAGATTCGACTAGGTAATGGTAGTCCTAACTAGACATCCTATCACTAGAGCCTGGGGTTGGCAAACCATGTACCTGTGTAATACTTTGTATAGCCCTTGAGCTAAGAATGATTGTATACATTTTTAAAAGGAGGTTAAAAAAATATGCAACAGACCTGATATTTTAGGGCTGCAAAGACTGAAATATTTACCATGAGGCCTTTGCAGGAAAAGTTTGCCAACTCTTGCTTTAGAGCGAAAATAATATTACAGATGTGGCTATCTTTATTGGTATGACAAAGGGGTTTTCAGCATATAATAAGATCTAAGCAAAAAATACCCTTCATTTTCACCTTTGTGCTATGCATATTAATACAGCTTTCCTTGCAAGCATCTTAATATGGTTATTCATATTACTTCCCATAACCCCTTAAAAATATCCTAACAGAATACATAGTCTTCCTCTTATAGCCTCCATCTCAGTTAATAGCATCACTTTCCCACTTCTCTGCTGCCTCGCTCCTGTGTTCAAGCTAGAAACACTGGGATCATCCTGTGCGCTACCATTTCCCTTACCCTCCATATCTAATTTTAAGACCTCTGTAAATTATTTTCTATTTCCTCTGCCACTACCCTCATTCAGATCCTCTTTAAAGTAAATAGGTTCTCTTGGGTGTCATCTTAGCCCTTCACTAGTCATGCTATGTGAGGGATAACACATCAACAAACTAGACACTCATTTGAGGGACACTATGTGCTGGGTATTTGTTCTCTGTAAAATACTTTGAATTCCATGATGGACTTAATATAAATAATAACATTTTGTTATATTCTTTTATAACTAGGTTATAAAAACCAGGCTGGCTGTAGGCAAAACTGGACAATATTATGGAATATTTGATTGTGCCAAGAAGATTTTGAAACATGAAGGCATGGGAGCTTTTTACAAAGGTTATATTCCCAATTTATTAGGCATCGTACCTTATGCAGGTATAGATCTTGCTGTGTATGAGGTGAGTTTGCAGCCATGTTTTACATCTGAAAATGTAGTTAATATAGTTCCTATTGTTAGAATTTGACTTCATATAAAGAAGCACATATATACCAGGAAATAGTTTGTGACCAGAAGCAGATTCAGGGCTGTGTTATTTAATCATTTTTTTTTCAAGTACCTTGAATATAAGATCCCATATGCCTGTGGTCACCTTTGTATCAGATTTCCCTGGGAATTATTTTTTTAAAAAATTTTAATGTTTATTTATTTATTTTGAAAGAGACTGCATGAGCAGGGGAGGGGCATAGAGAGAGAGGGAAAGAGAGAATCCCATGCATGCTCTGCACTGATAGTGCAGACTTGGGCTTGAACTCACAAACCTGTGAGATCATGACCTGAACTGAAATCAAGAGTTGGAAGCTTAGTAACTGACTGAGCCGCCCAGGTGCCTCTCCCTGCAACTTATTTTTATTAATGAAGCGAGCAAACTCACATTCAAGTATAGTTATTCAGCTGAGAAGATGGTATTAAGGATTTTTTTTTGAGGGGAGACAAAATAAGCAAGAAGGGCGCATTTTCTTTATTTGTTAAAAATCTGACATTGATAAAGCTTAGAGACTGATGTATATGGCACAGATTCACCCCTGGTACTGAAAAGACAACTTAGACTACAAATCTTGGGTCAACTCTGCCATTGAACCGTTTAATAATTTATGAATCTGACAAACAGTTTCAGTTTTTGCCTTTGAAAACCTGAAGTTCTGGTCGGGGAGATAGGCAGACTACTAAAGCATAGTGTGGTTAGCTGTGCTGTGATAGAAGTAAGCCTGGGCGCATTTGGAAGGGACCCCACCTATAGCTGAGAGGAAGGGTGGCATGTGTAATGAAAGTTTTCTTAGAGGACTTTACCTTTTTTTCTAAACAAATTTATTAGGATATAATTTACATGCCATACATTTCATTCATATAAAGTGTACAGTTCAGTGGCCTTTAGAATTTAAAATTTAATTTAAAATTGTGGTAAAATGTATGTAACATAAAATTTGTCATTTTTAACTATCCTTAAGGGTATAATTCAGGGATATTAATTACATTCACAGTACTGTGTTCCATCCCCACTATTTCCAGTGTTTTTTTCATAATCCCAAACATAAACTCTGTATCTGTTATGAAATAACTCCCCACTCTCCCCTCCTCCCAGCCCCGGGTCACCTCTAATCTACTTTCTGTCTATATGAATTTGCCTATTCTAGTTATTTCATACAAGTAGAATCATGTATTCTACAAGGGAATCATGTCCCTTTTTGTCTGGCTTATTTCATTTAGTATAATGTTTTCAGGGTTCATCCATGTTGTAGCGTATCAGAACTTCACTCCTATTGGCTGAATAAGATTCCATTGTATGTATATACCACATCTTGCTTATCTGTTCATCTGTTGGTGGATACTTGGCTCATTTCTGTTTTTTGGCTATTGTGAATAATGCTACAGTGAACATTGGGGTACAGGTATCTTGTCAAGTCTCTGCTTTCAATTCCTTTGGGTATATACTGAGGCATAGAATTGCTGGGTCCTATGGTAATTCTATGTTAAGCTTTTTGAGGAACTGTCAAACTGGTTTCCATGGTTATACCCTATTTCATTCCTACCAACAGTATACAAGAACTCTAATTTTTCTACATCCTTGCTAACACTTGATAGCTTCTGTTTGTTTATTTTATTTATTTAATTTTTTTTAACATTTATATTTATTTTTGTGATAGAGAGAGATAGAGCATGAGCGGGGGAGGGGGAGAGAGAGGGAGACACAGAATCTGAAGTAGGGTCCAGGGTCTGAGCTGTCAGCACAGAGCCCAATGTGGGGCTCAAACTTGTCAACTGCAAGATCATGACCTGAGCCGAAGTCAGATGCTCAACCGACTGACCCACCCAGGTGCCCCTGTTTGTTTTTTTTAAATAGTGGCCATCCTAACAGAGATGAGGCAGTGTCTTATTATGCCTTTGACTTTCATTTCTCAGATGATAAGCGATGTTGAAGATCTTTTCATACATTTACTGTCCATTTATATATATTTTTGGAGAAATGTCTATCCAAATTTTTGCCAGTTTTGTTGAAATATAGTTGATACACAATGTTATGCTAATTGTAGGTGTACAACATGGTGATTTGACAACTCTGTGTGTTATGTTCACCAGTAGTGTCACCTGTCATCTGTCACCATACAACACTATTATAATACCATTAGCTATATTGCCTATGCTGTACCTTTCATCCTTGTGACTTATTTATTCCATACTGTGCTTCCCACTCCTCTTCATCCATTTTGCCCATCCCCCAATCCTCCACCCTTTTACAACTATCAGTTTGTTCTCTGTATTTGAGAGTCTGTTTCTGCGCACCTGGGTGGCTCAGTCAGTTGAACCGCCAACTCTTGATTTTGGCTCAGGTCATGATTTCACAGTTTGTGGGATCAAGCCCTGTGTCAGGCTGTAAGCTGACAGCGTGGAGCCTGCTTGGGATTCTCTGATTCTCTCTCTCCTCTCTCTCTCTTTGCTCCTTCCTGCTCGTGCACTCTTTCTCTCTCTCAAAATAAATAAATAAACATTAAAAAGTCTGTATCTGCCTTTTTTTGTTGTTTTTTTTTTCATTTGTTTTGCTTTTTAGATTCTACATATAAATGAAATCATGTGGTAAGGGTCTTTCTCTGTATGACTTATTTCCCTTAATACCCTCATAATACTCTCTAGGTCCATTCATGTTGTTGCAAATGGCAAGATCTTATTATTTTTTATGGCTGAGTAATATTCCATTGTATGTGTGTGTATGTATGAATGTATATATATGTGTATATGCACATGCACATGAACACACACACAGCATATCTGTTCTATTCATTTATCTGTCCATGGACACTTAGTTTGCTTCCATATCTTAGCTATTATAGATAATGCTGCAGTAAACATATGGGTACATATATCTTTTTGAATTAGTCTTTTCATTTTCCTTGAGTAAATACCCAGTAGTGGTATTGCTGGATGATATGGTTGTTCCACTTTTATTTTTTCAAGAAACCTCTGTACTGTTTTCCACAGTGGCCATACCAATTGGCATTCCTACTAATGGTGCATGAAGGTTCCTTTTGCTCCACATCCTCACCAACACTTGTTATTTCTTGTCTTTTTTATTCCATTCTGACAGGTATAAAGTGATATCTCATTATGGTTTTGATTTGTATTTCCCTGATGATTAGTGATGTTGAGCATCTTTTCATATATCTGTTGCCTTTACCCATTTTTAATTTTTTTAATTGTTGTTGTGGAGTTATAGGAGTTCTTTATATATTTTGGGTGTTAATCCTTATCAGTTGTGTGGTTTGCAAATATATTCTCCCATTCCGTAGATTGCCTTTTCACCTGCTGATTGTTTCCTTTGCTGCACAGAAGATTTTAAATTGGTGAAATTCATTTATCTATTTTTGCTTTTGTTGCCCGTGCTTTTGATATCATGTCCAAGAAATCATTGCTGAATTCAGTATCCTGAAACATTTAACCTGTGTTTTCTCCTAGAAGTTTTATAGTATTAGGTCTTATGTTTGGGTCTTTAATCCATTTTGAGTTAACTTTTGTACATGGTGTAAAGTAAAGGTCCAACTTTATTTTTTGCATGTGGATATTCAGTTTTTCCCACACCATTTGTTAAAGAGACTGTTCTTTCTCCAGTGTGTAGTCTTGGCATCCTTGTTGATGATCATTTGGCCATATATTCAACAATTTATTTCTGGGCTCTCTGTTTTTGTTCCATTGATCTATATATCTGTCTTTACGGCAGTACCACACCATCTGACTACTGTTGCTTTGTAGTATTTATTCAAATAAGGGAGTATGAGGGCTCCAAGTTTATTCTTTTTTTCTAAGGTTATTTTGGCCGTTGGGGTCTCTTGAGATTCCATATGAATTTTAGGGTAGTTTTCTCTTTTTCTTCAAAAAATATCTTTGGGATTTGAGTAGGGATTGCATTGAATCCTTAGATTGCTTTAAGTAGTGTATTACTATGCTTGTGCTACCATAACAATAATTTTCCCACATATGTGCATAGATTCTTATACTTAAAATATTGTATATTTAAAAAGTAGGTTAGCATATGTGTTTTATACAGTTACTCTCAATCATCACCTTCTAATGGAATTACAAGGATATATGATGACAGGGAAAAAGGCATGGCCAGGGGATCAGTACACTTGATTCTGCACTCTTGTTAAAAATAACTCCACTGAGACTCATTTTCCTCATTCTAAAATTGGAAGAATAGCTCCACATAAGGGAAAGGACTAAATGAAATAACATGTATGTAAAGTACACAATTAGATGCAGTTAGTAGAATTACATTGTTTTTATTAATACCATTGGAAATGTGCTTGAGGTCCTACATTTGGAGTGCTGTTGATCTTAACATTTGTTCAGAAGAAAAGGAGCAACCTGTGCAAAGCTCATGTGTTCTGAATCCCCAGTGGCTACCACACCTGTGTGCGGAGCTGCTGCCTCTTCTAGTGACTGCCACTGATGGGAATGTGTTACCTGATCTCACAGATGTGCGGCCTGTCTCTCATAAGGATGAGGGTGTCTGTGAAAATGTTCATGTTGAGCGAAAGCAGTTGTAATGTTAGTTGTTCACTGTTTTTCTTCTCTTCTGTTTCTCTGGAAGCTCTTGAAGTCCTACTGGCTGGATAATTATGCCAAAGACTCTGTAAACCCTGGAGTCATCGTGTTGCTGGGATGTGGCATCGTATCTAGTACTTGCGGTCAGTTGGCCAGCTACCCCTTGGCTTTGGTGAAAACACGCATGCAGGCCCAAGGTGAGGTTTTTTTAAATGTTTTTATTTATTTATTTTGAGAGAGTGCATGCATGCATGCGTACGTGTGCATGAGTAGGGAAAGGACAGAGGGAGAGGAAGAGAGAGAATCCCAAGCAGGCTTCACGCTCAGCACAGAGCCTGATGTGGGGCTCAATCCCACTGCCGTGAGATCGTGACCTGAGCTGAAATCAACAGTCAGACGCTTAACTGACTGAGCCACCCAGGTGCCCCTCAAGGTGAGTTTTTGATGGATGAATGATGCTGATAAAAGTACTCTATCAGCAACATGCTTTTGGAGCTTCAGGTTCTTCTGAGGTAGCAGAATATGCTTTTCAGATAGTATTTCACAAGCTTTATTTATTTATTTTTTTCATTACTGCCTCCCTAGGGAACCCTTTCATAAATTATTTTCCTAATCACTCCCTCTTCATGAAATTTTAATATCACAAATACACTGCACATGTACTCTGTGTATATCTGCATTTTATGGGTAAACAGTGAGATTTGGTTTTGCCCATATTGAGAATGCATGTTTTAAGAGTATATAAGCTTAAGTATCTAGACGGATTTGGGTTCAGACCTCTTTGGATTTTCCTCTTTGCCCCAAACCTCTTTGGATTTTCCTTTACTCATCTGTAAATGGGAATGATAACTGTGCATTGTTGTGAGAATTGGCAACAATATATGTAAAGCACCTGGCCTTTGGCAAATTGTTGGTAAATGGTGGCTGGAATTGTTTGCTCTTATTGGACCCTACAACTTTTGAACTGTGGGATCCCTCCTCATTGTGACCCTGTCCTCTCCCTTGGCTTTGATTATACTGTGTCCCCTGGCTTTTCTACCATCTTATTGATTATTCTCTATTCTTAAAAGATTTGCTGGCTTTTATTGCTATTTAAAGTATGTAGCCTGTGCCTTTCTTTCCTTTTTTTGCTCTTTGCTGGCCAGTCTCACTCATCTACTATCATTTCTTTAAACAGTACCTCCTGGGTATCTACAGCTCTATTCCCAGTCTCTCCTCCAAGTACCAACCACCCCACTGCCCCCAACCAAGTGGTCACTCGTTAAGTAACCAATACTTTCAGAGCCATTGTCAGGTGCTGGACACTCTGCCAGATGCTAGGGTTAGAGCAGTCCACAAGTCAGATGTGGTCCCTGCCATTGTGGAGTGGAAAAGACACACATGCGGCAAGTAAACAAACTTGTTAAATCACCTCCCCTTTGTCAGGGGAGTACAGAGCAAGGGGCTCTAACCTTACTTGGGAGCCAGAGGACATTGTCATTTAAGTTCAACCTGGAAAAACAGGTGGAAGTTAGCTGGTCAAAGGTGGGGTGAGGTGGAAAAGAAAGAGCCTTACAGCCCGAGGAAAAGCATATGTGAAGGCCGTGAGGCAGGAGAAAATGGGGTCCATTTGAGGAGCTGAAAGAAAATCATATGCCTGGAGAGAGAAATGGAAAGTAGTAACTAAATATTTCATTTGTATTCTCTCATTTAACCATCACAACCGTCTTTGGGATTGATACTAGTATTATCTGTATTTTACAGGTGAATAACTGGGGCAAAAAGAGATAAAGTAACTTCCATAAGGTTATACATTGGTAAATAGTGGAGCTAGACTTCAAACCCAGCCAGTCTGATTGAAACCTTCATCTGGCAAGTCCCCCTCTCCCATCTGCCAACTCCAATCCAGTCCTCTCGTGGCTGATAGACCTATGTTTCTTTTTTTAAAGATTTTATTTTTAAGTAATCGCTACACTCAAAACGGGGCTCAGACTCAAACCCCAGACTCAGGAGTCACACGCTCCTCCAACTGAGCTGGCCAGGCACCCAGATCTGTCATTTTTAATGTCAAGGTCTGTTCACTTGATTCCTGTTCAGAAATCTTTGTGACTCTTCAGTGTCCTCAGAATAAATTCCCAAGTTCTTAGTGGGAATTTCAAAGCCTTTAGTAATCTGGCCCCACTTTATTTTTTCTCCTCATTTCCCCACCCCTGCCTCACTCACCTCCAGCGCTGGATACCCTCTGTGTAATAACCACATCAGCAGTCCCCATGCCCCCATGTGCCCTCACTTTTCTTTGTGGTGTCAGCAGCATGGGCTTTCTCTTCCTCCCTTTCTTGACTCTTGAGGCCATTTTCAAGGCCCAGGAACCCTACATTTTCTTAAGCTCCTCAAAGTGTTCCCATGCTCCCCTTAATTCCAAGGACTGATCTACTCTCTTTTCAGTGCTTGGTTAATGAGGAGGGCTGGCCATGGCAGTGTGGGGTAGTAGAAAGTGTGTGAACTTTGGAGTCAGAAAGACTGTCTACTCTTAGCTCCCCGTCACTTGCTGGCTAAGTATATTAGGCCAAGTTTCTCCATCTTCCTAAACCTCCAATTCCTCATTTATAAAATAGGTATGATACTTACCTTGCAGGATTGGTATATAAAGTGATAAAGCCATTATCTAACCCATAGCAATATACTGAACTAATAACTGTTGTTACCATTGTTACCGTAATTACGGAACTCACTATTAGGTGCCATGCAAGGAGATTTATATATAAAGGGATACTTTATATATTCTAGAATATCATTCAGAGTCACAAATACAACATATTTGAATATTAAATTAGCCTTCTTTCTTTCTTTCTTTCTTTCTTTCTTTCTTTCTTTCTTTCTTTCTTTCTTCCTTCCTTCCTTCCTTCCTTCCTTCCTTCCTTCCTTCCTTCCTTCCCTCCCTCCCTCCCTCCCTCCCTCCTTCCCTCCTTTCTTTCTTCCTTCCTTTCTTTCTTTCTTTCTTTCTTTCTTTCTTTCTTTCTTTCTTTCTTTCTTTCTTTCTTTCTTTCTTTTTTTTTTTTCTTCTTTTCCTAGCCATGTTAGAAGGAACCAAACAAATGAACATGGTTGGCCTCTTTCGACGAATAATTTCCAAAGAAGGAATACCAGGACTTTACAGAGGCATCACCCCAAACTTCATGAAGGTGCTCCCTGCTGTGGGCATCAGTTATGTGGTTTATGAAAATATGAAGCAAACTTTAAGAGTAACCCAGAAATGACATGTTGAAATTTTTGCTTTAGGGTGATTATTGAAATTTTCATCAGTCCTCTGGAGTGACTTTTACCACCTAGAATTACAGGTCTATGGCAAAAGAAACCATATATTTGTCACAAAAAGGAAGAGCATATCAATGATTACTTCAAATATTTGGGCTCAATTTTATATATACAGAAATGTTAAAAAATCATAGTTTTGATAAGCTCATACAATTTTGAAAAGGCCACAAAATTGTATTTTATCTTTTCATATTAGTGCCTTTCGACAAAGCTATGCCCTGAGTCCTAAATCTGAAAAATGTATTGCTTGAATTAAATTTGTTTTGTGTGGTAATTATAAATCACTAATCTTTATCTTGGTTGGTTCAAGTTTATGCCAGTTCCTTAATACTTAAATGTCTTTTTCTAAAAAACAAAATGATCAGAAAACCTTGAAATTTAAGTTGTTTAATGTATTTTGAATGTCTTTATAGACTTCTTAAAATTTCCTTGTAGAACCATTAATAGAAAATCATTGCATGAAAACATACCTTACAGCAGCCAAGTAAGTATAGGGCTTATATCACTGTGTTTCTTTAAGCTGAATGAGAATGAACTGAAGTGGCAGAATTCCAGGGCATGCAAATAACTCTAGTCCATTTACATTTTTTGTATAAGGAGAAATGATGAAACAGTATTTACTTCAATGTGCCCCTTTCCCTTTTCCTTGCACTGTTATTTGGTTCCTGGAGTGACACACTGATTGCCAGTATATTGCTGTTAAATTATCAATGCAAGGCAACTTATTTGAAAGATTCTATTTATTCTGTCATTGCTTTGAAAAGCACCAGGAAGCAAAACCTTTTACCTATATCAGCATCTGCAGAACAGCTGTCTTATCTTTGTCCTCCTTTGTTTCCTACTTGAATCAGATTCTCTTTTAATCAGGAAGGCTTCTAAGGAGCATTCTTGGTAATCGAACATTTCTTAATTATGTCAAGTAGGTTGATCATGGGTGAATGACATCTTCATTTCCCCCTCAGTGTTGAATTTGTCTGAACCTGCAATTCTCAACTTGGGCAGTGCAAACCTGGGAGAATAGTGCATTTTAATAGTAGTGTATATTAATATTATATGTTAGGTACCTGTGTTTAAATGAAAGGCTCAATTTATAAACATATTCATTCATATTCTCCCTTGTGCCAAGTTTTAGGAACACATTATGATGTAGAAAATTTGTAAGATTGATGGCATATTTTTATTTTACTAAAGGCATTTTTGTAGGCAATCATCTTTTTTTACTTGTGTGATTAAGACTTAGACAAATATTTATTAGTTGAAGTTATTCTGTAGCTTTTTAATGTAGTTTGATTTCTAGAGATTTCGGTTATCAATTGCCAACATTTTTTTGTGAAAATCTAGTGACATAATAGGCATTTATTTGAACCTACCTCTTATATTTTTTGAACAAAAGAGAAATGTTGGAGCTGTGTTTGTGAAACATATTCTAAAATATAGCTTTTAATACATTAGTTATGCCTGATAAATGTCTTGGTATTTTTATAATACCCATGATAAGCATGGAACTCTATCTTCAGGGTTGTTTGTACTTTGGAGTAATTCGTAAATGACAATATTAAGGTACATGATTAGCTTTTTCTTTTTTTACTCATAAGAATTATGGGATGAATAACTAAAATTTTAAGCTACTGAAAAATAGTTATTGTTCATTATGAATTTAAATTGTTTGCTATTTAACATTGTAAGGTATGAATGTGGTTTATCTGTACATCATGTATCTTTTGAAAAAATGATCTTGTGTCTTTTGAAAAGAGCCCAGAGTTGAAGATGTTTATTTCTGGTATTATTGCATATGTACTTTGCATTTCTATTAAAAAATATATATGTTTGTTTTAAAAATGATTTGTTTCCTCATTTTTAAAAAATAGGCAAAAAAGAAAAAAAATGGCTGTGTTACACAGCTTCTATCACTGGCAGCAGTTTGACTAATACTTTTCACATCTGACTCCATATAGTCTGCAAATATTTTCCTGAACAGCCACAGCAATTGTTGTTAATGTCATACATTTTGGCATAAGATGTTTTTCATGATGTCCAAATCCCACATTTATTAGTTAGGGTTACACCCCTAGGGGTTCATGGTGTCAAGGAGAATTCAAAATCATGGGATGACTTTTTTTTTTTTTTTTTTGTGAGAGAGAGAGAGGGAGAGAGCAGGGTAAGGGCAGAGAGAGAAGGAGAGGGAGAATCCCAAGCAGGCTCTGCACTGTCAGCACAGAGCCAGATGCAGGGGCTCAAACTTGTAGGAACTCGATCTCATGAAACATGAGATCATGACCTGAGCCAAATCAAGAGTCAGACGCTCAACTGACTAAGCTACCCAGGTGCCCCCAAAATCATAGGACTTCTTGACACATCTTGGTGGAGTATCAGTTTGTCTTCAAGCTGTGGGAAGCAAAGCTAAGTAAGTTTAGTGGTGATTAAAACACTTTTTTACAGTGCAGATTACAATTAAATACAAAATTTGATTTAAAAAATAAAATAATAAAACATAAGACTGCAAAGACATTCCTGTGCTCCAACTCAGATGCCACTCAGACTCCAAGAATAAACATATGAACCCTCCTCTGTTTTCAGGAACCCTTAGTTAGAAAAATGCTGCTTCATTTACTTCTCAACCTTGTATCCACATCAAGAGAAGCTTCATGTAAACAGGGATCATATTTTATGCTATTTTATACTTTGAGCTTTATATCAGGACACATGTATAAAAGTATGTCCTGGTTTACTTCTCTCCAGATAGGAATTTTACTTGCCCTTTTGTTCTTATGGAATTTTCTTTTCTCTTCTTTTCTTTTCTCTTTTCTCTTTTTCTTTCTTTCTTTCTTTCTTTCTTTCTTTCTTTCTTCCTTCCTTCCTTCCTTCCTTCCTTCCTTCCTTCCTTCCTTCCTTCCTTTCTTTCTTTCTTTCTTTTCTTTCTTTCGATGTGCACCACAGGAGTATTGATATTTGTGGGGAGGAGCAAGCAGCAACCCTCCTCTCCTGCTTTGCTGTGTTCCCTTGTTGGGATTAGCGTGGGGTGGACTGAACTCCTTTAGACTGCTCTCTGGGAGAGCATGCCCTGCCACGTTCTCCCTCCAGTGCAGCCCAGAGCTGTGCTGAAGTCCAAGCTGCCCCAGCCTGGACCCACCGCTGCCTTCTGGCCACAGTGAGATTGAAGATGCCTATTCACAGCCCTCTGGCTGGTGGGAATGTTGTTTTTCTTGTGTGTGTGTGTGTGTGTGTGTGTGTGTGTGTGTGTGTGTGTGTGTGTTGTTTTTGTTTTTGTTTTTTTTTTACCAGATGTGCATGTTCCCTGGTTGTCACTGACCCATGGCCATGAACTCAGATGCTCAGCCACAGCCACTGCAGCATGGTTTTCTGTGAAAGAAGGACCTCAAGCCTGGGCCACTTGGGCATCTTATTCCATAAGAACTTATGTGTCATTTTTAATTTCAGTATTTATTAAACACTACTTTGTGCCAGTCACTTTCAGCGGCTGAGGACACAGCATTGAACAGAAGACACAGCACCTTTCCTCATGGAGATCACCTGGAAGGAAGAGACAGACAAGAAATTCACAGAGTAAAATAAGTAATATGTCTGATGGTGTAAGCACAGAAGGCAGTGCTGGGGTTGGGGCCGTAATTTGAGATAGAGAAGGC
Source organism: Acinonyx jubatus (assembly GCF_027475565.1). Classification (NCBI taxonomy): domain Eukaryota; kingdom Metazoa; phylum Chordata; class Mammalia; order Carnivora; family Felidae; genus Acinonyx; species Acinonyx jubatus. Next base: position 90,804,791 of record NC_069381.1, on the reverse strand, counting down.
CTGGCCCAGAAGGTGCTTTTTGAGTAGGGACACAAAGGAGGTCTGGGAATGGGTCATACCAATATCGGGGGAGGGCATTCCAAGCAGAGGGAATGCAGATACAGGCCGCAGGTGCAGTGGAGCCGAGTGAGCAAGGGGGAGGGGAGGGTGTAAGCCATGCAGCCAAGGGGCTACCGTGGGAGGCATATCAACAGTGCGTTTGTCTAGTTCTCAGTCTCTAGGACTCCAGGACAAGATTCAAATGTCTCCCCTCTGGGGGTGGGACTTTCATTATTGGAACCTTGTTGGAAAATGCCAGCCATTTCTGGTAATCTTCATGTCCATCTGTACAGTTGTCCCTAAAGTAGTCCAACACATGGACCCCTTCCCAGGCAGCATGTCTATTGGCTGCTGTATGCCTGTCCCTCTCCAGAGAGAATTTTAATTTTTAAAAAATGTTTATTTTTGAGAGAGAAAGAGAGAGAGTGCGAGTGGGGGAGGGGCAGAGAGAGAGGGGGGACGGGAGACAGAGGATCCGAAGTGGGCTCTGAGCTGTCAGCACAGAGCTGGATGCGGGGCTTGAACTCATGAACCATGAGGTCATGACCTGAGCCAAAATCGGTCGCTCAACTGGCTGAGCCACCCAGGTGCCCTGAGAAATTTAATTTTTTAAAAAAGAAATTAGAGATCCTAAAAATTTTCTAGATATTTCCCGGAGAATTACAGAGAACTTCAATTTCAGCAAACTAGCACGGCTATAGCTCTTTTCATGTTCTTCTCTGACCACCTTGTATCTGCCCAGGATTTGTTTATCATTTATACAAGTTGTTCAATATTGGAAACAATCCTTTTATTTACTTTTTGTTAGTTGATATTGTCCTGCTTTGAATTCACTTCCACAAAATCAAGATAATAGTAACAAAAAAGTGATTTGTGTTTTGTTACTCCTGGAAAAGGTGCTGGTCTTGCCAGGGATTTTAAAACATTATAAAGTACTCTTTCAAAAACTTAAACTTACCACCACCCTCAGCATTCGCTCATCAGTCATGTTTTCCAAGAGTTTATACTTGTCTCTATATATACCAGTTGTACAACACAGTCAAGACCATGGGCTCAAGATGAATTAGCCCAAATCCAAGCACCTATAATCAGTCTGGGCTGTAGGTATGCATCAGTCAGCCCCCACAGGAGGTCCTCACATGAATCTTTTTTTTTTTTTTTAATTTTTACTTTTAGAAAGAGTGTGTAAGTGGGAGAGAGGGGCAGAAGGAGAGAGAGAGAATCCTAAGCAGCCTCCACACTCAGTGTGAAGCCAAAATCAAGAGTCAGACACTCAATTGACTAAGTCACCCAGGTACCCCTCCCTATAAGAATCTTACTGCACCAACTGGCTTGTGCAAAAAATATGGTATTTCCTAATTTTCTTTATATCAGCTTAAATCCATTTGAAATCTCTGATACCACTCAGTGTTGTGCCAGCGACCCGGGGTCTTAGCCTCACTGGACGCAGGTCATGATCCAGCATCCGTGCCATGCTTGGCAAGGGCATAGCTGGGAACCTGTGGGGCATCTGTACCTGGGGTCTGGCCTTTCCATTCTGAAGGGGTGAGGTGTCCAATATAAATCTCTTTTAACCCTAGGACCTTCAACCTTTGTCTCCTTCCCAGACTCTGGGTTTGCCTCTTTATCTCTTTGCTCTTAAAAGTATTCCTCTCCTCTTCCCCCTGGGACCCCTGGCATCCTCTCTCCAGGTAACTTAGATGTTTGCAAAAGACAGAACAGACCTTGATCAAAGTGACTTCTATTTTCCACTTTTAAAAATCACTCAGAGAAGGAAATACTAAAGGCTTGGCTCCTTGTCTGAAGTGAATTGAAAGGGAACATATAGGGGAATAAACACAAATTAGTATTTCATTAAGTTATCCTGCTATAGGCTCTCAAATTCCTCCTGCTCCTTGGCAGTCTCTCTCAGGGGTAAGTCTTACTGTGCCATGGAGCAGGGGGCTCTCTCTATGCAGGGAAACACCACATTGTTCCACTTACTGAATCTCTGAATCTCCAAAACTTTATTAGTACATGGCAAAGTAGCTTTATAGCCAGACAGCTCAATAAACAGTGTCTAAAAGGAAAAGTCAGCAATATCATTGAGAGTCGACACTTTTCAAAGGTGTGGGAGGAGAAAGGAAATAGAGGGAAAAATTAGTTGTAATATGGAAAAGAGTAACTTGGAGTCTAGAACTGTTTCTGAATCTTTTGTTTTGGATGATATAGGGAATACATAAATGATACAGTGCAAGTGTAGGTAGTATTAATAAGTTCAGGTGCTTGAGACTTTTTATGGTAGAGGAATCTGGAAGAAACCTAAAGGTGAGGAAGAATTTTTAACTTTCTTTCATGTTTATTTTTGAGAGAGAGAGAGCATGAGTGGTGGAGGGGCAGAGAGAGAGGGAGACAGAGAATCCTAAGCAGGCTCTGTGCTCTCAGCACAAAGCCCGATGTGGGGCACGAACCCACAAACTCATGAACCAAGAGATGATGACCTGAGCTGAAGTGGGACCTTCAAGCAACTGAGCCACCACCCAGGCACCCCAAGGAAGAATTTTTGAAGTCTATCCACTTGTGATCTTTGTTCTTCTGATTTTGTTTCCTTCCCACTTTGTTATTTGCTGAGATGTTCCTCCTGGTGAGATACGAAAAAATTTTCCATAAGGTAATAAAACTATGTTAAGGAGAGGAAAGAGTCAGACAATAGAAGAATTTTGCTATAGTTAAAAAAATTTTTTTTAATGTTTTTATTTATTTTTGAAGGTGAGAGAGAGACAGAGCATGGGCGGGGGAGGAGCAGAGAGGGAAACAGAATCAGAAGCAGGCTCCAGGCTGTAAGCTGTCAGCACAGAGCCCAATGCGGGCAAACTGTGAGATCATGACCTGAGCTGAAGCTGAACGCTCAACCGACTGAGCCACCCAGGCGCCCCTGCTATAGTTTTAAATTTTTGATTTTTTATGTGTGTTTTCTATGACTAGTAAAAATATGTGACTATTATTTTAGGGAATTTTGACCAGAGATTATGGGAGACTTTCCTCTCTATGCCAAGCCTTGATAGTTCACTTATTATTTATATAAGGCATGAGCAAAAAGATTCAGAACATCAAGAGACCTACATTGGTCAAGAGGGTCATTCAGCAAAGTTCTTCCTATTTTTTTTTTCATGGTACTATTAACTGATAATCAGATGGTAATTTCTGGTGAGGTATTTCCATCCCCTTTTCAGATTCTGCACAGTGGAGGTCTCCTTGGTCAGGAGGGCTGGGCAGAGGGAGCATGGGAATTGGCCTCAGTGCAGCTCTGTGGACATGGCCTTAAGGTAAGCAGTGAACTGACATCCTGATTTATAACTGATAATTTCTCATGATGTTATTCAATTATAGATTTGCCTGTTTGGGGCACCAAGGACCATAAATATGGTTCTCTATTTTAATACAGGCATTGCAAGTGTCAAGTATGCATAATTTCTGACAGAGAGAGAGGGAAAGGGAGAGGGGGAGGTGATTTATGACTTTTGCAGCTCATTTCATCTCTTCCCTTGTTGATCGTGTATAAATTATCTCTTTGGAAACAAATGCTTTGGGAACACTAATACAATCAAGCTCAACTATTCCTAGATGGATGGTTACATGATAAATGGCCAAAAGCCTCATCCCAAAGGTAGTATTTTCCAAGGGTTTCTTGCCATAGTCTACCCTTTGTTTTACTGACTGTGAACAGAGGAGTTACAAAACTCTGTAGATTCTATCATCCAATGCAAAGTGAAATAGGAAGGCTATTTTTTGCCTGTTGTAGCAATAGCACTGGACCAGTAAAATAATAACACCTGGCCCACAACCATAAGGCTTTGAAGGTGCTGGTCATGAGAACTTTCCCCATAGCAGCCTAGTGACCACCATTTAAAAAGCATGAACTGTTAAAACCCAATTTTTAATTTACTTTTCAACACCATAGTCTATATCACATTAGTTTTTCACATAGTCACAGATAAGACTGCTATATTTGAGTTGATCCAGCTTATGATGATATACAAATTGAGGTAGGGCCAAGTTTGTCTCAGTCTGTTGGGTCTAAAGTTTATACTCCTCATGCAGATAATTTTTTTTAAAAAAATTTAATGTTTATTTAGTTTTGAGAGAGAGAGAGAGAGAGAGAGAGAGAGAGAGAGTTTGCGGGAAGGGCAGAGAGAGAGAGGGAGACACAGAATCTGAAGCAGGTTCCAGGCTCTGAGCTGTCAGCACAGAGCCTGATGCATGGCTGGAACATACCAACCATGAGATCATGACCTGAGCCAGAGTTGGATGCTTAACCAACTGAGCCACCTAGGCGCCTCTCCAGGCACATACATTTTAATCAAAATGCCATATGCTTCTTCTGAGAGGTGTCTTTTTTTTCCCAGGCAATAGAATGGAGCATCTAATTGGAAGATGGGGATGTCTCGGCATCCTTGTGGACTGCAGCCCTCATAGGGACGCTGACAGCTGTGGTTGGGTAAACTGAATGCATGTACGTAATTGCCAAGCTAGTGTTAGGATGCCCTGTCCAGGCTTCCTTCACCGTTCAGCATCACCCACTGCACCACATATTTCCGTTTAGAGGAAAGATCGGTATTTTTATTGAACCTCCAGTACTTCCAAAGTGAGCCAGTAATTATGTAAATCACGCCAATAACATGTAGAAGATATGCAAAGTGAGTCTCCCCTTACCTATCTGTGGTTTCGCTCTCAGCAGTTTCAGCTGCGCCGGCAGCGGTGGTCCGGAAGCAGCTGATCTTTTTTTCTGACGAATCGTAACGTCAATAGTAGTCTAACTCGCTGAAGTCTCAATAACTGCGTCATTCACTTCACTCTATCTCGTCGCGCAGGCATTTTATCCTCTCACATCATCACAGGAAGGGTGAGTACAGTACAATGAGTTCCTGTGATAAGAGAGACCGTGTTCACATAACTGTTGTTAGTGTATGTTATTATAATTGTCCTATTTTATTAGCTATTGTCGTTAATCTCTTACTGTGCCTAATTTATAAGTTAAACTTTATCACATGTTCCTATGTATAGATAGGGAAAAAAACCCCCAAAACAGTATATATAGGGTTCCGTACTATCCCGGCATTCACTGGAGGTCTTGCAACATATCCTCCTTGGGATAAGGGAGAACTATAATGCAGATTAACGAGGACATTATAAATTTAATATAATTGCTTGGAAGAACAAAAGTGAGCTAATATTGATAGGGATCACCTTTAGACATTGTAATTTTTTTAAAAAGCTTATTTTGAGAGCGTGTGCGCGCGAGCACAAACACACATGCGCAAGTGAGGGAAGGGCAGAAAGAATCCCAAGCAGGAGCGCGGAGCCCACCGCAGGGCTCCAACTCACAAACTGTGAGATCGTGACCAGAGGAGTCAAAATCAAGAATTAGGTGCTTAACAGACTGAGCCATTCAGGTGCCTCTAGCCATTGTAACTTCTTAAGCAGATCTTAAACACAGTTGAGTCTTCGTAAGTAGTGTTTTTTACACAGCCCTAATTGGCATGTAATTGAAATACAATAAACTGCACGTATTTGAAGTGTATAATATGATGAGTTTAAATAGATCCCTATAAGCACAGTCAAGATGATGAACATAACCATCAGCCTTCAGAGTTTCCTACTCCACCAGGAAACCACTGATCTTTCTTGCTATCACTATAGATTAACTTGGATTTTATAATTTGACGAAATGTCTGGCTTCTTTGACTCTGTTTCTTCTGTGTTTCAAGTACCAACAGTCCATTCCTTTCTCTTGCTGAGTAGTGTTCTGTTGTAGGGCTACTCTACAGTTTGTTTATGGACACTGAACTATTGATGAATGTTAGAATTTTTTCCAGCTATTTTTTCCAGCTATTACAAATAAAGCTGCTATGAACATTCATGTACAAGCTTTATGTGGACATATATGTTTTTATTTCTTTTGGGTAAATACCTAGGAGTGGCATGGCTGGATCATATGGTAGTACACACTTAACTTTTTAATAAATTGCCAGACTATTTCCCAAAGTGGTCGTATATTTATTATTTTATATTCCCATCACTGAGAGTCCTATTTACTCTACATTCTTGCCTTGTGGCCTGTCTTTTAACATTTGAACCATTCTAATATGAGAAGTGCCATCTCCTTGTGCTTTTAATTTATATTTCCCTAATGACTAATGATGATTTTCATATGTGCTTTTTTTTTTTTGCCATTAGTTTTTTTGCCACTGTGTTTATGGGTGTATACCTAAGTCAAAACTTAAAAAAAAAAAATTCACTTTTCTGAAGTAGTTTTTCAGGTCTTTTGACCATTTGGGGGGAATTGTTTGCTTATTAGTGAATAGTGAGAGGTTTTTTTTTTTTTTGATATATCCTGTGTAAAAGTCCTTTATAAGATATATAAGGTTGCAAGTATTTTCTTCTAGTCAGTGCTTGTCTTTTCATTTTCATAGCTGTGTCTTTGACGAACAGTTTTTAATTTTAATCCAGTTCAGTGTATCAATTTGCTCAGTTTTAAACTTTGATGAAATTTAATTAAGTTTTTCTTTGTGAATTATAGTATTATACCTAAGAAACCTTTGCTTAAATGAAGGTCACAAGAATTTCCTACTGTATTTTCTTTGAGAAGCTGTGTAAAGACCTTACATATAGGTCTATGATATGTTTCAAGTTAATTTTTCTATATGGTACAAGGTGTGAATTGAAGCTCATGTTTTTGCATACATTTATTCAATTGTTCTTGGCTCATTTGTTGAAAGAACTATTTTTTCTTTACCGAATAGCCGTTGTACCTTTGTTGAAAATTATTTGTCCTTAGATATGCGCTTTTATTGTTGGACTCTGTTCTGTTGATCTGTTTGTGTATTTTAAGTCAGTGAGACACTGTCTTTATCACTGTGGCTTTGTAAGTCTTGAAATCAAGTACTATAAATCATCCAACTTTGTTCTTTTTTTTTCTTCTTTTTCAAGGTTGTTTTGGCTATTTTAGGTTCTTTGCATTTCTATATGAATTTTGGAATTAGTTTGTCAGTGTCTACAATAAAGCCTGTGGGAAATCTGATTTGGTATTACATTGAACCTATGGATTAATTTGGGGGAGAAATGACATTTTTTGACACATGAAGAATGTATACCTTTCCATATATTAATTTTTAAAATTTCCCACAGTAGTGTTTTGTAGTTTCATAGCAATATGTACAAAGCTAACAAAAACCCATAACTTTGAAAAATGCAAGTTGCAGAAGGTTTCTGATATGTCACCTTTTATATAAAGTTAAAAAAACTCCCACCACAATCAGTTACCAAGATAGTCTTTGAAATTGTTTAAAATACAGTTTTAAGTGGTACCTGATGGCTCAATTGGTTGAATGTCAGATTCTTGGTTTCAGCTCAGGTCATGATCTCACAGTTCATGGGATTGAGTCCTGCACTGGGTCCATGCTTGGGATTCTGTCCCTCCCTTTCTCTGCCCCTCCCCCACTCTCTCTCACAAAATAAATAAATAAACTAAAAAATAAAATGAAAATAAAGTACAGTTTTAAGAAAAGCAAGATTCAGATTAGTGAGTACTGCTGAGTGGGAGGGGATTATGATTTAGAGGGCATTCTGGATAGTCAATAATACTGTGGTATCTTAGGCTAAGTAATGGAAACAGTCATCGTATTTTATATATACATTTTTTTCATATAGAATATTTCACTGAAATATTTAAGAATCAAATCCATAGGACTGGAAATAGCTGTATAATTTCTAATCTCCCCAAAGAAAAGAACAGAAAATGAGAATTTAACCAGCCTAACAAAATTGAGCAAAGGGGATGTGAAAGAAACAATGAGAACATATTATGTACAGATGGTGCATATACATGTATTTCTAAAGTTTGTACATGCATAGATAAGAATCTCTAGTGAAAAACTCAGAGCTGTGTGGCATGTGCATAAGAACTTTCTTATTTATTTATTTAATGTTTATATTTGAGAGAGAGAGAAAATATAATGTTTATATTTGAGAGGGGGAGAGAGAGAGGGAGACACAGAATCCCAAGCAGGCTTCTGGCTCTGAGCTGTCAGCACAGAGCCTGACCTGGAGATCAAACTCGCAAGCTGTGACCTGTGTTGAAGTCAGATGCTTAACTGACTGAGCCACCCAGGCTCCCCAGAACTTTCACTTTTATTTATTTATTTATTATTTTAAACTTTTTTTTTTTAATGTGTATTTATTTTTGAGAGAGAGACACAGAGTGCGAGCGGGGGAGGGGCAGAGAGAGAAGGAGACGCAGAATCTGAAGCAGGCTCCAGGCTCCCAGCTGTCAGTACAGAGCCCGATGAGGGGCTCAAACCCAGGAGCCATGAGATCATGACCTGAGCCAAAGTCGGATGCTCAACCGACTGAGCCACCCATTCTGTCCTCTTAACTGTCTAGTCCTGGATGTGTCTGCTCCCAGATCCATTCCTTGTCTTCCCCCTGCCGTGCTCTGTATCATGGGGCCAAACTCCTCCAAACTTGTTTCCCAGGCTCCTGGGTCTGCTGCCCCCAGCTGGAGCTGGCCAGTGGCAGTAGGTTGGAGGGCAGAGGAAGGGAGAAGGGAAGATATTTTTCCCCTGTCTCCACTTTCCCCCACTGCCCAGCACAGTAAATGACAAAAGACACACATATCTACACCACAGTTGCAAAATTCAGAACACCAAGGATGAAAAGAAAAGATCTTAAAAGCTTCTGAGGTAGAAGGGGAAACACAGATCATCTGCAAAGGAATAAGAATCAAAATATATCAGATTTTGCAACTGTATCTTTAGAAAGTAGGAAAGTTATTTTTAATTTAGAGTTAAAAGCATTAATTTGCTAAGCTAAAGATAAGAAAAATACACGTCCAAAGTGAAAGGAAATTTACTTCCCACACAGTTTTTTTTAGGATATAGTCAAGCAAAATGAGGGAGTAAATATATCAAGAAAAAAGAGGGAATGGGATACAGGCAACAGTGGCTTCAACCTGGGAAAGCAGTGTCAGAAGGTCTCAGGATAACAACGGGTACAGAGAAGGACTCCACAATGGAGCAGTAAGATGGAGGGCATACATAGAAACTCTACAGAGAAAGAGGGGCTCAAAAGAATACCAATCCCTGATTGGCACAAGAGGGTAGGGGAAAATGTCAAATAAAGGCAAAAAGGGCAAGAACATTAAAAGGTGGTTAGAAACTTCAGGAAGCATTTAAAAGCTCAGATACAAAAGAAATGTAATGAGGGGCGCTGGGTGGCTCAGTCGGTTAAGCGGCTGACTTCGGCTCAGGTCATGATCTCGCAGTCCGTGGGTTCAAGCCCCGCGTCGGGCTCTGTGCTGACAGCTCAGAGCCTGGAGCCTGTTTCAGATTCTGTGTCTCCCTCTCTCTGACCCCCCCCCGTTCATGCTCTGTCTTTCTCTATGAACGTTAGCTCCGCAGTGAAAAATATTATGGAATCACATCAGTGTGTTTTTTAGAATCAAACTATAGGCTGAGCATCTGGGACTTAAAACATAGCTATAGAATAAGGTAAATGAGAAATCAAATATAATCAGAAGCAGAGCTGTAGGAAAGAGGAGGAAGAGCTGAAGGGAAGTATGGGGGCCCTAAAGTCTTCATCTTAGAGGATAAGATGCTGGCTATTGTGGATGGAACCCCACAGGAAGCTGTTAGCATATCCTGAAAGTGATGGAGGTTTCCAAGGAAGGACTTAAAATGATGAATCGGGAAGATGGGAAGGGGAGATGGCGGTGTGTGTTAGTGGCTTGCTCTTCTAGGTGAGATGGCCTTAAGTGAGTGCCAACAGTGCCTTGCCCAGATACCTGACCCTGACCATGGCTGCATACAGCAGCTCTGTGTCCAATGAGGCAGCTTCTGCATGTCTTTGCTTTGGAGTTTCTCCTGCAGCTGAAGCTCACTCAGCTGCCCATGTGACAAAAGCAGCCCTAAACTGGCAATCCCAGGCTCTGTTTTTCACTGGCTCCTATTTCTGCACAGGGGTCTGGCTCTAGGTGCTTGCAGTAGCAGCTGGTTTGATGCCATTCCCTTTCCTGGCTTCCTTTCCTGTGTCATCTCACTTCCCCATCCTGCCAAGGAATCCTTAACCTCATGGTCTGCTTCCAAAAGAACCCAAACCAGAGCAGTCCACCACCAATAGATCCAGATGAGCAGCAAACGCATTTTATTTAGAGATTATGGAGGAACATAGCAAAAGAAGCATCTAACAGACCTATAAGTAATTACTTCTAGGGAACAGGACTAGAGTAGGAGTGAGTAGAACAGGGGACTGATGCACTCAAATAGATACCTGTACATATGCTATTTTAGTTTCAATTTAAAATAATCATTTGAAACTTAGAGCAAACTAGAATACTGTGACAAATGGAATCAAAAGAAGAGAGCACTAACATATCTTCATGGCCTGACTTGGGGTACACCTCCCAATCCCTTAACTTTACTTGCACATGTCAATCATTTTTGAGTTGCAGCCATAAACTGGGATAAATTATTGCACAGGTATGAACAGCTGAAAAATATTCTCTGTACAGAAAATTCATAAGTACAACTTTAATCATTATAATGGGGGATAGGTATACTTCCCACCTGTGTTTTCACAGTGTAGGAAAAGACACACAAAATACATTGGTAACCACTGGAAATGAGATTTGTTAAGTAGAAATGGGATTTGTTAAGTAGAATAGTACTTTACGTGGTACTACTTTATGAAGAGGCACTTTGTATATGAAGAGGTGTTATTGTGTACTTTCGTTTATAGGAAGGTATGGTTTGTGTCTTGGGTTTGAATATTGTTTGTAGTTGGTAGTGGGTGGTTTCTTGATAGTGCATCATGTCCCAAGGGGAAGCTGTGGCCCAGGTGTCCATGTATAGAAGCCGTTCTTGATGGCCTTGAGGCCCTGGCACAAAACTATTGCAAATAACCAGCCTTGGCCTCTGTCTTCCACTAGGTGGCAGACGTCTCCCAGTTCTGCCGACAGCAGGTGCCAGGCGAGGGACACAGAGCCTCTTTGGGCCGCTTTCTCCCTTTGCTTCCATCTGGAAAATCACTGGGCTGCTTCTGGCCAGATTTAGATTTCCAGTGCAAGCCATCATTACCTTGGTTAGAGAAGTGAAGGTAAGGTCGGTCTGTTAGCATTCCAGGACAGAAGGTGACAAAGATCCTTTATATGTAGCACTGGAGAGAAAGGCTTGTTCTAATTTTTTTAGACAGTTTTTCAAAAATAGAAAAAAATTTCATGTTTTACAAGTAAAATTACAAATGATTGAAAAAAAAAAAACACCACACACAAGTATTACTGGTCCTACACGGGGTTATAGCTAAATGTTCAGATATGAGCATTGTGACCATAGAAGATATTTTGAGACATTTGTTTTCACAGTGTGATGAATATTTTTTCATTCACTTAAAATAATTTGAGAGGTGTACTCATAATTCCAGCATGAAGTGCAAGTGTGGTAAAATAACTGTAAAAATAAAATAAAACAAACAAGCAAAATGCACCACAAAATTGAATTTGCTCTATTCTCTTTTAGGGATTTTTTTTTAATTTTAAAAATTAATTTACACCAAGTTAGCTAGCATATAGTGCTATAATGATTTCAGGAGCAAATTCCAGTGATTCATCCCCTATGTATAACACCCAGTGCTCATCCCAACAAGTGTCCTCCCTAATGCCCCTTACCATTTAACCCATCCCCCCACCCGCAACCCCTCCAGCAACCCTCAGTGATTCTCTCTATTTGAGTCTCTTGTTTTGTCCCCCTCCCTGTTTTTATTTTAGTTTTGCTTCCTTTCCCTTATCTTCATCTGTTTTGTGTATTAAATTCCACATATGAGTGAAGTCATATGATATTTATCTTTCTCTGACTAATTTTGCTTAGCATAATACCCTCTAGTTCCATCCATGTAATTGCAAATGGCAAGATTTCATTCTTTAAAAAAAATTTTTTTTTAATGTTTATTTTTGAGAGAGACAGACAGAATATGAGTGGGTTAGGGGCAGAGAGAGAGAGGGAGACACAGAATCCAAAGTAGGCTCCAGGCTCCGAGCTGTCAGCACAGAGCCCAACTCTGGGCTCGAACTCACAAGGTGTGAGATCATGACCTGAGCTGAAGTTGGACGCTCAACCGACTGAACCACCCAGGTGCCCCAAGATTTCATTCTTTTTGATTGCCAAGTAATATTCCATTGTGTATATAAACCACATCTTCTTTATCCATTCACCTGTCAGTGGCTTTTTCCATACTTTGGCTATTGTCAATAATGCTGCTATGAACATTGGGGTGCATGTACCCCTTAGAAACAGCACACCTGTAAGGGATTTTTTTTTTACAAGAAGTTGTTTTCATTGATTTGTGTAGTACTCTGGTTGACATGTTTTGAAAGAAATACAGTTTCGATTTCACATTGAGGTATATTTTCTCTGGTGTATAAGCATCAGAGGAAGAATTTAATAAGAAGATAAGGCAACTCAACCTGAATTTTTGGGTTAATCTGGAGTAGTCATTAATTCTAGTAAACAGGTGGAAGTATTTACAAATTTCGATCAGAGAAAAGTAGAAATTAGGATGGGGAAGAGAACTGTTAGATTCTGATGTGATGTGGGCCCCTCTCCTCTTACAGGGTCTACCAGATGTTTACCTGCTCCCCACACCCCCTTCATAGGAACTGAGAAGAGGCGCCAGGCCCTGGCCTCCTTTTCCTCTTCCTTTCTCCTCCCTCCCACCCACCAGTCCTCTGGTGTTCTTTAGTGATCCTTCTTTACTTCCCAATTATCTCTTTCCCTTGTTTGTTAACTTAGTAATAAAAAAACTGCAGACAGTTTACCAGTGAGAAGCCGAAGCCTGCAGGCCTTTGCAGGAAAAGTGAATGAAAATTGAAGAGGAAAATCAAGGTGATGAACCTGACCTCATTAAATTGTTAAACTCCTTCAACCCTGCCTAAAACTGAGATGAGCTTTTCAGCTCATTTCCCTCCAAATTCAAAGAAAAATGTCTGTGCCTGAAGAGAAAACACAGAGGATCCAGAGCTAAGATCTGGTGATATTCTGGCCAGTTTTTTAGCCAGGGTAAGATTTTCTCACCCAGTGATCCCTATTTTAAAATGAATAAAAAAGATTGTTATAAAAATGAGAAAGAAAAGAATATAAAAGGGAAGATTGGGATTATAAGGCTTGTTCAAGAGAATAGAAAATGCTATAGCTTCCCAGTTTTAATTCTTATTGTTTATTTAGATTTGGGGGATTTTTTTTTAATTTTTTTTTTTTTTTTTTACATTTATTTTTGAGAAACAGAGTGAGACAAAGCGTGAACGGGGGAGGGGCAGAGAGAGTAGGAGACACAGAATCTGAAGCAGGCTCCAGGCTCTGAGCAAGCAGTCAGCACAGAGCCTGATGCGGGGCTCAAACCCACGAACTGTGAGATCATGACCCGAGCCGAAGTCGGAAGCTCAACCGACTGAGCCACCCAGGTGCCCTGGGATATTTTTTTTTTTTTTTAGTGTACAATGCTGATTCTAAAATCTACTTGATAAGCACTGATAAATACTAATGATTTTCACCAGGTCTCTTTTTGTTAAGCCCTGACACAGTGGCTAGAAAGTTTACCAGCACATTAGAACCACCTGGGTGGGGGTCTGGCGTGGCTTTTAAAAATCCCAGGCCACACCCCAGACTATTTAAATAAGAATCTCAGGTGGAGGGTTGAGACAGGGACACCAGAATTTTTTAAAGGTGCTGCCACCCCAGATGATTCCAGTGTGTAGCCAAGGCTGAGAACCATTGCAAACTGGTTGCCTCCTGACCACTGCGTATAAATGACATTGTGAATGGTTGAGATAAAAGGATATAAAGAAGACAGGCTCAGGGCGTCTGGGTGGGCTTAATGTCTGACTTCAGCTCAGGTCAAGATCTCAGGGCTTGTGAGTTCTAGCCCCACGTAGGGGTCTGTGCTGACAGCTTGGAGCCTGCTTTCAGGCTCTGTGTCTCTCCTTCTCTCTCTGCTTCCTCCCCTGCTTGTGTTCTGTCTCTCAAAAATAAATAAACACTAAAAAAAGAAAAAAGACAGACTCTCCAGTGCCGTCCTACAGAGAGGAGACTGGAAGGGAGTCAACAGGATTTGCTGACAGATACGGTAGAAGTTTAACAGAAATTGTTGAGTCAAGTTTTTGACCCAAGAGAGATAGAATGATGAAGCTGCCTTTTATTGACATGGGCAGACTGCACGAATCCCCCCAAAAGGCGGGGCTGATTGGCGGGGGTCGGGGGAGAACTGGGTTTGGAACATATGAAATTTGAGATGCCCAAGAGGTAGCCTAGGCAAAAATCCAAGAAGGCAGTTCTGGAATCCAGGCTAGACGCACACATCTGGGAGTCTTCAGCATCGAGATGGTATTTAAGGCCTGGAGATCTGATGGTTACCTAAGCAGTAAGTGTAGACAAGGGAGAGGAATTAAGGGCTGAAGACCAGGGCCTGGCACACCCTGTAGGAGGTCAGAGGGATGAGGAGGGAGCAGGTGGGGTGATGAGAAGGAGCAGTGGCGAGGTAGGAGGACAGCCGGAACGTGGAGAGGCCATGTTAGGTAAGGTGAGGACTGAGAGTGGACCCTTGGCTTTCACTCCATGGAGGTTGCCAGAGGAAGGAGAGGAAGAGAAGTGTATGACAGGAGAGAAAATTTGCTGTAGTGCACCGGATTTTTTCCAGCAGTGTTTAACATCAGATAGCTTGATTGGACTAGGGTTCAACAGGCAGGGGTGTGAAAGCACAGACAGGAAGGGAAGGTGGGAGTCCCAGAGAGAGAGTTTTGCACATTAGGACCTTGGAATCAAAGTAGCACAACGGAGGGGAGACTGTTGCATTGAGGAGGGTGTGGGTTGATGGTCCATGGGTCCTAAAAGATCTGAAGAGCACAGGTTGGGGGAATGATCACAGATCACCTGGGAGGAGAGCAGTTGGGCCAGACTGAGATTTTGAGACAGAGAAACAGTGTGGGGTGAGGGCAGTTTCTGGTGACCTAGTTACCTAGTCTTTAATGAATGAAAGTGAGTAACTAGGAAGTGGGGAAAAAAATGTTGATGACAGAAGGAAGATGATGAGGGACAGAATTTAAGATGCATGAGGATGATGGGTAGAAATAGGAACGCGAGCAGCGTTGAAGCCTGCCAATCTCCCTCCCTGTCAGGTGAGGGCTCTTGGGAGCTTGTGTTCCCAGGGGTGCTATGGCCAGAGGCAGAAGAGCACTGCTTGCTGGCTGTCACAGAGGGGAGCAAGAAGGCAGATCTGAGAAATTCCATCCTGGAGGGAAGTCCAAACTGAATCACAGTCCACGTTAGGGGCCACGTACAAACCCCAAATGTCAGGGTGTGGAGGAACCTGGAAACTGAGTGGGAGAGACAGTGGTATGGGCAAGGAGGGAGGGGGCCTGGGAGTTTCCTGGAGACAGAGCAATGACCTGCTTTTTTGTGCTGGGACTCTTCAAATCAACCCCAATGAAGTCTAGCGTGGGTGGGCGTGGTTCATTTACAAGGGCAGGAATGGAATCAGCGGAAGGCATGGTTTTCAAAGAGTAGTAATTACTACACAATAACAAAATTAGAAAGAATGAAAGGAAATTAAACGCTGTAAAATACAGAGGCCGTGCCTTTTGAATCAAGAATAGCCACTTAAGCTGTTTGGTTATGTAATATTTCATTCATTAGGCATTGAATTACCTCTGGCTGTATGTACCATTTCTGTGAAGTTAATTTTGATTCCATTATGAAAGAATTAATCAAATCCAGTGAAAGAACAACTGTCCTCATTGCTATCTACAGGAGGAGGGGTGTGAGCCAAAAGTCTTTTTGTGGTTTTAATATTTTTGATTTCAACTTAATAAAGAAGAGGAGCCTGAGGGATCAGAAAAGAGGTCAGGTTTTGCTTTTTCCACTTAAAGTACATAAATAGAACAAAGAAGAAGTTGTGAGATGTGGACAACTGTAAATACATAAAATCAGCCTGGAACATACTAGATATTGATGGGAAGCACCAGCACCAAGCATTCACGGTCCCACTGAGAACAGAGTAATTATCTCAGCAATTTTTGTTGATGTGTGCTAACAACATGCCAGAGACTTTGCCAGGCATTAGGCATATATAAAAAATAAATAAGAGGTACTGGGGTGCCTGGGTGGCTCATTCGGTTAAACGTCCCAACTTCAGCTCGGGTCATGATCTCATGATTTGTGAGTTCAAGCCCCGAGTCGGGCCCTGTGCTGACAGCTCAGAGCCTGGAGCCAGTTTTGGATTCTATGTCTCCCTCTCTCTCTGCCCCTCCCTTGCTCATGCTCTATCTCTCTCTCTCTCAAAAATGAATAAACTTACAAAAAATTTTTTTAATTAGAAAAAAATTAAAAATTAAAAATAAATAAATAATAGGTCCTTTTTGTTCTCACAGTTCACCATCTATTGGAAAGGCTGATACACACAAAAAAAACCCAATTTCTGTATAAAGTGGGAAGTACAAGAATCTAAACTGTAATTTAAAATTTATCTTTGAGACAAATGACTAGATGTCAGTCGTGGAACTAGTATGGTGTAGAGGATAGAATGCTGGATTGAGAATAGGGAACCTGGCTTCCCGCCCCGGCTCTGCTACTGACCTGCTGAGTGAGACTTGCCAAGCTATTGCTCTGCTTGAAGTCTTCGTTTCACCTCTCAAGCGAGTTAAGTTCCTGTGCAGTGGTCTCTTTCAGCCTGAAAACTCTATGATTCAAGGTGTTATAAATTTGGTAATATAAACATATCTTTTCCTAAAATAGTTGGCCTCGAGTATAACTTAGATGTTTTGTTTTTGGAGGGTTTGCTTTATACTAACTTTAAGAATAAACGTGTATTGTTTAAGAGGAGATGTGAGAAAGAACTCTGTAGACTTATGAGGTAAAACGGCTACATTTCTATTTATTAATAATCATGCTAATTTTCTTGACCCAGAGACCTCACGTGTTCTCTCTCTCTCTCTCTCTCTCTCTCTCTCTCTGGATATATTACCCTGGAGTATGAAATCTTAGCAGAAGGGGGACCAAAATTAAATTAGCCCCTTATCTAAAGATTTAGATGCCCTGGCATAAACCTCTCAAGGATAATAAACTAACCATTTCCCTATGGATGGTGAAATTCTGGTTTGCATAATTATTTCCTCATGATTTAATTGAAAATATGAAAGATGAAGCACACAGATACCAGGGACTCTAATACAGGATAACACATTTCCATCTTTTGTCTCTATAGCCCTCACAGCCTGTAAGGTTTAAATGCAAATAGAAATGCCCAGGAAAGATGGGGCTGAACTGAGGCATGGAGGTGGTCCATGCTGTGGTGTATGTAAGCTTAGGAGACTCTAGGAGTCTATGGAGGGCAGAGGCCAACAGCTGTCTTTTCCCTCTTCTGATGTATTCCTAATCCTGCCTGTAAGCACCCCTCCACAGGACTTGGGAGTGCCACTCAAGCATTCACACCCTCAGACCTGGCAGCACAGGAACTGGGTGGCTTTCTGAATAGACCCACTGAACAGCTCTCTCCTGCAGCCTGAACTCTGTATTTCAGAGACACAACCTGCTAGAAACCTGACAGCCATCCTGAGCTCCTCTCTTTTCTCCTCCCTCATGTCCAAGAGGGTTTTTGCCACCTAGATAGTCTTTCTTCTGGGTCCCCTTTGTGCTTACTATTCTCACTGATGTAACTCTGGCAAGAGCCTCTCCTGCTTCCCAGCCATGCCCTCTCCATATCCACCCTCCACAGTGCTGCTAGATTCTTCAACATGGCATTCAAGGCTCTTCCTTTTTTGGCTTCTGATACCCCCAGAGTCTCACCTCTCACTCTTACTACCTTCATGCCTAGATTCCAGCAACACTGGTGGTTCCCTGTTTCATCTATTTCTACATGCCTCCTGCTTGCCTGTACTGCCCCTGTCCTGACATTTTAGCACATAATAGGTGCTCACTGTATGCACGTTAAATGGAACTAAATTTTATTTTATTCTTTCCTTCTTTACCAGCCACCCTTTTATTTTTATTTTCAAAAATATGTTTCTAGAAGAATAGAGAACTTTTTTTCACTTTTCACACATGTCCTAATATTAATAATAGCAAATGTTTCATTTGTTGAGTGTTTTCCGAATACCAGGCACCTAAGAATTTTACATACACTATTTCCTTTATTCCTCACAACAGTCATGTGAGGGAGGTATTATTGTCTTTATTCTCTGCATGAAAGGTCTTAGCTTCATAGATGAAGCAACTTGACCAAGGTCCAGCAGCAAACAGAACATGGGTGCAGACCTGGGTCTCCTGAGAGCAAAGCATATGCTTTTATCTTGCATCTGCCTCTTACTAATTGCTGTTACCATGTGTTGAATGTGCTTTGGCAACGTAATATCAGTCAATTGTTTTAAAAATGCAGTTTTTCTAAGTTTATTTATTTATTTTGAGAGAGAAAGAGGGAGAGCACATGAGAGTGCTGGGGAGGAGCAGAAAAAGAAGGAGAGAGAGAATCCAAAGCAGGCTCCATGCTTAGCGCAGAACCCCATGTGGGCTCAATCCCATGACAGTGAGATCATGACCTGAGCTGAAATCAAGAGTTGGACGCTTAACTGACTGAGTCACCTGAATGCCCCTAAAAATGCAGTTTTTAAAATGCACGGTATGTGAATACCTTCTCTTGTTTAAAAGGAAAACATCACAGAAAGTTCTTTGACTGCTGATTCCCAAACCCATCCCGTAGCCAAAAAGACACTACTGAATTTTGTGTGTAGTCTTCCAGATCTTTCCCTGTGCTTTTTTACACACATAGTACACACTTGCAGTGTATTAATTAGGATAAAAGCAAGCTACTTCAACAAAGGGGCCCCCAAAGATAGTTGATTAAAGAAAGTCAACGTTTATGTTCTCTCACATAATAGTCCCAAAGTGAAGAGTTCATGTAGAAAGGTGGCTTTGTCCACATGGCCAATCACAGACCTTCCTTGTGTGCTACCCTTCTCTGCATGATTGAAGATAGGTCATTGGTAGCTCTAAATCCCATCATCAGGAAGGGAGGAAATGCATGGAGGAGCTGACACCTGGTGTTGTAAGGAATAGAAGTAAAAGGGGCAAACCTCACTTTTACTGCTTTTCAACTAGTTGGATATGAACATACCAAAGTTTAGAAAATTCTGTTGAATAACTTATTGTACTGGGTAGTTGTACTTATTTACATGATTGCCAGCAGTATATGAGAGTCTTCTGATATTCTTATGATCACTTGATATTATTGAAAACATTTTAGCAATTGAAAGGATGAGAAATGATCTCATTTTTTCCTTTATTTTTAAATTAAAAAATTTGTTTTAATGTTTATTTATTTTTGGGAGAGACAGAGCACGAACAGGGGAGGGGCAGAGAGAGAGAGATAGAGACACAGAATCTGAAGCAGGCTCCAGGCTCTGAGCTGCAGCAGAGTCTGATGTGGGGCTCGAACACACAAACCAGGAGATTGATGACCTGAACTGGAGTCAGACGCTTAACCAACTGAGCCACCCAGATGCCCTGATTTCATTTTATTTTGTTGAATTTTTTTTTACTGCTTTGTAATTCTTTCTCCATATTAGACCCTAATATTTTATTAGAGATATGAATGCCAAACTACTTTTCTCAGTCTTTAAATTGTCTGTTAACCTTATTTATGGTTGGCTTTCTCAGCCTCTGCACTATTAACATATTGGGCTAGATAATTCTTTGTTGTGGGGATTGTCCTGTGCACTGTAGGATTCTTGGCAGTGACCCTGGCCTCATTATCTTAGATGTCTGTAATATCCAACCTCCCCTCCCCAGTTTTGGCAGGCAAAAATGTCACCAGGTATTGCCAAATGTCCCTTGGGAAGCAAAATTGTCCCCAGTCAAGAACTGTTGTTTATACAAAGCTTAATTCTTAGTATGATTATATTGATAAGGCTTTTTCTTACGATTTTCCTTTTTTGTGACTTATTTAAGGAAGCCTTTCTTAACCCCCAAATAATAAAGGCATGCTTTTTAAATTTTCTTCTAGTACTTTTATAGTTTATTGTTCTTTAAAAAGTATTTAGGTCTCTAATGCCCCAGAAATTATTTTCGTGTGAAATGGAAAGTGTGGATTTGTAGCAAAGCCAGTTTCTGGTCATCCCAGGTCTGCCAGGAGCAGCCAGGATGCTGGCCACCTGCCGTGTTGCCTGGCCAGAGGGACCCTGGAAATGGCTCACTTTGTTCTCATGGTCATAAAGCCATAGCCACTGATCCCATAGCCTGAGGAGCCCCTTGTAGCACTGACTGACAAGGAGAGTCCATCATCCCTGCACCTTGGTTAGATGGGATATGTGGACGCTCGGACTTCTCCAGTGGCTGCCTGGAGGGGGCACAATCGAGGTGTAAGGGAGTCAAGGCCCTAGTAGGTGGACTTCTATAAAGGAAGAGAAGAGGGGAAGGGGAAGGGGAAGTGTGGTTGCCTGTCCTCATCCCATGGAGCTCCAAGATGCAGTGGTTTCTTTTTCTTTTCTTTTCTTTTTTTAATTCCAGTGCTCATTCTAAGATTAATTGATTGATTGATTGATTGATTGATTTAATTTATTTTTAATTTACATCTGAGTTAGTTAGCATATAGTGCAATAATGTTTTCAGGAGTACATTCCGGTGATTCACCCCCTATGTATAACACCCAGTGTTCATCCCAAGTGTCTTCCTTAATGCTCCTTGCCTGTTTCACCCATCCAGGAACGCTCAGTTTGTTCTCTGTATTTAAAAGTCTCTTATGTTTTGTCCTCCTCCATGTTTTTATATTATTTTCGCTTCCCTTTCCTTATGTTCATCTGTTTTGTATCTTAAATTCCACATATGAGTAAGTCATGATATTTGTCTTTGTCTGACTGACTTATTTCACTTAGCATACCCTCTAGTTCCATCCACATAGTTGCAAATAGCAAGATTTCATTCTTTTTGATTCATGAGTAATACTCCATTGTATATATAAACCACACCTTCTATATCCATTCATCAGTCAGTGGACATTTGGGCTCCTTCCATACTTTGGCTATTGTCAATAGCGCTGCTATAAACATTGGGGTGCATGTGTCCCTTCAAATCAGCAACCTGTATCCCTCGGATAAATACTCAGTAGTGCAATTGCTGGGTTATAGGGTAGTTCTATTTTTAACTTTTTGAGGAACTTCCATAGTGTTTTGCAGAGCAGCTGCCCCAGTTTGCATTCCCATCAACAGTGCAAAAGAGATCCTCTTTTTCTGCATCCTCACCAACATCTGTTGTCACCTGACTTGTTAATGTTAGCCATTCTGACAGGTGTGAGGTGGTATCTCATGGTGGTTTTGATTTGTATTTCCCTGATGATGAGTGATGTTGAGCATCTTCTCATGTGTCTATTAGCCATTTGGATGTCTTCTTTGGAAAAGTGTCTATTCATGTCTTTTGCCCATTTCTTCACTGGATTCTTTGTATTTTGGGTGTTGAGTTTGATAAGTTCTTTATAGATTTTGGATACTATCCCTTTATCCGATATGTCATTTGCAAATATCTTCTCCCATTCCATTGGTTGCCTTTTAGTTTTGCTGGTTGTCTCCTTTGCAGTGCAGAAGCATTTTATTTTGATGAAGTCCCAATAGTTCATTTTTGCTTTTGTTTCCCTTGCCTCCGGAGATGTGTTGCATAAGAAGTTGCTGCAGATGAGATCAAAGAGGTTTTTGCCTGCTTTGTCCTCTAGGATTTTGATGGCTTCCTGTCTTATGTTTAGGTCTTTCATCCATTTTGAGTTTATTTTTGTGTATGGTGTAATGAAGTGGTCCAGGTTCATTCTTCTGCATGTTGCTTTCCAGTTTTCCCAGCACCATTTGCTGAAAAGACTGTCTTTATTTCATTGGATATTCTTTCCTGCATTGTCAAAGATCAGTTGGCCATATGTCTGTGGGTCTATTTCTGGGTTCTCTGTTCTGTTCCATTGGTCTGTGTGTCTGTTTTTGTGCCAGTACCATACTGTCTTGATGATTACAGCTTTGTAATACAGTGTGAAGTCCAGAATTGTGATGCCTCCAGCTTTGGTTTTCTTATTCAGGAGTGCTTTAGCTATTTGGGGTCTTTTCTGGTTCCATATACATTTTAGGATTATTTGTTCTAGCTCTGTGAAGAATGCTGGTGTTATTTTGATAGGGACTGCATTGAATATGTAGATTTGTTTGGGTGGTCTTGACGTTTTAACAATATTTGTTCTCCCAATCCATGAGCATGGAATGTTTTTCCATTTTTTTGTGTCTTCTTCAATTTCTTTCATAAGCTTTCTATAGTTGCCAGTGTATAGATTTTTCACCTCTTTGGTTAGGTTTATTCCTAGGTATTTTATGGGTTTTGGTGCAGTGGTAAATGGGATCGATTCCTTGATTTCTCTTTTTGTCAAGATCCAGTGGTTTCATTTGGCCTCTTTGGAGACATGGTGTGAGACCAAGTGATGAGCTGTGTTGATGGCAAAGCTGCGGCCAGCTCACTAACTCACCTCCATGCATCTGCTCTCACTTTTTCCCACAGTGCAGGGTTAGCATATTGTCTCTTCGTGGGGTCTGTCTGGAGTTAGAATCTTACTTGAACCTTTATCCCATGTGGATAACTAATTTCTCTAACAGCTTTTATCAAACTCTTCATTTTTTTTTCCACCTTGAAGATGATTTCAGCTGCAAGTAACAGAAGTTGGAACTGAAAGTAGCAGGGCCAGGACTTGAGTCAGACAACTGAGGGACTCACCTTGGGTGCAGATTTGGGACTGGGGGGGGGCACCAAAAAACAGTAATAAAGATTTATACCATTTTAATGTAGGGTTTTAAAACACCAACATTAATGCAAAAAAATCCATCATGAACAAAATATCAAAATTTTAAATGAGGACAGAATCTGATCCTACACCTGCTTTATTTACTCACTTCCTCCTAATCCTGGCCCTTAAACAATGAGAAATTCCTATATTACATAACAAGAAACCTATAGGAAGAAAAGGGAAGGCTCCAGGCTCCTTAAAATCATTAGCTCAGCTGTGTCCTCCAGGACCAGATGCCTTTCGTCTTCTGTTCTTCTGCCTTCAATATCAGCTACAGCTCAAGACTGGTTTCCCATGGGATTGTAATTTAGGCAGTATTCCAGGAATTACATTCAGAGGTGACTAGTGCAGAGGCAAAGAAGGGACCCATCTTCTGGTGGAATTCTACTCGGTTGTGTTTTGGACAAAAACGAGGAAGTTTTGTGTGAATTAGTTCAATGACATGTTTTCTTCCCAAACATGGTTTAGCTTTCCTGAAAGACTGAGTTTTGAGGATGAGAATAATGATAGGAAAAATGGAGACTTAATTCTGTAATGTGGGGGACACTTCAGGGAGAGTGGTTCTGAGTAGGCTCTGGGAAGCTAGAGGAAATGCAAGAGCACTGGGAACTCTGTGGGGGAGACCACATGCCAGAAGGAAGGGAGGGGAATGAGAGAGAGGTACAAGAAAAGGGGGCTGAGTAATGTCTCTGGACAGTATATAGGACCTGCCCTGCTCCTCCACACCCTCAGGGACCTTTGATAAGAGTCCCATTTCCAGACAAGCCTAAGCTGTCATTTGACCTTCAGGATGTGGCCATTCTTTTGACTGCTCCAGTGCTATTTACATGGAAACTTGGGGACATTTTCTAAGCTGGCTAGGCAGGGTCCTAGGAAAGTGATAGTGCTGTGTGTGTGTGTGGCGGGGTGTTTCTCTGGTGGCAATGATGGCTCACAGCATGAAAACCTCATCCTCCCTGTCTCCTAATGTGACAGTCCAGGCCAGGTCTGGACGATCCTCTTTTGGTTACCTGTCACACTGAATTAGTCTGGCTCTTTGTAGGCTCAGGATCATGACTGCAGTCTGGGGCTCACTGGACCCATGCTGACTGCTTGCTGATCTCAATGAAGCCAGTCTTGCCAGTTTGAAGTGATGCATCCAGCCTTGTTCTTAATCTGACCCTCCACTCATTCCTCCCCAGGCATGGGGGGTGGGGGGAGGCAATTTATTTGATTGCCTTTGGGAGGCACTGAACACTTGTGGCCTGGCCAGCCACCCTCCACTTCTCAGTCTCTTTTGGAGCCACCTATCAATGGAATAGACTTATTTTGATCTGCTTTCTGCTGTATACCATTTGCTCTGACCCAGTCATGGAGGCTTCTGATGGCTCAGCTGGGGATGAGGGGTGGGTGCTTGTAAGTCATTGCAGTTACACATCTAGGCTACATGCTTCACTCCAGCTATGTAAGTAGTAAAGATGTCTGATTCCCTTTTTTCCCCCTCTCTTACAACGGTTCTGAATTATTGGCCCCTAAAACCCTAACCCAACAATGGAATTTATTCCAAAGGAAAAAAGGACATAAAGAAACTCCTTCCACTGGGGCCTTTAAATTTACTCATTTATTCAGTAGACATGTATTGAAGTCATATTTGGTGGACAGTATGGTGGTAGGTGCTGGACATGTTGTGGGGTCAAATTCCAGCCTCATGGAGATAATATCCTGTGTGTGTGTGTGTGTGTGTGTGTGTGTGTGTGTGTGTGTGTTTGGTCAATAAACAGATAATCCCCCAATTCATTTATTATAAATGTTAAGGAATTTTACTATGAAAGAAAAGTGCTATAAGAGTACTGTTGGGGTGCCTGGGTGGCTCAGTCGGTTGAGCATCCGACTTTGGCTCAGGTCATGATCTCATGGCTAGTGAGTTCGAGTCCCACTTCGGGCTCTGTGCTGGCAGCTCAGAGCCTGGATCCTGCTTCAGATTCTGTGTCTCCCTCTCTCTCTGTCCCTCCCTGCTTATTCTCTGTGTCTCAAAAATAAATAAATGTTAAAAAAAAATTTTTAAGAGTCACTGTTGCTGCTCAGCCAGATCAGCCTGTCCTCAAACAGCCTCAAAGACACCCTGCCACCCTCCTCACCTCAATATCCTGTTTCCCACAAGGCACAGGGACACTGTGCAAAGTGAGCCTTGGTAATACCCTATGCGTCCCCAAGGTAGATATGCAAGTTATACTCACAGTGGTTCTGCATTACAGAAATATCTTTAATTAGAGATGTTAAATTGCCAAATTAAAAGAAGAGGAAACAATTGCCAAAAAAAAAAAAAAGTTGAGGAGAGGATCACATCAAGGAAATAATTGCTTAATAACCCCTGTTGTACTCTTCCAAGAATATGAACAGGAACATTCTTTTTGGTCTCTAAGGGTTCAGAGCAGGCGTCAGGCTCCTCGGAAGTCAGGAGCAATTCCTAAGCTGTGCTGTAAAGTATGTGGGTATGGAGAGAGGGACCCATGAGGCCGGGAGAGCCTCCCATTCAAAAGCGTCTTTTCAATGTTCCCACTAACTAGAATTTTTTCTTGGTTAGCAAATAACCTATTCTTAGGGTTAAATCTGTTAATAATTTCTTTCTTAGTATAAATTAAGATTATCTGTATTGGGATACTAGGAATTTGAGTTGAGGAATTGAGAAAATAATAATAATGATTATTGTTTATGGAGAACTGAAAGAACTGATTCCATGAATTAGGTGATAAAGGATTTTTTGAGGTTGGTACTGTTATCATTCCAGTGGATTTCAAGAAAGTAAGTGACTTGCTTACAGTCATATCCCTCCCTATTAATTGGCAGAGTCATAATTGGAACCCAGAATATTCTGACTTCAGAATCAAGTCAGTGCTTAAGTCTTGCTGAGCACTTCTGGGAAGGAAGGGAGAGATCATCTCTGCAAGGTCAGGAGGCAGGGTGAGAGAGTAATGGAATAATAATGATAATATTAACACACATGTAGCTTCAGTTTATTGGGTACCTACTGTGTGCAACTCATCTCCTATATGTCATATCCTTAACCCTCTTAATAACCCTACAAGGAGAGCCTTGTGATCCCCATTGTACAAATGAAGAAAGGGAGGCATGACCATACTCAAAGCTATACATCTTTGTATAGCTTTGGGGGTCAGAAGACCGCTTGGATTCCCAGGCAAAATGGTACCCCCTGAATTCCATCACCAGGGCCATAAACTGCTGGTATTGTTTGGAGGACATGCTGTTGGAGGCAAGAAGGAGCCTCAACTTCATGACTATGACATAAGCCACCTTGGGAAGCAATTGAGACCCAAGAACTAGAATTCTGTGAAGTTTATTTTCCTATTCTGAATTTATGTTTCTGTATCTAATTAGCTCAGAGCTACATTTAGAGTTTAATCTGCAGATCTTCCTTAGGGAGTTTTGGGTCTATGGCAGGAACTCAGTTTACATATGTAGCCTTGGATCTGGAGGGAAGCATGGGGAGGAATGGTAGGAGGAGGAGCCTCTGATAAAATTTGGTGGTCTCCGTGGCTGCCTGAGAATGGGCTAGTCTGGATATGTGTCAGCTTTGCCTCATCTTCCCCAGAGCCTCAGTTTCTCCCAAAATGGCCTAGAAATCCCCAAGTTGCTTGATGTTACCCTGTCCAGGTCATCAGAAGATACCCCATCCAAAGCCACTCATGAATATGAACCCTTGGGAAATATGAAGGGTACCATAAGTCTCTTTTTAAAAATGCACTAACCTCCTGGGGAGAAATACTGTGTGCAATGGCAGCTTTTCATAGGGACTGAGCCCAGAGCCCTGAGCCTCCAGTTTGTTGCTGGAGGCTGCAGTAACTGGGCTCCTGCTGCTATTGCTGCTGGTATTTGTGCCCAAGCTCCTTTGGTGGTCCAACTACTGCTTCAGTTCCTTCTTCATGGACAAAGCCCAGGGACTCTTGCCATGCTACTCAAGTCCCAGCAGACGGATTGGGTTCCTCAATTTCTCTCGATGTGTAAATGCTACTAAATGCCAAGTGATACCAGGCCATATTCACAGATTTGGTAGTTTAATTAACTGTGTTTTCTGGAAGTAGAATTAGGCATGCTAATCAGACCTTAAGTGAAACATAAGCCAGGCTGTCTGATGAGAAAGTGCTTTGCTGACAACTTCATTAAACATATATGAGGAAGTGAGTCAAGCATTTCAGCAGAGAGGAAATCCAGTAGACAGTGGGCAGGAAATAATAGGAACACCAGCAGGGCTTAGAGATACATGAACATGAAGCATAGTTGTAAAGATGAGAATAATTGGCTTTGGCATGGATGCATGCCAGTATAGAGGAGTAATGAGGCTTTGTTTATTCACTCATTAAAAAAAATATTTATGGAGCTATTTTTTCCATCCCAGGTACTGTACTAGACAATGGAAAATGGGATGAACAATAAGATCTAGTATTGGCCTTCTTGGTACTTACCAAACGTAATGGGTTAACATTTTCAGGAAGTTTTTAAACAACTATAGGCAAGTAGACAATTTGGGCAGATTATTTACTAATATTATTTTTAAAATCTCTGTTTTGAATTTCTTAATGTTTGTTTTTGAGAGAAAAAGAAAGAGCATGAGTTGGGGAGGGGCAGAGAGAGCAGGAGACGCAGAATCTGAAGCAGGCTCCAGGCTCCAAGCTGTCAGCACAGAGCCCAACGTGGGGCTTGAACACATGACCTATGAGATCATGACCTGAGCCGAAGTTGGACACTTAACCAACTAAGCCACCCAGCCACCCCTTAAAATCTCTATTTTGAAATGTACAGAGTGTATAAAACAGTAATGTAAAGTTTAATGAAAAATAATAAAACAAAGACCTGCACAGCTGTGTTTCAGTTTAAGGAACAGAACATTACTAAAATCTCAGAAGCCTCCTGTGAACCCCTTCCTAATTTAATTCTCATCTCAACCCCACCTAAAGGAAACTACCTTGACATTGGTGTTAACTTACTTCTTCCTAATTGTTTTCCTTTTGCATGTTTTTCTGAAAAATATTTTGGGAATCCAAAAAGTATGTAAGTGAATCTAAAGATCATTTTGGTGAGAATTCATTATGATATTAAATCTTTCTATCCAGGAATATTACATATCTCTCCATTTGTTTAGGGTTTTCAGTATTGCAATAAAGTTTTATATTTTTTCGGCACGATGTGTTACATCTTTTGTTAGTTTTTTTTCCCTAGCTAACTACATCTTAAAAAAAGTATCTTAAAAAATTATGATTTCTTGACTAATTGTTGAGGGTGTAGAGCAATGCCATTGGCATTTTCATATGGGTTTTGTAAGCAGCAATTGTTAAACCCTGTTACTAATTAATAATTTCCTATGGCTTACATGTAGACAGTCATAGGAGATGCAAATACTGACAATTTTATCCCTTTCAAATCCATTTTTGGTATATTTTTCTTGTCTTACTGTACAGGCTAAGATCTCTAGTACAGTGTTCAGTGGAAGCAGTATTAAATAGGCATCTGTGTCTTGTAACAGACAGTGCCTAACAGTGAAATGCTGGAAGCAGTACATTTAAGTATGCTTTGCTACCAGACTACCAGTTATTTTTAGAGATCCTTTGACAAGTTAGAGACTTTCTATTTCCATTTTCTTAGGTTTTTTTTTTAAATCATGAGTGGATATGGAATTTTATTGAATGCTTTTCTCATATCTATTGAAATAATCATTTTGATTAATTGATATTTAATTTTAAGTCAAACTTTCATTCCTGAGAAGGAAAACCAACTTGATCATGTTACATTATTATTTTATGCATTTTGGGATTCAGAATTATAATATTTTCCTTAAGGTATTTACATTTGTGTTCATGAATTTACTTGACCTGGGTGATTTATTTCCTGTTTTTTAAAGTTTATTTATTTATTTTTCAGAGAGGGCGGGGGGGGGGGAGGGAGAGAGAGAGAGAGAGAAAGGGTACGAGCAGGGGAGAGGCAGAGAGAATCCCAGGCAGACTCCATGCTGTTAGCACAGAGCCCGATGCAGAGCTCCAGCTCACGAATCATGAGATTATGACCTGAGCCAAAATCAAGAGTCAGATGCTTAACCGACTGAGCCACCCAGGCACCCCTGATTTCCTTTTTGTTCTGTCTTTGTCTGGGTTGGGTATGAAATATGGTAGCTTGAGAATATGAGTTGGGTAACATTTCTTCTTTTTAAAAAATATTTAAAGTTTATTTATTTTGAGACAGAGACAGTGCAAGTGGGGGAGGGGAAGAGACAGAGGGAGAGAGAGAATCCCAAGCAGGCTCTGGGCTGCCAGTGCAGAGCCTGACTCGGGGCTTAAACTCATGAAACTGTGAGATCAAAGCCTAAGTCAAAACCAAGAGTTGGACACTTAACTGACTGAGCCACCCAGGTGCCCCCATTTCTTCTTTTTATGTTTTCTGGAAGAGCTTATGTAAGATTAGAGTTATTTTTTACTTGAATATTTGATAGAATTTGCCTCTGAAGTTCTCTGGGCCTAGTTTTCTTTTGGGGAAGATTTTAAAATGTTAATTAAATTTATGTCATGGTTATAAGAATATTCAGATTTTCTGTTTCTTCAGTTATTGTAGGTAAGGACTCCCCTCCATCCTCCAGAACTGATATGTTTCATCAGGTTTTCAAATTTACAAAAAGTTGTTTATCATTTTCTGATCTTAGTATCTGTGTTTTAATAAACAACCCCAAATCCCAGATAGGCACAATATCTTTTCCCTGAACCAATTTTCCAGTGAAAGGATTTCTTGATTGCCACACTGCTAATTCAACCTCTACTTCCAGCCACTATTATCAATTTTTGAAGGACCTGATCTCTGAATTCTGATGTCTATACCTTGCCTGGTGTTTGCCCCTAAACTGAGTTTTTATTGACCTTTGTGTGCCCAAACTTCTTCAGTATTACCTTTTACTGTTTATGGGTGAGAAGTGGTTGCCTCCTGTACTATACAAGTCCCTGAATTTGTGGGCTTTGTTCTCTTTCACCCCTTTCTGAAAGCCAACCAAATCTTCCTTGAGCTCCTTTCTTCCTGTTGGCACTTTCTGAATGCAGCCAACCGTAACCAAAACATGTAGGTAACATTTTGTCTTCTGAGCTTTTTCCCTAGGGTTACAAATTCACTAGGTACATGAGCTGCCTTCCAGGTTCCTGTAGTGACAATTCTACCAAATGCTTCCTAATGTATAAAACAGATTGCTATTCTAGCCTCTACTCAGTTTCCTTGCCAGTGACCACTAAGCCAGTGTCACCCGTTGAGGGTATTTGTTATTATTTTTCTTATTAGCAGAGTCCCCCTTCTGATACTAATTTCTGTGCCTGTCAAGGGAAGCCTAGGTTGCGCTGCAATGCTAAATGACTTCAAACTTGACAAGTTCAGTGTAGGTCGGCAGAGGCTCTGCCCCTCATAGTCACTCTTTGACAAATGTTGCCATGATCACAGCAGCAGGGAAAAGAGTGGCTTGCCTGGCTGCTCATGGCCCTATTCTTCATCCTTCCCTTGTTTTGCTCTGTAGTGTAGGAAGCTGACACAGGTTCCCATGTCAGCTGGCTTCTCATGGGTTTTCCAGTGAGAGGTACTAGGGGGAAAGGACTGGGTATTTCTGAGATTCTGAAAGGAATCTGAGATGGCTGAGACTACCATAACAGGGTCTGTCCTCTCCCATCCCACATGTAGTTCTTGAGCTGAGGCTTGAAGCCTGGGAGGGCTCCTCTCAGTTTCAGCAGGTGGCCCTTACACCTGTTCCCTAGGTTTCCACTTGGGTGGAGTCTTCTTTTGGTGGTGAGTCTTTGCCAGCCTTTTTGGTTTGTTTGGTTTGCTTTCAGGATGAGTTTGAGGGAGACTTAACAACTTCATGCTGCTACCATTGTTCTTTTTCAGAAGTCCCCTGGGGCTACTTTAAATTCTCTGCTTGGGTGTTTGGACCACAGAGTTGATGTGGATTTAGAGTGTGAACCCATGAGAGCACTCTGTGGTTATGAGATCTCAAGGAGAATAGTTTTTCCTGTTCCACCCACCATCAAGATGGAGGCGGACTATCCCTTTCAGCATGGAGGGGTTTGGTTTTTATTTCATCCTGAGGGTGTAGGCCTTTGCAATCTCAGCTTTGTGCAGGGTTTTCCATTTGATGCCTACCCTGGGTAGTAGCTAGGATTTATACTCCCCACTCACCCCTGGCCATGTACTCTGCAGTTTTATTAAATGTGTCTCTAGGATTTAGCACAAACTTTTCATACAGAATTTCATACTTGCTTACCACCTAGAGTTCCTGCTCTCATTTCATTTTTGGACTCTATAGATTCCTTTGTGACACCTCAGTGATGCATTTAAAATATTTTAAGAAACATTTTATCCTGCATTTCAGCTTATTCGATTGTGAAGGTTATTCTGAGTATCTAATCTGTTCCTAATGCCAGAAAAAGAAGCTTACTTCTGGTCTTTTTATTCTTTCTGTAGCACAGTAGGAAAAGTCATTGGGACAGTAGTCCCTATTTTAAAGTGCTATGACCATACCAAAAAGACAGGGGAAATAGATGCCTGGGTTAGTATTGATTACTAGATAGTAACAAGTAAATTGATAAGGTTAGTCATTTATTCCCTTGTCTGGAATTCCTCAGGTCCTCTTGTCTGCTGGAAGGTGGGGAATTATGTTTAATGAATTTAAATAAAACTGGTTTGAAACCCCATCTCAAATTAAAAACAGAAACACATACTTGCTACAGTAGAACTAAGGATTTGGGGGTAGAAGAGGCTTGCATTCAGTATTGCTAAATTTAATAAGTAACAATACTACTTTTTAAAGTATTGTTATATCGCAGGCAATATTTGAGATAATACATATTCCAAAAATGTTTGTTATCATAAATTAAGATTTAAGCTGGTGTCCTTTAATTCATCTGGAAACCCTGCTGTCATTTCTTCTAGTCACCTCTTGCTCACATTTTCTGCTTCCACTGAATTCTGCTTCTCTTTGTTTCATTTTTCATAGATATTCCCTTCTCTCTGCTCTTGGTTACCCTCAAGGGAACAATTCCTTTTTCTGATTTCTATGAAATACTTCGTGGACTTAAACTGATGACTTGGAGGTTGATGTCAGGTTTGTGTGATATTGCAGCAGAGCCCAGCAGGCAATTTAAAATAGAATATTAACTACCCCTTTTCTTCAAGATCAATAGCTAGGCCACAACTTTGAGTTTCTGCGTAGCAATCTGTTCTCGGCCACTGTACCTCTTTTTCTCTCTTCATCCTCTTATATCTCTTCTCCCAGTTTCTCTCATGTTCACAGACACACCCCCACCCCTTCCACAAAAACTTACTTACTGTGTTGAACAATTTAATTCTTTTTTCTTCACTCGTGGCCCATCCTGCGTCATCTTAAGGGATATCTTTCTACAACAAAAGGCCAATCAAGATATTATAAATAAAAGATCATTTTCCCTTAAAAGTATCCTCTCACTTAGTTTTTAAAAAAATGTTTAATGTTTATTTATTTTTGAGAGAGAGAGAGATGGAGCATGAGGGGGGGAGGGGCAGAGAGAGGGGGAGACACAGAATCTGAAGCAGGCTCTAGGCTCTGAACTGTCAGCCCAGAGCCCAGCATGGGGCTTGAACTCCAGAATGGTGAGATCATGACCTGAGCCGAAGTTGGACGCTTAACCTACTGAGCCACCCAGGTGCCTCTCTCTCACTTAGTTTTTTAAGCCAACATCTTTTCCTTCCCTTTTCCCCACTCTACCTGATCATTGGTGATTATAGATTTGAGCATGAAGGGATAAAGAGGAAAGAAAATCTTTAATGGAAATACTAGGACTGAGCTGTGTTGAAAGGAATCAGGAATACGAAGTATTTTGAAATGTAGCTTTCTTGGAAGAAAAATTATTCAAAGGCATTTATCGCATTGGTGGATTCAGTAAATGTATTCATAGTTTTCTTACTGGTGCCAAAATAGTGATTATGAATGTAATACATAATACCAAATTACTTAGTTGCTTTCCATGTTGGAGATTTATAGTTGTGGCATGTTTTCACAGTATTATATGGTGAAAAGATATTTTGTTAGCAATTCTTTTAGTCATGGCATCAATAAACCAAAAATTTATAGCACCCAATATACTCTAGGACTTACTACCATCAAGCTATATATGTTTTCTGAGACTACCAAAATCACACATTTAAATGTATTAACCTCCTTCATAAATAGCACTGAGTAATGGGAGCAAATTGGTGCCTTTATATAAAAGTGCTGTCACCCTGGGCCTCTGATGTGGATCTACATTCTTAGTTGATAAGAACCAATGTCTTACAAAGTAGGGCAGAATTTTTCAAGGTTGTTGGCAATGAAACTTAGAGATTACACTCAATTTTATTGTGAGCTGACAATGACCTTTAATAAGGGCTTGTGGTAGATTGCTTTATTGTACCCAATTCTCTGTTACCCCTTGCTTGTGGGAACCTCATCATGGCTGAACTGTGTCTCCTTCTTTTCATCTTGAGCTCAACTTCGTGATTTTTTTTTTCTTGCAAATGACCTGTGCACAGAAGTGATAGTGTGCCAGTTCCAAATCTTGGGCTGTGCATTTCTGTAGCCCCTCTTGTGCCTTGGCTGTCCCATGAGAAGAACATGTCCAGACTAGCCCATTGGTCCAGAGAGGATGAGGGACATGTGGAACAGAGCTGCTCCAGACATGCTCAGTGTAGGTCAGCCAACAGGCATTAATAATAATAAATGAGTGTTGCTTTGAATCACTGAATTTTGGGGAGTTGTCTTTTATTTGTTTGTTTTGTTTTGTTTTTGTGTATAAGTTTTGTGGCAATACCCAACAGACCAGCAGCTTCCTAAATTTTTAAATGTAAAATGTTAAAAAATTTTTAAAAGCAAAATGTTGTGAAGACTCTGAATGAAGGATGACAGTTTCCAAGTCACCTGTTAATTCTGACTGATGTTACCAGCTGCTGGGTGCATTGTTCTCAAAAAAAAAAAAATCTGAAATTGAATCTAGGTTTAACACAGAAGTGATGTCATTGATTATTAATGTCTGCCACAGGAATAGGAAGGGAAAGTGGAAGGCTGTATGCTATATATCCTCCATCCTTACTCAGACTCAACTCAGGTGAGACTGGCTATTCATGATTGACTGGTAGGGTAAGTGGATCACCAGGAGCTTTCTGAAGTGGATTATAACTTGTCATTGAATCTCACTAGACTCTTTCTATTTTGTGTTTTGTTTTCTTTCAAAAACATCTGCTTCCTCTAGGTATTATTGTATCTATCTGTGGTGTGTCACATATTGCAGTTTGTTTGGCCTTCTCCACAACCATTGTGTTTCTAGCATGTTTTCCTGTACATCAGAGGCTAGAAAGCTAAAAATCACATCTTTAAGACGGGCTCTTAAAAGGTTCTGGTTGTAATCTAGGTTTTGCCAATCGGATGCACTTGTAACTTAGAACTGAGTTAAGTGGGAAGAGAGTCAGGATCTCTGAAGCCTCCATTGGGCTGATCAGGATTGTGATGGAGCAGCAGGTTCTTCAGTCAGCAAAGAAATTATTTTTCTTCCTTGATTTCTTCCTTCCCTTCTTCCAGCCTGTCATCCTCAGTTCTATTCCACACAACCTCTCTGGTTATTCTGGTGGCAGCAGGTATGTTCTGCCAGTCTACCTTTAGACAGTGGCTATCTTTTCTTCTGCCCTCCTCACATTATGGATGACAGCATTCCTTTGAGGCAGTCAAGTATTTAAATCTCATTTTCCCTGGGAAAAGTCAAGAGTAGCTTAAGTTACTATGAATCTTGGAGGTGCAGGTCTGAAAGGAAGCTACACAATTGGGCATGGAGTTGTAGCTGGCTAGCTCTCTGGGGCAGAAAGCATTGGGTTTCTTCACTAAGGAAACCCTTGTGGTCTGATCCCAGGGGTAAGTGACCTTACATAGGGGAAAAAAATCCACTCATCATTGCCCAGCTATGTTTACCATTTAATTAATGGGTGAAACTTCCTCCCCCCTTTAAAAAAAACAATAATACAATGCAATCTTGAAGATAGAGCAAATCAGATTTCAGGCATGAAGAAATCATCGCTAGTTACAGAATACTGGCATGTTGAGTTGAAAGTGACTTCAGAAGTAGTTTAATCTAACATCCCACTCAATGGAGAAATCTTTTACATCATTCTTTAGAGGGCTGATCTCTCATAAAACATGCACCCAAGCAGGGACTGCCACCTCATTAGAAAATTCTAACTCAACATTTCCTGAAGTGTGTTCCATTTTAGAAAGTGATAATTTGCATAAAAAGGTCCTGAGATTAAATGCATTAGGAAAATGTTTTACAGAATTGCCGTCTTGGAGAGCCATCATCTGAATTAGAGTAACAAGAGCTTTGCAAAAATCAGGAGATTAAAAAAATTTTTGTTTAAACCAAATTTTCCAAACATTTAACCATGAATTTTTTTCTACCTCTTCATAGAAGTGATCTGAGGACACATTTGGAAAATATGTAATTTGCAGTAATTATAAGCTACAATAATTATAAAGCTCTATATAATGAGAGAATTTTTTGTTTTTGTATCTTCTCTCACACTTACACCAATTAGTCTTAATTGTGACCTGGAGCAACAGAGAAAAATGAATACTTTCCACATAAAGATCTGATGTATGGTGGTCACTTAGTACTGGCAGTGGGTAATGGGTGAAAGCTGTTGAGGGAAAGACAAGCATCATGAGGGATAGGAAAAAAGTCACCTTATCAATTTGTCTTTCTGTTGGGCTGTGAGACTCCATATTCTGCCCAATTCCTTCTTCGCTTTGCCCCATAGAGTGACCTTTCTAATCTCACCCTGTTTTTCCTTTCAAAATGCCAGTGCTTCCCATCATGGAATGGATAAATTTCAGTTCCCTTGGCAAGGCATAGAAAGTGCTGCAGGATATGGTCTTTGCTTCTTGCATTTTTTTTCTTTGGCCAATATTTTCTCTCCCCATTCAACTTGTACTAGAGCAGTAATGAATTACTTGCAGTTTTTGGATCCACAATGCCATTTCACACCTTGCAGGCTTTGTACAGGCTGGTCCCTATGCCTGGAAGAATATCCTCTCATTCTCCATCCCCACCTTGCCTTCCTGTAGCCATCATCCATGCCCTAAATTAACATCACTGTATCTGTGAAGTCTTACGTGAATTCTCCCCACACCTAGATCCTCAGTAAGTTAACTGCTACTTTTTATTACACTTGAATGTTGTATATAATTTTATTTTATATTTGTCTTGTCACTCCAATGTGTAAATATTTGTTTATGTGTGTGTCTCTTATCATGGGTTTTTAAAGATAGAGACTGTAAAAGTTTCCTAGGGCTGCAGTAAAAAAAGTACCACAAACTGGGTGGCTTGTAAAGAACAGAACTTTATTGTCTTGCAGTTCTGGAGGCTTGCAGTCTGGAATCCAGGTGTCTGCAGAGCCATGCTCCCTCTGAAATCTCTAGGGGAATCCTTCCTTGCCTCTTCCTAACTTCTGTTGGCTGTCAATCCTTGGTGTTCTCTGGTCTGCAGCTGTGATGCTCCAGTCTGCCTCTGTGATTACATGGCCTTCTCTCTGTGTATTTCTCTCTTCTTCTTATAAGGACACCAGTCATACTGCATTAAGGAGCCTCCTCACTCCAGTATAACCTCATCTTAACTAATTACACCTGCAAGCATCCTAATACTAAATAAGGTCACATTCTGAGGTGCTAGGGTTTAGGACTTCAGCATATATTTTTAGAGAATATAATTCAACCCATAACAGGGACTCTGTCTCACTTTTCTTTTACTACAGAGTAGCTGCTTGGTAAATGTTTGCTTGGTTAAGACCCGTGTTTACAGTTAGACATTTTGGTTGTTTGCTTACCTGCATTTCCCCCCTCTATTATTGAAAGTATTGCTGTGAACAAATGTGCATTCTCCCTCAATTTTTTTTTAATCTCTTGCTGCTTTAAGTCTATGGCAAAAATTCCTGAAACTCAAGTTCTTGAATAGGGGCTGGGCATTGACTCAGGCCAACTGAAGAGATGACTATAAAGGTACAGTGGGTAGGTTGACGGTTAATTCACTCACGATTCATTATTCATTCATCAGTGTGCCTACTATCTGTCAGCTACTAGGTTAGTGAATAATGGTGCTGTGTCCCATGCTTTCATGGAATTTATAACCTAAGAGCCCTGAGCACTCAGTAAATCCCTACCCTCAAGATCTCCCAGTGTAGTGGAGGAGATGGACACATTAAGTGATAATTACAATATAATGTTGAGTATAACAAAAAAAGTGTGTGCTGTGGTGTTTTTGATGAGGAGTTCCTAAGCCAGCCAGAGTGGAGAGTGGAGTTCTAAGGGGGGGGGGGGGTTCTGGATATGGACACAGCTCAGCTGAGTGTAAAGTGATGAATAACAGCTGGGTATGTTTTTATGACTCTTTTGTGGCTCAGGGGTGGGAGTTATTGCATAAACAAAGGCAAGGAGGTAAGGAACAAGTTGTATGTAATTCCATGTGACCTAGAGCATAAATTGCCAGGTGGCGAGAAGTAAAAATGATTGGAGAGATAGATTCGAGATCATGAAGAGTTTCCTAAGCCGTGACATTTGTTTTGTCTGATTACAAATACAATACATAGGCAATATTCAAACATTAGCAAAACATAATAGCAAAATAAATCCCAACAAATCCAACCCCCAAAATAACCACAATCAACATTTTAGCCCACGTTTCCCCGATTATCTTCTAAACATATTATAATTTTGTCGAAATGGGATTATGCTATATACATATTTTTCTGCAGCTTGCTTTTTAAGTTAAGTAATATTTCCTGGGCATCTTTCTACCTTAGAACACATGGCGCATGGTGTGGGCGAACTAAAGTGTATTTAACCATTTCCATGCTTGATGAATATTAGCACAGCTTCCAACTTTTGTAATTACAAATAGTGTTGTAAAGAAGAGTTTTAAATGTATGTTTTTGGGCAGTTGTGGGAGTATTTCTGACACATAAATTCATAGGAATAAAATATGAACATTTTAAAAGGAAAAACCAAATTGCTCTCCAAAAAATGGTTATCAATTTACCCTCATACCAATAGTGTGTGAGCACTTATTTCTCCAGATGATTATGTCTTTAAAAAATATTTGCTGACACGAAGGGCAAAAAATATCACATTCAGTTATAAAGTTGCCTCGTTAGCAAGGGTGATTGTCTTTTCAAATATTTATTGGGCACCATTATTTAGCTGTAAATTTCCTTTAAAAATACTGTGTATATTTTTCTATTGAATTTTTATCTTACTATCTTACAGAAACTCTTGCATCTTATAGATATTCTTTGTGTATTAACCATATTCCAAATCTGTTATTTGTCTAGTAACTTTGCTTATACCATCTTCCGCTATATAGAATTTAAAAAATTATACTGTGATATCTGTTTATTTTTATGACTTCTGAGTTTCATGTTTTGCCGAAAGAGCCCTCCTCTCACAATTTAAAATATTATAGGGGTATAATATACCCCTCAGTCAGTTGAGCATCCAATTTCGGCTCAGGTCATGATCTCACGGTTCATGGGTTCAAGCCCCGTATTGGGTTCTGTGTTGACAGCTCAGAGCCTGAAGCTTGCTTTGGATTCTCCCTCTCTCTCTGCCCCTCCCCCACTCATGCTCTCTCTCTGTCTCTCTATCTCTCAAAAATAAATAAACATTAAAAAGTTTAAAAAATATGTTTGAGTAAACGAATGAAGAATTTATTAGAATTTCTGGCACTTACTATAAGATTACTTCTTAACTTTCTTCCACTGTCCCTTTTCACTTTGGTGGGTGGTAAGGGAAGAAGGGAGGGAATTCACATAAAGAGGTGATTTAGGATTATTTTATACACAAACATAAAAATATTTTGGTTCCTCCATCCTTCCAGCTGACTTTCTGGGTCATCGCTCACCTATCTGATGAAGGGAGGGTGGGCTTTGTCACTCACTGTCCCTGAAAATAACTTTGATTCCAATCTTGCATTCCCTTCCCACAGGAATGCTTTCTCATTTCTTTTAGGTTTTCTGTTTGTGGCGAGCATTGAGCACAATGAAATAACAGCTCATTTATCTGTTGATTTATTTTGTCTTAAAGTCTTGATTTTTTTTGGAATTTCCTGAATCCAATATTTAAACAGATACAGAGGAACCCAGACTGTCAAGAAAGGAGCATGTAGTACTGTTTGGCAAGGGAATTGGGATTCATGCTGGCTTACATATTAGACTTCCAAGTGCAACATCCAGCTGATGGCTTGTTGTCTCCAGGCCTTGACCTTGCATGGATGTAAAACAATTCCTTGGAGTCCCCTTTGTTGACCCAACCTTTGGGCCTTGCTATTTGCTAGAGTGAGAAGTGGTTTAAGTTGCTTCTCATGAGGCCAGTGCCCTGGATTCCTAATATTATAAACAGATGTGTTTCCTAGAAAAGTTTTTTTGCCATTTCACCGTCTCTGGAGAATTCCTGTACATCTAAATACCCTAATATCCAGTATTGCCCATCCATTCTCAGCAGTTACTCTACTGGAGCTGAATGGATATGTTTTGTTTCTAGAAACCTCTCATTGTGAAAGGCACAAGAACTTCCTCTTGTACTATTTGGCCATCAAGTTTGGCAAGGTCTAATGAGGAATGTATATACATCTTTTAGAGTAAGAATGTTTCTTCTCTGATAGCACAAGAACAGGGAGTTTAGCTGTGTTTCAAAGCAGTGAAGGACTAAGGAATGGTGCTGGGGAAGGAGATAGGAGGCTAGAATTTCAGCTTTGTTCTTTCACTTAATAATCAATGGGCTTGGAGTCATATTTTTATTTTATTTTATTAAAAAAATTTTTTAATGCTTATTAAAATGTTA
Organism: Acinonyx jubatus; assembly: GCF_027475565.1. Taxonomy (NCBI): domain Eukaryota; kingdom Metazoa; phylum Chordata; class Mammalia; order Carnivora; family Felidae; genus Acinonyx; species Acinonyx jubatus. The sequence goes on along the minus strand of NC_069381.1, from coordinate 90,764,986 downwards.
AATGTTAAATTTAATGTTTATTTATTTTTGGGAGAGAGAGAGAGAGAGAGAGAGAGAGAGCGAGCATGAGCAGGGGAGGGGCAGAGAGAGACACACACACACAGAATCTGAAGCAGGCTCCAGGCTCCAAGCTGTAAGCACAGAGCCTAACGGGGAGCTCGAACTCACGAATGGTGAGATCATGACCTGAGCTGAAGTCAGATGCTTAACCAACTGAGCCACCCAGGCACCCCATTTTTAAAACAGGAGTCATATTTTTAAAACCAATTTCTAGGTAGAACTTTTGTAACTATCAATATTAAGGTGATAACATTCCAAGAGAAAGGCTTTTTTTCCTTCAAGGACCACTGCTTCTTCACTCAGATGTATATCCTATTTCCTAACACATTTGAAGCTAGCATCCAATACTTAGAAACTGGTGAGAACTCACTGAAATATTAGTATAATTAATTGCCAAATCTGACATTTTTTATTGCAAAAGTAATCGTATTATATCTAAACTGTTTTTGATAAAAGATTTTTGAATAAAGCTTGTTCTGAAATATCAGTGACTAAGACTTAGCATGACTAGAAATATATATATAGATAATAATTTGGGTTTTAATTATCATGTCTCTAAGTTTTCTTTCTCTGTATCTTACCTTTTGGTCTTTGCCCTTATACTTGCATATTTTCAGATAGTTGTAATAACAGTGCACATATTGTTTGATTCTGTCTTTGTTTTGGCAATAGGAGATAAGATAATAAGTACCATAATCAAAACATAATTCTTTTGAATATAACTATAACTAAAAACATCATTTATAAAATCACACAAGTTGGAGAAAAAAGAAAGAAAACAGAGTGTCTTATGTGTAGAACCTGTATTTAGCAAGCTGCATCAGTACAGCATTTTAAAATTTGCCCCTCTTGCTTTTTCAGAATTTCCATTGTTTGAAAGAAGTTTATACCTGGTTATGGAGCCCTTGGGACATCTTGTAGGTGTTTGGGAAGCCAGCAAGCTCAGCTGTTGTGTCCCCTGACTTAGTCTGTTTGAACTGCTGTAACAATTTCTCACAGACTGAGTGGCTTATAAACAGAAATTTTATTTCTCAAAGTCAAGTCCAAGATCAAGGTGCTGGCCAATTTGATGTCTACTGAGAGCCCACTTTCTGGATCATAGACAGCTGTCTTATTGCAGTGTCCTCACATGGCAGAAGGGACAAGAGAGCTCTCTGGGGTCTCTTATTAGAGCACTGATCCCATTCATGAGGCTCTACCTCATGACCTAATCACCTCCCAAAGGCTCTACCCCCAAAGACCATCACATCGGGGACTGGATTTCAATGTATGAATTTTGCAAGGACAACATTTAGTCTATAGCATCCCCTATGCCATTTTCTTCTGCCTTGTATCTTACTTCCCAGGGTGTTGTCTGCTGCCGGGGCTGCAGGTGACCAGTAAGCCCTGAGCAGGTATTTCCCTGCTGCTGGGATACTGTCTCCCACGCTGTCTGTCTCCCTGTGCCCGTGTGTTGTTGTGCTGAGGCACCTCATGTGTCCTCCATGAGGCAACCGTTCATCTCATCTAATGTGAAGTGGAGAGAATCCCTTCCCTCACTGTGGCATCAAACATTCTTAGCTGAGTCTTAACGCAGTTTTAGACTCAACTTTCCCTTTGTGTTTATAAAAACAGCTTTGTCACCTTTTACCTGAGGTTCTGCCATCTCGCAGTAATGTCTAGTTTGACACTGGTAATGAATTCGTACTTTAGGGGATTGTTATCATTCCACGTCCAGAGAGGTGCTGCATCAACACAGCTCTGACTCTCAGCTGTACTTGCACTTTGGCAGCAGGAAGGTTAATCTGTGGTGAACATATTGAGTTTCAGTCTTGGAGAAACTCGTAGACAGAAACCTTGGGTTTCTTCTTCTTTGAATTATCTGGACAAAACAGCTCCTAGCCCTCAGAGATAATATGAGGATATAAAAGAAAATAAAATATGAACTCAGATTTCAAAGTTGGCTGAGGCCTTTTATACATGCTCACATATCTTTCCCTGGAGGGCTTCTTCCGGAAGGACTGGAGCTGTAGGGTTCTAGGAGCTCCTGTCCTTGGGTTGTCCGTTTTGCCCACTGTTCTGCAATAGCGCCACAGTTCTGACCTGATCACTTTGACTCAGACCCTTGAACTTGAAGGTTTTTAATTCTCTATCATTGATGGACCTAGGCTGACAGTGATGGCAGAGATATTTTCATCACTGCTGCAATTCTATATGTCTTACGTGTTTTTAAAATAAGGACCTACCAGCACTGGTATTTGTCAAGGTATAAGTATAAGCCTGTGTCTCCCAGATGGAGAGTGATTATGTTCACAATCCTCTAAGGTCTTGCCAAATAAAATTAGGTCATAGAAACAAACATCATTTTACCATTTTACCATCAATTTCTAGAAAATATCAGTTACTCCTAGATCCCTTGGGCTATCATTTTAAATTGGACTCTTATGGGACACAAGAATAGTATCTTTTCTTTATCTTGGTTAGTCCTATACGTTTGATTAATATCTACTTCTTGGGGCATCTGGGTTGTTCAGTCGGTTAGGCGTCCAACTTCAGTTCAGGTCATGATCTCACAGTTCATGGGTTCAAGCCCTGCGTCAGGGTCTGTGCTGACAGCTCAGAGCCTGGAGCCTGCTTCAGATTCTGTGTCTCCCTGTCTCTCTGCCCCTCCCCCACTCTCTCTCTCTCTCTCTCTCTCTCTCTCTCTCTCTGTCTCTTAAAAATAAATAAACATTTAAAAAATACCTACTTCTTAAGACAATTTTTTAGAACAACTGGCTTCCTAGCACCTTGTCTGGAGTATCCTGGCTTTGTGGCTTCGGTACACAGATCTATTTTGGTGCATTTACTCAGAATGCAGTAGTTCATATTATCTCCAAGTTTTGTCTTGATTTTCTGCAATAACCCAATAGAAGCATATGGTCTATAGGACTTAGAAACAATTGGGTGACCATACATTCTGGTTGGTCTAAGACAGCCTTGATTTTATGCCTGTTACTTGGGTATAAATATTAATAGGGTCCCCTTTCATACTCAAGTTATCCTGATTTAGATAATAAAGTATATGATCACCCTTGAGATGATGTCATTAATTGCTGGTTGTAACCAGATGTTAACTTAAGGCAGAGAACTCTTTTTATGGTGTTATTTTCAGGGTCTAGTTTCTACTGTCTCTATTTTATGCTGTTGCCCTGAACATAGATTCTGTTATACTCAGGAAGGACATAACCTTATTTCTTATTTGTATTTTCCTCCTGTCTTTTCTTCCATGCTCTGGGGATTGAAGAGTCTTTAAATCAAAAGTTTTCAAGATTTAAACAAGGTGTCTCAGTTGTGAAAGCTTCAGGAGAACTGGTTTCTGTCTTTTGTTAGGCTCTGCACTCCAGACACGGATGAGAAGAATATCCAGCAGCTTCCCAGCCTCTCACGTATAGTACTGGGCAGATACTTGAGATGCACCAGGGTTGTACTCTCTTGGTGAACCTGTCCCCCGTTTCACACCCATCCCCAATCCAGGCATGCAAACATCTCCTCCTTACTCTCACCCCTTCTTCAGGAGATTCCCCCCTCACATGCCTGAAGTAGAGGCAGGCATTTGGACTTGGGCACGGAGTCCCCACCTATAACAATGCTCGCAACAGGAGGGACTTAGGTGGTCATCAAGGTGATTTCAAAATTATGGCCATTTGTTGCAGTTAAGCCCTACAGAGTACCACATCCCTCTATTTTTTTAATTGGGTTAACCAACTTACTTGTTTCTTTTGAACCTCTTATAAGTAAACATTTGAAAGGTTGGTAATATCCCTTGAATTTCACTTTCAGTGGGGTCCACCAGTCCCCTCTGAGAATCTGTACTCTTTCCTGCATACTTAAAAGTGCATACAATTTTTCCCAACATATTTCTTGTTCTAGGTAATTAGTCTGTGGGGTAAATATATTGGGCAAAGATCCATTATCATTCTGGACAGTGCTCCATCCTCTTCCCTGCCAGTCATCCTCACATTGATACCTCAAGTAGTAATGACTCCTGGATCCCATTGGCCAAATTAGCAGAAGTTGAGCTTTGCTCAGCCTTTTTCTTCTCTGGTATTTCTGGAATTACTGTGGGGGCTAATTTGTTCCTAAAAATTAGCCTAGTCTTTCTGCTACTTACAGGTAGTGTAGGAACTCAGATGTCCCCTTGAGGCTACTGTTGGCCATGAGTCTGGTTCTCCAGAGAGTCCACCATCAGCCAAGAATAGCTTGCTCTGAAGGTTGCAGGACAGAAATATTGGTATTGCCTATTAATACAGAGATCCAAATTTCACTCTCATAGAGAAAGTTTCTATGATAGACTCAATTAAATGAGAGGTGGTGGTGGAGGGCAGCCTCAAGGCAAGGTTGTTTGTCCCCCAAGGCTCCTTGTTTCTGTACTCTTACACCTACCACTGGGACAGGCTGGGCGGTCACTGCCAGCTTTGTGGAGGCCCTGGCAGACCTAGTTGAACCCCCACTCCTGCTGGCCCCATTGTCCTGTTCTGTTATCCACCCACCACTGAACAGTCATCTGTGGTACCTCACTGGATGAGGGACTACTCATTTTCTCTCTGCCTTACCTTTTGTGCCCTACAGAAATATAACTGGGCTCCAAGGGTTAAAGCTCTTTTAATATACATCTGCCTCCAGGGTAGCTGAGTTGGGAGGAGTTCTGAGGCAGAGGTTACTATCCTGATCCTTAACCCTTGATGCCAAGACCAGTCCACTGCCCTTGATTCCTTCCATCTACATGGTAAGTTCCTTTTAGTAGTCTCACTATTTCGTAAAATTCAAACTCAGACCCTCTCACTTCTAACCCATCAGACAATCTGCAAAAACTCTGAATCTCAAAAGGAAGGATTTGGGTCTTCCAGAATCTTTACTCCTTCTCTTAATTTATGGATACGTAAAGACTGGTCAGACACTCAGGAATTCTTAAGCTTTAACACAAATGGATATATTGGGAAGGGCATTATGCAAATCTGTCATCATCCTGAGTCTGGGCCAGCACATGCCTAGCCGAAGTGTCTTGTAATACCTGATACAATAATTTGAATTTAAAAATAAAATTTGGATCACACTGAAGATTCTCTTTTATGACCTTCATGTTTTCACCTAACTTCATGAACATCTTGCTACAACAATTGGAGATATTTATTTCTAGTTTTTTCACATCATGAATAATGGTGAGATAAATATCCTTTTACAAACATCTTTGTGTACATCACTGATTATTTCCTTGGGATGATTTCCTAGAAGTGGAATTTGCTGGGTAAAAGGGCACTCCAGTTTACTCCAACACCAGCAGAGTATAGGGCTTTGCAGAGGGCTGTCCGCAGGCATCGAAAATAATTCAGGATACATTCTCTTGTGGCTTTTCTTTTAAATGGTCCACAAGAGAATACAATCAAAGCTTAGAATTGTTCACATACAACAGCTACTTCTGAGTCCCTGAATAACAAACTAGATAGTACAGTTAACTGCTTTCTCTCAAAATATCTTTTATTGAATTTATCTTTAATATTTGCTTTTCAGCAAAACATAATGACAGTTGTAATACTAATAATTGCCAGGAAGGGTTTCCCCTAATGCTCTGAGTATTTGTGTGTCAAAAGAAGAGCCTTTATATCCTTCCAAAAGAACAGCAAATACAGTGGGGTGAGGGTGGGGACAAAGTTGCATCTCAAAGGCTTTCCTGTTCTTGGGGAGATGCCTAGAGAGGTTAGTAAGTATTTCCTGGCAGGGGTGGGTCTGGCTATCCTCCCCCCCCCCCCCCCCACCACCAGATTGTAGCCTTAAGAATACTATGTCTTAATGATGAGTGATGTTCATCATTTTGACTGTTAGTTTGCCTCCTGGGACCCTCTTCTAACCTTCTTATGCACCCTGTAGCATGTTGGCTCTAGACTTGTGACATTATTATCTTTTTCTCTGAAGGCACAGGAAGAGTTAGGGAACCATCTGTGCTTGTCCTCAATACTGTGTTTAAAAGATAAAGAAGCAATTACTTCTCTTCTCCGGCAAGCTCATTTTCTGTCAGGAAGACTCTGCCTTGATCTCTCCTCAGTAAACAGTAGAAGCAATGTAGCGATTCCACAACCATAGAAGCCTGTGGCTGGCTGCCACCCCAGCAACTTTAGACTGCATTAATAGAAATACAGCATATGGATGGGATAAAATGCCAATCCCTTTGAACTCTGCAAATCTTCTGCAGACATTTCCTATGCGTTATGCACTGGACACTTGGCCAAATGTTGAGATTCGGGGCTGAAAAGACAGTTCCCACACTTAAGGAACTCAGAAGGGAGGCAAATATAGCCACAAACTATTATCATATGATACTATAATTATTTTAATGAATATTTGTTCAAAAGGCAGGAGGTATGTAAGGAGATGGAACACCTGTTACAAAGAGCCAGTGAGCTTTTCTTGGAGGATAAATAGGTATTTGCCCAGCAGGTGAATGGATGAGGGAATTCCAGGCAAAGGAACACCATGTGCAAAATCATGAAATTGTAATGGTTCATGAAGTGTTCAGAAACACCAAACATGAAATTTCAGAAACATCAAGTATTCTAGTTTTGCTATTAAAATATGAAGGGTAGATGGGCAGGAAATGAGGTTAGGGGAGTAGTCAGGGTCAGGCAATGAGGGGTCTCATATGTCACATGTGGGAGGGACTATTAATTGTCCCCCAATATCTGTTTTCTCCCTTCTTCAATTAGCTGGGCACATGGCAGCTCAGATTGAAGAGTACATTTCCCACACTTCCTTGAAGCTAGGTGTGGCCAGCTGACTTAGTTCTATAAATAGAATATCATGTGGCCATTCCAGGGATTCTGCCTTGGCCCTTCAAGACAGTGAGGATGAGAGTATCCGTTTTGTTTGTTTTGTCTTTGTCCCTTTTTCTACGTAAACTCTGGAAAGCAAATAATGTGAACAAATTTTTTTTTTTTTTTTTGCTGGGTCATTGGTGCCTTGGGTAACCTTACAGCTCCAGACCATCTACCAGATTTCTAACTGAGAGAGAAATAAACTTCTCTTCTGTTTAAACAACTGTGATTTTGAGTTTTCTGTCTCTTGCAAACATATCTAACCCTAACTAATACATTCTGCAAAGGAGTTTAGATTTTGTACCATTGCTGATAGAGAGGCAGTGGGAAACTTGAGTGGAGAACTGCTGGGACAGCAACACGGTCAGAGTCATGTAGAAGAACTACCCCCTCAGGACACCGTGCAGGTGGATTAGAGCAGGACACGTGGGGTGGGTAGAGCCACTCAGGGGTGATAGAGTGGCTTCGTACTGGGTCAGACTAGCTACACTGGGATTATACTTCCCTTCTCTGTGTGGTTGTTAGGACTGGCTTCAAGAGAAATTTCACAAGATTTGGAAGGGGAGAGGGAAGCAGCAGCCATGTTTACATGGGAAGTGGATGTAGGGTTGGGCGCCGTTGCAGCTCACACATAGTTGGGAATCTGCTCGTTCACATTCTTGGCTCCAGGCAGCAGCCGGGCCTGTGTGTAGTCCAACTATTGTTGATCTCCTCTTTCAGCTCCTCTGCTTCTGGGCCAGCTGTGGTTTAGATTCTGGATAAAGGGTGAAAACTTAGAGGTGCTGGGAAATGAGGAGAGTCTCGGCTTGTCCTCTTGGGCTCCAACCTACCCTGTGGGTTCCAGTTTGTCCTTGCTCTCCCCCACTTCCTGTCTACCTTTCCTTCCCAGCTGCCTGCCCTGCTGACTTCAGGCCTGCACCAAATGAAGAAGCAACAGCTGTACGTAAACTCCTTAACCAGGTCCCCAAAACTGCATACAGTCAACTCGCTATAATTGGTCCCATCACTTTGAATGGTTTTGCTTTTCTGATTGAACCCTGAGTGATACTGAGAATGAAGATGGAGAGGGCAAAACTATAACTTTCTTATTTACCACTGTGTCCCCAGAGTTAGGAACAGTGCCTGGAAGATTGTAGATGCTCAATAAATATTTATTTTTATTTTTATTTTTTAAATGTTTATTTATTTTTGAGAGAGAGATAGGGAGAGATAAAGAGGAGCGAGTAAGCAAGCAGGGAGGGCCAGAAAGAGAGGGAGACGGAGGATCTGAAGTAGGCTCTGTGCTGACAGCAGAGAGCTTGATGCAGGGCTCGATTTCACCAACCATGAGATCATGACCTGAGCTGAGATCAAGAATTGGACACTTCACCGACTGAACCACCCAGGTGCTGCATCTCAATAAATACTTTTAAATGAAACAACTGAAGAGGATAAATACTGTGAGAACTTTGAGAGGCAGAATTAATAGGACTTGGTAATTGCTTGAATGGGGAATTAAGAGGGAAGGGTACAACTAGCAGGACCTCATGGTGTTTTGTTTTGTTTTGTTTTGTTTTGTTTTGTTTTGTTTTGTTTTGTTTTGTTTTGTTTTGTTTTGTTTTGCCTTTTGCAACGGGGTGAGTTTGGTGCCATAGGCTAAGACAGGGAATCTAGGAAGGGATCAGTTTGGGGTGTACTTTCCAAAAGGGCTCTTCCCAGGATGGTATTGAGTTGAATAAACCACAAGGTAGCTCTTGTGCAGTAATACTTGTATTTGTAGAGACTCTCAAAGCTGTGGAATCAGAGGTTGAATGAGACAGCCTCTGCAGTTCCTTTTGGCCTTAGAATCCTATGTTAGTATGGAGATAATGAATTCTGCTTTGAATATACAGGATTTGAGGAGACTGTGGGATATTCTTTTGGAGATATGTAGTAAACCGAAATTCAGTTCATATATCAGATAAGGGGTCTTGGCTGGGGATTTAGTTTTGGGAGTCATCTGTATAAGAGCAGTAGTTGAGGCGATGGGCATGTTTAAATGAGTTTAAAGGTTATTAGGAGACCAGACTGGAGACTTAGGGACGAGCAATGTTTAAGAGTCTGGCAGGAGAGGGGAGCCTGGCTAGCTCAGTTGGTTAAGCTCTCAACTCTTGATTTCGGTATAAATCATGATCCCAGGGTCATGGGATGGAGCCCTGAGTTGGGGTATGAACTGAGCATGGAGCCTGCTTATGATTCTGTCTCCCTCTGCCTCTCTTCCCCCACTCACCCTCTCTCTCTTTCTTTAAGAGAAAAAAAGAGTCTGCATGAGAAGAGCCTGGACACTTAAGAGCAAAGGACACTTAAGACACTGGTCAGTGAAGTAACAGGTGAGCCAGGAGAGTGTGGTTCTAGAAGCTGAGGGAGGAAATAGTTTCAAGAGAAGCACCATCTGCTGTGAAGCATTCAGGTAAATGAACACAGAAGTGTCCCCAGGAAGAGTATTTTCTGTGACACATTTGGCTGAGAAGCCAGGGTGAGGCGGGTTGGGAATAGCTGGGAGGTAGCGAACTGAGTGTTTGTTGGTGAGTAAACAGAATGCTTTTTAAAAGCTTGTTGTGCAAGAAAGAGGGATTTGGGATAGGAGTGAAAAGAGAATGAGAACCAGACAGAAAATGGTCGGACTAGGACAGTGGGGTTTAAAATCTCTGAGGGAGCTATTCTGAGTGATGACAAGGTCTGCATGTGGGCTTGGGAGTGGGTGGCTGAGGGGCATGAGATGAAGTCCCTGGAGTAAGATCAAGGAAGTGGAAGCCCACGTGTGGAAACAGTCTATCAATGCCCATTGATCCTCAAGCAGATAATAGCGAGATGGTGAGAAAGATGACAACGTGAAGTTCATGGTGAATGTGAGCGAGTAGACAAGAGATGGGCATGTTGCAGAAGTGAAGTGGAGAAGAGGTTGTCATTGAGGGTATGGGTCTCAAAGCAACATGAGGTTGTTCATTTAAGGCTCTATTAAGTGTCTTCAATTACGACTGGGTGTATCAGTGGAACATAACTGGGGGAACCGCCTACTAACTCAGTTGTAAGAGGGAGATAAAATACCTTCACTTGGGAAGGAGTAGGCTTAGGAAAGATCCAGATTTCCTCAGTGGTTTAAAACAATTTTTTTTTAAATGTTTATTTTTGAGACAGAGTGCAAGTGGAGGAGGGGCAGAGAGAGAGGAAGACACAGAATCTGAAACAGGCTCCAGGCTCTGAGCTGTCAGCACAGAGCCTGATGCAGGGCTCAAACCCACGAACTGTGAGATCATGACCTGAGCTGAAGTCGGACGCTTAACAGACTGAGCCACCCAGGCGTCCCTCCTCAGTGGTTTTTAATCCTGGCTACACATTATAACTCCTGGGGGGTGGGAGGGGGCTTTTAAAATGCAACATGCCTAGGTTCTATGCCAGTCCAGTTCTATCAGAATCTGATAGCATCATCAGTAGAGCACAGCAGCAGTTTGTAAAGTCCCCAGAGATTTCCAGTATGTAGTCAGGCTGGCAGGTCACTGATTAGCAAGGAGTCCTTGGGCATAAAGAGGTTTCAGTGCTGAAGCTGACGTGGGCCTCCAGAAGCTGGAGGTGGGGTAGGTGCTGAGTGGCACCTGCATTTGGCACCCAGGCGGCAGGATGTATAGTGGGGCCCCTGCCTCTAGGGAGCTCTGATGGTCTGCAGCTGAAGCCCTTAGCCAGTGGGTGGAAGTGAATAGGGCCCAGGTGCACAGCATCTTATCACTGCCTGCAGCTGGGCGTCATGAGGGAGAGGACAGGAAGCGGGGCGGCCCCAGCGTTATTTCCCACTGGGAGGGAGGCTACTTGTAGAGTTCTGTCATCAGCCCTTGGTGCTACATTTGAAAAGTAGCATGAGAAACTGGGGCCTGTTTTGAAAGGGTAAACAGGAAGAAGGCTGAGTTCAGGAAGCTATGTTGCTTTAGGAATGAGAGAAGGAACTAGAAATTGGGAGAAGAAAAACCTTTGGGTGCTTCTGACAACTGTCCCCTTGAAAGGCTTTCCTGTAGAAGAGTGATTAGATTTAGTGGGTTTAGCTCTAGGAGGCAGACCAGAGAGAAGAAATTCAAAGAAAGAAGAAATCATCTCGGTATGAAGGAAGATATTGCTAATAATTAGCTTCTACCTCACTTGGGAGGGCACCATATGAAGTGGGGCAATTGCCTAGAGTTTATCAAGAGGGTGGATGACCAGATCTTTAAATGGTTTAATAACAATATAGCCCTACTTTGGGTAGGAGGCTTGATATCATCATTATTATTTCTTCCTAGTTTTAAATTCTAGGAAACTATTCAACGTGAACATTAAAGATCATTAAAAAAATTAAAAACAACAGCTAAAAAAATTCCTTGGTGTATACTGGCCATTGTCTTGGGAGAAACAAAGTGTTAGTAGTTTTGTTTTTTTTTTTAATCTGGCATTATACTTGGGAAATAGAGGTAACAATATTAAACTATTCAAGCTGACAGGTTTTTTTTTGAAATTAAAAATCAAGGGCTTTCTTCGATATATATATTTATAGCTTAACACATTAATAACAATATTTATAGACCCTGACATTTTCAGAACAATCTATTGGTTAAGCCTCAGAGTGTTTCTATTTAAGTAGGTCAGTATTTTTACAGGAGGAGAAACTTGAAAAACAGAGAAATCTGTGTGACTTGAGGAAGGTCATAGCTGAAGTCAGCACTGCAGCCAAGAATAACCAATGGCCATAATTTGACAGGTACACATCTCTAACCGTGTGCCCAGACTGAATATGTAATACAGAGCATAGAGACAAATATAGTCCCCGTTCAAATGGATTCCCACATAAACCAACGCAGATGACAATTAATACAGAAAGAAGATGGATTGTGTTCCTTAGGGGAAAGCAGTAGCTATGACCTTGTTTTCCACTGCTGGGTCCTTGTGAGGAAACTACATCATAATCCTTAAAAAATGTCTCTACTCAAACGTTAAACATTTTGGAGAGATTAAAAAAAATTTTTTTTTTGGACATATTAAAAAAAACAGGTTTTAAGGAATAACTAGTCAAAAGAGGTGGCTTTAAGAGGAGGTGGTAGGGCTAATTACCAGATAATTTTAAGGAATTAGTTACAGAAACATTCACAGCTGCCCAGTGCTGCAAAACACGGGGGCTGGTAACTGAGAGTAGGAACTTGGTCTTGAAGAATGAGGACACACCCTTTCTGGGAGATGCGAAGAGAAGGCAGTTGGTGATACCTGCCAATGTTTAGGAATGCATAAGGGTAACCAGACGATTATTGTTATTTTGTTGTGGTCTCACCTTTTAAAGAGACTAAATAGAACATGTGAGGCAAACTACTAATCCCTTTTGAGAGGATCTGAGTGGATATAAGGACAGCCTGCTGCTGATTCGGTGACAGCCCCTCCTCTATGAAGGCCATAATACCCTCTGAAGCTCCTGAGAATGGGTGTGTGAAATGACAAGTCCCCAGAAAGTCTGAGTTGCACAGGCCCTGACTTCAGATATCAAAGCATAAGACAAAGTTGAAAGCTCTTAAGGCGAAAAATAGAAGCAGTGTTGGATTGACTGGTCAGTGTTCAAGGATTGATGTTTATAGTGTGAGAAGCTATTTGTTTATATTTAAGTTTGAAGCCTTATTTTAAATTTTTTTTTAATGTTTATTTATTTTTGAGACAGAGAGAGACAGAGCATGAACGGGGGAGGGTCAGAGAGAGAGAGGGAGACACAGAATCTGAAACAGGCTCCAGGCTCTGGGCAGGCAGCACAGAGCCTGACGCGGGGCTCGAACTCACAGACCGCGAGATCATGACCTGAGCCGAAGTCGGACGCTCAACCGACTGAGCCACCCAGGCGCCCCTGAAGCCTTATTTTAAATTGTGTGTCATGCTGTTCACAAATGGACATACATGTTCTATTTTGTTTAAGAAACTGTATTTCCACAAAAGAAGCATGTGTTGTAAATTGTGAACTGAGTGCTGTGGAACCAGAAATCTCCACCTAGGGAGATCCTGGACAGTGGACCAGGTGGCCATGGCCCATGGAATCACACTTCTCTGGGTACAGATTCACCAAACTGTAGAAACTAGTGTGTCTATAAGCTAGAAGTATAAGCTGAGAGCCCGTCCTCAGGCATAGGCATCCTCATATTTACCTCCATCTCAGTCCTTCAGGAGTTGATTACTTTGCTATTTAAATAGATTGTTAATGAAGAGGCAAGTGGTAAAATTTCAAAGACAAAAAATGTTTAGCTCTGAAATCAGGCAAAAGGAAATATGCCCCTGTTGTTGTCTAGGATGATAGTAATGAGGGACAAGCAGTTAAGGTGAGATGAGAGTGGCAAATGATGGTTATAGAATGATGGCCCTCAAATTTGGTTTTCATTAGAATCACTTAGACTTGTTAAAAAAAAATACACATTCCCAGACATTACCAGAGAAGACATACAGATGGCAAAGAAGCATGTGAAAAGATGCCCAATGTCATTTATCATTAAGGCACTGCACATTAAAATGAGATATCACTACATACCTTTTAGAATTGTTAAAATTAAAAAAAAAAGAAAGAAAGAAAACAGAAAACCCCAATGCTGATAAGGATGCAGAGCAACAGGGACTTTCATTCATCCTGGTGGGAATGCAACACATACAACCACTTTGGAAGACAGTTTAACAGTTTCTTACAAAACTAGATATAGTCTTACTATACGATTCAGCAATCACACTCTTCAACCCAACTGAGGAGGTATTCATTCAACTGACTTGAAAACTTACATCCACCTGAAAACCTGTGTACAGATGTTTGTAGCAGCTTTGGTTATAATCACCCCAAACTAGAAGCAGCCAAGGTGTTGTTTTAATAGGTGGATGTATAAACAAACTGTGGTTTCCATGCGATGGAATATTATTCAGCAGTAAAAAGAAATGAGCTGTCAAGCCGTGAAAAGACTTGGAAAAGTGTTTAATGTACATTGCTAAGTGAAAGAAGCCAGCCTAAGCCAGTAGCTGTCAGGTCCTTGGGGGTGGAAAGAACAGCATGAATAGGCAGAGCCTGGGGAATTTTTAGGGTGGTGACACTATTCTGTATGATACTGTAATGATTTATACGTGCTATTATGCATTTGTTAAAACCTGTTATAGCTTTACAACACAAGAGTAAACCTTAGTGTATGCAAATTAAAAAAAAATCATTTAGGAGGTTAGGGGTTCCCAGGGAAGAAGACAAGCCAGTACGAGACAATCTAAGTGTGTTACGTAAGTGTGAAGCCCCCTCACTGGTGTGTGACCTGGTAACTTTGAAAGTGAGTGGAGTCTTTAAGATCAAAGGCAAGAAGGAGTGCACATGAGTACTGGCCTCTAGTCAGAAGATCGTTTCTCACAGAGGTGAGCATTAGTGATTCTGATACTGCTGTAGATGTATGCAGGAAGAGAACAATAAAGTAAATGAATGGTGGCTGGGTAGGGACCGTTTTTTACTGTTGGAATGGATGTTTTCAGAGAAGGGATGTAATAATGGATTAGAATGGGGGGCTTCAGTAAAAACTCAGGGTAGATGGTTAACATAGAAATATTTATAGATATGTATACACACACACTGAAGGAGTATGTCAAAGGTGCACAGGGGCCAACTGAAAGAACTCCCAATGGCCTAAGCCAGAATGTTTTGGGCAACAAAATAGAGTGGCTTTAGATTATAACCCAAAGTATTAAAATAAATATCCATGAGTACATACTGATATAAATAAATTATTGAATAAATTAATAAATTGGGGAGAAGAGATAAATTTTCCATGCAGAAAGAGTTCAAATAATTATGTAGATTCTCCATCCTAAAGGGACCATATATTCCCACTCCTCACTTGTGGGCTGCACATAGTGATTTCCTTCCAAAGAGTACAATATGGAAGGAGGGGGAGGAGTAACTTTATAGAAGAGAAACCTGATAAACACTCTATAAGCCAGATGATCAAGGTCAACAACAGTCATAAATCATGTTGACAGTATTTACCCTTGACATGCTGTGATGAAAATGGAAATTTACCTCTGTGATTCTCCTTCCCCAAACTCATAATCCACAAATAATCATGAGAAAAATATTGGATAGATTCCAATAGAGGATCTTCCTACAAAATAGCTGACTGGTACTTTTTTAAAAAACTGTCAAGGGCATCAAAAACAACTCTGAGAAACTGTCACAGCTAAGAGGAACCTAAGAATACATGACAACTATATTATAATATAGTCTCCTGGAACAGAGGAAGGACACTAGGTAAAAACTAAGGAAATCTAGGGGAGCATGGGTGGCTCAGTTGGTTGAGCATCTGACTCTTGATTTCAGCTCAGGTCATGATCCCAGGGTTGTGGAATCAGGCCCCCTGTTGGCTCTGTGCTGAGTGTGGAGCCTGCTTGGATTCTCTCTCTCTCTCTCTCTCTCTCTCTCTCTCTCTCTCTCTCTCTCACTCCCTTTCCCTCTGTCCCTCTCTCCTACTTGTGTTCTTTCTTTCTAAAATAAAATTTTTTTAAAAATTAAAAAAACAAAGGAAATACAAGTAAACTATGTGGCCTTAGTTAATAATAATGCACCAGTTTTGGTTCCTTAATATTAACAAATGCACCATATGATGTAAGATGCTAATAGTGGAAACTGTGTTTGTGTAGGGGAGCACAGGTAACCCCCTGTATTATTGCCTTAATTTTCTGTAAATCTAAAACTGTTGTAGAAAATAAAGTCTTTTAATAAAAAAATTAATTAAAAAATACACATATCCAGCTCCCGCTCCCAAGATGATTCTGATATACATCAAAATATGAAAACTGCTTATCACCAAAATATTCCAAAGCCAAGAGAAGGCTTGAATTCTAGGCCTTTTACTGGGTCAATATATATTTTTTAATAAACTAAAAAGCAAACATAAGATCTTAGTGAATGTTGCATTTTTAAAAACATCTGTCTCCTCAGCTGGACAGATCAGGTGCAAGAAGTTGCCTGATGCTGGAAAGCGAAGCAGATGATAGCTTTGCAGCAGGGAGGTGAGAAGAGATATGAAGGTTTTGAGCCTCCCACAATTTAGAAGTAAGAGATAGCTGGTGGGACTGTTTGTTACTGTATGAGATTTGTGTTAAAATTGTCACCAGCAATATGTAGTAATAAAGATCCTCCTGACTTCAGGAGCCAACAGTTTCCCTTTTCACTACTGGCTGTTGATTATTGAATAACAGGATAACAAAACTGGAAGAGATTAGAAGAAATAATTGGCTTGGCATCTTCTTTTCTCTTGGGTAAAAGCAACCTATATATATTTCCCCTGCAGTATTGTAATGGAAAATGGCAAGCTTAAACTCATTCTTTTTATTTTTTCCTTTAAAAAGCAAAAAGGTAAAATGTATCAAAATTGTAGGATAAATGATCTTGGGTCCCTAAGGATGGGGATTCCTCAAAGTGGCAACATCTGATTTATAAATGCCCTGTGAATCTAGAAGAGGGAGTGGAGTTCCCAAGACAGTGGATTATCTTTCTCTTACATGCTTGCAAAGCTCCAGACCATTAATTCTTAAGGTGTGGTCCCAGGACCATCTGCATCAGCACCATCTGGGAACTTGTTAGACATGCAAGTACGGAGGCCTCATGTCAGACTTCCCACATCTGAAATTCTGGAGTGGGGTCCAACAATGTGTGTGATAACATACCTTCCAAATAATTCCGACCCACAGTGAAGTTTGAGAACCACTAATCCAAGAGGTGGGGGAGAAATGGTCTTGGTACCACCAGTACCCCTCTTGCCACCTAAGCAACCTGGAGGCTTCGGGAGGATGGGGGAAGAACGTGGTTGTCTCTTTGCCCAGAAACCATTTTTTCCATTCAAACAATGTTACATGTGCTGATTAGGATCTTAAGAAGGTCCACAGTAGATTATTTCATCCACAATGTGAGTGAAATACTCATACCAACCTAGTCATCAAAGTTTAGGATCCCGGGGTCCTGTCATGTCATTTTGCCATATCAGTAGTGCTATGGCCTGCCAAGGGTGCATTTGCAATGAGGGTAACAAAAATGCAAGGTTAAAAGGAAATCACCACATTTCCTCCATTTTAAGATGAATAGTTTTCCACAGGTTAATATTTCTGAAAAAAAGATATACCTTACACTTGGTGTATACATTCAGTGTGGTGTTTCTCACCAAACCCTCTAATACTATTTTTAAATTAATGATGTGTCTTACAATTGACCCACCTTAGAAGTGAGAAAATCTGGCAGTCAGACGTGCTATGAAAAGTGAAAAGAATAGCCTCTGAATCGTTTTCCCCTGTGAATCTAGTAAGGACAGTTAGGAAGCAATTTTATTTTCTCTTCATCAAACTCTAAACATGATACATTTAATATTTTCTCTTTTTAAACTAAAATTGCATCCAAGGATTTTACTTTAGGGCCAAGATAAAATAAGAGGGACTATATTTAACCCTTGTCTGAAAGAACTAAAAAAGTAGAACAAAATATATGAAATAACGGTTTTCAATATGTTTCAAGATTGAAATATCTGGCAACAAGGAACGGTGATCCCTGAAGAATGGGAAGGAACTGAGGTGAGCCCCGGGATCACCCCAGCAGACTAACTGGGAGTCCTCAGGCTGTGGTGAAGGAAAGGGGGCCCAACTGCCGTCTGGAGAGGGAGAGAAGGTTCTGTGTCACAGTAATGGTAACATGATGAGTCATGGCTACCACGATATGTTTTTGTCCATTTGGAATATATTTAAAAATTATTGGCCACATAGATTTCTTTATTTATAATTTAGGTGTCAAGGTATTTGTCAGGAATGGACATTAATGGAATTAAATACTGATATTTTTAGGAAAGTGCTAATACATCAATGCTAAAATCATTCTGGATTTTAGAGGCAGCTGCAAATGGCATGAGAAAACTGGTTGTAGCTGAGTGTGAATTGTGGTTCGTGTGGGGTGGGGGCACACACACTCAGCAAACAGACAACAGCTGTTTGGTTGCAGGATGAAGCAGGCCAATTGGGAATTATAGAATTATTATTTCTTTGCCTAGACCTTACTTAGAACTCCTGGCTTCTGCAAGATTGGCTTGTGATATGAGTAAATAGGAATAGAGAGTACTCTACCTGATAGAAACAAGACTCTTTTGACATGGTCTCTCTAGTTGGACTGAGCCACACATGGCTTTGAGTGCCCTTTTGATCTCACCATGAAAGATGTTCTTGAAATGCTGAGCAAGGCTGTTTATGCATTGCATCTGTAGCCTATCAGGGGATATTTGCAACAGAAGCTGGGTAGGAGAAAGCATGTGCAGATCTGGATACCAACGATGATCATCTCTAGCCTGGAACTAACTAAAAACTGTATGATCTTGAGCAAATTAATGACCTTGAGACTAGACCTCAGCAGGGACCTAGTAAATGGGAATCCCTGGTTGTGACATTGAGCATTAGTAATTTTTTTTTAAGCATCCTGGTGATTCTAACTTGTTTCCAGGCATGAGAACCACTGACTAATAACTGATGTGTAAGTTCCCTTCTAGACCTTGGGGTATAAATTGAAGCCTAAATTTTGGCAGATGACAGGGCTTTACCTGTCATCTTGTGGTAGTTTAGTTTTGTTAATTTTTTTTCCAGTTATGATAATTAGCTCCTGTATCAGCAGACATCTGTAGCCTTAAATCCAGGATCTGGAATGATCTATCCAGCTGGGGCCTGCACTTCCCACCTCCCAGGACTAGCTGGAACAATGTGTCAGTCTCTTACTTCTCTTCCCTTATCATTTTAATGAACTTCCTGCAATTTAAAAATTGTGCTGGCAGTGTACCCTCTCTAGGCCATTTGCTCATTGCTAACAGCTGGTTATCACCCTAATTAGAATGAGTGTTGACTTTCTTTTCAGGCCTGTAATTTAGGGTACAGAAGCTGCCAAGTTGAGGTCAGTTTTGTTTGTGGGATCTGAATCTTACCAAAGTGACCTTGACAGCTAAAACCTTGTGTAGATTCCCTAAGCCTATTTCTATCATATTAGAGGATGTTTTTTCCTATTACTTAGTCATCAACTGTAACCAGCTATGTTAAAAGCTTAAAATATTCCACAAATAAGCTAATGAAAGAATGATAACGTATCTCCTTTGGAATATTATTTCATATATTCATATTATTATTATTTCATAACATCCAGGGTATAGAATTATGGAAACCTGGAGGGGATTTATAGGATGATCAACTTCCTATGGAATGAATGAATCTCTTCTATGAGCATACATCTGTCATTCAAACATTTCTAGTGACTATAATTTGTTGTTCTGTTCATTCATCATGATTTGTTTCTTACAAGCATTTAAATTTCAATATTTCTAATACCTATGCTGAATTCAAGGATTACACAGATATAGGGGAGGGGAAATCATGATTTATTTAGTTAGTGGGAGAAGAGTGACAAGATACCAACTGTAGCAATACAGTGAGACAAATGCAACTATAGGTGTAGATTTTTCTGGAAGTCCCTTCACTGGGAAGTAATTAATTTTGATTGGGACTGGGAGAGGGCACAAGATCAGGGAAGTTTCCTAGAGAAGATGATATGTGAATTAGGTCTTAAAGAATCAGATTTTCAGGCAGAAAAGGTAGAGTGGGGAGAAAGTAATGGGGATACCATAGAAACTCTCACAACTAAAACCTCACTTTTATCCTTGGTATACTTCTAATTATTTCTCTCTGTCCCCCTTTCCCTAAGACAAAGAATAGTATGCAATTTTGTTACTCAAAATATGGTCCATGGACCAGGAGCTCGAAAGAAATGTAGACTCTTAGATCCCACCAGATCTACTGAAGCAAAAGCCTCAGGTAAGTTGTATGTAGATTACAGTTTGAGAAGCACTAGGCTACAACTAGTGTCTCCCTTATCTCCCTTATCTTCCTTATCTATAAGATATCTTCCTTATCTCCCATTTGATCTTTTAAAAAGACTGTATTTTATAAGTAACTAATGCATGTATGTGGTTTTAGTGGTCAAATAATACAAGGTTTACAAGGTTCATAGCAAAAGTGGCAGACCCCTTTTTTTATCGTTCTCCATTCCCACTAATCACTTCCTAGAATCAACCATTTTTATTTATTTAAATTATTTTTTATTTTATTTTATTTTATTAAATATAATTTATTGTCAAATTGGCTTTGGGGGTAGATTCCTGTGATTCATCGCTTACATACAACATCCAGTGCTCATCCCAACACGTGCCGTCCTCAATGCCTATCACCCATTTTCCCCTTTTCCCTGCCTGCCCCCCTGCCCCATCAACCCTCAGTCTTTTCTCTGTATTTAAGAGTCTCTTATGGTTTGGCTTCCTCCCTCTCTGCTTGTAACCATTTTTTTCTCTTCTCTACCCCCATGGTCTTCTGTTAAATTTCTCAAGTTCCACATATGAGTGAAAACATGATATCTGTCTTTCTGACTTGTTTCACTTAGCATAATACCCTCCAGTTCTATCCACGTTGCTGCAAATGGCAGGACTTCATTCTTTCTCACTGCCAAGTAGTATTCCATTGTATATATAAACCATATCTTCTTTATCCATTCAACCACATCTTTATCCATTCATCAGTTGATGGGCATTTGGGCTCTTTCCGTAATTTGGCTATTGTTGGAAGTGCTGCTATAAACATTGGGGTACATGTGCCCCTATGAATCAGCACTCCTGTATCCTTTGGATAAATTCCTAGTAGTGCTATTGCTGGGTCACAGGGTAGTTCTACTTTTAACTTTGATGATGAGTGACATTGAGCATCTTTTCATGTGTCGGCCATCTAGATGTCTTCTTTGAAAAAGTGTCTATTCATGTCTTCTGCCCATTTCTTCACTGGATTCTTTGTTTTTTGGGTGTTGAGTTTGATAAGTTCTTTACAGGTTTTGGATACTAACTCTTTATCCAATATGTCATTTGCAAATATCTTCTCCCATTTTGTCAGTTGCCTTTTAGTTTTGCTGATTGTTTCCTTCACTGTGCAGAAGCTTTTTATCTTGATGAGGTCCCAATAGTTCATTTTTGCTTTTAATTCCCTTGCCTTTGGAGATGTGTCAAGCAAGAAATTGCTGCAGCTGAGGTCAAAGAGGTTGTTGCTTGTTTCCTCCTCTAGGGTTTTGATGGTTTCCTGTCTCACATTCAGGTCTTTCATCCATTTTGAGTTTATTTTTGTGTATGCTGTAAGAAAATGGTCTAGTTTTGTTCTTCCGCGTGTTGCTGTCCAGTTCTCCCAGCACCATTTGCTAAAGAGAGTTTTTTTTCCATTGGACTCTCTTTCCTGCTTTGTCAAAGAGTAGTTAGCCATACATTTGTGGGTCCAATTCTGGGTTCTCTATTCTACTCCGTTGGTCTGTATGTCTGTTTTTGTGCCAATACCATACTGTCTTGATGATTACAGCTTTGTAGTAGAGGCTAAAGTCTGGGATTGTGATGCCTCCCGCTTTGGTTTTCTTTAAATTTTTTTTTAATGTTTATTTATTTTTTTGATAGGGAGAGAGAAAGAGAGAGAGAAAAAAACCTGAGTGGAGGAGGGGCAGAGAGAAAGGGAGACACAGAATCCGAAGCAGGCTCCAGGCTCTGAGTGTCAGCCCAAGCCTGACGCGGGGCTCAAACTCACGAACCGTGAGCTCATGACCTGAGCTGAAGTCAGACGCTTAACTGACTGAGCCACCCAGGCACCCCTAGAATCAACCACTTTTGGATCTTTTAACCATTTCTTCTAATGTTTACCTCTAAGACAAAAATTAATATGATCATGTCATTATTTATAGATTTACTAATTTTAGAACTAACATGTATTATCACAAAAGGTAAGAATTTAACTTTTAAACAACCACCTTGACTTTCCTTCCTTCCCCTCCACCCAACATAATTATAATACAATTTTGATTAAACTAATTTTTAGTGTTTATAGTATTGTGACTGTAAACATTATTTGTTAAACCAAGTAGTATACTTTAAAATTTTTTTCCTGGAGTTAATTATTGCCTTGCTTTGTTAATTTGTTTAGATTTTTATATACCTATACTTATACCTAATTCTTCCTTATCTCTCCAACAGTGCTGTAAAAATCCTCTGAATGTAGTCAAATTATTCTATCAATTTCATTTGTTTTCCTTGGAGTCCTTTCTAAAAATCCTATAACCTCTCATTCTAATCTAGATTGGCTGCTCTTTAGGCAGCTAACACAGCTGTCATTCTAGAATTTCTTGTTTCCATTTTCCTGGAAAGTTCTTTTGTCTCTCTTCTGTTCTGAATTCTCAGTTTCTAGGATCTCATGATTTCCTCCTTTTTGGTGTAATTTTTCATTTTTATGGAGCATATCTTTCAAAAGCTTCTGGAAAGAGGTGTATGCTAGTTATATGTACTGGCTTTCAGTAACTTTCATGGTTTGCCCTTGCATGGTAGAGGCTGGAAGCCAGGGAACTACATTTACCAGAATTCCTTGCCAGCAATATTCTTGTTTAGAGTAGGCCAATTCAAGGTACTCATATGACATTTTGAAGGAAGAAGTAGATGGGGTTTATTTTTCTCCCATCAGAAATGGTGATAGATTAACATGAGCTTCTGCAGTATCTTTCTTACGTTTTACCATTAGACCTAGCAATTATAGTTTTACCAGCAGATTTATGTGGTTTCCTGATGGCTGGGTAGCTCCTTCCCACCCTCTAGCCCCTTTTAACAACGTGAGATCACTATATTAGATCATTTCCTGCTTGGACTGCCTATAATAGATTTTTTTTTTTTCTGATTGAATACTTATCAAGAGGGGTTTCAAGAAAAAGAGCTTCAAAAATAGGAGAATTTAGGCTTTGTTATTTGGAATTGCTAAGATTTGAAGTAGTGATGACCTACTTAGTGTGATTATTATTAACTACTGACAAAATAGTTGCATAAATTATTACCTGTACTTGCATAGCATGAAGTGCCTAATATTAATGGTACAGTTTTGGGAGGCCAATGGTACAGTTTTAGCTGCTGCAATATTTGGATGCTGTTGGAGTGAGGACTAAAGGAACTAGTAGATTGGATATTTCTGAGTGCACTGGAGAGGTTACAGAAAGAAATGATGACCTCAGGGTTGTAAAATTACTGCTTAAGACATTCTCAGGAAACTATAGAGTGTTTCTGTGACTGCCCAAAATAAAATCTCATCTTTTAGAATTATAGGACCAATATTACGAAATTCAGACCAAAACTTTGATCTTGCACACTGAAGAACTGCAAAACAAATGAATTTACTACCTCAAGAAGTCTAATATTTGAAAGTTAGGACATATTAGGAAAGAGTGTATTATGGACTGAACTGTGCCCCTCTCCCCATTCATGTGTCAAAGCCCTAACACCCAATGTGACTATATTTGGAACCAGGGCCTTTAAAGAGGCAGTTAAGGTTAAATGAGGTCATAAAGGGTGGTGCCCTAACCCAATATAACTGGTATTCTTATAAGAAGAGGAAGAGATACCAGGGATGCAAGAAACAGGTCTCAACAAAACCAAGCCTGCTGAAACCTCCATCTTGACTTCCAGCTTCCAGAACTATGAGAAAACAAATTTACGTTGTTTCAGTCATCCCATCTGTGATATTTTGTTATGACAACCCTAGTAAACTAATAACATCCTTTCAGAGGATTTTACCTTTATCAAAACTTGGGGAAAGACATTAGTTAGAGGAGCACTTTGAAAGTGCTCTAGTGTCTGTCCTTGAAGGATGGAGGTGACAGCTGAAGATGCTGCCATAGAAATAGACTCTTTGATTTCCATGTGGATGATGGATCTCAGTGACAGAGTGGCAGTGGATAATGCCAAGACAAGGTGAGCCTGAGACCGAATAGTGATAATTAGAATGGTTTAATCTACAGGCATTTTTACAGATGGCTAATTGATCATGAAGACATGAAAAATTGATCTCTAAGACTGATAGAGATGGGAAACTTTATTTTTATGTGGCAAGGTTTTACCTCATATATGAAATAGAAAAGTTGTAGTTCTGTGAGTAGAGGCTTTAATTTAATCACAGTGGCGAGCTAATGGTATTTACTATTTCTAGACCTGAGCTGGTTCTCAAATCTGGAACCCCTTGATTAGAAGGGAAGGTCTATCTCCTGGAGGAAGACTCCTATGACATTTCTATAACTGTATATTGTACATCTTCTATAGAAAATTTCCCAGACTTTTCGGGGATTACTGTCCACTGCCTCTGGGCTGAAACTACTTCCTAGGGATCCAAATGCCACTGTGATCCATCAGTCAGGGTGGAAGGCCATACAGGTCAGATGATGTAGTGGATTTTATTACTATTTGCCAAATACTACATTTTTTCTCCTTCAAGTGCCTTCATGATGGAATGATTATATTGTGCCATGTTTGGCTGTGTGATTTGCTTTGACTGATGAAATTAGGGCAGGAGTGACATATGTCACTTCTGGATAACAGCCTTCAGACACATTTTTAAAAATGTTTTGCCATGTTCTTTTTCTTCTCTCACAAGATAGACAATGTTCCAGATAGCAGCTATTAGCCTGACTCCTGGAGTGAAGACAGTGTAGGATAGAGCTATACCCAGTCAATGGTGATATATAACATGAATAGGAAATAATGCTTTGTTTTTGTAAGGCACCAGTATTTGGAGTTGTTACTGCTGCATAGCATTGACAGTCTTGACTAATGCAGGTATTAAATGGAGTTTCCCCCAGTGTCTATCACAGTGGGCCCAGTGGATCCACAGATCTGTCTTGTGGTTATTTCCCCAGGACCTGAATGTGTAGTTTGAATAGACATATTAAAAAACTAGCAAAATATTCATTCTGAAGTGTAATTTAAGATTTATTTCAGTAGAAAGCACAAATTTATAAACCGAAAGCAATATTGAATATATAGGGTAACTACAGAGATTAATGCTCCCATCAAGGGCTTGAAAGACGCATGGATGGTGATTCCTATTACTTCTTCATTTATCTTGTCTATTTGGCCCATGCAGAAGACAGATGGATCCTAGATGACAGTAAAATATCATAAACTTAATAAGGTTGTGAGTTTAATTTCATCTATTGTTCCTAATACTTTCTTTTTGCTAGAATCAGTTGACACAGTGTCTCACATCTGGTGTGCAGCTATTGATCTGGAAAATATGTTGTTTCTCTCAACCGAGTAGCAAAGACCAGCAGAGTGGTTTGCTTTTACCTGACAGGGACAGTAGTGCATCTCACTGACTTCCTACCTGATTGTTGCCCCAGTTGGAATGCTGCATTCTCTGCCTGCCATCCTTGAGTTGGACCTCTTGGTTCTGTAAAGAAAAATTAGTCTGCTGCCTCTGGCATTCTAAGATTCTGGGAGTTTTATTTGCTTGTTCATTAGTTTTTTTTTCCAACTCTGTCAGTGTGATTTGACTCACTTTCCATCAAAAACTGTCAAAAACATTTGATTGCTACCTTGTCTTACTTCATCACATCTATAGATTATTCTTTTTGGATAATGAGGATTTTCTTCATCACAAATTCTCCATAAAGATTTGAAGATGTGTTAGTGTGAGAAAATTATACTTCTCAGGGAACTCTATGCATTTCCTTCTTTGAGGAAAAAATGGAGACAATAGGTCTTGCAGAAATTCTGTAGTGATCTGATGCAGTTCACATGGAAGGCAGACATTCCAGCTGCAGAGTGGTGAGATATTACAGCAGGGGTGTAGGGAGGGGAGGGAATACAAGAATCTGAGGGAGTAGGTATCTGGGAAAGTTGACACTCACACACACACAGACACATACACACACAGAGGGGTAGAGAAAGAGAGGGGAGAGAGAGAGATGGGACATTGGGAGTTTTAGGGATAGATGCTGCTTAGGTGAAGAAATGGAGAAGATGAAGAAGTGATAGAAAAAAAGGACATTACAGATGTTTGCTGTTAATTAAGAATGCACTCTTCACTGTTTTACTTACATGTCAGAATTTTTTTCTTTGAAGAAGACACCATATTGAAGATGTAACTAAGAACGCAGGCATTTACCTGGGTTACATTTGTATATTTTTATTCTATATCAATGGGACCTAGTGGAAAGGGAGCCAAACATATGCACAGTCTGTCCTCTTGAACTGTTTTTAAATTAAACATATTGAAAAAATCTGGATGACTTATTACTATTTCCTTATTTACTTTAAGAATCATTCCCCTTTATTACAATATTTGACTTGCTTATCCCAGTTTAAATATTTGAAGATCATTCTTTTTGATGGAAAATATGGAAGCAAAAGTGGAGATGTCTTCTTTCTACCATCTATTGAGATTATACCATATTATTGAAACAGTAGTTACCCTTAGAGTTTTTGGTCTATTTATGGAGGTTTTTATATTTTCCGGTGCAGTTTTTACAGATAGAGAATTAAGGGCAATAGGTGCCATTTCTACTCTCACCAAGTCTATATCTGTAGCTATTTATTCCGGGTTTTATATCTATATTTCTATCCATTCCCACCTCCCCCCCCCCCGACATATATAGTTTTAAATCTGAGCTAATCAGAGAGCTTTTATGCAATCTCATTGATTTATTTAAATGTCTCTCCACTTTTCTCCTTCCGAGGACAGGGTTTTCAGGGCTGTATACCTAGAATTTAATGCTTTGAAAATATTGGAACCCTCTTGTATCAAATTCCTCTTTAGGGTCTCTGGTCATAGCTATCTTTTCTCTAAAATAATCAAATACCCTATTTTCTCTAGCTGATGGTACACATCCAAAATTTTGCAGCTTTCCTTTCCTTCCATATTAAAAATTCAAAGTGACATAGTTACTTCCTGTCATATTCCATCACCCACCACATTCCCCTTAGTTCTCAGAATTAGATCTGGAACATGAGTTCCCTTTGTGGCTTCCTCTGTCTTCCAAGAGATGAAATTATAGGGAGGGCAAGTAAAAACTGAGTCTGATACTTGATTTGCGGCAGAAGGGGACTTTTAGAAGCTGTTGATGTCATTAGTGCAATTGTACTCTACACTGAATTTTTAATTTTTATTAGGAAAGCAGTGACTTTCATCTAGCTTGGTGCTCTATGGAGCATGTCCACAGCCATTTAATTTGTCTTCTTTCTCTTTTTATCCCCGACTAAATACTTTCTAATTTGCATGTATTATCAGAATCCTGGATTCCCAGACAGGGCTTTACTCTGGAGTGATTTACTCTGGAGTGTTGCCATTTCTCTGCCTCCTTTCTTGTGTATCTGCTTTTTATTAATGAGATAAGCCCTTCCAATATTGGGTTTTAAGTTCCATCTTGAAAAGTCTCAGATTGTATTTGCTGTTCTCCATTAACATTTCCTGTTAAGTTAGCCTGTTCTTTATTCCTTGTGGGAATAAAGATATATATATATATATATATATATATATATATATATATATAATAAATATATTTAAAATAAAATATATTTTAAAATATAGCACCCTCTCCACTTTTTTTGTTGTTAAAATATTATAAATCATTAGGTTTGAAGTTATATAGTTGTGTTATGTAGGGTAAGAAATGCTAGCTGTTATGTCAAAGAAACCACCAAATCTCAGTGGCTTAATACAATATAGATTTAATTCTTGCTCCCGCAGAGTTCAAAGCAGATGTTTCTGCTTAGGGGGTAGCCTTCCATATGGTTGTTTGCAGACCTAGTCTCCTTCATCTTGCAGATCCTCCCTTTTCTATATTCTTGGAATCCTGTCCATTTAGCCAGTAGATAAGGAAAGAGAGAGAAGGCAGAGAATCCCACCAGAGTCTTTATGGATCAGATCTGGAAGTGGAGTACCTCACTTTTCCCCTCATGACATGGGCAGTAATGAGAATGCAGTCACATGGCTACACCTAACTGCAAAGGAGTCTGGGAAATGTAGACTAGCTATGGGCCTAAGAGGAAAGAGAAACAGAATTGGTAAATAGCATCCAGTCTCTGCTTCGTTTAATTTATATAGTTTTATAAAATATTTGTTGAGAGCTCTACATTTTGCTTTAAAGTGATTTTCTAGTGGTCTTTTATGTTTCCTCTTCATGCCTGAATCATGGTGACAGTGTCATAGTGGCTTCCTTGTTTTCAGTTTATATTTCTGAAAATACACCCTGCAAAGCTCCAGTAGATGAGTCTTTAAAAAAATCCTGCTTTCCGGGGTGCCTGGGTGGCTCAGTCGGTTGGGCGGCTGACTTCGGCTCAGGTCATGATCTCGCGGTCCGTGAGTTCGAGCCCCGTGTCGGGCTCTGGGCTGATGGCTCAGAGCCTGGAGCCTGTTTCAGATTCTGTGTCTCCCTCTCTCTCTGTTCCTCCCCTGTTCATGCTCTGTCTCTCTCTGTCTCAAAAATAAATAAACGTTAAAAAAAATTAAAAAAAAATAAAAATCCTGCTTTCCTTTCCTGTCTTTCCTCATGCTAGCTTTTCATAAGTTCTCTGTAATTTGGATCCATTTTATTTATCTAATCTTTTTTCCCATAAATTCCTACCCATAATTGTAAGTTTATGGGTGGGGTGGTGGTATTTGGTCTGGGATCCATACACCTAAGTCCTTTGTTGCTACAGTCCTCTTCCTTAATTCCAATCCATAGTACAAGGCCAAGGAAATGACACTCTTTAATATTTTGAGCTTCGGACTCAAACTGCAAATTGCCTCCTAGAAGAAGACCAGACTATGCAGAAGTCCCTTTGCTCAGGCAGAGTCTTAGGTATACATGGTCTATGAGTGGCCTCCCTGGACTCTTTCCCTCTGTCCATACCCGACTCTTGGCCCTGAGCATTTTACTGTTCTGCTAGTGGAGAAAGCTGAATCCAAGGAGAATCAGTATATCAGTTAATTTTTGCTACATAACAAATGATTCAAAAACTTAGTGACTTAAAGCAATAAACATTTGTTATTCCTCAGGATTTGGTGGGTTGGCTGGACAGTTCTTCTGGTCTAGACTGGCTCAGCTGGAGTGGATGGTCTAGAATGACCTTGCTCACACGTCAGGGGATTCAGCAAGGATGGCAGGGAATAGCTTGGGCCCATTTCTACATTGTCTCTCTTCCTCCTGAGGGTGGCCTGGGCTGTTCACATGGTGGCAAGGGGATTTCCAGCAGCAAGAAATGGCAAACTCCAATGCACAAATTCTTTTACCATCTCTTCTGGCATCATCTTTACAAGCAGTCTGAAGAAAAGTAAAGGAGACGTTCCTGTTAACTGAAAACACATCTGGTTTAAGCTATCCACTCTAGTTATCCCTAAGGGAAATCACCAGGAAAAAAAAAAATTCTTTTTTTTGGTGGAGGGGATGGGAAAGGAGGAAGGGAGAGAGAGGGAGAGAGGGAGAGAGGGAGGGGGAGAAACACGAAAGGGGGAGGGGCAGGAGAGGGAGAGAGAGAATCTTAAGCAGTCTCCACACCCAGCACAGAGCCGATCTCACAACTGTGAGATCATGACCTAAGCCAAAATCAGGAGTCAAGCACTTAACTGACTGAGCCACCCAGGCACCCTAAAAATATTTTTTCATGATGGACTCAGGAGAGAGAGAGAGAACGAGAGACAGAGGAGGATGTTGGGAGGTGGAGGGGGGGGGGGAGAGAGAGAGAGAGAGAGAGAGAGAGAGAGAGAGAGAGAGAGAGGGAGGCAGAGGCTGATCATACTTTGATTATGCTCCTAAAATGGTTGCCCAGGAAATGTCCTTGCTCTTTACCTATCCATATCAGCATACCCTCTCTTTTTGGGAAGAAGAAAATGGAAGAGAGAAGAGGGAAGAGGATCCTGGAAGTTTCTCTAGCTCGGGGAATTTTCACATGGTGGGGAAGGAGAAAGAGTGCTTTCTTGTTGATAATACCACAAAGCATAAAGACACAGGAAATTTATGGGCATGAGAACCATGCTAAGATAGGAGAATCAGGTACTGGAGTCAGTGATAATGGTCTTCTTTCTTACCCACTTCAAAGTTTACTTCCACCTGAGTTTGTGATGCTCTGTCTTATTTAAAATGCCATCTTGGTGGGGCGCCTGGGTGGCGCAGTCGGTTAAGCGTCCGACTTCAGCCAGGTCACGATCTCGCGGTCCGTGAGTTCGAGCCCCGCGTTGGGCTCTGGGCTGATGGCTCAGAGCCTGGAGCCTGTTTCCGATTCTGTGTTTCCCTCTCTCTCTGCCCCTCCCGCGTTCATGCTCTGTCTCTCTCTGTCCCCCAAAAAATAAATAAACGTTGAAAAAAACCAAAACAAAACAAATAAAATGCCATCTTGGCTTCTGCAACTATTCAAAACTTGTAAGTCCTTTGTTTCAGATACTTTTAGTTGCCTACCTAGCATATATTCTCCTCTTCTTCATTACTAACAAAATCCTAGTTTTATTTGGAGCATTTTTATTTTGCCAGTTTTCCTTGGGGCTAAGAGAGGTTATATAACACAAGTCTGGTTTATCTGCTGGAGACTGTCAGGAAATTTTTGCTTTCCTGATACAGATACCACTTCTTCCTCTTTTTGCTTTCTTCTTCCTATCTGGGATGAAGATATTAGGCCAGAGAAGGAGCAGCCGCCTTGTGGCTATGAGGCAACCGTAAAACTGAAAACCACAAGCTAAGGATGGAGGAACCAAAAGTTAAAAGGAGCCTGAAGATTTGACGTCATAGAGTCACTTGCCAGTGTAGCTTGTTCTCTTTCAGATTCCTTGTAGTATGGAAACAATAAGTGGCTCTATTTGTTTACAACATTATAATAGCTTTCTGTTACATGCATTCAAAGGGAATCCCCAAAAGACATGGTCTTTTTAAAGCCTTTCACTTATCTCCTCTTCCCCATAAATTCCTCTCTATTTAATAAATATTAATCTCTCTCCTTCCGGACTGCTATAGCACCCCATTTATAATATGATGTATTAGTTTTTGATTCCTGCTAAACAAATTACCATATATTTAGTGGCTTAAAAACAACAGAAATCTATTATTTTACACTTCTGGAAGTTAGAAATCTAAAAGGAGTTGGCAAGGTTAAGTTCCTTATGGAGATTCTGGGGAAGAATCAGTTTCTTTCCCTTTTCTAGTTTCTAGAGGCTGCTCACATTCTTTGGCTTGTTGTCCCACACCATTCCAACATCTGCTTCTTTTGTCACATCTCTGAATCTCCTGCTGCCCTCTTACAAGGTCCTTTGTGATTGTAGTAATACCACCATAATAATATCAGGTAATCTCTTCATCTCAACATCCTTAATTTAATCACACCTACAGATTCTCTTCTGCCATGGCAAGTAACATGTTCTCAGAGATTAAGACGTGGATATCTTTTAGGGACCATTATTCTAATGTCTACCAGATATGCCCTATGTTTGTGTATCTGGAGTACATTTTAATCCAAAATTGTATTTAATTTAGCTCTGTATTTTATATCATTTCTAATTATGTTGTGTATAGTCTCATTTTCTTGCCCGAGTATGAATCCTCTGGGGGCGTATATCATCTGCAGAGCTGGGCACATACCTGATGGTCTTAGAATTTCCTTATTTTCATTGACAGATACTGTATATCTCTTTAGTGTAAACACAAACACCAAAACATCTTTATGTTTAATAGATTACAGTGAAATTTATTCACTTCCCTCATTTCCCAGGGGTCTCAGTTCTCAGCATATAATAAAAATATGTAAGCCCTTATAATAAGCCTAGGAGAGAAAGTAGTCTTCATTAGTGCCTTTTAACCAAGTTTTAGGAAGAGTCTTAATCATATTTGGTTCTTTTTGGCACCAGCTACTGGGATATTTGAATTATTTAGCCGTTATACAGTTTGTTTTCAAATCCTTCTTGTTCAGTTAGCTTTTTACCTTTAAAAATTTTTGACATATTTTACCATAAAAAATTTCAACACAGAAAAGTAAAATGAATTGTTCAGTGACTATCCATGTAGCCATAACCTAAATTGAGCAATGTATGCATATATACCTGATTTTGGGGAGCCAACCCATTCTAAGGTAATTGCAAATAACTGATTGTTATTCACTGCCATAAAAAGTGACAGGTTATGTACATTTCTTCTGTTTCTTGAGACTCCTCAAATTATGATTGGAGTTGGAGGACACTTCATTATATTGTAGATTTTTCCCTTTAGGTCACTATAGACTGGGGCCTTCTCACTCACTGTAAACAATTGTTTTTATCTTTTAAATACTTGATTGACTTCGACTAAATTTTATTTTAATAGCCATAGCCTCCACATTCCTCTTAATTCCTTAACTAGTTTCCTGGAAAAACATCACTTCATTCTCATTTTATTTGGAATCAAATCTTATTCCAACTCACTACAGCTATGTTCTTAGGCTAGGAGACTAAAGGAGTAATGGTTTTGACCTTGATGTTTTCCCATTTGTGCCACATCTATACCAGGTTTGGGCTGCTTTGTTTCTTTCCCAGAAGAAAAGAGTTTGGACATCATTTGACTTAAAATCCACTTATACAATTCTTTTGCTTCTGCTGAGGGAAATCATGAGTGTTCTTCCTGACTATTTCCAAGAATTTTTGGCAATCTTAGAACTACCGAGTGTCAACCTTAAAAATAATGAAAGTGTAGCTTTCAAGCATGGAAAGCATTGGAAGTTTTACTCTAACGCTCTCATTTCAGATAGCAACAAATTATCTCTCAAACTCACACCTTCTTCACTTGAAAATGTAAGTTCAGCAAAAATCTCAAGGTTAAGTCTTGTTATTAGCAAGTCAGATTGTTGCTTTCACCAGCATTTTGGATTGTCTGGATGAGCAACATGTTGCTTATGAAAATATTTGGGAGGTAGAACGATTAGTATTCTTCCTTTCTCTTTCTGTTGTTCTCCACTTCTGGTTAGGAGGACGATTCCTAGAGCAGCATCACCCCATGCCTAGGTGAGAACTTTCATGGTCAGTATTCTATTAAATGGTTTGTCTTTCTAAATGTATATCCCTTTCTGTGCTTTATCAAAGACATTCCCAAACTCTATTTCCTCTTTCCATCTCAAGACAGTACACTTCTGTTTACCGAACAATTATAGGAAAATTTTAACAGTGTTGTTATTTAACATACTTTACAAAGTAGTCTAGATCTTTTATTGTCTCAGGTAATTCTTTATTAGTCTAAAACCATCCTTTTTTGTTTTTAAGTGTTCTTATTTTATCTTTGAAGAAAAATAATAAACATCAGAGTTAGAATTTATTGTTTCCCACCATAAATGTTGATCAGAAGCCAGATCTTGAAAAAAAATGATCTAAGTTTCTACCATGAAACTTTAGGTAATATCATAAAAAGGCTGTAGTCTGTGTGAAATGTTTATCAGAGAGTTACTTGACATAAGACCATCTCACTATGATATTATAAGCAAATTTTATATAATAGTAAATATTATTTTTATTCATATTAAACTATGAGTGTTTGAAGAATTTTCAAAATAATCCAGAATTGGTATTGTATTTTCAGTATTTGATTTCATATGAGACCACAAAAATCATCTGGTCAGCTGCATTTAATGTCTACTCAGCTTCACTTTGCAGTCTGAGGAACCTTAAATAATTTCAGAGGAGTGTTTCTTCTAAGAAAAGAATGCTTTGCACTTAGAACAGTAGGAAAAATACACTGTGGAAAGAGTTCAAATGACCGAGTTCTCAGACTATTATTATTCTGACTTCAAGTCTTTGACACCCTCTGGGTGTCCTTCAGTTCAGTTCTGGCACTAACCACCCAGAGTTAGCACCAGAACCCACGTGTTTAAAGGCTCAGTCTTTCATAGGACTGCCCCTCTTCAGACACCAGCCACAAGTCTCAGGGGCTACTATTACTTCTGAAGGCCAGCCATAAATGCTGGGGTTCTGTGACCCCTTCAGGTTCAATAATTTGCTAGAATACCTCACTGAACTCACTAAAACTGTTACTATTTACCATTACAGTTTCATTATAAAGGATATAAATCAGGAATGGCCATACGGAAGACACACATAGGACAAGATCTGGGGAAGGGGCTATAGAGCTTCTTTGTGTCCTTTCCTCATGGAATCCTGGCATATGAGCTTCCCAGCACACCAATATGTTCATCAACCAGGAAGCTCCTCCAAGATTGAGCCCAG
Source organism: Acinonyx jubatus (assembly GCF_027475565.1). NCBI lineage: Eukaryota > Metazoa > Chordata > Mammalia > Carnivora > Felidae > Acinonyx > Acinonyx jubatus. The sequence goes on along the minus strand of NC_069381.1, from coordinate 90,731,027 downwards.
AGTTTTTACCAGGGTTTCATTACTTAGTCATGATTGGTTAAATCATTGGACACATAATTGAACTCAATCTCTAGCACCCCTGCCCTCTCTGGAGGTCCATCTGTCCAAAGTTCCAACCCTCTAATCATGTGATTGGTCTTTCTGGTGGCCAGCTCTCACCCTGAAGTTATCTAGGCATCCACTAGGAGTCACAGCATTACAAAGACACTTCTATCTCAGTGTATTAGTGTGCCATAACACATGGCTTAAATAATGGAAATATATTTTCTCATAATTCTGGAGGCTAGAAGTCTAAGATCAAAGCCCTGTCAAGGCCAGTTTCTTCTGAGGCCTCTCTCCTTGGCTTGTAGATGGCCATCTCTCTCTGTCTTCACAGGGTCTTCCCCCCTCTATGTGCTTTCATGTACTCATATCCTATTCTTATAAGGACCCCAGCCATATTGGATTAGAGCCCACCCTAGGACCTCATTTAATTTACCTCTCTAAAGACCCTGTCTCCAAATGCAGTCACATTCTGAAGGAATGGGGGTTGGGACTGCTGAAGTCTTAGGTTGACCATGAATTTGGAGGTGACACAATTCGGCCTTTAACACTAACAAAACTCAAAGAGATTTCAAAGCTCTGTGTTAGGAACCAGGAACACAGACCAGATCCGTTACATATTCCATTCGCACATCTTCTTTAGAGAAACACCTCTAAGCTTTGGTTAAAAACTATATGATAGAGATGGATGCAAACAAGTGGTTTTGGTTTGCTGCCTAGAGAGAGGTGGGGCAGACCACCTTTTTGGAAGGAAACACACTGTCTGCTTCTCTAACTCATATTCTGAAGCCCCTGAGAAGTGTCATGTTTAATTCTGTTCACAGGCAAAATCTGGGAGGGAGCCGAAGGGAGACTTCCTTTATTTCAGATCCTCTTTCTGTTGTTGATTTCTTCACTTTTTGGCATGTACACACCACCAGGCTTCTTACTCCCACCAGGCTCTTTTGACCCCATTATCCAAACACAGTTTCCGGTACAATGTTATTCATATTCGATCTGACTATGCATGTAAATCAACCTGTTACCTCTTCCTAAGAGATTTGCACTCAAGTTTTATTTTTCCCACATACTTATACTCTTGAAGTCACCCAAGGGTAGTGGCTTTCTGAGGGTGAGGTTTATGCTCACTGAAGGGTAAGTGATACTTTTCACTTTTTTCCCATTACAAGTTATATTGTTTCAGCTGAAGCATTGTAAAACTTCTCAAATTCATTCCAGTTTTTCAGTGTGTATATACCTTCCCAAAGTACAAATGTCATTCCTTTGATAGGAACGTTACCCATGTTGCTTGCTGTAAACGCTGAACACTATCTAGGTCTTGCCTTCCCTCCAGGCATTGAAACTTGTGATTGCTGAGGGCAGGCAGCTTACTGGGAACAGCACAGAGGAGGAGGCAGGAAATAGAGTTGGGGGTGGGGCTGTTCTCTTCCTAGTTTCCCAGGGCAAGAAGGGCAACTGAGTTTGACTTAAAGACTTAAAGACAGAATTATTTCATTTTAGAATTGAGGGGGGAGCAGGGCCCAAATCCTCCCCAGTGAGTGGAGATATAAGTATTTGGTAAAATGGGTGTAGGAAGACAATATTCTATACGTGGTTAACAAACATACACTCACATGTTTGTAAAGTACTAGGAAAGGAAGGACTCAACTACGCACAAGTGCAGATTTAGCTTACTCATTCTGGTTTAATCGCTTGAAGGAATAATTTATCCTGACACACTCACTCACAAACATGACAGCCTGGGACAGCAACCCAGCCTCTCTTTCATATGACATCTTGAGAGCATACAGTAGCCAGATTATTTTCCTTTTGCATGAGTTCATTCTTTCTGGGCTGCTCGACAGACACTAAAAAAAGAATCCTACATTCCAAGCACCTAGTAGAAATAAACTGTCTTGTTTGAAATAGATGGTCTGAAAGTTATCGAAGAAATTCTCCCTCATACTAAAAAGTGAGAATTTTATTAGTTTTAATGGTGTCAGTAATTGTTTGTAGGAAATAGGTCAGGCAATTTGTTTCCTCACCTGTAAAATAAAATGTTTGGTATAGATGATCTCCAACTTTTTTCCCACTTTAAAATTATAGGAGTCTGTAATCTCTGTCTTGATTTCTATACCCTAGAGGAATAGGTTCAAATATAATTGATGCTTATGGCATAGAATTCTTTCCCAACTGAAAAATCTGTTGTAAGGCACATAGGCCTATTTTTTCAGTATTGCACAGGGTTCTAAGATGCTGAGGTTGCCAGACAGAAGCTGGTCATAGTTAATATTCATCTTAATATATATCTCAGGATGCTTTGGACCATTTCCACAAGCTTATTGGAGGGGCCTGGTTAAAGTCCCCTCAAACAAACTTATGCTGGCCACGAAACCAGAAATATTGAAAGCACAAATGTATTCCTGTTGCGTATGTCTTGTCGTCTATGCAGGCCCTAAGTGTGAATGATGGACTAGACGTTCTTGGCTTTTCCATTGAATTGGTGAGGATGTTTTTGACTGTAACAAAATACCCAGCTAAAAGCAACTTAACCAATAAAAAATTAATTTTCTCACATAGTATTAGAATTGGTTAATTGGGCTCCAGGTCAGCTTCTTTCAGATTTCTTGGCTTTCCTTTCCTGGGAACAAAATAGCTACAGCAGCTACAAGCATAGTGTCCTCACATGACAATATCCAAAGGCAGAAAGGATACTTCATCTCCATTATCTTCTTTATATTATGGAGGAAACCTTTCTTTGAAGCCTCCAGCAGACTTCCTCTTGTAGGTTAGTACTATGTTGCTTTCCTGAGACCATGGCATCATGGACATTCTATTAGTAAAGGAGAGGGTTGTCTGAATACATTGAGGAGGCAGTCAGTAATGTCTGCCTCATCTGTTCTGGCCAAAAATTTCACAACAGATCTAATTGGAAGGGAAGGTATAGAAGGTATTTTGTTCACAAGTATATACATAGGGGTGTCCGTCTCTTCATGCTTTTAGCCCACTATCCTTAATTTTCAGGGACCCTAGATAGCCACTGGTAAAGGTGAGATTGGGCCTATGGATGGTATGATGTAAGAGCAAGGGATAGGGACCCACACTGAAATAATGAACAAGTAGAGGCCCAGGTGGAGGTTGAGAGTGACTCTGAAGCTAATGGTAGTAGGAGAAGGGCTTCAGGCAGAGTATGGGAATTCTCTAGTCAGGCACACTCTGATATATGGTCTGCTTGACCCTTGCTGAGCAGCAGGGAAATTTGTAAGAGATTCCTGTGATAGCTGGCACCAAAATGCAGGATCCACTGACATTTTACATATCTGTAGGATGTTTCATCTCAGATAATTAACCAGAAAGCATATAATTATCTCAATTCTCTGACCTATTGCCTAGGGGTGGGTGATGCAGATACAAATAATGGGCTCTTGACTTCTCATGTTGGATTTGCTTTCTTGGGATTAGGGAACAGCAGCATGGGTGTCATTCTATTTTAAAAACCTATTTTGGCATCCCTGTAACATGTAATTAATTTGCTTATGTAATTTGCTCAAGTTCAGTCAAGTTTTTGACTTGAAGTTATTGTGTGGATTAATGTGTGAGTGCTTTAGTGAGAGCACACGCTTTTAGGAATGAAAGGTTGAAGGAAGTAAATAAGAAACACTGATGAGGCTCTCTACCATGTTTCTTGGCATGTAGTGCACACTCAATACATGTTAGTTTCCTTACCTCATTTAGCTTTCTTCCTGATGACCATTTCCCAAAATTCTCAGCAAAATGATCTCATCCTCTATTTTGGAGCATCCCCTACCCCTTCCCCATAAGACCAGGAAGAGTATAACCACTAATCCAAGACAAGATAATAAGAAATGAGAAGACAGAAAGAAGGGAAGGATTCTTTTATCATGTGCTGGGCACCTGTAATACATGTGTTAGGGATTCTAAGATGAGTTAAGACACATTCCTATCTGAAGGAGCTCACAGTCTGGAAAGAGAGGTGTAGGGAGAAAGACTATGAGATTTGAGGACCATGAGGACAAAATCTTGCATGAGGTGCAGGTGAGCACCTTAGAAAGGGTGCCTAGTTTACACTGGATGGCGGGGGTGGGCAGAGGAGGGCCATCAGGGAGTCTCCCTTGGGCCAATGATACCTTGTGCTGGGGGTTTGGCTCTAACACTTCTGCCAGGCTTCAGCCCTCAGGACCCTTGCTCACAGAAGAGGGAGATTGAAATAAAAGATGTCGCTTTCCCCAGAAGTCCTGAAGAGAGCCAAAGAGCAGCCATTATTCATCTTGTTGTGGGGTTTTTGGCTATAAAATTTGTATCAGGAGCCTCCATGTGGCCCCCTCTCCTGGGCACACACTGCATCATGGTGGTTGTTTTAGGAAAATCTATGAAAAGTCCACATGCCTAAGCCACAGCCCTTGGATTTTGGTCCAGTAGATCTGGAGTGGAGTCTGCAGAAGCTGGTTCTGAGGTGTAGCCGGGGTGGACGAATGGCTGGAGCAGAGGGTACTGGGAGAAACAGCACTGTCTGCTACTTATTTTCATATATGTTATCTCATTTAAGCTTCAGAACTGTGAGGGAGAGATTATCCATCTGGTTTGTGGACCAGAAACATGGAGAAAGTAAGGGAACTGCCTATGGTTGCTGGGCAAACTGAGCCTCACAGTGAGTCCTCCTCAGTGCAAATAGGGTGTGCATTGCATTGTGCAGCAATTCACTTAAAATCTTTTTTTAAATTTTTTAATGCTTTATTTTTGACAGAGACAGAGTGTGAGTGGGGGAGGAACAGAGAGAGAGACACACACACAGAATCCGAAGCAGGCTCCAGGCTCAGAGCTGTCAGCACAGAGCCCAACGCAGGGCTCAAACCCACCAACCATGAGATCATGACCTGAGCCAAAGTCGGCCGCTTAACCGACTGAGCCACCTAGGTGCCCCATCACTTAAAATTTTTCTAAATTAATTTTTTAATGTTTTGTTGTTTATTTTTGAGAGACAGAGACAGAGTGCAATCAGGGAAGGGGCAGAGAGAGAGAGGGAGACACAGAATCTGAAGCAGGCTCCAGGCTCTGAACTGTCAGCACAGGGCCCGATGCGGGGCTCAAACCCACAAACCGTGAGCTCATGATCTGAGCTGAAGTCAGATGCTTAACCGACTGAGCCACCCAGGCGTCTCTTAAAAATTTAGTTGTATCCTTCACTTGGAAGTTTTTCTGATCACTAAGGAAGAAGAAACCAGTTCCGTCAGAAAGTTATAGGTTTTGGGGGGTCACAATTTCTAACAATTCTCTGTGGGATCTTTTAAGGAAAATTGAACCATACGATGAACATTGTTCTCTACTGGAGTTTGTTAACACATACAAAAGTGCTGTTTACTTGACTTGGACTTTTTCCCTATAATGTGCCTGAGTAAAATGGCAGTAGCCTGTAATAACACCCATGCAGTCATTTGATGCAACCAGACATAGACCATAAACATGCAAGTTTACTTTATTCCTTTTTCAGATATTTATTGAGCACCTGATATACACCAGGATTACCTTAAGTTACTATGTGAGTGCCTGAATTTATTGGGAAAATTGGTGATTTAGGGTGTCAGTTGTATAGATCTATAATTTTAGAAAAGCAGAAAAAAATTTGCCGGTGTCTGGCTCCATTCTATCCCATTGCTCTCTGTGTTCATGTGTAGTTGGTGATATTTTCCAAATTAAGTTTAGGTTCATGCTCTTTGATGAAACAAGCCGATACAGGCCTTGATCGATATAGGCCGATATCAAGAGTAGGGAGATACAGAATGCTTTGAGAGGATTTAGCCTCTAAAACTGAGCTTCAGGTTGCTTAGATCATACATACAGAGCTCTTTGGGACATCTGACCCTTTCAAGGGCGCAAATTATGGGTGTCACCCTGATATCAGCATCGTGTGGCAGGCAAGTGACAGCAGGACTGCAGAGGCTGCAGAGGCTTCCACAAGCCTTGAGCCCTCCTGCAACAGGGCAGGGCAGGACCTGCTGGCCCAACTTCAGTTTGGAACCACAAGCCCTGTTAGTTTCCTGCTTCTCGTCCGTGTCAGACCTGGCCGCTGCCCAACATGGAAGGCCTCCTGGACACACTTACATGTGCTCATTCCTAGGTTGTTTTGTGCATTTTAGCCCCTGACTCATCCTCCCAGTGCTGTGCCTTCTGCCAGTCTTCCCAGCTTGTCCTCTGCAATCCCCATTCAGCTGTACAACCCCCGCCCCCTCACACGCTTGTCACAGAATGTTCCCTCCACTTCCTCGCCTTCACCCAAACCCAGCTCTCTCCAAGGTCAGGGGTCACAAAGAGAGCTTGCTCTTTCTCCCCGGCCCCAAAGACCAAAGAGCTGGAAGGCAGCAGGAGCGTCCTCTCAGCCCCCTCTGCTACTTGGTGTCTTTTCTCTGGTACTTGCTTGGGAAACCCCCTCTTTCTCTGAGGCTCTCTAGTCCCGTCACACCCTCCCCCGTCCTCACTGGCCACATGCCAACACAACACTTGAAAAGTGCTGTCAGGGTGAATATTTTCCAAGTCTTAGTAAATGAGAATATAAAATGTCTCAATAGATTTAAATTGGTTACGTACTGAAATGTGAGAATGCTTTGGATATCTTGGGTAAAATAAATTATTAAAATTAATTTTACTTGCTCCTTCTTATTTCTTAAATGTGACTACTGAAAAAATTTTAATTACATAAATGGCCCCTATTTGTGACTTTTGTCATTATATTTCTATTGACTAACTCTGGTCTAAGCACTTCCAGGTCCTATGTGGACATCAGACTCTGGCCTATAAGTCTTCATCCAGCTCCTTCATGATTTCAGTGTACTGGCTGAGGCATTTTTTATGAATTAAGAAAAACTTCATTGATTTTTAAATAAATATATTATAAATACATATTATAAATATATTTATTGATATTTTATATGTAAATATATATTAAATATAAGGTAAAGAATTTTCATTATAAATTAACAGAAAATGCAGATAATAAAATATTAATAAGTGCCCAGAAATCATACATATATGAAAGGGTATATGTTACTTTTTTTGTTACTTGCTTTTTATAATTTTCAGCATGTTGTAACCATCTTCCCGTGTCATTATGCATTCTCCTGTGACAGTTTTTTAAATGGTTGGCTGACATTTTCTTACAAGGGTATATACCCTAATTTATTTGCAGTCTTTGCTAAGTGGGCAGTATTTTTGAATTTTTCTGTTGTAAATGAGGCAGAATGCTTGCTAAGAGGGAATTTAAAGGGGTTTTTGGAGAGAGGACCATATTTAAAGATGTTAACATTTTCTAGCTATGGAAGGAGCAGGTCAGTCACAGAGGAGCCCACCTACTTATTTCCTGTCACACAATTGTCGCATAATTTCGGAGTATATATCCACTAGTTATCCCTGGGAAAAGCAGAAGTTAGTGCTGCAAACCAAAACAAATGCTTCAGACTCAAATGGTAAGTATTTCTAAGTTGGACAACTACCACCTTCTTGGGAGATGGATTTCTGGGTGGTGAGACTCTGGGTCTTCTCTTTGTGAGGGGGACCCCTCTCCTCCCCTGTGGAGTGTTGCTGGGAGCCAGGCACCCTCAGATAGGGTTGAGGTCCTGATGACTGTGGAGGGGAATGGGTCCCAGCTCAGGGATGCAGGCAAGGGAGAGAGCAGCAGGAAATCTCAGAGTGCCAGACAGTCATCTTTTGGAGTACACATGGCTGGCAGAGATGATCATTACGTCCCTGCAGGGATGATGGAGTGTGCTCTGACCTCAGAGAGCCCCAGGAATACTTGGGGGACACTCCATAGTGGGCACTGTGGTCTTGGTACTCCTCAGCCAGAGACTGTTAAGCCACTGACTGCTTGGGCTAAAAAATGGCTGAGATTTCCAACCGTGGTCGTCTGCTTCCATCAGAGGCTCAAATCAAGTCACTTGGGGAAATACTCAAAGCTAAAGGTGTCCCTAGGCAGGAAACTGTGCAGTTTATTTAATTATACATCTATCCACAAACACACAATATAATAAATGGTTAAACCAGAACCATCATAGCAAATAATTTCTTTTTAAAAAATTTCTTTTTTAAAAAAAGTCTTCATTTAAAAAAATGTTTATTTTTGTGACATAGAGAGAGAGAGAGAGATAGGCAGGGGTTTAGAGAGAGGGGGACAGAGGATCCAAAGCAAACTCTGTGCTGAACAGCAGCAAGCTCAACGTGGGGCTCAAACTCACAAACTGTGAGATCATGACCTGAGCAGAAGTCAGATGCTTAACACAAATAATTTCTAACTCCAGGATTACATCAGAGATACAAAAGGGGGGTAAGTGTGGTTGTCTTAAATGGGTATCTTTTCAGGGTTCATATAGTGTTCATTGCTGAAGTTCCAAAGCAGGCGAATGCTGCAGTCAGACTGCTTGGGTTTAATTTTTTTTCTTTAATGTTTATTTATTTTGAGAGACAGACGCAGAGTGTGAGAGGGGGTGCAGCAGAGAGAGAGACACACACAGAATCTGAAGCAGGCTCCAGGATCTGAGCAGTCAGCACAGAGCCTGATGCGGGCTTGAACTCGGGAACCATAAGATCATGACCTGAGCTGAAGTCGGCTGCTTAACCGACTGAGCCACCCAGGCACCCCAGATTGCTTGGGTATAAACCCAGATCCAACCACTGGTGATTTTGGACAGGTTGCCCAATGCCTCCTAATTTCTCATAGGGGCTTTAGGAGAAATAAATGCAGTAGCAAATACAAAGGGCTTAGCACAATGTCTGGCATATGCTCAATACATACTAATTGCTGTTCTTAACATTATCTTTATATTATTTGTCAAGTGTGTTATAATAGCTTCCTAATGGGTCTCATTACCTCCACTCCTCCTCTTTCTCCAATACATTCTCCACAAAGCAGCCAGAAATTTAAAAATTCAAACCTGATCATGTCACTCCCCTGTTTAAGGCCCTTCCCCCACCACTGCTCTCCCATTGCACTGAAGATAAAACCCATACCCAAACTCTTTGCCATGGTCTAGAAAGAAGGCATGCAGGATTTGGCATTGCGCCCTCTGTGACAGCCCTCCCTTCCTTCACCATACTTCCTGTGCTCCAGCCCCACAGGCCTGCTTGCTGGTCCTTGAACATCCTGTGCTTGTTCTTTCCTTGTAGACTTTGCACCTGTTCTGCCCCCACCTGCAGTGTGTGGCCCCCACCTCCACATGGCTGACTTCTTCATATCATCTACATCTTGGCTCAGATGGCACCTCCTCAAGAGTGTTCCCTGGCTGGCCCCCCAGTCTAAGTGACTCACCTGGCAGTTATAGTCACATCCTTTTGTTTTCTTTTCTTCCTGGCATCATCCTTCTGTTCATTTATTTGACTTCACATTTATTGTCTGTCTTTCTGCAGTGGGGTATAATCTCCCTGAGAGCAGGCACACTTTGTATCTTGTTTGGCACTAACCCCTGGCATCCAGAGCTGAGCCCAACACAGATTAGGAGCTCAAAAACTATTTGTAAAGTGAACGAATGATGGAATGAATGGTCTTAATAATTACACCCTATTCAAAGAAAGATCAGGTTCCATCTACAATTAAAAAGTGCTTTGATTGAAAAAGCATTTCAGTTGGAGCACTGATGATGGAACTTGGGGTCAATGGACTCTTAGGGCCTGCTAATTTCTGATTTTCTTTGTACTGAAAGGGTCATGGATTAAATGGCATTTCTCCTGGACATTGGGATTTTGAAAAGCACAAAGAGGGCCATAACTCAAGGGACATAAAAAATGACAAACTCAGAGGAGCCAGGCAAAGGCAGACTGTGGTGAAAATAATTAGTGATGAGCCATATAAACTACTCTGGTGAGAAAAGGGGAGGGGAGAGGACCTGTGCTTATCCCCCCTCTGCATGTTTCTGACACAGTGTGACTTGTGTGTCACTTGTGAAACACTGCTCTTTCAGAAGGCTTCAGTCCTTTGCTTCCCAAGGCAATCATCTCTTCCTACTGAAATTCAATTAAATCAGCCCTAATGAGTGGCTATGCAGAAAGAGGGCTCTTGTTTACAAAACACAGGGAACAATAATGAGCCAACATTAATTAGGATTGTTATATCAGATGAGAAAAAATGATTCTCCACCTCGACAGTGGGCAGATTTCTTCTTTCAAGCACCAAGTCTCAGACTTGAGAGAGAGAGGCCTTGTGGTCTTTGTTTACTGCTGTGAAGAAGATGTTTAAGAACAATACCACTAAATTTTCCCTTTGTTCTGCTGCCTTGTGTCAGGCCAGCCAATCAGGAGTCACTGTTTTTCTAGCTGTTGCCATACTGAATTTTCTGAATAAACACAGGCAACCACGTTTTAACCGCAGTGATAAAATACTTTTTTTTTTTTTTTTTAATTCTGTAGGCAAAGGGCCACGTCAGTAGGAGGGTTTGACATACGGGTCATGTTTACTCTTTGATCATCTGTCATTTTGTTAGAAGAAAGCATATGCCATCCTTTGCTCTGTTTCTAAAATAGATTCAGAGGAAGTGAGGAATTAATCTTAACCTTAAACACATTGAGCCCAGTATTTCCTATCCAACTGCAGAATGCACTATCTAGTTTCCTACACCTCGCCCTTGCTAAGTTTAGGTCCTTTAGGCCAGCTGTTAAGAAGGAAAAGAAGGGGGAAGGGAACATTGCTTTAGACGGATAAGGTGCTGCACTGCCCATTATCAATCCTGGCTGATTTCCTCCCTGCTCTGTGTCCCATTCCCTACCACGACAGAACCATGCAGCATCAGAGCTCATCACCCTTGTGATTTTTTCAGATGTTTGTCCCAAAACAGGATTGGCATGGGTCTCTCTCACTGTGTTCCACTTTGTTGTTATATACAGTCAGCCCACCAAGGACGTAGATCTTGTCCATCTTGGGACTCTCTAGAAAAACAAAGTTTTGCCTTGCTTTTGAAAAAATTGTTTCTAATAAAGGAGGCTCCTAGCATATCTTCAACTCACCTTCTGTACACGTAGCTGGTGCTGAGCCACAACATTTAGAGAATTTATATTTTAAGATTTTTCTTTACTAAGTTTAATGTTGCTAAGGTGACTGACTCTGCAGATGATCCAGCCAACATCCTTCAACCTTTAAAGACAATGAGACTTTAACTGTTGCAGATGGTGGCACTTATTCATGGTGTCCTGCTCTGTGCTTAGCACCCAGCCCTGGCTTGTGGTCAGTGTTCAGTACGTGCTTTGTGAATTGAACTGGAGTTAGTGTCTAAATGTCCCTTGGGGTGCTGGTGGCCCTCCAGTACAGGTGAGCTGGTCCCAGAGTGTGGATCTTCCCAGCGCATTGCAGTGGAGGGACTGCTCCTGGCCTTTCAGCCTGCTGCCCACTCATTTCCCATGCCCTCTGCCAGAGCTGGCTTCTGTTTTCCCCACAGGGATGGAGAGAATCAGAGCAGGCCTGATGATATCCCTGGGTCCCACGACTTAGAGACATAGCAGAACTTGGTGAAAGTTTTTATGAAACGAGCCGTGTGAAGGAAAAATAACTATGAAAATCTCCTGCACCCAGTGAAACCAAAACTGCCTCCCTCCCCCCTTTTTTTCATGGAAATTTTAAAACACTCATAAAGACTGAGCAAGGATGAGGGGCGCCTGGCTGGCTCAGTCCTTTAAGTGTCAGACTTCGCCTCAGGGCATGATCTCCCGGTTCCTGGGTTCCAGCCCTGCGTCCTCAGGCTCTGTGCTGACAGCTCAGAGCTTGGAGCCTGCTTCAGATTCTGTGTCTCCCTCTCTCTCTGCCCCCCGCCGCCCCCATGTGCTCACTCTCTCTCTCAAAAATAAATAAAAACATTAAAAAAAAAAAAAGACTGAGCAAGGATGAATACAAGGAACACTTGTGTACCCGTCATCTAGCTTCAACTGCCATCTGGTTTTTGCTAGTTTCATTTAGGAACTTCCTCCAGTTATGTGTGTTTGTGTGTGAGGGAAACTTTGCCTTACCTAACATGAGTTCTAGATATTTCCATATCATTTGGGTAAAAAGAAAATCTCACAATTGAAAACTTTACTATTGAGTCTTTTGTTGTGATGCCCTATTTTTAGGTCCTGGGACTGGCGGTTCCAGAATGTTTCAATTAAATGCTAGTAATGTAGAAAACAGCTTTTTTCCAAGGCCTCATGTCCCCTCCATCAGTGGCTCTCAGCCACTTCCTTCTGTCTGATTGAATCCTTAAACGTGTTCCTGATGGGCTGTTGGTGGGCTTGTGCTGCTTTGTCTGTCTGTCTGCTCCTGGCACCCACGCACTGTGGGCACAAGCTTCCTCTGTGCATTTGAGACCATTAGAGCTCAAACTTCTCTTAATTGCTGTATTTTCAGTGAAAGTCCTTTTGTCACAGGGCAATGACCCATTTTGTTTTTCTGACCACAGAGCTGATGGAGATGGGCTGCCACATCACACTGGGGGACTGACTGAGAGAAGGGGAGCAGTGGGCAGGACCCCGCTCACATGATAACCCAGGTAGTGCTTGTTTTGTATACAGAACTTTCCTTTTATAGATTGTAGTCCATTATTGGTACAGTTGAGAAAGATAAGGTGATGTCATCTGTTTTGATTTACATGCTAATAAAACAGGAAAAATCAAAGGGGGGGGTCCATAAAATTACTAGACCATCTTATGAAAAGTACTCCTTGACCAAATGTTATTCCTTGGTTCTCACGACTAATAATGAATTTGAACAGCTCAGGAGAGAATAAGCCTTGTGTCTGTGGTGCTTCTGATACAGCACAGGCTTCAATAGGTTAGTGATTTTTCCACTTAGATTAGAATAAACTCAACAGGATGATGTATATGCATAATATGTTAAACGAACTCAGAAAAATGAGTCTCAGATGTGTGTTGAAGCACACATTTCCCACAGGGGTGATACATGGATTGCAGTGGTCCTCGGCCTTCTCCCCCCAGATCCTTTCCTTGTCCTTCCCTTGCAGGCTGTTTCCCTGGCTTCTCTGTCACTTGGTGCCCTGTTGGATTCAGCTAGTGGACAGACTGCAGCATGGGAAGAATGGATAAGCTGGGTGCATTAGTTTCCTATGGCCGCTGTAAGAAATTACCACAAACTTTGGGACGTAAACAGCACAAGGTTAATATCTTACAGTTCTGGAGGTCTGAATGAAGCCTTATGGGACTAAAATCAAGGAGTCAGCAGGGCCACCCTCCTTCTGGAAGTTCTTGTTTCCTTTTCTTTTCCAGTTTCGAGAGGCTGCCTATGTTCCTTGACTTGTGGCCACATCACTTCAACTGCTGCATCCATTGTCACGTTGCTTTCTCTGACTCTGACTTTCCTTACTCCCTCTTGTGAGGAATCTTGTGATTACACTAGGTCCACTTGAATAATCTAGGGTCAGCTCTCCGTCTGACGACCTTTTACCTAATCACAGCTGCAAAGTCCCTTTTGCCCTGTAAGAGGACATGTTTGTAAATCCTGGGGATTAGAATGTGAACATCGTTGGAGGGGCCATCATGCTCCCTACCACATCGGGGTTCTCCTCCATACCAAAGATGATCTAGGCCCATGGGCTCTGGTAAGGCTCCTGCTCCCTTAGTCCTTGTGGCCTAAAGGTGACAGTGGCTTCCCACTGCTGTTAATTCCCCCGGTGCTGCCTTGTGCCCAGATTGGCTAATCATCCTCTTTTTTGTCACCTGTGTAAAAAATTCTCTTTGTTTGAAATATGGAAATTTGCTTTCTGTTTTCCTGGTTTGACCCCGACTGATAAGGTGGAGGGGTGATACCTGGGTGCTGATGGTCTCTGCTGGAGATTGGGGCCGGGGGCACGTGGGGGAATCTCTTTGCTTTGGGCAGTGACTTGAAGATTAGCAGAGGCCTCGCCTTCCATTTGGCAAGAGCTCTCTCCCTCTCTGGGCCAGGATGTGCAGGCAAGGTGGAGCTGCAAGGACAGCAGTGATTTGAGGTGTGTGGGGCCTCTGGTTGAGACCAGTCCAGTATCTGAGCGCAGATAGGAATAGCTCCCTAACCAAAGGTTCTGGGCTATTAAAAAGGACTATTTAAGACAAGCTGTCAAAGCATTTGTGGGAAGAGGCTTTATTTCTGAAAAGTCTGAAGCTCTTCCATTTATTTTCTGCATGATCGTGAACAAATGATCTAGTTTCTCAGACTCACTGTCTTCATCTGTTAAAATGAGACAATCGTACTTAATTTCAAAGGTCTGCATGCGGGTTCAGTGGGGGTGATATACATGGTGGAGCAGGAGGAATCACTAAATAATGTAAGTCTTCTGTTGGTTAATTCTAAAAATTCTGAGCACCTCCCACGGGCTGGTTACTATCCTAAGTTCCTGCTTTTGTTAAGTTTTCTGTCGGTTGTGAAGATAGACATTGCTCAAATAATCACACTAATATATATCTAATTATGAGCATGGCTTGATAGGTACGTGGTTCTTTGAGGACATATGAGAAAGAAGCCTGACTTTAACCAGGGCCTCAGGAAAGCATCTGGGCTATAATTTGAAGGATGAGCAAAAGTTAATTATAAATGAAATGTAAAGGGATTGGGGAAACAGCATGTACAAAGGCCCTGGGGTAGAGTGGCACATGGTGTCCAAGGACATGGAGGAAGCCCAAAGAGAAAAAGCAGTACAAGGTGAGGTAGAGGAGGCAGGTGGGGACAGACCGTGTAAGACCTTGGAAGGATTTTAGTTCTTATGAGAGAGCCCATGGGGAGACACTGAGGGATTTTGGGAAGTGCATGTGTGTCTGTGTCTCAACAGCTTTATGATTTAGCCGATCACTCTGGCTACTGCATGGAGGACAGATTGGAGAGGGTTGAGAGAAGATGAGGGTAGACCAGTTGGGAGGGACTGGCATGGCCTAAATCAGAGGCTGGGTGATGGCTTGGATTAGGTGAGCACGAAGGGCAAAGGAGACGCAGGGTGTCAGCTTGCACCCGGGGTGAATAGTGGTGCTGCTCTTAGAGGCAGAGGGTCCTAGAGAGAGCTCATCCTGGATGGGCACCAATCATGAATTTGGTTCTAGATATGCTGAGTTTGAGGAGCTGGGGTAACAGCCAGGAGGAGATGTCCAATGAGCCACTCAGGAGAGGTCTGCTCTGGAGTTAGAGCTTTGGGCATCACGGGCTTATAAATAATAACTACTTGGGCATAGATACAATTGTCTTTCAGACAAGCTAACGTGTAAGGAGGTTTTATTCTGTGCCAGGCACAATTCTAAACACTTTACTTGTATTAACTCATCTAATCTCCATAACTTCCTTTTGAGATACTTCCCCTATTTTACAGATGAGGAAACTGAGGCAATAGAGTGTTGCCATACCTGCTTGAGGTAAAACAGTCTCAGAACCAGGGTCCAAACCCAGGCGGTCTCCTGCACCAGTGTCATTACCCCCTTTGCCATACTGCCCCTCTCTGTCAAGGCTCATAGCTTATTCCTGGGACGGAGACTGTCCTAACATACGCACTTTGTTGCAAAAGCTGGGCCATTGGTTTTCAGGGAGGTATAGGGAATGTTGGTGTTTCTGGTTGCCATGGTTTGCATAATATACATTCCTCACCTGCTGGAATCCCACTGCCTTGAGTAGCAGCTGCCAGAAGCTGCAGAACAAACATGTGCCGGCAGCAAAGCGAAGCACATGGAGAAGAGGGTGAGGATGAAGACAGGCATGCGGCAATTCCCCTTTCAAGCAAAAACATGTCTGAGATGCCTTCAGGTTGCCCACGGGTTCTGCATCTCTCCACACAGGTAACCACTGACTGTAGCAAAACCAGGATCATTAATATTTACCGCGTGGGAAAACTTGGCCCTAAAGTTAAACAATGAGCTGTCTGCCTTTCACCCAAGACTGTGAACTTTATGATGCCAAGTGAAAAAGGCTCACCAACTTTATCTCTACAATCCTCCCAGTGCTTTTGCATAGCACAGGCACCTTCAGAAAGCAATTGCCTCCAGCAAGTGGGTGTAGTTCCACGGCCCTGCGCAGAGAGGAGAGGGAGGATGAGCCTAAGATAAGTTATATAAGCTCTGGATCAGAGCTATGTACAGGCGGGTGCCACTAGTGCAACGCGCTTTATCCTAAGAGGGGGCTGTGTCCTTTCCTGGAGTGTTGTTGCAGCTGGCAACTGGTTTAGCCAAAGGCAGCTTAATGCCCCATAAAATGATTAGATAAGGATGAAGGCAGGGTCATAGTTGGCTGTCCTGTTGCACAGCTGAAGAACATTAAATACGGCGCCCGGTGTGCAGGCCGCCGCAGACAAATACCCCGGTTGCCCAGCCTGCTGAAGATGCAGCAGCCAGTGGCTCAGCTGCACAAGGAACAGAAACTATCGCCATCTTCCTGTCTGTCACACCCACTTCGTGCTTGTGCTTGGGATGGGTCCCACTGCCTCCCGGCTACCTTCTCTACTGCACTGCTGAGCCGTTTGCTTCAGATGTAATTTCAGGGCCCAGAAGGCACCTGCTGAAGTAGTGAGCTCACATTCAGTGCAACATTCCAGGGTCACATTCAGACACCTACTGTGTCTCCTTGTGCAGAAGGAGCTTCAAAGAAGAAGGAAGCGCAGATCTGCCCTCGGGCTAGGGTCTGAGGGGGATGTGATTATGTGATAAGCCTAATGCATTCAGAAAACCTGGTAGGATTCTGAAAGGGGGTTGTCAGACAGGGTGGGTATTCCAGGTATAGAAAAAAACCTCAGTTGGTAATTGAAGGTTTCTACCTAATACATGAAGGCCTTTATGGTAACTTGAGCTGTCTCCAGACGGGGTGAGTAGTTTCATGAGAGAGTAAAACTTCTGTGGTATTTACATAAAGAACAGAAGACCACATGTTACGGGGGTTCTCACTTTGAGGTTTGGACTTCATGCCCTGCAGAGTCCCCTCCTACTTAGTTTTTATTTTTCAAGCCCTTCAAGATGACTTTTTTCCCCCACTGAACATGTTAGCTTGCTAAGAGGATCGTTGAATGAAAATATGCAAAGATAATTTAAGAGGCTAAAAGTTTTTTTTTTTTTGTATCAGGAGACTAAATGAATATGTAGCATTCTCTAAATATAGCCTTCTATGTAAATTGACACTCTTTTCATAGAAAAAACTTAAATAGAATTGAAGGTTGAGAGAGTCAAAATTATTCTTAAATGTTCCAAAAAGATGCAGCAAACTGCATGGTTGGTAAGGAAAGATAGCATTTTTTAAAATGTAGTTAAGTTATTCTTTTTTAAAATAGGCAATACAAGCACATCTTAAATAATTCAAATATACCCAGCAAATCTGCTTGCCACCTCTGCCCTCTAATTCTCTAAGGAGCTTTCCCAAGGGCAGCCACTGTTAACAGCTTCTTATGTATTCCTCGAGAAAGAGATATACTAAACAAGTATGTGTGTGTGCAGCAATGCTCTGTATACTGTTCTAAAGATTATATTTTGAAAATTTTTCTGTATCGTTGCTTAATTATATCTAATAGCCGCATAGTATTTTTGTATACTATATACTGTGTATTTTTGATATATCTATATTTATAGTATACTATGCTATCATTAGGTACCATATAGTATAACATTATATATATATATGTATAGTATATATATATATAGTATAGTATATATAGTATAGTATACTACTGTATAATATAGTACATTATAATATATAGTATAGTGTACTATACTACATATACTACTATGCAGAATATACTATATATGGTAGAGTATACTATATATATATATATATCAATACAAAGAACTACTCTGCAGAGCATATATATATAATATACATACTATACTATATATATATATATACTATGCAGAGTGTGTGTGTATATATACATATATATATATATACACACACTATGCAGAGTAGTTCTTTGTATTTATATATACATAGAGTATAGTATATACTGTATTGATATACATATAGTATGGTATATACTATACTAGTATACAATTATGCCGAGTATAGTATATACTTAATATACTCTGCATAGTAGTTCTTTGTATTGATGTTCCATAATTCATTTAACCTTGGACTAGTTTTGACACCACTATCATCTCCGTCCTCTCCTATTAAAGAGTAAAACTCCACAAAAGCAGAGACTTTGTCTCATTTGTACCCAGAACCCACATGAACAGTAGCTGGAATGTGGCAGGTGTTCAATAAATATTTGGTAAAAGAGTTAGTAAATTGCAGGAAAATATTTATTTAAATTTACTTTTAAAAAAACTTTAAAAAAATTTTTATTTACAGCCAACAAATTTTTAAAAATTATAAAATTTTTATGATTGTAAACATTGTAAAAATATATCTTCATTATGAAAGTTTGAAAAATTAGGAAAATTGAGAAGAATCATAGACCAGCTGCTCAGAGACCACCACTGTTAACATTTCAGTATCTTTCCTGTTAACCTTTCCTCTGTATACATTTTAGTGTAACTGTGATTTTATTTTCCCCATACATTTTTATCCTGCTTTCTTTCCAGTAGCATTCTAACATGTACATTTTTATTAAGAACTTCATAAGCATATTTTGAAATGGTTATTCTATAATGGTGATACATTTTTAATTATTCATATACTTTTCTGTCTTCCTGAGTACTTGACCTTCATCTTTTCGCCTTGGCCAAGGTACCTCCTGCTTGTGGGAGTGATGTCAGGAGCAAGAGTGAGGTAATACTTAGCATCTGACATTCAGATAGGATTATGCTACAAGGAGAAAGGATTTGCTATTCCTTTGGCCAAAGCCCTCTCTTGCACATTACCACCAAGCCTGGATGACCCAGACCATAGAGTTTTCCTATGGTGTGAAGAAGATGCTCGTTTGGCCTCAACAGCAAAGCAGGAAGCTTGCTGCTCAGTAGATGCAGGGCTATGTTTAACACAAAAGGAAGCAAGATAAAAGTTTGCTCCCTTTCAATCTCAGATGCAGATGGGACAGAGAGGAGAGAGAAGGGAGGAAAGTGAAAGAATTAAGTGTGGTTCTCAATTTACTGTGCATTTTATAACTGGAGAAAACCTACCCTGCGCCTCCCCCCACTGATCACTTATGTTTAAGAATTTGGGAGGAGACCTCTGTGCATAGTAGGGTAGCTCTGTCTGATTAGGAAGAGGGGCTATGTGGTTATACTGCACCAGCAAAGGGTCTGGCTGCCACTTTCTGGAATACCTCTCTATTCCCAGAGGTGTCCATACTGAGTTGAAAGCCAGCGAGCCTGTGTGATTTGTTGTGGTGGACCAAGGTAAGCAAGCAGCGAGGCCTGGGGGTGGGCTGTAAGTCAGGGGCTGGATGGGGTCTTTGACAACTGCTTAGAGGTGTTCAGCCATCAGAAGCCAAGGCAAGACCTAATTAAGCAAGGTGCAAACAGGGGCTTGGCAAAACCAAGAGATGAGGTTGAGCTAAACTAGCAGCAGCCTCCATCAGTGAATGTTGGCAAATCACAGAGCAGCCTTGGGTCTGCTCCAGAGACCAAAGGAGGAAGCAACACTGCACTCAAGGTCACCTCTTCATTTCTGATGCCAAAAGGACACATAGGATGCCCCTCTCTAGTCAGATGCCATCTTAATGAGAGAGGCAGTGTGTGAGAGATTTAACCTTTTTATCCAAGGCGTCTGACCACCACCTAAATTATCAATGCAGACTAAACTTTAAATCAGATTGGACAGTGAGTTAATCTTTCCCCACTAATCAGTAGAGTCAAACTAGAGGAATTAGAGGTTAAATAAATAACGATTACAACTTTTGCACATATGAGTTGAAATGTGATTTGTATTTTGTGATCCCTACTGAATACACTACTTCACTAAGTGACTAAATATAGTGAATTTCTCCCATTCCCTTCTGTTTGGAATTTAAGTTTCTCCAGTTTTGCATTGTTAGAGATGTTGTATGAACTTTATGCATTTAAACTTGTGGCACACAGGAGGCACTAAAACAAATAGTTCTTCTTTGAACTGGCATATTCACTGGGAATGTAGAATAGCTTGTGTGTGAGATCTAAGCCTCCATATAATAAGGCAACACCTTGCTTCTTGTAGTAGAAGATGAGCCCAGAATGAGATGGATTGGTAAGAACCAGAGTAAAAAAATAGATAATTGACCTTTACATTATATAAATGGACAGAATTTTTGGAGTGTGTGATTGAGAGAGAAGAGAGACGAGGTTGAAGCAGGATGGTGGAAGACTGGAGTCTATTCTGAGAAGGGGCCTAGAGACTTCTGGGAGTAGGGATACAATCAAGGAATTTTAAGTTGCAGATCTGTGGTGTATATCCTGCCATTGCCTCATTCTTTGACAGTCTTCTCTTCACACAAATGCCCCTCCGTTGGTTTTATTTATTTTGTTGGTTTATTGACTGGGGGTGATGAAAATTAAGCAAAAGGGGTTGAATTCAATATCTGGTCAGTATGAGGAAGAATTGGGACCCATAGTTGACAGATGAGATTATCTATGATGATCCTTGAAATGAACATCTCAGGGCAAATGGGAGCTCATATCTGGAAGTGACTACTAGAGGTTCAACCTCCATTCCCCTAGCAATTCAGAAATGTTACATAGGCCATGGAAACTTCCCAATTAGCGGAACAGGGAATCAGGTCAATCTTGTGTGTTTATTAGGGGGACACCAGTTGACCAATGGTATTTATGTGTATCTTTGCCATCATCAACCAATGGAAAGGGGAGCTTCCCCTCACTGTGTAAGAGATCCCCTACTCTCCAGTGTCCTCTTTGGCAGAACACATCCATCATCAACCCTATTAGAGGATGAAAACAATGGCAGGTTGGCGAGAGCTGGTGGAAGAAGCTACATATGGGGATATAATTATAATATCTTACGTTATTTATTTTAGGTAGCATACGTTAATAGTCCAGTTGGCCCTTCCAAGACTGCTACTTCTCCCTGTTCCTATATGTATTCTAAGCTATTGTAATCCATTTTTGTCAAGGAAGAAGCACACGTTTTCTTAGGGTTTTGGGTCTGCCTCTTGGTTCCAGCCTGAAACTGGTCTGGTCTCATGTCTCATGACTATTTAAACTTTAGCAGATTTCCTGGATTCTCCCTCAGTCTGGAAATTTCTCAGAACAAGTTATTCTCTTTTCTTCAGCGTTTACCTCTTACATCAGAGAAGAGCCCTATGTGTTCTCTATGCACACGAGCCCTTTCTAGAGGTCTTACTTTGGTCATATAACACATTCCTTTTGTTGTGGCCTCATGGATCGCCTGTCTAGCCTCCACCCTTCTATTTTCTCACCTTTTTGTTTCCTCTTTTTTGCTTCATTTCCTCTCAATTTTGCTTAGGCTGTTTGCTCACCATCCTTGTTGCAAGAGGTCAAGCCTGCCTGCCCATATCTGTATTCATTGTCAGCACTATAAAGCCCATATTTGATCTTACAACTCTCTTCATAGCAAAAATGGCTTACAGTGTAGCACATAAATGTTTGGGGAGACAGACTTTCCTCGGAGCATCTTAAACATTGAAAAGTAGGAAAGTCATCACATCATATGATTAATAGAGTCTGAACAGGACTATCCAAATAGACTGAACATATTGCCAATGAAAGGAGATTATGGATTAGCACATACAAAAAAAGCAGTAAACTTAATCTAAAACATGACTAAATTTTATAAACTGCTGACATCCCTTAAGCAGAATTTCCAAAGCCAGACTCCGTTTCAAATTCCTTTACTCTTGTCTTAAGCATTAACTGTACTTGGTGAGCAACCTGTGAGTTAAAGGCCCTGCCCAGTCCCACCAAATGCCTTATAGCTGCCAAAAAGACTGAAGTTGAAAGTGGTCTGATAACCTGACTGCAGGCAGTCTGAAGCTTGGCATAATTGTATGACATGAGGCTCTTGGGAGAATGATGATAAACCTAATTGGCAGACTTCCCCTGCCTTGTGAGAGGTAGAAAATGGGAATAGAGACTATGTGGAAGGGAGGTGGGGAAGGAGACAACAAGCACAAGCCGCCCTTGTTGCTTTCACCTTCAGAAATCAGAAGTTGGAAGATATTTGAAGGGTGGGAGCATGGAGATTGATAGAAAACAAACAGACAAACAAACCCATGGTTAGAGCAAGTATCCGCAGGAAGTTTTCCTGGGTTGAGACACCTCTGCTAAGCTAAGTTCAAAGGAATGTTTTTGAACTGGTGAACTTCTTTTTTGCTTTCCTCCTCCTCTTATCACAACACCTCATGTTTAGTGAATGCATTGAAATCTTCAAACTTTAATGTGATTTAATGTTTTCATTAATGTAATATTTAAGAAGAAGATCAAACTGCATAAGGATAGGACTTGATACATTAATGGTATCTTTCACGACATCATCACAACAACCAGTAAGGTAAACAGGGCAGGTATTATTCCATCCCATTCTACATATGAGGAAACTGAGACCCAGGGACTCATTTGTTCAAGGTTAAATGGCTGTAAGAGATGGAGTCAAAAACCATGTTTTCTGACTTGGCCACACTTCCTTTTTCTGCCGTTAAATTTCCATTCACAAGGGCTTTCAGCCCCAGCTAAAGACTTTATCACATGAACTCCTTTCCTGATCTTAGTTGTATTTGTCTTAGTATAGAGTGTATAAATGTTTGGATTACCTTTCTGTGGCTGTGGCATTGAGCACTTATTCAACAAACATGTTGAACATCTGATAGAGTCAGGCACTGAACTTAGCTCTGATGATGCAGTCTTTGCTCTTGAATTGCTTATTGTTTATCCCAGGGTTCTTGGACATGGGAAGATAAATTACAAAATGATTTAATAGATGCCCATGGAGATAAATGAACAAGACTGAGGACACAGCACCCAATTATACCTGGGGGAGTCAGGGAAGGAGGTGATATCAGAGCTTTGTCTCTGAGGAGGAGAGGGGTCTGCCAAGCAAAGGAGGGGCAAGAATGTTCTAGGGAGAGGGTCCAGAGCATGTATCACATGGAGTGAAGACTGTGCACAGTGGTCTGAAGCCTGTGTGTGGTAGGGAGGGAAGACTTGTAAAAATCTTTGTAGACCAAGTTAAGGAATTTGTATTTTATCACGTTGGTGCTAGCGGACCACCAGAGGATTTTCAGCAGGTAACTTGATGTGTAGAGGAAGATGCGACAAAATGGGCATATTGATATTTTAACCTTTTGGGACTCGGAGAACTTGTTTGAAAATTAATTTGTATACATGTAGTGTGGTGGTGCTCAAATGTTGGTATGTACCAGAATTATCGAGAGGGCTTATTCAGAGGTGGATCGCTGGATTGTACCCCACAGCTTCTGATTCAGTAGGGCTGTGTGGGGTTAGAAAATTTACATATTTAACAAGTTCCCAGGTGACACTGGTGCTGCTAAGTCATTTGAAATTTATTTTTTCAGGCATTTGAGATACAATAAAGATTTTCTAAAAATATCTGAACCAAGGATTGCAATCATCATCAGATAATATAAAAAATAGAATTATGCGTGAGGCACTGTGCTGAATGCTCTATGACAGAAGCATTTTGTTAAAAAATTTTTTAAATGTTTCTTTATTTTTGAAGGAGAAAGAGACAGAGTGTGAGTGGGGGAGGGGCAGAGAGCGAGGGAGACACAGAATCCGAAGCAGGCTCCAACCTCTGAGCTGTCAGCACAGCTCTGACACGGGGCTCGAACTCACAAGCTGTGAGATCATGACCTGAGCTGAAGATATGACAGAAGCATTTAATTGGACATGACTCCTTGCTCTGGGGAGTTCATGGTGATGGCTTGGGGTAGGATGGAATGGGTAACTGACCATTCTTCAGTTTATTTCTAGTGGACTGTCTGCTGTTTTTATTCCAGAAAAGACTCAGAAAACAGAACTATTGCTGAGATTGAAGTTGTCATAAATTCTGAGATTCTCACCAAAATTATTCTGTCACAATGGTGAAATTTTGGGCTGGAGGGAGGAAGTGTGAAGCAATCACATACCATCTTATCATGTGACAAAATTGTCTTATGACTAAGAATCATCTGACAATTAATTGAGTGGAGATAAGAAAAACCAAGAGCTGAGTAATCAGAGGAACATCACTGTTTGGAGCAGGGAACTGGATCGTGTAACGAATGTAAGACACTGCAGGGCTTTTTGCTTGTTTCTAAAATAGATGTCTTTCCTAGAATTCTTTGCTTAAAACTCTGCTCTAGGATGTAGTATTCTTTGTCTCAATTGTAGACAGCCTCAGAATATGACATCAGTGGGTTTTAGTGGAACCTTCCAGCGTCTGCGGCAAATAACCCTCTCTTGACCTTCAGTCTGCATGCTGGTTCTGGGGAGTCTGTTTCATGAAATATTGATAGAGAAGATGACTCCAGAGCAACGCATAGAATGAATGATGCTTCTTTGATGTGTTAAGCCGTCTTCCTGCCTTAAAAGACTGTGAGGGAAAAAATAGCCCTTAGAAGAAGCCATTCTTAGAAGGACTCCTCACTTGATTGGCACTCACACTTAAATATACAAGACAGATTTCACGCCTCTCTCCTCCTAGCTGTCTCCAGTGAAACACCCCAAAACCCTGGCATGGGCTGATTGCTCTCTTTGCGGAATGTGAGAAAACACCACTGTTCATCACTGTTCATCTAGATTACTGCAGTCAGCTAATACCTGATTCATCTGCCTCTGATTGCCTTTGTCTCTACTCCTTCTCTTTAGATGGGCTGTTTTCAGCTGCTGTGCCCAGACACACAGTGGACTTGAACCCGTTATAGGTAGAAAGCCAAATTTTGATTAGCAGGTGAAAATAATTTTTGGCTACAGCTAAATAGAACCGTAACAACAACAGCAGCTAACATTTATATGACCCTTCCTGAGTGCCAGGCACTGCCCTAAGCACTTGACGTATATCAATTTATTTAATCCACATGAAGGATCCAGTGAAGGACATTCTATTATTAATCCCATTTTCAGACGAGGAAACTGAGGCACAGAGAAGGCAAGTCACTTGCCTAAGTTTCCGCAAATAGTAAGTGGCGGAGCTACATTTCAGAATTTGTGCTCTCGACCCATCCTCCTGAGGATTCACAACCAGCTCGACTGTCCTCGTCTTTGCAGCTCCGCCTGCTTTCCTTCCCACTCCTTCCTGAGGAGGAAATTGCTGCTTTATCTGCGCTCCAGTAATACCTCATATACACCTTGATAATAATGCTTATCCCACCATGGTTGATGCATTAATCATCCTGCTAGGCTGAGAGTAAGCCTGTGACTCATGCCTGTGACCTCCTATCTCCTGCAAGGTCTGAAGGGCTGTTGTTTCTCAGTAATTCCTGTTGTTGAGTGGAAATTCTGACATTTCATGTATAATTTTTAGAAGGAAATTACGTCTCATTTCAAATGTATTTTGAGACCTGACCAATTGAGTTCTGAATTCAATTTCATTAAATTATGCATAAAATAGGAACAGAATGGCTAACACTGTGCTAGGTCGAGGGTTACAACTGTGAGCAAAGCAGACACAGTCCAAACATTATAGGACCTTAGTGACTAGTGTGGGGAGCTGAGTATCTAATTATGGCAGTAGGTACTGAATATTGTAATGATGGCGAGTGTAGGGACTAGGTTGGCCTGTGGGGAGGAAAGCTTTCCCTGAGATAATGGCATCTAAACTGAGGCCTACGGGGGAAGTAAGAATTAGTCAGGTGAAGAGGGTGGGAATCAGTCTCTGCTCTGACTGGTCTATGACATAGCAGTGTTCCCGTCCACTCTATAGATCCTTATATTCTTTTAAGACTCAGATAAAAGTCCGCTTTCTCCAAGAACTTTCTCTGAGTGTTTTAATTTTATGACTTATTTCTTCTGAACCCCTACATTCAATAATTTAAAAAAGTAAACGTGAACCCCAAGAATGTGTCCTATGTTGGGGACATTGCCGTATTTCTCTTAATATTCAAAACAACCTTGCAAATTAGGGATTAATATCTTTCCTTTTTCAGATGAGAAAACTGAAGCTTGATGGAGTTGGGTGATTTCCCTAAAATCTCATAGTCAGTAGGTGTTAAGGGGAGAGTTGGAATTCAAATTTAAGTCTGACTACTAACTTTCACAATAGTTCTATTAAGTGAGTATTATCCCCATTTTACAGATGAAGAAACTTGAAAAACAATGAAAAATTGGCCCAAAGTCCCAAAGCTCCCGAGTGTGGCAGCATCAGGATTTCCAGTTCATGTCTGTTTGACTCCAGAGACTGTGCTGTAAAGGGCTGGTAGTAAGATAGGAAGCTGTTCCAAATACTCTCTCTGATCTGAGTATATGAGCCACCTCTGTGGCTGCAGAAATCTCCAGTCTCCTGTTACTACAGGTGGCCCATCCATGGACCAATGGCATCACCATCGCTTGGGAGTTTATTAGCAAAGCAAAATCTCAGGCCCTATCCTGGTCCTATTAAGTCCAAATCTGCCTTATGACAAGATTCCTTAATAATCCCAGTGTGCCTCAGAATCCTAACAATGGTAGGTTGTGGAGTGTTGGCCTTCCTGATCCAAGGACAGTCATTTCTGAGACTTGTTGGACTTTTAGGGAGAGTCCTGGGGCTCTGCACTGAGCTGGTCTTCTTATTGACTCCTAGGAGGTCTGGCGACCTGAGGAGACTGAGTTTACAGTGGGATTTTTAAGCCGGTGTCCAATATATTAAAGGCCCCACTAGTATTACTGTTACCTGTGAGCTGACTTTTCAGCTTGTGGCAGTTTTAAGCTACAGGTCGAAATAAAAAAAAAATACGACTTACATGGTGAATTATAACATCCTTGTGAGGGAAAAAGAGATAAATACTTTTCCCACATTGTAGAAAGTCTTGGTAGAGCCAAAAAAAAAAAAAAAAAAAAAAAAAAACCAAAACCAAAACCAAAAAACCAAAAAACATTTCTCATAAAACCTTGAAAATTTGTGGCAGGTGTATAATTATGATCCTGTTCAGGTGGCTCCCTTGTCTGTGTTCCAGTCAATAAAAGACCATAATAACATTACTGCATTTTAATGAAATCTGTCATCCTTATCTTTATAGTTGACTATTCCCTCTCATCTGTTTGTTTATTCATTCATTCACGAACGTTTATTGAATGTTTGCTCTGTGCCAGGCACTAGCCTTTACTGAGAAAATTATATTTTTTTTATTGAGCAACACAACAAAGACCTTAAAAGACTGAACAATTACATGATGTGATAACTCAATGATTTAACTTATTCAAGAAAAAAAAAACGTGGTCCTATTTCCTCTTCAATTGGAAGGAAAGGGCTTCATAAGTAGTGCTGTTCATGGTATCATGTGTATTTGTACTTCTTGCTGGAAAAGCAAGTGCTCGTAAAAGCACCAGAAATACACATCACGTTGGGTATGGCAAAGTCCTTGAGACCGGGATGGCTTTCTTTTCTGTTTTGGTCAGATTTTCAAGACTGCTCCTTAATATGAACCTGTTCCACTTAGGGATCACGATGTGGAGAGTGTGTGTGTGTGAGTTTGCGTGCGAGCAAGAAACAGAGAGAGAGAGAGATTATGCTCATAAATCCATGTAAAGGCCAAAACTGTCTGAGTGGTTTGTTTTTATTTCCACTTCTTGTGGGAAAGAGACTCATTTCCAGCTCCGAGTGCCAAAACTGACAGCAGGTACTTAGCATTCATTTTTTTCCCTCCAGAGTTTAGTCTGTGGGGCTGAAAATTGTAGTTGTAACATTACGCAGTTCAAGTGCAAATCTCTGTGCCAAGTATGATGACAGAAGGCTTTTCTCGTATGCGCCCCGCAAGGCTTGGGGTCCAGAAGGCCTCTCCTTGTCTTTTAAAATGGGGTCTTGACTAATTTAAGAGTTTGTCCTTTTGGGTGACTGCAGGTTTTCCAAATTGGCATCATGCATGGCTGTGAAGAGAGAGCCCACTGCAAACCTGCTATATCATCTGTCCACAAGGTACTTACAGACAGAGTGAGCAAACATGGAAATGATGGATTAGCTTGTACTCCAAACTGTGCTAAATTTGCTTTGGATTTTGTGAGCGAGTGAGTGTGCATGTGTTGTTTTGCTTTGAGGCCTGTTATCAGAATCTTTGTGTTATGTTTCATAACTAGAAGGTGACTACGAGCCCCTCCGTGTAGCAACAGCATCGCAGAGGTGGAAGGTGCTAATCTAATCCCAGCCAGGAGCCTGGCCACCCACCGAGAGCCCCAGGAACAGGAAAACTCTTGCTTCTCTCTTCCATTCTCTTCCCTTTGTTCCTGCAACAACTCAAAATACGAACATCACCTTTCAAGCAGAGGATGTCTAGGTCACATCCTGTGTGCACAAGCGGGCAGAGGCTCACTCTTGTTTTCTCCCCCTTATCTCAGATCGCACCACAGCCCTCATTGTTTATATAACTCCCGCCTCGAATCACTCTGCAAACATGTGCAAGGTTGGCATGCACTGGGCACCGTGAGAGAAGCTGGGGATGGGAGATGAATGAGGCATCATTCTGTTCTTCCAGAAGCTCACAGTTCCATTAAGGAGACAGGCACACAGACCACAACAGAAGATTAAAATAAAAAAGAAAGAAAGAAAGAAAGAAAGAAAGAAAGAAAGAAAGAAAGAAAGAAAAGAAAGCGTCCTTCTAGAGGTATGTAGAAGTATGAACAGAGGAGGGAGCAGTCAGCTTTATGTCTGAGGACTGACGGAGGCCCACCCACGGCAGAGGGGCCCTTTGAGCTGAACGTTAGAGAATGAATTTTAGTTTGCTAGGCCGAACAAAATCCTTTTCTCATTAGGTGACTTCTGCGGTAGCAGTCAATGATACTTCGGTACCTCATTGTATCATGCTTTCTTTCGCTCTTAACCAAACATCTCCGCTGCCCATTATAGAGACCCCTGAGTGAGTCGTTTCAGAGAGGCAGGCGAGTGTAGCAAATGAGCGGTGGAAGTCATTTGGGGTCAGAAACGCTGGAATTCTAGCTCCGCCACTTGTGCCTCCCTGACTTCAGGAAATTTGCCTAACCCCTCAAAGCCTCTCTTTCTCCCTCAATAAAGTGACATAACAACACAAATCCCATAGGACTGGTATGAGGCTTCAGTGAGATAATGAATAGAAAGGATTTAGCCCACTGGCATCTAGAAAGTCCTCAGTAAATGCTGTATTATTACTGCTCAGATACAAATGTTGTTACCTCCTCCCTCCCTGCTTCCCTGACCACTAGGTAGGGATGTACGGAGTTGGGGTTGCCTTTAGAATGGTCTATTCTTGCCTAGGAGGGACCCACTAGGTGGTTGATAGGCTGCATCTGGAGTCACTGGTTTTTGATTTCAGTACCTAGTTAGAGATTTCAACTTCACAATTTTGACAAATTGGGTTACTTCACAATAATTCGATTTCTACAACATGGACAAAATCATAAACAGATTTACTAAGCAACCAAAACAAACATATGTAGCTCATTATATTCTTATATTACCGTGAACGGAACGCATGAATGCAAGCTGAGCTTTCGCCAGTTCCTCCTTGCTTGGGCGCTGTCAGCTGATGGGTGGCTGAGAGTAAGAAGCCTGTGTTTCAGACCAGTTCTTTGGCCTCTTGGCCTTTGGTCAACTTCTTTTTTATATGCCGTGTTATCCTCATTGATTTCATTCACTGTATTGATCATCATCTCATGAGGGTATTTTTCTTCACATCAGTGGGTTACTGTGGCAACAGATATTCTGTCCATATTGCACAATCCTTATCACTTCATTCATCCATCCACTCACTCTTTATTTATTTATTTATTTAAAGATTGTTTTTAAAAAATGTTTATTTTTGAGAGAGAGAGAGAGAGGGCGGGGGGAAAGCAGAGAGGGATGGGAGAGAGAGAATCCCAAGCAGGCTCTGCACTGTCAGTGCAGAGCCCTGTGCAGGGCCCAAGCCCATGAACTGTGAGATCATGACCTGAGCCAAAGTTGGATGCTCAACCGACTGAGCCATCCAGGTGCCCCCGTTCACTCCCTCTTTAAATATCAAATAGATAGAAAATACCTGTTGCTCGGAAACAGATGATTCCTTGCCTTAAAGAGCTCACGAGAAACAGAAAAACTACCCAGTAGTTACTGCAGAGTGCAGTGAGTGCCCTATATAGATTAGCAGAAGGTGCCAGAGAGACACCCAACACGGCTCAAGAAGTCAGCAAAAGCTCCCTGAGCAAAGATCTGAAGGAAGCAGGAGTAAGAGTCAGACAAGCAAGGGAAAGGGAAGGACATTCCAGACCAAGAGAATAGCATCAGCAGATGTTTGGAGTCAAAGGAATTGTGACTTGGGCACAAATAGTGAATAAGCTGGTGTTGTTGGCCCACGAGACACGTGCAGGGGGATGGAGAGGCAGGCCAGGACAAGACTGGGCCATGCCAAGGCATTTTCACTTCTTACAAAAGATGATGAGACCCTTTTGGAAGATAACAGATGAGGTCAATTTTCTGCTTTAGGAGATCGCTCTGGCAGCGATGTGGAGGATGAATTGGCTAGGGACAAGTCTGCGGTCATTCGGACAAGAAATGATGAAGACCTGAACTGAAGTGAGGGCAATAGAGAAAGGAGGGTGGGGTTCACCAGAGAGGAAGGGGACTGGAGAGAGCTCGGTAAAGGAAGTCAGAGTGATCTGGTGCCAGCAAACGAGAATGAAAACGAAGCAAGTTGGGGTGGGGGGAGAACAGAAAGGATTGCTGTGTTTCCTTCTTTCTTTCTCTTTTCTTGATGCTGTTGTCTCTCTTGCTTTTTTTTCTTTTATGCCCCTTCCTCCACCCTCCTGCTCCTCCCCGACTCTTGCTTTCCTCCTCCCCCCCTTCTGTCTCTCTCTCTCATAGTCTGTTTTCCACACTCTGTGTACAAAATATTAGTGTGATAGAGTGTGGGATTTGGATTGATGTGAGTTTGGATTAAAATGTCAGCTTCGCTAGGACTAGCTTTATAATCCGGGGCAAATTATTTCATATTTCTCCTCCTTCCTTTCTTCTTCTGCGAAATAGTAACAATCACGTGTGTAGAGGAGGGAGAACAGCAAAGGAGATGCTGTTGTCAGAGAGGGAGTTTTTGTCAGGAAAATAGGAATCACTCTGGGTATTTCAAACAGTAAGGAGTTTATGGCAGGAGGCTGGCAATGTAGGAAACATTTGGAGAGACCAGAGGAGCAAGGTTCACTCTTTGAAACACTCTTTCCTGAGCGTTGGAGACAGTATACTTTCCTGCCTAGGCTGAATACTGTTACTAATATTATTGTTACTTTTGTTATTTCTGCTGCTGCAGTTTTTGGCCTGGTTTTGAATTTTGTTTGTATTCAGCATCCAACCCCACTGCTTTTTATGCTTTCCCTGTATTACAAGGGATTCCAAGTCTCAACAACTCAGTTTCCAGCATCCCTTGTCAGCCGTTCTGCCTTAGGTCCCACCAATGAGAATCCGTTGTGTGAGATTTGGAAGGCAGAGGAGAAACAGAAGTTATTTTCCCTCCAACAACGGTAGGCACAGGCACAAGGGAGTTTTATAGCTGGCTCCAACATTCTCTTGCAGATTACCACCTCCATGCAGCAGGTAGATGCCATGGCCTCTAGAGATTTTGCAATTTCTTGCAAGTTCCTAATTTTCTGACAGCAGTAAATCTGAGAGCAGCGTTTCCTGCTTTCTGTAAATTCCAAGAGATTTTGAGCACCTCACTTCCTGTATCTATACCTTCCTACTTAAGATATCTAAAGTAATGCCTGTTTTCCTGACCAAACACCCACCGAAAGCTTTCTGGAAGCTACTTTTTAGTATCCCTTGCCACCTTTCCCGGACCACTAAAAGTCAGAGGTTCTGGATTTTGTTCTACATCCTTTTCAAGGATATTCTCTAAGTGAATTTATTCAATCCTAAATCTTTCATTTACTTTCTGTGGTCCAACAACTTACCAACTGTATCTCAAGCCCAGACTCTCCTTTGAGATACAAATCCATACATTCAATTTTATATTGTGGGTCCACTTGACTGTTTCATAGGATCCTCAAAGTCAGCTCGTATGGAACAGAACGTGTGATCTTTCCCTCTGTCTTCACTCCGACTTCTTTCTCTTCCAGGTTTCCCTTTCTAGGAAAATGACCTCGCCCTTCGCCCCAAGGCTTCAGCTAGAAATCTGAGATTCTTGCCTCATCCCTCTCCTACACTCTCCACAGGAAACCTGTAACCCATCCTTACCTTGAATCCGGTCTGCCTTGAATCTGACCACTCCCTCTGGCCCCACTGGCACCACCCTCCTCTGATGCATTGAGCTTGATAAGCTTGAGAGCTCCCATCTCCCTGCCTCCAAGCCCACCACTTCAGTTTATCCTCCGCTCCACAGCTGGAGTGATCCTTTGACATGTAAATTTACCAGGTCGTTACTTTGCTCAAACCCTTTGATGGCCTCCCACTGCTTTTAGTGTACTGTGGGGCATCCTCACCCTGACCTCCAGGCCCTGGGCAGTTCCTGCCTCCCCTGTGCCCCCAGCCGGTCCTCCCTCACTGTCATCCCTCACTGCTGGGTACCTGCTGTTCTCTGTGGAGCGTGTTCTCTCACTCTGTCTCCACCCAGTTCCTCATCATCCTTTGGTCTTACCTATACATCTCATCCTCAACTCACCGAGTTTAAGTCACTAATCTGTAACAACTTGTTAAAAGTCTTTCCCACCCTCTCCCTAGCTAGAATGTAAACTGCATGAGAGCAGACAATTGTTCTGTCTTGTTATCACTGTAGCCTTAGTTCCTGGCACAAAGAAGGCATTTATTTATTCAAGGAATTTATAGTACTTGATAAGTGATTATTCTTCCCCCTCCCCCTTCTCCTTCTCGCTTTCTTTTTTTCTGTTTTGTCCCCTCCCACCCCTTCAAAGGCTAATGCCACTCTGCTGCCACTCCTGTCATTTTCCCTTCTGCTTCCCTACCCCCACCCCTCATCTCCCCTAGGGCAGTCAGTGTTCACTCTGGCAGCTAGCTGTGTGTTAGTGAGCCCATGTTCTATTTGTCTTCCTGTGGTTCTTCTCTAAGAAGAAAACCATTTCTTAATCTCTCTGGATGTCCCAGAGTTGAGGTTGGAAGGGCCAGATTTCCAGCAGAGCACCAGATAGGTCTCCCCAAAATAAAACCACCTCTGTCTCCTGTTGCCCTGCCTTTGTCTTAAAGTGGCCACCTCAATTCCAGGAATTGGCCACCAATCAGGCTTTGATGTTCACCCTCATTCTAGAGCAAAGAACACAGTCAGAGATATGACTTAATTTATTTGTGTCCTGCCTTCTTTCCAAGATTATATAAAGCAACATTATAAAGTTAATAAGATAGAAAGAACTATTGAGACCCTTCAAAGAAAGAAGAAAGCAAATGTACTGAACTTGAGGGCTAAAATAATGACTCTAAGCTCCCTGGCAACCAAGGCAAAGGGGGAAACTATATAAACAACAACTCTCACCATGAGAAAAGAGCAAACATAGCAATTCATAAGAACAACATTTTAAATGCCACCTGAGTTTTTACTTTTTTGTGGTATACTGATCATTCCATGTGTTCAATTCAGTTTTACAACCATCTGTCAGCTGTTGTGGGTCAGGCACTGTACTAGGTACTAAAGGTTGAAAGACAAACAGGACATTATACCTGCTTTTGCAAATGAAATATGAATGATTTAAGATTCACGTGTCTCATGGCTTTGTCTTGTTTTATAGTCACTTTGTAGATATCATTATATATTTGCTCCCAAAGCGCATAGAACTGAACTTACATGTGATCTGAATTACGGAGTCCTTTTCTCTATCTCTTGAAAATTCCCCAATTCTTCTTTTTTTTTTTTAAGATTTTATTTTTAAGTAATCTCTACACCCAATATGGGGCTTGAACTTACAACCCTGAGATCAAGAGTCACATGCTCTACTGACTGAGGCAGCCAGGCACCCCAGATAGCTCCCCAATTTTACCACACTGGAATCAGAGTAGTCATTTGAAGATATGTGACTATGTCTTGACTTGGCTTAAATTCTGTTGAGACCTCCAACCGCTTTGATTCTGGGACACTTTCTTTGTCAACAGAGTGCCTTGGACGGAGTGAAATATTTAGGGCTATCGCCTATCTTCTTGGAAAGGACTTTCCCAAAAGGAAGAGTTTCCTGAGTGCAAGGGAATGAAAGTCAACATCAGAAAGGATAATGGGTGCACTCATAGAACTGGCTTCCTCTACCCTATAGTTTTTCCAGGTGCTGACCCTGAATTTTTGCTTCATGTGGTGTCCACGTTTCTGGTAACCTATATATAAACTGTGCAGACTGTAAGTTTCCTCTTTTCTTCATGGTGGCCAACACAGCCCTTGTCTTTCCCATCTCATGACTCAGAGCTTTCATCATAGTTCTTACTTGAGTCCCCACAGCTCAGATCTTGGCACGTCTTCTACTAGCAAACAATAATATAGCCTTCTACATTTCCTTTCTTTTGAAAATGTTTTATTATTTATTTTTGAGAGAGAGAAAGAGAGAGAGAGCGCATAGGGGAGGGGCAGAGAGAGAGAGAGAATCTGAAGTGGGCTCTGCAGTGTCAGCACAGAGCCCCATGTAGGGCTCAAACTCATGAACCATGAGATCATGACCTGAGTCAAAGTCAGATGTTTAACTGACTGAGCCACCCTTGTCTTCTACATTTTCTATTATGGGCAGTTAATGTAACCTCATGTAGCTCTGTTCTTCATGCAGGAGTCCAATGACTAGGAATAGAGGAACAAGATTCCGAAGGGGAGAATCAGTTCTCTTCCTGAAAAGTGCTTTCGCAGAGTGAAAATCTTACCTCCACCCATGCTGCCACTCTGCACCCCATTTGTGACTGCTCAGTTACTCTCCTGCATTCACAAGCAGCAGGACATTAAAATGAGTCTCTCTTGCCTCAATTTGTACACTGGCTCCAAGACAGTGGATATACTTGCTCCCCAAATCAGAGTAGGGTACTAGGTCACCCAAACAAGATATGCAAAGGAGGACTGAGAACTGGGTTTGCAACTGTCAGTGACCATCCATTTCCAAGAAAGGAGTGGAAGATTATAGGCAGAATTTCTTTGGAGACAACTGTTAGTGTGTTGTAAAGTCTCAATCTTCCCCATGGCGGAGAGGTGGGTGTGACTCCCTTCTCTTTAAGCCTGGTGAGAAAAGCTTCAAGGAAATCACTCAGAGAACTTGACCTATGTACCCTGGAGCCTCTGGGGGCACCAAGTTGATGCTGGACCTGTGATCAAGAAGCCTAAATGTGCAAGGCAATGGGACTCCAACAGAGAATCTCTAGAGGCTTGAGGGGACTTGTAAGCAAGTGCTGGAAGAGGGACAGCTTTCCAAAGAAAAGGAAAGTGAGAAATCCCAGGAAATAAGAGGAGGAGGGGGTGTCTTTGAAGAAACCACTAGTGTTTAAAGAAAGGCAGTTTAAACATCTGTCAATACCAGTTAGCTCTAAACACCCACCATGGTCAAAGGAGGCCAATGCCAGTCTCACCAGCCTGTCAAATGAGGCTTTGCCTGCCTCCATGTCTCTGCTTTCCCCCCTGGTCACCGCATCAATCCTGGACCAGCCCGGAGCATCCAAGTAAGAAGGAAGGAGGCAGAGAACTAAGGGAGCCAATCCCACCTCTCTTTTCTCACCACAGATATCTCACCTTCAGCAGGTCTAAATCAGGAAGGAGAGAAACTTGAATTTTGAATAAAATCTGGAGTTTTGGTTATTACACAGAATTGGACCTATTAAAGACTGAAAATCAGACTTTCTGTAATTAAAAGCAAACAGAGGACTTTATTATCTAATGCTAACTGAAAAATTTGTGCCTAAGATTTCATAAAGAGGTAGGGAAAAATCCAGGTCCATGAAATGTGTTTAAATGGGCTGTGTGGGAAGGGAAATTGTGCTTAATTGTCCCCACGAGTCCCCTTATTCAGTGCATGCTTGGGTGACCTTAGTCCTGCTTTACTGTCCTCTTCCTCACCATGATTCATGTCATCATCCTTGTGACTACACCATCTATTCTGATAGTTGGATGATCATTCAGCAAACATCCACTCTTTTCCCTGAACTGTTGGTGTTGGACTTTTTTGGCACTATGTGACATGTCTCAGGCAGTGTAATGTTAGAGGACATGATGAATATGCCTGCAGGCGTTGGCTTGGCTCTCGCCATGGTGGGATGCATGAGATCAACACCTCGAGTTGGTAGCACCCCTTCTGCCTTGGCCCCAGAACAGGTGCATTTGCAGTAAGCAGACCTGCACCAAACCCAGTACACCACCCAGCTGAGCCCAGCCCACATGAGCCAACTGATTTTCAGACCTGTGAACATGATGCCAAGTGCTCAGTGGTGGTGCATGTCATTGAGTTTTGAGATGGTTTATTATATAGCGCAGTTGCAGTAATAGCTGACTAATTTCTATGTAAAATACTGTGACCTCTCAGCCACTGGTCTCCTTGCCTCTAATGATCTTTTCTTTATCTCACCATAGCCACCCATTTCCTTCGCCATATTCTAGACTATGTTACCATCAGTAACTGCACCACCATGACACTGATTTCAAGAGTCTCACTCTCTGACCACCTCCTTTCAGCTCACTTGCTCTGTTACCCCTCCCTATTCATGCCCTAGCACCTTATGCAACCTTCAGTCCACTGGCCTGACAATGCTTTCTCTTTCTAGCATCTCTATTATTTCTTCACTTCCCACCTAACCCAGCTTAATAAGCCTCATGGCGCATCACCATAGTTACTCCTTTGCAAAATAATAGCTAGCTCTTATGTCAGGTTTACCATGTGCCAGGCACTGTGCTAAGCATTTTCCATGTGGTTTTCACTTGGGTTCCCCAAATCTGAGCCTGAGCCAAAAACTTGCATGCAGGTAGTTTATTTGGGAAATGATTCCAGAGAATGGGAGTGAGGGACAAAGGCCAATGAAATACAAAAGGAGGAAAAGTCATTACAAGGATGCCTTATTGAGTAGGTTACCACCATGGGCAACTGGTGCTTTATAAAATGCTTCTCAGAACTGTCTGCCCAGGAAAAAAGGGCAGAGATTTCTATTCCTCATAGGTCAAGGATGGGCTTATAGCTTTAACTCCCTTGCACTTCGAGATTATACACATAAGAGCTGAAGAGTGTGTTCCCATGGGTGTCCTTCACTGGGTCATCAGAGAAGCTATGCAACAGGAAGCAGTAGGTATATAACAAGTTCCAGAAGTGAGGTGCTGTCGAGTTGCTCCTAGGTGAAGTCAGTCAAACCTGAAGGGAATTAGTTGCTAGAGAGATAGCTGAAGAAAGGGGAAGGTCCCAAAAGACTGGGAGTGATGCATAAAGGTGGTGGAGACACCTACACTCATACATTTCCTTACAACCCCATTTTCTGTATTGGAAAAGTGAGGCATAGAGGTATTAAATAACCTGCCCAGGGTCATATAACCAGTAAAAGGTGAAGCAAGGCAGCCAGTTTCTGGAGCCTGTGCCCTCAACCACTACTCTATGCGCCTCTCAGCTTGTGCATACCATTGACTTCTTTGCCTTTTTAACTTGTCAGTAAGATGGCCTCACAAGTTTTAACAGAGTCAGTTTTAACAGACAAAGCCATTTGAAGCATCCAAAATTCAGTGGAATTTCTTTTTAAATATTGGTAAGAGATGTTTCGTCAAAAGAATATGAAAGCGCAAGATTCTGTCAAGTTAAGAAAAAAGTATATTTATGTAGGCTTAAAGTTCCCTTCAAATTCAAGGGACTTCATAGTTAAAAGAAAAACAAATGTATACATTTCAAGATCCAGACTAAGTGATCAATAAGGTGGAGTTATAGACCTCTGGGGGAGATGGAAAATCAGGCCATGATGTTACCTCTTATCCCTGCAGTCTTACTTCTCCTTGCTCCTTCTCACTTTCCTTAGACCAACTTTTTTATTATTATTACTGAAGATTCTTTATATTCCCACCCCCACTCTACTAACCTACCTACAAATTTACCCTTAAAGTCAGCTCTTCTTCAGTGAACTGACCCTTGACATTTAGATTAAATTCTGACGCCTGCCTGCCTCTGATCTCTTCTGTCACTACCACCATGCTCCAGCCATGTAGGATTTTTGCTGTGAACCAAATTCATATTGGCCTCAGGTATTTACACTTGCATTTCCCATGTCTCAAAGACTTTTCCAAATAACCACAATGCCTCTTAGCATTCAGATCTCAACTCAAGTATTGCCATCTCAGACCTTCCCCTGACCACCTATCTAAAATAGCACCCCCTATTCCTTCTCTACTCTTTGAGAGGATAGAATTTATCCTCAGCCTAAAGCAATGCCTGTCGTCAGTGAATGACCCCTGAATGTCCATGGTCTTCATTGTTCTTTAAAGGCTGTGAGGTCCTACTAGGATAATCCAGAGGTCTATCTTTGCTGTATTTAGTTTCTTACACATAGTAAATAGTTTATCAAACTATTATGACAGCATACTTATACATCAGTAAGTATAGAGAGATGATAAGCAGTAGTTGGGAAAGAAGTTGAATATAATATTTACCAGGAGATGGGGAATGAAAATAAAATATGGCAGTGTACTTGTACATTTTGGGGGGGGAATGGAAGCTTTTGGCTTCATTATTATGTAATTGAATAATACCTTATAATTAATATAGAATATATAATAGAATATTTTAACATAAAAAACCTAAAATTATTGAATTTTTAAAACATTTTTTTTACATATAATTCCAGGGGGTATCTGTTTGCTTTTATTTATTTATTTATTTATTTATTTGTTTGTTTGTTTGTTTATTTAAATTTACATCAAAGTTAGTTAGCACATAGTGCAATAATGATTTCAGGAGTAGAATCCAGTGATTCATCCCCTGTGTATAACATCCAGTGCTCATCCCAACAAGTGTCTACCTTAATTCCCCTTGCCCATTTAGCCCATCCCCTTGCCCCAAGCCTGTTTGTTCTCTGTATTTATGAATCTCTTATGTCTTGTCCCCCTTCCTGTTTTTATATTATTTTTGCTTCCCTTCCTTTATGTTCATCTTGAGTTTGCTTTATTTCATTCAATCCTCCCAACAAGGTGTTCCCAAGGTATTACTATTACACCTGTTTTATAGATGAGGAAACTGATGCCATGGGTAGGACAATCATGGACCTAACAGGACTACTGGGAAGATTGAGTCAGATATCTTGGCTTTCCTGTATCTTATTCCCTTGATTATTTTCACCCAGATTAAAGACCGTGGTTTCTGTTTTCAAGGAGGCGCACAGACCTGATTACTGGCCTTTGTTGACTCCTGCACCCTTCACCTGGGTTTCTGGTCTGCACCTATACACTGTTTTCTTCTATCAGCTCTGCTCAGACCCTGGAATGCCTCAGCTCCATTTTCCACGGAGAGGATGTCTGAGTCTTCTCAGGCTGTTAAAACAAATTACGATAGACTGAGTGGCTTAAACCACAGAAATTTATTTCTCACAGTGTGGGTGGCTGAAAGTCCGAGATCAGGGTGCCAGCATGGTCAGGTTCTGCTGGGGACCCTCTTCCTGGCTTGCAGACGGCCATCTTCTTGCTGTGTTCTCACATGGCAGAGAAGAGAGAGAGAGAAAGCAAGTCTCTCTTGTGTCTCTTCTTGCAAGGACTCTAAACCATTCATGAGGGCTCCATCCCCAAGACCTAATTTCTCCCCCAAGGCTCCATCTCCAAACACTATCACATTGAGAATTAAATGAGAGCAAAGGACCACAAACATTCAATCTGTAGCAGAAGGTAACAGTGGATGATGAAACTCATGGGCTTACTGAATGCTCTATACACTGCTGGCCACACCTCAGATTCCAAGGGATTGTTTGACATGCTCTTTGCCTCTTCTCACCTCTCTTTTACTGAAATTGAAGCTCTGAGTGGCCAGAGACTTTGTTTCTCATTCAGCACTCTCTCCTCAGGACCTCGTGTATTATAGGCACATGATTTCTTGGATAAGTTATTGAAAGAATGAAAGACCATGAGTGTTACGGGCTAGAAGGGGCAGCTCATAGAACTGGCAGCTGTGTGGTGGGATGCCCAGGGACAATTGGTGGCTCTGGAGACCTTTCCTTGCTCTGGATATAGAAAATATAAAATAAAATTGTGATTAATTTGAGTTTTAGAATAATGAAACAAATAGTACGAAAACAATTGGAATTAGCAAATGTTTATTTGCTATTAAAAAACTTGCCAGGATATATTTGCAGATAACTTTGTGGATATGTATGGCACATACCATACAATTTACCCATTTAAAGTGTACAAGTCGATGTTTTTTTTAGTGTATTCACAACCATCACCACAATCTAATTTTAGAATACTTTCCTCTCCCCCTAAGAGAGACCCATACCCATTAGCCATCACTCCCCAAATCCCTCTTCTCCCCAGGCCCCAGAAACCACTAATTAGTTTCTGTTTCTATGGATTTGCTTATTCCGGACATTTCGTATAGATGAAACCATACAATATGTGATTCTTTGTGGCTAGCTTCTTTCAGTGTGATGTTTTCTTAGGTCATCCGTGCCAAAGTATGTTTCAGTGTATGTCATGTTCTTACTTCTTTTGTTTACTCTCCTTTCTCTTAATAATCTCATCCTGAGTTATGTCCGTCTGTTGCTTAAGTTTCTATAGCATACAAGATCTCTATTGTTCATTTAATGCTCATTTGTTAGGTAGTTTTATTAACTTTCTTCATCTCTTCCTACTACATTATAATGCTGGATACCATTCTGTGTGCATCCCCACTACAACCCAGGGGTTTGCTCATAGCAGGCCTTGCTGACTATTGTGCATTGATCACTGGTCTTCTTGGTGATTATTACCCTGTAGCACTGTAAGAATCAGAAGCCTCCAAAGAGATTTAAAGCTCTCAGAAGCTGGATGTGGATTGCACTCCAAGTTTCAAACTTTTCAGGTGCTGAAATGCCAGATGGAAAAAGCTGAGTGGAACGTTTTGTGGTGTGAGAAAAAAATGATAAGCATTCCCAGGATGACACTTGGGTTTGTCTCTAGCAGGATGCTTATCTCTCTGCAGTGGTGACTCACTGGCCATAACTGACAGCTGGAACAATTGTGGGTAGGAGAGATAGGCCAGCCACCCCGCCAGAGATTAAGCAGCTGGGTTTAGATTATCTTCAGTGAATGTGTAAGCAAATCTGATGGTCTGGTGAGTTTTTATCATCGGCTTCTGCTAGCCTTTCCTTTCCTGCTGCTCCTCTATTCCAGTGCTGGGATAGTGAAGCCAGAAGCTGAATTGGTTGTTAATTGTCAGCCATCATTTTGGTCATAGTGTAGAGAACCATTTTCTCCTTGTCATGGTCCCACTACTTTCAGCAGAGACCTGGGTGGATGCGTCCCCAAGAATAATTTTGGAGCTCAAGGCGCTATTTATTTTGGGCATTTCTCAATGTTGAGGGCTCCCGAACTTAAAGATGTAGAGTGTTTCTGCCTGATAAAGCAGAGACCACGCTCCTGGCAGAGTTGTCCTGGTTTCTCACTTGTCACCTTCTATTTCGATTTTTCTCTTAAACCTTCTCAGCCCTCTCTTCTGATGATGGACACCTACGCTGACCAATGATTCTCACCATTGTATTACCAAAATTAAGCACAAGTGTAGAATCTTTTATTTGTAAACCACATGCTGTAACAAATGTTATAGTTGATATTTGTAGCTATTATCCTTAAAGAAGTAGTTACGTAGGATTTTTTTTCCCCCCTTAGAGTGAGGAGATGAAGAAAGTAAGAACCTAGATGAAACCTAATTGTAGGCCAAGTGCTTGATTTGAAGGAGTGGTCTGAGAGCCCCTCTGCCCTCACACCTTTATCCACCTTGCCCTGCACAATGGCTGATATTTAAAACTCTTTGAGTTTTAAAGAGGATAATTTTAAGAAATGAAAGTAATCTTGGTATGGGTAGTACCCTAATTAATTTTTTTTTTAATTTTGAGTATAGTTGACCCACATTTACATTAGTTCCAGGTGTATGCATAGTGGTTCAACTTCTCTAAAGGTTATGCTATGCTCACTACAAGTATAGCTACCATCTGTTCCCTTGCAATGCTATTACAATATCATTGACTATATACTCTGATTAATTTTTTTAACCATAGGTTTTCTAGAAAAAAACCCAAGTTTGTCAAAGACCTTATAGGCAGGTTTTCAACACCATCAACTAAGAGGAATTGAGATGCTGGATGTTTGGGTCTTCTTCTTGGGTGGACCAGGCTGGAGGGTAAGGTAAAGGTGGAACAGCAGAGGGAAGACCTGGCAGCACGTTCCCATGGGGCACTAATTACAATGGAAGTCACCATGGACGTCTATCCTTTTTGCCTGCCAACATCTATTCTAGTTTGAGCACTCTGATTTTGCTTTGGGGGAACCCCTGCCTCCCATTGGGTTTATGTCTAACAACATTCAGTGAAAGTACCTACTCTTCCTTGTCCAAGGCTGGGCCAATCAAATATACTCTTCCTAGATTTGAATCTTGGGGGGAAATGGAAAGAAACAGCTGGATCCTTTCATCCCAAGAGCACCATTCAGAGGTTCTTCCTTAGATCCTATCCCCAAGATTCCTAGCTGCTCTAGTTCCTACCAATTCTGAAGCCCGAGCCTCCAATTCTTCTTCAGT
This sequence comes from Acinonyx jubatus, assembly GCF_027475565.1. Lineage (NCBI taxonomy): Eukaryota > Metazoa > Chordata > Mammalia > Carnivora > Felidae > Acinonyx > Acinonyx jubatus. The sequence continues at coordinate 90,688,400 of NC_069381.1, read as the reverse complement.
TATGTGAATTAACCCATATCCTTCTAGTTGATTCTTGTTTTTGTTTGTTTTTGACTAACTAAGCCTGAGTTAGCATTTGCTTGTTGCAACCAAATAATTTCCCTGACACTGGGGTGCATCTGTATGAGGGCTTGGGTAGGCAGGAGGCAGTGGACAGACCCTGGGAGATCAAGGAGTCAAGTGAAACATCTTGAGAGGTTGGCAGAGGGCACTGAGAGAAGAAGAGGGAAGCACCAGTGGGCACTCTTGTCCTTCAGAATTTTGCCTAGAGATGCCTCCAGGTAACAATCTTATTTGCCCTTTAAAAGCTTCCTCCTTGTCAGTCAAGGCATTGCCTTTCTTTTTTACCTGGCTTAGAGGTCTCATTGTGAAAGGTCTTTTGGTGAGAAAGAGAAAAAAAAAAAGTCAGTTTTTTTTGTTGTTGTTGTTCCCTAAGTTCATTCATTCTACAAATATTTACACAGTACCTACTAGTTGCCTGGGATTTAAAGGTGAACAAAGTACAGCCCTAATACTTAAGAAACATAAAGTCTAAACTTGCATCATCGAATATGGCAACCACTAGCCATATGTGGTGATTTACATTGAACTAAGTAAATTTAAATAAGTTAACGTTTATTTACTCAGCCATACTAGCCACATTTCAAGTGTTCCAATAGCCACATGTGGTTGATGGCCACCATTTTGGACAGTGCAGTTATAAAACATTTCCGTTATTGCAGAAACTTTCGTTAAACGGTGTTTGTCTGGATAGGTCAAATGCAGGTGCAACAGAGAATACATGCTGTAAATGATATAAGCCAGGACATTAGAGGGTCACTCAGGATCTGACCCAGACTTAAAGAGTCAGGGCACACTTCCAGAAGGTATGACATCTAAATTGAGACTTGGAAGATAAATTAGAGTGTCCAGGCTGGGGGAGTGGGAATTGTTCCAGACAGAGGCAACTGCGTGTAGAAGTGCCTGAGTTAACCAAGGTGAAGTGCACTCAGATAACTGGAGGGGAAGAGAAGCCCTTAGTACTCTCTGTGGCCTCCTGCTTGATTTTTCAGATTAGCTCATTTTCCCAAGTCAAGGGTAGTGTTCTGAGGGGACTGGCCATGAGATCCATTTTGATATGTTAAAGTGAGGGTCTGTGCTACCAAATTTTGGAGGACTAAGGTCATATGAAAGTTATTTGCTAGATGAGAAACTGATGCATTTGGGCAAAGGCATCAGCAGATTTGAATATGGAGGTCTGATTCAGAGCTCCAAAGGTGACTCCCGTATCCCCAGGTAAACCATCTCTTATACCTCAGTTCTTTTTACTCCTAAAACCAGTCCCATTTTCTGATCAGCATCCAAGTTAAAGGAAGTTAAGAAATTTCTTTTACAAATGTGGCTGTCTTTTTCCAGTTGGGAATACATTTGTTGAACCTAAGTGTGCTCATGTTTGGACACAACTGGTTAAGTCTAGGCTAATTTAACTGCTACATATGTTTAAAGTATAATACTAGTTTACATGGAAACTTCAGGTGAAAATGAGTAGCTTAACTACTAAATATTTACCCAGAGAAAACCAAAACACTAATTCAGAAAGATACATGAACCCCTATGTTTATTGCATTATTGTAATAGCCAAGGTATGGAAGCAGCCTAAATGTCCATTGATAAATGAATGGATAAAGAAGACACAATATAGTCAAAGGAAAATTACTCAGTCATAAAAAAGAATGAGATCTTCCCATTTGTAACATCATGGATGGACCTAGAGGTTATTAGGCTTAAGTGAAATAAGTCAGACAGAGAACAACAAATACCATATGATTTTACTTACACACGGAATCTAAAAAACAAAACGAATGAACAAATAAACTAACAAACAAAGCAGAAACAGAGCCATAAATACAGAGAAAAAACTGATGGTTGCCAGAGAGGAGCAGAGGGCAAGGATAGGCAAAGTGGCTGAAGGGAAGTGGGAGATACAGGCTTCCAGTTATGGAATGAATAAATCACAGGGATAAACGGTACAGCATAGGGAATACAGTCAATGGTATGGTATTGTTGTCTGCTGACAGATGGTAGGTAGCTACACTTGTGGTGAGTATAGCATAAGGCATATAGTTCTTGAATCACTATGCTGTACACCTGAAACTAATGTAACATTGTGTGTCAACTACACTTCAATTAAAAAACACATAGAAGTGAAGGAAATAACTATAAGACAACCATTTTAGAATGGGCATTTGTATTTCTTATCTTAAAACAATTTAAGGTGACTTTCTAATTCAGTTTTATTTTATTTTTTTCTCCTCTCTTTTTATTTTTTATTTATTTTTATTTTTTAAATATAATTTATTGTCATATTGGCTAACATACACTAGAGGGTATTATGCTAAGTGAAATAATTCAGTTTTGTTCTAGTTTAAAAAAATTTTTTTTAATGTTTGTTTATTTTTGAGAGAGACAGAGACAGAGTGTGAGCGGGGGAGGGGCGAGAAAGAGGGAGACACAGAATCTGAAGCAGGCTCCAGGCTCTGAGCTGTCAGAACAGAGCCCAATGTGGGACTCGAACTCATGAACTGGGAGATCATGACCTGAGCCAAAGTCGGGCACTCAACCGACAGAGCCACCCAGGCGCCCCAGAAATAATTCAGTTTTAAAAGTTACTTGATGAATGCAATATTGTGAAATAATAAGAAATACATATATTTGTCTCTGTCCCTCTTTCCTACTGATACTTGGTCTTTGACCCCGGTTCCTAATAACAACATTATAATTTCCTAAGTGATAGAGGAGTGTCTACTACAGAAATCCTAAATCCCTTGGGATCTCTTGGGTGATAGGAATATCTTTTGTTCTAATGAGGTGACTCTTGGTGGTGGGCTCCTGGATGGGAGTTGTTCACTAGAAAGATGAAGCCATGATTAGAAACTTGGAACTTTCAGCCCCTATTCTTTAGAGAGAGGAGGGGGCTAGAAATGGAATCAATAATCAATCATTCCTGTATGATGAAGCCTCCATAAAAATCCCCAAAAGTACAGGCTTCAGAGAGCTTCTTCCAGCTCTCTGGTGTTCACATGAACACCTCCATGTGTTGGGAAGGTAGTGCACCCCAACTCCAGAGAGACAGAAACTCATGGGTTTGGGAACCTTCCAGACCTTACCCTATATATCTCTTCATCTTTCTGTTCACTCAAATCCTTTAAAATACATTTTGTATTAAATCAACAATGGTAAATGAAAAAAAAAAGAAAGAAAATGAGTGGTTTAAAAACCTTTAGTTTTTAATTCAATTATACCGTTATTAGGATAGACTGGATTAAAGGGAGAACCCTAAACCCAAAGAGTAGGGCCCCTTTGTCAGGAAAGGAAAAACTGCCACTTTTGGGGCATGTAAAGAACCCCACAGAGTTCACCAGCATTCTTTCTAATCTCTCCACAATCTCCCCACAATCTCTTCCCCAGGAAGAATAGGAGGGACAGAGTGGAGAGCCCACATCTACTATATGTTAATCTCGCAGCTATGAGAGTAGCAGAGTGTAGCTGATTCAGAACCCCTGCTCTGTCTGACTTATTTTATAAGCATACAACATTATATTAGTTTTGGGTGTACAACATTGATTCAACAATTTTATACATTACTCGGTGTGCACCATAATAAGTGTAGTCACCATCTGTTATGGTGTTACATATGTTATTACAATACCGTTAACTACACAATACCATTAACTATATTCCCTGTGCTGTACTTTTCATCTTTGTGACTTATTTATTTTATAACTGGAAATTTGTACCTCTTAATCTCTCTTATCTATTTTGCTCTGATTCTGCTGTCTGACTTATTTCACTTATCACTATACCCTCTGGATCCATTCATGTTGTCACAAATGGCAAGATCTCGTACTTTTTGATGGCTGAGTAATATCCCATTGTATATATACCATGGCTTCTTCATCCATCATCTATCTGTGGACACTGAGGTTGCTTCCATACTTACCGCCTGATGTTTTAAGGGGATCAGGCTGCTGCTGGAGTGGGAACACCTGTGTGTGTAAGTGACAGTGGAACAAGGGATGGACTTACAGGTGATGATATTTCCAGGGGCAGTTAATGCTGCTACCTGACAGATTTCCAGTGGGAGAAAATGGTTCCTTAAACTCTGAGGCTTGTCACTGTCCCAGGTACCTTAACTGAGAAAAAGTTGAAAGTCTCTCCTTAGAGGAGAAAAAAGGGAAATGAAAGATAAATTACATTTCATAAAGTATATATCAAGATCATAGAATTTTAGAGCTGGAAGGGGTATTAGAGAGAATCTAATTAAAAGTCTCTATTTTTTTTTTTTTGCAACAGAGGCCTCAAGAGGTGGAAATAAATTGCCCGACACAGCAATGGTAGAACTAAGAATTAAGCCTAGATCCATTAATTCCAATTATAGTGCTCTTTCTATTGACCTTATCTGAAATTTTTTTCTATTTCTTTAAATTGTTTCTTGGACTGATGCATATCAATGTGTTACTTAAACCTTTGATTCATACATGTCGATGTGCTACTTAAAGGGTAATATTCGAAAATCACTATGAATTGTTTTATTTCTAGATAAAACCCAGGGGGATTTGAGAATTGCTCTCAGTTATCCTCAACCTGGCAGACTGCCTCATTCAGTGACAGAATTATAGACAGAATACCTGGAAAGAAAGAAACATGGAATTAAAATCTTAGCCCCTGTCAAATGCAACCCATCTCCAGTGAGCTTGCATATTTAAAGATATTGCACTGTTAAGTGGAGGGAAAGAGCAGGGGATTTGGAAGAAATACCTCACCTAAATACTCTGCTGGGTTGTTATTTTAGACAAGTTATTTAACCTCTCTGTATCTCAATTTCCACATTTGTAAGATTACAAGTAATATGATCATTACAAATAATATGATCTCTCCAGAAATGGGTTTTTAAGGTCAAAATGACTTGAATGGGGATCCCTTGTAATTATGAGCTGAGCTTACATCTGAAACCCCAGCCCTGGCAATTGGTAGATACACAGCATTTGTTGAGTTACTGACTGACTGAAGGGTACTGGCAGGCTCAATTCAGAGACTGGCTGGAAGTGTCAGATGGGCGAGGGAGGTGTGGCCATTGAGAAAAGAGGAAACCAGAGAAGGGACATCTAGCTTCCCTCCTTTGGGGTATGGAGTTAATGTGGGCTATGCCTTTTTCTTGTTCCTCATTTAAAAGGATAAAAATAATGGAGAAACATGCACTCCTATGTTTATAGCAGTATTATTTACAATAGCCAAGATATGGAAGCAGCCCAGTATCCATTGATTGATGAATAGAAAAAGAAGAGGTGGAAAGACTATCCAATGGAAAAAAGATAATCTCTTCAACAAATGGTGTTGGGAAAACTGGACTGCGACATGCAGAAGAATGAAACTGGACCACTTTCTTACACCATATACAAAAATAAATTCAAAATGGATGAAAGACCTAAATGTGAGATAGGAACCATCAAAATCCTAGAAGAGAACACAGGCAGCAACTTCTTTGACCTCGGCCACAGCAACTTCTTACTAGACATGTCTCTGGGGGGCAAGGGAACAAAAGCAAAAATGAACTATTAGGATTTCATCAAAATAAAAAGCTTCTGCACAGTGAAGGAAACAATCAACAAAACTAAAAGACAGCCTATGGAGTGGGAGAAGATATTTGCAAATGACATATCAGGTAAAGAGATAGTATCCAAAATCTATAAAGAATTTATCAAACTCAACACCCCCCAAATAAACAATCCATTTAAGAAATGGGCAGAAGACATGAACAGATATTTCTCCAAAGAAGACATACAAATGGTTAACAGACACATCAAAAAATGCTCAACATCACTCATCATCAGGAAAACACAAATCAAAACCACAATGAGATACCACCTCACACCTGTCAGAATGGCTAAAATTAACAACTCAGGAAACAACAGATGTTGGCAAGGATGTGGAGAAAGGGGAACACTCACACTGTTGGTGGGAATGCAAACTGGTGCAGGCACTCTGGAAAACAGTATGGAGGTTCCTCAAAAAGTTAAAAATAGAACTATCCTATGACCCAGCAATTGCACCAGCACGTATTTATCCAAAGAATGCAAAAATACTGATTTGAAGGGGCACATGCACCCCAATGTTTATAGCAGACAAATTATGGAAAGAGCCCAAATGACCATTGACTGATGAATGGATAAAGAATATGTGGTATACATATACAATGGAATATCATTTGGCAATCAAAAAGAATGAAATTTTGCCATTTGCAATGACGTGAATAGAGCTAGAATGTGTTATGCTAAGAAAAATAAGTCAGCCAGAGAAAGGCAATACCATATGGTTTCATTCATATGTGGACTTTAAGAAACAAAACAGATGAACATAGGGGAAGGGAAGGAAAAATAAAATAATATAAAAACAGAGAGGGAGGCAAATCATAAAAAAGTCTTAACTGCCGAGAACAAACTAAGGCTTGCTGGAGAGGATGTGGGTGAGGGATGGGCTAAATGGGTGATGGGCATTAAGAAGGGCACTTGGGATGAGCACTGGCTGTTATGTATAAGTGATGAATCACTAAATTCTACTCCTGAAACCAAACTAAATAAGTAAGTGAAAATAAAATAAAATACCAGTTGATTTATTTTTATAAAAAAGAAGATGTGGTATATGTATACATGATAGGATATTATTCAGCCATAAAAAAAGAATGAAATGTTGCCATTTGCAAAGACCTGGATTGAACTAAAGAGTATAATGCTAAGTGAAATAAATCAGAGAAAGACAAATACCATATGATTTTGCTCATATGTGGAATTTAAGAAACAAAACAAATGAGCGAAAGGAAAAAGGAGAGAGAGAGAGAAGAGAGAGAATGAGAGAAAGAGAGAAACCAAGAAAGACTTTTAACTACAGAGAGATGATGGTTACCAGAGAAGAGGTAGGTGGGGGATGGATTAAATAGGTGATGGGGGTTAAGGAGTACACTTGTGATAAGCACCAGGTGAGATAGGGAATTGTTGAATCACTATATGTACACCTTAAACTAATATAACACTGTATGTTAACTAACTGGACTTAAAATAACAACTTTTTAGGGGCACCTGGGTGGCTCAGTTGGTTAAGTGCCCCACTTTTAATTTCAGCTCAGGTCATGATCTTACAGTTTGTGGGATGGAGCCCTGCTATGGGCTCTGTGCTGACAGCAAGGAGCCTACTTCTCTGTCTCCCTCTCTCTCTCTGCCCCTCCCCTGCTCATGCTCCCTCATTTGCTTAGGGCAGAGTGTTCAGGGCTCCTGCTGGGGTGGGTCTTTGGGGAAAAGGCAAGTGGAGCTACCATCAGGGAAGTGCATATCCCATTGATTTCCCTCGACCTTTCTTTGAAGTTGTCAAAGCTCACTCACTTTTGTCTGATTCTTCAAAAGCTAAGTCTGTCTGCAACAACTGTCCATGCTATATGCAAATTATGATAACTATATGCTACTGTTTTCACCTATCATAGTGAAAAAGATCCATTGAAAAACATCCAGTACTTGTGAGGGCACATCTATGAGTGAGCTGGGTATTCATGAGCTGCTGTTAGAATTGATTCAGACTGTATACTATAAACCTGAAAATGTGCTTATTTTTGACTCAGAAATTCTGATGTTTTAGGTCCAGCATAGGCTCCCACTTTCCCAGGAGAGACTCTGGGAAATAAATTTCCATGTTAAAAGAACTCATTCATATAATGTTAAGAGAAGGACTAAATTGAGAGCATTCCTGCCATTTGTTACCACATTCCAAGCTGGACAGATCTCATGAGCACTTATATCCTTTATAATTCTAGAAATGATAATTTCGTAATTTTGAATTGTACTTTAAGTAGTAAATGCATTCTGGAAAAGGTATACAGTATACATTGCAATTGATTGAATAAAGCACACCCACCCTAACCCCTGCTGAACATAAGCTGTTTTGTTTACTGTTTTGTCTCTACTACAAGAATAGTGCCTGGCTTAATAAATACTTGAGTGAGGGAATGAGTAATTCCAGAAAATGACTTGGAAAGGTGGAAAACCACTATTGTTCTTTGTTTTTCCTGTGAGTGTTTTGACTGTAAAGTAATAATAAAGACTACTGCTTTATACTTCTTAACTCAGAATTACATATTGTAAATTAGTATTTATTAATAAGAAGGTAGAAATTTTAGGTTAGATGAAAGTACTTCCAAGGGCTCCTGGGTGGCTCAGTTGGTTAAGCATCCGACTCTTGATTTCGGCTCAGGTCATGATCTCATGGTTGGTGGGATTGACCCCCACATCAGGCTCTGTGCTGAAGGCGTGGAGCCTGCTTGAAATTCTTTCTCCCCTCTCTCTGCCCCTCCCCTGCTCATGCATGCATGTGCACATGTGCTCTCTCTGTCTCTCAAAATAAATAAATAAACATTAAAAAAAAAGACAGTACTTCTAGGATGTTTACGGTTACTTATATGTTTTCATTTATCAGAGAAAAGGTAAAACTTCCTCCCTTGTAGACATTTCTAGCAACATTATAGATATTACATTGGGCTAGTGGGTAAGACAGTTATTCCATTGATTGTAATTAGAGTACATGATTCAGGTTCTTGCACAGGTGCTGATAAATAAATACACGGTAGACAGCTCATTATAAATGCTCATTTTAGGGGAGCTGCTGATATTTCACAGAAGACTAAGGATCCAATTTTAGGTGTTATGGGTACCTAAGCCTTTTAGTTAAAGAAATATCCCCTTTATGGCAGGTTTCTGGGTGGTCTAGTTTCAATTTTTTGGCAAAACTCCCTATTAAATGTTGAATGCCTACATTTATTTAATTTCAGTTTCAATTCTGCTTGGGCACAGAAGGTGAGATTATGTGGTTATGTAAGGCCCCTTCCACTCTGGTTCTATGTACAATGAGCTCTTAGTGAGTTCTAGGGGGTAATTTCACTTTGAAGCTTTATGTTATTACAGTTTTCTCCACTGCCCAGACAGGTCTTAACCAGACAGGTTATATTAGGTGTAACCATATATTCTGTATTTCTGAGTCAATCATCTATAAGGTTAAAGTCACTCGCTTACTTCTAAAAACAAGTGGCTGGGTGGTAGGGGTGGTTGTAGCATCCCCTGGGGTAATCCACCCCCGAGATGTCTGCTATCTTGGTTCAGTACCATCTGTAAATCTAAACAAAGCAAGGCATTTCCTGGCATTTTATCAAAGTTGCCTATTAGTTTCTGGGCATAAGAAATGTTAAAAATCATCCCGGGGAGAAAGGAATGATACAACTGGTCCTATAAAAGGTAAAGCACTATCTGATACAATTGCAGTCAATAGCAATTGTATGCAATAGCTGCTGAGATTAAACTCCCCAAAGTATAATACCACAAACCTCTTAACAAGTTCATAAAGGTAAACAGTCGGCCTACCTCCTCCTCCACCCCCCCCCCCCCCGGGTATGTGGTGGGTCAGAGATACATTTTATGTATGTATGTACGTGTGTATGTATGTATGTATTTATTTATGAATGACAGAGTGAGACAGAGGTGAGTAGAGGAGGGGCAGAGAGAGAGAGAGGAGACACAGAACCTGAAGCAGGCTCCAGGCTCTGAACTGTCAGCATAGAGCCTGATGCGGGGCTGGAACCCATGAACTGTGAGATCGTGACCTGAGCTAAAGTCAGACACTTAACTGACTGAGCCATCCAGGCACCCCTCAGAGATACATTTTAAAAGACCATGGTATAGAGGCACCTGGGTGGCTCAGTCAGATAAGCGTCCAATTTCAGCTCAGGTCTGATCTCAGGGCCGTGAGATCGGCTCCAAGTCTGGCCTCCGCTGGGTGTGGAGCCTGCTTGAGATTCTCTCTCCTCCTCCCTCGCTCGCTCTCTGTCTCTCAAAAGGTAAAAAAGAAAAGACTACGGTATAGAAAGGACTTAAGTGTGGTAGAAAAAAAATTAATTCAGTCTCTATACTATGGGGATGAAGAAAGGATTAAGCAATTCTTTGCTTACAGATATTTTCATTTCTATCTTTCTTTCAAAAGTTTGAGCAAAACATAGGTTAAATTCATTTTTTTCTGACTGACTCTGAAGTAAGCCATTGGAATCTTATTCAGGGTAATTCAGCAGGATAATAATTGGATTTTTCCTACCTGTTAGGTGTTGGGATCGAGGGACCTGTAGCTGTCATGCCTGCTAGGCATTCAATGACAGCACTAAAGGAGCATTAAAAAATTATTCTATTGATTAAAAAAGCAGCCAGTCTGTAGCCCCTCCATCAGCACACTCCATATTCACCAGGACATCCTTGAGCCTGGAGCCTCACAGAGCCAGTTCTGTAAGGCTAGTTCAGGCTATTTGTTTATTTCATGGCACACCTGGCCTGATTCATTCTGATCCTGAGCTGTGCTGATTTACTTGGCTGCACTACAAGGCTCGTTGAACTGTTTGGTATCAATAATTCTCTCTTTTCTCAGTAGAAAGTTTAAGCCTTTTGTTTAAAGCTTGCTTTCTATATCCGTCAGAGACCACCTGCAATAGTAAACCTCTTCTTTTTGTGTGTGTCTTATCCAGTATCGGTTCTCTCATTCTTCAAACAGCTGCACATTCAGACTTAGCCCCACACAGACCCCAATTCTTGCCCTTACAGGAAATAATATATTAGGAGCTGCTACCCCAGATGCCCTTTGCTCTGGTGTCAGGCAGTTCTTAAGCAGTGTGGTCCCATATCTATCTCTAGTATTTCCCTTCTGGGATTCAAACTCCTCACCTGTTCCTGACGTGGGTAACTGGGTTCCCTAGGCCTTTTTCTTGGCTACCTGGAATCCCAAGCTGTTTGGATTGCTGCTTGATCTGTGTGTAGCTAGAGACTGTGAATTTGATGATCATCTTTCTGTGCATTTATTTGTACATATTTTATACTCCATTTTTAAAAACTACATATTATGAGTATTTTTTTCTTTTTATTAAAAATTATTCGTGAGGTCCCTGGGTGGCTTAGTCGGTTAAGCGTCTCACTCTTGATTTTAGCTCATGTCATGCTCTCATGGTTTGTGAGTTCAAGCCCTTTGTCAGGCTCTGTGCTGACAACGTGGAGCCTGCTTGTGATTCTCTCTCTCCCTCTCTCTCTGCCTCTCCCCCTTTCAAAATAAATAAATAAACTTTAAAAATTTATTCATAATATTTAAGTTGATTTCATTGATTTTTATCCTATAAACATTCAGGTGATTTCTTTCTAGTCTTTTCCTGTATATTTATAGCATGAACATTATAGTGTGAACATGAACTTAATGATGTGAAGATTTTGGTGTTAGTAAATATTTCCTGGAATATAATTTGTAATAGCTACACCATATGGGTGTATGTCATAAATAATGCTATGTGTATTACATAAAGTTCTGTTTGCATTTCAAATTATTTGTTGGTGATAAACCCAGGCTTGGAATTATTGGGTTAAAATGTACATTTTTTTTTCAATATATGAAATTTATTGTCAAATTGGTTTCCATACAACACCCAGTGCTCATCCCAAAAGGTGCCCTCCTCAATACCCATCACCCACCCTCCCCTCCCTCCCACCCCCCATCAACCCTCAGTTTGTTCTCAGTTTTAAAGAGTCTCTTATGCTTTGGCTCTCTCCCACTCTAACCTCTTTTTTGTTTTTTCCTTCCCCTCCCCCATGGGTTTCTGTTAAGTTTCTCAGGATCCACATAAGAATGAAACCATATTTTAAAACATTTCATGCCACATTGCCAAATGGCTTTTGGATAAATTATACCGACTTCTATTCACAATGTACGAAACTTCTTTTTCCTCATAGTCTTATCAGAATTCATATTATTTTGATAATTTGACAAATTAAAATAATATCTCTTAATGTTTTAATTTTTTACTTCTTTGATTACATTGCAAGATTGATTTTTAAAACTTTAGTAGACATTTAAAATTTCTCTTCTGTGAATTGTCTGTTTACATGCTTTGTCCATCTTCTGCAGTGGTTTTATGTTTTTATTTTTAACTTGGATTAAGTGTGTAATATATTAAGAATATTTTCCCTTTAGCTGCTATTTCACCATGCATTTTTTTCAGTTTGTTGGGTGCATCGTGACATTTTACAATCATCTTTGTAAATGGTGACATTCACAAGTTTTGCATGTTCAAATCTTTTGACTTCTTTTATGATTTCTTTTACTGCTTTTGTACATGGATAGTCATTCCTTGTTCAGATATCAGATCCCATCATTTGCATTTCTTCTTTATTTAATCCACTTGTACCTAATTTTTAGTGAGTGGTGGATCTAAGTTGACTTTTTTGGGGGGAAAAAGCTGGCCAGTTTCCCCAACAAGTTGCATTACATAATCTGTTTTTCAGAATTGATCATTAATTTATCCTTTTACATACAGCAAACATGCTTGGATCTGTTACTGAACAGATCTGTTCCATTGATTCTTCAATCTCTACTTATTCCAGGGGCGTAGGATTTTTAATTATTATCACTTCATAGTAGTTTTTAAAAAACTTTTTATTATGGCAAATGTGAGCCACATACATATATGGTTATACAAATCTACATGTACCCATTGCGTCACTTCAATAATTGTCAACTCTTGGGCTGTCTTGTTATATATCTACCATCATATCATTTCATCTGCAAATTTATCAGTATGTGTCTATAAAAAGATAAACACCTTTAAAAATATGATCACAGTATTTTTATCACATCTAAAAATTTATAATAATTTCTTAACATCAATATAAAAGTTTGAATTGGAATTCAAATAAAGTCCACACTTTGCAATTAATTAATGTCTTTTAAGTCTCTCCTAACCCTAGTTTTCCCTCTCCGTCTTTCTCTTTTCTTCTTCTTGAAATTAACTTGGTAATTATATTGTTGGGTTTTTGTTTTTTGTTTTTTTTTGTCCTTTGAAGTTTCCCAACTTTGAAATTTTCTTGTTGTATCTCATAGTGTAATCAATATTACAGTATATTTTCCCCCTTTTCTTCCTTAAAAATTTACTGGGCATTTTTATTCATTTATTCTTCCAGATGATTGTCACAGTGGTTTTCTCTTGTTCCAGACAATTCTATAGTGATTTTGATTGACATGGCATTGTTTATAACTGAATTAGGGGAGAATTATCATCTTTAGTTATTATATCTGCTGATTTAGGGACATCATGTTTTTCTGTGTCAAGTCTTTTTTAATGTATATCAATGGTATTCTTAATACTGGGCGTATATTCTTTTTAAGATTATTTATAGCTACATTTTTTGTTGTTGTTACTGTTGTGACCTGGAATCTTTTTGTTCTATTATATATAATAATGAATGATTTCAAGCACATAAGAAAACCTTTGATTTTTAGGATCCTTTTGTTTCAGACACTTCAATGAACTCTCTCATTTAACTTTTCATTGATTTTCCTAAAATTTCTAAGTATAACATGTATACCATTAGTGAATAGTAATAAATTCCATCTCTCCCTTTCCATGTCTCTCATTTCCATTATATTTCTTATTATTCTGGAAATTATTTGTAGAGCAATTTAAAAAAAAGTTTAATGTTTATTTTTGAGAGAGAGAGAGAGACAGAATGGGGGAGGAGCAGAGAGAGAGGGAGGCACAGAATCTGAAGCAGCTCCAGGCTCTGAGCTGTGAGCTATGAGCTGTGAGCTGTGGGCTCTGAGCACAGAGCCCGACATGGGGCTCAAACCCATGAACCATGAGATTGTGACCTATGCCAAAGTTGGATCCTCAACTGAGTGAGCCACCCAGGCACCCCTCCAGAGCATTTTTTAAAATAGTAGTAACATTCACGTTTTTGTTTCTGATTTTCAGTAGGAATTGTTTCTACAATATTGTTTCTACACTAAGTATGATATTGGGTACTTGTTTAAGGAAATAAGTTATTGTATTAAAGGAATGTGGTAGGTTAAAGGTAGTCACAAATTCTTTGATACTCTTCCTGTATAGAGGTGAGTTTAATTCCCCTCCCTTTCAATCTAGCCTGGCCCTCATGATTAGTTTGGAACCAGTAAAATGTGGTAAAAGTGATACTTTCAAGGCTTAGTCAGAGAAGCCTTGTAGCTTCTGCCTTAGTTTCTTGGAATACTCACTCTTCAGATGGTCCTTCTTGGAAACCAGCTGCTATACTGTGAGAAGCCTAGGCCATGGTGAGAGACTAAGGTAGATATTCTAGGAGACCATCTGTACTGAGTCTTCAGCCAATAGCAAGTGTCAGCTTCCAGCACCAGGTCAGTCCACATGGACGCAGGCTCCAGGCCAGCCACTGTACCAGGTTGACCCTACAGCCCCAGACTCCAGACACATTACAGTGCCAGGCCAGCCTTCATGGCCCAGAGTTCCAGGCCTAGAGCTAGGTCAGTCCCTAAAGACCAAGGCTATGTGCCCAGCCCGCAGGACCCAGATTCCAGGCATGTCCTTGTGGACCCAGGCTCCAGGCCCAAAAGTGGGATTCTTGGCACCAGACCTATCCCTATGGACCCAGACATCAAGCCCTCCCAAGTGGATCTTAGTGGTGCCAGGCTGACCCCCATGGACTTAGGACCAGGCCTATTCCTATGGACCCAGGCACCAGACTGACCCCTGTAAATTCAGACTCAAGGCCCACTTAAGTGTGAGGTTGGCCCCCTTGGATGCAGGGATCAGGATGATCCCTCCAGCTCCAGGCTCTAGGACCATCTCCATAGACAGGCCCTAGGCTGGCCCATGTGAACCCAGACAACAAGCCTGTCCACCCACTGATTCAGGCTCCAGGCCAGCCTGTCTGAGTACTCCAGCAGCAAGCTATTCTTTTCAGGCATTTGTATTTCAACCAGTGAGTTAGGTAGCTTTCCATAGGTTTCCATGTTATAGAATAATTTATCTATTAAGGAATTCTTTGTACATTGTGTTTGAATCCAGGATGAGGTATATACTAGCTTTATAAGCTAGTATATAAGCTGCAAGTTTTTTTTTTATGGAGCTTGTAAAGTAATAATTCCTATCATAAGGTTGTTTGAAAAATTAAAGAGATAAGGCATGTAAATCACTTAATGCAATCTCAAGCAGATGGTAAGTGTCTAAAAAATATATCTAATAAATGTAATCATAATTATTTACTCACTGATACGGTCCTTGAGCCTGTTTGAAAGAGAAATCTTAAACACTTTCTCTTTATTTCTTGATTATTGACTAAGAGTCATGAACTTTTTTTGGGGGGGGGTAGTCTATTCTTTGGATTCATAAATTTGGGTCCATTTTAATTTTGAATTTTCCAGGAAATCATCAATTTCATCAAGGTTTTTAAAAGTTTTAGCATAGCATTTTGCAGAATATTTGTGATTTCTTTTAAAATGTTTTTTAAATCTGTCATTAAATCCATGTGTTTTATATCTTTATTCTTAATTAAATTATCTAGAGGTGTTTTACCCACTTTCTTCCCCAAAGAGTTACCTTTTTAAATTTATATCTCAACTCGACCATCAGTTGCATTTAAGTGTCTAGGCTGGCAGCATGTGCTCCTGATCAAAGAAAATAGGAGAGAACACACACACCATTGGAGGTCATGGACGTGGTGGTTAGGTTTCCTTTACTTCCTCCATTTGTCTTTTATCCGGACTCTGCTTGCACTCTTTAAATGGAATATCTAAGAAGGAACCAAATAGATCAGTGTTCAGTAGGTACTTTGAACTTTTACATTTTTGAAAAGACTTTGAAGCAAACCTTTACTTTTATTATTCTGGAACTTTGGGGCGGCATGAACATATTCAGAAAAATATGATGTTATGAACATTATAAATAAAGACTTGGCTAGTAGATTTCCTTTGTAAAATGTGAGAGAAAATCCTTTGTAAAATGTGTGTGTGGTGTTTGTGTGTATTTTTTCCTCCACATCGCAGGCTTCAAAACCCATGACATTTTCTACCACATGAACCATTTTAATCCACCTACTTCCTGAGTCATTTTGATGCAGAGTTGATTAAAGGCACGGTGTGAAAATTAGGAATGACACACTGAGTGATGGATCTTGAGCAAGTGTGGTTGGGTGAGCTGCAGTTTCCTGTAGTGGAGGATACAAGGAACACACAGATAGATGGAGACTGTGACTGTGTTGCTTAAGACAATGAAAACTCCCTATCTTTACTGAGATTCCTGGTAGATTTCTGTCAAGGATGTGCTGATGATCCTATTTGAAACACTAGAATCTGTGCTGGGCCAAGTTCTCCAGATGGTAGGAAATGGATTTCAGGTGCTACCCACCCCCCCCCCCCCCGCCCCTGCCCCAGCCCCAACTATTATTTAGAATAATTTCTCCATCTACACTTAAAGAAAATTTCCAGAAACCAGACAGATGGAGTAAATATCAAATGCAACATTAGGGTGCTTCTGTCTAATTGAGGCCATCACCCAGTTGGGCTACAAATTTACATACAGAGCCCTTATTGTTTAATATATTCCCCAATTCCTTTTGCTGATCAATGAAATTCCTTTGACTGTTTTAATTGGATGATCAATATTATATGCAGGGTAGTACTTGTACTATTGTTTCTAGAATGTTCTTACTCCCATTTTGCCTTTTTACTTTAATTTTTGGTTCTCAAATATAGAAGGAAAAAATATGCCAGCCTTCTTATTGAATATCTCCTTTTTCATGTCCTGGCCTATCAAACCTGATGCTAACATTCCCATGCTGCCTATTTTACTTACCAAATCCAAACTGAACTGTAAAGGTTCAGAGTCACCAAGACTGTAAAATATAATTCTAGGATAGAGGAGCATCGTGGCTCGGTAGGTGATATTCAAAATGGCTCTTTATCATTTGAGCAACGTGAAGCTGTGTGATAAACTTTACATGCTTAGCTTTTCTTATTTTATTTCTAACTAGTTTCTGAAAAATAAAAGCAAAGGAATAAGAAAAAATAAACACCCAGGAGTGAGGCAGGGGTGAGAAAAAGAAGAAACTATTTGAAATTCAGAATCAAAAGCATCTCTTTGCTACTTGTGGTATTTTACTGCTCCAAGCATTTTCAAGCAATTTCAAGAGCAGAACTTTAACCCATTTCTGCTCATAACCAGAATTCAGTGAATGAATACGTATAAGAGATTCATATAATTGCCCTGAACACTTACTTCTTAAACCAAGGTATTAGTATTTTAGGGGAGAGCTAGCTTTATACAAATTGGGAAAAGGCACTATTTCTGATTTAAACTTAATCTATGCTTTGTTTTTCAAATACCAAAGATCCGTTGTTAACATCCCCGAATATCCTTACAACTTTAGAGCCTCAAATACCTTAACTTTGACATAAACCTTCATTGTCCAGTACAATAGCACTAGCAACTAGCTACACGTGGCTATTTCAATTAATTAAAATTAAAACTTTATGTCCTCAGTTATGGTAGCCACATTTCAAGTGCTCAAAAGCAACATGTGGCCATGACTAACATCCTGGACAATGTGGAGATAGATCATTCCCATCATCACAGAAAGTTCTATTGGATAGCATTTATGCACAGTAGGTGCTCAACAATTCATTGCTTTCCTTATATCTTGTTCCTCTGGGGCAGGGCTTCACAGAGACTAGCTGGATAACAATTCTCCTGAATTAATTGCAGATTAAGACTAATTTCAGTTAATTAATTGGGCTTATTTCCCACCCTCCGAGATCCATTTTCAACACCACCGCCTGGACTTAAGGCATCTACCTTTGTTACTTACTGAAAAGTTCAGGGGATTATTCTTTCAGGCCAGGATAAGAAGGAGTTTGCTTACCCTGTACCAAGCTAATAAAGAAGATTTGGGGGGAAGGTGAGGCTTCATGGGTCATTGTGTCTCTAATTTCATAAATAATGTAGTCAAGTTGCAAATTCATTCACTCTCTAACTGCAAAGTAAATATATTCTTTCTTTTGTCTATAACTGATCTAGCCTTCCTGGTGATCCCCATTTACTACGTAGCAGGGGAAAAAAACTGAATTAACTTTTAGTCCTCAATCATTTTAAATTTGGCCTGAAAAAAAATTTAGTCTTATTAATAATTTAAGCAGCCCTTTGGGTAATTTTCAGCTTTCTCTTTGGAATAATTGCTTACTCAGTTATATTTTCACTTCTCTATCCTCTTTGAAGGTGCACAGTGCAAGATCCATGGCTCCTGGGTATATTTGCAAGCATGGGGTGATTTGTGTAAACTTAGGGTGGCAGAGAGGATAGCTCAGGTACAGTGGAGTTTGGCTGATTTGGTCTCCTCCTGGCACCTGGTGCAGATGTTTGAGGCCAGTGAACTCAGCTATTCCTGCTCACTTCTCTTAGGGCCCTATGTTCTGGGGCCGCCACTTGACTACACCCCAGCTTGTGAGATATGCCTTACTTACGGGTTTCTTCCGTAGCCTCCATCTGGCCTCCCGGACTAAGTGGTTCATTCTACATACAAACCATTGAAGGAGAACAGAGCTTCACATTGTATTAAGATTGGAAATGTCTGGAAGGAACATTTATTTCCTTCAATCTGCAAGGGAAATGTTCTCTCATTTACAAACGAATCTATGTAATTTACATAGTGGTGTGTCAGTTGACTCAAGCTGGTGATTACATTTACACTTCAGATGAATAGCTTCTGTTTCCCATAATGTGCATCTATACCCAATATGTTCTACAAGCTTTGTGGTTATCATGTGCTTTGCAATGGAAGGTTCCTCCCTGGAGGATTAAACAAAACCTCTGTGCTTAAAAGTTGCTTATCTCTGGAGGCATCTTGCTTCTCCACAAACCTCACAGGTCAAGGTTTGTTCAGATTCACATTGTTTCCTCACCTGCCTCGTCTCTTACTGGGGTTCTTTGTTCTCTGTTCCCGTAGGCACAGCGTGTTAAGTGTTGTAGAGCATCCTATTATCTTCTGAGAATGTACCTCCTTGAGAACTTAACGTGTGTGACAAAAGGATTCTTTCCTCCTACGTTTTCTCACTCTATGTCACTCCTACCTGCACTTCAGTCTTGTCCTTTCAACACACACTGAGTCAGAGAATATAGGTTTTATTATGGTTTCTGCACTGTCCGAATCTCCTCCCTCTGCCTTCCTTCATCCAAACCACAGTCCCACAGTCCCCAGAGGGGAAGGGTTTCACTCTTGCCTTCTCAACTCCATGCCTCCTTTGCTCCAGCTGCAGCTTGTGATTATGCTTTGGTGGAGAAGAATTCTATACATGATTGGAGAAACTATATGACCTAGGTCTTCCAGGTTTGGTTCTTGATATCATAAAGAAATTTCAAACATCTTCTGACAAGGGCTATGGCCTTGTGTGGGCATAAGAGAGGATGTCTAAATTCCTTTAGTGTGCCTGCTTTATTCTGCTCCAGGATTTTTTTAATAGGCTTCATGGCCAGAATGGAACCCAATGCAGGGCTTGAACTTAACAGAGATCAAGACCTGAGCTGAGATCAAGAGTCAGACACCTAACTGACTGAGCTACCCAGGCACCACTCTTCCACAGGACTTTTGTGACTTAATGTCAAAAGTAGAATAATGAAGTGAAACATTTTAGGGGAGGTAAAATTTAACAATTTAATATTTGCTAAAAAATTCTTATTACAGTAAGTGCTGGAGGCTTTTGATCCTGAAGACATGATAGATTCCATTCCTATTCCCTTCCAATAACTGGTTGGATTTCCATCGGACCTGGATGTGCCAAGAAAGGTTGTGCATTTGATGCAGGGGGCCCTTTTGCTCTCATGGTTTAACTATAGGTAGGACAACTCAGAAGAAGGAAACATCAGTTGGAAGATGTGGGAGAGTCCAAGGTCCATTTTATAGATTGATGATCTTTTTTGGTGCCCTGAAGATGTTTTTATCCTCAACTTCTTTGAAATGTCAACTCTGAGAGTCATTTATATTAACAGAGCATGAAGATATAGGAAAAAGGATAGCTAGAAGTAGTAGCGTTTCTGTAATAGCAGTAGAAAAACCACAATCTAGGTAACCGTAAGCATTCATGCTAACTGTGGCATGCGAGCATTTTGTAGAGGACTCCTTTAATTGTTCCTTACCTGGAAGACCTTTCGTATGACTCAAACTCATTATTTCCTCCAGCATTAGAGTCTTCAAATAGGAGCCAGTTTTGAAGAGCTTATCTGTGTCCATCTTGGGACAGTAAGCCTTGGGTAAGGAGTAAACTTTTTTTTGCCATTTTCTAAACACTGTCCTTTGGGAGTGAGTGTGTCTAGAATATATGTGATGACATGTATCACAGAGATTAAGTTATTTGACCCTGTGACAGCATCAAAATTCAAATTCACAATTTGTTGATCATGTGGTATAACTCAATTTGGGGATGCTTTTGGATTGTGGCTTATTCAGAAGCTGTTTGAATGTCATTAATGGCTATGAATTATAAATTGGTTTGATTCCTGACTATTGACCTGTGTGTGCACACAAGTGAAATAATAATTGCTTGGAAGAGACACAAGCAATCATTTCCCCAAACCTTTTTTTTTTTTTTCTAGATGGGGCTGTTGACATCCAAGTAGTTAAATGAAAGGCCAGGAAGAGACAAAGCCAGGATCAAAATCCAGATTTCTGCACATTCATTCAGTTTCCATTGATTTATTCTATTCCCTCATTTGGTATTCTAATTTCATCTGTTCATTTATCCATCCGTTCACTCCAGTGCTCTTTTGTATTGAATCCTGACCATATATGAGTCCATATTCTGTAATTAATTATTGGTAAGCTGTGAGTTTACAAAACATTTCTAAACCTTTGCACCGAGGCACTCTTCTGATGTAATACATATGGGCAAAAGGATTAACATTCTTATGTTAAAGTGTGAGTATAAAATGTTGCTGTTTACCCTAGAGGTGCAGCAGAAAAGCTCTTGCATGATGTCTGACCCATTTTGAAACACAAGGAATAGGCCGAGTCATTCTGCTCAGTCATGAGGCCATAAGGCCAGGCCCTTCCTGAATGTCGCCTGACCTGAAGGGCAGCGTGACTCAGTGTTGGCTGATCTCTGCTCCTCCAAGGGTGATTCCCCAGCTTGAGGCAGAACGGAGGGGAGACCAGCTTCAAAGCCTTTCTCAGCCTGTGGAAAAGCACAGTCTGGAGCGGGGCGGCTGCCAAATCCACCACATGAATGTTCATTTTGCTTGGCTTGTGGTCAAGCAACAGAAAAAAAAAAACAGGTTAGGAGTGAGTAATGGGTTACCCTGGCTCTTGGAGTTCATTAGCAGACAGAGAGAGATCTGGTCTGCTGTGCAGGCCAGGCTTCTAAGTTGTGGATCTGTTTTCCAGGCCAATTTATGATCCTAAGCAAGGATACTTTATTGATTTCTATCTGAAATAAATCTAATGGAATGGTTTTAAACAGGCCCTTGATTCTTTCCTTTGTGACATTGAAAGATCACTTAATTACTATTCAACTGCTGTGTCACAGGCTGGCCATCTCTCCTGTGGGCTAAAATGGACAGACATTTGAGATGGCTGAAGAGCCCAAGATGGTGTTATTAATTTCATTAGTGGTAGCAGCAGCAACAGTAGTCACAGTGATAAAGAAGTGCAAGGCGGCACAAATGAAAGATGCCTGGGAAGAGGCTCCATCTAGAAGTGCCCAAACTCACCAACACTGTGTATTTTCAGTTAGACAGTCCAGGTGAGTTCTCAGCTGGCTTACTTTTGCTGCCCCTTTTAAAGAAATCTGGCCTGGTGTTAACTCTAAGCTGCCCACTTTTTCCTATACTCCCTCTCTATGCAAATATAAACTTAGCCAGGGTAATAATAATTGTCCTCCTAAAATATATGTAGTGTAAGAGGTACCCCTGCGTGGCTGAAGCAGGATAGTGAAAACATGGAATTGAGTCTTGAGCCTGCTAAAACTCTGTACTAACCCTTGTGCTAAGACAGTGAGGTCTGGAGAGTTCTATTATCAGGAGGGTAGAAATCAGAAGCTCTCAAAAGCTCTCAAAAGATTCTCTGGGGAAAGAGAATTACTTAGAAAATAAACTATATGTGCTTGGCGGGAACAGTGAAGTCCCAGAAGAATGAATGAATCAGTGTCAAGGGAGGAGCAGGAGTGGAATGAGAGAGAAGAGTGGCTTCTCTTAGACCTTTCTGAGTGCCCAGGAAGAAGAGCTCTTTCAGAGAATTTTTTGGGACCAGAGTGAAAAGGAAAACCAAAACTTACAGACTTGGGGCCCAGAGAAGAGGCACTTGGCTTCCACAGTGAGCAGGTGGTTAAATGAAACAGCTCTGGCATCTGCATGAAAATAACAGTGAAGGTGGATTAGTAAGGCAAATCTTCCCTGACAAACCCTCCCCTTTCCTTTCTTGGCTTCCTTTCCTTCCCCTTCCTTCCCTCACTCCTTAGAGGGCACCATACTTAACTGTAGTCATACAGTAGAGTATCTAGAGCTAATGCTCAAGGGTTCCATGGTCTGGGTTCAAATTCCAGCTGTGACTCCCAGATGTTGATTTCAAAAGACCATTGCCTGCTAAAGGGAACCAGAATTTCTTGGGGGAAATGGTTGATTTCAGGTATGGGGCATGGAAAGATGCTCTTGAAATGAGTTACTATGCCGGAAAGCAGGGAAGGGCTGAAAGAAGCATGAGGACGTGGCCAAAGGGTAAGGAACTGCCCTGGGCTCCATTTAGGAAGCCCAGTCTGGGAATATTTGAGCACTAAAAAAGTGGTGGTACTGAGTTATAATGTATTGATTAAAAAAAAAAAGAATCAAGTCCATACAATACTCTAAAGAGGAAGTGAGAGGTGGAAAGAGAAAGCTGTGTTTTCATAAAAGAATGACAGCTGATAAATTTAGAAGAAATGATAGAACTAGAAAAATCTCCATTTGGTAGCCAACAGTGTAATACATTATTCAGATAAGTGTCATTGATGGGTACTGAATGTCATTGAAAAAAACATTTATGAAGAACAGAAAGTATTTGGAAACATCATCCCACAGATCACTTAAATATTACAAAGGGGAAAAGGTACTTTTGCAATGAGATGTCTACTGGATACTACTTGAACCACAGGATCAAAATTAGCATGTCTAGTATTGGGCCAAACTGATATTAGGTACCAAGTTTGATATAAAATTAAATACATAATATCTATATAAAATTCTTGCCAAAATAAAGAAGTAATCAGCCAGATCCAAAATATAGTGCATTCTCGTAAACAACTGACCTAGATGCTTCAGAAAGGTCAATGTCATTTTTCCAAAGACACATGAAAAGATGCTCAACAGCACTCATCATCAGGGAAATGAAAAGCAAATGAGATATCACCTCACACCAGTCAGAATGGCTAGTATCAAAAATACAAGAAACAAGTGTTAGCAGGATGTGGAGAAAAAGGAACCATTGTGCACTGTTGGTGGGAGTGTAAATTGGTACAGCTACTGTGGAAAACAGTATGGAGCTTCCACAAAACATTAAAAACAGAATACCATATGATCCAGTAATTGTACTACTGGGTATTACCCAAAGGAAAGGAAAACACTAATTCAAAAAGGTATATGCAGCCTTATATTTACTGCAGTACTATTTACAATAGCCAAGATATGGAAGCAACCCAAATGTCCATCAACAGATAAATGGATAAAGATGTGGTACACACACACACACACACACACACACACACACACACACACACACTGGATATTACTCTGACATAAAAAGGATGGGATCTTGCCATTTGCAACAACATGGATGGACCTAGAAGGTATTAGGTTACATGAAGTAAGTCAGACAGAGAAAGACAAATACCGTAGGATTTACTTATGTGTGGGATCTAAAAAATCAAAACAAATGAATAAACAAGCAGAAACAGACTCCTAAATACAAAGAACAAACTGATGGTTGTGTCCAAGCTTCCAGTTATGGAATGAATAGGGGATGGAAGGTACAGCATAGGGAATATAGTCAATGATATTGTAATAAGGGTGTATGGTGACAGATGTAGCTATACTTGTGGAGCATAGCATAATGTAATCACTATGTTGTACACCTGAAACTAATGTACCATTGTGTGTCAACTATACTTCAGTAAAAAGTGAAGGTCATGAAAAATTAAGAAAAAAAAAAAAAGCAGGGGGCTATTCTAGATTAAAGGAAACTGAAACAGAAGAAACATGATAACCAAAAACAATGCTTAATCCTTGATTAGAACATAATTTGGGAAAATATCCCAGCTATCTAGGATATATTTTAGCCAATTGTAGATTATGAGACATATTATTGAATCAAAAATACATTTCCTGGGTGTTATAATGGTGCTGTGGTATGTAAGAGGATGTCTAAGAAGGTACATGATGATGTATTTAGGGATGAAATGTTAACAATTGGTGAATCCAGGTGAAGTGTCTAATTATAGTATTCTTTCATCTTTTCCATAGGCTTGAATTTTTTTTTAAATAAAAAATTGGAAGGAAAAAATGTTCTAACCTTGGGAAAGCTTTTAAACCTCACCAAGATTATCTCCTTTCCTGTAGTGATAGTAGAAACCTTATAGAATTGCCTTGCTAACTAGTATCACACTTGCTAAGAACATGTAGCAAGGATTTAATAAATATTCATTACATACTTCTCCCCCCTCTTCTGGATTACTAGAGGAGAATGTAAGTTACTAAGGACAGGGACTGTGTCTTTTTAATCTCTATCCCCCCAATACTTGGCACATGGTGGGGCTCAATAAATGTTTCTTGACTTAAGAAATGAAATAAAACTATGAATAAAATTGTATCAAAATTTTGGCTTTAAATGGAGGACGCCACAGTAACATTTGAAGAGAATGCACTGTAATATCATACTTAGTATATGACTTGTACCAGCAGATTATTATTCCCCTGTAATAGTTTCTTGTATTCCCCAAATGTCTGGTTGTGCATTTTAAAACTGTAAACAGAGGTTCTCAACTTTGGCATCCATAAGAATTAGCTGAAGGGCTTCTGAAAATACAGGTTCTGGGCCTCACCCCTAGAGTTTCTGACTCAGTGGATCTGGAGTGGGATATGAAAATTTGCATTTCTAACAAGTTCTCAAGTCATGCTGATGCTAATGCTGTTGGTGCAGAGGCTCTCTTTGAGAACCACTGTTGATGAGGAGCTCATAGAGCAGGGGGAGCCCAGAAAACACAAGGGAAATGCCTTAGCTCCCTAGGCAGACTTTTGCAGGAGAAGAACCCCCTTAATCTGCATCAATGGAATTTTTTAGAAAGTTATCCTAGAGATGAAAGGAGCTGGACCTTGTCATCCCATCAATACTCCCTGGTGTAAAATAATCTTTCCTCAACATTTAGACAATAACATTACATAGAGGAAGCATGGTTCGTAAGCATCTACAAAATGATTATATACGATATATATATATATATATATATATATATATATATATATATATATATGAATATATGACATGGTAATGATAAATATGATCACCATATATGGTATACTTTCATCATAAATGCATACACACATATTTGTAACTGTATATGTGAAATCTAACGTCTTCCTAGTCTGAGCCTTTATAAAGCAAAATAGGAACTAGAGAGAGAGAGAAAGAGAAAGAGAGAGAGAACCAACCTGACTACTTTGATATTTCCAAAGCAACAAGAGCATAACCACAATAGTAAATCCCCTGCATTAATATACATTTCAACAGAGAAAGAAAACCAGGGCCAGGGAAGTTAATAAATGATGTGGCCCCAATAGTAGCAAGACTGGAACAGAATGCCAGGTGACAACTAGGTCATACTGCCTTGCTACAGTTCCTGGAGGTTGATGGCTTTTTGGCTTCCTTTTCCAGGCCTCCTTCAGTGCATGGAATAGAAATGCTGCCCTACTTACTATTTTTTTTTCCCCAACCTGCAGAACTTTGAGCAGAGTTTATAGTTAAAATTTACATAATCCAGAAATTCGATTCTTGTTGAAAATGTGATGATGAGAATAATGGGATTTTGATTCAGAATTTTCTAAAGGAATAACCCTTATGAATTATAATACCTAGATTTACTATTCCTCAAAGGAAAGAAAATTACATTTTTGGAGCCTTCCAAGACAATTCTAACCTTAAGTTCTCTTTTCTTCCTTTTTGTGACAATGTCTTTTCTCTTTAAGTTTGGTCACCTGTGCATAGAGAACAGAGGGATGAAGAGTGTCTTTATAATTATAGATACAATCTCTAGAATATCCTTAAGCCTGTTGCTCCTGGTTGTCCTACGAAGAAAATGCCCTTGGCATCTCTTAAAAGAATCATGTGTGCCAATCTGCCTAGACATCTTATGTTCTTTTTTATGAGTCATAATCTTTATTTTCCAATACATTAGTATTTTCCAAGCAAATCTAATAAAAATAATGGAAAAGTAAATGAGAAATAGGAAAATCATTTCATTTTAAAGTGTGCACTTACCCTGACTGTTCTAATGAAAGGAAATGCCCCTTCCAAATCCCAGGAGTTCCTGAGAATGTGAACTATCCTCTATGGTATGTCTTTGGAATCCAGAGAAGCTGAGAGCTCCCAAGGCTGAGAGACTTATTAACTAGTTATATGGATTAAATGTATAGTCCTCTAAACCTTGCAATACAATTACAACTACAAACTACTTTTTCAGCCCCTTAATATGGCCACTTCACAGTAAGGATAACTGTAAGTAGACCAGCTCGCATGCTAATTTCATTACTTTTAGTGGCTCCCCATTGTGTATTGAATAGCAAATATTTATATGACCCTTGGTAAGTGCCAAGCACTGTTCCACAATAAACTCATTTAACTTCCACACATAAACTCATTTAACACTCACAACAGAACAGAGAGGTTAAGTAACTTGCCCAGGGTCACCTAGAGTCAGGACTCACACTCATAAAGTCTGGCTTTAGGTCCCATGCTCTTCATTGCTACTCAATATGAAGGGAAGGTCTGTGGATTTGGTTTTTACTTCTAACCTTGACTTTCACTGAACCTCAAGTACCTGCTGCTGCAGTCATATGGATTTACTTATTCTGGCCCACAGCAATCATGACACAGAGTCTAGGACCTATTGCTGCAACTTGAAGGGACAAGTGTTCTTGCTTCCTTGCATATACATCACTCTGTCAAAGTCCTGCTCTTTCTTGAGAGCTCAGATAAAGTCCTATCTTTTCTCTCCAGATTCTTTCCAGATTCTTCAGGCAGCAGTGTTTCACATTTCTTACAGTCCAGAGCATTATTGTTAGGACCACTGTTAACTGCACCTGTTGCAATTGTTTATATTTCTGTCTTCCTGAATAAGTGCAGTAAATAGTGAGATCCTAGGGGACAGGGTCTTTTCTTTTCTACCTCTATAGCCCACTCAATACCAAATTGAAAGCAAATGTGTATGAATGTTCAGTACATAATTATTTACATTTCTCATGCAGAGTCTCTATGTGCATATAGCTATTTGCTTCTGATTGTGTGTAGTTACTAGTCTGGATATGTGTGCTTTTAACAATGAGGTGGAGATGCAGACGAAATATCAAGTATAGTCTCACATCCAATGTGGAGGCTAAGGAGTGCTCCATGGATCATCATCTTTGTCTCAACATAACTACTGAAACAATGAAAAAATTTAAATAATTCTTGGGAAATCCTATAGTGCTTCCTGGGCACACTAATCATTGGTGCTTTCCTTGGGCTACCTTCTGCAGTTGTGTGTATGTCATGTTTCCCCTTGTGATCTCCTTGGACAGGGCTGAGTCATTTCTTTGTATTGACTATGTCTAAAATGACAAGTGCTTTAAAATATAAATATGTGATATTGATGGTAGTGATAATGTCAAGATGGTATCGCCAAACACTGGAACATTGTATCTGTAAGATTACTTATACTTATGAAATTAATACATACCCTTAGATGGGGACTTAGAGATTATCTTACTCTAACTTATTCTTACCATTATTTCACTGGCAGGGAATCTGATATGTTGAAGAGTTAAGGCATTGCCAGTGGTCTGGAGGCTGAGTCGTGATAGAGCTGAGATTCAAACCCAGGCATTTTGCTTCATTGCTCACGGTACTTGTGCTCATCCACATGATAAAATCTGGGCCTTTGGAAGGAAATAAGGGGTTCTTTTTAAAATGCATTTAATTACATAGACTAACTGACACATTCAAGGAACTATGAAATAAAGGTTTTTTGATAGCCCCCGCTGCCGCCCCTGAATTACCTTTCATTCAGCTTGCTACCAAAAATCTTTGGTAAATTCATCAGTCCATTCCCTGCCTAAGTTGTATATTCTGAACTTTACTGAATCTTACTTCAATAATTTAGAATCTCTTAATGCCTTGGGCTCATATCAACAATTTCTGCCCAGCGGTGTAATGGAATTGGTTTAGGATGATGAGCTAAATTTTATCTTACTCTATGGAACACCTTAAGGATTAAAATTAATCATGGTTGTTTGGTCACTATTTAATTATTGTTCCCACACATTGGTAGCAGAGAATTGGGGGGATGGGATAGGAAGAATCATTTAATTCAAAATTCTAATTAATTGAATTCTGACTAGCTTAAATATTGGAATTTTTCTATAATTTGTTTATTGAAGAGTAATCCCAGATACAGATGCATGCAAAGTAGAATAAATATATGTGAAATTTGGTAGAAAGAGCAGAGGTTTTGGAGTCCCACAGCCCTGACTTTGCATCTCAGCTCTACACTGTGTGTGAGATGTAGGACTAGTTATTTAACTTTTTTGAATCTCATTTTCTTTCCTGTAAAATGGAGATAGTAAGTATCTCATTGAGGTGTCATGCAGATTAAATAAAATGCTCAATTCATGCTAGGCATTCTATAAATTGTAGTTTCCTTCCCTAAATCCTTCACTCCCTGTCTTCCCCGTAAAATAGAAGGTAGATTTATAATGTAATGTCACATACTGTAAATAATGGTAAAAGATATAATGTTGATTTTGTATATAACTGATGGCTCAACTAGAATGCTAGATTAAATTGCTTTAAAATTTTTTAAGGGATTAGGAAGACTCAGACATTTTATAGATAAGACAAAATGTTAATGGGGTATCTTCTTTGGTTCCATTAGTGTTGTCATCTTGACTACAAATGAGGAATCTTGCAGAAGGGGAGATCATGAACAAAGTTGGTAGTTTTTGAGAAGCTGCCCTTGAAGACATGTGTGAGTTGTCTGAAGTTTCAAAGCAATTGGTTATATTTTATATATTCATATATAAACTAATATATTAGTTTATATATAATAATTTTATATATTACATATAATGTATTATATATTTTATTATATATATAAATTAATTAATAATAAAATAAAGAAATAAGAATAACTACGTATGATTATATATTATATATGTTTTATATATAATATATGATGTATTTTATATATATATTTTATATATAATATATTTTATATATATAATATATAATTTTATTTTACAATACATATTTATATTATATATTTTATATATATCTTTTATATATAATTTATATGTATGTTTATATATAAAATATATTTTATAGATATTTTATATTATATATAATTTATATATTTTATATAATATATATAATTTATATGTTTTATAATAATAAACATGTAATATAATAATATGTAATAATATGTAATATAATAATATGTATAATTTATGTTTTCTTTTTGTTTTTTTAATTTTTTTTTTTCCATTTTTTATTTACTTTTGGGACAGAGAGAGACAGAGCATGAACGGGGGAGGGGCAGAGAGAGAGGGAGACACAGAATCGGAAACAGGCTCCAGGCTCCGAGCCATCAGCCCAGAGCCTGACGCGGGGCTAGAACTCACGGACCGCGAGATCGTGACCTGGCTGAAGTCGGACGCTTAACCGACTGCGCCACCCAGGCGCCCCAATGTTTTATATGTAATATATTTTATTATGCTTGATATATAATATATACTATTTTATACATAATATATTTTTTACTTTTTATGTATTTATATAATCATATAATTTATATTTTAAATAAATATATATTATAGATGATCTATTATTTTATATACTAATATTTATATACTAATATAGTTTATATGCTAATATTTATATACTAATATAATTTAATATATATTATTATATTAGTTTATATACTAATAAATATATAATAATTTATATATTATAAAGTAATATATTTATATATTGTAACATAATACATAAAATATATATTACAAATATTTATATAAATATATATTTTTTATATATTTTACTAGTATATCTTTACTAATATACTCATATACAGCTATCCTGTCTTGCTGTGATCCCCCTCCCCCAACTTCTTGAGTTGCTTCTCTCTGGGGAGATATTAAAAGGAGCAGAATTCCAGCTTGGGAGAGAAGTGTAGCCCTCAGCAGCAGCCTGCTCTGTCCTGGACCAGCTAAGTGGATTCCTCTTTGGGACAGAGAGAAGTCCGGTTTCTATGACAATCCATGGCCGTTCTGCCAAGACTGCCAGCCAGGGTGCCTGGCAGTGCTAATTGCTATGCAGACATCCGTTCATTAGACTTTGACCTAGAATTACTATCATCTTTCACAAGGTAGGCAATGAATCATTGTTTTTGGCCCTTGCTTTGTCTCCTTCAGCCTAAGTTTGATTTGGATCAGAAATGCAGTCTCTATAGGTCATTACCCATCTCAGCCAGGAAGGTTCCTGAGGTGTAATTTTGATAAGGTTTTTTTTTGGAACAGGGTATTAGCTAATAGTCTAAGAGCTCAGAGGGAATTGGTTGTAACCCAGCTCTGCCACTCAATGGCTCTGAGATCTTGGACAAACTATTTGAGTCCTTTAAGCCAGTTATTTCATCTGTAAAAAGGGGTAACAATATTTTCATCCTCACAGGATTAGGATTGCCATGAGATATGGGCAGGGATGAGGCGGGAAGAGACTCTAATGCCTGTGCTGGCATCTGGAAGGAGAACATGCAACTAAATGACCGGATACCTGGATGGCTGGCACCTGCATCCCAATGCTTGCAGCCAGCCACCATCTAGACCCAATAGTTCTCCATTGGGTTCTCCTCATCCTTAGTAATTCAGTGTATTTCCCTTCACCTATTTCCCTTCCCACGTTTGAGACTACTGAAAAGCTATGAAGAAACCTAGGACAACCATGTAGCAATGTGAATTCACAAGTTTTGTTACTTCTCTCAGTAACCAATAAACAGGATTCATTTGGTGTTTTTTATATAATTCTCATTTTATACTCTAATCTTACTCTTAGAATTCTGGAGAGAACTACAGATGCTGAGTGCTTTACTTTGGTTAGCCTAAGATAAAATACCCAGGAGGAGGTAAGTTCAGGTGCATCCTACCTAAAGAAGTAAAACCGATGACCAAGAATAAATATTTATTGAGAATCTAATATGTACTGGATACTCTGGCCATCGAGACTGTAATATAAAGACTGGAGCTGTGGAACATGACCTTCTATCAAGGTCACATAACAGTTGCAGAGAACTAGGGTGGGTTTGAATCCCAGATCTGTGATGTCACCTCTCTGAGATTAATGTTTGTAATCTGCAAAATTAGGCAAAGCCTCTAATGCTAGGCACGGGGTCTGGGACTCCTAGTAAATAATAGCATTTATTTTCCCATCCATGCACCAAAAGTGAACATTGGTATGGAGTCCATGTATGAAGCCACTGGAAATGAGTGCTGAAGTTCTTCCAGAAAACATTTTAGAATGAGGTGGGAATTCAGCAACACTAATTTACCATGGACCACTTTCAGAAGGGTTGTGTGATGGCAGAACAATTTCCAAGTGGGATTTCGCTCATGTGAAAACAACTGCATGTGAACAGAGGAAAAAAAAAGTTTCTGTATTTTGAAAAATGTAGTGGTAATACTTAAATGAAGATTAATTTTTTTCCCTGTGGCTACACTGTGACTTTGAATGAAACCAATTAATTCCCACTGTGTGCAGCTAAACATCATTGTCTCACTGATGCTGGAGCCAACGCTGCCCCAACCATGACTCACTGGGAGCACTTGTTTAAGTGGAAGAATTCTGCCTTTCTGCATTGTTAGCTGTCCCAACCTTTGATTTTTCTCTGTGAACATGGGTCCTAGTCTCTGCTAAACAGGGGCATTTTTTCTTGTCACAATACCCAAACTACCTACATGTGAGGTATATTTTTTTCTCCAGATGCATTAAAAAAAAACCCCACGATTTTTAGTCCTTTCCCTCATCCCCACTTTTTTCTGCTGTAGCTCTCCGCCTCTCATACAAGGGACCAGAGCCCAGCCCCTACGAGTGCTGGGCAGGCAGCAAAGTCTCAACATGCTGCTGGTGTGGGAGGGGATTCTGTGTGAGCAAGCTGGCTGCCACATCTGGGGGAGGCCCGAGTGATGAAAGATGGCAGCTGAGATGATGGGAGAGGAGTCAGTTTCCGGGAGGCAGGGGAAGGCTCCTCTCTTATTCCCCTCGCCTAGATCCAAATACCATTTGTGTGAATCAGCTGCCACTTGGCCTCAAGGGACTTTGCTGCCAGATGCTCACTCCCCTTCCCCCTTCTTGAAGCGAGAGCCAAATCCCCTCCTGACCTCTCCACCTGCAGTAGATATCTTCTAGGGCCACTTGACTGTCGCAGGGCGTTCAGGGTACAGCAGCAGGCTTTTCTCTCATGCAGAATGTTATAGGGCTTTGAAAGTAACAATGAAGGGGCTGGAGTTGCTCTGAGTCACATCAGTGAGCATCTTTGTGGGCACGTTCTCTAACATCGCTGAGCATTTACTGTGTGTGGGACTCTGTGCTAACTCCTGGATATGCATCATCTCATTTACCTTCACAACAACCCTAGGAGATACCTACTAATATGCCTACTATAAAGTCCTTTGGACTTTATAGTGGTGGCAGGAAAGGCAGGGTTTATTTTATTTTATTTTTTTTTCAATATATGAAATTTATTGTCAAGTTGGTTTCCATACAACACCCAGTGCTCATCCCAAAAGGTGCCCTCCTCAATACCCGTCACCCACCCTCCCCTCCCTCCCACCCCCCATCAACCCTCAGCTTGTTCTCAGTTTTTAAGAGTCTCTTATGCTTTGGCTGTCTCCCACTCTAACCTCTTTTTTTTTTCCTTCCCCTCCCCCATGGGTCTCTGTTAAGTTTCTCAGGATCCACATAAGAGTGAAACCATATGGTATCTGTCTTTCTCTGTATGGCTTATTTCACTTAGCATCACACTCTCCAGTTCCATCCACGTTGCTACAAAGGGCCATATTTCGTTCTTTCTCATTGCCATATAGTACTCCATTGTGTATATAAACCACAATTTCTTTATCCACTCGTCAGTTGATTGACATTTAGGCTCTTTCCATAATTTGGCTATTGTTGAGAGTGCTGCTATAAACATTGGGGTACAAGTGCCCCTATGCATCAGCCCTCCTGTATCCCTTGGGTAAATTCCTAGCAGTGCTATTGCTGGGTCATAGGGTAGGTCTATTTTTAATTTTCTGAGGAACCTCCACACTGCTAGGAAAGGCAGGGTTTAAACTCCAGGTCCACTGTGCTGTATTACTTCCCTTTATAGAGAAAAAATCTAGAATGTGAGGTGCGAGGAAATCTTGCTGTTTGTAAGCCTGAACATGTGGGTTGTGGAGGAACCAGAAAAGTCCTAAGGTTGGAATCTCTCCTAGCCACTGGAGGGCAACAGCAGTGATGCAGAAGAGCCCCCCTGACCCACCCAAGGCGCCTGCATTTGCCTTAGAACTCTGCCATTCTCTGGGAAAATTGCCAGTGGGGATACCATGTCAGAAATGACAGGAAGGTTCCAGTAGCCCTCAGCGGCTGCTTCTTGCTGCAGCAAATACTGCCATGCGTCCTCTGGTTGCTGTGGGTGGCTGCTCCAGGGTACTCTGCCTCAGCCATCTGATATTGTCCTGAATAATTCCAGAATGCCACTTTGGTGAATGGACTCCACCTTATTGCTGCTGCCCTTACCTTGGTCTCAGTGGTGACTCAGCTGGTCCATGGTATTGCCCTCCCCACATGCCTGCTGTGGTTTGCCCATAATGCTTCTCAAAGCCTGGATTAGCACCCGAGAGAACCTCTGTTAGCACATGTTTGCAGAACTTTCCATTCCACACCCAGTCCTTACCATCTGCCTCCTTCTCCTCTCAAACCATTTTGAAGCAACTCGGAAATTCTAATGAACTTTGCAAAAAGCTATAAACTTGGTGTCTTTGTCCCAAAGACTTGACAGTCTTTCCCTTGCGGTTGCCTTTCTGACCATTAAACTAGAATCACAAGATTACAGAGATGCATGGGCTACAATGTATGATTTAGGATTGTTTGGTTGCAAAGAACCTAAACCTGGCTAATGTAACACCATGAATACTCTAGAGAGGGACTGTCTGGAGAGAAAGGGAGAGGGAGTAGGAAGGGAGAGGGAAGGAGAAAACTCCAACCAGTGCTATTTTCTATTATTCTACTAGATACTTAGTTTTCAGAAAGGAGACTGGTCTGTCACATACCCTTGGTAGGAGACCTTTGTTGACCATCCACCAAGACCATGTGCTATGGGATATAGGACATGCACTAAAGGAGTCTTTAGATGAAAGGGAGGTGAATGCCGCCCAGGCACAAATGTCCACCAAAGGCAAGTGGAGATACCTTGATCTCTTTCCAAAGCATTTCTAAACGTTACTGTGAAAACTTTCCCTAGCTTTAGTTTCTTCGTAACCTAGGGTTCAACTTTTTGGTAGTAAAAATAAACAAGTTTCTCTAAGAATAAAACTTGCTAAGAATAAAACTTGAATTATGGCTTTAACTCAAAATTTAATATTTGACCTTTTCAAGATTGCTGGTGGCATTTATGAGCATAACTGAATAGGGACATGTCAGAACCTGTGTGCTCCAGAGCTGCCTGCATAAGTTTTTTGTATCCTGTTAGTTTAGACAGCTTGAAGATGCTTAGACAGACATGCTTGATGTTGAATTTCTCCATCTATCATGAGTGCCCACGCACATGCTCACTGTTTGCATTAGTAATTTTGCCTTGGGCAAGTATGGCCTTATGCTAAAAAAAAAAAAAAAAAAAAAAAAACCAAACAAAAAAAAACCAAAAAAAAAAAACCCAACCTATTAGAGGACTGCCCTTCCTGGAGTCTCTCCCAGGATCTTGGCTGTGGGCCTCTCCAGCTCTGTTATCAATTCCCCTATGTTCCCGAGTTAGTTAACAAAGGTCTTTTTAACAGTTGGTTTGTTCAGCTTTCTTCCTCTAAGAAGCCAGGCGTAGTGAGGTCTTACAGTCTGCAGTTTGCTGGCTCCTCTGAAAGGGCTGTGGAAACTCGTTCTAACACAATTCATTAGAAAATGAAATTAAGCATAAATCTTGAATTCTATTAAGAAGTCTCATTAGCAAGATGTCAAAAGAATCTCATTCTACGGTGGTTTTACCTGTCAGGCATGAGCTTTGAGGACAACCTTCTTGTGAGTCTTCAGATTCCTCTGCAGACCTTTTTACAGTCTGGCCCTGTCTTCTGCCCTCATTTCTAACCACTAGCTTCACACAATCCTTTCTGCTCACTTCATACACACAGTATTTCTGTCCCTCCACAAAACTTATTGGTCTCTGACCTTCTTGTACATCCTTAGGCCGCTGAGTTTTTGTATATGTTATTTTATTCTTTTTTATTTTTATTTTTATTTGAGAGAGAGAGAGAGAGAGAGAGAGAGAGAGAGAGAGAGAATCTTAACTCAATCCCAGGACTCTGGGATCATGACCTGAACTAAAATCAAGAGTTGGACACTCAACCAACTGAGCCACCCAGGCACCCCACTGTTTTATTCCTTTAATGCCCATCCATCTGCTTTCCCACTAAGTGCACACCTTCTTCTCTTCCCACCTCTTCACCCATCACTCCACCCCCAACCGCATCACCCACCTCTGCCCCAGGAGCTGCTTGCTCCCTTCTTCTGTGCCTCTGTACCAATCTGAATCTACCTCTACCCTGACACTCCTTTGTTCATAATCATGCTTTTGGGTTGTCTCCTCCACTAGACAATGAGCCTGGGCACATGGCACATGTTCAGTAACTCCGAATGCTCACAGTGGGAAAGCATTTAGGCAAAATACAGTCAACATAAATTAGTAGAAGTCATGAATGGTCCAAAGTGATTGTCAGAACCCAAAGCTAGTGACAACAGTATTTG
Organism: Acinonyx jubatus; assembly: GCF_027475565.1. Classification (NCBI taxonomy): domain Eukaryota; kingdom Metazoa; phylum Chordata; class Mammalia; order Carnivora; family Felidae; genus Acinonyx; species Acinonyx jubatus. The sequence goes on along the minus strand of NC_069381.1, from coordinate 90,652,239 downwards.
AAATGAGATGTCTTGACTCAGGAGCTTGATGTGTCCTGTATTTTTTTTCCCCTTTGGTAATAAGTAGTATTTATTAAGAGCTCCTTTGCAGGAGCTGTGTTTGGAGGCTGAGAAACGAATGGAAAGAAGCCCCAGCTGTTGGTGCTATAAAACTCATGTCCGTGATGGCCACAATCAAAATGTACTATTAAAGAAAGTGAACAACATATTGTGCTTCCCACTTCGCTGCTGGAGCTAACCCTTCACTCTGTGGTTTACGACTCTGCTCTAGGAAAGGAAAGAGCATCCCTAAAAACTTGTTAGAGATAGCCGGTTTCGTGAGAATGCAGATGGTTTTTTATCTTCGATTTAAATCTTGGAAACTGCTTCTTGAAGTTTTTTGGAAAACCTTAGCTTCAGCTGGCAAAAGTTTTAGTACCCTAAAGGGAGAAGAGGAAGAGCGAGGTTTGGATTTAATGTAGCACAAAGGAATTCAGAGTCCTCTTTATCTCTGATTCTGACATTTCTGCGTGTAACTTACATGGCATCCTCACTTTAAAATGTAATCACTTTAAAAGCACTAAACCATCCCATTTGAAAATAATCACAAAATAGTCACAAAGTAAAAAAGCATTCATACTTTCTTTATTCAAAGGCAGATTTTTGTATAGGTGGAATGTCTATGTCCCTCATTAAGTCAGATAATACCAGTTCAACATTCTCCCTCCTGCAGCCCACTGTTTCATGGTCTTTGAGGTCCGAGATTTCCTTAGGATGCTTGAAAGTTCCAGAGAGCTTATTTCCTCTTGACCTATTCTAAGTCAATCTAATATATCCCTAAGTCAACTAGGGTCAAACTCTTCCATGGGTTTCCATTTGGGTGCAAAAAATTCCCATTTCCAGCAAGTATTTTGTGAGTAAAAGAAGGTTTTGTGATATATCACCTAATCCCATTGGCTCTGCCCTAAGACTTTTAATCATTCTCCCTCTGTTAGTTCTTTTCTCCCCAAACTTTGTCCTTTAGGGTGTTGGCTTCTACTTCAAATGGGCTTATCAAGAAATCTTCTCAAAAAACAGTGGGGCTTGCCTCAGTACTGCCCAGAAGAGGCACTTGCCTTAGGCCCTGTGCTTAACAGGCCCATCCTGGCCCTTCTGTGGCTGCATTCCACATGAAGGGCAGGAAGTTATGGGGGGGGGGGGGGGGAGAAATGTGTCACTGGGGAATCTGCATCCCCTTCTTTTACACTGTGCTTCAGGTACCTAGGATCCCCAACTACCCTGCCAGAACTCCCTCTGGCTTGCTTCCAAAGGCCTGCATGGGCTCTTTGGCTCACGTCTTTTGTCTTCTCGAGGGCTGATGTGCTGCTGATATGCTCATTCCCAGGACTGGTGGATGGTCAGGGGTCAGCTGTGTGGGCAGACTTGTGGACAGAACTGAGATATCCATGCGAGTAAGGCCTCTGTGGAATGGCACAGAGCCAGGGGTGTGAGAAGAAGTGGGCCATAGGCTATGGGTCATGAACAGGGGCCAGGCCAGATCTCCTGGGCCTTCACATTTTGTTGAGAAACTCCAAATTGTCTGAGAGTTCTTAATTCTAACCTGGACTCCCAGATCATCAACAAAGTGCATTTATCAAGGTAGACGTGTAGAGTATATTTTATTCAACTGCTTGTTAGTCTGATTTATAACTTTTAAATATTTAGATATATGATGTGTGGCTTCTATTTGTACTTTTGCCCCAGGCTGGCCTGCTGTACTTAAAATATATTTTCCTTCTAGATGTTCAGACTGTAACAGTTTTTTCCCATCTCATGATATGTGGGTTTGCTTAAAGGAGGATACCCCCAGATTTAAAAGCCAGATGGAGTATTTATAAATAACCAGAGAATCTTGATACTGCTAAACTAATTGTGTTTCTAAACAACTTATTGAGACCTTCACATATAAGATACATTAAAAATACAAAATGCAACTACTGGTATATATCCTATTAAATGAATCAAGAGAGTTTATGAAATGAATAATTATATAAATTATTTATAGGTTATATAAATCTGAGAAAACTTTAATAGAGTGCTAAATGAAAAAAATAAGTTATACAATAGCATATAGAACAAAGTGGCACTTTTATTTTAAAAAAATGTGGCCCCTGGGTGGTTCAGTCGGTTAAATGTCCAACTTTGGATCAGGTCATGATTTCGCAGCTCATGAGTTCGAGCCCTGCATCAGACTCTGTGCTGACAGCTTGGAGCCTGGGGCCTGCTTCGGATTCTGTGTTTCCCCTTCTCTTTATGCGCCTCCCCTGCTGTCTTTCTCTCTCTCTCAAAAATAAATAAGCATTAAAAAAATATATTTTTTTTTACACAAAAAATAAAGAGTACATACCTAAATGGAATAGAAGGTCTTTGGATGGAATTCTTGGTTATTTTATATTTTGTATCTTTTGAACTCTTCTGCACTGATCATGTATTACTTTTGTAAAATAAAATTAAAATAACAGTACAGGAAGAAAATGCTTGAAAGCCAAGGTAGTAAAAGACATTGTTGGATTTCTTTCCCCTGTTGATTATATAACAATAAAATGGTTATATTTTGTTCTATGTTCCACTCAAGGAAATTTTTTCTTTTTTACAGGGTCAGATCTGTAGGGCCTGGGAGGTTCCTGCTGAGTTTATACAGTGTATGTTTAATTTAATTTCAATTTTACAGAGGGTCAAAGGATCAAGTCAACACACATTGATGCAATAAAGGAAGCTTTTCACTTTATCTGGACCTCCTGTGTTGAGATGTTTTCTGGCTTCTTTTAAATATAAAGAAGTTAGTGGACTCAGAATTTCACATATGATAAAAGATCATCAAGGTTTCCATTGCATTTTATTTATTTTGTGGTCATTAAACAAAAAGGTGGGACCTACTCAGATTGGCATGTGTTTTTGTAACTGTTACACAGATTTTCCTGAAACTTGAACAAAGGTTATAAATATTTGATTTACTGAGACAGCACTGTAGTTCACAGACCTACTAGCCTTTGCATGAGTGGTTATCATAAACAGATTATTCATCAGCTTTCTGTTGTTCTTGTTAAGACAATTAAAATACTTAGATTAAAAGACATTTTTTTACTAATTATCTGTATCAACTCCTAATAGAGCTCACGTGATTTTATAAATTGGTGACCTCTTCAGCCATTGCATTTTATTGGCTAAAGAATGTTGTACAACTTGGATTTTTTTATGAACATAAAAGCTTTGGTTCCAAACAATACTTAAAAAATTGTCAAGCCAGATGCTCCCCTATTAAAGAGACCCTTCCTTAATCTGCCTGACACATGGGAGAGCCAATTAACTAGTTAATTAGTTGATTTATTAATGTTGACGATTCAAAAAATGATTTCTCAACTTCACCTTCTTGAATACTGCAGTATTTCAAACTCTCATTATTTTCTTTTGAAGTAACAAGCTCTTAGTGAATATATTTTATGTTCCTATTACTATGCAAGGCTGGAGGAGTTAGGAAAACTGGAAACAAAAGGCAGCAGAACAAATTGGGGTGATGGCATGTGTCATGGGCTGCTCTTGGGTTTTGGCATCAGACAGACATCGGTTTGAACTCTGGTTCTGCTACTTATTGGCTCGATTGTGTGACTATGGGCAGTTTATTTAGTTGTCAAAAGCTCTACTGAAAAGCTTAATAAAATCCACCTTTCAGACTAGGAGTGAACATAGTGCATGTGAGTATCTGACACTTGGTGGAGGTAAAGCCAGGGCAGAGGTACAGAATGAGAAACAGCACAAAAGCAGTCATGGGAAGAGAAACCAAGGAGGAAAGATTGGGTAGTTGAAACAGCAAACTATTCCCAGTGGGGTTTCAAAGGCTCTTTGTATTCTAAAGATCTTTATTTAAATAACTTTTAACTTTCCTTTTGGGGGGATGACTAGTCCTTGTTCTTTTAACTAGTTTTTCCTAACTAGTGTTTCCTCACAACCTCCATTTTCAACTCCTTAATCGTCATGGCTTTCCTCCCGTAGTTTCATACGTCTCTCTCTGGGTGTGGATACTGGGAGTTTGAACATTCCTCAATGCCCATGAAGAGAGTGGAAATAAGAATGACATCACTCTTGCTCTCCCCTTCTCTGTAATTAGTCAAGAGAAAGAGAAGTGAGCAGCAGAGGACAGTTTAAATATATGTTCCTGGGGGTGCCTGGGTGGGCTCAGTCAAAGGCTAAGTGTCTGACTGTTGGTTTCAGCTCAGGTCATGATCTCATGGTTCGGGAATTTGAGCCCTGTGTCAGACTCTGTGCTGCAGTGAGGAGCCTGCTTGGGATTCTCTCTCTCTCTCTCTCTCTCTCTCTCTCTCTGCACCTGCCCTCTCTCAAAATAAATGAACTTTAAATATATGTGCCTAAGTATATGTTACTGACCAAGTACGTTGCAAAGAGCCGGTGTAGTAGTGATTGCTGACACTTTTAGAGTACCTCCCGTGTGCCAGGCACTGGTCTAGGTATTTTATACATACTAATTTAGTAACCTCACAGCAACTCAATCCAGTATATACTAATTTATCCCCACTCCACAGACCGAAGTACAGAGAGGTTATATAATGTATCCAAAGATACAGAACTAGCAAGTGACAGACATGGGAGTTGAACCTTCACAATCTGACTTCAGCAAAGGCACTTGTAACCACTGGGTTATTTGACCTCACACTAAAGACACTAGGTCTTGAGTACTTGAATAAATAATTTGGCAAATGTGTAGAGATTTATTTGACAAGCTGGGGGTGGAAGTGGGAATGGAGTAGTTTCATGGGGGTGACATGAGCTGATGATCTCTATTGCATTGGAGAAGTGAAAAATAGATTGGATTGACAATTTGGAGACAAATTATTTCTCAAAATGTGTGACATTGTAGTCTTTTATGAAGAGTCTCAAATAGGATAGGTTATAAGGAACTCCTGGAGATTCAGGGCTAGGAAACATGATGAGAAGTTGATCCCGTGGGAGAATGAATTAATAAGGTTACAGATCACACCTGAAAGGATAAGGTCCAGGTAAGACGAAAAAACAAAACCAACAATCCAAAAATGCTTGATGATAATTAAGATGAACACAATGCAGTCAAATCTTTCATGGTTTTGAATCTGATGGACTGGGAGAGAGTGTGGATGCCTTTAGAATCAGAATTTTGAATTGGAAGAGACTTTCGAAAAAAATCTAGTCCAACTCACTTAACCAGTTAGTCAAGAAAAACCAAAGCCCAAGAGATTGCCCTAGGGCACAAGGGCAGATGTGGGGAATTAGGGGTAGAACCCTGGTTTTCTGCCAGTGGGTCAGTGTGTTACCCAGACACTGAGCTTCTATAGCTTAGCAGATGCTCTCTAGAACTTACAACATGGCTGCGAGTGGATGTGTGTGGATGGGCTCTGTGTGAAGCCCATGAGGCATTTAGGACCGTACTTGCTACAGTCATGACCAGCAGTTTGACTGAAGTGGGAAATTGATAAGAGGAGCCATTTTAGGGAAAACTTACCATATATGTATGTATGTGTGTGCACATGTGTGTGTGTGTAATTTTTTTAACCAGGTCATTTTTTGATGGGAGAGGAAGGAATAGATTGTCAATAATGACTGCACTTCATAGTTTCTTTGCATGTAGAAAAGAAATGTCAACTGTGTTATAGTTTGTTCTCAAAAGTAAGCAGATTTGGATGAGTATTGACTGAAACTAGTTTATTTTGAAAGGAGAATGTTTTTCTTTTCATTTTGGAGACTAGGAACTTTAGATGTTTTGCATGAAATTTTACTAAGCATTAATGAGACAATTATTCACTTAGAGACTCTACAAAATTCACTTTTACTTGAAGAGGATGTTAATGAATGATTTTCTATATTTCCTGATAATTCTGTATAATCCTCTGTTGAATTTCAAATACATTTTATCTTCTGAGATAATTAGGTAGAGTCAGAGGACAGTAATGTGTAATCTTGGTTCTACAAGATTAATTTATTACTTTTCTTCTTCATGGAAGCCTCAGGGTTTAAAACACTTCATAATTGAATATTCCTTATTTAGTTGAAGTTACAAGTTCTTTGTCTGAAATAAATCAAGATAAAGTATTCCATGTTGACATGAAAGTATCCTTTTGGCATGTGTTGGTGGGAACTTGGGCACTGGTTTTTCTTTATGGGAAAAAAACCTTTTTATCTCGGGCTGTGAACTTTATAAGTTCTAATGTAAAACATGTTATTGATGGGAGCCTAACTGGTGTAAAGCCACAAGAACAGCAAAACTGATTTTACGTTTTAAACTGTTACTTTTCTTGACCACAAGATCTCTCCTGTCCACACTAGAATTAAATCTATCATTTGCTTTCCTCCTCTTATATTTGATAATATCCCTTTCTTGTTAAAAGGAATTGTTAATAGCAGAGAATTTGCTTCCTCATCATACAAAATTTATGAAAGATAAGAGAAAAAGAAAACAACAGATGAGATAAGATAGTAACAATTGCCATATACATTTTTAATAAAAAATTTAAGCTTCTGAACTTCCTCAAAAAATAAAAAAAGAACAAAACTTGAAGTCTAAAACAACATTTATTTCCCATATTAAACCTAAGATCTGTGGGCAATCCTTTTCCCTTGGGAGCCTTTGAAGCAAACCACTTACTTCTCATGGGTGCTTCTTGAAAGGAAATATTGTTCCTTTTGAAACCATTCATTTGAGAATGATTGGACTTGGATTTTAGCCCTATTGTTTTTTCAGCATAAAATAATGTGTTTTTTTTTCAGTAATATTTTTTAGGATTTTTATTCATCATTTATTAATTAGAAACACTCTATGATTTTTTAATCAGTGTTGGTCAGAAGAAAGGAAAATATATCTAGATAGCTTAAGCAGGGAATCTTCCCTAAGTGAGTGGCAAAGATATTAGCTCATTCATGATTAGGAAAAATAGGAAAAAATATAAATGCTTGTTCCTAAAATTATAAGATTCAAAAATGCATCCTTACTAAAATGAAACATTCTTTTTTTAAAGGATTAGCAGGGTGGGTAGACATCCTAAGTACTGTGCTTTTTTTTTTTGGCAATAGTTATTTTCCTGGCTAAACAGAATCCAATTGATTAAAAGTGACAATACTTCTTTTTTTTTTTTTTTTTAAAGAGCCTATGGGGATCTGGGTGGCTCAGTTGGTTGAGCATCCAACTTTGGCCCAGGTCATGATCTCCGGGTTCGTGAGTTCGAGCCCCATATGGGGCTCTGTGCTGTCAGTAAAGAGCCCACTTTGGATTCTCTGTCCCCCTCACTCTCTGCCCCTCCCCCTCTTGCTCTCTCTCTCTCTGTCTCACTCTCTCTGTCTCCCCAAAATAAATAAACCTTAAAAAAAAGCCTATGGAATGGTTTGCTGTAGATTTTAATACATGGGTGGGAAAGTGGGGATGATGCCAGAGAGCCCTGCTAAAGTAGAGACGAGTTCTCTGAGTCCCTGCAACCTATATATTAGAAGAAATAAACAAATAAACTCTGTGTTGTTTGTAGCCAGCAACTTTGATTTTAAATTCTCTCCTATGGGCTCAGAATACGACAAGGGTTTGCTGGTGGGTGTTACCCTCCCTAGTAGTGCTCCACTGGGGTCTCAGAGACTATTTGTTCTAGTAGGTGACAGCATGAGACAACCATAGGCGTCATGGGACCATAGGGGTGGGAGGGTGAAGGGTAGGGGGTTAATCGGGGGAAGGAGGAGGGAGAGAAGCACCAAGGTGTAACAATGAGGGGTCAGGGGGTAGTTGGTATCATTGGTATTAACAGAAGAGAGGATGCTTAGGGGACTGGGGATGCGATGCTACTGACCCTGTAGCAGTGTAACTACACGTAGATGCTTTAGAAATCATTAGATCTAATGTTATTTCTAGCAGGTAGAGGGGAAGTAGGGCTTTGAGAGGGGACACAGAGTTTAAATGTGCACATGGCCAAAAAGGCAATAGTGAAAATAGCAAATACAATTTGTACAGTTAAGAATAGCATACTTGATTTTGGATGCACACTTTTATAAATCATTAGTCATTGAGCAAAGTCCATCAAGGTAAAGATTTTTGTCTTATTTGTCGCTGAATCTCTAGCATTAGAAAAAAATGGATGATCAATAAATATTTGTTTAATAAGTTAATTATCAAAGACCAATTTGGAACCTTAGAAGGGGAACAAACGGACTCAGATAAGGAAAGTAAATCCCTAAAGTGGAATTGAGACCAGCCTCTAGATACTCCCATTGTAGATTTCATAATCCCTGGGGAAGGAGGGATTACAGTTCCATAAAACCACACCTGTAGAAGACATATGGAATGGACTTCAATGAATATTTTATGAAGCATGTATAGTCTGCTGTTAAGTTGCTTCAATAATTTTTCACTAGTGTTTTTTCCCTCTACAGTCCAAATTGAAAAAAAAAAAACTTTTACGTTTTATTTTATTTTTGAGAGAGAGAGAGAGACTGAGTGCAAGCAGGGGAGGGGCAGAGAGAGCGGCAGACACAGAACCCAAAGTAGGCTCCAGGCTCTGAGTTGTCAGCACAGAGCCCCACGTGGGGCTCGAACCCACAAATGCGAGATCATGACCTGAGCTGAAGTGGGATGCTCAACCCACTGAGCCACCCAGGCACCCCTACCATCCAAATTTAATAAGACATTTTTATGCTCTGTAAATCAGATATTGAATCAGGATTGGCCCTAACTAACTGGAAGGCACTTCGAAGTGCTGTAGCAGGGGTTCTACCCCTCACTCGGGGGCAGTGTTATAAAGGGCATCTTCACAGGGACTAATGTCCAACCGGTCTTCTGGTGGGCACCGCCCTGGATTCAGGTAATACAGAGTGGCAGCTCCACTGGGCTGTCCAACCTCGTAATTTCTGTTATTAGTTTCCAAAGAGTCTTTCCCTTGATCCTGTATCTACTGCTTTCTCAACTGTTCCCTATGCTCTCGGCCCCTACTTCCTACCCTAATTCTCCTCCAACGCAAATTTAAAATCTTCCGCTGTCTCCAGTAAAACTCATTTTGGTATTCCTCAGTTCTTCTAACTCACCAGTTACAAAGCCTCAGAGCATTTTTAACTTATTCCTGCCTGTTGTCTCCACCAAGTCCAGTTGATTCTATAAAATGCTCCATAGTTGTTTCTCAGTCTGGGTCTTTTTGTCTTCTGCTTGTTCAGTGCAGTAACTTCTTATCTGGACACCCGGCCTCCTAAAACTATCATTTTCAGGCATACCGAGGTCAGAGTTTCCATCCCAAGTTCCTGCTTTGAATCACATTTCTCTCCTCTTCAAAAATTCCTGGTGGCTTCCTGGTATCCCTATTCTATCTTGCCTTTGAGAACCTCCATGATCTGGCTCTGCTAACAATCCAATGTGGCTTCCTGATACCATCCCTCTGGACCAGCCAGCCTGCTTCTCATTCTCTGTTCCCCCCAAAAGCTTTGTTTGTTCTGAATTTCTTTTTTGCTCATGTGATTCTTCACTTGCAGAGCCCTTCCTTGCTACAGGCCCAGGTCAAATCTTAACCTCTTGTGTAAAGACTCTTTAAATGGTTTCATGTTTCTTTGTTCTCCCATTTCCAATAATGTGTTTATTATCTGTATAATTCATTTTGGTCATTGCTCACAGGTCATTTCGCAATATGATTTAATTACTACATGTTCCTATTTCATCATTTCCATTATACATTATTCACTTCTTTATACATGTTCTAGTCCTCAGTCTGGTGCTATATAAACGTAAAGAAACTCAATAAACACTTATGTACTTGATGAATACCGCTGTGGTTTAATGGAAAGAAACTTCTGTTTTCAGAATGGAATGGAATGGAATGGAATGGAATGGAATGGAATGGAAAGAAACTTCTGATTTCAGATTTGCTTCTGATCTCTGCTGCTCCATAGCCATGTAATACGGGAGAGTCATACAACTCCACTGATTCTCAAATTTTATTATTTTCAGAGAAGCATCTGGATGTTTCATCCAAGGGACCTAGAAATTACAGTATCACAGGGCAGAGTCTAAAAAATTGAAGAGATACTCACCCCTTTGGGTGATAACTGTTGAAACTTGGTGATGGGTATAGGATGTGTAGTGACTATCCCTTCCACTTTGGTATAGGTTCAAAATTTTTCATAATAAAAGGCAATCATCATCATCCTGGAGCAGCAGTGAAAAATGCAGAAATTCTGATTTAACAGATTCCTAGATATCCCTCATAAATTCTGATTTTGTGGATTGAAGTCATGCTGTTATAAACATTGCTCTAGCTCTCTGAACCTTTTTTTTCCTAACCTGTAATATATCTACTCCACAGGTCTACTGTGAGTAAAATAAGCTGTGTAAGAACATGAAGTTCAGTTCCTGGCTCACAATCTGAAGCCCAGTATATGTTTAAAATAACATTATCCTGGACCCGTTAGGAAGGACTTCTGCTCTCATAAATGGCCAATGGCCATTTATAACCCAGAAGATTAATTTAGACAACCAAGGCCAAGAATGAAAAAGAATGAAAGAAGTGAAAGAATTTGATTAAGAGTAGTCTGACACGTCCTCTCTTTCTCATGCTCTGCTAAGTGATTTGACCCCTTCTCGGAATGACCTGCAACCAGACTTAATTTGAAGAGCTCAGAGATAACAAATTGCCAATAACCAGGGCATTTCATGGCTGGTCTCACTAGACTGGTGACTAAGCTAATTTTCAACAGCTGGAAGGACTTACCTCTCACACATAAATCATGTATAGTTCAGACATTATGGAGAAAATCATTCTGAAAAACAAACAGACTATACACCTTCTGTAAGTGAAGTGTGATTTAGGATTATTGAGGAAGAATTCTGAGACTTTAATTGAACATATTTTTGTTTTAGGTCACATTTTTATTTGCTCATAGTAATCACTTATTGATAACTAAATAGATAGCATTTAACACGATGGTTGTACTAGATACTTTATCTTCTTCAGCACTTTTGGAATGAATTTGTTTTAAAATCAAATGGATCACACCATTCCTGAGTTATATTTGTTCCCTGTCTCCAGTCACCACTACCCCCTCTACACCCACACTTTACCCCTTCTAGACTGCTTCTTACACTCTACTCAAAACTTTTAGAGAAAACTGTTTCAAGAAGGTAAAGTCTAGGCAACAGAAAGTTAAATATGCACAAGAATGCTGTAAGTAATATGAAAGCTTTTTGTAGCTAAAGACTAAAGGTAGCATGTCTACAGTGATAGGTCAGAGACTGCTCATTCATTTGTTCATTCATCAGTATTTAGTGAGCTCTTGGGAATTCCCAGATGAACTAGACACTGTTTCCTTAAGGATTCTTCTTAAGACCAATAAAAATAACTATCAGACGAAGTAGAAATTATACTGGTGGGGGTGGTTTGAGGATGGGGTTGTCCCTCATTATCAGGGAAGGCCTTTCTGAGGAGGTGGCCCTTTACCTGGGCTTGCAGGAATCTAATGTGGGCAAAGGGATGTGCCGGAACCCTCCTACCCATTCATCATATGCATTGGCTACAGATCTGGCTTAGTTTAGAGCCACGTTTTGTGGCCATGGAGCACAGCAGGGCTTGCATGGCTGATGTAGGATCTGAGTACACTGGCAACATTTATTTAACAGCTGCTCTCATTTGCCACAGTGTGTAACTGGAATGAGATGGCAATTTGGTTTTTAATCCTGTTGCAAAATGACCATTGCTTAGCTCATTCCTGAAAGATCCTTTGAAAAGTGAAATTCAAGGCTTGGATTTTCTCCAGTTTATCTGCAGAGTATGAGAACATTGTGGAGAACTTTTGTGTAGAAAACCTAGAGGCAAAGACAGATCAAAAGTAGAGAATATCTTTAAACCTGTATCTCGTTTGGATCAGTTTCCCCAAATAGCAAAATACTACCTATACCTTTAAATGCAAAAAAGGGTAGTTAAAGCTGACTCCCCAAATAATTAGATTTTATTTAAAAGCTACATGAGAATTTCCTCACTGATACTAGTTTCTGGCTCTTTAGAGATGCAAAAAACTTTTTAATCTATAATGGAATTATAACTATTGAGACATAATTATAAGACATTATTAAAGAACAGTTAAGCTTTTAATCTCTGAATGTGAGAGATGTAATAAGTATGAGAAAAGCAATTATTAGGCAGAGATCTGATACAGAATGTCCAAATCGAATGTGGTTGCAAAGCAAAGACCTTCCTGATGATCCTCATTCCAGTGCCAGAGAACCACTGGTTTTGGGTCAGCAGTATCTGCCTCTTTTTCACCTCAACTAAAAATTAAACTGGTAGCTTCCACAGAGGTGTGGGGCCACAGTTTCTACCATCTACATGCACATCACAGCAAGCAGCTGTAAAGAGAGATTTCAGCCAGCAGGCACATCCTCCCCGGCACTTTCAAATAAAGGACAGATCAAAATGAAAGGCACTGATAGACAGCCAGCAGCCAAATCTCATTCGCTTTGATTCAAGTAACTCAGTTCACCATCAATGTGATGGAAACAGGCTGGGAGACCACAGCCCTTGTGCTCGTATTGATCACCTGTCTTCCCTAGCAGCCTATGGCAGCTCCTCTCCCATTGTTTGGTGAGAAAACTGAACCACTTAGCAGAGACGCAGGGCAGTGTGGGAGATTCATGTGGATACTTGGGGGTGGGGTGGGGCGGGAGGGGGTTCACTGTGAATTACCTTGGTTAGTCAGGATGTTCAATATTTTGGAGTTTCTAATTAATGCCTTCAGCTCTTTTTGCTTTATTAAGTTGCATCAGTGTTAACTCTTTTGGGGCCTGGGGACACCCCAGAAGATATTTCTGTCCTGGGCACTTGCAGTGATTAAGAAGAGGGAGGGAAGGGGCCACAAATGTGGAGATACCAGGATTCTAGAAGAGAATAGACTTCATTTAGCTGGCTGCTCTTCTAGGCCTGGGGCAGGCCTCAAGAGAAAGGTATTCTGTGTTCTGCCTATCTAGCAATCCTTCCAGTTCTGTACCTGTTTGTTATTTTACTAACTACTGTCATAAGCAGTTAACATTAAATATAAAAACACCACCACTGCATAGAAACATCCTGGATCTTTGTGCCATCTTTCATATCCTTGTCTTATAACGGTAACTAAATTTTCACAGAGATTTAGTAGGGGATCCCGTTTTACTTTTACTCTGTAATTCCACATGAACTTTAGAAGAGAGTTTGGCACTTAGGAAGTGCTAAACATTTGTTAAATGAGGAAGTAAATCAGATTTGTTATATTGGCAGATGTTTTTGGTAATGGACCATAGTTTTTCATTTATTTTTTATTTTTTTAATTTACATCAAATTAACATATAGTGCAACAGTGATTTCAGGAGTAGATGCCTTAATGACCCTTACCCATTTAGCCCATCCCCCCTCCCACAATCCCTCCAGTAACCCTCTGTTTGTTCTCCATGTTTGAGTCTCTTATGTTTTGTCCCCTCCCCGTTTTTATATTATTTTTGTTTCCCTTCCCTTATGTTCATCTGTTTTGTCTCTTAAAGTTCTCATGAGTGAAGTCATATAATATTTGTCTTTCTCTGACTAATTTCGCTTAGCATAATACCCTCCAGTTCCATCCATGTAGTTGCAAATGGCAAGATTTCATTCTTTTTGATTGCCAAGTAATACTCCATTGTATATATATACCATTCATATATCCATTCATCTATCAATCTTTATCCATTCATCTATCAGTGGACATTTGGGCTCTTTCCATACTTTGGCTATTGTTGATAGTGCTGCTATAAACATGGGGGTGTATGTGTCCCTTCAAAACAGCACATCTGTATCCCTTGGATAAATACTAGTAGTGCAATTGCTGGGTCGTAAGGCAGTTCTATTTTTAATTTTTTGAGGAACCTCCATACTGCAAGTGGCTGCACCAGCTTGCATTGCCACCAACAGTGCAAAAGCGATCCTCTTTCTCCGCATCCTCACCAACACCTGTTGTTGCCTGAGTTGTTAATGTTAGCCATTCTGACAGGTGTGAGGTGGTATCTCATGGTGGTTTTGATTTGTATTTCCCTGATGATGAGTCATGTTGAGCATTTTTTCATGTGTCGGTTGGCCATCTGGATGGCCTTTGGAGAAGGCCATGGTCTTTGGAGAAGTGTCTATTCATGTCTTTTGCCCATTTCTTCACTGGATTATTTGTTTTTAAGGGTGTTGAGTTTGATAAGTTCTTTATAGATTTTGGATACTAACCCTTTATCTGATATGTTGTTTGCAAATATCTTCTCCCATTCTGTTGGTTGCCTTTTAGTTTTGCTGATTATTTCCTTCACTGTGCAGGCGCTTTTTATTTTGATGAGGTCCCAGTGTTTCATTTTTGCTTTTGTTTCCCTTGCCTCTGGAGACATGTTGAGTAAGAAGTTGCTGAGGGCCAAGATCAAAGAAGTTTTTGCCTGCTTTCTCCTTGAGGATTTTGATGACTTCCTGTCTTACGTTTAGGTCTTACATCCATTTTGAATTTATTTTTGTGTATGGTGTAAGAAAGTGGTCCAGGTTCATTCTTCTGCATGTCGCTGTCCAGTTTTCCCAGCACCACTTGGATATTCTTTCCTGCTTTGTCAAAGATTAGTTGGCCATACATTTGTGGGTCCATTTCTGGGTTCTCTATTCTGTTCCATTGATCTGAGTGTCTGTCCTTGTGCCAGGACAATACTGTCTTGATGATTACAGCTTTGTAGTATAGCTTGAAGTTCGGGATTGTGATGACTCCTGCTTTGGTTTTCTTTTTCAAGATTGCTTTGGCTATTCGGGGTCTTTTCTGGTTCCGTACAAATTTTAGGATTATTTGTTCTAGCTCTGTGAAGAATGCTGGTATTATTTTGATAGGGTTTGCATTGAATATGTAGATTGCTTTGGGTAGTATCGACATTTTAACAATATTTGTTCTTCCTATCCAGGAGCATGGAATCTTTTTCCATTTTTTTTGTGTCTTCTTCAATTTCTTTCATAAGCTTTCTACAGTTTCCAGTGTATAGATTTTTCACCTCTTTGGTTAGATTTATTCCTAGGTATTTTATGGGTTTTGGTGCAATTGTAAATGGGATTGATTCCTTGATTTCTCTTTCTGTTGCTTCATTGTTGGTGAATCATAGTTTTTCATTTTTTGAAAACATGAAAATAATTTTCCTATTCTGTTTAGGTCTACCATTTAATCCTCCTCTCTCTTTAAAATAATCTCAATTATCGTTGTTCTCTCAGAGCAATCTTCCTTAGATTTATCCCTTTCTTTCTTACACCCTAATTCTATATTATGATCTAAACAGCCCTAAATTTTAGTTCCTGAGAAATGTCAGAGAGAAGAGAGAAGAAAGCAGGAAGAACACATGAATTATTTCCCAAATCTAGGAAATTTCTGTGAGAATAACTTAAAAGTTTGGCCAGCAACAAACCAAACAGTTTGAAACAGAAATGGTTATTGTATTTTCATTCTGGCCGGATACATGGTGTTCTTCTAGTGCCGACAGTGAGACTCCCTTTGTGTTTGTGTGTGCAATAAAAACAAGTGTGTGATTTTACAGGTAACCTAATGCCAGGATTGCAAAGTAGAGCATAAACAATCTGTGAAAATACATAAATGGGAGAATGTCTGTCTGGGTGCACATGTGTGAGGTTAATAAGGCACATTAGATTTTTATTTTGGTGCTTTTTAGCATTCTCATGTCAGTTTCCCACAAAACTGGCTAGCTTTCTTGTTAAATCACTCCCGCATTGTCATTGTGGGTCTGATGATCAAAACAGATAGTTTTCTAAACCTTCTAAACTTCAAAATCACATGTTGGGGTCCCTGGATGTTTCAGTTGATTGACCATCTGATTCTCGATTTCAGCTCAGGTCATGATTCGAGGGTTGTGGGATTGAACCCTGTGTGGGGCTCTATGCTGGGCATGGAGCCTGCTTAAGATTCTCTAACTCTCCCTCTGACCCCTCTCCCCACCCCCCAAATTAAAACAAAAACAAAAAACCTCATGTCATTCTGGAACATAGCACAACACAACAAAATAAAACAAAACCCTTACATCTGAAAAGAATAAATGAATACTAAACAAACTTTAAAACACATTAATCAGAATATTTTATTTATTTATTTTTTAAGTTAATTTATTCTGAGAGAGATAGAGACAGCGTGAGGGAGGGCCAGAGAGAGAGGGAGACAGAGAATCCCAAGCAGGCTCTGCCCTGCCAGCATGGAGCCTGACGTGAGACTCGAACTCACAAAACCATGAGATCATGACCTGAGCCAACAAGAGTCAGATGCTTAACCGAATGAGCCACCCAGGCACCCCCAAAATCGGAATATTTAAAAAAAAAACAAATAAAGAATTAAAACAACATTACTGTATCAAACAGATTTCGCTTCTTTTCCTGATATTTGAATGGCAATAGAAGGGAATTTCATTTATGTAAATATTGAAACTGTACTTTGTTACTGGGTTTGCATAGGCATGGAGCATTCAAATTTGGCTGTGTATAAAGCCATCTTTTTGGAGTCTGCTCTTGGGAATCTCTCTGTACCTTCAGTCTCCAGGGAGGGAGAATGGCATCACAGTGATATGTGTGTAACTTAGCATCACAGTGTTTGGGTTCTCACACTGGTTCTGCCCCTTACTGGCTGCTTGAATTTAGGAAAGACAGTTGAGCTTCTTTAGTCTTGGTTTCCTCACCTATAAGATGAAGTAAATAATAGCACCTATCTTAGAGAGATTACGATAATCAAATAAAACGAAGCATAGAAAGCACATAGTTCAATAGCTAGCTGTCAGTGCTTCTGAGAACTCAATAAATAGTAGCTGTTGCTATATCAGGCATCAGTAAATACATTAGCTTTCTCAGGTAGTTCCTAATTGTGTGATAATGGATTTTAATTGTTAAAAAACATTCAAACAAAAATAAATGAAATAGGTGTTCTGAATTATTTGGAATGGGGAATGGGACACTTTCTAGTATTCCTGTAGTCTCTTCACGTGGGTAAAGTCAATCAGTCCTGCAGTATTGCTTTATTTTCCCAAGGACATTGTTGGTGGCTGGAATAAATCTGGGTGACATGTGGAAATGGCAAATGGAACTTTTAGTCTTGCTTTCTCCTTTCTCAGAATTACTATCATCATGTGGTTTATATCCTATTCATTTCATTTATCCATCCCACCCATCCATCCATTCATTCGTCCATCCACCCATCCCCTACTAAGTGCTAGGCACCGGAGATATGACATGAATTAGATATATTTATTCCCTGTTCCTGAGGAGCTCTTAAGAGGAGCAGGGTGGAGGTTCAGGGAAGGTGTTGGTAGTTGTGAT
The DNA here is from genome assembly GCF_027475565.1 of Acinonyx jubatus. NCBI lineage: Eukaryota > Metazoa > Chordata > Mammalia > Carnivora > Felidae > Acinonyx > Acinonyx jubatus. The sequence continues at coordinate 90,634,909 of NC_069381.1, read as the reverse complement.
GTCAGACACTTAGATAATTATTCTACAACTAACTCAGTATTATGATTGTGATATGAATAAGGATTTTTTGGAAAAAGGGACACCACAAGCTTCCCACATCGGATTTTGATATTCACCATCTCGGTATGAAGAGCTCTCTCTTTGACAATTTATTTATATCAACACCCAAATAAAATTGAAATGTTCCACAAATTAGATCAAGGCCCCTAATTGATCACATAGCTATTTTAGCTAGTGAGCTTTCCCCTGCAAGTCCAGCCTTCTCAGTCATATTTAAAACATAACGTGTACACGTGTTACTGCTAATGTTCCACAGTGGACTGTTGTCTAACCAGGGCGTGAGGGCTGCAGCATGTTTGATGTGAACCAGAAGATGCAGCTGAGGTGAGGTTCATTTGGTGAATTAAACCTCTGGAGCTTCATTGTGTGAGTGTGTGTGTGTGTGTCCACAGTGGAGAGAGTGAGAACACTTATATTTTCATTTATTTGGACATGAGTTAGCTAATTAGCATTTTATTGGTCTATCCCTTGTAACACAAAGACTTTGAGTCATGTTCTTATGCTCCTTTTTAGGCTGCTTCTATGGAGCCTATCTGTGTCATAAATTATCTCACGTAAATTTCTTTTGTTAGATGCTAAGTGACAGTTTGAATAAGAGCCATTATCATCATTGTCATCATCTTCATCATCAACATCATGGTTGTTGTTGTTGTTGTTGTTGTTGTAATTATTATTATCAGGGCTTAAACATGTTAGAAGAGAAAAGAAAATCCTATGATCCTAATGAGATCTTGCTCAGTTATACCTAAAAATATTTAAATTCACACTTATTTGAATAACTACATTCATATTTATTAGAAGAATGGTTGTTGTAGAAATGTCACTCTAACCCATCCTATCTTTGCAGTGGTTCTTTGGTGTTTATTTTAAAACATTATCAAATTACTAGAAACTTAAAGCCTACATCCCTAATGTTTGTGAAACAAAACTACATTTGATTGTAGCTGAAGAAAATTAACCTAACAGACACAGAGTCTGGAATTCAGTTTGTAGTCTACATTATTTCTGTTTTTGCCTTTTTAATGCTTTCATGAATAGATTTATCTTTTTTTTAATGTTTATTTATTTTCAAGAGAGGGAGAGACAGAGTGTGAGTGGTGGAGGAGCAAAGAGAGAGGGAGACACAGAATCCAAAGCAGGCTCCAGACTCCGATCTGTTAGCACAGAGTCCAATGTGGGGCTTGAACTCACAGATCACAGATCATGACCTGAGTCGAAGTTGGACGCTTAACCAACTGAGTCACCTAAGCACTGCAAATCGATTTACCTTTGATATGCTTTATAGCATCCGTGATTCACTTCTGTGATACAAAACAAATAAAATAAGGAATAAAAAATTTAGGTTTCAGAATTTCTTGGTGGTAGATCTTAGTGCTTTTGTAAACTTAACAGTTGAAAGAATAAAAAGAAAAAAATTGGCAAAGACTGAGTGACAGTACAGATTGTAGCAAGAAATGACTTTATGTGGCTCTCATCTTTACTTTATAGTTCTGTGGTATGTTAGGACTGATGCATAACCTAGTGAATTCTCTAATCCTTACTTTCTGATTATGGGGTAATTTTGAATGTGGAAAGAGACCTGGAGTGTGATATCCTTTATCTATTGCTGTCTTGTCTTTCCTGAAGCTCAGATGCCACCCATACTGTTTCCCATTTTTATACTAAGTAAGGCTGAGGCAAAGATCCAAAGTTCAGAGCAATGCAAGAGAGAAGAAAGGGCACCTGATATGCTGGAGGGCCCAGAAAGGCTAGCGAGACACACAGGATGGAGCAGACCTTCTCTTCATGTGGCCTGATAGTAACACCATGAATGTTTCCTGATCTTTTCACTACCAGGAAGAGAGGACAGAGAGAGTAGAAAGAGGCAACATAGCTCATTTGTTCACTCATTACTCACTTACTCAACTAATATTTATTGAGCGCTTATGGTATGCCAATCACCAAGGTTAGTTCTGGGAATGTGGAGATGAATAAGTCACCATCCTTACCTTCAAGGTGTTTCAGTCTAGTGGGGAGAGATTTAAACTAGTAGTTAAATTCACTAAAGTGATTATTATAATGGGGAGCAGCTTTCAATAGAAACAACACAGATGTGGAGCCCAAATTCACCCTGTTTTGAGAGCTTAGTAACCCAGAAGAAGGGTGCTTAATGCCTTTGATATCCTTTCTTCATCTGTTAGGAAAGGGGAACATCTTCTAACTTGCAGTTAATGTTTGTGAAGTGGCCAACAGAGGGCTTGGCATTCAGTAAATGGTAGAGTGTGGATGTGCCTCAGGAACTAACGCAGGCCTCAGGGCAGTGGGTCCGTTGAGTCCTAGTCACAAGTTACACGTGCAAGAATGGCCTTCACTCGAACGCTGGGGCGCTGGACTAGCAAAGAGTGCCACTGATGGAATTTAGTCCTTATCTCCCAGCTTTCACTGTCACTAGGTGGTAAGATTGTAAAGGAAAAGGAATTTGGCTGACAGCTCAAAAAAGCCCATTGTCATTTTTGTTCTTGCCCGATTTCTGACACTTTAATGAGTTCCACATGATTCACATTTTGACAGCCCCTTGTTTGCTTGAGTAACTCTATTTCTCTAGCCTCCTCACCTTCTAGGCCTTCCATATCTTTTCCTCTTGCCCTTCTCTCTACTCTCTGGTTTTATATTTTGAAGTCGTATTATATATTATGATACAGTATATATTAATTGTAAAAAAAAAGTTAAATAGAACTTGTTTGGTCATTGCTGCCTATCTGTGAACTCAAAGCTATTGGTTAATGATTATGGAGCTCTAAGTGTTAGGCAGCACACGTTTTATGCATTATATCAGTGCTTCTCAGACTTTAACATAAATATGTAGCACCTGGGGATCTTGTTAAAAGGTAGGCTTTGATTCATTTGGTCTGGGGGTAGAGCTCAAGAGTTTACATATCTAACAAGCTCCTGAGTGGTGCTGCTGGCCCATGGACTGCATTTTGAAGAGCAAGGCGTTGTATCATTAGATTCTGCCAACACTATGAGGTATTATTTTTCCCCTTTTACATACGTGGAAACTGAAGGTTAGAGGAATTCGGTAATTTTCTGAAGGTCATGTTGCTAGAAACCAGCCGAGCTCAAACTCTAAACCCAGGCCTGCCTCTTGGTATAGTGTATATTACCTGGGCTTTGGAAATATCCTACAAAACCCAAGAATGATCCATTGCTACCTGAAATGGAATTTATATCTTGTTATTCTTTTTTCAAGTGCAACTTCTTTTTCATTTTAATGTCTCTTTATGCAAGATTGTGTATTACATGGTGATTCAGATGTGTTGGTTTTGTTTCTAAAGATATGTAAAGCTTAGTATGATTTATTTGCCAAAATTGTAGTTTAGGAAACATGGTGCCATTGATGTAATCTGGGTTGAACACAAGGGGAAACTGCTGGGGAAGGATGCATGTGAGGAAAGGAAATCCTCAGGCTGATTTATTGTTTAATGCTCAGCGTACACAGTGTGCTACGATTTTCACAGGCTAATGGAAAAGGACACAGTCCCTGTCCTTAACAGATCAGATATGTTTTAAAAAACATTTTGACCTTTTTTTATAAAATTAATATGGTTCATAATAGAAATTTGAGCTACGGAAATGTAATACAATAGAAAAAAATCTAAAATCCCACCTATTGGGTTTCATTACTTTTTATTTTTAAATTTTCAAAGGATACGTCTCGAAAGGGTGAGCCCCAACCACATTTATATAAAACAGAGTTCAATGTGGTGGTATCTTGCCATGAATAGTTTAAACACTGTTTTTGGTTTTGAGGGGCAGCGGGAGTAAACGGGGCCCAGTTAGGAGTCCCCAGAGGATTTAAGAAATGTGACTGCTCTGCTTGAGTCAGCTGTGAGTTTCGGGGGGGGGGGGCACGGTACAACTTTGCTAAGGGTCTCAGAGCTTAGCCCGACCCGCACAGCTGAGGACTGATGCTAATTGCTCTCCCAGCCACCTGGGCCTGGCTCACCGGCGCATGCGCAGTGTGGCCGCCTGCGCTCCGGGGGCGTCTCACCCGCCTATTTCTCCCCCGAAGGTTTCTTTGCTATCAGAAAAGCGTTAGGATTGCGACGAGGAGCAGTTACGAGTCTGAGAGGGAAACCGTCTAAGTGAAAAACACCTGGCATCGAAATAGGCTCAGGGGTTAGGGGCAGGTTCCCGCAGGCGTTTCCCCACACACTTTTAAGGTGCCAAAACATCCTTACCAGCAACTAACTTGGAGAAACAGTAATTATCTCTAGGAAGAGAATTCAGGGGCTAGAACAGAAAGGGGTGAGGGGTGACGATCTCTAAAACTTTAAGCACTGCGCTCTCAAGATGCTTTGGGCCATTTTTTCGTTTCTCTGGGGAGTCCAGGGGCCCTAATTAATCCTTTACTCCCCTCGGACCCTTTAAAAAATTTTATGTAGCCATCGAGGGGTCTCAGTAGGAGACCCCTCTGTATTAGTGTTCAGCCCCACTCTCCCCAAACCGGGAAGCCAGCCCGAGGGAAAACTCCCTGGACACCTGCGGGCTCTTAGTGGGCGGGGGCGCTGGGCGCCCCCCCTTCCCGCTGCGGGCACAGACCCCAGGCCGGGGCGGCGGCGCTCTCCCACCGCGCCTCTTGGGACTCGCAGACGGCAGCGAGAGCGGCCGGCGCGCTGGGCATGCTCAGTCGCCGGGCGCCGGGCTCGCGAGTCGGAAGCCTGTGCGCCGCCGCCGCCGAGCCGGCCGGGGCGCACGGAGAGCGCGCGGGACTCGCTGCAGCGGCGGCCGGGCGGCGGAGGAGCCGGGCCGGGACTGGAGCCGAGCCCCGCGCGGAGCCCACGACCCGCCCGCCGCGGCGCCTGCTTCCCCGCACCCCCGCAGGGCAGCGGCGGGCCGCGGCTGGCGTCGGCGGGGCGCGGAGGAACCGCGGCGGCGGCGGCCCCATTCTCGCCGCCTGCCCCGGCCGGGCCGTGTCCCGGAGCCGTCGGGCATGGAGCCCTGGAAGCAGTGCGCGCAGTGGCTCATCCACTGCAAGGTGCTGCCGGCCAACCACCGGGTGACCTGGGACTCGGCGCAGGTGTTTGACCTGGCGCAGACCCTTCGCGATGGAGTCCTGCTCTGCCAGCTGCTCAACAACCTCCGGGCGCACTCCATCAACCTGAAGGAGATCAACCTGAGGCCGCAGATGTCCCAGGTAAGGAAGCCGGCGCGGGCGCCTCCGCCTCCAGCCGGCATCTCCCATTAATCATCCGGCTAATTTCTTTGTGTAAATGCAAACGTCTAGGTGCGCTCAGCTTGCCCTGCCTCCCAGCTTTTTGTTTTGGGAACCGCTTCGGCTTTTTGTACCTTGGCCTGGAATGGTTTGGGTGGTTTAGGTCTTCAGCTGAATGCTGAAGTCCTGCGTCCGGAGACGGTAATGAGGATTTCGTAAAGGCTTTCTGCGAGGCGGGAAAAAATAAACTGTCTTAGGGTGTCCTTCACCTACTTTTGTGTGTGTGTGTGTGTGTGTGTGTGTGCGCGCGCGCGTGTGTGTGCGTGTAGGACAACAAAAGGAATTTGCTTCAGCTCTTTTATAGTAACAATGGAGAGGGATACAGGGAGATGATGGGGGTAATTTTGCTCTTATTCTGTTCTTTTGCTTTGCGTGTCGTCCCCATGTTTTCTTGAAAGAGGAACCATGACATAAATGATGACTCTAGGAAGTGGAGGGCGTTCCGGTACCGTTATCTGTACGGGAATGACACTGGTCAAAGGGAGGAAAAGGGAGCACCGTGCAGCGGTTGCTCCCGAAAGCCCCCGGAGCTTGTGGCCAGCTGGCCAGCGAGGTTGTGTTTACAGCTTCTCCGAAGCCATGTGAGAAGGAGCGAGTCCAGCCTCTCAGCGGCGACAGGAAACAAGTTTCGCTAAAACCTTCTGCTTTTCCTTCGTTCGGTGCTTGCTCAGGTGGTGTGGTTGGTGCACGCTTGGCTCCTGTGGCTGGAGCTTTGCCTGGCGGTGCCTCTTCGAGGGGTTAAAAACAACTCTGGAAGGCTGCATGCGTCCGAGTCCACTCAAAAGTCACGGCTCAGAGGAATATTAGTTTTTTTTTTTTTTGGTCCCGTCAGAAAGTTTCCATGCGGACAGATCTTGAACACGGTTCAGCACATCTCTTTGCTTTTTCCCATTATATAAAAAAACCACGTTCAACTTAACAGGGAGGAGGAGCCCCCTTCCATGACATTTTATCACTACTCCTGAATGATAGTTTCAACCACTTAGCAACTAGAGCAGTGCCTTTTACAGTAGAATTGACTCATAAGATTAAATAATCGTGGATTTAAAGTTAGAGCACACACATTCATCTCTTCATCTTGATGTTGGTGTTTCATCAGGGGCCCTCTGCACCCCAAATTCTATATTCCTCGCCTATCCTGTCTTCAGTCAGCTGGTTAGCAGTCCCCAAGACAAAACAGGCTTGTAAGTGGTGAGAACCATATGATTTCAGAAGTGGGTAAATTATTTCATACTTTTCCATAATCCTGGGTGGTGATTGCTAACTCTATGGACCTCTTCAAAGTTGTCTCAATTCTGGATATCCTGTTAAGGGGTTAACAGACATTTTCACTAAACTGGAAGTTGTTGTTCTGAGCAAAGTTCTACTGGAGCTGCACTTGGCTATCGAGTTTACAGATCACTATTTTCCACCTGGCCAGTAGCCTCAGGAGGCAGTGTGGGTCAGGATGGCTTGGCCCACCAGCAGGGAATACAGTATCGTGTGCACTTCCTGAAACTTCAGTTTCCTGGAACCCTCGGGGGCTGTTGAATAAGTTGTTCCTAATAATCATTCTCTCTGGACAGCTGAGAATCTCCCTCTTTTGATCTTCTAACCTTAATTTGATTGTTAACAATGGATGAAAATATTTTCAAATGTGATTTTGGTCTTTGTAGAATATATTTGTAATATAAATTTTTGGTGACTGAGGATAATTATTGTAGGTATCACTAATGAAAATGGAGCACAGCTGATACTCTGAGAACTGAAATCCTTACTGGGGGTACCACAGTGAACACATCGGGATCCTTGCCCTGTAAAGGAATTACAGCACTGTGCTATCAGATAAGCTACTGGGTTATAATGAGGTAAACAGCTAAATGGCTTTCCTTAGGCTATTTTGCTTTTGGATTCTTAAGTCTGTCCAGCCCTGAGCTTTCTGGTTCCAAATTCAATGCAGTTTCCTCTGTAATGTCCTGAGAGTGAGGGCTTTTCTCAAAAGTGAACCCTGGGAGGCTACTGCCTGAATATGGTGATGTCTGTTGTAGCTTCCTTCTTGGTTCTTGACCACTTTGCAGAGAGAGAAGGTGGCTGAACAGCTGAGTCTGTATTATACAGATTGTTGTTAAATCCTTAAGTGACACTTATTAACGGTTTCATTAAGCAAGGTGATCTATTTAACATGCCTACAGTGCTCACCTATAGGTGTTCGCTAGTAGTAAAATTAAAACATTTTCTTGTTTTTTTGCTATTGTCATATAAAGAGTTAGAAGGTTACAATGAAAAATTTAAAACAATTGTAAGGTCCATAAACCCCTTTGGGCAGACCTCTCTATTTCTGGATCTAACTTCTGTCTTTCTAGCTGCTTCTGGTTCTAAGCTCCTACCCCATCAGCAGTATTCATGGTATGGTAAATAACCTGGTAACCCAGTGAAATCCTGACCTGCATCCCATCAGACTTTATTCTTCTGAATTTAGAGATGTCATTACTATAAAGGCTTTTGCCATTTCTAGTGTCTACGAGTCCTTCTGTCCACCTGATTTAGGTTCTGTTGAAGATGATATTAATTTGAATTTCTTTATAGCACATGATCTTCCAAGCCAGGAAATAACTATAAAGTCTCACCTCAGAGTTTTGTCGCATTTGAGACTGTGATGAACAGATGTTGACAAAGGGAATTTTAGTTTGTTGATGTTTTGCTTATTGGCTGTTTTTAATTATCCTGTAACAGGCTATACAGTGAGTAGCCCCTTTTGATAAGAGTATTTATCTCCAATGAGTGCGATTTCTTCCATTCTCTTATTGTTAGCCTTCTGCCTTGTTTGCATTAAAAAACCTGCAAATAATTTCTCAATTATATGTTTGAATCTTGAGGTCTTAAATTAATAATCCTTCAAAATAGAATTATAAATGGGATCCCAGTCTCCAATTGTTCTTCCTGGCTGTGCTACCTGTCTTTTTAGTCTTGCTATATTAGGAGGAGGAGGAGGATCTTCTTCAGTTCAAAAATACATATAAATATATATATATATTTTTCATTTTTCTTTGTTTTAGAGAGAGAACACAGGGGAGGGAGCAGAGGGTAAGAGAGAATCCCAAGCAGGCTCTGTGCCTGATGTGGGGATTGAACTCACAAACCATGAGATCATGACCTGAGCTGAAACCAAGGGTTGGATGCTTAATTGACTGAGCCCCCCAGGGGCCCCGAGATCTATCAATGAGATTATCTTAATCCCACTGTTTTGTAATTTAAAATTTTTCTTTATTCTATGTCTTGGGATGATGATATATTTGAATTTACTGACCATTTGTGTATGGTATGGGTAAACTTTGAATTGTCTTAAAATGAATTATTCAGGCTTCCAGGGTTCTTTCAACAAATATCTGGTTCTGTGTCCTAGGAACTGTTGTAGATACTGGCTTGGAGCAATAAACAAACACAACAAAATCCCTGCCCTAAAAGGATTTATATTTTAGTGGGGGAGATGGACAATAAAGAATGAAATGGCTATATAATGTCATATGAAGAGATTTGAACCCAGTAAGGGACTAGAGCAAAATATCATTTGATTTTTTTTTTTTTTTTTTTTTTTTTTTTAGAAGGTAGTCAAGAAAGGCAGGTGAGCAGGGACCTGAAGAGAGTGAAGGAATGTAGGAATATGGATGTTTTGAAAGAAGAATATGCCTGGCAAGGGAATACCAAGTGCAAAGGTCCTGAGGTCAATTAAATGGTGGGTATACTGGAGGAAAAGTAAGGCCATTGTGACTGGAGGAGAATGTGGGAAAGAGTGGTCACGATGAGGTCAGAGAAAATAGGAGCCAGCTTTTTAAGCCTAATGTGTCATTGTAAGGACTTTGACTTTCACTCTGAGTGAAATGGGAAGTCCCTTACCTGACTTACCTTTGAACAGGGACACTCTGGCCACTGTGCTGTAGAACAGCAAGAATGGAAGCCGTCAGGTTCATATAGTCACTTCGGCAAGAGATGATGGCAACTCTGACCAGAGTGATAGCAGGGCAGATGGTGACAAATAATTAAGTTCTGGATATATTCTGAAGGGAGGGGCAGTAGTTTGTTTATTTTATTTTTTTAATGTTTATTTATCTTAGAGTGTGGGTGGAGGAGAGGGGCAGAGAAAGAATCTTAAGCAGGCTCCATACTTAACAGAGAGCCTGGTGCAGGGTTCAGTCTCATGACCATGAGAACATGACCGGAGCCGAAATCAAGAGTTGAACACTTAACTGAGCCATTCAGGTGCCCTAGGAGTTTATTGATGGAACCAGATTATGTGTATGAGAAGGGAGGAGCCAAGAATGACTCCAGAATTTTGGCTTAAGAAATTGGAAAGAGGGAGTTGCTATTACTGAGATGGGGAAAACTAGAGCTAGGATAGCTCTGGGTGGATGTTCAAGGAGGGGGGAGACTTGGAGTTAGTTATGTTTGAAATGCCCTGTAGACATGTAGGTGGAGAGACTGAGCAGGCAGCGGAGAAGTTGGGAATGTAGATGTAAATTTTGGAGTCGGGTATAGGTGGTATTCAAAAATCATGAGATTGGATGAAATCACCCAAAAAGTAGTGTTTAGAAAGAAGAGGTCAAAGGAGTAAGCTATTGGGCCTACCCGTGTGTCAAGGGTAGAAAGATGAGAACCAAAAAGGCGCTGAGAGAGAATGGCAATGAGGCAGGAGGGAAGTCAGCAGAGTGTGGTTTCAGGAAACCAAGCAAATAAAGTGTTTCTGGGAGACAGAGTGAGCAGACATGTCAATGCTGCTGATAGATGAAGTAAAACAAGGATGGAAGATGGACTGTCAAATGAAATATTTTGGTGATTTGAGAGAAACAGATTTGGTGTGTGATGGGCAAACACCCCATTGGAGAAGAACAGGTAGGAGGAGATGATCAGTACAGAGGGCTAAAGCCCTCTCCAGGAGTATTGTTGCTACGGTGGTGGCTTTTAGGGAAAAGAGATCTAGAGGGTTATTTTCTTGTCCAGTAGAATTTTAATTCTATACCTATTAAAAGAGCTCTTTTAGATTTAGATAAATTTTATCATATGGAAGTCTTATATATATATGTGTGAAAAAATATGTGTATAAGAAAATATAAAACTTAATGTGTTCCTAAAAATATTCACTTATTGCTCCTCTTCTGAATACCATATCCCCATTTCCTCTCAGTCATTGTTAGTTTTCTTCCCTCCCTCCCTCCCTCCCTCCCTCCCTCCCTCCCTCCCTCCCTCCCTCCCTCCCTCCCTTCCTTCCTTCCTTCCTTCCTTCCTTCCTTCCTCTGAGCATCAAGTGTTGGTGATACAGCATTTCTAAAAGAGTATACTAGTATTGTCCCCAGGATTTCCTTCCAGGCTATTAACCTGCAGTTGGGGTTTTAATGCTGTTCCTACTTTTTCAAAAAAGGCAAAGAGAACTCTATTTTTGCTATACATAACTGTACATAGTTTGAAAAACCATGATTATGTTAATTTTAGCATTAAGGTGTACGTTCCAAACACATGCCTATACTCCCCCGAGATGGTGCTGTGTGAAGATGATTGGGTTATAGTGAAGGGAGGAAAAATGGCGTTCGTTGTCCGAAAAGAGTGCTGTGCTCTATTACGGTTTTGGTCAATCAGTTCAAAATAATGTCATGGCTTCACAGAAGTCACTAACCTCTTTGCCATTTGTTAGATTATTCTTTTGGATAATCTGTCAGCATAATGTTAAACTTGATACCAATGTTAAGGCATATTAAGGCATCTTAAGGACTGGTTCTGTAGGATACTTGATGGCTTAACCTGGGCTCTCTAGGAACCAGAGCCTGAGATAAAGGATTAAAGTGCTGAGACATTATTGGTGGTGAGGTATAATGCCATGCCTACCAGGGAACGTAGTTTGGTGTTTTTTTTGTTTTTTGTTTTTTTTGGTGGGGAAAATTATATCATGTTTGTAATGCAGTTTTGATTCAGTGTGGATACCAATTTCCTCATTTCAAAGGGTTTCAAAAACCCTTTTCAAAATTATTTTTCTAAAACTCTCTATGGCATTTAACATGGCCTTTTCTGCTGCTTCTGAAACTCTCCCTTGATTACCACCACACTACACATTTCCTCATTCTCTCATGACTTAATATCTCCTGTTTCCTTTGCTGGTTTCTCTTTAAACATTCTGAGGAAATTTGAGTTGCCTCTTTCATTGTCTTTGTTCATATTCTCTTTCCTGTATCCTGTCATGTCACTGTAGTGTTACCTACGTTTCATACCTCGGTGGACTCCAAATTCACATAGCCTGTACCTGCCTGTTTGACACCTCCATCTCTGTTGGTACAATCATTTCATGGATGGAGTGCGGACAATCACATGATGAACTTCATTGTGCAAAGTTCACCCCCAGCAGAGTGAAGGGTGAGCTTGATGGAGCAGAACTGGGCATGAACAGGGCTGCTGCTGAAGTTCAGTCAGGGGAGGGAGGGGCCGGTGAATGCCATGGCAGAGAAAGGGCAGGACAGGAAGGCTAGAGAAGGACAAAAAGATGGACATGATAGAGAGTTGGAATGGACAAGGCTTTGGGGCCTCTTCAATGCAGTGAGAGTCAGGAGTATCTAGGATGAGCCTCTCTTTCTGGGATTTGGGAGGGAGGGTAATATAGAGGAGGTACAGATTTCAGAGGGAGAGGGAGTGCATTCAGTTTTAAATGATGAGTTTGAAACTATTAATAGTTACCTTTTGTATTCTCAGTGTCAAGTGTCATATTCTCCTACTACTCTTTTCTTTCTGGCTTATTCTAATACCTAAACTCCAACAAGCTTTTGAGCTCCTGCCACCTTTTCCCTGCCTTCATGTCTTCATTTCCTTCCTCCTGATTTTAAATACTGCAGCCATTATGATACCAGTTTCTCTTGATTTGCAATACTTTTTTGAGTAAAGTGCAACCCTGTTTAAATCCAGCTCTCCATTTACTCCTGCCTGCAACTTGGCTGCTGGATCTGATGGAGGAAAAACCTGTATCACTCAGACTATTCTCACTTTTAATTCATCATCCCTAACCACAGCAGGCACCTAGGCTACCCAGCTTTACCCAGTGCTCTAGACCAGATGTTCTCAAAGGATGGTCTGGGGAGTCCTGACAGGGCCATAGATAACTCTAGGAGTTCCGTAAGGTCAAACGTCTCTTTTATAATTAAGACATGATTTGCCTTTTCTCTAATTTTCTCACAGGTTTATAGTGGAGTTCTTCAAAGGCTGCATGACACCACTGATGTCATTGCTGAGGTGGACCATGGATTATGGGCTTGTAGATACTTTAAAGATTTCTCAGTTGAGGATTCTAATATGTTAAATGTTGATAGATGTGACTCCCACAAACAAGCTGCTGAGGCTGATCAATAATGGCCAGTGTAATAACATCCTGGGACCGAAAAGTTTGGGAACTGCCCTAGACCATTCACTTTCCGACTCACCCAGATGACCACTTGTACCTTTTTTTTTTTCCTTCTTTTAATTGTAGTTGACACACAGTTAAATTAATTTCATGTGTACAGCATAGTAATTGGACAAGTCTGTACACTATGCTGTGCTTGCCACAAGTGTACCCACCATCTGTCACCATACAACATTATTACAATGCCATTGACTATATTCCCTATACTATACCTCTCATCTCATCCCTGTGACTTACTCCTTTCACAAGTGCAAGTCTGTATCTCCCACTCCCTTTCACCCATTTTGCCCATCCTCCCACCTCCTTGGTACCTTTTCTTGTGGAAACCCGTTCACCTTTGTCTCCACTTTTCCCTCTCTTCTGGTGACCTTGCTTCCTGCTCAACTGAGAAAACAGAGGATCGCTTCCTCAGATTCTCAGGTTCTTGCATCCGTGCCTATAGATGGGGCTTTCTCTCATGTTCTATGGGCAGATTATCAGCGTTCCCACAGCCATGGTCAGTCCCTTCATCACTCTGTCCCCATACTTTACTGCATCTTCAGTTCTCTGCTGAACCTTTCCATTTGAATGCACATATGCTGTTATTTCCCTCATTTGATTCAGAATGTATTTTCAAGGTGGAGCTGCAAAAGCTTGCTTGGATATTGGGTGTGATGATGGAGAGTGACCGAGGTTTCCTAGGGTTTACCTGAACTACTGGGGCAAGTGGTCAGTCAACCTCCTTATAACTGTCCAATGATTCCTTATGGACAATGGGATAAAATCCACATTCCTTAGTAAGCATGCAAGGACCTGTCGTCTAATCCTGCTCCACCTCTCAAAGTTTTCTTCCACTCTGTACTCGTAAACTTTTTGTGGCTTCTCAAATGAACTGTGCTGTTAAATGTCCCGGGTTACTGCATGTGCCCCTTTCTCTGCTTGAAATGCCCTTATTTGTGTGATTGAAGATTCCATTCAAGAGTCCCCCTGGCTGATCACCTGCTGCTTTGTGCCCCACTGTATAGTGTACACAGGTGGAGCATAGCCCTCCTTGTACCATCTTGCAGTATTTTGTGGCCCTTTCCAGGCTGTGACCTGCTTGAGGTTGCCATAGGCTTATTCATTTATGTACATCTCTAGAAATTGACACCAGGACTCATACATGATACACCCAAATAGGCATAAAGTAAATTCATGGATGGATGGGAAATGATGACTTTGTTTACTACCTTTTCAAATATATCTATACATCTTTAAGATGTACTTGGCACTGTGTCATTAAAAATCAAAAACGTGTGGGGCACCTGGGTGGCTCAGTCAGTTAAGCGTCTGACTTCAGCTCAAGTCATGATCTCACGTGGGTTTGAGTCTTGTGTCGAGCTCTGTGCTGACAGCTCAGAGCCTGGAGCCTGGTTCTGATTCTGTGTCTCCTTCTCTCTCTAACCCTCCCCCACCCATGAGCGCGCGCTCTCTCTCTCTCTCTCTCTCTCTCTCTCTCTCGCGCGCGCGCGCGCGCGCTCTCTCTCAAAACTAAATAATAAACATTAAAAAAACAAAATGGGTGTTCATTGAGTGACATTACTAATAACAGATAACATTGTTTCATGAGTTACCACCTGAGTGACTTAAAGAAAGTGTCTAGACCTGTCTGTTCTTCTGCTTCCTCATTTCTAAAAGAGGCATAATAAAGGAACCTGCCCCCTACTGTGGCTGCAAGGGCTGAAGGAATGAATTAGCTCTGTGACTGGCACATAACAAATACTCAATAAATCTGAATGATTTTTACTATGATTGTCACTACTACTTCTGCAGAAACATACAAGGCAGAGTGTTTACACCTTCCATGAAATATCTCCTTGTCACACCAATGTGAAACAATCACTTATCTTCTTGAGGTAGCTACTCTCCAAGGCTAAGAGTTTAGTAACTTATACTAACAGGTAGTTGTTGAACAGTCTTGTGGTGAAGACAAGATTAGAATTAGAATGTTTAAAGCAAACTGAATTCCTTTAGCAAGGCTATTGGTACATCTGAATGTGAAATGCAGTGAACCGCACCCCCCTCCATTGTTCTTTTGTAGCCTTTGCTTGGAGGAATGTTCTCAGATTGGTTTTGTGGTTATCAATAATAGTATCTCTATACTAGTTATTGAGTAATAGTTTTGGTTTCAGGGTATTGAGTATCAACTGGTTAATTTTATACAGTTGTCATCCTAAGCAGTGTAAAATGGGAGATAGACCTCTGATAGGTATAGATGGTGAAAGGAAATAAAATCAGGTAGAAAAGCTGAGGAAAGGTAATGAGAGAGCAGGAGGATGAGTGTAGCTGGTCTTTTTTGGCCTTTTAATACTGTGCCTGGTGACACCTGGTCCTGAACACGTGGTATTTTGCATGCCTATGTTTATTTCCCTGGGCAGCAGGAACACCATTGTTCTAAATGACATGCTTTCAAATGGTTGTCTTTTCTCCCTTTCATTATTATAACCATTCTTGTAAATTCACACCTATTAGCTGTTATTTAGAATACTCTATTACCCCCTGCCCCCCGCCAACAGTTAACACAGATCCTGCATTATATTAAGGCTAGTCGCAAGTTTGCATTCTGCCTTCCCCCAATCTTCGGCATTTAGTGGACAGAACCATGAACAGAAAAGTAGATAATTTTTTTGTAGAAAATTATTTTAGAATTGTATTTTGTACTGCTCTCTGAGTGTGCTTTCAAAATATGCGTTGCAAGAATTGTAGTTAGCCTTTGAGTTGCTTGCTTAACAGGAAGCCAGCAGGATATGCTAGTCACATGGGAGTTCTCTAAAGGGTCAATTAATATGGAATAGTCAATGAAACACTTGATACTCACCTTCCATGATTTTCAAAGTACTTGTCTCAAAATAGATCAGTAACAGCTGGCTTGAATAAACAAGCATCATGCCTGTGCCCACTAATGTCCGAAGCCTTTTCCTGGGAGCATGGGGGCAATATGGTTTAATGAAAAGGCTTTAGGCCAGGAGTCAGGAGACCTGAATGAGAGGCCCAGCTCTGTCTCTAACATGTGGCCTTACCAAATACCTGCTTTTCTTTTTCTCTGCCTTCCATACTTACAGCAAGAACAGCAAATACTGACCTATCAGTAATATGCTGAAGAGCAGCTAAAAATTTTTTTATACATGTTTAGAGCTCATTAAGGAGGCATTATAATTTCATGAAGAGAGCTTTGGGACAAGACAGATATGTTTGAATCCCAGCTCTGGCACTTGATAAATTTGGGAAAATTATTTTAGTTGTTGAGTCTCCATTTTCTCATATTAAAGGCAAGAAATAGTAAAACCTACTTTGCAGGGTTGTGGTGAGAAATAATATTTGTAAAATGCTTGGGGCATAGTAGGTATTCAGCAAGATTTTATTTCCTTCTTCCTCTCCCACATCCTTGATCCTCCTAAGTCTAAGAGCCAGGAAGAACAAGATCTTATCACTGCTCTACAGAGAAGGAAATTGAAATGTGTACTGGATAAAGGACTTTTCTCAAGGTCACACAGACAGGAAGTGGTGAAGACAGGACTTGAGTCCAATTGTCCTAATTCCAAATGCAGTGAAGTTTCCCATTCCTGCTACCAAGCTGAGTGGTTAGATGGTGAATTGCATGAGGAAATGACTAGGAAAATGCTTGGAAAAAGCAAGGCCTGCCCTGCAAGTACAAAATTACATTGTATTATTTTGCACTGAAGTTTACTACATTTAGAACAGAAACATCTAGAATAATGAAACCGGTTTTCATTTATTTTAGAGTCAGATTAGTTCACGATTATTTGCTTTTTGGTAATTTCATAGCTCTTAGTTTGGTTTTGTTTTTATGGGAATTTGTGCATATGAGTTCATTGATTAAGTCATCAATTTGTCTACTAAATATTAGGTTTTGTAGTAGAAACAGAGAACTCAAAGGTAAATAAAACTCAGTCCCTGATCCTGTGTGGCTTTTAGTCTGTACAGCATGGATTTTACTTCAGACATGTCCTTATAAAACAGGGGGTGGGATGGGAGACCGGAGTTACAGTGAATGAGCACGGCATATGCTTGGTAGGGGGTAATGCTCTCTTGGATGCATTGTTAATTTTGCTGATGTGCAGGGGATGACATGTTCATGTGTTTGCATGGCTCAAGATATTTCTGTCCTTTCCAGAGACATTTGTCCAGTACCTCCTATGTGCAGGACACTGGAGTCCTAAAGCTAAATCCTAGGAACTTTGTGCTTTTGTAGGGCTGGAAGAAAGTAGATTTGACCTTGGAGTCAGGTCTTACAAGAATGCAGAGAGGATAAAGTAAGTCATCGGATGCTGCAAGGCAGGTGCAGAAGTGCATGCAGCTGGGTGAGTGAGATGAGACCAGGAAGAGGACAGAGACCTGAGTGGTTACAGGAGAGGAAGAAGGCTTGAGAAACAGAGTGGGGAGAGTGTGTGTGAGACAAAGAATGTGCAAAGACATTCAGACCTCAGTGATGTCCCCAAGAGGACAGTTACTCTGAGCAGTGATGGAATATCCTCCATAGCATTCATACTGGAATATGGCTGCACCATTTGCACCTGGCAGGAAGATATTAAGTCATAGGACTTTGGTGTGTGGCCTCGAATATCAGATGATGGCCTATTCTCTTGAATATCTTAAACATTGAGGGAGTAGACTATAGTCAGATTGCATAATAGGCATCTAAAGCCATGTCCAAAGCCTTTTCTTGCTCTGTCTGGAAGCTCCTGACTTGCTACCTCTCACTCCCTCATACCTAGTGTACCATTCAGTATCCTTCCAGTGCTCTTTAGTTGACTGATACCTCTTCCTTCCTTGGTCCATTTGTTCTTAGCTGTGTGTTCCTGAGTCCTGCTCCAATATGTTCTTTCATCCCCAGTTCCCTTCACCTTCTGTGATGTCACATGCGCCGGTGACCCCCACCCTGCGGTGCCCTCCTCCACTGGCTTTCCTGCTCTTGCCTCTAAGCTGAAGAGAGCTGTTGGAGAAGCTTGTTCACCAGTGGGTTTTTACTGCCCAGCCTCACTGCACCAGCTGCTGTGTACGTCACCTCTTTGCAGTGCCTTCTGTGATCCTCTAGGCTTCTTATTCCCCCCAGTGAGGCTCCAGCTCTCTAAATCCCAGACATTGAGTCCCCAACTCTCCCTCAGTCCCTGCAAGTTCACTTGGTTTTTATCATTACCAGTCTTCTTGAGTCTTATCCTCAGTCTGTCCCATTTACTCCCCATGGTGGTGACCACTGTTACTAGAAGTAGCAACTGTCCCAAACTTTACAAATTATTGCTGCTTTCTTGGGAGAGAGTTTTGGGTCTTGAAGAGTGTGTGTTTAATAAGTTAGAAGCCCAGAGAGGACCGGGTGTTATGAAAACTTTGATTCTGAGAAATTGGGCACCATGCTAGACCTACTCTTCTTGGTTTGTGGTCTCCAGACCCCAGTGGTGTGCTCAAGTGAACATCCACCAGTGAACCAGAAACCTGTCACCTTTTTCACTTCCCAGTGGCAACAAGGCTGCCTGTCCCCTCTTGCAGCCAGCTTACAGCACCTGCTATTTGCAAGCCTTTTTTTGCAAGGGGGTTGGGGGTGGGGGTGGGGGTTAATTAATATAACTTAATCATGTGTGCGGTGCCTGACAGAGAAAGGATAATTCTGCTACTTATTGATACTACAAAATGTAGATTTGGCAGAAAAGTATTAAATTCCCTGGCATTTGACCTTCAAATGTGAAAAGGTATTTGTTGGCTAAAGGAAGTTAGTAAGCTTAGGCCATGGTCAGCGACACAAGAAATGCTTGAGTTGAGATTATTTATGATGACAGAGTACTTGAAAATAAAACCTTGTGTTTTCCCGTAAACTGTACTTGGGGATTCAGTAGAATATAGCAGTTCCTCAGTAAGGAAGAAGCAGGAGTTGAAATCTCCGGAGTTCAGGATGAGCACTAACGTGGAAAATTTGGGCGCTTCCAGAGACCCCATTTAAGGGGAGAATGTCAGAATTGTGGTTAACATCCATTTCATACCTGTAAATTCTAAAATGTGAAGCTGGACTCTTGGGAGTATTTATGTGGTAGCTCTGATGGTTAAATCCTTATTAAATTTCCATCTTTCTGAATATATAGTTCCATTTAATGACCATAGTGAAGAGTAACGAGAAATTTGGTAAAGGATCTGTTTTTTTTTTCCCTTCCATGTTTAAGAAAAATGGTTCACCAGTTTCCATGATGCACATGAATTAACTTCTCACCTATCGAGCTATTTGACAAGCTTGCCCATGTGGCATCACCTAAAGCCTTGCTGGGTTTTAAATAAATAAATGGAAAAAATGTGTTTAATAGTAATAATACCCTCACCTCTCTAGAGAAGAGATCAAATAGATTTCTTATATTCCATGTAAATGCAATATGTTAAACTTCATTTATGCTACCCATTAGAGGGTTCCTAGATTCTGACTTGAAGACTAAGGACTTTTCATTTACACACTATTCTAATAAACCTGTGAAGTAGTGTTGTGTAGTGAAAAGCACCTGGGCCTTGAATGCATCAGCCTGGCTTTGGGTCCTAGCTGTTCCACTTATAATCTTGGGCAACCTAACCACTCTGATCTTCTCTACATTTTTTCCTTTTTGCAGTGTTTTAGGGATGAAATTAATTATAGTAATGCACATTTGGTGTTGGGCACTTAGGTACTCAATAAATATGCCATTCCTTTTCATTAAGCCTGTTTTTTTATTTTTATTTTAAGCCTGTTTTTTTTAATAAATCCAAGAAGATTACATGTTGCAAGTTAAAATGAGGAACAGCTGAAAGTTAAATGGACAGTAGTAAAAAACCATAAACCATGGACTCAACTCAAAAACTATATTAATCTTGGACTATGGAGAATCCTGCCAAAGTAGCCCACATACTGCACTAGGCTGTGGGGAAGGATGGTTCTGTTTGAATGGACCATTATAGCAACTGATTGTATTGTTCAAAGAGTTCTACAATTATGGAGCTGGAAAAGTCCTTAGAGGTAATTTTAGCTCTGTGCCTTGGTTTTAAAAATTGGCTGTCTCAGGCCTCTGATATGTGCAATGATTTGCCCAAGGTTACCTGGTTTCCTGAATAACAGGGCATTACTTTTCTTAGAATACTTAAGACCCAGGCCCTCAAGGGAAGTTTGTTTATTTATTTTTAAAGTGTTGATTTGTTTTGACACAGAGGGAGCTAGCGCCAGCAGGGGAGGGGCAGAGAGAGAGAGAGGAGAGGAGAGAGAATCCCAAGCAGTCTCTGTACTGTTAGCATGGAGCCTGACATGGGGCTCAAACTCACAAACCACAAGATTGTGACCCAAGCAGAAGTCAAGAGACCCTTAACCGACAGCCACCCAGCTGCCCCCTCAAGAGAAGTTTAAATCATGTTAATCATTAAAAAAAATTGGGGAAAATTGGAAAACACTTGAATTTAGAATTTATGTGAAGTACTTCTTATAAAGGTCTTACTGTCTTGTATTCAGCTGTCTCTGCTTTGCTCTCTACCTTCCTCTATCCATCCATCCCATGGATACAGTAGTATAGGGGAATCCGTGGGGATGGGGATACAAGGTCTCAGATTTTGGAGCTCAGAATGTCCTAGAAGAATTGACAAAGCATTGAAAAATGATTACAGTTGACTCTTGAACGACACGGGAGTTAGGGCATTGACCCCCCCCCCCCCCACTGTCACCCCTGTGCAGTTGAAAATCTGTATAACTTTTGACTTCCCAAAAACTTAACCACTAATAGCCTGTTGATCAGAAGACCTCCTGTTAACACATATGTATCATACTATATTCATACAATAAAGTAAGTTAGAGAAAAAAATGTTAAGAAAATCATAAGGAAAATACAGTGCTATACATACATGTATTCACAAAATCTGCATGTAAGTGGACCCATGTACTTCAAACCCCTGTTATTCAATGGTCAATTATAAATAATAAAAATTGTGAAATGAGATCTGTTGCTTAAAGGTGTAAACCTCCATCATCCAGAAACTGAACCACACACACTCAGTTCCTAAGAGAATTGAGGTTTTGATCTTTTAAGCCAGATAATGGTGTTTCAAATTCCCAGGAATACAAATATTTTTGGCAACACCAAAACAAGTTATTTCTCCTAAATCATGAGTTCCGTGAAATTGCAGTCCATTTGCTCTTCAGCTTTGTTCTTAGCTTAGTACCTGGCACAGAGTGAGAGCTCCTATGAATGACTATTGAATAACTAATGAATCCCTGCCACCAACTTTAATATTGGTTGAGCAAGAATGCCAGATTGTCCCTCATCTTAACCACAGGATGCAAAAAAATATAATTCACACCCCGCCAATTGTCTTGCAGTGGCAGGCAGCATGGTGTATTGAAAAAACATGGACTTTAGCATCAGACAGGACTGAGTTCAAATCACACCCCACTAGTTGAGCAACTGCAGGCAAATCCCTTAATCTCTCAGCATCTTAGTTTTCTTGCTTGTGAAATAGGGATGATCCCTCCTGCATAGTGTTTTGGAGGGCAAATGCACTCCGAGGCAAAATGGCATCGCACTGGGGGCATGGTAGGCACTTAGTGATCATGTGGGATTCTTTCCTTCTCCCACCTCATCTAGTCTGTGTGGTACAGGGCTTTTCCCACAGTCCTTTTGAAATAACATCTTGTTGGTCTTTGGCAAATTTTTCTCTTCCCTTGTATTCTATCTTCAGATATTTTATTTAGGCTAATAGAAACTAAAGCCCTTAGAATATTAGGACTTTAAAAATAATTTAACCTACACAATTTCATCTCCCTGTTGGCGATTTCATATTTGACTGCTGTGCTGTTAAAAAGAGAAAACACTCTACCAGGAATTGGGAGACTTGGATTCAAATCCTGGCTCTGTCACTAATTAGCTTTGTGACCTCTGAGCCTCTTTGGGCTCAGTTTCTGTGAACCTTGATATTTCTCTGTGATAAGCAGGGATTGGCGTTGTGTACTGAAAGGAACTTTACAGTTAAAGTTACCGGCTTTACAGTTAAAATATTGTGTGTGCTACTAATAAACTGTATGATCTAGGGTAGGCCCTTTCATTTCTCCCTTCCCTTAGTGGCCTCCAGAGAATAACATGATCTATACTGTAGGTTGTTTTGAGGATTATATGAGATAATCTTCAACAAGTTCCTGCCTCTCAGCTTTGCACACTGTAAACTCTTAATCAGAAAGTGGCAAGGACAGTGCTTCCACTAATTACAATTATAGGTAGTATTATTAATGTTTGTTTCTGTAGATAGTTGAGCGATCCATTAAGAGAATATAATAATTATAGCTGAAGAATTGTAGAAAAGACTGAGTAATTTTCTCAGGATCACATAGGAAGTGCTAATGAAATAGTATGCAGTTGTGAAAACAATGAATAGTCCACTTGATATACTCCCTGTTTCTGT
The DNA here is from genome assembly GCF_027475565.1 of Acinonyx jubatus. Classification (NCBI taxonomy): domain Eukaryota; kingdom Metazoa; phylum Chordata; class Mammalia; order Carnivora; family Felidae; genus Acinonyx; species Acinonyx jubatus. Next base: position 90,612,761 of record NC_069381.1, on the reverse strand, counting down.
AGTCAGTCACTTGGATTACTTCCAGTTCTTATCTTCTATTTTTCTTAAAAAAAATTTTTTTTAAGTTTATTTAGAGAGAGAGAGAGGGTGGGGAAGGGCAGAGACAGGGGAGAGAAAGAATCCCAAGCAGGCACAGAGCCTGATGTAGGGCTCGAACCCACGAACTGTGAGATCATGACTTGACCCAAAACCAAGAGTCAGATGCCTAACTGACTGAGTCACCCAGGCACCCCAGTTCTTACCTTTTATAGGTAGCATGATTACAATGGTCTTTGTATAGATTGTTTCCCAATTTTGGGTTATTGCTTTCAGCTTTATTTGCTAAAATGAATCTTCTATGTCAAAAGTTATAAACATTTTTGCAGCTCTTGTTAATATGCTGCCAGATGGTTTGCAGAAAAGAATTTCTAACTGACATAAAGGCAGATTCCTGAAGTCTTGGTTAAAAACAAGGACTTTGGTATCCTTTAGGTTTGATTCTTATTTATTTGCTTGGATGGCTCTGAGCAAACTAATCTCACTAAATCTGTTTTCTCATCTGTAAGATGGGATGCAGGTAGCCACCTCACAATATCTCCATTTATTCAGCTTATCATCCTTAGAAATATTTGTTTCAGGAATTGATGTTCCTGCGAGACCTAAGCCTCATGATAGCAGAGCCCACTTAGATTTATTCACTGCTGAATTCCTGGGGATGAACACAATACCAGCACGTAATGCTCAGTAAATCTTGAGGAATGTATAAATAATATAATTTATTAGCAATAAATACATAGTAACTTATTAGCAATAAACACAGGAGAGAAGAATTTTAGGTATAATTAAAAGCCTTTGTGATTTCAAATTGCTCTGTGAAATTAAATATTGAAATGTTTTCCAAGGACCTTTTTAAAAACCTAAGTATGCCCTGTAATTTAGATCTTGCCTACTTTTTTCTTACATAATCTTTCATGTTAATGAGGGCAAGTCTGAAGAGAAGTGGGCAAATGGTTGTAGCAAGCGTAGTTTAGCATCAAGTAGTCCTTCCTCTTGGCCAACACTCTTCACCCAAGACCTATAATAACATCACCTGAATCAGCCAGGAGGCTGGGTGGAGAATCGTCTTAACCCAAATTGCAGCAGGCCTTAATGACGAAGATGAGCATTCCTTAAAGATTACATTATGCCCAATACATTTCCTCCACTTGAGAACACCAACCATTTTGTTTTGCCTTTCCCAGACGTGCAGGCTATTATGTATTACATCGTTAACCTCTGTGAGTTCAAAACTGCACTTTGTTCATTCAGAAAGCGAGTTCGTTCTCTCATCTATTCAAACAGTTGGTTGAACTCCCGTATCCAAAGCTCTGATTAGGCTCGGAAGATTTAATGAACTGACCTTACAAGAAAGGTACCTTTTGGAGGATAAACTCTTATCTTCATACTTCATGTTCCCTATGGAAAAAACTTTCTAGTTAAAACATTAGAGTAATACCTATGCATGTGACTCAACTTCTGGGTGTTTTCTTTGAGACCTATTTACTTGCAGAGAGGGTGGTTGTTGTCTGGTGTATTCTCATTCATCAGGTAGGCTAAGCAGAGCAGGTCTGTCTTCAAGGGGAGGCCTCCAATGTGTGTGTGTGTTTTTTAAATTCTTTGTATATGTGGGGGATGGGGCTGGTCAAGGGGACCAAGAGGAGAGCTGGCATCCCTAAAAGTTCACATTTTGATTTGATTTCTGTTATCTATTGCTCATCAGGTTTCTCAGTAGGAAGAGGAACATTGATCTTTGGGGCCTGGAAAGCTTAAGGTGGTCTAGTCTGCAGGCAAGAGGCCTAACGTGGCACAGCGGTTTGTGATGAGCATTTAGGCCTTAGCAAGTGCAGGGTGCCCTGATCCTAGCTGGGCTTTGTGGGTGGGCTGAGACCCTTTGACTTGAGGATTGGTGGGTCCTGCTTGGATGGGTGTTGTGGGTGAGGTTGAGGAAGGTATTGCTCCTTTTAGTCACTTAGGGTGGACTAGCATTTGCTGTTTTTAATGTGTTTTAGCAAAAGCTGCTGGCCAGGACTTCAAATTTCAAAAGGGACAGTGTTCCAAGAATGCTGTTCTATGAGTTTGCTCCTTTAAATTCTGTGAATGAGGCCAAGGTAGGAAGTGATAAATTGGCTTTACCACATTCAGTTAATTTCATTCCAGGCCAAAGGAAGGCCCTGGAGGGACAAATCTTACATAATGGTGTAGTTTATCTAAGATCTTAATAGACTACCAATCATACAACCAACCTCAATTGACCCACTGCAAGCAGACCAAGAAAGCACCCTCTCTGTAGACGGGTGGGTCTCAAAGACCAGCCGCTGGAAGGAACAGAGCTACATACTGCCTACAGGGACAGAAGCAGTACTTTAATACTTAAGCAGAAGTTCCTCCACATGGAAACACACTTTATGCTTACTCTGGCTTTGTTGATTAAGTCCTGGCCATTGGATCATAGAACTGAGGCTTCACCTATGGAAGAGTTGTAGATTTTATTACTTAAAACTAAAAAGGAACGGGAGCCTCCTTACCTAAGAAGTATGGGCTGTGTTCTTGGGTTTGGATAGATGAGTGAAATAATTGTAAGCCGAAGCATTAAGAAGATGATTACTAAGCCCTGTGCTTGCAATGTTTAGATTCTAGAGACTTTTTTTTTTTTTTTTTTAAGGAAATCAAGGAACTAGAGTGGTTTGGAGAAATAATAGTCTTAACTATTTCAGTAGACTGAAAAGTCTAAGCCAGGAAAAAGGTTGATAGGTGGGATATGCAGGGAAAAGGAGATCTTTAAAAGAAAAGGAGATTCACTGTCTTCGTACTACTTAGTAACAGGCTTCTAGAAATACAGCAAAGATCTGAAAGTTTTTCACAAACAATCCAGGAAATTGCAAAGTGCCGCTTCAAACGTTCAGCTAGAGTTTGAAGTAGGAACAGCTAGAAACTTGCATAGCTCCAGGATGTGGACAGTTGTGCATCATGTGCACTGCATAGAGATTTTTGCCAGTAGAGGTTGAAATGCAGTGGTTTTTCTTTTCACTGTGGAGTTTGGCCAGTGATGACATGTGCCTTGAGAAGGCACCTTCTATGTATAAAGTGTTTTTCTGTCCCACAGGGGTTGTGGTGGTGGCCCTGGTTATGGAAAATTTGCATTTAAGAGGGAAAGCCCTAAGGTATTAGCATAAAATACTGAAGACTTGACTGAGTTCCAAGGTGACAGGTTGCTATCATTGGGCAAACAGGTATTGCCTGTACCCTGAAAGATCATCTTAACAGAAAATTGGATTGGCAGAGAAAAATTAAACGTGGGTTAAGCCTTACTTCTGGCAAAAGAAAGATACTGAGGGCCTGGTCATAAAAACGCACAGGAATTTTATGTCTGGAGATGTCCATGCAAAGTTGTAGGTCCTCACAGGCCTCCAGGGACATGGGTTTCAGAAACAGTAGGAACAGATATAGAATCTTCTCGTTCAGATGGAACAAATGTGAGGACTAATGGATAGTCTTCCTTAGACATTCCTCACAGCCCACTGCAATTACACAGAAAAGGCAGTTGCAACAGCATCTGTGGCCCAAGACTAAAAATTCCTGCTTATAATAGATTGTGGAGATGACTGTACTAGGCAGAGTGCATGTTCAGTTCAGCACCTGAGTGCCAGAAACATGGGTTCAGAGAGGAAGTAGAAGATAAGAAGTTTTGAACATGCAGGTGGGGAAAGAAAGATGACCTAGTTATGGCCTGAGGGGACAGGGACTGGCCTCAATGCAAACTACTACATTTTGAAGCAGACAGTGATACCTCAGGGCCATTCTGAGAGTGAAGACACATCTTTCTGCTTCCCAAATTGGACCATTCTGGGTTTCTCACATAAGTAGAATCCTACAACGTTTGTACTTCTGTGACTGGCTTATTTCACCTAGCATAATATCGTCAAAATCCATGTTATAGCATTTCCTTCTTTTTAAAGGCTAAGTAATAATCCATTGTATCTATACCACATTTTGTTTATCCATTGATCTATCCGTGGGTACTTGTGCCATTGGCATAGCGTTATGGGCATCCTGGCAAAAGACTGCTCTTTTTTGTTGACCTATCTCTCAGGTACCCTGGAGTTTCTGTCACTCTTTTTTTTTTTTAATTTTTTTTTTTTTTGAGAGAGGTTGGGGGAGGGGGGACAGAGACAGTGGGAGACAGAGGATCTGAAGCCTGCTCTGTGCTAACAGTGGGCTTGAACTCTATTTTTGGGCTTTATTGTCTTAATGAGAAACTCATACTAGAAGAAGGTTTATATTTGGGACCTCTGTATTTGTTGCATTTTATTTTTTAGTTACCTAAGTATTGTAACTTAAGTTCATTGCAGAACCCGTGGAGACCCAGGTTGAACAATAAGGCCAGGGAATAGAGAGTAGATTTCAACTTGGGATTCAGCATGGCCTTAACAGTATTTTGTGTGATACACATCTTTGATGTGTTTTAGAATCTTCCCCTTCTGCTCCTGTGATCCTGAGAGAGTACCCAAAAGACAGTGGTTGGAATTGGAAAGTGGGGACAGGGCTACTGTAGGGGACTGATCTTTTTCTCCTTTGAGGTACTGCCACACCTCTGGTAGCCCAGGGTCTAATGAGTAAGAAAAAAAATGCCAGGGGATGTTAAGGAGACTATTAATGTGTTCATAAACAGGGACTTCCATTTGAGTAATGTCTCTGGCTTTTCTTCATTCATTCTTCTCCAGTAGATGAATGATGTACCTGATTCGTAATTTCTTTAATTTTTTTTTAATGTTTATTTGTTTTTGAGATAGAGACAGAACATGAACGGGGGAGGGTCAGAGAGAGAGAGAGGGAGACACAGACCCTGAAGCAGGCTCCAGGCTCTGAGCTGACAGCACAGAGCCTGATGTGGGGCTCGAACTCACAGACAGTGAGATCATGACCTGAGCCGAAGTCGGACGCTCAACCGACTGAGCCACCCAGACGCCCCCTTATTTGTAATTTCTTAAATTTTTTTTTAATGTTTGTTTATTTTTGAGATAGAGACAGAGCATGAACGGGGGAGGGTCAGAGAGAGAGGGAGACACAGACTCTGAAGCAGGCTCCAGGCTCTGAGCTGTCAGCACAGAGCCTGATGTGGGGCTCGAACTCACGGACAGTGAGATCATGACCTGAGCCAAAGTTGGAAGCTCAACCGATGGAGCCACCCAGGCGCCCCCTGATTTGTAATTTCTTTGGGAGTAGGACTTCGGGCTCGTGTGGCAGCCCACTATGGGCCTCTAGTTCAGAGCTACCTGCCTGCAGAGAAGGTACATTCTACTCTATTCTCTGCCATGAGGGTAAGTTATGGAGCAGGCTCTGCTCCACTGGGCATGTTCTTCAGTTGTAGGAGTGGAGTTTGTCCTCATTGGACTGTGCACCTAAGCCCTTCTTCGTAACAGTTTGTAAGAATAAAAAACTGACATTTTTTATGTCTATCTGGCTCAGACATCTACTTCTCATTTGGTTTTAAAGTCAGATAGAGAGGTGACTGGGTAGCTCAGTCAGTTAAGCGTCTGACTTTGGCTCAGGTCATGCTTGTAGTTCATGAGTTTGAGTTCCACTTAGGGCTCTGCGCAGACAGCTGGGAGCCTGCTTTGGATTCTCTGTCCCCCCCCCCCCCCCAATCTCTCTGCTCCTCCCCTGTTTGCTTGCTCACTCTATCTCTCAAAAATAAACACTTAAAAAAAAAAGTCCGATGGAAAAAAGGAATATTATTCATTGGATCCAGTAAGTTCTTAGAATTTCAGCACTTGAGGCTGAAAGGCTAAGGGCCATTCTGGGGGTGTTCCTGTGGAAAGGACATTAAAACCAAGTTTTGAAATTATAAGAATGGTGGTGATTGGTGTCTGAGGAGGAGGAGCCTTTTTGAAGAATGAATGTGCTGATATATAGTTGAAACGTATATGTGATGTAATATAATGGGCATAATTGGTCTATGAAAACAAAGGGATTCAAAGTTATCCATACTTCCTTCCTTCCCTGCTGGTGCTTGTTCTGTTTTTTTAGTTTGTTTGTTTTTTTGTTTTTTTGTTTTTTTTTTTTTTTGAGAGGGAGCTGATTAATATGGTAATTAGTTTATTTTGACTACTCAGTGTTAAAATATGCAAGTTCACTTACAGTTTTGCTGAGAGCCTTTTAAAGCACCTCATTTTACACAAGGAGCAAAATGTCTATCTTCCTTTTTCATTTTTCTATGTATTTATTGTCCAGTGCGTTCCATACGCTTGAGGTAATCAAAGTTACCTACATACTTGGACACATGAAGATATTTGAGCACATTATGGGTTTAGTGCTAGGAGCTAATAGCACACAAATGTTCTGGGTTTATCTAAACAGGAAACATGGAAGAAAGGAGCAGCCATTCCTGAACTGGGCACCTCCCCAAGTCTCGAACTCACCACTTGAAGTGTAGGAATTGCTTTTTGGTCCATGTCTGCTTCCTCTTCTTTCTCCTGTTCTTTCCCTTTCCTAATCACACCCCTGCTTCTGCAGGGAACAGTTATTTCAGTCTTCTGGGAATTCACCCTCTGTCTCCAACTATCCCTAGAGTAGTCCTAGGCTCCCCTGTCAGAGAATCTAGATCCCTGAGTGCCTCTTGCCTCTGGCCCTTTATGTTCTCATCTAGCAGCTCTTTCCCTCCTCAGCCTTCCTTGGACCAAGGGTTCCCTTGGCCCTGTGCCTGGAGGGTAGAGGGAGAGGCCTTTCTTTAGGTTAGTTAGCTGGTCTTGTGGGTCGAGGATCTTTTTTCTAGTGAATTACCGTTTTCCCATTTTCATTCTCTTCCTCTCCCTCCTCAAACATGTTCATATTTGAGGGGTCCTGGATGGTTATAGACCAAGAATGCCCCTTATCTGGCTTCCCATGAGAATCAGGGCTTAGGTTCACATCAGACATGCCAAGGAGACTATAGTCATGCTCTGGTGTGAAAAGAGTGCATTTTATGATGTTGAAAAAGTGAAGCCAAAATTATTTCACTTTTCAAACAAAAAAAAATTTAAAGAAAAAATACAAAAAACAAACCTGAAGTGAGGGCGCTGGCCCAAAAGCTTGATCACCTTGGCTTTGTTAATGTGGGGAAAACGTATTCTAAATTCCAAAGACTAGAAATCTTAATGGATTACAACTTAAATTTTTTGTGTGTGTGAAATTGAGGCCTACCTACACCTATTCAGGTAAAATTATAATACCCATATCATATTAATGATTGTAACTATAAGTCTCCTCCTCAGTCTTGAACTGTTTTATGAAGTTGGTGGATCTGCCTCTGAAAACTGTAGGATGACCTTTAAGGTCTTTCTTGGCTTTAATGTTTGCAAGTAGGAAAATGATATATTTTCTTTAGCATTGTGTTAGCATATGGTTGGGGGATAGATAGCCAAGGAATAGTTGTAGGTATTCCCTACTTCTTTTTGCATTTGACGTACATTTGTTGAATGCTTTTTACTTCCACTGTTGGTATCCTCTACCGTTTAAGAATTACATGGTCCTTGTTCTCAAAGCCATAGAGTGCAGCAGGAAGGAAATGACATTGGTATTTGGCAGGCAGAGATGGAAGTTTGGTTTGAAGAAAAACTCTGTGCTAATGTTTATAGTTGCTGCCGTCACTAGCCACACTCATTGTACAAAGGCTGGGACATACGTTCCCCAGTCAGCGTGGAAGGAACCAATTAATCGTGTACTGGTTTCATCCCTGCCTCTCTAGGTAACACCTCAGTGGGAGTGGTGCTTTTTTGGGAAATCATCACATATATTTAGTGATCGGTCTTTCAAATCCTCAAATACTGTGATTTTTTTTTTTTTGTGGGTTCCATGTGCATTATTTATGAACACAGAATTATAGTGTGAATGATGGAGCTTCTGTTTGCCCAGGGTGGGTGGTGGTGGTGGTTGTATATAGACTCTGTGTCACCTTTGCTTGGCATCCTTTACCCACCTGTTCTGTGAGGTGTGGCAACCTGCATGACCACTGTGGTCCTCCCATTGTGCACGGAAATCTGATTGGCAGCATTAAGAAGGGAGTAAAAAGGAGGCGCACTCAGTTGTCCCTTTTAATGAATGACTGTGTATGAAGTCACAAGATGAGTTGGGGAAGGAGCAGCCTGTGATGCGGGTTTATCTTTTCTGTGGTATGAATGACGTATAAGCCCATAAATTCCAACCTGGAAAGGAAGTGCAGGCAAGTCTGCTCTCAAGACGTCCTTATTCCCCAATGATTTCTTTGGCATCCTTAGTAGTCCTTGGCTTTCTTTCACTCAGCATTCTTCAACTTGAATTTCAGGCTTAGTGCAGTAAGCCACAGTCAGGCTTGTGGCTACTCCAGGAGGTGAGCTGTGACTCATTCATGACTCACTTGGCCAGCTCTGGTTTCCTTACAGTCAATTATTCAAATGAATGAAATAACCAAAAGCACAAGTTGCAAAGTAAAGCTAATGACAAGAGGATAGTGATTTGTGTAGAGTCACTCCTGTTGTCCAGATGGTCCTATTTAAAAAAAAAAATTTTTTTTTAAACTATCTTATTTTTAATTTTTTAAATATTTATTTCTTTATGAGAGAGAGCATGAGTAGAGGAGGGGCAGAGAGAGAGAGGGAGACACAGAACCTGAAGCAGGCTCCAGGCTCTGAACTGTCAGCAAAGAGCCTGACACGGGACTCGAACTCACAAACCGTGAGATCATGACCTGAGCCAAAGTTGGATGCCCACCAGACTGAGCCACCCAGGTGTCCCTAAAAGTATTTATTTTATTTATTTATTAAAAATTTTTTTTTTAAATATTTATTTATTTTTGACAGAGACAAAGCATGAGCAGGGGAGGGGCAGAGAAAGAGGGAGACACAGAATCGGAAGCAGGTTCCAGGTTCTGAGCTGTCAGCATAGAGCCTGACGTGGGGCTCGAACTCAAAGACCACGAGATCATGACCTGAGCCGAAGTCGCTCAACCAACTGAGCCATCCAGGCACCCTAAAACTATATTAGATAACCCTATTTTAAAAAATTCTGTCAGAAAAATTTGTGAATGTTAAAATTTAGATCTCTTGTTTGTAATCTGAAAATCAGACCAGGAATCTGACCTTTTTGGTTCTAATGTAATTCTATTCTAATTCTAATCCTATGCACAGCCTACTTAAATTGATCTGATGGAATTTCTTTTAAGTCCTAGAAGTTGCCAAGTGTTGTCATGGAAGTTGGGTTAAGGCATTAGTTGATTATTTAAGTTGTTTTCAGGCTTATTTTCCAGTTTTTTTGTTGTTTGTTGGTATACTTTCAGAGTACTTCGTTTAGCAATTAACACTGAAAAAGTAACTCTTTAAAACTAGGAACTTTAATTATGTCCTTCACTAATAATGTACATTCACCATAGAATTACATTCCAAAAGGGCATAAATGTGCCCTCATGTCTCACATATTGAAAAAACAAAATTCTCCTTCACATTTTTCACCTTCAAATTTAGCAACACATGGAGTTGGTACTTTTACCTTCTTTCTGTCGCTGCTATTCTGCTCTTGCTGTAGTTGGGAGCCCCATTTTTTTTTTTTTCTCCTCTCATGGTGTTTCTACCTCTTGGTTCTCCACACTCTGGAATGAATTGCTTCTAAAGCCTTTGCCTTTTTTTTTTTTTTTTTTTTTTTTTTTAATCTCTTGAGTGAAATGCTTCCATGTCCTCAGGATAAAATCCAACACATTTAACTCCTCAAATCCCTGTCCACATTACTGGCTTCCTCACTTGCCTCCCTTCTAGTAGCTCATGGCCAGAATAGGCCCTGTCTTCTTTCATCTCCTTGTGTATGCTAATCCTTATAACAGCAGCACCTTTCCCTTCAGATTTTTTTTGGCTAACTCCCTCATGTCTTTGAAACTCAACCCTGGTGATGGCCTTCATTGACGGGCTGCTGTATTTTAGCTGCATCTCCAGTATGCTCCCCTAGCAGCTGCCCTTTGTCCTGGCAGGTGCCCCTCACACACTGCTGTCCCTGCCTCTCCAGAGCTGGACTGTGAACTTCAGGGTGCAGATAGACGGTTTCTTCTTTCTGTAACTGCAGTGAATGAGTTAATGAATGCATGAAATGCTAGCTTTCATTGTTGTGATGAGGAAACTTATTCCCAATTTCCAGACTGAGGACGAACTTCGTATTTGTCAGACCCTTCTCCTTTTCGCCTCTTTGACTTTTCTACTGCCCCTGTGTTAGAGACGACTGTGGTCTCTACACCAGGGATGAAGCTATGCTCCTCCTGACTCCTATGGAATTATGCATTTACTTCTTTTATAAACCTCGTCATTCTGCATTTTAGTTGCTGCTTGGAGTGTAAACTCTTTTTCTAGGTTTTTTTTTTCTTTTTTTTAGGAGGATTCAGTGTATATTGAATTGAATGGAAATAAATCCTGTTAGATTTACTTCAAGAACTGTAAGAAACTAAAGTTGTGCATCTGTTATTGCCCAAGGAGAAACCTTAGGAATTTATCTTGAAAGTACGATTCTACCGACATGCTCATTGGCACATTGGCTGACACAGATGTTTGCTAAGTGTAACCTGTCTTCATCAATTAGTTTAATCCATGAGATGTGAATATATTGTATGGAAGAAAGCTGATAGAGGAAATTTAGAGGCTCTTCTTCCTAGTGTGTGAGGAGTTCTTAGACAAACTGAGTGCCTTGGGAGATTTTTGCCCTCCTGTAGTCTGTTCAGAGCTATAGATACCTTGTAGTTAATTTTTAATTATTTTTTATTTTTTGAGTTTCTTGCAGTGCTTTTTCTCTCCTTTGCCTGGGTACACAGGTACATTTTATTTAGCATATGCATTTCTCACCCCAATGACTTACTAAATCCCCCGAAGAACATGTATTCAGTCAGAAATTTTCTGAATGTGTTATTTGGAAATGCTAAAAACACCATGTAATTAAAATGGAAGTGGTTATGTTTTCATCATAACTTGTTTTTGGGGCACAGATTTTTTCTCTAGAGACTTTTTTGATGTGTAAAATGGATACAGTTTTTAACTAAGCTGTTTGTGACTTTTTGGTTAAAACTATGCTTGTCTTAGGTGTCATTCCTCCTGGGGACACATCTTTGCCTGAAATAGAGATTAACCATTACTATGCTTTAGTACTAATGGCTCAAAAATAATGTCACATATGAATAATTCCACATATGTGGCTCAAAATAAAATGCCCCATATGAAAGATACATACAGAATCTGTTTATTTTTTTTAATTAAAAAACTTTTTTTTACATTCATTTTTGGGAGAGACCGAGCACAAGCAGGGGAGGGATAGAGAGAGAGGGAGACACAGAATCTGAAGCAGGGTTCAGGCTCTGAGCTGTCAGCACAGAGCCTGACACGGGGCTTGAACTCATAAACCACAAGATCATGACCTGAGCCGAAGTCGGACGCTTAACCGACTGAGCCACCCAGGTGCCCCTAGTTTTATTTGTTTTTATAGGAGAAAGAATGGCAAAATATTCTGCTCTAAGAGCTGTGGTCCTGATCCACATTTTTCAGGATTCTTTCTTAGCAGCTAAAGAATTTGATTTCAAGCTAAATAGAGGTATATCTGTTTCTTGTCCTAGAGATGATATGCAGGACAGTCAGGAGTTTTGCAATTTTTATATCTAGCCATTTCGTAAAATCTTTAGAGAGTTTATTCTTACTACGTATAAAAAGATGTCAATATTTTTGGGGCACCTGGGTGGCTGAGTCGGTTAAACATCCTATGGTGGGTCAGGTCATGATCTCACAGTTTGTGGGTTCGAGCCCCGCATCGGGCTCTGTGCTGACAGCTCAGAGCCTGGAGCCTGCTTGGGATTCTGTGTCTCCCTCTCTCTCTCTGCCCCTCCCCTGCTCATGCTTTGTCTCTCTCTCTCAGAAAATGAATAAACATTAAACAAATTTAAAGGATATCAATATTTAAAAAAATAAACCATAGAACTGTTAGATTCCCAAGATAAGCATATAAATCTCTTTCAAAATTTTCCTGAATAAATTGAAGTTTCTTGCTTTGGGATTAAGAAATAGAAACTTCTGAGCCTGGTCATAAGTATAATGTCAAAAACCATTTTGTATTTACTGTTCACACAAGGCAGTCCTAAGACCTGTGGTACTGTTCTCCTATTTTAACCTGATGACTTTGGTGAATGGAGCTTCTGCTGAGGGCTTAAGAAGAAAATGGAACATACGTACTCCTCTTATGACTGCGGGGACATGGCTTTATTTAGAGATTGTGTGCTTTATTTTTTTTCTCTGCATTTTTCAAGTAATGAGATTCAAATTTTGTTTCGATTGAAATTTAAAGCATTTGCTGGGGTGCCTGGATGGCTCAGTTGGTTGAGGGTCTGACTTTGACTCAGGTCATGATCTTGTAGTTCGTGGATTTGAGCCCCACATCGGCTCCGTGCTGTCAGCTCAGAGCCTGGAGCCTGCTTTGCATTCTGTGTCTCCCTCTCTCTTTGCCCCTCACCTGCTCATGTGCTGTCTCTGTCTCAAAAATAAATAAACATTAAAAAAAAAATTAAAGCATTTGCAAATGCAACTATAGGATAAGGGTAGATGAGCCATAACTTTTTCCCATCCTCTTACCAATCTCTAAACTTGGAAGTGAGCTAATTAACATAGGTCAACTCTGAGAACCTTGGTCTCCATAACTGGAAATGAGATTTTCTTTTTCCCCTCCCCCTCTCCCCTCCCCCCTCCCCCTTCCCCCTCTGAGCTGAAATCAAAAATCCGATGCTTAACTCACTGAGCCACCCATTTGCCCCTGAAATGAGCAGATTTAAAATTTTTGTCTCTCCCCTACTGACTTGCGCTCGCTCGCTCTCTCTCTCTCTCTCTCTCTCAAAAATAAACAGAGAGAGGGAGACACAATCTTAAGAAGGCTCGAGGCTCTGAGCCATTAACACAGAGCCCGACATGGGGCTCAAACCTGTGAACTGTGAGATCATGACCTGAGCTGAAGTCTGATGCTAAACCTACCGAGCCATACAGATGCCCCTGAAATGAGCAGATTTTATACAACATTGGGTCCAAGATATCTTTTCTGGTGAAGGTAGAGGAGTACACGTAGTTTCTGGACAAAGATAGTCTTTTTTTACTGTAAAACCACCACCATGATGCCCCCAACAAAATGCAGGTTCTTAAAGCTCTCTCCCAAATAGGAGTACTGCAAATAAACAAAAGAAGACAACAAATAACAGCCTCCCCCCCCCCCCACTAAATAATCTTGAAAAAAGCTGTTTTCATTTAAGCCTCAAACTATTAAGAGGTTATTGATACATTCACACACTTCTTACTTTGTTATAAATTTTTCACACAGGCAAATTCTATTTATTGTGGGGCTGTGTTCCTCAACACTGGAGTATGTATTCATTTCCTGTTGCTGCTTTAACAAATTGCTACCAACTTAGTGGCTCAGAATAACTCAAGTTACCTCACAGTTCTGGAGTCCAGAAGTCCAAAATCAGTTTCACTGGGCTACAGACCAGGTGTTGGCAGGGCTAGTGCTTCTAAAAGCTCCAAGGGCAGAGACCATTTCCTTGCCTTTTCCGGCTTCTGGTGGCCACATGCATGCTTCACCCTGTGGCCTTGCATCCGTTTTCACAGTGTATCACTTCAGACTCTGCTTCTATCTTGACAGCTCTTGTGTGCTCAAATACCCCTCTGCCTCCCGTTTTATAAGGACACTTGTGATTGCATTTAGGAACCACACAGATAATCCAGGATAATCTGACCATCACAAGATCCTGATCTAATCATGTCTGCAGAGTCCTTTCTGCTACATAGTCACATTGACAGGTTCCAGGAATTAGGATGTGGGTGTCTTGGCCTTGATTCAGCCCTACCCCAGAATACTTGACAAGGACTTCACGGCATAGTCCCTGCAGAGCTGGGTTCCTCCAATCATACTTCACAGTTGCTGTTTTGTTCCTTTCAAATCACCTCAAGTCTGACATGGCTCTGTGTATTTTTTTAAGGTTCTGTCCATGCAAACTACCCTTCCTCCCTCTCTTCCTCCCTCCCTCCTGGGCGGAGGACTCCTGCCAGCACCTTTGACGTCTGCACGGCTCACCAAATCAGTCCCTTCTTCAGTCTTTCCTGCCGCCTTTACAGTGCCCTTTGCCTTGAACTTCGCAAAGTTATGTCTGAATATCCGTTTTGGCACTTGTATGGGATGTCTGGTACTACAACTTGCATGCCTTTTGTTAGCTGTCACCGTGAGTTAAAGTTGTCACTACGGTATGAAATAATGTCAGGTGGTGTCGTTGAAAGGGGGAGGAAAGCAAGGTATGGGCCTCAGGGTGGCTTCTACCTTTTGGCCATTGTGAATAGTGCTGTTATGGACCTAGGTGTACAGCTTCAATGTTTTATTAAAGTAGAATACTTGTAAGAAAGTATACTTGTGCACTTTTCTGTATCTAGATAGCTCACTGAATTGTCACAAACTGACTCACTTATATAATGGGCATAGAATACTACCAGCACCCCAGAATCCCACTTTTGTCCCTCCCCGTCCCTCAGAGGCACTCCTGTCTTGATCTTTGGCCCTATAGAGGAGTTTTTCTTCTTTGTCATTTTAAACTTTATGTAAGTGGAAGCACACGTAACATACTGTAGTGTTGGACATCTTTGCCCAGTCAGGTTTTGAGGTTTATCCATATTGTTTCTTACAGTGCTATTTTTTTGTTTTATGAATATATCACAATTCATTCTGCTTTTTCCAGTTTTTGGTGTTATGAATAGTGCTTCTTTGAACATCCTGTACATATATTTTGGTGGACATAGGTACACATTTCTGTTGGGTATAGAATTAGGAGTGGCTTTATCCTGTAACTCTGCATGTATTATTATCCCACATAGCATTTGCCAGTTTCTGTCATTACTCTCAATTTCTTTGCATTCTTCAATGTTCCTTAATACTTACAAGACAAGTCCTATACACCCCCCCACACCCCACTAGAATCTTTAAAGAAACAATTTCACCATAGCCTCAATCTTCCAAATAGGTATGAAGGCACTATTTATAGATGCTGCCAGTAAAGTTAATGTAGTTATATATGTAGCTTTTTAAAGCTTAAATTTTTTTTTAGTACACTTTGTACTTGCATGATCAGAAATTCAAATGCCATTGATATTTTTGGTGATGATTTGCTGAGAAGTTGGCAAAAGCTGAGAGAGAGTGAGAAAACACTACTTCGTTTTTGCCGACCTGGCAACTTTTATGCCACTAGCCATGCAGAAAAATCAGAAAGCATTTTTGAAAAAACTTTGTAGGTTAATAGTTTTGTCATAACCAATTTTAACTTCCAGTCAAAATTATGAAGTTGATTGGATATCATGTAGTAACAGTCAAAATTCTTCTGAATTTTTAACCATTCATTTGTTAGTCAGGTATGGGTATTAAGTCCTAGAATAAGGAAAACCTTTTTGTGATTCCTAATATTTGTAAAAATGAAGTTGATAGTGACACTTAGGAAATCACTGTCTTGTAGGCCCTATTGTAAGAACAGAGTTAGGCTAATGTGTTTAATTATATACAGCATAATTTGTATAGGTGTATATCCATATAAATCTCTAAAAAGTGCAAGACCCAACATAAATCGCCGAGTGTGATCAGCCTGTTGTGATTTGTTTTAGATAACATACTTCCAATTTTTAACTTAGTTTGGTAAAATTTACCTCAGAATATCACTTGATGTCCTACTGCCTGGATAAGCAGTTATTTATTTATTTTTCTGGATCCTGAGATACAAAGAAAAGACATTAACTTCCACTGCCATAGAGATATATTTTTTTTAGCAGATACATAAATAAGGATTATGATACAACTCCATATGGGCAACTTGATGTGTGTGAGGTACAGTGGGAGTGTGATCAACCTTCTGACTAGAGGGGGTGTGATGAGATATATAAAGAAATGGTTCTTTTTCCAAATACAGTTTTGACAGATCAAGTAGATAAATGATGCATGCATTTCATGAGCATTGAACCATTCTCAGAAGAACATGGTGTCTATCCTGTGGAGTCAGATTCGTGAGGCGGGGGAAGGCTGGTTTACACACAAAAAGCTAAGACATGAAATTACTAAAACAGGTTTTCCTCTGTTACCTAAGTGTTACAGCAAGGAACAGCACTAGTATTTCTAATTGCTTATACTTTTAATACTTACTGTTTTTTGGAGATTTAAAAAATCAAGACCACATATACAATGCCTTCGTGTTTGCAAATTCTTCTAGAATGTTAGAGTAGAGAAGTTCACCTTAAAAACTAAATATTTGGAGGATTAAAAAGATAATTTTATGTTAATAGAACAGTTAACATCATAATTTCCATTTAAGATTTTTTCATCTGGGTGCTTTGAAATTAAGGAATGTGTTCATAAGGGATGACTGGTGACAGTGTGGCGGCTCAGTTGTCAGACAGGTCCTATGTTTGAGTAGAATGAACTTCTCTACCACCTTCTAGAACTTTCTTGGTGCCAGGTCTTCTGTATAGTTCTGGGATTTAGTTTTTTAGGTAAACATTGCTGCAGATGGTTTCTAAAGTTTTGAAAACCTATGGCCCTCTTACAACTTAGATGGAGGGGGAAAAGTCATATTTATTCTTCCTAATTCCCTGTCTTCTGCAATGTGAGAAGTGAGGTAGGAGAGGCATAGTGAAGTATTATGCAGTGTTTGAGGGAGGTGCATGATGAAGTTTGAGGATTAGAAATGAGTGTTATGTGTAGGAATTTACCTGGTAGATCAGGACAAGAGAGCACGGACCTAGAGGAGTGATCCATGGTTCCCTAAAGCCAGGCTCTAGGACATCTCAGTGGGAGATGGGATTGTAATAGCCACATAGGACATGCATATAAACTTGACATTGTGGGAAGTAGGTTGTTGCAGAAGGATTTTTTAAGTAGCAGAATAATTGGAATATTGTTTTAGAATAATCATTCGAGGAGCAGTGTGAAGGTGAACTGCAGTAGCGATGGGAGTCAGTTCAAAGTTTTATGATGGTATATACAAATTACAGTATTTAAAAGACCTAAGCATTTTGTTATTCATATGTACATCATACAATGTAAGCTATTTTGTGAAGAAAATGTAAATAAGGCTCTCTGTTCTTGGCTAACTTAAAAGCTGGAAGGGAGATGAGGTGCATGTGCGCACACATAATCATAAGGGAGCACTTAGTAATGTGATCATCACTATAAGAGGTACAAACAATTTGCTGGGAAATTCAGTGAAGGGAGGATTCCTTCTGATTAGAGAGGAGGGAAATGTTTGTATTTACTTTGTATTCACTTTAAATTAAAAAAAATCATTAAATATTATAGAACTTTGCGGTAAAACATAAGCGCTAGTAGGTGGGGAACTTCTTTGTTAAAAAGAAAGTTTGGAGAGTTCAAACTCTAGTTGGGGTACAGTTTCTCTGATTTATTTATTTATTTTTTTATTTTTTATTTTTTTTCAACGTTTATTTATTTTTGGGACAGAGAGAGACAGAGCATGAACGCGGGAGGGGCAGAGAGAGAGGGAGACACAGAATCGGAAACAGGCTCCAGGCTCTGAGCCATCAGCCCAGAGCCCGACGCGGGGCTCGAACTCACGGACCGTGAGATTGTGACCTGGCTGAAGTCGGACGCTTAACCGACTGCGCCACCCAGGCGCCCCAGTTTCTCTGATTTAAAAGTAGATTAGGTTATCCAGAGATGTATACATTTTTAAAGAGCATCGTTTTGTAGCTTTTTAGATAAACAAATGCCCTGTCTCTCCCTTCAAGGCAGTAGTTGGTGGACATGCTTACTACTACCTACCCTTAAGTGGTCTCAACTCAGTGTTAATTTTATAGTTGACATTTCTCCCAGGTATTTTGTTTTTAAAATCTTTTACTCATTTAGTGGAGAAGAGTTTTGTGTCGATTACTTGTCCCTAGGTTTTGGTAGTGTATGACCATGTTTATAAACCTTGTTGGTAGTGATAGTGACCTCCTATGCTTTTTATCTAGCTTTTAAACTGTCAAATGAATTCTTGTTGGATAAACCTCTTACATGGTAACATTGTATCAGTACTGTTCTCACTTTATCAACTGCTTTACACTGAGCCTCCTACTTCAGAGCATCTTGCTAACCTTCCCCTCTCCTGAGTTATAGATCTTGAAGTTTTCACACAAAGTATTCTGCAAGGAAAGTGTGGCTGTTTCTTGTCCGGTTTAAATACAAATCGAAGACCTTGCAACTGCTTCTGTAATATGGAGACAAATGAAGAGAAGGCTAGACATTCTTTTTTTTTTTTTTTTTGATTTTTTTTTTTCAACGTTTATTTTTGGGACAGAGAGAGACAGAGCATGAACGGGGGAGGGGCAGAGAGAGAGGGAGACACAGAATCGGAAACAGGCTCCAGGCTCTGAGCCATCAGCCCAGAGCCTGACACGGGGCTCGAACCCACGGACAGCGAGATCGTGACCTGGCTGAAGTCGGACGCTTAACCGACTGCGCCACCCAGGCGCCCCGAGAAGGCTAGACATTCTTAAAGAAAAGATTATCACTATCACTGATCTCTTCCCCCCCCCCCCCTTGCTTTTTTTCAAGTGATTTCAAGGAATTCTTCCATAAGACAGCCTTTGGGAAGCAGTGATAAATTAATTCTTCCCTCACTAATTTTTTTTTGGGGGGGGGCGGTTTCCATTTTTAAATATCAAATACTTAACTTTTCTGAGTTCCGTTTCTGGGACATGGATTCGGTTTCTCCTAATTTTCTGTCTATTTTTGATGGGGTACTATGTGGTTTATTGTGGTTTTATAAGATGGTTTAAATGTTAATATATTATATCACATATTTATGGAAAAACATGTGTCTTTGTATAAACATGTTGGTATTTATGTTTACATGTATAACTGTGATCAAATATATAGAGCTTACAAAGTATTTTACAATATTTAAAGGAAATATGTGTATAAGGTGTATAACTCCCATCCATCCATCCATCCATCCATCCATCCATCATCCAGGTCTGCCTGCTTAAGAAATCATTCAACTTCCCTAGAATTGGTTTCTCATCTTTCATATGATGGGTTAGAAAAGATAATCTCTTAGGCTTTTCGTACTTCAAGATGTCTGATTTACCTAGGATTATAGACAGCTTCCCAGTTGATATTAAGAGTAGGCTAAAAGATAAACTCAGAACTGATGTGCTACATGGAAATTTCATTAAAGTAAGTTCACTGGAGCCATATAATAGAATTGGTCTAGATTTGATATATTTTATATTTCTTTCCTCTAGGAATGAAATCACGTGTTTAAATTGAGCAGTGCAGTAATAAATTCATAGTGAATTTGATTTAAGCAATAGTTGTATTTTCTTTACAAAAATACATTACTGTTCAATAAAACTTTAATATATTGTTATCTAAAGGTAGATGTAAATTTCATTTTTTAGGACAATCTAGAGTACATTTCAAGACTGTGATTTGTTTTTAGTTTCCTTAAATACAAACTTGTAACTGACTAATGGTTTATTTTTTGTGAATTATAACTAAAGTGTACACTGGAGAATAACAGTGATAAGCTGTATCCAGGTTATTAGTAGATGCTGATAATTTGAGGTTGGTGTTTGATACAGTGTTTATTCATTTGGTACCTGTAACTGTAGAAATAGATTTTTTTTTTTTAAATGACTTAAAACTACTTTTTATTTCATGGTTGGTTTACATGACATAGCTTTTTTTTCCTTTCAAAATACCCAGTTACTTTAATCCAGAGACCCAGAAAATCCTTTTGAAATAGGATGTGCCAACATAAACTTTGTTTCTTCTGCGTTGTATATCTTTTATTCTCAGCATCCTTATGTTAATCCTGGTTTGGTTTGTATTACATTTTTGAAGCATTACAGTATTCACAGAGAGCTAAGGATTTGTCTATGTCCGCTCAGCTTTGTAAAGAGAACTTCTGAGTTCCCTGATCCAATTTACCAGGTCTGCTATTACTAAATTCACTGCTATTCGTACTCTGGCTTTTATTTCTTTATTGAAATCATGGTATTTGGGTTTTTCACCTCACTCTATACTATTTTAGTTTCCAGTCTGGTGTTCTCTGCTTCCTGTGCTGTCTTTGCCACCCCTTCATCTAGATGTTCCCCAAAGGTGATTGGCACACTGTATATTCAGGTCTCATTAACTCCCTTTTAGCCAGTCTGTAAGCGCTACACCAGAACAGAAACTTTCAGTTTTATTTTTTTCCCCAAGTTAGCCTTGGGGAATGCTAGCTTGGCATTGGAAAGGTGCTTCCCAAATACTTGTTGATGAAGCAATTGGATGTTGTTCTGTTACCTATTTTTAATTAACACCTGGGGGTATATCTCCTGGTCCTAGTACATAATCCACCTTTGATCTTGAACTTCATTCCTGACTTCCTGCTGGACAAATTCTTCTTGGCTGTTCTTCTGTAACTCCAAACATAAAGTCTCCTAAGTCTGAAACTCTGTGTCATTTGTTCTTTGATTTGTCTGTTTTGTTCATTGTGTCATTTTGTTATGTTCATTCTGGTGGGTATTGATTTATTTTTAGCTGCGATATAATACACAGCATTTTATTTATAGGTGTACAATGTAATAATTTGATGTATTGATATTTTGTGAAATGATAATCACAATAAGTTTAGTTAACATCCATCACTGCACATAGTTAAAAATAATTTTTCTTGTGATGAGAACTTTTAAGATCTACCTTCTTAGCAACTTTGAAATGTGTAATACAGTATTGTTAAGTATAGTCACCATGCTGTACATGATATCACCAGGATTTATTTATCTTATAACTGGAAGTTTGTACCTTCTGTTTTAACTATCTTTAACCATTTTATCCACTCCTAACTTTCCACCTCTGGCACCCACCAATCTGTTCTGTGTCTCTGTTTTTTGGTTTATATCTTATGTATATTTTTAGATTCCACATATAAATGAGATCATAAAGTATTTATCTTTCTGATTATTTCACCTAAATGTAATGTTGTCACAAATGGCAGGATTTTCATCTCTTCTAGCTGAATAATAGTTCATTTTATATGTATATACACTGCATTTTCTTTTTCCATTCATCTGTGATGGACACTTAGGTTGTTTCCATATCTTGGCTATTGTAGCTAATGCTGCAGTAAATATGGGGACAGGTAACTTCTTGAGGTAGTGATTAGTTTCTTTTGGATAAACACCCAGAAGTGAAATGGCTGGATCTTCTGGTAGTTGTATTTTTAATACTTTGAGGAACCTCCTTACTGTTTTCCATAGTGGCTGCACCAGCTTACATTCCTATAGTACACAAGGGTTCTCTTTGCTCCCCATCCTCACCAATGCTTTTTATTTCTTATCTTTTGATAATCACCATTCTAACAAGTATGAGGTGTGATGTGCTGTGGTTTTGATTTGTATTTTCCTGTGATTAGTGATGTTGAGCACTTTTAAATGTACCTGTTGGCCCTTTGTATGTCCTCTTTGAAAAAGCGTCCATTCAGTTCCTCTGTCCATTTTAAAATCGGGTTATTTGCGTGTGTTTTCTATTGAGTTATATGGGTTCTTTAATCCATTTTGAGTTAATTTTTGGAAATGGCGTAAGGTAGTGGCCCACTTTGATTCTTTTGCATGTATGTGTCCAGTTTTCCCAGCACAGTTTGCTGAAGAAACTGTCCTTTCCCCACTGTATGTTCTTGGCCCCGTTGTCCTAAATTGACCATACATGCATGGGTTTATTTCTGGGCTGTTCTTTAAATTTTTTTAAACTTTTTATTTTTTTTACATTTTGTTTATTTTTGAGAGACAGAGCACAAGTTGGGGGAGGGGCAGAGAGAAAAGGAGACACAGAATCCGAAGCAGGCTCTAGGCTCTGAGCCATTAGCACAGAGCCTGATGCAGGGCTCGAACTCACAGACCGTGAGATCAGGATCTGAGCCGAAGTCGGATGCTTAACTGACCGAGCCACCCAGGTGCCCCAGGGCTGTCTTTTTTTTTTAAATGCCAATACCACAGTGTGTTGTTTACTATAGCTTTATAATATAGTTTGACAGAAAAATCATGATGCCTCCAACTTTGTTCTTCTTTCTCAAGATTGCTTTGGTTAGTAAGGGTCTTCTGTGGTTCCATACAAGTTTTAGGCTTGCTTGTCCTATTTCTGTGGAAAACACCTTTTGGAATTTTGACAAGAATTGCACTGAATCTGTAGGTTACTTTGGGTAGTACAGACATTCTAACAGTATAAATTCTTCCAATCCACAAGCATGGTACATCTTTCCATTTGTGTCTTCTTCAATTTCTTTCATCAGTGTCTTATGGTTTACAGTGCCTTTCACCTCCTTGGTTAAATTTGTTCCTAGATATTTTATTCTTTCTGATGCAGTTGTAAATGGGTTGGTTTTCTTAACTTTCTATTTCTGCTACTTCATTATTTGTGTATGGAAATGCAATTTATTTTTATATATTGATTTTATGTGCTGCAACTTTACTGAACCCATTCTAAAAGTTTTTTGGTGGAGTCTTTAGGGTTTTTTTATATGCAGTATCATGTCATCTGCAAATAATGACAGTTTGACTTCTTCCTTACCAGTTCAAATGTCTTTTATCTCTTTTTCTTGTCTGATTGCTATGGCTAGGACTTTCAGTACTGTGTTGAATAAAAGTGGTGAGAGTGGACATCGTTGTCTTGTTCCTGGTCTTGGGGGAAAAGCTTTTAGTTTTTCACCATTGAGTATGATGTTAGCTGTAGGTTTTTATATGACTTTTAGCATGTTGACGTATGTTCCTCTAAATCCACTTTGTTGTGAGTTTTTTTTTTTTTTTAATCAGGAATGGATATTGTATTTGGTCAAATGCTTTTTCTGCATCTTTTGAGATTATACCACTGCTTTTGGATGGAATTTTCAGTAAGTATCTGGTAGGTCCACCTGACTTAACGTGTTTTGTGTCTTTCTTGTGTTCTATTTCTATAGATGGTATCCTCTTTCTCCAAGTCCGTTATATTTAAAATTGCCTAGTAATTTAAAAAAAAAATCTTGGGTGCCCCTTCATAACTTACAGCAATAGTGGTTCAGATCAGTAAGCTGAGAGTCAGATAGATCATGGCTAGATTCCAGGCAGTTACTTAATTTTTTTCGTTTTTAATTTTTAATGTTGATTTTTGATAGAGCGTGACCAAGGGAGGTCAGAGAGAGAGGGAGACACAGAATCTGAAGCAGGCTTCAATTTCGAATTTGATGCAGGGCTCGAACTCACCAACTGTAAGATCATGACCTGAGCTGAAGTTGGACACTCAACTGGCTGAGCCACCCAGGCACCCCTAATTGTTTTCAATCTTAGTTTCCTAAAATTCCTATCACCTTGGAGTTGATTATGTCAAAATATGCATAAAAGTGCTTAGTGAGGTATCTGGCACATGGTAAATGATCAGTAAATTGTCTGCTTACAGTTGTGATTTCCAGTGTCAGGAGAAAAATGTGTTAGTATTTTTGAGCTAGCCTACTATTTCTAGTCAGGCTGCTCCTGTGCCTAGGGCAGGTTCTCCCCTCTTGCATGGATGGCTGTAGTAGTGCTTTCCACTCCAGTCCATGCAAGACTCCACCAATAGGCAGACTGTGATCATGTGGTCCTTCTCTCAAGAAACTGGGATGACTTTCTGTAGCCAACATGGTCATCATTTAAGTTTGACATTTAAGTTTTTGGACCACCTGACCTTCAACATTGTTAACCTAGACTCTTCTGTGCAACTTCCAGTCACTACTTTCAAACTTTGTGTCTCCTCAGCGTGTCTTTAGTGCCTCATACTCCTTTCTCTTCCCTGAGCTTTCTGTTTAGTTTTTTCTAACCATCATTTAAGGCCTCTGATTCTTGTTCTCCATGTAGCTTTCACTGAATTCCCTCTTGTGACATTCTTCTCTGTGTTTAATCCGTGAATTTGATTCATTCACTCACTCTGCCTGCTGAGATGGACACTAGGCACCTGGATAGACCAATGAACAAAAATCACAAGGATCTCCACCTCCATGGCACTCAGTTTTGTATCAGATTTGACCGGAAAACCTGTCTTATGACATCTATGTGTAGTTTACACTTAGTTATCGAATTCCTATAGCATTTTTTTCCTAAATGAATTTTAAATTTCTTGATAGTTGGGTATTTTAAAGCTTTTAGTATTTTCTTTGTCTTAACCTGATGTTTGACACAGAGGAGGAACTCAAATACCACTTAATTTTGGAGAGTCATGTTCATGGCTTGGGTTTTACAAATACAGCTTTAAAATCAAAGTATTACTTGGAATATATTTGAAATAAGAGATCTGTATATCTTAATACTTGAGGTACATGTTGCTTTGTGTGTGTGTGTGTGTGAGAGGGAGGGAGGGAGGGAGACCATGTGAGCAAGAGCAAGTGGCGAAGGGGGAGAGGGAGAGGAAAGAGAATCCCAAGCAGGCTCCATGCCCAGTGTGGAGTCCCATGCAGGGCCCCATCTCATGACCATGAGATCACAACTGCAAGATCATGTGGTATATAGGGGAAGAGAGATACTATAGAAATAATTACAACTACAGAAATCAAGAATTGGATGCTTAACCGACTGAACCACCCAGACACTCGTAGGTACATGCTGCTTTTTAAGAAAGCTCTAACTACACAGGCAGATGGCTTATAGTAATTAAGTTTTTTTTCTGGTAAAACATTGATTGTGGGTGATTGTCATACTTCTATTTCTACCTGTGGTAAGTAGGACACACTTGATATCATGTGAACTTAAATGCAAGACTTCTTCATCTAACTTTTTTGTGCAAACCCTCAACCCCTTACCCCTCCACCCACTCCCCTTTAGTGTGATGTCTGAATCAATATTTGAAAAAAAATTAACAGACGGTGAATTCTTAATAGCTTTTGTTACTCTGGGGAATTATAGAAGTACTTCATGACTGTCACTTGCTTGGTTCTGAAGGTCTTCTCTAACCTCATAGACTAGGCTAAATGCTCCGTTCATTGTGCTAGACTTCTTCTATAGCCCTGCTTTATGATTCTTCCTGTAATTATTTGTATACTACTTGTCCTCCCCTGTAGACCACAAGCTCCATGAGGGCAGGGGCCCTTTCTGTTTTCTGTTTACCCTGAGGTCCTTTTCAGTACACAGAACACAGGGGATACTCAACAAAAAGGCATTGCATTAAATTGGACACTCACTCAATAAGCCAAGACACATTGCATTCCTATAGATAGTAGGGACTGAGCCAGGCTCAGGGTTTGCGCTGGACAGCAAAACACAGCTTGTCCTCAGGGTACTCGTCAGCTAGCAAAATGTGCTAACATTTACATATTGCCTAAAGTCTCCAGAATTTTCTTTTTGAACTTAAACCTCAGAATAACCCTGTGAAGATGTACTGTTTTGCTTTATAGATGACTAAATTGGGGAACAGAGATCCAGTAACTTACTTAGGTTCACATAGGTTTGGGACCTACTTCTGGTCTTAAGATGCTTTTCCTTAAATGTGTGCTGCTTCCAGCTGGCAGTGACCATCACACCTCACATCAACCGTAGCTTATCAGAAATTTTATCAGTTTATTCTGACTCCTGCGCTTTTGGATTTGCATTAAAAAATGGGGTGGGGATTAAGTCTGGAACTTAACCTGCTGATTGAGGTTTTGCATCTCCTTAAACCTGTTCTGATCAGTCTCTGCCTTTTTTCCTTTGAGACTCGGTATTGGCAACATTTTGCACGGTACTATTTTAGTGTGACTTCATTTTAGATCTACAGGATTAAGTTTGAAAATATTCTATTGCAGGGTTGGGGGGGGGGTGTACCTGGCTGGCTCAGTTGGAAGAGCATCTTACTCTTGGTCTTGGGGCCATGGGTTCTATACCATGTTGGGTATAGAGATTACTAAAATAAATAAGCAAACTTAAAAAAACACACACACACAAAAAACCTTTGATGGAATTTGAGTTCCCCATAGTCTGAGAATTTCTGACTTTTTACCACTCAATATGTAAGAGAATCTCTAATCAGACCCCCAGATACATTCCTTTTTACTGTCTCCCAGCTGAAATGTATTCCATAAACTTTTTGTCCACTACAGTAAAAACCCTTCCCTTCTTTGAATTTTTGAAGTCCTACCTATAAGTTTAACCCCTTAGTGATGTGCTGGCCTCTATGCCTTTCTGTTATTTCATGTGTACTGCTTTTGTTTCCGTAGTGAGGGTTTTTATTTTTGGATCCCAAGGAGCAAATCCTGTTTTTCTTTTGTCTCCCACAATGTCTGGTAGAGTGCTGGGCATATGATCTTGCCTACTAAGTAAGAACTCAAATGTTGGCTGAAGGAACTTCAATTACAGAGTTTCTACTTGGTAATTATATCTAAAGGCCTCAGTAGTTAGCAAACATTATGGTACACTGGGGAAAGGTGGCAGGAGGAGACCATCTTTTCTGTTGAAACCGGACATACCTTCTTTGTGTTGCGTGTAAAGGGTTACAAAGTGTTTCATGCTCATTATTGATCCTCATTGGGAGACGACCGCTTTAGGACCCAGATAACTTGCCTATAGAAGCAAAAGGCTGGAGCTGGGACTAAAAGCCAACTTGTGTGACTCCAGAGCACATAGGAGGGACCAGGTTGCAAGCTCCAGAGGGCAAGGCCCAGAATGTTTATTGCACATCACTGTTGCAAGATAAAATTGAGGTTCTTGGGTTTAGCTGCCCTGAATCTTTCTATGCATGCACTTCTTAAAAAAATTTTTCCTTTTTGAGAGGTAGGGAGGGAGGGAGGGAGAGTGCACAAGTGGGGCAGGGGCAGAGAGAGAGGGAGAGAGAAAGAATCTCAAGCAGGCTCTGAGCTGTCAGCAAGGAGCCCTATGTGGGGTTGAACTCACAAACGATGAGATCGTGACCAGAGCTGAAGCCAAGAGTCGGACGCTTAACCTTCTGACCCACCTACGGTGCCCCTGAACGTACTTCTGATCTGTCCCACTCTGCTGGTGCAACTAAGTTTTTCTCCTGCTGGAACTTCGTTACCAATTAGCTAGCTATCTATTATGCCTTTCCTTCTTCTCTTCTTAATCATCATTATCATCATTATTTGTATATATGTATAAATAGACAGAGTTATTTGTAAAACAACCTGGAGTCTTAAAAAATTTTAGAGAAAAAAGCTAGTTGTGATGACTGTAAACTTTTTGTTACTGCTGCCTCAATTCTATTCTGGTACTGTTGAGGATTACTGTGTATGGGCTGATGGATAACCATGTTGACAGCATTGGGCTAGAAAACTCAGAGATTTATTCTGAGAACAAGATATCCTTCAGTGCACTCATACAGTACTTGAATAGTAGAAAGCCCTCATCATCTTTGGGATCTATGCTTAGAAATTTGTGAATACCTTTAAGGTCAAATGCATTTTCTTTCTGCCTGCCTCTCTGTCTCTCTCTCTCTGCCTGCCTCTCTGTCTCTCTCTCTCTGCCTGCCTCTCTGTCTCTCTCTCTCTGCCTGCCTCTCTGTCTCTCTCTCTCTCTGCCTGCCTCTCTGTCTCTGTCTCTCTGCCTGCCTCTCTGTCTCTGTCTCTCTGCCTGCCTCTCTGTCTCTGTCTCTCTGCCTGACTCTCTGTCTCTGTCTCTCTGCCTGCCTCTCTGTCTCTGTCTCTCTGCCTGCCTCTCTGTCTCTGTCTCTCTGCCTGCCTCTCTGTCTCTGTCTCTCTGCCTGCCTCTCTGTCTCTGTCTCTCTGCCTGCCTCTCTGTCTCTGTCTCTCTGCCTGCCTCTCTGTCTCTCTCTCTCTGCCTGCCTCTCTGTCTCTGTCTCTCTGCCTGCCTCTCTGTCTCTCTCTCTCTGCCTGCCTCTCTGTCTCTGTCTCTCTGCCTGCCTCTCTGTCTCTCTCTCTCTGCCTGCCTCTCTGTCTCTCTCTCTCTGCCTGCCTCTCTGTCTCTCTCTCTCTCTGCCTGCCTCTCTGTCTCTCTCTCTCTCTGCCTGCCTCTCTGTCTCTCTCTCTCTCTGCCTGCCTCTCTGTCTCTCTCTCTCTCTGCCTGCCTCTCTGTCTCTCTCTCTCTCTGCCTGCCTCTCTGTCTCTCTCTCTCTCTGCCTGCCTCTCTGTCTCTCTCTCTCTCTGCCTGCCTCTCTGTCTCTCTCTCTCTCTGCCTGCCTCTCTGTCTCTCTCTCTCTCTGCCTGCCTCTCTGTCTCTCTCTCTCTCTCTGCCTGCCTCTCTGTCTCTCTCTCTCTCTCTGCCTGCCTCTCTGTCTCTCTCTCTCTCTCTGCCTGCCTCTCTGTCTCTCTCTCTCTCTCTGCCTGCCTCTCTGTCTCTCTCTCTCTCTGCCTGCCTCTCTGTCTCTCTCTCTCTCTGCCTGCCTCTCTGTCTCTCTCTCTCTCTGCCTGCCTCTCTGTCTCTCTCTCTCTCTGCCTGCCTCTCTGTCTCTCTCTCTCTCTGCCTGCCTCTCTGTCTCTCTCTCTGCCTGCCTGCCTCTCTGTCTCTCTCTCTCTCTGCCTGCCTCTCTGTCTCTCTCTCTCTCTGCCTGCCTCTCTGTCTCTCTCTCTCTCTGCCTGCCTCTCTGTCTCTCTCTCTCTCTGCCTGCCTCTCTGTCTCTCTCTCTCTCTGCCTGCCTCTCTGTCTCTCTCTCTCTCTGCCTGCCTCTCTGTCTCTCTCTCTCTCTGCCTGCCTCTCTGTCTCTGTGTCTTTTTCTTTCTGCCTTGTTCTCTGTCTATCCCTTCTCATTTCCTTTCCTTTTTTCCCCTTTCCTTATGAATTGAGTTCTTGCTGCAGAATAGGAAAATATTTCTCTAGTTAACGGATTATAATTTGTAGCATTTAGGACTTTTAATTATTATCTCCATGAGTAACAGTGAAATTTAATTTTTCTGCTCTCTGGACACAAGGAAATGCCAAAGGACCGTCAAACTGGGTGGTTGACACTGAAGCTGGCTACATCAGCATTTTAGGTCTGTGGCCTTCTGAGATTTCTCTAGGGGAACATTAACTTGTGAAATTCATCTTACACATTTCCTTTGCTTTTGATTTGTATCGCTGGATGCCAGAAGCATTTTTAAAATTATTAAATTTTAAAAACATTAAGGTTGGATTTCTGTAGACAGTATGAACCCTACAAAAAAAAGCCTTGTTTGTGTTCTTAATGAGATATAATCTATTTATAGTGTTTAACCTACGAGAGAAGAGACGGTACTAGGTTAGCTTAGTGGTAGAATAAACAGGAGACTGCAGTCTTCATTCAGCCCCAGAGACAAATAAACAAGAAAGAGGCATGTCGGCTTACTGGATTCTAAGTAGAATGCTGCTGTACCAAGTGGTTTTGGTGTTTTGGAAAGTGTGGCTGAGGTTTCTCAATGTCAGCTGGAGACAAGTAGTTGAAACCACCTTTTCACAAGAGTTTGAGAGATGAAGTTCCTGAGGGTCAACCAAGCTTAGAGTTACTAGCCTGTGCCTGGTGCTTTGGGAGGGACCCTGTGGTATCAGTTTAGGTGTGGATCTAGATATCTCGTCCTTGCCCTGGAGGAGCTGGTAGATATTTTAGAAAGATAGGACTTTTAAAAAAAGTATTTATTTTGAGAGGGGAGAAAGAGGAAGCTCGATCTCACAAACCATGAGATTGAGACCTGAGCTGAAATGAAGAGTCAGATGCTTAACCGACTAAACCATCCAGACATTCCTCGAAAGATAAAAGTTTAACAAAATAAGAAAAATTATAAGCCTGTGGTGCTTAGTATTAGTGATGTGAGAGATAAGAAAAGGGAGAGGGTAGTGGAGGTAGAACATTCAGAAAGATTGGCTGGGAAACTGGTTCTCAGGCAGGAGCATTTATTGATTCTTCTCTCTACAGTTTGTATACGCAGACTAGAGTCCTGAGATCCTGTCTGTTCTCTGCATACACCTCTTAATATTCTGGGGACTTTATTTTCCAGGACCTATTGAAAAGTCAGGGGATAAGCCCTTGAGTTCCTGGTACCGGGTTGTTGGGAGAAAAAAATTTCAGTGATGTAAATTATTAAATATTAGTCACTGTCTGCCCTTGGTATTTTCTTAAGTATTTTTATTAAAAAAAAATTTTATTATTTATTTTGAGAGAAAGAGAACATGAGCAGGGGAGGGGCAGAGAGAAGGAGGGATGGAGAGAATCCCAAGCAGGCTCTGCATTGAGTTCATGACCTGAACCCAGATCAAGTCGGATGCTTAACCAAACCAAGCCACCCAGGTGCCCCTTTCCTTATGTATTTTTATCTTTGTTTTTTGATTTCTCCATTTGTTAAGTTTATTTTGAGAGAGGATCGAGAGAAGAGAGATTATACAAGTGGAGGAGGGGCAGAGAGAAGGAAAGACCAAATCCCAAGCCGGCTTCACACTATCAGCTTGAGCTCCTTGCAGGGCTTAAGCTCACAAACCAGGAGATCATGACCTGAGCCGAGATCAGGAGTCAGATGCTTAACCAATTGCGCCACCCAGGTACCCTTTATGTATATTTAAAACCCCAGGTTGTTTACCAAGAATCAGAAAAAAAAAACCCAATAGTTTGATTATTTTTTTTTAACTGATGCATTCTCAATCTGTCCTTGAGATTGTTTCTGTGTTAAAACATTTTTGTGAAAATTGTAGTTTGAGGTATATTTTCAGTATGTTCCACAAATGTCATAAAGCTTTCACTCATCATAAGAAAACAATACAAAGTATGTGATAGTTATCTTCTATCAAAGTTCTAAATTGTTGGGGCCCCAGGGTGGCTCAGTTGGTTGGGTGTCTGACTCTTGATCTTTGATCAAGAGATCAGGTCGTGATCTCGTATTAAAGGGATTGAGCCCTGTGTCCACTGTGTGGTGAGCATGGAGCCTGCTTGGAATTCTCTCTCTGCCCCTCCCTGCTCACGTGCATGTGCTCTGTCCCTCTCTCTCAAAATAAACATTAAAAAAAAAATAAGGTTCCAAACTGTTGAGTGCTTGCCTTGCTGCCTCATCTTCTTACCTATATATCATGGCATTTGAGACATCTTATCAACATACATTTTTGTCTAAACTAGTGCTGTTTGTGGTAAAATTAGAGCATTTGTTTCTAGATAATGTAATTGAACGGAGGAACTGAAAGGGCCTGTCCAAATGTATAAGCTAAGTTTATGGATAAGAGAGTATTTAAGCTCAGGCTGATAAACAGGTTTTATTTTATTCTTTCCTTGATACTAGATCTGGATTGGTTGACCACTGATAACGGAACCTGTTTGATTCTCACGTGGCCAATCTGCTAACAGTTAATTCTCCCCTAGATAATAATAGCATTACTTTTCTTGCTCTAGCAGCTATCTCTGTGGTGGCTTATTGTTCTCAGATTCTTGTAATAGAATATCTTCTCTTCAAAATATAATGAGGAAACTGAATGTACCCTGAATTGGACTTACATTTTATTCATTAGAACCATTTTTGAAGATTTAAAATTAGTTAAGCAGTTTTCAGAGATTAATACCACTCCTATAGTATGCTCAACATCTGTTTGCCCTTAGTAGTGTTCCTAGCATTTTTACGCTACTAGAAAGCTCTACCTGGGTGATCCACTGTAATCTTGAATTTCTTTTTCCCCTGTGTTGAACTCCTTAACTTTGTCTGCAAGTTACTTACGTTAAGCTTATGTGTTCCATATAGCTCACAGGGAAGATAAAGCAAACTAAGGAGTATAATATACAGATAGAGATGCTCACATTAATAGGAATATAGGTAACATTTGTGTTCTAATATATACTTTTATTTTCAAATTTTATATGCTCAACTCATAATTCCTTTTATAATCAGAAAAAATTGTTAAAAGCCTCTAACTATAATTTTAATGAAATGTACTTTTATGTGCTACTATTGTGTTACAGAATTTGGAAGGAGACAATTTGCTTTATTTTCGGGACAATAAGCAATTGAATGATGTGTTTGTCTGGTGTTGAATAGTCAGATTCTGCCTGGGAATTTCATAGGACTCCAGCCCTACTCTTTAGAGGCTGAAATGTTAAAATTGTCAAACTTGAGATAATAACCTTACATTAATGGTATTGCATATGTTTAAATCTACTGTGATTAAAGGCCATGTATTTAATTGAGTTTGGCTTTTTTTCTGGAATCAGGGTCAGTACTGTGACCTTCAGTTATTGTCCTTCTGCTTTCTGCTTGCTGTCAGATGTCACTGCAGCAGTGCTAATCTGGGGCTTTTAATCATGTAACTTTGAGAAAACACATAGGGCCTAACATTTTATGTAGGTTGTTTTACTAAATTCTGAAGGATGGTGTGAAGGCTTCCTTCTTAGAGTGAAATGTATGTGGTTGCTGTCCTCAGCATCCGGGAGAGGGAGCTTTGTGATTTATTTTCCTTTAAGTGTTTTCATAACTAATGATCCAGGGAGGGTATTTATTTTTGCTTGTTTATTTTCTTAACTGTGTATGGAAAGATTTAGATTTGGTGCAAGTAGGGCTTTGGAATTAAATAGGCCTGTGTGTAAATTCCACTAACTGCCAAATGGCTGTGTGATCTTGGGCATTCCTCTCAGCCTCTGCAAGCATGTTTCCTCACCTGCGAAATGAGGATGGTCGTGCTTTCCTCGTGGGGTTGTTGTATTACATAATCTGCACAATGTGCTTAGCATAATGCCTGCACATAGTAATTGCTCAGTAAGTGCTACCAGTAATAATTGTAGATTTAATTAATTTGGCCTTGATTACTTTTTTGCCAGTTCTTAATTTCATTATTCAAACATTCCTCCACTGATCAAACTTGATTATTCAAAAGACTGTTACGGAATACTTAATGTATATATGTTTTCCCACTGATTATAAAGATTGGCTCACCATCCCACAAAGAAGATATCACAATCAGACAATGTCTATACATGACAAAGGGGCTGGTACACCTATTGCATTATGACTTTGAAAGGATTGTTTGCAGACAACTTAGAGTTCTGTGAAGTTAACACTATAGCCTGTAATTGTGTAGTCTTGATAATCTGTTTAAAGCAGCAAGAAAAGAGATTATACCATGACTTTTCAGGAAATTCTCCACATTTTTATATAAAAATCTTAATGAATTTCCATACTTAACTGTATGTTAAGGATGTGGAATTTGTCCCTAATTTGTGCCAATTGGATTAATATGGTTGCAACAGATTATGTAATTTATCTTTGATGATGGAAATATTAAGATCTGAAAATAATTGTGATGAATATTTCCCCCTAGTCTTTGCTTACCATTATTTAACTTTTGTTGCATTTAAAATATTTTAGTGGAGTTATGAACCAACTGCTATTACAGTCTGTTAATGTAAATATTCTTATGTTTTATTTACACGACACCTGCCTTTGGAGTAGCTGAAAGAGGATGTGAAGCAATCTTCAATTACTCATTTTTTTTGTTTTTGACCATCTGGAGGATAGTTTTCTATGTGTTAAATGTCCGTGGATACACTGTTTTGGCTAAATCTTGGAAATCAAAATGGACAGGATAATAGAACCTCTCGGAATACAAAAATTCTTAAGGTGTTGCTCAGTGAAAAGGTGATAAAAGTGACTGCAATACATGAATTAGTCTGAAAAGTAACTCTTCCGATAGCAAGTGGTTATTTTCCCTTTAGCCCTTAGTAGGGATATTAATTTGTAGAATATTTTCCCGATTTTTTTTTTTTTAAACAGGGTGTTTGGTACCTAATGTAAACTTTAAAAACAACCGGAGTAATTTATACAAATATCAGTTGTTATGTATAGCAAGTATTTGCTAAGGTATGTAGGGAACTTCCTTTTTTAAAAAAATTTTAAAAAATGTATTCATTAATTTTAAAACAGACAGAGTGTGAGCGGGGGAGGGGCAGAGAGGGAGACACAGAATCTGAAGCAGGGTCCAGGCTCTGAGCTGTCAGCACAGAGCCTGACGCGGAGCTCAAACTCGTGAACCCTGGGATCATGACCTGAGGTGAAGTCAATTGCTTAACTGACTGAGCCACCCAGGCGCCCCAGGAACTTCGATCTTACACTAAATAATTTGAGAGTATTTTTTTAGGTGCGTGGTGCAGGGAGTTGGTGTATGTTAACAAAGGCAGCACATGTTCATTTTAAAAAGCCAGAAAATGCGAACAAGAAGAGAAAGGTCATATATTATCTTACCTACTAGAGATTATTGTTTGGTTTTTTGGATAAAACAGGAGGACCATAACCATTCTAAGTGTTTTAGCAGGGAGAGGTTTAATAGAGGGATTATACAAGGAGTGAATATTGGCCATAACTGATACTACTTGGAGGAATTTGAGAACGGCTAGCCTGTGGTTTAGCCACCTACAGCCCCAAAGTGGAGGTTCCCTAGCTAACAGCTTTCTCCAGAAGCCACACATGTGTCCATCTAACATGTGTCCCGGCATCTGCTCACTACTGTTGGAGGAGTTTATGGCTTCTTATATCCAGCCTTTTCTTTCACAGGAGTACTTCTCATCAGCAGAGCCTAACCCAAAATGTCTTGACAAGGAATCTGAGAAATGGAGCACATTAGTTACCCATGTATCACATCGGATATGATTTTGTTAAAGAAGTATAAAGGATTTTAAACATAATTTTGCTTTCAAATTTGGATGCAACACACAATTGGCTATAATTCTCTACAATTGTTGTATATATTTGGGGCTCCCTTTATTTAAAAAAACTTTTTAGTGTATTTATTTTCAGAGAGAGAGAGAGAGAGAGAGAGAATGAATGAATGAATGAATATGAATCCCAAGCAGTCTCTGAGCTCTCAGCACAGAGTTGGATACAGGGCTGATCCTACAAACTGTAAGATCATAACCTGAATCCAAACTAATAGTTGGATGCTTAACTGACTGAGCCACCCAGGCACCCCTGGGGATCCCTTTAGAGTAAGAACAATTTGAGTTAGAAATTGTTTTCAAATATAATTTTCATTAATGCTAATACAATTAATTATTGTTAAATCCCATAACATTTATGACCTTTAAAGTAAACACTTATTAACTTCAATTTGGTAATTTTCTTTTCATAATTTTGAGATCCTACCCCCTTCCTCTCCACCAGGCCTGCTATTTTCTATAGGCTCCTGAACATCTCACTGGCCCTGGGCATTGTGTCTGTGGTTCCTAACAGCACAACTCTGTGTGTCTTTCAAGGGCAAAGACAGGGAGTATGATATGGTGGTTAAAAGCAAAATTAAATGGAAGGGTGCTATGAGGTTAAAGATTATGCTACAGTTTTATAGTGTTACTAATTTGTTTCAAGCAGCAATGAAAATGAAACTGCAAATGAAATCAGCGAAGTAAGTTTCAAATCTCTGCGTCATTCTTAAAGCTACGTGATCTTGGGCCAGTTGCTTAGTTTTCTTTTCTGTAAAAGGAGGAAAATAAGATCTTAGTTATTATGAACATCTTTTTAGGTAATCCTATGTACAGCACATGATAAACTCTCAACAAAGGCCAGCTAAGTAGCTAGAGGTATGATTTCTGACCTATCATGGGACTCACTACATTTATGGGGATGTACTCTATGCCCTGCATTGTGCTGGGCTAAGGGAATGGGTCCAGTTGTGCCCTCTTGCTGCCCCAGAGGGATTGGGATGGACAGAGACTCTGGGAGAGCAGGTCTACTGTGGGAATCTCTAGTTGGTTGGGTGATAATGATAGCTTTCCTTTTTATGAATTATGTTTGAAGTTAGAATTCACAAAAGTGTTTTACAATGTTAATTATAGACAGAGTGTGCCAGTGTCTTCTAATGGTGAATTTTCTTTGTTCCCTGAGAACTACACTGATCTTTTTACCTCATGCCTTTGGTGGAAATGATGTAGTTCTGAATATGTGTGTGTGTGTGTGTGTGTGTGTGTGTGTGTGTGAGTGTGAGAGAGAGAGAGAGAGAGAGAGAGAGTTGATATCATCACGGCCTGCTATTTGCTAATTTGAGTGCTGGGAAAGGAAAAAGGGATGTATAAGCTGTCAAGGGGAAGATACTTTAGGTGAGGAAAGAAATAATATCCAGGAAAGCTATCATTATCATTCAACCAACTAAAGATTCCCACAGTAGACCTGCTTTCCTGGAGTCTCTGTCCATCCCAGTCTCTCCAGGGCAGCGAGAGGGAATTATGGGTAACAGTAAAGTTTAATACCTACACAGAAACTAATAGGGCTTCTCTGTCCTAGCAATAGAATAAGAGAACTTATTTTTTAACTGCAGCTCAATTGATTTACCCTTCAAATTAGGAAATTGTTAGAGTTGGCTGTGAAGTTAGGCGTGAACTCCCATATTTCAGATAGTATTTTGTTTAAATGGCATTAACGATAAAATGAGAAGCTGTTAGTTTTGAATAGCTTGATAGGCCTGCCCGGAGGTAGAAGGCAATGGTGACAGTTGCCTTTATTTTTGAAAATTATTTTTTAAAGTTTTATTTAGAGGCAATGGGGTCTCTAGCTTGTCATGTGGGCTCTGAAAGATATCAGATTTTGCACAAATAAGAAACCTTAAATTTATATCATCTGTGTTTTGTTAAAGTGATATATAGGATGTTTGTCATTTATTCAATTTTATTTTAAAAAAATTTCAATGTTCACTTTTGAGAGAGAGAGAAAGAGAGGGAGAGAGAATGAATACGAATGAGTGGGGAGGGGTAGAGAGAGAGGGAGACACAGAATCCCAAGCAGGCTCCAGGCTCTGAGCAGTCAGCACAAAGCCTGATGTGGGGCTTGAACCCACAGACCATGAGATCATGACTTGAGCTAAAATCGGATGCTTAACTGACCAAACCACCCAGGCACCCTTAGGATGTTTGTCATTTAAATACCAGTTTTATAAATTCTGATTGTAGTAATTCTTACTATAATGATCACTGAGGCTCTCCTCAGGAATGTAATGAGAGATGCTTTTAAGCATTTCCCATTGACTCTGGATACCATGCCACACACTTGGATCTTTTGTTCTGTCTGCCATTCTGTCGTCTTTTCTTTTGAGGTTGTTAAAGACAAATCAGACATTTGTTAAGGGTCCTGAGCGAGGTGCTACGTATTTAGACATGGCTTCAGTCATCTTAGACAAGACTCCCCAGCTGTAGAGCTTACTTTGACATATGACCTGGCCTGCTGGCCATTTCAAACAGTAAGAAAGCAGGCCTGGGGAAGCCATCTGTGATTAAGAGGCTTTGGCTTGGTTGTGGCTTGTAGCCACAATGACAAGTCCTCGGTGTTTCTGGAAGTGGCTTTGAGCAGGGGTTGCTGGAAGATCTCCTTCCCAGCTTTTCTTGGGGATCATCAGTGGATCTGCTGGGAAAGCACTTCATCATTGGTGCTAATACTTCAGGTAATCAGAAAATGCTGAGCAATGTCTGACCTAGGAAATACAGTTTTATGATAAAAGAAAAATCTTATGGTAATGTCAACATTCTGATGGCCCCCTTGTCTTCAATAGACTGTTCACTTGTAGTTCAAGCAACTCTACAATACCAGCTTTTGTCCAGTGTTTACATGGTAGCTATGCTTGACTTGGAATAATCCTTAACATTTTCTTACTGGAAGGGAACACATTATTTTTCTCTTATTTTTTTTTTTTTTTTTTTTTTTAAGAAATGGCTTAATTTTATTAGGGAGATTAGAGACTTTGTATCTTAGAAAGCAATATTAAAACCAGTAGCAAAACTTGATCTGAAATGAAATATGAACGATTATTTCATTAAGTCAGTGGAATGGAATGAACTGAAAAATCAATGTGCCTATTGTTATTAAATTATTAAATTTAAATTATTAAAAATCAAATATGCCTTTTAAATTATTTCCTATATCACTGTGGTGAGTATATTGGCTCAGTGGGATTGCAATCTGGGTGTCAATGTAAAGTTGCATTTATGAAAAATATTCTCAATAAACTGTTTATTTGCAATGAACGGTTATTATGGACCTGCTAGACATAATCACATTGATAGGTAATGGGGAAGCATTGTTGTTCTAGAGTGATTTTTTTTTTGTTTTTTTTTTTTAGTTAGAGACAAACCAAAGACTATACCTAGAAGGAAAAAAACTGCATATAAACACATGGTAGCATATGTCAGTGGTTAACTATGTACAAACTGCAGTTAAGAGGATTTGGTGATGGCTGTGATTTGGGTAGGAACGCTTCATTATGAAATGGTATATGAAATGAGCGTTGACCTAAGACAAGTAGAGAGGAGGAGGAATCCTATATCAGGCTGACCTAGCAGATTGTATAATGCACAAGGGCACTACATTTCAAGGGTCTCATTCAAGACGGCTCATCACAGATATCACACATTTGTATGTTTATGACAATTTCAGGTAGATAGTAGTCTACTCCAAATGCTTTGGTTTGTTAATGTTCCTTGAATATATCATGTAGGTTCTTAAGGCCTTTGCACTGGCTATTTATTCTGCCTGGAATGCTTGCTTCATAGATGTCCATGCGGTCAACTCCATCACCTACTTCAAGCCTTTACTTAACATGGCACTTCAATTACAATGCTTACCCTGTCCACCTTATTTAAAATAAAAATGTCCTTTACCTGCTCCCTCATATTCCCATGATACAACATTGATTTGTAAATGTTGAATATAACGTGCAGTGATGGTGATCTGGCTCCAACGTCAGTTACCCCATTGATCCCCAGGGTTGATTTGGCTGATCTGGCTGGCTAGGCAGCTGTTCCCTTCCTCTCACCCCTCCATGTGCATCCCTCCTAAAGTTGCATGCTCTGTTGAAGAGGATGACCTTCCTCTATAGAGGAGGACCATTCTTTGGTCAAGGGTATATGACTGAAGTCATGACTGAAATTGTTACCCTTGATAAAATGGAAGGGCATGGATGGAAAACTGAGGAGTGACATTTAAGAAACAAAAAGGGTAGGAGGCAGTAAGGGAAAGAGTGACACGGTAGTCAGAGGGTAGGATGAGATCCAGGAAAAAGTGTTGTCCTAAAGACCATGGAAAGAAAAAGATTGTGATCCTAGTACAAAATCAAATAAGAAAAGTAATAAAAATTCAGCCATCAGATTTGGCAACTGGGAGGTCATTAGTGATTGATTTTTGTCTGTTGGATAGTGTGGATGGCATAGGGGTTGGTACAGGAAAAGAACTAGGAACATGAAGATACCACTCTTAGATTGTTCATGATGGGCACCATATCTGCTGGACATGATCTAATCACATTATATGTTTGTATTTATTTAGACTCACGTCTCTGCATATAGTATCAATATGTCTTTAATGAAATCAGCACCTGAGCTCAGTTTTCTAGGAGATGGAAGTAAAGTATCGTGAGGAAGGAAGGGTCCCTTTTGTGGTTTGCAAAGGGCCATGTGAGCAGTGTCTACTCAGTGGCTCTGTGTGGATACAACTCCACAAGGTCTTTTTTTTTTTTTTTAATTTTTTAACGTTTATTTATTTTTGAGACCGAGAGAGACACAGCACGAATGGGGGAGGGTCAGAGAGAGAGGGAGACACAGAATCTGAAACAGGCTCC
Source organism: Acinonyx jubatus (assembly GCF_027475565.1). Lineage (NCBI taxonomy): Eukaryota > Metazoa > Chordata > Mammalia > Carnivora > Felidae > Acinonyx > Acinonyx jubatus. Next base: position 90,573,279 of record NC_069381.1, on the reverse strand, counting down.
AGGCTCTGAGCTGTCAGCACAGACCCAACACGGGGCTTGAACTCACGGACCGCAAGATCATGACCTGAGCCGAAGTCGGACATGTAACCAACTGAGCCACCCAGGCACCCCTCCACAAGGTCTTATTGGAACTTTTTTTTTTTTTAAGAAAATTTTAAAGTTTATTTTGAGAGCGAGAAAGACCAGGCAGAGTCAGAGGGAGAGAGAGCGAGAATCTCAAGCAGGCTCTGTAGCATCAGTGCAGAGCCCAATGCAGGGCTTGAACTCACAAACTGTGAGATCATGACCTGAGCTGGAATCAAGAGTTGGATGCTTAACCAAGTCACCCAGGTGCCCTGAACTCATTTTTTTGATGTAGAAGAGGAAAGTGGTGATGTATGGCAGAAAGTTACAGGAGAACCATGTTATCTACAGGTTTTGGTGTTAAGATAGGTTAGCTGAGAAGGAGCCAAAAGCAGAGGCTAATAATGAAAATATAGTATCCAGCTTGCAGGGCGATGAGGGAAAGTAGAGGAATAACGTGAGACCGCTGAAAAGGCTTGACAGCATCTGGCGATAGCTTGAGTGTGACAGCAAGGGGGTCAAGAATGATTTCAAGGTCATAAAGGTGGGGGAAGACTCAAATTTTTTTTTTTTTTTTTTTTTTTTACACAACTGTAGGTGTTGATTCTCAGGAAATGTGAGTTTCATTTTAGCCATGCTTAGTTTGAGATGGCTAGGGGAAGTTAAGCTAGGAGTTTTTTTTAACATAGTTTTTGAACAAACTAAAAGAAGAGGAATCAGTTGTGTCTGCTTTTAGTTGATGTTTTGAGATGATGGTAAAGTTACTCAGTGCTAGCTTCTGTAGTATTTTAAGTATTTTAATACTTAAGCTAGCTTAAGTATTTTAAGTCCTCACTAGTCTTCACCCTGCGAGATTGGTATTGTTATTTCTGTTTGAAGCTAGAGAGATTTTGTCATTTGCCTGGCATCGCACAGTTTAAAAATCATGAAGCTGGAGGTCATACTAGGGTCTGCCTGCTTCTGGGGCCCTCATCCTTATTTCAGGAGATTCCACAAATGCCAGTAAGGTGGTGGTTTTTAGTTTTAACTTTGTTGGTATCTTACTGGCCTTCTATATATAAGATTTACAATTTCATGGCAGGTGATACTATGCTTTGTATAATTTCCTAAGTATTTGGCATAATTACATGAACATTTCATTTTTCTTTTTTCTCTTTTTGGAGGTCTGAACATGTAGGACCTCAGGTTACTCTAAAATATGTAGAATACAAGAGAAAATCATAACTGCCTACATATAGATCATACTGTAGAGGAAATTCATCTAAAAACCCCTGTGTTAGATTATCTAAGCAGTACTTATGTGTATTTCAGTAGTGAAAGGGCAGGAGAGGGGATATTACCGAAAATAGATATAATTTATTCTTCCTGAGTATGAAATACACATTACACAATCATCATATTTAGTCAAGTGACACACAATGGAAGGTGAGCAAAGCTATTGTAAGAGTGGGAAGTATATGGTGACAATTAACATTTCCATCTGTCACACCGGTCATATAAAATATTTTGTACATTCAATCACAGGTGACCTTTTTATTAATCACTTCAAAAACTTTGCTCAGAGAACTAGGTGAAGCCTTTAAAGACCCTCAGGTCAGCCAGCCTCCTTTCCTTTGGCTTGGAAGGTTAGAATTCACCTACAACAGAAGTTCTCAAACTTCCTTGATTTATGGCATGTTGAATGTGTGATTTTTTTTTTCCACTTTACCCCTCAGCCAAAACAACAAAGTGAAAAACCCCAGCATTTTCATTTTTAGGTAGTTAGCTGTAGACAACTTACTAGTTGTTTAAAAAGAGAATACACATAAACTGAAAGGAAAAACCAATTTTTATCTTAAATACCTGCAGTTACTCTCTAATGAGATGTGCATGTCTGATGGGCACTACACAACTTCTCAAATCTTGGAATAAGATTACATACCACCACACCCTCGTTTTCTGTTGCACATTGAGGTACTGTATTTACTTTATAATCACTCCTAGCAACTGCCGAATGTCCAGTTTCACAGATACATGTCTTTGAAAGGAATGTGGTATGATCTAATGTTGAAACTATACACTAATTTGAGCCAGTAGTTCATACAATACCTGACAGGTGGGAGTATTCCTGTTAATTATTATTATTATTTTTTGAAAATGTAAAATCTCCTGCACTGTCCCTGTGAGTTTGCTCACCTTGGTGAGCACCTTGGTGTGTAATTTGGGATGCATAGATCAATAATCTTGCAGTAAGTAGATCACTGGAGGGAAACTGGAAATTACTTGCCTCCTGGTACTATGTAATAACAGGTAAATTGTCAAATATAATGCCTGGGTGCTCAGCCAATATAAATTATTTTTCCCTTGTCATATCAACAGCTTTTATAGTCATATTTCCCCTCTCAGGGTTTGATTTATATTTACGGTCTAGTAATCTTTACTAAGTACAGCATCATATAATTTATTGCCAATTGTATGATTTTATTTGGTAATGACTATGTCACCCACTTACAATCTCTTCTGTAAAGCAGATGGCCTTATAAAAACTGTCTGTACATAAAACATAAGCAAAGAAATATTCATTTACATAAGACTGAGTGTATACTGTTTTCCTGAGCGTTTAATCACACAACAGCAACATAAATAGTTGTGTGCAATATATAAGTCTGGTAAGTTCACAAAGGTCACATAGTCCCTAATGTGATAATTATTGTAACTTCTGTTAACTGAGTGATAGCTGTCTTCACCATGACATGGGGAAGCTATTTCAGAAGATAGTTTTTAGGGCCCTTTGGAAAAATACAGTGTCAATCACACTGCTGATTTTACCAGCTTCGTTTGTGGTTTAGAGGCAGTGATCATTCTGTAACAAGACTGCACTCCTCAAATCTGATCTCACGTTTTAGAAACTTATCTTGACAACAGATTAGATATGGGTCTGATAGAGTATGGCCCCTTCTGTATCTAGACTTGATAAGGTCTGATGTTTTATGTATATGTGGAACAGAAAATTTCTCATCTTCACCTGTTAGTAGTGAAGCCCTAAAAACAACTTCAAAACACAGCACTAATGGCTTCCAGTCATTAACACAGACCTTTGCCAGAAGGCTGTAGGGAATATATCAAATTTGTATATAGTGGTGAGAACATACAGCCCACTCCTACGTACTAGGCGTGATGACTTTGTGACTACACTATGCCATGTCTTCACTTCACATACCCTCTTACTTTTCAATCGGTTGTCTAAGTATTAGAGCTTGTATGTTACGTTCAAATGGATGTCTTTCCATAAATGTTTCTTTTAAATCATTGAAAATATTAAGTGTTACGCTTTGCTAGTGTCTAATGTAGGTTTGAGTTCCTTGTAAAGTAGAGGAATTTGAGATCACTTTAGTGAGTTACAAATGCCTGCTTGATTATATAATCATGCTGAAAATGTATGAATACAGAAGAAATAGAAATCATGCTGAAAATGTATGTATACAGAAGAAATAGAAACTTTACAGAAAAGGAACTGTTGAAAGATCTAAGGAGATTGCTGAAGAGATCAGATTTCAACCAGTGGAGATACAGATCAAAGTAAGTCTTTTTTTTTTTTTTTTTTTTTTTTTTTTGCTTACCTATTCTGGGAAAAGCCAAAGAAGCCAAATAAGACTTCTGATCTGCATTCAAAACCCAACTTCACCTGTTACTTTAGTTTGGGTTTGGACAAGTTATGTCACTTGTGTACCTATGTAGACAATGGGAACGATACCTGTTTCATAGACAGATCCTCACATTTAGATTAAGTAATAGCACAGAGGACCTCATTCAGCCCTGATACATCCTACTGCCTGAGAAAGTTCACTGAGCCAGCTCTGTCGTGTCCTTCAAAGCTCACACATGGCTCCTTATTTGTTAAGCCTTCCCTGAACTCTCACATTTTAGTTAACTGTCATCTGCTGTGCTTCCATAGCCATGAACAAATCCCTATTAAAGTAATTACCAAATTGTACTGTAATGCTTTCCTGTCTCCTCTAGCAGGGTGCACAGTCCTTGAGGAGAGAACGTGTCTTATTCAATACTTTGCACAGAATTCAATAAGTTCTCAAAAATGATAGGAAGTAGACAATTTGACTAAATGGCTGCTTACCTCTATTAGCTCATGTAGAGGCTCTGTATCTTTTTTAATATTTTTTTAACATTTATTCGTTTTTGAGAGACAGAGAGCACGAGCAGGGGAGGGGCAGAGAGAGAGGGAGACATAGAAGCAGGCTCCAGGCTCTGAGCTGTCAGCACAGAGCCAGATGCGGGGCTCAAACTCACAGACCGCGAGATCATGACCTGTGCTGAAGTTGGAAGCTTAACCTGAGACTGAGCCACCCAGGTGCCCCTAGAGTCTCTGTATTAATATGTCTAGGTGACTGTGCCCTGGACACCCTACTCTATGCTTCTCAGTGCTTCATGAAAGAAAGAGATGCTTGTATCACTCAGTTGTAGAAAATAATAATTACACTGAAAAAGGTTCTTGAGGAAACTTTTCCAACCCACCCTTCTAGGTAGAATAACCATTCAATTGTTTGTGCCTTCAGAGAACCATGTACACACTTCACTCATCCTCCAGCATTTACTCGAACTGCCTTATTGAACTCCTATTTGTTTGTGTTTGCTTTCCCGATGGATAATAAACTCCTTGAAGGTTGGCGTTGTGTCTAGTTCATCTTTGATTTTCAGTACTCAGAGGGTATTGTGGATGACCTGAGTGTTTCTTTTCTCAGACTGAAATGTTGATTTGTTAATTTTGTTAGGATGAAGAATCTTCCCATTGCTTACAAGACTTAAAAATTGATCTACATTGTACATAATAGTTTAAAAGATGTTTTATGTGAGTTCCCTCCTTATGGGACACATCCAAACATAACACTTGGTTATTTATATTCATGTATAGTATATAATCTATTGCATGCACATTTTATTACATTTTATGGAAGATGTGTTTCCTGGAGATGTATTTTAAATACCAACAGAACTCTCAGTACTGTGAAGTATATGAGTTGTTAAATGCAATAAAGCATAATAATCCAGGAATCTGCTGTTTCCTGTTGCCCTGCAGGGACCCTAGAGGTTGAAAGCTTTTTATTGGAAAAGTGATCTTTATGTTATTAAGGTAAACTGAAGTATTAAGTAACACTGCACTGATAGAGACTTTTGTCCACCAGGCTTGCTTTACTCAGAAGGCAAGTGCTTTTTTTCAAAGTTAAAACAGATTTATTTTTCATATTTATAGATGAAGGACCTAACGATTTAGTAATTTCTACTTAAGAGGAAAGAAATAAGATGAAATGTCACTATCCAAAAGTAGCCATTACTGAATTTGTTATGTATAGTTCTACAAATGTATACACATATATATGTGTATGTTATACATATGCATGTTTACATGCTCACACCCATCCATCCATAGTTTAGAAAATGAGGTTGTACAACAGGTACTGAGTTTCTGTCTGCTTTCTTTGTAAACTTAACAATGTCAGTGATTCGGTCATTTTTTTTTTTCAAACTATGAGACATTCTTTACTCAGAAGAATCCTAAAGCCTTTCTCTAAAATCATAGGGGAATAAAACATTCTACCTAAGTAAGGGGTTCCTTACTTTTTGAACTTTCCAAAAATTTTAATGAAAAAAATGTCAAAAATGTGGCAAACAAAAGTGGTTCTAAGATTTTGGGTTTTATTCACCTGTGTGGGGAAAAGAGTGTAGGACCGTTTTAGCAAGTTATGGCAGTAATAACATCATATAAGATGTCTCAGTGTCTACTCTCCTCTTCATTTCATAAAGGAGAAGACCGATTCCAACACCATACATGTGGGAAGGATAGAACCTTAGAATTCCAGACAGTCATCAAGACTACACAGGGGCTCCGATCAGCTCTGAGGAACCACTGCGGTTGTACTTAGCTACTGTGCGCTATGCAGGACGCACATGCATGACGTGGTATAGGGGGCCAAATGATGGGACTTGGTCCAGGAGGAAAAAAGCCTCTGGACTTAGTGGGACTGAGGGGTCCCTGTTGCCTCCGGTGAGCCCCTCTCTTCCTCCCCTTCCTCTCTTTCCTCTTGTACTGGCTTTCTCAGCTTTCCATCTGCTCCTGTCCATCCATGTTGCTGCTTCTCCTTCTGTTGCTTTTCTTATTTGCCTCTCCTGTCTTCCCCCCTCCCCTTTTTCTGCTTTTTCTTATTCTAAAAGTTTTCGCTGCAGAGAAAAGCTGATCTTTTAAGACAATTTTGCCTACCTATGTAGTCAAATAATGACTACAGTTGACCTATGTAGTGAAGTAATCAAAGGCATTTATTAAGCTGTTTGTTGAACACACTTATCACCATGTCTCTTTAGGCAACAGTGTTGCAAAGAAAGCCGGAGTCTCCACCCTGAGGAGTTCTCCATACAGTGGTGGTTGCTTTGGGTCTCTAGCACGTTTGGACAGCTGTCCTTCCTCCTCCCTGTTCCTTAGGTCAAATATTGTTCCCTGTGTACTAATTGAATTCTTACAGTAGATTACAGATTTCTTTGGGTCAGTGTGTTTTTTTCTCCCCTCTGACATCTGTTGGCTGTGGAGCAGTGTCTTGTACAGAGTAAACTTCTTTTCCTGTCTATTTCTGGGAATGGGCTCTTTGAGGACCTGATCGATGTTTGGAGTCCAACACTTCAGACCCACAAATGGCCTAAATTATGGACCAAGTTGTAAATGCATCCAGTTTCGTCTCTAATACCTAAAAAACAGTGGAGTATAGGTCTGGAAAGGTGTTCTAAACAGAATCTGACATTCCTATAGACATTAGAGATTGTATCCCTGACTAATAATTGAATGCCAGTCTTTTTTTTTTTTAATTTAAAAAAATTCTTTTTTTCCAACGTTTTTTACTTATTTTTGGGACAGAGAGAGACAGAGCATGAACGGGGGAGGGGCAGAGAGAGAGGGAGACACAGAATCGGAAACAGGCTCCAGGCTCTGAGCCATCAGCCCAGAGCCCGATGCGGAGCTCGAACCCATGGACCGCGAGATCGTGACCTGGCTGAAGTCGGACGCTTAACCGACTGCGCCACCCAGGCGCCCCTGAATGCCAGTCTTTTTAAAAATAGGAGGATTACAAGCACCATGTAGAAAATACCTTCTTCCACACTCCTCTTTCCTTCATTCTAGTATCTTAGGCTTGGATTATGGTTAGGTTTCTTGTGGTAGATTTTGTGTTGAGGAATCAAAGGATTTTATAGTAAATATAGATTATAGGGTAGCTAATTGTGAGTAATCAGCTTAAGTTTTAAATAATTTTTTTTCATTGACTAAGGTTGAACAATAAAAGTAGTATACTAAATAGCCTATATCTGACATTTTAGATATCAAATTGGTACTATTGGCTGCTGTGCAATTTGATGAATGAGGAAAATAGTGATCCCAATGATGTTGGAAGATGGATAGTTATAGATGGGGGATGGTCTTGGGGGCAATCTGGCTTGTCTTTTTCGAAAGGGTCAGTTCTTAAGGACTTGCTCAAGTAAATTCTCAGTCTAAGTGGAGAGCTTTATCAATTGATTTCTTTTTAATACTTGATTTATGTCCGGAGTGTTCTACCAAATGTAGGTTGCCTACTAATATTTTACAGAAATGGCGCTGTGGTTCTGCAGCTCTCTGGCTTTGCCAGATTGAACACTATGTGTCGGCATTGTTTTGGTGGGATCAGTTTTGCATATCTATGGCCATTGTGTGTGGGGGGAGTATGTTGCACCCACTCTGGTAGGGAGAGTCACTTTATACGTGGAGTCCTAGGTAAAAGTGGATCCCCATTGGGGCAGGTGCTTGACATATTTTGTCTCACCTCACTAAATATCCATCTATTCAACAGCAGTTTCCTGGTGTTACTGCTAATTGCTTCATTGGTACATTGTTATGAGCTTGACATGCACAGTAACAATAAAGCGTTTTTGTATTTGTGTGATTCATGTTGACTAGATTTAAATTGTAACAGTTATGCAAAAGTATGCAAAATCCACATGTAACTGATTTTTGAGGAAGGAGAACACATGATCAGGGTAAGATTACTAATCAAATATAAATAATTATAAAAGATTTTTATTATAAATCTTTCAAAAGTGCTCAGAAATCAGTGAAAGAGCTAGTCACTTAAAATTTCCTTCTCTGTGTCATAGAATGTCAAAAAGCATGATGTGGTAGGTAGAGTAGTAACTATGAAGCATAGGGTTCAGTTTGAATCCCTCTTCCTCCACTTATTGGCTATATGACCTCTGGCAAGAGTTGAACCTTTCTTTGCCTCTGTTTCTTCCTCTCTAATGTGGGATAGCTTCCTCAAGGACCTCTGTGAGTGAGTGTGTGTGTGTGTGTGTATGCACACTCTTCTGCCTAGCACACAGGCCTGTATAAATGTTAGTTCTAAATACTGTTATTCAAATTCTTGTGTTATTTTTACACAGACAAGTGATGTGAAGGAACACTTTTATAAGTACAATATAAATAGAATCTAGATATCCACGATGGTTTCCTTCACCTTTGAGGAAATCCGGTTGACTTTAGCTCCCTTCTTTTGTCCTATAGGTAAGAGCCCAATGCTTCTGTAAGAAGTCTCTGAAGCCTTGAGGCTTATATTCTTACAGTCATGGCGGCCCCTGGTTCCAGCTCCTGCTTCCCTAATTCTTTTGTTCTCCAGATCTCAAACTCCAGATCTCAATCAGTCCCTTCCTCTTGGTTTCTCCTTGCTCTCCCAGCCCCTCACAGTAGGTACTTGGGTTGGTGGTAGCAGACTTTATGGGAAGTTTGGGCCACAGAAGGGACAGGGGCTCGAATCATTGGTAAATAATTGACAACACCTTTTATATTAAGCATAATACCTAATGAGCTAGAAGGCAGAGTTGACACATGATAAAGGAATTCTGAGCATGTGGTGGGCTGGCCAGTTTCAGGCAACCAGAACACCAGAGGTAGCAGTTTATTCCCTTTGCCAATGGGCATACCTCTGTGGAGAAAATGTTTGATAATTGCATTAAGTTGTGATCAAATTGAAACTTAAGATGTCTTTCAGCCATTGTTTTATCGCTTACAGGTAAAACACTGTAGTATTTGACATCTACCATTAAAAATATATGAATTACTACAAAAGCATTTATTGTCTTTAATTTTTAATTATGTAGGGTAATAAAACCAGATCCTTTCCCCCACCCAATCTCTTTCTCTCTTGGTCCCCCCCAACTCCATTTTTTGTGGGTTACCTGGCAAGATTTAGGAATAATTTAATTTTTCTGGACACTTAATTTATCATAATGACATTTCTTGTGTAATGAGATTTTGTATCACTTATTAATGAGATCTTGGCTGATTTTAATTGGGGTGTTTCAGAACCTCTACTGAAATTGCAGTTAGGAAAAAAAAAATCTAAGACCTGTCTCTTAATAAATTGGTGCCTTCCATTTTTTCTCCTACATTTTCTTGAGTACTAAGAGTTGCATTTTTAGCTAGTTTTTCAAATTCACTCTGTGTAGTGAGAGCTACTGTGATTTTTTTTTCCCCTCAAAGTTGTCTTTGTGTGGAAGTTTAAAGGAATAAGATTTAATGTGCCATTACTTGAAATATGGGCTTTAGTGAAGATTCTAGCCTGAAATGCTAAGGAACGTCCATTTAAGATTAATTATGGAAAATGATTTGACTGTTTATAAGAATGCTTTTAAAGGAGGGGCATTGGCAGTCATAAGATTGTTGTGGCCCAAATCGGCATTCTGCGTGCACGTTGGCTGACTCTGCTTACTTACCTTCACTTATTGGCAGACTTTATTTGCTTGTGATGTGCTGTTCTTGCATGGAGGTGACTTTGACCTTCATCTCACGCAGAAGTTGTGTTATATTGTGATCCTGTGGGAACATTAATGAATGTAGCAGCCTACTTAGAAAAAAGTTGGATACGATGAGTAAGAACAATGCCATATTTGGTGCTTAATCCTTTTTATTTTGAGAGAAAGCATGCATGTGCATATGCAAGGGAGGGGCAGAGAGGGGGAGAGAGAGAATCCCAAGCAGGTTCCATGCTGTCAGCACAGAGCCCTACTTGGTGAGGCCTTGCTTCATCTCACCAACTGTGAGATCATGACTTGAGCAGAAATTAAGAATAGGAGGCTTAACTGACTGAGCCACCCAGGTGCCCCTGGGGCTTGATCTTTTAAAAATAGGTTCCAGGTAACCTTGCTCAAAAGAACACGTGGATTCTACAAAAGTAGATTTCATTTAAGCAAGCTCTTTTTTACCCTGTGATTTTTATTATAAAGAGGGAGATGAATAGTCTCAGGAATATGATTTCCTAGACCTATAGAAATCAAATGTTAAAAAGTAGCAAATATTTAACATTTAGTCTAGCAAAGTATTACCTGAAAATCATGTGAAATATTCTTATAGAATCTTGATGACAAAATAAGTCCCAGGATGAAATTATGGTGCCAAAATGAAAATGTTTAGTGATAGATAAATCACATGTCTGCAGAGTCATTTATGCTGAGTATTTTCTTTGTAGAAACTTCTACTGAGCTTTGGCAACTTTGACCAAGGTTTTTACTATAAATGCGTTTTTTATTGTTCCACTTCCTGGTTTTGGTTGAAATATTTTTGTTGTTTCCATATAGAATCATCTAGAAGATCTTTTATATTAGCCAAGGTCTAGAGGCCAGATAGTACTTATCCTAATCCTAGACCCCATATAGGCTGGTATCTGGGAAAGTGACCAATAAACCTAAGACTGAAATACTAATGCTGACATTTAAAATGGGTATAGGACAAAAAAGAGATGGAAATTATGTTACGTGATGGAGGTGTTGGGTGATGTCATGATGGTAATTGCTTTGCAATGTGTTGGTGTATCAAATCAATATATTATACATCTTAAACGTATACAATGTTATGTGTTAAAATATCTGAGTGAAGCTGGCAAAAAGAATAAAACAGGTGTAGCAATGGGGAAACATCTAGGATAAGAAAAGGTTATCTTCTCCAGACTCGAGTATGGAATATAATATGAGGAAACCTAATACTTGCAATTCAGGAGAAAACATTTACTCACAAAATAATTTCATAGAATTTCTGTAATTTTTTTGTTTATTTTTTAATTTTTGACAGAGAGAGACAGAGCGTGAGCGGGGGAGGGGCAGAGAGAGAGGGAGACACAGAAGCTGAAACAGGCTCCAGGCTCTGAGCTGTCAGCACAGAGCCTGACATGGGACTTAAACTCACAAACCAAACTGCAAGATCATGACCTGAGCCGAAGTTGGATGCCGAACTGGGCATCCCAATTTTTTTTTTTTTTTTTTTTTTAATGAAAGGAACACTACCAATAATTGCAGAAGGTAAAGGGCTTACAGAGCATCTATATTAAATCAGGACAGTGGTCCTCCTATGGAAAGGCTAAGTAATGAGAACTACATTTGCAAATTAGTTAAAGTCATATAGCACAGCATTTAATTGGTATTAGATAAACAAAATTAAAGACCCTGATGAATGTGCACCTGGGTGGCTCAGTCCGTTAAGCATCGGGATCAGGTCATGTTCTCATGATTTGTGAGATTGAGAGCCCTATGTTCAAGGCTCTAGGCTGACAGTGCAGAGCCTGCTTAGGATTCTCTCTCTCTGCCCCTCCCTTGGCCATGTGCGCTCTCTCTCTCTCTCTCTCTCAAATAAATAAAACCCTGACAAAAACCTCCACACCTGCCTTACAGACTAGAGTGGCAATAGGTAAATATTGCTGAAGAACTAGCCTGTAATTGTACGTGTAGCAACAAGATAACAGTTTAAGAAATCCTGTGTTGAACTAAGAGGGTCTTCAATTTTTGGTGGAAATATGGCTGAGATGGGTGCAGATTTGGAGACTTCAGGTCTAAAGACATTAGATTTAGGGATTGCCTTTGTATTTTTCTTTGACTATCAAAATACCAATGACACTTTTCACAGAACTAGAACAAGTAATACGAAGATTTGTGTGGAACCATAAAGACCCCTAATAGCTAAAGCAATCCTGAGAAAGAAAAACAAAGCTTGGAAGTATTAGAATTTCAGATTTCAAGATATTCTACAAAGCTGTAATAATCAAACAGTATGCTACTAGCACAAGAATAGGCACATAGATCAATGGAGCAGAATAAAAAACCCAGAAATGAACCCATGCTTATATGGTCAATTTATGACAAAGAAGGATATACAATGGGGAAAAGACCTTCTCTTCAACAATGGTGCTAGAGAAACTTGGCTACTTTTACACCATATACAAAAATAAACTCAAAATGGGTTAAAGACCTAAATATAAGACCTGAAATCATAAAAATCCTAGAAGAGAACATAGGTGGTAAGTTTGACATTGGCTGTAGCTGCATTTTTCTAGATATATTTCTTAAGGCAAGAGAAACAAACAAAAACTATTGGGATTACATCAAAATAAAAAGCATCTGTCCAGCTGAGGAAACCATCAACCTACTGAATGGGAGAGAATATTCACACATGACATATCCAATAAGAGCTTAATATCCAAAATATATAAAGAACTTACACAACCCAATACCAAAAAACCCACAAATAGTCCAATTAAAAAATGGGTACAGGACCCGAATAGACATTTTTTCAAAGAAGACCTACAGATGGCCAACAGACACATGGAAAGACACTCAACATCACTAATCATCAAGGAAATGAAAATCAAAACCACAATGAGAGATCTCCTTATACCAGTCAGAATGGCTAGTGTCAAACATACAAGAAACGATAGGTGTTGGCGAGGATGTGGAGAAAAAGGAATCCTTGTGCACTGTTGGTGGGAATGCAAATTAGTACAGCCACTGTAGAACACAGTATGGAGGTTTCTCAAAACATTAAACATAGAAATACCATATGATCCAGTAATTCCACTACTTGTTATTTATTCAGATAAAAGGAAAACACTAATTTGGAAAGATACATGGACCCCTATGTTTATTTCAACATTCTTCACAAGATATGGAAGCCATATCTTACGATAGCCAAGATACGGAAGCAAACTAAGTATCCTTTGATAGATGAGTGGATAAAGAAAATTCATACACACACAGTGGAATATCACTCAGCCATAAAAAAAAAATGAAATCCTGTCGTTTGCAACAACATGGATGGGTCTACAGGGTATAACATTAAGTGAAATAAGGCTGAGAAAGACAAATAATATAGGATTTCACTAATGTGGAATCTACAACAAAACAAAAAGCAGAATCACTTGAAAATACAGAGAATGAACTGATTGTTGGCAGAGGGGAGTGAGGGGGATGGACAAAATGGGTGAAGGAGTGGGAGACAGACTTCCAGTTATGAAATGAATAAATTACAGGATTAAAAAGTAGAACATAGGGAATGCATTCAATGTTACTGTAATAATGCTGTATGGTGACAGATGGTAGCTACACTTGTGGTGAAAATAGCGCAACAAATAGAGAAGTTGAATCAGGGTGTCATACACCTGAAACAAATGTAACACTGAATGTCAACTACATTTAAATTAAAAAAATTAAAGGATAAAACAATTCATTGGAATTAAATTCACTGGGAGATACGACTCAAAGGGAAGACTCAAGGTATCTGCCTGTGGGAGTTGAAAGAACTTGGGTTAATACATCCATTTTTTTTTCTTTTTACATTTTTCTATTGTCACTAAAAACACTTAATATGAGATTGAGTTCAAGACAGGTATGGTGACAATGTGGTAAGAGGTATTAGTGATTGGTTAGCATGTTTTCTTTTTTTTCTATTAAAATTTTTTAAATTTTTAACTTTTTATTTTTTTAAATTTACATCCAACTTAATTAGCATACAGTGCAACAGTGATTTCAGGAGTAGATTCCTTAGTGCCCCTTACCCATTTAGCCCATCCCCCCTCCCACAACCCCTCCCATAACCCTCAGTTTGTTCTCCATATTTATGAGTCTTTTCTGTTTTGTCCGCCTCCCTGTTTTAATATTATTTTTGTTTCCCTTCCCTTATGTTCATCTGTTTTGTCTCTTAAAATCCTCATATGAGTGAAGTCCTATGATTTTTGTCTTTCTCTGACTAATTTCACGTAGCATAATACCCTCCAGTTCCATCCACGTAGTTGCAAATGGCAAGATTTCATTCTTTTTGATTGCTGAGTTATACTCCAGTGTGTGTGTGTGCGCGTGTGTGTATCACATTTTCTTTATCCATTCATCCATCAATGGACATTTGGGCTCTTTCCATACTTTGGCTATTGCTGATAGTGCTGCTATAAACATGGGGGTGCATGTGTCCCTTTGAAACAGCACACCTGTATCCCTTGGATAAATGCCTAGTAGTGCAATTGCTGCGTCGTAGGGTAGTTTTATTTTTAGTTTTTTGAGGAACCTCCATACTGTTTTCCAGAGTGGCTGCACCAGCTTGCATTCCCAAGTATGTTTTCTAAACAGACTACAAATCTCCTGGGTATAAAGATGGCAGAGTTTATTGGACGGCTAAGAAAAGGGTGGGGAAAAAGAAAAGACCAAGGAGCATTTTCTGTACTCAATTAGGATATATTTCTACTTGGTTAAGTGTTTTCCAGAAGGAAATATTATATGGAAGTAGTGGTATTAACAAAAAGTTGTGTGCATGTGTATGTATATACACATATGGATAATATATATGATAAATATATAGCTCAGATACAAATCTGAGCTTTATTTCAGATCTTGTTAATACAGTGTTTTTAGTGCACATCTAGTCTACTCTTATTTGACTTGGAAAAAACTACAACTTCTTTTAATAAAGTAAATTGCGATATAGTGGGCAGAGCTAAAACCTGGATCATAAATCATAAGGAACTCAGGTAGTAAAATCAAAAGTAATAAGCATAATTGCATAAAATTGGGGTGATACTAAATTGGAAGGAGTGTGGGTGCATTAAGTTAGAAATGTGGGTAGAAAATAGAATGTAATTTGTTACAATAAACAATGATCTATAGGAGAATAATGCTGTTCCAAATTTGTCCAGTCATTTCAAGTTTGTTCAAAGTTACTCAGTGTGTAGAAGAAGCCTACTGGAAGGCACTAAGAGATAAACTGAGGGATGTTCTCTTTTGTAGGTAAGGGAAGAAAGAGGAAGGTAGGTTGCATGGTCTAGAGCTAAATATTCTGAACTGAGTGGAAATTAAATCACTTTTCTGATATTTCTAGAGATGTTTTTCTCCAGAGTGTATCTTTTTTTAAAAAAATTGTTTTTTATTTATTTTTGACAGAGAGACAGAGCATGAGTGGGGGGAGGGGCAGAGAGAGAGGAAGATACAGAATCCGAAGCCAGTTCCAGGCTCTGAGCTGTCAGCACAGAACCCGATACACGGCTCGAACCCACAAGCCATGAGATCATGACCTGAGCTGGTTGCACGCTTAACCAACTGACCCACCCAAGTGCCCTGCATCTATTTTTTTTTTTTTAACGCATCTTTTTCCTGAAGTTGATAATACTCGGGGAAATGGGTTACACTTCATTTTAGTTGGTTTCCTTGAAGCAGACCCTGAGGTCTGCTTAAGCCTGCAGTTACCTGAAGTCTGGTCCTACTGCTGCTTTAGAGCCCATCATCACCTCACCCCATTAACCCTATGCTCAAGAATGCAGCATAACTTGGCAGAGAAGAGTGCTGGCAGGGGGATGTTTTGGCTGTACCACTTGTTAGCTACCTTGACCTTGGATTATTTACCGTATCTCCATTCCTTATGGATAGTGTAGAGTAATATTGTCTTCCTCACAGAGTTGTTACATGTATTTACTGAGATACTCTATGGAAAGTGCTTAGTGCCTTATGTGGGACATACACATTTATCACTTGCTATTGTTTGTAGAACCAGGCATTATTAGGAGGCATTGCCTTGATTTCTCAGAGAAATGAAGTCTGAGTTCCATTTGAGATCTGGCCCCTGCCTACTTTTCCAGCCTCATTCATCCTTTAGGCTCTCTTTACTGCACTGGCTGTGAAGGCCATGTGAACGACTGCATTTTCTCCAAAAGGCTAGGTCTTTCCTTCTCACTATACCATTTATCATGACCTTTTGCTCCTTCTTGGATACTCAGTCCAGCCACTTACTTGGAGGAGTGAATCTCAACCTACCTCTTTTTTTTTTCCCAATATATGAAGTTTATTGTCATATTGGTTTCCATACAACACCCAGTGCTCATCCCAAAAAGTGCCCTCCTCAATACCCATCACCCACCCTCCCCTCCCTCCCACCCTCCATCAACCCTCAGTTTGTTCTCAGTTTTTTAAGAGTCTCTTATGCTTTGGCTCTCTCCCACTCTAACCTCTTTTTTTTTTTTCTTCCCCTCCTCCATGGGTTTCTGTTAAGTTTCTCAGGATCCACATAAGAGTGAAACCATATGGTATCTGTCTTTCTCTGTATGGCTTATTTCACTTAGCATCACACTCTCCAGTTCCATCCATGTTGCTACAAAGGGCCATATTTCATTCTTTCTCATTGCCACGTAGTACTCCATTGTTATATAAACCACAATTTCTTTATCCATTCATCAGTTGATGGACATTTAGGCTCTTTCCATAATTTGGCTATTGTTGAGAGTGCTGCTATAAACATTGGGGTACAAGTGCCCCTATGCATCAGTACTCCTGTATCCCTTGGGTAAATTCCTAGCAGTGCTATTGCTGGGTCATAGGGTAGGTCTATTTTTAATTTTTTGAGGAACCTCCACTCTGTTTTCCAGAGTGGCTGCACCAATTTGCATTCCCACCAACAGTGCAAGAGGGTTCCCGTTTCTCCACATCCTCTCCAGCATCTGTAGTCTCCTGATTTGTTCATTTTGGCCACTCTGACTGGCGTGAGGTGATATCTGAGTGTGTCAACCTACCTCTTTGATTAGATGGGAGTTCTTTCTTTGTGCTCCTACTAAACCTGGTGCTTGCCTCTCTACTTACTACACTGGGATCAAAATGCTCTCTCTGCTCCTTTGTATCCCTCCTTTATGAGACTCTCATCTCCTGGAGGGGAGGATCTCATCCCCCAGCTTACTGGCTTGGGGCAGTATCTGCCAGAATATCATAGTTGTGGAAGTCATGGACTTTGGAGCTCGCAGCCTGGGTTTGAAACCTTACTCTACCATTTACCAGCCATGTGACTTAGGGCCATTTATTTTACCCGTCTGTGCCTCAGTTGCCTTAGTAGATGGGAATTATAGTAATACCTACCCCATAGCATCAAGGGCAGATAAAATGAGAAAGAAGAGATTGAGTAAAGAAATGCTTTACTTTGTCTTCCATTCTTTACTTCCTTTCTGGATCTCCTGCTACTCAAGTCCTGCTCTGGCTGTACCATAGAGTGAGGTAGAAGGGAAGCATTCTGGCCACAGGGGGCTAAGCAGCAAAGGATGGAAGGGTGGGGACTCTTCAGGGGCATGTGAGGAGCTCTGTGGCTGCTTTCTCAGGTGGCTCTTTGTGGGGGGAGGGAAGTGCATGAGGTGGGGTTACTTTCTGTCAGACCTCCTTGTTTTCATTTGCATACAGCTCTTTTTCTTTTAGGTCAGACTTGAACACTAAGTTTCATTCTCATTATCCGGATTAACGGATTTGTAAGGCTTTTCTCTAAAAACAACACAGATTTGTGTCACTACAGGCTTTTTCCTCATTTTGAATGTTGTCTCTAATGGAGAATTAGCACAGCTCCCCTCCTTGTGGGGTAACACAGTCAAAGGATTCTAATTCCTGCAGGAAGTGGCTTTTCTGGCTGTGTGCTATTCCAAGGATTCTCTGCCTTGGAAGGATGGTTCATTTCTCCCCTAGATCAGGGCACATGAGACTGATTTTCAGCTCAATGATGGATTGCCTGAGCAGCTGCTACCACATTGTTGCCCTTCTGCCTACTACCACTACTTGCATTCTGCTGTGATTACTATCACTGCTGCTTTTGCTGAACTGTTAGTGCAATTGCTTACATTCTACTATGATAAACTAAACTGTTGTTTACTAAACTGTTGTTATTCCCACCAATTTCAAAATCCTGACTTTTAGCTACTGCATTCTGCTATCTTACTGGTCTTTGCAAAAATAAATGCTTTTTTTTTTCTATACCTGTAATAGGGAACTTTGCAAGCAAGTTTTCTCTAGAATATAGACTGTACCATTTTTAGTGTGATTTGGGCTAGCTATGTTCCAGATCACAATATGTTGGGTGTTACCTTTTCTCCTTAAAGGCAATGGCGTGCGTTGCTTTTATTAGCAAGTTAATGAATTTAGTAAAATAGATGTTTCAGGCCAATTGTGATCTCTGCACTTCCCAGGCATTCAGTTTTTTTAGTGCAAAGACCAGAAACACATAAGGGGAATTGAATGCTGTTGGCTAACCTTTTTTGTGTGCAAGGGCTAATGCTGAGGTTGACAGATAACCTTTGTAACTGCGGGTCTAAGTTCCTGCCAAAGGAGAGGGGTACAATGCTCTCTCTTATGAGGGCAAGGGCTGTTGAAAACAGCAGAGGGCTTGTGTGTGTCTATTACGATGACATCTGGCTAGAAATCATGAAAATCTGGTAGCAGGCTACTATTGAATATATACCAGAGGCTGGCAACCCAGAGTAGAGATGATGTTTAAGAATGTAACTGCTTAATAATTTAAAATCTTTATTTTACTCCTAATTATTAACATTGCAAAATTCTAAAAAAGTTCTTGGGGTAATTCCCTAAAAAAAATACCTATTTATACACTAATAGGTAAGTAAGAGGATATAACGACAATTTAATGCAAAGTTTCACCATGAGTTCTTTGGCTACCAAGGGATGGTTGCTATTTTTTTTTAAACCTAACCTGCCTCATCAGTCATTTATTATTTATTAAAAACACTTGTCTGTTATAAAATCTGTATGGATACATAGATGAAATAAATGTAATCTGTACTTTCAAATTACCTGTGGCAGTAGTTGGGAGAACAGATCTATTATAGCCAAGATGGTTATTATCACAGGTGTGAGCCACAGTGCTACAGAACAGGTAAGGATGCATGTGTTCTTAGAGGTTAGCCCTACATTTTGGAGCTTGATTACTTCCATAAAGTTACATATAACCCATAAAAGTTTTAATCATTGAAGAAAATGGAAAAAAAAACTTGTAACTTAAAGGTTATTAAATGGCTATATTTTTGATTAATTAAATTTTTTTAAAATCTTTTGAAAATGCCATGTGACTTGGAGAGCAATCAACAAGGAAATATTGGCTTCTGGTTTACTGAAAATAGGGGAGTTTTTGTTCAGTGATTTGGGCACAAGATGGGAGCTATGAAAACAACTCCCCTCCCTTTCTGGACTTCTTCCCTGTGTGTTCTTTAGGGTCTTCATTTATTTATAATAATAGGATCGATAAGAAAATTATTTGAAGGTACTCTGCAGTCCTGAACTGATGCTAAGTGCAGCATAATTATTTTATAATTATTCAGAAGGCATATACAGATGTGATTTCTTTATAGAGCCGTGGTGATGATGCCCCTTCTGGTGGGATCCACTGACTCAGAAGAAAAAAGGACAAAGTCCCCATAACATTTTTTTTCATTTTTTTCCTTTTCTTTTGTTCTTTTCTTTCCAAAAGATGTAGATTTTAGCTCTAATTTCTAATTTTAAAAGACCGATATAGGGGGAGAGAGAAGATATGGTTAAAGGGACAGAAATGCAAAAAATTCCAAGAAGAGAGAAACTTGATTTATTACTACTTCCCTTCCATGCCCTCCTGCCTACTAGTTCTGCAAAGGATGATTGATGCTTTGGAAAGGGATGGAGTTAGTATGACGGGGGTACTAGGTGGATGTTGATAAAGTCTAAGATGAGTAGTGAGCTAAAATAAATAAATAGATAAAACTCTTCTTGTACATTGATGTTTGTAAACAGGCTTCATCAGAATCTCTACTGTGCCTTTCAGAACTGTCAATCAGCTCATTAATGGCCACCCAGAATTCGAATTATGGCAAACTCTCAAATTCAGTCTCTCCTTCAAATGGAATAATGAGTGTCCCATCAAGAATGAGACCCTGAGAACTACTTTGTTCATCAGGCGGCTTGGCTGCTGGTGGTCCTTGTGAAAATTGCAGTAAGTCAGCAAGTGTACATGGCTGTGAAGCTATATTAGAAATCATCTTTCCCACAGATACTGGTTTTAGGTTGGGATTGAAATAGCTCATTTCACAATAAGCTGTGGAGGTTTTTCCTGTAATGTAGTGTCAGTTAACATAATGAGCCCATTTTTTTGCTAACAGTTTTAGAGAAGTAGATGCTTAGTTTTTCAAATAAAAAGGGGAAATGATCCTGCTTGTTTTCATATCATTGAGAAAGTCAAAATGGCTCTTATACCCTTAGAGAAAAAGGCAACAATACGCCTTATAAAAGGAGTAGAGGGAAGAGAAAGATTGTCTCAGAGCTTTATAGTGAATTTTCACAGTCTGACCTTTAAATGTTTTCTTTTTGGAGCATCAGTATTGCTAGCATTGAAGTGGTCATGTCTTATGAAACATTACCTAATCTAGAGAGCTCTGTATAATTTTAGGATGTCTTAGACCTTGATGGTGTTAAAATTTCTTTAAAGGTTACCTGCATCTACTGAGTGCCTTTCTACCATTTTAATTCAAAAACAAAAACAAGCTGTGTTTCTGAAGGGGCAGAGAAGGTGATCATGGGGTTGAAGACTGGTGGCTGTGCTGTTAGAATATGTCACTTATCACCGGGTATGCCAGAGATGCTGCCTAGCTCCTCTGTCATTACTGGGTCTTTCCATATGTGAAGACAAGAGTTAATTGTCTGCATCTGTGGCTCCTTTTCACATGCCTTGTCCAAGTGCTACGCTAACATTTTCAGTGAGTGTCTCCACTGAGTATGTGCGGTGCCCAAGACAGAGCTATGGATACAATTCCTCGTTCCTCTCTTTTCTCTCCCACTCTCCCAACCCCACACATACTCAATCAATTACTGGGTATTTGCTTTCCATATTACTTCCTAGAGTTCTTTCCATTCTACTTTCTACCATCCTAGTCCAGATCACCATAATCTTTTTGTTAAAATAAAATGGCAGCATCCTAACTGTCCTGTCTTGCCTACCTAATCCATCTCTAATAAAGAGAAAAGAAAACATTTGACTCTGTACACTGTAAAGGGAGCTAGTGTAATACAATAGTTAAGGATGTGGGCTCTGTAGCAAGAATATCTGTTTGATTCATGACTCTATTACTTTGACAAATGCAGTTATATAAACTTGAGTAAACGAAGTATATATAAAAGAAAAAAAACCTCTTGACTGAGTTGTCATGAGGATTAAATGACATACATTAGTATAGAGCTTGGTACATAGTGAACACTCAGAGATTACTCATGAAATGCAAGCTGAGTGTTCTGCTCTTCTGTTAAAAACCCTTGAACCTCACCACGTTTTCTAGGATAAAGCCACATCCCTTCGGCATGCCTTGAAAACCTAGGCTCCCCTCTCTAGCCTCACTCTCACTGCTGCCCTCCAGAGAGTTGTGTCCATTCGCTACCACTTCCCCTGCCCCCAGCAGTCCATGCCTTGTCTTGTGCTCATGCACATGCTGTGCCATTTATTTGGCATTCCCTTATACCCCAAATCTGATGACTTCCTTTCTCCTCCGTGAACATCAACCATTCTTCCTGTTTTTGTGGCTCTCGTCCTTCAGTTCTCTTTTCACCTGTCACTTATTCCAGAAAGCTGTCTCTGATACTCCAGGACTCCCAAAGAACCTTTGAATGCTTTCCTCATGGCAGTGGCCACATACCGTGTAATTGTGCATCCACTGGTCTGAATACTCTGCCTGACCAGGATAAGTCTTCTGCAGGCAGTTTGGGTCATGCTTGCTTTTTTCTAGTACCTAGTCCTTAGAAGTTTCATTCCATTAACATGTGTTTAATAAGTAAAAAAAAAAAAAAAATCAGTATCCAGCTGGAAGTATGTTTTGTGAAATTTTACGATGCCTCATATATAATCTGTACCTCAGTAACATTTGTTAGGTGAGAAAATGATTTTTAGACTTGTGTGTATCTTTAATTTGGTAACTATCTTGTGTGGATACATTTAATATTTTAAAAATCCTGAAGTTATTTAAAATTCTGATTTTTAAAATCTGAATCCTAAATTCTAAACACTCCTAAAGTTATCTCATATAAATAAAATGATTTAACAAAGTTGTATAATTTTTTATCAAACATGCGGTTTGATTAGGAAATGAGATGTTTTTGTCCTTGTGTATCATAAACCATCTCTGAAGGCAGAATGTTTTAAACTACTGCGGATGATACCAAGGACTATCAGATGGCTGCTAATCTGAAAGAATTTGTAAACTGGGGAGAAAAACACTTATACTGAAATAATAGTGTTAAAACCCCAGTCACATCTCTAAGCATGAAACAAGGTCGTGTGTTCATCAGTCATCTAAAATAAATTGAAATTTCATCTTAACAGAGTAAGATAAGGGCTGACTTACTAAATTAACTCTGTTGTAAGTGATAGATTGCTTAAGCAAAGGGTGGAGTTATTGGTCTATTTGCTAAAATTGGCCCACATAATCTGGGAGCAGCCTGGTGCTCAGACTTTGGTTTCTAAATAGCATTTACCATATAAGTGGAAATGGATTTGCTTGGAGAAATGGCTAACTCCAGAACTGGAGCAAAGAATATATGATGTAGATTTGGGGCAATTGGATATAAGAAAATGAAGAAAATGGTGTTCTTTTAAAAAGGACACTGGAACAAGTTTGAAGGAACCCCAAAATGGACAAACTTGGGACAATATGAACATCAGAAAAAAATGACTATTGATTATTATACAAGCAAAGAAGAGGGGTCTGGGAGGAAGGGCAGCAAAATTTTTTTTTTTTGTAAGAATATCAGCTAATAATTAAGGAAGGAATGATGGAATTAGAAAAAAATCACTATTTTGCAGTCCCAAATGGAATAATCAAAGCAAGGGTTATTAGTGGATGGTAAATCATGGTGAAAAATCATTGGGAAATTGGACAGCTGAATAGTACCAAATTATCATTTGGTACTATTTTTATAGATATAAAAGGGGACATTTACCTTTACAATAGATGTGGCAGAAACCATCTTAACCAAGCAATCAAACTTAGCATCAACAGTAATTGTTTAACTTTTTGTATCTTTAGAGGTTATGAAATAAGAAGTTCACAGTATGAAGTATTTTTGCCAGAGCTGTTTAATTTGTATCTAGATTCAGCTTTTGGTTCACTGGAAATACACAACATGGAGGGATAGGTTTAATGATATCATGAGGAAGTAGTAAGACAAATCCAAAATGTGGGACATTCTATAAGACAACTCGTCTGGAATCTTCAAAAAGTCAATGTGTTAAAAATAGAGCAGGATATCTCAATTAAAAGATACTGCAAAAAATAAAACAACCAAATGCAACAGGTAAATTTTAATGAGATCCTAGACTGGAGTGGGGATAGCATAAAGAGACATAGTGTGGGCAGTTGAGGAAATTAGAATATGAAAAAGATACTAGATAATATAGAATTGTTAATTTACTCAGATGTGGTAATAGTATTGTAGGTATGTAGGAAAATTATCTTTATTCCTAGGAAATGCGTGTTGAGTTATTTAGGAGTGAACTGCTGCGATGTCTGTAACCTGCTTCAGCAGTATACGTTTTATAAGTAAATAAAGTGTTGGCATAGAAAAACATAGATATGGCAGTATGTTCCAGTTGAGTAGATGGAATGTTCATTGTACTGTTTTTTTCAACATTTCTTTTGGTTTGAAATTTTAAAGAATCGACTGGAAAAAGAACAAGTTCAGCATGATGAAAACAAAGCCCAAGTGTTGGGAATGTCAGGCAAGCTGTCAGTCCCAGGGCTTCTGCAATAGTGTTAAGGCCCACTTCTCCATCCTTCAACTTTGTTCCTGTGCCTGCATAGAGCTGAACACCCATGAACATGAGAAGTGTGATCCTAGTGTTATTAGCCAAACTTTGGATAGCTGTGAAAATCTCCAGATAAGATTAATAGAGGAGTTTGAGGGCAGAACCTTGTGTGCTCATTTTCAGCATTTCCAGTGTCTGGAATGTTGTGGGCATTCAAAAACTGTTGACTGAAAAGATACCTACAGGGAAGACCACATTTGAAGATTGCCTAGAAAAGTGAGAGCATGCCAGTGACCTTATCCAAATCCGCTAAATATTTGTGGAGTTTAATAGAACTGAACTAGTTAAGGGGCAAATAAGATTAAGGTTGGTTCCAGAAGTAAGGGAACCTACTTTTACATCTGTGTGTATTATGTATGCAATAATGACTACATTTTTTTTTTAAGTTTCAGAAACAATATTGCTTTTCTGAGTTAATAATGAAAACAAGTGGAAGTCTACTGTAGTTTTTCCCACACAGGGGGACATCTGAGTTTGGTGAGAAATCTTCAGAGGTTGGCATGTGCAATTATGCTTCTCCTTGGTGAGCTATGAGTTGGGCACTTAATTATGTAAAAAATATTGTAAGAGAGCAGTTGCATAATCCCCAAGAGAGTAATTATTGTCTATCTTGGCAGAATGCAAGACTCTTTTAATCTGTAAATAAGCAATCCTATGTGGAAGAGCTACATGTGGAGTGATGCTGTGTTGTAAAGGTCTCTTATGAATTTTTTAAAGTGAAAGTGGAAGCTCCATATGCTGATTGGCCTCTGCCTTTATGCTTCAAAGGGTTGATGATGCTTCCCCTGTGGTTTTAACCCCTCCTGAAATATTTAAGCCTCTGAGAAGGATTCCTGTAAATTGTCAAACTGCATCTGAGTTAAGCCTGTGAAAAGTCTGAATATTTCAAATACAGAGGAAGTAAAGTGTTCTTTCTGTAAAGTAAAAAAACCGATATGAAAAACAAAACAACAGAATAAAACATTGACAGTGCTTAAAGAATGCTTGAATTAGCTAATAGGTTTCTCGCTTATTGGAGGATAGTAGTCTTATGAGCTGCAATGGCACACATAAAAATATTTTTAAAAAGTAAGTTGCTTTCAGTGTATGTGTGTACTTTGGTGGGTCTGAGTCTTTTGGATACTGAAAGTAAATTCTGATTTTAAAATTGTCGACAGATCTGCCTTCCCTCTTGTTTTTCCTATTAGTGTTGATGAACTGTGCATGTTCTTTTCCAAAGTTGACTTTTCCAGTTGAGCAGCAGAGTCCCCACTCCCACCCCTTTGCCTACTCAAGGACCTCATTCTGGGTGACTCTCCTTCTCTCTTGCATGACCAACTTTTCCCTCTCTACCAAGTTATTCTCATCAAAACAAAAACATGTAACAGCTTCCATTGTTTTTAAAAAGCCCTTCCTTGACTTCTCTGACTACATCCTCAATGCTCTTTCCCCTTTGCAGCAAACTCAAGAGTCTATCTTCTATATTCTGTTTTCACTTCCTCTCTTCCCATTGTCTCTTAAACCTTTTCCAAGCTCCCCAGTCGACATGGAACCTGCTTTTGTGAAGGTGTACCTGTGACCTTCACACAGCCAGGTTCCATGGACAGCACTTGGTCAAATCTTACTATCAGCAGCTAACAGTTTATCAGTCCTTCGTTCTAGAAACACTTTCTATACTTGAGTTAGGGAAAACCTGTTCTGGTTTTCCCTTCCTCACCAGTCACTTGTGCTCAGCCTTTTGGTGGGCTCTTTTCCTTATCTCATAGGATTATTGCAGTCCCAGGTCCTCTCCCCTCTTCTGCTTTCTCCCGAAGTCATATCTGGCATTATCATGGTTAAAAATCTTCTGTATCCTCTAAAGACTCCCACATTTATATCTGGAGTACATACCTGTACCCTGGACTACAGACTTGTCTGTCTAGTTGCCTGCTGCCCCACATCCCATTGGATGACTAATGGGTGTCTCAAATTTAACATAGTCAAAATGAAACACCTGGTCTTCTCACAGTTGTCTCTTACCTGGTTATTGTAATAGCTTCCTATCTGCTTTTCATGTCTCCCTCTTTGCTCCAGCCCCTTTCAGTCTATATTAAAAACAACAGCTTGAAAGACCCCTAATAAAACATCAGATCATATCCCTCCTCTGCCCCAAGCCCTCCAATGACTTCTGTCCTGGTCAGCATAAAAGCTGGTCCAACAAGTTCCTTTCATCATCTGACCCCATTACCTTTCTAGCTCATCTCCTACCTTTCTCCCTGTCACCCACTCTGCTCCAGCCACACTGGTCCCTTCCTTAGACATACATCAGACACTTTTGCCTCAGGGCTTTACATGGAATGATACTGGAATGACCTGTCCTGTACTTCTGCGTGGCTTTGCTCCTTCACCACTTTCAAATCTCTGCTTATTTGCCCTCTTCCCACTGATACCTTCTCTAACCATCCATTTAAATGCCCCCCCACCCCCCACCCCATCCCCATCAGTGCATCCTGTCCCTCTTCCTGGCTTTTTCTCCATTGCACTTACCATCACATGAAAATAAAATATTTACTTTTTTGTTTTCGTTGCTGAATTTTCTTTCATTTTTTTTTTTAAATCTGTCTGCTCTTACTAGAATGTAAGGTTCCCAAGGGAAGAAATTTTGTCAACCTTCTTCATAGCTGTGCCACCTGTGCCTATGAAAATAGGTACTCAAATATTGCTGAAGGATTAATTGAAAAGCAACCTCAAAAGTTGATTGACTTTTTTCCTTGTCAACTTTTTTTTTTTTAAAGCATTCTGGGTAGATAGAGGATATAGAGCATTCAGAATGATTCACTATATACTAATAGCTATTTCCCATTCCTCAGTTTCTCTGTTTGAAGAACATAAGGACATTCCTCACGGCCTGTTGCGAGACATTTGGAATGAGAAAGAGTGAACTCTTTGAAGCATTTGACCTGTTTGATGTTCGTGACTTTGGAAAGGTAATTACATTTCTTTTTTTATGTATTTTTTTTTTAGTGGGGAACATTTTATCTAATACTTGTAATTTCTTGTTGAAGTAGGACATGTGACTTAAGTGGGCTAGGTATGTGCATTAGGTAGTTAAACTTCGCAGGTAAATGACTTAGCAAAAAAAAGCAAATAACAACATTGTCCAAATGAGAATTATTTTTCATTTAAAGCACTATAAGGAGAGTCTTTTATCCAGAAGTAACCTGTTGGCTATTTCAGAGGGCAGGATTACTCTTTTACAAGCGACAGATAGTAGGAACAGTATTTTTTTCCCCTCTGGTCTTTTCTATACCTGAGAGGCACCTAAGTTTTGGAGGTTGAGAATGTTCTGCTGTCCCTCTCCCTATTTTGACCCTTGGGCAAATGTTGGGGGAGACATGAATCCGAAATGTTTGAGATTGTCAAGTAATTCTATTGTTTGGATTTCAGTGTATACATGTTAGATTGTTGGACTTCAGTGATGTTTGTCACATGTAAATTGTTACAATGTTTGGTATTATCTGTATGTATACTAAACGCTTGTATGTAGTAGGTGAGAGATTATTGTTTCAAAAGTTATGGATATTAATTTAAAAGTGATTGGACATAAAGTTAAACTTTGACATGTCAGAAGCCATAAAGAGCCATAATTAAGGTGACTTTATTTTTGCTCCTGCTGACATAATTGTATTATGAAAATAAACAAATAGAAAGGGAGATAACTAAATGGAACTGAGAAGTTTGCCCTTGCTCTTATAATTCAGGTGCTAGTATTTCATCAGAAGGCTCTTTGACAGTGACACTTCATTTTGTTTCTAAGATGTAATATTTTGGTTATGAAATGAAAACCAAGCAATGGATTGGTTTGCTTGACCATGGGAATAAATAGCACAAACTTGAAACAGACTCATAAGAAATTTGATGCTGAAATCTGATACAAGTACGGGGAAGCCATCCTGCCCAGGAAGAGAGAAGCCTTGGCTTCTTGACTCAGAGTCACTTGGTCATCTTCTGGAAGTCACACTCATCAGACTGTCAGCCTCGAAGCCTATACAAAATGAAATGGGTGTAAGACTATGGTTTCTAAGATTCCTTTTTCCTTTGGCAAGCTGTGATTTAACTCTTTTGAGGTCCAAAAATGTGATGGAGGATAGCATGGTAACCAATCAAATGAAAACCAATCCTTCCGGTGGAGAGATTGGTAGCACATTTGTCTAAGGCCATGATGTGAAGCCTTGAAGACAAAGAGGAATCAACTAGAATCCCAGGTAAGGTGGATAGTCCTTTAAGTTTTTGGCCCTAAAAAAAAGTCTTAATAGCCTAAAAAGAGGTTTCCTTTATTATTTGACCCTTCCCCCTACTTTTAAAAAGTCTTCTTTGATTTTTCTTTTCTTTTCACTGTCTGTTGGGGAAATGAAAAATGAAAATGAATTAGGGAAATTAAAAATGAAAAAAAAAGTCTAGGTTTTTGTAAAGTTTTTTAAGGAGCTCTTCACTTTTCATTCATATTTTCAAGAAATGGTGTGGACAAAGATTAAGACATCATCTAAATTCTTTGGAAATACATGGCCTTGTTCTAGTGGAATGCCACTAAGTGCTTCCATAATGGAAGCTTTGTAGGAGCTGAGAAATTAAAGAGTTAATTATAAAGGAGTAAACTGTGTGCTTCTCAAGGGTAAATGTATTTATGGCTACTTAAAATATTTTGAAAGTGATAAATTTGAAGCAGAGTTGAACTTGAGAATGTCATTGAGAACTTGATCCTGTACTTACCACTTTAAAATCATACATTTTTGCTGCCAAGACTGGTGCAGTGTCCAAACTACATTTGACTTAAATAAACCAGTGAAAGTTAAAGAATTTAGGATGCTGGGCCATAATTTACCAGGGTTACTACTATTAAACATTATTACTCTAAGCAAAAAAACATCAATACTATCACTCAATGAAAACTTTGGAGATAACTTCTATCTTTTCAATCTTTATATATGTGTACACACACACACACACACACACATGAATCCTCATACCTGCCCTCTGACATGCAAGTTCTGTTCAAATTACATATGTAGTAGAGATTGGAACAATGGTTTGAACCCAGATCTGACTGATTCTCACTGCTACCATTGTGCAACATTCACATAGCAGGTTCCGGTGTTTTGTACATACTGGCTCAATCTTCGTATCAATCCTGCCAGGTAGCTATCATTATCATCCATATTTTAATTTTTAAGTTTAAAAAATGTGAATAAGGTGTTAGAGACCAAATAATTTCTGGAATTGTGATGATAAATTTTAACAGGATGTAGACAGGTTAGTTTATTTTTCTTCATTCCTTAGGATTTAATTAAATTTTCGATTAACCTAAAAAGAAAATATCCTTATATGTATGCTCCCCTGTCTGCCTCAATTCATATAAATAGTGAATCTAGGATTCATATATATTTGACACCTTTTTGCCTAGGAATATATTAATTGTAATAACAGTATCTAAAGTTTTTATAGCATTTTGAAACTTTGAGTGTGCTTCATATCTAGACCTCATCTGATTCTCATGATAGTCTTAGGAAGGAAGCAAGCAAATATTCCAAATAAGGAAACCAAGAGATGGAGGTTTAACAGCAATTTAAAGGTTTCCTTGGTTGGGGAAAGAGCAGGATCTGGATCTGTATCAGGTCTTCTGACCTCTTAGCCCTTCGTTTTTCTTGGCTACTGTCTATGTTTGGGTCTTGCTGCTATGTGAATGCTCAGGGAGAAGGATGAACTCATGGGAGAAAACCAAGGGACAATATGAGATTAAAAAGTACAAGTGATCTGTGACTTGGAATCTAATTGCACTTTTATTTTTTTTTATGAAAGAGAGGAAAGATTTAGGATACTGCATGAGTTGCAGTATAATGCTGGTTGAAATTAAGAACTCTACCTTTACAAATGTTTGACCGATTCATGTCTCTAGCCATGTAGTCAGTTTTCAGCTAACCCTCCCTCCCTTCCCTGTGGTGTAGTCTGCTCCCTAATCTTTATCTTAGTTCTCCCTTGGTTCTGGGTTCAGGAACTCTACCCTAAATCATAGGCTTTGATATGGATAGGTTTTCTTTTGGAAATTAGCCAAATCCTGGGAAAACTAAAGGAATGCATGACATTAAAAAGTACAAGTGATCTGTCACTTGACATCTAATTATACTTTATCTTTAGAAAGAGAGGAAAGATGTTTAGCATACTGTAGGTGTTAACAAAAATGAATGAAAGTTTTTCTCTTAGTTTTTGAGATAGTGAAGAACACAAATATTTTGGGCACTCTAGATGGGCTTAACGATAATTTTGCCTTCCAGCATTACCTTTAATTCCTAGTATTGAGTGCTTTACCCAACGTTAACATAATATCCATTTCACTTCAAACTCATATGTCAACAAAAGAATAGTTATAAATATTTCCTATAATTTGATTTTTTTTAAATTAAATCTCACAAGGATGGGGATGAATTTAGTAAGTTGACTTAGTAAGTTTACTTTCTTTTAAAGAAGATTGATCTTTTTATGACTTTATAATAACAAAAAAGTAATCTTAGTTGGCTTCTTTTTTTAAGTATTATAATAAAGACCTTCTTTACCTAGAAAATTAAAGGTTACTAATTAAAATACTTCTTACATTGCAACAGGATCTGTAAATTTGCTCATTTCCATGCTGTATATAAATTATTCTTCTATTCCTCTGTGCAGACTGTCATGTTCTGATTAACGATTCTGCTGTTTGGAAATGTTTCCTACTGAGCTCTCTGTTGGCACATTTATAGTGCGGAAGTACATGGGATTTTTCTTGAATGAGACCATTTCTAGTGAGTAATAGAAATCCTGTTGCTGCTGTTGTCCAGATGAGTGATGAAGTCAGCTTCTTCCTTTGGTTGTTCTGGGTGATATAAGGGCCTGCTTCTTGCTACCAACGAACTTCGCATCTGTTGTTTCAAGCTTTGTTAAACACCTTTCAAGTGTAAGGTGCTATGTTTCTTGAATCAAAGAGAATCACACCCGGCTAAAGGTAGTTCTAGCTGCTTTTAGTAGCAGTAGGGTAGTAGCAATGTGTTAAGGTTCAGGGCATGTATTGTCAAAAGGGAGTTCAATGCATTGGGAGTAGGGGTAGGTCAGGGATACACGTAAGAGCATTATTGAGAGGTCATTTTGTGTTTGGGTTAAGAATATGGTTTCTGAGTTGGATCTTGGTTTGAGTTCTGGTTATACTCCTTACTAGTATGTCATCTAAGACAAGTTATACTTAACCTCATTGAGTTTCAGTTTCCTCATCTATAAATTGAAGTTAGAGAGATAATGTACGTAAAGTGCTTAACAGAGTATCTAGATTTAAAGTATGCACTTGTAAATACTAGCTGTTACTACTCTTACTGTTACCAGTATTACAACTGTCATTACTAGTGTTAATTGGTTTCCAATTCAGCGGTAGGCATAGGGGTTGAATTTTGAATTGAGTGCAAGAATTAATGACATTGCAGGGGCAAGATGAAGAAATAAACTTTGTTTTTTCTAATGTAGCATAGCATTGGTCTGTTTTATCCTGTCCTTGTCCCTTCTTCTGTGGGCTTGCATCTCCTTTGAGAAACCACCCTTTTCCAGTCACATGGTTTGGTCAGTGAGAATATCCCATCCCTTTGGCCAGAGGGAAAGGTTCGGGGATGGGGCAGATCATTCATTTGGGACCAAGGTGATGTGTTGAGACATTTGTAGGGGCAATTCTATTGTGATCTCTTCCAGCTATTATGAGGCGTGGGGTAGCCACAGCCATCTGGGTACCACGTGGAGTTTCAAAACAGATCAAGTTTAGAGGGAGCAGAGCTGAGGAGGATCCCACATGTGAGGCTGGAATCATGCTGTGCCCAAAGACAAATACATATATCTCTGGATTTTTTCCATGACATGAGCCAGTATATTCTTCCTCTTTTCTTCAAGCCAGTTTGCCTTAGATTTCTCTCACTTTTGGTTGAGAGAACTAAGTGATTGACCTGGTTTTGTCTGTCCATTGATTTCAGTTGTGTAGATAAGTTAACTTTTCTTCTCTTACCAAAGTCCACACAACTTGCACACTATATGGTAGCCTCTACGTGTTTTATCATATATAGAAAAGGAGGTATGAGGACAGAATCCCAGAACATCTGTTTTGCAGCATGTAAATAAGAAGTATGGTCCCAGCTTTGTGTTAAATGCTTTCTGTTCCTTTCCATTGACTCAAGCAGTATTCCTAGATCTTCAGGTTTGGAAGAGACTCTCAAAGTCATAAGAAATTCTTCTCCAGTTTATCTGTGCTGTATGGTATCAGGTGGTCATTCATGCCTCTGCAGACTGGGAGCTCACTTCCTCCTGAGGCCCCCAGCTGTATTTATGTGTTGGGACATACAGAAAGATTTAAAGATGACCTTAAAACCACAGGGTAAAAAGGACTAAACAAGGCTAACACATTCATCTGGGGATTAGTAGGGCTTGGAGATACTCATTGATTTGGATAAAATGGTCCAAGAAGTCAGAAAACCCTACAGGATTCTATGTGCCCTCTAAGTTTTTTACTTTACTCCTCTGACCTTGGATTCCTCATCTATAAATAGGATAATAATTTCTACCATACAGAATTGTTATGAAAGCAGAGTTCATTTACGTAAAATGCCTGGCATATTGCTTAATAAATAATTGAATGAACAAGTAGATTGAGTATGGAACCAGTAGTTTGGGTAGATACAGATCATTCAGGGTTCTGAATGTGGAAATGTGTAAAGTCCAAAAGAGGATTCTAGGGGTATTTTTTGAAAGTTTATTTGGTTTGATACTTTTCTGGCTCAGGTTATTAAGAAAGTTATAATGCACATGTGTGTGTGCATGTATGCACACAAATGGTTATTTATACCTTATGTTTTCCTAGTTTTTTTGGTAAGAATACGTTTAACTTTGTGCGTGTGCACACATGCGCGTGCAGAGATTAGTTGAGAGATCTGCAGTGAAACTTTCCCTGAAGGTAGTTGATACCTTAACACTCATTAAATGCCCCTCCCCCACATAAACCAAATTAGCAGCTACATCAGATTCAAGATAGAAATGGTTGAGTTGTTCACCTTAAGTACATGGCCATTTAAAAATGAACTTGCTGAGAAAACCGAGGGGTATATGGTTAACTTAATGTTGAAAAAATGTTGTCTGTGTAATGGAAATTCACAACAGTCTGTACCATCTCCACTAAGAGGCATTAGTGTGTGTCCCCGACCGCCAATAGTTTATTAGCACCTGCTATCAAGCTGCCTTGACATTGTGAGCTCAAATTTCTGGCCCATCTGTAATGACTTATCATCTTCTGAGAGTATTTGCTTGGTTGTATCCTATAGTTTGTGTGTTTTCACTTTTTCATCCTTTTAAGCCTAACATGTTTACCTCAGGGTGTATGTTAAAAGGTTCAAGGACCTCTTCCTGCCCAGCCTGTGCTGTTAGCCCAGGCTAGCCTCTCAGCACTTTTACCTGGATGCTGGCTAAGCTCCACGTTCTCATCCCTGCTTACAGTCCTTGTGGGTGCTGGGGAGCTTACCCTCTGAAGCACCACATACATCCCAACACAGCAATACTGGAGGACCTGTAATTGGTTTCCTACTACCTATGCATCTCCTTGGAACTTTACCTGGTTTTCTGGGTCACAAGAAAACCCTCCCTACCAAAGATGCGTGAGCCTCACTTGGGTCTGGGTAGCTTCAGAGATCTCATGTTGGCGTGGTTTGAAAAATTCATATTGGCTTGTGCATGTGCACTGATCAACAACTGGAAACATTTTTCAAAGATCTGTATGTAACTAAGATGAATTATCTTGGCACATAAACATAATTTCTCTTTTTGAACTCCCACTCTTGAGAAGTTTGACAGTGCTCGAAGTATCTCTCATCCCAAATTATTCAAGTCTTTGGGGCTTTTGCAGTCATAGAGCCCTAATCAGCCTTGGTTCAAAATACCAGAAGGAGCTCGACGTCTGTCCAGTGGATGGTTGGCCAGCATGGTTCTATTGAAGAGTGGTCCCAAGGGCTTCTTCAGTAGCTCTTGTTCTCTGATGCTGGCATGCTACTGTAGGTCCAGTGTCACTCAACCAGGCACTACCAACACCCCCCCCCCCCCCCCCACCACCACCAAATTTTAGCCTTTGCATTGAACCTGGTCAGGCCACATTTCCCAGTTTTAGCAGTGAATGCTGTTCAGAATCTCATGGAATACTTTCCAGCCAGGAGGCTTGAGTCAAAGCCTCCTTATTCAGCCTTTACAGAGGTACTAACTTCAACCTGATAAAGCAGCATTTAGAATCTCTGGTTCCTTTCCTTCAAGAAGGCCCTGGATTTGTCCTGCAAAATCAGCCAGCTTCCAGCCTAGAGCAGGCTAGCCTATCAGGGCTAGTGTGAGGAGTCAACCTCTGTCAGCCCACAAAGGCCTTCTTTACTTTCTCCCCCTTGAGCAGTGGGTGGTTTGCTTGTATTTACATAACTAAGGGAGAGCTTTCCAGTGATTCCTTCCTGAACAAAGAAAGCTTGTTCAAGACCTCCATTTGTGTCTCCTTAAGCCTAGAAGGAGGGAACAGCTTCTGGCCTTCCCTAATGTGTCTGTCTGGTTGGCTCTTAATACAATTTCTACATCTTTAGCAGTATTCTTTTTTTGTCTTTTTACAGAGCTGACCTTTTTAGCAACCTCTACATCTATTTCAGTCTGTTTGCCAGTATATTTCACAGGGTACTTAATGCCAGGCAGATTTTCCCATTTTTACGGCACCTCAAAGAACTCTGGTACCTGAGACATGCAGGATCATTCTTTACACCTTAGTGATTTTTCAAGTTCTTTTTCTTTTCCTTCTTTTTCTTTTTGTCTGCTGATTGTTTTTGAGCCAGTTCAAAAAAACTCTGCACTGCTCTCCAACCTTAGTACAGTTGAAAATTTCTAGAATAGCATTTCCCAAAGAACCCCATTGTCTTGAGAAATATTAATAGATAGCATGGGAAAAATATTCTTGTACAAATACATTTGTTAAACTGCATATTCTCTATGGGATATGGTATAGTAGAGGCACTGATGAGTCCTGCAGTGAGGAAAATAGTTAAGGTTTTGCTTAAATCTAGGGTTTCTAAAACTTGTATATAAGTAACTATTTAGATATCACACAATCTCTTCAAACTCACTATGTATAAAATTGACTAGTCTTTTATTTTCTTCACCCATTTCTATTTGGGTAAAGCTATTCCTTTATTCACACTGCCAGGGACTAAAGTTACAAATGCCTCTGTTACGGCCGTTGTCACTGGAGTTATTTTAACTTCTAAGCTTAGAAGCTTCTGAGCTTCTAAGTAGCTCCCTACCTTCAGGTTTGAACCACTCCAGATTTTACTTTCAGAGTAATCATAACAAAAAATGCAGAACTGATCATTTTACTCTTAGGTTTAAAGCTTGACAGTGGATCGCCGTTGCTTACAAGAGAATAAAGTCCAAACCCTTTTACAGGTCACACAAGGTTATTTGTGATCAGACCCCTTGTCTGCCTTTCTAACCTTATTTCTTGCTTTCCTACTTCTATTACCCACCTTGCCTCGGTCACATGAAATCACTAAAGTCATCATCACTCTCCAGTTAATAGTTATCAATATTGTTTCCTTTGTCTAGAGTGCTCTTTCCTCCCCATATCCCTTACCCCTAGTCTTTAGTGACTTATTTTAAGATTACACAAAGAAATACATTGCTTGAAATCTGAGAATGGATGATTTATCCAGAGCTCTGTGTGTAGTTGATTCTTGGATATATTGAATACCCCCTGGGGCCTGACTTTGCTAATGTCTCTCTGCCTCTTTCTTCAGTTCCAGCTGAAGCTTTGTGGTCCTCCTCTGTTCTGCAGAAATTTAACCTTGACACATTAAATCTGCTCTCTTCCTCAGCTCATTTTGAGACTTTGAGATCAAGTAAACCTGGTTTTCCCCCTCCCCTGTCCCCAGTTACCAATGTAGGAAAGTTACCCAACTTCCCAGGGACTTCATATAAAACAGCCCTAATGAGCTGTGGTGAGGAGTATGCATTTGATTCTCTGGTGGTTTGCACAGTTAGCACAGCGTGGGCCATAGGCTCAGTGGTACCATCTCTTGAGCAATTCACCCATTATTTCTTCATTCTGTGAATGTTTGTGAGCTTATTCTGCCAGGCACTGCCAAGTGCTGCTTAATCAACATGGGCAGACAGTCTCCTGCCCTCGAGTTGCTATTTGAGTTCAGGAAACAAAACAAGTAAGGCATAAATAAACAAGACAATCACAACCAATGATAAGTACCATTGAGGAAATAAACAGTAGAATGATGAACTACTGGAGGAAGCCACTTTGGACAAGGTGGTAAGAAAAATCTCTTTGAAATCCCGGAGACCCAGTGAAGGCAGATATTAGTATTGGATATTTAATAAAAATTAAGTTTTAGGTAAGCATGCTTTAAATAGATTCTAACCCCACTTCTTCCAGCAGAACCCCTTGGAATAGTCCTTTAACCTAGTCTCTGCTTCATCAACTCTCAAATCTCTTCTGATTCTAAATTGTCACTTACTGGTAAAGGTAATAGGAGCACATTACATTTTATAAAGTAATGCTTTATTTTGATAATTCTTAGTTGTATAATCCTCTCTAAAAATACTTAGGCTTTTAGTCCAGGTCTATTCTATTTTCAGTAATATTGGCATTACTTTAAAATCTTGAGAATATATAAAGATTTAACTGTACATATACACTTATATATACATATATAAAGGCATTATAAAGAATTGAAAGCATGTTAAAGAATGTTGCTTTGATTTTGCATCTTTACTTGGTAAAGTTAGGAGAACATTGGTTATCTAGAAGTGGGAATTTAGTTTGAGAACTGAAACTGAGCTTCTCTTTGCTGTGCCAAGGTTTCCTCCAAAGATGAACCTCAAATCTTTTGAGTGGTAGTTTTTTAAAATTCTACTATATTCTTAATATATATGTAAATAAGCACACAGGTACGGGTTTATAGATATACCAAGATTACTAGACATATCTACATACATACCATCTGTAGTAATTTATTTATTGTACCTTTTGTTTATAAGTATATGCATAAATGTAATTTATGATTTTTTTAACTTGCATGCATATAATTTAAGTACCATATAGCTGCATATTGTAATTCCTGTTACATGATGATCTATGTGAGCTTCATTATATCTTTGGTTAACCTTGTTTATGTATAAGCCTTTTTTTTTTTTTCCTTCTAAGGCTTTTAAACCAAAGGTGTTTTTAATCCTCTCTTGAAGGAATGCACCATATTGCAGAAGGTATAAGTAATGAAATTATTGTAGTATAGCATGCTAAGTGCAATAATGGACAAATGAAAAGATGCTATGCAAGAGAAAGGGTTCCGCGGTTCCTAAATGTGGTTAAGGAAGGTGCCTCAGAGTTTATCCTTATGCTTAATCTAGACAAAAAAAAAAAAAAAAAAAAACAACAACAAACAATACAAAACCAGGAGGGGGTGCTGGTGCTGCTGCTGCTGGCTGTTGTTAAGAACTTACCAAGACCATGTCTTTGGTACCATTTTACTTTATCCTCACAGCAACACTATAATGTTGGTATTTGCTTCCATTTGATGGCTGAAGAGACTGAAACTCAGAGTTAAAAAAACAAATCATAGCTTATAGATGATGCAGCATGGATCTGAGACAACTCCAGAGGTCATGTTCTTAATGGTCTTACTGCACTGCTTCCAAGCAGAAGTGGGAAAGAGCTTTCTGGATAGGGGAAAAGTCATATAGAAAGATACAGAAGGGGGGGGATCCATGTGGAATATTTGTGGTTCTTCAGAGAGTCCTGTAGCTTTATATGAGATGCAGTTGGGGTGAGCAGGACCTTGAGGTCCAGCAGAGATTGGGGCCAGGGTGTGTGGGCTCTGGGGTCTTGCAGGGTCTGCACTGATTCTGATGAAGGGCCAGAGAACAGTTCTTAACAGACTTGAGATGACCCGTTGTGCACTTTGACCTAATCACTACCATGGAGGGGAGACTGTATAGGATTGTTGTAATGCCAGCAATTGGAAGGGCAGGTGAAAGGAAAGCGATGTGGCTGAAAACTATTGCAGACCTTTCCAGAGCAATGGCAAGAGAGGCCCAGAGTTTGAAAGCTTTTCACCATTTAGGAATTGACGTGACCGGTGAAAGAGCAAGCAGAGGGAAGAGAGAACATGGACTCCTGAGATTCTCCTGAGTGCCTGGAGGGGAAGTGGAGCTCACTGTAAGGGGAAATAATAGGGCAGCAGCAGGCACAACTTACAGTGTTTGTTTAGCATAAGAATCCTAATGGCATTTACACTCACTTTCTGTAGATATATTTTGCAACTTACTATGTTTTATTTTGCAAACATTTTTACTATATTTGACGTTAATTTTCCCTGTATTTCATTTTTGATGTCTTTTTGCATTTGCTGATTATCTAGTAGAGATTTGCTCTCTAGTAGAACACTTAAAAACTTTTTGGGGTTTAATTATTTAAAAAAAATAACTATAATACTTAAATTTTTGTAATAGTACACTTTTTAGGAGTATTTGTCTGTTCCAAGGCTATGACAGATATATGCTGACCCATACACACATTCTTATTCCTATATTAGCTTCTGGCCCACATCCCATCTCAGCTGTGTCCAGGGATCCATAACCTCCTTAACCCTGTTATTATATTACCTTAAGAGGTAGGTTATCCAAGATGTAAGCAATTCATTGAGTCTGATTTGCTTTTGGTAAACAGTTACTGTGAATGTGATGTTTGAGAAATCCACAAGGAGAATTAACTGGTTAACTCCAGTAGGTGATCTAATAGCCAACTTACTCTTCTGTACAAGCAGCAGTGGTGGAAAACTCTTGGTCTTTTGTGCTTCTACTGTTGTGCTTATGTATTTCCTATCAACGGGATCTTCTGGAAAAGAAGGATGGTATTTTCCATATTTATTCTCCCTGTTTTTTTAAATGACTTACGCACATCTGTGGCAATAAAAGAATGCTGGTGTTTGCATCCCATGCTCAGACGAGTGGTAGGGAGGTAGCAGTGGATGAATGCTCTCATCTGCACAGGCTAGCAGAGGAAGTGTGTGTCAGGAGTGTTATGAACACCAAACAACTACAGGAAACAATACCTGGTAGTTGCTGCAGCTGTGTGGAGACCAGCCATGCAAGCTTCCTCTGGACAGAGTTTAGTTTCTGAGTTGCTTATTTTCCACCTAAAGCACCTATGTCTTTGGAGGACTGCATTGGAGAAATATTGACTATGGGCCTTTCTTTGGTTTGCCTCAATGCCAGTTATAATGCTCTTTGGCCAGTAAAAATCCTGCTGAATCAACATAATGTCCAAGGACTAACAGTGTCTGGACAAGCCAGGCACAGAGCCGACAAAAATCATTAGGTTGGAATGAATGAACGGCATTTATATCTTCCAGAATATTCCCCCTGGAACTGTGTGTGCCTGTGTGCACACAAGCAATTTCACTCTAAATGTGCTTGGTGACCCTAGGTGTAGGCTTTACCTTGCTACTGTCCTCCTGTGTTTCTGTGTAAAGGATAGGAAGGATGATGCTTGCTGCTTCTGGATGGGGAGGTACCTTGTAGATCATTCCTGCCCTTCAGGCTGTCTTTTTAAAGTAGCTGACTACTCATACTTCATCTTAGACAAAGTGATCATCTAGAATGGTTGTTTTATGACATGGGAGGATATGTAGTACACCATTTTTATTGATCAGTCTAAGTGAAGTTTGTTTGGTTTTTTTTTTTTTTTTTGAGAGAGAGTGCATAAGCAGAGGAGGGGCAGAGAGAGGGAGAGGAAGAATCACAGGCTGACAGCACAGAGCCCGATGCAGGACTTGATCTCACAAACCACGAGATCATGACCTGAGCCAAAATCAAGAGTTGGATGCTTAACTGACTGAGCCACCCAGGCACCCCTAAGTCAGGTTTTCAACACTGATTTCATTGGTTGTGTGGTTTGGGTAAAGTAATAAAAAAAATGGATAGAAGGCCAGATTCAGGTTAGAATGAACTGTGTCCGCTTGTTATGTCTGTAAAGCTTTACCTTGCATTAGCAAAAATCACTGCTGATGTTCTTCTAATAGCCTATTAGTTTCTGGGGGGAAGCAGCAGAACAGTGTGAACTTACTGACTTCCAGATAATAAAGGACGATTTCTTAGGGAGCTAGTAATTTAAAATTTCATGGCATTATAGTGAAACGAGTATAAAATATAGCAAAAGGATGGTATTAATTAGCAATGGTTTTCCAAAAAAAAAAAATTGCAGAGGACTTTTTATATTTGTTGTAACTTGGATTTGATCAATACACCCTCCCCACCCCCCCCACCAAGACTTTCATAAGTGGATAGATCCTCATCTAGATAAATAAGCAACCAAACATATGTATCGTTTTTCCCACACTGTTTTGGGCTGATGACAGGACTCCCTTCTACAGTATTTGAAAGATTCCTGGTGATGGCACAGAAATTTCTGAATAGCAACCGTTTCAATTATGGATAATGAATTATTTAGAAGATCATCACTAATAATAAATCATAATCTGTCTTCCTAAATTTTCTGATGGGTCCTGTAGCAGCATAGAATTTATAACTAACTCTTCTAAAGGACAATCCTCTAAATATGTGAAGGCTTTTATTCTCCTCAAAGTCTTCTTAAAATGAAATAGACCTAATATGCTCAGTTGTTTCCTTTTTCTTTGTAGTGTACCCACTTCTAATAACGTGAGATGTATTTTTTTATGAATATAATTTATTGTCAAATTGGCTTACATACAACACCCAGTGCTCATCCCAACAAGTGCCCTCCTCAATGCCCATCACCCATTTTCCCTCTTTGCAACCCCTTGAGATGTTTCATATGATAACACATATGAAAAAAGGAGTTAAAGATCAAAACATTTAAAATTGAAAAGGAAATTGGAAGTGATGTAGAGGAAGGGAAACTATCATCATACCAGCTAGTTTGAGGATTACATTTATCTCTCAGCTGTCCCAAAGTCACGCGGGGCGGGGGGGGGGGGGGGCGGGGAGCAAAAACAAAAAAATGTTAATTCAGAAAGTGAGCTTTGGAACTAGTCTTTGTGCCAAGTGGAATTTGGAAAAAAAATATAAGCCCAAGATTTAAAAAAAAATATTATAGAAATAATAAAATATATGGAAATGTAGAAAGACTATCACAGTGATCATTCCTATATCCACTATTCAGGAATTGTTGACACTTGATCATGTTTGCTTTATCTATTCTATGTAACACAGGTTTCCTTGCTATCCAAAAGTTCACTTTATGCCTCTCTGCTTTTATGAAAGACCTACATTAGTATCTGTTTTTAGTTACCTGAAAAATATCTGAAGAGGGTTTTTGCTTTTAGGAAATGTTAATTGTTGCTTTGCTCTGTGCCGTTTTGGCTTATGAATGGCTTCATAGGAACACTTTGCTTTTGGATAGTGGGAAAGCCTGTACTGCTATTTCTGATGAACTATTTCAAAGTAAATTGTAGGTAAGCACCATGACATTTGTTTCCTAAATACTTCAAGTTTTATAGCTCCTAAAATATGGTTGTTTTCCTATGTAGCCGTAATATCTTTATCATACATAACAAAATGAGTGATAATTTTTTAATATCATTTAATATCTAGACCATACTCAAATTTTACCTGTATCCCTAAAATATCTTTTATAGCTGGTTTCTTTGAACTAGGATTGATTCAGCATTTAGCCATTGTATTTGGCTGTTGTCTCTTCAATTTTATTCACATTTTGTTTTGTGTTTAATAACTTTCTGATAACGTGCTTATGGTGATGATTTCTACTGGGTTTTTATTGGATTTAACCTACCATTTTTGGTTAAAATTAGAGTAAGGCGTGAGTTTTCTATAATCCAGTACACTCTTTTTTAAAATGAAGTATAGTTGACATAATCTAAGGCACTTTTAAAAGCTTTGTCTGGGGGCGCCTGGGTGGCTCAGTTGGTTAAGCATCTGATTTCAGTTCAGGTCATGATCTCACTGCTTGTGAGTTTGAGCCCCTTGGTGGACTCTATGACAATTCAGAGCCTGGAGCCTGCTTTGGATTCTATATCTCCCTTTCTCTGTCCCTCTCCCACTCATGCTCTGTCTCTCTCTCTCTTCTAAAAAATAAATAAGCATTAAAATTAAAAGCTTTGGCTGCATTCACTATAGGAGGGGGCTCAGTAAAGTTTTTTGTAAGAATCAAGTAACTTGTCTTATAATGTCAAACAACTTACAAGTCCTTTAGGACTATTACATACCAAGTTCTGAAACAACAATATGGAGTTACTCAATATGTTTTCATACAGAGTTAAATACGGTGAATATACTCTTGTAGATAAATACATTAGTGAAACATCTCTTTCATCAAGAAACCTCAGGCATCCTTGGGTCAGAGGTGTTTGAGCTCTAAGATTTTCATCTGACTCAAAAAAAGGCGTTTCAGTCATTCAGACATTGTGAAAAATGTCAGCATTCTGATCTAGTTCTGCATAAAGAACCCTGTAATTTTAGGAACATTTAAAGAATTAGATGTCCTGCTCCTGCCCATGGGGTTTCATTTCCATGGAGAATTTACCCAAATATTATTAGGTATAACTCACACTTCCAGGATATTCTGATCTAGAGGTTCAACTGATTGTTTTTTCTTCCATGGTATTATATTTAAAATTTTATTAAATTATGATTTTTAGGGAAGATAATGGTTAAAATTTTGAAAGTAATAGTTTTTAGGGAATAGATTAGGAGAAAATAGAAATATTTTTTAGAGGGATCCCATATTTCAGTTGTACCAAATGTCATTCTTAAAATGAAGATGCTGTTTAAACCTTACTCTCTGAGGAGCAAAAAAATGGAATGGACAAAAGAATTTTCTTAAAATTGGGTGAATTTCCCCCTTTAAATTGTATTATTGTATCTTTAATAGTAAGAGTGTGTTACTACATTGACAAGAATTCCCCCAATTCAAAAATAAAAATTTTATAAACATATTTTCTTCATTTATGGCCAGAGTGGTTGTAGCTTGTTCAGGATAACCATTTCTCTATCTATTGTTGTTAGGTAGCATTAGTTAAATAAACAAAACCTGTCCCTAATTTGGGTCTGGTCAGTAATGTAATAGTTATAGTCTTCTCTTTTCCATAAAAAATTACCTATGTAATCCATACAACTTTCTTTCACATTTTTTCTCTCCCTAGCCCAGCTGATCTAGAAGGACTCTGAAAAGCATTCTTTATTCCCTCAGTAGGAAGTTCAGTACTGTCTCTTAGTGAAGTTGACAGTCCTTTTTCTGAGACAGGAATCAGGGACAGTCAGTCAGTAATTCCCCCCCTTCATTGTGTATTCATTGAGTATTTCATGAAAAAGTTTTAGTTTTGTTTCAGGGAAGACATATTTGCCCCCAAAACTGTACAAATGCCCTCAAGAAAGTTTACGATAATGAAACAGCAGTTGAAATGTGCAGAAATATAATCTCTTCTACACTTCATATTTTCTACTATTCCTGAACCTACACTATTCATTGTCATGGAAAGTGTTACTGTACTTTTGAAACATTCAACAAAATTCAAAATCCACATTTAGGGTTTCTAATAAGCACAGTGAGACAATAGAAATTACACTGATTTATTACCATATAGTAAAAGAGATTTTTTTTTGGCTGAAAAGAAGAAAGTAACACATTAGTAATTTAATATAATACTAAGGCAATCTTTTCTTCATAGGTAGCTTTTATGTAGTGCCTACACTTACATCTGTGACAGTTTATTAACTTTTAAAATTTGAGCTAAGTGAAGATAGGCAGGTCAGTATGATTAAAATCTGAAGTCAGGAGTTTATCAATGATATCAACTAATTAACCAAGAATACCAATTTAAGGAGAGAAAGAATGGGTCTTCAGTTTCCTCACTATAATCAAATTATTTTACCTAGTTGGTACAGTTTCTGAGAGGATTAAAACCGATAATGTTGTATGGGAGATCTTCGGCATAATGCTTGACACATGAGTGTGTGCTAGAAAAATATTAACTGATAAAATATGTTTAGACGTTTATTGGACAGAGGCTGTTATTTTCATATGTTTACATATTCCTCTTTTCAGTACAGTTTGCATTGCATAATTTGCATCAAATTGAGGTCAAAGGTGTAAGTCTAATCTTTCTGAAGAATAAATAATAGAGGTATGAAAACATAGATAAAACAATATGTAAAACATTTGATAGCTCAGTAATAATCAGCAGCCTTGTTATAATTCATGATCCATTTAGAATTTTATATATATGCTGAACCATATGAAATTTCTAATGTTTCACAAAAATTAAAGTTTGATGTGGCTTAACCTAGTATTTTGGCTCTAGATGGCTTATGAAGTAGATGATTGTTTTAAAATGAGAAGAGCTGTCTGTATAGATAATAGTTGGTTTCTGCATGCTTTTTTTTTTTTTTTTTTGTAAAACTAGAACCAAATGAGTATGTTTTTCCTTTAGCATAAAGAGGAACTTAGAAACAATAACAGTATTGCTTCTGTTTTTGTAATTGAAAAAACTTCTTGGAATTAGTCAGGAGACCTGGATTTGTTTAATA
Organism: Acinonyx jubatus; assembly: GCF_027475565.1. NCBI lineage: Eukaryota > Metazoa > Chordata > Mammalia > Carnivora > Felidae > Acinonyx > Acinonyx jubatus. The sequence continues at coordinate 90,528,662 of NC_069381.1, read as the reverse complement.
AAGAGTTCTCCAGTTCTGTTTCTTATGATTACTTGACTTCTCACTTGTTAAATGATCTCTTGGCTAATAAACAAAAAATTAGCGTTGACTATTTGGAAATTCAAATTATCATGAATTGGGCTTGCTTTTAGTAGCCTCTGTTAATTAGCATAAAATCTGTACTCCTCTGATTCTCTGTGAAACAGTACTTCTTTGTTGGTAAATGTATACACCTTAGATTACTATGTAATATCAGTATGTTGCCAAATTTTAAATCCCTCAAAAATAGTGACTCGTGGTATCAAAGATAGAATTTTTTTCCTAGACTTTTTTTCTGAAGTAAAAACATTCTAAGATAGGAATTGAGAGTAAGGACTTGGGAAAACATTTTTTGCTGCTCCCCGTGTTCATCAGTGGTAACAACCAATAGCACATTCCATTTTGCAAGTGCCAAAACCTTACTGTGCCTCACAGGATGTTATTAAAATAACGCTGAAAATGAATAAAGAATATATTATAGGTCTTTGACATCTTTTATATCAATATCACATTGCAAATGAATTTTTCTGCTTCATGCAACTGTGTCAGTCTTTAAAAAGTTCAATTAAGACCAAATTTAATGATTATATATTATTTAGTTATTTATTTATTTTTTTTTTGAGAGAGGGAGAGAGAGGAAGGGAGGAAGCGTGTATACTCCCTTGTGGGGAAGGAGAAGAGGGTGATGGAGGGGGAGAATCTTAAGCAGACACTGCCCTGAGCCCAACATGGGTTTGATCCTCAGAACTGTGAGATCATGACCTAAGCTGAAATCAAGAGTTGGACACCTAACTGATTGAACCACCCGGGTGTCCCAACGGTTCATTTTTTGAAGATAAACTTCTTGAGTGCAGGGGAAGATAATGACATAAGTTTAAAGATGTTCCCTTTACTTAATTCTGTTTCCCTTGATGATGTGGAGAATTTGAAATAGTTCTCTAGATAGCTTTTCAGGTAGATGAATCTTGTTCAGAGTATTGAATATTTGAGTTGGTAGTCCTGGCCCTTTAGCATGAATTTTCTAGAATAGTAATTCTGGGACTGTTGATTACCAGAACATGGGAAAGAATTTGTGTCCATTCTTGTGGTTGATTATAAGGTTTTTATATGTCTTCAAAATATGTATTAATTTTGAAAAAACGCTTGCATTTTTACCTTCATACTTACAAATTACTTGAATTGTTAGATTTTTAAAGTGATAATTAAAATTCCTATTATCTTTCATTTTAGGCCAACCCGTAAGATAAAAATTAGTTAACAAGAGAACAAATCAAAGTCTTGTCTGTTAGTTATAAGCTTGATAGGCCCTTTAAATTAACTTTGAACATAGTCATTTTGTTTAATTTATTTATTTTTTTAATTTACATCCAAGTTAGTTAGCATATAGTGCAACAATGATTTCAGGAGTAGATTCCTTAATGCCCCTTACCCATTTAGCGCCCCCCCCCCAACCTCTCCAGTAACCCTCTGTTTCTTCTCCATGTTTAAGAGTCTCTTATGTTTTGTTCCCCTCCCTGTTTTTATATTATTTTTGTTTCCCTTCCCTTATTGAACATAGTCATTTTGATTTTTATGATGCCTGTCCTGGAGGGAGAGTGCTACTTGAAGTTGCATGTGTCTTTCAATCAGGAAATCAGTATGTTGGATAGAAATTTCAGTTATCTGCTATCTTCCTATCTTGATATTTGGTTCAAGCCGGAAAATTGTTATGTAAAAATTCCTAGAGTAATGTGATACTCTCTGCCTAATAGCTCTCAGCTCTTCAAAATGTTATAAATATAACCCCTGGTTTCCAGCCACACAGCCATGTTGAGATGTGGAGTGACATCATTGTAATCCTATGTCTATGGCTCTCAGCAGTACTTTCACCTTTACTTCTTACCTTGTTCCTCCTGGAAGTCCAGTATCTCATGTCAGCTCTTGAGGAGTTCTGTTGGTTAGTATGGGGTTGGCTGTCGTCCTGCTTCTTCCTTCTCCACCTGTTAGCATCAGTGTCCCCTCTGAGCTTGCTTGTGAGTGTGGATGGGATGCTCTGAAGCTCCAGAAGACTCCAGGCTCTTGTGTTGCTCTGTGAGTTTCCCTGTCAGGAAAGGCTGTTGGATTACCACCATGGTAGTGAAGCCTTTGAGGACGAGCTGGCCATCTGAAGACCTCAGGGTGGCCAGAGCCACATTGTTTTGGGCACAGTGCAGGGATACTGCCTTTCTCAGCTCTCTTAGTACTTTCTTCCTCTCTTAAGGGCTGTACCCTCCCTGGGCTCATCATATTCCTAGGGTAGAGACAAAGGAATAAGAGTGAACACACCATGTTGTGGGATTTCCTCCCTCTGTGTTTGGAGTCTTGCTCTGGAGTCTTTTTTTTTTTCCCCCTTGGTAGCGCTGTCTTTAGGATGAATGGTTTTTTCATTAGGTTCCTCAGTCCCTTAATGATTTCTGGTGGGTCACCTACCAGCAATAGCAAGAAAATCAGGCATGGTTGAAACACAAAGATTTGTGTAGGTTCTAGTGGTAACATAATCCCTGCTCCTCTTTAGGATTTTACCATATAAATGGAGTTTAAATAACATAGATTTCATGAAAAGCCTTATTTGTGATGATACTGTCGTGCTAATTTAGCAAACCTATTTCTTCTTTTGGGCCACATATTGAGACTGCATCCTCTAGCCTCCCTTGCAGTTTGATGTGCCTGTGGGACCACATTTATGTGTGTAGGAGTAATGTGTATCATTTTCAGGCCTGGCCCATTAAATACATCCCAGCTGTTATCCTCCATGTTTGTGTGTTTGTTTTTCCCATCTACCAACTGGATACAAAGGTCCTTGAGTCCTTAGAGGGTGGTGCAGCCGCAGAATGGTTGGATCTTGGGTTCCCGAATCACTGTGTATGGAGGGAAAAGTTGACTATTGACCAAGAACACCATCGTTGGATTATTAGGTGAACAAAAAATAAACTCTTAGTGTGTTAAACACTGGAGCATGGTGGTTTGTTACTGAAGTTAGTGTTACTTTTTCATATCATTTTTCAGTAGTTATAAATACCTTCTTTTCCTTAAATACCTGAGAGATGAGACACATCAATATTCATGATTCACTGTGGCAGAGAGAAGATATTTTCAAGGTGGGCAAAGAGATCACTACAATCACATGTTGCAAAAATGTTGAGCTGCAAAATTGCAGAGAAATGTCCTTAGATTTAGTAGTAACTAGACCGCCATTAGAACAGTTTTAACAGAGAAAGTGACAGGTGACCAAATTGCAGAAAGATGAAAAGTGAATGGTGGATGAACAAGTGGAGACTAGTGAGTGAATTTATTGAATATAATTGATTCTATCAGTGCATTCATAGGATTGTGACATTCATGGAAACAAGGGAATTGTTTATTTTTGAAGCCATTTGCTAAAAGCTGCAAAGGTAAAGATCTTCCCTGGCATGGTGATAGGGAGACCATATAGTCATGTTTGCTCATGATGTACTTGGTTTATGCCTGTTGACTGAGTGTAATTATTAATCGTGCCCTTTGATTCTTAAGTGGCCTGGTTTGGGTAAAAATATACAGTGATACTATCATACTATACATAATACTATACTATACTATGTATACTATGTATACTGTACTATGTATGTATACTATACTATGTATGTATAATGTATACATGTATACTATACTATACTATGTATGATACTATACATAATACTATCACTGCTTCATCTGAGTATGCGAGTAGCTGTTAAACACATAGGAATTGAACTCATGAATAAGTTACCTTTGCATCCTTGGAATATTTTTAAGTTACATTTTATGAGGGAGTTGAAAGATTTTTTTCTTGTCTTACTTTATAACATTGCAGAATTAGCCCTAATATGGGACTATATTTAGGAACTAGAATGTAGGATATTTTTTGCTGTTTCTGATGATCTATTAATTTTTAAAATATTTCTGTTATTATTTATTCATAATGTATATTTATAAATATAAGCATATTTATAACTTATATTAACTTAAAACTTTTTTATATTTATATTTTATAGAAAGAGTTTTGTGTGTACACAAACATACATATTTGGCTTGCTAATATTTTGAGGATTTTGGCATCTGTGTTTATCAGATATTGACCTATAATTTTCTTTACTTGTGGTGTCCTTGTCCAGTTTAGGGGTCCTTGTCTAGTTATTACACGGTTAGGGATAATGCCAGCATCACACACTGAATTTGGAAGTGTTCCCTCCTCTTCTATTATTTTCTTCTTCTTCTTCTTCTCCTTCTTCTCCTTCTTCTTCTCCTTCTTCTTCTCCTTCTTCTTCTCCTTCTCCTTCTTCTTCTTTCTTCTTTCTTCTTCTTTCTTCTTTCTTCTTTCTTCTTTCTTCTTTCTTCTTTCTTCTTTCTTCTTTCTTCTTTCTTCTTTCTTCTTTCTTCTTCTTTTCTTTAAATGTTTAGTAGAATTTACCAGTGAAGCCATCTGGTCTTGGATTTTTCTTTGTTGGGAGGTTTTTGATTACTGATTCAGTCTCCTTCCCTGTAGTTGGTCTTCTTAGATTTTCACTTTCTTCTGATCCAGTCTTGATAGGTTGTATGTTTCTAGGAATTTATTCATTTCTTTTAGGTTATATATTTTTTGGCATTTAATCCTTCATAATAGTTTCTCATGATCCTTAGTATTTCTTATTGGTTGTAATGTTTCTTCTTTCATTTCTGATTTTATTAGAATTTCTTCACTTTTTTTCCTTAGTCTAGCTAAAAGTTTGTTGATTTTAACTTTTCAAAGAACCTAACTCTTAGTTTGATCTTTTCTATTGTCTTTCTAGCCTGTATTTCATTTATTCCTAATCTGATCTTTGTTATTTCCTTCCTTTTATTGACTTCGGGTTCAGTTATTGATTGATTGATTGAGGTGTTAGGTTGGATTGTTTGAGATCTTTTCTCTAATGTAGGTGTTTATCACTGTATACTTTCTTCTTAGAATTGCTTTTGCTGCCTTTCATAAGTTTTAGTATGTTGTATTTCTATTTTGATCAATTTCAAAATATTTTATTTCTCTTTTGATTTTTTTCTTGACCCAAAGATTGTTCAAGAACATGTTTAATCTCCACATATTTGTGACTTTTCCATTTTCACACCATTGTGGTCAGAAAAGATGGTTGCTATAATTTCAGATGTCTTAAATTAAGACATGTTTTTTGGCCTAACATAGGATCTGTTGTGGAGAATGTTCCATGTGTACTTGGGAAGAATATTTTTCTGCTATTGGATGGAATGTTTTGTGTATACCTGTTAAGTCCATCTGGTCATCCAGTGTTGCTTTGTTGATTTTGTGTATGGATGGTCCGTTTGTTATTGAAAATGGCTTATTGAAGTCTTCTACCATTACTGTAGTACTGTCTATTTCTACCTTCATGTCAGCTAATATTTACTTTATATAGTTCTCCAATGTTGGGTGCATAAATGTTTACAATTGTTACATATATTTTTTGATGGATTGAGTCCTTTATCATTATATAATGGGCTTGTTTTTTCTCTTGCTACACTTTTGGCCTAAAGTCTATTTTGTCCAGTAAAAGTATATCCACCCTGCTTGCTTTTGGCTTCCATTTGCATGGGTATCTCTTTCCATTCCTTCACATTCAGGCTCTATGTGTCTGAAGTGAGACTCTTGTACACAGCATATAGTTGGGTCTTGTTTTGTAATCCATTCAGTCATCTGTGTCTTTTGGAGAATTTCATCCATTTACATTTAAAGTAATTATTGATATATAAGGACTTACCATTGCCATTTTGTTAATTATTTTCTGGTTGTTTATAGTTCCTTTGTTCTGTTCTTGCTCTCTTGCTGTCTTGTGATTTGATGATTTTCTGTAGTTGTATGCTTTCATTCCTATCTGCCCTTTATCTGGTTACTTTGATTACCTTATTTCTGTATAACTATTACAGGTTTTGCTTTGTGGTTAACATAAGGCTTACATAAAATGTCTTATAGGTATACCAGTTTATTTTCGGCTAATAACAACCGTGAACATCTACAAAAGCCTAAAAGTTTTATATTCTCTATGCCATATTTTATGTTTATGTCACTATTTACATCTTTTTATAATGTGTAGCCATGAAAAATTATTGTAATTTTAGTTTATTGTATTGTGTTTTTATTTTTTATTAAAAAAAATTTTTTTTTTTTAACATTTATTCATTTTTGAGAGACAGAGAGAGACAGAGCATGAACGGGGAAGGGCAGAAAGAGAGGGAGACGCAGAATCTGAAGCAGGCTCCAGGCTCTGAGCTGTCAGCCCAGAGCCCGACAGGGGGCTTGAACTCACGAACTGCAAGATCATGACCTGAGCTGAAGTCGGACGCTCAACCAACTGAGCCACCCAGGCGCCCCTGTATTGTGTTTTTAAACATCAGTGGTGGCCTGTCTACTTCTTTCTTTCTTAATTTCTTTTTTTTTTTTTAATGTTTATGTTTGAGAGGGAGAGGGAGGGGCAGAGAGAGAGGATCCAAAGTGGGCTCTCTCCTGACAGCAGAGAGCCTGAAACAGGGCTCAGACTTATGAACTATGGGATCATGACTTAAGCTGAAGTCAGACATTTAACTGACTAAACCACCCAGGCTCTCTGTAGTTATAGTTAATTTTAATACTTGTGTATTTTAATCCTATACTGGAGTTATAAGTGACTTTCCTACCACTCTTAGAAGATTACAGTATTATGAATTTAATTATAAATTTACTTTTACCTGTGAGTGTTATACTTTCATATGGTTTCATATTACTAATTAGCATCTTTTTGTTTCAGCTTGAAGAATTCCCTTTAAAGTTTCTTTTAAGGCTGGTCTGTTGGTGAACTCCTACAGATGTTGTTTGGGAATTTCTTTGTCTCTTCTTCAGTTCTGAAGAACAACTTTGCTGGGTAGGGTATTCTTGCTTGGTAATTCCCCCCCCCCCCCCGCCCCAGAACTTTAAATACATCATATCACTATCTCCTGGGCTGCAATGTTTCTGCTGATAAATCTCCTCCTAGTTTTATAGTGGTTCCTTTTATACATAACAAGTTGCTTTTTACTTGCTGTTAATATTCTCTAAATTTGGATACTTTAATTATAAATTGTCTTGGTGTGGATCTCTTTGGGTTCATCTTCATTGGAACTCTCTGAATTTCCTGGATCTGGATATCTGTTTCCTTCCTCAGATGAGGGAAGTTTTCAACCATTATTTCTTCAAATAAGTTTTCTGCCCCTTTCTCTTCTGGGACCCCTGTAATGTGAATATTGATGCCCTTGATTTCTTAAGCTATTGTGATTGCTTTTCATTCTTATTTTTGCTAGTCTCACTGTGTGACTTCCATTGCCCTCTCTTTGAATTCACTGATCTTTTCTTCTGCCTCAGTCTGCTGTTGAATCTCTCTAGTGTATTTTTTAGTTCAATTATTATATTCGTCAGCTCTGTGATCTGTTTTGTACTTTTTAATATTTTCTGTCTTGCAATTCTCACTTTGTTCATTCATTGTGCTGCCTTCCCTCTATGAACATCTTTTTAACTGTTATTTTGAATTTGCTACCAGGTAAACCACTTACCTCTTTTTCACTAAGATTGATTTTTTTGAGATTTATCTTGTTCTTGTGTTTGAAACATATTCCTGTGTTTATTCACTTTCCTTGACTCTCTGTGTTGGCTTCTGCATATTAAACAGCCACCTCTCCCAGGCTTGACAGAGTGGTCTTGTGTAGAGGATGTACCTATCAGTGAACCTGGCCCAAGTTCCCAGTTGCCTCTCAATCCTTTGTGATTGTCTAAGTAATTGTCTTTGTTCTTCTTAGTGGTTCTGAATAGTTGAGGGTGTTGTAAGATCTGCCATTGTGCCAAAGGACAGCATTACAGTCAGCACCTAGATGCAGGCTATTAGAAACTGTACCTTCAAGCAGCAGCTGGAAAGGTATGCATTCATACCCCTTCTAGGGAGAAACTGGGAGATAGGCATTTTTGCCTGCTTCCTCTGTTTTGAGACAGTGTGTATAGCCATGGGTGGTATTTCTCTGTTCTTTAAAAAAAATGGCCTCTTTGTTCACTGTAATCCTGTGGCACTCATGAATGCAAGCCATGTTGGCTATCAGCCAGGTTATTTGGGGGCTTGTGTCTTCAGTAGCAGCCATAAAAGTTGCAGTGGTTGATGTGTGGATGAGTTCCTTCCAGGGAGTTACTGGTGACTTGGTTTTATTGTTTGAGTGAGTTAGAGAATGTGGGGGAAATGCCTACTATCTCTTCTGTGCTTTGGTGAGAATTGAATTTGGAGCCTTGGAAGTTGCTAATAAGAAGTTAGACCCTCAGGTAGCAGCTTATAAAGTATGAGGTTGGGCTCCTTTCAGAGAAAGAGAGAGATAGGCATCTTTGCTTTCTTCTTTTCTGAGCCCTGGCAGGATAGCTGTGGCAAGTGCTTGTACACCCATTAACAACCATTTTGTTTGCTAAAGTCCTGAGGAACTTATGAATGCAAGCCCTGTCAGCTTCCAGAACTAGGTTATCTGGGGTTCATCCCTTGGGTAGGAGCCTTAAAATTGGGGTGCTAGAAGTTAGATGTCTGGTCCAAACCCTTCATTATTCTGGGAGAAGCTAAGATTTAGCATTCCATCCTAATCGTATGAGGCTGTGCCAGGGGTGGGGTTCATGGTGAGTATGTGTCTCAGCCTTTCCCACATGTTTCTGTTTGAGTATTTTCTCAGTCTTCTGAAGTATAGAAATTACTCAACTCTTTTCTGGGTTTCTCTCAGAAGGCATTGCTCTGTGTATAGCTGTATATTTGGTGCATCATGGGACAAAGGAAATTCAGGAGTCTCCTATATTGCTGTTGTGGTCTGTGGTCCGAAATGTTATTTTTCTGTTACTCATAGAGTGGTTTCTGGGACACCATTTTTGGTCAGGATTTGTCATGATATACACAAAACTTTAGAATGGTGTTTGACATAGTAGCTATACTTTTAAGAATTTATCTAGGGAAATACTCAAAATCTCATATACTTAGATACTGGTTGATAGATGCAGTGTCAATTTAATAATTTACTATAAAACATGGAAGCAAATAAAATAGCCATTTGATAGAAGAGAGTTGGTTAAGTGAGTGGAGAAAGTACAATGGAATACTTTGCAGCCATTTAAATATTTTGGTAGACTAATAGAGTGATATTTTTAAAAAGCCTTACAATATATTAAGGAAAAGTAGGTTATAAAACAGCATGTAGGCTGTGATCCCAGGTTTTCTAAGGATATATATGTGTAAACCTGGATGGTAGTTTACCAAAATGTTAATTGTGTTTATTTAAGTGGTTACAGATGATTTTAAATTTTTTCTATTTTACAAATTATTTGCAATGAATAGGTTTTTACTATTTTTATTATTATTTAAAGTTTATTTATTTTGAGAGAGAAAGAGTACATGCACATGTGAGCAGGGGAGGGAAGGGCAGAGAGAGAGGAAGAGAATCCCAGGCATACTCTATGCTGTTATCATGGAGCCCAATGCAGGGCTCAGTCTCATAAACCATGAGATCATGACCTGAAATGAAACTAAGAGTTGGACACATAACCAGCTAAGCCACCCAGGTGCCCCTGAATATGCCTTTTGTTAATCAGAAATTTTATTTCAAAAACACTTAGGAAAGATTTTGAATAATCATTTAGGCAAATACTTGTGAATTCAATTTTTGGGGAAGGAAGTTGTATATTCTTAGAAAAGAACAAAAAAAGAGGTGAGAAATTTGGATTTTAATTATCTTTACACAGGAACAATACTTTCTATATATTCCTGTCAACAATTTGTATTAAAGGTATAGGCGTGATCTCCATTCAATTTTAATAAAAGTTCAAATGTCTGGTAGTCACCTCTGGCATTACCATCAGAATCCCTGGTTGGAGGTATAATTCATTTGTGCCTCTTAGGTCTGGCCCTTCCAGCAATCGGTTCCACCTTGTTGAGAGTTACAGATTTAAAAAAAAATCGCTGTAGTGTAATTGAAAATCATAGTTCCATTTCATTGTGTCTAATAAAACCTGATACTTTTGAAAAGTGCCCTTTTTCAAAACCAGCAAATGAGTAAAAAGGAAGCAACTTCTCTATTTCTCAAAATATTATTTAAAAAGCACTTTATTGATTTGATAACACATTTTGTAAGTGGTATAGATTCATGTGTTTGTCGAAACACAATTAGTCGATGTTGCCTAATGGTGACATTAGAGACATTAAAAAAAGAAAAAGACTGATCTGTTATCTGTTGACTTCCAGCAACATCCTGATTGGGGAGGAATTATTTTTCAGAGCTGGTACCCTTTGGGGACAGCATCCCCTGGGAGTATTTCTTTCCCTCTGACTTCCCATGTATTCAGAACTCTTACGTGCAATTATAGGGTGTGTTGTGATGCTTTTTCCCCTTGTAAATAAAGAAGAAAATATTCTTATCCTGAGAGCCTATGAATAAAATGCTTTCCAACTTAATTGGCAAGAGCATTTAAAATTAAATGTAAAATAAAAATTCCCTATTGAGACATAAATTTGCTGCTGCCTTTTTTTTTTTTTTTTAGTGTATTTCTAGTTCAGGTGGTCTGGCTAGGTCTTAAAATCGAATGAAAACAAAAATAGGAGAGTGACTGAGAAAACATCTTTTCATGTCCAGATGATATTGATGATTGGAAATGTGTGTAAGCCAAAAGTCAGCCCACCCCTTTAACCTTCTCTCCCTGTTCTTCTTCCTCTAACTTTGGGGATGAAGAAGATCTCTTCAGTTTCCATGTGACGCATTCTTCTCTGCACTACATCTCAGCATACCTTGTTTCCAACTGCCTTGGGCCTTTTCTGCTTTTGTTTATGGTCATGACCTAGAATGCTAGGAGAACTCTTCTCTTCCAAGTCTCATTGTTGTGGAGGGTGCTGCCAAGGGCATGTTTACCCTGGTTATAGCTTGGTTTCCTACCATGCACCTTTCCAAAAGGAAGTGTGTGCGTGCGTGTGTGTGTGTGTGTGAGAGAGAGAGAGAGAGAGAGAGATTGATTTTGTTAGATGTTAGATATCAGCAAGGAATAACTGGAAGAAAAATTTTGGTTGAGTAATTTGATAGTTGTATAAATTAAAAAAAAGGAAAACTTGCATGAAAGTTAAAACCTCTTATATGGCTGTCTCATCATTGATGCTCCTCAGTTCCTGGCCTCTACCTTTGTTGAAGTTCTTTCTCTGTTTTCTAGGAGGAATATTCTTTCAGCCTCCACCCTTTGTAGAGATATGTTTTACTCTAGGATTATCTACCACAGTTCATGCGACACAAGCCTTGTCTAGCAACATGCGTTCCAATGTCTGAGTTTATCAGTTGAGAATAACACAATGGAAAGAGAGGGGGTGGGTGAAGAAATTTGGCACAGATAGCATGGGATGATGTTTGGCTTTCTAGGTTCCAACCCTTTCTGCCTCTCTTTGCTAATGTGGAGATTTGAATGTGCCTCCTCATTCTTCCAGAAGATTGCTAGTTAATTGAACCACCTTCCAAAAAACATACATATATAAATGTATCCACCCCCATACCAAACAGTAACTCTAAGAGATAATAATCTAAATCAATATTAGATTAGTGAGGACTCAGATTTGTAAATAATGGAAATCCAATTTGAGTTACCCCTAGTACTATTAAGAGCTAGTATTAATTAAGCACTAGCTATATGCAGTTGTAGTATGTTAACGGCTTTGCATATATTATCTAGTCAAATTCTGGTAACAGCTTATTATGCAGGTACTTTAGTTGTCCCAATTTCATATATGAGAAAACTGAGGCATGAAGAGGTTATAGGTAACTTACTCAGAATGGCACATGTTTGAGCCAGGATTTGAATCCAGGTAGTCTGACTTCAGAGCCTTAGGCCCCTAATTAGATAATTAGGTGTAATATGAAGAATTTGTTGACTCATATATCCTACCATAAATTTCAACAGCCCAAACTGTTGGGTAGTGCAGCCTAGAGGTGGAACTCAGGAACATTGGCACCAGAAATTCAAAAGCCATTATTTTCCTCACTGTCATTTATCTCTACTTTTTTTCAGTATGCTTGCTTCAGCTCTCATTATAGACTGTATCCTCAATGTGGTAGAAAATATGGTAGATAGCTGCTGGTAGACCTTGACCTTAATATTTTGCCACTTCACACTTATAGGTATTAAAAACAAAATCAGTGGGGAAAACTTCCAGATAGACGATACCTGCTGCCTAAATCTGTGCTCTCTCTCAATATATCCTCCATACAGTGCAGAGCTATAAGAAGAAAAACATTTAAAAATGAGGATCAAGGATCAAATTTCAAATTAAGTAAAAATAAAAAAACAAATCTCGTTAAGCTTTCTCTCATACTCTTACCTCAAACCTTTGCCATAAGCAAGAATGTTTCAAAAAAAAAATGCAACAGAGAAGAGGAGCCCATGATTGATGTAAAAATACTGCCAAAGAGAAAGTCCACTTGAGTAAAAGTCCTTAAAATGTTGCCAGTTTGACTCATGAGGAAAAACCCGACTATACACTGTATAAAAGAGACCTGAAATAGAATAATTAAGAAAGACTAAAAATCGGTGGGAGAGACTATTTTGCTGCAGCTTATGTCAGCTGTTTTCCCCACGCCCACCATGCCCAACAATATAGTGTGCTTTTGCTCAGCCATTCCATTCCCCTCTTCCCTTCCTTGGCCACTCAGCTATGTCCGGGATAGTGGGCTCTTAGAATTTGGTAGCTTCCTCTGAAACTAAATGTGTATAGCAGTGTCTAAAAGAAAGATTCTGTTTTCAGGAGAAGAGAGAAGTATTAGATAATACAGATAATAAATTTTTTTCTGGAAATTGTGTTTCAGTACTGTGTCTGATTTTTTCTTTTTTTTTTAAAGTTTTAGTTTTAATCTCTGCACACAACTTGGGGCTCAAACTCATAACCCTGAGATCAAGAGTTGCATGTTCTCCTAACTGAGCCAGCCAGGGACCCCTCTCTCTGATTTTCTTATTTTTGCTAAATTGGTAATTGTTTTAAAGTGATTTGTTGCATGAGCAACAGGAGTATAGAAAAGTTGATTAATAGGTAATGAAACTGTTTACAACAGTGCTATCCAACAGACATGTAAGCCACAAATGCAAGCTGTATGTAATATTTAAAATTTTCCAGGTACCACATTAAAAAAGTAAAGAAATAGGTGAAATTAGTTTAATAATACATCTTATTTAATCCAGTTCCTCTAAACTACATCATTTCAACATGTAATCAATATAGAAAGTATAAATGAGTTACTTTACATTCTTTTCTCATTATTCTTCAATATCCAGTTTGTATTTACACTTACAGCATATCCCAATTCAGCCTAGCTTCATTTTGAGTGTTTGGTTGTATTGGACAGTTCAAATCTAGAGAAAAGGTTAGTCTTCTGGACATTTTAATATAATGAATGAAAAATAATACTTTAAATATAAAGTGTGTTTTTGTATGTGGTAATACATTTATACTTTTTGGCCTAGGTAAAGTATGCCCTTTTTAATGCTTTTATTGTATGCTTTTATATGTTAATCATACATATTTAAAAATGGAGTCTAATTATTAGCTTGGCCTGTAGCCAAATATTAATGCTACTTTCTTTTAATTTTGAGATAAATTCACCACATTCCTTGATCTCTTCCTTGGATCTCTGTTTTTGTTTTTGTTTTTTTTGTTTTGTTTTTTAGAGGGTAGGAGAGAGAGAGGGGCAGAAGGCAAGAGAGAGAGAGAATATTAAGCAGGCTCAAGCTCAATGTGGAGTGTGATGCAGGGCTCAATCCGACAAGGCTAGAATCATGACCTGAGCCAAAATCAAGAGTTGGACACTAAACTGACTGAGCCACCCAGGTGCCCCATGGATTTCTATTTTAATGTCTTCATTGCACATTCCTTTTCTGGTCATTTAAAACAAAATAGCAACATCTCCCATTTTCCTCATCCCCTTTGACAATTCCTATGTTCTTTACGTTGCTTTAGTTATTTTTCTGTAATTCCTGTAACATTGGTTGTATCATACATACTTTAAAAATGGCTTAATTTCTTTCTCTACCAACCTCTCCCCCCCCCCCCCCCAACACACACAGTTTTTGAGCTGTTAGGGCAACAGGTTTGTTGCATTCACTTCTAAATCACTACGGGCACCTGGGGGGCTCAGTTGGTTGAGTGCCTGAATTTGACTCAGGTCATAGTCTTATGGTTTGTAAGTTTGAGCCCCAGATTGGGCTCACTGCTGTCCGTACAGAGCCTGCATCAGATCCTCTGTCCCCTTCTGTCTCTGCCTCTCCCCCGCTCCCATATTGTCCCATAGGAAGCAAAAAGTGACCCACATACCTTCTACGTTCACCATACTGAAGCAGCATCTTTTTATTGGTTCAATTTAAAGCAGTCACACCTACTTCCCCAACAGCAGAACATTTATAATGTTCAATAGGGCACTTTAGGAAATGTTTTCTCTGCCTCTGTAATCTGTAAGATATTGGAGAGTTGGTAGTATAACATTCTTTAAATGTTTGGTAGAATTCACCAGTAAAACCATCTGGGCCTAGTGTTCTTGAGAGATGATTAATTATTCAGTTTCTTTAGCTGAAAGAAGAATATTGTCTATTTCTCCTTGTGTACATTTTGTCATTTGTGTCTTTCAAGGATTGGTCCATTTCATCCAAGTTACCAAATCTGTGGGCATGGAGTTGTTGAAGATATTCCTTTATTATCCTTTTGATATCCACAGCATCAGTAGTAATGGCCCCTTCTTGGTTTCTGATGGTGGTAATTTGTGTTAACTCTCTTTTTCCTTGCTTAGCCTAGCTAGGTTTATGAATTTGATCTTTTCAAAGAGCCAGCTTTTAGTTTTGACTTTAAAAATTGATTTTCTGTTTTTAGTTTCATTGATTTCTGTTCAGATTTTTATTATGTCTGTTCTTTTGTTTGCTCCAGGCTTAAATTGCTCTTCTTTCTTTAGTTTCCTAAGGTGGAAGCTTAGGTTATTGATTCTTGGTCTTTCTTTTTTAACATATATATTTAGTGCTATAAATTCCCCTCTAATCACTCCTTTTGTTGTAACCTACGTGTGTTGGTAAGTTGTAGTTTCATTTACATGCCATTAAAATATTTTAAGCTTTACTTGCAACATCTTTTAAAAATTTTTTTTTAAATGTTTATTCATATTTGATAGAGAGGCAGAGCATGAGTTGGGGAGGGACAGAGACAGAGGGCGACACAGGATCAGAAGCAGGCTCCAGGCTCTGAGATGTAGGCACAGAGCCTGATGCGGGGCTTGAACCCATGAACTGCGAGATGATGACCTAAGCCAAAGTTGGCTGCTTAACTGACTGAGCCACCAAGGCACCCCTGCAACATTATCTCTGACACATGGATTTCTCAGAAGTGTGTTGTCTAATTTTCAGCTATTTTTGTTATTGATCTGTACTTTGATTCTGTTATGTCTGAGACTATAACTTGTATGCTTTCTATTCTGTGAACTTTTGTTAGACTTTAAAAGTGGCCTATTACCATGAATATTCCATATGACTTTGAGAAGAACGTATTTTGCTATTGTCGAATGGAGTAGTCTATAAATGGCAGACCAAATTATTAGATAGAACTATGTTCTTACTGACTTTCTGCAGTAGGACATTTTACTTTTTAAATTTCTTAAAAGTTTAGTTTATTTTTTGTTATTTTTTAAATTTCATTGTTTTGAATTTTTTAAAACATTTTTATTTATTGAGAGACAGAGAAACACAGAGCCTGAGCAGGAGAGGAGGAGAGAGAGAGGGAGACACAGAATCTGAAGCAGGCTCCAGGCTCTGAGCCATCAGCACAGAGCCTGATGCAGGGCTTGAACTCACAAACCTCAAGATCACGACCTGAGCTGAAGTTGAGCACTTAACTGACTGAGCCACCCAGGCGCCCCTTATTTTTTTTAATTTTAGAAAGAGAGGGAGCGCAAGCAGGAGAAGGGAGCAGAGAGAGAGAGAGAGACAGAGAGAGACAGAGAGAGAGAGAATCTTAAGCAGGCTCCACATTCAGCATGGAGCCTGACATGGGGCTTGATAGCACAACGCTGGGATCATGACCTGAGCTGAAATCAAGAGTAGGACGCTCAATTGACTGAGCCACTCAGTCTCCCTTATGGGACACTTTAAAAATAGCTGCTTTTGAGCACTACAAGGGACTCAATGGTTTAAAAGTATGAGAGCCATTTTTGAAAGTGGTTAATTTATGAGTTGAAAACATCAGAGGTATTGTACACTAAGGATACTTACAACGAATGTGTGTGCTGTTTGATCTATTCATGGGTGTATGATGTACTTACTTACCCTTAAGAGCTGTTTGTTGTATGTATAATGATACCATTTTAAAAATGTAAAATGGGTTTATACATGTCCATACACAAATGGATAGTGAAAAGAGAAGAATTTACATCAAAATATTGACCGCAGTTATAACCCCTGGGTTTTGGGATTAAAAGTGTTTTAAGTTTTTCTTCTTTACACTTCCCTATAGTTTGTAAATCTCCATGCTGATTATGTGTGGACTTGTTACTTTTCAAAAAGGACACAAAGTTCATTATGGTTTGTTGAGATTTGATACCATGTCATGTGTGGAATGAACCTAAGGGAGTGGATACTATGAGTAAAATTTCTGTGAATAAGCACTTTGATGGCCACTGCTTTGTTATCCATAGTAGTCAGGGAAGAGTTGAAATGGAAGAGTTAATTAAAATCCTGTCTATAATTCCTGCCCCCTTTTTTGAAGCCATTATTGTCACCTGGTTGGTTCACCAAACCTTTGTAACTTCAAAATAAGGCAAAGACAGTGGAATGATTGAAATTTCACCATGTCTAATAGGGCTGTAAAAGGTTGGCCTGGGGGTAAAATGGGCACTGACCACAAATAATAAATATGTCCCGTAATTGATTCCTGAGTATTGACAGCTTAATTTATTTATTTTGCAAAGGAATGTGAGCTTTTGGAATGCATAAATCTAGAATATAGGTAGGTAAGTATTAAGGTCAAATTTAAAAAATTTCTCCCCCAATCTCAGCTATAAGTGAGAGTGTGTAGAAAAAGAGACATGGGTAAATGCATAGTAATATTTTATTTCTGAAATAATTGGTCTGACTTCTGTTTTTGAGTCACCCTGCCCCCCAGTATCTGGCATGTAGTAGGTACACGTAATATGTTCCTCATTTACCAAGTACTAAATTTCATAGATCCCCTGTACTATTGTGAAAACCCTGAAGTTGTATTTGTGTAACAAACCAGGAAATGGTGTCATACATGGCTGGGTTTCCTTGTCTGACTTTGTGTTAGGTCAAATACTAAGAACAGTAGAGAATTTCAACTGAATGGGTGGACTCAGAGAAATTAGCCTCCTCATTCATTTTTCCTTTAATATTTAGTAAGAGACCTCCATATAGGTTCTTTATTTGAACACAGAACTTACTATGAAGTTAATTCTTTGCATCTTAGAATCCAGTTAGGAGTCTTATGTGTTCAATAGCTTTGGTCCTGGGTTAACTTTTCCAATAAAACTTTATTTGTAAAAATGGTTTGGGGTTAACTTTGAATATATATGGTTCTCAATGGGAAGAGGGTAGAACAGTCTTACTAAATAAGCCAGAAATGGTAGACTACATTTAAGGTAATGTAGTTTCAGTGTTTTATGCATCAAAGATAACTTGAACCAGGCTTCTATATTTGTGACTAATTATTTGTAGAAGGACTTCTATGATCTTCTTTACCCCATTCATTTATTTAGAAAATTTAAGAAAATTTTAGATTGTCAATGAAGTACCTGTTACAATTTTAAAAATTAAAAACCAAAAACAGTGGTCTCCTGTGCCACTCTTCCTTACCTTATCCTGCTCCCCAGTAACTACTTTTAGTTATTCTTACTTAAATCTTCTATTTGCTGTTGTATCATATAAAGAATCTATTTATACTAGGTATTTTTTATTTACTAATTTAAAAGACTTTATTGACTAATAACTGGGAATTTAGCTTTTTTACATTTTCTTGTTCTCTATTTGTTTTCCAATGTAGTTCAATTGATACTTAGACATGAACCAGTAGTGTTTATGACATTATCACTGTGTATGATAGTATTTAATTTTACATGATTCATAATGAGTAATATATGCTTAGTTATCATAGTGCCCAAGAACTATCACAATTATTAAAAACTCTAATTTATCTGTTCTTTAAATACTTACTGAGTGTTCTCTGTGTCTTAGGTTTAGTGCCAGGTGTTAGGGAAATGTAATGAAAAATTCATTTCCGTTCTGAAAGAATCCAAGATCTTGCTTGTGAAAGAGAAGATGCAAAAGTAATAATAGAGGTATACAAAATGTTAAGATCCAGGAAAAAGTGGGACTTTACCTTATCTGGCTAGCAAATTCTTCCTGGGATAGATAGTTCTAGAAATGAGTCCTAAAGGAGGTAGGGATTGTCCACATACACAGAATGGAAGGAGCTTTACTGACACCTTGTTAGTGGAGGGAGAGAACACCACCTCATTTTCTTTTGTATTCTGCACACTAGCAGAACTGGACATGATCTAGGTTCATGGTACCAACATGTTGAGCCTAACCTTGTTATACTTTTAGATGAAGCCAAACCCTTATCTTGATTTCATGGCTGTACAAATGTTTATAGAAATACCACTTCGAATAGAATTCTTGTGCTATTTCTGTATTGTGTAAACAGACCTGCAAATAGGTCAGTCTTGAATAATGCCACTGAAGTAGGTCTAGCCAAAGCCAAACCTGGACACAGACAGGAACGTCATGAGCAGTGAACCCCTGGTTTCTCCAGTGTCTTATTCATTTTTTGTACTTGGTACGGTGCCTGGAGTACAACTGACATTAAATGTGTGTTGAACTAAATCGATAAAAGAAAAGGCTATTTGGGTCTGAGTTTAGTTTCAGGTGAGTAAGAGTTTATAATGTCTAGTTGGAAGATAAAGTGAGAATATTAGAAGATGGGGACTTTATCTTGCAAGTTGGACCATAAATGTGTTTTTATAAAACCAAAGGATAGTACTATTGTCATAGTTTTTATATTTCTGTTTGTTTTTACTAGGGATTATTTCGTGTTTTGTCAGATTTCTTCCATCTATTAAGCATGTTGTGACTTAGATTATTCAAGGACAAAAGGTGCTTTTCCCCCACCTGGGAACTTTGGAATATTTTGTTTTGAATCATTATTTGAGAGTTTTCATTCTGTGTAAAATGATCAAATGACTTAAATTGTTGGTCTCAGAAACATAATTTGCAACTGGAATTTATTGCAGTTAATGAAAATAGTTGCGATCATATCCCAGCTCTTTGCCCACCTTTGTCGTTTTCTGCAGTGTCATTGCTACAGTAAACCAATTGGAGTATCTTGTAATAGTGGAACCTTCCAAACACACAAAATGGAATAGTACAGCAGATACTCATGTACCCATCATCTAGCAGTGACCATCATCAGCTCTGCTTTTGGAAGTTATGGGCTCAGTTAACAAAATGAAAAGCATGTCTGCTTGTCTGGTGTGTGTGTGTGTGTGTGTGTGTGTGTGTGTGTGCGCGCATGTGTGTTCATTCCATGGAGTCAAGCGTGTGTGTGTGTGTTTCCATGGAGTCTGTCAGGCATGTGTGTGTGTTCCATGGAGTATATCAGGCATGTGTGTGTGCGTGCATGCACATGCCATGGAGTGTGTCAAGCACATGTAATCAGCAGTTGGTCTTACTCTTTTAAAGTGAGTCTTCAGTAAGATCATAGGATCATGAAATTTTAGATTTGGAAAAGGTTCCTTTAGTGTTAATTTTTAGTTAGACATCACACATCTCTTATCAAGGCTGATATTTTTGGTAATTATATACTTAAACTCTTTCTCATGGGTGCTAAAAATAGTTGATACACCTTCTGCAAATGATAGTCTCCCCCAGCCTCTAATCAGTTGTTGTTTTTCTTAAACTCTAGATGTTTTCTCCATCTCAATGGAAGAAAGCCACGCTTGTAACTCTTCCTAAATAGTCTCTTGCCTTTATCATTTTAGTACTCCTGCCTTTCCTCTCTTGATACTTGGGTACCACCTTTTTTTTCCCTTTCTTTCTACTTTTCCCCCCTAATCTATCACAAATCATATGAATGGCTATTTTCTGCTTGATACTCAAAACCGAAATTAAAAAGTTTATGTAGAAATACTTAATCTTTACAATTATCTTGGCTATCTTCAAAATGAGTCTATAGAATAAGTCATGAGAAACCTGCTTTTAATTTTTTTTTTTAACGTTTATTTATTTTTGAGACAGAGAGAGACAGAGCATGAACAGGGGAGGAGCAGAGAGAGAGGGAGACACAGAATCTGAAACAGGCTCCAGGCTCTGAGCTGTCAGCACAGAGCCCGACGTGGGGCTCGAACTCACAGACCGTGAGATCATGACCTGAGCCGAAGTCAGACGCTTAACCGACCAAGCCACCCAGGCGCCCCGAGAAACCTGCTTTTAACATGCCGAGTATTTATTTTGAATGTGAGGGCGGTTGGTTTTTCCCGGCTGTACATTCCTGTACTTGATTGACATTTCTCTTGAAGCTGCATAGAGGGATTGGAGGGGAACTTACCTTGAGCAGAGGGTGTAATCTTTGGTGAAGGAGTTACCAGTAGTTTTTGCTACATTAACAGGGAACAGTAAAGTTAAAGTTCCACTTAAATTTTAGTTCTTTAAAAGAAATAAAACATATATATAAGGTGGGAAATAGCAGATATCTTAACTCAGATGCCTAAATCTCATTCAAAAGGGCATGTAAAAGGCCCCCTATTTGTTCTGATTAAAAGATACAGAGAAAGACCATGGTCTATTTTGACAATAAATGCGTTCTTTCACTTATATTAGAAAAAGATTGTAATGGGGTGCCTGGGTGGCTCAGTCGGTTAAACCTCCAACGTTGGCTCAGGTTATGATCTCACGGCTTGTGAGTTCAAGCCCCGCGTTGGGCTGTATGCTGACAGTTCAGAGGCTGGAGCCTGCTTTGGGTTCTGTGTCTCGCTCTCTGCCCCTCCCCTGCTTACACTGTGTCTGTCTCTCTCTCTCTCTCTCTCAAAAATAAATAAACATTAAAAAACTATATGAAAAAATTGTAAGCCATACTTTGACATTATAAAGGTATTTCTTAAGATTAAAAAACCAAGATTTTAACATTTAAAATTTTGTTCTCACGTGTAGTCAACGTTTTTGGTGGATGCTTTGGACTAATGTAAATGGAGTAAACTTTGGTAGGTTCCTTGCAACTTCAGCCAAATATCCCCACTTTGAGAAAAAAAAAATGATGTGGTTATTTTACAGGAAATACTGTATAGGACTGTGGTTTATGTAAAGGAAATGCCCACCAAGAAACTAAAGTACTGTCAGTACTTAATGGTGTACTTTATGCTTGCGGTAAAAATGAGCTGGTATAAATAAGCATTCCTCCTAGATTTTATGTTCAGAATTAATTCTCATACACACTAATGTAGACCATGGTAGTGACTTTGTATTTTTATATGGCTTACTAACAATGCAGCTAGGAGAGGAGACCACATAAAAGCTTATGTAAATAATAGGAACAGATGGTTGAGGGACAATTGTTTGACTTTGACAGTATCACATAATGAGTCAACCCAGATTTAAAACACAATAGTGCTGTAGTAAGCAGCATGGTCACCCTTTTCATTTGCTCTGGAGACTAGCAGTTGATTTATAATTGCCCTATTGTAATTCTTTTCACAAATCATTTAGTCTGTTTTACTAACATTTCTCTGTGCAATTGGCTCATCATGGCAGATGGATCCCTGCTGGAAGGGACAGCATAGGGTGCCTGCTGCTCTCCAGCATCTATAATTTGTGATGAGAGAAGCTGCCTGTTAGAATTCTTAGTGTGTACACACCTGTGTAAAATAGGGTTGAGAGGAGCTTTGGAACTGATGTGTTCCAGACATTTAATTTTGCAGATGTATTCCAGAGAGGTAAACTTATGTTTTCAAGATTGCTCATTGTGGTAAGGAGAGTAATGGCCTCCCAACGTTCATGTCCTAATATCTGGAAACTGTGAACATATTACCATACATGGCAAAAGGGATTGTGCAGATATGATTAAGGATCTTGAGACAGGAAGATTATTTTGGTTTATCTGTGGGGGTGCAGTATGATCACATAGGTCCTTAAAAGCAAAGAATCTTTCCCATCTGGGTCAGAGAAATGCAACATTGCTGACTTTGAAGATGGAAGAAGAGGGCCTTGAGCCAAAGAATGTGAGCAGCCTCTAGAAGCTGGAGAGGACAAGGTCATGGACTCTAGAAAGGACTACTGCCTTGCTGACATCTTGAACTTGGTCCAGTGAGACCCATGTTGAATTTCTGACCTACAGAAATGTAAGGTAATAAATCTGTCTTGTTTTAAGCCACCAAGTTTGTGGTAATTTCTTAGAAGAGTTATAGAAAACTAATAAACTCACCAAATTAGGGATAAAACAGTCTAGAACCCAGACCTTCTGCCTTACTGTTCAGCTCTTTTCTCAAGTGATAAGGTCCTAATATATCATTGAATCATGTACTCCTGAAGAGCAGAAACTGCTCTTTGTCCCCAAGATTTAACCAAGGATTAGGCAAGTGGAAGCCACTCAAAGTGCTTGGACCAGATGCCAGGCACCACATGCTGCAGAGGGAAACTAAATGGCAATGAATCCTGCCGCACTGTTTAATTCTCCAAACTCACCCACACCTTTTTGATTTAGGAGTATCTAGAGCTCTGCTCTGAGTACCCGTGGTTTGTGACTGCCTGTCTTGAGGTGTGTCCAATCTAGTTTTGTCTTAAATCCCATGTTCCAGATAATCTGTGGATGGATATACGTTGTGAATCAGTCTAGAACCCTCAGTTTGTCTAGAACAGAGTGGCCATGAATAAATGTGAAATAAATTCAAGATATTAAAAACTCCTAGCTTTCTTTTGCATTTTGATTCTGATTTGCCATTAGGTTCTTGAAATTTAGTCATTGACAGAAATAATAAGAGTATCTCAAAATCAGTGAAAAAAATATATTTGATAAGGCCAAGTACATTTCCCCTGGAAACCTAATCCAGGGACTTCAAGTATGTTTCATCTCCTCTGCCAAGTATGATCTGTTGGTAATAGCTCTCTGGAGCACTGTTGAAAGGATTCTGTGGCCATGTCCTTGATCAAGTAAGAGGAGTTCTTGGATCATGACTGATTTGGACAGCTGAGGTAATACTAATTTACTTCCTAGTGATTTCTCTCCAGATATCCATCAGTTCTTTAATCATTTCTTGGGTGTGATTTTTTTTTTAGCCAGTTATAAATCCAATGAATGAACTGCATCCCACCCTCATTTCTTCATTGGGTCTGGATGGGTGGATAGATCCTGATCGGTGTGATGACAGTTTGACAATGTGAAGTACAGGGAGTACAAACTTCATTTTTAGGTTAGTTCTATAAACTCACACCTAGTGAATAGAGACGGGGCTTTGAAAGAAGCCAAGATGAGTGAATGGCAAATAGTGCTTTTCTTTCCATTCACACCTATAGCAGGCAGTTTGTTCATTTTCTCTTAGTCATGACAAATTTTATTTTGCTTCGAGAAGCCTTGACTGGTTGTCATCTGGATGATTCAGAGTAGAAAAAACTGGATAAAGCTAAAGATATATTTGTATTAAAACACTGGAGAGAAGACAAAAAATATGTGAAAGTTTATATACGAGATTTGTAGTATAAAATTGTAGGTCATTAATAATTTTTACTAAAGATTTTTTTTGTAAGATTTATAGAGCAAATGGTAATTACAATGAAAACCTTAACATTTTTAACACAAAAACTAGAACAAAGTGATAATACTTAGTGTTTAGATACTGTTTTTATCTGCTTTAAAAAAACAGATCCCAGGATGGCATCATGCCCTTTCCATTTGTTGCCTTTTTTTATATTAATACTGGTTTCAGATCCTGTTGGGAAGATCAATTTGATTAATACAACACCATCTCAAAGACTTCACCTTCATGGCCTCTGTAACAAGGCCTTTAGTGAGAGCACTTTGGCTGGAATCATCAGTTGACCTGTCTGTTAAGCATCATAAAGCTTAAGTGCCCAGAAGAGCCCTTGACTTCTCACTAAGATTGGAAGGAGATTCCCACTGAGCATCATTCACATAACATCAATCAGCAGGTTGTTTGTAGAATTGCAGCAGGCTAGGGCGCTAATGAAAAGACCACCTTATGTCTTGTGTGGCATTTTGAGGTTTTCTGGACACTTGCACTGAGATGATTGCATTGAGCCCCACTGTGGACCATTAGGCAGAAGGGCTCATATTCTCACTATCTTGGTTTACAAATAAAACTCAGAAGGGTTATTGATTCTCTAAGGCTAGTAAGCAGTGGGGAAGAGAAACAAATATTCAGCCTTAAGCGTGTAAATTACAATTACATTTGAAAATCTAACATTTCATACCATTGAAACTTATTAAGGTAAAACCACTAATCTTAAGACAGCAACAAGGTAAACATTTACAACTAGAGAGCCTGTTAACACTAATTTCCCATTTAATCAAGAGGATATATGTCTTGTATTTTCCTCTATGATTGTTGCTATTGGGTAGAGAGATCGACAATTTCTTTTCTTCCCGCTTGTCTATTATAACCGGCTTGTGCAGACATGAACATAATTTACAGCAGTGTAAAGCAGTGTTTTTTAGGTTATCTCTGCCTTTCTTAGGACACCTAAGTCCCAGCAGGGAAGGGTCAGCCTTTTGTCAAGAAGAATGGGGAGAGAGATCTGGGTAGCAGATGACATTTAAGTGAGCTTTGAAAGGTGACAGATTTAGACTGACAGACATTTTGTGGAAAGCTATTTTATTTTGATGGAGAATAATAGAATTCTATTTGGGCAAAGGTACTGAGGTGGAAAAAGTCAAAGTGCTGTGGATAAAACAGACTAATTTGACAGAATGGGAAGATT
Source organism: Acinonyx jubatus (assembly GCF_027475565.1). NCBI lineage: Eukaryota > Metazoa > Chordata > Mammalia > Carnivora > Felidae > Acinonyx > Acinonyx jubatus. The sequence continues at coordinate 90,503,635 of NC_069381.1, read as the reverse complement.
TCTGTAGGAGAGTAGTTATAATTATTCATACGGGAATGAGAAAGTGCTGGATTTTTCTCTATCCTGAATCTTCCTGTATCACCTTCCTCCTCAGTCTATTAAGAATAGGCTGTAGAAGATGTTTCTACTAGGGTATTGTCTTGGAAATTAATCGTGGTGTTTTGTCAAGGGTAATTATATGGATTCTCATTTTTTTTATCTGTTTTGTTGTTTTTCTCCCCTTCTATCATTTTATTTTAGAAACCTTAAAACCTACAGAAAAGTCACATAAGTAAGCAATGACCACCTATTGTGATAAGCTTGATGCTGTTCACTACATGGCCAATCTAGACTGACCTGTCTGTATTCAGTGGCCCTGCCTTTTTGCAAACTATCTAGATCAAGGATCAGCAAACTTTTCCTGTGGAAGATAAGGTAGTAAATATTTTAGGCTTTTGGACCATCTAGTCTCTATTACAACTACTCAAATCTACCATTGTAATAGGAAAGCTCCCTTAGGCAGTACACACTGAGCATGGCTTTATTTCAATAAAAGTTTATTTACAAAAACAGGGAAAAGGGGGAGTGGGAGCTCTCTGGTATCTCTTCTTATAAGGACATTAATCCTGTTCTATCAGAACCTCACTCTTAGGGCTTTATTTAACTTTTGTTGCTTCCTTAGAGGCCCCATCTCTAAATATAGCTATGCAGCCACAATGGTGTTAGGGCTTCACAATCAGAGTTTTGTGCAAGGGGACCACAAATACCTGGTCCATAACAGACATTTTCTTGGCTTTCCTTCTCCCTCCCTGGTCATTCCTCATCTCTCTTCTTGGCTTCTGTTCTGATCTCTAAAATTTGGAGTTTCTCAGGCTTTATTCTAAGCCCTTTTCTTTTTTCATGCTACACAGCCCACTAGTGCAGTTTCCTCCATCCCCATGGCTTCACTTGCCATCTCTACAGACATTGTCCTGGATTTAATCTTCAGCCTGTGCCTCTTCTCAAAGCACCAGATTTACTCCCAATGTATGTCTCATATGATCTCAAAGTTAGTATGTCCAAAACAGAACTCTTAATTCCAGAATCTCTGTGGATACTCCTCCCCCGGGGCCCCAGTCTTAGGAAATGGCACCATTAGTGCAGTTTCCATAATTATTTCCCATACCACTCCATATAAGCAAGTTGGGCTGATTTATCTCTAAGATTCGTTTTGGATTTACTTCAGCTTTCTCCAGTTCTTTTGTACTTCTGGGTACTTTCTCATCAACTGGGTCTCAGATAACAGATTAATTATCTTCCTTGACTTTCCAGGCTAAATAGTCCCCACGAACCCCACTTTTTTTCTTTTTTTCTTTTTTTCTTTTTTGTCGTCATAGCATCTAAAATGCTATGGTTTATTTTTTTTGTTTTACCTTTTTTTTTTTTGTCTCCTCCGTTGAGAATGTCACCTTAATGAGACCTCTGCACCTTGTTAGCCTCATTCTTCAGTATATGCACCTTTAGAAAGGTGCTCAGTGTGCAGTAGGTACCCCCCAAAACTAATTATTATAGAAGGAATGAGTCTCATATTACTACCAGCTTAGTCCAAGTCAACATCATCTGTCTTTTGCCTGGGCCATTAGAATAGCCCCCTAACTTTAGTTTTCCTTCTTAAGCTTGTGCCTTCCTCCAGTCCATCTCCATAAAGTAGACAATGTGATCATCTAAAAGTGCATCTCAAGACATGGTCTCCACACCTGGAAGCTTTTCAGTGGCTTCTCCATGAATGATGTGGCTCCTGCATACCCCTCCAACCTCATGTCACTTCCTCTCATCTACTCTATGCTGGCTGCCATTTCCTGGAACACACCAGTCACTCTCTCCCAACTCTGGGTCTTTGCACTTGCTAGTCCTCTTTCTGGAACATTCTTCTCCAGAGGAACGTCTGGCCCCTTCTCTTTGAAGCTTCCTGTCACAGTTCAAATGTCATCTCATCAGAGAGGCCCCTTCTGAGTTGGGTTTTTCATCCTTCACTAATGTACCATCAAGAAAATTTTCTTTGCAGCACTAAGTATTATCTATAATTATTTCATATTTTTATTATCTTTCTTTCCTTGGCTTGATGAGGATAGGACATTGTCTCCTTATTCTTGATTGTATCTTAGTGCCTATCACACTTCCTGGCAATCCATGATTATTTGAAAAATCAGTGAATATAGGTATGATGACATTTATATTTCTTTTTAGGTATCTGAAAGCACTTTGTCTTCAGAATTTTGTCTTCTAAGGGCATAATCACGGAGATGATTACTTCAAGGAACTTGAATGCTAAGATTAATAATGCCTTCTCTTGGTTTTTTATCTGTAGTAAGTCTAAAGTAGAAGATTGTTTGTTTATATTTTATTTCTCCAGAGACTGCTTTGTAAGTCAGAGAGGTGCCTCTAACACATGACTTATACAACACAGTGGCATTATACTAACTGCCTTTTCATGACTTTGGTCATCTAAGTCATTAGGAAGTTTGCATTGTTTTCTTTCTTTTATGTAGGTATTAAGGAGCACCTGCCCCTGACTGCAAATTTAAAAGAAACCAGACTACTGTTTCTTTAAGTATATTGGATTGGAAAGATTTTTAAAAATTGGTTATCAGAGAAATGAAGGTCAGATATTTTTGTCTGGCAACCCCAGACTTGAGAAAAGGACAAGGCAGTTGTTTGTTATCACTGTTGTCATAGAGTTTAATCCTACAATCATCACACTTCCCTGTTGATAAAACAGTTTAGAGGAAGTACTTGGGGCTGTGTGTGTGTGTGTGTGTGTGTGTGTGTGTATGTATATATATATTTTAAGGCACTACAGAAAGTCATGTAACAAATTCCCCCACCCTCATGTTTTTCTACTTAAAACTTAAAAAAGATATTTCCGTTACTCTGAAAAGTAGAATTTGAGGCATCTGTGTTCTTCTCACCAAAATTTAAGAGGTATTAAAATTTTATTAGATTTGTTTCATATCATTTTTGTTCTTTTTTCTATAAGTATGTTACATATGCAGCTAAATCTTGGATACTATGCATGATTTTTATTCTTTTTCTCTTTTGAGTTGAATATATATATGTCTGTCTGTGTCTGCATTCAATCTGTGTGATACCGAGAAAAGAAATAGTACATTTGTAGGAAGTTGATAGTAATATATTTTATGTATTTTTAAAAATATTTTTTATGTTTTATTAGAGAGAGAGAGAGAGAGAGAGACAGACAGACAGACAGACACAGCATGAGCAGGGGAAGGACAGAGAGAGGGAGACAAAGAATCTGAAGACAGGCTCCAGGATCTGAGATGTCAGTATAGAGCCCAACTAGGGGCTCGAACCCAGGAACCATGAGATCATGACCTGATCCGAAGCCGGACGCCCAACCCACTGAGCCACCCAGGCACTCTGATAGTAATACATTTTAAAGGAGAAAGCTAGAAAGTTAAATTGTTACACACAAAATATTTAGTTTCTTTGAAGTACGTTTTACTAGTTCATTGGAGACTTGTATCAAAGGCGCAGGAAAGTTCATAGCCTATTTTGTTCCCCAAACTTGAGTTAAAAACAGATTATAACTAATATGTAAGGTTAAAAAAAAACAGAAAAAACTACAGGATAATAAGTTATTTTTTCTCTTTCTTTTTCTTTTTTTTATACAATTCTGGTGTTAGAAAATTTAACTGAACATAGCTCCATTATACATGTTGATTGAAAGAATCAAACTTCTTGGGGAAGTCAGGCACTTGACTGGAGGTTTATATAGTAAACTCCTTTTTAATTTTCTCCCTAATGAGAGTAAGTTTGCAAGAGTGCGGGGTCATAAAGGAGACTGAAGAACAGCTTGCCAGGAGACCTGGCTCCTTGGGAGTGTGCTCAGCCTTCACCTGTGTCGTATTATTTTGTATTTTAACTGCTTATGTATTCATAAATGTTAGTTATACTGTGTATGTTTAAAAATGTTTCGTTTATATTTTGAGAGAGAGAGACAGGCAGGGAGACACAGAGACAGAATCTGAAGCAGGCTCCAGGCTCCAAGCTGTCAGTACAGAGCCTGACGCGAGGCTCAAACTCATGGATGGTAAGATCATGACCTGAGCCGCTTGGTCAAGTCAGACGCTTGACCAACTGAGCCTTCCAGGCCCCCCTGTTTTAGATACATATGTTATTTACATAATGACACAGTTTAATCTATGTTTTTAGAAACGTTTTTGAGATGAGTCCTGGTGGTATTTATAGTTCTCATATATTATTTTAATGGCTCTAGATAATACCAATATAGAATATATCAGTTTGTTTTTCTGGCCGGCCTGCCTTCCTTCCTTCCTTCCTTCCTTCCTTCCTTCCTTCCTTCCTTCCTTCCTTCAAAGGAAGCAAATAAACTTGTGTCTGTCTGTGTGATTCCTCAGTAGTTATTACTGAAAGCGTGGTCAGCATTTTATGGTAAAAAAAACGCTCTGGATGCATTTCCACTAAACCTAATTGAGGAGAATACATTTGAGAGAATGCAGCTTTGTTCCAGATGGATCCTGATTGATTGGTGTTGGGCCCGTGGAGACTATGAGATTAAACAGGGAGGTGGATGTTGTTTCCTCTGGGAGACTTGCCTTAGGGTGTGTCTATAATCTACTAAACCAAGACAGCATTCACATCAGCTCTGAGTGAGGGTTGCTTCTACCACAAGGTCCAGATGAACCTGCCCGGCTCTCCTCATCCCTACAACTTGGCCCAGTGGGAACCTGATCAGAGAAGTTGGCCTTGTCAGGAGTTCCCCCTGTGCCATATAATGACCAGTGTGTCCCCTGCTATCCTTTCTGAATTAATTGCCTCTGTGTGAATGGTGTTTAGAGTTGTGGGGTGGCCCTTGGGGATCTGGTCTCCTAAGTCTTTAGTTGTCAGATGGGATTGTGAAGTTGAGTCCAGAGAGTGAATGCAGAGCAATAAATTGCATTTGTTTTGTTTCTGAAAGCCATTGCCAATATGTGAGGTTTTTGCCTTTTCCTTTTTTCCCTTGCCCTTCTTCAGTTTTAGGCCCTGGCCCAGCAATAGGTTTGTGGTAGCTCTGAGAGTGATTGCCCTGTCCTGTGGTGAGTGCCTTCTTATGTTCCGCCAGCCATTTGAGAAGTGTTCTTCTGGTCTCCTCATCCTCTGCCTGAGGAAGCGTGTCCTTTCTTATTATCCAGGCCATTGCAGTGGTCACTTGCTTGGCCTCCCTAATTCCCTTAGTTTCCCCTCCAATCTGGAGTAATTGCAACTCCGCTCTTTTTCTGACTCGCCTGTGCTCTCCATGAGCCTTTGATGGCTCCTTCTGCAGAGGAAAAGGCCCACCTCGCTGACACAGCATGAAGGGTCTTCTAATCTGTCCCTGGCCAGCTTGGCCAGTTTCGTGTTTCTCTTTTCTGCCACATGGGCTACTGTGGCTGATGGTTTACTGTTCCCCAGACCTGCTCTGCACTGGCATGCCTCATGCCTCTAGTTGTGCTGCTGCCTCTGCACCAATGCCCTTTGTTGTCTATGGAAATCCTACTTGGTCTTCAGATTTAACAGTTGTTATTGAAGGTCTGTTGCTGTGGGGCTTTGGTGGGAGGTATAGAACTTCAGCCTTTGGACATGCAGTAGAGTGTGTATTGGCAGTAGAATCAGGAGACCCAGCTAAAGCCCGGGCCCTGGCCCTGTTCCATGATGCTCAGTACAGGTTTGTTGATAGGTGAAATGATTCCTGTGTGAATTTGGAACCATCCTCCAACCTCTCTGTGCTTCAGTGTGTTCATTTGGAAAATAAGAGGGTTTGAAAAGACCTTCTTTTAGATTTCTTCCGGCTCTAATAGTTTCATGATATTTCATCTTTTGTACACTTGATATACTTTCCAAATTCTTGACAATGAGAATGTATTACTTTAAAAACTTGAGCTGTCAAGTTGAAGTTCTTACGACTCAAAGCAGGCAAAAGTAAATGAGTCAAAGGAAAAACCATAAAGCCTAAATATCATTGAGCATCTACAGGCAGGCCCATTGGACATTGGAGTGAAGTTACTAAGTGACTAATTTTACGATGCCAGGAGGTTAGCAAAATCAGGGGCAGAGGTGGGATTGTATTAGCCAAGTCAGGACAGGATCATGCTATGAAAGACTGCATGTGGCTGGTATAAATTGATTAAGAAATTGGCAGTTATTGAGCACACCTATATACTTGGCAAGAGATGGGGGTTTTGGGATCAACTATCTCACTTAATTCCAACAACCACTTTGATGAATTGACAGGATTATTTCGACTTTATATGTTAGAAACAGGCTCAGAGAGGTAAAGTTACATACCTAAAGTCACTAAAGCACCTAATCCTCGAGTTGTTATTCAAGCGTAGGCTGGCTCATCAGTGTCCAAAGCCCGTATTCATTTTTGTTAACACATCACATTGCCTCTCTGTTAGACAATGGACTAAGTGCGTATGTGCAACTGTGGAAGAGACCAGGAATTTTGAGATATTGCTCCTTTGCAACCTGTATCTTAAACATATAGTACCCTTATGACTGACATTCCTGAATTTCATTCCAAATATCCCATCTTCTTGAAAAAAGTACTTTATTACTACCATTTCACAAGCTCTTTCCATTAGTGTCACTTGTCAATCAGGATTCTTAATTATATGCCACAGAAACAGTTTCTGATATAAATAGAAAGGGAAGTTACTTAAAGCACGTTGAGTGGCTCACACAATGTCTGGGAGGGCCTTAAAACCAGGCAGCCAGGATCAGTGCCTGAGATCATACCATTGAACTTGTCTGGTGATGAAGGCTTCCAGGGGGCACTGTTCTTGCCACTTGACAGTTGTCCCGGGCTCCAGCCACTGCTGCTGGATACTGCCACCAGTTGTCATGAGAGTCCCTACTTGCCTTGCCTTTTCATTTTTCTAACTTACACATCAAAGTCTAGGGCTAGTGCACCTGATTGGCAGAAAGCAGCTCATGAGCCCAGACCATAGCTGCAGTGGAGGCTGAGATGTGAGTGTTGGATATTTTTATTTTTAGTGTAGAAGGGAGGCTCTTCCTCCTAAGAGATTCTCCAAACATAGGAAGGTAATTCAAATACACAATAGCCTGAGCAAAAGATAGACACTGCAGCATCCAATCATGTTCACAGTATACTTAGTCTTCTGTGTTTTCTCATTTTTAGAATAAAAAAACTGAGATGGAATTTGTCATTCCCTTGGGCTAGGAACTTTGGCATTTTCTCTCATGCATCATTTGGAATCAATTATCACCAAATTCTACTGATGCTTATAAATCAGTTTCAGGTCTACCACTTTCTCTCTGTTACCAGGGCCATGACTTCAGTCTGGGTGTTTAAGACCTTTAGGTTAGATTTTCTCAAGAACCTCTTTGGTTTCTCCCATGCCACTTTCTTCTCTTGGATCCACTCTACAAGTTGTTGCCAGAGTACTCTTCCGTAAGTATTGTTTTCATCATGCTTCTTCATTGCTTAAAATTATTATGATTATTATCATTGGCTGATTTAGGACTCAGTCACCTTTATTAAATGATGTGCCACTTTGAATTGTATCTGATTTGGATCCCTTTAGTGGCTGATGACAGAGAGTATCAAGGACGAAGTTTACTTTTACTTATGCTGTTTCCTGTTTAGAATGTGAGCCTTATTCTTTCAAATGTCAAATTCTACCTTTTATTGAGCACAGTTTCTTTCTCCTTTTCCGTGAAGTCCCCACAGTATTCCAGACTTCCTTCCTGTACTTTCTTTGGTACTTAAATATTTATAATCTACACTTCATTATTTAGTGGCATTTTCTAATTGCAACAAGTGTTCTAATGATCGTATTCTTATATCCTCTCCACCCTGAAGTCCTTAAGGGAAGAACCATAACATATACTTCTGTTTATCCTATTCTTGGTGTTAAACCCGTAAGAGGTTCTTGGTTGATAATCAGTAGGGAAATTTATAACCTTGGATGTAGATTACTAGTTAGTGTAAAGTGTCTTAATGACATTGGAAGAAAGGAACCTAATTTAACCATTCTGAATCAACCACTACTTGGGCTTTTGAGTTCTGTGCATATTATTCTCCATATAGCATTTAATGCTAAGTACATTAAAAATAGTACTCTATACATGACCTGAACCACACTTGCTCACATCTGGAATTGAACAGGTCCATACAATTAATTTTCACTCTTCCTCCTCTTTGGAAATCAATATAAGAAATGAGAAAGCACAGCAGTATAAGAAATCATGAGAAAGCACAGCAGTTATCAGGGTATTTTAGGTAATAGAGACCTATATGCACCACATGCAGGAATTGATTGGTTATTTTTCCTAGGATTTCTGCTTGCATCTGTTACAGGATTTCCCACTTAATATATTTCTTTGAGACATCTCCACATTGAGATTGTTACTGTGCACAGGGGTTTCATTTTTGTCAGCAGCCTCTGACAGAATTATACTTTAATGTATTCAGCCTTTGTGCTAAGTAACTTCCTGTAAACCAGAACTTGTAGAGCTGTGCTTCCCTCTAAACTTTTGTTAGTGATAATCTAATATTTCTTCTTAAAGTTAATATTCTAAGAATAGGTGATTTGTATAGTTTTATGCTGACCATTATTAATTTTGTTGTTTCCTCCTATAAGAGGAGGTATTTTTTTTAAGGCAAGCATTTTGATTTGAGCATAGTTGATTTGTCCACTCATAGAAAATGATGTGGTGCTTATGACTTCCTGTTGCAACTTGAAAAATGTTAAAACAAAAATTTCAGCCTGTATTCTTTTTGATACATAGGAATCCCTTTTAGAAGTGACAAAAGGCACTTGTTTTTTGGAGGAGTCCTGATTCATAGAATGTTAACAGCCATTTGTATTTCTTTTCCTTGAATTTGTCCTTTTCTACTTTTCTTTGTGGTTGTTACTCATATTGTTTTGTAAGAGGTATTTGGATAATAAAAGCATTAACTCTTTGTCTTTAATACGTTTGAGTCTGTTTATGATTATTTTGCTAGATGATAGTTTTACATTTTTATGGGTTCTAGTCTCTTGAAATGTTCCATTATGATTTCTCCCAATCATGAGACATTTATCTTATAAAATTTTTTCAAAAAATTTTAACGTGCAATTTCTCTGGTGTTGGGTGAGGAGGTCATTAATTTTTCACAAATCTGATCATGTTCAGTCATTTCTCCCTTTATATTTATGTCTGGCCAGATTTCTTTCTAGTTTGCTTTTCTGTGTGAGATTTTCCCAAAATGTCATCCTACTTTGAAATGTCAGCCTACTTCTTCTGTTGTGCAGGTCAGTAATCATGCTCAGTAGTGCATCCTGTACAGGTGTGGTTGTCAGGCTTACTGTTTCTTTGTCCACATCATCTGTGAGTATAAGGCATAGACTGAGTCTTGGGGCATCGCTTGATATGGTGCTCTCTCTTCAAAATATGTGTTCACCTTCCATACAGCTTTAGAATTATTAAGACCTTGCTTCCCGAGTGTGGACAGAGATTTAAAAAGGAAAAATAAAAAATAAAAACCTTGCCAATGTTATTTCTTTCATCTTCTCTATGTGGCCTTATATCTTAGAAGAAAATTATGTGTTAAATTCAAACACATTCATGAGTGAGGAAAGGACTCTCAAAAGTGGAACTCTGCACATTCCAGAAATGAAAAGACATTTTTGAGAATACTGTTTTCTAATCTCTTATTTCCTTTTTAAATTGCTTTTTGACTTTCTATATGTTTGGACTTTTTGTTTTAATTTTCTTTTGTCCTGATAGTTCTCCATGCTGCCTTTCTTTCCCTTGTTGTCCATTTTCCTCCTTGATGTCTGGTCCTCTTGCCAGATGTTCCTGTTTTTCACCCATTTTCCTGGTGTCTTTTTACTGTTCATAGTGGGATGATCACAGGACATCCAGATGAATGGAAAAAATGTGTTTGGAAGGCTCGCTGTAACATGATTATCTATTTGGTGGTTATGTTTGGATAGAAAGATAAAATTGTTCAACTGAAGCACCGAGGGGAGAAATATCCCATAGATTTACTAACCGAAAAAGCCCAAGGTGTAACAAAACATGTTTTAGTCTTGTCATGTAAATATAAGGATTAAAACAACATTCATATGAGACTATATTTTATGAAAATACAGAATTTTCATGAAATAGCAAAATTGGTTCATACCAATCTAAAAAAACGATCATAATTTCCTTAGTTACAGACAAAAGTAGAGTGTTTGAAACAGAAAGTGTGGCTACAGAGTCTGATGTGCTCAATTCCGTACATAAGACCTTCATTCTCCTCTGGTTTTGAGAACACCTATAGCTTCTGCCACCCTTTTCTGTGTACTTATGTTCTGTTCTCACCCAGTGGTCCTCTGTGTCTCTGAAGGTCTAGGGAGCATGCTGATGGAGGGAGATGGGTAAGAGCAGGAATGCCAGCGTGCCATCCACACCTGTATCATGACTGTTCCCAGACTCCCAGAAGCTGGAGTTGCGGTTCCAGGTTGAGAATCACAGTCCAGGCTGCTGCGGGTGACATCCAAGAGTCTCTAGGGCTTGCCTAATTAGTGGCAATTTATCAGCAGAATTTTATCAACTTTTTCTTGTGTGGCGATATGCTAATTAATAGAGGAGAGATTATTTCAGAAAATATGGTTTTTATAAACATAAACTTTTAGAAACATTTTATAGTGGACAATATGTTGTTACTACATGTCATTTTCTAGTAGTAATAAATTATGCTGGAGCCTATATTTTTAAGTTTATTTACTTATTTGAGAGACAGTACGTGCACAAGTGGGGGAGGGGTAGAGAGGGAGACACAGAATCTGAAGCAGGTTCCAGTCTCTGAGCTGTCAGCACAGAACCCAACACGAGGCTGGAACCCACGAACTGTGAGATTGTGACCTGAGGTTGGACACTTAACTGACTGAGCCACCCAGGTGCCCTGCTGTAGCCTATTTCTGAAAAGCTTTCTAGCAGTATTTCTCTAGGAAATTGAAATCCTTGCACTCTTCACAAATAATTTTCTTCGCTCTAAAGAAATAAAAATAAAAAGGTATTTTGTAAAAAATTTTTTTCTAGCTTTCACAGTTTCATAATGTTTTGAGTAATTTGGGAAGGAACTGTAATGTGGGTGCAAATTTGGTATCCTAAATTATAGGATAAAATGGGATTTGTTTATAAAAACTGTTTGTAATCCACAGTAATTGCATGAGTTAGGGCCTTTGCCAAGTGACTTTTATGTTAATGTTTTTGGAGTGTTGTTTAAATATCTTTTACCCTGTTTTAATGCATTTTGAATGTATTTTTCTGGTCTCTTCCCCTAACCTGTAAGCCCCTTGGTTTATAGATTTGTTTCCTTCATAATATTTAGAATGGAGTCTTGCACACTGCAAATGCTCATAAAATATTTGTGATTTGACTTGACTATAAATTAGAGATGTATTAAGGATTCTAAGAATCCAGTTGATGTCTGTGCCATGTCAAGTATACTGTCCAGGGACTACAAACCTGGTGCTGACACAGCAATGTTCTTTTCTTTCTAGAAATGTGATCTCCCTTGTTCAGTGAGTTACATATTTTATTCATTCTGTGATCTTCTTTTCATTGGGAGTCAGAATCTTATATTCTTAGGTTGTATCTAATTATAGTCATGACTCCACCCCAAGATGTTGCTGAATTGACAGTGGACAAAGGAAACCTTCAAGAAGTAGCTCTAAGAAAGGAACTGTATAGTTTTGCTTATTTTTCAGTTGCCAAGAGCAACGTAAGAATCGCACTAAGGAGGAAAAAAGATCATAAGAGCACCTCTGAATTCTTCCTGAGGATCAAGGCACAATCTGATAATACAGCAGTACCCTTCCCTCTGGGCAGGTTTCATTCAGGCTTGTGAGCAGTTTAGAATAGCTTATCTGTAGGGAAGTTATAAAAAAATAAATCCTCTGAGGTTTGCAGTATACATTAAGACTTTAAAAATGTTCATACCCTTTGGCCCAGCAGCTTCCCTGCTAGGAATTATTATCAGGAAATAATTAGATGCATGGATAAATATTTAGATACAAAAGCATTCTCATCATTGTTTATAATTGTGAGAAGTTGGGGAGAAAAACTCATGTGTCCAACAATAGGACACATTTTATTTATTAAATGCACCTGTTATAACCCTAAAAAAACCATTTTATGTGAAAAAGTATATGCCTTGGGTCATTGAGGCAACATCTGAAATTGGAAGAGATCTATCTAGAGTCTCTCCTGCCTTGTATCTTACTGTGTGGGAACTGAGGGCAAGTTGTAGGGGCAAGCTGACCATTAGTGGGGATTTGGATCATGAAGTGCCCCACTGTGGTGGGGTTTGAGAGCAGGGGCCTTTCTTACTTTTTACAGTTAGTATAATTTCCTTTTTCTAGTCGTCATGATAAAAAATATATGCCAAGGAAAAGAGACTGTAAGAAAATAGTGTTTATAATTTTAAAAGCAATCTGAAAAAGGATGTGGCTGTTGGGAATTTGCTTTTTATGTGTGTTCACTGCTTTTGTCTTTTCTAATTACTTTTCATTGGAAGCACTTTCTTAAGCTTAGTGTGAGTGCTTTCTTCATCCATATGTGTTAATCCTGTGTTCAGCAATGGCCCTTGTTCATGAGCATTTTCTAAGCATTAGCATTACTTAGCCCACATGTGTTCCATATTTTTACTAAAAATGGACATTTTAGCATTAAAACTTTAAGAAATCCTGTCAGCTAAGCCTCCTAGGACATTGTGTAAAATCTCTATTTTAAGACCTAATTAAATATGTATGTTGAAAGCATTTTTCTAAATAGGCATTTGGATTCTGAAATCCATCATCATTGTTCAAGTGTGTGAAAATAGCCAAAATTGGGTCTTGACTGATCACCTGAGCACTATATTTCTGTAAATTATTAAATCCCAACACTTGCCTCTTATTTGTACATGTAAAAGTTTCTTTAGGGGAACAATCAGAATTTGCTCAGTTTCTGTTCCTACTGATCCTGGACTTTGACACTGAAATATGTTGCCACATTCACTACAAAAGAGGAAAAGGAAAATCCAGCAAGCATTTTCCATTGCTTTTAAAGAAACATTTCGTTAAAGTTAATAAGTTTCATCTAATGCTTCCTTAAGGTGGTGCCAAAAGGCCAAGAATTTACATGGATTGCTAGTATCTTTTAGGGCTCAGGTGTTCACAAAGCTTAGTCAGATTTAGAGGTTAGGAATGTAAAGGAAGAATAATGGGGCTGGCATGTCATGCCAGTTGTACACCGGGGAATGCCAGAGGGCGCTCTTTACAGAGATTTACTATGTGCTCAATGTACCAGACCATGTGCATGGCCCTGGAGCCTCATTACCCTGCCCTCCCTTCTGACTTGTCCCTCAGAGGAGCAGGGATATTAGATGGAATCAAATAGGCACTACATAATCCAATCTCATGAGTCTCTCTAAAAATCCTTGTTTCAATATTTAAGAGCAGAAGATAAATCAGATTTTTTTAGTATAGGGATGAATAAAGTCTCCACTATATAAAGAGATAGGCAGCAGAGTTAAGTGCTAAGTATTGAGTCTAACTACAGTGGAAAGAAAGTTTCTGTAGTACCTAGTCTTGCCCTTTGAAACATCTATTTGAAATAAAATATTTGAAAAAAGAGCAAGAAGAAAGCATTAGCATTTGGATTGAAATATTCTTTCTTAAAAAGTACTCTGATTTGATGTGATCATTCTGACACAAAAAAACAAGAGTTTCAGTGGCTTTAAAGTAGTTCTTTTTTTGGGTGACGATCATGAGCACCAGAAAATAAAATTCACTGTGCATATTGTGTTATGGTTACATCAAGTTTGCTCTATAGCGTTAGAAAGAATGACAACTCATTTGGAGAAAAAAGATAACCAGTGGTTACGATTTGTTGCCATGCTTTATTATATAGGATTCAAATTAGAATTAGTGTTTTCACAGGATGGAAAATTGTGTCAAATATTCCAAAATATGTTCGTACCCTTAAGGTCTGAAAATGGTAAGAAGTCATTATTGGTGGCAAGTAAGTTATGTTATTAATTTACATATTATTCTGTATTTATGCCAGACAATTTTTTGGGGGGTGACTTGGTTTATGTTTCGTTCACTTACGATTTTAACACATTTGGATATGAAAAAATTAAATGGAGGACATTGGGGGTCATATTTGTGTTACTTTGATTCTGGATTTTTTTTCAATCTGCTAGGACTTGACATCTTTCTCTCTTCCATGAGTGAAGACCATAAACAGAAAAGGGAAATAAGGAAACTGATTTTGAGTCAGGAAATTTCTCACAATTGGCACTCTTTCAAAGTACTATAATTATCCCAAGAAACAGGTTGCTACTCCTCGAATTTTTAGGTCTCTCACCTCCATGTTATTACTTTTTTCTGATTAGCTTTGCTTTCATCAGTTTTCAGTTTTGGGCTTCTGATAATATTTTGTTTGAACAAAGGACTAGCTTCACAGAGCTTATGAAGAGAAAGTGTGAAAACCATTTCTGTTTGTTGTACAATTCTGAAAACATCTTTGCATTGAGAAGTTCTGTGTACGCTTATTAGTAAAACTTCCAACAATATAAAAATATTAAACTATTTTTCAAAGAGTATTTACATCACTATTTGAATTGAGTGGGAATCATTTGAGATGGAAAATATGGAAGTTTAAATGTATTCCTTTGCCTAAATAGTCAATAAGAGCATTTTGCCTGGGTTTGAAACCCAACTCTGTGCCCTGCAGTTCTGTGGATCAAGGGCAAGTTGTTTAACCTCGCTATGACTCAGTTTCGTTGTCAGTGAAATGGGACTAGCAATAAAGATGTTAAGAGGATAAAATGAATTAAATACATAAAGCAATAGAGCAGTGCCTGACCTGTGATAATTTGCTAAATAAACAGGAAATGTCAAAAAAAAAGAAAAAAGAAAAACAAAACTGAAATTCCGTGGAAGTTTTACTTCCTCGATAAATAGCCACCATTATTGAGAGTTCAGTGTATGTCCTTGAGTATCCTGTTTATCAGTGCACAAGCAGCTGTCCGGCTGGGGGTTGGGAAGGAAGGAATGTGGGCAGAGGACTATGATGGTTCAGTAGCCGTGTCTGAGGGTACCCCTTCCTAATTCTGCACAAGCCTCTTCCATTGTACAGAGCAGTGGGATTAGCAAGAGACACTCTCAAACAACCTGGCTTTTAGAAGGTGCAATTAGAGTAAATGCTCAAAAGTGTATGAACTGAATTGTATGTTCAGCTTCCTTAGAATTCTCTTCTGTTGGTTTTTGTTCCTTCCACAATACTGTTTATATCAAATAGACCTGTATGGGGGCCCCTGCGTGGCTCAGTCACTTGAGCATCTGACTCTTGAGTTGGTTGTGATCCCAGCGTTGTGGGATCCAACCCCACATGTAGCTCTGCATAGAGCATAGAACAATCCCTCTGCCCTTCTCGCCACTTGTGTTCTCACTCGCTCTAAAAACAAATAAACAGGGGCGCCTGGGTGGCTCAGTCGGTTGAGCGGCCGACTTTGGCTCAGGTCACGATCTCGCGGCCCGTGAGTTCGAGCCCCGCGTCGGGCTCTGTGCTGACAGCTCAGAGCCTGGAGCCTGTTTCAGATTCTGTGTCTCCCTCTCTCCGACCCTCCCCCGTTCATGCTCTGTCTCTTTCTGTCTCAAAAATAAATAAATGTTAAAAAAAAAATTAAAAAAAAATAAAAACAAACAAAAAACCCCAAAATAGACCTGTATGTAGTTACTTTCCATTTTTTAAATCAATAATTTATCCAGGTATATCCGCCTGGGTCAGTTGGTTGAGCGTCCAACTTTGGCTCATGTCATGATCTTGTGGTTCATGGATTCAAGCCCCCTAGTTGGGCTCTGTGCTGACAGCTCAGAACCTGGAGTCTGCTTCGGATTCTGTGTCTCCCTCTTTCTCTGCCCCTCCCCTGTTTGTGCTCCCATGGGCGTGTGCGTTCTCTTTGTCTCTCTCTCTCTCCCTCTCTCTCTCTCCCTCTCTCTCTCTCTCTCTCTCTCTCAAAAATAAACATTAAAAAGCTTAAAAAAGAATTTATCTAGATTAATACAGAAAGGTAATACATTTTAAAACTGCGCTCTTGAATTAAATCTGTCCTTGAGTTGTTTCTCTATATCAGTGGTTCCCAAACTGTGGTCCCCAGATGAAGAGCATCACTGGCATCTGAGAACTTCTTAGAAATGCAAAATCTCAGGCCCTGCCCTAGGCCAACTAAATAGGAAACCCTGGAGCTGAGGCCCAGCAATCTGTCATCCAGGTGATATTGGTGCGGGACAAGGTTTGAGGACTCCTGCCCCATATAAAAGCAAAGATTAAAAAAAAATTTTTTTTTAACTTCGTATTTCTCCTTTGTCATTCTTTACCCTACTCAAAAGCAGTGATATTACTGAGGCATTCTATGTCTGCTGTTTTTATATCCTGAATGTCATTCACTACAGTTGTTCACATAACACATCTCTAATCATGCTTTCAAACTTTATTCCAGTATAATTCACTGGAAAACCTCCCCTGATCCAGAGATCTGCCTGGTCTCGACTCTTTTGGACTTTTTGGAGCCCTATGAGCACCTCGTTCTTAGCTCCTCACACTTGACTGCAATGGTTTATTGACCGATCTCTCTCTTTTCTGTAGTGTATGGAACGCCTTGAGCATGTTAACGGTTCTTTCTATCCCTGACACCAAGTGGGATTTATGGCATATGTAGATGCTAAGTAAGTATTTATTGATGGATATCTTGAAAATGAACAAAAGAGTAACTTCTCCAAGACTGAGTGTTACTGAAAGGTAAACTGGTGTTAAAGCTCAAGTGGTTGACTGTGAGTCCCCTCAGCTGTCAGATGGTGTGTGAACTTCCTCCGTCACTGTTTCCTGCGTTGTAAAATTAGCTTAATTCCTACCTCACAGGTTCTTGTAGAGTTCCTGACACACAGAAAAATGGTCACTAAAAATTACTAAAGTACTAAATTACTAAAATTAGTACCTTGTACATTTCAGTAATCTTAGGGTTTTTATTATCCCACCTTGAAGTCATACATTTTTTTACTTTTAAAGTCATTTTTCTCATTAGAACCAAAAAGCAGATAAACTTGATTGAATTAAACTATTTAAGATTTTGAAGCAGAGAAGGTAAAAAGATGAGTCAAATGTATTGGTGGCAAAAAAAATTTTAATCACTATGCACTTAGGATGTGAAAAAGACTCTCACGGTAAATCAGCATAAATATACTTAAGCGTTTATTTTACAAACAGCAATACATGTTCATTTTGTGAGTTGCACTTGTCAGACTGTCATAAAAATCGACTCTGCCATGATTTCCAGGAATTTGGGCAGCTTTTATTTTTACATACACCTTATAAACATACTGTGCTCTCTAAGTCTTTGATGCTTATGTAGGCCCCAAACAGATATATATCCTTTTTAAAGGGGTCATGGGTCAAAAAATTATACCCATCATCTATTGAGGGAAACTAATATTTATATGTTTTAGTAGGAAAAAAATAGAGACTTTCCATGGAATCATTTACATCAACGAATAGAACATCTATGGCCAGTCCAGCACACTGGTGTAACATCTTGTTTCTAAGAGAATTGGTTTCTAAAAAAATAACGGGCAAAGATTATACCACTATTGGCTCACTGTTTGGAGTTGGGAGTGTGACAGCTTGGTTGGGTAGAGTTGAGGTTAGAGATCCAACTAGCTCATAATTTTGGAGATGAAAGCCTGGAGCCCAGAGAAACCACACAGTCTATCATGGTCTCAAGGAAGGTCACAGCTGGAACCAGAATCATAACCTCCATGCAGTCCCATGCTGGCCACATGACTTTTTGAGGTAGTCCTATTGACAAGGTCTTTTTTTTTTTTTAGTGTTTATTTTGGAGAGGGGAAAGGGAGAGAAAATGAACAAGTGAGGGAGGGGCAGAGAGAGAGGGAGACACAGAATCCAAAGCTGTCAGCACACGGCCCAGTGTGGGGCTTGAATTCACAAAACGTGAGATCATGACCTGAGCTGAAGCTGGATGTTTAACCAACTGAGCTGCTCGGGCGCCCTAACAAGGTCATTTTCTAAGAGCCACTCTATACCATTTGATGCCAGGAACTTTTTGATGTGGCCTGAAAAAAACGTTAAACTTTTCTGTTGTTTTGCTTTTTAAATTCAAATAATCAGTTATCCCATTCTTAGGCTTAGGATCTGATGGCATGGAGTTAGGGATGAGGTGAGGATCAGTATAGGCATCTGAGATGTGACGCAGTCAGGAGGGTGTTTTGGTTCATTACTTCCTAATAAGCATGGCTGTTTCAACCTGGCCTTGTCAGAATAGCTGCTTTGAAACATCCAGTTCAAGATGTCCCTTTGGAGAAATTCTAAGGATATGAATGTTTGACTTCATGCAGGGCCATCTACTGGTCTGGGTTTCCTTTCTCTATTCAGCAGTGAAAGACTCATGACTTAAGTGCATTTTAATAACTGGATATAAATGTTTGAGTTTCGGCTGGCACTGTAGGATTTTCTTCTTCTTCTTCTTTTTTTTTTACATTTATCTTTATTTTTGAGACAGAGACAGAGCATGAGTGGGGGACAGGCAGAGAGAGAGGGAGACACAGAATCAGAAGTAGGCTCCAGGCTCTGAGCTGTCAGCACAGAGCCCGATGCGGGGCTTGAACTCGTTAACTGCGAGATCATGACCCAAGCCGAAGTCAGACACTCAGCCGACTGAGCCACCCAGGCACCTCAGGATTTTATTCTTCTAATTCAGGTTGCTGTCAAATACTCTCTGGGGAAAAGAACCTTAAAAGATCATGTAGGTTTTTTAATTCTTTTAATGTTTATTTATTTTTTGAGAGCGAGACAGAGCATGAGTGGGGGAGGAGCAGAGAGAGGGGGAGACACAGAATCTGAAGCAGGCTCCAGGCTCTGAGCTGTCAGCACAGAGCCTGATGCGGGGCTTGAACCCACCAACCATGAGATCATGTCCTGAGCTGAAGTCGGACACTTAACCGACTGAGCCACCCAGGCGCCCCAAAAGATCATGTAGATTTCAAAACTTGTTAAATATGTTATATTTTGACAGGATATTTATTTGGGGGGGTAGAAAGGAGGATAATAAGGAGTGCTTGGGTGGCTCAGTCAGTTGAACCTCTGACTTCAGCTCAGGTCATGATCTCATAGCTCGTGAGTTCAAGCCCTATGTCAGGCTCTGTGCTGACAGCTTGGAGCCTTGATCCTGCTTCTGATTCTGTCTCCCTCTCTCTCTCTGCCCCTAACCCACTCACATTCTGTCTCTGTCTCTCTCAAAAATAAACGCTAAAAAAATAATTTTTTAAAAAAGGACGATAATAAAAAGAAAACAGCATCAACACTGAAATACTAGATCTACCATTGCACAGAAACCAATTTAAAGTAGATCTGGCTTGGTTCTCTCTAAAGCATTTCATTACCTAATGTGCCATAGGGATTTTGATGTCGTGGTGGGTCATGAAGGATGCCATCATGGCAAGGGTTTAAATGCCATGAATTACTAAGGTATTTAGACATGAGTTATCTTGGTAATTTCATCTGTTTACAGATGTTTTCTCAATTGGGAGCTGTGCTTTGCCAGAAGGCGAATTGGCTTTACAGATAAAACCAACCACCTCTGGCAGTGGGTCACTGTGCCTCTGGTGCCTCCAATGTCTGAGTCTGTTTTCAAAGGTAGGCTGGAAGGAGGATCTGAGAAGCAGCTTCTGAAGAGAGAGCAGATGCCTCCCTGGGTAACTCTGATGAAGAATTTTCAACTTTGGTGACTTTTTTTCCTTTTTGCCATATAATTAAACTGTACTCATTCTTCAGGTGAAATACTTCATCTGAGGTTAACCTGAGATAAAATGTGAAATAGAAAAGTGTATCAGAAAAGCAAACAAACAAACTTGGGACCAGGACCATCAGAGTTTGGCACCATACGCTCACTGGGGTCATTTTGCCCATCTGGGCTGATCTACATTTCTACAGCCTTGGATTGTTTTTTCTGAGCCACTTCTTGATAAACACTAGACCCTAGAGGAAATTCAGATTATCTTGGAATAACCACATGTACTCAGGAGCTAATGACCAAAAAATACTCCTTGCAAAATATCCAAGTTCCAGAAAAAGAAGTCTTCCAGAACTCCTAACGTCATATCCCTTTCAGGATTTAAAGGCCACAGGTTGGGGCGCCTGGGTGGCGCAGTCGGTTAAGCGGCCGACTTCAGCCAGGTCACGATCTCGCGGTCCGTGAGTTCGAGCCCCGTGTCGGGCTCTGGGCTGATGGCTCAGAGCCTGGAGCCTGTTTCCGATTCTGTGTCTCCCTCTCTCTCTGCCCCTCCCCCGTTCATGCTCTGTCTCTCTCTGTCCCAAAAATAAATAAAAAACGTTGAAAAAAAAAAAAATAAAGGCCACAGGTTGTGGAGATCTAAAGTGACAGATAGTTAACACTGCTTCAAAAATAACTAAGTAATTCAACTAAAGTTACTCCTAAAGAGAAAATCAGCAAGCACTTGCAATGCAAGAGAGAAGGATTCTCAAAGTGAAATTAAATAATAAAAATAAAAGTTAATCTTCATCTTTTTCTTAAATCATAATGCAAGTGAATTTGAAAAAGCTGATTAAATTCAATATAATTTAGTTGGAAAGGAAAACTTAATGTATCATGATTGTGCATGCTCCTCAGCAAAGACTGAAAAGTAGAAAAGCGAGATAAAGGGAAAAAACTGCATCAGATGTATTTCCATAGAAACCTTATTTTATGACTGCTGGTTCATGTGTGGTAGAATGTGTGCGCACACACACACACACACCACAAATAGTTGCAAATCACTCGGTAGGAAACCAGACTACCCCTGCGCCAGTTTGAGATTTGTAGATCCAGCCTAACACAGGTTCAGATTGGCAGCCCTGAGGTGACATATCCCAGTCTCATGGACTTGAGGCTCCTGACAGTTCTGGGTCAATTTTTTTGACCATTGTCAACCACAGCTATCTATCATTGGTCCCCACTGGGGCAGCATCAAGTTTCTAAATGATGCCTGGATTTAATCCTCTCTCTAGTGTATCTTCTACACTCTGACGAACTGAAGTCAGATCAGATTTCCTAAAGTTTGCTCAAGCTAGACTCTTGCCTCTGGGATTTGGTGTATCTAGTAATGTTCAAGTTGGGTTGATCCCTTTTTCATAATGCTTGTCACATTCTTTTTCTCCCCTCAAATCAATGCACAGCTAGGCTTTTGTTGAAACAACTTCCTAGGTTTAGGCTCCTTCCTCTGAGCTATTTTATGCCACAACATATTAGTATTCTTGACACACTGCTTCTTGACAGTTCATTCTCCAGTTCAAAAATTTTTGCTGGCTCCCCATATAAATAATATATGCAGACTCCCTAGCCAGGCACTTGAAGCTGTCTGCCTCCAACTTGCCTCTCCAACCCTATTTCACACTCATCCAATGAGTGTTCTAAGGGCCAAGCCTGGCATGTGATAGGTGATGAATGTCCTGATGGGTGGCCATCAGATTGACTAAGAGAACAGTCAAATAATTGACATGTGTAGACAGTGGGGATGTGTTAAGTAGAAAAGGCCTGTCTGTGTGTGTGGTAGTTTCTTCCTCACCATAGTGGCTCCCTACTCCCCTTTTAAAGTCCATTGTTTTAGCTTCTGCTGCTTCCACTGGAGATGGCCATAGGCATCAAGAAGTGTAGGCACTGGCTCTTTGACCACATCAAGCTCTGACACCCTGGGAGTGCCACGTCACTCTTAAGCTACCACCTATACTTGTAAACTGAGGAGTTTGGTCCAATCTTTTCTCCATCATGGATCTGTTTCCTTTTCTGCCATAACTCTAGGCACTTTGAAAACTTTTGTCTAGACTTATGCTGTCCACTGTGGTAGCCCTTAACCACATGTGGCTATTGAGCATTTGAAATGTGCCTAATCTGGGGGTGTTTGGGTGGCTCAGTCGGTTAAGCATCTGACTCTTGATTTCGGCTCAGGTCATAATCTCATGGTTGTGAGATCAAGCCCCACGTTGGGCTTCATGCTAGATGTGGGGTATGCTTAAGCTTCTCTCTCTTCCTCTATTCCTCCACAGCTTGTGCGTGTGCATATTCTTTCTTTCTACTCCCTTTCTGTCCCCCCCTCCAAAAAGGAAGTATGCCTAGTCAGAATTAGGTGACCTGTAATTGTAAACTACACACCAGATTTTGAAGATTCAGGGTGGAAAAAAATACCAGTATAAAATGTTTTGATTTAGATCTTGATTACATAGTGAAATTATAAGTTATAGGTATAATGAACTAAATAAAATATATGATTAAAATTCATTTCACCTGTTTTTATGTTTTCTGGTTTTATGTTTTATGTAGCTTCTTAGAATATTAAGGTTGTGTATGTGGCTCACATATTTCTATCAGCCATCTCAGGTCTAGAAACTCAATTTCTTTTTCTTCTTTTAAATTTTTTAAAACGTTTGTTTATTTTTGAGAGGGAGAGCATGGGAAGGGGAGGGGCAGAGAGAGAGAGGGAGACACAGAATCTGAAGCGGGCTCCAGGCTCTGAGCTGTCAGCACAGAGCCTGATGCGGGGCTCACACCTGTGAACCGTGAAGTCACGACCTAAGCGGAAGTCAGATGCTTAACCAACTGAGCCACCCAGGCGCCCCTGGAAACTCCATTTCTTACATAATGAAGAATTAGTTTACCTGCTTTTTAATTGTTAAAGCGTATATGAAAATGAGTACTTTTAAGAAGTATGAAATGACCAGTGTTACCAGAACATAGAGATGTGAAAGGAGTGTCATGTTATTCTCCCAGTCTTGCAGGTAAAGGTGTATTCTCCTAGGTGATTTGAAATGTGAGAATAACTTACACCTCCTTATTCTCTGTGAGCAGTTCTGAGGCTGGGACTGAAAATGGGACATTTCCAGGTTGGCACAAGGGATGTGTTCTGCTCCACTGTCAGATCCTGTCCTTCTGGCATTGCCTTTTTGTTCCCGGACTCTTTGCCATTTCATCCTTTAAAGTGGTAATAGCTGTGTGGGCAGCATTCAGGTAGCAGAAATGTTTGCAGGCGGGTTGCATGACATTGAAAGTATGTCAAGTGTGGAAAATGTGTTGACTTTGACCCAGCTGTATGATTTGTGGGCAGCTTTGACAATTCATTTTATTTTCCAAGTCCCTTAAGTCACATAGAATGTTCCCTGTGTACTTGAGATACATAAACGATTTCTCCTCTGGTCTGATGCTAACGCACAGGATGTGCCTGCTTCAAGTGAGTTGTGTGAATGCACCAAGGCTCCCAATGAGCTGGCAAGACAGAGCTGCTCTGCTAGAGTCGTTACTGAGATGGAGTGGGGAGTAATCAGTGTTTACCTGCCGGACCCACGGTGAAATTCCCATGCTTGGTAGTGAACATTAAAATGGCCACTTAGTCTTTGTGGATTATATCTCTGCTCTGCTTAGAGGCAGGGAATCACTTGCAAATATGGCCATGTTTTCAGAACTAAAGCGTTTGTTTTACAGTTGTGTACAAACGATTGAATTCTTTATTATTTGCCTCCTAAGTTCAACATACTGCAACACACCAGTGTAAATTTAGGAGAAGCAGTGAATATTTGTGTTCGTTCTGATTTCTAACTAAATACTGTGCTTCCAGACAGCTAATTCCGCACTGCTGAATCCCAAGTTTCATCTCTGGTATTTGTACCCAGAAGATGGTTCAGACAGCATTTGGGAAAAGTTACTTATAGCTTCTTTTACTTGGTGGGAGAAAATTAACAATGCTGCTGCCAGTTTGCCTTTTTTTCTGCCTACACTGTAGTAGAAATATTTTTATTTTGACACCATCTGTGAATTGTAGTAACACGAATTTTATGTTCTGGTAGGGTTTCTATGAAAGGTTCTAGAATCTCTGGAGCACAGCAAGCCAGGTGGTTGGGCAGGGCTAGACATGGAAGGTATGGGGAGAGTAGGGTGAGCCTGGAAGGGCATAGGGAGTGTATCAGATCTACTGAAGACTCCTCAGTGCTGGTGACTTCATCTCTTCGTGAGGGGTAACATTTAAGAATTTCAAGGTAGACACGGAGTTGGTGGTGGTGTATGACATGGACACTTCTGAAGTGTCACACAGCCTGTATGATAGCAGAGTAGAAGACGAGTTTGAGGGGAGTGAAACTGAAGGCATGGAGACACATTGGAAGGCCGTTCCAGTAAACGAAGTAAGAATTAGAGCTTGGGATAAGCCAGAGACGTGGAAGAAAGAAGGAGTTGGATCTGAGAGAGATGCAAAAGGATGAAGTGATAGGATTTAGGTGTACAGTGTGAAGGACAAGTACAAGTCTGAAAGATTTCCCAGTGTCGGGACAGGAGTGAGACTGTAGGCTCCCTGGGCATAGGAAGGGGAAGCAGGTTTGAAGGAAAGGTACTCTTTTTGGGGTCTTAGAGGTAGAGCTCAGAGGCCCAGAAAGCACAGACAGCAAGACCATGGTGGTATAGAAATGGATCCTGAGACAAGTGCAGGTCCATTTGGTTTAGAAAAAAAATTTTTGCTTAATAATATAAAAACAGGGGGCAAAAACATAAGAGACTTTAAATATGGAGAACAATTAGAGGGTTGCTGGAGAGGTTGTGGGAGGGGGCATGGGCTAAATGGGTAAGGGGCATTAAGGAATCTACTGAAATCATTGTTGCACTATATGCTAACTAATTTGGATGTAAATTAAAAAAATAAAATAAATTAAAAAAAATTTTGCTTAATGACGTCATCTCTTGGAACCTGCAAAATACCCACTGTAAGAAAAATATTATTCAGGAAATGGCAACTACAAAAAGCTTCTCAGACAGTAAGGTACGTGTGAATCTGCTCTGAGTAGGCAAGTGTTCTCATGGAGTGGGTGGTTCAGAGGGTGGTAATTCTCTATTAACCTGCAGACAAAGAGTCGGGGAAATTCCCGATTGCCTTTCAAGATGTATTCCAAGGTCACCTTTTCTAAAAAGCCCTTTGAGCCATCCTTGCTCTAGCCTTCAGGCCGAGGGGGACATCTGGCCTTGCTCTCTCCCCTGGGCTGCAGGTGTTCTTTGTAATACCAGGTCTGTGTTTTTGCTTACTACCTATATGCTCTTTCCCTCCCAATGAATGGTGGGTTTTTTGAAAGGGGGAAGTATATAATCTCTATTTTGTTACCTTCAACATGTGGAGTGTATCAGGTATATCTAGCCTATAGTGAGTGTTGAGTAAATGTTCACTGAATAAATTCAGGGGATTTATATACAGCGTGTTAAAGTAGAAAGAGAAATAGTCTGGACAGAAGAGAGGGGACCTGGGTTATGACACCAATTTTGCTATTGGCTCTTTGACCCTGAACGAGCTAGTTAATTTTGCTGGACCTTGGTTTCCTTATAGGCAAAGGAGGTTGAACAAGAGTCTAGGAAATCCATGAATGGTCTTCAAGAGATTCCTGGATTTCTTGAGATGAAATGCAGAGTTGTGTATACTTATGTAGGGTGTGTGTGTGTGTGTGTGTGTGTGTGTATATATATATATATATATACACACACACACACATATACATACAAAGACACACACACGTACATACACATACGTATACATACATACATACAGGTCCACTCCAACCCCCGAGGAAAAAACCAAGGAATTTCATTGTACTTCAAAGGGAGCTATGACTTAAAATAATTAAGAACCATTGAATAAAATGTGGTAGCTTTAAAATTTCTGTATTGGATGGAGTTTGGGAGATGTGGCCCTGTGGGGGTGAGGTTTAACCAAAGGACTGGTCTTGAAATTGCTATTAAATGACAGCCTACTTACATAGATTTTTGTATTTATTTGAGGCAATGAGGCATGGAGATTATGGGGAGATGTATGCTAAAGCTTCTCTAAACCCATCCCTTTGTACTGTCACTTCTTAGAGCTTTTTAAATTCTATGTGAACTGTATGTGATTATAGTTCTTATTATGTGTTATCTTCATGAGTTGACTAGGCATGGGACATTCTTTTTAACATTTGCTTTGGCAAGGTCAAGTGTGATTGTTTTTGGGCTCTTAAAGTTACTTTTGCATGACAGGAGTTTTTGTTTTCTGAATATTTGCATGGAAAATTAATTACATGAGAGAAGAAAATGAATAAATAAGGAAAAAAATTTACCATCTACAATCTTTTTTTTTTTTTTGAACCTAATGAATGCTATAGTTAGATAAACTTAGTGACTGTTGGCAAGTATTAGACACTGGCCATCATGTACTTGAACAGAGGTATAACCTTTTAGATGTATGCACGCCATTGGAAAGCTTCGTGTTACATCCTGTGTTAACTTGAGATAGATATATCACATTGTATTTTCTGAAGTGCTTTGCAAAGACCACGTGTTATTTTACTAATGATGACGGTGACCACAGTGGCATTAGGAAATAGCAGAAGTATGGGACATCCTCTTATATGCTTTTTATAGACAGAGACTGAGAGAGGTAAAGGAGCTAAGGCACAGAGCATATGCTTAACTCCCATGGCCACCCAGCTAGTGAGAGACAGAGGTGAGACTTGAACTCAGAACATCTGGGTCTTTTTTTTTTTTTAAGCAACATTTGAAGAGTTCAATTATCTGCCAGGCAGATTTTTTAATTAAGTTTTTAATTTTAATTCTAGGATAGTTAACATACAGTGTCACATTAGTTTCAGGTGTACAAATAGTGATTCAACAATCCTATGCATTATTCAGTGCTCACCATGATTAGTGTACTCTTTAATCTCCATTAGAACATCTGAGTCTTAAGTTTGTGCTCCTAACCAGGCCAGGAGGCCCCTAACCTCCTAAAAGGAGGTTCTTTTTTTTCTGTAGGGCTTTACTTTTGAGGTTTCAAAACAGTAAGTATAGACTAATTCTTACTTTTATGATCATTACCAAGGCCTGCACAAACAATACATAATTTGGATGCATTTAACCTATATAGATACTCTTTTGTCCACTTCAATTTCATTTCTCATGGTGCACAATCTTCTTGATACAGAAATATTGTTCAGTTCATCTTGCTGTTCCGCTTTGCTTTGCCTGTAGGGGAGGTGGTCCACACATTTTCTAGCAGCATCCTACAGTATTCAAAGCACAACCAGGTGTTTTAGGGAAGATGTAAAATGTGCTGCTAGAACTATGACACTAAGCTGCAGTGTATCTTAATGGGGCAATTTACTGTGTGAAATTAGAATTGCAAAGAAAATTAAGATAATGAGTTCTGTTGATTTCCTAGGAGGCTTAAGGTAAAATATATTAGTCTGATAGTCACCATCTGGTTGGGTTTAGAATTAGGCTTCTTTGAGAGTCTGGTGTCTGGCGTGTCTGGGTAATACCAGGTCTCTGGGTTGCACCTGATCAAGTCTATAAGCCTGTGTTTCTGTCTGAATTATTCAGTCCAGCACTCCCAGCCAAGTTCTGTCTGAGTTATGTCCTCTGAGCTTTTCCTCCATGACCACATGGGGCATTTACTCTCAGCCTGGAAGAACCATGATGCGGCGTTCCTGCCTATAGCTTCAGCTGCTGGATGATAACTTGATGCTCTGGTGCTGCAGTGCTACAGAGCTTTCTTGAATGACTAAGCTTGTCTTGCACTTGGGGTTCAAGTCTACAGCCACCAGATTGCCTTGTAGAGCCCACTGAAGTGTCACTTCCCTGGGAACTTCTGCTGAGTTTAGCTCTCTGCTTCTGAATTTTGATAATAGCCTTTCCATTAGATCAGGGAGAAGTATGTGTGTATGTATATATGTGTATATATGTGTATATATATGTGTGTGTATATATATATATATATATACATATAATTATATGTATACATATGATATAAATATATTATTATATTTATATATTATAATATATATGTTTTATTATATATATATATATATTTAAGTTTATTTATTTTGAGAGAGAGAGCATGAGCAGGGGAGGGGCAGAGAGATTGGATCCCAAGCAGGCTCTGTGCTGTCAGCTCAGAGCCCAATGTGGGGCTTGAACCATGAGATCATGACCTGAGCTGAAATTAAGAGTTGGATGCTTCACCGACTGAACCACCCAGGCACCCCAAGGAGAGGTTTAAGAGGTAAAACTTCAAGGTAGAGAACTCAAGTAGATAAATCCACAATTAACTAGCACTTTTTGGCAGATGTGTGTGTTGGTTCCTATGGCTGTCTGTGGTTATTGTCTATGGCCATGGCTTCCTTAACTCAGGAACTTAGAAGTAACTGTAACATACTGCTTTTGCATGGATGACTTCTTTTAATTATAAACTACATTATCAACAGCATGAATATGCTGGATAAGCAGAAAGTAAGAATTTTCTTGAAGGCCTCATGAAGAGAATAGTTAAAATTGGTAGCTTTATTAGTTTACAGTTCTTATTGAAAACTTTTATGGCTTTTAAACTTACTAATGGGGATGGTAAAAGTAAAGAGCTCAAACTAAATTAAAATCACCATTAAGGGGAGAAATTTGATGGGAAGGGGTTGCCACTGTATATACTGCCTCTAGACTTGAGGAGAGAGGCAATTCTTTTTCATATTTAATATTTAATTTTCATAATGGGCTCCTTCTTCAATTATTCATTCATTCCCTGCTTGTGCCAGGCTAAGCTCTTTACATATTTTTACACATATTATCCCCAATCCTCGCAACAATTTTGCAAGGTAAGTATTAGTCATTCATTTGTTTGAGCAACAAATATTTTTGTGTTAAGTGGTTGTTATGACCCTGGCTGTGAGCTAGGTGGTAAGAGTGGAACAGTGAAGAAGCAGTTTGAGTTCCCTTACCTTGAGGTGTTGTTCATTGTTGAATGGAGAGACAGTAAATAGGTCATTAGAGTGCCTTGTTATCTTAATATACGCTTCAGCGGTGTATAAATGCATAAAAAGTTTTTGAAGAGCAATGGTTATACTTTTGACAGCCTCATCTTGTCTAAGAATCTTTCCTCTAGAAATACCTGCACACAATTGAAAAGATAATTGGCAAGGATGGTAATGCCACCATTGTTCTAATAGGCAAATGTTGAGAAAGCTCATTGGCAGCAGAATGGTCAAATCATTGTTACACTCGTATGCTGTAATGTTGTACAGCATTGAGGTGAATGAGGTAGATCTGTATGTGTTGACACAGCTGTCTGGGATATATTATTAAATGACAAACTCAGGTTGTAGAAAAGTCTGTATAATAGAAACATATTACCTAAAATAATAATCATGAAGAAAAGGGAACAGAGTAGTGCAGGAGTCACACCAGATTTTTAGCTTTGGTGCCCTTTAAGCAGAGGTGTGTGTATGGTGGGAGTGAGGGGACAACTTCTGTGTGTTACTGTGTTATTTCAGTTTGACAAAATAAACATGAGTCCTTTTCAGATGTTTTAAACAGCAAAGGTGATAGGTAGAGGGCAGAGTTGTATCCTACGGGAACACAAAGGACCCAGACTGGAGTGGGAGATGTCAGAGAAGACTGTGGTAGAGGGAATGGCCTATCTGAATTCAGGATGTTCATGGTCAGCATGAGGAGAGACACAGAATAAGTGTCCTGCTCAGGAGCATCCCAGTAGATGGCTTTGGAGCTGGCCACCTCTATACTTTAAAGGTTTATCCAGGTTGTTCTGAGTTCTTCACTTTGCCTCCACAATGCATCAGCCACTCTTCTTAAATCTCACATTTCCACCTCTTCTCTATCTCAACTGCTGCTGGTGTGGACTTCTCATTTCTCAACTAGATGATTGAACCCCCCCCCCCCAGGTCTCATGACCCCTTGTCTGTATCCCATGTCCTCCTACCCCTGTTTATCCTTCACTGTGCTGAATGATCTTCTAAAAATGCAGTTTTGACCTGGGTATCTTCCTTTTTAAACTTTATAAATGATCTTTCATAGATTTTGGGATCTAATCCCACCTTCTAAAGCAAGCATATAGAAGCCCTTCTTACCTCTTCCACCTTCCTCCCACAGTAACTGTTACTTATATTATCTGGAAATATTTTACTTTCCTTAAAAATGCTGCTCTTCTTAACAAACAAGGAATAACATGGATTTAGTAGTTGGTGGTTGTCCTATTAGCTTGCAAATGTTCTGACTAGTTACCCCTTTGTGAGTTCATGTCTGTAATTTCATATTATGTTGAGGTAACAATTTATAAATCAATAAATTTCAGGGAAAATAGTCTTGCTGCCCTTGGGGATATTTTCTTTTGTAAATATTCTTGAATGAATGTTTCTAATGTCAGGAGAATCTGGCATTAATTTTTATACTTGTCTATTCCAAATCCGGATATGCTCCACCTTTACAGAATACACACTGTTCTAAAAACACTGCATTGACTAAACAGACTTATTTGCTTTGGCTAAACTTAGAATTAATGGATGGACTTGATGTACGATCAGATAGACACAAAACTGAGAGATGGTCCTGAGAGATTTACTTTAAGACATGCTATGTATTATTCTTCCATCCTTCCTGTCCACTGAATTTGTATCTTTATTTTTCTATTACTGAATGGTAATAAGTAATATTTTTAAGTAAATAATAGGAGTTGATTTCATCTTGGTGATTTTCAGAAATGTTTGTACTTTATAAACATGTAATACAGGACTAAAGTGATAGACTGTCTTTTGGCTCCCCCTGGTGGACAATTGTACACAAAACTCAACGGTCTTGGATGGGGATGGTTGTGAATAGTACCAATGGTGGGAAAAGGAACACAAAATACATTCTTACCTTTAGATACATTATAGTTATTTTATAAAATATCTCAAAGAATAAAATATATTTCTATTATAATGTAAAATAGCAGTGGTGAAATATATCACGTAAAATACCTAATACTAATGCTATTGCTGTTTTTCTTCTGAGTAATGGCAATGCTGGGACCATAGCGTAAAATAGAATTTCAGATAGCAGATTTCACACCACAGGTTTAAAACGGTGTGCATCAGGATAAGGTTGATGCTAAAATTTGACAGTACTATTAATTCATGTGTCTACTACTTAGATTATTCCAGAATCTTCCAAAAGCTAGATATTTCTCAGTAATGCATAATTTTGGAATTTTAGCAAATGGTTATTTTTGAGTTAGCTTATTTTGATAAACTTACTTGTTCATTCATGATCTTCTGAATTTACAGATTCACTGAAGATTCTTTTATCTTTATTATGGGGAATTAATTGATACCTGATTGTGTCTTGCTTTCATATCAGATGTTCAAAAAAGTTAAACCAGGAAGAAATAGCATAGTCTTTCAATTAAACTTTATTTGTCTATAATGATAATTTTATATAATAAAAGTTCACCTTTACTGGGTTAATCATTTGATGGGCATTATCTCACTTAATCTTTTCAGTAACTCCATGGGGAGGCTGGTAGTTAGTTGTCCTAACCCACATTTTATAGAGCTTAGGAAAGGTGAGCTTAGCTAAAATCTGTGAGCCAGGGCTCAACCAGATTCTCTTGCTCCAGAGCTATCTGTTTATAACTTCAGCAGTGTACTTCTTCCTGAAGTAGGCAAGAGATAGGTACATGTGTGGGTAATACTCTTTAAGAGACTTCTGTGGTGTACTGAGACATTGCTAGTAGGTCTTGGTATTTGAACTGAGGAGTTAGAAGATGAACTCAGCTCAGAGAGAGATTTTTGCCTTCCCCACCCCTCATTTTGAATAGGACTTACAGAAGAACCTCTTTAAATTTTGTTTAGTTTTGAGAGTTAGGACAAATTATATCTGTTATCATAGAAATAGGTTTCATGAGAAAAATACATTTTAGCTCTTTGGGTTCATCACTAACTCTTTGAGCGAGATAATCTTGGGTGTAAAAGTGGCAAGGAAGGGTAAAATCGCTAGGTTCTAAAACTATAGCAGGGCACATTTAGGCGTAGGCACCAAGGTCTTCATAAGTAATCATTAAGATAGATAGATAGATAGATAGATAGATAGATAGATAGATAGATAGTCAGTCAAGGGGTTAGGAAACTCTTTCTGAAAATACTCAGAATAATTTTCTTAAAGTTAGCAATTATAAAGAATAGCTATCATTTAAACAGTTTTCATGTATTATCTTCTTAATTCTTACAGTAACCTAATGATTATTAATTACCTAACTATGATTATAGGCAGTATCCAGATGATAAAACTGAAGCCCAGGGTAGTTAAGCAGTTTGCTGGAGGTTTTTGGCTAATGAAATGTAAAGCCAGGATTTGAACTCGTTTGAACTAGCTCAAGAGCCTACACTCTAAACCACTTGGCTGTATAGCAGTGCTTTCCAGTAGAACTCTCTGTGATGATGCAAATGTTTGATGACTGTGTATTGCAATACAGTAGCCACTAGCCAGATTTGGCTACTGGGCACTTGAAATGTGGCTAGCACAACTAAGAAACATTTAAATAGCTTGTCCGTGTGGCCAGTGGCTACTGTACTTGGACAGAACAACTTTACAAGATCTTTCAGATTCTGTAGAAGTGGAGATAGAAGACCTTTAGTATTACCTCATCTAACTTCTTGCTTTAATGATAAGGAAACTGTAAACCAGATGCTTAACAATCTGCTTAGAGTAACAGTTAAAGAAGGGACCAGATTATAACCCAGGAGTTTATAATTTTCAGAAATCGCTCTTCCCATTCTGTACTTTTGTTGGTATCTGCAAATTTACATTTCTGCTGCCATTGTTAATTTTAGGTTGTAAGATTATCTTTGAAAGGAATTCTTATCTTTCCCGAAGTACATGTCTAATTAACGCTTTCCTTTTTTTCTCAGGTTATAGAAACACTGTCACGACTTTCTCGCACACCTATAGCGTTGGCCACAGGAATCAGGTAAGCTTGATTCAAGTGTTCATTTGCTCAATGAATGCAATGATTATTTACTGAATGGTTACTATTTGTAAAGGACTTTGCATACAGGGACCATATCTCATTCATGCACACACAGTGCCTGGTATTTCAGTGCCTACTACACATTTGAAATCAATTGAGCAAGTAAGAACTTATTTATAGAGTTGAATAAGATACATTGGCTAAACATCATTGTCAATTCACTACTGACTGTTACTGGTAGGGTTCTTTGTTTTCTTAATTTCCTCCAACATTTCATTTCATTACATACGATTCATCAAAACAAACACAAATGCTCAAGTAAATACATACTTAAAAGATGTTGTAGTACATTTATTTCCTGTAGTCCATAACCATAACTCACAACTTTCAGGAATTCAAAAAGTAAATCAGACAAATATAAAATAATATGTGTACAAGGATATGTGTTGAGGATTGGTACTAAGTGAAAAAGTTGGAAATAGGTTAAATTAATTGTGCCATCTCTGTGCAATGGAGTATTATGCAGTCAGTAAGCATGGAAATAAATGTAGATGTGTCTATCATGTTGGACTTTTTCTGTTTACTACATTCTCAAGTTATAACAGTCAGAAAATCGTATTTTTAGTAACATTAATGATAGAAAGTTTCAGTAGCTACACAGCTAGGCCACATAGAAATGGAATGGATCTCATTTTTTACCTTGTTTTCTCAGAGGTCCATACCTTAGTCTCCAGCCTTTATGGGGCTCTGTGATGCTGTCTCTCTCCCTCTGTTGCTTCTATTTTTCTGTGTCCAACTCACATTCAGGTTTTAAGAAGAGGATATAAGCACATTTTACAGGACTGATCAGCAGTAACTAGGCAGCCCCTTCCCTGGATACAAAACCTAATGACCTCAGGGAGGATACCCTGCGTACCCTTTTTTGGAAATGGGCTGTGACTTTGGCAGCTTCCTACAGAAGTAATCTCTAGGCTGGGTACATGTTCAACACCTTGCAATTTGCTCTACATGATTCATCTTTCCATCTTAATATTTATTTTATGTCATTATATGTAAACAGATTTTGATATCAATAGCCTGATTCTATTTTGATGTATTTATGCATATTTGATTCTGAAAGCATATATATTAGAAGGTTTTTCTTTCCTTCTTAATTATTCTTATCTATATTTTCAAATTTTCTGCAGTGAACTTCATATAAGAGCATAATCAAATGTGCCGGAATTTATTTAAAAAAAGTATTTTGAAACTTTAGCATTTCTCACATTTTAATTTACTTGAAAAATGTAGCTTCTTTAAATGTCTTAAGTATTCAATTAATCCATAAGGCAGTGTGAAAATCTGCTTTTCAGTATATTAAATATAGTTATCACTTAGTGCTCATTTATTATTTTGTTGGATCCTCTTATTTTTGTGAAATGTGACATGCTGGCTGCATGTAAAGAAAGTAAAACTTTTGGCATGATAGTATAATTATGCCTGTGTTAGACATGCACTCGGGCATTATGTGGGTGTTATGAAAAAGCTCATAGTACAGTAGGCAAAAAAAGTCAATGGCTAGGAATTAGGGGATAAATGAAAGTGCTTTTCTTTTAATAGGGGACAAAGAAAACATCCTACTCTTCCTAAGGTCTGGGTTTCCTCCTTTGTCCAATAAATGAAAATAAAATACACAACATAAATATCTTGTCCAAGTAGAGAAGTCTGCAAGAATCAATCATATATTGAGGGCATGATATGTTGGTCTTCTAATAATTTTTCTCTATATTTGGTGAGCTGAGTCACGTGAAGATGACTGTTACCAAACTATCTGTCAGTCAGATCAGATTCCATAGGTGAAAAGAGATGGTGCTGAACATAGGGGCACTTGGGTGGCTGCCTGTTCTCTGAACTGGGGAGCTGCAGTGGCCGCATTGTGGTGAGCCTGCAGGTAAGTGGTGTGTGGCACATCAGATTGGCACCTTAGCATGTCCACAGCTGCTCACGTGGCTGCGATGACCACTGGTAATTGCTCCAGATAATTTGGGGTAGCAGGTGTCACAGCCTCCCTGGGGGATTCCCTGGGCAGCTACGGGACAGGCACTTTGGGAGACCCCCAGGATGTTGTGTTACACATGATGACT
This sequence comes from Acinonyx jubatus, assembly GCF_027475565.1. NCBI lineage: Eukaryota > Metazoa > Chordata > Mammalia > Carnivora > Felidae > Acinonyx > Acinonyx jubatus. The sequence goes on along the minus strand of NC_069381.1, from coordinate 90,468,654 downwards.
GACCTGACCACTTTGGTGGCAGCTGACCTCATGCATTTAGTGAGAAGTAAATGCCTAGCCTAGCTGTTGATAATTTCACCCTTTTCTCCCTTTTCCCTCTCTCCTAGGCCCTTCCCAACAGAAGAAAGTGTTAATGATGAAGACATTTACAAAGGCCTTCCTGATTTAATAGAGTATGTTGGGCATCTTCAGCAAAATTAAACCACTGCCAGTTTTTGCATTCTTGGTGGATTTTAACGATGGATGTTAAAATAGCTTTCAGAAGTGGAAAAGTGGCTTAATGATTAAGACGTGTAAGAATTCACCTCAAACTAGTAATGGAAAGCTTCACGAGAGAACGTACTTTGTAGTTCCTATGGCGTGCCCGACACCGTGCCAGTCCTTAAGACAAGTAAAGAAAACAGACTGCAATGAAGTCGAATTTGGAAGTTTCTCAAAGGCGTACTAGAGGTGGTGGGTAAAACTGGGGTGGACAATTAAGGAACAAGGACCAAGAAACAGGATCTACTAGAATTGTAGGGCAGATAGTGCGTGCTTTGTCTGTTCAAGGAAGGGCGAGATTAGTGTGGGCTGGAGTTATTTAGGGAGTTTCATTAGATGGTGTTTGTTCTGCACAGAGAATCCTTTTGGGTTTTATTATTTAATAGTCAGGAAAGGCAAAGGTCTTTGCACCTGATTATCTTCTGCTGATTGAGTGACTTGTGCAGATTACAAATAAATATAAGACATGATCCCCACCCCTCAAGGAACTAATGACAAAGACCAGGCTTGTTTGCAAAGAATTATAATAAGAAATATATTATGCTCCAGGAGGGATTCAGGTTCTGTGGAAATTCATCCATTCATCTATCCTAATACACTAGCACTCCAGCCTTGTTCTTGCTGTAGGACCTTTGCACTTGCTCCTTCTGCCCTTATGGCTGACCCATCACCTTTCCCATTTTTGCTCGGATGTCTCTCCAGAGAGAGGCCTTCCTGACGACTGCATCTGAAATTGCTGTGGGCCCTTTACCTAGCTATATGGTTTTAAGGCAATCACTACTGCCTGAGACCATCTTTGTTTGCTTCATTTGTTGTCCACGTCCTCGTTCGAAGGTCAACTTGGTGAGATCAGGGACTTAACCTTGTTCTTGGCTGTCGTCCTAGAACTTTACATAGCATATGGTGAATAGTAGGTCCTCGATAAATATTTGTGTTCTGAATGACTAAGCAGAATTGCATTAAGCATCTACTGTTTCAGCATTACGCTTCAGGCCCGAGCTGTTTAGTTGTATAAATAAGAGCTTATTGAGAGCTCATAACCATGTTACATGCATTATTTTGTGGTATACACACACGATGAGGTTGTTCCTAGTATCCCAATTTATGAAGGAGAAAACTGAATTGTGGAAAGCTAAGAAACTTGTTGAAGGTCATAGCTAGTAAATTTTAGTCTTTGGATTTGAACCCAAACAGTTCTTACTCCAGAGCTGAGGCTCTTCCTCATGGCAGTGACCCCAGGAAGCACCTTGAATTGCCCATCTGGGAACTTCCTGTAGAAAAGCAGAGGACAGTGCTGACAGGAGACTCTGGGATGGCTGCTGAGCTGCTCTTCCCAGAATAGGTTTCACTTGCATGGGCCTTGAAGTCTTATATTTTAAATGTGAATTAAGGATAGTTTCTTATCTCTTGTTAACACCTCTAAGAACTCACGGATCTTGAGCAAGATTGATGCTGATCATTTCATTGAATTGGCTACAGTCTTCATAAAGTGACTGTAAGGTTACTGGTATTATAACCAAATCCTCTGAAATGTTAGGAAGATTATATTATTTCTAGAGCTATTATGATGTTCTTTTTTGAGCCCTGCCAATTGTTGCTTCCAGCTACTAATTTTCCTAGCTTTTCCCCATCTTTTTGTGTGGATGTCAGGATAAACCCTGTGAGGGTGCATCCCTAGCTAAGTTTGGAGAAACCTGGGCTCCTGATCCAGCTGCTCTGAGATAGCAGCTCATGTTCTGTGAGATGCAGCCTGCTTCAACTTTCCATCTGGTGGTAGGAGGTCTAAATATGGTTATTCCTGCAGGTGCTTGCTTTTGAGTTTGCTATGACACCTTGATTTTCAGTCTTAGCTTTGTTAAGATCTCTATGGCTCATATCCTTAACTCTGACTTTTGGGGGTGAGTCACCCCAAGGGAAGCCCCTGGAACAAACACTGCAGTGGGAATCCTACTCTCCACTGCAGTGGGAATCATTCTTTTCTCACATGGAGAGAAACAGACACAGGCTGGAATGGAGGTGTGAGGTGGCTAGGAAGCACATTGTCTTTGCTTTTTCTACCTTGATGATCAGGGTGTCACTCTCGCCCATATGTAAATGGCCTGGACATGGGAGAAGTAACATAGATTATTGTCGAATTATTGACCACTGGAAGAATCACAGGTGTCCTTTCCCACTCCCGCCAGCTTCATTTTATACAGGTCAGGAATTATTGACCAGACTATTAGCAGGAAAAGCTCCCTTAGTATGGGATTGAATGTAAAAAAACCCCAAACCATTCTAGCCCAATCTTGAGAGTGTGTGTGGGTGCATTTGCATGCACACACATGCATGTGTGTCACTCCTATGATTCTTTAAAAATTGTTCTCTAGTTTTATTGAGAAATAATTGAACTACATCCTTGTGTAAGTTTAAGGAGTACAGTATATAGTTTTATTTACATATATCATGAAATGATTGCCACAGTAGGGTCAGCTAACACCTATCAACTTACATAGACACAATTGAAAGAAAAAAGGTAAAAAAAAAATTGTCCTTGTGATGAGAACTCTTAAGGTTTACTCTCCTAACAACTTTTCTGTATACCATGCAGCAGTGTTAGCTGTAGTCATCATGTCGAACATTCCATCCCTAGTACTTATTTACCTTATTGCTGGAACTTTATACCTTTTAATCACTTTCCTCCAATTATCCCTCACCCCCGCTTCCACTTCTGATCCCCACCAAGTCTGATCTCCTCTCTTTTTCTATGACAGGTTTTGTTTTTTTTTGGTTTGTTTTTGTTTTTGTTTTGGATTCCACACAGGAGTGAGATCACACAGTGTTTGGCTTTCTCTGTCTTACTTATTTCATTCAGCATAATTCCCTCATGGTCCATCCATGTTACTTTAAATGGTAGAATTTCCTCATTTTTTATGCTGAATATTACAGTGTGTGTATGTATATATGTGTGTGTATACATATATATATACATATATATACAGATTTATATATATACTTATATATGTGTGTATATGTATATATATATGTGGATGATATATGTACATATACATATATATACAAATTTATGTATATACATATACATATATATGTGTGTGTGTATATATATGTACACACACACACACACACACACACACCACAACTTCCTAATCCATTCATCAATCAGTGGACACTTAGGTTGTTCCCATAACTTAGTTATCTAAATAATGCTGCACATGAAGGTGCAGATACCATTATGAGCTAGTGTTTTTGTTTCCTTTGGATATATCCCAGAAGTGGAATTGCTGGATCATATTGTATTTCTATTTTTAATTTTTTGAAGAACTTCCATACCGTTTTCCACAGTGACTGCACCAATTTACAGTCCCACCAACAGGGCATGAGGGTTTCTTTTCTGCATATCCATGCCAGCATTTATCTCTTGTCTTTTTGTGATGGCCATTCTAACAGGCATGAGGTGGTATCACGTTGTGGTTTTAAGTTGCATTTTCTTAATGTCTAGTGATGTTGAGCATCTTTTCACGTACCTGTTGGCCCTTCATATATCTTCTTTGGAGAAATGTCTAGTCCTATCCTTTGCCTATTTTTTAATTGGGTTATTTTGTTGTTGTTCTTGAGTTGTATGGGTTGCTTATCAGATAGATGGTTTGTAAATATTTTTGTCCTACTCCATAGGTTGTCTTTTCACTTTGTTGATGGTTTCTTTTGCTGTGCAGAAGCTTTCTAGTTTGATGCAGTCCCGCTTGTTTATTTTTAGATCTTGTTGCTTGTGCTTTAGGTGTCCTATCTCCTACAATTCTTAAAGAAAAATCCGTGTGTATTCATACAGTATGTGCCTCTACCCTCACTGGAAATAGTCAAAAGCAACACTTAAGCAAGATGAGGTATTTTTGGGGGGGGGGGGCGGGAGGTGGTCAAAGGCAGCAGAGCTGGGATTAGGAGTAACAGAAATGTCTTCTTGTTGAACAGGTCCTCTTTGATGCAGAGCCTCTTCCTTCATTTCCTAGCTCCCTCATAGATTCCTCAAACCTTCCTATCCTTTGCATTATAGAAAGTGTTCAGACTGGTTGAACTCTCCCCTGTTATCTGTGACTTGCCATCTGCCCAGTTTTACAAAGTAGGAAGCTAAGTGGCATCCTCCACTCCTTTCCCCCCTCTCTCTAATTCTGACTGGTAGCCAAGTCTGGTTGACTGCACCTGATGCAGTCTCTTTCTCTCTCTCCACATATGCCTTTACTCACTCTAGTTATGGCTCTCGCTATCTCTTACCCACAGGGTTTCATTTCGGGGCTTATTGTCTTCTTGCTCCCTCCACTCTACTGCTGTATAGAGCTTCCTCTTGTACCTCCTCTTGTATCCCAAATGCCCAGGTAAGGTTGAGGTTACAGGGTGTACTGCCTTTCTCAGGTTGGTTTTAGCTCGTCCCTTTGGGGGTCACATTCACTTACCTGAATGAGATGTCACTCATGATGTTGCCAGGCTCTTCATAGCTTTTGCCTTTGCACATGTTGGTGTCCTTTTCTGGAATGTCCTTCTCCTCACTGAGTATGTGTCACCTCTGAAGGCAGAAACTGTGTCTGCCTAGTATACAACCATATCTCCTGGAACATGGTAGTATTTATTTAGCAAGTACCTATTAAATAAATAAATACATTCAAGATCCAGTTCAGATGTAATATCTGTTGTGAAGCCTTCCCGGACTTCTTTAGTCAGAGTTAGTCTTTCCCTTACTCCTACATTCTGCATTCATCTGCTCTGTTGTACTTCTAGAATTATGTGTTCACATGCTGTTACCTACACTAGACTATGGGAGAGTCCTCAGATCTTCTTGATCTATGCATTCTTAGCACTGAAGAGTCTGGACCTCAGTAGGTTCTTAGAAAACGTCTGTGGAGTGAATGGTTGGGTAGACCGCTAACTCTAGAACAAATTTTTCTGAGAGCAGACTTCTCTGACATATTTGTTACTACCAGATAAGTCTCCCTTAAGGCGCCTTTCTTTCTTCTGAATGTTTGAAACAGTTCATTCCTATCAAATGCTTCCAAATAATCCTTCATGACAACATAGACAACCTTGTGATTGAACCTATTTTGAAAATGCTCCCAAGTCGTAGAGTGACATTTACAGTTACAGTGTTCTTATTTTTGTACATATAAATTTTATACTGTTCTATCTGCACAGGCCCAAGATAGGTGCTAAGGGCTGGCAGTATTGAAGGAGTTGATTTTTTTTTTTTCAGAGAAAGGTTAATGCTTCTTTCTAACATGTCTAAATATATTAATCTCAATTCTTTGGGATTATTAGTGAATAGAAGCTATATATAGAAGTCTTGAACTGAAAGGAAAAACTTGAGTAGTAATAAAACATGTGATAGGTGCAACCAGCTATTTCTACTTTGAGTGAATGTGTTTACAATATCATATGAAGGATTTAGGAAAGATACATCAGTCAGTTACTGTGTAAGTGCCACGGAAGCTTTAAAAATTGGGATGTTTTTCAACTATGAGGAGATCAGCTGATTTCAAATGCCTTGTGGCCTTGGAACCATTTTTTTTACATAGAAAACAGGCAAATAAAACAGATAATGGTAGGATCTGGATGACTCAGGGACCTGTACATACTCTCTGAGTAGACCGGATGGAGTGTGGTTGGAAAACCACTGCATTAGATACTGGCAATAATAACCCTGCAGAAACTGATGCTTTTCTTCTTATTTTTTTTTAAATTTACTTATTTTGGAAGGGGGAAGAGAACAAGTGGGAGAGGGGTAGAGAGAGAGAATCCCAAGCAGGCTCTGCGCTGAGAGTGCAGAGCCCAACACGGGGCTTGATCTCAAGAACCATCAGATCGTGGCCTGAGCCGAAATCAAGAGTTAGTTGCTTAACCGACTGAACCACCTAGGCGTTCTGAAACTGATGCTTTTAAAAGACTATTTATAAACTATGAGATTGTCCCCAGCACCCCTGTGTTCCCCATGTTGTACCCCTTAATATATATGATCAACCTCAGGCCTTGAAATAGGAAAAATATGGGCCATATGATAGAGTAATGAAAACATTTAGAATGTAAGACTAAGTTTTAAATCTGGATCTGCCACGGACAAGCTGTGTTTCCACGGGCAAGTTAAATAATCCTCAGTTCTCTCAGCTTCCTTATCTCTATAAGGGATCAAATAGTAATGCCTGATCGCACAGGTAGTGAATACTGGGCTTGGGCCAGCTACATGAAGTCGTGTGTGCAGAGTGATCATTTATGTGCTTGTACATGGTAAATACCCAGTGAATGTTAGCTGTCACTGCCATCCTGGGTGGATTCTGTTGTTTGGCATTGTTCTCATTAGGAGGGAAAGAGCCGTAATGTAAAGCCCTTTGACTCTTCCCATGAATTATGTTTTATTTCCTCTCTGGGTTTTCTACTAGGCTCTATGTAGCTGTTGCATTTACTGCATAAGAGAAAATGACCTGAGTATCCTACCCTTTGTTGTAGTGAAACCCATGTGGAAGATGAAGAAGGTCTCTACGACTGTGTTTATGGGGAAGACGAAGGTGGAGAAGTCTATGAGGACTTAATGAAGGCAGAGGAAGCACATCAAGCCGTAGGATCTCACTTGCCTTATTGTTAAAGTTACTTTGAGTATTTTATTAGGAAAGTGATTCCTTGTAAGACTAATTAATATAAATATTTGTGTAAATTCTGCTAGAACAGGCTTTTGTTTTCTTTTTACCTTTGCTAGCTTTTAACTACATAATCATGATTTACTGCATTTGGAGACACATACACCCAGCATTTTATAGTTCACAACAACCAGAGGGAATCTCTGGTCTAGTCCTTGAATTCTACTTGTCAGGAAGGAAAGTCTGAGAGAGAAATGCCACCCAGCTAAATAGTGCCAGAGTGGCAGTAGAACATAATTTCAGGGAATTGTGAAAGGATTCTTCTTATCATGAAAGGAAATCTTCTCTTACAAAGCAGTTTAATCTTCTTTAAATTTGATGTAGCATAAAATATATGTTAAAGAATATTTCTTCATATTTGTTCAGGGGTTGATAAGAGGTATTTTTTACTTTTGTTTCATTATAGGTTTCCTAGTATTTTTACTGTTTTATAAATTTAGTTTCAGATATTGTCATAGTCAGTATGCACGCACAGAGGTTAATCTACCACAAAAATATCTAAAACATTCAGAAAGAATTACTCTGAATTATTTTCTCACCTATAATTTGAAACAAAAAAAATGGTCAGTCGTGTAGGCTTTTGTTAATCTTTAAAAAAATTTTTTTAATGTTTATTTATTTTTGAGAGAGAGAGAGAGCATGAATAGGGGAGGAGCAGAGAGAGAGGGAGACACAGAGTCCAAAGCAGGTTCCAGGCTCTGAGCTGTTAGCACAGAGCCTGATGTGGGGCTCAAACCCACGAACCACGAGATCATGACCTGAGCCGAAGTCGGACGCTTAACTGACTGAGCCACCAAGGCACCACATTATTAATCTTTTTTTTATACAAAACCCTTTCCTCATCAGCTAGGTGGTAGTGTGGGATTTTTTAGTGCTGTGATGAATTTCCTCAGCTCTCTTTGTAGTCTTGGCTTTAATAAAAGGCTGGTGGGTTGTCCAGTGCCCCAGACAGGGAGAGTAGCTTCTGTGGGATGGAAACAAGTTACCTGGCCTGTATTTGGTAGTGAATGAGCTTTAACCCACTGTGTGAGCTGACAGGCTGCCTGTGGCAGTATTTTGACTATTTTTAGGTGACAGGGTATCATCTGTATCTCCTAATATAATTATCATCTGCTCGGGGTACCAGCAAAGTCTTGAGTGTGTCTCCCAAGGACAGTCTTCATTCAGCTGACAGTGCTGGGTTGTTTCTATGGGGCAGGGTTCACAGCAGTGATAATTTAAATGCATGGGGCCCTTCTTGTGTACTTCTCAGGGTGCTATAGGTGCTCTACCAGGATAGCTCATTTCCAGCTCCTTGGGGTTGGAACTGTAGTTCTCACTGTTTTGTGGAGGAGAAGACTGAGACATGGAGAAAATAGGTAACTTATTCACAAGAACCAGCGAATTACAGAAAAACTGGTACTTGAGCCCAGTTCTACCTGAGGCCCACACCTTCCATCTTAATATTATGCTCTGCTACCTCCAGTCTTAACACCTAGTGGAAGAGCCAAACACGAGAATGTTAATTCTTCACAAAAAGTATTTTAAGATTTTTATTTATCAAATGTCCTTTTGATATTTTGCAAGTATTTCTACAGCACTTGTAAAGTACACTGTACGTTAAGAGCACTATATGACACCATGGGTGATGTTTCCAGAATGAATAACATTTATAATGAAAGAGATTTTTTTCAGTATAAAGAGGGTGTATCCTCAGAAGTTTATTTTTAATTATTTAAACCTTTTTCATTTACATTGTTCAAAATTTAAAGAACAGATACTTCTTAAATGCCATAAATAGATCTTTTGGTTGTGTTTTATTAAAATGGAAAGCTTAAGAAAATCAGTAGTTTTGAGTTCTTTCTATGTACTACCAGAGAGATTAATTAATACATGTGTTTGTTTAAATAATTTTTTTGATAACTCTAATTGCAGAAATGTCCAGAAAATGACATACGAAGTTGCTGCCTAGCAGAAATTAAGCAGACAGAAGAAAAATACACAGAAACGTTGGAGTCCATAGAAAAAGTAAGTTATCAGGTATTATTTTTGATGTCCAAATAGTGCATTTTATAGTTAACATATGAGACTCAGTGTGTCTTCTGTATGCTTTCTAATTTTCAGTAAAACAAGAGACTTATTCCACAACTAGTTACTGATTTCTTAATATCTGAATGGCACTGTGCTAGCCACTGAATATATAGCAATAGACACAACAAAACTCTTGTTCTCATGACACTTTCTGTCTCATAGGAGGGTTTATAATCTAAGCAAGTAAGTGGGCCAGGCGGTGATAAATTCTCTGAAGAAAAACCAGTCAGGGAAAGAGGACAGAGAGTGATGTGGGTGGGCTGGTATTATTTTATGTAAAGCAGTAATGGAAGGCCTCTTTAGTAAGATCACATTTTAGCAGACAGCTGAGGAAATTGAGGGAGCAAGCCATGCCAACATCCCAGAGATGACAGTTCCTGGGAGAAAGGCCCTCAGATGAGACAGGGTTCAGTGTGTTTCAAGGAGTAGCAGTAGTCCAGGTGTCTGAAGCAGCGTGAGTGAAGAGAAGCAGGGAGAGCAAAGAGCTGGTGAGCTACCGCATCGTGTTGGGGGGCACAGAGAACACCTCGCTCAAAGCTGGAGTGTGTGAGTAGAAGTGACATGATCTAATGTAAGTTTCTTCACAGCGTATTCTGACTTTTTGGGAGAAAAGTTAGAAGGATATTGCAATAATCAGATTGACAGAACATGGCAGTATTTGTAGAGCTGGTAGGGAATGGTCAGATTCTGAATACATTTTGAAAGTAGAGCTGAGCAGATTAGATGATAAATTAGGTGAAAGATATATGGGAAAGGGAGCAATCAAGAATGCTAGGCTTATAGCATGAATAGTTCTTGTGTAAGTAGTAAAGATGGTTACTGAGCTGAGGAGGACAGGTCTGGGAATCACGAGTCTGTTGGGACATTCTACATTTGCAATATCTATTAGCTTCCAAGAGGCTGTGTTGAGGAGGGAGTTAGATACATGAGGCTGGCATTAAGGGGAGAGGTTGACAAATAGATGGGGCCATTATCATTGCACAATGGCTTATGAGGTCAGTGGTACTGGATGAATTCACCTAGGGAATGAATGTTGATGAAGGAGAGATTTGAGGCCACCTCTGGCAAGTTCTACATTTAGAGGTTAAGAAAATGAGAATAAGGAGATAGTTCTGGATGTTTAGGAAAGAGTTGAAGGTTTTGCAGAGTTGTTTAGGAGAGAGGGGGAATAAATGGACTAGGGAAATGTAGGATTATGCATTATCACAGGCTCAATTGAAAATTAGACTATTGATCTAGTTCATATTTAACTTCTTAGGTACAGGCACAACATATATGGCAAGCTAGATTTAACAAGGGTTTTTGTTCTTCCAGAAAAGCATGCTGGAAGAAGAAAGGGTAAGGGAAGTGATTCTCATGATGGTTTATGGAGTGTTAAACTTGGTGGGGAGGAAGTGAGGACATGAGAGATACAGAATGATCAGTGGATTGGCAGACCTGGTGGGGTTAAAGAATTCTTTAAAGGAATGAGCTATAAAGGTAGGAGGTAGTGATCAGAGAGTTGATTACTTAAAATTAATGCTATAGAGCCTATGTAGTTGTTGATAATGAGAAGGTCTTGGAATATGACCTCCAGAGTAGAGAGCTGAGCTAGGATAGAGCACAAGATTACCGGCAGTCAAGGATCTAAAAGGCCAGGCTATGGGAAGGATGATCTGCACAGATACTGAGATTGCCAAGAACAGACATGGGAGTCATAATGGAAAGAGATATGGTAGGCCAGGAACTAACATTCTCAAGGAATGAAGGGGAAGATCAAGGCATTTGAGAGTATTTTGTATCAGTCCTGTATCTCCAAAATACTGCCTTTTTTTTTTTTCCAATTCAGCCAAAAGTGTTCTTTTTTTTAATATTACTTTCAGGAGTATTCATTGTCTAAACCTTTTATTTTATACTTTAAATGAATTAACTTATGTTTATGTCTTTATATGTCTGTTTAAGTATAAAATCTTTAAGATAGAGAAAATAGTTTCTGCTTTTTTCTTGGTATTCATTATACAGATAAACAATAGACTTTCAATAAATATTGATCATTTGTTAATGAAAAACTATTATATAGATTAGGATAAATTGTGCTTAATTATTATTTCTCTGTCCTATCCTTGTAGTATTTCATGGCACCGCTAAAAAGATTTCTGACAGCAGCAGAATTTGATTCAGTATTCATCAACATTCCTGTAAGTAAAAATAGATTAGCTAAAATTGTGGTATATTACTATAAAATCTCAATCATCTTATGGGTTCTAGATTCCTATTTTAATATTCTCCTGTATTCTTTAAGAATTTTAACTATCTTGGGGCACCTGGGTGGCTCAGTTGGTTGATTGTCCAACTCTGGATTTTGGCTCAGGTCATGATGTCATGGTTCGTGGGTTCAAGCCCTGCATCGGATTCCACGCTGGGTGTGAAGCCTGTTTGAGATATTCTCAATCCCTCTCTCTGCCCCTCCCCAGCTTGCTCTCTCTTTTTCAAAGTAAATAAACTTTAAAAAAATAAATTAAAAAAACTTTTTAAATAAAAGAATTTTAACTCTTTTTTGCCTCTTGAGTTCTTATATCCTTATTTTCTAGAAATAAGGGATTTACCATATCTTCAACCAAAGTCAGTCAGAATGTAAGCTGAAAACATGTGGATAAGATTCATGAAATTATCCTTAACTGCTTGTCAAGAAGAGGTAGTCTTAGTTAAATAATCCCTGGTGCCACTGTCTCTTTGCCTTGTGGGAGTCCCCTTTGGTCCCACTCCTTGCTCTATTCTGCCAGCCCCTCAACCCCATCCTGTACACACTGTCCTGAGGGCATCCGTTTCCTCCACTTACTTGCCTCTACTCTGATTTCAGTTGTACTAACCTTAATTCCTATTTCTGAAATACACTACTTCCTTATGACTTAAAAATCCGTTTTAGTGGTTATTTGTAAGTGTTTTTCTTCACATTTATGTAAGCATTTTGGGTTTCAGAGCACCTTACAATGATCTTATGATCCTTAGAGTATAGTTATGCAGAAGCATTGAAACAGACCAAATACTATGCCAACCGAGGTCATGCTAGGCAACATTCAAGTTCTTAAACCTTTAAAACTGGCTCGGATTTTAATATATAGCTTGTGTATACTATATATAAGCTTTTATGCATAAGCTTGCTTGTCTTACCTGCAAGTTTCCTGCTATTTTGGTTCTGTTGCATTCAGTGTTGATGTGTATCAGTCACGTAGCTGGTTGTTGTCCTTGTCCCCAATTATGGCCAGATGAAGACATTCTCACTGATTTGTAGCATAGCAGGAAGAACAAGGTCACAATATGAGATGAACGTTTAGCATAAAACAAACTGCACGTTCTAGGAAGATGAGCATCTTGAACCACCTTAATACGGTCACTGTAACTTAGGACTTCTTTGACAGTCCTTAATCTTATGGCTTTTCCATGCTCTTCGGCAAAATGGCAGGGCCAGCATATTCCTGTTTCCTTTCCATCCTACTAAGGAAAGGGCATGCTGTGAAGTTGGTGTGTGCACCAAGGTACAGGGAAGAGCTAATGCGAGAATTGGCACCTTGATTAGAATTTCCTCATTTTCTGGCTATGACGTGTATTTACTGCCTGACGGAAAATTACTTGCTTATCAGGAAAAAGGTAAAATTCTGACTTCTGAGATGCTCTAGTAAACTGCCTAGTACAATTTATCTGCTCTTTATTTATGCCATTAGTAGTCTAGTTTCAAGTAATTTAGTGTGATTATTGTTAGCTTAGCACCAGGACACCACTAATTGACCAAAGTACAGATCTACATTTTTATGTCCCAAGGACATGAATCATTACTTTATCCCGTCAATAAAACATTAAGCACTTGGATAGTTTTATTTAAAAAGTTAAAGTGACTATAATGAAAATGAGCTGTACATATTTTTATACAAGGAATAAATTACCCTTTAATAAGTAGTGAGATAATTTTTTTTTTCCCCCAACAGGACAGTGACAGTTTAAGTCAGATCTGAAATTGCTGTTTCCCATGCACATGGCTTGTCTGTCTCTCTCTCCTCTTCTGTCCCCTTCTCTTTCCTTCCCTTTTGGTTTCCCCTCTCTCTCCTCCCTTCTTCCCCTCCACTTCCTTTTCTCTTTATCATCCCTAGTAGCAGGTTTAGAGTTTCAGGGCATTAGCATTTCCTTGAATGACAAGTCTAGCAACAGTAGGGATTTTAGGTTTGGGGTGATTTATTTTTGGTCCTGTTTTCTAATTTCCTTTAACATTTTTTTCCTTAAGGAACTTGTAAAAGTTCATCGGAACCTAATGCAAGAGATTCATGATTCCATTGTAAATAAAAATGACCAGAACTTGTATCAAGTTTTCATTAACTACAAGGAAAGGTAACTTTTAAATTTTAAATTTTGTGGCTATCAGTTTGTGATTACAGTGAGGGTTAGTATTAAAATTCCTCTGGGAAGCACCTTGGTGGCTCAAGAGTCAGTTAAACATCTGACTCTTGATATAAACTCGGGTCTTGATCTCAGGGTCATGAGTTGGACACATTGGGCATGAAGCCTACTTAAAAAAAAAAAAGTAAAATTGCTCATAAATAGCTATTTCTACTGTCCATTAAGTTACTACCTGGGCAGTAACTAGAACATAGGACAGTTAATCTCAGGGTGGTAGTTTGAGTTCTGTATGTGGATCAGGAAAAAGGAAGGGGGAAAGAAAAGGATCCAGATGTTTGCCTTGCAAATCAGAAGTTCACGTTATCGACCTTTTACCTCTGAGTTCTGTAGTTTTCCGGAAGTCATTTTAATTCTCTGGCCTCCTTTGCTCCATCTGTAAATGTTAGGGGTAGATTAGCAGGTGCCTAGTGCTTGTTCCAACTCTCATATTTTATAATTCTCCATTTGGGATTATTAGATTCACGGCTGAAGGCAGTTTCCCTTTCTAAAAAAAAAAAAAAAAAAAAAAAAAAACAAACCTCTTCTGAACAACTCACATTAATGAAAGTACCAAGGAATTTCACTTAAAATATCATTCTCTCTCTTAAAATTAAGCACTGTAGTTCCTACTACTAAGAAGTGGCTAATGAATTGCTTTGCATCAACAACAGTTAAACATGAACTTATGAGTAGTTTTCTTTTTCCCCAATGGAGAGTTAAGAGAAACGATAAATTACCCAACCTCTCTGCAAAGTGCCTATATTACTGAGGAGCTATGGTTCCTGAAGCAGGCTCAGACTCCATGTAGTACAAGGTACCTTCTACCCAGCACACTTCAGGTCGCTCCTTCAATCACAATTTTCAGATAATGTGTTTGCCTTAATTAAAAAGTAGGAAAGATTAGGTTTATTGATGAGTGGAGTCATGACTAGTGAGGACAATAAAATTGTCTGAGTTAAATTTTTCTGAGTATGGGTAAACAGTAGAACTTTCATCTTTAGTAGGAACATAAACAGAAATTTTTAATTTTGTTTTTGTGATATTCATGTGTACTTACCATAAACAGTTATCAAGCCGGTTTGTAAAATCTACCTGCTGAAAAAATGTGTGGGAAATTAATCCCATTCAAATTTAGAAATAAAAATTAGTCCTTTTAATAGCATATTATGAGTCTATGTGTGATTTGTGTTAAAAAGAAACAAGAAATCAGAGGCTCAGAGAGATAAGTAATTTGCCCAGGGTCACCTAGCTAGAGATGCAGGACAAGTAAGATTTGCTTTGATTCTCCCTAACTGTGGTTTTAAATAGATGATTGTAATTCTGCCTCTTCCCCTTCTACTTTATTTCTTTTGTCCTACAAATTTCTCCTCTTCTTCCCTTTCAGGTTGGTTATATATGGGCAGTACTGTAGTGGAGTGGAGTTGGCCATCTCTAGTTTAGACAACATTTCTAAGACAAAAGAAGATGTAAAACTGAAATTAGAGGTACTGTTTATTTTTTGTTAGCTTATGAAATAAAGTAAGATAAACCTAAAAGCAAGGGGAGGGGAGTGGGGAATGGGCAAAATGGGTGAGGGGGAGAAGGATTTACAGGCTTCTAGTTACAGAAAAAATAATTCCTGGAAATAAAAGGCACAGCATAAGAAATACAGTGAGTGATATTGTAATAGCAATGTAACGAGGCAGAGGGTAGGTACACTTGTGAACATAGCATCATGTAAAAACTTGTCAAATCACTAAGTTGTACACCTGAAACTTATGTAAAGCTATATGTCCACTATACTCAAATAAAAAAAGAATAAGAAAAAATAGATCTACTTCTTTGCAAGATTAGTGCAATAGTACATTTTTCCATGTATTCTAAACATAATTTTATGTCAGTTTTGTAAAATATTTAATAGCTCTATGAAATAATATGATAGTAATAATATAATAGTAAAATCTGAGACTCTGGCTTTGTGTTTTACATGCATTATGTCATTAGGTCCTCATGACTCTATGAGATATGTACAATTAATTTTCTTCTCTTACAGATGAGAAACCTGAGGTTCAGAGAGAGATTATGAGTAATTTGCTCAGGGTCACCTAGGTAGAAAGAAGTACAGGATAAGTAAGATATATGTGAGATAATGTACATGCAGATGAAAAATGTTAATTAAAAACATAAGACATTTAGGATAACGTGTATAAGAAGGGTATGGATATTGCCCGTAAGAAGAAAGACAGGACAGACACAAATAAGATTAAGTTGTATGTGACAAGCAGTAATCGATAGCGCTCCATGAGTGAGATTGAGTGATCATCTCAGCACAGGTAGAATGTGGAAGATTTCTCTGAAGAGGTAGTATTTGATTTAGGTCCCCAAGGGAATGGGAGGAGTCTTGACAGGTGAGATTCTCTGGAGAGTATTCTGACCAGATAAGCATGACTGACCAGATGAATCTGGAAAAGTCTGAAAAATGGAGAGTAGGCCAGAATAAACAGAGCGCGTGGAACAGTGGAAAATAAACCTGGAAATGGTGGTCAGTTTTTCTTTTTTTTTTTTACATCATTTTTCTTTCTCATAGGAGTTTGCAATTTTAGGGAACTTTTGAAAAAGATGATGTGTTAAGGGAGTAATTTTCTCAAATAGATTATCCATATATTTGAATTTTCTTAAATGTTGAGTGCAAACGTACAGTCAACTCTTAAATGGCTGTGTTTGCCTTACTTGACACTGTAGTGTCCCTTTTGCTGTCTTTGTTCAATTCAGCAGTGAGGTCAGGCGATGAAGGGAAAAAAAATGAGGCAGATGATTTTCCAATTAGAGCTCCTTCATTGTTTTAGCATATTTGGTATGATTTTATAACTTTCACAAAGGGGAACTAGTGGTTAGAAAGTTTACACATCAGCAGGCTACCAGGTAACTGTCCTCTCTGCCATGGATCATTTTTCCTTAGCTCTTATAAGCCTTTGATGATGTGGACCTTATGTCTGTCTGCTGGTGGCTTGAATCACCACTAAATAACATCCTGATAACCCTGTTAGTGTAAAAGGTTCCTGCTCCTCTTGGGAGAATAGAGCCTCAGAAGCATAGAGATATAAAGTACCTGACTCCAGTTAAATTATGATGATAAGATAAAACTCTACAACTTACACAACTAGTTCGTAACAGAGCTACCATTAGAACAGATGCCATCAGTTCTACCATTAGAACTTTATATATATATAAAGTTCTGGCTCCAGAAGAGAGTATACAAGTTGTTAGTCATATTCCCATTGTACTCTCAGTATTGTTTGGATATTCTTCTCCCTTCTTTCAGAGTCACTGTCAAAGTCCTGCCCTATGACACATGACATACTCTGGGCCTCTAGGAACATATTTTCTATGGTCATTATCCATCTGAGGGGGAGGGGCTGCTGGCTGCCCGTTTTTTGCCTGAAAAGGTGCTACTACTGACTAGTGGCCTAATTGGCAAGTATTTAATCAGACACTGTGACACCTCAACAGATACTCTTTGCTGGGACTGTCCTCTGCAACTCCTGGTATGATAAAGGGGAAGCTGCCTTATTCTTGGTGTCTCTGCTTCCTTTGCGTCTTCAGTTTGTGGTGATTTTTGCTCCTGTCGGTCTTTGTCTTTTTCTTCTCTACTTTGGAACCAAGATAACATAGGGCGAACAGTAACAGAATCTCTTTATCTTGTTCTCTAAGCTGGCTCATCCCGATTCCATTTATTTTCTTCTCAGTTAAAATTGGAGTTTGGTTAAGCATGTCGCCGGATGTATTGGAAGACTCTATTCTACCCTTTATTTACTTTCAATACTAATAAGCATTTTACACCTCAAACTTAGACCCCCAGTTGTAGGAAATGCCTGCAATGTTAGTTTCTTTACTTCCTGAGCCTGTAACTTAGAACTTCAAGGAACTTAATTATTTCCCCAACAGTTTTAAACTGACTTCCATAACATAACAAAGCAAAATTGAAGTGTATAACCTTTCTGTTCCTAACACTGTTAAGATGGCATATATATGCACGAAGTGTAAGATACAACCTCAGTTCTAAGGAGCTTGAAATGCAGCTGGGGCGATGAGAGTCATTCATTACAATAATCTTAACAGTTTAACCTCCTATTGAGACCCATGATCCAGAACTCTCTATAATCTGTAGAAGCAAGAAATCAGTTGAAATAGTTATTCTTCCAGTGAACTGCAGCAATTGACAAGACATGAGCTAACATGTCCCGATGTGTCCCCAGTTCTTGCTTAAGACCTGTAGTCAAATACTCATTATGTCACTATGGTCATTAGAGTTAATGGTGTTTACTTTATAGCTCCTGATAATACATCCTTCCATGTGCCAGAAAAGTTAAGTGTGGGCAAAGGGGAAACAAACCATGAACAAAGCAGTGTTTTCTTGAATGCAACTCTTTATGAACTGGAAAATTCCTTGGTTTGGGATGTACAATTGTCTGAGGAGTTTGGATTTAGTTTCTCACTAATAATAATAATTTTATGGAACTTTATTGTTTTAAGACTATATCACAAATATGTGAGGAACAGTAAAATCAGAAAAGCAACTTGTTGAAGGTCACACAGCCAAGAGTTGCCTAACTTTGAGTTCAGGCTTCAGTACTTCAAATTCAAAGTACTTTCCTTAAAGTTATAGTTAATGTCAGAAGAGTGAACACAAGTCAGTGCTATTTTTAGATTAACTTTAAAGAAAGAAGAGTGTGAGTGAGATGAAAAAAAAAAACCCTAAAATTTGAGGCTTTTGAAAGTTTCAATTCAATAATAGGTTTATACTTTAGCAAATTTTTAGACTCAATCATTCCATTTCCTTCAGTTTAATAAATATTTATTAAGCAAGCACTAGATTCTTAAAGCTGTAAAAGACAGAATATATTGGGGAAGATAGTATGTACAACAATCATTAAAATGTCCACAAGGTACAGAGAGCACAATTTTGATTGGGATTATTACAAAAGGCTTAGATGTATAGTTCTTGAAAAGGATGATTAATTTTGTTGGAAACTGGACAAAGCACATGGCGGTTGGAGAGAAGAGAATGAACAAAGTCCTGGCCATGGCGAAGGCACATGGCTAGTTTGATAAGTAGGGACTTGTTCTTGATGCCAGGCCCGCAGCCTAGCTGGGAGTGGTTGGTGGAAGGTAGAGCTATAAAGGTAAGTAGAGGAAGACCCTAGAGGGCCACTAGGAAAAATAATTTTCATTGCATAAAACAGTTGTACTTAATGATTCATTTTAGAGTTGAAATGCTACAAGGATTATTTGTTTTTGTTGTTGTTTGTTTTTTAATTAGATACTTTCTATTTTTTAGAAAGGATTAATAAAAGCAACAAAATATTTATTATATAATAACAGTTTTGTTTATGGCCTCTGCATCTTTTAATGTTGGCTTTATGACTCCCTTTGATAAAGCAAAGTTTTCTTAAAAAGTTTTTAAAAAACATTTCATTAGGAATGTTCCAAAAGAGCAAATAATGGAAAATTCACTCTTCGAGATTTGCTTGTGGTTCCTATGCAACGGGTTTTAAAGTATCACCTTCTTCTCCAGGTATGTAACTTAAAACTATCTGTTTTGTTTATTCATTTAACCAAATATTCATGAAGCACCAATTATGCTCCAGATACTCCATGTTTGGGGCCATATCCCCCTATGATTTTCAATGATTAGTATAGCTAAGTGGGAAATAACAGAACAGCTGGAAACTTTTTCTTCCTTTAGCAAAGATTCATTTGTTATCTTCCACAAAGTCATATTTTGTGTCCTTCAAACAGAACTGGCCCCCAAAGAATTAGGGGGAAAAAAAGGCAAAATGAAAAGATCCCTTTAACCAAGTCTTTGGTTAGATATAATCATTTATTAGAATCTCACTGTTGTAATACACTTGAATTTTGGCAGGTTAAGTGTTTTGGACTTTGTGCCTTATAACCATAAACTGAAGAGAATTGTGTCACCTTCTTTGTTGCTTTCTGCTAGGGTAAATTATAATAAGACTACATTTATTTTGAAGTGATTCTTTTTATAACCACGAAGCTTATGGTTTCCACAGTTAGTCCTCTAATGAGGGTGGAGAGTCTTATAAATTTAATTTGATAGCTGTACCGGGAGGCTCATTAGTTCTGCTCCAAGGAAGTGTCTCACAGTATTAGTCTGTCAACTCTGCTGATGCTTGCAAAATGTCATTTTAAAAAGATCTACTACCTGTATGTGAAATATAATTTTGAGTCTGCCGTGCTTTATACATCTTGTATATTAAGTTTCTTGATCTGTAGTTGCAAAATTATTAGTCATCTCTATTTTTGTTCTACTGAGAAATCAGAAGAATTCAAGCCCTGATTATTTCTTTAAAATACATTAAAACATTTATGAGACCTAAACTCAAAGCAACTTAATCAAATTGGATTTTATGAAAAAATAATAAGGAAGACTTAAGCAATCGGTTTCTGAGACATCATGGAACTAAAAAACATGTCCAAAATAAGCTAATAATTTATTTTGTAACTTTGGTATGGTCAAATAGCAAATGAAGAATTTAAAAGGTACAGTTTTCAAGAAACATCTATCTTGGTCATTTATAAAGTTTTAGGCTTACAGAAGTATAAAATATGGCAATACCTTTTTGAAATTCAGACTTTTGCCTTAATTTCTCTTGGATTGTTTTCTATTTTAAATTTCAAAAGAATGTTTAGTTCTATGATGAATTTTTTTAAATAGGAAAATTTTTATTTGGGATACCATATGAAGTTAAAAATTCTACGAATGTTTTTCCATCTTGATAGTGTACAATGTATTTATCTAATGTTTAGAAATTTGTTGAATAAATGTGATATTAATTTGAACATTTCCTACTTACTGCTATACTTTAGTGGGGAAATAATTTTTGAAATGCTTTATGATTTGAAATTACATATTTATAAAATCAGAATGAAAGTGGAGAATTTGAAACTTTGAGAATAATTTACACTCATTATTTGATAAAGGAAAAGCAAAAATCAAAGTGAAAGAATATTACTTGGACAACCTTATACTTAACAGATCTGATGTCTGTAGGTCCTCTTTATAACTAGAAACATTATTGGTATTGAAGTCAGCAAAAATTTTTGAGTGGCTTCCTGTTTGACAGACAGGATTAGGCATTCATGATATTAAACAGCACCCCCTCCCCCTGTGCACTGATAAAGCTCACTGTTTAGGTAGGGAAAATGAAGTGTAAGCTTCCAGGTACCATATGATATGATAAGTATGCAGAAAGTATGGAGGTAGTACAAATAAAGGTCTAGTTAACTATGCCTGGGGAGGATGGGGACTTGTAGAGACCTCTGTCATAGAAAGCTTCGTTGTACAGTGATTCTTGATCTGGCTGTGCAGGGAACAGTAAGAGTTCCTTTAGGTGCATCAGAGGAACGGCTTTCTAAGGAGAGCAAAACCACATGCTTAATGGGATCAGCCGTTAGAATGTATTTTGAGAATTGCAGTTAATTTAGTATGGATGGAATATAGGTGGTTTGGGTGGAGTTGTTGGGGTGGGAAAGAAAAGTTGGGAGAGGTTGGCAGAATTCAGACCATGAAGGGTCTAAGAGGTGTAGTTAACAACCTGAAGCTTTTGCAGGCATTACAGAAGTCTAAAGAGGGTAGAGACAGGATCTGATTTATATATTAGAAAACTAGCTTTGATGTCAGTAGAGTAAATAGCTTGTAGTCCAGAGAGGCTACAAGTCAGAAGATTAATCAGAAGCTGATTTATAATGACCCGTGTGAAAAGAGTAAGGACTTGCACCAATGTAGTGGCAGTGAGGATGGTTTCCAGGGAAAAGATAAAAGTCTGTATCAGCAGAACATAGTATGAGAGAGGGGTGCCTGGGACACTTTATAGGTTTTGGCTTAAGTGATTCTACTGATGAAGGTGCCTCATTCAACAGAATGTAAACAGGAACCAGAAGAGAGTTGTGGGTGAAGGTGCCCTAAGTTGGGAGTTGTTGGGTTAGATGGGCTTGTGAGATAACCAGGTAGAACTATGTAGGTGGATGGAAGAGTCTGGAACTCAGGCATGAATTCGGGGTTGAGCACATTCCTTTGAGAGTGATTGTCTTATTAGTGAGTGTGTTGACATTATGGCGACGGTTGTGATAGAATTTGTAGAATAAGTAAAGTAAGAATAACAAAAGACTAAGGTGAAAATCTAGGAAATAGTAACTTTCCAAGGTACAGATAAAGAAGAAAGTATGAAAGACTAGTGAATAGGCAGAAATTTAAGAAGGACTCAGAGACAATAATAATAGCAGCCAACAAGTGATCCTAATTGTCCCCAAAGCCAAGAGAGAGGAGTAGACATCAGAATCAGTTGGCAATGAGAGGATCTTTCATGACATTTGGGAAGGATGTCAGTGTTACCGTGCGGGATAGATCAGGTTCATCTTTGAAAGGGGAGTGTTTTCAACCATCATCTCATGTTCTTTTGCTGTCTGGTTGGTCTTCTTACAGATAGAGATATTTTTATGAAAATAGAACCTAGTTAAATTACATCAGACTTATTACATTATGCTGCAAATAGTATTAAAAATGGTTTAGTTTTTAAATGTTCTGTTTCTCATATTTTGGTTTTAATTGATGAAAGTACTACTAAACTGTATCTTCCAAATAGGAACTGGTCAAACATACCACTGATCCTATGGAGAAGGCAAATCTGAAACTGGCTCTTGATGCGATGAAGGTAAGGCAAATGTACCATGAACTTCTTTGTGTTTTTTATCCTTGCCTAAAAAAATGATAGAATACAAACTGCTAATACATATGTATGATATGCTAATGTATATTGTGTGTGTGTGTGTGTGTGTGCGCGCGCGCGTATATGTATCTGTATGGTTTTGTATTAGGTGGGGAGAGCTGAATATTTTTAACTGAAATAGATACCCTTGCATGGATTTAATTGTTAGACAAAGACACATAAAACCAAGAGGTGTATTAAAATAACTTGTTATTTATGAAAGTATGACGAATGATTTAAAATAAGGGTTTTATTTCACATTCTTTTTGTGGTTACTAATAGAAAACTGTCGGCTTGTGTAAGCAGCAGGTCAGCTGGTGACTTCAGAACAGTGGTGTGACTTATTTTCCTCGAGTGAGGATATCTGCCTGGTTTACCCTTGTGGATGCTGTGCATCAGTACAAGTGGATTTCAGTCTGGGTTTCTATGTCTAGGTAAATCTGAAAATCAAGAACTACAAGTGGACAAAGACAGACTTTTAAACATACTGGGGAATCTGTAAAACCCCAGTTTATATTTTGTGCTGGACTCTGACTTTGAAAGAAATATTTGCCCTTAACTTAAAACATAAACAAATATTTGTTCTTAAGAACAAAATGCCAATGTGACTGTCATCAGAGCAATGCTAATTACTGTACTTGATCTTAGCCAAAAGGCCCAGAAGCAACAGAGCAAAATGCTAATTACTTCTCCATGTCCCTGTGCCAGTTTCAGTGTTAGCTCCGCTATTGGGCTGATTTTAGTACCCCGTTAGGAGACATCGCACAACTATTTGTTATTTTAGAAATTCATACCAAATTTCCACTTTTTAAAGAAATCGTTAATAGATACATCCTATGGAACGTCAGACTTTCATTTAGAACAAAGTTAGGAACTGCTTTTTGTCAGAGTTCTGTTCCTGCTGTTGCAGATGAATTTAAGAGGGTAGAGAAAAAAGAAAACCCAGAAAACAGGAAAATCTAGAGCACATGTAATAAAAATAGCTACTTACAGTATGGAAAGATTAGCTAATGTTTCCTCAAATATGAGAAAAGACATTTTAAAGTAGGTGAAGAAGGCCCATGGAGAAACGTGTCCAGCATTGTTTGTTTGCTTGACTCCATTTTAGTGCCCTTGGGTTTCTGTCTTCTCCTTTTCTTCCCCTTCATTAACTCTTTAAAATTGAACTGGCTGACTTGACTGAATGCTCTCAGGAACTAATACACTAACTGGTTGCAGAAAACGGTCCAGCTGGATTCATTGTCTAACTTTTACTTTTTTGTCCCTGCTAAGCATTCATTATTGCATTGTTACCCTTATTCTAACCCATGTAAAAGTGTGATTCTCTCAAGGTCAGTTATTAACGTGTTTGGAATTTGCATTCTCCTGACCTAGTTTCCTTTTGTTCTGCACCGTGTCATAGTCTGTTTTTGTTTTTCATCCTTGTTCTTCTCCGAGGTGTGGCAAATGACAACTCTTTAGTCTTCGCAGCTGTACTGCAGACATTTTGAAATTGCTTTTGAGCTGCAGTTTTGATTGATGGGTCATTCATTTTTATTGTCATGGAAAAGTTATGGTGGTTACTTTTACCACTAATGAAATTAATGATGTGTTTTCTTTCCAACAGTTTGCATCTCTTTTCCAGTCTTATCGTGACTTCTTTTTGTACCCTTCCCTTTATTCTTTAGGACTTGGCACAATATGTGAATGAAGTGAAAAGAGATAATGAGACCCTGCGTGAAATTAAACAGTTTCAGCTATCTATAGAAAATCTGGTATGTAATTATCATTCCTTCCAGCTTTCCTAACCCACAAATCAGAGGACATTCTACAAGTTGTTTTTGAAGCAAAGATAGTTTACCTTGAAGTTTCTGTTGTTCAGGGTTTTTTGCAATTCCTGTTTGGCAGCATCCCCGTGGATTTCCCGTGGCACCTGTGATATGTATATTGTGTCCCAGGACTTTCTGCCCTTGCTTGTCCCTCTCTCCTTAATCACACAATGTCTCTTCCCCTGGCAGTCTAAATTCTAAACATTAGAGTGCATTTTTTTCTTTTCTTTCCCTTACACTATACATAGTCATGGCCGATTTCCTGTTAATTTATTCATCTTAGTTATATTTACTGGGTGACTGCTGTG
Organism: Acinonyx jubatus; assembly: GCF_027475565.1. NCBI lineage: Eukaryota > Metazoa > Chordata > Mammalia > Carnivora > Felidae > Acinonyx > Acinonyx jubatus. The sequence goes on along the minus strand of NC_069381.1, from coordinate 90,444,361 downwards.
TGCCAGACATTGGCTTGGGGCTGGGGCTCTCACTGTGAAAAACATGGTCTCTTGATTGAGGAGACACTTTCAAAATGCTCTGTGGAGATTCCTGCTGTGAACTGGGTGGGGCAACAGAGGATAATCAAGGGAATCCTAGTTTAGATAAGATGATTAGAGAAACTCCTTGAGTCATTTGCCTCTTTTTTTTTTTTATTTTTATTTTTTATTTTTTAAAATTTACATCCAAATTAGTTAGCATATAGTGCAACAATGATTTCAGGAGTAGATTCCTTAGTGCCCCTTACCCATTTAGCCCATCCCCCCTCCCACAACCCCTCCAGTAACCCTCAGTTTGTTCTCCATATTTATGAGTCTCTTCTGTTTTGTCCCCCTCCCTATTTTTATATTATTTTTGTTTCCATCGATGGATGAATGGATAAAGAAGATGTGGTATATATATACAATGGAGTATTACTCAGCAATCAAAAAGAATGAAATGTTGCCATTTGCAACTACGTGCATGAAACTGGAGGGTATTATGCTAAGTGAAATTAGAGAAAGACAAAAATCATATGACTTCACTCATAAGAGGACTTTAAGATACAAAACAGTTGAACATAAGGGAAGGGAGTCATTTGCCTCTTGAACCTGAAGAATAAGAAGAAAGCCAGTGGTATAGTGATCTGGGGGAGAGGATTCCAGGCAGAAGCCATAGCAAATGAAATCGCCATAGATGGGCCAGAGGAGTTGGGAATTGTGAATGAGGAGAAAAATCATGGGCTCTGAAGTGGGGGAGAGGTGGGCAGGAGGTAGGGGGGGCAGGACAGCTATGTCCCCCAGCAATGTAGGCCAGGGCACAGAGCTGGGATTTTACAGTCATTACAGGGGGAAGCTAGTAAAGGTTTCAGTCTGATTTACATTTAAAGAAAACCCTGCTGGAAAGTTGTGAGGTGATTTCAAGAGCAAGATGGTCTTGGGGCGCCTGAGTGGTTCAATTGGTTAAGTGTCCAGCTTCGGCTCAGGTCATGATGGTGGTCCGTGAATTCGAGTCCTGTGTTGGGCTCTGTGCTGACAGCTCAGAGCCTGGAGCCTGCTTCAGATTCTGTCTCTGTCTCTCTGCCTTTTCCCTGCTCATGCTCACTCATGCACCCGCGCTCTCTTGCTCTCTCATGTGCTTGCTCTCTCTCAAATATAAAATAAAACAAAAATAATTTGAAAAAGAAAAGAGAGATGGTAGAGGCCTGGATTAAGCTGTGAGCAGCAAAAACAGAGATGGATGAATGAAGGAAAGATACTTTTCTTAGTGGAGCAATTTTACTGATGCTTTCTCTGAAACATCTTGAGCCTTCCTTTTCACATGTATAGTCATGTTCTCCTTTCAGGACCTCATCTGCCACCTTTCCAACCACAGAAGCCTCTCATCATCCCGTCACCAACTTGCATTTCCAAAAGGTGGACTTCTCAGTTCATTCTCTATCCCTAACTTGTCAGTATTTGCTGTTGCCTTCAGGATTCAGTCAACAATCCTTAGCATGATATTTAAAGCCCTCAATGATTTGGGCTGAAACTACTTTGCTGAACTCATCCAGCTAATACCTGCCCACATACTTTACTTTGCAGGTGTCCTGCTGTGTCGTAAGGTCTCTAATTTGCTGTACATTTTTATAGTTCTGCCTTTGATCATAATAATGTCAGAGCCTAGAATGTCTTCCCATTATTTCCTATCATATTCCTTCAAGGTCCAACTAAAATAATTCTTTCCATAATCTCCCATTATTACTTTCTCTTTGTAATTGCATAGCACATTGCCTGGACAGCTCTGTGTGTGTGTGTGGTGAAATATATATGACATTTACCATTTTAAAGTGTATAGTTTTGTAACATTAAATATATTCATGTTGTTGGGCAGCCAGCCATCTCCACCGTCCATCTCCACAACTCTCTTCATCTTGTAAAACTGAAGTTCTGTACTCATTAGACACTAACTCTCCATTCTCCCCTCCTCCCAGCCCCTGGCGACCACCATTTACTTTTTGTCTTTGTGAATTTGACTACTCTAGGTACCTCATATAAATGGAATCATGTGATATTTGTCCTTTTGTGACTGGTGCATTTTACTTAGCATAATGTCTTCAGTGTTCAACCTTGTAGCTTGTATCAGAATTTCTTTTTAAAAGAATTTCCTTTTTAAGGCTTTAAAGTGTGACATTAGTTGTATATACCTCACATTTTGATTATCCATTCATCTCTGTGGACACTACGGTTTCTTACCCCTTTTGGCTGTTGTGAATAGTACTGCTATGAACATGGGTGTGCGAATACATGCTCCAGTCCCTGCTTTCACTTTTTTTGGTTATATACCCAGAAGTGGAACATGCCAATCCACACCAACACTTGTTCTTTTCTTCTTTTTTCTTCTTTTGAAAATAATATCCGTCCAAATGTGTATGAAATTGTATCTTATTATGGTTTTGATTTTTTGTACTTCCCTAATGATTAGGGATATTGAATATCTTTTCATATACTTATTGGCCATTTGTATATCTCTTTGCAGAAAGATGTACAAAGTTCTTTGCCTATTCAAGTTCTTTGCCTGTTTTTGGATAAGGGTTGCTTGTTGAGTTATAGGAGTTCTCTGTATATTCTGGATATCAATTCTTATCACACATTTTGTTTGCAAATATTCTCTACCATTCTGGAGGCTGCCTTTTCACTCTGTTGATACTGTCCTTTGCACAAAATTTTTAATTTTAAAGAATTTTAACTTACAGGGTTTTCTTTTGTTGGTTTTGGTGGTATATCTAAGAAATCATTGCTAAATCTAATGTCATAAAAATTTTCCCCTATGTTTTTGTCTAAGAGTTTTATATTTTTAACCCTTGGATCAATTTGGTATATTGTACAAGGTAAGGGTCCAACTTCATTCTTTTGCCTATGCATATCCAGTTTCCCAGAATCATTTGTTGAAAAGGCTCTCCTATCCCCATTGAATGGTCTTGGTACTGTTGTCAAAAATCATTTGACCATATATATATGAGGGCCTATTTTCAAATGTTCTATTCCATTGGTCTAGCAGTCTGTCTTTATGCAGGTGCCACAGTGTTTTTGTTACCAGAGTTTTGTAATAAGTTTTGAAATCAGGAAGACTAAGACCCTGACCTTGTTCTTTTTCAAGACTGGTTCCCCTATTAAGGGTCCCTTGTGATTCCATATGAATTTTAGGATGGAGTTTTCTATTTCTGCAAAACACATCTTGGGAGTTTGCTAGGGAACATCTATTTTTATACTTTCTTGCAGCAAGTTAATTAATTACCTATCTGCTTCCTTTATTAGAATGTAATCTCCTTGATGTTAGTGATAATTTTCAGTCAATTCTTTTTCCCTCAGCACCTTATACAGTAGGTGTTCATAAATACTTAACGTTTTTATTGTTTGCCTCTGGGGAAATGGTTCGTTGTTTTTAATCATTAAGTCATACTTTTCATTCTTGAGATCTTAGCTAAAGGAAGCCATCCTTGACTCCCTTGACCATATTAAGCCCCTGGAAATGCATTTTTCCTGTACTCTTTCTTCATGGCAACTGCACATCTATAATTATATACTTGTGTGAATATTTTTCCCCCACTGGGCACAGGCAACATTTTGCCCTATATCTTCTACAGTGTCTGGCACACAGTGGGTGCTTAATAAGTATTAGTTGGTATATCTTTGTTGTGATTTGGATTCTTCCAGTTAATTCTTGCTTTTGGTAGCTAACTTTCCTCTTAAGACTATAAATAAAATTAATTAATGTTTTCAGTGTACCTTCTAGGATGTCCAAGGGCAGACTGTTTTGAAAGCGTATCATATAGACCTGAACTTTTTGCAGTAAGCATGCTAAAAATGCAAAATGATAAAACTTATAGTGTAATAAGGTAGCTGTCCCTAGCAAATATTTCTTTCTGTTTTTATATGTTTACAAAAAAGAAAAAAAAAAACCTGAGACATGTAAATTTTATGTTTTAGAACCAACCAGTTTTGCTTTTTGGACGACCTCAGGGAGATGGTGAAATTCGCATAACCACTCTAGACAAGCATACAAAGCAAGAAAGGTGAGAAAAGAGGAGCAATAGTTATTTTCAAAATAAGTGGTTAGTATCAGAAGATTGATAAAACAGTTCTTTCAGGACAAGGGAGGGAAAAAGGAGAAGAAAAACAAGGGGACAGACCAACCTATGGTTTTCTACAATTTTCTCATAGATATGTTTCTCGGTTCTGGTATCTGTTGATTTGTCTAAGTTATTAAGAGGGATATGACAAATAGAGAATGTCAGCTGGGGCTCAAGGGACACAGTAAGATGAGAGTAGAGATAAAGCAATTGATAACTACTGTAAAAATGCAATTGCTTGACTTCTCTTTTTGGTATACACTTTAACTTAAAAATATAAAATGTCCTAAGAAGGAAGTCTAAGGGAGGGCCAATTAATATATGTGAATATTCTTGAGGGAAATTCAGGTTACTGAGCTTGGCCTGGTATTCCAAATTATATACGTATGATTATTAAACTGATTGATTTGGTTGAAAAGGCCATTTTCTGGAATCTTTGCAATGAGAAAGTCAGCCAGCAGGGGGCAGTGTCAGCTCTCGCTTCCAACTTGATACCCAGGCTCTACAGGTAGTTCCCAGGAGACATAGATACTTTTTAGCCTCTCCAGGAAAATTTGTCTTTGCAGGTGATGCAAGTATTAGAGCTACATGAATGTATCATTGTCATTATTATTTTTAAGATCTATGCGTATTAATTACTGAGACTTTTTGAAAAGATGCAAGTACTGGTATTGGAAATAGGAATTACAAAGTTTGTTGTTCTCCCCCAATTACATTATCTTTGAAAAGAAAGAGAAATATCAACACATAAATTTAATCATAATTTTTTTACTTTTCATTTTTCTCATACACTGCTCAATTTGTGGTTTAGGTGGTCCATAAAAGAGGGTAAAAGAGCAGATTCCACAATTAGATCTGGGTATGAATCTTGCTCTGCACCTCACAAGCAGTGTGACCTTGAGCAAATCAATTAACTTCATTAAGCCTCAGTTTCCTCCCTCATACAATGAGGATGAAAATAATACTTCAGTAGATGGTCCTGGGGATTTATTTTAAGTGAGTCATCTTTGTCAAAGGGATGGACACTTGTCAGTACTTTTCTGGCTGATTCCTAGGACATCATAAGTTAACTGCTATTGCTGTCATCAGTATTCTGTAAATGTTAAGCTTTTAAATGAAAAAAAAATAATTGCTCATGGACAATGCTTTGTGGCTAATCTCAGTTGTTCTTTACAGCAGCTCTGTAGCGTGCCTTTTCTTACTATAATTTTGTATATGTTTTAAATGGAGAAACTGAGGTAGACTAAGGCCCTACATTCAGTAAAGGGTAGTGCTGGGGCAGACACAGTTCATTCTTTTCAATGTGCAACACTGCCTTTGTCATTAACTCAAAGGAAAAATTTGGGGTTGGTTTAATTACATTTTATCAGGGAAAAATTAACATACGTGCTTCCAAACCATTTGAAATCTCTCCCTCTCTCTCTCTCAGGCATATCTTCCTGTTTGATTTGGCAGTGATTGTATGTAAAAGGAAAGGCGATAACTATGAAATGAAGGAAATAATAGATCTTCAGCAGTACAAAATAGCCAACAATCCTACAACTGATAAAGAAAATAAAAAGGTGAAGTTTTGAAAATTAATTACTGTAATTTACTCATAACTTTGAATATTCCAGGAAAGCATGCTAATACATTACTATGAGAGGGCATATCAATGCAGGTATTTTTTTCTTTCTAGAGATTTATTAGGAGTAAGCCTCTGTGAAAAATAGACAGTCCTACAACTGATAATGATCATCTCTAATGCCTTGATGGTCAAGTAAAATGTGTTGGTTGTAGAAACTGATGGATGTAAAGTTAACTACAAAAATGTGGTTCTTTATAATTTGTATGCTGATATGTTATGAGAAGTTTGTGGATGATTATGGTGGTGTTTTAGTGAATTTGGAAGCATGATGTTATTACTGAATGATGCATATTAACCTGCAGAATATTAATTTTAACAGTGGTCTTACGGCTTCTACCTCATCCATACCCAAGGACAAAATGGGTTAGAATTTTATTGCAAAACAAAAGATTTAAAGAAAAAATGGCTGGAACAGTTTGAAATGGCTTTGTGAGTATTTCTACTTTTAAAAGTGCTCTTTCTACTACTTAAATCTCTTATGAATAATGAACTGTCAGTAAATGTACTCTAATCCTTGTAGCGAGTGTATGGAGACTGTGGAAACACTGAGCGTGAGTGCTACTCAGCTGTCTGCTTGATAACTTGGGTCTCCTAGGAAAGAGGTTTTGGTGAATTTCTTCAAGAAAAAGAGAGAGGGAGTTCTAACCTTCTATTTGACTTCCTTCTCATGAGCATATTTTAATTTTTTAGGTTTCAACAGTCCATGAAAATATTAACTATTCTAATGATAAGCTTTTGATTACCATCTTTTATATAGATCTTTATTTAAATAGAGATAGCTCACAAACATACACATATCTTATTTTTAATAGAAAGATTCATTTCTTCCTCTCACTTGTGTTTGACTCATTTATTGTTTGAGTCCTAGATAAATTGCTTGATGTATTCAATGAATGTTTTAAGGGCTTGATTTCTTTCAGTGTTATTTTCTTTTATTAAAATGGAAGCTGAAGAAAGAGGTGGGAAATAAGTCCAACCTGTTTCAAAAGGAAGAGCATGAAGAGATGTAATTACACAAGAACATGCCATCATAGGGGTTTCTTTTTGTTTTGATGTTCATGGATTAAAAGGTACATAGTGACCCTTGTTATGGAAACATATAGGTCACCCTGAAATTGAAACTGTTAACAAAAGGTGAAATTCTGGAGGAAAAAAAAAAAAACCCTTTAGTGATTTGCTTCATTTGTATTCTAGCACTGCTTACCATTTGTGGACAAATTCTATCAGGCTTTTTGTTCTTTTGTTTTGTTTTAAGAAATGCTCATGTTAATGGAAAATGGAGGTAAGATTAGAGTGTCTTATTGTAGTTCTGAAGTGAGAAAAACAGATTTTTTAAAGATTATTTTATCTAACATTTTGAGAGTAATGGTTGTGCTGCTAAATTATTTCTAAGCTCGTAGACAATTCTGGATTTAGCATTAATCACCCCCATGAACTGGCTACATAGTCTTAACTAAATTGATTAATTTCTCAGAGCCTCGGTTTCCTCCTCTGTAAAATAAAGATAATAATATTTTGAATTCCAGATATGTGTCTGGCAGAGTGTTAGCCAAATAGTACCCCAGTAGTCATATGACACTGAACAATAAGTGATATCTATTGTTGTCACTATTATTAATATTGTTTTATATTTAAGACCCTACTACACCCATGAGGACTTGTAAAATCAGAAGGCATTGTCCCAGTATATCATTATCATCCTTATAATGTATTATTAATTACAATAATGAAACAAGAAAAGTTAGTAGTTATGTGCGTCGATGCCATGACTATACTACAGGGACCCTTTTGGTTGTGGCATAAATGATGAAGTTAGTGGCCTCTTCCCAGTCTCTGATGTGCAGTGGTCTACATCATAAACCTAGTGTGTTGTTTCAGTGAGGTTTCAAGTGGTAGATTGTCTACCTGGGGTTGGTGACAATGGGCAAAAGTAGAGCTGATCTCAAGCCTTTGCTTTTGTGGGAATGATGCTAGGGTTACTATTTTCTTATGGGTTCTCTTTGGCTGTATAATATTCAGAGGAGTAAAGAAATTTCTGCAGAGGAGGGAAGTTAAATTTCTTGTCCAGAGCAGACAGTCTCCTTGGACTATATATGACAGGCATATCAGTTAACATTTTGTTCAGTTTCCATTAATCAGCTTCACACTGGTAAAAGAGGTTCGGAAAGAAAGATGTTTTTATCTCTTTTGTGTAAAAAATCTGGGTAGGTAGTGAGGGGGGGGGGGGGTCTGGTGATTCCCTGGGGTATCATCAGGGACCTGGCCCAGGTCTTCCTGCTCTCCATTATCAGCATTTGGCTTCTATGCTCAAGGTTGGTCACTTTGTTGTCCAAGGTAGCTGCTGGTGCTCCACCTATAAAATAGACAGTCTAGGCAAGAGAAGGTAACCTCTCACTTTTAAGGATCCTTTGCAGATATGTCACAAACTTCTTTTGCTAACAGTGACCAGAACTTAGTAATGTGGCCACATCTGTCAAAGGAGCCTGGGAAATAGAATCTGTATTCCAGGGGAACCTGGGTGGCTCAGTCATTTAAGCATCCAACTCTTCAGTTCAGCTCAGGTCATGATCTCGCAGTTTGTGAGTTTGAGCCCTGCACCAGGCTCTTCACTGACCGTGCGGAGCCTACTTGAGATTTTCTCACTTTCTCTATCTCTCTGCCCCTCGCCTGCATGTATGCTCTCTCTCTATCCAAATAAATAAACTTAAAAAATTTTATATTTTATTTATTTTTGATAGAGACAGAGCACAAGTGGGGGAGGGGAGAGAGCGAAGGAGACACAGAATCCAAAGTAGGCTCCAGGCTCTGAGCTGTCAGCACAGAGCCCGACATGGGGCTCGAACTCACAAACTGCGAGATCACGACCTGAGCTAAAGTCGGATGCTCCACAGACTGAGCCACCTAGGTGCCCCCAAATAAATAAACTTTCAAAAAAAGAATCTTTATTCCAGGCGAGACTGTCCCTGGCTAGGGATTCCAGGTTCTCATATGGAAGACGGGAGAAATTTGTAGTTGTAGATAAATACCAATCACTGCTTTATAGGTATATACTTATAGGGGTAGGTATGGATGGATTTAAATAGTTCCACCACAATAAATATGCCTGTACCACACACAGGGAAACTGGGATTATTTTTTTATGTTTATTTATTTTGACAGAGAGTGCACAGGTGCATGTGGGTGTGAGTGGGGCAGGGGCAGAGAGAGAGAGAGAGAGAGAGAGAGAGAGAGAGAGAGAGAGAGAGAATCCTAAGCAGGCTCTGCACTGTCAATGCACAGCCCAAGGAGGAGCTCCATCTCACAAATCGTGAGATCATGACCTGAGCCAAAACCAAGAGTCAGATGCTCAACCCACTGAGCCACCAAAGTGCCCCCTGGGAGTCTTAATCTTTGCTCATTTTCCAGGCACTTCTACAGTATAATTAAACATCCAAGTGGCTGTTTATATTTCAGAATTCCATTGACTGCCCATGCAGATGGTGAGAGGGTGGAAGTACCTTTTTTGAGAATTGCTCAAAGTCGAAGTTGAGGGCTTCTATAAGGAGTGATTGTACCAATTACAGCAAAGTAAAATTAGTCAGGATTTTACTAAAGCATCAGAATATTTCATTATTTCCTCCTCGCCTTATGCAGGAAAGCCCTGCTTCCAGCTTTGTAAGACAGCTACTGCTTGTCTTGTGCTCAGGACAATAGAATAATCTAGGTAAGTCCTGAAGCATAAGATGCTACGTACGTATGGTTCAAATTTTGCTATTTTACCCATTATCTAAAGTTCTAGTCCCTTAATCTATAAGCTATGGAGAACAAAGGAAACTAAGAAATCTGGCAGCATTCATGACAGCCCATGAAAAACACTAAGCCTTGGATACCTCCACAAGCCATCTTCTGCGAGTCTCTTTAGCATTAACATGGGACACATAGGTCCTCCTAGAGCATTCTGGAGTGCTGCTTTAAGGAGCTCAGAGAAGGAGAGGGAGGCATTGGTAGGAGGGTGGTGGGAAATCAAGGGACGTGATATTTTAAGACTGATGAAATGCTTGCCAGTTCTATTTACAGAAGATGGCAATTCTGTTTATAGGATAATTGGATCATTTTTATTTAAAAAAATTGCAAATCACCTTTAAGATGTTTAAAATACTGTTTTTAATTTAGAACATTATAAAAGACCGTAGAAAAGTTTGAATACCAATAAACAGTAAGTATCCAGTAAAAGCAAATCATCTCCCAAGAGGCGACCTGAATCTCAGCCTGTGTCTTTCCCAAGCACATCCCTGTCCCTGCTCAGTAGCTGTGTTCTCTGACCTTCTTTGGCCATAACCACTTCCAGCAGTGAACCACATCAGAACTTGGCAAACCTCTGTAAGAAAGACTGAACAAAGAGAAAAGCAGCAGTGATCCACTTGGATGGGACAGGGAGAAGAATGTTTTTTTCTTTTCTTCCTGTGAGGAGAAGTGGTAGCAGGACTGACTTCTCTTGAGGTTGTTGGAGCAGTTACTGAACCAGATGATGTTGGAAGCCATATTTCTGGGGGACTATGCTCTGAAAAACATATTTAAATCTTTAGAAGGCTGATACATATACATTGCTTATTCTTACTTATTTCTAAAAGGGCTTTCATCATTGTCTCTGACAATTCCATTTTAGTTTTCTTGGAAATAAGATGGCAAATATTTTTATTAGCTTAAGCTAGTTTTCATAATTATACAGGAAAATACGGATGTGTCTATGGCAGTTTTCAAAATACTGTCAGGAAGCTTATGGATATGTTTTCTCTGAATCCCTTATACCCAATGTGTTTTTAAGAATTTCTCCTATTAGATTTAAATTGATAAACGTTGTCATACCCACTTTATAGTTCAGGAAACTAGCAATCATAGGAGTATTTGACCAAATTTGTACAACTTCAATGTTAAATCATTTATAATAGAGTTCAGGATCTCAGTTCATAGCATGTCTTTATCCATGAAGGTGCTAAAAATAAGCAACTGGACTCAAATCCTTTTATCTAAAACTAGGTTTCCTTTTTTCTATTCCCTCTCCCTTAACCCCCCCGCTGATCTAGAAGATCAGGCAGTTTCCTTAAATGTTCCAGAAATAAGTCAAAGTTGGGCAAACTATGAAATAAATAAATTGAATAATAGAATACAAAGGCTTTTTAAAGAAAGAGAAAGAGGGAAAAAAATAGGTGGAAAAAAACATTGCAAATGGTAGAAAGTGGTAGATTCTTAAACAGCCTCTGAGTGTTCACTGAAGGGAACTGAAAGGTTCTGTTGCTTGGAATTTCTTTGGACTGACCCAATTCTTGAAATTCTAACAATTCATATTTAATCCTTTGAGTAAAGAAAGTTCTCTAAAAGATACATATACCATCATTCCCACTAAGATTTCTTCACTGTGTCCCATATGTACAATGCTACATGGTTTTCACAAGAGGAAGAATAACAGAGAGGTATTAACGTGTGCTCAAAGATTAGCCCAGGATATTTATCTCTTAAATGCTCAGACTCTGGTTGTGGGGAGAAGAGTAGGAGAAGGGGATAAGGAAATTACAGAGCCAGGAAGACGCTCTGGGGCCAGGCTGCCTTGTCATGTTAGTCATCTGGAAGGGCAGCCCCCTGAGCTTTGTTTCCTAGGATGGACCCCTGAAAAAGAGTACTCTCCAACTAGGGTGGGTCAGGGGCCAAGAATCAAGCCACTAAACTGCACAAAATGCATTTGATCTGAGCTACAGTGTTTCTTTCTAATTTATTCTCCCATTTACTTCCAGAAGGAATTTGAGGTCACTCACCATAAAAAGCACACATGCCACAGAATTAAAAGGAAAAATTTAAATAATCAGAGGTCAAACAGAACAATGTTTCAAAACATTTTCCTCAAAGTTAGGATCTACTAGACAAGAATATTTTCTTGAAATTTACCTTCTGTAGTTTGTATTATTAAAAGCAATGAGTATGTTTTTTACATTTTAAATATGAAATCGTATCTTATCAAACATAACTTCAAAAACATAAAATTTGTTTTAATCTAAAGATGTTGCTCAGATATTTTGAATACCAGAGAGATAATTACTGGAGGAAATTACATTCATTCTACAAGTACTTAGCACTTGCCTTGTTGACAGATATTATTGGAAGCCCTGGGCATATAACAATGAGGGAGCTATTGAAATTGAATTTAAACAGTGTAATTTATAAATGTGACAATTTTTAGTAAATATATAAGGAATTGAATGTAAAGACTGAACTCTTGGTGTTTCTAGCTAAATAATACCTTTCTTCCAATCCCATTTACTCAAGTGTAACTAGAGGAAGCCTAGGAATTGCCCTTCTCCCTCCATATGTGTTCAACATCTCACCAACCTCTACAGATTGAATCTGACCACTTGTAATCTTCATGTTCACCTCCCTGGTCTAAGCCTTTCATATCTCTAATTAGCTTCTGCATTCCTTGCTCTCTCCTTACTAGTCTACTCTTCGGGGTGGTCCAGTTGTGTCTTGCCTTACTTAAAACCCTTCATTGGCTATGTATAGCACTTGTTATAATCTCAGCATTCTTGCCAGGATCTGAAGGACCTCCATGATTTTATCCTGCCTGTCTTCCAGCCATATCTCTTATCAGTTTCACTTGTGTTCCTTTTGCTGTAGTTAGATTGGGTGGATTTCAGTTCCTGGAGAATGCACAGGCCTCAGGCAACCACCCTTGAGGCTTTCCTACCTAGGATGGTCTTTCCTCTTGGTCTTTGGTTAGCTGGTTTTTTATTCTACAGATCTTAGCTTTAAATGTGACTTTGTGAAAGAGGTCTCTTCTGACCACAATGCTAAATTAGTAACCTTACCTTTCCAGTATTCTCTCACAATTGTAATTATATGGCCCTACAGAAATTATCCAAGGGTAGTATTTACAGCTTTCACTCTGCTGTTACACCTGCAGTTACACCTCCGCACCCTGTTTGTTGAAGGTAATCTGCTATTTGCCTGCCCAATTTTGCCTGTCTTTTCTCTTCCTAAAGAATAGGGATTTCTTTCCTGCTTACTAAGAGAGAAGGTAAATTGAACTGCTTGGCTAATGCTGGGAGAAAGGAAAAACGAAAGCTTCATGGTTTCAGATATGGAAAGAAAATTTGGGGTTTTGGTGTGAATGAGGCTCTAGAATAACTATGGAGTTTGAGGAATTTGGGAAGGGAAAAGCACCTTTTGAAATATATACCTGTGGATTCAAATTGTATTCCCTTTTATAAAGTTCTTTGAAATGTTAAGTAAAGAATGCAATTGCATTTTGGTTATTGTGGTTTCTGTATGTGTACCTTTAAGGCACCAAGTCCTGGGCCCTTGGATTGATGAGATCACCTTTAGACCTAGCTGCCCATTTCCTGGCTATTTACCCCTGGATAAAAACACCAAGAAGGCAGGCGTCTTGTCAGTGTTGTTCACATGCATGAGGGGTCCTATCACATCTTGTAGCACATAGTGGATAATCATATTTTTACTATAAACTTGAAATTTCACTCAAGTTTTCTGATAAGGGTAATTAAAAAAACCCCACAAAGACTTGATGAGTTAAGGAATTCATATTGTCTGACAAAATATCACAACAGCCCTTGAGGGAAAGAAACTTTCTGGTATGATAAGAAGGCTTTATAATGTGGTTTCTTAGGAGATACTGAAAAACATATGTTTTCCACTAGCAGCATTAGATTTTTTGAAGTACTAGAAGTTGATGTCACATATAATAATTTTTTCTTAAATTAGTATTAAAAAATGAGATTGCAATTTCCTGAAGGCAGTTTTGTAGCCACCTAACCTGATGCTTCCAGGTTATGTTTCTTTTTGTCCTCCCATATATCTTTCTTTTCGGCAGACTGACTCAATTTTTGGATAAAACTTAACCAACTCAGGTGGGTGATTTTCACACTACCTAGACTCTTTCACATAATGCTGACCTAATCTATACTTAACGCTGAAAAGTACAGAACAGTATGTAATGTTCTATGCCACCTATGCCACCTGGGCCTCCTTGCCTCTGGGAGATGGTGGGCAGAACATGGCCCAAACTCCAGTTCTAGGGTCTGAGGTGCTCAAAGCCCACCTACTTCCTCACATTTCTCTCTGTACAAACTTCTGACCCAGAAGAAACACAGTCATGGCCTAGATTTTGTGATACTCATGGGTGTCATGAAGAAGGCTTATTTCATGCACCTCTTCCCTCTGCCATTTTACTGGTCTTGTTGACATCTTCAGTATGACCTTCCTCACCATATACTGCTCCCTGTAGTGGACTGGTATCCTGAGCTCACTGCTTCTGCAATGAGGCCTGACTAGTCATGCCAGAGAGAGTGCACCTCCCCTAGCCATCCATGTGAAGCTAGGTCAGAGACTTCTACAGCAAGCCCAAGTTACTGCTGTTACTCCTGCTGCTACTACTGGTACCACGAGTATGGTAGTACTGTTACTTCTTCCTCCTTTTCTTTTCTCCTCTCGCTCCTTTTCTCCATTTTCTCCATCAGGAGGTCTGTTTGGATCTTCTCAGATATATAAATAGGTACCTTTGGGACTACAAATTTCATCTCTTAGAACAGGGACCAACCCACTTTTTTTCGTAAGGGGCCAGAAAGTAAATACGGTAGACTTTGTGGACCATATGGTCTCTGTCACAATTACTCAATTCTATCATTGCAGTAGTAGCACAGCCATGGATGATACATAAATGAACATGTGTGGTGTGTTCCAATAAAGCAGGTGGTGGGCCATATTTGGCTCATGAGCTGCAGTTAGTGACCCCTGTGTTACAGCCCAAAGATGATGATTGGGCCTAGGGAATGTAGTGAGTCTGTGTTACCACTAAATGATCTCAGCTGTAATGGAACCACCTCGTGGCCTTTGGTAGTAGTGTTGTTTTATTTTATTTTATTTTAAAAATTTTTAGCACTAATTCCTGTTTAGGCCATCATGATGATTTAGCTACAAAATGTTCTCTATGCCACCAAAACCGAATTATCTGTATTTGACATTATTTTGTTCTGTCCAAATGAATGTCAAAAATATATGCTCAAAAAGCAGACTGCACCTATTGGGGTATCTGGTTTCATTAGGTTTTATTGTAATGTTTATTGAAAAGGACTATGAGACCCAAAGAATCCAGGTCAGTAGTCAACCAACATCAGCAGAGATAATTTTATAGTAAGTGATGGGTCTTTGTTCTCTTGGAGCATTTTCTTTCCAGCAGTATTGACGTTTGTGCTTGTTATTTATTCTGAAATTTCCTACTTGGAGAGCACACCAAGAAAACCAGAAGGGGCAAAGGAAGACTAGGGTGGTGTCAAGAGTTGGTCCAAGGGTGAGCCTTCTTGGATGAGCCAAATATGGGAGTGACATTTTGGCTTTGTTGGCACTTCTTTGGCATTTTCTGGGTGTCCAAAGCCCGTGTCAGGGTCTACTTGAAACTGGTAGCCTTACAGACATACTACAAAAATCGCTGTCTGCAGAGCATCTCTGTGTTATCTATCCACATACATTTTTTGTTTTTTGGAGAAATTATTTTCTCTAAAAACAGCCTTTTCTTCTTAAAAGGCTTTCATTGTAAGTCTTTAATATGAAGAATTTGTTTATGGATATGAGATCCATGCTGACTTGATCCATCACCCCTGGGCTGTACTGAGTCTTATGGTACTGACCTATTCACATTAATCTCCCAAGTTGAAGCCAGCTCACCTCTCCCTGAATCTGTTGTATTATCTATAACCTTTCAAAATTGGCAGTTAAGTCAGTGTAGGGAACTAAACCGCAGTTTCCTGGCAGCAATAAAAGGAAGTAGGACACGGGACAGTGCTCAGAAAAACCACAGCTGTCATTAAATGGAGTCTTTCAGTAGCCTGTTTGATCCAGAAACATGTAAAAGCATTTCACGCATGACAAAGCATTAGTAAATATTAAACAGTATTCTCGTTCTGTTATTGCCTAGTGGGGATCAACCTCTCTCCTCCTCCCCTGGTTATGTTTAATACTTGCTCGACATTTTTCTGGCATCCCTGACGATGCTTATAAAGAAGGAGAAATCATAGGCATGAAGAAGGGATAGATATCAAAATTTCCACCAACCAATAAGCATTACTCTGTTAAAACTAAATGCAAGTAACATTGTAAAGGCTGAATTAATGTTGATTTCCCTGAACTTCTGTTGCAGACCCTTTGATCTATTGTGTTTTTCTTTTGTCCTTCTCCTTATATGAATAATAGTGCAACCAGGAGTGTTGAACCTGGCAGTGGTCGTTACTATGCTGACTCCAGCTTGTCTGGGTAATGTAGAGAATAACGCAAAAAATAAGTTTATTTTGGAACTGTTTATTGTATCGAGTCAAGTATGTACATGGTTTCCTCTAAGAAAATGACATAATTAGTGAATTCTATAATAGTGAGCAAGCTGTAATTTATAAATTTAAACCTAATAGTTAATGTCATATGTACTACTTTTAGGGTATTTTTTTGATAAATTATTAAATCATAGGAATTATTACTTTGGGCTCTATAGTACAAAATAAACAGTGATAGAAGGTTGGCTATCCTTACAATGGAAGCAATAGAAGAAACTTTGTTTTTCCTCTTCACAAGACAGTAAGCAATAGCAGTGTAGTTGGAGAAATAAGAAAGTCCTACTTGAGGGGCATCTATGTGGCTCAGTTGGTTAAGCACCTGACTCCTGATTTCAGCTCAGGTCATGATCTCGGGGTTCCTGAGATCCAGCCGTGCGTCAGGCTCCCTGCTGACAGTGTGGAGCCTGCTTGGGATTCTCCTTCTCCCTCTCTCTCTGTCTCTCCCCCCGCCCCCAATAAATAAACTTTAAAAAATAAAAATAAATAAAAATTGAGCTCCTCTAGCCTATCTCCCTTGGCTTATTGCCACACATTATTTGATGTGAGAAGAATGGAATTGGAAATTTCAGCAGAGAAAAATCCAGTGCAGGTGATGCGACCAGGAAAATTTTGAGAGTTACTGACTTTCTGGGAATCTAAGAAAGGCATTGGCAACTGAAGTTTTTGCTCTTAATTTAGAAAAAGTCATTACAGGTTGAGTGTATGTATTTTACTTTAAATAATTAGGAAAAAATGCCATATATCACTGATATGTAATTTAGAAAAATTAATTTGTTCTAGGTGATTTTTCTCTCATATACTCTGAATACATGCTCATAATTATCAAGATCCTCAGAAACCGTACTGTTTGATGGACACTTTGAGAAGAGTTTGGTGTTCCTCTATTCCAACCATTTAGTGTTCAACCCTTTCCTACAATTTCTTCCCAAGTGTAGTCTGTGCTTACATGCCTCTTGTGATGAGCTCACCACTTCTGGACTCATTTGCTCGTTGCTTACCTTTGACTGTAGAAATCACTTCCTTACAACGAGTTGAAACCTGTTTGAGAATAATTTCGTAATGTCACTTGTTGGGTCCAAATAGAACGTGTGTCTTTCCTCTATGTGGTGACCCTTCAGGCATTTGAAGGTAGCTATTCCTCCAGCTTCAAGGTTTAAACATTCTTTACCTTAAATGAAAAGAAACTTAATTTCGAAAGATGCTTTCATTAACTAGTTCAGGTGAATGCTAACCTAGATTAATATAAAGGTATAAAGTTATGTGTAAGTTAATGCTGAATTTCAGTCCAATATTATGGGCAGGGTGCAATGCCAACTGCTAACATCCCCACAGAAGAACTAAATGAGACAGTTTTATCTCCAAGTTATTGAGAAATCAATTTGGGGACTTCTGATTGAATTATGCATAGTATGTTTTTCTGATTGTAAGAATTATAAGGAAGATTTCAGATTTTAATTCCTTCATGTCAGAGTATTTAGAGTCTGGTAGCATATAGGGATAATTCCTTACTCTTACACCGCTTTATAGTTTCCATAATACTTTGATGATTAAGGAATGCTGTGAGATAGCCAGAAGGTATTATCTTTAAAAAATAAAGAAAAATAGAGATTAAATGTTTTGTGTGTGCTTTTTTAGTTAACAAGTGGCAGAGACTGATCTTGAATCTCAATTCAGAGCTTTTTCCCTCACCCCATGCTGTCTCATTTATAACAAGAATGCCTACTGTTGTTCTCCAGAGACGAAAGTTTCCTTCAGTTTGTTTTAAAAGCAAGAGGTATTTTTGTGTAGTATATTCACATACTGGATGAGAAGTATGATTTAGAACTTAAATGCTTTCCCCTTATTTTGTAGTGATGCTATTGGATAAGAATTGGTTATTTTTACAGAATCAAATAATAACATCGTGTATATTATTAACAATGTATAAGGATGATTTGGGCTTCAAAGAATTTCCTTAATGTAAATTAAGTCTTAATTTACAAGTTAACGTAACATTTTTGGTCACCTTAGAGAATCATGCTTAATACAGTCTATGCAAAGTTTTTGTTTGATTTAATTTGATGATGTTTCCTTTTTCTGGTTGTCTAGATGATGTGATTTTAGTCTCAGAGTTTAAATTCTTTATTTTTAGTTTTTTATGTTTATGTATGTATTCTGGGGGGTGGGGCGCAGAGGGAGAGGGAGAGAAAGAGAACCTTAAGCAGGCCCCACACTGTCAGCACAGAGTCAGATGTGGGACTCAAACTCACGAACCCGTGAAATTCTGACCTAAGCTGAAATCAAGAGTCAGACACTTAACCAACTAAGCCACCCAGGCAACCCTAAATTCTCTTTTAGAGGTAAGGGGATTGGGGAGAAAAAGCCTGTGGTCTGAAACTAAGTCCTGGTTAGTTATCAGGGTGGATTAAGATGAGTTTTAAATATATGTGTTTGTACTGAGGTAACATCGGATGTGCATTACATAAGTCACTGGAGATAGGAGCACAGTGTGAGAACAGTCATTTTTCTCCTTTAGGATGAACTTTGGACTAACATTGAATCATCTTCCTGGGGAGAGCCCAATTTGAAGCACTGAGCAGAAGCATCTGACCTCTCTGTTACTTATTAGAATAGCACACTTTCTTCTGAACACCTTTGTCTAAGAAAACACTGAGTTTGGGAGCTCAGATTATCTGCCTCACAAGTGATTAGAATATTCCAGTGGGCCGTGGTTTTAGTCCTATCCACATCTTTATATTTGCAATATCAATCTGCACCAAGTAGCCAGGCCTTTGAGGAAAGGGGGAAAAATGTCAAAAGTCACAAGTGCCCTAAATTAATGGGCTTTATAAATTGAAAAATTCATAAAAATAATACTGTCTTATTTTATATTCTTCCCCTCTTGCATCAATCCTGTGAGAGAATTAATATTCAGTGACATTAACATTGTATTCCAAGTACAGTGCTATGCTTTTTGATATTTGTCTCATTAAATCTTCATGGAAGTTATGATGGTGACAATTATGTCTCCTTTTTTTTTTTTCTTTTAAATAAGAAAACTAAGGACCAGAGATATAAGTACCCACCTGGGCCACCCAGCTCATAATAGAGCTTCCAGCGTGGTTCAAGATATGCTTTTCCCGTTCTTTTCTCTAAAGAGTTTCTTGCCCAAGTGGCTAGTAAAGAATAAAAACAATGTTTTATTAAAGTCTGTTTTCCTATCCCCCAACCTGAAGCTGCAAACTTCTTGTACTTTGTTTCTTCTCCCCTGGATAGTGAGATCACCCAGAAAAAAATTCTGTCCATCTATTATCGTACTCCAAATTTGCTTTTTTGTAGTCTCTAATGACTCACTGGTCAGAATCAACTCAGGGATCTGTTCTCTGATAGTGCATTAATAATATATACACATTAAAGCTCCCTCTCAGAGAATATTTGAGCTTTGACATATTGAACACTGGTATTTTAAATTAATGCTGTTGCTATTGGTGCATTTTAAAAACCAGATAGCTTGGAAATAGTGCTTTATATATTACAAAATAGATCTGAGGCCGTAGGTAGTTTACTAAGCCAAAACTATTCCTGGCCTATTTAATTGTAGTAGGGGTTTGCATTGTATTTTCCAGTTATCATGACCTAAACATCTTTCAGATTGAGAAAAAACTAAATGGTTTTACAAGGCTTTGATCTACTAAGAAGGAACACTACAAAGCAATTTTCTAAATACCATGCAGACTTGGAATAATGAATTAGGAACTCTTCTGAATCCTTCCAGATAGGAAGTCTCAAGATTAAAATGATGCTTGGTGACAATGATGACTCTGTACGTCGAGCTCTAAGCTTGTGTTATTGTTTCTGGTCTTGAAAATACTTTTTCATCTGTTTATTTAGCTGAGCCTTCTTTTTCATCGTGGCATTAAACTTGTGCAAGCTGGTAAGTAGTCTATGCTAAGCCTTTTCCTCAGTACAGCTTATTTGGGCACATTTTGTATTATACACATACACACATTCTACACATACATGTTTACATATGATACATGCCCATATACCTGAGGCTCTTGCCATGAAGGTTTTACTTTAGGGCAGTGTAATAAAGAGCCTTAACTTTGGAACCACAAAGATCAAGAGCACCCACCCCTCTCTTGCCTCAGCCATTTGACAGATCAATTAACAGATGGTGGGTTGTTCCCCCCCCCCCCCTAAATGTCTGTGTGCTGGATGACCTCCAATTTCATATCCAATTGGACCTAGGGTGACTTTGTCGACAGAGGAACTTGTTCAAAGCCACAGGAGTGGCAAGTGGTAGGATTGATACTAGACCCCACATCCTTTTCAATTCCTGGCGATTCCTCTTCTTTCAAGGACGATCTTTTTATCAGGTTCCTTTTCCCATTATCTCTGTCAGGAAAAGCTGCCACTTCCCTGTCTGGGGACTAGTGGACTTGGGGTAGAGGAGGAGAAGGAAAAGTCAGCCAGCCTCCAGTGATCTTAACAATAACAGCCATTATTCCACCATCTATTTGACATTAATATATTGCTCACTATTGACATTGCAGATATATTTTCAGCAGGGCACTCCTGAATACTTGATACTGGCTTGAAACCTTATAATTGTAGGATAGAATGAAATCCAATGCGAATTAGAAATTTAATTAAACTTCTTGCTTGTTTAATTGTTTAATGTGTTGCCCAGTCTAACTTGCAATTCCATATTCAATTATAATGAAACTCCCCTTAGACTGAGTTTATTTGGGGGTTTAAAAATGACTCTAAAAGGTATTGATGCTTTAAGAGAATCCTTGGCTTTATAAAATTTCACCATAAGAGATTGAGTGTTTTAGTATTAGGTTTGTATTGACTCTTGATATTGACATAAGTCTAAATGTGCAAAGCCCACAAAAGCTAAATCCCATGGGCTTATGTTTAATTTAAAATATGGCTAGCTGGCCATTTTGAATGTACTAGATAGGTTGACAATCTGAATACCTGACTGGTTGGGGAATAGTCAAATATTAATTTTAAATGTTTATTAGTAGACTATTTGCAGTTGGTTTTTAAATTTATTTGGAAAGTGAGAATTCACACTTATGTAAAATTACCAATAAGCCTAGTTTCAGAAAGGTGTTTGGAGGTTAAATGCCTAATGATTAATTTATGCTTTAGTAATATTTTTGATAATTTTGAGGAAAGGTAAGACAGCTGAGAATAATGTTAGTGATGAATAGTAATGAAGGTTTAAAGATTCTGAGATTTGATAGTGGAGATCATATTCAGCATCCAAAAAACAGAAAAGGAGAACAAATGGAAAAGACAACTTAGTGGAGTTCACCGAGTGCTGGACAACCAGAAAACTGGTAAGGAAGGACCCAAGTTCTACCACCAACATGGCCGGAGGACCCAGGCAAGGCAAAGATCCTCTTTTTTTCTCTAGAACTTCATTCATCTTAAAGAGAGGGTTTAAAAATATTTGTGATCTATTCTTTTCTGACATCACTAAGAATTCTGCTCTTGTGTAGGACTCTGTGCAGCCTATTTCTTGAATATGTTGAAGACTTGTTGAATGGATAAAGAACATGGGGAAGGAGTGGAAGCTCAATGTGATACAATATTAATAGTGTACTCTCATCATCTTTTATTTCTACCCAACAGTTATGACATTTTTTTTTCTTGTGCTTGTTCTCTTTTGGTTCACAAAAATAGGTATTACTCTGTGTGTGTGTGTGTGTGTGTGTGTACACACTAGATGATGATAGTGTGATCCCTTTGGGAAGATGAATGTTTCATGCCCTAAAGGTGATGATATGCTTTAAATTCTGTGTATCTAGTCTATAAACCATCAGGAAAATTCAATAAGTAGGACTTATTCCTTCTGTGGAAATACAGCGGTGATAAAGTAATACTCAAAATTAACTTAGTTTAATTATAAATGAAGGCATTGCTTACATTCAAAATTAATAAAGAAATGAGATTGATAGTCTATGCTCATTCAGTAGAACACATCATCTTTTAAAGCCAAAGAAATTATCTATGAACCTCTGATCAAAAAGCACAGATAGAGTGTGATCCAGGAAACTTGATTACTACTAGTTTTTAGTGCTTTTTGATATTAAAAGCAGAAGAAGCCGGAGCATTATTGAGTGGAGAATTGATTGATTTCTTTAATCAATGACTTCTTCAGAGACAGTTCTGAGACATGATTGGGAAAACCAAAATGAGCTAACCGGCCATTAGTGGTCAGCACTGCTCCATGAAAAGTATCCGCACAGTACCTGCAGTCAAAGCACAGAGAGACTTTCTGGGAGAATTGTAGCTTTGTGTGAAGATCAGACCTAAGTAGAGTTTAATAAAATTCTGCTTTGGGGTGATTTGTTTATCTTCTGTGAGCAATTTTTTTTTAATAGATTGATTTATTTATCTATTTATGTACTCCTCTAGTGCTTTTCCTCATCCGAACCAAAAGCACTTTGCAAATATCAGAGCTCAAATTTTAAAAAGATCATTGATTTTTTTCCAACAGCCCTGAAGGTAGACTGTCACAAATCATCATTTATTTGGGATAGGGATATTGATAGCATATATTAAAATCTTTCATTAGAGGGTTTTTTTGTTTTTTGTTTTTTGGGGTTTTTTTTGGTCCGGCAATAACCTAAATTCAAATGACTTTTGTGTTTGCCTTCATCTAATCAGAATTGCTATTTGAAAGTACATACTTCCCCAGGACAATATGGTTGCCGTGTTGCTATAAGGGAAAGGAAGAGCGTGTCAATAAAATTATCATTGAGTGAGAGTATTCCTTTTTATAGCCAAAGAGTTGCACAGGAAACCCAAGAAGCAGGCTCTGATTAGCTATTGAAATTTACCCAGCATGACCAGCGTTTTTAAAGTTTGGTCTGAAGTCCGTAAGCCATGAGTGGCTTGTTAACCTCCCCACTTTTTCTTCACATTATATTGCAGGCTCCCATTTATCATTCGTCATTTTTAAGGAAAGTTCAATTGAAGTATCGTTAGTCCTTGATTCAGATGACCACTTGTGAGGCTAAGACCCTGCCCAGTGGTGACACCAGTTATGTGGAATCAAGAAGAAGGGAAATACAAAGTCTTCATAATTTATTTTTGGGCTTCTGTTAGCCTCTCCACTGGCCTTCTGCTGCCTGCACAGCCACTTGGAAGCCCCTAACAGGCTCGTAAGAGTGTTCTTTCTAAATTACTTATCTCTAAACTTGCATCCCTGACTCTTGTGAGCTTTATCTTCGATTTCAACTGTGTTTTTCATTCCCAGTGTCACTGCCTCAGTTTGCATCTTGACACTCCTCTGCCTAGCCTGTTGCAGCAGTCTCTGAAGCCATCTCCCTGGCTCTAGTCTCACCCTTTCTATGACAGAGCTGCCAGAGTTTTCCTTCCAACGTGCCAACATAATCTGGCTATGTGCACACAGGCCTTATGTGGTCACTCCCTGCCCACAGAAAAGATCAGACTCCTAGAGCACATGCAAGCAGCATCTACAGTCCAGCCCATGCCCGACTCGAGTGCTGCAACCAGACTGAACTCCTGCAGGCTGCCAGCACATGCCACCCTGCTTTATTCCTCTGGACCTTTGATCACAGTGTCCTTTACTCGCCTGAGACCTGTCCTCTCCTGAGGTCGACAAGGGAACAGCTTTTCATCTTTCAAGACTCAGATCCAAGACAGGTGCTCTCTTTTCACACCCTCATGCCCTGCCTCCCTTCAGCCTATACTATAGGATTGACCAATCTCTTCTTTATTCTCCACTGTATCTTATACCTTTGGGGAACACTTTACTTCTTTGTGTGTCTTCATCCTAAATTGAAAGGAGCTTAAGGGCAGGGGCCATGCTTCCCACCCCCAGCACAGTGCTTGATGTATGTTTGGCATTTAATAAATACTGTTCATATAAAAGAATGACTGGAGAAACTGAGTAACAATGTAAGAGGAAGTGCCATGTAATTTTAGAGAAAAGAAGATTATAGGGGCTACAGTGATCTGGGAAGGTCTCAAAGCATGGAGCCTAAGCTAAGGGATGGATAGGATTTGGAGTTGTGGGAATAAGGAGGAATAGTCATGACCAGGGACAATGGTTTGAAGCTGAGACCAAAATGAACATTTTAAAATACCTTGAATAAATGGGCCTCTTGAGCTTATGATGGGATACTATAGTTAGAGATATAATTTTCCCATTTGAAGTGTTTCTGTTGCTCTTCATAACCCACATAATAATTTTCAAACTCCTTAGTTGTGGGTTGTAAAGAGTCAAATCAGAGCTCCGCCCGTTAATAGCTTCATGAGCTGGGGCAAGTTGCTGAACTTCCTTTTCTAAGCCTCATTTAGGACATCACAAAGTGGAGACATAATATCTACCTTACAGTATTTAAATGTTGTAACATTTAAATAAAGTAATACTATCTAACATTCTGTATTATCATGTATCAGGCACAGTGCAGGGTTTTTTTGTGTGTATTCACTTATTAAACTTTTATATCAGCTCCATGTTGATATTGTTTTGCTACTTTTTTTTTAATGTTTATTTTTGAGAGAGAGAGAGTGCACATAAGCAGGGGATGGGCAGAGAAAGAGAGAGTGAGAGAGAGGGAGGGAGGCACAGAATCTGAAACAGGCTCCAGTCTCTGAGCTGTCAGCAGAGCCCAACACGAGGCTCAAACCCATAAACCATGAGATCATGACCTGAGCCAAAGTTGTGTGCTTAACTGACTGAGCCACCCAGGTGCCCCAGATATTGTCTGGGTTCTTTCTTTACAACATTGAAAACGTGGTGGCACCACTAATGAATATGGAAAAATGGAAGATCGCAAATTGTTTTGGGGGTTGGGAAGGAACAAGCCTGTCGTAGACTGTGGCTGACAGCAATGTTGTACAAGTGTGCCCTCTGGTTCAAGGATGAGTTGGGTCTACTAAGTTATCAGCTGGTCCATGAAGCTGCTGTGTGCCCTGTAGTCTGATGTAGCTTCAGCTCCCAAGCTAAACATTACCCTGAGACCCCTTGTGATACTGAATGCCTCTTTCTGGGAGTTGGCATTGGACAGGGAAAGGGATGGTGAGAATGAGGACATCCTGGGGTTGGAGCTCTGAACTCACTGGTTTTTATGTGACCATGCCCTGCTGTGGACCATCCCCATGTGCTAGGGCTGCTCTTCTGATCATTATCCTGGCATGGGCCAGATGGAAGTTCCCCAAAACCAAGACCCCTAAAGATTTTCTCTTTTCTGTTAAACTCAGGATCATAGAAGATAAAAGTTAGAAGCATTAATTTTGGAACTCAATAGACAACATTTGAATCACGACACTTAAATTTTCTAGTTAGGTGACTCTCAAACTTTAAGCTCTCTGAGCCTCAGTTTCCTAATCTGCAAATGGAGATGATAATGCTTATTTCATTGAGTTGTTGTGATGTTGAATGAGAAAATATGAATAAAGCAAGTGTCACGATTCTCCAGAGATCTTAAGGACTTAGAAGTTGCTGATACTAACAGTTTTAGTTTCTCCTCCCAGATGAATGCAGGCCCAGGGTTCTGGCCAGAGTTGCTGTGCTGTGGCTGGGAGCCATCCACAGGCTTTCATGCACGAGGCCAAAACACAATCTGTGAGAATATAAGGAAATTGAACCAAGTTACCTATCTTAACTGACCTGACAATCTGAAGGACTCGGCTCAGAGAGAGAACCCAGTTGTAAGCTGACAGAAGAAACAGGAGTGCATGTGGAGGATGGTTGCGAACGGTGGAGAACTCACTGGGAGCTTAGGTGATGATTACAGCTTCCCTTTCCCAGACTGCATGGAAAGAGAACCCTGAGGGCGTAGGCATAAGTCGGGCTGAGCCCACAGGCTGTGGCAGTAATGTAGGCCCGTGATGCTTGTGACTAGAAGGGAAGCAAGACCCATGGGAGGGACTTGTAAAGGAGGATGGTGTGCCTCATGCTGCTGTTCACCCCTGGCCTCACCTAGCATTGGGGTTTGGAAGACTGTATATTCAAGCAGGTCCCCTTTCCCTCACAAAACAACTCTTTAAGGTCAGGATTTCATTGTGTATTTATTACACATTGGTTAGAGCATGGAAGGTGCTCAGATGTTTTTTTGAGATGCCTCCATTTGCTGGAGTGACTTGATATTTTTTGAGGGTGATTGTGTGTTTTTTGTTTTTGTTTTTGAGGTAGACTGGCACATGTGTCTATTTCAAGCCAGTGAGACTGTTTGAATTTTTGTTTTAGGAGTAGCTACTTGAGTTTCACTGTTCTGTATGCCTCTGGCCTCATTTGGGAGTTTAAATTATTTCAAAATGGATAGAGACTGTAGGACAGAGAATCCCAAATCACAGTACAATTTGAAGTTCATTGACAAGAATAGTGAGAAAAGTGTGCTTTGCAGAATATTTTACCCTGAGTTTCTCTAATGTAATTAGTTTTGAAGGGAGCAGGGGGAAACCAAAATTCAGCACAAAGGCAGGAATAGAGGATCAATCTAATACTTCACGGTGGAGAATGAGGCTGTGTTTGGGCCGTTCTGCATATTCTGATACTCTTAAGCACAACTGACTCCACAGAAAACACTGTGTCCCTCTTGCTATCTGTTCTTTGGGACACCCAGAGAGTAATAGCAGGCTTGGATTCATTTTCTGCAGAAATATTTGGGAAATTCTATCACCCAAATACTTGGAGATGTAAAGTAGGAGTGAAGGGCAGCCCTCAGCCATTCTGTGGCTGGAGGAAGCCAGGAGTTTACTTGGGTTTCCTGATTATTTTGTGTTGTTTGATGTCAAGGCATCATCAGATTTTCTTCAGTCTTGGGGATAGACTGAAGAAGCATGAGTTTTTTTCCTCCCTGGAAGGTCCCCTTGATACCATTAGGGGCAGCATTGTGTTTTCCCTTGTGGGGAGAGCCATGCGTTTGTGTTTCTGTTTCCCCATCCGCTGTAAGGGGAGAGCACAGCTTCCATTTTGTTTCTCTCCTTGAAGGTCAAGTGTGTTTGCTGCCCTCTGGAGCCCCTGTTTTCCTTACCTATCCAGCCTTTTTCTGATTCTGCTAATCCTGCACTAGTTCCCAACAATGGAGTGCCTTGCCTTCTCAGTGCTACTTATCCATTGTTTCCAGTTTGAACGCTGAATCATTTCCCGAGGTCCTAGACCTTAGCAAAGGTCATTGGCCATGTGGCTCTAATCTGTCAGCCTCAGTAGCCCCTGATCTGCTCCAGAAAGTTCTTTAATACAAGGAAGGACACACAGCAGCAGCCCATACCTTGAGATCATCTTTCTTTAGTTATTCTACTGAATGTACACTCCCCCACCCCCATCGAGATCTATATAACTTTTGTTACCTTTCTGTTTTCATGTGCCCTGATTCAATTCTTGGTGCCTAAATTTGGTCTAGAAGCATGAACCCATCAATGATTTTCTTGTCCACCCTAGAATTTGGGGCATCAACTATCAAGCTGTTCACCTGAACAAGTCCTTACTCTACCCAGCTTATACTTTGAACACCAATCCCTTCTCTCCTACTTTAATAAAAGTTTTCCTTGCACCTGCTCTGAAATGGGGACTCTGATGAGCCACCTGTCCTCCTATCTCCAGTTCTTGTGTTTTGCTCCCAAAGCTGTTCTGTGACTGCTTTCACATAATTCTCCAAGTGCTGTGCAAGTTCTTCCCTCCTGCACAAGTTGTCCATGTGAGAGTCTTTATGGCAAATGAGTGAGTATGGCATGAGTGAGTATGGCATGCATGAGTCTTTATGGAAAGCTGGTAGAGGACAGGCATCTTCATGATGCAGAAGTTCCACAGGGCCTAGAATAGACCAAACCACCTTAAAAACCTTTATCAGTCATCTGTTTTGTCACGGTAGTGTTCATAATGAATATGCCTTTCCCTCTAATAAGTATATTTAATGTTTTAAAGTACTTTTGTGGAGTGTAGGTTTTGGTTTTGATAAAAGATCCTAGCTTCAATTCATGCCAAATTTATACTGAAATCCTGCTCAATTTACACTTGTGTGTGGAGTTTAGTATAAAACATAGACTTGAAATGCAAAGTTAAAATGATTAAAAAAGGTGTTTTCATCTATAATCATCACAGAATTTGAAAAGGAAATCCCTATGAGGCTTGTCAGATTATCTTTCAGATTTCCTTCTATTGTTCCCCAGTATTGCTTTGGAGCAATAGCATCTCCATTTCCGTATGCTTATAAAACACATTAATTCACCAGCAAACTTCATATTATCAGCCACAATTTAGAATGTGCTACAAGAACTTAAATTCACCATGCCAACTCAGTACTCCTAATTCATTTTATCTTCAGTGTTTGAATTTAGGGTACAGATTTATTGGACCAGAGAATGAGAAAATCCAAATTCCCTAAAACCTATCCCTTACATAGAATACCTAACACAGTGGGACATGTCTTGGTGTTTAATCCTGAAAATTGAGAGTCTCTCTGCCTGTAGGCCCCTCTCTCTTTCCCTTTCTCACTCACTCAGTATCAAGAGTATAAACAGTATATTTTAATGGAAGAATTAAAGCAAGATAATCCAGATTAACTGGAGAGCTGTGACTGGGTGGATAAATTCACTGTTCTATTCCCAGCTCTAGAAAGTGACTAGCATATAATACGCACTCAATTAATGTGTTGAATGTATCACTAAATAAATAAATTTTAATATGCTTATTAAATGTCTACTACAAGAAAATCTTTATTTCCATTGATTCAGGATATGTGTGGGTAGGTCATGATTTTCTTCTGCGTTTATGAGGCCTTTGGGTTTTCCACTACATAGTTGTCATTTAAGCCAACGATAACAGTAAGAATAGATGTACCATCCAGCATTTGTATAATGCTTTTCATTTAATAAATAAAAGTTAATATGATATGTATATATATGTTTTATTTTCAGGACAAATCTGAATGATAGAATAGGTACCAACAATTGGTGATCCTCCTTCTTTCTCCCACATGGCCTTCTATAGCAAGGATGACAGATACAATTCTTTGATTAGCAAAGAGACTAAAAATAGAAAGATGTTATATGCCAAAAGCCACACATCAAGTTTGCAACAAAGACCCAAATTACTTGTAGTCTGACATTTTTTCTACTTTGAACGTATTATAGATTTAACTGACTTTACATTTCGTTCAATATTTTCCTTGAGATGTCACAAATTCAGTGACGGATGTATATTTAAAATTACTATAAAGTCAACATTGAATGAAATAAAAAAGTGCACTATATAATAGATAAGACTATTTATTGGTATTTGAAACTATTCATTTC
Organism: Acinonyx jubatus; assembly: GCF_027475565.1. NCBI lineage: Eukaryota > Metazoa > Chordata > Mammalia > Carnivora > Felidae > Acinonyx > Acinonyx jubatus. Next base: position 90,414,971 of record NC_069381.1, on the reverse strand, counting down.
CCTAGATAAAAGACTGTATGTGATTTGGAATATAAAGAATAAGATTTGGATGTGATTTATAAATTTCTCTTTTGTGAAACCTTAGGAATAGGTGAAGGTGTCCCTTCTGAACTCTATTTTTTTAACTTGGTTTTTGGAGAACCTGTTTGTTTTTTATTTTATTGCTCTTTCCAATAGCTAGCAGTGTAATTAGTATGCTGTGGTGTTGAGTGAACAAATTATGAAAAAACAAGGATTTAGTATTGTTTACTGAAAGATTGTGTGAATAAGTTTCTTTGTACTTATCTATTAGCTGTTTGGTGGATTTACTTTCACAATATATGATAGTTGACAATATAGGATATTCTGAAAATTTTCATGGTAACAAAAGAAAGGAAAACCCATAATTTAATGAAATTCTTAAAATGGTATCTTATAGGAAAGCCTACACTGAGGTAATAAAATGATCATATTTTGATATTTTGCCAGGACTTCTAAATATGCCTTTTTAGAACTGGAGAATTCAGAATCACTTGAGACATTACAAAAACAACCTGGATATGCTGTTCTCATATTCTTAATATTCTTTAGTTGGTAAATCTCAAAGTATACCAAAACCTAAATTAGATCCATTTTCCAGCTAGCTTGGTGATCTGTCCTGCATCATGGGGACTAAATGGGGAATGGGGTCTCTATTTGATACAACTTTAGGTCTCTTTTGAGCTGTGGGATTTGTGCATTTTCTGATCTATCTTCAGTCCTCATTGGAGAAATGAGTTGCATAAGCTAATATCAGTTAAGATAGTAACAGCCTTGTATTTGTTATGGAAATTTCTTCTAAATTATAAGGACTGGTACCCCTAGATCTAGTATTTCAAGTTTTGGCACAAATGCTTGCCTTCTCTATAGATAATTTTCGTATGTTTAGAATTAGTAATTGTTATATTGGAAATATATTTGACTAGCCAAAGCTTGATATCTGACTTCAGGCGAGATGAGGACTGTTTTAAGTGATGGTATGTGATGGAATACGTTCTGAAAGATGCCCCCATAGAATTGCTTTTGCTGAGCTGTACTTTAGAATGATGACCTGGGCTCATAGAAAGAAGAGGTGGAAGTGGCAGGTGCACACTTGTGTGTATAAGGATGTTGTTGGAGACATTGGCTACATACCACACTTCTATGAAAACCCCTTTTATGAAAACCTATCAGTGCGATTTTTCTTTCACTGTAGTGCCAGGAAAATATGTGTACTTATCTTAGAAGCTATCCTATTTTCCTCTTTGCTTTGGTTTCTGGGAAGTTTGGCACTAAATTTGTAACCTGTATTTAACAATAGGTTGTATCTTGGAATATATTTTATACACCAACTTCATTTTGCACTTATATCTTTAATCTTCTTTTGTCCTCCATTAAACTTTAATGCATTTGTTAAATGCCTGTTTATGCTAGGTGCCATGTATGATGCTAGGGATACAGTGATTAAATCAATTTGGTGGAGCCCCGGCCTCATGGAGCTTATATTATTTGGGGCAAGAGAAACATTAATAAAATAATCATTCAATAAATGTAAAAATTGATATTGTAAACAAGTACAGTGAAGGAACATTATATGATGCTATGAGACTCTAAAATGGTCCTAATTTCTCTTTTTCTGTTATACTCTCTATAGTAACAGAAATACACATATGTACATATGTATTGTTTACAGTATACCTTTATACTTGTATTTTCTTGTAAAACCTCTTCTTGAATACAATTAAATGGCTGATTATTCTTCCATTATGCGGAGGTACCACAATATATTTTCCCAATACCTCATCATTGGATATTTAGTTTGTTTACAGGTATTCACTATTATAAACAAAATGTTTTAATTTTTACTGTTTTGCAAACCAGGGTTTTCTAGTGGGTGATGTATTAGCAAGAAAAAAAATACATCTCACCCTCCCCCCCCCGCCCCCACACTCAAGAAATTTGGATAGAATCCTGTTTAATTAGTCAGGGATAGAAGATGTGACTGATAGCAAATAGAGCAGGAACAAATGCGACTCAGCTAGCTTTTCCTGGGCCTCCAACTGCCAGTCACTGTGTCTGCAGGAGTTCATGGGGCAACATCTTGCCTCTTCCAGAAAATTCAATTCCTGCTGTAGTGCTATGCTTTTATACTTGGGGCTAGCCTGCCATTTTGAAGCCCTAACAGTATGCATACTTCCATTTAAGGAAATATTTACAGATGATGAGCTCTGTTGGTTCATAGGCTGAAAGTAGCCTCACAAAAATCATATCCCTAAGGAGGGGAGGGGGTGGTGTGGCAAGAAGGGAAGAGCAAAGCAATTAGTGTCCAGGAATGACTGTTCTAAACAATGTGTTTGCTGTAGACTTCCCATGTTCCAGAGCATCCATAGCTCTACATTTACATTTCATAAAGAAAAACTGATTGAAGCCTGAACAGGCTTCTCAATCAGTTGTTTTTCTTTATGAATTTCCTGGTTGTATCCTTTGCCAAGTTTTCGATGGGTCAAATTTATCATTATAGTATCATTGATTTGTAATGGCTCCTTTTATACCAAGAATATGTTCACATATGTTGCAAACAATTCTGTTTGTCTTTGCTTTTTAATTGCCTTGTGATATTTTTAGCATAGCGATTAAGAGCAGAGGCTTTGCGACACATCTTTGCCTCAGATCCTGTTCAGTGACATATTATCTGTGTACTTTAGTCAACTTGCTTGTACATATTGTTGTGGTTATTTCTGTTGTTCTTTTCATTTCAAAAAAGGGTAGATGTAAAGAATAACTTGAATAATGCATGTTCACTGTAGAAACTTTGGAAAACACAGATAACTTTTAAAAAAATCATGCATAATGCCTTTACCTCTTTTTCTCATTTTCACATAGGTATGTTAGCAAGTAGTTAAGTGTTATGTTAATCACAGTTATGGATACTGTTTAGTAACAAGTTATTTTCCTACAGTATATTGCAGATACTTTTCTTGGCTAGTATGTATGTTCACGTTTTCATTTCTGATTGTTGTATGGTATTTGGTTGCATAGATGTGCTATAATTTCCGTTTCCTTATTTTTTAATCAATTCCATTTTTAATTATTAAAAATGTTATAATGAATGCTCCATGATTATGTCTAATAAATAGAAATTTATGCCAAAGGGTTAGTAAATCTTTAAGGTTAATCTTTGGATATTCTGTAGCTTCATCTGCACTAAGTATTATGTGTTTTCTTTTATCTTTGTCTTTTTTTGCCAGTTTGATACGTGAAATGGTATCTTATTTAAATCTGCATTTCTTTTGGTTACTAGTAGCTCAAACATGTTTTATGTGTTTGATTGTTTTGTTTCTTTTTTAATAAACTGCCCTGTTAATTTTTTTGCTAATTTTTCAATTAGGGTGTTCATTTTTCTTTTAAAAAATTTTTTTAAATGTTTATTTTGATAGAGCGTGAACAGAGGAGGGGCAGAGAGAAAGGGAGACACAGACTCTGCAGCAGGCTCCAGGTTCTCAGCTGTCAGCATGGAGCCCGAGGCAGCGCTCAAACCCACAAACTGCAGGATCCTGACCTGAGCCAAAGTCAGATGCTTAACCGACAGAGCCACCCAGGCGCCCCATTCATTTTTTTTTCCCTCATACGTTTTCAAGAACACTTATATATTGCAAGGACATTAATCCTTTATTATACATATTAGAGATACTTTCCTACTTTGTTTTTTTAAATGTTTTTGATTCAAGGAAAATTCTGGTTTTTAAAAATAAATACAGCCATTTTTTTTTTTTACATTTAAAGATTACGTAGTCATCAATATTTTTTCAATTGCTTTTGTGTTTTTGTTGTTTTCTTAAAAAGAATTTCAAGTTTCTGCCTAAAATTTACATCCAAATGTAGAAATAAGCTGTATGACGGCAGCAATGTTGTCCGTCTTATTCCTTATTGCTGGCGGTGTTCATGGCATGTCATAGGCAGGTAATACATATTTGTTAAATAAATGACATCAGTCTTTAAAATTTATATCATTATAAAATAGGTAGTAGAAATGTAATTTCCTTAATCTGTTCAAAAAGCTGGGAATGCATTTTCTAAAATATATTTATAATGTTTTTTTGTCCAGCACATTATTCCTTTCACCTACTGAATTCTTGATTATCTTTAGATCTCAGTGCAAGCATTGTTTCTGTAGGAAAGCCTTCTGTGGTAATCTGTTCACAAGGTCACATTCCAAGCTGTTAAGTTTTCCTAACACTATCTTTGGCACACCTCTAGTTTCATAGTTGTTGATGGAATTATTTAGATACTTATTTTCCCCATCAATACCAAACAAGCACAAACTTGACTTGTTTCTTCTCATCTCTCTACCCCACTGCCTAGCACATATTATGTATTTAATAAGTTTTTAATTTTTTTGAGTAGGCAAATAAATGAACAAACTGTCACAAAAATCACATAGCAAGTGTGTGCACATGCTTGATCCCCACCAAGACTGTCTTCTGTATTATTGGTCTTTCTGTTTGTCTTGTTGTCAATTCCATACAAATTTAAGAACATCCCTTTATTTTTTTAATAAGGTATTTTTTTAAATGTTCATTTATTTTGAGAGAGAGAGTGAGAGCAGGGGTGGGGCAGAGAAAGAGAGACAGAGAGAGGGAGAGAGAGAAACCTAAGCAGGCTCTGCACCATCAGTGCAAAGTCCAAAGTGGGGCTTGACCCTGTCAACCGAAGCATGAGATCATGACCTGAACTCAGCCATCCCTAATGACAAACCTTTATTTTATTTTATTTTATTTTTTATTTTTTTATTTTTTTATTTTTATTTCATTTTTTAATTTAATTTTATTTTATTATTTTATTTTATTTATTATTTTTTTAATGTTTACCTTTGAGAGAGAGACAGAGTGCAAGAGTGCAAGACAGAGGGGAGGGGCAGAGAGAGAGAGAGAGAGAGAGAGAGACAGAATCCAAAGCAGGTTCCAGGCTCTGAGCTGTTGACACAGAGCCTGATGCGGGGCTCAAACTCAGAATGGCGAGATTATGACCTAGGCTGAAGTCAGAGGCTTAACCAACTGAGTCACCTAGGCGCCCCACCCTAAATAAATAACAAACCTTTAAAAAACATTTTAGTGTCTCTTAGATTACTTCCCACATACTTGCCTACAATAATTTGTCTTGGTTTTAAAATCTTCCTGATCACCCTCACATGTTTATTCTCCCAGATGAATTTTATAATCGTTTCTCAAGTGAAAAAATGTGTGTGTGTGTGTGTGCGCGCTGGTTTGGGGGAAAGGAATTGTTTTAACTTTATAAATTGAGAGATTGTGTGTTTATAATATGCAAGCTTCTTATTCAGCACTTGGGTTATGCAGCTTTTATTTGCTTGAATACTTTTATTTTCCTCAGTTAATTTTTAAATTTTATTATTATAGAGCCTGAACATTTCATGCTAGGATTTTTCTTGGATGTTTTCACGCAGGAAAGAGTTACCTCAGCAGGCTTGGGTTTGCTGTCGTTTTAAGGGTCTGCTTACCTGGCTGTCCCTTGGCTGCCACCTGAGAACTTAGGTTTTGAAATGTGCCCTGTGGTGCCAAGTGGTAAGGTTATCTGGTGTGCCAAGGGTACTGAATTTCACTGTGCTAGCCTATCTACATTCTTTTTTTTTTTTTTTTTCACCATGTGATTTATGGTGAACATCTCCTTTTCTTCTGGGGGTTTTTAATGATTGTGGCTGATCATGATGGCAGAGTGTGTGACCAGCCTCTGAAAAAATCCTTGAACTTTGAGTCTCAAGGAATTCTACTGTGTGAAAACACAACCCACATGTCCCTGCATTTCACTGCTAGGGAACGTTGGAAGCTTAGAGATGCATTTTTCCAGATACCACTGATGTGTCTTTTCTGCTTCTTAGTTTCATTAGTTTGCATTTCTTCTTGTGGTGTTTCCCAGTTGTCCCAACAATGTCCTCTCCAAATGATAATTCTGTGTGTGGTTTTTTTTTTTTTACAATATCCCTCCAAATTTATTTTTGTCATATTACATTGATCAGATCTTCGAGAGCAATGTTGAATAATATAATTGACATCAGCAAACTTTGCTTAACTTCAATAGGATAGTGATAGTGTTTAAAATTAAATACGTTTTTTTATTGTCTTTAGCTTGATAAGCTTTATTATGTTATAAGGAAGTATCCCTCAGCATCTAATTTATTTAGAATTTAATCAGAAGTACATGGTACATTTTATTAAATGTCTTTTTTTGGCATCTGTTGAGATGATCCCGGGCATTTTTTGGTTCTTCTATTCATGAGATAAATTATTGTATTTTAAAATGTTATTTAAAAAGAGGTGTGGTGTAAGTACATATCTTGAAGATAATGCTCAGTTTCCCATTTTAAATGTTAAGCTCATCCAAAAACATTCTTACAGAAACACTTGGAAAAATGTTTGACCAAAAATCTGTGTATCCAATGGCCAGTCAAGCTGACACATAAAATTAACCATGTTGGTGTCACAGATGCTGTAGTAAACCTGACCGATCCACCATTCTGTGAACACCTGATACTCATTTCTGAACTTTCAATCTTGTTTTTCCCCGAAACGTGGGTCACTTTCCCCTTTTCATCTACCAAGCACTGCTTATTCTTCTGACTTGCTCCAGTGTAGCCACTAATTGATCTCCTTTTTATTTCCTTTGTCTTTAGTTATATATTTTGAGTATTTCATGGATGTGTGTTTTTGTTTCTTTAACTCAATGGATGGTTTTCTAGGGATAGTAAGTATGCTTTTTATTTTAGCTCTTTCCTCTTTAAGTGGTAAATATTGAATATATAGATAGTAGCCTTTATTTATTCAACAACAATATGTATTTAATGTGAGACACTGAAGTAGGCCCTGGCAATATAAACATGAGTAACACAGAAATAATTTTCTGGTAGTAGGAAACACATAATAAGTGGTTACAATACAATGAAGTACTATAGTAGAGGGCTGGAAAAGTACTTGGAACCCAGATGAAATGATCATCTTTTTTTTTTTTTTTTGAGAGAGAAAGAGAATGTGTGAGTGGGGGAGATGGACAGAGAGAGAGACAGAATCCTAAGCAGGCTCCATGCTCAGTGGGAAGCCTGATGTGGGCCTCGATCCCATGACCCTGGGATCGTGACCTGAGCGGAAATCAAGAATCAGACGCTCAACCGACTGAGCCACCCAGGCGCCCTGATAATCATTATCTTTATCAGGTGGACTCACAGAAGATTTTATCAAAGGAGTCACATTTTTATCTAGTCAAAAATGAGTAACTAGGTAGGTTCACAGCTGCAGGTTGAGGGAAACATTTTAGGCAGAATGAATGGAATACAAAAGTGCAGAATTATGGATGAGAAGAATATGTTTAAGAAATGTGAGAAGGTCTGTGTAACTTAGTATGAGGCTTATGAGTGGGGAAAAAGAGGCATACAAGAGGCATGCTAGAACATAAAACACTTTGTATGCCATTTGTCTCCATAGGCAATAGTAACCAGCAGAAGTCTTCAAGGGAAGGAGTGATATATTATTTTTTTAATGTTTATTTTTTGAGAGAGAGAAAGAGAGGAAGCAGGCTCTGCACTGACAACATAGAGCTCCATGCGGGGCTCTAACTCATGAACCATGAGATCATGACCTGAGCCAAAGTTAGATGCTTAACTGACTGAATTACCCAGGTGCTCCCATATTTTTAATTTTTGAAGGTTAATTCTGGGAATAGTATGGATCGTGGCCTTAAGTAGGAAGAGAAAGTAGGAGATGGAATAATTAAGAAGATCATTTTAACAATTTAGTTGAGAGATATTGTGGGATTGAATTAGGTAGTGAGGAGAAAGAATGGAACCTGAATTTTTGAGTAGGTATGTTTAAGGTCAGAAATCAGAAATTGGTTATGGTTTGGGGGGAGGAGAAATTGGAGCAGAGGAGGGGTTAAAGGAAAATGAATATGTAGAAGGTATGAGGGAAAGGGAAAAACTCATTGCAACTTTGAAGATTCCAGGCTAGAAGATAGAGTGAATGTTGATGGATTAAAATCATAATTTGGTCAGAATCCGATATGTTAGGAAAGTTGTGGAGTTGAGTGTTGTATGTGTTGCATTTGAGATGCCTGAGGAGCCACTAGAAATTCAGATTCAGAGAATGGAGAAGAGACCCAAGCTAAGGGGAGGCACATGGTCCTTAATATAGCATGAAGCCAGGTGAGAAGAGGCGATGATCTAGGGAGAGCATGTCAAGTTAAAAGGTGGCTTGAGAGCATTGTATACCTGACCTTGTACATATTTGATTGACTGATTAATTTTATTAATAATGGCCATGTATGAAGCAAAAGAAATGGGGACATTTCACTGAGAAATCTACAAGATTCTGTGCAGGTTCTCATAAGTAAACTGTCATGTATCAAAACAGGTTACTTAAATGGAGTCTGTCCTCTATGTAGAGCTGCATGACTGAACAAGTAAGCTAACCAATATTTGATCCTCAGTTCTCATCTGTAGATAACCCAACCTGTATGGTCTTTCTGTGTTCACTCTTGCTTCACTACAAGGAATGCTCTTTATAGTAGCCACAGAGGTTTTTTTTTAATTTTTATTATTTTTTTGTCAAGTAAAGGTGGTATTAATCTCTGTATAAGATCTCACCTCTTTCCTTGGCCCCTGCCAACCTCTCTTACTCATCTCTTATATCTGCCCTCTTAACTCATTGGGCCCTGGTGGAAGGATCCTTCTTTTCCTCTGGCCTTAGGTCCTGTGTACCTGATGAGTACTTAATCAATATGAAATGAATGAATGACTCTGCCTTCTAGGTTTCTTGTGAGAAGTAAATGTAAAAAAATGGTGTGAAGAGCCTGTTAATGTGCCTGGTTTGCAATAAATGCCACTTTGGATCATTTTTTTTCTTTTCTTATCCACCTATAGTTCTGATGTTTGTCTATATTTTTCTATTCCAGTATACCTTTCCAACTCTTCCCATCCAGCCAACTTACTGTCTTTGGTTTTTGCAGCCCCAGTGTCCATGTGTCCATGTGTGTTGACATCTCTCTTCAGTTGACACTTGATATGATTTCATCCAATACCCTGGACTTTTTCATACATGTCCTCTCCTGGGCAACCCCATTTCTTATTGTACTTGAATAGTTGTATATAGATTCCTGGTTTGAAGGACACTGAGCATATAATGGCCTTCTTGCATGAAATTCTCAGAATGGAAATCCTCTGGGGACTGGTCCCAAGACTACCAAGAGATTCTTAGAACTCATAAAGCACTGTCTTGATCACATCATTATTTTGTGAATCTGGAATCAACAGTTCATAAGTGGTAGCCAATACTTATTGAACACTAACTCTGGGCCAGAGTCCTATGTAATTTACATACATCGCCTCACTTTGTGAATTTGGTTTTATTAGTATTTCTGTGTTACACATACTAACTCGCCTAAGGTCATGCGTTTAGTGACTTGAAAGTCAGGACTTCGGCCCAGGTGGTCTAATTTCAGATTCCTGCACTGAACTATGCTTTTGTATTCTACAGTGCCCCAGTAACAGTTTTGGGGTCATAGAGTTAACGTCTCTTCTTGAGTGTTTGATTTTAAATTTAAAATAATATGCACTTACAGGTTTTTTTTTTTAATTTGAATTCCAACGTTTCTTTGCTGCCATGTACCCTACCATTTCAAGTCTCATTTCACTTATGGCGACTACTGTTAACAACATTTTTAGAATTTTTTTTTCTGTATTGTGAGACTTTTCTTCTTAACCTCTTAGTGTGATTCTCCTCTGAGCTTATGTCTTCTGAAAAGTCAGCTTTTCATGGTTAGTTGGTGAAATTAACTGATGGTTGAAAGACTGTCTATCACTTGAGTTGACCCTTAGAGAAAGATGTTGCACCTCTGTCCCAGGCAAGCTTCTAAAATTAATTAAATTCTTACTTGATTGGAACCCACTTAGTTTCCGAAGGAGACCTATGACAACTCCAGCCTGATGAATTCTTCCAGTTCCCAGGACTGAAGCTGTTACTTGACAATCCACGTATGACTGTATCACCTTGATGTTCAGAAAAAAATGAACAACAGGCCATCTTGGCTAAGGAAACGGGGTTTGATGCTCTTTCCAGTGCCAGAATCAAATGTTTTGTGAACAATGTGAAGAGATTTGTTTCTTGGCCCTTATCTTTTCTCTACTTGTCTATTCATGAAGAACTATAATTTTTAATCAGGAGACCAAAAATACCGCTATGGAAGTGGCCATGCTTTTCAGCACGCAGCAGAACATTTTCCTAAAAAGTGAGGTCACCAGAAGCATGTAGCAGAGAAATCCCAGATGGCACTAATATTTGATTTCATTTTTAGCACGCTCATATTCAGCAGATGGATTGGAAAGCTGACCTCTCTGACACTTCTGCATCACTGCTTGCTACTCCAATTGCCTTTGAGAATGTTTTTTCATAAGGCTTCTCCTGGTACCTCGGAGATTGATGCCTGGTCTCCCGCCTGTGTTATGCTTCATTACACCAAGCCTCTGTGTGGTGGAGAGTTGCTGTATTCTATAAAAGGGGAAATCCTAGCTCATCAGTATCTCAAACTTTTCCTACACTCTCTCAAATTGCTTGTAACATCTTGGAGAGCACAGTCTTAGCTTTCCGGTGTACCTCTGATTTGTATTTGCTTTTTAACTTGTCCATTTCTAATTTTTCTGTTTTCTTCTGTGACATAAATTATGAATAATATAAAAAACTCCTCTAGGAGTGACCAAGTTTGACTTTTTCCAACAGTCTAATTATATTAAGGTGAATATTGTTGAATTCCTCCTTGTACTGTTGCTTTGGGGCAGAAAGAACAGACCTAGGCTGGAGTGTCCGACTCTGCTGTTTCCTTTATTTTAGTGTTAGCCTCAGTTTCCTTGTTTGTAAATTAGTGATGTTATGAGCGCTGAGTAGTTAGGGTTGGTGTAATGAACATCGTGTGGTTGTCACAGTGTTGGCACAGAGTCACTTTTGTTATTTTTTTATGTTACCTCAGTTATGGTAGTTTGTGGTATGCTTAATGTATTTTTTGCATATGCACAAAATAGAAGTAAAATATAAAACATAATAATTTTGTTTATTTTTTATTTGGATTGCATGGGAAGTGAATTGTTAAGGAGGAAGTTTTTAAACATTGGACTCATGTTTTGTTTCAAGAAGTTTTATAAAACTACTCTATTCACTTTTCTAGATCATTACACCATCCACTTACCTAGAGATGGCCTCTGTGGGAATGAGGCACCCTTTTCTCTTTCCTCCTGCCCCCTCCATCTAGTTTATATTTCAGTGACGTGGCTAGCGAATCTGTCATGCAGCATGAACATCCAGCATGTTTTTTTGTGTTTTTCCTCGCAGGATGACCCGTGTGGCCATACTGTAAAGTTCAGTTCTGAGGAGGAGTAGTTTGCTTAAATCCTTACGTGTTGCTGCTTCGCACACAACCAGATTTTAGTGCATATTTTAATGCAAAGCCTACTTTTGGCTTAGAAAACATTGCATATTTAATAGCTTTTTTGCTTGAATCAGATCTCCACCCAATGTAATGCTGATGAATCTCGGTTTTAGATGACTGCTATTTTGTTGTGAAACTTTCTTGAAGAAGTTCCTTCTTTCCCTTTTTATAGATCGAACATAAGGCCAGACTACGCAGACTCCAATTTCCATGAGTTCAAGATGCACACCTTCAGTCGGGTTACATCCTGCAAAGTCTGCCAGATGCTCCTGAGGTAGGCTTGCCCAGTCCTGTTTCTCAGTTTAAAGGAGCTGGTATAATTGCTCAGTCTCTCTGACTTTTCTAATGTACCAGCCAAAATGTTCTCAAGTGGGGAAATTGCCTTAACAGTTTCGAGTCAATAGATCTTTCCTCAGCGTTGAACTTAGGAACTCCCTTCCAAGCCCCAGGAGGCCCCATCCCTCGGCTAAGAAGACTTCACAGAGTATCATGTTCCCTCAGTTTCTTTCTCGTGCTTGTGCTTTCCTGTAGGCAGAACTTAGCACCTTTTAACATATCACCCTCTAATTTTATCTTTCAGAGGAACATTTTATCAAGGCTATTTATGTTTTAAATGTGGCGCGAGAGCACACAAAGAATGTTTGGGAAGAGTAGACAATTGTGGCAGAGTTAATTCTGCTGGTAAGTCATGTTTATTGTTGTCATTCTGTTCTTAATTAGGACATAAACCTTGATAAACATAATTAAGGCCTAATTTACTCTTAATATGTGTTTATTGTGACATACCTGCTTTTGAAACTATCATTTATACAGACAATTAGAAAAAATTGCTTGAAATTCCTGTGACTTCCTGGGGGGCAGAGGACTGCAAGGGGGCCTTGGCAGGTTTCGTGTCACCCATTTCATTTAGCGCAGCCCTTGAATCTCAGTACTGCTGTACAGATAAAGCCAAAGCACACAAGTGGAATAAAAAACCAAAAAATTATTTTTCATTTCTGTCTTTAGTCCTTAAATTTCTCCCTTGTTCTCTTAAATATTCAGCTCAGAAATGCTAATGATGCCAGAAGTAAACATCATACACACTAATTCATGAATTAATGAATTGAATACATTGTCATTTTGCAGCATTCAACAAAGAGCATATATCCTTTGGATTTCATGTAAATATTTTCCCCTTGGTTTTTAAAAATAATGCTCCATGATTCTTACATGAGCCAGTTGCTAAGGCTGTTGGCAATTATGCATTCAATAGCCTTTTGCCTCTCCCTGCTCCTCTTGGGCTCTCTTCCTTCTCTTTCTTTTCTGGCCTCTTTATTCTTTCTCTTTCTTCTTCTTTCTCTTTGTCCTTTTCCCCTGAGTTTCTCTTGTGTTTTATCAATAAGACCTTTCAAAATCAGTAAAACTTTTTGAACAGAAGAAAGGGATCTTTAACAGCTTGAGTTCAAAAGGTAGCCATGTCAACCTTTGATTTTCCCAAAGGAAAAGGTGGACATTGAATTATTTTGGATAATATGAAGAAGAGTGAAACAGAGAATAATAGCTCATTTCAGAGCTGAGTTCAGAAAATGGGCAGTTGTAGAAAAGGTGTGAATTCCATTAGAGACTAAGATCACAGCACATTCTTCTCACTTTGCTCCTTTGGTGGATGGTTTTTAAGGTTCCTGTGAGCCATGAGCTCTCTGTGCTAGGCATGGGCAGCCGCGAGAAGGATCCCAAAGTTAGGTGAGCACCTGCACTGTGCCTGTCTGGTTAGGGCCCTTTGCTGGGTCCTTCCTGCACGTACCTGTTCAATCCTCAGAACAGCTCCTCCCATTTTCTGATGGGGATCAGAGTGTTCATGCAATGTGCTCAAAGTCTGCTAAGACAAAGAGACAAGATTAGTACCCACTAATTTTTCTGAAGGTCAGAAACAGTTTACAGAGTTGTAAAATATAACAGAAGTGTTATATATTATTATTGTTATTCTTTAATTGACCATGTGATACAACTTATCACTTAAATTTTTGTTGTTCTGTCCTTATTTGTCCCCTCCTTTAATCTCTTTGAGGACAGTTAACATATTATGTGTGCATGGTAGGCTAATGTGTTTTTGTAAACCCCCCAGCCCTGTCTTAGGAGTTTCAGTCTGTGAGAATATAAAATGATCTCATAGTTGGCATGGTTCTCGCATTCTACTGGAAGAGTATAGGGCAGTAGTTGAGAGTCAAGCAGAAATGGTTGAAAATCTCGCTCTGCCTTTTGTTACCTACATGAGCTTGGGAATTTTACGTAAGCATTCTGAGATTTTGTTTATTCTTCTGTAAAATGGAAATTAGAGGATTCTCGTGAAGATCAAATGGAATAATGTTGATGTTACTAACACAGTGCTGGGCACAATAAAAGCTCAGTGTTTAATCCATGGTGCTGTGATGAGAAGTCAGGTTTTTGTTTGTTTGTTTGTTTGTTTGTTTGTTTGTTTTGAAAGGGATGGCCTTAATCTGTATTTTTGCTGCTGTTTTTATGATGTGAAGAAAATGTGGATAGAAGAAATAGCGAGCACCAAACTTTGAAGTGATATAAATAAGTGATGCTAAAGGACTTCAAATTTTCAACTTTTACTAAAAAAAAAAAAAAAAGTCAATAGGAAATAGTTGGGAACTCCTGGTCAGGCAGATACAAGAGTGGTGCATTCCCCGTTTGTTCCTCTGTCACAGTTGCAGCATCCTCTGCCCTTCACTGAGTAGCTCTGGACTGAGACTGTGTGTGATAGCAGTAAGCCCATGAGCTCTGGAGTCTTGGTCTGGTTTGAATCCCACTCCAGAGCTTACCACCTGGGTGACTTACTTAACCTTCGTAAGTCTTTGTTTCTTCCCTCCTAAGGTAGGGATAATTATACCTAGCCTTTAAAAGCCTTTTTTGGGGGCGCCTGGGTGGCTCAGTCAGTTAAGCGTCCGACTTCGGCTCAGGTCATGATCTCGTGGTCCGTGAGTTCGAGCCCCGCGTCAGGCTCTGTGTTGACAGCTCAGACCCTGGAGCCTGTTTCAGATTCTGTGTCTCCCTCTTTCTCTGACCCTCCCCCGTTCATGCTCTGTCTCTCTCTGTCTCAAAAATAAATAAACGTTAAAAAAAATAATAAATCTTTTTTTTTAATAAATACAAAGTCCCAGGTACTGTTTTATCACTGCTGTCAACTCATTTAGACCTATACAGATGCTTTAAAGTTGGCATTGCTGCTGTTCTTACATAGGAGAAACTGAGGCATAGAGAAATAAGTATCTTGCCTTAGTTGCTTAACCAATAGAGTGAAGAAAGTCCAGGCAGTCCAGCTCCTGAGTTTGTTCTTTACCCCTGAGTTATGCTCCCAGTCATGTGAATTCATGGTAAGGATATATGCCAAATGTGATAGATGCACAGTGCCTAACCCTTGTAAACCACCAGAGTAAAATCATGTGCTTGGTTTTTGTCTAAGAGAGATTTTCCAATTTTTTAATTTTTTTTTTTTTAGCAAAAACACTTCTGAATTTAGTTAAATTAGTGACTACCAAATATGTTTAGGTTTCAGTGCTTTGAAGTGCTGTGAGAAATTCAGGCATCCCCAGGACCATGCCTGCCCTTTCCCCATGGGTTGTCTCAGAGCTGGAAGATTTAGACACCTTCAGTTCCAGGATCTCTTATTTTAAGATGAGGAAACTGAGTCATAAAAGTATGAAAACAAGGTAACTAAGAATAAGGCTGTTCATGCCCTGCAGATTATAGATAATGGTTATTTACACCCATATCATTGATTAAAGGTAGCATCATCCTCTAAACTCTTTTATAGAATTCATCGTACTCAAAAGCAGGAAAAAAATTTTAAGCCTCTGTCTGAATTTACTTCTTGGAGTTTTAAACATTATTCTCTTGCTCTCTTGGTTTTCTGCCTTGCATTCAAAGTTGTCCTGCATTTTCCTGTTTTATGCAACTGTGTCTTATTCTCTCTTTCTATCCTTTCCTGCTCAAGATTTCTAAGAGACTGATGGCATTGAATGCTCCTAGTCTGTTAATCAGTGGTGTGAGCTATTAAGAACCTGCCCAGGAGGCTGCCCTGTTTTGCCTCTAGATTAGCATTCGTGGGTAGCCCTATGACTAAAGGGCCATGCTTATCCTGAGTGAAGAGGAATCTGATACAGCTGTCAGCAGTCCTCCCCCTCACTCCCAAAGAGACGCCCTCTAAAAGTTGGAAGTTGTGACATCCTGTTCTCGAACCCACCCCTTCCTGCACTGTAGTAGGTAGTAACTGCACATAGAGTGTGAGTTTGAGCTTGGTGAGTGTGGTAAAATAGGTAGAATTTTGAGGACATGGGCAAGCTAGAATGTATGGGTGTTTCCCAGCTAGCAGAGAATCAACATTGGCTTAGGTTTTGCACAGAGTACACTAGTTCAAAAGTATAGTTTTCGATGATGGGTATGACATTCGGGGAAATGTGGATGTAGGGGAGGAGGGCAGGAGGGAGAACAAGATGTATCAAGGGCTGGAGAGCTAGTTTACTTGGATGGGGCTTTTTCTGGAGAAGAGCATTTCAGGAGAACTTGACTTGGGGGAGTGGGATCAGCTAAATTTAAACAGCTAAATTTAAAACAAGTCAATGGTATTGATTTAGAGCAAACGCAAATGCTTAGATAATCCAGGTTCCCACATAAAATTTTATCTTAGGTGATTTGAGATTGACCTCAACTTTACAGAGCTTTATAACTCTATTGTTTAATATAGTCTAACTATATTCTTAGGAGACAAAGAGAGTCTGATAGGCTCAGTATGAGTCAGGAGGCTACTTGTAGCTCAGAAAGCTGTGCCCAGTAGGAATAGTTAGATTATAAACATTGGGTAGTTGGGGTAGAAGGCAGTTCCAGAAAGTGGATCATGCCATTTTCTGTCAACGTTGGTCCAGGCGGAGAAGGGGGACTAGTTGTACAAAATGACACGGTAGCCCAGGAGTTGATGAAGGTTAGAGAATCTTCCGTTCTACTTGTAATTGCCAAATACACTGGTCATCACAATCTAGGCCTTACCTAACTTGAGTTTTCCCTATTATTCAGTACTCTTAACCATTCCCCTTGACACTTTCCTTCATATCCTACCACATCCCCCATGCTGTCGTTTAGCTATCTGATTAATTTCCCTGGCATTAGCTATAACCTACACCCAGGCAGATAAGTCACTAGTTCCACATAAGGCTTTTCTCCTGAACTTTGGATTCAAAATTTCTATCTTCTTCTCCCATCTCCTTTCCCAGGTGTCCTGCAGTGACCTCAAATTTCACATGTCTAAAACTAGCCTCGTTAGTCATTAACAGAGGCTTCCTCTGCCTACTCCTTGTCTTAGTTAAAGGTTCAGCATCCATGCACTCACCTGAACCTGGATGTGCGCCTTGATGTGCCCACCTCTCTCATCTTCATTTACTCACCTATTGTTCTTAGCTCTCCTCCTAAGGCTCTCTAGAACCCACTGATAGGGTATTGCTATAGATTAAAAAAAAAATCTCAGTGTCATTTGTTTGGACAACTGCAAAAGCCTCCTAACTCCTTGCTGTCAATCATACTCCTTCTATATGATTTCCAACATGATCTTCATTAAAATCAATTCTGATTGTAAGATTCTACTGCTCCCTATACCTTCCATTCCTTACAGAGTAGTGTCCAAACTTCAGTTAGACTGGAGCTGCTTGCTGATAAGAACCATACTTAAGTGATGCCCTTACCTTTGGAAAGCCATGGTAGGTGGATGAGTGAGTGGACAGACAGTGACAAGTATGAGTGACAAGTGATGAGTGGCTGACAAACAGATGGACAGTGTAATGAGTAGAAGTATAGCACTAGGGTTTCTGGGCTCTGAGGATCACTACAGTGTTGGAACCAGAAACAGGAGGCTGTGGGAGATTGGACAGGTTTTGATTCTGCCCTTGTAAAGACTGGAGCCCAACTCGATGAAGGATAAGTGAAATGAAAACCTTCTCTGAATCCCTGGCTGGTACTTTAAGAATTGAAGATAGACTTGGTAGGACCTTTGCATTCCTTTCTAGTATTTATGCAAGGAAAGACTCATGCTCTGTGCATCAATCATCAGGCCTTTGACAGGGGAGCCTAGGTTAGGTTAATAAGTAGCGAGGAACAGAACCATATCACAGAACACCTGATGACAATAATATCTCAATTTCTAGGGAAGTATACTCCCTGATCCAGTCAATCCCATTTTCAGAATTCTTGCTGGGGTTTTACTATTTCCTCTCCTTGAAATGCGCTCCCTTCTCTCCCAACAGTTCCAAGATCTATTCTTCCTTTACTTCCCCTACAAGCCCTTTGCCAATCATTTAACCTCACCTTAGCCACCCAACAGTAGTGTGAATTAAATTGTTCTCTAATTAGTTTGTATGTAGGTTTTATGTATTTGCTGTTAAGCAACTAAAACACTCCTAAAATACTTCAAATCCCATTGGGTTTACTACATAAACATTGATTTTTCACACATGCACTCTTGGCTGTGAGTTCCAAAGCCCTCCAAGGTAGCTCCCTTCTAAGAAATGGCTTGGGGATCTGAGCTGGTTCCATCTTGGGACTTTGCAAATTCAACACATGGCTTCCCAGTAGCTGTTCTTAAAACCTCATAAACTGAAATGAATAACACTTTTTTTTTTCCTTTTAATCACACTGTATTGGTTAAAAACAGTTACATAGCCTCAACTTAATTACATGGGGAGGTAGACAATGTGTGGAATACATGGACGGTTTGGGCACTTTTCATTTCCTCTAGTAGAGTATGTGTTCATTCCTGTAGGGAACGTATTTTCATCTTTTGTATTCATCCCTTAGTACCAAGTCCAAAGTCAGGATGCTTAACCTCAAGTTGTTATTCCCTTTTCCCCAGATAGGGATATCTCTGCTCCAATACAATCTGTAATAGTGTTGGATGTAGCTAGACACTAACCAATCAGCATGTGAAATAGCTCTTAGGCATTTCTTTTTGTGGAACTTAAGCCTTATTTGGATGTTGTCTTCCCTGAATTTAGAAACCTTTTATGTTTCTTGCTCTGCCACCCTTAAATTTACCTAGTTTTCATTCATCTTTGAAATAATTACTTGGCAAAAATGCAGTGCATTTCTGAATGAAGTAAGTCATTTATATTAATATTGAACTATGACAGATTATTAATTCAAGTGCATTTGAAATATTTTAAAAAGGTGTTTTTAGTTTTCTGTTTTATATTTATAAGACAAACTGTGCAACTTAGAAACAAATTTGAAGGCTGGGTGATTAGTTTATGTCTTAACATTTGAGAATTTGCATGGATATGAAGAGCAGGCAATTTCCCTCTCTCATTTTCACTGAACTTGAGTTGATGCCTTCACATTCACCATGGCAACCTCAATGATCAACACGTACATGGCCTCTGAAGTGTGCTGCCAGAACTTTCCAACCTTAATAATGAATAGGTATGGACTCCATTACATGAGACTCTCTCAACAAGTCGCTGCAGAGCTGATGCAATTCTAGAATGGCATTTCTTTCTCACAGCACACCACCAAGAGGGTCTAATCCAAACTGCGACCTTTTGGGAGCACTTGTGTTTTTCCCCTGCTAAACCCTCCTTACTCTGACTTTGATCAATAATAGCTTGCTTTGCAGCCTCTCAGTTTAAACAAAGAAAGTCGCACTGGAAGGCAAATATTGCTGGAGCAGAAACTTTGGTTTAATGCATCTTTTCCTTTAGTGGGAATGCAAGCCTCAGCTGCTCTAATATTTAACCAAAGCAGGTCCCCATTTGCTTCTCTGTTTAATCGTTCTTTTATCTAGGCCAGCTCCTGCTCCTGCTGCTGCTATAGCCATTCCTAATTGGAAGGAAGTTGCCTTGGTATCCTAATGGTTTAAACCTGCAGGATTGTTACCTAGAACCTCTACCCCAAAAGGCATCTGAAATGCCTTTTTTATTAATAATAGTGCAGTATTTTATCATAAGAGGTAAGCTCTTAGAGCATAGTTTTATTTCAGCCTTGTGCCACTAGGCATTTTATCAGATTGCTTTTACATGAACTGAGACTTCGTCATTGATTTCATTACCAAAAAATGACTTTCGTTCTACTTCATATGACTTAAAGCCTTTCCCATAAATTAGCCCTCTTTTTTTAATTTACCAAGAAAATTTTATTCTCATGGTTGGTTATTATTCCTTCCACTTAACTATTTGGGTGAGTTTAGTGATACACTAATGATTATTAAAGTAAACTGGAAAATATCATGTGGTCTGTTAGAGCTCTTGAAAAGACTTGAAATCAAAATCTCTTTCCAAGTATTTAAACTTTTTTCTTCCTAATATTGCTATAGATCTGAGTGGTGAACTTAACATTTGTTTAACTTCAAAATTTTATCAGTTCAACTGTCTTTTAGTTTTAATGTTTGACAAAAATAGCATGTTAGCCATGATGACAAGGCGCCTTCAAAAGCTATTCTGGTTATTACTTTTCTGTGGCTTCTTTTGAGACCAACCGTCTTACTGGACATTGATTTGTTTAGTCTTAACAAATAGAACTTCAGATAAGAGAGCAAATTTTGTAATATTGTATGCTTTGAGAGCCACTTGCATTAGAAAAACAAATATAATAGGACTGAATTTTTTGTTTAAACAAATGAATTGTATTAAGTGAATCTAAAGCCTCGGTGGAAAACAATTCTTTTACACAAATATGCACATTGAACCCTGTGCTGGCATTGAAGATGGAGTTCTGCAAAGCCTCCAAGCACCTCAGTAACACCCCTTCTCTGAATTACATTAAACCAGTCGGGACTTGATGAAAGAATGCAAGGTATAAACCCCTTGAGGGCCTGTGAGTCACCATCTAGAAAGGCTCTTGAAAGGGTAAGAACATTTTATAGTTTGATCAATAGCAGTCTGAGAATAGGCTGCAGGGTAAAGACAAGTTGAGGATTAAAAACTTTGGGAAACTTGAAGAATTGAATTACTCTCGTAAGGAAGTTCCCAGGAGAAAAAAAAGAGGACAGAAAGAAAGACTTTTTCATCAGATCTCAAGCAGCAACCTTTCTGTTTGGTCAGAATTCAGCTAAAATAGATTTGATGGTCATCAGCCCTTATTATCTTGATCTTGATGCAGAACTGTGACACACAAAGTGTTTTTTAGGGGCCCAAGTACCTGCCATAGTAGTTTTGGGTGCATATCAAGAGGAGATTGAAGATGGTGTTGGAGACTTCAAAATTAAAGCAACCTTTCCATAGAATATTTCATTGAAAGAGGCCCTTATTCTATTTTTCTAGCCAGAATGAGCCTTTACTTTGAAAATGTATAAAGCAATTTTGGCAGTTGGGTCTTCCTCTCTCATCACTGTTATTTTAGTATAAGTTAAGCTGTTGCATTAGTATGGTTATCAGAATTTAGATTTTGTTTATAAAGGAGGCAAATAGTTCAATGCTGTGGCCACTAGGGTAAGTACAAAAGTAATAAGATAAGAATTGCTGAACTTAAAACAGGTTCTAAGAGTTATTTCAAGACCTTTGGGTTTTGCACTATTCTTAGAAAATTTACAGAAACCTACTATGACACAGAAGTAAATAAAAGCTGAGACTTTTAAGAGCCACTCTGCTAGACCCAGTGTGAGAAGATCAAAGTGTGAACTTCTCCATACCAACTCTATGGAGGACGTGGGCCTCTTTCCTGGGTGACAGGGTATAGAGGGTAGATATGGTAGCCATGAGGACAGGAAGTGGTGGCAAGGAAAAGGTAAGCCCTAAATAAGAACTCAGGTCCTTAGAGTTGGAGTTACATCCAGCACAAAGCCTCTTTTCCATTTTTCCTACTTGGATTACAATGAAGAGGCTTTGTGTAGAGGAGTTCTTAGTACATTTAATCAGAATTACGAGGAAAGCTGATGAGACATCAAAGAGAGAAAGCAGGAGCCAACAGGAAGTGCGTAAATGAAAGAGAGAGATTGGGTAAGGTGGTCAGCCCAGTCTGGATTGCTTCTGGCTTTGTACCAGTCACCTGTGTGCCTTGCTGGGACCTCTCACTCTCTTGAGTCCTGTAATAGGTGCTTACTCATGCAGGGAGCTGGCCACATTGAACTTACACACTACATAACAAAATATGAAGAGCCTGTCAGTGAGAGTCTTCTATTCCTAGATCTTAGTTTCTGGGTAAAGAGGTACAAGTGTCTGCATAGTTAGATGACCACCTTAGATGCCATCTTTTCCCCTTTCTGAGGAGCAACCAGATGACCTTCGTGGACCATAGTGTCTCACTTACTGTCACATCGGCGATCATAGGTTTTATACAAAAATATAATACATTTAAAACATGCTGTAAAAGACCTACTCACAAGGACATAAAAATACTTATATGCAAAGAGTCAGAAAAAAAATGGTAACTTTGAATTGAAATTAAGTTGCATATTCATTTATGAACACTGAACCCAAAAGATCTGAGGTTTTTCCGTTTTGGAGGACATCTGGAAATAGCCAGCCTTTCTCAGTCTGCTTAGATGGAAAACTTAAACTCCTCTCCCATTTGGTGCTTCTTGCAGTTTATGATTCTCAGTTCAGGCTCTTTCTCTAACGCACCAGTAGGAGAAAAAAAAAGTAGTTTAGGGCTATTCTGGAATATAAGTCTTTCTGGTCAAACCAGCAAAACAGGTGTCACACCTGCTGTTAGGAACCTAAGTTTACCTAACCTGGGTTCTTAGTCTTGACACAGCATCCAGCCAAATGGTACCTATAGAGACCCTTTCCACAAACCTCTTAGGCAGTCTATCTTCTGAAACATTGCTTATTTCTAAATGAGGAAAATAAGTGAAATAGCTTTCTGTCCAGGAATACTCCTTTGTAAAGGCCAACTTTAAACCTGGCAAAGATGCCTTCATAGAAGGCAGTCATTTGTGAAAGCTGGTGGCGTGGGGCTTGAAATTGACAGGGGAGTGCACACTTAACTTTTCTATGGAAAGGTGACTTTGGTCATGAGTCTTCCATTTGCATTAATCAGAAGTACTCTTTTATAAAACAAAACAAAACAACCTTCTGTTCCATGCCCCAGGCAGCTTCCTGTGTAAAGCAATCTGTGGCAGCTAGTCAGGTGTTCAGGTTGGAATTTTCCCCTTGAACTCGGGTTGTGGGACTTCTTGTATGGTCTTACTGAAACAGCTTACAAAGCTCTCATTTAGGCCTGTCCTTTCTTTTCTGGTGTTTCCCTCAGTTTCTTCTTTTTCTCAGATCCCTCTTCAGAAGATCATTTTGGATGGGAGCAGTCAGGCATAGACTCAAAATGACAAGGTGTTTGCCATCACAGCCTGGAAAAGCAATAACATGTGTAGGTGCTCTTGGGTATGGAGAAAGGAAGCATAAGTATCCAGCAGGTGTCCACGTGCAGTGTGTTGCCTTTACTTTCAGAACAACCCTTCACCCTTCTGCCACTGTACTCACCTGCAGATCTCCGGGTCCTTTACAACTGTTAGTCATTTTCAAGAACTAAAATGTAATGAGTAGATTGTTGTTTCTGCTTACAGACGAGGAAACTAAAGATGAAAGGGAAAAATTAGCATTGGAGTCGAATCCTGTCAGTTTTGTATTTCCATCTTTAAATTAAACTCTTCCCCCCAAAAATTAAAAAAATAAGAGTTACAGCCACTTAATGAAAAAAAAATTCATATGCAATACTGTACAGTGTTAAATTCACAGTTGTTATACTCAATGAAATACCTTTGTAACTTAGTGCGTTTAGACTTAAAACTAGGTGTGTTGAAAGGTTCCCACCTAGCTTTTTCTCATGCATGTAAATTTAGTGCAAGCCTCTGTTTCAAGGAGCTTTATGTGGTTGGATTGACATTGCTTAATCAACAATTGAAAAAGTTAAGCATAACCTAGAAGTCATTTAGAACTGTGAGTCACTTTCCTGACAAGCCAATAAGGCAAGAGAACCTGGGTTGCAAAACAATTACTAGCCCAGCCTGAGGGACCCTGGAAATATATTACAAGTATTAGTTAGGGAAACAAAGCAGCAGTGTTTTACCAAGCTGCAGAGAACAAGCTAAGGTTGCTAACTAAACAAAATAACTTTACACTGACAATGCCAATTTTTACATTTGTTTCAGAACAAGGGACGCTCAAACCACCGGAGGTAAGATTAACATTTAAAATTTTTTTATATAACTTTTGCATTTCAGGTTGTTGGTTAACTTAAGCAGGCTTGAGCTTTTAGAATGCTAAATGTGTGTCTTAAAATGGATAGAAACAGAGCTAGAGAAATCAAGTGCTTATGAATTAAATGCACAGGTTAAATCAGGAATTTTCAGTCACTGTCTGGAGATCTTAGGTAGAGGGAAAATGTGAATATTTAAGAATGTGTGTGATATGGAACATCATACTTAGGTACTTACTCAGGTAAATTTCAAATATTCTAACAACATGTGGCCCTAATATCGGGATACTTTTCCCTAGTTTCCTGCAGAATTCCACAGAACCCTGAGGTTTGTAAAAGTTAATGCAACTATATTCATTTCTTTGGAATAAATATCTTTGATCCTACTAGTACAGAAGGAAGGTAGCCCTCACCCCAGGGAGTTGGTAGATGTGTCTGTGTCATGAAACATTGCATGGCTGCCCAACATTTGCTAGTCCTGAAAAGTTCTAACAGTGTTCATCTCAGAATGTGGTTTCATGTTTCTAGTAGTTGGCTATTTGAGCACAAACATGTCTTATTGATCAAAAGCAAGATCTGATAGCATTTTCTTTCAGCTTAACACAGTTTAAGGTCTAATGGCTTAGAACTGTGTGATCCCTGTCACCTCTCAGAATAAAGGTATTTAAAAAAAATATGAAAGAATGAGAAATATGACAGATTCCAAACAACCGTTGCCTTGGCCTTTAACCAAAAGTAGCAGATTTCTCATCTGACCTCCCAAAAATAGTATCACGGAGAAAATTAAAATATAAAATGTATGTGATTGGTTATGTGAATCAAAAGTACAGTAATTTGAGAATTTCAGAGTAAAAGAATGACAAAAAAACCGTTCTATACAAAATTATTTTAATGTAATAATTATGTATCATTAAGGGTGGTATAATATTTTTTAATAGGCTGGCATTTATATTGTGAAAATAATGAAAAGCACAGTAAGATTAAATAAGCAATTATTTCTGCTTCTCTTTTGCATAAGTGCATAATTTGCACATATAGGGTATCAAGAATGTGCTATGGGGATGCTCATATGCACTTCCTCAGTGTTTCAGTTAAGAATTTTAGTCTAGAATTTAGATCAAGGAATATCATAAAAATAGTTTATGTAGGCTTTTCTAGGGCTAAAATTAATTAATGTGAAATTTCTTTTACTGTTTAGTTGTCAGGTCAGATTTTTCGTCAGGACTATAAGGGTGCTGCCAATGAAGATTTTGGAAAGTGGCCTGCTTTCTCTTATTCTCACACTTCCTTAGATTATTGAGACAGAACTCTGAACTTGAACGAAGTATTACTTTACATTTACCCTATTAGCTATATGTATTATTATTTTTTCCAAAGAAGATGATCTCACTTGATTTTATTTAAGTAATGTGAAGTGGGTGTATTTACAGAAAGTGTGCTAATAAGAAGTAGTTAATAATTTTCACATGATACTAAATAATTCTCTCCAAGCATTTTATCCTTTTAAAAAATGACATGGAAGCCTATTATGAAATGAATTAATTTTCACGTTGACTTTTTTTTAATGCAGCATCAGTGGTTTTGCGCCTTGCTTAAGTATTGAATACAATAAGTGCAATTTTTATTTAATGTGTGATTCTGCTCATCTTTATTTTGGGTGCATAATTATAGTAAGCTCTTATATTACCCAATCTATTTGGAAACCTAACTTGGTTTAAGGAGAAATGTCGCAAAAAAACGTTAAGAAGCATCTTGCACTTTATGCTTTTCCACCAAGACTGTGTGGAGGGTGGTTTAATTCTCTGAGGCAGAGGCTTGTATGATGTTCAGGAGTCTTCCTAGTAGTAAATAATAAAACCCTTTTGTAAGCTCTGTCATCTGTAGTTTCCCCACCCTTGAAGTACATTCTCTCCATATACCAGTTTGTAGTCCTATTCTGTTCCCCTTTCAGTAGCTATGATTGTGACTTTGTAATTTTTAATTTTACACTTTATTCTTAAGGTAGGTCAGTTTTTAATAGCTACAGGATCTGTAGGCCTTCATGAGCCCCCTTCATGTTCATCCCATGTTCTATTCTGGAGTGGGCCTTCAGAAGCTGCCTTCAGCTGTGGGAAGTAAGATTATTATTACCTATCTATTTAACACATATGCACTCTAAATCCATTCCTTAATTTGGTTTTGTTTTTTTTTTTACCTTTAAAACTGAGGTACCAAAGCCAGTTACATAGCAAATGAACCTTTTGCTTATTTTGTTGGTAAAATCAACAGAGAATTAAGTTTATCCCAAGAGGCAAGAAGAGATTCTTGGATGATAAAAGTATTTCTTTTAGAGAAAGACAAGGTAATGGGTAACGAAGCAAGAAATAACTCAAATGCTTCTAAAATTAGGTTGGTTGGTTGTCCCCTCCCCTGCCCCTTCTAGTTTGATCAAAGAAGATTGAGAAAGTTCTAAAGACCATTTCTCCTGATCTCATGGGGCTGCATTTGACAGCTTCCAGGGATTGCCTCTACGTGTGCACTCCTGTTTTCTCTCCTCTCCCTGCTAGGGACAGAAGCTCTGTCCAAGCTTTTGAGAATATAGGTGGGGGAGGGGAGTAGGTGGGATGGAATATGACAGAATGACAATTGAAATTAGCATTTTAAAATTGTTTATGGTCTGCTAAATATTTACAAATTTTTTTACAGTGTAAAATAGTTTTTAGATGCTTTGTTTAAATTTTTTTTTAATGTTTGTTTATTTTGGAGAGAGAGGCAGAGCATGAGCTGGGAAGGGGCAGAGAGAGAGGAGGACACAGAATCCAAAGCAGGCTCCAGGCTCTGAGCTGTCAACACAGAGCCCGACATGGGGCTCAAACCCACGAACCCTGAGATCACAACCAAGCTGAAGTCTGATGCTTAACTAGCTGAGCCACCCAAGAGCCCCTGGGTGCTTTTAAAGTAAAATAAATCTCCAAAGGCATCTGGTATAAGTAGCTGAAAAAAAAATTTTTTTTTCAATACAACAAATCATAATTACACTCATTCTTCCTGTAGAAAAATTTGTTTTCGGGGTCACTGATTTATCAGGAGGAAAAACCTAAAACATAAGCAGTAGGGCAATAACTTTAGAAAAACAGTTTGTAATTTGTGTGCATGTAAACAGTCAAAATACCATGAAGTTAATAGTGATGATGATGATATTATTATTGTTATTATCATTATTAACAACAACAGTAAAGTTGTCACTTAACTGTGTGGCCGGAAGTGTTCCAGGCATTTCACAGGACTCATTTAATTCTCACTACAAATGCTGTGAAGTAGGTGCTATTATTATCCCCATTTTATACGTGAGAAAACTGAGGCACAGAGATGCTCACAGTCAAACAGCAGGTGCCAAGTGACAAGGTCTGGATTGGAACTCAGGCAGTCTGATTCTGGAATCCATATTCTTTTTTTTTTTAATTTTTTAAAATATTTATTTATTTTTGAGAGAGACAGAGTGTGAGCAGAGGAGGGGCAGAGAGAGGGAGACACCAAATCTGAAGCAGGCTCCAGGCCTGAGCTGTCAGCAGAGAGCCCGACGCGGGGCTTGAACTCATGGACTGCGAGATCATGACCTGAGGTGAAGTTGGCCACTTAACCGACTAAGTCACCCAGGTGCCCCTAGAATCCATATTCTTAATAATTATACCATGTTCAATCTCTCTCACTCTCTCTCTTTTGGATAGAGTGTGCACACGAGCAGGGGAAGAGGCAGAAAGAGAGGGAGACAGAGAATCCCAAGCAGGCTCTACACTGTCAGCGCATGACCTGAGCTGAAGTTAAGAGTTAGATGCTTAACTGACTGAGCCTCCCAGGCTCCCTTCTCTATTGTTTTTTTCATACAGTGTTATATCAGTTTCAGGTGCACAGTGCAACGATTCATAGTCCTGTTCATTACTCAGTGTTCACCACATAAATGTACTCTTCATCCCCTTTATTTCAGTCACCTCCACCACCGCTCTGGGAATCACCAGTTTGTTCTCTGTACTTAACAATCTGTATGTTCATTTTCTCTTTTTTTCTTTGTTCGTTTTTGTTTCTAAATTGCCCATGTGAATTAAATCATATGGTATTTATCTTTCTCTGACTTATGTCATTTAGTATTATACCATCTAGGTCCATCTGTGTTGTTGCAAATTATTCTCTATTTCAGTCCTCACTTCAGGTAGTATAGCATTGGTCTTAAACCCAAGTGTTCTTTTCCACATTTTAAGTCTATGATTTTTAAATGGTACTAGTTTGGGAATTCCAGGAATAAGGCCCTAAGGTTTTATTCCTTTCTTGCCTCCAGCATTTTGATTGTATATGGTATAAGAGCACAGAAAGGCAGCTTCTGTACATTAAGAAGGTGAAGGGATATGTAGGAAGTAAGTAGCAACATGATATCCATCATTATATATTTTCCTGTTGAAAATATTGTCAGTTGTGGTCATTGTCCTTTATGGAGAGAGCTCTGCAAACTGTTACAACATTTCAGGGAGAACAGATATTTTCATTGAAAGCAGCTTTCTTCCAAATTATCAGCTATGAATCTTGGATTCTCACGCTTCTCCTTTTTGTGCCTTGTCTACCAAGAGCCCAGAGAGACATTTTCTTCTCACTTATAACAGTTCTCTTTATACTAGTTTTTCCAGTACAGTTACCCATCTTGCTCAACACAGGTTCACCGCTGATTTTAATGATCATATTGGGCTTTTTCAAATCCATTTTGAAAGTAGTTTGGTTAAAAACAAAAATTGTAAAAATTTCTTCAGTTTTCTCCCACCTTGAGAATCCTGAAAGTCTGCTCGATGAGCTTTGAGACAGGAAGGCTGTAAGAACCTATTTCACCCATTTAACTTGTGAATGAAAACAGCAAGAACCCTAAGAAAAATCCATGGTTAATATGTGCTTAGCAAAGCCAAGTGTGCTCTGAATGAACCCAAGTCTCCTCCAAACACAGGCAAAAACCCCAACACAGAGAGAAAATTGCTTTTGTAAAAATCTAAATTTTGTGGTCGTTACAGACTCAGCATTTCATCCAGTTGTATAATAAAAAGTGATAAGTCCTTATTAATTAGTGAGATTACTTATTAGGTGGGAATGAATTTAATTATTTGTGAAATGGAACATATAACCACGCATTTTCAAACATTTAAAATTTGTTTTGCATCTTATTTATAATTTTTGTAATGCACAATTTTTCATATGGCTTTCTTTTCTATGATAAAAATTAACTTTCATGTTTCACAAGCTGCATGCCTGTTTTATTTCTTAAAGTATTGAGATGCAAGTGACCATATTTAAAACACCATTCTCAGTTAAATGTTTGTTAAAGTCAGAGCTTCAGATCTTGGTTTTGAGGTTGTATATCTTCTCTAGTCTCTGGCCTGTCAGGCCTCAGAAATAGCTGAGTTAGAGTTTTAGACATCACATGTCTTTGCTGGGAGCATTTTCCAACCAAGAATAGCTACTTGGGCTTTGTTCTAATAATTCCTGTGTTCACTATGACTTCCAAAAAAAATTTTTTTTGTGCCATAATACCCAGAGATGGCAAATGAAAAGATCTTTCTTTTCTGTGGTGTTATATCAGCAACATCAATTATAGATGTTCAAGTGAAAGACTTATTAGAGAAACAAAAATGTTAAATTACAAACACGGTAGAAGCACGTTTCGCTCAAATTCAGTCATACTTTTAAATGGAAAAAGTGAAACATTTATTGGCCTTCCGAAGTATCACATATTAATACAACTTTACTAATGCAAAATCTTTGTTTTGCTTTGTTTCACTTTTCTGCATAGAAACGGACCAATGGACTACGAAGAAACCCGAGACAGGTGGATCCAGGTGTGTTTTTGATTACTTGTCTGTAATCATAACTTCAGTTAAGTGATTATGAAAGTATATGGGAATTGCTGTAGAAGGTCAGACCGATTGTTGGCCTTTGTTCCTGGCAGTTTGGTATGTGATGAGTGACCAGGAGGCGCCAGTCTACTGTGTAAATCATTTACCTGACAGTGCTTCCTGGGATAGGCTCACGTGATGAGTAACCACCAGTACTGCACTCAAGAACCAGCCATCGAGCTGGGTATTTACTTGCTGAACAGCTTCAGGCTCCCTGGTTAATGCCAGTATATCCAATACCCTCCCCTTCTTCCCAAATGTGGAAAGAAGATCATCCAACATGCTAGCATTTAAAAATTAGCATTTTCTTTTTTTGTTTTTTTTTGTTTTTTTAATTTTTTTAATGTTTGTTTATTCTTGAGAGTTAGAGACAGCATGAGCAGGGGAGGGGCAGAGAGAGAGGGAGACACAGAATCCAAAGCAGGCTCCAGGCTCTGAACTGTCCTCACAGAGCCTGATGCGGGGCTCGAACCCATGAACTGCGAGATCATGACCTGAGCTGAAGTCAGATGCTCAACCGACTGAACCACCCAGGCACCCCCAAAATTAGCATTTTCTAAGGGCGTGAAGGAAGTTCATAAACTAGACAATTTTGGTACCCTCCTCTTTTGGGAAAATACTTTTCTTCATCCTTCATCTGTACTATTTTATAATAGAAGAATGAATTTAAAGACTTGGTGAACAAGTATCCTCCTTTGAGACCAATTATTTGTCTGCAGAGAGCATACAGTTGTTTTCTATTTAACATCATGAGGTTTGTTTATCATTATTTTAGTATAATTATTTTTCCACCCATTAAACAATGCCTTCCTCAGTTTAATTACCAAAGGTTTGTTGTGTAAATGGTCTTATTATTATGGGTAAAGGGTACTCATGGCCAAAGGATTCCAAATACATGAATTTGATAATAAATCAGGTGGGGCATGAAGCAACCTTGCTGGAAAATAATCTGGATTGTGTTTTGTTTTCTCATCGTAAACAGCATTCACCTAGTTGTAAACCTGAGCTTTCAAAGCATTCTAGCTTTTAACTGAAACCACACCCATGGTAGCCATGCCAATTTATGAGCTGTTGGAAAAGATTTATAGGACCTTTGTTGCCTCTGGCTAGAAATTACCTCACTTATGTCCTGAGATCAGTTTAAATCTTTTAACTACAGAACAAAATTGAGGCCATTAAAAAAAAAAAATAGGTGTTCTGGTTTATTTTAATAGTTCAAAATTCCCAACACAGTACCCTTTGCAGAGGATTCTGCAGTAATATTTAGAAGTGACTTCTTCAGTTCTATTTAGTATGAGTGCATGGCTGTGAACAGATTTTTTTCTTCTTATTTTGTGTGAGGTGTAATATATTTTTATTTCAGAAAATGATCTAACCTTTACAAGTGTTATTTTAAAAATATTTTCTCTTTCTTCTGTGGACATTTTAATTTAATCCGTTTTCTTCCAGGGAAATGCATTTCTGTAATGTGTCAATAGGAACACATTTGACTATTAACAATTGACTTTATAGCTGGAATTTTTAGGAGCCCTTAGCTTTTCTAAAGAGAGGTATAGTGAATTCACAGATGGTAAGTATAACAAAGTGGACCAGTAATATAATAGTGTATGCTCAAGTTCATGGCTTTGTATATGTACAGCGGCTCTGGTATTCCTAATTGTCCACAGATTTTAGAACTTCATGACGAATAAACTTAAAAATACAAAAGATGTGGTCCGGTATGTTTGTAAGGGGAAAGAAACATGTATATATACATGCAGACACACCCACACACACACAGATTGTGTATCATATAGTTTTCCATTAGGTATGGTAATTATATATGAGCATTTTCTCATTTCTCTACATTTTTGAAAACAAAAAACAAAACAAAACAAAAACAAATCGTTGACCTTGCTTGTTGTAGATGCTAAAGTGAAAACAAGTGTTTCTCCCTGTAGGTGTCTTTTGATGTCTGGCTGAGTTATGTGTGCATCTTTGTTTCTTTCTGTTGGGAAGTTGCTAGCTTTTTGGTTCAAAGTTAACCCTTCCTTGATCACTGCCCTGCACTGGGTTGGTCTTGAGTATCATTTAGCATATTTTCATAGTTTTTACATTCATTCCAAGACGTTTAAATGAGAAATCTGTAAAATTGAGGCTTTCTCAGCAGGGACAAACTGCTTGCAAGGGGCATTGTTTGCTGCTCATGCTTTTACCATGGAAATTCCTTTCATCTTTTCTAGCTAATTTAGTTGACATATCTGAGTGCGAATACATCTAGTGTTTTCCAGGGCCTCACTTGGGGTGGCTTGTACAAAAGACCGACTAACTGTAAGGCCTCTCGTTTTGGAAAGGAACTTAATGCATAGTTATATGGGTGGTAGGTGCCTAAGAAGTGTTTGTTAAGTGAATTAATGAATTGTTGTATGCTTTTTGTGCGTGCGTTGGCTCTCTTGCTTTTTAAATTCCTCCTGCTGACAAAGTGCACAAGTACAGTAACGGAGCATTGAATAATCTAGGGGTAAGAAGCATGGCTCTGAGGCACAGTGACTTGGGACTCAACTTAGGTGCTCACTTGCTGTTGACCTGTGGCAATTTCTTCCCCTCTCTCTGCTGTCCTTTCCTCATTGAAAGGATACTAATAATAGTACCTACCTTACAGAGTTGTGAGCATGAGTAATAAGTGTTACACAAGTTAATAGGCATAAAGCACTTTATAACAGCCCCAAGTATGTAGTAAATAATAAGGGTGGCAGTTATTATAATAATTACTTTATGGTAGAGCAAGGAGCTTAATATTGGACATTTTGTCATGCATAGAAGAATCAGTGATATTTGCCAGTTATTTCTTTGCACACAGACCCAGATTTTTATGTTGAGTTTCCATTGAGGCTAGATGTTACATAAATATAGTTGTTTTCAGATTTGCCGGTATTCCCTGCTTATCTGATGGCTTATCTGATATTTTGTGTATCTTTAAGAAGAGAAACAATCAGGGGCGCCTGGGTGGCTCAGTCGGTTGAGGGTCAGGCTTCGGCTCAGGTCATGATCTCCTACTCCGTGAGTTCGAGCCCCGCATCCGGCTCTGTGCTGACGGCTCGGAGCCTGGAGCCCGCTTCAGATTCTGTGTCTCCCTTTCTCTCTCTGCCCCTCCCCCTCTCATGCTCTCTCTCTCTCTCTCTCTCTCTCTCTCTCTCTCTGTGTCAAAAATAAATAAACATTTAAAAAAAAGAGAGAGAGAAACAATCAAGACTGGTGGTTGAGAGTTTTTTGGTGAAGTTAGAATAGTGTTTGTGATTGCATTATAGAAACAAAAGAAAAACCTCCCAAGTTGAGAACATATTTGTGGGGTTCTGTTCAAACCAAGAAAAATGTGAGCTATGGGTTTGCATCGTGTGTTGTTAGCACATATAAAACATTCACTCTTTATTAATAATTGTGGTTAATCTTTATAGGAAATACTTGCAAATGGCTTTGCAGTTTATTTTTTCTTGTCTTCTATTGTGTGCTAAGAAAATTACCAATTTATGATCTTGACTGCTTTTATAAATATAGTAATGTGTTAGATGCAAATTGTGGTAGCTCTTTTGGATATCTTAAATATAGCAGATATTTTCATCAGTTTGTACTTTTCTTCCTAAGACAGATGTTGGTTTCAGGAAAATAACACTTGTAAGAGACAGATCAATTATTTCAGGAACACGGAGGTGCTAGGCCTTTTTCGAGAACATGAGATCATAAATCTCAAAATCTGAGCACTGGTGTAATATTTATCACTAAAAGTTTCACTCAAGGTCAAAGTTACTAATTAAATTTTAATACTGAATTTTAAACGTTCCCTTCTAAGTATGAAAGATGAAAGATTTATTTTTGTTTGCATGTGGCAATTCTGTATTCCAGGACATGTGTTCTTTTTGGTCAAGCCCATGTTTTTGTCTTATTTGCAGCTCATTGCATCTTGTATTTAAGTCCACAGTCACTGGCTTTAAAAAAAAATCAGGCCAATGTTCTGGGTAGTGCTGCCTGAAGAGTAGATGGAGTAGATGGCAAATATTTAGGTAGCTCACATTGTCTTTCTGATCTTAGGTTACCCATGTGATTGATGATAACCTTGAATAGTAAATGAACAGGTAATGGTTTAAATGATGAAAGAGTTCTTTCTGAGAACTGTGCTTTTCATATGCTTATTGTAACTTTTGATTACAAAGAGAAACATGTGGCTTGGAAAAACTGTCTTTTCTTATTCACTGAGAAGATGTCCTACAGTTTCTTAGCAGAGACCCTTCAAAGATGGTCACTTTCTCTTTCAGGTGGGTAGGATTGATATGTAATGCCATTTCTATTTCTTGTATGAAGAAAGGACGTCCAGAAATCTTTCTTTCATTACCAGCTTCCTATATCACAATAAGCACCAGCAATATCATTAATTATAAAACATGGCCCTTTTTTATAAGGAATTTATAGTCTGCCTAAAGAAGGAATAGATACAGGTGCAAAGTCTTAATTGCATAAATGCATATGTAAATGTGCATCTGAAAATATTTTAATATTATATACTATTTTATATACTGATTCACTGTGCTATGGCATACTGCCATAAACACAGTGAATAGTCCGATAAACATATAACAAATCCAGTTATGTAGTATGTGCAAAGAAGCAAATGGAATTGGAAGAGAGAAGCTCAGGAGGGCTCATACTGCTTTTAGGCTGGGTTGTCTATATATGCTTTTATTTATATAAATAATTTTGTTACACTGGTTTATTGTATTGAATTATAATAATACAGTTTTCCTTAATGTTTTAATGTCAAACAATTGATGAACTCATTCCAAATCTGAACAGAATTATTGATTTCTTTTAGATTGGATTCTAAACACAATGTCAATTTGCTCAATAGGGAAATTTTGTATTTTTAGTTTCCAACTAGAAAACATTAACAAGAAAAGTAGCAGCCCGAGATTTTAAAAATCACAGACCTAAAAATACATTTTTTTCCTTTCTCATGGGGGAGACAAATGTATATTCTTGAAGACTTCAGAAAAATTAGCTTTTGTCTATAATAAATAAATAATAAAATATCCATAGATTCTGATATTTCCATATTAATCAGTCAGACCTACTTCTGTCTTTTCTGTCACCCCTAAAACTAATTTCTCATCAAATATAAATACTAATCTAAATATTGGGAGCATAATTGTAAATGTGTAAAAATACATTTCACATTGAAAGAATGAACTTGAGAAAGCTGGGACAATAGAACCCAGTGAGTGATTAAGATTCATTGCACAGAAATGAGAAATCCAAGCTGTGAATGAGTGCTGGGAGCCTGCTCTGGTTTTCAAAACAGTTGATTTGTTCTCAAGCTTCTATTAAATTATAGACGATAAGACTAGTTTTGCACTAAGGCGATTGATCACCTCGTACCTTTCTCATTCCCTTTACGATGATGACATTTCTATAGTGTGCATCATAGTCCTTGTTCACATCTCTTTTTGGTTTGAAGAGGATTTGTTTTGCCCCTCAGAGTCTCAGGGAAAGCTCACAAAGGGTCACTATTGCTATTGGCTGGCAGCTTTGGCACCTGATACCTTGCCAAGTTGTTTTTTCTTTTCCCCCATTGCTCAGGTACCTCCAGCATAGGAACCAAGGCGAGATGAATATTTGAAGACATGCACAAAGGTGCTTTAGGTGGGAAACACAGTATTAATAATGTAATTATTGAAACAACAAAACATTTGGAAAAGTATATATAGAACCTACCTCTGGGTCATTTATTCACTTCTAATTTATAGTTCCTTTTTTAAAAAAAGTTTTTTTAACATTTGTTTATTTTGAGAGAGAGACAGAGCATGAGCAGGGGAGGGGCAGAGAAAGAGGGAGACACAGAATCCAAAGCAGGCTCCAGGCTCTGAGCTGTCAGCACGGAGTCCGATGCGGGGCTGGAGATCACAAGCTGTGAGATCATGACGTGAGCTGAAGTCGGACACTCAACCGACTGAGCCACCCAGATGCCCCGTAATTTATAATTACTGTTACAGTAATCATGTCTTCAGTAAATAATGTATTAAATACTTGGAAAAAATACACTAAAAAGGAAGTCTTGAATGTGGTGAGCTGCTTTTAGCATTTATCACTGATAAAGTATTCCTTGCTTGGAAGGTCAGGATGTCTTGGGCTTCCTTTGCAATATCTATGGCCCTGGTAATAAAATATTATTCAATTTACAAAGAAAAAGAATGTGCTATATAAGGCTAAGTGCACACACACAAAAAAAACTTGAGAAATTTCTTGTGGGTCATTGTCCTCTGAGAACCAAGTAACTTGGTTCCAGTGTTTTAGTCTGAAGTAAGGCAAATGGAAGGAACCGGTTAAGTCAAAACTATAGGCTTCAAATGACAATATTGATACAAGTAATATCTGATACCAGGAAAACAGGACATCGGTAAAATAATCATTAATATGATAATGGTTTATAATTGTATAGTAGGTTTATATACAAATAGGATGACTAGCAAGTGAATTAGAATATTGGATGGCAGTTTGTGGAATTTCTATCAAAATGACACATTGGCAAATATATCTTTCAGTATATTCAAATCAAGTTGAGTTTTAAAATTTTAATTTGAAACAAAAGAATTTATGTTCACCACTAACAGTTGTTTTCTACAGATAATTTTTCTTTTGGGATTCATTCTTTTCTGCGTAGATATTAGAAATAGATGGAAGTTAACCCATCTTTGAGAAACTTGGAGTTTTGTTGGAGAGGTAAGATGTACAAAAATAACATGTCAAGCAGTGTACTGTGTGGTATATGATGAACCACCAAAATGTGTCATGCAGGTTATAAGTGGTATAGTTGACCGAGAGGGCAAATGAAGGAGAATTCATGTGAAGCAAAGGACACAGACAAGGAGGCAAAATATCTGACAGGCACATCAAGAAAAGACAATTTATGTGGAACTACAGATGTTTATTTTATTTTATTTTGGCAAAAGTGCAGATGTTTAAATAAAGTTAACTGTCTGTTATTAGGTTTGGGTCAGCTCAGTTCGTTAAGCACCCAGTATGCATTGTCAAGCGACACACATTTCAAACTAGGAAAACAAGAAAAAAGAAAAGATGATTTCCACGTGAAATTTGTTTTTGGTAAGAAAGAAGGGCTATGTTCACGAGAGAATCGTGGAGGGGAAAAACAGAGGTTGAGTTTGAGCAGGCT
Source organism: Acinonyx jubatus (assembly GCF_027475565.1). NCBI lineage: Eukaryota > Metazoa > Chordata > Mammalia > Carnivora > Felidae > Acinonyx > Acinonyx jubatus. The sequence continues at coordinate 90,378,242 of NC_069381.1, read as the reverse complement.
TTAATGTACGGGCACACCTGGTTTTATTGTGTTTTGCTTTACTGCTCTTCCCAGATACTGTGTTTTTCACAAGTTCACTGTTTGTGGCAACCCTGCATTGAGCAAGTCTGTCGGAACCATTTTTCCAACAGCATCTGCTCACTTCGTGTCTGTGGGTCATGTTTTGGTAATTCTTTCAATATTTAAAATTTTTTCATTATTACTGTATTTGTCATGGTGATCTGTGGTCAGTGATCTTTGATGTCACTATTAGAGTTGTTTTGGGGTGCCACAAACCATGCTTATAAAAGACCACAAGCTTGGGGCACCTGGGTAGCTCAGTTGGTTAAGCGTCTGACTCGATTTCGGCTTAGGTCATAATCTCATGGTTCGTGGGGATCGAGACTTGTGTCAGGCTCTGTGCTGTCAGCAGAGCCTGCTTGGGATTCTCTCTCCCCCTCTCCCACTGCCCCTCCCCCCTTCTCTCTCTCTCTCTCAAAACAAATAAACTTAAAAAAATTAAAAATAAGAGACAGCAAACTTGATTGATAGATGTGTCTATTTCTGACTGCTCCATTGACCATCGGTTCCCCATTGCTCTCCCTCTCCTCAGGCCTCCCTATTCCCTGAGACACAACAATATTGCAATGAGGTCAAGTAACAACCCTATGATAGCCTCTAAGGAAGAGTCCCACACATCTTACTTGAAATCAAAAGCTAGAAATGATTAAGCTTAGAGAGGAAGGCATGTGGAAAGCCCAGATAGGTCAAAAACTAGAACTCTTGCATTAGTTAGACACGTTGTGATGTAAAGGAAAAGTTCTTGAAGGAAATTAAAAGTGCTGCTACAGTGAACACGTGAATAATAAGAAGGTGAAACAGGCTTATTGCTGATCTGGATAAAGTTTTAATGGTCTGAATTAGAAGATCAAACCAGCCACAACTTTCCCTAATCCAGAGCAAGACCTTAAGTCTCCTTAACCCTCATCTCTTCAATAGAGAGGCGAGGAAGCTGCAGAAGAAAAGTTGAAAGCTAGCAGAGGTTGGTTTATGAGGTTTAAGGAAAGAAGTCATTTCCAGAGCATCGAAGTACAAGGTCAAGCAGCAACTGCTGATGTTGGAGCTGCAGCAGGTGATGCAGAAGGTCTAGCTAAGACAGTGAGTGAAGGTGGATACAACAAACAATAGATTTTCGTCCTGGATGAAATAGGCTTCTATTGGAAGATACCATCTAGGACTTCATAACTAGAAAAAGTCAATGCCTGGTTTCAAAGCTTGAAAGGACAGGCTGACTTGGTTGTTAGGCGTGAAGGCAGCTGATAACTTTAAATTGAAGCTAACGTTAATTTACCATTCCAAAAATCCTAGGGCCCTTAAGAAGTAGGCTAAATTTACTCTGGGCTCTGTCAGGAGAACAACAAAGCCTGGATGACTGCATATCTGTTTTACAAGAGGGTTTACTGAATATGTTTTTAAGGTTTTTTTAAATTTATTTTTGAGAGAGAGAGAGCGAGAAAGAACAAACACAGGGGAGGGGCAGAGAGAGAAGAAGACACAGAATCCAAAGCAGGCTCCAGGTTCTGAGCAGTCGGCACAGAGCCCAAGCGTTGAGACCATGACCTGAGCTGAAGTCTGATGCTTAACCGACTTAGCCACCCAGGCACCCTAGTTTACTGAATATTTTACTCCCATTGTTGAGACCTATTGCTCAGGAAAAAAGTATACCTTTCATAATTTTACTGCTCATTGACAATGCATCTGTTCATGCAAGAGTTCTGATGGGAATGAGTGACAAGATTCATGTTGTTTTTGTGCCTGCTGACACAACATCCATTCTGCAACTCATGGGTCAAGGATTCATTTTGACTTTTGACCCTTATTATTTAAGAAATACATAAGATAGTGATAGTGATTCCTCTGATGTATCTGGGCAAAGTAAATTGAAAACCCTCTGGAAAGGATACTATTAAGAACATTCATGATTCATGAGAAGAGGTCAAACTATCAACATTAACAGGAGCTTGGAAGAAGTTTATTTCAACCTTCATGGATGAATTTGAGGGTGTCAAGACTTCAGTGGACGCAGTAACTGCAGATGTAGTGGAAACAGCAAGAGTACCAGAAGTAGAAATGGAGCCTGAACATGTGAGTGAATTGCTGCAATTTCATGATCAAACACAAAGAGATGAGGAGCTAGTTCTGATGGATGAACAGAGAGTTTTCTTGAGATGGAATCTACTCCTGATGAAGAATGTTAAAATATTACAAAGGATTTAGAATATCCCATAAACCTTAGTTGATAAAGCAGTGCAAGGGTTTGAGAAGATTGACTCTGACTTTGAAAGATGTTCTACCGTGGGGAAAATGCTATCAAACAGCATCGAAATTGTTTGTGAAAGGGAGAGTCAATCGAGGAGGCAAACTTCATTGCTGTGTTGAAGAAATGGCCACAGCCACCCCAACCTTCAGCAGTCACCACCCTGACCACTCCGTGGCCATCGACATCGAGGCAAGACCCTCCACCAGCAAAACCATGATGACGTGTTAAGAGCTCAGATGGTGGTTAGCATTTTTTAGCAGTAAAATATTCTAAAATTAAAGTATATAGATTTGTTCAGACATAATGCTCTTGCACACTGAATAGACTCTGGTATGGTGTGAACACAACTCTCATACGCACTGGGAAATCAGAGATTCACTTGGCTCTGTTGCGATACTTGCTTTATCATGATGGTCTGGAACTGAATCTCCTGTCTCTCTGAGGCGTGTGCCAGTACATCTGTCACTGTGTACGAGTGTCAGACATGTTCCTCCTTGGGCATACCATGGCTGGATTTTCTGCTTCTCCTACTTTGTCCTTTTTCCATTTGTACACTCTTCTGATTGTCTTCTTATTATCAAAAGAGGTAAATCTGGAGGGATGGACCTGAAATGGGAAGCGGGGAGTTCCACCAGTCTCGTCCCTACTCATAGCTTTAACTTGCAGGGATATAAAGAAAAGAAGCTTTCTTTTTTCCCAGTAGCTTCTTGTAACCTTGTCACTGTATCTAAATATGCATTTGATATTCTCCTTTGGATGCAGGTACTATGTTTCTAGAAGGAGGTAATCCCTTCGCTCCACCATTTTCTACTCAAGTGTTAATGTAGATTGGTCCATTAGATTAGAGAACTGAGGAAATGGGGCCTAACACAGCATGTTCCCTGGAGGCACATGGGAGGAAAGGAACCTTACCCATTGGAAGGATAAGGTGAGAGTGGTGGAGAGGCAGAGAATGCAGCCCTTGAGGCATTAAGTTAGCCACAGCCTGCCTCTGGCAATAAAGGAAAAATGAGGGAAGAAAGGGAAGAAGAATCTTCCTAGTTCTGTCTGTGTTAGGTACTTTGACCTACATCAACATTTTTAGTCAGTGGAGGCAGCCCTGTGCAGTGGTTTGGGCCGAGGACCCTGCAGTGACATACATCTGGGCTTATGTCCTGCCCCTCTGCTTACCTGTTGTACAGTCTTGGGCGAGTCAACCTGTTTTATCCTGTCTAAAATGGGGCAAATAGCAGACCTCATGTCATTGTGAAGATTATATGATCTAATAGAGCATTTATTAATGGGATTTAGCACATAGTGCTTTGTAAATGATGGTGGTGATGATGGTTATTACTAATACTTAAACATTCCTGTATTAATTTTCCATTGCTATCTAACAAGTTGCCATAAATTTAGCAGCTTAAAACAGTACATATTTGTTACCTCAGGGTATCAGTGGGTCAGAAATCTGGGCATGAGTTAGCTGGGTCTCCTGCTGCATGGTTTCTCACAAGCCCTCAGGATGTTAGGGCTGTATATGAAGAATCTGAAGGCTCACTGAGAAAAAGCTACTTCCCAGCTTGCTTACATACTTATTGGCAGGATTCAGTTCCTTTTTGACTGTTGAATTGGTTCCTCCATTCCTAGCTCGCTGTTGGCCAGAGGCTGTCCTCAGTTCTTAGCCACATGGGCCTCCCCAACATGGCCATTTCCTTCATCAGAGTGTGCAAGGCAAGAAGGTGATGGAGTCTGGATGGAAGCAGGATGGAAATTCAAATCATATGTAACATAATCATGGAAATGACATCCTACCCCCTATTTCTTGGCTAGAGGCAAGTCATAGGTGCTGCCTACATTTGGAGGAGGAGATTAACAAGTGTGTGAATATCAGGAGGTATTATTGGGGTTCAGCAGGGATTATTTATTAATCAGCAGGGATTGTTGAGTTTCATCTTAGCCTGTCTGCCACAAACTCAGACATTGCTGTTTTTCAGTGGAGGTAACCTCAGCTCTGAGAGGTTTAAGTAATTTACCCAAGGTTACACAGCACCTGGCTGGTACCAGGACTTAATTGCAAAGTTTGGCTCCAGAGACCTCACTCCTCTAGAGATCTTCTGTGTCCCCTACTTTATGCCAGCTTTTGCATGGAGGACAGCTTATTTCCTGGAGTTCAGCTGTATAGTACAGTGGAAAATTAGCAGTGCGATCGGGTCTGTTTTGCAGAGTTCATTAGTGGCTGCTGTTACAAAGCAGATTTATGGGTGATTTTATTTTATGCATTGTTAATTTTGAAAATGTTAATCTGAAATTGCTACAGTATTTCAATTAATTTGGATGATTAAAACTTAGCACCAGAAGAATCTCTAGCAGAAGATAAGGCAGCTAATTAGAGGTTCTGAAACAAACAACTGTAGACACTGGCACTGAAACATGCTGGGTGGAACTCACTCTGCTTAACAGTTTTGAAATGGAAAGAATAATTTCTGGCAGTCTAAATATTAAACTTGAGTGCATTTGACTTTTTTTTAAAAGCCATTTTAAGAAGTTAATTATTTAAGTGAATGTATAATTTTTTAATATCGTGCATTTCTAGAAAACGGCCTTCAGATTGTTTTGGGTAGCTGTAGTTGGTGACAGAAATACAATAGGCATTCGTTGTCCAGGTATTTTTCTTGTATGATATCTCATGCATTTTCTATATGTTGTTTCCATTTATTTTTTGAGTTTAAAGGTGAGACAGCACAGACTTAAAAAAACAAAACACTTGATCTTGTTTGATAGTGTTTTGCATTTTGAAGGATTCTAAAAAATTCAGAAAATATAAGGAAGTATAGAAAAACTTCCTGGATGAATTGCCTAGAATTCTCTCCCTCAGATAATCACCTTTATGTTGTTATTTTGTTACACATTTTTCCTAGTACTTTTATTTTCTTGGTGTGTAACCATATGTTTATAAAAGGTCTGTATTTCCAAGATGGTATTCTGCTTTTATCACTTAACTTTGTGTCATGAGCATATTTGTTTATTCACTTGTTCATTCAACCATTTGATACGTATGCAGGCACAGTGTTAGATTTACGGGGATGAATAAGAGGTGTTTTCCCTCACACAGCAGTGTCATGAAGATTTGAGATGAGGTAATCAGGTAAGATTTGAGATGAGGTAATCAGGTAAGATTTGAGATCAGCATAGTACAGAGGCTATGCTTACGAGGGGTGCATGTTTCAGATGTGTGGACATCAGGGAATGATGTGTGAACTGAAAGGATGTGAGTAGGGGATTGACAGAATATGAACGGAGACAAGAAGGCTGCAGGAAGAGGGAACAGCTCCAGCAAAGGCCCTGTGTTGGAGGAAGCACAGAATGGCTAGGGCTTAAAAGGGGGAGCTGTGTACCATGAGAATAACCGGGTAAAGGTCTTTATTTCTGCATCAAGAAATTTGACTTTATTCTGAAGAGCAGAGTGCGGCTTTCAGCTAGAGGACATGGTCTTCTAAGATTGGTTGAAAAGATCATCCTAGCCATACTGTTAAGGGTGTACTGAATCATTAGATAGTCTTAAAAATATCAAGTAGTTTTAAAATCATTTCTTATTGGACAATAGTCTAATTTTCATTTTTATGTATACTATTTAAAGAGTATTTATACATGAATATATTTGTCCATATGGCTGATTATTACTGTTTAAGAATGGAGTCACAGAAGTATAATTTCTGGGTCAGAACTTAATGAATTCCTATACTCAGGATATATATGTTGCCAAATTGCCTTTTAGAAACTTTACATTGAATTATATCCCCACCATTTTTGACATACGAGTTCATGTCTTAACCTATGCTTAATGACACTGTATTTTTCTTTTTACTTTAAGTCATTTGATGAGAAAGGAATAGCATAGTACTATTTATATCATTATAGTTGATATAATGTAAATTATTATGATATACGATTACTATTGATATAGATCCTTTTTAATGTTTATTGGATGTTTATATTGCTCTTCTGTGAATTACCTGTTTATACCTTATCCATTTTTCTATTCAGGATTTAGTGGATTGATATAGTCTTACAAATAATCTTTATTTGTAAAGATTATTTGTAAGACTATAAATATTAATGATATCTGGCTTATGTTATTTTTATATGAAGTTTTAATATTTGCTGTCAAAATTATTGATATTTATGGAATTCTTTTTTTTTTCTGATTTTGTGCTCAGAAAGTTCTCCCTTTCTGAATTCTGTTAAATACTTCTTGTCTTATTAATTTATGTAGCATTTAACCTATGTCTTTTGACTTCTTACGTAAGTAATAGATTAAAGTTGTGTGAACAGTTCCAAAATATACATCAAAATATTTTAAGGATTCACAGTACAACACTTTACAAATTTTAAATTTACCCTTTTTTTGTATGTTGCTTAACAGCCATGTTATATTGTGTACATTTTATTTTGTGCTTTATTATATATGTAAATATATATATGTGTTTTTTGCTCAAATAATTATCTTGTGCAAAATCTATCATAAAATGTCTGTATAGATAGTAAGTGAATAGTATTTGAAACAAATGCAAGTATTTAATATTGAGATACTTAACATTTTTTGTTTGTAAGCTATGACAAACGAATATTCCTTCTCCTAGCCTTTTTGGAAGCAGTAGGAAAAAATATTTTGTGTTTTGAGCTCAGAGTATCTCCTACCTCCCATTGCTCCCTTTTCCTTTATAAATTTACATCCTCCTTAATGTTACAGATCTCTGGCCATGTTAATTTACACAGCAGCTTCTGGGCCTATGACTAGACTTACTATTTTAAAAGATTTTTGTTTTGAATAATTTTTCATTAAAGTAGGAAAATTTCAGCTTCTTTGTTTGAAAGATGCTATAGATATTATTTTCAAAACAGTGTGGAAATTCTATATTTTAGAGCTCCAATTTAGAAAGTTTTATATGGTCCCATCAAAACATTAAGTGTTTAATAAAAAGTCTTTCCTTGGGAATCCAGTTGTAAGCAGATAGAATAACAAATTCAGTATCCTATCTGGCATATTCCTCCTGATGATGTGTTCAGGCAACATGCCTCTGGATTTTCAGATATCAATAGTTTTGTTTGTAGCTTCCTACTGTTATATTTAAAAAAAATTTTTTTAATATTTTATTATTTTTGAGAGAGAGAGACAGAGCACAAGCAGGGAAGGGGCAGAGAGAAAGAGAGGGAGACACAGAATCTGAAGCAGACTCCAGGCTCTGAACTGTCAGCACAGAGCCTGACAAGGGGCTTGAACTCACAAACCGTGAGATCATGACCTGAGTGGAAGTCGGATGCTTCAAGACTGAGCCACCCAGGTGCCCCTCTTCCTAGTATTTTAAATGGCCCAAAGGAATCATGTGATGTCTTCAAATCAGGACAGAACTTTTCTTCTTGGGGTGGAGAATTCTTCTTTGTTTGGGGCACTTTGACAGATTAGATGAATGAAAATAAAAATATTCATGTATGTCTCCACTACCACCCCCTATTATATTGCTAATATTACAGTTTTTAACTCCTAGAGGAAGAAACTTGCCATTTAAAAAATGTAATGCTATGCTCTGGGGATCCCATTTTTAAAAAGTTGTGAATCTTCCATTTAAATTGAAGCAGTATCCAAGAACAGAATCTGGCCATTGGTTTTGAAAATACAAAATGGCAACACCTTCTTGGAATCTCAGACTGTTCGAGGATGTTTTTTTCTAGAAAAACAGGAAGAAATTGGGAAAAAAAAGCATATGGACTCAGGTTGAGCATATGAGACATTTTCAACTTGAATCCGCACTTTACTCATATTTGTAGTGTGACTTAAAATTAATTTTGGTGAAGCATTTAGATTTGAGAGAGGAAAAAAAATCCGTATCTGGAACTAAATCAACATTTGTGGCATCTCATTAATCACTGCCTTATGTAACCACTTTTCCCACCTAAAGAGAAGCTACTGGATGGGAAAAGTTTGTAATATTAATGCCAAATGCAGATCTTCCTTCTCCAAAAAGGAGTTCATTAATCATCATCGAAGCACAAGAACAAACATACTTCGTGTCTCTTGCCAATTTTTTTCAGTAACATTTTTGAAAGGCAAAAAAAAAAACAAAACCCATGTTCAATTTTTTATCTTTATTTGAAAAGGTTTTAATTTGGCTGTTATTTAATTTGTGATGACGTTATGTAAGTTTAACATGCTGTGAGAATGGGTGTGCGTAATATATAGCAATATAGGGTATTGATGGAGTTTGGACTCCTGAATCAGGGAAATCTGTATGCAGATTATTGGTTTTGTTAACTTTCTGACTAGGTGGTCATAACATGCAGAACACTCCAGGCACAGTGCTTGACACAGGGTGATTGGCCAATAAGTGGCAGTGACAGAAATTCCTACTCTCACTGGTACAGAGCAATATGGGCCTGAGGTTTGAAAATATGCTTTTAATCCAGGCTTCTGTGTAAATCTTTGGGCAAGTTAATAGCTTCAGTTTCTCAAATGTAAAGTGGAAATAGTCACCTTATGTACATCACGGGATTACCATTTGGCTCAAATGAGATAATCAGGATCGAAAAACCAAATCTAGTCATGATGTACTAACCTGTGTGATAAAATCAGTGCCAAGTCGTGAGATCTTCATTATTTTTGCCATAAATCTTAGCCTCTCAATGTTAGAGTTATGTGCTTGATAAGTACTTTTGATGGAATTGTAGGGTCAGCCATGCAGTTGTTACCATTCACTGGAAATTTCACTGCTCTTTCTTTGTAACTGTCTTTACATCTGTTTTTCTGTCTCCTAATTAAAAAAGAAATTATTTACAAATGAGAAAAATTAATGAGTATTACAGAATTGAGCCAATAGATGAAAGCAATGCCAGCCTAAAAGAACCATGTAAGCTGCATGTAAGAAAACAGATGCACAAATTTAATTTTTTTTTAACGTTTATTTATTTTTGAGACAGCATGAACGGGAGAGGGTCAGAGAGAGGGAGACACAGAATCTGAAACAGGCTCCAGGCTCCAAGCTGTCAGCACAGAGCCCGACGCGGGGCTCGAACTCATGGACCGCGAGATCATGACCTGAGCTGAAGCCTGACGCTCAACCGACTGAGCCACCCAGGCGCCCCTAGATGCACAAATTTAAACAATCATAAATGGGAAGGAAAAAAAAAAGGAAATCCTCATGTGCAAGAAAAGGTGGCTTCTGTCTTTGTTTGTAGTCTGTTTGCTACCAAGTATCGGGGGTAAGAATGGGTCTGTGGTGAAATTGTTAGGCACCATGGAGAAGTGTTGATTTCTTACTTGTCCCTTTTAGAAGACATGCTCTTGTTCATTTCTGTGGCTTCTGTTAAAAGCATCATTAAAAACTGAAAGAAGAACAAACATTTCTAAGGTTGTTGCTGAAGGTGCAGCCATGAGGCTTTGGAAGATCACAGGAGACAGGTAAAGGTCGGGTCTGGCAACAATGGCAGGGAGCTCTTTTTGTCCCCCATAAAGCAGTAAAGGATAAAGAGAAGATCATATGGATGTGTAGCAAAGCTTAGTTCATTTTTAAAGTCAAAATAGTTTGGAAAGAAGAGGTTGAGCAGAGTAGCACAGCAGGAGGTTTTTGTAAGATGAAGTAGAATTAAAGTGTAGGCAAGAATTATTTTCTGTCTTCAGTTTTAAAGAACACCATCCTATCCCATCTGTCTCTTTTTCCTGTGTTGTTCTTGACCTTCTTATCAGCGCTTGACTCTCTTCCTTGGGGATATTCCTTGCATAGTCAGCACAGACTCCATCTGAAATCTTGAGACTCACACCCTTATTGCAAAAGAGTTGAAGAGAATTCAAAGAAACATGTTCTGCTAAGTAGCTTGGGAACTAATTGTTCCAGGATGTTTCTGTAATAAGACACTGCCAGCTAGAAGCCAAAAAGTCCATGTAACATGTACCAATCCCATGGTAGGATTCACTTAAAAATATAAACCGAAGTTAGTATTAAGCCTTAGAAATTCCTACTGACCTGTTGACATTCCTTTGACAATAAATCTTTCTTGAATGGTCACTTCCCTCCTTTCCAATCTGCACGTAGACCCCAGGACCTTGCTCTCAGTTTTTCCTTCTCTCTCTACAATGAGGGAAAAGGTGATGGTTTGCTTATCTCTCATGCTACACATTTCATTGTATGTCACAACTTGAAATTCTTAGATGTGATTTATAGGTTCATCAGCATGTTGGTGAAGTAACCAAGGGATAAATATTAGAGTGCTATTTATTCATGTACTAGAATTTTTATATACTTTATTTTTAATTTGCACAACAAAACCTGTGGAGTAGATACTCTTGTTTTTACAGACAAGAAAGCTTCCCTGAGAGGTTAAGGCCTGTGTCTGTGTTCACATAAAAATTTTATATTTTTTTTTTAATTTTTTAAAAAAATTTATTTATTTTTGAGACAGAGAGAGAGCATGAACAGGAGAGGGTCAGAGAAAGAGGGAGACACAGAACCTAAAACAGGCTCCAGGCTCTGAGCTGTCAGCACAGAGCCCGACGCAGGGCTTGAACCCACAGACCATGAGATCATGACTTGAGCCAAAGTCGGACGCTTAACCGACTGAGCCACCCAGGTGCCCCCAAAATTTTATATATTTTATATAAAAATACAATAAACATTTTATATATATGTTTCCGTAACCAGTTAAGGCATTAGATGTTTTTAACTCATTTAGGAGTCTTGCTGGGGGGTGGGCGGTTAATCCACTAAAAATTAGTGTATTTTATCAAGAGATTTATGTTGTAGCCAGAATGGTCTCAGCCATGCATCATGCCAGGTGCTCAGGGGAGGGATGAAGTGAGCTGGGTTAGGCTACAGGGAAATAATCCTGGTCAGAGTAAAGAAGGATAAGCATTCTTAATTGCTAATCTTAGGAGGGAGGAATATGACCTTGATGTAAGGGCTCCTAGGCAGGAGGGCGTTGCTCTTGCGTGACAATGTCTGTATCCCAGGTGAGAGAGGCCCACCTGAAGTGATTTGACAGTCCATCAAGGGCTTCTCTGAAGGACCTCAGTGGGGCAAACAGGGCAAAGAGGCACAGAGATGGCCTCTTAGGTCCCTGCCAACCTTGGGTCACTCCCATTTCTGGACAAGAAAGGAAGCTCATTTCCTACAGCATTCTAGAGCTTTCATTAGTGTGTCTTTGCTTTGATTTTAATATAATTAGGTAATAAGATCATAGGAAAATATCAGGAAATGACCCCAAACAAATGTAATAAATGCTGCTTCTGTTTATTCTTTATAAATATTGTCTTTTTTCCTTAATATCTTCATTAGGATTTGTGTAGAAAACAGGGTTTGAGCATGATTTTGGCATTTTAAATAATTTATAGAGGATGATTGTTAATCCGTCTTGTTGGTCATGTCTGTGTGGATATAATCCTAACGTGAACTATCATCAGTCAAGTGTCTCAATCCTCAATTACAGCAAAATTCCTTACAATCTGTTTATGCTATTTTACATAAAAATTGCATCTCATCTTCTAGGCAGATGTGGAGACCTTGTTGGATTTTATTTCCTGCATTATTGTCCCATAACAAGCATGATCTTAAGTTCAGTGTGTGGGAGGCCAGAAAATATAACTGGTTAAAAAATTAGGGTTCGTCATTGGTGTTGTCCAACTCGGTGCTTAGCTCTGCCACTTAGCAGTGCACCCTGGGGAAGCTGGTCAACCTCTTTTGCCTCAGTTTGCCTTCTGTTGCATAGAGTCATATTGTATGTACCTTCCAGAATTGCTGTGTGTAGATTAACTGAGACGGTATATTTGTAGAGCATTAGCATGATGTCTGGCTCCTTCGACACACTTAATGAATGATGGCTCCTGTCAGCACCTCTATCTTCACAATCCTGGGTCTGGGTGGGTGTGGAAGGCAAGCTGGAACCTGTAGAGATGGGACGCAGGCTCCAGACTCCTGAGGCCGGTGGCAATGTCGTGCTCTTGTTTGTTCTGCTTCTAAGCATCTTGTCCCATTAGAGCAGAGGCAGTGCTACAAGCTGCTAGCTCCCACATGTCTTGCTTCTAGTGCTTTTGTGAAACTTAATGTGCATGAATTCCAGAGCGAGGCTGCCTGGAATTCAATCCAGACTGCACTGTTTGCCAGCCCTGTGACCTTGCTCGAGTCCCTTAACCCTTCTGTGCTTTAACTTCCTCTTCCTTAAAATGAGGGATCACAGTAAGACTCACTTTATAGGATTATCAGGAGGCTTAAATGAATTAATATACATTGAGCTGTTAGGGCCTGGCGCATGGTAAGTGCTCTGTAAGTCTTAGCTAGTATTTTTTTTTTAAGGAAAATATTTTCAGTTATCTTGAGATGGTGGTAGAAGTGTATTATGCATAGAAATAATTGTAATATTTAAAGGATATATATTTAAAGAGAGCTGACAGTGTGCTGGGCATTTAGTGCCCCGTTTTTAGGGTGAGAAGCTAGGTATAGCTCAACTATCTCAGGGGACATTGGGCCCTCTACTAGCTGGTTTTGTTAGAAATTGACTGTTCTTTCCCCTCCTCTCTGGGACCTACCCGGTATCTTCTCTTCACTAATTCAGATGTTACAGAAGGCAGGGAGAATTGGTGATTTCTAAAAGCCTGTGCTCTTTACCCTGCAGTGTTCCCCAAGGCAAGAAAACAAAGATGTTAGTTACTGGCTTATAAGAGAGAGGGAAAATACTGGGGGAACAGTTACACAGGAATGATCTTGCTACAGAAGCACAAAAGGTCTAGTGAGAAGTCAGGAGCCATGGTGATCTGCTGTGCTGCCTCTTGAAGTAGTGGCATGTGTCCAGGCATTGTGGATTTTACCAGCCTTGCATGTGTCCATCACAGTCCTAGAGGCCCACACACCCCTTTCCAAATTGTAGACACCACCTTCAGTTCACGTTGGTATTCTTCAAGGGCCTATGCTTTTGACAAATAGGCATTAAGTCTCTTTACTGCCTTTGAGAATAAGCACTTTCTTGGTTATTCCTGATGGCCATCGGCCAGTTGTGTGACTTTTTAAGTCATTTAACTTCACAAGTTTTATTTTACTCTGGAAAACTGGTGGGTTAGATTTGGTGATTTTTAGTGCCTGTTCTTTTTATTCCAAGATTTATCCCTGTAGTGTAGAGGAAGGATAAGGATAGGTGGAAGGAAGAGGAAGGTGTGGGGAGAAAACACTGGCACAAAAGCCAGTTCTCCACAGGGCATGTGGTGCTACTTATGAACAGAGTGAGAGACCTCGAGAGCTTTCTCCAGAAATACTTCTCCTCCTCCCCGCTTTGATTCTGAAATGTGCCATTGTCTCGAGGTTATTACCACCTTCCTTGAAGAATTGCATTTAGAGATAATATCCATTGACTTTTGTTCCCTTATTTATGCATTGCTAGTGTGGATACAAAGCAGATAGGAAAGGCTTCCATGAACTTTTGACTCTGTGACTTTTCAGCAGGGAAGAATGTGGTAGGAGCATAGCAGGACTTGACATAGAACGATCACACCCTCCCTCTGGATCAGGTTGGAATATGTGTGTCCCAGTGGTGACCTGCAAGATACTGGTCCTGCCCTCACATGGCCATGTGCAGTCGGGGAGTATAAGACTAGTTTGGCTTCCAACCCTGGTCTTGCGGTGTGACTGTCCAGAAACAGATTTATAGAAAGTATATTTGTGAGTTCTGGTTATTAAGGTCTGTGTCTTATCACCCTGCTAGACCCACAGCATCTTTAATGGTGAGCACCTGGTTTATACCTTCACAGTCCTCAGATAGTTTTAGTGCAGGATCCCTCACACAAAAGTGTTTAGCAGTTAAGCATCAAGGAGGATGGGTGCAATGGGAGTGGTTCACACAGCGGTGGGAGGAATATTTTATCACTGACATTGCTTAGCATTGCTGGTCCGTGGTGATAAGAAAAATCAAACCGACTTCTAGTCCATTTTATTATTGTTTTAAAATACTCCCCAGAGAATGCAGTCCTTATTCTCTGACCTGGTGTGGACTCCCAACCCCCCATCTTTCCCTATTCCAGTCCCACATACACCCCATGGATATTTAGTAAATTATAAATTTTTAGTCAACTTATGACTATTATGATGGTCTCTTAGCTGCTCCTCTTGCCTCTGACCCCAACTTCTTTATTGCCTCCTCCATACTATCAGAAAAATGATTTACCTAAAGGAGACTCTGGCCTCTCTGGCTTAAACTCTAGCCCATCCTCAGAACCAGTTGACAGGGTATTGAATATATAAGGCTCCCAAGGTCTGGTTCACACTGAACTTGCTCCTGCTCTTCTTCTCTTCTGCAGTAGCAGAGATCTGGTCATTTTCTCCATGCACTGAATTCTTTCTTGCCTCTGTGTCTTGGCTCATGTTCTTGCCTCTGGCCAAAATAACCTTACCCTACTTCTTTATCTGGTTAACTCCTACTCCTCTTTCTTTCATTTATCTATCTAAACTCAGTGCAGTCATTCCCTCTTGCAAGAAGCCCATCTTCTAGTACCTCGTATCTGGTGTGCTATATGAGTTCCTCTCCCATGACAACAAAGCCATAGTATGTTTTTGTTTTTTGAAATGATCTGGACATGTGTTTACTTTCTAAAAATTTTTACAAGCTCCTTAATTAACATCTGGAACCTCATCTTTTCCAGACCTCTATCCGTAGCAGTTGGAACATAGTTGGTACTCAGTAAATCTGTATTGAACTGAATTGTTAAGTCCAACTTTTTCAAAGGGAACACTGGTTTCTGGTGTGCAAATCCTCTAACTTCTATGATAAGCTGATGTATACTTTTACATATGTATGTACACACATATATACACATGTACACATATATGCCTATGCATACATTTATATATCTTAAGGAATTTATATATAGACACATACTTTGGAAGTTAAGAAGATGGTTTTCTATTGAGGCCAGTGGTCCTATTTTTATTAAATGCTTGCTTTTCAGATTAGTGTATATAAACAGTGAAAAGTATTACATTTGAATAATGGTAATTCTACACTAACTTTGTTAATTTATTTTTCAGAACACAAGAACAATGAATAAAAGATTCTAAGCCCACAGCAATATAGAACACAGACATGTTTATAAAGTGGTATTTTGATAGTTTTGCAAGAATCTTCAAGTGAAAATCATTTGTCTCTAATATCAACCACTCAGAGCCAAATTGAAACAATAGGAGTTTCATTTAGGATCTATAATAGCTGCGGTAGAATATGACTATAACACTATTTACTGGAATTATAGAAGGGAATTTGCCGGTACAGAAAGGCAAGACAATCAAATTTTTCAGCAGAAGTAAAACACTAGCAAACTCTTCATTTTGCAAATTGGCAATTTTTTTTGAAGCTCTGACCACTTTATTGGCAATTATCTTGAATCATGTTGCATGTAATTCTGCCTATCACTCTCTTCTAACTTTAATATGTTTGGTGAAAGAGGAATTTATACAGTCATGTTTTTCCCCATGCTTATTTTTCAATCCAGATCTCCCTAGATTTCAAAAATCTAGAGAAAGTTTAAGTTTAGAGAGGTAACAGGGGACCCAGAGATATTTTCAAAGCCCCTCTAATGGAATATTATGCATATTTATTTTAAGAGTAATTTTTTCCACCAGAAATACTTGATTAAGGACAATGCATTTCTCAACTTTTTTATTGTGAAAGTTTTTTGATAACCCAGGTTCACCTGAGACTTTTTAAAAAATATAAAAGTTCACATATTCAAATTCCATTTGAATAGAAAGCATATTTTGAAGTCCTTGAATAAACTTTGCCTTGAGTTTCCAATGGATCTTAACTAACTGGGTGAACTTTAGTAACAGATATCTCAATTATAAATGCTTTCCTTGGTTCATAAAATAGTTACCACAGATGTCTTTAAAACATAAATTCCTTAGCATATTTAAAATAAGATTAGGTTTATTAAGAACAATAGTTGAAAAACCCAGAGAGGCTTCAGCAAGACCAAGTTAGCTCTGATAGCCTGGGAAGCAGATGGGTGTGTCATTGCTATAGAGCCTCACTCAGGGTTGGGGAATTCTTGCTTTCTGATTGACATCTGCCTCATTCTGAAAGTGCTTTTGACTGCCAGTGTTTTAAACAGCAGTTGGGTAGAGTTTGAAACTTTTAGCTTCATTTCCTTGCCCATTATTTCTATGACTAATAGGTCTTTTTCTACCCATTCGGCACACAGAGAAGATGCTTCTGTTAGCATTTTTCTCTAAAGCATACAATATCACAGAGCTTCCTTTGTGGTAATAAATGTTCTTGCTAAGACCTCATCATATAACCTGTCAGTCTGGTTGGATTGGGGACATAAGAAACTTTAAGACCAGTGGCTTTGAATAAATCGTTCAACTCTCAGTGCTTTTACTAACATAGCAAAGATAACTATTGGACCTCCGAAACATTGATCATTGAGGAACAGCAGCATTTGGGCTCTAGAAAGCTCTGAGATAACTTAGGTCCCAGCTACCTTGCTGTTTCTACTTCGTGGACATATTTTTTTCCTCCTACAGAAGTCCTTTAAGGAAAAAGCCAAACTGAGTGGAGTAAAATTGAGAAGATAGTTTTCTATGCATGTTTTTGGAGCTACTCTCAAGTTCCAGCCCTAGCTATAACCTTTTTTAAAACAATTTATTATATCTTAAAATATGATTTTAATTGGAGAAAGGAGACTAGGTGAATTCATAATAACTAGTGGGAATGTAAATTTGTCAACAGTCTTATTTTGCAAAGTGGATCAGTGCTGGAAAGAAACATACCAACTCCTTTTTTTTTATTTTTTTAAATGATACAATCAGTTTAAATACAGTGCTCTGGTTTTAAAATTTCAAATCTGTATTATGTAAGTAGTTACTCACATTATTAATTAAAATTTAATTTGCTTTCAGAGATGTTTAATTTTTGCTTACAGGCACATAACGACTTGAAAATCTAAACAATTATTGTTCATTTGGGAGAGAAAAATACTCCCAACCAGTCTGGTGTGCCAAGTCTGTTTTTCTTGGCAGATTCAGTTAGAGAAATTGGTTATTACTGAGTTCCAGAGTATGTTAGGTATAGGCTAGGACTATAGTTGTCGTGATCTGTGTTCTAAGGCTGTATAGTCTAAAGCCATGCCTCAGTTGAAATAGAGAATTTGACAGTACGTATAATTTACAAAATGGCCCTGATTGCCATTATATTTGTATAAGCAGAATTAGTCAAGAAATACATTAATAATTTTTTATCAAATTATTTTTAAGTGTGTTTTTTAAAAATATTTTTATTTATTTTTTGAGAGAGCAGAGTATAAGCAGGGGAGGGGCAGAGAGAGAGGGACAGAGGATCTGAAGCAGGCTCTGAGCTGACAGGCTGACAGCAGCGAGCCTGTTGTGGGGCTTGAACTCACGAAGTGTGAGATCATGACCTGAGCCAAAGTCAGGCGCTCAACTGACTGAGCCACCCACACTCCCCTGAAATTTGTTTTTTAATGATGAACATTCATACAGCCTTTCATGTATTCAGCAGATATTTATTGAGAGACTATTGGGTACCACACACCATACTAAGAATAGTCAGTGGGATAATTCGTTGGTCTCTGACCTTGTGAAGTTTATAATTATGTGGGGAGGAGACATAATAATGCACAATTTATATTCAATCATTTCTATAAGAGTAATTCAAAAGGTTATGGAAACACAGTGGAACCAAGGGAGATCTCTGCCGGGTAGGTGGGAAGGGCAATCTAGAGTTGGCACCCAGAAGGGACTGGAGTGATCCCAGAAGGATCACAGAACTGGAAGGATCAGTGGGACCCTGTGTTGTGGGAGTACATGGGCTACTCGGCAGAGGAAGGTACACAGCACCTTGCACGCATGATGGGGAGTGGGGAAGTGGCAAGGCTGGGGCAGCAGATGAGCATGCCACAAAGATGCCCAGTGAAGGGAGCAGGCTGAGGAAGTGCCAACCGGCATTCCTTAGTGCCTTGCAGGTCCTGGCATGGGAACATGCCTTCCCAGAGGAAGGGCCGCTTTTTCCTTGCACCAATGTGCCATCGGTCTGCCAGGCTCACCCAGGGGAGGATGCTTGTTCTGAGTCAGAAAGAGGTGAAGTACTGACTGGGGGCTGGCGATTTGTAATGGCATGGTAGGAGAGCACTGGGTTGTACTTGTGTTAAGATCAGGACAAGGAGTTTGGGACTTGACTTTGTAGGCAACCAGGATGTTACTGAAGGATTTTGTTTAATGACAGCAACAAAAATGTTAATTAAAGAATCTTACAAAAGAAACATGTTGCCTGTAGAAAATTTAGATAATCAACAAGTTCTCATAATTTTGTAACTTAATGTAACTACTTAATGTAACTACATAATGTAACTACTATTTAACATGTGTCTTCCCAGACTTTCTTCAGTTTCTGTGTACTGCCTTTTAAAACATAAATGAGGTCTTATTGTATATACTGCTGGTTTGTAATATGCTTTTCCCCGCCTCGAAAACATACTTGAACATAATTCCACATTTCTAAGTCATCTTCTATAACATTATTTTTAAATTCCAGCTTGCTATTTAATTATAAAGATGAACCCTAGATTTAATTTCACCAATTCCCTATTGCCATTCTTTTAAATTGTTTTCAGTTATTTTATAGCATAAACTGTATTGGAATGAATATTTGAAAGATAATCTTAATGTTCTAGAAATTAACTTTTATTTAAAATTCCATAAGTTTTTATAATTTTAATAAGAGGAATTTTTAAAGTCCCATTTCTTAATGAAAAAATTTCATCCATATCACATTACATAACTATAGTCCTGTTGGCAAGTTCTTTTAGTAATGGTGTTTTCTCCCCATTGTAGGTACCTCCCCTGATGAGATTACCTTGATGATATCATGTTCGCTTGCTTTTTGCTTCCATAATACTTGGAATTCTTTTACCACAAAACTCATAATGCTTTATTATAATTGCCTGTATAATTTTTTTTTGTCTGTCAGATTCTAATTTTTGTGAGGGCAAGGACATAGCTATCTAATTTATTACTTCCATTCTAAGCACAAAGTAAGCATTAGAAGATTTTTTTTTAAATAATAAATAAAGGATAAACAGATATCTTAGATGGACAAACAGAAGCTGAAAAGCCAAAGCACCAACAAATAAATTACCTCCTTAGGGTCTCCTTTACCTTGTAGCCGTAGTGAATGATGAGTTTCATAAAGGGGGAAATGGATGTAAAGTGAGAGCTACCCTGCGTTTAAGAGGGAGGCTGTACAACCACCAGTGATTGTGGTGGCTTGGTGTGTGCTTGTGTCTTTCTGTGAAGAGATGGATGGATGTCTAGAAAAACTGGCACTGAGTTGGTTTCTTTTCGATTTACCTTGCTTCAAAACCAAGGAAGCTATGTATAAACCTTCAAATGCCTTCCCCCTCATGAAAATTAACATGAAAATAACAATTTTATAACTCAGCCTAGCAAAAAAAAGATACCTCCAACTTTAGCATCTCAAAAGTGGTGTTCACCATCGATGCTGTTATGTGAAGAATAGCTGTGTGGAAAAGGTCTGCAAAGAAAGGAATTCCCCTTTCTAAGCATTGCAAAGTTCAACATACTAGAGCCTGAAACTAAGAGAGAGAGTAAGCTCAGGAAGATAGAGAAAAGAAACCAACAGGGACAAAAAGCAGGTAGTCATGTATCCCTAAGACCTAACACAGTGGCTGATAGATAGCTGCTTAGTAAGTATTTCCTTAACAAATAAGACTAAATTGGGATACATTTCTAGAGATTCCAAGAATGTTACGTGAAAATAGAAAACATTTTTGTATCTATGTATTTATATGTAGTTATATTTACATAAAAATGTGAGCACTTCCTCAAGCAGTTGGATTGTCAATATTCCTGATCAGAGAAACTTCTGAATTCCAGGTGTTTTTTGTTTGTTTGTTTTATGGATATTGTGAAGAGCTGGAATCTATAGGATGCTTAGAAGTGTAAGTGGTTCTTCTTTTTGACATGAGCCTCTATAGCCATTTACTTCTTTACAAAAGTGAATTTGTTTGAATTTACCTAATGTCATTTCGTATGTATAGTTTTGCGGAAGTAACACATCAAACCTTTTAATCTCTAGCTATATGTTTTACAATGGTATTTTCCATATTTACATGTTAGTAACTTTATTGAGGCCATTTATCTGAAGAGGAGTGTGTTTTTTTATTAAAAAGATGTTTTGAAGTATTGTGCCCAGAAGAATTGAGGCAAAATGACATTAATGAAATACATCCTCATATAAATATTATGCCAGAATAAAAACTGGGATCCTAACGGAAGCTTTTCTAGTTATATTTGTCCTGTGGGACTGTACTAACAGCAAGTTGTTAGCAGTTTCTATCATGTGATTGTACCAATAAGCCAAGCATTTAAGTTACTGGGTGTACATTTTCATTAGTACCTGTGAAGCACCTGGAATTATCAGCAAACAACAAGCATGAAGACAATGTTTCAATTTTCAGTTGTGTTTCATGTTTACACTTAATACACTTACACTTTCATCATAAGATGTGTGGTATGAATCACACACAAAAAATATTCTGTCATGATCTTTGCATTGAATCATGTGTTTTGCTGTACCTCCTGTAGCTGTGTGAAACTTCAGATGACCTCTGTGGCAGTGTCATGCCGAGATCAAAAGTAATATGTTCAAGGTTATATGAACCACTGTGGTGTCTCAGAGAATTTATACCCAGAAGCAAGTCTCAGGACAAAATGTCAGGAAGGATTAAGTCCCTGTGTATAACAATTCTTTCTTGGCCGCCCTCTTCTGTAACACTCATTATTACCTGAGATAGGCAGAAAGGGAAAGTACAGAGAACATAGGCTATGAAATTTGAAATTCTGCTTAAATTTATTTTTTATTTTTTAGGCCATGACTCTATAGATGTGGAATTTGCTTGTAAATATCACCTTTGTACCATATTGGCCTAACCTTTGTTAGATGGTTTTGCTTCATAAGCTGAAGTCTTAACTTTAATTATTCAAGGAATAGAGATGAGTAAGGTTAGGCTTGCATGCAGGAGTGATGATGACTCATTTTCTGCTCTCCATGGCGACCCTTGCTGAGAGCTTTATTGAAGGACTGCCACAGGTAGCCAGAGACACAGAGGACAAAGGGCATTGCAGCCAGCACAGGGAGCTAGGCTAATTTCTATGTAATAGGAACTCCCATTCAGTAAGAGTTCAGCACCTTCTCTTGCATTCAACAAATCCAGATATCATCAAATAATGAAGATTTATATAAAGTACAGAGTAGCAACAGCAGTATTTCAATGCATAGCAAGTTGTGTTTGCTAATTTGTAAGTCACTAAAAATATGGTTTATCTGTGTTTCTTATAGCATTCAGGATAAATATACGATAAACTACTTATTAAGGTCATTTAAAACTCTTCAAAGTAGTATATCATTAGATAAAGAAGCTTTAAATAAAATTTAAGAATACATCTGTGAAACATTGCAGACATGGCAAAATAATACAATAGATGCAGATGTGCTTACTATTAAAAGTAAATGATAAAAGGCACAAGATTTATGCAATCTGAAGAAACAAGAGTAATTGGATATTAACATTTTGCTATTAGATCCTGTTCAGAAAGTTCCTATTTCCTTAAATCTTCAACAATGCTTAGTGTTACTGATTTGCAATATTTTGCCAATATAAAGAGTATAAATTGCTGTTTCATCATTTTGATTTCTCCCCCCAAAATACCCGACAATGAGCATCTTTTCACACATGTGTAATTAGCCATCCATATTCTTCTCACATTTTTCCACTGCTCTGTTTATATTCTTCTGATTTTTAGGAGTCCTTTAGACATTTGAAGTCCTCATCCTTTGCTTATGTCAATGTATGCATCTTTTTTAATGGCTTCTTCTTCAGAGTTTTAAATTTTAATGGGGACAGATTTATTGATCTTCATTATGTGCTTTTGTTTCTTGTGTAAGAAATCTTTTTCTACCCAATATCTTAAGAATGGTTAGATATATTGTCTTCTAAAAGCTTTACAGTTGTGTTTTTTCACATTGCATCTTTATTTCATCTGACGTGGTCTAGGTCCTCTTATCTTTTCCACTGGTCTATTTCTCTATCCCTATTCTAATGCTACACAGTTTTAACTACTACAATTTTTAGTAATTACATTGAAATTTAAGTATTTTGTGTGAAGATTATTTGATATTATTTTTACATGTAAATATTTTCTTATTTTCTGCAACATTATTAGGCATAGAGGGAACACTGGGCCTAACTTTCTTATGCAAACTAGGTCAATGTAAATAATTTATAACAAAAATGGTTGCATAGACCCAGTTAAGGGCCAACCATCCATTGACCCATATCATGTGGCAGGCAGTGTGCTAAATGCTACATACATAATTATCTCACAAAAGCCTCATTAGTATATTAATATACCCATCTTCCAGATGTATAAATGAAGTGTTTATGGCATTCAATCTTAGACCTCTTTGACAGAAAACCTATCTTCTTGACCATTATGCATGTTGCCCTCTCCTTTGGGCTCCTCTCCCTAGTTTATCTTCCACACAAAAAGAACCTACTGTATCCAACCTGAGTGACTTCACATTGTAGGTGACTCATCCAAACCTCAGCCTCCTTAATTTACCTGACACTGACTTTTCATCTCTAGGGACCTCTGCTCCTTCTCCATTTCAGTCATACATCCCCACAGCCACTCCTTGGGCCCTGTCATCACCCATAATTGTTCCATTTCTGAAACATTAAGTTCAAGTATCTCACTCTCTCACCCCAATCTTAGAGGCCTCCTGCTCATTGACCCCTCTGCCACCTTTCTATTGGTCAGTCCCCTCCTGTGTTTTCTCCCTTGACTAATCAGCTTTGTTTCCATGGCCCAACATGTGAGCCAGTCTTCTGCTTATGTCTGAGTCAACCTGTCTTTACTCATCTAGGTGGATTGTGCGGTCCTGCTGAAGAAAGTCATTCAAGCAAAAGGTTTATGCCTCTCCAAAATGGAGAGATTTATATACCCTCCCTATATCTGGCTGATGCCTACTTACACTTTGGTTTCAGCTTAGAGTCTCTTTCTTCCAGAAGTCTTCTCTGAGCACTTGCACAACAACATCACACTGCGTAAGAGTGTATGTATTCCTCTCTATCCCTATAAGATGCTAAGTGCCTTAAGGGAAGGGACCTTATCTCTTAGTAATTATTGCAGCCCCTAATACTTCTCATATTTCAGGACTAAATGAAACAACTCACAATAAGTTAAGGAACCAACCAAACTTACAGATGAACATGTTTTATTTTTTATTTTTTTTTCAACGTTTTTTATTTATTTTTGGGACAGAGAGAGACAGAGCATGAACGGGGGAGGGGCAGAGAGAGAGGGAGACACAGAATCTGAAACAGGCTCCAGGCTCTGAGCCATCAGCCCAGAGCCCGACGCGGGGCTCGAACTCACGGACTGCGAGATCGTGACCTGGCTGAAGTCGGACGCTTAACCGACTGCGCCACCCAGGCGCCCCTAGATGAACATGTTTTAAATAGCTCTAAACTCCAAAGTAACATATTCATAGGAAAGTACTTGTAACTTCTCAAAAGATTTTCAAACTTATTTTCTCAAGTTTTGTGCAAAATCATTGTATTTGGTCTTAGTAAAATTTGACCAAAACAAAGGTGTGTTCTATAAGGATCTTTCTGTTTAGGAGACAGAAAAAGCATTTGAAAGACAATAGAAAGCTTGATATATCTGGTGTCCTGGAGGAGTAGCTTATGAGTTTATCTGTTTGAGGAAATAACCCCTATAGAAATCTCAGAATTTGAAATGTGTACTGTTTCTGTTGCTTAGGTGGACACTCTGGATTTTTTTTTTAACTATGTGTTTGCTGTGATACCCTCTTGGATGTTTAATTAAACTTCGTAACTAAAAAGCACAAGTTACTGCCACAACTTAAGTTTCTCAGTGGTTAAATCAAAGTGCTTGTAAGAACAAATATTATAAATTGTTAAATACTTTAAGATAATAAAAAAGAAATACTAGTTTTTAGCACATAGCTTTATTTTAAAATTAACACTCTCATGAAGTATAAATTTCTCCTGAAAACTAAATCACTCCTTGTCAGCAAGTTTTAACCACATGCTAAGCACTGTGAGTGGGGTTAATAAAAGAAGGATGAATGATTTAGACAGTGTCTACTCTAAAGACAAAAATAATTATTTTGGGATTTTATAATGAATGAAATATATTTATTCTATATAGAGATAAAAAGAAAGTTACAGAAAAAAAAAAATAGGAACTCTTCTGTCACAGATTTTACTCCCTAGTCTCAAAGGGCAAACTGGGATATCCTTACTATTGAAACCTGAAAACAAATTCTGTAACTAGGCTTTTCAAAAGAGTTATAGCTCCAAGGGAGATGGAAACAGGGGCCTTAATAAATGTTGATTGAATTTACTTAACAGAGTTACTAATTAATGTTGCTTCAGAGAGCCAGTGCCCAAATACAGATTTCTTTTCTGCCCAGAGTTATGCCAGCTTTTGCCATACTTGAGCTCAGTAGGACCTTTTTGCTCTAACTTTGTTGATATTAGGTATTCGATGCATGTATATTAAAAAATAATTATTTTGGTACATATTGGGTTAAGCTGTCAAAAATTGCCTTTTTGTACTTCAGAAACACTCAACAGCAGCCAGTTCCAATGGTTCAATCCAGTATATAACACCAAGATGTTGGCAAGGAAAGAGAAGTTTTATTCATTATCTGGGGGAGTTTGTCTTAATTGAGGAGCAAGAAACACATAAGTGAAATGATCAGACTCTGTCCAAGAATTCAGGAGAAGGTCATTTTTAGGGTCAGTCATTTTTCATGTTGTATAAAGTTAGTGAGAAATCCATGGTTTGGTTTTAGAATTAAGTGCCCTATTAGTAGATGATGTGTTATATTCAGGTATTTTTGTAAACTGTAATTGCATATGAACTTTGTGTTAAGTGTCATTGGTGTATCGAGAAGTAAGGCAGAACTAAAAGTTCTATTTTAGTATGTTTTCTATGCATAATTCTGTTTTTACCAGTGTAACTGCCTTCTAGACGATTCATAACTTCTTGGCACAATTTCTTAATATTTTGACATTTGTATTTTTTTCTTTGAAGGTCCACAGACTAAATTTTAATAATTACTACTTTTATATTTTTATTATATCCTTAGGATGTGGGTTCTATTTAATTTTTATTATTTTTCAGATGATTGCAAGCAACCATATGTCTAATTATTTAAATAGCTTATTATGCTAAATTTGAACAAGTTGAAACCATAAGTCTGGTACCTTAGGTTGATAAAAGAAGCTTTTTATGTACAAAAAAAGATAGGAAGCTAAAAATTCATGGAGAGAATAAGGCTAACCTTAAGGAAAGTAAGAACAACGGGGAGTTGGGGGTGGGGGGTGAGACCAGGAAGAGAATAGATTTTGAATCGATGGGAGATGGGGGGAAAATGAAGATTTTAATGGGCAAAAAAACAAACAAAACCTACACTCTCCCTGAACTCAGTATATTCTACTTAACATTTCCAAATATCTTAAATTAGAAGATTATAAAAGACAAAAAATTATAAGCTAGTATCTTATTTTTTTAGTATTCCCAATTTATAGGAAGGAGGTAGAATATATACTCCCAGTATAATTGCAAGGCTGTAGAGATTTTGAAATGGAATCTCTGAACTTCCTGGAACAGTTTGAAGGGTCTGCTGTTGCTTACTAGCATTCCCAGGAGAATATTAAAAAAAATTTTTTTAATGTTTATTTATTTTGAGAGAGAGAGAGAGAGAGAGACTATGTGCACATACAAGCAGAAGAGATACAGAGAGAGAGGGAGAGAGAGAATCCCAAGCAGGCTCCTCACTGTCAGTGCAGAGCCCTACATGGGGCTCAATCTCACAAACTGTGAGATCATGACCCGAGCCTAGATCAAGAGTCAGACACTTAACTGACTGAGCCACCCAAGGCCCCCTCAACTGGAATATTTTGAATCTGATTCTTTCCCAGCTTCCTTGGGGAAGGTAGTGATTTATTCATTAAATATTAAGATCTGAAATAATCATGTGTAACCTTTCTAGAATCTTCCCTTATTTTTCCTAGTCAACCCAGCATTACACCCTTACTAGGTGATAGATGCGTGTTGAGAACACCATTTTTGGCTTTTAGCTAGCTATGTGCAACTGGACTTGAGTTGTTTCATATGTAAGTGAAAGTGTTTGACTAAAATATCCTAAGAACTTTCTTTGATAGAGTCACTATTCATGCTAGTGTACAGAGTTCCCACTGTCAGAACACTGGTATTTCAAGAGAATATACAATACAGTGTAGTTTCTCTTCTCTGTCCCTCTCCTTACTATCAATAGTGTCAAGAAAGAACGTTCCTGAGAAGGGGACAATGTTTTCTGTATATGTATATTCTTATGTAGATGTGTTGGTTGTTGATCTTTGGCCCCAGTGAAAAGGAATATCAACAAAAATTTTACCACATTCAAATGTAGATACACAGCCAACCTCCTCCTATGAAACATCACTGGTTTTGAGCAATAGTTATACATTTATTTGATTTCAAACTGAGGAGCAAACACGATTGTCTTGTTTCTTACCTTCCAGTGAGGACTGTCCCTTGGGACTGTTTCCCTTCTAGCCGCCTCCTCAGCCACTGGCACGTCACATATTCAGCCAATTTATCGTAACCTTTGGCTTAATCACCCTCCCCGATGCACTCAGGTGTGGTCAGAATAGCAGAATGATGTGGTTGAAGTGATTAAAACTTTCTGCACAAAGAATTGCACGTGGCCACTTGTCCACAGAGCCACAGAACTGCATGTGGACGTGTCAGGCACAGAGAGCACCACAGATTGTCGAGTCCAGTGCATTTTGTTGTTGGCATTGAGATTTGAGGCTCTGTCTTTAGAATGTACCAGTGGGACTTACTACTTCCTCCTAGAACTCACCTTATCCTGGAGAGCTCACAATCTTTCCCCACTTGAAGGGCAGTTCTGCCTCCTCTCTTCCTGCTTCCCATGATAACTCTGGACACCCAGCAGGGTTTAGATGACCCCCAAACGTATATTAGTCTGTATAGGAGACCTGTTTTCTGCCATAGTCCTGTTCCCTGCTGGTTGTAGAGAATTACTCATCTTGAGCCAGGAGGACTGAACTAGCAGTTGGTGAATACAGGTTCTGGTTCCGGTTCTGCTTCTAGCTAGCTTTTTGACTTCAGACATTTTTATTGACCACTTTGAATCTTAGTTTTATAAGGTAGAAAATGAGGTGGTTGGAGTAGGTGGTAATGTTCTTACTTTGAAATCGTGTGATTGTGTTCTTTTTCTAGCTTTAAAGAAGATGGTGGAGTTAACTCAGGCTATGTTTTTCAACTGGACTCCTCACACCCCTAGAGGGTGGTTGTTTTTGAGAGTTCTGACAAATACCTGGCACATTCTTGTAGAGCTTTGACCTTATTTAAGGATTTTAGGGAAACATTTCTTATCATTGAAATGTACATATTTGATGGAACAGAATATTAAATTTGCATGGATTTTACAATAACACATGCAATTTTGTAGTGCTTTTTATATTTGGTAGCCTATAAAATCTTTTTAATAAGTGTGGGGGGGGGGACTTTCAAAAGATGTTTCTATCTTTAACCTTTGATTTACTAATACTCCTATAGGTAGTGCCAAAGGGTGACTAGTCAGTTTTTATAAGGTTGGAGAAACATATCTCTATCTGATCCTTGTTTTTGTATGAGCGATGACAATGCTGTTTCCTTCATCTGACTCATCATTGTTTATAAAAGGAAAGAGTAGCCTTCTCTGGGTGAAAATTTTTGAAATCATTGATGGGGGTGTGTTCCCTTTGTGAACAATTAGTTCTTCAGACCAGTTTGTTTTCCGCCAAATCGTCTGTTTCAGTTGTTAACAGATGGTTTCCATTATGAGGCTCCTTTTGCTTCTCTGTGAAGACCAACCCATGAATGAAAAGTGCACTGGTTAGTAGGAAAGGGCCCAAGGAGGTGTGGTGGGCAGGGAAGCCCAGCATCCTAGCTACCTAACTTGCTGTCTGTTCATTCTGCACAACCTGCTCCTCAGATGTGATGGTTAGATTAGGAACTTCTATCAGGAAGAGCCCAGATGTTAACTTAAAGAGGATTGAGTTGGCAGGGTGCCAGACAGCACTTACTTCACTGTAGCTTTGTCAAAAGCAAGCTTGGAACCAGTGGTGGCTGGTCATGGTGAATTGCTTACGTACCCACAAAAATGTGATTTCCAAACCTGGCTAGGATTTGGAAACCACACCTAGGAAACATACAGAAACATAAAATACATATTTCAGGGTCCTACTGAAGGCTTTTCAAAAAAAAAAAACTCCCTGGAAACTTTATTGACAGGCTCATTTTGAAAAATGCCCCACTGGACAAGAGACCAAGCCTAATTATAGTGTATTTGAGTTCACCTGCCTGTTCAGTAGATGATAGGCTCATTGAGGGCAGGAAGTGTGTCCTTGCTCTGTTGTCAAACCACCATGCCCAGAACTTATGTGGCATTCAGGACGTTGAAGGAATGAATGAATATGTTATGCTTGTAATCAGCTTCCCAGGTAAACCAGCTACATTCTCTGACATCTTGTAGAACTAATTATTTTTTAATGTGGCTATGTTTAGATTTTAAATTAGGCCTCAGAGGTGAAAGGCCAGCACATTACTGACAGCCCATTTATCTGGTACACTGCACTCACCTCTAAGTTTTTGCCTCAGGGAAGCCCTTTGCATTAGGGGAGTGATATCAGCATCATGTGTAAATACTAATCTATATTGTGGCCATCACTCTTCTTAGAAGCCAAGAGGTTGATAGTGATATAGTAGGCTAAATTCATTGAAGTTTGACGGTTTATGTGAGAATTACTAGAGAAATGGTTTATTTATGGCAAACTTTCTAAAAGGATTCTACTTAGAATTAACTTAAAAAATTTTTTTTTAATTTCTTGGCATGTGTCACTCTTAGTTGCATTGAGTTGAGATTTGAAAGGAAATCTTGCTTCATTCAGATGCCCTTTCACTGCCATATTGTTTTGGAAAACTCTAGTGTTCCATGTAATTATATTGGCTTCAGTTTTATTTGACTAGAACCTGATGACTATTACTGGAATATAATCATAATTTAAGTATTGCTGATTCTTCAGTTTGTTAATTCTTCATGCATAAGATGACTTGGGGACCTTGTCTGATTTAAGACTAAGTATAATGAGTAGTATGAACAAAAGTTAAAGGGTAAAACTGTCCGAACTTTATGTATCAACAATGTAGTGAGCTGTGCAGCAAAGCATTTGTTGTAGGGAATGAAACAAGCCAAAATAACATTTGGCAGGAGATCTAATTTTGTCTTAGCCATTTTAATTATGTTCCTTTAGATAAAGATAACAGATTATATAAAGTTTTGGGAACTTCCAAGGTTGCTTAACTGTATATGTTGAAATTACATATGATTATTTCACATTTAATATCTGAAGGTAGAGTCATTTTTAATTTTCAGACTTTGCTGAGCAGCCCTGTAACTATACCAACATAGTCATTATAAATGCTTTTCTGGTGCAGAAAGAAACTAAACAACAACGGTCTGTGTTTACCCAAGAAGAAAGAGGCAGCTTTCTGGGATGAGTTGTGATTTGACAATATAATGAATGGAATTTATATTTTTAAAATCAGTTTTTAGAATAGCTTTTGGTTGTTTCTGATTGGTCAGAGTTAATGAGGGAAACTATCCTCCACTTTTGTAGTTTTGTAACATTTTGCATCTCAGAATTCCTGGAAACCTGGATAACTAAAGGAAAACGTGAGTAACTAGGGATTTTAAGCCTAAACAAATTTTGAAAGGCTAATCTATAAAAAGCAGATTTACCACCTTCTGCATAATTCTAGATGGAAGGAGGAAGGTCAATGGAGAGACGTTACAGAGATTTTAGAGTAAATTTTAGATAGAGTTTGTTAATAAACTACACACAACAATAAGTTGTCATAAGGACGTGTAGTGAATGTTCTGTGCTGGACGTTTTAAAGAAAGGTCAAAACTTGTCAGGAATATTTTACGGGAGAGAAGAAAACCTACACTAAATCAACACTAAATGGCTATTTGAAATAGGAGTATCTGTAAATCTAATTTCTTCTCCATTCTTGATCTCATTTATGAGGTGTGTGTGATGCCTGCTGTGGCGAGAGATTGTGTTAACAATTATATTGATGGTTGAGTGCTGACATGAAGTTTAACCCACTCTCTATTCTTATTTTAATCGCACTTTTATCTATCCATTAATGGGATTATATTCACCTTCTTAGCAATGTTACCATGTCTTTTTTTTTTTTCAATAAAAGGAAAGGAATAAACCATTTGTACTACCAGTATTGTAGAACTCCTCTTATATTCAGACATCAGAGGCAGGGGGCAAGGTATCAGAATTCATCATGTCACAGTGGCCTTCCTCTATCCCTTGTATTCTTTGATCTCTACAGCCCTATTGCCCTAATGACAGATCATCCTGAAATGGGAAGTGCTGACCTATCAGAAATAAATAGCCAGAGATTATTCTAACAAATGACTAAAAAATATAAATTCCATTGTAAACTCCTAACTCATCCCCACACACAAAAATATGAATCAAATTAATGCTGTATTTTGAAAGTCACTTATGGCTGAATTCAGGCTAGTAGCAATGTCTTTTTCACTATTACCTGGGCTCAACCATAATTCTTGGCAAAGGTCACACAATTTTGCTTTAGGAGTAAAGTCAGTAACATACCCTGTGTTGGTGTACTACTGGATGAACTTCCAAAATGAAGCTCATAGCCAAGAAGAAAGTTATAGCAGAAAAACACAGTAAATGAAAAAATTAGCAGTAAGACTATAAAAACCAAGTTCATCATTTCAAGGACTACTTATTTATAAGTAAGTTTTAAGACACTAAGATCTCATTTCTTGGCCACAGTATATTAATATATGTAATACTTTAAATTTTAAATATGGTTTTACTAGGTCATATGTAATGGGCATTGTAGTCTGTCAAAAAGGATAAATAAGGCAGCATTGTTCCATGCCTTGTATTTCACAGTCTTCTTTGTAGCCTGGGTATTCCATATGTTAATCCCCAATTTATATTTGGTTGGTGAAATGTCATCAAACTTAATTTTTTCCCCTAAATACTTTATGCATTTTCAACCATTTTCTTAAGAATGACTAACTTGAGCATGTTGGCAATAACAGAACTGTTGTGTCCGTCGGGCACTGCTTCATTTTGTCCCTGTGGATCTTGGCCAAGGAGACAACTGCAGAGAAGGCCAGAGCCCTTCTGAGAACTTCACTGGGCCCGGTATTTGAGGCCACATCAGTTATTTCAGGTTTAAAAACTCCCGTTTCTTGTCTTCAGCCTTTATTTTAAAATTGGCGTAAAAACAAAATTATCAAGGGAGCATACTAAATGAAATGCTTTCCTTGATCTAGAAATGCTCAGTAAAACTGAGGCTAACCATGACTTTGGCCCCCTAACATGGAATAACTAACTTGCAAACCAGATTCAACTTCAGGGTGCATCCTCTTCTGTATATTGAACTTCTAAATGAGTTGTGTGCATGTGATATTTAGGTTTCATGTAAAATAAACAACAGCAACTTAATAGAAAGTATAAAATAAGCTCTTTCTATACTCAAGGCATCTACAGTGTGTTGAGAGCAAGTCTGATAAACACTTGACTGACAAGAGTTCTCCTGTCAAGTGTTGTTTTTTGGGAAAGACAATAAAGTCTGCTCTTTGTGTACGGGTGCTGTCTTCTTGCATCTGGTAGGGAAACACTCCATGAGAGATGTGGGATTAGCACCATCCCTTCAGGGGTTCTGTGGCACAAGAACTGAAGCAAAGGGAAGATGTAGTAACTTGCTACATGTCTCAGCAGTTATAGCAGCTAAATTGGGGTGAAGGGCCCAATTCTTTTCAGCCCTTCTGCCTGATGGGTTGATAAGAAAAGTGTTGACTAAAGCTTTTCAGTTCTGTTTAGTTTATGGCCACACTGTTTCCTCCCATCTGGGGTGGTTGTTGAAAAAGGATAGTGAGGACTTCATGAAAGTGTTTGTGGAAGCATTTCATGTAGATACTGAGATCTGTGTAACTTGAACAACCTTTTTGAGGTAACTTGGGCATCTGGAACTGAATGACCATCATGCATCCTCCTACTCTATTGAGCGTGGTGTTTCCAGGTAGTTACAACTTCCCCGTGGTCAATCGTTAGAATAAAAAATCTTCAAGTGTAATAGGCAATGGCTTAAGTTCCTGAATGTGCACCAAATATCATGTTTATGAGTGTCCTGTCTCACAGGAGGGAGCATTTCACCTCTAAATGAAAAGGTGACTGTGAAGTTGTCCATTTGTGACCAATACTGGTACATTTAGGCCTGTGTGCAATTGAAGCTGCTGTTCTCAGACATGAAATATTGAACTGAGGCCTTCATTGCACATTCTGAGAAATACAAAGAAAAAGGACAGATCTGGATTTCAAGTGTTGTTGACGCTATTGGCTTAGACATGTTCCCTTTATTGGGTCTGTTTTGCAAACCTAAATTTGAGCCTGAAGAATTTCTCCATATAAATGTCTTAAGTATTGCAGTGGCACATCCATCACCTTTTTGCTTTTGAATTACAAAGATAACCTTAAGATATGAGCCTTATACTGGGCAATGTGATGCATACACAGAAAGGGTGAGCCTCCTTAGTGATGAAATCAGCCAATGCCCAAGAGGAAAGTAATAGGCAGAAAGGATAGAGTTGATGAAAAAATTGATTCTTTTCCATTAAACTGTACGTGATGTGTTTTTTATGAAGCAGGCATCAGCTGAAAGAAATATTTTTTCAACTACGAAGAGATGGATGGTGAGGGAGAGGAAAAGTATGTAAGGGATCAGGGGATAAATATGTGTCTTATTCCATTACTTTCTCAAATAATGAGAAAGTTCAAAAGCATTCCATTGTAGTTACTTCACATGTTTACTTGGCCTTTGTTGCTATTACAACTTTTTAATGTTAATGATGGCCTTGTTTTTATTTTAAAGTACATTTGGACTTCACGCGTCATTATTCTCTCAATTCCAAAAGTTGTGTTGCTTATTTTCAGGTTTACCAAAGATGCAGGTCATTAAGAACTATACTGGGACACCACCCCCGGCTCTTCATGAAGGACTCCCGTTACATATCCAGGCAGGGGATACGGTTGAACTTCTGAGAGGAGACGCACACAGTCTGTTTTGGCAGGTACTATCCAAATTACAGTGTTTGTTTTTGTTTTACTCGATGATTTATTACTGCTTAAAGAATAAAGCTCTTGTCTTTAGGAATTGATTGCATGCTTTTAGCTTCAGAAATTTTACATGATGTGGGGGAAAATATCTTTGATTAGCCTTCCTCATATTTACCAATGCCAAAGTGGCAGTGAACGTTAGAACACTAAAGAAAAATAGGATCAGTGCTGTGGATCATAATTACCATTTTTATTAAAAATTCATACTTTGCCAGAGCATTTTTTCCAAACCTAGGACCTGTGGGTGTGATCTAATTTGCACTGCTTTAACATATTAACAGTTCATTTCAAGGGAACTACCTAATTAGCTTGCCAGTGGCCATTTCTGGCCATACTTGATTTGTGCCTACCCACAGAAATACCTGACGTTCTCAGAGGTGCTCTGGGCATTATTCATGAAATGTATGAAATGTGAAAAGTAAGTGAACATGTTGATGTTTGCTGGAGATGAAATCTCTCTTGTCTGGTAAGCCTATATTGGGTTTAAGGATTGTGTTAACTGAGGAAAATATGGGCCAGTGTTAAGAGTTGTTAAAGCTAGATGGTAGGACATTGCTGTTCACTAAAGTATTCTGTATCTTCATGTGTGTTAGAAATATTTCCCAGCAAAATTAAAGAGTTGGTTAAAAATCTGTTGTGTGCTGAGGGAAAGGGGCATGGGCTCAATAGAAAGATTAGCACACTTGAGTGAAATTTGGCCAGGGGGAGAGAGAGAGAGAGAGTAGGGAAAGACTGGTAGATAATAATCCATTGTACACTTGTATAAATGATGGCTATTTTCTTTGCTTAAAACTATTTTATGGTCTGCCATCTTGTTATAGATGAATGCCCCTAGATTGAACATTTATCTACAACCGCTGTAGCCAATGCTGTGGCCAATGACTTTTCCAAAACTCCACTCTTCTTAATATCCTACCCCTCTCATACCTCATCCTTCCCCAAACAGGAAGAGAGAATGTCAGACTGAAATTCTACTAACTCTTCAGTCCAGTCCTGCACATCCCACCCCCAAAACATACCTACGTGTGTACCTGTAAGGTTTCTCTTATTCAAGACTTATTTTCCTTCTTGGGTTTTTCATCCCACATTTCATCAGCTGGTTCTTAATTCCTACATTTTCAACTTCATTCTCTCCACTAGCTCCTTTTCTATGACAAATAAATATGCTCCTCCTATCTTAAAATACATTTACTCAACTTCTGTCTGGTTATGTTAGTCTCCCTCTTCTATTCTCAGAGCTAAGCTTTGGAGCACCTGGGTGGCTCAGTTGGTTGAGCATCAGACTTCGGGCTCAGGTCACAATCTCACCATTTGTGAGTTTGAGCCCTGCCTCGGGCCATGTGCTGACAGCTCAGAGCCTGGAGCCTGCTTCGGATTCTGTGTCTCCCTCTCTCTCTGCCCCTCTCCTGCTTGTGCTTGCTCTCTCTCTCTCAAAAATTAATAAATATTAATAAAAAAGCTAAGCTTCTTGAGAGAGTAGCCTATACTTGGTTTCTCCCTCCTTCTACCCTGTTTGTAATATAGTCTGCTGCAGAAACTACTTCTTGGATCACTAATGCCACTTAAAAAAACAACAGTGTTGCAATATATAATAAAGTGCA
Organism: Acinonyx jubatus; assembly: GCF_027475565.1. Taxonomy (NCBI): domain Eukaryota; kingdom Metazoa; phylum Chordata; class Mammalia; order Carnivora; family Felidae; genus Acinonyx; species Acinonyx jubatus. The sequence continues at coordinate 90,342,958 of NC_069381.1, read as the reverse complement.
CTTATTTAAAGTGTACAATTTGATACGTTTTGACAAATGAATGTACAAATCAAAATGTCACTGAGCAAGATGATAAAAATCAGCCCCCAAAGTTTTTGTGTGCCCCTTTGTAATTTCTCCTTCTTCCTCTACCTGTTGTCCTTCTTCAGTCCCCAGGCAAGTACTGTTCTGCTTTCAGACTATGAGTTTGAATTTTTTTTTTAAGTTGTATAGTACATCATATAGTACATTCTTTTTTGTATGGCTTCTTTGAGATTAAACCATGTTGCTTTGTGTAAGATCATTCTTATTAAAAAAATTTTTTTTAATGTTTACTTATTTTTGAGAGAGAGAGAGAGAGACAGGGTACGAACAGGGGAGGGGCAGAGGGAGAGGGAGACACAGAATCCAAAGCAGGCTCCAGGCTCTGAGCTGTCAGCACGGTGCCCGACGTGGGGCTCAAACTCACTAACTGTGAGGTCATGACCTGAGCCAAAGTCGGACACTTAACTGAGCCACCCAGGCACCCTAATGGCTCTTATTTTTAAAAACCGACTTATTGATTGTATTATTGGCATACAAAAAGCTATACATATTTAATGTAAGCAACTTGACAAGCTTGGAGATAAGTATAAATCCTTGAGGCCATCACCACAATTTATGCCATAAATCTATCCTTTACCTCCAAAAGTTTCACCCTGCCCTCTTTATTTATTTTTGTGATAAGAATAATTACCATCTAGCCACTTAGCAAATTTTTAAGTATATAATGCCGTATTATTAAATACAGACTCTATGCTGTGCAGTAGCTCTCTAGGACCTATTCATCTTGCATGACTTAAACTTTGTGCCCTTGGACTAAACTTTTCCCATTTCCACTTTCCATCAGCCCCTGGCAACCACCATTCTGTTCTCTATTTTTATGAGTTTGACTATTTTAGATTCTTCATGTAGACATAGCCAAGACATGGAAGTATCCTAATGTCCCTCAGTAGATTAATGGATAAATAAAATGTGGTATGTATACACAATGGGATATTATTTGACTTCCAAAAGAAGGAAATCCTGCCATTTGTAAAATCTTGGAAGAACTTGGAGGAAATTATGCTAAGTGGATGAAGTTTTTTTCTTTTTATTGCTTATTATTATTCCCTGTATGGATATAGCACAATTTATGTATCCTTTAGCCTACTGATGGATTTCATGTTAATACCAGTTTTTGGCTATTACAAATTAAGCTTCTATGAACTTTCAAGTATAAGTCTCTGTATGGACATATGGTCTCATTTTTAAGTAAATACTGAAAGGGGAATGGGTAGATGATATGTCTTTTCTTTTTTTCCAAAGGTGTTTTGGCCCTTCTGGGTGCTTTGTATTTCATATGATTTTAGAAACATCTTGTCAATTTCACCAATACAAGCTTTCTAGGATTTTGATTGAGATTGTGTTGAATTATAGATCAATATAAGAAAACTGACATCTTAACAATATTGAGTCTTCTGACCATTCAATGTGGTATATCTCTCATTTATTTAGGTCTTTGATTTCTCAGCAGTGCTTTATAGTGTTAGAGTGAAGGAAGGATATACACATCTTTTGTCATATTTATCTCTATTTCATATTTTATTTGATACTATTGTAAATTATGGTTTTAAATTTCAATTTTTGTTTATTGCTAGTGTATAGAAATACAATTGATTTTTATAAATTGATCTTTATCCTGCAAACTTGTTAAATTCACAGGAAATTTTTTCTATAAATTCTAGTAGATTTTTTTTAAATAGACACACAGTGTCAGTGAATAAACAGAGTTCTATTTCTTCCTTTGAAATCTGGATGCTTTCTATTTCTTTTTCCTGCCTTGTGACAATGGCTAGAATCTCCAGGAAATGTTGACTAGAATTATGGAAAAGGTATACTTGCTTTATTTTTGATCTTGGGGGGGGGGGGGAAGCATTAAGTTCTTTACCATTAGGTATGTACCCTTTGTCCAGTTGAAGATGTTCCATGCTAGACCTAGTTTGTTGAAAGATTTTTTGTTTTTTAATCAGTAATTCATGTTGGATTTTGCCAAATGTTCTTTCTGCATCAGTGGAAATGATTTTATCGTTTTTAAGCTTGTTAATATGGTGAATCACTGATTGATTTTTCAGATGTCAAACCAATCTTGCTTTCCAGAGATAAACCCCAACTGGTAATGATATATTGTCTTTTTTATTTATTGTTATTTTCTTGTAATGTCTTTGTCCAGGTTTGGTGATAGTTTAACACTCGACAAATAGAATCAGCATTTTTTTTTTCCTAAAGTATTTTATAGAATTTATTAGGGAAGCTATCTAGGTCTGGAATTTCCTTTGCAGGAAGATTTTTTTTTTTTTAATTACAAATTCAGTTTCCTTAGTAAATATATGTCTATGTGAGCTATCTATTTCTTTTTGAGTGAGCTTTGGTATTTTTTTGTGTAGAATCTATAGTGATGTCACCTCTCATGTCTAACATAGGTAATTTATTTCTTTGCTTTTTTTTTCCTAATCAGTTTAATTTGTCGCTTATGAATTTTATTGATCTCATACAACAAGGTTTTGTTTCATTGGTTCTATTGTTTTTCTGCTTCCTATTTCACTGATTTCTTCTCTGTTCTTTATTACTCCCTTTCTTCTGATTTTGAGTTTAAGATGTTCTTATTTTTCTAGTCTTTTAAGGTATTCATTGGTTTGAGAACTCCCTTTTCTAATATAGGCATTTAGTGCGATAAATTTGTAAGTTCTTTTTCTGATACCTAAAAAATTTTTGTGTGTGTTGCATTTTCATTTTTGTTGATGTTGAAATACTTACTAGTATTTCACTTTTTCACTTTCTTCTTCTGAGTCATTTAGAAATGCATTACTTAGTTTCCAAATATTTGGGGATTCCCAGATATATTTCTCTTTTTAATTTTTAGTTTAGTTCCATATCATAACAGAGTGTAGTTTGTAAGACTTAAATAATTTTAAGTTTATTAGGAATTGTTTTATGACCCAAAATATGGTATATCTTGATAAATGTTCTGTGTACACTTGAAAAGAATATGTTTTCTTCTTTTTTGGGTGGTGAGTGGGTTAGGATATTCTACAAATGCCAATTAAGTCAAAGTAATTGATAGTGTTGTTCAAATATTCTATATCCTTCTTTTTTTCAGAGAGAGAGAGTGAGCCTATAAGCGGGGGTGGGGGCTGGGGGGTGGGTGTGTGAGTGGGGGAGTGATAGGGAGAGAGAGAATCCCAAGCAGCTCTGCACTGTCAGTGCAGAAATGGATGTGGGACTCCATCTGATGAACTGTGAGATCATGACCTGAGCCAAAACCAAGAGTCAGACACTTAACCAACTGAGCCACACAAGCTCGGTTCTATATTCTTAACAATTAAGGGCATCACCATTCAATCTACCACCATCCTATAATAAGGTCTGAAATCTTTGTATATTCTCCTCCCCCTCTCTCATCCCTTTCCACATCTCTTTTATCATCAAATGCTTCTCATTGTACCTTCTAAATCACTTTCAGTGCATTTCGTCCTCTTCATCTCTGTTGTCACAGCCTAGTTTTTACTCTAATCAACTGCTACATGACATCTGAGATCACCTCCTAACTGATCTTCTCCCCTCCAGACTTCATTTACTCTGGTTATCCTGCACACCACAGCAAAGTTCAGATGCGATTACATATAATTCCTTGTTAAAGTTTTGCAGTGTCTTGCTTCTGACCATGTCGAATTCACATTTCTTAACCTAAATGGAGGCGTTTGTGAATAAACACAGCTTAATCAGAAATAACATGCCTTTAAAAGAAGCAGTAGAGTGTACTTTTTAAGAACTTGGACTCAGGCAAGAATTCCTAGGTTCAAATTCCAGCTCTGCCAGGTTCCTAGCTGTGTGACTTTGTGCAATACTTAACCTCTCAGCACCTCAATTCACTCATCTATAAGATGGGGTAATAATAGTATTCATTTTATAGAATTTCCATTAGCACTGTATGTGTTAATATATTAAAGTAAGCCTAGAACTGTACTTTGTACATAAAAAAATGTATAAGGAACATTAGTCGTCGGTGCTCTCGTTGTCATTATTATTATAAGAAAGGAATAAAAGAGAATTCTGTCCACTTTTGCATGGCAATAGGAATAAGAGGATACATAAGACAGGAAGGGTTATGCAGAGGAGGCTCTGTTTGAACTGGTGGAGAGAGACAGACATGGGTGTGTAGGAATGATGAACACAAAGCATGTGGGTTTTTTGGAGGCAGCATATGGTTGGGTCGTGTTTTTTGAGCCATTCACAATCTCTGTCTTTTGGGTGCATTTAGACCATTGCCATTCAAAGCAGTTATTGAAATATTGGATTACTACCTACCTTATTCATTATTCTTTTTTATTTGTTGCTGTTTGTTACGTATTTCTCTTTTTGTCTTCTACTCTTTTTCTGCCTTTGGTGGTTTAAACTGATCATCTTGTATGATTGTGTTTTCTTTCTTAGCATATCGGTTATACTTTTTTTTAATTTTTATTAGTGGTTTCCCTAGAGGTTACTATATAAAATTACAACTAATCCAAGTCCAGTTTCAAATAGCACTATACCACTTCCTTGGTAGTGTGCGTACCTTATAATAACAGAGTAATCCAAATTCCTCCCTCCTGTCCCTTGTATCATTGCTATCATTAATGTCACTTATATGCAAACATACATAGCATGTACATACATATCAGGTATGTAATATGAAAGCATATATAGATATGAGCATACATAATTGAATACATTGCCACTGTTATTCTTTTGAACAAACTGTTATCTGTTAGATCAGTTAAAAATAAGAAAATAGTTTTTATTTTTACCTTCACTTATTTTTTCTTTGAGAATCTTCCTTTTTTAAGTAGATCCGTGTTCCTGACCAATAGTGTTTTCATTCTCTCTAAGGAGCATCTTTGAACATTCTTGCAAGGCAGGTCTACTGGCAACAAATTCCTGCAGTTTTTGTTTGCCTGAGAAGGTCTTTATTTGTTCCTCACTTTTGAAGAATAATTTTGTAAGGTAGAGAATTCTATATTGGTGGGTTTTTTTTTCTCTCAGCCTTAACTATTTCACGTCACTCTCTTCTTGCTTGCATGGTTTCCAAGGAGAAGTCTATACATCATTGTTCCTTTATATGTAAGGTGTTTTTGTTATTGCTTGTCTGGCATCTTTAAGGATTTGTACTTTGGGTTTTGTAGTTTGAAACTGATACACCCAGGTGGGTTTTTTGGCATTTATCCTGCTTACTATCATCTGAACTTCCTGAATCTTGGGTCTCGTGTCTGACATTAATTTTAACAAATATCAGTCATTATTGTTTCAGGTATTTCTTCTCTTTGTTTCTTCTTCTGATATGCCCATTACGTACATATTACATCTTTTGTAGTTGTCCCCAAGTCTTGAATATTCTGTTGTTTTTCTCAGTTGTTTTTTTTTCCCTCTTTGTTTCTCACTTTGTCAGTTACTATTGAGATAATCTCAAGGTCAGAGATTGTTTGCTTGGCTATGTCCATTCTCCTATTAAGCCCATAGGAAGCATTCTTCATTTCTGTTACAGTATTGTTGTTGTTGTTGTTGTTTATTTCTAGCATTTGTTTTTGGTTCATTCTTAGGATTTCTACCTCGCTGCTCACATTGCCCCTCTATTGTTACATCTTGTCCACTTTCTCCATTAGAGGCCTTAGCATATTAATTGTATTTGTTTTAAATTGCCAGTCTGATAATTCTATCATTCCTGAATGTCTGCTTCAGATGCTTTCCATGTCTCTTCAGGTTGTGTTTTTTGCCTGTTGGTGTTCCTTGCAATTTTATCTTCATAACCAGTCATGATGTGCTGGGTGAAAGGAGCTGCTGTCTAGAGGACTTAGGGATGTGGTGGTGAGATGGAGGGGGAGGGGGGAAGTATTCTGTGGCCCTATGATTAGGTGTCAGTCTTTTAGTAAGCCTATGCCTCTGGACAATGAACTTCACAAGTGGTGTTTCTCAACTTTTTTCTCCCTGCAATGGTGGGACAGGATGGCTAGAGTGAGCCTTTCCCCAGGTCAGTTGGATGTGTTAACACCCCAGGAGATCAGGCTTCCCTTAACTAGTTTCTCCAGCGAGTGGTGTGCTTTTTCCCCTTTGCCAGAAACTGAGGGGATTATTCTCCCATATTTACTATAGGAATCTGACTGAGCTCCTAAGCATAGTCTTAAAATATTGTGGGGCTCCCCTAAGACTGATCCCCCCTGGAATTTTAACTCTCAGAGCTGTAAGCACTGAGCCTCCAGCAATTTGTCAATTTAAGTTCAGGTTTTGCTACCCCAGTGCTGGCACCGAATCCCACAGCAGTTTCTGCTAGTGAGGCTCTGCTTTGGCAAGCTGTGACTCCCTGTATTCACCTATCCATCTCTCCAGTCCTGGGGGCTGACATTTGTCCTGTGTCCTCCCCTCTCTTAGGGATCTAAGAATTGTTGATTTTTTTTCAATCTGTTCAGCCTTTTACTTGTTAGGGCAGAGTGTTGACTTGCACGCTCCTTACGTGGAAGCCCTTTTTACTAAATTGTATTGCCTCCTATTCTTTTTAGACCATAAGAAAGACATTATTATTTGTCATTTCCTCTCAGCAGCCTGGAAGCATGAAGCTTTTCTGGTGTGATGGGTACAATGGCTTTGGAAGCTCTCAGGAAAATTGTAAGAGAAATGAGACCATTGGATAACAAAATGCATGCATATGTCTGTTGAGAGGAAGCTGTCTGATAGGAACAAGTAAGGCTAATGTCTAGAACAGAGCAAAACAATTAGCACATTTATTTCAGATCAGCAAATATATATTGAGTGTCAACTCTATAGTCAGTACTCAGACACTGTTCATGTTTCAATTATCAACTCCAATTATTGGTTCGACATTATGTCCCCTGTCTTTAGAAGATCCATTCATGCTGGCTGGGAGCTAGCAGTCTGTTTGAATTTTCAGAGATAAGCTAAAAGTTCATCTAATGTTTTCAACAAGGATGTCGCATGAGTCAAAATTGTCTTATGTGTACTTCTAAGCCATCAAAGGTTTTTTTTGTTTTTTTGTTTTTTTTAGCCAACACATTCTAATTTAATCAACAAATTCTTAGTGAAAGAAGCAGTGGCACTGTGGGAAAACCCGATTCAGGTCATGCAGCTGTAGCCAAGTAACTGTATGGCTTGGGTCAAGTTATACCATCACTATATGGCTTAGTTTCTTCATTTGTTACATGATGGGGGCTGGACCAGAGCAATGCTCACCATTCTGAGTCACCTGAGGCTTTGCAATAATGTCAACACACAACCCCACTTCCAGAAATTGGGGTACTGTTGGTTTGCTTTGAATCCAGTAATGAGTAGTTTCTTTAGAACCTTAGATAAAATTTCATGTAAGACATTGACCAGGGTGATCCAGTTAATTCCATGAAGTTATGGCATTCCCAGTTTAATCTTTGGCCATTGATAGCAAACCAATTATTAAACGTAACTATAAGATAAGGTTTATAGTGAACTCAATACTTGGTGTCTGATAGTTACCAAATAAAGGGAGCATTTTCAAAGAATTAGTATACAATTAAAATATATTTGAACAAACTTCGTACTGAACTTGATAGAAGTGTTTTCTTTGATTCAACAGGTACCTCACATCTTGCCATCTCTAAAGCCATCATGATAAAATCAGCTTTTGTTTTATAGATAGTACATATGGAAGGTACATGAAGGAACCTGGTCTGAATGTACCCTTACTCAGTGGCATGATTCAGAATGACATGCTGAACAAAAATCTTTCCACCTTTTGGGGTCTAAATGTATAAAGAATACTGCTGGTTTGGTCCTTTGAAGTCATGAGAGTTTGTAGGTGTGCTTACAGTGGATCCATGTACTTTAATTTGTCAGTATTCATATTCAAAGAAGATAAGTACTTTATGGTTTGCATCCCAAAGGATGGGACTCCTATATTGTGTGTGTGTGTATATATATTTGTGTGTGTGTGTGTGTGTGTGTGTGTGTGTGTGTGTGTGTGTATATATATATATATATATATATATATATATATAGTTACTGACAAAGTTACTGACCTTGCCATCTTTTGGCATTATGACCTTAAATAGATTACCCTCAGTTTTATCATCTATAAAATGCATACAGAATAAAATAAATAATATATGAAAGAGGTCTAGCCCAGTGCTCATTAAACAGTAGCTTCTATTATTCATTCATCCAGATACTAACAAAATGCTTACTATGTGTATGACTTTGTGTTTTGTACTGGGATGATCGCAAAAAAAGTTTCCTAACCTTGTGGCTTAATGACCTAAGGAATGATAAAAGCTCAGGACAGGTGATGCAGCTGGTTTCCATGTTGAGCTTTATATTAATGGGTTTGTCATCATATTGTTACAAATATATGTAAAGTTAAAACTGTGGATAACAGTCTAGATTAGTTATTGGGTTGTTACAGTGGCTTTGCATTTTAATTTCAAAAATGTCTTTTGTACTAGATAAGCGCTTTGGCTTATTTGGAAATTTTCAAGAAATTATGCTTTTTAAACTAAACTGTTGTCTGTTTTTTCAAGTGAGTTACTTCACTCATTAGGGTAGAAAGTTGGATTTTATTGTAGACTGTCATGTTTTCTACATACTCTATATCCAGAGAATACAAATTATCCTCCACCCTCTATCAGGAACTTTCTATGAATAGCTATTAGAGTCTAGTCTGTATTATTATTATAACAACAGTAATTTCTAATGCTATCGAACTGAGTGGGTATCTGCGTTTTCATTATAACTTCTTTCAAACAATGAGTTGACAATTGAGCTGTAAAAATATTCTCTGTTCTGTCTTTGAAGGGATTCATTTTGGCAGCTTTTTCTTGTCATCTTTGTTGTCTTCTTTCTCTTTCCTTGAAAGTTCTATAAAATTATCTTCAAGTGAAATGAATGTAAAGTAGGAAATTGGCCATTTAGAGTATGTTTCCTACTGCAGGTGTAAGGCATAGTTTTTATGGAGAGTAAGGACATATGGAACCATTCTGATCATGTCACTGAACTGATCATAAACCTGTTGCTTTAAGTGATTTCAGTATGTGATAATAAGGATTTAATGGCTAAGGAGAACATCCTTCATGCTGAAAAGAGACTGTTCCTATTAAAAGTTTTATTTTCCACAGGAGAGATACAGATTAAACTTACTAGAGAGGGAGAGAGGGCAAGAGAAAGAAACAAACAAATGTAAAATCATGCCATGCCATCTATGGGTTTTGTTTTTGTTTTTAGATTTTTTTTTTACAATAGAGAGTTTTAAGTATTTTCTTCTTAGAATAAAGCTTATGAAACAATGAGGATCCTGTGCTATTTCATGGGGTTTTATTTGCTCCTTTGTCATTTATGAATACCCAAATGTTCCACAGGGAGAATTTTGTAAGCTAATTGGAACCAAAAACCAATTATAAGAAGTAGAACTGTAATCAGTGTGCCAAAAATATATATTTTTATCCACAATGAAAGTTAAATAACCTAGAAAATAGTTGTGATACTTCACACTTGCAAATCATGCATCTACATGATCTTTATTCTAAGAAGTGAAAATGTTTTTACACACCTTCTGATTAATTCACAGAAATCTCCATAAAGAGGGTAAATTAGAATTGTGGTTTTAAAGGGCCAGATTTGTCATCCATCTATGTAAGATGGCATTTGTAGAATTAAAATTAGACTCTGTTTCAGACTTGTTGTCTCCTGCCTTAGTTCTGTTTGTTAGACTATCCTACCTTTGTTTTGGGAGAGACAGTTATAATTTTTAACACCTCTAAAGAAAACAGATTTTTAGAGGCAGTTTAGTTCTTTTTTGGTAGAACAATTAGGAAATACAACATTGCTTTATGTAGAAGTTCTTCCTTTTTTAATTTTTTTTTAACTCTTTGCCTCAAAAGAAAAACTAAAAAGTCAGATAAGAAATAAAGCTTGGAGAAAGCTTGGGAGATTCTCCACAGGGAAGCATTCCTACTCATACTGCCTCCATAGGCAAGGAGCCTGGGAGAAGGGTGGTTCTTGACTTGGCCACGGGCAAGAAGGTGTTAAATTCCCCTTTGCTATCATCTTAGCCCTCAAGCACAGTGGTCATGGTCGAGTTTGCATGCAGCAGATGGACCATTGTCTTAGTTTACCATGTCAAGAAATTTTACTTCCCATATGCCTACTATATTTAGTGTTCAGACAATCCAATTTTTTAACATATATTTTCCTCATTTTAACCTGGAAAAAAATAAGGGTTCAATTGGGAGGAATCTTTTTCATAGGAGACATGTTTTTTTTCAAACCTTTAGCCATTGATTCATAGTTTACATTCTGCCTGAATTTTCCCTTCTACTTCCCATTCTCTTAGCTAAATCCTTCTTTACCACTAAGCTCGATTTTGAGGTTACCTCCTTTGAGGTCTTCTCTGAACCAGAGAGCTTCTACCGTAACACTTTTAGTGGGTCTTTATGGTCTATTCATTCTTCTCCCTGCCTGGTTAGAGCACCCTAGAAAGATAGGAACTATGGCTTTCATATCTTTAGTGTTGAGCATAAAGTAGGCATTCAGTCCATGAATAAAGCTGTTCAGAGCTGCTATTTCTATATGTTATTTACAAGTTTTCAAATTTATTGTTTATGAACCCAAATTACACTTTATGATGTTATCTGAAAGACCATTAAAATATTCATTCATCTTGTCAGATTTAAATTTATCTTTGTTCTCTCAGAATAGTCTTAAAGCTATTTAACCTTATGTCCTCGAATTCCTCATCTATAAAATGGAGATTTTAGTACTTAAATGATGCACAAGGGTTTCGTAAAAATCATAGGAAGTAAACTTGAAAGAAAATTGAAAAGAAGAAAAAGTGTATTTCTGTATGGCTAATGATGTTGATAGATATACTTCATTTTCCAGAAGTGGGAAAATTGTTTTTTTTAATTAAAAAAATTTATCTTCCCCATGTTTAATATGAAGAGTCCCACTAACATATATAAGCTCATAGACGACTACTCTGCCCTCCCAATTTCTGTACCCAGTTCCTGAAATTTCTTTAATCACATATTAAACTTTTTACTCATAATTAAATATAAAAGCACAAGTGATAAATTCTGAAGGGAATAGTTAATGTAAATAAATAGGTAAGATCATGAGCCCTTTACTCAGAGCAAGGTTGGATGAGGAAGGCCTAAGATAGCCCAAGGAGAGTGAAGGAGATTGAGAAGGAAACCGAACAGGGGTTTACAGAAAACAAACTTGGCTTAGGGAATAGTTTGCTTACTTGTGGACTCGACTGTAGGAACTATTGACCTTTTGTGTTGAGAGCCTTAAGCAATCTGTCCTGTAACCCAGGCCCTGCCCAGAAATCCTCCAAGGCTCAGAAAGAGAGCTACAGTGGAATGGAGTTAGTAGGTGTTTTTTCCCGACATCTCTCCCTGCAACTTTATAGTAGCCAAATCATTTCAAAGGAGACTTTTCCTTTGCTCTACGTGAAGACTTTTTGGATTTCTTCTAGATCACACAGGAATATTAGCTATGATAGAATTTTCTAAAACTATATTTTTTTTCTCCTGATGTAAAATTCGGGTGTTAGGCTGCATCATAATCAGAGGCAAATAGGAACACAGACAAAAAATTTTTTAAAGAATAAAAATCTTTGTGAAGAAAACTGATTCTTGACACCAAAAGGCTCATTGCTTTGTCATTGTAATCCATAGAATAAACATCTCTGGGAACTGTTTTTCCCCATTCAGGTTCCTACTGCAGAGCATTTCTTTGTGAATCCCAAACTTGGTCTTGATCATCTTAGTGATACCTTTTTAAGCAGTGCCAGAGCACAGTTTTAAGGTATTCCCCAGTTAAACTTGGCTTTGCTTCTAAACTGCCTCTCAGCACTTGTCCGTCCCTTCTATAAAATCAGGAGAAGCCAAGGCAGAATTGAAATTGTGGATGTAGGGGTTAAAAAGCTATGTGAAAATAGTACAGTTTATTTGGTAATAGTATGTCATGCAGTCATGAGACCTTTATTTTGACAGGTGTTTACCTCAAAATATTGCATTAAGTCAGGGTCCCTAATTACAGGGAAGAAGAAAAAGGCAGAGCGTGACTGTAATAGAACAGGGGAGGCCTGGGAGAGATGATTATAGACGATAATAGACATTAGTGAAGGCCCGTAAGAAACATTGTCCCTGGGTGAATGCCAACTGGCTTTGATTGAATAGATCATAAACTGAGTTTGCAGGAATGTTTCCAAGTATACACACTGTATATTGTGGGAACTGGCAAACCTCCTGACAAAGTAGGTGAGGTCCTAATTGTTGATTCTCAAGATGGGCATTTTTAGTTAACAGCTCTTAACTTGTACTTTTCCTATGTTTGGTACAGGGCAAAATGTAGGTTATAATCTACCTGGAGGAGGACACTGCTGTCTAAGGAGAAGTTTAGACCGTGAAGTATTACCTCCTTTTTATCCCAATGGAAAGTAACATCATTAAGGGGACAGTTCTGAGAAATTCTGTTGTGTACTTTTTCTTCCATTATTTTATTACCATATAAGCGGCATTCTGCCGTAATTACTACAAGTGTTTCAATCACAGAATACCTTCAGTGGACCATCAATCTGAAATTACATCTGATATAACTGTTGATTTGACAGCACGAGTGGTTTCAATAGAGTGTACGCAGGCATGTGGCCTTAAGGCTATGTTTCAAATAATTTGTCAAATTATAACATATTGGATTTTAATTATTCATGGTAATCTGAATTCCTGAAGAGTGAATGAATGAATGTAATTTCTAAAAAGTCAATCCTGTGTACCCTGGAAAATAGAGGACTTTACACCAAGTTAAAATGAAAGTCATTTAGGACCTGAAATGTCGTTATCTTCTATAAATAAGTGTAATCAGATTAAATTACTGACATACTATTCCTAATTAAAAATTTGTGGATCAAATACGTCTTGGTAACAGTAACTGACTGGAGAACTATAGGGACTTAGGAAAAGTGCTCATATAAGCAAAGCACTTTGGTGGTAAAAGACACCTCAGAAATCCTTGGGTCAAACTCTGTCATTTCACAGGGGAGAATATTGAAGCCATGAAAGGTTAAATGACTTACTCAAGGATCAGAAGAACAGGAATAGAACATCAGACTCCCAACTGTCTATGCATATCAAATTATTACCTCATAGGTTTTTTTCTCTAATCCAGAATTCTGCAAAAATCTATGAAAATAACCAGAGCAAAGCTAATTAAGGAAACATTATCTGAATGAGATCCTTGAAGATGGTAACCAAGTTTATTCATTTTTAATCCCCTAGGATGTAGCATAATGCCTCACACATATTAGGTAGTCAGTACTCTTTTCATTATAGCAGTAATTTTGTTCTTAGTAGAAAGGAAATTCTTTTAAAATATCTAATTCTTAGTAGAAAATTACTTAGGAGAAAAATATCTAATGCTGCCATGACCATTTGACGTGGATGGTGCTTCGTGATCACTTAGGACTAAAATCACCAAGGATAAGAAAACATCCATTAGTAGTTTGCCAAGAAAAACAATTTTCTGTATTTTGGACCTTTGTCAAGCCTGGTTTACTTTTTCAGTTATATGGCCTCTCCCCAAATAGGATTTCTTCCAAGATGTGGTAGAACCTTGTTCTTCTATCCAGATTTTGTATTAAGTAACCACTTAGGATTTGGCTTACCTACATGCAGATTGGTTTTTGCTTGCTAACATTTTTTTTTATTTCATCAAAGATATTCTCTTGTTTAATTCACCAGAAAATCAGAGTTACAAGATTTTGGTTCAGGATTACATCATGTACAATATCTTACCTAGTGAGACTTTAGAGGAAAAGCCTCAAGACGCCCAAAACAAGAGAGTTCCCTTACCTGCTAGAGAAATCCAGGAACCCCATAGAATACATTTTTTGGATAACAAGAAAAATGTTCTGCAAAGTCTCAAGCTGCTGTTACATTCATCTCACATATAATAAGTGTAGAAATATAGCTTATGGCTTTTTAGTGGGGTTTTTTCTTAGTGTACATTTCACAACTTTAAAAATTTTTTAGAGTTTTTGACACTTTCTTCTGCCAAAATCTCAGTGATGTAGTAAACACAAACAATTTTGCGTGCATTCAAAAAGACATCACATATAATCGAGGCTTTTGTCGTATGTTTTGATGATTCGATGCAATTATAAACCCTTACAGATTGGAGGTAAATTTAATTTCAAAGATCCTAGACCAAGATGCAAGCTTTTAAAAGTTATTCGGAATTCTCAGCCCATGACAGCCACTTAACTGCAAATGAACAAGGCTAGGAATATGAATTTTATATAGTCTTTTGAAAAACTTGGGAAGTGTATGCATTGGACAAAAGTTAAAGATCCTATTCTCTTTTGACTAGCAAATGATAAAAACACATGGCTGTGGTTTTGTTCTTATGTGCGTGCATGAGTATTTTGGAATTCATTGTAATGACCATTCAGTATAACCCTATGCATTATGCTTGGCAAATTTTCAAGTTGTTCACTGGTGGAAAAATGCATACCTTACTCATCAGGTAAGAAACAGTTAATGATAAAAGAATGTGTGTACTTGGAAGAAAACATGGGCACATTTGAGATAAAGAAATGGACTCTCTGAATGTAGTATTTATGGTTCAAGATTTTGAGAATCTGTGTTACTTGTGGCCTAGCAAACTGTCTTAAGTATAAGGAGGATGGTGAGACTATTCACTAGGCTAGGCATTTCTGTGGTAATAACACATGAATAGCCAACAAAAAAAACTTTTGACCTGAGAAAATTGATTGGGAACAATCAAAAAGCAGTATTGTGGGGAAAAAATAGAAAATTGTTATTTTTAGCATTCATCAAGTGCTTTCACACATGTTAATTCTTTGATCTTTGTATTACCCTAGTGAGGCATGTGTGGCAGATCTTGTCATCATTCTTGTTTTACCACTGAGATTTGCCTAAGGTTACACAGTTGTTGTTTTTTTTATAGCAGAGCTGGAGAGAGAATGACCTCTTCCAGTGCCACATCCCTACTGTGTGGTAATGACTTTCTGTGTTTTCAAAGAACTAGCACTGGTGTATATCTAACTGATAACAATTGTTACAGTATGATGGCAGCTAGGATCACAGATGGCCCCTAACCAAAGGTCAGTTTCAGACAGGATCTTTGTCCTGGTCTTCTCTCCTTTTCCTGTCCTTTGCATGTACTCACAAAGCCTGTCAGGATAATTGCAAAAATAGTGTGTGGTACAAGCTATCCGTCATCTTTCCATCCATCTGGTCAGTAAATTAATTTGTGTATTTGCCTATATTCCCACAATTCATGGCTACCCTGTCTGTTTTCTTCCCCCACATACTCAGACTGTACATTTCTGACAGTGAGAGAGGACTAGGTAGGGTGACAGTTGCTCTGGCCATTTACCCATGTGTGATAAATTGCTTAGTAATCTCCACAGCACCTTCATGCATACGTTGAAAGTGTTTAGGGCATTGTAACTGGGGAAAATTTCCAATCTTTCATAAATAACCATTAATCTGTCCCTTTTAAATTCAGCTTTCCACATCTGTTTCAAATTGTTCAGTGCTATTCCAGGAGTGCATTAAAGCTCCAATCCAGGTGGTATTAAGGGGATAAATGAGCCACAGGGAAAAGACACTCTGTATTTTTCTTAAAGCAATTCTTGCTCCTTTTTTGCAAAGTTAGGAGCCAAGCAATTTACGATTAAGATTTTTGGAGGATATCCTCTATCATTTTAAGCCATCCTTGTCTATGGGTTTTAAAAAGGCAGCTTTAGCTGTGCCTTGCTAGCATACATTAATGTTTTACTCTGTACGGGTAGATGTAAATACCTTTCTATGAGCAAATTTAAAGTCCTTTTAATTCATTATGGTTCACTGTGGATTCTTGTTGGGGAAAAATGACCTATAACCTAAAAATGAAAAAATTTCAGCTAGAAGTAAGGAAGTGTCTGAATGTGCATTTACATTTGTGATATTCAGGAATTTCAGAGAAAGTTATCAATAATTCTAGTTTAACACATTTTTGTAAAGGAAGCAACTCGCTTTTCAGGACAGAAGGCATTATTTTATGAAACGTCAATAGTATTTTGTGTCTGCTCTACTTTTATTTAATGAAAATTATAAAAGTACATCTTTTCTTACTGTGAATAGCCCATGACGTGTTTTCTCAAGTACTTTCCAAAGAAAATATGTTCTTAAGACTTAACTAATCTGTACTGTGTTAGATTTACAAAAGTCACATCACGTAATTTAGAGAATGCCCTGCAGAAAAAATGCATATGAAGACGGCACTGTGTGGTACGTCAGATGACATGTAGCAATGAAACAGGAAGGTTTTCAAATTGACCTTGAAGAAGTTAAGGGACTCCCAGGAACGAATGTCAGACGGGAGGATAACTGAAAGATTTCCTATCCCTGGCATTTGTAAGGGGCATAAAAGGAACGACAGGTTGATTTTCTGACCCAGAATACAGTGCCCACACCAGAATGTAAAGAAGAAGAAAATTCAGCTGCATGCCTCTCATCAATATAGATCATCACATAAAGTGCACAAAATCATTGGCTTTGAAAATGGTTTATTTCATCGCAACAGTCGGGTGTTCCATCCACGCGTAGGGGATTGACAGCTTCTCCACCCATTGGCATTAATGAATTATCAATGTACATCCCACACACATCCACCAGGGAAGCAAAGACACTCCTCCTACACATTACTTTGTTTTTAAATCTTCCAAATGTTGTAGGATGGTTATTACCTTAATAAGTGGAAAATCATTGAATACAGCTCATATTCTCTCCCATAGCTAAAACTGACATCTCATAGGAATTAGTGAGGAAATGCAGTTTTATTCATGTGTTAAGATATGTTAAATTATCTCTCACTTCTTTGTCATCTCAGGGAAACCTAAGACCATTAAAGAAATGTAACCTGCATTGCTATGCTAAGGCATTTCATTAAGGAAAGAACAATTCAGAATGACCTTGGTAGTCTGTTGAGTGAAAATTTCCCCCTCCTGAGAGAACTCCAGTCGTGTTCTTGAAATGCAGTGAAAAAGAACAAAATGGTTGTTGATACAGTAACCATATGTCCTGGTTTACCCATAACAGTCCCAATTTATACCTTGTGTCCTGACATCATTATTAATCACTACCCTTTCCTCTCAAAAGATCCTGGTTTGGGCAGAAAATTGCATGTTCACCCTAGTTTTAGAACATTTCTTACACAACTATGCCCCTTCCCCTACTGTCTAGGACAGTAAGAGTTCCCATTCATGCTTTTCAGGTAGAACTCTTGGTTTTACAAAGGAAGAAAGACAAAAAAGGGGCAACAGTCCATGCATCTTCAGAAACCATAAAATTCGTTACTGTGTCTTTTACTCTTGCATTCTTTGTGTTCTTGCCTCCTTTCTCTCTATTTTATGCATTGCCTTCTTCAACACAGTGTGTACTTACATAAAATGTCAGAGACAGGTCAAGCAATGCCACTATAAGAATATTTTCATATAGAAACAGTTTAATGCTGCTCAGTGCTTGACACAGTATAAAAGGAAAGTGTGGTGTGTTTTATTCTTTTCAGCTAAGAGGATTTGGAGGTCATGCTACTCATTGACATAGGACTATCAGATTGAGAAATACCTCAAATTATAGACATTTGTTAAATGCTTACTATGCATTTGGCACTCTCTTGTAAAAGAAAAAAATGATGAAGATATTGTCCTGGTTTCAAAGAATTCAGTAGAGTAATGGAGAAGACCCTGCAGAGCAAGAATGACATCCATGTGGTGATATAGCACTCCTAGTATGTGAAGGTGCAGTAGAACAGGGTGAGATTACATCTGCACCTGCAGACTGATGATGGTTTCAGAGAAGAGATGACAGATTAGTGTGTGCACCAAGCTTTGGTGGAGGAATAAGTCCAAGTATCATTCTATATTTGGGGGACCCTGTGTTAGTTTTGTTTTGGGGAAATAAGTGGGATTATGTTGGCCAACAGGCGCTGACACAAAATATCTCTGCTTCTCTTTAACTTTACGTTCCATAGATGAGACCGTTTGTTCTTTTTCTGATGAAGAATGTGAATTGACAGTTCACCATTCTTACAATAGCTATCATTTTCCATCTTGTTGATTTATCTTCAACTACAGTTTTGAAAGACCATCATAAAGCTCTCTCTTTGGCTTCTCCCCTGCAAAATAGACTTATTTCCCTTAGTGCACTCTTATTTTACTTTTTAAACAGTCACCCTTATCCTTTTCTCTTCTGAGTCTTCTCCTGTGTATGGCTCCCACACACATACCCATATATATTGTACTCAAGTAGCATTGCAGTGCATTTATGTAAAAAGGTCTGGCAAGGCATACAGCCTTGTTTACTTGTACCTCTGTGTCATGCCTAAAATAAATAAAGCACTCAGAGAATGCAGTCAAATGAGAGTAACACTTCATTCCAACCTTAGAGCTACTGTGCTTTCATCACCCTCTAGTCTGTGACTCTCCTCCCTCTGGTGCATCCTTCCTGCCTCCTGGTTACAGTAATTCCTTTAAGTTCTGTTTTCTATCTTCTTCTATCTACAGTTTCCTCCATGACACTCCTGCTCCATTGACTTTAAGTTTCCCCTCTGTATAATTGCCATTAAATCCAGGTTATGTGTTTGGATGGATTATATCATCACTTCCATTCTTGACTTTCCTCCTGGTTTTTAACTCCCATGGTCTTCTCTTCCTCACCCACTCCTCAGGCAAGCCCCACAGACTGTGGTGCAGTAATGTCTCCAGCAAAGGTCCCCTTTCTCTCTTACCATGATACAGTCCTCTAATGATATTCTCACCTACCAAGCCATGCCCATCTTGCACATGGATGCCAGTGTACTTCTTCTACAACACATAACCCCTTCATGGAAACCCCCTCACCAGTGATAAATTCAGATGTCTCTGTCAAACTGGCTCCCTGCAACCTTTTAGCTCTATTTTCCTCTGTCCTCCTCTATGAGTCTAATGCTTGTGTAGAGAGGCAGTGCTGAGCTCTGAACTTAGAACATCTGAATTTGAAATCTGGTTCTGTCACTTTCTGGCTCTGTGATCATGGGGTGATCATTTAACTTCTCTGTGCCTCATTTTCCTCACCCATAAAATGGGGATAGTAATTGGGCCTATCACAAAGAATCATTGTAAGGATTATGAAATGCTCAGAGCAGTGTGTAGCATACAGAAAGGGCCCAATGAGTATAAGCCATTATTAGACTCCATTTGCTTTTCCTATACACAACCTGTATTTTCATATCCCTATGACTTTCTCATGCTTTATTTTGTTTTTGGAATGTTTTCCTCCATTTTCATCTCTATTCATTCAAACCCTGCACATTTTATGTTCGTATTCCTCCTCCCTCTTCCATGCAGCTTTCAGGCAAATATTGAAAACATCTCTCCAATTTCCATAGCCTCTCTTCTGCACCTAACAGTGTTTGGCCCTTTCAACCTTATATTATAATTATGTGTATACGTATCTTTCCTCTGAAAATATAGGGGAAACAGAAACTGACCTATGAAATTGTGCATTTTCCTCAGTGCCTAACCAAATTAATATTAGATACTGTATTTGTTGAATAAATGAATATTCCACTTGTTCACTTACCTTTTCCCTGATACACAAGTGCAATACAGTTTTAGAAACTTGCCCAAATTAACATCTTTTCTTTGCTTATTTAATTGATTTCTCTTTGTCCTAACCCCACCCTTCCCCCTTTTCAACTACGCTTCCCCTTTCTTCCCCACTCCCTTCCTGCCTCTTCCCTTTTCTTCTTTTCTTCCTCCTCCTCATTTTCTTTAACTCTGTGTTCCCACTTTGTAAAATTTTCTCAACAACCTCATAGTCAAGCTGTCTAGGCACAAAGGGATACCGCTTCAGGAGGGAAATATTTTATCATTTTTTGTTACTTTTCTTTGTCAAAAATAACTGAGCATGTGACATCCAGTCATAATGCTATTTACTCATCTGCATTACTGAGAATCGGGCAATTGTTAAATAGCAAATAAAAATAAGCCCAATTTTTAGACAAGGAGAAGTAATCTCCCAAGCACTTTTAAATTCCATGCTCTGATTGTCACCCTGTGTTTTGAGTATAATTTGTCTTTCCGGAGAAGGGAAACAACTGTAGGTTTAGTGTCATGAGATTCTTTGTGTGTGAAGTAAAACAGAATGTTATGTTGTTTCAGGTGTGCAACATAGTGATTTGACAGGTCTGTATGTTGCGCTGTGCTACCATCTATCACCGTACAGCACTACTACAATACCATTGACCGTGTTCTCTATGTTGTACCTTGTATTCTGGTGACTTACCCATTCCATAACTGGAAGCCTATATCTCCTACTCCCCTTCACCCATTTTGCCCATCCCCATCCCTCTACCCCGTTCCCACTGGCAATGACCAATTTGTTCTCTGTATTTATGGGTTTATTTCTGCTTTTCGTTTGTTCATTTGTTTATTTAGAGTCTACATAAGTGAAATCATATGGTGTTGGTCTTTCCGTGACTTAATTTGCTGCCGAAGATGGCAAGATCTCATCCATTTTTATGTCTGAGTAATATCTCATTGTATGCATACACCACATCTTCTTTATCCGTTCATCTATCAGTGGACACTTGGGTTGCTTCCATATCTCGGCTATTGTAAATAATACTGGAATAAGCCTAGGGGTGCATATATCTTTTCAAATTAGTGTTTTTGGGTTTTTTGGGCTAATACCCAGTAGTGGAATTACTGGATCATATGGTACTTTTTTTTTAAATCTTTTGAGGAAAATCAATATTGTTTTCTACACTGTCTCTACCAATTTACATTCCCTGATGAGTTATTTTTAAAAGAGGAATTTGATAAAGGGTCTCCAAGAGTAAATTCTTAAGTATTTTTTTTGTCCATTCAGTGCTTATGTTTTCCTTATTCTGCCAATTTCTTTCCTCCCTTTTCTCATTTACAATGTCATTTTTACATATTCTTTCCTCTAACATCTTAATTGTCCTCTTTTCTTGATCAGTGCCCTAGCCTTTCTCCTAAATCTGAAAACCACCTAAAACGTCATATCATGTTGTTTTCCGTAAGTCTTGAAATGTCTCCTGTCTTACTGGAGAACTCTTAGGAGTTCTGTTAAAGATACCAATAGTAACCATTTAAATCACATCTCTAATTAATTGTGAGCCTGCACAAAACCAATGTATCTACTTGTATTAGTGAATACAAAATAGAAAAATCAAATATGCTATTCTCTCTATATAGGATTGAGGAGTGTAAAGTGAGTAAGATTGAATGGTAGTTTGGAAAGTCAAACTTGAATTCTTATTTTAAAATTATCATCTAAAACAATATATAAAGTTTAATTTCAAAATCTCTCTGCTTCTGCTTTTCTTTCTGAGCCATAATAAGTAAATCAATGCTTAGGACTGGATAAAACACGTAAGTAATTTTGAGAACTCTGAGTAACAACACTATGTATACAGCATTATGAGATTATCATTTGTGGTAAGTGGGTTCTCAACACTGGTATTTCCCCCCCCCCCCAAATTTAGGGTAGAAATTTAGCATCTGGAGAGGTTGGATTTTTTCCAAGTGATGCTGTCAAGCCTTGCCCCTGTGTAAGTATGAGTATTTTCTTTCCATTTTTTTTCTGGTTTTGATGCTATAATTAACTGTGCAAGAATGTACAAAGGATACAATCTTGTCACTCAATAATTTTATTAATGTTTTCTAGAGGGATCATATTATTTCAAGTTTGAATGCATGGTCAATGTTATTAAAAATTCTAAAATCCCTGTGATTCCACTCCATTAAAGATACTTTTTAATGGTATATGAAAGGGGAAAATTTAACAGTAGAATTTACAAAATTAAACTTCTGTGGGGTGTTAGAAAGAATAAACCAAAGCTACAGAGTACATGCATTTTCCCCCTTTCCATGGAGGTGAGATTTATTTTACTTTATTTTATTTTATTTTATTTTTTAGTTAGTTTCCATGGAGGTGAGATTTAATTTATTCCTAGCCATTTTGGGTTATAGAGAGATATTATACTTAAACTAGTGTGTTTGAAAGCATAATAGAAAGCATGAAGGTCCACAAAATCTTTAATCAAATCTCTAAATACGTTTTTCTGTGCTTTAGTTTGTCATTACTATTTCTTTAATGTCATAATGGCATTTTCGGATGTCATTAGATACAAGGAGAATGAATGAGTATTTACTCAAATATTATGGATGAATATAACATAAAATGTACTCTCTGGTACCTTATTAGATTTATAAGTTTCTGTTTAAGGTGACATTATTTTATCATAATTTGGTGTTTAGGGTGGATTTTTCTATGAAACTTTTGAAGTTCATAATGGCTTGAAGTAAATGAAATTCCTTTATTAATATAATGGAGTTAATGGTTAAAGAAAACTATCCTTAAATTATCTTGCTTGCTATAATATTTCAATCCTTTCTATATTTACAGACTCTCTTTAATATTATAAATGTGCATGTCTGCCATCCTTTATTTCAGAATGTAGTCTGTAGACTAATTCACTCTACTCATTCCAGCTTCATTAATTTCAAAAGTGAAGGGAACCAAAAAGCATTTGCTATTCTATTGATTCTGTGATCTAATGTCACATGTTTTTTTTTATCTAATAATCTTTAAAAACTGTTGAACTTTGATACCACTCTTATTTAATTGTGTAAGTAAAATGAGGTTTTAGTTAGTTTTCTGTTGCTCGTATGAACAAGATTTAGGCTTCCTATACTTAAAACAATGATATTTATATGTAGGCAGGTAGCAGGAAATCTCCTACATTCTAACATTAAGATGTTTGGGAACCTAAAGACATCAAATCAAGAATATTAAACATTTCATATACCAAGTGCTA
The DNA here is from genome assembly GCF_027475565.1 of Acinonyx jubatus. Lineage (NCBI taxonomy): Eukaryota > Metazoa > Chordata > Mammalia > Carnivora > Felidae > Acinonyx > Acinonyx jubatus. The sequence continues at coordinate 90,319,993 of NC_069381.1, read as the reverse complement.
TTATGCTTGTACAGCCTTTTATATAAGGCATAAAATGAACATTTGAACTTTTATTTTAGGAATATTCTGGCACATAAGTAGATATTTAATACATCTTGTTGTATGGATGAACAAAGGGGTGAAAAAGCAAGCCAAAGTTCCTAGCTGAACCTAGGTAATTAACAATGGTAGACAGTAATTATATCAGCTTATATTTAATGGTATTTGGTGACTCAGTTACTAGAAGGAAAAATGCATTCAGAATTTAAAGCTGGTAAGGAGTTGTAGAGGAATACATAATTATGGATGGGGCTACTAGCTAAATGCTGTTTTATAGCTCAAAGTTAATAGTTATTAAAATTGTAGTGCTTACTTAATACAATTATAGATTCATTCGTTGGTGGTAGGATATGTTAGGTGAAGATTGTAGGAGGAGAGATGGGAGGAAGGATAGATTGAAAGAGTTTAGAAGGTGGTATCTCTTTTGACCCTGGGACATTTTGTTTATCAGGGAATGGAATATTCCATTCTGAGTTCAAGAGTTATTCTTCTGTATGTGCTGTGCCAGTTTCTTCAAATGTTCAGAGAGAAAGTTCGAACTGAGAAAAACACAGGAGCATAAATGAAACAGTTTTATTTCTGGTAATACGGTACCTGGAGACCAAGCCTGGAGCTGCAGCACAGTGCAAATTTGGGTATCTCTGTGACGCCAGGAGTCCTCAGTGGATGAACAAGAAGAAAACAGTTCCATAGAGGAAGATATGCCTTTTCTCATCTTGGACCTGGGTTGGGAAGAAAAAAAGAAAGCAGTCTCCCCTAAGAATTCCTAGCCTTAGATCCAAACACCACCCAGGTGTGGGGCTTGAATTCATACCAGCTCTGTGACCTAAATAACTGTAAGCTACAAACAGTTTAAAATGATTCCACATTAATTGTTTCCAATACAAGTACAGATTGTTTCTGGATTGGAGCCTCATTGCACATGGTCCTCAAAGGATTTCTACTGATACAGTCCTAGGGAATATAAGTTCACAACATGGGATCATCAAATTCCTAATTAAAGAAACCATCTTAAGCAAAGTTCAGCAGGAAAAATAAAATTCAGAATTAGACACACAAAGACAGCAGATACTGTAATTATCAGATACGAAGTTCAAATTTTTATATTTAATATGGCTGAAGAAATAAGAGAATAAAAGTCTAAGAAGAGAACAGGTCACTAAGTTAACTGGATATATTTCACAAAGAATCAGACAGAATAAGTGAAATGAATACTTTAATGGAAACATTACATCATATGTTAGACACAACTGGATAGAAAATTGGAAGACAAATCTGAAGAAACTTCTCAATGAGTAGTCCAGAGAGATTAAGAAATGGAAATCTAACAGAGAATGGAATGATAAATTTCATATGCATGTTATTGAAAGAATAGAGATGATTGTGAAAAAGCAACATTCAAGGGGTGCCTGGGTGGCTCAGTCAGTTAAGCATCTGACTTCTGCTCAGGTCATGGGTTCATGGTTTGTGAATTCAAACCCCTCATCGGGCTCTGTGCTGACAGCCTGGAGCCTGCTTCAAATTTTGTGTCTCCCTCTCTCTGCTTCTCCCCTGCTTGTGCTCTGTTTGTCTGTCTCTCTCTCAAAAATAAACATTAAAATAAAAGCACTATTCAAATAAGTAATGGCTGAAAATATTCCAGAACTTACAATAAAACCAATCTTAAGAGTCAAAAAGGATATATAAAATTAATCAACAGCTAGATGCATTTTAGTGAAACTTGAGAACATCTAAAATAAGGAGAAAATATTAAAACCAACCTTAAAGAGAATGCAGATTACCTATAAAGGGTTGATCATTTGACTCATATCTAACAACAGCAATAATGAAGGCCAATAAAAGTTTCCATTTTTGGTAATTGTCCAGTAGCCCCTTTTGGATCAATCCTCCAACAGAAAACAACTATAAACCCCAGGCAAGATACTAAAACAACAACAATCTGAAGGCACTGGCTAAGAGAAGAGTTGACACTCAGAAAAAGGGGATGATGCTAGGTTAGTTTCCTGGTTTTATGACTGGCTTGAGGACAGATACTGGGCTGGGCTGTGCTATGCAGGGGAGCTAAACTTCAGATAGAAACCTCACAGCATTACTGGCTTGAAGAAGCAGAGTGTGGAGTTCCAAGGAAACAAAGGGGAAAGGGAGGCAGGAAATCTTAGAAAGGACAGTGTCAAAGAGGGAGGAACCTCAAGTTCTGTGTTATAAGCTTTGCCTCAGTTTTGCCATGTGGTACAGACTCCCAAGGAGCTCAGTTCAGGCTGCAAGAACTACACTGAGAATTCATCTGCCAGTCACCACAGGGGAGAGAGTTTGCGGTTGGAGTTCAGCCAAGTTAACTGCCCGCTTTAAGAAAAATCACACTCTTTGTAGAAGCATCACAGAATCCGGAGCTTCTACAGCATATTGTTCAAATTGTCCCACATATTGTTCAAAACTACTCAATGTATAAAGAATCAGGAAAACACAAACTATACTCAAAAAAGAAAAGGCAATCAAGAGAGAACAACCTTGAGATGTCCCAAATGATGGAATTACAGGAGAAGATTTTTAAAGCAGTTGTAACTAAGTTCAAGGACATAAAGGAAAGTATGTTCATTATGAATGCACAGGAACACCTCAGCAGAGAAATAGGGACCATTGAAAAGAAAACCAAATGGAGATTCTATAATGTGAGACTTGAATATCTGAAGCAATAAGAATAATATGTTCAAAGTTTTGATAGGAAATTAGTTAACTTAGAAATCTATCTTCCTCCATTAGGATGAAGTAATAACATTTCCAGCCAAACACAGAAAGTTCACTTCTAACTGTCCCATCTAACTTCTATGAGATGTACTTCTGGAAGAAGTACATATCTTATATATATTACTTTACATGTGTGCTATATTCCCAGTATAATATTTTTAAAAACTGTATGACCATAGCCAAAGTTTGACAACAGCCAGTGATGAAGGTAGAAAAAAGCATTCGGGAAAAATGGTCAAAGATGAGAATATATTTAAAGATAGGAAAATATCCAGAAGAAAATCATCTATAGTTTTATATAAGAAAGGGTCCCAAAAAAGAAGTGGGGAGGGCCTATGACAGATGGAAAAAGACAGGATCCCACCCTGGTTATGGGGATCATTGCTGAGAAGATAGTCCTGGTGCTTCACACATCAGAATACACTCACAGAAGAGCGAGAGTTTTGTTGTTTTGGTTTTTGTTTCTTCTCTCTAGGGAGAAAGATTGGTTTAGGATTAAACATGAATTTAAAGGGTACAAAGAGGGAGAAGGAAGGAGGAACTACTTTTCCATCAGGTTTCAGAAGCCATGTATATCTTATCATCTAAAGAGAAATCGTTGAAGATTGATTACTATTTGTGAAAACACCTCGTATAAGAAAAATATTTGCAGGATTTGAATGGGTGTAGTATATTATATTCTGTGTATCAGGATTTTATATGGTGATGACATTAAAAGTGTGATCCACAGTATAGAAATATTTGAATATTAATAACTTCGGAGATGTTCTGTCCAGAAAGATAATTTTGTTATATATAACTATTATCTTGGAAGGTCAAAATAGTAACAATCCTTTATGAAAACTGACATAGCGAAGGGACATATTTACATTGATCAGAACTCTGTTGCAAATTAAGGATAATAGTATTTTTAATCACCTAATATAAAAAGGCCCAGAAATACTATGGGATATATACATCAAAGACTCAGATGATTCATGAAAAATCTCTAAATACAAAACAAACTATCTATACTCCTTGTCCTTTCTTAGGAATTTATAAACTTTGTTGCCCTCTAATAGTATGTATTTTCTTTCTTGTTCCTTGAATATTAACATACCTTATTTGGCTTTGTTCATTTTCTGGTTGCAATCAGCAACTAGAAGTTTTTTTTTCTTTTTCTGTCTTCATTTGTGTAGAAAAATGTAACATTTTTTGCTTTTGCAAATCTCCATAGACGAAGGAAAAATGAATATTTCCCATGACTTTTCAGCATCAAAATGTTTTCAAAATCAGAATTTAGAATTTGCGATATGAGTCTATTTCCAATATATATTGTTTATTTTGCCTGTTTTCTGGGAAAGCCGAGTGCTATTTGGTTTTCCTAACATTTTCATTTTAATTTTCTATGATAGGATTGAACTGCCTTAATAATAAATACCAAAGGCTTCCAATTCATATTTTTCCTGTTATCTCTCCTCTTGGAGGTACAGTGGCGGTAAAATGAATGAAAGAATGAATTAAAGTGAAATGAATTATTTTCTACTTATCTGACATATACTATGATTCACTCTGTATAAAATTGCCAATGGATAGTTCCAGGAGTGTGCTATTTAGGGTTTTATAGAGCTGAGTCAGCTGAACTGAATTAATGATTGGTTTCTAAAAGCTTCCCTTAAGTAAACTTAATCTATTTTTTTGCCTTTTTATATCTCAGGTCCCCAAACCAGTAGATTATTCTTGCCAACCCTGGTAAGTATTAGAAATGTTTATGTAGCTAAGTGGAAATACCATACCCTTAGCTTGAGGATGCCTTAAATGTACGGGTACTAAACCACATTCCATTTCTATTGTCCTGGCTAAAGTTGTTTTCAGATACAACAAAACACCATAATGAATTTATATATTGCTGACCTTTCCATAATTTCATCAAAGTGGGGTGTGTGTGTGTGTGTGTGTGTGTGTGTATGCATACACGTATTTGATTGTAAATTCAAAGCTTATAACAGCCACAAAAAGGAATGGAACGTTGGCAACTATGTATCTTGTATTTTAGAAGAGTAGATTCCATGAAGCAGAGAAAAAGACATACTTCCATTGTCTGAAACTAAAAATTAGCCCAGAAAGGACAGTAGATCCTAAATTGTAATATAAGAGGAACAAGATGTGTCCGTGTCTAAAGTTTTGTGTTTACATTACCACGTAGAGGCTAGCCTTCTCACTAATAGAAATAAGGAAGCAGAGAAGATAGTGGTTATTACTTTTTAGACATGATGAGTTTAAGTGGAAGTGATATCTTCAACTGGAAAAAATGTATTTAGGATCCAGAATAGTTATGATCATCATATGATAGCTAATATATACCAAGTACCTGCTGTGTGCTTAGTATTTTACATGTTTATTTTTGTTTTCCAATATCTTTATGAGGAAGGTTGTTACTATCTTTCAAGTGAGGAAACAAAGGTTAAGACTCTGCAACTAGTAAGCAGTAGAGCCAGGATTCCAAGGCATCCCATCTGTACATTGCCATACTGCCTGTCCAAGTACAAAACGTGGGTTTATTTACTTATTTATGTTTGTTTCCCTAAATTCTGTGTTTGGCTCCTCTGAAAATGACTGCATCTGTTTTCTTCTTCTTGATACAAGATATATGCATCCAAATTAGGTAATAGTGTATGTATATAAATGAGATATTCTGAGAGTATATAGTACTAGTTCAGTTTGTAGGTGTAGATAGAACACCTGAGTTGCCTGATTTTTCTAAGTGTTTTGATTATTTTGTATGATATAACCAAAGCATAGAAAATTCCCAGTTGCTATAGAACTACACTGGCCAAAGTGTGGGATTCTTCCCATCAGCCCTCTTGCTGTGTCCTCCATCATCATGGCTGTCCTCTGTAGCTATTATGTTTTCTCGACCTCCTCCCTGGGCTTCAGCACTGAGCTTGCTGAAGAAATTATAGCAGGCTTGTGATAGAACTGGGAATCTTTACTACGTTTTTATTTAGTTTAAGACAAATTTGAGGTCAGAACTACATGGCATTAAAAACCATAATCCTGGCAGGAATTCGATTTGGAGAACAGAGCTAATAGTGGGGATAATCAAAGTGAACAACACCGAGAACTGGTAAAATCATGAGAGTGTGATGATGAACTTCCTTCTCTTCTACTATTTTTCACATAACTAGACACAATAGTTACAAGGGTAATGATGTTAGAGATAAATACTAAGGCATGGATTTTTTGAAAGAAACCGTTAAGTTACCTTGGAACCATTCAGGGTGCAGGAGAATAGCTTTTGAACCCTTTGTTTTAAAATGCACTCTTGCCAGTATGTAAAATTCTGAAAATATAACCAGTTAGAAAATGGTATTGTTGCGGGGCACCTGGGTGGCTCAGTCGGTTAAACCTCTGACTTCAGCTCAGGTCATGATCTCACAGTTCATGAGTTCGAGCCTTGAGTCAGGCTCTGTGCTGACAGGTCAGAGCCTGGAGCCTGCTTCAGATTCTGTGTCCCCCTCTCTCTTTGCCCCTCCCCTGCTTGCACTCTGTCTCTCTCTCTCAAAAATAAACATTAAGAAAGAAAAAGAGAAAGAGAGAGAAAGAGAAAGAAAGAAAGAAAGAAAGAAAGAAAGAAAGAAAGAAAGAAAGAAAGAAAGAAAGAAAATGGTATTGTCCTGAAGGATTAAAAAAAAAATGAAGGTGTTCAGATGAGGGAAGAGCCTTGAATATAGGAGCAAATAAAGACATTTCGAAGTAAAATTAAAATTTTTTTTTCTTTTTCTTGGGAAACTTGGACAATTTATTCACACTAAGCAGACAATTTCATGTGAAATGCTTTCTGCTAGGGAACAAAATGGTCAAGTATATTGGAAAATGGAACCTTCAGTTTTGGAAAAACTAAACCGTTTAGAGAAAATTATACTGAATGATGATGTGGTTCTCAAGTCATTAAGAAGTTGGCTTTCACCAATTGCCTTGTCTGTTCATTACATGTCCATGTAAAAACAACTTGTTCGCACAAGGTAAACTTTGTCTCCTGGGTTGGCCATGAAATAAAACAGAAAAGGTGATTATCTTCATTTGCCTGGGTATAGAAACCTAGGTGAGAAATCATTTTGCATTTTAAATCTTAAGGTATTGCTCTGTTGTTTTCTAACTTCCACCCCAATGCCATTTTGATTTCTGATTCTTTGTATGTGATCTGATTTTGTGGGTGGTATCATGTAGGCAGGAATGAGGTGTGGGGCTTAAAACCAGGGAACTGTCTGAAATCCATATGAAGAACAGGATACAGATGCCAAGGTTCCTTATCCCATTCTCCAAAGTAGTCAGACAACTTTTTTCCCCCTACCCTAGCAAGAGACACTGAAGTTAGAAGGTATATTATGTGGAAAAATTGAGCCATGTAGGGCTTACACTTAGAGCAATCCCAGCAGAGATTGGGAGAGATGGTATACTGCAAACAGAGTGATCAAATTAAGGAAGGTCTCCATACTGACTGATGAGGATGCCCAGTTCCTTTGTATAGCTCAGTTAGTTCCAGTACTGTGACACCTGGGTCTCATACATGCAGACTACCTTTCCTTGCATCCAGACAGGATCTGGAAGATTTTTCTCTAAAGAAACTGAATAGACTCAGTGAAAAACAAAACAAAACAAAAAACCTAAAATCATTTGGATATTATCCTGCCCCGTGAAATTAGGTTCTTGCCAAATGATTAGGTTCCTACCTGGCAAGTCTAATTTGGTGCTTCCTGTCCCCACAGAGATGTCTCTCTCCTAAATGTAAACAAATGACAAAGAGCAACCAGATACTTGAGAAAAGCTTTGAACTAGAAAACAAATAGATTAAATGGGAAAAAGAAACCAGGAAAAACACAGACATTAGAATGAGCAGTAGAAAGATGTGTTTTTAAAACCTTTAATTTATATTCTCAGAATTAAGAGATGACAATATATCCATGGAAATGAGCTGGATGTACTATAAAAGGAAAAATCAGACAGCAAGAAAGAGCTCTTCTAAATTAAATATTGAGTAGAGGAGTTGGAAAACAAAGTTGAGCAAATCTTCCAGAAAATTAAAGAAATAGATAATATGGGAGAAAAGATAGAGAAGTTAGACAATTGATCCAGCAAGGACAGCATTAATTTAGTGAGAACTCCAGAAAGAGAAAACTGAGAGCAGCAATTATCAAAGAAACAAGACAGAAATTTCCTAGAACTGAAGGATATATGGCTGCAAGTCAAAGATGTTACTGAGAGTTAAGGATAATATCGAACTAAAATGTATGGTACATAACTTGAAGGCATATTATCTTGAAATTTGCAATATAGAGAAAACAGTCTGAAAGCTTTCAGGGACAAAAAGAGATCAGATCACATAGAATGGCAATGAATTCCAAGTTAGAAGACAATAGGACAATGCCTCAAAATTTGAGAAGCAAAGTAATTTCTCGCCTAGAATTCTATACCCAGGCAAATTCTGTATTAAGTAAAATAAAAATATTTTTCTAGATGTGAGGCTTTCTGAGTATTATTACAACCCATGCATCCATTTATAGGAAGCTGAAGGATGGGCTAATAAACCAAAAAGAGGAAAATACGGAATCCAGGAAATGAGAGCAAAGGGATGTCCCGGTACTATAATAATTGAGCAGGTTTAGAGAACAAGTAATATGTATTAGAACAAGAGGGTGGAGGGCTCAGAAGAAATGAATGTCTCCATATGATAAAAAATGGACAGGTTCAGTATATGGTGTTGAGAAGTGTATCATTGAGGAGTTTATCATTCTCTTGGAGAATTTGAAAAGAATTTGTAAGACAAAGCTTGAGCCAACAAAAACTTGAATTATTTTTTGGAGTCAGGTGTTCTTTGAATATGCAGACATGACAAAACTGAGCCAGATGATGGCTTGGCTTTGTAGAGGTTACAAAAGGAAGAGTGAGGAACAACACTGACAGAATGAGCCTGAAAGGAAGAGAAAGGAGTTTCATTCCTGACACTTAAAAATTGATAATTTAAGAAATTGTAGTTTGATGATATTATTTAGAAATATGCAAGCACAAATAAAAATAGATAAAATGCTTTTGAAATGGAACTTGGGATAGAAAGCTGCTAAGATGGGGTAATGCTGTTTTTTCATTATTATTGTACAGATTGCATTTTTAAAACTATGTTTCTGTGTTACTTTGATAGTAATGCATATACTATATACTAATTATGATAAGTGCTATGAAAGAAATTAGGATAGTGTAATAAGAATCATGGAGTGGAATATGTGAGATGCAGGACAACATTCTTCAGATGGGATGGTCAGAGAAGACCTCACTCTGAGCTTATATGATAAGAAGGAATATGTGTGTGGAGTGAGTTTTCCAGGCAAGAATACAGTCTCTGAGAAGATTCTTAAGATCAAAAAGCGGTTGGTGAATTTCTGGACCTGAAAGAAGGCTAGAGACTAGTGAAGAAGGGGGTTGTGAGAGATAAGATTGAAGAGTGACCAGATCATACCAGGTACTCATAGTTCATGGGTTATCATAACTGCTCTTAACCCAAGGTACCATCTGCATAAAATGCCCTCAGCTCTGCTTCTGTACTTGGTGAAAATGTCACATATCCTCCATCAACAAACTTTTGTGTTTTAAGTAAACACTTAGTGTAAGTTAAAGGCAGGTGTTTATACCAAGTTATCTGAGTCTGTAAGTGAATGACAGAATTTTCTGGAATATTAACTCATGAAGTTTTGAAAGAGAGCCAGTGGAAACATAAAATTTTTCCTTTTGACTTTTATTGTCCAAAGTCTCTATATTGTGCAAATATGTAAAACCTATATTTGATGTGAAAGGGTCACTAAAGAGTATTTTAACATTGAATTTGGGCCTTTTACTATAACTGTTACTGTTATGGAATTTGGGTATGTTTAAGATGAAGATAGTTTAGGAAGAATTAAATTCTGGTATTGAAAATAACTATCTTTTAAAATTAAATTCTAGGGGTGCCTGGGTGGCTCATTCGCTTGAGTGTCTGACTCTTGATTTTGGTTTAGGTCATGATCTCATGGTTTTGAGATCAAGCCCCATGGAGGGCTCCATGCTGGGCGTGGAGCCTGCTCAAGATTGTCTCTCTGCTCCTCCCCTGCTCGTGTGCCTGCACACACACTTTCTCTCTCTCAAAAAAAAAAAAAAAAAAAAAAAAAAAGTTTTTTAAATTAAATTTTACTTACAACTAAGTTCTTAAGCAAATTGGTTATCCAAACTGTGGACCATAAGCATTAATCTTATATCCCCCAAAATAATTGTTTAAAAATAAATTGTTACTGGGGCACCTGGGTGGCTCAGTCGGTTAAGCGTCCAACTTTGGCTCAGGTCATGATCTCATGGTTCGTGAGTTCAAGCCCCACATCCGGCACTGTGCTGGCAGGTCAGAGCCGGGAGCCTGCTTTGGATTCTGTGTCTCCTCCTCTCTCTGCCCCTCCCCTGCTCATGTTCTGTTTCTTAATTATAAATAAACGTTTAAAATTTTTTTAAATAAATTGTTACTGGAATTTTCTTAAAAGGATGCCAAAGTAGGTTTCATTTCATACTATACATAGAAAAGGTGAAAGTTCAGAGGGTCCTGGGTGTGCATGTGTGTGTGTGTGTGTAAGTGTGTACATGTGTGTGCATGTGTGTATGTCCTATGCATGATAGTCTCTCCCTACAAGTCTTTTTCCTTCTTGTTCTCAAACCACCTATAAATCTCTAACTCAATACCTACTCACTCCTTTCTTGTCCCATTTATTATTTGATAATTATTTACTAACTGGGTGCTTACCATGTGTTAGGCACTATTCACTTCACCGTGGTTAACTTTGTAGACCATTTGTTTTTTTCTTATTAAAGGACTTTTTTTTCTGAATTATTTTTGAAACAATGTAATTAGTATAGAAGTAAAGTTAAAAACAACTCAGATCTGCCACTAAATGAAAATCCTGACAGATACCTATTTTTAGCTTCTGTCTGTTCCGGGTACGTTACCCAACTTTTCTGTGTCATTCTTTCTTTCAGGTATGCTGGAGCAATGGAAAGATTGCAGGCAGAGACTGAACTTATTAATAGGGTAAATAGTACTTACCTTGTGAGACACAGGACCAAAGAGTCAGGAGAATATGCAATTAGCATTAAGTAAGTAGGACAAGTCCTTTTACAGAAATAGATTTCCTGTTTTCATAATTGCATAGACCATCTGACATGTATAAAACTAAGGTTAAAAACCAAGGTTCTAATTGCAGCTGAAATAATGTATCCATCCAGACAGTTCATTAATACTTGAAAATATCTGTTAGAAAAACAGTATTAAGTGTTATAGACTGCTAATTGGCATGTTAGATTTCTTTCATGACATTGTATTTTGGTGATTTGATGTGTGTCTGTTTCTTATAAATTCTAAAAATAGATATTACTAGATTTTGTTTTATTTTGTTTTTCTATATTCTCGAAATTAATAAATTGGGCATAATGGTTGGTCAAATCTAACACCCCCCCCCCACTTCAAATATTGGTTGTATCTTCAAACAATCTAGTAAATATATTTTGTTAATTAGCTGTCGCCAGTGTATTGGCATAGGTATATATTTTGTCTTCAGAATTAATTCCTATAATTTTATTGGGGCATGCCCTCTGGTAATTATTGATTTCTACTGATTAAAAACACATTTATATTCATACGTTATTCGTTGCCCACAGGTACAATAATGAAGCAAAGCACATCAAGATTTTAACAAGAGATGGCTTTTTTCACATTGCAGAAAATAGAAAATTTAAAAGTTTAATGGTAAGCATTGATTAGTTCTTTTCAATCTGTAGTCCTTATTTTGCTCTTATTAGAAAGGTCAGTTTAATTCTATTTCTTAGAAATCTTATGCACTGAAAGTTGTTTAAAGGGAATTCTGTAATTTTGCAACAGAATCCTGAAAATTCTAATTTTAAGAATTCCAATTAAGTTGTATATTGTCCCACTCATTTTTCACTGTAAATTAAGTTTGCAGGTTTTAGATAATATTTCAGAGTTCCACACTATTTGTGATTCTTAGAGCATCAGACAAATTGACTCCACTTTCAGTTATTTGCGTTTTGCCTTGTGTTTGACAGAGCAGATCTTCACATACGCATCTTTTCTCCTCTTCCTTTCTCTGCCTCTATCTCTTCATTCGGGCAAAGGAAGGTATTTTTAATAATAACCAAAAAATTGTAATTGGTGAAATACCTCTCACAGGTTCATTTCATGCAAAACGCAATATCATGTCAAATGGAAAAGCTTTTTGTATTTTCTGCTATTTTAAATCATCTGAGCCATAGTTCTGCTTCATTACCTTGGAAAATTAAATATTAACAGGGTAACATTTTTACCAAACAACAGTTGTCATATCATAGGCATTATATATTTAAATTGAAATAGTATATTACCAAGTTGCTTCAAATGAACAAAGATTACTTTAGTCTTACGATTTAAAAAAGTACAACTTAGTAATTTTATTAGCGCATAATATTATGTATGTCATAAAGACAGTGTGTATATGGCACAATATAGGCATTGCTGACAGTAAAGAAAAAGTTCAAAGTTCCTTAAAAGTGGTCTCAAGTCTGTTTCTCAAGTTTGAGAGTTTCTTGAGATAATGAAGAATTTGGACACGAGATACAGGATGCATTTGTAAACATACTTGTAAGTACTTTTAGTAACTTTGGGAAGGACCACTCATTGATTGAACCATCAATCAAATGATACATTCTGCATCCTCCGGAAAACATCTCAAAGCACTTTGCAGATGTTAAACATTAAAGTTAAAGACTGAACGTAAGAGAGTCTTACAAAATAGGCCAGCTTGAAAGCCTTATCTAAAAATTTAGAACTGCTTCAAGACGGGGATACAGGGATTCATGTTTTAAAGAAATGGAAGTGTCTTGAGTTGAAAGAAAAGTCAGAAAACCTCTCTGGACATAAATATCACATTTCCAATTCACAAGTTAAGGATCGGCATCAAGATTATGTCCTGGAAAATGTGAGCCCTGTCAAATTAGTGGCCAAGATGCAGGCATCCTCCCTGCTGGAAGTGACTTACGTTCTGTTGGAACAGGCAGGCTGAGCACAGAGAGAACTGGACCTGAGGAGGTTTTTCCTAAAATGAAAACCTTAGGAGGGAGGTGGCAAGTGGGTGCACAAATAATGAATGGCAGCCCCAGCTGAGACATGATGAAAGCATGCACAGGGGGTCTCCACATCGCTGCGAGACATACTGGCTTGAGTCTTCACCTGCAGAACTTCCATGGATGATAATGAGGCTGCTCCACGGTATTATAGTTAATACGTGAGACTTAAAAAAAAAAATGCTGTAGGGCCAAAGATGAATACCAGCTTCGCCGACTTTGAAAGAAACAAAAGGAACTCCCATCCGAGGAGACAAACAAAGAGGATGAAAGGAATAGTCACTGGAAAGGGCCAATCAATTCAGCTTTGTGTCCCTGGGTTCAGCTCAAGAAAGTTCATCAGCAGCTAAGGTTCGAAGTAAAAAGCCAGTAAATACTTCATGACCTGGATTAGCAGACATAGGTCCTCGAGTTCCTATCTACATACAAAGCTGTGATTCTAGTATAAGCAACAGAGCCTCAGAATTCAAATAATGTGCACCAGAGAGTAGTGAAAGTTTCTGCAGTGATGTTCTGGAAAGGGAATTAAGAGTACTGTCGCAGAGCTAAAGCAAACTCTGCCTCATATGGTAGGTATAAAATATCAGAAATGCCTTTGCTAGAGACACATACATAGTTTTTCTTTTCCTCCATATCCAGAGGAATGCACCTTCTGTAAGGAAGCATATAGCACAGTGGTTAAAGGAAGGGAAGTCAATTAATAGCATAGCTCCAACAAAACTAAAAACTATTAGCAAAGGGATATAATTGTAAAAAGAAAGATAAGGAGCTGAAAACTCTGTCTTGGGCAAACCCTTTATCAGGTTTAGCAAATAAATGTAAAAACTGCTCAACAGTGGAACTAGTCTGGAGCCGTCCCTCGCCTTTGTTTCTGTTCATTTGCTGAACAAACTTATATGGAGGCCTTACCTTGTGAAGTCATTACGTTGTTGTAGAATTCAAAATGACTCCACTGTTCTAAAGCAGCTTTCAGATTCGCAAATCCATCTGTAGCAAGAACCTCACAGTAGTTGCTGTCCTTTAAACCTCAACTCAGAAACGCCACATGGATACTTGATCAGCAGGAATGGCTCCGCTTTTAGTAAGCAGCCCCTTTAGAAGGAGAGAGAGAATTAATAGGCACCTTTGATTTCACTCCAGCAATATAGAGGCTTCTCTAAATCAGGCCCATACAACTTCCAGGAATGATCTTTTATCATGTTGGTGTCACACAATACAGTTTCCATTAAAAGTACATAATGGTCTGTGCGTTTGAGTTGCTTCTTGAGAATAGTTCAGTATCCTCCCATTATGGGTGGTAAAGTTATATTCTACCTGTGAAACTTACTAGGGCCTGGAATTAAATTTTAATTTGGAAAGGATGTGAAATGCAAGCAGACTCCAGAACTTGTTTTAAATTAACCAGTTTCTTAAAGAGAAGATTGACCTTAGGTGGTTGTGACCGAAGCTTTCCCCTTGGGTTTCAATAGCTTGGCTAATCAAAATCTGTGTTTTTCTTAGTCATTAAATTCAAATTCTAAATGAATTTCTATATCCAGATTACAAGGCATTAATTTTGTTCTAATTTTCATGTATGCCAGACAATCCATGTCCAAATGCTGTTTATAAATCAGCTCCATTGCCTGTTTCCTTGGTAATTGGAATGATGGGCTCTCTCGCTCATTATTTTTCAGAGAGGCTTGAATTGTTGACACTGCTGTGTCAATGCGAGATAAGGAAAGCTTAGTGATTTCTTTTGTTTAGAGTCTTCTTATTTACTTGTAGTACCTGAAGGTCAATGACTGCTAAAGCAAGGGTGGATTAGACTAAAATACAGAAAGCATAAAGGCATAAATTGGAAAAGACCCATGGTGGCACAATTTAATTCTACCCAGTTAGAAATATGTAGGAAGATTTACCCTCATAAGACTGTAAAAATGGAGCTAAAATCTCTTCCATGCTTAGTGAAGTGATAAAAGAGTATCTGTAGCTTACCAAGCTGCATGACCCTTAGGCCTTGGAAAAGTCATTTTTTTCCTCCTTCCATAAAATTTGGAGATGGTTAGGTATGAAATGATCACCAAATCCTTTTCAGCGTGATAATTCCGTGGTTTCTAGCCAACTTCACATAAGCTTTAATTCATCCTAATCCAAATATAATGCATAAAATTCATAGTATTTATAACAAAATTACATTGAAATTCATCTTATTGGCTTAGAGTTACTTTCAGGTTTATTTTAATATTTTTGTTAAAGAAAAAACACATTTTACTCAATTTAAATAATAAGACTAAGAGAACACTGCTTTGATGTCATCTGCATCAGCAACACAATATATATGTACAGTTCTTGCAGAGACCTTACAAAATTTTGCCTTTTATTTTTTAAAAACATTATAAAGAAGGCCATTTTCTGACTATTGAAGCCACATTGAGGATATAAACTTCTGTCTGGTATTTTGATTCTTTTTCTTTTTAAGTCAGTCAGATTCCAGATGCCTTCGCTTCATCAAGGACCCCATAATTTGGGCTCAAAAAAGAAAGAAGAAACATATGTAGATAGATGAATAGATTTCCATATATCTATAAATAGTGATAAAGTGCATAAAACCCTAGCATCTTAGATCTCAGAAAACTAAGTTCTTGGTACATCATGGACACTTGGCAAATGCTCCTTCCCTTTTGCCTCCATTTTTGTATATTAACATTTGCCAGGCACTACTTGCTAATAGTATGATGTAGTTAAGAGCACAAGCTTTGGAGACAGACATCAGCTGGGCAACCTTGCCCAAGTTGGTTAACTTCCCTGAGATTTGAGTATCAATGAGGACTCAGCCTTGCTCTTGTTAACTGTGTGGAGATTGTGAGAAGCTTGGCACATGGGCTCGTGGGAGCTGTTACGATTATTCCCATGTACCAGGCACTTTCTACATTCTTTACTATAGTCTGTGAAATGGCTTATTATCCCCATTTTACAGATGTGGGAGTTGAAGAATCTTCATTTGCTTTATCCAGTGCTTCAGCTGAACCCTGTTGCTTTTGGTTTATGAATGTGGCCTTTACTCAGTCACCTTTATGTCTGTTTCCAGCCTGACTACTTAAAATAATCTTTCCCTCCTTCCTGGCTTCTGAAATTTTGCCTGTTCTTCAGTTTAAGCCAGGCTACTTCTATCATGAACTGTTCCCTCAACCTCTCCCCTGGGCTCACAAAAGGAAATTCTCTCTCTTACCTTTGGGTGCCCATAACCCCTAACTTTCCTTCAACAGTGAATGGTCCTAGAGAGGAGCAGCTTTACCTTCATAATCTTTGTGACCTCTGGAACTCCCCTCACAATTCATTCCACAACTTATCTGAGTTTAGTAAAAAATAATGTAAATCATAAATGATATAAATCATTGATGATTCTTTTTGACTTTTTTTGAGTGATTTTTGGCTCAGTTGATTTGTTTTGGAAACTTGGAACATCACCACTGAATGGAGGTACTGAGTTGATGACAGTATGGGTTTTAGAGGAAATGAGTTACTTTGACCGTATTTGTTCTAAACAGTAATAGACGTAATAAATAATAAGGTTAAAAGTGATTTTGCTTTTCATGCCAGGTATTTCTAAGAAACATTATAATACCTACAGTATTACCCAGTAATATTTATTTTTTTCATTATGAATTATTATTCATTTTCTGATTAAAGTAGAGAGATTCAGATTTGTGCAGAGTCTATGAAACTGACGTCTTAGAAATTTCCTGAAATTTTCGCATGGGACATGGTGGATGGTTATTATATTAGGCTTGGGTGCATTTAAGGAAAATTGGGTATAAGGGAAAATGGAAAGTACTACATCATTGACCTCTGTAAGTAGCAGTTGATATGCAGCGCTATGGAAGGGCACTAACGCTTCATTGTAAGCCAGAAATAATGTCAAGCAGCATTTGTGGTTTATGAACTTGAGTTTACCAGGGGAAAAGAACATTTAGAATCAAAGTTTGTTTTCCTGCTACGTTGAAAGAAATGCAGGAAACTAGAAATTGCTATATGTTCAGCAAACAGCTGTCCCTTCATTTTTGTTTAGAAAAACAAGTATTATGTAAATAAGAATAATTACTGTTCTGAAATTGAAGGTTAGTATGATTTCTTTTCATTTACCACATCTGACTGAAGACTAACAGGATGTTCTCTATCCATGAACAACAATAAGAGGTAACTCATATTATCAGTGGCCTGAGTTACAAGGACAGTTACTTGTTAGATGTCATGTACATCCAGAAAGCAGGGAGAGATTATCATTTACTTACCCTTCCATATACTTACTGAAAATTTGGCATTAACTCAATCATCCTTATGTTGTATATAATTATGTGTTCATGTTCAGGTGTTTGAAATCAAAACTATCCTTATCAAAAATAATCTTCAAATCTTTTATCCTAAAGGAACTTGTGGAGTACTACAAGCATCATTCTCTTAAAGAAGGTTTTAGAACCTTGGATACGACCCTACAGTTTCCATACAAGGAGCCAGAACATTCAGCTGGACAGAGGGGTAATAGAGCAGGCCACAGCTGTGAGTACTGCCATTAAGAATACAATTTGCTGTCACATAAGGATTGGAGGCACAGTAACATTAAACATCTTTATTCCAAATTTTGAAATATAGCCAGTTAATACACTGATGTATTTAGCCAGAGTTTTTTTGTTTTGTTTTGTTTTGTTTTTGTTGGTTTTTTGGAGCTAAGCAAAATCAGATGAACCAACAGGTGTATGAACATGTCTAGACATAGCTTTTTGTGCCAAATTAAGTCACATTTGTGTTTAGAAATGTAAAGGGTATGTTAATATGTAAGTTTCATGCTTTTCGGTGATATTTATAGTAGCCAAACTTTTTAACTCATACATGTTTGTGGTCATAATGCTGTTTAACAGTATTTAAGAAAGGCTGGTGTGTAGCTCTCCCTTCTCACCTGGTATCCCAAATCTGTTTATGGTTCTCTTTCAGTGATTACTTTCAGAATTTTGAAATGGCTAAAGCATGTTTCCTCTGATGCCAGTATTTACAAGTATAACTGAGCCACTTTCTTGCAGCATGAACTCTGTGCCACAGCTAATCATAAAAGATTAGCATGTTATAGTTGGAGTGTGAGTTCAAGTCAAAACTGTTTTCTCATCCTTATTAAATGTCACATAATCTTCCTGGAGATAGATGCAGCATGTAAAGAGAACATTGTGATGAAAAACTCTATGAAGGAAGTGTGATTTTCTTCCCTTATATTATTATTTTTCTAAGTAACATTCTTTTGGAGGAGAAATGGATACAATTTTATTACTCTTAGAATCTTTAGCCTAAGCAAAACAGGAATATCCAGAGGTATTGGAAAAAAGAATTTACGTTGTGCAATATAACTTTAGCTCCCCCCCCCCCCGCAACACCTGCCCCACCGCCCCGAAAGCAGAAACTGAAAGGCAAACAGGTAACACTCACAGGACTCTAACAACATCAGTAAAATCTCATACACTTGTATATAAGTAAATATACAAGTAATTTGTCACATCAACTAACAGATTTTTTTATTTGAATAACTGAATAGTTGTTCTCTTCACAAGGATTGGTAATAAATGACCCAAGCTTGTGTAATAAAAATAGAGCACAGTTTATCTTGAAACTTTAAACACCTATTCAAAGTTACTTTTCTGTATTTTGGTCTAGTGTTTTCCTACAAATTTCTTAAGACTACCAAAGTTAATGATATTTTTCCCTACGTGAAAAGTATAATTTCCTACTAGTCCTTTACTTTGCCTTGCTAGCAGCAGGAGATAACAAATGTTGCCAAGGAGGTCAATTATACTGAAAATCCTGTTTGAGTTCCCTTAGTTCTAGAAAGCCAAGGTGGGAGAGGTTGGCAATCAGGGAGAGCAGATGTCCCATCTTAGTGGAAGGTCATTAGCCCACGTATTGCCCTGCATGGTTCCTCCCAGCACTTTCTCTGTGCTCGGCACGTGTAGGTGTTCAGAGGATGTTGTCCAGCAATGAGCGGAGTTGCCTAATCTAAAATTTGTCTCTAGGGTTCAACAAAGTATTTAATGCTCAGACTTATTTAGCTACTAGGAATGAAGTTATAGACATTTTTTCCTTTTTTTTTTTTTCTTTTTTAAACAAAAAGAGAATAGCCAACAGAACGATTTTGAACATCAATGAGAGCTACAGGAAATTTGTCAACAAATAGAGCTATGTGTTCAAATACTCCAAGCCTGGTATTTTTAAAAGACTCGGGCAGGTCACACAGAGACCTGCACAAGAAGGTCAAGAAGTAAAAGCAGATCTTCATTTAAAATTAATCTTTGTCGGGGTTTGGTTTTGTTTATCAGTTAGCCATTTATTCATTCCTTCAACAGACAGACATTAAATACCTGACCCAGACAAGGCACTGTTCTAGGTACTGGGATACAGCAGTTGAGAAGACAAGTCTCTGCCCTTGTGGAGCTTCTGTTTTAATGGGGACACTCAGCCAAGTGTCGAATATGGGATTTTGCTGTTTTTATATAGGGTGGTCAGGGAATATCTCATTTACAAACTTACCAGAAAGAAAGGAGGGAGTAAGTTAGTATGTCAGTCAGAAATAAGGGTACAGTGGTCTGGACTCCAAGATTATTCGGTCATTACCGTGCAGCATGGTTATAATCTTAGATCAAATTTATGATACTCTCCCTGTGTTTTATTTACTTTATGCTCACTTTTGTATAAAACAGGAAGAATACTAAGATGGTTCTCAGAGTTAAATGAGGAGTTGTAAAGCATTTAGCATAGTGCTGGTACATGGTAAAAACTCAATAAATATCCACTACAACTGATTCTACGACTACTAACACCACCATCACTACTAGTAACTCCTCACACAGCAAACATTTTCCTACATTTCTGAGTTGAGTTACTAATTATAATTCATAGAAATTCACATCTTTGCTTTTATGATATTCAAATATACCTTGCCTATTATATACCAGATCCTGGTTGAGAGTTAACCCTTCATTAAAACACTGCTTCTATTTTTCTGCATACCCTACTTCTCAGAAGGGGGAAGGAAGAACACCACCTAAAGATTTTGCACGTTGTCTTTATAGTCCTCACCTCTGTTCATAGCTTTGGCTATGCTGCTACATATTATCTAGAAATAATTTTTACCAGGAAGTATTGCCTTGGGATACTGGATTGGACAGTGCCCTAACCTCTTCATTACCTCCAAAAGATTTTGGAGGAAGCAGAGCAGGCAAGCTAATGCCTAGGTCCACCCTATGTTCTGGGTAGAGGTTGAGATTAGAGTTCCAAATCCTGCAACCTGCTTTTTTTTTTTTTTCCTGAAATAGTACAGTCACCTTGGAAAAGAAAGTTCCAGGGCATTGTAGAAGAGGCTGCTTGCTTCCATACAAGTCCAGGTTAGAATATTCTTGGGTAAATTACCAACTATTTTTCAAGTTTGTAAAACATGATAAGATGACAGCAGAACTATCTCACGCAAATGCAGAATAACATACAAAAAGATACTGGTCAGAATTAAACAGGAGTCCAGATTGGGCAAGAAGCATATAACATTTCTAGGTGAGGATCCCATTGTAGGCAATGCTCTCTCCCAGGGCTCTGAGACTTTATTTTTGCCTTTGAAATGACTTATGAATGTGGCCAAGAGAAAAGAAAGTGACAAAGAAAGAAAACACAGAGAACTCGGGCATAGCAGTGAGCTGTTGTGCTTCCCTAGAAATTACAGTGACTCCATGGAAGATGTTCTGCTCTGTCTTGTGGATCTTACTTGCCAAAAACTGGCACAGAAAATCTGGCTTAGAACACATCCAGTATATCTGTAAGGCTTATGTATTTGAAGGGCACTGAACTGACTTTTGCCTTTCATGCTCTACAATGAGCACTTAATTATTTTCAGGTCTGCTACTGAGTAGCTGTCTGACCTTAGGCAAGAAACTTAGCCTGTCTGGAATTCAGCTTTCTCATCTGATGAATGATGAATGAGATTAGATATTTTATTATGTGCTTTAAGAAATAGCATCCTAGGTTTCTTTCTTTGTATGCATGAGGGAAGAATGCAAGGTAGAATGTTGATAGACCATTACACTAGGAGAAGTTGCATGATTAGCTATTTCATGACCCATAAGGAGATGTTAAACATTTCCCCAAGTTCTTATTTAGGGAGAATTAGTTGGACCGTAGAGAAGAGCTAGCTAATTTAAAAAAAAAATTGGTTATTCCTATATTCACATAATCTCAAAGTATCTTCTCACAAGAACTTGTTAGTAACAAAGGGAAAAATAGAGGCACCTTAATCAAGTGATCAATGTTAACATCTACTTGATCTAGAAGAAGTAGATCACTTGTACCTCATAATGTGATGTTGGAAACATCAGACAAACCCAGTTTGAAGGACAGTCTACAAAATAATTGCCCTGTATGCTTCAAAACTGTTAACGTCCTAAAAGACAAAGAATGAGGAGTTGTTTCAGTTTAAGTAAGGAGACTGAAGAGACGAGTACACACAGCATGTATTGGATTAAATCCTGTGCCTGAAAAATAATTTTTATTTACTTATTTATTTTTGCTGTAAGGACATGCATAGGACAGTTAACAAATTTTCAAGTTTCTAGATTAAGTAATAGTGTTAGGTTTTTGCTGATAATTGTACCGGGATTATATATGAGAAGCAAATGTCTTTGGCTTTAGAAAATACACACTGAAGTATTTAGAGGTAAAGGGCATTATGTCTTCAGTGTGTTCTAAAATGGTTCAGGAAGAATAATAGAGATTGATAAAACAATCATGGTAAAATGTTAGCATTTGAGGAGTTTGAATGAAAAGTATATGGGAATTCTTCATGTTATTCTTGCTACTGTAAGGATGAATAATTTCAGCATTAAAATTTTTAAATGGAGAGATCGTCCCATTAGCTGTAACAAGATTGAGAGAAAATGGCAGCAGCATCCTGCTTTTCCCCCCCACTCTAGGTGCAAGGGGAGCTTGGGACACGGATTTGGGGGTATGTAGAATACTAAGTAGGTCATATTTGAAACCATCTATTCCTTACATATGACCTTACTATATTTGCTTATTCGTTTATTCTTTTATTGAATAAATATTTACATAGCACTTACCATGTGCCAGGCCCTGTGCCACATGCTGGAGTTACAATAGTAAATAAGATGGACAGTTTGGTGGACAGGGACAAGCAGAAAACAACTTCACAAAATCATCAGAAATTTTGACAAGTCTTGTGAGGCAGAAGCACAGTTGAAAGTGTATGATAAGAGGGCCTACTCAACCTGCAGTGTCCGGGAAGGACATTTAGAAAAAGTGACATCTAGGTGAAATGTAAAGGATCTGTGTAAAGGGTGTGAGGTAGCAGAGAGTAGGAAAACTCCACAGTAGAGAGGTAGCTTGTGTGAAGGCCCTTAATCAGGAAATAATGTAGTATGTTTAAGGAATTGGAAGGCCAACATGTTTGGAGCATAGCAGGTGCATTCTGATATCTACAACGGGAATGTATTGAGCTTTATAAACAAAAAAATGATATGAACTAGTTTACATTGTTTTAAAAGACCACTATCTACTCCATGAGAGTGGCTTGGAAGGGAGCATGGACAGAACAGAAGTGAGTTGGGAAGTTATTACAGATACCTAAGAGAGGAATGAAGCTCGTTTGGACGGAGTTCAAAGTGGAACAGAACTATGGCAGATTTGGGTATCTTCTGGAGGTTGAATTGATTGGATAAGAGAATTGAGGTAGCAGTAGTACAAGCATGAAACACAAGTACTTGCCTTGGACGACTGGCAAATGGTGAAGCCACTGACTGACCAGGAAACAGAAGAGACATAAGAGGAATAGAGAAAAAGGTAAAACATTTAGTTTTGCATGAAGTTTTAGTTACCTATACATACTCGATGGTTCAGTAGGGAATTGGCACCAGAAGGAGTGGTCTGGGTTGAAGATAGAGCTTTATGAATCATTAACACCTTCATTTCATAGTTTACATAGAATATAGTATTATTTTTATATAGGTTAAATGATTTCTTCTGGTGTTATGTTCCCTCAAGCCTTAGGAACCAGACTTCTTTGCTCCTCATTCTCAAATTGCACTTTGCACAGTGCCTTTCATGAAACATGTGTTCAGAGAGGACTAAATAAATGAAGTCAGAAAATAAGGTCCATGGGAGACAATAGCAAGTATTAAAGCACTATGTGTAGTTGATATTTGAAAAATCATGGGTAAATAGGTCAGTTTGAAAATAAAATATACATCAGTATGTTCCTTTTGGGGACAAATACTATAGCAGTCCCTCAGAAGTCAACAAAATCTTTGGTCACTGGGACCATACAAATGACCTTGCAGGACAAAGTCAGAGCCAGAGCCTGCGTGGCTTTGCCCTGGTGTGGTCTCTTTCCTTCCACACGTGTGTCCCCATTATTCAACTAACCATCTGACAAGGCGCATGAGCTTCATTTTAGACACTGTGTTAGAAACTTAAACAATTTGCATCACTCATATTTAACTCAGTATGCATAATATAGCTTTTGTATTTATGATAATTCCTGAAACATCCTGACAATGCCTTAGTTACCATTTATTAGTTTAATCACAGTATAACAGTGGACAATATTTATTACCTCTTACATACAAACTCCTCAAACATCCACTTAATTTAGTTTTTACCTTCTTGTGCTTATAATTCAACATACCCATTTTCACCTACCCTTATTTTCTGATCTCCTTATCTTATGCTCCGTCTTTTGTCCTCCCTTTCCCTGATCACTTGGCATTTGGGTTTGATTCAATTTTATTCTGATAATGTAAATGTTTGTTTTAATCCTATTATAATAGTTTCCTTGGGCTGCCATAAAAATTACTATAAACTGGGTGGCTTAGAAAAACAGAAATTTACTCTGTCACAGTCCTGGAGACCAGAAATTTTAAACCAAAGTGTTGGCAGGATTGGTTTCTACTAAACGCTCTGAAGTAGAATCCATTCTATGTATTTTTTTTTTTTTATAGTTTCCAGGTGACCACTGGGAATCTCTGGCATCCCGTGGCTTATAGAGACGTGATTCCAATCTCTGCCTTGTCTTCACATTACCTTCTCCTCTGTGTGTCCTGCCCTTTTCTTGTATCTTATAAAGATACTTGTCATTGCATTCACAGCCCACCCTAATGCATTTAGAGGCCACTTGAATGTGAGATGATCTCATCTGGAGATCCTTAGCTTATATCTACAAAGACCCATTTTACAAATAAGATCATATTCAGAGGTTCTAGGTAGACGTGTCTTTTGGAACCATTCAAACCCATTACAATCGCATAGTATCAATTTAAAATTTCCATTTTAAAATTTAATCAATTTAAAATTTTAAATTTTTTAAAATTTTAAATTTTAAAATTTTCCATCCTTATTTTGTTTGTTTATAGCTTATTATTTATCAGTTGTCTATAAGTTAGCATGGTAAGAGGACTTATATTATTAGGGTAGACAGGCAGTCAGTAGATGGGGGTTAGAAGGGAACCATTACCTTAATACAATCAAGTGTTTTAAATGGATCGTAACATTCCTGCAGTAAAATGCACTGTCTTCCTAAGAGAACGCGCGTCTAGCCAATGAGAGTTTCCAAGACTTATGTCTGAAACTTCCTTCATATAAAATATTTGATACACAATGAGAACCTAATAATTCTGATATTTAATAATTTTGTGATTAATAGAATACGGTGTTTTTCAAACACCTATTACATACATTAGATTAATGTCTCCAGTGATTCTGTGAAGCAATAGCTCCAAAAGAAGTGTCATGAGAGGCTTCCTTTGTCAAACAGATACCCCACAAGTGCTGCTTGTATGACACAGGAAAGGGACAGTTTCCCTAATTTACTTCATCATGCAATACTGGCTCATAGTGTTTAAAGCCCATTTGATGAGCCTTAAAAGAGTTGGTATATGTCAAGTACCTAGAACAATGTCTGGCACGTGGGTAGTGCTGTATGCTTTAGCTCTTCCTGTGCCCGCTACTCCTGCCACCACTTCCAATACTGCTGTCCAGTGTGAAATGCTACCTTAGCCTCATTTGACATGTTTTAATGCATTTATAAAGCCCTTCTCCTTGGGACTTGGATTTCTTACTGCCATTCCCTGGGCTTCAGCTACATTCTCCCAGTATCCACTCCCTTCTATGGGCTAAAGGAGCTACAACAAATGGCGGACATTCTAAAATTCTTTTTCCTCAGCGTGTCTATGATGTCCACAGAATTTACTGTTCTTGGGAAACTGATCAACTATAGTTGCACATCTTCGTTATCAGGTCATGCTGGACTTCTCTTTTTTATTTACTTACTTTGAGAGCTTTACTAGCTACTATAAGGCATTTTTATCCCAAACCTGATAGCTTTAAAAATGAGTAGCCAGGACCCAGGGTCCCTCCAGAAATATAGCTTGCAGATAGAAATTCTACAGATTCAGATAATCTCATTGAAAGCCATCTTGTTTAATGTTTAAAAGCTCAAAAAGTAGTCCTTATGTTTTAATATTTTTCATCTTTTATACTGTCCCTCCCCATAGACCTTATATTCTAAATTAAAAACTAGTCTCAATGTACGTGCTGTCCCCTGACTAGAGTACCCTCCCATGGCAGCTCTGATCAAAGGCTGTAGTCTTTCTCATCTCCTTTTCCTGAAAAACAAGCATCAGCTTATCTAAATTGAGAAGAATTCTTTCTTTTCCTTCCTAAAATTTGGATGAGGCTCCCAGCTTTGAGGTACAATGCTGAGAGCTCTCTTTTCTTGATACCCCACCGATCCCATTCCAAATCTGCATAAGGTAGCAGGTCTTAATTCTGTAACTCTCTTCTTTCCCAATAGCGTGAGAAATTAAGTACGGAAGTGACTAGGTTTTCCTTTCATTCATTCCTTTCTGCGTTCAATATGTATGAGCATCTATTTGTACCACGTACTGTATCACACATACCCCTTAAGTGTGACATAAAATTTAGCCTAATGTCTGAACGATAGATGGGGGTGCAGAGGGGTACTTGGTATCTAGGCTCCTTAGACTTAACAGCCATATTGGCCCTGGTTAAGGTTTTTTCAAACAAGTACTTTTTAAAAAAAATTTTTTTAATGTTTATTTACTTTTTTTTTTTTTGATTTTTTTTCAACGTTTATTTATTTTTGGGACAGAGAGAGACAGAGCATGAACGGGAGAGGGGCAGAGAGAGAGGGAGACACAGAATCGGAAGCAGGCTCCAGGCTCTGAGCCATCAGCCCAGAGCCTGACGCGGGGCTCGAACTCCCGGACCGCGAGATCGTGACCTGGCTGAAGTCGGACGCTTAACCGACTGCGCCACCCAGGCGCCCCAATGTTTATTTACTTTTGAGAGAGAGCGAGAGAGAGCAAGCTGGGGAGGGTCAGAGAGAGAGAGAGAGAGACACGGAATCCAAAGCAGGTTCCAGGCTCTGAGCTGTCAGCACAGAGCCTGATGCGGGGCTCAAACTCACAGAACCGCAGGATCATGACCTGAGCCGAACTCAGATGCTCAACTGACTGAGCTCCCAGGCACCCCCAAACAAGTACCTTTTATGACATTCCTGAGAGATCATCCTCAGGCTTTGCTTGAACTCTCAGTTGTTGGTGGCCAAATCTGTTACCATCCTGGCCAGCCTGCTATGGATTCACTCAAATTTGTCAAAATTGAGCATAAAACCTCCTATATTAACTGACTTGCTGGTTCAGATTTTTCTCTATTCAAGGCTGCCTTTCTATTTAAAGTTCAGTCTTCTCTGTTAATTTCCCTCTTCCCTTTCTCCTTCCTTCTTGTAGGATACACTTCTATTTGGATGAATCCAAGAACTTTCCTCATCTCTTCTCACCAGTAACCCCCGCCATAGATCCCCACATTCATTCATTCAACAGATCTTTATTGGGAGCTTACTGCAGGGAGGGCCTTGTTCAAATTGCTGGGGATACACAGGAGTGAAAAAAACAAACGTCTCTGCCTTTGTGGAACTTACACACTAGTGGGGAAGGCAGATAATAGGTAAAAATAAATTATATAGTACATTAGAAGTTGGTCAGTGCCCTGGAAAAATAATATACAGGGCGATGGTACTCAGGAGTGCTAGAGATGGTTTACTATTTTAACTGGGGAATGGGAGGAAGATGAGGAAGATAAGAAGGGGCTCATTTTTCCTCCTTTTGGTAGCTTAGCAGAAAGCTGGCTCAACAGTTCTGAGTTTTCTCAACATTAGAAGAGGTTGACACCAGCCACTTGCTCCAGAAGCTCCCCTAACGAGGCCATTCACATGACCAGTGTCTTAGTCTGTTCAGTCTGCTATAACAAAATAACATAGACCGAATGGCTGATGAGCAACAGAAATGTATTGCTCACAGCTCTGGAATCTGGGAAGTCCAAGATCAAGGTGCCAGCAGATTCAGTATCTGCTGAGAGCCTGTTTCCTGGTTCATAGAAGACACCACATATCTTCACATGGTGGAAGGGGGCGAGGGAACTCTGTGGGATCTCTTTAATAAAAGCATTAATCTCATTCATTAGGGTTCTATCCTCATGACCTAAGCACCTCCCAAAAGCCACACTTCCTAATACCAGCATATGAGTTTGGAGAAAGGGGGAGCACAAACATTCAGTCCATAACAGGGAATTTCTGTTATTATAAGGTTGCATAAATACCCTATCAGTCTGTAGAGCAGGCTGCTGGAAGCTTTGACCATGGTGTGTGCAGACTATCCGTGCCCAACCTAAGCAATAGGACAACGGGAATTTGAGGTGCACTCTACCTACTTCTCTGCCTACATGTCATCCCCCCTGGCCAATAAAGCCTGTTTTCTCTCTGTGCCACAAAGCACTAGTGATGTATGTCCATGACTCTTTTATGGGGCATCAAAGTAATCCTCATTGTGAAGGTAACACTTGAGTAAAGACAAAAGTGAGAGGGAATAGCCAATGCAAAGAAAGCATATATGACAGGACATGTGCAATGTGGCCAGAGCAGAAGGACAGGTAAGGGAAGCCAGACCATGTGCTGCTTTTTAGGACTTTAGCTTTTAGCCTGGAGGAAATGAGAGGCTGCTGGTGGATCTAAGCAAAGGAGAGACATGATTTGAACCTTAAGTATTAATAGGATTATTTTGGCTTCTGTGTTGACAAAAGACCATGGAGACGTGCGGGAAAAGGTAGAAGCCTCCCTAGACCAGTGAGGAGGCTCATGCGGCTCCTCAGCTAAGAGATGGTAGCAACTTGAACCAACGTGTAGCCGCATAGGTGATACATTTTGAAGGTGATCCAACAGGATATTTGCACTGGATGTGAAATTGAATAGCAAGAGAAGACACAAGGATAACTAAGCTTTTGACCTGAGCAAGTGGAAGACTGGAGGTTTTTTTTGTTTTTTTGTTTTTGTTTTTGTTTTTAAGGAGAGGCTCAGATGAAGCCTAAAGTGTAGTCCTAGCATTCTTAATCCAAAATGAATGGTTTCCCTATCTCTGTATCATTTCTGTATGTGTCTGTCTTTTCACCAATCTGTAAGCTCTTTTGAAGTCAGATGTTCTTATTGTTGTATCTCCAGTAGCACCTTAGCACAATACTCATCAGTAGTTGCTTAATAAACGTCTACCAATTTTTTTTTTAATTTTTTAATGATTATTTTTAAGAGAGAGAGAGAGAGCACGAGTTGGGGAAGGGCAGAGAGAGAGAGGGAGACATGCAATCTGAAGCAGGCTCCAGGCTCTGAGCTGCCAGCACAGAGCCCAGTGCAGGGCTCGAACTCATGAACCACGAGATCATGACCTGAGCCGAAGTCAGACACTTAACCAACTGAGCCACCCATGTGCCCCTCTACGAATTATTTTTAAAGAGTAAGGAGTTAGAGTTAAGTTCATGTCTTGATAAACTAGATGTCTATAAATAATCTGAAATTCCTAGAAATGTCAAATGGTCTAATTTTCTGTAACAACAGGAAAGGCCTTATACTCATCTTTTTCTTGATACTGGCTTTCTATGCTTACACTGTGCAGTGTTGAGTACAGACTTCTTATTTTTTTTTTCCCAGGATTTCTAGACCTAAGTTTTCCTTGTTATAATTTTGGATTTCAGGTTAAGGGAGATTGGTCTATTTGCCAGATGTCAGATGTCAGCATTCAATGAAATGAAACCAATCTAAATTATTTAGTTTTTTTTCAGTGACAATATATAAGATGTACATGTTTACTGTACAAACATTGTATAAACAATTGTTTATACAAACAATGTATAAACATTGGCAGGGGAGCAAGTCTTTGACACTATGTCTAAGGCATGGCTAAATTCTAAAATAAAACCAGGTTAAGGACCACAAATTTAAATTAAACATTCATTAAATTCTCAGCATGTTCTCTGCTGCTAGGCCATCTGTAGACAGCCTTGGTAAAAAGAATCTACTGGATCGCTCGTCACAGTGTCCCACATAGGAACATGGTTCTCCTCCAGGCCACTGCTGCGCAGCAAACTCCCAGAGATCACTCTATTGATGGTAGCACCATTGCTGATCTCTTTACTTACAGCTTCTTTTTACATAAGTGAATGTGAACACTTGTGGTTGTTACAACTTAAAGCTGAGTGTTAGGCAATGTGTGTCTCAGAAAATAATTAGCAAATGCTTAGGCTCATATTCAGTTATACATGTAATACATGATTAAGTGGTAGTTCAAAAATACTTTGTGATTTGATAACCAGTATCTTAAGAAAGAGTGTTGACTGAGCTTGGCCTCCACAGGGTATACATTTCAAATATTATTGAAAGTTGAGTAGATTTTCATTTGCTCATGAACATGAATGGCCTCATCAAGAAGAGCTAAAACTTCAAAGCAACGTTTCACTAGCCTTGCCACAAAAGTATAGGCATCAAATATCAATTCTCTAGCACTTTTTATTCTACACTAAACTCTCTGTTCTTCTTTTCTTAACTGATACACTTCTGTGTTCGGTGGTTCTGTCTTGTCAGTCAAGTCTCAGAACTGAATAATATTCACTCATGATTTATAGCTTCTATTCCCAGTTTATTAACAGGTAACTTCTGTTTCAGTTAGAGAATGTTTGTACTTTAGGTTTTGTTTAACTTGGAAAAGTTGATAAATAATATTTGACTGCATCCTTAGTAGTTCCTAATGAGGAATATTAAGTCACTAAAGTATGAGCCATTCACTTCATAATGCCCCATCAATGTTAGCCCAACTGAGCACCAGGTATCGTGTGAAAAATAGCCAGAGAGACCAGCCTGAATGTGTTGGTCTCTCTGAGTAAACTTCTCCTTTGTTTGTGCTAATAAGGAGCTCAAAGTGTTTGAGAAAGGAGGGAAGTTAGGTCCTTAATTAAAGCCTGCAGTTTGCAAATGACTACTCAATGATAATGGTCTCAACATAGACTTAACATTGTCTCAGAGGATACAGATATGAATAAAAAGAGTTGTTTCTCTCAAGAAGCTTCCCAAAATGATGTGATGTACTAGCAGATAGGCTATCTATAATACTAGGTGGTGAAGTGAGTATGAGCCCAGGAAGTGAAAGGAATGGGAGATAATCATTCCCCCAACATCGTCATTTGAATACACTGTTACTCGGCTCTTTCTAGTTCCCATTCCAGGATATGCACCTGCCAATAATTCTTCAATTAGCGGCATCTTGGTATGAGAGAAGGAGTTTGATGAAGAAAACATGTATTTCTATATGTGTTTTGAAATAGGTGGATATGTTCTCGGTAAGGATGTAAATATGTTTTGCAGGTTAAGCCATTCTGCAAAAAAAATTTTATATCAGATACTTTATTCTGACATCATTTACATCTATATTTAAACCCATACTTTCCAAGGGAAACATGTTGTTTTATACTCTTGTCTCTGTAGACGCAAGACATTCAGATGCTATTTTGGCAGCTTTTGAGAATTAAGGACCCAAAGGCAGTGAAAATTAATGTATAGGAAGAATGGCAACAGTAAGTCATGCTACGATGTATAGAAAACTAGAAAGCATCCCTACCAATTTTTAAAATATTTGGCTGAAAGCTATACACTGGGTGGTAGGAGAAACTTATTAACCTTTTACCCCTAAGAGGATTCCTCAGGCATACAGTATGCTTAATGCCAAGAGATGTACAGTATTTAATTAGCTGTTCAGCATCTCAGAAAAAATTAGTTATTGTAAGAATATCATCAATAGATTATGGTTCTCAGAGATCCTGGGGAATAAAACCTGAAAATATTTCACATTCTTTTCTTTGTGTTGTGCTGGCTTTTGTTGGAGGTCTTTTTGAGCAGTTAAGTGTGCAGAAGATGAGCTAAATGAATAGGAGGAGGAGACATAAGGAGCTTGCAAAATTAAATATCCTGCTGAGACACTTGTCCATTCAGCAGCTTCAGTGCTTAGCACTGGGCCCGATCCTGTGGAGAAGCAGAAGCAGTGTAAGAGTTAGCCTCTGCTCTCCAGAATCAACAACTTTTTGGAGATAGAACACAGGAGTACATGCAATAATTAAACGGTAGAGCCAGGGAGTGCCACGATGTAAGTGCCTAGAGATGACTAGAAAGAATAGGGAAGAGGACAAGTGTTGGGATTGGTCATGGAAGACTCCTGGAAAGGGCCTGAGCAGAGCCTTGGAGACAAGGAGGTTAAGGTTAGCAGAGGCAAGATGGAGGAGAAACATTCGAGAAAGAAACCAATACTGAGGGCCTTGGTGTGCATGCCCACCAGCTGGTCTAGGGGTAAAGAATTTATATGAGAAAATGATGGAATATTTGGTTAGAAAGACAGGAAACAGCCAGACTATAAGTAGCCATGGAATTCAGGGCAAGAGTTTGGATTTCCTAATCTGGGAAAAGGAATGATGAATCTTTGTCTATTGTGAGTAGCTGAGAGGCAGTATTTCATATAGAATGGAAAAAATGTTGAAAGCAAAAAGACCAACTGGGAGGCAGTTGTCTTAGTTTAGAAATGGCGTAAGTACCTGGGTTGGAATGATGGAGCTGAGAATTTGGTGAAGGAATAACTTCATATTTCGGAGGAAGAAGAGAGTGAACAGGAAGAGGCAAAAAGCATACTGACTTTGCAAGGGTAGTTTGCAAAGAACACAAGGGTCAATGAAAAAAAATGTGGAGGGTTGAGCTAGGTTATGGGGAGGGGGATCATGACTTTGGTTTCAGGCAGGTTGCATCGGAGATAGTGGTTGTCCTTCATGGCAGTGTCATGAAAATATCTGAAATCACAGACTGGAATTCAGATGAGGAGCCAAGGCATATCTTAAAATCTGTTTGTTCCCTTCACTGGGGAAAAAAGTTAGTTCCCCTTGAAGCCAGTAGAGGAGCCAAGGCCTAACCCTGGGGGAATAGCTACCATTCAGCTAAGATTATAATATTTTAGATAAGATTGAGGAAGATTCCAACTGTAGCTATTTGACATGAGTGCCAGTGCTTATAAGGCTTTGAGGGTTAGATAAGAGAGAAGGTAGCACACTGATACTGTGTATCTGAAACAGATTCAAGTTCACTCTGCATAGTGAGTCATTATCCATATCACTTCAGGAATGTTAGATATTTTTAAATTAGAGACAGGTTATCTGATCTAATGTATCTACCTATTGAGATTATTTAAATTTCATTTAATTGTGTTTTCATTGATTTCTTATATCTTCCTTCTAGAGCTAACTTATCTCTTGTTATAGTTCAGACTGCTGACTTAAATTATCTTCATTAGAAATTTTGGAGAAATGCAGTCTTCTCTTATTACTTTATGGATAAATAGTCCCAGAGAGATAGTGAAGGATGGACACTTAGAAAGCAGTCCAAGGAGAAAATTCTAGTACCTGCCAGAAGGAATGTGTAGAATGGGGGTTCTAATTTAAGTTCTCACAAACATGGGATAGGAATCTTGCAGATTGTCAAGATAACAGTTAGATGTGAGCCATTTTTCTCATTAGAGATGGCATCCCCTCTTGTCTCTAATAGTGTGTATAACATCTCAAGGAAATTAAACCAGTTATGTTGCATGGCAATAAATGAATTGAGCATATTGTAAAATTAGTTGTAATGGCGTGTATCACTGAGTTTTAAAACAAAAATAATGTAATGTGGGAGATGTAATGGATTAGAAGAGAGCCTTGATTATCAACAAGGATATACTTCAGGGTAGGTTAAAAGTAAATATGTAAGGACATTCATGAGGAAAGTGTCTTATATGAGGGATCCATAGTCCATGGTTGCAAGAGCAACTGAATCTCCTCCAATTCCCACGGCCAGTCTACTTAAATAGGATCTGAGGATCCCCTTAATGAGTTACGACTGTTCCCAGGTATCAAAGAAGCCCTTCCTGACAAGAGTATTAACTTTGGGAGAATTCTGTGGCTATCAAATCAGTCAATGGTCTGAAAGAGACAATCTGTATTGCAAGGTCATATGGACGCATTGCAGTTTGTTTAGCCCACTTTCACCTCCTCCTCGGTTATAGAAACTTTTGTTACAGTTTAGATTAGGTCCAGGTACAAGTAACAGAAATCCGAGAAAACATTGGCTTAAACAGGATAGACATTTATTTCTCATTCTCATAAAAACCTGGAAGTGGCCAGACCAAGGCTGGGGGAAAGGGCAGGTCACCTCTTCCATAAAATCTTCAGAACTCCAGCTTCCCTGAAGCTCATGAGCTACTGTCCTTAAAGCGAGGCCTTTCTTCTCACGGACCCAGATGGTAGCTTGTAAATTCCATACAGCAGGGTAGAATGAACAACCAAAAAGAAAGGTGAATGCATGTGCCAGCTGCCCTGCCAGGGAAGGTACCACAGGCCACCTTCCAACACCCTTGCTTATTATATCGTAGTGGCAAGAACTTAGTCATATAGTTGCATAGACCTGCATAAAGACAGAGAAATGAAGTCTTCCTTTTGGGCAAACTTGGCCTGGCCAGATAACCTATTGCAGGGATGAAGGGGGAGAATAAATATTGGAAGAAAATTTATAACCATGCCTTTCTTTTCCTTTGCAATGGCACCATGATATTGACAGGTAGAGTTTTATAACTGCTTATGGAGGTACCTAAAGCAGAGTGCTAGATGCAGAGCAATGCAGCAGTTATGAGCCTGGACCCCAAAGTCATATTGCCTAGGTTTGAATCTAGGTTGTTCTAAAAATATCAAAGGAAAGTCATATTAGTACCTTCCTCTTTGAATTGTTGTGATGGCTAAATTAAATATTGAATATAAAACATTGAGCAGGACATTTAACACTTCAGAACCATTTGATGATTATTAGCTTTTATTATTAAAAGTAAACTAAAAAGCTTCTGAGGGTAGAGTTTTTGCATAGAACTTTTCCATACATTCCCAAAATTTCCGGATGTATTTACTTGTCCAGGTATGGTAAGATTTGAAGCGATTTACATTTTATTTGTGGTAATAAATTAGCATGTGCATGCTTGGTTAGGGGTTGGGGATGGTTTCTAACAAATTGTATGAGTGTTTCCTTGACTTTCCTATGGGCTCTGCATGTTTCCTTGACTCTACTCTATAGGCTCTTACTTGCTTATATCAGTTTTGATGTGAAGCATATTTTACATTAAGAATTTACACTCTCCTCTTTTCCACTGGCGTAGCAAAGTGGGAATTGTGTATCACATCAAAAGAAGGCCATCCTCGGATGGGAGGGGTTCAAAGATGGCACCATGGTAGAGTGGGTATGCTGTGTTCACCGCTAAAGGGATAGCTCTAAATTTCAGAACTAGTGTCAATCAAAATGTAAAAATCTGGCTTGTCCTTCATTTAGAAATGGTGATAGGAGAGAAGTGGGTGAAAGTGAAGCTTAATACTCCAAATTTGATGTGACCATTTTCTTAGGATTATAGACAACGAAATAGCCGTGTTGAGATTTTTTGCCATTACCTAAATGCTCTTTTGCTTCTCTCTTTTTCTTTCTTTCTCTAAGCCCCTTCTTTGTTCTGTGGGTTTTCTTTTGTAACTCCTCCAGACTACAGCTTTGTTCCCCCTTCTTCTACTCCTTTCTGGTCAGGTACTGCTTTACTGCTTTTATATGTCTTTTCAACTTGCTTCTGTTTGCAAATAAAATACTTTGACTTCTATGTGTAGCTTCTCATGTAGATGCATCTTCTCACAAATAGTCCCTGGAGTCCCATTCCCACCATGCAGTTTCCTCTTCTCTGTCATAGTCACCGTCTGTCATGACATTTCACTCTCCTGGTTTTGTGTGTGTGCTCGTGTTATGTATTTCTGTTAGACATTTTTTGTTTTGTCTTTTGGGGAGAGGTTGGAAAGGGTTGAGGGCTGAAAGTATAAAGCGGGAGATGAAGCACTCTATAAAATCATTAGTTTTCTTGAGGATCAGAAATTTTAGCTGAGAAAAGCCAATGCTTACTTATTCCCATTAAGAAAATAAATAGAACCCAATCCCAACTTTGTCTCCAAATATAAAAGTAAAACATATTTCATGTTGCTTGGAAGGATGACTGTGCCCATCAGTTTGTGTGTGGGCATTCTGGTCTTGATTTCAGTCATTAGTCTGAGAATTTAATGGCTGTTGATGTGACATGTAGGGGAGTACATTATGGCTAGGTCAAGTATGTTTTCCTACAGATTTTTAAAAATTAACCTGTAAGTCCCAATGGAATCATAACATTTAGTACTAGAAAGACCTTGGATGTCATCTAGCATAGAGTTTTCATTTTATAGGTGAGAAAAGTGTGGCCTCAAGGGTTAAAAGACCTGTGCAAGGTCACACAGTTAAGGTGATGATTGGTTTTTCCGTCACAGGGGTGTCTTTATGTGCGCCAACTCTAAGAGTAGCGCCCCGGTAATGGGATGGTTTTCAGTAAGAAAACTATTAAAGTGGTTTGTGTCTGAACAGTAAAATAAAATGACCCATTTTTACTCCCTTTACAGTTCTGAAATCTACAGCATTGCTATTCGTTTATCTTATGATGGACACCTGGAGACTAAAAAAAAACCCTGTCATTGCAGAGCCCTGAATAATAGGCTAGAGATCCCTGTCTCCATGTGGGCAAGCTCTTCCAGGGTAATGCAGGTCATAACCGCAGCTGCCTGGGCACCAGGAACTGTTAAAAATACAGATGGATGGCATTTCCCATTTGTTTTTCTTACACTTGTGTTCCTCTCCCATTTAAGGTTTATAAAGTCCTACCGTTCCCAGGTGAGTGATTCTCAGAATCACTGCACATATAATTGAAAACACTTTATAACCCCAAGGAGCAACAGGTAGAGAAGTTAATATGAAATGTGTTATAAAACACTAGAGAAGAAAAAATGTACAGCTTGAATAGAGTTTTTCTTTCGGGGAAGGGTGGGTTAGGACAAGGAGTAAGTTAGCACTTCATTCCTTCAGTAAAGGTTTTCTGTACCTACAGTATTTGTTTGAAAGAAAGAGGATAAATTGATG
The DNA here is from genome assembly GCF_027475565.1 of Acinonyx jubatus. Classification (NCBI taxonomy): domain Eukaryota; kingdom Metazoa; phylum Chordata; class Mammalia; order Carnivora; family Felidae; genus Acinonyx; species Acinonyx jubatus. Next base: position 90,283,605 of record NC_069381.1, on the reverse strand, counting down.
GTGTTTATGCATTCTTTCTGTGAAACTTGACTGAAGCTTCTTCACATAGTGAAACTCTATATGAAGCAACAATTGAGTTTGTCCCCAAGAAGTTTTAACCAAAAAGGGCTGGTTGGGGAAGGAAGAGCCTTTTAACTAGAAGTAATGACAATGACATGGATTCAATAGGAGAATTTCAAAGCAAAGCATTTGGTTGTTTTAAGTCTTAGTTGGAGAGATTATGAGATAAAAATGTAAACCTTTGACCTTAGAGGTTCTAGTTAGAAATAGATCATTGTGCCATCCGTAGGGAATGCATGCTGGTAATTTTAGGTTCTTTTCTTTTTTTTAACAAAAGCTAGTCCCTGTTTTGGGGTTCTGATGAAGAATGAAACAGAACAGTGGTTCTTTAAACTGCCTGAAATGAACTTGACCACACCAGACTGAATTGAAACAGCAACTCTGCTGCTTTCAAGGTTCTCCATCATTATCACTAGTCTGTAGTGAAATCATGGCTGTGCATTTGGATTGCATCTATAACATTCATCTGATTAGGTTCTGGTGGTCGTGGGACCACAGATCACTGCTGACTCACCATCATTTCTTTCCAGTGCTAAGTCCGAAAGTGCTGGGCATCGCCGTTGCTCGGTATGACTTCTGTGCCAGAGACATGCGAGAATTGTCCTTGCTGAAAGGAGACGTGGTGAAGATTTACACGAAGATGAGTGCAAATGGCTGGTGGAGAGGAGAAGTAAATGGCAGGGTGAGCTGTCCCTCTCGATGTGCTTGTGCGGGTGAAGGAAGGGGACCGGGCTGTCATGGGCACCCACCGTGGGGCTGGGGAGAAGCCTTCACCCCACAGAGCCAAGACTCTGGAGAGTGGTGGTGTTCCTCACTGAAAATAGACACTCAAGAAAAAGATGTTGAATGAATATGATTGTGGCATAAATAAAGTTCACCTAGGCAGGTTTGATGGCTTCCTATTTGGAAAAGGATTGAGGAACATTTCCATTCTTTTTAGTCCATAAGCCTCAGAGCATAAATTTTATGTGGAACATAGAATATTTATAAGAGCTGCTGATCTAAATTGGAAAGAATGGGGACATAGTACCCTTTGTATCCTGTTCTATAGCAGAAATAGGAAGCGTTAAATAGTAGAGCCCCTTAGTACACTTAATTTACATATTTGTCTGTGTGCTAGCACATTAGAACACTCTTTAGGCTTCTTTTATTCCTCTGTCTCCATCACTCATTCTGTCGGGCTTCTAGGGCAGTTAAATCAATCTCCTTTACCTACAGTGGCCATAAAACCCCAGTTTAATCGGGGTGTTATAAAAACTAAATGCTGTATTTGTAGAGCCCTTTGAAATGCCAGATGTGAAGTCATGTCGCTATGTTGGTTGCTTTTCTTTTTTAGGTGGGCTGGTTTCCATCCACGTATGTGGAAGAGGATGAATAAATTCCACTGCAGTGTTACACCCTGCACCAGAACTTTCAGAGAAGGGATAAACAGAAGCCTGCACAGCATTGTGAATTAACTGAAGTGTTTAAAAAGCCACATTTCTGGCTATTCAACATTCTCCCTCCTTTTCCCCTCCTAAGTCTTAATGCTGGGATTTCTAAAGATGCTGGTACTGACAGATTAATGGCTTGCCTAGAGCTGTGCAAGAAACAGCCTGCCAGTCTGTCATTGTCGGGGACTAGGGCACAGCCAAAAGCTTTTTTTTTTTCCCCAAAAGAGCCCTGCAAACACATCGGTTTGTATTTCTTTTTACCATGTGTGGTCAGGCACCATGAACGCCAGCTATCAGTAAATGGTGGACACACATTTACTTTCTTCTCACGTGCCATTCACCAGAATCTTTGATGGTACAAAGAAGCAGAAGTTTAATTTTGCTTTTCCCAGCATGAGGAAAAATCAGAGTCTCGCTTTTTGGGCAGCTTCCGGGAAAGATCCAGCACTCCTTGTCTTAAATTGCCTCACAAGGTGACTCATCACCTGGCAGACACTTTTACCCCCAGATGTTACTCATGATAAAACAGAGGAGGCAAATGCTCAGGTTTGCTTCATAAGTGATATATCCCAGAGGGGTTTTAATTATTCATTTGATGTTCTGATTATATTTGCAAACTTCTTCATATAAAAAAAAAGTACATAAAAGAGTGTCTTCATGTTAAATTTTCACAGCCTTCATGATTTCATAGAGTTATTTTGGAAATGTGTAATTCACTCTATGAAATAATCTTGGCTGGGTATGTTCTGGGTAATTTCAAGTAACCTGGGAAAGGTGGCATTGTTTACAGAAACAGATCAAGGGCTATAACTGATTGTAAGTCATTTTATGGAAGCAACATCTATTAACATAAGCTCCCCCCCCCCATAAAAAAGGACATATTTGTTGAATCTCACATTTTCCTGGAGTATTTACAGTAGCACAGACAACTTTGGTGAGGATTTTGAAAGGGAAGCCCAGCTGGGTCCTATATGCATTTCTGGGACAGGAGGGTCACTAAGACTTTTCTAGTCTTATTCACTGTGGGCTCCCAGCCTTTTACTAGGATCTTCCCACCTGCAGGCCCCTTGGGGGTGTCCATTAACTGGTGGGAAGATCTGTTTTGCAGTGCATTTGACCAAGCCTTTACTTTTTATGTGAGGAGGTTAAATATGTTCTTCCTGGGACATACAGAGTCCTTAGTCAAGACAGTCAGGTTAAGACACTAACTTGGCCCTTTGCTGATGAAATATTTTCTCCGTAGCAGAAGTCTTGTTCTGACAAGATTCAGAGTGTTTCATGTTTGAAGACAACCAAACAAAACATGAGAAGCATTAATTTAATAGAGCCAAACTAGGGACATTCAGTTCTCAAATTCTGGATCATCTCTGAAATGAGGTAGGTAGGTGTGACCTGCCCTCTTCCCAACCCACTTTAATGTCATAACTTAATGTTCAGTAGGACATATCCCCCTTCAGAGACCCTCGTGAGCTAGGACTTCTCAAGATAGATTCAGGACCTTTACCTCAGAATTATGTAAACTGTGATTGTGTTTTAGAAAAATTATTTGCTAAAACCAGTTAAGTTTTTGTATATGTGTAAATGATCACAAAAATGAATTTTATAAAATGTTCTGTACAGTAAAGTTATACCCTCAAGGTGTACTCTCAGAATGGATTCTTTCCTATGAAGTCTTACCTGCGATCCTGTGTCTTGGGAATGTTTTGTCTGTTACTGTCAGCCAAATGTTGTTACGGAGAAAGTCACTTCACACAAATTGAAATACTCCTATGTATAGTACTGTAGCCTATATTGTTTCTTTTATTGTTATTTTAGCCAAGAGACTCCCTCCCTTACAAATGGTGTTTGGTTTTCCTGTTGCATTTCATAGACCTGGGGGTTTCCTAGCAGAGGACATTAGAGCCCCTTTTCATGACATTGCCAATTACATCTTTGTCTGTGTTTAATACTTTGTATTGGAAATTTTAAATGCTGTGGATTTGTGTAGATTTCTAATACCAAAGACAGAAGTAAACGTTTCTTCCATATGCTTTGTCTTGCCTGTATGCAGCCATTGTGTAATATGGTGAATTAGAATGGTATTTCAGTTTGTAATATTTTGTAAATATGTCAATAAAATAGTTACTACTTGCATTACATTGATTTCTTGAGAGTTGAAGAGTCTATTGAACAATTCCATAAGTCAACATCTACCTCATAATCAACAAGGGAATGTAAGCCCTAATTTTGATCAGATTTATGAAATCTGAAAGTTATGAACCTACAAGATATACTCAAGTAGTGGCAAATAATATCTACTGCTGTGTTCACTATGTGCCACACTTCTAAATGCTTTGTGTGGACTAACAACAACTCCAGAAGGTGGAACCCCATATTATCTCCATTTTTCATATGAAGAAACTGAGGCATCATGAGAGGTGGCAACTTGATCCAGATCATACAGCTGGTAAGTGTCAGAACTGAGGTTCCAACATAGGCAGTACGGCCTCAGAGCCTGAATAGCCACTACTACTCTTAGAAACATTTGCCTGTTTTTGCCTTGTAAAAGAAAACCTCCAACACATATTCCCTAGAGAGACTATGTCAGAGATTGACTTTTGTTTTTTTTTCTGTCTTGATTCAAATTTTGCACAGAAAATAGCAAACTGCTAAACCAGAAAGGCACGGAGGCAAGTTTCCTTTGGCAGAGCAGGCCTGAGGATTGTCCTCAGTGGTGGGGGCAGGCTGGCTCAGGAGAGGGTGGGAGCCTGTTCTAAGGGCCAGGAAAGGCTTGTTCCAGGAGTACACAGTAATAGTATGTGCCTGACATCACCAGCACAACTGTGCTCAGAAATACAAAATCCCCCGCTTTCCTTGTAGTATAGTGCGTTATCCAGCTCTCATGCTCTTTACTCAGAGTCTTTGGTGTCTGGTTTTTCTCTTCGACATATTAACATTTCGTGTCTCTTAGACCTTCCATCAAATTGTCACCATCCTCACCACCATTGAGAATTCATTCCCCCATTGTTTATTCGTTGACATGGGAACATATGCTTTATAACATTCCTGTATTTTGTCTTCCATCAAGTAGTTGAGTTAAATATGTGGATAATTAGAATTAGTCTCTTGGTGCTTGCTCTATTTGACAGCAGTATAGAAGAGCAGTAGGAGCTTGGCCCCACACATCAGACTGCATATGGGTGCACATCCCATCCCGGCCACACAGGGCCTCAGCCAATCAGTATAACGATGGCACCTGTTTCACAGGATGGTTGTGAGACTCAACTGAGGTTATATCTATAAAGTGAAAGAATGCCTGACCTGTCCTGGACCATTTTTGTCATCATTATCATCACTGTTGTCATCAGGCAGATTTGCTGGCAGATTTGGGTAGTTGCCATACTAATCTTTGAATTCCTTTAACATAATTCAGGCTCATTTATTGGATTAGGGAGCATAACTCTGCAGATTCTAAATTATTCTCTCCAGGAAGGAAATTCAGCCATTTGATATCCTAGGAAGAGTAGGAGTTTTAGCATCCATCAGATCTGGGTTCAAACCCCAGCTCTGCCATTGACTCTTCTGAAATCAATTGTCTATAATAAAGGAATACATATGAAGGATAAACCATAACATGTGAAAAGGATGCCAGCAAAGAGCCTGGCACATGGTGAGTACTCAAGAAGTCTCCTTCCCTTTATGAACTGTAAAGTACTCAGCTTTTATTTTGAATATTGGAGCTAATGCTTTGTTTCATAGGCATGGTTTAATTTTGAGCTTATTCAAATTATAGATGGAATAAAAGGTGTGTGTTCAGGAAGATTAATATGCAAACCCACAAACAATCTCAGAAGTTGAGTTTAATAGCTCCACATTATTTTCACTAGGAAAATGGAATTTTCACCCAGCTCATAATCATTTAGAGTCAGTCCATTAGTCACTTCATTTCTCACTGAAACTAGTTTTCTGGGATTGGGTGGACTCTGATGAGAAATGTTATGTACTCACCTCTGGCGGACTTTGGAAGGTACCTTATTGTAACTAATGGACAAATCCTAGAAAGAAGATCAAAAAGGAAATCTGTCTCTAGTTAGATGCCATCAATCAGGATTGGGGAAACAGCGACACAAGACCTACACAAAATTTAAAGCATTCTAGACTCTGGCTCTGTCAGTTCCAGAGTTTCTAGGCACAATGCAACTGTGGTAGGGTCCCCTCCCTAAGGAATGAAAAAAAAAATGCTTTAAGGCAACCTGGTTATGTGCATACATGACATCCCTCAAGACCTTGTAACATGAGACCACTTAATCAGACTGCATGTTTGTATATTACCATATATGGGAGACAAAGAAAGCAATACAAAAAACTACACCACGTGGCATTCGGGGCTCAGTTCTTTGGGTACAAATCCCAACTGAGCAGTGACTGCATGAATAAAGTTGCTTCCTGGAAAGAAAAGCCTCCGTGTCACGACTCTGTGTGAGAATCCTGCACAAATATAGTAACTCAGATGTTGAGAGGCCTCAGTGAAGAAAGAGAATGTACACAAAAGTCTCATCCTGTGCTTTATTTTTAATTTTTTAATGTTTATTTTTGACAGACCAAGCATGAGTGGGGAGAGAGGCAGAGAGAAGGAGACACAGAATCCGAAGCAGGCTCCAGGCTCTGAGCTGTCAGCACAGAGCCCCGACACAAGGCTCAAAACTCACGAGCTGTGAGATCATGACCTGAGCCGAAGTCGGATGTTTAACCAACTGAGGCACCCCGATGCCCTGTGCTTTACTAGACACCAGGGTCCGTGTTGAATCCTAAGCTGGGGGAGGGTGAACTCCAGAATGGCTGATGTGTCCAACCTATCATCTGCTGGTAGAGCCTTATCCCCTTTTCCCAGCTGAAAGCACACAAGGTCTTCATCTCTGATAGGGAGGAGGTTAACTGGTTGAGTTCTCTTACTTCCATTTTAGCTTCCAGTTTTGTGAAGTTCTGTTTTTCTTCATGGTTCAGAATAAAGAAATTAAAAGGCTTCATCAAAATGTGGAGGTTTTATAATATACCAGCCTTAACCTTGAAAGTCAAATGTCTGTCTGGTGGCAGTAACAAGTAATTGCATAATCATTTCCTGGCTGTAAGTGGCATGAAGGCAGCTTGGCGGGTCTGCCTTAGTCACACTGGTGACAGGGAATACTGTGGAGTGGATTCTTGTGTGGGGACTTGTGGGCACCAACTTTAGCTTCTGTGGCTGAACCACTAAGTATGCTTTGAACTTTGACTCTAACAGTTGAGTTCTCTGTGGATGGTTACAACCGAACTTCAGAAACTGCAGCCACTTGCGCTAACACTGGAGATTGGCCAGTTCTTGGCTGGTGACATGACACAACCTCTCTCAGAATTAATTGCTTGGGCATGCGTGCTTCTGGACTCACCCCAGCACCTCCGCCATAGCAGCAGTACATTTGAGTTATGACTGCTCTGTGCCCACAGGTGGTGGGCATGCAGATGGTCTACATTTAGTATGGATTATCCTGCCAATAACAAAAAGTAAACATAAACATCCCTACATTTACAGTCTATGGCTCATGAAGTCATTTCACAGACTTCAGCTCATCAAATTTAGAGTAGCACCTGAAAGGCAGGTAGGCCCGCCTTATTCTCTTTCCATTTTAGAGATGAAGAAACTGAGGCTTGGTAGGATGATCTGGCCCTCCCAAGGCCAGACTGATGGAAACCCACAAAATGAAACTCTTGGCCAAGTTAAGACTCAACCCCAAGTGTCCTGGCTCCAAGTCAAATAAACACTCTTTATTCAAATATGATACAGCAATGCATGAGAGCTGATTTTTCAAAATTATTTCCACAATTCCTAGGGCCTTTCCTCTGAGAATCATTCAGGTAGCTGCTGAGATCCAAGGTTAGGTGGAAACATGGCTGGATCACAGCCCTTGCATCTTCTGCTGTCAGTGTGTACTGATGCAATTGAAATGTGTCAGTCTGTCTGATCAGAGAATACTTTTGAATTTTCTAGTGATTTGAACAGTCTCTCAGGAAAGGGCTTTTTGCTTTGTTTTCAATGATAATTTAAGATCTGTCTTCTCATTTGGATATTCTCTTTTTTGTACTTTTAGGCACAGGTAGAATACCAGATGTTTGGTATATATGATCTAATTTATCTAATTTAATCCTTTTAAGAATTCATCAAAGACTGATCATGAAAACTCTAGTCCTGGATGAGTGAATCTTCTACAGTAGGCTAGATGTTAAAGACTATTTGGCCTACTTTATTGTTGTATTTGACCTTTTGTCTAAGAAGCAACATGGACTAATGGTTAAGGCCCCATGAGGACTTAGAAACCAGACTGTCTGGCTCTACCACTTACTAGCTGGATGAGGTTGGGCAAGTTGCTTACACTGCTTGTTTCTCTATAGTTAAGAATGAGGTGATGATAGAACCTTATTTCAAAGGGTTTTTATGAGGGTAAATGAAATAATATGTATAAACAAGAGAGTTTTAAATTTGCATCTTGGCCACCATTTTTAATTACAATTTTAAGGTAATAAATACAAAAATAAATGTTACAGATGTTAAAAGTTAACTCAGACATGAAAAACAAAACCTCTTTTGTATGTATATTGGCCTTTGGAAGAAGCATCTTGAGTTAATTTCTCACATTAGTAATGCTTTAAGAATGATGTTTTAGGAGCACAAATCGAACATGGTACATGGTATATTAGTTATCTACTGCTATGTAACCAATTACTCCAACACTTAGCAGCCAAGGACAACAAACCTTTATTTTCCCATGTTTTCTGTGGGTCAAAAATTGGAGTAGCTCATTGGTTATTCTGGCTCAGGATCTCCCATGAGGCTTTGATCTAGGGGTCCACTACAGTCATCTCAGTTTCCACTGGGGGAGAGTCTGCTTCCAAGCTCACTTATGGGGGCCTCTCCACATGGCTGCTTCACAACATAGCAGCTGGCTGCTCACAGAATGAGCCAGCCAAGATGAGAGACTGGGAGCACTCAAGGTGAAAACTAGCCTCTTTATAACTTAATCTCAGAAGTGACAGCCCATCACTTATGTTCCATTCTGCTCTTCAGAAGTAAATTACTAAATCCAGCTCACACTCAAGGGGAGGAGATTGTAAAGGCATAAATACCAGGATGAAGGGATCACTGGGGGCTATCCTAGTGGCTGCTTACCACAGATGGGTAAATTGAAAGATTATTTAAGCCAAGTATGTGGTCTGTCTAAAGTGCCTGGGTTAGTTTGGAGAAAATTAGTTGACTAAAATTTAGTTCTTTGAAGAAAAACAATGTCCTAATGATTCCTTAAACCAACATTTACTGCATTCCAGGCTCTGCAGAGAATACAGGAGCACATAAGAGAGGGGAGTCTCCTTGGGGAGGTCATTTTCTTTATCTTTTCTTATTTAGGGAATGCCCTTCCAAGGCTCAGAGTGTCGAGAGAGGGAAAGAGAGAGGAGGCAGGGGCAGGGGTTGCGGTGGGTGGGGGGGGAAGGAGAGTTTTCAGATGCATAAGAAGTGGGCTCAATCTCACAGAAACAGAAAAATGGAAGCAGCAACTAGATATTCCTTGGAAAAAGCTGTTGAAAATTTAAAATTATAAAATCCCCAGGTATCTGGAAGTCATTCATTCATTCATTCATTCAACAAGTATGTATTGATCTCCTTCACGTACTTCACCACTCTAGGCTTTGAGGATACAACAATGAACCTGACACAATTCCTACACTTGAAGAGCCGACATCCTTGCAGATGGTGACAAAGCAATAGAGATGTAAAAATAGGTACTGATGGGTGTTACCAAGGGGGGAACAAAACAAAATAAGTGAAGAGAGCATTATTTTATCTAGTAGGGTGGTCAAGGAAATGATTTTTGAGCAAAAACCAAATTTAAGTGAGAGGAAGAAATATGTGAATATATGAGTGCTTCGTGGTGGGAGAACATCAGCAAGGTGCAAGAGTGGTTGGAGAGAGTTACAAGGCAGAGAGTGACAGGAGATGATGTCAGAGAGGGAGATCAGGCCAGTCTTGTAGGTGCAGTAAAGAGGAAGGTTTTAAGTAGGGGAATGACGTGATCCTATTTCCATCTCAGAAAGCTTACACTCAATGCTATGGACCGAGGTAGAGCTGAGCCTGTGACATCAACGCTGTTTGCCATTTTTCTCCAAGTAACTCCTATATTAGCTTGCTAGGGCTGTCGCAACAAATACCACAGACTACTGGGCTCAAACAACAGAAATTCATTGTTTTCTAGTTCTGGAGGCCAGAAGTCAGAGATCAAGGTACCAGCAGGCCAGACTCCCTCAGAAGGCATTGGGGAAGAATCTGAGCTTCTGGTAGTTTTGTGGCAGATAACTCTAATATTCACATGTGTGTGTGTCTGAACTCCCCTTTTTTATAAAGATACCAGTCATATTGGGTTAGGGTCCCACCCTTCTCCAATATGACTTCATCTTAATTAATTACATCTGCAATGGTCCCATTTCCAAGTAGGGTCACATTTTGAGGTGCTGAGGGTTAAGACTACAATATATGAATGGGGAGGGGACTCAATCCATAATGGTTATAATTTTTTTATATACTCAGATTATTGGAGAACTTTCTAGAAAATATAAAAGCTTCAGCAGAGGTTAGTAGAAGAGGGTGTAGCACGGGAGGAAGAAAGTGTACCAAAGAGAGGCAGATGCCACACCACTTGATAGAATGTTCCTTTCCTGCTCAGGAAGGATAGACTTTGGCAGAAATTGAAGTAGTTGCCAATGGAAACAATACCACTTTTCCCCATGTATTTTCCTGCTTATCAGCCTTCAGCCCTAAGTGAGTTATCCCCCCACCCCTTTTTTTTCCTCACCTTCCGTGTCAAGATCACACATCTTCTCACCAGGAGAGGAAGACTCCTAAACACTTTTGTGTGATGAGCTCATTAGGAACAAGCAACCTATTTAAATGAATTAATGAAACACTCCCTGAATTCTGTGCAAATTAAACCTGCATCATACGAAGAAGGGAGGAAAAGTCTGCTGTGGTTTTGTAGAAAGGTGGGAAATGCCCTCAGTGTTTATTACACTTAATGATGAGATATTGCTGCCTGGGTGGTTTGAAGGAGAAAATTTATATTAATGCTATGTGATGAAATGAATCTACACTAGTGTAAAAGAAATTGTTTTCTTTACCTTAATCCAGTCTGTCTGGTCTACTTGTATTACTTGATTTATTTTTCATTTTCCTTAAAATATCTGACACAATCCCATTTTTTAAGGTCCTGCCTCAAAGATGACTTTGTGTAGATATCCAAGAGGGGCATGAAGGAAAGAGGGGAGTGATAAACCCTAAATTAACCACCCTGGAATGATGCCTCAGCCGCATCATCAGTTCAAAGCCGCTGAGCAGAAAGACTCAAACAACTGGGTGTGCTCTCTTGGGACTTCTCAGCACAGCCGAAAATACAATTAAAATTGTGCAAAAAGTCCAACTTGAACTTGTAATCTCATAAGTTATTTTTAAAACAATTAGCACTTTCAAAGTTCTCAAGATGTTAAAATTACCCTTGTTTTTTTTCCAAGACAATCCTGTAATACAGCTAGTGGGGTGGGAGTGGTAGAAAGAGCCCAGGAATGAGAATGTGCTGAAGCAGGTTCTTGTCTTGCCTCCTTCCACTAACAAGCCAAGAAACTCTGAGGGGAACCGCTGATCTTTCTGAGGCTCACTTTCTTCATACGTATGATGAAAGCATCAAATTTGATCATTGCTGTGTTTACCTCTGGTTTTAGCATTCTGTCGTTCTGCATCAAGACATTCAATGAGTATTTGGCCAGGGATTCAGATTTGTAAATGGGAAAGGGAACTGAGGCTCAAACAAAATCGAGATGGACAAATTTGAATGGCAGACTTGAGTCAGTTTCTTCTTATTTCAACTCCCTCTACCTCATTGCAAGTTAACTTCATAATTTCAAGAGCCCCCATTTGTCATCCCTCTCCCATTCTTGCCCCATTCAATCTGTTGACCGTATCATTTCATTTCCTTTTTCAAAATTCTTCAACCGCTCCCTTTTATTCAATGCATGTATTGAATACAGATCTATGTGCATGAGTGCTGGAGATATGTGGTGGAGAGAACAGACAACTCTCTGCTCTGAAAGAGCCTGCTTTATATTGGCAAGAACAGGCAGGCAGACAATAAACAAATACACATGACATAATATCAGGAAGTAAATATGATGAAAAAAATCAAAACAGTGGAAGGACTGCTACTCTAGACATGGTAGCCATAGAAGGTGTCTCTGGGGACTATTTGAACAGATACCTGAAGAAACCAACCAAGAAACTATGTGGATATCAGGGTAAGGCACTGTAGGCAGAGGGAAGAGCCAGTGCAGAATCCTGGGGTGGGGTGGGCTTGCCACAGTGCTTCCAAAAAACAGCATGTGGGTTTGCATTTCTAGAACAGAGTGAACAAAGGAAAGTTTGGAAGATGATAAGTCAGCTAATCTTAGACCAAATAATCTAGGGCCTTATAATGGAAAGGGCTTTAGATTTTATTTTTGGAAAAACCAGTGGAAAGTTTTGAGCAGGGAAGTGACATGATCAGATATTTTTTTCAAAGGATCATTCTGTCTTGTTGGTAGAAGTTTTACTAAAGGGAGACAAGAGCAGAAGCAGAGACCATAAAAGCACTATTGTGTAACCCAGGTGAGAAACAATGTTGGCTCATACTGGGATGATATCACAGGATGTGTGAAAAGTATTGGGATTTCAGATATATTTTGAAGCCACTGCTAGCCTTGTCTATGACTTGCATGTGAAATGATGAGAAAAAGAATCATTAAGGCTGATTTCAACATTTTTGGCTTAGTGTTTAGGCATGTGCCTAGTGTTATATATGCATGGTGAAGGATGAGCAGCTGAGTTGGGAAGAGAGGTGATAAATCAACTATTCAGTTCTGGATACAGTAAGCTGAAGCTGCGTGCAGTCATCTAAATACAAATGTTATGTAGGCAGTTGGGTATGAGTCTGTAGTTAGAGGCTGGGGCAAGATTTGGAAATGAGCAGCATATTTGAAGTCATGGGATTAAATGAGATCATTTTAGCAAATGAGTGTAGGAGAAACAAGCCAATGACTGAGCCCTGGGGCACTCCATTGTTTACAGTTTGGGTGGAGGAGACTCCAGCAACGGAGATAGATCACAGACCATTCACCAACTTTCCCCACCACACCTACCAACCTAGATGCATCTGCATCAACATCCTTTCTTCTTGCTGTTACATTAACTGCCCATGCTCCTGTCCGAAACCACTAATTCACTGACACGTGGAATCCCGTTCCTTGTCCTCAAGAACATCATTCCAGTAATTATCCCCTTTCCAGGCTACAAATTCAGACTATTTCTTTCCCAGACCCTTCTCATCAAGATACAAATATCCTTTTTTAAATCAATCAATCAATCAATAAGAAAAGCTCCTTTCCCATATTCTCCTCCAGCTACTGTCCATTTTATGGTCTCCTCTAGAGCAACACCCTTCAAAACAGCTGGCTAAAGTTACTTACATTAATTCTTATCCTATTCTTTCTTGAACCTACCTCAGTCTGATCTTTGACCTCAAGACTCCACCAAAACCTCCTCTAAGAACCTCCACATTGCCAAATCCAAAAGTCAACTCTTAGCAACATTTAAACTGCTGACCACAACTTTCTTGAAATAATTGTTTCACATGGCTTCTAGAATACATTCTTTCTTCTTTCCTTTCCTACCTCACTAGCTGTTTCTTCCCAAACTCTAATCCATTCAAGTATTTACTGCCTACTATGTGCCTCCATTGTTCTTAACACTGGAGATATGGCAATGAACAAACCAAAGCCCTTTATGTCTTGCAGCACAGCACATTCTAGTAGGTAGAGATGGAAACTGATATTCTGGAAGCCCAGTGAAGACAGTGTTTCAAGAAGGAAGGGGGATCAGCTGCACAAACGATAGAGATGAGTGAGATGAGGGCTGGGAATTCACCAATGGATTTGACAGTAAGTATGTGTGTGGGGGTGGGAGGTGATGGTACTCCTGATATGAGTTTTAGTGAAGGACTAAAATAAAATTGTTTGGAGCAGATTCCTGATAAAAGGGTAGGTTAAGAAGTGGTAGAAAGTATACTCTGCTTTTTTCAAGACATTTTGAGATGTCTTAGTCTTCCTTTTCTCGAAAACATTTCCTTGCACATTTCATCTTTCAGGGTTCAGCTTACATATCATTTCTCAGGAACGTACTCTCTGAACACCTAATCTAAATTGTTCTTCCTGCTATTTTCTCTCACAGGCCCATGTTATTTTCCATCACTACAATATCATGTTTGTAATTATAGATTTGAGTGTTTGAAATCTACTTATATCTGTCCCACTATTCTTTAAGTTCCATTAAAACTGTTTTAAGCGCTGCAAAATGAGTGCCTGGAGTATCACTGGCACAATGTATTTATTGTTTGAATGAGTGAATGAATGAATGAATGAATGGTTAACCACCCTTCTTTCTCTGGGGCTGTGCAGGATTGTGCCACGTCAACTTAGTATGGAACTGCATTTCCCAGAATCCCATTTCTCTTATGACTCCAGAGTAGTGTTGACAAAACAAGAAGTTGTACAAAATTTGAAAAGCAGAATTAGGGGCACCTGGGTGGCTCAGTTGGTTAAGTGCCCTACTCTTGAGTTTGGCTCAGGTCATGATCTCCTTGTTTTTGAGTTTGAGCCCCACATTGGGCTCCATGCTGTCAATGCAGAGCCCGCTTGGGATTCTCTTGTGCACGCTCTCTCTGTCCCTTCCGCATGTGTTCTTTTTCTCTCTGTCTCAAAATAAATAAATAAAGTTAAAAAAAAAAAAAAGGCAGAAGTAAAGCAATAGTTATTACTCTCAGAAGGTCTTGTAGCCAAATATGTAGAGAACAGTTTCAGAAGTGCCCAAAGGCTTCTGCTTATGATTTCTTTTCTCCATTCTCTATCAAGCTCTTCTTTCTGACTACTAGACCTGACTCCTAGGTTCAAAACCAATGTCTGGCTGCTGATCCATAGACGTGGAACCACACACAGGCCACAGCTTCCTATAGGCCTATCAAAAACCTTCCCCTTTATAGTCCCAGTAAAGTCTCTTAGATTCTCTGCAAGCCTGGACTTGTCTACCTTGCACCAGTGCCTCAGGAAGACTAGTTAGTGACTCCATCTTGGTTCCCCCAACTTTCCTTTCCAGATGTAACTTCCCTATTATTTGTCACAATTGTATAAGATCTTATTCTGGGGGCGCCTGGGTGGCTCAGTCAGTTAAGCATCCGACTTCAGCTCAGGTCATGATCTCACGGTTTGTGAGTTCCACCCCACATGATCCCTTGCTGTCAGCACAGAGCCTGCTTCAGATCCTCTGTCCTCCTCTCTCTCTGCTGTTCCCCCACTCGTGCTCTCTCTCTCTCGCTCTCGCTCTTGCTTCTCTCTCTCCCCCCTCCCTCAAAAATAAACATTTGGGGGGAAAAAGATCTTATTCTATAATAAATCTTTTTTTTTAAATCTTTTAAAAATTTTTTTTCAACGTTTATTTATTTTTGGGACAGAGAGAGACAGAGCATGAACGGGGGAGGGGCAGAGAGAGAGGGAGACACAGAATCGGAAACAGGTTCCAGGCTCCGAGCCACCAGCCCAGAGCCTGACACGGGGCTCGAACTCACGGACTGCGAGATCGTGACCTGGCTGAAGTCGGACGCTTAACCGACTGCGCCACCCAGGCGCCCCTATAATAAATCTCTTATCCAATAACAGTCATAGTAGGTCTAGCTTTCTGATTAAATTTCAGTGTTTAATTTTTTTTATTGGTTATTGCTATTATTTATTCATGGGCTCAGCCACATGGAATTCTCTTTAAGTCTGGTCTGATCATAGCTGGTGCTGAGTGTTTCACCTACCAGCATCAGGAACCAGCCTCAGTGCTAATATGGCCCCATTCCCAAGGGGAACCAGACAGCCATCTGATTATTTTGGACTACTTCCATCACAGAAGGGCAGTGCTTTGTTCTCCCTGGAATAAACACTTAACTCTGGATATGGATTAACCTTCTTTGCCCAGAGTGCTTCTGCCAAAATCATCATCTATGGATTTACATCTATGGATTGTTCATTATTCTATAGTCCATTGCTTCTGACCAAGGTATTTATTTTGTAGCAAATTAAGTGCAACAATGGTCTTGTGTTCACAGAAATTAGCAGTATTATCATATTCCCGATAATGCTGAAGCAGCTGACCTGGCAAGACTTAAGATTCAGTTATGGTTCCAGCTGGCTGGCAACACTGGAATGATATATGTATATAGTACTCCAGGATGCAGTGTATACCCTGAATCAGGGACCAATGTAGGTTGATGTTTTATGCATAGCCAAGATTTTCAGGTCTAAGAGTTAAATGATGGATATGAGAATGAGTCCTTTCACAGTTACCCCTTAGTGCTCCTTAGTAAAATTTTGCTTTTCATCCCTATAGTTTTAGGGCATGCTGGTTTAGAGTCTTTAGTTTCCAAGGTAGTAATGCTTCCACTAACTGATTCAAAAAATCCATTAAGTTTGAAGTTAAGACTGCTGCCTGGCCACTTTGGGCTCTTCAAGACACTGAACCAAACAGGCAAAAAGGGAAGTTACTCCTGTGGGGTAATTGATCCTATCAAGGGGAAATTAAGTCACTCTTACACTGGGTCAGGAAAGAGCATATCTAGATCAGAGCTGCAAGTGCCTATTAGTATTCTTATAACCTGTGATAAAAATTAATGGAAAGCTATAACAAATCAAACCAGTAGGCTCCATTAATGGTCATGCATAAAGTTTGGGGAACCCCACCCATCAAGAAGTTATGACCAGCTGAGGCAGAAAGGAATATGAAATAAATAGTGGAAGAAGGAAGTTAGAAATAACAGTTATACTACATGACCAGTTGCATAAAGGAGAAATGTGGTAGGATAAATCCTTCCTCCTTGCTTTAATATAAATGTATTTGGATGGATGGATGGATAGATGGACAGGTAGGTAGGTAGATGATAGAGGATAGATAGATAGATAGATAGATAGATAGATAGATAGATAGATGATAGATAGATGATAGAGGAAGGAAAGAAGACAGCCAGAAAGGAAAAAGAAGAAAGAAGATATTTAGCCAATTTCTTCTATTCTCCAGCTAAGATTTGTTCATAATGATTAATCTTACATCTCAATATTTGAGTTGCATTCTATCAAAATAGGAGTTCTTCAGCAAGAGGAATTAATGTTACCAAGAGGTAAATAAAGGGACATAGGAGATTTTGTGTATCTTCTTTCAGTGGGAGAAGTTGCATATTTTTAAATAATTGTACCATGCTTGGCAGAAGCATGATTTTGTTTTTGTCTTTATTTAGAAATTAAGCCTGTTTAAAAAAGAGGGTATAAATGCCAGGTCGACAAGGAATGAGTTGTGTCGGATTATGGTGTATTGATTTGGTTGATCTGGAAAATACATTTCCCAAAATCCTCTCCTCAATGGCTCCAAATGAGAGGCAACCAAGGAACTTAGCTGAGGTCTGGAAGATGGAAAGGAAGTAGTGGCCATTACTCACAAAAGTTTCAAGGTCAGATAAATGGTCATAGACAAGCATAGGGAGCCTGCCAGATTCCAGCTTTTCCTGACTCCATTCAGCTTCTAGTTTTTCTTCCTGTTGGCTGGCCCTGTTGACCAACAGCAGTGCCAGACCTAATACCACATGCTTGACTGTGGATCCACACAGGTGACAGTAACATAGAGATAATAGATTCCTAAACATCTCCATAAGCTTCCTTTTGGTGGCCAGTGGCTAGATGTGCTTGTCTTCTCAGATATTCCTGAGAATAAACTCTGACCTGTCCTCTCACACCAGTGTTTCAAGAGGGCTAATAGGTAACTTATTTCTTATCCTTCAGTTTACCTTTCCAGACCTTTACTTCTGCTATTGTATGAGATCTAATTCTTACAACAAATCTCTTACCTACTAACACTCATAGTGACTCTACTTCTGTGGCTGACAGACTCATTATTTAAAATTCACCATGCATAACTTGGACTATGTCCAACACCTAATGCCCTCAATATCCCTGTTCTCATAGTAGCCCTATGTGTTCTCATATGGGAAGGATCTGAAAACATTTTGCTTTCTTTCTTGAGACTGGTTATAAGGAGAAGAGTAAAGAATTCATATCTTCTCTGTTTAAAAACTCTGTAATTTTGGATTTTTCATGTTAAGTTGCTAGGCATTGAGAGGACAGAGAAGACATCTTATGTTTCATTGGATACTAGAGTTAGAAATGCCAGAGACCTCCCTTAATCCACCTAATATAGTTATTATGAAAAATAAAAAAATAAAGCAAATATCTTTTCTAATGGCACTAACCGTATTCTATGAAATGCTGATGTGTATTGTTAAAGTGACTTATTTATTCTTGGATGCCATGTTATTTTTTCCTGAATATTAGGTACTTCTCTCCAAAACACCACTACCCTTGGCCTCAGAGGAGAGTAAACTTAGGTATCAAGTGTTACTTATCTGTTCCTTTGAGGTAGAACTGGAAAGGACACCAAATCATAAACAGAATGACCTTTTATAAAAGGGAGGCATCTCTGAAAGATAATTAAAACATTTCCAAAAACTCAGATAAATTACTGGCTGGTCAAGTACTCATTTTCATTTGGAGTGTGGGTTATGGAGAATTGAGTGCTTCCCCTGTGTAATTTATGGAATTACATCTCATGTTGTTTGATAGAATCTACAAGAGCTGCATTAGCCATGGTCCCAGCAAGAAACACATGTCACATGAACCATGGAGACTTTAATGGAGAGACTGTTTGCAACACTTGGGATAGGGTTAAAGGAAACCAGTGAGGCTTGATGAAGCAACATTGGCCTAGCAAGAGTGGATAACAAAGGCCCTGACCCAAGGGAGGAAGAGGAATGAGTGGCTTTGGGAGCCTGGAGAACTGGAGGAAGCTGAGAGAGACAGCCTGAGATGGTCACTGCCAACCCTCAGCCCAACCCTTCCTAGGGAATAAATATCTTTGCTTCAATGTCTCCCACCCACCCTTGCCAGGGCCTCCCACTCTCCAAACTCAATCATAAGCTGGGGGTCGGGGACTCTGGTTGGCACAGACCATACAGATCAGCCCTCTATGGTGTATGTGGGGTGGGGAGTGGATCTTGGGACAAACAGAAAATGTCCACATTTCTATTTCATCCATTAATCTTTATATGGGAGAAAATTAATCCTATTATTCCAGATGTAACCACCCTGCTCTTACATGTTCTTGTCCTGCCGTGGACATGCCTGAAAGACTACTCTTCATTTGGTAGGATGCAGTCAAGCCCCTTAGTCGTTGCACATAAAGGTTAGCAAGACAGTAAGTATTCATTTGAGTGAAAAGCACTTGGTGGTTTTGTTTTGAAGTCTCTTTTGTATTTTGTCTTTTTGAAGAGCCATGAGGGCATACATTTTTAATTTAGCTGCCATGCATCAAAATTTACTGGCCTGTTTTGGGACTCCTACATTTGGGATGGCCCAGAAGAAAATATAGTAATTTTATTATTATTAGGAAAATTAGTCAAGCACAAAACCTATCCATGATGGCTTCATAGAACCTTTGGTATTTGTAAAAGAACTTAAATGGATATTGCCTTTTCCTTATTCCTTCTTATTTTCATTGAAATAACTTACTGCATTCCAAATACCAAGTGATTCTAATGAACGAAACAATTCAAGCCATTTTCATCAGATAAATGACATTCAATAACCACAAAATGTCTGTGGACTGGATTGTGCTGAGAATGAACAAGGGTTTCCCTATGACCGTGAGACCTGCAGCAGTCAGGCCTCATCTCCATGCCCATCTACTGTTGATAGCAGGCTGGGATTTCCCACGGCAGGAGGTGGGAGCCTTGGATTCTGTCATTGGAAATTATAGGCCACTGCTCCGCCATTAAAGCTCTGGATTAATCTCTTTGTCCTTGATGAAACTACTTGATTACTGTCCCCCTATGTCAGGTTTTAGCATCTTCTGTCCATTCGATCTTTCTCCTACTTCATGCCTCTGAATAAGATGATTATATTCAGGGCTATCATTCTCACCTCCCATCTTCACAGACTTGTTAGATGAGTGATTATAAGGAAGAATTCTGGAAAAGAGCAATTATTTTTCAAAATTTCTACCAAGGTCTCCTCATGCAAAGGAAAGTGAGTCTGCATTTCTAGGATGAGGGGGAAGTTTGGGAAGAGAGACAAGTTGGATGCATCCCATTGTAAACGGGAAATCCCTTTGAAGAGTCATGTTTTATGGATAAAATTTGTATGGATTTTTCACTATCTTGATATCATTAAATGTAAAAACAATGGTTTCTGTAAATCTGAAAGAATTGAAGTTCCATGAAGTTCCACATGATGTATTTTTCTGTGGCCTCACATAGCCCTCCACACCACCATGGAATGTCGTCAGAGAAACACAGATTTTTATCAATCAAATTAGCAAAAATTAAACACACATGCATGCACACAACTCCCAGGGTTATGAGGGTTATTGACTGGTGGAAAGCAAACTTTCTGGAAGAAAATTTATCAAGACCAGTCGAACATTCATATACTTTGATCTAGCAATTCAACTTTGGGAATTTGTCCTAGGAAATCAATCAAAGATGTGTGCAAAGAGAACTACAGAGATGTATATTTCAGGGATAACCTGTATGAGTGAAAAATCAAAAAGAACAAAAGTGTACAATTGAAGTGAATCTATTGAAAATTATGGTTAAAAAAAAAGGTACATCCAAATGCGGGCTACCGTACTAGGTATACGTTGGCTGATTACTGAAGCACCATTTCCCCTTCCTGTCCTAATAACACTCAGATTTTGTTAGGTGATTCTTCCTACCTCTCCCTACACCCAGCCCATATACTTCAGGAGATGACAGAACCCTCAGCTCAATAAATAAATCCGATTAATTGAGCTCATCAGACCACGCCCATTCCTTGCACTATAGTTACTAGTTCAGGGAAAAGAGGCCCAAACCACTCAGTACAAGGCATTTCCTATAGTGCCTCCTCCTAGGATTGCCTTTACCTGTATTTATGCCCTTTCAATCTGGGAGGCTGGAATGCTAAACACTGTCTGTTCAAATGTCTTCGTGACCAGGTTTCTCCCAAGAAATTCTCCCAACTGAATACACTCCTGTGAGATTTGGAAGCTGGCAAATGTGGCCCCATCTTTCTGTGTTAACATGGACATATGTGAGTACTTGCAGTTGCAAGCTTCTCTGAACTGTTAAGGATCCTTACCTGGAAAGCAAGGGTAACATTGGGCCTCTTGTATGGAAACGTGGTAGATGGATGCCCTGGTAGGCTCTTTTTCAATATTCCTTTCCCAGACATTGTGACCGCAGTGTCACTCAACTGAGTGGTCTGAGAATTCTTGGGTACAGATGGCTATGTTTTTTCAAACCTTATTCAGCCCAGTCAGGAGCCAGACTAAGGACCTAAGAGTGGGTCTTGACATTCAGGTCAAGATATCGAGCAGATATGCTCAGACCCCTGGTGGCCATACCATGAATATGGCTTATTTATGAACACAGCCTGCACCCATCTGACAGGTTTCCAGACAATAGAGATTTGATTTTTCCACAAGAGAAACCAAACAGGAACACAGGAAACTGAGAGCTGTTCTTGGCCCTGAGAGCTCTCTAATAAGTGACATTGACCAAATGCATTTATCCCTCAGGACCTCAGTTTCTTCATCAGAAAAAGAAATGTTTAGAAGAGGTGTTCTCTAAAGTCCCTTCCAATTTTAGAAGCTCCATGTATTAGTGAGACAGAATGGCTGGAAGTTTTTATGCGAAGTCAATTTTTCTGCAACCAAAGGTCAGCCCTGAAATGTTTTTATTTCATATACATCTTTTTAAACATGCCCTTTAATAAATTTGTCCTATGGTACAATGCATAAAAAATAACAAAGTGTGTGGCACAGAATAGCAATGTCCAGGATACATTATAATTGACCCCTATGAAAATTGCTGATAGTTTATTCTATTTGGCCCATAAATCAGCAATTTTATATGACTCGATCTGCTAAAATTATTAAAATGCAAAATTTTTAAATGTGTTGAGCATCAACAGATTAAGAAAGTTGAGATTTTTCGTCTGCCTCTGACTTCACACATTGATGCCAAAAATCTTCATTTTGTTTTTTTGGTGTGGGGTGGTGGAAAAAAGAATGATACTACGATATTTCAATTTATATAATAAAAGACAAAAAGATATCTGAACTGATTCTTTACCCTCTCACTGGAAGGCTCCCCAGTTCACTCTCCCCTGCAGAGCAGAGTCTAAAAGATGCCTGACCTGCACTCTGTGATATGCTGTCCTGCCCTGGTTCCCTGGGCATCCTAAGGGTGGCAGTCATTGAAGGTTATGGGTTACTATGGGCAACTTGTTTGCTTAGATCCTTTGTTTTTTTAAGTTTATTTATTCATTTTTGTGAGACACAGAGACAGGGTGGGAGGGAGAGGGATAAAGAAAGGGGGAGACAGAGAATCCCAAGCAAGCGCCAGTGCAGAGCCCGATGTGGGGGCTGAACCCATGAAACCACAAGATCATGACGGCGAAAACCAAGAGTTGGAAGCCCAATCGACTGAGCCACCCAGGTATCCTGCTTAGATCCTTTTAATCCAATTCTTTGGCAGAGTAGGCATAGGATCTGTGTCTGTGTCAACAATGCTGATAATATTAAACTAGCAAACACAATATAGCACTTCTTTTATGTGCCAGGCACCAGTTGAAATGTTCTGTGCTGATGTATTAAGTCATTTCATCTTTACTTTCCTGCAATAGCCGCACTACTAGTTTACAGATGAAAAGACTGAGGCACATCAAGTTTTCTTTCCACGCTCAAGATCACACCACCAGCAAGTGATCCAACCAGAACCCCAGCCTCTCTCTGTAAGCTCATGCTCTGTTGCCTCTCTGGTTAGGCTTCCATACACTGATCAGCATGTCAGTATCACAGACACAGTTACAGAGTAATTCTCAGGACAGGGTCGCTGCCACCTATGATCACAGACATGTTTACCAATGTGCTTTACAATGAATAAAAATGTATTTATTCACAATATTTATTTGTCCCAGAGAAGCTGGAAGACCCTCCTGCTCCTCTCTCTGTGTGGGGATGGAGGTATGGGTCCTCTACCTGTAGCAGGTCAGCATTTCCAGGCTGGCAGAGGCAGGTGTGTTTTCTACAAGTTAGTTTTCCTCTCTGAGATTCTCATGCATCGCTCTAGGGATATCCTCATTTGAACCCCTGCCCTGGATATTGATGCAGAACAGAATGTACCCGAACCATTTTGATTGTTTGCCAAGGTTTAGATGGATAAAAAGAGTATCATGTGATTTAATAAATTTACCAATAAAATTACCCATCTATTCTTATTTACCTAGTATATTACTTATCTACTCTATATGAAAGAATTTTTAAGCAGTAAACCTGTAGTGATTCTACATTCGAATGCATGTTATTGTCTTCAAGCCCGCTCTATCACCATTTCCTTGCTGCTGCCTTTTTTCCTGAAGGGTCTGGAGATGTTGGTGATTGGTCTTCTGATTCACAGTGAAACCAGGCTGGCTATCTGATGGACCCTTCTGTCCTGAGCACAGTGGAATGTTATTCCTCCATTCAAATGTGAGAATAACAGACGAGGCACCGTCCAGGACTGCTGGAGGAATTCAGCTGGAGCCCTTGCCCCATGAGTCCTTCAAGACGGGACCACTCATTCCAAATAGAGACAATAAAATTTTAATTGCCCCAGGGTCTGTCATAAGAACCTGTAGGTGGATGATGAACTGTCTGTAGAACTTGGCTATTTTCCTTGGATGCACTTTCGAGTCTGAGAAATTTGCACATCTTTTTCCTTAGCAAGCAAGTTATTTTAAGAAAAGAAAATGCACTCACCCATTTAGCATTGTAAATTTAAGGTAAAACTTTGTCTTTTGTCAAGTTGGGGTTTCGTGATTTTTTTTCACGTACTCATGGGGTAACATCTGTCCCCCATTTGTCCACAAAGGTCCTCTTAGGGACTCACTAGGCTTGGATATCCTGTCCTTAGGTCAGCAGTGATTTTCCTGCTGTAACAAGGCCTGAAAAGACTGTCTGATGGTGTCCTTGGTGGGCCCAGAGCAATGATTTGAAAACATGCCCAAGGCTATCCTTTTGCCTTCTTTATCCAGACTGGGGTCCTCTCACAGCCCCATCTGGAGTGCTTGGCTCAGTGTTAGAAAAGGACAGATTCCTAGCAGATGGTTTATCAGAGGATCTGGCACATGGTCCGGCCAAGAAAACCTCATCTAATACCTTTGAGTTTGGGAAGCTTTGGAGCAAATAGTAGCTCCAAGCCTTCTGCACAACCAGGAATGTTTTGCTTATTAGATTTTTAAAATGATGCCCAAGTAAATATCTAGACAACAGCAGTTCTGGAGATCTGGCACCACAGCCAG
Source organism: Acinonyx jubatus (assembly GCF_027475565.1). Lineage (NCBI taxonomy): Eukaryota > Metazoa > Chordata > Mammalia > Carnivora > Felidae > Acinonyx > Acinonyx jubatus. The sequence goes on along the minus strand of NC_069381.1, from coordinate 90,259,576 downwards.
CACCAAACTAATGTATCCCCTCAGATCAGCTTTGCGACATCCATGAAGTTTGGGAAAGGGCCAGCCTCTGGGGCCTGAAAGGAATGAGGCTAATCCTAAAGGATATCAGGCATTTTGACAAGTGATATTTTAATTTAAAAGATGCAACTCTGATCAGCACTAATGTCTTGAATATCTAATAGGCTGCTCAAAATTAATATGTTCAGACCTAGACCTTCCATAGCCTTCCTCCCTCTCAGTTAATGGTAACTCCATCTTTCCATTTGCTCAAGCCAAAAACCATTAGAGTCATTCTTGATTCCATTTGCTCTCATATACAACATCCAGTTCATCAAATTTTTTCAACTCTACCTTCGCAGTGTGTATCCCATTCAAACTGTGTTATTGCCCTGGATGGAGCTGCCATTGTCTACCAACCAGATTATCAGAGGTGCCTCCTAGCTGACACTTTAGTCCCCATTTTTACTCTTATTAAGTTTATTCCCCAGATAGCATTTTGAGTGAGACTGACAAAAATCCGTGTCCCAGCATGTCACTTCCCTATTGGGACACTCTGGTAGCTTCCCTTTGCATACACTGTGAAATCTCCCACAGGCCAGCAAGGCTGTACATGATGGAGCCCCTTGTGTCTGCACTGGTCTCTCATTGGTCTCCCTGGCTCATTCTGCTCAAGCCACACTGGCCACCTTTTTGACCCACGAACTCTCAAGGCGTACACCCATCTAAGACCTTTGAGTTAGCTGTTCTCTTTGCTGGAGTGCTCTTCCTGAAAATATCCAACTCATTCTGCAATCCCTCCCCTTCCTACCCCCTTGCCACTTATTTTTTCCTATGGCATTTATCACCATCAAGTATACTATAATATGCTCTATATTCTTCTCTCATTTTGTTTATTCTGTCTTTCTTTACTAGAATGTATACTTCTTAAGGACAGGGTGTTTTGTCCCCATTTTTAAAAATTATTTCCATATTGCCAGCACCTATTCTTGAGCTTGACACAGAGTAGGTGCTCCAAAATTTTTTTCTTGAATAAATGAATCATATATTTCCCAAATATGTGTCAGGCACTGTGCTAATTGATAGACTTTCAGTGGTGAGCAAAATAGACAAGGATTCATGATCTTGTGGATCTTAAAATCGAATGGGCAGGGAATATGGTCATTTAACAATTAGATGTAGAAATGAAAGTTGAAGCATTTTAAGAACTTGCAGAACTGGAAAATGTTGAATGAAGCTAGAGAGTATGGTTTGAGAAATGACACTGTGAGACAGAAGTCAAGCTATGTTGAGGTTTGGGGTGTGATCCTAGCCATGAGATGCCATTGAAGGGGTTTAAGCAGGTGAATGACATAGTCCCACATGTACTTTATAAAGTCCTCTCTGGCAGCAGTGTGAGAATGGGTTGGAAGAAGTCATCAGTGGATGCAGGGAGATGTGGTGAGAGATGATTGCTGCAGTACAGGTGAGGGGTGATGGTCACAGGCCGGGATAGTCTGTGTAAGACAGATGGGCAGGAGCCTAGTGCCAGCCTGAATAGAATTTGGATGGACTTTGGTGGTTAGAGAATAGGAGGGGTCAAAGATGAACCCCCGGTTCTGCCTTGAGCAGTAGGTATATGCCATTTCCTGCGAGGCACACTGCAGTAAGTGGGATACGGGATGCAGAGTGGGAATGGGAAGAAGGTCATGGGTCATCTTCTGACACATTGAGTGTGACATATACATATGCAACAGCCCTTGGTGGCTTCCCTGCTTAGGAGCAAGCCTGAGCAGGAACAATGGATTAGAGTCCTTAGTTTACAGATAGATGGTGATCCGAGTCACTGAGGTGGATGGGATCACAAGGAAAGAGTTAAGATGAGTAAGGAAGGTAGTCTGGGACAGAATGCCACCTAACTCCACTATTCAAAGCTTGATCATGTAGGCAGAAAAGCCTACCATGGAATTAGGGGGAAATAAAACATTGAATCTGTGAAGGCAAGGGAAAGGAGGATTCTATAGAGGAGAGTACAGTTAGCTGTGCCAAATATTATTAAGAGATCAAGCAAGACAGGGCTGTAAGTGGGACTCATCACATGGAGGCACTAGTGAGAACAGTCTCAGAGGAGCACGTGGCATAAGATGATGGGACAGTAATGAAACGTGATGGGAAGGTGAGTAAATGGAAGCAGTGGGTAGACACTCGGCAAGAAATGTAGCTGCGAATGGGAGAAGTGGGTATGGGAATTTTAAGGCAAGGGAGACTTAAGAGGCTGGACTATTTGAGGGAGGCAGTGGTCAGGGAGAGGCTGAGCATACTTTGGCAGTCATACAAAGATCAGAGGGAAAGTGTTCCATACAGACAGAATGGCCAAGGCTCAAAGCACATGAATTCAGCACAGGCAAGGAACAGAAAGATCAGTGTGGCTGGAGCTAGTGGCAAAAGGGTGGGGGCCAGCTGGGAGAATTGGGCTGCTCACAAAGTCTCTAGACAGCCATGGCAAGGAGTCTGCATTTCATTTTAAATGTGATGTTCAGTCATGGGACAGCTCTAGTGGAGAGAGGTATGATATGAACTCATCTGAATGGGCGTATCACACAGGTAAGGGAGAACAGAATTCCTTGTCAACAGCCCTTCTGATGTACCCTACTGCCTCCTAATGTCCCTCCAGCTCTCTGCTGTGCTCAGAGACTATTCCACACCTTTAGAAAGAGATGAGAAAAGAAATAAACCACATCACCCAGAGAAGGTAGAGAGGGAGATGATATCCCACCATCCCCATGAGATATTCTGTCTCTCCTCTTCTCAAAAGCACCCACTATCCCCACCTCACTGATGGGGACATTCAAAGCCCTCATCTTGACTCATGATGCCCAGTGGAAATCGCCCACTCCCAAACCCTCTCCCTGTACTCTCTCCCTTCCAGCCAGACTTGCCAGATGAGCTCCTGTCACCAGGGCTTTGAACCTGCTCTTTTGCCTCGAATGCTCTTCCTCCAGGCATCCTCAAGGTCGTATCCCTCACCTTATACAGACCTTCACTTAAATGTCACCTCTAGTGTGGCTTTTCCTGGGTACCATATCCAAATTTTCAATACCTCCAACATATTGGCAGCTCCTTGCTTTTATGACATTCTATTTTACTTAATTTTGTTTATTCTCATATCCTCTACTGAAATTAAAACTCCATGGGAGTGGATGGTCTGGTTTGGTCTGTCTTAGCATCTAAGACAAGCAAGTAAGATTTAATTCTGATGGAATATTTTAGGAAGGAGACAAGGACACCACCTTATCACAGGTGGTGACTGCCTTTGTAACACTGGCACATAGTAGTCACTCAGCAATTAGCTGTTGAGTGACTGAATGAGTCATGATTGGTCTTAGGTAGGAAAAAGGACATCTCTCCCACATCTCTTCCATTTTGGCAGGAGAGAAGAAGGAAAGGATGAGTGCTTGCCAATTTGTGGCAACGTTTGAGAACATTTCTATCTGATGGCCTCTGCTTTCTTTGTGGAATGGCAAGTGAACATGAGAGTGAAGGTAGGGTTAAAAGGTATAGGGAACATGCAGGGAGAAGCTTTGCAGGGGTCACCGTGGAGCCAAGAAGAGTGAGCATAGTATAGAATCAGAGCAATGGCAATGGGCAGTGCTGAGGGCAAAGCCAATATGGGTGACTAGGAGTGTATAGCAGTGCTAATGTGCTTGGTTGGAAAATGTCCTCCATCAGCAATTGGTGGGCCAGGTGCAGACATGGAGGAGACAGGTAGGTGGAATTTTCCAGGTGCTGTGATGACTGGATTAGTGAGTTGCAGCTATTTGAAAGAGAGTCGTTGAAAAGATGACCCCCTGAATCTGAGCTGGACCAGTCAGGGGTAAATGCAGAAGGAGGCAAATGGATGGGGGTGGGTGGAGCACTCCATGGACTGAAGTCATGGCTGCCCCTTCCGTGAGGGCACAACTTGGCCTGCTGACCTTTTCAGAAGAACCTATTCTTTGTCTCATTCCTGACATCTTTCAAGGTTGGGAGGTGAGGCCACTTTGCCCAACCTTGATGAAGTGCTTGTTGTAGTCCTTCCATCATTCCTTCATGGAGGTCACAGGTTGGAAGTAGGAATTAAGAAATAGAGAACTCTATGATAGCCTTGGGATTTGTGTGTTATGATGGTTAGAGATAGGTGTCCAAGAGGTAAGGAATACAGGAATGGAACAGGGTTGGGGGAGTGACAATGAATTCCATTTATTGAAATGTTAAATCAGATGCTTGTGAGACACCCAGAGAATAAGATCAGTAAATAGTTGGATCTATGACTCTGGAGTGCAGCCTACTAGCTGGGGAAAGAGCTGTGGTTTGAAGATGGATATTTAGAAATTATCCATATATGGGTGGTGACTGGAATAAAAAAAAATGTACAGTGAGTAGAAAGGGCCAGGACATGCCATAGAGAACACCTGCATTCATGGGGGCAGGTAGAAATGTCCAACCAAGAAGACTGAAAAGGAAGTGAAGAAAATTGGGAAGGGTGTTATAAAGACCAAGGGAGGAGAATTTTGAGAACAAGGGAAGATTCAATAAGGACCAGTGCTGCAGTGGATCAGGTAACATGGAGACTGAAAAGAGAGGCCATAGGGCACCTTCATGAGGGGACTCTGAGGCAGCCACCCCCCCACCTCCCCTCTAGCTACAATGACTTCAACCTCTCTTTCTCAGGAATGAGAGCCAAAAGTAAAGAATTGCCCTCCCCTGGGGAATGTTTTCAGGCTGGTTCACTAAAGCAGTCCCATAAACAGCCTAAAGAAACCTTGATCTCACCAAGAGTCTTTGTTGTAAATCAAAGGTATATAAACACACCTCCCTAACAGAAGAATGTTCTGGATACAGGCCCCATGTACTGCCCTCTGTCCACTGTGCACCTGTCCCTGGAAGCCCTGGGTTCCCAAGGGGATTCCAAACATGGCTCACCATCAGAAGTGGATGCTGCATGTAACACTGAGCTCCTGAATGAGGCCGGATGACTGCTTGTCCAAAACTTTGTTGGAAAAATTCAGGCAATTGGTGGCAGCTGGACTAGATGACCTCTTGGTTATTTTCAACCCAACAATTCTTGCATCCTTTGAAGGAGAGCTCATTCCTGTTACTAAGTTTGTCATATTTCCCATGGGGATTCTGTTACAAAAGACTTCTGCCCTGATTTCTACTCACGGGTCCCTCGGCTGGCTTCCCTTCCCTGCCTATGGATCCTCCTCTTTAATCCGAGGATAGGTGAGGCCCTGACCTTGATGTGCCGATCAAGCCCAGTTTCTCTCTTCTCTCAGCTCCTCTTTGGACACTTTCCCTCTCCAGAGAAATCTTCACCATGTGGGGTTTTGACTATGTGGGGCTTAAAGTCAGGGACTGGATCTCTCAGAGTGAGCGGCAGAGGGTGGGTCCAGGGCCTAGTTTGAGAGGAGGCCATGGCTGTGCAGCCCCGGAGGAGGAGGGCATCCCCCATCACACTCCTTCTTCACACTTGCTTCTGCAGCCACTGTGCTGTGGGGCAGAGTCAAGAATGCTCTATATTCTGTCCTCAGTCCTCCACCCAGTCTCCCCAAGCTTGGGGTATTGCTCTTGGCTTCCACCACAATGCTGCAGCATGATAGGAACGTAGGTGAGATAGAAGTCAAGCCTCCCATTAGGGCCCCCAAAGTCCTGGGTAGTTAATGAACTGGGTTGTAGGTGCCAAGTGCAGGAGAGGATTAGCGGTCTACACGGCAGAGAACAGTAATGGGGTGAGGTGGGGGTGGATGAGGGCTTGAAGAGGGCTGGACCCCCCCCCCAGGAAAAGGGGGCATTTAAACACGGGCCTTTTCTGGATTTTTTCTGGGAGTCCTGATAATGAGCCTTTCCCCTGTTCCCAGAGACTTCCCTCATATGTACACGCCTTCCAGTTTGTTCCTCTCTGACCCTTCCAGCCTTGCCTCCATCTCAACTGCCCTCTCAACTCGCCTCTGGGGGAGTGTCTCACTTCCTCGTCCAGAGGGCCCAGCCTTCAGCAGGGGTCATGGTGGCTTTTTACCAGGGTCTCAGTCTGGTCTTACATATAGTCTCAAATCCACCTTTGTCCTCGTGAGAAGTTGTATCTAACTCCCCAGTTGCTTCTGGTCAGAACTAGGGGGCGGTGACAGGGCAGGGCAGTTCCTGCAAAATGCCCTAGGTCAGTGTAATCCCTAAAATAACTAGCCAACTCAGGGACTCCCTGTGGGTTGTGGATGGGCAGTGAAGGCGGCCAAATCTGTTGCTTAATTAGTGTGTGTCACAGCATTCTACAGTCACCAGCAGGCCCTGGGTCTGGTCTCAGGTACTGATCATTTAAAAAGTGGGCAGCAGCAGGGCAGAGTCAGGAGGGAAGCGAAGCCAAAGCAGAACCAGCTCCAAGCTGTGGAGCCTGCAGCCACCAGTAACGTGGCCATTCAGAGTGGCAGCCCCAACCAGCTGTGATGGGACAGGCCTTCCTTGTTCTGCAGATGGGGTGTTTATGCACTTTTTCACCCGCCTCGCTTCATGCATGCTGTATTTATTCACACAGAGGTTTTATTACAGCCTTCACAAGCGTCTTGTGAAAGGTGAGCTATGCATTAGGTTGGTCCTCACAGTCCTGTCCCTGGGGAATGCCGGTTTCTCCAACAAGAAATCCGATGGACAAGAAAGACCAAGAACCTGTAGTCTGAAATGCTAATGAACTAAAGTGAATGGTCTTGAAATAAGAAAAAACCAACCAACCAATCAAAAAACGAATGAATTCTGTCCCACAGGATGATGAGGATACAAGGTCCTTTTTGTAGTTATTACGGAAATGAAGAGCAAGCTCCTAATTTATGCTGCTTCCCTGGTCTCACCCCGCCTGAGCTATCAGCATCCATTCCGCTGTGGAGCTCAGCGACCAGAGTGAGCCGCGACACCACCTCTTGTGCTGTGCCCTCCATCTGCTTCCTCATGGCATTATGCCAGCTTTGCAAACAGTGAGGTTTAGGGGTCAATCAGGGGGAGGGGGAACCAGGGCATGGTAGCCAAGGGGCACTCATGCCATTTGCCCTCACCCTTAGCTTGCCTACGTGCACAGTGGGCCATGACTCACACAACCAATCCATGGCAGGAAATGCTAGGTCAGCAGCAAAGGTGACAATGGGTACCGAAGGTAGGCTAGAAGGTGCAGAGCTTTTTTATAAGCCTCTCCTAACTCTGCCCCTGCCATAATTTATTCCACAAATACTTATTGAGCACTTACTGTATGATAAGGGATGAGAATACAATGATGTGATACCATGGTATAAGAAATATATATAAGAAACATATATTTGGGTTTTGTCCCAGGTTTCTGGCACAGAATTCATAAAACTGTTGGAATTTCTGGGGTGATAGAGATGATAGGAGCACCTTTTGTTACTCACGATGCACCCCTTTCAACCAAGCCATGTTTATATTAATGAGATGACTGGTGACTGAGGATGGTTGCCAGAGGGAACGGTTTAGAGGGTTGGAATTTTTAGTTTCACCCCCCGACCTCCCTGGAGGTCTAAACTAAAAATTGAGTTAGTCACCAATGGCCAATGATTTATCAATGATGCATGATGTAACGGAACTCCCATAAAAACCCTAAGTGAAAGGATTGGTGAACACATCCATGTGCTGGGACAGTGACACACCCCAAACTGTACTAGAACTCCTTCCAGACCTTACCCTATCTGCTTCTCTATCTGGCTGTTCATTTATATCTTTGTCATAATTGGGTAATAGAAGGCAATGTGTTCCCCTGAGCTCTGTGAGCTCTGGGAAATTCAGCAAATTACTGAAACTGAGGAAGGGTTTATGGGAACCCTGATTTGTAGCCAAGTCTGACAGAAGTTGTGGGTAACCTGGTAACCCACTGGCATTTGAAGGGGCTGTAGAGGCAGTCTTGTGGGACTGAGCCCTTAACCTGTGGGGTCTGTGCGAACTCCAGTTAGTTAGTGTCAGGGTTTAATTGACTTGTAGGACATTCAGTTGGTGCCTGCAGAGAATTGGAGAATTGCTTGGTGTGGAAAATATGCACATTTGGTGTTAGAAGTGTGGGCAGCAGAAAACAGCCCATTAAATAGTGAACAAGGCAGGCATGGTCTCTGTCCTCACAGGTCTTTAGATTTAGCAGAGGAGCCAGACTAGCAAAGAGCAAAGCTCTCAGATTCTGTCTCTTACCACTTTCCCCCTTAGTTACCACATGCCAGTCATTCTGACCTCTCCCCGGTTGTTTATACACACCACATTTGCTTTGCTCTTGCTGAGACCTCTGTCTAGAATGCTCTCCCCTCCCCACAGATCTTCTCATGTCTCATCCTTCTGGTTTCATTCAGGTCTCCACTCCAATGACACTTTCTCATAGAGACCTTCTCCAACTTGCCTACCTAAAATAGCATTCCTGTTACTCTCTGTGTTCTGCCATCGCTTTATGTTTTTTTCCCCTGAGTTCTTATGCTCCCTGTTATGTTACATGTTTATTTCTTTACTCGTTCAGGGTTTGGCTCTGCCAGCTGTAATGCAAGCTCCCAAGAGCAGAGAGTTGGCCTGCTTTGTTCACAGGTGTATTTCCAATGCCTGAAACAGTACATGGGACATGCAGAGTAGATGCTCAAAAAATATATTTTTTTAAACAAAATAAATAATGAGTGACCTGCGCAAGTGGTATCTAAATTACAGTTGCAAAAAGTACCCCAAAGGAGACATTCCAGAGCTTTGTGAGACTACATCACCAAGAGTGGGAGCAGGTCTCAGGATAGAAACGGGGGCTCCTGAAGTGTCTTTCTTATTGCATTTGATGGCTTTCCAAGCAGGTTGGTGGGTGTGGGATTTGGCCTCTGCTGCAGACAAGCCAGACCTAGTTTCCATTGGGTCCCTACCACACTAAGCCTATTGGGCTGTGCTGTCCAATATGTTAGCCACTAGCCATGTGTGCCTATTTAACTTTAAATTAAACAAAATTAATTCACTTTCTTAGTCACACATTTCAAGTGCTCTGTGGCCCCATGTGGCTAGTGGCTGCCATATTGAGCAGCACTGTTAGGTACAGGCTATCTCCATAATCACAGATAATTCCGTGGGGCAGAGTGTGTTTCAAACCAGCAGTCCTGTAAGTATGGCATAAGCTAACTGCCACATTGCCATCTGTATCCATTCCCATCAGCAGTACTAGAGAGAGAGAGAATGGGGGATGGGGAGGGGCGGGGAAAGGAGACCTGGTTACCAATAACCCCCATGTAATCATAATCATGTATTTTTCCTAAACTTGCTCTTTCCCCTGAATCACAAAATGACCTCCCTGCTAATCCCGACCCCACCCCTTGCCCTAAGCAACAATACAACACATGGTTGCCCTCATTCATATGCTCCCTTTTCCTGCTGGAAAGAGAAGGATAAGATGCTTTGATATTATCTGCATGGGAAGAACAAAGAGGGGAGCTCACAGTAGACTTTGGATGGAGGTCCCTCCATCTGTAATTTGAGACTCCACTGTTGGGAAGGCAGGAAGGCGGACACATTGCCTCCTTTCCAGGTTGAAGCATAACATCTTCAGGACAAAACTGGAAAGAGAAGGGTCCTTTAGCCTCCAGAGCTAGGTGGCCAGGGCAGGCTCTGACATCTGTACTTCGTAAGCAGACTATTTTATGATTCTTGCTTTCTTTGTGTTTATCCCTTTTTTTGTGCTCCTTTTGTACTTTTTTTGGCAATCCCAGCAAGGCTTAGCTGTGCTAAGGATAGTCAGAGACGGAAGATTTTGTTCCACCTGTGCCAGAGCATGTAAGGGGGTACAGCCATTCTGGGGGCAGGCTGGTGGCAGAGGAATTTCCTGTGGCAGGGGGAAAGATAAACCCTGGCAGACAATGTTAGATCCACCTGGCAAATTACTTCTCCCCACCTGGAGCTTCATCTTCGAGGGCAAAAGCCTTGGATGTTTTAATAAGAGAAATGATGACAGCAATAGGATCTAAACCTGAGGTCTGGTGGGACATGCCTGTGCCACACCCAACCACCGCAGTGAGTGGAAATCACACACCTGCATATCTTACAGGACCTGTTTGTGTGACCGAAAATGAAGAAAACTCAAGGGTGGAATTAGTAATATCCATATGAATTATTTGTCATTCCCCATTTGTAATAAAAGTTAGAAAAATACGATTACAAATATCCCTCATGAAATTATATGCTAATGTTAATTTCTTACAGTCCTCGAAGCGCAGGCTAGATTTTCCTGAGCAGCTCAGCGTGCAAGTTTATTGGTAACTATGTGTGAATACGCTTATTTCCAGGGATCAATTACAAGAGATGAGTCCTCTGTCTGTAACAGCCTTTGTCACAGCTATTGTTTCACAAGCCTCTAACTAGATAGCCCTCTCGATGTCACTGCAGTGACCAAGGAGCAAAAAGGAAAAATGAACCATCAATCAGTTTAATGCTATCCTTTTCTTTCCCACGAAAACTTCCACTCAGTGGATGATGACTGACATAAAAACTAAATCCATCTGTTTTATCACTCCTCTACAAAAGGACAAGTCTGAGAGGCAGGAAGAGGACAAAATGTGTAGGATTAGTCTTACCTCTAGTCACTGGTCTGCTGTGGTACTAGGTAATCTATCACTTGGGGGAAGAAAATCAACTATTAAAATAGCTGTCTTGCAATTTAGTGCACATTTAGTATAAAATGTGCAGATGTGAATCGTAAGCAAGATCTTTTGGAGTAGGATTCTTGGAATATCCTGTTTAATATTACAGAAAACATCTTTAAAAAGTGTCTGAGAATGCAGTTAGGTTATTCATTCATTCATTGAACAAATATATTTTGAGTACCTATTATGTCTGAAATGCATGCCAGACATGAGGACATAGTGGGGAACAAGACAAAACCCAGTTCTTGACTTCATAGGGCTTACAAGTTGGTGGTGAGGACAGATGTTTAATAAGTGAGCAAGTGAGACAAATGTTACCAGAGAGGAAGCACAGAGAGCATATCACTCCACTCTGACAGTCCATGGTGGTGGCAGTGAGGGATACAAGGGTCCTTTCTGAGGAAGAGACATTTGAGATGCCATACAGAGGGTGGGTAGGATTGAGACAGATGGAAGTGGAGGAGGATGAGGGGTAAAAGTGAGGAGGGCATATTGTAGGCCAGAGGGCAACAGGGAACAGGAAACATTTCAGGAACTAAGGTAAGAATGGCTGGTGCAGAGAAAACAAGGGGAGAGTGGCACATAATGAAACCGGAGAGATGAAAAGGATCAGATCCCAGATGAGAAGTTTAAAATTCTACACAGGGAAGTAGGAAAACAGAATTGTAATCATAGGAATGGAATGCTTTATAAAGATCTGTGTGCAGCAAGACTGATTAGAAGGGTGTAAGACCAGAAGTGTGGGGTCCAGTTAGTGCTGTAGTCCAGGTGAGAGACAACAGGTGTTTAGACTAGAGCACAAGCTGCAGATATTTAGAGAAATGGTCAGATACCCAGGAGACAGAACCCGCCACACTTAATCATTAAGTTTTAAAAATATATATATTTTTAAAACTTATTTTGATAGAGCACACAAGCAGGGGAGGGGCAGATACAGAGGGAGAGAGAGAGAATCCCAAGTAGGCTCCATGCTGTCAGCTCAGAGCCCAAAGCGGGGCTTGAACTCACGAACCTCGAGATCATGACCTGAGCCGAAACAAGAGTCGGACACTTAACTGAGCCACCCAGAAGCCCCATCACTTAATGATTAATTAGATGGAGGGAGAGGTGAGAGCAGAGAAGGATTCAAGGATGACCCCTGAGCTTCTGGCTTAAGCAGTGGGGTAGACAGTGATGTTCTCACTGGACTGAGGCACACTGGAGGTGGGGCAGGTTTGGGGAGCTGGGAAGAATGTGAGAAGAGTAGTTGTACAAATATTGAATTTAAAATACTTATGGAATATCCAAATAAAGATGTCTAATAAATGGTTTGATATATGGGTCTGGTGCTTACCAGAAACAAGGCTGTAGAGGTGTTCCACTTTTACCTCTAGTTTTCTCGACTCATTTAAACAAAGAAACATATTTGGAAAATTACTTATGAGTTGTAAAAATGGAGGCTAAAATGTATCCTTTAACCTCCAAATTCAACCTCTGGGAAATTATCCCAAATAAATTACCCAGAAAAAGAGAAACACCATATGTATTGAATTCTGGTTTATAAGAGAAAAAAAAAAACAACTGGAAACATATTCATATCCAACAAAAGGGGCTAGTTAAATAAATTATAGTATACCAACAAAACAGAATATTGTACAGTTACCAAAAACAGTAATTATGGATATATTATAGCAGCTTAGAAAGATGCTTTGACATTTTAAGCTAAACTGCAAAATTCAAAATTCTATTTATGCTATGATTATAATTTTGTGGGAATGATCACACATGGACAACTAGAAGGGCACATGAATAAACAAAGGGTTGATTTGCCAAGCAATGGAATTATGGTGATTTTTTTTATTTGCTGAAATGTTGTCTGTAAAATAAACATGCTAAACAAAATGAAGATGGTTTTCTGCTAGGAATTTACCCAAGGGATACAGGAGTATTGATGCATAGGGGCACTTGTACCCCAATGTTCATAGCAGCACTTTCAACAATAGCCAAATTATGGAAAGAGCCTAAATGTCCATCAACTGATGAATGGATAAAGAAATTGTGGTTTATATACACAACGGAGTACTATGTGGCAATGAGAAAGAACGAAATATGGCCCTTTGTAGCAACGTGGATGGAACTGGAGAGTGTGATGCTAAGTGAAATAAGCCATACAGAGAAAGATAGATACCATGTAGTTTCACTCTTATGTGGATCCTGAGAAACTTAACAGAAACCCATGGGGGAGGGGAAGGGAAAAACCAAAAACCAAAACAAAAACAAAAAAGAGGTTAGAGTGGGAGTGCCAAAGCATAAGAGACTCTTAAAAACTGAGAACTGAGGGTTGATGGGGGGGTGGGAGGGAGGGGTGGTGGGTGGGTGATGGGCACTGAGGAGGGCACCTTTTGGGATGAACACTGGGTGTTGTATGAAAACCAATTTGACAATAAATTTCATATATTAAAAAAAAATAAAGATGGTTTTGCTATTGTTTTGTTTTTGGTTTGGAGGCAAATGGGTTTCCATCTTAGATAAGATGGAACCATCTTGCTGAGTTGGGGACATGGAATTCAGTAGTGGGGTGTGGCTTGATGCACTTTGTCCACAAGGATCTTGTCTCCCGGCTCTCCCCACAATCACATAGGAGTCTCATCTGAGCATGTCTCAGTTTCTCCAACTAAAGAAGTCCAAGCTCCTTGGAGCACATGTGAGTCTCCCTGGGATCCTGTGGATTCAGTTCTTTACACTCAGATCTTTCTTCCCAGTGGCTTTCCAATCTCTGGAGACCGAGGAACTTGACACACAACTGATCTCATTTTTTTTCCCTCTGTTCCTTGACTTGCCTCAGGAACCTAGTAAGAATTAATGGTCAAATGTCGGAGACAGGTTCTCATTTTGTTTTCTCATCTCCTTCATTGAAAGCCCCTCAGTGAATATTTGCAAGCGACCATAAAGATGATGTGCCAATGGTTTCCAAAGGAGAAGTGTTCTGAAGATGCTGGATGCCCATTGTTACGATTCTTGTCTATTCATTTATGCCCTTTGCAGTCCACAGGGGATGCAAGGAGCTTTGCTCACAGGAGAATCTTGTGTGATGACAGTAGCAGCAAGAGCAGAGCCAGAATGCAAAACTCCTGGGTCAGATGTCACCCTGAAATAGGCTGTGACAAGATGGCTGTCCTGGCAGGATCCTTTGTTTTTCCAAAAAGAGAAGCTCTGCCTGGGAACTAGTATAGAAAATGAACTTCAGTGGCATGTACAGTAAGGACGGATTTCACGCTTTTGAAATGAGCTGGGCTATGTGGCAAAGAAATCAATGCCAATGAAATAATGAAACATAAACCCTCAGAGGTAAAAGAGCTCTTTTCATTCTGGGAGGAAAAAACAAAACCAAGCAAAAATGGATTTAAAATGTCCTTGTCTTGGGTTTATGACAAATGGAGAATTAAGGAGATTGGCTGGATCGGTTCCCCTGGAAGAGATAAAATGGCTGAGTGTTCAGATGCTCCCTTTTCTCTAGGGAAGCCCAACAAGAAAGTTGCCGTGAATGGCAGAGTGGGGCAGTCAGGTGAGAGAGAGGGGCTCAGCAGTGGAGCCAGGCAGGGCATTGATGCAGCGAATTCCTGTTCCCACTGCTCTCTGCCCCAAGCAGGGGCCATTTCATACATCCTCCTAGGATGTAATGTTTCCGTGGGAAGTTTTGTGAGCTCTTGTATCTGTTAGGATTGACGGCAATGCATCAAGTAATAGCTACCTGGGTATGATTTACAGGTGTCACAGGGATGGTTTTGTGTGGTTATAAACATTCAATAGCCTTATTATGGTTTTAACTTATTGTTTTCAGTTCATCTGAGAGTTACAGAAGGATCACAAAGACAGGACAAAGAGTGCCATGTGCCCTTGCCTGAGCATTAGCACCATACAGAGCCGGGGTCCATTTTCCGAAACAGAGAAATTCACATTGGGACAGATTTTATTCATATTTCAGCACTGTTTCCACTAATGTCCTTTTTCTGTTCCAGGAGCGAATCCAGGATGTCACCCTGCATTCTTTTGCCTGGTCCCTTTTGTCTTTTCCAGCCCGCGATAGTTTCTCCATCTCTCCTTGTTTTTTGTGACCTTGATAGTTTTGAAGAGTACTGTCAGGTGTTTTGTAGAACATTCTTTAATTAGTGTTTGATGTTTTCTCATGATTAAACTAGAGTTATGCATTGTGGGGAAGAATGCCACTGAGATGTGCCCTTCTTATCATGATATCAACACGACGTTACCACAACTTATATTGGTGATGTTAATCTCGACTTGGTCTAGGTGGGACCTTCCAGGTCGGTCCCCTGTAAAGTTACTGTTCTTCACTTTCTATACTCCTTTGAAAGTGACATTAAATCCAGCCCACACTCAGGAAGGAGGAGAGGGGAATATCAAAGAATTTGTGCACACATGCTAAAACCACCAGAGTAATTAATACAGATTTTGGGGGATTACTTTGAAGCCAAACCATTTGTTTGTATATTTACTATTTTAAGATTAAATTTCCTTTTTTGTTTTTGATCACAAAGTGTAAAGCAGGTGACATAAATTTCAGCAGTCTCACAGACAAAAACCCAAATCTCACTAATCACTGGGTGCATGTGGATGTATAGTGTGTATTTACTATTTGGTAACTGGTTAAATTTATGACATTGTGAACATACTTTAATGCAAAGTGATATTTGAGAAGACCATAGAGTACGATAAGCTTCCTTCACCGTCCAGCCCCTACCAAGAATGAGTGCCTAAGATCAACACAATTACCAGAGATTTAAAAATATAGGAGTTTTAAAAACTCAACACCCTCAAAATGAATACAACAATTAAAAATGGGCAGAGGACATGCATAGACATTTTTCCAAAGAAAACATACAGATGACCAACAGTCACATGAAAAGATGCTCAACACCACTCATCATCAGGGAAATGCAAATCAAAACTACAATGAGATATCACCTTACACCTGTCAGAATGGTTAAAGTAAAAAAACACAAGAAGCAACAGGTGTTGGCAAGGATGTAGAGGAAGGGTAACCCTCGTGCACCATTGGTGGGAAGGCAAACTGGTGTAGCCACTCTAGAAAACAATATGGAGGTTCCTCAGAAAATACAAAATAGAACTACCCTAAGACCCAGCAATTGCCTAAAGAATACAAAAATACTGATATAGAAGATGGCGGAACAGCATGGAAATTTTTTGTGTGTCTCGCGTCCATGAAATACAGCCAGACCAACACTAAACCATCCTGCACACCTAGAAAACTGATCTGAGGATTAACACAACAATCTGCACAACCTGAACCACAGAACTCAGCAGGTACATGGCGTGGAATGGTGAACTGGGGGAGATAGAAGCCGCAGAAAGCAGGGAGCCACTTTTGCATGCAGACAGAGGACAGAGACGGTGGAGAGAACACGGGAAAAGCACCCCTCCCCCTAAAGCAGCTGGAGAGAAAGTGCAAAAGTGGAAACAGCCGCAGAGACTAAACTAAAAAGAGACAAAGGAGAGGGTTTAAATTCCATTAAGACTATAAACAAGGGGAGCACAGAGTCTGAAACTCCGTAGCACAATACCTGACGGTGCTCTGGTGGGAAGGGCGAATCCTCAGGAGCTGAGTGGAGTCCAGGGTTCTTCAGGCCACACGGGCAGAGGCGGTTCCCCTGCTGGGAGGACACCTGGTAAAGGCTGTGCGGGTCCCCCAAAGGCAGGGCCCCCGTGGACCCAGGAGAACAACCACATTTGGTGGTGCTGGAACAAGGTAGTTTAAGGGTGAAGCCTGGTACCAGATGTGTGTTGTGATTTTTCATAATCCCTGAAAAGCTGCTACACTACCTCCTGAACTTTTTCTGGGGCGGGCTGGCACCCGGCTGCAGCCTCTGGGCATCGACAGCAGCACGGTCCCGCAAACGTTCCTGGGTGCTGCCGGCACACAGCCGTTGCTTGGTGAGACCCTCCGGCAGAGGGGCAGAACGCGTCAAAGCCGCAGTCCCTCAGAAGTAAGACGTCAGGAAAAACAGCCGCATCTGAGACAAAACTCAGGAGGGAGGTGCTGCCTGGGGCTTGGTCACGGACTGTGTAAAAGCGGGGAGTTAACGACAGCTGAAGACAAAGGACGGGTGCGATATTGCTGATTGGGGAGAACAGAGTTCTGATACTGGAGACTGGCTGGGTGCCGCCATGGTCACCATTCCCGCGCATGCGCATATGCACCTACAGGCGCCACAACAATTGACCCCGGTAAGCTAAGCAACGCCATCTGGTGGAGAACAGAGCCATTACACTAAGCCCTGCTCAGCTGCGCCAACTTTGCTCTTCAGGAACACGTCTCTCTCTGCCTGCTTAGCTTATGGACTATAAAGCGCTTCATAGTTTGACTTCTAGGGGAAAACAAAGTAATTTCAGTCGTATTTCAGTCTGTTCACCGGTCCGTTTATTCAATTTTCTTTCTTTTATTTATTTATTTATTTTTCTTTTTTCTCTTTTTTGTTTCTTTTTCTTGAATACAGAAAGAGAAAAAAATTCATTTTTATTTTCAATTTTTATTAAAAATATTTTTGTTTAATTTTTTCTACTATATTTTCTACTTTTGTGTAAATTTTTTTCAAATTCTATTTTACTTCCATCATTTCATTTTAGTCTACTTCAGTGTATTCATTTTTTCAAATTTTCAAACAATTTCCTTTTTTTTCTTTTTTCTTTCCTCATTTTTCTCTAATCTATCAAGCCCCTTTCAACATCCAGACCAAAACACACCTAGGATCTAGCATCATTTATTTGATTTTGTGTGTGTGTGTGTTTAATTTTTAATTTTAATATTTTTTTAATTTTAATTTTTTTACCTCATGAATTCCTTTCTCACTTCAAAATGACAAAACAAAGGAATTAACCCCAAAAGAAAGAGCACGAAGAAACAACAGCCATGGACTTAACCAACACAGATACAAGCAAGATGTCTGAACCAGAATTTAGAAGTATGATAATAATACTAGCTGGAGTTGAAAATAGATTGGAATCCTTTCTGTGGAGATAAAAGAAGTAAAAGCTAGTCAGGATGATATAAAAAATGCTATAACTGAGCTGCAATCTCAAATGCAGGCCATGGTGGCAAGGATGGGTGAGGCAGAACAGACAATCAGCCATATAGAGGACAAACTTATGGACAATAATGAAGCAGAAAAAAAGGGAAATCAAGGCAAAAGAGCAGGATTTAACAGTGAGAGAAATCAGTGACTCATTAAAAAGGAACAACATCAAAATTCTAGGGGTCCCAGAAAAGGAAGAGAGAGAAAAGGGGGTAGAAGGGTTATGTGAGCAAATCATAGCGGAAAAATTTCCTAACCTGGAGAACGACACAGACATCAAAATCCAGGAAGCACAGAGGACCCCCATTAGATTCGACAAAAACCGATCATCAACAAGGCATATTATAGTCAAATTCACAAAATACTCAGGCAAGAAGAGAATCATGAGGGCAGCAAGGGAAAAAAAGTCCCTCACCTACAAGGGAAGACAGATCAGTTTTGCAGCAGACCCGTCCACAGAAACTTGGCAGGCAGAAAGGAGTGGCAGGAGGTATTCAATGTGCTGAATCAGAAAAATATGCAGCCAAGAACTCTTTATCCAGCAAGGCTGTCATTCAAAATAGAAGGAGAGATAAAAAGTTTCCCAGACACACAAAAATTAAAGGAGTTCGTGACCACTAAACCAGTCCTGCAAGAAATTTTAAGGGTGACTCTCTGAGGGGAGAAAGGATGAAAACAACAACAACAAATAAATAAAGACCAAAAGCAACAAAGACTAGACAGGACCAGAGAACACCACCAG
Organism: Acinonyx jubatus; assembly: GCF_027475565.1. NCBI lineage: Eukaryota > Metazoa > Chordata > Mammalia > Carnivora > Felidae > Acinonyx > Acinonyx jubatus. The sequence continues at coordinate 90,241,097 of NC_069381.1, read as the reverse complement.
AAACCACCTCTACAAGCAACATAATGGCAATAAATTCATATCTTTCAGTACTCACTCTAAACATCAATAGACTAAATGCTCTAATCAAAAGAAGTAAGGAAACAGAATGGATAGGAAAACAAGATCCATCTAGATGCTGTTTACAAGAGACCCACTTTAGATGTAAAGACACCTTCAGATTGAAAGTCAGGGGATGGAGAACCATCTATCATGCTAATGGTCAACAAAAGAAAGCCAGAGTCACCATATTTATATCAGACAATCTAGACTTTAAAAGAAAGACTGTATCAAGAGATGCAGAAGGGCATTATATCATAATCAAGGGGTCTATCCACCAAGAAGACCTAACAATTGTAAACATTTATGTGCCAACTGTGGCAGCACCCAAATATATAAATCAATTAATCACAAACATAAAGAAACTCATTGATAGTAATACCATAATAGTAGGGGACTTCAACACCCCACTCACAGCAATGCACAGATCATCTAATAAAAAAATCAACAAGGAAACAATGGCTTTGAATGACACACTGGACCAGATGGACTTAACAGATATATTCAGAACATTTCATCCTAAAGCAGCAGAATATACATTCTTCTCTAGTGCACATGGAACGTTCTCCAGAATAGACCACATACTGGGACATAAATCAGCCCTCAACAAGTACAAAAAGATCGAGATCATACTGTGCATATTTTCAGACCACAATGCTATGAAACTTGAAAACAAACACAAGAAAAAATTAGGAAAGGTAACAAATACTTGGAGACTAAAGAACATCTTACTAAACAAGGAATGGGCTAACCAAGAAGTTAAAGAGGAAATTAAAAAGTTCATGGAAGCTGATGAAAATTATAACACCACAACCCTAAACCTCTGGGACGCAGCAAAGGCAGTCATAAGAGGGAAGTATATAGCAATCCAGGCCTTTCTAAAGAAGTAAGAAAGACCTCAGATTCACAACCTATCCTTACTCCTTAAAGAGCTGGAAAAAGAACAGCAAATAAAAACCAAAACCAGCAGAAGACAGGAAATCATAAAAATTAGAGCAGAAATTAATGCTATTGAAACAAACAAACAAACAAAAAAACCCCAGTAGAACAGATCAATGGAACCAGAAACTGGTTCTTTGAAAGAATTAACAAAATTGATAAACCACTAGCCAGTTTGATCAAAACGAAAAAGGAAAGGAGCCAAATAAATAAAATCAAGAATTAAAGAGGAGAGATCACAACCAACACAGCAGAAATAAAAACAATAATAAGAGAATATTATGAGCAATTATATGCCAATAAAATGGGCAATCTGGAAGAAATGGACAAATTCCTAGAAACATATACACTACCAAAACTGAAACAGGAAGAAATAGAAAATTTGAACAGACCCATAACCAGTAAAGAAATTAAATAAGTAATCAAAAATCTCCCAAAAAACAAGAGTCCAGTGCCAGATGGCTTTCCAGGGGAATTCTACCAAACATTTAAGGGAGAGTTAAGACCTATTCTCTTGAAGCTGCTCCAAAAAATAGAAATGGAAGGCAAACTTCCAAACTCTTTCTATGACTCTAGCATTTCCTTGATTCCAAAACCAGACAGAGACCCCACTAAAAAGGAGAACTATAGACCAATTTTCCTGATGAACATGGATGCAAAAATCCTCAACAAGATATTAGCCAACCGGCTCCAACAATACATTAAAAAAATTATTCACCACAACCAAGTGGGATTAGGGATGCAGGGCTGGTTCAGTATCTGAAAAAACAATCAGTGGGATTCATCACATCAATAAAAGAAAGGACAAGAACCATATGATCTTCTCAATAGATGCAGAGAAAGCATTTGACAAAATACAACAACCTTTCTTGATAAAAACCCTCAAGAAAGTAGGGATAGAAGGATCATACCTCGAGATCATAAAAGCCAAATATAAAAGACCCAATGTTAATATCATCCTCAATGGGGAAAAACTGAGAGCTTTCCCCCTAAGGTCAGGAATAAGACAGGGATGTCCACTCTCACCACTATTATTCAACATAGTATTGGAAGTCTTAGCCTCTGCAATCAGACAACACAAAGAAATAAAAGGCATCCAAATCAGCCAGGAGGAAGTCAAACTTTCACTCTTCACAGATGACATGACACTCTATATGGAAAACTCAAAAAGATTCCACCAAAAAGCTGCTAGAACTGATCCATGAATTCAGCAAAGTTGCAGGATATTAAATCAATGCACAGAAATTGGTTGCATTCCTATATACCAACAATGAAACAACAGAAAGAGAAATCAAGGAATCAATCCCATTTACAATTGCACCAAAACCCATAAAATACCTAGGAATAAATCTAACCAAAGAGGTGAAAAATCTATACACTGGAACCTATTAGAAAGCTTATGAAAGAAATTGAAGAGAACACAAAAAAGTAGAAAAAATATTCTATGCTCATGAATTGGAAGAACGAATATTGTTAAAATGTCGACACTACCCAAAGCAATCTACATATTCAATACAATCCCTATCAAAATAACACCATCATTCTTCACAAAACTAAAACAAACAATCCTAAAATTTGTATGGAACCAGAAAAGACCCCGAATAGCCAAAGCAATCTTGAAAAAGAAAACCAAAACAGGAGGCCTCACAATCCTGGACATCAAGCTATACTACAAAGCTGTAATCATCAAGACAGTATGGTCCTGGCACAACGACAGACACTCAGATCAATGGAACAGAATAGAGAACCCAGAAATGGACCCACAAACGTATGGCCAACTAATCTTAGACAAAGCAGAAAAGAATATCCAATGGAATAAAGACAATCTCTTCAGCAAGTGGTGCTGGGAAAACTAGACAGCGACATGCAGAAGAATGAACCTGGACTACTTTCTTACACCATACACAAAAATAAATTCAAAATGGATGAAAGGCCTAAATGTAAGACAGGAAGCCATCAAAATCCTCAAGGAGAAAGCAGACAAAAACCTCTTTGATCTTGGCCGCAGCAACTTCTTACTCAACACATCTCTGGAGGCAAGGGAAACAAAAGCAAAAATGAACTGTTGGGACCTCATCAAAATAAAAAGCTTCTGCACAGTGCAGGTAACAATTAGCAAAACTAAAAGTCAACTGACAGAATGGGAGAAGATATTTGCAAACAACATATCGATAAAGGGTTAGTATACAAAGTCTGTAAAGAACTGATCAAACTCAACACCCCAAAAACAAGTAATCCAGTGAAGAAATGGGCAAAAGACACAAATAGACACTTCTCCAAAGAAGACATACAGATGGCCAAGAGACACATGAAAAAATGCTCCACATCACTCATCATCAGGGAAATACAAATCAAAACCACAGTGAGATACCACCTCACACCTGTCAGAATGGCTAACATTAACAACTCAGGCAACAACAATGCGGAGAAAGAGAATCTCTTTTGCATTGCTGGTGGGAATGCAAGCTGGTGCAGCCACTCTGGAAAACAGTATGGAGGTTCCTCAAAAAATTAAAAATAGAACTACCCTACAACCCAGCAATTGCACTACTAGGTATTTATCCAAGGTTATACAGATATGCTGTTTCGAAGGGACCCTTGCACCCCCATGTTTATAGCAGCACTATCAACAATAGCCAAAGTATGGAAAGTCAAATGTCCATCGATGGATGAATGGATAAAGACGTGGATATATATACAATGGAGTATTACTCGGCAATAAAAAAAAAATGAAATCTTGCTATTTGCAACTATATGGATGGAACTAGAGGGTATTATGCTAAGTGAAATTAGTCAGAGAAAGACAAGTATCATATGATTTCACTCATATGAGTACTTTAAGACACAGAACAGATGAACATAAGGGAAGGGAAGCAAAAATAATATAAAAACAGGGAGGGGGACAAAACATAATAGACTCTTAAATATGGAGAACAAACAGAGGGTTACTGGAGGGGTTTTGGGAGGGGGGATGGGCTAAATGCATAAGGGGCATTAAGGAATCTATTCCTGAAATCATTGTTGCACTATATGCTAACTAATTTGGATGTAAATTAAAAAAATAAAATTAAAACAAAAACCAAAACAAAACAAAAAAAGGAATACAGAAATACTAATTCAAAGGGATGCATGCACTCTGATGTTTATAGCAGCATTATCTACAATAGCCAAATTATGGAAAGAGTCCAAATGTCCACCGACTGATAATGGATAAGGAAGATGTGATACACACACACACAGACACACACATACACTGAACTATTACTCAGCCATAAAAAAGAAATTCACCATGTGTAACAACACGGATGGAGCTAGAGAGAGTATTATGTTAAGTGAAATAAGTCAGAGAAAGACAAATCCTGTATGATTTCACTCATATGTGGAATTTAAGAAACAAAACAAACAAGCTAAGGGGAAAAAACAGAGTCAAACCAAGAAACAGACTCTTAACTATAGAAAACAAACAGATGGTTAGAGAGCAAACTGATGGTGGGGGTGGGGTGGGTGAAATAGGTGATGGGGATGAAGGAGGGCACTTGCTGTGATGAGCACTGGATGTTGTATGCAAGTGTTGAATCACTATATTATACACCTGAAACTAATATTACACTGTATATTAACTGAAATGTAAATAAAAACTTTAAAAAATATATGCATTTTTCATTTAAAGCCACATAACAGGGTACAAATAATCAAGATTGAGGCTGTGTTTACTGAGGCGGGGTTCTAGTCAGGCACAAAGAGCAGTCCCAGAGATTTCCAAGCATGACACTTCAGTCTCAGCTCTTCACCTCTGAGGCAGAGACCAAAGCCACAAGTCTTCCGCAGTGAAAAATGAGACCTTTAGGCATTCAAGAATGCCAGATTAGATCTCATTCAAGAGTGTTTAATTTTCAGAACAGAAATTGCAAATACTTTCCTCATCATTTTAGGAGCCTGCACCTGGGGGCAGGGCAGTCCAGCTGGTCACAATTAAGACTCATTTCATAAATGTCATGTTTTTGAAAGAGTCTTCATCCGATTTTTTAAAATGTTTATTTATTTTTGAGAGAGAGAGAGAGAGAGACAGAGTGTGAGGAGGGGAAAGGCAGAGAGAGAGGGAGACACAGAATCCGAAGCAGGTTCCAGGCTCTGAGTTGTCAGCACAGAGCTGGATTTGGGGCTTGAACTCACGAACTGTGAGATCATGACCTGAGCCAAAGTCAGACACTTAACCGACTGAGCCACCAAGGCAAGCCATGAGAGAATCATCCTTTGAATCTTTTTTCTAGTATTAAGATTGGAAGAATGAATAATATAGTGAAAGATGCAGGAAAAATTAGATGGCATAGAATGTATAAACACCTTATCAAATTTACGTTGAATGTCAGCCCCAAGGGAAGCCTGGAGTTCTGTCACCATCACAGTGTAGAGTATAAATAAATCTTAAAAACTTGTGAGTGGGTACAGGCATCCTTCCCCTGTCTCTCTTTTGATTTTCTTAAGTAAAGTGACTGATCTGTCCGTTGTATTGAGGGTCAGGGAAAAAACCTGAAGACAATATTGCAACACCTAAGAGACCTGTTCACTTTTACTGTTGCTCCATATTGACTGGCAAAAATTTAGATCTCTCTCTCTCTCAATTGCTCTCCCTCTCTCAATCTCTCTCCCTCTTCCCCACCCTCTCTTGTTCCCCCTCTTTAGAATCCAGACAAGGGTAAGGAATAAGAAACAATGCATTTGCTATTGGAGAGGTTTGTGGGTAACTGAATAATTCTCTATGTCTGGAATTAACACTGTTGACATTGATGTTGATGCTAAGCAAGCTTAAAGGACCAAATTAGACTCCTGACACATTAAAAAAAATGTTAGCCATTTCTCTTGTCAAAAAGTCTTAGAGTGGCTGAACTTGAGCATAATCACCAAGAATCACGTGGGTGACATCTGAGAGGCTTCTGTGCATCAGAACCACAAAGAGAGCTTATTAGCAAGAGAGTCTGGGCTCCGTTGCCAGAGTCTCTGATTTGGTAGGGCCTAAAGTGGGACCCAAGAAGTTGCATATCTAACAAGTTCCTAAATTATACTGATAGTTTTGGTCCAGGACCGCACTTTGAGCATGACTTCTACAGACCAAGTTACTTGCGTAGATTATTTTCTGCACAAGTAGCAGGTGCTGACTAAGTGGATATGATGAACTAATAATGCAACACCAGGACAAAACAAAATTCAGCCTGCCTTGCTACAATTTTATTCTAATTAACATCTGCTCTCTCTTGGGCTCTGAAAAACTCTTTTGATGTTTGTATTTGAAACCACCACCAAAACGAGTTGATGCAAAAGTTCATTCAATTACCAAACATTTTGTTTGTGATGAGAAAGGAGTTTGCTTTCTCTAATTTGAGACACGTTTTGTTTCATCTTCAATAGTGGCTTGCGCAGGTGTTTCTTCCCTCTGACATCTGGCAGGCCACAGTGGCTTGGAGTTTTCTGATCTTCTCTCACCCTTTGCCCCTCAGAATCTTGAGGTTATGAGGCCTGAGGCTTGCTCTGAGTTGTAGGGATCTTTGACAGTTTCATCTGTGTACCTCTTTTAGTCTCAGATGAAAATCTGTGGCTTCTGGAAGTCATCAAGCCAAATGAAATCGTTTCCAATACAGTACCAACCTTGGCATTCCTGGGGGATGTGATCCAAGACTAATCAGTTCTCCAACTGGAGAATTCCAAATACAGTCTGCTCCTCCTCATTCTTACCTCAGTGAGGCCCCCTGGAATATAGCTTCGGAGAAACAAACCAGAACAATGCTGCCACCACCTTAAGAAAGCGGTACTGAGTGTTCAGCAGACACAGAAAATGAGGGCCAAAGAGGTTTTTCTGAAATATATCACTGGTGCCTAGAAAGGAAGGGGAAATTAAATAGTGCAAGACAAGGAGTGATTCCTTGCTTGCTGGATGGATGATCACTCTTGTAGAGGGAAATGCAAATGGAGACTTGAAAGGGCTAAGTTATTATCCTTGTGTTTTAGTCATAAGCAAAGTTGATGCCCATTTTGGCTACAGAAACATCTGGTATGGAGCCAAGGGCATGGTTTGTTATGGGCCTGGGCTGGGCTAGTGTCCAGCGTCAATGATCAGGCATGTAGAGCTGAGGTTGGAAGTTGGTCAGACAAGTAAGAACAGGACTGTGGTTAGAGACTCCTGACAGAGGCAGACAGGCAAAGGTGGGACAATGATTTACTTTACTGAGCAATCCCCATGGGCCTGCTTGGGTTAGAAGTGTGTGTGTTTGGGGTCTGTGTGGTTCAAGAGCCACTTTAGGGAATGAGACAAGTAAAGGCATGTTCCCAGATGAAATACAGAACACTCAGTTAAATTCAAATTTCAGGTAAACAATGAATATTTGGGACATTCCTCTGCTAAAAAAGTGTTTGTAGTTTATCTGAAATTTAACTGGATGTCCCGCATTTTTATTCACTAAATTTGGCAGCCCTAAATTCAGGAGGCCTGGCTTAGGTAAAGCAGGTGGGCAGCAGCTCCTGGAGGCGGGCCACATGGCGGCCAAGGCCTCTGCTCCGGAGGCAGGCGCTGCGGGTGCTGCGGGGCCCCTGGGCCAGTGGGAGAGTCAGGAGACCCACTCTCACCTGGTCTAGGGGAGAGCTGTAGGCTGTGTCCAGTCAGACTTTGGAATGAGTTATGAACTAAACAGTAATTAAAAACATTTCACATTTTTCCAGGCCTTTTTTTTTTGAAAGCAAGAGAAAGGTTGGGAATCCTAGGGGCCAGGAGTGTGACTTCAGGCAGAGACTCTAAATGTGAATTCTCCACAGCTAGTTGGTAAGTGTGACCCAATAGGGCAGAGGAGGAAAGCAAAGTAATGAGCATCTGCTCTGAGCTAAGCATTTTCTATTTGTTTCTCTATTTATTTTCACAATAACCGCTGTAATCTAGGGGGGGTTGGCAGTGCCTATTAACTTCCCAGCACCCCAGCCCTTATCAGGACCTGCCTCACTTCCTTCTCCTCGTCCACCTCCATCCCTCCCTCACCACCCCGTGCACATATCCAAAGATTGGACTTGTCTGCTCTAGTTCTCATGCAAATCTTACTATCTAAACTGAGCCAACAGGAAACCCTCTGAAGTCTTGGAATGAGACATAGAGACTGAGCTCCTTAGTTGTGGGAAGAAAAGTTAGAAGGTCATATGAACTCAGAAGATTTCTTTGTCCTTGCGGGTGACCAGACTGATGGGTGCAAGCATTCATAGTGCAGATAAAGCCAGTATACAGAGGGATGTGGAAGAGAGAGGTAGAGAAGGAGAGAGACACACAGACAGAGATAAACTACTGGCAGCTTTCCAGTTCAGCTGTCCTTGCAACTGGCCTGGCAGAACCACTCCCTTATAGTTCATCTCAATTTTGTTGTTTAATTCTGAGTGGCTTCTTGTTCCTCATAACTCATAACTAGTGTGCTCTAAACCGGTCATTATTATGAATTCTTCTTTACAACATATCACATGGCAAATAAATGATAACACCTGTAAATGACCCCCATGTGGCCAACCACAATAGTCCTGTATGGCCAACCGCAATGCTCTGTATGGTTCTAAGCTGCCAGCTTTTTCTGAAGCATGATCTCCTATCATGACAGATGGTGAGTGACCCATGATTTCCTCTCTTGGGTAGACCACAGAGGTGGCAAAGGTTTGCCCAGACACAGAGACCAGAAGAATATAGTTGTTGAGGTCCACTGAAAGCAGAAAGCTGAGCTGGGCTGGGCTGGTCCAGCAGGTAAGGCCCGGCTCTTCCAGCCACAAGGCCATCAGGTGAGCCAGAGCTCCCAGAGAAAGCACAGATAACTGGGGCCTGGTCCTCAGGCTGCCCAAACACTCAGAAGGTTTAAGTGAGGCAGCTGCAGGGTCAATGTAAGAGGCCAGAAATAGGATGGTTCCCAAATGGTGCCATTGATTGGCCAGTCACCTGGCATACAGTGATGACATCATGCTGAAGGGACTCTTGCATTCAAGAACTTTAGTGGGAAAGGACACAATAAGCAAATAAATGTAACTAAAAATTAATAAATGCAGGTGACTGGTGTGCTATGAAGCAGAAGTTCTGGCTATGAGGACCGAGGTAACACAATCACCCAGAGCTTAGTGTGGTCCAGCCCAGGAGGGAGTTGTGGCCCTCCCAAAGCAACCATTCAGACCAGGGGCTCAGAATTTGTTTTATGGGTTGGGGAGATCCGCTGGTGGGATAAATGGGGTAACTTACTGAATGGGATGGTAGGAGTGGTAGATAAAGACTAAACTTGAAAGTTCTTCTTGGATTTCATTTATCCAAGTTGGTGAGGTGAGGTGTTTGGGATCTGGGTCAAGTCATTGAAAGTAAATTTTTCACAATTCACCTGAAGGTTAACTTGCTAAATTATCAAATTACCAAAGTTGGTCAGATACATTTTTTTAAGTTTATTTGAGAGAGCGTGAGCAGGGGAGGGGCAGAGAGAGAGCAGAGAATCCCAAGCAGGCTCCCTGCCAGTGTGGTCCAACATGGGTCTCAAACCCATGAAATTGTGAGATCATGTCCTGAGCCAAAATCAAGAGTCAGACGCTTAATGGACTGAGCCACCCAGGTGCCCCAGTCAGATACACTCTTTACCTGGCTCTAGAATGGTTTGTCACAGCCATTTGGTGGGCATGGGCAAAGATGGGCACAAGACAGGAGTAGTAGAAGATAAAGAGAAGAGATAGGCAGAAACAGGGGTGTAAGGTCTCACATTAGGATAGCTAGCTGTATTTAAGGGAAACTCATTCTATTTGCATATAAAAACTGCAACGCTTGGAAAGGTCCTGGGCATTTACGATGTGAAATCCATAGGAAATTGACATTCAATTTAGAAGAGTCTGACTAACATCACAGCTAAATGCGAAAGTAACAGCCCGGGAGAAGCCATAGCTAAACCAAAGTGTGGGGAAAACGTCAGATTTGTGACTAGGTCGTTCAGCAAATAGATTATTTGAGGAATTGATTTTTGGCAAATTGGTTAATCAGACAGGAGGCTTTCAGAAATGTGGGGATTCAGGGTACCGTCCTGTTTTCATTTGATTTGATTCATTTATTAGTGAGGGCTCTTTTAGATTCAAGGACAAAAACTCAAAGTGGCAATGGCAAAAATAGTAATTTACTAGAAAGATACGGGAGTATCCTACGTAATCAGAGGAAGGATCAGGCAGCTAAAGGGAAGGGCAGAGCTGCCGCCGGTCCTCAGAAGCAGTGCTCAGGGTCAGGCCAGCCCACTGCTGGTGTCAGCCCAGTCCCACTTGTGGTATTCTGGCTTCTGCCATGAGGCTACTGATAGGTCCCAGCCTCATGTCTCAGGGTTCCCATGCCTGTGGTGGACTGACTTTTTGCCCAATTTTCGTTTGAACATAGCAGAGGAGTTCTTTGGCCAGCATGAGAAATGTACCCAAAGCAGGGGGAGGCAGAGTTTCCAGAAGAAGAGGGTGATGTGGACACACAAAAGAGTTATATGTCCACTCGCTGGCCTTATGAGAAGCTGGGAAAGACGTCCTCGCCGTGTGGGCCCACAGCACAGTTCTTGTTGATACAAAAGGACAAAATTAGTCAATCCCCCAAATGAACAGGTCCTCAAGCCTCTTGTCCCCCCCTGCCAGCTTAAAATGGTGATCAACCCTCCACCTTCTGCTCAGAGACATCAGAGTCCCCTCCAACCCTCAGCTCAGTGGACACAAGATGGATATTGCTCGAGGGAACAGAAAACCTGCTGGCCAGATTGGGCTCCACTTTGAACATGGCAGTGGCTGATTACTAAATTCCACAGGGGCTTCTTATGAAGGGGATGAAAAGATGGAGAGGGCCAGGAACACAGCTGAGGGGCTCTGTGGAGCTCACCAGAACTCAGTGGGAATCAAGACTGCCTAGACACCCAGCCTGGCACTGGGAGTGGGCAGGTGTCCTGTCTGCATAATGCCCTTGATCTCTAGGAAAAATGGTGAAGAACCAATCAGGTGGCGGTCTCCTGCCAAGGACTCCATTAGCCTGCTCCGGTGGCTGCTTCTGAAGTGGCGGCCGCTGGCTCCTTCTCGCTCTCTTGTTCACGGAGGACATATGGGCCAGGCAGGGATCAACGGAGGAACATCTGGTACAGGAACAAATCAAACAGCCCCAATGACTAATTTAGGAGGGTTGCTTCTCCATTGTTCTTTCCATGGCCCCATGCAAAGGTCACCCAGTGCGGCAGGCTCAGAGAAGCCACCTCTCCACCTCCAGCAGTCCCCAGGATCCAGCTTGTTTTCCTTAAAAGTGAATCGATCGCTCTTTCTTTGAGGATAGAAACAGCAGCTACCTATCACTGAATCCTGAATTCTCCCAAGCATGGTTAGCCCCTCCTTGCCAACCCCCCAGGCACCCCTGTTTCTTATTGGCCATTTATCATCTTGCCTCAGAAGGCTCTCTTTTTTTAAAAAACTCTACTGAATTCAAGTGTGACATGTTCTATTTCTGCAGCTGAACTTTTTCTCCTTTTGGTTCAAATAAAGGAAACAGCAAATATTAAAGAGCATGAGAGAAAAGGCACAAATGCCTGGACCATTAACAGACAAGATTGCCTGTGGTTCTGATTTTGGTGGTTTATGTAATAGCCAGAAATGATCTTTAAATTAAATATCCATTTTCTTTTAAATTATCTCTAATGGCACAGTACAACCATATCATTTTCAGCCTAAGAAGAGGGTTTGGTAGGATATCTGATGCTTCTTCTGTCCTTTTTTTTTTTGGGTCAGGATCACACATCACATAGCTTATTTTTGAAGTTCTCTACTGGAAATGTTACATCTTTCCTTCAGAATTTATTCTCACGTGTTAAAGGTGTGCTGTGGGATAAGCCAGGTCTTCTGTGTTTGTCTTCATCCTAGCTCATTGGTAACCTCCAGCTGGCTGTCACATTACCAATACCTCCTGCTTCACTCCCTCACCCGGTATCACACACTCCTGGGGCTCTGGGTGTCCCCAGTCATGGGATGGTCAAGATTATTGTGGTTAGTCACAATTATCCCTGGAAACACCTAAAAATATTTCCTGGTCCTATTCCCAGCAAAGAACATATTCCATTCCCAAGGGAAGCAAATGCCAGCTTTCTTCCTGCTGTCCCAGGCCGGCTGGCTCTGAGCTCCCAGAAGTGATTCTGGAATTGTCTTACTGGTTATCTCCATTGGGTTTCTTCAGTGCAGCACTAGCTTTCTTTCTTCCCTTCACTGATGTAGACTGGTGTCCTTTGTATGACAGGCTGTCCTAGGCAGGTAGATGATCACTGAGTGACAAGACAAACGGAATCTAGTTCCAGCTCAGTCATGACCTTGCTGCGTGCTCAGAGACAAGCTACAACTTCTCTGTGTCCCTGTATCTGTACCTTCTGTTAGGACATCTATAGATCTTCTGATGTGGTTATCATTTAAGGTGGGAGTGGGCAACAGATTCAGTGAAAACTATCCTTCCTAAGCAAGGTGGTGATAATGAACCGACATGTGTTTTGAGGGCCCTATAGTCTAGTGTTCAGAGCATTCCACTGTGTCTTCACTATTCTAACCTACTAGAGACATATTTGTCAAATGAGACTTCCAATGGATTCCTCCAGATTTCCTTGGAATGGGCGAGAAGACAATGCAGGGCATTGTCTGGAGCCTGTTCCTCTTGGTTGCGTGACTGCCCATTACAGCTGTCTAATAAGGACAACATGATCATCTGTCTGGTAATTACAAAGCACTTTCATTTTACTGCCTCCTTTAATGTTGCCAATAACCCTGTGGAATAAATATTATTTCCCCTATTTTATAGATGAAGAACCTGAGGTTTAGAAAGGTTAATGACTTATTAAATGATGCCTGGCTACTAAGGGGTAGAGTTGGAATACAAAACTAGGAGTTCTGATTTCAGATCTAATAATTTCCATCTTTCCAATGGTTTTCAAGCTGTTCCCTCAAATGGCTAGGTTTGGGGAGGTACCCTAGGGGAACAAGGGAAGCTAGGCCAGTGGAGTTTAGATCACATGATTCAATCAAAGCATCTTTTACCAGTTTTTTTCTGTTTTATATTTATAGGATTCCACAGTAAATTTGGTTTTGAACAAAATGTTCCCAGTGCTAAAAAACAAAGTTTGTGAGCCACAACACTAAACCATATGTGTTGAAAATGAGACCTTTTATCAGTCCTCTCTTTAGTACTCAGGGGATTCTTCCTTCTTTGTTCTAACAATCCCAGCTTGAAATCCTCTGTCCCAGAGGAGCTGACCACAGGTACTCCTTCTTCTCTCATTCCAGTGAGACACATTCTGTTTTGGTGGATCTTTCTCAGGAGAAGCATTGTGGCCCAGGTGGTTGACACTGAGCCAGCTGTTGTAGAGCCCAGATAGAGGCCCCGTTCCTTTCCTTAGAAGGACTGAACCGCATGTTCCAACCTGCCTCGTAAATATAAAAAGAAAAGGCTAGTTTCCATTTTAATTAGATGAAATAATTACATGTCACACATCTCCTAAACAGTTTTGTGTTTGCCCTAACTGTAATGCTGACATTAGCATTCAAAGATGCTGTTTGCACCGTGTACAGATGTTGAGTTTATAGACTGTCATGTTCCTTGTGGCCACAAGATGTCAGGCAAATATGGTCATGGGATGTAGGAGCCAGAAGGTGCCTTGGCTCCTGAAAATGCCATTGATGAGTTCATTAGCTGATTAAAATCCTTCCAATACGCTTGTTGGAAGAATGTAGGGAAAGTCTATGAAATGTGTCATATTGTTATCCTGTTGATGGAGGTACTGAGCACCACTAGCTGGTAATCAGATTAAGATGAACAAATATTGATTGTACATGCCTGCATGATTAAATCCTGAATAATTAAAGGCCACTGAGTTTCCCAGCTCTTTCTCTAGTGTGTGTTACCATGCGCAATCTCCTTTGAAAGTTTCTGTTTGAAAATCTGGTAAAGTGAAGAAATGGGTTTTAATGGCTATCATATAATCATGAGACACTACATACACTGGAATATGTTAAATAAAGCCACATATCTAAACATGTGCGTATATCTAATGTATACTTGTTTCCTCAATGATTTGAATAATAGGTGTTGTAAATTAACGGCCGTCCTGACACCCCACCCTTGCTATTCTTTTAGTCTCCTGAGTGACTTCCTATAGCAGCTTCCTTGGGATCTGACGGAAGGAAGCCATCATGGCAAGCAAAGGCCAGGTCCAATCAATAAGCAGTTATTGAGTTCCTACAGAGGGCCAGGTGCTGGTGGGGATTCAGAAGACATTGAGGATATGGTCTCTGCTTCACCCTTGTTTCTATCCTCCTCATTTATTTCCTTTCTCTCATTTTCTGTCTTCTGCTCCTTAACCTTTCAAATGCTCTTTACTGCTAAGCTAGAAGATGAAGAGATGAGCCATTATTCATTTACCTTTGAAATTATATTGGCCTCCTACCACATGCTAAACTTTGGTCTGAAGATTCAAAGATAAAGTTTAAAATGTTGCTCACCTTTCTGGGATGCCTGGGTTCTCAGTTGCTTGAGTGTCCGACTCTTGATTTCATCTCAAGTCATGATCCCAGGGTCATGGGATTGAACCCTGCATTGGGCTCTTTACTCAGCATAGAGCCTGCATAAGATTCTCTCTCTCTCTCTCTCTCTCTCTCTCTCTCTCTCTCTCTCTCTCCCTCTCTCTCTCTCCGCCCCTCCTTCCCTCTGCCCCTCTCCCATGCTCTCTGTCTCTCAAAAAAATGGTACTCATCTTTCTGTTGGAGGAGTATGGTCATGGAACAGACCATGGAACAAATGAAAAATCAAATGACAGTGGTCTGGTATTAGCGATGTCATCAAGTAAATGTGCTATGGAGAGCACAGGCAAGAAAGGATTAATTCTGCTGGGTCCTGCGAGAGTCGTGGCCTTTTGCAAAAGTGATGAACTGGAGCTTACCAAGTAAGCAAGTTGGGACAGCCTGAAGGATTAGGACACATGAGGGCAGGTGCGTTAAGACAAAGGCTAAGGGCTGTATCAAAGAGATCTACAATATAGCAACTTGAAAGAAGTCTGTCACAGAAGTCTCTCACACAACAGTCTGCAGAGGACAAGTCAGTGGGACAGGGCAGCTTTGCTCTGCCATGTCATTCAGGGACCAAGATCCTTTCAACTTGGGTCCTCCAGGATTGGTGGGGCATCACATGGCTTGCTGCTAAGAGCACATGCCAGTTGCAAGGAGGAGAGAGGGAAGAGAAGGATAGCAAGCTAGCTCATTTTAGCCAAGTGAGGCAGAAGTTGCACACCTGTCTTCCTCCTACATTCTGCTGCTGGCTTTGAGAACAGACGTGTGGCCAAATCTAGCTTCAGAGGAATGATGGCGGAGGGGTGTGGTGAGAAAAGGGAAAAATATATTTTTAATAAGGTGAAAAGGGGAAGAGTGGGCTGTGGGGACCAACCAGTAGCCTGCTGTAGCAAAGGGTTATAAAGGGAATACTGTGTCTATGGTGAATCTGTAAGTGGGGACGTGTAGCCGGCTTATGGCTGGTGTGGCTGGTAATTTGCCTGGTGGGGTGGGGCCAGGGTATGGAGGAGTTTGAAAGCTACATGAGAAAACTTCAATGGAGCCAACACACTGACTTTGTTTTTGGCGTATATCACCCTATTTCCTGGTGGCTCCTTTGGTACGGCGAGACTGGAGGCAGGCAGTTGTTGTAAGTCCAGGTCAGAGATGACAAGGGCTTCACTCAGGGGTAGGGATGGCTGAGTGGGATGGTAGAGTAAAGTTAAGAGACATTTGAACTGAAACTGGCTAAGGATCTACCAGCACCTTCATTAAAAAGTGTTAACAAACCAGACTGATAGTATTACCGCTATTAGCAAAGCCTCTCCCACAGAGAATAGTCCCACCTCTGTCCCCCACCTTTTATGAAATGTACACTCTAGAAATCAAAGCAGCAGAGTGGGTCTTTATGCTTTACCCACTTGGATCCGTGTTCTTCTTCTTTTTTTTTAACATATGAAATTTATTGTCAAATTGGTTTCCATACAACACCCAGTGCTCATCCCAAAGATGCCCTCTTCAATACCCATCACCTCCCCTCCCCTCCCTCCCACCCCCCATCAACCCTCAGTTTGTTCTCAGTTTTTAAGAGTCTCTTATGTTTTGGCTTTCTCCCACTCTAAACTCTTTTTTTTTTTTCCTTCCCCTCCCCCATGGGTTTCTGTTAAGTTTCTCAGGATCCACATAAGAGTGAAAACATATGGTATCTGTCTTTCTCTGTATGACTTCTTTCACTTAGCATAACACTCTCCAGTTCCGTCCATGTCGCTACAAAGGGCCATATTTCATTCTTTCTCATTGCCACATAGTACTCCATTGTGTATATAAACCACAATTTCTTTATCCATTCATCAGTTGATGGACATTTAGGCTCTTTCCACAATTTGGCTATTGTTGAGAGTGCTGCTATAAACATTGGGGTACAAGTGCCCCTATGCACCAGTACTCCTGTATCCCTTGGGTAAATTCCTAGTGCTACTGCTGGGTCATAGGGTAGGTCTATTTTTAATTTTTTGAGGAAACTCCACACTGTTTTCCAGAGTGGCTGCACCAGTTTGCATTCCCACCAACAGTGCAAGAGGAAATCCATGATCTTCTTATGACAACCTTGCAGATTCAGAACCCTGAGTGTGCTGGTACATTGAGAGTATATCTGACTCTCAGGGACTGAAGCAGTTAAGTTCACAGAGACTGACATAGATAAGTCAGGACCGTCATTTAGTCATTTGCAATGAGCAGTGCAACCAGCAAGTAGACAAATGTCAACTCGACCAGCTCTCTAGGGGGCACTCTACGTGGGAAGTCAAATTACTAGAAGGTTGCTTTAGGGTTGTGGAGTAGAGCAGGGGAATTCTATATCTGAGTATTAAATGGCAGCTTGATGCATTCATCTCCAGGGTGGAAATGGTCTATCAGGGGCACTAACTTTTTGTGTTGGACTTATCCGGCATCTTGTCTGAGATTTTGTCCAAAATTGGAAGCCCTGGCGTTTCCATCACTACATCCACACTAGAGGACATTTTTAATTGCACCCCAGATGTGGAGATTCTGATAAGAACCAGGGCCCCTCAGCTCCAATTTGGGAGCTAATGGGAGTATATTTTATTTTGGAGATGTGTTAGAAGAGATCAAAGATTGGGAAATCAAAGGCTAATCTACATTAGGGATTAGGAAGTTTTTTCTGTAAAAAGCAGGATAATATATATTTTAAGTATTGTGGGCCATATGATTTCTGTCATAACTACTCAACTTTGTAATTATGGCACAAAAAGAAAAAAAAAAAAACCCTGCCATAGACAATATCTAAGCAAATGTTCCAACAAAACTTTATTTACAAAAACAGGCAGCAAGCTGGATTTGGGTTGACTGACCCCACTGCCTATCCTAAATTATCTTTTTATTGACAAAATCTTTCTTGGAGAAGGATTCAATACTATTGACTTTTTTCCTACTAAATCTTATCTTTAAGTTTACCCACCTGAGTTTGCATCCAGACCAACCTGATTGGAATTTGGGGTGTTTCTAAAGCTACAAGTCACAGAGAATCTTCTAGTTTACTATCACAGATGCTTGTCGCATCCATCATGTGAAATTCCACTAGTTGAATTCTCAAAAGTCAATCTTATTTCCCTCCAAGTTCCAGAGTCGCAACTCACTTTGTACCTATTATGAAATCCATTTCACAGATGAGCAATCCAAGTTACAGCAATGCTAATAAATGGAAAAGCAGAGATTAGACGCCAAATTAGCAAACTCCAGGTCCAGGATCCTTCCCACTCTGTCGCATTCTCCTCGGTTTATTCTAATTCTGCAAGTATTTAGCCTGGCATAATGACAACACGGAAATGTGGTAATATGGGCAGGACAGAAAATTATTAGGATCTGAAGGCTATAAAAACAAAACAAAACAAAACTGGAATGTAAACCCAAGTTCACTGCCTAACACCTTCTTATATCTACACAAACATGACCTTTGTGGAAAAAGGATTTAGTCATCAAAGCTAAAGAGGTTTATGTGACTGTGTGTTTGGATTTAATCTCTACACTTCATAAGCATACGGCAGTAGTGAACAATGTCTGCTTCCTACTGTACTGACGAGGGGGGACCAGAAATATCCTTCAGACGTCTGTGAGCAGCTCCTGGAAGCTGCCAGGCTTAGCAGATGGAACTAGGAAAATGTTGATTCCAAGGCCCCTTGTTGTTGTGGTAGTTGTATTACAAATTGGAGGTCCTCATTCTGGCCAATGGCACTCCTATGAAATCCTTCCCGCCTGAACCCCACCCCTGTAGGAATCAGCCGCTCCCTCTTCTCTGTAAATCCTGCTCTAATAAGGCCTACAACACTTTGTGGACTTATCCATTTATAAGTCTGTTCCTCTGTCTTTTTTTTGAGGCAATAATTAGGTTGCGTCTTTCCACCTAGCATAGGGCCTGGCCCTTAGTAGTCACTCTGTAGATTTGTTATGGGAAAGAAAGCTTCCCCATGCAACTTTTTTTTTTTTTAACCTTTGCTCTTCATATACACTTTCCAAATAATGAGTGTGTGACACCACTTACCTCCTCTTTCCCTCCTCCTGGTTGGTTCTATCCATGTCTGTCCCTGCGGGAAGCACGGCTTTGCCTGGGGTCTCACCATGTACACGTGCCAGGCAATGTTTTACATGCTTTGTATGTCTCAGCTCCTTTAACCTTCTCAGTACTGCTCTAGGTCCTACTTCATGAAGCTCTAGAATTAGACAGCTTGCATTTGGATTCTGAATTATCTACTACTGAGCTGTATGGCTTTCCGTGTGTCACCTCCCAGTCTGTGACTTTGAATGAGATAATACACGTAAGGTGCTTAGCACAGTGTCTGCCATGCAGTCAGAGCTCCTTAGGTTTTTAACTCTTAATATTATGCTTGAGAGATGACAGATATTAGCAAATCAGAGCCTGTTTGTCTTTCAGATGCTTTATGCTAAATAGTGTGATTATCTACTTAGCATGCATGGAAGCCATAACTAGGTGGAGATGGGACTCCGGGGGGGGGGGGGGGGGGGAGGGGGGGAGGTGCAGAGAGACCTAAAGGAGAAAGGAGAGAGGAGAGGCAGGCCTCCCTCTGAACCCGAGGAGAGCCGTAAAGATCCTGTTTGTGCCATGCTCTGGCCTCAGCATGTTTGTGATGGGCTAAGAGTAAGATTGGATTTTCTCTGGTAATGGCTCATGTGGCCTCCCAGACATTGTGCAACATGGTCACAAGATTACAAATGTCTTACTTAGGTGGTTAAGCAGTGGATCAAAAATTATTTATTGCAAAGCAACCTCCTGAAAGCCTATGCCCCATACCCTAAAAATGGTCACAGGTATTCTTGTTATAATGCAGCAAAGGTGGATTGGAGACATACCCAGAAAGTTCAAGAAGGGATGGGCTCCTGCCAGAAACGACTCCTAGGTGTAGTTCCTGGGCATGAGGCAGACTGTGGAGAGGAAATGATGACAAGGGTAAGACATTTCACCACACAGAGGTCTTCTGACACATACCATTCAAATGGAAATGAAAACCGAGACAAATTAAGGAAAATTAAAAGCTCTCCTTGCTCCCTCCCCCTGCAAGATGCATTCTGTGGTGCATGGCCCACTTAAACAGATGCGAGAGGTCAGAGCTTTCCACTTCCAAATATATATCAGTGCCTCACTGAGGAGGAAGCATGAGGAGGGCTTTGGGAGGGGGGCTCCGGAGGAGACGGAGTAGCAAGCCCACCCTGATGGTGGCTCCCCAGATCTTCATCCCCACCTCACCAGCTCTGGCTCCTTTAAGCCTATGCCACTCTTCTAGCCTTTCTCTTGCAAGGGGAAAAATCGCCCTTCATATCCCACGTGGGTATTGTTGGGAAGAGGTATGCTTCCTTCTTCCTTCTTGGCTATAGAGTTGTCTGTTAGGGTATGTTATAAATAAATAATGTTTCTATAAGAGAAGAGAAGACTGAAGCAGGAAGGGGGAGGATGAGGTTTATCAGACAGAATAGGTGCCAGTTAGGAGAACCTGCAGTGGAATGTTAACATGGACTAAACAGGAAAACACGCTGCCGGCCGGGGAAGCTAAGGTGTGAGCAGCCTTGACTGGGTACGCAAGGGGTGGCCTCCAGGTGGACTGCCTTAAAGGGAAGCCTGGCTCAGATGGGGCAGGAAGGAGCTCCAGTCAATGCAGCCCCTTAATTGCTTTGACAGTGCAGGCGGCTCTGGGGGATGTGGCTCCTGCGGGGACATAGTGCAGGATTAAGGGAGCCCAGGATCTCTTGGGAATTATTTCCATGAGGGGAAAAAACAACAACAACAAAAGATACTTAAGCAACTCTAATGTTATAAAAGATAACTGTTTGAAAGACTTAATCGCTCCCATGGATCTCAGTATAGGAATGATATCTACCATGCATCTATTTTAATCAACTTGGGACTTCTGTCTAGGGATGTGTTCATTCATTCATTCAACAAAATCTTGATAAACATGCCCCATGTGCCTCTTGTGTTATACCTTTGGATAATATAAGCAAAGGAGGCAGGAACAGATGATAAGTAATCAGCATATTAAGTACAATATATATTTTAGAAGATGATAAGTGCTCTGGCACACACACACAAAACCAACAAAAAAAAAAAAGAGGGGCGAGCCAAGAAGGAGGTAGTTGACATGATAAGTATGGCGGACACGGTGAGCCTTATGGAAAAAGTGACACATGGGCAAGGACTTAAAGGCAGCATAGAAGTGGCCACTGAGGGTATCTGGGAAAAGAGTGTTCCAGGCCAAGGAAACAGCAGAGCAAAAGCCCTGTGGTAGGAGGAGGCTTAGTCTGTTCTGAGTCAGCAAGGGCGCCCTGTTGTGGCGCCTTTGCCAGAACAGAGAGCAGGGGTGCAGGGTGGCAGACGATGGATAGCTTGATGGTCTCTTGCCTCAAGCCCATTATGAGAACTTTGGCTTTTATTCTGATGGCAGAAGGAGGGAATGGCAGCGGCTGTCACTGGGAAGCTGCTGCTTTTCACCTGACAGGATTTCTGAGAGGCCAGCCAAGCAAAGTTCTTGTTGCTACTGCAGAAGAGGACCTAGTATGTTGTAGAGACCAAGGTGTATGGGAGCTGAGGGGTCGGTCATCTCCATGGAGGTGCAGAAAAATCCCTGTGGTGCAAACAGCTTCCAACCATTCAAAGCCAAATGGAATTTTCTTTGCCATTTTAATTTCTTCCCCTAGTATTTGTCCAACCAATAGGTGGTGAGGTGTCAGGTGAAAAGAATACTGGATTAAGGTCAGATACCAGGTATCTGTGAACTCTAGTCACCTTGATTAGTCTTAGACTTTTCTTAATGAGAGTGATTAAACCCCATTGAGCTTCTCTCACAGGGTGGGGGGATGTGGACAGTCTTAAAGGGGGAAAAGAAAGGGATGGGTCTGTCAGCCACTCACTGCATGGCAGGCTACAGGTGGAGCTCAGCATGGTTTGTTTCTCCTAGTAAAAGAAAACCTGTTGAATACTGAGAGATCTAATGCAAATAAAAGGGGTTTTTTGCCCCCCCTTAAGTTGATAACATAATTAGGCTATTGCTCTGGAGAGGCTTTTTCTCTGTGTATTTTGGAGACTAGGACCCAAAGCTAGGAATGCAGGATTAAGACAAAAAACAAGGAATTTCTTGTGTGTTTTTGCCAGAATGGAAATGGTGATTATATCTCAGAGAGAAAACTCATTGAAGATAAAAATCTTCATTTTATTGATCTATTCATGACTAATAACAGTGCCTGCATGGGATAAAGAGTGAATGAATAAGAATTGACAAAGAAATAATGAACAGACGAGAAATGAATAGGTAAGGAATGGTTGCACAGGTGGATGGATGAACCAATGTTTGTGATTCTCCACAGTTCATTGCTTTTTGTTTGGTTTTGTTTTACATGGCTTTGTCACTTAAGGGGGCCTCTCTGGCTTAGGAAATTATTATTTTTTTACTTACAGAGTAAGAATTATAAAAAAAAAAAAGATGTTGAATATATGGAAATATGCACAAGGAGACATTACAGAATCAAGTGCTCATTTCACTCTAGGCCACATCGAAAAATGGACTTTACGTGGAACTGAAGACATGGCCAGTGTTTTTCTCCCTCAGTGAAGTTCATCTTTCAGAGCCATGGGAACAGCATGAAAGGCAGTGTCTGAGCTCCTTTCTCCAGGAGCAGAAGTACACAGAAGGTCAGGGAATGGTGCCCTATCTACTTCCTTCTTGCGTTCCCTTTCTCCTCTTCAGCCTCCTTGCTTCACTCTGCCTCTTCAGCTTTTCTCCTCTTCTTTTAATGGATGTATTTGCCCTTTCCAGGGTGCTCCGCCTTGTTTTGTCTTCCCTGAAGACCTATCTGAATAATACCTGCATCTCCCGCTCTATTTCACTACAGTTCTTCTCCATTCTTTACTCCTCTGTGAGTTTGGCATGCTTCATCCCTTCCATCCGCTTCCAGCATGTGTCATGAAGAAGTTCCTATTGGCTCATTTACCTTGGTAAATCTTTTTTTTCAAATAGTTGTGCTTTCTGCCTCCTTTTACTTTGAATACTTAGTGAGAACACTTTAACCTATGTTAGTGGATGATTGAAGAAAAAAATCAGTCTTAACCATCTCTGAGAGAAGAATATTTTCAGTTTTTGAATTTACCTGGTAATTAGAAAGTAAGGCTTATGTGGGTCTAGATGTCAAGAAAGTTTGGGAATGAAAATGGGCCTAATCTTCAATGTTCCAATTAAGTCAGGGACGGATGGAAAAGAGCCTCCTGTAATCATGCTCTGGGGGTGGGGTGGGAACTGGAGTAGTTGACCAGACACATTACCTGGATCATGTGCTTATTTGTTTATAATGAATGACCCCTGCCTTGGAACATTATCGGTAATGATGATTTTGGCCTACTTAAATCTTTTGGAGCTTGGAGTTAGGGGTGAAGAAAAAGAAAGGAATCTGTCTCCAGGCCACTCTGCTTTCAGCCAAAGTCATAGCTAAACGTTTTGCCATTTTCCTCCATCATGTGTCTTTGCTTCCTCATTTGATCTATAAACTTAAAAAAAAAAAAACAACCACTTTTTTTAGTGTTTATTTATTTTTGAGAGAGAGTGCAAGTGGGGGAAGGGCAGAGAGAGAGGGAGACACAGAATCCGAAGCAGGCTCCAGGCCCTGAGCTGTCAGCACAGAGCCCAACGGGGGGCTCAGAATCATAAAACATGAGATCATAACCCGAGCTGAAGTCAGATGCTTAACTGACTGAGCCACCCACGCGCTCCTCATCTATACACTTTTAAAGTCTGAAGAACTTCAAGTCAGGAAAGGCAGAGGCCCGTGGCTTCTGTGCATACTCCTTGCCTGTGCCCAGGTGAGGGCAGAGTGGCTGCACCAGCAGGGTATGTAATGGAGCCAGACCAGTTTGTGGCTTCAGTGACACTGGAAGCAAGAGGAGAGTATCCAATGTAAGATAATTCTTATCTTTTGAGTTGTTGCTCCTATTCCTGTTCTTGTTCCACTGAGAGAATTCACAATTTCATAGTCTCATATAAAAAAAAAAAAAAAAAAAAAAAAAAGCATAGTGACCAGCAGTGAATGTGGGCAATAAAGCACATAAGGCATTTTGACTGGAAGTGAGAAAGTAGTTTTAAAACAATAAAGAAATAAAGGCTTAGGGATTGAATGAACTAAAAACATGCATATTAACTGTGGTTGTTTCTTGTGGCGGTGAGGACCTTGGGAGACTTTTTTATCTTTTAGTTCATCAGTATTTTCTCCACTGATATTTTTGTAAACTATGTAATTGTATAATTAAATATAGTAACTTTTTTTTAAAGGAATGTAGTAAAAACTGTTGAAGTATGACTGACTTCTTATTAATGTCCAAGTGACCCCAACAATCTTAATTGCTTGGAACAAAACCTTTGCAAGACATGGGTGAGACTGAAGAATGCAGTTGTATGTTGTGATGCTAAGTGTATTGGCTTTAGGGTAATCTGTGCAATTCTGAGACATGTTGATTTATGAACTAATTAATGGCACACCACAAAAATACTTAATAGAAACTTGCTCTACCCCAGCCTGAAAAAACTTTTGAACAACAGGAAAATGGGTTTTGCATGTGAGAAAATTAAATTCAATATATATTTATGAGGCCATTCAAAATGTGGAGTCCTTTCCTACTAAGTCCCGAGTAAGCAGAAATGTACATGCATCAAAACCTAATTGTGCCAGAGTCTAAGGCTTGGGGAATAAATTAAGTCTTAAGCCAGAAAAGACATTGGACATTAATTTTATGGCTTATTATTGCTCCAATGATATGGGCATTAATAAATCCAACAGGAAGAAAGAATAAGGAAAAACAACAAATAAGACATACCTATTGGTTTTCCTTGGCAAAATGTTGATTGTTGATAATTCATTTAAAGTTGCACAGATATTTCTGCACTCTAGGGTCATGGTTCCAGCAGCTTGTTAATAGGGACCGAAGAGGGTGTTGAATATTTCATGTATTTTTGATGTCCCCACTTCTTGTTTCTGAGGTGAGAAGGGAATGGAAATTATTTTATACTGTGTAGAACATTCAACATTCATCCCACAAACCTTTACTGAGCACTTTGTTTTGATAAAGTAGTATTATAGGCTATGGGTAAAATTTGATGGGCATTTAGAGGAGGGAGGCATTATTTCAGGTTGGAAATAGAACTGTCTTTAGAACTGGCCTTTGAAATATCTGTAGGACCTAAAAGTACAAAAATGTGGCTAAGAAAGATTTCATGATAAAGAAGCAGTATGAACAAAGATGCAAAGATTGGAAAATGTGGGGCATGTAATAGAAATAGTAAGTAACTTAACTGTGTGATAAAATAAGGTTCATAAAGGCACATAACAGAGCCAACCCTGGAAAGGAGGTAGGGGCCAGATAATGGTTAAGAAACCTGGACTTTATGTGCTAGATAATGTAGTTATTGAACCAATTTTTACTGAGCACCTATTAGATGGGTCTGAGTAAGATATGAATATGAATATGAATAAGAAATGCTACCTATTCTCAGAGCCTCAGGGTAATATCACAGTCAAAGAAATTTCAGTACAATCAATTTCAGTACAGTCAATTTCAGTACAGTCAATGAAAAATCTATGTTAATACAATAAATGCAGGTCTATGCAGACCCATTAACAGAGCATCTAATATGTTCTTGAGGGTCAGGAAAGTTTTATTGGACAGATAACCTTAATTATGAATCTTGGGAATTTAAGCAAGAATGTATGGAAGAAAGTCAAATTGCGTTTGGGAAAACTGGAATTACTGCAGGAAGGCTGGGACGTAGATTGTTGAAAGAGGGATGAGAGTAACCAAAGATAAGCTTAGCTAGAAAAGCAGGGAACAGACCATTCAAACATGTGCAAGCTGTGGCGAACTTTTTTACTGTTCACTGAAGTCTTGTTGCCCTCTTTTTCTGGACACAGGGAAGGACTATACTTACATACACCTTGAAATTAGGCATGGCCATCTGATTTCCTGTATCCAATGGAATGTGTATAGGAAGAAGCACTTAATTACTGGTATTCAACTCTATATCTGGTTGTGTTGTCATAAGATTATAAAAACATGTGTTGACATGGCAGTGTAATACTGAGCCATCTTGTAGAGGGCAGCTTCTGTGAAGAGTCATATCAGGTTCCTTTGAACCCATCAGATGTCGTGTGAATGAAAAATAAATGCTCTCTCTCACTGCCCTGCTAACACCAGCAGGGGTATACGGTTCCTGTGCTCATCCACTGCCCTGCTAAAGCTGGTGCACATTTGCAGACCACACAGGGGACTCTCCTTGATTGCCGGGTTTTAGTGGTCAGGGGGCCTTG
Organism: Acinonyx jubatus; assembly: GCF_027475565.1. Taxonomy (NCBI): domain Eukaryota; kingdom Metazoa; phylum Chordata; class Mammalia; order Carnivora; family Felidae; genus Acinonyx; species Acinonyx jubatus. Next base: position 90,215,168 of record NC_069381.1, on the reverse strand, counting down.
CATTCCTGAGTCCACAGTACTGTAACAAACAGAGAGACAGCTCTTGGCAGGCCACCACTCCCAGGACACTACACAGCAGACTGAAACATATCCTCCAGTCTTCCTGTGAAAAAGGCCTATTTACTTGTCCTGGAGCTTCAACCTGAAAGGCATGCTTTAGGTTTTCTATACACCTAGAGGCTATGGAGTAGCTCTCAGGGAATGTAGGAATCTAAACCTAACACTAAAGAAAGTCATCAAATCACAAGAGAAGAAGAAAGGAACAAAGAGGAACTACAAAACAATCAGAAATAAATTAACAAAATGACAATAAGCATATACCTATCAATGATTAATTTAAATGTAAATAGACTATATTCTCTAATCAAAAGATACAGAATGGATGAATGTATAAGAAACCAAAACCCATCCATATGCTGTCTGCAAGAGACTCACTTCAGATCTAAGGACACAAACAGATTGAAAGTGAAAGAACAGAAACACACATTTCATGCAAATGGAAACCAAAAGAAAGCTGGAGAAAATATGAGATGAAACAGATTTTAAAACAAAGACTGTGATAAAAGACAAAGAAAAGCATTACATATGGTAAAGAGGTCAATTCAACAAGACAATATAACATTTGTAAATATTTGTGCTCCCAACATAAGAGTACCTAAGTATACAAAGCGATTGTTAACAGACCTAAAGGGAGAAATTGACAGCAATACAATAGTAGTAGGGGACTTTAATACCTTACTTACATCAATGGCTAGAGTATCCAGACAGAAAATCAATAAAGAAACATTGGTCTTGAATGACACACTAGACCAGATGGTCTTAATAGATATATGCAGAACATTCCATCCAAAAATAGAAGAATACACATTCTTCTCAAGTGCACATGAAACATTCTCTAAGGTAGATAATATGTTAGGCCACAAAATAAGTCTCAATAAATTGAAGAAGATTGAAATCACATCTAGCACCTTTTCTGACTACAATATTTTGAAACTACACATCAATCATAAAACGAAAACTGGAATAGTCACTAATATGTGGAGATTAAACAAGATGCTCCTGAACAGCCAATGAGTCAATGAAGAAATCAAAAGTGGAATAAAAAAATACCTTGAGACAAATTAAAATGGAAATACAACATACCAAATCTATGAGCTGCAGCAAAAGCAGTTCTTAGAAGGAAGTTGATAGTGATACAGGCTGACATCAAGAGACAAGAAAAATCTCAAATAAACAATCTAACTTTACACCTAAAGCAACTTGCAGAAGAAAAACAAACGAAGCCCCAAATCAGTAGAAGGAAGGAAAGAACAAAGATCAGAGAAGAAATAAATGAAATAGAGATTTAAAAGACAATAGAAAAGAACTAAAATTAAGACCTGGTTCTATGAAATGATAAACAAATTGACATATCTTTAGCTAAATTCACCAAGAAAAAAGAAGGCTCAAATAAATTAAATCATAAATGAAAAAGAACTTACAACTGATACCACAGAAATACAAAGGATCATACGAGACTACTAAGAACAATTATATAATAAAATGTTGGCCAACCTTTAAGAAATGGTTAAATTCGTAGAAACATACATTCTTCCAAGACTGAATTAGGAAGAAATAGTAAATCTGAATAGTCCAATTACTAATAAGGAGATTGAAACAATAATCAAAAATCTCCCAACAAACATAAGCCCAGGACCAGACAGCTCTACTGGTGAATTCTACCAAACATTCAAAGATTTAATACCTATCCTTCTCAAACTCTTCCAAAAAATTGAAGAGGAATAAATGCTTCCAAACGTATTTTATGAGGCCAGTGATATCCTACTACCAAAACAAGACAAGGACACACACACACACACACACACACAATTATACTCCAATATCCCTGATTAATATAGGTCCAAAAATCCTCAACAAAATATTAGCAAGCCAAATTCAACTATAAATTACAAGGATGATGCATCATGATGAAGTGGGATTTATTCCAGGCACACAAGGAAAATTGGACAGTCAGATACAAAAGAATGAAACTAAACCACTATCTTACACAAAAATTAACTCAAAATGGATTAAAGACTTGAATGTAATGCCTGAATCCATAAAACCTCTAGAAGAAAACATAGGTGGTAATCTCCTTGACATTGATCTTAGCAACGATTGTGTGGATTTGACAGCAAAAACAGAGACAACAAAAGCAAAAATAAACAAACGGGACTACATCAAAATAAAAAGCTTCCACACAGCAAAGGAAAATTAAAGCAACAAAATTAAAAAGCAACATACTGAATGGAGTATTTGCAAATTATTTATCTGATAAGGTATTAATATCCAAAATATATAAATAATTTATACAACTCAATAGCAAAACAAACATTCTGACTAAAATATGGGCAGAGGATCTGAATTGATATTTTCACAAAGAAGATGTGCAGATGGCCAACAGGTACATGAAAAGATATTCAATATCACTAATCATCAGGGAAATAGAAATAGAAACCATCATCAGATATCACCTCACACCTGTCAGAATGGTTATTATAAAAAAGACAAGAAATAACAAATATTGGTGAAGATGTGGAGAAAAGGGAGTCCTTGTGCACTTTTTTTGGGGAATGTTTTGAGAGTGTAAATTGGTGCAGTCACTATAGAAAATAGTATGGAGTTTCCTCAAAAAATTAAAAATAAAACTGCTATATGATTGATCCAGAAATTCTGCTACTAAGTATTCAGAAAATGAAAACACTAATTCAAAAAGATATATGGACCCCTATGTTCGTTGCAGCATTATTACAATAGCTAAGATATGGAAGCAACATAAGTGTCCATCGATGGATGAACGGATACATATATCCATTATATATATATCCATATATACAAATACTACTCAGCCATGAAAAAGAATAATATCTTGCCATTTGTGACATGTATGAACCTTTAAATTATGCTAAGTGAAATAAGTCAGACAGAGTAAGACAAATGGTGTATAATTTCACTTATATGTAGAATCTAAAAAACAAAAGAAACAAATGAAACAATACAAAGCAAAGCAAAATTCACAGATACAAGGAACAAAACGATGGTTGCTAGTGTGGAGGGGGTGGTTAGAGCTGGGTGAAAAGGTGAAGGGGATCAAGAGGTACAAACTTCCAATTAAAAATAAATCAGGCTTGGGATGTATGCACAGCACAGTGACTATAGTTAATAATACTATAGCGCACACTTGAAAGTTAGCAAGAGAATAATCCCGAAAGTTCTCATCACAAGGGAAAACAATGTTTTGTAACTTTATATGGTGACGATTGGTAACTAGACTGTGTGGTGATCAATTCATAGTGTATACAAATATTGAATATCTTGTCTGCCTGAAACTAATATGTTATATATCAATTTTGCCTCAATAAAAATAAAGGAGGAAAATAAAAAGAAATGTATCATTCAGGTATGGAGACATTAGAGGTTGTTTGTTACTTCAGCAAATCCCAACCTGTCCTGATTGATACCATTAAGACATAGTTAAGAGTACATATTTTATTATGAGGGCATGAGGACTAATTGGAATGTTGGATTAAATTTTTGAAAGATTGCTTTCGTGTCAATGTATAGGAAAGCAGAAAAGTATGTTCAATAATTAAGGTGAGAGATAATATGAAATTAAAATATGGCAGTGTGATAGAAGAGATTGATGCATAGGAGAAATGTTGTCATGATGGAATTGACATGATTTGTTGAGCAATGAGCTATGAGAATTGAGTGAAGGTTCTAGGATGACTAAGTTTCCCAGCCTCACGTACTAGAAGAATTAGGTTGCCTTTAAAATAAATAAGAAGAGGGACACCTGGGTGGCTCAATTGGTTAAGGATCTGACTTCAGCTCAGGTCATGATCTCATGGTCTGTGGGTTCGGGTCCCCCATCGGGCTCTGTGCTGACAGCTCAGAGCCTGGAGTCTGCTTCAGATTCTGTCTCCCTCTTTCTCTGCCCCTCCCCTGCTTATGCTATGTCTCTCTCTCTCTGAAAAATAAACATTAAAACAATTTTAAAAATTAAAAATGAAAGAAATAAGAAGTGTAATAGGAGAAATGAATTGGGGATGAAAGAAGAATTCAGTCCATGAGCTGATTTACAATCGAAGAATTCAAGACACTGTAGTGCTTAAGAATCGTGTACTTCTAGGTGGTAGTTGACCTGAGGAAAATGACTACCTAGAGAAGAGGGTTGAGAACAGAAGCACAATCACAAATATGGGGGACAGGAGCATATATAGGAGCATAGGAGCATAAGAAGTTGTTTTGCTGTGACAGAAGCTAAAGGAGAAGAGATTTTCCGGAAGGAAAAGGTATTAAATGCTGTAGAGACATTGAGAGAAATAAGGGCTGAAAAAATCCATTAGAATTGAGGTTCAGTAACCACACTGGAACTCCATGAGGAAGGGGTTTCCTGAAAGAATTGGAGCAGAGAATGGATTTTACAAGACAGAGAGGAGGGTGGGTGTTGGGAATTGGGAGGCAATGGGTATAGATGGATATTTTAAGAAATTTGCCCATGAAGGGATTTAAGAAAAGGGAAGATGGACTGGAAAAAAAATAAATTATAAATAAAAAGTGGAAATTTCTAAAGAAAGTTGACACAATGGTAATGAGTGCAATTAGGACATCATAATTGTTAAAAGTGTGGGCCAGGGCGGCAGGTAGGCCTGGATATGAGTCCCAGCTTTGTCAATAACAAGCTTTGTGACCTATTGAAAGGGGACCTCTCAGGTCTCTCAAATCCCTCTAAACAAGTGTTTTCTTGATCTGGGCCCTATCTACCTGTGTTCACCTCACCTCCTACTTCCCTACCCTTTGCTCATTATGCTCCAACCACACTAGCACATAGTAAAGGGCTCCACAAATAAGAGCTATTTACAGCCCATTGGATACAAAGATCCTCTGACCAAGGTTTGGAGTGGGCTTAGAGAGTTTCTGATCTTCAAAGAACTTGCTGAAGATTCAATTCCATTTGATGTCTATGTTTTGAGATGACGGTGGTTAAGGCAACATCTGAGGATGCAGGAACTTTATCTCAAGAATAGTTTAGGGCCTGGCCTGACTGGGGAGAAGGTGGGTCCTTGCCTGGTCATGAGAATAGGGAGAGCCCAGGTAAGGTGGTCTCCATCATCTTCACTAGATGTGATGCTATTCAGGGATCAAAGAGAGCATGTACAGGCCGTGCCTGACGACTGCAGGGCATGGACGAATCTCTGTATGTGTGTGTAGTGATGGCAATGCTTACCCAAAATTAAGCCTTTAAGTTGTTATCTAGGTCTTTGGAATGTGAATGCATTTTCCCACCATACTGTGTGTTCAGAGTGGCACCGAATGGCAAGAAATGAGATTTTATCAATAAAGATTTCATGAGCATCTGGTACCTATGAAGTACACCATTATTTTAAAGGGCGGAGTGTTGGGGCGCCTGGGTGGCTCAGTCAGGTAAGCATCCAACTCTTGATTTCGGCTCGGGTCATGATCCCATGGGTTCCGTGCTGAGTGTGGACTCTGCTTGAGATTCTCTCTCTCACCCTCTCCCTCTGCTCTTCCCCTGCTTGTGCACTCTCTCTCTTTCTAAAAACAAATAACAAAATAAAAAATAAATTAAGAGTGTTTGTTTTGTTTTTAAATTACACAAATTCTTGGCAACTACAGTTGCAGGGATCAGGCTGAGGACTACCCTGGAGAATGGAGCCTCACTGATGCTTCTGTATACACTGGCTTCTCTGAATCTATTTTGTTCTTAGGCAATTTGGGGGAAATAGAAGCAACACACTAGTTGCCAAAGCTGGATCACCCCCCTGGGACTTTCTAGGCCATTACTCCTCTGATAAATTATTGCACTTAAGGGTTTCATTGGAATGCATCGTCTTCATTAAAAGAGATATTACCAAGAGGATGTCATTATAGGGCCCAAGGAACAATAGTTTCAGAGTCAGCTTTTGAGCCATGTAAATCCATGGTCCCACTTCTACTAGGCATATATGAATAACTTTAGCCATTTTTACATAGCATGCGTCTCTATCATCTTATAGCAAAGTAGATAAAGTTATGCCCTAAACTTCACCAAGGGCATCCCAGAAACACAGTAAGTGTGTCTTGAGAGTCAGACTTGCTGACAAGGAGATCTACATGGGACTCATGACGAAGAATGAAAAGTCTGTTGTGGGGACTGAATGTTTGCTCAGAATCCCAATTGTGGTCTAAAACCTGGTCCTCTCACAGAGAGGTTTATCTGACAAAGAAAAGGAATGTTGTCTCGTAGAAGCAGGAGGCTTCTTTGGGAACCTTAACTCAGATTATAGATCCAGACCTTTAGTGGGAAAACAAGTATATAGGGACTTATACTTTTCTTTTAGTTCTACTTTTCAGGGACAGCCTATTTCATTAACCACTCATAACACCAGGCCATCCAGGAGACACATCCATTTATTCACAAATATTTACTGGTCACCTACCAGCACTGGACATAAAATAGACAATAAAACAAAGCCCCGATTTCATGAAGTTTAAATTCTAACTGGGGAGTCGCTGGTAGATAAATGAGTATGTGTATGTAAACATTCATGCATACAGATAGTGCTAAATGATATGAAGAAAAATAAAACACGGGAAGAATACAGTGAAAAGGGGTGCAGATTAGCTAAGCAGATATCTGAGCACAGACCTAGGTGATATGAGGGATAAACTACATGCAAACCTAGAAGGAAACGCAAAAGCCCTGAGGTACGAATATTTGTCTATTTAAGGAACAAGTAAGGAGTGCAGGTGACAGAGCAGCATGAGTGTGGAGGGGGACAGTAGCTGGGGGATGAGTAGAGCTTCTCACCACACTTACCCATGACATATGACAGCCTTGGGGTTTTGTCATTCCTTGTTCGTCTTTCCTCCATGTTACCTTCACCTCCGTATCTTAAGTGATGGTAACTCTACTTGACACACAGTAAGTCCAAAGCCGAAGTAAGAAAGTCTGGAGTTTTGAAAAAGAAAGTTTGGAGTCAGAAAGTCTTTACTACAAATGCCACTCCATTACTTATTATCTGTATGTCTTGGGCAAAGCATTTAAACTCCTTCTGGGTTTCCCTATCTGGATAGGTACTAAGGATCCCAAACATGAAAGCTGTCAGATGGATGAAATGCAATACACCATGTAAAGTCCTCAGCCCAGAGCCTGCTGATGGTGAGCTCTCAATCAGTGGTGGCAATAGATGGGTTATAGATAGGTTAACAGGGTTCTGGCGGGTACATAAGTTGTTTTAGGGACAAGAGGCTGATCTTTAACTTATAATACTTGGAAAATTTGCTTGGCAGAGGAGAAATAATTTGGAGGCTGATCTTTCTAGTTTTTTAATTTTTAAATTTTTTTTTTTACTTCTTAAAACTCTATAAAAAGAAATAAAGAGGCACCTGGGTGGCTCAGTCGGTTAAGCGGCCGACTTCAGCTCAGGTCATGATCTTGTGGTCTGTGGGCTCAAGCCCTGTGTCGGGCTCTGTGCTGACAGCTCAGAGCCTGGAGCCTGTTTCAGATTCTGTGTCTCCCTCTCTCTGCTCCTCCCCTCACTTATACTCTGTCTCTCAAAAATGAATAAGTGTTAAAAATAATTTAAAAAAACCTAGCAATACCCCTTTATCAATTAGTTTCACTGTCTCCTTTGTTAGCAGCCATGATATGGGTCATAAACTAAAATGCTGAGCTGCATAGTATACAGCTTTTGGAAAGGATTTTTCTTTTTTTTTGTCTGGTCCTAGACTGTTGGCTAGAGTAATCTGGGACTGGGTTCTACTTTCAATGATAACAAAAGTTTCCCTTATTCCCTGACAGGTATAAGAGGGATGTGTCTTCTATGTGTTTTCACAAGTAGTCCATATGCTCTTTCTCTATGTGAGCGAACATGGTATGGTAACTGCTGGTCTACCAGTTTAGACTGAAAGCCATTGGATGTGTTGCATCCACACAATTCCTGAAACAGAATGCTACAGGCACCAGTGACAGTCACAACAAAGTTTATTGCAATGAGAGGCAAGGCAAACTGCTAGATCGGAACCAACACTCTTGACCAGAGTACGGTCTCAACAGCCGAGGTTCAGAGCTTTTATAGCTGACCACATCATCTTATTATCACCTGGGAGCAGAACAAAGGAATAGTTCCCAGGTGGCAACAGTTCAAACAGGCCCTTGCCCCAATCCAATCAAACACTAATTCATCCCTTGATTGATAGGATAAGGCTGTTATCTCTTAACCTATAGTGTTAAAACAAAGCTGTTATTTCTTAAGGCTACAGGTTAGCCCTACACTACAATTTAACCCTTACATTTCCCTTTTCTTGTCTGTGAATCAATTCCTTGATTCATCATTAGGAACTAAGGGGACATAGTTGGACCTAATCATCATAATTTTTATTTCACCAACTCACCTCTTGACATACTGTACTAACAAATTGATAATGCATGGGCTGATAGTTAACCTGAGAAGTAACAATAGCAGTGGCCCAGCTATGGTGGTGAGCAGCTATGTGAGATAGGGGGACCAAGAGTGATACCAATTATTGCTGGCTTCCCTGGCACATTCCCTGGCTCTAAGATTGTTCCTTACTAAACTGAGGGTCTCTAATTGCTCCAGAATTGTTGGCATGAGACACTATGCACCAACCCTGCCCTTGGAGGTCCCCTAGGGTTAAAATTGGTCTCGAACTCCAAGGGCATAATGACATCATACATTCGGAGGCCCCAAGTGTGCCCAGTATCTCAGAATGAGGAGAAAATAGATGAGCTGGTGTTGGGTTACATTTTCCTTGGGCCTCACATTGGGGGTTCGGGGTTCTAAGGAGAGTAATTAGGGGGTCAAGGTCCTGTCCTGTTAACCAGTGGGCTAGCGTCTCACAACCCCATTTGGCACAGTGGTATTGACCCTCTCCTTCACATTCATTTTTTTCTATCTGCATCTTAGCCAAATTTCGCTCTAGTGCCCTATTTCCACATCCACAATTGTTCTCCCCAATGTTCCTGAGAGCTCTTGCCCAGGTTTACAACCCCCATCCTTCTCCTACCAGGTCACACAGGTCAAACAAGAAACAAGGCATAGTACAAGAGGCGTTAGACGTTACCACCTTCCGTGTGACAGTGTCTGAGTTCCCATTGGTATGGCCAAAAAGACAAGGGGTGCAGTTCCACAGTCTCCCAAGCTTATACAAACCCAGACAATTATTATTCCCGCATCAGTCTTATCTTTAAAGGATCCTCTGGGTGCCTTTTGACCTTCCATCGCTGTTTGTTCTCTGGTCCCGTATCAGTCCTGGGTGTTTCTGCCTCTGCACAGTTTTTCTTAACCTGAGAGTGATGAATCCAGGTTTGGACACCGTCTGTCTTCACAGCCATTGGTGTAGTCAGGATCACGTATGTGGTCCTTTCCAGAGCGGCTCCAGGGTTTCAGGCTTGTGCCTCTTGATCCAAACTAAGTCTCCTGGTTGAAAGGGTTGGGGAAGAACAGGAGGATGGACAAAGGCTTCTTTCAAGGCCTTAGTTATTTCCTTTTGTACAAGATGCAGGGCCATGAGTGAAGCCAACAAGTGGTCCTGTTCTAGCTGTTTCTTTATGCCGTCCCCTAGCCTTGGCAAGATAGGTGGAGGTCTGCCAAATAAGATTTTGTAAGGGGACAATCCCTTGATAAATGGAGTATAACGCACTCGCAAAAGGGCAAAAGGCAGAACATCAACCCAATTTTCGCCAGTCTCAAGGGACAATTTGGTTAAGGTCTCCTTTAGAGTCCGATTCATCCTTTCTACTTGACTGGAGCTCTGGGGTCTATATGCATGATGTAATTTCCAATCTATTTCCAACGCTCTGGCTAGACCCTGCAATACCTGTGCTGTGAAGGCCGGGCCATTGTCTGATCCTATGCTCAGTGGCAGTCCAAATCTAGGAATTAGTTCATTTAGTAATTTCTCAACTGTGACCTGAGCCATTTCTGATTTAGTGGGGAACGCCTCAACCCACCCGGAGAAGGTATCCACAAAAACAAGCTGATACTTGTATCTGTATTTCCCTGGTTTAATTTCAGAAAAATCTACTTCCCAAAACCGGCCTGGCTCAGTTCCTCTATCTCTTTAAGCATCCGAAACCTTCTTATTTGCATCCTGATTTACTTGGGCGCAACTTACACATCTTTCAACCATCTCCTCGATCTCTTTTCCCAGCCCTTGCATCCTGAACTTTTTCAGCACCAATTCCACCATCTTTGCTTTTCCCAGAGGAGTCCTTTGGTGGAGCAGACACACCATGCGTTGCCCAAGTGCCACGGGTAAGAGTATCTTACCTTCAGGATCCTGAAACCACTTTTGTCCCGGTATCATACTTCTTTTCTTGAAATCCACTCCAAATCTTTAAGAGTATAATTGGGCTCCGGCGGAAGCAGGGGGTCTATCAAGATCCGTAGTGCCAAAGCACTTTTACTTTCAGTTAGGGCAGCTTCCCAGGCTGCCGCATCAGCCAGGCAGTTTCCGACTGCCTCTAGGGTGTTGCCTTTTTGATGTCCTGGACTGTGAATGATCGCGAGTCTCACAGGTTCCCAGATGGCTGTTATAAGGTCTAGAATTTCCGCTTTATTTTTGATGTCCTTGCCCTTGCCATGAGGAGGCCGCACTTAATAGATGGACCCGTGAACATGCGCAGTTGCAAAGGCATAGCGGCTGTCCGTATAAACACTAACTGATTTGTTTTTACAGAATTTCAGAGCTTTAGTTAGTGCGATGAGCTCTGCGCGCTGGGCTGAGGTTCCCAGGGGAAGGCTCTGTTGCCATAGAACCTTGCCCTCTGTCCTAACCGCAGCACCATCATACCTTTGCTCTTGAAACACAAAACTACTGCCATCTGAAAACATGTTGATATCAGGATCCTGTAGGGGAATGTCCGTGAGATCGGAGCGGAGGAACGAAACTGTAGCTAAGGTCTCTGGGCAAGAATGTAGAGGGGGACCTAGTCCTTCGGGCAGCAAAGCAGCTGGGTTTAAGGCTGCGGGGGCACAAAAACGTATCCGGGGCTGGTCGAGCAGCAATGCTCGATACTGGGTAATCCAAGCATTTGACAGCCACCGTTCTGGGGGAGCCCGCAGTAAGGCCTCCACTTCATGGGGCCCTGTAACAGACAACATCTGTCCCAGGGTTAGTTTATCTGCATCTTTGACTAGTAGTGCGGTGGCAGCTATCTGTCGAATGCATGTGGGCCATCTGGAAGCAACTGGGTCTAGCCTTTTGGATAAATAGGCCACTGGTCGGCCTCAAGTTCCCAGGAGCTGAGTCAGAACTCCCTTAGCTACTCCCCCCTTTCTCAGCTACAAACAAATGGAATGGCTTAGTGGGATCTGGCAGGGCCAAGGCCGGTGGGGTCATGAGAGCCTCTCGTAAAGCTTGGAAGGTTTTAGTTTGAGTCTCCCCCCATGTGAAGGACTCCGGAGACCCCTTGAGAGTGGCATACAAAGGGACTGCCAGTTCAGCAAAGCAGGTATCCATAGTCTGCAGTAGCCTGCTGCCCCCAGGAACTTGCGAGCTTGTTTGCGAGTTTTAGGCTGAGGAATATCGAGTATAGCATGAATTCTTTGTTCACCGAGATAGTGCTTACCTTTTTTAATGTTGTAACCTAAATAAGTGACCGCAGTGTGACAGATCTGCGCTTTTTTGGCTGACACTCGGTATCCTAGTTTTTGCAGAAGACTCAAGAGTTCCTTGGTGGCACTCAGGCATTTTGAATGAGAGGGGGCTGCCAGCAAGATATCATCAACATACTGCAACAGAGTTACCTGCGGTTTGGAGATTCAAAATGGTTCTAAATCCTGGTTCAGGGCTTCATTGAAAAGAGTAGGGGAGTTTTTGAATCCCTGGGGGAGTTGCATCCAGGTGAGCTGTCCAGCTTTTCCCTCTTCAGGATTGGTCCATTCAAATGCAAACAGTGGCTGGCTCTGTGGGGCCAGTGGGATGGCAAAGAAGGCGTCTTTTAAGTCCAGAACTGTATAATACACCTGAGAAGGGGGAAGCAGACTAAGGAGAGTATACGGGTTGGGTACAGTGGGATGAATATCCATTACTCTGGCGTTTACTGCTCTCAGATCTTGAACTGGCCGAAAATCGGATGAGTTATACTTTCGGATAGGGAGAAGTGGAGTATTCCATGGCGACTTGCATGGGGTCAGAATGCCCGAGTCGTGCAAATGCTTGATGTAAACAGCGATTCCCCATCTAGCCTCCCAGGACATAGGATATTGTTTCAGTCTTACTGGAAACACGGATGCCTTAAGTTCCACAATTATTGGGGCTTGATGAATCGCCAGTCCAGGTGGATTGGTCTCAGCCCATACCTGGGGAAATTCCGCCTAGAGACTTTTAAGGAGGGGATTGACTGTGTGAACATTTTCATTGGGTACCCGGGGTACGTAGGCCCTCTTTCCCAAGTGGCACAGTCACCATTACTATTGTTGGGCCATCCTGGCTGACTTTAACAGGCATACCTCCTTCAGTGAATCTCAAAGAAGCAGTTTATGTAATAGGTCTCTACCCAGTAATCCAGGGTAGGGGCATTCAGGCATGATTAGGAAAGAATGTGTAACAGTTTTAAGGCCTTGAGGCAGCTTTCCCATAGTCCTGGAAATGGGTTAGTATGAGACTCAGAGGGGTGGGGGTACTCTGATTTTGATCCATGACAAAGATGGGCAAAACCGAGAAGGACGCCCAGACAATCAACAGAAAGAAAATAATTAAGACACGAAGAGAACACAAGTTCGAGATCTCGAGGCCAGTAGGCCACGGTAGCCACCTGAAAATAGGATCCTTTCTAACAAAAACCAAACCAAATGGGATCCACTGGCATCCCGGTAGGAACCCCGACTCTGGGTCGATAGCCACGTCCAGCAGACCCTTCTTGAATCATTCAAATTGCGTGCCCCAATCCTTACCTCTCCCAATCCCGATCCTCCTTCCAGGGGTCGGTGGAGCAATCCAAGGAAAGGACCCTGTTTCAGACCTTTAACTTTCCCAGCCAATGCACCAAATGTTGCATCCACATGACTCCTGAAACAGAATGCTACAGGCACCAGTGACAGTCACAACAATGTTTATTGCAATGAGAGGCAAGGCAAACCGATCGACCCGGACCAACACTCTTGACCAGAGTGCCTTCTCGAACAGCTGGGTACAGAGCTTTTATAGCCTACCACATCATCTTATTATCACCTGGGAGCAGAACAAAGGAATAGTTCCCAGGTGGCAACAGTTCAAACAGGCCCTTGCCCCAATCCAATCAAACACTAATTCATCCCTTGATTGATAGGATAAGGCTGTTATCTCTTAACCTATAGTGTTAAAACAAAGCTGTTATTTCTTAAGGCTACAGGTTAGCCCTACACTACAATTTAACCCTTACAGATGGTTTTCCAATAGCTACCTGATTTTCATTATTGAATCCCTACCACCTTAGATGCATTTACCATAAAGCTAGTGTACTTTAGGCTTCAGGTTCCTAACTTGCATTGTGCCTTTACTTAGGGGGTAGGGGGAAGAGTCCTTTAACAAAAGTTCACATGACCATTTAATTTTGGTAAAAGTTGCATAAGTTAGATATTTTAATCACAATCAGTTACACTGCCGGGTCTTTCCCCACTGACTTCCCCTCTGTCACACTCCCTCTTTGTGGTGAGTCGTGTTGGTGTGGCCAGGAGTGAGTTTTGGATTCAGCTAAGAGAGGGTTGAGTTGCATAGATATTTAATTTTAGTTTAATAAGATATATTTCTGAGGCTCCCATTCACTTTTTTGGTATAGCTAAGTTATTACTTGCTGATCCAATCCAAGAACAGCTTCCAGATATAACCCCACTGCCTCCTGTGCCAACTCGTCTGGTGTTGGGATATAATGATGAAGGGCCAGAGGTTGTGCCTTGAAATGAGTGTATTCCTATGGCTCCAAGCAGGGGAGGCACAGGGCGAGTAGAAGAGAAACAAGGTTTGAACTATATGGTGCCTGAAGTTAGTCTATGAAAAATTCTTCCAATCATCAGTTGTATAAAATCCTAAGGGTTTGGTTCTTGTTGCTGGAAGCAAATCAAAAGAGTTCTCTCCTTGATAAATGTTTTCCCAAATTTGCTGGCAATTCTGAAATTTTATATTACACTCCTTATAATTAGTTGTGAAGCTGAAAAAAAAAACCACTTCAAATTGCCAATTATCAGAAACAAATTTTGATTAATGATATTGAAGAGAAGACTTCCTTTTCTGTCTACAGAAAACGATATTATAAAATCATTGTCATTGAAAGGTGATGAGGAATATGTGCCCCAAATTGTTAGGGAAAGATATTATAGAGGTGTGATAGGTAGTTAATTAACAAAAATGTTACGCTACTTTTCTGGATTTTGTAATGTCTGTGATGATTGTTGGCTTCAGCATTTTTTTTTTTGTTTGTTTTTCCATTAGTCTACATAAGTATTCACTTTTTGACCTAACTTTACATTATTTTCTTAAACTTATATAAGCTTCAGGATCCACAAAGCTGGATCTACTCCTGCCTACTATTTAGCATGGCACCTGGCTTATCATAGGCGCTCATTAGACACTTACTAAGTGAATGAATGAATAAAAAATATGACCAGAGGAATCAGTCTCCCTCTTCGGACCATGGTCTCTTTATCTGAAAAATAATGGAGCTAGGGTAAGAGGGCTAGAGGTGATACCTACCCAGTGTTCTTTTACTGCTAATGTTCCTAATTCAGTATTCTGGAATTTTCTTTGGTGAGTAGGAGTCACATTCCATGTGCTGAGTTTGCTTATGCAATCTGTGCCCCTTGAGTGATCACCTGAGCACTGGTCTGTATTTTAGTGCCCTAACCTGCTACCCAACTCAAGCAATTTCTGAGCCGTGTGACTCTATTATTCAGTGTTTCTGTTTCTACCACACACTCAGATGAGAATGCTGTCATGCAAATCACAGAATCAGATTTTGAGCTCTCTACTTCTCCAACACTTTTGTCAAATCCATATCTTTAGCCCACTGCCTCATTTCCCCAAAGAGAGTTTAAAATAGTATCTAAAAATTTCTCTCTTCCCACATGATTCTCTTAAGGATGACCCACAAGGATATAATAACTGAATGAGGACTGACATTGATGTCTTACCTCCTATTAGCAAATCCAAAACAAAGAATCACACCACACAGAAGCCTGGCTGATGTGTATTTTTTTTAAAGAACACAATTTAACTCATTAAACAGTCCCCTCATGTCAAATTCTCCATCAGCTGAACATCCTACACACTTTCGCTGAGAACATCTGTGACAGTCTGGAACGTGTTTTTTTTCCAGTGTTTGACTTAATGCTTACTCTAAGTATCAGACACTTTCCCAGATCCTGTGATATATCTTAGTAAAGTTTTAGTGAAGAGATGTCAGTTATGTCTGTATCTTCAATAGTGTCAATCTGAATTGAAAATATGCCTTGTTCTTACTAACAGAGCTTTTAATTCACTGGCTGATGGTGTCAATAATGCTGTCAATTGATGGCTCAAGATCTATAGCTGAATATGTCTTCTATTTAAATTTACAGCTTCTTTAGAACTAAACAATTCGTTTTTCAATGTGAATGAGAAATTCAGAAACAACAGGAAAGCGATTGATTTAAGTCTCTCAATATGTAACTGTCACCTATGAACTCCAGTTGCATTCATTATTTATTCTACAATTCCAGTATTTTTCATGATGCATATTCTTGTCATACTGCTCATAAGAATTAGTTTTAGCAGAATGTCTTGGGATGGAAGAATGAGGATTGTACTTTTTCATTTCATAGAGTTTTAAATATACTTGCATGCAAGCAATTTAACATTTCTATAGTCTGGCTCATTTCTTCGATGTATTGCCCATACATAGGCTGATGTACAAGAGCTTGTCCCTCCCAATATGAAATGAACCAATGTGCTTTTAGGCCAAAGCTTATTGAGAGTCAGTAAAGATTTCTTTCCATGGCCTAGTCTTTTACAGTAACTTGTCGACCTCTGCTTGGTGCCCTGAGTATAATACACATACGCCAGAGGTTGTAAGGGCAGAAAGCCAAGACCTGGGAAGAGCCAGGTCTCAGCAGGAAAAGGTGAGAGGAGAGGAAGTCATTTTATAATTTATCAAAGTAGGAATACTCAGAGCACAGGTTTTATGAAGAACTAAAAATTGCCCTTTTAAAAAATAAAAAATATGAAATTCATATTTTACTTAGATTGAAATAAATTAAGCAAAAATTTTTTTGCTTTCACCAAAAAAATAAGAATAGCAGTTATCCATTGCCCATCAATAAACTACAAAACCTTTTTTTTTTTTCATTCTCTTGGCTAGCTATGTCAAGGTGAGTCCTGACGAACATGGCACAAACACAGACAGAAGAGTGTCAGTGTCCAGGGGCCTTGTTTCTGATTCCATGATGACTACACAGCAGGTATCAAATATATACCTTCTAAAAAGCTTGTAAAATGGTTTGCATGGAGGCCCAACAAAGGACAGGATGAAGTAGCAGCATCCAGATTTGGATTCATGTCTGCTGGCTACTGGTGAATGCTCAATAAATATTTATTGAATGAATTCAGTGACCCAGAAATAGAGGTCATATCTCTTTTTGATGCTTGTTCACAGATATTTCCAGCCACTCAAGCTGAAACACATTTCCTAGAGTCTTTGTACCCCCTAAACTCCACTGTCACCAAAAGTTTCTGCTAGGGAAAGCTAGGAACTCCCTTATTTCAAGATTTTATGGTCAAATGACTGGAAACTACTGTTTACCCAAGGAAACAGCAGAAGCGCTTTTCCTGTTCTTTGTTGCTATATTCCTTCCATCATAGAGGAGACTATCTGGAAGGCAGAGGTACATTTTCCCCTCGCTTTTGCTTTTCATTTGGAAAGGGGGGGTGGTGGTCAAATGTTATATTACATAAGCTGGTATTCTTTTCTCCAGCTCTCATCTGCCTCACTGCAGCTGGGTGTATCTAGTCCTTGAGTCTTTTTTTTTTTTTTTTGAACATTTATTTACTTATTTTGAGAGAGAGAGAGAGATATGAGTGCGGAAGGGGCAGAGAGAGAGGGAGACAGACAGGGAGAGAAATAATCCTAAGCAGGCTCTGTGATGTCAGTGCAGAGCTTGATGGGGGGCTTGATCCCACAAACTGCATCATGACCTGAGCCAGATACTCAAACCTACTGAGCCACCCAGGTGCTCCAGTCCTTGAGTCACTGGATCTGCATTAGTGCTTGGGTGCTAAGACTAATGTCTCATAGGCAGTCCCAAAGTTATCCTTCATGAGAGTGCTAATGATAGCAGGTGCATTGCAAACATTCTGGGGTGGGGGGTGGGGGGAGATAGAACCGCAACTTATGCAAAATCATAAAAACAGAGTTGCAAGGTGTTTCTTTTTTTTCCTGGAGTTTTTGAAGGCCATGTATGATAAATAAGGCACCAAATACCCAACCCTATAAGTTGAGCATATGTTAGGAATAAACACCTAAAACATGTGTATGGTTAATCCCCCATCCAGGGAGTCTCATTAACAAACATGCTAATTAGGATCCTGTTTACTTTGCTACTGTCAATAGTTGTTTGTCTTAACTATTCTATTCTACCTTCATTTAAAGTAAAGCAGCACCAGTTAGTGCATGAAAATGTGTTTCAATTTTATAAGAAATTTAGGACCCATACAGAGGGTCGATCTCTACACAACTTCTGATCATTCAATATTTTAAATATATGAACAAGGTATCAGGTTTATCTTAAGAACTGTAAATGAAACTGCAAATTATAGTATCCCTTCTGTGGACATTCATTCATTCATTCATGTAATTCATAACAATAAAACTTGGCTCCTGTTTTCACGTGCCTTACAATTTAGCATAAATCAGGAACATCAACACATATAACAGATATGACCCCAGCCTTACCATCTTGTGGGTACAAATGAGGGCAGAATTATATCAACACCCTAAATTTCAATGTTTTAAGCCAGTAGTCAGCAAACTACTACTCCTAGGTAAGATCCAGGCTGCCACCTATTTTTGTAACGTTTTGTTAGAACGCAGCCATGTTCATTTGTTTTCTTGTCAGTGGCTGGTTTTTTGGGTTTTTTTGTGTTTTTTTGTTTTTTTTTTGTTTTTTTTTTTTGTTTTTTTGTACTGCGACAACAGAATTGAGTAGTTGCAATGGGAAACATATAGGTCACAAAGTCTAAAATATTCACAGCATGGCTCTTTACAGAAGAACTTTGCTGAGCTCCATTCCCATGGAATGTTTGCGGTTCCCCCGGGGTGCTTACATGTCAGTCATCCTCACGGCTCTGAGGATGTCCTTTCTGAGGAGCTGGGATTTTGCATGTGCCCTTTGAGGCTACGTCAGAAACTGTCAGCCTCCAAACATCCTACAGGGGTGCCGCCAACGTATCATCCAGTGCTGCTGGCCCCAGTGGCCTTGATGCCATAGCTTTCACTGCCTCCTCTGCACAGGCTATTATGTTGCAAAATGTCCTACTTGCTATTAGTAGAACCAGAAACTCGTAAACCTTATGGGGGGCTGCCAAGCAAGACAGAACAGACCCAGAGAACGTCTTGGGGATATGCCTCATCAGGTCACTTGGGTTGGCCTCAGCGTAGCTTCTCCGATTGTCCCAGTCTGCCAGGATCTTGGGGAGAAAGGAGAACGATGCTGCACGTCCTCCATGTGCCACTCTCCACTCCTCTCCCCTGCTCTGTGCCTTGGGTAATCCTTTATGTTTCCTTCAAGGATCACCTGAGCAGGCTCCTTTGCTTTCTTGATTCCTGTTGGGTTCGGCCAATGGGAGGCGCTGGCAGGAGACTCAAGTGCAGAGAAATAGAGAAGGGTTTTTCCCGCCAGGATGCCTCCTGTAGGATGCAGGTTGGCAGGCACTGGTTCCTTTGCTAAAGTCCATACCTCCCCCAAAGCTGCCCGTCTCTTCAGGCTCTGGTGACGGCTCACTCCCTTCACCTGTCAGGCCTGGGGGTGGTAGCTGCTTCCCCAACCCAGAGACCTTACCGTTTCTTTTCCCTTAACTCTTCCCATGTCTTCGAACATAGTCCCTTCATTAACTTCTCCTTAATTTCCCTTTTTGAATGTGCCATCTGTTTCCTGCTGGAACCCTGACTATACCCAGAGCCATTTCCTCAAGGCACCTGCATGTCAGGAGGGTTACTGGGTTGAAATCCAAGTTTCTCCTCTGTGTCTTAGGCTGTGGTATTGACTCCAAAATTATTTTCCTCTTATGGCACATTAAGCCCTTTCTTGAAATTTGATCTTGGGTAGGATCCATTCCAAGTCAGCATTCTAAAAAGTCAGAGACTCAACTAGGTCCATGGGGGTGGGGGGACAGGATGGAGGACTTTGCTTTATTCCACTTCTTGGTAACACCTGAGCCTCAAAGACTTGTGAATTGCATCTGAGTCCAGCTCAGCCAGATGCAAAAAGGGCCAGAGAGTGGTCGCCTACCCTTCTCCCCAGATGCCTCTCAGGCCCAGATCTGTTCAGTCCAAATGCCCTGTTTCAGAAGAAGTGCCTTAGAGAACCAGGAGGCCGTGAGCCCGTGT
This sequence comes from Acinonyx jubatus, assembly GCF_027475565.1. Lineage (NCBI taxonomy): Eukaryota > Metazoa > Chordata > Mammalia > Carnivora > Felidae > Acinonyx > Acinonyx jubatus. Next base: position 90,195,544 of record NC_069381.1, on the reverse strand, counting down.
TGTCTTCAGTTTGAACATCCACGCAGAACTGGGAGTTACCTTTTGGGTCTAGGCTCAGAGAACAGATATGTGCTGTGATTACATTATGGTATTTGCAAGGCCACGGTACAGAGGCAGAAACAAAAAACAGAAGTGGAATACTCAACTGAGAAGGCAGCCTGTCAGCAAGAGAAGCCTTGGCAAAACTTATAAACACCTACCCATTCTGCTCTTAACTGATCTCTCAGGGGAACTTCAATTCTGCTTGATTTCCCAGACTGGCCCTCTGCCCGGCTGCTGGAGGTCTCAGTCAGGAGGTGCCTCTTGGGTTTGCCATTCTGACTGATTTAGTTTAGAGAATTTCTCGCTCTTCACATGGCAGCAAAGGTCACGTGGTTTAGCGATTATGTTGTTCAGGAAACAGCTTCTTTACTGCTGTGGTTCTGTAACACTGTTTGAAATTTCCCTTTTTATGCTGGTTTTGTTTTTTTTTTTTCCTCTTGGGCCTGAGATTATAAGGTTCTACCAAACAGTCTTATGACCACATCTTGGAAAACACATTTTTTTCCCTGTAAGTCTTTATTGCCAAAGGGGACGAGAATGTGTATATGCATTTCTATCTTCAGAGACAATTTCCCATCTCATAGAGAAAGGATCAGGAAGAGAAGCATCTGGAGACTGAGTTGGTATTATTTGTAGGCAGCTCTATCAAGGAGAAAGAGGTCTTGATAAAAAGAGGAGATGGCTTGGAAAGCAAAGGACCCCAGGTGCTGTTGCTTATGAGTAGTTTTATTTACGATGTTGAACTTTGCCTGTAATTGGGAAATTAAGGTGATATCAGGAAGCCCTTCCATGGTCATTGGTTTGGTTCTGTTTTCCTGATTTAATAGCATTCCCCTAATGGCAAAGGAATTCTACATGTGTGACTCTCTTAGGACTTTATGGAATAGGAATTGTTATCTCAGTTTTCAGAGAGGACTGTGGCTCAAAGAATTTGGGTCACTTGCCCGAAGACACACAGCTTAGAGGTGGTAGAACACCATCCTGTATGTGAAAGAGTCAGATATTGGCTTTTTTTCACTCCCCTGGGGCAGCCTGTAAAGACTGATAATGCCCTGCTGAGGATTTGGGTTTGTCTGAGAATTTTGAAGGAAAATTGAATAAGAATATGTCCTGGCATGACACGTAGTCCTAACCATTCCTGCCTGACTACGGACGGTGTTTCAGGTGTGGCCACAACACCGTTCTCTTTTTCTGTCTACACCTCACCCAAGAGCTCTCCATTCTGAGATTTTTTTTTGATTAAACAAAGGTGACTCAATAAAATAACACTGACAGCATTTTATTTTTTTAATGTTTATTTATTTATTTTGAGGGAGTGCACACACATGAGTGGGGGAGGGGCAGAGAGAGAGAATCCCAAGCAGGCTCTGGGCTGTCAGGCTGATACAGGGCTTGAGCTCACGAACCATGAGATCATGAGCTGAGCTGAAACCAAGAGTCAGGGACTTAACCTACTGAGCCATCCAGGCGGGCCAATGCTGAGAGCATTTTAAAAGAGAAGCCACCTCTACCTGAGAACCACTGATCAGACATGCAGGTCCCATCTGCCTTTTCTTGGCATGCTTTACTGTTGGTCCCTGCTGATTTCCCCTACTATTCTGTGGCCTGGTGCTCAAGGACCGTAGCTTCTGCAATGGTATAAAACAGAGAGGGTACTCAATAAATATTTCAGCTTTGCTAGTGGACAGAGAACAAGGTAAGGCATGTGGATTGTATTCAGTAAGAAAATAGGCATCTGTAAAGTTTTTGTCTGAAAGGCAGAACTGGAATTCTCAGAGTGTATTTTATACAGCCTCCCCCCGCCCCCTGCACCCACCAGCAGCAGGCAGTAGAGCCAACCGCCTCGGGAAACTTGAGCGCAGGCTATTGTAATGGTTCACAAGGTAGGCAAAGGCGACAGATGAAATGGTGGGGGCAGGTGGGTGAGAATGAAAGAGAGGGGGCTCATACAAAAACACCTGGTGGCACTAGAATCAATAGGACATGTGGACTGAATTGAAAGGGAAAGTGAGGGCGATAGCCAATTCTGAGACAAGTTGTGGAGCCTGGGTGACTGAGAGAAACAAATTGTCTTGTTATCACTGCTCCTCCTTCCCTGCCCCATTCCTCACATCAGCTGCCATTTCACTGTTTACTTAGTTCCTGCATCTCTTGTGTTGGTATTGGCTTTTTCCACCCTTTTGAACTCAGAAAAGAAAAATTTCAGTGCAAGCTTTGATCCTTCAGAGCCCCATCTGACAAATTTGGTGGATAGTTTTCGGACATTCATACTGAAGATGATGTCAGGATCACCCTGCCTGACTCAACCTCTAAGGGCTGCAGTTCAGGCTGCTGGCTCCCATTTCAATCAGACCTTTCCTGGCAACTCTGAGGAGGGGATTAACTAGAGGGAGAGATTGGGGAGTGACCATATAGAAGTGGAGGTCAAAATAATGAGAGTGGACAACACCACTAAGGCAACGTCATAGTGATTGCCTTAATTACCTTGGGCTACTTTAACAAAACAGCATAGACTATGTGCCTTAAATGACAGTAATTTTTTTTAACTGTAATTCCAGTATAGTTGGCATACAGTTTCAGTTATATTATATTCATATATATATATATATGTATGTATATTCAGTTATATTAGTTTCAGGTGCACAATGTAGTGATTCAACAATTCTATTCATGACTCAGTGCTCATCATGATAAGTGCACTCTTTGAAGTTTATTTATTTTGAGAAAAAGAGAGAACCAGTGGTGGAGGGGCAGAGAGAGGGAGGGAACAGAGGATCCAAAGCAGACTGTGCGATAAGAGGAGAGAGCCCAATGTGGGGCTCGAACTCATGAATGTGAGACCATGACCTGAGGCAAAGTAGGACGCTTAACCAACTGAGCCACCCAGGTGCCCGATAAGCGTATTCTTTAATCACCTTCACTGATTTCACCCGTCACCCGCCCCTCCCCCCCACCTCTCTTCTGGTAACCATAGGTTTGTTCTCTATGGTTAAGAGTTTGTTTTTTGGTTTGTCTTTTTTTGGTCAGTGTGTTCGTTTGTTTTGTTCCTTCAATTCCACATATGAGTGAAAGCATATGGTATTTGTCTTTCTCTGACTGATTTATTTGACTTAGCATTATACTCTCTGGATCCATCCATGTCAGTGCAAGTGGCAAGATTTCATTCTATTTCATGGTGGAATAACATTCCATTGTATGTATATGCCACGTCTTCTTTATCCATTCATCAATCAATGGACACTTGGGTTGGTTCCATAATTTGGCTACTGTAAATAATGCTGCAATAAACATAGGCATGCACATATCTTTTCGAATTAGTGTTTCATATTCAAACATTAGAAATTTATTTCTCACAGTTCTGGAGGCTGGATGTCCAAGATCAAGGTGCTGGCTGATTTGGTTCCTGGAGTGAGCTCTCCCTGCTTTCTAGATGGCTGTCTTCTTCCTGTATTACTACACAGCAGAGAGAGACATCGTGTTACTTATGTTTCTTCTCATAAGGTCACTAAAATTCCATTCACGAGGGCCCCATCCCTAATTATCTCCCAAAGGCCTCACTTCCTAATACCATCCCAGTGAGATTAGGACTTCAACACGTGAATTTTGGGAGGACACAGACATTTGGCAGTAATAAAGCAATAATGAAAATAATGATGACAATACTAAATATTTAAGGATTATTATGTTCCAAGCTTAAAAGATGTAGACATACATTCAATTCTTATAACAACATGAGGGAGATATCATTTTAAACCCATTTAGCAGTGAAGAAACTAAAAGTTAAAGTTTGAAGTCAGTGCCCAAGCTTAAAAGCGGAGAAGCTGGGCTTCTAACCGAGGCAACTTGACTCTGAGCACATCCTCCCAGCCAGTCTGGGAGCAGGGAGCAGCCAGCAGGGAGGAGGCTTGGAATATGATGGGTATTGAGGGCCTGCTGGCAGTGAGCTGGTGCCTCTCAGGTCTAACAGCCAGCCTGCTCCTTCTGTGAGCTTAACATTCCCATGGCTCAGACTTGCCCCCTGCAATCCTGGAGGGCTGGCTTTCTGCCCCTGAGGGTGCTGGAAAAGTGAGGGATTGGAGCTGCCGAGAGAGGGTCGTGAGTTCTGCCCTGCCCTGGCCAGAGGATGGCAGCTGTGGGTAATTGCAAGAATACGAAGCCTAGAGTCAGTCCAAGACTGAGCTCCCGCCACTTCTTTGAGCCACAGTTCCTTCATCTGTGAAATGAAACTGTCATGGGACTGAAGGAGACTGGGTATGTGAATGTACCCAGCGCAATGCCAGGTTTGTGGCTGGTACTTGGTAAAGCTGATTCACTCATTGCATCACTCTGAGGATAAATGCCTGAGGGGCAGGGGGAAGCTCCCCCTATCTCCTGTTACTCCCAGGGGAAGCTCTGATTTTGTATATGTTCGAATGATAATGTTAGAACATTCAACCATGGCCCAAAGAGACGTGTAAGATTTCCTCACAGTGGCAATGCTCATGCGTTACCCCCAGTTAGAGCAGAGCAGGAGTCAGCATCTAGAGGAAACTCCTCTTGTACTTGATGTGTTCTATGAAGCATTGTTTCCTTTTATTTGTCTCATGTAATGTGCTGATAATTTCATTGCACAAGTTGGCATTTCCAACTAATGTAATTACATTTGGAAACTGTTATAAGAGGCTATTACTAAAGAAATCAAATGTTTCTCCTCTTTATGTAAAATGGGGATAATAATTTCTCTTAATGTTCCTACCATGCTTGGAGAGCCCTGACTTAAAGAAATTTTGCAAACACAAAGCAGCATTTTCTGTCTTGCTTTGTCCTTATTTAGCACCTATCACCAAGAATGCCTTTCTGGCAAAAAGTAAGGCAGAAAGCACAGCCTCTCAGGACCTATGGAACCTTCTTGCCACCTGAGTGACTGAGTGTTCACAATAGAAGACGGGAAATGTCAAATGTAAATTAAGGTCTCCTGTCAGAAATTCCAACCATAATTTCCTAAACAGGTACACATAAGCACAAGATAAAGACAGTACCATTTCTTATCTTATCCCTGCAATTCAGGGAAAGATGTCAGCATGAAGTGACCACCCCCATCGCTCTAGTCCACACCAGGGGAGGAGGCTCTACTGATGAAGACAAGGATCCAGACACTCCTCCCTGGAGCCAGCTGCTTAGTGCCCAGTTAGCCACCTTCTCCTTCCTTCCAAGCTGCCAGAGCAGCCCTGGAGGAGACAGGGAAGGCACACGGGGCCTGGGGCCCAGTGCTTGACACATATTTGGTGTCAGTAAAATATTGGCAGAATTCAGCTGGGGCTCCCATATCACTACTTAGTTATTACATACGGTGAGGCGCAAAGCCATCGCGTGGACTGCTCTTCGTCTTCTGAGCCATGAGTGCAGCAGACACCATTAAATGCCTATTATCCCAGACACTGTTAGGCTCGGGAAATAAAGAGACAAAACAGTCTTTGCTGTGAACAAAACAAAACAAAAGGAAAAGCATCCCATGGTTTAATGCAGAGACCGCACATTTTTTCATTTCTTGAGCTAAATGCTTTCAGACTGTTGGTCACTTGGAGCCCCCATCTGAGGGGTTCCAAGGCCTCACCCAGGTTCTGCAGGCAGGAGCGCTGCCATCAGGGTCTTCCGTGAGCGTTCATTCACTTATTCATTAATTCCACAACTGTTTATTTGGGGACCTCTATAATGCCACATGCTGTTCGGGATGCTTGGAAAGCAGCAGCAAACACAGCAGATATTCTAGTGGAAGGAGACAGACAATAAACAAATAATATAATGTCAGAGGTGGTAAGTGGGAGGAAGAAAAACAAAGCAGGCTAAAGGAATAGAAGGGGATTGGTGTGGAAGAGGGACCTCTCTGATGAGGTGACATTTAAGCCAAGTCCTGAATGAATTTTGAAGAATATCCAGGAAAGAAGATTCCAGGCAGAGGAAAGAGCAAGTAAGTAGGGGGCTTGAGGCAGAGCACGCTTGAGGGAAAGGTGGCGTGGGTCTGACGTGGTGTCAGTGAGGGGTGGTGTGGTAGGACATGTGGGCAGCAATGTAGCGCAGGGCTATTCCTGTAGGGCCTTGTGAACAGTAATCCCTTTGGACTCTACACGTGAGGAGAAGCCATCGGTGGGTGTGAGAAGAGGAGGGACATAGGCATATTCCCTTCTTTAAGGGGTCACACTGCCCGCGGAGGGGGCCATGAAGGGGGTGAGGCTGGATGAAAGGAAGCCAGTGAGGACACGGTCGCAGTAGAGCAGGTGGGAGAGGTGCTGCGTCTGGGATGCCACGTGACCTGAGGATGAAGCCAGAAGGTCTTGAGGAATGGGCATGAGGAAGATGCCCATTCTGGGGGTCTGAGGAACTGGGTAAAAGGTGGTATCATGACCTGAGATGGGGAGGTTGCTGTGGAGCAGATGGGGTTGGAGGAGGTGGGCAAGTGAGGATTTGGCATTTTAGACATAATGGTTGAGCATTCCTATTAGACATTAGACGTCCATGCAGGCTGGACTCCAGGGAAAGGGGGAGACACCAGTGGCACAGGAGAGTGACAACAAGATTGTCTGTGCCTTTTTTAATGTTTATTTTTGGGAGAGAAAGAGAGAGAGAGAGAGAGGCAGAGAGAGTGGAGGACAGAGGATCCAAAGCAGCCTGTGCTGAGAGCAGAAAGCCTGATGTGGGGCTTGAACTCACACACCGTGAGATCGTGACCTGAGCCGAAGTCAGATGCTTAACTGGCTGAGCCACCTGGGCGCCCCTGTCTGTGCCTTTTGACAACCCTGGGGTACTTGTCGTTTTAGTTCATGGACATGATATTTCCTTGGACAAAATTTGCAGCATTGGCAAAGTTTCTCCTTTGCTTGTGAAGGAAATGCAAGCTACTCTGTACAATGTATTGATAATATTTTCTGATTAAAACCTGGCACAGATAAATAACAGTCTTTCAAAACTGAGACTGTTCAAAAAGTCTGGGTGTATTATCACAGAGTTGATTAACTTAAGGTTCATGAATTCATACACACCACCACATTTGTTGAATGGCTCCTCTGTGGTTTGCTAATTTTTTGTGTATCTTGCAACACAGAAATAAGACTAAAGCAGAAGAACCCTATAAGGGGACTACTTTCCTCCTTTTATGTCCTCTGGGCACCAGAAATCCTCACTCAAATATTCATATTAAGTTTATATGTCAGTTTGAAGACGAAATGGGTCCTGACCCTCTCTCACCTCATCTACGCCCCCCCCCCCCCTTGGCTCAGCCTATTCATTCTTGCAGCTCCTCACACATACTCTTGCCTCATGGTATTTGTCTTGGCTGTTCCCCCTGCCCGTGATGCTCTTCCCCTACATATTGGCAACGCCCACTTCCTTACTTCCTTGAGGTTCTTGCGTAAGTGTCACTTTGTCATGATATCTCATCTCAGGGCCTCAACCTGCCAGTGCTCTCTGCCCTCATGTCATGTGTCACCATCTGACCACACTCTGTGCTTTGGTTCTTGTTGGTCACCTGCCACTAGGATGTGATGTGAGCTCCGTGAGAACAGGGTTATCTTTTTCTCCACTGTATCCCGGCACTGGCACCCTAACCATTCCTGGCACATATTAAGTCCTCCGTAAACGTTTGGAGAATGAGGGACTGCACTTAGTAGTGGTCTTTGTTTTTTCTTTTTAACACTCAGGTCTTTGGTGGCTTATTAGCTTGCTAGGGCTTCTATAACAGAATCCCATGGGCTAGGTGGCTGAAACCATGGAAATTTACTTTTTCAGAGTTCTGGAGGCTGGAAGTCCAAGATCAAGGTGCCAGTAGGGTTTGTTTCTCCTGAGGCCTTGCTCGTTAGCCTGCAGATGTCTGTCTTTTCGATGTGTGTTCAATGACTTCCCTCTTTTGTGCATGCATTCCTGGTGTCTTTTCCTCTTCTTTTTTTTTGTTTATTTATTTTGAGAGCGAGCGAGAGAGAGAGAGAGAGAGAGAGTATAAGCAGGGTAGGTGCTGAGAAAGAGAGGGAGAAAGAAAGAATCCCAAGCAGGCTCCACACTGTCAATGTGGAGCCCTACAGGCTCACGAACTGTGATATCATGACCTGAGCCGAAATCAAGAGTCGAATGTTCGGCCAACTGAGCCACCCAGGCACCCCTCTTCCTTTTCTTGTAAGGACACATCAGTTCTAAACACTGATCCTAATGGTTTAGGACCTCACCCTTATGACCTCATTTAACTTTTAAAGGCCTTATATACAAAATCAGTCACATTGGGGGTTAGGGCTTTGACATATGAAACTTGAGGAAACAGAATGCAGCCCCTAAGAGAGGGGAATGTGCTGTGCTTACAGTGATAGACTCTTTCCCCCTGGCCTCTATGATGAGATTAGTTTTCTAGAACAGTGCTTTTCATATCAGGATTCCATGCCTTGATGCTGACACCAGCCATGACTGCAGCTAATGGGGGAGTTCTTTGTGCCTGGCCAGCATGAACCCTCTGCCCCGTGCCCTGTGTTATTCCTGTCCCCAGATACCTCTGCACTTGGAAGTCTGCTCTTTGCTTGTAGCCCTTGGCTTGATCACTGCTGGTATTTGTCTTCAAACAAAACAGAGTGGGGTATTACTCACCCCACTCTGGAAACATTGTGGGTGGTGGCCACTGGTGGCCTCTCTCACTGAGAGATCTGAGTCTATGTTCTCTTGGCCACCATGCACCCTGCCCATAAACAGCACTCTTCCATGTGGCATATTGGGACTGTGCTGGGGAGTGGGGAGGTTACATATCCTTTGGTGGAGGAGTTTCTGCTTGGAATCCAAACTTAAAACAGACCCTCTCTGTGAGCAATGCTCAGAGTGGTCTCATTAAGCACTTTTTTTTATCCACTATCTTATGTGAGCTTTGCTAGGCCCTGCGGATACAATGATGCTAGGAGGTCAGGGTCTAGTGTGGAAGCCAGTGGGCTAAACAGCCACACAGCACAGCCTGAGGCAGGTGTTGACAGAGACCTCAAGGTACAGGGGTAGGCAAAGAAGAAAGTACCACCCTATATGGGAGGGGTCAAAGAAGAAACAGGGTCCCAAATTCTTTGACACTTTTCCCAATGAGAGGCAGAGTCTGTGTCCTCTCCCCATGAATGTGGCTAGCTCGGGACTGTGTTGAGTGATGGAATTTGACAAAAGCAACACTATGTATTCTGAAGCTAGGTCATAAAAGGCATGTGGTTTCCATCTTGTTTGCTGGAATACTAAACCTTTCCATTGGATGTTTGGCTACCTGACAGCTGTTATGCCAAAGAGACCACATGCAGACACTCTGGTTGATGGTCCCAGCTGAGGCTCAGCCTTCAACCACCCCCAATGATATGCCAGACATTTAAATGAAGAAGTCATTTGGGAGTGATCTTCTATTCCAGCTGCCAGTCCCTCCAGTGTTTGAGTCACCCCTCAAGTGATGTGCCTGCCAGATATTTTGGAGAAGAGACAAACGATCCTCACTTGTCTTGTTTTACTCCACTAAGTTCTAGGGTGGTTTGTTATGCAGCGATAGTACTGGGAGCAGGGCATCAAGAAGAAGGCACTTCAACTGAGTCTTAGGAATGAGCTTGCCAGATGGACACAACGGGGAGGTACATACCAGGCAGAAGGGACAGCAAAAGGAAACACACATAGAACATCCAAGCCTGGTGTCTTTGGGGAATCAGTGCCATTGGTAGTTAGCTGGAGCACAGGCTGGTAAGATGGGGCAGAAGCAATACAGACACCAGAGGACAGGGAGTCTTACATGCCTTGCAAAGACCTCATCATGCCTGATTCCATTAAATCTAAATTTGCCACCGTTCCACAACTGCTGATGATTTCCTCAGGCAGTGATGACTTATTAGTGAAATTAACTGTTTCATAATACTTGAGATGCTATCTATAATACAGTAAATAAAGTCGCCTTTATTTCCTAAGTCATTGATCACAGATTTTAATTTTCCTGTGTTAACATTTTTTTGAAGTTTATTTATTTATTTTGAGAGAGAGAGAGAGAGAGAGCATGAGCAGGGGAGGAGAGAGAGAGAGAGAGCATGAGCAGGGGAGGGGCAGAGACAGAGAGGGAGAGAGAGAATCCCAAGCAGGCTCCCCCATGTCCATGAGATCATGACCTGAGCTGAAGCTAAGACTCACTCAGGCACTTAACCGGCTGAGCCACCCAGACACCCCTTGCTGTTTTAACATTTTAATCATGAGTGTTACTGTTTGTCCTCGAGTGTCTATTATGTTGTCCCCAAAAAGAAAAGGCACAGGTGTCTGACTTCTGGAATGCTATCACTTCCAGGGGACAGAGTGGACTGGAGCTTGGGGGTCTCCTAAGGGGACAGTTAATTCTCTGTGCTTTCAGAACACCTCTATTGCATTTTTCCCAACTGTACTTAACCACCTTCTTTTACTTTTCATGGGAACAAAAGCCTTTTCCCTCCTTGGAAAGGAGACTCACCATCCTGTATTCTTGTTGAGGCAATTTTAGAAGTACCTCGCTCTGTGCTGCAGGATATTGTAGTGCGTTTCCATAACATGTTTAAAGGCTCACTCCTTAAAATTGTCACGTCTGGAGAGCCCTAGATAAGTCAGCAAGGACACAGACGTGATCACTCTCTCCTGCCCCTAGTATTACAAGCAGCTATCAATTCCAGCTCATTTAGACTGATCCAATCCCGGCACCAAAAGCCATTTCCATATTATTACACCAAACTGGAAATTACAAGGCTGTGTATTCCTCTGCAAAGTCTCCAATTTAGGCTTATAACTTAGCACCAGGTTATTAGTGATATGCATCATTATTCTCAAGATACATTCTATCTGCAAAATTCTGTTCTCAAATCCTTTGGAAGATCTCAGCTGTGCTGCCCTGACTTTCTGAGAAGCAAGCTGCACTGTTCATGTTAATGCGCTCTTACCAGGGGCTTTAAAATTAATTTCTGATCATTGATTCCTTGCATTAGCCACCCCCTGATCCTTTCTAGTGGGCAGAGAAACATCACAGAGTGAAGGCACAGAATGACTCAGTGGGCAAGCTGGCGTCAGGAGGAACTAGGCTTTCATTAAGCGGGAACTCACAGGGCTTCCGAGCGTCCGTGTGGAGGCTACCGCCATGACCTGACAAGAAAAAAGAGAATCTTATTTCTATTTTTCTTTTAGTCTGGATGTGTCTTGTTTCAGTCAAATAATTCAATTTTGGAAAAGCCAGATATTCAAGTTGAGGAATGACACATGCAACCAGTTCAATTGTTTTGATTGCTTTATTGAATCAAGAAAGTAAACAAAAAAGGCTTGACAATTTACCTGGTCCAAAACATTTAACTGCTCGCTCCAGAAAAATCTCTAAGGTCTTTGTCAACTGTAGGGTTCTATTATTTTATCATTTTGTCAGTGAAATTAGTTGAATTTAGAGACTGGAATTTCTCACAGATAGTTAGAATTGCATGAGTGGGAGAATCTAGTGAAATAAATGCTCTTGCCTTATTTTGTGGCTAAATTGAAAATGTGTGGCTTCAACTCACATTTCCTGAATGTGAACCTCAGATCAAACAGTTACATGTACATGATGTCATTCAATTCTTGCCATAGCCCTGTGGGGTGAGGGTCAAGATGGCCACTTTAAAGTTAGGTGACTGAGCCTCCCTCCAGGAAGGGGAGTTAGATCAGCCTTGTGAGATTCTCAGTAAATTGCAGTGAAGGTTTTAACTACCTTAAGCCAATGGGTCTCAGACAGTGATGTCTCAGACCTGCAGCATCAACTTCATGTGGGCACTGGTTACCAATCGTACCCTCCGGCTTCACGCCAGACCTATGGAGTCAGAAACCCCAGGGGTGTGCTCCACCACACTGCTTCACCAAAGCCCTCAAGGTGATTCTGATGCATGTTCAAGTCTGAGAACAGTTCATTCAAGGGCGATGTGTGACAAAGATTGAGAAATACAGGTATTTCTATTTTAGGACAAGGAAATGTCTCAAAATGTAAATGGTAAATTAGGATACATTGATCACACTGTAAAAGACTGCTTGCTTTTTAGGAAGCATACCTCACAAGTTTTAATTGGGGGTACTCCTCTAATGTTTAAACTAATTTTTTAAATGTTTATTTATTTTTGGGAGAGTGAGGCACAGAGTGTGAGCAGGGGAGGGGCAGAGAGAGAGGGAGATACAGAATCCGAAGCAGGTTCCCGGTTCTGAGCTGTCAGCACAGAGCCTGATGTGGGGCTTGCACCCGTGAACAGTGAGATCATTACCTGAGCCGAGGTCGGACACTTAACCGACTGAGCCACCCAGGCACCCCTTCCCCTAATGTTTTAAAAAGGAGATTCAATCTGCAACTCTTAAACGTAGACAACATTTTCTCTTTGGGAATTCAGTTTGCTTTAGTTCTTATTTATATTATTTCACAGAATAGTTTACTTGAATTGCTTTATTTAAATATAATGTGAGGGCCACACACTCAAACTTATATTAAACCCTGTTGTTTCAGTCATTTAGATCAGTACCTGGTATATAATAGGTGCCCAACAAACATTTGTGAATGAATGTATGGAACACTATTCTACAGAAAGTCTTTGTGTGTGTGTGTGTGTGTGTGTGTATCCAATGTTAGTCTTAACAATGATAATCTACTAGGAGAGATAACAAGTAAGTCATGGTATAAATCACATATAGCAAGAGCTAAGTGATGAATCAGACCCCTAGAAGCTGTGGGGATAATTTGCCAAGATTTCTTGGAGAGGTGGAGCTTGACTTGGGGTAGGATTTTCATGGGTGAAGAATGTTTAAAGGTACTCCAGATTTTTAAAAAGACCTAACTAAAGTCAAGAAGATGATAATGGGCAGGGCATTTTCAGGTCTTGTGCACTGGAGAAATGCACGGGGAAAACATGAAGGTGTCTTTTCAGTCTGAGGCTGTGGAGTGAGCAGTTTATTTTGAAAGATTGTTGAATGGAGGGATCATGGAGGTGCTATCTCATGAAAATAATTGTTTAAGCAGGTAAAATTTAAAGTAATGAAAGGTTTAACCCTTCTAACAATAGAAATCCTAACACCCTTCCCATTATAATGCTGTATCTCTATTATGCAGCCTATGTGCACATTATAGACTCACATTTGGCCTTTGTCCATTGGATTGCCACACTTTGCCATCTTCCATTCGTTGTATGCATACACGGCTTAACAGAAGCAATTAAATGTACAGAAAGAAAAATGTGGGTCAACAATATGCTCGTAAGCTGCGTTAATAGAAATGTGGTGTATTATTTAGAATAAAGATGGTAAAAACACTTACCACTGCATCTAGCTCCAGGCTTTCAGTGAAGACTTGCTGTGTTGTTGCTAGTACTATTATTTTTCATCACCATTAGTATTCTTGTTGATGCTGCTGCTAATGTAAGATCCACGTTCAGGCTACATGACTCGTTTAAAACTCTAGAAGCCTAGGGGTGCCTGGGTGGCTCAGTTGGTTAAGCTTCCGACTTTGGCTCAGGTCATGATCTTGTGAGTTCAAGAGCCATGTTGGGCTCTGTGCTGACAGCTTAGAACCTGGAGCCTGCTTCAAATTCTGCATCTCTCTCTCTCTCTGTCTGCCCCCCTGCCTTGCTTGCATGTGTGCTCTCTCTCTCCCTCTCAAAAATAAATAAACATGAAAAAATTTAAATAAATAAATAAACCTTTAAAAGCCTAGCATTCGTTGTTCCAGAGTGCTTTTAGAGAAAGACTTGGTAAGACCTTTGGCTGAAAATTTTCCAGAAAAATCTGGAAATGTGGAACTGGAGCTTGAAAACATCAAGATTGTCACCATCAGATTCATCAGCACAGTCATCTTCCTATACTTTACAATTTATCAAGTAATTTCATGTTCGTTAGCTCATGTTTATTTTCACATTAACTCTGGAGAATGAATTTCATGAACCCCATTTTAGAGATGGGAAAATTAGGTGTCTAGGGCATCGCTGTCCAATAGAAATATGACATGAGCCACATATGTAATTTAAAAATCTCTGGTAGCCACATTAGAAGAGCAAAAAGATACAGTTAAAATAAATTCTAATAATATATTTTATTTCACCCAGTATATCCAAAATATTATCATTCCAACATGTAATCAATATGAAAATTATTAAAAGAGAGAATTCACATTCTTTTCTCATTTATTTTGTACTAAGACTTTGAAATCCAGGGAGTATCTTACATTCACAGGGCGTCAGTTTCGACTAACCACATTCAAGTCCTCAATAGCCATTGGAGGCTAGTGGCTACTGATTTAGATAGTGCTGGTCCAGAGGACAGGGTGGGAATGAAAATCAGTGCCCTGAAGAGTCAGAATAATGCCCACAACTTAAAGAACCATAGAGACACTTAGAAAGACCTTTGCTTCTGATGTAATGCTTGTAAACTAGAATAACCATAAACATAAAACAAACCAGACAAAAGGAAAATGGTTTCATGCCATTCAATCCAAATGTGTTCTGGTGTCACATGTACTTTATTTTTCAAAATGTTAGGACAAGTATGGAAAAGAAAAAGTTTGAGCCCATTCCAGCAAAATGTCTGCAATAGAGAAATCAGGGTGGGTTGTGCTTTGCACATCCCTGAGAACAGAATCAGAACCCACATCATGTCAGACTTTTTCAGAGTGTTAAGAGTATTTTAGGTGATGGAATCTGACTAATGGGGAGGGATTTAAATCTATGTGGTAACATCCTATAATAGGCGAGTCTCAAATTAACCCAGTGCTATCTGCCTTTAATGAGGGGTAGTCATAATGTGATTTTAAATGCTAATATGTTGTGTGCATTAACGTGAAAATTTACATGGAAATATGCACATATTCAGATCAAATGAAAAATGGTATGTGTCCAATTGGCGGAGTTTAGTTATCATTTAATTGGAACTGAATATGCAGTATAGGGCCTTTATTATAAACATTTTTTTAATTGTTTAATTTTTAAAATTTTAAACACATGCTTCCATGCACACGCACAAGAGAGACAGAGAGAGGGAGAGAGAGAGAGAGAGAGAGAGAAAGCTGGGGAGGGGCAGAGAAAGAGGGAGAGGGAGAATCCCAAGAAGGCTCTGAGTTGTCAGCACAGAGCCTGACACAGGGCTTGATCTCACAAGCTGTGAAATCATGACCTGAGCCAAAATCAAGAGTCAGACGCTTAACCAACTGAGCCACCCAGGCACCTATGATAAATATTTTAATGCAAGTACTTAAATTACTTAGGAACAGAGATTCTCCCAAGAGCTTTATTTAGTGGCTCTTTATGGAGCCACCAATATCCTTCAAACCCTAGAGAAGATCTCGCATCTGCAGATACAGAGGATGTGAATCTCCATTTGTCTACATGCTGCCATGAGAAACACTACATAAAACACTACACAAAAGCTACCAAGACACTTGGATCATTTGTCCATGACATTACACTCCTGCTCTGGGCCATTTTCACTTTTACTTCCTGCCTGGCTTCCAGAACAACCATGCACATGTTAAAATAGGTACCTACAAAAGGGAATACAGATGCCCTTAGCAGCTTAGGAGAGATAAGGTCGGTATGAAATGAATAAAGAGCTGATTTCTGGAAAACATGTGCTTTCAAATACCTTCATGTTATTTTCACTCATCACCTGCCAACAATTTACTATTTAAAGAGAACTTCCAGGGGTGCCTGGGTGGTCCAGTAGCCTGGGTGGCTCAGTGGGTTAAGCATTCAACTTCAGCTCAGGTCATGATCTCGAGGTTTGGTTTATGAGTTCAAGCCCTGAGTCCGTCAGATGCCTAACTGACTGAGCCACCCAGGAGCCCCATTCAAAAAATTTTTGTAATTCAGTTCCCTGTGTATATATAGAATATTTGTAAATTTGGATAATTATTGCTTTATTTCAAAGAATAAAGTTCTATATAACTTATTTTAATTATAAATTATGAATGTACCATAACAAATGTCCTGTACATATCTCCTCCAGAAGTTTCTTAATTTATTAGGAAAATTTTTTTACCATATAATTATACTACATAAAATTTGTAATCTTATTATCTCCATGAAAAAATACCTCTTCAGTGTTCACCTTTACAAATTAATTAACAAAGATGTGGGTTGCTTGGGTGGCTCAGTCAGTTAAACGTCTGACTACCACTCAGGTCATGAACTCTGTGAGTTCAAGCCCTTGTCAAGGACTGTGCTGACAGCTTAGAGCCTGGAACCTGCTTCCGATCCTGTGTCTCCCTCTTTCTGCCCCTCCCCCACTCACATTCTGTCTCTGTCTCTCTCAAAAATAAACACTAAAAAAAACCAAAACAAAACAAATTTAAAGAGAACTTCCATAGATAGGGTAAATCTCAATCTTAGGTTTGGGAGCAGTCATCCTTATACTTTTAGGCCTTTTGTAAATTAAAAAATAAATAGAGTGGGGTGCCTGGGTGGCTCAGTCGGTTAAGTGTCTGACTGTTGATTTTGGCTCAGGTCATGATCTCACTCAGGGTCATGAGCTTGAGCCCCATGGTGGGCTCGGTGCTGGGAGTGGAGCCTGCTTAAGATTCTTTTTCTCCCTCTGTGCCTCTCCCACATTGCTCACACAGTCTCTTTCTCAAAAAAAAAAAAAAAAAAAAAAAAAAGAGTGTAATAGCTCCTCTGCCAGAAAAAAAATATATGTATGCACACATATATATGTATATACATACATATGTGTATATACATACATACACACATACATATAATCTTACACGTAATTTAAAGCACTTTACTGCCAGAATTCCTCCATTGTCCTCCCCAAATCTGGTTTGAAGTCTAGAAAGAAGTCTCACTTTTAAGAGTCCCTTGCTATAATGTGTGCTGCTGGGTCTATGTGGCAGAAAGAACCATTGATCAGAATGCATTTCGATTTCACTGCTTTCCCAATTATGAATTGTAATTACACAGGATGTAAACACGAGTTTAAGTGGTTGTAAAACTGCTTCAATTCTTGTCACACTATTAATTTAATAAACCTAAATATTTAGCTGGGGTCTTCATAATTAGGCATCAACCGACCAAAGGATTCTTGCAAATGTAGTCTTCCCATATTTGGACCCATTCCCCGCCCCCCCAGCGGGGACAAAAAGAGATAGAGAGTGATGACACTAATCTCTGCCTGTAGGTGTTTATCACACACCATGAAAGCCAAAACAATTACTCAGGGCTTCATGGGGTAGGCACGACTGGTAAATTTCAAAATGCTATTTCCTTGGAGAATGTTTTTTTGCGTGTTTCACACCGGCAGAGGGAAAGTCATTCCCCCACAGGAGCAGCCCCCCTTCAGAGCGCAAATACAAACGAACAAAAATGACATTATGTTCTTCCTTGCCTGGGGCAAAGAGAATCACCTATTCTTAACAGGACTTCAGGTGTGTGATTTTCTGCCATTTTCCTTCTTTTGTTAGATTAGAATGACTGCTCCTTGTAAGAGTAAAGCTGTAATGTGGTCATATCAGGGCAGGGCGGCTGGAGGATACACAGCATGGCACATTATGTCTTTAACGTAACTTGACACATTCTTGCCACACAGGAATTTTCAGTCTATTCAGACAGATATAGGAGAGGTAGCCATTATGTTTTCTCTCTTCCAGGCGGGTTTTTTTTTTTTTTCCACATACAATTCATGGTTCGCTAATTAAATAATGGTTAAAAGGGATGCCCCTGCAAAACTGGGACAGTGTTAAGAAAATGGGTATTATTTTTACTTCCAATTTTCTGCAGTTCACTTCAATCAGCCTAGCTGAATCTTCAGTGTTAACATAATTAGGTCTCACGGAATAATGGCCCATTTTACCAGCTATCATTTCAGGTTAATAAAAACATCACATAATTTTAAATGCTACTACTCCATTTTAATTCATCCATCAATTAAAAACAGCTCTTGGGTGACGGGAGAAGGTAGAAGAGGGATTCTGGCATCTGTTAGATGCTTAACTTGTACCATTGTAAACGATGCCCTTAAAATCATTTAGGTCTTCTTGACAGGCTTTTTCAGGACCTACTCTAAAAACGTGTTAGGAACAGAATTTTTCTGCAGTAATCTATCTTAAATAATTGCATTTAAAAAATATTAATATGAGTTTTTCACAGATATTGTTTTCTCATTTCTAGCTAAATGCAATAATATGATTTATACAAGGGATATATCTGTTTCTTATATTTCTTATATTTGATTCTTCAGAAACAAAATGAAGATGATAATATGTGAGTCACACCTTCCCAGGTGTTGTGAAGATGAAAAGTTCTCCATGTTCCCAAGATTTTGGTGAAAATTCAAAACCCAATAGTTGGCATTCTGAATTCTCTCTGACATCATATTATGTTTATGTGTAGTTTATGCTGGGAGCTTATTGGCATCTGTTTTAGGTAACTAAAGGGAAAAATTACTTTTTAATGTAAAAACAAGTGAAAATGTAGTTAAAAGTGAAAAACTCTTCTCTATGGAACTGGTAAGAATTACAGGAATATTTGTGCCAGATCAACATTTGATATTTCTTAGACAGAAAATGGATTAGAATCTAGTCCTGATACCCTGAGGCACAGAAGAGATTGCTCACAACTAGACATTTGGATCAAAATTCTGGGGGTGTTCCTTATCTCTATGTTTCATTCTTACATATTACTAAGGCTGTCCAATTGGATTTCCAAAAAAAAAAAAAAATCTACTTTTACCCGGTTTTTCATATTTTGCTAACATGTAGCTTGATTGCTGCTACCATTCCCATCCTTGCCGATGAAGACTGGGAGGGACATGGTGGGGAAGGAATTCTAATTCAGATTTCTGAAGGTGAAACTTGAAATTGCCCCAGATCATAAGGTACAGAGTCCCCTATGTAACAAATATATAGAACATGTAGTCCAAATTTCCCACATGTGCAATCCTGTGATCAAAGAAACTGTTGAACAGGTATTTTTTTTTTTTTTTGTCTTTAACAACAGATGAAGTACAACAACCCATATCCCACATAGTGCAGAGCACCTATTTCAGAATATGGGGTCTTTACATCCCAGCAATACTGGGTTATTGATGGTGGAGAAGGAAGGCAATGGGACAAAAGATCTGATTTTAGGGTTCCCCACAGCTGCCCCGTAGTCCATCCAAACTTCTAATAATTCCAGTAAGTCCATAGGTCTGAGAAAAGGTGAGGGAGAGCATTCATGACAGCAACTGCTGAACTGTGGCCCACGCCTTCTCCAACCTGTACCTTTCTGTTACCTGGGTGAGTGATTTGTGCCAACTTAGTGATTTAATGCAAGGGCATCTCGTGCAGTGTTTACCTCCAGGTAGAGCCACCAGGTGGGGGCCAGGACAAAAGTACCAACAGAGGCCCATGTGCCATATGTCTAAATATTTAAAAGGTATACATTAAGCTAACACAGTGTTGACTAAAATACATTCCAATCTGCCACACTGATGCAAATGCTTTCCTAAGAAATGGAAACCCAGTTGTAGATTTATAATCCTTAGTCTGCTCAGGGTTCTGTACCCGACCCTGGCCCTGAGGCAGCCCTAGTCTCTCTCTCTCCCACGTTTTAGACCCTTTCCTTCCATTTCTGAGCTCTGGTTTTCACTGCAAGGGGCTTCTTCTCACTCATGTGTGAATTCTCCCATGTACACTCCTAGGACTGAGTCACTTATCTACCCACACAGATTCACTGTCGGCCACCCCTTGTGTCCAGGGATATGCAGTCATGGTGCTGCTTGCCTTTGGAAGTTTGGACCCATAGAAGAAGTGCATACATGCCCTTTAAGTGGGTAGAGGCCATCGGGGAAGGGAATACTAGGTTCCTGGCTACTGAGATGAAGTGAGAGGAGAGTCAGAATGGACTCCTCTTTGCTGAGACTCAAGTACATGCTCTAGACTGGTACAGGGACAGAAACGAATCACTTCCATATCACAGCAGGGCAGTCTAATTACTGTCCTAGAAATAGTGACCCTTTCTATAGAGCTGAGCATTTGGATAAAAATTTTGTTGAAGTTTTATGCTCATTAATGGTGTTGATGGAATGAATTATATTTTTACTCTGTGGGAAAGTTGGGGAAGCAAGAATTGGGACCTTAAGTATGTGAACAACTCAGTACCCACTTTTCACCCCAATCCTGTTCTCAAAGGCATAATATTGCAGGTGGAACCCACATGGCAAGAATGCTGGAAAGCAGCAGATGAATAAAAATCCACTGAGTTGGGGTTTCTTCAAAGGAATAAACCCTTTAGAAGAACTTGAGAATCCAGATTAAAAAGAACATTTCATTTCCATTTGTTATATACCTAAAAGTGAATTTTTATTAAAAGCAGATCACATCACTTCAGGAAATTCAGAAAACTATATCTAAATACATGGAACGCAAGATATTCCTCATCAATTTAGATTCTTATAGCCTCATAAAGATAAAATGCAGATGAACTGATTTAGATCAAGCCTTCATTAAATTTTAGAATTAGATTTGGAGTCCCATGTATTGAAATGTGTGGAGTCTGATTCCTGAGCACTGTGACAAAGCCATGAGTGGATAATGATAAAGTGCATCGTTGCTAGAAATAACACAGTCTGCCTTTGGTTTGTGCTAATAAACTATAAGACAACCTAAATTCCAATTTTAATATGAGGAATCCACCTCATTAGAAGTAATCACAAACTCTGTATGTTATCAGCATTTTCATGTGTATTCTTTGGTGAGTCTGAAATATAATTTGCTGTTTATGCTTCTAACGTAAATCTCCAATTTCTGGCACTAAGCCAGAGCTCTAATTTATTTCCATCTTTCCTTATTTCTTACATCAAAAGAGACTGTTGGTTTGAATAACAAACATTCAATCGACCTAGACATGGGGTGGCAGGCAGCACAGGCATTACCTGTTTACCTTTTATTGCCTTTTTTGAATTGGCTTTTCTGGGAACAAAACCAGTAAGACATGATGTTCCTTCATCTAGTTTCTACCCAGGTTATCAGAAGACACCCCCCTCCCCGCCCCATGGTAGGGTAAAGAATTCAGACCAGAAGCGGGCTTCCAACCTAACACTATCATGGATTATTGCTCTGCCGAGTCAGGTGTCCTTAAGACTCTGGCTTGGGCTGAAAATTGTTTTTGATTCCAGGAGATGCTGCTGCTAACACGCTTGTAACCTGTAGGACAACAGTGTGCCTGGAACGGAACACACACTCTTTGAGCCACTGTGAAAGTTTGCGAGGGTTCTCCCGCACCCACCTCCCCTTGCTGCCTTGCACAGTAATTGGCCTGATAAAAGGCAGAAACAATTTATTACACCTCGGGTGGTACTTAAAACAAACTTTATTCTCAGGAACAGCAGTCATGTCTACTTGCTGCTGTATATTTTGATATTTCCTCTAAATACTAAGTCTGAATATATTCAAATTGCTAATCACTCAAATTCCCTGCGAATTTCCTGGTTCTCCAGGTTTTCTCTCATGATACTCCATGTAAACACTGTATTTGCAAAGATACATAGATCAGCATCCCTAGAGTCACATGATCACATCAATCTGTGAAAATAGCATGACTTAAAAAATCAAAGTCTCTTAGTACTCTGCCAACAGGCTTTGGCATAATCTTGGCAATCATTTAGACTTTTTTTTTTTTTTTTTTTTGCTGTTATAATTTTTTCCCAAGTGGAAATAGTCTCATGTTTTGCAGAAGTTGTCCAAGCTAGTGAACATCAATCCATCTTCCTGGGTACTAAATTCATCAGCTGAATGTATTCAGTCCACAGAGAAACCAGTAAAGTGAGTGTGGAACTGCTCGCTGGCTGCTCCGTTCATCTTAAGAAATTGCAATACAAATTCCTGAAATCATTTACGCAGGAATTTTTATTCTTTAAATCTTCCAGTGTTAAAGCAACAAGAAAACACTTAGAATGTCCTTTGGTGGAATCTTATTACACTTGTTATTATATGTAAACTGATATTCTTTGATGCCAGCACGTTCGTTGCCCTTACAGAGAAATCTCTGCACAATGAAACAAAACAGAACCGAAGAGGACAAAATAAAATGTCAGTCTTTGCTGATTCGAATTAGATACATCAACAGATTGTCTGGTAACACAAATTGGCAAGAATACAAAAAATCTACATATTACAGTATTTCAAGAAAAATAACTTCATTTGAATACAAAAGGATAGATACACTTTCTTTTTTTTTTTTTTTTTTTTCTTTTTTTTTTTCCTATAGCCACTCTTGGACAGTGGATGTGTGCTTGCACTGGGATAACAGTGCTGCTAAGATATACGGGGTATGACTGGCTTGAGCTTTTGGAGGGGGTTGTTACACATGTGCATTACTAACATCAGACAAAGAAATCTTTCAACCAACAAGGGTTACAGAGCAACGTTCACTAAAGCACAGGTTGGAAGGGGTTCAGGGACTGAAGCAGGCCAATATGGCAGCTTGTAACAGATTTCCTTATACCCACAGTGCACTGCCAGCAAAGAATGCTTCTATTTGGTTGGTCCACACACCGGGCCAGTGGTGCTGGGGCACCCCGCGGGAGAGTAGCGAATGTTTTTAGGTTGCTTGATTTGTTTGTTGTCCTTCCTGTTTCAGGGGCTGTCACAGCCTTTCCGATGGGCAATATGCTCTGCAGCTGGCAATGTGATTTGCGGTGATGGTATCAACAGCTGCCAACTCCTCTGGAGTCAGAAAGTAACAGTCTTGACTCGGGATGTGCTGTCCACGGCTGATAAATATGGCTTAGTTCAGTTAGGCCTTCTTAGTTTGTACACGGTGTTTGAGTGGGGGTGTCTGAGTGTGTGTTTCCTATGTTAGCAGCGAATGCTCGCGTTGCGTTGGCTCCCCCTCCCGGGCGGGCACGCGCCCGGGCCGGTGGCTGGTGGCCCATCTAGAACAGCAGGGGGCTGGCTGTGCCCAGCAGCGCGGCCAGCAGCAGCAGCGCCGGGGAGCCGGGAGGGGGCGCCCCCTGGCCCGAGTCTGAGCCGCAGCTGCCCGCCTCCTCGCACCGCAGCTTCTCGCACAGGATGCCCGTGTACGCGGCCGGACACAGGCAGCGCACGTTGTTGTGGCACGTCCCTCCGTTCTGGCAGTGCAGGAGCTCGTTGTCGCAGACATTCGCTGCAGAACGAGGGGTGGGGGTGGGGCGGGGCGCGGGGAGGAGAAGCAGAATCAATTTAAGTTCATCTAGTACATCGTGTTTTTCAGCTTAAAAAAATCTCTATCGATCTTGTGCTTCCCCCCTCCCCTCCACAAACTAAGCATGTGACTCCAATTTCCAAACGAATGTAGTTCGCTGCCTTTTTATTTTTTTAATGATCATATTTGTCCTTTTCGTATAGATTTTTGCTGCAATCCTGGATGGTATCATTGTCCATTTCAGGCTATCGAATATGAAGGAATGTAATACTGGTTTGGCAGTATCTTCTCTTCATAGAACTGGGACCTGTTGTGACCTCCTGGGTTTTTAAAGGGCGAGTGCCCCGTACAAGAATGCAGAGTTTTGAAGCCAGGTGAATGGAAGTTAAAATGCAAAGCAGTATTGCTGAAATGACCAAGAACCTCTAAGGGGTGGGCCATTTTCCCTGCAGGTGATTCCAGCCGCTGCATGCAGGAAGACCGAGCCAACAGGGAAGCACGAGGGGAGAGGGGGCCGGTCTGGGGACAGGGGAGAGGGGGCCGGTCAGGGGACAGGCAGCATGCTCCAGGCAGGCGGGCAGCCAGATCAGAAGAGAGAAAGTGGTTTTGTGGGAGGAGAGGGAGGACGAGCGGTCATATTTACCCCTGACAGCCCTATTAGGATATTCATTGCCATGTAAATATGGGAAGTAGAGTCCAAGGTTACCTTGATTTCCCCCCAATAGTAAAAAATGCGGTGATGAAACCCTGATTACCAAAATTTCACTCTGTCCATCAATTAATAGAATCCGTTTGAATAAATCAAGCAAGCAATTCCAGATACTGCAATTCATTCATGGTCCCTGTCATGTAATTTTCATCTCTAATAATTACTTATTTCAAAGTTCTGGTTATCCTCATTAATTCCATGTCTCCTATTCTTTTAGATAATCAAGGTTTCACTGATTTAGCAGAATGTTAAATAGGACCCAGGGAAATTAAAATAATAACAAAGAGTAAAAGAGCCAAGAACACTTCCCAGCAACATATGCTGCTTAAGCATTTAATATATAGAACCACTCTGGAGTTGGGGGTAGGGGCAGAGCAGAAAAAATAGATTTTTATAAATTATAACATTTTTCATTTTTAAAAAATGTCATGGTCAAATTTCCCCAGGGGTACCACGTGAATTAAACACAGACACACACAGACACACACACACACACACACACGCACTCACGCACACACTTAATATTACTATCAAGTGCAAAGTATTAAAAAAAAAAAAACCTCCCAAGTAGTAATTCAATAGAGAATGTTGCTTGTCCATTAATCATGTTCAGCAGTCATATCACCTTCAAAAGAAGCTTCTTACACACAAATGTGCTAATGCCCTGTGTGCAAATGAGCTGAGGAATGATGGTAGCGGACACTCACAGAGTTCATAACAAAGTGCCCTAAACAAGGCCTTCTTTTACCTTCTTCCACAGTAACTCTTTGGCAACCTCTAAGGCAGCTGCATCACTCACTGGTATAATTTTCAAATGTACCCACATTTGCTGTCTGTAAATGTCAGAAGTGACTATTAAGGCCTACCAAATCCTTGAGGCTCAAAATATTGATATACATGGTAGTGTCTCAGGGGTTCTAATGATTATTTAAGCTACCTCTCATTGGGTGGTAGAAATCTTGAATATCAGACCCAAATGATGGTATTTTATGTGTCATGGTTTAGAAAATGCCAAGATCTGTGGCTGTGAGGCAAAATCTACAAGGGTAGAATGGTTACACCCATGGTCAGAGATGGTTGTTGTTAATTTGAGAAGCATACCTAGGTTTTCAGGATTTTGTTTTGCTTACACTTCAGGAAATATCTGTTTAATTGGGGCAACATGGAATAAACAGATCCAAATAACTGTTTCCATTTAAAGTTAAAGATTCTCAGCATTTCTTGTTCCCGGCAGCAGATTGCTGAATGGGATATTTCCTTTCATTTGGGCACTGGAGGTAGGGAAATATCTGTTCCATCAATATCGATAATTGCTTGCCTTGAATAATTGAGAAGAAATCAATAGTTAATTAAATATTGCTCCCCTTAAAAAAAAAAAGCTATTTTTCTTCTTGGACTTGAATGTAAATCAGTTGAACAGAGGTTTCTTTCTTTATTTCTTTTTTTTTCTTTTTTCAAGAAGCTGGTGATTAAGTTCAGATTCAATACCTTTCCTACATTTAAATAATCTGCTAGTTGATGTTGGGAAGTATGAGAAATTCAATAAATATGCAAGGAAGAGATGTAACCCAGGATTCATAATACCGTGAATTGGGGATATCTATTTTTCTGTAAGAGGTAAACAGAAAAGAAATCAAACCTAGAATATATTTCATCACTTTACAATTCACTATAAGACATTTTACATTTAGTCTCCCGATTGTGCTATTCAACAAACACAGAACTTCAGCGTATGAACAGCACTCTGTTGGAGTCATGTGCTAGAAGCACGTCTAAACCTAACTACAGATCTTACCTGCTCTTCATACATCTATCCTCCATCTTCATGTCTTTTTGGACCAAATTTGTGATGCTTAACGAATAAACTAGGTGGTTAACAAATATCACCAAGCTCTTCTTCAGCATACGAAGCCTTGTACTGAACACCATGAAAAAGTTTTTAAAAAATATTATAAAGCGTGAACTCTGCTCTTATGGAGTTCAAGTCTGGTTGGGAAGATAAAATATGTACAAGAAGTGATCTAATATTAATTTCATTGACATGCCTTTATTGATTCCATCCATCTCAGCCAACATCTGTTGTGTGCTAGGCACCCTGCTCCATTCTATGGTTGTAACTCTACCTGCCCTAAAGAAGTTCACAGTTTGGCAGAAAACAAATAAAATGAACATACACAAGTAACTGTGAGACCAAAGAAGACTAGAAAGGAAATATTTGCAAAATGCTAGTGGAAATAATTATTTGGGGGAAGATTAGAAAGGAGATTGTATTTAAACAATGGTGCACTCCAGGCAGATATTGGTTGGAAGAGCATTATGGATGGGGAAGCTGTATAAGTATGGATAAGGAGACAGGGAAGTGCAGAGTGCTGGTTATTAAGCAATTGTCTCTCAACTCTAACCCACCCTTCCTTCTCCAAATTGTCTCCTGGCTTCCACCAACAGGGGGCACTAAAGGCACTGGAGAAGGTGAAGAGATTTCCCTTTTCCCATTTGATGGCTCTTCCTAACATTGTTGCCCCACGATGGCCCTTCATCCCAATAGCAGCATTTGGTCCCAGTGCATAGCTTTACTCAGAACCAGCTTTATCTCACCCTTAGAAGGTCCCTGCACCAACCTAGCAGCATTCCTTCCCTAGAGGTTTGAGCTCGGCTCCAAGGGGCCCTTGCCCATGTTGCAGAGGTACTAGGAGCAGCCAGGCATTACATCTCCTCAGAGATGCAGGTTCCATGTCTGTACGGTCTCCCCCTGTACTTCTAGTTTCTAATAACCCATCCCCTTCCCTGTAAGCCCTCTGCCTGGGAGTGGTGCTGCTCCCTGCTTACACAGTTACTATCTCTGAGTGACTTCAGGGGCTCTCATTTCTAAATTCCAAAACACCTGTTTAATGATTTCCTTTGATAAATTCTCTCTGTCAAAATGCCTAGTGTGGTTTCAGTTTCCTGACAGGAGCCTGAGTGAGAGATGCATGGGACACGCTAGTGAATGGTGAGTGGACTGCAGTGGCTGGAATGTTGGATGTGCAAAGGGAAAATGGAGACTGGAAAGGTAGGTTGTGGCCTGATGACTGTGTAAGCTCTACATAACACACAACACAGCGTTGAAATAACAGGCAATGGGGAGCCATCAAAGACCTATGACCAGGGTGGGGTTTTAAGGGGGAAATAGACAGATGAGGCTTGGCTAGAGAAAGGACAGACTGGAGGCTGACCTTTGCATGGAGCCAGCCATGCAACCCAGATGCTTCAGTACAATGGGCTTGTCTGGTTAGAGCACTGGGGAGAGAGAAGGGGAAGATTTGGACACAGGTGATTTGAAATGGGTAATTTTCAGTATTTGGATGCATTATAATGTAATTTATTAAGAAATGTAGATTGGAGGAAGACTTCGGTCAGGGATGAAAATGCACTTTTCTTGGACCTATTGACTCTGGGGGGTCTGTAGGCTCTTCTTCAGGGGTCTTGTTATTAGTTGGAAAAATTAGTTAACCATTCAGGAGGTACAGGTTTGGAGCAGGAGTGATGGTGGTCATCACCAAGACCTGATCTTGGTGGAATACACAGCAAGGAGAAATGAAGGCACCAGTTGGAAAACTGAAGAATATCAGCATTTAGGCCACAGGAAGAGAATGAAAGATCATGAAGCGTTCTGAGAAGAAAAGATGTCAACAAAATGCAGTGATCATATGAGGGTATAAAATTAAGCCTAGAAGTTTTCCTGCTGTGGTTGCCTCTGCCTAAGGATAAACAGACTGGCAGAGTATGAGGAAGGGCACTTTGAGTTGGGTGAAAGAAATTGAAAAATAAGCATTTGATTCTTGATTGAATCTGGTAAGAAGGGATTTCAGAATAATTTAAAAAAGGATTGAAGAAATTTAAAGAACTAACATTTCACCGAGGTCTTTGGTTGTCAGTCTAAAGCAGTGGTTTTCCACAGTGGATGACATTGTCTCCCTGCAGACACTTGACGATGTCTACAGATGTTTGGCTGTCACATCTCAGGGCCCGCTACCGGACAGAGGCCAGAGAGGCTGCTAAATATCCCTCAATGCACAGGACAGCCCCCACAACAAAGAATCTCTCTTCAATTAACGCTGATGGTAACATGATGAATTTCTGAATGAGGGTGTCAGCCAGGCAATGAGGAGGAGTTGTCTTTACACATACTGGGCAAATGAGAATGAAGATGTCTTGGTGATTCTAGGTCACAGAGGATTGCGAGTTTGTAGGTGTGCAGCTCGGGAGTTAGAGGCAACTATAAGTACTTGAAGTTGAAATGTAAGAGTGGATTATCCTTGAAGGGGAGTAATTACAGAAGCTTGGGATCTAAGACAGACCCTTGAGTACTGTTCATAATTAAAGAGTAGGAGAGAGGAACCAAAATCAGCCTTGTCATGTAATTTGTTCTACTTTGCCCTGTTAGAAACAGTAAAATCAGAGCTTGAGGAGACTCCAGAAACTAGGCAAGTTCTAGATGAGGAAACCAAATGCAATTTAGGGAAGAACTAGAGCTAAAATCAGGTCTCTTGATTTGCATATTACTGCTCTTTACATAGAATAGAACATTCAGGAGAAACGCAGTAAATGGTGGTGTACAGTGTGCACCCTGTGCTCCTCAAGACAATATAATTCACCTCTGTAATCCTCAGTAGGTTGTCACTTGTATTGACCTTCATATTGTATTGTCGGCTGTTCTGCTGTCAGACCACACTGCGCCTAGGTTGAGGTGTTTGTTGACAGGCTCGAATCTCACATCTTCTAGACTTCTACCACATTCTAGGAGAGCCCCAAATACCAATCAGCTCAGACATAAAATATAACCAAAAATAGCAGAGGTCTGGTTTGGGAACAGCAAATATGCTGCATATGCTGCCATTTCCTCTTCCTCCATGGAGAAGACATAGCTACTTATCCACGGCACTCGCTTGCATCACACTTCCGGATTTCTTGCAACATAAGGTTTCAGGCATCCACCACCAGCTGATAGAACTGGCATGAGGATGAACAGCCATTTACAGTCCTGTCATCATCGCCATCTTGTCTGGCATGTCACTGCAGATTAAAAATCCAACTGGGGAGTTTTTGCAGTTATCACTTCCTTTACTTGGTGCCCTTCTGTATGGATTTGTCTCAAACGAAAAACTCTGACCTTATTTTGGGAAGTATTTACATTAAACATGTTCTGATTTTTTCCTTACTGCTATTGATAATCTAAGAGTGTGTGACCTCGGTAAACAGGGAAGGTTTGTTTTTCAGTCCCTTTTCCAACACTTGATCCAGTATTGGATGAAAATTGCTATTTGCTAGACACCATTGTTTTTATTATGATACCTTTTATTATGATATCCTTAGATACTGGATAAGCTAATCCTTCTTTGTTAATAGTTTGGCCATATTCTGAAGGATAATTTTACAATTGATAAAAATAATTCATGTATGGGTGTCCAATATCACACCATATCATCTATAACCCCCTGACATTTCAATATCAGGAATGCTTTCAAGTAGAGTGACCCAAATGATCTGTGGCCCTTGATAGAAAGGTTACAGTATTAATGTTAGACCCGAACAGTTACACGGCTAGAAGATGAAGTGTGGAATCCTGGTGGAAAGTTTGTGGTTGGCAAGGTGTTATAATAGCTCTGATCACAGCTTCAGTAAGCAAGCTACAATGGTAAATAAATAGGCTTCCACAATTGCTATGAGTTTCTAAAAACACTCAGAATTTTCAAAGTGAAAAAACAGGAATGCGCAGCATTTCTTCCTCCCTTTTTCGCTACTTATTTTTTTTCTAGCTTGAATAATGAGCCACAGGGATGTAGTTAACTATTCAATTTTTTTTAAGTTTTGTTTTTTTTTTTTTTGAGAGAGAGAGAGGGGGCAGGGGAGGGGTGGAGAGAGAGGGGCAGGCAGAGGATCTGAATTGGGCTCTGTGCTGACAGCAGAAAGCAATGCAGGGCTCAAACTCACAAACCGCGAGATAATGACCTGAGCCAAAGTTGGATGCTTAACTGACTGAGCCACCCAGGCACCCCCAAATTATTCAATTCTTTAACTTTCTTGTAGGTTCCTTGTCATACACATTTCCTACTCCCAAACTGCAATCTCTTGTCAAAATGTGCATTATGAGAGTTTGATTCCTTTTCCCTCTATTAGTCCTTTCTGGAAGGAATGGAAAACCAGACATAGAGAAGGATCCCTATGCTCAAAATGGGCACCAGCCAGAACTTAATGCTGCTGCTTGCTCTAGTCTTCTTTTCTTTTCTGACCTGAAGGGTCACTTATACCCGTTATGGTCATGATGATCCATTACATTACAAAAGGGAAGTTTTCTTTTCTCTGTTTGGGTCTTGTTCAAAGCTATACATTTAGGTTCACCCTGTCAGTGAGTTGCTATGCTTGAGCAATGCTGGGTCTGTATTTATAGACTTGAAAGTTTCTCTTTTTGGCTTTGTCTCAGGCACATCAAGGGATCGATGCAATGTGTTGCCATGACAGCCTTCCTTGATGGCTGTATTAATAAAGTGACCTCTACCTTCACCACCTGAAACAAGCCCAGGATTGCCGAGGGAAAGATGTTCCAAATTGTTCCCGTCCTTTTCAAAGAAACGTCAAAGAGTGAATAACCTCTACCAAACAGGCTAATAACAAAGGCATGTGTGAAACATTCAATTCTGATTTAGACATTTGAGATTTTGTGGCAGGGAGATGAAGAGCTATGATTATGACCCATTTATTCAGCCTTGGTGGCTGTTATACTAACTTGTGAGCTGGGAGCTATAAAACTGAACCTACAGGTTAGCTCCTGGGGTATAGAAAAAACTTTGCAGACCATGGTCTAATGGGCTTTTTTTTGAATTCTGGGTACTCTAACTGCATTTCCCTCCATCTCTTCTCACTTGTGTCTGGCTATGACTGGTGCATGTATGGTGGAGAAAACATTAAGAGGCATGAAACATGAGTTTTGGTTCTGACTAGCCATCATTATGTTGTGAGGCTTTGGACATATCATGAAGCCACTTAGTGACATCTATCCATCCATCCATCCATCCATCCATCCATCCACACATCCATCCAACCATCTATCCATCCATCCATCCATCCATCCATCCATCCATTCATCCATCATCCCACCAGTCACTGTTCTCGACGATGGGCACATAGCGGGAGCCAGGTGGACAATGCAGGTGCTTCTGGGGAGCTTACATTCTGATGACAGCTACAGAGTTAGGGGAAGAGTTTGACATATGTATTTCTAAAGTTCTCTTGAACTTTATGATTTGCATGCATATTATCATGGTAAGCCTATTGTCTGAAAAGGCAAAAAGTGAGGAATTCCTCTTCTT
Source organism: Acinonyx jubatus (assembly GCF_027475565.1). NCBI lineage: Eukaryota > Metazoa > Chordata > Mammalia > Carnivora > Felidae > Acinonyx > Acinonyx jubatus. The sequence goes on along the minus strand of NC_069381.1, from coordinate 90,164,330 downwards.
TTTGATGAAATACGTGATGATTGTTGGACGTCTCCAGTATTAGTCCTGGTGATGACTCAGGTGGCTTTTTTTGCTTGACTGGTTTTGCTTGTCAGTCTTGTCTAGTGCAGGAATAGTTTTTCTCCTGACTTGTACTATAAGCATGAGATGGTATGAAGAGAATGAGGCAAAGAGAACTTGTGATTCAAGACTGGCCTCTGTAGTTAATGGGCTGCGTGAATTGGGGAAATCATTTAACCTCTTTGTGGCTCTCTTTCCTCATTTCTGAAGCAAGAGTAATAACGCTTGTCCTGTTCACCCACCTCACAGTTGTTGGGACCCTCAAGATAAATTATGTGGAGGTGGTTTAAAAAAATATAAAACATAACCTAAGTATACTTTGTTAATGTTCAGTACCTTTCCAATCCCTGCCAAGTGTTAGAAGCCCAGGTTGAAGAGTGAGCTGTTGCTCCTATCTCTGCCAGATGAGGATTTCATCACTACCTATTCAATTCAAGGCACTGAAGTGAAAATGGAAGCAAATGTCCTCCCTCAAAGATGCATCTATGTGTCCCCTGTGGGGTGAAATGTGCAGTCCTTGAATATTTATTTACATCCAACTGTTGTGTACTCCACAACAGTTCCGTGAGTTGGCTTGGGTGCACAGTTCCTGTCTGTTCAAAGGTGACTTGTGTACTCACAATGTGCCTTCTCGGGTACTGATCAGAGTACAGAAGGTGTGTTTTCAGGGGAACAGGGAGGGTACCACCCCACAGCCCACCTTTAGCCTCTGCTTTGGTGAGGCAGGGATAGATACAGATGCAAACCAGGATCTAGACTGCAACGTGGAGGCCACCCATTGGAAACATTTTTGCCTTCCTGCTCTCAGCCTACCTTGCGTGCTGCATCTCTATCCATCTGGGGACAGTGGTGCTGGTGGCACAATGCCCGTGTGACAGCATCCAGTCTACTTGGTTGCGGTGTAATGAGGCCAAGGAGCAGAGCTGAAGGGGCCGTTGGGAACAATGTGGGAGCTGTCAGCTGGGTGCTCAGACATGTGTGGGTAATGAAGTACAGCAGGTTCTGACATCAGAGAGAAGCCGTTCTATTCATATTCATCTAATCTCAAGGCACTGATTATGGGAGTGACACTTGCTCTTGTCCAGTTCAAGGAAACACTGCTCAAAACATCATAAAAACAGCCACGTTCATTTTGAAGGAGCCTATGTTTGCAGCTTGCAGCAACACAGCCAGCGTGAGAGAAATCACAGATGACTCCAATGCAGGAGCGAGAGGCGCTGCCCAAACACCCCCCAAGTTTTCAGCTTCTGCAACCACCCCCTCCAAAAAAACCCCTCCGCTGATGTTGAGAAAGAATTAATTCACTGAGAATCCCACAAGCCAAAGGCTGGGTATCTTTTCCCAAAGCGATCACTAATGATGTATTGAAATCCTATTTAGGTCAACACCTTCAGACACAGACACAGGCAAGGTGCTCAAAAGACCGTGCTGAGAAATCACACAGTTTCTCATCTGGTATCAGAAAACACACTTGTCTAGTTTAATAAAAAGGTGCAGCCTCTACTCTTTTGCCCGAGGTGAAAGATGGCTCCTGTTGGGAGGCTTAGTCACACACAATGCAACACACATCAGGGTCTAAACCACCATTTCAAAGGGCATGACGCTATGTCAGGAGGAAAAGCAGCACAAATGTTTATCCAGCATGATCTCCATAAGCACAGACATACACCCCTACACGTGCCCTACGTAATACAGACCTTACAAGAAGTACTAGAACAAACTGTACCAAAATGCGACCAGTGTTTATCTCTGGCTGGTGGGAGTATGGGTGATTTTAGTAATTTTAATTTTCATCTTTATACTTTTCACTTTTTGCAAATTGTCTAGAATATATAGTCCTTTGAAAGTATTAAAAATGTTAATAAAAGGAGCTATTGTTACTTGAGAACATAAAAGGCATCTTTTACAGAGATGATAAAGGTGATTCATGTAAGAAATGATCCGTGTGACCAAATTTTGCCACATTTCAGTATTTGTGCTATTCATATATATTTCTAGTCAAACTGCTGGTTATCTTAAATGTCTCCAAAAATTATCTCGGAGTATGTTAACTAACTGGGATTTAAATAAAAATTTGAAACTACAAAAACAAATTATCTCATAAAAGAAAAAAGAGTTCCTACATAGTCCCACAATCCTAAGAAGGCTGCAAATGTTTTCACTCATGTGTGGAATTTGAGAAACTTAACGGAAGACCATGCGAGGAGGGAAGGGGAAAAAAATAGTTTCAAAAGGGAGGCAAACCATAAGAGACTCTTAAATACAGAGAACAAACTGAGGGTTGATGGGGGGAAGGGGAAAATAGGAGATGGGCGTTGAGGAGGGTACTTGTTGGGATGAGCACTGGGTGTTGTATGTAAGCGATGAATCATGGGAATCTACCCTGAAAACAAGAGCACACTGTATACACTGTATGTTAGATAACTTGACAATAAATTATATTAAAAAAAAAAAAAAAAAAAAAAGAAGGCCCCAAGCACTGAGATTCCTTGCCTTGCCAAAGACTAAACAGTGCCAGGTATGGATGGAAGCTGTAGAACCCTTGGGGTTAAAGGGATCTGTAGCCTGAGGGCCAGCTCACTGCTAACCGGTGCAGATGATATGAAATGCACGGACATTCTTGTATTGGTAGATCACAGTGATGACTGTAACTGAATTCTCCACTACCATCCCAGTATAGGGGCTCAGAGTCCAGCTTAACTGCCCTGGAAGAAAACATATTTCATGTGCCTTGAGCCTGTGGGAGACTCTTATGGGCTCCCCTTGTATGTATCTGCACCACATCTAACATGCTCACTGTGGTTATAAGTCAGTAATGGGCACTGTCCCTGGCACCAAACTGATGCCCGATAAATTATTTACTGAACATGTAAATACAATGTGTCTTTTGTTCTCTGCCTTTTTCTGAACAGTGGGCATATATCTATTTTAGTAGACAGACAAGTAGATTGGTAGATAGATATTGATACACATGCATATAAAGCTTATTGGCTGGAATGGGAAGTGGAGGTAACTTTCCCTTAATGGCCTCATTTTGTTTCTGGGCAGTAGGAGGTAAGACTAGCTCCTGAGCTCAAGGAGACAGAGAGAGGTAAAGTGAGACATTGAAGGTAGGGCTGGAATATTTGGTAGGGAGTAGGACAGGGAAGACAGGAAGCTAACAGGGGACACATGGCAAAAGTGCTGAGCAACTTCGACGTTCCAGCTCAGCCTGCATACCATGACTGGACAGGCCTTTCCTGCTTTCCTGATGGAGAACACTAGAAGGAAAGGCATGGTGACTTATTTGGGGTTTCTTCCTTCGATGATACAGTTTATGCCTGGGGAAGGGATGGAGGGAGGTGAAGAAGCAAGAGTGGCCACCTGAGCTCAGTCATCAGAAGCACCCCCTTCAATTTTCATTAGGCAAAATGAATTGGCCCTTAGTATCATCTTGGCATGTGAGTAATCCAAAGGTGGAAAAGACATGGCCCTAAAGGAAATTAGTGGCTTTCCTTTTTTTTTTTTTTTTTATAATTTTATTTTAATGCTTATTTATTTTTGAGAGAGAGAGACAGAGTGTGAGCAGGGGAGGGTCCGAGAGAGAGGGAAACACAGAATCTGAAGCAGGCTCCAGGCTCTGAGCTGTCAGCACAGAGCCCAAGGCGGGGCTCGAACTCTTGAACCGTGAGATCATGACCTGAGCTGAAGTCAGACGCCCAACTGACTGAACCACCCAGGCGCCCCTCTTTTTTTTTTTTTTTGTTTTGTTTTGTTTTGATTGGAAGGTGACTAGACAAATTCAGAACATAGGCTAAAAAAACATCCAGATGGAACTGTTCTATGTGGAACTAGGATGGAGGTGATACACCATCACAGGCATATGGAAGAATGCAGGTAAAAGGATTTGGTGTTCTTTGAAATGATGAGGGAATTGTGAAAGACAATCCATATAGCCTCATTCCATGCTGAAGGCAAATCTGTAAAACAGTCCACATTCTGAGGAGAAGGTAGAGCAATACTACAGTAGGCCTTTGATATTTGGCATTAAGAATCCAAGTATCTGTGACTGAGAGGAGATAATTGTGTCATTAATTCACATGCATGTTTTTTTTTTTTTTTGAGACAGAATTTCAATGCCTTTGAGCACTGTGTAAAGCTAAAATATAATTTGAGGTTCCTGTTTGTCAAGCTATAGCTAAATGACTCCTTAGAGACTTAATTTTTCCTATATATATTTGGCAGGAGTGTTCTAAATATGGCCTAAGCCCTCTTAGGATTTTTAAACAGCAGGGATATTTAAGTATGAAAAATAGCTACTGAAATCCCACAGCAGTAACTTTTCTTAATGATTTTTTTTTTTTTCCCCTGAGAATCACTGTAATTCACTCTTGTCTGTTGTGGCCTTGCTGTCACCATAACCACCTCCTGACAATGTCGAACGAAGTCTTGGGAGGTGATTTTATAATTGGATGAAGCAAAGCCATTTCCCTGTTAATGCCAATGTCAAAGCAAAATGAATTGGTGTCAATAAATTCAAGGTGAGGAAAACAACATTATGGAATCAAGAGAATGTGCAGAATGATGACAGGAGTCATTTAGGGATGCCAAGCTCCAAGTAAAAATGACTGCTAATTTTCAAAAATGTACTTGCTACTGCATCAGGGACCAAACATTTAAGTGTTCTAAAGTACATTAACAAGGTTCCAAACAGACAGGGGTTACAATTATAGATGGGTCATAAGCATATCTTTTCAATAAAGTCACTGGTGACCCATTGCAGTTCACATTGTCCTTTCCCATTGATAAAGTCCCGAGACATCCAAAATTTGAACTGCAAAATTTAGTATTAAACTGTTTACTTTGGTTTTGTCCAAAGGCCTAGGTTCGAATACTGACATCAACACTCATGGCTGAATTTCTGAGCCCCTATTTTTTCATCTGTAACAGAGGCCATCTCATAGGGCTGTTGTGAGCATGAGAGATCATTCAGCTCAATGATTATTATTAAGAGTTTTGTAAGTGTGGGCTCTGTTCAAAGTCCTGCAATAAAAACATAGACTGGGAGAGCCACAGGAATGGTGTTTATTTTTGTAGGTCAATATATTCCTTGGATAATGTAACTTCACATAGGGTATGTTCTTGTGTCTTCTAGTTCACTTTAATCATTAATAATTTCTAGCTTCTGGGGCACCTGGGTGGCTCAGTTGGTGAAGCATCTGACTTCGGCTCAGGTCATGATCTCACAGTTTGTGAGTTGGAGCCCCACCTCGGGCCCTGTGCTGACAGCTCAGAGCCTGGAACCTGCTTCAGATTCTGTGTCTTCCTCTCTCTCTGCCTCTCCCCTGATCGTGCTCTGCCTCTCTCCCAAAAATAAATAAACATTAAAAAATATCTGAATAAAAAAATTGTTTCTAGCTTCTTTGGGGCTTAATAAATACCTGTTGATTTAAAAAAATCATCTTTCCCACCTACAGTTCCTTACACAGAAAAAACAACTGCTTACCCATTGAGAAGAAGATCTATTTGCTCATTTTTCTTTAATGAAGAGAAAGAGGGACAAAGCGTGTTCTGAGGAAAATGTTTTGGTAAGACAGGGATGCTAGACTAGCTCATAAGTAACTTAAATAATTCTATGCAACATTACTTTTACCAAACCTAAACTTCAAACATGATGCAGAAGGTAAAGTTACTCAGTTCTTTCTTAACATCCAAGGGAATCTTTTCTTAATAGGTTAATAAAAAGGTGTAGGGATGAGAACAAATCCAGAGTGGATGATTTGAAAAGGGGAAATACAGTCATTGCAGGTATAGAGAAGGACATTTTAAGTCTTGAATGCATAGCTGTTGTGTCTCAGGAGAGAGGTGAGCTAGTCAGCCCGAAATCAAGAGGCTAGCAAGCGACGTGTGTGAGCTGTGCCTTCTGGGGCTTTCAGATTCAGAGGCAGAAAGAAAAAAAAATGTAGGAATTGGTTTGGATACAGTTGGGAGGCTGTGAACATTATTTAAAACACAGTGAAAAGATGTTAGCCCTCCTCTTTGAAGCAGACTAAGGCACACCCAAAGTTAGATTAAGCAGGAATGAATACGATTTGGGTGGGCTGGTTAAAGAGAAATCACACAAGAGCCTTTGAAATATACCTTGTTCTTTTTTTTAAAGTTTTTTTTCTTTTTATGTTTATTTATTTATATTGAGAGAGAGAGAGAGAGAGAGAGAGAGAGAAAGCGCATGAGCAGGGAGAGGCAGAGAGAAAGAATCCCAAGCAGACTGCACAGCCAGCCTGGAGCCTAATACGGGGTTGAAACTCACGAACCACGAAATCATGACCTGAACTGAAATCAAGAGTTGGACGCTTAACCGGCTGAGCCACCCAGGTGCTCTGAAAAAATCTTGTTCTAACACGTTTCATTTTCTTGGACATTTATTATTCTTTTTTTGAATATACCATAATTTTATATTAATAAGGAGTTATTCTAGACTATCAACGGGATTTTGACTGTTTTGTTCCTCAATGCATGTGTGATGCCTAGAACCATGCCTAGTACCCGACTGTATTCAGTGGATGCTTGAGTATTCTCAAGTGAATGAATACATGAATTTCATAGAAAAAAGTCATATATCATATCCATTCCTCCCTTTCTACTTCTAACCTACCTTCCCACTGTGTCTATTCTCTCTCCCCAAATCAAATGTGCAGAAGTGCTATGGCCAGATTGAACTCACAGAGCTTACATGATACCCCTCGCTCACTGGGTAATGTTGTAGTCAGAATCCTTCACAATGTGCTGGGAATCTCCCTATGGTCTGTTTTTACTCCCCAACATAAACTTTCCAATGTTGGCTAATCTACTTACTGTCCTAAACACATACATATGCACAAGACAAACAAAAATAAATTATAATTAAGATACCTTTGCATATGTCACTTTGCCAAATAATTCCACTGACCTGGCAGGATAGCTATTATTATTATTATTATTATTATTAATTATTATTATCATTATTTCCATTTTATGGGAGATGTGTGGATTTTACCCAAGCCCCACCAGCAACCCAGCAGCAGAGGCAGGACTAGAACTTAGGCCTCTCTGGCCCCAAGCACCATTGGTCCATTCTGACCTCCTGTTCCTTGGCTGCCACATGCTGGCCCCTGAGTCAGAGCCTCTACTCCTGGTGTGTCCTTTCCTAAACTCATACCCATCTTTAAAAAGCCAGTTCATGGACAACCCCACCATGAAGATTTCTGTTTCAGCCTTCAGATACCAGTCCTGCCTTTGATGCCTAAGATCTAGATCTAGACATAGATCTAACTCTAACTGTAGATAGAGTTTGAACAGCCTGGATTTAAACCTTGGTTCCACCAAATACTTGCTGGATGATCTTATGAAGTCGCTCAACCAACCTTTGTTTTATTCACAACAGGGAGCTAATTTAATACCCGGTATCCACTTCATAGGACTGTTATATATGTATTAAAGGAGTTAATACATATAAGGCAGCCACCACAGTGCCTGACACACAGAAAGTCCTTCAGTAAATGCCAAGGTTTATTTGACTCTTCAAAACTTACAACGAACACCCCGTTTCCACATGCATTTCTTGTCTCCTCCGTGAAAACCCATGCAATTTGAGGGTAGGGCATTGTCTTGTACCTCTTTTCTTTGTCTGCACTGAGCAGCATGGGGTGCTTTGCACAGAGTGGAAGTCTAAACATTATTTCTTGAGAGCAGTGAACATCTCTTATCTTTGTATCCTAAGCACCTATTCTACTGCCTGGCACATAACAGGAGAGTCTTCTTGGTGGTTTTTTTTTTTCCCCCTTCTCAAGCAATTCTGCATTCCTAAGATCATGTGAGAGTTAAATCACTCTTGAGAATATAACTGAAAATAATCTGGTTTCATTACTGACTCCAAATAGTAGTTTCAGCAATGTTCCTTTCCTCTGTAGTTTTTAATACCTTTTGTTTCTGTTTCTTTTAATTCTTTGGAGTGAAAGCAGCAAAGACAGGGGGGCAGGGAAGGAGAGAGGGAAGGGTGATGCAGGGTTGGGTTGATCTGGAGGGAACCCCACACCAGAGATGTGGTGCTGGCCCTCCTTGGGGTGGGGGTGGAAGGTCTCCAGCTCTCCTTGCTTGGGAGTATGGATTGCATTTAAAGTTTAAAGCCTTCCAAAATCTTAAATTAAAACTCTAGCTCAGTTTTAGCCTCTATCCTGGCTATTTTATTCCAAGGATGAGAAGGATGAATACGTCACATGTACTCCCTATAAAAAAAGTGCAGAAGGGCAAACAGGTTTTTCACTCCACAAATTCAACTTTCCAACTTCTCCTTAGGCCAAAGCCAAGACCCTGACTCCAATGAACACGTTTCTTCGCACTGGATGTGCTGCTTGGTATGCTGTGTGATCCTACGTGGGTCAATTTATCTGGCTTTATTGTCCGGGGTTCTAATTGTTTTGTACCAGTTGCTCCGTGTAGGTCTCTCAGTTAATATAAAGTTCTTTGCTCCACTCACCCTCCTTCCTCTGGGTTCCTGCTACCTGTCACTGCTGCAGTAGACCTTTCATCTGTGTCCAGGTCACTCATTTCCATGCAATGCTTGCTTTCTACACCAGGTGCCCTTAACTAGTCACATCTTCTGAATATCACTTCAGTGTATTAGAATGTTTTAGGCAGGTCTCTGACCTGTTCAATCAGGCAATTCCTTTGTGGTAATGATTGTTGGTTATAAATCTTTGTGCTTGTCAAATGCCCCTACAGTGTTTAAATGCTCTAATCTAAAGGTGCGCCTATGGCTGGCCTGGCCTCATCAAGACAAAACAGGGCAATTTATAAATAGATTGCAAAGAAAGAGAAGAATCATGAGGGTAGGGTGTGGGAAACAGAGGTTTTCTGACAATGGAATCATTTTCCCATGAGAATTCTTGGATTTTTTTTTTTGTCTTGGCCTAATGCTTAAATATCTAAAAATGTCTCAATTAATATTATGGGGTTGTTAGTGTGCCGTTTTAATTCATCAATTCTCTTTTGTGGGAACAAGTATAAAAAGAAACCCAAGGAAACAAAGGTACCATCAATTAAAATTGTGTCTTATTTTTTCTAGTATTACATAACTAATAAGATGAAAGTTTATGACAAAAATTCAGTCAGTAAAGAAGAATCATGCCAAAATTTCAAATAAATGAGTTTGTATGACCAAACTACATGATACATATCTTCTTTACAATGCTAACATCAATAGATCCTTAACTATATGGCCAAAAGCAATTATGTGAGAATAATGTGAAAAGACTGAATGGCCACATGAAAAAGTAAAGGATTTCCAGTGATTTCCAGCCTTCATGAATTTATTTCCTAAGAAGCACACAACAAATTCCTGTTGACGATGGGTACTTGCCTAATGGCATTAAAGTGTGTCATCAATACGCACTAACCAGGCTGGGAATCTAGTCCAGGACATCCTTGATTGGAGACCAGTCAAGACACAAATGAAGACCTGAGCTGGCTGGCATAGGGGGAAAACTAACTTCCTGGTTTGTCTGATGGATCTGAGAGATCGCTGGAAGTCACTTGGTATAGTTTGCCTCTAACCCACTCTTTAGGAGAAAGGGGAAAGGCTATGATGTCATACAAAGCTGGGTCACATTTTGGTTCTTCAGCTCTTCAGCTCACTAGTTGTGGGAACTTGGGAGGGCAAGTAACCTCCCAGATCCTTCCAACGTTGTAAAACAGGCACATAATGTTTTCCCAGCACAGTTATTTCTGAGGGTGCAAATAGAGACTGCATATAAAAAGCTTACCAATAAATGGTAACTATTTTGATTACAGTGAGGTCTAAATGAGATATAATTGTCTATGAAACATCTGTCAAATAGCAAGAGCTTCTTCAATGTTAGTTCCCCTTCTCCTTTTAAGAAATTGAGAAAATCTCTACACAGTCTCTCTTCCTGTTTGGTAACTTAAAAGAAAAGCACATATGTCATTTGATGTATCATTTGGTCAGGGTGGGGGAGGGGGGAGAGAAGGGGGTTTAGTCAAACCACGATAATAGCAAAAGCTAACATTTATTTACTGAGCATTATTGAGTGCTTTTCATGCACTAATGTATTCGATCTTTTTTAACAATCTTATAAGGTAGGTATTCTTATCCTGATAGTTTTATTGTAGATGGAGAAACAAAGACTCAGGGAAGGTAAATCATGTATCTAAAGTCACATAGGTAGTGGGTGGCCAGAGCCTGGGATCCCACACAGTTTTGGGGACTTAGTCACTTTGTCTAATCTCTAGGCATTACATTAATATGCTGGAATGCTGTGACAACTACTACTTGTGTCCCTCTGTTTCCTTCTCTACCAAACAGAAACCAGTACAGCCCAACTACAAGGCATCCAGGTGGTGAGGGCAACAGAAAACAGAAAATACAAAGCTGTGTTGCAGACCACCTCAAAATTTAGATTTAACACTGAGTTTCTCAGCAAAGGCAGGCACAGACTACAGCAGGTCGTGAATCCATCCACTTTCATTACTTGCTTTGCTGCCAATCCAGTTCATGCCACCTGCCTAGACTACTGTGGCCTTGTTCGTTCGAACCTCGCCCTCTCTCTTTGCCCCCTCTACCATTCATTGCTCTCACTGTAGTCACAATTATTTATTATTTTTTAATTGAAACCCCCATATCATGTCACTCTACTGCCTAACATCCACTGTGCTTAGGAGAAAAGCCACACCTCTTCTCCTGGCCCTTCAGGGACAGGTGAATCTGGTGTCCAACTCCCTCTCCCACCTCATCTCAGATCCTCTTCCTCTGATTCACCGCACCACACTTTCTTCTTCCCACTTTCTGAACTGGGCAAGCTCCTTCCTGCCTTTCTGCTTTTGCAGGACGAATTTCTTCTTCCCTGGAATACTCTTCTTTCAGAACTTCCCACAGTGGGCTCTTCTTGACACTTGGGTCTCAGCCAAAGTGTTACCTTCTCAGAAAGGCCCTCGATAACCACCTGTCTAAAATGGTCTACACCCACTGTTCATTCCTTGCCTTACTTCCCATCTGCCTCACACCAGCATATGAGCTCTGGAGAGCAGGGGCTGCGTATGTCTTCCTATTACCATACCTTCAGCACCCAGAACAGCACCTGGCACAGCATTCATGCTCAATACATGTTCAGTGAATAAAGTGAAGGCATCTATGGCTTGTTTCACCTAGTATCCTTCCTTTAAGGACCTAAAACTATGATGGCAATACTGGATTTTGTGGAAGCTCTCCTGGCTGAGATGGATTTTAATTGCTCTCCTACTCCAGGATTAGATAAACTCTTCAGACTTTCCGGGCTTTAAGGCCCGATGATACCTCTAGAACACAATTAGCACTCCAGGCCCTCTAGAGTTACATATCATGTGATATGTCACAGCAGTGTCGTTTTATGCAGCCCCCCTCCAGCAGAATATTATGCACTTGGCAATCTGGTAGAAAATTCTCCTCAGAGAAAAGATCATTCCTCATGATGGATGAATAGTTTCCAACATCAGTTTCCACAGCTAGGCTACCTCCTAATTTCTAGTTCAGTATAAAACTGAGAGCTGAAGGATGTGGCTGCTTTTGAAAGAAAGAAAGAAAGAAAGAAAGAAAGAAAGAAAGAAAGAAAGAAAGAAAAAAAGAAAGAAAAGAAAAGAAAAGAAAAAGAAAAGAAACAAAACTATCAAATGATTACAGCTATTATTTCCATAGAACTGCCTTTTCCCCCAGCAATACAGCTAAGATGCTAGGAATATAAATATTTGTAAGAAGTCAATATGAAACCACGGGCCATAGAGGAAATAATTTCATATCCCAAATAGGAACTATTGGATTTCTTTGTGAGATTTAATTTTCAAAGTTATTCCAAATGGTAAAATCTGTCCTGCCTGATAAATTATTATCAGCTCACCTCTTTATGAGTAACAGAGCAAAGGAGGGATGTCATGGTAAAAGAGGCTGCTAATGACCCGAGAGTGCACTCCTGGGAGCTGCCAGCTTGGCCCTGTGCAGGGGCATGGCTTAGTGGCATGGCACCGGGCAATGAGGCAAGCGTCATGACGAGAGCCAGGGCTAGCCATCTGTGATGCTGAGATGGATCTCAGCCTGCATGGTCATTGTGCTGAGAACTGTGTTTTGAGGTTTTTCTCTGCTGGCAAAGCAAATTGTTTTCTACTCTCAATGTTCCAAAGACACAGAAAAGAACAAAGAGCAAAATCAGAAAAGACGAGCCACCACTATACTTGAACCCATCGATGCATCTCTGCTCCCCTGGTGTACCTCTGGCTAGCTGGGAAGCAGGGACCCTGATTTGTGGTTTTAAATATCTCACTGTCAAATCCACAAGCAAATGATTTGCCCTGGGAGTACCTGGTTGGCTATGTCTGAAAATGCTGCTGTGAACCCTTTCCTTCAACATTCCCAAACTGTGTATTGGAACAGCTCCCTTGTGCCAAGTTCTAGGTTAGAGCGTTCCATCCCCAAAGGTGTTCTAACAAATTATCCCCTGCTGGCTTCCCACTAGCATCACTGCATAATGGGTTTTGTCAGAAGAAACTAGTGGGGAGGCTAAGGCCTACCCCCATCTGTAAGGAATCATTAATCTTTATTGTGAATAATTTTGCAAGACTTGACTAAATAGAAAAAAGCTCAAATTGAAAGTGTAGTTTTTTCTCTTGGCAACTTATTTTCCACTCCTGCCTTGCCTCTGTCCCCCTCCTTCTCCTCTGCCTCCATTCCTTTCCTCTTCTCAGGCTGACATCTATGTATACTGGCAAGGGTATTTGTGAATACTCTCCAACTGCAATGAATACAGAGAATGGGATCTTCAGAAAGTGTATATTTTACTTTGCAGCTGAATGAATGGCATAACCTGAAGCTGGTAGCCTCTGTGTTCAGAAAACAACACAACACAACAGAACATGTTTGTTTTTTAAACAAAGTTTTGGGTTTTACAAAGGACATAGGAATAAAGTTATCTTAAGTTTAAGACTCAGACCAAATTTATCCAATTTCTAACTCACTCTTCTTAAACAATGTATCTTTGCAAAGTTGCCTTAAAAAAGGCAATAAACTGCTCTAACCATGTTGTCTTCAGTACAATTCAGGCAATAATAGTGTGAGCCACTGCTAACTAAAAATCCAATAATGACATTTTTTAGAGGCCAAAGAGATTAATAAAAATAATCAAACAATATGCATTGAGGATGACTTTAAAAAAACATCTTTCTGCTCAGTCGGTTAAGCATCTGACTTTGGCTCAGGTCATGAGCTCAAAGGTTGTGGGTTTGAGACCTGCATTGGGCTCTGTGCTGACAGCCAGGAGCCTTGAGCCTGCTTTGGATTCTGTGTCTCCCTCTCTCTGCCCCTCTCCCGCTCGTGTTCTGTCTCTCTCAAAAATAAATAAACATAGAAAAATTTTAAAGCAACATCCGTCCTGTTTTGATGCCTTTTGAAATTATAGAAAGTACAGCAAAATTAGGCAAAAATTGAATCATATCCCTTTGTAAGAAATAACACTTCCAATTTGAAAGTAAAGTTTACATCTAACAAATAGGATTCTATATATAGGAACATTATAGAAATTGGAATGATAAATCTGGACCACTAGTTTTTGGCATGCAAAAATGTTATGCAAGAACCCATCATATGGAAACTATAACTATAGTAATAGTAATGGTAAGATATTGCAGATTTATGTTCTTTTTTTTTCCTTCCAGAGTTGTTCCAAAAGGGCTCAAAAAGGCCATCAGGCTAACTTTTCAGTAACTGTTTCATGAAGACTATTAATTTGTGAACTAACTGAATTTGGAGGTCTTTAAAAGAGGAAGCTGTGGACCCTTTGCTCATTTCTGTCCGTGTCATAAATGATACCTATGTTTTAGTTTTAAGCCAGATGGTCAATGAAGGCAGTGACCTCAGTAATAGCCAATGTAATTACCTACCTTATTTTCACTGAGAGTGAAACTTCATTGAAAATAATTTTGTCTCTCAGTTTATTTATAGTGAAAAGTGCTTTTTACCTTTTGAACTTTAAGACTACTGGGCTGACTATAATGGCTGGAGATCTCCTTTAATCGTCTCTAATGGCTTCAGAGCAGGATGAAGTTAAATTTAAAATGATATAGAGTTCTTTGGCTTCCCCCAGATTGGCAGTACCTAATTTTAGAAGGCTGCCAGTGGAGTGATAGAACAGTGGAACCAATGTGCCACCCCTATTAATCTGACTAACAGATTTAAAGTAAGGGGACTTTTTATTATACTGTGTTTTTTAATATTTGACATCAGACGCATAAGGAATAGCACTCCCAAACTTCCATATGAGGACAGATTCTTGGGCTATTCGGGCAAATGAGGTCAACTTTTAAAAGGAAACTGAAACTTTTCCTTGAATATTATGAATAAAAACATACCATCCCGGGGATGGGCTCATTTTCTAATGTCACAAAGGAGTCTGGGATAGATAAAAGTCTTCAGAAAAATTTCCTTACACTACTCATAACACAAAAAGCCAAGAAATTAATGTTCTGTTTCCTTAGATATTATGGCGAAGTATTAGATTCATAATTTTCTAATACTTTAGGAAGGCGAATACATCCTCACACTACAAACTCATAAGTCTATGGATATAAATAATTTATTCTGGCAGCTTATGTATGATTCAAACTGTAATATTTATAAAAGGATGTTGCAATTTTCTTGTTACAAAAAACTTAATAAAAGATAAATTATTGTTAGATAACCCCCCAAACAAAATAATCTATTTGCCTCTAAGAACATTACATGAATAGCTGATAGACACATGTATGTCATAATTAAGCATGGTATTAAACAATATTCCCAAATTTTGTTAATTAAGCATAGCACATTCAAAGTAAGCATTTGAATGAGTGCTCACATCTATGTATATCTACAGCACTGAACACAGCACTGTGCACATGAATAAATGTGAAAGGTGCAAATGGAATTCAAATGCATTGCTTCCAGACTTTTCCAAAAATGTGCTGCCATAAAGTATTGGATAGAGGATTTTGTACCAAAAGAACCAGAAATTCATACTGGAAAATAAACTGAGTGATAGATGTGCGGTGTTTTCTTTCCAATCTGGATGCTGCCTGCTGGCCTTTATTTCTCTCCAAGAATGCTTTTCTAATGAAGGAGAACAGCCTGGAACAATTCTAAGTGCACGCATCTAAAACGGCACAAAAAGAATTGCACTAGCCATACAGCCTGAGGCTTGAGATTTGTATTTTCCTCAAATGATACATCTTAGATGTGCCACTAATTAGATTTGTGATAGAACAAAAAGGAAGACATTTTGTATGCAGAATTTCTGCAGACAGATTATTAATTCATCTGTACCTTGAGTTACACAGCACACAGTACTCCAAATGTGTAAATCTGTGGACCTACAACTTAGCATTCCAGTGAGATCTTACAGAGAACAGTTGCATGCTAGAACCTCTGATAGCTAACGGTACATCAAAGCACACATGACATCCAACTGGGGGATTAAAGTCTTGCATCATCATAAGGCAACAGTATTACAATGTATAGCCAGACAAAGGTATTTGCAGACCAATATGAAAACAAATGGAACCTGTAACCCTGGGGTATAGGGTTTCTTGGTTGGTACCAGATACCCTAATCTACTTTGGGCATAAGGATTAGATGAAGCGCAGCGTGGTATCTGCAGATACATCAAAGGCTATTCTAAAATCCAGTTAGGAGTCCCAGTAAGCAAACAAGGTGGGCTTCTTGGGGGGGTCGACTCATTTCTGGTGGCAGCTCTCAGAAAAGTTTAGCTGATTTATTTGACCAAGGGTGATTTTATAATACCAGGGTCTTTGGGAGTAGGCATGGACCTACAGCAGATTCCAAAGCCAGTTTGGGTGAGAGAGAACTTGCTTATGCCTATTTTGTCCAAGTCTCACTCCCTCTCCTAAAGTTTGAAAGCAGGGAGGTGGATATCTTCTTGGTGTCCAAGGGGTTTCCATTTTGTTAAGCCCAGGCAGCCAAATGAGCCAATGACTTACCAGAACAGCCCATGGAGGGCATAATTCTATTGCCTTACTACGTACTGTAAGTAATCACTCACAGCCCCAAGTGATTTTAGGATTCCCTCCATTGCACTATTTCATTTCCCTTATCCTTCATTGCTTATCCTCCTTTTCATGAGATGGTTTTCAGTTTTTGAGATGACATGAGTCTCCCATCATGATGGGTCACTGTGTTCAGGCATGGGCAATATTCTTATCTCTTCTAGAAATGGTGCATCTTTCCAAACCTGATTGGAGATTATTCCATGACAACCACCCACATTTTCAAAAATCCCGTTTATAGCATGTGCAGCCACTATATGGAGCCATCTCCATTTCCTCTCATACACACTTCCGAAAGAGATGACAGGCACAGGACACAAGAGCTGAGACAGTGTCTGCTACCAGCAGCTAATGATTTGATGATGAAGAGATTCTTGCTATTCCTTGTCTCCAGGGCAACAGAAAGAGCCTGACCATGGAGCACTGACATGACATCATGAAAGCTGCTACCACAATCAAGTCTTGTCCACGCATTGTTCCTGCCATGCTACTCAGTGCTGTCACCTTATTTCACTGGAATGGTTGCAATGCAACAGCAGTTACTTGCCCTGCCCGTCTGAGAATATTGGACCCTTACAGTGAATCAGGCATTTATTACTTTTCACAAGCACTAACACAGCTGGCAAAGAATAAGCCTGCTGCTTTAGAGAAGATGGGCACCTTCCTGTTTCCAGCATCCAACATTCTGTTTCATTTGATCCTGAGGAGCACCACACTAGGTTAATGGACAACATTGTGAATAATGACTCTTTACTGCTCCTAAAAATCATCTTGCCAGTGTCTGGTGTTCAACAGTCTGCCTCCTTACACCTCACTTCTCACCTCACTTTCTCTGCAAGGCTCACCCCGAGTGCCGTAGCTCAATGCTCTGCATGTGGCACTGGGCGGTGAATACACATTGGTGGCCTAGAGAGGAAGCGAACTGGGTTTGAGTCTCATCCTTTTCTTTTCTAATTTTGTGACCTAGATAGTTGGGTTCACCTCTCTAAGTCTGTAAAATGCAGAAGGTGATATATTCTCTTACAGGGATGCTGTGAAGATTATTTGATCTTCTGCTTGGTGTCCACATAGTAAGGCAACAGAATGATGCCCTCCATGGGCTGATCTGGTAAGTCATTGGCTCATTTGGCTGCCTGGGCTTAACAAAATGGAAACCCCTTGGACACCAAGCAAGATGATGCAAACGGCTTGTCATGATGATGATGTCGGAATAAGATGATCTCTTTGGTCAGATAGGAGCCAGTGACTAAATATCTAACAGCTGTTTTTGTACGCTGCTTCCTTCTTTGAGGTATTAACATGTGAAGTAACGTGGGATCAGCTACAGTTTGATGTCTTTATTTGAATTTCTGAGTGGCTTGAGGAATTGGTCAGAAGGTATTTTCAGAAAATGACCAGTTTGAGTGATTTTTCTGTGTGAAAAGACACAGGATTTTGGCTTGAAGTGAATGATTTGCATCCTTAGAACCCATCCTCTATCCTCTTTGTTAACCTCCTCCCCTACATGAGATGCTACCTCTCACCAGTTTGTATGTTATGGCAGCACCTCTCTGCACACTTATAGGCGCCGATCTTGAGAGCTAGGGATCTAAGAATATAGTTTGCTCCTTCCAAGTGAGCATGGGTGGATGAGCTGTGGATTCTGGGAAATAAATTCACTGCACACAGAGGGCAGCGAATAAACATTTGCTGCCATTGGCACATGATAAAGTGATACTGAGACACAGTCAGTAACCTTTGCCTGTCGATGCTTGTTTTTGTCCAGAAGGCT
The DNA here is from genome assembly GCF_027475565.1 of Acinonyx jubatus. Lineage (NCBI taxonomy): Eukaryota > Metazoa > Chordata > Mammalia > Carnivora > Felidae > Acinonyx > Acinonyx jubatus. Next base: position 90,146,407 of record NC_069381.1, on the reverse strand, counting down.
TTTTCTCTGTTGTGCGGTGGTGTCTGTGTTCATAAGCACTCCTATTAATGAGGACCGAGGATTGTTTCCATCTCACTGAAAGCAAACTGATCCTGTGGCTGGGCTGTGGTTCAAGACTACGACACCGCAAGTTGCTATTACCCTCCCAGTTCTGAAGGAGGATTGAGCTTAAGACTGCATCTATTTTGGACCCACAGCACTGAGTTTGCGTGGCAAATGGAACAAGGAATCAGATCTATATCTTGGTTTTATAATAGCTCTATTGCCTACCAATTGTTTGACCAAATTTAACTCTCTGAGCCTTAGTTTCCTCATCTATAAACTGGGTATACTAGCACTTCTTTCAGGGTTATAGGGAAAGCTAATTGAAATAACATGTGTGAAGTGTTCAAGCATGCTTATGGCACATGGCATGTTTATTACTGAAATATTTTGAAATACACCTATTTGTAATAGAGGTGTATTTATTTGTAACACTCCAGTGAATTTCCCTATATGGTATTCATCTTTCCTGTTATTAAAGTCATAGCAGTTTGAAAAGAAGGACACAGTCAGTGGGAAAAGCTTAAGTACATTGCAGGCATAGAATTGGACTTATGCTGGGCCTGAGGAGAGCCCCTGGGGGTTTTAGTCACGATCTCTAGTTGTGTTTTCAAACACATTTTTCAGTGAGTAATGCATACTCTTGAGCTGGAAACTAGGCACCTGCTGAGGGAAAGAAAAGATCCCCAGTGAACTCCTGTCTTCTCTTGAAAAGAAATGTGTTTTCAATGTCCTTTTTGACTGTCAGTTTCTGGATGAAGTTTTTTTAGACAGAAATCCATGCTCTAAAGGAACATTATTTTCTGTACTGATGTTAAATTTGGAGCTAGGAACAGATAGTGCCTGGCCTTTTTTGATTAAAAAGTGTAAGACTACCTTTACCTTCAGATTTATTAACAAATTTGAAGCTGACTGTGCTATTCCACAAAACAATAAAATTCTCATTTGAAACTGGGTACAAAGGAGAACTCTTTCTTCTACCACACAGATGGCTAATTCTGATGTTTTGAGATGCTAAACTCATGCCAGAGAAGTTAGCCACAATGAATGGAAGCTCTAACTTCTCCCTCAAAGACCGAAGGGGGAGTATCCAACAATCTTGAGCAAGGGTAGGAGGTTCAGGCATTTCATAGATCCTGGTCACTTCCCCAGCACAAGGGAGAAGACCTGTGGTGTCAGATACCTCCTGAATATAGGACAGACTTTTCAACTACTTATCTTTTCCACATCCCCCACAAATGAATTTCAGAACATCAGGGAATCCACGTAAAGTTCTCTGTCCCCACCCAGAGACTCCCCACTTTCCCTTGATGGCTTCTGAGCACACATGATTAATTGCCTTGTCAAATATTGCTTAGAAACCCACATTTATGATTGGAATCTCCATTTATAGCTGTAATGGCTCATTGACAGCTGCAAATCCTTCCCAGCTCTTCATCAATTGCTGTTACCTACTGCAGTTTGCTTACAGTAGAACAATCCCAATAACAGTGATCCTTCGCAGAGCTCACTGGGCCCCAGGAACTGTGCTCAGTAATACAACCATTTCATTTAATTTCCTGACAACTCTATGAGATGAAATCAGCTCTTTTTTTTTAGAGAAGCAACAGCTTGGGCAGAGAGGTTATATAATTTACTCAACACAGGATGAGGCAGGGCCAGGATTCCAACCACTATTCAAGACAGAGCTACTTACTCAGCTAGAATAGACCTAGAGTAGTTTTCAGTTTCCTTTTACAACCAGAGTCATTAGGAGAGAACTAAATACTCTGGACAGGAAACTTCATTTAACTCTCTAATTTATGTGCTTTACCCCAATCTCGAGTTTGATAACCTCCTTGAGGGCACAGGCTATATTAACCTTGCTTTACATCTTATATAGCACCTAACATGATGCAGGGTTCATAGCGAAAGGTCCATAAATGTTTGGTTATTTATTGATGAATCCTTCAACCCAGGGTCTTTCCTCCAATCCTGCTTCTTTAGAGCTTGGTACTTTCACACCTTTTCTCCCCGCCCTGATAAGTACTTCCTCAACAACTAGTACACTCATGTTAAAACATAAATTAATATGCCAATACAGCTTACAGAGGGACAGCACATTTCAAATGCACAGACTAAACCAAGATTGGTTGACCCTGGCAGTGAGTCCCCTGCCTGTTGTGAGGGACAGTCACACTTCCCTCATGTCCTCCTTACCCTTTGGAGGTTCTGTTTCCTTCTTATTTTCACATTTGGTAGTGACACTGCTAGGGCTGAAGAAATATCAACTCATCCTCTGTGCCTCAATGCCTTTGATTCACTGTTAAAATTCAGCCTTCCTTCTTTATGGGCTGGATGACATGTGGTTAAACTGTTACTCATATTATTTCTTTTAATCTTCTGCAAGAAAAAAAAACCTTATTCCCTTAAAAGTAAGAGTCTCAACTTGAGCATCTTTGTAGTATAAGAAATCTTTGCTGAAAAAAATAGCACATAGCATGAATTTGCTAAGAATAGCAATAATAATACTAATAATAAAGTCTCCTGAGGAGTTCTAAAAAAAGGGGTGGGGGATCTGAATGTATTTCTGACATACAAATCCCTTAGGGTGTCAATAGTCACCAAGCTGAAAATGATCAATTATCACATCCAATAGGTCTGATGATGGCACAATGGATTGTTAAGTGTCCAATCATCATCCTGAGAAGCTGGTTTATGTCCAACTACAGAACCCAGTCTGCTTTGGGTTGGATTAGGGGTCACCATAATTCAAGACCTGGCTAGCAGGCAGGCATTTTAGCATTACAGGATAATTTCCGGGATTTAAGACGATCCTAAAATTGATGAAGAAGTGCTGCTAAGGTTAGGGTGAATCTAATGGACAAAAGTTTATAGTGAGAGCTTTACTTCTCTATTTGGAAACTGCAAAACTAAAAGGCACTGATGTTGGATAAAATCGTAACTAAAATTTTGCATTCACAGGGGGCAATGAGGACTTGAAAGAACCACAAGAAAATGACACACTAAGTATTAAATCCCATCCATTTTTGAGTTTTTTTTTTTCTTTTTTCCAGGTAGCAGCTGTGACTAGGATTGCTTTCATTCTCATGTCATTTTGTTTGTAACTTGACTGCTTCCTTAAATTTGTTGATCCAATTCCCACCATTTTCAATGAAACTTTGAGGGCGGGAACCATCACGTAGCTCACCATGTGATCTTACTATGTGATAGAAACTGGGTTAAATATCGTTATATTATTGAATTCTCACAGATAGTAAGATGGATCTGATTCTTAGTGTCATTTTACATCAGCAAATTGAGGCTGAATAAGGCTAACTAATGGTACAGGACTGTAATGGCTGCATATAAAATGTTCGATCGAGTCTATAAGGACTCAGGCACATTAGCCTAAGTTGCAAATGTTACATTTTGTTTCATTATCCTTAAATTTCTGTCATTGCCCAACCAAATGTTCTTCCTTCTTTATCCCAAGATTTAAAAAATTAATAGGTGTTAATGTCTTTTAATAATCCTACTCATTTTAAAAAAAATAACTGAATATAAACATAATTTTTTGAAGAAAGAATATAAAGCTATCAACAGGAATAAAGCAGTCATATTTTTTATCTTCTTATACTTCCTTTCTCTCTGTCTCAGAAATATTTTATCAAGACACGTATGCAAGGAGGAAGTTGATTTAAAAAAATGGTAATTGGGAACCTGATAAAATATACTTCAGAGTAATGCTAATCATGTGTGTCAAGATAAAGGAAATTAAGGTAGCTTAAGTTTTCAGTTCTCTTCGGAAAAATCAATTATAAAGCAGTTACGCTGCTGACACTAAACAATAAATCCCTGGATTTAGTTCATAAAAAAAAGCCTTCCACTTTTTGAAGGTTTTTTTTTTTTAATCCAACAGAAGAAACTCATAACATTGATTTTTTGAGAAAGAAAGGGGCTATTTACATCAGGTATCTTGAAATCCAGATACATTCTTGATCTTAGCCTGTATGGATTAGAAATCACTTGCCATCTAGGGACTATGTCTTTATAAAGCTGCCATGGTTTACACTGCTCCTGGCCTTGGTTGAATGCCCTCTTACCTCAAACTCTAATGAAGAATGGCAAACTGGAACCCACCTTGCATTCACTTGGGGTTCAGAATATCTAGTCAAGTTCAAGGCTGGATGAAATCTCTCTGACAACATGCAGTTACTGAAAATGTAGCCCTCAGTCCTCGCTGTATATTGTAATTGCCTGGGAAGTTTTGGAGAATGCAGATGCTTGGGCCTGCCCCCAGGAGAATCATACTTATGTATGCTAGAGGGGGGCTAGCAATACCTATTCCATTTCAACTGCAATTAACCTTTATATAGTTGCTGAGATGTTCACAGTCTTGTCACTTTCTAGTTTTGGATGATTAGAATCTTGCTGTCATTCTTTCCCTTTTGTTCTCATAAAACCAATGACACAAAGGTTAAAGCCACTGAGAGGGAAAGTTTTTCAACAAGTGCGGTTCTGCTCATCGCTTTTCAAATGAGCAATTAATAATTCATAACAATTAACTGAGTTATGAGTTTCTCTTTCAATACGTTTCCAAACATGAATAGATTAAATGGTAATTGCCATCAAATTTTATGTTCTATTTCATGTGCCCAATAAAAGTTTATCTTTCGGAACTCACTTTGTATTTCCTTTTGATATATTCATAACCAAATGCAATATACTATATTAAAATATTTATTATTAACCTATCAAATATTAACCACTTTTAAATTATATGGTGAAAGAAAACAAATAGGCTACTTGTTTAAGTTTTCATGATTCTCCTTCTTTTAATATGATTTGGATTTGTAGAATACATGCTGGTAAAAACTGATGACATGAGATACTATACGAGTTCTGCCCCTTATATAATTTTTTCCAACGTGTGCGTATGCCCTTGATTTCCCAGCTACCATCATTCTGTGAACACTAAGTCATAAAAACAAATAAGCAAAACACCTGGGCTGTAGAATCAGCCTGTCCTAGGTTAAAATCTACGCTTACTACCTCATCCCCTAACTTCTCAAATTTTAATGCAAATATGAATATGAATCACCTGGAAATCTTGTTAAAATGCAGATCAGGAAGTCTGGGGGAGGGCCTGAAATTCTGATTTCCAACTGCTGCTGAGGCTGCTGGCTGAAGGATCGCACTTTTAAGTTGCAAGAATCTAGACGTGCAGGGTACTTCGCCTCTTTGAGCCTCAATTCACTTATCTGTAAAGCAGGGATAACTGCGAATGGGATTTTATACAGATTAAACAAGTCAGGGTAAATGGCTTGGCATAGTTCCCGGCACATGGTGCCTGCCCACTTAATAGTGGCCACTGTCATCATTAGTAAATGCAATAGGGAGAGCTTATTAAAGCCCTGAACAATTTAAAGACTAAACAATTTTCATCTATGACTGAAAAATAAGGGCTAAACTAGAAAACGTCTAAGACTCAAATCATATATAAGATCCTAAGATTAGAGGTTGGAGGAGAGATTCCTGTGACCAGAAAAACAAGCTAGGAAAGTGGTACAGGAGGTCTGTCTTCTCAGATTCCAACTAGAGTGGAGAACCCTCCTTAAACTGTCAGCCCTTAGAGGGAAGGGATCACATTTTCATTGCCTTTGGTGATAAAATTTAGCACAAATCCTGGTGCACAGTTGGGCTTTAATATTTTAAAACGAATGACAGTATGAATAAATGAAGGAATGGATGGGTGAATGAATGATGGCATGAACAAGTGAATGAATCAAACAATCCTCTAGCCAGCCTGGTTTGCTGGGAAGGAAAATTCAACAGATTTTGCAAGACTCGGTTAAGAAGCCCTTCTATCACCTTGGTTAAATTGAATTTAGTAACCAAAGATGAAATTAAGGGTATAGATTTCCTATAGAGTATGCTACAATCTGACCCCATTTGTTGTATATGAAGGAACATACTGACCATGATTGATTTAACCCATATTAGATGGGCCTTGTCAATAGGTGAAACAGAAACTCCTCCATCCCAAGACTCTGGACAGTCTTGAGTAAAAATGTGACTTCAGAAATTTTAAAGCCTGATATAATCAGACAGAATTCATATGTCATATCTATGTGTCTATACATAGTTTAGCATCCTTGGTGCAAAATCAGTTCCTTTAATTTTTATTTTAATTGGAAAGAAGAAGGGTGTGATATCTCAGTAAAGACCTCATAATATATCCAAATATCTTCCATGTGGGCACTAGTTAAAGCTGGATTGGCAAGATCATTGAAAATGCAGCCACTGTGACATTATATCACTAATAAACTGCCAGATTAATCCTGGTAACAAGCCTTCCTACAAACTCCCAAGCTTTGTCTTTTTGTACTCAAAATCATGCGAACAATGTAGTTGTCTATATTATTGATTTTCAAGATAAAGAATACAGATTAACATAAGATTAAGTCCATAGGGTCCAAATACTAATTAAAAAGAGGTCTCAAGGTGATTCTTAAAAATAATTACATCAATATTTCATTATTTTTGTAGTTTTGTCTCTGAGACATACACCCATTTTCCCCAAAGAGTTGTAGCACAGAAGAAACAGCTGCAATACATAATATCAATCCTGCACTTTTGTAGAACATGGGAAAGAATTTTGTGAAAAATACATTTTTAGCAATTGTTTCTGTTTTAAAGCATCCAGCAATGTCTGGATGATCTTGACTGCTATCTATGAGGATGAGTCGGTGACTGAAGTTGGACGTGGAACAGATGAATCGTGTATGGGCCTGAATTTCTGCGTGTGTGTGCCTGTTTTCAATGAAATCCAGTCTCACTGGAATTTACATCGAGATAGTCAACTGCGCTGTATTAACGCATGCCTCTTCTCCCACCTTGCAGCAATGGAAAACTGAAGGTTGACTATAATTTTTAAAAACAGAAAATTTGACAAAGATGAGATGAAGGGCATATAGCCCTTAAGTAAGGATGGTCATGACATAATTCTGTTCCTGGAGGTAGAGCCACATGATCCAGAATGCCCTGGGTTCAGTGGACTCAGTCACACTCAAAAGGGCATTGGGCAGAAAAGGCAGGGGTTTATGGCCCTGACATACACTTTATTTAAAATAATTATCTCTGACATCAAAGCCGATGGTAGAAAAAAAAATTCTCAATGGGTTCTGTATGTATTTTTTTCCTGCACCCTCCGTGTTGTAGGTGGTATTATTACTATAATTCTCCCTTAGTAGAGCTTTTTGCTGATGTTCAAGGTGATGGGTTGTTCCTGTAGAATGCAACAGAATGATTCCTTACACCAACATGAGCAATCCTGATTGTATTATGGCCACCCTGACTTCTCTTTCATTAGTTGCTGATTGTACTAAATTGATGCTAAATTGACTCGGCTAACTCGTAAGCCTTTAAACGGCTGGCACTGACTACGCCTGTGATCTTGTCCTGGAAATTATATGATTGCAGCCTTCATGTTTCTGGAAATCCTAACTTTCTTCTTAAGGTCAATTAGGGCCTGGTAAATATGAATCAGTTAGACCAGCCCCCCGTGATACCCATATCAAGATAGAAGACACACTTTAATGAAATGTGTGCGTTTTTTCTTAATGTCCTCTTCTGTCTCCTGCTTCATACTCTCTCCGCTTTATTAAACAGGTCCTCTGCTTTTTTATTTCTAACTGGTGTGTGAGCTTGAAATAAATCAAACTATGGTCTGCAGGCCAAATGGAGCCTGTCTCCTGTTTACTATGGCCTATGAACTAAGAATGTTTTTTACATTTTTACGTGATTGAAACAGAATCAAAGGGAGAATAGTATTTCATGGCGTGTGAAAACATATGAAATTCAAATTTCAGTGTCCATAAACAAAGTCTGATTGGAACATAGACACACACATTCATTTCAACATCATGTTGGGCTGATTCGGGGCTACAACAGCAGAGGTGAGTAGTTGCAACAGACTGTGTGGCCCAGGAAACCTGAAATAATTGCTATCTGACCCTTCCTAGAAAATGCATGATGACCCCTGGAGTAAATCACCAAAGTCTCTGTCTCCATGTTCGAAGTAAAAATGACAAAATCCTATAAAATGCTGCAGCAAACTCAATTAATAAATATTTGCTAATAACTGGTTTGCCATTTTGGCGGGGGCAGGGATTGCCCTCTTTAAATCTCGGTTTTTCTGTCTACAAAATATGGAAGATAATCTTAACCTCCCTGTAGAATGAGATAATGCATACGTATTCCTGACACACATAAAATGTACAATAAATAACAACTTTTATTATTTTAAAATAGTTATTACTCCTCAGAAATTGGCCCAAATGCAAGTAGGTCAAACCATTTGTGAGGTTTCAGGATCACAGAATTTCAAACCAGCAAGGAGCCTGAGGATTTCACAGGAGATGCACAGAAAAGGCTGAGGTGTGGAACAAACATTCCTTGGAGAGCTGGTAGCAGTCACACTCAGAATCAGGATCCCTGATTTTATTGTGTTGACTTCTAAAATTTAGTTATCAGGAACCCTAGCTATCCTGGTTTATCTGTGGCTCCTCTACCCCAGAATTCTGTTTGATGGGGGCTGAGGACTGATTTTTCACTACATAAAATTTTTTCTCCCACAAATTTCAAGTGGGGCGGCCCTTTTACAATTGGGCTGATTTACACACATAGACATTACCTTTATATACACAGCCTCAGAAGATTTTGAGATTCTCTTTCTCTCTCTCTCTCTCACACACACACACAACACTCACTAGTGGGTAAAGAGTGGCTCAAGGTGAATCTCCATTTATGTATTGTCTAAAGTAAGGAAAGAACTTCATGTATTGTATTTCTTCTTGGCCTCTCGATCATCTCACTATCAGATAGGACCAGGCTGTTGCTTCGAATCTGGGACACTAGTAGATAGAGTTGTACCCGCATTTCTCCATGAGTTTTGGCATTTCACACACCTTTCACTGTTTAACTTGTACAGTGGTGTAAAATTGTAGAGTTTGGGCATTCTTGTCATTTTCAAAATTCTCTTCAAATAAAGGGGGAAAATTCATATGGATTGCCAAGTAAATATGGAATGTTTCTTATTGAGGTCAGAACTGAGGCCCCACTCTGAGCTGAGCACAGGGTAGCTGAGTAGCAGGCAAACCTCAGAACGTCAGGAAGTGGTCTGGAGTTGCTGTTAGTATACCCACCATCTGTATCTGTCTTATGCCAAGCTCTAACAATTCGAGAGTCACAGGTTTTGATTTTGAACATACTTAGGATATGATCCAACTGTGAAGGGAATTCTGAACAAGGCACTCCTTTCAAGCTGCCCCAGCCTTTGCCTCTAATGGTTGCTCCAAATGGAGTCATTAGTAATGTGAAGGGGGACAGCACTTTCCATGGCATGAGGGTAAGCCTTGGCTCCCCTGTTCATGGGTGGCATCAGGTCCCTGATGTACTGGAGATTGGTGGGATTTTTCTCCCAATCCCAAATTAAAGTTATGCTAAGAATGGGAGGGAAACAGGACTGGAACTGGAAAGTGATGGCTATTAGCATGACGGACTGCTGTGGCCACGTCCTGCTGAAGCAGGAGAAATTTCACAACTGAGAGCAACCCTGGGGTTTGCTCTTCTAGATGACAAAATGAGCCTTTTCTCCCCAGGAGGACTACCAAGCCTATTTGTAATGCCTACAAATTGCCACTTTCTATCTTCTGTCGTCCTAATATTTTCCTTTTTAAATTACCTCAGGGAGGCTCCTACTGGTTCTGTTTAATGAGCACTTCTTTCCCACCCTTAGGAGTTGAACAACAGTAACATCAAGTACCCTTCCAACTATTTACTTTTCATCACTGTTATGTATGTGGTGCTCAGCAAGGGAAATGAGACTGTTGTTCAAGTTGCTAGCAAGGAAATTAAAAACTTGGATTCGGTGATGCCATTCACGTTTAGTGATAGAGATGCAAGAGCCAAAATGAGTGAAATCATATGTCTGGGCCTGCAAATGCGCTGAAGCATCACGGACATCCTTGTTTAAGTGACGTGCCACCTGTCAATGGATTCAAAATGTGAGGTCAACTGGTGAAATGTGAATTGGATGTTTTAATGTAACACAGCAAATAGCAGGTCACTGCAACTGGAGGCAATTGAAAAGTTACAAGTTAGGTTCACAGTATTTGTCCAGGGAGGTATAATCTTCATCTCAGTGAAGCAATTGGAAGCATCATCTTAATGATCACAAATTGACAGGTCTGTAGATGTTAATCTCATACAAAACAACAATTAAAAAAGAAAATAAAAGAAAGAATCCTGATCTATAGTAGGAGAAAAGTTCGTTTCTAGAAAAAAAGGATTTACCAAGAAGTGAGGATGGAGAACATGGCCAGTGAGAAGCATGAGAATCTACACATTGTTAAGGAAAGGCAAGAGCACAGAGGACAGCTGAATGGCCAAACTAGTTCTTAATACAACTTGAGGTATCTCATGATGCCTTCCCTTGGCCCACTGACTTGGTCTACTAGAGCCAAAAAGCTGGAAAGGTCCTAGAGGTCCTTTCACTCAACTATTCATTCAGGCAGAAACTCTCCCAAAAGCATCACTCACAGGAGCCCATCCAGCTTCTCTATGAACTCTTCCAGAGTCTGGGGATTTATCATTACCCAAGGCACTCTACTGTATATTCTTAAAACAGCTGGGGAGAATAGTTGTTGGAAAATGCTGAGACCCACCTCTCTCTTTTACCTACTGGTCTCCATTCTATCTTCCTGAACCAACATGTCCACTTGTTACATAAGAGCCCTCTGAACCCTGGTTGACATGTGTCAACCTGCTTCAGCTTGCTTTATGAAAATCCCTTCACCAAAGATGGAACTCTCCTACATCACTATCTGCTGCATTATTATGTGGTCTCGCAGGACTAGACTCTTGACGTGGGCTGCTTGGGGCACATGTCAGAAGGACTATAACTTCTTTTGGTCTTTGTTCAGCCTCAAGTTGTGTTAGCTTCTTTGCTGCTCATGACATACTGCTATCTAGAATTGAGCTTGAATGTGAGCTGAGATTGCCACATCTTTGTGACCTAAGCAACTGTGAACACAACTTTATACCATCCTACATTTTTGCAACTTCTATTTTTTAGCCTTAATTTGCAGCACAGTGTATGGCACACAGTGAGGACTAAATGTTTGTCAAAACCCTGTTGGGAACCCTTGGATAGCCATGTTGGTTATTTTAGAAGTCTTCTATTTTAGGTCATCTATTGGGAACAATTTGTTCTTTTATTTCTTTAAAAAAAAAAAAGAGCGTGTGTGTGTGTGTGTGTGTGTGTGTGTGTGTGTGTGTGTGTGTGTGTTTAATAAGGGTCTAAGATCTTACTCCCGCCCCCCAAGGATATTTTGAATTTTTCTTAAGGTTTGGGACAATGTCCCTTAAACGTTTTTATTAACATTTCTTCACTTATGTGATACTACCATCTCTGTACTAACCTAGTGGTAATACTAGTTTCCTGACTCCTTTTTCCACTCTTGTCAATGCAAGTCAACAATTAGTAGACCACATCTTTTAACAAATATCTTGGTATCTGAATTCCCTCATTTTGGAAGATTCCAGAGCATCTAGATTTTCTAATTTGGCTTTGAAAAATATCTGTATCTTCCAAATAGCTGTGTGGTCTATAATACACTTTCCAATACCTTTTCTATAAGCTTCTTGGTCTTGACTGAAAAATATTTCACTGTTTCTATCTTCTAATTCATAATGTGAGTCTATACCTTCTCGACCCATGGCAATCTTTTCTAACCCTATAACGTATTTTTTTCAAGTTAGTTTTATTCTTGCATATCTTTATTCTGAGCATGAGTTACATTCCATCTCCATGATGCCTGCGTATTTATCCTTGGCATTAAAAAATTGACATTATCAATGATTATTGTGGTAGGCAATGTTGACTGTCTTCTCAAAGATGTCTATATCCTAATAACCTGTTCTTTTACATGGCAATAGCAACTTTGCAGAGAAATTACATAAGGACCTTGAGGTAGTGAGATTATCCTGGATTATCTGTGTGTGCCCAATCTAATCATGAGTCCTTAAAAGTGGAGATCCTTTCCAGCTGTGGTCAGAGAAAGATGTAATAATGGAAGAAAGGCAAAGAGAGATAGAAAGTTCTTGGCTTTGAAAGTAGAGGAAGGGGGCATGAGCAAAGGAATGCAGGTGGCTTCTAGAAGCTAGAAAAGGCAAGGAAAAAGATTTTGCTGCTAGAACCTCCAGAAGGGTACACAACTCTGCCAATAGCTCGATCTTAGCCCAGTGAGATTCTTGTTGGACTCCTAAATACAGAACTTTAAGAGATACATTTCTGTTGTTTTGAGCCACTAAGTTTCTGGTAGCTTACTATATAGTAGCAGTAGAAAATGAATATAACTATTGTGCTCTCTCTGGGAAGGAAAACATCTAAGCCATAGAGTATTGTTCCCAACTTTCCCTTATTCTTCTGAGAATAACTGTTGTCTTCTTTTCTTAACTCTGTGGTTTGCCACAGTGTTCAGTTTTTACAGTTTTATAAAGGTATTTTCACAATACCCTACTCAAACTTAATTAAAAGTCTTCTTGATCAGGCCATTGAGTCTTCTGCTAAACACTCATTTTTCTATTCACAGTAATATATGTACTGATCCCTTCCAAGAACCCATATTCTGATATTGTAGGCCATGATCCAGCAACTGAATCTCAGCCTTCCCCTTGCTATATGTACTTAGTTCTTGATTTCCTACATGCTCTGTTATCTTCCAAAATCATAACACTGAACTATGTTACCAAATCTTTGGACTTTAGTCCAAATATTCAGACTATAAGTTCTTTTGAAAGTACCATTAGTATTCATATAAACTAGGTAAAAATGGGAGATACTTGGTAGCTTAATATACACTGCATGATATTCTAATGTGTCTTGTATGTCCTCCAGGGAAATGACACACCTTCTCTTCAGCCTCATTGGTTCTATGTGTGGCTATTTCCATTAAATTTTCCAAACCAAAATACCCCCAACCTCCCCTATGTCTATCTCCTTAGAACAAGTGTTTCATTACTTCCCAATACATGTTAACCCTCCGTGTTTTATGTGAAGCATGGAACGTGGTTTCCTTTTGGATGGTTTAACTTTATTCTCTGGGATGTGGTTCATCCCTCTTCACTAACTTCAGAGGGGCACATAAAAAAAACCCTCCTTCTCCTCAACATCTCATTCTTCTATTAGTAACCTCAACACTAATTTAGATTCTGCTTGGTGTCCTTGAAATCTTTTTCTTTCTCCTTTCTCTCCTAGATTGGGTGTGCTCCATGCTGTCTAAAGACCATTCATTCCAATGGTTTTCAAGTGTTTCACCTTTTATGTCAGAGAGAGCAGCTTACATTTATGGAGCACACAATCGGTGGCCCCCTGAGGGAGAAGGTTCACTTATGAACCTAGAGTTCTTCATTTCACCTGCTGAAGCCATAGCATTGTTTTTGGGGTCAGCTTTGCTTCAATCTCTTAAATCAGCCTTGCTTATCATAAAGGTCTTTTTAGAACTTCCTAAGTCCACAGTTTGGAATTTCAATAGTGGCCCAGCTTGCTGATGTTCTGCACTATCACTGTACAATAACTTTTAAACACAGATTCTTGCCTAGCATTTTGACACATCAACATGTGCTTGGAATTAAATAATAATAATCGGGTGCTTACTATGTACCATAAAGTCCACATTCATTACTTTCCTTGAATTTTCACAATTACCATATGTGTTAGGTCCTAGTATACCCCCATTTTAAGATGAAAAACTGTGCTTAGAGAGTCCAAGTGATTTCCTCTAAGTCTTGCAGGTAGTAGGAGGTGGAGGTGAAATTCAAACCCAGAGCCTAAGTTTGTCTGCTTCCTCCCTGCTCATGGCTACCAGCACCACTGCCAGCCCTATTTACCACTGCTTTCTTCTTGGCATTGGTTTCTTGTTGTCAGGTTAATTACTGCCACTGGTAATGTGGCTAACTCAAGGATGGGTTCATCTCAGTAGAAGTGTGGGGGGTAGGGTGGGGAGGAGGGTGGAGGGAAGAGAGAAAGAGAGAATTGACTTGGGGGACTTATTTTGAGTACATTCATGTGTGTGCAGACACAGAGTGATATGAAAAATATTTGTCAAGCTATAATCACCAACTAATTAGAATGATATCTGTTATATAGTACTGGTGCTGGAGGCACCTTACTATGACAGGTATTATCCTAGTAGTTGCTGAATCTTGGGGGTGGTCTGAGAGATCGTGGGGAAGGCGCTTAAGGATCCTCATCTCATAGCCATTTATCAACTGACAGCAGAACTTCTATATTTTTATGTAGAATATCAGCCCTATGTGGGTGGGTCTGAGGGAAGGAAAAGATATTTCAGAGTGAGAAAAAGCTATTGCATACTCAAAGGTGTATTTGAAATATGTTAAATTTATAGAACAAATCCCATCTCATCCTGTTCCAGTCCTTCCTTTACAGAGCAGCCAGAATAATCTTTCTAAAACAAAATCTGACAACTTCATTCCTCTGCTTAAAACTGTATGATGGATTCCGTGTCTGTCTCCTCCCCAGTGAGAAGAAATTCCTCAGCTTAGTGTTCATGAAGCCATATGATCTGGTCTCTGGTTGCCTTTTCAACATCTTCCCTCCCTCCCAACACATACACACATGCATGCGCGTGCACACACAAACACACACACACACACACACACCTCATCCCCCATCACATCAAAACTACTTGGTATTTCTGGAACATAGTGGGTTAGCTCATTCACTTTTGCTCAAGAAATTCCCTCCTGTAAAGCTCCTACTAATCCTTCAGTACTGAATCAAATGTCACTTCTTTGGGAAGCCTTACAATTCCCACCCGGGCTTCACTAAAAGCACACCTATAGGTCTTTCTTAGTTCTGATTATCTTCTTTCATAATCATTGGGTTGCAGGTTAGCCTCTTACCTCAGATTGTGAACTCCATGCCTATATATCCACAGCAGCTATCTTTCTTCATCCTTGTAGCCTCTACTGTTACCTCAATGCCTAATTCATGGAAGGTACTCAAGAAATACTCAAGAGGGTAAAGCATTTGCTTCCATAATCTCATTTATCCATACATACCAAGGATGTGAGATGCTGGAGCTGAGGTACAGAGTTTTCTATATTGCACAGCCTTTATGTGGTAGGGCCACGTGTAATACAGTCTTCCACTTCCAGAAGGGAAAATTTGATGACATTATATCGGTTTATAATACTCCAATAATCAATACAGAAAAATCAAGTTAGGACCTTTTTGGGATATATTTCCCCTAAGGCTAGATTAGTTTTCCTCTCTAATGTCTTTCTCTGATTACACTACAGGAACCCATTCCTCAGGTCCTGTTGCATCAGGAAATTTACATGGATCTTTCTTTTAGAGAAGTGTGTCTTAATTGTAAAGTCTTATGCCTTATGCCTTGAGTCTTGGACCTATTTTGGGTCCTTCCTTTGTCTGTCCCTCCTTCTCTCCTTTTGGCTGCTGGCATTCTCTGGGCCTCCACATCCAGATGTTCCAGGACCAATGACTGTCCGCTGAGTCCTGGCTCCTCATATGGTCCTTGGGATCCACCAAGTCATCCGTACCCCTAAGGTGCCTTCTAGGAATCTATAGCATGTAGGATTTTTAACCATGGCCTTATGCAGAGCTCACATGCAGGTGTGCTGCATGACTTCTGACTATTTGTCTTCTAATGCTCCTCTCCAGCATGGCTGGAGATGCTCACCTCCAGCTCCTTGATCCCATATTAACCTTGGCATACTCAATGGCAAATTTCTCAAACTATCACCACAGTTTTCTGCCGCCCATGACAATAGGATGGCAGTTAATTTCACTTTGGCTTTACATTATGTAGAAGGGTAGCTTACAGAAAAGTATAAATTCGACGAGTGGCTGGTGAAATATTCTGTAAGGCCCTGGACTTAGCTTTAGACAGTTCCTGCATGCTGACATTGTTTTCAAGTGAAAAGTAAGCAAAAACAAAAACAAAAACAAAACAATCCCAAAAAGGCAGAAAAACAAACAAACAAAAAATGTCTAGAGCTGTGCTGTCCAATATGGTAGACACATGTGGCTATTAGGCCTTGCAATATGGTCAGTCCTAATTGAGATGTTCTGTAAGAATAAAACACACACTTGATTTCAAATACAGTATGGAAAAAACATATCTTTAATAGTTTTGATGTTGATTTTATGTTGAATGATACTATTTGAGATATTTGGGTTAAATAAAATAAGATGTTAAACTCAGTTTCTTTTTCAATGTGGGTAACAAAACATTTAAAATTCCATATGTGGCTTGCACAATTTTCTATTGGACTGCACTGATCTCGAGGATTTGCCTGGTGGCTCTTTAATATTAGTAAGCTAAATGTGTATGGATAGACTCACAAGTTAGTGCATAATGAAAAAGCAGAAAAGGTTATGAATGACAGAAGGAAGCTTCTGCTCAGATTTTTAAATTTCTGTTCCCCGAATACACCGACATGCCACCTGCCTGACAAGCTTTTAAGAAGGTCTGATAATCCTCAGAGAAATGAGGCTGAACCAAATGGCATCTGTCTAAGTCTCACTGCATGGTGCCTAACCTCAGAGGCTTAAAATCAATATTGATTTTTTTCATTATTTTACCCTGGCATTTAAATATCCCTTAGATTTATTACCCTTAGGTTTCTGGTTAAGATTCAGTGATGGGTGTGAGAGCAGGGGTGGTAATAAGTTATGTAGATATCATTTAATTTATGAACTCTGGAGCTTTGAGGTAGCTTTCAGTTCAAGAAATATATTAACCACATCCACATCACCCTTCATTTTGCGGTGAGGATTTCCACGCTGGGTCCCTATTGTGCCACTTAATTTATGGCCTGGCCAGGTACATGGATCTGAGTACAATATTTCAATATAAGGTGCTCCTGCATTCAGAGGAGAAGAAGATGGGCTTCAAAGAAGCTGGCTGGACAGCTGATGGATTGCTCTCTCTCCTATACATAGGCTGGGGCTTTAAGTAGCTTTTAAAGCTTGTCAGTGGCTTGGGTCTTTTTCTGCTCTGAGAAGCTGCACACACCGGCCTGGACAAGCAGATCAGCCATGCTGCAGCAGGCAGAGGGCAGCTCCCAGAGTTACTTACGTTGACAGCCGTAGTGCCAGGAATTTCCCGGCAGACACTCATCACACTTAGGCCCTGTCGTTCCCGTCTTACACTCACAAAATCCTGAGCCATTACAACGATCATGGACTGAGCCCAAAGGGTTACAATAACACTCTGTAGAAACAAGACAACACACAGGCTGGAGACAAGTCTGCATGGCTTATAGGTTATCAACACAGGAGCGTCACTTAAATGCATCGCTTACTTAAAGAAAGATGTCCGCTAATGAAATGCTTTGGCAAATACAGCTATCTCAGGCCCCTTTATTTATTTCCTCAGCCTTCTGTGATGCTGTTTTTATGATATGGGAGGAAATTAACTGAAAACTTCCCAGGAAATAAGACATTATGCTCTTCATGGCTAACAGATCATAATAGAGATTCCATTTGTTAGGGCATTTTTAGATGGTTTAATGAACACCATGAGAAGTTTGTATATCAAGGATAAATCAATATGCCATCAGTGTAAAATCTGTTTTAAATTATTCAAATGGCCTTATCTGTTACACTCAATATTTGAGAACTGCTGAACATTTTTAAAGTGCAATATGAATGCACTTTGTTCACTCAAAGGCATTTTTACTTTATGATATGGGAAAGCACTTTAACTTATTTATATATATACTGTTTGGTATGAGCTTTTAGATACTCTATCTGCTAGGCATGTTAGTATGGTTTTTATGCAGCCTAGATTAACAATCATGAAAGAAAAATAAATTTTGTAATCCCAAGTAAATTTCAACATAGGCATAATTTGAGACATATATTTCATCATAATGTCTCCTGGCAGGACAAAACAACTTTGTCCAATGAAGAGTAAATAGAGTGTTTTCTGGATTCCTCACACACTCTTATACAGGATACTTTTGCTTCTGAAACTCTGTTTAGCTGAAAGGCTGAACCTGAAGTGGGGATTCCTTAGGTTTCCTTTAGTTTGAAAGGTAATAACAGCTAGTTTGCAGCTTTGGGGACTTGGGGGCCAAAGTTTCTTTCCTTGTTACCCCACTGTATAATCTTGGACAAGTCATTATGCCTCTCTGTCTCTCAGTTTCCTTTATACTAAAAGGGTCCTATTAAAAGGTTTTCTGGTTAAAAAACAAGTAAAATCATACCAGCCAACCAACCAACCAACCAACCAACCAACCAACCAACCAACGGAAGCCCTGAGAGCTTTAGCTTAACAGCATCAAGTTTAGTGTTTTAGACTGGCAACAGAGATTCAAGGTTTAACGTTATAGAGAGGACTGGACATTTTGTTCTGGTTTTACTACAGGAATTAACTGGAGAATGTCTTCAGAAAAATGTGGAAGACCTTACGATTATGATTTATTTCATGTTAGTCAATTTTTGAGTTCTGCATTATGGTGATATAAGCATTGATAAGACTAATAGTGATAGTGACATATGCAGGTAAAAATAAAACTAAATAAACTAAAATGTTCCCTCCTTGCCTGGCTTGGTTTGTATTTAATAACTAGAGTTTTATTTTAAGTCATCATTTTCTATTTTAATGTGTGTACATGGGAGTTGTTTAAAAAGATTTTTTTTAAATAGTAATTTTGTATGGCTTTAAAATGTTTTGTGTACATATTTATACTATAAGTCTGTGCTTATACTTATTCAACATTTAATGTTTCTTACTATTTCGAGTTCATAAGTTGACAGTGAGTCACCAGCATTTTGCAAACCAGGGAGTAGAGTTATATCTAGCCAACAGGAATCCACACACCAGTCTAGTCATTTAGCCCATAGCAATTATATTAATATAAGGATTTAGATGCAAAGAAAGTAAACAAATTTTTTTTTAAACATGGGACACCTAAACCAGTGATTGTCACAGGAAGGGTTATAAGTGTTATGTTATACAAACAGTAGGGAAAATAAGTGACAAGGAGAGGTTTACCACCTTATGTACAAATAACTTAGTTTTTTAAAGAATACCATGGTCAATGGTAGATATTGGTGATGGCCTTGGAGTATTATATTTTATTACATTAAACCAGGAAGAATATGCAGGACTGTTAGGCTAAAAAATAACATGAAATACTTTGGAGGTTTGATTAAAAAGTTACAGTACAATTGATTTATAGGTATTAGAAGTATCCTGTCTATAGAAGGTACCTCTGACTACCTGATCTTGGGTTTCAAGGGGAATAAAAAGACAATACTTCATAATTTGAGATACGTTTAGTAGCAAATGCTGAACCCTGTGTTTCATTCTGATGTCAAGCTTGTTACCAGAGATTATTAGCAGTGATTACCCAAGGTCACGAACCACATATCCTCTAACTTCCTGCTTAATGCTTGAGTTTATATGAAACAGAAGCATGCAAGGGTGTCATCTTCATGTAATTGCTGCGTAATACAGGGTAATTACATGCATCTTTGGAGACATGGCTGTGCTTGGAATTTGTATGAAAATGGGGAAATTCACAGTAACCAATAAGCAGCAACCACTGTGGCAACACGGAATAGCCTGCATTTTATATTTGTCATAATATAAAATGACGCAAATAGTTTACGACATGTACTTCAATGCAGTCTATATTTTGTCGAGATTTGGCCTGTTCCCTCACAGCCAGTGTGGTGGATTTCATTGTCATTTGTTGAAGAGATGGCAAAATGCCTCTTTTCCCCCTTAAATTTGGAGAAGACTTAGATGAAGTTCAAATTTTCTGAGATTGGTGCTTAATTCTGTGAAAGTGAATTGGGTAAATATCCATTCATTTTCATTAGTGCTTTCTATACAAAAAGGTATTAAACTCAATTATTTGTGATGTATGCTCTTCAATTTAATTCTCAGTCCTGGCTCAAGCCCTTTGGGGAGCTTAACTGTGGAAAAGAGTGAATAAGTTCATGCTTTCCCTTAGGGCAAACCTTGGCAATAGGGAGCCACAGGTTACCAATGGCCCTCAGAGAGCAAACTCCAGTCTTAGCCTGGTGTGTAGGCAGCTCTTCAAGTGGGAAAGTGGAACCCGTAGCTCTTATAGGACATAGCTTTTATTGTTATTGATTCATTGTACATATATATAGACTAAAGACAAAAGATAGACTATAGCATATATCAGCTAGCTACATTTTCCAATGCATTCTTTACAAACAATTTTACGCCTTAGAAAAAAGGCAGCAATTTAAGGAATTTTGGTATGTGGGGGAATATTATAGCCAATTTTAATGGTACCTAAAAGTTCTCATCTTTGGGTTTACCAATTTATTTGGTTTGGAAAGTATAAAATACTGAATAGAAACATGTTTGCTTCAATAAAATAAAATTCCCCAAAGATTTATAATTTTAACTAACAAACTGTCTAGAAATGGAGATAACAAATGCTCTTGATTTTTTTAGGCAGGAGAAGAAATGTATATTCAGCTTTTTCATATTTCATCACTAGTTGATGTTATTCAAAAGACAAAAGCTAAACAGGCTGCCTTCCTGCTTGTAGATAATCAGAAATAGATTTACAACAGGACTAAACCTCTTAAAATTAAATAGTAAGTGCAGATTTTATACTTCATAAAATTACTTTAGGGCTGGAAAAAGGCCAAAGCTTATAACAAAGAATACTCTGAGTAAAACACTTTGGGATATTGTTAAGTTACCTGCTATTAGAAATTTTATGGAATAAAATCTTTTCTTTTAAGGCCTTTTTCTCTGATTTGTTTAAAATACTATGAAATTAACACTGTAAAACATGTTAATCTTAGGTATTTTATGAAAATGATTTTTATTCCTGCGTTCCTATTTATTTTACCTTTTCTCCTGTTTCTGTATTTATAGTATGACATTTATATATTTTTACAAATGACATTCAGTGAAGTGTAGCTCTGCATTCAAAATTCAGACAGCTACATGTCTTTTGGGTTATTAATAGCCTCAACTCTTTGTAACCCCGATTGTTATAAAGGCCACTGAACTACTGTTCACAAACTCATGGTGGAATTGCTACTGTCATGCAAAAAGCATACCGTTTACGTAAGAAGTCTGACAAGTTTAGTTTTGCTAATTGTGTCAGGGTAGCTGGGAGAAGATGTTCAAGCTCTGAAGTCAGGAAGCTAACTCTTTGCTAAAGCTGTATAATTTGGTTCATTTCACCTTACTTTTCTCAACTAGAAAATAGAGGAAATTATCAGTGGAATACTTACCCCCCCTGGTTTTGTTAATGAGGATTAAGTAAAAACAAAACAAAACAAAACAAAAACAAAAACAAACCATATTTGCAAGTCAGTTCACAGTTTACCAAGTGTTTCCTGGGCATTCCATATGATCCCAGTTTGTTTGACTGGGAGTTCTGAAAGGACTTACCTAAGACATACAGCTATTAAATAGCAAAATGGGACTTGAACCTAGCTCTCCGGTCTCTAAGTCCAGTGATCTCTCCACTAATTCACAAATAATAAATAAGGAGGCACTTGGAAAAATAGAACATACTGTAGATATGAACAGTATTATGTAAACTTGGTCTAACTGAATTCACAACAACTTGTAGACCTAGTTTATGGGATTCTGGGCAAGTAGCCATATGATCTTGATGACCTAATCAGAAGACAATGATCTCAGAATTGCAGATTAGATTTCTTTTTTGATGAAAAAAACCACCTGTCATTTTTCTGCATTTTTAAAAAATTTACATTAGTCTTTATGTGAAAAATTCTATTTTGAAAATTAGTTGCCAATGCATTTACCTACTGGTATGGTAACAGACACACATGTACCTTGACCATTTCAAATATATGCATTTCTTCAAAGTAAATTATGAAGTGAAATTCCATTTATTGTTTCTTATTTTTCCATCAGCTCCCTTTCTTAAAGACTGGTTCCACTGTGCAAAAGGTGGGAGAAATTTTTTGTCTGTGAAAACAGGTTCTTTCTCCAGTTGACCTGAGCAGTAGTCATGGTAGGTAGGGGATAGTGCTCAAGGGAATCCTGTGGACCCAGTTTTTCCTTATTTACCTTGGAAGCTATGAGAATTCATTGCCTATAATAGTTCTGAGAAATTGCTTCTGCTTTGGGGGGCTAGGAAAATTAAATAAATGGAATTTCCTTGCTATGGATGGAAAAGTCAGGCAAACTTCTATATTACCAGTTGCTAATGATTTTCAATTCCAATTGGCAATATTTTTAATCAATCAATGTTTGTTGATTACCAGTTATGTGCAAGAGTTTATCCTAATTTATCATATCTATAATTAAGTCCCATATAATGAGTTTTCATTTTAAAAGTTGAATGTACAACATAAGCCTTTAAGATCAGTTTGATATTACCAGGTTTTAAGATTTCATGCAAAAAAAAGGAAGAAAGAATAATTGATAGAAAATTCTTCATCTTCTAAACAAGATTTCCAGATCATCATATTTAAAGCAACAAAAACATAAGGATTCAGAATATATTCCCCAATTCAACCGGCACAAGAGAATTTTAAGTCTACCACAAGGATGTTTTCTCCATTGAGAAAGTTCATTCTGGCTCAGCCGTGGTTCAAGTTAACAGCCTCTTCACCTTGAATAGCTCCCCATAGCTCGAAAGGCACAGAACAATAGCTGAAATTATAATGGAACTGACCTATGCACACATTCTCATCGTCCAGCTGTGCAGAAGCATTTCTGAAGTAGCCCAGCCTGCATAACTCACAGTGCTGCCCTCTAGTGTTGTGTTTACAGCTCACGCAAATGACTGTATTTAGCAGATCGATATAACTGCATCGATTGGAGTGGCCGAAGCATTCACAATCTTGCAAGGAAGAACAGAAATGTATACAGAGTGTATACAGTAGCAGAGTAATAGCACACTACATGCTTGGATAAAATGAGGAGTGGAGAAAAGATGACAGAATGGCATTACATCTATGTGATGCAACATGACACATGGCGACCACAGGTGGTTGTGACTGGCATGGAAGTAGCATCTGTTTCAAGCAGGATAGAAAGGTTGGACATTCAGAACATGACCGAAGAGTGTTAATTCTTGGCATACAATATGAACAGAAGCATTTGCAGGTGTACACCTTTTAAAATTTGGGAAGGCTCGGTCGCCATTGATGCAAAAGTCTAATTTTTGCACACTGAGAACTTTACTGTCTTTACATCACTTCCCCATTTTTTTCTTCATATTTGCACTCTTAAAAAAAGGGAGGGAAGTATGTGAGCATCTAGGGCCTGAGCCTGCCATCACCCATGACTCCTTTGTTTAGTCTCATTATCGTTTATGTTAAGACAGTAGCTCGGTCAGGGTTTCACAGAAATTGTGGCAAATTTAATAGGGATCTGGAGGACTAAACAATTCTCTATTTTTATTCCAAATGCTAACAGGAAAGACAGCCTTTGTAAGCCTTTCATCAAGCCAAATATGATGTTTGTTTATGTGTGAGAGAAAATACAAAAAACAGAGAGATGATTTGTATGGGAAAAGTGCTCTGAAGATTTCCTTTTCATTCAAATTTCAAGCTGAGTCCACTACAAAAGAAGGATTAGGCAACTAGTGATTATGCAGTACTCCCAGATTTCCTTTCTTTGTTTTCCCAGAATGTTGGAGATGCCTCTGAGGCTGAGGTCCTGATGGTGAGAAGAACTAGACAGGAGATGGGGAAAGAGAAGGAGAGCAGGTGGGGAAGGATGGGGAGTGATTACATTTTCTCTTGGTTGCATCTCAGCTAAAGCAAGAAGTTGTTCATCTAATTCAACATTTTTCAAAAAAGTGGTAAAGACAAAGCCTTTACCAGTAGCAATCGCCATCAAATCAGATAGAAAAATAAAAAAAAAGACGGGAGAAGTAAGTAGGTGGGGAAGCTAATTTGTCTTCTCAAAATATGGGGGCAGGTGTAGCTGGATATTAATGAGGAAGGTCAACGGTGATACTGCAAAACCTTTATTTAGTTTATCCAAAAATACTCCTCTTTTTAATGTCTGACCTTTATTTTACCTCACTAGGAAGCCAAAGACAGCCACTACTTGAACCCATTCATTCATTCATTCATTCATTCCATATTTTATTGGGTTGATCTACCATGTGCCAGGCATTATGCAAGGGACTGAGTTACTCTTTTGGCTTAGATAAACTTTGGAAATATCGCATTTGATGAGCAGAGTAACAATGAATAAGCACTGTCAAAATGAATAACGAAGATTAAGGAAGAGAGACTGGATTTTTTTTAAACATGCTGGTACTCATCGGAATGGTGTGGATTTATTTAGTGCAGAGCTGATTGCTATAGCAGAGGGTCAAGGTCCTGACAGAATAAAATAAAATGTGGATCAAAGCAGAGGAGGACACTGGATGTAGTGACTAGTGAAAGATACCAAGATTAGGGTCAGCACCTTGGGGATTCTAGATACTCAAAAGGGAAGCAAGAAGAAGGGGAGGCTCCTGAAGACAAGCTGGTTCCTTTAGGGGAGGATAGCTCTGTCGTGTGTGTGTGTGTGTGTGTGTGTGTGTGTGTGTGTGTGTGCGCACGCGCGCGCGCGCATGTTGGGGGCTGGGATCAGGAGGAAGCAGAGGGAGAAGAGCAGAGTGGGAAGGAGGCCTATGCAGTAGTTAAGGCATGCCATATTAATAATAAGAAAACAATAACAACAAAAATAATAGAATTACAGATCACCAAATTAAATTTTCTTAGAAAACAAACATATCACTCCAATACACTATATCTCCCTGAGTTACACCTTGTTTATGCTGGCAATTCTGACTTGCGAGGAAACCTAAAAGGGCTCTAGAGCCTTTCTTGGTTGAGGATTTGGAACAGGGAAAACCTTTCTGGCCTAGAGCCACCCAAGAGTAGTGGTTTCAGGAAGGAGACCCAAGTTCCAAATCTAATTGCTTCCTAAGGACTTCTTCAGAGCTGCCTGGAACTGCTGAGGAATGGGCATCAACAGCCCTGTCCTCTGGCTCTCCCTCCTGGAAGACGTTCCTTGGTGGTTGTTTCTCATATTCCCCATCCCAGGCTGGCCCTTGGTGCACCTAATATAATTTATCCAGCTTTGAAAAAAGCTGGAGCTACAAAGAAGCCCTTGTTGTCAAAAAACTAGTTTTGTGGGTAAGACAAACATATGGTTAGAATAACTAGAAAACAAAAGAGCATGTGCTAAGAAAGCCAAAAGTGACACAAAGTGATCTAAGGAGGAGGTCATTTAACTTGAGGGGAATTAGCAAAAACTACCTTAACACTGGACTTAACAATGGGTCTTCCATGAGGGCAGGTAGGGTTTGTTAGAAAAAAGAAGTTTGGGGGAGAGGGGATGAGCATTTCAGGTGAAAAGGAAATAGAACCTGCAAAGGTATGAAGTTGGGGAAAGTGTAGAGAATAAGGCTAGAGAAGTTTCATAAATCATTTCCTTTGTGGGTATTTGAAGGGTTCTGTAAGATCTGCGCAATGGCAAGAGTACATGCTGAGCTCTATCTGACAAAGTTTTATCCAAGAAATAAAACGTATCTATAGATATCCAAGTTCAACACTTTCAAGATTCAGCCCATGAATCTCCATGGACACATCAAATGTCATGCTATCATGTACTATTACTCTGAATTCAATGAGTAGTATACATTTCCACAATGACATTATTTGTTTCTGGGTCTTGTTTGAAGACCGATTTATTAATTTTGGTAGGAGAAGATAATGTAAGTTGTATAATTATATATAGAACCATACCAGCTAAATGCCCAATATTAATAAATTTATTTTAGAAGATAAGTGGATATTTAAATATCTTTTAATCTAGGAAACAGGGTAGCAACTTGATTCTTTTAAGACTTCTAAGATTCTTCTGAGACTTCAATAAAGCTGTCTTCTCTGGCCACGATATATTTGAGAATGTAAAATGACAAAAAGATCTTTGAAAATGATTTGAAAAACATGAGAGCAGTGTATAAACGCAAGGCATTTCAAATGTAATTATTAGGCTGCTGTATTATTTTTCAGTATTCTGTTAATCTACCACTCTTTAGGAACTAGTCTTTCCACACAGGCACAGAATCCTTGAATGATTATTAACGATGTAGTCTGAGTTATATTACCATATTAAGACCCTGCAGGGATGATACTAATCGTTCAATAATTCTTTGATCTCTCAACTCATTGACCTGCCATGTCCTCCTTTCCCTTCTTACAAAGTATGGAGTCCATGGTCCGTCCTTACAGTGACTTCCTTTCATGCACTCTCATCTCCCTTGACCCCGAGTGTCCACCGCAATCAGTCTCCTGGGAAAACCTGATCCTGCTTAAATCCACCTCTCCGGGCGCCTGGGTGGCTCAGTCGGTTAAGCGTCCGACTTCGGCTTAGGTCATGATCTCACGGTCCGTGAGTTCGAGCCCCGCGTTGGGCTCTGTGCTGGCAGCTTGGAGCCTGGAGCCTGCTTCGGATTCTGTGTCTCCCTCTCTCTCTGACCCTCCCCCATTCATGCTCTGTCTCTCTCTGTCTCAAAAATAAATAAACATTTAAAAAAAAAATCCACCTCTCCATCTCTCCATGCCTACACCCCAGCAGCTAAATGTGGCTGGAGTTTTTCTCCAACTATTTTGAAACAAGTCTCATGTTAAGTTTATAACCATAAGTCTCAAAGGGACCTTTAGGGCTGCCAGGAAACCCTTCCTAAAACAGGGGACTTCTGGGTCACCACTTCCTCTTGCTTCTTCTTCTTCTCCACCCATGATTGTTTTTCCCTCTCTTTTCCTCTCGGTCCTTTCTCCTCACAGGTACTCAGGGCTTAGCTCTTGGAACTCTATACTCTTTAGGCTCAACCTAGAGCCTAGGGCTCCTTACCCAGTCTCCGGACTTTACACATCATCTAGATGCTGACCTTTCCAAAATAGTTGTTTCAGCCTAGATCAACTCCCCAGTTAGTGAGACTTCCTCCAGACTGACATACTCATCTGCATTCTTAGTCTCCACCTGGACATTTACTAGATATCTCAACTTCAACGTGTTCATAACAGAGCTCTCAGGTCAACCTTCCCAAACCTGCTACTCACCCAGGCAGCCCACCCTATCTCAGTAAATGGCAACTCCATTCCTCCAATTGCTTAGCTCAAAATTCCTGATGTTGTTCTTGACATGTCTTTTTTCCTCATCCCTGACAACCAATCAATCAGCAGATATTCTTGGCTATGCTTTTAAAATACACTCTAATCTCACCACCTCTTACTCTGTCACCTTGAGTTAAAGGCCCTTGGATTATTGCGATTGTCCCCAAACTGCTCTCTTGGCTTCCATGCTAGTGATACCTCCTCTCCACACAGCAGCCAGAGTGACTCTTTCAAAACTTAAATTCAGTCATGACATCCCTTTGTTTATAATCCTAATGGCTTTCCATGCCATTCAGAATAAAACACAGAACTTATATGCATTCATTCCCAATTGATCTGGCCCCTGGCCTCCCTGGTGGCTCACTGCAATCACTTTCCTCCTTGCTCTTGTACAAAGCCTCCATGTTGCTCTGCAAACATGCCAGGGACTTCCCTGGGGCCTTTGCTCTTGCTGTTATCTCTGTGTAGAATCCTCTTCCCCTAGACATCCCTGTGACTTGCTTCCTCACTTTGTGCTTAGGTTTCTGCTCAAAGAAAATTTTGTGACCACTCTATTGGAAATAACAGCAATGCCTAAACATACTAATCCTCAATTTCCTAATCCTACTTAATTTTTTGTAGAATTTATAGTATCTGGAAAGTATATTTAGAATAATTTTTCCCCCATACTCTGAGTATAAATACACGAGTGTGGACTGTGTTATGTTTACAGATGTAACCAGAGAACTCAAAACATCTGTCACATGCTAGGCACTCAACGAACATTGTCAAATGAACGTATCTGTGAATATGTGACGATTCTAAAGGTGCCATTTTTTGCAAAACACAGGCAGACACAAGAGGAAAGTTATGCTTAAACTCATGCCTCCCCCATTTGAATTCCATCAGAGTCTGGCTACATCCCATATACCCAAGAGTTTAGAAAAACAACAGCCACACCAACAAGGTGTAACTGAGTTACTGATTATTTTAGCTGAGGGTTGTCTACCCGTCTATGCAGATCATTTTGGGAAGAAAAAAAGGAGACTTGTAAAAACTTCTATGGTTTTACGTAGTTTTTCAATCTCAGATTACACTGTAGATGATTTTTCATTGCTGCTGTGTAGACGAGCTAGTGGGGTCATCTAGAACACATGGCCATGGTGTGCAAGGAACCGCTGGCAGTACATATTTCCTGAGAATCACCTCATACCAGGGAACAACATGAGCCAGTCCTGCAGAGTCTAGGGTGGTTTCTCAGCCTTGGCACTATTTCCACGTTGGGCCAAATAATTCTTTGTTTTCCTATATGTTGTAGGCTATTTAGAAGCATCCCTGGCCTCTACCTACTGGATGCAGTAGCAACCCCCGAGTCGTGACAACCAAAAGTCCCCTGGGGGGTAAAATCCCCCATATGAATAGATGAGCTCATATGAAACAGTTATGATAAGATACTACGATACTTAGCAATTGGCTAGTTAAGACCAATTAAAGCTAGGGATACTTTAGAAGGAGTATTTTAGAAGGAGTGGTTGGCCTAGATCAGGAACGACCCAACCCTCTTAAGTAAAGGTTCTTTCTGACTGACACTGGCTGGAGAAGGGCTGGGCAAGGAGGCGTTGCCAGAAGCAAGAGGTTGGAGAGAAAGAGAATGGAAGAAGAAGAACGTTAGAATAGGAGGGGTTAAACTTCCCCTGGGTGTCTTCTTTCTTACTGTTTGCGATGTTGCCTTGCATCATATGTTACATGGCCTATGTAAATATAAGATCAAGTCCTCTGAATATGGCACAGGTCATTTTTTTTTTTGGCCAAATTAGGAAAGCTGATGAAAATTCATTAAAAAAGAAACAAACCAGATTTGGGGAAAAGAGTTTAGATAGAAAGTAAAGGAATGAGAACTCTCAAAAAGTATTTTCCTCTCACTACATTAATAGAGTCACCATGCCTCTGAGGGGCCTCCTCCAGGGGTGGCAGTGAAGTGGCTGTAGCATTTTGCTGGTCCTTACCCCACCTCTCCCCTATTTTGCAACCTTATGTAGCTTTTGAAGCTACATACATCATTTGATGACGATATGGATTTTTTTAAATGATAAGTCATTAGGTGGCTTCTTCCTGCCTCTGGAGATGTGTTTGAACCTCATTAGTGCTATGACCCCAGGAAACTGGAGATTCAATGATGCAGGGTGAAATTCCAGGTCAAGAGGCCCCTTGTATTTCCAGTGTACTTGACGGGACATAAGAGAAATGAAATCTATGAAAGTCCCTAATGCTTCTCTGTTTCCTCCACTTCCTTGGTTTCTTTGTGTGGATTTGCATTTTGGAGATAAAGAAAGATCTTCCCCCTGTGGCCTTAAGATGGGCACACTTGCCCAGATAGGGTTGATACCCTATGACGCTGTGGCCGGTCTGTTCCAAAGAACTTAGTTCCCCCAAATTCAAATACATTTGTATTCCCCTCAAAAGGGCACCATTAATGTTTGATATGTAAAAAGCACGTTGTGAGGAAACTTTAAGACATGGTATGAATACTATCCATTTCCCTTTTCCCATCTTTGGACCAGTTTCATCTTTTTCTCTTTACGTCACAGAAGGACCAACTCAACATTAATTAAAATCTGGAAAATGATCTGACTCTATTCAATAAGGAATAAATAAGCTATTACGGTCATTTTCATCAAGTGGGTCAAACTGAATTTTGACTTTGTTAATAAACACATTTCTTTATAAGAGGTGTTTCATGAAAAAACAAAGAACAAAAAAAAAAACCCACAAACCAAAAACATGACATAAGCCCAACAGTCAAGGGTGGAAAACAAGACACACCTGTCACAGAAGACATTTAAAGGAAAATGGTAAAATAAAAACAGAAGTCTTTATGTTTCCTGAAAAATCTTCATTCTGTGAATGACAGATGCTAGCTGGAATGGACTATTCATGAGTCACAGATGAGATACTGCTTGCTTGCATTTAAAGTAAGTAATGTAATTATTATTTTCAGGTCATAATCAATGCTAAACCCAGTGTAGATCTTCACTGGTATTCATTCAATTTCATTTCAAACAATGGAAATAGAAAATATAAGCTATTTCGTTTGTCCAAAAGTCAAATGGGCACAAAACACGGAAACTGCCATTCTGTTCTCATGAAAAGCATCCTTGAAACTCACTGTAAGTGGGTTTCCTTATTTTCAATGCCAATGAGCAACAATGTTAATACTCTAACATTCATGTTCTAAACAGGATCCTAAGCTGTTTGAATGTTTATTCACATGTTAATCTTTCAGAAAACAAATGTTGCAGCAATTTTAATTTGCAGCAGTGAAATTTCTGAGTGAAGTTTTTTGTCTCTTACAGATGACATTTTCAGTACTATTTGATGCATTGATTGGTATCAGTCAACATGCCTCACCGATAAGCTGATGGGTACACTTCACAGATATTCCAGATTCATACAGTGCAATGTTTCACAACACATAACACCATGAAATCACTGTATGAATCCAAGAATTCCTACCTCTCTTGTGGTTTGCAACTTGAACAGAAGAAACTGTTGACAAAGCTAATTTGGGAGCAACTGGATAGGTTTAAAAGAATGAACAGAACATTAGAAACAATAGTGAAACGTTCAAACTGTAGTAACTTATCATCAACCCACTTGAAAAGGTAGCCCTAAATGAAGAGACTATTTGTATCTGTTGTTTCTGGGAGATGGTTTCAGTCCCAAAGGAAGTCTTGTATTTGGCTGAAAATGGTTTTACATTGTCAGTAATAAAGTTTAGAAGCTTTATTTTCAGAGGCAAAGAGAATTACCATTTAAGAGTCCAGTTATGCAAGGATTATTCTGGTAACATTATGGATATTAGGATCCCCTATTGACCTTCTCTTAAAATAGTAGTTGTGCTGAGATAATTAGCAATCATTGCCTCAATTCACTGTCATTTTCTCTGTGTAACCAAAAGCTTGTCTGTGCCTCAGCCAGTTAGATTATTTTTGTTGAACTGATTAGACCTCACGGAACATAATCTCAGTGGCCAACCATATGGACCTTAGTCTCAGAGTCACCTTGAATCTGTCTACCTTTGAAAAATGTAGTCTCCTTCTCAATATTTATTACCTTTGTGGTCATATCAGTTTGTTAATGGCAGAGATTGCTCTGTATGCTGTCTGCCATTTCTTTTCCGATTATTCATGACGAGTTGCTTGCGAAAACAGCAAAAGCAGATAGAGCCTGACGTTCTTTGCAGATGTTGACAAGATAAATTATGGCTGCACAAAACTGGCCTCTGTTAGAAAGTGCCCCTTGAGCTAAAATTTCAAGTTTAAGCACTTTATCCTGTGCGCCGCTTCTCAAATAAATTCATTTGAACTCATTACCCACGTTCTAAAAAAACTGCACCTGGTATTAGCTGAAGGTATTTCTGAAAGTTTTCTGTGCAGTGACACTGACAGAAAACACAGCAAAATAATTAAGCAGGTGTGTTTCAGGTTTTGAACAATGCATAATCTTGTTCATCTCAAAACTCACTGTGGAGAAGTGTTAAGTCTTAGATCCTGTCTTGTATAATTTGTTGAACTCTGAAATTCAATGGGAAATACTGAGTGACATTTCACTGAAGATGCTCTCATTGAACCTGCCAAGGAATAAAGCCACTAAACCTCCCCCAAATCCTCACAGAATTATACTAATAGGGGTGAGCTTGAGCTCTATTTCTTCTTCCACATATGTATGCAGAAAGTTGAAAAAATTCATTTGGAGCAGATGATTAAGATAATTCTATTTGCTACTAATATATGTATCTAGGACATTCTCGATTTCATCACCCTGATCAAGGACTGAAAATGCAGCCCTTCCAATTTGACTCCCCAACAAATTGCTAATGTATTTTGTTTGCTTAGCAGCTATTTCCTGGTTCCTCCTTTCGCTCATTTCCTCCTCCATCTGTATTCATTAGAGTTTAAAAGGAACATCCTGTATGTAATGAAAGAAGGTGGAAGCCAAAAATGTCCTTTTTTTTGAGAAGAAAGAAGGCAAAAGAATACAATTTTCTATTAAAATAAACTCCTATTTATACATGTCTATATATATCTATAGGCTAGATGTTAATGTGAATTTAACATTGCACTGCCTCTTATGAATTTTATTGCCCAGTTTTTAAAAGTTCTATTTCTTCCTGTGTAATCACACTGCTGTCAGTCTCTCTCTTTTATTTATTTTCTTATTTTTGAGGTTACAAGTCAGAAAATAATTACTGCTCTAAAGACAGAGAGCAGGTTGTTCTTAATGCTGCTAGAAATAATTGTTAATTTGTAAAGGATTAAAAGGGGAAGCCCCAACAGAGAAAATATACTGTGATGTGGAAGAGAAAGAGAGAGAGAGAGAGAGAGAGAGAGAGAGAGAGAGATACACAGAGAGAGAGAGAGATTCAAATTTCTGCCAGTCAATATGGAGAAACAGTAAAAGAAAACAAGTCTGTTAGGGGTTGCAATACTGCCTTTATGTATTTTTCCCCCCACCTTCAACACAACTGACGTACTAGTCAGTTTCGTTAAGAGGAGCAAAAGGGAGACATTGGAAGGACACCTGCAGCACTCAGAAGTTTTTAAGGCTTATTATTTATATTCCAAACTGTGATGGCAGCAAAACTCTAGGCTTCTCTTGGGAGAGACATTCAACCTAAATTTGATGAAGTGCTTGTAACTTCTATGCCATCTAATTTTCCCCTATATCTTTCACTCTAATATTTCCAGGGCACTCTTCATATTAGAAATAATATTTGAATCAGGATTCTTTCAAAGACATGGCATTCACAATAATGCTGTTATCCAGTGCTGAAAAATAGTATATGGGATTTTCCCCCTAAACATGTGGGGTTTTATATTGCTAGGAATTTTACATGCTCCTACCTTGTTTTGGGTTAGAAACCTCAAGGGAAGAAATATTCGGCCATATCCTATTAAACTTTGGAAGATCTGCATGCATCAGGAAAAATCAGGGTATGTTATTTTCAGCTATAATGTCATTTGGTCTAAACAGAAACTTATATGGACAAAGACACAAACCACACATCTGCTCTTTAACTTGGCTGTGATGCACTCAACAAAACATGACTCCCGCACCAAACAAGAGCAAGCAATTGATGATTCCCAAAACATTGAATGGACATTAAATAGATAGCCCCTTCGCTAACAAAGCTATATACATTTACTTTTGCAATAAACTAGAGTGTTCTTACAAATAACCAAATAGGGACTTCGGCATTTCAAACTGTTATATAAAGCTGGTGCCTGAAACTAGAAGATAACGTGAAAGAAATAATTTCTCACTGGAGGATTCCATTCTCTGAAATTTATATTTACAGATATGAACTGGTTGCATTAGTCTTTCATGAGAGATTCTTTGGGGTATGTTTTAAGTGTGAGCCATTATCTCTGCAAAGAAGTGGATTTATTTCCTATTTTTATTTATGCCATTTCTCAGAGAAAGAAAGGGAATACTGGTGATTTCTGGCTTCTTAGTATAGCTAAGGTTTGTATGTACGGATGTGTATATGTCTTCATGATTTTTTTTTTTTTTACTTCAACCTATGTTTCTAGAGTTTTTGGCTCCAATCCAGAGGTAATTATAAGCATTGTTACCTTGAGAACTGATGTTCTTTCTTTCTTAGATTCACCAGTATATACATATTTAAAAAAAGAAAAAAAGACTCTGGGAAAGCAGAACATCTAGGTTTAGGATTGGATGCTTTAAAATTATTTTTGCTAAGGTGCATAACTATTAAAGCAGGCATTTTAGGACTCCAATCTACCACCCATTCAGATCATCTCAAAACTACACATTCTGTGTGGTCCTTTGGGACTACCCAAGTCCACAAAAAGTGCTCTCACCTCCAAACTCCTATAGCATGTTACTGTCTGTGCTCCTGATTTCTCATTGATATGGGGATAAGGCATGAGTTTTAATATTGTTAATTTAAATTTCATAGGTCTATTTCTCGTCTCTGTAATTAGATTGGATCTCTTTGAGGAAGGGCAAAGCCTTGCAGGAGGCCTCAGTAAATATCTAATAATTGAATAATTGATATCAAGTGGCTAGGCCACTGTAAACAGGTATTATCAGATTGTTTCCTCCATAATTAGATTATAGCAAGTAACATTCTTGTAAGACATGGTACTTTCGCTATAACTTTGGTATTTTAATATTTGTTAGAAAAGCTGATCTACTGTGTGTGTGTGTGTACACAAAGGCAGATGAAATCTTAATATTGATATTACTCTGTCAAAACTGCAGAATGAAAAAAGTTTAATAATATTTTCCACATTTGTACCCAACTGTTACTAAATATATAGATACTTAGTAACATGTATAGGCAAAGTAGGCAACTAATGTTGCTTTTCACCTGAGCATTTTGGTGCTGGGTAGATGTTGAATTAACAGAACAAGGCCACTTAAACAGTGCTCATTACCTCTGAAAAACTATAAATTTGCATTTTGAGGGAATGAATATGATTTCTAGAAATTACTTGGAAAAAAATTGTGGGTTTATATAGAAAATATATTCCTTCACATTATTAGCTTCAAATTAAGAATATTTTAGTTTGTTGAAATGGTTCTCTCCATATTTTTCTTATAGGAGAGGCAAATACAGGTCATAGTGGGGCTGCTGTTTGTAAATTTGATGTTAGGTATTTAGTGACTTGATGAAATTAAGCAATATGATTGTTTGGTTAATAAGCTCTGCCAAGAAATTTAAGTAAAGACCGGCATTTATACTAAATCAATTTAAAAGTGAGTTTTGAAAATTAGCTTCATAAATTAAACTGTATCCCATATTCTATTAAATATTTGTTTATGCCTGTTTTTAGCATACTCTTTTCCTAGTGTTTTATAATTTTTCTCCCTAGGATTCTGAGGTTCCATGTTAAGGAATGTATAAAATATATAAAAAGTTAACATAGGGCATTCTACTTTTGAATCGTTAACTACCTGACTGTATGGAATTATCGAGGTAGACAGCCCAGTCACAATCTGATCCGTATCTGGAGTGTAACTTTCTTCTGTATTGTGTACTTCAGATGGTTTCTTGGGGGGAAGGGGAGAAGGTAGCCCTTGTATTTGCCTGGGAATGTAATTAGACATTCCCCCCACCCCCTGCCACCCCCAGAAGTTCCATTATGTGGGATGCCTAACTTTCCTGAACACTCAAAGCTCAGAACCACCAGCAGTGATCCCATTGGAAATCCCAATCTAATCTACACATATCTCTGATGGGACAAAATTTTATGTGCTGTTTTTCCCTTGGAAGGAAAAATGTCCTGAAAAAAAAGGCACTGAAATTTGTACCCTCCCTCCCCCCAGACTCCTACAGCATGTTACTGTTTGTGCATGCATGTTCAATATTTGGTCCCCAGGAGTTTTTAATTTAATATCTCATCTTATTTTTTAAAAATTTGATTTTGTCTTATAATTGCAAGGCTAAGTAAGAAAACAAAATTAGGCAGTTACTCTCCATTTACTCTCCATTTACTCTAAGATCCTGGCTCAAATAAATATTTAATCAATATTACTAACAAATGTTTAATTCCCAGGAGTAAATTAGGCACATTGAAGATGATTTTAATAGTATAATTGAAACAAATTCTATGTTATTATAGCCAATTCTAATGAAAAATCTTTGCATAACATGTAGCTTCTGATAATTTTTAGCCAGGGGGCCACTTGTTTTGAGTAGGTGGAAATTGAAAATAGAAAAAAAAAAAAAAATATATATATATATATACATATTGCATTAAAACTATTGTATTGCCTCTTTGGGTGACCTGAGGCAGAATTTATTAATTTCACTTTTTCACAGATTAACTAAGGTATATCTTTGGGCCAACATGAAGGTCTTAAAGTGGTGGCTTGTTGCAGGGCAAAGGTCACCGTGAGTCAGAAGAATCAGGTTTGGTCCCAGTACTGCTACCAAGGAATTGCCTGGCTGTTAATTTCTCTGGACTTCCATTTCCTTATAAATAAAGGTGCTGGACTAAAAGATCTCTAAGGTTTCCCTTAGGTGTTAATTTCCATCCCTCTAGGAGTTCTCCAATGGTCTAGCAGGGCCCCCACTCAAGTTCATGGGAGGATGAGGCCTATTGGGATGAGGTACACGCTCTTTGAAGACTCTAGAGGACTAAGAGGGAAGGGAAAATTATTGCTGCATGTTTTGACAGTGGACCTTTCGACTGTCATAGTGAAACCCAAACTGGAGTTGAGAAATTATTATTGGGGTGAGGGGAGGGATTCCCTCCATGTGTCCAGTGGGGTTGTAGATGGCTAGTCATTCAAGAATAGCCTTCTGTGGAAATCCCTATTTCTTAAGGATGCTGGCACAATACATCTGGGAAAATGGACTGGACTCATTTTGATAATCTCCTTGACTAGATTCCAAAGACTGGCTCTAGGAGTATAGAGACCATAATCACATACTCCACAGCTGTCCCCTTACAAAAAACAAAAATATCTGGAATGTCAATCAGATCCAATTACTCTCATTGTTGAATTTTCAAAGTGCATCTATGGGAAGCTTAGAAAATAACTATTTGGGGAAAATTTTTTGAGATATGGTGCAGGTAAGTAGAGCTTGGGCTGGATTAAAATCCCAGCTCTACCACTTGGACAAGGAACTTGTCTCTTTCTTGATCAAAAAAAAAAAAAAAAAAAAAAAAGGAAACTTTCTTTGTCTTTCTCATCTGTAAGTTGGGGATGATGACACTATCTGCTGGTTGTTTTCAAGACTCAGTGAGTTAATACTTGCTCGATATTGTAATGAGCATTTAAAAAATGTTAGCCCTTATGATACCATTTGTGGTTGCTACTGTGACAAAAATCAGATTACTGTAGTATTAACAGTTCTTGCTGAATTGAATTAGAGAAAATAATGTGCTCCCCCTATTTTTTGCAATCTTAATTATTCCCAAAGTGAGTGGTACTGATAGGTAAAAAAGCTCACTTAAGATGTAGTTTACTTTATGCCAGTTTTAGGGTCTCTATTGATTAATACTATTGTTCAGAAAGCAATGGAAATAGTTTGGGATACTGTGAAAAAGATTTGATTTTTAATATTAATAGTTAAATATATAATGTTAACTTTCAAATTTCTTTCAATTTGGGGGCACATCAGTTTAGACTATGAATCAAATATATATGTCATCTGAATTCTGCTTTTCATCAGGGAGAGAATTCAGAAAACAGTTTGGTTGTGGCACTTGAAACTCACTTTCATGAATCAGAAAAAATGAGATTCTAGTTACAAGAGTGAAACTTTGGAGGAAAATTTTTCTCCTCTGTGCCCCAAGGAAAACTCTGCACTATACATTGGAGGGGACTATGTTGGAATGGCTGAAATTGACCATCTATTGCTGACGCCATAATTTGTCAAACTGGAAAACAAGCTTGAAGCAGAAGGCTGAAAATATGTTATTCACATCAAGAAAGCTTTAGAGGTAGGGTTGTTTTAGAATATTAAGTTGTCCTCTATCATCCATAGCACTCAGTTTGCATGAACTATAGGCAACTTTCAACTCACTTTGTGGGCACCCTTTAAAAACAGAGTAAATTGTGACCATGATTTCCCATCTTTTTCTAGAATGGTGCACCACATAGAATTTCATACTTTAGTAGCTTCATCAAATGAGAAGGTGAGTTCTAATATCAGGGTAGAATGTGAAGAGTCCTAATCTGGAAATTGGATATTGAGCTGGAATCCTACCTTGGCCACTGCCCCGATGACTTAGACATTTCATTTAAGCCTTCGTTGCCTTATATACTGTAAAATGATGATGTTGAATGAATGCTCTTTAAGTTTCCTAAAAATACTAATTTTTAAATAATTTTTTGGTTCTAAAATATGGTGGGAAGCCACCATGGGTGCCACCATGGATATGAAAATCCACTCCTGGGGGATGTTAGTGAGCCTTCATTAAACATCCTTCTTCAAGGAGTGTGAGAGGAAAATGTCAGGTAGAGGCAAAGTCACAAGGTCCTTTGGGCCTTATATAGTTAATGCTTCTGTTATTCAGGGAATCTGGAAGCATTATTGATGCCTAGAAAGGAATCTATAGAAAACCCTAAAGCTTTCCAGAAGAAATCTCTAGGGCCTTGGAGGTAATCTTACCATCTTCATAGCAAGCTGCCTACCCTCAGAACTACCATGTCATTAAACTGATGGGAAAGATATAGTTTAATGTGATAGTGGTAGGTCTGTCCTAGAGATGGCATATAGAATTTTATTTTTGCTATAAGTGACTATTTCAATAAAGAAAAAAATTTGGATTTTTACTGTCATACAATATGAACAAACATGTTTCATAATTTTCATAGAAAATTTCATGAGCTGTCTTTCTTGCAATCTATAATATACTTGACATCTATACATCTCCCCTCTTGCTCAGCATACTGAGGATGTTTAGCGGTAGAGGAAGGGCATATATAAACGTGGAGGTCACAGTTCCCTACCCCTTCTACTCAGACATGATGCTGGTAACTTCTATTGACAACATAGTGAAGTACCAGAAAATGAACTTCTGTTTTTCTCCGGGACACTAAATTTCTCTGTGCAAAAATGGGTCAATTCAGAGATCAACAGGTCTAAAGTGCAGTGTGGTGGACTAGAAAAAGTCTGAGGTAAGAGTCAATAAATCTAGAATTTTTCCTTCTGAGCTCTTCCATTTGGTGTAATGTTATGAGCATAACTTCTGGAGTCAGATGGGCCTTCCTGCTTGTATTACACTGGTCAAATGACTCGGCCCCTCTGAGCCTCAGATTCACCATTTGTAAAATGGAATTCTGTAGATATGTGGGAACATCTCCCTCCGGTTGTGAGCAAAAGCACTGCCTAATTCTTCCTGGGAAGTGAAACACTTAGTTGACCAACTCCATATCTATACTCCAAGAAGATGTCAATGATACCCACACTCTTAGCACAGGAATTCACAGTTACATGTTTGAGGCTTATCATGGGGCCTTTCAGAGATCTTGCTGAATCTTTGTTTATGCTAGGAATTTCCAGATGCCCCTACACAGAGATAATAGCAAAAGTGCAGATAGCAGCTCACACTTAAAAACTGGTCTGGCACTCTAAATTCACCTGGGAAAAGGTTAACACATGAAAAAAGTCAGTTTGCTCAAGGTGGGTGATTTTTGATAACATTACTAAACCTCCCAATTCTTTTTTCTTTAGGTAGGGGGAACTTCGCCTCCTTCACTGTAATACTTGATTTATTCTTCAGGATTAAAGCAGCAGCTATATCCTAATGTTCATTCAATTTTAGGATAACCACAAAGGTTTCATGAATGTGAAATGCTAGTTACACAAATATGAAATGGATCTGTGATGAGGATACTGGGTACATGATATAACAAAGTCCCAAAGGCATTTCACCTGGGACCTGAGCTTTCCTTCTAGAACATCAGCAAACAGTTCAAAATTAATGTAGCACACCATGCAATTTGCCATATAGCTACACTAGCCTGATAATTTTTTTCCTCATTATATAAAACCTAATTAGTTAAAGGGCAATTCAAATGAAACTTTTATTTGGGGGATTTAGAAGTATTAAAGCAAAGGGAAAAAAACAAACAAACACTGCAGATGTCTAGATAGATGAACATGATTACTAATAACCCTTGGGTGGGGAAATGATTAACCTCATTATTTTCCTCATGATCCAGGTTTCTACAGCAAATCGGTGCCGAACAGAAATATCTGGATGCTATATGGAACACAACTTTTACAAGGTCTCCAACTGGCATCAAATATTTTCAAGTATGAAAACATCTGTGGGCTTTCTCAACAGGCTATTGGATCCCTGCAGCTAGCATCTCCCTTCTTCCACAGTCCCGTCAGTTAAATCAGAGATGAAGTTTAACTCCATGATGAAGGGAATGCTCATTATAAGAGGAAACAGGAAAATGGAATATTTCCTGTAAGTGAACCATGATTTCTAATTGAATGAGGTAGAGAGGAGAGGATATCCGAACACTTCCACCAATATTCTATGCTTTATATATCATGGTCTCAGCCACTTAAAAGTAATTTAAAGAAATAATGTATACTTGGGTTCACAGAACGTTTACATCTCTCTTTTCTTTTGTTGCTTTTCTAAGAAATATCTTTACTTATTAAAAATTTTCAAGTTGTCTGAAATGGTGTTTCCTGATGTGATCTTCCATTTCAGTGGCTGGCCTACCTTTAACCTCGGACTCATCTGTCATCTGCTTTCTTAAGTGATAATAACCCACACAAAGCTATGTGCACATTAGGCCAGTTCTTATTCTAATTATGGTCTGTATAATGTT
The DNA here is from genome assembly GCF_027475565.1 of Acinonyx jubatus. Taxonomy (NCBI): domain Eukaryota; kingdom Metazoa; phylum Chordata; class Mammalia; order Carnivora; family Felidae; genus Acinonyx; species Acinonyx jubatus. The sequence goes on along the minus strand of NC_069381.1, from coordinate 90,105,846 downwards.
TAACATATTAGGGAAATCACTTGCTTTTCAGGACTAAGGATCAGATAATATATGCTAGAAGGTAATCATTAGTTTATCACTCTAGCAAAAACATCCACACCAAACCAACTCTTAATTTGCATCATCAGCATCAACAAATGTTCACTTGGGTAAAATTGTGAATGTTTACTTATCAGTGTGTGATACATTTTATTAAAAAAGAATGAAACCTGAATGAATTACTGCCCCATTAGGTAAAGTAGTAACAGAGATCACAAGGCTCAAATGACTATAGATATATTTTTGGGATTCATTAATTGCTGACAATATCACCAGTATTTTTTTCAGCCATGGTCAAAAACACATCAAAATGACCAAGTTTTAAATCAAGGACCTTTGAAATGATTGGGAAGCCTATTTCCTAATAAATAGACAATAGCAGGTACAACAAATGATCTTAATGAGAAATTTGTTTCAAAAACATTTTTAGCAGATGATCGGAAAGGATGACCACTCTGTCGATGATTTTGAACCGTAATACTGGTATTGACAGTTTGAGATCTATACTGAAATCTATCAGGGCTTGAAAATCTTTAGCCATTGTGTATATAGCATACGTATGTGAATTTATGGTTACATAAATCAATAATTTACATCAGTAGTATATATCATTCCCTTTCCTTGAAATATGCTTTGGTGATGGGAGTCTCATGGGTATTACATCTGTTATAATGGCATTGTCTATGTACTTGGTGGAATTATGCTCATTGCTTCTTTCTTTGAGATAAAGGCCAAAGCCCTGGGAAACACCCAAACTTAGTTAAAAGCCCAAGCAACTCCCTCTTCTCTAGCTTATACCTTGGAAACCTCCTTCCTGCACCCTGTGGAACAGGCCGTGAGTCCTCTATGCAGGAATTCTTGCCCTTTGGGAGAGGAAAGGAATACACTAGTGCACACAAGGAACACCTTATGAGGAGCACCACAAAGAAGGAATGTGCAAATGCCATTTAAGCAGCCTAGAAGATACAATCATGTTTGATGGTTTTATCGTAAATCTCTTGACTTTAAAGCCAGCAATAGGCAAGCTAGTTGTGTGTGATGTTGGGTGACTCCTGGAAGCTTTTACATCCTGTTTGCTGGAGAAATCTGAGGAAACACCCACTGGGCTCCAAAAGGAGCTGCCAAAGGCACAATGAGGTCAGGTTACAAACTATCACTTTGTTAGAGGGTTTTTGCTAGGCATTAAGGAGTTAAATTTTCCTAGGCTCCTGATTAAAAAAAGGTTGATACATTTGCCAAAGGCACAACAAAGCATCCTTTCAGGTCACCACCCATTTCAAAATAAAACAAAGCCAAACAAAAGTGGGATTTCCTGAATCAGGGTGTAAAAGGTCAACATCTGCTGATGCTCAGAGATGGGGCATGTGGCGGAGGCGGCCGAATGAAATGTCCAGTGAGCTGTACGGTCAGAGATTCCATGCAACACATGACTGACACCGTGAACAGAAACACACCCCAGCGCCAAAGAACTACTTTCCATCCATCCATTTCTGAAGATTGGATAGGCCAGACTGCCACAGCAGCCTCAATAGTCTGTGCCAGCTTGCTTCCATTTGGTTCCCTTTTGCTCACAAATGCATATGCAAATGAAATTGTCAAGGCCTGAAAGGAGCCTACACACACACACACACACAATTAGGCAAATGCCAGAGGAGATACTAAAGCAGAACCCGGAGACTACTAGAGCTGAACTTTCTCCATCTGCAAGTCTGTAGCACTGATGCCATTTCAATAAGATCATAAAGGCCATGCTGTAGCATTAGGCCGGTATCTAAAAGGATGTGAACACTACTTCTATTTACAAAGCTGCTGATTTTCATGGCATTTAACATGCCCAGTGCTTAACAAAGCTGTGTCGGGTCCTATTCACAAGCTTAAGTACACCGGGTTGCTTTACAAATTGGAAGACCTGCCTGTGCATTTGTAAGAAGGAGGAAGTTGTTTTTATCCAAATGATCAGAGTATTGCTTTCACGATGGATGTTGGGTTTTGCAACACCTCAGCGGCTGTTGTTTACACTGCAATAACCCTGGGTGGCACAGCACCCATGAGGAAGTCTGGGAGGGGTGAGACCACAGTGAAAATTCTTCCCTTCACTTACAGCACATAATCTTGGCTTTCTCAGTATTCTATTTTGAATCAGTTAATCTAACAATTGTTCAAAGGTTTTAGCCATCAGAGCGAAAGGCTGAGATATATAAAAACCCTGCTCCACAAAGCTGTGGGGCATTTCCTTAATGAGCATTTCAGGCTTGGTGTTGGGGTGTCATTGTTTTCTATGTGAAGAAGGAGCTATAGTCTGTTTCTCCTATGACAGCTGGGAGGATGCTGTCTGCCATGGCAGTGGGAGTTTCAGTTGCTTCTATTTCTACTAAAAGATTTCTTGCAGGAATTCTAGTAGCCGGATTCCTAAATTCTGCATATATTTTTTAATACCCCATTCTCTATCAAACTTAAGCCTAAGTAGTCAGGAAAAGATGGATCGCTGTATTTTAGGAGGGAGAAATGGACATACATTCTTTCATTCCTCCAGAAAACTAATGGTCGCCAACCTGCCTCTTTCAGGCCTTCACAAAGACTGGAGTGCAATACATTAGTAAAATTCCCTCCCCCTGGTTTTCTTGGGTTCTGATAAATATGCCTAAAGCATTTGTTGGTATTCACTTTCTGCTTTTAAAAATTACAGTAGAAATTCATACCCAGTCCTAAAGAGAAAGTTGAGTTTGTTGTTGGTTACTGAGTATGAGTACACAGGACTATTTATACTTTTGCTCATGAGCTATGGTTACCTCAGTAACTGCACCTCTGTAAAGGTAGCCTTCATTGATTAAAAGTAGTCAGGAAAACTGTGGTATTAGAGGAGTTATACATGGATAACTGTTTTATCTGTGCTCTCACCATATCTGTGCACAGAACAAACACAACAGTTCAATTCACAAAGAAAATACCCTTTCCATCAGAAATGGACACTGGGAAAATAGGTCTTAGGAGCCCAACAAGAAAACAGAACTAGCCTAGACTTGGTTTGGTGATTTTCTTTTTTTTACTTACTACCAATACTGGAAATACTGGGGATACCTGGAAAGAAAGAAAACAATAAAGAAAAATTGTTAGACAGTTATTAATACATGATATCTTTAACTTAATATAAAAATCTCAGAAACTTAACACTAAATAACATTCAGATCATTAGGAAATATGCACAGAAACAGAAAGACATATATTCATCCATCAAAACCGTTTTTGCCTTCATTCTAGAACTCCTGAACTTATCAGGGTTGGGAAATTAATGCTCAACTTCAACAGCTGGTTCAAGACTGCTTCATGACATCAAACATTTTGTGCCTGCCTCTAAGGTCAATAAACATTTTGTGGCACTGTATGTGGTTCAAAACAGATTTTAAGCTAGGCTTATGTTCCGGGCATAGAGTGCCAAATATACACTGTGTGGACCTGTGTAAATATCTCCACACGTGCAACAGATCTCTTTAAATGTGTTATGAGACACATATGTTAGCTGTTGAAAGTCATTTGGCCCTTTATTTGATTAATTTCGCATAACCATCATTTTTAGCCCTCTTTTACTTGTCAGATATGTGGATTAAACTCTGTAATAGAAACTTAATTGAGCAGAATAATTCAAGAATACATTAGGTTGTTCATATTGATCATGCAGTTCATCAATTTTCTCAGCTTCCACTTTAATTTACAGGTTGTGCTAAGGTGGTGGCACCATTGCAAAATGCAATGGACTTGGTACAAACGTGGACATGAATTTAGTCTGTCCTGAGAGCAGGGGCATGGGAGCCAGGCTGCCTGGGTTTGAAGCTTTGCTCTTACACTCACTGACTGTGTGACCTTGGGCAAGTTGCCTACGCTCTCTGTAGCTTGGTTTCCTACCTCTTAGGGTTGCTGCAAAGATCACGCAAATTGATACATGTAAAATACTCAAAATGCTGCTTGGCAGGTAGTGTGGACTACATCCGTCTTTACTATGATTACTGTTATTGATATAGTGGGTTCATCAAGCAAGCAATACAATGAAAGATACTGCTAATTAAGAGTCAGAGATTTATATCTTCTCCACTAAAGTTGGGTAGGGGTATGGATGGGAGCATGAGATGGGAATCAGACAGAACTGAGAGGCCAGCTTTGCAACTGATTAGCTGGGTGGTGACTTCAGGCAGGTTCCCAGCCTCTCTATGCCTGTTTCCTCAACTGAAGGGGGCTGATACTACCTACTGCATAGGGCTGCTGTGAGGATTGGATGAAACAATCCATAAAAATGTCTGACACATGGTACACTGTCAATAAGTGATAGCTGTTAAGGAGCTGTTCAGACTTGTTCCCCACATCACTGGAGTGTGCTCCAAACAGGTGGTAAATGTAGGAATCATTAAACTTCTATTTTAGTATTTATCTTTGAACAACTGCCCTCTGCTTGTTTTAACATCTGACATTTGGCATAACCTACTTAATCATCGTAACTTACTCAGAGATTTCTAGCTGTGTATTCTTTAAAACCAAGAGCCATTTTCCTATTTCCTAATAGGGAGGGGTATGAAGGAATTAAAGCGTACCATGATTTTTTAAAAACCTTGGAAGGAGTGAAATTTTATTTTCAGTTATTAAATACATTCAAAATCTCTTGATTTTTAAATGCACAGGGTTTATGGCGCTTCAGCTTAATTACTGATTACTCTTCGACCCAAACTAGAAATCTAAATTTCCATTTCTGTGTTTTAACTCTGTCCTCTGAACTGAATTTCATGCTGAAAGCAATCTCTTCAAAGGACTGCTGAGTTCCTGACCGATACTTTGGCAGACTATCTTTGCTGCAGCGTGACAGTGACTTGGTACTGAATCTTTCTTTCTCCCTTTCTTTCTCCCTTTCTTCCTTCCTTCCTTCCTTCCTTCCTTCCTTCCTTCCTTCCTTCCTTTCTTCTCCCTTCCTTCCTTCCTTCCTTCTTTCCTTCCTTCCTTTTTTCCCTTCCTTCCTTCCTTCCTTCCTTCCTTTTTCTCTTTCTTTCTTTCTTTCTTTCTTTCTTTCTTTCTTTCTTTCTTTCTTTCTTTCTTTCTTTCATAAATCCCCTGTTGAGTGAGGTATAATGGCAGCATCACAATTTTAGTATCAATGGCAGAAGCTCCAAATTCCCCCATGATTGAAAATCCTGCTCCATCAGAACTGCTTGCCTTTTGTAATCCGTCAAAGAGAATGGAAGTTAAGATGGCAGAAAGAGACTTTTCGGGTGTTTTGAAACTTACATGGAGTTAGAGGGCCATGCATAATGCAAGGAGAAGTTCTCAGGATGTTTGGCCAGGCAGCTGGAGAGAGAGCGAGCCTGCAAGACTATTTAATGCAGTACTTGCTGCAGCTGAATACGGTAGAACGATGCAGAAATGTTTCCATTCCTTTGGGGATGCTAGCGCAGGAAGAAATGTTCACTGCAGCTGTACAAAGCTTGCCAAGCAAGGCCATTCTGAGATCTTATTTTCCTCATGAAGATGTTTTCCATTACCTAACATTTTGGATGCTTAAAACTCAGCCCCTTCCTCATTTTGTGACTTACAATTTTTTGGGTTAGTGTCAGGTGAGTCACTCTCTATTCCATTGCTGTAAAATGGGAATTCCTTAGAAAAGCCTTTTAAACTGTTTGCTGGCATAAAGATTTTTGAAGTAGAAAATATGTGAACACCAAGGGATAGCCATTAGTACATTTTCGAATGTTATTATTACTATTATTTTTCCAAATGTTCCTTATTGTACTGTCCAAACACCTTGGTCTGTGTTCTCTACAGACAACTAAAGAATTTAATAAACCCATTACAGTCATTAAAAAGAGTAAGGTAAGCCATGAGAAGCCTTCCAAGAGTAAGACAAGAGGGCTGTCATTCATGAAAGGTGGGCTTCTTTGGGGTCTGTAAAGGATGAATAAATGAATATAATTTCATCTGACAACACAGAAAGTGCCCATGAACCAAGGGGATGAGAGTCAGATTATCTAGACACATGTTGGCAGTTCTTAATCACTCCCTGTGAAGTAATAAGTATTAGGTAAAGAATATTTTTACCCTTAAAATTGAGCTGGGAAGTTATTCTTTCCCTTCTTTTTTCATCTCCCTGATGTGAAATAGCCACTCCCTGTGATCACACACCTCTTTGTACAGGCCTCCCTAAAAAACTTATCAACTTACTTATAATTGTTTGTGTGTCTGTCTGAGAGGTCTGAAGGATAGTCACCATGTCTCATTCCTTTCTGTATTTCTAGTATCTGCCTGGGACAATGCCTGGTACAGAAAAGCTGCTCAAAGTATATTTGAGCAAAACTTTATCACTTGTTACCAAAACAGTTTCTATCAAATGAAAATACTTTTGGCCATAATATGATCTTGTCCCCTATAAAATGTTCAACTAAGATATTTCTCAGAGTTCAGAGTTAATGGGTACTTTTGTTCTCTCTGAACATTTACTTCATTCTGATAGCCAGAGTTATACGATATTCCTTGCCTTCTAGAAAGTGCAGTGGCTCAGAACACAACCTGGTGCTCAACTGGGTAAACTCATTTAATATTTGGCTTATTTGCCTCCATTCCTTCTTTCACATCTTTTTTTAACCCTCTATTTGGATACTCTTATTTGTATTTGTCTTTTCCCCTAAGCCACCCAAGGGAAAGTACAGATTTTGTGGAGGTCTAAAGCATATTCAAATCTGGGAGCTCTCTTTGAGAAAAAGAATATTAACTTTAAAATATAAAATTAAACATAAAATTTATTTTTTTAAGGTTAGAAGGATTCTGATGAGGAATCCTAAAACTCAAGCTTCATTAGGTTAAACCTCACCTCTGAAACAACCTCAAAAATACTTGGGAAAGATAAACAGATGATAGGTAGACAGACAGGAAGCACGATACCAGGTAGGCTAATTCAGAAAGAGTAATTTAAAAATGAAGAGCAGACAGGGAGTTAAGAAATAATCTCATCGAGCTTTTCATTTTAGAAAAGAGGAAACTGAATGCACAAAGAGAAGAAAGAGAGAGCCTTGCCCAAGTCAACACGTTTAAATTCAACATTGGAACAGTTAATTCCTAATCCTTGTCTGATTAGACACTGCTGAACTTGCACTGAGGAAATGAAGCACAGGTATGCATGAGTTTGAGAGGAAGGTTCTGCAATACATGGTATATAGAAAATGCTCCTTCAGTCAGAGATACACACACACACGTTGAATAAGCCAAAGGGTTTTGTGTATCAAAAGAATGAGAAGGCACTTATGGCTAGTCCTTCCTCAACTGGCCCTTCCACTCCTGTATTTAGTTTAATGTTTGTTTTAAAGGAATTTGCTACAATTAGGGGGATGAGAACTTAGTAGAATTATACAATCATTTTCTTCTTCCCGTTCTCCTCTTTCTCCTTCTCCTTCTCTTTCTGTTTTCAATTTTACTAACCCTCCCACCAAGTAAATGGGCTAAAGGGGGGCATAGTTAAGCAACGTGATGGAGATCGCAAAAATAAACATCCTAATCTTCCAAAGCAGATTAATGCAGTGCTAAGAGTCATAACTCCTTCTGAGAATCAATGCAAAGTCGGCAGCTTTTCATCAAGAGGAAATCAGAAGGGACACAGATTTGGCATGCCTCAAAATGAGAGGAAATATTACCACTGTTGTGATAGATGGTTTGAAAAAAGCCCATCAAGTAGATGGCTAGATCTTCAGGGGAAGCCAGGCTGCGGCCATCGGGAGCTATAATTTCAAAAAACCCAGTTGAAGAAGAGGTGGGTGATGAGGAAGAAAACACTCTGCAGCCTCATTTGTATTCTGGGGGAATAATTTCCAAGGTCCTTCCAGCCCTAATCCCTGGTCCCACTGTGTTGATAGGAGGCACAGTGAGTTGTCTGCCGGGAACTTGAAAGTAAAGGAAATAAGGTTGCCTTCATAGAATTATAGTGTGAAATCACCATATAAATGATCCAATCAAAGATAGCTAAAGTCATCTTACAACATAAGGACCTGAGTGTATGTGATTGACTTGACATAGGTGACATCAACCTGATGTAGCCTATTGACAGATCTGAAGAATGGAAGAATGGCCAATCAGAAGGGGGAGGCCTAGAAAGGAGCAGCATCCCAAGGCATATGGTAGCACTGCTGGCCCAGCACTGTTTCAGGAAGAGGGAGGGGCAACCTGAAAGCTTTCAGGCCTGCAGTGTTCTGTTGGCATTAAGGAGGCTGACTCTGTGGCAGGATGGATGTGTCAGGATGTTTCAGTCTCATGTTATTAGCATTAGAGTCATTTAAATTTCCTGATGCCATGCTCACCAAGCAACCTTCTGATTATTATCTGGCTCTGCAAGGAGTCTCAATTACAAGGGAGAGAATACACTGGTCATGAGGACTTAAATATTCTGAATACCATAACAGTTATTTCATATTCTACATGAATAAGCTGGGATCTGGACATAATTTATCTCCCTACATAGCTGTTATCTCCAAAAGGAGGATTTACACATCCGGCTGGGATGAGTCCATGTGTTAGATCTCAGTGAAATTATAATGACAATAGCATCTCATTCCATTGTGTGCTTACTATGTGTCTGCCTCTGTTCTAAATACCTTACATACATTTGGGGCACCCGGGTGGCTTAGTTGGTTGAGTGCTGACTTCAGCTCAGGTGATGATCTCATAGTTTGTGAGTTCGAGTCCTGCTTTGGGCACTGTGCTGATAGCTCAGAGCCTGAAGCCTGCTTGGGGTCTGTGTGTCCCTCTTTCTCTACCCCTCCCCCACTCGTGCTCTTTCTCTCTCTCTCAAAAATAAAATAAAAAACATTAAAAAATGTAAATACCTTACATGCATTAATCCATTTAATTTTAATGACAACATTATGAGGTCAACACTCAGGTTTATTCTATGGATGGGAGAAACTCAAAAACAAACAGCTTGCCTAAGATCATCTCTTAAGGAAACTGATTTGAATCCAGAGATACAGGTTGCAGAGCTTGCACCTGTAACAACCACTCTATACCATCTCTTAATTTATTTTAGGTCCCTATCTCTTATCTGCAATCTTCAAACAACAACTCTGAAAATTAAAAGTTTTTTTTTTCTCCCAAATTTACCTCCAGCACAACATAACATGCTCTGAACTAATTTGGTGGTAAAACCTGAGTGAAAGGGGCATAAGGTGAGAATAATCAGAGGTTTGCTGCAGAAATATTACAATGTTTTCAAGTGGTGCTACCTCATATTGTGCTGTGAAAATGGTTATAATATATGTCTACAATATATGTATTACCTTTTAAAATCCCAACAGTTTTGAATTCCAAGTCATATTTGGTCCCATGAGCTTCAGATAAAGACTGTGTGGATTGATGGTTATACATGAATAATTTGGTATTCTGGTTTTGTATATTGGGCTGACAGCTTGGCATGCATATATATATATATTGCTCTGAGAGGAAAGTCCTCTCTTATTGTGCTGTAGAACCAGGGGTCTCAGCCTGAAAGGCTGGTGGGCAGAATCTGACAGTGCTCAAGTCAGTGAGGCCATGAATGACATTTGTGGAAGTCTGGGAAGCTCAGCCAGCCAATGTGCCATCTCTAGATGGTCAGATGGGTTATGAGTACCCTTGAAAAAAAATGAGTCTTTTCCCTGTTGTATTTCCTCCAAGATGGCTGGCTCTTCCTGTAGGAGATTGTAGACCTTTGTGTTAGAGCTGCTGAGCTGTGAAGACCATACATTCCAGGAGACAGGGGAAAATGGATGGGAGGTCAATGTACCGCATGCACATTACAGCCTTATTTAGGTTTTCTTAGTCATTCACAAAATAGTTAATTCCACAAGCATTTATAAAGGCCAGAAATACAGTATGGTACTGTTCTTAAATTGCTAACATTTTAGCTCTTGAAGTCATATAGACCTGAGTTTAAATCTTGTTCAGTAAATCAGGACACTATAGATGCTGGAGAGGATGTGGAGAAACAGGAACCCTCTTGCACTGTTGGTGGGAATTAAAACTGGTGCAGCTGTTCTGGAAAACAGTGTGGAGGTTCCTCAAAAAACTGAAAATAGATCTACCCTAGGACCCAGCAATAGCACTGCTAGAAATTTACCCAAGGGATATAGGAGTGCTAATGTATAGGGGCACTTGTACCCCAATGTTTATCGCAGCACTTTCAACAACAGCCAAATTATGGAAAGAGTCTAAATGTCCATTAACCGACAAATGGATAAAGATGTGGTTTACGCATATAACGGAATACTATTTGGCAATGAGAAAGAATGAAATCTGGCCATTTGTAGCATTGTGGATGTAACTGGAGGGTATTATGATAAGTGAAATAAGTCAGGCAGAGAAAGAAAGAAAGACACCATATGTTTTCACTCTTATGTGGATCCTGAGAAACTTAACAGAAGACCATGGAGGAGGGGAAGGGGAAAAATGTTACAGAGAGGGAGGGAAGCAAACTATAAGAGACTCTTAAATACTGAGAACAAACTGAGGGTTGATGGGGGGGTGGAGGGAGGGGAAAGTGGGTGATGGGCATTGAGGAGGGCACCTGTTGGGACGAGCACTGGGTGTTGCATGGAAACCAATTTGAAAATAATTATATTTTTAAAAAGTAATAAATCTTGTTCTGTGACGTATTTGTTGTGTGACCTTGGAAAAACTTACTTAGTGATCTTTGTGTGCCTGTGCTTTCTTATCTGTCAGATGGAGATAAAAATAGCACACACCTCATGAGGATTGTTATAAGAATTTAATGCAAGAAAGCACTTCACAAACTATAAAAGCCTGTGGTAAACTTAATAAATAGAAGCTACCATTATTATTATTACAATCTTGGTCATAGAAAGTCAACCAACTGTAAGTGTACATACGCTATCAAAAATCTAGAGCGAAAAGAGCAGTTAATTTTGCGTGGGAGAATCTAGGTAGGCTTCACTGAGGAGTTGACATTGAGGAGCAGTCTTGAAAAAGGAGAATTAAAATAGAAAGTGACAGAAAGGCAATTTGGAGAAAGGAATAAATTCAGTGTCCAGCATGTGGACTTTGAGATCTTCATAGACAGCTGGAAAAACCAGTGTGGATTCATTAGAGCAATTCTAGGCTGTAATTGGCTGATTACTATCAAACCAATAATACTAAGAGCTAAAACCACAGGAATAGACAGGAATGGTAAGGAAAAAAAAAACTGTAGACTTAGAAGAAGCAGGGGTGGGGAGCTTGAAAATTGAAAGCAAGGGCAGATGGGGAGTCTCTGAAGGCAAAGAAATAACAAGCAGAAGCCTAGGAAGAGAAGTAGGAGAGACCAGGTTTAGAGAAGACTGACTTGTTTAAGCAGGTGTCAGAATGTGCATACCCCAGTGGAGAACAGAGGAAGTCATTAAACTTTAACCTGAGAAGCAATATAGTACAATGTGCAGTCCTTGGAGTCAAGATATATGTGGGTTCAAATCCTCCTGCTCACCCTGACTAGTCATGGAAACCTTAATACTCGTCCTCAGTAGTCTGCAAAATCCACGTCTGTAAAATGAAACTAACAGCATCTACCTTATAAGAATGTTGTGAGTTAAGAATGAGCTAATGCATGTAAAGCACTTAGGAAATTGTCTGGATAATGACACACACATGTGTACACCTGGGAAAATATAAATTGGTCAATGTGAATTTAATACTAGAGAAAATAACAGAACGATCATCAAATTATTTTCCATTACTCAGAGGAGACCTAGATATTGTGTAACAATTCAAGTTGGATTTCTGAACAAACAAATAATGTCAATGTCAGACCAATTTAATTTTATTTCTTTGAAGAATATTAGACTGTGTAGGTAAGAAGAAAGTGAAAGATTGAATACAGTGGAACTAGATGGGCTTTCTGTCTGTCTTCATGACATTTCTATCACTAGGCTGTAGAAATTGTTTAGTGCAGCAGATCCCCCAAAGAGTGTTTTATAGAAAGTTATTAAATGTTCCATGAACAGTTAATTTTGGGAAACACAGGGTAAAATAGGTTACTTTACTATTGGATTCTCAAGTTTTTAATAAGGTAATATGAATATCTTAAGAGTCAGTACAGTTTATAGCATTTTCCAAACTTATTTGACCATGGAATTCATTAAAGGGTCATAGAACACACTTTGGGAAGCAGAGGTGTGGATGGTATTGTACTATCTTTCTTACAGTTATAGTTCTTAAAAGTTAATTATTGGGTTTTTAGCATATATATGTAGAAAAATATTGTGTGTTATTCCACAGGGATCAGAAATTTAAAGATGTGCTACTTAATACTTTTATTAATGAGCTGGACAATAGCAATCAAGTGAATCATGATGAAGCATGAAGTTGGACAGAGTTGCCATCTACTTTGAAGACAGAAAAGAAATTAAAGGACGCTGAGAATACTATCAAAAATAGAATGAAGATCAATGGGGAGAAGATGCCTTACAGAGAAAACATAAGCTTTGTAGAAAAACAAGGAAAACATTCTGATATATATATATATATATATTTGGCTTTAAAAGACCAAGAAGAAAACACACTGGTCTTGAATAAAAAACATGGTGAATAAAAATATAATCACAAGAGTTATTACTTCTGCCTCTGCCAAGCCTATGGCAGTGAAAAGCATAGGGAAATGTGATGTGTCTCACAGATGAGGTGTGGCTCTATTTTAGAATTTAAAAATTCTATTCCATCCCTATTTAAATAGGGGTGGCTCTATTTTAGAATGTTGGGGATCTGTATTCTTCTCTCCTGGCTCTACATGCTCCTTACAAAAGTGGCCTTGGAGATGCTCCAGAATTCAGGACTTCCAAAGTCATAAAATTCCCAGCAAACTCCTGGTTTACAGTACCTCTGGGTGATGGGTTAATTGTCTGTGAATGGAGATCTTCTAATTTTCTAGTTTAATGAAGTTCTCTTAGTTCTTTTGCTAAGAGTGGACAGGAATTGACCTTCCTACTAAAAAATTACTCTGGGGGCACCTGTGTGGCTCAGTCAGTTAAGTGTCCAACTCTTGATTTTGGCTCAGGTCATGCATGATCTTGTGGTTCATGAGTTCGAGCCCTGCATCAGGCTCTGTGCTGACAGTGCAGAGCCTGCTTGGGATTCTCTCTGTCTCCCTCTCTCTCTGCCCTCCCCTGCTCTCACTCTCTATCTCTCAAAATAAATGAAAACTTAAAAAAAATTATCCTGGCTGTGGAGATTCTGCTAAATCAAGAGATTATCCAGGATGCATAGCCTTTCGAAGCCATTGAGAAGTTGACATTGAGGGCTCAGAGATTGTAGCCACTCTTTTTTTACTTCTTAGGTTTTGTACTTTTGTATTAGGATATGACATATCCTAAGTGTTCCTCTTAAATAACTGACCTGTGATGTACCACCTAGAGTTGTGTGTGTGTGTGTGTGTGTGTGTGTGTGTGTGTGATGCACACAAAAGCATGTATGCATGTGTGTAAGAAAAAGCCGGTATGAATAAGAATCACAACAGTGCCAGAGTCTTGTGCTTGGCTGACATTTTCACACTAAAAAATTAGATGACTTCTAGGGCAAGCAACCCCACAAGAGACATGAAAATCTTATTATATGAAAAAGGATGATGATGTTAACCTGGAGAAGAAAAGAAACAGGGATCATATACTCTTTCACTACTTAAAGAGAAAAAAACCCACTGGAAATTAGGAGATAATATTGATATTAATAAATAAGTTTTATAACAATGAAACCTGTCCAATAATGAACAAGCATGCCTTATGAAAAAAATTCCAAAATCAAAATTATTTTTGAACACCTATTTGGTGACAGGTGTTATGCTGAACACATTACACGCAGTAGGCCATTCAATTCTCTCAAAATCCCTATGAGGTAAGAACTGTTATTATTTTCACATTACAGGTGGGAAACCAAGTGTTGGAGAGGTTAGTTTAACTTTTTCAAGGTCACACAGCTAGTGAATAGATAAACTGTATTTGATCCTGGAACCTGTGTACTAAACCACTGAACTGTTTATTTCCATCCTTGGACATTTTAAAGCACAGTCTGATGTATCAGAAATTTAATTTAAGGGGTTCTTTCCACTGTAAGGCTTTTCCATTGCAAGACTGAACCACTGCAGTCATCTCTAAAATCTTTCATTTAATTTCTGCATACTAAAGACTGAAAGAAATATTGACTTGGGCCCCCTTGGGCATTATGACCCCTGTCATCTTCCTACTGTAACAAAGATGGGGACAAGTCTACAAGTATAGAAAAGGCCAGTTGAAGACTAAGGGATTGATAAGCAATAGAATCCACAAAGAAAATTGGAAGAGGTTGCATTCCTTTGGCCAGGGAGTAATTGGTGATCTTCTGCAATGTGCAAAAGATGATGGGTAAATAAATCATGTCCATGGAGAATACAAGAAACCCATCACAGTGAGAAAGCTTGGCTAGCACAAGAAGCTCTTCCTAGTGAAAAGGTCTTGAAATAAACAAGACTTCGAAGCTCAGTTACAAGCAGAAGAAGTCATGTTAGAATAGCAACCAATGCCTTTAGTAGCAGCCCACTCCAGCTGCCTTTCTGGTAGCCTTGTCAAGTTGGTCAGCCCTGAGGATGAACTAGAAGGCTGGCAGGTGTCTGTGAACTTTCCTCTGTTCCATCTTGTCCCACTAAAGAAGCAGCAGACACCAAAAATGAAATCCGAGCCACTTTCATTTTGGGAAACCTTTAAAGTAAATATGACAAGTGTGGTGATAGGGACCCTTGGTAGGCAGCCACAGGGTCTCGCAAACAAATAACCTTGTGATTCCTTCTGAATTCATGAGTCTATGGCCCTGAACAATTGAGGATGGCCAAAAGAGTCTCTGTTAATAAAATCACCTTGAAAAATCAACATTTCTGTTCAATAGAGTTTTATGTATTAATTTTAGGAGCTAGACTGTCAATTTTTCTTTAACACAGAAAGAAACTGAATACCCTTACAAATAGGGATTGTAAAAAAATCTTTTGAAGAATTTTTTTTCTGCCTCATAGAAATTTTATCATAATTTCATGCCCCCTTACTTCATGGCTTGTTTCTCGCTTCATTACTCTTACATTTAACTTGATAAGGTCCTGGTTCCTGTGATACTAGTTTTTAGATTTTGGTTTCTCACAGCTGCTGCTTTGAAGTACCTGATAACATTCTTAGCCTTGCACAGAGTGAGTGGCTTTTCAAGCCCTCATTCTCCCACTGCTCACTGTCCTGCTATTTCTGTTATTTCTCACTTACTAGGTATATTCTCAACCTCACCCCTCCTCTACTTTTGAAAGAGGGCAAACCTTTGGCTTTTACAGGTGGCTAATCAGTCCACCCATGGAATTGGGCAGTTTATTCTGAAAGTAATCATTTCTCTGCCTGAGCGTGTCAGAGTGTGTTTTCCTATGGATGTTCAGGGATTTTAGTGGGGCATACACATGAGTGGTAATGGGGCACCTGTTATGGTTCCTGTAAACACAGATAAGGCCAATGCTCTTTTCACATACACACAGACGTTCCTTAACTTAATGTAGCACCTGCAAGGCTTACAATCACACTCTGTGTCAAAAGGTGGCTTTTGCTAACAGGATCCATGCCAAGCATGACCTCAACTGCTGGAATTTGGAAAAAGCCAATTATTTCACTGGGCATAGCTAAGGCTATGGTAAGATCAGACAGGGAAGCATCTTCTGGACAAAGCATCTCTCAGGTTACCCAGTAGGGGAAATGGGATTACAAACATTTAGAGAATTTCTGGAGTTGTTTATGGTTAAAATTAAGTTACCATTGGGAGTTCTGAACGCTGTTGTTATTTTAATTGGAAATTAATTTGGTGGAGAAAAACAAACATCTCCTGTTTCATCCACTTAGCAAAATTTCTCCTGATTTCCTTCATTTCCCAACACATTTGATGTGAATGTTGTAAGACTGAATTGAACAGATGAGCCAAGTGTGAAAATGTGCTTACAAGTGGTAAAATAGGGACTAGAGCTTCAGCTGCATTTTGAAGAGGAATGGGACAATGGTAAGAATAAAAACAAAAAAAGCACAATCGCAAGTGAAATTGAGCAGAACTCTCAGCTCATCTCATCGTGCACAAAATATGGTGTTACAGAGCAAAGCTACTCACAGGTATTTGCAGTGCCTTTGGGGATGGGGAGATAGGAGCCTGGACTCCAAGGCCGACCCTGATAATTCTTCTTGCATTTCCCACAGTCTGGACCTGTAGTGTTGTGCTCACATTCACAGGTCAATTTGCTGTTGTCATACACACACACAGTGGCGTGGAGATTACATTTGCACCTAAAGAGAGGAGAAACAAGAGTTCATTGTTAAGTCAAGTTGGTGATCACAGAGGCTTTACCCATCTATCTCCTGGGTGGTAGTTCTCACACCCTGCTGTGCTTGGATACCTACAAGCTCTTGGCAAAATATAGATTTGGAGGCCCTACCCTCAGAATCTTTTCAACAAGTGCCCTTGGGGGAAGAGGTGGGGTTATGATACAGTCTGTATCCTCCCACACTTTGAGGAATCCTAATACCAGTCAGTCCGTTCAGTGGGGACCTGAATGTGAGGTAAGACAACTGTGCTAAAAAATCAAGGGCTTTCCAACAGGTATCAAACTACTTAGGGAGCAGTTTTCCTGTAATATTATCAAAACTATGACGATTTCATCTGGGTTGGAAGAACAATGTTATCTTCTGTTTTTCCTTAAACCAGAAAGGCAATCTTTCTTTGTTGAAAAGGAAATGTAACCATTAAGACAATTTGCTATTCAGACTATTTTATAGACCCAAGGAGGTCATAATAAGATATTCATATTCCGGGCTCAAAAATGACCTTACCCCAGATCCAAAGTTTTCCCACCAAGGCTTCTACCCAATCTGAGTAGTCCTTAGATTGCTCCCTCACAGCAAATAAGACAATTACAAAGTTCTCTCAGGAATGGTTCAAATGACTCAGAAAAAAAATGCTTAGAGGTCTAGAAAACAAAAACCTATATGTGGCTGGATTATTGCCTTTGGTGCCTATGAATAAAAGTGTGATCTATGAGAGGCCACAATGAAATATGCAATTTCCACAAAAATGCATCCCCCTATCCAAAATCCTGGACTATAAAATTGCAAAGGCCAACTGGATATTTGTTGAGGTAGCAGATTATAAATTGTAACTTCCCAAGCACAGGTCGCATCCTGTGGAAAAGTAAAACCTAGGTTGACAGGATGACCATGGCCAGAGGCCAGAATAGTGTATGCAGGATGCCATGCATCCACACAAAGGGGAGAGCTAGGACACCCAAGCTGAAGGATAAAGGGTCAAGGTATGTCAGAGTCAGAATCGGGAAAATGTAATTTGTGTGTGTGTGTGTGTGTGTGAATTTTTAAATGAGTCTGGCCTCTCCCAAGAAGTAGGACAAAAATACAGAAAGCCAAATTTCATAAAGACAAAGAAATATTGTTGTGCTTTACATTTGTTTTCCTTTGTGGAAAGTGTCATGAATTAGAAAAGGTAACAGTAGTCTTTCTTAGGTAGCAAAATAAGGTTCTTTAAGAACTGATGTGGGTTTCTATGTTGTCTGTACAGCAACATCCGAGGTTCTCCCTTGTGCACTGATGATCTGTTTGGTAGGCTGGCCCACACTTATGGCAAGGAAGCAAAGGAATGGCTAAGACCATTACTGAGAGCTGTTGGGTTCTTTTCTAACCAAAAGGTGTGGCCCCTAAAGCAATGCCCACCCTGCCCCCCTCCCTCAAACCTCCCTGGGTAAAGACCACACCTCAGCTTCCTCAGGGGTCTAGCACAATTCGTAATACTTGTAGCTATACTCTGCCTTCTGTATACTTATAAATTGTAGTAAATTGAAAGGCTGCTGTTTAAACTTTTTTTTTTCAACGTTTTTTAATTTATTTTTGGGACAGAGAGAGACAGAGTATGAACGGGGGAGGGGCAGAGAGAGAGGGAGACACAGAATCGGAAACAGGCTCCAGGCTCTGAGCCATCAGCCCAGAGCCCGACGCGGGGCTCGAACCCACCGACCACGAGATCGTGACCTGGCTGAAGTCGGATGCTTAACCGACTGCGCCACCCAGGCACCCCGAAAGGTTGCTGTTTAAACAATACCTCTTCAACTTAGATACATAAACAAAGCCTTTAAAATTAACATGTATGCAGTCTCATAAAAAGATAAGAGAAAAATAATTCGGTTAAGTGAAACAGTGTTTAATTATGAGCTAGGTCTTACAGCAATCTCCTCTATGCAGGGAGGGAGTCAATTGTGCCAGATTGTATATGGAAGGATCTTTATCCATCAACATTAGCACCTTTATTTATGGGTGTGTTTGTATATATGGAAGATGTTAGAAACCTAAGTGATAGAAGCACCAGCTTATACTGATTTAGCACCCTATCTGGTGTTAAAAATTCCAAATGGGGAAAAGAATAATGTGACCCCAAAGGATATGCTGGTTTCATGTAGGAAGACCAAGAATACAAGAAGTAATTGTAAGTTGGATTAAATGTCTTGTAACTGTTAATACCTTCATATACTTGTAGTCACTTTCTGTGTTACAGGCAATTTCCATTCTAAAGACCTTATATTTGCTGAGAAAATATTCTTTGAATAACAAAAGAAGGTGAAAGAGGAACGGATAAATGTTTAATCTTATTTCTCGCAGATTTCTTTCAATTAATGGTTCATCCTCACCTGTCCAAAAGCTAATCATTCAAAGGCTCAACTCAATTCAAACTCTTCCCAATCACCTATGCTACCAGTGTAGGCACCCTGAGCTCTATTCTTCTGATCCCCTTAAATGCTTCTGTGTATTTGGTTTTGTCAGTTGTTCCTTAAGGCTCTTTGAGCTTTTAAAATGTTGACTCATTGCACAAATCTCTCCCATCTTAAGCGGGGGTGGGGGGTGGGGGGGTGGATATCTACCCTGTACTTCTTTTCTACCTTGTCTTCATTTCCAGCTACTTCTTTAACAATCTCCTCTCCCTTCTTGAGTTTCCTGTACTTGAATTTTCCATTTTCTCATCTCCCACTCACTCTCTCTTTCTCACCACCACAGCCTCTCTTGCCATGACCTCCTTGTTGAAAATCCAATGGATACTTCTCTTTACCTCATTTGACCACCCAGGGGTATTTGAATCTCTCTCTTTGATTGAGGTATTGACCACTCCCTTTCTCCTGATACTTTGTCCTCACTGGATTCTCAAGTGCATTTTCAGAACCTTCTTCTGTGTGTTCTTTTTATATGCTGTTCTTGGGGTTCTGGCTCAGAACCATCAGCCTAAGTGAGTCTTTTCGGACACTCTTAAAAAAGGCCGTCCCTTCAATTTCCTCTGTGGTCCTTAACTATCTTTGGGTTACAGCAAACTTGCATTCTAAAACAAACTTCCATAATCTTCCCCACCCTGAAATAATAAGCACATGAAAGATAAGCTTTAACATTTGAAAACATTTTAGGAGATTCAGAGAATCTCTGTTACCCACAGAGATTGATAGAACCCTTCCCTCCACTATTACTAGGTGAAGATTACCTGATTGACATATTGATAAATTCTGGATCTATCATGGATATCTCTCCTGGGCATGTCAAACTCCACTGATCCTGAACTGAAGTCTGAGCCTCTCTTCCCCACTCACTCCTCCTCTGAGATGTCTGTCTCAGTAAACTGCATCACCTTTGAGGCAGTTGGTTGAGAATGCCTCTCTTCCTT
The DNA here is from genome assembly GCF_027475565.1 of Acinonyx jubatus. Lineage (NCBI taxonomy): Eukaryota > Metazoa > Chordata > Mammalia > Carnivora > Felidae > Acinonyx > Acinonyx jubatus. The sequence goes on along the minus strand of NC_069381.1, from coordinate 90,086,085 downwards.
TCCTATCACATCTAAGTTGTCATTGCTCCATCTCTCACCAAATTCTGGGATTCCTTCCTCTTTGATAACTCTCAAATACACATGGTTCCAGCCACCCATTGCCACTGCCCTCGTGAAGCTTGTCATCATCTCTGATCTGCTTTATTACAATGGCTTCTCAACAGACCTTACTGCCTCCAGTCATGCTCCTCTCTAGCCCAGTCTCAACACAACAGTCAAAATAATCCTTTACACAAAAATATTGGGGTCACTGTGGCTTAGAACCATTTAAAGACTTGTCAGTATTCTCAGAATAGAGTCCAAACTCTGTCATGTGGCCTCCAAGTCCCTTTGAAGTTGGTGTCTTCTCCCTTCTCTAGATTCATCTGCACTGCCAGCAACACTACTTAGTTTTTCAAACTTTGCCTTCAGGTAATCTTATAAGCTGTTCCTTCTGCTTGCAACATTCTGCTCTACCATTTCTATTCCTTTCATCTGCAAAATTCTTACCATTCAGGTGTCAACTTGGAAATTTCTGTGTCTGGCTGCTAACTGACATTCAAAAAACATCTGCTGGTCAATTATCTGAGTGCTTCTCTGACCCACCAGAATACCTTTCCCATGTGCTCCTGGGACACTGGGTGAGGCCAGTCACATGATAAAGCCCACACTATCTCTGCCTTAGACATAGGCTGCATTCTCATAGTTTCTTCTTCTAGCATGTTTACTAGAGTAAACTCCTGGAGGCAGCAGTCATGTTTGCCTTATTTATTGCAACATCCCCAGCACATGTCAAGGTGCTTGGCACATAGTAAGTACTTAAAAAAAAATGTATATGTATATATATATATATATATATATATATATATATATATATATATATATATTTGACAGATAAACAAATGATTGTTAAACAAGTAAACTCTCTGAAAGCAGGAACTTCATGGGTCTTTTCTACAATGTCTAGCACAGTAATGGACTAAAAACAGAATTAATAGGTATTGTAATAAATCAAAAACTCCTTGACATGTGCTCAAAACTACCACATGCCCTTATCATTGGTTTACATAACTAACCTCATAATGGGCAAAGAGAACTCTATAAAATTGGTAAGACCTTGTAAACACTATTCAAACTCCAGAGAATTTGCCAAATGCTGGAAACCTAACACAAGAAAAAAAAAAGCCTGAAAATAAATGCCTCAAAGACTCAGGAAAACAACACAGTTTAGAGGAGAAAGAACAAGACAAAACAAAAACAAAGCATTTGTGCAGCATAATTATTCTGGAATGTTCATCTTTTGGCTTCAACTTCTCATGGAAGAATGGCCACCTGGTTCAGGTTCAAGTTTGGCAATCTTGCTTGGGTTCTGGCAAAAACTGGAACTTGTCTAGTATTCATTCTGCTGACCTAGCCTAGCTTCTGGACTGTGTTTCCTCCATCCTGGTGATGACTGTTGTACCTGGGCAGCACAGGTAAAAGTGGACATTGAGGTACCACAACACTGGCTGGTATTTGAAAATGATTCTCTTTCCTTCTCTACAGCTTGGTTTATTTGCATCAGCCCATTCCAACCAGCCACTAAGATTCTTTATTTAGAGCCCCTGCCAGAGTATCTTTTCCTCCAGCAGAAAAAAAAGAAGAAATGGATGTCACAACGCCAGGAAATTGCTCTCAATTCTTGGGAATATGACCTCCAGCCTTGTGATGGGATGGAGGTCAGATTTCCAGGGCAACCACTTGTCTCTGACAGATTCATTATCTATTTCCATGGTCATCCAGCTCCCACGTCTACCATTACATTGGGCAGGGAAGGAGCTGTACAAATGGAGACCTAACAGGCTTTGCTAACAGTGAAATATCTGATGTTCTGGAGAGCTAAAACCTATTCACTGATTCTGTTTACACACATAGAACTCACACCAAGACACTCTAGATGGAATTGACTTGCTTGTACCTCAAAGATCCACTTGTGCATAAGTGACAAACTACATACACTGTCAAATAAAGGCATTTGCTAAGACGGACTTACAAAAAAAGCGAGCTCTGTTCTTTGATGCGAGTGATGAAAACCAGTGTATTCTTGCTTTCAACCAGGTCTGCACTTCCTGTATTTTAGTGACCAGCTGTCATGAGTCAATTTAATCCTGCTTATAAAAAGGCTCCAACATTTAGATGTGTGCCACCTGCCAGTAGGTACGAAAAACCCATACAGTCTGCCTGTTTTTTTTTCAAGATAATTTAATATATTTATTCTGGGAAACATGTTATCCACCAGAATTTCCTGTGAGTTAGAGATCTATATATATAATCTATCACTAGTGTTTCAAATAGAGGCACCAAGACACAGAAGTTTGAAACTGGCCCTTTCTGAAGCAAAACAGGAAGGAAAGCCAGGCTTGCTGCTTTGCAGGTCAGGGATTTGACTACTTTTGTGCCAGAGGCGGTTCACCATGAAGCGAATGAAGTTTAGAATCACGGCCTTTTCAGGGCCTTAAGGAGGACCCTAGCAATGCTCTCATGTGGTCATGTGCTTTTGTATAATTTTCACAAATAAGATATTTTTGCATTTTTTAAGTAGTGAAGGCTTTCCCTTAATGAGAGCACCCTTCCACTCCCAAAGGGTGTAAATTTTGGGCACAACAAAACCTGGCTCAGTCTCTGGTTGCACCCTCTGGCTTGGATTGGCAGCAGCCACAAATGCTTCTAGAAAATGAGTTCGCACAAACACTGGAGCTTTGAAGATGTCTTTTTCAAAAGGTGATAAATTACAAAATGCCTTTCACATATTTTTTCTGCCTCTGCAGCCCCTTGACCTTTCTCTTTTCACTTTGACACATGAATTGTTGGTTTCCACCTCAACAGATTATTTGCAATAGAAGACCCGCAGCAACATAATTTAGAAATTATGAGTTATTGATTATTAAGTCAGATAGCCTGGGTTCAAATACCACCTTTGCCACTTGTGAGGCCATTGGATAAATGACTTCACAAACACACACGTAAACAGAACGTGTGGAATACTTCCAAGTAGCGGGAACGGTGCTAAGCATTTTTTTTGTATAGTTCACACGGACCTCACAATAATACTGTGGGATTGGCATTAATTATAGATGATGTATTTGCATATTGACCAGCTAAGAAACCAAACCCATCTCTCTAGCTAGAATGAGACGGAACAGAGATTTAGACTGTGGGCAGCCGGCCTCCAGAACTCTGCTCTTACCACCAAAAGTGGAAGGCTGTCTAAGTATGGCTAGGTCTCAGCTGCCTCGTCTGTAAAACAGACACAATAAATGGATGTGTCTCAAAGAACGGTTTTGGGTATTGAATAGATAATGTACGCGTGCCTTTAGGATAATGTCTGACACAAAATTCTTAATAAATGTTATTACTTCTATAGTCACTACTGCTACTACCACGACTGAAATGGGCTTATTCATTCTGTAAGACTTAATTAATAACATATTCTTGGGTAGCACCATGAGAGTGCCCATGGGATTCAAAACCAGAAGATGACAAAGAGTCCTAATGTCCAAGAACATACAATTTTTGAGTAAATAAGATGAAATACACATAGACTACAAACCTTCAAGAGGGCAATACCGAGAATGCCAGGGACCATGGGAACAAGCCCCAGGTGAAAAACATTATACACCTGGGGCATTTCATGTTGACTATTATTGCTAAGCTGCTTCTCTTACAGTGCAGAACTGAGATGCAGACTAGTATACAAGGCTGACTTAAAAACAACAGCCATAGCTATGTCCTATTGGCACAGAAACAAACAGGCGCCACAAGCCTGAAAGACCCCAGCTCCAAAAGACACCAATAAACTGTCTTAGTTGCTTGCCAAAATCAACCAATCAGGACAAGGCACTTTTCTATCCTTTATTAGCATAATGGACCTGGCAACTTTCAGGGGACTTTATATAAGCAGGGCCTCCCCTTTGTTTGGAGAAGCCAGCCTAACTCCTGTGTGTTGGTGATGTGTCTCCTTCCAGCTAGAGCTATAGCCCCAATAGAGCCTCGCCTGTGCCTTGGTCTGGCCTCATTTCTACCGTTGTGGGGCCCAAGATCTCGACTCCAGTAACAATGCTTGATCTAATCATGACAATATAGGAAAGTAGGGTAGTAACACTCACTTGTCCCCCCACTGATAATGCTGTATTTGCACAAAACAGAGGGACAGCCCCTAACGCTGAAGGCGGGTAGAAGAAAAAAAACAACACTTAACCACGTCCTAATATAGATCTGGAACTGTGATAGATGCCTTATGTATGTTATTTCACCTCATCCTCATTACCACTGGGAGAAGGAAGTATAAGTATCTGTAATTTACAGATGTGGAAAGTGTGGTGAAGAGCAGTTAAGTGATTTGCTCAAAGAAGCACTTCTGGTAAGTGGTAGTCAAGAGTCAATTCCAAAGGCCAGGTTTGAGCTGGGACATCAGTCTATTTGAGGCAGAAGAAAGCAAATTGGTTTGTAGAAGGAGAATTAGACTCATGGTTCCCAACAGCGATATTAATACTTCTACTAACACTTGCTACCTAAATTGAGGTCCCTGGATCAGCAGTTTCAGGATCACCTGAGGGCTTGTTAAAAATCTCAGGCTTTTCCCAGACTTGCTGAAGAAGAATCTGCATTTTAACCAGATGGCCAGGTGATTTATATGTAGAGTAAGGGCTAGAAGCACTGCCGAGTCACCAGCGTGTCAAAATCCTGATGAACAGGAAAACTAAAATCATGGGTGTGATCCATATACAAACCTTACTTCTGCCTATATTCTGTTGGGCAGTCTTTGGCCTAAAATCTGAGTAGTACTAAGGTGCTAGTTGTACTCACAAACTGAACTGACCATTTTTGTTTGTGAATTCTGTCAAGGCTATCAATCTGCAGATTCATATATCACAGAATACTTAAATAATTCAACTATATTAAAAACTGTTTATACTTACTAATCAAAATCATATTTCTATCCAGAATATATAAGGAGCTCTTACAACTTGAATAATAAAACAACAAAAAAAAATTAGAAAACGTGTAAAGGATCTGAATAGATAGGTCTCCAAAGAAGATTTATACAAATGGCCAATAAGCACAGGAAAAAATGCTCAACACCATTAGTCATTAGGGAAGTGCAAATTAAAACCACAATGAGTTACCACTTCACATCCACTAGGATGGTTATAATTTAAAAAGATGGTAAACACTGATGATGATGTTGGTAGGAATATATTGTTGGTAGGAATGTAAACTATAAAAAATTTTTTAATGTTCTTTGAAAGAGACAGAGAGAGAGAGAGAGAGCAGGGAGGTGCAGAGAGAGAGGGAGACACAGAATCCGAAGCAGGCTCCAGGCTCTGAGCCATCAGCACAAAGCCCGACGCGGGGCTCAAACCCACAAACTGTGAGATTATGACCTAAGCCAAAGTCTGACGCTTAACCTACGGAGCCACCCAGGCGCCCTGGAATGTAAACTTTTTTAGCCACTTTGGAAAACAATATGGCAGTTCTTCAAAAAGGTAAACATAAAGTTATCATAGGATCCAACAATTCCACTTCTAGGTATTTACCCAAGAAAATTGAATACATGCCCACAAAAAAACCTGTACACAAATGTTCATAGCAGCATTATTCATAATAGTCAAAAAGTGAAAACAATCCAAACATCCATCAACTGATGAACGGAGAAAGAGGATGTAGTATATCCATATAATGGAATATTATTTGGGAGGAAAAAAAAGGAATGGAGTACTGGTACATGTTACAATATGGAAAAATCCTTGAATACATAATGCTAAATCAAAGAAGCCAGACACAGAAAGCCACAAAATGTATGTTTACTTTTGTATGAAATACTCAGAATAGGCAAATCTATACAGATAGAAAGTAGATAAGTGGTTTCCAGGAGGTGGGGGGAGGGGCATACTGACAGTGACTGCTGATGGATGGGGTTTTCTTTTAGATTGATGGTAGTGTTCAGGAACTCAATAATGGTGAGCATTGTACAACTTTTTGAATATACGACAAACCACTGAATTGTATATTAAATAAATGAAAAAGTAAACTAAAAAAATATGGTATTTGTCCACAGAGATGGCAGAAAAACAGTGGATAAGAGTTTGGGCTCTGAGGTCAAATAGTCTGGCTTTAGCAGGAACTTAGGCAAGTTCCTTAAGCTCATTTTATTCCTCTGTAAAATGAGGATAATTAAAATACCTACCTTAAGGGTTGTGGGGGCCTTAAATGATAGATTACAAGACTGCAGAGACTGCTAATTGATGTATCTTTTCTTTTTCCATATCACTACAGTGTTAGCTGGGTGCACAGTCACACGTATTAAGACTATGTTTCCCAGCACCTCCTCTAGCTAGGTGTGGCCATGTGACTATGTCCCACCATTGGCATATTAGTGGGAGTGATGTCTGTGTGTGACACTCCTGTTGGGCTACACTCCTTCCTCCATTTCTAATTTACTTCATGGAACACGAATGTGGCGTTGATCCACTTTGGACAACATGGACCATGGCAGTAACCATGACTAGTGGAACCTGGGCCCTCAGGCAGCCTTCACTGCGGTCATAGGGTAGGTAAAGATAGAGCCACCATTCCAGCCATGGAGGACCTACCTCCCAAGAGAAAGGAGAGAGAAAAAACTTCTACTTTGTTTAAGGCTCTTTTTTTTTTTTTTAATACATGAAATTTATTCTCAAATTGGTTTCCATACAACACCCAGTGCTCATCCCAAAAGATGCCCTCTTCAATACTGTTTAAGGCTCTTATAATGTGAATCTATCTTACACACATCTGAACTTATATTTGAGCATAGCACCTGGCAAGTAAGCAGGTCATAATTATAAACTATTACTATTATCACTTCTATCTCATAGAAAAAGGCCAGATTTTCAACTATCAAATGGGTCTGCTGATCCTGATCCCATGAAGAAAGAGAGAGCTCAAATCTTTCCAGCATTCTCCTACTCCTTCCTCCATTAATAAAACCTGCTAATTGCCGTCTGACAGTAGTTACCACTGGTAAGCAAAAATGTTTTCAGAAGATTTATTGTTATAAACTATGCAATGGCCAAAGTTCGATGTGAAATAGATATCTACTTACAACAATTTTTGGAAAGCAGCCACACACTAACATACTAACAAAGAGTCTGGGCATCTAACTTGGGTTTGCATTCCTGTATTATAGGAGAGGCATAGAAGAAAGAGAGGCGCTAGGACTGTAGGTATCTGCCCTGCAAACCCAGATGACAGATTTCCACATAGCTTTTGAGCTCATTCTTTCACAATATATTGAGTATGTAATATGGCCCCATGTTGATGGTGGCTTTCCTGTCCTGAGGAAACTAATTGAAAGAATTAGTTTTGAAAAGTTATTGATACAGATCTTTTTTTTTCTTTTTTCTTTTTTTTAAGCAAAGAAATATACAGTTACACAGTTTTCTCCAGGAGTGTGAAATAAAGCCTGAGATCCTTATCAAGTTCTTCACAGACACTGGGATCTTACCATCTTTTAAAAAATATGTAATTTATTTGCTCCAAAAATTGATGGAACAGGGGCTAGAAATCCTTCTTGTACATTTAAGCAATAAATGACTTAGACATCCTTATGACATTTAAGAAACCCTCTAAAATTACACTTAAATCTTGCTTGAAACCCTAAACCGACCTGTAGTGAAACCTCAGATTACATGACTCGCTAAACTACTGGTTCTTTTACATAATCTTAAAAATAGCTCTTTTCTGTTTCTAAAGCTTGCCAGGGAGACTAGCATACCATGACTGTAAAATAAAATAAAAATAGGAGCTTATAAATTCGAGATAATGCATTCTCTAAGATTGGAGTAGGTATACGATGGTGCTCTGTGACCTGTTTATTACACTCATGAGGAATCTGGTTAGACAAGAGGTGCTGAAGGATAAAAGACATAACAAGATAATTACCTCAACTGAGACTGCCACTGTTCTCTGCACAACCAATCAATCTGGAGATTGGGAGGTAAAGAGCTTGTTAAATTAAAACTAAACTAATCCAAGGCCAATTAGCAACTAATAGATGAACCTAGATGTTTAATATATCCATGGTGAACCTTTCCATTCTTTTTGAGAAAACAGAAAATTTAGGGGTCTCCGGTTCCAGAAATAGAGATGATCATTGTTCAAGGAACCAGATAAGAGAAACAGGGCAACATGGTGTTAAGAGCTTGGACTCTGGAGACAAAGGGTCTGATATCAAGTCCTAGCTCTGCCATGAACCTGGTGGGTGTCTCCATCTGAGTCTCAGTTTCCTCACATATGTTTTTGGACTGTTATTAGTACCTATCACATAGGATTGCTATGATGATTAAATGGAATAGTTCACGTGAAGTATGTACTACAGATTCTGGTAAATATGAAGTATTCAAGCTGTTATTATGGAGAGAGATGGGAAATTCATGGCTTGGCCATCTAAAAGTCCTTTTCATCCCTTTCTCTCTTGATTTTTTCTACAAAACATGTGAGGAAACTACAATACTCATTTCCCAGGCTCCCTGCCTCTATGGTTGACCATGTTATATAGTCTGACCAGTGGGATGTGACCAGAAGTCACTAGGTGGGGTGTTCTGGAAGGTTTTTATTTTATTTATTTATTTATTTATTTATTCATTCATTCATTCATTCATTCATTTTAAAGTTTATTTATTTTGAGAGACGGAGAGAGTGTGGGGGCGGGGCAGAAAGAGAGGGAGAGACAGAATCCCAAGTAGGCACCACACTGTTAGTGCAGAAGGCCATGCAGGGCTCAAACTCGAAAACGGTGAGATCATGACCAGAGCTGAGATCGAGAGTCTGACGCTTAACTGATTGAGCCACTCAGGTGCCCCTTGAAAGTTTTTAAATGGGGACAGCTTAAAAAGAATCATTCCTTCCCCTTTTTTTTTCTTTTTTTTTTTTTTTTGCCCCCTTTCACTTTGCCATTTCTTCCTTCTTCTTGTCTGGGATCCAGACAGAAATGCTAGGGGGACTCCAGGCTTTGCAACCACAAGAATGGAAGTTCCATTTAATGATGGGTAAGTGGGAGGCCAGAAGGAAACTAAGGCCTGATGGTGCTCTTATACCCTGAGCCCCAGCCTGCCCACCTCCCATGTGTTCTCACTTGAAGAAAACAAGCTTCACCCTGTTTAAGGCAGTCAGCTATCCTGTTTTTGGAAACCAAATATATTCCTGATATAAGAAGCCATTATAAAGGTTGTTGATGTAATCAGGTTATTATTTTCACACATATTCATCCATTTTGTGGTTTACAGTAAACAATTGCTAAGTTACATTTCTTTTTTTCTCTTTATAGAACTACATAAGTGAAATATTTCTTTCACCTATTTTTTACTTCCAGTTGATTTGGACTATACCATGATAATTTCTTATATACTTCTTGGATTAAAAAAATATAATTCTCCTTTTTTCTAGGAGAAACTGGGACAAAAGAAAAATAGGACAGGAATGAACCTAAAGTCCTCTTGTGCTCTGCAAAGCCACACCGTTCAGTAAAACTCTGGCTATAGACCTAAGAACCCTCTGACACTGTAGGATTCCGCTATCAGGTTAGATTGTCAGGTAAGCTTGGGGGTCTTTTAAATAAGTACACTCATCCATTCAAAAAAGGTCTTATTTCCTCAAATAGTTATAGTAGAGTCTGATTAAAAATGAACCAGTCTGAATAAACAGTTTTATCACATAAAAAATAAAGTCACACCTGTGCAAAAGAATACACTACAGCAACCTGATTCTATATTTTTACTTTTCACTACAAAATTTGAGAGGAAATTGAATTAGATTCCCATGGGTGGTATGGAAAATTGGGGGAAATAGCTTTCTTCTAATTCTCCCTTTTCTGAGAAATAAAATAATATCCAATAGAGAAGGGTGCACCTAGCAAAGCCTTTGTTTTTTTCCCCTTATTTGGTGGCCTACTTTTGTCAGCAAGCCTTGAAAAAGTTGAAGTTTAAAAGTAAAAAAAAAAAAAAAAAAAGAAGAGAAAGAGAGAAACAGAGAGAGACAGACACACACACAGAGAGAGAATGAAAAGAAAAAAAAACCCATCTGTTAAAAGAGACTGATCTTACTTGCTGTGGCCGATGACCTGAACTGTATGTCACTTAAGATTAGACACAAAGGCTTTAAAGCAAAGAAATAAAGAACTCTGAGAATAGAAATGAAGAATAGCAATGAACTCTCAAAAGATCCAACAGATAGGATGTGGTCAGGGAAAAATAACCAGATGGTAGCTACGAGATTAATAATATTGTCCCCATCACCACCTCTTCACTTATATAATGAAATATTCAGAGGTGGGGTCTGCACCAAATGAATGAGAAGTGAGGTGTCATGAGAAGTGAAATTTCAAATAATGTTATATGGATCATGGTCATATTTTAGAGTCAAGTGATAGGTGATCAAGAGACCCGGGCTTAATCACTAAATAGGTGATTCACTTTGGGTGGGTTACACTGGCTTGAGGGACTAATTTCTTTAAATTGTGAAAAGTTTGGTCTGTGCGTGAGAAAAGGCTTACGTTGGCTGTGTGATTTACCCCACCTCTGGCGATATCTAAACTTAAACGGGGGTGCACATTGCAGTTTTTGCACCCCCAAATTCCTACTTCTTTTTCCTTTGGTAACAACGCTGTAGGGCTGCCCTTTTTCATCTTCATGTTGGGAGGTTGAGGTGGGGGATTCCAACCTACAGCTCCAGGGATGAGCAGAGAGGCTGAGCTCAGCCTACCAATCCATTCCATCTTCTTGGAAACATGATGATTGGTTCAAGGATGGGAGTAGGACCTAATCCCTGTGAAAACGGACCCTTGGGCCTTTGCTGAGAGTATGAGGGTAAAAAAAGTCCTGTTCCTTGTGGTACTGCCACTCTGGTAGCAGGTGGCCTGGAACTGCTCATGGCCATCTTGTCCACGACATGGAGAATCTCAGCCTAGAATAAAGCCAAGACGGAGGAGAACAAGCCAAGAGATAGGGACAATATCCTGATGACTTTGTGTAGCTCATGCTGTCAGCCTGTCTGAATCTAACTGTGTCCCAGATTCCTAACTATGTGAGCCAAAATAGTCTCTATTTTGTTTAAACTAGTTTGAATTACTTATTTATTTATTTTTGGCACTAGCAACCAAAAGATCCTAATACAATATGCCATGTTAGTTCCCCATGATTCTTCCACCTCCCAAAATGATTGAACTAGACTAGACCTATTACCCATAAGCAGTCATTACAGAAATTGCTCAACAACCCAAAATTTATGGCCTGGCTTGGAAAAGTCTGGCCAACCAGATTTTTCTGCCAAGGATTTAGACTTGCAAAACAGACATATGTTATCATTAGGAGGTAGGCATTAGAATATGCTGGATAATTTCAAAGTATGCTGGTTCTAACCTTACATGATTTTTATAAAAAGTGTTTTGTTTTGTTTTTGTTTTCAGTAAAATGAACTGACTTTTTAAGTTAAGGTGCAAAAATCGTGCTGTATTTTGGAGTTAGAAAAGACCTAGATTTGAATATCCCTATGATCACTTTTAAACTCTTTGACCTTAAGCTAGTTCCTCACCTGTAACATAGAGATGAAAGTGAATGACTTTGTTAGGCTTTATTTTATTTTATTTTTTATTTTTTAATTATTTAATTAATTTAATTTTATATCAATGAAACTAAGAGCTGGGTCTTTTTCTCTTAATGTTTATTTATTTTGAGAGAGAGTGCATGTGTGTGTGTGCCTTGGGGAGGGCAGAGAAAAAGAGAGAGAGAGAAAGAGAGAGAGAGAGAGAGAGATTGAGAGAGAGAGAGAGAGAGAGAGAGAGAGAGAGAATCCCGAGCAGGCTTTGTGCTGTCAGTGCAGAGCATGATGCAGGGCTCCATCCCATGTAGTGTGAGATCATGACCTGAGCCGAAATCAAGAGTCGTATGCTTAACCACTTGAGCCACCCAGGTGACCCTTTATTTTGACTTTTGAATGAGATAGCATGTCAAGTGCCACCATGAACAGATCATAAAAAGGTAAACTCGATAAGTTTTAATTCCCATCTGTCATCATCAATCATTATGAAATATTTGTTAAATGTTTATTATACATAAGATCCGGTGGCTAAGCTTATACTATTTCTGAACGATATCAGAACAATAATCCACAGAAAGAAGGGACCTGCTGTCTCACCTCAATTACTCTAAGGTCATGAGGTCTTCTCATTTTTGTTTTATATTTAACAGAAGAATGAGAAGAAACTTGAGTGCGTTGTGAGGCACTACAGTGTGAAGGAAAGGGATCAGGACTCTGAACTTCATGAGGTCAGGTGATGGGCAGGCTAAACCCCCAGTTCCTGAAAAGGACCTTTCATGGTGCCTGGTCTGGAGTAGGCTCTTTGTAAGTATTTGTTGAAAGAATTATCCAGTCCCATTCCCTCACTGTGGAAATGTGGGAAACACAAGATCAGAGAAATAATAATAGCAATAATAACAATAAAATAATAAATTGGCTAGCAGTTTTTGAGCTTAATTCTGTGTTTAAATGTACATTCGTAAGAGTACATTTTTCTAGCAGTGTTTTATTTCATCTGTATAGCAATGTTGTAAGAGAGAGGTGGGCAGGTATCACTCTCCCCATTTTATAGATTAAGATAAAACTCAGACTTAGAGAATTTACATGTAGTAATATATAAAAGCAAACTTGTTTTAATATTCCCACTAGCAATACTTTAAACAAAGTAAGCCAATATTTTTTTCTTCAAGTTTTCAAAAACTGAGCTCCACTTTGCTTTTAGTTCCCAAAGATTTTGGCTCTGGTTTTAACAGGTAATCAAAGCCTCTCCATAGGAAGGAACAGAGAGGGGGATAGGACTTGGGGTGTGAAAGGATACAAATGTATATAGTAAAAGCATCATCATTGTCCCTGCAATGATCCTCATTTCTTGCCTCCGCATGCTTGGTACTTGGCCAGCAAATTTTACAAGGGAGAGGTGAATTGACTCCCCAGGAGCAACCCCTGGGTGTTTGAGGATAAATACTTCAGTTTCCCTGCCTCTTAGGGAGCCAGTTCTGGGAAGAGCACCCTGATTGACTTTAATCCCTGCTCCATTTATTCCCCATTTCCTCACAATGCTTTCCTGAATTACTTCCCAAATATATCATTTGCATCCAGATCCTTGTCTTGGGTCACTCTGAACTAGGAAGACAGAAAAGCATTCGTAGACTGCAAGAAGAACCACAGAAAGGGACACTGCTAGATTGTTGGATCAGTGTTGTCCTAGTAGTAAGAAGCTCTCTGCACACATCGTGTATGTCTGTTGATTGTTTAGTTAGCACATTGGAGCGTGTCTTGTTCCTTATGTAACAGGGTTTTACTGATTGACTACTTTTCCCTGGGGTTCTGAATCTCTCCTGGGGTGTTCAGGAAGGAATCTTATACCTCTAGAGGCTAACAGATCCAGCTTGACAACTCTCTAGAAATAGGATGGGTAATTAGTGAAGTACCCTCATTGTATATACAGCTTGTCCAAATGCATTAGGATCCAAACTTGTATTAGGATCTTCTGCCTCTCAAGTTCCAAAATGCCTCAGTTTGGTTTCTGGCTCTACTACCTGCTTGCAGTGTGACCTTGGGCAGGTTACCTAACTTCTACATGCATCAGTTTCATCATCTGTAAAACTGGATAATAATAGTACCTGACTCAAATGCCAAAATATTATCTTCAAAGCAGTTTTTAAAAATATTTATTTATTTATTTTGAGAGAGAAAGAAAGAGAGAGGGTGCAGGGTGGGGCAGAGAGAGAGGGAGAGAGAGAAAATCCCAAGCAAGCTCCACACTGAGAGAAAATCCTGACGCAGGGCTTGAATTCATGAACTGCGAGATCGTGACCTGAGCCAAAAATCAAGAGTCAGACAACTGACTGAGCCTTCCAGGCGCTCCTTCAAAACATTTAAAAACAATGCCTGGCACGCAGTAGATGTTGGCTGTCATTATCACCATCTTCATCATCACCATCATCTTCATTATTCTTGTCATCATTTTGGTTTTGGGAAGGGAACTAAAGGGGCACCAGAGAAAGCCAAACCTTCCAGATTCCTAACTTGTAGAGTTACATAACACTAGTGCCAAATTATCACACAAAAGATTTCTGGGTCCATGTGGCTGACAGAGAGCTCAAACTCTTATTGATAACACTAATATTTTCCGCTCTCACACAAATTGCGTAGTTTGGACAGGATTTTAAACTTTTGGGTGCTTGAACTGAATCTGAAGAATGAAGCTGTTGATCCCTAAACAACAGCACTGGAGGCAGGGAGTGAGGATTTGTCATCTGAAACTGAGGTGGAAGGTTCCGGAAGTTGTATAGGCCCACGGTCCTTAGATTCTATAGAGATGGCCATAGAAATGAAATGACCTGTGCTTTTTCTAATAAAAACCACATGTTGGTGGCAATAACTACCACAATGCAGTCTTGGGCTTTGAGGTTTCCTTTCGTTTGGGGGCCCGCCCAAAGAGCATCTCTGCAACAAAAGTAAATAAAAATTGCTTCTCCTGCAGGACTGGAAATATCAAATGCAGAGTGTGGTGCAGCCTTTTAATCCACAGGGTAGCAAAGTAAAGGTCAATTACCTCACTTAGAGGAATGAAAGGCATGTAGTAAAAGTCAAATAGATACGCCATTAGATAATATATTTCAAGCATGGAAATGAGGATTTTCTATTGCAGGGTTATATTTAATGCACTGGTAAACACAAGAGCTTTATGACAGAGAGTAAGATACGAGGCTGACAGTGAATCTGCCCGACAGAGTGCCCTCTGTTCGATGAAGGTGTCTGTGTGGGACCGAGCGGTCACCATTGATTGGTGTCAGGACCCTGCCGGGAAGCAAGCAGGCTGGCCCCACAACCTGCCAGACAGAGCCAGGAGGAACAGGTGCCTCTGCAGTGGCTCTAGGGATTTAAGGCTGTCAAGACACTCAGCTGTGCCAGACTAGTCTCTCTGTCTCTAGTCTGTCCTGATCTGTGAACCTCTACCTTTGTTTTTCTCCTTCCCTGATATTCTACTTGTGATCCTGACATTGGCTCAACACCCAGTTCTGCATTCCTGCATTGGCGCATTCAGTTTAACAACCTTATTCCCAGTTCCCAGGGCTGTGACTCTATTCCAAAGCTGCCCCCCCCCCCTTCTGCATCTGAGATTCTAATCTCCACGTTTAACCAGGATTAATGTGCATGTATCCTGGTTTCTGAATTTGTTGTCTTTGACCCTGATGTATTCATTCTGATCACTTCCAATACCCTTCTTCTTTAGGAAGGGCTCTTTCTCCTAAAGCAATCACATGGCTATGTCTCTAGATTGAGCTTCTCCCCCTAGCTATGGCCTCAGTTTTTCACCTCATCAAAAATATCCTTCAGGGTCACAGGCAATATGCTGAGAGGCTGTGTGTTTCTGTTGCTGACACAGGCAGTCCCCATGACCTGCCATTTGTTCACTTGGGGAAGCACCTTGTTTATTGGCCACCGCTTAATAAGCCGTGTGGCTTTAGAGACGTTGTTTAATTTCTCTGAGCTTCAGTTTTTCACATTATAAGCATTCAAAAGAATCTCATTTTTCATTTTTTAAAAATAAGTACTTACATTAAATGAAGATATTTAGGAGGAAAGGTATGTTAATATTTATTGAAGCTGCAAAACTATCACCTGGGGCCTCAGCTAGAAACATCTGCAGTAGATTACATCAACATAGCAAAATCTGGAAATCACACTTTGGTGAACTTTTCATTCATGAAGAGGAATGCCAAGACCTGCCCACTGTTTTCAGGAAAGCCCCGATCCTGTGAAATTAACTCGAATGCAGATGCTTCAGCTTGATCCAGTAAGATTTCTGGTTGGTGTAAATTTGGTGTGTCACCTGCAGATCCAAGCCTTTGAAGAGCCTCCCCGCTAAATCATAAGTCATGCTCACTTGCCCCTGGGAGACATGTGTATCCTTTCGCCCAAGCATTTGCTCGTAGGAAATTAAGGGGAGTATATGAAACAGTAGGAATGTGGTGGTCTGACCTCTTAAACACTTTCGGGATAAAATGGGGAATGGGACAAACTGGGCACACCCAACATGACTGGGTGTTGGAGGCAGACTTGAAGACACGCACTGTTGGACGGCTCATCTGTTTTCACAAGGGCCAGGAGGTGTGATCACATTCTCTAGGTAGGGGTGGGAATTTCTCTTGAAGGAACTGAATGTTCTCAGTCTTCCTGAGGCAGGAAGTTAGATGGGCTTTGGAGAGAGAAAGGAGGTTTTTCTTCCCTCTCTGCAGCCAGGAAGTGGGGAACTTGGAATGTGAGGTGTAGTGGTGGCTGGAGATTCCAGCTGGTGGTGACAGAGATGCTCCTCTCTGCCCAGGCCACCATGTCGCCTCTGACTGACGCCTTTCGGGAAGTGGGAGCCACTTAAGATTGAACGTAAACTCTAAAACTAGTCATTCACTCTCAGTGTGATTCTTCAGTATTCTCCAAATCTTCCACAGAGTGCTTTTAAATTTAACAACTTTGTTTTAAGGGAGACGGTGTCCATAATTGAGGGAAACAGGTATGTAGCAAGCACATGATGAGCCCCTTGTAAGCAGGTGAGAGGGGTCAGAGGGACCCCAGATTCACATATATCAGCTCAGGGGACTTTAATCTCCTGGCAAAGCTGCATCTTTTAGCTCGCTCTGCCTCACTGTTAGCCTAAATGAGGCTGTGCTGTGAAACTAATAAATAAGGGGGAAAAGACGAGGTATTATTTAATTGAGGAAGAGGTATTCCTCCAATAGTTCTGAGTGAACAGAGCTGTGAATATGAAGAGCAGGGGACGAATGTGAAGAGCAAGCACTTACAGGTGCCTGGGTTGCCAGCTGGGGAGCAGCAGGAGAAGCCTAGAGGTTGGGACCGAGAGAGCCGAGAAATTATTGAATGAAGTTCATTTGTTCAGCAACCAGGTTAGAAATCACCTCATCATACAAAATAAATTCAGAATAAAGCATGTCAGAAACTCAGAGAAAAAGCAGACTTCATGATGGATATACATTCTGAAGTTCAGAGGATCTGGGCAGAAGGTAACAGAGCAGAGGGGGTTGGGGCGTGGGCACCAGGGCAGGGTTTCCTGGTTGGAATGCCGGCCTTGGACAATCCTCTTATCGTCTCAGTGCCTCAGCTTCCCCTTTTATAAAATGGGCATAATAATAATATTAGTATTATATGGATGTTGTGATGATTAAATGAGCTAATAAGAGTAAGTGTTTACAAGAGTTACTAGCTCAATATAAATACTTAATACACATTAACCACTGCAATTACCATCATTATTTTCTAGGCAGAGATGAACTAGGAGCAACTGATTAATGGTCAAACAAATGCAGAAAAAGAGGAAAAGGAACGAAAAGAATGGGACGAATGGAAAATAAATATCAAGATATTAGAGTTCAACCTAACCATTAAATCCAAATCGCAACATCCAATCACATTAAATCTAAATCCTAACAGCCTATTAAGATAGAGATCAGGGGTGCCTGGGTAGCTCAGTTGGTTAAGCATCCAACTTCAGCTCAGGTCATGATCTCACAGCTGGTGTGTTCAAGCCCCGCATGGTGCTCTGGGCTGACAGCTCGGAGCCTGGAGTCTGCTTCGGATTCTGTGTCTCCCTCTCTCTCTGCCCCTCCCTCGTTCATGGTCTATCTGTCTCTCTCTCTCTCAAAAATAAACAAACATTAAAAAAAAAGAGAGAGAGATCAAAAAGAGCAACTATATGCTGCTTACAAAAGGAAAGAAAAAGATGTATCCTGCTAACACTAATCAAAAAGAAGCTGGGATGGTATGTTAATATCAGATAAAATAATACATGTAAAAGATCATAAGAATGTTGTTACACAGTGCTCAGTGAGTGCTCACTGTTAGTATATCACTTATGTGGTAGTTCTAATGAGGGAGGCAATGAATCATAGCAGACTTAGAAGTCAAACATAAGAGTAGACCAGGAGTCTTAAATTCAACTCTTAGCACTTTATTTATCATCTGTGAAACTTTAGATAAGTTACTTAACTCCTCTCAGCCCCAGTTTCCCTACCTGTAAAATGGGGTTAGCAACAATGCTTACCACACAGGAATGTTATGAAGGAAGGTGAAATAAGCAACATGTATTAAAAAATTCTGTCACCCATTCTTTTTTCTTTAGGTAAAGGAAATCAAGAAGTGTGGTATTTTGCACACCTGAGATTGCGGACTGAGATTCATCCCAGTTGCACACACTATGTTCATGTGGTGAAGAGGGGAGGGGAGGGAAGGGGAGGAGATGGGAGGGAAGGGAAAAAAGAGAAGAGAAGGGAAGGAGAGAGGAGAGACACAAGGATACATCAAGGGAGGAGAGACACAATGAAGATCATAGAAATAGGAAAATGGAACAAAAAGTAATTAGGAGACAGAAAAATTCTCTAAGAACCCTGGAAATGATGTATTTGGGATAGAATAAAGGGTTTCCTACTATATGTTGGATGGATGTTTTGGCCATTTTTATTTAAAGATCTAATATAGAGTAACTAGGGGATACCTAGATGGCTCATATATATTGGTAATATATTTTGTTTTATTTATTATTTTATAGTTTATATTTGTACATTTATATTAATATATATTAATAAATATATAAATATAATATGCTATATTAAGTTTATAATTTATAATCATAAACTTGCCTGTTTTACAAAAGAAAAAAGCTGTCATTCTGTAAGAATACCATTGATATTCTTGGCTTGATTGTGATACACCAGGAACATATATGTACAGTGATATTCTAGCACAGGAAAACATTTTCCTGAGGGTAAATCTGGTCACGGTTACACATAAAGTTTGCTAGGCCATAACAATAATGATTCAGTCAACAATTATTTGTTGGGTATCTGATATGAACCAGGCATACTGGTGTTAAATATTCAGAAGATTCAGTGCCCTTCTTCAAGGAATTTCAAATCTGCATGTTTCTACTTCCTACCTCCATTTCTTAGGGTCCTGTATATTTAAAAAATAAAAATCGTTTCTGGGCAACTATTAAGATCTACACTTCCTGCTTTGGGCAGGAACAAGTTTCAAATGCCCTAGTCCCCGTTCAAGTTGCAGTTCCTTTTCCAATTATATCTGTAGGACAGTAGTGATTTATCATATGCCTTAATGTCATTAAACATTTATTAAGCACCCATAGTGTGCTAGACACATGGAGAACAGCTGAAAGACATTGTTCCTCTTCGCAGCTCTTTGTAAAAGAGGACTAATGAATATATGCTTATTCAATAGATCAAGCAAGCAATATACATTTTAAGAAATTTATAAGTATTCAATCAAGATGCTGTACAGTTATTCTGACAGAGAAACCGAGGCTTCTTGGATTACAAAGGTGGATTCTCAATGACTAAAAATGTAAAGGTCTACAGCTTTCATGGACAAAATGAGTTGAAAACATCTTGAAATAGGTATGTCAAAATTATTCCATGTAATTTCTCCTAATTTCCCAGAAAAAAAGTTAAAAATTAGAAAACATCTTAAATCCCCAAGAGACAAGATGAATTAACTCTGCATCGTTTCAATCTAGATATAAAGTATGGAAGATTTCCTATTATCCCAGTAGCTTATATGTTAATAACTTGGAAAAGATTTGAAGTCTGACTTTATCCTTTCATTCTGAGCGACTTTAAACATAAATACTCCTACACGTGTGCGCACAACCCCCCCCACCCCCACCCCCGCCAGCCTTACTGGAGCTTTTGCCTACAGATCTATAACCCCAGGTTGGCATTTTGTGACCCTCTGGAATATCATCCTTGACTCTAAACCTTTTTGTTCTAAAGTTAATTTTAGCTATGAATTTCCAGGTCTCTGGAGAGAATGTGTCACAGCAAACTTTACTTTGAGACAGATTTTTGGGTCTATATTTAATTAAAAGTGCCCTTACATCTGCTCAGTAGCCATCCTATAAAAGTCCTTCTGAGATGGGAGTGATGACCCAAAACTTCCGATCTATATTTGTAGGTAGTATTCCATAGCAGCAACTGCCAGCTGGTACCCTGCACTCTTCTCCCTACCGTGCCACTGAAAGGGAACAATTCGTTGTGTGGGAGGTCTAAAATTGTAGAGATTAAATTACCATCTGACTGGACATGGTTACAATACCATTCAAAATCTTACTTAACTCTCTGCTATGTTTTTATTCTGCAACCCCCTACTCCCCCCAACAGAACTACCCAGGAGAGTTGATACAGATCTAGGCTGACTGCTATTGTTGCCTAGAACAGACATGGGTAGCAGGATCTTTATCTGTCATCAGCTTACTGAAGAGGTAAAGTAGAGAAGGTACTTTGACACAGTGGGGAATATAGTACATTTATGAACTGAAAGAAAATTGAATTTCTGTTGAATTGTTTACTGCTGCTGGAGAAACAAGAGAGGTTAATTTCATACTGTTTAATATAGCTTTGAAAGAATGTAAAATAAAATAATGCTTGAACATAACAGTGGTATGCTTAAAATGTGCCCTCCCCCAAGCAAAACAAACTCAATGTAGTTTTAGACCTTTAAAATACATTTTAAATTCTTATGAATTCAGATCCTGAGGGATTATGTTAAGTAGTTCTTACAAATCATACCTTATGCCAAGTGGCATATAGAAAAAATATGCAAAAATATGATTATGTTTCATTGAAGATTCTGTCTATTCCATATTATGGCTGAATTTGAATTTTTTTATTTATAGGCATCATTACATCACATATGGTAAGTGATGGTAAAATATGCATATATAAAGTTTTACTGGTTTACCTATATGCAAATGAATAAATATATTCATTCATGTGTATAATTTTTTTTATTATAGTTTGACTTCTCAAAAATAGGGCCTTTTTCTTTTTTCTTATGGGCTCTGGACTGCCAAGAAGGATTTATGTGTAGCATCAGTAAATCATTCACCACTGTGGTGGTCCTCTGGCTGTCTTTTATTGGTAGGTATCATCTTTTGAAATTTTTATTTATTTTTTTGAGGAGGGAAGAGACAATCTTATTGCAGGTTCAAGTTACGGAGTTATAGTGTGAATGAAGACAAATTCTAGGATTGACTTTGAACATTTTGAATGAAGTTTTTCAGGAGAAGAACTATGCTCCATATTCCTAGCCAATACACTGGATCTCAACTGTTTTTTAGGTCAGTACTTTAAAAAAATTTTTTTTTAATGTTTATTTATTTTTGAGAGAGAGAGAGGCAGAGCATGAGCAGCAGTGGGGCAGAGAGAGAGGGAGACACAGAATCCGAAGCAGGCTCCAGGCTCTGAGCTGTCAGCACAGAGCCCGATGAGGGGCTCGAACTCACGAACTGTGAGATCATGACCCGAGCTGAAGTTGGATGCTTAACCAACTGAGTCACCCAGGCACCCCTAAGTCAACATTTTGTAATAAAAATGTGGCTCACATCACAAACGCAGACACAAACACTCACATGACAAAGCCCCAGATGCAAACCACATATATAACTTAGAATTTCCTAACTAGCTACATTCAAAAAAGTAAAAAGTAACAGGTGAAATCAATTTTAATTATATTGTTAATCCAATGCTATTCAAGACACGATTGTTCTAATATTTTTTAAATACTCATCAAAGTGAATATATAACTGCATTGTGTAAAAATTTTTTGCTTCCCATCAGCGCTAAAGGTGCTATATTTTGGAAAATACTTTTTGAAATAATGAGTGTGGGTGATAAAAAAAAAAGAGAGAAATTATTAGGTGTGTATTGGACAGATCTGGATTGGGACTCCAGGTTCTGTATTTGACGATATAATTGACCTTAGGCAGGAATGTAGTGCTCTGAGCCGCTCTTACCTGTAAAAGCATAATAATAATAATACTTGATTCAAACTGGATAATCAATAAGTATTCAAAGCACTTAGAACATTGCCCAGCACAGACAAATTGCTCAATAAATGCTAAGAATAAGATGATGGTGACACTTTCTTGATTGGGAGGTAAGTTGTGGTCACTCCTCCAGAAGCTTCCCTTGAGAGTACTCTATATCCTGCTGGACACATTGTAAATGGTTGTATAAGCCCCTTGTGAAGCAATACATAACACTTAATATGAATATTAAATGTGTCTTCTTACCAAGTCAAGGCATTCCTAGAATGTATCTGAGCGAAATAATTCAAGTGAAACAATTAAAAAAAAAAACCAACCCTTTGTTATGAAGGTCTTCACTGAAGTGTTACAAATGAAAAATAAATGGAAAAAGGTCAAAAGTTTAATAATGAGTGAATAGATTAATAAAACTATGGTTCTCTCATAAAGGGAATATTATGCGGTATAGTACTGTACAGGTAACATGATAATCATGGAGATTATGTAAAATTACTGAAGTGATTATGCCAAATACAAATGAAAATTCAGAATATGAAATGTAAGTACATTCTGATAACGATTATATAAAATATTTATAGATGTGGGAAAGGCGTGGAAGGTAATTTGCAAAAGTAGAAATAATTGTGTTAGAGTGAAATGACTTAAACTATTATTTAATATCATTACATCACACTTTCAATACAAGAAGTGTAAACAGTTTATTACATAAGTCCTCATACATTCTTATTATTCAGTTAAGCACAAAGATTTATTTAGCATCTATTCTATCTATGTACTTCCCTTCACTGGTCACAGTGGGGCAATCCAAAAGAAAAAGAAAAAGGGGAAGTCCTCTACAAAATAACATAGTCAAAACAAAAATGAAAATTGTAAGACAGACATGTCATTGTGTCTTATTTAGTGATAAAAGCATTGTATATAACGTCTCAGAAAATATATATGTTATCTGTATCTATACAGATGTAAGATGGTAAAGTTCGGGTAAGAAGGAAGAACTCAATGCAGATGTTATCTCTGGGTGGAGATTAGCTTGGAGCTGAAGTTTAAAGTAGGCAATCTCTGTATAAACGGAAAGAGAGGATCCACATTCTATTGGTGGAAAAAGTGAATAAAAGCATGATGTGAATGGAATTAATCAGAAAATAGACTAATGATATTAGAAAGTTTCTTTTTTGACAGGGAAAGAATAGTGGGATAATTATTCAATTTCCTTAGCTAACATTTATTAAGTGCAAACTATAGTTCAGATAAGGAGCCATCAACTTAGGCAAGATATGGAAAGTAGGTTATGTCACAGGTTAAATCATGTGTCCTGTGTATTCTTGATCCGTGATCAAGTTGGACTGGATGGCCCTCCATACCTTTCATGATTATGAGATTCTGTGAGGATACACCCCATGCCAGTTTCTGATGCAAAGACTATGTAATGCAGTATTCTCTTCATAGGATTATGTCAGGATGATGCTCTACCACATCTGTACTTGAAATAGGGCTTTTTTCCATTGAGTTCTCCAGAAAACAATCCAAAATATAAGCCCTGCCTTTACTCGATCATATGCTAATGAAATTTATATGAGAATATGCTTCAGTTTGAGATGTATGATTAATGATTAATGTAGATGACTTATATTTACAAAATAAAGAAAAAAACTAACTTCACTCGTTTGCGTAATTTTTTCAAAGAAGAAACAAAATGATGGAACAGTGATGGTTAATTTGACAATATACACAAAAGGTTCTTCAGGAATACTTGAAGTCAACTTCCTGCGTGACCAGAGAAAGCCCAGAAGAAATGCCAAGGCACATAAGGGAGGAAGAAGGTGAGACACTGAGATAAAACTCATGTATTTGTTCAGAAAAGTCTCCTGAGAAACTCCTCAAGTAATCAGCCATAATAAAAACAGATTGTCAAAAAAGGTAGAGAAACTTTAAAAAGAAAAATCTAAAAGAGGATCTTGAAATCTTCATCTGCCCTTATTCTATTTTTGCTTAAAATGAAAATAGCATCATTTGCCTTGTGCTTTACAGTTTACAAAGCATTTTAACATATATTCTGTGTTTAGATTTCACAACAACTCTGTGGGATTTTACAGATGACGTTAAGAGTCTCAGAGACTGAGAGACCTGCCCCATGCCTCTTTTTCCACAAGCAGTGGACATGGAGGGCTCACCTAGGTCCTTGAACTCCAAAGTTCTTTCCACGGCACCACACCAGGTGCCTGTCAGCTTTGGCTTCACGTGGGCTGGGATAAGGGACAGAAAAAGTTACTTTCCTACTTCAGTTCCTGTTTCACTGTAGTGGTGGTTAAAATGAGGATTAACTAATGAATATCCAGTCTTCAGTAATGAAAGTAATAGAACTGCATAGCATTTACCATGTCCAGTCAGGGCAGTAGGCAGTAACATGTACTTAATAACCACACATTAGACATCACATGGTGGTATTCCAAGGGGATCAAAAGGCATCTTGTCTGTAACTCTCTTATGTTGCCTCTTATTGCATCTAGAATGTCACCATTCAAGTTATTCCTTTGGAGAAGGCATAAGCACCTCTTTTAAAAAGCAGTTATGTTATTGAATGGAAATATCATGGCAAACAGACTTGGGAAATTTATCAGAGAGAGGGCTCTGGTGGATGCTTTTGAGAGGAATATTCAATAATACCTTATATTATTGTATAATATAATATATGGTTATAATTTTATTGTGTATAATATGTGGTTGTACAAGAGCACTGCATGTATGACGTGTGGATGTGAGACGATTCTTTCTGCAATTTTGTTCAGGGCTTTCCCTGTCCCTATCCTTGTCTCTGTCATATGTAAATCAGCCTGTTCTTGCTCAGCGTTCCATTGACCCTGCCAGTCACACTCAAAGATTCTACAAAATAGGGTAAGAGAAGCCATGATGCTAATTTGCTACAGCTCCACAATTATGAAGTGATCCTCAGAAGTGAAACAGCAAACACGATCTTTTATTGAGTTACTGCAGTAGGATGCAGACTTGTTTATCACTTCTTCCATATAGGAATCATTTCCTGAGCATCAAAAACAATATCAGCTTTCAGCAGGATGAGGAAGTGCTGGCAGTGATTAAAGAATCTGTTTCCTCAAACTCATTTCAAAGTTCTTTTGCCTTTTTTTTTTCTGGAGCTGTGAACCTTCATATTGCAGTATGCTTTTCTTTAAATCAAGGTAATTAATAAAAGAGTAAAAGGAGTGACATAGGAGCTCCATTAGAAGCAGGTTTATGTGTCATAGTTATTGATCAATAACAAAACTAAGGTTCTTAATTTGTTTTTTAATAATAGGAAGAAAAATGTAACAAATGTATTTTGGAGACATGGCAGAAAATACTCAGTGACCAGTGAATGGATGTTAGAAAATGGTGTCTAAACTTTTTGAACCAGGCACCATGTATTAAGTAAACTTTATATTTCGAACAGAACTTAGCATAGGACTTTGCACACAGTAGGTGCTCAATAGATGTTTCCTAACATATTGTAACACTTCTCTAAAGAAGACGTCTGGATGGCCAACAGGCACATGAAAAGATGCTCAACGTCGCTCCTCATCAGGGAAATACAAATCAAAACCACACTCAGATACCACCTCATGCCAGTCAGAGTGGCTAAAATGAACAAATCAGGAGACTATAGATGCTGGAGACGATGTGGAGAAACGGGAACCCTCTTGCACTGTTGGTGGGAATGAAAACTGGTGCAGCCATTCTGGAAAACAGTGTGGAGGTGCCTCAAAAAATTAAAAATAGATCTACCCTATGACCCAGCAATAGCACTGCTAGGAATTTACCCAAGGGATACAGGAGTACTGATGCATAGGGGCACTTGTACCCCAATGTTTATAGCAGCACTCTCAACAATAGCCAAATTACGGAAAGAGCCTAAATGTCCATCAACTGATGAATGGATAAAGAAATCGTGGTTTATATACACAATGGAATACTATGTGGCAATGAGAAAGAATGAAATATGGCCATTTGTAGCAACGTGGATGGAACTGGAGAATGTTATGCTAAGTGAAAGAAGTCATACAGAGAAAGACAGATACCATATGTTTTCACTCTTATGTGGATCCTGAGAAACTTAACAGAAGACCATGGGGGAGGGGAAGAAAAAAAAAAGAGAGGGAGCGAGCCAAACCATAAGAGACTCTTAAATACTGAGAACAAACTGAGGGTTGATTGGGAGTGGGAGGGAGGGGAGGGTGGGTAATGGGCATTGAGGAGGGCACCTGTTGGGATGAGCACTGGGTGTTGTATGGAAACCAATCTGACAATAAATTTCATATTAAAAAACAAACAAACAAAAAAGAAATATTTATGTACCACTTATGAATAAAAATTATCTATTTATTACCATATAAGTTAAATTACTTGATTTTCTTGCTGAAAATCTTCCAGTGGCTTCCCCTTGTCTTGAAGTACCCTGTAAGACCTAAGCAATCTGGCACTTAAGTGCTTCATCACAGTGTATATCACTTTCTGCCTCCACTGCTCCACACTGGTCTACTTCCTGTTTCTCTTCAGGGTATTTACAGTTGCTACTCCTCCTTTTGGAAAGTTCTTCCCCCAGATGTTTACAAGGCTCACTCTTTTACATCACTTAACTTTTGCTCTGATATCCTGTCCTCTGAGAAGTCTTCTTAGACCATTCCTAAAGTGGCTGTCCTGTGTTCTCGCTCTGTTTCCTTAACTGAATTTATTTTTCTTCATGGTATGTATCGCTGCCTTAAATTATAAAATCTTTTGTTTGGCTTGTGTCAGGTTCAGTACCTGGCATATAATAAGTTACATTTCAGCAACCATTTTCCTCAAAAAGTCAATGTTTCCAAATCAATCTATTGGATGGTGTTAGACCACGGCGGGGGGCGGGGGGGGGAGGTGTCACAACTCAACTGCCTTCAGCTGTCAGGTAGGTAAACACACCTTGTATCAGACAACAAGGTGTGGAGGGAGATGGAACTACCTGGAAAGTATAGGCTCCATAAAAGGGCATTCAAATTTTAAATATAACTAAAACACTGTGTTGGCCACATAAAATACATCTAAGGACCAGATTGGGCCTTACCTCTTTGAGTTTACATAGTATATGAATTTATAGATAATGGTAGTTGGCTTTGGAGAAAAAATATTGTTTCCAATAAATATTTATTCCCATTTCTCTTCCTCCCTTTCGTCTTCTTTGCCTTAGCATTTTAAGTTAGCACAGTTGATGTGCTTAATTCTTGACTATTCAGCAACCTAATGTTATAAGCAGTGACCACAAATGAAAATATCTCTAGGCTGTCTAATCACAGAAACAGGGAGCTCCAAACTCAAGAACACAGGGTGAGTTATAAAGATGAGAAGGGAAGGGGCTTGCCAAACACAGACAGAAAACAGAAAATGCCACCTCTAACTTCTGGTACCTACTCTCACGTCTGCAGAGAAGGCTAATTGCCAGAAGAAGGATCATCTTATAGGTATGAATAGGGCTAATGAGGCTATGAAGTCTTCACTGGACAACTGGACCCATTCACTCTGTATTCGTGCGGTCTCTTCCTAGGAAGCTAAGATTGATTTTAGGTGGTGCTTGGATTTTCTGATGTCTTAACTGGTCTGTGATAGGGTTCAGATTGAGTCAATCAATCTGTTATCATCTGCTATTCATATTTCTCTGCAATCAATGTCCATGCCACGTTGCTTCAGGCTGTGATTCACAATCGTAAACAGTGGTTTATAGTTATCAACCTTGGTTATAAGAAAAATTGAGCAGGCAGGATGTAATTACATTGTCATGAACTACTAGAAGACCAACACTGAGGATCACAGAAGTCAGGCACATTCTCCCCATTAGCTCTGTGTGTGTGTCCACATCTCTATTTCCCCACCAGCCTTGAGGGAGCTGCAATTTCCTGTGGTTTTACCTGCCTTGTTCAAGTTTCTACCAAATGGGAATAGCATTTTGTGATAGAGATGTCAGAATTTTCAATAGTACTTTATGATTTTTTTGCAAGACAATGATCAGGCTTGTAGCAGTCTGCCATCATTTAGATTAATTTATGGTGGAGCTGTCAAGCCTAGAATTAACAGGGAAAACCTAGCAAAAAATGAATCTGTCACTTCAAGGCACAGACCTCAATCTTTTAATCACAGCTAAACTCTTACTTCTGGGGCACCAAAGCTGTCCCCACAGCAGGGTGCTATGGCAAGTTTATAATGTCTAAAGGGTAGAAACATGCTCAAATTTCAGTTCGTATTGTGTGTTTTCAAGCAACCTCAGCTTGCGGATATTGTTAAACTCTCTGCCTTTTTTTTTTTTTTTCCTGGAATGATTTGATTACCATCTCAAGGTGCTCTTTAGAATTCATTACTTTCAAAACAGATATTCGAATTTAAGCTTTTACTCATAGGATATTACTTTGGGAAAAGATGACCACATTTTTAGTGGGCTAAAGCAACACTAGAGATATAGCAGATGAATTGGAGATCAAGAAAAGTGTTACTGTTGACAGAGTCATCCAGAACAAAAGAACAGAAAGCCCCCAGTAGTGACCAAACCTGTGTGCAAGCTGCCATGTGCTGTTGATTAATTCTAGCTTCTTCACAGACGTCAAAAAAAACAAATTACATCCTAGCTCTTCACACCCATCTATTTTCCAATGTTCAACTGTGTGGAGTATCACCTTTATCAACAAGACTTGATAAACTAAACTTTAAAAATAACTCAAATTGAGGTGCTCCCTGAGTCAAGAAGACAGTATTTTCTCCCAATTACTTTTTTTCTCCACAAAGACAGAAAAGCCATATTTTGATATTTACTTTCAGATTTTGCATATTGTTGTACCCAAAATCTCTATCACATTCTTAGGATGTGTAAATATTTTCTCACAGAGTTTAAGATGGAGTTCACAATAATAGTTCTTCTAAAATTCAATATATCTCAAAATCCTAATCTTATATTTGAATGAAATAATGTATTCCTTAAGAGTAGCCACAAATTTAAAAGAAGTAATTTGCCCTACATAGTTGAGTAGGTTATAATGCTATAGATTCTACCATTAGAGTTTCCAAATGTTTCTTAGATATATGAAATAAAGCACAGCTTCAATATTCTAACTGAACAACTCCATCTATATTTCAAATGTTTTCGATCAATATTTTCCTTCATTTCATATTAACTTACCATTTTAATCACATATGATTGAAAAGCTTAGGATCAGATAACCTGTTGTAAATCATTTATAGTTGTCTCTGTGAAAAACAAATTGTTACATACCATGAACAAAAACATTATGTTTATCCTTTTGTGTTAAAAAATACATTTTTGCCCAGTGTCTCTCCTTTTCTCTTAGCTTTTAAAACCAGCCCATCTTCTTTCTTTCAATGTAAACTTTGTGATCTAGAATTTCTGGTCACTTCTCAATCATATACTTGACTAGACCAGTCAAGTAAAGAATGAAATCATTTCAAATTTTTAATAAACCATGAAATGTCTATAAAAGAAGTAAAGTAGTGGGGCGCCTGGGTGGCTCAGTCGGTTAAGCGGCCGACTTCGGCTCAGGTCATGATCTCACAGTTCGTGAGTTCGAGCCCCGTGTCGGGCTCTGTGCTGACAGCTCAGAGCCTGGAGCCTGCTTCGGATTCTGTCTCTCCCTCTCTCTGACCCTCCCCCGTTCATGCTCTGTCTCTCTCTGTCTCAAAAATAAATAAACGTTAAAAAAAAAACTAAAAAAAAAAGAAGTAAAGTAGTTAAAATTTAAACTTGGCTAAGCTTGTGTAGGGATTCTGGAGCCCAAGACTGACAAATAGATACTAGGATTTAGGGGCCCAAAACAGATGTTATAATCTGGAATCATTTTCCACCACTGTGGAAAACAGTATGGAGGTTCCTCAAAAAATTAAAAATAGAACTATTCTATGATCCAGTATTTCCAGTATGATCCAAAGAAAATGAAAACACTAACTCAAAAAGATATATGCATTCTTATGTTCACTGAAACACTATTTATAATAGCCAAGAGATGAAAAAAACTTAAGTATACACCAATAAATAAATGGATAAAGAGATTGTGGTGTGTATGTATATATATATACATACACATATATACCATATATACACATATATATGTATATGATACATACATATATATGCATATGTATATATACACACAATGGAATTGTACTTGTATTTAAAGTGAAAGAAACAGCCATAAATATTTATAAAGACTTCTGTTTCTGCCATTATGGCAGTCTAGTATACACTAGCCTTACAACACAAAATCTAAAAATATTTGATACATATTTTTAAAACTGTAAGAGTATAGAGAATCCACTGGAGTCAGGAATAAACAAACAAAAAACAAGGAATCAAGTGAATATCGGCACCACTGGATTATTAGATTTCTATGTCCTAGAGCTTGAAGGTGGTGGTGGTGGTAGAATTAGACCGGTACTGAGACAAGACCTTTAGCCCGGTGGATCAAAGACTACCTTAAATAAAGATGGAATCCAAAAAGGATTAGGGTCTTGCAGAAAAGGGTAAATTCATGCGTGCATATATATGCAATGGAATTATTCACCCATAAAAAAAAAAAGGAAATCTTGCTATTTGCAACAACATGGATGGACCTTCAGGGTAACACAATAACGTTAAGTGAAATAAGTCAAACAGAGAAAGATAAAGTATGGTCTCACTTACATGTGGAATCTAAAAAAGCCTAAAAAATAACAACAAAAAGAAGCTCATAGATACAGAGAATGGATTGATGGTTGCCAGAGGTAGGGAGTGAAATGGGTGAAGAAAGTCAAAAGTTATAAAATAAATAAGTCACGGGGGTATAATGTACATCATAGTGACTATAGTTAATAATACTATATATATGAATGTTGCTAAGACAGCAGATCTTAGAAGTTCTCACCACAAGAAAAAAAATTCTATAACTATGTATGGAGATGGATATTAACTTGACTTATTCTGGTGATCATTTTGAAATATACACAAATATTGGACCATAACATTGCACATCTAAAGCTAACATAATGTTATATGTCAATTATACCTCAATAAAATAAATAATTTTTTATTTACTTATTTTTTTAATGTTCATTTATTTTTGAGAGGGAAAGAGAATGTGAGCAGGGGAGAGGCAGAGAGAAAGGGAGACAAAGAATCTGAAGCAGGCTCCAGGCTCTGAGCTGTCAGCACGGAGCCTGATGTGGGACTCAAATTCATGAACTGTGACATCATGACCTGAGCTGAAGTTGATCACTTAGTTGACTGAGCCAACAAGGCACCCCAATAAATAAATTTTTAAAAATAAAAATAAATAAATCCATCACACACACACACACACACACACACACACACACACACACACACACACAGAAATTGGAGATTGATTCTGAGCCCAGATGAAATAGTCAGCTTTTAAAAGGAATTCTTACAAGTATCAATATGAAATGGAATGGGTCCAGCTCTAGCAAGGCTGATTTATCTATTTTAGGCACTCTAGTATACTAGTTTCTGGTGTGCTGTAGCATAGTCTGTGAAAAGCTTAAGTAATATTGCCTATTGATATAATAATAAATATATTTACTTAGATATTTCTTTGTCCAATTCATACTTTAATTTCTTAAAGAATAACCGATGATATCAACTTGTTTTAGATCATTTTTAATTAAAAATGAGATTAATACGAATAAATGTCATTGGATATCTATGAGATACCATACGTTCTATTTTCTACTTTATTTCCTAAATTATATTAATAGATTTATTAACCTCCTAATATTGAAAGACCTGACATGTTAGAAAATCAGCTCTATTAAGTATGACCAAATCACCTCCCATTGGCCTTGAGAAGATAAGCAACATAATAAATATGGTCTAGCAGGCCTTGGAATGCTTGCCTTTTCCTATCACTCCATTTCCTGCTGCATATAGCGAGCGCTGCTGAGTAAGTTTTTACTATATTGGTTACTTTGACATAATTATATTTGAATTGATGTGGGATGATTCTTTAAATAAAACTCCCTTTCAGTAAGAAAAAGAAAAAGAAAAAGAAAAAGAAGTTGGAATATTCAGATCAAATACAAAATAAGTATGTTTGATAGTCTTAAGAAATAAAGAGAAAATTGAAAACACAAGTTGGGAATGAGACTATCAAAAGCATTCAGGTAGGTCTGGGGAAAAAAAAAACTAAACTAAACACAATTTTAGATAATGCTCATTGAAATAAAATCAATGAGAGTTTTATCTAGAGAAAAATCCAACATAAGGCAGAAGTAGCATTGCATATCCAAAGGAAAAGATGAATGTTACACACTAATCGTTCCAAGAACCCCACAAGGCCAGTTATTATTCCCATTTTACTGATGTGGAAAATATAGCTCAGAGAGACAAGGCATTTGCCCACATTATCCAGAGGTAGTAAATGATGGAGAAATGGATTTGAGCCATTTCCAATGGGTCTGTCCACCTACAAAGATGACCATTAAATAATACAAATGGTGTGACTCTGGTGTGAACGTTCTGTTCTCACTGGAAATCTACTCTTCCTGCTTGCTCTGTCTTGTTCTTGTTTACTTCCTTTGCCTTGTCCCTAGTATATGCTGCAACTGCTTCTGGTGTACCATTTCTCAGGGTCAGTGCACCCCTAAAGAAAGAACATGTTTTTTTTTTTCTAGGGCAGAAAGAGATGATGGCAGAAATAAGGGACTAAGATAAAACTCCTACTACGTGTAGGTTCTTTACATGTGCAAATACAAGATAAGAAAGTCCTGGCTGTTATGGGGCAAGATTAAAGACATAGTTAAGCAATTTGGAAGGCATGTTTTAAATAAAGATTGCCTCGCAATAACTTCCAAATGCTATTCTGGTCCCCTAAGCCTGATCAAAGCTTCTTTTTAAACCAGGCACTGAACATTTTATCTTGGATATAAATTTTTCACTTGTTTTGACATCTCTGAAGATTTTTTTTTTAAACTTGCCAAAAAAAATCTAAATATATAACGCATTTGTGAGTGCACCTTGAGAGAAATGTATTCTGTATCCAGAACAGCCATCCCACCCCGTGTAGTCAAGCTGTTATCCAAGGAAGGGGCCACAGGTCGTGTCTGTGCTGCTGCCTGGAACACACTTTCGGGCTAACCTCTCACTTGACATCTGGGCTGCTTTCAAATGACTGGTCATCTTCTCAGCCTGCAATCCCCAAGGGTGCCAAAATGGCTTATTCAAGCCCCATTTTACCCCTGGCCAGCCAACTATACTAAATTCATACTTACAGCCAAAGAAATGCAGTTTCCTCATAGACCTGGTGTTTCCAGGGAGCAATCCTCTCCCAGAGCTGTGTTACTGATGGAGAAAACCTTCAGCCACTTTAGGTTGGCTGTAGGTCAGCACTTCTTATTCTGAGACATATCTCCTTTTTGAAGCCTATGTAAATTGCAGTGCCTGGGAAAGTCAGACTGCAGGACATCAGCCACACACACAGGGAGACTCCAGATCCCAGCCCAAATCCAGGTTTCTAAAGTGAGCCTGTTTTGTTTGTTCCTGGTTGCTACAACTGTACTTTTTCTGATGTCCGGGGGCCTATGCAGCCTCAGGAACCCCTTCTCAGAAAACAGATCAGCAAATCACACAATGTATGCCAGGAGAACTGATGAACATCTTCAATTCTAAGAAGACTATACATACTCTCAGTCTAGAAATGGGAATCGGGTATTACTCACCATGTCAGATACATGATCTAGAAATAAAAATATTTCAATTCAGGAAGTTTTTTATTTTTTTTATTTTTTATTAAAAAAATTTTTTTAATATTTATTTATTTTCGAGAGAGAGAGAGAGAGAGAGAGACAGAGACAGAGATAGAGTGTGAGCAGGGGAGGAGCAGAGAGAGGGAGACACAGAATCGGGAGCAGGCTCCAGGCTCTGAGCTGCACTGTCAGCCCAGAGCCTGACATGGGGCTCGAACTTACGGAGTGTGAGATCATGACCTGAGTTGAGGTCGGATGCCCAACTGACGGAGCCACCCAGGCACCCTCAATTCAGAAAGTTTTTAAAATAAAAAGAATAGCACTAATGTAGGGCAGTTAGCACACTTTTTATATGGGGATTTGTTTTGGGGAAGAGTCTCCAAGTTCCTTAAAAAATCTGCATTTAGACTATTGGCTATAAGGATAGTTATCCATCTGCAGGTGGGTTTTCTAGAACAATGGTTCTCAGCTTGAAGGGTTGCCATCATGAATAATATGAAATGCCATCTGACATTCTCATCCCAGAAAAATGGCATTTCAAAGGATAAAGCCAAAGTAACTTAATGCCCCTTGCTGCTGTGTTGGTGACTTCTATGCCACAGCATCTCACACCTGTCCAGTGACCTGCTGATCATTGATCCTTACAGAACTGAAAATCACCCACTGGGTTCTTTGGGTTCACACAAAGAACACCAAGGTCTGGTTATTCTGAACATTACATAACAAGATGGAGTTCCTGCTTATAACCTATTTTAAAATGTTAGCCCCCCCCCCCCCATTTAAATAACTAATTCTGGAAGCAAGCAGTATGGAGATCAGATACTACCCAGATTTTCCATATAGCTTTTGAACACTGGATTTTAATTCCCAGATAAATAAATCAGACTAACTCAAACATTTGGAGAGATTTTCATGATCAAATCTATGACACAATGTGTGATCCCTATTCTCTCTTGGAACTATTGAGTCTTACCCTTCTTAGAAAAAAAAAATTAGAAGGGACATTTTGGAACTACTCTATAACTATCAGTGTTTGAATGGCTTGGGACTGCTTTTCTTGTTAGTACAACAAATATACTGTTTTGATCTGTTTTAACTAGATATTTTCCTCACAAGTCAACCTTTCCTGCTATTTTAAAGCAGAATATCACATTGTAAAGGGCACGGCAAGATTTTAAAAAATTACTCTTATTATAAACAATGAATAAATGCCTGCCTTCACCTAACTAGACAACTTGAATTTGATGACCCAGAGGAGTTTTCAGAACGAAAGTGAGATAAGTATTTTGGAATTGAGGACATTGCCAGTATAAAAAAGTATTAAGAGAGGGCTATGAAATTCTGCTTTGCATCACTGAGATACCTTTGTGCCCAAGAAGAGAGCTCAAACCTCCAAAAGACAACAGAGTGACAAGTTTGCTGACAAATACCTCATCAAGTGAATTTGAAAAAAAATTAAACCACCAACAGATGGAATGTGTCTGAATGCCCTCCCTGCTGGTGTGTGTGTCACTGAATATCAGCACAGTGTACTGGGGAGGCCCCATAGGATCCTGCCAAGAAGGAAAGCAGCAATGACCCAAATGCACTTCCCTATACAAAACACTCAAGGTTGATGAATACCATGTCTCTGCAACTGGCTTTTGCTGGCTCTTCATATTTCCCTGGGTGCCCTTTCCTCTCCTTAAAAAAAAAAACAAAAAAAAAAACACCACCAACAACAACTCCAGAAAATCAGACTATAATTTTGGATCAAAGAAACTTTCCATTTATATTTCCATGAAAAACTTTGGTAAATATCATCTGTAGGTTTAAAGAATCAATCCTCCTGCTCCCTGTAATTAAGTGGGAAAATGAATTAGTGAATGTTTCCAAACACAAGCATTAAAAACAATAAATATGCCTCCATGGTGAAGTTTTCCTTTTGGAGGGGAAGAAGTAACAAAATCTAAATTAAATTAAAGTGGTGTTCTGGGAGCCAAAGTGGTACTACAGCTCAATAAACTAATGTAATTAGACAACCTAAGATTTTTTTTTTCTTCTAGGCTCCAAATCTAAAGCATGGGCTTTGTAAAGGTTCAGGATCATTGTTAGAATCCAATTCAATATTCGAGCTTCTCAAATTCACAGCCGGCACACTCTGCCTTTAAGGTATTGCCTGTCTGATTATCCTGCCAGTCTCCCCAACTCCTAATGGTTTTGTGTAACTTTCAAGTGCAGCAGCCCCCTTTGGAAACTGACAAGTGTTCATTTGGAAATGGAGTCATCAAATGCACGCAGCCTTCAGGAGGCTCCTCTTTTCATGAGAACAAACAAAGGGAAATGTTTTTAGTACAAAATCCCTTTTTAACAAATAAAAAGCCTGTATTGCACTGCAGGGCTGCCCACCTCCACAAAGCCCCGGCTCTTTTTGGTGGCCCTCAGAAGCAAGCTTTTCATTGTATAATTCATCCACGGATAGAGCATCTGCTGGGCTAATGAGCTCTCCTGCAGCCTCTTCTCCCGCAGGCGAATCCCCAAAAGCACAGTCTTAAATCAGATACTGTAAAAGCCAAAAGAGAGAGGAGTGGGGGTAGGGAAGGAGAAAAAAAGTAGGGTAGAGAAAGCCAAGTTAGCAGTAAGCCAATAATACCTTGCATCTGGCTTTAGTGAAGTTGTATACTTAAAGATTTTCATCCACACAGTTAATTTCTAAGCTTGTTCTTTCATGGCCAAAGTTCTATTTTGAGTATTGTATCACTGGAGCACACCTCCAATGGAGATTAATGTAATAGATCATCATGGCAGCTGGCTCTTAAATATACTGATAGCAACCTTGACCAGGAACTGATTAGAAAGGGCAGGATTAAGGAGCATTACCTTTTTGCCAGAAAGTAGAACATGACATTGGAAACCTGATGGCTCTGATTCCTGTCCTATTACTAATTTTCTCATGTTTTACACTGTCATCAGTGAGTCTGGCGGACATTATTGGGAAGCTATGTGACAGCATCTAATAAAGTATGTTGGGAGAGAAATCATGGCTCCCCTTTGCACTGATGATCTTTTGGAGAAATACAGTATTGTGGATTATGGGAGGTGGAGGTTGCAAACGCTGATGATACCCATGGCAATTCATCATCAGCCTGCAACTCGCCAGTGATCTACAGCTATAAAGGAATACCTTCCAGGAGGGACGGGGATGGAGAGTCTGTCTTATTCATGTTAGCAAAGATGTTCTAGAGAGGATTGTCTGATTATTTATTGGTTGTTCTAAATCCCTGAACACAATTTTAGGACACTGTCCATCTCTGTGCAGTGTGAAGCCTCTGTAGAATGTTCTGCCTTTAGAAGTGTCCAACGGGGTTGCATTAAAACAGCACAGACTATGTTATGAGTGGTTTAGTGATGAATTTGTAGGATTCAAAAGGCCAGAGGAGCATTAGTAATGTTGGGGTTAACAGAGGCAGCTGATTTTAGAAATGTGGTATTTGAGTTTTTCAACATCATCCAAAGTAGGTTCACCACATTCTTTTTAACAAACTCTCCAGCACAGAGCAGATGGTTCCTCTATTAACAACCATTTGCATTTAACATATTGCAATGATTTATGTAGCACATGCCACTGAGCAAAGCAAAAACATTCAGTAGCAACTAATTAGTTGACTGTAAAGACACATATCTCAATGTACAGAGCCCTCCTCTATGTTTTTTTCATTTTTTATAGTTTAGTATTTTATCTGTGTAAAGCATTTAAATCTGAACTATGACATTCATCTTTCAATTATGGTAATGGTGTAATTATGGTTTTATTAATGCCTTGGTTATACTCTTTTTGGGGTGGGTGGTTGAGATTTGTATGTCAAAATTTCTCTGGGGACTGATCGGTCAGTCACATTTTATTGCCAAGGTGGTAGAACGCTTGTAAGTTACTCCCAAACCCACCAAAATGCTTATTTTAAGAAGTCCACTTTGCCTTGAGAATAGAATAGAATAGAATAGAATAGAATATATACTAGAGATGAAATAAGACTACTAGTCAAAAAAGATGACTTACAAAGAGTGATTAATTTTAATTGGATTTGAGTGTCATTTATTAATACACAATACCTTTTTGTATCAGATCTTCTCCACTATACTGTCTACCTTAGTGAGCTCACATGATTTTCTTCCCTCCCCTGCTAAATCCCTGCTTCAATTCCCTCACAACTCATGGGTTTGCCTCTGAACTGGATGTGGTTCTTAAGTTGGTAAGCCCTGAACTTCCCCAGGACACAAGGGGTTTTGCTGCCTTTTAAAAGCAGATTACCTGAAGCCAGAGAAGAAACTGAAGTACAAATTGTATTAATTCTTGCAATCTATGGAAGAGAAGTCTTAAACTCTTTCTGTCTTAGATGATCCTGAGACATTTTCGTCTCCTTTTTGCTGACCAACAGGGTCAACGGACATTACAATACTGTCACTGTGTGTCAAGGTGACAGCGCTAGGACTGTAGGATGAACCAATGAATCTTTAACACCTACAGTTTTCATTCTCAAGGGTTATCCATGCAAAATGTCAAAGTAGGCCATCCATCATCGGGAGGATAAATACATGTCTGCAACCCAGAGGAAATGGGGTATAATATAACTGCATTTAGCCAGGACTCAAGGAGCCAACCTTAGAAAACCTGAACTTGCCCTGCTCTTTTTACAATTCCCAGTTTTAATTTTCATGGTGATCTCTACTGACAGAGAACCCTAGAAATATGGTAATGATAAATTTAACCTGCTTAAGTCTTTAAAGGGAAAGGAAGCAATAAAGACAGAGAATGTAAGTGCATTAATGAAGGTACAATAGAATATGAATTATATATTAGTATAAACAGTCCAGCAATATAAGAAAGTGGAAAGAATTAGTAGACAAAAAAATATTAATGACTGAAGTCTATCAGGTACCAAGTGGAAGAGCTTAGATTTGAACCCAGGTCTTTCCTGCTTCAAGCCCCCTCTACTGCCTTTCCATGTAAACCAGAGTTGGTTAGAAGCATATGCTTCAACTTAATATTTTCTTATTTTAGTTTGTATCAAAAACTCAACTGTGGTGTGATTTCCTTTGGCATTTTATTTTGGTAGTAAAATAATATTGGAATCTTTAGATATGCTGTTGTTAGTAGCAAAATCTAATAGAATAATCAATATCAAGGAAAAGAGCAAATAATCAAATTGCAAAGAAGACTCTTGGTTTAAATTCATCAATGCTAAGCAAATATAAAGTGTATAACCCTGAGAGATATCTTTTTGCTTCTGCAGGACTCTAGTTTTCCATAAATAACATTTATATTTAATGAAAACAGGATTAACTTTGTATTGAAAATTGAGCCTATCATTCAGTCTGATTAAACAACATGCGGTCTTGCAAATCCACATTTTACTCAGTATTTTTGTGTGTTTCTACTGTGAATAAATTTTCTGGATATACCTATATTAGGGAAAGAAGAAGGAAAACATGTCTTTCTAAGTGTGTACTGGTACTAAAATAGGACACTGGACAATTTCACCCATTAGATAATATTCAACCATTTTTAATCAATTAATAACAACTTCATATGGTTCAACCTAATATATGGAAGTATTGTTTAGAAATAACCCCGATGCAGGGTGTCTGGCTGGCTCAGTCGGTTAAGCGTCCGACTTCGGCTCAGGTCATGATCTCACAGCTCATGAGTTCCAGCCCTGTGTCAGGCTCTGTGCTGACAACTCAGAGCCTGGAGCCTGCTTCAGATTCTGTGTCTCCCTCTCTCTCTGCCCCTCCCCTGCTCACATTCTGTCTCTGTCTCTGTCTCTCTCTCTCTCTCAAAAATAAATAAACATTAAAAAACAAATTAGAAATAACCCCAATGCAAAAGAGACTATCAGAAGGTCCTCTAGAAACCTTCTCCCATCCCACCCTCCTCCTCCTTACTAGTGTTACTACAGTAATCTTATCTGTATCCCTATCACTACACAGATCACACGGCCTTATAATTTTCTTTGTGAAATGTCTATCAGTCTGTGCAGATGGTAGCAGTTTGAAGACAGGGACTGTGGCTTTTCATTTTTGTATCTCCAGGAATTGGCACACTATCAGGAACAAGTAAGCCTAAACATTTAAATGCTTGCATTTATTTGTATTGCATTTTGTGTCGTCGTCTTCTTCTTCTTCTTTTGCATTTTTTTCAATTCTTGAAAGGGAGGTAATATAGGTATCATTATTTCTCCAGTTACAGTGCTGGAACTAGAGTCTGTGTGATTCAATCCTCAATTAAATGATCCTTTACCCTTTTTTTCTTACATATTGTCATGTTCTCAAAAAGACTTGTAATATCACTTCTACTTAACTAAATATAACTAGTTTTTCTATTCACTTTTAAGATATAAGCAAATTATTATTAAAACTGCAAAATGTCTCCATTGCACTAGCATGTTTAATCAAATGGTTATGCTATTTCCAAAAAGGACTCCTTTCCTTTTTAAATTACCATATATTTCTGACATTCCCTTGGCTATTTGAAGTTTTTGTTATGCTTTATGGGATTTTGCACATTTTACATTCTATGTAGTGCTAAGGTTAAATAAGTGGTTGTCATGCTCTCATTTAATATCAACACTACATACTTTTCAACATGCTTTATCTCTTCCTCTAAATGGGTGACTCTGGAACACAGCAAAGG
Source organism: Acinonyx jubatus (assembly GCF_027475565.1). Lineage (NCBI taxonomy): Eukaryota > Metazoa > Chordata > Mammalia > Carnivora > Felidae > Acinonyx > Acinonyx jubatus. The sequence goes on along the minus strand of NC_069381.1, from coordinate 90,045,730 downwards.
CCCCACCTTATAGATTATGTTCTGCTGACTCCCAATCTCATAATGACTAGAGAAGTGGGCAGAGCTGTGAGAAACAAAGAGCATTTGAATGGCTTTGGTGAGTTGGGGACATTCCTCTCAACCAAGACGGCCATGTGCTCTACCCTTTATTCTCTCTGATGTGTAATCAGCCATGAAGCTGGACTATAAAAAGTGCTTCTGAAGTGGATGAGATTTCCCAACTGATCTGCTCATCTTGGGTAGGAGTGCAGAAAGATGCAACATGCTGTTAAAGACTTGCAAGTTTCAGCTTTCCTGAGAAACACCACAAATTTTTTTTTCTTCTTTTCAAAATGTTTATTTATTTATTTATTTTGAAAGAGAGAAAGAGAGAGAGAAAAAGAGGCAAAGAGAGGGGGACAGAATCTCAAGCAGGCTTCATGCTGAGTGTGGAGCCCAACATGGGGTTTGATCTCACGACCCATGAGATCATGACCTGAGCCAAAATCAAAAGTGGGACACTTAACCAAGTGAGCCACCCAGGCGCCCCTAATTTTTTTTCTTTACAAAAACTTTTTCCAAAGGAAATAAAACATTCCATTCAAAATATTTTTGTAATATACTTTCCATCTAAAATCCTATTTTTTATGCTTATGTTATTGGTATACTTTCTAGCTGAGCTGGAAGACTCATTGAAGAGTCCAACCATTGCCCTAAATACCAGTTATTAATGGTCTGAATGCATTCAAGGTTATACACAGGAAAAGAATACTTTGTAGGTATTCTGGTGTCATTCAGAATTACTGGGTTGCAATCAACAAAGATATTAATTATTGCTATCTGCTTGCTTCTAAAAAATATTTTTCCATTGATGGAATTTTAAAATGTAAAATAGCAATCTATTTTATTTGTAGGTCATCAATAAGCCAATTTGCTCATGTAGCAACTAACAAATACAAATACTTATCATATCTATATCTCCTGTTTCATGTTCTTACAGTCTCATGATTCCAATTTCCTATAGGTCATTACCACGTTTAAAAAAAAATTTTTTTTTTACATTTTTATTTATTTTTGAGAGACAGAGAGAGACAGAGAACAAGTGGGGGAGGGGCAGAGAGAGAATGAGACACAGAATCCAAAGCAGGCCCCAGGCTCTGAGCTGTCAGCACAGAGCCCGACGCGGGGCTTGAACCCACGAACCATGAGATCATGACCTGAGCTGAAGTCAGACACCCAACCGACTGAGCCACTCAGATGCCCCATTACCACGTTTAAAAAAAAATGTTTTTATTTATTTTTTTGGGGGGAGGGGCAGACAGAGAGGGAGACAGAGGATCCAAAGTGGGCTCTGTGTGGAGAGCAGAGAACCCGATATGGGGCTCCAACTCATGAATCGTGTCATGAGCCAAAATTGGACACTCGACTGGACCACCCAGGCACCCCAGGCCATTACCACTTTTGAGTTAAGTTAAAATATGAGCTCACTGTAGTCTTAAATAGGTGTCCATCTCAATTTCTAAAATATTAATAATGGCCCCATGACCCTTCTAGCTCCCTGGGATGAAAAATTTGGTCATAGATTGTAGATACCTCTGTCTCTTTCTACACTTCACCACTGATGTCCTCAGGTCCCCGCAGAAAGGGTCACTGCCCTGCACTCTGACTTTAGAAGGTCCCCTATATCACAGTATAGAAACATTTAAAAAACATGTTGTTTTCTTAAAATTTTTTGAAAGTTTGGTAACAGATCAAGCAGTTAGGAATCATGGAGGGGGACTTGAGATTTTACCTGAACCTCATCAACATCTCACCAGAAGATTTAGGGCTGAGAGAGCTTCAGTAGCTATGTTGGGTGTAGGGGGAGTGGAAGGAGGGAAGAAAAATCCGAGCCTCTGCTTGTATTTTTGTTTTTACTTTTAAAAAATACTGCGCACCCCAAATTACCCAAAGTAGATGTCTAGGCAGATAAGCTCCCCAGATAACTGTGCTTCTTCCCTTTCCTGACCTTGGGTGGTATAGTTTTGTCTTGATTACATATTCCATAAGATTTACATTTCAATTTGTCCATTGGTTTTTAAGATATTAAAATTATTGAATCCTATTATTTAATTATTGAATCACTGGGTTATTGTTATTGATAATTCTTCTAGAGATTATAATGTATACCCTTACTTTTTCATTACCTACTTGGAGCTAACACTGTACCACTTCATGTCAAATGTAAGAACTTGCAAACATATAGATCCATTTATCCCCTCTTCCTATGCTTTATGCTGTAGTTACCTTATTTTATATCCACATGTTATAAACCTCATATTAAAATGCTATACATTTTTTACACAACCATATATTTTAAAGAAATAAAGTGGAAAAATATTCATATATTTTCAATTTCCAGTGTTCTTCATTGCTTCCCAATGTTCTAAGATTTATCTGGTATCACTTCCTTTTGGCCTGAGAAGCTTCTTTCAGCATTTCTTCTGGTACAGGCCTGCTGGCGATGAATTCTCTTGGTCTTCTTTTATCCTTATTATTCTTTTAATAAGCCCTCATTTGTAAGAGATATTTTCACTGGACAGAGAATTCTGGGGTGAGAGGGTTTTTTTCTTTTTCTTTTTTCTTTCAGCCCTGTAAAAATGTTCTTCCCCGGTCTTCTGGTCTTGCTTGCTTCTGATGAGATTTTCAGTGGTCATTTGAATTGTTGCTTGCTTATATGTAATGTGTCTTTTCACCTCTTTCTGCTTTCAAGATTTTCTCCTTATCATTTGATTTCAGTGGTTTGCATATGATATGCCTAGAGGCTGCTTTCTTGATAGTCATCTTGCTTGGGGTTCACTGTAACTTTATGCCATTGGGAAAATTTTGGACATTACTTCCTCAAATACTTTTGCTGCCCCATTTTCTCTCTTTTATCTTTCTGGGACTCCTATTACATATCTATTGGACCTTTAGATATTGTCCTAAAAGTCCCTGAAACTGGATTCATTCTTTTTTCTACCTTCTTTCTCACTGTTTTCTGATTTGGATAATTCTACAGATGTATTGTTAAGGTCACTGATTCTTTCTTCTATCAGCTCCAATCTACTATTAAGTATATGTGGTAAAATTTTATAGAAAAATATGCTTTTTCAATACTAGAACTTCTGTTTGGTTACTTTTTATATTCTCTGTTTCCCTGTAGGTATTTCATATAATTATTTATTAACATCACATTCTCCTACATCCTTTGGTATTGTTATAATAACTGCTTTAAAATCCTTGTGTGCTAATTCTTATACTTTTGTCATGTAGAGTTTGCTCTCAGTTGTCTATTCTTTAGAATGTGGGATATCTTTTTCTTTCTTCATATATTGCGTAATTTTTAAATTGTATCTGGATATTATGAATGATACTTTGTAGAGACTCTAGATTCTGTTATGTTCTTCTGAAGAGTATTGATTTTACTTATTTGTTTTAGGGGGCAGGGACTGTGACTAAATTCAAACTGCACACTGTAAACTGTCTCCTATGTGATATGAATCAAAATCTCAGTTCAGTTCTTTTAGCTTTAGCCACGCTGCTTGGAGGCTGTCCCACGCATTAGGGATTCAGGAGTTCACCAGAAATTTAGGCAGAGTTTATATATACAGTGTTTGAGGTTTCTCCATCTCTGTCTCTCTCCTTTTCATATTTCTGTCTTGACATTTTAGTTGTTGTGGTGGCCTCAACCTGTCCTCTGGTATTTCAAGCCAATAAAAGAAGAGGATTTTCCATCCTGGTTTTAACTACACCCCGTTCCCTATCATGCATGGCACAGACTGAGGCCTGCCCTTAGGGGAAAAACTGAAAAGAGGTGAAAGTCCCTCAATGCCTTTGACTCCCCTCCAGTATCTGCCTGCTTCTTATCTCTCTCTAAAGTCTTCAAATAATTGTTTTTATTTTTAGTCCATAGTTTGTAGTTATTATTGGCAGGAGAGTTAGCATGATAGGAAATGCCATTACCAGAAGGAGAGCACTTGGTGTAATTTTGGGAGGTTCTTAGAACTACCTGGAAATCTTGGAATGGAGAAGTGAGAATGGAGAGAAGAACCTTCTTGCATTGGTTTGCTCGCCTGGGTAGGTTTCCATCCCAAGTTCAGGCAGATCAGTCACCACTTATGAGTCTTGGACCCAGATACAGTGTCTACTTTCCTCCAGCAGTACCATGTTGCCATCAATCTTTCACACAGCAGAACTGTCTGGGTTGAGATGGTGGCTACTTTAATTACACATTGGAGAGTGGGCTATGGGGTCCACGGTGGGAAAATGGGCCAGTCAGAGGTGTAATTCAATGTATAACATTATTATTTAGGCATATAGTATTTCATTTGTATTCTTTCCCCACCTTGCAAATATTAGGGACAGACTTGGGTATTATTAAAACCTATTTTTCATCTCTCCTTCTATTCTGAATGACAGCTTTGCTAGGTAAAGGATTCTTGGCTACATATGTTTCCTATTCAGCACATCGAATATTTCCTGCCGCTCCCTTCTGGCCTGCCAAGTTTCAATGGACAGGTCTGCTACTACCATTATGTGTCTACCCTTATAGGTTAAGGCCCATTTCTCCCTAGCTGCTTTCAGAAATCTCTCTTTATCTTTGTATTTTGCCAGTTTCACTATGATATGCCATGGAGAAGACCTATTCTGTTAAATTTGAAGGGAGTTTTCAGTGCCTCCTGGATTTGGATGTCTGCCTTCTTCCCTAAATTAGGGAAGTTCTCAGCTATAATTTATTCAAGTAAACCTTCTGTCCCTTTCTTGCTCTCTTCTTCTGGAACTCCTATGATACAGATATTGTTTCATTGAATCACTTACATCTCTAATTCTCCCCTTGTGGTCTAGTATTTTCTTATCTCTCTTTTTCTTGGTTTCATTGTTTGCCATAATTTTATCTTCTATTTTTTTTAATGTTTATTTATTTTTGAGAGACAGAGAGACAGAGACAGAGACAAGGCACAAGTGGGGGAGGGGCAGAGGGAGACGGAAACACAGAATCAGAAGCAGGCTCCAGGCCCCAAGCCTTCAGCACTGAGCCCGATGCGGGGCTCAAACCTGCAAACTATGATATCATGACCTGAGCTGAAGTTAGAAGCTTAACTGACTTAGCCACCCAGGTGCCCCCATAATTTTATCTTCTATTTCACTTATTCTCTCCTTTGCTCCCCCCACCCTTGATGTCATGCATCTAGTTTATTCTGCAGCTCATTTATAGCATTTCTTAATTTATCATGAGTATTTCTTAGTTCCTTGATCTCAGCAGCAATAGATTCTCTGCTGTCTTCTATGCTTTTTTGAAGCCCAGCTATTAATCTTATGACTATTATTCTAAATTTTTGCTCAAATATGTTGTTTATATCTGTTTTGAGCAATTCTCTAGCTGTCATTTCTTCCTGGAATTTCTTCTGAGGAGCATTCTTTCGTTTCATCATTTTGGCCAGTTTTCTGTCCCTTACGTGTTTTAATAGCTCATTATGTGTCCTGCACCTGCAAGCACTATTATATTAAAATGGGGTCATACACTGTCTGGGGCCTGGCCCTTCAGGAGGTGTTTTTGGAATGTGTTGCTTGTTCTCTGTTGTTGTGACTCTGGTTGCTTTATCTCCCTACTGATAGTGGTGGTTTGGACCTACCACCAAGTGTGCTTTGATTTGTTTTTTGAAGTAACCCAGCTATATGACCTTGAGAAGACTACTTCATGTATATGAGCATGAGTCTCCACCTCTCAGCCTCCTGGAAGGGACTGACTAAGGTTTGACCCGAATGGGGTATAACTTAGGGTGCAGGCAGCCCAGGGTACTCTGGCCTGGATGCTGCCTGTGGGAGCTGTGTAGGTGGCCAGAGGAGTGCACAGCCCCAACTCAATGCCCATTTCCCTGTGCCTCCACCATGCCGGCTGAGGCTTCCTTTCTATTGTCAGTCATCACCTTTCATGATGGTTATTGCAACAGTCAATAAGGTTCTTCTTTCAAGCCATTGTACACACAGACAGTAGTATAATCTTTTTAGTGTTTTTTAAAATATTTTCATCTTCCCCAATATACATTATACACAGACCTACAGTTTTTCCTCATTGCTTACCTCAAGCAATGAAATCAAAACTCAGTCTGATATTGAATATCCTCTACTACTATTACTGTGCCTGCCCTTTAAGCCCACTTTTGTAATTGCTCTCCATCTCTCCTGTACACAGAGAATCCCCTCTGACCATTAACTATCTGTTTGACAAAATATGGTTTCCTCCAACTAGCATGTATTCCCTTCCTCATGAAGCCCCTTACAAACTCAAAACCCTGCTCAAAATCTTTCTTCATCTCAAAGCCAAGAATAATATTAAAAATAGCAAAGGGCTAAGAATGTTAAATATGTTAGAATTTCTGTGCTTTACTTGAGTGAATAGGTTTTATGTTTTTGCTGTTACTTAATTTTATTTACTTTTTACATGGTAAAATACACATAACATAGAATTTACTATTTTAACTATTTTTAAGTGTACACTTTTGTGACATTAAGTATATTCTTATTGTTGTATGACATTCACATTTGTTGTTGGATTGTAAGTTTGTTATATTTTCTGGATAACAATTCCTTACCAGATACATGATTTGCAAGTATTTTCTCCCATTGTGGGGGTTGCCTTCCACTTTTGATAGTGTCCTTCAATATGTGAAAGGTTTTAAATTTGATTTTTTCTTTTGTTGCTTGTGTTTTTGGTATCACATTCCAGGAATCATTGCCAAATCCAATGTAATGATGTTGTCCCCTTATGTTTTTTCCTAAAAGTTTCATAGGTATAGCTCTTATATTTAGGTCTCTGATCCATTCTGATATGGTTTAAGATAAGGATCTAAATTCCTTTTTTTTTGCATGTGGATATCCAGTTTTCCCAATACCATTTGTTCCAAAGGCTGTCTTTGGCCTTTGAGTGGGATTGGCACTCTTCTCACAAATCATTTAGTTATATATGCAAGGGTTTATTTCTGGACTCTATTATATTCAATTGCTCTATAAGTCTATCTGTATGCTGATATGCACTGTTTTGATTACTATAGCTTTGTAGTAAGTTTTGAAATAAAAAAGGATAAAACTTCCAACTTTGTGCTTCTTTTGCAAGATTGTTCTGGCTATTCAGAGTTACTTGAGATTCCCTATGAATTTTATAATGAGTTTTTCTACTTTTGCAATAACTGTCATTAGGATTTTGATAAGAGATTGCACTGATTCTATAGATCTCTTTGGCTAATACTGACATCTTAACATCTTTCAACTCATGAACATGAGATTTCTTAATCATTTCTTTGTCTCCTTCAATTTCTTTCAGCAATGTTTTACAGCTTTTAGTGTTTTAGTTTTTAGTTTTTTAGTTTTTAGCCTTTTTGGTTAAGTTTATTCCTAAGTATTTTATTCTTTTTGATGCTGCTGTAAATGGAATTGTTTTCTTAATTTATGCTTTGGATTGTTCATTGTCAGTGTATACAAGCACAACAAATTTTTGTGTGTTGATTTTGTATCCTGTAACTTTGCTAAATTTTAACTTTATTTTTAAAACTAATTTTATTCAATGATATGTCCTATGAATGAAATGTGAAAACTACAGAAAAGCACAAATAAATAATATTACCCACAATTCCATGATTCTGAGCTAGCCATGCACTATGTTCTTTCATTCCCCCCCATCATAACTGTTAATAGTTTTAGTCCCATTCTGTTACTTAAGAGCATATAATGAACTTGAGTTATTTTAGTAAAGACATATGTTCATAAAAGGTCACTGCCTGTCTCCATGTCTCCTCAGCTCAAATTTCTTGAAACCCAACCCTGACTCTATCAATATTTAAAGGCCTCATTTACAAGTTGTAAGATGGTTTTTATATAATTTTTAGCTCTTTAGTTGCGGAACCCAAGAGACAAACCTCATTTGAAGACAGCTTTGGGACACATAGTGATATTGTAATTTTACTAAATATTTCTTAAGGGTGGACAAAAGGGTCCACTTCTTTTCATGGACTTGTTCTCACCCAGGGAGGAAATTATGAGTCAGAATTTTTGGTCTTAAAGCACGAATCAGACGATAATAAAAGAAACGTGTGTGTCTGGGTAGAGTGATACTCATTTATCCTGAATAGATATATGACTCTGATATCTGAGATAGATAAATTTTATTCTCTATCTTTTGAAAATTGGTTGAAGCTTTGCAATTTTGGTGTTTTAGAAAAGTGGCATTACCAAAAATTTGGGCTTGGCTCCAGTTCCCTTATGGTCTTATTAAGGAATACACAAATGTGGTCAAAGGATGTCAAGCGATCGCTTCTTGGCCTTTTGGCTAAAATCAAGTGTAGGATGTCAAGTGAAAGGGTATAGATGCTTAGAATTGTTGTTTTACATGATGTTCAAAAGGGTATTCCACAGACATTCATTCACTCTGTCAATAAGTATTTATTGAATCCCTACTACGTGCCAGGCCCAGTTCTAGTTACTGGAAACAAGTCAGTGGATAAAATACAACAAGTTCCATCTGGCTCTAATTCCTGGTTATGCAACAGTATCATCCTTGGCTAATTGACTTAACCATTCTGTTTCACATTTGAAAATGAGGGAGTTAGATTATATTATCTCATGGTTTCTTTCAGTTCTAAAAGAAATTATTTCATAGTGCTATGATTCTGACTATTTGGCATACACACTGCCTATATAATTCCAGTTCAGGAGTTCATAATGCTATCTACTCCCAATTTGACAAATTGTTGACTTCTCCTCCTATCATCTCTTGGCCCACCCTCCGCCTATCTGTTCTCTGTTCCCAGCAGCACTGGAAAACCTATAATTACACATGGATATCACCAGTATGTTATAATAGCTTCACTTCCCTGATATTCTGCTAAGACCAAATGAGTAAAAGCAGACAGGGCAGCAACACAATTCCCAGACAAGGTGATATCCCTTAGCTGTACACTATTTTTATTTTTACTGGGCTCTCATTTGTTATTCATTAGCACTCCTAAGGGACAAAAGAAAGGCAATATGCATTTAACTAAAATCAGCCCGTGGTTTCAAGAATATCTTCCAAAGCAAATGAAAAAAATAAAAAAGAATATAGTAAATATGAGTTAATCTTATTTTCCTTTAAATACATGATTTTAGTTTATTGCTGTAATTAGAGTTTGAGAAGTTTACATTTGAGAGAAATAGAAATCTTCCAACAACTCTATTTATCTCTGAAACTTACCAGATTGTACCACTTGGCATTTCATTTTTTACATCTTTGCTGACTCTTCCATCACACAATTTCTCAAACTTAAAAACAAAACAAATATCCCTATCTATTCCAATACTGTACTTAATTTCCTATCTTAAAGAAGGATACACAGTACTCCCCTAGGTTCAAAAAATAAGAGCAACAGTTAAAAAAAGAAAGGCACTCCCTATCAAGGCCATACTTTCCTTAAGATAGTCTCATTTTTTCACTCAAGGTAGCAACAATATAGGAAAGATGATAGCTAAAATTAGACTTTGCTGGGAAATATCAATCTGTTCTCAGCACTGCAAATAGTTCAAACACACACACAGACACACACACACATGATGTTTTCATTTTTTTCCTTATATCATAGGAAAAGTCCAATAATATTATAGACTTAAGTGAAGAAATTTTGCTACCCACATGATTTCTACTGATGCTAGTTATATGGGGTATTAATAGAGGCTTTTTGGCTAAGTTTGGGAGGCTCTGGGTAAGTAAAATGGAAATGTTTTCCTTATTATAGGATAATCTGCTAATACATATTGTGATTCTCCTAGAAGGAAATACTGCAAACATTTCCAAAATATATTTGACCATTATGGGCTTTATTTGAAGAGTAATTCTCAGAAACTAATGTAGTGTAACATTCTTTCTTTGTAGACGAGGAGACTGCTCACAGTTGCTGGGGCTTGCCCTGAGCTCACACAGTTATTAGCATAATAGAGCTACAACTATTTCTCTTGACTCCTAGCGAATGTTTCCTTCTAAAGAAAGACAAAAATGATTTGAGATCCTAATGTTTTGTCCTCTGTCATCTCAGTACATTCCTAATACAATATCAGTTGTCTTAGTACCAGTCACAAAGTTAGCAAGAGTTGACACAATAGCTATCCTAATTGAACAATTTTCTGGATTGGGATCTGTGAACCAATGGGATTTGTGAAGCTCCTATATCACAGACTTAAAACCTAGTCTATCCATTCACTCAATGGTTTTCAAGTTGAATTTCAGGAGAAAATTCATTTCCCCAAACATAAGTATTTAAATTTCTTCCTTTTCCCCTTGCCACTGATTCAGTGACCTTATTTAGATAGTTTTCTTACCTATAAAAAGGAGGCAGAAATAGCAATGATTTATATGTGGTGTAGTCAGTTCTGGTTAAACTAAAATATTTAATTCTAAAAGTCACTTAATTGAAATATAGACCTATATTGCAATGCAATCAACATATTTTACATAATCAAATCACTATGATAAAACCCATTACTGTGAAAAAAATCCATGACATTAATACATTTATTCTTGTATCTGGAGAATGAATGGAAATAGTGTCTCTACTGAACCATTGATTACATATCTCCACACAAACTCTTGCACTAAATATCAACCAGTGGCCATGACCTCCTAATTTGTCAGGAAATACCTGTGATCCTAGGGACAAAAAGTCCAAGACCTTCCAAAGATGCCTACCTTGGAACTAAAATGAAAAGCATAGCCCCAGAAGTTGGACATAAGAGCCGAGTGCATCCCTGTCTTCCATTGTTCGGGCACGCAGACGCAGCCAGAATGTAGCTTTTTCTACAAATGCTAAACTAAGTGAGGGAGGAAATTATTTTACTTTTTAATTATGTGGTATTTTGCCTAACTATCCTTTTGTTTCTTAAAAAGGAGACAACTTTCCTTTAATGACCCACTAGTTTAAAAAAATCTACGGCACTGGGGAATTAAGGATAAGGAGACAAGTTCTTAAACTGGGTTGTTTTTCTGCACACTAATGAAGTTCATAATTTAATTGGAGGAATTATTAGAAACATCCTCTCTTTATAATGGTGCAAACCTCAGAGGAAAATGAGCTGCTTAAGCATATATTCTCCTTGTAATTCAAGAAAACCTCAAGGATTTAAGAAATATGCTCCAAATCAGAATGGCACTCAGTTGTCCACTTAAAATGGGTTCATACCATAAATCTTGATTCTAAGCATTTCCACTGGAGTTAATGCTTTGTGTTGTTTTTTATTTTCAATTATGGTTACTAAGCTTTTCATTTGAGTGCTCTTATTTACTGAACTTCATTCTCCCTTTAAAAGAAGAGGAAATTAAATTTTAAAAATTTGGATGGTAAAATGTTATTTATGTATTTAACTTGAATAAAAGACTTAAGGATAGGATCATTGACTGCAAATTTATGAAATGTTATCATATGAAAGAGGTAGTACACTTATTCACTATAGTTACAGAAGAGCTAATGTAGTCTAATACATGGAAGTTAAAAGGAAAAGCAGATCATTTTCAATTGAAAGGTAAACTCTTAAAATAAGCTGGTGTAGTTGCTAACTTCTAAGCTTATCCATTAATATTTGTGGTTTGTTTTCATGTTTGAGGATGCACCTTAAGCAGAAGTGGTTGTGGGTATTAAAATTTATGGGAAAACATGGAAAAAATTAACATTTAGAAAATTCAGTGCATTTCTTTATTTTTTTCTCCCCTTAGAAAATGAGACACTACCATGACAATTTTATTTTAGCAGTGAAGCACCTAGAGCTAACACAATATGTCAAATAAGCCCAATCAAACATATAAAAATGAGTTAAGAAGTTAGGATTCAGATAAACACAGTGATCTGATACAGTGAAATACACCATATTTCAGCTGAGAGTCATGGAGAGGGTGACTCCCAGAACATTCCAAGAAGGGCAGAGCCATAATTTAAATTGTTGCCATTTAAAGATGGCTCCTTTAGGAATATTCTGGGTCTCCCGTATGGATTGAGCTCACTACAGGCTAGTGTGACTATATTAGCACAATGCAGAGAGCATGAGGTTTGTAATTAGCAACATGACTTTGTCACTTTATTATTATGTATGGGATGTTTAAAAAAACAAAGTCATGGAACTTCTCTGATCCTCAGTTTTCTCATCTGTAAAATAGGGTTAAACAATACCTGCCTTAAGTTTCTTTTTTTTTAAGTTTATTTATTTATTTTGAGAGACAGAGAGAGAGAGTGAGAGAGAATGAGCTGGGGAGGGGAAGACAGAGAAGGGAACAGAGGATCCAAAGCATATTCTGTGCTGACAGCAGAGAGCCTGATGCAAGGCTTGAACTTATGAGCTGTGAGATCACGACCTAAGACATGAAGTCACGATCCGAGCTGAGAGATCATGACCTGAGCCAAAGTCAGACGCGCTTAACCAACTGATCTGCCCAGGTACCCTGCCTCACAAATTCCTTATGAGGATTAAAAGAAAGAAAGAACCTGCCAAGAACCTTGTAACTGAGTGCCACACAAACGTAAACGTTTGTTACTTAAAATATTCATGGGGGCTATTAGAATTACTTAATTCATTCCCCCCTTTTCTGATTTCCTCCTAGTTCTCAGATTATTTTAAAATTTCCTTCAGAAATTACCTCTTAAATGACAGTATTCCACAGAGTTCTGTAAATGTTCTGTAAGTGACCACAGTCATTTATAACTGCAAGGGAAAACACCATATCATATCATATCATATCATATCATATCATATCATATCCTTGTCATCCATTCCTTAAACTTCAACCATCACATGTAAGGCATAATTTTCAAACCTATATTTCTAACTCAAACCTCTTTCTGCAACACCAGAGCAGTACTGTTAAATCCTTGACTAAACTCTCTACTTGGATTCCTACTGAAGTCTTTCCTTCAGCCCTTCCTTCCTCAAAATCTGATTGAGGCCATCAAGTCCTATTGACTCTGCAAGCAACTCTCAAACCCTCATGTGTTGATGGCTTTTGTGGAACTTAGAGAGCTTTTCTGGACTCCTCATTTGGGCATCAGGACTTGGAGTTACAGCTTCTCCACCACTGAGCAACGTAACAGCTCTTCTTGTCTCTCCCACAGTTCCCTGCTAACCACAGCTGCACTGAAATATCCTCTAAAACCATTGCCTTAGAATGTTTCTCACCTGCAGGGGTGCCTGGGTGGCTCAGTCAGTTAGGCGTCTGACTTCGGCTCAGGTCATGATCTCGCAGTCTGTGAGTTTGAGCCTGAATCGGGCTCTGTGCTGCAGCTCAGAGCCTGGAGCCTGCTTTGGGTTCTGTGTCTCCCTCTCTCTCTGCACCTCCCCCACTCGTACTCTCTCTCTCTCTCAAAAATAAACATTAAAAAAAAATTAAAAACAAAAAAGAATGTTCCTCACCTGCGCTTAGTTGATATGTGAGAATCCAAATAATCCAGTGAAGAAATGGGCAGAAAACATGAACAGACACTTCTCTAAAGAAGACATCCAGATGGCTAACAGGCACATGAAAAGATGCTCAATGTTGCTCCTCCTCAGGGAAATACAGATCAAAACCACACTCAGATACCATCTCACGCCAGTCAGAGTGGCTAAAATGAACAAAGATGTGGAGAAATGGGAACCCTCTTGCACTGTTGGTGGGAATGAAAACTGGTGCAGCCATTCTGGAAAACAGTGTGGATGTGCCTCAAAAAATTAAAAATAGATCTACCCTATGACCCAGCAATAGCACTGCTAGGAATTTACCCAAGGGATACAGGAGTACTGATGCATAGGGGCACTTGTACCCCAATGTTTATAGCAGCACTCTCAACAATAGCCAAATTATGGAAAGAGCCTAAATGTCCATCAACTGATGAATGGATAAAGAAATTGTGGTTTATATACACAATGGAATACTACGTGGCAATGAGAAAGAATGAAATATGGCCTTTTGTAGCAACGTGGATGGAACTGGAGAGTGTTATGCTAAGTGAAAGAAGTCATACAGAGAAAGACAGATACCATATGGTTTCACTCTTATGTGGATCTGAGAAACTTAACAGAAGACCATGGGGGAGGGGAAGAAAAAAAAAAAGAAAAAAAGGTTAGAGAGGGAAGGAGGGAGCCAAAACATAAGAGACTCTTAAAAACTGAGAACAAACTGAGGGTTGATGGGGGGTGGGAGGGAGGGGAGGGTGGGTGATGGGTATTGAGGAGGGCACCTGTTGGGGTGAGCACTGGGTGTTGTATGGAAACCAATTTGACAATAAATTTCATATTAAAAAACAAAAAACAACAAGCAAACAAAATAAAGAGAATCCATATAATTTTAGATTTCCTATGACATGGAGGGCTCAGAGGCCAAGATACAGGATTCCTTCAATGTTCTTGGAGATCCAAAGAAAGAAGATCCACAGAGAGAAGATGGAAGGGCATCTCCCAGGATTTGTCCATCCCACCAATTCCCAACTATTCAGAGGTTCTTAACATGCTGTATTGTTCTTAAACATAATTTTTGACCTAGAATATACATTCTGCCCTGGCTACTTAAAATTCCGAAGCACATATTTCAAGATATCATGCAAATGTCATATCCTCATCAAAACTTTTCTTAGGCTTCCCAGATTAAATTAGTATCCCCTTCCCTGTCATCAGGGCACTTTACACATTCACATGGTAAAAGCACTTAACCCAAGCCATCATCATTTTTTGTTTACACCTCTGTGCCCACTCTGGTTTCAGCTCCTTGAGAACACTGACTATGCCTAGTACATCTCTGTTATACTCACTGTCTAGCCCAGCGTCTGTCCCAGGGTGGAGGAGGAGTATTTTTTGGTGACAGAAAGAAGGAGGGTGTTATAAAAGCAGAATCTGTTAAGTAGTAGTGCAGCCCAACCTCAATAATTAGGACTAATTGAGAAGAATGAACGAATGCCAGGTCCAATGCTTCAAGAGCGCCTTGCAGGACGCCTCTCACAGGAGAAGTGAAAAGTAAATATTGTGGTACATTTATTCAAATTGTGGCTAGGAAAAAGACAGAGAACTTGCAGGGTAACTGGTAAACCTTTGGTAATTGGCAGACCACTTTCATATTACATGATTTTTCCAAATTATTTGAGAAAAATTGAAGGGATGCCCTTCTGCTTTGATACTTTTAAACTTCCCTAGTGTTCTTGCTTACCTAATATCACATGTTTCTGCACTAAAGATTTGAATGCCTAGCTTTAAGAAAGTGAATTCCAACCTCACTTCATACTAAGTACAGCAAATACCAAGGCAGTGACATTCAAAGAGTAAGCATTTGCAAATAGATCTGATTCCTCCTGAGGGTGAGAGTGTAGTGGGGGGAGGGGGGTGTCTTTCTCACTCCAGACACCTAGTTAGAGTGGTTCTGTTCCTCTACCTTTGCAGATCTTGGGATTAGGTAGGGAGGGTGTAGGGAGGGAGGGTGTGGTTACGAGCTGGAACAATAATGAAGTGAAGGAAACACCCAAAAAGGTAGCACATGGAACTTCTGAGCTAGCACCCCCTGGCTCCTTCCTTGGAGATAAAAAATAAGGGGACAGAAGGCAAAATCAATTCTGTAATTAGTAACAGACAACCAACTACTTATGAGGTGTTTGGGTAGGTGCTGCAACGGGTAAGGAATGAATAAGCACCAGGGAGAAAAAATACATTGATAATTATTTTTAGAAATATTGTGTAACAAGGCGAGTAATGGAGATGTGGGTTAGAGTTTTCTAGGCCACTGAGAAAAGTTCTGACAATTCTGTCCTAAAGTTTTTGAGGTCAAAAATGATTTTCTAGGGGCACCTAGTGGCTCAGTCACTTAAGTGTCCAACTTTGGCTCAGGTCATGATCTCACAGTTTGTGGGTTTGAGCCCCATGTCAGGCTCTGTGCTGACAGCTTAGTCTGGAGCCTGCTTCAGATTCTATCTCCCTCTCTCTTTGCCCCTCCCCCACTCACACTCTTTCTTTGTCTCTCAAAAATGAATAAAAACATTACAAAAATTAAAAAAAAGAATATGATTTTCTATTATCTTAAGTCTGAAACCAGTACCCTGATACATTGCTGGTAGCAAATCTTACAGATAAATGAGCACATTATCAAATGTTCATTTGTCTTTCAGATTTAACAATTATTACAATGAATCACATTACTTCCTTGAAACTGTTCATCTCAAAGAAACAATAAATTATGCTGAGTTTATATTCTATAAAATCTACACATCTGACAAATGTGATGTTCAACTTTTCAATTAATTTAGTTACAAAAGCTTGGAAGAAAACGAAACATTTAAAAATCAAAACTTCCAATTGTGCAACTAAGAAAACATTTTGGACATTATCTCTATTTAACAGCCTGTGACTTGAACTCCCTGTCTGTGTAAAAAGATGTTCAGAACAAATATCTACTCTTCATTTCTCCTCTCACCCCTCATCTGGGTAGATTTTATTTATGCATTAGATGACCTTTTTGGCCATTAGAACCATCTTGCTTCAGCAGTTAATTAACACAAGTACCATAATTTAATACAGTTAATGCTACTTGATGCCCTTTAATGTACCTTCCATTAGTGATATTATTGTAGTATTACCCTGTAAATTAAAATGAGATCAAGACTAAGAGAGCCACTCTTTAATTAAGGTACTGGCACACTGTACTCGTCTATTATTCACTAGAGAAAATCACCCTGATTTACTGAAGTAGGACATCCATAAGTCAGAATTAGTCCATGAAGATTATGAGGTTTATTGAACAATGTAAGTACTACAGAGTCACTGAGATTGCCAACAGCCATGTTTCCTCTTTTCCTTCCATTATCTTAATAAATACACAATGAGAGGGAGTAAATGGAAGCAAAATAAGTATGTGGCCAAAGAAGAATAAAATTTTTATGATGGGATTATAGTTTTTGTCACCAGTAAAACAGGTATGAGATGTATCACATGCTAAAAGGAACATAAATGCTACATTAGTCTAATAACAATCAAAACATCACCTTTACAGCAAACAATACTAGTGTAAAACATAAAGACCAGAGAGCCTGGTTCAGTCTGTTAAGCATCTCACTCTGGCTCAGGTCATGATCCCATGGTTCATGGGTTCAAGCCCCATACTGGGCTCTTGGCTGCCAATGCGGAGCCCACTTAGGATCCTCTGTCCCCCTCTCTTTCTGCTCTTCCCCCACTTGTGTGCTCTCTCTCTGTCTCAGAAATAAATAAACATTAAAAAAATCCATCAAGGCCATGTGCACATGTTGCACAAGAATTGAGAATTGGAATTCACAGTCAAGTCAAACAAAGACTCTCCTGTTTTTGTTTCATAGCTTCATATACCTCCAGGTGAAAAATCTTGTATTGTCTGTCCACTCTTCTATGGATATTTGCCCACTTTCCCCAAATAATAATGTCAATTCCCACACTATGACATGGGTAGTAGTAGAGTGATAAGTCAATAAACATCATTATAATGATAAGATATGGACATGAAATGACACATTAAATATTGCAGCCATTTCATGGATGGCCAAGAGCAGGTTCACGGCAACAAAGGGCTTCTTATATTTTGGAAAGTTTATAATGATGAGGTCTTGGAAAAGGAACCCTTAGAACTTTCTTTTGGACATCATCAATTAATCGTTTTGTAGATGATTTGCTCTATAAGAAAAAGTTAACCCTACCGAAGTTTTCAAGTGTAAAATGTATGTATCAGCTTCTGTGCTGAAAGGCCTGTGTACCAGAGGCAGCTCAACAGCTCTCTTTAGTGCCTCCATTTCCCTTATATAACTTAAAAGCTGGAGACACGCCTGAGCCATCAGGCCTTGCTTCCTTAGTCCCTCCCCTAAGACTAAAAATACCCCAGCCATCTGGTGCCTAGCACAGTACACGCCAGCATCAGTTTTGCCCTGAGGAATTTGGACAGAGTTTAGAGGTGACAGAGAAGGACCTGATGGAAGGAGCTCACCTCTATTGGACCTTTCTCTCTTGCCCAGCTGCTTCCTCACTAGCTTACACTTGACTGGTGAACAGGAAAAGGCAGAAGAGGGGAGTCCCAGAGAAGGGAGGATGGTTCCTGCCAATTTCCCAGTCACCAAAATGCAGTTGGAGAATTCTAGTAGGACCAGGGATAAAAGAAAAGTGGTAAATCTGGTGGGAGTCTACATTTCAAACGTGCCACTTTTAAGAGATAGTATGTCTGACCTCAGAGAATGCATAAAAAATGCCTGTTACTTTATGGGGCGCCTGGGTGGCTCAGTCGGTCGAGCATCTGACTTTGGCTCAGGTCATGATCTCACAGTTTGTGAGTTCAAGCCCCGGGTCGGGCTCTGTGCTGACAGCTCGGAGCCTGGAACCTGCTTCGGATTCTGTGTTTCCTTCTCTCTCTGCCCATCCCCCTCTTGTGCTCTGTCTCTCTCTGTATCTCAAAAATAAATAAATAAATGTAAAAAAAAATGCCTGTCACTTTAAAGTGTATTTATACTCTCTTTTTAAATCAGAGGAAACAAGAATGAATGTGCAGTAACAGAAGTAAGTCCCAACAATGGTTATATCTCAACCAAAAGCTGCACAAGATTGCCTTCTTTACAAGTGGAAGATGACAGTGTTTGCAGAACTTGGACTCTAAGGATTTTGGCTTGGATTAAAATTTCTCAAACTGCAAGAAAACTGAATTAGATGATACTATCTAACAGTGCCGATCACACTAGGATTCAAATTCAAATCTCAGTTTATTAGTTCTGTAGCACTCATTCTTGTAGATGAACAGAATACTTGTTACTTTGTTGTGGAATGCTATTGTTAACAATACCAACATCAATTATTTTTATATATTATAGTCCCCCAAAATAAGAACTGGAAACTGATTATCTTTTGCTAAGATATTTATGAGTATGATAGCTACCTTTTATTATAAATAGCAAATTCATATTTAAGGCAACAGTTCCAGATTGCCCACTCGTGGTGCCCTGCTAATACATAAACATTCCTCTACACCCTAGAACCCATAAGCTCAATAATGTACCGATACATATTTCTCTCAGAAATACTACTTTGTTCTAAAGATATCTCCATCATATGTCACCAAGACCCTACTTAAAAGTTTTTATTTGTATTAATTAATTGATTAATTAATTAATTAATTAATTTTTAAATATTTATTTGGGGGGAGGTGGGAGAGTGTAAAGGGGGAGAGGGACAGAGAGAGCGAGACAGAGGATCTGAAGCGGGCTCCGTGCTGACAGGCTGACAGCAGTGAGCCCAATGTGGGGCTCAAACCCACAACTTTGAGATCATGACCTGAGCTGAAGTTGGATGCTCAACCGACGAGCCACCCAGGTGCCCCCGGCCTTAGTTAAAAGTTTTTATTTTCTATTTATTTACCTATTTATTTTTTTATTTTTTTAACTTACATCCAAGTTAGTTAGCATCCCTTGAGGGATGCAACAATGATTTCAGGAGCAGATTCCTTAATGCCCCTTACCCATTTAGCCCATCCCCCCTCCCACAACCCCTCTAGTAACCCTCTGTTTGTTCTCCATATTTAAGAGCCTCTTAAAGTTAAAGTTTTTAAAGAGGCGTCATTGCTAAAGATTCTAGACTCTTCCAGGAGGAACATGAAGCTGGAATAAAATTGAGAGTAGGTGGCCACCAGTTCCTGCTACTTCCCACAGTTAAGATTGTGAAACCTCTACTACCATACCGAGGTCATGTCCACCACTCCATTCTGTGTGCCTGCTATGGTCTTTACCTTAACATCAGTGACCTCTTCTTTATTCTCATGCACAAGTACAACAACACTATCAAAAGATAGGTCGAGTCAACTCTTGGAAAGACCATGGAGTCTCAATTCTTCTCCAGTTTGTGAGGACAGGGTTGCCTTAAGGGATGCTGAAAGCCAGTAAACCTAATGGAGCCTGCCTTATTTGTTTGAATTTTATAATTGTTAATTAAATCTACATGATTTATGTACCATTTATATTCTTAAGTTCATATATTCTGACTTAAAGCTATCTTGGCATTGTTAGAATGACTATTGCTTTGCTTTGCTGTTTTTTTCCATTTTGCTGTGTATTTCACTCATCTTTAGTTTTCCCAGCTAATTACCTCATGCTTCAGCTCCCATCAGTTGGTTATTTGGATAACACACCACACTTAGAAATCTGGTTGAACAGCTCTACGTTAGTAGCCCTGGTTCTTATTACTTGAGGTTTTCATTAACACATCCTCAAAATTCTCAGAAACTTGCTCATGTGTGTCTCTGATGTATTCTCAGAACCAACTATATGCTCAACTATGACCATTCAGGTGTTTAAACTCTGGTCCATCTGTAATTGACCCATAAAATGAAGCAAGCCTGACTCAGGTCCATATTTAAATGGCAGCCTATCTTTTTAAGACAGTAACGACCAAAAGCCTGAAAAGTAGAGCTACTCCTTTTTAATAAATGTGTGACATTCCTATTTGCATTTGGCTCTGATTTAATATATTAAAGGAATATAACTCACATTTCTGAAACTTTTTGGGGGGCCATATAAGAAAACAAAAGCAGAGTTGTACCATGCTGAAACCCTCTCTTACACTTGAAAACAATGGAAAAACAAATTTCTTATCTTTCAGTATCTTTTATAGAGCAGCTGGCTTTGTTTCCCCTGGTTTCATTGTCTTAAAGACTTAAACCACCCCCTGGTCTAGGGAATTCCTTGGTCTCAAATAAGATGCTATTCTTTTTTCTTTTGTTTAAATTCTAAGAAATCCTGCCAGGTTCAGGCTCAGTGACAGGGAGTCTGGGATTGCAAATGACTGCTGAGTAAGAAGGGTCTCAAATTTCCCCAAACCTACCTCCAGACTGGCGTTCCTGAGAAAATGGTGTAGTAGAAAGTGACAAATGTCACTCTCCAGCTGTGGGGCCAACACACTGGCATTTTCTTTGAACAACCGTTCTCACTCAAGTCACACAGATGTTTTCTTACCTTCCGTGAACCTTTATGTCTGAGATCGCATAAAAGTAGCGTGCCAAGTGTAGCTCATCTACAAATATTTCCCCAACCGCTGGTCGCAAAAGCCGTATCCTCAGGTCTGTGACTGTAAAGAAATCTCTGAGTTTCTTGGTTGTATCCAGCTGTCCGTAGAGAGAAGCCATATTGCGTAGCCATGGTCCAGCAAAAAACGCAAACCTGTCTTTGATTTCAAAGTGGATTATTTTGCTATTTGTCATATACCCCGTAGAGTACTCTTCAGTGCAAATGATTTCTAAGACCGTATGCTGTGATAAATCCTTCACGGATTTAGGGTCCATGTGAAAAGCATCTAAGCAGTCTGTGGCATAATACTGATAGGGCTGCCATGTTCGTCCATAATCGAGAGATTTCTCCAGGATCATTTGGTCTGGACGCCCCGATTCGAAGGTAATAACTATGTTGTCTGTGAGCTCAATGGTTTTGCTCCAAGACAGAGTGATGTTAACCTGGAGAGGCTTGGGATATTCCTTCCAAGTAGCAGACTGCCAAAATGTGGATGGATGTCTTCCTTCAAAATCAAACATCAGCTCAGGGGGATGCGCCAACTCGGGGGTACTTGCATCACACTCATTATTGCACATGTAGGGGTTGCCCTATGGAAGAAGAACAAAAGAGGGTGCATCAAAACACTGGTTTGACACAAGTCTTGCCATATTGCTGTTGCTGAGTAAAAAGCTAGGAAAGAAAGAAGGGGGGGGGGGAATCCTGTCTACAGTAATCATTTTTATTTGCCCTAACTGGATTCTCCTTTTTAATAGCTTTAAAGAAAAAATGAGGCAATATGGTAATTTTCTTGTCTTGTTTCCTTCCATGGGCTTTAAGAAATGAAAACAGTTTATTTATCCCATATGTGTTAGACCCATAATGCAGTCCCAGAAGCACAAAGACACTGAGCAACTGTCTAACAGCTCAATACCTCTGTGTCCTCTTAGAAAGATGCTATAGAAAAGCAAGGAAATTCCTCCATGCCTCAAGGACGTTCCTCAAGAGCATAGTTCTTTAAAAAGTCATTTTTCAAGCAAACCTTCAGAATTAGCAATGAACCGTAGATACCCGTGTCCTGTTTGGGAAACAATACCCCCCTACAACATCCAGTTTCTTTTTGCTTCGCCTCAAATCCATCATACTTAACTAGGTCTTTGCTTCATAAAGTCTTCTCTTAAAGCATTTTCTTTGTTCACCACAAATCATTAAAATGTGGTATACTACAGGCTCTGGGGCTTGGTCCAAACATCTGCCATCCTATTAGCTAGAGGCAAGGGGATTGCACAGAAAAGACTTGGGGCAAGGGTGTGCTCCAAGTTATCAGGACAGGACACCCCAGTACTTAATTAGAAGTATAAGCCATGGCTACTTGACGTGTTACTCTGTGCCGGCCCATAGTCAGCTATCTGTCCATGGATGTTGGCCATTACTATAATTTCCCTCTCACAGAAGCTAGTTCCTTCACAGTCCACTCAGACAAGAAGCTGGAAATAAATCTTGTATCACAACAAATTACAACACCACTTATGCTACACTTAATAGCTGCTTTCAAGCTTTCATCAGATGATTCTTTGGCAAACAGCTGGCTCCCCGATTTTTGTTTATTTTGCATTTAAGAAAATAAATGGTATCATTTGGAGCCAACTATCCAGGCATTTCTCTCTAATCCTCTATTCGGTAATTATAAGCATGGATGGGTGAAAGAATCGACCCTTTGACATTGTCCTTAGGCTTTCTCTTGTAATTACAATTAGATTTTTTTTTCTTTTTCATGAACTGAGAACTTTTCATCGTATCTGCAGGATGCATGAGCCAGGTCTCAAATAATGAATTGACATGATGGACCTTGGTGCTCAGTTACCAGCTGACTCCCATGAAATGTGAGATGGACACTGGAGAATTGCTTTGGCCTCCCCAGAGGCGATTTCTCCTACCCAGTCAGCTAATACTCTCACTCTCTCTTTCCCATTAGTGCAACTGAATCCTAAAGCTGGCAACAGGTTTGGGGGACTCAAGTATAATTGAGATGGGCAAGAGAAAGGAGAGAAGGTACATTATCTGAGGAACAGAACTGTTTTAAAAATACATCCGAGGCATCAGTGATAATGGAAATGTTTCTGTACTTCTCTCTCGAATTTCAATTCCCTATTCCTGATCCCAGCGTCTGTGGCACTATTTATAGTAACCCCTTCAAGAGGAGCCAAGGGGGGAAAATACGTTTCTGTTCCAGGTGGAATAAATCACCAAATTTATTATTATTTAAACTCTCTTAAGCATACCAGAGAGCCAAATGCAAAGCTCTGCAAACTGGCAAAGGCTTTTTATGGAGGGCTATAAATATTGTGGAATCTGTCAAGATTTATAAGTTCTAAATATATGTAAATGCACATTTTACTGGAAGGGGTCAGGTTTACACAAATCACACCTTCATTTGAAATTTACTGAAAAAATATGGTCACTTCAAAATCTACCAGCATGTAGCCATCTGCACAATCATTAACTTGGATGCTACCACCTTCCTCCTGACAAAAGCATCTTCATCTGAGGTCAAGGGTATCAAAACACAGGAAATCAACTCTGCAGGATACACCAAAGTGAGTTATCAGGCATTTGTATTAAGTCATGTTGAAAGATAGCATTTCTTCGACTTCAGCATTGATGTGCAGATCTTCTCAGATGGGCATAGGGTGCCAAGACAAAGAAGGAGGTACAGTAGACTGATTCTGGGTATGGGTCGATACTAGCAAACTCATCTTAGGAAATATACTTGAAGGTATCTATCTAAAAAGCATTCATTCTTACATTCAATAAAAGGCGTTGACAATAACCACCATTTATTTAGCACTTATGGGTCACTTTACATCCATTATCCTGGGTAGTCCTTTCCACCCCTGCTATATGGAAGAGAAAACCGAGGCATAGAGAAGTGTTATGCAACTTGCCCAATGTCACATATCAAAGTGAGTAAGGGACAGAGCCAAGACGAGTTCCTTCTGCCCCTGCCCTGACCTGCTTAATTCCCAAGTCAATGGAGTTACCTATGATACAACCCAGTCTTAGAAACACAGTTGGCTGGTTAGAAAGCAAGGGTCTAAAATCAAAATAGGTTTGGGAAACAGCTTAAGATCTTGGGAAAAAGCCCTAATGAGCATTATCATACATCTCAGATGTTAAGAATCTTCCTCAGCTTCATGTAAGACCTAGTTTCAGAAACTTAATTTGACCATGGAGCCCCTTTTTGCTTTAGTAACCTCTATTTATATGCCACAGAAGTAGTGTTCTGGAGAACATCCTTTGAGATTCCCTGCTTTGTATTACTCTTAAAATTGTAAACGTGTGGATGCCAGAGAGCACTGCAAAACTCAAAGTTTTAGTCCTTTAGTGAAGACATGGCCGTACAAAGCACTTAGTCTCTGCTTTTGTTCCATAAGGATACCCTTCCACAGGGGCTCAGCAGGACAGCCGGCTCAGGATAAATGCTTATATTTACATCAAATTGTCAGCCATCAAAATGCATGCCAGGACAAGGAGACAATTTTATTGCATTGCACTGATCTGGTGCTGTAGGCACCTGAAAAATGAGAAAAAAGTTTCATGCATGCAATAATTATTTATTGATTGCCTACTATACTACTATATTTAAGGCACTTGTCTTGGCTTTCAAGAGGCGGTAGCAAACAAATCCAAGTCCCAGCTTTTAGCATGGCTTCCATTTTAGTTGGGGGAGATGTACTAAACAAATATATAATGTTCTATAATGTTACATGGTGATAACTACTAATAAACCAGTTAAAGGGGAAAATGGTGTTGGAGGAGGAATACTGATTGTAATTTTATACTGGGAGGTCAGAGAAAGTCTCTCCTGGATAATGTGACATTTGAACAGATTAAGAGCAATTCCCAATTTACACTGGAGATGATCAGAGTTTGACCAGAATGACAGTTTTGTCCTTCATCTGACTCTACCCTTAGAGATAATTTCAGCGGCATAGCAATTTATTGAAATGGATGAGTAAACAAATCATTTCTAAGGAGATTCTACACCAAATGGCTCACCCCCCCCCCAAAAAAATTAATTGAACCATTCTTATTTCATAGACCTCATGCTCTTTTAGGAGATTCATGATTTGATGACCATTAACATAACTTACTGAGAGACAATGATACTGAAAGAAAATTACTAGGGAAAAACAAAGATTTCATTTTGCTCGCCTCAGAAAAAGCCTGCATTTGTGGTGAGAGAGAAAAAAAAGAGAGAGAGAGAGAGAGAGGCAAAGAAGCTGAAAACCTTACTATTCTAGAAAGAGAAAGCTAGAGGAGAGATTATATGCTAAAATATTTCGTGTAAATATTTCACAAGGGTGTGATTGGTAATACTGTTGTTACAGAGAATTATCAATATGAAAACAATTGCTGTTAAAAGGATTAGATTAATTAAATTTTCAACGACTTCAACCCCACCCTAATCCTCCCTAACACCATTAACAATGAAATTTATATAAGAAAAATAACTTTCCCCTACTTGTGAAAGCAAAGAACACTTCTTGTTGCTAAATCTAACAGATTCAGGCATTAGCAAGTGTAAGTAATTATTTTGTGGCCAGCAGGCAGCTTTAAATAGATCTTAATTTAAGTCCTACAAGTAACAGATCCTTAACTGATTGTCTATGGACAAAGCAGAAAATATTTATGACTGTGCTGATAATATTTACACCATTAAGAGATGCCTAAATAATTAAACAGATATTGCTGCTAAATGTTTTTGTAACAATTAGAAGATGAAGATTGTGATGCTTAATTTCATTTAAAAAATGTTAATATGTTACCTCTGGGAGAATTGAAGTTAGTTATTAATTAGCACTTTGTAGCCAAAGTGGAATGTTATTCTTCCTTAATGCGCTTTCAGAACTTAAAAGGATAAATAAAATTTGAGACATGTTTCTATTGATGGAATTACCTTCCTTCTGTCAAGAGATACTTTGACAAGAATAGCCCTTTCAACTCAGATCTGCTAGACCCTTCCGAGTTAAAAAAGAAAACCTGCATAAGCAGTAATCCTTGTGGTTCCAACCAGTTTGAACTTCTCCTTCCAAGTTTTACCCATTGGGAAAGACAGTTGGAAAGGTAGGGAATTCTCATGAGAGGTTTGCCACTGAACTGTACATTACATGCCAAGTAGGCATGTACTTACAAGTGGTCGTGAGAAGGATTTGGGTTCACACTTATACCGATTATGAAAAACAGTGAGACAGAGCTGCCTCACACCCATTTGCATCTGGCTCGTCCTTGCTTGTTTTAAGACTAGGTGCCATTAAAAAAAAAAAAAAAAAAAGACACATAGGTAAGGGAGCAGACACAGTATTCTGGGATAGCACTCCCAACCTGTTTCCATTGTGATTTTGAAATAGATATCACTATGTCATTGCTAATGCAAGGCTTTAAAAGGGTGAAGAAATAGGTAGCATAGTCTACTGCTTGTCTCTCAGAGAGATGAACCATGAGCACCATGTTTTAACTGCTAGGCTGGGCTATCATCTTGAGGAGATGGCTTCCTTTTCTTCCCTTTCATTGGTGTAATTTGTGGTGGTTAGGAGCCCCTACTCCCCAGTCCCTTCTTGGGACTTCTTCGTCACTCCTTTCCCTGAGTCCTCGATTCTCGGTTGGCTATAACACAGAAAGGCCCCTCTTTTATGACTCCTTTTCTGAGGAGCCCCTCTCTGACTTTTATGACTACTCTGAGTCTAAGAGCTGATCATTGTTCAGGCTGAGGTGCCCCCTCCAGGTCTTATAGCTTTGTTACTCGTGATAGAAAGAACAGGAAGAAATCAGAACCAGAGGTGTGTATAATTCAAGATGGTGGATACCTTCTCCAGAAATCTGAAAGGTAAGTGTCAGCATCATCAGTACTGATAGGCCTTGCTGACCACAGCTAAGGGGATAAACTCTTCATGTCCTCAGGTAGGTCCACAAGGCAGCATGTTTCCATTATCCCTCTGTACATAAAGGGCAGCAACCCCTACAAATGACAGTGCACTCTCACTTACAACCTGCCCTGTTAATTGGCATGTTGGATCCCAATGAGGAGTACACACAGGGCAACAATATAGTCTGAATATTTTGGGACTGTCCAACCTTTAGTCTGAAAATGTCAGGACAAAATTACCTATATATTTGTCAGAGCATAAGTGCCAATTTTTGCTTTGGAAAATATGGCCACTCTAAGAATAATAGAGGAGAAAGAGTTTTGTTTTTGTAACTCTGCAGTTAAAAACCAACTGCCCTGTTTTCTAATGGAACCCTCTGTTCATCACAAAGATTCCTTTCTGGCATAGACACAGGCTTAAGGCCTGATTGAAGCCATTGCTTGTTTCAATCTGCTCCCTGACGATACTAACACCATGCGGACTTTTTTACTCAGGAATAAAGACAGGAGGGCTTAACCTTTCTGCAACGAGAATTCTAGAGGCCATATCACAGAATATGGGCCATAATAGACACCTGTGTAAATCCCCACAGAGGATTATGGCCAGGATTTTCAAACTGGTGAAGGCTGCACAGATCAAGATGACCAAGTTTTTAAGAAGGAGCCAAATACATTCTCAAGCCACAGTAGCCACAAAAGTGGATTCTTATATAGCAACCCAAATCATTATTTTGCATGAACTGGAGAAGAAATAAATATTCATCGAATCGAGTTAGTTTGAAAGTGAACGTCTATAGAAAACCACTGTAGTAATGTGACACTTTTATAACTGGTAGGGAAATTGCTTTTTAAAATTTATTGTCTTAAAAAATATTACTTAAAAATCGTTGGCACGGTGTTTTGCCTTATAGGTCATCTTGAAACAGAACCTAAGTGTTGATAACACCAAGTTGAAGTGGACTTTCAGCATTTTAAGTTAAAGTAACTTGAAGGGAGTTAAAATATCATGAAGGTGGGAATGTTCTGAGTCTGATACCATCATGCACTGTGAGAGTTGATTTGAACATTTTGAATCCTGAAAGTTCTGACTTGATTCTCAAAAAGTGGTTCCTTCCTCTCTCATATGAAAAAAACAAGTCCAAGACCCACTTGAAGTCCATTTTCTGCAAGCCTCCAGCTTTCCTGTAAGAGAGTATAGGAAGACCAAAGGATTCTCTGTTGAAGTGATCACTAAACCATGAAAGGCATGAAGAGAACTTTCTAATGTGGCACTTTTCAAAAGTGACTGGTTTCTGGTGAGTCTGTTCTGATTTCTCATACTCTATATTTCTTTCAAACTCCTCTCTTCCAAATTCATTAGCTGTTTACTGGGAACCTACTCTGTTAAAAACACTGTGAAGAACACAGAAATTATACAACAAAATGTTTGCAACTTGGTAATGGAGACTAGATCTATACACGCAACAATCATGTTTTTCCAATTGGTTATTCATGCTCCTAGAGAGGGCACTAGGTGCTCTTGAGGGTAAAAAGACCCACCAACAACATTGTGCAATTTTCTGGAGGGTCTATTTCACTACTTGCCACATAATTAAACAAATATTTATATTAAAAACAGGCATTTTAAAGTATGGAAAGAGCCCAAATGTCCATCGACAGATGAATGGATAAGGAAGATGTGGTGTGTGTGTGTATATATATATACACACACACAATAGAGTATTACTCAGCAGTCAAAAATAATGAAATCTTGCCCTTTGCAACAACATGGATGGAACTAGAGTGTATTATGCTAAGTGAAATTAATCAGTCAGAGAAAAACAAATATCTTATGACTTCACTCATATGTAGAATATAAGATACCAAAGAGATGAACATGGGGAAGGGAAGCAAAAATAATATAAAAAGAGGGAGGGGGCAAAACATAAGAGACTCAAATACAGAGAACAAACTGAGGGTTGCTGGAGGGTTGTGGGTGGAGGGATGGGCTAAACGGGCAAAGGGCATTTGGGAGGACACTTGTTGGAAAGAGTACTGGGTGTTATACGAAGGAGTCATATATGAATCACTGGATTCTGCTCCTGAAATCATTATTGCACTGTATGCTAATTAACTTGGATGTAAATTTAAAAAAAATTTAAAAATAAAAAAAAACAAAATAAGGTAAATGAAAAGTGAAAACAGGCATTTTATGGAGTAAAATGCAAAAAGTATTTGCAAGCAAATTTTTAGGAAAACACACAAAAATATTTCATGCCTGGGGCAAATTTGGAGGTATGTGTCAAAACCACCGAACTAGAGAAGGAGGGGATCTGGGGGTTTCTGCTCAGTGACAGTTTATTCCATTCCACCACCTTCCTGCATATGATACTTCTTCCAAACCACCTTGGAGAGGTTGTGGCAATACTAGCTTTACCAACACTGAGAATGGTGATTTAAACAGTTCCAGCATCAAATTCCAGCCTGAAAATACTTGCTGCACTCTGCCATGACAATCTGGGTGGGTACTCCATACACTAAAATCTCTACAAAAAATTTGCCATCCTTCCATCAAGTTGAACATACAGTATGTACTGTGGTAATATACAAACTTTAAGGTGCATAAGAAATACTTGGTGAGTCCAATCCCCTTCCATCAGGAATGCCACTTCAATAGATTGGGTGGACCCAGGAGCCTAATTTGACAACTACCCTAGATGAATCTAATGCAGATAACCTCTGGACTACACTTCCATAAACACTGGTGTAATGTTTCTAAGAATCATGGCTCTGGGTTAGATCTGCTTAGGTTTGAATTCCAGGCCTACCACTTAGTTATTAAGTAATTTTAGACAAGCTAATTGACTTCTTGAGCCTTGATTTCTTCTTCTTCAAATTCCATATAATATGTACTTCATGATATTAACTTGAGAAAAAATTACATAATGCAGGTTAAGTGTTCAGCATCTCCTTGAAATGCAGTCAGTGCTCAATAATTAGTAGTTAGCATTAAAAATGCTCCTCCTTCTGCATTTCTTGACTCTGAGAATGACATCAAATTCTTCCATGTCCTAAGCAGGAAACATGGAAATCATCTTTTTTCCTTCTCTTTCCTCAATCTGTTTACAAGCCAAGCTCTCTAGAACCCACCACTACAGCTTTCTTAACACTGCCAATGTTTTCTTTAGTTGTTTCATGTTTTAAATATTTAAAAACTATTTTTGTCCTGAATTACTGTAACACCTTCTTAAATGAACTCTCTCCAGATTATACTATCCTCTTACAATCTATTCTCTGCGTAGTTTACAAATGTACTTTTATTATGCCCCCTTCTTAAAGCTCTTTAATGGGTTTCCCATTACCTTGAGGGCTACAATTCAAATTCCTTAGCCTAGCTTGTAAGATCCTTCAAGATCTGGACTCTGTGCTTTTTTTCTTTTTCACTCACTCATGTTCACACCTTATGAGTCAATCACACCAGCCCATGAGTGTTTATATATATGCATTATTATGCAATTCATCATATTAAATTCTAATTGTTTATTTTTACGTCTTTCCAACTAGAGTTCTGTGAGAAGCATTGGCACATAAGAAGCAAACAACACAACTTTATGAATATAAGAAAAATAATGAAAGCAGAAAGACAGGAAGACAGGGAGAAAAAAGGATAAATTAACTTGGTTTGACAGTATGGAATAAGATGGGAGGGATTTGCCCATAGGTTGGTGATTAGGGATCAAACAGACCACCAAGCTTAAAGGACTATCTAACATCCTAAGTTGTAGATGAAATTAGTAATGATGTAATATATTGGGTAAAACAAAATAAAACCAGGAAAACATCAAGAAGTCCAACTCCAAAGTGCAGAGTGCCTGTGTCTGTGATTGATATAGTTACTGGGACTTCTGGTGAGGTCAGAGGACAAAGACAAATGGCATGACTACAGTCATGTCCCAGTCCTTTCCTGGTATTCATTTCATCTTCATTTTTCTCCATCAGTCACAGCAGTGTTTCTTCTAGTGGCTTTAGGCTGAAGACCTCTTTTCTTCATCCCACCTTGCCTCACTTATCCAACCTATAGGATCCTTCTGAGTTTACAGGAGTGGCTGAACATCAAGGGTTTGATTGGGCAATTATGGAGAATAAAATAAAAATTGAGGGAAGAAGCAGTGAATGGGGAGGTTATAATTTAACAATGCTCAGGCATGGAAATGGTGCCTGGTGCAAATCCTTGGGAAATGTAAGATGTGGTAAGTGGAAATGGGTGAAGAACCAGGAAGCAGCACAGTCTGTTGCAAAAAAGGAAGTGGTCTTCATTTATTGTGATGCAGCTTACATGGCTCTCCTAATTACAGAGGTCCTGAAACTTCTACCTGGCTCCAGAGGCTGACTCATTAGGAAGCTAATGAAGCTTACACCTCAGAGCCACTCAATTACACTAGCTGCCTCTTAGGTCTAGTACCTAATTTTGTGTTTGAAGCTTTGAATTTCTCTTTTCAAAAAAGGGCCCCCAGAACTGTATAGGCTCCAGGCTCATAAAACTTGGTCTTACCATGGTCTGGGCCATAGGTAGTGTTTCGGGGCTTGCTGAACTAAAATAACTCTCCCTTCTTCCTTCCTTCCTATTTCTTCTTTTCAATTGATTTCCTTCTCTTTTCTCCCCTAGAATGTTCTTTTCTCAACATTTCCAACCTTGAAATAAACTTTCTCTATTTTTTTTTTGCCCAAGTTCACACTTGAGGGGTATGTGTGTATGCGTGCAAAATAACATACCAATATTTGTTATATTAACACTCTTGGTATATTGTCAACAATAAATGTAATTCATTTATTTGTAAGTCTGAATGACAGCTTACCAGAGCCACCATCATGAACCAGAGTAAATTAAATGACAAAAAATATCAAGCAGCTATCATGTGCCAAGCATTATGCTAGCTCTTATAGATTAGTTTATAATAAGGTTGATTCTTCCTTATCAGCTATAATGTAGTGGCAAGATAAAATTAAGGAAGGTGTATCAGTTGAAAAAAAGAAAATGTATTATAGAGGGCTATTTTTGGTAGGTTATATAGGAATGAAGTAGCAGCTAATAATATTCTAATACGCAGGTAATATATGCAAAATGTATTGTTAAAAAGAAGTATAAAAGTCAGGCAGTCATGATGAAAGAGTTAGAGTAGGCAGAATCTTAGTTTTCAAAGATGTCTCAGATTTGCATAGGTGAGGAAGGCATTCTCTTCCTGGAATAAAGAAGGGATCAATGATCATTGAATACCTTTTATGGTTAGGAATTGCAAAAGGGGCTTTATATGTGTCCTCCCATTTAATTCTCACCATTACCTATACAGCAGGTGTTATTCTAATTTTACAGATGAAGGAACTGAGGTTCAGAAATGTCATGGAATCTATTCCAGATAAATGGGATAAGTCTGTCTGTAAAATGAAGATGAACCTAGTGTTTGAGAGGCTGGAAGGTGTTAGGAGAGAATTTTAAATATACAATGTGAAGTTGATTTTAGAGGCTACTAAAATCTGGGTAGGCGTATTTGTGTGTGATTAATTGGAGAATAAAAAGCTACTGGTGGTTTTCAGCGTAAGTGACCTGTACAGTTAGCTTTCTTCATTAGTTTTCCAGATTCCTTTCTAGAGAAAATATCACCTTGAGTCCAATATTAGGAGTTAACTCAATCAAGTCATGAAGAAGAATCAAAAAGCAAGAGTTACAATTCTCAGAGTGGGCACGCAAATAGTTCTGGACACACCTTATTTATCTTTGTATCTAGCACAATTCCTGGCACACGGTAGACAGTCAATATATGAGGAGCTTACAAATGAATGTAAAACAAGCTGCTTCTCTAACTAGCTTTTCTGTTTAACAAAATAAGAAAATTCTCAAAAATGAAGAAGAAGCAATTAAATGTCTTCTAATTCAACTATCTGCTGCGTAAATCACTTTTGGGACTTCAGGTAAAGAAGAAGCATGATCTTTGATTTTTCTCTTTATCTAGAGAGATACTGCCCAAATCTCAAACACTCGTTCGTATTTCACCTACAAATCAAGAGATTCATTATGGAACTGGAAAGGGTCCAGAACTGACTTAGGGCCTGATGACTCTATTTCCAATGAAGTCTAGGGTATGGACTGAGACAGCCTCAGAAATAGCAGAATGTCACAATAACTGCAGTGTGGGATATAATGAAAGGAGGTAAGACTGGAGGTAAGGAAGGAAGCTAGGAGGTAGCTTTAATAATGTAGGTGTGAGAACAAGGAGCTGATTAAACCGAACAGAAAGGTAATGGAAGAGTCAGCAGGAATTAGACTGAGTGGAAGCAGAGAGCAAAGGAAAACAAAGAATCAATGGTGACACTGAGTTTAATGCCTGCAGACAGTAAAAATGGTGGTGATAAAGTTTTCAACTAAAACTAGTATAAGACTGGGACTCTTTTATTGCCCCATCACAGCAAAGTTCCATTTGCAAAATGTTAGTGTGACATCTAACATTACTGAAAACCAATTACTGAAAATGCCACAGAGATTCTATTCATAATGTACAAGATATTTAATTTATTTTTTATTAAAAAATTAATTTTTTTTTATCATTTATTCATTTTTTTTAGAGACAGAGAAAGAGTGTGTGTGAGGGAAGGGCAGAGAGAGAGGGAGACACAGAAGCTGAAGCAGGCTCCAGGCTCTGAGCTGTCAGCACAGAGCCCAATGCGAGGCTCGAACTGACGAACCACAAAATTATGACCTGAGCCGAAGTCGGACGCTTAACCAACTGAGCCACCCAGGTGCCCACAACATGATATTTTAAAGTCCTCCATTCTCATCTCTCTCTAAATAGCCAACATGCATACTTATTGATCTCCAAATATTTCCCACCTAACTTTAAGTTCCCATTAACTTGGTCCCAAACTTGGTCTGTACAGGCTTCCTCATCTCTCTCGATTTCTCCTCCTTCCCCTCTTTATCTTCTTTTAGTTGCTGCTTATTTCATTGCAAATCCAGCTATTCTCCTATGTACAACACTAGTTTATAAAATGAAAGCCAAGGAGCCTAGAGAGAGCAAAATAGAACCCTTAGGAGCCAGTGCAAGAAGCTATGAATATTATTAAGGGGCGAATTGGATCCAACCGTATTTTAGACAAGAGGCTAGAGCTGGGAATTACAACCCAAGGAATGAACAAGGTATGTTATCTTCCCCAAAGTAGTCCACAAAAGAGTAAAAGGCCAAGGACAAATGTCCAAGAGGAAGCAACTTGGGTGGAAGTGTGAATAGGGCTAAGTGTTAGAAAGTAGAAACCAGTAAAAACAGGAGCAATAACTTAAAAATAAGCCCTGTTAGCTACAAACTAGTGATGCATGGGGGCATTAGTGCTGGACAAAGAATCAGCATTTTCAAGCCTGGACATTTGGAATAAATAGTTATTCTGTCAAGGAGTATCAGCCTCTTCCATAGTGAAGATGAGCACATGTAATAAGAATAATAAGGGATACTCTCACAGCATTTTTGTGAGGACTAAATAAGCTCATAAGTAAAAAGAGTTCAAGATGGTGCTTGGCCCATAGTAAGACCTCAGTACATGTCAGCAATTACTATTATCATCAACATTGCCATCTCTATGACCCTTACAACTTGTCACCTCATAAAAGCCCTCCTTTTCAGGGTCCATTGTGCCACCAAATAACTCAGCACTCAGTTATTCAATGTGAGCTGGTAAAATGGAGGTGTGAAAGTTAATCTCCTCATAGAATTCATACGATAAGTCAACCTCTTAGGGATGCACATGCAAAAATACCATTCCTATTATTTACAGTATAGCTTTACAAGGTCTCAAGGTACCTTTCATAACAAATATAAAAATACCTCCAGATGGCTCTTATTTTTAGAACATTTTTTAATGTTTATTTATTTTTGAGAGACAGAGAGACAGAGTGTGAGTGGAGGAGAGGCAGAGAGAGAGAAGGAGACACAGAATCTGAAGCAGGCTCCAGGTTCTGAACTCTAAGCTTTCAGCACAGAGCCTGATGTGGGACTCGGGACTCACAAACTGCGAGATCATGACCTGAGCCAAAGTTGGACATTTAACCGCCTGAGCTACCCATGTGTCCCCCAAGATGGCTCTTGTTGAATGCAATATCTACCTCTCAGGATCAAACCTGTTGTAGTAGCTATGGTCAATGTAGAGCAAACCCAGAATCCTCCCAACCGGACAGCTAACTCAGAACCCAGTGGGGTTGAGGATGGGAAGAGGACAAGACTGAGATTGCATCCACACTCTTGAATTTATGAGAAGAATCAACCTGGGGAAATTATCTAACTTTTCTGAGCCTCTGTTTGCTCAGGTATACACTAGGGAGTACATCTCACTACCCGGTGAAGATTAGAGTATCCAACACATTAAATACACACACACACACACACACACACCCCATAGAAAGTGAAATAGAGCTGGCAATAGAGATTAATTTTCCTCTTTTTATTATTTTTTAATGTTTTATTTATTTTTACTAGAGAGAGAGACAGAGAGACAGACTATGAGCAGGGGAGGAGCAGAGAGACAAGGAGACACAGAATCCAAAGCAGGCTTCGAATCCACAAACTGAGATCATGACCTGGGCCGAAGTCTGATGCTTAACTGACTGAGCCACCCAGGTTCCCAGAGATTCATTTTCTTCTACTTCTATCCATTCTGTCTTCTTTTTAATGGTTCACACCTATGTTTTCCAATATGGTAGCCATGAACCCCATGTGCTTATTAAGCACTTAAAATGTAGCCAGTAGGCAGTCCAAAATGAGATTTAATGTAAGTCTAAATTACACACTGGATCCCACAGACATAGTAAAGAAAGAAAAAGAATATAGAATACCTTGTTAATAATTTCATATTGATACATGTTAAAATGACAATTATTTTGGGTATGTTAGGTTAGATAAAACATATTATTAAAAATTGTTTTAAGTTTATTTATTTACTTTGAGAGAGAGAGCTGGGAGGGACAGAGAGAAAGAAAGAGAGAGAATCCCAAGCAGACTCCACACTGCCAGCATGGAGCCCGATGTGGGGCTTAAACTCATGAGCTGCGAGATTATGACCTGAAGTGAAATTTAGAGTCTGATGCTCAACTGACTGAGACACCCAGGCACCAAATTAAAATCATTTTTACCTGTTTCTTTTTACCTTTGATAAATTAAATATTACTTATATGGATACATTATATTTCTATCAGACAATACTGGTTTAAACAATCAACCAGATGTGATGAAGGAAACAAACATTTGACAAGTGAAGGTTCATATGGTCCTTTTTACTTCTCATAGCCTAGATTGAACTGACTTTTGTCATTGATGCCAATAGGCACTTGAGGTCTCTTTTGGGCAGGCATCCAGAAAGGAGAATTAAGCACCCTGCCCACACACAAGATAACATTAACATTAATAATAATAATAATCAATATAAGTATGAAATGGCATGGAAAGCACAGCCTGACCAACTGGTGAAAACAAAGCCTAAGATGAGAATAGAGTGACAGGAGTCTTTGAAAAATTGTCTGAGCCTTGTGTTTTTCATGATTGTGAAGACCAAAGACAGATCAGCCACCAAGGACCAAAAAAATCTTTAAAAATTACATGAAAAAAAAATGAACTGGATGCTAAAAATGAAACTGCAACAAGAATGCATTTATGCCTACAGAAAGGTAATTAGAAATTCTTCGACTACAATATCAGCAAGTTATTCCAGAATTTAGGAGTATAAGAGGGAATTACTCTTTCTGGAAGAACCTCTTCTGGACCCATCATGTAGGCTATTGATCAACTCCCTTGGAAGAAGAAGAAAGAGTCCTTGTATTTTGTCATAAATGTGAAAATACCATTTAGTTAGAGCTGGTTTTATTGGCAGCTTACAACCCATATTTGAGTTAATAAATGTAAGTCAGGGCTCACTAGATATTTTAATATATGTACAAGGAGAGAAATAAAAATTTAATCTGACCTTCAAGAAAATGAAAAGGCAATTCAATATCCTAGAGAATAAAAAACAAACAAAACAAACAAAAAACTTCAAAATGCCAGAAAGAAAAAAAAATTGTGTGATCAATAGTGCCAGATACTCAAGAGAAGATAAGGAGCAAGAAAAATCTTTTGCTCTGTCTTGAAAAGGGTTGTCAGTGACCTTGGAAATACTTGTTATGATTGAGTGTTGATCCAGAGCCATTTTACTAGAGAATGTGAAATGCTAAAAACAAAAAGGGAGAGAGAGATTCAAAACACTCATTGGAAAAGTCTCAAAACAAAAGCAAGCAAAATGAGATAGCTTAAATGGGGAAGAAGATTAAGTAATGCACTTTTAAGAATGATCAATGTTCGGAAAAAAAAAAAAAAGAATGATCAGCGTTTGCTGACACAGTGCAAAGAAACGTAGCACAAAAAGAAAGAAGGGTTAAGTGTGAAACCAAGTTGCCAGTACCTACCCTGTAATTTTAGAAACAAAGGATATCTTCTCAATGCAAAAAACTTATGGCTAGATCTTTTCAGTGAGTAGCCAAGATGCTTTACAACTAGAATTATTGGATGAATGTCTCCTTTGTTGCTCACCTTCTAATTTCATTAATCTGCTGTGGTTAAGGCTCACTAACAGGAACCAATATAAGGATTGATTTTAAGCAATTTCAAATCTTCCTCAATATTAGTTCAGGACCATATCAGCGGAAAATTTACTTGTCCTGAATGGATTGCACTGGTCTACTCAAGTGAGTTCAGAACTGGGAAGTCAGAGATATTGAGTTTTAAATATTAGATTATTTTATATTGGACTTTGGATCTAATATTAGATATTAAAGTGTAAAATCACATTGTCCTTATTGCTAGCCTTCTTTTTTATCTTGCTGCAGGATCAGTATTATTTTAGTACAGTATTTGATGGCTCATGAGCCTACAGGGTAAGGGAAAATATTTACACTACTTACTGACTGGTGGACGACCTAAGCTTTAAGATAAATGTTGCCAAACTTCAAATGCACTAATTTATTAATGTCTGATGACCAAATCATATTTTACTAGTGTAGCAAAAATATCAAACAAAATGAAACAAATCCAAAGCTAACTTAAAGAAGTAATGAATGTGTTTATGAGTCATTTGTAATGATGCTTTCAAAAAGAAGCATTCTGCATCTATGCAGTCTGGTATGCTGACACCATAAAAAAAAAAGGTAGTAAACAAAAACAAATATAGAACAAAATTATGAGGATCCAAACTTGAAAAGCAAATTGGGTCAACACTACTTTTCAACTATACTATTATGAAATATATTAAGAATAATCAGTATTAAGAAATACTTAAAATTGGGGCGCCTGGGTGGCTCAGTCAGTTAAGCGTTCAACTTTGGCTCAGGTCACAATCTCACAGTTCGTGAGTTCAAGTCCCTGCCTTGGGCTCTGCGCTGACAGCTTGGAGCCTAGAGCCTGCGTCAGATTCTGTGTCTCCCCCTCTCTCTGCCCCTCCCCTGTTCACGCTCTGTCTCTCTCTCTCTCTCAAAAATAAACATTAAAAAAAACTTTAAAAAAAATATTTAAAATGATTTAAAGCAGAAACAAAACATGCAATTTTAGATCCTCAAATGAAACACAAATACCTGATTTTTATTGAACTGCAAAAACAGCCCAAGTCTCTTCAGAAAATATCCAATGCAATTGTTTAAAACAACAATAGTAAAAGTTTTTATTATATTATTATATTTATTGTGGACCTATTATGTGCAAGGACTGTTCTAAGTACTCTATTTCAAGTACTCTACATGTATTGAATCATTTGTCTCAAAACAAACCTGTGAGGAATATACTGTTATTCTAACTTTGCTGATGAAGAAACGGACTTAATTGCCCTGCCAAGGTTGCATAGCTAGTAGTGCAGAATGTGGATAGACCAAATCTAAGTTGCTGTTGCTGTTGGGCTTTTTGTTTTTTTTAGTTTTGTTTTGTGTTTTGTTTTTTTGTTTTTTAATGACCAAAATACTGGTACACTACAGTAGTTCCTGAACAGAAGCTAACTTACATTTTACTTTGTTTGAATTCCAGATACTCATATTCCCTGTATAGCAAGGATTTAAAATATTTTTCATGAAATGGTCTGATACCAGGCAGGTTAGCAATCACCTGGTTATCATCACTGGAATAAAAAGTGGGGAATGGGTCTTAGGAATAAAAAGGTTGTCAAAAATAGGTGTTCCTATGCATGATCAAGACTAAGCAGGAAAAGTGAATTTGTGGTGAGTCGAATTGTGGAGTAGATCTATTTTAAATCCCTTTAACCAGCACCAAGATTCATCCTAGAAACTGGAGTGAAGCTAGGCTCACAAGTTTTGTCAAAAGCCAAGATAGACTAGTTGCATGGATAACAGGAAAGCTGAGGCTATGATTCAAGCAGGGCTTATTCAAAAGCATATTAGGTTCTGGGTGCAAAGGGGAAAACATGGTCCTAGAAAAGAAGGAGACAATAAGTGAGATGAAAGGACAAAGAGGTTGGGAATTGGTAAGCAGAATCTTTTCAGATTTATATGGGAACCCCATGGAAAGAACTCGCAAACAGCAAGCAAAGATGATCTTCAGGAAACTTGAATAGATGGGGGTTTCCCAAAGGAATCTTGGAGGAATACTAGCCCTATAGTTGTTCTCCCTTGTAAGGACTCACAAAGAGTCATCTGTATTAAAGATGGGAAGTCACATGGCAAGGAAACCTAATTTTAACCTAGCATTTCCCAAACTTACTTGACAATTACACCATTTCTCATACTTATAATGACACTAAGCTGGTGTTGCGTAGAATAGACTCTGGGAAACACTGAAATGGACACCATTAAAAAGAGGGCACAAAGCCTATTAAGGGAGTTGAAGAAAATACTGGAACATCTATTTCTACTTGTGTTATCCTTTAAAATTTCTTATTTTGGTATGTTTCATAATGTACAAAATGTATTAGTGCAGTAGAACATATATTCCATTTTTATATAAATGAACATATGTATACTAGAGGCACATGTCCCCTACTTCTTACTGATTAGGTGCACATCAAGTGGGTTTGGACACAAGCAGGAGAGGGATAAGACCACTTTTCTGGTGAACATTCCCTACCAGAATGCAACCCTAGTCTATACAGATGGGGAGACTGATCTTTATTCTTCCTCTACTTCTATTTCTTTTGGTGTTTGTCCCGGATGAGTTCCAGCCCTCCAGAGTACCACCATCAGCCACCGAAAGCTGTTGGTAATAAGGAGCAATATCAACCTAACCAATGCTTTCAAAGAGAAGAATTTTTGTTCCCTCAGAGGAAATATGAAAATAAATCTAAATATTACATGGCATTTTATTGTTATTTCACTTTTTAAAGAAAATAAATAAGCCAATAATAGGACTGCTGAGTAGACACCAAGGTTACTTCTTTTCTTTCTAATACTGATATCTACTTAGGGTCTAATAACGGGTTTTAATTAGCAAAAAACCTTTTATTTTTTAAAGTATTTATCTCAAAAAGACCCCAGATTTTAGGTAGAAAAAATGAAAAAGAAAAGAAAATCCATTCAGTTACTGTAGTTATTTGGACTTAACAAAAATCTCTTTCCTCCCAAAGCCTTTAAAATTCCCTCTAGTAAGTTTGCTGGTGTGCATTTTATTTTATTATTTAAAAAATTTTTTTAATGTTTATTTTTGAGAGAGAGAGAGAGTGAGAGAGAGAGAGAGAGAGAGAGAGAGAGAGAGAGAGACAGCCTGAGCAGGGAGGGGCAGAGAGAGATGGAGACACAGAATCTGAAGCAGACTCCAGGCTCTGAGCTGTCAGCACAGAGCCTGATGCAGGGCTTGAACTCATGAGCAGTGAGATGATGACCTGAGCATAAGTTGGATGCTTAACCAACTGAGCCACCCAGGCGCCCCTGCTGATGTGCATTTTAAAAATATAATCTGGATTCTCAAGAATATTATTAACCTTTAAATATCCAATTGTAGCTAGTTACTAAATCTCAACATTTTAATGTTGATCTGACATCAGGGTACCAACAAAATGTGAAAGTAGAATATAAAATCTGTTAACTTTTGAGATACAAATATAACTCCCAAATTTAGAAAGAAGTGCTCCACCGAGCACTTGCTTGATCTGGATCCCTTAAAAAACCCCCAAAAAAAAACCCCCAAAAAAACCTACCAATATAATTCTGAACATCACAAAACAGATGTAACCACTGCTTCTAACTTAAAAAAAAACTTAAGAGTTTACGATTTGTCATAGTTTATGTTTTCAAGTACATGGCTGTCTGAATTATAATAATCATTTAGGTTTGAGGCCCCAGATCGAAAGCCCAGAGAGGGGCCAGGCAGGCAGAATCAACCCATGAAGTGCACTGGGTGCAAAAGGAATGGAGTGTTGGGGTTAAGTGAACTGGGGAACTAGAGCAACCGATAGGTCCATTGCACTGTTGCCATTTAAGAATTCAGATCCGGTTCTGCCCCAAATCCAGACTTTAGGGCATCTCTTAGTATTCAAACCTGACACAACTGTTAAAAGAAATCATTGCATGTGACAGACCCACCACAAAGATAGACAGAATTGAACTGCGAGCTGCCAGTGTGTAACCTCTGCCCTGGCAACATGCTTCCCTTTGGCAATCAGTAATTGTATCTAATTATCTTTGATCAATCAAAGACCATTGGCTTCAGATGCACCTATATTTAAGTCTGCAGTCTTATTTTGCCACATACTAGTTCTGGAACTTGGAACAAGTTACCTATCCTCTCCAAGCCTTTGTTTCTTCAGCTGTTGCACAGGAAATTGGTAATGAAGCCCCACTGTGATGATTAAATAATATTATCAGCCTGACTCTCCTTTAAAACTGACTACATTCCTTTTCTTTTATTTCCTGCCAATGTTGGCAATAATGGGAAATTTGTGCGGTTGTGCGTGTGTGTGTGTGTGTGTGTGTGTGTGTGAAGGATCTGCATATCCACGATATTGTTTTTTGTTGTTGTTGAGGCCATACAAAGTAAAAAGAATGTAGAATAGGATTGGACTATATTCTATCACTAACTTATTACATGCTTCTTGCTAAGATACTTAAGTCCTCTGGGCTTCAGTTCCTCATCCACATAAGTGTGAAGTGAGCACCGCATCCTAAAGTCCTTCAGAGGCAGTGACAGAGTGATGATGGACTTGGCCACTGGAGTCAGACTGCCTAGATTTGAATCTTGGCTCTGCTACTTACTAGCTGTGAGATATGTATCACATTACTTATCTTCCCTGTTTTTAGTTTGCCCCTCTGTAAAGTGAAGATAGTAAGAACACCGTACTTTTAAGAAATAAGTAAGATATGTAAGGCCCTTCAAAAAGTGTCCAGAACATAGCAGATGCTTAATAAATAATAGTTATTTCTATTATTCATAGAATATAAGAAATGCAATTGTATGTATCTCTAAAGAAGAAAAAAAATCACTTCAAATTAAATTGTGACACATGCTTTCTCATTAGAATTTTTATTTTACATTGAACAAAAATGGTTTCTAGGCCTTTTGTGCATCACATGCTACACTTTTGCACATATAAAGAGAAAAATATAAATTTAATTGACTAGATTGACTTTGCTGAATCAGTGCTTTTCTACCCAATATCATCTTCTGAGTAATGAAGAGTATTAGGAATGCATATCTCCTCTCCTTCTCTTCCTGCTCCTTCTTCCTTCTGATTTGTGAAGACTTTTCATTTAAAAGTATTTCCAAGATGCATATTAATAGAGAACAGTATAATGAACTCCTATATACCCATAACCCAAGGCAACACTCAACAAAGCGCTTTTACCATCTGCAGCTTTTTTTCCCAAGTCACTAACATCTATTTTGCAACTTCTGATGCTTACATTTTCTTGATCTTTCTAGAAGATGCAAATAGAAGCTTTGTAGGCAAGAATCAGGACTCATATTTCTTCCTCTTATTGCCCTCAAACGGTTTGTTTTTTGAAACATCAAGGGGCTGCCC
This sequence comes from Acinonyx jubatus, assembly GCF_027475565.1. Lineage (NCBI taxonomy): Eukaryota > Metazoa > Chordata > Mammalia > Carnivora > Felidae > Acinonyx > Acinonyx jubatus. The sequence goes on along the minus strand of NC_069381.1, from coordinate 90,002,806 downwards.
TTATTCAGTCACGTCAACAGGAATCCCAGCCAGGTTTGTGCAAGGGCAGGAAATGACAACTCTCTCACCACTCCCACCTGTCACACAGCAACTGTAGGACATCATTGATTAGAAGACACATCCTGACTTCAGTGATGTTAAAATGAGGTGGGGGAGTGCAACTTAGGCTCGATATAGTAGAATATTATCATAAAATATGACCCAGAGGATATCAGACCCTTTTCTTGACTTCTCTTCAGTGACTTTAACTATTTGTTACCAACTTTGGCAAAACATGTTCTTGGGTAACATATTCTCTGCTACATTACATATCCGAGGATGTCTTTTTATATGAACAACTCATGATTTCTCTGTAGGAATGCTAGAATTAACCCAAAATGCAAATGAGGCCCATGAAGAAAGGTAATGATAACTCCTGTGGAAGAAATCTAGGCTTTCCTGTTCTGAAACTTATGGAATTCATCATCACCTTCTTCTGTAATTTAGAAATTATAACAAGAAACAGCATGTGTCATTACCCTGATTACTAAGTTACCCAGGCCATGATACAGTCTTTCAGTTGCTATTTTTTGGGTCTCTTTTTTCCCCAGAATTCTAAAATACATGTTATTACATCTTTAATGATTAATTTTGATCCATTTGTTGAGTCTATAAGCTTTATCTTCATGACTGACCTCTAGGCCCATTATATTCTGTCTCATCTTTTAAACCCATGATTTCATTTTCTCAGTATTCTGGGTATGGCTGATTTGATTATCTGCAATGTCAGGTCTGCTTTTTACTACTTTCAAATAAGATTTTTATTTCAGTTATTGTCATTTTCATTATGTAGTGTGCTCTTCTTACCCAGGCCTGCTTTTCCTCAATCGAGACAATGTCCTCTTTTATTTCATTAGGAATAAAAAGTAGATAATTTCTAAAACCATGTCTTCTATTTCATGAAATAGATCAGATTTATTTCTGAGCCTCTATAACATGGCTCTGTCTGTGCATCTTTGAGATGGATGCATTGATATTTCTATCCGGAAGTTAAGGTTTTCTTTGGATGTCTCGAGTAGCAATTGTTGTTTCGGTTAGAGATAGATATGATCCTGCTATCTTAAATCTCAACCAGTGGTTCTTAAATATTAAAGCACACAAGATTCACCTCGAGAGCTTTCTAAGAATGCAGAATGCAGGGCTTTATCCCCAGGGGTCTTGATTCAGCACAACTGAAGTGGGGTGCCAGGAACTGTTATTTATTAAATAGTTAATATGAGATTTTCAAACATAAAGTAGAAGAACAATATAGTAAGCCATCCTGTTCCCATGATCCAACTGTAGTAATTATCAATAGCTTACTCATCTTGTGTCTTCTATCACTGGTGCCCTTACTTTATCTTTTTCTGTTTTGTTTTGTTTTTTTAGTTTTTATAATTTTTGCTACACTAATTTAGAACATATCGCAGACATCAGTTATTTCACTTTTAAATCTGTAGAATGTATCCCTGATGAGGACTTAAAAAAAAACAAAACACATAACTGCAATGACGTCATCTCAATGAAAATCACAACAATTCCTTAATATCTCACATTGCATGACTGCATTTGAATTTCCTCTTGTGATTAAAACATTTCTTTCACAGTTCGTTTGTTGAATCAGATCCCAACACCATGCGTAGTTTGCATTTGGTTATGTCGGTTATATTGGAGCAGCTATTCCTAAAACTTGTCTTCTAGAACCTGGATAAGATGCTGGCATAGGATCCTTCCAGAAGTGAAATGGTTTGGTTCACAACACAAGAAGATAAGGAAGACAAGGTTTGTCTTTAGCCCTGATGAAGATGGACATAGAGAGATCAATTCAAGATTTGAGTCAAGGAACACTGTCCAGGGGTCCTCAGAGAAGGAACTATCAGTTCAGAACAGGCTGTAGCACAAAGGATACTTGCTATTCATCCCTCATGCTATTAAATGATACAGTATATAAAATGTGCTTAGGATGACCTAGCATATGGTAAGCTCTCAATAAAATGCTAGCTGTTGTTATAATTTCTCGGTGGGACACAAAAAATAAAGTTTAGAGGCCTGGTCAGTGACTGAAACAAAACAAAAAAAACTAATCAGCATTTAAATGTCTTCAGTGATTTAGAGCAGAGTTTAATGGCAGGTGGCAGAGGGTAAGTGCAGGAGAGAGAGCTGAATGGAGAAGTGGGTGACTGGTTCTATAGTAAAAACAAGCCAGGCCCAGAAAGTGCAACACAGGCAATGAATAGAATTCTCTATGGTGTCCATACCTGTCCCGTTGGTATTTCAAGCACAACAGAGACACAACTTAATTCTCATTAGTTTTTACATATGCTGCTGAAGCATCTTTACTTAGTGTCTCAGAGGTAGTTTAAGTGGAGTGAGGAAGGTGGAATGCCATAATTAATATGCAACACTGTGTGTTTTCTAGGCACTGGAAATGATGTGGGATAAATGATGTGAAAACAAATGAAAGTCATGCTCTCAAGGGGCTCATGCCCCAGTGGCAGAGAGGTAAGTGAGAATTTATAAAATAATGAGACTTTATGAAACAATGTGATAAATCTAATGCAGAAGGGAGTGCAGAGGTCTGTGGAGACAGAAAATAGGGCATGCTTAGCTTGGCCTAGGAACAAGGGGAATTTAGGTAGAGTGATCAAATAATGTATCGTCCAATGCCCTGTGAGTGAAAGGTGGTGCCAACATTAATCACAGGGAGACAGCAGCGGTAAACTAAGACAATCCTTGACAAACTGGAATGGATGGTCACCTAGATTAGGCCAAAGAAGTCTTTATAAGTCAGGTGATCTATGAGCTCTGATGGGAGAGAACACAGTCACCAGGGAAGAGTGTCTTTCAAATGCAGGAAGAGTGTATATAAGGACAGAGAGGTGTGAGAAACCTAAGATGGTTATGGGGTCAGGACATAGCTTAGAAGTGGAATACTGCAGTATGAAGGATGTAGAATGGGCAATGATGAAAGAAGAATCTAGAGTTAGGGCCAGGCCATAAGAAAACGAAGTCAACTAAGCAGCCAAGACTGAATTTTATCTTTAGTGTTATTGGGCATCATTAAGGGGAATGTGGCACAGTCAAATTTGCATGGAAAGGTACTAGTAAATAAATTTTACTAAAGTCTCTGCCTATCATATACATTTCCAAATTTAATGTTTCAACCACCTGACAATATGCATATAGCTATCCCTATTTCACAGCCATATACAAGTTCAACAATTTGCCCGTGAGAGATGGAACTGGCAAATATAGGTGTATCTAATCTAAATGTAGGTGTGTCTACCTCAAAATCTAATCTACACTCAACTGTGACTGAAGGTTTGAGTCACACACACCACTCACTGTGGTGAGGAGCCAGGGGAGTCCAGTGAAGTGCCCGCTGAAATCCAGGTAGGAATCATGACAGGCATTACATGTGGAACAGGCAGGAGAATGATTGAGAAAGAAATAGGCATGCCATATAAAAAGAAATAAAAATCATAAGACTTGGTTTCTTGAGTGAGTAGGAGGGGCAATAAGTAGATTCAAAGAGTCTAGATTTCTAGTTTATATGTCTGAGTAAATAGTGATACCTAACTCACCAAGATGGCCAATTCACTGAAGGCAGACGTTTTATGAAAATTCAATAGGTTTTCTTTTAAAATGTTGGTATAGGATTATTGGGTGGTACTTAGTCAGTAATTGGATATATGAAGCTGGTGTTTACCATTGAATTAACTGTCAAATCCATGGCAACAGATTATATAAAATGGAAAGATCAGAAGGTTGAAAATGAAACTTGGATAATACCACCATTGAGAGGATGAGATGAAGCAGATAAGAAAATAAAAGTTACAGGGGCACCTGGGTGGCTCAGTCGGTTGAGCATCAGACATTAGCTCAGGTCATGATCTCACCATTCAGAGTCTGAGCCCCGCAACGGGCTCTGTGCTGACAGCTCAGAGCCTGCAGCCTGTTTCAGATTCTGTGTCTCCTTCTAGCTCTCTGCCCTTCCCCCACTCGTGCGCTCACTCTCTCTCTCTCTCTTTCACTTATAAACATAAAAAATTTTTTTTAAAGTAACAGAGATAGATGAGCCAAAGGGATAAGAAGAAAATAAGAGGAATGACTCAACAGAGTAGGAAGTTTTGAGAGAGCAAAAGTGGTTGACAGGGACAAATACTGCAGTATAGTAAAGCAAAGATGTTAAAGTGTCTTCTGAATTAGGCATCTAGTAGACCAATTTGGGAACCTAAACTGAATACTATATCTTTGTACCTGTTAAATGCAATACTTGCTGAAACACGTTTGAATCTCAATTCTGTCATCTCTTATACTAGCCAGCTTTTTCTGCTTTGTGTCATCCATACACTTTACACATTAATACCTATTTTACTTATACATTCATAATAATAGATACAATTCATAAAATGCCTACAATATCCCTGGTTCTTCATATAAATTATCATCTAATTTACAAACAAGCCTGCAAAATCCATATTCTCATCTCCATTTTAAAGATGAAGAAACGGGGTGTTCCTATAGCTATGATTCAAAGAAGAGGGGAAGAAAGCTAATTAGGGCAGATATTGAGGCCTGTTCTCTATGTACTTACACCACAAGCCCATCATTCTCTTCAGGTTTCAACTGCATTAAGCCCATTTCAAATGTATCTTCTTTACGGCACAGGAAAACTGGTGACAAACAGCAAAGTTATTTAATGTTTCCATTCCATGGAAGAAAATGGATTATTTAATCTACTATAGAAGCAAGAGGATCTGCTAACTGAAGCAAAGTAAACATGGAGATACCCACATCCACAGTGAATGAACAAACAGAATGTACCGAAGGTACAGGTAATGAAGCTTAAAATAATCACATCTAAAGGGAACCAGAAGAAAAGAAACAGGGTTGGGTGAGACCTACAGGAAAATCAAAGTGACACAGCTCGCTCCATTGGGCTCCTTTTTAAAATGGCAAGAGCACAAATGATTCTTCCCGCACACCCCAACCAACTCTAAGGTAATTACACAACTGCTTCCTGACACTAAAAACCGGAAACAGTGCAAAATCCACAGGATGATTTTAATTAAAAGTTATTTTCAAAGGCAAACATGAATGGATTTTACAAAAGGGCAAGTAAAAAATCAGATGTGTAAGTGTTGCAAAGATTTCACTTATTGGGTGCACTTAGGTTGACACTATTTTGGATGGAAAAAACTTCTCACTCCCATGGGGTCAGCTTCATTTTATATGTTGGAACACCCTGAATTTCAGGTGAACTCATCCCTAATAAAGCACATTACGTGCTTAAGGTAATGTTACAAAACAGTGGACAAATAAACGATACCAATGAAAACATAAGGAAAATGCTGAGGGGTTCCAAATGAACACTAAACAACCATGAACTCTCACTAATCTCTATAACTCTGTTGGAAACGCCAGAGTACCCTGCCCTCTTAAACATGAACCCATTAAACTGATGACTTTTTAAGATCACCTGCTTCATCTGATCTTCATCTACCACCATATATAGCAGTCAGGTCTCATTTCTTCAAACATGCCCTCTTACTGTCTAGCAAAGGTGCTATTACTGACTTACCAATAACAGGACGTTACGTTTGGGGTTATTTGTTTAATAGTGTGTGGGGTGGAGTGGAGAGAGAAGGGAGGAGACAATTTGTTCCTTTCCATTCATGCTCCAAACTGGCCCAGCCTTGGTTAGACATATGGCAACAAATGGGCATGTAGCCTGCAGGCACACAAATGGCTAACTAGGGAAGTCCCTTGGGGATGATGTCTGGAACTTTGGCCTCATTAACACCATGCTTTATTAGCCCAAGGATTCTCAAATTTTGGTGTGATTTAGAATCACAGGTGGGATAGTTATTAAAAATTCAAGCGCTTGGATCCCACGTCAGTCCTACCAAATTAAAATCTCTGGAGGTGGGGCCCTGGCATCTGCACTGTCATCAGGCTCCACCGTTGACTCAGACACACATCACAACTGCAGAACCACTGCTCTGGCCACCAGGCTGCACCTCGTCAGCCAGGACTCTGACTACTCGCTGTGTGGCAGATGGTGCTGGCTGACAGTTGCTCTGTCCTGGTGGCCCACGTCCTGGCTTCTGCTGCCGCCTGTCTGATTTACATTTTCTTTTCAGAATCCTTTGTCTGCTTTCTACCATTTGGAAATGAAACCAAAACAAAACACAAAACCGGTATACTTTAAGAATTATGAAAGGAGAAAAAATTACGAAAGAAAAAAAAATCACATAATTGCAACATTCTGAGATAACCACTGTTAATGCTGCCATCAATTATTTTCACTGTATACTTAGACAGTTACAACCGTCCTTTGGAGGAATCATGTGCCTCATTAAAAAAATAATAATTTTTATTGAGTGCTATGTGCATTGCGCTAAGTACTTTATATTCATTATTTCATTTAGTCCCCACGGCATCCCTGTAAGGAATGCACAAGTATGTCCCCTTTTATAAATTAAAAAAAATTGATAGCATGGAGAAGTCATAGTAGATGGGGGGGAAGTGCTGGTTTCAACCCTGACACACAGTATCTTGTCTCATTCTGACATTTCATATATGTGTGTTTCAAAGATATTAAAAACACTTTGTAAATAACATGTATAATGACCACATACTCTTCTGCTTCAGGACTCTACCATTTGCTCACCCAATGCTTAGAATCCAACTATGGAGTGTAAATTGCTCTAATGCTGCAATACTTTCATAAATTTAGCTTTATCTGTGTTTCCAATGATTTCTTTAGGAGAAATGCCTAGAAAATGAATCACTATGTCAAAGAGTATAAATATTTAAAAAACATAATTCTTGGTGCACATTACCAAGTTGCTTGTAACAGAAAATTAGAAAATTTCTGCATGCTTTTTTCATTTGCCCTGGCCAAAATGCTTAGGGTAGCCGTTTCTCATTTTTCCTGATTGTAAATAAATCCTAGGTGACTATATTTGTACATTTATCTTTGCCTACATTTCTGATTATTTCTTTAAGTTCCATTTCTAAAAGTGGGATTGCTGGATCAGTGGATACACATATTTTAAAATCTGTTAATACTTATGGTATTGCTGAACTGTCTGCCAAAAAGATCACAATGATACTCCCACTGGCAGGGAATGTGAGTGACCATTTCTTCACACCCTTGTCAACACAAAACATTTTGTTTCTATTTGAATTTTTAAAAGCTGAGGAAGTAGAACAATTTTTCACATGTTTATTGACCTACTGCTTTCCTCTTTCTTTTTTTTTCTTGTAAATTTTTAAATTTATGTTCTTTGCCTTTATTTAAAAAAATCTTTATGTTCAAGTCTCTTATTAATCATTTATTTGGAAGAGTTCTTTATATTAAGACTATTAGCTCTGTCAAATCCATTGCAAAATGTCCTGTTTCTCATTTGCATATTTCTTAGTAAAGTTTTTGATGTAGTACAGTTTAAATTTTAATATGGTCATGTCTATCAGTATTTTCCTATATGGTGTCTACCTTTGGTTTTATGTAGAATTTAGAAAATCTATTCTCACTGCACTAAATATGAATATTCACATATATTTTCTTTTATTTATGGCATCATTTAATCTTTAAATCATGTGGAACTTTTTTGGTGTAGGGTATAATATAAAAACTCTAATATATTTCAAGTAGTTAATAAATTAAGTGAGCAATATTTCTGGAAAAAATATTTTTCCCTATGTGAAATGTTATTTTTGTATTTATGAAAAAGACCCACGCATGCACATACATATACATTGTGCATGTGTATGTATAAACACACACACACACATACACGCACTTGTTTATATACATATAAAACACTTAAAAATATCTTGTGCATGTAATAAATATTTTAAGCACCTAATTCATTGATTCATCTATCTAGACTTTCATTTATTTATCCAGTGCATATTCATGAATATATTCTACATGTAAGCACATAATTAGATGCTTTAAACTCAATCTTGTTATTATTGTATTGACAGGGAAGAGGTCTTACCATTTAATGAGAAGTTCTACTTTTCTCTAAACTCTATAGCACTGATGGTCCCTTCTGTTCATTAGGCACTTAATCATCTTAAGTACAACAGCATGTCTTATTTAATTTTAGACTGTTTTGGTGTGGGTCCATATGAAGAAGATAAGCTTTGTGGAAAAGGACTTTACCTATCATCTTAGTATCCCTTACAATGCTTCAGAAATGTATGCTTATGGGGTCCCTGGGTGGCTAAGTCGGTTGAGCATCCGACTTTGGCTCAGGTCATGATCTTGTGGTTTGTGAGTTCAAGCCCCATGTTTGGCTCTGTGCTGACAGCTCAGCCTGGAGCCTGCTTCAGATTCTGTGTCTCCTTCTCTCTCTGCCCCTCTCCCCCCACTCTCAAAAGTAAACAGTAAAACATTTTTAATAAAAAAAGAAATGTATGCTTATATGCACAGTACATTTTTGAGATAAATGTATTCTCTTAACTAAAAGTTAAGTGTAAATCACTTACACTAATTTTACAAATGAAGCAGATTCAAAGGGGTCAAATGACTTATCCAAGATCATACAGCTAATCGATGATCATATTAGGATCAGGACGCTGTTTTTAAGCTGTCACTTTAGGGACCCTTCTGTCACCACATTCTTTTTTTTTTCTGGCATTTTACTTGGCTCTTCTAGATGGGCTACTCTTCTAAAAGTCTTGGCATAAAGGCAATGCCAGTGGCTCTTGAGCCATGAGTGAGTGTCAAATCATGAGGAAACTCTCCTGGGTTGTGAAACAATTCTGTTCTATATTTTAATATGTGTATACATAAGCATTCTGTGTCTGGTTGACTAAGTTATTAGTAGCATAGAAGAATTAAATACACAAACTGAAAAATTAAATACATATGGCAAAGAGATAATGCTTGTTAAAGTAAATATAGAAATGTTAAGGATGGTTATATCATATGTTGAGGTCAACACTTTCTCAGTGGAAACATATTTGAAATTATAATTGCGCTTAGTGAGAAAAATGACTTCATATGAAAATATTCCTTGCTTTCCTCCTAAAATGAATGTAGAAAAATCAATTAATGTAAAAATCAATTAAATCTAAATTTATTCTTTTGATAAATTACATTATAATACATGTACTAAGGAATCTATTAATGAGAATCTACAAAGAATATTCAACAAAAATTTTCTGAATGCTTACTCTATGCCAGCCTTACTCTATGCCAGACTATATGTAGTATTCACTATATAAGAATGAACAGGCCATATTGCCCTTTCTTTATGAAACTTAGAGTCTCTTAGGAAAGAACAAGAAGTGACTAGAAGTGTAGTAGGTATAATAAAGAAAAGTTTCAAGTCTAGGACTGAGACTCTTATGAAGAAGTGATGTTGAAGACTGAAAAGGTGAGTATGAAGAAGCTCGAGGGGTTAGAGAGGTTGGGGGCAGGAAAGAACATTCTAAGTATGGACATTTTAAGAAAAGGCAGAAGGCAAGAAGTGGTGCTATATGTAAAAAGTTGGCCAAACGTTATGAAGCTACAGAATTAACATCAACTTCTCTATAAAACAGGAGCTGGAGGAATATAAGGAGTAAAAAAGGGGGGGAGGCTTTAAAAAAGTGTGGTAGAGACCTGAGCTTGCTTGATGACTGATATAGAGGTCAATGTGAACTTGCATATATGTGAAGTGAGGAGACGACTCAGCACAGATTCTTGAGAAGGAGGGAGGAGAGAAATCCCGTGTAGCAGGTGCTGGGGTCTGCCTGCTGCATTGTGAAAAGGGAAATGGAATAACCAGGAGACTCAAAGGCACATACGTTTCTAGATTTGATGGTGGAAAGTGGAAAGAGTCAGCATCTCTGCTGGCTTGTGTTTTCTCAATGAAGTAGATTGCCTGATGGGAATGAAGAGAAGGAAGAGAAAGCTGGAAGAATGCAGAAATTTTGAAATAATCATTGATGGTCAATGGAAGAGACAATGTGAGGCTTCTTGTGTGTATACCTGTATTATACAAAATTTAACTTGGCTTTAATCTATGAGGTCATCTGAGAAATTGGGGGGGAAAATAATACAAAGAAAATCATTGAACCCTGATTCAAATATCACGTCAAAACAACCCAATGCGATTGAATGTATATACTTCTTGTAAAATAAATCAATCAAACCTCCTCAGAACATAAACATTTTTTGAGATTCCACTCACTACCAAACTTCTTGAAACAATATTTCATACATGTTTCCAACTCATTCCTCAATCCCTTGCAAGAGCAATTGAAGTTTTCAAAGGATATAGCTGAATTAAATGAAAATTCTTCGGATTCTTCCTACACTGTCTTTCCTCAGAACTTTACATCCTTGAAACTCTCTTCTCTCCTACCATCTTGAAATGTCCTCATTGACTCTTAAAATTATTCTTTGGGGAAATTTATGTTTACAATAAAATTAAGAAGGATGTCCCATAACTCCCCCACTCCCCACATTTATAGCCTCAGTCTCCTCCATTATCAACATCACTTACCAGAATGGCATATTATTTCTAATGTTTATTTATATTTGAAAGAGAGAGAGAGAGAGAGAGAGAGAGTGCAAGTGGGGGAGGGGCAGAGAGAAAAGGGAGATACAGTATCAGAAGCAGGCTCTAGGCTCTGAGTTGCCAGCACAGAGCCTAAAGCGGGGCTCGAACTCACACACCGTGAGATCATGACCTGAGAGAAAGTCGGACACTTAACCGACTGAGCCACCCAGGCGCCCCATAGAATGGCATATTTTTTTTTTACCAAGGATTACCAGAATGATTTCCTAAATTACAGGTGTAATCATGTTACTTCCACATCAGAATCCTCCTATGGCTTCTCATTAGTGATAGCTGTCATTTATCAAGCTCTTCCTTTCCTAAGTTCCAGTCAGTTTACAAAGCTTGCCTAATCTTACCATATATTAGTTATCTGCCTCATCATCACCTAAGAGTATCATCCCCATTTTGCAGGTGACAGTGCTGCAGATCATACAGCCCAATTAATAAGAAAGCCAGAATTAAAACAAAGCATTAGATTAACTTTATTTCCTTGCTCCTAACTCTGACTCTCCTACCTGGAGAACAAAGTAAAGGCAAATTCCCTGCTTCCCATTCAAGGTCTTCAAGATGGGTCTCAAATACACATCTTCATCATTTTGTTCTACTTTCATTCTTCCCAACTTCATTGAGTTTAACTACATTTCTGGCAGGGATCTCAAGCACAGGAAAATCTTTGAGGTGCTAATTCTCCAAAGAACATGCAGTTATTAACCAAGGGCTATGAAACTTCAGTATTCTATGCTATGCCTGATTGAAATAGTAGTGAAGAACTGGTTATACTTCAGGCCAAATATTTTTAACAGTTTATTAGCTCTACCTTTTTTATTTGAAGGGATATTCTAAAAGATGGTAAATAATTATTGTAATACTTTATGCAGAGTAATATTATTACACACGATGCATATTTTGTTGGGCTTCAGCTTCCACAGCTGGTAGAATTTGTTCTTCCTTTCATAGATGAATACACCTATTACTCCTTTGTATCAATAAAAATTCTACATGTGCAAGAGGAGTCTCCAACATGCTCTAGAAAATCAAATGCTGTAAGTAACTATACAGATTTTAAGAGTTTTAGAAATGTAAAAGCATCCTTGTACCTATGTGTGAAGGATACATTGCTTAGTGTCATTTGAACACCCCAAATCTTGGTTGGCCTGAAAAGTGTATTAATATTTTGCATAAATTTGGATGATGAGATTTACACTTTTTTTGGAAAAATCTCTGGAGTTGGAATAAAAGAGATTATGGATGTCATGATGAATCACATCAATAACCAGTAATTAATATTTATCTGTAAGCTTTTCTATACAAAGAAACCTACTATCAGCAGACAAAAGATAGCAGATTTACAAAGGCATTTACTCTGTTGAAATATTCACCCTAAGGAAGTGAATTTATAATTCATTTCTCTCTTCTTGTTTCCACCCATTTATTATAAAATCCTATTTGCTTCTCAAAATGTATAGCTGCAACAAATATTCATACAACACTGCTGCATAATCTGTGGGAAATCAGATATAAATTACAGAAAGACAATGAATGAGAAGCATGCAATCCTCCATGGTGTTCATTAATGGGTGTTTGTGACAAGGTATTGTCAGCTTTAGTTTGCTAATTTTTCCTTGGATGGTTCCTATTTCTTCAGCAGAAGTCACAGGCATTACTAAGTTAGCTCACCATTGGTAGCAGGAGTGAAATGACTCTCGTCAGAATGGACATGCTACAAAGCTTAGCGGTATAACTGAAAGACATGAATGAGGTCCTCAGGTCTCACTCAATTAGTGAGTAGGAGAAAACTGTATACCAAATAATCCTCCTTACACCTTCAGCCACTTCTACACCATTGAGTATTTCTCATTTTCCCATGAGCATTTGGATAATTACAGAATTAGCTTGGGAGTGGCTCCTAGATAAATCCAGATATAGAAGCTGAAACATAAATAACTTCCATGGCCTTACATCCTTCCTGAAAGGAATTTGCAACAAACACCTTCACAAATGACAAAGTGATTACAGGTCTCTATCTTCACAGTCTCTTCAGTGTGCTTCCTTCTTTTAGGAGGAAAAGCTGACATTTATTCTTTATTGTGAATTCTATTGCTAATTCCACTGGGTAGAGGTGAGAAGCTCCACAGATCCAGATGAAAAAGAGAACAAAGGCAAAAACAACAAATGAAGGTTCTTTCCCTCCACTTGGGATCTTTGAAAGGTACTGCTGGGATTGTCTGCAATTGTGAGCGTTATTTGTGGACTATTGATTCCACACCTGTGGATTCCATGCACAAGTCAGGTTTCTAAAATAACCACAATTTCATGGCTGATCATAAAGCTCTCATTGTTTTCGACAATTTCTGACCTGCTCCTATGCTGCCAATATGTCTACTGCCATTTTTAATAAGCTTTAGAGCTGGTGGATTAACACTGAATGTCAAGCACCACAATTGGAATTGCTGATCATATGCAGAAACACTATTTTCATATATTAAAAAGCTGCCTTATTCTTGCCATAAAATTCAGCACTCACTTCTGTTGTATTTGATCATTCTTACATGTACTTTTTAGCTCTCAATAACCCTTGTGTGAATACAAGCTTTTGAAAGGGAAAGAGAAAGTCAACATAAATAAAACTGACAATCATAAGTGGAACCTAATTTCCTTTCACTTTTCTAAAGGGCGCATGGACTCTTTAGCTGTTCATTTTTCCTATGATTCATCATCAACAACCACATAACGCAAAACCTATAAAAGAGCACATTTGAAAGCTGGACCTTGACAGAGTACAGTACACTTCCCTAGCATGAGTTGGAGTTGGACTTCTTATATTCTCAAATTATGGAGTATATTTCTCTAGGCAGGGGTGATGTCACTTACCCACTCTACTTCAAATTATTCTAGATACTCATAGAAAACTGTTTCTGCATTTAATCCATATTTTTCTACAGCATCCAGTAGTATAAACTCAGTTTGGGGGAGAACTCAGCATTTTCCAACTATCTCACAAAAACTTTACATATGTCAAAATATTTTTGATATGTGTGAGTGGCAATCAATGAGATACAAATTACTTATGGAGATGTCTCCATGACTAATTTAATGAAAAACAGATTTAAAGCAGAATACTATACTCCTCCCTGAGGGACTACATTCTCTGCCATTCCAAGTCAGAGGACTAATCAACTTAACAATAGCTATCAAAGAGTTAGATTTCTATTGGATATTTTTTCTTCCCTTTTAATCCATTTTTTAAATACAGTATTGTATATCCACTAAAGAAAATTTAGAATGCAAAATACTATAACAGAAAAAACACTCATCCTTGTGGCACCACACTTAAATATTAACATTTTAGAAGTGTTTCTATCTTTCTCTCAAATCTTTTCTTATGCATATTTTTACAAAACAATCACAATTAAACTATACATACAATTTTTATCCTGCTCTTTTCACTTGCATTATGTAAATATTCTTCATGTTTTTGTAAACTATGAAGTGTAATTTTTAATGGTGATAAAATTGACCACAATGTGAATAAATTATTAGGTCAATTATCTTAAGCATAGATTTGGTAAAGATTCAGAGACAAAACAAGCATTTCTAATTTTCTTCAGTTCAAATACTGTTATTTGCATGCATATATTAAAGGCTTCTGAAAAGTATCCGTAAATAAATAATTTAAGATAAATTATTGGAAGGGTGCCTGGGTGGCTCAGTCAGTTGGGCATCTGATTTCGTCTCAGGTCATGATCTTACAGTCCATGGGTTCAAGCCCCACATCAGGCTCTGTGTTGATAGCTCGGAGCCTGGAACCTGCTTCGGATTCTGTGTCTCCCTATCTCTCTGCCCCTCCCCTGCTTGCTCTCTTTCTCTCTCTCTCTCTCTCTCTCTCTCTCTCTCTCTCTCTCTCTCAAAAATAAATAAATATTTTTTTAAAAAGATAAATTATTAGAGGGGGGGATGCTCAAGCCTGTAGTTCAGTATCATAAGAATTAAGTTCTGTCACCAAGAGTGGCCCCTTTTCACTCCTTGCTTTAGTTCAAACTTTCACAAACCTACTTCATTAAGTGCCCATCTTAATATTTACTTTCTTGGTTCTTCCTTAGTATGTAACAATCAATAAGTAACTCACTATCTATTTATTGAGTGTTTTCCATATGAAAAATATGTTAGCCACTATGAGTGAACATTGATGCATGAAGAGGCAACCCATGCCCTCAAAGAGATAATACCAAAAAGAAAGGAGATAAGTGCACTAATAAGTAAGAGGAAATTAAAGTAAACAAAGTAGTTCAAAAGAGAGAAAGATCACATTTGGATGATCTAATCATATGAGGTTGTCCTAAAGAGACATCTGAACTGAGCTTTGGAGGATGCATAAAAACCGAATCAGTAGAAAAGGGGAAGACACATATAACAATATGAGCAAAATTAAACATGATAATTAAGGGAATGTGACTAAATAACTGAATTAGCCTAGAGTGTAGGAATCAGTGGCTGAGTTAATGATGTAGCTTAATCATCAGGCAATGATTCTTGGACTCCATATGTTATGCCATAGGGAGCCACTATAGGTTCTTCAGCACAGATATAAGGATTCATGCAGCAAATTAAGAAACTTAGTATCTCAGGAGTACATACATTGGATTGAGCAGAGAAAAAGTAACAAGATATTTAGGTCAGATCTATTGAAATGGCCGAGGTCTGACAAGGCCAAGTCATTGGAAATGGTAAGAAAGCAACTGATCTGACTTACTCATTCCAATGCAATTGTTAAATACAAAGGAATAATGTTACCATAAAAGTCAGTAAGTGACAAACTAAAGAAGTTATTTCTTGTAACATGACTCATGTTTCTTTGGCATTCCTAATCACAGGTATTTGTACAATACCAATTCCTACCAATTCTACCAAGGTAGAATTTACAGATTAAAGATTTGCAAGGCTGGAGCAGGATCTATGAAGTTGTCCCAAGCAGTGCCCTGCACCAAAAAGGCATCCTGGGAAAGACGAACAGGTAGGTACCAAGAGAGAACAGAGCTATAATGCCTGAGAAAGGTCACAGAGACTTTAACCAAGTTAAACTAGGGTGTAGCCTATCCAGTCTTATGTGAACTGAGTGGTAAAAGTCTGAGGGAAAGTGGTCTCTATAGAGAAGGATCACATGCTGTTCTGTGAATGGAGTGCAAAGATGGTAAGAGCTCCGTTTAGAAAGTAGGCCATTCCAGGATGGTCTAGAATGAAACTGAGGACAGGACCACAACATGACCTCTGGAATCTGGAGCTAGCTGAAACCAGTGGTAAACTGGCACTAGACAGTGAGCTATGGTTTGGGTGGGTTTTATCCCTAGGAGAAAAAAGTGTTCAAGACAAGAACCATGGAACTCTGAGTGCCTACAGAAGGGGGCTGATCAGTGCCTGGTTATGCCATAGCTGTTTTTAGGAGCTAGCATCTGCTCAATGGCATTGCAAAAAAGTCTTGCCTTTCATCCATGAGGAGAGATGGAGAGATTATTTCCAAACTCTGAGAGGACTTACAATGGAAGACAGATATTGATATACAACTCACTACCCACATCACTATCAAAATACACACAATGGTTTGTAGATGTCAGAGTATTAGTTAGCATTAGCTGACATGAAGTCTCAGGATGGGAGCTCTCAGGAAGAGATCTAGGACAGGCAAGGGTTGGCAACAAGTAGAGCTCTACAACAGTTATCGCTATTGTCTCATTGGCAACTTCAATGGTTGTTTTCTATTGAATATATCAAAGGAGTTTATAAGGTTTTGCCAGACTGAAAAATAACAAAACTTGCACTGTGAGAAACTAGTAAAGTTCCCTTACTGCTTTATTAATGAGATAAGTAACTAATCATCCTATCTGTGAATGATCATGGTAGTTTTCAAATTTTATTCCAAGGAAAACATGTGTCAGATACAACATTTCTTTAATGCCTTATCTGCTAGGCGCTGTTCTGATTTCTATCAGTCTTCTCAAAGTGTGGCCCAAAGATTGGTGCTAATCTGCAGACTGTTACTTGTCTGTGATAAGATAAGCAGCTTTTCCCAAAATGTTAATCAATGTGCTACTTCTTTCATTGAAAAATCTCATTAGGAAAAGATGTCAGTTAACTATGGCTATGCTTAGTAACCTAATTGATTTATATTCTGGAACAAATTCCTTATATCATCATGAGTAGGTAAAAAATAACTCATGGACATATAGTAATCCACAAACCAAATTTTAAGGAGGTTTGATTTGTAAACATTATCCCATTTAGCCAAGTAAATGAGTCAAACTGAGTTGAGAAAAATGCAGGGCAACACAGACTTCTATTTACATTTCTTCAGTCCAATACCAACAATATGAAAATTCCACAACTCTTTAAACATTTGTTTAGTGGTTCAAGTTTGTCAATTATTTTGAAAACTTGAACATAATCATTGAGTTTCCCAAAAGATAAAAACCAGCAAACAAATACATTATTTCTTTTGATTAGGAAGACTAGATATAAAAACTATAATTACTTAATATAATTATATTGATTTAAGAAGCTTCTACATCCATGACACAAGAACAGAATACTATGAAAAAGGAACAAGTGGGATATAATAAAGAGCTCTTCAGTTTTAAAAATATATAGTCGAAATGAAGTCAACAGAAGACTTGGAAATAAAGCTAAGAAAATTTCTTGAAGATTGAGTAAAAGGAAAGACATATGCACACATGAGAGAGAGACAGAGAGAGAGAGGTTAAGTGATACAATTAACCTGGGTTAAGTGAACCCAAGACATCCAAAGAATGTCCAATAGAGTTGCAAAAATAAGAGAATAGAAAACATGTAGAAATCATCAGAACATAAGAAATTATCAGAAATAAAAATGAAAACTTTCCACAACTAAAGAAACAAATTAACCTTCAGATTGAGAGGTTTCAAAGAATGACTAAAATAATGAGTAAAAAGTCCAACACCATGATACATCTGTATATCTTTAAGAAATCTAAGAAAATCAAGACTAAAAAGATTATCCAAAAAGCTTCCAGATTAAAAAAGAAACACACACACACACACACACACACTTCTACAAAGGAACAGGAATTTAGAAAGCACCAGACTTCTTTTATTAGCAACAGAAAGGCCAAAAACCAATGGAGAATGCTTTCAAAATTCTAGGGAAATATTATTTTCAACCCAGAATTCTGTTATCAGTCAAATGATCAATCCAAAATAAAGAGAAAATAAAGGTTTTTCATTCATATAAAGTTAATTTCCAAATTTCTCTTCTGAAGAACCTAAAGATGTAATCTAGAAAAATGAAAAAGAAACAGAAGTCAGGGGAGAAAAAAAAATTATTAAGTCATCCCAGGAGAACAGAAAGGAGGAATCCCACTGTGATGGATGTGCTACTGTCTGAGAAGCGGATCGTTCGCACTGAACTTGGTAAGCAGGGCTGCTAGTCCGTATACACTAGAATGCCCTGATTGGTAGTTTATCAAGGTCCTCTTCCTTGATTGGTCAGTGATGATAACATGTTAGGTGTTAAAATTGACTCTAGGATGAATCCAAGAGGGAGGTCAACAGGAAAAGAGGGGTGACAATATGCAATAGATTTCATTTTATATTTTATAGAATGAAAATCTTCAGGCATGATAAACAATTTCTATTGTCAATAGGAAAGCAAAGAAGTAAAGGAAAAGCTGTAAATGAAAACATGGAGATTTTATATAAAGCAGATATGAACCAAAAAAAAAATGTGGCATAATCTTAAGCAGTTAGACGTAATTTGAAAAGAATCTATTTGACTTTGTGGCAGAAATGCTCTTCTCTGAGTGACTGAACTGTCATGACATTGGTGCTCTAGAGAATGAAATGTAATCATAGTACTCAGTTCATCCATGATTAACATCAACACAGCCATAGTGACCCCAATCTACTTGAATTCTAACTTTTAAAAGCAACTTAGGGGTCAAGCATGAAAGCCTTGGTTATGGTTACAGCACAAAATGTAAATCTTTAGAATCCTGACAATATAAAATAATTGGAAGGTGATCAATGCAATGAGAGGAGGAAAAGTAAAGAAAGTTTCAGGGCATTAAAACTCTCACATAGGGTTAATTAAGGTGCTTACTGAAGTTGATGGAATAAGAAATCAAGAAATACACATTTTTTTTAAGTAACAAAGATAAAAAATTATTAAAGGTACAAAACTAATCAACCAAAGACTTAAATTAATAAAATCACTATCAAATAATGGGAAAAAAAGAACACTTAGTAAAAATAATGATTTATTATTAGATCTTTATATTTCATAATGGGGAATGAGGAGAAATTGTCTAAAACTTCTAATGAAGAAAGAGAGGTAAGTGCATTTTAATTATGTAGGTAAGACCACCATAAAAATGAAAACAAATAATTAAAAGAGGCTGTCTCTGGGTAGGTAGTGAGATAGAATGAATTAAAAAACCCTCAAACTCATGTTTTTTTGGTCATAAACACTTATTTGGATTTTAAAAAGGCAAAATATAAACACAACAAAAGCATTTGTTGAGGATCTACTGCAGAATGGGAATACATTCCCTGAAGGGTTTTTAATCTAATTACATGACACAAGACATAAAACAACTTTAGGAAAAGTAAACCTGTGATTGAGTGCCCAGCATGGTTGTGAAATGTATCTGTATAGGAGTTAAAGTATGCAAGTACCTAGTGACATTATTTCCTCTTAGTTTAAAAAAAAAAATTGGGGCGGTTATTTATTTTTTGAGAGAGAGAGAGAGTGTGAGCAGGAGAGGCAGAGAGAGAGGGAGACACAGAATCTGAAGCAGCTCCAGGTTCCGGGCTGTCAGCACAGAGCCTGAAGCAGGGCTCGAACCCACAAGCTGTGAGATCATGACCTGAGCCAAAGTTGGTCACCCAACTGACTGAGCCACCCAGGCGCCCCTATTTCCTTGTAGTTTTGTAGCTTCTAAGAGAACAGTTTTGTAGAAAAGACTTCATAAAAGAGAGTACTCTACCAGCTCAAGGTATCTTCAAGGAAGTAATGGGTTCATATGGGTTGAGAGGAAATAAAAAGGCATTTTTCAACAAGATGAAACCCAGGAGAAAACAAATCCAAAGAACAAGGAGTGAATATGTGGTTGAGTGTGGGGGACAAGTAGAGTAGATACTGAACAGAGAAACCATATCATGTAGTTTTATTAGCACAACTTTCAGTAAGTTCTACCTATATTATCTTGAATCATTTCTTTCTGGCATGAAAAAATGTTATATGAAATAACAGTTGGGTTTTATTTATTTATTAGACTTGAGGTTGCTTCTAAGACAGACTGGTTTATTTATAAAAATGCAAATTTAAAAAGCCTTCTGGAATTTAGAAAAGGCTTGTCATTTAAAACCTCTATAAATTAGATATGCTCTATTCTACACAACAAACTTTTACATGTTCTTTCTCACAAGATATGCAGCATCAACAATTTGTTAAATGTGATTCTTCTGAGGAAGCCTTTTGAATTCAACCTCTAAAATCCAGCAAACTATGACCTTAGTCAAACATCTACTCACTAGAAACTGCATGTAAAAAAAAAAACAAAACAAAGAAACCAAACTCCTTTGATTGTTCTCTGAAACAATTTCCTGTAGTATTTTAAGTTTATTCAGTTAAGAATTTTATTTTTCTCTAAAATGTCAGAATTAGCTAACAGCCGAAGCATACCCAAGACTAAGTAACCTGAAATGTATTTAAGATGCCCAGTGCATTATGTATTGTTCTATTATTTAAAGCCTGTTTCATGTATTTAAAATATGTTTTGCTGCAAATCTGTAGAAGGGATAAAGAACCATCCCTACTGCATCAAGAGTTCCAAGCCTTCCTGGTCACCATGAAAATGTGGGCTCTCATATCTCTAACTGCAGGGAGTGTGATCGACCAAGAGCCTCAACTGTTGGGCTCTAAAATCCATCTTTGAGTTTGACCAGGGAGTTTACACTTCCCAAGATCTGCTCCTAGACAACTGAACACAGAGGGGCAATAAGGCAACCAGTTCGTGGGAGATGTAGAGCTCCTCTGTTGGATGACTAGTGACTCAGAGATTCCCCACTAACTTTGTTGAAACTTTCTTGGAACTGCACCATTGTCTAAACCTTTTCCTACCCATCCTTCATGTCTTCTCTTCCTCCTCCACAGGGGACCTGCATGGTTATCTGACAAGTTTTCCAGCCTTCCCCAGCTTCCTCTCCTTTTTCCTCCATGCAAGTTCTCCCCACTAAATTGTTAATAATAATTAGGTAATGAATATAATTGTTAATAAATGAATATAATTTTTATGCATGTTAATTATGCATCCAATAATTATTGATTACTTACTGTGTCAAGTACAGTCCTAGGTGCTTGAGATGCAGAGGTGAATAGGACCTAGTCCTTGCCCCCTACAATTTCACTGGCTGGCAAGGAAGGCCAGTCCTGGATAAACAGTCAATGGATAAACTCTAATGGGAGTAGGTATCCAGTATTATGGGAAATCATATGAAGACACAATTGATTCTTCTAGCAAGAGGAAGGTTGAGGGTAGAGGTTCAGTAGTCTGAGCCTTGAAATTTGAGTAGGAGTTCACCAAGTGGAGAAGGCAAGAGGAAACATTTCCAATCAGAGGGTATGGTGTAAGCAAAAGCTGGCAGCCAGACTAGTTCATGTGATATGTGAGATGTGGTGACTAGTAGGTGTGGCCAGAACTTAGAGGGGTGTTTGGAAGGGCACTAGAACTGAGAAAGGGGACACTAATGGTTTGATGGCACAATGACTGACTACTATGCTGAATTCTAGTAAATAAATGTCTTGATACACTGTCTTCCTCTGCACACAAGGGAGGATGCCATTGATATGGAATTACAGAGTCTCCTTAGGATGGAATCAGCAGAGAGTGTTCGGGGCACAAAAGAAAAGGTCTGATCCCTACCCCTGATGTGCATGAGACTTCACAGGGATGTATTTAAATACATACACTCAAGATAACTAGAGAATGAAACAAAATTAGTTAATATCTAGATCTTATTTTGTCCAGAAAATGTTTCATGTGACTAACCTGATTATATTTAACACCTTCTATATTCTAAGCTTCCTACTAAGTTCTGGGGGATTCATTCATAGGAAAATAAGAGAGAAGCTGTTCTCCTCTGTCATTAGAGCTCATCCTTTGTGGATAGAATGAACAAAGGAAATACAAAGGCATGATGAGAGCTATAAGGATGAGGACCTACTGGTTCCTCAGGGAACACAGAGAGGCATCTATCCCACAGGTAGGAGTGGATAGTCAGGAAGCTTCCCAGAGAAAGTGTCCAAGCTGAGCCTTAGCACAGTAACTTCTATCTATAATGAAAAGCTAAATAATAAATGCTCGGGATAATGTTAATGTTACTCTAATACCTGCATAGACTCGAGTGTAAATTCCTCAGCCAATGCATCTAGTGCCCTCCACAATTTGTCAGTAGTAAGAGATAACCTGTGTCAAGTGCTTTCTTATTCATTGCCCAGAGAAAGCCCTCATATGGCAGAATATGTTTGATTCTTTCTAAACTTCCTAGATATGGCTCTCATCTGGACAATCTATCCCCACTCTTTGCTGTTCCTCTAAACCCCTTTCTCACTGGCTGGGAGACCTGGACAAGTTATTTAACTGTCTATGCTTCAGTTTCCCCATCTGTAAAATGGGCATACTATGTGCCTGTCTCATAGAGTTATTGTGAAGCATACATGAGTTAATTATAAACAACTGATCTCTGGTAAGTGCTATATAAGTGTTTCAAATTATTACTATTGCCCTTACTTACTGTTCAAACTCAAGTTCTATCTATGCAACCAAGTCTATCCAAATAACATGCCCACAGAGGCATTTCATTTTTTTGAAATCTGATGGTGCTTTAAACATTCTGTGTGGACACTTAGCATATAACACCTTATAGTGTTACTTGTCTTCCCTGAAGGGGCCTGAAGACAGCCTGCTGGGGTTAGAATCCCAGCACCACCTCCTGTGGCTTTGGCAAAGTTACTCCTCAAGCCTGAATTCCCTCATTTGTAAAATTGTGAATAATAATAACATCCACCTCCACGGGTTCTTGTGCAATCCAAGTGGTAAAACATACCCAAAGTCTAACAGGGTGGCTGGCACATAAGAGGTCACTAAATGTTTGATATTAATAAATTGTAAGTTCCGAGTGCACAGAGTGTGCTTGAATTCTCAGATTCCCAGCACCTGGTCTAGTTATTGATAATAATGATAAAATTGTTGTAATGGTAACATTCAGGAGAGGAAGAAAGCATTAGGAAAAAAAAAGTCATTGAGAAGTAAGATGCCAAAGGTTGGTCAGTTTATACTGAATGCATTCCATTCAGTTAACAGGTACAGTGAGCACCAACTGGGGCACTCTGGAGGACGTTGACTGTGAGTGATATACAGTCACCAAGAGCCCCACAGACCAACATATGAGATGGCCTGTGTAAACCTAAAGCCATTATAAGGAGGTATATAATTCACATTCCAAACTGAGAAAAACATTCAGAATTGTGAGGAAAAAGAACACTTTACTCATTTTCCAAATATTGTTTCAGCACCTATTAGTCAGAGTTAAAAGGCACTCTCATGGAGATTTCATGGAAAGAAGGAAGGGGAAAGAGGGCAGGAATGGCTGCTGTTCCAGTCCCACAGGTTTTGTGTTTAAAAAAAAAAAAAAGCAAAGCAAATACATCGCCTTTGCCACCAAAACATCAAATCAAATCAAAACAAAAACAAAAAACAAAAACTACCAACAAAAATAACCATGATGCTTTAGATTTTGCACTTCCAAAGACATACCTCATATAATTTCCTTAAAAATTCTTAGAGGTGGGGGTGCCCTGGGTGCCTCAGTAGGTTAAGCATCCGAACCTTGATTTCAGCTCAGGTCATGTAAGTTTGAGCCCCATGTGCTGACACTGTGGAGTCTGCTTGGGATTCTCTTTCTCCCTCTCCACCCCCACCCCCCCCCCCCCCGCCCCCTGCTGCTTGCACACACAGGCTCTCTCTCTCAAAATAAATAAATAAATATTTTAAAAATATTCTTAGAGGTGGGTATGAATTTGTAATAACTTTAGGGAGTGTATACCGTGCCCTAATTTACAAACGAATAAATGCTTTCACCAGGATTCAAACCTCCTAATGTCTGAATTCAAGTTCTCCCTTCCAGTTCTATGCATTTTCTTCTACATCACTCAGCTGTTCTCTTCCCTCAGGTCCCTCACAACCTTCCCGCCCTTTTCAGGACTTGCTTGTCTTGATATCTGTCAGCTCTGGGTCACCCCCACCATTTATCAAGGCTTTATACTGTTAGAGAGAGAGAGAGAGAGAGAGAGAGAGAGAGAGAGAGAGAGAATAAAAAGAAATAACCTTCATAGAAGGGAAAAATAGATAAGCATTTTATTCCTTTACTAAGAAATGGGAAATTATTGATCTTGACTTCTTATCATCATATAAAAAGGAGGCTGCTTGAAATACAATGATAGTAAGGCATATGCTAAGTAATCTTTAAGTATTTATGATGCTGTAGATTAGTTGTGTACTACAGACAATTTTACTAGAGCTTTTAAGTGCTTCTGACTTTAGTGTTCTAAACAGCTTAAGCATTTATACTTAATGGTCATATGATGATAATGCCTACTCTCTTGATACAACAGCACTGAAAGCCAAATTCATACATTACAGATCACTTTTAAAGACTGGTTTTTCAAGTGACTTAGTGAACACTATCAAACCTCAACACCATCCCTCAACAACTTTTCCTTAAATACAAATTAACTTTCACTTGCTCAAATATGTACATATGGGGGAAAATGGTTCCTTCTGGGGTTTATGGCTGCCTCTGAGGGTTTCCAGGTATTCCACAGAGCCATGCTGAAACACATAAATAACCTTCCCAAGGGTGAACTTCTTCATCATTTTGCTCCATGTACCTATGGGAATTCACCGTAACAAAATGCCCTGGAGGGCTGATTTGAATACCATTTCCCAGTGGAATTCTCTGTAAAATGCTCATTTATTAGCCACCGAGGACACTGATGCTCAGATCAGTCCAGCAGAGAGCTAAAAAGTTGTGCAGCAAATGCAGAGAGTCATTAGTTTGTAATATAAACTCCTCAGGGAAGAAACAACGCCCATTATTCTATATTCTGAAAGGAGCTGCAGAGAAGGAAACATTTTACCACGTTAAAAAATATTCAAAAACAATACTGAATAACTGCTTTTAGTTCCTTTAAGAATACTAGAATTAGTATCATTATTAAAAAAGCTGGACGACGCTATTGTTGATGGTAATAAGTAACTAGGTCATCTGTAAAGGCACAGACTTGACACTAGGAGGCACTCTATAAATATTTGTTGGAAGAGTCCCTTAAAAATATTAAGGGTATTTTACTGAAACTGATTTCCATTTGACTTTTAAAAGTTCTCTACATCACTATTTGGTCAGAAGGAGTTTTAACTAGAAGAGACGGTTTTAGCTTAAAATTCTGAATCATTGTTTTTAGAACAGGTACTAAACTTGACAGAACAAGGTCTTACCTCCCCATAATTCCTTATTTTCATTAATGTCATTTTTTTCAATGCATTTAAAAGACAGTGCATGCCCTAGATTCTGAAGTCACTAATATATATTCATGAGCCAAACATGATTGGAGTGTTATCCTGCAAAGCTCTATACCTTATCACGTTCTTGTCTCAGATTAGCAGCACTTTTTTGACCCAAAGATGGGGAAATGTCTATTTAACCAGACTCTGGAGGGTCAACAACACATCTCTGTGTCATGTCCTTGTTCATGTTAACTTTACCTCCATTACCTAGTTTTAATTAAATATCCATCCATAACAAAATAACTGTTTCATTGGAATATATCAGTTTGATACTATAATTAAGTTATTTAGGATTCCTAGTCAACAGCAGGTTGGGTTTCTTGAGGTTTTTGCTGTCTGCCAGTTACCAAAACATGCTTTCATTATTTTTAAATACAACCTCTGAGTATCTGGTGTTCATTTTTCATAAGCTGAATCTGTAATAAAATGGAAAAGGGAAATTTGGAGGTTATAAACAAAAGTAATAAATGCTTGAAGAAGATAAATGTTTAGATCCAATTTGTTGATTTCTAACTGGTTTTGTCTGATAATAATGCTTACAATCTCAATTAAAATATATTTTGAATCGATTTATGCTACCTAGAGACTAAACTCATAATCTGTTTATATAAACAAAGTGATTGTAACCATTTAAATTTTCTTAGTTTTAGATTTATGTCTAAATATTGTGGTAAGCGATTAGCCTTTCAAATCCTTTTGGTTGAATATGTAGAACATCTTCTGTTGCTTAATCAGTTCTTCAGCACTTGTAATGAAATCACCGGATGTGTAGTCCATTTCCTCATTATTACAAGCATCCAATAAGGTGTATGCTTCTTATAGGTAAAGGGCGCTTTTGCTATATGAGGGCCTTCTCTTAAAATAAAACATATTTATGCAAGTACGGCAAACCTAGGAGCATGCTAACTTGTCTTCTTTTCAGAAGACACACTATCACTGAAAAACTTAATTCTTAATTTCAAAGAAATATGTCAGGCCTTGACAAGGAGAAAAGAGAAGACGCTGCATTTTACGGGGTCAAATCAATGCATTCAGGCTGATAAGCTTCATTTAGGAAGGGAGCAAAAAGTTTGCATTTTAGAGGTGAATGCAGCCCCAAATTAGGAGCTTTTAATAAATAGTCTTTCTGACAGTATAATTAATAATAACAGAAATACTAAAAAATGCATATTAAATACTAGTAAATGCTATATACCATTTATTTCCATCATCGTAACAAACTTCCTCTTCCCATTTCATAAATGAGGAAACCGAATTTTAGAAACGTTACGTAATTTTATGACTTTGCGGAGATGAGAATTCAAGAGCATTGTTTCAAGCTGAGATCTGCCTGATGACAAAGCCTGAGCTTTGAAATCACGATAGTAAATTAGCAAATAAGGCACCTATAGCAATCTACAATGGGATTTTTATATTTTACAAAACTATTTGCAAGAATGATAAAAATGGCTCTGGTTAAAGCATGAAAAACTCAATACAAGTGACAGGTAGAAAAATGTTAAAACATAATACAATAAAATGCGGCTCTAACTGGCTGAACGCGTTAAGTTTGTTTTCTGCTTTGGAAAGTTACTTGCTGTTTTGCATCTGTCTTCCTGCTTAAGGTGACTTGGATTTGGTTTTCACCAAATTTGGAACAGTTTGCTGTGCTGAAGCCCAACTTGAGATAAAATGGCAGTTGATGATATTTTTCATATTGGCATACTTTGTGTAATATTCAGTGGCTTTTCAATGGCATTTGGAACATGAATAGAAATTACAGAACCAGCCATCCTAAAAGCAAAACAACTGCTTAGACCACCATTGTGAAGGCATTAATATAAGGCAGCTTTAAAGCTGCTGATGTCTACATGCTTAGTTAAATTGATGAGCAGAAGTCGGAACAAGGAAAGAAAAAAAAAAAAAAAAACCTCTGTAAAGAACTCAGAGAAACTGCTAAGTATTTTAAAGACATGAAATGTAACATGCCCAAGAGTGTGTACATGCTAGTATATTTGTGCTCCAGAGCTAGAAGGAATGACTGATATACTAGTCTCCCATGGTGAACTAAGGGCCTCATTCATTCATTTGTTCATTCAAAGAATGTTTTTCCAGGGGCGCCTGGGTGGCCTAGTCGGTTGGGCGTCTGACTTTGGCTCAGGTCATGATCTCACGACTCCTGAGTTCGAGCCCCGTGTCGGACTCTGTGCTGACAGCTCAGAGCCTGGAGCCTGCTTCAGGTTCTATTTCTCCCTCTCTCTGCCCCACCCTCTGTCTGTCTCAGACCCTCTGTCTGTCTCACATGCTCTGTCTGTCTCTCAGTCAAAAATAAACATTAAAAAAAATTAAAACAAAGAATATTTTTTCCATCACACTCTATGTACTAGATATTCTTCTAGGTGTTGGGGATAATAATAAATGGGGGTGGGGATGGGCACTGTAAAGGCCCCGTCATCACAGAGTTCCCTTCATGTGGATAAAGGAAGACAATAAACAAACAAATAATGTATCATGAAACAGTAAGTGCTATGAAAAATAATAATAATAATAAAGCAGGGCAAACAGAATTGAATAAGCCAAAGGTAAGGGTGGGAATACTAGTTTACTTAGGTGATCAAATAAGATTTCACTGAAAAGGTGACAAGAAAGCAGAGAACTGTGGAATAGGAGAGTGACCCATGTCAACGTGGGGGGTAAAAAAAAATTCCAGGCAGAAAGAGTAGCAGACACAAAGGCCCTGGGGTGGAGGAATGCTTGAGTGTGTAGTCAAAGCCAAAAAGAGGCCTATGGGGTTGCAAACTAAGAAAAGGAGAGATTAGCAGGAGGTAAAGTCAGAGAGGTAGTAGAGCCACCATACAGACTTTAACTTTGACCCTTATTTCTTAGAGACAAGAAAAAACTGGAAAATATTTTAATAGAGGAATGGCACATTATGCTTTACATTTTACAAGAATTGCTCTGGATGTCATCTTGGTAAAAGACTATCGGGTAGAAACAGTGAGACCAGACAGGAGGTTACTGTGATTATCCATATGGGAGATGACAGTGGCTGGGACTGTTGGATTCTAGATATATTTGTTAATAAACTGGCTGTGATAAAGAGAAGAGTCCAAGGTTTTGGAGGTGATGGGGAGAGGTGATTTAAAAAGAACCCTAAAGTTTGGAGACTAAGCAACTGGCAGAACAGAGTTGCACTGAACTGGGGACGTATGTGGATGGAGTGGTTTTGGGCAGGAAGTGAGAATTGGAGTTTTGTTTAAGATAGTTCAAAATGCTTAATAGAAACTAAGCAATAAGAAGTTGGCAGTAAGTAAGTACTAAGTAAGTAAGTAGTAAGTAAGTAGGAATTCAGTGGTGAGGATGAGATTTGAGCTCTTTGGGGCTTATCACTCACAAAGGAGAGTGAGAAAGAGTGATAAGAGAATCAAGATAGAACAGGCCAATAAGCCAATGGAAGAGTGTTTCAAGAAGGGGGTAGTAATCAACTAAATCCACTGTGTCAAAAAATCAAGAGAGGTGAAGCTTGAGATCTTATCATTAAATGTGGTAATGTGGAGATCAGTGGTGATCTTGATAAGAACTGATCTGTAAAAATGGTAGGGACAAAAGTCTAACTAGTGTGATCAAAGAGAGAATGGAATAAGATGTAGAGAGAAACACAGTATAGACAACTTTTTCAAGGAACTTTGTTGTAAAAAGGAAGAGAGAAACTGGATGATGGCCAGAAGGGTGAGACATTAAGGTAAGGTAGTTTCTTTCTTTCTTTTTTTTTAAAGATGGGATGTAGTTTAGAATATTTGCATACATGATGTTACAGAGGAAAAGTGATGATGTAGGAGAAAATGTAGACTGTCTGGCACAATGTTCTTCTTTGGTGAGAAGGCATGGGATCTATACATGTAGAGAGAAGTTCGTTGTGGATAGAATGGGGGTCAACTCATCATCCATAGTAATGGAAAGAAAGGCAAAGTTTGGGCAAAGTTAGATACAGGAATATTGTTAGACATGGCACTGGGAACTTGTGGAAATTGATGGTTAGCAGAGTGACTTTTGTGCTTATATTGAAGTGAAGGACAGAGAGAGATAAACAGGCAACCAATACTATACTAAAAACTTACTGGAGGGAAAGCTTCTAGGCGCAAGTGTATGTGTGTTTAGTGTGTGCTCAGTGTGGAGAAGGACAAGTGGCTGGAGGCTAAGTGTTCTATGTTTTTTTTTAATGTTTATTTATTTTGAGAGAGGTAGAGAGAGACAGAGAACAGTAGGGGTAGAGAGAGAGGGAGAGAATCTCAAGCAGGCTCTGCAATGTCAGCACAGAGCCTGACATGGCGCTCGAACCCACAAACTGTGAGATTATGACCTGAGCTGAAATCAAGAGTCAGATGCTTTACGGACTAAACCACCAAGGTGCCTCCCCCCCCCCCCCATAAGTGTCCTATGTTAAACAAACAGCATGTTCAAAGCCCTTGGGGCAAGACAGTGAGGGACACTGTTGGGACTGAGAGCAGCTAAAGGAATCATGGCTGAAGAGAGGTTCTGGGAATGGAGGGGTACAGTAAGAATTGAGAGGACTATGTAAGTTTGAGACACATTTGGAAGTCAAAATTGATAGAACTTGGTAGTGAATTGAGTATTAGAGTAAGTATGAGGGGAAGAAAGGAGCTACAGTTGATACCCAGGTTTCTAGCTTGAGTACTGGGTTTATCTTGATGATGGTATTGATTCAGTTACCTCTGTGCCTTCTTCATTTATGCTTTACCTCTACACAAACTTGGCTTCTGCCTCCATATCTAATGCACGCTCTAAGTCCCTGATAAAACCCCACCTGACTTTTCTCTTCCTTGGATAATGATCAAAATTGCTACCATTGGTTGAATGTCTTCCATATATCAGGCATTGCCATTGGCGTTTAACATGCATTTCCCATTAATCTCTTTACAGCCCTATAAGGTAGATCCTGTTATCCTTTTTGCAGAGGGAAGACAATGGAGGCTGAGTGTGGACATTTTAACAGAGGTCTACATGTCTTGCAAATCCGTGCTGACTTGGTAAAGTAAAAGCAGCGGAGGAGCAGTCTCTGAACTTCTACTCTCTCTATTTGTTGTACACCGTACTACAATGGGTCATGACTATAGTCAGACTGTAGTTTATGAAGGTGCATCAATGCCCTTTAACTCATCATAGCACTGTGAACATACTAGGGATTCAATAAATGTTAACATGAAGGAAAGGATATTTGTGGATGAGACCCCATATCTTGAAACTTTAGGTAAATCGATAATTTTTGCGGACACATATTAAGGTTAGGGAGGCGAAAGTGCACTTCCACTGGCTAAAATGTTAACATGATTATAATATCAATTGAATAAACATGTTAAAGATCTGAAAGAAGTCCACACATCATCTTACTTTTGATTCTTTGTAACTATTCTCCTCATCTTATAAAATTTTTAAAAAATATTTATTTATTTTGAGAGAGAGACAGAGAGTGAACAGGGGAGGGGCAGAGAGAGAGGGAGACACAGAATTCGAAGCAGGCTCCAGGCTCTGAGCTGTCAGCACAGCGCCTGACGCAGGGCTCAAACTCAGGAGCCGTGAGATCATGACCTGAGCCAAAGTCGGATGCTCAACAGACTGGGCCACTCAGGCTCCCCTTTCCTCTTCTTATAAATGAGGAAACTGGAATTCAGAAGGCTAAATGGCTTGGCCATGTGACAAGAAAGCTAAACTTGGAATAACTGCACATCCAGCACACTTTTCTGATATGCCATTTTATCTCCCAAATCACCATCAACTGATGCTTCTCAGTGGTCCCCATCCCAGCTAACACATACTGGATATTTACAGGTGGAAAAACATTAAAGACATGCAGAACCTCACATTCCAGCAAAGGGAAAAAGATGTGGTTAAAACAGCATTCTGAAATGTGATGAACACAATTAGAATTATCTACAAAATATTACAGACGCACAGAGATTGGACAGATTAATTTTGCTTGGGGCAA
This sequence comes from Acinonyx jubatus, assembly GCF_027475565.1. Classification (NCBI taxonomy): domain Eukaryota; kingdom Metazoa; phylum Chordata; class Mammalia; order Carnivora; family Felidae; genus Acinonyx; species Acinonyx jubatus. The sequence goes on along the minus strand of NC_069381.1, from coordinate 89,971,586 downwards.
GGGAAAGAGAAATGGAGGAGGTTTCAATTTGTCCATTAATTCCAAGATGCATTCTCAAATATATTGATCATTTCCAGTTACTGAATTAAAGAAAAGCACCCACTAGTAGTAGGCCAATCAGAACACCAAAGAGGAAGCTCTGATTTTTTTTTTTTTGCTATGCTCTCATAGTTCTGCTTTATTTTCTTATGTATTTCTTAAACAAATAATTTCTTGTACTTCTAACAAAAGAGAAGCATGACTGAAAATCTTAAGACATATTTGGGGCTCATATTTCTTACTCCTCATATTAAAAATTTAACAGAAAGCCATTTGGCCTAGAGTAAGTTGTAAACAAGTGATTTCAAAATAACTAAGGGTATTGACCAACCAAATCACCTAACAGAAAGAATGTGCTGCTTTTCAGAAGTCTCCATGTGATATTCATCTCACTGTTTAGGCTTGCAGCCCTGCAAATCTTAATTCATGACAGAGAATTTTCAATGCCTTTGATTATTCTGTTAATCATAGTTAGCTGACTACTTGGTTGACTCGCTTTCAAGAAATCTTCCCACTTCCAGACTCTCACCATTCGGAGAAGTGCTGTATTTGAATTTTCATTAAAGAAAATCCTCTAATTTCTGAAAAAGTAATTTATAGAGCCTGGAGGGATGAATCCATAACAGTGTACCAGTCTACAGACACAGAGAATTCTGGGTTCCTGTCCCTGCACGCCCTCCCGCCGCCCCCCTCCCCCGCTTTACTATACATTTTCATCAGCTCTGCTCTTCCATAATTCTCCAGGGAACTCAAGGAGGCAGTCTCCTGAGAGAGGGCAGTGAAATCTAATATTGGAATAATGAGAAAACAAGCTATAATCACCACCCCAGGATTAGTCCTTCATGCAACATTCATTCATTTGTACATCCATTCATTCATTCATTCAGCAAATATTTGTTGATGCCTGCTGCACAGGACACTGGAGAGAAAGGTGAGTGAAGACACAGTCAAGGAAGGTGTTCCTCATCTTGTGAAAGAGGTAAATCGGCAAAATTCTCACTGCACCCAAGACACATGAAACATCTTGCCTGAATATTTGATCAAAACCTTTATGTCAGTGGAGGCAAGCCATGTGTAACGGGCAGTGCTTCCCAAGGGAATTTCACAGGTGCACAAAGGGACTGAAGTCTGGACCCAGCCACTGCTTCAGCCCTCCCTTATCACAAATGCGGCCAAACACAGAGATCAAACAGAAAAAAAATGAGAAGGAAGTGACCCAAAGATGGTCACTTTAAACTAAAGCTTTAAACTAATGTAAATAGAGAAAATGTTGAGATCAGCCCAACAGACACAAATTGATTTCTATTTTTAAATCTGCCAATATATAAAGAAACAAGAACAAAGAGCTATAGCCAGGAATTCTGCTCAAAGAATAAAACATGATATGGTATAAAAGTCCAAAGAGTATTTATAAAAAAATGAAAGAAAAATCCATATATAGTCTTTTAACTTCATAAGGAAAGAATGGGGGCCATCAATTACGATAGGATAGTGAAGGATTTTATTCTGTAGCTAAATGGCTTAATCCACTAGAACTCTGGGGTTGCTTTTTTAATGAAGCCATTTCTATAATGAATGGCCTCTTCAATCCTCACAAAGGAAAAAAAAATGGCAGGGAGGAGTAAACCTCCAATAAATTGTGTGGGAGGTAAGATGATCAATAGGACCGTCACCTTAAGGAACAACCAGCTACAGAACTGCGCAACAAGGTGGCAAAATGATATTGGAGGTGGGGGGGTGTGTGGTTAAGGATTCTGAAAAACAGAAGGGTGTGTGTGTGTGTGTGTGTGTGTGTGTGTGTGTGTGTGTGTTCTCCAGGCAAAGGGAAAGAAGGTGCTGTGGATCTGTGTAAACAAATAACAAAGGGATTCTAGATTAATCTCCTGTCATCCACTAACAAATATCAAACAAGATAGTTTAGTATCTATAATGCCTTGGAATGTTTGGCAAATTACGATAAGAAGACTCCTAAGAGAAATACTGTATTTTGAAGAAAGATGTGGAGTTTTGTAATATTTAATTAAGATGCGTTTGGTTCACGATTCATATACCTTACTTCTATTATTTTTCTATGAAATTCCAACAATCCTTAAATCTAACCCCAGATTCTTGAATTCTCAAACGTTAAAGTGAATGTTAAAATGGGATTTTTTCAAAAATATTAATAAAGGCAAGTGCCGTAAGCATAACTCTCAAATACATCTTTCCCATAGGGAATATCTGGGACTGCCTCGGGTTATAAGGCTTGTAGGGAGACAAGAAACGCTAAGTGGGAAGTTACACGTACAAGACTTGGGAAGCATTTTTTTTAAACTTGCCTTGTTAAAGCTAATTACCATAGATAAAAAGTGCTAGATAACTTAGAGTATTCATTAACTCACTCTGCCAAGCAGCCATCCCCCAAAGTGCTAATATCTTTCCTACTCCATTCTTAAAAGGTTTCATAGTCACTATTCATGATTCACACTTTGAAAAGACCAACTTCCTGATTAATGCCTAAATGGAAAGAGTAAAAATGTGCCTCAAAAATTAGTATAGGCCTCAAAGGTGAAAGCCTGCCTATCTTAAAGGTTTCCAGAGAATTTAAAAAAAGAAGAAAGCTAACTTAGAGATGTTACTAGCTTTCTCCACAGCTGCCCTCCCTCTCATATCCATACACCCATTCTCCCAGGAGCCTTGGCGGCCACGTACTTGAGGTAAACAATTGGGATTTGCCAAAACTTCGGGCTATACGTGCTCCCATTCTCCTTGGCAACAAAGGCAACATTGATTCCAAGGCTTTTTCCCCTCCTTGATCAGAACCGTTTGCAATAGTAATTCACACATAAGTCAATGGCCAACTTTGCATTTTTTGTGCTACATGATGCATTCCAGTCCTTTGTCGCCATATCTTCTAAATGGATGGATTCTCAATCCAGTCATATCTATAGCAGTTCCCTTAATTATGAACATTCACAGCCATAAATACAGTTGTGCACCAGAGGAAGTGTTTACCACCAACAGATGGACTTACAAACAGGCCTTTATTTTGTCTTTTACCTCCCTCCTTTTTGGGGTGAAGGGATTCTTTTTCCTTCTTTTTTTTTTCTTACCAGAAGGTCAATATGCTCCTGGGAAATGTGCATACCATATGCTCAAGTCAACATAAGTGATTTTTAAGATCTTCTAATTCATGTATTTATTCCTCAACTCCCAGCTACTACCTTGAGTAATTAAAATGTACAATGTCACCCTTGTTATGTGTGTTGCATCCAGATTGATTTTTCTACTTTGATCATAACACTCTCCTGCCCCCAAACCATTGTTTAATGGCATTAACTATCAGATAAAATATAAACTCCTTAGTCGGGCATTCAAAATTCACTGCAGTTAGATCCCAATCTAATTGCGTGGTCTATTCCTTAACAATAAAATAAATCTGTATTTTAACCAACTGGCCTACTGCTCGTCTCCAGGCATACCTTGAATTTTTATTATAAAATACCTTTCATTGTTTCTCTTCCCTGAACTGCCCTCATTATCTCATCCTTCACACAATGTTGCTAACCTATCTAGTTCCCCTCCCCATCTTCACTTATGTAACCCTAACTATCTGGAATCACTGACTTCATATGATTTACTTTTGGTATGACAATATGTAGTTTTTTAAAAACACCTTAATGAATCTTGATCTGTAAATGTATCAATCAGGACAAAAGTATGAGTCTGTGCATTACCGTTTTTCACTTCACATTTATAGCACTTATTATGTACATTAGCTCCCTTGGGCCTTATTTCATATTCTTTGTTGGATGATTATTTTACTCTGTATCTTATTTCTCTTCCATGAGGATGAACTCCTAGAGTGTAGTGTTTCTATAGTTCACAGTGTACCTTATATAGGTCTTGTGTTTCCCTTATACAGTAAATGTTGGCCCAACAAATGTCATTCTAAAAGAGTTTACCCTTTAAAATAAATTTTCCATTTATTAACAACAGACATAGAAATAAAATATTAATTATAATATTTATTCAAATTTTTATGAAGAGATTTTTTTTAATCTTATAAAATGTGAAAATGGAAAACAAAAATTTTTTTTAATTTAATTTTTTATTTTTTTAAATTTACATCCAAATTAGTTAGCATATAGTGCAACAATGATTTCAGGAGTAGATTCCTTAGTGCCCCTTACCCATTTAGCCCATCCCCCCTCCCACACCGCCTCCAGTAACCCTCAGTTTGTTCTCCATATTTATGAGTCTCTTCTGTTTTGTCCTGTTCCCTGTTTTTATATTATTTTTGTTTCCCTTCCCTTATGTTCATCTGTTTTGTCTCTTAAAGTCCTCATATGAGTGAAGTCATATGATTTTTGTCTTTCTTTGACTAATTTCACTTAGCATAATACCCTCCAGTTCCATCCACGTAGTTGCAAATGGCAAGATTTCATTCTTTTTGATTGCTGAATAATACTCAATTGCACATATATACTACATCTTCTTTATCCATTCATCCTCTGATGGACATTTGGGCTCTTTCCATACTTTGGCTATTGTTGATAGTGCTGCTATAAACATGGGGGTGCCTGTGTCCCTTCGAAACAGCATACCTGTATCTGTTGGATAAATACCTACTAGTGCAATTGTTGGGTCATAGGGTAGTTCTATTTTTAATTTTTTGAGGAAGCTTCATACTGTTTTCCAGAGTGGCCGCACCAGCTTGCATTCCCACCAGCAATGCAAAAGAGATCCTCTTTCTCTGCATCCTCGCCAACATCTGTTGTTGCCTGAGTTGTTAATGTTAGCCATTCTGACAGGTGTGAGGTGGTATCTCACTGTGGTTTTGATCTGTATTTCCCTGATGATGAATGATGTTGAGCATTTCTTCATGTGTCGATTGGCCATCTGGATGTCTTCTTTGGAGAAGTGTCTATTCATGTCTTTTGCCCATTTCTTCACTGGATTCTTTGTTTTTGGGGTGTTGAGTTTGATCAGTTCTTTATAGATTTTGGATACTAACCCTTTATCTGGTATGTCATTTGCAAATATCTTCTCCCATTCTGTCAGTTGCCTTTTAGTTTTGCTGATTGTTTCCTTTGCTAGGCAGAAGCTTTTTATTTTGAAGAGGTCCCAGTAGTTCATTTTTGCTTTTGTTTCCCTTGCCTCCGGAGACGTGTTGAATAAGAAGTTGATGCGGCCAAGATCAAAGAGGTTTTTGCCTGCTTTCTCCTCAAGGATTTTGATGGCTTCCCATCTTACATTTAGGTCTTTCAGCCATTTTGAGTTTATTTTTGTGTATGGTATAAGAAAGTGGTCCAGGTTCATTTTTCTGCATGTCGCTGCCCAGTTTTCCCAGCACCACTTGCTGAAGAGATTGTCTTTATTCCATTGGATAGTCTTTCCTGCTTTGTCAAAGATTAGTTGGCCATACGTTTGTGGGTCCATTTCTTGGTTCTCTGTTCTGTTCCATTGATCTGAATGTCTGTTCTTGTGCCACTACCACACTGTCTTGATGATTACAACTTGAAGTCTGGGATTGTGATGCCTCCTGCTTTGGTATTCTTTTTCAAGATTGCTTTGGCTATTCGGGGTCTTTTCTGGTTCCATACAAATAAATGGAAGAAAAATTTTAATTGCCAGCTGTTCTTACATGATGTTAATGAATTAATTTATTGTTATCAAATTGGCTTCTGTAAATTGTCCAGTGTTATACGAGAATCTTAGATGTTTACATGGCATTTATCACATACATGATTAAGTAATCCTGTATTTATTTGCCTAATGTCTTTATTTTGTACTAGACTGCCCATTCCATGAAGCCAGGGACCATGTATACCTTATTTCTTTCCATATCTCCAGTACTTAGAATAGTGCCTAGTACAGGCAGGATGTCAGTAAATATTTGTAGGGTCAATGAATTAGGAATGAATAACTTTGAAAAATGGAATGAATTAAAGAACAACTAATATCACCAGGACTCCTCTTCTTTGGGAGTCACTAGAGTAACTAGAGTTCTTCAGATGTACTTATTTGGGCTGAGGGTTCTCAAAATCCCTTGACTCACTTGCATGCTCCCCATAAACAAAACTTGAAAAGTAGTGCCAACTGGGACCTCCTTTCTCTATGTAAAATACTGGCTTTTAAATGGTTTTGTTTGTTGGTTGGTTGGTTGGTTGGTTGGTTTTTAGAGAGCCAGTGCAGGTGGGGGTGGGGGGCAGAGAGAAGGGGGACAGAGGATCAGAAGTGGGCTCTGTCCTAACAGCAGTGAATCTGATGTAGAACTTGAACTGATGAGATCATGACCTGAGCCAAAGTCGAACACTCAAACAACTGAGACACCCAGGTGCCCCTAAAATACTGGCTTTTAAACACTGACTTCCAGTTACCTGGTCTATCAGGCAGCAGAAGCAGCAGAAATGCTGACAGAAGAAACCAGAGCAGTGTGTGTGTGGTTTGGAAGGGAAATCTCAATTGAGTAAGTTCTGGGGATTCCTAATCACCAGCATCTTAACAATAGTATTGCCAGCTGACAATGGTGGAGATGCTCTTAGTTTGGAGCCTGGAAAAGCTAGACAGGAGGATGTCAAAACAGAGGTAAGCCCGCCCTGGCATTCTGAGCCGTAATGTGTTCTGGAAATGATGGTAGTGACTGCTGCCAAAGATCCTGTTCACGAGTCAGAAGCTTCAGTGGGTCTATTACCGGCTGTAGTTACTTGCTGATGCTCCAACTGAGTTTCACACTGTGAAGGTCATTGTTGCTACTACAGCTGTTGGAGGCAGGGTAGACCCTCTCCTCACTGAATAATGTCAGAGTGAAATGGGGATCTTCTTCTCCACACATTTAGCTTCTGAAGTAAGAAAAGAGGTCTCAAAGCAGCCCCCAAAAAGTATCGAATAAGAATTGAATCATCTTGTCCCCATCCCACAAAGCATCTTTATAGTCCATATTAGTAGAAATTGCTCTTGTCAGGGACCAATCCAAGTAGGCTATTTGGAGAGCTGGGAAGGTCAATAAACTCATTCATTTTTATATGATGTTATCACAGAAAACTACTATTGTGAAATGATCAAATGAGTGTTTTCACTTTTCAACTATTGTTTACTATCATGGATACATGGCCAAAATTTTAATTTTCAGTGTGTGTCTTTTGCATTCCAGAGTTATGTTTCCATAACCTAGAATTTGCATCCAAAAGGAGAGAATGAAGTGTTCACACAATCATAGTTCTGTGGTGTCTTTCTCTCATCTAGCTTAGTTTCCGACCTCAATAATAAGTTTTTGTGATTCTGGAGTTTGAATCAACATGACTATAATTAAAAATAGAAGAATTTAAAATTATATTTCTGACTCAAGATATTAAAAGAATTATAAAGATTTTAATAATTATTAATAAAATACAGACTTAGTGAAATGAAATCAGTCTAAAAAAAAACAAAAAACAGTAACAAAACCCCCCAAAACTCTGGCATCTAAGGCACAAACTAGAGAGAGGTAGTTGATTGATATTTGAATGAAGCAAATAGCAAGATTGAGGTTTTTATCTTGTGGGGAACATATAATGAGGGTAACATAGAGGTAGCAAACATAAATTATTCATTACCAGCAGAATAATAATGTTAGAGAGGGAAAATCAAGAGTAGAACTTAAGGGAAGAAGACCTAGAAATGAGTTCTAACAGATTCTGGATTTAGATCTATGAAAATTAGGGCACCTGGGTGACCCAGTCGGTTAAGCGTCTGACTTCCACTCAGGTCATGATCTCACAGTTCACACGTTCAAGCCCTGTGTTGAGTTCTGTGCTGACAGCTCAGAGCCTAGAGCCTGCTTCAGATTCTGTGTCTCCCTCTCTCTCTGTCCTTCGTCTGTTCACACTTTGTGTCTCTCTCTTTGTCTCCCGAAAATGAATAAATGTTAGAAAAAACTTTATATCTATGAAAACCACGCAAAGCAACAAGTTCAGAGTTCAAATAAATGACTTTAATAAGTGTTTTCTGTGTCTAATTTTAATGAGTATTTGGGTTAGTAAATCAAAGCTATAATACATTGTATGCCTTATACAGTATGATTCCTAATATCGAGGGTCCATTCCAGGACCTTCGTCAATTTATTCCCGTTATGGATAACACTGTTTTCCACAATGAACATATTTGTTACCTTGACCCAAGTGAGAATTTTAGTGTGAAAGGTCCAGTGATGCATATGGAAACAACTGGAAGTTGTAAAATTGCAATCTGCTTTGGAATTTTGGTTGCATAGAAATATACCAGAAAACAGAGGGGAAAAAGAGAAAAAAAGAAAAGAAAGAAAGAAAATGGCAATGATAAGACTCGTATAAAAATTATTGGTTTCCTTAGAAACTAGTGTTTACAATTGTAATGGCTTTCTGGTTTTTAAAACCCAACGAATTTTTATAGTGCATTATTTTAAGACCAGCATTTCCTAAATATTTTTATTTCCTGTCCCTAATTCCAATCAAATTTTGGTCACCCCTGTTACAGAGCTGATTAGTTTTTAGAGCTCCTTTGAAGTATTCCTTTACTTAGTGTCCTTCCCATTTTCCTGTTGGGTTTCTCAGATGAAACATTTTGTGTTCTCTGAATCCTTTTTTGTTGTTTCCTCCATCCCAAGGATCAAACCAAATAAACCATAACAACAACAACAGTAGCAGCAGCAACAGCAAAATGGCTTACTTTCTTTGTACGAAGATGGTCACATTATCAAATGAAAGTCTTCTGCTGTGTAGATCAGGTTTGCCAAAGTGTGCCCACTGCTTGGAGTCTGAACTCTCCCTCTAGGCAACAGGAACTTGGTGAAGCAGCCCGTTGGAACCTGTGAGGTGGGCCCCTGAGATGCGATCCCATTCTGCCACTCAGTTGTTCATGAACTCCAGTGAGTTATTTAACTTCTGTGCCTCAGTTTCCTCATTTGGAAAGTAAGGATAGAATAATAGCAACTTTAAATAGGGGTTTCTTGAAGAAGTAAATGCTTGGACAAGTAAATGGGCACATTAAATTGCTATGTGAGTCTTTGCTGTTATTATAAACTGTATCTGTTTATGCATGCCCCTGAAAAAATCTAAGTTGACACCCCAATTGTTTCTCCTTTTTAAATAAAATAGTCTATTATGGAGCTGTTTTTGTTTTTATTTTCATTCAATTTTAAAAATTATTTTGTCTAGGGAGTAGATGAAGGAACATGTTTTAATTCAGAGAGGAGAACCTGCATTATTTTTAAATACAATTTTTTCAGCAATATCAAGTGGACTTTTTTCCTCAGCTACTATTAAAGTGGAAAAGAAAAACAAAAACACTTCATAGGGCTATTAAAACATTTCCTATGAGTAGCCCTGAGCAAAGCATTATATAAAAGAGCATACAATCCCAGTAAGAACATTCAACTTAACAAGAGTCATCCTATAAACCCAAATATGGATGATCCTATCTATACAGGGCAACATGGACAGTGCCAAGGTAGAGAAGGGATTAGTCTGACAATGTCTTTCATGTAATGCTTTAATCCCACTTGTCCAAAATTGGAAAATGGGAATGGAGGCCCTATTAACACTGATAATGTCCTAAATAATAAAATATCTTGGGTTAAAAGGCTCTTTGTGTTGCCATAGGCCTGAGGCTACTGAAACAGAGGAAGGATGGGAGGGATGCTGGATTATTAAAGTGAAAATGCAGGATACTTTCTCACTGCTAAGGTCATTAAGAGAATAAGATATTTGGTTCAGTGAAATTCCAGCAAGCTGTGTCTACACCTTTGTTCTCTGCCCTGCTCCACAGGACATTTGTCATACAGCTTTGCTTCCCTCCTTGCTATGTGTCTCCACAACTAACACCTGGGAAAGGTTCTTTCAGTGGGGGCCCGGACAAAGAGGGCTCTAAACCTCCCGGACCTGAAATCCTCCACTATCCTTACAGCATGTCAATGGATAGGGATCAAATTGTGTATGTACAGTCAGGCTGGTATTTTGGGATATATTCACAATCACTTCTAAGTCAAGTGAGTACTACAGCTGAGTAGCGACTCAATGTTTTCATTGAGATGTCCAAAATAATTGTATTGATGGCTTCTGGTCTTTTCATTGTTTTAAGTACAAAGAGGGAAAAATTCTCTATTTCTAAAGAGCTGACTGGGACAAATATGAAAGAGATAAGATGCATTCCTTAAATGTAGACTCTTATTTCCTCATCTGCAGTGGAACTACAAAATAAATACCTGAAATGAACACACATCAAAAGACAAATTTTTCTCAAATATTTCTGTAGACCTAGTTGTTTTCTAGTCTTAAGAAAATGTTAACCAAAGTGGATTTCAGTGATATTCTGAGCAACTAAAATATCTTCTGTTTTCAGATTTATGAATTATGACCTACACTGTTTTCTAAACTGATTTATTGAATCCAAATAATTATAAAAGCAGGTAGTTAATATATGAATAGCATATCATCTTTTTAAAAATCCTGTACAATTATATGTTGAAGCAGATTCACCTTTCTAATTTAACATGGGGAAAGATATCAAGCAGGAAACTGAGAAAGGAAGATAGAAGTTAGAAATTCAAGCCAGAAAGAAAAATCTCTCTATCTTTGAGATAAGCAAAAACATTTCAAAGTCAAATCTGTCAGAAATGGAAGCCAGCTCAGTTTGGACAATAAAAAATAAAAAACAAAACCAGTTTGGACATTTTGACAGGTAAAGAAAAGGCGTAAAGTATGGCTGATTAATTCAGTTAGAATATGATACTAATTGGACAGAAGTCATTCTCCTGATTAAATCCTTCCTTTGCTCTCCAGTTTCTGCAGAATGAAAACCAAATGCATGGCTCACAGGACCATCCCAGTCTTGCCCTACCTTCCTTTCTTGTCTCCTGTCCATCTTCCTGCTCCTCTAGGTTTAAGGAACATCTCAAGCAGGGTTCTCTCTGCAACTCCAGCAAGTGCAACCAGCCCTCTTCTGCCTGGACCACCCTTCCCTCAGCCCTTCCTCTCCAAGAGCTTTTACTATGTCCTCCCCAAGGGTGCTTTCGCTGACCTCTCTGGGCTCTGTTAGGCTCACTCCAAACACTATGCGAATTGTTTGTTCCTTTGCAGCTGCTCTCACAAAACCCTGAGTTCTTTGAAGGTAGGGATTATAACCTTCATCCAAACAGAAAATAAAAACATGGGTTCTGGAATCTAGTAAGAATTTCATACATTTATTCATTGACTGAGTGAATGAATGAATGAATGAATGCTGCCCCAGAAAATACCCAGTAATCTTCAACCTGTTTAGTGTCTCCCAAGAGATATCCTTCCTTACATGATGAAATTGATGAGAGGCCACTGTCCATAAAGGGAAAAGGCAATTAAACCAAATTGTGAGTCGAGAGTAACAATGAATCAATAATGCCATTTTTTTTTGTTTTGTTTTAAAAGGACAACCACATTTAGCCATCAAATAATTACAGGGATCTTTAAAAGTCTGAGGTGTGACCATAAAGCAATGAAATGATTTTAGTAAACAATACATGGAAACGAGTTTCATTAATTTATAGATACATTTAGCTCTTACAGATACATTTAACATGCTGCTTTTATAATTAAGACAACAGCTAAAACACTACGGTGAGGTTCCAAACACATATTTTCAATTTTCTCAGAGTTGAATAATTCAATAATATAAGCAACTTATTTATAAAAATAGGTCTGAGTTGTGAAAGCTATAATACTATGTGAAAAAGACAAGGAAGATATTGGGGATACTTTGAAAAACAGGGTTCATTTCTCAGGATTCCAGTCTATTTCTAAAAATGCTGAACTTAGAGTTTTCAAACCATGGATAATTTGTTTTAAAGCAACTTTATTCCCATAATAGTCTCAGCCCCACTTCCCAAGATACCAGTCTGTCAGAACTGAGGGCTTTGGGGCCTGAAAACTTGAATTACTAGAATTTCCTACTGGACTTAAGAAGGTACCCACAAAGAAACAACAGGGCAGTCAATGAGAAAGGAAAATGTTTTAAAAAAAAATTAATTCTTGTCTAGTTCCAGTTTTCAAGTCACAGAGGAAAAGAAGAATTTAATCAAAAAGGCCCTAAATATATTTTCAGCTGGGCTAATGCATTTCCTCTTATTTCTAGTCTTTGCACCACTGGAGAAAGCCAACCACCCCCCAAACACTGCCCATCTCTCATCATCTTCTCATTTATCAATTCCCCATACCTGTACTCTAGGCTATTTCTCCTTTGGTAATTACTCTACCTTATGGAGGAAAACTATCTTTGCCATAACAACATAACGATTGTGATGTTTAATTGTCTTAAATTCAAAATGATGTGAAATGCTAAAAAACACTTTGTGTTTGCAAATAGCTTGCCTCCTGAAGTCTCAAGCCATAACGGAAGACTGATTGAAACATGAGGCAAGTCTTATTTCATTTTCATTATTTTACTATTGTTTTCTAATTTACCGGGATGCATGTTAGTTAAAATGCTTGCTTAGTTTTAATCCATAATATCCCAAGCCTTAAGCACTTTCAGAGGCTTATTTCTAAGAATCTGTGTTATTGTAGTCGTTTATGATTACAATTAATAGACCTAAATAATAAAGTCAAAAGAGCAGGAAAGAGAGTAATATTCTTGAATCTCTCTCTTCTGGGGAAAGATATAGTATATTCAGCAGACATGTACGTAGCTTCTTTGGGTCCTAAAATTGTTTGTCTAATACAGCCATAGGCATTCAAAGTCACAGATAGGTGTAACATACAATTATGTTCAAGCAATGTATTTTTTGGTCCCCAAATAGACAGATTAGTCCAACCTTCCACTAAACAAAAGGGTGCTCTGTTTTTAATCCTTAACGCATTTGTTTCTTTCAAAAGTACTTTTCTATTTAAATTTGTACAATTCCCCCATTGCAACAAAATCCTATTATCGTAAATCCTTCCCTAGTGCTTGCAGTCAGCCCTGGAACACAGCAGATAATGCGTGCTCTTATGCATCACATAACCCCCTGTAGTTTGCTATCGGGAGGCAAGCACCTCAAAGGGCTGCAGTATGGGCTCTTCAGGAGGGACCAGGGGGCTCTCAAGCCCCATTGCAAGGGGCAGACTCGTATAGCAGTAGTACCTGCCATGTGACAGCCACTGGGAAGTGAGGTATATGACAAGAGGTAAAATAACAGTCACAGACCCTGTTTTTGTTTTTGTTTTTCTTTTTTGTTTTTTTGTTTTAGCTTACTGGAGACCAAGAACATCCTGGGAAGTGCTTATTCACCTCAATTTTAGAGTCCAAGTGGTGTGCTGGGTTTTCAGATTGTATAGTCTGTATTAACTCAATTTTATCATTGATTGTTTCTCCTGATGTTAAACAGATCTGATGGCTACTCTAGCCACCACTGTAGGTGTTTATTTAAAGAACACATTTTTTCCACAGCCTACTCTCCATTTTACAGCTCTACTGGAGCATTCTCATGTCAACCCAGCCCCCTGGGCTTTTAGAAGTGATGAATCCTAAAAGATGTTTTCCCCACAGAAACCACAAGGTAAATGCAACAAGTAATCAATCTTCTGAGCAGCAATCAGGCAACCACTTAACGAACATACGACACAAACAAAATAATTAATCTAAGCACTGTCCTGAATAGTAATTAATCTAATCGGCCCCAAATGATGTGTTTGTTCACGGTACACTATTTGGTTTCATAGTTGTCATAGTTAAAGGTGTCAGAGACAGTACAAATGTGTTAACCAGTTTAAAAGAATACTAATTTCAGAAGGAAAGTGTGACACAAATGTTTATGCAGTGTGGGATGTTCATTCCTTTGTTTGCAGAGAGGAACAACACATATCACTGTCAGACTAAAACAAAAGGGACAAATACTTTAAAATAAAATAGGAAACAGGAGGGACACCACCAAACATCAGGGAAGCCATTAAAGAGCTTAGAAAATTATAATATGATCTAGACCAATAATTGCCTCTTGGGGAAGAACAGGTAAATTTAATTTTAAATCTCCTGATGAATGGAAGTGAAATGAAATGGAATGAAAAACAGACAGCCAAAAGAATCTCTTTCTCTAAGATCTCTGACACACAAACTGGGAAGAATTTGTTGCTTTTTCTAGGAAAAATGGGTTGCATGCAAACTCATTCTGATAATTTAGAATAAAAGGCTAAACATAAATACCTTATTAGTGGTTTCCTTTTTTTTTTTTTTTTGATCCTAAATTCAATAATTTCAAATGCTCTCAGCTACCTCTTATTGTTGAACTTCACTTTATGTCATGAAGACCAAACCTTTATTGCAGGGTGGCCACTGCAACAGTTACAAGGAGCCACCGGATTTTATTCGTAGCTGACATCTGACCCGGGAGTGTGATATATAGTGGTAGTCAGCCTCACTGTAGGTCAGACTCTCTTGAGTAACAGGGTTTTTCTCAAGACTGTATTTTTAACCTCTGAAAGCTGAGTGAAGCCACCTTCACAATTTTAAGCTGTTTTTGAGAAATTTCCATTAAATTAGGATTGTGGGTTTCAAATGCTCGGTTATAAATCATTTTCCCATTTTAGTTCTTCTTGGTGAGAAAGTGAGTAAAGAAAAGAGGAATTTTAGAGGAAAACACGAAGACATACCTTCCTACCGCAAAGGTGGGAACAGGTTGTATGGCCATTTTGTGGTGTCCTTACCACCAATGCCCATCTCTGGTATTGGGGATATCCTTCCCCCCACCACTAACCCGACAGGAGAGCTATTCTAAGTGGTCATATTTGTACCAGAAAAAGCTACAGTTTTGACTATAGCTAACTGAAAAAAGAGTGAACCCTTGAGACAGGGAACCAGACCGTAGTCTGATCAGAGCCCTTAAGATACTCTTTCCTAAGAATTTGGAATTCAGACTCTGAGAGATTGAGTTTGTTAGTTGTGGGGATCCCTGATGCTAAACCAAGTGGTGTCCAGGTATAAATCAGTGCCTTAGCAAGCTGGGCCCACCAATGTGCAAGGATATCGGGAAACGGCAAAATCGAACAAACAGAGAAAATCAGTCGGCTGAGAGAACTAGGGTAAGGGCCCAGGACTAGACGAAAACAGCATGAAATGCCCCAGAACTGGAAGGAGAAGTCTCATTTCAGTCTAACCCCATATGGTCTAGCTGTCTGTAATTTCTTGTTTTTAGAAGTTGGTATGATTGCCTGTTAGATCTACAGTGAGCATCATGTTTACATACATTGGCTTCTGTGACTTTCAATATAACATTTCTTGAATTAGAACAAAAAAGAATCACCAAATAGAAAATCCGGGACCAGGCATACAATTAGCAAGTAGCAAATCAGCTGCTAGGTTTAAAAACAAAACAAAACAAAACAAAACAAAACAAAACAAAACAACAAAACAAAAACAGTGTGTTATGGACCTTCAGTAATAGATTTCACACAAAAAGGTATTTCAGTGAAGAATTTAACTTGGCCTGGAAAAAAATAAAACAATAGCCAACATTCATCGAATGCTTACTTTAAGTCAGGTATGCTTCTAAGCATTTACTTACACGAACCATTTAATCCTTATAATGTCCTCTGACACAGATGCTATTATCCCCACTTTACAGGCAAGGAATCTCCATTAAATTGGCAGAAAGTGAACCTTGGAGGCATATAAGCCCAAGGCATCTGTTGTTAAAAGTAGGTAATGAGAAAAAAACACAATATAGAAACATAAATTATGACAACTTTCCCCAAAGTGTATCTCTTAATACATTATACTTACATAGTGTAACTATTAATTCCAGGAGACACTCTTAGTTGTTCTTTTACAGGAAAGGTCTTGGTAGTCAGACAAATGTGGAACATTATAGGTCAAATGATGTAAAATAAGTTCATATATATAATAAATATATGAACTAATAATATATATGAGCTAATACGTAGTGCAGATTTTCAAGAGGGAGATATTTTATGTAGTGAAAAAATCCAAATTTATTTGTCCACAATATTCTTTTTTAGGGTAGTCTCATCAAAATAATACTTTTTTGGGAACTTAAATCTTATAGAATAATTAAAGCAGTAATGTCTTATGAGATAAAGTCCCAATACATGCATAGCTCCCCAAGCTAACTTTCTAATCTCAATCAATATAATGTCTAAACTTCTGATGAAGTAAACTGGGAACATTCTTAAAATTTTAGAAGTAGCTAGATATATGCACAACTATCCCCATTCTCATTCATGAAAGGAAAATATGAAATTCAGCACCGTGGATATGAAGAAACACTGTCTTCCATTTTTAACACTCTCCTGGACTTGGGATGTGACCAGAATAAGAAAACTAAATAATAATTGACAGGTTAATAAAATTGCTTATATTGTGATAATCATTATAGATTCAGTGAACTCAATTTGATAGCCACAAGCAATGAAAACCGCTTGTCTTAAATCACAGAAGACTTGAGGACAAGTGGATAGCGAATATACATGTATAATCTTAGTTCCTCGGTAATATTAACCCCTCACTACCTCTCACATCTGCTGTAGTGCCACATTCGTAATGGCAGCTAAAAATCCCAAACTTCCCTAAACCAAAGCTATCTTTACCACTTGTTATGCTCCTCCTAGCAACTGAAGAAGTCATCACCATGTTATATACTTGAACATCTCAGTAAGTACATGATGCTGCCACAGACCATCACTGAAGTGATCATGAATGAATCCCCACCATTCTCCCTCTGGAGGGAAGGCCTCAAACAGAAGCATCCTGATTGGCCAAGTCACAGTCATATGATGGAGCCCTGGCTGCCAAGAGGACTTGAAAAACAAGGTTCATTTTCCTTTCTTGACTTCTGTACTCAAAGTACCATATTTTAACGATATCATACAGAGTGGGATTTTCCCTTTAAATAGAAAGGCACATTGGCAGTACAAAGGCAAAAAACTGACCAAAGTTCATCAGGGTGACCAGGGACCATTCTGAGTGACAACCTCAAGTTCTGCAGGAACCTAGACTATCGACCTAAATAAAGAAACATTTGGTAGCTGAGGTTGTGTCTCAACCTTACGCATGGAGCTGTAGCCTCTGACTTCCTGGTTTTGGCTATACTTGAAAAGGTGGATGCCAGATACATATTAATTGAGCAGAGAACTGCAGCCCTCCTCAAGGCCTGGCTGGTTGGTGGAACCCACAGCTGAGACCCTTGCTTCACTTGGCATTGATACTGTTTCTCTTGTAAGAGATGCCATTTGATAGAAGTAATTAAGATCCTCTTAAATAGCAGATGGTTGGCATTGCAACTTTGACATTTAGGAAGCCAAGAAAGAAAAGCTGACCACATGATCTGGAGGGAAGGGACCAGATGAAGTTCTAAGACTGGGACTTAATCCCATAGCACCCAGGCAGAAATCCATGCTTCCAAGTATAGATCCGTCTAGAAGTCATCAACGCACACTGAAAGACACCAAGCTTATAACTATATGTATCATCTCATTTAATCCTCCCAACAGTAAGATTAGGTGGATGTTATTATTATACCCATGTTACAGAAGAGACTGAGTCTTAGGTACTTGAAGTCACTTGCCCAAGTTGTATAGTTCCTTAGTGGCAGAGATACCTTTCCTCTCCTGACGCCAAGCCCTGTGCTGGCAATCAATGATCCCTTTAGCTCGCTTCTCTCCCATTCATGGTTCTGAGACCTCATTTTAAACATATGACTGAGAAAGAAACAGAGAAAGACAAAGAAATGACCAGCTAATTAAGTAATGATTATTTCTGGTAGGACTGAGGGTGCAATTGTAGTGTGACTGACTAATGGAACAACACTTCGCATTTTGTATTCAGGAAACGACCAGTCTGTGCAGATGGAAAGCCTCAGAGGTATAAGACTGTTCTTATGGAGAATTACCCTTTCAGCTTCTTCCACCAGAGTCTCACAGTGGTCTCCTGAAATGTACCTCAGTGAAAAATCAAGCAGAAAGGCAGCCTCATCTCTGAATTCACTGGGTTTCTAGGGTGACAGTCACATCAATAAAGCCATGGTGAAGTGGCAGAAAATGTGACACGTCTTTCTAGGAATAAGCCAATGCCTAGCTGAAAGCTGTAATTCTCTCCAAGAAGGAAGCATACAATAGATTTTACAATTTACGTGTAGGTGTTGTATATTGTGAAAAATTAAACTTACTATACAAATACATTTGCCTCTTATAAAAGGGATCTTGGATTTTATCAAATCCACTCGAAAGCTCTTTTAAGTGGCCAGTTTCTCTATTATAGGTAAATGGGCTTTGTATAACTTAGTACACAGGGGCCCTGAGATAACAAAATTTAAGATTTTAGCATTAACTGCTACTGCAGGACAAATTTTAGCATAAATAAAAAATAATACTTTTTAAATTATAATATATAATATTACAGGAAAGAGGAGTACATGAGAAAAATCAAATTTAAACTCAGTCTCCCAAGATTATGCCTATTCTATGAATTGAGGTTTAGATCTTTTTCCCTATTATAAAACGGGGATTAATAAATTTATAATAGTATTCCTTTATGAACAATTGCCTTTATTTAAGCTTTTACTTCCCAAATGGGCCTTTTTTGGCTTAAACAAAACAAAACAAAAACTCTAATGTAGACACTAAGATACAAACAAGTTGAACGCACCTAACACGCCCCTAGGTTATCTACCTACATACAAATTTGCATAAATTTGTCATAAAGCCATAATTAAACAGCAATTAGAAAACCAGTGTTTCTAAATACTTTAGAGCCTACTACTAAGAGTTAAATAACTTCCCATATAGAAAAAACTTTTTTTAAATGTTTATTTTGGAGAGAGCAAGTGAGCATGTGAGCAAGGGAGGAGCAGACAGGAGGAGAGAGAAAATCCCAAGCAGGTTCCCTGCTGTCAGCACAGAGTCTGATGAGGGGTTGAAACCCAGGAACTGTGAGGTCATGACCTGAGCAGAAACCAAGAGTTGGACACTTAACCGACTGAGCCACCCATGCGCTGGTTGAAATAAATGTTTTAAACTACTAACTTTGGGATTTAGAATGTACTGTTAGGCATATAAAATCAATATTGTTTTAATAAGATAATATAAAAAATACATATTATTTACTAAACACCTAGCATATGCCTAGCTCTAAATTAGGCTCTTTACATTCATTATAAAATTTAACACAACCACTTGTGGAATATGTAGGACTATTCCCCTTTTGTAGATGAGAAGATAGTAACTTAGTATTACTGACTAATTTACCCAACAGCTCATGAGAAATAATACCATGTGAGAAGCCATTCAAACCCTGATGTGTTTCTATCACCCTCATTCCCTACTCATTTGCTCCTGGCCCTGCTCTACCTAAGTGCAGTGAGAGTATTTTCCTAGGTTAGCATTCTCTGAATTATTCAAATCATTTGATGCATAGCAACATCAAACCGGAACAAGAAAATAGTATTGATTACAAGCATGGGTAAAAATCAACACAATAAATGTGAACAAAAAGAAATATATATAAATGGTGAAAAGCACATTAAACTTGAAAAATCATTGCAATTTAAAAACTAAGCAGTGGTGGTATGAGCAGAGATTTTTTTTTTCTTATAATAGCTGAGTAGGCTGATGGCTCATTTCATTGTGCAGCAATATTCTGATTTTTCTCCTGAAGCTGGAAATGCCTATTTACCAGAATGAGAAAAATACTTACACTTATGTAAACTGCGGTGGTAAATTATGCATGCTCAATTAATCCGCAAGTACAGCTCTGGGTTTGCTTAAGGTTTTTTTGAGGCATAAGATGCAGGTGCCATAATGATAATTTATCAAACCCTGGATTTTAGTCATCTATCCAGATTAGGCTGATTGTGTAAGAAATGCTCACTGCTTAAAACAAATTGGACAGGTAAATTCCTGCAGCTGCCCCTCCCCCACCACACAATTCATTATTGAGCTCCATGGATGTGAAAGATGGACACTTCTGGGTCTCTTTTGATATAGTTCTGAGAAAGCACTGTTAGCTAACAAATCCAGTCCATAATAAATCTTTTTTATTTACTGCCCACCTGGCTATGGCTCTATCAGTATCAGCAGGAGAAAAGATAAAATCTTATCAGTAAACTGCGCTGACACCAGATGCAGTTTTCCTTTCAAGACTTGGGGTATGTGAACGGCATACTAGTTCCAGCAGGCTCCAAAGTGACAGCTAAATTCTCCAGCATGAGATGCACTAGCTGGCATGTGCCACACGAAAGGTCCTGCTGCCTCCTCTCCACACCCTTCACCTTATTCCAAAGATCTAGGAACGGCATATGTGTAAGAGAGAGGCTGATAGAGACAGAGAGAAAGACAATGAGCCAGCAAGCAGGAGAAGGAAGAAGAAAGAGGAGAGGGGTAAGAGAGAACAGAACCCCCAAATAAAACAATATACAAAATTACTGAAATAAAGGATCACTTATTCCATAAGGGAAGCTAAAAATGGAAACACAGAGTGGAAAAATTTAAAGCTCTACCACAATCACACATAATGGTCTTGTCTGAGAATAAAAGGGGGTGTATTATTTCTAAGAGAGCAGTATTGGTTTATATGGAGCAGCAGATGTGGGGACATAATACAAGATACCTCACGTGGCACATTTTGAAACAAGTTAAAAGGATGGGGGTGTGAAGGGAAAACCAAATAGTCAACACTTCGCAATTTTTCAGAATTGGGAGTTTCTGAAATTATGAGCAACATAAAAGAAAAAATAGTTCAAAATTTTAAAGTTTTATCTATTTAACTAGTATTTTTATCTCCATAGGTTAACTAAATGTAGACAACACTCACACTCTTATTTACAAATTTATATCTACATAAAGAATATATTTAAAAATAGATGACCTCATATATGAAGTTATTAACCTACACCCTATCTGCAATAATAGGTATACCTTTCTAATTTATTTATTGTATCAACATATTTTTTTTCTTCTGGTAATTATTGCCATGTATTGAAAAATGCTAAATGCTTACCTCCAAGATATTTCCAGAATGGAAGCTGGCAATTTATTTTGCATTTCTAACTAAAACAAAACCTTCCTAACTTGTTATATATCCACACTTCCACTTTACTGGACAAAATGCCAAGTTTTGATGAAATTTGGAATATAAATAATATACTTACAGAGTGAAGGAGGTGTAAAGAATTGAATAGCTCTTTCTTTTATCTATGTATCTATCTTTATATTAAAATAACTCAGCACAAAGTGTCATACAATGAGAAACAACTCTCTGAGTCTCTTGAGCCCAACATCTTTCCCTTGCTCAAAAGCAGTGCTACTAATTTATTATGTAATTATTCCAAATAGATTCTATGCATATGTACACAAAAATAATGAGTGAAAAAATCAAAGTACTTAACAGTGGGGCAGTTTTTTTTTCATTCATTCATTCAGTATGTCTTGAGGACTGTTCTGCTCTTTTAAACTGGTAAATAGAATTCCACTTTAAAGATGCACCATAATTTATTTAAGTAGTCCCAATTCATGTTCATTTAGGTTATTCTCAGTCTTTTTTGAGCTTCAGCATTTTTAGAGCCAAGTTTTGGGGTCACTTTTCCATTTCCAAAACTTACTGCTTTTTCTAGAAATGCTCAAATTCAATTCTGATGCTACAACAAGTATAAAGCCTGCACAAGAATAGTTGTAAAGCTACAAGGAGAAGCATACCACATGGAATATAAATGTGAGCAAAAAACATTTTGTATAATTTTTCAAAGGAATAAAAGTCAAGTTCACAAGTTATGAGGATTTTCAACAAACCCCTTGATGCTCTGATCAAGCCTTAGAAATTTAAATCAGAAACCCTCTGGCAACCTTAGTTCTAAGTAATCAAAAGCTCACTTTCCCTGTATATGACATATTGACATATGGTAACCTCTTATTCCAAAAAGTTATTTCTTCTCAAATAAGGCTTTTCATTATTTTGTTCCCTAGTTGCATTTAATCCTTCACTACAAAATCTCTTTTCTCCTTTAATTTGGAAATTCAACAAAACAAAGGTATTTCTGAAGCACAAATGTTCACTGAAGTAGCTCACTAAGATCCAGACCAGACACAACATTGAGTAGATGAGGTGGTCAAGTGGCGAAAGGAAAAGATCTTTTGTTTGCTGTAGAAAGCAAGTCCTACTTTTTATTCATTTTCGACACAAACGATACAGCAACCAACTTATAAGTACCGAGCAAAGTTAGGATCAGAGTGAATCCAAAGCTCGAGATATGTTCATCTTGTAGACCACATACATAGAAAGCACAGGCTGGCTTGTTGTGTTAATTAACATATCTTACAAAAGCTCTTTGGCTTTTGTAAAACCCAGAAGCTGATCTGCATTTGTCATATGTTTAATACAACCATGTGATAGTTAAGACTTTCTCTTGCCACAGATTTCTAAAGCCTTCGAGTTAGATGTGATTTGGATATTTTTTATAGTATTTTTCTTTATACCAGTTATGTACATGACAATATACAACTACCGTGGTGCAGGCAGTGAAAAGTTCTTTAAGTCCATTTAGACTTTTAAAGACAACTATATGAATCCCTTCCCCTTTTTGCCCTAAAACATGTTCATGGCATCAAATAATCCCCCAAACTGAGTCAAGCAATCGGTCAAATCTACTTAGGGCATGCTTGGAGTAGTAGTAGTAGATGGAATTTTCTTGAGGAAAGAGGGTGGGTCTTCTCGGGAGAAATGTGGTACATACTGATATTTTGTTGGTTTGGTCAGTACACTGCTTTGCCCTGTGCGAGCTGTTCTAGTTATAAATGCCTGGTTTAGTGTGAGGTTCTCCAGACGACTTTTAGTATGGCTCAAAGACCGTGGTTTACGGTTTGCCTGGCCCTGCCTCTTTACTGATATCCTATCACAACCTATCCTATCCTATTCAATTATATTTGGACATTCTTTGTATAGAACCTTCACCGAAGGCAATTTTTTCTGCATAATAAACATCACTGCTTCACCCTTGCCATTTATACCCAGGCTTGGCTGTTCCAGGAGGTTTCCTGTCCAAGAACCCATTAATTTGTCAAAAGAGCAAATGTCATTATGCAGGAAGCCACGGGAACTACTTTGCATTTGATTTCTGGTTCTGATAGCATTATTATTGATTCAGTATTCTCCAGCATGACATGGGCTAGACACAACAGATCACTGTATTTCTGAACTGTCAATCACAAATGATCCAAGGCTTTCCAAAATATTTGAACATATGAGAGTCAAAGGTCCATCTCACAGCCTGAAAACTATCAAACTTTGAAATTCTCCAGCCCCCAAAGGATAAGTAACGAGTTGCTTTATTTTCTGTTAAGAAAGAAAGAAATTTTTAAAAATGAAATATCAATAGTAGTTTCTAAAAATCTTTGAAGCAAATGAAGAATAAAGTAAGAAACTGTTGGAAGAAAAACAATGCAATATAATTAGTTCTTTAAAAAGATAAACAACAACAAAAAAAGTGACTTTAAGGATATTTATTTTGAACTTCTTATCTTCCTAGAGAAGAAACTAAAAACAGAGAGGGCAGGTGAAAATTAAGGCACTTCACATAATTTCTAAATTAGTGAGAAATTGAGGAATTTTCCCGCTATTTGGTAGTAAATTTATTTTTAATTTTTAGTTGGTCAAACATACCTCAATTTCAGTTATTAAAAAACAAAACTCAATGTTTTTATATTATACAGAGTTTTCTCACTTTTTTTCACAAACTGAACAATGAAAAGCAAATTAGACTCATGAAAATCAAATGTTTAGCTGGGTATTAATGGAAAGCATTAAATGGATATGACATTTCACAAAGATCAAGGTGATGTGAATGTCCACATTTTTGATAAAAGTGATATTATAAAATATCTAACAACTGCTGGTGTCCAAGCAGAATGCTCAGATGCTGGCTGTAAACATCTAGAGGTGCCCACCCCCATACCCACTAGTGGTCTCTCAGTCCTGGAAATGGCCTTCAGGGCTATGTTGGAGTCCAAAGGTCAAGTGAACAAACTTTGGAACTAAGCACCCTGACTTCAACTCCTGATCTACCATCTTACTACTAGTATGAAGTGACTTGACTTCACTAAAATTAAATTTCCTCATCTATAAAAATTAGGATATTCCATTCCACTTGAAAGGGGGAAATACCCCTACAGATATTTGTTGGTAACGTCAGACAATTATGCTGTAAGAGCTCTACTAAGCTTTACTCCTCACTGCCAAAATAAAAAAAATTTTAAAGCTGTTCTGCAGTTGTTTCTGGGAGATAATAAACTGCATTTCTCTGTTGCGTCATTACATCCCACACACTTTGAAATACTACCATTTAATAGAACTTCCTGCGTGGATGGAAATCTTTGATTTTTCTGTGCTGTTCAACATGGTAGCCACTAGAGATATGTAACTATTGAGCACTTGAAATGTGACTAGTGCAACTGAGGACGTAAGTGTTTAATTTTATGTAGTATTTTAAAAATGTTATTTTTTAATCTTAATTCCAGTATAGTTAACATACAGTGTTATATTAGTTTCCAGTGTACAATATAGTGATTCAGTAATTTTATGTCATTTTAATTAATTCAAATTTAAATTTAAATTTAAATTTAAATAACTAGTGACCATGTTTTTGGACAGCACAGTTATAGACAGCCTAGTATTACAGGGCTAGACTCAGTTTCCCTCATATAGAGCTCCTCCTCCACAAAATCAAATATAATTTTTGCCCTTTTACCATCTGTCCCTTAAATAGTTCTAAATAAATAAACAAACAAGTCTGAATCTTGAGTGCCCATCCCATCTCAACTCTAACCCAACCTGATCGCCATGTCATTAGTGGACTCTTTCTCTCTCTCTAGTCCCATGAAACACCAAGCACCAAAGGTCACACACCTATATTAGTCTCTGGTCTAATGGCCCTACTAACAGATGATGAACTCTCATTTCACTGGATTTCAGTTTACACAATTGAGAGATTTTTTATCTATCATCACTGTGGTTTTCAGAAGGATAGGACTCACTCCCTGGCCAAGAGTTAATGTTCCTCCACAAAATAGACTTCTAACTCCAGGATCAAGAATGCTAAATTGTTTCCATCTCAGATGGTAATTTTTTAAAAAAATGGTAGTATCAACATGAGTAGGTCATAGTACTTAAACTCAAAATGATATGTCAGGACCTGTCCTACCCTTTCATTTCTATTCTGATCTAGTTTTCTTATTGTGTGATCTGGCCTTTGGGCCCTGAGCTACATAATTCTTGGGACTGACTTGAGACAAAGTATGAAACATTCATACAGTTTGCTAAACCAGAAATTGCTAATGCTCCATGTCTGCCTTTCATGTTGCCTGTTTAGGTTCGCATCTGACATGTTCTATTCCTCCTTCTAGTCCTAAATCTCATGGAGCTTTCCTTCACAATCTGAGACATGACTATTTGCTCTCTCACTTCTTATTTTATAGGACTTTCTACACTTTATTTCAGCAATGATTACATTGCCTGGTATGGAGAAGGTACTCCAGAAATACATGTTGAACAAATAAATGAACTTAGATGTGTTTAACTATGACTTCCTAAATGCATGGACCATATTATGTATTCATCTTTTTATTCCTAATAGGAAACGGTGCATGGAACATAGTGAACATTAGAAATCATCTTTCACCTAAACGACATGCAGGGGGTTCCAACACTCTTTTCTGTTCCAACTACTATCTGACTAGGTTCTTCAAGTCCTAAATGTCTGGACTCTACTTTCTGTGCTTTCAGTGCCCTGGTTTCTAACTCCCCGCCCAGATCTTTAATGGCTTGAATGTCTTTGTCTGTCTGCCTATGTGGTTGCAAACCCACTGCCAGACCTTATTCAATAAGAATTTACTAAGCACCTACTTTTTGGACTTTGCCTTACTAATCATAGTTAAAAAGATATGAGTATATTTGCCTAGTCATCTTTTAATAATTTTTAATGTTTATTTATTCATTTATTTTATTTATTTTTTGAGAGAGAGAGAAAGAGAGAGAGAGAGAGAACATAGGAGGGGCAGAGAGAGAGGAGACATAGAATCAAAAGCAGGCTCCAGGCTCTGAGTTGTCAGCACACAGCCCAATGCAGGGCTCAGACTCACAAACAGTGAAATCATGACCTGAGCCAAGGTCAGATGTTCAACCAACTGAGCCACCCAGGAGACTCTCTCTTTTAATAATTGTATATTTGATTGAACTCAGAATCTTAGTTCTGTCATTTTGAGCTTTTAGGGAAACAAAGTAGAGACATCAGTAATGTGATTAAAAACACACCTTTAATCTTGCCTCACACTTCCTCATCTCATCTTTTTCCGTTTTCTATCCTCCTAACATATCAATTATATTTACTTTAAAATTTTTTCTAGTGTGTTGTCCATGTTTCCAACAAATCCATCTTCCAATAACACGACATACACCTAGCCTCATATGTAGTACAGGTACCTACTTTACAAGGGGGCTTCCCGATCCCTCCCTCCCATCCCTGGTGACATTGCTGCCTTCATTCCATTTATCCATATGCTATAATCACTTAATACACTTAAAACACTGTTACTATTATTACCTTGAAGTTAACTTTTATATTAAGAACAAAAATTGAAAATCTTTATTTTACCTTTATTTATTCATTCTTCAACACTCTACCTTTGTTTATGTAGAATGTAGCTTTTGACCTGTAGCATTTTCTTCCTGCCTGAAGCACTTCTTTTACTTATCCTGCAGGGCAAATCAGTTGGTGATAAGTTCTCCCAGTTTTTGTTTGTCTGAGAAAAGTGCTTATTTCTCTGCTACTTTTGGGGACTAATTTTGATGGATACAGGATTCTAGGTTGGTGGATCTTTTTTTTCTAGGAACACTAAATATCTCACTCCATACTCTTCTGTCTGGCATGACTTCTGATTGGAAGATTACTGTAATTCTTGCACTTGTTCCCCTGTAGGTAGAGGCAAAGTATATATCCCCCTGTCTTTTTTCATAATTTTCTCTCTTCGACTTACTGCAGTTTGAACATAAAATGCCTAGCTATGCATGTGTTTGGCATTTTTTTCTACTTGGTGTTCTCAGGTCCCTGGGCCTACTATGCGATTGCTACTTCAAATATGTTTTTTTGATCCCTCCCTTCTCTTTCTGGCATTCCAATTATGTGTATTTTCCACCTTATGAAACTATCTCACAGTTCTTGAGTCTCTTCTGTTTTTTATTTGTTTGGTTTGGTTAATTATTTTTTCAATGAATTCTTTTTTAGTTTTTGCATTTCAGTTTGGGAAGTTTTTCTTGATCTATCTTCAAGCTCACTGATTCCTCAGCTGTGTCAAGTCTATATCTGAGCCCATCAAAAGCATTCTTCACTTGCATTATAGTGGTTTTTATTTCCAGTCTTTGATTCTTTCTTAGAGTTTCCATCCCTCTGCTTGCATTACCTATCTGCATTACTATTTTATGGTTGCCTTAACTAACAAACTATATCAAACTTAGTAACTAAAAACAACACAAATTTATTACCATACAGTTCTGTAGGTAAGAAGTACAACACAGATCTCACTGGACTAAAATCAAGATGCAAGAAATGCTGTATTACCTTCTGGAGGCTCTAGGGAATAATCCCCTTCCTTTTCCACTTCTAGGAGCTGCCTGCATTTCTTGGATCATCGCCTCCTTCCTCCATCCTTAAAATTAGCAGTGGTGGTCTCAAACTGCACCACTCTGACTTCCTCTTTTCTCTCCCTCTTCCACTTTTAAGGATCCTTCTGATCATATTGGGCCCACCTGGATCTTGTGGGATAATCTATTTCAAGACCCTTAACTTACTGACTTTTTTAAAGTTCCTTTTAACTATATTCATAGTTGCTGGGTATCAGGATGTAGACACCTTGGCATGGAAGGAGGGCATTATTCTGCCTCTTCTACCATCTGTTCTTGCATGCCATATACCTTTTCCATTAGAGTACTTCACATATTAATGATAGTTATTTTAAATCCCTTGTCTAATAATTCTTGTATCTGTGTCATCTCCGAGTCTGGTTCTGAAGAATACTTTGTCTCTTCAGACTGTTTGTTCTTGCCTTTTGGAATATCTTGTAATTTTTTTGCTGAAACTTGGATATGTTGAATCACAACAGGAACTGATGTAAATCAATCTTTAGTGAGAGGATTTATGTTAATCTGGCTAGAAGTGGGTCTGTGTTTAATGTTTTCTATAGGTGGCATGTGAGTAAAATACATATGAGTGCCCTTGTTTTTGTGTTCCCTCTTGACTTTAACAGTTTGTGTCTTGCAGTTTTTTCACTTGCAATCCATGGTTATTATGCTGGTTGGTGTACTGGCAGGGTGTGGGGGAGGGAGAGCATTATGTAACATTCAATTACACTCAGTGTTTTAGTGGGGTCTTCCCACTTGGGCTGTGTCATTAACCCAGTAGCCTAGCTTGTTTTCTCCCCTTTTTCCTACATCCTACTTTGGTTGCAGTGCTCCTAATATAGTTCCTTGAAGACTTGACCCCAGCAAACAACCCCCCCCCCAACACACACACATACCCTTTAGATGAGAATGGAAGGCTAGAAGGATCTGGGATGGGAAGAATGCCCTTTCCTTAGCTGAGCCATAGATAACAGCCATTGTTATGGAGAAAGATCTTGGCATATTTCACAATTACTCCCTGCCAAAGCAATGACGGAATGTTCACTATGAGAGTCCCATGCGATTTCTGGAGGTAAAGTCCATTGGATCTGTGTAGGACTATCTGAGATTAAAGTCCCCCAGAATTTCTCACACTCATGCTAGTCCATAGCTCACTCATCAAAATGGTCATTTAAGTGTTCCTACTGGCTTCTGCTGTAAGTATGCAGATCTTCTATGTGTCTCTCTGAATGAACTTGTCTTTTTAAATTTGGGGGTAGCAACTGGTCCTGTAACTTCATCTCTTATGAGTTCAAGAAAACTCACTGATTTTCAGTTTGTCTGAATTTTTCTTATAAGGACAGAAGCGATGACTTCAAACTCTTTACTTCAGGGTTAAACCAGAAGTCCTAGTGCAAAGCGCTCTGAATTCACACAGATTGAGTTCTGCCATTGTCTTTCAGCAGCTATGTAATCCTGGGAAAACTGCCTAGCCATTTTAAACCCCAGTTGCTGCATTGATAAAATTAGAATAATTATAAGAAGCTAACATTAAATAAGGCATTGCATTACATTGGGTCTAGCACACAGAATTGCTCAATAAAAGTTAGCTGCTGTTATTTCCCAAGGGTAGCTTTCATTTGTGCTTATCCATGATCCTTTGCTGGAGGCCTTGCCCCAACTTCTTGCAACCTGCCTCTTTGTCCCACATGTGAGGTTTGATACTGCATGAGCAGTTTCAGTATAGACAAATTTGGAAGCTGTGGGCTCAGTAGCAGTGTCCTCATTTTAATCATTAGCTTTCATCCAATGGAAGATAGTAATTCCTGACTATCAGTGTTTTATCTATGGGGACCCATTGACCTTGGGCTTCTCCAGGCATTAATGTGCTGTTAAGAGTAGGTGGAGAAGGGAGTCAAATATTTCTTCTGTCATTTTCAGCTATATCACCTTAGGTATGTTACTTAACCTTTCTTTATACCAGTTTTCTTGCCAGTACAACAGGGTGGAAATAGAGCCTACTTTATGGAATAACACTATGGATCAAAAGATGTAACAAATACTGAATTTAGAACTGAGTAAGAACTCAATAAGCATTAAGTATTATTTTCATTGACCATATACATCTGAAAAAAAAAAGTAAAAAGGCTTTCTTGAACATCTAACATTCCTGGACTATTATTTCATTATGTTATTAAACTTATAAGTTATTCCTTCTCTATTACAAACATTTATCCCATATAAAGATAAAGATCAATTACCTAAAAGGCCTATCTACAGAGTAGAGAGTGACAGAACAACATAGACAAAATTAGCATAGATAGTTCTTTGTCCTTTGACCTAATACACCTCTAACTCTGAAACAACCTGTACTTCTTTACAATACACGGCAGTGAGGACAGGAATGTAATATGGGAAGGTGGTTCTCATTTGATGGCTTCCAATGAGTAGAACTCCCAGGAGCAAAAGAATGGGAAAAATGCCGAAAACCCAATGCTCATATCCATTAACCATCCTGAACA
This sequence comes from Acinonyx jubatus, assembly GCF_027475565.1. Classification (NCBI taxonomy): domain Eukaryota; kingdom Metazoa; phylum Chordata; class Mammalia; order Carnivora; family Felidae; genus Acinonyx; species Acinonyx jubatus. The sequence continues at coordinate 89,941,431 of NC_069381.1, read as the reverse complement.
GGCAACAGACTATTAAGTAATTAATCTGTGTGATGAGTACACTCCCTAACCACTGTATTTGAACACTGTCTGGGGAGGAATTCTTGCTTCCAAGTGTAGGGAATAGTAGAAGACTATGATTGTCAGGGAACACACTAAAAGAACTTGACTACCATGCTTAATGTTTTCCAAAGTTCCATGAGCACATTTCTATTCCAATAGAGGATGTATTTTATCAATTGTTGATATTGATTTTCTCAGTACAGCTCCTTTTTGGACGGACTTTGAAATTATACCCATCACATTTCTTTTTCAAAACCATAATCAAGGATGCTTGCTTAAGGACCTAAAATTTTGAATGCCATTAAATGATCCAAAGGCTACTTTCAGTAGGATACCTGAGTTTAATAGACTTCATATAAAACAACAATCATTGTGGAAATATTTAAGCTCAATGAAACTTTTTTTCTAAGACCCATAAAGCATAATAAATAGGGAAGTGCAAATGCTTAAAAAATAGTTGATGAAGTCTTCTACTTGCTGGTAATGTTTCTTATCTTTTATCTCCAGGGTTTTGCTGATTTATACAAACCTGAAATTGAAATCTGTTATTCTCAGCACAGGTCTATATGCTTTAATGTTTTCATAATCTCATATTGATGTATTTTAGGCAAATGCATTAGTCATATCAGAGACAATCTTGAAACAAAGGTAAAAGTGTGTGAGTGGTCCCTGAAAGGATATGTAATTAAAATGATAAAAAGTTAATAAAAATTATATTATTATCCATAAAGTAGTAAAAATACATAGTCTGATGAGTTTTGTGTATAAGCTTCATCCTAAATAAAGCCTAATATTTGAGCTTCCAACCTTAATTTCTGCCTCTGTAATCTGAGCTATACACACTGTCATTATCAGATAATGTCTATGCAGCTGAATGCTATTAGTACTCTCCATTCTGACTAGACTATTATATTATAAAACATGAGATTAGGCAATTTTACATCTACTCCTTTTATTGATTCTGACTAGTAAGTAGGCAATCAATGGTGATTACAAGATGCAAAGCATTCTAGAGTAGAAAGAAAATTAAATTTGGCTCATCACTTCTGTTAACTATACAAATATAATACCTTCAAGATGAACAGCAGGCAGACTTTAATATAAATAAATATACCATTTAAGATCCCAAATCAGCAACAAAATTTATGAGACCACTTCAAAATGATGATGCATTTAAAAGGAGATTATATTTTCAAAGGAACTGCTCTCTTTAAACTGTTAGCGATATAGGCACATGGTGACACTAATTAGTGGGTGAGAGAACGCAAGGAATATTTATTAAAAGAAAAGAGAGAAATCAGGGGAAGCACAAGACCCAGGGCTTCTGGTTTCCACAGAAGTAGGAGAAGATATGCAGAGAAGAACTGGTTTCAGCAGATCATTCAGGGCTTCCTCTAAGAATGAGAAACAGCCAACATATTGTTGACTTTTTTTCACCTTTAAGAATTCTGTTCTAAATTAAATATCCTTTATATGTTGTTTCTCTGGATCCGAACTTTGTTTCACTTGAAAATATATTCTTACAGTAAAAAGGATTTTATCTTAAATGTTTTAGTAGCTATGAAATGAAGGTTACATATGGTAGCCCTTTATTCCACTCACCTTGATTTAATGGCAATAAAGACCAGATGAGACTAATCCTGAAATTCAGTCTGTTGGATGTTCACACAATATAAGTCTGCCATCCAGAGTTTCTGAATCAAGAAGCCATTATTCTTTCCTTCTATAGGAAAACTGTCCAAAGTACAAATTACCCACAGATATATGGAAAATGCCTGGTTAGTCTTTAGACTGAGTTCTTTTAAGGCTTCCTAATGAAGGGATCAATCTATGGAACAAATGTGTTTCTTCTATGATAGCCTTATATTAATTTCATCTCATCTTCTTTGGTAACAGTATGCCTTCCATGACATAGCAGGATCCCAGATGGAACAGACATCACTGAGGAGGACCAACTAACAGATATTAGGAGTCTGATCTACTTCAATCTGCACAGTTCATTGGCCTGAAGTGGCCAGGTACCACTCAGGGGTGAATCTGTTTATTCACCTTCTGTTTATACACTTCTGTGTAAGGCACCATCATTTAACAAGAGGTGAAGTTCTCAGAATTGATTAATTTGGTAATATAGGATAACTTAGTGAGCTTAGTGAGTTAATGATTAGCCATGTGAAATGAATTAGCCTCACAATAAATAATCCTAGAAAAAAGTACGTGATCCGATGTAAAAACACACAGAAATGTATTCAACATAAATAACTTATCTGAATTAACCAGCATTTACCAGTAGTAAATGCCAATCAGGAGCTGAAATCAGACTGCTGAAGCCTAAAGCCTGTTTATTCACTTGACCTTTGCATTTCAAGATGTGCCAGAAGGGCATATCAAGGATGAAGAGGCTGGCAGTGGGGGTAGCGGTGGGCATCTCTGGTGGTTTATGCCAGCATCGGAGCTTACTAAGTAGCGTGAACTTTCATGGCCATCATCATGGCCATCATGGTCCTTGTATTCATCTTTTATTATACAGGTAGTTTATGTACATTATCTCTTTTAAAAATCTGGAAGATAGGGATATTTACCTTTTATTCTGCAGGTCAGGAAATTGAGGTTCTGAGAGTCAAGTACTTTGTCATACATTCAATAATTACCAAAATCTGGTTTCAAACCCATCTTTATTTGATCCCAAAGTCCAAACTCCAGTGACTCCAAAGTTCCCACTCAATGACAATACCTCTTTCATCCATTAGAAGTCAAAATATGTATAACACATTAAAAGTTATCCATTCTAGGAGGCATCCCATATGGTACAAGGAAAGCTGGACTCACTGATTTTTGAAATTCATCAGTAATTGTACCATAATGCCATGTTATCTACCAAGGCCAACTAGTGGGTTAATGTTAACTAGCCTCCATTTCTAGATTCTGAATATTAAACTAATATGTGTTCAGTTTTTCACAGACCTGGAAATAGTAACTCATTTTTTCTGATACAGTTTAAAAAACATATTCTTATAAAATACATAATTTGAGGATCACAAAAATTCATCAATTATTATCATTAACAATGTTATAATATAATATAATATAATATATATAATATAATAACAGGATATTACTAATATCCCCATTTAAAAAATTTTTTAATGTTTATTTATTTTTGAGGGGGGGAGAGGCAGAGACAGAGGGAGACACAGAATCTGAAGCAGGCTCCAGGGTCTGAGCTGTCAGCACCTGAGTTTGTGGGGCTCAAATTCACAAACCATGAGATCATGACCTGAGCCGAAGCTGGACACTAAACTGACTGAGCCACCTAGGTGTCCCTAATATCTCCATTTTAAATATAAGGAAACATACTCAAGGCAAAAAGAAAAAGAAAAAAAAAGTGGGGACCCAGAATTTTAGAACACTTAACTCTAAAATACATACAGAGTCAGTACTCAGTTCTACTCTACTGACTCAGTCATTCCAAAATCCTAAAAATGTCCAGCCTCCAGATGCCTTGTACCTACTCTTCAGCCTACTCATTCTCCTAGAGCCCTCCCTGGTCTTCCACATGCAACAAATCCTACAAAGACGCGGACTTTCTAGGAGTCTGTCTGCCGGATATAGGCAGGCCTTCAGTGACTGACTGGAGCCTGGAAATAAAGGATACCATAGTTCTCTTTTCTTTCTGCAGTAATACTGGCACCTTATATCATTGTGAGGCCCAGGGATGTCCAGAAGTAAAAATGTCTTGTGATGTCACTAATTCTTAGGGATTTGGGCTTTCATAACTTACTTTATAAGGGCTTGTAAAACTAGTACAATAAACAGGTGTAATAATCCAACAAATAATAAGAATCAGAATAAGAAACTATGCATATTGGGATCAGTACTGGCATTATCACTCGTGTTTCATACTCAGTTTCCTTAATTTATATTCCATATTTTGCCTTAGTGATGGAATTCTAGGATGAGTCTTACCATTTTTACAAATAAACCAAATTCCCAGAGACCACAGAACAGTGTTTCTTCAGAAACAAATTCACTTTTCAGGGTCATTAACATATTCCCATGGGTCTGCAGAGCAGAGCAGCTCTAAGGGAAAATGCATTTCCTTCCTCTAGGAGAGAAACCACCATATTTTTTTCCAGCCCCTTCTCAGAGGATCATCATCATTTCCAATAGAATTCACAGCAAATGCAGAAATACACAATATGACTTAAGTGAAGGAATCACTTGGGATTCTAAAAAGAGTATTTGTTCAGCCAAAAAAATAATCATGAAAAGTTTCTGCAAACTGTCATGGCAGAGAAAACTTTTTAGCAGTGGAAGGAAAGGGGAGATATTACAGGGCTCAGCTTCCCCACTCCTCACAGAGCAGACCAACACACCAATACCTCCACCTCTGAGCCCTTTTCCAATTGCTTCTTCTTTCAGAGCAGAATGCTTTTCAGAAGTTCTCATTTGAAAATGAATGGAAAACAACTTTGAAATGTACTAAACACACCCTAAATTCCTGCAGTATAAATAAGCTGCTTGGGACAGGCAGGATTAAGAGCCTGTGAGGCCAGCAAAGGGATCCTTTCATTGTGGCTTCTGTATTACTTGCTATCTTTGATTGCCCAAGAAGGCATACTTGATGAGAGAATGACATCAAGTGTATACAGATGTGGCTGGAAAGGCCAACTCTGGATCAACTGAGGACATGCTCCTATTGAGTGAAGTATTGATTGTCCTTCAATCAATTAGTAGTGGGACTGCTAATCTAAAATGGGGCTGCCATCCAAAGAGCCCTTTTCCGTTTGTAACATTTCCACCTCCTGGACTTGCTGCCAAACCCCAAGTCCTTGCTGAATACGAGCAGTTCCATTCTGTCTGGCCTCTTGCAAGGCTGGTTGTGTAGCGACCCTTCCTTTTATCTAGCGCAAAGCCCGTCTGAGCTTTGGTATCACTGCATCCTCAAGGCATTCTTACCAATTCGCTAGTTAGAAGGAGGGTCTTGCTCTACTCAGGGAGGTTACTTGGATAGCGCGAGCCTTGATCTGCCCGACAAAGGTGCACTGGGGAAGCAATACTCCCATCCCTGGTGGGCTGACCAAGGCACACGACCTCATTCATTACACTGTACTCCCGGCCACTATGTCTATGTCCCCATGACACCAAATAAACTCCTCATGAGAGTGATATTTTTGGTTGCTCTAGACCTTACAGCCTCATCAGAAGCCACACCTGTGCCATATTTAACTTCCCTAAGCCTAGTTTCCTCATCTATAAAACAGGAATAATAACACTACCTGCCTCATTAGTTTATTGTGAGGTTATTGTCAAGTATTTAGCCCAATGGGTTGCATGCAGTAGTCACGCCGTCAACAATAATAATTATTATTGTTGTGTCTCAGCTTCTAAGAAATTGTGCTGGCTCCAAGTGGCTGAGATAACTTAACATGGAAATTATAGCCATACTTTCATAGGAATGAATTTTCTATACACATGGAAGGGGCTTACTATAACCGAGATGGCAATTTTCACTGGTGTGTTCATCAAAAGAGATTGTATAGATACATTTTATAGTCCACGAGATAACAATGGAGTCTGATCACACAGATTTAAAATTTCCTAGTATGTAAAAAAGCAAGCACTGAAACAGTACTTTCTCAAATTTAGAGAGATCAAAAAAGTAAGAAAGAGAGAAAGGAAAGAGATTAATACCTAGGTTTAAATGAATTACTGGTGAAGGGGTTAATGTTTCTGTCTTGGAGGTGTTGCTTCAACTTTACTCTTAGAAAAGAATCCTTGTGATCATGTCTTACCGAGAAAAAGAAATTAAATTAAATCTTTTAAAGTTGATGCAAGATTAGTTTATATGGATTACCTGCTGCTTACTTGAATAAGAACATGAGAAGCATAGATTATCTACTATCTAGAAGTCATATAAATAAGCGTTCTTTAATAAACAACTGAAGTACATGTTTTCACTAGCCTTGAATTCTGGCCTCAGGTAATTCAAGAAGAACCAATTAACAACAATGACAGATTATTTGGGAGGTTTCATGTAGGAGACTATCATCTCACAATGATGTTCTGTTGAAACTCCAGTGACAAAGTATCTTTGAAAGAAATTTAAGAAGTCAAGTGTACAAAACTGGTTTAATAAGAAAATTATAATAGAAGGTTTCTGGACTGCTGAAACAATGTTAAGTCTTTGCTTGTATATGAGAGTGGGGGAGAGAATGCTGGTTTGCCCCTTGAACCAAAAGTAACTTTAGCCAAGAATTCAAAAATACAGACTTATCTTGGTCTATTTGGATGCCTGCTGTAACAGTCCCAACAGGATTGATATGCTGAAGGGAACTGGGGAGCTGACCAGCAAGGAAGAATCACAAGGAAGGAACAGTAAGGCACACACACATAATTTAACGTTAGTGCCACAGAGTTGGAGAGCAGGGCATTTCTGAATAAAGCCAAGTGCTTCCTACTTATAGCATCTCCCAGTTCATCACTGAGTCCTAAGGAGAGGAGCTACCAGTACAAATTGAAATAGCAGATTAAAATCTCTGCACTATGCTGGGAGCCTAAACCAGTTTGAGCCTAACAGGACCAGTGACCAACATGTACTGAATCTTTACTCTGGACTGGGCCAACCCCAAGAGGTAAGGACTATTGGTAGCCCCACTCTATGAAGTGAAGAAGAAAACCCAGGTGAAGAAACCTGGGCAGAGAGAGATTAAATAATTGCCCCCAGTCGCACTACAACCTGAAGGAAGGGCTGACACCCAGACCCAGGGAGAGGGCAGTCTGACCCCAAACACCTACTCTAATCTACTACAGCTTATGAAGCAAAATCTTCAAGTGGTGAACTGGATTTCCTGCATTATCCAAAACATACAGAAGTAGTTTTAAGACTTCAGAAATGCCAGAGAACACAGGAAACCATTGGTGCTTCTTAGTTGCTGGGCTCTGCAGTACTCTTAAGACTACATGTCTTTGCTAGAGGCCCCAAGAATGGAGACAACCTCAGAGACATCCCCAACCTCCATAGAGCCATGGCCTCAAGAAGTCTGAATATACGAGGAGAAAACCAGTTGGCAATCTTTGGTATCAGAGGAGACTGTGAGTAAATCTCCTTGGAATAACTGAAGGAATCCTTACATAGAAATGGAGGACTAGAAATAACGAATGGGCAGATACACCAAGAAATACTGTTACTAGTGTCCCAACACTTACTTCACCTTTAGTGTGATGAGGCCTGGTGAAACCTATTTAGGTGATAAGGAAAGTGAGGTTACTACAAATACAGTCGAGGAGGAAATTGCCATTTGTGTGCCTGCTGGGTGCTGAACTCCACATCAGCACACAATTGCCCTGGAGGCATGTGAATCTACCTGTCTTTTATTCCTGAGAAATAAAACTTCTGTCACATTAATGACAAAATTCGTCTCTTACACAATGAGAGATGGAAGAAAAGGAACATGAACATGGCATTTATCTCAGATGCAACATTTTACTTTCTGACTGTGTTAATGATTGTATTTGAATAGCAGGGGGGCGGGAAAGACCTAAAACAGTGCATCGCATTTAGCATTTAACATCTGGGATCAATTCAGTCAAATTGAGACTCACAGAGTTCACTGGGATATCATGGAGGTTCTGTTGTTGTTCTACAATATAGTCATAATATATTACATTTGTATTTCCTACAGCATTAACAGTGGATAAAAAGTGGCTTTAAAGACAACTGACTCTAGTTCAAATCCTGCCTTCTCTTGCAAGCTGTATAACTTTGGGCAAGATACTTTATGTCTCTGAGTCCCATTTTATTTGCCGATAAGGTACATATGATATTTGCCTTTCCCATAGCATTAATGTGAGGTTTGCCTCAAACATTACTTGCCCAGTGCTTAGAACAGTACTGGGTCAACAGTGAGGGGTATGGGAATAGGGTAATGAGTGTCCCTTACTGTTTCAAGAATATAAGAATACTTAACCACATGGAAAAACATTATTATATGTTTTAAGTAAAATACAGTATAAATCACCATGATCCTATTTTTTTGTTTAAAAGCATTTGTGTACACACAGATAAGGGATTGAGGAATATATTCTAAAATAATACATAGGTTATATCTAACTAGTTGCAGTATGGTGACAATTTCATCTTTTTGCTTTAACATATTGATTTTATACAAAAATTAAATAATAAACGTTGCTGTTGAATAGTGTAATGAGTGAGAAAGATTGGTATCTCTGGGATAAGGGGACTAAAAGAAGGTCTTTATATATTTTTATTATTTTTTTAATCTTTATTTTTGAGAGAGAGAAACAGAGTGCAAGTGGGCAAGGAACAGAGACAGAGAGAGAGACACAGAATCTGAAGCAGGCTCCAGGCTCTAAGCTGTCAGCACAGAGCCCGACGCAGGGCTTGAACTCATGAATCCCAAGTTCATGACCTGAGCAGAAGTCAGACTGTCAACCGACTGAGCCACCCACCCAGGTGCCCCTTATTTTTTTTAATTACAGAATATGTCTACAGCTTTTAGACAAGGCAGAGGCAGAGTGAGCTGGGGATAAAATGTTGGAAGAATCAATTTGGAATTGTGTCAGATTAAGTAGTGAGCCTTGGAATGGAGAAGAGAGTCATCTTGTGAAGGAACGGGAGGAAAATAATAATGACAGCTTGCAAAATAAAGGCATTATTTATATCCAAATTTTGAAAATGATAGTTCAGTTGTTTTCAGATGCTTTTATTAGAGAACAAAGTTATGGATTTGATCCCCTAATGGGCCAGTTAACTTCTCCCTGTTCCTAGAGGCTAAATAAATTACCCTAATATCACCTGCCTGTTTTGTGGAAAGATGCCAACTACCCATTGTTAACGTGCTTCAGTCTGACACAGCAACAAACCTTACCTGAAGATCTGATGACTCTGGGTTTGAGGCTCATGGTCTAAAGGTTGCTCTCCCTGAAAAGCACTGCCATCAAACATTTGCCCAGACCTAAGAAACACATCTTCCAGAAAACTGATGCGTATGTAGACTTGCACTGGTCACTGATTTCTAAGGGTGGCAATTCAGGACATCATTTCCAACGTAATGAACCTCAGTTTCCTGGGTATTTAGACTGCCTCGTCTTCTCTACAGCATCACCACACAGGGAACTCGTCAAGAGGATCATGGAGCAAAGCCCCCTGAGAAGCAGCTATTTTGGGAAAGCTTCTGTGGTCAGACATTTGTTGGTCCCCAAAGATTTTACTAAATGGGATTTGATTCAGTTTTCTTGCCTGGAATGCTGCAGATTTAAATGCTCCCTACTGGATTACTGTCTGCTCTTTTTTCTGAGGCATTGTGTGGTATTTAACAGAAGCTGCAGGATTGCAGTGTGCTTATTTAATTATGCAAGAATAATGAGAAATTAAATCGCATCTTAGTTTGTATTTTACAACCGAGGAGAAATCTATAGCACTTAAAAAAGTATGGATGTTTATGTCCTACAGAATCCAGCTTGAGACCCACTTCTGCAAATTGTTAGCTCTGAGACTGTGGCTCAGTTTCTCATCCAGTGTCTAATAGCCACTTCCCTTATAAGGCTACAGCGAGTAGTGAATGAAATAACACATATTTACCAATTAGTATAGCACCTAGCAAACAGTAAATGTTTCATAAATGTTAGCGATTACTGCTTTCACTTCTACTGCTCTTAGTGGATATATCTAGAGGATGCCTCTGAGAAAATAAAAGAAGACTGTCCCAAGGGAAATACTAATTTACCATTTAACCAGAACATAAGATTTAGAGGGGATGAAAATGGAAGAATTAGAAATTTCCTTTAGTGGCCCAAGATTCTGGATAAAAGCTTGATTTTGGAAAGGGTTTCTCAGGGGCATTTCAAGGATCATCAGATACCACAAAGATATTTACATCCATCTGTTCAGTCAAAGGCAGGTGAGAGGCTCCTATATATAGGCCAAAGGAAAATCGAGTGCATATTAAAAAAAAAAAAAATCTTGTCTGTGTTCAGTGATAAATTCTGTGTAAAAATATGTAAATATACCAGGGCAGGCTTCTGGGGGGTTGAGACAACATGGATTAAAGTTTCAAACCTGATTTTGGAAGTAAACAGATCTGGGTTTGAATCCCAGGTAAATCACTGTACTAGCTATAAGCCCTTGAGCAAGATATATAACCTATAGTAAACCATATCTTCCTCTTTTTGTGGGAATTAATTTAGATGCTGAAAGCAAATTAGCAGAGAGCATGGCATGAGCTAAACAATCAATAGATGTTAGCTCTATTTTTCCATGTATGAGAATAGGCCATTGGTGTGTATCCAAGCACATAAAACCTTTCTATCCCAAGAAAGTTATCACAGGTGTCAAGATAAAATTGAGAATTTGTATTTTAATCCTCAATTACTCACAGCTACATCTTCCCCATTTCCACAGGCATTGTTTCAATCATCCGAAAATATGTGGCACATCTATTATGTGCTCAGTAGCATATGGTGTGGGGACTCTGGGGGGCGTGACTGTCACTACCAAGCAAAGTTTTAATGGGTGCTTATGATGTTTTCATTACATTACAAGCCTTGTGCTAAGGACTTTAAATTAGGCTTTGTTATTATTCCCATTATACAGATGAGGATGCTGAGAGTTAGCTAGATAAGGTAAGTTGTCCAGCGTCAATCAAGTATTAAATGGCAGGAACCAGGATTCACAAGAAGGCTTACATGTAGCTCTCAATCCCCACTTTGAACCAATAGTTTATTTAGTCGTCACTCTGCAAGAGCTTTCATTCTGCAGTGGTTAGGAGGCGGGTACAGAGAAAATGAAGCAGAGGAAGTGTTAGCATGTGGGAAATATGGGCTACCATGGGAGTACCCAGGAGAGACATGATCCAGACTTGGTGGATGATAAGCAGTCAGAGAAGGCTTCTTGCAAGAAGTGATGCATCAACCAAGATGAATGATGAGCAGGGGTTGACTAGCGCTGAGGAAAAAGATATTCAGGGCTTATGTAACCACATGTAGAAACATTTGAGACTCGAGGAAAAGCTTGGCAAGTTGTAAGAACTGAAATAAGCTTAGCAGAGTTAGACCTTAGTGTAGGGGGGTACATGGACGCAGGGGAGGAGGAGAAGGAAAGGCAAGAGATAAGGCTGGAGAGCTTAGAGGGAACCTGATTGACAGTATGCACAAGTTCAAGCGCACATGGGTTCGAGAGAGTTCCAGATACTAGCCATGGGCCAGGCACTGTACTGAGTGTGAGACCCATGCTTTGCATTTTACCTTCCACCTGCAGTCCTCATGCACCCTAAGTTCTAACCAAGTAAATTACCCGCTCTGTACATTCCCCCCACTCTTTCTTTGCCCCAAATGTTCTCTCTACCTAAAAAGCCTTTTCCTTGCATTTTGATAGGTAGACACAAGGCATACCTCGGGACCGAGCACAGATGTCACCCTGTCTGGTAGCAACCCTGGATTGACCAGACAGTGGTGGTCCACCTCTGCTGAGATTATCCACCACTTAACCTGTGCCTTCATTAGGGCACATATCAGTTTTGTCTTACAGATGTTTGTTTGCTTGTTTGTTTTTAAAAGAATGTTTTCTCTTGCCTAAAGGACTGTGGCCTCCCTGCGAGCTAAGACCCCAGGGTATTCTGGAATTCATCTAGGAACCATCACAGCCTTGTCCAGCCTTATCATCAAAGCTAATACAAATTGACTCTTCTCATTCCTCTGTCTGTATGAAAGCGACTTAACTCAAATATGGTGGATATTAGCAATTTCATGTGGTTAAATTCGAATATAGGCCAACTACTGAATTAAGCAATTTGCATGTGATATCTCAATTGATCTTCACAACAGCCATATGAAGTAGACACTATAATCATTTCCATTTTACAGACAACGCAACTGAGGCTTAGAGAACTTAAGTGATTTTGCTCAAGGCTACACTGACAATAACCGGAAGAGTTTAATTAAGCTAAAAACTGATTAGAATAAAACTGCTTCCTGCTGGTGGGAGTAAGGGAAATATATACTGTTTTCACTCAGTTTCTGTATTTTTCTCTTCTCCATAAGAGGAGTATAATGCCTGATTGTAAATAAGAATGCTATTAAATTAACTGAAAAATGCATAGTTGTAGTAATTATTTTATTTTATTCAGCACTTACCTTGTGCCAAACACTACTCTACATACTTTAAATCATTTCATGCTTATAATAATCCTATGAGACAGAGTCTGACAAATGAGGAAACTGAGGCTAAGAGGGCAAAGACATTTGCCCAAGGTCATACAGCTGCTAAGTGGTGGGGCCAGGCATCAGCAGGAGTCTGACCTCAATCCCGTTCGCTCCACCTTTATGCCATGCAGACGTACAAAAGCCCGCACCATATATAAAGGAGATATTTTAAATGGCAAGAAACACAAACATACGTTAATCTAAATCAAGGTTTAAAATGCATGCAAAAATGTGAATGAATTTGATACTTTAATTCCCCCTTGCTATGGCTGGCATAAAATCACCGGCTGGCTCCTTTTAAAATGTTCCACTTTCAAAGGCAAAATTACTTGTTTACTACCCTCCTCAAAGAATAATGATTAGAAAAAACATAAAGGCATAGAGTCATACTGAGGCACACTTGATGGCTGAGAATCTTGAATACAGAAGTTATTTCTAACTCTGCCACAGGAATTTGTCCGCTAGACCTAACTGGGTCCAAAATGTCTCGAAGGAACTAGTCATAGCTAATTTAGTAAGTGGCCTAGGAGGTTAAACCAGGCAGGTGAGGGCAAGGGAGGGCTTAGCAGGTACCTAGAGAGCAACCTGTTTGGGGGAAAAAGCAATTCCCAAGTAGAGCTTTAGGAACTACCTTCCATGCACACTCCAGCACTCAGTCTGTATTTCTATCTGAGATGTGGAATACAGAAACAGAGAAACCAAGGCTGAAGTTTTATAGCTTATGGTTAGCCAAGTCTTAATATATGTCCTTTAACATGATTTCTTGTGGCAGTCTCTTTAGACAAGCTGTTGTGCTTTTCATAGCTTCCAGATGTTAGAGCCATGATGCAAAAAAATTGAAACAAGTGTAATGGGCTTGATTGTGCAAAATCAGATCGATTCAAATTAATGAGCCCACTAAACATTAACAGTCAATGAGTTTACAAGAGATTAAAACTGAAAACAGCACTAACTACAGTATTTCATGACAGAATAAGGAATGTAACAGCTAAAATGAAAATATTTTATTTCACTTTTATCTAGCAGCAATTTTCAAATCACTCCAGAATATGCTCCGCTAAGAAGCATATTGGCATTCACCACCATGTCTTTTAAAAGCAGAATCCAAGGTAAGCGGGAGCATTGCCCTGGGGTGTTCCCAGTAGGCATTGCCTCTGAAGGGCCACCTTCATCACCCACATAGCTTGCTTCAAGTGAGTTAATACATGCAAAATGCTGAGCATATAAGGGGCACATAGCCAGTGTTCAATATGTAATGTTTTCTTTCTCCTTTGCCTTATACCACAGAAGCTAAGAAGCCTTTTCCTACTTTCTGTAGAAGCTACTGGACACAAACAAATATATTTCAGGTTAAATGGAATCATACGCAGCTGGAGTTTTTCTTCTGTAAATTCATGGGAAGGTGATTGTTTGGGCTAAATCCAGAAGCTTCAATGAATAATTCACTGCTCAAAGCTCAATAACGTCAAGATTTTCTTTTAAGAAAACAAGATACGTCTATGGACTTTTCATACGTTCAGTGACATTGAATTAACCAGCAGAAAAATGGCTTGACGTTACTGCTCATATAACAAAATTAAATGAACATGGATTTTAGAGCCAAAAGGACTTGGGTTTGAATCCAGATTTCAACACTTACTAGCTATGTGACCTTGAATAAGTCCCTTAATCTGTCTGGAAGTCATTTTAAAAGGGATAATCCTTTCCTTGCAGTGTTGTTATAAGGATTCAAGATAAAATATGTAAAGCACAGTATAGTCTCTGGCAAATAATCAGCACTCTTAAGTGATATCATATTATCACAATGGGTATTTAAGCATACTCCTTACTATTAACTTCTTAATTGATAAAACAGCAATATCACAGATTTAAAAGTTTTCAACAAAAATGTGTGGGTTATTGTCAGTGAAATAAGAACAAATGGGATTACTGGTCTAAGGATCTGACCAACCCTTAAGCCTTCTAGTTCTCATAGAATGCTTTCCTCCAGGAAAACAATAATATCTAGTGCTGATTTTCTCCATAGAGATTTATGAGTATTAAATATATTTTAATATATCTATAAAGAGATTTAAGCTCTTTTTGGAAATAAAGCTGAGGGAGCCATTGATCAGAATTTGACGTGGGAATAATTTCACTGCTGGGCTGCCTTTTTCCAAATACATTTCTCCCCATAAACTGATGGGAAATTCAGTCTTTCATTTTCTGAATATTGCCCAAATGAATTGTGGAAGTCCAGCAGAAGTGCTTGATTGTACTTTCATTAGACTTCTTTTCCTTTAGGCCATACAGGTGCAATGAAAGAAGAAAGAAAATTAATTAAATTTATGGGCATGTTTATACCCTCCAGGTGTCATAAAATGTACTGGCTCAGACATTTTTCAAGTAATTAAGCAGACATCTCTGTGTTTCCTAATGAGTTGCTGCCCTTCCCTTTTTAATCTGGTGAGAGATCTCATCACCTGCCTTCTGTCAGCTGATGGGCTTATTCCCTGGACAAGCTCAGCCTTTTCCTCACGCTGCAATGTGCCAATGGGACTCCATGGATATGAATATGAGATCCTCTTTTCCACAAAAATCTTTCCTAGGGTCAATTAGTGGCTTAAAGATATTACAAGTTGATTGGTTTGTCTCTTATATGTATTATTAGAGATGCTGGTTCAGATTATTTGAGAAATAATATGAATGAAATATGTTCATATGTTCAAATATATACACATATATATGTGCTCAAATATGTATTATAGATTGTATTATATGTATTGCATATTTTATATATGTGTATATGAAAAAAGCGTGACTACTATTTCAGTCTGGGGCTTAGATGAGACAAAATTTAAATTCCAACTTAGAGGATATATTAAAGTAATTTGGACAAGGAGAGTTTGGCAGGATTCTAGTAGAGGTGAAGACCACATATAACTAGTTTGTTTGTTTGATGTTTATTTATTCATTTGAGAGAGAGAGACTGAGAGACCACAGGGGAGGGAGGAAGAAAGAGACTCCCAAGCAGGCTCTGTGCCACCAGCACAGAGCCCAATGTGAGACTTGAACTATGAACTATGAACTATGAACTATGAACTGAGCTGAAATCAAGAGTCGGATGCTTCACTGACTGAACCACCCAGGCACCCCCACATGTAACTAGTTTACATCATGCTCTGTAATTCACCTAGCACTGTTCCAAGCACCAAAGGTCTTTACAGAGCACTAGGTTCAGTTGCGAAAGCAAGCTAACAAACATAAAATAAATAAGGCTGTAAGTAATAGAGAACATGCATAAGTGACAGCGTTTCACAGCGATGGTTGAGTCCAAGTGGATGTTTGGAAAAGATACACAAAGGCTACAGAACAGAGGACGTATGGAGAAGGAAGGCACCCCAAAGGAAGGGAGGCTGAGCTGAACTCAGCCACTGGATAAAGAAAGAAATGGGAGAGGGCATCCCAGAATAGGGGGTATTATGAACTTAGCATTTTCAGGGGCATGGAAGGTACTGCTCTCCCTAGAACAGTGTGGCATGGGAAGGAGCTACAAATAAGATTAGGGAGGCACAGGGGGCCAAATTAAAATGGAAGGCTTAAGAGCCAGGAAGAGAGGTTAGAATTTGAACCTTTTGTGTGGATTCCTCGGCAGTGACATATAATCAATTCTTTTTAAAAAAAAAAAATCACTTGAAGAAATCTTAAAGATCAACTAATCTAAACCTATCCTCCCTGCACAACCTTTTCACAGATGAAGAACTATACTGAAAATAGTGTTTTATTAAGATTCATCTGGCAGTGACAGACGCCTGAGTTCCCGGGCACGCATCGTCCTCCAGACCTTCTCTATTTCCGGTATTCCCCATCTTAGCCAAGGAGCACTTTCACCCAGGGGTACCCCAGTCCTCCTTCTCCCTCTACCCAATGACCCTACCCTAGAAGTGTTATCCCTTTATTCCCTCTTACAGCTGTCCCTCTCCTCTGTCCCCAGGGCCACTACCCCAATTCAGGTCTTCATCATTTCTGACTGAAGTGCCACAGGAGATGTTTACCTGTTCTCCTTGCCTTCAGCTTCAGTTTTGTCCCACTCCAACTCGTTCTACAGATGACTGTGAGTGAAACAAGATTAGGGTGCCTGAGCCATACTTCTTTTGTAAAAATGTATATTTTAATAAAAACTCGATATTAATGTGTTCAAAATGATGATTTGATATCCATCCACATAGTGAAATGATTACTATAGTCAAGCTAATTAACAGGTCATCTGCTCATATAGTTACTATTTTTTTGTGTGTGGAATGAGTGCACCTGAAATCCACTCTCTTAGCATATTTCTAGTGTTCGATACCGGATTATTAAGTATGGTCACCAAACCATCATTCTTAAATATCTTTTTTTTTTTTAGTTTATTTATTTATTTTGAGAGAGAGAGAGAACAAGTGGAAGAGGGGCAGAGAGAGAGGGGACAGAAGAACTGAAGCGAGTGGGCTCCATGCTGACAGCACAGAACCTGACAGGGGGCTCAAACCCACAAACCGTGAGATCAGGACCTGAGCCAAAGTCGGACACTTAACCAACTGAGCCATCCAAGCTCTTTATCAAGCCATCATTCTAAAATGCATTATTTTATTATTGTCTCCAGAGTAAAACTCCAAACTCCTGTGCTTGACTGCCCCTAACTGCTCCTCTTACATCCTCTCAACCGATTTCCCTCCCCCATCAGGAACGTCCCCACTGTTGATATTTATATATTAATGCAGCCTTTGCTCAAAGGGTTTCTCCTTCCTGGAATGCTCCTCTCCTCCTCCATGAACATGAAGCTCTGGCATCAGGTCCTTTAGGAAATATTTAAATCACACCTCTTTTAGTTGCGAATGACCAAAATCCTAATCTATCCAACTGAGAAGCTCAACCAACTTAAACAACAACAACAAAAGGGATGTACTGACAGAGAGGACCACCACGGACAGGGCACAGGCATTGCCTGATCTAATGACACACCTCTTATCAGATCCCTCTCTGGACCTGGGACTCCTGCCTGATCCCCCATTATGGGAATGGTTTCATTTTATGCTCCTACAGGCAGGCTTTCTTCATGTGGTAGCAACACGGCTATAATCAATTTCTTCTTGAACAGAGATAAGAGAATTCTAAGGAAAGTTCCAGGGAAATGTGTTCAGTTGGCCTGACTTAGGTCCTATGTCTATACCTGGGCTTATTACTGTGGGAAGTTGGATGGGGTGCACGAAATCGGCTCAACCAAGGTTGTGTGTTAGAGGCTGTCACTGGGAGGTGATGAACAAATGAGTACTGAGCACAGGAAAAGCAAGAGCCAACACAAGAAGCCTTTCTTACCTGTCCAGGCTGAGTCACTCCCATAGATGCCCCATTCACACCTTTTCCATTCTGACATAAGTCACCATTATATCATGATGCTTCCTTTTCTGCCTCCCCCAAGGATATACTCTGAGGCATATCCTCACATGACTGCAGTGCTTAGCATACAGTAGTCTCTTGAAAAAAACATTTATTGAATGGACCACAAAAATGTCAAAATTTGTGACTAAAAGAGAATAGATTAATTACCACATAGTGGTAATCAAAGCAGTAAATAAGGTTTCGAACAGAGACAGACCAGAACAGAGGAGCAAGGATCCAGGACTAACGGCATGAGGGTATTTGCTGTTGAACAGAGTGAGGAAAAAAAGTGAATTCACCAAAGAATAAAAGGCAAGCAGGAAGTTATTAAAAAAAGAAAAAAAGTAACAGAAGAGTTTGTGATATCAAAAACCAAGCAAAAAGCTTGCAAATACAAAATGTAAAATTTTTAGGTTTATTTGTATCCTGAATAACTGGGAATGTTTTCTAATTTCCTTAAGCAACTGTATTTCCTGGCTAGAACAAGAATCTCACAAATCAGTTGGTGGCATGTGGGCAGGGGCATGGAGGCAGTAGTGGTGGTGGAGTCCCAGAAAAAGCCTATAGAGGCTGCAAGCGTTGTTGAGAGCGGGCAGTCTGTCAGAGGAACTAGGGGACAAACCCCCACAACAGACCATCTGGCTGAGAGACTTAAGGCGCCTTCTAGGAGTGAGATGGCCCAAGGGACGGGGAGGTGAAGCTGACAAGCCTAATCCAGGACGAAAGCCTGGGTTGGTGGAAGGAAGAAAGTCTGGGTCAGCACAGCATAGTGGTGGTCACTTACATGCCTCTCAGCCAGCTCTCTGGGAATAGGGGATAGGGACAACAGATGGAAAATGACAGAGTTCCCTTGCTGTGCTGCTTGGGGACATACATGATAAAGGTTAACGTTGAAGTGAGCAACGAAGCTCTCCTGCCACTTCCACATGAGTCAGACTCTGATCTTAATGCTTTGAGGTCTCGAGACAACACACAGTCCTCTGGCATCTTCGGGACTTCAGCATCAGCTCTGTCACCCCTCCAGTCAAGGTGAGGAGGCGGGCAATGGGATGTCCTGCAGAAACCATTCTACTATGGATTCCAGAGGCAATGACAGCACAGTCACTGGAACCAGAATTGTATCTGTTGATTCCCGTCACCTCATTTTCAGTAGGCAAAGTTTTGAACCATTTTGAATATTAAAAACGAAAATTAAAACAGGGGTGTCTGAGTGGCTCAGTCGGTTAAACATCCGACTCTTGATTTCAGCTCAGGTCATGATCTCAGCTCAGGTCATGATCTGGCAGTTCGTTGATTCAAGCCCCACATCAGGCTCTGTGCTAACAGCTTGGAGCCTGCTTAGGATTCTTTCTCTCCCTCTCTCTTCACCTCTACCCCACTTGTGCTCTCTCTCTTTGTCTCTCTCTCTCTCTCCAAATAAATAAACATTAAAAATGAAAACAGCTGGGGCACCTGGGTGGCTCAGACAGTTGAGCATCAGACTTCGGGTCAGGTCACGAACTCTCAGACCTGGAGCCTGCTTTGGATTCTGTGTCTTCCTCTCTCTCTGCCCCTCCCCTGCTCATGCTCTGTCTCTCTCTGTCTCAAAAATAAATAAATGTTAAAAAATTAAAAAAAAATTAAAACAGCTAGCATTTATACCCCAGACACTAAACATATGTATAGTTTCTCCACAGAAAAGTTCATTTTTGTCCTTAATTTTTGAAGAAGTTGATGGAAAGAAAATCAGAATCAAGAGACTCTTAAAAATGAATAATGAAGTACACGATGAGAACTCTCACTAAGCACCGTAAAAACCTTGGCTTCATGCCATCTCCTTCCCAGTTACAGTATTCTTCCTTTAGAAGGTGGTGATTCACAACTGGAAAGCATTTCTTTAGCATGCATACCTACTGTAATACGTATCTGACTCCTTAGAGGAATTTTTCACAGATACAGGAGGAAAATGGGAAAGTGTTTCAAGCAAAATGAAATCTCTAGGTCTCAGAGTTACTGCTAGGAAGAGTGTCTCTTCAGAGTGCAAGCCACAGAACTACTATTATAGAGGATAATAAAGCTGTGTCGGACAGAGAAGAGGATGTCTCTCATAAAACCCATACTGACACTTATGACTGTCCAGGATACCTGAGAAATTAGGAACCAAGTAATTGGATGTTTCATCTCCAAAACATGCTCCATACCACTTTTGAAAATAATGTCAGTGAAAAATCTTTTTTCTTCCTTCTAGAAAATTACAAGACATAAATCTCTCAAGACCAAATTTCAAAGTGGCTGCCATGTTCATATGCTTAAAGTGCTATGTATCAGCTTCTGCCCATCCAGTTGCACCAGAAAGGTGGGAAAACAGAGCCAAGGAATTACATTTAAGGAAGGTTCATCTGAAACTAGCACTTAAGCTAGGCTGGTACATGATCTAAAATCTCCCTGAGTAAAGGAATTATCTGATTCGCTCATATGATCTCCCACAACCCAGCCTTACATAGTAGCCAATACATAGTAGGTGTTGAACAAATACTTATTAATTTTTTTTAAATGGTTAAAACCTAAAACTTATATACTTGATTCTCCAGGAATAATGTTTGAGATGGCTACCAGGTGCAACCTCTAGCAAGTCTAGAAGCTGAAAGCCCCATATTCATTCACTTAAGCAGGCATCTGTGTAATGCTGCATGAAAAGCATTAGAAGACTTCGTGGCAGACTTTGTGCAAAGGTGAATGATACAAGCCTTCTCTAGACAGAATTCCCAGCCTAACTAGGAAAACAGACTTGATTAAAAGTTCATCATAGGGGAGCCTGGGTGGCTCAGTTGGTTAAGCTTCTGACTTAGCTCCGGTCATGATCTCACGGTTCATGAGTTTGAGGCCCACAACGGGCTCCATGCTGACAGCTCAGAGTCTGGAGCCTGCTCAGATTCTGATTCTGTGTCTCCCTCTTTCTCTGCATGCTCTGTCTCTCTTGATCTCTCTTTCAAAAAAAAAAAAAAAAAGTTCATCATAATAAATGGCACCTTCAAATGGCCAGAAAACATAAAATGCTCAATTGTATTACCCACCAGGGAAAGGAAAAGTAAAACTACAGCAAACTATCACGATACACTCCAGAATAGCAAAAGTGAGAAAATATGAGATATTGACTGTTGGTATAGATATGGAGCACCCAGAATTTTCATGCATTGCTAGGTGGTGTGGGCAGGGTGGGAGATGAAGGAAAAATAGGTGTGGCCACTTCAGAAAACCACCTGTCTATATTGAGGAAAGCCAGAAGTAAGAGTAAGTTATGACCCAGCAATTACACTCCTAGGTATATACATGTTCACCCAAAAAACATGTATTAGAAAGTCCCAACAGCCCTGGAAAACTACCTAAGTCTTCATTCACTGTAGAATGGACACATAAATTATCATATAGTCACAAAATGTGCAATGAGAATGAACAATCTACAACTAACACAATAAGGCAGATTAAATCTAAAACATATAATGTGAAACTAAACAAGTCAGATATGAGTGTATGCATATTGTAAGATTCCATTTCCATGAAGTTCCAAACAAGCCAGACTCATTTATGCTGTAAGAAGGCAGATTAGTAGTGAATAGTAGTTATCTTCTGGGACTGGGGGCAGTTAGGAAAGTGTTAAAGGCAGTTGAATGGGGAATGAGAGGTATTCCTGGGCATATTGGTAACGTTCTGTTTATTTATCTGGGTGATAATTGTGTAGGTGACTTTTTGTTTGTGAAAATTCATTGTTCTATATGTGATTTGTGCACATTTCTGTATAAATATTAGACTGATACAACAATTTAGCAAAAAGCCTCTTTTATATACTGAAAGAGAATTATAAAGAAAGTACTCAGGGGGTGGTTCAGTCAGTTAAGTATTGACTCTTGATTTTGGCTCAGGTCATGATCCCAGGTTAATGGAATTGAGCCCTGCATTGGGCTCTGGCTGAGTGTGAAGCCTGCTTAAGATTCTGTCTCTCTCTCTCCCTCTGCCCCTCAATCCTACTCTCTTTCTCTCTCTCTCTCTCCCTCAAAAAAACAAAAAATAGAAAATAAAGTATTCAGGATTTGTGGTCAAGGGGGTATTATAATTTCATACTTTGGGGCTCAATATCTGAGTCCAAACATTGGACAATAACAGATACATTATAAAAATCATTATAAAAATTTTAAATAAAAAAGGAATGACTGAGCTGTGGTTTTAGCTCTCAAAGAGCTTAGAAGTCATCACTCCCATCCTTATAAAAGAAAAAAACTGAATAAATTAAAAACCTTTGACTTTTCTTGGATCTGTCAGAGAACTGTGGTTGTATGGGAAACCACCACGCTGAAATTTCCAGAAAGATACTGCTTAGATCCAGAAAGACACTGCTCAGATCCACTTACCTGGGGCAGAAATCCCTGAAGCCATAAACTGATAGGGGCACTTAAAAGGGATTGTTGATGGATGTCTGGAGGCTAAGTGTGGACTAGCATTAAGACTGAGACAGTTTAGGGGGCCAGAGCCTTAATGGGGTCTCCACCCTTCCATAGGCTTTATCTTCAGAAATCCCACCAGGTTCTCAAGATTCTCTCTGACTCTGATAGGGGAAGGGAAGATAATCTTTGTGCAATGTGCCCAGAACCTGCCCCATAGAATACTTAATGTTGAGGAAAAGACTGTCAGAGCATTACTCCAGCTGGAAGAATGGCATTTCCCCCCACGCAGCCCTCTCTAAGATTCCCAGATTACCTGACAGAGGAAAAAACATAGTCAATAGGGGTGAGGACTTTGCGGAAATAGATTGGTAACACTGCAGCCAGCAATGGAGCAAGAATGGGGGTGGGGAAAAGCTAGGCCATGAGAAAAACCCTTCTGAAGGTTACAACCCCAAAAGACATAGGCAATGAAAGACACAGATTTAATCAGAAGATCAGAGAATTCCCTTTCCCTGACACTTTAAGATCACAACAGTGCTGCTCTATAAAAATGGTGACTCTTAGTTGAGAGAGCTCCAAGATTCAGTTTTTCTCTGAGAAGGAGTAGTTAGGGAAGCCCAAGATCAAGAGGGGAAACAAAAATAAGAACACTAGAGAAATCTGAAGCTTCTAATTCCTACTGCTACAGCAAACATTAAACACAGCCCAAGTCCTAGACAGATTAATGTAAACACTCACACTAAAGAACTATTTACCTCAGTTCTTATTACCCAATGCATCAAATCTGGCTTTCAACAAAACAACACATGGCATACCAACAAGGCAAAACACAGTCTGAACAGACAAAGGAAGCATCAGAATCAGATTCAGATATGACAGGAATTATCAAAGAATTTAAATAACTATGATTAATATGCTAAGGGTTCTAACAGAGAAAGCAGACAATGTGCAAAAACAGGCAATGTAAGCAGAGAGAGTAAACTCTAAGAGAAGAAAATAGAAATGCTATAAATTCTGAAACCACTACACAGGTATCCTAGAATGCTAAAATTAATTCTAGTTAATTTTAAGATTAAGAAAGTGTAGAAGCGCCTGGGTGGCTCAGTCGGTTAAGTATCTGACTCTTGATTTTGGTTCATGTCATGATCTCATGGTTCATAGGTTCGAGCCCCCGGTCAGGCTCTGTGCTGACAGCGTGGAGTCCATTTGGGATTCTCTGTCTCCCCTTCTCTCTGCCCCTCCTGCACTCACTATCTGTCAAAATAAATAAGTAAACATTAAAAAAAGTTTGTTAATTAAGAAAGCGTATAGCAGATAGTGGAAGACAGGTTTCTCACCAGTAGAGTGGGAAATTACAGATAAGCAATGAGAGAATGCTAGTGGGATTTGTGTGCTAAGAGATTAAAACTGGAAACATTAGGGGAGTCTGGGTGGCTCAGTCGGTTAAGAGTCTGACTCTGATTTCGGCTTAGGTCATGATCTCAGGGTTCCTGAGTTTGAGCCCTGCATTGGGCTCTGTGCTGTCAACGGCAGAGCCTGCTTGAGATTCTTGCTTTCTTTCTCTCTCTGCCTCTCCCTTGCTCTCTTTCTCTCTCTCTCTCTGTCAAAAATAAATAAATAAACATTAAAAAAAAAAAAGAACTGGGGACATTAGATGAATTCATGTTTAGCTAATATAGATATAGATGGTTTCCTACAGAAATAGTTATGAATACATGTGTATACAGGGGTTACTCTATACATGACAGTTTCATCGCTTTGTCAGCTGAGACGGCCTTGAAGCAAAAACAGTCTAGTAGCAATAAGCATACCTTAGCACACAGATCTTGGTTTCTAATACCATTCTCCAGCAAAAAGGGCCGGGCTGCTTGGGGAAATGGTTGATTTTAGGGCTGGAACTGGAAATATACTTTAAGGCATCTTGTAGTGTCAACAAGTAAAGAAATGTTAATACACATGCCATACACACACACACAATGATGACTGTATGTCAAAGGAACCTAGGAGCCAACTGAAGGAGCTCCCAATGGTCACACTTGTACCAATTTATGTAAATACTTTACCCTCAAAGAAGTGAAACAGAACTTAAGCAGGGGCGATGCGCAGTTAGTTTCTTTTTTTTTTAGTTTTTTGTTTGTTTGTTTGGTTTTTAAATTTTTTTAAATATTTATTTATTTTTGAGACAGAGAGAGACAGCATGAACGGCAGAGGGTCAGAGAGAGAGGGAGACACAGAATCTGAAGCAGGCTCCAGGCTCTGAGCTGTCAGCACAGAGCTCAACGCCGGGCTCAAACTCACGGACAGTGAGATCATGACCTGAGCCAAAGTCGGACGCCCAACCGACTAAGCCACCCAGGCGCCCCTAGATTTTTGTTTTTAAGTTTATTTATTTTGAGAGAGACAAAGACAGCACGAGTAGGGGAGGGGCAGAGAGCGTGGGAGACCAAGAATCCCAAGCAGGCTCTGTGCTGACAGCACAGAGCCCAATGCAGAGCTCGAAGGCACAAAACTGCAAGATCATGACCTGAGCTGAAACCAAGAGCCAGTGCTTAACTGACTGAGCCACCCAGGTTCCCCCTGTTTTGTTTTTTTTTTTTTAATTTATTTAGTATTTTTGAGAGAGAGAGCACAAGCAGGGGAGGGGCAGAGAGAGAGGGGACAGAGGATCTGAAGTGGGTTCTGTGCTGACAGCAGAGAGCCTGACTCGGGGTTTGAACTTTTCAACTGTGAGATCATGACCTGAGCCGAAGTTGAATGCTTAACAAACTGAGCCACCCAGGTGTCCCAGTAAGTTTATTTCAAAGAATACAGTATAAAAGAGGGATCAAAGAATAACTTTATAGTACAGAAGTCTGACAAAGGCTACGTTGACCAGGTGATCAAGGTTAACAACAGCAGACAAACTCGACAAACTGTCGAGGTCATCAAACACAAAGGAACTCTGAGCAACTGACACAGCCAAGAGGAGCTTACGGAGACATTGACCACTGATGTAATGTGGTATCCTAGATGGAATCCTGGAACTAAAAAGGGACATTCGGTAAAAACTTTTAAAAAATCGTAATAAATTATGAACTGTAGTAATAATTATATACCAAGACTGCTTCATTAATGGTGAGGAACTTCTCTCACTAATTAGACATGTTAATAAGAATGAAAACCAGATACAGATATATAGAAACTACCTTCTTTACAATTTTTCTATAAGTCTACTCTATTATTCTAAAACAAAAAATTTATTTCAAAAAAATGAAAAAGAAATCATATGATAGAAAGGAAAAGAAAGAGAGAGAGCACAAAAAAAGAGATATGGCTAATCTCCCAAATAAGCTAAACTACTGGGGTCAGAAATGAAAGAAACACAAAGAGTAAATGCGACTGAATCTGAGAGTTTACTGTGTTTCAAGTCTGGAAACCAGCACATGTAACTGGGCGGGTTTCTTATGTGGTGGCTGGAAGTAAAGTGCCTACACAACAAGAGAGACTATACACAAGCATGGCCCCCTCCATCTTGGAAGGTGGCTCAAGAATCAAAGCTGGTGCTCACATGAAGTTGAAAACCTAAGGAGTCAGGAGGAAGCAAGCACAACATGGAAGCCAACTCCTGGGCCAAGCTGCTTTTGGCTCAGTGGCTTCATCTGCAGTATCTCCAGTATCACCTGTAGACAGGGACCTGAAAGCCTAGGGGTGGACTGGTGGAGTGCGGAAATTTAGTGGAGTATCCCCTAAACCAGTAGTCATGATGAGTGTGTACAGAGTATGGGACAGGGTAGGAGGCAGGAAAAGCCAGATTCAAGATAAGTCATGTTTCCATTATCTATTGCTATGTAACAAAGTACTCTAAAATTCTGGCTTAAACCAATTAACATTTTATTGTATCTCATAATTTTGAAGTTTAGGAATCTGAGCAGGCCTCAGCTGGGTGATTCTTGTGCTCTACCTGGTATAAATTATGGTCACTTGATGATATTAAGATGGTGGCTAAGTGACAGGAGGGTCAGAGACAGCTTTGTTCACATGCCCGATTCATTAGGAGGGACACATCAAAAACCAGAATACACTCCCTTTCCACATAGTCTCAGGGCCTTTCCACACAGTCATGTGCATGTAGTTGGACTTCTTACATAAAAACTCAGATCCATAAAAGGACTATTCCAAGAGATAGAAAGTACCCAGAAACTGGCTCAGTATTACCCCCACTGCATCTTGGTCAAAAGAGTTACAGATCCCACCAAATTAAAGAAGAGATATATATCCACCAGTCAGTGAAATCTGTGACCATCTTTAATTGACCATTGTTCTTGATCCAAAACTCTAAAACAGGTGATGACAACGAATGCTAAAAATTCCAACCAAAGAAATCAACAAGTAGGCTATAAAATGTGTTTCAGATGAAATGAAAACAAGAACATCTGATAACTTCAACATAAAAATATTTGGGATATTCAAAGAGATACAGGAAAATAGCATCAATAAAAAGAAAACCTAGGGGTGCTGTGATGGCTCAGTCAGTCAAGCATCTGACTTCAGCTCAGGTCATGATCTCGCGGTCTGTGAGTTCAAGCCCCGCGTCGGGCTCTGTGCTGACAGCTCAGAGGCTGGAGCCTGCTTCCAATTCTGTGTCTCCCTCTCTCTCTGCCCTTCCCCTGCTCATGCTCTGTCTCTCTTTCTTAGTCTCAAAAATAAATAAAAAAAATTAAAAAGAAAAAGAAAACTATATCACAAAATACAAAGTAGCAAAGAAGAGTAAGCAGATTAGAACACTTCAGTATTAACCTTGTTTAGTAGAATAAACTTTATAAATCTTGTTTAGTAGAATAAACTTTATAGAGTAAATGCAAAAATTAGTGAACTGAGAGATACTATTGAGAAATTCACCCAAAATGCAATGCAGAAAGTTAAAAATATTTTTTAAAAAGTTTGAAAAAGCAGTTAAGAGACATAGATCAGTCGTGACTCTCTGACACTTCAAAAAATAATTCAAAGCATAAAACAAAAAGAATGGATAAAAATTTCCAAAACTGAACAAAAATAAATGCTCTCATATTGAAAGTATGTGGCCAAGCTGACAAACTAAAAATAAAACCATATTAAATAGGGCTTATCAAAATTGATGAAGAATAACTATAATTATATACATATATTCCATAGGGAAAAAAAACACTGTCTGCCAAAAAACCCCCCAAGATTGATAAAATTTGCAATAAATTGCATTAGTAACAATAGGTATCAAGAAACAATAGAGGGGCGCCTGGATGGCTCAGTCAGCTGGATGTCCAACTTTGGCTCAGGTCATGATCTAATGGTTTGTGGTTTGAGTCCCATGTCGGGCTCTGTGCTGAAAGCTCAGAGCCTGGAACCTGCTTCAGATTCTGTGTCTCCCTCTCTCTCTGTCCCTCCACTGCTCACACTCTGGCTCTCTCTCAAAAATAAACAAACATTAAAAACATTTTTTTAAAAAAAGAAACGATGGAAAGCATTCTTCAAAGATGGATGGAAAATTAATGTCAATTTGGAATTCTATCTCTGGATATATTACTACTCTAAAGAAATAGAGGGAGAAAAGACTTATTCAGACACAGGCTACAAGAAATTAGTACTCATAGATTCCTACTGAAATAATTTTTAAGGAATGCATTTGAGTTTCAAAAAATTGTAAATTCATGGGCACCTGCGTGGCTCAGTCGGTTGGGCATCTGACTCTTCATTTTGGCTCAGGTCATGATCTTACAGTTTGCAGAATTGAACTCCATGTCAGGTTCCTGCTCACAGCATGGAGCCTGTCTGGGATTCTCTCTCTCCCTCTCGGTCTCCCCTCCCTGGCTCTCAAGCACACTGATGCCCATGCTTAAATAAATAACCTTTAAAAAAATCGTAAATGCAGAAAGATAGAAGGATGAAAAAATGAATATAAGTAGTCAAAGGAATTGGCAAACTCTTGCTAAATTTAATTACCTGCAAAAACAAAGAAATACTCTTACGTTTTAAACTGTACAGTCAAAATTCTAGACAATAGCAAAAACAGAGAGAAGGATGAAAGGTCAGAGGGTAGGGATCTAAGATCTTTTTCATTTAAAAATAGTGTGGACATATTGAATAATTTTTTAAAGTTTATTTCTTTATTTTGAGAGAGAGAGAGAGAGAGAGAGAGATTGAAAACGTGTGCATCCACGAGCATAAGCAGGGGAGGGGCAGACGAGATGGAGAGAGAGGATCCCAAGCAGGATCTGTGATGTCTGCATGGAGCCTAACACGAGGCTCGATCTCACTAACCTCCAGATCATGACCTGAGCAGAAACCAAGAGTCTGACGCTTAACAGAGTCACCCAGGCACCCCATATTGAATAATTTTAAATTTGGATTGAAATTTTTGCAATTAAGATACATTTGATGTAGCTTCACATGCCTTCACAAAAGGCATTAATCTCAGTGAAAAGGAAGCCAGTCTCAAAATACTACATGCTGTATGATTCCATTTAGATGAAAAAGGGAAAACATTTGAGACAGAAAACAGATTTGTCGCCTTAGATGGTGATAGGAAGGGCTCATGGAGGAAAGACAATTGACTTTTGAAATGAAAAATCAAGCCCTCCTTCACATCAACAAATTATGTGAAGAAGCACTGAGCTATTAGAAAAAGGCGCAACCAGTTCTTCTAACTTTAAAAAGGCTTTGAAAATTTCCTCATCAAAGAGTATTAAAAAGACAATGAATTAAAAAGACAAAGGAATCTTCAAAGGGCTGGCCAAGAAAGAATGGAGAATGATTTAGTCAAAAAACTCCCTTGGAGGAATATGGGGGAGGAGCCAAGAGGGCAGAACAGCATGGAAGATTTTTGTGTGTCTGGAGTCCATGAAATACAGGGAGACCAACACTAAACTGATCTGAGGATTAACACAACTATCTGCACAACCTAAACACAGAATTCAGCAGGTGCATGGCGCCAAGAGGTGAACTGGGGAAGAGAGAGGCCGCAGAGGGCAGGGAGTTGTTTTTGCCTGTGGAGAGAGGACAGAGACGGGGGGCGGGGGGAGAATACGAGAAAAGCACCCCCCCAAAGCACCTGGAGAGAAAGTGCAAAAGTGGAAACAGCCGCAGAGACTGAACTAAAAAGGGAGAAAGGAGGAAGGAGAGGGTTTAAATTCTATTAAGATTATAAACAAGGGGAGCACAGAGTCTGACACTCCGTAGCACAATACCTGACGGTGGTCTGGTGGGAAGGGCGAATCCTCAGGAGCACCGTGGAGTCCGGGGTTCTTCAGGCCACATGGGGAGAGGTGGTTCCCCTGCTAGAAGAATACCTGGTAGAGGCTGTGTGGGTCCCCCAAAGGCAGGGCCCCCGTGGACCCAGGAGAACAACCGCATTCGCTGGTGCTGGAACAAGGTAGTTAAGGATGAAACCTGGTGCCAGATGTGTGTTGTGATTTTCCACAGTCCCTGAAATGCTGCTGCTACACTATCTCATAAACTTTTTCTATGGCAGGCTGGCACCTGGCCGCAGTCTCTGGCCATCAGCAGCAGCACAGTCCCGCAAACGTTCCTGGATGCGGCCGACACCCGGCCATTGCTAGGTGAGACCCTCCGGCACAGGGGCAAAACGCGTCAAAGCCGCAGTCCCTCAGAAGTAAGACATCGGGAAAAACAGCCGCATCTGAGACAAAACTCAGGAGGTAGGTGCTGCCTGGGGCTTGGTCACGGACTGTGTAAAAGCGGGGAGTTAACGGAAGCCGGAGACAAAGGACGGGTGCGATATTGCTGATCAGTGAAAACAGAGTTCTGATACTGGAGACTGGTTGGCTGGGTGCAGCCATTTTCACCCTTCCCGCGCATGCGCATATGCACCTACAAGCGCCACAATTCACCCCAGTAAGCTAAGCAGTGCCACCTAGTGGAGAAAGGAGCTGTTACACTACGCCCCGCCCAACTTGGCCAACCTTGCTCTTAAGGAGCACAAGCCTCTCCGCCTGCTTAGCTTATGGACTATAAAGGGCTTCATAGTTTGACTTCTGGGGGAAAACGAAATAATTTCAGTAGTATTTCAGTCCGTTCACCGATCCATCTATTTAATTTTCATTTTCATTTTTTTCTTTTTTCTTTTTGCTCTTTTTTGTTTCTTTTTTTTTCTTGAATACAGAGAGAAAGAAAATTCATTTTTATTTTCAATTTTTATTAAAAATATTTTTCTTTAATTTTTCTACTATATTTTTTATTTTGTGTAAATTTTTTCAAATTCTATTTTTCTTCCATCATTTCATTTTAGTCTAATTCAATGTAATCATTTTTTCAAATTTTCAAATGATTTCCTTTTTTTATTCTTTCCCCTTTTCTCTCTAATAGATCAAGCCCCTGTCAACACCCAGACCAAAACACACCTAGGATCTGGCATCATTTATTTGATTTTTTGTGTGTGTTTGTTTTTAATTTTTTAATTATAATATTTTTTATTTTAATTTTTTTACCTCACAAATTCCTTTTATCCCTTCAAAATGATGAAATGAAGGAATTCACCCCAAAAGAAACAGAAGGAAGAAATGACAGGCAGGGACTTAACCTATACAGATACAAGCAAGATGTCTGAACCAGAATTTAGAATCACAATAATAAGTATACTAGCTGGAGTCGAAAATAGATTAGAATTCCTTTCTGCAGAGATAAAAAAAAAAAGTAAAACCTAGTCAGGATGAAATAAAAAATGCTATAACTGAGCTGCAATCTCAAATGGAGGACAAGGCGGCAAGTATGGATGAGGCAGAATAGAGAATCAGCGATATAGAGGGCAAACTTATGCAGAATAATGAAGCAGAAAAAAAGAGGGAGTTTAAGGCAAAAGAGCACGATTCAAGAATTAGAGAAATCAGTGATTCATTAAAAAGGAACAAAATCAGAATCACAGGGGTCCCAGAAGAGGAAGAGAAAGAGAAAGAAAAGGGGGTAGAAGGGTTATGTGAGCAAATCATAGCAGAAAACTTTCCTAACCTGGAGAAAGACACAGACATCAAAATTCAGGAAGCACAAAGGACTCCCATTAGATTCAACAAACACCAACAATCAACAAGGCATATCATGGTCAAATTCACAAATTTGAGGCAAGGAGAGAATCATGGCAAGGAGAATCATGGCAAGAGAATCATGAAAGCAGCAAGGGAAAAAAGTCCTTAACCTACAAGGGAAGACAGATCAGGTTTGCAGCTGACCCATCCACAGAAGCTTGGCAGGCCAGAAAGGAGTGGCCGGATATATTCAATGTGCTGAATTGGAAGAATATGCAACCAAGAATTCTTTATCCAGTGAGGCTGTCATTGAAAATAGAAGGAGAGATAAAAAGTTTCCCAGACAAACAAAAATTAAAGGAGTTGGTGACCACTAAACCAGCCCTGTAAGAAATATTAAGGGGGACTCTCTGAGGGGAGAAAAGAAAAAATACATACATAATACATACATACATACATACATACATACATACCTAAAGCAACAAAGACTAGAAAGGACCAGAGAACACCACCAGGAACTCCAACTCTACAAGCAACATAATGGCAATAAATTCATATCTTTCAGTACTCACTCTAAACATCAATGGACTAAATGCTCCTATCAAAAGACACAGGGTAACAGAACAGATAGGAAAACAAGATCCATCTAGATGCTGGTTATAAGAGACCCATTTTAGACCTAAAGACACTTTCAGA
This sequence comes from Acinonyx jubatus, assembly GCF_027475565.1. Taxonomy (NCBI): domain Eukaryota; kingdom Metazoa; phylum Chordata; class Mammalia; order Carnivora; family Felidae; genus Acinonyx; species Acinonyx jubatus. Next base: position 89,909,666 of record NC_069381.1, on the reverse strand, counting down.
TTGAAAATAAGGGGATGGAGAACCATCTATCATGCCAATTGTCAACAAAAGAAAGCCAGAGTTGCCATACTTATATCAGACAATCTAGACTTTAAAGACTGTATCAAGAGATGCAGAAGGGCATTATATCATAATCAAGTGGTCTATCCACCAAGAAGACATAAAAATTGTAAACATTTATGCGCCAAATGTGAGAGCACCCAAATATATAAATCAATTAATCACAAACATAAAGAAACTCATTGATAGTAATACCATAATAGTAGGGGACTTCAACACCCCACTTACAACAACGGACAGATCATCTAATCAAAATATCAACAAGGAAACAATGGCTTTGAATGACACACTGGACCAGATGTGGACCACTTAACAGATATATTCAGAACATTTCATCCTAAAGCAGCAGAATATACTTTCTTCTTTAGTACACATGGAACGTTCTCCAGAATAGACCACATACTGGGACACAAATCAGCCCTCAACAAGTACAAAATGATCGAGATCATACTGTTCATATTTTCAGACCACAATGCTGTGAAACTCGAAATCAACCGCAAGAAAAAAATTGAAAAGGTAACAAATACTTGGGGACTAAAGAACATCCTACTAAACAATGAATGGGCTAACCAAGAAGTTAAAGAGGAAATTAAAAAGTTCATGGAAGCCAATGAAAATGATAACACCACACCCAAAACCTTTGGATGCAGGAAAGGCGGTCATGAGAGGAAAGTATATAGCAATCCAGGCCTTCCTAAAGAGGGAAGAAAAATCTCAGATACACAACCTTACCTTATGCCTTAAAGAGCTGGAAAAAGAACAGCAAATAAAACCCAAACCAGCAGAAGACAGGAAATCATAAAGATTAGAGCAGAAATTAATGCTATCAAAACCAAAAAAAAAAAAAAAAAACAGAACAGATCAATGAAACCAGAAGCTGTTTCTTTGAAAGAATTAACAAAATTGATAAGCCACTAGCTAATTTGATCAAAAAGAAAAAGGAAGGGCCCAAATAAATAAAATCAAGTATGAAAGAGGAGAGATCACAACCAACACAGCAGAAATAAAAACAATAATAAGAGAATATTATGAGCAATTATATGCCAATAAAATGGACAATCTGGAAGAAATGGACAAATTCCTAGAAACATACACTACCAAAACTGAAACAGGAAGAAATAGAAAATTTGAACAGATCCATAACCAGTAAATAAATAAAATCTGTAATCAAAAATCTCCCAAAAAGCAAGAGTCCAGGGCCAGATGGCTTTCCAGGGGAATTCTACCTAACATTTAAGAAAGAGTTAACACCTATTCTCTTGAAGCTGCTCCACAAAATAAAAGTGGAAGGAAAACTTCCAGACTCTTTCTATGAAGCAAGCATTACCTTGCTTCCAAAACCAGACAGAGACCCCACTAAGAAGGAGAACTGTAGACCAATTTCCCTGATGAACATGGATGCAAAAATCCTCAACAAGATATTAGCCAACCGGATCCAACAATACATTAAAAAAATTATTCACCATGCCCAATTGGGATTTATACCTGGATGCAGGGCTGGTTCAAAACCCGCAAAACAATCAATGTGATTCATCACATCAATAAAATAAAGGACAAGAACCATATGATGCTCTCAATAGATGCAGAGAAAGCATTTGAAAAAATACAACATCCTTTCTTGATAAAAACCCTCAAGAAAGTAGGGATAGAAGGAGCATACCTCAAGATCATAAAAGCCATATATGAACGACCCAACGCTAATATCATCCTCAATGGGGAAAAACTGAGAGCTTTCCCCCTAAGGTCAGGAACAAGTCAGGGATGTCCACTCTGGCTGCTGTTATTCAACATAGTATTGGAAGTCTTAGCCTCTGCAATCAGACAACACAGAGAAATAAAAGGCATCCAAATCAGCCAGGAGGAGGTCAAACTTTCACTCTTCATAGATGACATGATACTCTATATGGAAAACCCAAACGATTTCACCAAAAAACTGCTAGAACTGATTCATGAATTCGGCAAAGTTGCAGGATATAAAATCAATGCACAGAAATCAGTTGCATTCCTATACACCAACAATGAAGCAACAGAAAGAGAAATCAAGGAATAGATCCCATTTACCATTGCACCAAAAACCATAAAATACCTAGGAATAAATCTAACCAAAGAGGTGAAAAATCTATACACTGACAACTATAGAAAGTCTATGAAAGAAATTGAAGACGACACAAAAAAATGGAAAAAGATTCCATGTTCCTGGATCGGAAGAACAAATATTGTTAAAATGTTGATACTACCCGAAGCAGTCTTCATATTCAATGCAATCCCTATCAAAATAACACCAGCATTCTTCACAGAGCTAAAACAAAAAATCCTACAATTTGTATGGAACCAGAAAAGACCCCGAATAGCCAAAGCAATCTTGAAAAAGAAAACCAAAGTAGGAGGCATCACAATCCCGGGCTTCAAGCTATACTACAAAGCTGTAATCATCAAGACAGTATGGTCCTGGCACAACGACAGACACTCAGATCAATGGAACAGAATAGAGAACCCAGAAATGGACCCACAAACGTATGGCCACCTAATCTTTGACAAAGCAGTAAAGAATATCCAATGGAATAAAGACAATCTCTTCAGCAAGTGGTGCTGGGAAAACTGACAGCAACATGCAGAAGAATGAACCTGGACGACTTTCTTACACCATACACAAAAATAAACTCAAAATGGCTGAAAGACCTAAATGTAAGATGGGAAGCCATCAGAATCCTTGAGGAGAAAGCAGGCAAAAACCTCTTTGATCTTGGCTGCAGCAACTTCTTACTCAACACGTCTCTGGAGGCGAGGGAAACAAAAGCAAAAATGAACTACTGGGACCTCTTCAAAATAAAAAGCTTCTGCACAGTGAAGGAAACAATCAGCAAAACTAAAGGGCAAACGACAGAAAGAGAGAAGATATTTGCAAATGACGTATCAGATAAAGGGTTAGTATCCAAAATCTATAAAAAACTGATCAAACTCAACACCCCAAAAACAAAGAATCCAGTGAAGAAATGGGCAAAAGACATGAATAGACACTTCTCCAAAGAAGACATCCAGATGGCCAATCGACACATGAAGAAATGCTCAACATCACTCATCATCAGGGAAATACAAATCAAAACCACAATGAGATACCACCTTATACCTGTCAGAATGGCTAACATGAACAACTCAGGCAACAACAGATGTTGGCGAGGATGCAGAGAAAGAGGATCTTTTGCATTGCTGGTGGGCATGCAAGCTGGTGCGGCCACTCTGGAAAACAGTATGAAGCTTCCTCAAAAAATTAAAAATAGAACTATCCTACTACCCAGCAATTGCACTACTAGGTATTTATCCAAGGGACACAGGTATGCTGTTTCGAAGGGACACATGCACCCCCATGTTTATAGCAGCACTATCAACAATAGCCAAAGTATGGAAAGAGCCCAAATGTCCATCAGAGAATGAATGGATAAAGAGGATGCGGTATATATGTACAATGGAGTATTACTCCGCAATCAAAAAGAGTGAAATCTTGCCATTTGCAACTATGTGGTTGGAACTAGAGGGTATTATGTTAAGCTAAATTAGTCAGAGAAAGACAAATATCATATGATTTCACTCATATGAGGACTTTAAGACACAGAACAGATGAACATAAAGGAAGGGTAGCAAAACAATATAAAAACAGGGAGGGGGACAAAACATAAGAGACTCTTAAATACGGAGAACAAACAGAGGGTTACTTGAGGGGTTGTGGGAGGGGGGATGGGCTAAATGGGTAAGGGGCATTAAGGAATCTACTCCTGAAATCATTGTTGCACTATATGCTAACTAATTTGGATGTAAATTTAAAAAATAAAATTAAAAAAAAATCTCCCTTGGTTACACCTTCCCTTAATATACTGATGGGAATCCTCATGAAAATAATCCACATGAAAGCACCTTCAGAAAAGAACCACAGACACAATGAGTAAGACCGTGCATACTGTTTGAACTCAACCACACAGCATGTGATTAGTTGATATGCTACCAAGGATAACCAGATTTCATAATATTATGTTACTTTGAAAGTAGAGGTTGCTGAGATTATCTTTCTTACTCTTGCACTCACCCAGCACACAGTGGATTTTAAAAATATTACACACAAAAAAGGTCTATTGAATGAATGAATGAGTTAGCTAACAAGGAGACACAGTAATGTGTCAGAGACAGGAGTAAAAGAAAGAAATGGTTACAAAACGAGTGTCCAAGAACCTGACATGGCTACTGGAGTACGTATCTGACTAAAAAAGGAATGGATATTACTTGTCATGTCAAGTACTTCTAACAGGTTGATGGAAGACCCCATGATTCCACCAAGATCAAAGAGAAATTAGCCCTGAAAGACTGGATAAAAAGTATCATTTCACAGAGACCATACACATAAATCCTGGTCCAGAAGGTTATTGATTGATAAAATGGATTATCACAAACATATTGAATAAGCAGAGAACATTTGTTTTGAAAAGCAATAATGGATTTCATAAAGATATTCCATTACGGCTTTGCTGAAATAGTCACTTCACTTTACGAGGGCCTGAGTTGGGACTCTGAATTAATTATGGTAATTTTGAAGTATCTGTGCAAGAGGAAGACTGTGTGTATGAATAAGTAAGTGTCTCTTAGTAACATTTTCTGATGAATAAATCAGTTTAAAATTGGAAATCTCTGTCCTCTGGTAATTTGTTCTAAGCCTTCTTTCCTGTGAGATCCCTTTTCAAAATTAACACACCTAGAAGACATTCATTAAACATTTGTTGAATGGATGAATTTTGATGTGACATTGAGATAATACTTTTAGCATCACTATAAAGTAGTGCCCAGTGCATATTTTTCATAAGCAGATGTTTTGCAATGATTATAGGACTGCAAAGAAATTGAATCCTTGGGTGGAAGTTACAAACATACAGGTTTGCAGTGAGTTAGGGTTGCACTTCACATATTCAAAAGTCTCACCTTTGTTTGAAAAAACATGACATAAATACAACATGCATAATGTATGCCAAACTATGGAACTAGGAGCAGTTCAAAAAAGAGACAATAAAATTGGTGAAGAGGGCAACGTCCTGCTACATGAGAATATATAAAAGATTTTTTCAAAAAGGCTGAATGTAACACAATCATAAAATGATATATAGACAGTAAATATGGGATTATCCTGGAATCCTAAAATGAGGATTTGAATTTTGAAAGTTTATCTAAGCACCACACCAAGGATATTGTTCAACCTTTCAAAGTGCAAAACAATTTCTATAATTTGTTGACTAGGTAATAGCAGTAAAAAACATCAACCAGTATCAGCATGACTTAAATAATAAATTCATGCACAGGAAGCATCCATAGGAAGCATATAATATTTTAGTATCCTATTCCTAATATCTTTCAGTTAAAATCAGTGGTTCCCAGAATAGAGCCCATTGCTCCATTACTGGGGACAGAATAAAGGTTAAACACACCATGAGCCAACTTAATGGTGGACTTGGAAAGCCTGCATGTGATATCATCAAGTCAAACAACTTTAGAGCTGAACACCCTAAGAGACTACTGCAATGTTTTCATTTCACATAATGAGAAAACTAAGGCCTGAAGAGATTAAGTATTTTGCCTGAGGTCACATAGCTAACAAAAGGCAGAGACCTGTTAGGATTAAACTCTTTTGAGTTCCCACTTCTAAATTCTTTCTATTACTGTGACTCTCCCAAATGAACATGAAGGGTAAAAAAAACAAAAAACAAAAACAACAAACAAAAAAAAAAAACAAAAAAACAAAGCAAACAAGTATTGGACATTAAGGCAAATGTTATTTCTGTCCTCTCAATATAGTCATTAAAATGGCTCAGTTGGTTAAGCATCTGCCTCTTCATTTCAACTCAGGTCATGATCTCACAGTCATGAGATTGAGCCCCACATTAGGTTCCATGCTGAGTGTGCAGCCTGCTTGGGATTCTCTCTCTCCCTCTCTCTCTGTCCTCAAAATTAAAAAAAAAAAACAAAAAAAAAAAAACCCTTTGATTTTGTGATACAACTTTATTTAATTTCTGTATAATCAATCTAGAGATTGGGAATCAGGAGTCTAGTTTTAACTTTTTATTATGGAAAATTTTAAGCATAGATATTTACAGGCAGAATAGTATAATGAAAGCTCCATGTACCCTTCATCCACCTTCAAAAATGATCTTATGGCCAATCTCATTTTAGCTATTTCCTACCTAATCCCACCTCCTCTCACAATGTAATTTTGAAGCAAATCCAAGAGCACATTCATAAGTATACCAGCATGTGCCTCGAAATGTGACTACAATTACATTATCATACCTAAAGAATTTCTAATAATTCTTTAACATCATTTTAAAGCTAATGTTCAAATTTCCACTTGTTTCATACATGTCACTTTTAGAATTTGTTTTGAACTAAAAATAAGTTAAATTTTACTAAGTTATTAAAAAAAGAATAACTAGATAAGCTATAGTCATGAAAGTCACAATAGAATCTATCTTTGATAAAAATAGTGTATCACTGCACCTTGAAAAATGGGGAAATGTGTACTCTAAGGGTCTGGGAATAAGGTCATTATTTTTGTATAATCAAATTCAGTGATCCAATTTAATGCATAGAAGAGTATTTTAATAGAGATGAGTATATGATTAAAAATGCAGTGGCCAAATTGATGGCAATGTTTACACACTATGGTGCACCAAATTATCAATTATGTCCATATATCCAAATGATCCTGGGCAAGGTGCCATGCAGAGAAAATGAAACGGATCCTACCCTGTCACTGCATGCATGTGTATTCTAACAAGTCATGGTGGGGATTAGTTAGGGTACACTGCAGGAGAAACTCTGCAGGAGAAAAACCTGCTGAAGTTGGAATCAGGGGGTTGAAATTCCAGCCTGGGCTCAGCCAGGAAGTAGTTGTGTGCAAATCTGTTGAACTCCTTGGGGTTCAGCTCCTTATGGCTATATAACAAATAGTCAAGATGACCTCTGAAGTCTCTTCCATGTATAAGAGTTGATTTTAAATATCGCCGACTTATTCCTATGTATTATGCTGAATTCAGATACCATAATACTACTAAATTGAACATTGAAAAGTCACTTCATTTAGCACACAGTTTCTGAAGAACAAATCCCAAAGCGGTGACTATTATGATCTCTCATTAGATGGTTTAATGGCAGGGAGTCTATGACTATGTAATTTGCTGAGGTAGAGGGTGGCATTTGGGAGTAGTAGTAAGCAAGCCGAGACTGACTCAGTTTCAGCATAGCTGACCACTCTAGCTAAAGGCTGCAGAAGGAATCCCATCCATCATATTTCCTTTATCACACATCTCTGGGTATCATACAGATATACTCATGCCCCCTGCAGGTTTGCAAGATTTAGCAGATGAAAATACAACATGCTTAGGTAAATTTAAGTTTCAGATAAACAATGAGTATTTTCATACTAAAATGTTATATACTAAAAAATCTCTATACTAAAAGTGCCCATTGTTTGCATGGGCTTCAAATTTAACTAGATGTTCTGTATTTTACCTGGCAACACTAAACCCCTAACCCATGCCCTTGGGAGGATTTATCTTCATTTTACAGATGTGGCGATGGAGGCTTAAGTAAACTATCCATTAACAGGGAAAAAATAAATGGCGGCAATGGAATTCAAATCCAGATCTGCCTCACTCTAAAACACAGGCATTTTTCACTACCTCTTCATTATTCCCTAAGCACCTATGGAAAACAATTTAAATTTCCTGTAAATATGCAAAGAAACTTCAAGAAATTCAAATGTATGAAGACCACAGCTTGCATAAGAGCTATGTCTCAAAGTCTCTAAGGCAGCTATTTAGAATTTGGAAGGCATCTTTCCCACAGAAATTCTGACAAATGGTTGTTAGCTTCCAGGTCAACCCATAAAGCCCTGTGTAAACCACATTCTAGCTGAATCACCATAGATATTCTTAATCAAAAACACAGTAGAAACTAAGTACGTTAGTAATAGCCATATTAGTAACTAATAAGTGCGAATTAATAGGAAATATGTTCTTATTTATGTTTTAATAGTGATGTACGAGGTAAAGGAAATCATACTGAGACAGAGAAGGTAATGAAAATATTGTGGAGACTTGAAAGAGCCTTCTAGAAAATTTTAAACACATTGCAGATGGATGCTGTTTGTGTACTCTGCCAGTGTCACTTTTCAACACTTTAGATTTTCTTTTCTTGGAAACAGATGTTGACTTGCACATATGAACTGTAACTGGGGCTGTCTCTGGACTCAGATGAAAGGATATGAGGGGAAGAGAGAAAGAAAGAACAAGAACACTGACAAGTATTCCCCCATGTGCCTGAATTAACTGGAAAGAGTTTTAGGAGAAAAGGGCAGACTGGTACATATTTGTGTTTCTGTAAGGTGGCTTTGATTTAAGATGTAATTAGTTAAGGAACGATAAAGAAAAACCAGGACATTGCTGTGAATGCCAGAGGGGAACAAATTTCAAATCAAAGTATTCCTTGCACTGGTCAGCACCTGACATCATCATCCAAGAGTATTTGATTATTGAAGAAGCTCAGAGTATCACAGGAACAGAGGGTAGGGGTGGGGGTGCATGGCAGGGTGAGGGGACTAACCCTCCAGAGGAGGAGTGACATTCAGGTTGAGTTCTGTAGAATGATAGTAGTTAGCTAAGAAGACAGGACTTCTGGGCAAAGGAAGAAGCATGTATACATGCTGTAGCCCTAATCCAAGCCTATGTCTTCACCCTACTAGTAAGCCTATATTTACATGATAATACCTAATGACCCACCAAACCCATGCATACCACATAGTTAACCCCAGCCCATGGCCACTTACAGGGGCCCTTTCAGCCCTCCTTATAACCTCAGGCCTAGCTATATGATTTCACTATAACTCAACACTATTATTAACCCTTGGAATAACTACTAATCTATTAACAATATATCAATGATGACGAGACATCGTTCGAGAGAGCACATTTCAAGGCCATCATACACCCATCGTTCAAAAAGGCCTCCGATATGGAATAATACTCTTTATCGTCTCAGAAGTATTCTTTTTTGCAGGCTTCTTCTGGGCCTTTTACCACTCAAGCCTAGCCCCAACCCCCGAACTAGGAGGATGCTGACCACCAACAGGCATTATTCCCCTAAACCCCTTAGAAGTTCCACTACTTAATACTTCCGTACTTCTAGCCTCTGGAGTATCTATCACCTGAGCTCACCATAGCCTAATGGAAGGAAACCGAAAACACATGCTCCAAGCACTACTTATTACAATCTCCCTAGGAGTCTATTTTACACTCCTCCAAGCCTCCGAATATTACGAAACATCATTTACAATCTCAGATGGGATTTACGGATCCACCTTCTTCATAGCTACAGGATTCCACGGACTACATGTAATTATTGGTTCCACTTTCCTAATTGTATGCTTCTTACGCCAATTAAAATACCACTTTACATCAAACCATCATTTCGGGTTCGAAGCCGCTGCTTGATATTGACATTTCGTAGATGTAGTTTGACTATTCTTATACGTCTCTATTTATTGATGAGGATCTTATTCCTTTAGTATTAATAAGTACAGTTGACTTCCAATCAACCAGTTTCGGTATAGCCCGAAAAGGAATAATAAACATAATACTCGCCCTACTCACTAACACACTCCTATCCACACTACTTGTACTCATCGCATTTTGATTACCCCAACTAAATATTTACGCAGAAAAAGTAAGCCCCTATGAGTGCGGATTTGATCCCATAGGATCCGCCCGTTTGCCCTTTTCCATGAAATTCTTCCTAGTAGCCATCACATTTCTGCTATTTGACCTAGAAATTGCCCTACTACTCCCCCTTCCCTGAGCCTCACAAACGAACAATCTACCAACTATACTCACCATAGCCCTTCTACTGATCTCACTACTAGCCGCAAGCCTAGCCTACGAATGAACCCAAAAAGGACTAGAGTGAACTGAATATGATAATTAGTTTAAACTAAAACAAATGATTTCGACTCATTAGACTATAGCTCGCCCTATAATTATCAAATGTCCATAGTCTACATTAACATCTTCCTGGCCTTCATCATATCACTCATAGGCCTATTAATATATCGATCCCACCTAATATCTTCTCTCTTATGTTTAGAAGGCATAATATTATCTCTATTCATTATAATAACCGTAGTAATCCTGAACAATCATTTTACACTAGCTAGTATAACTCCTATTATTCTATTAGTATTTGCAGCCTGCGAAGCGGCACTAGGCTTATCTCTGCTAGTAATAGTATCAAATACATATGGTACCGACTATGTACAAAACCTAAACCTCCTACAATGCTAAAAATTATTATCCCTACTGCTATACTTATACCAATAACATGATTATCAAAACCTAACATAATCTGAATTAACTCAACGACCTACAGCCTACTAATCAGTCTTATCAGCCTCTCCTACCTAAATCAACCAGGTGACAATAGTCTAAACTTTTCATTATCATTTTTCTCAGACTCACTCTCTGCACCCTTACTAGTACTAACAACATGACTTCTACCATTAATACTCATGGCCAGCCAATCACACCTATCAAAAGAGACCTTAACTCGAAAAAAATTATATATCACAATACTCATCCTCCTGCAACTCCTCTTGATCATAACATTTACCGCCACAGAGCTAATTATATTTTACATCCTATTTGAAGCCACATTAATCCCCACTTTAATCATTATTACCCGATGGGGCAACCAAACAGAACGACTAAACGCTGGCCTATATTTCCTATTCTATACCCTAGTAGGCTCATTACCTCTTTTAGTCGCACTATTATATATCCAAAATACAATAGGGACCTTGAACTTTTTAATTATCCAGTATTGAGCCAAACCTATCTCAACTACCTGATCCAACATTTTCCTATGACTAGCATGTATAATAGCATTCATAGTAAAAATACCCCTATACGGACTTCACCTCTGACTACCAAAAGCACATGTTGAAGCCCCTATCGCTGGTTCAATGGTGCTTGCTGCTGTGCTATTAAAACTAGGAGGATACGGAATAATGCGCATCACAATTCTACTAAACCCCGCAACAAACCAAATAGCGTACCCCTTTATAATATTATCCCTATGAGGAATGATTATAACAAGCTCTATTTGCCTACGTCAAACAGATCTAAAATCATTAATCGCATATTCATCTGTAAGCCACATGGCCCTAGTAATTGTAGCAGTACTGATCCAAACACCCTGAAGTTATATAGGAGCCACAGCTCTAATAATCGCCCACGGGCTAACTTCATCTATACTATTCTGCCTTGCAAACTCAAACTGTATACATGGAAGCTATGTGTAAGAAAATAAATGATGAGACACAATCCTGGGCAGGATTTCGGGGACCTGACCATAAAGGGCTAAGGAGTCTGGATTTGACTGGGAAGCCATGGTGGAGCCTTTGAAAAGTTTAAGCAGGAGAGAGACAGGATTGGTCCTTTTTTCTTTTCTTTTTTTTTTTTTTTAATCACTCAGGAAGGAAGGAAGGAAGGAAGGAAGGAAGGAAGGAAGGAAGGAAGGAAGGAAGTCTCGTAGCAGTAAAGAAAATGAATGTATATGGTCAAATTGAAGGCATATTAAGTGTGGGAATATTCCAGGTGAAACTTTGCTGACTTGAACTAAGATAGTAGTAGAGGAAATATAAAAGAGAGATAAATTCAACAAACATTATGATGCCATAGGACTTAGAGACTATTAGTAAAAGACAACATTGAAGATATGAGCCATGTGGTCTTAGTGCCAGAGCGTCTTCAACTGCAAGTCTTAGGCAAGCTACTTCACATCATTCAGAGAAGAGTTCCTCAACCGTAAACTGAGGATATAATTAAATATACTTCCAACAGCTGTTTTGTATAAAAGTGCCTGACACAGAGTGAACGCTCACTAATACTAGTTATGACTTGCTTTTAGTAGGAGCGTAAGGAAGGCCTTCTGGCCAGAGAAAGATAGGGAATCCAGGAAAAGTGGGCAGTAAGGAGGGAGAGATTGAATTCAGTTTAAAGTATCCAGAATTTCAATGTGTCCTGAGATGGAAATGTTTGGTTGGCAGTTGGTAATCAGGGCTTGGAGAACACAAAAAGGTTGAAGTGAAGGAAATAACAGCAACTAGGCAGAACTTGTAATTGTAACAGTAAGACTGTGAGAAAAGAGAAGAGCAGCGAGCAAGAAATTTAATATGAGAGATAACAGCACTGAAGAAGTTGTGGAAGAAGTTCTCAGAGAAGTAAGAAGACTACCAGGGGAGAAAATCATCCCCCCATTCAGGAAAGTTCTCCTATCAACAAAGGAAAAGACAATTTGGCCACCTATGAAGGTACTTTTAATTTCTGAACATAAAAATTAAGCAATTAATATATGTTTAAGGGCATTTGCCTTATATTTAATACCAGTATATTTTGAATTATAATCCTCCTATACCTTATCTCATTTTACCTATTAGTCTCAGTTTACTTTGTTTATGATACACATGGAATTTAAAAGGAAGAAAATTTAATTCTTTGAAAAAATTGTCAGTGGTTCTCATTTTTCAGGAAACCACTGTAGTCTAACTCCCATTATTCAGAATTAGTCAGATTTTATTGTATAATGTGAGCCAACTGAATTAAAGTGAACATTAGAACCAAATCCCATGGCATCGCCGGTAATTTCCAAGCATGCAAAATGTAGTCACACATGTGGAATAGCAATTGTAACAAAGACCATTTCATCCATCCAGGAATAGCAATTGTATCTTAAACTTTAAAACTAAATACACATTTTGGAAATAAAAGGAAAACAAGATGGGGAAGATGTGTCAGAAAAAGAGTAAATACAACTAAAGAGAGGGAGATTACAAACTAAGGTATGTGTCTCTAGACCCCTGAATTGGAAGGAGGAGGGCTAACTTCCAGACACTGACCTTTTGGGCTAATGGTTGGAATCTGGGTCTCGGGAGTTATGAAGACTTCTGGGAAAAAAATATAGTGAAACACACTGGAACTGAAGTCATTCCCTGGGATAAGGCTTTTGCACAAAGTCTACCCACCTTCCTCTTAGGAAACCCCAAGTGATCTTGTCCATCCAGGATTGGTGTCTGAAAATAAGGAAGCCAGCAGCACAAAGTGGGAATCAGACATGAGGGACACAGACTGAGTAGAAAGTGAGAACATACAGAAAGATGCTCGTGGACTCCTGACTTCTTCCAAGGCACCTTTGTTGTTGTTGTTGTTAATTATGGCAAAAATATACACAGTACATTTTAATCATTTCTGAGTATACAGTCCAATGGAATGAAGTACATGCACCTTGTTGGGCAACCATAATCATTATCCATCTCCAAAACTCTCATTTTCCCAAACTGGAGCTCCCTATCCATTAAACAATAGCTCCCCATTCCCTGCTTCTCCCAGCATCTGACAGTTACTGTTCTACTTTTTTTGTCCCCATGAATGTAACTATTCTAGATATTTCACATAAGTGCAATTATATGATATTTGTCCTTTTGTGTGCAGCTTATTTTACTCAGCATAATATCTTCAAGGTTCGTCAATGTTGTAGTATGTGTCCAAATTTCATTCCTTTCTGATCATATTCCATTATATGTATATACCACACTTTGTTCATCCATTTCTCTGTTGGTGGACATTTGGGTTGTTTCTACTTTCAGCTACTATGAATAACACTTATAAATATTGGTGTATAAAAACCTGTTCAAGTAAGGCACTTTGTTTTCTTAAGTTTTGACTTGCATTTACCTCCTTGGTCATAAGTGTTTGCTCCCATTGTCTTAGGACATTAAGAACTTTCCATTTTTAGATGTGTTCAAGCTGGAACTGTCTATCTGTCCAGGGTGATATATAGGAAATTTTTATACCAGATATGAAGCTGGAAAACTGATGAATTATATGCCTATAAGGTTCTTCTAAAAAACATAGAATATTGCAATCTCTTATGAACCTACCTATACTATTAGAGTACTATGATCAAATGGCATAGACAAAAAAATTGATATTCGAGCAGCAAAGAGTAATTTGGCAGGGCTGGGAAATTTGACTCCCATTTTTATCTTTAGAGACTACTCATTGTTTATTTTCTTTAAAAAAAAAAAAAAAAAGCTAAGAATTACAACTTTGTCCTTAAGCTCCATTTACATTTCTAAATTCACCCAAACTGTTAGAGGCTCCAAAATATGACTGGCTATCAATGTCCATTCTGTCATAGGAAGCCCCTCATATGGGATAGAATTAATACTCTTAAAAATTTCATTGATTTGTATGCCACTAACCAAAATGAGATTACCAGAAAGGACCATTTTAAATTTAAATGAATGCTGCCTTAGATGGAATAACTTACTCTTGATCCTCACATTTGTAATCAATAGGGAACTCTTCGGCTGCATCTGATTTTTCACATTTTTCAGCTAAGTCAGGAATCCTAATGCAAAAATCTGCTCTGTTATGTGGATTTGTGAACTGTCTAGAGGGCTCTGGGTCCATTAACCAATGGATAGATTACCATGAGACATAAATATAATGTTTTTGTCTCCAACGGAGACAGTCTTGCTCCAATATTATTCATGCGATTTCAAGAAAAGTGGTTGCTGTTTTCTTTAGACTCACACCTGGAAATTAATAAAGAGCAAGGCATTTCTCTTGGTATTAATTCAAATTACTAAAACAAAATTAATTACACATGCACTTTTAAAACTCTGCATCGTAGAGCTGGCAAGGAGAGCATCTTAGAATATATTCACTCAAAACCCCAGAATGCATGTGCGTAATAGGAGGTATTATTCCTACAGGGTGTGAACCAATTAGAGCAAATGGGGCCACAGTATAGACTTGTCAGTTAAATCAGAGACACATTACATCCTGGCCATGACCGAGACAAGACATCTAAGCACCGCCCTTTGTCTGAACACCTAGTGTTGCAATCAGCCAACACGTCAGGACTTTCATACCCAATGTGATAAATAAAATCCCACCAAATGCTATGACTTCATTTGGATCTATTGTCAGATTCACACCAGTGTGGGACTGCTGATCAAAAAAATATTTTTTTTTTAATTTAAGAATTGTCAAACTACTTTCAGCAATGCTGAAAGTGGCAGATATTGATTTAAAAAATAATGCCTATGTTATTCCATATTACACACAGAAGTAAATAATTAGACCAATTATAAATCAGTCTTTTGTGTGATCATTCAGCATAGAAATCTAACAAATATTCTCAAGGAGATTTCTCTTCCTAGCCAAAGCTGTAACTGAGCATTTTTACGCCTAATGTGAAATATTAATGGCTTTTTTCCCCATCTCTTTTTTCACTCCTTCTTGCTCCAACCCCTGCCATCCTTTCCATATAAAGGATAAAACAAAGTCATCCTGCCCTTGCTTCTGAATCATATGTGTCCTCGCCAACACCTGAGGCAGAGTAAAAAAAAAAAAAGATGAAGAAATGACAGTATCTAGTCTCAGTGTTTCTCACTACATTGTTGTAGAGATATCTAGTATTTCAGATACAGCATTAACTCTTCATTGTCCTTGTGCAGCTGTGAGAACAGCTGTGCTCTGAAACCTCACCAATGTGCATGATGATCTTTTTGGAGCTAAAGCAACAGGGGCTTGTGGAGAGAAGGAAAGCCCCTGCCCTTTTGGAAACCAGTTCCGGTGGGGGAGCCACCATGTTCTTTGCAACATTCATTCATTCATTTAGCCATTCAGTGCTTAACTTTCCGGGATCTTATGAGTCACTTGTGAAACTGCCGACTGAAATCAGCCCTGTGGCGGCAGTATGAAAATTCAAAAGAGCTATAAATCAGTCCCCAGCCCCTACCCAAACCTAGTGGCTAAACATTTACCAACACTTGTGTAGAGATACCAACATAAGTGTAGGGATCTACATTTATTTATCAAATACTTATTAAGTATCAGCTATGTGCCACACACTGCGTTGGGTGCTGGAATACAACTATGAACAACAAAAAATTCTTTGATACTGGTGAGAAAGATAGGCAATAAATAAATAGACACATACTTAAAAAATTACAGAGAGTGATCAACAAAATGAAGCAAATAAATAGGTTCTATGTCTAAGAATAAAATAAGGGACACATCTTTCTGGAAAGGCAGCAGGGTCTAATGGTAGAGAGGGCGGTCTCTAGAGTCAGTAGTCCTGGGTATAATTCTAAACTCTATCATACCTGGTATATGTTACACAGCAGATGGTAGTATGATTCTGGGAACATTATTTAAACTCTTAACCTAAGCCTTAGTTCTCTTATCTGTAAAATAAGAATGATAATAGTACTTCTTTCAAAGGCTGTTAAAAAGATTTAAAGAGATAATTCAGATAGAATGACTAGGGCCAAAGTCTGGCAAATGTTTTGAGATAACTCAAAAGAATGCTAGCCATAATTATTATCATCACTATTGTCTGAAGAGGTAACATATGACACTTGGAGTGTGCAATATGTGAGCCCTAATGAGGAACCAAAAGAGAGAGATTTCAGGTAGAAAAAAAGTACATGTGCAAACTCTTTGAGATGCAAATGTGGTTGAGTTGGTCAAAGAATGGTTAGAAAGCCTGAGTTGCTGGGGATAGTACATAGGGAAGAAGAAGTTATCATACCTTTTTACTGAGGCACTTGGAAAGACAGGTTAGGGAAAGATTGTGCACAGCCTCTTAGGCCACTAGGAGACATGTGGATTTTATTGTGCATGCAATTGGAAGCCTCCAAGGATATTTAAAAAGAAGACGCTATGAGTCAATTTATAGTTTTAACAACTCTCTTCTTGTATATTGGTGGTGAATGAGTTAGAAGAGGCACAAGTAGGTACAGAAAGATTGGATAAGAATCTAACACAGTAATTCAGATGGGAGACTATGCTGCTTTACATGAGTGGGTGGCAAAGGAGGTAAGTGGACAGATTTGGGGTATATTTGGGATGTAGAATCAATAGACTTTGGTCATGGACTAGATAAGGACATGGCAGAGTGTGTTTTTTAAAGATGAACAGAACAACACCTCATACCCCGCCTTCTTCTACAATGTGGTCCTCAAAGTCTCTCATTAATAAGTGGTCTAACTCTTCTACCTTTAAGCCTAAGTGAGCATTATCGTGACTGTGTCAACCGATTGACGAACAGCACAAATGATGCTATGTAACTTTCAGACTACGTTATAGAGACAGCATAATTCCAGTTGTACTGGGTTGAAGAGTGTCGCACAAAAATTCACATCCAACTGGAACTTCAGAATATGACCTTATTTGGAAATAGTCTTTGCAGATATACTTAGTCAAGATGAGGACATCATGGATTATGGTGGACCTTAATTCCAATATAGCTGGCATCCTTCAAAGCTGAGAAGACGCAGATACACAGAGGGAAGAGGGTCATGTGGCAAAGAAAGCAGGGATTGAAGTGATGCAGTTAGAAGTGAAGGAACACCAAAGATTGTGGGCAAGTACCAGAAAGCAGGAAGAGTAATGGAAGGATTCTTTCGTAGAGCCTTCAGAAAGAGTACAGCCTTGCCAACATTTTTATTTCAGACATCTAGACTCTAGAACTGAGACAATAAACTTCTGTTTTAGGCTACCTGTTTTGTGACATTTTGTTATAGCAGCTACAGGAAACTGGTGCACACTTTGTTGGCTATGACGCTCACTTTTGAAGCTCTGAGCTTTGATGTAGAAAGTTCAACTATGCTGTGTCAACCATGCAGTAAGAAAACTCTAGGCCATACAGAGATCCTATCTCTCTCCTGGAGAGATCCCCTATGTGAACAGCCCAAGAAGTCCCTACTGCTAGCCAGCATCAACTGCTAGATATGTGAATGGAGACACCTCAAAACGATTCTAGCCACAGCTGTGAAAATGTGCCCAGGTACTGAAGACTCCCAGCTGAGATCCTAGATATTGCAGTATAGATAAGCCATCTTTATTGTACCCTGTCTAAATTCCTGATCCACGCAATCTTTAAGCATAATAAAAGGTAAATGGTGCCACTAAATTATGTGGTGGTTTCTTACGCAGGAACAGCAACTGAAACAGAAATTTCATGTCAGAATTGAGTTCTGCCACATCAAAAGCTTAAAACATATGGCATTACCTTTAGGACTGGACGGTGGGCAGAAGTCCTTAAGGAGATAGTAGTTCAGAGTAAGTGAAAGCTAGTGAAGCAAACAGATGTTAAAAAGGACTTATGGGGGGGCACCTGGGTGGCTCAGTTTAAGCGTCCGACTTTGACTCAGGCCATAACCTTGCGGCTGTGCTGACAGCTCAGAGCCTGGAGCCTGTTTCAGATTCTGTGTCTCCATCTCTCTCTGCCCCTCCCCCGCTCACACTTTGTCTCTCAAAAATAAATAAACATTAAAAAAATGTTTTTAATGAAAAGAAAGGACTTATGGAGTCCAGTGACAGCTAGGATGACAGGGAGGAAACTCTTATTGGAAGCTGGGAAAATACTGACCTCTGCTTTACAGCGGCAGAGAGTTTGGCAACCCCATTGCCTGTATTAACATAGAAAATAAAAAATGTACCTAATAGGGGCACCTGGGTGGCTCGGTCAGTTAAGTGTCTGACTTCGGCTCAGGTCATGATCTCTCAGTCCTTGAGTTTGAGCCCCGCATGAGGCTCTGTGCTGACAGCTCAGAGACTGGAGTCTGCTTCAGATCCTGTGTCTCCTTCTCTCTCTGCCCCTCCCCCACTCATGCTCGCTCTCTCTCTCTCTCTCTCAAAAATAAACATTAAAAGAAATTTTTTTAATAAAAATAAATGTACCTAATAAACTGGTGAATTTGTCTAAGGATACTTCTCAGGCAGGATACTGAAAGTGTCCATCTATTTCTTTTAGCCATGTGCAAGGCACAGATACAAAGACATAAGGAAAAAAAGTACTGGACAACTTCTAAGCAAGCTTTAAAGAAAATATAAAAAGACTTAGTGGGTTTGAAAAAAAAACAAAACTTGTTCTTTCAGTGTCTCTTAGTAGAAGATTCTCAAAATAAGAAAGGGCCTCAGTGCAAAGATCAAATCAAGACCTATTAGGAAAATGTCTCATCGTTAAGATGAAGACAAGAGTGTGGCTGTAAAATTTTTCATTAAAACCTCAGGAAGATGTAAGATGGTGCCTCATAAACCTTTCAAATACATACAAAGCTTCTGGATTTAAGGGCATGCCTTTTTAAACAATAGACACCTAGACTCTTAAGGGTTTGTCTTATGGCAGCTTCACAGGGAGTCCATGGCAGAAAAAAGCCTATAAACTGAAGAGATTTCTGGACACGTTTTTTTTTTTTTTTGTTTGGTCTAATAGATAGATTTCTATATTAATACATTGGAAGCCGAAAAATTTTAAAGGAAATGTATCAGCTTGGACTGAAAGGAGTAGATACACCATAAAATAAAAGGGGTTTGGTCTTTGGACCCATGGACTACTTTGGGCAGGAAGCAGGATGAGAAAACTACTCAGCTGCAAACATGGAAGGTGGAATAACTCAGGGAGTGAAACCAAATGCTGAAGAAGGTGGATCCAGCAGCTGGAGAAAACAACGGCTAAGAAGTAGATTCAAGCCCATATCAAGGAACTGGCAAGATGTGCCCAGCCAAATTTCAGAATTGCTATTGGACACTGATTCTGTGTGCCTCCCGCTCCTCCTCCTTTTTTCAACAAGAATATTTATAGTGGTTATCCTGCACTGCATATTGGGTATATGGAAGGAAGATCATTGGAGTCTCTTACTCACAGCTCTTCAGAGAGTGAAAAGAACCATGCTAGAGGAATTGCATCCAAAGAGCCTCGTTGGCACTTGGAATTGATTTGGATGACCACGTCCTGGACTTCAAGTACTAAGATGAGACTTCGGGAATTTTGAGGGAGGGGTCAGATGTCTTTTGCATGTGGAAAGGATGTGAATAGCTGTGGACAGAGGATAGACAGCAGTTGATAGTATTTTCCAAAAATGGCTACAATATCTTTCATCCCCTACTCTCTTCTACTTTATATAGCAATAAAGTGATTTGTTATACAGCAATAGTACTCAGACCATAAAGATGAGAGAAAAAAGGGACCAAGGATGCCCACTAGCGTTTTGACTTACACAAATGGGGGAACGGTGATACCACTTGCTGAGATGATTAGTAATAGTTTTTGAGTGAGGGGAAGGGAAGTGGGCAGAATGGTAAATCACAGTTGTCTTTTGGCCATGTTAGTTTTGAAATGTGTATGAGATATTCAAATGTAATCTCTTTAGTTCATTCAGGATTGTGAAATCACAGTAACACTTCTACAGTGGAAATAGCTCACCAGTGACATTTTTATGAAGCATGGCACTACAACCCTATTATGACATTAACAAATATAAAAGACTGATGTCGTCCAAATGGCATAATCATCCCAAACTAATACAACTAGGTATAAGCTGCCCCAAATTTTTAATATTAATGTTTGTTACTTGAAAGGTCACCATTTGGCCCTAATGAAATAAGTGCAAAAGAACTTCATTATTTGAAAACGTTTGAGTGCTTGAAGTGGAAAAATATCTTTCAAGAATCATGCTTGCAAGAAAAACACAATTTGAAGTTGACCTAACTGGTCACTGGCCAAAAATAAAATCTTGGCCAGGATTCCACTTTCAGTCGGATGTAAATGAGGGCTATTCAAAAATGGTGTTCCTTAAGGGGATGCCAAAAAACCTTAAACATTGCAGTACGCCAGAAACAGCCATAAAGGACAGAAGTAGTTGCTTTCCTTCACAGCATTAATCACAGGAACCAGACAAGAATAAACAGCAGTTGGGGGAGGGGGTGCCCCATGAACAAGGATAATAAATGCTTGTGATGACCTCTTCCACCAGTGAATTAAAGGCCTTGAGAGACACGAAAAAGTCGAGCAAAAGAATCAATTTAATCTTTTGGTACCTGTGTTGAAAAAGTGTGCAATTTGTATGAAACCTCTACTCACAAACAAACCATCCCAGCCTGCCAGACACTATGCTCCTGGTTACAATGTCACCCTGATACCATAGAAATTCCACTTCATTTGGGGATGTTGTGATTGATCCACGACACTAGATTTGCTGTAATCTTCTACAGAATGCCATCACTTGCTCAGGGGGCAACTGAACAACGATAAATCAGCAAGTGAGAGACTGAGTCTCTGACTCCTCTGTTCCCATCTCTCCTGAGAAGGATAAAGAAGGCTGCCATCCACAAGACGCCATGTTTCCCCTTTGTCAATGCACCAGTGGTTCAAACTGAAGGTGAGATTGTGGGTCAGACTGCACCCCAGAATCCTGAAGAATCGCTCAAGTGCATAAATAAAGCCCTACATCACCCCTGCCAAGGAAATGGTGAGTGCTCGGAAGATTACTATGACTATGGGATATTAAGACTATAGGCCAAGGAAAGGATATTTTATTGCTTTTCTTGTTCCTATCACAGGAACTCTAGAGACCGGCAGAGCTCTACCCACAGTAGTACATCATCAATAAACTTTTTTTATAATGATAGGGCTATTCTTAATTGGTCATTGCTTCTCAAGAGAAAATGCAAGACAAAATTTCATCACTTGGATTTGACCATCAAGAGGGGAAGAATTTATTACCAGCAGTATCTTCTAATCTGTGGCATGTTCTGTTGCTAGGAAATTTCTCTAAAATGAGATTTAGGGAGACTCAAACGTTGTACTTGTGGCTGTATTTTTTTCCCACTCCCTCCTCCTTCTCATTCCTAATGTTAGATATAGATCATAAATAAATGTCTCATTTTGCATTTCAATAAAATATATTTATGTATTCAGATCTTTCATCAAATGTTAAAGCTTTAAATATTTTAAACACAAAGGGGAAAATCACATTGGTTTGGGAATTTGGGGGTGTTTAGGATTTTTTAAAGAGGAATTGCAAATGGTGCAGGACAAAATCTAGGACAGCAATCAAGCATAATTCCCCTAATAATTATTCTTAATATAAAAAATTGGGGGAATGTGGAGAGTTCTTCAGTATTTTTTCACCTAAAGGAGACAACCAGAATGAGATGCAAATCAGTGCTCTTATCTAATGAATAATGCAAATGAGTGTTCTGCATATAGCAAGTCAGTCTGCAGGAATTCTCTCTGCCTCACCTCACATTTCTTGTGGATTTAAGCACCGTGTGTCACAAGAAATTAGAGAAAGGTATTGCCAAGTAATGACAGAGGTTTGGAGCCCCAAGTCAGTGTAGACCGCAAGGACATTAAGATGCATGGTACAGCAAGGGAGGGAGCTGACATCTCAGTAAAATGAAAATGTTGCTATTTTTCCTTCACCTGGTTAATGGAATTGTATGACACCATAATCTGTGATTATTTGTGTGGCTATTACTTAAAAGAATCTACAACAACACTTCTTTGGAAGGGTTCTGGAAAACTAAAAAGCAAGCCACTATCTTCCCAACCCCCAGTAGAGGTAGAAAAACCTAGAAGTAGTTTACTTTCTCTTTTGTGTAAGTTAACCAACACTTAAGATTTTTCAGTAACATGACAGAATCCACTTAAAACTGAGCACTTTCTGCAACTTTTCTTGCTACTTGAAAGGTACTCAATTCCCCAAATAACAATTGAAAACAAACCCTCATTTACTCAACATATAATCAATTGATGTTAACCATGGGTGTGCTCACAGTTCCTTTTCAGTCATGGGTTATTTCACTGCAATGTATTTTTGATTTAGAATTCACTGCCATTGTCTCTGGTTTTCTAAGAAAGCTGTCCTGAATACAGAGTTATTTTCCTTGTATAACATAACACATGCCTCATGTTTTCTGTTGAGTCATTTGCTCTGCCAGTCCCAGATTTTAATCAATCTTAAAAGAGTGCTCAACTTAATCTTGTGCAAATGTGATACACTTTTTTTTTTTTTTTACCAAAATATTTAGGAGAGGTTCAGGCACAGCCACATGGCAGAGGGGAATCTGTAGCACAGTCCTTGGGCTATTTGTTTCTAGCCATCCTTACAGTTACCTCAACATATAGAAGTGGACCAAAATTGAGCAACAACACTTAAATCTTCTTAATGAAAATTGTTTGATGTATGTTGCAAATCCATTCTCCCTCAAACAAGCAATCTGACCATACAATATCCCAATTAAGACAACGACCACATATATTATTACACTAAGCAACCATTGGGGTCAATTCTTCATTTTAGTTTTGTAAGTTTTCCTTTAAGTTTGAGTTTTGGAGAAAATACACAGATAACAAAGCTTGCTAAGAATTGTTATGTTAAACACACATAATAAGACTCTGAGCTTTAAGGGGCACCTGGGTGGCTCAGTCGTTTAAGCATCCAACTCTTGATTTTAGCTCAGGTCATGATCTCATGATTTCCTGAGTTCAATCCCCTCATCAAGCTCTGTGTTAATAGCGTGGAGCCTGCTTGGGATTCTCTCTCTCTCCCCTCGCCCCCCAACTTGCACTCTCTCTGTCTCTCAAAATAAATAAATAAACTTAAAAAAAGATTCTGAGTTTTAAAATGATGTTAAAAAATTAAGAAAATATCTTTAGAGTAGGGAATTTATGACATTTACTTGAAAACCCAGAGAACATTTTTATTTACTTCATAGAATTTCTATAGCACTGTTTCATATATGATAAAATATTAGTGAGTCATAAAACACGTCCAGTAAGTGTTGATCAGAATTTTAATATCTGAAATATAAAGGAAAATATAAAATTGGTTTGTATATAGTATGGCATTTTGTAAATTTTTATTTCCATTAAGTGCATATTTATGTTTATATGCATTACTGAGTCTTAATGTAAAATGCATTACAGTTAATCTTAGATTAAAAAAATGTGAAAGCTTGTGCTCTAGGGCCCTTCATCAAATCATCTAACATTCACATTGACATTGGGAAAGAGCACAGACAAGCAGACCAGCTTAATTATTATGCTTACTAAGTCAAAGGGTTGATTGAGTCTTCTATACCAGTATAAAATACAAGCTTTGTGAAATCCACAACCTTATAGAAATGCAAATACATTTTCATTTCTTAATGGGCTCTTCAAAGAGAAGCAGGCACTTTGCAATTCGTAGCTTATTCCCAAGGGTGGGTATCAATCCATGGTCATATCTTTGGGCAGGAAAATATATGGCACCCTCTGGAGAGTATCTGGTAAGGGTTAGAAAAAAACCTTGAGTTAACTGTGTGAGCAAAGGTGAGGCTCCTGTTTGGACACTGTAGTCTCAAAGTGGAGCCTTGGCATTCTGGTCTATCAGACAGACATCACCAGATATAGTGCTTCTGGAGGCCAAATTAGACTAATTCCTTCATAGTGCTTCTAGTCAGAAATTCTTTTTTTTCTTTTTTTAATATAATTTATTGTCAAGTTGGCTAACATACAGCATATACAGTGTGCTCTTGGTTTTGGGGGTAGATTGCTGTGATTCATCGCTTACATAGAACACCAGTGCTCATCCCAGCAAGTGCCCTCCTCAGTGCCCATCTCCCATTTTCCCCTCCCCCCACTTCAACCCTCAGTTTGTTCTCTGTATTTAAGAGTCTCTTACGGTTTGCCTCCCTCTCTGTTTGTAACTATTTTTTCTCCTTCTCTTCCCCCATGGTCTTTTGTTAAGTTTCTCAAGTTCCACATATGAGTGAAAACATATGATATCTGTCTTTCTCTTCTAGTCAGAAATTTTTGAAAAGACAACCAAGGTAAACAAGCAGAAAAGTGCACACCGAAGGAAATGGAGATAATTCAGGAAATAGAAAAGGATATTAAAATGAGCAGATTCATCTACTCAGAGATTCAAGAACATTTTATATTCATAAAACAAGAACAAAATATTTTGAGAGAATAAAAATCAAAACAATAATTTGTTATTGTCAAATTTGTTTAAAGATCAATTGAAAATAAATGTCTCAAAAAATATCATAAGGCAAAAAGACAAAATAATGGAATATATGTCTAAAAAATAAAAAAGATAAAAACATACATATAAAAGCAATTCAGGTGGTTCAATTTCCTGGAAGAATGAGTGAAAAACAGGAAGGAGGATTTACTAAAGAAAGAATTGAGGAATCTTTCCCACAAGAAGGATATGAGTCTTTGGATTATAAAGATCCACCAAGTGCCTAGCATAATGGATGAATAAAAGAACCATCTCAATACATAGTCATAAAATTTCAGAACTCTAAGAATAAAGAGAGTAAACCCTAAAATTCTAAAATGTGGTATATTATATTATTCTTCCTATTTATTCACTCTCCCTCTGTATAAGGCCCATCCCTCAGACCCTTCCCTGGGGCTCCTTCCCATGTGATGGGTATGGGATGCTGGAGAAGGAAGACTTTTGGAGGCAATGATTCCTGCTCCATTGGTGTCAGGTTTGGACATGTGACTGGTTTCAATGTGAATGGTAATAACACTAGTAGGAGCTTGAAGTGTCAACATTTTTTGGTTCTATCATAGTTCCTTTCTCTTGTCAAAAGTTGAGCATTCTCTGCTAGGGACGACTTCTGGAGTCTAGATCCCATACTTAGAAGACAAATGAGGCCAAAATAGAGATACCCACAGTTAACATGTGACAAACTACTGACATTTTGGCACTGCATATACTGTAGCCTAACTTATTGACACCAAATACAAGAGAGAGAAAAATATGTCAAGAAAACATGTATGCCTTTCAGCAGCCCTGGGTCTAACTGTACCTTTAGAATTGTAAACAAAATTATTTTTAGCTTAGAATTTTATGTTCAACCTACTGATCAGAGTGAGGGTAGAAGAGAGAAGTTTTTAATCACTCAAGACTCTTTTTATTTGTAAGTTACTTGCAGCTATACTCTAGCAAAATGAAGATAAAACAAAAATTATAAAGACATGGGATTCAAAACAAAAATCACAAAGACATGGGTTTCGGGCATCTGTGGGTCCAACCAAGGAAAACAATGAAGAGAAGCCCTAAGGGTGGGGTTGGGCATGTGGGAAAAGAGATTAATCAGCATGATAAATGTGAGGATATGGTGAAGAAAAATAGACAAGCAGTGCAAAAACAAAGCAAATAAAAACTCACAAGATCTAATGCACAGTGTGGTGACTATAGTTAATAAGACTGGATTGTAAACTCAAAAGTTGCTAAGAGAGTAGATCTTAAAAGTTCTTATCACAAGAAATGAACAGACTCTTAACTATAGAAAACAAACTGATGGTTATCAGAGGGAAGTGGGGTGATAGGTTAAATAGATGATGAGGATTAAGGAGTTCACTTGTCATGATAAGCACTGAGAGATATATGGAAGTGTTGAGTCACTATATTGTGCACCTGAAACTAATATAACATTGTGTATTAACTAACTGGAATTAAAATAATGACTTAAAAAATAAAAAATAAAAAAGTTCTGGTTGTAAGAAAAACAGCGTAAATATGTATGGTGATGGATGTTAACTAGACTAAAACAAAAACTCACAAGAAAGATATGGGCTATTTATGAATCAATGTAAAATATGCCATGATTTTTCGGAGCTATGAGAATTGAAGAAAGAAGTTCTCTGACACTAACACTGATCTTTCTCCTTCAAGTGAATCAAGGATCATGCCACTGAACAATGGAGAAGGAAATAAAATTATAGCTCTATACTTGACCTAGTAGGGAGAAATGTTTGCATTGTCATAAAATGTAAATTTGGTTTATTGGCTTTCAACTTAAAGGGTCAAGCTAAGAATATGGTATAGAAGACTTTGTTGTATTTGCAAGAAAGAATGAAAATGTCAACATTGTAAATGGGAACGTAAATAAAAGTATTGCTGACAGAAGGTGGATATGGAAAATGAGGAAGATAAGGTAAAAGCAGTGAAGCTCCCATCTTACTAAGTGGGAAGGTTGAGAGATATTATCAACTTGGTCTCTATCTCACTCAGCTTGAGGGGGTGCAACACTGTGGTCTTGAAAGTTGGTTGACCAAAAATATATTATTTTTTAAAGATTACCATGTATGACTAGAAATAATCACCTACATGTCAAAAAATGGAAAGGAGAGAGGGTAAAAGCCAAATTATATACCTGAGCTATAACCCCATCTTTAAAACAAATAGCCAATAGATTTTGCCTAAAATTGATAAGTCAAATAAACAGAAGTGTAACTAAACCTAGAACTATGGAGAAAACTGCTGGAAGTAAGTCAGAAACAAAGTTTTTAAAGTTGCCTCTCAGACAGGAGAGAAGAGAGGAATAGAACAGGAGGCCTCTTTTCATGGTTCTTCTGTACTCTTTTACTCATTAACATGTGCATGTAGTATTCTGCTAAAAATGAAACTTAAAAAAGATAGGGGTGAGGGGGATAAAGGTCTGAACTAGGGTAAAAAGTCACTAGAAGTTTAGGGGCACAGGAGTAACAGAATGAAAGCAAGGCCTAGAACCATTAAAATGGCAGCTATCATGAACAGAAGTAAGACTGAGGAAGAATATTTAGAAACCTGCCTTAGATGAATTGTTTTCCACTGGGGCAATTTTGCCTCCCAGGGGGACATGTGGCAGTGTCCGGAAATACTTTATTTGTCACAGTTGGGGGTGTGTACTCCTGGTATCCAGTGGGTAGAGGCCAGGGATGATACTCAACACCCCCACAATGTACAGGACAGCCATTTCCAAGGAATTATCCGGCTACAAATGCCAACAGCACCAAGGCTGAGAAACCCTGGTTTTGGCTCAAGTCATGATCTTGTGGTTCATGAGATTGAGCTGTGGTTTGGGCTCTGTGCTGATGGCATGGAGACTGCTTGGGATTCTCTCTCCCTCTCTCTCTTTTCCTCCCCCCTCAAAATAAATAAATAAACTTTAAAAAAAATCTCTGCTTTAGACTATGTACATTTGTTCAAATGTAAGGTAGAAAGTCATCAAAATAGGCAAATGGCAGTAAGAACTGAACAGAAGAAACATGAGGAAATGGCATTTGGAGCAACCTGGATGTGTTACATGAAAATCAGAAACCCTTGCAAATACAGAGTGTGAACAATTATATTCCTTTTATCCACTTTAGTGAATTCCCTATTGTAGTACAGCACTGTATTTAACCTGCAAATTTTTAGTATATTCCAATTCAGATAAATACCATGACATCCTTAAGCCTTACTGTAAGGAGTATATGCAGTTCATTCCTGTCAGCTAATAAACTTAATGGTGATGTTAAGTACACACTTTGCTAATAAATGAGTATAGGTAATCCTTAAATTCCTTAGTTGAGAATCAATACAACTGAGTTATTTATAAGAGTTAATTCAGTAAAAATGTTCCTCCAAGGCATCTTGGATTCAGATACCTAGAGTAAAGGTATCTAGACACATAGATATCTAGATACATAAAGATCTATGAAAATGCTTAGTGATTTTTACCTTATTTCAGAAACAAATAATGTATAGAGTAGACCACCTTATCTGTGGTTTTGCTTTCTCAGGTTTCAGTTACCCTTGGCCAACTGCAGTCCATAAGCATCAGATGACCTCTTCCTTCTGACATATCATCAGGTCAATAGTAGCCTAACACTATGCCACAATGCCTACATCATTCACCTCACTTCATCTCATCACGTAGGCATTTTGTCATCTCATATCATGACAAGAAGAAGGGTGTCTACAGTACCATAAGCCATTTTGAGAGAGAGAGAAGGAGAGAGAGACCACATTCATATAACTTTTATTATGGTATACTATTATAATTATTCTTTTATTTTCAGTTATTGTCAATCTCTTACGGTGACTATGAATTAAACTTTATCATAGGTATAATACATATAGGAAAAAAACATTGGGTTTGATACTGTCTGTGGTTTCAGGTATCCACTGAAGGTCTTGGAACATAACCCCCACAGATAAGGGACTCCAGTATCTTTCTTATCAGATGAGTTGCTGACTACAGTTGAATGGGGGAAAAGGGGTATCCATAGGGAATGGGCAGTCATTTGATTTTCCCTAAATCAATCTCCATACCAACGTGCTACTCTATAAGCCACTAGTTTCTTTGCAACAAGACTTGACTTTATAATCAAAAGCTGTCGCTTTCCCATGCCAGAGAAAGTTCTTTGAGAGTAGGAACTTTGCCTTACTCAACTTCCTTTCCCTCTCAGTGCCCAGCCTTGAAAATAGACAGTCCTCAATAAGTAGTTATTGATTTGTACTGAATTGGTGAATTTAATTTCAAACTGCCCCCAGCAAGAATCTGTACTTGTCAGCACTAAAATTACTTATGATCCTATGAAGAACATAACCAACTGACAAAGTTATGAATCTTTCCCAAACTGGCCTTAGAACTTGCCATGCATGTTGTAAATGAGTTTGGAATTTGCATGCCAAGTTGAAATATGGTGACCTAGAGAATGTCTATGATTGATCTCATTCAAGCAAATTTACTCATTGTCCCCCAACACCTCACTATAATTAGACACTGGCTTTTTCTTTCAAATTACATAATGGTTTTTCATAAGAGACATCTGTCTTGTAACTTGCCTGATTCTCTTAGGGAAAAAAAAAAAAGAAAACAAACTGAAAGGAAAGGGAAAAACAATACCTTAGTGACATTAATTATACCAGCATGTTTTCCAGTGCTTTGAAAGGGGGACTCTGAGCATTGACTACCATTGAAATGAAGCCTAAAGGGTACACTACAGTTTTGAAAACCCCACTTAATGTTCTTATCGCTCCAAGAAATCTAGTCGTATCCTGATGGCTACCTAGTGTGACAATCAATTTCTCCTATTAAGTTGCCCAAGGCAGTAGCCTGGTGTGTGCTAGTGCCAGGATCCCTCTGCAGGTTGGATTCCATAATGCCTCTTGCTTTCCAACAAAAATTGAGCAGGATATAACATACCAGTAGGTAAAGGTCCTTCCAACCCCAGGATAGACTTGAAAAGAAACCTTATACTCTGATTGCAGTATTGCTGTACTTCATACATCCCAATAAACTGCTGCTTCTTGTGTTTGGAGTTTTTATGAAGCATCCGAGAAGAATTACTGTGTTGACGTCTGCTGGGCAAGTACAGCTTAGTTGTGAAATTCAGAAAGCACTAGCTTAATTTGAAGCTAGTAGTATAAGTGCTCTTGAATACTTCATAGTATTTGAGCATTCATACATTCATCAATCAAACATTGATCAAATAAATAAATAAAATATTTATAATGCAAAAATCAGGGTAGATCAACATTTTAAAGTTCATTCATTCATTCATTCATTCAAGCAACCACTATTAAGTAACTATTATATATCAGGTATGGTACTAAATTCTATGAATATGGCTGAATTATCCTTGCCCTTGAAAAATGTATAGGCTGATATTTCACCCTCAACGCTGAACTTGCTTTAAAATTACCAGAGCAATTAAAAAACAACCTGTGTACTTCATCTCCAAAGGTAGGTCCCAAACACTGGCACTGCTTTTTTTTTAATATCATTTTAATTTGTTTAATATATTTTCAAGTGCTTTTTTTTTGGGAAAGCATCCATCATCTCTTAACCATGTGAAACTTAGTCGCTTGAAGGGGAACAGGCTCAAATTTACTTCCATTTCACCTATATCTTAGAAGTCTCTAATTGTTAGAAATATTAAATATAAAATTAAAAACAAAAGAATCTTACAAAACAGAATATGCAAATACATTTAAATGATTGACTTTAATATTTATATTTTTCAAGAATATCTGCAAAGCAGTAGAATATAATGGTTAAGTAAACAGCATTTAGAATCACATATTTGGCTTTGAGTCAGTCAGCCATTAATTATTGGCAATAAAAGTTCAAGCTAGTTTAATAATTTCTGTAAGGATTTAAACATTGGCATTTAAACACCCAGCAGAGAACAAAATCCTTGCTCTAATAGGTGAACTACACAAACAAACAGGAGATCATAGTATAGAGTAGTAAGTGCTATCACAGGCATAGACAGGATGCTTCTGGAGCACTTTGGAAGGCTGTAAAGATCAGCCTTGCAGGGATGGGGTGGTGGTCAGGGAAAGCTTTATCAATAAAAATAGATTAAAGCTTCTAAAGAAGAGGAAAAGTCCTTCTAAGAAGGGTCAGAGAAGGAGGGAGACAAGAAAGCAAAGAAATGAGAAAATAAGCAAGAAGAGGGTCACCTGGGTGGCTTAGTCGGTTGGGTGGGCAGCTTCGGCCCAGGTCATGATCTCACCATCCGTGGGTTCGAGCCCCGCATTGGGCTCTGTGCTGACAGCTCAGAGCATGGAGCCTGCTTTGGATTCTGTGTACCCCCCCTCTCTCTGCCCCTGCCCCACTCATGCTCTGTCTTGCTCTGTCTCTCAAAAATAAATAAAAGTAAATGTTAAAAAAATTTTTTTAATAAAGGAAATAAGAAAATAAGCAAGAAGACATGCATATTTTAGCATATTTTTGAACAAAATATCCAGCCAAATTGATGGATTCTACAGTGGAAATTCATGGAATTCAGTGTATCCCTACACAAGTCACTAAACTTTTTTGATCCTTTATTCATTTATAACTTGAGGACAATGATAGATACCTGACAGGGTTATTATAAGGAACAGAAAATGTAGCATGAAACACTAAATAAATGCCATCATTAAGCAGATAGAGATGATTCAAAAACAAATACTATTCAAATATTGTTGTAGTGATTGGATTAAAATTATAGTTTGTTAGTTTAGAAGACTGAAATCTCGGGG
The DNA here is from genome assembly GCF_027475565.1 of Acinonyx jubatus. Taxonomy (NCBI): domain Eukaryota; kingdom Metazoa; phylum Chordata; class Mammalia; order Carnivora; family Felidae; genus Acinonyx; species Acinonyx jubatus. The sequence goes on along the minus strand of NC_069381.1, from coordinate 89,877,880 downwards.
TACCTGGGAGGCTCGGTTGGTTGAGTGTCCGACTTCAGGTCATGATCATGTGGTTTGTGGGTTTGAGCTGCACGGTGGGCTCTGGGCTGACAGCTCAGTGCCTGGAGCCTGCTTCAGATTCTGTGTGTGTCTCTGTCTCTCTGCCCCTCTCCCACTTGTGCTCTCCCTCTCTCTCAAAGATAAATAAACATTAAAAAAAAAAGACGACAGAAATCTCAAGATCAAATAAAAACAATCTTGACATACCTTTCTCCAGTGAAATATAGTACATATTACTTTTTAAGCTACATTAATCCTGAACAGGACTCAATTTTCCTCTTCCAATAGTGATATTGACTAGTGTAATGCACTGATTAATCAAGATCAGAAAATTCTGAAGGAATTAGAATGGAATTTAAATGCTATACAGAAATGGAATTCTAAAACTCAAATCTCTCTTCCAGCACTGAGAATAAACATTCAATGTGACACTGAAGTATTTCGATGCTTAAGATTTGCTTATCTATCTTAGGATGGTGGGCAAGAATAAAGAGCTATGATTGTTGTCTCATTTTATTTCACTGTTCTAAACAAGAATTTCTTAAACGTCTCACACTACTTCACCAGACGGGTATGGTCTTCCTTAAAATCCAGACAGCTATAAAACTTTACTTTCTAGGTAGCAAATGTGTTGGAGCATTATTAAAAGGTGTTGGGCATGGCATATAATTTTTCAGGCAAAGAAAAGTGTTATGGGTCATATTTTGTTGTCAAAGAAACACTGGCCCAATTCTTTACTTCTTCCTTGTCCTTAGCAACAAATAAAAAAACAAACAGATGAAAACAAACAAACAATATGACAGGATATTCAATTGATCTATTACTGAAAAACAGAAACACCAATTCCTTTCAATCAGGGCTTTGAAATTGGTATTTCTAAAGAATCACACAAGTCTTTCTGTATTCTAGGCTACACTATATCCAACCCTAGAAATAAGTAAATAAATAAATAAATAAATAAATAAATAAGAATAAAGGGGAAAAGGAACAAAATAGAAAATGGAAAAGACTTCTAGAATAGTGAATTATGAGGAAATTTTAAGGTGCTATGGAAAAAGAATGCAGTATGGCTGGATATATCTCAGTAAATCTATGGAGCACACCTACTTTTATTCTTTGATACATAACACATTATGGCTTACAAGTGAAGTATAATTTCAATTCCTACTACTGAGCCATTATGATGTTCTTGGGGACCAGTTGATTTATTACTGAGCTTTCCTATACCAATCTCATACCAGTCTGGAAACAGAAAAGTCCTCTCTTCTGAATAAGGTGATTTCTGTAGAAACACAGCTGTTCTCAAAAGTTCACAGCACATAGATCGCAGGACACTACCAAGTTCTCTACTTTAGAGTTTCCAAGAAAAATTATTTTCACATACCACAAACATTCTATCAAGTACCTATTGCTTTTTAAAATACTAGGTTTTTTTTTTTCAAGTATCAATTAGTGAATTTATGTTTATGAGAGTCCCTAGTGAGAGGATATGGGAAAAGCAGTCTACAATTTAAGGCAAACGCTTTTCAGATTGGTTTCACAAAAATTCCTTTTCTCTTAAGACAACTTTTAAAAACAAAGCCAACGGATGCCACATTCTGAGAATGGCTGAACCAAATGACTGGTCACTTTTTTTTTCCCCTAGTAACAGTATAGTTAAGTATATGTTAAGTCTTGGATTCTAGAATTTTGACTTCATGAATTATGCCATAGTATACAAGTTAAACATAAGAAGTTTAAACCAGACTGCCGAGATTTTTGCTAATTTTGTGGCTTTGGGCAATGACATAACTTTTCTGTGGTCTACCCTCTTCATTTGAAAAATGGGACACTACCTAATTATGGAGTTGCTATGAGTTAGCACATCTAGAAGTTCTTATAATAGTGCCTCACACATAGTAGGCACTCATTAGAAGTTAGCTTTTAATATATTATTGCAGTCTCCAAGAATTCGCTTGGCAGAGTACAGGTTTTGGAATTAGGGATGAATCCCACCCCAGTCATTCATCAGCTTTGTGATGACAGACAAAACTATTTGACTTCTCTGAGTCTCCGTGTTCTCAAGAGTAAAATAAGGACAATAATACCTACCTCATACTGGTTTGAGGATTAAACAAGCAACAAGAAATATGCTTGCTGTATAGTCAAGTGGCTATCTGAAAAGCATACAACAACTAAAGCAAATAAATAGCATATATACTAGATTGTCAAGTTGGTAAAGGAAGGAAAGCAAAAGACTGAAGAACAAGTTAAACATTTGGTTCTAAAGACTCCTGGATCTCTCATCTACCATGTCCCCTCCTTTCCCCACTTCCCCAGGAAAATCCAGGCTATTGATAAAAGTATTTCTATGCCCCAAAGTGAATGTGGTACTTGAAAATCAGTTAGGAGTATTGTCAGCCTTTGGCAATCATACTGAATCGGACAAGGTTAATCATGGTCACTTTAGAGCCTCCGGAAATACCGTGGGCCTTCAGAGGGTGGGTGGTCAGTCATGTCTATGAGGGTCGGGGAAATGGAGTTTAGAGTGATAGACGCAGCAGGTGTGTAGTGACTAATGCTGGGAACTGCAGCACTCACAGAGCCCCACAGAAGCTTGGCAAAGAACAGTGGGAGAGCCTCTAGGCCTCTGCCGGGCCACTCAATGGCAGACCAATGCAAGCCACTGAGACTCAAAAACAATCCAGTGTCTTTGAAGCAGCCAGACACCTTGAGGGAAGAAAAACCTTAATCCCAAGTCTTAAATCTCCTTTCCGTGCCTTCTGCCAATGATTTTGAGAAGATGGTGAAAGGCCAGTGGGGAGAAGAAATAGGTGTTTCTAAGTCCAAGACTCAGAGCTGGTACAGAATGATTAGAGAAAATTAGGAAGTGTTTAGTTAAACGTGTACATAATGAGAAAAAAAATTTAAATACTTGCTGAGCATTTTAAAACATCAATAACTCAGCCATTTATATTTTTAAATATTAAAAAGGGCACAGAGTGTGGTATTGATTTGAAATACAGGAATGTCATGCTAAAAAAATGTATCTGGTTTTGAACTGACAAAATAAGACCGATCAATCTGGTTTTATTCACATACTAAGGGCTACATTTCAACATAATGAAATTTTGCCTTATTAAAATGTAGGTTAGGATACTCAATATTTGTATGGTACAACAAGTAATAATGGCCCCATTATTAACCTCCTATTCTTTAAAAAGTTCCAAAAAAAGAAATAGGAATTGAGAACCTAGATGTATCTATAATATGACAAACAGTTGCCTATTATCTTATTTTGGGGTCAGCAATGGTAACTCAATAAATTGTAATGTGTTTTCTAAACCTGACCTATAATTGCTGTTTTAAAACAAAACATAAATAATACCAAATGGTACATCCAATTAATTCATTTCCAACTGGTTTTGATTATCAGCACCAATAATTATGTTCAGTTTGTATCTGGTTATTAGCCTTAATGATACTATATCTGCCATTTAAGTAATTACTTTTTTACCAGCATCATCAGTAACAATAATTTTTTGCTTGTAATTAGTTGATTTGTCATTCATTAAGGCTGCTAAATTATCCTATTAAATCATCATCCACAAGATGATCATAAAGATAAAAAAAATATTGCATGGGTACTGAAACCTGTCACTCACTTGAACTTTGAAGTATGACATAGACATGGCCTAAGAAAAAAAGAAATAATTTATTGATCTTCTTTAGGCTCTAATACGCCCTTTAACCTCACTTCCTTTACGTCTTAAAGTATATTTTTTAAGTAAAAAACCTAAATAGCAAAACACTTTGAAAATAATTTTCTTAATTTTCTTAAAAAGCAGATGTGATGGTCTTTTTGAAGTGTAAACTCACTATGCTACAGCCACCAGTTATTCAAACACTAATTTAGGTGTTGCTATGGAAGTGTTTTATAGATGTGATTAAAACCCATAATCAATTTGACTTTTAAGTAAGGAAGATCACCCTAGATAGTCTGGATAGGCCTAATTCAATCAGCTTAAAGGCTATAAGAGGCGAGACAAGGCTTTCCTGAAGAAGAAATTGTGACTATGGAAAGCAGCCTCAGAACATGTTTGAGAGTTCAAGCCTACCCTTCCTGATAGTCTACCTTACAATTTTGGACTTGCCTAGCCAGCCTCCATAGTCACATAAACCAATTCTTTGCAATACTTTTTTTTTTTTATATGAAATTTATTGTCAAATTGGTTTTCATAGCACTGGGTGTTGTATGCAATACTTTTCTAAATACAGAGGTGCCTAAGTGGCTCAGTTAGTTAAGCATCCAAATCTTGGTTTTGGCTCAGGTCATGATCTCATGCTTTCCTGAGTTTGAGCCCCACACCTGCCAGCACAGAGCCTGCTTGGTATTCTATGTCTCCCTCTCTCTCTGCCTCCCCTCTGCTCATGCTTTCTCTCTCTCAAAAATTAATAACTAAACTTTAAAAAAAATTTTAAAGTACTTTTCTAAATATATATCTCCTACTAGTTCTGCTTCTCTGGTTGGACTCTGATACAGCACGCTAGCACGAGGTGGCTTGGTGTTGTATCAGACAGAAGAGATAGATAGTAGAAAGTACTCCTTGACCTAAAATGGAGAGCTTGCCATTTAAAATTTCATGAGTGGATAGCCATTCACTTCTTTGTGTGATCCTATAAAAATGTAGACGTTTCTAGAAGGGGTAGCAGCATAAATATTCCTATTAAGACCTTCCCCTTTAAAGGTCCTCAATTCCCACGTGAGGCACTAAGAGGATAGAACCCATAAGTTGTAAAGATCAGGGGAGGAGTAAACAGCAAATGGAAGTGTTGCTACCTCATAGCTTGGCCAAGGGCCAATTTTGTCAGAACTAGTATTGATCCATTTAAGTTACTGTAGATTTCTGCTCCGTTATAAACTTGCCTTCTCCCAGGCAGGCAAGACCTTAAAGAAATGTACACGCATTAGGATTCCATTATCAAAAGAACAGTCACGCCATGTTTCAAGAAACTCTGGAAGAAATCTGGAAAGAACACAAATACATGGAGAGTAAATAACATGCTACTAAATAATGAATGAGTAAACCAAGAGATCAAGGAAGAAATTTAAAAAATACATGGAGGGACAGTGCTCACCAAGGCCGATGCCTGGCCCTCTAGCAAGACCAAGCCCCACTGCATTTTATTTTATTTTGTTCGTGGCTTTGCATAGACTAAAGTTTTGTGGGTTAGGTTCAACTCTGGACCTCCTTAAAGAGGACCCATTTTTTTTTTCTTTCCAAAATGACAGCTTCCAGCCATGCACTAGTGTTAGATTTGCACTGGGTGATGCTGAGAGATAGCAAGTATTGCAGCTCCTATAATTACAGAACTTATGTGGTAAGGAGGATAAGAGATGACTTCAGAGAAAATAAGAAGGTAAAGGATCCCGTAGAAATTCAAACCCTAGTGAATAAAGTCAAAATAGGCCTCGGAATAATCCATTGCAGGTCCACATTGGCCAACTGTATTTGACTGACAAGTTTATGAATGAGAATCAAGAGAAGTCCAGGACTTAGGGAGCTGGGACCAGGCACCTCCAACAGCTGTAGACCACCTTCAGCATTCATTCTCTGCTTGGGATGGGGGCTCTCAACAGAACACAAGTAGTCTCTTACATCAGCTTAAAATAGCTTCTTGCTCTGTCTGCTGTAGGAGAAGCTCAGTCAGGTTTCCATTCTTCTGCAGCCTTAGTGGAAAAGGATAGCTCTCTCTTGGTTTGAGTATTATAATGAAGACCTGAAGCTCACTCAGAATAATTCTGTGTATTATTGTGTCACTCCTCTTTTATATCTCATCATCACCTGTTTAGAGCACTTCCACACTTTGTTTTTGCTTCATTGACAGTAAACAGAACTGTCTCTCTAAAAAAAAAAAAAAAAATACATGGATACAAGTGAAAATGAAAACACAATGGTCCAAAATCTTTGAGACACAGCAAAAGCTGTTCTAAGAGGGAAAATTATAGCATTATAGGCCTATCTGAAGAAGCAAGAAAAATCTCAAATAAACAACATAACCTTACACATAAAGGAGCCAGAAAAAGTAAAACAAACAAAGCCCAGGGCTAGTAGAAGGAATGAAATAATAAAGATTAGGGAAGAAATAAATGAAATAAAAACTAGAAAAAGAATGAAACCTGGATCTGGTTCTATGAAAAGACAAACAAAATTAATAAACCCTTTAGTCAGTCTCATCAAAAACAGAGAGAGAAAGATACAAAGGATAATAAGAAAATATTACAAAAAAATTGTATGTCAACAAATTGGACAACCTAGAAGAAATGGATAAATGCCTAAAAACATATAATCTTCCAAAACTGAAACAGGAAGAAATAGAAAATTAGAACAGACTGATTACTAGCAATTAAATTGAATTGGTAATAAAAAAAAACTCCCAACAAATAAAAGTCTAAGACCAGGTGGCTTCACAGATGCATTCTATTAACATTTAAAGAGTTAATACCTATTTTTCTCAAGCTGTTCCCAAAAAGAAGAGGAAGGAAAGCTTCCAAATTTATTCTATTAAGTCCGCATTACCCTGATACCTAAAACCAGATAAAGACACCACAATAAAAGAAAAATACAGGCCAATATCTCTGATGAACACAGATTCTAAAATCCTCAACAAAATAGTAGAAAGCCAAATCCAACAATACATAAAAAAATCATTCACCACAATCAAGTGGGATTCATTCCAGGAATACAAGTGTGGTTCAATATTTGCAAATCAATCAACATGATACATCACATTAACAAGAGAAAATATAAAAACTATGTGATCATTTTAATAGATGCAGAAAAAGCATTTGACAAATTACAATATCCATTCATGATAAAAACTTTCAAAAAAGCAGGTTTAGAGGAAACATACTGCAACATAATAAAGGCCATATAGGAAAAACTCACAGTTAACATCATATTCAATGGTGAAAAACTGAGAGGTTTTCCTCTAAAATGAGGAATAAGACAAGTCCACTTTCACTACTTTTATTCAAAATAGTAGTGGAAGTCCTAACGGCAGCAATCAGAAAAGAAATAGACGTCCAAATTGGTAAGAAAGAAGTAAAACTTCCACTATTTGCAGAGGACATGATACTCTATGTTGAAAACCCAAAAGACTCCACCAAAAAGCTATGGTAACTCATAAATGAAGTAAGTAAAGTTGCAGGATAAAAAATTAATATCCAGAAATTGGTTGTATTTCTATACACCAATAATGAAGCAGAAAGAGAAATTAAGAAAACAATCCCACTTACAATTGCACCAAAAATAATAAAATACTTAGGAAGAAACTTAACCAAGAAGACAGAAAAGATCTGTCTTCTGAAGACTATAAAACATTGATGAAAAAAGTTCTAGATGACACAAACAAATGGAAAGATATTCTATGCTCATGGACTGGGAGAATAAATATCGTTAAAATGACAATATTGCCCAAAGCAATCTACTGATTTAATGAAATCCCTATCAAATTATCAACACTTTTCATAGAACTAGAACCAATGCTAAAAGTTGAATAGAATCACAAAAGACTGAATAACCAAAGCAATCTTGGGAAAGAACAACAAAGCTAAAGGTATCACAATCCAAGATTTCAAGATATACTATAATGCTATAGTAATCACAATGGTGTGGTAATGGTACAGAAACAGATACACAGATACATGGAACAGAATAGAGGGTCCAGAAGTAAGCCCACACTTATATGGTCAATTAATCTACAACAAAGGAGGCAAGAAATATACAATGGAGACAAGACAGTCTCAACTGATACTGGGAAAACTGGAAAGCTACATGCAAAAGAATGAAACTGAACCACTTTCTTACACCATATACAAAAATAAACTCATAACAGACTAAATACCTAAATGTGAGACCTGGAACTATAAAACTCCTAGAAGAAACCAGGCAGCAGTTTGTTTGACATAGGCCATGGAAACATTTTTCTAGATATGTCTCCTGAGGAAAGGGAAACAAAAGCAAAATTAAACTATTAGGAATATACCAAAATGAAAAGCTTTTGTACAGCAAAGGAAACCATCAACAAAACAAAAAAGCAACCTACTAAATTGAAGAATATATTTGCAAATGATATATCCAATAAGGGGTTAATAACAAAAATTTGTAAAGAACTTACACAACTCAACACCACAAAAAACAAATAATTCAATTAAAAATGTGCAGAAGCCCTGAACAGACATTTTTCCAAAGAAGATATACACATGAGTTTCTTAGGAGCCAAACTTAGGAGTTTCCTCAAAAAATTAAAAATAGAATTATTGGACAATCCAGTAATTCCACTATGGGGTACTTACCCAAAGAAAATGAACACTTAATTCAAAAAGATATATGTGGGTGCCTAGATGGCTCACTTGATTAGGCACCCAACTCTTGATTTTGGCTCAGGTCATGATTTCACTGTTCGTGGGTTTGAGCCCCATGTCGGGCTCTATGCTAACAGCTCAGTGCCTGCTTGGGATTCTCTCTCCCTCTTCCCTGCCCCTCCCCCACTCTTTCTCCTTCTCTCTCTCTCTCAAAATAAACATTTTTAAAAAAAGATATATGCTCCCCTATGTTTATTGCAGCATTATTACAAGAGCCAAGATATAGAAGCAACCAAGGGGATCCCTTGATAGATGAATGCATAAAAAAGATGTGAGATACACACACACACACACACTATGGAATATTACTCTGCCATAGAAAAAGAATGAAATCTTGCCATTTGCAACAACATGGGTGGATCTAGAGGGTATAATGTTAACTGAAATGAGTCAGTCAGAGAAAGAAAAATACCATATGATTTCACTCATATGAGGAATTTAAGAAACAAATGAACAAAGAAAACAAACAAAAAACCAGACTCAAATACAGAGGACAAATTGTGGTTGCCAGAGGGGAGGAAGGTGGGAGGATAGGTGAAAGGACAGGAGAGTACACTTATCTTGTTGAGCACTGGGAAATATGTAGAATTTTTGAATTATATTGTATACCTGAAACTAACACTATATATTAATTATGCTTTAATTTAAAATCTCTAAAATACTCTATAAAAATACCCACTCAAGCAAACAGTTTGATACACAGACTACAGAATCAAAGAATATATATCTAGATTAAACTCTTTTAAATGGATAGTTTCATTTTTGCTATACCAACAAATGTGGGTATGGGTTTGGTAGGGAAAAAAAAAAAGGCAGCCTACATAATGGAGGACTTCATGATGGTTTCAGTAAATTTTGGACTATCAAAAACATGATGCATATTTAAAATTGGTTAATTTGATCAATTTTTTAAGATATTTAAGATATTTCTATAGATTTTGTTTCTGGTCATTTCTATGATCAGCCCTCTATGGTTGAGCGAATGACAGACCTGTCCCAAGATTGGAGGATTCAGTTAAATAGTAGAGAGATCAAAGACCTTGCTATAGATTTGGAGGAAAAAATTATACCATGTGCTTGTGCTTATGTCCACCCAGGATGCCATTCAAAAGAGAATGATTTTAAAATAGATTTACCACTGGGTTTATTTTGTTGACCTTGGGAAATGTCACCTCCATTTCATTCCACCTCTATTTTCCTCAAAGGAGCAGAGCTGCTCACGGGAAGGTGAAGGCAGAAACACGTGGCCAAGTTAAAGTAAAGATATTGCAAGTTTCTACACAGAGAGAAACATTTTCAGCTATCCAGAATGTTAACAAGGAATAGGATTTGTGTATCAGAAAAGTACTCTCCTGAGCATAGTGTCTTAGTTTATAGATTAGTGACTACTTCATTATAAACACAAATTTAGAGCTTTCTGAAATTATTTACATTAGAGTCTAGTACTGAAGTCTTTTTTTTTCCTTGACATTATTCTAAAATGGAAGGGAGAACATTACCCATGATTTCCTATGATAATTGTGGACTTCCACTCAAGAGAAGGAAAGAAAAGCAAGCAGAAGCAACATTTGAGAACTGTCTTCCTCATTTCAGACTGCGACTACATGAATAATCTTCTATTTTCACAGTAAAGCTCCCATTAGTTATACTGTGAAATTGCAGGCTACTTTTTCTCCAGAGATCTCAAAGTTCTTTTCTGGTATCAATTTGTCAATAGGCCAATGCCTCTGATTGTATGGAGCCCACAGGAATCTGTGAAAGCCTTTCATAGGCTTTATGACAACCAAGCTAAGGAGTATCAATAATGACTGCAAAGTTCTTTTGCCAAATGCTTACTTAACTAACAAAAGACATTTCCATTAAAAGAAAAAAAGTATGGCTTTGAAAAAAATTGAAAACTCAAGGGCGACATATTTACATCCTTCTTAAACTACTCAAGCTTTCATTCAAAGATTAAATTTACGCATGTTATACACTTATACAGTGCCTGGTAAAGTATACTCAATAAAATTCATTACTATTAACTTTACAAATATATGATAATCCAACATCTATTATTTATTAGTTATTGTGACTTAGAAAAAGTCATTAACCTTTTCAGATCTCAGCTTTCTCATTTATAAAATGGGGCTTTGCCACCTACATATTAGGATTAACATTATTCAAGATGTATGAGATCATTTTTAAGTTGTTTTTAATGGAAATATGAATTTTTAGTATAATTAGCCTGGGATTTGAACTTTAAACACTTTAGAAATTCAACACAGATAATAATGAACTATATGTAATAACATTATATATCACAAATATTTAATAAACTGGGAAAAATGTAACACTGATGTTCTACCATTTATGGCTAGATTCCTTCAGAATAAAGTTTTTCTTGGTGATCATGCATAAATTCATGCCACTTTAAGGATGGCTGTAGGCAGATTCATGGAGTTATGAAGATTTGTTCTGGAACATTCTGAAGCAAAATTTAAAAAGGCATTTAAGCAGTCTTATAAATGCTTCTAACTGGAAAACAATGGTAAAACCAATAGTCCAGTGTGCCAGGGAAAATGTCATATAGTCTTAAATGAGTATTTTGGGAGAAGAAGGAACATTGGGGTTTGGGCTAGGATTATGGAAGACCCTCTGAGCATCAGAACTTATAGACATAAGCCAGGTTAGGTTGCTTGTATTTGAATTCTGTGTTCACTGTGATCTTTCTGACTACTCCCACATCTGAACAAGGACACAAACCCATGATACTCAATGACAATAGCAGTGACTTTGATATGTAATCACCTATTGTTAGGAATTATTATATATCTCACTTATGTAAGTGTTATCTCTCCAGCAAAGCTTTTGGTATCAAAGGCCTAAGTCAAACCAAGGGTCTGGTATGTATTGATACCAGAAAAAGTGATACCACTTTTTCTTATACCATATTTTACAGGTTTCAAAGTTAATGATGTCAGTGAATCTTCACAAAAACCATGCAAAAGAACCCGGAGCTCTGAAAGTTTAAATAGGCAACTTGTCCAAAGTTACTGGGGTAGGCTTCAATAAATATTTATTGAATTGAATCTCCATATCATCTGTTAAGTACCATGATTTGTGATCACTGAGCTTGCAAATACATAATAAGAGTTATAGTGCCTTGTATGGCACTTTCCCGTTTTATATAGTACTTTGCATTTTAAAAAGTGCCTTCACCCACATAATTGTGTTTAATGATTGATACCTTAGAGAGTGGGAGAACATGCCAAGTGTAAGAAATGATGTTCCAGTATTATGTGGTAGGAAACATAAGGACAGCTGAGCAGGATTTAGATTAATTCATGGATGGCACAGTCATAACATTTGTTACTGTTGAGATAGATCCACAAAAGGAAATTATTTGAAAGGAAAGCTAAAGACAGGGCTTTGCTTATCTCCTTAAGCTATAATGTCCTTCTCTTTCTTCCTCCATCTCAGAACAGTTTACTCTTCCTTCAAAGCTCAGCTTAAAGACCATCTCCTCTATGAAACTACCACTGAGTTCTCTGAGTTTGCAATGAATCACTTCCCTCTGGATTCTCACAGCTCTTTAAATGTAGCTCTTGCATAGAATTTATTTCCTTCTGCTTAGTAAATAACTGTTTATAAAGCTTCTTGAAAGCAGAATCTCCCGTTATCTCCCATTTTGCCCACCACAGGGTTCTGGCAGTATTAAATGAACTGGAGGGAACCAACTATTTAAAATACTGAATACTCCCACAAAATATCCCGAAGGGTGGTCTCATGCCAGATTCTGCATGAGGTTACTTCGATATTGTAAATGATAGCAAGGACAGTGGAAAGAAGAATCGAAGAGGCAGAACAGATTATTGATAGACAATAAAAAAATTAAAAAGTAAAAGTGCACAGAGCAGAGATTTGGGAAAGCAGACTGTTAGAAGAAAGCTCATCCCACAGTTATATATTAAGTGTCCACTATATCTCCGGCACTAAACTAATTTCTGTGGATGAAAAAGAGAACAGGGCTCTGTCTCTGTTCTTCAAGGAGCTTCCAACCCAGTGTGGAAGGCAGTCAAATAACCCATAATTACAAAACTAAGTGCTAAATGTATTGTTAAGGGTAACTACCTATTATAATGTGGCAGTTGCAAGTCTTAAAAATTCTTGTTTTTAAATTGCCTTAAAAATATGAGGAAATGGGCTGGCTGGGTGGCTCACTCAGTTAAACATCTGACTTTGGCTCAGGTCATGATTTCACGGTTCGTGAGTTTGAGCCCCGCATCAGGTGAGCTTAAGCCCCACTTTGGGCTCAAGCCATATATATGCATATGTATGTATATATACATATACATACACACATGGAAATGAAGTTGGGGCTAGACTTCTAGTCTTGTGATGACAAAATTATTTTACTAGAGGAGTTTCAATAATAAAGTTGCATGTTTCCTAGCTCAAAGAATATACTATGCTAAACTTATAACATCATTGAGCAAATCTAGCACTTGACAACATCCAGACTTTCTTCAAGAAGAATCAGTTTTACTTTCCTATCACCACCAGCATTATGATTATATACTCTCATAGGAACTTTAATTTCTTCCTTGAAACATTTATCACTGTAGTAATTACTGGTATACTTGTGTCGTGTGTTTCTCCCTGCTTTGATCATGATGAGCTCTACGAGGCTGGGAAATGTGTCTGTCTTGCTCATCCTTACAGCCCTAGCTCAGCACCATGCACCTACTACAGGCTCAATAAGTATTTGCTAAATTGGTTAAATTACTAATATTTGTTACTTTTGTCATTCAATAACATAAAAATAAAACTTCTCTATGGCTTGCAACAGCTTTTTCCCCACTGTGAGGTGCTAATTCCAAAATGCAGTGTGAGTCCAGAACAAGATCAAATTATAACTGAAATCCACATAGTGCACAAAACAGCAAACACAGTTGGGCAGCCTGTGCCCAACACAAAGAAGCCAACCAAGTCTTAGGTGGGGGCTGAGATCCAACCTGTTTTCTCTTTTCTAAGACATGGCGCAAGGATGCATTTCTTGGAAACAGAACCTCTTCCTGATTCACATAGTAGCCTTGATAATACAACTTGTTGGCTGCCCTAATTGAACACACTATCCAAATACCATGTGTACTGAAATATAGTGGGAGAAGGTGAGAATCATGGATCTAGGTTTCACTTAACAATGTTATTTTTAATAAAGGTATAATTGACATACAACATCATATTAATTTCAGGTGTACAACATAATGGATCAATATTTATATAATACTGCAAAAGGATCACCACGATAAGTCTAGTTAACATCTGTCACCATACATAGTTACAGAATTTTTTTTCTTGTGGTGAGAACTTTTAAGATATACTCTCTTAGCAACTTTCATATATGCAATACAATATTATTATAGTCACCACACTGCACAATAATTACATCCTCACGACTTGTTTATTTTATAACTGCAATAACCCCCTTTTGACCCCCTTCAACCATTTCTCCCACCCCACACTCCCAGCCTCTGGTAACCACCAATCTGTTCTCTGTATTTATCAGCTTGGTTTTTTATTTTCTTTTTTTCTTTTTCTTTTAGATTCTACATGTGAGAGAGATCATATGGTATTTGTCTTTCTCTGCTTAACTTATTTCATTAGTATAAGACCCCCAAGGTCCATCCATGTTGTCACAAATCACAAGATTTCATTCTTTTTTATGGCCGACCAATTTTCCATTATATATATATATATATGTGTGTGTGTGTGTGTATGTATACATATATATATATATATATATACATATATATATATATATATATATATATATATATATATATATATATAATTTTCTCTATCCAGTGTTAGACATTTAGTTTGCTTCCATATCTTGGCTACTGCAAATAATGTTGCAAGGAAGAATGTTTCATTTTGTTGATCAGGACTTAGTGCAGGTGGAAATCCATTGGATATTTTTGAGGAAGGAGATACTGTAGGTAATATGGCAGCCAAGAATATTGATTTGGGATCCAGCATTTCCATTTCTCATACTGAATTTCTCTCTTCTACTTCAAAGCATCCATGAGAGCCAACATATTGTGCCCATTCCAATATTTGATTAATAAAATAGCTTTTATTTAATTTATTTTCACATAGGTAATATTTGTTAACATTTTCTTTTTGTTTTTAGACAGACTGGTTATGCTTTCATTAGACATGTCTAGTGCATTTGTTAAAACACTATCCATTATAATCTCAGTGCAAATGCCATTGCATCCATGAATGATTATTTTAATACTTTGTTATTTAGAACACCTTTCATTTATTTCAAAACCACAATTGTGAAATTGTTATTTTAAATACCTCATTTGGAGCCAGACCCTCATAAGCAGTTAGTTAATAGATGCCATTGCTAACATCAGGAAAGGCCAGACAGTTCACAGAAAGGGGAACTAAAGGGAAAGCCTTCAGAACATCCCTTCAAAGCAGAATATGAGAATCAAAATGCCTTTAATTTTTTATCAACAGAAATGATCACAATGATAAAAATAATATTTATTGGGCATCTCCTATATGCCAGACACTGCTAAGCACATCATTATCTTACTGTCCCTCAGAACAAAAAAGTGAAATAACTTGATTAAGTTGGAACTTGAACCTGAAGACTGAATTCAGTAAAATAGCTTTAAAGGCATGTACTTTCCCAAGTTAGACAACTCCACTTCTAAAAATACCTGGTTCTAAATGCCCAAGACCCAGGGATCTCGGAAACTTCCCATCTAGAAGGGGCAATTGACCCTCTCTTAGGAGGCCATAAAGAAGTACAAAGCTACTCCTTTACTGTTACTACTCCTAAAACAATCCCAAGTTGCCCCAAACAAACTAGCAAGAGTATAAAATATGTACCAACAGTGTACCTGTACTGTCAGTCTAAATGGAAACTTCCTGGCTGTGGTTTTAATTGGAAATGGAACCCTTCCCTTGCTGCCCAAATTTATTACAGTTACACATCACACTCAGGTTTTCATCTAGGAGACAAGTCATTCTGGTGATGGATGAGGCAATATTTATATATCATCTTGCAAAGTAAGCAAGGAGACTTCCAGTTTAAAAGCACTATCAGCTATTGTTATACTCTAATAATGAAAACAATGATTTTGGAAAAAAGATTACTTATATATAAACAATTTTTTAAACTGCGAATTTTGTATTAGTCATACAGATCAGGGTATACCTATCAATTCAGGTGGCCAGATGCAAGATGTTACTCTTAAAATTCATTGCCCTCTGTGGAAAGATCTAGTCAAAGAAGGTTCTCATAGTTTAGCTCAATATTTATTCCTCCAAATTTCCTCCTGTTGATTCACCATTACGAATATTCATTAGCTTTGTTCATACAACTTCCAAGTGATTTACTATTAAATAATTAAAACAAAAATGAAAGATTAAGAGCCATGGTGCATACAGTTTTATCAAAAATCCTGTTAATTATGGTTGCTATGATACATCATAAAATCCAACTATGAGTGCCCGGATAGCTAAAGCCATCAAATAGACAGGATTTTTAAAATATTCTCCATTTAATAACAAGAGGAAACATATGAGAAAACAACACAAAACAAGACTTAGAAGAAGCCTTATAATCTGCTGGTAGGAACGCGACACAGAGCAACTACATTTGATGAAAATGCCCACACTCTACAGACCACAGATTGGTTTCTGGGTGCACACCTTGAGGTAAACAAAACAAAATGCAACAACTCTTGATCATATGCACCAAGATCTAGGTACAACGGTGGTTCTTGTAGAGTGGATCGTAACTGCAAAAATCTAAAACTAAAACACACACACACACACACACACACACAAACTTGCTAAATTCTCACAATTGAACAATGTATTTATCCAGTGGAACAGGTAGGTAGGTAGGTAGGTAGGTAGATAGATAGATACGGATATAGATATATATCCTTTTAATATGAAGGAACCATATCATACAGATCAAACAGATAGTTTACAAAAATAGTGTTGAATGAAAAATTTAAGCTACAGAATAGTTTTTTCAGGATGGTAACATTAAAAAACCCAAAGTCAAAACCATAAGCTGTTTATGAGCATATAAGCTTCACATAAAAAATATATATTAACATTGACTGGAAGGAAATACACCAAATTTATGATACTGGTTCCCTCTGGAAAAGGAAGGCATGGAAGGGATCCGAGGATGGAGACAAGATGGTTTCAACTCAGTCAGTAATATTTATTTTTTAAAATCCTAAGAAAAACAATGTAACGTCATCATTGTTAATTTTAAGTGGTGGTTGTACATACATCTGTTATATTAAGTACCTTTAATTTAAAAAAAACTAAAAAAGGAAAATATTTATGATACCTTCAAGATTAAGGACCTCCAACATAGCCTAAATACTTTAAAGAACACGTATATATTAGAGCAATAATCTTTAGTATGAATGCCATCATCATATTAACATATCTCTGTTTTAGCAGCTCATTTATTCATTCAACAAATATTTATCGAGCCCACCATGGACATAAGACAAAGTTCCTGCCCTCTGGAGTTTATATTGTGGAGGAGAAAAGAGACAGAAGCAGTATATAACATAATAAATATCCAGTCATTAGAATGAATGTTCAATCAGATGGTACCCAGTAAGGTATAGCCACTGACGTCTTTTCTGATTGGTTTGTGTTGATTCTGTCCCAGTTGTTAAATAGTTTGAGTATCTCCCTTATAATAAATTCAATGAAGAAAAATTAAGCAGGCTCAAGGAATGGATAAAGGGTGTGAAAGAAATGCTATTTAGTTTTTAGTTTTTTTAATTTTATTTATTTTTGAGAAAGAGAGAGAGAGGGGAGGGGCAGAGAAAGAGGAGACAGCGAATCCCAAGCAGGCTCCCTGCTGTCAGTGCAGACATCAATGGTGGAGCTCGAACTCACCAAACACAAGGTCATGACCTGAACTGAAGTCAAGAGTCTGACACTTAACAACTGAGCCACCCAGGAGCCCCAAGAGATGCCATGTAAATAAGGTGGTCAGATAAGCTTCTTTGAGAAGGTATTCACGAAACAGAGTCTTGAATAAAAGGTGGGAGGGAGCTATGGGAAGATTTTGAGAATGTGGGTCCAAACAACGAAGCAAAAATAAACTTAGTTTTATGCGCAACACCAAGAAGTTGCAGGCAGAGCGATCTGAGCAAGGTGGGAGTGATCAGAATGGAGTTTAGAGAGGTATTCAAAGACCAGACTATATAGTACCTTTCAGGCATTAGTAAGACTTCAAATATAGACCAGACTATATAGTACCTTTCAGGCATTAGTAAGACTTCAAATATAGGGGTGCCTGGGTGGCTCAGTCGGTTAAGCATCAGACTTCAGCTCAGGTGATGATCTCATGGTTCATGGGTTCAAGTCCCACATCGGGCTCTGTGCTGACAGCTCGGAGCCTGGAGCCTGCTTTGGATTCTGTGTCTCCCTATCTCTCTCTCTCTGCCCCTCCCCAACTCGCTCTCTCTCTTTCTCTCTCTCTCTCAAAAATAAATAAACATTAAAAAAATATTTTAAAAAATGAAGAGTTTGGATGTAATTCTCAGTGGGACATAACAATTAAGGAGGAACTTGAACAAGGACCTGACTGATTCAGATTCTTAAAATTTTATCTCTATGTATATTATATAATTACATATCTAACTATATAATATTCATGCTATACATCTATATGTATAATTTTTATATATTATAATATTTATATTGTGCTCTATATTATAATACTATAAAACCTATGTGAATTTGGTAACAGGGCAAGAGTTAGGGAATACTGCAGAAGTCTAGCCTAGGTATAAAGCTGTTTGGGACCTGGTTGTTAGCAGTAGAGAGGGTGAAAAGCAACTGATTTGGGATATATTTGGAAGTTTAGCTAACAGGACTTGTTGATATCTGTTGTGAAGGACATAAAGGAGTTAAGGAGGATTCCTAGATTTTTCATCTTGAGCAACTAGATAAATATAAGCTGCTGTTTATAGATATGGGAAAGACTACAGGCAAAATCCATTTGGGGAGAAGAAATCAAGAGTTCTATAATAAATGTGTTAAGTTTAAAATGCCTACTAGACATCCGAGTGGAGACAGCATGGAGGGGGTTGGCTATATAACAGTTGTTATTGATAGTGTCAAAAAAAAAATCAAAAGCATCATGCTAACTACTTTTCTCAACACCTCCCCCACAAGAATATGATTTTGTTAACTAGCCAACAGTTGCTGACTTATTATTCTGGTTTTAGATGGTGAACACAATATGTACTCCGCTCTGTATGATTTCTAACAGCTTATTTCCATTTATATGAACACGTTAATGGAAAAGAAAGCAGGAATGGAAACAAAAACTGTTGATTGGTTCTCTTATCCCTGAATGAAGACACTCATCACATAATGTGTATTTCCAACATTCCACACACTGTTTACAGAATCCAATTTTCTGAGGTTATTTCAGATAAAAGGCATTTTAAATAACAAAATCATAGTATTGTGTTCATAGTCCAAATCATAAATGTAATTTTAAAAACGGTTTTTGTGATGGTTTTATCCCACATACTACAAACAAAATTAGGGAGGAATTTATAGTATGGTTTATGAGTAGGGAATGCATGTCATACTGTCTGGGTTTATATCCTGTTCTGACTACTTGGTTGGAAAAGTTATTTAACCTCATGCCTCAATTATTCCACCTGTTAAATAAGGATAACGATGGGATTGAAGATTATATGAACCAACAAAGGCTGATGTTTAGTCAGTACAGTGCATGGTACCATGCAGGCTCTTGATAAATATCAGCTACAAACGTTATTTGTAAAAACATAGCACACGTTCAGTTCAACAAGCATGCATTAAGTACTATTATCTGCTTCACACTGTGCTAGGCACTATTTAAAGCACTGTCTCCAGTGATGGCTAAATAGAACGCTATTCTGAGTCAGACAGTAGACACATTGATGAGAATGCTCCCCAACATCACGTATGTTATTAGTCTTCTAATCTTTGAAATCAAAATCCTTATGGAGTGGTCCAGGCATCACAGCCAACCTCAGATTGCCTACCAGCTCACTCTCTTTATCATGCACATATCCTCTTCTTGCAACTTGAGTTGACCATTTATGTTGAATTATCCTTTCCCTTGAAGGATAGTTGCTTGGAAGTGTATTTGATTTCTTCCTTTCATCATTTCCAAGAAGGAAAGAGAGCAACAGGAAAGAAACAAAAAGTTACATGGAATGGTGAAAAACCATTGTTCAGACAAGACCTGATTATAATGTAAGCTGCTAGACTTCTCAATGGACATCAACCCTCTGGAACAAAAAGAGCTATTTCTTTGTACTGAAGCAATATCCAGTTCAATTCTTCATTTAATATTTTAGAAGTCAGTTTCAAAGTAGGTCAAAGAATGAAAACCAATTCTGGCTCTTTCTTGGCTCACATCTTTAATTTTCATGGAACTGATACTATGTGAATCTATCTATTCCCAGAAAGATGGGAAGAAACTTACAACCTGCCAATCTCAGTAAGTTCTTTTCCAATATTATGCGTGTGAAACAACTTTCAGCACTTTCCCCTTTTGTAAGAAAAGAAATTCTGAAATCTAAAAATGGCACATGAAAAACCAGTCTGCCCATTGGTCTGGTGAAATAAAACTAAAGCAGATTTCACACCAGCCACTTTATACAATTAATATGTTTCAGTATGCAACTGTTTCCAAAGGATGATACTAAATGAAAAGGGGTGCTTGACTTAGGGTAAATAACAACTTCTCCAAGCTCTTACATTAGGAACAAAAGATATGAGGGGGCACACAAATAAATTTCTCTCAGCTTTGAGATGATGACACCCTGCCACCAAAATCTCCTGCAAGAATATATAAAATTTCCACAAGATGAAGGGTGTGCAAAAGACCCTGAAACAAGACCTGTTCTTCTGGAAGAAAGGATACTCGCAATTTTAACTTAATCAACTGACAAAAAAAATGGTATCTGTTTAAAAGGCCCAAATATACATATTTTTAATTGCTGGCTTCAACAGAAAAAATAGGAGGAAAAAGGCAATAAGTGCAAAAACTACTACAATTGGGAATAAGAAATTTTAAATGGCCTAGAAACATTAAAAATCAATCTAAACATTAAAAAAATTTTTTTGAGAGAGAGAGAGAGACAGAGCATGAGCGGGGGAGGAGCAGAGAGAAAGGGAATCGCAGAATCCAAAGCAGGCTCCAGGCTCTGAGCTGTCAGCACAGAGCTGGACAAGGGGCTCGAACTCACGAACTGCAAGATCATGATCTGAGCTGAAGTCAGAGGTCCAACCTACTCAGCTACCCAGGTGCCCCTGGCCAAGAAACATTAAAAATCAGTCTAATCAAGAAGCAAAAAATACATCCTTAAAAAATTAAATGTAATCTCACCTTCCAATATTTCCATTTATCAATACAAAATCACAGAAATTATAACCTCGGCAGAAAAGATGGCGGCAATAAGGATAATCTTATCACTATTCTTTTTGGTAAAGTACATATTTTCACTTATCTGCTAAGGCCCTACATTAGAAGAATATTTAAGAATTTCCAGTTGAGAATCTCATGCCTAGCACATTTTTTGTAAAATGCTTAAAAGCAGAGTGTGAACTAATCATCTTTCTGGAGGACAATTTGACTCCAGTCAAGAGCCTTAAAATGTAAAAATCAAACAAACTAAATGTCTAGAAATAGAAGATTGATTAAAGAAAAATCCATATGGTAGAATACTACATAGCAGTAAATCTCAAACACATAATGTTGAATTTAAAAAAGGAAGTTATACAATGATGCGCACAGAATTTTCCCATTTATTCAGAGTTTCAAGAACAATCCTACCTATAATCTGTGGATCACAATCAAAATATGATTTTCAATTATTTGCTAAAGGTGAAGAAGAACTATAAGGGGAGAAAAAATTACCAGAGGGCATAGCACCCAGGAAGGGTAAGTACTTTCTTTGTGAAGCTTTTGTTTTGGTGGTGTATATGGAAAGCATGTGTTTAATGAGTTGTAATATAAAATGTATTTCTCACTGAGGATCAATTTAAAGCAAGTTTTAAAGCCACAAGTACTGTTTATACGGTGTAATTTGCCCATTTTTAGCTTGTTGCTCCCAAAGAGGTCCCCTGACTTTGCTCTCTACTGTGTGGCAGAAGCGGTCTTCCTCCTATCTCTAGAAGCTCTCTCAAGTCCACGTAAAGGAGAGCAAGGCCCAGAGAGGGGCCTGCCTAAGTCACACATGCTGATTTCAGTCCCCCTGACTGACAAACAGAATGTCTATTTCATTCCACTCTAGGGAATGCAAGAACATAGCCCTACTCTATAGCCTCAGCCAAATACAATATAAGGAGCTCAACAATCAAAATACATGTGTGGGTGCCTAGATGGCTCAGTCGGTTAAGCTTCTGACTTCAGCTCAGGTCATGATCTCATGGTTCATGGGTTAGAGCCCTGCATCAGGCTCTGTGCTGACAGCTCAGAGCCTGGAGTCTGCTTCAGATTCTGTGTCTCCCTCTCTCTCTGCTCCTCCCCTGCTCATACTCTCTCTCTCTCTGTCTCAAAAATAAATAGACATTTAAAAAAAAAATTTTAGGGGCACCTGGGTGGCTCAGTCGGTTGAGCGTCCAACTTCAGCTCAGGTCATGATCTCGTGGTCTGTGAGTTCGAGCCCTTGTCGGGCTCTATGCTGACAGCTCAGAACCTGGAGCCTGCTTTGGATTCTGTGTCTCCCTCTCTCTCTGTCCCTCCCCTGCTCATGCTCTGTCTCTCTCTCTCTCTGTCAAAAATAAATAAACATTAAAAAAAAATTTTAACATGTGCATTTAATATGGGAAGTTTTGAATGTGGGAGAAGAAGGATATGTTCAATAAAAAAGACTACATTGATATATGTTCACCACTGCATGTAACCGATAATATATAACCAATAGATAAGAACATTAAGCTGTCAAGGTGAGAGGGTAATTAAATAAAATATTGTATATCCACATAATCAGATCTTTATAGCTATCAAAACCATATTTCCTAAGAATATATAATGATACAAGTAAATGCTATAAGTGTAGCAGTAAATGGGAAAAAAAGATGAAAAAAATGTATGTGATACGATTCCAATTTTGTAAAACAAAATATATATTTAGAGAGAGAGACTCATAAGAAATATGACAAAATCACTTCAGTGTTGCATGTGAAGCTCTTCTAATTTTTTTTTCCAAATTTTCTATTTGGAAAAATACATTTCAAAGATTCAATGAGAAATGGAATTTAAAAATCCCTTATAAATGCTTTCAGTGTTGGAACTGTGAGTAGATTTTGCCTCTCTCACCTCTCTTGAGAACATCATCATAAGCTGCCCAAGTACAGCAGCCAAACTTTTCCAGTTGTTTCTTAATTTACAGAGGAAACAGATTCATGATAAAAGTTCCCAAGAAACAGAAAACATTCTAGAAAATCAAATACTACATTGAAACAACTGATCAATTAATCAATTAAAAGCATGCTATTATTTATTTGTTCCCTAGGAATATGTTAAATGCTATGAAGTAGGAAAGCAATATAATGCACAGTCTCTTTGAGTCCCGGTAGGCTTTCTTACATATCATCTCATTTAAAGAGTGGTGATCCAGATAAAGAATCAGGATACAATAAACACACAAATGTGCATGTGGGTGTATTAATCAGTAAGACGTAATAAGTGCTAAACGGTACCACACAGTGCAGTACACAGGCAGGGCTAACATATATACTCAGTCAACAAAATGATATGTGCTGAAATTGGCAGGAAGTACACATAAAGAAACACACAGACCTTGAAGGATGGGTGGAATCAACAGAAGTGCAGAGAAGCACAGACGATTCCAAGCAAGAGGAATGTCCTCTGCTTGTCCTCGCAGAGAAAACACATGAGATGAGGGACTTCCTGTGTGATGACACTAGTTTTCAACATCAGACAATCAAGATGCCAGCCTAGGACCCGTGTACAGTCCCAAAGCTCGGAGAGCAAGCCCACCTCACCAAAGTCTGGAGAATATGCCTGAGAGACCCTAAAACAATCTGGAAGGGCTATGGTATTTTTAGGATGTTGCTTTTCACACTTTTCAGTGATATTCCCCTCCACAGAGAGCAGATAAGATTACTCCTTGGGGGACTGAGGAGTGTTTCATCTTTAAAGACCTTGCATTTGTGCATTCAGTTAAATGCTTCTCCTAATCTTTGTGTAAAATTGGAGCTCCAGGTAGATGAGCCATGCTTATCTTAGCACACTCCAGCATCAACTAAGTTAAAAAAAATACATACATACATATACATTATGTATGTATGTTACATATATATACACACATGTGTATATGCATATTTATATATATGGCATATATATAGGTCTAACTCAACACGTTTTATGATTTTCCCTCCTATTCCATCCTGCCAGACATAAGGAGCCATTCTACCCTTAACCAGGCCACTAGGCTGTCATTTAAACACTGTGCTTGCATCTGACCCACCCAGCCTTTTTCTATCTTTTTCAGACATTGTTGAGCATCAGGCACTTGGCTACCAGATAGTATTCTCCAAGTGGCCCTTTGATATGCAGCAAAATAATGTCTCACCTTTAAATTCTGAATGCTGGCTTTGCTGCTCTGCTCCCCCAGCCTCTGAGTACACACTACTTTTTTATTCATTTTTCTTAGGACTCCTTGATTTCCTTTGGAGGCAGGGAACACATGTTATTTGACTTTGATTCACACCACCACCTCTCAGTTTTGCATGTGCTGTATGACTCTGCTCACTTCACTCTGCATTCAGTAGTCTGGAATACTACTTGTGAAGCCTCAGCCCAACACAGACAGAGGCACTTGCAAACACAGAGAACACTATCTGAGAACATTCAGTGACATGATGTGGTTTTAAGTTTTGTTAGCCCCACCATAATCTTTACCAACTCCCTCCCAAGCTCCCTCCCCATAATATTCTGTTCATGCCATGCCACTGAACTTCAATCCAAATGCAGTAGCCCCCTCCCAATCAGATCATTAGCCATAAGTCCCCTGAAGGTGCCATACACAAGGTCCTAGTGGGAATGGGAAAAAAGGTTGAATACAACCAGATTTAAAACCCAGCTACAGTACTTTAGACTTGATGCAACAGACAATAAGGAGCTATGGTAGGCTCCTCAACAAGGAAATACTTGATACAGTGATAGATCAAAAAGATTGATCTCCATGAAACTGAATTCATTTCAAACGTGAATTAAACTTTTCTAAGAAATGAGTCTAAATAATGAACTAAATAACAATGAAGTGTTAGTAATGAAGGGACTGATGGTTTTTATTTTTTAAATTCCATTCTGGGATAATTAAGGGATAAATCAGTTCAAATGAAAGATGTCACTGTTATTAAAACTTCATTCATTTATTGAATTACATTTCATGTGAACAGAGTTATTTTAAGATTATTTGATTATCAGATATCATTTCCAGTTTTTGGAAAATTGATATTAATGCCTTGTCACTGAAAATGTAACTCAGTTTATCAAACTAATTTCTCAGAGGCCACCTGATAGCCACCAGATGGCAACCTGCACTGATGTCAAATTCGAAATTTAAGTTCTGGATTGCCCTGCAACTATGCATTACCCCTCACCATCCCGCTGGGTTCCGTTAAAATCATAAAACCCAAAGGCTTTCCACTACTTTCCTAAATTCCATTTGAACAAAATGAAATATGGTCTATCCACAATGCTTACAATAATTAAGGTATTTTTTTTCTTAATAGGAGTCTATCTGGAAATAGCACAATATGGAACGATCATTAATAGGCCTGTTATGGTACTTGAGTAAACGCCTATCAAGAGCAGGGGCACACATTAGTAAATTTCCTAAAGAAAATCCATTTTCATTTCAAATTCTGACATTTTATTTAGAAAAATTACATCCTTTCTTTTAATTATTTCAGTAAACATAATGAGGGTATTGCTAACTACACCTCAGAGTACTTTATTTTCTCCATTTTTTTTTAGTAATATGAGTCTACTTGTAATTAAAGGTGCACTGCATTCATGATGCCGAGGGTCTCCAAGGGAAACACTTAATGTCCACCTCATAATATTATGCCACAATTACATGCACAGAAGACTTTTTAATAATCTTTGTTTCCTAATTTAGTTTTGATTGGCTCTGAAATCCACAGCAGCTCTCAAGGGCTCCCATTTCCACAGTCATCAGCACTGCTGCACCATCAATTGTACAAACGCACATGACTTCTTCCGTCTGTGGGCTTCCTTTCAAAGCTTCTGTTTAACTTATCCAGAAAATTAGCTGCAGGCTGGAGATAATTGCAGATAATTTTGCCATTTTTAAGCCACTGGGGTGTTGCGTGCAGATATGACAGCTAAGTTTGTCTAAACACAAAGAACAAGTCATAGCTTTGTGTTGTCACTTCAGCTTTACACACGGGTTCAGATCATCCTATTTGCTCTTTATGCAAATTGAAACAAATTGTCGTCACTGGATGATCCGTGTTTTCTGACAAAGCTGTGCTATGTGAAGCTTTTATGTGGCTGGAAGAAGGACATGATCTATACTAACATATTACCCCAGCCTAAAAAACAAAAAGCCTAATCTATGCGTCTATGCTTCAGATTCTTCCTCCTTAGCAGAGATATTTCTTGGGCCACCAACAACTTAAAAAGAATACATTAAATTAAAAAGAAGATGTATGGTCTCAACATATACAATTCATATATATTAGTCTCAATATACACAATTCATATAGATGTGTGTATATGTGTATATGTTTCCCCTATTTTACTGTCATGAATAGGAATGGCAGAGTTCTCCCATAAAATTTATGTTCACAAATACTGGTAGTACTAATATACAGCAATTTAAAACCACTATATATTAAAGAGTTATTAAACAGGTCATCTGGGTTAGCAAGCCGAGATCTGTCAAACAGAATCACGTGGCCCTTTTTTCCCTAAAATTTCACCATAAACTATATGCTGCATTCCTGGATAGTCACAGCCACATAATGATGGAGCAAGTGCAGAAAGCGGCAACACTGACTCTTAACACATTGCCAATGAACTTCAACTTTATACAAATCAGCCAGGGGAATTTCAGGGTATTTCTCTCACCAAATGTGCCCTTAGTGTTCAGAATTGTTATACTCACAGCTAATAACGGTGTCAGTAACTGAGCAGGTGATTTCTGAAACCATTTTGCAGCAAACATTTACATATAAGTAGTGATTGTGCTTATGTGGCAGCAACGCTGATGTAATGGGCCATAACGACTCTGAGGAAGCAGGAAGGGATGGATGTGTGTGTCAAGGAGGAAAGTGTGAAAATCATAACACAAATGACTTTATGGATTCCCATTAGACCTTGGGCTAGGGAGCACCTAAACAGGTCTGATATGACAGCATCCTGAGACAGCTTTACAGACTGGTGTCAGGAACCCTTACACTAAAGAGTTTTATGGAAAATCCAAAACTACAGAGAGTAAGTGTTGCCCTATTAGGCCATTATCATTGACTTGGCATATAATATGCATACAAATAGCCCCAAAGTATGTGCTTAAAGGATAGATTATTAAATCTGTCCTGCCAATCATATGCATATTGAGGAGTCCAAATTAGGCACTGATAGGTAACATCGCACAAATCGTACACTCTCCCTTGAAAAACGTTTCTGCTCCATGACAAGTTTACATGCACCAAGGCTTCCAAATATCTGCCTCATACTCAGATGTAGCCTTTGAAAAGGCGGTCTTGTGGATCTTGGGGTAAACATACAAAGTATACATATTATTGCACTTGAGAAAGTTGAGGGATATCACTTTAATTCTTTTTTCTCTTTTGGTCTTTAACATCACATAGCTAGGGAACTGGTAGGGAACTGACTTGCTTAAAGACCTTACACCATGTGCTGTGAAAGGCATGAGAAGCATGAGAAGTTCTGTAATGTGCCCTTTCCCACTCATGATCGGAAAGAGAAGCACACTAAAGACACCCAGTCAATAAACCCTTCCCCAAAAGGACAGGAACAGTGCCGAACTTGCCTTTTCTTGCCAGGGGCTGAGATCAGGAAAGCTGCATATTTAAATTACAGGTTGAACACACTATACAGGACCTATGCAAGTGGAAACGGCACGCTGCAGAAAGATGTCTGCTTTTTTACTTCAATCTGTAAATTATTAAACAATTCCAGAAGAGGCATATTGCTACAAGTGTCATGCAAACCAATATATAGAGCTAGAGTGTTCTTCATAATATGAAGAGTTGGCCCAGAACTCATTCTCTGCTGTGAGGAGTGCACAACTTATCACCTGCACAGCAATTTCACTCCAAATTTGCAATGAGATCTTAAATTTGACCTTTTATGAGAGATTATCAAAGACCTTACGCAAAGGCAACAAATGTCCCTGCTCTTTTACAGATTTATTATAGTTTTGCTAATGTGTTTGAATGAAGTACTCTTCTAGAAGTCTCTGGTTTCTAAAATGTACGTTTTTTGGTTTTTTGGTTTGTTTTTTGTTTTTTCTGGTTTTTTTTGCAAAGCACATACCTGTTTCCCAGAGAGACGGGTCCTCTCTTTGAAATATTTAGTCTTTCAGGGCACTTTAGTCATTGTGACACCTAATAGCCAAGATCTTTTTCTCACCCTCCACAAAATCAGGTTTAGACTATAATTCAAACCAGTCCCCAAAGGCACTTCTGAAAAATGGCAAGCCGTTAGCTTTTAGGTAAAAACACTCTTTATTGCTCAAAATTGTTTCCTGTTACAAAACCTTTTCCACAGTGCTAGGTCTAAGATGATCTTATGCTAATTTAACTCACTGGGGACTGTGAACAGATGCTACTTTGATTAATAGTTTCACTATCCTGAAAATGCCAGGCCGGGTTCAAGATAATAAAGTCAGATAAGAATACTATTAAAATCTGCCATATGATTATATCTGTTATGTGGGAGAAAATGGGATCACAATTCCTCTACCAAATAAAGACCGCCTGTAATAATAAAAAAAAAAATGACATAAACCAAATGAACACACTATCTGGACTCTCTAGCACCTTCATTTACATCAGCTTAATCACCAAACTCGTGACTAATACCTTTAGGTAAACTTTCAACCATGTCCTTAGTGAAAATCCCATGTGTCACTCCAAAGTTCTCCTTTCACATAACATTTAACTTTTCACCCCGGAAAAGACTGATGTACACCACGAAAACAATGAATTCTTTAACTTGGCCTCTCAAAAGGATAGTATCTGAATTTGTATGCCGAGGTCACTACTTTTCAGCAAATATGCTTTCAACATTCCAACATTCGTATTTAAAGTACCCATAGAAAACCAGGACCCTTGAAAATAAGGACCCTACATGAGTTGACAAAGAAGACTTTTCTGGAGGCATTACCTCCTCTCTTCTTTGCTTCTCTTCTCACTGACCTCCTAACCAAGGACTTCCACATCACATCAGTTTCCTGATGAGGAAAACCATGAACTCTAACCTAGCCTTGAACAATGAACCTCAAGGGTGGCCCTATACAGGCATGTGAAGAGAACTTTGTTTTTCTAAAGTTGGTTTACCAATGGATTTTATCCTTTACTATAAGACATTTGGCCTAATCATATTCCCAGACTCCAATCTGAAACTGAACCCTCAGCCAAACTCTTTCTTTTCTCAGTTATATACAGTACGCCTGTTTCAGTGGAAGCTTCAGTTTGTAAGGAAGGCAGAAGGCACGTTCCAGTGCATGAATCACCCTGCGAATCGTAATCCCAGGTCCTGCAAACCTCCACCGAGAAGAAAGCTAGCCTATTAGCACCAATCTGCCACCAGCAGATTCAGCTCATTGCTTGAGTTTTCACACTTACCACATCTGTACACGTAAATGACATGCCTCCACTTAATATGAAACATTCTATTCAAAAGGGTTGCCTCACCATTGCACAGAATGTCTCAGGAGGGTCTCCACAGGTAATGTCCGGAGGATCCAGTTTTACTTTCAGATATTTGGTCATGTCCGTGGATTCCGGCTGACAGGCCATGTAATCCCAAACTTTCCCTTCTTCTGTGTAAATCTGAGTCTTACACACATCGTAATGTCCCCATACCAAAGGGTAGGGCTGCATCACTGAGGACACTGTAACCCAA
Source organism: Acinonyx jubatus (assembly GCF_027475565.1). NCBI lineage: Eukaryota > Metazoa > Chordata > Mammalia > Carnivora > Felidae > Acinonyx > Acinonyx jubatus. The sequence goes on along the minus strand of NC_069381.1, from coordinate 89,848,217 downwards.
AGGGCATGAATTGACAGGAATCTTGACAAATACATCTCTAAATTCTTGGCAATCTTTGTGGTAATAAAGCAGGGTTTGCTTATTTGTGATCTATGTCCCTTTTACATATACATATATGTGTATATGTAGGTAAGTCTATATATTAAAAAAAAAAAAAAGAGGATGAAATTTCAATGTAGATTCCAAATCTAAAAGCCAAGGGTTGATATTGTGCGTGTTCAGGTATATCGAGGATTTGGGTGGAAGTCTAACATACTTGTGCGGTAGGCATCGCCAACAACGTGCAGCTTTTTCGTTGTCCTAGAACGTATCTATTACACTCAGGTCTAGTTTGGTTTTTGTAAAAGATGTCCAGGAGCAAAGGATGATTTAGTGATGTGATGGCTCTGCCGTTGTACATCCGATAACCCTGGGTGATCCTCAGTGCTCGTGGCTCACAAGGGATGCTCAGATGTACTGATAGTATCTGAAGCAAAAGGATGAGTGTCTATAGCCCGATGTCTGCTTCTCATCAATCATTCTTTCCTTCTGGCACCAACACCCTTTAAGAAACAGGAAGAGTAAAAGTTATTGCCCCAGAATCGATGCATTACAAAATGTTTGATATGTTGACATTTGGGAGGGTTGATGCAATATAAAGCAAATTGGTGTAATATGGATAACCTTTATGCCGATGCTTTGCTAGAATGAGCAAACCACAGAAATCATTCACATTGGGGAGAATTTTGATACGAAGGACTTAACTCTTCCGTAACAAAGACAGATGTGCATGTTCCAGGTGAGTTACAGGTTTTCGCTTCAAAAATCATATTTCCATCTTGACAAAACTGAGAGCAAGCAGCTAGATTTAAACATTTCTCATGGATTGCAATGCTAGAAAATCTTACAGGAGAACAATGGGGGAAAATGAACGCTTTTATAACAATGACAAAGAAGTGACAACTACTTGTATGCCTTTTGTCTATTGGCAAAGAGACCCTAAAAATCTCTAAATTCCTTGTACATTTCTTAGCTTTTGTTAGCCCGAGTGAAAAACTGGCATTGTTGGCACAAGGCTGTCCCTCTGGATTTGCTCATTATATGGAAGAATTTAGCCTCTTTTGTTTAGTTGCATTTAGTGATAAAGATAACTTGGCTATCTGGAAAAAATACTCAAAAATAAAACCAAAGGAGCAAATTTTCCTTTCATAAGAATTTTCTATTTTCTTACATCTTTTTATAGCCATTACATCTGCATTTGCACTTACTTTTTGTAACAGAAGAGAATTTGTCCCAAAGGCAAATATTATACGCTGCCTTAAAACTAAAAGCTCTGTAGTAAAATGCACAATTTAAAATGCACATATAAAAACAGCTGAGGGTGAGTTAACAGGCCATGAAGCAGAATAATATGGCACTAATTCTAACAGAAAATAAAAATTACTGTTTAAAAGTACTTTTGGTCAACCGATAATGCAGCCTACATAACTATGAGTACTAGTCATTGGTGAGTTTAACTGGCAACTTTTCTCTTTAGAGATCACTGTCCAAATCTAAACAAAAAATAACATTTGGAACCCAGGTGTAAAAAAGAGGTATTTGTGTAATTAGTTGGTTCATCGTGTCATAGTCCCAATAATTAACTATTTTTTAAACAATTGAAAAGGACAAAAAAGCCCACAGTTTAGAAAATACCATTACAGACCCTTTAATTCACATTAAGCAGTTTAAATAGGGAAGTTCACTATCTTCAAACAATCTTGTAAAAGGAATTCAATATATTTAAATAATGCACCATCTTAAAATGAACTAAGCCACAGAGACTATGAAATGCCAAGGGATGGCTGAATAGTGTTTCCATAGCAAAGTAATTTATAATAATTGCTTTATGGATGCAAATGCAATTTTCATTATATTCAATTCATAAAATGTTATCATCCAGCTGCAATTTGTGATATTTTCTATTAGGAAAAGTGTTGAATATTTGGGTTCCTACGAAGCAATAATTAGCAGTTTGTCTAAACATGTATAAACTGCTGATTTGAATCTGCCTCCTCCTTGTGACATAAAGACTACACTATACCGTGTTGGGCACATTTTGATATCTTAAGCTAAAAAGAAAAAATCACAGAGAAGCATGTGTTGTGGCTAGCACAGCCTTCTGCTTTTTCAGATTTGGTGTTAATTTTAAGTTGATATTTTAAGAAACATCCAACAATTTGACAATTAATAATCTGAAAAGGTTGTGAAAATAATACACATGCACATTTTCTAGATGCATTTTCAACTGTGTGTACTACTCTGTTATCACAAGAAGACTCTCATGGGGTGTAGGGGAGCTGGGCATCACAACAGACAGCAGAAGGGTAAAATCTACTAGACTAGAACTTATTAACTTCAATTCTTAATTTCAAATACTTAGCAACTTATTTATCAAGAACAATATAATCTTGAAGGCCAGGAATGGACTGCTCTGAGTGAACCAAGTGAAAATTATGAATTAGTTTTTAATACTGTTTTTCAAATGTGACCTTAAGTATATATTTGAATGCTCTCGGAGCTTAATCTTCACTTTTTTTGTTAAACAGTAAATGTTATCCCCTAATCTATTTATGTCTTATATCCCTTTCTTTATCCACATTTTGCCTTACTACAACCACAAAATAAAGGATGACCAGGTGGCTGTACGTGAAAAATTTGGACACTAAGGAAATGTATGTGAGCCTGTTACTGTTTCCTGATACAACAGCAATCCCAATAGAACGAATTCTCATTAAAGTATAGCAGAATTATAATGATGGTCATTACACAGAATTATGGACTACACCATTGATCGAATTTAGAGCACTGACAAGGAAAAACGCAGAGGAGTGCAAGATATTTGAATATTAGGCAGTTGCAGGACTGTGCGACAGACATTCTTGACAAGAAGCAGCCAATTATAGCTTAAATTTCTGGCACATAACCAGTTGTGATTAATAGTTTTCCATTACATTACAGACATATTATTAATGTATTAAAAATGTCAAGCTTTGGCAAGCACTAATATGGCATGGCTCAGTTAGTCTGCAGAATTTACATTTAATGAGCTCCCATTGACACAGAAAAAGATATTGACCACGCATATTACAGATCAGGAGCAGAGGGTCACTAAGCTGTTCTTTAACATAATTGCTTAATTTCATTCTAATTTTTGTATTTGTAGCATGTATTCTAGTGTGTATTCTTTATATAAGGTCTCCTTACTTTTTTCAGTGCCACATACACTTCAAAGAAAATCCTCTTAGTTTAAAATTAGTAAGAAATTAAATTTGTGAACTGTCATGACACACAGTGGGAAAGGAAGCCTCTGTCAAAATGGAAAAGTTGCCATTAAAGTATAATTATGGAGTTTTCAAAGAAAACAAAATGATATGAAAATAGAATATTGTTTACCCCCTAACCTCTATTGTCTTAATGGCACTGGTTCCCATCTGGCTATGCTTTCAACCAGGTTAAAATCATCAATTGCTTCTTAAAAGCTAGGTCATCACAGCAAATATCGAAGCAAATGGATTATGACAAAGACAGTCAATGACATATTTGAAGGTTTAATATAGTAAACCAACCCCTTCTGGCCCATAACTGAACTGATTGCCAAATAATATGGGCTTTCAATTGTATCAGGTGTCTGCATCACCTAAATGTGAGCAGCTTCAGAAGAGCTCTGGGCAGCCCCAGTTCTAGTTCTTTGCTTTGCAAATCTTGGAAACTCACTGTACTCAAATAATGCCATCATCTCTACCTACACACTAAAGTACTGAGAAGTCCTCTTTGATAAAAAATAACCACTAATATGCTATGAGAACTCCAAAGACTCTCACTGGTATATAAATGTGCAGAGCCAATGTAAAAACAAAATTATGTCATGTCCTCAAGTTGACAGATATTACTGATCTGTAATAAAATGGGCTATAACATGGCTTTGCATCCATGAGACATCTTTCTCCAGGCTTCTGTAGCTAATTCCCTTCCACCTTGGATTAACTTTGCATAAGATCCTTCACAGGCCCTTTCCCTCACTAGAAGAGAAGTCTTACAAAATATTACACGGAAGTAATAATGATCAAAATTATAGACAATTATATTCTAAAAACAATCGCCAAATTCATCAACTGAGAGGAAAATATTGACAGTAAATCTGTTAACTCCAGCTCATTCATTTTATTATATAATTTCACTAGGAGGTGGGGTTGGTGGTAGTAGGCTATTTATTCCATAAATATTCAGCTCTTCAGGGGCACCTGAAATAGACAGCTATTGACTCATTCCTTATAGACATTAAGACTTTTATAAATATGCATGTTTCTGAATGGGAAGGAACAAAAAGAACATGGACTATCATCACATTTCATTGAGTGAAAAGTATAAAGAGATAAAGATATTACCCAAATTCTATAACCCACCAAAATTAGCAGATTCAAACACTGTCATAATGAGATGGACTAGACAAGACATTTAAGATATACTGAATGCTCTTTGCATTTATTTATTTGTTGTGAAGAAAGCATTTCCTAGTAATCTTAATGGAAAAGATTTGCTTCTATCCTTTTGCTAACTGTCTCTCAAAATGTAAGGAATTTAACATGTATTACAACGCCATTGGCATATCTTATTCATTCTTGATTGGGTATTATGAGCAACTGCCTATCATGAGATTCTTAATAAAACCGAATAGCACACCTTCGTATTTGAAAAATCTCGGTTTTCACAGACAGAAGAATGATTAGAGAAATCAGATAGCATATACTTGGCAGGATGTTTGGGGATGGGATAATACATAAAATTATTTCAGAATCAGTTAAGCCTAGAAGAAATCTGGGGTTTCATTCCCATACAACAGCAAATCTTGCTTTCTTACATAGGGAAGTTCAGACATCCAAGGTTTCAAACACACATTTAAGAAAATGTACACCCACCTGAAGTTCTGAAACAAAACTCTGGATTCTGAAGATGAAATTATTTTTTTAAAGTATGCTACATCTCTTACTGACCTATAATATCACACACACACACACACACACACACACACACACATACATTTTTGTTAACACAATAATTGACTTTCTGAGTTGCATGAATTTTTTTCTCTCCAAGCGCCCTGATGCTCTCGTAACTCCAAAACTCTCCAAATCTTTACAACACTTAGAAAACATATCAACTAAATGTGTAATGGTTTAATTCTTTGACATATTTTTTTTCAGAATAATAATGGAAGCAGACAAGTAGTTGCACCAACTGCAAATATACAAAAGGAAACTGCAAAATACATTGGCTTCCTCCTAAAAAAGCTAACCTGAATCACTTTAACACACGTGCCCTGTGAAAGCTGACAAAACAAAAATTTCAATAGAAAAAAAAAAGCTTTGTGTGCAAATAAATTGTTTTCTTACAAAATTTTAGGGTTATATCTCTTAAATTTCACAGTAGGAAGTATCACCAAATTAATAGCCAGTATGTGGAATTCTGAATGCCCTCATGTTGGTCTTTAGTGGCGAAACAGATGTCACTTCATGGCTTCCAGAAGAGAAAAGGAAATACATCCCTTACGTTTATAAACTGTAACAACATTAAGTGTAAAACACTTGATGCATTTTTTTCCCCTTTGTATCCTTATCCACATGCAAAGGCCCAAATTTTATCTTCATGAAAAACTGAAAGTTGCTTATCTTCCAAAAGAATCTTGGACAGTTATTGAACGGCCTTTCCTCTGCCAAAGAGAAAGGGCGGGGGGGGGGGGGGGGAGGATAAGACATTCAAAGTGATACAGTTCAAAATACTTAAAGAAATCTGAGGTTGCTAATTCCCCACAGGTTAGAGATACTCTCAAGGTCTAGGCAAATCAGAAAAACCTGGTCCCGTCTCCGGAAAAGACAATTTCTGGGAAACTTTTTCTAACAAGCTTAACCATTATGTAAATTTGAATAAAGCATTTTGTTGGAGGATCTTTCTGGGTAGTCCCCCCCCACCACCACCATTTCTGTAAGATAAGAAAACTTTTAGTGTTTTCAGTCATAAAATAGGGCCTTATTTCTAGAGCAATACGAGTGCCAGATATGCCATATGCTTGGTGGAATTCTGAATCTTACTCAGAATTTTCCATTCCAAAGACTGACAAACTGTTATGATAACGAGGGGCTCCATTACCGTTCGGAGTGCAGAGAAGAATGGAGGGGGAGTTGGGTAACAAAAGCCTCTACTCTCTGGAAATCTATACCTGATGCGACGATGGGAACGCAACCTCCGACTTCTCCAAATAAAGTTCCTTTAAAATCCCCGCTAGGAATTTTCCTGCAAGCCCTGCAAGATGACAACCTAAGTGGATGGGGTGGAGGGTGGAGGTCCCCGGGTGAGGTTACTAGAATAAACAGCAGAGGGCGCAGTTTCTTTTTTTATCGAACTTTTCGCGTGTATGAATCACTTAATTGGTTATTTTGGGCCCAATAATATTCGGGATTATTTGTATTATATATAGATATCCACAGATACATATATAGGACAGGAATTCAGTGTCCCTAGACGATTGCGCCAACCGGTTAATGTCATGCCACCAAAGAATCTGAGCAAAATATTCCACACAGCATTCCTACATCAAGTCTTTCCCTCTTTGAATTTTCCCTTCTCCCCAGCTGCACACCATGGGATAGTAATGCTTTAATCTCGCACCAATAACGGAGATTAAAAGAAAGAGACTTCAAAAGCTCTCAGTGTGGCCACCGGCTCCACAGGGCCGGCAAGAGGGCAAGTTTTCTCCCCAAGCAAAGACAATTGGCAAAAGGAAAAAAAGAATGCTCTGGCGCGTTGTGTGTGGCCAGGTGTGTGCGCGTGAGAGGGGGAGCGCGCAGGGTGCCCGTCCGTGCGTCCGCCGAGGCACAGACCCCGCGCCCGGGCTCCGGAGGCAACACTCACAGACACGTAACCCGCTCGGGGCGCACACCCAGGAAGACTCGCGTGTGGGTGTGAGAGTGTGCGGGTTGTGTGCGCGCCGCGACTCCGCGCGCTGCCTCCTCAAGGCGCTTCGCAAAGTTCCTCGCCCACCCGGAGCCTCCCTCCCGCCTGTGGATCGCAGGGGCGGGGTGGGGGGGAGGGGGGCGGAGGGAGGGAGGGAGCCCGGGGTTGGGGGTGGAGGGAGGGAGCCCGGGGTTGGGGGTGGGGGGAGAGGGGCCAAGACGAGACGCGCGGGTCTCCGGAGGAGGGGGACGCCGGCTGCACTTACCGTGTGGCCCGCTTGCCCTTGCGCCGGCCGGGAGCCGACCGACGGCGCGGGGCGGCGGCCCTGCCCAGCCGGGTGCGCCTCGGGCGGCGGCCGCAGCAGCGGAGCCCGCGGGCGGCGCACGGGCGGGCGGCGGCAGCTCCCGCCGAGCCTCCTCCCGGGCGCGTGGGGAGCAAGAGGGATGGGGTGTGGACCTGAGCCGCCGCCGCCGCAGCAGCCCCGGGGTCCCGCTCGCGCCCGGCCCGCCGTGGGAGAGGACTCTGCGGACCCCCAGCCCCGCGCCGGCCCGCCACTCCCCGCCGCTTAATTACCTTGGTCGCGGGCCCCAGAGGGGGAGCCTCCTGCGCGTCGCCCCCTCTCGGAGCCCTCGCCGAGAAGGGGAATTCCTTTCCGTTGACGTCCTCTTCCGAAATGCAAAAGATCAGTGACTTTGACAGGTAGATGAGGGGGAGGGAGCAGGGGTGGGCGGAGAGGAAGAGAGGATGAGAAAGGTGCCTCTCCCTCCAAAAATATAGTGATATTAATAATGAAATCGCAGCCTTCGGGAGGTCTTGCCAGCCCCGTCCCCCGCTTGCCGGCTCTCCTCCGCTCCTCCTCGCGCCACTGCCTCTGCCACTTCTCGCCTTAAACTTTTACTGGGGGATTTTTTTTTTCTATTTCTATTTTTTTTCTCTCCTTTCTTTTTTTTTTGTAATTTTTTTTTTTCAGCTGCAGGACGATTTCCTGATTCCTGGGGATCAGAACCAGTGGCCGGGCGGTTCTACGCCGCTTGGCACAGCTTTCATTTTATTTCAGATGAAGACGTTGAGCTTAGTCAGAAGGGACATAAATCAGGACAATTAGCATTGGCGCCAAGAAGATCCTCTAGTAACAATTTCGCCCGGGCTTCCTTCGCGCATTCCTCCACTCAAGTCAGAAATGTCACTGCACATAGCGTTGATGGCTGTGAGACGCGACGCACCCAAAGTCCATTTGATGAAATATACATGGCCCACGACGCTTCTGGATTGCGGTTCCCGGGCTCCCCGCCCCCGCCCGCGGCGCCTGGCCGGAGCGGCTCCGAGCGGGCAGCAAGCTCTCAGCAAACTTAGGGGTGCGTGCAAATTAAAGAGTGAGCGTGAGGGCCGGTGAAGAGAGAGAGAAAGAAGCGAGCCCCGGGAAGCCGCAGCCCTCAGAGGGGTGGCTCGAACGTTTCACTTAAAAGCAGATCTTCTGCAACTGCCAGCAAGTGGAAGGATTGCAAACCTTACGCTACCTCGAGACCTGGGCGCTCCGAGCGGTCCTAACTCCGTCCCGCTCGCTGTTGCTGCGGCTGCTCCCGCCGCCCGTGCCGCCGCTCCACGACCTCCCAGCGCTGAGGCTCTGAGACCACCCTTCACCTCCCCACCCCCAGCTCGCCCACGGAAGCGCCCTTTCCAGTAACTCTTCACGTACCATCCACTCGAGCCCCCGCCCGTCCCATCCCTCGCTGCTCCTTCTCCTCCCCCAAACCGTTCCTTAAGCGCACCCCTCGCCCCTAGCAGGGATCCCTACTGAGCTTTTCAACCAACAATCCCCAGGCCCTGCCAGCGGCCCCTAGAGCGCCAGCCTTGAACCTCCTTATTTAGAAATCCATTCCCCTTTGGAAAGTTGAAGTTCAAAAGAAAGCTTGTCAGATCTCCTTGCCTTTCCCGAGAAAAACGCAAATACCCCGACCCCAAGACTTCATTCCCCACCAGTGGGGGCTCAGACTTACCTGAAATCACTCTTAGCTACAAGCTAACATCAAAAAATAAAATAAATACAAAATCCAGACTTAGATAGGGAGACACTTTAATTAGAAAGAAAGGCTATTGCAATATAGAGAGAGCTCTGATCTCAGAAATCTGTAAGCATCTCAAAGCCAAACAAAAAAAGCCTTGATACGGTTAAGGGGAATGCGCGGCAAGGGAAAGTTGGGCAGAGGAGAGGAAGTAGACCGAAGGCATGACTGACCTGCGGGGTTTGACAAGAATGCGTCTCTGTGGTCCACGGATTTGGGGAGTAAGCGAACAAGGAAACATGTTGTGCATTTTAGTGCTTGCTCAGATTTGCAGGCAAGCTAACGTTCATGGTTGGGTGGGGAGGAGAGAAGCCTGACTCAAGTTCAGTCAAGGCAGAGCAGAGAGTAAGAAAGGGGTATCTGTGAGCACTTGGGTCACTAACTACACACCCAACTATGAAGGCACAGAGCTAAGAGCAGAGGGATTAGTTTTCTGCAATGGCTGGGGGGGGGGGGGGGGTGTCAGAAGAGTGTTAGAGGGAGAAGTTTGTTGAACTGAGCCTGTAACCAGACCGTCTTTGGCCCCCAAGCAGCCAGAAAGGAGGCAGGAACCCCAGGCATCCAGCCCCTAGACCCTCTAACACGGAGAGGTCACAGTGAATCCTCCTTCCCTTGACTTTCTCCAGTGCCTGAATCTATGTTTTCCTTGCTTTCCTTCTCCCTGCCTCTATTCTTAAGCACTGACATTGCCAAAAGGGATTACCTAATGGGTGAAACTCTTTAAAGGCATGCTTAGACAGTGGCCATTTCCTGGCTCTTCATTCAGTCCCTGTCTATGCTCCTCCAGGATTGAAATATACTGATTATATGGAGATACTATTCACCATTTCACCCTTCCTGACGGGCTCCAGGAAACTAGAACCTTCAGGGAAGCCAGTAGGAGTTAAGAAACAACACCCACAGTGGTGCTCTCACTTCTCACTGCTCCCCCCCCCCCTTTCTCAACACTGAATACAAACAGCTCTCAGCCTTACCTCTCCCTCTTGTTCTTTCCACTCAAGCCAAGAAAACCCCTTCTGAGTTTCTATCCCCAGTGTTGTCTGATATTTTAAGGTCCTTTTCTGGGAAAAAGTAAAGTTATCCATGTAGAGATTAGGAAATTCCCTCCTGGGATATATGAAGATCTTTGTGATATTGGCTCCCAACCTGGAGAAACGTTCCTTTCCAGATGTCAAAGTCTCAGAACTAAACCCCTTCCCCTCTTGCTTTACTAAGACCCTCTCTCATCGTCAAGGCTCCTTTAACTACGAGGCACACACCAGTCCCCGAAGAATATATTTGTAGGGGGACCTTTTCCAGTTAAGTAGCCTCTTCTGCTCCAGGAATGGGAGAGTCTTCCAGAGGTGAATTTTTTTTTTCCCAAACATCTGCTCTGATCTTTTCACAGGCTCAGTAAATCACCAGTTTTAAACATGTGGATTTAAACTTTGGCCAGGAAATCAGAATCGTCAGAGGAGACTTTTCAACATTAAAATCCCTTCCTCTCCAGATCATGATCCCTCCTCTAGTGGAGATGGAGTGGGAAGGACCTTATCTCCAAAAAAGTACTTTGGGTGGATCTGATATACTCCCTCAAACAGAGAACCCTTGAATTTATCTATCAAAAGAGCTTTCCTGAATGTATCTTTGCACATTTGTTTATATAATACAATCAGAAATTTACTTCAGATATATTTCAATTGTATTATATAATACAATCAAAAATTTACTTTAGATATATTCTTGGCATCAGAGAAAATAAGTTAGGGCATACTTACTTTTCCTACCATCCTTTGCCTTCTCCACCTACATATATATTTAACTTTCTTTGGAAAGAACGATTTTTCTGTTTTTATTTAACCTTTCGACTCCACTTTTTTTTTTTCCTCTCTCCTTTAGAAAAGAATTGTTTGATCTTTCAGTTCTCCAGCTTCAGATCTCTGGCAGATTTCCGTGCATTCCTCATTCTTCAACTTAGATTTTCATTTATTTGTAATCCCATTAGGTCTCTAACTATTGTTCATCTTGCTAGGTTATTAGCTTCTTAAAAACCTTCTTTTTAGAGATTTGGCAAGGCTGTTCAATTACTTGTAACGTCAACATGCCAAACTGGTAGTAGTGACATATTTGCAACATATCTAGTCCAAAAAGATATGTGTCTTCTTGTAAGTACTCTAAAGTACTTAACATAAAGTAGGTATAAGATCAAGATTCGTTTCAGGTGTGAATAATTTTTGCCCATTTCCAGGATTCAGCCATAGCCTCCTTGGTAACAGGAACTAACTCCCACTATGTTAAATTAAGACTTCCATATCCGAAATACCCAAATCAGGGACAAGTTCTGTTTGGCCAATTGTGTACTACGTGATAGATGCTTTTTATAACTGCTGCTTGTGTCCCAGTAGAAACATCCTAGCAGTTGTAAAACCTTTAGTTGTTTCTTGCCTCCACTCTGTGCTCGGGGACATGTTTTATTACAAAGCCATTAACAGTGTAGTTTTGACAGGTTTTGAAGTTACTTACCTAACAGGATTTTTTAATGCTTAAATATTTTGACATTTAAACCTCTCACAAGCCCTAACCATCTGGTCTGGGCTCTATCACCGGACTATATTGGCACTTTCCTGCTGTTGTAGGTGTTCCAAGTACACTTACCTTCAAACTTTAAATTTACAAATCCAACGTATCCAAGTATCAAGCATGCCCAGCATAGATATATCAGCAATCTCATTTAGGTTTTCTGAGGACTGATAGTATACCAAAGGGCATATTGTTTAATGTAAGAAAACACACATATTTACTGTGCTACTGATTCTAGAACATGAAGAATAGCAGATGGTATAAGCTATTGATAGTTAATGACTAGTGCAGGGAACGTGACCTTTGGTATCCATGTGCTTTCTAATATATGGCACAGCATCAAATGCTCTGGAAATAATAAAATAAACTGCTTGGTTAGGGTAATATAAAAATTTAACAAAATGTAGAATCTGATTTTTTTTTTAGGAGAAAGCATTCTAACCTAAACGATAACTGTTTTTAGTCAAATATTTCATGTCTTTTTTCTATTTTGACTTCCCAGACCTAGAAGTGTTTGAGGGAGAATAGTTTTCTAATTTTTGTTTACCTAATATCACCCATAAGAAATCAACAGAAATCACTTCTTCTTTTTTTTTTTTTTTTTAATTTGAGAGAGACTGCGTGTAAGAGGGGCAGAGGAAGAGAGAGAGAGAGAATCTCAAGCAGGCTCCACGCTTAGCTTGGAGCCTGAGGCAGGACTCGATCCCACAACCCTGGGATCATGACCTGAGCCGAAATCAGGAGTCGGGCGCTCAACTGACTGAGACTTCTAGGTGCCCCACTTCTTAGTTTTTATGCTTTCAGAGTCTATGACATTAGATGTTTTTATCCAACCAGTAAAATCTGTCAAAATCATGACAACTTGAATTTTTTTTAACCTATTTCAGTGTTTTTGAGACTCAGAACACATAGTCAATATTTGTTAAGCAGTTTTTCTGAGGCTACAAAAAGAGGGCATCCATCAGCAAGTTTGGATAATGCTATGGTCTGAACAAACTCAGGGTCTATGAGCTTGTATTTTGTTGTAGTTTGTCTGTCTAAGATCATAAATTTACTTCTTGAAAAAAAGGAGATCTTGCAATTTATCTAGTGTGTTGGCTGGAAAATTCATCTCAAAAATCAACAGCTGTGTAGATTTCTTCAAATGTAATTTTCATATTTTCAATTATTTTTCAACAAAATCAGGATCCTTTTCAAACTGAGAAAGAAAATATATGGAGGAAGACTAACACCCTTTGCCTAATTTAGAGATCTTTCCATCAACTCCATCTCAATGGTTCTTCTCTCCAATTCAATACATATTGATGGAACCCACACCACCTTCGAGGAACTGTATTAGGTGCTGGAGGCAATGCAAAGCTCTCAAGACAAAGTGTAGACTATCATGTTGGGAAAACAGAGTTGGATTAATTGTAACGTGCATTTTTAATGTTATACTACAGATTGCTAAAAGGAAATGTAGTTGTAATGGTCAAGTCTGGAGACTCTTTTTGTACCCAAAATGGGACAAACATGCACACAACTCAGATGATGGCGTCAGCAATCTCTAAGAGGCCACTGGCCCAAACTACATTAGAGTGTAGACTGGTTTAGCAAGAGGTTCCTGGACTATCATACAAGTGCAATAATGGCTGAGCCAAAATTCATTGACCCACTGCAGTCAAAATATCCATGATGAAAGAAATTCCAATAATAGAAAAACAGTAGACAAGAAAGAGAAACCTAAGATCACAGAGTGCCATTGGTTTGACTTATACTCTATCCAGATGTTTCTCCCCACTTTTCTTGACTCCCTCCTTCTGGGTTTAGTTTCAGGTTTACTGTTCTGAAATGATTACCTTGGTTGCTGTTTTTATCAGCTTTATGGCTCCCATCCTTTAGCTTCTATGCTGAATGGAGGCAGTGGACATAAGCTGGTGTTGGCTTCTGGTGAGTAAGATGGATTTGTGCCAAGCGGCCTTTACTTTGGCAAGAAGGCTCCCTCTCCTACAGAAGATGACTAATTCTCTTAAATTCTGCCTCTATTTGTAATGGAGAAGAATGAAATCAGAGGCATTGTGAATTCTCTTCTTTCTCCCATAAGCCAGGAAGAAAACTCAATTATCAGTTCTCCAAACTGTGAAATTCCATAGAAAATAACACAACTGTAAGATAGCTATGATATCATAAGAATTCTTTCTTGTCCCCCTCTCTCTTCCTTTTTCCTTACTCTCAAACATGAATTTAACACCCACCATGTGCTAGGGACTACATTAGAAATGATAAGATGAATAAGGCAGTCTCTGTCATAGTTTACAATCATGAGAGAAAACAAATTTGGAAACTACCAATGTAATACTACTACAGGAGCTGAAATTGAATCCACAGGGAGCAGGTGAACCCCAAAGGAAAATACCATATGATTCTTCTTGGAGAATCCAGGGAAAAGCTAGGTAGGTTAAGTGGTGTATGACCTACAAAGAGCCTCAAGAGATGTGTAGTGTTCACCCAGCAGACAAGGGAGCAAAAAATGCTTCTGACCAGGAAGCAGGGGGTGGGGCGCAAAGTCAGGAGTCCTAACCCAATAGGGCATTTTTTTTTTTTTGTCAGTAGTTTGGTATGATTGAAGCTCACTGCCCCACACAGATAGCCTTTGAGGTGAATGCTTACAAGCTTTCGACCCCGAAAATCCGTAACAAGACTTGAGAACAATAGGAGAGAAAATCAAATGAGAGGAAGTATCTTATATTATTTAGGCTGAGACTATGAACACGCTGATAATTTACCATTACCGACCACAGAAATGGCAACTTTACGTGTCAATCTTGCAGGACCAAGAACTTCCCATTCATTTTTCTGTAACCTCTGTGAAGGCAAGAGCATAATCTAAAACAAAAAATAATTTTTAAAGCTTCTGTATTTGCTTTTGGAGTACATTATATGCCTCTTTTTGGCAGGAGATCTACTTTCCTAATGAGGTTTTGTGCTTAGATTGGTATTAAAATTAGTCAGATTTCCCTGAGTAAGCACTGAGAGCGGGAGAACAGGGCTGCAGAGCAGACTGGTGACCAGGAAACCCAAGGTTCAACGATGTAACCAGGGATAAGCTACACATGAGTAATGGAAGTTGACTAATTAGTAATTATAGATACCAATTGAGCCTTAGATGAAACAACCAACCCCCAATCATTCCACCATGGTTTACATTTTTGCAATCCTAAATAAGTGTATTTCAAATTCCTGTTGGGGAATAACTATTTTTTCAAAAAGAAAGGGGAAGAAAATAAAACAAGCTAGAAAAAGACGCTAACATTCAAGAAATTTAGACATCGTTATGCATAATGGAAAAAAAAGAGCAACAAATTGCTATTTACGTGAACCAGTTCTTGTCTAAATCAAAGTAGAATTCAGGTTTTTTTTTCTTTTTTGGTGAAGATGGGACCGTTAATCAAGCTTTTTACTATTTATGATTAGAAAGTCAGGAAGTGTATTGATGAGGAAAAAATGAATAATCTATTTTTGTTTTTTTACCTGCCATATTCCCAATTACCTTCTGCATCTATAAATCTTAGTTTTCTTGATATATATGTAAAATGAGACTTAAAAAAATTACCCCTCTCCTCAGTCACTTCCCTGAAACTATATTTTCCCCAACTAGTAATCTGAAGGCTGAGTTTGCAATGAAGAAAGAGAGCTAGACTGTTAGTTACTGTATATCATGGTATACACACCACTGTTAAATGTTGCAGTTATCCTCATATTAAGAACTGATTGAGGGGTGCTTGGCTGGCTTAGTCCATAGAGCATACTGCTCTTTTTTTTTTTTAATGTTTATTTATTTTTGAAAGAGAGAGAGAGAGACAGAGCTCAAGAGGGGAAGGGCCAGAGAGAGAGGGAGACACAGAATCCGAAGCAGGCTCCAGGCTCCAAGCTGTCAGCACAGAGCCCAATGTGGGGCTCAAACTCACAAACCATGAGATCATGACCTGAGGCGAAGTCGGACGTTTAACTGACAGAGCCACCCAGGTGCCCCAGAGCATACTACTCTTAATGTCAGGGTTGTGAGTTCAAGCCAAACATTGGGCATGGAATCTATTTAAAATTAAAAAAAAAATTTGATTAATAGACAAAGATTGCTGAATGTTCACAGTTCATTTAAGCATTGAGAAACAGAAGCGCAAATTTCGGCAATAGAAAATCTGAGACTGATATATATATGTGAGTTTAGCTTAAAACTATTATATGTTTGGATCCTTCAAATAATTTTTTTCAGAAAGTCCACTAAGATATAGTGTCAGTCTGGGTGCCTGGGTGGCTCAGTTGACTCAGCATCCAACTTTTGATTTTGGCTCAGATCATGATCTCATAGTTGTGAGATCAAGCCCTGTGTGGGCTCTTAACTGGGCATGGAGCCTGCTTAAGATTCTCTCTCTCCTTCTTCCTCTGTCCCTCTTCCCCACTCATGTACGCTATCTCTCTCAGAAAAGAAAAAAAAAAAAAAAGGAAAGAAAGAAAGAAAGAAAAAGAAAGAAGAAAAAAATGTAATGCTAAGTAGCATTGGAGCAGGAGGAGACCAAAACCTTGCTAAGACACTTTTTGCTGTGAGAATTTGCATAAGTCACTTTACTTCTCTACACCTTAACTATGTAATCTGTAAAATGAGGAAGCTGATTTAGATGAATCTAAGGGAGTAGTTGCTAAAATGGGCTTCGTGGACTTCGTGCCTTAACATAACTTTGGGGCTTTCTATAAAGCAGGTCCTGAATCAGCACCTCGATAGGTGATTTTTATTTAAGCATATTAAGTTTCAAGGATCACTACTAGCCTAAGGTTTCTTCTAGCATTTGCATTTTGAGTCTTCCTTTGAGGTTGGGCTTAATTTAAATGAAAGCTGAGACAAAAATAAATGTATCCTTCAGATTCTTGGATAATAGAATAGGAATTTTGATTTCTAAAATATTTTTTTACACTTCTATACAAACATCTATGTATTAGAATTAAGTGGGGTATATGTTTGATTCCCTGCAAGATTAGATGGAATGAAGGCCAAAGACTTTGAAACCATATTGTTAGGAAAGGAAGAAATCAAGCATTTGCTACATAATACAGTTCATTTGTAACCATGCTAACTGAGGCCCAATTTCTGGAACATATGTATTAGCTATAAGCTGCCATAAATCTCTCCTAGAAGTATATTCCTCAACTTGTAAACATCAGTTCTTTGAAACCTACCATGAGATCTAGTCATGAGGTGTTAAAAGCTTTTTTAAACATTTTATTAAGGCTGAGTTTCTTCAAAATCAGTCAGTGATTATTGGACTTTCTTTACCAGCAGTAACTAATACATGTATACAAAATGTCCTAATGAATTATTACCATCAGCTTCCATAAAAGTCAGAACTTCCAAAACAGTTTAATTAAAAACTTAACAAACTATATATAAGGATGTGCATACATTATGCTTATGTATACATTTTCTGTGTATTTGAGTTAAAGTCATTCTGAAATATAGTAGGATGTATTGGTAAATCGTTGAAGACCAGCATTCAAGTCCTTATTACATTGCTTAACAGTTGCATGGCCTTAGGTAGCTGACTTAATCTTTCTGGGCCTCTCTTTCCTCGGCTATAAAATGGGAGTAATGTTGAGTATCTTATAATACTGTTATGAAGAATAAATATATTTGGTTAAAAAACACTTTGTAAATGTTAACTATTATTTACTTCTCATATTATAGGACTGAACCTTCCATTATTAATGTCAAGATTAATTTATTTATTAGACAAGATTTTTGGGGGGCCATCTGAGTCTAACACTGTACCAAATACCCTGGAAAGTAAATATAGAAGAAACACACACTGTAATTTTTGTGCCTAAGGCACTGAAATTTTACTTGAGGATTTCACAGAGCAATATCACTGAGTGAAGGATAAAAACTGAGGTACATATTTTAAAAACTGACTAAAAATGAATAAAATTGGTCTTCAAAGATCAAAGAATGTTTTATGGGAAGGGAGGTAGAAAGGTAAGAAGACCTTTTAGGGTTTGGATGGGTAAATGATAGAAGGAATTTCATCAGGGGACTGAACAAGAGCAAAGGCAGCTGAACCTGGAAAGTCAAGTCATTTCCAGGAAATGGTAGAGAAGCAAATTACTTGGAAGTAAGGTATTATTTGAGGGAATTGTGGGTATCTGCTTAGAATCTAGGTGGGAGGACCATGGGTCAATGTGCCTTGAATCCCCAGTGAAGAGTTTTAAAATTTATCCAGAAGATGTTATACAGCAGTTAAGACTTCTGAGCGGGCGGTTGTG
Source organism: Acinonyx jubatus (assembly GCF_027475565.1). Lineage (NCBI taxonomy): Eukaryota > Metazoa > Chordata > Mammalia > Carnivora > Felidae > Acinonyx > Acinonyx jubatus. The sequence continues at coordinate 89,830,335 of NC_069381.1, read as the reverse complement.
CGGGTCGGGGGGTGACCCCCCGGGTGGGTCAGTTGGCTAAGCGTCCAACTTCGGCTCAGGTCATGATCTCAGGGTCTGTGAGTTCAAGACCCGCGTGGGGGTCTGTGCTGATAACTCAGAGTCTGGAGCCTGCTTCCGATTCTGTGTCTCCCTCTCTCTCTGCTCCTCCCCCACTTGTACTTTGTCTCTCTCTCTCTCTATCAAAAATAAATAAACATCAAAAAAAAAAAATTGAGAGTTCTGAGCAGGGTAGACCCATGAATAATATGGCAGGATTCTTTATATATGTATGAATTTATCTGGATATGAATCAGAGCAGAGAGATACTAAAAACAGGGAGGGCAAATAAGAGGCAGACAATGATTTGGTAGCTGTAAAATAGAAAAGCAAAAAGTGGATATGTGAGGCAATGGTGAGATTATTGACACAAATTATTTATTAAAAAATAATTTTAAGCTAACCGATTATTTTGCATCAGAAAATGAAAATAATTCAATAGAACTCTTATATTTTCATTTCTCTTCAAATGTTCAAAATGCACACACCTTTCCTTCATTCAATCAAATATGTGTTGAATGCATAAGACAGGCATTGTTCTAGAAGTTTGGGATTCAGTGGTGAACCAAATAAAGATAAGACTCATAAGCCTTATATTCTAGTTTGGGGATCCCAGTGATATAAACAACAAATATAATAAGTTATCTACTATCTTTGAAAGAGAAAAATACATGGAAACAAGGAAAGTAGATTAGGACATGAGAGTGATATGTTGAGGGTGAGTTGTACAGTGAAATAGAGTGGTCATCACAGACCTGCAAAGGTGATGTTGAGCACAGCATTAGGGAGGAAAGAGAATGAGTCTTACAGAGAGTTGGAGGAAGACTGTTTCAGGAAGAGGAAGCAACCAGTGAAAAAGCCCTTCACCTCCCTGGCATGTTGGAAGAGGCCAGCATGATTGCTTTTAAAGTCTGACAATTTACAGCAAATCACATTAATTCATATTTTTGCAATTCTTTGAGACTTAGCCATACTTGTACTGTTTTGACTGTGTAACACAGCCCTCTATACAGCAATTTTGAGCCTTTAGGGAAAATTATTTTATTTATATATAAAATATGTATAAATAATAAAATTATTATTTACATATTATATATATGTATATAAAGCATGGAGAACAGTCCTTTTCACACTTGATGTCAGTTACCATTATTATTTTTTATTAAATCTTACATGATTTCTGTATGGTGATTTCATTTCTGTAGTTTTCTGGAAAGTGGTTTTTAAACTCCCTTGCCCATTTTTAAATTTGTGCTACCACCATATTTCAGAGAAGAATTAAGGCTACTTACAAGAATACATACAATATGACCCCCAAAAAAGAGCAGAAACAAAGGAATGGGGAATAGGGCTTAAAATGGATGACACAGTGTCCATGTAATATAAGGTTTTCCCTAAGCTGACTCGTGGACAATAAAGACGGAAAAAAATCTCATAACCTAATTGACCATATCTATGAGATTTAAAAAAACACAACTAGATATACCATAGAAAAATATAACTGTTCTTCTTAATAAGACTGGGCATGCATTTTTCCTCGGGGTCCTGAAAAAAGAGGATACATGATGAAATAACATTTTTTACAACATCCTTGCCAATGATATGAATAGAGAGGAAAGAATGTTTCATAGGAAAGGCAGTTTAATTCAAGACTTCAATTGATTATCCTGAGCACCTCTGGGAAAGGTAAGGCATACACATGAAATAATATTTGTTTTAGCAAAAAAGAATCTCATTTTCTCACTTAGGATGTCACATAACTATGTGTTTACAAACTCTACAAATTACATCTCTGTCCCTTGTTCCATATTAAGATCCTGAAATCAAACCAGGGAACCTGGGATGGGATTTCTTGTTTTGTTGCACACCTTTATAGGAATGCTAAAGAATAAGAGACTGGAACATTTTGTCTGGGATGCTGGTAATCCTCTGAACCGGCAAACCACAGAACCTAGAAACCATAACGTCTCAACCACTGAAGTGCTTCCTTGTCTCACAATCCCATTTTCCCAAATTTGTTAAATCTAGGGTGTGGGAAATATTAAGTATCATTCATGTATGTGGCCAGGAAGGAACAACCCATTAACACTTCAGAATAATCAGAAAATAGTATCAGTAGCTGTAGAGCTGATACAGAGCAGCAGTAAGATAAATTTCAGAAATTAAGACCCCCTACCCACTAATAAACTCTTACAAGTTGTTTTGAGGCTGTAGAAAATCTTCTCAGTGATATTAGAGCATGCATTTGATATGGTGCCCATTACATATCTGTCATGATTTATAATGTTTGCCTCACTATCATCTCTTAATTATATTTCATGGATTAGATTTATGTGAGAATCTCTACTCCCTGACCACAATGAGGGCACAGATGACCACTTGGATATGTAAGAGAATATTGAACGAACAAGCAGGAAATTCCGATGAACCTGGTTTCAGGTCAGAGAATGACAACACACAGAAAGTACTCCAAGCTTCTGTGAGCCCAAAGGTGAAGAAAAGTTATCTCAGATGGCTCCCTGTCTGATCTTCACAAATACAAGTTATCTGAAATAATGCATAGCATATGGAGATCTTCACACCTTTGACAACTAACCATGAGTCGTGGTTGTGGTACCACTACAAACCAGTAAAGGGCAGCAACAGCCAACAGCTTTATAACATGAAACAATAAAGCTTAATTGTTATTTCAAGTTGTAGATAAAGACTACACTGTTATATGTAAAGGTGTTTACTAAAAAATTAATTATATTATGCTAATAGTTCTGATAGGCTAGCTTTAAACAATATCATCCTAACCCAAAACGCATTTATAATCAATTTGTCATTTCAGAATCAGTTCATTCTTACAGAACTTAGAGGTAGAAATTAAAGATTTTTCTCCAGTGATTCTGGGAACATTTAACGAACAAAATATCTGCTCACCCTCTAGTCTGTCATCTAAAAATATATTACTGAATAGCAGAAGCATCTAAACCTGTACTGATCTGAAGCTGAAAATAAAAGAGTGATCACATTCAATGAAATACCAATTGATAGAGTTCTAAATTCAATGAATTCACGTTCAGGTATCAGTTCGGATCATGACTGGAACTCACTTTGGCCATAGATTCATAAAATGTGCAAGGAAAGGGAACACCATCTTGCCACAATTTTACACTTTGCCAAGGCTTTCTGATTAAATTAATTTGTTGATGCACTATGTTAAAAGGTGGGGGGAGGGAAGGTGTTTATCCTAAGTGATGAAAATGAATCAAGCAAGGGAAAGGAGACTTGGAGCCAAGTCTCACTTTAATTTTCTTTCACTGGTTATAAGCACGATGTGAGGATTCCTACTGGCTTTAAAAATTCCAGGATAGCCGTTGAAGACTTTGTCTAGAGTTTGGGTTTGTTTTGTTTTGCATGGAGCCCAAACCAGGACTTGAACTCATGATCCGTGAGATCAAGACCTAGGTGCTTAATCAACTGGACTACCCAGGTGCCTCTAGAGTTTGGGCCTTCTTAGAGGGGACATCATAATCTCTGGAGGCAAACGACTTTGTTTTGATCTACAGCTATTCTATTTAAGACCTGTGTGATCCTCAGAAATGACCTCATCCTCTCTAACACCGGTTTTTATGGATTAAAAAGGGGATATCACACAATGCATACAGTTACAAAAAAAGGATTAAGTTACATGGCCTATGCAGGTAATAATGTTGTTAATGTTTTTTGTAACATAAATATAGGAGCAAATCAAATAGACAATCTATTATTTGACTTCCATCACTTTGGATTGTTTAAAGATACGGAACATTTGTAAATGTAATATTTACACTTAAAACAGAACCTTTATTTAGTGTAATAAGACACTGTGTAAATTGTATTCACTATTACAAAATAATTGTTGCACGTACTTATAAATTTTTATGTCATTTGTCATATTTGTTTTCTTATTAAAAAGCTTCATGTGATAATGTTAAAAAAAAATAACTGGGAAAACTTTCTTGATCTTTACAAATCATTGGTTGTCACAGGTTCCAGAGAAACAAAGCATGAGGATACTGTACTGCTCACCCGCAAGAGCCCAGCAGGGTCATTTATTTGCTGTGGCTCTGCCTGCCTTATCACATTTCTCTCTCAGTGTGCACATCTAGAGTGTGTCCGCTCAGTAGTAAATGAGCATGTCCTATAACATTTGTGAAATTTTCACAACTTGAAATAGTCTCTGACAGAGTCATTTTCAAATTGCCCCATGAAGATCCACACTGTGGATAAGAGATTGAGCCACGGTAGTCATTGTTCCCATTACCTAGTCTTTCTTTCTGTCCTTGTCATATGACTGTAGCTGAGGACATTTCCTAGCCTTCCTTAAATAGTATGCAGAACATCCAAGAAATCCCCTTACAGGAAATGAGTCATCCTATGTTCCCCTTTTCTCCTTCCTTTTTTGAATGCAGATGTGAAGGTCAGAGCTGGAATAACCGTCTTGAACCATGACATAGAAGCTAGGTGTTGAGGGCTACAGAGCAAAGGATAAATGGTCCTGGCTTCCTGACATAACACACCAGCACAGGAGCCCTGGACTGCTATGCTCTGATGATTATAGGAGATTATTTCGGGTCTCCTTGCAATGGCTAAACTGTACCTTAATGAATAGAGCTTCTGTTGCATCAGGAAAGCACCTGTATAATTCACAGAACAATCACCATGTAACTGAAATTACCACAAATCATATTCAAGTATTATAGTAAAATTTGTTTTTAAAATGTGTAACAAGTCATTTAAGTATTTTATATTTATTATATTATTTGGATCTTCTAACCTACAGGATAATTTAATTTGTTCTTTTTCTGTCCACTTAAAAAATTTCTTCTGCCCTGAGACTCTCACTTTTTAAAGTTTCATATGATAAATAATTAAGAGGAAACTGTTATATCTTTTCCTAGTGAACATATTCTAGACTCTTTGACCCGTGGGTTTTAAAAACTGGTTAAAATGTGTTTTCCTATAAAACATAATCAATTACTAAATGCTTCCTACTATAGTCTTACTCACTGATTTGCTGTTTGGTTTTTCCCTAGTTCATGAGTTATGGAATTTGAACAGCATACCTTTAGAGACCGTGGTCAGTCTACTGGTTTATGATCAGATTATTATAATCCCAACTACTCATACTCAAAGCTTCATTTGAGTGGGCTTAGCCATGACGTGTTGAAGTGAGTAATTCTGGGAGGCTGTGAGTGTAGTGAAGCCAACTCCAGCTTTGAAGTCAGATATGCCTAGCTGTAAATCTTTACATTGACACTTACTACCCTATTTCCTCTGGGTTATTTCTTTGACTTCTCTGAGCCTATGTCTTTAAATGGGGGTAATAACACCTATTTCACAGTCCAGTTGAAAATAGTGCTTCATTTCTGGTAGGTGTTCAACAAACATTAACCCCTTTCCCCTACTAGAGTGCTCTGACAGAATGACCATACATGAGCATGAGCATTTTGACCCTTGTTTCTTAGGACTTGCTGTATTTGCCTATTGCTGGGTGCACAGAGATATTGCTGGCTTTGCTCAGCAGCCTTTTCAGTAGTTGAAACACTCATTTCCTTTTAAAGTTGATTGCAGCTGAATTAGAATGAAATCCACTGGGAATGGAAAAAGACCAACTTTGCATCTTCAGATGTCCTACAGATGTGCTCTGTTGCTCTTCTCTTCCCCTACCCTGTCTTGTTATCTCTTGGTGGATTTGACACAAATTTCCCCAGGTGCTTGACCTTCTGTGACAAAGGGTGTGTTTAAGTAGATCAGCTACAGCTCAGCCCGTCTAACTGAAGATGGGATGTTGTGTAAGTGGGAGTCCATGGATGCGTACTACCATTTCCATTCAGCCACTGGCTAGGGGTGTGTCCCAATCCAAGGGAAGAGAGGCAAAGAATATACACTGAGTGCTTATCATGCACCTTGTCATGTGCTAGGCATTGGTGTCTTAATTTCATCCTTAAAAGGGGCCTGCGATGTAGGCATTCTTACATCCATTCCAGGTGAAGAAACCAAGGCTTCCCTGCCCTGAGTACTTGCACATAATTATGAAGCCATGAACTGAACCCAGCACTGTCTGGCCTCGAAGTCCTGCCTCTTTTGCTATAGAATGCTGCCTCTTTGACCTGAGTCTCCTTTTTTCCTCTGCAAAATGCTGTAGGATAGATGCTCTCTAAAGTTCCTTATATGCTCAAATCCTATAATTCCATGTTCTTTACTTTGAATGCAGGAATACAAAACATACTAAGCTTTGTAAAGACTTAAGTCTTCCTCTGATAAATGTTCATACTACACTTGCCTCAGTACAGTAGTCACTTTTTAATGCAGAAGACAGAAAGAGTAAATACATATAATTGGGGGTAAAGAGTAAGGAATTAGGTACTTATCACTTTTTGTAGACATAAATTTTCAGTAAATTGCTGTTTAAAATCTAAATACTCTTATCCTTTTTTTTTATAATTCTGATTATAATTTTATAATTCTGATTATACAACAGAACACAAATGAAACAATTCAGAATCCATGCTGTGTTCAAAGAAGAAGGGGCTTCCACAGGTACAATTGAGCCCAACAGGAGATGCAGTTATAGACATGTTACAGCTGAAGGAGCCAGGATACAAAAGATTGTGTTGAAAAGCCCCTTCATTATTAGCTTAACTCCACTTTAGTCTTCCTGGGTTGGCTGGGCAGTTAACACAGCCAAATCCAACACTTAACTTCCTTTATTTGTCACATACATTTTAAATTTGAAGATGTCAGTCTCACACTGATTTATTAAAAAAAAAAAAAATCTTACCTTCTTTGGTATCATAATGCTTTATTTCTTTTCTCTCAAATAGCAAGACCAGTTCTAGGGAGATTTTGCAGGGCTGTGCTGAAGCTCGACTATAATACCCTTCAAGTGGCAAATTCAGTTTTATATTTAATGGATAGATCTGCCTTAGTCATAATTGGTAAGCCTCCTTCTGGGTCACCAAGAAATGTTGCATTTGGTTGGGATTTATTATTCCTATTCATTGCTCTTTGTGTACCTCTTTGAACAATAGGGGGAGGATACTCTTTTCTTTCCTTTTATTATCATCAAGTCTGTGCTTTTGTGAAACACACATTTGAATTTGCATTTTTGCTCTAGTTCATAATATAGTAATACTGCAAGCTGCTAGGAATTAAAGGTATTTAAGAAAGCGACAGAGTACATTTTCTCAATTATTCCATAAACTGGAGAGGCAGAGTCATGATGGAATGGGCATTTAGGTAAAGTGACAGAGGTGCAGAGGCTACAGCTTCTGAGGCAGATGCTCTGTGAAAATGTAACCTGGCCCATTTAACTGCAGTTTCTTTAACTGTACTATTTACGATATACTCTAGCTGACTCACTTCATGGACCGTTTTTTTGTTTTTTTTTTTTTTTTTTTTGCGGATGTAAAACTCAGCATTTTGATTCCGCATTCCAGGTTTTATTGCTGCCTGAACCTCCGTGGCACGATGCACGATTTTCATGCACATGAGGTTTCCACTGGTGTCATGTGCAATGTGAACTTCGGGCAAGGACAAATGACTCAGCTCTCCCCTGGAAATGGAATTGCGGGGCCCCTTACACCCCTTCCAAATGTTGCAATTAATCAGCCCCACAAATATGTTTTGGGTGTGGACTATGTGCAAGGGTATAAATACCGTGGAATGGCTTCTGGGGTTATTTGATGTACCAGCAGCCTGCTTCAATTCTCCCTAGCCTACCCCCAAGTTTTGACCTAATTAAACACTCTTTAACACCTGGTGCTTAAAAAGGAAGGCTCACTTAAAAAGTGTGCGAACAAAAAGGAAAGGATAGAAAAGACACCACTTCTCTTCCCCTAACACGCCATCCCTGCTTCCAATATGGAAGGCTCTCAGAATCCAGGCAGTTGGATGTCTCCAGAGGGATGTGGAGACCACAGCCTGTGATGTCAGTGATCTCCCTGGGATTTAACACTGGTGCTGGGCTCCCAAATTCATTTGCATTGTTTATTTTTCTCTGATAAAGTCAAGAGGGGTGCACTTGGGTCTCCAAGCATGGTCTGAACCAGATAAATGTGGCGCTCCAGCAGCCCCAGTCTTAACTAGAGCTCAGTCCTCAACTGCATAGGAGCCATTTTATTTAGGCTAACACCTTAACAAGAATATTGCAAAGTAGCGGGTTAACATTTTGGGGACTGTTTCCTTCTCAGTGAATGAGGGAGGTTGGAGGACTCATAAAGGGGTGGATCCCAGACAGGAAGGGAACCGCTGCCATCCACATCTTGTTTATTCAGAGAAGGGCTTTGAGACCCAATTTCATCCTTCTTGACATTCCCTGTCAAAACCACCATAGCAACCTACAAGGGGGAACATGCACAGAGTTCAGGAAAATCCCAGCGGAAAAGCCCTACCATATAGGTTGCTGCCTCTGTGCCCTTTCTCTTTAAAACCATGGTCGAATAATTGCAACCGAACTTCAAAATTACCCTGTAATCAGTGTGACTGACACCCAGGCATATGATTTGTTCGACGGATCACATTATAACTTGGTCAGCATGGTGCTTTAAAATGTATAAAGGATTTCTATTTAATAATCATAACAGTAAGTAACACTTAATGGGACTTTACACCAGGCCAAGTGTGATTCTCAGCATTTTATGAGCATCTTCTCATTTAATTCTTATGGCAGCCCATGCAGGGAGAAGCTGTCAAGGTCACATAGCTTGAGTTTAATCTTAGCTCCTCGCTGTGTGGCCTTGCTGCCTCTCTGTGTCAAAGTTTCCTTTCATCTTCAAGACTACTGTGTGTGCCGAAAGTACAATTTTCCTGCCTTACAAATGTGGAAATAGAGTCAAAAATACTAGTGTAACGCTCTGCATTTGAATTCAAGTCCCCGAAAGAAAATCTCACATATGTTTGCCTGCTCTCCCTCTCTACTACCAGAAACTGGTTCAAACACCTATTTTCACCAGACCGCTGCAGTAACTATGAGTCTCCTGGCGTTCACAGATGCCCAGATTCCTAAACTCCCACCAATTCATTCTTGGCATGGCAGCCAGCATGTTTAGAAGCACACCTAATTGTATATGTTATAAACATATCTCATCCAACATCGAATCTGTGATGAACCTATCTAATCATGTCATGTGCTGCTTTACACCCTTGGTGGCTTTCCATTGTTCTTGAGACGAAAACTAAACCCTTAGCGTGACCTGTAAGGAAAGATTTACCTACAGGTGCCTAGCCAAACTGATCTCATGACACTTTGCCTCTTGCTCTCCTTACTGAGTTAAGAAAGATAAGACAAGTAAGTGGACATCTTGTCAGCTGAACTGCTTTGCAGGGACAAGACCCAGTACAGAAAATACTAGACACGATCAGCTCTCCTTGGGCATTTTTCACAAACTGCTTGATTCAGACTGTCTGTAACTAATATGTGCATATATGCCTCAATTTTGGAGGGAGGATGCATGTTCCCATAGAGTCAGAATTATAAAAATTAGTTTAAGTTCCTGTTTTGCCTATAAGGTAGCAAAGCTATTGTCAAATTACAATATTTGACAAAATAATGATAGCCAATGCTTATTTAATACTTTAGAACCTACCAGGTGATATTTTCCACATTTGGCATATATTTGCTCCCAAAATTTATTAAGTCCCCCCACCAAATTTATGTGGTAGTTACTATTATAATTCTCATTCACAGATTTAAAAAATTAGACACCTCACAAATTCCAACCAGGAAAATAAATGTAAGAGATGGTAAACTACACCATAGTTTCAATAAGAAAATTCATATTCATATTCTTCCTCTTTATACCTCTAACATTAGTAGGATAGCAGTTTAAGTTTTGGTAACCGAACATAGTTTTGCTCCCAATTTCATACTTTGAAAAGAAAAAAAAATACAATTACAATCATTTCCTGATTAAAAATTCAGTGCTTGTTTCTCAGCCTTTGAAAATTCTCCCATAACTATGACAATAAAACAGTTTCTGCTTATTGTTGATTTACATTTTGCTTCTGTCTATTCAAACCTATGGTAAGATACCCACCATTGTGATCCACTCACTCAACAATGTATGCTAGTGTCTGACTAGGTAGTGGGACGGCACACACACAGCCCTGTATCTATAGCAGAGTCAATTTCCTTACAGCCACCCCACTTAGGACATATTCTCTAGGAATGCACAGATATAACAATCCTCAGTGTCTTACAATTGTCTAGTTCTTTCTTCTACCAAATTGGGATGACTTCCTACTGCATGGGGCTAAGTCTCTGTTTAGATTTTTTATTTTTTAAAAGCTTAAGCAGATTCTGCAGGTTTAAGAGATCAAATCTCAAGTTATTAATATTTGAGCAACTACAAAAAATTAAGCTAAAAATTCCAGACAGTATCACTGATTCATTTTTATCTATTGACTTTGTTGTTTCACACTTTGGGGAATATTTGGCTGGGGTCTGTTTGATTTGAGGAGATTATTAAAAAGTGTTTTCATTGCCTACAATGATTTTCAATAATAGGTCAGCAAATGAAGGGATTTAAATACATGTTTTATTGAAAGTTGAAAAATATTTTGGATTTAAAGGGATGCTCTAATATAAAACTGTAATGTTTTGCAAAAACAGAACTGTTTCTTAATTGTGAATTAATGTAAGGAAGGTAGGTAATTAAACAGTGCTTATGTATTTGATATTCTCAACATAGGCTATAACCAAGGAACACGTGATCTATTATTTCATTCCATCCTCTGCCCCACTATTTCCACAACACCATGGCCCCCATACCATCCTGGTGCACATTTCTTCCAATAAATATTGTAAATACACCATAATACAAAAAAAAAAAAAAGATGTAATGTGATATTTAAAATAGTCTCTCTCTCTCTATACACACACACACACACACACACACACATAAATATAAATATGTATAGAAATGCATAATATACATGATAAAAGGAATATTTGAGCGCTGATTTCTAATCTTAATAATGGGCTTAATAGACTAAGACCCTTCAAAATATCAAAATGCTAAACAACCAGTATAGCTCAGGTCCTTACCAAATAGAACCAACATGGGCTCCTGTTTAATGCTGTGTCAACAATTAAAACTTCAGTTGTGGAAAGACAGGATATTGCAGAGTGCTCACTGTAATGGCTGTTTACCAACTAGTGAAAAAGTATTTCAACATTTTAACTAACTGAATGTCTACAGTGGCGCATTATTTACTGGGGGGGAGGGGGTCATCAAGAGGATGTGACCTCCAGTTAACCTGTGAGCTGACTGTGGAAATCAGAGGCTTTCCATCCCCTCCCTTGTCCTTCGAATTTGCACTCTTCTCACCTTCCCAGCTCACAGAAGCTGCCCCAGGGACGTAGCCTTGGGATAGTGATATGGTGTTCAGACCATCTGGATGGTACACATGACTCAACAGTACACATGCCTGAACCCTTTTAAGGCCTCTATAGAAACTTTTAAGATCTGGTGAGTGGATACATAGATCCACTCATCTTGCAGCCACCAAAGACAAGCCTCATGTGTAAGTTCCCTTGTTTACTGCACTTGCCACCTACCAAGCTAGCATGGCCTGGGTCTTTCTTCAGTCTCTCCTCCCTCTGTGTATGGAGGCCAGTTTCAGATTTCACCTGGGAAGCTCCCGAGGAGGTTGCCAACCAAGGCCCTGGCTTATGAAGGTGAGATCAGCTTGTGATATACAGCATAGGAAACCCACCACTTTGCATTTACCATTTTACAAGCCTGTCTTTGCATTACTATGTGAGAGCCTAGTTCTAGAGCAACACCTCCAGCTCTGGCTTACAAAGGAGAGTCCACACCGAACACCTCATGCTGCCGATGACCAGCGTATTCCTTATTGCGTTGGTGAAAGAGTATCTCAGAACATAAGTGGTGGGTGGGTTTTTAGACTTCACATAACATAGCCACTTCTATACACTCACTTCTCTGAGCCCTTTTTTCCTTCTTTTACCAACTGCCATGGCAATGCACCCTTCTACTTAACGTGGGTCATTGCACCTCCAAGCATGTAAGCATTTTTCCTGAAGGTCCATGTCAGGATACTAAACCCTGTATTCTAGGAGAATGAGCTCACAACAACACATTCTTTCTTACTTAACTTTATATCCTGCCTCTCTTGATCCAGCATCCTTAACATCTGTTTCCAGACATACTCTTTTAGTTCCTTCTGGTATATGCTGACCAAGTCCTACATCTTCTTTGATAGCCTTTTTCCTCACTTAGTGCTGAGATCTAGCCCTTTCCTAGCCAAGTTATGTTTGGTTCTATGTGGTTTCAACCTTAATTATTGTTCTGGAGGCCAGGATAAATCTGGAGGGAGTATGAATGTGGTGTCTCATATTGCACCGGCTTTCGCATCTCCGCCAAGCAATGTGCTATCCTCAGAGAGGGAAAGTGGGCAACTTCTGCAGATCTAGATGGTTCACTGGAAACTAGGGATTTAAGAATTTCAAGTGCATCTTATTTCTCATGATCTCATTCTTCCCCAGTTAAGGTCCTAACCTTGACATCGCTGACTTGCTTAGGTTGAGAACTCAATCTTCTTTGGAGTTCTGTTGTTTTTTAAATTCAATTTGGGGCCTAGTTCTCAGCATTTCTTTTTCCAGCCAGCTCTATGAGATGAGAGTTTCTATATGCCATCAAAGAGGACATCAGGCTTGCATAGCTCCCCCTTTATTGTTCAGAATTTTATTACTTCTTTTAAGAGCATCAGTTATTCCCATCAATAACCAAATAATACCATTATCCTTATAATTATAATAATTAATACTTTTCAAACACCTGGTACATTGCACCCACTTATGCATTTATTTTTGTTATACCAACTCTATTCGCCGCCAGGGAGCAATTTAACAGTTTCACTGCTACTTTTTGCCAGGACCTCCATCTGCCATCAGTAACAGGGTCCTCATTGTCAGGGGACTGGCAGGTGGTCAAGCTCCAATATCCCATCTTAGTGTTTGAACTTTCTGGCCACTCCTGGTATCAACTATTACCAGTTGACTTCCTAAGGAAGCAGAATGTGAAGCGATGATTAGCAATGCAGGATAAACATCCACGCCAGAAGGAAAGCAAACATAACTGGGAAAAGAGGAATTTGGGCCACAAGGCAATGCAGTCTCAGTAAAGGTTTCTTTTCTTTTTTTTTTTTTTTTAATTTTTTTTTCAACGTTTATGTATTTTTGGGACAGAGAGAGACAGAGCATGAACGGGGGAGGGGCAGAGAGAGAGGGAGACACAGAATCGGAAACAGGCTCCAGGCTCTGAGCCATCAGCCCAGAGCCTGACGCGGGGCTCGAACTCACGGACCGCGAGATCGTGACCTGGCTGAAGTCGGACGCTTAACCGACTGCGCCACCCAGGCGCCCCTCAGTAAAGGTTTCAACTGACATGGGGCATGATAAAACTGGGGTAGCCCTTTAGAGTTGCTCTGAGTTGGGACAAAGAGGTAGAAAGGAGTGGGACTTTGGTCAAGGCAATTCTTATTAGTGTGGGTCAATGGCTCTCAAACTTTAGCATATATCAGAATCAGAACCCAGGAGAGCTTAATAAAATCAATACTTGGGTCCTACTTCTAGAGTTTCTGATTATGTCTGGGATGTTGCCTGAGAACTTGCATCTCTGACAGGTGACGCCAGTGATCCAAGTGATGCTGATACTGCTTGTCTAGGGATCATACTTTAAGAATCACGGATATGATTCATTTCTTGAGAGGGCTTGTCAACTGGAAGCACTCCAAACATCTGGGGGAACAGGTCCTACAATCCTGAGAGGGGATGTGGGAAGTATACCACAGCATCTACTACCAGCATAGACTCAGGAATGAAGTGTATACTATCAACTCTATCACTTACTTTTCTAAGTGGGAAGTTCATAGTTAGGACAGTACCTATCATAGTTATTTTCTCTACCAAAACTGCAAATGATTTAGAAAGTTTCATCTTTTAAACAATTTTTTTAATCCTAATGTCACTGGTAAAGATATTAGTAGCATAAAAATATTGCAATTTTATAATCTACCATGGAAATGAAAACCATAAATAATACCGCAGGAACATAATAATCTGGCCGTAATTATTGTTAATTTACTTTTCAATTATTATTTAGTTATATTAATGATTAAGTCAATTTTTAAGTATTGATATAACACTTTGTGACCAGTATGTGCTTCATAAATTCAGCAATTTTATGATATATATATATATATGTATACCTATTATTGTTTTTGCAAATGAAGAAAGAGTTACATAGGAATAGCTCAAAGGCAAGAAAGAAACAGAAGTCAAAGTCTGAATTTTTAACCACAGGAATCACATATCCCAGCTACATCTACTTCCCATGAGAAAGAGAAATCTTTATCACAATCCATGGGAAATAAAAAAATTGCATCATTTTGGGTAAAACATCAATAGAAGAAATCAGAAGCCTATATAGTGTAATAAGGTGGATAAATTTCCCTTATGGTACACAGGAGAGTCTTCTGTTTACTTTCTCCATTAAGGATATTTGCTATTTACTATTATATCAGCCTAGTCACTCAGCACTGCTTTACATCCTTCTCTTCCTATCAACTGTCAAAAATCTCTTCAGAAAATTTCTGATGGAACACTTCTCCCCAGGGTGTATGGGGACTTTATAAGTATCAAGTTGTAAAGTTCTTATGGGTGTCAGATTGGTTAAACTGAACTACATTTCCCAGGATTCTCTTTCCTACACGTTTCCAGTTACAATGAACCCAAGAGATATTCCTTTGAGAGATTTGGAGACATAAATGAAATGGCAGCCATTTTGTAATTCACACACAATGACAGATCTGCTGATGCACTTTGTGAAATTTAAGAAACAAAACAGATGAACATATGGGAAGAGTGAGGGAGGGAAACAAACCGTAAGAGACTCTTTATGATAGAAAACAAACTGAGGGCTGATGGAGGGAGGTGGGTGGGGGATGGGCTAAATGGGTGATGGGTATTAAGGAGGGCACATGTTATGATCAGCACTGGGTGTTAAATGCAAGTGATGAATCACTAAATTCTACTCCTGAAACCAATATTACACTATATTATAACTAAAATTCAAATAAAAATTTAAAAAGAAAAAAGAAGGCTATGCTCTGGGTGATCAAATATTTACAGCTTTAAAATATTATAGTAAAAATACAGAGCATAATGGGATTGCTTGGTTCCTTTTAACTGCTGGAGAACTTGAAGCACAAGGATAACGAACTCATAGTGCTTTACATTCCCATCTCAAGGTCTGCATAAAGGACCTTGTATGACTACTCCAAGGAAAACCCCTATTTTCTGTAACAGTGGGACTAAGATTGCTAAAAACTAGATGCATAGTCCAATCCTGTGTGTGGCTAAACTATAATGCAAATTGAATTCTCAATCTTGAAGTGTCTCTTCTCTGAGAGTTATGGCATTGATTTGGCAGGAAGGAGATCCTGAAAATGAGAATGGGGCATATGGGCAGATTCTGATGACCCAATCTCCTAAAATATTTTGAGTCTTCTATGGGGGTGGAAGTATCCCTTCCACCCCTTCCCAAGTAGGTGAGTCTTTCTTTTCCTGAGGAAGCTGTCATGGCCTCCCCAGATATAGTTGCCTTGTAATGCACTGCTGATCATCCTCTTGACCTACCCTTGCCACCCTTCCAGATATATAGCCAGACTCAAGTTCCAGAAGGTCCCAAAGGGTAGGGCACAAATCATTACCTGTGATAAGGTGAAATATTCACCAAGACAATTGCATAATTTGCTAATTTATTTTGACACAGACCTCAAGGATATGTGTAAGAATAGATATTACAGGTGTGGAATCAAGGTAGAAGGAATATAAAGTTGTATCAGGCCTAAAATATTGCTATAGGTCTGCTAAGGAGAGAGTCTAGATTTAATGTCTTAAGCAGAGAAGCTAGAAATGGCCCTAACTTTTTTTTGTAGGCTGGTTGAAATATGGATCTGAAATATCCTATGCCAACTAAGTGAAAATGCCATAACTTTCTTGGAATACTGTAGAGGAAGGCATCCAAAGGTATAGGGTGATTAGAATATTAAAGTGGTTTTCTCATATAAGACCTACTCACTCACCTCTAGAGGGTTCCGAGGAGGTATTTTTCATGAAGTTATGAGAAATAAATTTGTGACGAGACCCTAGGATCCCTGAAAAGTTTTGTGGTAGCTCTTCTTCATAGGTCGGAAATTATAGTTAGAACTGCTCCCATAAAACTGGGATGCTGACATGCAATGGGGTTGATGTTATCACTGGGACCAAGTAGCAGTACTTAATCTCCCAAAGCAAGCTGGTGGCATGGTTACTCTAATGGACACTGGAGCCAATGCAGTCATTAGAATGGACTAACTCACCATTTGGCCAGATTGTCATGATGTCCCAGAACTGAAAATGATGTGTAGCCTAATAAAGTCTTACTTAATCTTTATAACTGGAAAAGTCCTAGTGAACAGAAATCTGAATTGAATTTCCAAAACAGAGTCATAACTCCTCCATTGATTCCCAGTCTTGAGCCAGCTCACACAACAAGGATCCTTTGAGAAAAGACCCTGCTACACTGACAATGAGTTATACTGTTACTCTTTTTCCCAGAATTCCCCCAAGGGGATCTGTGGCCATTTTCTCAGTATGACTATAAATTGTGAGGGAAAAATAATCAAACTTTATAAATATTAATGGAAACTGGCTTAGACCTAATACCTACTCCTGTAGACATAAAACATGACTGTGGTCCACCAGTTAGAGTGGGGTCTTGTGGAAGTTAAATAATCAATGAAGTGGACCCTTTGGTGCAGGTTACTCTCACAATGAAACTTGGGGTCTCTAAACCAACTCTGTGATTATGCTCCTTGTTCTAGAATGCATAATTGGAATGTGCATATTTAGTGATGGAAAGGATCCCCACGATGGTTCCCTGACCCATGGAATTAAAGCTATTATGATAAGAAAGCTCAAATAGAAGCCATTATAACTGCCTCTAGTTATGAAAATGGAAAACCATTGCTGGAGATATGGTGTCATAAGCAAGGACTTGAAAGACTTAGGGATGGTTATTCCCATTTAACTTGCCTGTTTGGCCAATGTGGAAGACAGATGAATTTTGGAGAATGACAGTGGATTATTATAAACTTAACCAGGTGGTGACTCCAATTGCACCAGTTGTTCTGCAGTTTTTTTTTTCTTTTATCTGGGCCAAACCAACACATCCCCAGCACCTGGTATACAGCTATTGATCTGGTGAATATTCTTTTTTCTCTATACTTGACAGTAAAGACCAGTAAAGAAACAGTTTTCTTGCAACTGACAAGGCCAGCAATATACCTTCACTGTCTGATCTGAGTGGTATGCCATTACTCCAGCCCTATGTCAGAATTTAATCTGCAGAATACTGATCATCATTCTCTTCACAGGACATTGAGCTAGTCCATTACATTGATAAAATTTTGTTTGTTGGACCTGGTATGCAGAAAGTAGCAACTATCTAGACAAGCTGGTAAAACACTTGCATGTAAAAGGGTGGGGAATAAAACCTATAAAAATTCAGGAGACTGTCACCTGGGTGGAATTTCTGAAGGTACAATGGCTTGAGACTTACTAAGTTATCCCTTGCAAGGTGAAGGAAAAGTTGCTGTAACTGACCACTGAGAAAGTGGCATATCACCTAGTGAGCCACTTGGGTTTGGGAGCAACGTATAGCCCCATTTGGGCATGCTACTCTGACCCCGTACTGAGTGATCCAAAAAGCTGCCAGTATTGAGTGAAGCACAGAATAAACGAAGGTTCTGTAATGAGTCTACACACCCTTGGTAGCTGCTCTGCCACTTAGTCCATATGGCCCAGCAGATCCTACAGTACTTGAAGTGTCAGTGATGAATAGAGATGCTACGTGAATCTTTTGGCAGAACTTTATCACAGTGAATACCCTTAGAATTTTGGAACAAAGCCATGCTGTCCTCTGGTGATAACTTCGCTTTTAAGAAACAGCTTTTATGTTACTATATAGGTCTTTAGTAGAGACTGATCATTTAACCATTGACTATCAACTTGTGACCTGAACTGCCCACCATGAACTGCATGTGGTGCCTTGTTCAAACCATAAAGCTGGGTGTGTACAACTACACTCCGTCATCAAACAGAAAAAGTACATACAAGGTCTCGTACAAGCTGGCCCTGAAGGCACAAGTATGTTACACAAACCCAGATGCGCTTTGTCCCTCTACCTGCTACATTACCTTCTGTTTTTCAACATGTACCTGTGGTCTCATAGGGAGGTCCACAAGACCAGTTGATTGAGGAAGAGAAATCTTGGGCTTGTTTTATAGATGGTTCTATGTAGGTATGACCCCAAAGAAGACAGCTACAGCACTATAGCCTCACCCTGGGATGACCCTGAAGGGTTGTAATGGAAGAAAATCCTCCTGCTTCAAGAAGTGCCCCTGGATGTCCATTTTTCCTGGAATAAGGGATGTCATGACATATAAATCTATACAGATTTATGAAGTAGAGCCAATGGTTTGACTGGAAGGTCAGGGACTTCTAAGGAATTGATTGAAAAATGGATTAGTAGGAGTTCTAAGAAAGAACTGTGTGGTGGACCATTCCAAATATGCAGAAAAGTTAAAGATTTGTGTCCCTTATAAATGCTCATCAAAGAGTGACTGTGGAAGAAAATTATTTTTATAATCAGGTGGATAGGATGACTAAGTGTGTGGATAAAGTTAGCTTACTTCTCCAGCCACTCCTGTCCTTGCCTAGTGGGCTCATTGATACATGGCTATGGCAGCAGAAATGGAGGTTATGCATAGGCTCAGCATCATGGACGTTCTCTCATCAATGCTGAACTGGCTATCCCCACTGATGAGTGCCCAGTTTTAGCAGAGAACTGCTACAGAGACCAAAATAAGCCCCTGATGTGACACTATTCCCCTGTGGGGTCAGCAAGCTTTGGCATGTTATTTACATTAGGACACTTGCATTATGAAAAAAGCATTTATTTCTTACTAAAATAGATACTTAAACTCTGGATGTAGATTCGTCTTCCCTAATGCATCTGCCAAAACTATCAGTCATAGACTTCAGGATTCCTTACCCACCTTCATGGTATTCCACGCAGCATCACTTCTGACCAAGGAAATCATTCTGTAGAAAATGAAGTGTGGCAATGCGTTCATGCTCATGGAATTATCATTATCTCAAAGGAGCTGGCTTAATTGGGAAGAATTTGAAAACTTGTGCTAGGGGGATGGCAACACCTTGAGGGACTAGTGTGATTGTCTTCTTGGATTGGTATATGCCTAAATCGGCATCCAATGACATTATTTTCCTAGAACCAGGATTCATGCATCCATCCAGGAATCCAACAGCAGAGGTAGAAGTGATTTCTTTCAGTATGACTCTAAATGATCTCCTAGCAACACTTTTTTGTTTCCCATGTCCACGTTCTGTTGGGGACACAAAAATGATTCCATTCCAACTGCTGCCTGGATATTGGTTTCCTTAGGTCTCTGAATCAATGGGCAAAGGAGAGGGTTATTCCATTGGCTGGTGTATTTGACCTTGACTATTAAGAGGACATAGACCACTACTATATGATGTTCTAGAATCAGATGCAAAGTCAACAGCCTTCCAGAGACTACTTAAATAACTTGAGCTTCCATATTATGTAAGGTCAAATACTTAGAACAAAACTCTATATCTATCTGTTTATCTATGCATATATCTATCTTTATCATGTATAGTTTCCTGATAGTTCTGCTTTTTATTTTGACCCTTATACAAAGTGTAAATGTAAATAATTACAAAGTAATTACAGTGGTACTTTCTAATAAGAATCAAATCCTTAAGCCATTAGAGAAGATAAGAACTACTTTAGGAAAGGGCTTTTGGACTAATTGCCACTAAGGTCAGATTACTACTAAGGTCAGAAAAGATATTTTCCCAGTAGGATCTAGTAGGTGTTTTTCACTGAAACAATGTGTGTTAACCTAAATAGACCTGCTACTTTATTTGCTAAATTGGCAGGTAGCTTGGGTGAATCTAATTAGTCTAATAGCACCAAATCTTAGGAAAATGTTTTCTGTGTTTCAAACAAATGGCTGCAATATGACCTCTAGGACAACCTATTTTATATTGGGGATTCTCTATGTGAGGCATTCTATGGAAAGAACCAGAAAAGGTGATCATTCAATAGAAGGGAAGAAAATCAAAATGGAATTTCTTTGAGAATGTTTCTTTCTGATAAGAAGACATTCTGTACTATCCCTTGGCCTGGGAGAAATTGACAATTTTCTTCAAACCTGTTTAAGACCAAATTTTCAGATCTGTAAACAATAATGAAGATGCGACTTACTCTGTGATATCATGTAATTACTGTGATGAGATAGTGGGATCAAAATTTCACTAATACAATGAATATTCAGCTACATTTTTCAGTGTCAGTAAATCTGAAACATACAAAGATCGTCCAGTAAAGGCCATGGGACTGCATCACGAACTCAGGATGAAATAGACTTTGAATGTGGCTCATGGCCCTAGTGTCAAGACTTAATCTGTGATTATGGTAAATAAATGAGGCTGCCTAACGTTAGCTTCACAGTCACTTCACAAATAACCTATTGTATCTCAGAATTTATGTAAACAATTTATTTTTGTCATTTAACACTTTCATGTTCAAACTTCAGCCATCTGCTTTTATCGGTTTCTAGGGCTTTCTGTCCTCAAACTAGAAGCAGGTGTGTGTGTTCCATGTTTCACCTCCCCTTTCAGTAACAGCCTCTTTTAATCGCTTCAATCCATCACAGTCTAACTATGATTAAAATCGTGTCATGAATTACCAGTTGTATGCTGGACTCCAGGAAACAAGTAGCTTGAGAAACATTTATACTGAGGAGCGCAAAATAAAATATTCAGCCCCCTTGTCCTCACTCTCTTCTTGAGTCAACGAAACTGTCAAAGCACAATAGCATCTGGAAGATTCATCCAAGGATTCATTTTCAGAGGATGCCAGAATGGCCTCCATCCTGTAGGAATTTCTAACTCCAGAACTATATTTCCAAAAGGCTTACAAGCCTCCTTACCATATTTCTTTGAGTATAATATCCCCTGGTATTTTCCATCCCACTTCAGTTTTAAGGAACAAATATATTTTTTTATTTGGTTGGTTGGTTTTTACTCCAAGTTATTTTCACAGCAGTGAGCTGCTTTGGTTGTTGACAAAAGTAGTCGCTGCTCTGAAAGAGGCAGGAAAGACCCTATTTGCGGAAAGAGAAAGCAAGAGTGTGTAACAGACTTTGTAACAATGCTTGAGTGATTTGAGACGCAGGAAATTTAGCTGTAAACTGCCGTGGCTGTAGTCCCTGGGGCAACCATAATCTATTCCTCTAACTTGTATCTTCTACTGACCATCTTCTCTGCCTATTCCTATTTTAAAAATGAAACATTCAGGGGCGCCTGGGCTGCTCAGTCGGTTAAGCGTCATGATTTCACGGTTCATGAGCCTGAGCCCCATGTCGGGCTCTGTGCTGACAGCTCAGAGCCTGGAGTCTGCTTCAGATTCTGTGTCTCCCTCTTTCTCTGACCCTCCCCCGCTCATACACTGTCTCTCTCAAAAATAAACTTAAAAAACTTATGAGGCCACAGAAATTAAGCCCCGTGTACACACAAAGTGTGGGAGGGACTAGGGTTATAAAGCAATTCTTGTTTTGAAGACTTCCCTCAGTTCAGAGATTTCAGAAATGATTACAGAGTTCCAAGCATTCAGTTCATCTCAGCAATTTAAGAATTCAGAAGGTAACTTTCTCAGGATGAAAAATATAAAATATATTTTGAAATAAAATCATTAGAAATACTGTTTTCTAATACCTTTCTCAGCTTATCCATGCTGAGCCATGTAAAAAGGGGGAGAAAATACAACTAAATGGCGTTTTGCCCCTGACCATACTGATAATTAGAACATGATAAGACTAGTAAACAACTTGTGAGTTGCAAATGTTAATGTGCTCTAGCACATTATTATCAGTTGCCATTGCATTTATTTAAGCTACTAATTAGAACTGTAACCATTGCCGAATAAAACATACAGTACAGGCCAAAGTCATTATGTAAAGGGCTACGAGAAGGAGTGTTAGAGAAGTCATTTTGTGTTGTCTTTTCTAATCAGTGGAATATGAATGCAATACAGCATGAAAAATGAGTAAAGGAAAGATGATATTGATATAGAAGAGAAAAAAAGATATTTCTGCCTCATTGGAATCCATTTGTTTGTTTATGATCTCTGTATTCATTTGGGAATTTACCAAATCATAAGATATTTCTGAGTGACAAAAAATGCTCTCTTCTGTTCTACGTTGTAAATTAAAAGAATGCTTGGTTCTGAATGTACACAGTTCACTTATTTGATAAATGAATTGTGGTAAAATTCCTCTTTAGTGGCCACAAATAATAAAGACTATTTGGCGTGGTCCTTCAGAACATAAGCCGCGATGACAAACACAACTGGCTATGAACTTCAACTCTGCTACTTACCAAATGTGTGACCTTGGGCAAATTTCTTGGGCTCTCTGAATCTTAGTTTCTTTATCTATAAAATGGGGCTAAAATGATAGTCTCTATTCATAAAGTTATGTGAAAATAAGAAGCAGTAATATAGAGAAAATGCTTAGCACAGTGTCTGGCACATAATAAAAGCCCAATAAATGTTTGCTATTTTTAAAGTTGCAAGCTTATATAACCTTGCAATATTCAGAGTATGCTTATAAAATGTAGATCCATAATAGGTTGGTCTTTTAATGGAGCAAGGACCCACAATTTTAGATATAGTATGATGACGTAACGAAACTTTAGATTGGGTCAAATGAGTTCATTGTTCCCTGAAGGTCCAAATGAGATGAATAGGGACATCCAGAATTATGCGTGAGGCTAATCAGCTGATAATCTAAGCCTGAAGGTAAGTAACAGTAGAGAAGAGCTGTTGAGGCAGAAATTCCTCTTAGGAACAGGCACAGGGTTAGACAGATAGGGATGGAGCATTGGTAAAATATACAAAATCTTCAAGGACACGTTACAAGGAGGGATTGCTACATCAGATCACAAGACAATTATATTGGAGTCAAAGCCTGGAAGAAGAATCAATCACCAAGCAATAGTTGAGAAATGAAAGCAAACCCTGGAAATGGACCAAAGGGCTAGCTGACAACCACATCGGCTGAGCCACAGCAAGGAGTAAGACACACTGATGGTAAGCCCATCTATTCACTCACCTACTATGTGCCAAACAAAACGAGTTAGGAGAATAAAACAGTATATTCAGAGAGAGAGAGTGTTGGAACTCTAAAGCATTTCTCAAATATGTTTACTGATTTTGTGCTAGGCTATGTTGTGCTAGGCTATGTTATTTTGTG
This sequence comes from Acinonyx jubatus, assembly GCF_027475565.1. Classification (NCBI taxonomy): domain Eukaryota; kingdom Metazoa; phylum Chordata; class Mammalia; order Carnivora; family Felidae; genus Acinonyx; species Acinonyx jubatus. The sequence goes on along the minus strand of NC_069381.1, from coordinate 89,806,815 downwards.
CTAGGCTATGTTCTAGACACTGACCATGCAGTATTAAACAAAGGCAAAATTACACTCTAGTGAGAGAAAGACAGACGTTTAACAAAAAGTAAAATATATTACATGCGAGATGACAGTGAGTGCTAGGCAGGAAGGGAAATAAGAAGTGCTGTGGGGGATGCAATTTTATATAGGCCTTGCTGAAAAGTGACCCTTGAGTAGCGACTGGCAAGAGATGAGGGAGCACACCAGGTGAATATCTTAAAGGCAGCATTCCTGAGGGATGTGAATGCTGGTTTGAGAGCCTGCTGGCTTGCTATGAAACCCACTGTGTCAGGGGCTGCAGGAGAACCAGCAGTCTAGGCTAGATGAAAGGTCTGATGACACCCAAGGTGTCTTCAGTTAGTGGAAACCACACTGACGTTGAGAAATCAGGCAGGGCTACCAGGCTATGGCCAAACCAGACTAAATCATGGGCACTCTAGTCAGAAACTGAATCACAAACATCTCAGCAGTGCCAGTATATCCCTTGTTGGCAGATCCGAAGCTAGACCTGCACGCAGGCAGTAAGCCTCATCTCCTCTGCCAAGTCCACAAGGACATAAAGGCCATGAAACCCTTCTCCCTCTTCCAACTCCAACCACATACCCGGACAATATTTAAGGGCAGGGTTCTGAATCACTGAGTATTTTTATCCAAGAGAAGCTGGACCCTACCTAAACATTATAGTATACTAGGTTATGTAACTTATAATATATAAATTATATATGAATTCTTTAAGTGGAAAAAGCTATAAACTGAAGAGCACATTTTATTTTTTTGGCTTATTTTCCTCCTTCCTTCGCCTACCCCACATCAGCGGGTGTGGCCCCAGAGGAAGACGTTAGAGTTGTACTATGAGTAAATGTACGACTCCAATGCATTTAGATTATCAGAGGAAAAATATGGGGATAGATGTTTCTTCAACTGCTACAGTATAAAAAAAGACTTAAGTTTTTTCTTCTTAATTATCTATAAGTTTGTTCTAATTGCCCTTTTCTTTCCTCCCTTAGACATATGTTTCATCTTTTTATTTTTCCATTTAACTATTTTTATGTTCTTGTTCCGAGATGAGTTTTGGAATAAGATGTTCTAGCAGCAGTGCAAATAACAAATATTATTTGGCTCATTCAATACTTTCTATTCTTCTGAGGAGGATACCTTTTCCCTTTCTGATTGGTGTGATTCTAATGGGAACTTTGATGATGATGGTGATGATGATGAGGATGATGATGGTGATGATAATTTAAAAAAATTACTGGGGCGCCTGGGTGGCTCAGTCGCTCAGGTGTCCAACTTCGGCTGAGGTCATGATCTCGCGGTCCATGGGTTCGAGCCCCGCATCGGGATCTGTGCTGACAGCTCAGAGCCAGGAGCATGCTTCAGAGTCTGTGTCTCCCTCTCTCTCTGACCCTCCCCCGTTCATGCTCTGTCTCTCTCTGTCTCAAAAATAAATAAACATTAAAAAAAATATTTACTATTTTGTTAAGCATTTTTTAAAACAAGTTTTTTTAATGTTTATTTTTGAGAGAGAGAGAGAGAGAGAGAGAGAGAGAGAACGCCAGAGGGGGAGGGCAGAGAGAAAGGGAGTCACAGAATTGGAAGGAGGCTTCAGGCTCAGAGCTGTCAGCATAGAGGCTGATGCAGGGCTCAAACTCATGAGCCATGAGATCATGACCTGAGCCAAAGTCAGATGCTCAACTGACTGAGCCACCCAGGAGCCCCTTTATTAAGCATTTAATATGTACCAGATACTGTGCTAATTGCATTAGGTACATTAATTCATTTAATACTCACAAAAACTCTGTGAGTTGGGAGCTAGCATTTCTTCTCTGTTACAGATGGGGAAATGGAGACTTGGAGAAGTTAAGTAACTTTTCCAACATCACAGAGCCAGTAAAATGTGGGGCCCAGACATGTTCTCGTATCACCATCTCTCTCTGGGGGCAGGTGCTTGTTCTGTGGTAGCAGCCAGCACCAAACTGGCCCAAAGATCTTACCTTCCCTCAAACCTCAGCTGACTATTCTAAAGGGAAGCACATGAGCCAAGCCAGTCACTTGTCTTTTCCAAACTGGGGATGAGGAGGAATTAGTGGTACTAGGGAGAGGAAGTGGAGGAAGATAGTTGAGTTTTAGGTGCTATTGGCCGCCATGTTTTCTATCAAATGGAAGAATCAGGACTAAGAAAATGAAAACAAGATCAGTGATTTAGAGAATGTGGGAAGATTCTATTGTTCTAGCCTTAGGCTTCCACTGTCCCTGAGGTCTAGCAGCATTCCTGCTATTACATAATACGGTTCAAGTTGGGTTTCTTTTGCCACCAAAAGTCCTGAACAAAAGCAAATGGAGAAAAAAAAAAGGAGCTTAAATGTTAAATGCCTCACCTTTGACTGTATTTGTGGTGATCTAGTAACTTCAGAGTTTCAATTTTAACATCATGCTACACATTAAGATTTTCATTATTTCTAGTAAAGGTAATACTGCTTTGTTCAGGATACTTGATGGTCAAGATCTCAGTATATATTTTTGAATTATAATATGTGAAGGGACTTGGAGAGGGCATCTTTGTTCATCCAAATCTGCAAAAGATTATTCATCTTATAAGGTCTAACTCAACACCCTCACTGAGATTATTTTTTCTATGTTCCACAAAGATTGTGTTCATTCTTCCTATTATCTTTAAGATATTTTTTTCTATGATACCAATATAGTATCTCTTATATGGGTATTTGGATAGGTTTATAAAATGTATGTTGTAGATTTTTGTCTTTGTGTTTTTAGATTTAGCATATACCTAACATTCTCTAGATACTTAAGACACATATATTACATGAATTAAAAAATTATTAAATTTAATTTAAGATAAGGAAACAGATAAAAAGGAGATGTATGGAAAACCTTAGAAATCATCTGCTGCAAACTTCTTAGTTTATACATTTGCAAATTGAGGCCTACAGAGTTGAGGTTTTTCTTCCATCCTCACATAACTAATTATCGGCAAAGTTAAAATTAAAACACAGCTCTCTGTTCAGCTATGCCAGGCTGTATCTCCAAGAAGGTGTTTTCTCATATTAAACCCTGTGTGACACACTTCTGGTTTGGGAGAAAAGAGAGCTCATCTACCCAAGAAGCATGGCCATCTTCATCCTCCATAGAGTTCGACAGAATGGAAATTCGTTCTCCCTCTTGATTTGTCATTTGGTGAAAAATGCTTTGGCTTCATAACCCTGAAGGGTGAATAGTATTCTGAGCATGTGTCATCTGGTGGCATACTCTCTATTTTGTGTTTGAAATATTTAATTGCCATACAAAAAATTGCTCTATGTTGGAGATATTTAAAAATAAGATATTTATCACAATAAGTGTATTCTTAATCTCCTTTATCTATTTTGCCCATCCCCCATCCACCTCCCCTCTGGAAACCACAGTTTTTTCTCTATTTGTCCAGTTTTTTTGTTTGTTTGTTTGTCTCTTTTTTCTTTGTTTGTTCATTTGTTTCTTAAATTCTATATATGAGTAAAATCATATTATATTTGTCTTTCTCTGACTGACTTACCTCACTTAGCATTATACTTCTAGGTCCATCCATGTTGTTTCAAATGGCAAGATTTCATCCTGAGTAATATTCCCTTGTATATCTATACCATATCTTCTTTATCCATTCATATATTGATAAACAGTTGGGTTGCTTCCACATCTTAGATATTGTAAACAGTGCTGCAATAATCTTAGGGGTGCATATAATACTGTTTTTGTTTTCTTCGGGTAAACAGTAGTGGAATTACTGGATCATATGGTAATTCAATTTTTAATTTTTCAAGAAACCTCCATACTGTCTTCTACAGTGGCTGTACCAATTTTCATTCCCACCAACAGTGCACAGGGGTTGTTAAGAATATGCTTAATCATGATGAGTACTGAATAATGTCTAGAATTATTGTATCATTATATTGTACACCTGAAACTAATATAACACTACATGTTAATTATACTTCAAGTTTAAAAAGAAGATAAGGTATATAAATACAATGGAGTATTAGTCAGCCATAAAAAATGAAATCTTGCTATTCATAACAACATGAATGAACCTAGAAGATATTACACTAAGGGAAATAAGTCTGACAGAAAATGACAAATACCATGGGATTTCACTTATAAATGGAATATAAAAAAAAATGAACAAAAAAACAGAAATCAATTCATAAATACAGAGAATGAACTGATGATTGTCAGAGGGAATGGGGGGTGGGGAGGATAGCCAAAATAGGTGAAGAGGGTTAAGAGTTACAAAGTTCCATTTATAAAATAAGTCACAGACTGAAAAGTACAGGAAAAGGAATATTGTCAGTAATGTCGTAATAACTTTGTATGGTGACAGATGGTAACTACACATCATGGTGAACATTCAAAATGTATGTAATTGTCAAATCACTATGTTGTATACCTGAAACCAATATAATATTGTATTTCAGCTATACCTCAATTAAAAAAAAGATTAAAAAATATGTAAGTAGTAGTTATGGGTATGTTTTGGATGTTCCAAATGTGTTTCGCAGATTTGATCAGACTTCTTGGTAAGATTCTTGCATTTTCTTTTATTTTGGAGCATTGCATAATTTTCTTTGTAATTAGGGTAGAGTTATATCTGGGAATCTGTTTTATTTCCATGTGTGCTATGTAGGACCCATGTAATCTTGGTGTTCATTTTTTTTTATGTTTATTTATTTATTTGGGGGGAGAATGGGCAGAGAGAGGAGAGAAAATCCCAAGCAGGCTCCAAGCTGTCAGTGCAGAGCCTGATGTGGGGCTCAATCCCATGAACCGTGAGATAATGACCTGAGCCTAAATCAAGAGTCTGAGCCACCCAGACACCCCTGAGTCTTCATCTTTTGTAATGATGATGGATATGGAGAACACTATGGCACTGAGCAGGAACTCTGATAATAAGAGGTTGATTGCACATTGGCCCAAGTGGAGATTGTCAACTGTTGAATGCTTGAAGGTCTATAAACTTAAAGAAATAAATGTACTTATGAGGATAAACACCTCTGAATTGGGAATAATATTTCCCCTGATTACAGACTCAGATATTGTGGTTTGTAGATGCAGATCACAGAGGAAATGAGAAAAGGCCAATCTGAGAGTGGATTATAAATGAGATACAACACATACAGATTACTTCTATGAACTTTCAAAAAAAGTTTACTCTTTTGAACTAGAGTTGAGACATGCATCATCTATTCCCAAGCTGTTTGTGAATCATACAGTTCTTAAATTCTATACAGTGGGTAGGACTCTTGGAAACCTTATGGGGACTACAAATACTGCAAGCATTAGGTATAAATTCTGGTACCAGTCACACTATATGGCAATCAGTATAGTTGCTGAGATTGTAAGAAGGAGACAGATAGATACACTTATCCTTTTGTGTTGTCTGTGACCTCTAAGACATTAAGGAGAGAACTGAATTCCTACATTTATATCAGAGCCAGTTATAAAACCTAATTTTTATTAGAAGCTTTCCTTTCTCTTCTTTTATATTTTTTGCCACATTATATCAACAAATTTAAGAAATATTTTTGTTCATGTATGAGCAATATATTTTGAGTACAGCTCTTATTAAATATTTATAAAAACACAAACACTTTACTTTTCTGTACACGGTTATTAGGCATTTTTTTCTTGGTATATATTTAAAATGATACATTTTTAAAAAAATTATGAGAGCATAGACTTCAATTTATACTAATGCTCTTGAAGGAGAGAGATTAAAACTCATATTCCAACTATGTTTGAGAAGACTGACATATTTTATGTTTCTTAATTATCTTTAAAGTTCCCAATTGCATTACTGTTGAAAAGACTCAATTTACTATGTGCCAATGAAAGAATAAAAGAACCTCCCAGACAACTGCTATTTCAGATGAGAAAGTATTTCATTCCTTTGTGCTGTCAGAATATAAAACTTTCATGTGAAGGGCGTTTTTAACCTTCTTTTGTTCTACTCAAAGTCATGGCATCGTTTGGGTCAAGACTGACATTCAACACAAGTTTAAAATATTAATTTAATAAAATTTTCCAGTATATAGATTTTCTGCACTTATTAATTGGCAATGCCTTTAGGTCTTTGTCTCTCAAAAATATTTTAAAATATATGAAGGCAATCTCAAAACTAGCTTGACAAAATTGATCAATCTTTTGAGGTCTTTTACTAGCCTACTGAGATTTTTTTTTAACCCTTCCACATTTCCTGTTCTTTCACCAGAGGGTCACTTCATTCAAAATCTTATATTGTACCCTCTGTGACCCTTTTCAGTATGTGCCTTTTGGAACTACTGGGGAGAGTTTGATGAATCAATAGTAGCCTGGAGAAATGGATGCTGAATTTTTTCTTCATCTTAAATGGCTCAGTAACAGAAAGCCTACCCTCTTCTCCATTTGCATGTGGGCAGATTTCAATCTTCTGCAAACTGTCATAACTATAAACCTACTTGCATGTTCATTATATAATTTTTTGAATTTCTTGTTGGTTATATTGGCTTTTATCTTTTTTGGATGGCTGTACAGAGACTTCTTTTAATCACAGGTCTGAGTTCAAGGCATGCCATCACCATCAGTGCCCTTTTCTTTTTTAAATTGTAATTAATTATCCCTCCAATAGCCACTTGTCTCATTCCTCTCCTGTCCCCTCCTCCCACCAAAGACACTATTTTTTTTAAGATATTGTTCATTTGTATATCCTATCCATGTTGTTTTGAATCTTTTTTAAAAAAGTATGTAACTGGTATTGTACTATAGATTATAGTTCTCTTTTTGTTTCTTACACTTTCTAAAACTCAGGCATCTATTCATGTCCATCCATGTCTGTGAATGTACACTTACTTCATTGCTTCTAACTGTGGTATGGTATTTCATAGTGTGTGTTCACCATATTTAATTATCCATTCTCCCAGCAATGGACAACCAGGTTGTACCAACCCACCATGATCCCTCGGAGTTTGAGGGGTGGAAGTAGGAAAGAACCATGGGTGGAGGAAATGCCCAGGACCTAGACTTTCTGCCTGTATACCCTCTGTCATGTCCTCCATATCATAAATAGCTTTGAACGACACTCTGTTTTGCCTCTATCACCCCTGGTGCTGGCCAGAGATACTTTTCCCTGTTTCACAGTGAGGAAGGAGCCAACAGTGATGTACCTGGGGTTCTTTTTTATTGTTAATTTTTCAGTGAAAAATTTTATCTCACTTCTGTGGCATATCAGACATTGGATATCAATAAAGGGAGCTACCAGCCTACTCCTAGTGTTTCTAGGAATCATAAATCCATAACTATTTTTAGAAGACAAATTCTTGTTTATAAAATAGGGATGGGTTTAAACCTTTGGGAGATACAGACTTGAAAATGTACTTTCATTGGGCACTTTTAACATGCATATGTACTCTAGATAAATATGAGTGCTATTAACCACATTAAGAACCACAATCCTCATAGGAAAGAATGAATGGCTGTACAAATGACCACAAATTTATTTGAAGTAATAAAGGAAAAAAATGACTGTGGGAAAGATTTCTCAAAATTATTGCAACAATATATTTTCTGGTCATGTTCTCACCTTCTAAGCAAATTTTGATCTTTGTGATCTCTTTTATGCCTTTGATCTCATACTTTGAAACAATTCCTTTTTCTTGGTAGAAGGAACAGGACTTGACATACAAGCACTCATCTTTCTCTGCTCAGTTCTAACACTGCCTAGAGTCTTTCAATGGTGGGAGGAGGGAGGTGGGGGAAGAAAGAAAAGAAAAGAAGAAAGGAAAAGGAAAAGAAAAACAAACAATAAACAGTAAGATATTTTCCTTAATCTCATATCTCCCCTTGGTTACTGTCTTATATTCTTCACAGCCTAATTTCTTCAGAGATGTCTTCCCTTCCCACTGTGACCTGTCCTTAACACTTCACTAAAATGAATGTCACCCTAGGGGGTCAAATTCAACACTTCATTCTTTGCTCTACATTTTCCCATGTCAGCTAACTGACATTATGAACTGCTTCTTCCACCTCAAACTCTCTCTAAAACCCTGTCTTGTCCAGTTTCAATTGCTATCTCTTGAGGAAATTCCTGTTTCCTTTGTCTCTAACATCTCCAGCTCAGAATGTTCTTCAGCCCTCTGTCCAAGGAGCTCCTCTTGTCACTCTACTCTCCCTCCCTGGGCAATTTCATAACCTCATCTACCACGTGTCTATTTTGTCAGGAATTTTCAAATCTGTATACTCAATCCAGACATCTGTATGTACAACTATATAATAACTCTCACCTTGGATAATTCATAGGCATGTCAAGCTAAGCTTGTCCAAACTGAACTTAGGATCTCTCCAGCACCCCACTCACACTCTCCAGTCCTCCCCCACATCCTCACTATTCCTTGTACACTTTTCTGACATGTGCCCTGTTGGTTACGACCACCTCTCCAGTCAAACATATATAAATGGATGAGTTGTCCTTTAAAATGCCCTTTCGGGGCGCCTGGGTGGCTCAGTCGATTGAGTGTCTGACTTTGGCTCAGGTCATGATCTCGCGGTCCGTGAGTTCGAGCCCCGCGTCGGGTTCTGTGCTGACAGCTCAGAGCCTGGAGCCTGTTTCAGATTCTGTGTCTCCCTCTCTCTGACCCTCCCCCGTTCATGCACTCTCTCTGTCTCAAAAATAAATAAACGTTAAAAAAAAAATTAAAAATAAAATGCCCTTTCTTTTTTCAATCTTGATAGGTAATCAGTCACCAAATCTCATCAATCATATTTCCAAAACATATTTAAAATATATCCACCTTTCCCAGTGTTTCCTCACTTCCATTCTTGTGTCCTTCCACACAGTGGCCAGAGTGAATTTAATAAACACTGTATCAGATTTTAAAATACTTTCAAACGGTTCCATAGTCCACATGATACCATCAACTCTCTATGGATTAGGCCTTACCTTTCATTCATAATTCTGCTCAGCACTATCTTTCTTGTCATCAGACTTGCCATATGGCAGTTCCTTGTGTTCTCCCACCTCTCTGCCTGCCGAGGTGACTTTCTCTCTGCCTGGAATACTCTTCCTGTATCACATTCTCCCACTTTACACGAATAGCTCTTACCCTTTAGCACTTGGGTTTTTTTAATTTAAAAAATCTTGCTCACTTTAGAGAGAGAGCGCAAGCAGGGAGAGGGCTCTTCAGCAGGCTCCCTGCTCAGCACGGAGCCCAACACAGGGCTCCATCCCATGACTCTGGGATCATGACCTGAGCTGAAACCAAGAGTCAGATGCTCAACCAGCTGAATCACCTAGGAGTCCCATTACTTGGTTTAAACCTTACTTCTTCAGATTAGATGAGAATTCTTTTTTGAGGGGCTTATATAGACCGCTGTACTTCTCCTTCATAACGTTATTTGTTATTGTTTGTTCATTGACTCTACCTGCTACAAGTTAACTATTTCTTTTATTCTCCTGGTATAGGTGCCTGACACCAAAGGTGCTCAAAAATATTTGATGAGTGAATGAATTGGAAAAGTGGAGTCTTCAAGCATTCGCTTGAAGGACAAACTGCACCCTTTGAAATTCACTCATGTATAATCTCCTCAAGAAAGCCTTTCCTTAACTTTCTGTTTTGGTGGTGCCCTTCCCATTATAGTACCATCACGCTTTCCATGACTCTGTATTATCCATTTCTAAATGAGAGTGAAAATATCTGCTTTGGGGTCTGCAATCACTAAACTCTGTCCTACAACCTGTAGTTTTAATTAGAACCGACTGCCTTGGATTGAATGCCAGCTTTGCTACCAAATAGCTATGTAATTTTGGATATAGTCTTCCTCAATTTCCCTCTACATAAAAAAGAGATACTAACAATTCTTACATTGTAGTTTGTTGTTAGAATTAAATGACAATACACATAATAAATGTTCAATAAATGTTAGTTACTATTATTATTAACTTTGTGTATTCTGTGTTGTTTTGCTCTGAATGATAAGGCAAACTGCTTAAGGCAGTAAAAAGAGAGAGAAACCAAATTACAATTTAAATTAATCCATTTATTCTTTTATATAAAATATGTATTTGAGTACCTATTTCTAAATTCACTTCAATTCATCTTCCACACTGCAAAATTATATTGTAAAAATGCAAGCTTTCTTTTGCTACTTCCTTCATCAAAATTTCTTCTGTAATTCCTTATCACTTATTTAAAAAAACACAAAAGTTTTAGCATGGAATAAAATGGTCCGTGCAAACCTTTTATCATTTGCCTCCTCAAAAAATTTTTCCATCCTTTAGTCTCTCTTGCTTCAGCCATATTTATTTGCCATTAAGAGAGAGGGGAGGGGGGGAAAGAGACAAAAAGAGGAGGGAGGGAAGGAAGGAAGGAAGGAAGGAAGGTAAAAATAAATCCAATGTTCTCTCACTCAAGCACATGATCTCTACATGAACAAATTCTCCTTCCTTTTCAAAGTCTTTCTGAGTCTTTTCTCTTCTACCCTGTCTCCTTCTCACTCAACAGAGAATTATATTTTCTCTCTTCCAAATTCTCATGACGTCTTATGAAGCCCATATTATGATACTTGTCACATTTTATTATAATTATTAATGGGCTTATTTCTCTACTGGATTAGGAACTCCTTGAGGGCAGAGATTTCGCAGAATATAGCAGATCAGAATTCAGGCCTTGCATTTTAATTCTAGCTTCATCTCTTCTAGGCTCTGTGATCTTCAGCAAGTTTACTTTGACCTCACTAGAAAATAGGGATCATGTTAATACTTACCTGAAAATTAAATAAATACTTAAGACCTAAGAAGAGCTGAATAGATGTTGGCAATTATTAGGCAATTATTATTATTATTAGTTGTTGTTAGGGTTACCTATTGGCACATAGCAATCCCAAACCCAGTAGTTTACCCCAATAACAATTGTTATAATGATGTGGTTAGAAACCTAAGAAGGGCCTGGACAATTTCCTACTCCTTGTGGCACTGACTAAGACCAGCTATTTTGCAGGGTCCCAGATAGCTTCATTCAACATCTGATGTTTTGGTGAGGATGGCAGGAAGACTGTGCTTAGCACAACAGTTGACTGGAGTGCCTACACATGGTCTCTATACCAGGCAGCTTCAGGGTTGTCGGACTTCTCACATGTTGGCTGGCTTCCCCCAGAGCAAAAGTTTCAAGAGGACCAGGGAGAAGATGCATTGTCACGTATGACTGGCCTCAACAGTCATGCACTTTCATTTCTACTACCTTCTTTTATTTTTTTATTTTTATTTTGTTCTTGTTGTTTATTTATTTTTGAGGGAGAGAGAGACAGAGCATGAGTGGGGAGGAGCAGAGAGAAACAGAGACAGAATCTGAAGCAGGATCCAGACTCTGACCTGTCAGCACAGAGCCTGATGCAGGACTTGAACTCATGAACTGTGACATGACCTGAGCTGAAGTCAGACGCTTAACCGACTGAGCCACCCAGGCGCCCCCATTTCTACTACCTTCTATTGGTTATGAGCAAGTGTTAAGGCTAGCCCAACTGAAGAGCAATCAGACCCCACTTTCCGACAACAGTAGCCCCGTCACATTATGGAAAAGCATGTGGGAGGCAAATATGTCTGCTGCCGTTTTTGGAAGATAGAGTTCACCACAGTATTATCAGTGGTTAGCAGGAGACCCAGACACTCAATCAATATTTGAAGAATGGATAAATAAGAGATTCTAGGAGAAGAAAAGAAAGTAGAACACAATCCTTGCTTTTTAGGATATTTTAACTCTGTTCTTGCTAGCTGCTGGGAATCAGAGATAATCACAGTCTGCGTCTGCGTGAAACTGAAGAAATGGGCTCCATTCTTCTTTTTTTGTCTTTCACTTCTAAAATAAATCTCAGTGCATAGTGTTTTGAAACTGGAAATGAAACAGAGCTTTTTTTCCTGGTCTGACATCCAATGTTCAACCCCCTCTCCCATACCTACCATGTTTTCAAATGTAATTAAGTTTTGTAACAGTTGTCTTACTAGTTTAACACAAAGAAATAGTCTTTCTCTTTTACAGGGAATATTACAGGAGGTTTTATGATAAAGCATTTACTACTTAATTATCTGTATGAATGAAAACTATAATTTTAAGATAACTACTGAAACTTGTAAGTATCATAAACGGTTTCAGAAGTCCAAAATTATATTTTTAAATGAATAAAAACTAAAAATCATTTATTTAAAAGTCTCTGATCAAATTCTTCATGCAAAACAAAAACCCTTAGAATAAAATATCCCGTGTCCATTCATGGAATTCCCTGGCCCATGTGCCCAAGTGAGTGTGTTTGTGTTCCACTCTCTGATGGGGGTACTGCTGATAATTACACTACCAGAGAACATATTATATTTTCTAAGTTCATAGTTAGTATACAAGATACTATATTGGATTTGGAAGTAAGTTTTTTTTTTAATTTAATTTTTTTTGAATGTTTATTTTTGAGAGAGACAGAGACAGAGCATGAGCCAGGGCGGGGTGGGGGTGGGGCAGAGAGAGAAGGAGACACAGAATCTGAAGCAGGCTTCATGCTCCCAGCTGTCAGCACAGAGCTCAACGCGGGGCTCGAACTCATGAGATCATGACCTGAGCCAAAGTCGGACACTCAACTGACTGAGCCACCCAGCCAGCCCTGGAAGTAAGTTTTTTGTTTTGTTTTTTTTAAATTCCAGCAGTATCAATAGAAAATACTGATCCAAAGATATATAGTACATGATAAAACGCATGTCTAAGTAATGGCACAACAACCTGAAATGTAACAAGACAAAAAATAATTATTTCCCAAATTGAGTATGGTGTCCCATGCCCAATGAAAACAAGCTCATTTCATTATTTACACGCACTGGTTAGTTGCATCTTTTTTAAAATCTGGAATGTCTTGCTGAGCAGTAGATAAGCCAAGACTCTAAATTCAAGATTTTCCTTTCTCCTGGACCACAGCCCAGCTCACTGAAGTAGAGAGTTGCATTTATTACAATTCAACAGCACCTAAGGGACTTAGATGAAGAATATGCATTGATTTAATGTGACTATTGGCTGCTATGATTTGGCAGAATCTAAGGAGCACAGAAATTATACTACTTCTTTAACATAAACTCAAGCAAATGCAGAGGAAAGCAAACCAGTTCAGTTGTTTGAAATTTAATGATATGTTTTGCTTAGTTACTTGTTTTGCTATTTAATCTCTGCATTTATCATTTAAACTGAAACTTGGTGAAAATATACATGTTTGACCTTTCTATTGATTGTATCTAATTGTGTTTAAACATAAACGAGTATAAACAATCCCTGAATGAATGTATTCAAACAATGAATATGGATGTAACTAGTTTCTGAGTGAGATTCAGTCAAACATTACTGGGTCCTTGAGATTTAAGCAAGTACACATACCTTCTCAAGAGATGCTAAAGAAACTCAACCAGGTATCTGTTCAGCAGAACTATCTGACCATGCAATGAATGTTGGAGACATTCTACTCATTTGTCATTGAACCATCCCCAGGTTAACTTTATGCATGGAATCCCTGTCCTCCCTCATGCCTTGGAACAAAAACCAAATAGCTTGTGGCCATGATACATCTCATCATTAAGTCTGAAGAGAAATGGGCATTGGTTTGATCTCCTTTCCTTTTCCTTTCTCCCTCCCTCCCTCCCTCTTCCTTCCTCTCTCCCTTCACTCCTTTCCTTTCCTTTCCTCTCCTCTCCTCTCTCCCTCCCTCCCTCTTTCTCTTTTTTCTTTCTTTCTTTCTTTCTTTCTTTCTTTCTTTCTTTCTTTCTTTCTTTCTTTCTCTCTCTCTCTCTCTCTCTCTCTCTCTCTTTCTTTCTCTTTCCTTAGTTCTTTAGTTTTCCAAAGTCTCAAGTTTATCTTTAAGGTATAAAGTACTCTTCATTAATAGATGAGTATATAACTTGATCATGAATTCAGCAAACATTATTGAACTATTATGTACCAGGCACTCTAGAAGGTAGAATCATTATTCTGAGTGTCAAATTATAAACAAAAGAAAGCCATTAAACTTCAGTTGCTCATGTGGGGGGCAGACAGGCACTTACATTGGCGATTGGTAATTACAGGCAATCATATTGTGTTGTATATGATAAATATGTGACATACACACCCAAGTGCCTATATTAACCATAGAAGCCCATAGGAGGACACTTATTCTTTCCCTGGAAAAAAAGTATTTTTAGAGAAGATAATAATATGTGGAAGGAAGTCTTAGGAGATACAAGGAAGGATCAGAATATGCTTTAATGTCTTTTACTATTTTATTCTTAATCAATATCATTTTATTTTTAATCAATTATTTTCAAACAATTTTATTTTTAATCAGATAGTATGTATTGCTGAATGGAAATGGTCCTTATTTCTCCATTATTCTCACCTAAAGAGTTAGTATTAGTCTGCAAACTTTCTACTTCCTCATCACCATTGGAAGAAAATGTGTACAAATTATATATGGAGTTTGTGTGCGGTGCAACATAATTGATTTTTGACATTTTAGAAGTTAGTTACTTGCAGCTGAGACAAAGATGGGAATGGAGGAGAAAGCTATTAAAGAAATCATAATGGCTTTTTTTTTTTTTTTTAAATCACCATTTAACTCACTGGTTCTACAGTGACAGAACAGGAAATGAAGTCATTTGGCACCATTTATTTTATTGGAAAGGTCTTCCTTAAAGGCAATTCCTAGGTGGCTCTTCTTTCAAGAAAGCAGTCCCCAAGGCCCTTTCTATTAATATATATTTCCAGATAGTGATATCAGTTGTCACTCTTAAATGTTTTATATCCATTTTTCCATTTATTCATTTGATGACTATTTATTAAGAGCCACCAGGTCAGGCACAGTATCAGGTGCTTGGGATACAGTAAATATTTAATAATAGTGAGAGGGAGGGGGTCTTGATTTGTAGCACTTGCTGCTTTCCCTGGTGTAAATACTCTCATGATGGTTGATTTCAAGTTGCCAACAGGATGCCACTGAATGAAGAGTTGGGAGAAGATGTATAGGATCAATTGTTGTGAGTTTGTGCGAGCTGACTTCAGCACATCACTGGATACACCAGTGAACAAAGTACATGAAAATCGCATCCTCATGGTGTTGCAGGACTTTTTTTTTTTTTATCTCAATGCCCGGGGTTGGCTGTCTCGCGGCTTCCAAGAATGAAGAGGTGGACACAAATGAGCAGCAGGCAAAAGCTTATTAGAGTATAAGATTAGAAAGGAAGAGTAGTAGGAAAGCTCTCTTTACTGAGAGGGGACATTCAAAAGTGAATGCTCATGACTATAGGCAAGGGTCTTTGTTTTATAAGGTTCTGGTCAGTCCTTCCTTCACTTCCCCATGGTTCTTCTAAGGTCCTACCCTTATTGCCTGGATAACTCTAGGTGCTGGGTTGTCCATTCCTGAGAGGCTCAATTCCATTGTATAAGCAGTGAACTATGGCCAAATCGTTCCTTGTTTGTGGAGGGTTTTATGGCCTACTACTTATTTTTAGTCAGGTCTTCTGTCAAATTCCTGAGAGGAACCTGAGGGGGAGTAGGTGGTGTCTGTTACATTCTTAAGAGGAAACTTATGCCTGAGGGGGTTTGCTGTGGTCAAATGCTCCCAGCATTGTTCCAAAATATGTGTTTTTCCACAGCCAGCCATCTCAGGTCCTGTCCTTTCCCTCTCTGCCTACTGAATCCTATCTTTTGCTATCATAATGAAACTAACATTGTACATTGAACTATTTAATCTTGGGACCCTGCCACACCCCTCTGAAATATTAACCTTCACAAACAGGAAGCACAACCAAAGATGTTAAGTAACTTGAACTAACTCACACAGCTAAAAAAGTGTTGAATCCAGGACTCCTCTCCAGAGTTTCCAATTGTGATCACTGTGTGTCACATTGTGTAACCAATTCCTCATGATAGATCATTGCAGTGTTTTGAAAACTCGGGGGTGTGATCAGTCAGCATTATTAAAATTTTTTTTAATTAAAAAATTAAAATACATTGGTATAAGGGATAAGTATTGTTTGTAAAACTTTATTTTCAATTATGAGTGAATATTGAATCAGAAATTAAAATCTGCTTTTTCCTCTGGGTTACAGTCCAAGTAAGTTTGAAAACAGCTTTCCTGACTTAAGCCTCCTAGAATTGCCCTTTAATTGCTGTGGTACAAAGGAAATGCCCAAAGGGCATAATTATTGAGCACCCTAGAGAATTGAGTGTCCTTTCTTGGGAGAGCCTTAGAAACACAATTGCCCACGTGAGGTCAAAAGGGCAGCTTTTTTTCTACCTTGAATCCACATTTAGGCCTTAATTATATCAATGTTACTATCTGAACCCCTCTCAGAGTAGCAGGGGAACGCTTTGGTTACAGAAAATGAGTCAAAGCCTCTGTTGTAAGAACATTTGCAGGCTTTTAAATTTTACCTCCTGGCTTTGCTGTTGAGGATATTGTAATTCAGTGTTAGCAGTGAAAATATTAAAAGAAATTGAAACAGCAAGAAAGAGGAAAGCCTACCAAGGCCAAATCCATCGTATGACTGGTCTTGAGGAATGAGGGGGAGATTGGACAGTGGTTCTGGAACAGAGAAAACAAAGCATTGCTGAGCTCTGCAGCTAAAAGGGTGACCCAGAGGAGAGGGTCTGGGGCTGAACCTGACTCAACTTTTGACCCAGAGTTAACTTTACTGTGAATTTCTTTTGGAACTCTCATTCTACTTGACCAATTTTCATATAAAATAACACTCAATCAAGTGAATTTTGTGACTTTTCTGGTCATAAATCTCTGAAGAACAGAAACTTTGCCTATTTTGCCCCCCACCATCTCCTCAACACCAAGTTAATAGCCGTTCCAGAAATAATTGTTGATTGAATAATTATATGCTTGAATAAATATAAAAAAGAAAAACTTTGGAAACTTTGTATATTTTTAGTATAGCTTTTAGGCTGTGAATTTCCTAATGATAATGGAATACTAACTTCTTCGATTTTTTTCTGTTTTGTTATTTGCTAATTGTGGGTGTTAGGATGTCTTTGGAACCACAGTAGAGGGGATGGCCATCTTGCCCGCGCAACCCAATGAAAAGCCCCTAGTAGCGTGCCAGAACGAATTGGAGGTCAACTAATCACCGAGCGATAGCACGACCTGACGCGAAAAAAGGCCCACCTGGACCTAAACCCGGAACCGATGCAGCTTAAAAACCCCACCCCACCACACCTGGGGGCGACTTCCCTGACTCCTCTCTCTCTCTCCCTGAGTCACGGACCCTCACCTGAGACCTTAGTTCCCAAATAAAGCCTTTGACTGCTAAAATTTTTTAGCCTCTGACTCCTATCTTTACCCTGCCTTACGCCTGACCCTAACATTTAGTGCCAAAACCCGGGGGGAGGTAGTAGGTCGCCTCCCTAGGCTGAGCTCCCTCCTTGCCAAGCCAGAGGCCAACCACCCTACTCTCAAGCGCCTACAGGAGCTGGTAAGTGGGACAGACCCCTCCTTCCCTCCTTCAACTACGGCTGACACCCAGGAGAGACGTCTGGCAAGTCAGTCTCCTTTCCTCCGCACGCCGCAAGGCCCGCACGCCAATAGGCCCCTTATTGCAGTGCGAGGGACATCTCGCCCTGCCACACCAATGGCGAGTAAGGAGTCTAAACCGCTTCCATCTCAGTGTCTGCTAAAAAACTTCCGGCTCCTGGGCTTACAAGGCGAACTTCGTCGTAACCAACTCATCCGCCTTTGCACTGTAGTTTGGCCTCAGTACAAATGAGACAATTATCCTCAATGGCCACCCGAGGGGTCTTTACAATACCAAATCTTAACCGATCTGGACAATTTCTGCCATCGGCTGGGAAAATGGGGAGAAATACCCTATGTCATGGCCTTTTGGGACCTCAGGTCTCGCCCCAACCTATGTTCCTCCTGCCCCTCTGCATGCATGCTCCTTGCCCACCCACAACCCCCCGACGACCCCACCTCACCAACTTCCCCGATCTCCGACCCGTTAGAGGATCTAGCCACGCTGCCCACCGGCCCTCGTCCCCCTCCAGACTCCCAACCCCCAGCTGTCCCGCCCTCGCCTACCATATCATCCCGAACTCGTGCTCAGGCCCCTCCCAGCGAACAGACCCCAGTGGCCTTCTTACCTCTCCGTGAGGTGGCAGGACCTGAAGGCCTGGTTTGCGTTCACGTCGCCTTCTCCCTCCAAGACTTATCCGCCATTGAAAAGTGGCTAGGGTCATTCTCGGCTGACCCCACCCAATACATTAAGGAATTCCAATACCTTGCCTAAGCCTACAGTCTCACATGGCATGACATCCATGTAATCCTCACCTCTACCCTCACCCCTGAGAAGAGGGAGCGTACCCAGGCCGCAGCCAGAGAACATGCAGACCAAATCCACATGACCGACCCCACTATGCCTGTAGGGGCCGATGCTGTCCAGGCGGCCGACCCCAATTGGAACTACCAACATGCAGGCAATGGTCACTGGCGCCGGGACCAGATGATCCAGTGCCTACTAGCAGGCATGAGGGCAACCTCAAACAAATCAGTAAATTTTAACAAACTTCAAGAAATAATACAGGACCCCATTGAAAACCCCGCAGCCTTCCTCAGCCGGCTCACAGAGGCACTTACCCAGTATACCAGACTAGACCCTACCACCTCCGCCGGGGCCACAGTATTGGCCACCTATTTTATTTCCCAATCAGCCCCTGATATTAAAAAAAAAAAAAACTAAAAAAGGCCGAAGATGGTCCTCAAACCCCTATGGCCGACTGGGAAAGATGGCTTTTAAAGTTTTTAATGGCCTAGAGGAAGCTCAAGAACAAAAGCAATAGGCCCGTCTCCAACAAAAGGTGCAATTACAGACCCAAGCCTAGGTAGCTGCCCTGAGGCCAGCCACAATAAAGCCCTCCAGACCACGGCCCCCTCCGGGGCCATGCTTTAAATGTGGCCAAGAAGGCCATGGGTCTCGTCAGTGTCCCCATCCCAAAAAGCCTACCAGTCCATTCCCATTGTGCCAGCAAATGGGCCATTGGGAATCCTATTGTCCTAACCCAGGGGACGACAGACTCACAATGCCCCTACGTGGTGAGGCTTCACCCCGATTGGACTCTGCCTTCCAGCTGCTAGAGATGGAGGATGACGACTGACGAGGCCCAGACTCAGTAACTCCGGTGACACACGCTGAGCCCAGGGTAAAACTCCAGGTAGCAGGTAAGTCAATCTCCTTTCTGTTGGACATGGGGGCTACCTATTCCGTCCTGCCTAGCTATTCTGGCCCCACCACGCTGTCCTCCGTTTTGATCATGGGTATAAACGGCACCCTCTCGATTCCCCCATGCACACCGGTACTCACCTGCTGCCTGGATGGCTTCCACTTCTCCCTATCCTTCCTAGTCATCCCCTCCTGCCCCATCCCCCTGTTGGGTCGAGGCATCCTCAATAAATTAGAAGCCTCAGCAACCTCCCTATCCTCCTTACAAAGGCAGATCAACTCCCTAGCACAGGTCACTCTACAAAACCGACGAGCCCTAGATCTCCTGACAGCAGAAAAAGGGGGAACATGCCTGTTCCTGAGGGAGGAATGTTGCTACTACCTCAACGAATCAGGCTTAGTTGAAACCAATATAGAACACCTAAAGGAAATCCAAAAAACTCTATCCACCCGCCCAGGATCCTCAGACCCCCTAACCTCCTGGTGGCAATCACCCCTCCTAACTTGGCTCCTCACCATAGTCACCCCACTAGTTGCTATCTGTATAATACTTATGCTCTTACCTTGTTTTCTCCGTTTCGTACAAAAACAAATTCATGAAGTTTCCCAGGTTGCATTTCATCAGATGGTGGTCTGGCCATATTCCCGCATTCCAACCTCAGACCCCACATACCATGACGTTGCCCTTACACCCGCAGGAAGCAGCCAGATCAGATCCGTCGCTCATTATCACCAATAAGAGGTTGGAATGTTAGGATGTCCTTGGAACCACAGTAGAGAGGATGGCCATCTTGCCCACGCAACCCAATGAAAAGCCCCTAGTAGCGTGCCAGAACGAATTGGAGGTCAACTAATCACCGAGCGATAGCACGACCTGACGCGAAAAAAGGCCCACCTGGACCTAAACCCGGAACCGATGCAGCTTAAAAACCCCACCCCACCACACCTGGGGGCGACTTCCCTGACTCCTCTCTCTCTCTCCCTGAGTCACGGACCCTCACCTGAGACCTTAGTTCCCAAATAAAGCCTTTGACTGCTAAACTTTTTTAGCCTCTGACTCCTATCTTTACCCTGCCTTACTCTTGACCCTAACAGTGGGTACAATATTTTTTCTTTCTTTGTTAATGTTTATTTATTTTTTTTAATTTTTTTTCAACGTTTATTTATTTTTGGGACAGAGAGAGACAGAGCATGAACAGGGGAGGGGCAGAGAGAGAGAGGGAGACACAGAATCGGAAACAGGCTCCAGGCTCTGAGCCATCAGCCCAGAGCCTGACGTGGGGCTCGAACTCGCAGACCGCGAGATCGTGACCTGGCTGAAGTCGGACGCTTAACCGACTGCGCCACCCAGGCGCCCCAATGTTTATTTATTTTTGAGAGAGAGAGAGGGAGACTGCAAGTGGGGAAGGGGCAGAGAGAGAGACTGGGTCAGAGGATCTGATGTGGGCTCTGTGCTGACAGCAGACAGACCAGTGCAGGGCTCGAACTTATGAACCATGAGATCATGTCCTGAGCCTAAGTTTGACACTTAACCGACTAAGCCACCCAGACACCCCTGTGATTACAATATTTTAAAAACATAAAATTGGTATAGACTCTGTAACAGTTTTCTATTGTGGTAGGGTCCCCTCCCTAAGGAAAGAGAAAAACCCTCAAGGCAACCTGGTTATACGCACATGTGACAACATCCCTCAGGACCTTGTAATATGAGACCACTTAATCAGATTACATGTTTGTGTGGTACCATATATGGAAGACAAAGAAGTGGAAAACATAGGTAAAAACTATGCCACGTGGTGTTCAGGGCCCAGTTCTTCGGATAGGAACCAACTGAGTGGTGCCGGCAGGAATAAAGTTGCTTCCTGAAAAGAAAAGCCTGTGTCATGACTCTGTGAGAATCCTGCTGCATTATGGCTGCTATAACAAATTATCACAAACTTAGCAGTTAAAAAACAACATAAAGGTATCATCTTACATATGGGTTCTAAAGTGTAGAATATGTTTCACTGGGACAAAATAAAGGTGTCAGCTGAGCTTTCTAGAAACTCGAGGGGATCCTCCATTTTCTTTCATTTTCTAGCCTGTAAAGGCTACCTACACCCTTTGGTTAATATGTTGCCCTCTTCAGTCTTCACAGCCAGCAATGGCCAAATAAGTCCTCATATCATGTAAGGCTGACACTCACTCTCCTACCTTCTTCGTCCACATTTAAGGCCTCTTGTGATTATGTGGGCCTGCCTGGATAACCTAGGATAACTCCCCATCTGAAGGGGATTAGGATTGTGGTGCCATTATTCTACCTACTATAACTAAACACTGGGATTGAAATTCTTGTTCTGCAGTCAGCAAGGGGTAAATTCAATAATAGCATCTTGTCCTTCATTGGCTCATCCATCCAATCTGAAACTTTTACAGAATCTGAGAGGTTTGGGTCACAGAGTTGGGCTTCAGTCCCAGTTCTGCTCCTTCTAGTTTTGTGACCTTGGGCGAGACAGCTAGACTTTCTCAGTGTCATTCTGAGTCTGTGAAATGGCAATGTGTGTTGCAAAAGTTTTGTGAGGAATAAAGAAATATGGGTAGAGGCAATATATATATAATTTATAGGCTTATTAAAATATTGATTTATTCTCACTGCTAGGAGAGAATAGAAAGAATGAAAGAGAAGCTAAACCTTTTGGTTCTTGCTTCCCTTGCCTCAGTGGTAATTGATAGCCACTTTAAAGATCTATCTGAAGCCATCTTGAAATTTTTTTTCCAAGAAGAAGACAGGGCTGCTCAGGAAGGGGAGAAATGGAAGTGAGCATCTGAGAGGATGACAGAGGTGGCCGAATTCTGAGCCTAAGAGGACACAGGTATTGTTAGGCCAGTAAAAGAGTTTTGTTTTCCCTTTGTACTAACACACTAGGACCAGGTAGGACCTCAAAGGGTGATGGCTGCATGTATCCCAACGGAAATTAGGATTCATGAGGGAAATCATGTACTCACACTAGCCAGGTTGCCTTCCCTTATCTTGAGGTCTATTCCTTTAGGGAGGGGACTCTACTCCAGTCACACCTGACACAGTAGTAAAGTATGTGCATGCCATGAAAAGCACCCCAAAGATCTGGGCAAGGAGAAGGGGCAGAGTGGTTCATATAGACTTCACTATTCTTGAATTGTAGGAGGATGAGGAATGGATTGAAAATTTTTGATTTCAGGGGCACCTGGGTGGCTCAGTCAGTTAAGCATCCAACTCTTGATTTCAGCTCAATTCATGATCTCACTTTGTGGGGTTGAGCCTTCTGTCAGGCTCTGTGCTGACAGTGAGGGACCTGCTTGAGATTCTTTCTCTCCCTCTGTTCCTGCCCCTCCCCTGCTCATACTCGCTCTCTCAAAATAAACATGTAAAAAATAAAATTTTAATTTCATAAAATAAGGGTATTTGCTCTTTCTTCTTTTGTAAAGCTTCTGATTATATAAGAAACTTTTTAAAAAGCAGCATTTACTTAATTAATTTTCAGTCTATGTGATCTAATTTGATTCTTTCCAAATACTATCAGGCTGAGTGCAAAATAATAAAAAAGTTTCTGATTCCTTTGAATATTTTTCCATCAATGTCCTTTGTAAATAAGGCTTCTTGAAAACCAAATGGCAACAGGTGCTGGATTTTTACTCTTCGTGAAGCTAGTCAGGTAATACTCTCTTTTTATTTGAAATCTTCATTCCTGTTCCTGGCATTTGCCAGTGCCAGTGTACCATTTGCTATTTGCTATAAAATGCAAAAGCAACATTTCTGAAAGTCTCACTCAATATGATGAAGAATGTATTTGAATGACTCGAAGGACACTCACTCTATTTAACCAAAGTGTGTATGCATTTTGATATTATTTTATTTTAATTTTTTAAATGTACATTACTTATCCAACCAATTGGAACTATTCTAGTATGCATTTATTTATGAATGCTTTTAAAATTCCAAATGGCTCATAATAGCATATTTGAAACTACTAGAGTTGGTGCTGTAAGTGAATATTAAGACTCATAACCCAAATGAAAAGCTGTTATTGCAGAACACTCAAGTCATTTTCTAAAGCATAACATCTCAGCAATTTTAAAGACGTTTATTCAAAATACCAAGAAAAATTAGACAACATGATGACAGTCCCTTTGCAAACCTCAATTGTTAAAATCACTCTTGAACCATCCTACTGGAAAAGATCAACCAAACCCAAAAGCATTCATTAGCATTACAATAAACAAACGTTGACTATGGTAATAAAAATGCCATAAGAATTTTAATAGCTAAGAAAAAATCTTCTAAACAAAAAAGCCTCAACACTCTAGATATATAGCTAGATTATTCTATAAAAGGTGAAGAGGTATAAATCTCTTCTATGGGCTTGAGAAAGACAGTCATCTGGTTAATACAGTTCATGGGGTTTACCACCAAACAGTTCTTGGAGTATCATTCTCCTCACTGGAGAATGTTCTACATAGTAAATATCTCATTCAGTAATACGTGTATTCTATGAACCATCTCATCCTATTTTTAATACAGTGCATGATTTTTGGGCTGGAATGTATTTTTCTAGTAATTATTAAATATAAGTTTTAAAGAATGTATACAATCTTCACTCTGTTTGAATTCCTTTTAGAGAACTAAAACTTGCCAAGCAGTGGCTCTAAATGTGTGAGTCTCAACCTGGGGCGGGGTGGGGGGGGATTTTTGCCTTCAGGGACATTTGGCAATGGGTGGAGACAGTTTTGTGGGTCAAAATTGGATTGGGGGTGGGGCTCCTGAGTGGCTCAGTCAGTTAAGTGTCTGACTTTGGCTCAGGTCATGATCTCAAGGTTCCTGGGTTCAAGCCCCATATCAGGCTCTGCATTGATAGTGTGGAGCCTGCTTGATATTCTCTCTCTACCTCTCCCCAACTTGTGCTTTCTGTCTCTAAAAATAAATAAAATGAGCTTTAAAATTGGATTGGTGATGTACTTCAAGGTCCTGAAGGGTAGAAATCAGAAATGTGCTAAACATCCTACAATACATAACATAATCCCCACAACAAAGAATTATCCAGTCAAGGATATGTGAATAGTGACAAGACTGAGAAACCTTCCTTCCTTCCTTCCTTCCTTCCTTCCTTCCTTCCTTCCTTCCTTCCTTCCCTCTCTCCCTACTTTTCATTTTTCTTTTCTTTTCTCTTTTCTTCTCTCTCCCTTCCTCCCTTTCTTCCTTCCTTTCTTCCACCTTTCTTTCTCTTTCTTTCTTTCTTTCTTTCTTTCTTTCTTTCTCTCTCTCTCTCTCTTTCTCTTTCTTTCTTTCTTTCTTTCTTTCTTTCTTTCTTTCTTTCTTTCTTTCTTTCTTTCTTTCTTTCTTTCTTTCTTTCTTTCTTTCTTTCTCCCTACCTCATCTACCTCTCTTTCTTTCATAATGCCAGATAAGTCCAGCAGGAATTGGGAGCTGAGTGCATTTCTCTCCTTCAACCGTGCAGGAAGAGATGCATTGTTTCGCCTTGCCCAGTCTTCTCAGAACCCAACTGTCCCATCCAGAGCTCAGGCAGCACTGCTAGAATGTGATAACCTGGCCATATAGTAATAGATGGAGATGGGAAGATAAACTGCTTCTAGAGAGGACACAGAGGAAGCAGATAATAGAAAAGTATTGCAGGGCGCATTCCGAGAAACCATTTGAAAAGAAATATTTATTTATGAGAGTTCCAGAGAAAATGTCATTTATTGAATCTCTTGATTTCCCTGCACAGATATAGTAGAATAAGACCATTCAATCTGTTTTAACGTGGGAAGTTAACGCTTTTATTTTTCCTCCTTTTCTTTGCTATCCTGGGACTGTTTCAGATAGCCTGTATTTATATTTTTAATGATTTCAGATCTTGTTTTAGTGGCCAGCGCTGTCTATTATTAAAGGAGAAGATTAATTTATTTGAATAGCAAATCTGGTGGTGGGAGAATACATGGGGCATGGACCATAGGAAGAACTTTGGAGATGAGAAACAAGTTTGTGCTTTTGGAAGTGGAGTAGTCAACAGATGAGGTGCCTAAAATTTAGGAAGTACTTCGGGTAAAACTTTCAAAAAGCAAGAAGAAAAGGAAGAACTTGATGGGTGGGCATAACGGAGAATGGCTGATGAACTGGAATCTTCCATGGGCTTGGTCTCAGTTTATCATCTGCTCATCTTTCAATCAAGAAGAGCATCTCAGGGCCAAGCCCCAAGGGACTACATTGGCTGAATCTCATGAAGCCCTAAAGAGAAACTTTTATGGCACAACCGTCCACTTCCACTTTGAATGCCCATCAAGATAATGGCTATTCTTGATACAAATATTTATTTGGTCCTGCCATGTTCTGTGCATACACATACAATGCCTCAGAACACCCGCCAGCCCATAATCTCGCTTTTGTGAGTTTGAGCCCGGCGTCGGGCTCTGTGCTGACAGCTCAGAGCTGAAACCTGCTTTGCATTCTGTGTTTCCCTCTCTCTCTGTCCCTCCCCTCCTCCCACTCTGTCTTTCTCTCTCAAAAATAAATAAACATTAAAAAAAATTTAAGCAGGGCTTGAAAGAGAAACAAACACTTTTCTGGGACAAAAAATGGCATGAGCACAAATATAGACTTTTTTTTTAATGGTGGTTATTTTGCAAAAACAAACAAACAAACAAACAAACAAAAAGGTGAATAAATCTGACCCAGTAGTGATTTTATTGGCAGTAACTAGAAAATTATTTCAGTCAATTAAGGGATACTTATCTTACATAAAGAGAAATTAGTGACTTAACTTATGCAATGCCAAGTTTTGGCATTGGACTCCCCTGAGTGCAAACGGATGAAATAAATTTAGGGTACCTCACAACATTGCTGCTAAGTGCAGAATGTTATGTGGCTGGCAGACATTCTATATCTGTGGTTACTCTTCCCAAACTAAAAACAAAACTGAAAAAATTAGTAATAAAGGCTGGGATATGAAGTAGTTAAATATTTCTCAAAGGAAAAAACAATCACTTTTTTGTTCCCTTTGGGGAAAAAACAGTTATATGAAATAAGCATTTCAACAAATAACGTTATAGTATCCCCAAGCAAAAGCTTTCCACAAAAGCGTGCATCCCCTTTCTATACTATATATTTGTATCGAAATTTGGATCTAATTTTCCAGGTGCTATCTGTGAACACTGGAGAAAGTCTTGCATATTTAGTTCATATGTTCTCTCAGCTTAGACTATATGCACACTATGGCCTGTGCAGTTTGTTGATAAGAATGCCTGTTGCAAAAATACAGATTTGCTTCTGCAAATGCATGTCTGAATAAAAGCTGTCAATAACTATTCATCAATATGTTTTACTGGCCAATTTTTTTTTTCAGCATATGCAGTTCCTGTAATTTGTTGTGATAATGCCGGTTTAAAATAGCTATGATTCCAGTCAGTTCACATTAATAGTAAACAAACAGACGGCTCACCAAAAGATGGATCTTCTTTTTCAATAACCCAAATATGCCACATTACTTACTTTTCTAAATATGAACACCTATGAAAATTATCTTCTGTGATGGTTATTTTTTTTGTCAACCTGGCTGGGCCACAGTGGCCTGGTATTTGGTTAAATATTAGTTTGGATGTTTTCTGTGAAGGTGTTGTTTGGATGAGATGAACATTTAAATCGATAAACTTTGAGTGAAGTAGATTACCTTCCATAATGTTGGTGGGCCTCATCCAATCAGTTGAAGGCCTCAACAGAACAGAGACTGACCTACCCCCAGTAAGGAAAAATTCTTCCAGTAGGCTGACTTTGGACCTGAACTGCAACTCTTCCCTAGTCTCCAACCTGCCAGCTTACCCCATCAGATTTTGGACTCTTCAAGCTGCCATAATTGCATGAGCTGACCTTTTAAAGTAAATTCCTCTCTTTCTCCCTCTCTCCAAGGACAGATAAACAGACAGACAGACAGATAGATAGATAGATAGATACAGAGATAGAGATAAAAATATGTTTCCTCTTCAATGTCACTAGCTTTCTTTACCTTTCTGTTTACTCAGCCAATGACCTTGATATTTTGGACTTCTGAAAAGCAGTGTAAGTCTATTTTCCACCAAAGGCACAACCCTCTCTGATAAAGCAAGAAGATTTGTAATCCAATTATTTCTCTTAAAGTGACCAGTTTCTTTTCTTTTCTTTTTTATCTTTTCAACTGACATATTCAAAAAATCACTTCCAATTTTCTTTGGGTCCTTAACTAGTTTAATTGCCTACCCAAACTCTTTCCTTTTTATAGAACATTCCTATAATTCAGAAATGTTAGATAATTTAAAATTAATCAGAATTTATTGAGTACCTAGTACATCTAAGAAATTGTACTGATTAGGGACACAACAAAATAACATGAGAATAAGCATCAGTCTTTAATTAGCAACTATGTCGTTACATGTATCAGTATAGAACTAGCCATATCAAGTATAGGAGGGAGCCCCTCCCCCACTGGGAAGGAAATGAGTGCTGATTACCCAATTTGGAGCCAAATATGAAACATGTAGTTACAGTTTTATTTCGTTTTTCTTGAATGGGAGAAGAATTTTGAACACTTCTGTCTGATGCACTGAAAAATCGGCAAATTAGAATTTCATGATTATTGCTAGCAAAATAACAGGAACAAAACTGTTAAGTCTAATGGCATCAACATAGGTAGCCATCTGTCAATTTTAATTTAAAAAAATAAGACCTACTGAATGAACCTAATATGTTTGGGCCCCAGGTTTCTGTTTCAAATGATCAATAATTGATGTTTTTGCCTTCTAAGTTCTAAGATACCTAAGTTCTAAGTTCTAGACACCTTAAACATGCTAAGTCTTCAATCCATGCTTGCTGAATTAAATGGAGTCTTGTGAGAAATGAATTCAGAAGACAGAGCAGGAGGTGTGCGAACCTCCTTTCAATGGTGTCCTAAATGCTCCATTTAGTTTACATATGCTTACCCATACAACTTTTGTGATATAAAAATTAAATTCTAAGTCAAATAAAACTGATAGATCTGGGGATAGTGCTTTTTTTTTTTCAATGTTTATTTATTTTTGAGAGAGACAGAGAGGGACAGAACATGAGCGGGGAGGGGCAGAGAGAGGGAGACGCAGAATCCGAAGCAGGCTCCATGCTCTGAGCGGTCAGCACAGAGCCTGACACAAGGTTCAAACTCCCAAACTGCAAGATCATGACCTGCACTGAAGTTGGTCACTTAACCCACTGAGCCACCCAGGCACCCCTGGGGATAGTGCTTTTTAATGTCTGTGCCTTACTTTCTTTTTCAGAAAAATGAGAATAGTAAACTTTGTCTGTTCTAAAGGAAAGATTATAGGAAAAAACTTCTCAAAATCTGTGAGCTTTGCATTATTCAGAGGCAAAATATTAATGTTGTTATTTGTAGTATTCAGGTAACCACAGTAGACCACATCCAGAATTCAGAGATATAATAAGGTGTTATCTTATTAAAACAAAATTAGTTAAAAAAAAAAAAAAGGAAAAATCATCATGTAGCTGATATTAACTACCTCTAGAAAGAAACCTGTCTATCCCTTAGGAGACAGTCTGCCAATACTCTTGACTCAAGTTATTTCCTGGATCAAATAAAAAAAAAAATCCAGATTTCTTCTGTGAATATAATCAAAGTAACCAAAATGTTTGTTGAAAAATGCAACCTATTTGATAGTATTTTAATAAACAATCCTATTACGCTTTCCCAGTAAAGTCATTTTCTCCAGATAACTATCTCACACCTCTCAGTCCTCCCAAAAAGAAGAGACTGAGAGACATATCCACATCTATGATAAAACTGTGCTTCTGCATTGAAAGATACTCCCAAGGGTTTGTACCCCTCAACACAGAATTCAAGTACAGTAACTCTTTATTGCTGCCACTTACAGCCCTAAGTCCTAAGCCTCAAGATAGGGCTGGAGGATTTTAGTCCAGGGACAATACGCTTTTGCCCCTCTGATGTTTGTGTGAGAATTTGAATCTACACAGCCTTGAGCTTTCAGCCATTATAACATCTGCTAATGGCTTGGGAGGTGATGAGTGAAATATTGTTCTGTCTGGAAAGTGAGACTGTTCTATCTTAATTGGAATAAAGTAGCTACTTTGATGGGGCTCTGGGGTGTTAACTGATGTCACTACTTAGGGACAAATGCTCATCTAAGGCAACACAAAGAGTCTATCGCTTTTACATACTTTTAAGTGTACTCCTTCATAACTCATTAAAAGATGTTGAACATTTAAATCCTTACTGCACAATGAATTTCAAGCAGCCAGCATAACACCCACTGCATCACCTCAAAAGAAACATTTTCTTCTAATCAATTTTTTTATTATATTTGACTGTAATTGAATTATCACTCCAAAATCATGTGTTTATAAATATCAGATGTAGGAAACTGACCTCTCACTCCATCTCATCACAAGGGGAAGGCTTCTTTTCATCCTGCCCCCATTTTTTTTGGTAGCAGACAGATTGGCCCTTTAAATGGAATTTCACAGTTACCTCCCTTGGTGGAACAATTCTCAAACCTTCCCTCACCAGCTGAGTCCTCCACTCGCTGCTCCCAGAACTAAGGAAATAGAGCTTTCAAAGCACATATGCTTCATGATCGCTCTGCAAACTGACCCGCCAGCCTCCACTGGTACCCATCTTTCCTGCTTTCCCTTCTGTATGCCTGGAGAAGTACTCTGCCACCATGAAAGTCTCCTCTTTTGCTGTAGAACCTTATTGGTACTTTGCCCCAAATTTCCTACCTTCCTTTAACCCTTCTTCATTACCAACCCTTCCCTCTCCACCAGATGATATCTGTCAACAAATAAACATATTCTCTTATCTCTTGTCTTGAAAGGAAAACACCTCATCCTTGACCCACGTTGTCCTCTAGCCTTTCCTTATCTTCACTGCTTTTCACATTGTTCACAGAAAAGCTCTGCCAAGGCACTGCCCTCATTCACTGGATCCATTTCATTCCCCCAAACCACTTTAGTTATGTTGGAACTGCTCTTGTATACATCACTGACTTTATCTTTGAAGCCAAATACAATGCATACTTTTTCTCTTGCTTGACCCCTCAGCCACACTCAACATGGTTCATCCTTCATGTCTTCATGACTTTCTGGGTGCAGCATTTGCCTAGCTTTCTGGACTCTTCACTCTCAAGTCAACCAGGATGCTTCACCCTCTAAATTTGGAAGTTCTCAGACTCAACCATTCCTTGGTTTTAGGTCATGTCTGTACGCTGATGACTCTCAAATTCAGTGTCTCAGTTCTCTCTTTTCTGGCCTCAACATTCTAACTATCCATCTGACAGCCTCCCTAGAACACCTAATAGGCACTTCAAACATATTAGACCTTGAGGCAGGGTGAATAATGGCCCACCAAAGATGTCTATGTCCTAATCCTTAGAACTGTGACTATGTTACCTTACATGGCAAAAGAGACTTTGCAAGTGTGACTAAATTAAGAAGCTTATCCTGGATTATTATCCCAATAGGCGCCGTGTAATCAAAAGGGTAAGAGGGAGTCAAGAAAGCCAAAGCCAGAGAAGGTGATGTGATTATGGAAGCAGAGGGAGAAAAGAGGCTGTGATGTGAGGTCACAAGCCAAGGAATGAGAACAACATCTTGAAACTGGAGAAAGAAAGGAAACAGATTGTCCCTTGGAGGTTCCAGAAGGAGCCAGTCCTGCTGACACTTTACCTTAGCTCAGTGAGACTGATTTTGGACTTCTGACCTTCAGAACTGTAAGACAATAAATGTGTGTTGCTTTAAGCCACTGAGTATGTAGTAATTTCCTGCAGCATCAATGGAAAACAGGTCTCAATATCTGAAATTGGGTTTTTAATCCATCCCCAAACGTGTTCTTCTGCAGTCTAAGTGAATTCAGCAAAGGGCACCATTATCTAACCAGTTGCTCAAACCAGCAACCAAGGAATCACCATCGATTCTTCTCTTTTCCTTCAGCTTCTCCATCAATTCATTAACAATTCCTAATAAAATAGATCTCAAATGTGTATATTTCTCTCCCTCTCCACTGTGACCACCTTTGCTAAGTCATTGTCATTTCTTTCCCATAGGACTTAAATGATCTTCTAAAAATGATTTATCTGGGAAAATTTGTCATAGACACAAAATAAAGAAAATAGTTTAATGAAGTGCTGTAATAGCTTGCTGTAACACTGATCAGCATATGTTGACCTCCCTTCTTCACACTTCCTTTTTTTCCCCTGGACTATTTAAAAGCAAATTCCATATATCATGTCATTTCACCCACAAGTACTTTATTATATATCTCTGATATAAGATTTTTTTATTAAATTTTTGTTAATGTTTATTTATTTTTGAGGGAGAGAGACAGAGACAGAGACAGAGCATGAGCATGAGCATGAGCAGAGGAGGGGCAGAGAGAGAGGGAGACACCGAATCTGAAGCAGGCTCCAGGCTCGGATCTGTCAGCACAGAGTCTGATGCGGGGCTCGAACTCACAAACTGTGAGATCATGACCTGAGCCAAAGTTGGATGCTTAACTAACTGAGCCACCCAGAAGCCCTTTGACACAACAATTAAAAAAAAAAAAATCTCATTGTCATTTTCATATGTAATGTAAGGATAATTTCTTTATTTTTGATACAGTCCATATCTGAATTTCCCTCATTGCTTCAGATGTAATTTTTACAAATTGTTTGTATCAGACCCAATTAGGTACTCATATTGTATTTAGTTGTTATGTTTCTTAAGACTCTTGTTCTATAACAAACCACACCCATCATCTCTACCTTTTATACACCATTGGGTTTTTGGAGGAACTAGGCAGTTGTTTTCTTGTAGAATACACACATTCTAGATTTGACTGGTTGCTTCCTCATAGTGTTGTTTAACTTATTTCTCAATTCCCTATATTTTCAATAAATCTCAAGCCCTGACTAGATTCAGGTTCAATATTTTAGGCAAGTATACTGCCTATTGCATTCATCATGTTTTAGGACACATAATAACTGTTTTTCCTACTTTAGGGATTAGTACGGTTGATGGGTTCTGAACGTGGAAGCCTGTTTCTTCATTATACAATTATCCATTAACCACTCCCCTCCTAGTGTTTGCAACTACAGATGATCATCACAAAGACCCATTATTTCATTATGGGTTGCGAAATGGTGATTTTTAAATTCTATTATTCCCACCACTTTATTTGCTGGAATTCTATAAATGAGAACTTTCTGTCATCAACTATTGTTTATCCTGACATGCAAATGAGGAGGCTATTGTGACAGGTTTGGCCAGACTTTTCAGTGGCATGGACTGAGGTGATGGCACACTGATGATAAAAAATAAATTTTTTCAAAATATATTTGGGTAGTAAAACCCTCAGGATTCGCAACCAATCAGAGGTGGTGAAGAAGTAACACGAGTTACAACTGACCTCTCATTTTTTGGCTTACATAACGAACTGGTGGATGGAGACGCAGTGGGCCCAAGTGGGAAAGCTTTGCGGAAACCAGCAATGGGAGAAAACGAGATCACTAAGTAGATGTTATTGGAACAGAAGAGAAAGGGAGCCTTTGTACTTGTTTCTTATAATGACATTTTAGAGAAAAGGAGTTTCCAAAATAAGAAATGGCTTTTCTAAAATTTTAGAAACATAGGAAAACTGTTCAGCAAGTATTCAACCAGTTTTATATATGAAATACCACATCCAGCACCCAAATCGTGTTGCCACACTGACATCAGCAAATGTTATTACAGCAGCACATTCGTCCTTCCGAAGTTAAGGGTCTGTCAGTATTTCCATTATAAACTCCAATTTTCAGCGGTTTATAACTTGGCTATTTTAAAATCACATCAGACTGAAACTTGCAAGTAATAAAACATTTTAAAAAATAGATTTAATGCATTTTTGTCAAAATCTAGTTAAAATATTGCCTATTTTTTCTGAGATAAAGTGACTTACAGTTAATATATTGTGAGGCGAATGTTTAATTAAAGACACTTTCATTTCAAAGTTTCTGGAAATAATTACACTTTATAATAATGTCACATTTCATATGTATAAATTAGATAGGGATGGACCATAAACATTATACTGAAGCAGTTTTAATTATAATTATTTAATTATAATTTACTTTAATTTTATCAGAAACTGGCACATGCATTGTTTTGAATGAATTTCTTCCCGGTAAAACTTGTAGATTGGTTAAGGTTTTCATTTTTTTTTTGAGGGATAATAACATGTTCAATTTTATTTTTTAAATAGTTATTTTGCTATTTTGTCAGAACTCAGTCTCAAAGTTATTGTTCAATTAAAAATACACCATCTTTTGTTTGGGATAGAGTATTTTGATGCTCTTTTAGTAATAGAATTTTCTAATATTATGGATGCCAAGTTCATCTAAGGTCTTTTGTAGAATCAGTTAAGCCAGGAATTCTGCCTTAAAGTACAAAAAGACTTTCTTTCCTTATAAGGAACAGGAAGAAACACATTGTTACAGAATAAAAACAATCAAATGCCATATGTTGGGTAAGGTAGAGCATGTAAAGATGAGTAAAAAATGTGCCCTGCCCTTATAAGACTTTAAAACGAATTTAAAGTAAACCTGGGAAGTCTCCAAAGAATAAAGCAAGTAGAATATAATGTGAAGTTGTGAAGAGATTCCATCCATCAGGGAGAATGAAGAAAGACTTAGTATGGGGGTAGAATTTAAGCAGGACCCTAAAGGTTGGACACGGAAGGAAAAGGGAGAAGATGGGCATTCTAGCTAGGCAAGGGTGGCAGGAGTAAAGGAAAGGAGCTAGAGAATTGCATGGTTTATTGGGATGATACCACCATATCGCTCAGAAATTGTATCACATTTCCCCAATAGATGTTTGCTCTTGCCCTGTTCCAAAAGTTTCTTAAGGGGCGCCTGGGTGGCTCAGTCGGTTAAGCGTCCGACTTCGGCTCAGGTCACGACCTCGCGGTATGTGAGTTCGAGCCCCGCGTCGGGCTCTGGGCTGACGGCTCAGAGCCTGGAGCCTGCTTCGGATTCTGTGTCTCCCTCTCTCTCTGACCCTTCCCCGTTCATGCTCTGTCTCTCTCTGTCCCAAAAATAAATAAACGTTAAAAAAAAATGTGTGTGTGTGTGTGCATGTGTGTGTGTGTGTTATTGTGCGTATTTGATGAACATGATAAATTAGATAAATGCAAAATAGACTCCACTAGGTAAGTTCCTTGATGGCCAAATTAAATCCTAGAAAGAAACTTTCACTTTGGGGGAAGTTTGCTCATGGATTCTTCCTTGTGGTGACAGAAATATTCCAGTCTAATATAGAGAACACTGATATCATAAAAACAGGATTTTTCAGGGCTCCTGGGTGGCTCAGTTGGTTAAGCATTGGACTTTGGCTCGGGTCATAATCTTACGGTTCATGAGTGCAAGCCCCATATCGGGCTCTATTCTGACATCTCAGAACCTGGACCCTGCTTTGGATTCTGTATCTCCCTGTGTCTCAGCCCCTCCCCTGCTTGGACTCTGTCTCTCTCTTTCAAAAATAAATAAGCATTAAAAAAAAAATAAAAACAGGATTTTAAAATATTTTTAAAGTTTATTGTTTAATATACACAAATTGTGTCAATATATATTTTAAATGGCATTGCATTGTAAACATAACCCAAATGACTCAGTATATATAAAGTATTTGTCCCATTCTGTTTGGAAGAGTTTCATTCTTGATTGTAATCTCATTGAAGAAAACCTTTATGTGTGCAGAAATAAGGTCCATAGGATGTGTTTGCTCATATCATTTAAAGATAAATTAAGCAGTGAGACTGACAATGAATGAAGAGCACCCAGGTTTGTGATTCCTTCAGTGGCTTTTGGGCAATTTTGTGGGATCTTATCTACTCAGGCCTGGTCGGCGAGAGAGGACTGGCAGATACCTACCTGTCAAACAATAACTGGGGAGAAATCTGAGTAAAGTGTTGTCAAAATAATAGCTTTGAAAAAAGGATTTCATCAAACTTAGTAAAATTATACCTTAGTTTCGTCTTCATCCTTTGTCATAGTTTTTGGTCTTTCTCTTTTGTTCATGGAAATCTTGAGAAATAAACCAATCATTCTGAAAGTCTTATCAACTCTTATTTTTCTTATGCCTTGCAAAATTTTACTTCTAGAGATCCAACCGAGTACTCTTTGGCAAGGTTTATTTTGTGTACTCAAGCAATACTGGTAGACCCAGGAGACGTCTCACTGGCTATAAACTCACTAGAGATTATTATAATGCTGGCAAGCCCAATCATTTGCACTGTCCATCTGTGATATTTTCAGTATGTCAGGTATCACTGAAATTTTCATCTATAGACTGTGACTGAAAAAAACTAAGCACTTGTTTTTTCCATCCATTGTCCTTGCCTAGAATGTTTACTCTGCCTTCTTACGTAAGTTGCATTTGGTTTACAAGGCCCATTTACTTAACAGATATTTATTGAATATCAAATTTGTGCCAGATAATGTTTTAGGCAATGGATAGACCGTGGCGAACAACAGAGGCAAAATTCCCATTATCACAAATCTTATATTGTGAGAAAGACAATAAACAAGTAAACAACTGACTTTCAGCCAACAGGGGGAAAACGGTATCTGCGGTGGGGAAGAGGACTATTTTCATTATGGTAGTCAAGGAAATGTCACTCTCAGGTGACATTTAAGCAGAGAACTGAAAGAAGAGAGAGACTGAAGCATACAGTCTAAGGAAAAGACATTCCAAGTGGAGAGTAAATAAGATAGAATCTTGACATGATTGAGAATCAGAAAGATCCAGTTCCATTCCTCCATTTTCAATGAGAAGCTCTGATTTCCCCATCTTTCAGTGATAATACCCTTATAATCGTACTTGTCCATGTGACTCATTTGGCATTGAATGTATGTGTTGTGTTATAATTCTAATTATCTTTGAAACATTGAGAGGCTAACTCTCCACTTAAGACTCCTCTTAAGGCTCAGGACCTTGCCCTATACTTCTTGACATGCCAATATAAAAATAGTAGTCTTATGCAACAAGCATTCAATAAACACCCATGATCATTAATCTGATGTAATGATTTGTGCTATTGTTGAGTTCTCAGGAAGCATATTAACCCTTGACTAAAGATTGAGTTGAGTAGAGGATTAAAGTTCTGAATATTTAAAACTATATTTAATAAATATATATTGGTTTTAAAAAACAAGCAAAACTTAAAATATGCTGCTTAGAGATATACACATATATGGTAAAAATTATGTAGATAATTATATACATGTTATTTATGTAGACTAGTTTGGTTATGTTAGGTTTGAGATGCCTGTCATATCCAAGTGGAGATGACAATTAAGCAGTGGTACATATGAGTCTGAGATGCAGGAGAGATGTCAAGGATGACGATATAAATTTGGGAGTCATTGGCATATGGATGGTACACTACTTAAAATAATGTGATTGGATGAGCTGAGCTCACCTAGAGAAAGAATAAAGTGAAAGGTGAGTATAATTTGTAGTAGCAAAGAATTGCACACAACTGTCTACCAATGGAAAATTGGTTGGATAAATTATGGATTATACTATTAACATTTTCATATTGCTATTAATAAGAATAAGTTATAGATACATACATTGACCTCATGGGATATTTAGTATATGTATTTTAACCCTCAAAAAACAATTTTCAGAGTAACATGGGTAATATGCCTACACATTTTTAAAAACAACCGCGTAGGCTGTATATAAGAGAATATAGTAGAAAGATACACTCTAAACTGTAGGGAATAGGTTAACTTTTTCCTTCTACATATTTATTATATTTATACCTTATTCATGCAGCTTTTAAAAGACTAATGAAAGAGGGACATCAACAAACAAAGTGTCTGTAACTATTTATTTAGAATGTAAAGGAATCTTAGAAAAGATATTTATGGCAGGAACAATATCCTATCGGTGCTCCATTTATTCCCCATGTGTGCCACTTGGCATCCCTTTTCTTTCTTGTATATCTGCTCCTCCAGTATTTTTTACCATCAAACTTCCTCACCGGTAATCCTTAGCTGGGGACTGTCCTTAGGCTGTGAAAACTGCTGCACCCATCCATAGGAGAGTAAGCAAGTGCCTAGGAATTTACGTCTCTCCAGGGGCAGGAATTAACCAATGTCTGGTGGGTGAGAGGGTATGAATGCTCCAGCTCTCTTGCTCCCTAACGGGACATTCTGAGATGTGATCTATGCTGTCCCCAGAGCATCTCTGCAGGACTGAGCCAAAGTTCCCTTTCTTAGGATTTGGTTTAATGTTACACTCTAGTCTCTTCTCCTTCCCTTCTTTTCTGCTTCTCAACTGCCCTTCTGGCCTGTTTGGGGAACACCTGATAAACACCATTATATGTATCCTTGTCTCAAGGCCTGCTTCTGGGGATTGTGGCTTAAGACAATGACCAACCTATTTTAAAAGACTATAGATGTAACCTTAACTCCTGAGAGCCCAGGCATCATAGATAGGATAGTGTAGTAAGTCAGATGCTCAGACTTTAGGAGAGGAGTCTGGAGCTCTGTCACTTACTCTCCCTGTGGCCTTGGGCAATTCACCAAACACCATGCCTTTGTTTTCTCATCTGTAAGATGGGACTGATAATAGAACTACTTCAGAGTTAAATAAGATAATGTACTTAAAATGCATAAAGAACATTAGGCACTCAATAATGATTTAAAAATTAATATGGATGTTTTATATAAGTATAGGGACTATCTCTGTGTGCTGTGGCCTAACAAAAGGAGGAGTTTCTCTTAAATGAAAACTTATAATAGATATGGAGCTTTCCTTAGGATGAAAGCCACTCTTTGAAGAACGTTATTTTATTATGTGTTACTCATGTGAGGTAAACAAAGTTAATACATCATTGATTTTAATGGGACTTTGCACAGTTTGATTAATATACCATTATTGCATAAAAGCATTCTACGTGCTGAGAAGTAGTAGCTGGTGCATTGGAATAGTGTTTGGTCTAAAGTTTCAGCGTATGGTATTTTCACTACATGCCTCCATGCAGGCATTATCATCCGGTATACAATAAATCAGATAATGAATCAAAAAAAGAAAAATGGTACCTCCCTAACAACTATATCACGTATTTTAGCACTGAATATCATTTTAATGTCTTCAATGACATCACTGTGACGATGGCACAATGACCACATCTACTTTTACTTTTACAAACCTTAACTGATTGCTTAGAGTAACTCAACTAACTGTTCTCTTATCTATTTAAGAACTTACCATCCTGAAGCCAATTTTTCTTGGGCCCATTACCATGGAATTAATTGATATGTGAACCAGTTTTACAACAATGTCTGGGCTCTGTAATATCCCTCTGATTGGGAGATCAAGCAAAGCTAGCCGATACTGAATTCTATTTATTACAAACAGCACATTTCCTGGTAGTTTTTAATTTCATTTTGTATAAAAATCCCCTTGTAATTGCTGTCATTCTCTTTATGTTTTCCCCTAATTATTCTGACTAGAGTAAATTCTCAATTATTCAGGGACTGTATAATCTGTAGATTTTCCAAATCCTCTCTTTTTAATTCTGTCTTTTACTGTGTACATTCTTAACCATTTAAATGTCTCCTATTTTTATAATTCACCAGGTGATAAATGATGGTAGAGTGAGGAGCTCATACTAAAATAAGCAGTTTGTGGGGCACCTGGCTGGCTCAGTTGGTAGAGCACCTGACTCTCAGGGTTGTGAGCTTAACACCACTTTGGGCATGGATCCTACCTAAAATAGTAATAATAAAATAAGCAGTTTGTTATTTCTATTGAAATTCCTGGTAAAAGGTCTGATTCCAATGAATGCATAAAATGAAAGTTTTAATCATTTGTGGATCTTAATCTGTTCTCCAATACTGTTTATAAAGTTAGAACCCTACACTTTGTTTTTTTGTGTGTATCAAATTATTCACTTACACTTTTTTTTATGTAGTTGACATACAATGTTACATTAGTTTCAAGTGTACAACATAGTGATTTGACAACTCTATACATGCTTGCCCTGCTAAATATAGTCACCATCTGTCACCAAATAACATTATTACAAAATCACCATATTACCTATGCTGTACTTTTCATCTTAGTGACTTATTTTATAATTGGAAGTTTGTACCTTTTTTTTTTAAAGAACCCAAGTTTAAATATGATAATTTTACCAAGAGCAAAGCTGTAAGTGGGTTGTTTTATTTTATTTTGTTTTATTTTTTTTAAGGCCTAATGTCATCTCATTCCATACAACCCATTACTAAACTGCACATAGCTTGAGATAATGGAGGTTGGTGGTTTTGTTCACAAATTTGAAAGGTTTGAGTTCTTAAATAGAACAATCCTTGAATCTGTTTAGAAATTAAGCTGAAATGAGAGGTTAAAGACAACTATCAAAATAAGCAATAGTTTGTAATCTATCAAAACACTCTTGCTTATGTTCTGAGCCCATGACTTCAGCAAAACCTTACCCTAAGGATATGGTGATGTGGGCAAAATGTATGCATTGGGATCCTGATCTTCATTTATGAGCTTCTCTCACTAACCTCATGCCTCCTTGACCCCAAGATATCTTTTATGTTGTCCTCTGACTCTGGAGAAACACTTACTGTCCTCAATCACATTATCTAACCATCTTCTGAATACTCAACTCTTCCTTCCACTCTACACAGGTCAGCATTTCTAGTCCCCTTTCCTGTTGAACTTTTCCAGTGACCAAAATAATAAAATACATAGATTCATACTAAAGGATAGTTTTGTGACCTGTAAGCCTCCCCACCTCCTTTCCATTTTCCTTTTAAGACAATTTGCATTAAAAAGAAAAGCTCTATGGGGCATCTGGGTGGCTGGGTCTGTTAAGCATCTCAGGTCAAGAGCTTGGGTGGGTGGGGTTCCTGAGATGAGCCCCACATCCAATGGGGCTCTGTGCGGACAGCTGGAGGCTGGAGCCTGCTCACACTCTATCTCTCTCTCAAAAATAAACACTAAAAAAAAAAAAAGTTAAAAAAAAGATCTACAAACCCAATGGAATTTCAAATTGGTTTAATTTCTGGAAATAGAACAAAGGACAGAATGTTCTACTGTCATGCATGTTTCTATAAATGAATAAACTCAAATGGTATTGGTAAGTAGAGGAACAACGTCAGAACATAATGTGGACGGACATTGGTTAGTCGGTTGACTCCTCTCACCAGGCAACAACCACCTGACATAAGGTATATGGACACAGTTGATGCGAGTCAAAAACCTGTCACACCCTATATTCTTCCTCTTGGCACTGTTTGGCCACATGCTGTATCCTGAAATGTTTATTACACCTTCAATCCATTTTTGTGCATTCTGCTTTCTCAGTAACTCTTCCTTTTTTTCTTCCATCACACTATCTTATTTACTGCAGTATTATTAGGACTAGCATCTTTTTTTTTTTTAACTGCTGCTATCTTTATTGGAATTCTTAGTACTCTTGGTTACAAAGTTACATAAGTTTTAATTGTCCACCCAAACTAATTTTCCCTGAAGTTCGCCATTTTTAGTGCAAAATATTACAGACTGGGAAGGTTTTCACAAGTACCTCTTTCATCTGATTGCAAGAACACTGGTAAAGCACTTTAAAAAAGTGTGGGGAAGATTTACCTCCACCCCACCTTCCTTTTTGTGCAGGGGGCAGCATGAACAAAGGAGGAATTTTTTTCCTTCCTTACAGCTTTCTGTATTTGTTGTAAGTTAAAAAGTTACCCAATCAACTAAAAAATTCATCAGTCTTTATTCCAAGTTATTACAAATAATGAACTTAATCATCAAAGCTCCCAGAGGAGCACAATTCCAATGTTACTGGTCATGTCTTAGTTTTTATTACAATTTTGTGCTTAGGTAGATCCAGATTTTTTGTTTCAAATGTCTCATCCTACATGCATATGCAATGTTTTGAGGAATAGTCTCATTATATCATCTTCCTCTTTACATCACATCTTTCTGTGAGGTCCTCATAATCTATGTGATAAGTAACATAGAGAGGAATTCTGCACTTGAGAGGAATTTTAAGGTTACAGTTGACAAAAGGGCTGGCTTCTCATTCTTGCTTCAGCAGAGGTTAAGATTTAGCTGGATTGAATTCTTCCAGGTTAAATAATGTATGCAAATCACTGGTCTAGGTGATTTTATTCCCCTCTTGTATTCCAGTTGAGGGTACCATTTGCTTATTTATCATAGAACTTGTTAGATAGTTGGTGTTTATGAAATCATTAAATTAGTGAACACCTCATTGGATGCCTCTCTGATCTCAAGCACAAAGTACCTATAACCAGAATGGCAGAATGTATCTACTTTTCTTTGCTACTGCATTGAGAATTTTCTCCTGGAGGCTTCAGAAAGAATGCCACACTTGATTAGCCCTCTTAGGGTAATGAGTACATGGTATGTTTCACAAGTCCCTAGTAATTAGTAATTGTCAACCTTGAGATCCTATGGTGGCTCTTTGGGACCTATGACTTATATCCCAATGGAACCTTCTTAAATTAAGAGGTTGTTTGGGGGTAGGAACTGAAATACTTGTGTTCAACTGTCAAGAATTAGCTATGTAACCATAGGCATCCTTCAGTAACAAAGTCTTTTTCCTACTATGTAAAGTGACCTGCCTTTCCTAACACTTACACCATCCCAAGTCTTTAGCCTGTTATCATTTATGTATTTTTCTTTCTGGTTTATCCTATGAACACATCTATTTGGAAGCAAAAGCTATGTTTTATTGGTTTGTATCCTAAGTGCTTCTCACAATGACTGTTACTTGGTATTCTCAATAAAATGTCCATTGGTCCAGTGAATGTAAATATTTGGAAAGTTTCACAGTGCTAAATAAATGTAAGCTGTCTGAAAAAAGCAGGTAGAACTTCACCGTTTCTTTCTCTTCTTAGGGCTGACAGTTCTTCCTGTGGCCCAAATGACCCTAGGCAATCAGTGCCAGTTCACACAGAGACTGAACAGTGCCTGGGTATTGGAGCAGGTCACATTCTCATCCTTCTGGAAATGTTGTCACTCCAAAGGGCTTGGACTTCCTTTGGATCATCTGGTGTCCAGTCACACATCGCTCATCATACAAAGCCATGCTGATACTGCCAAACACCTGTAAAAAAAATCAAAATGTTGAATATTTATTCTGTGGTACATTTTATAGGTGTCCAAATGCTTCAGGTTTGCATAGCACTTTTCTGTAATTACAACAGCTAGGATTCACTAAGATCTTATTGTGTACCAGGCATATCCTTACATGTATTAACCACATGTATCACATGTGTCACATTTTTATGGAGCATGCATGATTGTTTTACATTTTGCAGGAGAACACTGGAGAGGAACAGAAGTTAAGTATTTTGCCCAAGTTCACAGGGTTAAAGAGTGGTGGAGCCTAGATACCAGCAGGATATGTCTGGTTCAAGTCCTAGCTTTTAATCCTATGCTATGCTGCCTTTCCACTAATTGCTTTAGTAGCTATATTTTTTTTATTACAATTCATTTTTCTTTTGGGAAACAGTTACAAGAATATTACAGCTTACTTTGCCTAAGTATGAAATCATTTCCACTTCTATGGTTACCCTAAGTTTTAATTGGTGTTCTTTGCATGCTTACACTGGTGATGAGAACTCTATAGTATACATAGATTTATAAAAGATATACTGTATTTAAAAAAAATGGAATTCGGAGAGAATGCTTTTGTTTGCCCAAACAGTAACGGGATTGTTATAGGAAGTTAAAAAATATTAGAAATTTATTCAAAACCATACAATAAAATTCTAAATACATGTTCAAGTTAAAAAAAGCTGTTCACCCTAAAAAAAAAAGGACCTAGATTAGATCTCCAGCTTAAATCAGGCCCAGCTTGCTATGACTGTTCCATTTATATAGACTGTTAACTATCAAAATGGTGACAACTATCACTACTGTTGCTTGCTATTCAAGGATCTAATAAAGTCATGATTTTGTATGTTTCCCTTCATAACTGAAGATCTCATGTGTTAACACTAAATTTGAGCAAATTAAATACTTTAGTACCTTAATATGCGATGAATAAAAGAGAAAACTTGGTTACAATGAACAAAAAACTATGTTAGATTATTTCAGAAGACCACTTTTTCACACCTGTTTTCTATTAGCATACAAGCTACCAGTATGAAGAAAAAACATACATCAAGCATAAATTACCCTTAAACTATATTCTGAAGGGGCTGTAACACTCTTAAGAATTGACAATATTAAAAAGGCAAAAAGCATTATAAGTCACAGTACACAAGACTTCTTACTTCATCTATAAAAATAGAATGAATGCCAATGTTTTATTTGCCACAGGGATAAGGAGGGAAACATCCGTGAAATAAATTTGATAACATGACTCACACTTCATTACAAATGATTTTCCTAAATTCACAACTTTCACATTTGGCTGAGCTAAAAAGAAGAAAGAAAAAAAAAAAACCTCTAAAAAAGGAAATTTCACTTGATGTAAGTAGGCCGGATCACATGA
Organism: Acinonyx jubatus; assembly: GCF_027475565.1. Classification (NCBI taxonomy): domain Eukaryota; kingdom Metazoa; phylum Chordata; class Mammalia; order Carnivora; family Felidae; genus Acinonyx; species Acinonyx jubatus. Next base: position 89,762,997 of record NC_069381.1, on the reverse strand, counting down.
TCTCTTTAGATGAGAGTTTAAATGAGTGCACTTCTCCAGCTGGGAAAATATTTTCCTTCATTTAGAGAGGCTAAATAATTTACCCCAAATGATGAATAAACCCTTGGGTCAGGTTCAGAAAAACCTTCTATCAGCCTGTTTAGTAAGAATCACACAAAACTTTATTATGTAACAAATATGAAATAAAACATTTCCTTGTTTAAGTCTTAAAAGGTAAGAATTAAAAAATCCATACTAACTTCACCATCTTTCAGATCTTTTCTCCTACATCTACCTTCTAGGTGTCTTGGGTATGCCACACAACTGTATACAGCCAATTTTACTCAGTGGAGAAAAGTGTTCAACTTTTTAGCACCCTATGGAAGTAGTAAGTGTAAGAACAGGGTTATTCAAACTGCTTCCTCTTTCTCCTCCCTCTCATTACCAGCAGCAAAGTTTATTTAAAAAACAATGAGGGAGAAGTACTGAAGCCTAGAGGCACCTAGGAAAGGAGGGAATTCAGAGAATGATAGAATATGGCTCTGGAGAGCTATTTAAGTCATATTGGAAATTTATGTACTCTAACAAAACCCTTTACTGTTCTCCCTGGCTACAGATTTAAATGTGAGGTGTCAGGGATGTGCATGGAGCCTTCATAAACTTATATTTTCTTCTGTGTTTTTGCTTTCTTCCCGTGTAACAAAAGAAATAGAAATGCAAGTGCTTGGTACCACATGCTTTTAAGGCTCAACAAAGCCCATTGATAAACAAGCTGTTTCCAAAGTTGGGGGCCTCGGGATTTGCTTTTTAAATAAATATTGGCAGAAGAATCTCCTCGAAGAGAGTCAAGTCACTCTCCCTCCCCAGAAGCCAAGGGGGAAAAAGGAGACAGAAGGTATTGCCCCCTACTTGCACGTGGAATCTCCCTTTCTCCTCCGAACCCCCCTCCGCCTCTACCACGCGGGTCCTGCAGATTCGGGAGGTAGTTGGGAGAAAAGGCAACGATCAGTCCTCCATGGCAAAGTCTTTGGTCTTCTCCTCCTGGTCGCCTACTTTGTAGCGCAGCAGCACGCGCAGGAGACGGTGGTTATCCCGGGAGGGCAGTAGCGTGATCTCTCCGGAAATGTCCGTATCTTGTTCCACTTGCACAGGTTCGTTCAGGTAGAGGAGTGCCTGCTTCCAGTGCGTGACCGGATGAAAAGGCGAAGTGGACAGCACCAGCGGTTTCTCCGAGTCCCCTCCGGGGAAGGTCACCTGGAACCAGATGGCAAAGCCGTGCATGGGCGCCGAGCCGTAGCAACTGAAGCGGAAGCGTCCGCCCACCCCAGCCTCCAGCTCCTGCTCCAGGCCGGCGCGGGCCAGCTCCAGCTGAGCAAAGCGCTGCGGCCGGGCCAGTACATCCTCCCCAGACAAACCCTGCACCACGATCTCCGAGTGGCCCATAAGGCAGCGCGTGGCGAAGCTCTCCAGGCAGCTCATGTCCACACCATAGAGCTGCTTCACCTGGCTCCAGAAGCCTAGGCGCAACTCCAGCATCTGGTCGCTGATGGGCGCCACGAAGAGCTCGGCGGAAGCCGGCAGGAGAAGACCGCCCTCCTTCAGCCACTTGGTCCGCGCGTAGAGCACAGAGCTCAGCATGGACTCGTGCAAGAGTCCGTAGCCCATCCACTCGCTCACGATGGCATCCACCTGCTCCGGCAACTCCACCGTCTCCACTGGCCCCGGCAAGACGTGCACCCGGTCCTCCAGGCCGTTGAGCCGCACCACCTCCCGGGCCTGTTGCCAGATGGCGCTGGCCTCCACCGCGTACACGCGCCGGGCCCCGGCCTGCACACAGAAGATGCTAAGAATGCCGGTGCCCGCGCCCACGTCCAGCACAGTCTTGCCCCGCAGTGCTGACCAGTTCCGCAGGATGCCCAGGCGATAGGCATCCGTGCGGACGCGGTCCGCAATCATCTCCTCGTGGACGGATATGTCCGAGTAGCACTCGTAGTACAGCTGGTCCCGCTCCCGCCTAGCCCTCCGGGGTCGCGGCAGGGCCGCCTCCTGCTCTCCGCCATCTTCCTCCTCAGCTCCCTCCCCTCCTTCGCCGCCGCCCCCCGACTCAAGCTTTCTTTTCTTGGGCTGCGACATCTTGGCGGCTCCGACCGACTCCCAGCGGGCGTTGCGCCGCTCCTCGCGGCCTCCAGGAAGCGGGGGCTTCTGGGACTTGTAGTGCGCGCCCGCGCCTCCCACTTCCTGGGGGTTCGCAGCACAGGTGCCAGCTAGAAGCCTCAGAGCTCTACTCAACTCTTTTAATTGCTCCTTGGAGGTACAGGAATCCCTTTCCCACCCACCATACCCAGATTTTATGAACCTGTACCTACGCCTCTTTTCCTTAGCTCAATTCCCTTTTGCTTTCACTCCCTTCCTGAAGCCCACACGCGCACAAGACTAAACATCCATGTTTGTCTTGTCTGCTCAACTTTGTCTTGTCTGCTCAAGTGTCTGATTTTATTCCACCGAATCATCCGGGCGACGCCCTTCAGACACTGCCACCTCACCTGGACCATTACTACTCTTAAAGTTCTCCAGGTGGATATTTAAAAATTGCACTCACGTTTTCTTTTCTGTTTTCAATGGCGTTAGGGTGCAAAGAAGGTGTAAATACAACAAAGAAAACCTCTCACGGTGTAAAACTTTGGTTCTGATTCCGGTGAGAGCACAACTTAACTAAAAAGATTAAGACGGATTGTATGACCGCTCTTGCCTTCAATTACCCACCCACACCAGCAACAAGGAATCTTCATTGCAGTCTGAGAATTATGTTGCTGGTCTCTATTTGAGGAGAATATTTATTTAACTCAGTCTCGCTCTGGTAATTCAGTGGCTCATTGAAAATTTAAATCTTGGAAGGGTTCAGACTGAAGAACAGTTGAAAAGCAAGGGTGATTTGATACAGTGAAACCCATTGCCATTTGTATTCTGGTAACCAATTAAAACTTTTTCCCTCAGAAATAACTGAGTCCTTCCTCCCTTATGCTCACTTTAACACTGCAACTCAGTTTTTTTCTGTGTGATATTTTGTCTGGACAAGATTGATACTCTCCCTCTTCTGTTTTTCTTTCAGTCACCTATCAGCTATTAATTTCTTCCCTCTGTGTTGTTCATAGTAGCAATAAAATAGCTTTAAAATGTGATTTCTGTATGAGTGTCTGTATTTTTAACACTGGTAGAATAAAATTTTCTCCCAGCTTCAAAAAAATCACATTGAGGAAAATTGACTTTTATTTTCTTGTAGTCTCAAGCCATGTCTATCTAAACAATGGGCCTATATGCCTCATCTGGGGAAAAAGTTCCTTTACCTTTACTTCCTTCTACTAATCTCTTATTTAACGGAATAGGTTTGTTGACCATACAAACCTCGGCTCTACTTCTAACTCAGGGCTCTCACTTCTTGCTGCTCAGTAGAATCATCTGTGTAGCATTTAAGAATTACCTATCCCTGTGTCCCACCTCAAAGTTACCAAAACAGAACCATTTCAGTGGAGCCTGGGCATATAGTTTTAAAAGCTTCCCAGGGAATTTGAATGTGCAGCCACTGTTTCTAAGATGATCTTAGTTAAATCTTGCTTCATTATTTTCATTGGGTAAAATTATCTTTTTTTCAATGGCCTGGGCTCAACCACTTAAGACCACAAGTCCTCAAAGCAGCTCTTCTATATTTCTGCCCAGTTTGATAGCTTGTTTGTTGTTTTAAATAGAGGCACAGAGCAAGCCAGGGGATTAGAGTTTTAAATGTGACCACTTTAATGTATGACTTCTAGGTTGTTACTTAGTGCATACCTCTCCTTTCCTTCCTCCAAATCCTTCCCTTCCCCTTTTAAATGCACTGACTCCTCCAACCAATTTTCAATGCACATACTTATAGTCTCTTTTAAGAAAATTCTGAATATAACTTTCATTGGTTCTCCCTCCAAAATATATCTTGAGCCCATCTTTTTTTCCTTCTCCCTTGCCAGCACCCTAGTCTAATCTTCCATCTTTGCTTTGCTGGAAATCAGTCTCCTAAAAGATGGCTCAGCTTCTAAACATACCAGTATCCAATCCATTGTCCACGTAGCTATAAGAATGAGCTTTACAAAACCCAAATTAGACCATGTCACTCTCCAGTAACTTCCCATTCTAGGTCCTGAAACAATCCAGTAACTTCAGATAACTTCCAATCTCATCTCATGATACCCTTCCGAACTCACTGGGCTCCAGATGTTCTCTTTCCTGGCTCAGGTCTTCACTTCTGCTCTTCTAGGCTTGGAACGTTGTTTTTCATGTTAGTACTTAACCTCAGTGGCTTCTTCTCCTCCATTAGGTCTCAGCTTACATATTGCCTTCTGATAAAGGCCCTCTTTGGCTACCTTAAATGTTATTTTCTAATACTGATTATTGCTTTATTTTCCATTGTTTACTGCTTTTATTATTTGTATGTATTAGTTTATTTCTGTATTTGTTTTTTTGTAAAACATAAACTCCAAGAGGCTTGGACTTTTGTTTCCCCCCTATTGTAGTTCCTAGCACAGGTCCTGGCATATAGAGTGCTCAGGAAATAGTCTTCAATGAAGAGTATTGTGGAAATAGATAGGAAATAGTTAAATAGTTAATTATTCATAAGGGAAGCAGAAGAGTTTTGCTTTTTTTGTAGTTCGTAGTATGACAATTTGACTCTGATAAATGCTGAGATAAATCCAGATATAGATTGAATCTAGGATGCTCCCAAGTGTGAGAGTTGCTTTATTTTCAAACACTCTTAACCCTTCTAGACAGAATAATGTTAAGCTCTACATTTTATGCCCAGACTAGAGAAGAAATGGCCTGTGGCTCTCTCCCCTCCTGCACATTGGCTTGATATAGAGAGGGATTTCTTTACTCATCTTTTCTACCACACTGAGTTGTTTTAAGTAGGAAAGGGGCATAGATCATCGTTCTTCTCTAAGTCGTGTAGCTCTAGCAAACCACCTGGATGGGAGGAGAGTTGGAGCTCAGCTGATAGAGCATTCTTTGTGTTTTTATTTCAGTGGTCTACTCACCACATCCATTTGATGCTCAATCCCAATGTCTTTCAAATGAATGGATCTTCAAATTGATTTAATACATCTTTACCAGCATTAAAAAAAAAAAAAAAAAAAGAAGAAGAAATAGAAAATCTCAAGTACATGAAATGAGTAAAGGTGAGTTTTATTTCAATACTCACTGGTTTCACTTAAGTATACTATATATGTATTTCTTGCTCCAGATTATGGTTTGAAAGTTTGAAATCCACAGCTTGTTCTCCAAAGGTGCTGTTAATTTTACATTTCTGTACCTTTCCTTTGGGTTTGTCCACTCACTCATCTATTTAGATAATGTTCAAATGTTATCATTTATTTGTAGCTTTTTTCAACCAGTCTGTGACTGATAATACTTACATATAATTATTTTTTCACTTATCCCATTGGACCACAGCTACTTACATATCTGGCTTTTCCATGTTAGATGGTGTATATTTGAACACCAAGAGTTTATATTTTTCACTTTGATATTGAGAATCTAGTGTATTGTGCTGGAATCTGAACCATTTTGACATTCTCAATTGTTGTTCCTGAGTGCACATGGCATCATAGATGTGTTTTGTATGACTAGGAGAAAAATGATTGATTTTCTGTATCACACGCATTGATGTATTTATCCATTATTCAATAAACATTTGGACTTCTCCTCTGCATTAAATATTCTAGAAACAGGGGCTCCTGGGTGGCTCAGTTGATTAAGCATCTGACTCTTGATACTGGCTTGGGTCATGATCTTGAGGTTGTGAGATCAAGATTGAGCCCCACATCAGGCTTGGTGCTGATAGCATGGAGCCTGCTTGGGATTTTCTCTCCCCCTCTCTCTCTGCCCTCCCCATGTCCCTCTCTCGCTCTCTCCCTCTCTCTCAAAATAAATAAACATTAAAAAAAGATTCTAGAAACAAAGAACATATCAAGAAACAAAAGACAAAAATCTCTACCTCCACAGAGCTTATATTTCTGTATTAATATTATTTTATTTACCATTCTTACATTGCCTTACTTAAGCAAATTATTATACCACTTTTAATTCTCACATTTTTTCCTATATTAATTTATTTGTGGAATTTGCTGGTGTGATTGCCTCTCACAAATATTTAAAAATTTTTGCTCTTTAATTTCAAGGTCTGTTTAAAAATGTATTTTAAAGCCTGGAATTAGAATTGAAGGCAGTTCCTTCAGGATTTCAAGATTTCATTGTAGTTCTCAAAGTGTGTGTTGGGAAAGGGTAAAGGAGCAATGACATGAAAAATGTTATAAATATCTCTTTGATATGAATATTCATTAAATGATGTAGTTCTTACCATTCCATAGTTGCTTGGAAGCTGTCAGCATTGAAAAAGTCACTTCTATCTAAACAAACAAACAAAAAAACCCAAAAACCCCAAAACAAACCTTTGTAGAAAATGAAGGTAAAAGATGGGGCACCTGGGTGGCTCAGTTGGTTAAGCGTCCGATTTCAGCTCAGGTCATGATCTCATGGCTTGTGAGTTTGAGCCCCGCATGGGGCTCTGTGCTGACAGCTCAGAGCCTGGAGCCTCTTCAGATTCTGTGTCTTTCTTTCTCTCTGCCCCTCCCGCATTCACACTCTGTCTCTCTCTGTCTCTCAAAAATAAAGATTAAAAGTAAGTAAATAAACATTAAAACAAAAAAAGAAAATGAAGGTAAAAGATGATGATTTTTCTATTGAAACAAATTGGAACATCAAACATAAAAAGCATAGGTATATGTAATTCTCTTGATGTACATAGTGTCTTTCCATGGTGTATTGGCCCAGCTATTAAACCAAATACTAAAACAGATGAATAGTAAATTCATAGCTCCCTGATGATGTTATTATTTAAAAACAATTTTTTTTAATGTTTATTTATTTTTGAGACAGAGAGAAACAGCGCATGAATGGGGGAGGAACAGAGAGAGAGGGAGACACAGAATCTGAAGCAGGGTCCAGGCTCTGAGCTGTCAGCACAGATCCCTATGTGGGGCCCAAACCCATAAACCGTGAGATCATGACCTGGGGCGAAGTCGGATGCCCAACAAACTGAGCCACCCAGGCACCCCTCCCTGATGATATTATTAATAGTTGTAATTCTTTTAAAAAATGTTTGTGTTAAATTATTTAGGTAGTCACAACAAAGATATTATGAATGTAATCCATAATTATCAATTTGGTTTAAAATTTGGTTTATTGAGCCCTCTTAAAATATTGAATGCATCATTTTAACAATTTCAAGTACAAATATTGGCTATGACATTTTAACTATTTCTACTACAAATCATGCCACTATAATGGAAATAGTACAAAAACCCCCAGGAATGTTCGTTATAATATGGGGAAAAGTAATATATCAGTGCATCTATGGAAATTTGCTCATCTGCCACAGGAGTAATAAGAATCAGGTAGCTTGAAGAAAATTAGATATTAAACTTAACGAATATTATTTAATAAGCTCTTCCTCTCTATCTTTTTTCTTTTATGAAAACCAGTATAAAGAAAGTCAACCATTTTCTTCAACCAGATGCTTATGATCTCATAGTATTTTGCTATTGAGGACATTTAAAATGCATAGAAGTAAATGTAGTCACAGTAGACCTGTGATTCTCAAAGTATGGTTTCTAGATCAACAGGTTTTTTTTTTTTTTAAGCTTATTTATTTATTTCGAGAGAGACAGTGAGCATGAGCAAGGGAGGGGCAGAGAGAGAGGGAGAGAGAGAGAATCCCAAGCAGGCACCACACTGTCAGCGTGGAGCTGGATGCAGGGTTTGATCTCACGAACCATAAGATCATGACCTAAGCCAAAATCAGGAGTCAGATGCTTAACCGACTAAGCCATCCAGGCTCTCCTCGAGATCAACAGTAATAGTATCACCTGGAAAATCACACAGGGGTGGACCCCGCTCTATATCTAATGAATTAGAATCTCTGGGGTTAGGGTTCTGCAATCTTTCTTCTAATATCCCTTTAGGTAGTTCTGGTACATCAAAATTTGAGAACAACCACACCAATTTGAAGAGTGCCAGGACCAGTGTGAGGCCAGGTGGAGTTTATGGAATGGAAGGTCTATTTTTTCCCCCTATTGCTATGAAACAAATTATTACAAATTTAGCAACTTAAAACAAACTTTTTTTTTTTTTCTTTTATTTCCTAGTGTCCATGAGTCATGAGTTCAGGCACTGCAAGGCTGTACTCAAGATGTCAGCCCAGCCACATTCCTTTTTGGAGCTTGGGATTCTCTATCAAGTTCACATGGTTGGCAGAATGCAGTTTCTTGCAGTTGTAGGAATGAAGGTTCCTTCCTCTTCCTGATTATCTGATAGGGGCTACTTTCAGCTTTTAGAGGCTTCTGGCAATTCCATGCCATGCCCAGTCTTTCTCACAACATGACAGCTTACTTCTTCAAGGGCAGCAGAAGAAGCTTTCTGACCTTGGGGAGGGCTCTAGCAAAAATCATTCTCTTGTTCCCACCCACCCCCATCTCCCTTTTAACTAAAAATCAACTGGGAACTTCAATTCCATCTGAAAATAATATTTTTCAGCTGCAGAAAATGGTTCTGGGTAAAGAGACAAAGGGTGTGTTCCTACTGAAGCTTCATAAAGATTGTGAAATATCTGTAAATAAGTGTGTCTCAGAGAACTATGGGTGTAGCTCACAGCATGTGGAGATGACTGTATCAAATAGATCAGAAACAAAGTTTTGAACAAGCTGTGACCATATCTGAGCAGAAAATTTTAATGCCACTAGCTGCACACATTGCCTACTACTGTTGAGTTTCTGAATCCTGCTAGGTGAGGAAGCACACTCCAAATAGTGACCACTTTTCTAGTCTGGGTCCAAGAAGTGAATACTTTCAGAATAAAGCCAGGTGGAGCTGGGCCTAAGTAAACCCAGGAGAGCCGACTAGATTGCAACTCCCATGTGGTGGAAGCAAGGAACAAATTCTTTTGTTACAGTGAGCCACTGAGATATTGGGGTTGTTGCTGCAGCAAAAACAAAGCTGACTTATACAATATATGTACAGAATGAGATTGTTAGAGAACCACCACCCAGGTCAGGACATTTAAAACACCACCAGTGACAGAAGTGTCCCTGTGTCCCTCCAATTCTGTACTTTTCCTCTTCTCCACAGGCATATATCCTGATAATACCATAAAAAGATTCAGTGAACTTCCTGTACATCTGATCACACAGTATGTGTTCCCTTGTGCCTAATTTCTTTTGCTCACCATTATGGTTGTGAGATTCATCCCTGTGACTATGTGTAGAAGTATTCTCTTCACTTTCATTGCTTTGTTTTATAGTATTCCATTGTATGAATATACCATAATTTATTTAACTGTTTTTGCTATTGTACAGATCCTCTGAGGTGGAAATAATCATTCCTACAAGGAATTTTGTAGTGTTATTTTTTCTTGTACAGTTCTTTTGACCCTTAAAGTTTTCTACTTTATATAAATAACTTATTTTTATTATCCTATTATATATTAAGTCCCTAATAATAGTTAAAACTTATTGTGTTTAGCATTGTGTAAATGTTTTATATGCATTATTAATTAATTAATTCATTCGACAAATATTTTTTTAATTTTATTTTTTTAATTTGCATGCAAATTAGTTAGCATATAGTGCAACAATGATTTCAGAAGTAGATTCCTTAATGCCCCTTACCCATTTAGCCCATCTACCCTCCCACAACCCTTCTAGTAACCCCCTCTGTTTGTTCTCCACATTTGAGTCTCTTATGTTTTGTCCCCCTCCCTATTTTTATATTATTTTTGCTTCCCTTCCCTTATGTTAATCTGTTCTGTGTCTTAAAGCCCTCATACGAATGAAATCATATGGTATTTGTCTTTCTCTGACTAATTTCACTTACCATAATATGCTCTAGTTCCATCCATGTAATTGCAAATGGCAAGATTTCATTCTTTTTGATTTCTGAATAATACTCTATTGTATATGTATACCACATCTTCTTTATCCATTCATCCATCCATGGACATTGGGGCTCTTGCCATACTTTGGCTATTGTTGATAGTGCTGCTATAAACATTGGGGTACACGTGCCCCTTTGAAACAGCACACCTCCATCATTTGGATAAATACCTAGTAGTGCAATTGCTGGGTGGTAGGATAGTTCTATTTTTAATTTTTTGAGGAACCTCCATACTGTTTTCCAGAGTGGCTGCACCAGCTTGCATTCCCACCAGCAATGCAAAAGAGATCCTCTTTCTCTGCATCCTGGCCAACATTTGTTGTTGCCTGAGTTGTTAATGTTAGTCATTCTGACAGGTGTAAGGTGGTATCTCATTGTGGTTTAGATTTGTATTTCCCTGATGATGAGTGATGTTGAGCATTTTTTCATGTGTCAGTTGGCTATCTGGATGTCTTCTTTGGAGAAGTGTCTATTCATGTCTTTTGCCCATTTCTTCACTGGATTCTTTGTTTTTTGGGTGTTGAGTTTGATCAGTTCTTTATAGATTTTGGATACTAACCCTTTATCTGGTATGTCTTCTCCCATTCTGTCGGTTGCCTTTTAGTTTTGCTGATTGTTCCCTTTGCTGTGCAGAAGCTTTTTATTTTGATGAGGTCCCAGTAGTTCATTTTTGCTTTTGTTTCCCTTGCCTCTGGAAATGTGTTGAGTAAGAAGTTGCTGCGGCCAAGATCAAAGAGGTTTTTGCCTGCTTTCTCCTTGAGGATTTTGATGGCTTCCTTTCTTACATTGAGGTCTTTCATCCATTTTGAGTTTATTTTTGTGTATGGTGTAAGAAAGTGGTCCAGGTTCATTCTTCTGCATGTCGCTGTCCAGTTTTCCCAGCACCACTTGCTGAAGAGACTGTCTTTATTCCATTGGATATTCTTTCCTGCTTTGTCAAAGATTAGGTGGCCATACGTTTGTGGGTCCATTTCTTGGTTCTCTATTCTGTTCCATTGATCTGAGTGTCTGTTCTTGTGCCAGTACCATACTGTCTTGATGATTACAGCTTTGTAGTATAGCTTGAAGTCTGGGATTGTGATGCCTCCTGCTTTGGTTTCCTTTTTCAAGATTGCTTTGGCTATTCGGGGTCTTTTCTGGTTCCATACATATTTTAGGATTATTTGTTCTAGCTTTGTGAGGAATGCTGGTGTTATTTTGATAGGGATTGCATTGAATATGTAGATTGCTTTGGGTAGTATTGAAATTTTCATAATATTTGTTCTTCTTATCCAGGAACATGGAATCTTTTTCCATTTTTTTGTGTCTTCTTCAATTTCTTTCATAGGCTTTCTATAGTTGTCAGTGTATAGATTTTTCACCTCTTTGCTTAGATTTATTCCTAGGTATTTTATGGTTTTTGATGCAATGGTAAATGGGATCGATTCCTTGATTTCTCTTTCTGTTGCTTCATTGTTGGTGTATAGGAATGCAACTGATTTCTGTGCATTGATTTTGTATCCTGCAACTTTGCTGAATTCATGAATCAGTTCTAGCAGTTTTTTGGTGCAATCTTTTGGGTTTTCCATATAGAGTATCATGTCATCTATGAAGAGTGAAAGTTTGACCTCCTCCTGGCCGATTTGGATGCCTTTTATTTCTTTGTGTTGTCTGATTGCAGAGGCTAAGACTTCCAATATTATGTTGAATAACAGTGGCGAGAGTGGATATCCCTGTCTTGTTCCTGATATTGGGGGGAAAGCTCTCAGTTTTTCCCCGTTGAGTATGATATTAGCATTGGGTCTTTCATATATGGCTTTTATGATCTTGAGGTATCATCCTTCTATCCCTACTTTGTTGAGGGTTTTTATCAAGAAAGGATGCTGTATTTTGTCAAATGCTTTCTCCGCATCTATTGAGAGGATCATATGGTTCTTGTCCTTTCTTTTATTGATGTGATGCGTCACATTGATTGTTTTTCGGATATTGAACCAGCCTTGCTTGCCAGGTATAAATCCCAGTTGGTCATTGAGATAATTTTTTTAATGTATGTTGGATCTATTTGGATAATATCTTGTTGAGGATTTTTGCATCCGTGTTCATCAGGGAAATTGGTCTATAGTTCTCCTTTTTTAGTGGGGTCTGTGTCTGGTTTTGGAGTCAAGGAAATGCTGGCTTCATAGAAAGAGTTTGGAAGTTTTCCTTCCATTTCTATTTTTTGGAACAGCTTCAAGAGAATAGGTGTTAACTTTTCCTTAAATGTTTGGTAGAATTCCCCTGGAAAGCCATCTGGCCCTGGACTCTTGTTTTTGGGGATATTTTTTATTATGAATTCGATTTCTTTACTGGTTATGGGTCTGTTCAAATTTTCTATTTCTTCCTGTTTCAGTTTTGGTAGTGTATGTTTCTAGGAATTTATCCATTTCTTCCAGATTTCCCATTTTGTTGGCATATAATTGCTCATAATATTCTCCTATTATTTCTTTTTATTTATGCTGTTTTGGTTGTGATCTCTCTTCTTTCATTCTTTTTTTTTTTTCAATATATGAAATTTATTGTCAAATTGGTTTCCATACAACACCCAGTGCTTATCCCAAAAGGTGCCCTCCTCAATGCCCATCACCCACTCTCCCCTCCCTCCCACCCTCTTCTTTCATTCTTGATTTTATTTATTTGGGTCCTTTTCTTTTTCTTTTTGATCAAATTAGCTAGTGGCTTATCAATTTTGTTAATTCTTTCAAAGAAACACCTTCTGGTTTCATTGATCTGTTCTGTTTTTTTTTGTTGTTGTTTGTTTTGATAGCATTAATTTCTGCTCTAATCTTTATTATTTCCAGTCTTCTGCTGGTTTGGGGTTTTATTTGCTGTTCTTTAAGGTGTAAGGTTAGGTTGTGTATCTGAGATCTTTCTTCCTTCTTTAGGAAGGCCTGGATTGCTGTATATTTTCCTTTTATGACCGCCTTTCTTGTGTCCCAGAGGTTTTGGGTTATGGTGCTTTCATTTTCATTGGCTTCCAATACTTTTTAATTTCCTCTTCAACTTTTTGGTTAGCCCATTCATTCTTTAGTAGGATGTTCTTTAGTCTCCAAGTATTCGTTACCTTTCCAAATTTTTTCTTGTGGTTGATTTCGAGTTTCATAGCGTTGTGGTATGAAAATATGCACAGTATGATCTCAATCTTTTTGTGCTTGCTGAGAGCTGATTTGTGTCCCAGTATGTGGTCTATTCTGGAGGATGTCCATGTACACTGGAGAAGAATGTATATTCTGCTGCTTTAGGATGAAATGTTCTGAATATATCTGTTAGGTCCATCTGGTCCAGTGTGTCATTCAAAGCCATGGTTTCCTTGTTGATATTTTGATTAGATGATATGTCCATTGTTGTAAGTGGGGTGTTGAAGTCTCCTACTATTATGGTATTACTATGGATGAGTTTCTTTATGTTTGTGATTAATTGATTTATATATTTGGGTGCTTTCACATTTGGCACATAAATGTTTACAATTGTTATGCCTTCTTGGTGGATAGACCCCTTGATTATGATATAATGCCCTTCTGCATCTCTTGATACAGTCTTTATTTTAAAGACTAGATTGTTATAAGTATGGCTACTCCGACTTTCTTTTGTTGACCATTAGCATGATGGATGCTTCTCCATCCCCTTTTTTTCAATCTGAAGGTGTCTTTAGGTTTAAAGTGGGTCTCTTGTAAACAGCATCTAGATGGATCTTCTTTTCCTATCCATCTGTTACTCTGTGTCTTTTGATTGGGGCACTGAGTCCACTGACATTTGGAGTGAGTACTGAAAGATATGAATTTATTGCCATTATGTTGCTTGTAGAGTTGGAGTTTCTGGTGGTATTCTCTGGTACTTTCTAGTCTTTATTGCTTTAGGTGTTTATTTATTTGTTGTTGTTGGTGGTGTTGTTGTTTTCATTTTTTCTCCCCTCAGAGAGTCCCCCTTAAAATTTCTTGCAGGGCTGGTTTGGTGGTCACCAACTCCTTTAATTTTTGTTTGTCTGGAAAAATTTTAATCTCTCCTTTTATTTTGAATGACAGCCTTGCTGGATAAAGAATTCTTGGCTATATATTTTTCTGATTCAGCATATGGAATATATCCTGCCATTCCTTTCCGGCCTGCCAAGTTTCTGTGGATGGGTCAGCTGCAAACCTGATCTGTCTTCCCTTGTAGGTTAAGGACTTTTTTCCCTTGCTGCTTTCATGATTCTTTCCTTGCTTGAGTGTTTTGTGAATTTGACTATGCTATGCCTTGTTGATGGTTGGTTTTTGTTAAATCTAATGGAGTCCTCTCTGCTTCCTGGATTTTGATGTCTGTATCTTTCCCCAGGTTAGGAAAGTTTTCTGCTATGATTTTCTCACATAAGCCTTCTACCCCTTTTTCTCTCTCTTCCTCTTCTGGTACCCCTATTATTCTGATGTTGTTCCTTTTTAATGATTCATTGATTTCTCTAACTTTTAAATACTGCTCTTTTGCCTTAATCTCCCTCTTTTTTTCGGCTTCATTAGTCTCTGTAAGTTTGTCCTATATATCACTGATTCTCTGTTCTGCCTCATCCATCCTTGCCGCCTTGTCCTCCATTCAAGATTGCAGCTCAGTTATGGCATTTTTTATTTCATCCTGACTAGCTTTTACTTCTTTTATCTCCACAGAAAGGGTTTCTAATCTATTTTCAACTCCAGCTAGTATATCGTGATTCTAAATTCTGGTTCAGACATCTTACTTGTATCTGTGTTGGTTAAGTTCCTGGCTGTCATTTCTTCCTACTCTTTCTTTTGAGATGAATTCCTTCATTTTTCATTTTGAAGGGAGAAAGGAATTAATGAGGCAAAAAAATTAAAATTAAAAAAAATTAAAATTAAAAAATAAAAAACAAACACACACACACAAAATTGAATAAATGATGCTAGATCTAGGTATATTTTGGTCTGGGTGTTGGAAGGAGCTTGATAGATTAGAGAAAAAAGGGGAAAGGAAAAAGGAAAAGAAAAAGGAAGTCATTTGACAATTTGAAAAAATGAATACAGTGAAGTAGACTGAAATGAAATGATGGAAGTAAAATAGAATTTGAAAAAAGTTACACAAAAGTAAAAAATATAGTAGAAAAACATTAAAGAAAATAATTTTTAATAAAAATTGAAAATAAAAATGAATTTTTTCTCTTTCTGTATTCAAGAAAAGAAACAAAAAGAAAAAAAAGAAAGAAAATTGAATAGATGGACCAGTGAACAGACTGAAATACGACTGAAATTACTTGGTTTTCCCCTAGAAGTCAAACTATGAAGCGCTTTATAATCCATAAACTAAGAAGGTGGAGAGACTTGTGTTTGTCAAGAGTGAGGTTGGCCCAGTTGGGCGGGGCTTAGTGTAATGGCTCTGTTCTCCACCAGATGGCGCTGCTTAGCTTACTGGGGTGAATTGTTGCGCTTGTAGGTGCATATGCGCATGCGCGGGAGGGGTGAAAATGGCGTCACCCAGCTACCCAGTCTCCAGTATAGGAACTCTGTTCTCCCCGATCAGCAATGGCACACCCATCCTTTGTTTTTGGCTTCCATCCACTGCTTGCTTTTACACAGTCCGTGACCAAGCCCCATGCGGCACCTTCCTCCTGAGTTTTGTCTCAGATGCAGCTGTTTTTCCCAACCTCTTACTTCTGAGGGACTGCGGCTATGACACGTTCTGCCCCTCTGCAGGAGGGTGTTACCAACCAATGGCCGGGTGCCTGATGCAGCCAGGAAAGTTCATGTTATTGGTGCTGCAGCCGATGCCCAGAGACTGCATCCAGGTGCCAGCCCGCCCCAGAAAAAGTGCGGGAGACAGTGTAGCAGCAGTGTTTCAGGGACTATGGAAAAATCACAACACATATCTGGCACCAGGCTTTACCCTTAAGGACCTTGTTCCAGCACCAGCAAATGTGGTTGTTCTCCTGGGTCCACGGGGGCCCTGCCTTTGGGGGACCCGCACAGCCTTTACCAGGTGTCCTCCCAGCAGGGGAACCACCTCTCCCTGTGTGGCCTGAAGAACCCCGGACTCCACTCTGCTCCTGAGGATTCGCCCTTCCCACCAGAGCACCGTCAGGTATTGTGCTACGGAGTTTCAGACTCTGTGCTCCCCTTGTTTATAGTCTTAATGGAATTTAAACCCTCTCCTTTCTCCTTTCTCCCTTTTAAGTTCATTACCTGTGGCTGTTTCCACTTTTCCACTTTCTCTCCAGCTGCTTTTGGGGTGAGTGCTTTTTCCGTATTCTACCTGCTTCCCCCTTTTCTGTCCTCTCTCCACACGCAAAAGTGGTGCCCTGCCCTCTGTGGCTTCTGTCTCCCCCAGTTCACCTTTCCGTGCCGTGTACCTGCTGAGTTCTTTGGTTCAGGTTGTGCAGATTGTTGTGTTAATCCTCAAATCAGTTTTCTAGGTGTGCAGGATGGTTTAGTGTTGGTCTGGCTGTATTTCATGGACACGGGACACACAAAAAACTTCCATGCTCTCATTCAACAAATATTTAATGAACAGCAGATACTCTGTATCAAAAATGTAGGGGTAAACAAGACAGGCAAAAATCCTTGTTTTTATCGAGATTACATTTTAGAGAATAATCTCTAATTCTCAAAATCTATGGAATATTAGTACCCCTGTTTTCACAATTTGGGAAACTGAGGCACCTAGCAGCTATTCCGTTTCTTATTTATCTTTTGCACTGGATTGTAAAGTCCTTATAGGCAGGAACCAATTCCTTGTATATGTCCACAGTGTCTAGTTGAGCAACATTCGTATAATCATAATATTAATTATTTGATGGTTATTAACATTTATTTCATGCTTTCTATATGCCAGACATAACTCAATCTTCACAAACCTATGCAGTGAATATTATCATTAACCCCATTTAGAAATCAGAAAATAGGCAAAAAGAGGCAAAATGACTTGTCTTTGCTCTACATTATGTGTATTGAAATCAATCCATGTGGTTGCATGTAAGTGTCATTCCTTGATTTCCATTGCCATATAGAATTCGGTTCTTTATTATCTCTACAGTGACTATGGTATACACTGTGCTAAACCTATGAATGACTTTGCATAGGGAATGTAATTCAGCTTCTCCTTTCTTCCATCTCTGTTCTGCGGCTACTATATTTCTATACACCAAAGGAAAAAAAAAAGCATGACAGACATTGTGTTTTTATCTAATCTGTACATGTGTTTTACTCAGAAGCGTTGTGATGTGGGAATTGTTAGTTATGCTGTAGTAGACTGTATTGAAGAATCTTAGTTTGTTCACTTAATATTGTTGAGTTTCTTCCCACAAACCTAGGAGTGTGATGGGCTTTAAGAAAGGGAGGAGGAAGCAGTCTCAGTTTCCATCCTAAGGAGCTCCCAATTGTTGGAGGAGGTCATAGAGAGAACATGAACACTGGTTGATGCTTGAGCTACATCAGGGCAACCAGAAGCTCCTTACCCTTCCTTGTCCTTAGAATGTATATTCTGCCCACTGTTCCCATAGCTGGAGCCACTTCAAGAGTACAGTTTTGAGAGTGTCATGTGTTGTTGAGACCATCTGGACTATATCCAACAGAACCCATTCGAGACCTCTATAAAATGTTAAGATCCTGCCAGGTGGGTGCAGAGATGGACCAGTCCTGTGGCAGCCCAACACAAGCCTTGTATGTAAGTTTTCTTGCTTATCAAACCTACCAGCTACCAGTCTCCTTTCTTCAGGCCCTCTGTGACTGGGGGCAAGTTTCAGATTTCATCTAGGAAACTCTCAGATTTGTGAACCAACAATTGGCAAGCAAGCCAGGAGGCCAGAGAAATGAATCTTGGGAAAAAGGCATGGGAGCAGAACTTCCAAGTTGGCCATCAATCTGTAAGTGAGGAGGGGCAGCATGTACGTTAGATGCTTGTGGACCCTGTATGAGTACAGCAATGCCTTCAAAATGTGTTGGTTTGAGGAACTGGCAAAGAAGGGAAGTGAATGATTGCTGCAGTGGGCTGTTCTCTACTGTGGGTACTCTGGCTGGCTATCAGCGACAAATTATAGAGACTGAAGCCAATTTAGAAAGCTGAAAGAAGAACTGAGTTAAAAAAGGGTATGTGGGTGCCTAGCTTCAGGGCTGGCAGAGAAGGTGGGGGAACAGGACAGTAAGTTGGAGAATTTAGCATACTATTTTGCAAAGCTAGGAGGGTGCAAGCCTCTGTGGATTAAGGTCCAAGTTCTTATGACAAAGCCTGATTGGGGCACTAAGAGGTGGAATCTCCGAGAAAGCCAGGAGAGTGAAGAGGAGGATGTTGTGGTGATTGACAGTGAAACAGACAAAATGTTCCCCGCTGACCAACCCCTAATACAAACACAACAGCACAGTGCAGCCAAAACAACCCCAGCCAGCAGGGCAGACCCCAATTCAGGATACAATCATGATGAAAGAATATACTCCCACTGAGCTTATTGATTTAGCTGCCAAGTTCCAGCAAAAGGCCATGGAAAGTACTCCGATGTAGTAAGTGTGGCTATGAGCTGGGGGGTTGGGGGGCAGTGATGACATTTTTCTGACTATGTAGGAGGCACAGAAAAGGAACAACATCACCACACACCCTGTCCTCTGGCAGGACCTGCATGGTGCTCTGGTGTTCGAGATACTCAGTCTGTTATAGATTGGATTGTTCTAACCCACAGGAGGCCTGGCCCAATAAAGGGGATCTCTCTGGGCACATGGACTGCTGGAAATCTATAGAGGAGGTTCAACAAATTCTCAGGAAGTTGGGAATGAGATAGGCCATCTATACCCCTGTTTTTGCAGGCTCTCATTGGGTCACGTTCACTGCAGGAATGGAAGCCAATATACTTCAGTCTGCGCCCAGGACCTGGTATGGCACACTGGTGTCCATGCTGAGCCTTGTCATGGGACAAGACATTTATGATGTTGGGCAATCCATTGCTAATCTGGGGGACACTAAAAAATCCCAGGAAATTACCAGCTATGGGAAAGACTTGAGACAGAGATGTAACTTGAAAAACCAGAAAGCTCTCCCAATCAGCTGTGAAGGATCCTGTAAAAGTAACTTGGAAACAAATGTGGTTTGACCTCCTGGCTGCCGGACTCCACCTATAAAGGTAGACTGACAACCCAATGCTGTGTTGGTCAACCTGCGGAAAGCCTTAAAACCTGAACAACAGTTCAAACCTGTCCCACCTGCTCCTACCATCCCTGATGCCCCCATCTGCTCCAGCAGGGCCTCAGGGGTACAGTCCTATTTGGGGTGGGGGTCTCCCACACCCCAAGTATAAGATGCAGGCCAAGATTGCCTCTAGGTGAGGGCCATTGGGGGTGACTGGAGGCCTCAAGTTGAGTTCATTATTCACTGATCTCCTTGAAATAAACAAAAGGTGATGGCTCTAGTTGACACGGGGACCAAATATATTCTAATACATGGTAATCCTTAGACGTTTTCTGGCCCCTTCCTCACCATCTATGGTTACAGAAGGTGAATATCCATGGTCAGGAAGTTTCCTTTAACACTGCAAGTTGGGCATCCCCCCCCCCCCTTTAAAATATGGAGTTTTAATCTCTCTAATACCAGAGAACACATTGGGCATTAATATTGTATGAGGGGTGTCTGGGTGGCTCAGTTGGTTAAGCACCTGACTCTTAGTTTCCTCTCAGGACATAATCTCGAGGTTTATGAGTTCGAGGCCCATGTCAGGCTCTGCACTGACAGTGTGGAGCCTGTTTGGGATTCTCTCTTTCTCTCCCCATCTCTCTGTCCCTCCCCTGATCTCTTTCTCTCTTTCCCCCCTCTCAAAATACATACACTTAAAATTAAAAAAAAAATTCTATGAGATCTGCAAAACTCTATCAGTGAATTCTGCCTCTGGGTTAGAGTAATTAAGCCAGTGCTAAAGGGAAACACCAACTGGGAACCAGTTAGTCTACTACCCCCATGAGAAATGGAAACTGTCAAACAATATAAATTGCCTTAGGGCCTAAGAACCTAGGAAAAACTGTCCAAAAACTGCACCAAAGGGGTATTCTGCACTCTGCCGATAGCACTTTTGATAGACCTGTATGGTCAGTGAAAAGTTGGATGGTTCATGGAGGATGACTGTGAAGTACTGAGAATTGAAGAAGGTAGTGCCCCCCATCCCTGCAGCTGTGCCCAACATTGCCACCATCTTAGATACATGGCTATGATCCTAGGAGTGTTCTATGTTGGGCTGGACTTAACAAGTACTATTAAGTACTTTTTTTTTTTTTTTTTTTTTGGGATGAGTACTTGGGCCCACACGGACCAGAGGCGTTTTATTAAGCATGGAAGAGAGGAAAGGAGAAAAGGGCAGTTGTGCCCCGCAGAGAAAAAAAGCCCAGGAGCTTCCGGGTGCTGCCATGGAGCCTCTCTGAGCTCTGACCCTTGCAGCCCCACCCTGTCTTCTTGGAGGGTTGTGGAGTCAGTGGACCTGATAGGCCAGGTCCAGGTAGGCAAGGATGAGGCTCTCAACCAGCTAGGTACAGTCCAGTGGTGGGAAGGCAGCCAAGGGTACTGACCCATGAGGCCCTACACAGCAATGGAGCCATCTCGGAAGTCTGGCTGATGAATCACAAGATCAGTTTGCCTTCACATGGGAAGTTTAACAATGGACTTTTCAAATGCTTTCCCAGGTAAACCTGCAAAGTTCCACCATATGTCATGAGGCCTGTCCCTGTTCTCCTTCCCCACATCAGTAAAATGGGCCCATTACATTGATGATATAATGTTAACATGTGAAGACTTACCTTTGCCATAGGGCATTCTGCAGGCTTTGCTGGAAAATATGTGAGGGAGAAAATAGGTCATGAGATCCCGAAAAGTTCAAGGCTGAGACACCACATAAAGTTTTTGGAAGTCATATGGTCAGGTAAGACATGCATTGTCCCAGGAGCTATGATTGACAAACAACATACAAGCCTACCCAACCCCTAGAAGCACAAAAGAGTTGCAAGCTTTTGAAGGAATTTGGGGGTTTTGGAGGAGTTTTATTACCCACCTGGCATGGTGTCTCCATCCCTTGTACCACTTGGTAAAGAAAAAGCAAATGTGAGATTGGTGATTGAAGCAGCAAGCCACCTTTGGGAGGGCAAAGGAACTAATGAAACACTCTGGGAATACCCCAAGCAGGGCTACCACTTGAGTTGATGTGTTTGTGACTCTGGAAGGCATGGGTTGGGCACTGTGGCAGAGACAATAGAAGGAGAGAGTACTCCTAGGATTTTGGTCCCAGCTCAGAAATCTGATGCACCCCCAACAGCTCCTAGTGGTGTACACAGCATTCCTCCAGGTAGACCCTCTCACAAAGGAGCAGCATATCATGGTAAGACCTTCCCTTCCCATCAAGGGATGAGTTGAGAATATGTTCCATCCACCCATCTCTGGCATGGCTCAAACTTCCGTGTTTACCAAGTGACAAGCCCATTTTCAATAGAGGCAGCCTGTGCACCACTGTCTCTAGAAACTCAGGTCCTGCTGAACCCAAATGTCCCATCAGTTTCCTCTGGTAGCCTGTGTGGCCTGTAGAAAGGAGCTGGGGAAATTCCTGCTGATGCCTAGAATACAGGTGGATCTAGTCAGGCATCTGGATAGAAACAGGAACTAACTGCAACAGTTAGTGGGCTGAACTCAGAGCCATTTGGCTCATACCACTCATGAGCCCTGGCCATTAATGCTTTGCACTGAGAGTTGGGCTGTTCTAACTATATGGCTTGGACAGTGGGAACTGAGGGATGGATGCCCATGAATCAGCCCTTGTGGAGTCAGGATATATGGAAAGACATTTGGGTCTGCCTGCAAGAAACTGAAGTGGTCTTCACTATCTGCCACATCCCGACTCATAAAGTCCTGACTCCTACTGGCAATCAGGAAGCCAATGCCCTAGCTCAGTATAAGCTCTAGCAACTGACCGTTCACTAGGTAGTAGATTGGGTGCATAGAAAGAGTGGCTAACATAGTGGTTGGATGAAATGGCATATTGCTAGGGATGCTGGATTTCCTTTAAAATACAGTGACTTGGTAAATGCAGTAAAGCATTATTTTATGTGTTCTAAATAATGTCCAAGGCAACTGCCAAAGAATTCTGGGGCCATCATCCTAACTCGTGAGGGATTGGCAAACTGATTATACTGACACCTTCACTCTGAGTGAGGGTTCTAAACATGCTTTGATTTGTGTGAACAGTGTTGTCTAGCCTAACCCAAGTTTTCCCTTGTCCCCATGCAAACCAGGCTGCTACTATTAGAGGATTAGAGAACCTGAGTACCATGTGTGGATAATCTTAGCAAACAGATAGTGATTGGGAGGTCACATTTCAAAGGTCATAATATGCAAGACGGAGCAAAAGAACATGACATTGAATAGAGGTTCCATCACCCCTATAACCTATAAGCAGCAAGGTTGGTAGAAAGGAAAAATGGATTATTAGAGCAGCAGATAAAAACACGCATTAACTGTGGGAACTAAAGGATTGCCCCAAGCTCTAATACATTTGAATGCTCATCTAAAATGGCCTGTTACCTCATCTTCCAGACTGCGGACCCTTGCCAAGACACACAAAAATGTAAAGGTATGGAAATGACCATTGCCCAGATCCTCACCAAGGATCAAGATGCTATGCTGCTGAGAACACCAAGCCCCAAGATGCCTGGGAAAGACATTGTCCACTGGAATATGCAATGGGATGGCCCTCAGGATGAATGGGTTACTTTGGATCCCTCGGTGAGGGGGAACTAATCAATTTCCACTGGGATCCTGTTGTCTGGCTGCAAGCCAGAATGAAACATGCACCACTGAAGAAGGGAAGAAGGTGGGGATCCTGGTCTGGCAAATTCGACCCCCTATCTATCTTCTCATGCCTGACGGTGGTGCTTGCTTCAGCCAACATGTATGGTATGCATAACTAAGTCAAATTCCTAAAACTGTAGCTGTCTTAACATCTAAGGATCAGGCCACAAGTATAATTTTTAGAGAAGGAGAAGATCTTCCCATACAAGTTCCTATTAAATGTCTGTCTTTTTGACCTTAGACTTCTGCTGCTCCAGTGGTATCTGGTCATGGACTGGGTACAAGATGGAAATACCTTTCTGCACTGGGTCCCTTCATATGCCTGGCAAATGAATCAGTCCAACCTTTACATGGGAAAGATGCCCCTCAAGCTTAACAGGATTACCATGGTGGGTATCACCACTCCAGGGAAGGGACTGGAAGGCCTAACACAGTACATTAAAGAACAAGCTAGGTCTAGTACTCTCGATTCAACTGGTACCACCAGTACTGATGCAGAAACCTGGCCTGTGATACACACCTGGCCTGTGTATCAATAACACTGGGTGTAGGTAGTCATCTTCTGTCACTCAAATTATACACCCATTCCTAAAAATACCACTAGTAGAGCCATGGGTGGCTACAGTCAGATTTGGGATGGGTTCATCTGGCTTATAGACATTTGAGTCTTGGATTATAGACATTTGAGTACCTGGATACCCCTATTTTGGAAACAGAAGAATCAATTTAAACATAACTGGCTCAATTTAAACATACTGGAGTATGGGATGGATGTCACTGGCCCATTCTGTCACATTACAGGATAGTGACTAGTTTGGCACTAAATGGTCACACTGCCTAGGTATTTCTTGGGTAGTCCCAAATGGGGCCACATGGGTGTGTGACACAAATCTTTGGCCATGGCTTCCACCTGGTTGGTTGGGCCACTGCAACCTAGGTTTTTGGTGGGCACAGGGGAGAATCTGCCCCATGGTAGTGAAAATTGCCAACCTTCCTCTTTGCAAGGTCAAATGGGCATATTCTGTTTTCCACTGGTATAATCATTTGGCTGCCGTCTTTGTCCCCTCCAATGACCTGGAGGACCAGTACACAGAAACCCTTACTACATTCACCCAACAAGGCTTAAATGGTAGCCAGCAAGCCTGTCTTTACTGAACACTGAAATGTCTTTAATGAGAAAAGCTGTCCTCCAAAATAAGAATGGCTTTGAACATTACTGCTGCCTTGCCAAGAGGTACCTGTGTCATTATCCAAAAAAGAAGGTTGTGTGTTCATAACTGATGAGTATGCTAATGTGTCATCTTTATTAAATCATATGAGACACAGTGAATGTTCTGAGTGATCTGACACCCAGCTTAGGGGACTTAGTAAATCAATGGTACGGATCACGGGGCTTTTGGTGGAAAAAGCTGTCACTGATTTGGAGCATCGTTGTCTTAATCTGTGTTTTCTTTTGCATGTAACTGTATTATTGGTATAGTATCTTCCTCCAGGCAGCCAGATAGCTGCCAAAGGAGTCACCTCCATGCTAATGAAACACCTTGCAGACTGCTCAGGTCACACTATAGAAGAGGGGGGCTTATGAGATTATAAGAGCCAGTATAGAGGAGTGAAGTGTTGGAGGAAGTCATTGACAGGATGTGACCACTGATTGACTGAGGAGCTGGACCTCCACAATGGGAGGCTCCTGTCTTTGGAATGTTCCCTCTGCTCACTGTTCCCATAGGTGGAACTATTTTATTTTATTTTATTTTATTTTATTTTATTTTATTTTATTTTATTTTTTTATGATTTTTTAAAATGTTTATATATTTGTTTTGAGAAAGAGAGAGAGAGAGTGCGAGTGGAAGGGACAGAGAGAGAGGGGACAGAGAGAGAATTCCAAGCAGCCTCAGCTCTGTCAGTGCAGAGCCCTACGTGGCCTCATAAACTGTGAGGTCATAACCTGAGCCAAGCTAACTGAGCCACCCAGGCGTCTCTAGGTAGAGCCATTTTAAAAGGACAGAGCCTTGAGCATGTGTTGCTGAAAGCATCTGGAGGGGACAGATGAAGAAACCCAGTTAAGGCCTCTATACAAATTTTCACGATTCTGGAAGGCAGGTAAGGAGATCTGTTCATTTCACAGCAACACAAGAAAAACCTTATAAGGTCTCTTGCTTATTCAACCTGCCATCTACCAATCTGGAGTGGCTGGCCTGTTTCTTCAGTCTTTCCTTGGCCTCTATGAATGGGGGCCATTGTCATGTTTCCCCTGAGAAGCTGCCACAGGTGCAAACCAACAATACCAGGAACTCACTGTCCACTGTTCAGTTTTTTAACCCAGGCTCATCTATGGTTTGCAAATGATGCTGAGTGCCTTTTCAAAAAGGCGAGGATAATTCTTGTATTATCCAGATATCTTTCCTACGTCTCTGCAGATATTTAATTGGCATTGAACCTTGTTGCCATTTTGAGGAACTATTGTGCTACTCTTGTGATGAATACTGTTATGGGGTCTGCTTAGTTTTATATGCCTTAGGATATAATTGGATAGTGTAATGGCCGTACTTAAGAATTCACTTTTATGTATATTAAAGCCCTTTGTAAAGTGCTATGAAATGACAACATAATTGTTATTGTTGTTACTCCCAACAACTGTTGAGCTGATGCTTTCTCAGCATAGTCACCATGAGGAAATACCTGGATGATTGAATCCATTCTTTGTTTTTAAAATGTCCATTGACTTGAAGACTTTTTCCAAGGACAGGAAGCAAAATTTAACACATGCTTCTAGGCTTCTCTTTATATTCTCAAGTATGGTTTACAGCCTCGAGCATGGTTGTCCTTTCTGACAGAACTATCTTTTATCTTCTTTTTACAAGATAAGATTGATCTATTTTTTAAGCTAATACACCACTGACTTTATATCCTTGTTGTAGGCTTTGGGAATAGGTTAAAGCTTCTTTGTGTTGCATTATTTACTGTGCAGCTACATTCAAAAACACAATGAGTATACTGAAATTAATAACTCTAGAAGGGTGCAAAGTGATAGTATTCACAGTCAATTATAGAGATGATCTATTACATTAATATAATACTGATGCTATTTGAATGCAATATAGTGAAGAAAAATAAAGTGGCAGGCTAACAGAATTTCAGTTTTTGAGTTCAGAAAAAAAAAGATAAATGGTTAGCGGGCGTGGTTTAATAGCTCAAATGCATATGCTATAAGCTCTTATTTCAATGTCAGCTCTTAGCAAAGGACACCAGGCAAATGAACTTGAATATCCATTTGATTTACTGGCTTCTTAAAAACTGAATAAGGTTTTATATACTTTGTAAAGACTTACTAGCAAAAAGGATAAGAGGGTGGGTTTTAATGGAGGTAATCCTCTAAGAAATTACTCCTTAGCAGTTAGAAATACAGAAAAGCAAGATAAACTTGAAATAAGCCTGATAAATCCTATCTTACTCATTGTCTTCACTTAATAGGTACCTTGGATCTGGATTAAGCTGTGCTCAGTAGTCACCCTGAGAAATTCTATTCTTTATGTATTCTCTTTCCACTCCTCCTCTTACTGAGCTAATGATTACTTTCCCACCTACAAGTTATGAATGAAGTCACTGAATGCAATTATTGGGTGGAGTTCTTGGATTAAGATCACGGATCTTTAATGAGCCTTCATGGGTTCTATAAATGGTGATTCTCAGACCTGCCTGGGCACCAGAATCACCTATGTAGCTGGTTAGAAATACACATGCCTGGGTCTCCTTCCCATAGGATTGATTCTGTATATCCGGGAGGACCCAGGATAGATGTAGTTTATGATACAGAAAGAGGATTGAGAACCCTTACCATTGTTGGTTCAAAGTACATTTTATTAAGAGGTGGGAATTGAAAAAAAATAAGTACGCTATAACATTAATTTGAATTTATATTATTTTATATATTTTATGCATATAAATTAATTTTTATTATGCAAGTATACCTGTATACTGTAGAAGCATAAGAAAATACAGAAGCACAAGGAGCAAAATAGTTTCAAATATGACCAGTTAATTTTTTAAAAAATACAGATGGACACTGAGATTTTAATTATAGTAAGAGAGCATTTGCCTTTGAAATTAGAAATAGAAATCCAAGGGTGCTCCATAGAGTTGTTGTTCTTGTGTATTGGTTGATGTTCTTTACTGAAGGGAAGATCTTATCCACCCTTTCTTCCTCTACCCAAATATTTTTCTGTTTTTTTTTTCTTCTTCAAGGAATTGGCATATATGAGTTTAATAAGGGGGTTCAGCAAAGCTAATAATGGGCTTTTGGAATTATCAATTCTGGAGACAGACCAAGCTGGTGATGGCAGTTCACTCATTCATTCATTTATCTATTTGACAAATATTTATTGAGCACCTACTAATATGCCAGACACTATGCTATGTGTTGGGAATATTCAATCCCTTCTCTGGAGAAACTTCAGACTCTAGTATAGGATATAGACAGACAAACAGACTGTTTATGTGCTGTGAAAGATATGTATAGGATGTGTTTAGTACACAGATAAGATATATCTAAATCAGAATGGAGAGTCAAGGGGGATGAATATAAAGAAGGGACATAAAAGCAGGGTATCAGAGGTAGAAGACACAGATGGCCATTTAGAGATTTTGGAAATCTTCATCAAGGGGTCTTCACTTACTCTATTTACTGGGAAAGCTCTTCTTTGTTCCCTGATACTATTATTATTTTTTGTAGTATTTTGGTTTCTTTTTCATAGATGCATTATCTTTTATTGTATTTCCAAAGGTCTCAATAATATTTTGAAATTTTCTTTTCCTTGCATAGTTTGTTTCTTCTGAGAAGCATTTTCAGTTTTGTTTGTTTTGGTTCCCGTCTTTCACGGTAGAGTTCACATAGTTCTGAGAAGTCTCTTGCAATCTCCTGCCAGATGAATTATCTATCTGCCTGACTTTCAACTTCTGTGAAGGGCAGGGGGTAGGAACATTGGGGGTGCAGCACTCACAATGTAAACATTCACCAGGGAAAAGGGGTCACCCAGCTAATCTGGTTTTATAATGGTGGGATAACTGGTTCTTAAAAAGATTTTCCACCAGTTTTCATATTTTGACTTTATTTTCACCTACACCTCAGGTAGGGGTGGGAGTGGTGCAGTCACATGGTATAAATGAGGCTGCTTCTGAAAGTTCCCTTACCTGTTTTGCATTTGCCTTCCTGTGCCTGCTGTCAGTTACCATTTGTCAGGTATTTACTTTCTGGCTTCAAAATGTTTGTTATTTTTCTCTAACTCTGCTGTTCTCTTTGTCTTTGTAGCTTTGTGTCTTAAAGCAAAGCAAAACAAATAAAACACAACCATTATGAGATGGTTTCAGAAAGGGGAGAAAGTGAATTCATGTATTCTGTTTGCCTTTTGACCTGCACCTAAGTGCCTCGTTTTTGTAGGATACTGTGCTAAGAATTTAATTAATAATAATTCTAGGTAAAACAGGCATTATTATCATATTACTTTTGCAGATTGGGGAACTGAATTTCAGAGTGATTAAGTGGCCAAAGAACAGACAAATGGCAGAGCTATGGCTAATAAGTGGCTCTCCAATCTGTGGAGTGGTTCACAAAGATGATAAGATTTTGGGCTAGCATTGCTTCACAGACAAGCTCCTTATCCTGTCCCTTATCAGGGTTAACCCTGATCCCAAACCCAGTTTTGGGGACTATGATAGTGAGGGCCTTGAAGAGAACATTGGTCGTGGTATGCCATGCGAGAGGCCCTGTTCCCTAAAGAGCTGACTTTTATCAAGTCTATCATTAGTATGGATCGGACTGTTTTCTGATACAAATTCTTTCTTTTAGGAACTTGACAAAGTTGCATTTTGATGATCTATTTTAGTATTTTGCTAATTATGAAACACAGACCACCTGCTTTCAAAATAAGGTGCTGGAATGGAGAATAATAGAGATGTAAATATGGTGCCTTTTATGGGCAAAAGCAGATTTTTTAGCAGCATGTTTTAAAAAATTAGAAATTTAACAGCTGTTTTACAAAATAAGTGAAATGCTTCCATCTTGCCAAAGAATATGCACAGGTAATTAATTTTAAAGAAAAACTTGTGACCTCATTTGACAGTATTAGCATCACTAAATTAATTAATAAACTAATTTTATCTGTCAAATTATCAACTAGATTCTGAACCTCTGTTCACTAAAAGCACTGCGTTTTTTTTTTTTTAATGAGAAGTAAATATAAATTAATAAGACCAATTTTCTGATGGAGTTTGTGAAATTGACCTCATAGTTTTATGCACATAACTGGTATGGAGTGGAATATACATTACTTTTGTGGTAGGGGCACCTGGGTGGCTCCATCAGCTCAGTATCCAGCTCTTGATTTCGGCTCAGGTCATGACCTCAAGGTTCGTGGGATTGAGCCTCACATCAGGCTATGTGCTAGGGGCCTGCTTGGGATTCTCTTTCTCTCTCTCTCTGTCCCTCCCCTGCTCACACACCCTCTCTCTTAAAATAATAAGCTTTTTAAAACAAATACGCTTTGTGTTAGATGATTTTTTCCAAGTGTAGGCTAATGTAAATGTTCTGAGCAAAATTGAGGTAGACTATATTAAGCTATGATGTGTGGTAGGTTAGATGTATTAAGTGCATTCTTAAAAATGTTTTTTTAAATGTTTGTTTGAGAGAGAGAGAGAGAGGGAGAGAGAGAGGGAGAGAGAGAGAGGGAGAGAGAGAGGGAGGGAGGGAGGACCGGGGGAAGGGCAGAGAGAAAGGGAGACACAGAATCTGAAGCAGGCTCTAGGCTCCCAACTGTCATCACAGAGCCCAATGCAGGGCTCAGACTCCCAAAACATAAGATCATGACCTGAGCTGACATCAGTCGCTTAACCAGCTGAGACACCCAGGCCCCCCAAATGCATTTTTGAAGTATATTTTCTACTTATGATGAGGTTATTAGGTTGCAATCCCATTGTAAGTAAAAGAAGATCTGTACACCAAATTTAAAATACGAAAGAGGAAAAAGAGATACTTGAAAAATCCTATCTCTTCCTACCAGCTTTCCATAATTTCCATGCAAATTTCTTAGCCAGCAAGCAGTTTACCTTGGCCCCTTGTGTGGACAGAATGTTTTTGTCCTCGCAAATTCACCTATTGAAGCCGTACCCCATGATGCCATGGTGTTTGGAGATGGGCCTTTCAGAGGTAATTAGGTTTAGATTAATTCATGAGTGGTGAAAGTCTTATGTTGGGCTTAGTGCCTTATAAGAAGGGAAAGACAGACGTGAGACAGAGACAGAGACAGATTGCCATCTCTTGCTTATGTGAGTTGACAGAACAAAGAAGAGAGCTTTTACCAACACCTTATCGTGCTGGTACCCTGATCTCAGACTTTCAGCCTCCAGAGCTGTGAAAAAATAAATTACTGTATTTAAGTCATCCAGTTCATGCTATTTTGTTATGACAACCCAAGCTGACTAATATACCTCTCAACATTGCTTTTTGTCTTGTTCTAAGCTTCCTCTGTTCTCAGGGTAAAATATATCCCATGGAACCTGAAAAACTTCCTCTTCTCAACACTTGGTAAACCTCTATGTCCCAAATTTTGAGGAGAAGTTTTGAAAATCCAGATTTTTGTATATACTTTTAATATAGAAATATTATCCTATAATATATTTCTATAATGGTCTACCCACAAACAGCACGTTTACAAATTTTGTTTCATTGTGTATGTCCTATCTCCTAAGATCTTTGAAAGGAGTGTCTGTGTCTTATTTTTATTCTATCATTCCCAAAGGTCTAAAATGATTGATAATCAAATACTATATATTCTAGTTGATGCTGAATCTACTTGCTCTTTCTCTGATCACTTTCTTCTTTAGGTAAATTATTCTCAATTACATGCATTCCTCCATTCTTCTTCAATTTTTTTTTTTTTAATTTCATTTGGTTCTCCTTTGATTTTTCAGATTTTGGTGAACTTCTGTTTGGAAACATAGTGGGGGAAATCTGATTGTCCATACTCACCACTTTTTAACCATATATACACTTTTGGACCCAAAGGTGGGAGCATTGGTGTGGAGATCTGTTTTCACACGAGGGCCTTGAATTGTACATAGAAAGGAATTGACAGATACTAAATATAAGGAAGGTTTTCTCCAGTTCTACATTTTCTTTCTGTTTTCATCACCCACTATCTTGATTGATATTTCAACAATAGTGCTGTGCTACTGCTCCGTGGTCCAATTTCTCTCGCTCTCAGTGGGAAGGCTTCTCTTTTATTTATCTATTTGTTCCTATTATGTAGAAATTAAGCTTTAAGTGGCTATACACCTGTTTATTCATTCTGAAAGTGGTATTGCTCACTGTTACTGGTTGTTTTTGATGCTAATACTGCTTCTTGCCTTGTTTTATTTGGAGTCCTGACATGTCTGCAGGTCTACAGTAGCTAATAAATAACAATAATGAATTCTTTACCAGTTCCTGTTCCTCCCTCACCACAATCTTCCTGGAGTCAAAATGGAGAAATGTTTTTTCCTCTCTGGTTTCATATTTGTTATCTACAAAGTGTTCAATCAGGGTGTTTATAAAATGAAGTTAGTTGGCATTTCCATGATGTAGTGCTGATATGATTTTCTTATGATCTATTTTTCTGCAACTGTTTTCCATCATTTGATTTTTAGGATACATAATATGTTTTCATAGTTCAAAATTATATAAAAATGCAAAAAGATACACAGTGAAAAGCTTTATTCCCACCTTTTCTTCCTGTTTCCCCAATCCCTACCTCCAAAGTCTACAGGTAACTACTTTTATTATTTTTTTTATGTATCCTGCCATGTTTATATACATGTAAGTAAATACAAATATAAATATTCTTATTTCTCCTTTTCTTAAACACAAGTTACCATTGTTCTACTTCTTTTACTTTACACTTAACATTACATCTTAGAGCTTTTGCCATATCAAAATACAGAGTTCCATATTGTTTTGTACAGTTGACCGGTATTTCAGTTGATGGAGATGCCATCCTTTATGTAACTAAGGTCTTACTGATGAACATCTGGTTTGTGTCCAGTGTTTTACTAGGACATGCTACCTCCCAACAAAAAACCTCTAACAGACCTTATGTCATATGTATCCAAACAGATTTGTGTATTATAAATCCCCAGAAGTGATAATAATGAGGTCCAAAGGTCTATGCATTTGTGATTTTGTCAGATTTTGGTAAATTGCCTTCCACAGAAGTTTTACCAGTTTATACTTTCAGCAGTAATGTGTGAGAGTGCTATTAGAATTCTCAATTTATCAAGCTTTTGGATTTTGTCAGTCTGACGTGTAAATGTAGTATCTCAGGACAGATTTAATTTGCATTATGAAAGTAGTTGGACATCTTTCCCTATGGTTAAAGCCATGATTATTTCCATTTATGTATGAACTATATGTTGATAGCCCTTACCTATTTTTTCACTGGGTTGTTAGATTTGTTTGACAAGAATAAACATTTATCTGTACTATAAAAATAAAATTGCTTTTTGGTGATTTGAGATTTTTCTTGGCTTATGGTGTTTTTCTATGCTTTTTTTTTTTAGTATTCATTCACATTTATTTATCTTTGTATGGATTTGGGGTTTTGAGATACAATCGAAAGCCCTTTCCTACAAAAGCCCTGTCTCCTGCCCCCAGCCTAAAGCACAATTTTCTTCCACCATTTTATAATTTAATTTTTTTAACATTTAAATTTGTGTTTGATTGGTTGATTCATTCATTAAACAGATGTTTATTGAGTGTCTCTCATGTACTAGGAACTATTTTAAGTACTTGGAATGTATCAGTGATCAAGACAGACAAATATCTTTGCCTATAAAGAGTTCACCTTCTAGTGGAAGGAGATAGATTAGAAACAACAACAACAACAACAACAACAACAACAAAATGAGTAAATTACATAACATGTCAGAAAGTGATGAATGCTGTTAAAATTAAAATAGGAATAATCCATTGAGAGGAACCAGAATACCAAGTGGTGGGTATAAGTTGCAATTTCAAATAAGGTAACTGGTACAGACCTCATTGAGAAGGTAACATCTGAGCAAAGGAAGGAAGGGAGTGACTTTCATGCAGACCTCAGGGAGATGACAGTGCTAGGTTGAGGCTCTAGGTCAGGAACATTCCTGAGAAAGAGCAAGAAGCCAGTGGGACTAGAGTGAAATGAATGGGAAAGAGAATAGTTGAAGAGGAAATCAGAGCTTTCTAGACCCTTGTAAAGGCTTTAGCTTTTACTTGAGTGAAATGAGGAATCACTGAAGAGGTTTGAGCAGAATGATAAATAGGGCATATTTTAAAAGGATAACATCAGGGGATGTAATTATTGAGAAATTAGGGGAAATAATCCAGTTCATACAATAGGTCAGCAAAAATGAGGAGTAATTAGTGATGTAGTCTGATGACAATAGGTTGAAAACTGGGGTGTTTAAGGAAGGAACAGTCTGAAAGCAGCAATAAGGACTGAGGGTTACTTCTATCACTCAGCTCACTGATAGCCTGGTGGCACTAGAGTTATGGGTCAAAACCAGCCATCACTTGAGAGAGCTGTAGAGAATGCAGGGTCCACTGGGCAGAGCCAGGTTTCAGTTAAGTGAAGAAGGTGAAGGAAGAGGATTTTGCTGTTAACAGAGCAAGGAATTTCAAAGGGTGGAGTAGAAGAATTTTGGCCACTGGATGGCCTGGGAGAATGAGACAGAGAAGGGAATGTAGGGATTCTGTGACTGGAGTGTGGGTATTCTGAGTGTGGTGGTAGTCATAAATAGAGATGCTTCATGAAGTAAGTTGAGAATGTTTAAGGCAGGGAGCCCCTTCAGGACTTAAGAGTTTAAACTGGAGAGCAGGGGGGTGGGTGAGTTTCTGATCAAGGGGATAGAGGCCCTAGGAGGTATATTTTTAGACTCTTGACCTTGATTGGACTGAAGGTGGTCTTATATTCAGAATGTGCTATGTCTTGACTCCACGTGGATAGTCTTGAGGGCTTCTGGGGAAGCAGAGTGTTACACAATATATTGGCTGCTTCACTTCTGATTATTAGGAAATTAATCCTGTTTTAATGTGTGAAGTGTGGAACCAACTTCATTTTGTTCTAGACAATTACCAAGTTGGCTCAAAACCCTTTTTTGGATAATCTATATTCCCCCATGGATTTGAGATGGCATTTTAACATACAAATTCCTGTATGTATTCTGGATTTTGTGCATCAATGTATTAATGTATTTACAGTTATTATGATTGATAAAATAAATGTCCTTTAAGAAGTGTTTACATAAGTTATAGAACCCTTTTCTTAATGTGATTTTCTCAAAATGGAAGTCATAAAAAGGTACAACTGTTATTTATCGGAGGGACATGTTAAGTCATTAACATTTCTTTGTTATAAAAGAACTCTTATACCAAAATGTTATGAGAATAACCTTCTTCATTATTTTCCTTCACTGAGTTTATAAATCTGCAGATGGTTGGTCACTGTTTGTTCTGTGCTAGCATGGCCTTCACCATCAAATAATGATACAGCAACACAGCATAATTCCCAGGATTAATCTTATCACAAATTGCCATCTGCCATAAGGTCAGTTAATAATGCAAGGTTGAGCAGGTCTTTCTCTAAAGTATCCAGTAGACCCTGGCAGGGGCCAGTATTACAGTTTCACCTGGGGCATGGTATTTTTGTGCTGCTATCAACAAAGTGAGACTTACAAGTGATTAGTAATAGTGACAAGGGTAGTAAAAACTCACTATAGTAAAAAATTACTACCACTACTACTACTACTTAAATAGGCATCATTTTTTGAGTGCCTTATTAGATGTTTGTTAATGTGCCATGGCTGTTGATGGCGTATGTTTAAAACAATAAGGACTTGTTATTTTGGTTTTACCAAAGAGTACTAAGGCTCTGATAAGTTCGGTACCTTGTGGAAGTCACGTAGCTGGTAAGTGGCAAGCCAGAACTACATAATGTCTGTAGTCTACTCTGAAGCAGAATTTTTTTTGTCTCTTCTCACTTTACTACCAAATATTGTTAATTAATTTATTTTTTAAAATGTTTATTTACTTATTTTGAGAGAGAGGGAGAGAGAAGGGGAGGGACAGAGAGAGGGAGAGAGAGAATCTTAAGCAGGCTCTGCACCATCAGCACAGAGACATAGACGGGGCTCAATCTCATGAACTGTGAGATCATGACCTGAGCTAAAATTAACAGTAGGATGCTCAACGAACTGAGCCACTCAGGCAACCCCTAAATATTCTTTAGATGAGATAAATGATAGAGAAAATCTCATAAAAGACTTTCAAAGCAATTAACATAAACACACCTTATTTTAGTTTTGCAAAAATAATTATGATTGCCATTTAATGTTCATAAAATCAATGTACATATACTTTAATTCATCTGTCATCTATTTATCTATCACCTGTCCATCTGTCTATCCATCTGTCCATCCATCACCTATGATAGAATAAATTTGTATAAATGATTATAAAGATAGCAAACACATGAAGTAAAATATATTATTCTTTTATTTTTTTATATTTTAATGTTTGAGAGAGAAAGAGTACACAAGCAGCAGGGAAGGGCAGAGGGAGAGAGAGAGAAAATCCCAAGCAGTTTCCATACTCAGCGTGGAGCCTGACGTGGGGCTCGATGCCATGACCCTAGGATCATGACCTGAACTGAAATCGAGTCAGATGCTCAACTGACTGAGCCACACAGGCAACCCTAAAGTAAAGTATTCTAAAAAATTGTTTTTAAAAGTGTTTTGTTTGGACCTTGTAAAAACCAAGATGATGGAAACCCCAATGTCAAAATATATAATCGAGTGTCTTTTACCTGGTTATTATAAAACACACACTCAAGAGACAGCAGCTGTATTAATGCTTAAGGGAGCTTAAGAATGAGTCTAGTTTTATCAGATTGTGAGGTCTGTATTCTGATTTCTCACAAGTAATGAGAGGATTTGTAAGAATTTTTTTTTTCATTTCACATTAAATATAACTGGGATTTTAATTTTACAGAGAAAATGTGTTAATTTTCTAAGGCATCAGAAAAAAAAAAGCAGTGCCTTTGTTTTTGTTTTATAAATCACAGTACTGTTTTTTCCTTGACATGAATGTGTTCTGCATATTGTTCAGATTATTGATTTTTACTCAGTATGCTTATGCATTTTGTTCAAAGGCTTTTCTCTTTTTGCATTGTGTTGGGCAATAGGCATTTTTGCCCAGTGTGGGGCAATGTAACAGTCATGGTGACATGAATTCTAATAGAAGATGGATTCCCCATTGTGTTCTAGTTACAAGTGCCTCAGTTCTGTTCCTTGAATATGTTAATCACTCTCTGGCTTTAGGGAATTTGTATTCGTTTCCTGGTCCAAGAATCCATCTACCCCAGATACCCACATCTCTCTTTCCCTTACTTCAGTCAGGATTTCTTTAATCTTTTAACTTCCTAGAGTCTTTTTTGACTGGACTTTCTAAGAGTGTCTCCTTACTCTGCAGCCCCGAATCTTGCTCTTCTTTGTGAACAGCTTTATTTAGTGTATTTATTTGTGTGTTGATGTCTTTTCCACTAGAATATAAATTACCTTCTCTCACAGGTTATTGTTTGTACACCAATGTGTCTATAGGACCTAAAACAGTGTCTGACACCCAGTGGACACTCCCAAAACACGAGTTAATTGTGTTCTTTTTGAAATGTACAAGCACTTGTGGGTTCTCTTCCTTTTGTTTCCATTTCCAAAATATATGATCCATGGAGAGCAGCTTTTGATTTCTTTTTTCTTTCCTTAAAACAAAGTACTCATATATTGTATCTTCCTTCAGTGGTTCTTCTGCAGTGACATATGGAATCAAATGATTTCCTGAAACAAATTGTCAGAATTTCTACCAATCCTTATGTTCTACCCAACTTGTAAAGAATTGTAAACATGTCATTGAAAAGAAATAAAGAGAATATTTATCTCTGCATAAGAATCTTTAAAGCATCTATATTCCACTATTTATTGAAACATTTGAGATTCATTAGGATGAGTAATGCTTATGAAAGCAGTTGAAGTTCTTTTTAGTTATAAGATATTATTGTTATTTAACATTTTGGCTGTAGTAATTTAGAAAATGCCTCTTGAGCCAATATTAGCATTTTATGTCTGTTTTTAACAGAACACTTTAT
This sequence comes from Acinonyx jubatus, assembly GCF_027475565.1. Taxonomy (NCBI): domain Eukaryota; kingdom Metazoa; phylum Chordata; class Mammalia; order Carnivora; family Felidae; genus Acinonyx; species Acinonyx jubatus. The sequence goes on along the minus strand of NC_069381.1, from coordinate 89,726,008 downwards.
ACTGCTAAAAGCTCACTTCTAAATATTTAAACTTAAAATCATACAAAGTATGTTCTTAAGAGATTTGAAATTTCACTGTGTAGGTTATTTGCTTGTTTTGGTGATATATTCTAAATATTTGAACTTAAAATCATGGGGGAAAACATTCTGAGGTTAGTAGTCTTTTTTACTGATAGGTAGTCTGTCTCTGTTGGGAGTTGGTCTTTGTGCAAAGTCATTTAGAGCATTTAACAAGAGAGCAAATCCATTAAAAGTATGGAAGCTCTTGGAAAACAAAATCCAGTATACTAATTAGACCTATTATGGCAACTACAGAGCACTATAAATGATGCAAGAGTTATGTTGGGCTCCTCATGGTACCAATGACAAAAAGGCAAGGCGTTCCTATTTTTTCTAGAGATAAAGAGTGTGATTAATTTCAGCACCATTGAGTTAATTTGCAATGAGTCAACAGCAGAAGACATTTCCATGGGCATAGAATAATGGTAGAAGATGGTTTGTTTTTATCACTTGATGGTAAACAAACAGCTATTTGTCAGAGAATGCTTTAGTAATGAAGGGAAAAGTAAAACCACCTATTGACAAGAAAGAAGAAATATAAAAATTTTCCTGAAACTGTGGTTTTTAGTTGCAACCAAATCTCTGAGGTTTCCTTGACTAGCATGCACATTTGAGAAGATTGTTAAATGCTACCTTAATATCTTTTGATGGGTGATCAAAACATTATGATCTCTGTTTCAGAAGACAACTTCAGGCTGATGAACTAGTAATAGGAATTTTAAATCTGTTCCTTGGATGGCACTGATAATTTGTGTGGTGCAATGGAAAACCACTTCATTTAAGGAATATAAAAATGAGGTTGTGGTCAATAAAACTCTAGAGGAAATTTTATCCCTATAGACTTGTGAGAGACTTTTTGAGTACTTAAAAAAAAAAAAGGAGAACCTCAGTTAATGTGTATAAGCACTCTGAAGCAACTCACACAGGGGATTTAACTCTTCAGATGAACAATTGAGGCAGAGAAATTAAGAGATAGCGTTCCCTAGGAGCTTTCAGTAAGGGAAGAGAAATATTAGATCAGGACCTGGCCTTCCAAACACCTAGTCTGGCACAAGATGGCTGCAGTGAGGTGGTCCCTGATACCAGGTGATTGTTTCCCCAATCTCAGTTGCCTAAATGATTTTTTAGTTGAGTGTGCCTTGAAGCATCACACATTGCAGAAGTGTATTTATTATTATTCACCAAATTACAACAGATGTGCAAAGTCAGCTAGGGCCGAATAAGCGTGAAGGAAGGACGGCCAACAGCGTATGTGCAGATGTAATATCTATTAGAGTCCTCCTCAGTGTTTTTGCCAGGGGATGGAGTCCATCAGCAGATCTGCTTGAGGCTGCAAAATCTCATACAATGCCCCCCTCCACAGCCAATCACAGCAGAGCAACTTAGTTGTTTTGGTTTTGCATTAGTGATTGTCATTTCCTTTTAATGTGTTCATAAAAACAATGTGTATGCATTTTAATTGGTATATGCCCCATGACAGAATAAAGTGGTATAGGAAGATGAACCCAAACTGAACATAATTAATGGACTGTTTTAACCTCGTAAGATCCAGGACTTAAGAATCCCCGTTGCAAAAACATAGCTAATTGAATTGCTTTTCCCCAGTTGCTGCAGCACACATTCCTTGAGTGGATATTTCTTAACTGAGGTCTTATGAAACCTAACAACTTTGTTTTATTCTTCCAACAAGATGCAGATTAATAACATCATAAAATGAATTCCTCAGCCTATGGACTGAACAGTTCAGTTCTTGGTCTATCTTCAAATTGCCTGTCCCACAGAGTTCATAATCTTAAAATGTACTGGCCATATAAGGATTTTTGCTAAGTTTCCACTGAAACTTAGGCTGAGAATCCACTGAAAGCGGAAACTTTCTATTTCCTCTTTTTAACACTCTTGCTTAGTATCACACCGCAGGTATTGAATAAATGGTGCATGAACCAAACAACTTTATATCAGATTGATTAACAGTCAAAATATTGAACAAGAGAGTGCTAAATGCAGTTCTGAAATGGCTAACTAGAAAGAGGGCTATGTCTTTGGAGCAATTACACAGGAGACATGGTGAAAGTTGTAGAAGATTATTCTGATTTTACTATTTTTTTTTAATGTTTATTTATTTTTGAGAGAGACAGAGACAGAGTGCGAGCTAGGAAGGGGAAGAGAGAGAGGGAGGCACAGAATCTGAAGCAGGCTCCAGGCTCTGAGCTGTCAGCACAGAGTCTGACACTGGGCTAGAACTCACAGACTGCAAGAACATGACCTGAGCTGAAGTTGGATACTTAACTGAGCCACCCAGGTGCCCTTAATTTTACTATTTTTAAAGGATGAGTAAAACTGCTGAAAAAGACCTAGGGAGACTGTCTAGAGTCTATGAAGCTTTGGGTTCTTATTTCTCCATATAAGGTATAGGCTATGAAAGAGAAAGGAGGATATGTTCATTTAAGAACTTGATTGCGAGGGCGCCTGGGTTGCTCAATTGGTTAAGCAGCTGACTTTAGCTCAGGTCATGGATTTGAGCCCTGCATTGACCCCTGCACTGACATTGCGAAGCCTGCTTGGGATTCTCTCTCTACCCCTCCCTCACTTGTGCTTTCTCTTTCTCTCTCTCTCAAAATGAATAAATAATGATAATAACAATAATAATAATAATAAATCCAGCTTGATTGCTAGATGACGTTATTGCTAGGGAATGGTTTAAGATTATCAAAATTATGTGCTCATAATGGAAAGGTGGAGCTCCAAAGATTGAGAAAATCCACTTATTTATTTATTTTGAGAGATTGGGGCCGGGGGGGAGAGAGAGAGAGAGCGAGTGAGCATGTGTTTGAGGGAGCAGGGGGAGGGGCAGAGAGAGAGGGAGAAAGAGAGAAATACAAGCAGGGCCTGCACTGTCAGCCCAGAGTCCGACATGGGGCTCAAACTCACAAACCATGAGATCATGACCTGAGGTGAAATCAAGAGCTGGATACCTAACTGACTGACCCACCCAGATGCCCAAGATAATTCATTTACTAAGAGATGTGCCAGCTGGATCAGTTGAAAATAGATGAGGGATTTTTTTTTTCTGGTTGGAAATTATTTTATTTATTTTATTTTTTTTTCAATATATGAAGTTTATTGTCAAATTGGTTTCCATACAACACCCAGTGCTCATCCCAACAGGTGCCCTCCTCAATACCCATCACCCACCCTCCCCTCCCTTCCACCCCCCATCAACCCTCAGTTTGTTCTCAGTTTTTAAGAGTCTCTTATGCTTTGGCTCTCTCCCACTCTAACCTCTTTTTTTTTTTTTCTTCCCCTCCCCCATGGGTTTCTGTTAAGTTTCTCAGGATCCACATAAGAGTGAAACCATATGGTATCTGTCTTTCTCTGTATGGCTTATTTCACTTAGCATCACACTCTCCAGTTCCATCCATGTTGCTACAAAGGGCCATATTTCATTCTTTCTCATTGCCACGTAGTACTCCATTGTGTATATAAACCACAATTTCTTTATCCATTCATCAGTTGATGGACGTTTAGGCTCTTTCCACAATTTGGCTATTGTTGAGAGTGCTGCTATAAACATTGGGGTACAAGTGCCCCTATGCATCAGTACTCCTGTATCCCTTGGGTAAATTCCTAGCAGTGCTATTGCTGGGTCATAGGGTAGGTTTATTTCTAATTTTTTGAGGAACCTTCACACTGTTTTCCAGAGTTGCTGCACCAATTTGCATTCCGACCAACAGTGCAAGAGGGTTCCCGTTTCTCCACATCGTCTCCAGCATCTATAGTCTCCTGATTTGTTCATTTTGGCCACTCTGACTGGCGTGAGGTGATATCTGAGTGTGGTTTTGATTTGTATTTCCCTGATGAGGAGCGACGTTGAGCATCTTTTCATGTGCCTGTTGGCCATCCGGATGTCTTCTTTAGAGAAGTGTCTATTCATGTTTTCTGCCCATTTCTTCACTGGGTTATTTGTTTTTCGGGTGTGGAGTTTGGTGAGCTCTTTATAGATTTTGGATACTAGCCCTTTGTCCGATATGTCATTTGCAAATATCTTTTCCCATTCTGTTGGTTGCCTTTTAGTTTTGTTGGTTGTTTCCTTCGCTGTGCAGAAGCTTTTGATCTTCATAAGGTCCCAGTAGTTCATTTTTGCTTTTAATTCCCTTGCCTTTGGGGATGTGTCAAGTAAGAAATTGCTACGGCTGAGGTCAGAGAGGTCTTTTCCTGCTTTCTCCTCTAGGGTTTTGATGGTTTCCTGTCTCACATTCAGGTCCTTTATCCATTTTGAGTTTATTTTTGTGAATGGTGTGAGAAAGTGGTCTAGTTTCAATCTTCTGCATGTTGCTGTCCAGTTGTCCCAGCACCATTTGTTAAAGAGACTGTCTTTTTTCCATTGGATATTCTTTCCTGCTTTGTCAAAGATTAGTTGGCCATACGTTTGTGTGTCTAGTTCTGGGGTTTCTATTCGATTCCATTGGTCTATGTGTCTGTTTTTGTGCCAATACCATGCTGTCTTGATGATGACAGCTTTGTAGTAGAGGCTAAAGTCTGGGATTGTGATGCCTAGATGAGGGATTTTAAAACATGTGAATATATTGTTACCCTAAATTGACCTAGAAGGAGGAATAATATGGAGAATCTTCCCAACAGGTCATATTGGAAAGGAAGAAAACGAAAAAAAAGAAGAAGAGAGAGAAATATTTAAGATGACAGAAAATGGCATAATATGATTATATGAATCTAAAGATATTACTGAGATTTAGTATGATAGGATTGACTGCTAGAATTCTGGCTATAGAAAGATAAGTATTATTTAATAGAACTATAATATGAGCCACATATCAAATTTAACATTTGCTAGTAGCCACATTGTATAGTAAAGAATTTGGCATGGCTCCAGGAGAAGATTTGTCCTTTCTTCTAGGACTAATCTATGTTATACCTGATAGGAGTATCTTTGTTTAGGGTGGGGGTCAGCCACCACAGATATAAGGTGAGACCAGCCATACCCAGTAGTCTGAGAGTGGGGGCTGGCCCTGCCAGAAAGACCAACCAGGTAATTTAGGGTGGGGACTTTGGGTCACATGGTATTTGTTTACCTGAAGCCTGAGTTCAACCATGTAGGACATCAGTTAATAAATCTTGCCTTTGTAATGAAGCCTCCATAAAAAATTCTGGACACCAAAGCATGGGTGAGCTCCCCTGGTTGGCAAAACTCGGTGTGTATTGTCATACACTGATGCCAGGAGGTGGTAGTACATCCTGACATGAATGGAAACTTCATCTTTGGAACTTCCTAGATTCTGCCCTATGAGTCTCATCCCCATTGCTAATTTCACTTTATATCTTTTCCATATAATAAACCATAACTGTGAACATGATAGCTTTCAGTGAATCTGCAAACTCTTTTAGTGAATTACCAAAGCTGGGATTGGGTTTTGGAAACCCTACAGATTGTAGTTGATGCCTGAAGTGAAGGCTGTTTCCCCTCTAACATTTAGTTGGACTGTAACTCCTTGCAGTTGGTGTCAGAAGTCTTGGGCACATTTGTCAGTCTGGAGGATTGTGCCTTCAACTTGATAGTTTTGCTAATTCTGGGTACACATTAATAAAGTAAAAAAGATAGAGGTGAATTAATATCACCAATATATTTTATTTGTCAATATGCCAAAAATATTATCATTTCAACAGGTAATCAAGTAAAAATTATTAATTGGCATATATATACTATAGTGTACTAGCTAAGTGTATTGGCTACCGGCTTACCATGTTGGACCGGGAAGTTATAGATAATTCAAAAATCACAGAGCTTTAAGCCAGTGATATCAAGTACTGTCATATGTTAAGACAACATTTACCTACCATAAAAACTCATGGACAGTATTGAGGCTCTGAGTAAAAGGGAAATAGAATATAAGTAACAGAGGACTGAGATGCTAGGTCAAGTACATGGATTGTATATCCTTGAATCTGATTATAAATCTGGCATGCAGATTGGGGGACTTTAGCTATCAGATCATCTGCTGATACTATCATTTAGCTAAATGCAGTAAATAGGATAAATTCTTGCTATTCACAGGAATCTTTCTACGTCTCTGCCTCTCTCTTTCATCCTTTTCTCCCATTTTCCCTCTTCTCTCTCCTTCCCTCCCTTCCTTCATCCTTCACTTTTTAAAAATTAATTTCCATCCTTTCAAAAACTATTTATTGACTTCTTATTTATGTGTCATGTATTATTTTTGCCCTAACAATTTCAAGCCCTGAACCTAGTGGACATCTGACTATATCTGAAGACATTTTTAGCTGTTGTTACTTGGAGCAAGAGTGCCCCAGGAATATAGTGAGTAAAAGGCAAGGACGGTGTTAAATGTCCTTACAATGTACAGGACAGTGCCCCCCCCACAAAAATTGATCCAACCCCAAGTGTTAATAGTGCTGAAGTTGAGAAGTCCTGTCCTAGAATATTTTAGAGATAAAGGGAACCAGTTTTTCAGGCATAATTTTGATTAATAAGGAAAAAAGTAGAAGTTTAAAAAGTCTTTAGAGAAAGTAGTAATTAATAGTAATAACTTATAATAGCTAACACTAGTGTGTTTACCATTTTACAGGAACTATGATATACATGTTACTCATAGTAACCTCTTTAATCTTTGCAACCTAGTAAATATGTATTCCTATTATCCTCATTTAATGGAAGAGGATCCTGAACCCTTGACCACTACCTGAAGCTGCAAGTGGCAACATTACCATATTAGAACAGTGGGAGAAAAGGACGATTGAATCACCTGAGTGTTTACCATGGACACTAGAGATATCAGTTTCAAAAAATGGAAGGAAAGATAGTGGGATTCTGTGATCTGAGGCTGTAACAGGGGATGTCTTGGAAGGATTTGGAATCTCTGAAAACACATTCTAACAATGATTTAGAAAATGATCTCATCCAAATAAAGAATGGCTGTTTTCTAAAGAGACGTATCAATCCATCTTAGCATGTTGTAGTAGATGGATTCAGTATCCTTGTTCCTGTCCATGGGACACATATAGGTCCTGTGCTTGCAGACCTGACCCAAGAGCTCTCTACTATAAACCCCTGAAACTCTTTGCTTGGGACTTTTCTCGGGAAAGTGGAGAGTTCTTAGCCTACAAGATGCAGCCTAGACATGTTTTCACAATCAGTTTCTTTGGCAGAGCCTTCACTGGTAGCTGACAAGAGTGTGCATCACACGTCTGCTTCCTTGGCCCTCTGAGGTGGCCTCTATGCAGTTTCCTAAGCTCCTCAGCAAAATCGAGCCTCTGCTGTCCACCCACAGTGGTATCCTGCTTTTTTTTTTTTTTTTTTTTTTTAAACACATCTTACGTTGAATTACATCCTTTCCCTGCCTCATTTACTCTCTTCCATGGCTGCTTCCCAGGATGACCTTGTCCTCACAACCTTTCTTTAGGTCTTCTGGCAGAACCCAGCCTAAGATGGGTATTGTCAGATTGGGTCAGATTTTGGAAGAACATGACAAAACAAAAAGTGAGGGACAGCCATGTAAGGATGAATATGAATAAACCAAAGAACTGTAAAATCTAGAATAAATTAAGTCTTATGAAAATTGCTGTAGACAGCTGAAATGGCTGTCTTAGGAACTAAAGGAAGAATGATAAAGATTTGAGAAATATAAGTTCCAATGTCAAAGAAACAACTAATGTTACTTCTAAGAAAAAAAAATAGCTTTATTTTTAATAAAAAATGTAGGACAGGGGCACCTGGGTGGCTCAGTTGGTTGGGTGTCCGACTTTAGCTCAGGTCATGATCTCACAGCTCGTGAGTTAGAGCCCCGTGTCAGGCTCTGTGCTGACAGCTCAGAGCCTGGATCCTGCTCGGAATTCTGTGTCTCCCTCTCTCTCTCTATCCTCCTCCGCTCATGCTCTGTCTCTGTCTCAAAAATAAATAAGCACTAAAAAAAAAAATTAAAACAAATGTAGGACAAATATCAATGAAAGGAATTGAAACCCAAATTCCTTGGAGAGGTGTAGACTTCTCAGTCTGAATGGGGCATTCCAGACAAATTTGAGTTAATCTATTTGGGGAAAACCTTCAACTAATGATTGACAAGAGTTTGTGCATAATGGCCCAGCTTTCTTGCACCTCTGAAATGCCCTCTGTGCAATCTCTGAGTGAGTTAGCAGTCTAAATTCAGAGAAATTATTTTGCAGGAAATAGGAATTTGAAAACGATATTGTTGAATCTCTGTCAGATATCTTACAAGAATCATGAAAAATATGTACAAATAGATATAATGTATATTTTCATAAGGGTAAAGATATTTTATTGATCAACTATATTTCCCCTAATGCATCTGAGCAGGATTCTAAAATGAATTATTAAAAGAATGGTTTGTGAGTGTTTGTCAAATAAACCTATAATCTTTTGGAATTTATGTGGATTATTTGACAATTTCTATTTTACCTGGATTTATAGAAAGTAAAGAGAACCAGAACTCTCCCTATCCAGTGTCAAAAATTTGGTAACACCAATTATCAGCCCATTACAGTTTTTAAATGATGAGAAAATTAGAAGTATATATTAAACCACAGACCTGACCTTTACCTAACAGAAAAATGGCAGTATAAAGGGTCTGAAGTAGATGGACATAAGTCACTTACTTAAAACAAAACAAAACAAAACAAGCTTCAAAAGAATTAAAAGGAGTGCACTTTGAAACTTCATTTCATTTCATTTTTTCCCCTGTTGATTGCTCAGAGTTATACCCTAAAAGAACAAAGGAAATAAATTAACCCAGCAATGAAAGAACTACATTAATTATAAAATAAACTATTTGAAGTGATTCTCATTGTATTATCTTAAATATTAGTATAATGATGCAACTTAGAATGATGATTAATATTTTCCAACATAACATTAGTGACTGGAATGTCTGGTGACAGAAATCATAAATAATGGTATTCTACTGTTACTTTTGTGCCCTGAGTTTTAAACTCATTTAGTTTAGACATCTTTGCATTTCTTTTGAACTGTGTGGAAGGAAGTTTCTGTGTGCATATTTATGATTTCGTATGAGCCCTCTATACATATTAAATATTAATCTACTTAAAAGAACACACTGTTCTCACATCTTGTCAGACATATTCCAAAAGAGGGGATCGAAGGAGTACAAACAGCTATGCTTCTCATTGCTACATTGTTTTCCCTATGACTTCCATCACAGTTTACTCATCTCTAAATGTCTATATTTTAGTTTTTAAATGTCTGTATTTTTAGTATTTCCTGGTGGTGGTGGAGATAGGAAAGAATGAGGCATGGGTGCTGGTGCACATGGCGGCAGTTAGAGCTATCAGTAATATGTCAGTAATTTAAAAAATTAGGTAGAGGAAATTAATAATTTAGCCACAAAGGGTTCAGAGATCTGCTTCTCGTCAGCACATAACTCAGAGTGGGGCTGCAGCCAAGTTGGTATTCTCCTTTAATGTTAAGTCTCTAGTGGCTGAAAATCATCATCTCATGATTGCCTGCTAGTGGTTTTTAGAGCTCCATATTCCTCTTTAAGCTCCTCCCAAGACAGAGTATATGTAGATAGAAACTGGTTAAGCAGTCCAACAATTTACTATCTCAAGTCAGTGTTTTGTAGGATCTTCTTCAGAGGTAAAATTGTTGAGCCAACAGGAAGGTCTTACTTTGTCAACACATTTCAGCTAATTAAGTGTTATTTGCCCTGTGGACATATTAAACATTATGTGGGTCAGTTGTTTTCTGTTTCACTTTTCATAACCTTTGTCAAAGCTCAATCTCAGATCAGCCTGGTAGCAGCTTTCTCAGCAGTGTGAGAAAATGGGGGGTTGGATTACAGGAGGAGTCTCTCCAAATGAAATTAACCCAAGTATCGATTTCCAAGTAACACAAAGGTAGAACAAGGCTTCCTTCCTCCCTCCCTCCTTCCCTTCCTTCCTTCCTCCCTTTTTTTGGAAACTTCTTTCCTTCTTTCCTTCCTTCCTTTTTTTGTCAATGTTGCAGTTTTAAAATTTTAAGACAAATTTCAAATGTTGAAATGTTTCAAATGTTCATCAAATAATTAAATCACTTTAAGAATCAAACTAATTCAATAAATTAGATTTGACATAGAAAGCATTAGTCTTCCTCCTCTTTCTCTTGTCCATTTTCCCCTTTTCAGAAATGTCACTTTCACATCTTATGTCTAGAAGATAGATATTATTAAGACTAGGGAATTTTATCCAGAGCTGGACTGTAATGTAAACTGTGAGTTACTGGAACACTACTGTTGAGAATCCAAGGCTATTCTGATTCCCGTTCCTTTGAATAAGAACTCTTTCTTTTTATCCCCTCTCTGGAAGCTTTTAGGATTTTGTCTTAGTCCTTGGTGTTTAGAAATTTCATGGTCATGTTCTGTAGTGTGTCTATATTTTTACCATTTTTCTGGGACTTGGTGGCCTTCTCAATAAGTTCTGAAAATTTTTCTTTTATTCTTTCCTGGATGATTTTTCTCTATGTTTTTTTTTTCTATCATTTGAAGTTTGGATCATCTAGATTGATCTCATTTTTCTTATCTTTTTTATCCTGTTTCCTTCCTTCGTCTTCCTTCCTTCCTCCCTTCTGCCTGCCTTCCTTCCTTCCTTCCTTCCTTCCTTCCTTCCTTCCTTCCTTCTTTTCACTTCTCTTTCTTCCTCCCTCCCTTCCTTCCTTCCTTCCTTCTTCCTTCCTTTTCCTTCCTTCCATTTGTGGCATAGGTACTCAGTGTTAGCTATTAAGTTTTGTACATCACCTATCATATATATTTTTTTATCCCTAAGGATTCTCTTTTTGCTCTGTGAGTGATTCCCCCCCCCCTTTTTTTTCCCCAAAAATGATATTCTATTCTTGTTTCATGGTTGTAATACCTTCTTTTATCTCTCTGAGGATATTGATGATAGAGTGTTTTTTTTTTTTTTATCCTCTTTCCACTCTGTAGTCCATTTTCCTTCAAATGGCTTTTCCTGTTTGATTATTTTGATCTCAACTTCTTATGTAAGACATTTTCCTTAGGTACCTGCTCTCTGTTGTTTCTTATTCAAAAGTAGTGACTTGAAACTCTGATTGGGAGCTTTGAGACTATGAAGGGAGTTTACCATTTGTGAGCTTTGCTGTAAGATGACCTGACTGGACAGTTTAGTTATGAAGACCCTGATATATCCATCTTTAAGGCTTTTACCTTAGGTTGTTCAGATTCTGCAGAAAATGATCCTCTAGTCATCTGTGTGGAGATGAAGGATGGCTGTTAGCATTCTGAGATTTGGAGTTTTCCATTCCTAAACTCTCTGGAGATTCAGAGATATAAATGGGGTGGGCTTTCAGCTTTGCCCAGTTCCCATTTAGGATTCAGTTGTATGCCACTCTTCCATCTGTTTCTGGCCTCCAAACCTTACAGCTATTGTCCTCTCTCCCATACTCCTGGTTACTATGGGAAAATACTTGGGAAAAAAAATCTAGTTACTGCTGCCTTGGTGGGTTTTGGAGGAAAAAAAATTAGATAGGTGTGTGCAATTTGATATTTTTTTTTGTCTGGGATCTTACTCTTTCTGGAGTTATTCTTTAGAGACTGAAGTTAGAAATCCAGAGATTATCCAGGCCATGTTCAGGCTTTCTGAGGGAGCTGTTCATAAATACATCCAGTCAGATAGCCATTACTCAAAATTAAAACATATTCAAAAAGCAAGATGGTCTTTGTGATGATAATGGTTGAAATTGGGTAATACATATATGTGGGTTCATTGTACATACTCTTTACTCTTGTATCTATTTGAAATTTCCCATAATAAAAGGTTAAAAAAAGGTTATTGTACAGTCCTCAGTAAAAGTGTTTCTAAATCCAAGAATCAAGTAGTTTTTTTTCTCTAAATTTTACCTGTCATATATGTTATGTATTCAAAAGAATTTAAATTATGTGCCCTAGGCTTTTGGGATGAGCACTGGGTGTTGTATGGAAACCAATCTGACAACAAATTTCATATATTGAAAAAAAAATAAATTATGTGCCCTAGGAAGGCTGTAGACTTCAATCAAAACATCACCAGTCTTTTTGAAATAAATGAACTTCCTAATAGTCTAGTGTGCCACTGTTATTGGCTTAAGTAGACAGTTAATTGCTTACCAGTCCATCTTTTTAAGAACTACTATTTCTTTTTCTTCTCTTCTGCTTGTAACTCTAACTTAAGATAGTCAGTCTCCTTTTCAACTCAGTCCAATATATTTCTAGTAGTCCAATTTAGGTGATCAATTTTTTTGCCATTCACTGCTTGCCTTCCATGCCAACTGACATATGCAAAAAATGAGCTTGGAAAGGGTTTGATTGTACTGTAATAAAATAAATTCAATGTCACTTTAAAAAAAATCTGTGGAATTACAATTTGTCTAGGAAAAAAAATCCTCATCATGGAATACAATTTTACTTTAATATTTTATAAAATTTGATTTTTTAAAATATGGAAGTTTTAGTATTCTACTCAGAATAGTACCAAAATGTAGTTATGATATTCTGTAGTAGTATTGCTAAAAGTAACTCTTTAGACAATAATGCACCTGACTAAAATATGTCATGGAGATTAGGAAATTTTGGCTATTTATAGCAGTTGCTTTAAGACTTGGAAATTAGAGGCAATCAGGCAGAAATTCAAGATAATAACAGTAGAAAGAAATGTCAAATTTATGAAAATGCTCTTACCAATCACACTATGTCAACATTTATTAACAAACATTCAGTTCCACTGGCTGCACTTAGAACGTTAGTTATGATCTATTGTTTTGTCTCTCCAATTTAGTTTGGTTTAATTGATCAAAGCCCAAGTATATTTATAAAATGACATTTTTTTTCAACATGAGAAGTCTGAGAATATTGATGATTCTATTTCAGGAGCATGTCTTATTGAAATGGAAGAATCAGGACAGGATTTTTATTTTATTTTATTTTTTTGTTTGTTTTGTTTTGTTTTTGTTTTGTTCTGTTGTTTGTTTTTTCATTTGGTATGTGGGAGATGAAAGAATCATAAGATTAGAACAAACCATTAAAACCACTTAGTCAACTGATTCAAAGCCAGGGTTATTTGAAATGTATTTGGGCATTTTTCATTGTTAATATGACTGAATGGAAGGGGCCCAATAGGCAGTTAGTAGGTAGGGATTCAGAGATGATAGAAATCTCACAATGTTTGGGATAATTCAGGATAATGAGGAATTGTCTTTCCAATTTCTGATCAGACCAGTTACCACCTGATGCTTGAATTCTTTCTACATCATGGGCTCACTTTAAGAATGATAAATAGGAAGGGCACCTGGGTGGCTCAGTTGGTTAAGCGACCGACTTTGGCTCAGGTCATGATCTCATGCTCCTGAGTTCAAGCTCAGCATCAGGCCCTGTGCTGACAGCTCAGAGCCTAGAGCCTGCTTCAGATTCTGTGTCTCCCTCTCTCTCTGCCCCTCCCCTGCTCGTGCTCTGTCTCTCTGTTTCTCTCTCTCAAAAATAAACATTAAAAAAAGAATGATAAATAGGAAATTCAGGTTTTAAAAAAATATTGTTGAAGCATAATTGACACAGGATATTCTATTATTTTCAGGTGTACAATGTACTGATTTGACAGTTCTGTACATTACTCAATGCTTACCATGATAAATGTATCATCAAATAGCCAAAGCCATCTTGAGAAAGAAGAACAAAGCTGGAAATATCATAATCCCAGGTTTCAAGATATATTGCAAAGCCATAGTAATCAAAACAGTATGGTACTGGCACAAAAATAGACACATAAATCAATGGAACAGGATAGAAAGCTCAGAAATAAACCCACACCTATAAGGTCAATTAATCTATAACAAGGGAGGTAAGAATGTACAATGTGGAAAAGACAGCCTTCAATAAATGATGTTGGGAAAACAGGAAATTTAGTTATAAAATTACAACAATGCAATTCTGAGAAGTTGGGGAATAGCTGTTATAGCAGAGAGCAGCACAAATTTACTAGAATTGAAAGGTCACATAATAGAACAATATCATCTATCTACCTATTCCCAAGGTTTTCTGAATATCTTTGATTTAGATTTATTCAAATAGATTAAATAATTATTTCTTTCAAATGGAATTTCCTTTACTCTGATTAATAAAAAACAAAACAAGCACCTAGTTTCTATAAATAATCCAGAATACAGAAAATCACAAAGAAGGGACAGCAATGACTATTAATTTTATTACTCAGAAACATTATTATTAACAATAGAGATGAAGGTTTCTCAACATTAGCACTATTTAAATTTTGAACTGGATAATTATTTGTTATGGAGGTTGTTCTGTGCATTGTAGGGTGGTTAGCAGCACTCCTGGCCTCTACTTACTAGATTCCAGGAGCACGCATACAGTTTTGGCAACCAAATATTTCTCAAGAAATTGCCAAATGTGCCCTGGGGGAGAAAATCACCGCAAGTTGAGAACTGCTAGTTAAATGTATAATCTTTCATCCGTGTGTGTGTGTGAATGGCATCAAGAATTCCAATATTTAACCAGAATTCCAATATTTAACCAAACTAAACAAACTAGCTAGATGCCATAGTATATTTTGAAACATTTTTCAGGGCTGTGACTTACTTAATGGGACCCCTGTGGCCCAGTGAATTACATGCATTCTTTTACATATGTGACAGGAGGGCCTTCCTACGGTTTATTCTTTATCAGTTTCCTCACATTTTAGATGTGAACTAAGTCGGCAAGGATGATGATCTGCATAGGTGAGCCAGCTGAACTAACCTCAAGGAACATCGTGTCACACTAGAGTAATTTAGTTGAACTGCTATTGTTTTTCCTTTTCTCTGCATATTCTCTCCATTCTAGGCTGGCGTCCATTTTAACTCAGGCTGAATATCATCCATTGGTGGTTCTGGGTGCTACCCACATGAAATTGAAGATGTTTTTAATATAACAGCACACATTTCCTCCTGTACTGTATTGGCAATTTCATATTCAGTTTTGCTTAAGCTGGTCGCTAGGCTGGTTGATGAGAATTCATTCTCTGAGAGAGCATGATAACTATTTTCTACTTTTTCCAAGAGACTCAGCCTGTGAATGCTGTTTTGTGGTTTATTAAAACATGAAAAATATATGTTGGCAAGTAATAACATGTGGTAGATTTACAGTGGTGCATTCTAACAATGTGCATCAGGACTTTGTCTTTTTTAACTCTTTTGCGTCCGTAGAGCTAGACTTACATGACAAACTCTTTAGATAAATTAAAAGAACCCCTCCTGCCTGAGCCCCACATTTCATTTCCTTTGTCCATGAAAAAGGAGGCAGCCAGGCTTCAACTGACAAGCTACTCACCTCCACCCTGTCTTCAGCCTAACTCAAATTATCTTGACAAAAGTAAACTTTACTAAAAACTGTGTTACCAGGTTACTGGGAAATTCAACATACTCTAAGAGTAAGAGATTCTAAGATTGTAATGCAGCCCCCCCCCCCCCCACACACACACACGATGCTCTTTCACAGTGAACAAAACTGTAACATTAGGAAATCTCAGGTTAAGAGAGAAAGTGTGAACATATCTTCAGAAGTTCACTCTTGTATCAGATATGAGGAGTTTTAGGGGCACCTGGGTGGCTCAGTTAGTTAAGTGTTTGACGTCAGCTCAGGTCATGATCTCACAGTTTGGAAGTTCGAGCCCCACATCTGGTTCCTCACTGATAGTGGAGAGCCTGCTCAGAATTCTCTATCTCTTCCTCTCTCTCTGCCCCTCCCCGCCCAACTCTCTCTCTCTCTCTCTCTCTCTCTCTCTCTCTCTCTCTCTCTCTCTCTCTCAAAATAAATAAGCTTAAAAAAAAAGAAATGATGAGCTCTCCACTACTACTCATGCACTCTTCTATCCTTCCCAGCCTCTTTGGCATGTACAATCCTAGCCAGTGAGAGGTGAGTGTACCCCTTGCAGGATGAAAAAGAGCCAGTGAGCTACCTCATCCTTATGATTTCCTGCTGTGGTAACCTTAGAGCCTGCATATTCTGGATTACATGGCTATAAGATGGAAGCAACCTATGGGGCGCCTGGGTGACTCAGTCGGTTGATTATCCGACTTTGGCTCAGGTCATGATCTCAATGGCTTGTGAGTTTGAGCCTTGCCTCGGGCTCTGTGCTGACAGCTCAGAGCCTGGAGTCTGCTTTGGATTCTCTCTCACTCTCTCTCTGTCCCTCCCCTGCTTGTGCTCTCTCTCTCTCAAAATATAAATAAACATCAAAAAATAATTTAAAAAAAAGACGGAAGCAACCTAGATCTTTGAGTTACCACATGGAAGAAAACTCTGCCAATCCTGACCTAATACTGGAATAAGAAATTATTTGTAATTGCGGTCTGGCCTCTCCTAGCATAAGATATCAGTCAACCTTAAAGGATTAGAAAATGAGAAGGAGGACATATGATTCAGACACAGCCAAATAAGTGATGTAAAGCAGAGCAGCAATGACTCAGTTTGAGAACTACAGAAACGTTTTAGGCAACAATTGTTTTCCTTGGAAGCAGAAATACTGATTTTGTCTCAATCTATGGTTTGTGGATGGAAATAAAATTTCCCAGAAAATTTCTGGGAGAAGAACTTCACTGTGTTGGTATTTAATGCTTCTGTTTAAATTTTAAACAATTTTTTTTGTTTTGTTTAGCATATCTATGTGAAAGAGTCCTCAAACAGAATCACAATCTCATAATCAATGATGACCTTTTGTGTCTATTTTGTTATGATTCTGTTTCTGTGTGCTGGGAACTTAAAGCAATGATTTACTTTCAAAATTCAAATCAATCCTCACTCTTATTACAAATCACACAAGTTAGAAAAAAATAGCTTAAATTTTTTTTTAGTTTATACTTGGTTGGGCTCTTTCTTTTCAACTTTGTTATATCTTACACATAAGTGAAACCTCCAAGACTAGCTCCATTGTTATTTTACAGTTTTGTCAGGGATTTACTGGTATTGTAGCACTTGATTTCAACTAATTACAGAGACAGTCAGAAGATTGACAGATAATTTAGAGATCCCAGATATTTTCACTTTGATCTTCTTTAAAAACAATCTTACAACATTTCCAAAGTTACAAGAAGGAAGGATTCCCCTACTTTGTCCTTCTCAAAAGTTGACAGAAAGAGTTGGCAAATGGATTAAGCCTGGGAAGAAGGCCACCTGGCATTTGTACATTAGGCAAGAAGGAATAAGTCAAGCCAAAGGGATTTCCCCATAAGGAGACTGTGGTAGTGAGGAGGATTCTTGAGGATGGATAGGGATAGGGAATATAAGAAGCTGGAATCTAGCCTAGATCCACACACAGTTTGAAGAGTTTAATTTCACACCAAAATGAGCCAAGGATTATTGGAAGCCTTATACTTTAGAAAATGTCAATTGAGTTTCAGATTTCAGAAAAGAGCCTAAAAGAAAAAACAGAACATTGGCAATGATGGTGACTGGCTGGTAATGGCTGCAGATAAGTGGTGGCCACAAAAATTGCATTACCCTTCCTTCATCACTGAGTCAGTCCAGTGGCGCAGGGGTCCGTGTTTAATTTGTGAAAGTGTGTAGCACTAGAGAACATCATGTGTTCTTAGCTCTTTGGATGGTCTTCATATTAAAAAGCAAAGACTCCATTAATGATTGAAGAAATATAGAGGAAATTGAAGGCTTTTTAGAAAGCATCTATTTAGTTATCCATTTATTTTATAAAAAAATATCTTGCCATCCACAATCAAACAAACAATTAAAGATTCAGTCAGCTCTTGGCCATCAGCTATAAAAATCTTTCCCTACAGCAGCTGTATTGTCATAAGGTAAATTGGCCATTTGAAGAATTTTTCTGGGCAATAAGCAGGTGTCTTAAATTCAAGAATTTGGGTGTGTAAGAGTAGGGATAGGCAGGGAAATGTCAAGTGCAGGCGAGTAAGCACATCCTCTACTGAGAGAGGGACCAAAGTTTTAAAGAGAGAAGCAAAGCTTTTAGATTTAACTCCCGTGTCTTGGCAGAACCGTTAAAAATACACTGGCAGGGGTGCCTGGGTGGCTCAGTCAGTTAAGCATCTGACTCTTGATTTTGGCTCAGGTCATGATCTCACAGTTCACGAGATAGAACCCTGAGTTGGGCTCTGCATTGGCAACATGGAACCTGCTTGGGATTCTCTCTCCTCTCTGTCTTTCTCTCTCTGCTCCTCCCCAGCTTGTGCTCTCTCTCAAAATAAATAAACAAACTTAAAAATACACTGTCAAACAGACAACTTCCTGTTTATCACCTGTAAAATATTTGCTGGTTGTAGCCTATGAGGTACATCTTTAAGAAAGTGACCGGGACAGAGGAAAAAAAGTAAGAAATAGTTGGAGTATTAGATTCCAATGGATGTTCCACATTTTTTTTCTGTTGATTAGAGCAAATTGCTATTCTTCAGTGTAATAAACATTTAATATCACATTTTAGGTTTTAATTCCAGTGTTTTTTAGGTTCCAATGTGATGGACCTTCTGTTTAGCAGACACATAAATATTGGTCCCTTCTCTTATGTGGCTGTTTTGTGGGGTTTCAGAGACTCTTCTTCATGAGGGAACTCTTCCTCCTCATGCCCTAACATGGGAAATGCTCTTTCTACCACCAGAGAGATGTTATCTCTCTCTCTTCAGGCTCTGTCTTCTGGTAGTTCATCCTTCACAGATTTTCCTGTTGGGTTACTTTGCCCCTCTTGAGCCTCTAGGGTAAGGGGGCTTTGCTTAAAAAACCACTCGAGTTTGGCTTTCCACAGATCCATGAGGCCAAGTGACAACTTGCTGCACCAAAGCCCAATCTATGTGCCCTGACATCAGGATGGCTCCATGTAGCATCCGCCTTCACACTTCTCAAGAGAGAGTCAGGTTCCAGCAGCTTCGTGATCTGCAAACTCCAAGTGTAACGAGTTAGTTTTCCAAGTGTTTGTGTAATTGGCCCCTAATTCCAACTCACTTGGCTTGGTAAAGATGGGGCAAAGGGAAAGTGAACAGCACTGCAAAGACAACATCTTCCAATGAACTTTCCAATTCTGATCTACTGCTAATGAATCCCTGGCCTTCTCTCATATGGCCTGGAGGTAGCCTATGTGGTAGCAGAACAGGTTTACAGATTCTTCATAGATGATATAACATATCTGTTTTTAAATATGGAGGTACTTGCATCTATTGCACTTGCACAGATTGGTGGGAATGCAAATTGGTGCCGCAACTGTGGAAAATAGTATGGAGGTTCCTCAAAAAATTAAAAATAGAATTACCATATGATTCAGTAATTCCACTACTGGCTGTTTACCCAAGGAAAATGAAAACACTAATTCAAAAAGATGTATGCATCGTTATGTCTATTGCAGCATTATTTACAAGAGCCAAAATATGGAAGAAACCCAACTGTCCATCAATAGATAAATGGATAAAGAAGATGTGGCATATCTGTGTGTATATGTATATGTGTATATGCATATATATATACACATATATATATGGATATTACTCAGCCATAAAAAATGAAATCTTACCATTTGCAACAATATGAATGGACCTAGAAGATATAACACTAAGTGAAATAAGTCAGAGACAAATACCATATGATTTCACTCATATGTGGAATTTAATAAACAAAACAAATGAACAGAGGAAGAGGCAAAAAACAGACTGTTAACTATAGAGAGCAAATTGATGGTTGTCAGTGAGGAGGTGGATGGGGGAATAGTTGAAATAGATAAAGGAGTTTAAGAGTACTCTTATTTTGATAAGCACTGAGAAATGTACAGAATCTATTATGGAAGTACTTGTGTCTATTGGCTGTGGTCTTGGGGTTTTCTAAGCTGAAATTCTAAAGAGAGAAAGACTCCCAATTTAATCATTGGTTACACATGTCAAACTGCTTAAAGGAGATTATAAACATGAAAATAATAAAAATGGAGGGAACAACTCTCAAACCAGGTGGGGAAGGAAATGGAATAATAATAGCTATAATTGTAGTAAAAAATAAAATTGATGAATCCAAAAGAAGGTAGGAAATGACAAATACCAAAGAATAGAAATAAGGCTAATAGAAGTAACAAAATGAGACAATGTCCAAATATAACTATGATCACAATAAATGTGACTAGATTAACCTGCCAGTTAAAAAAGTAGCCAAACTTGAATTTGAAAAAAAAAACAACTATATGTTATATGTTATTGAGAAAAACAACATACTTAAACAGAAAGACAAATATTGGAGGTGAAATAATAAAAATGTACAATAGACAAATATTAAAAAAATGAGGCTGCTATATTAAAATCAGACAAAGTAGACTTCAAGGTAAAATATTATCAAGCTATTAAGACATTTATGTGTGGTGCTGGAATAGACAAATAGAATAGAGACCTCAGAATCAGACTCAGAAACCTGATTTATGACAAAGGTGGCATTTCCTATCAGTAAGAAAAGGTTAGAAAAAATGGTACTCAAACAATGATTCACCCATAAGGAATAAAATATATATTGGATTCCTACCTGCCATCATACCCAAGAGTTAATACGAGTAGATTAATAAAACCTACTGTACAAATTAAGTCTTTAGATCTTTTAGATGTTATCAAGAACTACTCTGTTAGAAAAGTCTCTTCTAATAATTCTAGGAGTGGTATATAATAAATAGGCAAAAGAATACACTATAAAGAAAAAATTAAGTTTTATTATGTACAAATTAAAATGTTAAAAAGTATATCATAATAATAATAACAGAAAAGGAAAAGTGTAAGCCATATACTAGAAGATAATTTCAATGCATATAACCAGAAGAGAATTAGGAAGCAGGATTTACAAAGACTGCCTATAAATCATTATAATAAAGATTAACAACCCAATAGAAAAACATGATAAGATATCTCAACTTAAGAAGAAATTAAAATGCCCAAACATGTAAAAATATGTTCAGCCTAACAAGTAATTGCAAAATGCAAATTAAAACCAGAATGAGATGTAATTTTGCACCTATTAGATAGATAAAAAACCCTCGAAGATACCATGTGTTGGAGAGGATGCTGAACCACAGGAGCAGTCATAACTAGTAGTTGAAATACATATTGATAAACCACATAGGGGATTGTTATGGACTGAATGTTTTCCTCCCAATTCATATGCTGCAGCTGTAACCCCCAATGTGATGGCATTTGGAGGTGAGCCCTTTGGGAAGTACTCGGGTTTAGATGAGATGTTGACAATGCCCTCCCCACCCCCACACCATGGGATTAGAGTCCTTGTAAGAAGAGGAAGAGATACAAGGACTCTGCCATGTGGGATCACAGTAAGAAGGTGTCCATCTATAAGATAGGAAGACAGTTCTTACCAAGAACCAAAAGGCCGGCACCTTCATCTTTGACTTGGCAGCCTCCAGAGCGGTGAGAAATAAATTTCTGTAGTTAAAATCACCCAAGCTATTGTATTTTGTTATGATAGCTCACATTGATTAAGACGGAGATCTGTTTCACAATGTGTGGTCAAGTTTAAGATGCACAGATACTATGTGGTGGAAATAATGAAGGGGCCGCAACATTCATTTCCACGTTGGTGCACTGTGCCATTCTGTTCTGTCAAAGTTTGAGAGCTGAAATCAACATTTCTCAGACTCTCATGAAGTTAGAGATCTAAAAGCACATTAGGTTTTGTCAACTGATATAGTTGGACAATCTATACAGAGTAGAAATGATAGGGGGGCAGTTCCTGAAGTACTGTTTCAGATGGCAGGCAAAATCATGCAGAACATTGGTTCAGTTTTCGTTTTTTATTTTGTTGCAGCAGCAAATGTCAAGTCACTAGGTTCATCAGAATTAAGAGATAGCTGTAGTTCAGAGATTATGGTTTCCTGATCCTGGGACAGTGACAGTGGTTTGTTTTCCAATTTAATGGTTCCAGTAGTGGCCTATTGATTTCCTATCTTCTTGGTTGTAGCCATGGTGAAATTCTTTGGATGGGTTCATTTGATGGCATGGTTCTGAGTCATTCCCAGAGGTCTGGGGGCTAGTCTTTCTGCTCCTTCAATGATTTTGCAATCACTTAATACTCTATATCCCATACTGCTCTCCTTAAATAATTGGAGTTGTTTCTGTTTCCTACAATGGAACACTGACCAATATAGCTTCAACCTACGAATTCCACATTTAGATACATACCCTAAGGAAACTTTTGCATATGTACCCAACTTCTCGATAAGGAAAATGTTGTGTATGTGCCCAAGGAG
This sequence comes from Acinonyx jubatus, assembly GCF_027475565.1. Lineage (NCBI taxonomy): Eukaryota > Metazoa > Chordata > Mammalia > Carnivora > Felidae > Acinonyx > Acinonyx jubatus. The sequence goes on along the minus strand of NC_069381.1, from coordinate 89,703,694 downwards.
ACATGATGGAAGAATATTCATAGTGGCATGGTTTATAAAAGCAAAATATACTTGACAAGAAAATAGATAAAAAAGTAGTATAATCATGCAACCCCTTGCATATTTTATAATAAACTAAAAATAATAATGAAACATAAACACACAAGACATAATATCTGTTCTTGGTTAACTTAACAAGATAGTGGCCATTTTTAAGTGCAAGACTTTGGAATCAGATGATTTAAAATGAGTTTTCTCCTCCTTAGTTCTTAGTTACATATTCTTGAGGGTTTTTTTTTTTTTGTTTTTTTGTTTTTTAATCAACTTTCTTCTTTCCATGCACACTCTTCCAGGCCTTCTCATTCACTCGTATGGTTTTAAGTACATTGTATGTGTTGATGATTGTCAAAGATATATCCCTGAGTTTCCACCTCGTATGTCCAGCTGACTACTGGGTAGCTCTCCACTTATGTGTGTTGAAGACATTTCAAATTCAGTGTGGCTGCAAATGATCTTTGTTCCAAGATCAGCTCTTTATTCTCCATTCCTTATCTCAGTTTAAGAAAAATGCTACTCTTTATTACCATAAACTAGAAACTTTGGGATTATCCTTGTCTACATTTTTTCCTGAACCCCAAAGACCCTCACATACAATCACTAAATCTTGCCAGTTCCTTCTATTTCATATTGTTAAAGTTTTCCTCGTCAACTGTACTGTCATTTTCTTCACATATGTACTCTTGAAAAGCCTTTTAACTCATTGTCCCCTTGTTTTAAATCTTACCCTACCTATCCATTCCACACAACACAGTTTAAGTGTCATTTCTAAAGCAGAAACATCATTATGTCCTCCCCCTGGTTAAAATCCTCCAGTGGTTACTGATATTAGTGGTGAAATGGAGGTTAAAATCCTCCATTATGTCCTCTCCCTGGTTAAAATCACTCCTAATCATAATATTTAAGGCCCTTTATGACACAGTTTCCAATTACTTCTCAGTGTTCCCACTTACTTCTTGCCTTTCAAGCTCTGCAATACAGTTATACTGTATCTTTTGGTTTCTTGGCTACACTGTGGTCTTTCTGATATTCACAGCTTCCCATGTGCTATTTCTTTCATGTGGAGAATGCTTCCTTTCCCTTCCTACCCAGTTAGTAGGTCTCAGGTAAGACATTAATAATTTTCAGTAGCATGTATCCCTGACATTCTCCTCCTTCCTCACATTACATTCCCTTTTCCACAGTCTGTATTATAATAGATAAGCCCTTTAAAAAATCATCACCATTATCACATCTACTGTATTTAACAATTATTTCTCAATATCATCTAATGTCCAGTCTGTGTACAAATTTCCCTGATTAACTCAAGATAGTGTATAGCTGATTTGCTTGAATTAGGATGAAACAAAGTCTACATGTTATAATAGGCTAGTATATCTTAACTATAATAGTTCCCTTTCTCATTTTAATGCCATTTTTTTTTTGGAAGAAACCCGTTGATTTTTCTGATGGAATTTTCATATACTATATTTCACTAATTTGTCTCAGGGTGACATTTAACAAGTTTCTCTACCCACCACATTTTCTATTAGCTAGTAGTTAAATCTAAAAGCTTGATTAGATTCCCATTATGATGTTGGTAAGAATATTGAACAGATTGTGCTGTGCATTTCCTTTTGAGTTCATCAGGATCCATGTATTAATTGGTTGTCTCTCTTTCAGGGCTATTAAGGTTATCAATGCAGTTCAGATGGCTCCAGCCCCATATATCTTTTACAAAGTTTCCCACCAACCTTTCATCCAATGGTTTTCACAGTCATTGATGATTATTGTCTAAACCCAGTATGCCATGAGAGCTGCAGTATGATGTTGCTTCTCATTCTTTCATTTTTTCTGCATTTTTGTTATTCTGGAATATAACTGATATAGGGAAATGAGCATGAATGTTTGATTCTTTCTCTTCATTTACTGATTTTAAGAATATTGGCTTGGTGCATATCATGGTCATCCCATGGGAAATGGGCTCAACTCCCTACTCATAATTTGATTTAATGTTGAGACTGATAATGCCACAAATGTGTCAAGAGGGTATGAAGAGTTTGTTATTCAGTCTTTCTGAGGAGAGCAGAGCAAGCTCTCAAGCAGGTCTGAAAATAGCTTTAGGGAGAGCAAGGAGGGCGTGACTGGCTTTGAGTTCTGTTGCGGTTTGGGAGTGGGGCTGAAGTGAGGTAAAGAGTGAGTAAAGAGGCTGGGGCTTGCCTGGTGTAAGCGTTGCAGGAAGGGACACCTGGGCTTGCTCAGAAGCGGGACAAAAGAAGAAGGCATGTGTGGGGGGAAGAGTAGGATTTGAAAACTGTGAATAATCAAAACTAAAAGAATAGAATCAGACTCTTTACTACCATTCACCTTTGATATTTGACTGACAATTGAAATATATCATGTTTTATTTAATTACATTTGAACTTATTCCAGCCAGGTCTGGCATTTATGAGGTCTGAAACCTGAGACTGCTAAGGGAGGTGAAATTTCTACTGAATGCCTTATTCAAGAACCCAATATTGTATATTCTGAGAAGTGAAATGAGTGTCTTTACTTCTTTTCTAAATAGGTCTTGTATAATACATTTCAATCCTTGAAGGCTCTGTTTTAATTTACATTGGACCACATTAATTATTTTTGACCAGGGGGTACATAGAATCCAATTTTATCAAGCTGATTGTAAGTTCTAAAGATTAATTTTATTTAAATTTATCACTTGCTGGATCTGAGTGCCCATGCCCATCCTGAAATATTTTAGGACAATGGGTGCTATGGCTATAGAGAATTTAGGCATGCAATACTTCTGATGGCCAAGGTGAATCTTACCTGTTTGTCCTGTATTCTATGTATGGTGACTACCCTGACTGTATACAGTATACATTATTGAAACTTATTGGGTTCTCAGGTGTAACTATAATTTGAATCCCAGTATAAATTAAGGTATGAAGATTTGTCAACTTGTAAATTTCATCATATGTTACAATTAACCCAGAACCTATGCTATGAAGACACAAAAGCCAATCAACATGCTTTTATATTGGGAGGAGGAGGATTTTTTAAAAATGAACTTTATCTATTTATTTGAGAGATGGGAGAGAGAGAGAGAGAGAGAGAGAGAGAGAGAGAGAGAGAGAGAGAGAATGCATGCAAGTGGGGGAGAGGGGCAGAGGGAGAGACAGAGAGAGTATTAAGTAAGCTCCATACTTACTGTGGAGCCCAACATGAGGCTTGATCTTATGACTGTGAGATCATGACTTGAGCCAAAATCAAGAGATGGACGCTTAACTCACTGAACCACCCAGGAGCCCCTATATAAACTTTATTTTAAAATTTTTTAACATTTATTTATGTTTGAGAGAAAGAGAGACAGGGCATGAGCAGGGGAGGGGCAGAGAGAGACAGAGACACAGAATCTGAAGCAGGCTCCAGGCTCTGAGCTGTCAGCACAGAGCCCAATGCAGGGCTCCAACTCACAAACCATGAGATCATCATCTTAGCTGAAGTCCAAGGCTTAACTGACTGAGCCACCCAGGCACCCCTTAAGCTTTATTTTTTAAAGCAGAATTAAACATAAGCCACAAGATTTCCTACTTCTCCTCCCCCAACACATGCATAGCCTCCCCCATTATCAATATCCCCTACCAGAGTGGTGCATATGTTAAATGATGAACCTATATTGATACATCTTTATCATTCAAAGTCCGTAGTTTATGTTTAATGTTGTATATTCTATGGGCTTTGGCAAATGTCTAATGACATGTACTGCTATTATAGTATCATACAGACTAGTTTTACTACCCTAAAAATTATCTGTGCTCTGTCAGTCCTTTCCTACTCACCACCCAACTCCTGGCAACCACTAACCTTTAAAACGTTTCCATATTTTTGCCTTTTCCAGAAGGTCTTATAGTTGGAATCATACAGCATGTCAGCCTTATCAGACTGGCTTCTTTCACTTAATAATATGCACTTAAGATTTCTCTATGTCTTTTCATGGCTTAATAGTTCATTTTTATCACTAAGTAATATTCTGTTGTTTGGATCTACCACAATTTATTTACCTTCTCACCTACTGAAGGACATCTTGATGGCTTCCAAGTTTTGGCAATTATGAATAAAGCTGCTATAAACCTCCATTGCAAATTTTTATGGATAAGTTTTTAACTCCTGTAGATAAATACCAAGAATCACACTTGTTGCACAGTATGTTAAGAGTATGTTTAATTTTGTAAGAAATTGTCAAGCTGTCTTTCAAAGTGGCTATACCATTTTGTATTCCCACCAGCAATGAGTGAGAGATCCTGTTCCTCCACATCCTCACCAGCATTGGTGTTGTCAGTGTTTTTGATTTTGGCCATTCTAATAGGTGGACTGTGGTATATCATTATTGTCTTAATTTTCAATTCCCTAAGGACATATTATGTTGAGCATATTTTTGTATGCTCTTCCTTGGTGAGGCACTGCTTGGAACTTTGGCCCATTTTTTTAGTTGGGTTGTTTATTTTCTTATTGTTAAGTTTTAAGAGTTCTTGGTATATTTTGGATAATAGTCCTTTATCGGATGTGTCTTGAACAAATATTTTCTACCAATATGTAGCTTGCCTTCTCATTCTTCTGACAGTGTGTTTTGCATAGCAGAAGTTTTTGATATTAATGAAGTCCAGCTTATTTATTTTTTCTTTCATGCATCTAACATTTTTCCTTCATTTTTCAAAAAAGTCATCGCCATACCCAGGTTTTCTTATCATTTTGAAGTTTTATAGTTTTATATTTCACATTTAGGTATAAGATCCATTTTGACTTAATTTTAACAAAGAATAGAAGTTCTGTGCCTAAGCTTTTTTTATTTGTTTGTTTGTTTTGTTTTGCATATGGAGGTCCTGTTGTTTCAGCACCATTTATTGAAAAGACTGTCTTTGCTCCAATATATTGCCTTTGTTCCTTTGTCAAAGCTGACAGATATTAAGACTCTATTTGTGTGGGTCAATTTCTGTGCTCTCTATTCTGTTCCATTGATCTATGTTGGCAATTCTTTTGCTAATTCTTTTGCTAACAGTCTTATCTTGGTTACTGGGGTTTTATAGTAAATATTGAAGTTGGGTAGTGTCAGTCTTCCAACTTTGTTCTTCTCTTTCAAAATTGTGTTGAGTATTCTGGCTCTTTTGTCTCTCCATATAAACTTTGGAATCAGTTTGTTGATGTCCACAAAATAACTTGCTGTGATTCTGAGATTACATTTAATTTGTAGATTCTGTGGGAAGACATCTTGACAGTATTGTCTTCTTACCTACGAAAGTGGAATATCTCTCCATCTACTTAGTTCTTCTTTGATTTATTTAATCAGAGTTTTATAGTTTTCCTCATATAGATTTTGTGCATAGTTTGTTAGATTTACTTTGAAATCTGTTTCATTTTGGGATGTTAATGTAAATAGTATTGTGTCTATGTTGATGATCATGTTGATTGCTAATAAACAGTTTTACTTCTTCCTTTCTTATCTAGATGACATTTATTTCTTTTTCTTATCTTAATGCAGTGGATAGAACTTCTGATACAATCTTGAATAAAAGGGATGAGAGTGGACATTCTTGCCTTTCAGTGTTTCACCATTAACTGTGATGTTATCTGTAGGTGTTTTGTAGGTGTTCTTTATCAGGCTGAGGAAGTTTCCTTCTATTCTCAATTTGCTGTCATTTTAAAAATCAGAAATAGATGGATTTTTGTCAAATGCTTTTTCTGCATCTATTGAGATGATGTTTTATTTATCTATTGCTGTCTAACAATAACATCACAAACTTAGCAGCTTAGAACAACACATATTTATTATCTCACAATTTGGGTGAATCAGGAGTATGGACCCTGCTGACTTAGTTTAGTCTTTTGCTTCAGAGGCTCACAAGACTGCAGTCAAAGTATCGGCCTGGGCTACTCTGATGTGAGGCTACAATCAGAAAGGATTGTATTCAAATTCAAATCCAAAGTCAAATGTTTGCTGGAAGTATTCAGTTGCTTGCAGGTTGGAGGACAGAAGCCCCCACTTTCTTGCTGGCTGTTAGCTGAAAGCTGCCATAAGCATCTCTCTGAGTGGCCCTCTCCCAATGGCAACAAACAAGACGACAGTTTCTTCTTTGAAGCCAGCAGCGAAGAGTGTCTGTTAACTGATATCACAATTTTATGTGATGTAATCATATACACATAATCACATACATCCTTTCATCTGTGCGACATTCTATACATTAGAATGAAGCCACAGATTCTGTTCACACTCAAAGGTAGGGAATTACACACAGGTGTGAAATGTCTTCTGGTCAGGATATTGGGAACCATCCTAGAATCTGCTCATCACAGATGGTCATATGGATGATTTTATTTTTAATCAGTTACCGTGATGAATTACACTGATTGCTCTCAAAAGTGAAATTAACCTTGTATTCCTGGGACTACTCTACTCCATTATGATTTATTATCCTTTTATGTATTATTATATTTGATTTGCTAAAATTGTGTTTAGAATTTGTACCTTGTGTAGTTTTTTCCATATTTCTGGTGTTTCAGATGCATGTGTGGGTTTATAGTTTTAAAATAATTCGAAATTTTGGACTTGTTGCAGGGGATTTTTTAATAACTCTCTGTCTCTGTCCTCTGCTTTTGGACTCCTGTTATATGTATATCACATCATGTGAATTTTCCCCACAGTTTACTAACACTGTGCTTATTCTTTTTATTTCTTTCGTTCCTCTGTGTTTTTCATTTTGGATAGTTTTATTGCTCTATCTCCATGTTCTGATCTGCTAATTATCCCTTCCAGTATTTTCTTCTCAACACTGTATTTTCATCTCTAGATGTTTACTTTGAGTCATTTAAATATTTCCTATTTTTGTACTTAATTTTTGGAACAAATAGAATACAGTTATTATAACGATTTTAGTGTCCTTGTCCATTAATTCTAACATTTGTGTCTGTTCTGGATCAGTTTTGATTTATCAATTTTTCTCTTCATTGTGAGTTATTTTCCCTGACTTCTTTGCAAGCTTATTATTACTTTTTAAAAAATTAGACTCCGGACGTTGTAGATCTTTCCTTGCTGTGCACTGGATATTTTTGTACTGCTCTAAATATTCTTGAGGTGTGTTCTGGAATGCGGTAAAATCACTTGAAACAGTTTCATCTTTTGGTCTTGTCTTTAAGATTTGTTGTATGGAAACAGAGCAGCATTTAGAACAGGACTAATTTTGCTTCACTACTGAGAAAAAATCTTTATGAGCACTCTGTTAAATGTGATGCTGCCCAGCTTGACTGGTGGGAACAGGCACTATTCCCAGCCTTCTGTGAGCTTTGGTACTGTCCCTTCTAGGCTAGCTCTTTCTTAGGCGTTAGGGCCTCAGTTTCCTCACACATTGTGGATCTCTGGAGTTTCTGCTCTCTGTGGCTCTTTTTACAGTGTTCCGTCCCGTGAATTTTAGCTTTTTTGGTGCCCTGGACTCACAAATCCATGATTTTACCTTAGGGAAACATTGTCTTCTGCCTGGGCTCCTCCCCACCACCCCTTGTCATGCCTTGGAAACTTCTCAAGACAGTAAGCTGGGACAATCTTCAGGATCATCTCATTTAAGTTCTATTCTTCAGGAATTTATATCCTTCATTGTCTGATGCCCATTGTCTTCAAAACCATTATTTTATGTATTTTATTCAGTTGTCTTATTGCTTCAGGCAGTAGGATAAATCCAATATGTTATTTGAACTTGGCTGGAAGCAGAAGCTTCATAGGTTCTTTTAATAACTAAATGAAATAGCATGTTAAAATATGTTTGAATATAAAATTCTCTACATATACTCATTATATATAGAACAATGTATAAAGTGTAAATATCATGTTATTACTCAAAAAGCAAGTATGAAATTCTATTTTAATATAGTTTTTTATTATAAAACCCACAATATACATATTGTAGATTATTTGGAAAATAGAAGCACAAAAAGAAATATTAAAATCACCTATAATCATACCACCCAAGGTATAATCACTGGTGATATTTTGCAATGTATGCTTCTAATGTATATTTTGTATATATCGGGATCCTTCTCCCCATAATTATGTAATGATATTTCTTTTGGTGATATGAACTATTTTTCAAAACATGATTTTCAATGGGTTGATGAAAATCTATTTATAGATCCACAATTCTTTATGTAACCATTATACTTTTGTGGGGTTATTTGGAGAATTTTGAAATTTTGTTATTATAAATAACATATTTTACATACATTTTTGTTCATAATTCTGATTATTTCTTTAAAAATTATTTTTAGATAGATAATTACCAATTCAGTTTTTGTTAGAAAGAAAGGAAACTGATAACTTTTGTTTGTAAAAGTTACTTCTGCCTCACCTTAGTAGATGGAATATTTTATCTTGTGGGGTTGGAGTTGATTGATGCTAAAGATCATTTTGCCATACTGCATTGTAACACTATAGGTATAAATAAACTTCATTTAGTCAAGACACTTCTCCGTATTCATGCTAGTTAATTGAAAAATCCTATAACCAGGAGGAAGATTCTGAAAGATTAATGAAGGTTGTCAAAGCAGCTAGCAGACAGTGATCCAGATGCTGAGATAATTTGTCCTGCTTCCTTTTCTACTTTCACCATATTAGAATAAGTACATCAGTGGAAAAGAGATGACTTCAGCAAAAAATACATATTAAAAGACTTGTGTGTCTATAATGAATGGAGTTATGATTTATGATCACACCATCGGTATTCAAATTCTGGCCTTTTCATTTATTAGTTATGCCAACTTATTAATCTTTTTGGGTCTCAGTTTTTGTTTCTGTAAAATGGGGGTAGTGTAGTACCTCAAATGGTTTTTAGGATTTTACTTTTTTTTTTGTCAATTAGATGTTCTAAATGTATAGCACTCAGAACACTGCTTGGCAAGTAGTGAAGACTTAAGATTTAGTAGATATTATTAGTATCCATCCTTTGTAATACTTTTATAAATAATTCACTTTTCTTTAGTAAATAATTGTGAAATCTATATGGATGAAGCAACTGATTATTTTCTAGTACTATAAAAAAGAGAGTATATATTATAATCTTATAAAATCCTTAGATTTTACTTAGTCTCCTTGTCATAGACTTTATTATGAATCAAAGACTTCTATATGGGAAATTGTAATTTCCTGTCTACAGTGAGAATCCCTTTTAAAGTATCTCTGACAGCTGATCTCACCACTCTCATCTGAGAATGAAAGCTGAGTTCCTTCTTGATGGTATGCTTCATTGTGGGGCCGTGTAGATTAGAACAAAATGTTGTTCATGCTATATATCCCTAATCTCTACTTTGGCCTTTAGGTTCCACTTTGAGCAAATCAATAACCTCAACTTTTATCTACACTATAGCTTAGTTTACACTCTCCAAGCAATTCGTTAGATTTACTTAATCCTTTTCTAATATGGATAAGATTTCCTTATCTATTACCACCATCTGGATCAACTTTTCCCTGAGAAAAGCAACCTAACTCCATAGATAGTTTTTAGCTTCATCATCAAGTAAAAATGACAGAAAACTTAAATTTAGCTACAGAAGGCTTAAAATTGATCTATTAAAGAGACATTCTATTAAAATTATATATTCTTCATGTAAGTGAAATAGAGACTTATCATGGGTATAATTAGTTAATATTCATGCATTTGTATTTTTGAATAGTCATTTTCAATTCCATAGTGATATATTTTATCACTAAATCTATTTTAAAAACTGAATTTTGTTTCTTGGAAATTGTTTTTTCTTTCAACAACATAAAATACTGGAACAAAAAATTTCTTTAAAAATCAAATTCTTGCTACACACACAAGATGTTATATATGAACCTAATGGTATCCACAAATCAAAAACCTATTATAGATACACAAAAAATAAAGAGAAATGAATCCAAGCATAACACTAAAGAAAGCCATCAAACCACAAGAGAAGAGAGCAAGCGAAGAACAGAACAGAGAAAAAAACCCACAAAAACAACCATAAAACAAGTAACAAGATAGTAATAATTACATACCTATCAATAATTACTTTAAATGTAAATGGACTAAATGCTCTAATCAAAAGACAGAGGGTGACTGAATGGATATAGAAGAAAGACCCAGCTATAGGCTGCCTACAAGAGACTCACTTCCCTCCTATTCTTTAATCTTTTTTCAAATATTTAATTACTTGACTTCAAGGTTCTTTTCCCACACATCTTTTATAATAAATGTTAGCCTCTTCAACTTCTACTTTTTATGGACTCAACATACTTACTCTGAACATCTCAATTTCATTTCTACAAACTTGGAACCTTGTCATCACTTACATTTCTGCACCTTTCTTTAACCTACACCTATGGCTCACCTATTTCCTCTTTTCCATTAGACCTTTTTTTTTTTTTTTTGGTTTTCATTGCATCTACTATATCTCTGTTCATATTTTGCTCTGTACCATCTGAATTCCATAATCAGCCATAGTAAATGTATTCTAACCTCCTCAACCATCTACCTTCAGGACTTTCCTATTAAGTAATAAACCCCACATTCATTTTCTTTATCCCTAATCCCATTTGGTCAGACAATGAATGTTGAGAGGTTTTTGTTTTTGTTTTTGTTTTTGTTTTTTTGAGTGTAATATGTACTTATATTTTTACTCTCAATCTCAGCAATGAGATGAAGGACATATCATTTTTTTCATATGCTTTATCTCCTACCCAGGAGGAGTGGGACATGACATTGAAAGGGTATGCCAATTGCCAGTCATATATTTGACATTATTTACATGCAAAAATCTACCACTACAATGCAGATACAAGATAATACCAGTACCTACAATGTTCCATTGTGCTCCTTTCTGGTCAGTCTCCATCATCTATGCTTGGCGCTTAAAAATCTTCTTTCTGTCCTGTGAGATACTATATTTTCCTTTTTCTACATAAAATTCCTTATAATTCCATATAAGTGGAATGTAACCTTTGTGTATGGCTTCATTTACTTAGCACAAACGTTTGAGATTCATTCATATTGCTGCATGTGTCAGTGACTAATTCCTTGTTAGGAATTAGTGCTGAAAGGCATTCCATTGTATATATCACAATTTGTTTATCCGTTAACCAGTAACTACATGTTTGGATTGCTTCCAGTTTTTGACTCTTATAAATAAAGTTTCTGTGAATATCTACAAAAAGTCAATTTTAGAATATTTAGATACAGATAATGTTATATGTCTTATACTCGGTGCCATGAAATTATAATAGTAGATCTAGGAATAAACCAATTTGATTCTCTTATTTCTTATAGCATCTACCTATTTTGGTTTTTAAACAATTAGTATTAGTCTCTTTGTTCACTTGGAGTTGGAAAAAAATCATTGCAAATTTTTTAAATTATCTAAGCCAATCCATTCATTTTACAGATGAAAAAAATGGAGGCTCACAGGAGTTACATCACTTGTCCAATGCCATCCAGCTCTTTGGAAGCAGAACATAAATCAGAAATTAGATTTGACACATACAGTTATCACTAATATTTTAGAGAAGATTTTGTTTTCAAATAGCTTGTTTGTAGCTATTCCATAATAATTTTAAATTATTTTCAAGTTAATGAATCTTAAGTACTACTAATTCCTCAGCCTTAAAGGGGTACTCCAAGAAAGCCTAAGAAATTGTTTCCCTACACATAATACTCTTAACAGGGAAGAGAGATGTACAAGTAAAATAATTAAGAAGGACTTTGAGGTAAAATATAGTGGCAGATGGAACTGGGATGTGGTAGGTTGAAGTGAGGATTAGTTGTAGAGAAAGGTGAGGATGATAGAGCAATCAACTTAAATTAAAGCAGTTGTTAGAGAAACCTTTGGGAAAAAGTTTGAATATTAATGGATGCATCTAACCACCAGCCTTTTTCTTATCCTCCTGGTGCTATGGAATAGAGCTGGAGGAAAACACCAAATAGGAGAAATGAGGTAATTATTTACTCTTTGACTCTAAGCTCAGCTGTAGATCAAGTTCCCAGCAATCTCTTAGATTCCAATCAACTTTTTTCTGCAGGTGCAATCGAGTGCTTTTCCAAACTTTTCTACACTCAGACCCCCAATTTTACACACCTCTCACAGTTGATTGATGCTGAAGGTTAGTTTTGCGGTTTGGATTGTTATAACTACAGGTGTAAATGCACTTCAGCTAGAAAGAACAACACTGTATTCACACTAGCTAATTGAAGCGTTCATAAGCATTAGGAAGAATCTGAAGGACTAAGAAGGAATATATTCCTTTCATTTAATCCCAAGTAGGTGACACCGCCAGGACAGAACTCTTCACTTGCTGCCTTTTTGCCCCATCACTACCATTTGTTTTCTTTAACTTCATCTGTCTCTTACACCTCCTCTCTCATTGCAGAGGATGAAGTAATCCTTTTTGTCTAAAGTGAATCCATCTACTTGCTTTTGAAAGCTGCTTCAAGGATCCAGACCCATTAATTATTTTCTCTCTTTCCTATGTTTTTAATTTCTTATTCTTTACTGGCTTCTTTGTACTACATTTGCTCAATGCTTTCTCAGTTTTATAAGGGAAAATAAATCTCCATCAAGCCTGTTTGCTTTCTATCTAATGCTGAGCTCTTTCCTTCCATAGTCAATTTTCAAGTTACAAACTCTGCATCCTTAGCAAATAGTCACTGTGTTTTAAAATAACTTTATTAAGATATAATTTACATGCCAGAAAATTTACCTATTTTAAGTGTATGGTTCTGTGAGTTTTAATAAGTATATTGAGATGTGCAACCATTATCACATTCTAGTTTTAGAACACTTCCATCATCCCCCACCCCCACAAATTTCTCTCATGCCCTTTAGAGTTAACCCCATTCTCACTCCCAACCCTAGACACCACTGATCTGATTCTGTCTTCATAGTTTTGTATTTTCTAGAAATTTAAAATAATTGGATTTGTATAATAAGTAGTTTTGGTATCTAGGTTACCTTGGATAGCATAGTGTTGTTAGGTTCTTTTGTGTTTTTACATGTATCACTTTTGTGTTCCTTTTTATTTCTGGGTGGTGTTTTATTATACAGATACACCACAGTTTGTTTGTTTATTTATTGATAGACATTAGATTGTTTCCAGGTTTTGGCTATGACAAATAATACTTCTATAATCATTCATGTACAAGTCTTTATCTGGTCATATGCTTTCATTTACTTTGGAAGATACCTAGGAGAGGAATTGCTGCATTGTATGCTAAGTGTATGCTAACTTTTTAAAGAAACTAACAAACTTTTTCCAAAGTGCTTGTAAAATTTTTACATTCCTACCAGCGGGTATGAGAATTTCAGTGTCTCCATATTCTTTCTGACATTTAGAAAGCCCTTTTGATTATATCCATTCTAGTGGGTGTTTAGGTATTTTTTTTGAGTGTGTGGTTTTAATTTGCATTTTCCTAATTACTAATAATGTTGAGAATTATTTCATGTGTATATCTGTCATTTGTATATCTAATTTGGAGAAGTAATTATTCAAATCTTTTGTCAGTTTTTGCTATTGGGTTGTCTTCTTTCTATTGAGTTGTAAGTTTTTATATACAGTAAAATCTTGGATTGCAAGTAACTTGTTCTGCAAGACAAGCAAACATTTCTAATAAGTTTTAACTTGATAAATGAGCAATGTCTTGCAATATGATTAGTACGTGATGCTGAACATCACATGATCACAACTGAGCCAATGGTCCTTGAAATTTGCTTTGATGTACAAGTGCTTTGGATTACAAGCATATTTCTGGAATGAATTATGCTCACAAACCAAGTTGTTGGATCACGAACACAACACAGCTTTAACATTTCTATGATTTGCAAATACTTTCTCCAAATCTATGGCTTGCTTTTCAATTTTTTCAACATTATATTTAGAAGAACATAAGTTCTTAATTTGGATTTATAAAAATTATAAAATGTTTATTTTAAAGATTGTGATTTTTGTTGTCATGTTTATGAAATTTTGCCTAACCCAATGTCACCAAGATTTTATCCTTTGTTTTGTTCTAAAAGTTTTCTAGTTTTAGGTTTTACATTCAAGTATATGATCCATTTTGAATTATTTTTTGTATATGGTGTAAGGAATGGACCAAAATTTATTTTACTGTATAGAATATCTAATTTGAAACAATTTATAGAAATCTGTATTTTTTCCCCTGACACCTGTACTTTGAAAGGAAGTTTCAGTGCACAGCTAATTCTTAAGGAGAAATTATGTTCCCTCTTCTTTAGGGTAAAATATCTATAAAATTATTTGGAATTTTTCTGCATGAACATTTTATCTGTTTCCCCCATTACTAATTTATTTAATCATTCATTTATATCACTATAGACTCATGAATATTTATTTTATACCCTGGGTTACAATCCATTACTGTTTTATTTCCTTCTTTTAATATGCCAATTATGGACAAGTTACACTTTTGGAAATTGTCTTGTATTTCCTAGATGCCTGTTCTATTTTTTTAAGTTCTTTTATTTTCTTTTCATTTCAGTTTGGAAAATTTCTGATGACTTATCACAGTCACTGATTCTTTCCTCATTTGTGTTGCATCTGCTGATGAGACAATCAAAATCATCCTTCTTTTTTGTTAAATGTTACTGATTTCTCACATTTTCTTTTGTTTTTTTCCTAATTTTTATTTATTTATTTAAAAAAATTTTTTTTTCAACGTTTATTTATTTTTTGTTGGGACAGAGAGAGACAGAGCATGAACGGGGGAGGGGCAGAGAGAGAAGGAGACAAAGAATCTGAAACAGGCTCCAGGCTCTGAGCCATCAGCCCAGAGCCCGACGCGGGGCTCAAACTCCCAGACCGCGAGATCGTGACCTGGCTGAAGTCGGACGCTTCACCGACTGCGCCACCCAGGCGCCCCTTTCCTAATTTTTTAACAAAAATTTTAAAAAATGTTAATTTATTTGTTTTTGAGAGAGAGAAAGACAGAACACAAGCGGAGGAGGAGCAGAGAGAGAAGGGGACACAGAATCTGAAGCAGGCTCCAGGCTCTGAGCTATCAGCACAGAGCCCAATGCAGGGCTCCAACCCACAAACTGTGACATCATGACCTGAGCTGAAGTCAAACACTTAACTGAACGAACCACCCAGGCACCCCTATTTTGGTTCTTTCCTAAGAGTTTTCATCTCTTACATTGGCCAGACGTTTGTTTTCTTTTACCACTAGATTAACATATTACTCATTAAGTTCTCCTTGTGATGATTCCAATATCTGTGTCATATCAAGCCTGGTTCTGATGACTGCTTTGTCTCTTCATTCTGTAGTTTTTATTGCATTTGCCATGCCTTGTACATTTTTGTTAAAAGCTGTCCATCTTGTATTAGGTAACAGGAATTGAAGCAACTAGGTCTTTCATATGAAGACATCTGGCTAGAAGTCTGGCTAGCTAGAAGCGGGTGTGTTAATGTTTCCTGTAACTATAGATGTCATAGGCTTCACCTTCTCTAGTGTCCTGCTTTTGTCTCCCTTCTTGACTTTGGGATTTCCTAATATCTCCTCCTTAGAGAGTTTGTGTCTTGTAGTTCTTCCAGCTGTAATTCACTGTCATTATACTGGATCCCTGCTGGTATGATGTTGGAGTGTGGGGAGAGAGGCATTCCATAATCTTCCAATTAAAGCTCAGGGTTGTAATGGATTTGTGTCTTAGGTTTATGACGTTTCCAAGTATTTCTCCAGTGGTATAGTATTTTTTAATTTATTTTTCCTTTTGTTGCTATCTACTCTCTTGAAATCTTGACTCCTGTTGAGTACCTTTTTCTCTTTTTTTTCTGAGAAAGGCTAGAATAGGCCTGGGGTAGAAAAGTATCCTTCCTCCAACTGGGATAGGCTTTGGCCAAATATTTTCCTCTGGAGAGGAGTTTGTTCTGATGAGGTTCTGGACATAGTTCATGAAGATTATTAGTACCCCTGCCTGAGGTATAAGATCAAAAACTAATTTATGTCCTTTCTTGGCAACTGGCAAAACCAGGAGGGCCTTGAATGGCCTAACCCAATTTGCCCTCTCTTTAAAGGTAGCTGGGATTTGTTTTAATCAGACATGGTGAGACATGCTGTCACCAACATGAGTGTCCTTCAGGAAGAAGCCTGTATACTCACAGATCCCTAGAAACAGGAGGCACTGCACACAACTCTGCACTCATGTGGAAGCACTAGGGTTGATCAGCAGACAGAGGGAGCAAGGGGAGGAATGTAGACAAGGGAGAAACAGGCAGGGCAGGGTAAACAGGCTTAGATTTGACTAGTTGGAATAATTACAATAGGCTTGGGGGTATCGAGCCTATCCTTAGTTGTCTGGCACCTGATCCTGGGGTGACTAGAGCTAGGGAATAATGGCCTGAAGTATAAGCATTTAACAAATTCAGAGAGCTGTGGGCTTTGAATGTGTTGGTTTGCATATAAAAGGTACACTCCCAGGCAAGTCCTTTACTATCTGTAGGAATTGGCTAGCCCTAGGAGGGACAGTGTCTCCAGGATCAGCAGGGCCCAGGTGTCAAAGCATCCAGTACAGAAACTAGAAAACCTGATTATATCCTCCTCACTCTGCTCCCTTGGATAAAATCCCCTACCCAACAACCCTCCCTATCAAACGGATCACATGCTGTTCCTGTTTATCTGGAGTAGTGGGTTTCAGTTCCCTGACAGCTCACAGACTTAATGAAACAAGCCAATTACATCCTTATGTAGAAACTCAGGGTCACTGCACCCTTTTACTCCTACAAAGCTGCCTCCTACAGCCCTTGATTTTTCACTCTTTTCCCAAGTGAAACTCCCATGAATTCCTACATTGCATGTGGTGTTCTCTACTCTTGGATTGTGAGAATATGTGACTAATAAATTGCAGTAAAATTCATATGTCAAGTGTCAGCTGTTGCGTGTTTGGCTATCCCCATAATCCTAGAGTGGAATCTCTCCCTCACCATGACTGGTTCAGGGAGAAATCTTTTTTTTAACATTTATTTATTTTTGAGAGAGAGACAGAGCGCAAGCGGGACAGGGACAGAGAGAAAGGGAGACACAGAATCCAAAGCAGGCTCCAGGCTCTGAGCTGTCAGCACAGAACCCTACATGGGGCTCGAACTCACAAATCGTGAGATCACGACCTGAGCTGAAGTCGGGCGCTCAACCGACTGAGCCATGTAGCCACTCCTCAGGTAGAAATCTTTACTGGACCATCACCTGGAAGGAGTGCCCACGATATTATGTGTTATGCCCAGAATTCGTGATCCCCAAAGACCACCAGGGAGCCGAGTCCGATGCAAAAGCAAAAGAGCCTTTATTGGAGCTAGCTGGAGCTCAATCCCCTACCTGCACCTACGCAGCGGTGAGATGCTGGGGAGAGAGAACAAGTTTCAAAAGGACAAAGGTTTTACTGGGGCCCAGGGGCAGTTGGTGAGGTAATGGCTGTGGTCTCAGCTGATTGGCTGGGAAGGGTCCGAGTCCTGTTAGGCAGGTGAGCCGGAGGTTACTCAAGGGGAGGAGGCGTGGTCAAGGTGAAGGACACAGAACAAGATGGAGTCAGCCGGCGTAGGCCCGCCCTCTCATTATGGACGTTCCCAGGGGTTTCTCACACTCATGCTAGTCCATTGTCATCTTCCAGCAATTTTCCAAAATTACTTTTTAAGTGTTCCTATCAGTTTATGTCTCCAGTGGCTTCTACTTCAGATAAATATATCTGGTATCTCTCTTCCTAAATGATCCTTCTCTCCCAATTTTGAGGTAATGATTTTCCCTGAAACCTCAGTTCTCTGGTAAGTTCAACAAAAGTTATTTATTTTTAGTTTGTCCAATTTTTTGGTTGTAAGAATAAGAGTGATGAATTGTAAGCTTTTACATGTTGGAGCTGAAACCAGAAGTCCTAATCCATTCATTTTTTTCTCCTACTATAATCTCATTTGTTTGCCAATGAAATTTCTCTTAGCAAAATTATATAACTATCTTCATTTTTAAATGTAATGGGCATATTTCTCTCCTTATATTAATCTCTTTGTGACATTTATTATTTCTTTTAAGTTTTTTGTTTATTTAAGTAATCTCTACCTCCAATGTGGGGCTTGAACCCATGACCTTTAGATGAAGAGTCTTCTGACTAAGCCAGCCAGGTGCCCATCTTTGTGACATAATTGTTGATTAATTCTTCCTTCTTGTAATGATTGCCTGGCTGAATTTTTAAAATACCATGATTATGTTTTTCCTCTTCCAGGTTCTGCCATTATCTGTTCTTTAAATGTTGAGTGTTTTCCAGATTCCATCTTCAGTTTCTGTTACTTCTCATATTCTCCTTGGGTGACATCCACCCGTTTTTCTTTTTTTACTGAAGTATAATTAATATAGAATGTTAGTTTTGAGTGTATGACATAGTGATTTGACAGTTCTATATATTACAAACTGCCCCAGTGACAGGTGTAGTCACCATTTGTCACCATATAATATTATTATAATATTATTGACTATATTCTCTATGTTGTACTTTTCATGCCTGTGACTTATTTATTTTATAACTGGAAGTTTTTACTTCTTAATCCCCTTTATTTTTCTCATTCCCCCCCCTCCCCCCACCCTGCCTACTTTCTCTCTAGCAATCACCAGTTTGCTCTCTGTATTTATGAGTCTGTTTTTTTTTTTAATGTTTATTTGAGTATAGATGACATACATTGTTACATTAATTTCAGGTGTACAACATAGTGATCCAACATCTCTATGTGTTATGCTATGCTCACCACAAGTCTCGCTACCATCTATCACCGCACAATGCTATTACAATATCATTGACTGTATTCCCTATCAGACAGACCTTTACTTCTGCTCAGATCTCTCTATTGTCCTGCTATTCTAAACATTTCCATGTAAATGTCCACCTTTTATTCCCATGACATATTCATTCCATAAATGGAAGCCTTATCTCCCACTCCCCTTCTCCCATTTTGTCCATCCCTCTACCCCTCTTCCCACTGGCAATAGTTTGTTCTCTACATTTATAGATTTGATTCTGCATGTTGTTTGTGTATTCACTTGTTTTGCTTTTAAGATTCCACATATGAGTGAAATCACATGATATTTGTCTTTCTCAGTCTGATTTATTTCACTTTGCATAATACCCTCTAGGTCCATCCATGCTGTCCCAAGTGACAAGATCTCATCCCTTTTTTATGGATGCATAATATTCCATTGTATATCTATACCATGTGTTCTTTATTTATCCACCAATGGGCACTTAGGTTGCTTCCATATCTTGGCTATTATAAATAATGCTGCAACAAACATCGGAGTGTATATATCTTTTTGAATTAGTGTTTCTGTTTTCTTTGGGTAAATATCCAGTAGTGGAATTATTGGATCATATAGTATTTCTATTTTTAATTTTTTGAGGAACCTCTATACTGGTTTCCACAGTAGCTACACCAATTTTCATTCCCATGAACATAAGGTTTCCTTTTGTCTACATCCTCGCCAACAGTTGTTATTTCTTGTGTTTTTGATTTTAGCCATTCTGCCAGGTGTAAGGTGGTACCTCATTATGGTTTGTGTTTATTGTTTTTCCACTTGTTTAGCTTACTAATATTCCACGTATAAGTGAAATCATATCTTTCTTCCTCCCTTTTTTTATTAGCTCTTCAACTTTAATCACTCCTAAGATCACCTTTCTCTTAATCCCTTTACTTCTGCTCAGATCTCTCCATTGTTCTGCTATTCTGGACATCTCCACTTAAATGTCCAATATGTCAGATTTGACACATCTCAACATAAAGCAACCATCAATTTTATATACTGACCACCCCAAACCTGATATTTTCTTATATTTCTATGTCTGTGAAAGGCTCCACTAGGCATTAATCACACAAATCATAAACCTCAAATGTTATTTCACTTTTTCCTTGTCATCTTCAGGTCAGTAACATCTGGAAAATGTGTTTTCTGCTCTCCAAATCCACAGCCACTAATCTTGTCTCCTACTATTCTTCTGCTAAGTCAGTGGGTCACAAACTTTAGTGTGCATCAATTGCACCACCATCTCCTGGAAGGCTTGCTACAGTGTAGACTTCTGGGATGGGGCCTGTGTTTTGTGATGTGGTAGGTCTGAAATGGGGCAGGAAATTTGCATTTCTAACAAGTTGCTAGGTGATTCTGATTTTGCTGATTTGGAGACCACACTTTGACAATCATTGTCCTAGATTATTGCAACAACCTCTAATGAAGCTCCATGTTTCTATTCAAGACTTATTTCAGGCTATATTTCACACCTGTAATACAATTCGCTTAAAGGTTATATTTGCCGTTCATTGCCCTATGGAACCTAGCAAGTGCCTGGCACATACTAAGTGTTCAGTGTTTGTGTAAACAAGATAGGCATTAGAGAATGATCAGGATTTGCACTGGATGAGTTAAGACACAGTTTATGGTAGCATTGGAGTTGGGGGAAGGGTGGGACAGGGTATACAGCTTTAGTTGCAATAATATGTATAAGGAAGCAAAGCCTATCATGCAAATCAATTAATAAATAAGGAAAAAAGTTGTATATAGACCAGTGAAGAAATCAGCTAGATTAGAGCAAAAAATGATGTTAGACTGATCTATTCAAGGACAGATAGGAACTCAGTCTCCTAAACATATTATTTTGCTTCACAGTGTTAAAGAAATCTGGGTTTACTTTTACACTTTCACCCATCTCACACAATTTGAATATTTGTTCTAGCATTCCCCCATGTAGCTTTTTTAGAGCTCAAGAAATATATATTTATAGAGTATGTCTACTTACTCACTGTGTACGTGGAAACTTTTTCCATTAAAATTAGCTCAAGGACTTTATTTAGCTTGCCACCACAGTTGAGAATGTATTTGTTATATCCCTAGAGTTTTCATATTATGATTTCTTTATGAAAAGAACTGTCGTTTGCTTGAAGCTTCCCCTTCAAAGATCTTTTTTATGTGCAGCATAGAAACTTGTTTCCTGAAATATTATTCCTCTTATTTAGGAAACTGCATTGCAAAATATTTGTCTCCTGTCCACAGAGGTGAATGCATTCAAGAAAAAGACAAAAGCAAAGAAGATATGGGTCTTCCAAGGATGATAGTTGATCATACTCTCCTGAGAACTGTGGATGTCAATTAGGGTCTGTATCAGAATCATATAAAAATACGTATCTCCCTTCCTCTTCCTTCCACTTTCCTTTTGAGAGCTCACAACAGAAGGGGAGTAGCAGTGTCTATTTTGAAACTACTTCTAAGGGAATTCTGATTCACCTCTGGAAAAGGACTGATTTAGTTGCTGTATGTGTGTGTGTGTGTGTGTGTGTGTGTGTGTGTGTGTGTATATATATATATATATATATATATTGGGGGAGAACATGGTGTTGTGGAGCCTTAATTTTGAGCAGTAAGGGCTTTGGAATGAAAAAATAAACTCTCATATGATATCACCATCTCTTCCAATTAAAGGATATTTTAATACAAAACAAAGCTAATAGAACACACTCCCAGAATAAGGAATAATTCTTTAAATTAAAAAAAAATACACATAATGAAGAAACTCACCACTTTGTCCTCACTTTGTGGGGAACCATCGAAAACATCATTATGTACCAGTGCTTATTCTAGCATCAGAGAGCCATTGCCCTAGATAAATTAGCAGCCTCCAGGAAAGAAAGTTAACGTCACCTTTACTTTCTTTGCCCTTTATTTTAATTTGTCATTTTAAAGCTTTGCTTTCCATGTGTATCATAGTAGCCTATTTTGGTTCAATTAAGCATTTCCTTTCCTGTTTTTCACTGTTCTGCTCCAGGGAACCATCCTCAGTGCTAAGAATTCATGGCATTAGATCAGATGGTCCTTTTTCTGTCCTTCATCCAGTGGCAGGTTTAAAACTCTTTGATGATTCAGCTCTATAATATTTAAAGTTCTATTTCAAATCCTTCAAACTTAGGGTTTTAGGAAATAGCTAGCTGCGTGGGAAGGCAAGAGAAGAGTCTATTAAAATATACAATCCTCTTAGTGACCCATTCACTGAGTCTCTCAACAAATCTGTTCAAGTTTTTTCCTCTTCTGAAAACAAAAGAAAAAGCAAATGGGAAACTAAAACTCGACCAAGACAAATCTAAGAAAAGCCCACTCAGAAATAAGCCTTATTAAGAGACAATATTGCAAGTGCTAGCTTTTTGTACAGTATGAACACCAGAATCTCAATTTAACAGCTGAGTGAGGTCCAACCTATTTGGGCCACTTTCTTTTACAACAGCTGAAAGGACTTTTAGATTTAGGATTCTGTGAATATGGACAATAACTAAGGCTACATTCTGTACTAAGAGCTATATACTGTTTATAAACAGATGATAAACTTAAAAAAGGTTTTTTTACATTTATATTTTTGAGAGAGAGAGAGCAAGTGGGAGAGGGGCGGAGAGAGAGGGAGACACAGAATCTGAAGCAGGTTCCAGGCTCCACGCTGTCAACATAGAGCCCGACATGAGGCTTGAACTCACGAACTGTGAGATCATGACCTGAGCTGAAGTCGGATGCTTAACTGACTAAGCCACCCAGGCACCCCCCCAAAAATTTTTTTAATGCTTATTTTTGAGAGAGAGACAGAGTGTGAGCAGGGGAGGGGCAGAGAGAGAGGGAGACACAGAATCCGAAGCAGGCTCCAGCCTCTGAGCTGTCAGCACAGAGCCCGATGAGGGGCTTGAGAGATCATGACCTGAGTGGAAGTCGGAAGCTTTACTGACTGAGCCACCCAGGCGGTCCCAGATGACAAACTTTTAAGACTATATAAGATTTCTGAAATCAGGTTTCTCTTCTTCTTTGCTCATTGCTTTCCATAGGCTTTGACCAGGTGTGGCCAAGGGGATGCCTCTGTTCCAGTCTTCACCTCCTGCACATGACATTTTTCTCATCCATCCAGGTCAGTCAGACCTCTGCCATTCAGTTTTAGTTTTTTGTTTATGTACTTGATCAAGACTAGTTATTAGATAATGACTCTTTAACAGCTAGTTTCTGTGGAAAGCGTTGCCTCCTTTTAACATTTTTATTTTTAGTTGGGCCTGTATAATCTCCAGCTGTGTGTATCTCTAAGCTGAACATTGTAAGTGTCTTTCTTCAGGCATCAATGTCCTTAACACTAGAGCAAGTGTTTGTAAAGAAGGAAGATTAAATCCCTTTGACAAGAAGAATGACTTTCTATTTGAATGAAAGCTGGAAACACATTTACTTATTTCTGTGGGACCATAATTATATTAATGAAGTACCATTAAACATCTCTTCTCTAACATGGCCATCCCAGGCCTCCTGAATAGTAGTAGTTATGATAAGTGTGTTAACAAGAAACATTTCTACAGTGCTTCCTATGTGCCAGGCACTATTCTAATGCTTTATTTATTTATTTATTTATTTATTTATTTATTTATTTAGTTTATTTTGAGAGAGAGAGAGAGAGAGAGCATGTGCATGCACACAAATTGGGGAGGGACAGGGAAAGAGGGGGAGAGAGAGAATCCTGAGCAGGATCCATGCTGTCAGCACATAGCCCAGTGGGGGGCTCCATCCCATAAACCATGAGATCCTGATCTGAGCTGAAATCAAGAGTTGGATGCTTAACTGATTGAACCACCCAGGCACTCCTCTAATGCTTTATTTTTATTAATTAATTTAATATTTAAATAACCTTCCCCACGGTCATGCAGACAGTGGTAGTGCTGATATTGTGAACATAGGCAGTCTTGCTCTAGAATCTGGTTCTGCCGTCCATATTCTTTATTGTGAGAAGGCAAACATTTGCTTTTCAGTTACCTCATGCGCAAAAATTATGCTTGTTACAATGAATTTAGAGCCAAGACATATTATAATAGGGTTAATAATCAGCTTGCAAAATCTCTAGGTACCTTGGGGAAGCAGAGTTGAGATAGCACAGATTTGAAATCGGACACATAAGGATTTAAATAGTGAGTGTTACTGATTAGCTGAGACTGTGGGCAAGTTTCTTAACTTCACTACTTCTTTTCCTCATAGTTATACAGAACAAACCCATTTGTTAGGGGTGTATGAGCTGGAGTACAAAGAGAGCACATCAGCTGAATAACTGAATTAATAGAGAATTTGAGTTCATATGTTGTCCTTTCTCACATGTGTTTATTTCACCAGTACATGTATCACCTTTACTCTTCTGCTTCATTTGTATCCACTGATCAAAGCCTCGTATAATAACTCCATGAGAAATTACCATTATCATCAAGCCTGTTTTACAGAGGAAGGTGAAGCACAGAGTGGTTAAATCCTTTGCCCAGGGTCACACAGAGCTGGGATTAGCAGAGCTGGGATTCATGTTCAAGCACACAAATGCCAGTCTGTTTTTAACTGCTATGCCATGCTGCTTAATACTAGTTAAGCCATGGAATGAGGCTGTTTGGTATTCTAGCATTCATGCCTTTGCATAAAAAGGGGGGTAGGGACTGCAACCCAAAGTGCTTAAGAAACATTTTTGAGCACAAACTGAGTGGGATAGCTGGAACTAGAAGTGTTGTCTTATCCAGGGACAGCTTTTTGTTTTATAGTCAAGTAGTGACCTTAACTTTGGAACCTAAAGATAACATATAGAATTGATCAAGTAGGAATTTGGGAGTTTTCCAGAAAATGCAGGAACTAAGCTCACCATGATTATAGCATGCTGCAAATGATATAATCATTCCAATATCATATCACTGCACAATAACAGATAAGCTAAGCTCATATTGCACTGTATTCTTAGGTGGAGAGAGAGAGAGAGAGAGAGAGAGAGAGAGAGAGAGAGAGAGAGAGAGAGAGAGAGGGGCAGTGAATAAGACTGAAAGACTGAAATAAGATTTTCTGCTTGGTTTGTTAATGAAATATCTTGAAAGCACTTTCCGCAACAATAACGAAATGCTCCTGTTTTGGTAACATAGACAAATTCCAGCTGAGTGATTACATTCCACCTAATTAAAAATTCTTTCTCTAATTTCAGATTCTCCATGTTTACGATGCTCTTTACCTTCTGTCCTAAATTGTTGTTTACTATGTTTTCCTGCTGCTAAATTCCTTACTGCATTTCTCCCTGGAGGTAGTTGTATACTGATAATGGTTAAAATAATTCTATATGTAAAATATGCTCAGAATATGTAAATATTTGTACTTTAACGCTGGAATAAATCTAAATTAAAATGTATAAATATATTGTTTTCAGAAACCCTCTCAAATGCCTCACACAGTCAAAGCTCCTTTTGAATATGGAGCTAAAGATTGGACACATAGTTGTAATTATTTATTAATCATACATTTAATATTCCCCAAGCTGCCATAAAATGTCTGAGGAGACGTGCTGCTAAGAATAACTTGCTCAGCATTGCAGTACAATGCAGACAATTTTCCACAGGGAAAGAAAAAAAGAAACATATCTTTTCACCTATTGCCAAGCAAATTGCTAACGATTTTGCCCATTTGAGCTAAGAAGTAATTAGTGGTATGGGATAGAGGCCAAGCATATCAAGAAACTTGAAAATGTGTTCCTACTTATGTACTGATATGCCCATTTTGGATTTAGCTGTATTTCTGTACATTTTATGAATTTTCTTTACTTCTGTCACAATGCTAATATTGATAACTTGCCTTTCCAAAATAGCAATTTAAAAATAATGGCCATATTTTCTATAGACACAAATTGTAATTGTATGAATAATAATAATAATAAACTAAGCCAATTAGGTGCACATGTTAATTTTGTGGGTCTGACAGCTTAATCTGACTTTTCTTTTTTCCATAGTAACTAAGCTCTGAACAGTACAGAGGCTCATATCAGCCTCAGAATATCATAATGCTTACAGCCAGTGGCAGTGGCTTAACAGGCTAATCCCTGGCATCAAAACCTTAGCAGTATTTTAAGGCTCTAAGTGGCTTCAAGGTCATTTGATTTCCTTTCCTGACGTGATATACAAGCATTCACATAGTTCCCCAATCCAATATTTCAAACCTCCAGTGTAATGTGTCTCCCTGGGCAATTTTTTTCTGGGGTTCAACTACTCTGAAAGTGGAATAAATATATAATTAAATGTATAATTTTGTCCTCTGTTTCAGGAAGGCTGACAAGTCGGCTCATGCCCACTTTTGTGCATTTGTGTAATGTGTTAACTGGCATGGGTCACCGGAGAATCGTGGAGTCTGAGAACCAGGGAAGGTAGAGAGCAACTATTCTGGACACTTGAACAGCAGTCATCTAACCTGAGGGAGGAGGGACAGGAACGTGATGGAGAAAGGTGGTCATGATCTCATCAGTCAGTCATGCTTGGAGTTACTGCCATTTCATAAGTGTATGGTCTTGACCCTGTCTGCCACTAATGGTGAGTCATTCTTGCAAAAAAAAAAGGCATAAGTTTATACTTAACAACACACAATACACAAAACTTATGTGTGGAGTTCCAAGACAGTTAAGTGGCATTCCAAGAAACAGCAAATTCTGAAAACAAAATAAGTTATTAAATTAGCAATTTTGACGTGTGATATTCTGTGTAGTGCTGTCGCCTTGCTAGGCCATCTGAATAATCTGGTACTTGAATACAGCTCAATAATCTTCTGGTACTTGAATACAGACTGTTTACAGGGTTTGAATGTTCTCTGTAGGCCACAGTTCTTTTAAATACTTTATTATTAAAAAAAACCCTTTTTTTAAATGTTTACTTATTTTTGAGAGAGAGAGAGAGAGAGAGAGAGAGAGAGAGAGAGAGAGAGAGAGGCAGAGAGAGAGGGAGAGACAGAATCCGAAGCAGGCTCCAGGCTCTGAGCTGTCAGCACAGAGCCCGATGTGGGGCTTGAACCCACAAACCACGAGATCATGACCTGAGCCAAAGTTGGATGCCCAACCGACTGAGCCACCCAGGTGCACCTTAAATACTTTAAAGGAGGACAGGTGAAGAGAAAAAGTTGCGAACATTGTGTGGAATTCTCTAAATGAAATCAGAAATTGATTTAAACTCTGAATTAGCAAAAGCAGTATTAACTTCAATGACAAAACCAAAATCAGAGCAAGGAGAAAAGAGATTTTCACTTTTACAAAAGGAAATAAACTTCTATGAAAGAATATATACTACAATGTCTAACTTGAAGATACTTTTAGAGCCACTCTTAAAAATCCAATCAAGAAAAATGCAAAATGAAACATGTTTTATGTCTGGAATATTTTTAATAAAACAAAGGTCAAGATTATCAAGGAATTACTGCTTTGTGTATTTTATTTTATTCTATCTTATTTTTTTAAAGTTTATTTTGAGAGACAGAGAGAGAGGGAGAGGGAACATGAGTGGGGGAGGGGCAGAGAGAGAGAGAGAGAGAGAGAGAGAGAGACAGAGAGACAGAGAGAGACAGAGACAGAGAGAGAGAGAGAGAGAGAGAGAGAGAGAGAGAGAGAATCCCAAGAAGACTCCATGCTGTCAGCACAGAGTTTGACACGGGGCTGGAACTCACAAAACCATGAGCTCATGACCTGAGCTGAAATCAAGAGTTGAATGCTTCACCGACTGAGTCACCCAGATGCCCCTGCTTTGTGTATTTTAAAATTTCATTTTAAGAATAATAGCTTAAAGGAGCTTAAAGGATGACATCATCAAGATGTAATATAGGTCATTATACTAGTTCCTAACTTCAGTCCTTTTAATATGAAGACCAACTAGCCAGTATGCATAGAAAGGGCACCATTGTGAAACTGCAGCATCCAGGGATGGGGCTGTAGCACTCGCCTGTACCCCTGTACAATAGAGCCTGAGCCGGACTGCATTTGAAAGGTAAGAGAAATGGTTTCACTTTAATCACATTGCCCCTCCCCGGAAGGGCACAGTGCCATACTGGGAGGGCCTCCTTGGCCCTACAGTATCTCCAGTGGGAAAAAGAGGAACTAAGGTGGACATCCAACTTCCCCAGCATTGTGGGATGCTTCCTAGGAGGCCCACTTGGGTCCTTCCTCACAGGGATCATGAGGAGAAATCTGTGAAGCTCAGCTACTGGGGTTAAGGTAGAGGCAGATAAGCAGAATGTGGCATAAAGCATCCAGCATTTACATCTTGGCAGGTTTCATTCCTGCTTGCAGCAGCACGTGAACAGAGATCCTAGCCAGCAGCTCTGTGGATCAGCAGACTCAAGCCAGTGACCCTGTCAGGCCAGGAAGGTTGGTTGGCATTTCAGCCTAATTTGGTTTTCCAGCCACAGGGCCACATTGGCTGTGAAGCACATTTTATGGCCTTGCCTGAACAGAAGAATAAATTCAAAGTTCTGTTCAACTGCTGAGCATAGCATCCAGACCCACTGCTCTGGGGATAGTGGCCACAACACCCTAAATCAGCAGAAGATATCTTAGGGCTCTGCCTGGCAGGGAGCCATGCCAACAGCCCTGCCCAACTGTTGAACATAGCCTCTAACCCCACACAGGCAGGGAGCCTGAAATTCCCTGAGGAGCTTTGGAGCCCAGCTTATGGTAACCACCCAGCTGCCAGGCCCAACCTACAAGCCTACTCAGTATTAGAGACACAGTCTGCTGCCCTAATTGCAGAACACAAACTGAGGCCCATCTGACCATGAAGTCCAGACCTGTGGCTGTGCCTAAATGCAGAGTCTAGGCAGCTATAACATCCAGGTTGGTGAGGACAGCCTGAGGTGCATTACCTGAACAGGGAGGATTGCAGAGTGTAGCCCAAAACCCTATCCCATTGCAAAATCTCACCAGTGGCACTGTCCTGTGGGGAACACAGCCTACAACCATATCCAACCAGAGGTGACTGCAGACCCCAGAGAATGGCATCATCTAAACATGGAAAACAACCCAGAAGTCTTGCCCAACCAGGTAGTACACATAGCAGCACTACTTGAATACAGAGTCCAGCCTGAAGGCCAACTCAACCAGCGACAAACTCTATCCCGCCAAGGGCAAGGGCAAGGGCAGTGGCCTCACTCAACTAGACGTGGCAAGCTCCATTTGCTCACAGATGCTACGAGCTGATTCAGTACCCTAAGCTGAGCTGGTTGGTGAAGGCCTTTCCTGGATGAAACAAAACCTACAAAATCTGGATGAGGAGACTGTTTACTAATATGCAGATTGTAAGGGTTAAATTGTACTGTAGGGCTAACGCTTAGCTTGAAAGATAACAACTTTGTTCTGACACTGAAGGTCAAAAGATAACAACCTTGCTTTTACTCTTGTAAATCATACTTCATACTCTTGTGAATCAGGCTTTACCAATGAAGGAAACAAAACCTCAAAAAAGAGCATCAGAGACAAGGTCAAGGAGATCCACTGGTTGCAATTTAGCGGCAGAAAATCTAAAATAATCACCTCATTCGATAACTGTTTCTGACTCATCTGGCAACTGTTTCTAACTCATCTGGGAACTGTTGCCCTGTTCTGTTCCCAGATAATGATAAAACGATGTGATCGACTTTAAAAACTCTGTACCCCGGCTGTTTGGGGCCACACTCTTATCAAGAGTGTTGGTCCCGATCGGTCGGCCTTGCCTCTTATTGTAATAAACTTTGTTGCAACTGTCACTGGTGCCTGTAGCATTCTGTTTCACGAGTCGCGTGGATGCAACACAGATGCCAACACAAGGATATGAGGTAAGAGTCAAGTAAATATGACGCCACCAATGAGAACTAATAAAGCTCCCCTAAATGACCCTGAAAAGTGGAGATCATTGAACTATCAAAAACATTAGAATAATCCTCTTAAAGAAATTCAGTGAACTACAAGAATATAGAAACAGACAACTAAATGAAATTAGGGAAAGGATTTATGAACAAAATGAGAATTTTAACAAAGAAATAGAAATCATCAGGCAAACTAAGTGGAAATACCAAAGCTGAAGAATACAATGACTAAACTAAAGAATTCAACAGAGAGCTTTGACAGCAGACTTCAAAAAGCAGAAGGAAGTTCAATTTCCAATTTCTATTGGCAATTATCCAGTCAGGGGAGCAAAAGGAAAAAAGAATGACACACTGTGAAGAGAATTTATAGAATTTATGGGACATCAGCAAAATAAAATAAAATTTATGCATTATAGGAATCCTGGAAAGAGAAGAGAGAGAAAAAGAGGAAGTGAATGTATTTCAACTATTGAAAACTGGGCTTTCTATTGAAACACTCTGAAACTTAGGAAAATAAATGTACATCCAGATTCATGAGGCTCAAAACACCCCCAAAAGTTTCAATCCTAAAAGGGCTAAACTGAGACACATTATAATTAAATTGTCAAAAGTCAGATAAAAAGGAAAATTTGAAAGCAGCCACAGGAAAACAACTCATCACCTATGTGGGCACACCCAATAGGCCATGAGAGGATTTATCAGCATAAACTTTGCAGGCCAGGGTGGGTGAGATGATTTATTCAAAATATTGAAAGAAAAGAAATCCTATCAACCAAGAATGCTATGTCCAGCAAAGTTATCCTTCAGAAATGAAAGAGAGAAAAATACTTTCCCAGACAAATAAAACTGAGGGAGTTTATCACCATTAGACTTGCCATATAAGAAATACTGAGCAGTGTTCTGCTAGTTAAATTGAAGTGATGTTAATTAACATTGGAAAAACAAATGTATACAAATCATCAGTAAAGGTAAATATAGTTAAATCAGATTCCCTAACATGGTAATGGTGGTGTGTAAATCACAACTCTAGTTTAAAAGTTAAAGAAAAATAAACACTAAAAATAGCTACAACTGCAATAATTCATTATTGTATACAAAGGATGTAAACTGTAACATTAATAGCCTAAAATGTGATGAAAGGGAAAGAAGTAAAAGTATCTAGTTTTCATATGCTATAGAAGTTAAGTTGTTATCAGGTTGAAATGGGTTGTTATAACTATAAGATATTTAATATAAACCTCATGGTAACCACAGAAGAAAAACCTGTAGTAGATACACAAAAGACCACTCTCTAATAATGTTTCCAAGTCCCAAAGTGATATTAATCTTTGGGATTAAGGAACTAGAAATAATAATTCATGGTAATTTTAACAAAAATCCTAAATTATTCTGTATTTTTCATAACACGTTATTTTGTGTTTTTAAGTAATAATAAGTGACCATAATGGTAAATCAGTTTTCTGTGATAGGATTATACTAAAATTTTCATAGATTTTCTGTGGTAAGAAACTGTTATAATAAATACATGTTTATTATTATTATAAAGCAATAAGTTATGATAAGTTTATATAATTCAATCCCATGTAAAAATGGTCTCTACCATATAGACATTTGAGAACAGAAAACCTTAAATTAAAGCAATATTAATTTAAACAGTTATTTAGAAGGGTGCCTGGGTGGCTCAGTCAGTTAGGCGTCTGACTTTGGCTCAGGTCATGATTTCACGGTCTGTGAGTTCGAGCCCCGCGTTGGGCTCTGTGCTGACAGCTCAGAGCCTGGAGCCTGTTTCAGATTCTGTGTCTCCCTCTCTCTCTCTGCCCCTCCCCTACTCACACTCTGTCTCTGTCTATCAAAAAATGAGTAAACATTAAAAAATTTAAAAAAATAAATTATTTAGATGTTGAAACATAGTGCCAGAAATATTTAAAATTAAAATTTATTATTTTTTCCAATTTTATTTAGATATAATTGACATATAACATTAAGTTTAACATGTACCAGAAAATTATTTGACATGCATATATTTTGTGAAATGATTACTACAACAAGGTCATATCTCAGTTATATTTTTGTATGTGTGATGAGAAATTTTAAAATTTATTCTCTTAGCAACTTCCAAAATACAATACACTATTGTTAAATATAGTCACCATACTGTATATTAGACTCCCAGAACTTACTGGTCATATAACAGAACATCGTACTTTGACCACCTTCACCTGTTTCCCACACACTTTTGCCCCAGCAACCACCAATCTACAATGTTTCTATGAATTTTATTTTTTAAATGACCATATGTGAGGTCATACAGTATTTGCTTTTCTCTGACTTATTTCAGTTAGCATAATGCCCTGAAGTTTTGTCCATATTGTTACAACTGACAAGCTTTTGACAAAATTGAACACGCTTTGATGATAAAAATTCCCAACAAATTGAGTACAGATGGAACATACTTCAACACAGTAAGGGCCCTGTATTATAAACCCACAGCTAACATCAGACTCAACAGTGAGTAGTTGAAAGTGTTCCTTCTAAGATCAAGACTAAGACAAGGGTGCCCGCTATCACCATCTCCATTCAACCCATCACTGGAAGTCCTGGCGAGAACAGTCAGACAAGACAAAGAAATAAACAACATCCAAACTGGAAAGGAAGAAGTAAAATTATCTCTGTTATATGAGATATATAGCCATACCTATGGCCATAAGGACCTAGCCATAAGGACAAAGAGCAGAATAGAGGGTATTAAGGGTCCAGAAGAGGGAAAATGGTAGTTATTGTTTAATGGGCACAGAATTTCTGTTTGGAATGATGAAAAAGTATTGGATAATAGTTATGGTTGCAGAACATTGTGAATGTACTTAATGTCACTAAATTGATGGTTAAAAATAGTTAAATGGTAAATCCTATGTTGTGTACATTATGCCACAATAAGAATAACCTCCCATATTATTAGTTTACAAATGCTGGGCCAAAATATGATTTAACACATATAGCTATAGAAGGTACACTTATGTGTCACTTTGAGACACATGAGTTTTCATCTAGATCACATGATTCTTGTAAATTAAGTTTGCTGTTGGGGACTCTGGGTGGCTCAGTCCATTAAGCGTTTGTTTCTTGGTTTAACCTCAGGTCATGATCTCATGGTTCATAAGTTCGAGCCCCATGTTGGGCTCTGTGCTGATGGTGCAGAGCCTGCTTGGGATTCTCTGTCTCCCTCTCTCTCTGCCCCCCTCTCTCTTGCTCTCAAAAATGAATAAATAAACTTAAAAAAAAACTTTGCTGTGGAAATTCTAAGATTTCCTGTATGCCTATGAAATGTGCAGTGATAGCTGTTCCCATGTTGCTTTCATAGTAGAATTTCATTCCCATTTAAACAGACACAGATGTCATTTCTATAGTAGAATAAGCTCATATACATTTATATCAGTCATGAAATTTCAAATTTAGAAATCAGCTATATTCCGGGAATGGATTGATTCTTTTTCAATCCAATTCACAGAATTTAAGTAAAACTTCTGGAAGTTCATTATATTGAAAGTGAAATAGCATTATTTCGAACATCTTTGTTAATTTATTTAACAAAAATTGTTTTGATGTCCATTTATTTTTGAGAGAGAGAGAGAGAGAGAGAGAGAGAGTGAGGGAAAGAGAGAGAGCGAGCAGGGGAGGGGCAGAGAGAGTAAGACACAGAATCCAAAGCAGGCTCCAGGCTCTCAGCTGTCAGCATGGGTCCTGACAAGGGCTTGAACTCACAGAGTTCATGACCTGAGTGGAAGTCAGATGCTTAACCGACTGAGCCACCCAGGCAGCCCATATCTTTGTTAATTTATTTGTAAAGGTGAACACTGAAGAGGTATTTTTTCATGGAGATAATACGATTACAAATTTTGTGTAGTATAATTATATGGTAAAAAAATGTTTCCCAATTAATTAAGAAATTTATGGAGGAGCTATATACAGGAAATTTGTTATGGTACATTCATAATTTATAATTCAAATAAGCTATATAGCATTCTATTCTTTGAAATAAAGCAATAATTATCCAAATTTACAAATATTCTATACATACACAGGGAACTGAATTACAAAAATTTTTTGAATGGGGCTCCTGGGTGGCTCAGTCGGTTAGGCATCTGACTTCGGCTCAGGTCATGATCTCATGGTTTGTGAGTTTGAGCCCTGCGTTGGACTCTGTGCTACAGCTCAGAGTTTGGAACCTGCTTAGGATTCTGTGCCTCCCTCTCTCTGCCCCTCCCCTGCTCATGCTCTCTCTCTCTTTCTCAAAAATAAATAAACATTAAATAAAAAAAAAACACAAAAATTTTTTGAAAGACTTGATACTGAACACACACATCATCATCATGACAGTCTATATTTTCTCTTCCTATGACACATCACAAATTCAATTTCAGGTATGTTTGAGCTTAAATGGAATAATTTTGTAAATCATTCTAATTGTCCTTTAGTTATATTGCTTTTCTTGTAACCAATTTTCCTAATATTTCATGTTGTTAAAAAACAATTAGAAGTAGTTAATTACAGCATTAGAGTGGGATTGCAACTTTTGAAGCTTTGAAGGGAACTGCAATTTTTGAAGACAAAACATGAAAACAGGTAGTAATTGCATTTTATTCCTACAAAGGAAACAATTGGAAAGATTAAGTGATGAGAATGTAAATGTTGTACATGATTTTGTTTTAAAATCCTATAATTGTATTTTAGAATATCTCATCTGGTGGGAAGAATCTTTTGACGGAGCTTCTAGTTTGTTTAAATTTATATTCTGTATCACAATAAAATGAGATTGAGAGGATCAGTGATTTTAGAGAATCCAAGTTTGGTGAAACATTCAAATGAATAATAAAAAGAGTCAACTTATTGACTATTTTCAACTATTTGTTGAACTTGTTACTTTGTTTATTTTGTTGTTTAAAAAAAAAACTTTTTTTAATGTTTATTTATTTTTTAGAGAGAGCGAGACAGAGCATGAGCAGGGAAGGGGCAGAGAGAGAGGGAGACACAGAATCCGAAGACAGGCTCCAGGCTCTGAGCTGTCAGCACAGAGCCCAATGTGGAGTTCAAACTCACAAACCATGAGATCATGACCTGAGCTGAAGTCAGATGCTTAACCAGCTGAGTCACCCCAGTGCCCCTGAACTTGTTACTTTGAATGGAGGCAAGAGATATTTGGGATGAAATATTTCCACACTTGAATATGAAAAAATAAAATTCAGACCATCCACATTTAGCAGAATTTGCTCTAAACAGACCATATCTCTTAGTGCTTATAGACAGAATATTTTCTCAAATATTATGTTCTACATAGAACAATCAATTAGAGGTATCAACAATTTCAAATTTATTGGCCAAAAAATGTAATTTTGAGGATGCTTCTAGGAGATACTATGAAAAAAACATTTTACTTTGGTTTAAAAACACAAATATATATTATTTGGTTTTAGAAATAATTTATTTTTATACTATTTTTGTACTGAACTATTTTCTAGGTCTACCATTATAAATGAAACCAATTTTAGTGAATATTTCATAACTCTTATTATGTGAGTTATTTTGATGCCTTTTTTCATTCTCAAAACTATCCCAATTTGAACAAAAATTAATTTGGACAAAATGATTAGGCAGATAATAATATTATAATTGCTATTTTAGATAAATGGAAATGGAGCCTGGAGAGGTTAAGTAACCTCAAATTCTACAGCTAACAAGTGCCAAAGTGATAGTAAAAAATTTTTTTTTAAGTGTAATAACAACTATTGCCTCTATTGGGCATCTCCTATGGACTGGGGACCATATTTGGTACATGATATGCACTACTTATTTCTCAAAGGAAGCCATAAAGTGGCTTATAATTATTGTTATTCTTGTTTTATGGACAAGGAAATTGAGGCTTATTGAAGTAAGATAATGTGCCTGAGATCAACAGCTGGTAAGTGAAGAAATTGGATTTCATGCTTCTATCTGACCACATGCTCATAACTCACTCATTTCCTTTTTTTTTTTTCTTCCCAAGCTTTATTGAGATATAATTGACATATAACATTATGGAATTTTAAGTTGTACAGTGTGATGATATGATATATGCATGTAATGCAAGGTGTTTACCACAATAAAGTTAGTTAGCACATCATTTACCTCATATAATTACCATCTTGTTGTTGCTGTTGTTAGTTAAACATACAGGGCAATATTGGTTTCAGGAGTAGAATTCGGTGAGTCATCACTTACATACAACACCTAGTGCTCATCACAACAAGTGCCCTCCTTCGTGCCCATCAACTGTCTAGCCCATCTCTCACCCACCTCCCTCCATCAACCCTAAGTTTGTTCTCTATCATTAAGAGTCTCTTGCAGTTTGTTTCCCTCTATTCTCTTTTGTTCCCCATTCCCAACTATATGGTAAACTAATCTTTGACAAAGCAAGAAAGAATATCAGTGGAAAAAGTCTCTTCAACAAATGGTGTTGGAAGGCAACATGCAGAAGAATGATACTGGACTACACTCATTCTTAATGGAAGTTTTAAAAGATTCTTAAGAAAACATGAGATGCACAGGAAAAGAACAATAATAATAAATGATAAACAAACAAACAAAATCATTACCTTAAAAGTAAAGAAACTAAGGTTAGCTAATCAAAAAGGACAAAGGGTGGCCAACATAGTAACCCTCCCCCTCCTTATCTCTGTTTCACACTTTGTGGCTACAGTTACTCACATTCAGCACCAACAGTGGTGTCCAGAAGCAGATGATCCTCCCCTTGAATGGTCAGAAAGTCAGTAGTCCCCTAATGCTACGTCACAATGTCTATTGCATTCATCTCACTTCATCTCATCTCGTAGGTATTTTATCATCTCACATCATCACAAGAAGAAGGGTGAGTATAGTATAAAGTTATTTTGAGAGAGAGACCAAGGTCACATAACTTTTATTTACAGAATATTGTTATAATTATTGTATTTTATTATCATCTCTTGCTCTGCTAATTAGGCACAGTAAGTTTAATTAATAAATTAAGCTTTATCATAGGTATGTCTATATGGGAAAAAAACCAGTGTACATTGGGTTTGATACTGTATGCAGTTTCAGGCACCCACTGAGGGCCTTGGAACATATCCCCATGGCTAAGGACAGACTTCTGTGTTGCCAGCATGTAAAGAAAATGAGTCTTAAGTAGATAAACATGAGTTAACATTTCAGCTCTACAACATACCAGCTGAGCAATTTTGAAACCCATTTTCATGATCCATGACTTTCAGTCTCTTTATAAACAAAATGGCAAAAATAATGTCTATCTTAAAGAGTCATTTGAGAATAAAATAAAACAGGGTTTAGAGAATAAAATAAGGTAGCACTTTAAGAAATCTAGAATAGTGCTTCGACCATTGTAAGTATTCAGTAAATGTTATCTATTACTATTATTGTTCACATTAACAATAAGGTAAAGCAGTAATTCTTTGAGAGATTACTCCATGTGAACCCATTTGCTAATACCACAAAACCTGTCTGCATCACTGTATAAATAAGACTTTGCTGCCTGTATGTGTACACTTGGAAAATAACTATCAAAATAAATATGTGGTTTACCTGAAGAGTGGAGAAGTATGTAGAAGACGGTGTTTTAATAGATAGGCCAAACCAGCTACAATGCTTATCATACTTCCCCCTAAAAATTAAGGGGATTCCTCCTATAGCAGATTATCCTATTTTAATGAGTGAATGGAAGCAGAGAATCAAGATGGTATACTTTGTCCCTAGATAGAATAGTTTTAAATGTTTTTATTCTGATGCCAAGTTATTTGGTGGTGGGAGGGGGGCTTGGGGGCAAATTTGAAAATGTGATCTTATTACTGGTATGAAAGTTAATGTTTCTTGTGATTGTCTTTCAAGGGAATAAATGGCAAAGTTGTGCTTCTGCTCTATTTCTCTAAAGGTTTAAAGTTTATTTTTTTAATATTAAAATCTTTTTTTGTTTATTTATTTTTGAGACAGAGAGAGACAGAGCACAAACAGGAGAGGGGTAGAGAGAGAGGTAGACACAGAATCTGAAGCAGGCTCCAGGCTCCTAGCTATCAGCACAGAACCCAATGTGAGGCTTGAACTCATGAACCATGAGATCGTGACCTGAGCTGAAGTCAGATGCTTAAGCAACTAAGCCACCCAGGCACCCCAAAAATTTATTCTTGAAGCAATGTAATACAATGCAAGGAACACTAGGCATGAGAATCTGAGTATCTGTATCTTATTAGAAATACGAATTTTATTCATTTCTTAGGTTTCTTTTTTTATTTTTTAATTTTAATTTTTATTTGTTTTTTGATTTACATCCAAGTTAGTTAGCATATAGTGCAACAATGGTTTCAGGAGTAGATTCCTTAATGCCCCTTAGCCATTTAGCCCATCCCCCCCCCCCCCACAACCCCTCCAGTAACCCTCTGTTTGTTCTCCATATTTAAGAGTCTCTTATGTTTTCTCCCCCTCCCTGTTTTTATATTATTTTTGTTTCCCTTCCCTTATGTTCACCTGTTTTGTGTCCTAAAGTCCTCATATGAGTTAAGTCATATGATTTTTGTCTTTCTCTGACTGACTAAATTCCCTTAGCATAATACCCTCTAGTTCCATCCACGTAGTTGCAAATGACAAGATTTCATTCTTTTTGATTGCCGAGTAATACTCCATTGTATTTCTTCAATATCCATTTATCCATCGATGAACATTTGGGCTCTTTCCCAACTTTGGCTATTGTTGATAGTGCTGCTATAAACATGGGAGTGCATGGGTCCCTTCAAAACAGCATACCTGTATCCCTTGGATAAATACCTAGAAGAGCAATTGCTGGGTCATAGGGTATTCTATTTTTAATTTTTTGAGGAACCTCCATACTGTTTTTCAGAGTGCTGCACCAGTTTGCATTCCCATCAGCAATGCAAAAGAGATTCTCTTTCTCTGCATCCTTGCCAACATTTGTTGTTTTCTGATTTGTTCATTTTAGCCACTCTGACCGGTGTAAAGTGGTATCTCAGTGTGGCTTTGATTTGTGTTTCCCTGATGATCAGTGATGTTGAGCATTTTTTCATGTGTTGGTTGGCCATCTGTATGTCTTCTTTGGAGAAGTGTCTATTCATGTCTTTTGCCCATTTCTTCATCGGATTCTTTGTTTTTTGGATGTTGAGTTTGATCAGTTCTTTATAGATTTTGGATACTAACCCTTTATCTGATATGTCGTTTGTAAATATCTTCTCCCATTCTGTCAGTTGCCTTTTAGTTTTGCTGATTGTTCCCTTTGCTGTGCAGAAGCTTTTTATTTTGATGAGGTCCCAATGGTCACTTTTGCTTAAGTTTCCTTTGCCTCCGGAGACATGTTGAGTAAGAAGTTGCTGCAGCTGAGGTCAAACAGGTTTCTGCCTGGTTTCTCCTCTAGGATTTTGATGGCTTCCTGTCTTACATTGAGGTCTTTCATCCATTTTGAGTTTATTTGTGTGGATGGTGTCAGAAAGTGGTCCAAGTACATTTTTCTGCATGTCGCTGTCCAGTTTTCCCAGCACCACTTGCTGAAGAGACTATCTTTATTCCATTGGATATTCTTTCCTGCTTTGTCCAAGATTAGTTGGCCATACATTCGTGGGTCCATTTCTGGATTCTCTATTCTGTTCCATTGATCTGAGTGTCTGTTTTTGTGTGAGTACTATACTGTCTTGATGACTACAGCTTTGTGACAACAGCTTGAAGTCTGGGATTGTGATGTCTCCTACTTTGGTTTCCTTTTTCAAGATTGCTCTGGCTATTCGGGGTCTTTGCTGGTTCCATACAAGTTTCAGGATTGTTTGTTCTAGTTCTGTGAAGAATGCTGGCATTATTTTGATAGGTATTGCAATGAATATGTAGATTGCTTTCGGTAGTATTGATATTTTAACAAAATTTTTTCTTTCTATCCAGGAACATGGAATCTTTTTCCATTTTTTTTTTGTATCTTCAATTTCTTTCATTAGCTTTCAATAGTTTACAGTGTATAGATTTTTCACCTCTTTGGTTAGATTTATTCTTAGGTATTTTATGGGTTTTGGTGCAATTGAAAATGGGACCAATTCCTTGATTTCTCTTTCTGTTGCTTCATTATTGGTGTATAGGGATGCAACCAATTTCTGTGCATTGATTTAAATCATGTAACTTTGCTGAATTCATGGATCAGTTCTAGCAGTTTTTTGTCAGAATCTTTTGGGTTTTCCATGTAGAGTATCATGTCATCTGCAAAGAGTTTAAGTTTGACTTCATCCTGGCTGACTTGGAGGACTTTTATTCCTTTGTGTTGTCTGATTGCTGACTAAGACTTCCAATACTATGCTGAATAACAGTGGTGAGAGTGGACCTCCCTGTCATGTACCTGACCTTAGGGAGAAAGCTCTTAGATTTTCCCCATTGAGGATGATATTAGCGGTGGGTCTTTCACATATGGCTTTTATGATCTTGAGGTATGATCCTTCTATCCCTACTTTGTTGAGGGTTTTTATCAAGAAAGGATGCTGTGTTTTGTTAAATGCTTTCTCTGCATTTATTGAGAGGATCATGTGGTTCTTGTCCTTTCTTTTATTGATGTGATGGATCATATTGATTGTTTTGCAGATATTGAACCAGCCTCACATCCCAGGTATAAATCCTACTTGGTCGTGGTGAATAATTTTTTTAATGTATTGTTGGATCCAGTTGGCTAATATCTTGTTGAGGATTTTTACAGCCATGTTCATCAGGGAAATTGGTCTATAGTTCTCCTTTTTAGTAGGGTCTCTGTCGGGTTTTGGAATCAAGGTAATGTTGGCTTCATAGAAAGAGTTTGGAAGTTTTCCTTTCATTTCTATTTTTTGGAACAGCTTCAAGAGAATAGGTGTTAACTCTTCCTTAAATGTTTGGTATAATTCCCCTGGAAAGCCATCTGACCCTGGACTCTTGTTTTTGGGGAGATTTTTGATTACTAATTCAATTTATTTACTGGTTATGGGTCTGTTCAAATTTTCTATTTCTTCCTGCTTCAGTTTTGGTAGTTTATATGTTTCTAGGAATTTGTCCATTTCTTCAGATTGCCCATTTTATTGGTGCATAATTGCTCATAATATTCTCTTATTATTGTTTTTATTTCTGCTGTGTTGGTTGTGATCTCTCCTCTTTAATTCTTGATTGTATTTATTTGGGCCTTTCCTTTTTCTTTTTGATCAAACTGGCTAGTGGTTTATCAATTTTGTTAATTCTTCAAAGAACCAGCTTCTGATTTCATTGATCTGTTCTACTGTTTTTTTGGTTTCGATAGCACTAATTTCTGCTCTAATCTTTATGATTTCCTGTCTCTGCTGGTTTTGGGTTTTATTTGCT
The DNA here is from genome assembly GCF_027475565.1 of Acinonyx jubatus. Classification (NCBI taxonomy): domain Eukaryota; kingdom Metazoa; phylum Chordata; class Mammalia; order Carnivora; family Felidae; genus Acinonyx; species Acinonyx jubatus. The sequence continues at coordinate 89,662,604 of NC_069381.1, read as the reverse complement.
GGTCTTTTTCCAGCTCTTTAAGGTGTAAGGTTAGGTTGTGTATCTGAGATCTTCCTTCTTTAGGAAGGCTTGGATTGCTATATACTTCCCTTTCATGACCGCCTCTGCTGCATCCCAGAGGTTTTGGGCTGTGGTGTTATCATTTTCATTGCCTTCCATGTGCTTTTTAATTTCCTCTTTGACTTCTTGGTTAGCCCATTCATTCTTTAGTAGGATGTTCTTTAGTCTCCAAGTGTTATCTTTCCAAATTTTTCCTTTGGTTCATTTGGAGTTTCATAGCATTGTGGTCTGAAAATATGCATGGTATGATCTCCATTTTTTGTACTTGCTGAGGGCTGATTTGTGTCCCAGTATGTGATCTATTCTGGAGAATGTTCCATGTGCACTGGAGAAGAATGTATATTCTGCTGCTTTAGGATGAAATGTTCTGAATATATCTGTTAGGTCCATCTGGTCCAGTGTGTCATTCAAAGCCATGGTTTCCTTGTTGATATTTTGATTAGATGATCTGTCCATTGTTGTAAGTGGGATGTTGATGTTTCCTACTATTAGGGTATTACTATCAATGAGTTTCTTTATATTTGTGTTTAATCGATTTACGTATTTGGGTTCTCCCACATTTGGCACATAAATGTTTACAATTGTTAGGTCTTCTTGGTGGATAGACCCCTTGATTATGATATAATGCCCTTCTTCATCTCTTGATACAGTCTTCATTTTAAAGTCTAGATTGTCTGATATAAGTATTATTGTGATTCCAAAGAAGGCTACTCCTTCTTTCTTTTTTTGACCATTAGCATGATAGATGCTTCTCCATCCCCTTACTTTCAATCTGAAGGTGTCTTTAGGTCTAAAGTGTGTCTCTTGTAAACAGCATCTAGGTGGATCTTGTTTTCCTATCCATCTGTTACCCTATGTCTTTTGATTGGAGAATTTAGTCCGTTGACACTTAGAGTGAGTACTGAAAGATATGAATTTATTGCCATTATGTTGCTTGTAGAGTTGGAGTTTCTGGTGGTGTTCTCTGGTCCTTTCTGGTCTTTTTGCTTTAGGTCTTTATTTGTTTGTTTTTTTTTTTTTTCCATCTTTTCTCCCTTCAGAGAGTCCCCCTTAAAATTTCTTACAGGCCTGGTTTAGTGGTCACCAACTCCTTTACTTTTTGTTTGTCTGGGAAACTTTTAATCTCTCCTTTTATTTTGAATGACAGCCTTGCTGGATAAAGAATTCTTGGCTGCATATTTTTCTGATTTAGCACATTGCATGTATCCTGCCACTCCTTCCTGGCCTGCTAAGTTTCTGTGGATAGGTCTGCTGCGAATCTGATCTCTCTTCCCTTGTAGGTTAAGGACTTTTCTTTTCCCCTTTCTGCTTTCATGATTCTATCCTTGCCTGAGTATTTTGTGAATTTAACTATGACATGCCTTGTTGATGGTCAGTTTTTGTTGAATCTAATGGGAGTCCTCTGTGCTCCCTGTATTTTGATGTCTGTGTCTTTCCCTAGGTTAGGAAAGTTTTCCACTATGATTTGCTCACATAACCCTTCTACCCCTTTAAAACTCTCTTTATCTTCTGGGACCCGTATGATTCTGATGTTCCTTTATAATGAGTCACTGATTTCTCTAATTCTTAAATCATGCTCTTTTGCCTTAATCTCCCTCTTTTTTTTTCTGCATCATTATTCTCCATAAGTTTATATATATGCTATAATCCTCTATATATGCTAATTTGCTGTTTTGCCTCATCCTTCGAATGCAATCCATTCGAGATTGTAGCTCAGTCATAGCATTTTTTATTTCATCCTGACTAGCTTTTACTTCTTTTATCTCTGCATAAAGGGATTCTAATCCATTTTCAACCACAGCAAGTATTATTATTATTGTGATTCCAAATTCTGGTTCAGACATCTCACTTGTATCTGTGTTGGTTAATTCCCTGGCTGTTGTTTCTTCCTGCTCTTTCTTTTGGGGTGAATTTCTTTGTTTCATCATTTTGAAGGGAGAAAAGGAATTAATGAGGTCAAAAAAATTAAAATAAAAAAATTATAAAGAACACACACACACACACACACACACAAATCAAATAAATGATGCTAGATCCTAGGTGTGTTTTGGTCTGGGTGTTGAAATGGCTTGACATATTAGATAAAAAAAGGGGGGAAGGAAATCATTTGAAAATTTGAAAAAATGAATACACTGAAATAGGATAAAATGAAGTGATGGAAGTGAAATAGAATTTGAAAAAAATTACAAAAAAAGGAAAAAATATAGTAGAAAAAATTAAAGAAAATATTTTTAATAAAAATTGGAAATAAAAATAAAATGTTTTCTCCTTCTGTATTGAAGAAAAAGAAAAGAAACAAACAAACAAAAATGAACCTTGACTAGAGGGACCAGCGAACAGCCTGAAACATGATTGAAATTATTTCGTTTTCCCCAGGAAGTCAAACTACGTAGCACTTACAGCACAGTCTGTAAACTGAGCAGGTGGGGAGACTTCTGTTCCTGAAGATCAGATTGAGGTTGGGCCAGTTGGGCAGGGCTTAGTGTAACGGCTCCGTTTTCCACTAGATGGCGCTGCTTAGCCCACTGGGGTAGATTGTTGTGGTGCTTGTAGGTGTGTATGCGCATGCGTGGGAGGGGTGAAAATGCCGTCACCCAGATACCAGGTCTCAGAACTCTGTTCTCTCGGATCTACATTGGCACACCAGTCTTTTGTCTCTGGCTTCTGTCCACGCCCCCATTTTTACCCTGTCCGTGACCAGGCCCTAGGCAGTACCTCCCTCCTGAGTTTCATCTCAGATGTGGCTGTTTTTCCCGACCCCTTATTTCTGAGGGACTGTGGCTTTGACCGGTTCTGCTCCTCTGCAGGAGGGTCTCACCGAGCACTGCCGGGTGCCGACTGCACCCAGGAACGTTCACGCCCAGAGGCTGTTGCTGGGTGCTATCCTGCCCCAGAAAAAGTTCACACAAGGGTGTAGTAGCAGCGTTTCAGCGATTATGGAAAATCACAACACACATCTGGCACCAGGATTCATCCTTAAGGACCTTGTTCCAACACCAGCAAATGTGGTTGTTCTCCAGGGTCCACTGGGGCCTTTGCCTGGGGCAGTGTCACACAGCCTCTACCAGATGTCCTCCCATCAGGGGAACTGCCTCTCCCGTGTGGCCTGAGGACCCCCATGGACTCACTCTGCTCCTGAGGATTCACCCTTCTCACCAGAGCATCGCCAGGTATCAAGCTGCAGAGTTTCAAACTCTGTGCTCCCTATGTATAGAGTCTTAGTGGAATTTAAATCCTCTACTTTCTCCTTTCTCCCTTTTTATTTCAGTCCTGTAGCTGTTTCCACTTTCTCTCCAGCTACTTTAAGGGGGAGGGGTGCTTTTCCCAAACTTCCCCCCCCAACCGCTGCCCGACTCTGTTCTCTCTATGCTCACAAAAATAGCTCCCTGTCCTCTGCGGCTTCTCTCTTCCCCAGTTCACCTTTCTGCGCCGTGTACCTGATGAGTTCTGTGGTTCAGGTTGTGCAGATTGTTGTGTTAATCCTCAAATCAGTTTTCTGGGTATGCAGGATGGTTTAGTGTTGATCTGGCTGTATTTCATGGACGTGAGACCCAAAAAAACTTCCATGCTGTTCCACCATCTTTGCTCCTCCCCCTCCTCATCTCAGTTTTCTAAGCCCCAGCTGCATTATCGGCTAACAGAAATGATGTTTGGGAGTTCAAATGCAATAATTCAAATGGAGACTCTCTCTAGGCTGGAGAATGTAGTGAGGTAGTTATGCCATGTCACACACCTTGTGTAAATTTGGATATTATATGAGATACAAATACTAAATGTTTTATATTTCTAATACATGACCACCATTATGTACATCATTATGTACAATCATTACAAAGATGAAACGGCTTAATCTAAGTAGCTAATAATGAACTTTTATTCATTGGGTTCAGGAACTCACATATATTGAACCAGACAATTATGTTACTTTGGTAAATAAACAGAAAATGTCCCTGCTTTATGGTATTTGCCATCTACTAGAAAAGTTGGACATAAACAAACACATAATTATATAATTAAACCTTGTGATAACTTCTATGAAGCAAATTAACTGGTTTCCAAGAGACAGAGTAACAGCTGGGGAGTGGGAGCTAAGTTGGATTGGAGAGTTAATGTGTATAATATTTTAACTGAATCTCAATAGATGAATTGATGTTAGCCAAGTGAAGACTGTTAATGGGTGGGTGAGAAGAAGTGAAGGAGCTGCCTGAATGGAGGAAATAACATATGCAAAACCTGAGGCAGGCAGAAAGTTTGGTGTTTTCCAGAAACCTTTCTAAAATTGGCTCAGTGAAATTGCCAGAGGAAGACATGACATGGAGTTTTAAGATCTGGACAGAGGCCAAATCCTGAATATCTTTGAGGGCCATGTTAAAGAGACTGGATTTTATTCTAACTGAAATGGAAATCCCATTGAAAGGGATAGAGGAGGGGAACTTGTTCATATTGGACAAGTTGTTTTGCAATGACCCTGAGGCATTTAAATGGCTGAGTCAAGTAGTTAATTGGGTATGAGTCTATCATTCTGGGGGGTTAGGACTGGCATATCAATTTGGGCATCATTAGCACAGATAGCATTTTTAAAATCATGAGAATGAATGAGACCGCCTAGGTAGAGAGTCTAAGAAAAGAACCCAGGGAACTTCAACATTGAGATGTTGAAAAAAAGAGTAACTAGCAAAGGAGACTGAGCATTGACAGAGATGTAGGAGGAACTGTGGTATCAAGGAGTCGACGAAACCCATGTTTTTGAGAAATAGTGGCCATTTCGGTTAGATCTTAAAAATCCATTATGGAGGTCAGTGTCAACTTTAGCAGAGTGAGTTGGAGTGTTGCAGGCAGATGACAGATTCAAGTGAGTTGAAAGGTAAACAGAAGGTGCAGAAGTAAAGCCAAGGCAAGAAGAAAGTTTTTTAAAGATTTGGATACAAACAGAGAAATTTAGAGCAGTAATTATGGGGAGATGAGATGCTTGAAATTTTTTTTAACGATCCAAAAATAATAGAAGACACTTACTTATATGTTTATAGAAATAATCCAATTGAGAGAAGTTTGAGATGAAGGGGAAAGAATAACCAAAGAAGTAAATTCTTTAAGAAGGCAAGAAAGCCTAGGATTCAGAATAGAAGCAGAGGACTCTGTTAGCCGAAGAGGTTAATAATCATAAAAATATGGGGATATAAATTTACCCAGCTGTATAAATCTCTTCATTGATGCCCAGCCTCAAGGACAGCTTAGAGGCAGGTAACGAACTCCAATGTAGAGTTTTGCCAGAGCAGGTTCAAGAGATGGAGAGGGACCAACAATGGCAATTTACAAGGGAGTTCTTATGGCTGGTTGAACTTGGGACTTTCGATAATAGACTGCTACAGACTTTGTGTCTGTAGCAGTAAGCAGCATGTGGCCTAACTACTTTTGAGATGTGCCCTGTGATGTGTATTCAATTTGAAGGCTAATACCTGTTTCTTTATTGCTATTTCTGAGAAACACCTAGATATGAACATTTTAGTAGGTAAAAAGTTGTGCCACGTTTTCTCCTTGCCATTCTTCTCTTCAGCAAAGTAAGTACTTTAAGTTGTAAGAATACGTGTTTTTATGGATCTATATAAACATTATTTTCACTTTGAATTCTAAAAGTGGGTCTTGTAAAAATCCTTTAAAATTTTTATTCTGAGGGGTCCCTGGGTGGCTCAGTTGGTTAAGTGTCCAGCTCTTGATTTCAGACCAGGTCTTGATCTCAATGGGTTCATGGGATTGAGCCCCCCGACAGTGATAGCTCCATGCTGTCAACATGGGGCCTGCTCAGGGTTCTCTCTTTCTCTGCTCCTCCCCCACTTGTGCACACAGGTGCTTGCTCTCTCTCTCTCTCTCTTTAAATGAATAGGTGTAAACATTATTCTGAATTGGTCTTCATGCAAAAATTTAACTTACTACTGAGACTGAGGGCATGGTCGCTGTTAAAGACAACCACAGGCTCAGAGGACAAGTGGGCAATGACTTTGGGGAATCCACTTTCACTTAGAACACATTTCTGAAAGGGCTGCTTCCAGAAACTTCTTGTCACTGGATATCACAAATGCTTATTTTGCCTACTACGTGACAAATGTTACAAATCAGCTTCAAGAAATTTAAAAATATAAGTCTAAATATGAATATCAGTTAGAGGGCACACATAAAGGAATGGATTTTTAACGTTTTTGGATATTTTCCTGCTCACAACCTACTCTCCCTTAAGAAGTACATTTGATAGATTTTTTTTTTTTGTAAGATACACTAATTTCCCTCTTACATACACGTCCCTCCTGCAAGTCTCCCTCCATTCTGTCTGTGAAAATCCATCCAGCAAATATCCCTCTCCCATCCAGCCCTGACTGACCTCTATCTCAGCCACCATTACCTCCTTTGAGGTGACAGCATGCAGTGGAGATAGTGAGGATGTACGTACAACAGAGCGGGTCTCCTCATGTAACTAGCATTTCCAGATGTCTATTATTTAATGGTGTGATTTGGTGTTTTACCCTCCTTCCCATTACAATGAAAAATTTAAAAGAGAGGTAATTTTCTGTGGTTGCTCTAAGTAAGATTAAGATAATTCTTTTCCATAAATAAATAATCATATATTCATTAAAAAATAAGCATGTTATCAGTGGAAATAAGCAAGCAGTTTAATATTTATTTATACACATACATATGTCTGTATTTTAGCTTCTCCCATTCTTCCCCTCACCTATTGGTGGCTTAGTTCAATTTTGGAATATGTATAAGAGCTGTTCACAAATTCTGGGAGAAGTACTTGATAATGATTGAATAAATGAATAACACTGTATGGCATACCCATAAATTTTCTTATGTAGTTTTCACAATAATCCCTGAGAAATGGGTGTGTTATCATCAAATGAAGATAGGAAGAGTTTAGGGGCTTGAGTCACAAACCTCAAGTGACAGAGGTGCTAAGTAGTAAAGGCAGGAGTGAAGCCCAGAACTCCACATTCAAATTTCTTTGTTCTTTTTATTATCTGCACTCCCCTTCTGAATGCTGTATTGTAGGAGCCGGGACAAGTCATGTGACAAGATTTGGTTGCAGTGGGAATATAGTAGATGAGAGTTGTGGCCTGTGCACGTGCTTTGTTTTGAAAATACTTTTGGAGGAAGTAAACACAGCAAATACACGTATGATTTAAACCTCTTGGTATAGCCTTGCTTTGTCTGTCACTCATTTTACAGTATCTTACAAGATTTTAGGAGCATAATATCTTTACTAACATATCATGAAGAGAGCATGTTATGATGAAAGAGTATTATAATGTAGCAGTTTAGCCCTAAGTTAATAACCCTCAACTGTAAATGTTACATCATTTATATGTTGTTTTTTTTTTTTTTTTTTACCAGGGGAAAAGTATTTGTGCTTGTCCTATAAACATGTGTGATGTACATAGTTAGTAAAACTGATAGTATTAATAAAAATCTTAATAGGCTTCATGATTAGAATAAAATGATATTTTGATCCAAATCCCTAATTAGAACAGTACATTTACCAACTGTTCTCATGGGAAATGGAGCCAGAACTCATCATTTAAAGTAATACCTAATTAATCCTTTTTTTGTAACAGATGTCAACCTTATTTTCAAATCTTTTGTAGACAATGACTTGCTGTATGAATCCTTTAATTGTGTATCTTGGGTTATTTATTTTTTTAGCACTGTAATATATGGTTAAACAAAGAAGATATAGATAATGAGTTTCACTTTAGTTTGAGTCTGTTTAGCTACTATAGTAGAGACATGGAAGGTTGAACACAAAAAACATATTTATGACTCCATCAGAATCAATTTTAAGTAAAATCTAATAGTAAATATGTCAATCATAGTATAGTGCAGAAACCCTGGGCTGGGAGACCAATATCCTATTGTGACCCTGACATGTATTATTGCATGATCTCAAGCAATGTATCCCCTCTTTTGGACTTCAGATACTACATCTGCATGATGGGGTCCCTGGACTGTGTGACTTTTAGGGTCCCTTCCAGGGCAGAGATTCATTACCTTTTAAAAACTATTTTGTTTTTATCATTCACATTCCATTTTAATTTACTCTATCCATATGTATATGGGTATGTGTATGAGAATATGTATGTGTGTGTATGTACACATCCATACACACACTTCTATCCATATCTTTACTTACACTTAGCATTTTGCTCTATTCCATAGTGTCTTTTTGATGAAGGAAAGGAGCAAGATAATGACAGTTGATAAAGCTACTTATCCTTTTAGATACATATTATCTATTATAGTTAAAAAGGGAATCACTTATTCAGTGGCAGATTTCAGTGTATACCTCTGGGAAGCATAATATTACATTTTGAATGCTTTTTTTATTGATTGGTCAGGAAAATAATTATGACAGGAATTTAGGATATGTAGATTTAATTTCTTACTAAAGAAATGCATATTCATATTCCAGTAACTAATTACTAAAGATGACAAGAGCATAATCTGATGAACAGAATAAATATAAAATAGGATATATCAAAAATGGAATCAGTACATGCTGTTACAATTAAAGACATCAGCCTGTAAAGAAGAATTTAGGTATCACTATTGTTGAAGATTTGAACTATGTGATTTATATTTGGATGAAGTCTATAAAAACTTAACCTGTGAGATTCTGTTGGCTTTGCATTATCTCAGTAACATTTAACAAAAATCTCTGAATGCCAAAGGGCTAATAATGGCTAAGAATTGTTAACATTATTGAGTTCACTCTATATGAGGCTATCTTTTATGCTCATGACTCATTTTATCTCATTTCACTTTTAAAACAATCCAGTGAGGTGGATCCTTTTTTAAATTTATTTTTCAGATGAGAAAACTGATATTTGCAGGTAATAAGTAACTTGGCTGAGACCATTCAGCAACAGTGGTGCTGACCTAAGATTCCAATTCAGACCATTTGACTCCAGACCCTTATCAATACACAGTGAAAACAAATCCAGCCAACTAACCAACAATAATACAGATCACTCCTAAATGTGTTTACCTTTACCTTGAGATCTAGGCCTGTATGTCCATCTTCCTATTAGACTTATCTACTAGAAAGTCTCAGAGTGCTCCCCCCACCCCAACTCCCAGAGTCACTGAACTCTCACCCTGTGCACCAAATGTGCTCAGTCTCCAGTGATTTTCCTCCTTAGGCAATGGCTCCATCATTCATCTACGGCTCAAGGCTAAGAATCAATGCGGCCTTCTCTCTCTTCACTTGCTACACCCAATTATCTATTACATCAATTCAATTCTATTACTCAAATACTTTCTAAATCCAATTGCTTTTCTCTATTGCCATGGCCTCCACCCTGGTCCAAGAGACTGTCATTTCTCATGTGGACAACTGTAACTTTTTCTAATACTCGCTACTCTTCTTTGAGTTTTGCTCTTCTTCTATCCATTCTCTATACTTTAGCTAGAGCAATGTTTCAAAATCACATATTTGATCCTATAACACAGCTGCTTAAAATTTACGTCTTTTCATTACTTTTGGGTAAAGCCCAATTTCCTTAACCGGTTCTGCTCTCTTGCTTACTCATTTGCCCCTAACCCCAAATTACCTTATGCCATTATCTCTTTCCATCTTATGTCACAGACATAGTGCCTTTCTTGTAGTGTCCTGCTTTTGTATTTTTTGCTTCAAGACCTTCACACATTCATTTAGAAGTCAGTAATCAATCACTTCCTAAATAATAGCCACTCTTCTAAGCTCTCAAGTATAGTAGTAAGCAAGACAGACCAAGTCCTGCTCTCATGAAATTTTTCTTTTAATGGTTTAGAGAGACCGATCATAAACAAAGAAAATTATGTATTTTCAGATGGTTGTCAGTTATATGAAGAGAATGGGACAATGGGACAGAGAGTGAGTGGATGTCTGGGGTAGAGGGTAGGATATACACGCGTTTATAGATGCCTGGAATATTCTCACATTCTTCCCTCACTATCCCATCCCACTTTCTACCCCATGCCTGACTAACTTGTACTCATATTTTGGGTCTTAACTTAGTTATCACTTGATTGGAAGGCTTTTTGTGACCTCTCCTCTATCCAGACTAGAATAGGTGCCTTCCTATTCTCATGTCCCTAGAGTTTTCTTTTGTAATTTCTCAATTTTGTGATTTCTCTTTTGTAATACTCATCATACTTTAAATTACTGAAAGTTTTTTAATAACTATTTAAAACAATTATTTTAAGTATGAAATACTTGAAATAATTATACTCATATAAGCATAAATTATATATTTTATATATAATAAATAATAATAAATAATTACTTAAAATAATAATTACTCTAAATAGCTATTTCAAACTTATTTCCTACACTCAAAATTCCATGAAAAAGAATGATTCTCTACAGTCTACACTTGGAGGACCTCCCTTCTCTGTAGTTTTAGGGATGGCTTCCCTAAGGAAGTGACAATTAGGCTAAGACCTGGGTGCAAAGAATTAGCTAAGTGAAGATCTGATTTGGTTAGCTGAGAAAACATGTGAGGATAGTACAGTGGGAATGACAGGGATCTAGGTAGGAGGGCTGTTTCTGACCGGGGGTCAGAAGAAGTAGAAGTTGAGTTGAGACCTGACCAGCAAGAAGGATGCAGCCACGTATATGAAAGCAAGGACAGCAGAGTTTCCAAAGAGAAGGAGCTTGGCATAGCCTAGGAGAATTAAGAGGATGAGCATGCCTGAGGCATAGTGATCAAAAGGGATTGTGGTAGGAGTTGAGGTCTGAGAAGTAGGTGGAGGCCAGATCACAGAAGGCCTTTTTGGCCATTGGAATTTGAACTTCATTCTAGACATTAAAAAAACCTGGGTGATACCAGGCAGGAGAGTGACAGGCTTGATTTATATTTTAAGAAGATTACTCTGGCTGTAGTATAGACAAAGGATTTTAGGAGGTGGGAGGGTATGCAAAGAGACACCAATTAAAAGCTCATAAATAACATAAATGATCTCTGTAATGTGAAAGAAAAGTCAAAAAGGAATGTCTTGTAGTCTGTCATGGTGATTATTTTCTTTTCTTTAATATAATTAAAAAATTTTTAACATTTATTTATTTTTGAGAGAGAGGGAGAGAGAGAGAGGGAGCCGAGAAGGGGCAGAGAGAGAGACACACACACACAGAACCTGAAGTAGGCTCTAGGCTCTGAGCTGTCAGCACAGAGCCCAATGTGGGGCTTGAACCCACGAACTGAGAGATCATGACCAGAGCTGAAGTCCAGCACTTAACCAACTGAGCCACCCAGGAGCCCCATGGTGATTATTTTCTTTGGGAACAAAAGAAGTAAGATGTAGCAAAAATACTTAGGAATCAGCCAGATTTGGGTTTAAGCCCTAGCCTAGCTATATGACTTCAAATAAGGAACTCACATGAGAAAAATCTATTCGTCAGAGGTTTATGGAGAGGACCAATGAGGTAAGGCTTGATCCTATCATAGTGTTGACACATGAAGAAGCCAATACACATGCTTCCCTTCTCTTTCTTTAAGGGAAAAATACTCCATGTGAAGAATAATATATGAATCACCAGTGACTAATGACTTGACAGCAGTGATGCGAATTTTGTGAGGGGCTACTATTCCAGGCACTGTGCTAGGTGCTGAAGGCATGCACAGCAGGAAACAAGACAAACCAAGTTCCCTTTATCAGTCAGTTTATAGGACAGTAGGAAAGACAGACATTACACAAATAATTACATAAATATTTACATGGTCATACTTGGGGTGAGTCCTGCAAAGGACAAGGTCTTCAGAGCACGTGATAGTAAGAGCTCATATAATCTGAAATTTTAGGAAAGTTTCCTGGAATGGAATTTAATTAGAGACCTGAAGGTTGAGTGCTAGCCTGTTGATGATTTACTTGATCTCGTCTTTGCCAAGGTGACAGCTTACAGAAAATAATTTTTTTTTATAAGGATCAGAAGGAGAAACCAAGAAATGGAAACGGAGAGGAGAAATCCAATGCCAGGGATCCAGAGTGATGAGTTGTGGGGGTATGTGATCCATGATGGGAAAGAGGAAGCATGCAAGTTTGATGCTCAGCACCGATCATGGACATTGTCAGTGTCACAGAGGGCAGAGGGAAGTATCATGCTTAAAACTTCACACTTTTCCTTTCCTGCTTCCAAGATGTTGTGGACATAAATGGTGAGGAGGAATTAGACTGAGGAAAGTTGGGTGAGTCGACAGTTTAGGAGTTTGGGCAGCTTCTGCAGTCAAGGAGAACTGAACAGATTCAGGAACAAACAATGAAATGATAATTTCTCCTTGCTGGTATCCATTAAAAGTGAAAGATCTGTTCAGAACTCATCTACAAATCGACAACTGCCCTAATTATCAAATATCAAAATATAAATCATGAGCCAAAATCTAAATTGATTTGTGAATAAAAAGACCTTAAAAGATATCAAACTATTTTTGATCTATTTGTGCATAATGATCTCACAAATAGTTTACTTGAAAACCTTATAGAAGTTCAGGGATGATGAGAAAATTCAGAATGTAAGGAGGCCATGTCTATATAAGCTCAATCCTGTTTTGTCGAAATTTTTAGATTGAAATGAAGGCAGAAAGTGCTTAAAATACAGCCTTTGAACAAATGCCTTTTTGTATTGAACAAACCTTCAGAAAAATACTATTAGAACAAAAGTGTAAAGTCCATGCTTTCATTTGGCAAATTGATGGGAATACATTAAAAAACAAACAAACAAACAAACAAACAGAAAACAAAGAGCAACAGCAACAAACACAGAAAAGCCCGAGTCCCACCTGGGAGAAAAATAGTTTTGGTATTCAAACACTACTCAGAGGATCTGCCCCTGTTTTTAAAAGCTATGTTCATTTTCCATCTCTGTCCATTACATTTAGAGAAGGACAGGTTGACAGTGTTCTTTCCTGCGTGTGCTGATGTGGCTGAAAATCCCAGTGGCCAATCAGCAATGTTTGCACACTCCAGATTCCAGTCCACCCTGTCCTTTGAGCAAGGATTCTAAGTGCAGCTTGCCAAGAGCGCTCTGTTGGTGGTCTTGGCCTCAAAGTCAGAGTGATGTCAAACTGAATTGTTTCACCTCTGATCAAGGAACTTTCACTTGTCCTGCAGGCTGTTGTGTCTTCTCTGTGCCCTCCAAGGTTATAGTCTTTTAAATTGGGTCATTGGAAACATTTTTCTTGCCTGCTGCACACCAGCGAAAACTCCTTCAGATTCCTCTAGTTATTCTTCTGATCCCTTGGAGTATTCCATCCTTTTCCTGGGAGAGGAAGTTCAACTTTAAAAGAATGAGTCAGGATGGAACTCCGCCATTTGGAGACAAGGCTTTTGCAAAGGGAGCCAGAATGTCAGAGCGCTTTCCTTCATTGCCCTCACACTATCTGGAGAGTGTAAGTCACCGCAAGCCTATGGCTTGATGGATTTGGAACAGGGGTTAATTTTTCCCATGTACTTTCCAAGGACAGTCTATGCCTTCTGCCTGTGGAGTTGGTGCATACATTATGTTATACAAAAGTATATAAAAGCATTCTTCAATGGCAATGTTGAATTTTACTCTGATCTGGAGCTTTCACCAGATCTTAACCCCTTAGAGAAAGCATCTGCTTCAACTGGAACTCTTTTGCCTTTGTTATGTAAACAAGTGTAATATGTAAATGTAAAATGCCAAACTGCCTGACACATAATAGATGCTGATTAAATGGTAACGTTATTTCATTTCTTCCAGTTTGCTCATCTTTTAAAATAACTAAAATAATAACTTTTCTCTTTTTCTCTGAAGGATTTCCATAATACATCCTTTACCTTTCAAATTGTTTTAAATTAATGGAAATAAAATAGCATGCTTAATAGGGAAAGATGTACAGTTCATCAGAGAAAAGATTTAGGACTGGATTTCCTTGTTTACAGTGTTTACAGAAATAGAGAAACCAACATATTTAAAGAATTTCTCTTTTTTGTTGTTAATCATATTTGTTTGCAATTTCAAGGGAGAAGTTTTTTAATTCATAAATGGATCTTCATACATTTTAAAATCTTCTTCAAGTGAGAGCTCATGTAAAGCAAATGCCATCTAATGATTGGAGACTTTATAAGGGCTTTATCTGAAGAAACTGCTGTTAACAATAGTTTGTAACTCTTCTATCTGAAAAATACATCCATCCTTCTGATTCCATTGTTTTAGGATGGACTCTTTCCTTCCAAAGGAAAACTTTTTTTTACCATCCAGAACAGCCAAAGTAACTGTGTGTGTGTGTGTTTTTTAAAGTTTTTTAATGTTTATTTATTTTTGAGAGAGAGACAGAGACAGAGTGCGAGTGGGAGAAGGGGAGACAGCGGGAGACACAGAATCTGAAGTAGGCTCCAGGATCTGAGCTGTCAGCACAGAGCCCGACTCAGGGCTCAAACCGATAAACTGAGATCATGACCTGAGCTGAAGTCAGGCGCTTAACCGACTGAGACTTGCTTGCATCAGAAGCTTTTATTCAGGGGTAAGAAGAGCATAAAAATAAATATTTTAGAGCCTTAAACATCATAGATTATTGAAATTCAATAAACCCATAGAAAATGTGTATATATAAAGCAGATTTATTTTCATTATATGAGAACGAAGACTAAAAAAAAAAAACAAAACAGTTTCTATAACCTTAAGAGCTGAAATAATTTTCTCTACAAAAATTGTGTTCTCAAGTTTCATTGCCTTGTGCTAGTTTTCAGCCTAGAGTGAATTTTTACAGCTGAGTCATAAACCCCTGAAAATAATGCCACTGGTTTATAGTGGAAGGCTGACACCACTTTAATTACAACGTGGCAAGGGCCAGGGCGAGAAGTCTGGCATTAATGCCACTCACACTCGCCTTCAGATGTACGTGGGCTACGTGATTCAATCGTGAAAACGTGTCTTTCGAAGTCATTGAGTTTGTACATTGAGTTTGTTCCGTTTTATTTCAGTTTCTTTGCCTCTACCAAGAAATACTATCTTTAGAGTTATAATGAATAGTTTCATTCCTCAGATTTGGATCAAAGAAATCTGCCATCTCTGAGTTAACCAACCTTCCTAGGCTGTGGTAGCAAATATCAGACTTCGATTTATGAGCTGCTTTTGGACTCTTATCACTGGGGTCTTTCTTTGGCTAACAAATGAGGAATAAGGAGTTCGGTCTTCTAATCTGCAACTGAGAAATGACTTCAAAAACTCATGCCCTACACAAGGAAAATCCAAAGCTTTTGACCACAATTGTTTCTTTGGTGATGTCTATATTTTGATGAAGAAGGAAATGACCAAGCAACTGTTTAAGAGGATCAATGAACCACAAGTGGCCTGAAATAACTGACTCATGAAAGCAGTAAAGCTTTTTGCAGGCATCTTACAGATCTCGAATATGGAGGCTGGGTGTTTGTTTGTTTGTTTGTTTGTTTGTTTTCTGTTTGTTTGGTTGGTTGTTTTTAATTCACCAGGAAGGCACATTTAGAATATAAACTGCTAAGGGATTACAACCATGTATTACATCGCATGGTTGTATTACATCGCATGGTACATCGTGAGCCATTAAAAAACATGAATCAATTGTAATGACATGTTGAAAAAATGGAGAAAAGGAAGACAGACATCTTCTTTGTAGTAAGATACGTAGGAAATTTCATCCTAAAATGGCTGAGGAAACAGCCCTAATGAAATAAGCTAAGCTGGGAGAGATCCATCAAGTCAATAACTACATTAGCAATTACATCCTTTTAGTGAAAAAGCAATCCTGGGCCATGTCTCCATAGCTATTGAGGGGATGTCTCCTCAGCCGTGCTGGGAGAGTCCAATACCTTTGGCTGCCTCAGCTCTCCAGGGCTTCCAGTTAAAGCAGTTGATGGATTAAGTTGGCAGCTAACAAGGGCTAGCCACCAGAGTGTATTGGGACTGTGTCTGTAAGCTCATGGAAAATTCTGAGAGTTTATATCCAAACAAAGTATAGAAGTGGATTTGATGGCCCCTCGGAAGTTTCTTTCTTTCTTTCTTTCTTTCTTTCTTTCTTTCTTTCTTTCTTTCTTTCTTTCTTTCTTTCTTTCTTTCTCTTTCTTTCTTTCTTTCTTTCTTTCTTTCTTTCTTTCTTTCTTTCTTTCTTTCTTTCTTTCTTTCTTTCTTTCTTTTCTTCCTTCCTCCTTTCCTTCCTTCCTCCCTCCCTCATTTCTTTTCTTTTCTTTTCTTTTCTTTTCTTTTCTTTTCTTTTCTTTTCTTTTCTTTCTTTCTTTCACTGGTCATTCTATTTTCTGTTAATAATTGACAAAGTAAACTACATGCTACTCTAGATGGTGATAAACATGCCGATAAACCATGTTTTCAAGGTGTTCTTTACTGAATCATAATCTATTAATGCTGCAAGGGATCTTATAGAAAAACCTTGTCCAATGACTTAAGCTATTTCTTTTCTAAATCATACGCTTGCAATTCTTAAAAAAATGAACCTAATATAATAGGTGGTTTGCTCACTATCTGTACTAATTTTATTTTCTACTTAACTATTTTATGCTGTGTATGTAGCCTATTTTTTTGTGTGTGTGTTTTAAAATCCCCCACACCCAATGTGGTCCCAGATTGTCTATCTCCTGGGCTCATAACTTTCAAAATCTGGTAAGATACAGACAATGACTTTAAAGTCAATATAACCAGTTGGAGTTGAAAAACCTTTGTTTACTTGTTTGGCTGGCTGCTGTTGTGAAAACTGAATCAATCAATCTTGGCTAAAAGTGGTTCCAGCTGATCCCTGTACATTTAGTCCTGCTTAGAATTGCTATTACATTACTTAAACTGTTGAATTCTCAGCCATTTAAATAGACAGCCTTTGTCTTCTGTTGATAACCTGCATGCTGCTTGATTAACACTGGTTTGATTCTCCTCTGGGCACTTTTCCTTTCATTAAACCTGATAGTTTTTTTTTGACTTGGAACTTCTAGAAGCACCCTAGGATCGCTTAATGTATGTCCTTTCCATTTATAAAAGTCAGCTCCTGGTTTCCACAGGATAATATAGGTAAAAGTGCTTTGAAAAAGTTAAAAGCATCATACAAATACAAAGTACTGATATTTTCTTATTTGGGAAAGTAACCTTGGTGAAGCAGGTTTGATACAGCACAGTAGTTCAACTTTTGTTCTAGATCTTTCTTTCTTTCCTCCCTTTCCTTTGAAGCACTTCAAGAGTTTTCCCTTTTGGATCCCTGAAGCCCTGAGGTTACTTTGCCACTAGCATAAGGAATAAGCAAAGCAAGGAATAAATATTTCAAAGCTAGCATTTTGGGAAAAACAACCCACTGATATCTTTCTGCTTTTGGAAATAGATAAATCAACTTTTGGGTATTGGGATGGTTGGGTTGGGGGTTATTGAAAATAAGGATATGGACAGAGGCAATACCATTGACAAGGATACTGTCAGGCAGCTGAAAGGAGAAGTCGGGGAGTGGAGTCCCAGAATTTTCAAGACTCAGGTTGATTCCATAGTGTCAGCTGCTTAATGCTCTTCCTTAAGCCCATTCATAGGCTTACTTCTATTGAAATTCAGAGATCCACTCACAAATAGAGGCATTCTGTAGGGAAAAACAGTTATGACTTATACAAATTAATTTTAGATTTCTGGCTTCTATAGTTCTCTAGTGCTTCTTATCTGGAGCTTCTTCCACAATCAAACGGCAAGAGAGGTGAATAGCTATTATAAATAATACACCCCAAAGATTCAAAGATCACTCTAACAGGTTTTGGTAACTCTGGGTGAAATTGCTAACAGAAAAGAAAAGTGGGATGTTCTTTAATCTCCAAGAAGTCACAGTCTTCCCAAAGTTTTTCTTGGGTTGATTTCAAGTTTCACCATTGTGGTCCGAAAATATGCATGGTATGATCTCGATCCTTTTGTACTTGTGGACGGATGATTTGTGGCCCAGTATGTGATCTGTTCTGGAGAATTTTCCATGTTTATTCTGCAGCTTTAGGATGTGAATGTTCTGAATATATATTTTAAAAACGATAGCAGAGAAAAGAGGAGGCAGCTCAAAAACCTCAGTTAACAATGTTAACACCATGTTGGCTAATGCACAGACAGCTTCAATTTCCTTAATTAGTTCAGTGTTAGGTGACAACATATTTAATCAGCGAGCTAACAAGTACAGCAGCTGATTGCTCTCACTGCCCTATGTGTATGTTTTGACTGAAAAAGTAAATAAAATTACTTTAACTGCAATAATAAAGTGACATCCTAATTTTATTACCGTAGCAACCTTTTAGAAGTACCATACAGCAGTGAAAATTGGTTATTTCCTAAGAACTTGTTTCCCCTTTAGCATGTCACTGTGGTTAACCCTTTGGGGATATGATGGCTAAACTGGAGTCCATCAGTCAGAGACGGACCACATTGCCCCCATGTTCTGTGTCTCTTCTGCAAGGCATTGATTGAACTTGAACTCACATTGCTTGAACTCACATTAGCAGCTGTATTCCTGGGTGGCAAAACATGGCCTTTGGCAGACAGAGGGATCTGTTCAAAATTCAGTGTTTTTCCAATTAGTTAAACACACCTATAAGCCAGCACTGTGTCTGCTTGTTTTTTTTTTTTTTAAAGTGTTTTTGTCACTGAGATAGGGAATAGGTGTCATTTTTCTCACTTCTTACTGACCTATATAGGGATTTTCATGTACTTATATTAACTAGCTTGGATTTTGCTGTGATTTTCCTAGGTTAGCAAAGAAGAACTCTCAAAAGCAGGACTACTCACTCAGGAAATATTTCTTCTTATATCGTTGGTCCTTTGGGGGCTACAATATTTAGAGTACATTGTTCTTCAAACTGCTGTACAATTTAAACCAATAAATGTAATTAGAATAGCCAGTAGTAATCTGGGCCTTTGGCCGTCATTATTTACACATGGTGAGGGACTCAGTTTGTCTATATTAGATCTTCTTGCCTTTAGTCTTCACCCAAAATACTGAGATTAAGGTCTTACTGGAAAGACTTTTGTTACCCCCTTATAAAAACTCCCGATCCAACACATCAGGAGGAATTTTAATTAAAGAAAAATCCAAACACGAAGATCCAGGATACTTTTTTAAATGTCAGATGGAGTAGTGATGTTGTATATTATAGTCTTCATCACTAGCTTTATTTGGTGTGAATGTGCCAACTAACCTAGCTGCTTTATCTCATTTAATCCACACAAGCCCTGTGGGATTTTCCTCATCATTTTTCAGACGAGGAAACAGGCAGAGAGAAGTATATATTGCAGTGACTTCTGAACCCAGACTTTCACTGTGTGCCTCAAGGTGATCTTAACCACATTGCTAACTTCCTTCTCATCGTGAATTATTAGGGTTACCCCAACTAGTTTTGGGTATCCTATATATTATAGGAAAGACTCAGAGTTCTCTTTCTTTGAGCCCAGGGAGACTCATAGTTTTCTCCATAAGACAGGTCTATACAAAGGCCTCTCACCGACCAACTTCTTCTCAGCCTTAGAGATTGATTCCGGTGGAGGGTGGGGGAGACTTCATTGTTTTTCTTTCTAAAATGACATACTTCCTCTCTTTTGAACTAATTAAAAAACAAAAAACAAAAAACAAAAACAAAAACAGGATACTCATAGGCCTTGCAGTCAGGTAAGCATGAATTCAACCCCTGACTCTGTTTCTTATTATCTATGTGACTCTTGAACAAGTTACGTAACTTTTGAACCTAAATTTTCTCATTGGTAAAGTGGAGATACAGATACCTACTATATACACTTCTTGTGAGCATTAAATGAAATCATAGTGCTATTTTTATGCAATTCAAGATATATTTGAAACCCACCAAACAAAAGAACTGTGAACAACCACCAAAACCCTCACAATTAGATAGAGTCAATAAAATGTTGCATAGTATAGGCTTACTTCTCATGCTTATTGTTTATATACTACTTGTGTTATCAATATCTGGTCTCTTGGCTTTCTTTGGTCTCTTGGCTTTGGGTTTCTGCTACCATTGGATTCATTTAGTTGTGGATTACCTCATCACAGCAGATATGTTGCAACTGTTTTCCAGTGGCTCCCCACAACTGGGTAACAGTTTGACCCTTCTTGTGCCAGGTATCAGTGACCCAAGACTATGTGATTAGCCATCATTTCCTGAGGTCTGTGGGCCGTGGATTACATTGCAACCCATATACAAACAATTTAAAATTGAGATTTTACCATATTCTCAAAAGTCCTTGAACTCTTCTTAATGGCTATTCCATAGAGAGCTTGGTTTTCATTCTGAGAAGTTTAGCTTCTCAGTTCCTTTCTGCAAACTTCTTGCTTCCTCTCTCCACTTTCCCAATCCTCCTGGAAACACCCAAACTTGTACCTAATTATGCAGAGAAAAATAATTTAGTTCTTCTCATTTCTCCCCTCTCTCTTCTGAGCTTTTTTTTTCTCCCACAACCAAATGGCTCATCAATGTGTTTTGCTATGTTCCAGAGAGAATTTGTGCTGCTCTCTTGGGAGGCAGAAGCTTCTGTAGGGTAGTTAGAGTTTCAAATCACATTCTCCCTCCCTTCACCCATTATATATTCATTCATAAAGTTTTTATTAAAATACTTATTGTATGCCTAGTAATGGTAAGCAAAAATGGTAAAGAATGCCTGCCTCTGAAGTGCTTGCTTAGGTTACCTTTACTATTCTTGTCTATTAATAACTGTTGTGACTTGGGGAAATACCAATAGAAATGAAAATTGAGATAAAACATACTCTCTCTTCATCATATGGGATTACCAAGATGCTGCTTCTAACTCATTGTCTTCACAATTAGAGAGTCAAAGTACTATGTTAGCATTGATATTCTGGGTAGTAATAAGGTAGAAAGAAAAATAGTATGGACATCATGGCTTAATCTGAGAAAAGCCAACATGAGAGCTAAGAGTAAAATAGATAAAGAAATGAGAAACAGAATTTGGGTTAGAATTTAGATTCTTCTCTTTTTCACTTCTGGATTCACAATTCTACTTCCCTTGCCACTCATGGGGCAATGCCTCCATATTTCCTTGTCCCCCTGGAATATTCATTTAGAAGACATTAAAAGAAGGTTGGCAGGTGATTACTTATTGCAGAGTTTTAAAAGGAACTGGAAGAGTCAACAATGTTGGAACGCAATGGGATGGGAGTATTAAAATCTCTATCAAGGGGGTGCCTGGGTGGCTCAATTGGTTAAGCATTCGACTCTTGATTTTGGTCCAGGTCATGATCTCATAGTTTGTGGGTACGAGCCCTGAGTCGGGCTCTGCGCTGACAGTGCAGAGCCTGCTTGGGATTCTCTCTCTCTCCCTTTCTCTCTCTCTCTCTCAATCTGTCTCTCTGCCCCTCCATCACTGGTGTGTTCTCTGTCTCTGTCTCTCAAAAATAAACTTTAAAAAATTAAAAAAAAATAACCTCTATCAGGTAGCCAATATATATATTCATTTGTGACTTTAAGATTATCCATTTTGTAATAGTCAGAATTTAGCATTTTAATATGTCACCCATGAACTCTCAAAATACTGTTTTTAATGGCACCAATGATTGAAGTGAAGTTATATAAAGGCATCTAAAACAGGCTGTGAAAATAAAACTTCAACTGCGATCTGAAAGAATTAATTTAGAAAGCTAACATATGTACCAGGTGCGTTCCTACCTAAAACACTCTAAAAATAATACAGGATTCTCAGAACAAGGGCCAAAATGGACATTTAGCACTAGGATATTTTGTTTGCCTCCTAATATTTTCTGTAAAAAAAAAAAAAACAAACATTAAGCAGTCTTAGATGGACATCAATTTTGCTTTCCCGCCCCTGTGGACTAGGCTATTTTATCATCTGCAGGAAATCAGATAAAAATAATTGTATTGTAAAAATGATTTTGGCTAGCTTCAAAGTTTTTAATTGCTTTATTTTTCCCCTTGAAACACACCTGATATTTAATAGGCAGAAAAAAAAAGTACATGGAGAATAAACATTTTTATAAATAAACAATAAGCACCAAAGAGTATTATTGACTGCAGTTGAAGCCTCCCACAAAAATAGATTAATAGAAAAAAAATAAGGCTCTCTTCCATAAATTGGCTTAACAGGATGTGCTGTCTTGAGGATCTCTCCAGGATTGTGAAATACTGTCACTTCAGTGATGAGAGGAAGCTAAGTAAATTGTACTCAGAGTGACATTTCTGTGTAATGCAGACATTTCACTCCTCCTTGCTCAGAGTCCAGATGCTGGGCAGAACTAGCCACAATGGACAAGAGCATGGAAATGTTTCTCCAAAGCAACTCTACTGGCATTTTCCTGAAGTTTTAGTATAGAATGGGGCTTTTCCTTGCTAACAGGAAAGTTCCATTTTTCATTCTCCAGAGAGCCATGATTACATCCTGTTTTTAATGCCTCCGAAAGAGCTGGAGCCTTTCTTCAGATTAAAGTCATCGTCTCAGTGACATCAGGAAGGAATCCATCAGTTATCATCCAGAGAACAGACTTGTCACCAAGGGAACTGTCTTGGAGGGCCAAAGGCAGAAGGGGTATTTATAAGATGGAGGCATTGGCTCTTTCCAGGATTAAAAAAAAATTTTTTTAATGCTTATTTATTATTTTGAGAAAGAGAGACAGAGAGAGACAGAGTGCAAATGGGAGAGGGGCAGAAAGCAAGTGAGACACAGAATCCAAAGCAGGCTCCAGGCTCTGGACTGTCAGCACAGAGCCTGACGCAGGGCTTGAACCCACGAAGAGTGAGATCATGACCTGAGCCGAAGTTGGATGCTTAACGGACTGAGCCACCCAGGCACCCCATCTTTCCAGGATTTTTAATGGATAAGGTCACAGGCTCGGATAATTCTAGGGTGGGGGAGTTGGTCACCCTTTAAAAAAAGTAATTAAACCACATCATTCACCATTTGGACTAAAGCCAACCTAGGATATATTAAATTTTCTTTGTAAATACTCCTATTTCTTTTATCCTGGTGTGAATCCTGCAACACACACACACACACACACACACACACACACACACACACACACACACACCACACACACTGCTGTTTCTGTCATCCACAATCTTGGACCAGCAAGAATGCCAAGCAGGGAAGCCAGTGTAGAGGGCAGCAAAGGAGAAATCTTACATGTTCATATTTAAAACAAACAAAACAAGCTGAAGCAGCTGGAAGAGATGGAAGAGGCATGCTGCAATTTATTCCTGTCTGTGGCTTAATGTCCCGCAGAAACTGAAAACACATTTTCCCCTTTCAGCATGGCATGGCAGGGGCAATTGTCAATGGAAATTACAAATTCAGAGGAAAACTATATACTTGGGTCAGCGTGAAACAGTAACAATGGATAGACCCACTTCTAACAAAACACATGCTTCCTGATGCCTCTCCCCACCCCACAAAGTGTAACTGACCTCCTCTGGTGAGGAAACAGAATAGAGGATTGTTTAAGAATATGGGCCAGGGGAACCTGAAAGGCTTTGCTTTGAATCTCAGTTTTATGAATCTGTGACCTTGAGTGATTCAGGTTCCTATTTATAAAATGGGGATGATAACTGCATTGCATTATATAGTTGCCATAAAGATAAGGTGTGTGTGGTGAGCATAGCATAATGTATGGAATGTTGTATACCTGAAATCACTATGTTGTATACCTGAAACTAGAGTAACACCATGTGTCAACTATAATAATAATAATAATAATAATAATAATAATAATAAAAAGATAAGGTATGTGACATGCTTAGCACAGTGCCTGGCACATAATAAGTGGCTAAAATATGACAGCCATTGATTAGCACAGAAATGTGGAAATGCAGCTGCTTGATTATGGAGAAGTAAACGGAATTTACTAATGGATTAATTCCACAAAGCACAGCTACTATATATAGATGCCGTTGAGGCTTGGCGATGCAAAATGGCAAACAAAAGAGCCAGTGTCCACTATCATGGTGCTTAGGGTACAGTGGTGGAGACAGGCATTATATCAATAATCACACAAATAGCTCTATACAATTATACTAAGTGACCCAAAGAAAATATAACTAATGCCATGAGAAAATATAATAGGGACCCTAAACTAGGCTCCAGTGTCAGGAAAGATCTCCCTGAGAAGGTAACATTCAAAGAAAAACTTGAAGGATCAGTAGGAGTTAGCCAGATAAAAGAGGTTGGAACTGGTGGCGTGTGCTTCAAATAGAGAGAACAGTGTGTACCAAAGGGCTGATGCAGTAATGAATTTGGCCTATTTGAGGGACACAGAGTAGGTCAGTGAGAAGAAGTCCAGTAAGAGAGGGGGAGGAGGAGAGAAGATAGGAAGTTGCAGAGGCAAGTAATGGCCAGGTCATGCAGACACTTCTAGGCTTTTATTGACATTTTGACATTTTTTATAAAAAATATCATGAAGCAGTTAAAGGGATTTAAGCCTAGCAAGTGACAAAATTAGACTTGTATTTTAAAGAGATCATTCTGGCTACTGTTTGAGAATGGATAGGGCAAGGAAAGAATGGATGTACAGAGAGAAGGTAGACCTTCACTGTAGATGGAAAAAAGCAACAGAGAGGGTGGTGAGAGTGTAGACACAGGGACATGGATTGGATTAGAGATGTGTTTGCAAAGTTGGAGAAAGAGGAGTTGGTGGTGCATTGGGGTGATGGGGGTGAAAGAGAGGCAGGCCCATTGATGTCTTGTCTTAAGCAAGTGGATAGATGTACGTGTCAATTCCTGATGAGCTAGTGTATTCACTTAATAATATCGCTGTTGATGAGGTTTGTTGATGGCCAGTAAGGATTTGCTGTTTTATTATATAAATAGATTAATGTCATTTGATACAAACATTGCCAATTTAAATTTGGGAAAGCATAAGCAAATATTTCCTAATAACATTTTGTAATAAGGTGCCAAAAATATAGATTTCCAGTGCAAAAACTCTTTCCTTTCATGTACACCCTACTGCACTTCTGGTGTTTTTGCTGGATTTTATACATACAGATATTTTTTGGTATTTAGAGATGTCTCTGTCTTCCTCCTTCTTATCCTCTTTCTCTGCCCCCTTTCTCTCTCACAGCATATAGGTCTTCATCATGGGCATTTACCTCCATGATAGCTCTCATAAGTGAGACAATAAAAGATGGATAATAAAACTAGACCATGAAATAGATGCCAGCCAGGGGTGCCTAGGTGGCTCAGTCAGTTAAGCATCTGACTTCAGCTCAGCTCATGATCTCATGGTCCATGGGTTTGAGCCCCATGTTGGGCTCTGTGCTGACATCTCGGAGCCTGGAGCCTGCTTCGGATTCTGTGTCTCCCTCTCTCTGTCCCTCCCCCATTCATGCTCTGTCTCTCTTCATCTCTCAAAAATGAATAAACGTTAAAAAAAATTAAAAAGAAAAAAAGAAATAGACACCAGACACTGAAATGTGGTTAAGGGAAGAGGAGTCTTTCTCAGTGGCTTGCTGGGTTAGTGGACTGGGAACAGTAAACGAGATTTCTCAATTCCAGAAGATGGAGAACACTGGGATTTTCAACATTGCTATAACCTCCTACCCAAGGGTAAATAAATATGGAGTAAAATACTATTTTTCTGCTGCTTCATTCCAGCTGTCCTAATGGTGACTGTAGCATTTTGAGGTATTTTGACATCATTACCCAAGGTAATGGGGAAATATGGAGCTGCATTATCGCTTTCAATCTGTTTTTGTTCTATTGGTCTATTGTGCCTCTATCATTTTTGAAATACAAATTCAGTTAAAAACTAAATCAGAGCAACCTCTTAATTTGTTTGACTTTACAAAGAAAACTCTCTGTGTTAATTTATAAATTAAGGGTTGGAGAAATAATTTCTGCTTTAAATTATCAATGATAAAATATTCATAATGTTCATAAATAATAAGCCAATAAAATGATGGCTTACTGGTAAAAATAAGTATATAACACTTTCAGGGTCATGAAACATGATGGCATGGCTATATTTTATGGTTTTATGAGAAATACTTATATGGCATTTGCTGTGGATTGAATGTGTCCCCCCAAATCCATATGTTGAAGAACTAATCCCCAGTATGATGGTATTTGGAGGTGAGTCCTTTGGGAGGGAATTGGGGTTAGATTAGGTCATGTGAGTGGGGCCCTCATGATGAGCTTAATGTCTTTGTAAAAAGGGGAGGGGACACAAATCTCTCTCTTGGCCATGTGAGGATCCTGCAAGAAGGTAGCTGTCTATAAGCCAGGGAGGGGGCTCTCAGCAGAACCCAATATGCTGGCACTCTGATCTTGAACTTCCAGCCTCCAGAACTGGGAGAAAAAATGTTTGTTGTTCAAACCACTCAGCCTATGGTGTTTTGTTACAGTACCCCGAACAGACTAAGACAGCATGGCTCTAAGACTTTTGTGTATTTGTGTAACTTTTACCCTGAGAAGATTGAGATGATATTAAAACAAGATATTTTATTAGGTCAGGTATATACTCTGTACATTGTTGTTGGTTTCAATGCTGATGTTTCTTTTCCTGCGCATACTTTTTACACAGGTATCAACTTCTGGGCATTATGTTTGTGTGAGGCTGAGAGTGTGTATGTGTGCATGTGAAATGTGTATGTGCGCATAAATTAGAGACAGACGGAGAGAGATTGAGATTCTAGGTTCTATTCTTTTCACTGGATCATTCAAAAAGGAAGTGGGGGGCGCCTGGGTGGCTCAGTCGGTTAACCATCCGACTTCAGCTCAGGTCATGACCTCACAGTTCGTGAGTTTGAGCCCTTTGTCGGACTCTGTGCTGACAGCTCAGAGCCTAGAGCCTGTTTCAGATTCTGTGTCTCCCTCTCTCTGACCCTCCCCCGTTCATGCTCTGTCATTCTCTGTCTCAAAAATAAATAAACGTTAAAAAAAAAAAGGAAGTGGGAACAGACTTTTATTGAGTCTTTGCTCTGTGCCAGGCTTCTCACGTACATTATTTTTCTTGGTCCTTGCAAGAACTTCCTTTCATACACAAAGAACCCGGGGCTCAAAGAGGTTAAATAATTTGCCCACAGTTATGCAACTGGTAGACGTGTGAGTAGTAATTTCAAAGTTGGCTCTGGACTTCTGATTCCAAGTCCTTTTCTGTATTTCTCGTGGCCTCTGTGAGGATTTTTTCCATCTTCACCCAGTTCATCAACTATGGAATTTATGAGACAGCCTTCACTCAGGCCTTGCCTGATTCAGCTGGGGAGGTGGGCCATGAAACAACCAGATGACACTGCATGTAACACAATGGTGTGGAGTGTAGAAGATATGCACATTCATATTTGGAGAAGAGAAGTGCACTGTGGTTAGTGTTAGCTGTAAGGGAACACACACATGCTCATGCATGCACGCATGCACCTTGAGAGGAACACGTTTAGGCTGCCAGAGAAGAGGGTGGGGGCCATGATGCAATGCAGGAGTGATCCTGAGCACTGAGTGGCAGAAGCTGGTGAGGGGTTTCTCTGCTGTGCAGGCAAGACCTGCAAGGCCTGAAGACCTCACGCCACATTGAGGAATGTGGCATTGATCCCATTAACAGCTCATTTTAGCACAACACTCAGCTCAGCTCAACTCAACACTTGGAGTAGGGTCTGGGAGCTGCTCGTTCAAGTCCCCAGTGCCAATTTGATGGGATTTTCAAGAAGCAGAAACAGTTTGACCAAGCGATGCAAAACTTGTTTTGGGCTTATAGTGCAAATAAGACTGAATTCTAGTCCTTTTGTTTTCTGGTTTGGCTTGGATGAACAAAAGCTCTGTTTTCTTCAAAGTTGATGATAAATTAAGCATGTTTTCTGTCACAAAAATTGACAAGATTAAGTGTCCCGTGGTCATCGCATTTCTGATTATGGAACCATCATTAACAAGCAAACATCTGGCCATTATTCCTGATGAATCTGTTCCTTGATATCTGTTGACAAGGAGAGTGGGAGGGGTCAGTGAATTCAAGCACAGATGAGCCACATTTCAATGACCCTGGCTATTGACTCTGGTAGTTATTGTTAATGAAGCATTCTGCATAATTGATTATTTGATACTGAATGATATATCCGTCATATTGTGCCATAGGGCACTTGCATTGGCGCAGAGGCAGAAAAATCCTTAGAACAATGTGTGTTTGGAGCTCTGGTTGGTGACTCGGCACAGTGAATACAGGCGACCACGGGAGCTGGGTGTAAGCATTGATTAGTTAGTTGCAGGGTCCTGACACCAAGCTATGGATAGCAGAATGAAAAGTAAAGGTCTTTCCCAATACTCAGAAAGCCTGATCTTCAAGGAGGCATGCTCACAGACACCCTTTTCCTGAGCTCGGAGGACAACTCCCTGATTGACTACCTGCCATGGCAGGTGACACATCAGAGTCTTGCTGAGCGAACTGTCAAGAAGGGCATGCGCCAGGTAGCCTCCTACATGGGATGTGCTATTTCTGGCCTTTGCTGCATACAGGCAAGCTGCTAAGTTACATCTTTCTAGAGCTTCTTCTGCTACCTCATCAGGCCATGTGTTTACCTTCAGTGTTCAGGGAGGATGATGAACAACCAAGCAGGATTCTCCTTGAGCTCAGACAGAAGAGCAACTTCTTCTTCCAGCCTGTGCCCCTCCAGCTCCAAAGATGTGTGCGCCCATTTTCTTCCAAGCAGACGTACACAACATGCTTCCAAGTTTCATGGCTACCTGGCAGGCCTCGTCCTCTGGGTTTTTTCACACAGCTGAGAATGCATACAGCCACTATCATGGGAGCTGGGAGGGGCATCGTCCAGCAATGCCTCCCATTATAGGATGGGACAATGAGAGCACTGAGAAGTGACTGGCTAGAGGCTGTGCAGAGTCCGCAGCAGGTCTGGGATGGAGCCCAGAGTTCTCTCTACTCTACTCTGTCTCCTCTATTTACAATAGGGTAATGTATTAGGTCTGCAGTGATAAGATAATGCAGAGAAGAAGGGCAGAAGCAATTTCTCTTTCTTACTTCACACACAGGAGGCACTGAGAGGTCACCCAATTTGTCCACAGGGACACAGCCGGTGTGACATTTTCTCCTCTCCCATTTCCCTGTTCTGCTTTTCCTTCTTCCAGTTGTTTTGGCTTTCCTCCAATGGTGACTCTGCTATCTGGCCCATCCAAGGCTTTCCCAGGACCACTACCCTGGTTCAGGCCCCCAGCAAGCCCAGCAATGTTTGGCCTTTCTCCCTGCCCCCAGCCTCTTTCTTCTTCTGGTTCCCTTTAGCGGGGCTGCTTAAATCAGAGGTTTACATCCCTGACCATGGCACCCTGCTGCTCAGAGATTTCCAGTGTCAAATCACTTCTAACAGAGGAAATCCAAGAAGCTGAGTGTGGTATTCAATTTCATCCATTATCTGTCCCCAACTATTAGGTCATGAAAAGTGAACCGGCCTGGAAAGCTGGGTGGCTGAGGGACCTCTCGGCTCAGCCATTAGCGGCGCAACATAGGAAGTGCGCTTAATCCCTCTGCGATTCAGTTTCATCGTGTGCAGGGTGAGAATTTAGGACTGAAAGAACACGCACGTACTTTCAGGTTGCTCCAGTTCCAGCCTCAGCACTTAACTACTCTCCATCCTGATCCCTGGGCTTCGGTCAACTGTACTTCTTGCTGTTATGTAGCTCAATCCATTCTTATGATTTGATTTCATCCTGTTGAAATCCTATCCATCTTTTAAGATACAGCCAAAAAAGTTAGACCCACTTGTCATTGCTCAGAGTAGCTTTGCAAACTCCGGACTGTGTGCTCCTACACCTCATTTTTTTTTCTACAACACCTTTTATCACGACTGGGGACCCACCTTCTTTTTTCTTCCTCCCTTACAGGTAGAGCTGTATCTTGTTCCTCTCTGTTTCCTCTGTAAAGCCTGGATCAATGCTTTTCACAAAATAGATGTCCAATAAATATTCATTGAATTGAAAAACTGCAGTTTGTGCCAAGAGAAAAATGTGCCTTTTTATCACTGGAAACTGATTGGGGTAGTACCTAAATTCAGCAAGAAATTACGTAATGAGATTTAGCTATAACTCACCTTGATTTTTATGCTAATTGGTTCATTCGGGTGTCATTGGGGCATTCAGAACTCAACCAGCCTGTTCATTATTGGATAATTTGCCACACACGTATTAATTGGTGATATCCATCTTATCTATTTCTATCTACTTTCATTCTTGTAGGAGGAGTCTTAGCCTAGGTCTAAGCACATTCCGTAGTGGAAGTAAACACATCTGGACATATCTGGCAGATGGATGGGAAGGTCCATAAAGATTCAATTTGCATAAGGGAACAAGGAAAGTCCTGGAAGAGAATTTATCCTAAAGGCATATGAAGTCAGTCAGAGTTGGTCAGTAATAAAGACCCAGCGGTCAGGGAGATGTCCCTCTGACAAGTCATAATATCGATAGGTAACATTTATTGAGTACTTACCAAATGTCAGACATGGTACTAAGAACTTCTTTGTAAGCATTATCTTGCTTAATCTCCATTTTGCCCTATTAAGGTAGTAACTAATATCCATCTTTCAGAAATGGGGAAATTTAGGGAGATCAAACCTGTCTGTTCTATATTTAGTGGGTGGCGGAGACAGAACCAAACCCAGGTTGGTCTGACTCTAGAGCAGGATTTAATAAACTACAGGCCAAATCTGGCTCATGGTCCGTTTTTATATGACCTTCAAACTAAGAATGTCTGTACATTTTTTGGTTTTGTAGGAAAAAAACAAAACAAAAGCAAAGAATATGTGACAGCAGCTATATAAAGTTTGCAAAGCCTGATGTAATTACTATCTGGCCCTTTATAGAAAACCTTTGCTGAGCTCTGGGTCACAGCACCAAACCCATTGCCACTCAGTAAGCCCAGGCCTCAAGAATCATTGACGGGCCAGCTTTCCCATGGAACCTACCTTTCAGTAGTAAGGAGAGAAACTGTGCGGAGTAACACTTGCAAAAGTGATTTTCCTAAAGATTCATTAAGACCTTGGGGGATAAGACAGCCACTTTT
The DNA here is from genome assembly GCF_027475565.1 of Acinonyx jubatus. Classification (NCBI taxonomy): domain Eukaryota; kingdom Metazoa; phylum Chordata; class Mammalia; order Carnivora; family Felidae; genus Acinonyx; species Acinonyx jubatus. The sequence continues at coordinate 89,631,534 of NC_069381.1, read as the reverse complement.
GTCCACATGTGACCAAATACAGCACAAGAAAAGGACAGAGGCAGGAAACTCGGTGACTTTTCTTTCCTAAAGATTAGGGAGACTATGCTGAGCTCCGCGGGCAGCGGGCTGTAGTTCGGTTCTGCAGGGCTGTGCCACGTGTTGGCACTAGATCTTTGTGAAGTGAGGCAGCTTGTGACCACAGACCTGCCTGAGAGAAGATGAAACAGGAGAATAAAAAAAAAAGCCACCAATGGCAGCTGACAATAGATGTTTATGAACAAGTATTACTTAAAACCTAATTGTATCTAAGAGGAAGGGATGAATAAGTGGAACACAGGGAATTTTTAGGGCAGTGACACTATTCCATATGATACTGTAATAGTGGACATATGATATGCAGTTTTCTGAAAGCCACAGAACAATAAAGCACAGAGAGTGTACCTTAGTGTAAACTATGGGCTTTGGTTAATAACAGCTATATCAACATTGGCTCATCGATTGTCACAAACGCCACACACCAGTGTGAGGTTAGTAACAGGACAAACTGTATAGCAGGATGGGCTGGGAGATGTATGGAAACTCTGAACTCTCTGCCCAATTTTTCTATAAATCTAAAACTGCTCTAAAAATAAATGTTATTAATTAAAAAAACTCACCCAGATTCTATCATTCTACAGCCAATTTTATTTGTTGGAGGAGATATTTCATAGGGCTATGATCTCATAATAACAGGTGAGGATGAGTCATGAAATACTATTTATTCTCTGAAGAGAAGCTCATTAGTGTCCCTCTTCCCAGAAGACTTGTGTGGCCTGGTGAAAACCATTTATTACCAGTAATTTATTATTTAACTGCACACTTGTCAGTTTGAGTGAAAATTATCAGACGTGTCTCTTATTGAGAAAAGTGGTTAGTAGTTAATGGAAAAAGACTATGTGCTCAAGAAAGAAGTCGTTAGAAAAACCTGAACAAATATATCAACAAGAGCAAATGTTTATTAACTTCTCATCAAGTGGCAAATTTTATGGGTATGTTAAAAGAAGTATAAGATGTGACTCTTACCCATAAAATGACAATCTCAGTGATAAGCTCAGATGTATATACATATGAGTAAGACTTCATTTGTCATTTAAAAATGAATTACTGAATACTCATTAGGTGCCAGACACTGATTAAGTCCCTGAAGAAAAAACCTCTTACTCTTGTGGAGGTTACGTTTTAATGGTAAAAATCAGACAGTAGGCTAGAGAAAAAATAAAATAATTTTATTAGTAATAAATGCTATGAAGGAAATAAGATGGGGCAGTGTGATAGCAATCTGGAGTGAGAACTGGCTTAGATTTTGTGCTCAGGAAAGGCGTCACAGAGCAGGTGACATCTGAATGAGATCTGCATGTAAAACAGATTATGTATCAGTATTATAGGCTACATCGTGGGTGGGGTGGGAAGGGAGTTTCTCATTTTTTCTCCCTCATTGCTATACCCACAGGGAGAGAATTGAAGCCAGAACCCTACGTCCTCTACTTTTTCCTCTCCACAGTGGAGAGGGGTGACTTATCTGATTCCTTATGATCTAAGAGTTAAGAACTTCCTTGACTAATATTTACTTGTGGGAGGAATCACTGTACCTAAAGGCAGGAAATGGATTCTATAAGACCTCTTTCACTATCTGAGCCTGAGAATGGCAGGCTTTTCCAGTTGGCTGGAAGGAACCACATGTCACCAGAATCTTCCCTCTAATTCTCTCTGCATGTCAGCCTCTCTGTTGGCGATGGCAGGTAACTCAGGCTGGGTCTATCTCGTGAGTCTCGCTCTTTTTTCTTTTCTTTTCTTTTCTTTTCTTTTCTTTTCTTTTCTTTTCTTTTCTTTTCTTTTCTCTTTTTTTAAGATTTATTTATTTTTGAGAGAGAAAGCACAAGTGGGGAAGGGGCAGAGAGATGGGAGGACAGAAGATCCGAAGTGGACTCTGTGCTGACAGCAGAGAGCCCCATGTGGGGCTCAAACTCACAAGCCATGGGATCATGACTTGAGCTGAAGTAGGGCTCAACCCACTGAGCCACCCAAGTGCCCCCCATTTCCCTCTGTTTTCAATTAAGGGGGAGGAACAGGAAATCCCAGTTCAGACTCAGGCCTAAATGCCTGCTTATACACCATAGCTTATCAATGCAGTTTATATAACACAGTTTGCTAAGTTGAACTTTATTTCCTGTTTGGCTAGTAAAACTTTACATATATTTCTGGAAAGGAGGAGTAGTGAGTAACACCCTGAGTCCTGAGAAACAAAGGAAGCTTTTAAAGAAAGAAAGAACAAAAATTGCCAACAAGAAAAGAATGGTTTGAAGATACAACACTTACTTTCCAATTGTCGGCAAGTACTTTACTGACACTACATTAATCTTCATACATTATGTCTATCAATTATAAATTTGGGTAATACTAACAATACACTTTGAGAGAAAAAAAAAAGACTTTCTTTACAATGCCATCTTAAGACCACAAACTTTGAATTTAGACCATGGTTTGTTGTTTACTAGTTGTGTTGAGCAAGGTACACAATCTCTCTATGCCCATTTTCCATTAGGAAAACAGGGCTACTACTCTTATTTTGAAAGATATATGTGAGGATTAAAAATTGTGATGATTGTCCAGGGCGCCTTGTTAGCTCAGTCTGTTGAACATTTGATTATTGATTTTGGCTCAGGTCACAATCCCAGGGATGTGGGATTGAGCCCTACATGGGGCTCAAGCATTGAGCCTGCTTGAGATTCTCTCTCTCTCCCTCTGCCCCTCCCTCAGGCACACACATTCTCTCCTTCCCTCTCTCTGTCTCTCAAAAATTGTCATGATTATCTTAACATTGCCTGACACTATTACTCAGCAAATGGTAGCTAGTGATAAGTTATCAGGAATAGGCTCAAGAGTTCCCAGCTCCTGAATATGCTGGCTCCATGTATATTAGAAAGATGTGCATAAATTGACTGGAATAGAATTCTAGGGACTATCACTCTTCAGGAATGCACAGACCATCCATCTATCTATTCACTTATTCACTCATTCATTCAAGAAATGGTGAGTATCTACTAAGCATGGTGTAGACTCAAAGCTAAAGAAGGCATGATCACTTATCTTCAGGAATTTCGAAGCCAGTAGGGAAGTTATAGGCTCACAACCAATGACAGAATGCAGAATGCATTAAGAATTTTAATATTAAGAATGAAAATGCTATAAGATATCTGAAAACAGGAAAACAACTTCTTTGTGGCCAACATCTATAGCAGGAGTTAATGTTTGTGGTGAGCCACTGTATATCACTCAAGAGGATTAGGTAACCTCCCTTAAAAACTCCTGGTGCCAATCCTAGAGGTCAGAATAGTGGGTTTTAAGTAGCACACAGGTATTCACAACAAACAGAGGAGAGCCTGGGTGGCTCAGTCTATTGGGCATCCGACTTTGGCTCAGGTCATGATCTTGCATCTCCTGGGTCTGAGCCCCGCATCGGGCTGTGTGCTGACAGCTCAGAGTCTGGAGCCTGCTTCTCTGCCCCTCTTTCTCTGCCCCTCCCCAACTCGCACTGTCTCTCTCTCTCTCTCTCTCTCAAAAATAAATAAACATTTTAAAAAATTAAAAAAAAACAAACAAGTAGAACCATAACTTTTTTCCTCCACGTCACTATTGTACAATACTCCATTCCAGTTTTTCTCAGAACCAGCATTAAGTCAGGAGTCCTTTGGAGTCTTTGGGGTATTTTATTACCAGTGAAATTCTAAATTTAAATACTTTGTCATGTTACATTTTCAAATTTTATTTCATGGGTAATTTGTTACAATGAGTGCTTTAGTTTGAGTTTCTTGGAGAAGTGAGCTATGTAAATATGAAAAGTTATTTTTGAGAAAGATTTACTTAGTAACAAAAAAAGAAGACACCTCCAATTCCTTATGTTTTAAAAAATGAAAATTTTAAATGAAGGATTGGACTTTATCTTTCACTTTTTAGGAGTCACAAAGAAAGAATACATTGAAACTGAAACTGTACTTGGAAAAAAAAATTCTCTCATTCAAAACTTTAGTCCTTGGGAGATTTTTTATTCATGTCATAAGCCATGATTGATTTGACTTGTTATCCTTATAATGTTAATATTTATATCATTTCCATTAAGTTATTTATATTTTAAATAAAGCAATCTTGGGCACCTGGGTAGCTCCATCAATTGAGCATCTGACTGTTGATTTTGGCTCAGGTCATGATCCCAGAATCATGAGATCGAGCCCTGCATTGGGTTCCCTGCTGAGCATGGAACTTACTTGAGATTCTCTCTCTCTCTCTCTCTCTCTCTCTCTCTCTCTCTCTCTCTGTCTGCTCTTCTTCTGCATGTTCTTTCTCTCTTTCTAAAATAAAAATAAAAATTTTAAGAAGAAATAGAGAAAGCTATCTTAAAATTACCTGTTGGATTAATACAGAATAATTTCTAGGAGAATAAACTGAGTCTGCGGGTAAACTTCTAGCTGTATGGATTTGTATCATCATCATTATTGGAGAATTCAAAGGATTTTGAACACGTAGATTTTCCACTGCTGATATTAACTCAGACAGGCAAGCAAAAGCACAGGTCTGGAGGCAGTAAGTTATAGATGTCACTTAGGTTCCCATTCTGTGACACAGAGTGATAGTTTGCCTAACAGGGGTGTTTTAAGTGACCCTGAATCAATTAGCTACAATTCTCAGTATATAGTGTATTGGTTGAAAGTGTTATTTCTGGAGTCAGACTGGCTGGACTCAGATTCTGGCCTTGTCCATAGTATGAGTAAGACCTTTGGAGAGTTACTTAAAATTTCTCTGCGTCACTTTTCTTATCTATAAAACAGGAGACAGGGGGATAACTGATTTCACCTCATGCAGTTTAGGTATACAAGAACTAAATGAGAAAACCACTAGGAGCAGTAGCAGGCACATAACGAGTGTTAATTCTCAACGGTCGCCAAAAACTCTACATGATGGTAGACCAAAATGTTCTGGTCACCAATTCCAATGTTTGGGAGGTGTTTTTTTTTTTTTTTTTGTTTTTGTTTTCCTACATATCAACTAGCAATTCTTGGACTCCAGCTTGGTGTTCTACAATTCACCTCGCTCCTGACACTATCTATGCAGAGATAGCATCAGATTAGGTTAAGGTTAAGGGTTAGGGGTTCAGTCCTACAAGACTTGTCCCCCACTCGACCCCACAGATTATCACCTGTGCTTCTGACTAAAGGTTATAGATCAAAGCTTCCAAAGATTCTCTCCTTGGGCTTGATTAATTTATTAGAGCAAATCACAGAACTCAGAGAAATATTTTACTTAGTAGATCACTGGTTTATCATAAAAGAATATAACTTAGGAACAACAATATGTAAGAGATGCATAGGGCAAGTTATGGGGAAAGGATGTAGAGTTTCTGTGCACTCTCCAAGTATATCTCCCCGCATCTCCAAGTGTTCACCATCCTGGAAGTTCTCTGAACTCTGGGTTTTTAGGAGACTTCATTACCCAGGCATGACTGGTTAAATCATTGACCATTGGCAATTGATTCCGTCTTCAGGCCCTCTACTCTCTCAGGAGTTCAGGAGGGTGACTGAAAGTTCCAGCCCTTTAATCACTTGGCTGGGTCCTCTGGCAACCAACACCCATCTTTAGATGCTTTCCAAAAGTCACTTCATTAACATACAAAAAGACACCCTAGAAGCTGTAGGCCCTTAGAAAATTCCAATGGTTTTATGAGCTCTGTGCCAGAAACTGAAACAAAGACCAAATATATATTTCTTATTATAAATCACAATATCACATTATCATTACCTCTGTTCTTTTTTATATTGATTTATTTATATTGAGAGAGACAGAATGAGTGGGGTCAGGGCAGAGAGAGAGGGAGAGAGAGAATCTCAAATGGGCTCCCACTATCAGCACAGAGTCAGACAGGGACTCAGTCTCAGGAACCATTCTCATGAACCATGAGATCATGACCTGAACCAAAACCGAGTCGGATGCTCAACTGACTGAGCCATCCAGGCATTCCATTACCCCTGTTCTATAGATAAAAAGACTGAAGAGTGTAAAGGTAAAATGATTTGCCCCTACCTACACACAGTGTTTAGAAGGTAGCAACATATGGACCTGAAGAGTCTGACCCTAAAGCTCATTCAAGGCAGAAAGAGGAGAAATAACAAGTTTGAGTTTTTCAAGTTGCTTTTACTGCAGTGCTGGTTCCCTCATATGAAACAATCCCTGGATGTCTCATACTTGTTAATACACATTTCATGCTACAGTTGGAAGAGGAAAGTGCTGGAATGATACACATAGAGGATAAAAAGTGTCAGGATGTTATTTTAGAAATATAGCGATTTAAGTGAAGGAGAGAAGTGGCTGTATAGTATAGCTCAAGGAAATAAGCATGCCAGCATGGTATATTATTGCATGCCAGCCCATCTGAGCTAGAGATAAGTCCAAAAACTAAGTAATGTATTCCTTTTCCTGCTAGCTTTAGGATAAATGTTGATTAGAAACTTAGAATTTTATGAATATAAAATTGTGGTATTTACTATGTTCTTGCCACTTGCCCTTTACTCACTGAAGAATTTTCAGTAGTGTATATTGTAGTGTTTCCAGTAGTAAGCACTGATGGTGATACCCTCTTAACTCGTGGCCCCAAACTCTAAAAAGTCTAACCAAAAGAAGAAAAAGTATGGTTATCTTTGTAAGAGAGTATTACTGTAAATAGACCAAATGTTTTACAGTATAATTTTTTTGGAAGGAGAGCACTGGGGAAGAAGGACAGACTTGAGGTAAATGAGTACAATAAACATTCACTTTTGACCAATCATTTTAATCATTTTAATCAAAGTGCATTTGAATGCGTAAATGCACTTACACATTTTCTAAGTTCTGTTGAAGTCCTGGTCAGTCGTTAGGTCTCCCTGATCTCAAAGATGCCATTCACTACTAAGGAATTCCATGTATGCTGAGTTCCATGCTGAATCATCTGGAAAACACATTGCATAGTACAATAAAAAGACAGAAAAATTAGTATTATTGAGAAAGTCCTTTCAGCAAAGACTGGCTAGCTGTGTCAAAATGCATTTCTCTTTCTTTCTGAGCACACAGATTAACTACATTTTCTAGTTTCCCTTTCAGGTAAGTATGTTCATGTGACTTCTGCCCCCTGGAAGATGGGCAAGAGTGATATATGTTACTTCCAACCTTGGTTTATGGCAATCTCCTTTTTGATTCTTTCCTCCCCCTCTGCTGGATGAATAGAAAGGTAGGAGAAGCCACAGACAGAATGACCCTAGGTTCAAGAATGATGGCATGGCCAGAGCAACCACTGAATCCCAATGCCAGTTGGACTTCATGTGAAAAATAAGTTAATTCCTCTTGTGTTAAGTCTTTGAGATTTGGGGGCTAATCTGTTACCTGTGGTGGAAATGGTGATAAGCCTTTTTCGAGAAGATTCTTCTCTAGCAATGAAGGACTTATTTCCAGGGAGTGTTACCAAAAGACAGTCCCCAGTTGTCAGCCACCTTTGAGAATACCTGAACTGAAGAGTTTTCTGTGTCCAAGGTCATACTCCTTCTAGGACTAGATCCCATCCAATGACTGGTGAACAAGTGGGTAAACAGTCTCCTGGTCCCCTCAACTCAAGTTGCGATAACTCTAAAAGCCATCTTGGCAGCAAAGCACTCTAAGGCGTGAGCTGAGGACTTTGTTGAGACTTCATTATAGAAAAATTTCTTGTACCCAATCCTGCTTTTATCTTTTTCCTTCCATAGGTGTTGATGCCAAGAACACTCCCTATATAGGAATGTCCTGCACTGTAATCTCCATCAGAGTGTGCAAGGAGTTAACGGCAATAAAAGCATCCGATACACATTCTTTTATATGGGCTTGGCACCTTTTTCCAAATAGTATCTCTTTGCATAGCAAGGATTTTAATACTTATTTAGAACTCAAATCTTTCCTTTTTTTGGGCCTTAGCTATATAACACAAATGAAAAATGAAAATCTTAAATTAATTCAAGACTAATTTCAGGCAGTGTCTTATAGGTTTCATCTGAGACTAGTTTCTGAGTGACCTAACTGAAAACCCAAATCTCCTACTTGCTAGTGGGGGACATTAGAGATCTTAACCTCTTTGACCTTCAGCATCTTCATCTACAAAAAAGGGATAATATTAGTACCTATTCACAGGGCTATTGTGAGAATTAAATACAAGAATATATTTAGAACAGTCAGCACAGTGCCTAGAGCATAATATATGCTTAATTATGACAAGCTATTCGTATCTAGTCTTAGTTTACCTTTTAGCCTGATTTATTCCTACTTCCCATATTGACAAACTTGGCTAACTTGCTGCCCAATTACACAATCCTGTGCTCTCACACTGGAAACATTTTTCCTTTATATACTTTGCTCATCCTTCAGGATCTACCTCAACTGCATTCTCCTTAGGAATTCTTGGTACCTCTATCTGGGTAAAAGATGTCCCTCTCCCGAGTCCCATAACAATTTACCTTCACTTGTTATATGACATCTTCATGTCATCTGTGCTACTAGATTGTAAGCAGCTCAAAGTCAAGTCCCATGTCTGGTTTATCTTTATATTCACTGAAGCACTTGCACAGTTCTCTGCATAAACTAAAAGCTTGATAAATATTCATTGCATAACTGCATGAATGAGTTAGGTCAACACAGTGGCCTCACCTGAAATTTGCATATATGCAAAACCGAATTCCAACCCATAATTATCAAGAGCAGAGTCTTATATCAGAGTTGCATTGTTGGATAGGATATCATGGTTTCCAACAGAAAAAATCCTCGTAGAGTGCCAACATACTGCTATTATTACTCTTTTAGAAGGAATCTAAATGCAGATAAAGTTAGAATCAAGCAAATATGAAATACCAGTAAAATCATTTATTTACCTATCACATACTTATATTGGCTTGTATTATGTAACAGACATTTTTCTGAGAACTTCATAAATATTAAATCATTTCATCTTTGTGACAACCCTGTTGTTAATCTCTTTACATAGATGAACAAACTGAGGTACAGAGAGGTTAAGTAATTTGCTTAAGAATACTCAGACAAAAAAATGGCAGAGCCAGGTACTAAAGCCTGTGTCTTTCACTGTTACCATGTGTGCAGCCTTTTACCTCTTTAGAGTCAATGTCATGGTACTACATTAAGATTTGCTGTTGCTTTCCCTGCTTTTGTCTCATGCTAAAATCGTTTTCTATTGGGTATGAGAATTATATATCAGCCACCGTAGACAGGTAGAGTTCATCCTTTATGTGATTGGTTGGTAAAAGGTAAGTCAGGAAAATGACCAAACAAAAGGAGTACCTGAAATTATAATCAGTGCCAGGTGCACAGTAGGCAGGCTAAAAATATGCTTCTTGAAAGTACAAATTAGACAAGAAGAGATTGTGTTCTTGTTAGTGAGCCATAAAGTAATCCCAGATGTATTTGGGTAGTTAGCTACAGACTCATATGCTTAAAACTTTATGTCTTATTTAAAAAAATAAATCAATGAGCAATGTGCTTAGAGTTTAGATATAACCTTTAAGTCTCAATCTAAAAATATACTAATTTTATCACTGAATAAGTGTTTGGAAATCACATGTCTAAGAGGAGTCAGGCTTCTCAGAAAGGAGACATTGCTCTCCTATAACTAATAATATAATTATAATACAATGGATTTTAATCATTCCAGAAAAAAAAATATATAACTGTAGGAAAAACAGGAATGTAATGCTCAGGAAACAAAGAAATTCCCAAAAGAATATATACAGTATGACACACTTTTTGTATAGTTCTAAAGCAAGTGTTCATCTATATGTGATAAAGGAGAAACAAAAAACAGCAAAGCAAAGGAATGATAAAAACAAAATTCAGTATAGAGTTTACTGTGTCACAGTGAGGAAGGGGAGGTGTAGAATAAGAAGTAATGCAGAGATAGATATAAGTCACTGGCAATACTCTATCCTTAGCTGGTCTGATGGATTCATTGAAACCCATTCAGTAAATAAATGTACAAATAATCAGACAAATCAAATTCAAAAGGACATTAATAACCGATAATGATAATGTTCATGAACCAAGGATTATGATTAATCCATTTCTATGCCCCTAATATAATAACAATAAAAAGTAAACTTCCCCAAAATAAATTTATAAATATATTTTACATATTTACATATTACATAAATATAAATATATTCAACATATTTTTGAATGTGTCAGGGGCCCATAAAGCTGAGACAGGTCAGTGTCTTATCAATTTTAATGGTTAATAACAATTTCATATGGGAAGGGGAGTGGTTTGATAAAGCCTAGACAAAGAAAAATGTAATAAACACATTCATTTATCCCTCTGTTGATCTACTCAACAACTTTTTATTGAGCACTAACTCTTGCTCTGGAACAATTTTGTGGGTAGTGGATAAAGTGGAAGACATGTAAAGATGAATACAACGAATTCATTTATTCCTTCTGCTATTCATTCAAAGAGGCTTTACAGGTTATCTATTATATAATAGGCAGTCACTTCCATGCTGGTGATATAGTGATTAATAAGATAGACTGTATATGCTTGCATTCTGGTGGTTAAGTCAGATATTCTTTAGGTCATTACTATAAAGTATGATGCGTGTTATGATACAGAACAACAGGGTGCTAACAGAATGCCATGGGAACAGAAAGAATGTTACTATTCACCTAATGCCTATGAAAATCAGAAGGAAGATGATATTAGAGAAAGATCTTAAAGGCTGAATACAAGTTTACTAGGTAGAGATGAAAACAGATATTCCAGGTAGGTAGGCCAGAATGTAGAAAGCATGAAAATGAGACAAAAAGGTAGCAGATTGTTTTTTAGTAAATGCTTAGTTTGATACAGCTAGGACATGGAACACATAGGGGAAAATAAGGGTTCTGAGAGAAGCTGAAACTGGAGAGAGGATTTGGGGTACATTTTTGAAACAGATTATATGCTATGCTAAAGGATGATGTGTCACGCCAAAGTGATGAACTTTATTTTCCAGACAATAGAGAAATACAGATATTTAAAAAGAGAGAAGGTTGGAGTGGGGGAGAAACAGAGAACTCAGGAAGCAGTGGAAATTATCCAGGAAAGACTTGTAAATAATTCATATTTCTGGGTCTTTGCTATTTAAGGGTATGTCTACAGAGACAATGTCCCTAACATTTTAACAAAGAGTTCACATTCTGTCTAAGAAATCAATTGTATGTGTGCCCATGTATGTATGTGTGTGTTTGGGTAGGGGAGGTGTGTAAAGTGAACAATTACCCAAAACAAACAAACAAAAATTTATTAAGCCACAACACAATGCTATGTGTCTAAATGCCTCATTTAAGAAATACAGCCAGTCCTGGGGCACCTGGATGGCTCAGTCAGTTAAGTATCTGACTTCAGCTCAGGTCATGATCTCATGGCTCATGGGTTCAAGCTCCATGTTGGGCTCTGTGCTGACAGCTCAGAGCCTGGAGCCTGCTTCAGATTCTGTGTCTCCCTCTCTCTCTGCCCCTCCCCTGCTCACACCCTGTCTCTCTCTGTCTCTCAAAAATGAATAAAAACTTAAAAAAATATATAAAAAAAGAAATATAGCCAGTCCTTCCATAGGATCAGGAAGAGAGAAGTTTAGGCTGGAAGGATGATTTGAGTGCAAAAATTATTTTCAAGATGAGAGAAGACTTAAGTATGCTTGAAGAAAAACCCAATGAAGACAGAGAAACAGGAGCCACTAAGAGAGATGAGATAAAATGGGAGCGAGTTTCTCAGGAATTGAAAGTTTTGGGATTTATTACTGAGGTGAAGTTAGATACGAGAAAAGATTTCTGCTCCCGTGAAGTGATAAAAGGATGAGTAGATAGGGATAATGATCAACATTTGGGAAATTGAGGGGCAGGGTGGTTACGGAGCTCAATATCCTTAATAAAGTCTGAAATGAGGCTGTCTGCTAAGACAGAAGTGGTAAGATTTTAGATGTTGAAGAATTCCGTGACTATGGTGTCAAGGTGTCAATAGTAATCAAGTTTCTTAATAGTTTATTCTTTGAGCTATTGAACAACCAGTGACAGTGAAAAGTAGCAGGGCTGATGAATGGGAGGAAGTAGCAGAATACATTGTAAAGAAGTTATTAGAGGCCTCTAAAGAAGAAAACCATGAGACAATGAGGTCTAGGATATGGTGAAGCTTGTGCATGAATGACACAAGGCACGGGAAGCTGTTGGCTGATTCATGGAAGGGTCACTAAGTGACATCGAAAGTTGAATTGATCATGATGTGGATGTAAAAATCAATACAAATGTAAGGAAAGATTAGGCTGGAAAGAAAATGTGTATACAGTTTGTTCAATTAAAATTAGTTCCTGTGTGGTTTTAGGAAAATGTGGTAATAAAGTAAGACCATTGTAAACTGTATTGGAATATTAAAAGGAATTGTGGATCACGCAAATTTTCAAAAGTTGAGAGTAGCTAAGTTTTTTTATGGTTTGAGAGAGAGAGAGCGCGCGAGTGAGCATGGACTCAGGGGAGGGGAAGAGGGAGAGAGGATCTTAATCTGGCTTCATGCTCAGTGCCTCAGTGTGGAGCCCAATGTGGGGCTCCATCCCATGGCCCTGGGATCATAACCTGAGCCCAAATCATGAGTTAGACACTCAGCCAACTAAGCCACCCTGGTGCCCTGAGAGTAGCTTTTTTTAATCTCTGTTCATATCTAGCTTCCTTACCCCTCAAACTAGATTCTTCTTTATATAATCAAGATCATATGTTTAAATGGACTTCTATTTTAATTTCTTTAATAAAATTTTCATTAATGAAACCTGTGTAAATACATAGGCAGGTGATGAGTAGTACAGTTAACTACTTATCTCATGGTTCACTATCACCTTTGATCCATACACATCCCCTTCCTTGTTTCATTTATTTAATGATTCTATTGTATCTCCATTCCAAACTCCCATCTTCCTCCCTTTCTCCACCATAGGCAAATTTTCACACATATACATATATCTTTTTGTTGGCACATACTCTTGCAAAATGTGTGTTTTTGTTTTGTTAGTATACAGTTTTAATTAGTATAAGTAGCATTGTATAACATATTTTATTCAGCCTCTGCTTTTCAGTCTGAGCAATGCCTTTAAATCTATCCATGTTGCTATGATTACATCAAAGACGTTGCTTTTAATGGTGCATTAAACTCCATGGTGTGCATTCAAAACATTTTACCTATTGCTCTCCCAGTAATAGACACTCAAGTTTGCCTCCACAAACAACACTGCAGGGAATATCCTTGCACATGTCCCCTTTGGGACTTATGTACAAGCTTCTTGGGGATATATAGCCAAAATAGAATTGGAAATGGTAAGTTGTACACATACTATTTTGACTGTGCAGAGCCAGATTGTTCTCCAGAATAGCTGCTCTAGTTCACACTCCCAACAATAATGCTGAAGATTCCTGCAGCCCCACATTACTGCCAACACTTGGCATTACCACCTTTCTAATTTGTGCTGAACTAATAGGTTTAGACTGATTTCTTATTCTGGCTTTAATTTGCATGTCTGATTACTAGAATGTTTTAACATCTCTTCACATGCTTCATAAATTTTGGGATTTTCTGTTTCGTATTACTCGTATCCTTTTTCCTATTAGATAATTTTTTTCTTAGCTAATTTTTAGGAGTTCCTTGTGTATTTTGATTATAAGTGTCTTGTCAGTTTTGGACATTGCAAACATTTTTTCCCATTCTATCATCTCTTTCTTGATTTTGTATATAATATTCTTGTTGATCAGATATCTTTCACTTCAGTTCAATCACACTGGAAGAGGAATGGGTCAACAAACTACTCTGCTTCTCTAGAATTTAAAATTTTGAACTTAGGGGGCATCTGGGTGGCTCAGTTGGTTAAGCATCTGATTTTGGCTCAGGTCATGATCTCGTGATTCATGAGTTCGAGCCCCACATTGGACTCTCTGCTGTCAGCTCAGAGCCTAGAGCCTGCTTAGGATTCTGTGTCTCCCTCTTTCTCTGCCCCTCCCCCTCTTGTGCTCCATCTCTCTCTCTCTCTCTCTCTCAAAAATAAATAAAAACATTAAAAAAATTAAAAAAAATAAATTTTTGAACTTAAAAACAAAAAGACTGAGTTGAATTTTGAGATACATTGATGACAGCATGGTCTGCTACTGAAATTCCATAACTTGTTCCTATCTTTTACCTTCAGGGGCCTATTTTTATTTTGAACTCTTCTTTGAAATCTGTGAGATATCTTAATGTCTTTTCAATAAGTTCTCTTTTTGCTGAGGTAAGCCAGAATTGCTTTTTATTGCTTACAATCAGAAGAACTTTTACTAATACAGAACATGACACAACTGAATGACAAAATGGCGTCTCCAGGACCAGCGTTCATACTGTAGTCCTGCAAGCCCTTGTGACTGATGAATTTCCAACCACCATGAGGTGTTTCCCTCATAAGCCATTCAAATAGAGAACAAATGGTATATTCTCACAGGGTAAACCTTCTGTTATTGATAAATGGAATTCCCACCCAGTTCCATAATCACAGTTTGTTATGAACACATACACAATAAAAGTATGAGAATTTGATCATTTACTAGTACTAACTAAATTTTTAATGATGAACTTAAAATGTAATTCCAAAGGTCTTTCTTAATAGACCTCTGAATAAGCTAAGTTTTCTTGTTTTTTGGTGACCTATTAATCTGGGCAGCACTTGCCTCATCAGCTGCGTCTTTCTAAATATGGATGTACTTAGACAGTAAATACATCCTCTTCCCAGCACAAGCTTAGTGTCCTATCAAAGGATCAATTATGCTCCTGCAAGGGGGCACTGCATTACTAAATAATGTCAAAAATGTGATTGCCTTACAGAATAAAGACAGAACAATATTTATGTAAGAAGTGCTCAAGGAATGCAGTTTTTTTTAAAATTTCTGTTCCTTAACTGGTAATTGAAATATGCCTAGATCCTAAAATAGAGATTCCTGAGAACAGATGTTATTATAATTTTGTCAAGGACAACAGTTTGGATTTTTGTTGCATTACAGGAAATGAATCTTTCAGGTCAGTGTAAATGAGAATTCTTTTATTCTTTTATTCTAGCACTTCTCAAACTTTGTCAGTCAAGACATTTTGATGAAAGAGTTCTGGGCAGGGCCCAGGAATCTGCACGTTTAATTAGCACCCTAAGTTGTTCTTAGGAAGGTGGTCCATGTCCTGCCCAAGAGGAATTCTGTTTTAAACTATCAGAGTTGATTGGAGTGAATATTTTGGGGAGGCATATGATATAAGCTATAACGAATTTATTACATCTATCTAGAATTTTAGAAAATTAGCTTGGAGGCTAAGCTGCAAAAGTCTCATATTCCTCATCTATTAATATAACAAGGTTGCTGGGAAAATTAGATGTGATAGTGTATCTATCACTACACTGACTTTTATTCACTTTTTCACTTAGCCAAAATTTACTTGAATTTCTACCATGGTAAAGTCAACTTGAAATATATAAGGCATACAGAGATTATAAAATGTAATCCTTGACTTCAAGGAGTTCATGATATACTAACTAGTAGGTGACAGACACTTAAGAATTAACAGGAAATGAAAATTTAGTACGGTAAGTGCTATGATTGGAGAAATATACTGTTATGAAGTGCTTTATAGGAGCATCTGATCTATATCTTGAGGTATAGGAAGGGGTGTCTAACCTGATAACTGAATTCTTTTTCATTGCCGAGTAGTATTCCATTGTGGATGGAACTGGAGTGTATTATGATAAGTGAAATAAGTCATTCAGAGAAAGACAGATATCATATGTTTTCACTCATATGTGGAATGTGAGAAACTTAACAGAAGACCATGGGGGAAGGCAAGGGGAAAAAATAGTTACAAACAGAGAGGGAGGCAAACCATAAGAGACTCTTAAACTCTTAAACCATAAGAGTTCTCTTACAGAGAACAAACTGAGGGTTGTTGGGAGGGCATGAGGGGAGAGGAAATGGGTGATGGGCATTGAGGAGGACACTTGTTGGGATGGGCACTGGGAATCTACTCCCGAAGCCAAGAGCACCTTGTATACACTGTATGTTAGCTAACTTGACAATAAATTATATTAAAAAAAATAAATTGATAACTGAAATATAAAATGTGGTCAGGCAGATGAAGAGGGAACTAGAGTAGTGCATACAGAAAGAATTGCATCCTAGGAGACTTGGCAGTAACAGAGAGAACAGCATAGTTGAAAAATCTGAATGTGTTACTAAAGTCTAGCATAAGGGGAGAATCGTATTGAGAGAAAATGCTGGCGAGGTGAACAGGAAGCAGGAGTTGTGGATCATGCTGAACGATTTGGGCTTTATTCTTCAAGCTGGTGTTTTGGAAGGTGTTTTACAAGGGAGGGACACAATCAGATTTATGTTTTAGAAGACCACTCAAGCTCCAGTATAGAGAATAGATTTGTAGAGGGCTAAGACTGCAGGTAAGGGTACTGACTGATTTGAGAGGAGATGGAGGCCTGAATTAGGATACCTGGGGGGATAAAGAAAGATGGGCAGATCAGAGAGATATAAATCAAGTAGAGTCAAAACACTTAGATACTTGTAACCTCAGAGTCTTGTGCAGTGATCTACATACATAGATGACACTCAAAAAGATATTGGTTGGATGAGTTAGGAAAGTACTTCTTAAAGAGGATGGTAAAGCTGGGCTGTGACAAGTTTTATCTATTTATTAGACACATCTTCCTGGATTTTTAGCCAGGTCTTCAAACTCAGTGTTTCCATACCTGCATCTAACCTTGCCATTATCTACTTCTCTTTCTGACTGTTTCCCACCTAGACCTGGTATTAATCTTCTTCCATTCACCGAAGGAAGAATGGGAATCATTTACCTCTGTATCTCCAGTGCCTAACACACAGTACTTTGTCCAGGTAGGCATAAATATTCCATAATTTTGGATTGAATAAATAGCTCCATAAATTCACCTAAGCTCAAACGTCACTATAAGTGAAGCTGACCCACTCACATCAAATTAGTGGCCAAAGACTTGAGCTTACCTTTACAACATTTCATGAATTCACCTCTTTTTTCCACTATTGCTAGTTTCTGGTTTGCTTGTTGGTTTGGTTAGACATACTCATATGTCCATCTCTAAGCTGTGCCCTCTTCAATACATTTAATACAGCTGCCAGATAAATATTTCCAAAAGACAGTTTTTGTTATGGGTCTCCTCTACTTAGTGACTTCCTCACCATTCTAGCCTGACTGTCATAATCCTTCCTGATTTTCCTTCCTATCTTCTCTTCCTTTTCTCCTATTACCATCTCCCTACCCTCCAGCACCCCCATGCCCCATCACACCAGACTTCTTCAGTCATGATGGTGTTACCACAGTTTCTCAAAATGCCCTACACTTTGTCACGTCTATATCTTGTTTTGTTCTTTTCCTCAGAATTCTCTTCATTTCAGACTACTTGAACCCATCCTTCCTTGAAAGTCCAGGTCTCAGACATGTCTTTTCCATAGAGACTTCTAGGTATCTTCCCAGATAGCAATGACTCTTCTTCTCTAAGCTCTAAGAACATTTTCATTTGCGTATGTCTTATGCTTCATGTCACTTTCTTTTAAATAGTTATTCATGTTCCTATTTTACTTCCCTTTATATACTGTATACATGGCATGGATTGTATGTGTTTCTTCTTTCTGACAGAATTTGATGAAACTAGCTCATAAAGCATCTAGGTTAGCTTACAAAAAAAGCTTGCAGTCAGTAGTAGCTGGTATTGTCAATTACTTATCTGGAAAATGAGAATTACGATAATACCTACCTCATAGTATAATTAGGAGGATTAAATAAGTTAGTGCATGGGAATCTCTTTGAGTAACACTTGGTATATTGTAAGTACTCAAAAATATTAACCGTTATCATTATTATTGTTATTTTTTATTAGTATTATTTTCAGATGTTTCAGAGTAAGATTATATTGAATTTATAGTCAACTGAAAGCCTCAGGATGTTTTCACATGAAGAGCTGTTAAGTCAGTTCTTTGCGATCTCATACTATGAACAAAATAAGTTCAGACCTTGCTGTGCTTTGGTTCCTTTTTGAAGGTTGATGGGAAATTCCAAGGTGAACCAGACTTAATGCCTGTGGCCTTTATCCACAGTACTGAGAATGGAATATCAAGGTGAAGAGAAATAGCAATTTGATTCCAGGTTTTGCATTGAAATGGATCAGGCACTGTGCTGCTTTTTATATAGTGCTGGAGCCGCCTTTCCACTCAGCATTTGGTTTTCTAGAGAAAGAAATGTATAAAGACAGAAATTTGCTTAGGGGCTAGTTATTTCATTTTATTATTTTTTTATTTTTTGACATTGCTGGCTGTTCTAGTAGGGCTTACGGAGCTATCCACCTTTGAATTTAGAATTAGCTTGTTGCCTGCTTTCATAATTGTTAGCTGAACTGGCTCACCAAGCACTTTCACATACATTACCTCATTTGATTTTTCATAACAGCCTCACAGAGTAGGGATTATCATTTTTCTTATTTTACTAATAAGGAAACTGAGCACATTTGTAACTCACACAGTGTTAGCTCAAAGGTTCACATTTGGGTTTTCTGGCTCTAAAGTCGAAAATTGAGGGACATCTGGGTGGTTCAGTCAGTTGGGCATCTGGTTCAGCTCAGGTCATGATCTCATGGTTCCTGAGTTTGAGCCCCGTGTCGCACTCTGTGTTGACAGCTGGAAGCCTGGAGCCTGCTTTGAATTCTGTGTCTCCCTCCCAATCTCTCTGCCCCTCCCCTACTTGTGATCCCTCTCTCTCTCTCTCTCTCTCAATCTTGCTCTCAAAAATAAATAATAAAAACTTTGTTAATCTAAAATTGAGAGGTGAGTTATTTACTATAAGGACAAACAACTTCAAGCAGCCATCTGTTTCAGGGATTCCTAGAATAGGTTGTGGGGAGAACAATGAGTGAGGAAGAAAGGAAATGTTTACTTTATGGGCATGATGCTAGGCACTGCTCATTCATCATTTCATGGTGTCCTACCCATAGAAGATACAGAAGCTGGGAAGAGGGAAAGTTCACTAACTTAGCAGGCTCCAGACTATGTACAGGCGATATGCTCATTAAAGCTCAGAGCACTTCTGGTGTTAAAAGTGTACAAAGTGATAGTTAAAAGCAGCTCAGGGACACCTGGGTAGCTCAGTTGATTAAGTATCTGACTTCAGCTCAGGTCATACCTCACAGTTTGAGAGTCTGAGCTCCACGTTGGGCTCTGTGCTGACAGCTGAGAACCTGGAACCTGTTTCGGATTCTGTGTTTCCTTCTCTCTCTCTGTCCCCTCCCGGTTCATGCTCTGTCTCTGCCTCTAAAAAATAAATAAAAACATTTAAAAAAATTAAAAAAAAAAGCAGCTCAAAATGATTCAAAGTTCTCAGGCCAAGTTCTCTTATTAAATACCATTTTTAACATTGGTTCTGTGAAAGGTGAGCTGGTTATGATTTTAAGCCTAGGATGCATAGGACAGGATTTCCCTGGCAGCAGCTGGAGGGGCAAGATACCGTGGATTTGGCCAGAGCTGTGTGTGTACTTAATGGTAATTTAAAAAATCTGTATCCACAAGCCCAGTGCTATTTGTTTTCTATTTTCTTTGTTAGCACTTGCAGGAATCCTAATAGAATATCTTTTGGAAAATACGTATTTTTTTTTCCTCTCTCTTACTAACTCAAACAATGATGGTCTTCTAGGAAAAGGATCATCATGGACCAAATTTACTTGCTAATTATTTTAAGCTACTCAAAACACTTCCAAATTAGAATTTAAATAAAGATTTTAATGTTTCTGATTTAAGCAGATGTAAGGAAAACTTATAAATGTGTTATTCTTCCCTAAGCTTATGTAAAAATTGCCCAAACTTCCTCTATGGGATGAACAGTCTTCAAACTTTTTATGTAAACCATTTATGTTGTTTATGTATTTCAGAGAGACAAATTTTGCATTCAGTATATATGCACATCTACCCATTTCATGATGAACATATCAATACTTCATATTTGTAATAGCTTTCTAAATAATATAATTATTTGGTTTTATATTTCAGTTATGTTGTGTGTGTGTGTGTTTTTTTTCCTACCCTATTTTTCAAAAATCTAAAGGAAAGAGGAGGTATATCTGTTATTTGTGGCTGGATGGCATTACATGAATATTTTAAAAGCAAGTTATAGGAATCTCTTAGAAACTTATGCAACAGGTATATGTTTATTATTCAATGCCTTCATGAAAAAATAGATTTTTCAACTCCCGAGGTTATACTGGTGAACATAATTTAAAATAAAACCTGAGAAAAGTAAAAGAGATTAAATAAATATTCATGAAAATGCCCTCTTCAGGAAATAGGGTCATTTGAACAGTCTATTCCATTAAAAATCGCTTTATTTCACTTAAATTGGTTACCTCGCAGGAAAGGAAGACATAAGAATACTAAAGGATTGATTCTGAAATCTGGACCAAAGAAATGACTTTGAAATCTCTCCATTGCATTAGCCAGATGGAATTTATCACACCAAAAAATCTAGAACCGACCAGTTGTTTTAACTTATATAACTTGGAAGAGTACCAACAATCTATTTAAGTGCTATGTCAATTGTATGAAAAATTAGCATTTTTATTAATATATAAGTATTGATAAACTGCAAATTAATTTGAATTTTTAGAGCATTGGGGTGATCTAAAATTAGCAATTGCCTAACTGTGATTTACTAATAATCACTTACAATGATCATTAAAATTAATTCACAATCAGAACAAACCTGTGAAATCATTAACATCACTTGATTTTTATTTATGACAACCACTAGAAATTAAACCAAATCATGTTTAATCTAAAGAAATATATTTGGAACTATAACATTTATTATCAGATATTGGTAACCATACTTATTCATCAACTATTATGATGTTTGTAAATTCAATCTGAACAATTTACAACTGTTACATGAATGGTTTCTCAGACATATGCTTATCCCAGCACCCAATTTTGCACTCTCTCTCTCTCTGTTACTTTCATTGCTGCTTTGGTCTAAATGTTTGTATCCCCTCAAAACTGA
Source organism: Acinonyx jubatus (assembly GCF_027475565.1). Lineage (NCBI taxonomy): Eukaryota > Metazoa > Chordata > Mammalia > Carnivora > Felidae > Acinonyx > Acinonyx jubatus. Next base: position 89,610,371 of record NC_069381.1, on the reverse strand, counting down.
TATGTTGAGGGGTGCCTGCGTGGCTCGGTCAGTTGAGCATTTGACTCTTGACTTTGGCTCAGGTGATGATTTCAGGGTCATGGGTGGATCCCCATCTTAGGCTCCACGCTGAGCGAGGAGCCTGCTTAAGATTCTTTTCCTTTCCCTCTGATCCTCTCCCCCACTCTCTCTCTCTCTCTCAAAAATGAAAAAATAAATAAACAAAATTTATATGTTGAAATCCTAATGCTTAAAGTGATGATATTAGGGGGTGGGGCCTTTGGGAGATGCTTAAGTCACAAGAGTGGAGTACTCACAGATGGGATTTTTGTAATTATAAAAGAGACCCCAGAGCTCCCTAACCCCTTCCACCATGTGCAGACACAGCAAGAAGGTGGCAGTCTGCAACCTGGAAACTGACCACGCTGGTACTCTGATCTTAGACTTCCAACCTCCAGAACTGTGAGAAAAAAGCTTCTGTTGTTTGTAAGCCACGCAGTTTATGGTATTTTGCTATAGCTGCCCAAACAGACAAAGAGGATAACAAGTCAAATCCATCATGCGTCAGTGACATTATCCAACCTCTTGGGAGCTACTGAAAGAATCAAGGAAAAGGTAGGTTAGATGAGATTATTCTGCACCATGAATACTCAACTTGTGTTCTAGAACCAGCAGTATCAGCATCATCTGACAGTTTGTTAGAAATGCAAATCCTAGGCCCCATTCTGGACCTATTGAATTAAAACCCCTGATGATTCATGTGCAAAATAAAGCTTGCAAAGCACTGTTCTAGGAGATGCCTCAAATACTTCGCAAACTGAGTTGGTACCAGATTTTTTTTTTTTTTTTGGCTTTCTTTATTTTAAATTCCAGTAGAGTTAACATACAGTTTTATATTAGTTTCAGGTGTGCAATACAGTGATTCACTTTTCTATTCCTGACAGTAGTTTGGTCAACTGAACTTGAATGTTAGAATGGTCTAGGGTTTACCTAGTGCAAATCTATTATTGTTCCTGGAAAGGATTATTTATTGAAAGTATTTTATGTCTTTGCTTTTTCAAACAACAAGATGTTTTCTACCCACATCTGAAGAGTGACATGGAACTTGGACAGATCTGACCTTGAGAGATTCCTAGATTTCACCCTGTGTTGATTTGCATCCAGCCCTTAAAAAGAAGGTGGAAATACAGAAAACCTTTTTTTTTTTTTTTTTTTTTTTTTTTACTACTCCTATGGTGTTCTCAGAAGACACTGAATGCTCTTAAGCTGAATATTTTAACCCTATGGTTTCCCAGAGATTTTGGACTTTATGGGCTGTTTGCTTTGTATTGCTTATATTCTCATTTTTTGGAGACTGAAGCTTTTGAATGCATTGCTACTTCATTCTCTGACTTTGTGAAGATTGAAGAGGAAAAGGAACTAATATATTTTCAAAACTTGAGAAGCATAAATATAGCACATAGTGACTAGCTGGGATGGTTGAAAGAAATAGGGGTTGAAACAGCTACTTATGAGGGTCACACAGGCAAAATATATGTATGAAGCAGGCAGAGAATCAGGCAATGGGAAGTTAAACAGACCAGGGTAAACCAGAGAGAGCATGTCCAGTGTGTACAAGACAGCCACTGCTCAGCTCCACCTGATTGCAGTCAGGCAGTTATAAGAGCAAGCATTGCCGTATCATTTGATAGAAGCATGAAATCTGAATGTTCACATGGCATCTCTCAATGTTTTAAAATATAGTACAGGCAAAGAGGAATGTGTCTGATGGCCAGATTCAGTCCAGAGGTTTCTAGTTTGCCACCTCTAGAGAAACAAATTCCTGTAATAGATTCCAATAATTATTGGTTGCTTCTCTAAGGACATTATTCCTTTTATACGTTATAAAACCATTCTGTGTTCATTCTTATCCCATTTTCTTTTTGTTTTGTTTTTAAGGAGAAGAACAATGACTGCCATCCATCATCAGCATAAAAATGCAATGCGTTTTAAAATTTGAGCCACCCCACAGAGAACTTATTAATCTCCCAGTGAAATGATACCAACATATTCTCATAATATCACTCACATACAATTTTCTCAGGATTTTTGCTGAGGGGATTTGATGGAACCCTGTTTGAGACAAGAAGAGAGGGCTGTGTCTTTTCTCAGTGGGGTGTCTTTAAAACACTAAAGGAACTCCTGGTGGATCTGAAAGCTTTTGATATGCTTAAATTTGCTTAATTATCCCTAATACTGAATGCTTAGTCAAAACATATTGTCATATAGTGAACAACCTCAAAGACTGTTCCTTATAATGGCAATTGCTTTGGATAATGAATGAGCTGAAACTGTCAAGCCTTCTGTGTTCCCATATACATCCATATTGGTATAAACAGAGGTCTTCAGGGGCACCTGGGTGGCTCAGTTGGTTAAGCGTCTGACTTCAGCTCAGGTCATGGTCTCAGTTTGTGAGTTCAAGCCCTGTGTCAGGCTCTGTGCTGACAGCTTGGAGCCTGGAGCCTGCTTTGGATTCTGTTTCCTTCTCTCTCTGCCCCTACCTACTTGTGCTCTCTCTGTCTCTCAAAAATAAATAAATGAAAAAAAAAATAAACAGAGTCTTCAGAAAGTGAATTTTGGTTTTTATAAGTTGACGGTACTCTAACTTGGTGTCCTTCTGCATTAGATATTTTATCTGTATGTAAAACCTACTTCTTTGTTAAACGATTGATGCCATTGTTTATCAGAATCTTTTAGTCCTACTCAATCTTTTACCCTGTAACAACAATTTGAAAGCTTCTACAGAAAACCAAATAAAAATGGTTATTACTTCAAAGTATCAGGGCAGAGTTTAAACAAGAGAACTTTAAATTTTTATTTAAACCCAAAGTCCTCCACTTGCATTATTATTTGTAGTTTAATTTTTTTTTAAGAAAAAAAGAGAAAATGTTTGTATTTTCAGCAATCTGGGAGCAACAATGGTTCCCGTTAGAAGAGGTTCCTAAGTCATTAGGAAACAAGTTTTCTTTATTCATATTTGCATTTGAAGGAGGAAGTACAATGCCTGGCACTTGGCAGTGACCCACTGAAGAGCTGAATGATTAATGGGAGCCGGCCTGCTCCTTGGGCAGATTCCTGGCAAGGCCTGGTAGACCTGAGATGAATGTGGAAAGCCCATCAGCAGAGGCTGCCTTTCCAAAGTAGAAGAATCCCTCAGGCTGATCTTTCCAATTCTAGTAGAAGTGGGAGAAAGGTGAGATTCAGTGAGATTGTGGTGAATGTCTTTACTCAAGGATCTCATATTTTATATTCTTGTAGGAGGTGTTTTTTTTTTTAAGGAACTTATTCAAACCCACTCACACATTTATATTAAAAGTTCTGTTAATTGCCAAGCAAATAATATTTCAAATTTAGAAATCCCACTCATTCCTAATTATAGCTGTCAGAATGGCAGGGCTTTGTGAACCGAGTAGCAAACATGGAAAAGCCTTCCCAGTAAATCAATAAAGTGGAACATTTTTAGAGATATGTAATTAATTATTTAGCACAAGGAAACACTATGCAGCTTGTACTGTGTCTATGTACAATTGCATAGATTCTTTCCTTTCTAATAGAATGCTAATTGTTCTTTTTAAGTACCTAGGATACAAATCACTTGGTTTTCTAAGTGGTATGTCAAACTAATTTACATAGTCAGTGCCTACTTGTGAATATATTGAAAATACGGCTGTGGAAATAAATGGAATGGACCATTTACCGCCTTCTTTATAATACCTCAAAGGCATCTATCATGTAGGCAAGCACTTCGGCTTAGCAATTTGTCCTTTAATACAGAGGCTTGTTAAAAATAGCTATTCAGAATATGTTGCTCATTCGGTAGTGATTTCTGGTAGTATCAGTAGAATGTGGGGAACTATGACAATGATTTATTGCAAGTTTTGAAAGTAATTGCAAATGTGACATTAATTAAATTATTTTCTTTAAACTTCAACCTAGAAGAAAAAAAAAGATGTAGACACAGAAATGTGTCACGCTATGGATAATATCACGGGCTCTGTAAGAAAACTTTCTGGGTTCAATTTCTGCTCCCACCATATATTAACTGAGAGAATTTGGTCCACTTGCTAATGTGTCTGGCTTATGGGTTCCTCGTTGGAATACAGGTCTGATAATATCAGCTGTACTCATTGTATGGCTCAAGGATCAGACAGAGCAATGTATGTAAAATGTTTAGATGGTGCCAACCACATAGTAAACACTCAATTAATTGTTAGCTATTATTGTTTCAAAATTAAACCAGAAATTGGAAATACACTGTGCATTTTCACAAATATGTAATAGTTACTTGAGAACCAATGGTTCTTTTCAGCCTTCATAAATATTCACAACAAATACCATGAAATGTTACTCTATTGTATAAAGAAAGGCCAAAGCATTTGGTGATGCATTTTCTTCCTGAATAAATTTGCTTTATGAGAACATCTTATATTTATGCCTAATCATCCCTTATATGGATCTTTGTCCATGGGTTAAATCCCTTATTGATATAAGACTAGTACTTATCTACCTAAAAATTCAGCTCTATGGAAAACTCCTCTCTCTGGAAGAAGGTTCAACACACAAATAAGTCATTCTAAGCAAAAAAAAAAAAAAAAAAAAAAAAAAAAAAAAAAGATGTCACAAAACCTATGCCCTAAATTTTTAGTCTTATAAGAGGTATTTTTCGGACATTCACTCAAACTTTATTTGTCCTCATTTTACACATGGTTATTTATGAAAAAGTAATTACCTTAGATTCCTAAAAAGGAAATTAGGAAACAATAAATTAGAAATGGGAAAAATGATCATATCTATATCATCGAGAATTTAGCAAATGGATGATAACAACAAAGGAGATAGAAAAATCACAAAAGGCAGATATGATGTAAAAGAGTAAATGCTAGGACCTTTGGGAGCTATTTTCTAATTTAAACTGATCTTCCTTGTACCTCAGTACATTCTGATGTCATCCAAAATTATAATAAATGCAGATCAATAATTGATATTTATAAATAGTCTAAGTCATCAAAAATAATTAGATCTAGTTACGTTACTCTAAGAATTTAGAGAAGTAAGTAATATACCAGAATTGTCAACTTAGTGGCCTACAGGAAGAATCTAGCTGGTGAATATAATAGGTTAGTTTATTTAAAAACAATTGCGTTACTTGCCAATATTTAAAAATCAGAAATGTTCACCTAAAAATTGGCATCTCCCAATTTCTTAGAAAAGTTGGAAGATATGGTGAACACATGTTTGTACTGCTCAACAATCAACTGTATAAGAACTCTCAAATATTGCCAATGAGATTAAAAATATTGCCACCACTTTGGAAAACTTTGAACGTTTATCATAAAGCTAACCATGTAGCTAAAATGTAGCCTAGAAATTCTACTCCTAATTTTACCTAGAGAAATAAATGTATATGTCCACAAGAAAAGACTTATATAAGAATGGCCATAACAACTTTAATCATAATAGCTTCAAACTGGAAATAACCCAAAGACCCATCAACAGGAGAATGTGTTAATGAGCTGTGATATAGCTATTTAGTGGAGTGCTACTCAACAAAAACAATAAAAACAAAAACAAATTACTGATACACAGCAACATGGATGAATTCAAAGTCATTATGTGAAGTAAAAAAAAAGCCAGACATATAAAGTACATCCTGTATGATTCCATATACAGAGAATTTTAAGAATGAGAAAATTATCGTATAAATGCTAGAAATCAGAATAGTGATTGTCTCTGGGGGCGTGGCAGAGAAATTTACTAGAAAGATAAATTTGTGGGCTGCTGGAAATATTATTTATTTTGATCTTGGTGATAGTTCTATACATTTGCCTATCTTAAGGTATATACTTACCTGCTGTGTATTTTCTTGTATACACCTTGTGTTCCAACAAATACTATCAGCATAAAAACAAGCAAAACAAACTCTAATAATTGGAGATGAATAGCTGCCATCTCCTTTAGCCACACTCCATCTGCATGGCTCCTGCAGGTATTAAGTTTGTAACTCTTAAGGCAAATTTTATTGCTGAAAGGAGTATATTTTAGCTACCTGGAAAACTCACCTGTTCATAATAACTAATTCCTTCAAGGTTCTAGAGAGTTACAATGTTAAGGTTTTTTTTTGTTTTTTTTTTTCCTTTCATGTTTTGCTCAGCATCTCTTCCTGAACTTGCTTTACTTTGAGTGTTTCAGTTGGATAGCTGTCCTTACTATCAAATGATTAACTATTATCACTCAGAGCACTTGCAACATTTTAAATAAATAGAAGCACTGCTTGACACAGCAGGCAGCGAGCTTAGGTGAAATAATAAAACTCATTACCCTGAAGATTTAACACAGATTGAAAATAATAATAAAAAAATAGCTGCACACTGGCAAATGCAATTATATATTTCAAATCTTTAGATTTTAAATCACAGCTCAGAGATCCATAACAATTTTCTAAAAGAAGCTATGGATGATTTCGAGTGAATGACAAGAAGGTCAACCAGTTCTCTTTCATAATACATTCTTTGTTATTTCTATCAGGGACTCAATTCTGAGATGAAAGGATTAAATCTCTGACCAAAGACGGGATTTTAATATTAAACAAATTCAGTCTCTACTAGAATAAAGAATTTCTTGATAAAACCTTAACGTAAATCTTTGCGTTTTTCAGAAATTTAAGGGTATGCACACACACATACACAACCCCCTCATCTATCAAATTCATTTACATTCAGAAGCATGTTGCCATTTGAAACTTTATAAAAGGGGGATCTATTCAAGGTCAACTCTTATACTTGGTAACAAGCATTAAAAGTCACTTATGAGCAACACATGTTATTAATTAATAATGCACATGCAGTTAAGTGTTGAGATTAAGCAATATTTATGCATGTAAGTGTGACTCATTCTTTTCTTAATGATTTATGAGACAGAATTTTTATCTAACAGACATTTCCAGGTATCTAATCAACCAGGGGTATTGCATTTTCATCACGAGGCAGAGATGTTTCAAATTTAATTACCGCTCGTTGACCTACAGTAGTGCTTTCAGGGTTGATTTCCATAGTCATCACCAGCAAGTTGAAGCTGACCGCTAATTAGAAGAAATCTAAAGATTTACAAATAGTCTAGTAATATCATAAGCTTTCTAAGTTTCCCATGATTTTTTTTTCAATGCTACAAATCTGGAGATGTTACCATGAATTCACATTGCTTTTTGGTCAATCTATCTCCTCACTTACGAGTTAATCTGCTTGTATAGACCTACAGCCTCCCCTCATGCACAGAATATTCTAGTAGGTTTCCACCTGATGCTCCTGCTTTTAGGCACTTCTTGCTTAGCACAGATGGAATAGATTCATCCACCTCAAAGACCGTTTTCACAAGTTGTCCTGCTACTCAAGATGTTTGTAGTGTTGGAAAGCAGTGTAACCCCCTTCTAAGACCACAGAGGTTCCATGTCAGGGTCTGTCATGATACAGCTATGCAACCTTATTTTAACTTGAAGGTCATTTGAACTTTTTGACTTTATTTTTCTCATGCAATATGGACACGTGATGACTTTTATTTTATTTTATTTTTTCTTAAAAGATCGCAAACCAGGGTGGGCAAAAGTTTTCTTTGGGTACCAGTGTGGCCAATTTGAATCTGTGACCAAGTGGTAAGATTTGGGGGAAATTTATTACTTATGGAAAGAAGGTAAGCAAAGACAAGCTCTCAGGCTTTTTGCAGTTATGATACAAAATTCTAAAAAAGAATTAGAAAAGTCCGCTTGTCGCTCTCTTTGAGACTCAAAATCATAAATCTTGGTAACTTGAAAAATTTCTGGGACTATGAGTATTCATTTAATGACTTCATGGGTGGGTCAACTCTCTCAGGATCTCTAATTCTCCATTATTCTCTAAAGCCTGAATGAAGAGCTTTTCAGGAAAGGTGATGATACAGGGTAGTAGCTAATCAAGAAAGGCAGATCCAGAGAAGTCAGACTGCAGGTACATTGTCATAATATGGGTTGAAAGAGATGATAGAGCGGTGTGGTTCACCCTGGCAGACATGAATGCCCCAGAACTGTATGTGCTATTTCAGACATGAGACAGAGAGACGAATCAGTTTAGTATTTGACAGCTTGACTGCAGTCGGCTGCAGATATGTCTTTTTTTTTTTTTTTTTTTTTTTTTTACTCTTGGGATTTTACAAGGAAAACACATTGTAGCTTGGATTGTAATGCAAGAAAACTACGCTTATTAGCGATTGACAGCTGTAGGTTTCTGTCATCTTCAAGAAGGAAAGATGTGCGGTAATAAAGGAACTCATCCATAAATCTGTATATGATGAGAGAGACGTTCTGTTAGAATTCAATACAGATGGGAGCATTTCAGCACATAGCAAGCTGAGGTTCTCCTTTTGACTCTCTCTTAAACATAGTTCCTGTCTCCTAAGGGCTTCAGAATTTTGTGTAGTATTAAAAAAAATCACCCACAAGGTGCAGCTACAAAGATAATGCAATTACTGGACATCATCAAAATGCACTCTTCTGCAGTATTGGTGAATCTGCATCAAGCCATTTATAGTTTTCTCAGCAAGCAAAAGCAGGCTCCTCTGAAATGGTGGTTTGGGACTACAGTTAACATCTGGAATGGGAAGAGGAGTGTGACTAACTCATCTGCTTGACACTTGAGACACTTCGTTTTATCTTTTAATGCCAAACTTACTGAATGAGTGGGGTCTATTTATTGCCTCCATTTCCTGTAACCTAATGATTTCTTTCACCACCCCAGTGAGATTGCTCACTGAAATGGTTTCTGACAACGTCTTCATTTGTCAATTTCAACAGTCCTTTCTTTGTTCTTATTTTTTCTTGATGTTTTTGGTACATTTAACACATTTGACCACTTCCTCTATCACTTTTCCCTGACACCTATGACAAAACTATGTTTTGAAGTATGTATTCTTACTTCTTTTCTGTTTCCTGTTTGGCTTTATTTCCTTCCTTCTCTAGAAGATCTAAGGATGTGATAGTTTTCTCCACCTTTTCTACTTACCTCTTTACATCTACTTTCACTATTTTATCCATTCACATCTCCAACTATCGTTAGTAAGAAAATAGCTTCCGAGAAAGGACCAAAGAAAATCACAAACCTCCCATGGAATGTATCTGCTGATTTTCACTTGAAGGTTTGACTGCATTTAAAGTAACGGGATTAAATCTGAACGTCAGCATTTTTATATTCAATGAATCCCTGATTCTTATGATTTTTTTTCCTTTGTGATCTTTGTCAAATCTTTCTTTCCAGCCTCACTGCTTCTTGTCTAATCCAGAGTCTCTTCCTATCGTTTGTGAGTCATTGTAATGGCATTCCACAAGAAAACTGTAATCCCTTTATTCTTTCATTTCTTCTGATTATGACCATCTAATTAATATTTCTAAAATATACATTGTATCACATTATGTCCTCATTCAGAGCCTTCAATATCTTTGCTTGGTAAAATAAGCTCAACAAAGATAGAGACTTTATCCAACTTATTATTGTATCCTCAGTTATTAGGTCACTGATAAGTAGTAGTTTTCAATTGTTGAATGAATAATGTAGAATCTATTCTAAATGTAGTCTGAATTTAATGTTCTCCACAATTTGACCCCAGCTTGCTTTTTTAAGCCTTTCTTTTCTCCTTTCTGTGAACCCTAAGTTCCAGTTACTCTCCAAATAGATTGTGTACATTCCTTCAATAATTCCCTTTCAAGGATTGTCAAGATAGTTTTCTCTTCTTAGATGTTTGTCTTCTAAATCTTGTTCTTACTTAAAATTCTGAAGTCTAATGTCATCAGTTCCATCTGAAAATGGCAGCCCATATTTGTTTATGTTTATTGAAGGTTTTCACTATGCCATGCACTTTGCTATGTGCTTTCCATAGATAACAACCTCCGTGTAAAGTAGGTATCACTTCTTCTTCTTCTATAACAGAGGACATCACAGCTTTGAGAAGTGAAGTTACTTAACAGTTAATTACATAGCTCAGGTCTGAGCCTGGAATGGTCCAACTCCAGAGCCTAGACTCAGTTTCCATAGTCTTCACAGTCATGACATTGTCCTCTGAGCTCCTGGGCATGTGGTCTGCATTGCTCATTTAACATTATTCATATTTCCTTGTGTGATTGTTTAATATGTCCTGTGTATTAACCTTGTCTCTCAAATGCAGAGAATAGACATTATACCTTATACCCTTACTGTTTATAGATCTGAATAGAGATATGAACAAGAATTACTGAAGTGTCATTATCAACACATAGGGTTTCTTTTGGATCAAAACATACACTATTGGTCTGGTGAACTAACTACGGAATAGATATCACGTGTTTAGTGCTTTATACTAACATGAGCATTAAATCCACTTGTAAAGAATATTTTTGGAACAGCAGTAGATGTAAAATAAGAACACCTCTTTATTTATGTAAATAATTAAAAATAAATGTCAGGCATGCCCATTCCTACTCATTTAAGTCATTTTAATGGTACATGAAATATAAAGGGAGATTTTGTTAAAGGTCTCTAAGGAGAAAAGGGCAACACCACTAAATAAAGAAGGATGATTGTGCTGGGGCAAACTTGAAAGGAGATGGCATTTATACAAAATGCAATTTACTTTGACAGTAATTTTCTGAATTTCCCTGGTTATTATTGAAGATGTATGTGTGTTTGAATAAGAATGCTCCCTCTTTCCTCTCTAGCCAGCTGCTCTGTTTGATCCTACAGTGAAGTCACCATTCTGTGTTAATGGCTTCACAGTTTGTTCCTGGAGAAGAAAAAAATTATGATGATGTCACAAATTTGTCATTTTGACTTCACTGCAGGGTCAGGTTCAGGGAGAGAATGGGTTGTAAGGGATAAAATCTTTCAGGTAGAAACTTTTTTCTCCTTATAAGAAGAAATAGATAGTGTTAGGGCAAGCACTTAAAATCAAGTAGATGAGAGGGTACACGACCTTAAATGTCCATAGGTATCATGTTAGAAATAATCCACCTGAAATTCTTTTAGTTTTAATGGTGCCAGGATAACTTTTTCCCTCTACGTTCAAGCCTATCTATCTCTTTGCTATTCTACATGTACCTTACAGGTCCCAGTTACATAGGAAAAGTTTCCTTTTCTGGATTTGTAGTTTTTTGAACCTATTAAGTTCTTCAAAAAATCACAATAATACGCTATCTCTTTGCACAACTATCAAAGTGCATAGTCCGAACACTATTTTTGAAAGCTTATTTTTATTAATTTTGAGAGACAGATAGAGAACAAGTGGGGGAAGGGCAGAGAGAGCGGAAGAATCCCAAGCCAGATCCGTGCTGTCAGTACAGAGTCTGATCCAGGGCTAGAACACACAAACTGTGAGATCATGACCTGAGCTGAATTTGGGAGTCCCACATTTCAACTGCTGATCACCCAGACACCCCTGTCCCAGCATTTTTATTTTATTTTATTTTATTTTTTTAACGTTTATTTATTTTTGAGACAGAGAGAGACAGAGCATGAACAGGGGAGGGGCAGAGAGAGAGGGAGACACGGAATCGGAAGCAGGCTCCAGGCTCTGAGCCACCAGCCCAGAGCCCGACACGGGGCTTGAACCCACGGACCCTGAGATCGCGACCCGAGCTGAAGTCAGAGGCTCAACCGACTGAGCCACCCAGGCGCCCCGTCAGCATTTTTAAATTAATGCACACCAACTTCAGGTTTCAGATGGCAGAGTTACTTTGGATGGTGAAGTTTCTTCTTTCTCAAATCCATAAAAAACAATTACTGGAAATTAAACAAACAAACAAAAGCACCTCCTAGCTAAAATGAAACAAAGAAATGGCTAAAATTTCAAACAACAAACTGATGGTACACCTACCAATGATGTAAAATCTGGGCCAAAAGAGTGCAGAATACTGAGAGACAACACATGCCTTTCTGAACATGAATGGATATCGATTTTTCCAAAAGCAAATGTTACAATCCGCAAAGGCATATCCAATGGTTCTGTGATTAAAGATGACAACATCCAGGGGGTATAGTGGCTGCAGAAAACTACAGAAGCTCCCTGTGGAATGTAAGTTTAATAGCACAGAATGGCAGGGGAGGTGGCGCTGAGGTAGAAACCAAACGGGCACTCACTATTACTATGGCCTCCAGCCTCGCGCCCTTTGCGAGTGTGCCAGAGGTGAGGAAGCAGCAGCACAGGCAACAGCTGACATAAAAGGATTTTCTGTGAGTCACAATTACTACTTACGCACAGAAATGAGTCATGCACTCAGGACAAAGGAAAAGAAAGATTTGGTGTGAGAATGTTTAAGACTATAAGTTTCATTCAGTCTAGTCTCTGGACCTCCCTGGTTTACAGCTCCTTCTCTCCAGTCCTGTACATTATTTTCAGCACGTAGCTAGCTTCATTCAAACTTGAGTAAGACTTAGAAACCAACAGATAAACTTTGGGACTAACTGGAGGAAAAAGACATAAACAAATGGTAGTAAAGTAAATGTGTGTCATAAGAATTCTTGCCTAAAAATGCAAAGGAAGACTTTAAATAAATAGTTTCTTCTAATTTCAAAGAAGTCAAAAGAGAAATTTAAGGGCCTGAACAAGAGACTCTGTATAATAGAAGAAAGTTAAAAGCAAGCTGTTAGTCTTCAGAAAAGAAACAGAAGGAATAAATGAAACATACTGGAAATAAAACCATATAATAAGGCAATTTGAAATATGATAAAAGTGATTGAAAGCACAATGATATGGTGAGTAGAATGGGAAAAACAGACAAAATTAAATGGAAAATAACAAAGACACAAAAACAGCAATCAACGAGATGACAAAAAAATGCAAGAGATCTCACTCATGCATATTTAGTATTTCTGAAGAAAATGGGTGGAACAATGAAAAAAGCATTTGAATATATATTAATAAAATGCCCCTGGGAAAAAAAAAGACTTTTATTTACAACTCAAAAAGGCATTTGTGTTGTAGGAAAAGATGATACAAAGTTATCGGTGCCAAACTTGGTAAAATCGCTAAATTTCAAAATCAAATACATCATCATATAAACAACCTGGAAGAAAATAGATTAACAACCAGACTGCCTTCAAACTTTTATAAGAGAACTCAAGGCCAGAAGACAATATATATGATGATAAAAGTTTTGAGAGAAAGATACTGTGGCCCAAGATTTTATACCCAGTCCAGCTGTCCTTTAATTATAAAAGGCAATAGACAGACCATCTCATATGTGGAAGAACTTGAAGAATGCAACAAAAATGAAAGAAATTGTTTTGAAAAACTACTGGCTGGATCTTGCCAACCAGAAGATGAATCAAAAATGAACCTGGAAAAATGCTAAAACAATGTAAAAAAAAAACCCAATAAGCTCTGAATCTGTTAAAATATAAAATTATAACTAGAGTAGGACTTTTAGCTAAAGGATGGAATTTAAATGGTATCTAGTATATAATGGAAAAAAGTAAAGAAAAATCATGGAAGATTTAGGAAAGTAAATGGGAAAAAGTCCAAGACTAATATATTCATCTATGACTATGGGCATTCAGTGAATTTGTATATATTTGAAACTTGTAGTTAAAAGCATAGGATTACAACCTTTTAACCATTTTCATTAAATAAATAAGCTATTTAAGGAACTAATATCTCCCTGCTGAAGAAACATTTATGTAAATTGTAGCATTTTATTTCCACTTAACTTTTTCCTATTTTAAATTAAAATAAAAATTTAATTTCATATTTGTATTTAGTTTGTATGATACGATTCCATTATTCTAAAATTGTTACTAAAAGCCTTATATCTATATCTAGTTGCCTAAGAATCCAGGCATATAGGAATCTTTAGATAAAAATTCTCTGGAATCCAGTTCTAATTCTGTATATCCGTATTTATTATCTTCCATCCGTGTAAGGACATAAAGAGAAGGCTGAAATTAATTTAAAAAAACTTTTTAAATGTTTATTTATCTTTGAGAGATAGATAGAGTACAAGTGGGGGAGAGTTAGAGAGAGAGAGAGAGAGGGACACAAATCCAAAGCAGGCTCCAGGCTCCGAGCTGTCAGCACAGAGCTGATGTGGGGCTCAAACTCACAAACCATGAGATCACGACCTGAACTGAATTCAGACGCTTAACCGACTAAGCCACCCAGGTGCCCCAAGGCTGAAATTAATTTTAACTAAAGTTAATGATGATTATTTCTGTCAGGGGAGAATTGGAATAATATTTTACTCTCTGTCTTTTCAACATTGCTTAACGTTTTACTTTTATCCTGATTTTTGTTTTCAAAACCACCCTGGATAAGACAGCAGGAAAATGTGTCTTCCACATTTTTAAAACATTCACATAAGAGAATCTTTTATTTAATTTGAATAAATAGCTACCAACTGATGGTAACTGCAGATAGCACAATCTAAAAGTTGTACATGTTGCTTTGGAAGTCATCACTCCTTGTTTTTTAAACTCATTATTCTGTCTCCTTCATGGACTGCTTTTTTTTTGTCTTCATTTCTAAACTTTTAAAAAAATTTGTATTTATTTTTGAGAAAGAGAGAGACAGAGTGTGAGTGGGGGAGGAGAAGAGAGAGAGGGAGACACAAAATCTGAAGCAGGCTCCAGGCTCCTAGCTGTCAGCACAGAGCCTGACCTGGGGCTCAATCCCACAAACCATGAGATCATTACCTGAGCTGAAATTGGATGCTTAACTCACTGAGCCACTCAGGTGCCCCTCTTTGTCTTCATTTCTAGATTCCAGCTTCTGCTCTAGCTCTTTTTCCTCCAAGCAGATTTCATCAAGACCAGTCCTGGGTTTTAGCTCTTGCCTGTGCTCTCTTTCCCCCGAAGCCAATAGAAACCCTCCTCATCTCTAAGATGGCTACCTTGTCCATTTCTCCATCCTCACACCCTCTCCTGAGCTCTGGCTTTTTCTGTGTAGGTGCTTGGAATTTATCATTTTAAGTTTCTGTCATTTAAAATTTCATTTTAAGTTTCTGCCAAGCTCAAGTAGGTTAAAACTGATATATCAGTTTCCTTAAAAACCACACACACACAGAGACATGCACACATCAAACTAATGAGAACAACAACACCTTACTCATTCTTCTTTTCAAAAAGGAAGTTTATTAAAGTCTGTTAACTGCCAAATGTTTCAGATGGTTCTGGCTAAAGCAACATTCTAGTTCCTCACCTCCCACTCAATTCTTATCTGACAATAATTTGGATTTTATTCCTCCCCCTCTTCCTATACTACTCTCATCAAGGCCACCAGTATCCTTTCCATAACTAAATCCACTAAGAGGTGTTTTTTTAGGCTTCAACCTATGTGCCCACTAAGCAACCTTCAATATTGTTAACCGCTCCCAGCAAGAAACAGTCCTCTTCTTAATTTTCTCATAGCACAACCTCCTCAATTTTTCTTCTGGCATTCAACTTCTTAGTCTCCTGTGCCAGCAGGAGACTACTCAACTTCTGAATACTGAAGATTTCCAAGGGTTGCTTGGAGCTCTGTTAAGTCTGTCACTGTAAACTCTCTTTCTAGTGGATATCATCCATAACTATGACTCATCTGTTTGCTGGGGACTTCTACATTTAGATCTGTAGCCTAGACTGCTCCTCTCAGCGTCAGACACATATTTTCTATTTTCCGACTCAGCATTTCCAATTGGATGTCTCAAAAGTACATCAAACTCAATTTGTCCAGGAATGAACTCATGATTTCCTTCCCAGACCTAGGTCCACACTGTTCCCTCTCCCAGGAAGACTCTTTCTATCATTTGATGAGTTAACATCACTCTCTCAGAGAAACCTCCTCAGATCATCCCAAGTCACCCAGGTACTCTCGTTGCATGAACTCATAGCTGCCCCCGTTTCCCTTTATAGCCCTGTCAGAGTTCATAATTATGTATTTGTTAATTTGATTATAATTAATATATTGGTTATTTGATTATGTCAATCCTCACCTCAAGAGTAAGGTTGTATATGTAAATATAAAATTATATGTATAATACACATATATTTAATATATATTAAATAATATATATTATATGTATATATGTTCATACATTTAGAATATTCTGTACATACATGTAATTAATATATTTATATGTTGTTTATTTGATATCTGGCTATCTATCTTCCTCTGAAGTTTACAAACTCCATTGAATCCCCATGGACTTGCACAGTGTATGGCAAATAGTATACCCTCAATAAATATTTGTTAAAAGAATACATTTTTTGAATAAAGTAATAAGTGGTAGAGCACTCTGTCTGGCATCTAGCCTTTAAGTCATGACATCTTTGTTTTTTCCTTAGCCTCATACTATCTATCCAGCTATCAAGTGCCTTTAAAACCAAACACCCCTCCTAGTCCTCTTCTTCCTATTTCTATTTCTACCATTCTGGTTCAGTTTCTAATCACCGTATGTTTAATCTACTGCAAGTGAAAGTTTGGTCCCTATCCGCCTAATCTGTCTTTTATAACACTGAAAGAATGAACATATAAGGATTATCCTTTGTGCCTACTATTCTCTCATACAAAAGACTTCCAACATTCCTAATTAAATACCAATGAAAAATCCACATTTCTTAGCTTGGCTCTAGCTCGAGACTCCCTGATACAGCCAAGCAATCTTCTCATTGCCCTCTTAAAATGGTTTGTATGGGTCTAGTACCTTTGATGGCACATTTCCTCTTTCTGGAATGTAAGTCCCCCTCTCCCACCACCACAGTATATATGCACGTACTACTGCATACTTCATGACGTCTACCAAACATCAAGCCTAACCATAAAGCTATGACTGGTGACATTTTCCCCAGTTAGTTGGCTAAAAATATTCTATTCCTCAGGTGATGCAGTGTTTCTCCCACACAATACAAGATATTATATTAATAGTGTTAAAATTTTTTTAATGTTTATTCATTTTTGAGAGAGAGAAAGAGAGAGAGACAGTATGAGTGGGGGAGGGGCAGAGAGAGAGACTGAGACACAAAATCTGAAGCAGCTCCAGGCTCCAAGCTGTCAGCACAGAACCCAAAGCGGGGCTTGAACTCATGAACCGGAGCCAAAGTCAGATGTTTAAATAACTGCACCACCCAGGAGCCCCTTAATCATAATTTTTAATTGCAGGCATTAATAGTGATTTTGGGAGGGGTGGCAGTGGTTTATTTTCTTATTTTTTATTCTTTCCCCAAATATTTCTGTTCCACCCTGGGAGATGAGAGATTTATAATTTACTCAATTCAAGGTCCACATTTCCAACATGCATGTGTTCAGAGTTTGCAAGTAGTGGAAGATCTGATATATGCCAGGTAAATATATATACACAAATACATCTGTATCTCTACCTCTATCTGCATCCACCTCCATAGGTCTGTAGATAAATCTAGTGTTAAAGACCCTCCACATCTGTCCTGCCCTCGTCTGTCCTTTTTCCAGATCACGGTATGTACAGATCTACCTACAGCTTCTGTAGACAGAGTGGAAGGGTCTATTTCACTGCCTAAAATAGTGGGTTATAATGTCTGAAACATGAATGGCCAGGGTGACCTCAGGACAAATGTGATTTTTTAAAAGTGTGTGTGTGTGTGTGTGTGTGTGTGTGTGTGAGTTGTAGCTTGCCAACTAGATTTTAGGTTACCTCAGGGTAAGAACAATGTCATCTACTTAATTTCCCAGGCCCAGAAATACAGTAGGTGCCCAAACACTTTTTATTGCTTTTAGCAGTAGAATCATGACCACCAAGGAAAAGAAGCAAGTAAAAGGCCATAATTAGGATGGTGTATGTTTCTCTTATCACTATTTTAGTAGCAATAAAGATATTTGTAACAAATGTATGTGCCTTTATACTGTTTCAAATGGCATTCTAATTAATCATTTCATTAGACCTCCGTGGGAGACTAACTCAACATTAATAAATAACAGAACTTAAGTTATCTTCTCTTCCAGTGCATGAAGATTAACTTAAAAACCATGTCACTTGATACCTAAGTCAGAAATAATAGTTCTTTGTTGTTGTTGTTTAATACTGAGAGGTGAAAATTTTATATGCACTTAGAAGGAGCTTCTAAAATAGGTTTTGGAAGCTGATGAAACTATAGAGATGTACACAAAGTTTACATTGGTTTTCATGCTGATATTAAGATTCAAAATGCACCCTACATCTTTAAATACCCTTCAGATCTGAGTGTTCTAATAGGAAAGCGATTGTCGGCAAATTATAAATAAGTGAGATCCTAAATTTCAAAGTAAAGAGAATAGAAGAGAGAGAGAGGGAGAGAGTGAAATATAGATAAATATAGGAGATTTCCCCTGACTTTTAGAAAACTCTTTGGACCAGTGTCGTAAAATTAAATAGCTCTAATAAAAATGTTTTAAGACTTCATGAAAATGAGTCCCTTTTGCTCAAATCAAACCAGTTCAAGAAAATTTGGCCCCTTTAAAGTTGACCTCATTAATTTCATGATCTTTGGATGGCACACAGCATCCCAACTGTGAGGATTAGTTTGTACCTTTGAAACCCACCAGCATCATATATCTCTGAAGATTATAAAAGAATAATACAACATAGAACTCTGAACTTGTGTAATTAAAATGTAGGAATTTGTGGGGCACCTGGGTGAGTTGGTTGAGCACACGACTTTGGCTGAGGTCATGATCTTGCAGTTTGTGAGTTCGAGCCCCGCGTTGGGCTCTATGCTGACATCTCAGAGCCTGAAGCCTGTTTTGGATTCTGTGTCTCTCTCTCTGCCCTTCCCCACTCATGCTCTGTCTCTCTGTCTCTCAAAAATGAATAAATGTTAAAAAAATTTTTTTAAACGTAGGAATTTGTTCAAATAGCTCTTGTGTTAAGCTATAATCATTTGAAAATCTTTTAAAAAATAAAATAGGTATATTACAGAGCAGATATATATAGAGAGAGCATTTCTTTGTTAGAGAAGGCTGCTCCTAAAGATTGGGGATGGAGGGGCACCTGGACAGCTCGGTTGGTTAAGCATCCGACTTTGACTCAGCTCATGATCTCCCGGTTCATGCTTCATAAGTTCAAGCCCTGCATTGGGCTCTGTGCTGTCAGCTCAGAGCCTGGAAACTGCTTCAGATTCTCTGTCTCCCTCTCTCTCTCTCTGCCTCTCCCCCGTTCATGTGAATTTTCTCTCTCTATTTCTCTCTCTCAAAAATGAATAAACATTAAAACATTTTTAAAAAGATTGGGTTTAGAGAGTGTTTCCTATAAAGTTACTGAACATGTATGTGTACATCACTCTTCTCATGACCTTGACACTTAACAGAGTTAACAATCAGCTTGAAACTTGTGATCAGTCAATAGCAGTCAATCCCCCTGCATTTTATATTTAAACCAAAATAGACCATTTCTCCTGCATTATTTTGGCAGAGCAGAGATAGGTGGATATTTTCTGCTACCCATTGAGTTGCCCCAGCTTGATTAATGCTAAGTCGTTTATTCCTTCATCTATAAGATGAGAGTTCATTCCAGTTCTGTAAGAGAAGTTTCCTATATTTAAACCCATATTAGCTTTCAAGTTCATTGTACAATAGCCAGTTTACATTATTAGACAATAATTACACAAGTGATAGTTTTAATTGATCTATTTTGTATGCAGTTTTAAAATATGCTCACCAGAAAGAATGATACAACAAAAGGCAGATTTACAATCTCTGGTACCAGATGACTTGGGGCACATCAAACTGTAAGACAGCTTTGCCTTTCATTTCTGGAATGGGTTTGGATATATTTTGCTCACCATATGTTGGATGTAAAACTAGAGACCAACAAGAAATGTAAACATCACTCATGATTTGAGGTTTAAAAAACTTTGGAAGCCCTCTGATTTATTTTGCTGGAAAAGTAATTCCACTCTACTGAGCACTATATCCCTTATAGCCAAAAGAAGCACGATTTGCCTTCCTGGACTTATTTCCCTCTGATGGTTTCTGTGCTCTGTGAATGATTACAGAAATGAGCAAAGAGGTTTGGTATGTATGGAGCAATGATGTAAGGGTTGAACCTCCAAGCTATGTACTTCGGATGCTGTGTACATCACAAAGTCAGACAATTCTCTGCCAACCACTATATATGTTAGAGTACTGACTTCCCTTGTCAGAAATGCATCCTATGATGAGAATTCCTTGATTCATATTGAAGGCTTGATTTGGGAACTACAGAATTTTTTTTGAAGATAGAGAAACCATCAAGTTGTGTTTATGGTTGTGTATGATGATAGTCTAGTACTGTGAACCCTTGAAGAATAAATCCAACTTGTCTTACAGGGGTAGGAAACTAATTAATTTTATGTTTTAACTTCTCAGTAAACAATGACTGGAAGCATTTCTCATTAATCAAAAGAAAGAGCTTTAGGCACAGACGTGGCATCATGCTATAATGTCCTTCTATGTTGGGAGGTATTAAATACTTTTTTTCAAGAAAACTAAAAATTATCATTTTGTTCTGATTCAGCAAAATTCCATAATTGCCCCATAGAAAGAAAACCACACATCATGCAATTTTCAGAATGTTAATTAAGCACTGGATGGGTTCAGATGGTTGTGTTTTTACTTAAAAAAAGTTACTTACTTATGATAAAGACACGGCTGTGCAGAGATTGGAAATAGATGATCACTGTGTTACATCAGACCTGTCGATCTTGTCTGTTAGGCTTTGTGCTCTTGACCAAGAGGATTCTCTTTTTTTTTTTAAGTTCCTTCATAGCCTTTTCTATATAAATCCAGATTTTCAGCTTCTCTTAAAAATAAAAAAAAAGAATATTTGGCAACACTGAGCCCACACTCCTGCCTTGAAACAGTAGGTTGGGGCTGAGTATCCCCTACTATTCTGCAACTCCCGCCCAGCCTCTTCTTTCTCTCACATTGTCTTAAATCCAGGATTCTCCACTTGTTTCCTTAACCTGAGTGTTCCCTCTGGAAATGTGTGCATGTGACCTTTGTACTAAAGCTTCCTCCCCACCCACCCCTGCCTTTTTTTGTGATTTTCTTTGTACGTTTGTTTATTACCTATAATAGTGCCTCTAAAAGTCTTAAAATGGTGGCAGGTGATTATGATGTTTTGAATCACCAGTTATGAGCAGAGAACAGCTTATATAAAATACATTAAATGTCAAAGTCAGAAAGAGCCATCCCAGGGTAGAGTGGAGTGACATGCAGTTAGAGTGGCATCTTAAGTGGGAATAATGTTTACAGTCAGCAGGTTAAGGCAGAAGTTGAGTATAGGCAAACTTGCCCTTGAAAATCCCTTAGGAAGGTGCCAAGTTGGAAAGTGATATACTATCTCTCAGTAAATCCAGTACAGCCAATTTTTCCCTCTAGCTTTGGAACAGATAGATTTTTTTTTCTTTTTTGGTTGAGTCCCAAATGAAGTAATTGCACTGAATTCAGGTATCATATAATATGTAATAAATATCTTTAAAAACTAGAATCCTCAGAATTGCAGCAAGATGATCACCAAGAGAGGGGCATGGGAACCCACCAGAAGAAAAGGCAGAGTCCCATTTTCCACCTCGTGTTCACTCTGGGACATATGCTCACTGAGTGGAATATCAAGTGAAATGCTTACATGCTATTTAATTTTCTGTCTCTCTCTTTTCCTCCTTCTCTCCCATTCCTCTTATGAGCACATTTACTTATTTGAGTAAATTTGAGTTTGTGCCTATGGTGGGAAAATACGGATTCACACTACAGGATCATGTAGCACACCCTTTGATCACTTTCTAAGTTATCAGAACATAGGACAAAGGAAATGAAGACTGGGGATTTGATTTCTGATCAGAACAATTCACAGATAATAAGGTGATCATACCACTCAAGACATTTGGCAAGCCTCCTCTGTGTGTGAAGTACTCTGACAGGAGCTGTTTGGGATGAAGAGAGGTGTAATATGACTATTAGTGTTTTAAAGTCTCATGCATGGGGGCACCTGGGTGGCTCAGTCAGTTGAGTGTGGACTCTTGATTTCTGCTTGGGTCATTATCTCAGTTTGTGGGTTTGAGCCCCATGTCTGGCTCTGCGCTCTCTCTCTCTATCTCTCTCTCTGACCCTCCCTCCCCTTCTCACTCTCTCTCTCTCTCAAAAATAAATAAACATTAAAAAAATACAAATAAATAAAGTCTCATACATTTTACAAACTATAGGTTTAAGAAAATTTGGCAATGTGACAAATTTGCTGCTTTATTTTGGCCACTGCATTTAAAACAAATTGTATTTTAACATAAAAAAAGCAAGAAAGAGATCATCTCATAACAAAATATGGTCCTTTAAGTTGAACAAATAACTTTATGAAAATCATTCCTGCCTCATATCTTTGGCTGTGAAACACATTAGGAACCACCAACTAAATGTGAAGATATGGTACATGCATGTAAAAGTTAATCACCTCAACAAGACAAGTGAAAGTTAAGAGTCAAATGAATAGTGTAAATGAGGTTTTTATGAGACAGCAGAAAACTGATCAAGCACTGGAGAGGTTAAAGAAAGGATTTAGATGTGCCAATTAATACAGTAAACATCTGGCTTCTAAACATCTGTTGACTGACTTACTGAATGCATGTATGAATAAAATTGGGATGGCTTAATGTGTGAAAGATTCAGAGAAATTGTAAGATTTGAACTGACCTTGAGAAATAAATTGATAATTTGGAGAGGAAACCAGGGCAAGGAGGAAATTCCAGCTCTAGCCAAGAACTATGATAAGATCACACATGTGATAACGTTCAAACTATTAGAAGAAAGAAAAGAGCCAACAGAGGGCTCGTGTCTTTCTTCTCCAACTCTTCCTTTGCCTCCAAATAGCAGAGCTACAATAATAAAGTGAATTTTGATAGGGATTGCATTGGATCTATAGGTGGCTTTGGGTACTATGGACATTTAAATACTACTAATTCTTCCAATCCATGAACATGGAATGTCTTTCTTAAATTTCTTTCATCACTGTCTTACTGTATTTAGCATGCAGATATTTTGCAACCTCAGTTAAACTTATTCGTAAGCATTATTTTTTATTTTACTATGAACAGGGACTGTTTTCTTTATTTTTGAGATAGTTCACCGTTAGTGTATAGAGGGACAATTGATTTTTGTCTGTTGATTTTGTATCCTGTAACTTTGATGATTCTTTTTTTTAGTTCTAACAATTTTTTGGTGGATTCTTCAGGTTTTCTATATATAAGATTGTGTCATCTGTCAACAGAGACAATTTTACTTCTGCCTTTCTAATTTGGATGCAATTTATTGAGTCTAATTTCTCTGGCTAGGACCTCTACTACTATATTGAATAGGAGTAATGAGAATGGGCACCCTTATTTTATTCTTGATCTAGAGGAAAAACTTTCAAACTTTCACCACTGAGTATGATGTTAGCTGTGGGCTTGTCATATATGGCCTTTATTATTCTGGGGTAAATTATTTCCATACCCAATTTGTTGAGAGTTTTTATTATCAAAGGGTATTTAATATTTCTTTTTTTTTTTGAAGATGCCTTTTCTGAATCTATTGAGATGATTTTATAATTTTTACCTTTATGTTAATGTGATGCATCACATTTATTGATTTGCATCTCTTGAACCATCCTTCTACCCCAGCAATGAATCCCACTTGGTCATGGTGTATGATTCTTTTAATGTGTTGTTGAATTCAATATGCTAGGATTTTGCTGAGAATTTTTGTGTCTATATTCAGCAGGGATATTGGTCTGTAGTCTTTCCTTCTAGTGTCTTTGTCTGGCTTTGGTTTCAGGGTAATTGGCCACATAGAATGAGTTTGGAAGTGTTCGAAATTTTTTGGAAGAGTTTGAGAAGGATTGGTATTAATTCTTCTTTAAGTGTTTGGTAAAATCCACCTGCGAAGCATCTGTCCCCAGGATTTTTTTTGTTGGGAGGTTTTTGAATAGTGATTTAATCTTTTTTACTCATTATTGATCTATTCAGATTTCCATGATTCAGTCTTGGTAGGTTGTATGTTTCTAGGAATTTATAAATTGCTTGTCTTCTAGATTATCTAATTTGTTAGCAGATAATTGTTTAGAGTAGTCACTTACGATCCTTCATATTTCTGTGGTATCAGTTGTAATGTCTCCTCTTTCACTTATGAATTTGAGTCCTCTATTTTTTTTTGTTAGTATATCAAATGGTTTGTGTATTTTACTTATCTCTACAAAGAACCAATTCTTAGTTTTGCTAATTTTTTCTATTGTTTTTTCTTATTCTGAATTTCATGTATTTCTGCCTTAATCTTTATTATTTCCCTCCTGCTAACTTTGGACTTGGTTTCTTCTTCTGCTTCTCCTTCTCCTTATTCTTCTTCTTAGTTCTTTGAGGTAGAATATTAGGTTGCTTATTTGAGATCTTTCTTTTTTTTCTTGATATGCATTTATAGCTAAAATCTTTCCTCTTAGAACTGCTTTTGCTGTGTCCCATAAGTTTAGGAATGCTGTGTTTCCATTTTCATTTGTCTCAAGGTATTTTTTTTTTATTTAACTTATTTCTTCAATACATTAGTTGTTCATGAGTGTGTTGTTTATTTCTACATGTTTATGAATTTTCCAGATTTCCTCCCATTATTGATTTTTAGTTTTGTACCATTGTTTTCAGAAAAGATACTTGATATAATTTGTGTCTTCTTTAATTTGTTGAGAATTATTTTGTGACCTAACTTATGATCTATCCTAGAAAATTTATTGTGTATATTTCAAAAGAATGTGTATTTTGCTGCTGTATTGAATGGTATGTTTTATATATGTTATGTCCATTTCATCTGTAGTGTTGTTCACTTCTTCCCTTACTGATTTTCTTTCTTTTTTTCTTTTCTTCCCTTGTTGATCTTCTGTGTGAATAATCTATCCATTGTTGACAGCGGAGCTGGTGACTGTTCTCCTCAGTTGGGCAAGGTCACCATCCTGGATTCCTGGTCAAGTGGAGCTACAGGATCTGCTCCACAATTAGGCAGGTCACTGTCTGGGATCCCTGCACAGGCGAAGCCCAGGCTGCTCAATTATGGGGGAGGGCCTGAAATGGACTCTGCTACTGAATGGGATTGTAGGCTGGGCTCTGCCACTGGGTAGTACCACAAGCTGGGTGCCAAAGTCCTGCAGGGTCCCTATTTAAGCTCCACGTAAGGCCAGAGGCAATATTTAACAGGTGGGAAGGACTGCTGACTTGCTTCCCTGTTTGGGCAAGTTGTAGAATGTGGTCTGTGGCTGCCAGGTGTTGTGGCCAAGCTTCACAGAGCAGTGGGACTAGATGCTATGTTCAACAGTTTGGTGTCACAGTGAATTTCCTCCCTTGCCAGGGTGGGGCTGGAGAATCTGTTTCACAGCTGGTACAGCCCTGTGGCTTATGATTCACGTCAGGCAGAACTATGAACTGAACTCCCTGGCCAGACAAGGCTACCTATTCAGCTCTCCAGATCGGCAGAACCAAAGGCTAAGATTTCTGCTCAGGTGTTGCTACAAACAGGAATGTGGTCTGTTGAGAACTGAATGCTGTTAGCTATAAACTCCAACTCCTTATCTGTTTCTACCTAATCCCCAGTGGTTGAGCTTGACAGATTCCTTCAGTGATACTTGTGAGGTAAGACCCGAGTGGGCCTCCTAGGAAGTATCTTGCAACTCTGGGGAAGCTGAGTGTTTACTATGGTATTCTTTTTATCACTAGAGGAACTGGAGGCTCAGGGGGGCCCTCTTGCTGTGGCAAAGTACTGGCCTTGGGAGTGGTTGATGTGGTTAAAGTGAAGCCCCTCTCCTTATCCTTCTAATTGGATTCTGCTCAATCTGTGCTGCACAGAGGAGGGCTTCAGCCTCACTTCATGGTTCTGAGACCTCCATAATGGTGTCTTGTTTATGGATAGTTGCTAGCTGGTCTTCTTGTGAGGTGTACTGAAATTAAGTATGATTCATGTCACCATTTCAACAATGTCACTTTAAAATAAATTTTATTTAATTAATTTATTTATTTTTAATTTTTCTAATGTTTATTTATTTTTGAGAGAGAGAGAGACAGAGTGCGAGCATGGGAGGAGCAGAGAGAGCAGGAGACGCAGAATCCGAAGCAGTCTCCAGGCTCCGAGCTGTCAGCACAGAGCCTGATGCAGGGCCCGAACTCACAAACCGTGAGATCATGACCTGAGCTGAAGTTGGACACTTAACCGACTGAGCCACCCAGGCACCCCTAAAATAAATTTTAAAAGGCAAACTGGATCATGACTCATCCCCATATCTTTCAAGGGCTTTTCAAGGTATTTAGGATAAAGTTTGGTCTACTATCCTTACTCTGAATAACTTGGTTCCTACTTCCTGTCTCTTTAACCTACCACTATTTCCCTCTGCTTCTATTCTAGAATTTATCGAGGTGTGGTGGTTGATACATCACATCATAATCACCTTGTTCTTTTAGAACTATTAAATAAACACTTTATATGTGAGGCCTGGTAGTCTTAATTTTAAGCAAGCTTCATGGGTAATTCTCATTCAACTTAAATTAGAAAATCACTACACAATTCCCTATTAACCTAGTCTTTTCACTGTTTCTCAAATACACTCACTTAATTCCTATTTTGGGATCTTTAAATGTGCAGTTTTCTCAGGCTGGAATGTTGAATTTTCCCCTCTTGTTCCAAGATGAATTTCTAATTATGCTAAACTTCCAATTTACATGTTAGTTTCTTAGAAATGTCTTCCATTAGGCTCCTAGGCTAAATTATATCTTATATATTCTCTTCACTTCCTATAACTTTCTTTCATAGCACCAGGAATACTGGTAATTAAATACTTATTTATGTATTTATATTTTCATCTCCTCCATAAAACTGTGTGCTCCTGAGGGCTACAACTTTTATCTCCTTTCTTAAGTGGGGTTACTATACTTTAGCATTTTGTGTTGTATCCTGCTTTTCACTCCTGTTGTTGCTGGTGACCACCTTAATCCTTGCTCTTATCACACTGTGCTACAATTGTCTCTCTACTTGTCTCTGCCCTATATAGGCGTGTGAAATTCTTGAGGGAGGAGATCAACCACATTGAAACACCATCTAGCAGAATAAGCTGTAAATAGTAGGGACATTAATAAATACTTGACAAACAAATGAATGGATGATTGTACTAGTGTAATTTGTTATGTTTTAGAGAATAGACTGTGATTTCAGAATTTCCAAGTATACAATATACTGAAGTCTGTTTTTATTTTTCCAAATTTAAAAAAATTATCTTTTTTTTTCTCACATATATCACTGAGATTTCATTAATACTGGATCTATTTTAAACTATGTTGTGAATGATCTTTAGGCTAGAAGAAACACAGAAGAAAATTTTTCAATCCTGGATCAAGTGGAGATTTCTTAGATACAAAAAGCGCAATCTATAAAAAAAGGAAAGGATTGATAAATTGGATTTCATTGAAATGAAAACTTTCTCCCTTTGTTTGGCATTATTAAGAAAATTAAAAGACATGGACTAGGAGGAATATTTGAAATTGCATACCTGATAAAGGACTTGTATCCAGCTTACATAAGAACCCTCAAAAGGCAGTAATAAGAAAATCACCAACCCAACTAAAAAACAGGCACAAGATTTACAAAGACACTTCATCAAAGAAAATATAGGAATGGAAAATAAGTGTATGAAAAGATGCCCAACATCCTTAGTTATTAAGCAAATGCAGATAAAACCCATAAAATGATACCACAGCATATCTATTAGAATAGCTAAAACAAGGGGCTCCTGGGTGGCTCAGTTCGTAGGGCATCCAACTTTGGCTCAGGTCGTGATCTCAGAGTCCCTGGGTTTGAGCCCTGTGTTGGGCACTGTGCTGACAGCTCAGAGCCTGAAGCCTGCTTCGGATTCTGTGTGTGTCTCCCTCTCTCTCTGCAGCCCCCCCACCCCCCCACCCCGCCCTGCTCACACTCTCTCTCTCTCTCAAAAGTAAATAAACATTAAAAAAATTTAAAAAAAGAGCTAAACCAAGCACACAAAATAACTGAAAATACCAAAGGGTGGCAAGGATGTGAAGCAACAGAAACTCCCATATATTGCTTTCGGGAATTCAAAATGGTGCAGTCACTTTTCAAAACAGTTTAACAGTTTTTTTGTAAAGTTAAACATATGCTTACTCTATGACCCATCAATCCTAGTCCTAGCTACTTACCCAAGCTAAATGAAATTTTTGTGTTCACAGAAAAACATGTATGTTAATAGTGGCTTTATTAGTAATCACTAAAAACTGGAATCAATCCAAAGTGAGGTACATCCATACTCAGCAATAAAAAGAATGTAATATTGATAACACAACAACATGAATGGATCTCAGTCACATTTATTCTATGTGAAAGGCACCAGACTTAAAAGATCATAAACTGTAAGATTCCATTGATATAACATTCCGGAAAACATAAAGTGTAGGGACGGAAAATAGAACCATGGTTGCCAGAGGCTGAGGGTGTAGAAGGGGTGGATTACCAAGGGCAGGAGGGAATTTGGGGGGAATTATTGAACTGTTCTGTATTCTGGTTGTGATAGTGGTTACATGGCTGCATGTGTTTGTCAAAACTCACAGAGTAATACACTTAAAGGATGAATTTTACCCCATGTAAATTATGCCTTATCACAAACAGGTAAAGAAATGTCAGTGACAGAAACTTTCTGTATCATTTATGCTTTCAAAGCCCATGTGTTGCCACCATTTGCTTGCCCTGTTCTGAATATAAGCAATGTCAGCATGTAGGGTTGCATGCCTGTTTAAGAAGAAATGTAGGACAAATTATAGATTTAAATAGCCCTAACTGTTGTCTAAAAGTAGAAGTCATTAAAGCTATTTGACTAATAGCAGCTTGAAAAAAAAATCTAGATTCATGTTTGGAGCTTTACATTGCTGAGTGGCTAGATTCCAGGTAAAATGATTGATTGCATTATTGAGGAACACATGTTTTACTGGTCTACCTATAAATTACCTGTAGCTCCAGGGCTACCGTAATAGGGTTTCATTTCAGAACATTTTCTTCCATTTAAAATTCCATGAGTTTTTTTTTTTTAAATCTGATTGCATGCCCATTTCTATCTTGTTCATTTATGGAAATAACTTCAGTTTTGTCTTATTCTGTAAAAAACTACCATTGTGTAGAAGTGCCTAAAATGCTGGTAGTAACATTTTGAATGACTGATTTCTGAGGGAACAGAAAAAAAGAATGTGGAGGTCTTTCTTGGCACATTCTTATTTCAGAGGGAAAGGTCGATAATTCAAGACAAATCCTATTTCATATGTCTATTAGGGGTCACAAAGAGCCAGTCATACTCCTATATTGAAAAAGCCTCTCTCCATCTTACAGTAAGGGACACAAAGCCTTATATACAGATATGACCTTTAACATTTGATACTAGTTCACTTAAATACATGCTAATCCGGAAATTATTTATTAAAATGAGAGATATTCTGCCTTCTCAATGACAACGTTTCATTCTTCATTTCCCTTTCCTATGGAGTTTCCACCAATATACGTGCCCAACAACCATCACTTGTTTAGGGTGAAGAGCATTTTTGAAATGAAATTGACACACACGTACTATCTAATGGTCCAGCCCGGTGGTGACTCAATTCTCTCCACCAGGCCACTGAAATCCAACGGTGGCTCTTTTGTCACAAGCTCGGCCTCCTTCCAAAGCTTCCACAACCCAAGTCCTTTTCTTTTTCCCTGTGTAATCACAGCCTCCACTCTCTTTCCCTCTGTGCTCCAACTCATCCTTATTCATAGGCACTTAAAGCAATTTCCTTTATGCAGATCTTGATTTGTTATCAGAAATCAATATTTTGAGGACGTTCTTCTTCACGGATTACTATCATTTCAAAATCAAAATATTTTGCGATTGCTGAAAGCTCACAGAAATATTCCGTGCATGAGCTGACAGGAAACTGTAATCAAATTGTCAAGCAATTGCTCTGACTGTGGCAAAGTGAGGATGCTAGATTACATGTGTCAGCACGTGAAGATAACGGCTGTGCAGTGAACAGCAGGCTGAAGGCTTGATAGGAGACAGGAAGTTGATCGCTGGAAACTGCAACCTATTGGAGACAGTAGTGCCGCCTCAGCATTCCTTCGTTTGCATTAGGAACCCTTTTATGGTCAATAAAGTGTCTCGGTTCAGCCATCTGCAAAGCATTCTGAAAATTCCCGACAAAGTATGTTCTGTCAATTAATTTCTGCTAATCTCTAAGCCAGGGTTAAACAACTAATGGGTTCAAATGGGTCCTGTGGGTGGGTCCGACATTCTCAGACTGGATCTTAATGGCATTAATATATTCATTTCACAGGAATGACTGTTATGGCAAGGGAGCAAATGCTCTTCTGCAAAAATGGACCAAATCCTTTACCTGGTGGCCTGTTTCCTTGGGTATTGAAAGATTTATTGCCAGTCTCTTCTCTCCTGGTTTCCCTCTGGTCTCTGCAAGACCCTTAAGGTTCTTGGACACTTTCCCCTCCTCCCATGGCTGCTTGCAGCCTCCACCAAGGGCTTCCAAAGATATCCATTATTCAGTGCCTCGGAGCGCTGCTGCGGCCTCTGCGGCCTAATCACTCAGCATCCTCTGTGTCTTCTCCCCCAGAGGCAGGGAAGGCTGTGGAGTCTGAGGTCAGTATGTGCTGGCTTCTTCACTCTTTTATCTATCTTGGCAGCCAGATATTTTAAGGTGCTGTATTTATTATTCAGCTGCAAAACCAGGGTGATTTGGGTGACTGATGTTGTGGTATACTAGGTGTTTACTAAATAAATACATATTTTATGATGTGCATTATTTATTAAGTTAAACATTATTCTACTCCAGTGTGTCTTTTGGCATTCTTTTTCCTTTTTAAAAATTTTTCCCCATTTTGCTTTCTGAATGTATACCTGCACACGGGGCCCACTATTCTGAGTCTCCAGGAGAGTTTGGCATCTGTGGAAGCTACATTAACTCTTTCTGGCCATTTGGCTACTGCTTTATGATTGCTTATTTTGATACCCTGAAAGTGACCGTGGTTGAGAGTTGACACAGCTCCCTGGAGCCCTAAATTTCCTCTCAGGAAGCCGCTAGGTTTTTTTAAAAGTTTTTTTAAAGCAAATCCCACAGATCTCCTCAGTAGATTTGGGTTTGGTCACTCTGGTTTTGTTGTTGTTGCTGTTGTTCGTTTGTTTAGTTTAGTTTAGTTTAGTTTTTGAGAATGGCCTGTGTGTAATCTAAGCTAATGAAAGGAAAGCAGACCATGGAAACTCCTAGGGCTTATGACTCAGGTGTGCTGTCTCCCTCTCAGCCCATCCTCTGTTCTCCCCAAGGCTCCACTAGTCCTGAGGCAACACAGGTAGCTTCAGGAAGTAGGTAATAATCTTCTCCATGTCTGTTTTCATATTTAAAAGAAGTCACTGAGGGACTTAATTGCCCTCCCAGGATAAGGATTAAAATGGTAAATAACCTGGCACATGATAGGTGTCCAAACCAGGTTTGTGAATTTTCAAATACAGAGTGGAAGAGGGTTACCCTTTATAGTCAATTATGTTCTACGCAAGTAAAATGCATTATTTAACGATTATCATGTAAGCAGTAGTGGGTGACATTGTCAGAGGACATCAAAGGAACCAGAGAGTCAACCTGGTATTTCATCCGTGTTTTTCTAGCCTACTTCAAAGCATCCCATACAGCAGGGCATGTCAGGACTCCTGCTTCTTAAGATGGGTCACAAGAAACTGTCCAAGTATTGTATGAGCCTTAGATCAATAACAGGTCCATTCCTAATATCTGTTGTTTCTACCTAGAGCCAGGGTACAAAGGGAGGCCCCCTGGCTGGCATTCTGGGCCCTCTGATGCAGAAGTCTGTAGCTGGGGCCCTGATTGTTGACCAGTCTCTGGGCAGTAAAGAAAATCACCAACAGCAGCCTGTTGTCTTGCATTGTCTGTCTTGCGTATCCTGGGGTATTTTGTCTCCACTTACACATCGCCTGAGGTCTTCAAAGCAGCTTTCGCAGGGCTTTTGCAATCTTCATAATGACTGGCCTGGCACTGTGGACACAGCAGTAATATGATGTAATAGTAATTATACTCTTCTATAACTGTGCAATGATTTAGACTTTATAAAACTCCTTAAATCCCAAACCTGTGAAATAAATATTAGTTACAGATGCAAAGCAACTATATTTAAAGAAGAATGATATATGACTTAGAAAATGCACCCCTGCAACTTAAATCCATTGTTTTCAATAAAGTCTTTCAATAAAGGAGCCCTCTCCTTCCTCAACTAGGCTCAATGTCCTGTTCCTCTGGGTATATCAGCCATTAATCTCTATTCTTGTATGCTCCCATAACAATTGTTCATATATTTGTTTTTAGGAATTCTTACATTCTGTTTTTATTATTGTTCTTTGTGCATGTATCTCAGCTCCTCTCTAGAATGTGAAATGTTAGGAAAAGGAATTCACTCACTCTTGCATTATGCTGTACCTTGCACAAGGACGTATCTCTTGAAGTCACTCAGGAAATGTTGGCTTGAGTTGAAATCTGGGGAACAGCTAATACAACATCTCTCCATTAAATGCACTTTAAGGTGAAGATAAGTATTGTACAAATAAATTGGCTTTTATGCTCTGTATACCCTGACACCATATCTTCAAAAATACAATATGGTGTAGCCAGCGATACCATTGCACAAATAAAACCTTTGCTAAAAAACCTATTATAAATTTGAAAACTGGCTTATTTCATTACATATCAGAGACAGATACCTTCACTGATCAAAAGGCTAGCCAGTTGACTTGATAAAGTGACTGATTAATATAAAAACAATATTTTAAAAAAATTACGATTTGAAGAGTGGTAAAATCTCCCTTATTTAAAAAGTTAGTTAATAAATATTAGAATGGTGCTTATGGTCAATGGATCAGTTTTAATCAGAGCCTTGCTCTTTAGGCAAAGTATTAATGATCATAGAAGGGTGTGGGGTAACAGATATAGGAAACTTCAAAGTTGCATGAATTTGCTACTTGCTTGATACAATGTGAACAGCTTTCAACTTCAACAATGAATTAAAGTATTTCCTGTCCCTTATGAAAAGACTTTTTCACATTACAGTACACAATTTGCTTCTACCATTCCACCCAATCATTAGGTTAAAAAATAGTGTTTAGAACATTTTAACAGTGACTCCTAGATAATAATTGTTGCTGTTTTTTTTTTCTTTTTTCCTATATCACCTGTACTGATACAAAAATCATGTGATGGGCTCTTACAGCTCCTGGCAGAGGAATTGTGTTAGAAGTAATGATGCAGATGATGTTTTTGGGAACGCTAATTACAGACATATTATTTATTTTATTAAAAAATTTTTTTTAACATTTATTCATTTTTGAAAGACAGACACAGAACGCAAACGGGGGAGGGCTCGAGAGAGAGGGAGACACAGAATCTGAAGCCACTCCAGGCTCCGAGCTGTCAGCACAGAACCTGACGCGGGGCTCGAACTCACGGACCGCGAGATCATGACCTGAGCTGAAGTTGGCCGCTCAACCGACTGAGCCACCCAGGCGCCCCAACATATTATTTATATTAAATGATTCGTACTCTGGGGCCAGGGAGGGGGGCTTGACGTTCTGGAAACTGCATCTCCTTGGATTCTCTTTCTCCTGAGCAGCCCCTTAGAGTCCTTTATCATTCCTATAATTTCCCTTTCTGCCAGCCAGATAGAATCACATCCCTCTTGACGTGATGAGCCTTCTGAGACCTACTTTATAAGTGATTTTTTCCTGGGCCAAGAATGAAAACGTGTTGAACAATTAAAAACCACAAACTGTCTCCACAGGCTGGGAAATGACACCGAGTAGCCATGTCCTTACTTGTTTCTCAGTTGTGCTGATACCATGTAAACCAGATAATATCTAGCAAAGGTTACCTAATTATAAAAACGTTTCTTAATCTGCTTCTATTCTTTAGACTTGTAGTCAAAGTTCGTTGTCAAGTATGCTGACTGCAAGGGTTGATGAACTTGGATATCTTCCACTGTAATTCCTAAAATCCTTTGTCCCATTCCTTCCAATCTCAAATTCAATGATCCATTCTCAGGTTTATCCTTTCTGACCAGTTAGCACAGTATTACCTTGGACTGACTTTAATTTTCTTTAAAGCCAAGCTCTTTCTCACCTAAGAACCTTTAAATGTACTCTTTCCTCTCAGTCTAGAATTGTTCGTCTACTTTTATCCCTGTTCTCTCCATTCTTTCCTTCTCTTTTATGTCCTTTTGGTCTGTACAGTAGTCTGTTTCAAGTCCCAACATAAATGCTATTTGTTCCAAAGACTTTCTCTTGAGGGGAGGTTTAACACATTAAGGGGGTCAGGAAAAGTTTAACAGTACTAATGTACAAAGTGAATATTCATAGGAATTGGGAGGAACAAAACCAAACAAACAAACCAAAGATGTTTGGTCCTTCTGTGTTGCCCACGCTCTACTTGCTCCCAAATCCAGACACTTCTACCTCTTTTCCTGACTTTCCATTCCTCGTTCTCTTCAGCAACCGTTTTGATCATCCCAGTTTTCTCACATCCCTCTGAGAGAAATCCAGCCACTCTGGATTTCTGGAGTGTAAATTTGGATGGAAACAGAACATTTATGGGACAGTCTGCAGAACGAGGCTTAAAATATTTTTGTTGTTTTCTTTCTCTGAAATAGGCCTGGGTAGTAACATTGCTTATTCCCCAAGGCCTAGTAGATGCCATATAATCAATACAATCTTCTATAATTCTTCAAGCTAAAAGGTTTCTGTCTCCTTCTTCCGTGTTAGTTATTCTAGGGCTCTGATATGTACTAAATGTTGGTGACACCACAAAATTCACAAATTGAAGACCCTAATTTCCAGTAGGGATGCTATTTGAAGGTGGGAGTGATTCGGTTTGGATAAGATCATGAGGTGGGATCCCCATGATAAGATTAATGCCCTAAAGAAAAGAGACATGAGATTTCTGTGTGTATGTTTGCATGCATCAAGAAAAGGCTATGTGAGTACATAACCAGGAAAAGGGCACTCACCAAGAACCTTACAATGCATCTGACCATGATCCTGATCTTCTAGCCTCCAGAATCATTAGAAATATGTGTTTATTGGTAAGCCACTCTGGATATGATATTCCATTATAGCATCCTGTAGTAAGATTCCTAGGTGCCATGGATCATATACAAGTAGGATCCAAGCAAAACATTAAAGAGCTGGTAGTTTGGGAAGGCACAGCTTGGAAAGATTCCTGGAAGCAGTGGTGTACATTTTGGGAAGTGTTGGGACATGGAGTGTGGGGGGCTAGTGGGTTCCGAGGTGATGGGGGACTTTCACAGAATTTCAATAGTAGGGGTTGGGCACTCCTGGTGTGAAGCTGGTACAAACCTAGCCTGGGTAAAGAAATGGTGGGATACGCAAGGAATAAAAAGGACGATCCTGGGATTTTATAATCTGTTTGGGGGAAAACAGAATTTACCATGAGGCCATTTAACATCCATGTATTTATAATTAAGTGTCTAAATAAGTGCTGTAGATTCAGGAGAAAATAAAATGAGTGCAGCTGAAGCATTTAACATACAATGACTTCTAATACTGGTCCAGTTTTGCAAGATGAAAAAGTTCTAGAGATGTGTTGTGCAACAGTGTGACTGTATATAACACACTGTATATAACACTGTCTATAACACTGCTGAGCCATACACAAAATACACAAAATAGTTAAAATGGTAAATTTAATGTTATGTGTGCCTTACCAGGATTTAAAAAAATATATAAAAAATAAAACAAAACAAAAACAAAATACAGGGACTTTGATTTCCTCCCCCTATGCTTTGTCATTTCTTTATCCTGGCACATTAGTGGCTGCAATCACCAAGGAATGGAATAAGGATTTAGCTATAATCTCCCCACCCCTGCCCCATAATCCCTATTAGCGATTTAAATAAACATAAAAATAATTTTTCGATCTAAGTTAAAAAATTCTGCTTGTTATTAAAACACAACCTCAAGAAAAATTCGCTATTCCTGAGTTTCCCATCTGGTGTGTCATAAATTCTGCAAATTAGCAGTGATCGCAAATTGTAAAGATTTTATAATGAAGAAAATTGAAACCATCAAAAATATATATATTAAAAATCACAAAAGCATTTAAAATTTTTCTTAATATTTGAGTGTTATTTAAACACTAACTCTGGTAGATTGCCAAATAGAGTAATTGTGGCTTTGGTACTTAGGACTTTATGGATAGCCACCATATCACCTCCTTTACATGTTCTCATTGAATTGCTTCCATTTGGTTTCAGTTAAATTTTCACTTGGTCGTTTTGTTTCTTTGTTTGTTGTTTGTTTTTTAACAGCACAGATACTGAAACTATACCACTTCAGTTCAAACTTACTACTTACTAGTTGTTTGACTTTGGGTAATAAATACAAAATTTGGGACTCAGCTTCCTCATCGGTAAAATGGAGGTAATAATTGTATCTATCCTAGAGGGTTATTGTGAGGATTAAAGAAGCCACATAAATGGTCAGAGCAATGCTTGACACATAGTCATGCTCAGGAAGTGGTAGAGATTATGATTATGATTATAATTATGATTATTATCAGGTATGCATAAATAAATCTGAATTGATTTAAAAAATCATAGACACACACACACACACACACACACACACACACACACATATATATATATATATATATATATATATATATATATATATTTCCACATGGAATATTAGTAAATGAATCAAAAGTTGTAAGCAAATTCTCTGGTATCTTACTCAAAACATTTTGAATATTTTTCTCAAAAAGTGTTGAACTTTTAAAAAGTGTTCTACTTATCTATTACTACATAAGAAATTTTCCCGTATATTAATAGCTTAAAACAATTAACACTTGTTATCTCAAAATCTCCATGGGTCAGACGTCCAGGCATGGCTTAGCTGGGTTCTATGGCTTGAAATCAGTCACGAGATTGATTGAAGTCAAATTTTTGGCCAGGGCTATTGTCTCATCTAGACTTGACCAGGGTAAGATTCAATTCTAAATCCACCCTTATAGTTGTTGGAAGGATCCGGTTCCTTGTAGGCTGTTGGACTAAGGCCTCCCTTAGCCAGTTTCTCACTGGCTCTTGGCCAGGGGCCTCCCTCAATTCCCCACCAACTGAATTCTCCATAAGACAGTTCACATCATGGCAACTGGCTACCCTAAGAGGGGAGAGAGAACCAGAGAGCAAGAGAACAAGAGAGAGAAAGCATCTAAGACTGAAGCCACATTCTTTTTCTTTAACCTAATGTAGAAATTGACACCTCATCACTTTCGCTGTAATATATTTACTAAAACAAATCCTTAGATGCAAGGCACACTGAAAGGGAGACTCATGCACAAGAATATGAATACCAAGAAGTAGAGGTTATTAGTTGCTGTTTAGAGGCTGCTCTATAACAGAGTATGCCACAGACCTGCTTCACCAACAGACTTCCTTCGCTCAGTTGATTGCAACCTCTGAACCCAAAATCTAGAGTAATCCTTGAATTGTTTTTTTTCTTCTTACACCCTTTGGTTCTGTAAGGAAAGCCTGTCAACTCTATTCCAAAAAAGGAGAGCCAGATTTCTACCATTTCTCATGCTTCCACTACTATTTTCCTTTCCCTAGACACCACCATGTTGTGTCTAGATTACTCAAAGAGTCTCCTAGTAGGTGCTTCTGCTTTTGCCCTTTCCCACCATAAGTCTATTCTCTATATGGCAGCTAGAGTGACTCTTGTACAACAGAAATCAGTCATGTCACTCTGTTCACGATCTGCCTTGGCTTTCCATTTCACTTGGAGCGGAAGCCAAAACTTACAATGGCCTGCAAAGCTTTACATGAATTGTTCTTTAGTCTTTGCTGCTGTCTTCCACTATATCCTCTACTACAACCACACTGACTTCTTGCTATTCCTTAAGCTGGAGGGTCTATTCTGGTTCAAAAGTCTTTTATATTACTCTCCCATCTGCCTGAAAGAGTCGTTCCCTAGATATCTTCTTAGTTAACTTTCTCCACTACTTCAATTCTCTCTTAAGCCTTCTTGGCAAGTTATGCCCTATTTCATATTTCAATCTATCCTCCCTTCCCTCCCCTCCCCCCCCCCCCCATACCTTCACCCTGATCTACTCTTTCTTTCATCCTTGGCACACTTCATCTGTTATGGATTGAGTTGTGTCCTTCCAAAAATATTTACATGTTGAAGTTGTAACTCCTATTACCTCAGAATGTGACATTGCAGATATAATTAGTTAAGATGAGGTCAGATTTGAGTAGGGTGGGCCCCTAACCAAATGTGGCTGGTTTCCTTATAAATAGGAGAAATTAGGACACAGACACACAGACAAGAAGAATGCCATGTGAAGACGAAGCCAAAGATAAGGGTGATGTGTCTTCAAATCACGGAATTGTCAAAGATTTCTGGCAGAAGCTAAGAGAGAGGGATGGGATAGGTTTTCCCTCATAGACCTCTGACCTACATCTTAAATACAGACTTCCAGAATGCAGAAGTGTGAGATGGTAAACTTCTGTTGTGTAAACCATCTAGTTTGCAGTACCTTTTTAGAGTAGGCCTAGCAAACTAATATATTTTAGTACATTAGGGAATTTAATTTTTATTATTGATATAAGGTACTGTCTGTCTTTCTTTGATGAAATGTAATCATCTCAAGGGCAGGAATCTTCACATGCTTTGTTCATTGATGAAGATCCACGCTTGTCACATAGTAGGATCTAGACAAAACATTATTGAATAAATGACCCAGAAACAAATTTACTGCATGAAATCATTTGTACAATATTAGTTTATGCTCAAAGAACTAATTGCACAGCTCTGTAGTGCCTAGATACAGAATGCCTCAATCAATTGTAGAGTTTTTGCTTTAACAGCCTGCCTTGAAACTGCTAATGTAATACATGGGGTCAATGATGCAAAGACAATAGGAAATGTACCACTTTTTGATTAATTCAATTAGTAGACACATTGAGGACATGTTGGATAACATAGAGATCACACTAATCCAAAATACTTTTAGATTAAACAAGTTTTATTACAGATTGAATAGTACTTTAGTAATGGTGCTAGTGAGAATCTCTAAAGAGAAACTCTTTGAAGAACTTTATTTGTTCTGTAAAATACTGAAAAAGCCTATAGGAGATGAAATATTTAAATTGATAAGTGAATGTTTTGATACACACCAGATAGAAACCCTACATAAATTTGTCCTGATGGTGAGGGAACAATGGCAGAAAGTTGTAAAGGCCTTCACATATAGATCATATTATAAACCTTAAGGTTTAAGAAATACATTGCTTTCTTCACAGTAAGTCTTTCAAATGTAGACATTTGCTACAGAACAGAATTCCACATTAAATGATATCAAAATAGCGAATCTAATAAAATCTAGGCAGCTCCATCCTGTCTATTTTCAGCTTTCGTGAAGACATGAGATCAGACACCACTCTTTCCTGTTTCATACTAAATTGTGTGGCTCATCAAAAGAAAAACTTTAGTTGAAAATTAATGAGCTATGCGAATCAAAACCACTTTTTCTGAATGATTCTCGTGTCGAATAATTTTGAAGCATAGTTATTGGCTTGCTAAAGTTTGTATTACTCAGCTGCTAAAGGAACTTATTGAAAACACCAAGAATGTCGTGAAAACATCAACATGTACACAGTTTACAGATTCAAAATGAAAATGAAATCTTGAAAACATGGAGTGAAAAACATTTTACTAATGCTATTTAGTTGATATTAAAATTTTAATCTTAATTATTAACATCCAGTAGATCAACATGGGGCTATATGGAAAGAAAAGCTTTACCATTATTTTAGAATACTTGATATGAAAAAGCTATATTGGACTTAAAATCCAAGCAGATTATCACCAAGTTTCTTAAAAGTAAACTTTTGGTCGATGGATAGAAAAAAAGAGCCGTTAGATTTCACAACGTAAGTGTTAGATAAAGTAAATGATCTAAATTCTGCAATGGTGAAATGGCAAACAAAAGGTTATTGATGATCTTCTGACATTTGCTACCTTTACTTATGTGAACAAAGTTTGTCATCAATGGTTGAGCATAAAAGATTGAAGAGGTCATCTGTTTACATTACTTATTTGTACACTACAAAACACCCCCAAACTTTGTGGTTTGAAGTCATAATTTATTATTATCACTCACAGTTCTGTGTATTGAACTGGACACAGCACACAAAGCAGCATCAATTCTCAGTTGGGTCTACAGTCATTTGCAGTTTGACTAAGCTGAGTATCCCAGGCAACTGTCAGTGGATGCTGGCTGTCACCTGATGGCTCCATTGGAGTTGTCAACCTGAGTGCCTACCTTTGGCCTCGCCATGCAGCTTGGGCTTTTCCCTCATGGTAGCTTTTTTCCGAGACAGGTAATCCCCAAAATAAGAG
The DNA here is from genome assembly GCF_027475565.1 of Acinonyx jubatus. Lineage (NCBI taxonomy): Eukaryota > Metazoa > Chordata > Mammalia > Carnivora > Felidae > Acinonyx > Acinonyx jubatus. Next base: position 89,569,894 of record NC_069381.1, on the reverse strand, counting down.
TTTCAAGGAACCCAGAAGGAAGTGCCAAAATTTCTTATAAGACTTTGTTTCAAAAGTTTAAAAATATTACGTCTGCTGTATTTTATTGGTTAAATGAGTCACCAAGAAAGTCCCAAATCAAGGGAATGAGAGCTAGATTCTACTTCCAGATGTGAGAAATAGCATATATTTACTATAAGGGAAGGCATTCATAGAGGCCATCTTAGGGATGCTTTGGCATATAAAGTTTTTATGAGAAGTTGAATAAAAACACTTAAAGGATAAAATATGGATTAAAATATGCCCATTGAAGCAAATTTAAGTTAATAATTAATAATAAGAAAATATTTTATTTAAAATAGGATGTACTTTATGATAGGATTAATGATTGCCTTTCTCATAAGATAGGCTCAATATGTGTTGGCTATTATTGGATGTTGTGTTTTCAGTATTAGGCTTGTGGTTAAAGTTGTCAGAACAGCAATGAAAATGACTAACATTATATAGTAATTTGTAGATGCCAGGCACCATTCCAAGTGTTTTATAAATATCATTTTATATTAAATTTTATATTAAATTTTATATTAAATTTTAAATATATTAAAAATTTATAAATATTTAAAGCCTCGCAATTAACCAGTGAGGTAGGTATTGTTGCTAGTTACATGTTTAGAACTGTGAGGACAGAACTGAATGACAGACAAGTTGAGCAACTTGCCCAAGGTCACACAGCAAGTAGGTGATAAGGCCAGCATATAAACCTAGGCGTTTTGTTTTTTTAGCCACATTTTATTATCCAGATTATACTTTTGATGAAGGAAAACTAGAGAAGCAGCAACTGTACGTCAAATCAAATAACAGATTGTTTTACTTCGTGTTCACTTATATTATAACATAGTTGGTGAATAATATTGTATTTCCACTTAAGCAATTACACCTAGAACCCAGTTCTTGGTTTTTAGCACCATTCTTCAATAAAAGGAATCAGGGTTCCTTAGAGAAATAACTGATTCTAGGGCTAAGGGAGGATATGTACAAGATAACCTGGAGTATCTTGTAGTGCCAGAAAGAAAAAAAATGCTCAAAAACAAAAGGAAATGAAAAGTACTGTTGGGGAATTTTAAAGGACATAAAAACCAACTTGAAAGAACTCCTATTGGCCAAATTGGGATCAATTTGAGCAACAAAATAAATATCATAGTATGACTCCAAGCATAAAATAAATATTGATGAGTCCGTCTTGATAAAATAAACAAGGGGATAAATAAAGAACAGATAAATCACCCTTAGAAAATTTTTTCGAATAATATATATAACTCCTCCTCCTCCAGGAGGTATAGCTTGATCTCCCAAGTCTTTAGGGTGAGCTGGACTTGGTGACTCACTTCCAAAGAGCAGAGTATGGAAAGGGAAAAATAATAACCTTGCAGTGAAGAGACATGACAGATACCACATTAACCAAGAGATCAAGTTTGACTTCACCAGTGGTAAATTAATGGTGATGTCATGTACTTCCTGATATGATGTGATGAAGAGGGCACTGATCATGAGAACACATATTTAAAAATCCAAATTGAGGGATGCCCTATGAACTACCTGACAGCAATCTTCAAAATGTCAAGGCAATGAGAAACAAGGAAAGACTGAGAAACTGTCACAGACCAGAGACCAAGGAGACGAGACATGACAATTAACTGCAGTCTGATACCCTGAACTGCATCTTGGAACAGATAAAGGATGCTGGCAGAACAACTGGTGAAAAATGAAGAAAATATGTAGTTTAGGTTAATAATAAGTTCTCTTCTTAGTTAAAAAATATGCACAATACTAATATAGTGCAACTTTTACAAAGCTAAGAAGTTTTAAAACTAACATAAGATGTTAGTATTAGGGAAGCCTGGGTGAAGGGTTTATAGACTCTCTGTACTATTTTTGCAACTATTCTGTAAATTTAAAATTATTCCAAAAAGTTATTAAAATAATAATATGGCATAACATATCTATTTATACAGTATATTCCATAATAAAAATACATTCATAAGCACAGAGAAAAACACAAAGGAAAACATGCTAGAAGGAAATAGATCATTAAATATTAACTGTAGATATCTCTGGGTTTTAGGGTTATGGATTAATTCTTTTTCCCCTTAATATTTGTCTATAGTTTTCAGTTGCTTATAATGAGCATATTTTACTTTCATAATTAAAAATGTGAAAAAAGGAAAAGCAATGTAGTATAAACACAGCTTATGAGCAGGATTTGTTAGAGTTCTCAGAATGTTAATTGATGCAAATGAGAATGTTAACTAATTCTTTCAAGTAGTTAAGAAACAGGATAGTGGGAGCTAGGGCGCTACTTGGGTAGAGCATCTGGAGGGTATAGACTTGCTTCCTGTTTTCTAAGCTTCATCATTTTGGGGAAAGATGTGCCAGTGCTATTGGTGTTTTATCTCTATCCTTAATTTAAAAAAGAACTAACCTTGCAAATTGCTGAGTTTGTCTGTACCCCAGTTTCCTCATGTGGGACTAAATTAAGAACAGCAACTAAAGAGTAGGACTGAAATGAAATGTGTGTTACGTACTTTGTAAAGAGCTATACAAATGGTAGAGATTATTATTAGCAGTAGTAGTATGGGTAGTAATTGTAATGGCGGTAGTAATAAGACAGTAGTGGTAACAGGAGTAACAGTGATTATAATCTGCTAGTGTTATTGTTCAGTATTGTTCAGTGCTATGTGGTATCCTGTGTTGGATCCTGGAACAGAAAAAGACCCCACAGGTGGATCTATCAAGAATGTACCTTGCAAATAATGGTTCCTCACAAATTCACTTCATTCATTTCACTTTGGACTAAGGTACAAAGTTTAAGCAATGTTAGAAAGCCACCTGCTTAATTGTATTACTTTCTGGCGGAAGGCTTTATTGTCTACTCTAAGAAGAACGAATCAGTCTTTCCTTTGTGCCTTCACTATGTCTTATGGTTGTGCCTAGTACAGCACTCATCACACTAGAAGACATTTATTTCCATGTCTGTTTCCTTCACTATTCTGGGTTCATTGAGGGCAGAGACCTGTCTTAGCCACCCCTGTGTGTTCTACAGCTCCCAGGACAATATTTTTTCCAGCATATATTAAGTGTTCAAAAATATTTACTATATTGAATTATTGGTACATTATTCAGATGGGCTTAGAATTTCATTTTAAGGTCTTTGGAAAACAACCAGATTTTAGAGGGTAACATCATATTCTAACAAAGTGATAATACATTTGGGAAGAGCTGTTTGCTTGGTGAAATACTTCTTGTTGGCATTATAAAAAAAGAAATGCGAACCATTTATTAATGTGCAGTGAAGTACTGGTAGAAATAAGGGATGGAATCTGCAGGGGTTTTGTAAAAATAGCAGGAGATTCATCAGGTCACATTCTGTGCTTTCGACTGAAAGGAGCTATGACTTTTTACAGAACTGATGGGGATGCTACTGCCAAACACTTTGTGAAGCCATTTATTTCACCATGTTTATATTTTCACACACTTGAATAAGGCAAGTATCATTACCCCCATCTTTTAGATGAACAAGTTAAGACAGGTTAATGACTTACTCAAGGTCACAAAGAGCTAAGGTCAGGCTGACCTTTGCATTCCAAATAAGTCTTTGCATAATATCAGTTTCCTATAGACCACGAGTATAAGTCAGCTTGGGTCTATAGCAAAATACCATAGATTGGGTGGCTTAAACTACAGAAATCCATGACTAATTTTCTTATAGCTCTGAGAAGTTCAAGACCAAGGTGCTGGCTGATTCAGTTCTTGGAGAGGGCTCTCTTCCTGGCTTCCGGATAGCTACCTCCTCTTTATGTCCTCACATGGTGGAGACCCACCAGGGTCTCTGGTGTCTTTTCTTAGAAGGGCACTAATCCTATCATGGAAGTCTTAACCTCATATCTCATGTAACTCTCATTACCTACCAAAGGCTGTATCTTCAAATATCATCACATTGAGGGTTAAGGATTCAACCTATGAATTTCCATAGACACATTCGGTCCATAATACCATGATAGTGGATTTAGGGTGTTAGTATTTTGCTTTAAGATGTATGGACTCAAGTTTTATGCAGGTACTTGTAAGGGCTTCGACCCTGAATAGGGCATCTTCTGTTTTCCAGTCTAAGAACTGTTTCAATCAGGGAAAAAAAAAAGTCCCTATCAGGATAGTAAAATATGAGGGATTGTTTGAATTGAGTTAAAACCAGACAAAGGAAAACAAAGTTTAAAAAGTCAGATTTTAAAGCTTTCTAAAAATCCTTCTGAAACTGGGGGTTATTACCAAATGTGGCTGCTTTCATTAATATATTTGTATTCATCCCTGTTGATTGTCTTTCTGTCCCCTAGGAGTTCTGGGTTCTATTCTCCCTGGCAGATGCACTTCTTTAAAGAAAATGTGTTGGGGCACCTGGGTGGCTCAGTCGGTTGAGCGTCCGACCTTGGCTCAGGTCATGATCTTGTGGTCTGTGAGTTCGAGCCCCGTGTCGGGCTCTGTGCTGACAGCTCAGAGCCTGGAGCCTGCTTCGGATTCTGTGTCTCCCTCTCTCTCTGCCCCTCCCCTGTTCGTGCTCTGTCTCTCTCTCTGTCAAAAATAAATAAACATTAAAAAAAATAAAAAAAAAAGAAAATGTGTTGAGTATTATGCTTGACAAGTAGTGATTGACCACTTTCATGTACTTTCTGTGATTGAGTAATTAATGCCCACTGGTAGATCTCTTTGTGTCCCTACAAGAGATGTAGAAGAAAGAAAAATAACTGGGATTTGGCTTTTTTACTTATGCCTATAGCTTCTGCATTAAACTGTGGTCTAGAAATTGAACTCTGAATGCTGTGTTACCACTTAAAGAGATATTTACTCCAGAGGCTTTTTGAGAGCAAGACCGCCTGGGTGGCTCAGTCGGTTAAGCATCCAACTCTTGATTTTGGGTCAGGTCATGATCTCATGGTTCATGGGATTGAGTCCTGCTTGGGATTCTCTCTCTCCTTCTCTCTCTCTGCCTCTGCCCTGCTCACTTTCTCTCTCAAAAACAAAAAAAGAGAGAGAGAGAGAGAGAGAGAGAGAGAGACAGAGGCAGAGAGGGAGAGAATAAACAAAAGCAATGACAGAAACATTTTTCCTTCTGATGTCTTATGCATACAATGAAGGAAAGAGAGGTTAAACAAAATTCCCTTAACTCTGCCTATTATGCTTCTTTGTAAACTTACTTCCATGTCTAAAAATGAGTTTAAAGTGGCAAACATATTGGAGGAAAGAATCTCAAATATGTCTTTTACTCTTTTTCTAATGCCCTACAAATGAAAATTCCACTTAAACACCTTAAATGTATGTTTGCCTTTTTTTTTTTTGGTTTCCTTTAAGAAGAAATCTTATAGCCTCTCAATTTATAATTTACTGGACTTTAAATATTAGAACTCTAGGAAAGCAAAATGACTCAGACTCACAGTTAGTTTGAAGTGATTTGATGCAGATTTTGTTCATTTTTCAACAATCAAATCAGTGTGCTATGTTTACTGCTTGTGAAGCAGTTGTACTGAAGCATCATTCAGGGAAAGAACGTTGCCAAATCTTTTATAAAATTACTCTTGTCTTAATTAAAACTACAGCCCAAATTTCCACTCTCCCAGCCACATAAACGGAGAATTCTGTAATGGCCAATTGAAAATAAATAAAACCCCACACTATTGCCTGTATAATTTAAAATGGAAGGATTCCAGATATAATAGAAAATAACAAGATTATTTGATTAAGGTTAAACAAATTACCAAAAAAAAAAAAAGATACCTTAATAACTGGCTCAAATTCAAACCATATTTGAGCCAGATGAAGTTGTTTTCCCATTGGACCTTATAGTGGCATTCCAAGTCTTTGTTCCAAATTTCTGCCCAAATGTTATATTTGCCTCAAGCAACTAACCAAAGGTGGAGATAAAAGTAAAAGAATGAAGTTGTTGCATATTCATTGACCAAGATGTAAGTCCTCATGTACTTTGGTCCTATTAAATGGCTTAATTTTTTGATTGTTTGTACTGTCAGTGTTCTCAATTATTCTTTCTTTCTCCTGTCTTTCTTAGGTATGCTGGCCCAATTCCCCATGAAGCAAAAGAAAGTCCTGCCACACTTTCCTTTGGTTTTAGGTCCTGGAATATATTTGGGTATTTTGCTTGAAACTCATTCAGTTGCCAATGAATGAGTAATGGTTTTCAATATGTGTTCCACACACTGGGTTTTGTGAAGTGGATTGAGTTAACTAATAGAGACTCTAAGACTTTTAATTTAATACAAAAATAGAACTCTTTATTAAAATAACAAGACATTAACCAAGATTCCTAAGTGCTATCTTTAAAAGATTATACAGAGTGATGAAGATTTTGAAGAAAACAAACATCTAGGTGCAATTAAATACCTTTTTCATTATCTGTAATTGTTACCCACTTAGTCCAAACCGAATCTTATTAGACTCTGATGAGAATGTTCCTTTGAAACTCACCAATTTCTCTTAAAGTAGGGGCAAAACAAGCCTTCCTGGATCATGGAAATGTGCACAGAAATTAAAAGTAGCTTCCCTCAACTTGTTTGTTTTTTTTCCCCTGAGATAAGAATTTTATAACTTACTCTCTTCTCTCACTGAGGCCTTTATTTGCTTCTCCAGTACTCTCAATCAGCCATTTAACTGGGACTTTCTTCTAAAGCAGAGAAGGAAAAAATTATAGTTCTCATTACATGAAGTTCTTCGACTGACACCTTCCAGTTTCTGTTCTGGGATCTGTTTTTTAATGCTTCTTTCTCAATACCAAATTTATTACAAAAGTACAAAGGTAAAGTCTATAAGAAAAAGAAAATAACATTGAAAAAAATTTTTAATGTTTATTTATTTTTAAGAGAGGCGGGGGGGGGGAATGAGTGGGGGAGGGGCAGAGAGAGAAGAAGACATAGAGTCAGAAGCAGGTTCCAGGCCCCGAGCTGTCAGTGCAGACCCCAACGTGGGGCTTAAATTAATGGACTGTGAGATTATGACCTGAGCCAAAGTTGGACGTTTAACTGACTGAGCCATCCAGGTGCCCCAAGAAAATCATGTTTTTGGGACAAAAAAATTTATATTACTTTGAATGTATTAGCAATGAATTTCAAAAAGGTTAAGGAAAATATAAAGTACAAATTAAATGCTAATTTCAATGTAGCTCATTCTAATTAATTTAGAGACATGGACATATGAATTCACCAGTTGTCTAAGCTTTTTAAACCTAGTCTCTACCACAAATTTCATAGGTTAGCAGCAAAATCCAAGGAAATATATTGGAAAGAGAAGCCATTGTTACCCTATAAACTCTGTACTTAAGGATTAATGAAGAGCAAAATAAAGAATATCTCATGAAAATGCCAAATGTCTTTCCTAGATGACTAGCTAAGTTGAGATCTTGAATTTCTATATTTGTTACAAAAATAAACATAGATATAAACAGTTTGGAGTTGTTTATGAAGTTCCCTTTCCCTCTCTCTCTCGCTTGCTTTCGCTCTCTCTCTTTCTCACACACACACGGAAACTAACAAAATGGTAATGGTGGTAATAGGCAGGGCAGATTGCTTCTTTAAAAGCCATCATCTCTTTCTTCCCCTTCCCTGGCTAACAGTATCCCAACTTTGTTCTTTTTTTTTTTTTTTTTAATGTTTATTTATTTTTGAGACAGAGAGAGGCAGAGCATGAATGGGGGAGGGTCAGAGAGAGAGGGAGACAGAATCCGAAGCAGGCTCCAGGCTCTGAGCTGTCAGCACAGAGCCTGACGCGGGGCTCGAACTCACAGGCTGTGAGATCATGACCTGAGCCAAGGTCGGACGCTCAACCGACTGAGCCACCCAGATGCCCCTCAACTTTGTTCTTATATCATGAAGAGATCTCTTTTACCTAATCTCAGGAAAGCCAGACAAAAAGTAGGGTAGAGGTGAGATATAAAGAGAAAGCTGGTGGGCAGTATCACTGAGAGAAAGAGGCAATGCCTTGCACTTTCTATCTTTGAGGACAGTCCTGTGGCCCAACATGCTAGAAGCTGTTGTAGCCTTCTTGAAACCAAGGTGGCAGCACATCAAAAATTCTAGAGAATCCAGTCAATCTAGAAACCTGACTGAATTCAACTTTGGAACCAAAGCCAGAACTGATTCTCTCCAGTCACCTTGTTATGGGGGAAAAAAATCCACTATTTACAGGGTTAAAGTATTTAAAGTAATTATAGTTTTTTTCAAAATACGTCATTGGTGCAGTCTACTTTTATTCAAATAAATTATTGTTTTAATAAAGCAGATATTCCAATTATAAAAAATTACCAATCATTAAAATGTATAAGAAATATCCAAAATATTTCATTACCAAAAATTATTATTAAAAATTGATGAGTGTCATTCATCTATATGTATATATTGACATATACACGTACTAGTATTTACTAAAATTGTTCCATTTAATTGTTTTTTGAAGTTTTACTGAGAAAAAGAAATTGAACTGAAACTGAAGGAATTAAAAATGTTTCAAGGTATGTTTCACCAAAAGAGACATCGTTTTCTCAAGTAACTTTTCATTTAGAAAAACAAAATCCAATTTTTAAAATTGAGAGTTTAAACTCCTTCTTTTCTCGAAAATTGAGTGGAGTGTCAGCAACAGTGTCCAGTGTCCCCTGGGAGAAATGGGCTGTTCCTGGGCTTGCCCTTGGCTGTGGCTCCAGTTGTTCACACTTGAGTGATCCCCATCCCTTTCCCTGATCTCATTCGCTAACCCTTCTGTGCATCCTGTCAGTGATTAATCTCCTTCCAATAAATCTCTTTACTATTTAAATTATCGAGGCCCTATTTCTCTTATTATAGCCAAGAACTCTGACAGGTACAAAGGTTGTTTGCATTTTTATTTTTAATATATATTGAGAGATTGCTTTACCAGAGGCCAAAATGCTTTCTATTTTTTATACTTCATTTTATAAAGTTTATTGTCATCAGAGATTATGTTTTAAAAATTTTAATTTTGTTGATCTGATAATAACCAAAACTTATCTCAGTGATCACTTTAGTTTATGCTTTCTTAGATACTAATGAGGTTGCATATCTAGTGACCATATATCTATCACATTTTATTGGTTTTTCAGTTATTTGCCTATATGTGTCATTTGACCATTTCTCTATTTGGTAATTTGCCATTTTCTTATTCATTTGAAAATGATTCTTTGTATACTATAGACAAGTATTTATTTTATTTTCTGTCCAATATGTTGCAAATACTTTTCTTAATTTTTTTAAACTTTTTAAAAATGATATTATTTTCTGCACCAAAATGTTTAATTTCTACCTGGTCAAAACATTTATTTTATTTCTTAGATATTCTAGATTTTCCATTTTGTTTAAGAAGCTTCTCCAACCCTAAGTTATATCTATGTGTATATTTTTCTGTAACTGCTTTAAAAATATTTAAGTTCTTAATCCATCTGAATTTATTTTTATGTCTCTCCAGTGTGAGGTACCAGTTCAACTTTATTTTCTGCTGGATGGTAGCCAATTGCACCACTGCATTAACTAAATAAACTGTATTTCTGCTGATTAATTTATACCATCTTTGTCAAATAGTGGATCTTTGCCTAGGGTGTGACATACTATTTCTAGACTATTTTGTTCAATTGACTTATTTTTTCTTCCTATCATGATATTGTTGAACTACAGAGAACTTATAATAATTTTTAATATCCACTCAGATAAATCCTCTTTCATTACCCTGTTTCTTTACAATTTCTTGTAATTCTGTCACATTAACTTTAAGATAATTTTACCCATTTCCCCCATCCCTTAAAAAAACAAACAAACAAAACAACCTTTGGTACTGGAATTAAAAGTATGAATTAATTTGGAGGAAATTCATGTTTTAGTGATATTGAATCTTCCCATCCAAAATATTATATCTTTTCATTTTTTGTTCTTGGTTTTGTACTTTTTAATCAGAAGTTTTCCTATAATGATCGTCATATAGTCTTAACCTCTTTGTTAAATTAATGCTTTGATATATAACAGTTTTTGTTGCTATTGTAAATGAGTTATTTTGTCCCATTTCAATTTCAAGCAGTAATGCTAGTATAGAAAAAGTTATATTCCATCTTGTATTTATCTGCTTTACCAATTTTCTGCTTAATCTTAGTAGCTCTGTTACTGGAGTGTTTTATCTTTGACTTTTTATTTATTTTTATTTTTTTTTATTATTATTATTCTTATTTTTGTATGTTTAAGGAGCTCAGAGTGGAAATTTGGATTGTTACAAAAGGAATTCATAGAGAAAAAAAAGTCAGTAGAATATTACAGCAACTTAATTGAGTATTTTTAAAAAAGAAACTTTTTTTAAAAGTCCTTTACCTCCCAGTTAAAATGCAAAGCACTGGACTTGATGTCATGTGATAGGGTTTCTACCATAGTGTGATGAGGTTACCTCAAGATACGACAGAAAAATTAAAAGGGAACTTTATTTCTTTTTGATCCTGAGAGGATTATGGGTAGAGACAACTGAAAGATGAGAGTGAGTTTGAAAAGATATTGGATGAAATCTCTGGGTCTACAAGATCTTGTTTGTCAGCTTTGATATCCTAGATGGGGGTGGACTCTTGCCCTATTCCCATTAGTGAGCTGAAGAGATCATTATGCAAAACAAGTCCAGGCCAATATGGAATCATTGTCAACTACAGAGATTCTGTTTTGTACTTGAGGACTTTTCTTGGATCTTATATGGCATAGACATAGATTTGAGCACCAGTAAGAATGTGATGGGGCCATGGAGGAAACCAAGAGTCATCATAGCAAAATCTTTGGTGGTGCAGGGTTGGGGAGAGGAAGGAGCAGCTGAATCAGATGCCAGATAGAGTATAGTGGAGACTCAGTGGTCTTCAGCACCACTGAGAGCCTAGCAAAGGCTTAGTCTGCAGAGAGGGGTCACCATGTCCTGATCGAGCTGAGAAATAGTAGACCACAATCTCTTCAGTCAAAGGGAGGATCCCAACATGCCAGGATAAAATAAAACCAGTTGAACACTAGTGGATTCAAAATGACACACACCTAAAGACTAGCACAAGGTCAAGTAAAGTGTCCTTGCATACCCAGGTAACATTTTAAACAGAAGCATAGAAAAAAAGGGTGGGGGGGGGGGAAGAATAGGCCAAATCTAAAGAGAATATTTAAATTATTGGACTATGTATAAAGGGAGTTGACTAAAATTATCTTTTTTTCTCCCTGCCACTATAACAGAGAAAAAAATCTAGACACTTGTCATAAATGGCAAAGAAGACTTTATTCAAGACTATAGCAATCAGGGAGAAATTGACTCAACACTTAATACAATAGGGATGAGAAGGGATTCATAGCCAATCAGCAGGGTAAAAAAGTGGATGGAAAATTACCAAGAAGAATTTGGTTAGGCATCAATGTTTTAGGGAAAGAACAACTTGACTAGATGTCAAGGGTGAGGGAAGAGAAGCTTAATTAGATATCCAGGGTGGCGGGTTTTTGATTAAACTGGCCTAGAAGGATTCTTTCCTAAAACTGAGCTCAGTAGATGAAGGATGGGGCCTAGTCAAGGATGCGGCTTAAAGGAGTTTAACTAACTTTTGGTCAAGGAGAGATTCTCCATCACTACTTACCAGATGAGAGCTCTTAAGAGAGATCAGAGAAAATTTAAAGAATAAATAGCAATGATGACAACTTAACACTTATTGAAACTTTACTTTGTGCTAAAGATTTTCATAGAACTTCCTTGTATTAATATTTAATTCTCAAGTGACTCTCTAAGAAAGGTATTATTATTCTCCCCATTTTACAGGGGAAGAAAAATGAAGCTCATTAGGGTTAAGTATCTTTCCAAGATGACATAGCCTGAAAATTGCTGAGCTGGGATGTGAACCCCAGGAACCTGGTTCCACAGAGTATATACGCTTGTCCACAATTCTCTATTCAACCTTTCTAATTATAATAACTAGTACAACAATTGTCATCACTGCAATGTTGTTTATGATGAAGGAGATGTAATAAGAAACTTAATGAAGAATTTCCTTCTGATTGTACCAGTTGGGTTCAGGAAGCCAGTCTGACAAAGAAGCCAGTCTATGTATCCCAAGTATAAAAGGGTTTTCCTCTAGGGAATTGGAGGCTTACAGAACCATTTGCAAGCTCAGGCAAAGGTCAATGAAGCCATCACAGACTGTCTCTGCTTGTAAGCATTGACACTTGTGGTTTTCAAGAGCTCACCTGGAAGCAGCTGCAAACCCCAAGAACCTCAGAAGAGTTCCCACCAACTCTCTCAGTCCGTAGCACCATCCTGGATGATTCATAAGATCCCCTGTATGCTAATTTAAATTTCAAGTCTGCTTTCTGCCCAGGAGTTTGGCTACAACTTTTTCTGAGAAAGGATGACGTCTTTTCTTCAACGTTTCACTTCCTTGCATTGAAGTCCTCTCATTAGGGGACGGCATTCTGGAACTATACAGGGAAGGGGATTCTGGGAAATGTAGGTTTTCTCCAGCTTCTCCCTTGCTATATAGAGGGGATATCAGAAGAAGATGGTATTAATGCTGATTTGGCAACATACAAACCTGATGAAACATGAGTTTTTTTCTTCTAAAGTAAAATTAGATTTCTAGTATTTTGATATAATGCTCTTTCTATAATTGCTTGATATATATAAAGTGTCAAATATATCTATATGGCTAATAATGAAATTCAGTAATTCTTACTCTGTCACACCATACCTGGTACCTAGATTTTTTTTTTTTAACAAAATAAGGTTCATGCTGCTGTTAATTTAACACATTTCTCTTGAGTTATGATACAGATGAAATTATATTGTCCTTCAGAACTCAGATTTACTTAAAATTCACAATTGGGAATCACAGAGATTTCTTAGAGATCTTGTATTCTTCATGATTATTTTGGTAAAATTCCAAATATTTCATTTATTTTCCATTGTTTGCTCTTGAGAAAAATGTTTCTTGTACTTTTTACTGGTCTTTCTTTCCTTTCCCTCTTCTGTTTCTTCTGATTCCTTTATTTACTCTTCTTAGCCCAATTCAAAGAGCTCTTCCTCCTGTAGCTAGTCACCTTCCCCTTTTTGCTCTTATAATGTCTTTTTGGCACTTACTTCATTGTTTATGTTACAACTGTTTATGTATTTGTATCCTCTTCTACTTTGTGAATGCATGAAGGGCAGAAGTTGGATTGGACTTGCCTTGGTGTATCCAGTGCTAGAACATGGCTGGGCACAGAGTATGTGCTCAAAAATATTTTTGTGAGCATGTGCTATAGAATAAGCAGACATTTAAATATCTTTGTGATATTTACAAACTATATCAAGAGATGACATAAACAAGCTAATTCGCTTTTTTTTCCCGTTGTCAAAGCAATGATAAATTTTCCATTTTATGATTTAAAAGGGTTTTTTTTTTTTTTAGCATTTTTCCCTTCTGTATGCTATTTCTTTGTTATATTTTGACTATCTGGGGAAAAAAAGAGAAATTAAGGAAAGAATTAAGGAGACAGAAGAGGATGATTAGAACACCAGGAAGCAGAGATGGGAAGAAAGTATTATGTTCACTCCAGTGAGAATTTTAGTTTTATGCTTAATTGAACTATTTAATTATGTCCGTGTACAAGCCTGCCGAAGTCTGGGGGAGCAATATATTATAAGCAAATAATAAATAACTGTATATCTCAATCATAAAAGCTATTTATAACAGGAAGGTTTTATATCACTGGTAGCTTTCAAACTGGAGCTGAATGACCATGTGTTAGTGATATTTTAGAAGACTTGGTCTAGATCAATAGTTTTCATACTATGTTCCTGGTTAAAGTTCAGTGGTCCTCAAGAACCATAGAGTAAGGGAGCATCCAGAGTTTCTATCCCCTGCTTTCAATTAAAACAGTTCTACTTTTATTAGTTTTACATATTGAGGTTCCAAGTGAAGAGGTGAAAAAAGTCTTCCACAGATTTAACAATATTTGAAAACTGCAAGTCTATATTTCGTTGCTTCTCAAACTTGGCAGTGCACAGAATTCATGGGGAGCTTCATAAGAGTACTAATTTCTGAGTATTTTTCCATACCTACTAAATCGGAATCTATGCGGCCAGGTTGTAATATCTGTATTTTTGCCAAGCTCCCAGGCAAGTTTTATTCAGCTGACTTTTGGAACTAATGACCTCTAAGTTTTTTTTTTTCCTTCCAGATTTTAAGACTCTATAATTCTTTTTATGCTCAGTTAGAGTTATAATTAGAAAAAAAATCACAACCACAGACAGCTCTACTTCCACACTTGTGGATTATCAGAGGGACAAGATCAAACAATAATAAAAAAAAACCCACTAAAATAAATGTTTAACACCGGTAGCCTAAACTTGGTTTATGAGATACAAAAAAGTGGTGGGGGAAGACAAAATATTTATTACTTGAGTAATATAGAAATGCCCAAGCAATAAGTAACCCTAACATGTATGTGGGTAAAATAATAAAAAGGAAAAAATAGAACCTAAATAAAGGAGAGGGGAGCAAACTTTTATGCAGATCTTATGAGTGTTTAATACACTGTTAGTATTTTTCAATATAAACCCTCATTGACATCTCATAACAACTGTATAATGTAAATGATATTATTATTCTCATTTAGGGAAACTGAGGTTTAAAAGTGTAAGTAATTTGCCCAAAGCTACAAGTTAATACATACTAATGTCAATATTAGAATTTATATTTTCTGTTTTCAAAGTCATTATCCTTCTCAACATACTGCACTGATCCAGGGTGAGAAATGAGGAGTCAGAATGTTTTAACTAGTGAATTCCAGGGGACATAATGAATGTTGGAGACTGGCACAGAATCTATTTTCTGTCTCTCTCTCTCTCTCTCTCTCTCTCTCTCTCTCTCACACACACACACACACACACACACTCCTCCTCCCTACCTTTTGAAGATATTAAAACCAGGAGAAAGAAAAAGAAAGCAAAGAGGTGATTGGTGACCTACCAACATTTACGTTTATTTCATTTCAGCACCACAGATAACAAGAGGCTCAGAATTTCATCTGAAGAAAAGAACGGGGGATTTGGAGACAGAATCTTGGTTCATGTACAGCTTGTGACTTTCTTCATTTCTAAGATAGGTAATAACACCACTCTCACAGAGTATTATGAGGATTAAATAAGACCTTTTGCACTGATGGGGCATCCTTCATATGGCAAGTTCTTCTAGATCTCTTAGAAAGAAATGGATGTATTGTAGTATTTCCTATCAGGAGGAAACATGTTTCATCAAGGCAAATCTGACAGGCAGCAGATTACATATGTAGTTTGCATGCAGTTCATGTGTGAATGTATTACATGATTTGTTCATTCATTCATTCATTCATGTCACAAGTCTTTATTGAGCACCTCATCCACACACAGTCATATGCTTGGAAACATAGAGAAGGAAGAAGAGAAACATAGAGAAACATATGAAGACAGATAAATAAAAACAAGTGAAATCCAAAATGAAATAATTTAATATGTGTAAGAACTATGAAAAAAGTCAGCTGACAATGACATCAAGAATGTCTGTGTTATATATGCAAAGAAATACTACTCGGCAATGAAAAAGTATGAAATCTTGCCATTGCAACAAGGTGGAGGGAACTGGAGGGCATTATGCTAAATGAAATAAGTAAGTCAGAGAAAGACATCATATGTTTTCACTCATATGTGGAAGTTGAGAAACTTAACAAAAGACTATGGGGAAAGGGAAAGAAAATATATTCTTTTTTATTTCTCTTCTTTTTTTCTTTTTTCATATATATATGTATGTATGTATATATATGTGTATATATATACATACATACATATACACACACACACATATATATGTAGATATATATATATATATATATATATATATATATATATATATAGTTACAAACAGAAAGGGAAGCAAACCATAAGAGACTTTTAAATACAGAGAACAAACTGAGGGTGGAAGGGAGTGGGAAGGGGCGAGGAGAAGTGGGGAAAATGGGTGATGGGCACTGAGGAGGGCACTTGTTAGGATGAGCACTGGGTGTTGTATGTAAGTGATGAATCATGGGAATCTCTTCCTGAAGCCAAGAGCACACTGAATACACTGTATGTTAGCTAACTTGACAATAAAGTCTATAAAAAAATGTTGGGGCACCCAGCTGGCTTGGTCAGTGGAGCATGCAATTCTTGGTCTCAGGGTTGTGAGTTTGAGCCCCACATTCAGTGTAGAGATTACTTAAAAATAAAATCTTAAAAAAAAACCAAAAAGAATGTCTGGGGTACTGCAAGTATGTAAAAGAGGGTGGTCAGAGGGGTCATTTCTGAGGAAATGTCATTTGACTGAGAACTGAAGAATATAAAGAAGCATCATAATAGTGTAAGGGAAAGATATTTCAGGCGGAGAAAAGAGAAGTACATCATCCCCTGCCCCTCCTGTTGAGACCCTTGTTGCTGGTTAGTCCCTGTCTCACCTCTAGGTGTCCTGACGGACACAGCTTTGATTACCTAGTCCTGGGATCCCAAAACTTCCCCTCTTGCCCACGTGTTGCTTCTTGGGTCCCAGAATATTACTGGCCACTTGTAGCAGTGGATATGGTGTTCTTATTTGGATTCTCTTCTATTCTTTCTGCATGTAAAATTAAAGATTCCTTGTTTGTACTTCATTCTCATTTTTTCTAAACAGAACATACCCCTACAAAGTCCTAGGAATGCACCTTTTTTATATTTTCTTGGACATGGTACTCAAAAATTTATGTAATAAGTAATTTTTAACATCTAACTGTGGTACCCTCTTAAGGCTGGAGTATGGAGATACAAGGCTGGATAGAAAAAGGTCTTTAAAGTTGGGATAATTCATTTGATCCTCAGGGTCTTGGGGGTCCTGGGGTTCTGTGAGAGCATGTGATAGTCACTTGCAATTATAAAAGCTACTATTAGTTTTTGATTTCTACTCTAAATTGTAAGTCAGAATTTCCAGGAGGGGCATATATTCTGAGAAGTTCTCTTTCAATGGCTGTCTTGTCGATAGTTGGTTGTTTATTGATGATATGCTGCAGGATGGTCTAAGAGCCAGTTCTCATAAATATGTATCAATATCTTGAGTGAAGGAAAAGCAAATTAACTTCCTGTATTAGCAGAAGATTCTAAATGTGATGTGGAGAATGGCATCAGAGAACCAAATTGCACTTCAAATAACCGTGAGAGGTTTATTCAACAGTGAAAATGAATGATCCAAAGTTTATTCTCTTATGCCCCCTTAGAGTATCCAGTAGAAGTAATGTGAATTTAAAAAAATGCCTGGGAGTTAATTAAAAATGGGAAAAACAGAAAATGCAAATTGACCTTTTATCTACCTGCTTCCAGTCTCCCTCCTTGACCCCAAATGCCAGCTTAGCCTCCTCTGTAGAAACCTGACAGCAAATGAATGGAAGCAGAGCACCATGTATCTCTCTCACTTTTGATCGTTTGGAGGCAAGAATAGACAGTGAGAAGATACTGAAGGTCAGAGCAATACAACAGGGCTTCATGGGTGAGTGTTTGCAGTCTGGGAAAAATTGTCACTTGTTAAAGATGTAGTTGAATGACTAATACCCTCAAAGGAGCTGCTGAAATTTTAGGGGTCTATGGGTTTTTAGGCTCACCTATGGATCTCAAACTTCTGTGGCTGCCACGAAACATGGAGCCAAAAGTGAAACTCAACTTCACTATGTGTACAAGCCCTCAAAATCTTGGTGTTTCCTTTCTTTAAGATAAAATTCTCTTTGCTCTAATGATCTCATTGCATACATGTCTTGAACACTAAGCTCCTCACTGTCATATTGGAAGAAAGGATCATAGAAATAATTAGAAAATAAATACCTATATTATCCCTCCTCTCTTGAGGGTAGACCTTGGGGGATTAAGAAGACATAGGGACAAAAATGAAATCAATATTTATCTGAGTTACCTAAAAGAGACTGTTTGAGTTTAAGTTCGTGAGTGAAGTAGCTCTGTCTCCATATTCAGTCATCATTCATTCATTCATTCATTCATAATTATTAAGCCCATAATAAGGTGCCAGGCATTGTGGTAAATCCTAAAGATTTAGCAGTGAGCAAGATTAACACTTTGTTCTTAGAGATTATCACTGAGTGAGGGAGACAGAAAATTAAACAAGCATTGCAAATAGAATAATAAATGCTATGATAAAGAAGTATGTTTTTCTCTAAGCAGGAGCAGGTGTGGGGTGAAGGAGGGTTCCCAGAACAATGTTCAACTTGACCCTTGAAGGATAGAAAGAAGTGAGCAGGAGACAAGGAAGGGATGTAAGAATATGGAGTAATTTCAATGAGTGAAAGGTGATATGTGTGTGTGCACACGTATGTGTGTGCACATGCGTGTTGTGTGTGTGTGTGTGAGTGTGTGTGTTTATATACACTGCTACAACTACTTCTGGGACTTCAAAGCAGCAGTTTTCAGAAACCTATATTTAACAAGGGAGAATCTGCCCAGGAAAGATTTTTGAGACAGAGAGAGACAGAGCATGAACGGGGGAGGGTCAGAGAGACAGAGGGAGACACAGAATCAGAAACAGGCTCCAGGCTCTGAGCTGTCAGCACAGAGCCCGACGCGGGGCTTGAACTCACGAACTGTGAGATCATGACCTGAGCCGAAGTCGGACGCTTAACCTACTGAGCCACCCAGGCGCCCCACCATTTGAACCATTTTTAAGTGTACAGTTTAGTAATGTTACAAACGTTCACATTGCTGTGCAACCACTACCACTACCCACCTCTAGATTTTTTTTTTTCATCTTCCCAAGCTGAAACTCTGTACTCATTAAACAGTGACTCCCACATCCCCATCCCCTAGATCCTGGAAAATACCATTCCACTTTCTATCTGTATGAATTTGACTACTCTGGTGCCTCATGTAAGTGGAATCACAATATTTGTCCTTCGTGACTGGCTTATTTCACATAACATAATGTCTTCAAGGTTCATCCATGCTGTAGTTTGTGTGAAAATGTTCTTCCTTTTCAAGTTTTTCTCCAATTTTAAAATTTAGTATTCTAAATGCTCTACATATACAGACTCCCTGAAACCTAACAGGAGCTCTATATTTTTTCTATCCTATTCTAAAAAATGCAGGCTTAGACTTCCTGAAATTTTCTTGTCCCACTCATGTGTTAAAATTCACAGTTTGAAAATCCTCAATCAATAGTATGTCTGGAAGCTACATCTGAGTTAAAGTAAATGGAAGGCACAGATTCAGGGAAAACATGGAATGAAGAAAAATAAGGAAACTCAAAATGGGGACAGTTGATTTGTGCTCATGTTGTGGGCACACCATGAGCTATGAGGTATATGTTCCGCGTTGCTTAGGATCCAGGATGAAGACCCTTTATGAAGTCTAAGGGCAAATGAAAGACCTTGAACCATGATAATATGAGCAATCACTGGAAAAAGTAAGAATGTTTAGCCCAGTGAGTGTGATCATATTAAATACCAAGGGCTCTTGTAATCATAATTGCTCTAATTGCTATTATTGCATGGTATGGTGATAACGATAGCTCACACCTAAGGGGCAATATATATTAAGCGCTCTCTTAGAGCATGTGGCAGACATTACTGTATACTCCTCAAACCCACTTCTTCTTTGTCCTGGAAAACCACTAGGCTTCATTTTTCAGATGTGACACAAGACTAGTTCTGGCCAAAAGGATGTGAGAGGAAGAGGTGGGTGACAGCTCTGGACTGTTGTGGCTAAGAGCCTGTCTGCCTTTTCAGCTCTTTTGGCTGGCCACTATCTCTGGACCCAATGTAGAGGATTCAGTAGAAGGATCCAAGGTCCTAGTAGACAATGACGCTCCTGGATAGAAGCAGGCTGGAGATAGTATTGTTTTCCTTTTAGATATTATATAGATGAAGAAAACGAGACCGGACAGTTCAAGTAACTTGCGCAAGGTCACACAGCTGTTAAGTGCTGGGGCCAAGTTTCAAACCAAGCCAGCTGGTTCCAGAGTCTATGCTCTTCACCACTGGACTCCACCCCTTGGTCTGAGCAGCGTCTCACTCTTGTAATTCTCACAGAAGTTCCATGAGGTGTTACCTGCATTACATAGGGGAAGAAATTGAATTTGAAGAAGAATAAATGATGACTAAGTTCCAGAATTAGCATTTGAGTCCAAGTTTGTAAGATTTCAGAGCTATTGTCCATGGACCCTATTTTTTGCAGCATGGCCTACAATGTAGATAAAGGGTTTTGGCAAATCTGGAGAGCAGAGGAAGATACGGGAGTGGGAGTTACAAGAAAGCCCATTTTGGTTTAATAATGAAAGATTTTTCTAATGATTTGATCTGTTCAACAGCAGAGTGAAGCTGCCTCGTGAGGCAGTGTTTCCCCATCAAAGTGTTGCAATACAGGCTGGACATGAGTCTTTAAGATAGGTGTTTTAAAGAGCACTGCATGTGCTATGCATTTCACTTGGTCCCTGAAATGCCTTCCAATGCTGAAATTCTGTGTTAAGGACCTATTAGAAAGGTTGGGACTTGAGATTCTAGAGTGGTAAACATTGTACCACAGAGCTATATGGGAAACGACAGTCTGTGGAACCCAAATGTGGCAGGTGAGACAGAGTTAATAATTAGTGCTCCATAAACTCCATTATCTACTTGATATTGTTAGAATTAGATGCCGGTTCCAAGTGGAGACTTGATCATGGCTGTTAGTCCTCTGTTCCAATTAGTAGGCAGAAGAATATGGTTGTGAACCTAGAATGTTGCTGAAGGCAAGGGAAACAACCTCAAAGAGAAGTGGCAGGAGAGGAACAGATGTAAATGTTTTATGGCCCGATAGGCCATTTCCTTGCCCTCCCTCCGTCTGGAGACTCGAAGT
The DNA here is from genome assembly GCF_027475565.1 of Acinonyx jubatus. Taxonomy (NCBI): domain Eukaryota; kingdom Metazoa; phylum Chordata; class Mammalia; order Carnivora; family Felidae; genus Acinonyx; species Acinonyx jubatus. The sequence goes on along the minus strand of NC_069381.1, from coordinate 89,548,960 downwards.
CCTGAGACACATCCACTCTGCTTCAAGAAGGCTGCCTGACCCTGACCAGCCGCTTCATCGTTTAATGTATTCATTATGTCTGAGGTCAGCTTTAATTTTTCAGGTCCTCACCTCGCTGACTGGGGATAAGTGCATAAAAAGCTTATCATCAAAACATCATGCCCTCAACTCCACAAGTCTTTTGGTATCCTCTTCAGGGTTTCAAAATCACAGGCAAAATGCAAGTCACATTTTACATCCAATGTGGGATAATTTTTTTCTCTGCTTTACAGTATGTGCCAAATTTGATTCCTGTGACAATTCATATTGTACAAAGTGAAAGGAAGCTTTCAGCCTGTTCTTTTTTTCTTCCTTCCATATGGCTGATTGATTCATCTCATACTACAAACTCTTTTTCTTACTGAAATGTGATCTCTGGTGCTTTAAATGAATCTATCATTGCTTAAATGGTGCAGCATGGCACAGTGTTTCCATTTCAAAGCACAAGCTATGGAGTTGGAGAGAACTGGGATTGAAATGCAGCCCTGACTACTTATTAGCTATGAAACAGTGAGCAAGTCACTTAACTTTTCTGGGCCTCCATTCCCTCAACTGCAAAATCCGGGTAAGTCTGAAGCTGCAAATTCCTTCCCTTATCTAGGCGTGTTCATATCTCTTGATTATTTCATTTATCATTTGGCAAACAATATGCATTGCCCTACCTCTGTGTTCCAGGCAGGGTGTTAGGCACCAGAGAGATAGAAGTGAATAAGATAGCATGATCTCTGCTCTCATGGGGCTTAGAGTATGCTAGAGAATGGAAGTTAAATAGCCAATTACCCACTTCATTGCTTAATTACAATTGTGAACAGTGCCATGAAGCAGAAGAGTGGGGATTTAAAAAGAGTGATCGATAGGGAAATTGGGGGAGGGAAAATCCTCCTCTACCCTTTTTGGGTCTCTGGCTGAGTCAAAGAATGAATAGGAGAAAAGCATGAAAATTTTTGTTAAATCATTACATGTGCATGGTAGCCTTCATAAGAGAATGAAGATCCAGAGAAATGACTGGAGCAGGAAGCTTTTATACCTTTTAGATGAAAGAATGATAAATTTATTAAGAATTGACAAGTATTTGAGCCAGGGGTAGTAAATGGTGAGGAAGTAAGTAAGAAAACGAGGGTGAGTTTAACAAGGTTCGTTTGTACATATTTCTAAACCCCAAATTCCCTGTGATAAGAATGTCTTCCTTTTGGTATGGGGAAAGGACCTTTCAAAAAGGAGTTTCATCTCCTGCTTTTAGAAAGAAAAAACAGGGTCAGAATGTTCTTCTTGAACCTGTTGTTTCCTGAGTGTCTTTGATTCAAAATAATCAATATGCCAAATTGGCGCATTTTGGAGTGATGTATTCTGGTTTCCTTCAGAAGTATGATCTATTCTGGAGGATTGGAGAAGGCTGTTCTGAGAAAATGTCATTTAAGCTAATTTCACTCATTTATTCATTCATTCATCCACTCACTCATGTATTCATTCATGTATTTATTATGTATTCAACAAGTATTTACTAGACATTGATCATATCCCAGGAACTATCATAAGTTTGGGGGACATTTTGGAGAAAAGAAGACAAAATCCTCTTAAAGAGCTTAAAATCTAATGATGTTTTTTTCCCCAACTTCTTTCTCAGTACAAAATATGCTAGCAGAAACCGAGGAAAATTTGTTATAAGACAATAAAATGGAGAAGGCATTTTGAGGTGAAAGTACTGGCATTTGTTTTATGGGAGAGAAGAAAAACAGGCAAGAAATTTAAAGTAAGTTAGGATAAAGCTTTGGCTGAGAGGAAAAAATTTATGTATAAAACTTGGTAATTTGTCTGGGGAACTTAGTTTGATGCCAGAATGAGTTCTGATGAGAATATTACTGAGAGCCGTTACTCAGCTCTCTGATTTGGTTGGGTGCTTATTCCTTCTAGAATAAATGGTGACATTGTTCACTAGCTTGCAGACTCAATGACAAAGCAAAGCAGGCTACATAATCTGTGAATTTTGCTGTCAAATTCAAATAACACTCTGATACCTATTTCAAAAATCAGGGGTAGCTTTCCTCATTATGAGCATTCTGTTTCTTCTTAATGTTGAGAAAAAATCATGCTGTGGCTTGTTGGTTGTACTTTGTTACCATATAAATGTGACTATGGATTCCATATTTGCAGATGCAGTAATCTTCAACCTGTCCACTCCAACAAATGGGTGTTATGTAGATGTTCAATTTAGCAACAAGAATGTTGATTTTGCTTCTAAATATATCCCAAGTATCCACTTTTCTCTTATCACCACCTTTTCTAACTCACAGTCACCTCTAGCCTAAAATAATTGCTATAGCCTCTCAACTGGTTTACGTTCCATTCATTTTGACACCCACTCTACCCCCTTCCCATTGTAGCCAGAATGACCTTTGCAAATATGCAAACCCAATCAGGGTACTTTCTGCTTATTATCTTCATGATTATGATGAACGTTCTCTATGTTATTGATACTTTCTGCTTATTATCTTCATGGTTATGATGAACATTCTCTAGGTTATTGACTGGTCTTTTTCCTATCTTCCTCTTTAGCTTCATCATGAGTGGGGTGCTCCATGACTTTCAGTACTTGAAACACAAAGACTTCCTCTTACTGTGAGCCTTTGCGCATGCTTATTTCCTCTTTCTAGAAAGGCTGGGAGCACGTGCATGAGCTATCATTTCCAACACTTCCTTGTGAAACATATTGGCCTGGTGAAACACTAACTATAGATCAGTTTTCTTGGTGCCTACACCAGGATCTCTAGGTACTAGGAGAAAAAAATATCAGCGATTTTAAGCACTATTAAGGACTCTAAAATCTATGTACCATAAGAATGATGTCAAATCTTCATAATAATTTTCAACCTGCCTTCCCATAATTCTGCCATTAACTTCTAAACAATCTCTTCAAACTCTATCAAGAAAACAAGTTACTAGTATGAAGTTTTCAACTTTCTCTATCAATTTCCTGCCTCACTGGCACCTTCATAGATTGATTTTCCAAACTTCCTTTACTTCTTCCCTCCTGTGACTTGTCTGAGGATAACCCTGCCCCCTGTGTTATATCATTCTCCTGCATGTCTCAAGGACACTACTTTATCTCTGCTGCCATTTTTTTCTTTGTCATCCTCCCTTATCTCTCTGAAGCATTTAGGACTTTCTATTTCTTCCTTTGGCTTCTTGAGTTTCTTGAAGCTCTCTCCTTTCCTATCCTTGTTTATATTTACTTTCCAGGTTCTCTTCCTGTCTAGCCTCTTCTCCTTGCTTTCTTTATTTCTCCAGTCTCTTGAATTTGTGTTGTCCTCAAGAATATAGATGTTAAGATCACTTTTTTTCTTTGCAGTTTCTCCCTTAAAAAGCCCATCAGCTTATCTACTCAAAACTGTTTTGGGTGACAACCTTATGAAAACGATAGCTATTATTATTATTATTATTATTATTATCATTATCATTATTTTAGAATGGTGTTTTCTGGTTAGGGTGTGAGTGCACACCCATAATGTAGTATGTGTGTATATGTGTGTAAATCAGCATATGTAACTGATTTATTTTATTGTGTTTAACAACAAAACACCTGTCATTATTTGCAAAGAAGCCATCAAAATGGCATGCATGTGAAGTCACTGGTCTCTACAATGGTTGTGTAGTGTCTGATGCACAGTGGGAGAGAAAAGCAAGAATCCATCCAACATCCTTTGCAACCAAACATACTGATGTGTTAGAATTTGACAGCGAGTATTAATTTCCTCATATTTAAGTCCAAGAGCTCTAATACTATGTTGTTTTGTATGTGGTGTCATTTTCTGTGTTTCCCAATAGCTTGTGGGACTGAGTGAGTGGGGAGTGGGGAAATATGAGAGGAGACCTGAATGCTGTAGGTAATACACATTACTTACAAATTTCTCCCTATTTAGGAGTTTCGTTATTTTTGTTTTCTTCTTTCTTACCCAATTCTCTTCCTACTTATTTGCTGACTGACTATTGAAGCTTTCTGCTTAGTGGAAGGACAGATAACTGTAACTTGAATTTTCCTGGGTGTTTCCCCCTTTAAGATATAGATTCAGTCAGGGGCACCTGGGTGGCTCAGTTGGTTAAGCGTCTGACTTCGGCCCAGGGCATGATCTCATGGTCTGTGAGTTCAAGCCCCGCATCAGGCTGTGTGCTGACAGCTCAGAGCCTGGAGCCTGCTTCAGATTCTGTGTCTCCCTCTCTCTCTGCCTCTCCCTAGCTCACACTCACACACACACACACTCTCTCTCTCTCTGTCAAAAATAAAAATAAAACTTGAAAAAAAGATAGATTGGATCATTTTAAGATTAACAATATAAACTTTGACGTAATTTGTTTTAATTTCAAAGGATATCCAGGAACTTGCAAATCTCTCTTAGGATACCAAAGTTCTCAGGGAGTGGGTTTCTCTTGTGTTCAGGAATCAGCCTCTCAGCCCTGGCTTATCTCATGCATGGGCTCCTTCTCATTGATATTTTCTGCTAGATAAACTACTTAAAAAAGCTCTTAACGTAAGAATTTGAAAGTCCACACCAAGATTTAAGTTTCAATGTTCTCAAAGCCTCCAAATGCTGAGGTGCCAGAATGATTTAATATTCACTTCGGACCCCCAATGCCGGAGCCATACTCTATTCTGCCTATAACAAATCCTCTGCACAGGTGACTTGGTGGAAGCATGGACACTATGCTGTCTGTGATTGTTAATTTTTATCTGTTAACATGGCCAGTCTATGATGCCCAGCTATTGGGCCAAACACCAGTCTAGATGTTGCTGTAAAAGTATTTTTTAGATGTGAACACTTAAATCAGCAGACTTTTTTTTTTAATGTTTATTTTCGAGAGAGAGAGATGAAGAATGTGAGTGGGGGAGGGGCAGAGAGAGAGGGAGACACAGAATTTGAAGCAGGCTCCAGACTCCAGGCTGTCAGCACAGAGCCTGATGTGGAGCTCGAACTCACAAACTGCGAGATCATGACCTGAGCTGAAGTCGGACATTTAACTGACTGAGCCGCCCAGGCGCCTCTTAAATCAGCAGCCTTTGAGCAGTTAGAGGGCCTCTACCAATCAGTTAGAAGTTTTAAGAAAAAAAGACTGAGATCCCCAGAGGAGGAAGGAATTCCTCCTCCAGACTGCCTTTGGGTCAAGACTGAAACATGTACTCTTGCCAGAATATCCAGTCTGTTGGCCTGCCCTGGAGATTTTTCAGACTTGCCAACCCTCACAGTCACATGGACTAACTTTGTAAAAGAAATCTCAAGTCTCTACCTTTCTGCATCCTATTGGTTCTATTTCTCTGGAGAGACATCACTACTACACTGGCCTATCCATCTGTTAACTCACTCCCATGGACAATTTATAAAATCCCTTCCTTCCTGTTTAATTCAAAAATCCAAAATCTTCATGTAAATGTATTCTTTGTAATTGTTACACAAATTGCCATACGTGATAGGATGAATAATAGCCTCCTAAAGATATCAAAGACTTAACTGTCAGAACCTGTGAATATATTACTTTATATGGCACACATGACTAAAATTCTTGAGATTGGGAGATTATCCTGGATTATCCTGGATACATCCATTGGATCTGGGTGGATCCAATGCAAATATAGTGTCCTCATAAGAGGAAGGTAGGGGGATCAGCCTATGAGGACTGTGATGTGATAACAGAAGCAGAGATTGGAGTAATGTGGCCCTGAGCTAAGGAATTTGCTAAGGAATGTGGCTATGGGATAAACTAGGGCATGTGGTAAGCTTCTAGAAGCTGAAAAAGACAAGGAATAGATTCTCTTTTAAGGCACTCACAGGACCATGGTAGAGAAAGGGGAACCCAGACAAGACAGAGATCAGAGTTTGAGGAGGCTAAGGTGGCTGAAATCTGTAATCTACAAAAAAAGAGTCCTAGATATGTATGTGGAGACTTATTTGAGTTTTCGACTGACTACAAACTGCACATATATAGGGTTATACTTCATAAAGTAGAACAAAGAAAAACTATCACTGAGTTATAACCAGAGCTCACATTATTGTGAGATAGTTGAGTCTCAATCAGGTAAAGTGGACAAATGTCACTGAACACACAAGACACTTACTACATGTGCAGAATGGCTTAGAAAAAACCTACTTTAGACTTACCCCACCAAAGCTTATAAACAGATCCCTAAAAAATTAAGCCAACTCACAAGTTGCTTGATTGCCTGGTAGAACAAAGTTCAACATTCTTTATACAAAATCATTAAAACAACCAACAATGTAAATTTTATACTGTCTAAAATTCAATTAACAATATGAGAAGCAGGAAAATGTGGCCCATCACAAGGAGAAAAATTAGTTAATAGAGAAAGACCCAGAAATGACAAAGATTATAGAATTGTCAATGACTTTAAAACAATGATTATAAGTGTGCTGAAGGATTTAAAGAAAAACATAAATGTAATGAAGCAACAATGTGGAGATATATATATGTATATATATATACACACACATATATACACATACACACAAGTATATATGTATATATATATATATATATACAAATATACATATACACGTTCATATACTATATGAACTGGTTATTTTAGAGTTGAATATGCAGTATATGAAATGAAAATTTTAAATGGGTGGTATTAACAACAGATTGGAAACTGCAGAAGAAAAGTTCAATGATCTTGAAGATATATTAGTAGAAACTGTCCAAACTGAAATACATCGAGAAAAAAGCTGAAAAGGAAATGAAAGATCTTAGTTATGTATGAGATAATATCAAATAGTCTAATATATATGAAACAAAAATTGATAAAACTGAAAGATACATAGATAAGACAACAATTATATATGTAAATCTCCACAGTCCTTTCTTGGTAATGATAGAACAAATACACAAATCAATAGATATTAACCAACTTGACCTAATAGGTCAAAACAACCATAGGTCTAGTAGAAATTACATAAGGATTTAGAAATTTTTTTACTGTATGACATTGGAAACACAATATATCAAAATTTGGGTGATGCAACTGAAGTGTTACATAGAAGGAAATTTATAGCTCTAAAATCTTATTTTAAAACATAATAAAATATGCCTAAAATTCAGTATTTAGGTTCACTCATATGCTACCAAATGAAAAACAAATTAACTTAAGGTAAGTGATAATAGTACAACTAACCTAAATCAATAAATAAACAAGCAAACAAATACATTAATTAAAAATAGTAAAAAAAGTAGAGGTATTGAGTAGGAGGCAATAATAAAAACAGAAAACAATGAAAGAAAAAAAAGGAAAAGTATGGGAAACCAATGAAATCAAAAGATTTTTCTTTGACAATATCAATAAATTTGAAAACACTCAAGCTAAGTTGAATGGGAAGAAAGAAAACGATACAAATTACCAATATCAATAATGAAAAAAGGATATCTCTATAGATTCTACAGACATTAGGAGGATAATGAGGGAACATTATGATATGAATAATATGCCAATAAATTTGGTACTAAAGTAGATAAGTAGATAAACTCCTTGCAAGGGACATATTATAAAAACTGCCCCCCCAATAAAATTTTCATAGCCATATACCTAATAAATAAATTGAATTTAATATATTAAATACTTTCCCCTGAAGAAAAATAATTTCACTTGTGAATCCTAGACAAGCCTTTAAGAAAAGTATAATGTTCAGCATTCACAAACTCACAAAATACAAAAAGGAACATGTCAAAAATTCATTTTATGGTGGTAACATTATAAAATTATAGTGTTACAGAATATAAAACTACAGATGAATTCTCTTAGCAAAATAAATACCAAAATTCTTTATAAAACAGAAAAATCAAATCCAGTAATATATAATTGGTATATCATACCATGGCCGAATGAGATTTATCTCTGGAGCACAAAATTGATTTATAATTTGAAAATCAATCAGTATATTTACTGTATTAGTAAAATATAGAGAAAAACTTTATGACAATCTCAATAGATGCAGAAAAAGGATTTGACAAAACAATATAAAATCATGATAAAAGCTTTCAAGATAGCAAGAATGTGTAGTAACCTCCTTAAACTGAAAAGAGCATCTATAAAACCCTCCATCTAAGATCATATTTAATGGCTCTAAATTTGGGGAAAAGATCAATTATCCCACCCTCAACAGTGCCCTTCACCATTTATTAGAGGCATAGTCAGGGCAATAAGATAAGTAAAAGAAATAAGGGATATATAACTGGAAAGGAAGAGGTCAATGTGTCTTTATCTGCATATAACATGATTATGTATGTAGAAGATCCTAAGAATCTACAAGAAAGCTACTAGAACTAAAAGTGAATTTAGCAAGATCACGAAATACAAAATCAATATAGAAAAGCCAACTGTATTTCTTTATACTAGCAGGGAATAATTAAAAATTAAATTAAATTGCTATGTAAATGTGTTGATGTCAAATTGGCATCAAAAGCATGAAATACCTAGGAATGAAGTTAAATATATATAAGAATTGTCTACTCAAATTGTTCAGAGAAATGAAATACCTAAATCAATGGAGAGATGTACTATGTTTGCTTAGCATGGTATAGGTGGCTCTTATTTAATGCAAACTATTCTTCAGTAAATTAGATTTGAAAAAGAAACATATGCATACAGTGTGATAAATATTATACTAAGGGAATAAGGACTCAGTTGAATTTCATGTGGTTGAAGGGTTTTCCAGAAATCGTTCCCATATTGGGCAGCTGTAGAGAGAGTAATTTTAGATGGACAAAGAGGGATAATTAGAAACTCTTTCAGAAACTCTTTTAGATCACTTCTAAAAGAGAGACTATCATGAGCCTGACACATTTAAAAACCGGTCACGGTTTTAGTAGACCTGGGGTACAGGATGCAAGGCGTGGACATTGAAAGAGCACTGGAAGAGATCAGATCATGAAAGCCCTCTTCACATGACCTTGAGAATGAGCATCTTCTTAAATTTTGCACCTTTGGTGTTTCTCTGGCCTCACCCTCATCCTGGCCCTGTTTGGAAGCCATAGTATGGATTTGGGATTTTTCCTTAGAATCTTTCATTTCTTCAGAACGTAAAGATAGAACAACAATCACAAATAGATAATCTGCCCTGCTTACTTTAGTCCTATAAGCTTGTATGAGTTTTTTTTTTTTTCCTAGCATTCAAAACAAACTTTATTCCACATAACAACTCTGGGGAATAAGATAGATTTGAGAGAGGGGAAATATGGAATGTTACTCTCTATAATGGAAACTTAGAAGGCTCAATTAAATGATCAAATGTTAAAATACCTTTACCAGTATATACACTTCTTCAAAATATATTACCCTAAAGCCTACTCGAATGGGAAAAATTTTAAAGGTAATTGATTTTTCATATTAGTGACTTGGTTAAGTGAAAACAAACAGAAACCAAAACAGCTTTTTACTGCCATGTGAGACAACATCAAAATATAAATATGTATTGCACTATTAAACATCATCACAGCATTAGCACTCAGCTGGAAACAAATTGAACATTACTTTCCCTTGCTTTTTTGTTGTTGTTGTGGTTGTTGTTGTTGCTGTTGTTCAAAAAATAAAAGCCTGTCTTTCTGATGCAGATTAAGAAAATTTCTTTGGTTAAGAAGCCAGATACTTTGCTTTATTTCTTCTACTGGATATCAAACATACATAAAAGTTATAATTTCAACTCAAAGGTACATTTTGTTTTTTTTTCTAAAAAATAACTTAGTAGTGAAAGTAGAAAGTTATTAAGCTGAGAATAATGCCCTGAAATTAGTGTGTTCTTCTTCGGTCTAAACATCCATTTATAACAAACAATGATCAGATTATCAACTCTAGATTATTTGATACCCAGTATTATTTTACTTCTTGAAAAATTAGCCTCCAGCAACAATCTTCCTATGTGAATCTTCTCTAAAGGATGTTTCTATCAATTCAATAAGGTTTTGAATAAAGCCTTATTACCAGTGCCATGTTACTAAGGCCAGTCTGCCCTGATAAAGGCTCCTCTAGAGGCCAGAAAATGAAGTCAACAACACACAGTCAGATAGTCTAATGTTCAGGAAGCCAATACAGAATAAACTACCTTTTGTAGGACTTCTTTAGGATGAAATTTACCTTCAACTTCAACCAGAAGTTGGAGACTAGCACACCTCCAGTAGCCCAATCTGTAGGTAGGCACTGAGGTGCATTTTAGAAAAAAATAATCTGCTTGATTGACACTTGAATTCTGTAAATAGTTTAAAATGTTAATCCTTAATGTCATAAAGTATTGAAGGTTTTGTTCTAGCAGACATGGATGACCGTCTGTAACTCTAACTGATTGAGAGCTAAGTGAATAAAAGGACATGCATGAACCAATCGAATGGGCAGACCAATCAAGGACTTTCTGGGTTTCTTAAAGCAACCTCTTGACTACATTCTGTGGTGATGGCAGTGATGGTGAGGAAATTCTTAAAGGCAGCATCCCAAATTCCAAGAATTTCCCAAAGCTTCATGGTTCAAAAGTACATGGATTATCGGTCACTGCCATTTCTGTCCCTGGTCTACCATTGTAATGCCAGAATACTTGCCTAGTTTGAGCTGTGAGGTCTGTCAGGATGCCCTGTTTACAACAGTAAATTCATTTAAGATTAAGTGAGGACATCGAGGCCACAGGCTTTGGGGGGGTGGGGGACGCGTTGGATGATGCACCAGTCACCCTGATTTCCTCAAGATGTTTAGACCAGAGCCAGATCCTCCTCAATGAGCTCTCTGGAGCCGTTGCTTTGGACTTGGATGGCCACGTCCAACCTCTTAGTTTCTGCTGAGCTAGGAATGGGAGTTCTGGGTTTCTCTTGCTTCCACTGTTCTGCTAATTTCTGCTGCAAATCCTTAGCTTCATCTTTCATCTGCTGAACAGATCCAAGGAGATTCTTCTCCACAGCAAGTCTTCTTTCCAGGAAGGTGTTTCTTTTAATGGTTTAACTCAAGTACAGCTCAACCCCCTCCAGAGATTTGACAGAGGCTTATTTTACTGGTTCTATGTCATCATTTGCTTGCCCAGCTTTCTAAAATATATTTTTGTAATTAATCTTTAATTCTTTCAGTCTTCACAGGCCATTCTCTAATGCTGACAACCCTTGGAAGATTTCAGAATGTTGCTTTTCAGAGACGTTCTAGCTCCATCAGGAGGCAGTGATTTTCTGAGCAGACGGGGCTTGTTTCTATTTTTAAATTGTTGCAGCCCTCTCCGTTTTTGCTTCCCTCTGGGACTTTCTGCAGTTCCTCTGTATATTCTTTGCCCTTTGCTTCTATGTCATAGGTAGATTTGTTTCAATAGCAAGTCTCTTCCTTTATAGAGCTAAAAATGTTCTTTTCCTGGGGCGCCTGGGTGGGTCAGTCAGTTAAGCATCCAACTTCGGCTCGGGTCATGATCTCACAGTTTGTGAGTTCGAACCCCACGTCGGGGTCTGTGCTGACAGCTAGGAGCCTGGAGCCCTGCTTTGGATTCTGTGTCTCCCTCTCTCTCTGCCCCTCTCCCAATTGTGCTCAATCTCTCTCTCTCTCTCTCTCTCTCTCTCTCTCTCTCTTTCTCGAAAATAAATACACATTAAAACATTTTTTTAAAATGTTCTTTTCCTGTTAAAACATGGGGAGAGTTTCTTGTGGCCTGATGTGCAGGTTCTGGAGACGAGGATGTGGTGGCACCTGGGGCACCAGCCTTGTCCTGCATTAACTCCCTAAGAGGCCATTTCACATTGGCTTATTGTGAGTTTGTTGTGAATAAAATCCATGAGAGTTTTCTTAATGAATTGCAGTTTAGTCTTTTGGCCTGTATTTGGGTACATTTATTTAAGTTTATTTATTTTGTGAGAGCCTATCACTGGGGAAGGGGCAGAGAGAGAGAGGGAGAGAGAGAGAATCCCAAGCAGGCTCTGCACCACCAGTGCAGAGCCCAATGTGGGGCTCGAACTCACAAACCACAAGATCATGATCTGAGCCAAAGTCAGACACTTAATTGACTGTGACCCACCCAGGAGCCCCGGGTACATTATTAAAACATCTCCATAGAGGATTTGAAGACATCATCTACTAGATTTTAGCCTGTTTTCAATAATAATTTGAATTATTCATTTTGTAATTCAGTGCATGAACTGTCCACTTCTCTAGCTTTATGTCATTCACAAATTTAATGAACTTCACTTTGCATATCCTTTTAAGAAATTGATATTGTGTGTTACCCATGTACTAAGTATTGGATCAAACACAGCATGGAGATCCATTAGAATAGAATTCTTTTTGAGTTGGTTACAGGCTGGTGGAAAAAGAGGTTTAGTAGCCAAATAATTACGATGCAAAGTAATATGATTAATAATGATGATGCAATTTTGCATTATGTTAGAACTGACCAAATTAGAGATGACTTCTTTCTTTCTCTGGAGAAGGTCCCACTCTGATTCTTCATAAAAACAAAACAAAACAAAAAAAACCAAACCAAAACAAAAATATCCCCCCAAAACTGAATGTTTTAGGACACTAAAAAAAGAAGCCAAATAAAAGATTAGTGTACTGTATACTCATTCTTTATCTCAGACAATGTTAAGCAACTTCAGATATCAACCATTGATTTTCAGCAATCTGACAGGGGGCAGATTTTCTTCATGTGTCTGAGCCGTTCTAGATTCCTCACTGACAGAGTTCACTTGGAGGTAGAGAGGTGAGACAGAGGTGTTTGTTCACAATCTCAGACAAGCTCTGTGTGCATGACTGGATGGCTTCTGGATAGGTGCAAAAATGTCCTGATTTTATCTCTTCTAGGACGTAAATAATAGACTATCATGATAACTCATCCCATCATAACAGCCTCTGGGTGAGATTTAACCAGGAGTTCTCTCTGTTTATTAAATAGTAAACAAGGGCACTCTCTGAACAAAGGGAGTTTTTCTCAGAATCTTGTAAGCATTATCTGCAATTTGTAATTTGTTTGGTGAACATACACATGTTGGTATAACTTTCTTATGAATAGTATACAGCAGTCATGCTTCATCAAATTCATTTTTTTCTTGAAAGAGGAAAAAAACATTGATTGCCTAGTGAGTGCTATACAGTGTTCTCCGATTCTTCGAAGGGTATTTTGCCAAGGGTCTCCCAGATTAGTTATTTAAAATCCTATGGAAGTGCAGAGGAGGTAGTAGGATGCTTTCCTGATTTTTCACCCAGGTTCTGAATTTTAAAAGAATTAATTGATCAGACCCATGAAGAGGAAAAAAAAATGTGACATGATATCAGAAAATGACATAATTCATAAACTAGAGTAGAGATACTTATGGTATTAGGAATGTTTCTTTAATTTTCTAGGTTGGATACTTAAATAAAGCAGTGACTACTCAGTATCCTTAACCTGAGTGACACTTGCCTGTTTTCCCTTGTTTTTAGTTTATTTTCTCACAAGACATAGTAATGGTGGTTTGGAAGATTCAAGTATGAGAGGGGTATTGATAGAATAATTTTCAATCTGTTGTATTTTTTAAAAAAAGTTTAGGGGTACCTAAGTCAGTTAAGCCTCAGACTTTGGCTCACGTCATGATCTCACTGGTTGGTGAGTTGGAGCCCCGCGTCGGGCTCTGTGCTGACAACTCAGAACCTGGAGCCTGCTTCCGATTCTGTGTCTCCCTCTCTCTCTGCCCCTCCCCCACTGGCATTCTGTGTGTGTGTATGTGTGTGTGTGTGTGTGTCTCAAAAACAAATAAACATTAAAAATAATTTTTAAAAAATTTAAGTTTATTTATTTATTTTGAGAGAGAGGTGAAATCATGATCTGAGCTGAGCTTAAGAGTTGGATACTCAACTGACTGAGCCACCCAGTCACCCCTTGATCTATTTTAAATCTCATGTTTTGAAGAATCACATGTTCAAAATAACTTATTATTTTTCTGGGAAATAAACAGTGACTCCTCCATCAAGTGCTTCCATAAATACTCTTTTTGTTTTCCAGTTCCTGTTAGTCAAGCTCCAGCTCAATTTTTAGCCCTCCATTATCATTCTATCCATGTCATATCTCCCTTATGCAAACTTATGAACACATTTTGTTTCAATATATTTATACATGTGGTATTATATAATGCATATTATATAATATACTATATTTATATACTATACTATATATACCATTTGTTCTTTTGACTTTTTGGGTAGGTTTGGTTACTCTGTAGCTTACTTAAGTAAAGAAGTATTTGAGTGTCTCTAATGTACCTAGCATGATTCTAAGCTCTGGGAACACAGCAATGAACAAAACAGATATGTGGAATGTGCACTGTAGTGGGATAGACAGAAAATAAAGATGATTAAAACAGAAAGTGATACCAAAGAAAAAGAAAAAAAATGGAGAAGGGGAACAGGAAAGGGTGACTTAGGGGTTAGTGATTTTGAGTGACCAAAAAGACCTCATTGAGAAAATGATAGTTGAGGGGCACCTGGGCGGCTCAGTTGGTTACACATCTGACTCCTATTTTCCACTCAGGTCATGATCTCATCGTTTGTTAGATCCAACCCCAAGTAGGGTTCTGTGTTGACAGAGTGGAGCCTGCTTACGATTCTCTCTCCCTCTCTCTCTGCCCTGCCCCACTTGCGCTCTCTCTCTCTTTCTCTCTCAAAATAAATAAACTTAAAAAAATAAAAGAAAATGATAGCTGAGTAAAGAAAAGATGGGAGTGAGGGAAAGAGCCTTATAAATATCTGGAGGAAGAGCATCCTATATTAAGGGGAACAAAATGTGCAAAGGTCCTGAGTTAAAAAGTGCTCTTGGTGAGTTTGAGAAGCAACAGTGTGGTCACTAGGTCTGGAAGTGAAAAGGAGAGACAATAGAGGACCTGATTTTGTGTGGATTTAGAAATCTTCAAAGATGCAGTTTTTACTCTGAGAGAGATGGAAAGGCACTGGGAGATTTAGGATTGACAGGATTGGACTTACATTTTCATGTGATGCTATTTCTACCTTCTACTATTTCTACGTTCTACTATTTATTTAGAATAGAATGCATGGGGCAAGAATGGAAGCAGGGAAACAAACCAAAAGCCTATTCTAATCATCCAAGTGGTGAGGGAGGGGAGAAGTGATCTGATTCTAGAAGGCAAAGCTTTCCATTAACTCACTAGCACTTTCCCTGCCCTTGACCTGGAATCAGCCATCAAATTCTAGAACTGGGATTTCTGATTCCTGTTAATGCAGAGGGGTATTTAGAAACCAAGAACTGGACACTATACTCATTGATACTGGGCCATTTCTGTGGACAGAAAATAGATAATTATTGCTTCTTAAAATTCCATGTATACCTACTGAGATTTCTAATTCCAATTCCAGCTATCAGCTTCTTTCTTGCCTTCCCACATTCCCAATTTATATTTTCCTTCCCCCATAATGAGAATTTGGATCTGAAAATGTTGATGTATCATCAATTTCACGATATACACAACAAAACAGTTTGAGTATTGCCACATCTATACTGCTATGAAGACGAACTCTACTAAGTTGAACATGTCTTTGCAATTTTCATTGTTTTTAGACTGACAGTATATAATCAATGTGTACAGATATTTTTTGGATTAGTATAGTTTTTCCCTATATGGTTATATATTCTATTTGTTGTGCTATTTATTTTATGTGTTTCTATTAGTATTCAATTTTATATTTCTCTCTTTAGTTTTTATTAATTTATTTTTTAATTGTAAAACATCAGATTGATCCCACAAAGAGCTATTCCCAAAGAGGTGTTACTTCCTGCCATCTGATTCCCATCTACCAATTAGCTAATTACATTATTACTTGGTTATCATTGCTGTATTTCTTTTTACAAAAATAAACAGGTACACGTGTGCATCTTTCTCTACTTTTTTTCTAAGAGACAGTAAATTACACTTCTATCTCTGTACACTGCTTTCTCACTTAATAATATATACTAGAAATTATTCCCTATTCATTCATAAGGATCCTCCCTCTTCTTCTATAGATCTGTGAGCATGGATGTATGAAACATAGTTCACTTAATTATTTTCTAGGTACGAGCCTCTAAGTTCTTTCTAATATTTTGCAATAACAAAAATGCTGCTATGAGAAACCTTGTGCATACATATTTCCTTATTTAAGTTTTTTAATGTTTAATTATTTTTGAAAGAGAGACAGAGTGCGAGCAGGGGAGGGGCAGAAAGAGAGGGAGACACAGAAACCGAAGCAGGCTCCAGGCTCTGCGCCCTCAGCGCAGAGCTCCATGAGGGGTTGCACTCACAGACCACGAGATCATGACCTGAGCCGAAGTCATAAGCTTAACCAACTGAGCCACCCAGTCGCCACCGTATTTCCTTATTTGTGGAGGAATATACAGAAAATTCCTAAAAGTAGGATTGCTAATCAAAAGGTAAATGCAAATGTAGTTTTGTTAAATATTGCCAAAAGAGCCTTCAGAGGAGTAATACTATTTTGCATGCCCACAAGCAATGTATGAAAGTGCCTATCTTCTGACAGCCATTCCCTAGTCACAATAGAAAGAATGTTGTCACCTTTTGAATTTTTGCCAAACTTGACAGTATCTCAGTGTAGTATTAATTTGAATTTTTATTATTGGGAGAAGACAACTAAATTTTTGTCCTGTGCAATTAGGAGAATGGAGATTTCCATGAACTACATTGTGGAATTTTTTTTTTTAAAGCAAGTTTTGTAGTCACTATCCGAGTCTCAGTTTTGGACACGTTAATTTTAAGTCATCTATTGAAACTGGAAGTGAGTGCGTTAAGTAGAAAGTTGGTACATAAGTCTAGAGTTCCAAGGAATAGTCTGAGCTACAGTATAATTTTATGATATTATAAATATATGACATTTACATGCTTGAGACTTGATGAGATCAACAAAGGAATGCATTATTTATGAAAGAAGAGGTACAAAAATTAAGTCCATGGGCTCTGTAACATTGAGAAATTGAGTAAATGAGGAAGAATCAGATAAAGAGATTGCAAAAGAATGTTCAGAGGGGCAGAAATCAAATAGGGAAATCTGATGTCCTAGAAGCCACATGGAGAAAGTATTTTAAGGTAGAAAGACAAATGTTGCAAGCAAGGTTAATCATTTGAAAACTGACCATGGAATTTCATGACATGGAGGTCTTTAGTGACCTTGATAAGAGCAATCTTTGTGGGTGTTGGGGTGAAAGACATTGGATTGAGTTCAAGAGAACAGGCAAAGAAAACAATGGGACAGATTTTTAATTAGAATAAGCAATGAATTATGTTCATTTATTAATTTCACAAATCAGTAAGAAATTTTACCATTAATTTCTCCTTTGGAAATAAGAATTTCATTTCATTTACTTTTATTTATTAAATATCAATGAAGATGAAATCTTTGACACATTTGGCTATATTGGGTCTGTTCAATGAATGCATGATTTCCTACTTCTTTATCTAAAGTTCAAACATCCAGGACAGAAACAGTAATAGAATTAAAATATCACCCATCTGCTTTAGTAAGTATGTATGTATGTATGTATGTATGTATGTATTTAACAAACTATTAGCAAGCCTTGGGCATGAAGAGCACTAAAAATTTAAAACAAGCCAGTACTTGTTACATGCTTACTCTGTGGAAAATCCTCTGCTCAGTGCTTTTTATCTCCACACATTCTTATTCAACCCCCACAACAACCCTGTGAAGTAGGTACTGGTCTTTTCTTTCTTTCTTTCTTTCTTTCTTTCTTTCTTTCTTTCTTTCTTCTTTCTTTCTTCTCTTTCCAATGTGGGGGAGGGAGAGAATCTTTTTTTTTATTTTTAAGTTTATTTATTTTGAGAGAGAGAGAGAGAGAGAGAGAGTACATGTAAGCAGGGGAAAGGCAGAGAGAGAGATGGAAAGAGAGAACTCCAAGGAGGCTCCATGCTGTCAGCACATGGGGCCTGATCCCACAAACTGTGAGATCATGAACTGAGCCAAAATCAAGAGACAAATGCTTAACTGACTGAGCCACCCAGGTACCCCAGTCCTGGTGTTATTTCTTTTGTAAAGATGTGAAAACTGAGATTCATAAAGGTTAGGAAAATGGTTCAAGGTCAACCCAATACTGTAAATCAGAACCAAAACTTGAATTTGGCTCTTTCCTGATTCCCTAGGTCATGTTCTCAGCCATGGCTCTGGAGAGAGGTAAAATAGATTCTTCCATTTTAAGACATTGTTCTATATAGACTTAATGAGAGTCATGGTAGTAGATTAGTGCACTCGCAGATGGTCAAGAATTCTCTGTTGGTGAAGGCAAGAGGAAAAATGACCATCTTCACGAACTGATTCACAGAGATTAGTTTTGCATATTGAATACTCCTTTTATGGAATTACCACTATGTGACAGGCATCTGCTAGGCACTAGAGAAATGGTAGTAAGTCAGCTGCCTACATGCAAGCTGCCTGAAGTCAAGTGTCCTGTCATAATTGTGGGGGTTACTTTCAGGTCATGTTGGCCTCTGGGGATTCCCTGTTTGGCCTCCTCCAAACCACGGAATTTGGTTTATAAGAACATATTACCAAGATGACCTACTTTTCTGTTCAGCTTGACTAAATTTTAGGCACTTTTCTTCCTAACTGTAGATACCTGGCCTCCTTTTTCTTAGAGTACCTACTTTAGAAAACTTGCAATTATACATTCTCTCTCTACCTCTTTGAGATCTAAATCTTATATAGCCCAGGAATGTCTTTCTTAAGGATCTGGGAGACATCCTTTTGAAATATAATTATCAAGAAAGATAGGGCTCCTAACTCCCAATCTCTGTGAAAGAGTAGGAGCCTAGCTTTGAAAAGTACCAATGAGCAAATACAGATGCTTTAATCACCTTTGACCAGCCTCCTCTTAAAGCCCTCCAGTCCTTTTCCATTAGCTCACTCCGGTGCTTAAAATTTCTCCTGCTTTTTTGTTTGTTTGTTTGTTTGTTTCAGTGTAGTTGAGTTCAATCTCTTGCCCCTATTGAATAAAGTCTTCCTTGACTGATCAACCCTAGCAACTTAACCTGGTGCAACTTCTCTTTGACACTTGTGTTATGAGCTTGGTGGAGTCAAGAAGACCAGGATATAACAGCAGTGATTCATTCAAAGGGGAAGAGTTCCTGTCATATGATGACTTGAAACAGAAGCCACAGAACCCTATATACACTCCTTACAGTGAAATGAATTTGTATTTCTGAAATAATGTTGTTTGAAACCACAGAATGCCAGAGCTTGAAATGGACTTAATGTCAGTAAATCCCCTCGCCTTGGTTTACCAATGAGGAAACAGGTCATGTGCCCAAAGTTGACCCCTATGGTCATAGTTGGAACTCTAAAGCTGAGCTCAGTTCAGCCCATTTGGGGAAGACCTGTGTTTTATGTTTGTTGTAGATATATTCAAGAATCTTCAAGCTACTAGCCATAAAGGCACATCTTGTATACTTATGATATTACTACTACTTTGATAAAGAGTTTGATAATAATTGAAGGGGGTAACTTACATAAATTGTCATACTCTGTGTCTTTTACCAACACAAATATTTGAGCTAATGTCTTGAACTTAATATGAAATACTATGTCATATGCAGCCTCATTGTTTGAATTAAGACTTACCAGTCAATGCCATATATGGTTTTAATTTTAAAACATCCAATCTTGCTTCAAGCTGTTAGGAAAATTAAAATACATTATTTTTAGGTTTTACAGCATTTTCAAGTAGTTTGTTGTCATGAGATGAATACTGCAACATCAGTTTTTTTATTCATGATGCTATTTAAATAAATATCAGGTTTTTGTATGTGCTGTTCAACTTCTCATTATCATGCAACAAAGCCTTTCCAAATTGCCTGAGGTTAGTGCCTTTGTTAGAACCCAAGAGATTGGAAAACATAGCTAGAGTCATGAGAAAGTTAACTGACCTATATTTGCAAAAAAATATATAATTAAAAAAAATTAACATCAAGGTCACATCACCAGATTTAGCCATTATCAGACTTGAATCACTAAAGATTAAAGCTCATAATGATTAATTCATAGCAATAGAATCTACCTCTGTGTGGTCATCTGCATTTAGCACCTGGATCAAAAAATTTGGCTTGAGAAATATCCTGGGTCAAAGAGACTGTTTGAGGTTGCCTGGATTTAAAAGTAGTTTAAAATGAGCCCAAATGAAACTCATAAATTATCTCTTATTTTTACCATAAAAAAGAGTCAAATGGAATGACTATACTATAAAGCTAAGCATAAGGTGTTCTGCTCCTGAGTTGAAAGGTTTATGACTCATTTAAAAGTGCCTATTGGTGATGACTAGAGCTTAGTGGGAAGGACATTTTGATGATCGGTTTCAAAGTGTCAGTTCATCTACTTAGTGTTGTAAATGGAAAGAAAATGCCATATAGCAGCTGTTTTGTGTGCATAACAAATGGTTAAGTACTTGTTCTATCACTTGGCATAATAACTTTCTGCATTTGGAAATACAAAAAGATCAAAACATTTAACGTGCTAAGGAGCTAGAGCACATGGTAATTGACCAGTTACATTTGACCCCCTTTCGCTTGCCTGAGAGCTCTCACACCTGCCACTCGTGACACTGAAGTCTTTCCCTTATGTTTTTGTTGAATCCTATCTGATGCCAGTTCACAAGTCCTCGTGTGCAATTCTGAAATCTAAACGTTTATGCATCTGCTGTATGCTTTTAGAAAGCCTCTTTGGTAAGAAATACTGACTTTAACTGATGTGAAACAATTTATATTTTTATCTATTGCATTTTAGTGTGACGTGATTTGTTTCACTGCAGAAATACTACTGGGTTTGATTAGAGGGATCTTCGCTAGACCCTATGTGGGTGTTGCATATAATGTGGTACAGGGACTGCATTATCTTCCTAAAATCTGAAAATCTCTGCATTCTTTTTTTTTTTTTAATTTTTTAAGGCTTATTCATTTTTTAGAGACAGAGGGAGACAGCATGAGTAGGGAGGGGCAGAGAGAGAGGGAGACACAAAATCTGAAGCAGGCTCCAGGCTCTGAGCTGTCAGCACAGAGCTGGACAGGGGGCTTGAACTCAAGAACTGTGAGATCATGACCTGAGCTGAAGTTGGACGCTCAACCGACTGAGCCACCCAGGCACCCCAAAATTTCTGTATTCTAAAGCCCACCTGGTCCCAGAGGTTTTTTTGGGGGGAATTGCAAACTTTCATCCCTTATTCTATATTGCATACTCTGGCAGCCATGACTAATGTTTGCATCCTCTCTTCCAGAGAGCGTTGTTGTGGCTGGAGTGGTTGCCCATCCAGGCCTTATATTTGCCAGCCCCTCTTGCAGCAGATGTGACCCCATGACTCCCTGTCACCAATAGATTATGAACATCAGTGAGAAATGTCACTTCTGGGTCAAGCCTTTCTTAAGAAGCAGGTGGGGTTCCTTTTTCTTTCTCCTGTTGGCTGGGAACCAAGGACTCCAAGACCCAAGTTGAAGGCAGAGCCACAAGGTGGAAGGAATCCAAGTCTATAAATCATTATAGGGAAGAATGCTGTTCACTGCCCAGAAATATCAATGTGTGTTGTTAAATGAGTGAGAAATAAATTTCCTTGGTCTAACTAAAATTCTGAATTGTTATGGCTTATTTGTTACAGAAGTGTTGATAAACATACATTGTTATGTGATTGATTATGTGTTATTTTCTAAATATTAAAAATATGTAGTTACTATATATTCCTGGAGAAATGCTACTGTGCTTTATACCTTTATCTAGTTAATTGCACCAGGAAAGAGGTACTGTAAAGAAGCTGCTTTTACATAATTGAAAGAATTATCTGGACTTTGGAAACTGAAAAAAGTGTATTAAAAAATCTAAGTGTCATTTAACGTTGTGTAACTTCGAGCATTCCACAATTTTTCCAAGCCATAGTTTTCCCACCTGTGAAGCAGAGATAATGATATGCATGTGGAGAGCTGTTATGGAAATATCTAGCACATATCAGATGGCTTTGCATAAAGTTGTGGCCAACAAGGATAATGCTTAACATCAGTGCTCTAAAATGTTTTTTGAAAAAACAAAGCAGTAACCACTAGAAGTATATACAGATTTATAATTTGTGACATGTTTTCATTATTTTATCTCATTTTATTGACATGGCGACTTTGAAATGTCACTATGGTTAGCAATATTGTTTTTACAATTAAAACCGAAGAGGCTCAGGAGTTCTTAAAACTCATACATGAGAATATCAGAGGTAGAAGCTAATTCTTCTGACATCTACTTCCATGTTCCTCCTCCCACAACAAAATCTTAAAATAGATAGGTTCCTTTTTTTCTCTTCTATTCTTGGGCAAGTATTTGGAGAAAGTACTTCTGTGTTGTTGCTTTGCTTGTATAAGACCAAGGATACTGCAGAGACTGAGTATAAATCTTAAGCAGGTGTTTATTTATGCATCTAGGCATAAGTTTGCTTGGTCAGCCTAAGATCTATCAATCATTTCTCTGGTTTATTGGAGCAGATATTGACATCGTGAAGACTTTGTAATAATTATAACATCTTTGACTACTTACCGCATACCCTCTACTCTCTTCAATGTTTTTTATACATGAATTCATTTTATATTTACAACAACCCTACAAACTAATTAATATAATTATCCCCACTTGACATATGAGAAAACTGAGACACAGTGCAATGAAGGTACTTTCTCAAGGTGACATGGCTATAAGCACCTGAGCCAGCTTATTTAGTGTCTGCCTCTAGAGCCTATGCTCTTGAATGCCAGGCTATCACATCTCTCAACATGTGTCAGTATTTTTTAATTGATAGTAAGTTTTTGTTCTACAGAATTAATGAAATGGAATTTCCAAATTAATACCATAGTTAGTGTCTAGGGTGGAATTCTTAAAGTGTTGGAAACTGTTTTAGTTTTGATCTAGAAAATTGCAGTTTCACTTTATTTTTATAATTTTTATGAAACAGGTCCCTGTCTCAATGAATTTGGAGACTTATGCTCAATAGCAAGTCCCAATAGGAGGAAGGATATTTAAATGGGGAGTGAAGAAGAAGGCTAGGGAGGAGAGGCCCAAATTCAGAGGTAAAGAGATATAGAGGTAAGAGATGCAAAGGAAAAAAATAAGGAGTGAAAAAAATGCTGAGAGACTCAGATACCAGAAGAGTCAGCAGAAGAAATGGATGACATATGGAACTAACCACTGGAGGGAGACACTTACCACATTCCCAGACCCTGTCTCCTGGATGGATGGGACCTGGGAAACCAAACAGGAATAGACAGGGGGAAATGTTGAGCGCATTAGCTACCTTGAAGAGCTGTTACTTCATAACTAATCGAGCATTAGTTACTTCCATTGAGTCTTGATGGTCTTGACTATTATCCCATCCCATATTCCCATGAAGAATACACCCTCACAGGCGGTCCTTAAGAAAAACTCAACAAGGGGCGCCTGGGTGGCTCAGTCGGTTAAGCTCCCGACTTCAGCTCAGGTCATGATCTCCCAGTTCATGAGTTCGAGCCCCATGATGGCTCTGTGCTGTCTCTCTCTCTCAAAATAAATATACATTAAAAAATTAAAAAAAAAAAGAAAAAAACTCAACAAAATCACTGGTGCTATAATGCAAATATGCTTCTGCTTTTGAGATTTTCAGAGTTCTTTTAAACATTTGGTCACCATATAATTTTAGCCAGTACCTCTCTCGTGTTTTGAAAATTGACCATCATTTACTTAGTGGTTTGTCTCTTTTCATGCATTAATATGTGAGGTATCATAGTAGATTAATTAAAGGGGGAACTCTCAGAGCTTTTCCACTTCCTAGATTTGTGACCTTGAATATGTTACGTAACCTCTCTAAATCTTAGTTACAACATTTGAAGATGGACAATAATAAAAGTACCTACTTCATAAAACCGTAGTGATAGTTTAATGAAATAATGTTTGTAAATCACTCAATGCAGTTCCTGGCCCATAATTAGTGCTCAATAAATATAGACTCTTATTAAACTGGTGATACACTTTATGAAGTTGATTTACCTTTCCAAAGTGAGCAATGTCACTCTCTTCTTGCTGGCAGTAATCAGCTCCCCAATCTATCTCACAGTGCCACTTTGCCTTGGCCTGTGTGCAGGGACTGGAATGGGATGAGGGAAATTGACTGAATTGGCCTAGAGTCCAGTGTTAGACACTGAATGTGTGGCACCTGGGAAGCTCCCCCTGGTTGACACTGAAGAAGTACCCTCCTTACTGAAATGTCCCTCAAAAGGAACAAAAAAACAAAATGGGTTGAACCAAGGGCAATTAAGTACAATGACAGATGAGAACCTGAGTTTCCCATCCAATTTACTAAAAAGACTCACTCCGGGGAGGGAAGACCACATGTATAGGTTCAAGTTTAAACAGAGAAAACTAGATGCTACGAACATCTCAAAGCCTGCGGGGTACAGAAAAGCAATGTGAATGAGAATCTTTGTACGCCAAGTCTTGAATTAATTGAGCATAGTTTCAGAGAGAAATAATATGAAGGGGAAATCCTTTTAGGTTATTTTTTCCTTCCTTTAATTGTTAAATAACTGAGTCCTCAGAGAGAGACTAATATCCCCACTTTTGCTTTGTGGCCCCTTGGTGCATATGAGACCAAAAGTGATTGTTTGTTAAAATATTTACGTCCTTGGGCTTCACGTGAGCTATTACAATCACTTCAAGCCCGCAGGCCTCCATCAATTTTATGAATGTCATTAATCTTGTCCCTTAACCATCTTGGCCTTCGGTTTTTGTTCTCTTCTACCTTGCCTTGTCCTTGATAGTAAAGAGCAAGGCGTATTCAATCTCAGAAAGGGGGATGAGTCTTTCTTCCTCATCACCAACACAACCTGGCTGTGCACACACTGTGAATTCTCATCACTACTTTTGTCAACGCATTGAAAATTAAGGCATTTTCCTTCCTTTTGCACAAATATTTTATCTTTAAAGAAATTTTAAGTGATATCTCAGAGTTTCATTTGACACCAAGAAGTCTCTGAGGTTGACAAAAAGGGTTGGCTGTGGATCAGAATAAAGAACAAGTTTGAAGAGCAAAGGTTAGGGATGGAATCTGCAAGGGGGATATTAAGCAATTGTCCTCAAGTTCATAGCCTTTAACCAGAATGGTGAAAACACAAATTCAGGGAGTCACAGTTGCTGGTTAACTAGAAGCTGTGCTTTAGTTATTCTGTCATGT
Organism: Acinonyx jubatus; assembly: GCF_027475565.1. Lineage (NCBI taxonomy): Eukaryota > Metazoa > Chordata > Mammalia > Carnivora > Felidae > Acinonyx > Acinonyx jubatus. Next base: position 89,523,707 of record NC_069381.1, on the reverse strand, counting down.
ATCGTGCATTTGTTCATTCAATAAACATTCATTGAGCTCCTACTATCTGCAGAGTAGAGCACTTTTTGTTCTGGATGGGAAGGCAGACATGTTAATTACTGCTATAAAACTATAAAATACACACATATACTAGGTTACAAACAGATACAATATAATACAGATACAATATAGACATAGACAAAGAGCTAAGGACACCTAGAAAAAGGAGCAATCAATTCTCTCTGGAAACTCTGATAGCTTTATGTCTATCAGACATAAAGGGAAGGGAAAAGGGAGAAGGGCATTGAAATGATGAGATATGCTGGCGTTCACCTGCCCTGCAGGGGCCAGTGGCCAGTGGCAACCTGAGTTACCACTGGAGCTACTAGCAGTCTTCTTTATAGGATGACCGCACATGCTGTTTTGCAGGGGGTGGCTCTGGTTTATACCATTTATACTGGTGTAATTATTAATTCAGTCCCCTTTCACCGTCCAGAGAGAATGACTGGTTACCCGCAGCCCCTCTGCCCTTTGGTAATAGGTGCTCCTCTCTGTCTCTTGCTCTCTCGCTCTAATTTTTCCTCCAGCCTTGCAAAGAGGAAAAGCATTCAGGGCATGACCCTCAACCATAAACCCCGAAGGTGAGGACTGTCAGAGGACTGAAGAGCCATGGTCAGAGAGTATGAGGTGTGGGGCTGAGAAGATGGCCTTGAACTGAGAAAAGGGCAGCATAGGGTGTTCTTTGACTAGGCTTTTGCCTGGAGTTTTCCTTATGTGTTGTGTGGAATATTGCATAACAGATAGTTCATGAATAAAACGTTTTCTGCTTATACATGCTTAATAAATGCTATATTAAGCAGGTGTAAACTGGTTTCTTGACTCAGGATTCCTGATGACATTTTAGGTGCTTGACTCCCACATCATCTCTACACAGAGCTATGTCCAGCACGCCATGTGCCCAGACTTAGACATCCAATCATGGAGCCCTCTCTCTGGAGCATCTTATAGCGTAAGCCTTTATTTCAGGAAACCCAGCTTCAGGCCCTGAACTCCATATGTTGCTGACTTTAGAGAAGATGAAGTTTTCTTTAGTAATTCACTGGCTGTCCTTTATTTATGTTATTGGACTTTTCTACTCAGTTACCATATGTCTGTGTCATTGGTTTATTTGTTTGTTTTTCCAAATGGTTGGTAGATCTGAAAAAATGTTTGTATAAGGAATTCACCACATCATTGTCACTCTGTAGACCTCTTATTTTCTACTTAAGGAAATGGAAGCACAGAAAAATGAAGTAAATAGCCCCATTAAAAATAGATTTATTATTTGTCATCATAAATTTCCCATAGGCTGTTGGCTCATCATCTATGAAGGTGGCAGGAAACTCCTGAGGTAGGGAGACCAGACACCTGAACCCTCATACTCCACCATTCACTAATGACTCATGTAACTTCACAAAAACCCAAGATGCAAGTAGTCTTCTGTATAAATGAGGCATTGTGGGATTAACTGTGTTGTCTCAGTTCTAAAATTCTATATTCCAATATTGTAAGTCTTATTTTGCTTCCAGTATATAGAAGACTCTGGAACAACAGGATGAAGCAATTTGACCTGGAGTAAGTGACCCATCGGAACAGAGTTGGGATCCTGGGGATTGTGTTTCTAGTCAGTTGCCTTTTTGAAAATTCTCTGCCTTCCTTTTTACATTTTTTGAAGTTCTTCAAGATACAAAATAACTTAGGAAAAATGAAGCCCAATGCCCCATACCAACATTTCTTTCATACATAAGTCTCAAAGTTCACTGGGGATTGTAGACTAACATTTCCTAACGTCTCAGTGACACTCCCTCCCCCTCTTCCCACAGATCCAAGAAATTCGGGTCAGAATATAACGAAAGTAGGTGTGATGCCCTTGGCAGGGTGGAGACAAAGACTGAATACATCAACAAATGGCTCTCCCTGTTCCAAAGCCCTCCCCCACTGAAGAGCAAGTCCCAGCCTTTTTCTAATATTAATGAATTACTTTCGAAATTTACACAGATAAATAAATCACTCAGAGAATGTGAAACACTAAAAACAGAAAAGTGGCAGGCTGACAAACCCAGGCCTGGCAAGTGCTTTGATTTATTTTGTCTCTGCGCCTGAGGGACAAAGTAGGTAATTTTCCAGTGTGAGGGTAATTACCCCCGGCTGGGCATCTTGGGAGAGGACCCCTGGAGCTGTGGGCTGACCTTGGCACTTTTATCTTTAAGTTCACGCCCACATACCACTGGAGAGAAATCCTATATTGCAAAGAGCTGCTCTCTTATTCCCCCTCACTTGCTTGGGGTCACTGGATTTGTTCTATTCTCCCTAGTTTTCTCCTCGCAGAAGAATTAAAAGCAGGTGGTGAAAAGTGCACCGGTTAAGCTAAACGTCAAGTTCGAATGCTGTCTTTTTTGGTCACGGCCGAGATCTGAGTCTGCCTAGATCTAAGTGACCTCACCTTCGAAACCCTAAAATTGTCATGTGTCTAGTGCTTCAGGTATAAGTGGCTAATAAAAAGTCAACTTGGATTAGTGAGAAGCAGCTTTCTAATAGAGCGGACACAATCAAGCGGGTCAGTAGAGGGGATATGAAAGGATCTTCTCTTACAGCGGAAGGGGCATTTCAGAGCGAGCCAAATGCTTTAGAGGAATTTCGGAACGTTCCATCTCCCTAACACAATTTAATGCGTTTTATAATTAGTTGGGGATGTGCCAGAGAGCTTTAGATTGCCTCATTTTCTTCTTTAGCTTTTGATTCGGTTCTACTCTTTCTTTGTAGCTCTATATTACATTTACAAAAATGGGACCATTAGCATACCCCCTCCTGTTCAGCGAACTTTTCTTTTCATTTAATGGTGAGTTTTGAGTATCTTGCTTCAAGGATCACTCAGGGCTTAAGAATGGAGCTGCCAGGTGTGAATCCCAGTTCTTCCACTTATGAGCTGTGTGACTTTGAACAGGGGACTTGACACATCTGTGCTTCAGGTTCATCATCTTTAAAATAAGGATGATGATAGTATCTTACCTATAACGTGGCTATGAGGATTAAATGTTACGAAGCCTGACATATATGTGAGGCATATGTGAGTGTGTGTATGTGTGTGCATACAGGTGAGTGTGTGTGTATATATACATATTTTTTCTAGTCACTCAGTAGTTTTTCATTTTATGGATATGATGAAGTTTTGGGGTGATGGTGGGGTGGTCTGGAGCCGACAGCCAAGAAAGAATTCTGGAAGACGTCTTTGGTACAAAGACGCTGGGATCATGATGGGTAACTCATTATATACCTTCAGGTGGGGGGGGGGGGGGTCAGGGATGGAGTAAGTCTGTATAGAATTTTGGAAGCAAGGTTTCCAGGACCTTGAGGGACTAGCTGTTGCTAGGGAAACAGCATTTAATAAAACCTCAGTCATGAGACCCTTCAGATGTATATTGGGGGGCCATAAGCTTGGAGTATGATTGCCAGCATGTATTTTGGGGCAGTTGAGATAAAGGAAGTTGACTTACAGGATCCTCGAGGTTGGGGTAATGTTAAGCCAAGGTTCTTTTTTGCCCCTAGCAAAGTGCCATCATCCAGGCAGCTGAGCTCCTAGAGGAAGGTCACTCTGCCGGTTTCAAGGACTTGTCTATGGGCTATAAGCAGTAAGGGAATTTAATTTTTAATTTGCCTTAGTTTCCCACATCACCATGGCAAGCACTTAGACCCCTTTCCTTTGTTCTTGTAGCCAGGAGTGTCCAAGGAATATCACACAGATCCCACCTGTGGGGGGTGGGGTGCCAGCCTGCATTTTGCCCTCAGCCTGCCCCAAGCTCCCTCATCAGATATACCCTAATTTATTCAATAATTCTACAGCTGACAGTCATTTGAGTTATTTATTAATAATTTTCCTTTATATCCTTTTGTACACAATTCTGTGCACATTAGGGCTAACTATTAAGACTTTTCACATTTTCTCCTCATCTTTCCCTATAAATATTAAACTATATTCCTTCTCTTTATATCTCCCCCACCCCATTATACTTTCTAATTAAAATGAGGAAGGTTTTTTGACTATAGAGACAGAGCTCAGTTCACATATTTGTTCTTTTAAAAGGTCCAGCTTCTAAAAGCTTTCTTTTTGCCATTGCCCAGTGAACTGGCTACATTCTTTTATTCTGGGCTTGATTACTTAGGTCATAAAGAAAGCAAAAGTGGACATCTTCTTAGCAGTTTATTTTTATCATCATTCTTCATCTATCACTTTTGCAGCTGACATTTTATGTTAAGGGTCACTCTGCTCCTGACTTTTGTAACTTTATTTCTACAACTCTTCCTCTGCCGCTTCTCTCTCCCAAGTGTGCGGGTAGTAGGGTTAAGGGAGATAAATGAGACACATTCTTGCAGTCAAAGGAGCTAAGGGAAGAGGAAAGACAGCAAATGTGGTCTGACTTGTAGCAAGACTGACACAAATACTATTTGATACTGAACAAAAGAAGTAAGCCTATCAAGGCAACATGGTGTGAAGATCCCTATGAGAAAGAGATTGCAGAAAAGGAAGCCAGAGTGAGGAGTGATTGCTTATCTGCTCCTTGCCTCTGGGTCTATGAGGCAAAGGACCTGAGGCTGGTGGTAGGTCAGAAATACCACCTTCTATTGAAGAGGATACTTGAGCTTGAAATTCTTTTAAAAAATGAATAGGAAAAAATTAGGACAGTACAAAAAACAATACACTGAAAACCATTTAAGATTCAAAAAATTGAAAATTCAAATATGCTAAATATCTACCATTTACAAAAAAAAAAAAAAAAAAAGGAAATGTTTACCCAAATGCCCATGTGATTAAAAAAAAAGTCACTACCAGGTTTAAAATAAAAAATAAAAGTATATTTAAAAGTCAGCTCTATCTTTGGACGCCTGGGTGGCTCATTTGGATAGGCATTTCATCTTGATTTTGGCTCAGGTCATGATCTTATGAGTTCTAGCCCTGCATCAGTCTCTGTGCTGACCATGCAGAGCCTGCTTAGGATTCTCTGTCTTTCTCTTCCTCTCTGCCCCTCTCTTGTGTCTCAAAATAAATAAATAACAACTTTAGAAAAACCTAAATAAATAAATATAAATAAAAGTCAACTCTATCTTGAGTTATTTTTGAAGTAAAAACAACTTCAATAATTTGGACAGTAAAATTGCTTTCTCAGTGTTCTTCCCCCCAAATGACCAAAATGTTATATTTAGACAGAATTGTTTAATTAAAACATAAATGGAAAAGTAGAAAATGTTGATTTTCATTTCAAAATAATTCACTGATATGCTTAAGTTTTCCACAATCTTTTGCACCAGTGAATAGTAAATTCTAAATTATTTTGAGCTTTTCCAAAAAATTATCATTTATTTCCAATAAATATTCAATTTCCTATTGATTGCTTGTTCCCTCCTTCCACAAGGAGCAAAAGAGAATTCCACTTCATAGTATCAAAATAATCATCATTCTGGAAAAAAAAGCCTTAATGAATGTTTCTGTGGGCTTTGGGAATTCTACCAACCCAGGATAAAAGACAGCCAGACATACATCAATTTTTATTGTTATGTTCACCAAACTCTCAGATTTACAACCCATTAACTATAAATGCACCCAGAAACCAAAATTATGTATGTTTTGTAGCAGAAACTGTTAGTTGTACCCACAGCCCTCCTGGTGAAGGGGGTCCTTAGGTTAACTAAGGAAATCAAGACAATTGCTTTTGTTACTTTCCAGTCTGGCTTGCCTCTGAGGTTATTGGTGAATCGCTTCTGACCTATGATACTCAAGAAGAAATATGTTTTGGGGGGAGTGGAGGACTACCAGGAACCTACCCCTTTTCTGCCGTGAATATAGCAGTTATCTTGAGACCAAGAGGTGGCCTTCAAGATGCAACAGCCCAGGTAATTCCAGAGCCATGTGTCCCGGAAAGGTTGAGCCACTGAACCAACTTCGGCAATATCCTTTCCCCAGACTTCTTTTACCTAAGAAAAATGATTTCCTATTGATTTAGGACTCTGAAAAGTTGAGTTTTCTGTAACTTTCCCAGAGAACACTCCTATTAGATATAGTGAGCAAATTTGGTCTTAAATTGTTTAATTTATATATCACACATAATCATTAATAACAGGCATTGATTCAACATCATTCATCCATCTATCTAGCATCTATTCATCTATTTATCATCTATCGATTCATTTCAGTAATTGAGAAATTTCTATGACTTAACTTGCAATGTTTGTGGGCTACAACTGTACTCCTGCCCATGCTGTCCTTCAGACCTCAGCTCAATCCCTTGCTTTTCAGAGAAGTGTCACCTAACATCTCGAAAGCAGTAAGACCCTCTTCATTTGGCACCAGTGACATTTGCTTTTTTACACGGACTTTTATGATTTTTTTATACTAAATTTTAAGCTGTAGGAGAACAGAGAGCATATCTGTTTTTGCTCATGTTCATACACTCAATTCTGACTCAGAGCCTAAATAAACAAATATCAGACATATGACACATATTTACTGAACACTTAATATGAGCCTAACATCTGTACCTCAGAGAAAAATCAGGCTTTCACCCTACTGCCCTTTCTCTCAGCTCTATCATGCACTCTCCTCCTGTCCTGTGATTATCTGGTGTAATATGTCAAGGCCCACGTGCTTCCCAGAATCTTCTTCTCTATGTAACTCTGAGGGGTTAGCCTATCAACATTCCTTTTCTGCCAGCGTCCCATGTTCAGCCAAGTGTTTCCAAGAAAGCCATTTTGTTCTTGTTTTTTAGCGTTAAATCATTTACAATAATTCTGGACAACCTGTGTTTGTAAATAACAACAGCAACAGTACCAATAATAAAAATTAGCACTTACTACTTACTAGGTACCACACATCATTGTAAGCATTTTCAATGTATAAATCGTTTAATCACCAAAATGATTTTATGAAGTAAGTTGGTATAATTACCTTCAGGTTACAGGTTTCCTATTGTCCTAGGTCATATAGCTTGTTGTGCTGGAACTGGGTTTAAACTCATGAAGGTACAGTCTTTTTATTTATTTACTTATTTTTTAATTTATATTTTAAAGTTTATTCATTTATTTTTAGAGACAGAGAGAAAGCACGATGCGGGCGGGAGGGGCAGAGAGAGAGGGAGACAGAATCCCAAGCAGGCTTGAACTCACCAGCCATGAGATCATGACAGCTGAAATCAAGAGTCGGCCACTGATTGAGCCACCCAGGCACCCCATGAAGCTGCATTCTTAACCATTACACTAGAGTGATTCTCAAAGTGGGGTCCCCAGACTAACAGCATCGGCATCACCTCAGAGCTTTGGTAATAATGCAAATTATTGAACCTCATCCCAGACACACTGAATCACAAACCCTGGGGGCGAGAGGCCAGCAATCTGTGTTTAAACAAACTCCTCAAATTGTTTTGTTTTGCACACTAAAGTTTGAGTTACACCGCATTACACTATACTGTCTTACACAGGGTGATCAAAACTAGCAGAATGCTATGAAGGTGAACTCAAAAAAAGTAATGCACTCCCCAAACTCCAAGGAAATAAACGCTGGAATTGTTCTAAGGTAGGGACTAGCCTCCTTCCAGCCTCTCTTAATCCCAGGGAATGAATGAATGAATGCTTACTATTATGCTTGTGAGGATAATCCCTGTGTGCTGGACATGGGAGAGAGTTTAAGCAACAGTATGGAGGATGTCCAGCTAGGTAAAAAATACATATTTGAAAATAAAGAAGAAAGAGAAGACTATGACCAAACCCTTAAATTGTAGTAGGCTGGCTTTCCCAATGCCTGTTATAAATCTAGGTCTGCTCTCCCTATCATTACCTGGATGGAATAAGAAAATTTAAGGTAATTACATTGTTGAATTAAGAAAGCATAATAAGGTAACTGAGTTATGCCAAAAATATATAATACACTCATTAGTTCAATGTACATGGGATTTGAATTTTTTGCTCATTTGTATTATTTGTGCCATGCCTAACCACTTCTTTTAGCTCAGATAATCAAATCTGGAATGTATGTGTATGTGCAGTTGGGACTAATTGGTGTAATTAATGTATGTGTAATGGCTTTGGCCGGCTAATGTCTGAAGGGAACAGAAAAAATAAGCAAATTCATGAAGTAGGTTTTAGATTAGCATCTATACCCCAGATAATTTTTTTTTCAGCAAGAAATTCAGCCTTCATTATGGCCTTTAGTTAATAAAGATGTGGTTGGATTTCACAAGTGAACTTGCTTCACCCTTAAAAGTCCAGTTTAGCAAAGTCATTTTACATAAACTATAAGCTGCCCAAAGCAGAAACTTTCAGTTAGAGACTCCAATAATATAAAATAAACTAGAAATATAATTATAAAGTAAACTTACAATTACTTTTTTCTTTCTTTGTGAAAATGTTGAGTTAGCTTTCTTTCTTCATTTCATTTGTGCGTGTGTGTGTGTGTGTGTGTGTGTTCTGCCTTATTTTAGAAAGGATTTGAGGCTGTTTATGGAAAAAAGTGCCCAATAATGAGAAAAAAAATTATAAATAAATTGGTGAGAAAGAAAAATGAGGGTTGATTTAAAAAATGATATCTTGACACTTGTACTAAGTAAACTTAAATATGTTATAGTGAGGTTCAAGCTCGAGAAACACATAAGGAGCCTCTGGGTGATGCAGGCATAGCCCGCTCCTGTCATGAAGAACCTGACAGTTCAGCATGAGGATGAGGGGATATTGGAAACATACACTCTAAAATCTTCATTTTCTCCTTAATTGTTTTAGCGTCACTATGAACACGGTCAAAGAATTCTTGCCAATTGGGTTAAGTGGTAAACCAAAAGACACATCAGTTTGTATGTCACAAAGATAAGGTATTACAAACTATACCTAAAAAAAAGTTGTGTTTTTTTTTTCTGATTTTCACTGTTGAATTTTATTAACCAAAGTTTTTCCTTTTACATCTGCAAAAGCATGTGTTAATATTGTATTAATATTTAGGTTGCTGTAAGTTCTTATAAACTAGTGTTCTTACTAGCACTTGTTACTTTTTCTTTCTCTATATGAAACCATCAAATTTATATGAATATCAATCACCCTCACTAGGATCCCGGGGAAAACAATCCCATAGAGGAGGATATGAGAACAACAATTAATATGCAGTATTAAATCTATCAGAAGGGTATGGAAAGGAACACTCAGTCATTCCACTGGATTTAATTTGCCGAGAGAAACAGCCTTCACACCTGAGTCACAGTTACAGCTTGGTTTTCTCTCAATTAAACCCATGCTTGTCTGAAGCAATGAGGGTTTGGAGGACAAGAGCAGGGCACATGTTAATGAAGTCTCCTGCAGAACAAGGGCATTAAGCAGAAAGTGTTGCAAGGAGGAATCACATAATCTGTATTTAAAATTTCTTATTAAGCAAGCATTTAAGACTTCATTTTACATCAGATATGCCACAGAAAACCAGCCATAAAAATCAGAGACTATTATAGGTTGCAGTCTGAGTGCAAGCCATCATGAGATTATTGTGAAATATATATTTTTTAATTAAAACAGGAAAACTCTATAAGGTTTTAAGTTTGCTGTAAAAGTGGTTTCATCTAGAAATTCTCAGCTTAGTGTTTTGCAGGCTTGTGTTTAGAAATGGTATTATTTAAAGGGCCATCCAAATGTGAGGCTGTAGGATAATGTACAGGCACATAAGACCAGGGCATTTAAAATCAGTTTATCTCGATAACAATTTTTTTTTTAAAGTACTTGCTATTTACTGATGCTTTGTAGTACTCCCCCGAAACAGGATTACATCTATTAGACCCCTGGGTTAAACTGTGATACATGACAGCTTTTATAGAAATAGAATTCCAGTCCCTGCCAAATTCGCTTAAAATAACGTTCTTTTATTACTTGCTCTTTTACTTAAGCGTCATTGCTTTGTGTGAAATATCTATTACTGTCAATGGCTCAGGTTTATTGTGGATAAATGCATTTATCGGTAAATGTATGTTGAGTACTACCATACACCGGCCGTTGGTTTATGCTCTCGGGATAGGAAAATAACTCTAATAAACAGTCTCCGTTTTTAAGGCCCTTAGAGTCTACCTAGTAGAAGAGACACATGAATACACCCAGTGCAGCAAATGCTGACACAGAAGCAAGTGATGGTTGCCACAGGAGCACAAATAGCATTAAGATGGAGAAGGAACTCTTTCACCACCTACTGCTATGGAAGGACATAGGAGCTATGTCTTGAAGGAAGGAGGAGTTACTGCAGCAAGGGAGGAAGTAGGAATGGTAGGGGGCGGCTTCCAGGAAACAGGAAAATTTGTGCAAGTCGGACTTATAGGCCATCGTAGTATGTTTTGAGAACTCTTGGTTTTACAGTGTGGAGCATAAAGCGTTTGTATATGTGTGGTGTATGCATCAAGATGGCAGGGCTATTTGGTGGAAATAGGGCTGAAAGGCCATAGTCAGTGGCTGGATGACAAAAACACAAGAAAACCCACAGACCACTTAAAAGAACCTGGGCTCATTCTGTGGCTAACATTAACCCACTGAAAATGCATGAGCAGGAGAATAATGCGATCATATTGGCATTTTAGAAACCTGAGGGTAAGTAGATGAAGGGACAGGTGAGGTTGAGGATTCTTTCCACAGTGCTCTTGCTGTAATAAGAGCATTTCTTGCCAATGGAAAGAAAAACCTGTGAATGATAATCTTTAAATCTTTATGCTTCACTAAGATTTTTAGAGTTGATGGAATCTGTAAGGAAATTTAAAACTCTGATTCTTTTTAAACAATTTTTTAAAGTTTATTTTTATTTATTTTGAGAGAGAAATAAATTTATTTATTTATTTTATTTAATTAATTAATTAATTAATTTATTTATTTTATTTATTTGAGAGAGAGCAAGCGGGGGAGGGGCAGAAAGAGAGGGAGGCAGAATCCCAAGCAGACTACATGCTGTCAGCACAGAGCCCAATGCAGAGCTCGAACTCACAAGCCACAAGATCATGACCTGAACGGAAGAGGCGGACACTTAACCAACTGAGTCACCTAAGAACCCCAGAACTCTGCTTTTTTTAAGAGAAGAATATTCAGCCACTAAATTAATATGTTAGAAGCATTTTGTCCTTCATGCTGTCATTTATTTGTGTTTGTTTGTTTACTTTATAATTAAACTTTCATCAGAGTTCTCTACTAGATGGTAAGGAGCATGAAGGAAAGTTCATGGCTACCTTATTCTCAGAGGTCAGCATAGCATATGACATTTACAGAAGTATAGCATATACTTCTTGAGATGACTGGAACTGACTAGAAGTTTTGGTCCCTAAACTTTCACTGAAATGTTTTGTTAGGTCACCTTCAAGAAGAACAGAATTAAACCATCTATATTTTCTGTCCTATGTGGTTATCATACAGTTCACACTGAGAATGGTTGGGAGGCTCTCTGCCTGGCTATCTTAAAAAAAATCTAGCAGCAAACTAGTATAGGTAAAAAATCATTCGCTTCCTTGGAAGTGAGACCCATTGATCTCTCCAGTTCACTTTGAGGTTCTTCAAAGAGTAAACTCTTCATAGTCTTCATGCTGGGAGACAAAAGTGTCACTGATTTATGTGCTAAGCAGCATCCCATCAGACAGTGGGATATTTTAGGGCTGCCAGCCAGGAGTGAGAGGGCCAAGGAAAACTTAGAAGCTCAAATTAGGGGCAGAGAAGAAATACACTGATTATGGGATGTTCCCAGAATCTGGTGGTCAAATAACTAGGTAACATTGCATTAGAAGTGAAAATGAGGCAATTAGTCATTTTTGTCTCTCTGCCTACAAGCCCACTCACCATGCACACTTCACCGATAAGCTATAATTTTTCCTAATTGTGTTTGCTTAAGTCCTCCTTCACCTCCAATTAATACTGTCAAACTTGTTTGAGATGAGCCTCCTTGGGCTAGATTCTCTCATTGCTGATCAAGAGGCTGTGATGTGTGATCTAGAAGCATCTATAGTGTACCAAGTACTGCCCCATTCAGAAGCAGGTGTAGTATCCTTACTCTCAAGTGCTTGCTCGGATTGTTGTTGGGAAGACAGAGAAGTGTGTCAGTCCTACAGGGTATTAAATAAAATGTATAATAGAGGATGACATGTGTTTTTATTAGAGGACATTGGAAGTGCAAAAGCAGCCCTTTGGGTGGGGGTAGTGCGTGGGCAAGGGTGAGTATGAGCAAGAGTTAACGAAGAAGAAGATGGAAGGGAAGGGGCTTCCTCCAGAGTAGCCAGTGGGTTTGAAATACAAAGTGAATGAAATAGCACGACAGCTTATAGAACCACAAGGGGAAAAAGCAGGTATCACGGGAATTAAACTCTGATCCTGTTCCCTGTCTTCTCAGTATCTCACCAACCTTTATTTCTTCTTTTCTGGGTTACCGATTTTCAGCCGATTTGTTTTCTACCATTTTGTTTCTGACAGTGTCACCTGCATCTGTGGTTCTCCTGCCTCTCTGCTCTTTGGCTGCTCCCCTTTCCCCCCGGTGTCTCCTTACATGTAGGATATAACCAAGAAATCCGCCTTTGGTCTTCTTGAGGTTTTGCTTTGTCATGCCTTCGTGGAGTACTTCATTTACTTCTGTGAGTATAAGTAGCACAGAGTGTTGATTTCCAAATCTCTGTCACGAGATCTGAGCACATCCAAGCTCAGCGTATTAGCTGCCTCCTGGATATATCCAAAAAGGTGTTCTACATGTACTTCAGCTCCAGCAGAAACTTATCTTAACCCCCTCTGTCCAAAACAAAATTTGTTCGGTTTCCTATAATCTTAGTTTGCGTTGGCAACATCATTGTTTAAATAGCCTCTAATCTAAGGGTGCCTGGGCGGCTCAGTTGATGTCAGCTCAGATCATGATCTCCCAGTTCATGGGTTCAAACCCTACATCAGGCTCCATGCTGGCAGTGTGGAGCCTGCCTAGGATTCTCTCTCTCTCTCTCTCTCTCTCTCTCTCTCTCTCTCTCTCTTTCTCTGCCATGTCTATGCTCTCTCTCTTTCTCAAAATAAAGAAAATAAACTTTAAAAATCAATCAATCAGTAAATAAATAGCCTCTAACCTAGAATCTTCTGTGCCATCCTCAAATCCTGTCTCACTTCTACCATATCACTTCCTAAAAGTTTTTCAGATGATCCCGCCAAGTTTTCAATTACTAGTAAGTTAGACTTTTATCTCCTTCCTGCTTGTATTTCTATAATAGCTTTCTAAAATGAACTCCCTGACACCAAGGATTGTTCTTACTGCTTCTGGAATTATCTCCTACCTTTCCCTCAGAACAATAACACCAAGATCAACAATAAGAAAATTGATCACGTTCTTCCTACAACATTAAGCACAACTGTCTTACGGAGTATTCCTTTACAATTTTCTTTCAGACGTCTGATTACAGCAAAGAGAGCCAGAATATTATATTTGATGTTGGTATGACCTTATGCTTGTGTGGCACTTGATAATCACCTTTGTTTTTCTTTTTTCTTTTTTTTGAGAGAAAGGATGAGCAGATCTCGGAGACAAAACCTTCACAGGTAAAAACATCTAGCCAGAGTTCAACAAGAATATTTTGCTTTTATAGTTATTTTAGGAATCCCCCAGACCAGATTTCTCTTCCCTTTCTGAGCTAAGCTCTCCTTTTATTCTTTCAGTTTCAGGGAGATGGGCATAGAAAAGAGACACACACCAGTTAAAATTTTTTCTTTGTATTTAGCCTCCTTTTTTTCTCTCTCTCTCTTCAAGACAATGCTGAACAACATGGCTACAGTATTGCAGTACTTTAATTCTCTGATCAAAGGTGGGATGACTTCAGTAGGGCCTCTGAACTAAAGTAGGGTGGATATTCAATCCACAGCCTGATAAATGGGCATGATCAGGCAATGGCAGACTAACAGCCTTTATTAACCCCCTGGAAGAATCTACATGCTTGGGTGATGTCCCAACACAATTCTCTAGTTTCATTTTAGTAGAGTCACAGTGACAGCCAGTGTTTCCACTGGAAGCAAGTGGCTTTCTATTCACTATTATAAGTATTAAAAAACAAGAAAGTACAGTTTATGGTTAAGAAACTTTCTTCTAGGATTTTTCCCCCAAATAGTACACGTTTTCTTTCCTTGATGCATTATCTGTATAGTTTGTCTTTGGAAAAGGGGCATAAATCTTGGTGTAGCTTGCTTAATGGTCACAGTTTGTTACCATTTATTTCCCTCTGCTAAGAAAGAAAACAATTTCTATTTGCATGGAGTGTCAGGAGTCTTCAGGCCATCAGACTCAGGATGGTTCACACTGATACCTTCCATTTTACTGGGTGATACACGTGTGCCATTTTGGACCAGGATGTCAATCTTCCTTGTAACAGAACTACTGATTTAAAATCATGATATTTAAACTAAATAATCAATACTATGGACAGTACATGGATTTTAACAAAAATCTTCAGGATAGTAGATGAAAAATCTGAAATTTAGAGAACCACTGCCTTAGTGGGAAAAGTAAAACTTTCTGTAGCCCAGCATCCTAGGTTGGAATCCCAGGTTTTAGCCCCAACATGAACAATCACCGAATCCTATTTATTAGTTATTATTCTGCAGTTTCTCTCCCAGTTCTTCTTTCTTATGTTGTTTGTTTTCTTCCTCCTAGTTCCCACAGGGAAAAAAGAAAGTACACATCTGGCTCCAACCTACTTTCTGATTCTTATCTTCCACCAAAAAATCCAGTTAAAGTGGGAATTTCCTATTTTTTAAGGGTGACCTGTGTCCACACTGATGTCGGACTTACTAGCACTTACTTGCCTGGTGTGCTGATGGCCCTCTGTCAACTCACCATCACTTCCTCTGTAAGGCAGAGGGGAAGCCAGGAAATGCTTTTTCCAGAATTCCTTTCCCTGAATGGATATAGGATAGTTTGCCAAGAAAAAAACACTAATACAAGAGTAGGAAGGCATAAGGGAAGGCGAAGTCATTATGTTCCAAGCACAGTGGCAGCCAGGCATTGAGATTCAATGAGCAGGATTCCCCACTCCCAGCCCAGCACACTTGTGAGAACTCCCCCATCTCCATCTAATGCTGGTGGCTTTCTTGACCTTTGATCCCAGTTTTTCCCTTGGTTGTCTAAGCCTCTGGTTCCTATGCTAAACATTTCATACCTGATATATATCAAGTGGCCTTTGCTTTTTAGACTGACACCTAACTGACCCACTTGATATGTTTTTTCTCTTACAAAGCCCTCTCTCTAAGTCTTACCCATCAATCAGAGTCCCAGCTTAAATCCTACCTTTCAGAAAATTCTTTTTCTCCTTCTCTCTGAATTAGAGATTTCCTTTCTTCTTCCAAACTTTCTGCTTTTCTAACTTACTTCCCTTCATTTCTTTTTTCTTTCTATCTCTCTGTGTCTTTCTGTCTGTTTCTCTATTCTCCCTGTCTCGGTATTCCTGTCTCTGTCTTCTCTTTCTTTCTCCTTTTTCTTAACTTCCTTCTTTTCCCTTCCTTCCCTTCTCTTCTTTTTCTTCTTTAAATGCTTTTTGAGCAGCTACCCTTGGGCTGCTTATCTATTATTGCATAACAAACCACCTCAAAGTCAGCACTATAAAATAATGGGGCTATTTCATCATGTGCACAGATTTTTTATGAGTCAGGAATTTGGAGAGGGCACAGAGGATTACGTGTCTCTTGCCACTACTATGAGAGCCTCATGTGGGAAGACTCAGAGAGCTGAACAATCTGGAAACTCTCTCACTCAAATGTCTGGTCTTAGCTGGGCCGATCTCCATGTATCTCAAATTTTCTTATATCATGGCAAGTGAGTTCTGAGAAAGAACATCCCAAGAATTAGAGTCAAGAAGCTGAATATTCTAAGAGAACTAGGAGGATGCTTTTGGCTTTTTGTTTCTTAGCTTTAGAAGTCACATAGGATCACTTTTGCTATACCCTATGGTTAAGCAGACACAAGTCCGTCTAGATCTAAGACATGGGGACAATGACCCCATTTATTGATGAGGAAGAATCAAAGATTTATGGTGCCATGTTTTAAAATGCTTATACTGTTACAGCAAATACTTGGCACCCAGAAAGAGACAAGCAACATGTGCTCGGGGAATCAGAAAAGACAATTTATTTCGCACCAGTGCCGGCCCAACAGAGTCACCTCCAAAGGCTGATCCCCGAGCCCTGGCGCTGGTCTCCTTTTATGGGTGGGATTGCAGGGGCTCAAAGGAAAAAAAAAGGCAGGGGAGGGGGGCACTTATCGCTTGTGCTATGTGGGCAGTTGGAGGATGCAGGAGGCAAGCAATATTACAGAAGCCAAAAGCATGCAAGGGGAGTATCTGGCCTTGGACATCTGGCTGGTCCCTTTTTTTATCTGCTTTTGCCAGATTTCCTTCTCAGTACATATACACCAAGTCCCAGTGAGGTTCTATGCTTAAAAAAAAAAAAGATGAAAAATACACTGTCTCTTTATTTCCTCAGGGTACTTTGTTGGTTTGTTTGTAACCATGCAGCAAAACCTTTAATAACATTTTGGACAGGTTTAGCTATGACTGAAACTGGTCATTTCTAAACTTAAGTTGGGTGAATGGCAAGAGTGCAGCGTAATACCATCATTGGACACTGTCAACACAAGTTCGAAGAATGAACGGCCACCTCTTCTTCAGATGTAGGTCCTGGGGCAGTTGACACTGGATGCTGCAGTCAGAAACACATGGCCATGTCCCTGCTGCGTTTCTGGAGGGCTGAGCCTCTGCTACTTAGGGGGTGTCCTTTCTATGCTGGATCTTGTCCTTTATCTTCTTTCTTTAAAATTTTTATATTTATTTATTTCTGAGAGAGAGACAGAGAGAGAGATACAGCGCGGGGAAGGGGCGGAGAGACTGGGGGGGGGTGACCCAGAATCTGAAGCAGGCTCCAGGCTCTGAGCTGCCAGCACAGAGCCTGATGTGGGGCTCAAACTCACCAACCAGTGAGATGATGACCTGAGCCAAAGTCAGATGTTTAATTGACTGAGCCACCCAGGCTTCCCATTGTCCTTTATCTTTTTGATGGTGATACTGGGCTCCACCTCCAGGGCAATGGTCTCTACAGTCTGGACTACTGACTGACTAAATGCACCAACATTTTACAATAACAATTTCTTTTTTTTGCATAGTTGTGCATCCGTGGAGATTTTTCTTAAAACATGCATCTTATTGTATATTGCATTGTTATTTTTATATCTAGCATATTTTTCTTGTTAGCATTTTCAGGATATTTAAGTGAATTTTGTACATATGATAGTGGCTGACAGAGTGTCATGTCCCCAGTATGATTTTCACAGACATTAATTGAGTTGGATTTTCTCTGTATATAATAAGAATTTTAAATGTTAAATGTTTCATGGAAATGGCTCTAAATGGTTCATACAATGTTGGTCAGTATCAAATTCTTCAGTTATATTTAGTAACTCTCACAGAAATGGTACAGGTTTATTGCAAACCCATTTCTTCCACAAAGCATAGTGAGCCCTTGTACAACACTGTGCTAGCCACAGGCATAAGCCACAGCCTTGGCAGACATAGATCCTGCCTTCCCAGAGCATACAATGTGAAGAGAGGTACAGATAAGGAACCTTTGGTTATTTATAACCTGTGTTTATTTATAATGCCAGATTGGTAAAGTTCATGTGCATGCGGAACAAAGGAAAGGTGGCAACCAGCTTGAACACAGAGAGGAAAACTTTCAAGGGTGAATGTTATGAAAGTGGGGAGATAGGTAGGAGGCATGAGTATGACTCAGGGATTCAGATAGGACAAGGCATTCCAGACAGAATGAACAGCTTTCATCATGAGTAACATGGAGCTGGAAGAGTTCATGCAACTTTTGAGTTCAGTAGAGAAGCAGGAAATGGGGATATGACAGCAAGAGATAAGGCTTAAGAGGGAAACATTAGGGGTGCCTGGGTGGCTCAGTCAGTTGAGCGTCCGACTTCAGCTCAGGTCATGATCTCACAGCTCGTGAGTTCGAGCCCCGTGTCAGGCTCTGTGTTGACAGCTCAGAGCCTGGAGCCTGCTTGGGATTCTGTGTCTCCCTCTCTCTCTGCCCCTAACCCACTCGCATTCTGTCTCTGTGTCTCTCAAAAATAAATAAACATTAAAAGAATTTAAGAGGGAAACATTAAATTTATAATATAAGCTAAGTTTGATTTTTCTTCTGAAGGAGATGGGGATAAGCAGTGAACTAACAGAATCAGAATTATGTTTAGGAACATAGAACAGGTAATGAAAGGCACCCTACAGGGAGAGCTGTGAAAAGGCCAAGAAGTGATAATAGCCTGATTTTTGTAAGCAACACTGAAGATGGAGAAATTTGAATTGGTTTAAAAATTTTTTTAAATTATTTTAATGTTTATTTATTTTTGAGAGAGAGAGAGAGAGACAGAGACAGAGTGTGAACAGGGAGGGGCAGAAAAAGAGAGGGAGACACAGAATCCAAAGCAGGCTCCAGGCTCTGAGCTGTCAGCACAGTGCCCGATGCAGGGCTTGAACTCACAAACCACGAGATCATGACCTGAGCTGAAGTTGGATGCCCAACCGGCTGAGCCACCTAGGCGCCCCTAAAAAATATTTAGAATATAAAATCAGTAGAAACTGGTGACTGAATCTGCATAACAAACAAATAAATTAAAGCAAAGAACCAAGGATGACTCCAAGATTTTTCTGAGTTGCAGAACTCATTATATGGCAGTGTCATTCATTGAGAATCAGTGTTGGAGGAAGAAGTTTGGAGGGAAGAAGTGGTTCAATGTGGTATATTATGGTAGACACAATACTGGGACCCCAAAGAGGGCCACATCCTGATTGCCAAAAAGGACTTTGCAGATGCAAATAAATTAAAGATTTTGAGGGGGCACCTCAGTGGCTTAGTTGATTAAGCGTCTGACTCTTGGTTTCAGCTCAGGTCATGATCTCAGGGTTGGTGGATTTGAGTCCCTCATTGGGCTCTGTGCTGACAGTGTGGAACCTGATTTGGATTCTCTTTATCTCCTTCTCTCTCTGCCCCTCCCTCACCCTCTCTCTCTCAAAATAAATAAATAAACTTAAAAAATATATAAATTAAGGACCTTGAGATAAAGAGATTTTCCTGGACAGTACGGGTTTGCCCTATGTAATCATAAGAAGAAGGAGGCAGAAAAGTCAGAGTCAGAGAAGGAGATACAATGATGGAAGCAGAAGTTGGAGTGGTGTGAGAAAAAGCTGGAGGCCAGGAAAGGTAAGGAAATAAATTCTCTCCTATAGCTCCCAGAAAGAACACACAGCCTTGTGGACACACTGAGTTTAGGACTTCTGACCTCCAGAACTGTAAAAGAATAAATTTGTGTCATTTTAGGCTGCTGCATTTGGGATAATTTGTTACAAGAGCCATAGAGAAGTAATACAGGCAAGAGTTTTATGCTCTGTGGGATATTCGACTCAGAGGTCTGGTAAGCAATTGGACAGATATGTCTGATGCTCAGGAGAGAGGGGAAGACCGGGGCATTGAGAATGGAGAAGCACCAACATTGAATTGGTGCTGGAAGTGAGGTGCCTGGCAGAGAATCCATGGATGGGAATGAAGAGAAGAGTTCCCCAAATAGAATATAGGGCAACCCTAACCTTTAGGGATGGATAACAACAAAGGAAACTGGTAAGTAGCCTATAAAGTAGAAAGAGTGTAAGAAGAGTGAGAGTCAGGGCAAAATGAAGAAAGAAAATATTTTAACTGTGGGGATTTGATTATTAGTGTCAAATGCCACTAAGAGACATTAGCTCAAAGAAGTTTAAGTAACATATGTATTGAAAAGTGACAACTGGATAGGAAGGAACCATGAGGAGAGAGGTTAAAAAAGGAAGCAAGAGAAAATGCCCTGAACTCCCAGTCCCTTAGAAAGGAGATACTGTACTCGAGTGGAGTTGGGGAGGTGGTGGCTGGGCAGGAGCAGACCTATCTTTCTCTGGGATGGAAGAAGATGTGGGGACAACAGCAAAGTGGAATGCAGAACAGTGCCCTAGAAAAGGCAGAAAAATCCTTTTTCACTCTGCTCTGATCCCTTTTGATACTTGTCATGATGGCTACTGATTGTATAAAGTTTGATGCATGTAATAAGGAGTAAGTGATTTATGGAAATTTCTAATTTAAATATTCAAAGAAAAGCATGCTAATTTATTTGGGAGAAAAAATCAACAAGACACGTAGAAGTCTCCAAACAATAGAATGGCTTAAATTACTTAATTGGACTCTGGATGGGGTTCACAAGGTCATAGAAATTTGTAACAAACACACACACAAAACAAAACAAAACCAGTGTTACACTAAATGTAATGGAAAAAATAACTTAAACAGGAATATAACTCTGGTGGACTGGGAAATCATGAAATGTTTTAGTTCAACACTCATGAGAAAAGGTAAGGTGATGTTTTAAACAATTGAGAGCATTCAATTTAATCAGTCCCTTATCAAATATGTATTAATCGCCTATTATCTGCCAGTAACTGCCAAATAAGGAAGGGTAAAATATTAGGAAATAGAGGATATGAGTGCTATAGTATTTATTATTTATCTCCCACTGAAACTGTGATTGACTATGTAAGTAACATCCTTACCACATCCTTATCTTGGTTACACAGATTTTAAGAGTTGGTTTAAATGATGGAATGTTTTATTTATTGAGCCATAAAGCAAAAGGAATTATGCTACAAAACAGAAAGACACACACACACACACACACACACACACACACACTAGTTTAGATTACCTTAAAGACAGGTAAGCAAACGGGTGCAAAACAGGCAATTTTACTTATGTGCAGCAGGTATGTATCTGTGTATCTGTGTATGTATGCATGTATCTCTGTCTCTACATAGATAGATACATATATTAAACATGAAAGAATGTGCATGACCTGTTTGGTATAAATTGGTATAATCAAAGTTTCTCTTATAAAACTAATCTTTTCTAAATATTTTATTTGATCAATCCACATCTATAAGTATTACATAAAAGAGAGACCAACCTGTGAAATATACTGTCAAGCATCAGAGATTAAATTGGTTTGTTCTGTGATTCTGTAAAGTGCACACAAGAGAAATGATATGGAAGTGTTTAGGGAGGTGAATGATAATGGGAGGGTCTTGGCAGTTTGCTCTGGAGAGCGGTGAAGCAAAGCTAAAGGGAAGATTCAGAAGCTCTCTAGCATAAGAAAATAAAAGAAAGTAATCAAAAGTTGAATATTTTTCCCTTGGCAAAATAAGCAGTTTCACTGAATCCTTCCTGAAATAATTGTAAGTTGGAAATAGGTGAACTTGAGTCATGGTAATCAATTGAAGGGAATTAAATGTGTCATCTTGATGACCAACAAAAATGAGAAGAGATAATGCATGAATTTAGCTAGTTTTAGAAACTGGATCAAAGCTCATGGTCTGAATAAAACAACAACGACAAAAATGAATCATCTTAAAATGAGAACTTGTTATATTTATTGGTATAAATATGCATTCTCTACATATACAAACACATTTCTATAAAAGTTGATAATGTCTTTTAATTCTTTGGTGATATTTTACATATAACAGAGCCCTTATCTTTACGGTTAATACTGTATAATCAGAACACATAAAATAGAATTTTTATCCTTGATTTACAAATTCTCCCCATAAAAAGCACTCAAATAAATAAACCCGATTTTGCAGGTAATCTTGGAATTCTATTTAGCAAATGACGCATAAGAAATTTATTTTGCCAATTTTCATGGAGTAACTCTCCTGACGATTTCTCTTAGACCTAAAAATTCTTAAGAACAAAAGTTCTCTTCGGCCTTAGCAGACTGTCCCACCAATGGCCTTTTGCACAGGAAGGAGAAACGAGGAAGAGAAATTGTTAGGAGTGCTACCCTTATAATCAAATGTGGCTTTGGAAAAAAAAAACAACTCAGAAAGTAACCCTTATCCTTGGGAAATAATGACTACTTTACCTGAGTGGGCTAATGCCTGGAAGGAAGCCTTTGGATAATGAGTTCTACTAGAGGGGTATCTGCTCAGCTTTTATCAAGGAGGCAGATGATGAGATAGGGAGCTGAAGCCTAGTTGAATGAATATAAGCTCTATGCTGGAAACTAGGTCAGATATATTGTTTCCATTTGAAATAAGGGGCTCTCAAGAACCAGAAATTTTTTGGGAGAATGCCTAGAAATGTACAGCAAGTAGACATATTTCTGACGAATTTTGCAGCCCCTTTGAAGCTGGCCTGCCTTGACCTCCATTAGCAATAGCCACACAATGATGCAGAGACATAGACGTTTTGGAATTCACTCTTTTAAACCAATCCAAGTGTTGTTTTTTCTTTTGTGGCTATAACAATGGTTGTGGTCTGAGAGGTATAAGCACTATTACACATACTGTGTTCTATGTTAGCAAGTGTTAAACAATGAATATTATAGTGGGAGATATATATTTAAGAATGCCTACAGGCCCTTATCTTTCCACTCCACAGTGTGGAATGGTTTATTTTTAATTATTTGAAAGTAAACCTTGGCTAATCAGAATTCTTTCTTTTAAGTTTTTTTCACACTAAATTTACCACATACTTTCCATTTAAATAATTTTTCATTTATCTGGGCTTAAAAACTATGAGTATTTTTCTTAAGTGTGAAAAGTTATTACCCTGTAGTCTAATTAGACAGCCATCCTTAGCTTTCCTAAATGAGTTTAGAAAAAAGAGGACCCATAGTGACAAATACAAATTTGGAGATAGTTCAGTTTAAAGTGGAAGTTTTATTGGAAATGATGTCATTGAAAGGAAGCATTACTTAGAAATAGATTCTTATATTAAGTCTGTCTTTGTGGCAAAGGTACTTACATGCATTCTATAATGGCGTCTCTTTTTCTTTTCCTATAATGTTCATTAAGGTTTGTTTCAATAAAACATTTCCTACTCTCTAAACTCGTTTGTTAAGGATAGCAGATTCATTTGCTAATGTTTGTGTTAACTCTTATGATTCCATTGCTCAAGAGTTGAAAACCTAACAGGGTTTGAAAAGCTTTAGGTATATATGGTTCTTTCTCAATGTTTTTATGGAAATATAGGTAGCATTCTATGTGACATGAATTGCTGATGATTGAAAATTTATTTTAAAATTGGAGTGGAAGTAAGAAATTGAGAGGACATGTGGAAGAATTTTTTTAATAAAAAATATGAGCTTTTATGAGATCAATATGATTACACAATGGTAGCTATAGTAATAGTAATAACAATATCTACTCTGAGCACTGAGGTCAACAGAATTAGTTAAGCGTTTATAGAAGAAATGTATAGGAATGTAAGTCAGGATGGTTTCTTTGATCTGAAATTGAGCAAATGTGTTCTAACATCTTTTCTCAGTGTTGAAAGCAGCAGGCCTAACTACATGCTGGAGAAAAATATTTCACTAGTTTTCCACAGACAGCCTTCACCAGGGTGCTATCAAAGCCAAGCTCAAAACTGTGTGGTCAGGCTTTAAAAGCATCATTGCTACATGACAAAAAGTCTTTCATAAATGCCAAATGTACCATGGTTTAACCACTTACCAAGTGGCCTTCTGTAATGTAATGCAACATTAATCATATCAAACAGAGAAAAGAATTCAGAGCTAAACCTGTCTTTTTATGTGTCAATTGAAATACTTGGCTTGATTTAATTAGTCTCAGTTGCTTTTGATGGAAGGCTAGGGAGATCGTGAGGAAGTTGCCTGGTACATTATTAATTCTCCACGTCTTTATTGTTGTGCCAACCCTATTTATCCCATTTCGAATTCTCCATGTCCCCTTCCCTGGCAGTGACAGCTGTTAGGGCTGTTGTGGCCACTTTTTTTTTTTTCCTTTCCCGTTAAGAGGGCAAGCAAGGAGTTGCTGTTCTTTCCAATGCCCAGTAAAGGAGCAGTGGGAGCCTAGTGGCTGAGCGGTCCCCTCTCAGTGTGTCAGGGGTCTCTCCTTCGGGAAGTGATCAAGTCCTGCTCACTCAAGAAGCTGGACTTTGACATTGTTCTTTGACTTGACAACCTAAAATCCTTCTCTGCTTTCCTGGATGAGCCTGTAATGACCTCTTTCTAAAGTCAAAATATTGACTGTTACTTACACATTCAATCACAGGTTGTCACATTTGAGCAGCAGTGTTTTCCTCCCAGCATTCTGCGGATGCCCTTGCCCATTCATGTTCTGCTTATTGCATTCCTGCACATATCCATGGTGTGTGTGTCTGTACAAATTTGAAGAATGATCACTTGCAGGTAACCATGATGGATCAAGATACTACATGGCACTCTCACGCCTAGAATAATAATTTTTCTTCCAGTTTCAATAAAAATCAGTGATTTTCTTATGTAAGTGAAATTTTCATGCTTCTCACATTTTTATTTTATTGACTTCCAGCTCCAGATTTCTCTTTTACTGAGGCACCCTCCCCATCAATTGCAAACTGTCAACCAAGTTTACACAATATTGCCTTCCTTCCATCACTGAGTCCCATTCAACTAAACACATCATACAGAAACATCAGAACTAGGAAGAATCACCATGGACAAATAATATTAAGGCAGAGTTGGTTTGTGTTATTTTGTTTTTGTTTGTTTGTTTGTTTGTGTTTTTTTGGCCCACCTTAAGTGTTATTCCAAATGAGCTAGATTAAAATGACTAGTGCTGAGACATGTCTTTTCAAAAATAACCTCTGCAACTGGGAGAATATAATTCATGCTTTTGTCAGACTTACACTCAAGTATTTATTTTGTCAAGATGTATGATTCAAAGTTGGATAGTGCTTTTTTAAAATATATTTTTATCATTATTTTCAAACATTGTGAAGTGGTTCTCATTGAGTTTATTTACATAATTCCTTAAGCCATGATTATTATGTAAGTAAGTCTTTTGATTTTTAAATATTTTTAAAATTTTTATTCTTTTTTGGAAAGAGCACAAGTGAGGGAGGAGCAGAGTGAGAGGGAGGGACAGAATCCCAGGCAGGCTCCATGCTCGGCTCAGAGCCCAATGTGAGGTTCCATCTCACATTGGTGAGGTCATGACCTGAGCCAAAATCAAGTCAGATGCTTAACCAGCTGAGCCACCCAGGCACCCCTGGAAATAAGACTTTTGAATCCTCATATGAATGCTGAATGAACCAAGCCTCATAAGGGTCAAATAACTTGCTCATGTGAGAGGCAGAAATGGAATTTTCATCCAGATTTTTGACTAAGAATAATATTTTCCCCATTATATTCTAGCTTCTGATTTTGTTCAGACCATATTTTTGGTGATGTTTCTTTAAATAATCATGAGGGAAAAAGACTAACAAGAGTGGGTTTTGTTGTGGTTCCAGACTTAAATTGTTTTACATATTTACTCCCAACAATGTAAAGTTTAAGATTTCCGCATTAAACATTTGGAGAAATAGGGGCGCCTAGGTGGCTCTGTCGGTTAAGCATCCGACTTCGGCTCAGGTCATGATCTCATAGTTCGTGAGTTCGAGCCCCGCGTCGGACTCCGTGCTGACAGCTCAGAGCCTGGAGCCTGCTTCACATTCTGTGTCTCCCTCTTTCTCTGCCCCTTCCCTGCTCATGCTCTGTCTCTCTCTGTCTCAAAAATAAATAAACAGTAAAAAAAAAAAAAACATTTGGAGAAATAGATAGGTAAGTGTGATAGTGAGGACCTTGACATTAATGCCGCATAAGGAAAAATTATGAGGTTGGGATGTTTAATTGATAGAATGAAAGACAAAGATACATGATATTTGTTAGAAATATTTAAAGAGCTGTAATGTATAAGACAGGGCTGTATTTTGTTTCTATTGGAGGGAAACACAGGACCCTTTGGAGAAACAAAAGGAAATGGATCCACATGCAAATATTTACATAGATGTAAATGATAGGAAGAAAGATAATTAGATAGATACATACATACATACATACATACATACATATTACAGGAAATATTCAAGCAGGAGACTCATAGAGGAATTTTATTGCTTTGTTGTTTTTTTTTTTCAGAGGAAATCAACCATATCTGAGTTCATTAGAATGAAGAATTAAAGTACTTTTCCAGGTAGGAGGAGCAAATATTGGTGAACAATCATGTCTATGAGAAATTCATTGTAGAATCTTGTTTTTAAGTTGTTATTGTATTCATTTTCTTTGATTACCAATGTTGTTGGTTTTTAATATTAGTTTTCTTCACATGTTTTGAAATTTTGGTTTTCAGACTCATCTAAGGTTTTGATATGTTTTTCTCTTTGTCTGAGCTTGTCACCAAGGACTCACTAACAAGCCACAATAACCCAGTTTTCTAGCCCTGCTTACAAGTGCTGATTGCCACCAGAGACTAAGGTCAAATGCCAGAAGCCACAAACTCCAAACAAGCCTCCATGACCCAATTTTTGACTGGTTTGATCCAGTTCAGACTCTGTGCTAACCCTCCAGATGACCGGGGGATTATTACCACCTGCAGTAAAACCTTGGATCGCGAGTAACTTGTTCTGCAAGTGTTCCACAACATGAGCAAACATTTCTAATAAATTTTAATTTGATAAACGAGCAGTGTCTTGCAATAGTAATAGTATGTGCTGCTGAATGTCACATGATCACAGCTGAGCCAATGGTTCTTCTGTCTCTCTCTCTCTCTCTCTCTCTCTCTCTGGGATTGTGGATGATTGTCTTCCATGCTTGGACACTTGGTCTCAGGCCATGCTGTTTGACAGAAATGAGTGATTTTTCAGAACATTAGAAGGTGCCCACAACTGGCACTAGTGTATTTTTTGTCACTTCATATCCATTCTGTTACCCTATGTCTTTTGGTTGGAGCATTGAGTCCATTGACGTTTAGAGGGAGCAATGAAAGATGTGAATTTATTGTCACTATGTTTCTTGTAGAGCTGGAGTTTTGGTGGTGTTTTCTGGTCCTATCTAGTCTTTGCTGCTTTTTATCTTTTTTTTTCTTTTTTTTCTCTGTCTTTTCTCCCCTCAGAGAGTCCCCCTTAAAATTTCTTGTAAGGCTGGTTTAGTGGTCACTAAAGGTCACTCCTTTAATTTTTGTTTGTCTGGGAAACTTTTTATCTCTCCTTCTATTTTGAATGACAGCCTTGCTGGATAAAGAATTCTTGGATGCATATTTTTCTGATTTAGCACATTGAATATACCCTGCCGCACCTTTCTGCCCTGCCAAGATCTGTCTTCCCTTGTAGGTTAAGGTCTTTTTTTCCCTCTTTCTGCTTTCATGATTCTTTCCTTGCCTGAGTATTTTGTGCATTTGACTCTGATATGCCTTGTTGATGGTCGGTTTTTGTTGAATCTAATGGGAGTTCTCTGTGCTTCCTGGATTTTGATGTCTGTGTCTTTCCCCAAGTTAGGAAAGTTTTCCACTATAATTTGCTCACATGACCCTTCTACCCCTTTTTCTCTCTCTTCATCTTCTGGGACCCCTGTAATTCTGATGTTCCTTTTTAATGACTCACTGATTTCTCTAATTCTTAAATTGTGCTCTTTTGCCTTAGTCTCCCTCTTTTTTTTTTTCTGCATCATTATTCTCCATAAGTTTGTCCTCTATATTGCTGATTTGCTGCTCTGCCTCATTCATTGAATGCAATCCATTCGAGATTGCAGCTCAGTTATAGCATTTTTTATATCATCCTGACTGGCTTTTACTTCTTTTATCTCTGTAGAAAGGGATTGTAATCTATTTTTGACTCCAGCTAGTATTCTTATTATCATGATGCTAAATTCTGGTTCAGACATCTTGCTTGTATCTGTGTTGATTAAGTCCCTGGCTGTCATTTCTTCCTGCTCTTTCTTTTGGGGTGAATTCCTTCATTGTGTCATTTTTAAGGGAGAAAAGGAATTAATAAGGTAAAAAATAAAATTAAAAAATTAAAAACAACACACACACACAAATCGAGTAAATGATGCTAGATCCTAGGTGTGTTTTGGTATGGGTGTTGAAAGGAGCTTGATAGATTAGAGAAAAAAAGGAAGGAAAAAAAAGGAAAACATTTGAAAATTTGAAAAAATGCATACAATGAAATAAAATAAAATGAAATGATGGAAGTAAAATAGAACTTGAAAAATTTACCAAAAAAAAATATATAGTAGAAAAAAATGAAAGACATATTTTTAATAAAAATTGAAAATAAAAATAAATTTTTTCTCTTTCTGTATTCAAGAAAAAGAAAAGCAATGAAAAAAAAAAGAAAATTGAATAGATGGACCAGCGAACAGACTGAAATACAACTGAACTTACTTTGTTTTCCCCCTAGAAGTCAAATCATGAAGCGGTTTACAGTCCATAAACTGAGCACATGGAGAGACTTCTGTTCCTGAAGAGCGAGGTTGGCAGTTGGGCAGGGCTTAGTGTAATGGCTCCGTTCTCCACTAGATGGCGATGCTTAGCCTACTGGGGTAGATTAATGTGGTGCTTGTAGGTGTGTATGCGCATGAACGCGGGGGTTGAAAATGGCGTCACTCAGATACCCAGTCTCGGAACTCTGTTCTCCCTGATCTATAATGGCACACCCTTTGTCTCTGGCTTCTGTCCACTCCCCATTTTTACTCTGTCTGTGACCAAGCCCTAGGCAGCACCTCCCTCCTGAGTTTCATCTCAGATGTGGCTGTTTTTCCCGACCCCTTATTTCTCAGGGACTGTGGCTTTGACCTGTTCTGCTCCTCTGCAGGAAGGTCTCACCGAGCACTGGCCGGGTGCCGGCTGCGCCCAGGGATGTTCGCAAGACCGTGTTGCTGCCAATGCCTGGAGACTATTGCTGGGTACTAGCCTGCCCCAGAAAAAGTTCACACGATTGTGTGGCAGCAGCATTTCAAGGTTTATGGAAAATCGCAACACACCTCTGGTACCAGGCTGCACCCTTTACCACCTTGTTCCAGCACCAGTGAATGTGGTTGTTCTTCTGGGTCCACTGGGGCCTTTGCCTTGACACAGCCTCTGCCAGATATCCTCCCAGCAGGGGAACCGCCTCTCCCCATGTGGCCTGAAGACCCCCAGACTTCACTCTGCTCCTGAGGATTCACCCTTCTCAGCAGAGCACCACCAGGTATCAGCTGCAGAGTTTCAGATTCTGCGCTCCTCCTGTATAGAGTCTTAATGGAATTTAAACCCTCTCCTTTCTCCTTCCTTTTTAGTACAGTCCCTGCAGCTGTTTCCACTTTTCCACTTTCTCTCCAGCTGCTTTTGGGGGGGGGGTGTTTTTCTCATACTCTGCTCCCCACCCACCCTCCATCCTCTCTTTGCAAGCAAAAGCAGCTCCCTGCCTTCTGTAGCTTCCCTCTCCCCCAGTTCACCACTCTGTGCCATGTACCTGCTGAGTTCTGTGGTTCAGGTTATGCAGATTGTTGTGTTAATCCCCAAATCAGTTTTCTGGGAGTGCAGGATAGTTTAGTGTTGATCTGGCTGCATTTCATGGACACAAGACACAAAAAACTTCCATGCTGTTCCACCATCTTGGCTCTCCCCCTATTTTTTGTCACTTCAAGTTACCTATGGACGGTCCTTTGCTTTTCCACACAAGAGTAAGTTTAGGAATGCTTTGCTTCATTCTAAGTAAGGGTGTCTGCAGGTAGAGACCCTTTCCTCTGCTGTCTTATTGTCAGTTACATTAAATACAGTATATGACAAGAGTTAATAATACTGGACTGTAGTCAACATCCATTAGTGATAGTGAAAGTCATCCCACGCAATAACCCTCCTCTCTTGTGTCTCCCTCACACCAGCCACGAAGGTTTTCAAAGGTAAATCCAGGTTAATTTGTTTATTTTACTTCATATTTTGTATTTTCTTTATGATTTTGTATTATATTACAGAGTTGTAATCATTTTATATGAATATTTTTGGGTTGTAGAAGGAATCATCTGAGCTTCCATTATTTCTTATGGGGAAATTCGCTTTGATATACAAGTGCTTTGGATTACAAGCGTGTTCCTGGAATGAATTATGCTCACATACCAAGGTTTTACTATCATTGTAATAACAAAAACACATCGACCGGTGCCAGGACAGATTCTACTGTGTCCACTTAAAGGAAGAAAACAGGTGGCACTCTAATTTAGAGAAGTCTCCTCTCTCTTCCCTGAAAAACCCCAAGGTCAGCTTTTTTACCAATCCTTAATTACCCTAACCCTACAAAACTATGACAATGAGACCTACTGGGAAAGAAAATGTTGTATTTATTCATTCATTCATTCATTCATTCATTCTTTATTTAAAAAAGAATTTTAATTCCCGTACAGTTAACATACACTGTGATATTAGTTTCAGGTGTACAATATAGTGATTCAACACTTCTATACACCACCCTGTGCTTGTCATGACAAGTGCACTTCTTAACCCCCATCACCTATTTAACCCAATCCCCCACCTCTCCCCTCTGGTAACAGTTTATTTTCTGTAGTTAAGAGTCTGTTTCTTGCTTTGTGTCTCTCTCTCTGTCTCTCTCTCTCTCTCTCTCTCCCTCTCCCCCTCTCCCCCGCTTTGTTTTCCTTTGCTAATTTGGTTTCTTTCTTAAATTCCACATATGAATGAAATCATCTGGTATTTGTCTTTCTCTGATTTATTTTGCTTAGCATTATACTCTTTAGCTCTGTCCATGTCATTGAAAATGGCAAGATTTCATTCTTTCTTATGACTGAAGAATATTCCATTGTTTATATACAACCAGATCTTCTTGATTCATTCATCTGTTGATGGACACTTGGAAGAAGGTGCCGTTAGAGCATGAGTTCCCTTCTCCATTCTCTGGCCGTTGAATAAATTACCTGTTTGCCATCAAATACTGTTTTGTTATTTGGCTATTTGGCCAATGGTATTGAGTAGGGAAAGAACCTATCACTTCAGTAAGAAGCTTATCATGACCTATAATCTGTTCAGGAATGCTCAGTTGTGGGGCCTCTAAATCAGAACAGGCTCAATTTGCTGCTCCTCTGGAATAATATTGGGGAAACCACAGATTCCGTTGTTAAGTCACCAGCTTGGCATTTATTTTCTTTTTAAAAAGTTTTATTTGTTTATTTTATTTTGAGAGTGAGAGAGAGAGAGCACACATAAATGGGGGAGGGACAGAGAGATAGAGGGAGAGAGAATCCCAAGCAGGCTCTGTGGTGTCAGCACAGAGCCCACATGGAGCAGGATCTCACAAACTGTGAGATCATGACCTGAGCGGAAATCAAGAGTCAGATGCTTTAACCTACTGAGCTACCTGGAATCTCCTATTCTGTTTATTGTCTGATATTGAAATGCTCACCCAATGTTTGTTTGATTCATAACTATGGGTTATATTTGTTCCTTTCCCTTTGATTTAAACTTTCTATACCATTTTACTGCTCATCTATCACTAGTAGTAGGATACTAGCATTATTCAACATGGTAGTTTACTGCTTTTAATTGATAAACTTAAAATTTAAAATTATTTTTATTATTGAATTAGATTTTTTGCCATATACCATTTTGTCCCCTTTTCCTCCTTACCTACATATCTTTTATTGGTTCTTTCCTGCCATGCAAATTACACATTCTAATTGTAGTGTTACATAGAGTAAGTCTCATATATATATTATTTTTTGTTTTCAACTTCCTAAGCTTAACAGTGTTTATATCTTAGCCCAAATAAGATGTATCCATACCCTCATTTCCTTCTCATTTCCTCCAGGCTACCCACCTACCACTACTCCCTCTACTTTGCTGTCATACATAATTTTACGTTGTTTGGATTAATTACCGTGGTGTGGTTTGGATTGATATATAATATAATGGTAGATTTTTACTAAATTACCACACACCCTCATCGATCCCCTAGATTTGTTTCTGTTTTTCCAAGAATGTTTCCAAAGATGGTTTCTGTGCGCCAAACCTTTTTAAGCTTTGTATTCTTAGGTTCGTCTATAGACTGATATATTCAAATGTCAGTTTACCTAGATATAATGCTCAGAATCAAAACTTCTTTCCTCTAAATATTCTTTAAACTTTTTAAAAATGTGTGTTCGTTTATTTATTTATTTATTTATTTATTTAGAGAGGGAGCAAACAGGGGACAGGCAAAGAGAGGTAGAGAGAGAATCCCAAGCAGGCTCCACACTGTCTGCGTGAAGTTTGATGTGGGGCTCAAACTCATGAGCCGTGAGATCATGATTTGAGCTGAAATCAAGAACCGGGTGCTTAACCCACTGAGCCACCCATGTGCCCCCTTCTAAATATTTTTATATATCACTCCACTCTCTCTTTTGCACCTAGTCTTGCTCTTGAGGTTTTTTTTTTTCTTTTTTTGCCACTCTAATTTGACTTTCTTTTTAACAATCTACTTTTTCTGAAAAACAACAATTTTCTCTTTTTCTTTAGTGTTCTTACATTTTTTATAATATGTCTAGGCTCCATCTAGATTGTTGAATTATGTTTATATTATAGTTTTTGCCTTTCTCAATTATCTAGTTACTCTCTTGTGTTACAGGAATATTAGCCACATTGGCTGGTAATGTCTAATCAGGTTGAAAAGCTAAAACCCAAGTCCTAGTATATACACCTTCTGGTAGATTTAGAATGTGGGTGTCAGACATGGATGCAACATAAGATAGAGACCTCTTATTTGAGCACTTTATGTTTTCCATATTTTCTATTCGTCATTATATTCTTTAACAATTTTCTCTTTTGGGTATAATTCTTCAGCTCTCATTCATGGAAGGAGTGGAAGATAGCACAGGGACTGCTCAGGGACTTGATATGTTGTTTTGATTAGTTATCAGTTGCTCTCCATTTCAGCTGTACATTTTATGACATAACTATGGTGCTTTTTGGTTACTGTCATAATTTTTTGGCTCTTACTGGTCATGGGAGTGAGGGAAGACAAAACAATGATCTTCCCAGGACAGTATGCAGTTGGGCGAAATAGGACAACCTAAATGCTGTCTAGCAACCCATTCTTCTCCTGAGGTATCAGACCATCTGTTCCAGAAGACTACAGCACACTTCCATCTAACACACACACACACACACACACACACACACACACACACACACAAACCTCTACCTTTTCTTTCTTAATACTTCTCACAGATTTACATTTTGTTTTATCAATGTTACCAATTCCTTCGATCTCTCTTGTGATACCTTCAAACTTGGACCAGGGTGGGTGTGAGGAAACAGGAGTTTATCATCTTTCTAAGGACTAAAATTGTGCCAACTCAATCTGGCACCTTATTGTATGTTGAGGATGTCCTCTGGGACCCAAGCAGGTATTAGAGATTTTATAATATGAATCTCATATTTTTCAGTATAGATCCAATTTGCTTAAGCAAACCAAATGTATGAAAATTGTGATTTATGCACCAGTTAAATTAGTGAGTGATTATTTGTCTCGCAAAACAATTTGCCATGAAATTCCTCTAAATAGCAAACTTCCCTAGTGCATTTGAATGTGATATGATTCATAAATTTCAGCTTATATCCAGTCTCCGGGAATACAGGTTTGAGAAAGCACTATAGGGAGCTTAGATTTTTGCCCTGTCAGCTATGAATAAATGAATGGTTCCTTCATTTCTTTTTTTTCCTCTGTTCCTTTATTCTTGCGTGCAGTCTGCCATTCCCATGTTTGAGTCGGGTGTGATGCTATTGTGCCAGCTCTAAACCTGCCCTTCCATACTCTGCTTTGTGATACTGGTGCTGGAATTCTGCCCACCACATTTCTGTTCTGCCAGCTCGGAGCTGGCTCTGTGTTAAAATGGGATTTGAGAGGGAGACTGGAGAGCTGGGAGAGGAAGAGATTTCCTCCACTTCTTCTGAGTCCCGGACACAGGGCTGTCTCTCCCTAATACTAAGCCTGGAGATCCTTCAGCCAAACATCTCTTTGTCCTTAGAGGTATGAAAGTCAGCTGTGTGAGCTCTTCTCCAGCTGCTAAGTTTAAGTCACTAACCTCTTCCCTTTGAAATATCGCTCCTTTTGCAGTTGTCATCTCCCTGATGCAGTAATATTTGCTTTCTACACTTTATTTTTTCTTTCTTTCTTTCTTTCTTTCTTTCTTTCTTTCTTTCTTTCTTTCTTTCTTTCTTTCTTTCTTTCTTTCTTTCTTTCTTAACATTTATTTATTATTGACAGACAGAGAGAGACAGAGCATGAGCAGGGTAGGGGCAGAGACAGGGCGACACAGGACCTAAGCAGGCTCCAGGCTCTGAGCTGTCAGTACAGCGCCTGATGCGGGGCTTGAACTCATGAACCATGAGATCATGATCTGAGCTGAAGTCAGATGAAGCTGAAGTCGGACGCTTAATGGACTAAGCCACCCAGGTGCCCCTGCTTTCTATACTTTCATTGCTTCAGTACAATGTGGTTAAAATAACTGATAGCTTATATTTTCTGACTGGAGCTAGACAGATACAATATTCAACATTATTTTCCATTTTTATTTAAAAAATTTTAACTTTTATTTCTTTTGAGAGAGAGAGATCAGGGGAAGGGCAGAGAGAGAGGAAGTCAAATGATCTGAAGCAGACTCTGTGCTGACAGCGCAGAGCACGATGTGGGGCTCGAACTCATGAACCATGAGATCATGACCTGAGCTGAAGTCAGACACTCAACAAATTGAGCCATGCAGGTGCCCCCATATTTTCCATTTTTAAAAATATTTGCTGTGTCAGATGTTGTGCTCGTCATTATTAATCATGGTCAAGTCTTTCATGCCCTGTGCATTACGGCTTTTTAGACATACATTACACATTCAGAAACTATTTTATTGTTTTTATTTTGTACTTGCATTTCTAGAGTTTGTGGGGTTTTTTGTACTTTTATGTACGTGGGGGAAGGTTATATGAGGCAATTAGTGTGATCATAAAATGGAAATAGGATCCCTTGACATGCATACAGTGATCTACAGATTTCAAAGTACCTGCATACACATTATATTGTGTGAAATTTCAGGGCAGCTACTATCCCCATTTTACAGATAAGAAAACTTGAAATTCAGAGAAGTTTTCTTCAAACTTTCTCTTTCAAACCTCAAGTCCTTATTCACTGCAAAAAAAAAATTAAAAAAAGCCTTTTCAACCATTAAATTTTTAAAACACAAAAGCAACATGAGACTAAAATCATGTGTATTTTTAAGTTTTTCATTCTTCTACAGCATGGGAAAATGGCAATCATATAGTTTAGAAAAAAATATGAACACATTTGTGACAGGATATTAAGATACTTTTGGTGAGTCAACGATCTGTGTGTGTAATAAAGAGACAGAGAAGGAGGGAGGGACGGGGAGAGAGAGAGAGAGAGAGAGAGAGAGAGAGAGAGAGAAACTCAGGAAAATATGGCAAATTCCATCTCTGGAAAAAACACCGGTCCTGAAGACTAGGGAAAGGCCATAATCTATTCTGTCTTCCATTGAAGACCCATTCTGTTTAATTCAACTGTAATACTAATATCTTGGGCTTCCTCATAACACAAAACGTATAAAACTTGACAGTCCCTTACAGCCCATAAAAACTATACTTTCTAGGCTCACACCCAAAAAGTAATTCTGGTTGTATGTGGGTGTGACAAAACCTCTTAAGTGTAAAAAAAAATCAAAATTTTTCTCCAAATTCTTTAGTGAAATTGATTCTCCAGGGTGATGCAACAGATTTATATTTCTGGCTATCATTTTCCCCTAATACATTGCTGCACACGTCTTGGTGGGGTCCCATATTAAAAATTACAGCCTTAAAACATTTTCAAAATCAGGTCTCAGAAACACTACCATAAGCCATATTGTTCATTTATTGTCAAAATTATTTCAAAGAGCTATCGTTTTATAGTTTTAATAGGGATAAATATAGTAGGAGTAAGGCTTCAGCGTTCCTAGTGCTAGCTTTCCTGTATAAGCCATTTTTTGATTGTGGAGATGCTTCCTCTACTAACTAAACATCCCTAAATATACTGAAATGTTTTCTTTGTGTTTCTCTAAGTAGTGACTCAGAGTGTCAGGGTCAGATAGAGCATCAGAGAGTACTCAGAGGACATTTGAAACACTTAATCTCACTTGCTCTTCTGAAGATTGCTTTTGAAATGACATTGACCAAATATGGAGGATTATGAAGGACAGAAGGAGCCATCGTTAAACTTCCTTTGTCTTGGATTATATTCCTCAAGTGATCTCCCTTTTAAATTGGTCACAAGATTTTCAATACTCCCCCTAAAGCTGGTTTTTTACTTTCCCATCCCCCTTTACTGTTTTGAATATAAGTTCTACTTCATTGTTTAAGCCAGAATCTGATTTCAAAGTAGGACATTACTTTGACATAAATTACAGCATGCTAGAGTGCTTAATCTTCTCAGTCTGATTTTATTGCTGCCCTGTATAAATAACACATAATAATTCTGTTTTATTAATATAGTGATCCATCTTTATTGCCCTGTGCTTGTTAATGAAGATTGAAAATGAAGGTCCCTAACTATAAATTAGAAATGTTTAAACAACTGACAGAAATTATTCAAGTTTTCAAGTATTAGATTAAGCTTTCTTTTATTGGATATATTTACAGATAGAGTTCTGAATCCTCTGTGATGTTTTTGTTGTTTGGAGAAGATTATGTTCAGTTACATGCCTAGGTATGCTTAGAAATAAAGTATTCATTTATTAGGCTAATTGCTCAATTGGCACATTTTAAATTCAGGGGAAGGTTCTAAGGTGAGCTCTACTGAGCTACTAGGATTCGATTAACCCTATTTCATGGGTCAAGAAAACCTCAAACTGAACCACTGAGCCTGGAAGATAATCAAGAGTTTGAGTAGACCTCTAAAGGTCAGCAGTTGAAATACAGGAATCAAGAAAAGATTTGTGAAAACTTTCCTCCTTAATTCACCTGTTACCATTTACCTTCTTGTGACTACTTTATGGTGACAATGAACTATGTTATGTTATTTAGAATGTCCTGAACTTTCTTTTACCTCATGTTTTTTGATGTGCCTTTACCATTGACTATAATACTCTCAAATGGCCACCCTCTTCTACACACTGCTAGTGCCACGAGCCTACCTTAGTTGCTTACAGGAGCTCTTTCAAATCTCAGCTCACATGATCTTTCCTTAGGGCCATCTTTTCAGTTCCCAAGACTGAGATAGGTTCCTGTCCTTTATATTCCTGTAATATCCTGTTCTTTCCCCTATTGTAATGTTTACCAATGCATTTGGTTATATGTTACTTTACTTGCCTGCATTCTCCATTGTAATGTAGACTTCTTGAAGGTGGGGATGGATGGAATCTTATTCTAAGTTGTATTCCTAGTACCTATCATGGTATCCTACACATAATAGGTATTGAATACTTATCTTTTTATTTTATTGACATTAGCAGGTGGAAAAAGCACAGAATAAATCCAAAATGTAGAGCCCCTACCAGACACAGTGGTGGTTTTATACTGGTTAAAAGTACAGATTTGGGAGCCAGAAGACCTGGGATTGGTTTTCAGCCCTGCCACATACTTAGTCTATGGCCTTGGGCAAATTACTTAACCCTCTGTGCTTTAGTTTCTTCACCTGTAACAGAGGGAAAGTAAAAGGATTCTAACATTCATATTTATTAGATTTAAAAGAGTTAGTGAGTTAGTGTGTATACAGAAGACTCAGTAGAACTTTGTAAGTTTAAGGCTAGATTGTTGAGTGAGGAATTAGAAAGAGAAAGCCTCAGTCCAAGGTTTCAGACCACAACTTGCAGGGGGTAGGAAATTCTCCAAGGGCCTGGCTATAGCCTGTGTTTGTCTTCTTCCTGATTGCTTCTTGCATTCCAGGACATCTAGTTTTATTACGAACCCCTACAGCAGTATTTCTTACAAGATTGTCCTTCAACTCTCAGAACCACCTGATTGGATTGGTAAAAATATAGATGTCAAGGCTTTGCTACAGAATCCTTGCAGGAGAGGCCTTGGGGAGCTGTATATAAACACCATCTTGGATGATCATGATGGCTGAAGAGGACTGAACTTTGAGTTTTGCTTTTCTGGACATAGTTCCAGAAACAGAGATGGGTGACTGAGGTTTGAAGAAGACTCCCTACTGATTCAGAAATGCTTTCAATTGCCCTGCAGCTCTCAATCATAATATGTATGGCTTTTGTTACATCGCTTTATTCCCTGTGTTTTGATGTTTGCAAAAATAGATATAATCAACGTCTTCAAGTACCTTATGGTATAGTTAAGAAAGAGATGACTGTCAAACTCATTAAACAATTAGATAAAAGTTACAAACCAAAGCTTGTAAAAAGTTACAATCCCAAAATTGCAAAATAAAGTTTTGGTACTGACTCTAATTAAGAAGGGCTAGGTAGTTTTGAGCAATCTGGGAAGATTTTGGAAAATGAGTTGGCTATGAGACACGAGTAGGAACCTGGTGGGAAGAGAGGTAGGGAATGTATAGAGAGCATTGTGACAGGGGTAAGAATGTGACTAAAGGATCAAAGATGGCCGTGAGGATGGAACATGTAAGGAAGCTAAAAGCGCTAGGACTCAGATATTTCATGTTAAGCAATAGAAAGTAGTGGGAATCAAGACACACACCCTTATCTCCAGTTATTTTCTATAATCTTAAAAGACCCAGTGGGAAGTCAGAATTTGATCAAATTATGGAGAATCATTGTGAGTCTTTATTTAGGAACTGATAAAATGAAAACTGGAGTCTAGGCAGATTACAGGCATGTAAGTAACCCCCCGCTACCTGTAATATAAATATAGTGTGCTTCTCAGGGATATGTCAAAACAAGCTGGTATAAGAGGCATTAGTAATTGTATAAAAATAAATAACCTGAAGCAGAACAAATTATAGGAAGAGACAATTGCTAGTAAATTGTGGCTGTGGTGATCCCTGATGAGAGGGATGCTGGCTGGGGTTGTTGAGGAATATGTATGTGCTTGTGTACCCTCATAGTGGCCTCTATGCCCTCACTACCAGCTTCCCCAATTTCTGTTGTTATTCCTATTTCTGGAATGGTGGCAGGTATTTGCAGTTGGATAACTCTGTCAACCCATATCCTGAATTTTGGGAGTAAAACAACATTCTTTCATTTCATCCAGCTTCTGTCCATTTCTGTTCAAGATGGAAATGTTTCTGCTGGTATAACAATATCAAAATCCT
Source organism: Acinonyx jubatus (assembly GCF_027475565.1). Taxonomy (NCBI): domain Eukaryota; kingdom Metazoa; phylum Chordata; class Mammalia; order Carnivora; family Felidae; genus Acinonyx; species Acinonyx jubatus. Next base: position 89,484,581 of record NC_069381.1, on the reverse strand, counting down.
CCAGGGCCTCTCCTGTATGTCAAGGTGATCCAAGCATTAGACAAAATGATTCTCCATAGATCCTTCCTGGGTAACTCCTTCACTATACTTGGCTTCAGCTGAGATGGTTGATTGGATCCATAAATCACATACCTAATCTCTTTAACAAAAATCTGCTCAGCCATATCCTTGGTCTCCTGTCCAGAGCATGCTTTCTCAATGATAGTTTTTCTGTCTTTACCATTCTGTGAAATCTGGATAGACTAATAACCTCCCAAATCATCAAGTGTTGGCTCCATTTTGCTTAATAGTCCCTTCTTCAATGGACTTCTTTCCACTTGAATTTTAATAAAATCAGCAAGGAGAAGGGCCATATCTTCTACACTTTACTTGGAAATATCCTCAGCTAAATATCCAAATTTATTGCCGACAAGTTCTATTTTCAACACAATTGTAGAATACAATTCAGTCAAGTTCTCTGCCACTTTATGAAAAGTATCCTATTTCCTACAATGTCCAATCACTTGTTACTCATTTCCTTTTGAAAGTGTACCTTTAACATCCATACTTTCACTAATAATCTCATCAAGATGATCTAGGCATTTTCTATCACGTACCTTAGAATTCTTCCAGTCTCTGCCCATTCCCCAATTCCAAAGCTACTTCCACGTATTAAGGTATTTGTTACAGCAGCAAACCCACTTCCTGGTACCAGCATTTATATCAGTCAGGATTCTTCTCTCTCTCTCTGTTCTCTCTCACCCTCTCTCTCTCTCTCTCTCTCATTCTGTATATATACATGAGGAAAAGTATATACACCATATAGACACATACACTTTTGAGGGAAAAGAAGAACTGTACCGTGTGTGTGTGTGTGTGTGTGTGTGTGTGTGTGTGTAAATGTATATAAGATTTATTTCAAGCAATTGGCTCACACGGTTGTGGGCTAACAAGTCTGAAATATGTAGATTCATGCAGACCGGAAGCTGTTAAGCAGGAAGTGAAGCTTCAGTCCACAGATAAAATTTCTTCTTCCTCAGGGAAACCTCAGTTTTACTCTTAAGGCCTTTTGACTGATTATATGAGACTTATCCATATTATGAAGGAAAATCTCCTTTACCTAAAATCAACTGATAGTAGATGTAACCAAATAGTCAACAACACCTAGTGTTGTTCACAGCACTAGATTAGTATTTAATTAAATAACTGAAAACTATCATCTAGCCAAGTTGATACACAAAACTAACCATCACAGCCCTTGAATATGTTTTTCTAGCTACCTGGATCTTCCCTCCTCCAGCTAACTCATGGTCACACTTCATATTACAGCACAAATATCTTGTCACTTCTGGTGAATAGTTTTCACTGGGCTCCAGCCCAAGTTCACTCTCTGTTAAATGTCCCTGACAGTGCCCTGCATTTCTGCCCACCACACACCTTATTACTTATTACTGAGCCATCTGCTGGACTGAAAGTTCCATGAAGTTCCATGAGTCTATCTTGTTCCCTGCATAGTTGACACTCCACAGTAAGTGAGGGAATAAATAGATCACAGGTTAGGCTGATCCAGATGGTATATTCTCTCCATCCACAGCTCAAGAATTCAGGGCCAGCTCTTGCTATTTTAATAAGATCCAGAAGAATAAAGAAAATCATTTTCATGCTCAATAATACTTGCCTTTTGAGAGCATTATATCTAGGGATAAGATAAAAGATTGAATTTGTAATTGAAGCTGAGCAATAGTTTCCTTTTCTATTTGGTATCTGCCCTTGCCTAAGGGGACAGAAAACCACTGGGGCAATGGATGGGAAGCTCCAGGGTAACCACAGAGTTTTAGGACTCGATGTACAATATGAAAAAAAAAACATTTTAAAAAGTGGTGGAAAGAATAGGCTTTGGAGTGATACAGACATGGATTCATGTCCTGATTAGAACATTTACCGTCAGGTGATCTTGACCAAATTACTTTCTTAAGCCTTGGTATCTTTACAATGTTAAGACGTTTCGGTAAAATTGGTCTATTGAAACCAAACCAGGAGTTCATATATTTGAGGGGAGAACTATTTTAATTTGAAGTAAAAGAGACAAACCTGGATGCAACATAGAAAAACCACTCTCCTTTTCCAGCACCTACGCTATTCAAGACAATGAGGGTATTCAACATATGCCAGTAGATAGAAGGGCAATAATCCAGCCGGAAACTGGAGGTGCTGCTGTTGATGATGGAAAATAAAAGCCTCTAATTGAATTCTGTTTACTGAACATTTTATTTGGGCCAGGCTAAATTTACACTATTATTCGATGTACAAAACACTGTAGTTCCTTCAGTTCCACTTAAAAAACGAAGACAGAGCAATTAATTAGGATAGTTAGGCCTAAGATACGTAAATCCCACTTCAAATCTTTATTTGAAAAAAAAAAACTAATCTAATAGTTGCTCTATTGAGAGTGAACAGGTTGTGGGGAAAATCAGAATAAAAATGAGATAATATATTTGAAATTGGTTTGTTCCCTGAACAGATAATAAAATGTATGATTATTTAAAGGCTTGTATCTACATGCTTCAACAACTGGACAAATTTATACTTAAAAAAAACCAAATCAATCAAACTGGTAGTTATTTGGCATCATGTAGACAAAACAATTGTTGATTTGACAATCTTTCACATTGCAACTGGTTGTCATGGCATCATGTCGACTGACAAAGAAAAGTGATTCCCTCTTCTCTACATTGTCCAGATTCTATAAAACATTAAATGAAGAGATCTGAAAATAGAGGACTGTTTTAAAGTCTGTACTCAGAGCTTAGTCAGAGGAAAAACTTTAGATCATGCCTTTGGTATGTTCTGAATAAGCTGATATTGAATATGCCCCATGCTGTTTGTCTTTGCGAGATGTCCTAATTTAGACTCTGCTTTTGACCTTCTAGACAGATAGAGGATAGAAATAGCCATGGGACTGGACAAAAGATGAACAATTGTGGTTTCTTTGAGGTATCAAGAATGATACAGTGTTATAATTTAAAATGCTTTTAAAACATTATTTATGTCAGCCTTTCCCAAGATCACATTTCAACTTATTGTACGATCTAGAACTATGATTCGGGGTTCCTGAGGCTAAGTTAAATATTCTCCACCTCACTCCTCACCCTCAAAATGTGCCATACTGTAAAATAAATGGAAACCATGTTGGCTTTCATCTGCCTTCCCTTTTATTTGAATCCTGCATAAAAAACAGCATATAAGGTCTGCATAATTCTCAATATCCTCACATGCATTTTGTCTAGATAAAGCTGTCTGGAGATGGCACTTCTCAGCATACTGGATGACTCATGGCTTCAGTCTGCTTGCTATGACATAGTTGGAGCTATGTTTCATCTACCACTGTGTCCCCTAACAAGTCCTTAAAAAGACTCCTTATTACATTAAATAGGAAGGCTGAAGGTAAGGTCTCCTGTAGGCCTTCTTAATGATGGGAAGGCTATCATTCCCCATTTCAAAGTCCATTTATCTGCAGTAGTTATTCTGAGTGTAAGGATTACTTCACTGGCAAAAAATGCTTATTTTCCTTTAACCCAACATCTCCCAAGGCAATAAGCGCATGAATCATTCTTTATCTTCTTTAACAGAGAGAAGCACGGGCCTAATTTAAATATTGTAGTGGCCAGACCTACATAACTCAACAGAGCAAAACAAAACGGACCTTGATGTAGTCTTTTGAAGATGGCTAATGGTTCTCTGAATGCTTCTGTGTCAAGAGGACTGCAAAACCATTTATAAAAGTTTCAGCCAAGACCAGAGATACAATTTCAGTTCTTGGCCAGATTATGAACATGAGGAAATGATAGCTCATTAAAGCTCAAATCTGAAGTTGAAAAATGGCTACTATGTTATCTGTTACATAGACAATTGGCTATTTCTTCTCCTATCAGGACTAATTTAAAGTCCATTTAAAACCACCAGTGTACTAACGTCTCTTTTCATAAGATTATATTTGCACAACATTGTACAGCATACCCCCCTCCACTTATCACATGCATGAATTTTAAGGGGGCCTATGCATGTGATCTCAAAGTCTTTTTATAACAGTATCAGAGAAATGGGAACTTAAATGGACTGTGTACAGCTACACAGTTAGTGTATAGGGAAACCTGGCCTTCTGGCTCAAGAGGTCTTTCCAACATATCACACTGCTTCTGACAGGTCTACTCCTGAACAACTCATGTTTTTGTTGTTGTTTTTAGGTTTTGTTGTGTTTCTCACCAGACACTGCCTAGCACCTTCCATCTAATTTTGCATAACTCTTGACTTTATTTTCCTTATTATGTCCTATTCATCAATTATTCTTTAATGATGCCCATAGTTCTATACAGCCTACGATTTCACATAAGTCAAATTGTTTGCTACATTTGAAAGGATTCTTTTCAGGGTCTTCATTGTAAAAGTAATAAGTGTATATTGACTTATGTCACTCCATGCCTGCATTTAATGGATTCAGAAAATCCATGTTCAAAGTATTCTATTTTTCAATATTGTGCATAGGATGAAACAGAGGCTTATAGTACAGTTCTAGTAAACCTAGAAACTCTAGGCATGACATTGCCCAGAATCTAGAAAGAAAGGAAGAATTACTTTATTTTCCTTCTTGGTATGTATGCAAAGGAGAGTTGATGTTCTTTCCCTTTGTAAAGATTCCAGTTTCATGGGGAAGACATTAAATATGTGATTATCGTGTGCGTTTTACAAAAGGGCAGCTGCAAAGAGAGCACTAGACATTGTGTTTGGCCCACATACTCTGAAAGAGTTTATATTTCCTTTCTAAGGGCAGTGATATACATATTTCATGCAGATGTTCACTCGCTGTTCTGTGCTGGAAGGGCTCAATAGGTCATTGCCACTGTGAGTTTGCCTGTTCTCATTGATGTTAATTTGTACCTTATTGTTTTAAACCACAGGTTTTCTAACTTTCACTGGAGAGCAAGGTGGTTTTGGGGAAAGATAAGCATGTGCTAGACCTGGTTGACTTCCCAACTTTCTCCTTTACAGGTTGTGTGGCTGTGGACAAGTCACTTAACATGTCAAAGACTCAGTTTCTTCATATGCAAATTGATGCTAAGATTGATAATCACTTTTCTATGAGGATGATGTGAAATACTGTACATGAAAATGTTTTTCTCTACAAACTACACATATTACTTGTTTTATAGCCAGTTTCAGAATGTTTCAAAGGTAGTGACAGAGTTAATATACAGTTCTCAGTGTTTTTTTCCTAATCTTTCCTTATTCTTCATCCATAATAAACTTCTATTCCAGAAAAACTTGGGAAACATAAACTATAATCTTAGGCAGAGACTGTAGAGCAAAAAGAATGGCATCAGAGGAAGTGAGACCATGAACTGAAAACTCTGATGTTTAGCGTTAAACAGAATATGGAAAATTCATTCTGCTATAGATTCATTAGTCGGTGGCGGGGGGCGGGGGGGAACAGAAAACAAAAAAACAGGAGAGAATGCACCAAACTATCCCTTTGAAGTCCTGGGTGGATCAAAGGGAAAGACAACTAGGGAGGCAGGATTCTGAGAAACTGGAAGGAAAAAGCCATTTGGGCCAACTTGAGAAAGGGCTGCAGGTCTCATGCTAGATTCTTCTCCTCCCTAAGCACTTCTTGTTTTGAGTGGTATTTGACCAAATGAACTGACAAATCAAATGTTTGGTGTGATGTGGCTGTGATGGAGACAAATGTCCATTGGAACATATAGGACCTAAAATGAAAGTAAGGGGCTACAGAATTAATGCAATATATCACCACTCTCCCATATGTCAGCTCTAAAGATTTGGTTTCTTAGAAACTTACAGAAGTGAGAGGCTGGTGAATTAATCCAATGCATCATCACAAGGTCCCTCAGTATCTATCTGTAAATTCTAGCCTCTAAAGGTACAGGGGATAGTTTTAGTAATGTTCGGGTATTTATGAGTTGTACAACTTTCCCTTTAGCTCAGTCATTGGGAAGTTATTCACAAAAAGATGAGGAAACAGGCTAAATCAACAGCAGCATTAAACTGGAATCATCTTTCTTCTTAAACTAAAAATAGGAAATGCTCCATTCCCGTATTATAAAAATAAATTCCAACCCAATTATTTTCTCCTATTCAATTCAGTTACCATATCCATATTGTGTTCTTGGGCTGATAATGAGAGGTTTATCTTTTTTTTTTTTTTTTTTTTTTTTTTTTTTGCGGCTCTGCCTGTCAAAGGAGAGCCCCGTGGGAGCAGAAAGTGTAAGTTTTATGTCTGCAGACACATATTTATTTTCCTTCTGATGAAGGTGCTATGTAGGGATTTGCCTTCAATTTAGAACACAGTTTCTCCCTAAGTAGTTTGTTCTTAATCAGTCAGCCAGCAGACCATAATAGCTAATTTTATATAAGGATTACATCGTCTTTTGATTCACATTTATTTGAATTTCACAATTCAAATAAGAGAGAAAAACATGTCCAACTTTTCTTGGGCTGGAGACACTGACGAGATATGAGATGTTACATAGTCATGAGACAGTTGGTCTGAATATTAAGTGAAAATCATAAAGTCTACAACATTTTGGCTTGAATAATAGATCATTAATGCTTATAAAAGACAGGATCTTTATTATGGAGTTGGTCAGGACTCCTAAAAATATGTTTATGATATATAATTGCCCAAAGAGTTAGAAACTAAAGCTTCCTTTCTTCATACATATAAGAACCATAGTTTGTTTTAATTTATACCTAAAACTAAAAAAAACTAAGTCATGCCTGATGTTGGAAAAGGCAACTATTTCTGCTAATGCAGAAATACCACCTTGGTTTGACAGTTTCGCAAATATACATTTGGAAACAGAGGTTATTAGCTATTACTCTTGGTATTAGAATGACAACATAAATTCTTGGACCAATGTATGCTGACATTTATATATATGTGTGTATATCCCAAACTCCCAAGCTGCCTAGTTATTGGGTGACGATGGTGCTATGCTCTTCAGTGTCAAGGGGCAGTGGCGGCTGTCACAGAGAACAGTGGGTGGCCATGCGGTGGCTGTATCTCCACTGTAACTTTTCACAGCTGTTTGACTTAGCAGTCGAGCTGCAGTACAGAAGGAACACCCAGCTTGCTCTCGTTTATGTAACAGATTTGAAGGGTATATGGAGGTGAATGACTTCTCTTGTTAAAATGGTCTAATGGCTTCTGGAGTTCCTTTCCAAAGGGTAGGAGTTTGGTGGCCTGAGGGATCAGGTGGAAACCACATTGGTTTTGGTGGTAAGAGGTACTTGCCAAGAAAGAGGAGAGTGGAGAAGAATTCATGTTGATCCCTCATCTAGGCCTCATGGTGCCTTAACTGTTCTCACCACTCAGCTGGCAATCCATGGAGAGGGAAACAAAACTATGTGATTTTCCTTGCGTTAACTTAAGGTAGATGTATTTTGGCAAGATCCATTTGGGAACGGATGAGATATATGAATCCATGAGAATTTTTGTTTGTTTTACTTTGCTTTTGGACAACTGTCCAATCCCTACTTTAAATACTTAAGAACTTCGTCTTATGGCTCAGAATATGATGGTTTAAATTACTAGATCAGCATGCATTAGAAATAAGGACAATTTTCCTTGCCTGTTAATTCTTGAATTTTATTGAGAAATAGAGATTCTATATTATCTTTAATACATACTTAGGTTGGCTAGAATATATGGGAAATAAATTAATATCTACGCTCATAGTACTTATAAAGCAATCTTATATAAGTTTGATGTAAGAGCTCAATAAAAAAGGGTTTTTGTTAATTTCACTTTTTATTTGATAAAAATACCAATAAATTTTTCTTAATTTTTAGATTGCTTCAAACTTTTTTTTTTTTTTTTGTATATGTGTGGTCTGTTTTAGAGCAATGAACCACGGGTGTTTCCTAATTCAGAATTAGACAGTTTTTTCAATGTGGTCTTTGAGTACTGTGTCTCCTCCTCTGATTTTTTTCTCGAGATGGGAAACAATTTTTTTTCCTCTTGCAAAATATTTAGAGACCTAAAAGTATCTCTGAATTGTGCATTAAAATGCAGGTGGCCCGTAGTAGCAGAAAGGAAATTATCTTAGATTTGTGAGTTTCTTTCTTTTTTGCCAATTTTGAAAATGGCTTAATATATCTGTAAAGAGAGCTAACATCCCTTCCTGCTGCAGTATTTTAACCATCTGAGTTGTGAGTGTAACAGGTCAGAAATTAAGAGACTGAACCCCTCTGAAGGTTTTTTATCAGCATCCTACTATGTGCCAGTCCTTTATAGGTCAGTCAGTGTTACAGCAGAAATGGAAAGTTCTGTTTTATACCGAAGGGCACAATTAAAGGCTTACGTTTAATTAAGTGCTGGGTTGCATGATTCAGACAGTAGACACTACAGGAGCTCAGAGAATGGAAAGACTGAAAATATCTAAGATCAGAATCATTTATTTGAAATCAGTAACCATAGCACTTACTTACAACTTTCTAAAAGTCCAAATAATGCAGTCAAATTTGTGACAAGATGAAAAAGCCGACTCAAGTACTCAGCGTTCACATGGAAATAGTAGACAAATAGTAGGTTGTTCTGATCCAGCTGTGATATTGAAAATGTCATTTTTACTTGTTCTGTATTATCGCCTCTGAATTCTTTTATATGTAAAACCCAAAGGTCACCTGACACATCATCAGGCAATTACTACTTCTTTCATTGTGTAAGTCAATGGCTGATAAAGTACACATCATTACAGTTCAGGAACACGCTATTCTTTTCCTCTTACACCCAGGCACCTCCTTGGTGATATGCATGGTTTGGAAGGGTAGGGAAATAAAGTTAGTAGGAGTAATCACACAGTTGCCTGCTGTGAAGAAGAGTGAGCTTTATTTACAGCACAGCATTCTGATTTGGCTTTAAAAGAATTACATCAACTAAAAATTGTACATAATAGACTTGGCAGAAACATAAGCTGGTGGTCAGTCCTGATTATATCAAACAGAAACACTTGGAAAGTATGTTGCCAAGGTATCGCTTACTCAGATTTATAACAGGTGTCCAAGGGACACTAACCCTCCCAGATTCTCAACTGCTTTTTAAATGCTAAGGTTTTGAGCCAGAGATACCCTGTGGTTCCATGACAAAAAGTGTTATGCTAATCAATATCTATCCAAGCTTCTGATCTAAGATAAGGTGAAGCCTAAAAGAAAATCACCTAGTGAATGGATCCTTTCCTTGCAATGTCTTCAGGATAAATTTGATAGGAATATTTAGGCTGTATATATAAAGATCAAACTAGAAAAATATGACAAATAATATCTTGAGTAAGAAGAACAGACAGGAAAAAAGACTCACTAATAATAAATAATTAGCATATAGCATAATTGGTATTGTTTACGATAAATTTGCAATTTTTTCCCCAAACTAATATGTTTAAGGATTAATGTAATTGCTTTTAAAGAACTGTTTGTATGCGAGTAAAACACAGGAGCCTTAGTTTTAACAGATAAATTAAAAAAAAATCACTTGTTTACTTGTCTGTTTTTCTTTCTAGATGGCAAGTTTTACAAAGCTAAGGAGTGTCATGTATTCCTATCTATACTACCAGCACTTAGCACAATTCCTGGTCCATCGCCTATGCTCAGGAAATGTTGGGAAATGATACTAAAAGTTATTTTCCATTATGGGTTTTCTCAACAAGAACATTAAGAAAAACAAACAAAAAATGGGTGAAGGCCAGAAGTTTTAAAGCATTTAGTTGTCTGAGCAAAATGAGACTTGATATTCCCTGTTGGCACAGCCTCATTTTTAATTAAACGAGGCATGTAAAATAAAGTAGCAATGTCATTGAGTTAATGAAGAAATTCTTTTGTTTCTTTTATCCAGCAGTAACTAGGTTTTTAAGATCCATTTGGGCATGATGTAGATGTAAGCTTCAGTTTGGATTCATCACTAGGGCAAGTTCTGCCACCTTTACGTATATGTTGAGACTATAGGAAATCATTTTGCTATGTGTCAAAAATTTCCAAATTTGAGAGATCAATAATAGTGAAAAAATATTTGCAACCATTGAAGAGAACTTTTTCATAAGAAAAAAATGTAGCCAAGTATAGGAAGCTGATGTTATCATCCATGAAAAGGTGTGTTCAACATAATTATTCATATAGATAGTGTATTAAATTTTTGCTGAATTTTCCACATGAAGGTCTCTGTAATATTTTAGTACTGTCTGAAAGGTGTTCTAACCTTAACATTAGAACATAATTATTAGGAAATAATTCAATTCAATGGCTAAAGTACATATGCATCTCTAAATTGGTACTGTTAAGTTTCATTTTCAGAATCCAGTCTATAGTATATAGAAACTTCCCAGTGGCGCCTGGGTGGCGCAGTCGGTTAAGCGTCCGACTTCAGCCAGGTCACCATCTCGCGGTCCGGGAGTTCGAGCCCTGCATCAGGCTCTGGGCTGATGGCTCAGAGCCTGGAGCCTGTTTCTGATTCTGTGTCTCCCTCTCTCTCTGCCCCTCCCCCGTTCATGCTCTGTCTCTCTCTGTCCGAAAAATAAATAAACGTTGAAAAAAAAATTAAAAAAAAAAAGAAACTTCCCAGAAAAAATATGGAACATCTAAAAGGTAAAATATATGTTTTCAGGAATTTGGATGTCTGTTTTCTATTTAAAGATTCTGCTATTTAACAAAGAATTAAAAAAAAATTTAAATGTTTGTATGCTCATGAAGGCAGTGTTGTCTATTATGTAGGTATATCATAAAGATTTTATAGATGACAAATAGAGGTGAAGAGAATATATTGCTCGTGTTTACACAAGTAGTAAGTGAGACAGGATTTGAACTCTGACATCTGGCTTAGGGCCAGAATACATTTTACCTGTTAAAACAAACAAACAAACATTTTTGAAATGGAAAAAAAAAATAAATAAAAGCAACCTCTGAAGTTCAGTTGGATGACTGGCATCCCAACCCCAGTCTACCTCTCCTTGATTCTCAGGGGTAATGACTTCTGTTTGGTACATATTCTTCCAGACCTTTTGCTGTGCATTTGCATAAATACATATGCACTCCAAGAATATATGGTATCCTGTATTTTATGGTTTTAATACGTAAGTGATATAATGTTTTGTCATTTTGAAACAATTTTGAATATAACCTCATGTCTTAGAGACACTTCCAGGTTAACATATTTAGTTCTACCTCTTCCTTATAAAATGCTATGTGGTGTAACATAGCATCATGACCATCTCTTCCCTTCTTTTAACCACTTTTGTCTTCACGAACCGTAAGATTATTTCCATGTGGGAGAGGAAAAATGCATATGTTAGGCAGTGACTTGACTTCTATATTATCTCCACAACATTAGAGTGTCACCACAAAATTTTGAATCATAGTTATATTTGAAACTAGAAAGCTGGTCTCGAGGATTGTGGGGAAACTCGGGGCAAGCTGTTAGAACTAAGCTTCTTGTTTTGAAGTAATATATTTATGACTCTGAGTCTCATTGTTCTCTTCTGTAATTGGACATTGCTCTGCCATATGTCTATATATATAGTTTTGCTCTCCAAAGTGTGAAGTATTTTACAAATATTAGGTGATATTCTTGTATCAATTTAATTCATCATCCATTTATTGAATATTTGCTGAGATGTATTCCAACGTAGGTATCATAGAAAGTAAAATAAATATGTTATCTAAGAGCTTGTGATATAGTAAAAGTAAAAGGCACAAATATAAAAAATTCTGAAAAAGAAGTGTATGATCTGAATAATAGGAGAGATGCAAGGGTCACCTGGATTACAGGGGAAAGAGAGAGTACTCCAATTAAAGAGGCTGTGAGGGGCGCCTGGGTGGCTCAGTCGGTTGAGCATCCAACTTTGGCTCAGGTCCTGTGTGTTTGAGTCCTGCATTGGGCTCTGTGCTGACAGCTCAGAACCTGGAGCCTGCTTCGGATTCTGTGTCTCTCTCTCCCTCTGCCCTTCCCCCATTTGCACTAGGCCTCTCTTCTCTCTCTCTCAAAAATAAATAAACATTAAAAAATTTTTTTAAAAGAGGCTGTGAAATACTTCTTGAGAGAGAGGAAATAGGTGGTAGAAATTTGAGAGACACATTAGTTAAGAGTATAAGAGGAAGAGAGGAACGGATTGTTCCAAATTCCCTCTTATATAAATTGGACTTGGATGATTTATTCAGACTAGTGTTCTGGAGCTAGTGAGTCTTATTGGCATGAGACTCTTTCAAGAGCATTATCAAGGAATCTAAAAGCCTTTGCTTAGTGTCGGAATTGTGTTGGAAAATCAAACATGTAGTCGTAATAAAGTGTCAATCTAAGGGATCTTCAGAGAAGTAAAAGCCAGCTCTAATGCAGAGCTCCAGTAAATGTGAGGCATGCTAAAATGCACAACACAGGACTTCTGGAAGATGGCTATGAATCAGTGCCTAGGAGACCTGATAAGGCACCAGGATACAGAATCCAGTGTTTGTTTGTGTTTTTTTTGGTTTTGGTTTTTGTTTGTTTGTTTGTTTGTTTTTTTGAAGTAATCCCTACTCCCAACATTGGGCTCAAACTCATGACCCTGAGATCAAGAATGGCATGTTTTACTGACTGAGCCAGTCAGGTGCCCCTTCAGGTGTCTTTTTATAGGATGTTTCAGGTTTCACCATAAATAGAGGGAAGGGTTTTAAGGGCAATGAAAATAATTCAAGCAAGATTGTGAACTGGGAACATCCAGGGCTTGTCATCAGGCAGGTAGCATGATTTAAGATGTTTTTGGGTGATGAATAAGAGAGGAAGACAGAAGGTGGTACAGAGGGTGAAGACACTGGAAATGTGGATTAGAGGACATTGTGACTTTGAACCAATGTGAGGTTCTATTTTGATGATATATGGTGAAATACTAAAGCTTTTCTTCCACAGAGTGAGACATGATCAACTGTGTTCTTAAAAGGGATCTCTTGAAGGACTATGGGTATGGGAGGAAAGATTGGAAGGAGTGAGAACAATTATGGGACTATTACAATAGACCAGGAAGTGTTATTACAGTCTTAGGTAAGACTAGTGGAAGGGAAAAGGAGAACTGGATACATTTGAGAGACACTACACAAATTGATTTATTGCAATGATTTTTCAGCTGATTTGATATGGATGTAAGGAAAAGAAAGGGGTCAAAGATGATAATAATTGCTATAGTACAACTGTTATTTAATTATCTGTGTGCAAGGCATTATGCTAATATTGGTATTACATATCTATACTTAAAGATATTATTACCTATATATATATATATACTTTTATATATACTTATATATATTTATATACTTATATATATTTATAACCTATCCCTCACAAAAACCCATTAATATATCCATTATACTCAGAAGAAAACTGAGACTCAAGAAGTCCTATTACTTCCTGAAGGTCATGATTAAAATCCTTGGCCCATGTTCTTAACCATAGTGATTCAATTAAGACCTTCTGATGATAGGTGTTAATGTTAAATGTTTATTCAGGAAGGCAGTAGACGTTTGTGCAATATTTTTATATTTAATTAAGTTTAGAAATTTCTTTCAAGACTTTGGTGTAACTTATTCACATATATGCATGTAATATATGAATGAAACCTGTATATCTACGCATATTCTTAGTCTCAAAATGTTTCCCAAGTATCACAGCCATTGAGTTTCAGGAATATGATATAATATAAGTTTTAGAATCAGTAAAGTACTAAAAAGTGGCTGACAGTCTTTCTGGTTTATTGTTTTCTTGATGCATGAAACACTTTGTGTCAGCTTTTTTAAAGAAAGGAAAAAATAACAATAATGTAATTTCCTAAATTCCCTTCAGTCTTCGAAAATGAAGGCCCAGTTCCAGATAATGAAGTTGAGCGTGGTGAGATTTAAATTCTATCCAAATACGTTACATTAACTCACAGTTATTTATTCTAATAAAGGAGAGGGATCCCTGGATAATTGAAATCCATGGATAATTGAAATCCATAGCTAATTGAAAAACTACATTTAGCAATATTTCTCAACCTCAATCCATACCAAAATTTTTATTGGCATTGTAATCAAGTAACAAAAACCTCTCATTTAAATTTCATTTCCAGTCTCTTTTCTTTTCACTTAAATGGGAAAGGAAATGCCTAAATTAATAAAGAGCAGAAGGCTAAATGTACCTGGTTCCTATCTAGGAACAGGTCAGAAATTGGATGCCAGAAATACTTATAGGATGTAAAAAAAAAAAAAAAAAAGGCTAAACCCAAAGTCTTTAAATATAGTTGTTGGCATAATTGTGAACACTTTATAAATAAGATAAATGGACCTTTAAGTGGCTTTATATTATCATTAGATGATGAGCTTCGTGGTACTTTGAATTGGAAAAAATGGCTTGCATACTGTTGCATACTGGCCTTATATTGTTTTTTATCAGGCAAAATGTTCCTGTGAACAGAGTAGCAGGTGCATTATTGTACCTGTCACTGATTATTCAGTAAGTTTTTTAACATATCAACATCTCAATGTGGGCATAAGGGAGTAATGAAACCTATGACAAACTGGCAAATGAATATTGTGTTTGTTCAGCTAATTCAGAGTTGCAAGGTTTCTTACAACACTGAATTTCCTTGTCATTGTGTTTTAGCAACTTCAAGATTTCATTAAATCATACAATAAATATTTAAGGACCTACTATGTTCCCAGGAGTAGAATGATGAATGAGGAAACCCTTGCCCAGCCTTTCCCAGGCCGATATGTAATTTTTCCTAGGTTATGGATTAGCAGAGGGTGTTCCAGGTCAATGACAGCTTTCTGAGAAGATGATCTATAAGATCAATTAGGAAATAATTTGCTTAAAATCATCTGGCATAGAGATCAATGTGATTATTCAAAATTGCTCATATACTTTTCACTCGTTTGTTTGCTATAGACTTTCTTTAAATGAAAACGTAAAATTTAGGTATCTTTACAATATAAAATCAGATAGCAGTGAGCTCCTTTGACTGAAACATGGTCAGTGGAGAGGGGCTCCTGAATCCTTTTCTTTTCAGCTTTTCCTCCTTCTTTCCCTACATTTTTCCTTAGATGAGGTGTGGGTTGGGAGAAAAATGGTATTAAAGTAATTATGTACTTGATCATCAGAGCTAGACTCAGATAAGATTTGCCTCTAATTTACTATTATTTGCGTTTTGTGTTTTTGTTACTCATCTCCCTCTCCTAGTACATGGTGAGCTTATACAGATCCGTGGATGCTTCGTGACTCCAGTCTGTTGACACTACCATTTGGACAAGAGTTGATGTCTGTGTCCTTTGGGACTCTTATTAACTAATCGATTGATTCACTCATCTTACCAACATTACTGAACATACTATGTTTTAGGCATTGTGCAAAACATAGAGATTGTAAAGGCAAATAAGGCAATCGTATTTCAAGAATTCTATTTATTTTAATTCTATTCTATCCTTCCAATTAAGAAGTATAATTTCATACCATATATTCTCTCATTTTAAGTGTACAATTAAATAATTTTTACTAACTTATAGAGTTCTGCAATCATCATTAAAATTCAATTTAGAACATTTTTGTTATCCCAAAAAGATTTCCTGTGCCTATCTGCAGTCAACGTCCATTCCTTCCCCCAACCATAGGCAACCATTAAGCTTCTTTCTGTCTCTACATATTTACTCCTCTGAATGTTTCATATAGTGCAATCATATAATATCATATAATATGCTTCTTTCACTTAGCATGATGTTTCTGAGGTTCATCCATGTTGAAGCATGGATCTATAATAGTTTGTTCCTTTCTATTGCTTAATAGTATTTTATCACATTGATATGACACATTTTGCTTATCCATGAAGACAATCATATTTTGTAGTACAAAATAAGCTAAAAGTTTTCATATCTTGTCTATAGCAAGAGCTTGCTGCATATTTTTACATGTTTAAGAGATTAGAAAGTTGCTGGGGTACCTGGGTGGTTCAGTCAGTTAAGTGTCCAACTCTTCATTTCAGCTCAGGTCATGATCTTGAGGTTCATGGGATAAAGCCCTATGCCAGGCTCAGAAATAAATAGACATTTTTAAAAAAGAAATTAGAAAGTTGCTAAAAGGCACATTTGCTATTTAAGTCAGGCTTTGGAGATCCTGAGACTTGTTCTCCTGGGAAAGTTTGATGAGGGGAAGGAAAGAGCTTTGAAGCTGGAAATACCAGCACTGAACTATTAGAAACCCTATCATTGACTTGGTTAAAAGATAGTGTAAGATTAGAGGATCCTTTTACTATTGATGATAGCTTGGCATGGCTGTCTCAAACACTAATGGTATCAACAGGCTTGCACTTTAGAAATGTCAGCATGAAGAGTCCATTGAACTGCTCACCATGAAAGAAACATAGATAGTTATATATAGAGATAGATAAAATTATGTATTTATACATGCACACACACACACACACACATGCACACAACTATTGAAAACCTCTGACAATTATCCAGAGAGCATAAGCCAATAAATGAAGACACATTTACTTAAGAAAATCTAGTAAAACTTGATAAGTATGCTGAGAGTCTGTGGAAGCTGAAACACATCTTACATCCTTCTGCTCTCCTTCAGTCCCTACTTAGTACCAGCTCAGTTTAACAGAAGCTCCCCTCTGGGTGGATATGTCTTTTGAGCTCTCAATCAAGGGACACTGCATCTACTAGGAAGGGTAGGTCACAAGTATTTCGAATCCTCTCCAACTCTGTTGGTGGGTCTACTTGAAAAGTCAGAGATTCCCTTTCTCCTCCTAGACTCTACTCATATGTTGGTTGCTCTACCTGAGCATGAATATTAGGGCTCTGATCTTCACCCTAGTTAATTTGTGGGACAGATTTTCAATTCCAGGAAAGGCAAACTGAGAATAACAGAGGTTAGGGCCCCCTCCCAATGTTCAGATCAATTGCTCAAGGAAATAGTCCACTAAAACAGAGAACTCCAGAGCTTTCGCCAAAGGAATTAATTTTATTTAAAACGCGGTGAGAGTAACTTCAATACTGAAAGAACACTCTCAAAAACAATGGAGACTTAGGTGATAAACAATTAAGAGGAGGCTGTTAGCTCTATGAAATCACCAAACTAAACCAGAGGCCAGCTAGTTTATCAGAGACAATTAGGGAAATAGCCAAGAAAAACCTTTCTAGAGTCAGAACAAACCTCTAAGACAGTCTTTAAAAACTATCCCTGCCCATATTTAATTGGATTATACTGTGGAATAATTTATGCCTGAGGACATTGTCAAAAACAATACAGCAATCAGTCCATAATTAGTGGAGGGTTAAGAGCTGGGTGTGATACCAGTAGAGACAGATGGGTCATTAGACAGATCAGAGAAAGAGACAAAGAGAGTCTTGTTAAAACAACTGTCATCTTATGGTGATTGTGCAGCTACCCAGGGCTATACCTTAGGAGGAGCAAATGAGAGGCTTCACACAGCAAGCTTAAGAAACTTCACTGAAATACTCTAGCCAAGTCATTAAATAAACAAGGAAACAAGAATAAAAACAAGCCCTGGAGAAGGGGTGGAAATCAATAGTCAGAGTTGCTAAAAATATATTACCTAAAAAGCCCAGTTTCAACAAAAGTTTATGATACATGCAACGAACAAATATGACCTATACATAAGGAAAGAAAGCAGACAGCAGAGATTGCCTGTGAGAGGAGAAAGGTGTCATATTCAGACAGACGGTAATCTTCCTGGAAAGATTTAATTTCAATCTGGCTGGAATGGAAAGGCTCTCCAGCAGTGTAGGGCTTCAGGGTCCTGTTCAAAGCCCACTGGAAAGAGACTAGAGTGACACACAGGAAAGATCTGTGGCTGCAAGGAGTACATAGCTACAATATGTGTTGTAAACAGTTAACCTTTTACAAAATACTTTTTATTTTTTTAATGCTATTTTATCCGAGAGAGAGAGAGAGATAGCGGGGGAGAGGGGCAGAGAGAGAGAAAGAGAGAGAATCCCAAGCAGGCTCCAAGTTCAGTGCAGAGGCAGATGTGGGGCTGCATCCCACGACCCTGGGATCATGACCTGAGCTGAAATTAAGAATTGGACGTTCAACCAACTGAGCGTCACTTTATTTTTTAAGTTAAAAAAATAACTTATTTTTTAAGTTAAAAACCACAAATCACTTTATTCTTTAAGTTAAAAAAATTTTTTTAATGTTTATTTATTTTTGAGAGAGAGACAGAGTGCAAGAGGGGGAGGGGCAGGGAAAGAAGGAGACACAGAATCTGAAGCAGGCTCCAGGGTCTGAGCTGTCCGCACAGAGCCTGACGCGGGGCTCAAACTCAGGGACCAGAACCCGAGATCTTGACCTGAGCCAAACTCAGACACTCAACTGACTGAGCCACCCAGGCGTCCTTTCCACAAATCACTTTTTAAGTCCTTTGTCTTCATATGTACTAACATGTATGTATTTATAATATAAAGGTATAAAAGTAATGGGCCAAAAAAATATATTTGTGTATGAAAAATTCATTTTAGTCCAACCTCAAAAAGAGTACTTTTTTCTAAATGCTCAATGAAATACTAAATAGACCCATTATGGGTTGGGTTAAATTTAATGATTCAAGAAAACATATTACTTTAAATTCTTATATTTTATTATTATTTGTTAAAGCCCAGGTACTCTTCTCCATTTATATCAAGAATATAAAACACATTTTATGAGGTAATTTGCCACTTAAAACTGATGTTTCTTTCTTCCTACCAAGAGATTGTTTTTTTTTTTTTTTTGGGGGGGGGGTAGTTTTTTTTTTTAATTTTTAAGATGTTTATTTATTTTTGAGAGAGAGAGAGAGGGAGATTGTGATTGGGGTAAAAGCAGAAAGGGAGACAGAATCCAAAGCGGGATCCAGGCTCTGAGCTGTCAGCACAGAGCCCAATGCGGGGCTGGAACTCAAGCATCATGAGATCATGACCTGAGCCAAAGAACCAACTGAGGCACCCAGGCTCCCCAAGAGATTGTTTTAATTAATTTTCTTCAAACTGCTATATTAGATATTTACAGATATGTCTCAATCATATATTTGATTGATTTCTTTTAATATTTTAAAAGGAGGAAAAGATATTTAATAAAAGAAATGGTCTGATGCTATTCATAGTGCCCTTTGCATCACAAAACACTCTAGTATTATGGATTGTTCTGTGTTTGACAGTTTGTGATGGGAATATCAATTGTATTCTAATAAATTGATAGAGAAGTGCCAAGAACACAAATTAAAAGACAGTTCTTAATGTTTCCACAAGTCACCAAATTGAAAATGAAATAGGACTATGAATGGAAATAGTGAATTCTAAGATGATCTCATGCATTGCTGCAGAAAAAGAACACATAGAAAAGACTCTTAATGCTGCTTGCCCACATGTAAAAGTTCCTCCTCGATAGACTTAAGTTTGATAAAACAGAAATCATAGGAAACCTGATAAACATATTTGAAAATTCTTTCATAGGAGAGTTGTAGCCTTATTAGAAATACTTGGTATTAATTCAAAGATCATGTAGGTTACCTATGGATTTGAAAAGGAAAAATTTCAAGCAAGATACAGCTGTGCTTTAAGTAGCTATCTTTCTTTTTTTTTTTAATTATGGAGATCTATACCACAAAGGTTAAAGATTTTAAATATTTAGCAAAATGTACCTTTTAACCTTCTCTCTCTCAGAAGGCAATCGAAACTCTATTCAATTCATTAAATTAATCCTTGGTGGCCGCAGCAGAATAAAAATTTCATTTCTTTAGCATGCAAATGATGGTATTAATGTGTGGAAATATACAGCACAAAAGTCATTTACTTGTCTAAGTGAATTTTGCTTTGAAACCTGCAGTGTATTTCATATACAAGTAATAAAGATGAAAAGCAATGTGAAATTTAATCTGACAGTAAGTGCAAAACATTAGTTTTGTTTTTATGGATAAAAATTTGTTATTAAAATTGTTCTGGAAATGTGGCACTTGTCTTTTGGCATAAAATTGGCCTAGACTATGTGCTTTGAGCATCTTGCAAGTTTAATGGACTTGAAATCTTGAAAATAAGAGCTTTCAATGATCTTTGGGATATGATATTGTTATCTATCCACAGATAAATCATGAACATATACTTAGCTCTTGAAAGTGTGTGATTTTTAAAAATAAACTTTTTAATTTTATAACACATTTAGATTTACAGAATTATTGCAAAAAAACCCCACTAAACTAAAAAGGTTCTCGTATACCCTATGCCTATTTTCCCCTATTACTAACAACTTGGATTAAATGTGGTATATTTGTCACAATTAATAAATTGATGTTGATATGTCATCATTACTATTATTAACTCAAGTCCATACTTTATAAATTTTGTTGCTCAAATTGTTCCAACTTTGACCACTGGGAGCTCATTTAGTTGACTCTTGGGCCCCATAAGTTTTTTCATTTTTGAGCACTTATTTTCTAGCACTACAAGATATGCTGGATTCATCTTCTATATTTCCTGCCTCATTTCTAGAATCAGCCCCTTCCTCAAGG
Organism: Acinonyx jubatus; assembly: GCF_027475565.1. Taxonomy (NCBI): domain Eukaryota; kingdom Metazoa; phylum Chordata; class Mammalia; order Carnivora; family Felidae; genus Acinonyx; species Acinonyx jubatus. Next base: position 89,464,032 of record NC_069381.1, on the reverse strand, counting down.
AACTATGTTTCCTTTTATTGGAGAATGGTGTAAGAAACCAAGATCTGCACACTAGGTGTGCTCATTACTGCTAGGTTATTGTTTCTAGGCCTCTAAGTTACCTAGAAGGTTGGATGTATACCAACCCATGTAGGTGCACATATCTGCAAATATACCCACCTTTATCTATATTAAACTGAACGTGAGTTCATTAGAGTATATAACTCCAATCTACCACATGGGTCATTCTAACCTCCCTCCCTTGCTTCTCTTCCCACTTCAATAGTGAGAAACCTGATGTCCATTTACTTTAACTGTTATCAGTATCCATGTATAGGGCTTTCAAAATTGCTCACCCATGTGCCAGTGGGAAACCATTTCACTCAATAGAGAGTGGTGTTATGAACACCCTTCAGTGAAGTTGGTTCTTTAAATTAGAAACATATTCAAGGAATATTATTTTTACCTGAAATATGGCAGGAATTTAATAAAGATACGGTTTAAAAAATGTATTCCAGTTTCCTCAATTCCTTGTTTGTGCAACTGGCTCATCTAAATTAGGAGCAAAACTAGTCCGTTTCTTTGGTTTCCTTTGGCTCATTTCTCTTCCCTTCTGAGATTCAGTTAGAAAGTTAATGGGAATCCTAATGGGTGACATAAGTAACCCAAGATCCTGATAAACTCTCAAATTATGCTGTGTAATGATGAAGACAGTACTCAACACTTTACCTACAAAAGAAGGAGATGTCAAATCCTGGTGTGCGGCATCCAAGACATTCTACAATAGGTCATCAACTGATTACTTCAGGAATAGCTGCCTCTAATTCCTTAAGATGAACATTAAACATAACACCAACTGACTTGTGTGAACAAGTTGACACCTTCCTGTCATTTTGGAAAGCTCTCTACAGAACAGACACTTATCTCTCAAAGTGTAGATAATTTACATAGTAACTCACCAAAAAGCTAGAAGATCACCTGTTAGCTCACAGCCTGGTGGTACACACAGGAAATAGTGAGATGAGCATTCAATCCCACTCTTAGTGAGAAAGAGAGAAGAAAACAGCTATAGCACTCAGATAAATATTATGATAGAGGTTAATACAAAGTCTTCCCTCATCCTTAGGATTGGAATAATTTGATAATTTCTGTTTGCTTATACTAAGTTTATTTTACTTATTTTATTTTCTATTATGATACATTATTTTCATGATCTCTTATTTCAGTGTTATAGCATTCATGAAGGCAGATATAAGATCTTATTCATTGCTTTGTTTCCACAGCATCTAGCACAACGCTTTGACCAGATAATAGCTGTTCAAAAAGATTTACAGAATAAACCTTTAAGAGTTTGCTAATATATAAATGACATTTCTTATCAAACTAATCTTTTTGTTATAAAGGATGTGAAAATTCTTTGAAATCATACATTTAGGACTATCTGAAATAGCTTGTTGGTAGGTAATCCTTTTAATTAAAGACTATGATTTATTATGGCAGCATCATTAAACTTTTGGTAAAGAAAAAACATGAAATTATATGGAATTATAGCTCAAATGTAGAATGCTCAGAAAGATAATTATAAAATCTAAATATACTTGCTGAACATTTTTCATGCTTTAAAGTTTTAATATACCTGAAAACAGAAAAAAAAGTCCAATCTGAAATGAATATTAATAAAATTAAGAAAAAATGTGAAGTCCATTGTTTAGAAGTGAGTAAATATTATTAATACAAATTATGCTACTGAGTTGACTATTTAAATAATTATTTCAAAGCATATATTTAATTACTGATTTTAAGGCACCATTAACATCACCAGGTACAGGCCAACAAAAGCTGTAAGACAATGTTTACTAAATGTATTTCATTTGTCTTTTCAAAAGAAGTAAAGCCCAATTGCCTATATTGTATTGGTTAAGGGAATAAATTCCTGCCAAATGTCAAATATGCCTACACAAATTAGCTGTTGCTATGAGATAATATTCAGCAAAGGTTACAAGGAACCAATCAGAGATTTTATCTTTACAAATAATAAGTATGAGGGAGTAGAATTTCTTGAAGATGTTTGTAATCTGAAAGATATATGTGTGCAATATTTTTATAGAATGGAAAGGGTAGCCTCATTTTGCATTCATTCACTCAGCATATATATTATGTGTAAGGCACAATGTCTTGTGAAAATAGGTATAGAAGGATGTTACCTCATCATCTCTTACTTTCTCTCTTTTCCTCTCTTCTTTCCTTTGTTCAGAAAATGTGCAGTGCAATATTTTTCCTAGAATCTTATCTGGATATCTGGTTTCTATTTCTCTTTTATTTTTATATTCAAAGAACCTTGTATAGCACATGCCATAGAACTTCACCTAGAACATTCCCTTCAGGGTGGAGACACTCAGAACTCTAGCTGGCAGGCTGCTCCCGGCTGCCCCTTCAATTGCCCTCAGTTAAAGTTGCACCCTTTCCTTTGAAGCAACTTGCATCCAATGTCTAATTGATGGAGGGAGAAAAGGGCCTGGCCCCTTGTCTCAATTTGGCAAAACTCTGAAGTATTATCTCACTCCTGAGCTCTCTCTGTGAACTTGTCTGAGGGCCTGAGTCCCCTGCCTCAACTACATTTAACTCCAACTTTTCCCTCTGCCAGTCCTGCTCTCTTTACTTCCTTCCAGGTGTGACTCCCTTTAGTCCCTTCCCTGTAGTCCCTTGCCTACATACCTTGTTCTCAGTTTTTGCATATAGTGAACTTAACTTAGAAGAGTTAGTACTGGAAGTGACCTAAAAAGCAGACTCTAAAATGGGGTTTTGGAACTGCAGCATCTGTTGGCCAAATCGCAGGGAATGCAGCTCCTAGTGTGTTGTGGGGTGTAGCTGTCAAGAATTTTACAGGTGGTGAACTGGGTAGAAAGGAATTCATTAATGCTTGCAATATCTCAAGTGCTTGAGAGGTACAAGGAAATTACTAATTCTAGAGACCATCTGATCAGATGGCTGTTTCTGGTATTGATATGTTAGATAAAAACAGGCTGAGAGTGATTCACAAGTGAATTGATAAGTAAAGTAAGGGAATTTAAGGTAGAACGTGAAGGTTGTATGGTTTTCCTAGTGGTATATATAAAGACTCATCTCTAGCAAACAAAGGGCAGAGGATGAAGATGTGAGCAAAGACTCAATCAGAAAAGTAGCAGAGCTCCAGAGAAGGTTGAATTCTCAGTCATAGGAAGTTTCCTGTAGTAAAGTAAGGTCTCTTACCAAGAAGGAATAGGACCCTGAAACTTGGATGCAGATATCTGATATGATGTACTTAAGACTTTAGAACCCAGAGCACTTCTCCAGGTGTTGGAAATGGAAAACACATCCCTGGCATAGGATGATAGAAAGGCTTCTTCTCATAAGATAACATATGGGTTGTTCTGAGCCTGCTAACAGAGGAAAGGGGCTATATGCTGATGGGATACAGCATCCAGCAGCATGTATAAGGAGCAGTTGTGAGAGAACATATAGAACTGGATCTTGAGATTGCTTGAGGTTGCCAGGGTATGCGTGGGGTGGGGGGGGGGGGGAGAGGAGATATAAAGTTTGATAAGGGAAAGTTTACTGATATGGCATACCATCCCAAGCTAAGAATTTAAAGCACAACACAAGACCTCTCATGCTCTCCTGCTGTGAGGAGGGCTCTTGGAAAGTGGGGAAAGTGATTCTCTATATTATAATAAGTACATGTCAGATGGTAGAGGTGGGATCAAAATGACAAGTGAAATAAGTATGCTAAATAAACTCTAAAAGCCCAGAAAACACAAAAGCTGACTATGATCCAGAGAGAGCCTGAAAGGCATGTCATTTGCCAAAGTGATAGAGAATACAATGATTAGAATGGTACTAGCATCATTGAGAAGCTCAAGGTAGGCGTCTTTGATAGGCCGGGGCTGAGGTTAAGAGACACCATTACAGAACTGGGTTCCCTAGGAGTGGTATGATGGGAGGGATCCCAAAATAAGGCTACACAGCATGGACTACCAGAAGCAATGTGGGAACAACTACTGTAATACGTGGCAAGACTGGACTGTCAGCCCAGGGTCGTGGACTCCACAGTGCTAGGAAGATGGTTAAAGACAGTTTTTATAGGAACAAGATATATGACCAGACATTAAGAGTGTTGCCTTATATATACCATTAAAATGAATTAGAATGTATAACCAGGAGGCAGAAGGAAATCACCCTAATGAAAGTTTATGTTCTTTTGTTTAGTTCTCATATCTGGAACCCGTTGACTGGAGAATGTGAGGCCTCATGAGCAAAGATCCTGAAATACCACAGTATATACATATGATAATGATTCCCCTAGACCTTCCCTGAAGGGAATTATGGCTACTTGCTCAGGTAAGCTCATACTGAACAAAAGGGAATGGCCAGACATTTATAGGACTATTGGGCATAAATCTGAGTTGACACTGATGACTGGTCCCAGTGTCATCATGGCTCCCCTGCTGGAAAGATGATAGTTATCAACTGTGGCTGCCAAGGCAGAAAATGTAGTTCATTCAACTAACTTTCTTCTTGTACATTTCCTTAATTAACAAGACAAACCAGTGTTTGGCCAAACTTTACATTAGAAGGGAGTGAGCAGTGTAAAAGAATAAGAAGTGGATTATAGTGTTGCAATGGGCTGCCTGGATCCCTTCTCCAGTACAAAGGCACTCACTCCACCAGCTTCCAGGAACACTGGTTGCTGATGCTTACATCTGTATCTCTCACCAGTGTCTGCCCTTGGCTTAAGAAAACTGTCTTCCCCATGGTCGACTTGCTCTCATTTCTTTCCTTAAACCAGCTTGTAGATGTGCCAGTTTAGAGTTTAAGGAGCCCATAATCACCTCCAGATGCTGGCTACTCCAAAATGTGCTGCCATACTGCTGCTGCTGTGAAATTAGACGGAGGCCCTGGTGAAGCCGGTGAAACTCAAACAATCCAGAGAAATTTAATACAATTAAATGTTACTTAATTCTTCAGGGGCTGCCATTGATGCTGAGCTGTGAGGCTGTCTTGAATGGTCTTTTTAGGCACTAGAGCAATGACCCAGACAAATTCTCCTAAGGTTGGGAGACCACTAAGATGGGAGACTACCAGATGATGGTTGCTCAAGAGACTTTGTGAGACTCTGTGGCTTCTATCATGACACAGCTGTCTCAGGTTACATGCACACACACACACACACACACACACACACACACACACACACATGCATATGCAAACACATACACACCCCCCACACCATCATTTTTCACCTATAGAGCTACATGGTAGGTTGGAACTGGACAAGATCATCTGTCTGGGCTCCACTCTCTAAAAAGGAAGAAATTAGGATCCTAATCATTTTCTTCCTGGTTATATCTTCATGCCTTCTGCTATTTTTTTTTTTACATTATACCCAGAAAATTGAATTCTACATACCAAGAAATTTGGGGTGAAGCAATTTCTGTTAAAAAACAGAAACAAAAACTCATAAAACCTGGTAAAAACTTTCTCCAAGGCAATGGATACTCACTATCTTTCATCTGTTATATGAGAGGCCACATGAGAGATTCTTTCCAAAGCAAAAACAATAATATCAAGGAGAGTTATATCTCTGTGTTAGATCTAAGGTCTGGTAGTCTTAAAAACTAGGTTTTTGCTAATAACAACAAAAAAATATTTTATGTACAACCTTATCAAACATTCTTTAACATGCATATTAACTTTGTTGGTGAAAAAGGAAAAACAAACTAGATGTAAGTGTTTGAAAATAGATTAATCATTATTATGTTATGCTATCCAATTAATCAATTCAAAAAAGACGATCCAGTGTAATAACTTGTGTCATTTAACTATTTCATTATTGAATACATTTTTCAATTTAATTTTCACCTGTTTGCTACAAAGTATACAAAACAAATATACAAACAAAACAAACAAAAATATACAAATTATATTTTTATAAATATATATGTGTATTTAAATATAATAAATATATACTGGAGGCAAAGTAAATGGTGGTGAGTTTGCAGCAGAAGTGAAATGTTAGAACTTAGGTGATAACAATGAATTAGAAGTGAAGTCAAAGCTTCAAGAAAGTAGCTTCCCTTGAAATACACTGATTGGTTGTCTGCATTTGATAAATATATTTTTATAATTGCTCAAATCATATTTCAAACTGCTTCTATGAATATATCCTCCCTGGAATATTTTAAATCTTTCAATGCGTTTATTAGGAGCATATATTATAAAGTATGAAATGATTATTTAATGAACTTTCTCTTCTGCTTCAGCTCCTGCTATGACGCACCACCCACAAAGCTACATTGAAGTGAAAGCAATGTCATAAATAGAAAATTCCTAAAGATGTAATATAGTATCATTTTAAAACTTTAAATTGCTAACAGGTGATGCATGAGGTTCTAGATTAAAAAAAAAAGCTTCGACTGCTGTTTTATTGGATGTCAGGGTGCAGTCTGATATGGGACTGCAGTGATTCAAAGGTAACGTTCAGAGCTGCTGCACCCAGAGGTGGTGTAAGATGGCAAGTGTTAGGAGGTCATGACTTCTGCATGGATGGAGGTGATTTTTTTGTTCATATACAGGACAGAAGTTCCTGATAAAAGAATAGGGACTACAAAATCTTCCAATCACTGCAATGAAATTCAAAAATTGATGTTTGAGACATGGTAAAAAACAAAGGCCCATTTAAAAAAGGCAGAAGAGTATAGCACCATGCAAAGAGAAATAGCATTTAGTAGCAGTGACCAGTGGCCTATGTTTGCAGAGTATACTGGAAGAACAAAAATCTCGGTAATGCAACCAAAGCTGTTCATAATTTTCCCTACCTGTACCTGTATCCCTACACAATGTACCTTGTAGTTTTTTGCAGGGGTGAGGATTTCAAGGAATAAAAATAAATATACAGAGTAACTCTGAAGTAGGCATTGGAGTAAACTCAAAGGCCACACTAAGGTGTTTTAATGAACTATAAGTAGGAAAAGAGAAGGAAATGGCAAGAAGAAGCATGGTCTCCACCGTGTTCTGTGATATATTATTGTTAATAGCAGGGCTGATAATCTGCCTTAAATATTTCTGTCTCTGTTTTTTGTTGAGTCCATAGGAGGATTATTCATTGCCATAAATTTGGGAGTGGGTTTGAGGGTAGAAACGGCACACGTAATGAATAGTCCACTTAATCCTGTTAAATCTTTGGTACATTTTCTTCTTCTCAAGCAAAACAAAACCTAATACTTCAGGTTTACATAATAGTGTCATAGCCAAGCATTGAACAAAACCCATATTAATTAGTTCAGAATAATTAATGATTTTTCATTGTAATTACTTTCAGCCTCATCTTTCAAAAACAAAATTGTAAATATTAAGGACATAAAACTGAAATAGAAATTTGGACTGGAGTGGTAGTCACTAATAAAAAGAAACACATTTCTGCAATTATACTGGGTCCTTGCTGACCTTACCTGGCCAAAATCGGAAAATCAGAACTAGAGTAGGAAGAAAAGTACCATTGAAATAAAGCTGCAAATTTCTCTTTTATTATTACAATATAAAGTACGAAGTTACTGAGGTTCAGAAATGTCTTTTAATTTCAACAAACAAATATTAGACATTTATTACCTGCCAAGTGCTATGTGCTCGTTGCTCAGGATAAGAAATGTAAATACTACACAATTTTTTGCCCTTGACTTGCTTACAGTGTAACTGTGAAATTGTACAAAGGTTCAATTAACAGTGTCAGGTGTCCTTGTCGTATGGGTGAAGTTGTGACTTAACGTGACTGCAGAGATGGAGCCAGAAGAAGCTATAATTTTTTTAAGCCACGGCTCTTGAAAATCATGAATACATAGTCTGGGAAGGAAGGAATGCTGTCAATCACTAGCTTGAAGATCAGGCAGAAAGAGACAACAGGAATGAGAGCCACTACCAGCTTACATCAGGTTTCTGCAACATGGTTTCCTTACTTGAATGGGAGTGAATGCTAAGATTTTTGGAAATACCCATTAGAAAAGCTATACTCACGGCCCAACAAAACCATAAACACTTTTTGTATTATCTGATACTTTGTACTATTCACGCTTCAGCTCCTCTCCATTAAAATAAAGACTGCACGTTGAATACCGGTGCACTTGCTTTCCATTTCCCCTCTGTCAGTGTGATTAAAAGGTGAACACATATTATTTAGCCCCAGGCAACATCTTGCACAGGATCTCTGGCATTCAGTAGGGAATTATTTTGCAGTTAATGAACTACTGAAAACATTTCTAGCCAAGCAAAATATTTTATCAAATTCATTTTCTACTTTTAAAATATATACTCATTATTTTTGGCACATGAGGGAAATGCCAATTAAAAGAAAAGTCATTTAAAGTTAAAAATGGTTTCTAATCAAACATGGTTGGAGGGGAGAGGCAAGGTAAAAAGTAAAGCATTAAAATAGCACTGTCCCAAACAGCATCATGAGCATAGACTCCTCACTCCAACCCTTCTCGAGAGAGCCTGAATAAGCAGATGGCTTTGAATTTTGCTTAGGAAGGATGAACATATATTTTTAAGAAAGGGAACACTCATAATATTCACTGGAGAGAGTAATCAAAAAAGAGTAACTTGTTATTTTCCTTTTTCCAAACATAAATACTTTTGCTGTTTTCACTTGTAAAAGTACTTCATGCTCGTTGCAAAAATCTGAACAAGTATGAAGAGAAAACTAGCTTCCCTGAATTCCACTATGAACAGTTGGGTGTAATTCACTCTGCTATTCAAGCTGGCTTCCTGTTTCTTCTAGAACATTCTATGGACTTCCCCTGCCTCAAGCGTTTGCATTTGCAATTCCCTCTGATTGGAATTCTATTCCTTAGCTACTTGAGTAGCTTTATCTCTACCCCTCACTTCTTACAATTTTCTTCAGACTTTAAAGAAGCCTGCTATAACCACTCTTACTAAAATACTAGTTCCCACCCATGACTCCCTATTCTCCTTACCCCCATGAGTTTTCTTCACAGCACTATTTTCCACCGAGAGAGGATATATAATGTATCCAAGTTCATACAGCCAGAAGTGGCAGCCTCAGGATTCACTCAGGTGATCTGGCTACAGGGTAGGTGCTTGTAATTGCTATAAGATGCTGCCCTTCTGTACTAGACATTTAATATATCTTCTGGGGGTGAATTCAGTATATTTGCTGACACATTTCTATGTACATATACTTTCTTTCATAAATGAAAGCATATGAAATATACTGTATTCTCATCTCTTAAAATATATCAAAAGTCAAATTTCTATGCTTCTATGTGGCTTTCTCTCTATATATCTGAATCTGTGTCTATCTATAAATCCTAACTATTTGAATCAGTCCATTATTGTTGGATACTTTAGTGGTATGCACAAGTTCACAGTTATGGTTATTATAAGACTGTTTTGAATACTTCTCCAATTGTTTTAGAGTAGATTTCTATAAGTGAGATTAACAGGTCACATTTTGAAGGCATTTAAAACATTTTACAACTTTCAGAATTTCTGAGCTGACTTAAACATCCACTAGGAGGGCCTGAGAGGGCTTGTTGTGTCCTGCCTGATGGCTAATACTTGCCAGTTATCCATGGGCAGCAGGGCAGTCCAGCTGTGTGCCCCCCGATGCTGCCTGAGTAAAATTCCAATTTTGTCATATCTTCACTTTCTTGGCTATATAATTTTAGGCAAGCTATTTAAACTCTGTCTTCTACTTTGTATTTTAAAATACTGCATGTATATATAATTAATACTTTATTGTACATGCTACATGATTTTGTCACTTCAATTTTTTTGTCATTTATCTTAGTTTATGGTATTTGTTTTCCACACACTTTACATTTTCTTTCTTTCTTTTTTTAATAAGGGAGCTGTTTTTGAAGTTTTGTTTTAGTTTTTATATAGTCACATTAAGTAAATATCATGATTTCTGCCTAAACATAAAAATGATAATTCATACAGGTATAGTCTCTTCATTATTATATCTTCCCCTGCATGTTTGGACTATTCTTATGTTTGGAAAGTTAGTCTTTATTCATGAATGTATTCTAGTACAACTTACACAAAACTTGTAACGGCAAATTTGTGAGAAATTCCAAATTCCATTTGTGAGAAACTCAAATACAAAAGTATAAAATAAGGAGCGGAAGTTCTAGTCTTCTTTTACCAATTCTAAGATTAATTGCTGTGAACAATTTCTTTGTATCTTCTGGACTTCCTCTGATATACAAATTCTATCCATTGTGCCATAATTTGCTCCTCACTTAAAATGTAGTAGAATCCTTCCATATTAGTATGTTGACATATAACTTATTATTTTGATTGCCTATGTAGATTTCCATAATTTGAAAATATTAAAATATATGTAATTATTCTTAAGTGATAAACCTCTAGACTGAGTCTAGTTTTCACTACTGTACAAGGTTCAGCTGTTTTTTGTTTTTTGTTTTTTGTTTTTTTTTTTACCTATGTCCCTGCACATTTGTACCAATATTTATGAAGGAAAACCTGGAAAACCAACTGATCATTTAAAGGATATGCACATTTAACAGTTTTGTAGAAAATGTCAAATTGCCCCCAGTTTGCCCTTCCATCCATCCTTAAAAGCATGTCTGTGGTTCATTCTTTAACAAATGTTCAGTATTTACCATCTGCTTTTCTATCTAATGTAACTAACTTATTTTTTTATTCTGAATATAATTTGAATTTCTTTTTATTCTTTGATGTCCCAGATTACATGAAGACCTGCCCTAGATTTGTCTCTAAGGAAACATTTTCTATACTGAGTATTTTATGTTTTCTCCTTTTCCATTACTTCTATTCCCTATTTGTAGTATACTGGAACTGCTTGTGAAATTTCTATTAGAGATGTATTGGATCCTTCCAATCTACCCTCTATGTCTTTTGAAGCTTTTTTATAGTTTTATATTATTTTTTATTTTGAACTGTATATTGGAAAAAAATAAGTATATCTTCTAGACTATGAATTCCATCTTAAATTTAATTTGTTCTTGAACTTATTCTCTATGTAGAAATTTGGAATTATTTTAGTAATCAGGTTTTTAATTTCTGAGAACTAAAATTAACATCTTTCCATGTATTAGTTACTGCTAGTTTTCTACCATTTCATCCTTCTCTTCTTTGTCAAGAGAATATGGAATGGTAATATGCTCAGCTAAAACAAAAACTAAAACAAAAAAAAGAAAGAAAGAAAGAAAAAAAGAAAGAAAGAAAAGATAAAGGAAGGAAAGAAAGAAATGAAGGAAAGAAAGGGAAGGAAAGAAGGAGAAAGAAAGAAAGAGAAAGAAAGAGAGAAAGAAAAGAAAGAAATGAAGGAAAGAAAGAATGGAAGGAAGGAAAGAAAAAGAAAAAGAAAAAGAAAAAAAAAAGCCTTAATTTTCCAGCCTACCTTGCAGCAGTATTGTGTTCTGGTAAACAGTCGACAATGGGCTCTATGGAAGTAAAAAGCACAAACTTTGCAGCTTTTTCTGATTCCATGGTGTAAATACTCAGAGCTAGAGTTACCTGAGTTACTTCCTTAATTCTCTCTCTGGCTGAAAAGTCTGTTCTTAAACTCTGTCAAGGAACATGTTTACATTATCTCTCTATCTCTCTATCTATCTAGTGTTCACTGAGAACAAACACCATAGCCAGGCACACGGAATACTTGTCTGGAATGAACTAGCTGCTGACTACTCCTTGGTTTATTCACTCCCTCCAGCAGTGATGAACCTAGACCTTGGGTCCAGATTCCTGACAGGCAATTCCATTTAATTCAGAAACTATCCTATTATGACCAATGGAATTGCATGCTGTTTTTGTTTGTTTGTTTGTTTGTTTTGCTCTAAGTTTCTGTCATGAATCCAGTGCAGTGTCCTTTATATTTTCAGATTATTCCTCAGTAGATGGCTCCTTCTTGGTTTTATATTGAAACTGTGAATTGTTTTTATATTTATATTTCTTCTGTTACTGAAATCATCTTCTGGGGAAGAAGTGTGTATTTTATATGTTGAATTGGAACCAGGTAAACTTTAGACTCAGACAGCAACATTTTTATTTATTTATTTATTTATTTATTTATTTATTTATTTATTTAAATGTTTATTTGTTTTTGAGAGAGAGAGAAAGAGAGAGAGGAGCGAGCAGGGGCGGAGGAAGGGCAGAGGGAGAGGGAGACACAGAATCTGAAGCAGTCTCTAGGCTCTGAGGCGTCAGCAGAGCCCAATGTGGCCTCAAACCCATGAACCCTGAGATCATGGCCTGAGCCAAAGTCGTATGCTTAACAGACTGAACCACCCAAGTGCCTCAGACAGCAACATTTTAAAGGTCATGATCTCACAGTTCGTGAGTGTAAGCCCCATGTTGAACTCTGTGCTGACAGTGTGGAGCCTGGTTAGAATTCTCTCTCCCTCTTTCTGTCTTTCCACTCCCCCCACCAAAATAAATAAATAAATTTTTAAAAATGCTAAAAAAAATCGTATGTTGAATAGAATTTCATAAATGCAGTACATAAGGAAAAAGACATTAAAGTTATATTTGCTATGGTCCTACTTTGTGAACTTCTTAGTGCTTGTAATCACTTAAGATTTTATACTTGGTAAACACTTTCCATGTCATTAATATTTGAGAGTATTCTTTTATTCTACAATATTTTAGTTACTTGCCTCTTTTAGAGTTTTAGGGAGCTTATTTTTCTGTTGGTTATCTTGTTTTACTTTTTAAGCAATATCACGGTGAGCATCATTTTACCTAAATCTTTGGTTACATATAACTAAATCTTTAGTATAATTTTGGAGAAATGAAATCAGACCAAGAATTTTCACTTTCCAAATAAATATTGATATAAATAATTGAATTAATTGGATAGTGGTATTTCAGGTGGAGATGCTAAGTAAGACAAAGGATTGGGTTTAGGAGTGAAACAGATGTGGTTTTAATCTTAGTTCTGTTTACAGGCTGAATGAATTTGGGAATACCCTTTAATCGCTGTATGTAATTTGGAGATTATAGGGGCACCTGGGTGGCTTGGTAGGTTAAGTGTCAGACTCTTGATTTTGGCTCAGGTCATAATCTCATGGTTTGTGAGACTGAGCCCCATGTTGGGCTCTGTGCTGACAGCATGGAGCCTGCTTTGGATTCACTCCCTCCCTCTCTCTCTTTGCCCCTCTTCCGCTCATGCACACGCATGTGGCTCTCTCTCTCAAAATAAATAAATAAACTTAAGAAAAAAGGAGGTTGTAATGTCTTGCACAGGGGAGTGTTGAGAAGATGAAATGAATGCCCTATGTAAATCACTCTGTACTTGGTAAATAGTGATTCCTCAGTCATGTTTAGGTATAGAAGTTATATGCTGCAATAGTACACATCTGTGTGGTCATACAGCATCAACTCTGGCTGAAAATAAATGCTCTTTTTTATTGATATGTTATCGATAGTTTTACAGAGTTTCAATAGTTACCAAAGGTTTTGAACTCTTTTATCATTAGTGTTCTGAACTAAGCCATTTAGTCCATTACCTCAATTTTCTTCCAGTTATAGTTTCTCAGTTCTAATTTATAATTTGATTGAATTTCATCTTTAATTTTTCTACGAGTGAGCTCTGCTTTATGTTAACTGGCTTCATGCATATTTGCTCAGCATATTTTTAATGGAGCTTTTGTATCTTCAGAAAAATCACTATAATTGTTACTTCCACCCCTCTAGGCTTCTCCAGATTGTTTGAGAAGGCAGGGTTGACTCTGTGGATAATTACACAGTTTGTGGATAATTACATGAGAAAATTATTTGCTTTCTGGGAATTTTTTTTTTTTTTTTGGTAAAAGTCTAACATAGCAACACTTGAGACAAGATCATATATACCAACAAGAATTCATATTGTCACAGTTAAAGAATAGAACAAGTGCTATCACTGAATTTTGAAATAAATATTGAATACCTACCATGGAGCAGGCTTTTTACTAAGGATCGTAAACAAGACACATATGGCCCGTAATCCCCTGGATTTTATATTCTAAAAAAAGTAACAAGAGTGACTCACATTCCAGAGCAAAATGGCTCCATGGCTCATTGAAGCTATACATGAAAATTAAAGTCTTCTATTAACCCATTAGAAGGCATCCAAATTAATGGCATATTCCAATACACTCGAACAAAGAGAAACCTGATAATAAACAGTTACTCTTGCCAGTGATCTACATATATATATATATATATATATATATATATATATATATATATATGGAATAAATCACAAACTTCCCCTTCAGCTTTATATGCACATTACAGCCTTTAAAGGAGTGGGCTCAGCAGAACACCATTGCCGTTGTAACTGTTTTCCATTTCCCAGTCTGCAAAATGACATGAACTAGAATTCTTACTTCTCCCTGAATATCCATGACCTTAGGGAAGCATCTGAGGTTTTTTGGCAATGGGGCAGAATATTTGAAATTTTTATAGTTTTGAATAAATAGAATTTATATTATATTATTATAACACATATATGAAGTGTAATGAACATAATATATTAATAGATAAAAATACATTTTTATATTTTATACCCTGTGTGCATGCTGCATGTTCCATTTAAATCTCTTTATCCACCTTACATTTGGATTTTAATAACCTATTAAAATTTGTTTAATACCATTTAAATGTTAAATGTTAAATTGATCTCACTGACAGAGAAAATGTATGCCAAATCATTTAATTCTTGTATGATCTTCCCATGAAGGTGGACAGGAATGTCCCTTGATTGGACATGGTAGCTTTTGAAAGCAGCCTAATAGTGAATGGGCCTTTTAAGCAAATTAATTTCACTATTGCACATATTGAACTTGTGGTTAAGTAAAGCCTTTCAGGGTTTCCTCACACACATTGCTGTCAGATCAGATCTCTGTAATGATCTGCCTGGCTCCTGTCCCCATTGCATGCCAATCCTGAGGGAATTGAGACCCCACAGTAAACTTTAAAAATCCTGTATTGGGGCCTTGACAATTTCTCATTTGTTCACCAGCAGTTTTGTAACGAGGTTTCTGTTTTTTTCTCTTCACTTTTTGGATGGAAGTTTTTCCTAGAGAGCTCGGTGTTAACAACTGGCACCATCTCTTGTCTCTCTAAGTCCTGAACCGTATCTTCATTCCTTAGTTCAAGTCTTATTCTTAAACAAGATGTGTGTCTAATCAACAAAATCCTGTTTCTTTACATTCTCCCCATTGCATTCTTTTTTTTTTTTTTAACGTTTATTTATTTTTGAGACAGAGAGAGACAGAGCATGAACGGGGAGGGTCAGAGAGAGGGAGACACAGAATCCGAAACAGGCTCCAGGCTCTGAGCCATCAGCACAGAGCCTGATGCGCCAGATCATGACCTGAGCCGAAGTCGGCAGCTTAACCGACTGAGCCACCTAGGCGCCCCTCCCCATTGCATTCTTAACTGATAGAGACATCACTCTTGATTTGTAAGCATGCATGCTAGGCTTATGTTGTTAACACGTTCTGGTTCATTTTAAACTCCTTGCCTTAGGTACCCTTCACTGTATACTTATCTATTAGTCCTATTTCTAATTCTCCTTAAAAAAAAAAGTCAAGCTTACTGGGGTATAATTTGTGTAGTGGGCAGATCGTAAAATAGCCCCCAAAGATCTATCCCCTGGTATTCACATATTTGCGTTGTTCCCTCCCTTCATGTGTAGGCTGGATGTGGTGACTCATTTCTGATGAATAGAATAAGGCAAAAGTGGTGGACTGTCATTTCCAAGGTTAAAAATTATGGTGGCTTCTGTCTTGGGCTGCCTTCTTTTGATCTCTTGCTTGGTCATGTTGTGGGAAGCCAGCCGTCATGCTGTGAGCTACACTACGGAGACACCCACCTCTCAAGGAACTGAGGAAGATCCCTGGTCAACAGGCAGTGAGGAACTGAGTTCTGCCAACACCCACTGAGTGGGCTTGGAAGTGGATTCTACCTCTACTGAACCTGGCGATGACTGTAATCCCAACCCACCACTTGACTGCAGCCTTGTGACAGACTGAGCCACAGGCGCCCAGCAAAACTAAGCCTGGATTTCTGATAAACAGAAATCATGAAATAATAAGTGCTTATTGTTGTCAGCTACTACGTTTGGGGATACTTTGGTAGGGAACAATAGATAAGTAGAATAATTCCCATACAGTATACTTCACCTTTTTAGATATACAGTTCTTTGAGTTTTGGCAAATGCATACATTTCTGTGCCAACATCACAATTCAGATACGGGACTTTTCCATCCCTCATCCCGAAATGTTCCCTTTTGATACTTTCTTTTTCTTTCTTTTTTTCTTTTTAAGTCTATTCATTTATTTTTGAGAGAGAGAGAGAGAGAGCAGAGGAGGGCAGAGAGAGGGGAGAGAGAGAATCCCAAGCAGGCTCCACACTGTCAGCACGGAGCCTGACGTGCAGCTAGAAGAACCTCACAAACTGTGAGATCATGACCTAAGCCAAAATCAAGAGTTGAACAGTTAACCAGCTGAGCTGCCCAGGCACCCCCCTCTTGATACTTTCTAATCAGTGTCTTCCAGCTTCTATAGCCCCTGGCAAACTGATCTGTCTCCTGTCCCTATGATTTTGTTTTTTCCAGAATGCCATATAAATGGAATCACACAGTACGCAGCCTTTTGTGTCTGTTTTCTTTCACTTGAGTGAAAGGAGTTGAGTCCTTTTTACTGCTGACCAGTATTCCATTTCATGTATGTAGCACAGTTATTTCTCTATTACCAGATTATGAGCATTTGGAATATTTCCAGTTTGGGGTGATTATAATAAAGGTACTATAAACATTTGCAAATGCTTTTGCGTGGCCATATGTTTTCCCTCTTGGTTAAATACCAGAGGGTAGGGATTATATGGTTGCATGTAAGCATAGGTTTAACTTTATAAAAACTATTAATGTATTTTCAAAAGTGAGTACACTTTACATTACCACTATTAATGTCGTGACAGTTCCAGCTGCTCTGTATCCTCAACAGGTGTTGGTATTATCAGATTTATTTTCCATTTTAGCCACTGAAATATATTTTCTATTTTAGCCATTGTGAGTCTAATTTGTATTCTCCTAATGATGATGTGAAGTATCTTTTCATTATTTGTTTAAGTTTATTTATTTAATTATTTAATTATTTATTTATTTATTTCATCATTTATTTAAATTTATTTATTTCAATTGCTGAACCAAACTTGTGATCCTAGGATAAAGCACACTTACTTTTATGGTGGATTTTATGGATTCAATTTTCTAATAATCTATGTTATGAAGTATGTTGGTCTGTACACTTCTTTTCTTATAATAGCCATGTCTTTTTCATATTAATATAGATCTAGTGAGTTGGGAACTCACATGATGACTTGAGAAGTGTTTTTTGGAAGAATTTGTGTAGAATTGGTATTGTTCTTATGAGTATAGATATTATCAGAGATATATCAAAACTAGAAAATTTCTTTATTCTTCTTTCAGTTAAAAGTTAAATGATTCTTCAGGAGTGTTTTTTTTTTTCTTCACAAACACTTGATTCTTTCCTCTTTGCTCCCTTGTAGTATAGATTAGGAAAATATAGTTTCTCTCTTTTATTTTAGAGAGAGAGAGAGCGGGGGAAAGGGAGACAGAGAGAGAAAGAGAGAGAGACAGAGAGAGAGAGAGAGAGAAAGAGAGAGAATCCTAAGGAGGCTCCATGATCAGCACAGAGCCTGATGCTCCAGGATCCAACGCCCTGGGATCATGACCTGAGCTGAAATGAAGAGTTGGACACTCAGAACTGATTCACCCAGGAGCTGCCCCTCTCTTGCTTCTCCATAAGGAATCATCCTAACACTCTTCTCCAAACACCAGGATTTATTCTTAGATTTGTCACACACACACACACACACACACACACACACACACACACACACTTTTTGTTAAATACTGGCATTTCCCTTTCTATTAAGAAGTATTTACTTGAGATTTCTCATTCTATTCACATGTTATTTGTCAGTTCCATAGCTCCAAATTATGTTACTATGCACAAAACTATATTTGCCTACTTGTGTTAAAATATTAAGCCCCAATTTCTCACCCTTATTTGTGCAATGACAAACATATAGTAGCAACAGCTAATTCATAGATTCAGAATTATCTTCTCACTGTGTACAGGTATTGTGCTTAGGCAATGAGGATAGGACAAAGAAGACAGACATGTTTTCTATTCTTATGGGACTATAGACAAGTGGGGAGGACAGTATTTTTACTAAACCACATAATTCCAATTTTGCTTAGATCATCCCTGTCTTTTGGGTACCTGGCTTGCTCAGTAAGTAGAGCATGTGACTCTTGATTTGGGGGTTGTGGGTTCAAGCCCCACATTGGTCATGGGGCCTACTTAAAAAAATAAATTAAAATAAATTAAAGAAATAGATCGTACCCCCCTTTTTTTTCATCCTAATATTGGGGGAGGTCATTGAAAGGACATAAGCATGGTCTGAACTTCAATCTAGACTTGGTAATAGGAGGCTTCTCACCCCCCTCCGCTGTCCTTGGAATGTGTGTTTTCTTTGCTTTCCCTGCTCCCAGAAGCTTCCACAAGGATATAGCCTTAAGATAGTGATGTGGTGTTGAGACCCTCTGGATGACATATGTGACTGAACCCGGTGAGGGCTTTGTATAAACTTTTACAATTTGGCTGACAAGTACAGAGATAACTTATCCACTGTGCCTGTCCAAGACAAGCATCACATGTAAATTTCCTTGTCTATTAAACTTGCCACCTACCAATCTGGAGCGGCCTGCTCTTTAATATCTCCTTAACTGCTGTGTGTGGGTGCTCGTTTCAGATTACACCTGAGAAGCTTCCAAAGTTGCAAACGAGCACCTAAGAATGCTGGAAGTCTTCTTTACTGAGATTTTTCTCTCTCATCATTTTTTTCCTTTAGTATTTACTTTGCATACAGGTGAAAGAATGGAGGATTTTCTTCTTACCCTTCATATTTCAATTGAAAATTTTTTTGAATGGTCATTGAAAACACATTGTTTATAACCCCTTATATTGTTGACAAATGTGGCATAGGAAGTCAAATCCATTTGCTTAGTGATTTGCACATTGTTGGATTTTACGAAAGTCTCAGTCACAGTTCAGGAATAGAGCATACCTCTGTCTATGCCAGCAGACTTACATGGCAGTATTTTACCTATCCTGCAATACTTCTGTTTTTTCTTCCCCCTTCTTGGAGCAAACATGAGTTTCACTTTCTGGATTAGAGGATCTGAGTTTTTCTGTCTTTAGCAATATTCCCTGGTACCTGTTTTGACTTGAAATGAGGCATAATTCCTTTTGACATTTAGTACAATCCAATTCATACCATTGGTCTCTTAAAACTGGGTTTTATTCCATTCCAAACTCACTGAAATTATGGTTTTTTTAAATGTTTAGGGTTTTTACCATAAAAGCAATGCATATAGCTTAAGATATATGGATAAAAATGATGCAAAGTTAAAAAGTAGTCTTGGGTGCCTGGGTAGCTCAGTCGGTTAAGCATCCGACTTTGGCTTAGGTAGTGATTTCATGGTCCGTGAGTTTGAGCCCCACATCAGGCTCTGTGCTGACAACTCGGAGCCTGGAGCCTGCTTCGGATTCTGTGTCTCTCTCTCTCTCTCTGCCCCTCCCCCGTTCATGCTCTGTCTCTCTCTGTTTCAAAAATAAATTAAAACATTAAAAAAAAGTAGTCTTGTGGGTACCTGGTGGCTCAGTCAGTTAAGCGTCAGACTCCTGCTTTTGGGTCAGGTCATGATTTCACGCTGATAGTGCAGAGCCTTCTTGGGATTCTTTCTCTCCTCAGCTCTATGTCCCTCCCCCGTTTTCCCTCTTTCTCTCAAAATAAATAAATAAGCTATAAAAAAAATTTTAAATGTAGTCTCTTTTCAAAACTAATTTTTCTGAGGTGTGCTTACAGAAATTAAAAATGTTTAACAAGAAATAAAGAAGACCTCAAATATATATGAATAATTGCCTTTTAAATATATTTTTTCTGGGTATAGGATTCCAGAGTTTTTGTTGTTATTGTTGATAAAAACTGTTCCATTGTCTTCTAGCTTGCAGTTATTCTCCGGAGGAGTCTACTATTATTTTTATTTTTATTCCCTTTTATGCTATGTTTCTGACTGATTTTAATATCTTTTTCTTTGTCACCGGTTTTAAGCAATTCGACTGTGATGTACCTTAGTATAGTTTTCTCATGTTTGGGGTTTGTCAAGCTTCTTGAATATTTAAGTTTATAGTTTTCATCAACTTTGGAAAGGTTTGGCCGTTATGCCTTAAATTTTTGTTTAATTTTTTTTCCTGTTCTCTTATCCCTGTTTCAGAATTCCAATTATACATATGTCTGACCCATTAAAGTTCTCCCAAATCTCAATGATGTATTCATTTATTTTAGGATTTTTTCCCTCTCAGTGTTTCATTTTTTATTCTATTGCTATGTTGTCACATTCTCCACTGTCTTATCCTATAGTATTTAATATGCTGTTAGTCATATCAAGTATATTTTTAATCATAGACATAATTTATATAATCCCTTAAAGTTCAATTTTTTAGAAAATATATTTCATGGCTCTGCTTAACATACTCATGCATGCTTCCTCTACTTTCTTGCATACTTCCTTTAATTTCTTGACACATCAAATATAGTTTAAGTTATTTCAAAATATCCTGGTCTTTTGATTCTATTGTTACTGTCATTCCTATTGATTGACTTATCTCATCATTATACATGATGTTTTCCTGCTTACTTGCCTGCCTGCTAATTTCTGATTGGATGCCACACATTTTGAATTTTAATGTTCTGAGTGCTGGATTATTTTGTATTTTATACACTCCAGTTTTATTCTGGTATAGGTAAATTATTTTGAAACAGACTGATCCTTTCAAGGCTTGTGATTAAGCTTTTTTAGATTGGATTTGAGTAGTCTGTAGTCTTGTTGCACTAATGAAGCAATACTACTCCTCAGGTGCATGTATCATGGGGCTTGCCACTGTCTGCTGGGACATGAGCTATACCTAAATTTGTGTTACCCCTAGGAATTCTTTCTTCAGTTCTTTTCCTGTGATTCTTTTCTCACCCTTGTATGATAAGTACTCAGCTGAGGACTCATGGAGAATACTCTCCAGCTTTCCCAAGTTCTTTCTGTGCAGTACCCCTCTCTCTAATACTCTTTCTGCATAGTTTGGCTGCCTTTCTCTTCTTGAGTTCTCAATAATGTCTCCTCAGTTCATGAAGAGGACCAGGATATGTTTATGGTTCCCTTCCCTGGGCAGTGGCCTGGAAATGCTAGTCCCCTGAGACAATGGTCTCATCTCATTGTTTCCATTTATTACCACAAACAGTGGACACTTTCTATTTCCTTACACACTTGGTAATAATGGATTTTGATATTCTTATCTGTCTATGCTCACTGTCTTGTGATATCTATTATTGAAGGTCTGAAAAACATTAATTTACATATTTTGTCTGGTGTCTTACTTCCTTAAAGTAGGGGTTAAATCTGGTCCTTTGTTACTTCATCACAGAAGATATAGCCAAAGTCCCCCAAGATAGAGCATGTTTTAGTTCTAATATGCCACTATGTTCTTTTTCTAGAATTTCCAAGTTTCTACTGGGATTCTTTATTTGTTCACTCATTCTGCCATCTTTTGCTAAAATCCTTTAACATATCTATTATAGTTCTTTCAAAGTCCTTTTCTGCTAATTTCTGCACCTGGGACATCTGCTTGTATGCTTTTGTTGACTTTTTTTCATGATTATGGGCTACATTATCCTGTAATTTTTAATTGAGGTGGCTTGAAGATACTCTGGATTTTCTTACCTCCTCTATATTGGAATTAATTCTAGCTGACAGTTAAAGTTTCATAACCATTTATTTATGTATTAACTGATTTGTTAGATTTTGTTACAGATTCAGGATACAAACCTTTGGTGAACGGAATATATGTGTTACAAATACCTTTTCCAGGCATGCCTGGTTAGCTCAGTAGGTTGAGTATCCAACTTCAGCTCAGGTCATGATCTTGTGGTTTGTGGGTTTGAGCACCATATGGGGCTCTGTGCTGACAGCTCAGAGCCTGGAGCCTACTTGGGATTCTGTGTCTCCCTCTCTCTCTCTGCCCCTCCCCTGCTCATGCTCTATCTCTCTCAAAAACAAATAAACATTTAAAAAGATACCTTTTACACTCTGTGACATACCTTTACTTTCTCCTAATAATAACTTTTGATTAAAGAAGTTTATTATTTTGAAATAGTACAATTATATGTGTTTTTTTTTTATGTTACCCTCTATACATATTGTATCAATTTGTACTACCACCAACAGTGGATACTTTCTATTTCCTTATACATTTGGTAATAATGGGTTTTGATATTTTTATGTGTATCCATATCTTAGGTAAGAAATTGTATATTATTGTTTTAATACATTTTATTCAATAAATATTAATTCAGAATCTGTTGTATAGCTAAAAAATTTCTTTCTGCATTATCTGAATAGACTATACATCATATCTGCAAAGTTACAACTCTCAAGTATGTTCATTCCAGCTCCAGGATGGGATGGGATTGGAGTGGGAGAGCTAGATATAAACCAATAACAAACACAATAAGGTGGCAAAACTATGCAGGAAGTTAAAACAGAGTTATGTGACAGACATTGGATAGTTGGCAATTTTATTTTGGGTAGACTGGAAATGCTTACTTGAGAGACCGATTTTTAAGCTAAGATTTAAAAAAACAAGAAGGAGCCAGTCATAGGAAGAAAGAAGGAAAAACTACCAGAAAGAGGGAAGTGCTAGTGCAAAATGTGTTACTCAAGTATGAATTTTATTTGTGAAACAAAAAGGGAAAACACTGTGGCTATGGCAAACAAATATGTGGGGGCAAGACAAAAGTGATCAGAACTCAAATTTAGTAACTGGCACATTAAAGTTGAAGGATGGAAAGATATGATAAGAAAGGTGCTCAGGACAAAGGGATGAATTGCAACAGGTCCAAACAAGTTCTAGACATTTAATTCTCAATTTCTAAATCTTCATTGCATCTAGGGTTGGAAATGCCAACTAGTTCTAGCCAATAATGTATATGGGGAAGTGAGCTGTGGAGGGGCACATTAGTAAATGCTTTTGTTCCTAGATAAAAAAACAAAACAAAACAAAACAAAAACAAGATATGCATCATGTGTTCTTTCAGCATTGTTTCCTGGCTTTGAATATTCTGATGATGTCAGACACTATGGTGGCTTTCTTCAAGCCGTGTGCTTATAAAGAAGCCAAAAAATATTTTAATTTATTTATCCAACAAATATTTGGCTTACTGAAAGGGGGAGAGTGGAGTTGCCCTCCATCGTGATGGAAATTTGGTAGTTGAGCAGAGTTTCAATGGTAGATGAAGTGTTCAGTTTTAGACATGTTAAATTTGTGATCCTATTTGACAGTCAACCAGTTGAACTCATGGGAGAAGTGGATGGTAATAGGGACGTTCATTGGAGAAGAGTGTAAAAATGTGAAATATGGGAAACTGAACAGAGCAGGGAAATGCAGGGTTATTAGGAAACACTAAGCCATTTAATGTTGGAGATCATGAATTTACATGAGTGTGGTTATAATGAAAGACTGTGGAATTTAAGTTTAACAACGATGGAAGTCAGGAACTGAGGGAATTGAGGGACAGCAAAAAGTAACTTTAATGCATTAAAGTCCCCTGGAAAAGAGACACTAAAATGGAATAATTGGAAATTGTCTTCAGGGACTGGATGACTGAAACCTGGTTTACAAATTGGATGTAATTAGTAGTAATGTTGAAGTCTAAGGAATAAGGCATGGGATCAAGTCACCAAAGTACACTGTAAGATCAACTTGTTGGAGGGGAGGTCAAGGAACTGAGAGGCCAAGGGATTGGAAAGATCACATGAATAGATAATTAAGTTACCCAGAATTATGACAGGAGTGGCATTGGTGAAAGTGATCATGATTCAGGAGCTAAAATATTTAGAGAGTTACAGTGAGGGTCTGTGGGTGCCTGCAATATGGAGGGATAGCTAGCGGCATAGTTTAATGGTATACAATTCAAAGTTGGGAGAGGTAAGGAAGAAGGGAAATAGTGTCATATTAAACTGAGACTGGAGAAGTAGATTCATGGATTTAAATCAACTGAGCCCTTCCTGACACTGTCAAGTCCCTGACCTACATAAATCTTGTCTCCTATTACGTAACATTATTTTTTTTAATTTACTTTATTTTTAAAATTTACATCCAAGTTAGTTAGCATATAGTGCAACAAATGATTTCAGGAGTAGATGCCTTTACCCATTTAGTCCACTCCCCCTTCCACAGCCACTCCAGTAACCCTCTGTTTATTCTCCATGGTTAAGAGATATGTTTTGTCCCCCTCCCTGTTTTTATATTATTTTTGCTTCTCTTCCCTTATGTTCATCTGTTTTGTCTCTTAAAGTCCTCATATGAGTGAAGTCATATGATATTTGTCTTTCTCTGACTAATTTTACTTAGCATAATACCCTCTAGTGCCATCCATGTAGTTGCAAATGGCAAGATTTCATTCTTTTTGATTGCTGAGTAATACTCCATTGTACATATATACCACATCTTTATCCATTCATCCATCGATGGACATTTGGGCTCTTGCCATAATTTGGCTATTGTCGATAGTGCTGCTATAAACATTGGGGTGCATGTGCCCCTTTGAAACAGCATACCTGTATCTCTTGGATAAATAGCTAGTAGTGCAATTGCTGGGTTGTAGGGTAGTTCTATTTTCAATTTTTTGAGGAACCTCCATACTGTTTTCCAGAGTGGCTGTACCAGTTTGCATTCCCACCAGCAGTGCAAAAGAGATCCTCTTTCTCCTCATCCTCACCAACACCTGTTGTTGCCTGAGTTATTAATGTTAGCCATTCTGACAGGTGTCAGGTGGTATCTCATTGTGGTTTTGATTTGTATTTCCCTGATGATGAGTGATGTTGAGCATTTTTTCATGTGTTGGTTGGCCATCTAGATGTCTTCTTTGGAGAAGTGTCTGTTCATGTCTTTTGCCCATTTCTTCACTGGATTATTTGTTTTTAAGGGTATTGAGTTTGATCAGTTCTTTGTAAATTTTGAATACTAACCATTTATCTGATATGTTGTTTGCAAATATCTTCTCCCATTCTGTCAGTTGCCTTTTAGTTTTGCTGATTGTTTCCTTCTCTGTGCAGAAACTTTTTAATTTGATGAGGTCTGAATAGTTCATTTTTGTTTTTGGTTCCCTTGCCTCCAGAAACATGTTGAGTAAGAAGTTGCTGTGGCCAAGATCAAAGAGGTTTTTGCCTGCTTTCTCCTTGAGGATTTTGATGGCTTCCTGTCTTACATTTAGGTCTTTCATCCATTTTGAGTTTATTTTTGTGTATGGTGTTAAGAAAGTGGTCCAGGTTCATTCTTCTGCGTGTCACTGTCCAGGTTTCCCTTCCCTTCCCTGAAACCAAGTGTCCAGGTTTCACCACTTGCTGAAGAGACTGTGTTTATTCCATTGAATATTTTTTCCTGCTTTGTCAAAGATTAGTTGGCCATACGTTTGTGGGTCCATTTCTGGGTTCTCTATTCTGTTCCATAGATCTGAGTGTCTGTTTTTGTGTTATCATGATTGTAAATTCTGGTTCAGACATCTTGCTTCTATTAGTGTTGGTTAAGTCCCTGGCTGTTGTTTCTCCCTGCTCTTTCTTTTGGGGTGAATTCCTTCATTTTGTCATTTTGAAGAAATAAAAGGAATTAATAAGGTAAAAAAATTAAAATGAAAAATTAAAAAAACCCACACATACACAAAAATCAAATAAATGATGGTAGATCCTGGGTGTGTTTTGGTCTGATATTGCAAGGAGCTTGATAGATTAGAGGAAAAAAAGGGGGGGGGGGGAGGAAAATGTTTGAAAATTTACAAAAATGAATAAAATGAAATGATAAAAGTAAAATAGAATTTAAAAAAAATTACAAAAAAGTAAAAAAAACAGAATAAAAAAGTTAAAGAAAATATTTTTAATAAAAATTGAATGCAAAAATAAGGTTTTTCTTTCTGTATTCAGGAAAAAGAAAAATGAAAAAGAAAAAAAATTGAACAGATGGACCAGAGAATAGTCTGAAATATGATTGAAATTACATAATTTTCCCTTAGAAGTCAACTATGAAGTACCTTCTAGTCCGTAAACTAAGCAGGCAGAGAGACTTGTGTTCTTAAAGGGAGATTGGTCCAGTTAGGCGGGGCTTAGTGTAATGGCTCCGTTCTCCACTAGATGGCGCTGCTTAGCTCACTGGGGTGGATTGTTGTGGCGCTTACAGGTGTGTATGGGTGTGGGCAGGAGTGGGGTAGTGATAACAATCGCCCAGCTACCCAGTGTCTACTATCCCAACGCTGCTCTCCTGGATCAGCAATTGCCCACCCGTCCTTTGTCTCTGGCTTCCGTCTACTCCCTGCTGTTACACTGTTTGCAACCAACCGTCAGGTTGCCAGGCAGTACCTCCCTCCTGAGTTTTATCTCAGATGCGGCTATGTTTCCCAACCCCTCACTTCTGAGGGACTGAGGCTTTGACTCGCTCAGACCTTCTGGGAGAGGGTCTCACCAAGCACTGGCTGGGTGCTGGCTGCACCCAGGAATATTCACAGGACCGTGCTCCTGCCAATGCCCAGAGACTGTTGCTGGGCCACCCCAGAAAAAGTTCACGGGATAGTGTAGCAGCAGCGTTTCAAGGATTATGGAAAACCACAACACACAACTGGCACCAGGCTTCACCCTTTACCACCTTGTTCCAGCATCAGCGAATGTGGTTGTTCTCTGGGGTCTGCTGGGACCACTGGGGTTTGCTGGGATGGCTGCCAAATGTCCTCCCAGCAGCAGGGGAACCACCTCTCCCCAAGTGACCCGAAGATCCCCGGACTCCACTCTGCTCTTGGGGATTCGCCCTTGTCAGGAGCACTGCCAGGTATCCAGCTGTGGAGTTTCAGACTCTGTGCTCCCCCTGTTTATAGAGTCTTAATGGAATTTAAACCCTACCCCCTTTTTTTTTTCAGTCCCTGCGGCTGTTTCCACTTTTCCACTTTCTCTCCAGCTACTTTTCGTGGTGGGGGTGCTTTTCCTGGACTTCCCCCCCACCATCCTCTCTCCTCAAACAAAAACAGCTTCCTGCCCTCTTTGGCTTCTCTCTCCCCCCAGTTCACCTCTCTGCACCACATACCTGCTGAGTTCTGTGGTTCAGGTTGTGCAGATTGTTGTGTTAATCCTCAGATCAGTTTTCTAGGTGTGCATGATGGTTTAGTGTTGATCTGGCTGTATTTCATGGATGTGAGATGCAAAATAAGCTTTCATGCTGTTCCTCCATCTTGGTCCCTGAGTAACATTATTTGCTTTAGCCTCTGCTTTTTCGGTTTGTTGTTATTTGCAACCAAATTGATCCTAATATAACAGATATGGGTTGTTTTTTAGCAGGTGTCTGATTTAATCTAATGTAAATTTTAAAAAGAACATTTTTGCTGCCCCATGGAAAATGTGATACATGGAAGCAAAGATAGAGGCAAAATTACTAGTGGCCAATAATTCAAGAAAAGATGCTCAAACTGACTTTTAATATTTGTTGGCCATTTGCTTGTTTTTATGTCAGTTGCTTGATGTGTGTTTTAAAACAACAGAAATTAATTTTCTCACAGTTCTGGAGGCAAGGAATCTGAAATCAAGTGCTGGAAGGGCCACACTCCTCTTTAGCCTCTCAGATAGGATCCTTTCTTGCCTTTTCCAGCTTCAGATATCTCCTGGCATTTCTTGGTTTGTGTCAGCAGTAAGTCCAATCTCTACCTAATTCAATGGCCATCTAACCTACCTGTCTTTGAGCCCAAATTTCCCTTTGCTTATAAGGACACTAGATATTGGGTTAGGCCCCAGCTCAACACATAATACTTGGTTATATCCTCTGTTTAGTATTTTTACTGGACTATTTGTTTCTTTCTTACTATTATTTTGTAAATTCTTTAAAAATCTAAATTTAAATTTAAATTATATTTAAAAATATGCTGCAATTTTCCCTTTTTTTAATTTAAAATTTAGTTAACATATAGTGCAATAATGGTTTCAGGTGTAGAATTCAGTGATTCATCACTTACAGACAACACCGAGTGCTCATCACAACAAGTGCCCTCCTTCCTACCCATCACCCGTCTAGCCCATCCCCCGACCCACCTCCCTCCATCAACCCTCAGCTTGTTCTGTATCATTAAGAGTCCTGTGTGGTTTGTTTCCCTCTCTTCTCTTCCTTCCCCCTCCCCATATGTTCATCTGTTTTGTTTCTTAACTTCCACATATGAGTGAAATTATATGGTATTTACCTTTCTCTGACTACGTATTTTGCTTAGCATAGTGCATTCTAGCTCCATCCATGTCATTGCAAATGGCAATATTTCATTCTTTTTGATGGCTGAGTAATATTCCACTGTGTATATATTCCACATCTTTGTTTTCCATTTGTTAGTTGATGGACTTTTGGGCAGTTTCCATGATTTGGCTATTGTTGATAGTGGTTCTATAAAGATTGAGGTGTAGGTACCCCTTTGAATCTGTTTTTGTATCCTTTGGGTAGTTAATAGTGCAGTTGCTGGATCATAAGATAGTTCTAGTTTTAGTTTCTTGAGGAACCTCTATACTGTTCTCCAGAGTAGCTGCCCCAGTTTGCATTCCCACCAATAGTGCAAAAGGGTCCCCTTTCTCCACATCTTTGCCAACACCTGTTGTTTCTTTTGTTGTTAATTTTAGCCATTCTGACTAAATTTGATTTGTAATTCCCAGATGGTGAGTAATGTTGAGCATCTTTTCATGTGTCTGTTAGCCATCTGGGTGTCTTTATAAACATTTTTTTAAGTTAGTTTTTACACTTCATTTAGGAAAAAATAGCTATTGGAAACCTTTACTTTTTAATAAGTAGTAGTCCTTCTTTCTTGAAATGATAGCATTTTGTTACTTATGATATATCTATCATTCCAAAGTTGTCTTCGATGTACACATTTTAATCAATTATCTTTTTAATATTTAAAGAATTGAATTTTTGATTATTTTGGAATTTACTTTTATTGATATCCTAGTTATGTTATATTACATCATGGTCTTTAACCCCTTTTATTAGCAAAGAGATCAACTTGTGTTTATTGTCCACATAACCAATTCCTGCTTCAGGCCAGGTTGATGCATAATATAGGCCCTTCCTTCACCTGGAATGGTCCCCCAATGTTCTTTCTTCCTGTTTATCAGGATGAACTGAGTTATTTATGATATATTCCCAAAAGCTTCTTGCTAAGCCAACTTGGAAATTTCTAGGCTTATTCCTTCTAGCCTGAAGTACAGGTTTCTCCTGGGAAATTCTGCTCTTGCAAATTTAACTTTTCCATGTGTGTATGTAGACAATCACTAAATGGGTATACTCTTGAGGGATTTAGGGGAGGAAATATCCTTGAATGGAGGGGTAGGGCATGGATTATAGAGTAGAAGAAACTCCAAGTCTCAATGCCCAGGAGAAAAATGTTAGTGAATAGAGTTCTTGAACCAATATGAATCACAAGTTGTTACTGTTTGCACATAGATTTTTCTTTATTCTTCTTCTTCTTCTTCTTCTTCTTCTTCTTCTTCTTCTTCTTCTTCTTCGTCTTCGTCTTCGTCTTCATTGTCTTCTTCTTCTTCTTTTAAGAAATAAAGACTTTGCAGTCAGGCTTCCTTTAGTGGCCATAAATCTCTCCCAAATGCTAAGAACCTGCTCAAATTTGGCAAGCCAGCTGAGTGAAAAGGTCATCTTCTTGCCTACTGGCAGATTCTGTAGTTTTTACCACACAATTCCCTTTATGGTCATAATTGTCCCTTGCAAACATATAGTGTTACAGCAGAACTCATAAAACTGCTGCCTCTGGAATAAACAAGAAAGGGCACATTCTCATTTCAAAACAACTTAT
Source organism: Acinonyx jubatus (assembly GCF_027475565.1). Classification (NCBI taxonomy): domain Eukaryota; kingdom Metazoa; phylum Chordata; class Mammalia; order Carnivora; family Felidae; genus Acinonyx; species Acinonyx jubatus. Next base: position 89,434,013 of record NC_069381.1, on the reverse strand, counting down.
GCACCAATAGAGTTTAGCTTCAATTTAAAATGGAAAGTAGTGATTCCACTAACAATGCAATATCTTTGATAGATGGCCCGTTTGACCTTTTAGTACATAGATGAATCTGTTTGCACTTATTTGGATACGTATGTCTTTTAGATTGTATCTAACAGATGATTCTCTCATATATTTACAGTTCCTATAGGGCAGCAATGCTCTCTTTGGTTAATCCAGGACTCAGCACACTTTTAAGTACAAGGAGGAGCTTAATAATACATGTGTTTTCAGCATTTTCAGTCTTGAAAAGAAGCAAAAAGAAAAAGAAAGAAATAGTGCATGGGGAAGAATGGGTGCAGCCTCAGCCTGAAAGAGAATTTAAATTGACCTCCATACTTTGAAGTTGGCAAGAACACGATGTGTGGGAAAATAAACGATGAACAGTAAGAATCACATATGCAAAACTACTTCTAAATCAGGTGGGGTTTCAGTGAATTATTTCACAGATACAGTAGCCAAAGCCCTATTTTTTGATGGAGGTAATAGTAACTTTTACATTCTGGGACATGAAAAAGGAAATAAAAATTTTGAGGAGCAGGTTAACGAGGCAATAACTTTCCTTCCCAAGGTACCTGACCTGTAGGGAAATAAGATCCCACAGATATTAGTTACAGGGAGGAGAGGCCATTAGACCACATGAAAAACATAAGACAGGGTATAACTTTTGTGTTTTAAGCCCTGTGGCCCAGTTGTGCTTTGGCTTTGGTAGATGATGGTGTGCAGATGTTGAGAGCTCTAGACCTAGACTGGCTAGATCCGAACTCATATTCTCAAGTCCCTATTCATGTGAACAAGTCACTTAACTTGGTTCTACTGCAGTTTGATCTATCTATAAAACGGGGCTAATGATAGTGTTTACATTATGGGGTCTGTGTTAGTATTAAATGGGTTAACATATGTAATGCCCTTAGATCAGTGCCTGATACTGCATAAACACAAACATTTCAGTTATTGGAAGTAGTTGTAGCAACAGTAATACAAGTTGCATTAGTTTGCTTGGACTGCCATAACAATGTGCTGCAGACTGGGTGGCTGAAACAACAGAAATTTATTTTCTCAAAGTTCTGGAAGCCACAGCTCTAAACTTAAGGTGCCACCAGGGCCATACTCCTTCCTTGCCTCTTCTGGCTTCTTCTGGTGGTTCTTGGTGTTCCTTAGCTTGTGAAGACATTACTTCAGTCTCTGCCTCTGTCTTCACCTGGCCTTCCTCCCTGTGTCTCAATATCCCTCCCCTTTATCCCATTTAAATTCAAGATGATCTCTTCTTGAAATCATTAATATTACATCTGCAAAGTTCCTGTTTCCAAATAAGGTTAAATTCATGGGTACCTGCGATTAGCACTTGGGCATATCTTTTGTGGAGGGACACAGTTCAATGCACTGCATACCCCATGCCTAGTGGTCCAGGTATGGTTTATCACACACAATATCCCCACCTCCACCCTGTGTAAGTGTTTTTACACCTGAATTTTTTTAAAGTAGCCTGTCTTTTCAATCTCAGCAATAGGTTTAGAATGGGTCAGTAATTCTAATTTGGCCAATCAAACCTTTCCTGGAGTTCTAAGACTTTTCTGATATAATGATTTACTATTGGTCTTACATAAGCAGGAGTTAGTTGAGGCCATTAGGCCCAACCACACTTGAAGAAGCCATTTACTTTCCAGTATGATGAAGGCAGCTTGCAAAAAGAAGCACAACTTTGGCAGTGGGAAGCTGGGAGGGAGGCAGGAAGAGAAGGATGAAAAGGACAAGAAAAAGAAAGAGAATACTTTCTTTTTGTGGTTTAAACAAAAGTTATCTCTTCCTCACTTATAGTACTTATCACTTTATGCCATCGTATTATAGACATTGCCTGCACATTTCTCTCCTTTATTAGGTGAAGGATTGAAGACTCCTTGAAGGTCAAGCCTGAATGTGATTGATCTTGGTGACCTCTCACAGTTTCTATTCCATTCCACTGGGAACTCAGAAGAAATTTATTGAATGAATGGGAATGGGTGGGATTAAGGAAACTACTCTTTTAAAATCTCTTACTATGTTCTACACAGTGTGCTAAGTACTTTCTTTAAATTCTGTCATTTAACCCTTGTAACATCTTTGGAAGGCAGGCATTATTATCTTGCTTTTAGAGATAATTGAGCTGCCACTCAGAAAGTTTCTCTGGATTTCTAAACACCATTTAGTCTCAGTGGTAGAGTTAGGATTTGGACCCAAAGCTGCATAGTTTTAAACTTGGCCTTCAAGTCTACCTGGTCCCCAAATTTAGTGTTCTAGCAGAATTTATAACAAGGAGGAACATTTTGGTCAGTTTTTATGAGGATAAATGATAGAGGTGGGACACTTGATTTGAACTTTGAAGAATGGATATAATTCCTATATCTAGAAAAGTATTTTGAAGATGCTTAAAATATATAAAAGAACTCAAGCAAATTCCTAGTTCAAAACTCTTCAGTAGCTTCTCCTTATGCTTGGGATAAAATCCAAACTTCTGACTGTGTCTTAAAAAGCCTTTCATGACCTGTCATTTGCCTTCTAGCCTAGCCTTATGTATGCCTTGTTCCCAGACATTCTAAAGCTTCCTTTCTGTTCCCCAAACACACTCAACACACTCCTGCCTAGTCACACTAGCATTCCTTTTCTCTGATGCACTCCCCTGAACTCATGACTGGTTCTTTTCTGTCATTCAGATCTCAGAGAGGTCGCACATCAAAAGCAGCTTAGTCGCTGCCGTCAAATAAAACTATTTTAATTTTAAATTTTAACACTTCACTCTATTTGACATTTTCTTGTTAGTTTGCTTACTTGAATGTGTTTGTCTTCTATTTTCCCACTCCACTGGGATGGAATGTAAATTATCTTAAAAGCTAGACCACTGTCTATTGGTTGCATCTCCTCTCCCCACATCCCTGGCAATCATATGGCTTCAGCAGCTATCTTTTGAATGAATGAACGAAATTATAGTAGCTTGAAGTGGCTATGGATTGGCAGGACCCACAATAATTGAACTCAAGATCAAATGTAACGGAATAAATATTTGAAAGTAATTGGCTGGCGTACAAGGTGCATTAAGGATAGCAGGAGGTAAAGCATTTTCATATGGCCATTTGGATGCTGCAGTTTGGTTTTGTTTTATTTTGTTTTTTTGATGCATTTATATCAAAAACGGTTCTGGAAAAATAGATGCGACAGTGATGAACATACCAGATGGCAAGTATTCATAGGCTTTTCTTTTCTTCTGCCTGCAAAGGAAGGCATTTTCTCTGCTCATGTTCTTGGATTTCGTTGTGTTGATCAGATAATGGGAGTTACCTCCCATTGGAGAGGTATCTTTAATATCTTTGTCTCTGATAGAGAAGAATGGGAGGAAAAAAAAGACGTGGATTGATTTATATAAGAAAGGTGATGTAGTAAGTCATGAAAGGAAAGCATTTATCAGGAAGGCAAAGAGGGAAAGAGGGCCAGTGTTCAGAGAGAAACAAAGAGGTTGAGGGAATAACAGCTGTCCTGCAAAGAGGATTTTTGAGGGTTTGGAGGGATAAATAGAACTGATTAGGACATTTGGAGTGCTTTCTGTGATGTGTTTTCCCTGCTTCTTCACCTCTTCAAGGTACTCCAGTACAGAGTTGTGTGATTTTTTTCAAAGCTACTGGAGTTGGATTTGTGTTTCTCCTCGATGTGACAAAGCCCAGAGAAGCCTCTAAAATAAAAATTTTACAACATAGATCCATCTGCTCCATGTGTATGTTTATTTTTAAGTTTATTTATTTTTATTTTTGAGAGAGAGAGACAAAGAGAGTGAGTATGGGAAGGGCAGAGAGAGAGAGAGGGAGAGGGAGAATCCCAAGCAGGCTCTGAATGTCAGCACAGAGCTTCAACATGGGACTCAAACTCACAAACCGTGAGATCATGATCTGAGCTGGAACCAAGAGTGGGACACTTAACCAACTGAGCCACCCAGGCGTCCCAGTATGTTTTTAATAGAAAGGAAGTCATGCTACAACGTGTATCTCAGATGTTAACTTCTTTCTTACCCCCATTCCTGCTGCTCAGTGAGCATCACTTCTTTAAAGCCAGAAAACAACCAATACCAGGTTAGCATTTTTAGAGTTTAATGCCTGATGATTTTTCATCATAGTAAAAATATTTAGCAAAATAAAATACATTGTATGTATGCCATTGATTATTAAGGGAAATAACAAAAATGTTACTGAGAATTTTTTGTACAATTTGATGCTGAGATAAGTAATCATACCATGACCCAACTCTCTGCCGTGTTTTCCAATAATGCCACTTTTCTTTCAGATAAATATTCTCAATGAAATAGCATTGGTCAAATAAGGGGGTTTACCAAAAGCAATTTCCCGTAGATATAAATAGGAAAAGTACTATCACTAAGCTAGTTGGTCTATCTATTCCCATTTGGAAATGATATTTCTAAGTGAGGAATAAAAGACCAAGAGTCAGGCCATACAAGGTATATGTTAATATGGAGATAATAAGGAAACACTTAGCTTATATCGATTAATGGTCTTTCCTGACATAAACAAGGTTGGTGACATGTCTCCTGATGATATGTGATTTGTCTGCTAGACATTTCTCACAAACCAGTTCATTCTTCAGTCCATTTCTTGCCTCATATGTCTGGCCTCCATGTCATCTCATTATCTGCCTTGGGTTGATCATAAAGTGGTAGAGTTTAAAGATGGAGTGAGGCTGAAAGTGAGGTAAAAATATATGTTTTCCAGAATTCAAAGAGTTGAAAGTTTGGTTTTTCACTTATTTATTTCAAAATAACCACATCAAAGACATTCAGTTAAAATGGTGTGGGTGTTAGTAATCAGCTGTATCAAAGTAGCCACTCTAAATGCCACATTTCCAGGGGAAGAGTTGGTAAGATTCATAAAGGGCCAAGATTAGATTTAAAAGGCACATTTCTATTAGATTCTGGATGTTTGAGTAAAAAACATATGCATTTGGCCTCAATTCTATAAGAAATAGGAAAATAGAAAATTTTCTTTTTTAATCCGAGTCATAGAAATAAAGTGGCATATTTATTGTATCCAGTAAATTCCAAAGTTAGTTTCTTGGGTATTAAAAATCTTACTTGGAAAAATAAAAAGAAATTAAAAAAAATTCCATAGTCAAATATATTTGGGAAACACTAAGTTAAACACAGCCAAGCAAGCATATTTCCAAGCTGCAGGGTCTCCAGGGCCTTCAGAGACTTTTGATACTCCATAAATGTCCCAAAGGGGGATAGTAGACAGTGTTTCCTCAACTTGGGGAACTAGTGGTTTGAAAACACACTAGTCTACAGGATGCAAATGATTTTGAAGGTAAACAGAACTGGAAAGTAGAGGAAATAGTAAAAGGATTATCCAAATAACTCAGAAGGAAAATAATAATATCCTGCCTTAGAAGTAACAGGATGAGGGGCACATGGATAGTTCAGTCAGTTAAGCATCCAACCCTTGATTTTGGCTCAGGTCAAGGTCTCATGGTTGTGGGATTGAGCGATGCATGGGGCTCTGTGCTGAGCATGGAGCCTGCTTAGGATTCTCTCTCTCCCTCTCTCTCTCTGCCCCTCCCTCACTCCCTCACTCTCTCTCTCTCTCTCTCTCTCAAAATAAATAAATAAACATTGAAAAAAAGAAGTAACAGGATGAGATTGAAAAGGAAGTTCTCCATGCTGGGGTATATAAGAAGTATTCAAAAAATTGGTGTAAAATAGACACTCTTGATATTTTAACAATCCCTTTTATAGGTATATGTGTATACATACTTAATTTTTTATTAACCTATACTTCTGTCAAATTGAACATTTCTATCGTTAATTAAATGTGACATGTGCCAAACTCCTTATACTTTGCTGTACCTACTCGCTTCCCATGTGACTTATTCACCTAGTGCCTCAGTCTCTCAAGCTCTAACACATCAGATTCTTCTATGACTCCTCCTTCTCACCGCCTAAAAATTCACAAAAAACTGTCACTTTTACCTCCTCATTATTACTAATCTTTGTCCACCTCTTCATCTTCTCTAACTTCTCATCAAATTCTCTTTCCAAAATTATTTTCTTAAAAACAAGTTTGATGGTGTCTGTCACCTTTGTTCTGTGCTTGAAATGCCCTTCTATGTTGCCTAATGGATAGAGTCATCCTTCTAAGTGAAGGCTCACATAACCTGGTGCAGACTGCACATTAGCCACATTAGCCATCTCTTCCTCAATTGAGCTGGGGCTGTTCCCTGACACAACACAGCAGGCATTAGGTCCCTGTGCCCTGTGCACATGCTGTCTCCTCTACCTGAAGTGTCCTTCCCTCTCCTCTCTATTTGCTGAAATCTTGCTCATTCTTTAGAATTGTTTGCTTCCTCTTCGATATCAGTTATGAAGATATTAATCTGTCCTGTCACTCTCCCTCACATACTTCAAAGCTGCTATCATATAGGCAAAGAAAAACAATATGGTCCTACCTTTGTTTCCTCTACCGAAGTCAGTTTGCTCTTCATGAATGAGTAAGCATTTTCTCTAATCTTCTGATGAATTTGTCGGTCTGGAATCTTCCCAAGACTTTCTAAAGGTTGAAATAAATTATTCCCATTGGTTCCCCTTTGTCTTCTTGTTCTCCAAAATATAAACACCACTTAGTTAAATTTAATTCCATTTTTGGCCCATTTTGCCTTTTAAAAAACAACTAAAAACTGCTTATTTCATTACTAATATTTATCACATAATTTACTAATTTTCAATTCGGTAGCAGCAAACCAATTCCAAGGTCACTTTCCAAGTCTTTTTAAAAAACGAGATGGCAAAGTGCCAACAGTTTGGTGCAGTGTCCAATTCTAATGAAAGATTAAGCATTTTAGCCAGCAATTCCAGCGTCCTCTGACTGCTTTAAAAACATTTGGTTGGATGCCATCTGTTCTTGGTGATTTATTTATGTTTTGTTTGTCAATTTTTTCTAAAGTATCCTCTCGACTTATTCATTTATTGATCAATTTCTCTGGCCTATGCACTATGAAAGTCACTAAGAATGTATTAAACAGCTAACCTGTGCCCAGCATAGTGCTGGGTAAATGTGGGAAAGGAAAGACATTTGAGATTATGCATCTGTCCTCCAGGAGCTTGTCTTTAGTTGGGGTAATAAAGCAAAAACAAAAATATGTAGACCATGTGACTTAAGTGACCCAGGTGCTATTAGCTGCAGGTACAAAATACATTAAGGTCCAGATTTCAATGTCTCTTGGGCTCCTTCCAGCAGTCCTCTCCACTTCCCTGCCAAACCCGTCCATTTCTCTGTGGTGTTTCTAAGAGGTGGTGTTTCTAAGAGGTGTTCTCATGTGCTCAAGAAAAGTCTACTCATATTCTTTTGTGCTAGCATTGTCTTGGACATTTATTGCTTCAAAATGTTTTGAGAGAGATATTTCACTATGGCCACTGCTGTCAGTGGTCTTGAAATTTTTGCTTTCTGTCAGGCATAGGTGCAATTGCTGATGCTTCTTGTTTTCTCTACAAGCTGGCTTGATGCTGCCATTTAGTTTCACGGAAAGATTGGAAGACTTTTGTTCATCCTAATTCTGTTCCCTGGGCTCTGAAGTGTTCCTGACTGCATACCTCAGCTCTCACTATCTTTTGAAGAAGCAATCCCTCATTTTCTGTCTTGCACCTCTTTTTTATACCTTGGGGTGGCTGGACAAGAGACTTCATCTTTTATTTCCTCAACTTGATTTCCTCTGCCTCTGGTCACCATGCACCATTCTTTTCCTTCCTCTTGCAACCAAAAATAAAACTCCTCATTCATATAGACTCATGCAAAACAATGCTAGGAGGTATCAGTGATCCTACACATCTAGTCTTTGTTACTAAATCCACAATGCATTGCAATAATCCTCACAACGACCCTACAAGTTGGGCACTGCTATTCATGCTTTACAGCAAAGTGTACTTAAGTTTAGAGAAACTAGGCTTAAGGGTACAGGACTAGTGAGATTCCATTATTAGAAAACATTGGCAGTCTATTCCATGAGTGGGAAACTGCAGCAGTGTGATTGCTTTAATTTGCATTCCTTTTTGTTATATATATAAAAATAGTAATGTCTTGATTATATAGAAACCAACAAAATGAATTTTATTTTGATAGAACTTTAAGATAGAACATGGTATTACTTTAAGTTACATTCATGGTGGCTGATTGGTCCCTCCGTCGGAATCTTTTTTTTTTTTTAACTCTAATGTAACCCTCTAAGCCAAATTTGAAATCAGTAAACAATAAGGGCACTGCTCAAATCAGGCATTATCTGCTTCAGAACTTGTTATGTCTCAGTTTCTGATTGGCAAGTGAATTACAGCCAAATACTTATTAAATGGTTAGGCTCCCTTCCAGTGCAGTCTTCAATTATCTTTGTTATTGTACAGCAAAGAACATTTGCTTGATGAAGTAGGGCTGATTTGCTTATTGTATGTCTTTGCATTCTCGTTAATCTCTTCAATTCTGCAATTTGTATTGGTTTTCTAGTTAGTAGTGTGAATTCATGAGACCATGCTTTATTATTAGTGCTGTCTCGTAGCAGTACGTAACCCTTTGGAATATGCAAAAAACATGACAGATCTCTCAGCCCTGAAGTCTTTGCAGGCTGAGTATGAATGGCTCCACTACAACAAACAGACAGGGAAGAGTGCTAATGTTTTAACTGGTAAAGTGAAAGAGTGAATAGGAATCTATTAACATTCTTAGACATTTAAACAGTCATCTCTTCCTTCTTCTCATCCCTGTGGCTTAAATGTAGTTTAAACAATGTATTTTCATCTGTGTGGGATTGTCACTTCTTTGCTGGTATTTGGTAGATTCATAACGATGCTAGACCTAGTCTCAATTTTACTGTAGGACTTTAATCGGAGAACCCCTTGAGCTTCTTAACAAAGATTTCCCTGTTAGGTGACCCACATGAACTCTCTAGCTTATAATTAAATACTGATTAAGAAATGGTCTTAGTATATGTCTTCAGAAAATCCCAAATAATCAAATGGTCACATTCTTGAACTTGGGGGATAACCTGTCTTTTCCTTTCACCGGACATTCCTAAGCATCGTCAGACAGTACCTTACTGAGGGCAGATATAGGTAGAGAGATCTTGATATCTCTTGAACACTACTTCAAGGAGAAATACAACACTAATGAATTTCAAAGATATTCTAATCAATTCTTCTCAGTGGTGAATTATTTCCATAGGACAGTAGAATTCTTACCTTATGACTTGAGAAATGTGAAGTTTGGCATGGGATATGGGGATACACCTGCAGCTTATAATGTTGTGACATGTGAGTAATTACAAAAATAAGATTACTGGAAATAAGTTTTTGGACAATGTTGACTATTATATCTTTTCAGATGCCAGTGAAAAGTGATCATTTCTCCATTTCTAATTGAGTCTATATTCAATATTGTGCAAAGATGCCCTGAGAGGTAAAGTGTATGAATAATGATATTTTATGACTGCAATTATTCTTCGGTTGATTATTCATTACTCATAGTGTGAACTCTGAGTGAAATTTACATTCTCTTCCTATAGTGTTACTATCAATTTAGTGTTATAAATTTCTGCCGGATGTAAACTAATCACGCCTCATTTCCAATATCGAATTGTCTTTGAGTGAGTGATCATATGTCTTTACCAAGCCTTTTCTATTAATTACTAATATTTTCAATCTTGTGTAGAACCATAAATCTTATCCATTAAATGAAAAATCATGGTTAATTCTGAATCATTAAATGAAAACGAAAGACTAAATCTAACTCAATTCATGATAGTATCCTTCTAAACTTCGTGTTTGCCCTAATTTCCGTGAAACCAGATGCATTTATATGCTTGCATCACATTTGGATTTTTTTTGCAACTGTTTAGCTTTTATTTATTTATTTATTTATTTATTTATTTATTTATTTATAATTCAAATTCAAGTTAGTTAGCATCTAGTGCAACAATGATTTCAAGAGTAGATGCTTTAATGATCCTTACCCATTTAGCCCATCCCCCCTCCCACAACCCATCCAGTAACCTTCTGTTTGTTCTCCATATTTAAGCATCTCTTATGTTTTGTCCCCCTCTCTGTTTATATATTATTTTTGCTTCCCTTCCCTTATGTTCACCTGTTTTGTACCTTAAAGTCCTCATATGAGTGGTCATATGATATTTGTCTTTCTCTGACTAATTTCGCTTAGCATAATACCCTCTAGTTCTATCCACATAGTTGCAAATGGCAAGATTTCATTCTTTTTGACTGCTGAGTAATACTCCTTTGTGTGTGTGTGTGTGTGTGTGTGTGTGTGTGTGTGTGTGTGTGTATACCATATCTTCTTTATCCATTTCATCCATTGATGGACATTTGGATCTTTCCATACTTTGGCTATTGTTGATAGTGCTGCTATGAACATTGGGGTGAATGTGCCCTTTGAAATAGCATACTTGTATCCCTTGGATAAATAGCTAGTAGTGCAGTTTCTGGGTCATAGGGTAGTTCTATTTTTAAATTTTTGAGGAAGCCTCATACTGTTTTCCAGAGTGACTGCACCAGTTTGCATTCCCACCAGAAATGCAAAAGAGATCCTCTTTCTCTGCATCCTTGCCAGCATCTGTTGTTGCCTGAGTTGTTAATGTTAACCAGTCTGACAGGTGTGAGGTGGTATCTCATTGTGGTTTTGATTTGTATTTCCCTGATGATGAGTGATGTTGAGTAGTTTTTCATGTGTTGGTTGGCCATCTGGATGTTTTTTTTGGAGAAGTGCCTATTCATGTCTTTGCCAATTCTTCAATGGATTGTTTGTTTTTTGGGTGCTGAGTTTGATAATTTCTTTATAGATTTTGGATACTAACCATTTATCTGATATGTCATTTGCAAATATCTTCTCCCATTCTGTCAGTTGCCTTTTAGTTTTGCTGATTGTTTCCTTCACTGTGCAGAAGGTTTTTAATTTGATGAGGTCCCAATAGTTCATTTTTGTTTTTGGTTCCCTTGCCTCTGGAGATGTGTTGAGTAAGAAGTTGCTGCCCCCAAGGTCAAAGAGGTTTTTCCTTGCTTTCTCCTTGAGGATTTTGATGGCTTCCTGTCTTACATTTAGGTCTTTCATCCATTTTGAGTTTATTTTTATGTATGGTGTAAGAAAGCAGTCCAGGTTCATTCTTATGCATACCACTGTCCAGGTTTCCCAGCACCATTTGCTGAAGAGACTGTCTTTATTCCATTGAATATTTTTTCCTGCTTTGTCAAAGATTAGTTGGCCATACGTTTGTGGGTCCATTTCTGGGTTCTCTATTCTGTTCCATAGATCTGAGTGTCTGTTTTTTTTTGTTTTTAACGTTTATTTATTTTTGAGATAGAGAGAGACAGAGCATGAACGGGGGAGGGGCAGAGAGAAAGGGAGACACATAATCAGAAGCAGTCTCCAGCCTCTGAGCCATCAGCCCAGAGCCCCACGTGGGGCTCGAACTCATGGACCGCGAGATCGTGACCTGAACTGAAGTCAGACGCTTAACCAACTGAGCCACCCAGGCTCTCCCGAGTGTCTGTTTTTGTGCCAGTACCACACTGTCTTGATGATTACAGCTTTGTAATAAGCTTGAAGTCTGGGATTGGCATCACATTTGTGTTTTAGCCTTTTTCCCAGTTTATTCCTTCCCCAATAGTTCTATATTTGTAACTTGAATTCTTACAAAAGATTTTAAAGTAGCCGTCTGCTGGGTTCACTATGGTTTCAATGTCTTTTCTCAATAGCTTGAATTTTTTTTTCAAAATATTTGAATAGATTTTCCATTTATTTCCAATACCAAATGTGTTCACATGTTTGGCCAAAAACATTAAATAGTGATCATATAAATTATTTGCTGCAAACACATAAAATAGTCTTAATCACATATGCCCTTTTCTTCATTTTTTTTCTATTATAGGTAAATAATACCTTGATGAATATTCTTGTACATCATATTTGTACTCATTTCTGCTTACTTCTTTCAGATAATTGTTTAGAAGTTATATCACCAGGAAAATGCTCTTACTTGGGCAAATTTTAATCTTTGTCCAAATTTGGTATGTGAATACATATATGAAATTAAGTCATTGCATATATTTATTAACCACTTATGTTTCCTCAGGTATGAATTACCTGTTTACTAGTTTCTTTCATCCACATGTCTTTGAGTTTTCATATTCTTACTAATTTGTAGGAGGTATTAATAAATTTGTGGGAATTATCCTTTGTCACATATTCTCCTTGTATACACATTTTATTTACTCAACTTTATTAATCCTCTTTTAAAAATATTTCCTTCCTTTTCTTTTAAACTAAGAACTTATTGGGGTGCCTGGGTGGCTCAGTCAATTAAGTGTTTGTCTTCAGCTCAGGTCATGATCTCACAGCTCCTGAGTTTGAGCCCTGCGTCAGACTCTGTGCTGACAGCTCAGAGCCTAGAGCCTGCTTCAGATTCTTTGTTTTCCCCCTCTCTGCCCCTCCCCTGCTCAAATACTGTCTCTCTCTTTCAAAAAATAAATAAATATTAAAGCATTTTTTTAAAGAACTTATTTAGCACTGTGAAATTAATATTTGCCCATAGTTTCTTTTAACTTTTTTCACTTTCCCCTATTTACTACTTTAATAAATTTGTAATTTGCTTTGTGTCTCACAAAAGTGACCTATTGAACCCACACTCTTGCTTTCACCATTGGCCACAGGTTTAGTATGCAATTAGAGTTGCCTTTTAGAAAGTTTGATTAATTTTAAACTCCTGCTTATAATGTTCTGTCACTAGCAGCTTTACTTCTCTGACTCCAGCTTGTTCCCAGCACAAATAAGAGGTACCATAGTGATGGCCCACAAAAGATGCCCATGCCCTCAGCTCTAGAACATGTAAATATGTTACACTACATGGCAAAAATAACTTGGAAGATGGAATTAAGGTCATTACCCTTAAGATAGGGAGACTATTTTGGATTATTTGTGTGGACCCAACATAATCAGATGGGCCCTTCAAAATGGAAGAGGAAGGCAAAAGAGTCAGTCAGAGAAATGTAATGTTAGAATAGGCAGGAGACATTCAAGGCATGAGATAGACTTGACTCTCTGTTGTTCCAGTTGACGATGAAGGAAGGAAGCCTTGAGGCAATGAATGGTTTGTCTTTAGAAATGGAAATTGTCCTCAGCTGACAGCCAGTAAGGAAATGGGGACCTCAGTCTGACAACCACAAAGAACTGAACTCTGCAAAGGAACTGAATGAGCAAAGAAATGGATTCTCCCACACAGACAGAAAGGCACACAGACTTGATAAACGTTGACTTTAGTTCAGTGACATCATGCTAGACTTCTGGCATACAATACTGTATAATAATAAATTTGTGCTGTTTAAGCTGCTGAATTTGTGGTAATTTGTTACAGGAGTAATAGGAAACTAATACACAAGGCTTTCTGGACTTTGGTATTGGGCGTATCTGGTTCAAATTCTGACTTAGTCCCATAAGAGCTGAGTAATTAAGGAGATTTATTGACTACCTATCTCATGGGGCTGTTGGGACCCAGAAAATAACTCCAATAATGATAGTAATAGCAACAATGTCAATAATAATACTAATAATATATTAACAATACAATAATATAGGTACATACATATATTTTCTAAATAATGATTGTAGGCAACACATTGAATGTTTACTGTATGTCAGAGCCTTAAATATGTATTACTTCTTTTAATGCTTATATTAAATCTCTTATATTAGATGGTTTTGTTATGATCCCCTGTACCTATTTTTTTCTTACACATGAAGGATAGAGTTATTTTTAAAAAACAAAAAGGAGAGGAGCAGAGATGGTAAGTAACTTGCCTAAGCTCATGCAGTTAGTCAAAGAAAGTTGGAGCCAGTGCACTGACCTAGTCAGTGTCATTCAGAACCTACATGCTTAATCACCTTGCTACTGCTGCTCTATTAATTTTTTTTTACTCTTTTAATATTAACCATTATGCCACAGATGCTCAATTATCATTGTTTCTGTCAGTACTATATTATTGTTATCAACCCAATATCAACAAAAAGTCCACAGGTAATACAAAGGTAATAGTGGGAAGATTCATGTATGGGGTTTTGACTTTGAGCAAAGATTGCCTTTGAGCCTACTGTATGGTTTGATCAAGGGGCCAGTTTGGCTAAGCAGAGCCTTTACACCAGGTCTAGGAGTTGGCAATTTATCCTGGAGTCAAGTGATCTGCCTTTAAGTACCAGCAGTTTTTTAATCAATCTGTGAATTTTGAATAGTTTATTTAACTTCTATGTTCCAGTTGCATAACTGATATAATCATGAATTCAATGAGAATGATGGTCATCATAACTATGAAGTTACAAGATCATTCAAATATGAGGCTTTGTATCAGCAGAACATGTTTTTTAGAGTTGTGGAAAAGGGCAAAAATCCAAAATTGTTGGATTTTTCACATATATCCAGAGGGTTTATACGTTTTGTTCATCAATGTAGTTGCTTTCATAACACATTTCCTCTGGTTTTCACAGTATTTAGCCATGGGACTTAAGGCTGACAAAGCAGAAGTGTATGAGAAGTGAGACAGTGAGAAGCAATGCCCAGCTGTTTAATATTATGATACCGCAAATATGAATCAATCTATCTTCCTGTGGGAGACACAAGTACCTTGCTCTGCAGAAGCACTGTGTACAGAGAGGAGATGCTCTGAGTGCTGAGGATATGATGACAAAGACAGGGCTGGAATTCACTGATGAATTCTCAGTCAGAGAAGACCCCTGCCCCTACTAAGTAAATGCTGCACCCTCTTGGCCTTGACCATCTCACAGATGGTGCTTGCATTTCAGCCTTTCCCCCCAGTCTGAACAAAAAGGATAATTGGGAGACCTTGGGTAGGGGAGAGATTATTCTAGTCAAATCTGGAAGTCCTATAAGCCTGGGCCAGAGGATACAACTTTAATCACCTCTAGGCCCCTCCTCACTTTGCTCAGTACTCATCTGGCTTCTCAATTAGTGTTTCATTTCTTTGGCAAGCTATTTAGTCTGCTTATAGTTTATAGTACTCATTTATTTTCAGTCATGGGCCATGGTAACTCAGCAAAAGCTCTAGCTTAGAGGTTTCAACATCCTCTTATTCACCTTCTTGGTTTAACTTTGCCAGCTCACTGCCCACCTAGAAATCAGTGAGGTGTCTTTGAAAGGCAACTCTGATTGTAATATTCCTTGCCTACCCCCAAGCCAAAATTAAAATCAGAGCCTCTTAATATCAATTGCTTTATCATGAGGAGAAATTCCACATTCCTTAATATATCTTCAGAAGTCTTTATGCCTACTGTCTCTCTCTCTCTCTTGTTCATTTCTCCAGTCCCATATTTTCCTACAATCTACCCCTGCTTTAACCCTTTGCATGTCCACATGAGCAAGATTCTCAAATCTTTGCAGTCTGGTAAAAACTTGCCAGCATGTCACATAATTGCTTTTCTTATAAGCTAAAGATGTAGCATCTTTTCCTTAGTAAGCAGAATGCTAATGCTTGTACATACATACGTATATGTATGTATCATCTGTTTTTAAATGCTCATGGAAATTTCATGTGCGTTATGTTGTTTATTCCTCATAACACTACTTGGAAGTAAATAGTATAATTTTTATCATCTCTGTTTCATAGATGACAAAACTGGGTTCCATGTGCTTACTATTTAGCCTGAGTCACCAGACAGTGGATGACAGACTACGTACATCTGGTTTATTATGTAGAGTCTAGTTTCTTTTCAATTCTGGGTTATTTCGAGATGCCTCTAGTTCAAAATGAGGAATAATTCAGACAAAAATCAACCCCATGAGAACAAAGTCCATGTATGTTTCCTTCACTAATGTGTTGCCCATTACTGGTCTTGGCAGAGAGCAGGTACTTAATAATTATTTGTGAAATGAATGAATGAACCTATATTGGGAATTATCTTCATTGCCTTTTGAGCTTTTTATTTTTGCAAATGGCACACAGAGGAGAGATGTGATCTTCTAAGGTACTTAACATGCAAGAGGGACGTAGGACATTGAAGTGTGAATAGATAGACTCAGAAATGAATCTTGGCTCTATTTATTAGTTGTATGTTTTTGGACCATTATTTTAATTCCAAATCTCAATTCTATCATCTGGAACTTCAGTCATCTGGCTAAAACATGAAGACAACATTATTTGCTTCATAGAGTTTTTGTGGGGGGTAAATAAGATACATATAAAAAGCATGTACCGCAGGGTCTAGCATTTAGAAGATGCTAGATAAATATTAGTAGTTGTCTTCCTGCCGTGAGAAAGAAGTGTTAATTCATAGCCATTTAGGTCAGCAAGAGATCCAATCATTTAACTTTTTTTTCTAAATCGTCATTACATATTTATAATTTCAGGCTGCTTGATTTATATGTGTTCCTGTTAGCTGCGTCTAAGCGGTTTCCAGCTTTACATACCCCTAGAGTTTATCTCATTCTGCTATATGTTGGAAATAAATTTTGAAAATCATACCAATATAACTCAACAATCTTTCAGACTGGTGGATTTAGTTGTGAGTCTTAGATAGGAAAAATAACAACCGTAGTAAAATGTTTTGTAAATCCATACCTGATTGGAGAGAGGATATTAGAAGTTAAGCTCTTGATTTTAATATATCTGGGCCTTAAGCTACCTTTTGTATTTTGCTTGGTATGCTAATCCATACAGAAAGGACTACAGAAATTTTGATTTTATGAAGGCCTCTCTAAATGATTCTTTTAACCATGTGAGTACTGAAATGTGCAGTTTTGCAATCCATTCCAAGTACTCAGGGATTCAGGAAACAGCACTGGTTTTGCTTTTAAATAAAAATTATTCTAGACATGAGTTATGTTCAGGGGTTTCAGAAAAGATAATGATATGTTTCTTGAATCCTTTATGTTGCAATATTAATTAAGTTAGTTCAATCTGTTCCTTTCCTTCAAATGCCTTTTTTAAAACAAGTTGAACAAAATATGTTTTTAGCCATTTCTCCAGCTGATTATTGCCGCTTGTTAGGTTTTGGCAACTCCTTTCCCTGGTAAAAACGTGTGGATTTCGAACCAATGCACAATTTACATCAATAGCTTCTGTAGAGTCTTCGCAGTGGCTCTGATTTGTTAGCAAAGTCATTTCAGCTGATATAAGTCTCAATCTCCCCATTGGTCAAAAGCAGCAATTAATATCCACCTAACCAGTCCATTGTATGGATGAAATAATATATGCATATCTCTGTGTATACATGGAGAAGAGGCTCTCTATTAATCCTTTTTCATTCGTTCTCTGTTAAGTATTCTTTCGCCATCTATATGCTGCTGATGGTTTTATGTCTGGTAATAATACCACTTTGCATTTATGTACCACTTTCAAGTTTGCCAAGCACTCTCCCGTGTTAGCTTTTCATCCTCATAACAAACCTGATAGGTGGGTAGCACAGTGATTACTACTTCCATTTGGAGATAAAAAAAAAAAAAAACTGTCACATTGTAAACTTTTTGCGTGTGAAGGACTGTCTTTTGCTCTCTTTTTTGTTCCTCAGGTTGAGCTTAGCACTGAACTTGGCATATATTTGAGGCTGTATAAATATTTGTTGTATGGAACTGATTGATGGGAAGGACAGTAACTTCTGCAAGGTCAGACAGAGGCTATGGCAAGACCAGGACAGTCTTTCAGAATTTTCCATTAGACAAATGGTGAACAACTTTTAATTTTTTTTCCCAAAAGGGTCAATTCAGGGAAAATAAAAATGTTTATGTGCCACAATTTTCCAATTAAAATGAAAATAGCTTTATTGAGTCTCAAGGAAAAATATATTCTTTCTACTTAGATTACTTCCTTCTGCAGGAGGAAAGTGCCAATGAGAAATATTAGCACTCCTTTTTCACCACTAAAATGTTAATATCTGAGAATATTTGAGAAGGAGCCATGGAGAGGCAGCTTTCCAATCTTTTATCCCTTATATTTGCAGAGCACTTTAGAGTTCACAAAGTGCTTTCATAGGCATCATCTAATTACATTCTTGAAACAATCCCAGGAAGGGGTATTATTACCAACCACACTATACAAAGGGTACACTAAAGTTAAGGTTGGGAGGAAATGACTTGCCTAAAGTCACACAGCAAGTGCATATTAAGCAAGGTTAGATGCATTGCCTCACATACCACATACACTGAGCACTAACTCCCTTCACTTGTTTAGCTATTGGGGGTGGATATAAAATAGATTCCTTTCACCCAAAACCCAAAACAAAATCAATCTGGGCATTTTTCCCACTCTCTCTTATCTCTGCATGTGGGGGTTTCTTTTTTTTTTTTTTTTTTTGTCCAGCTGAGTACAGAAACCTGGAAATGAACCAGTCCAACACAACACAACAAAACAAAACAAAACAAACAAAACAAAACAAAACAAAAACATACTACTGTATTTCCTTTCCTGGAGGGTTTCTGCCGTAAAGTCTCTGCTTTGTATGGGTGAGAAGGCTGCTGTAAGAATTATACTATGAACTACAAAGTGAAGTCCTGTGGCCTTCAGGCTGTTCTGCGTGACCTAGTTGGGTGACTGATGCTACCAAATAGAGGTTTGTTCTGGTGTATGGAATGCCAGTGATCCGGTACAGTTTTGACTTCAAAATCTAGAAATTAATTTTGTGGTGATATGCGAATATAATATGAAACATTTTTCACTAAATATGCATGTAGTGAACTTTCTTTCCCACATTTATCCATTCCATTTTTTCATATACTCCTCATTTGCTTTTGTTTACTTGCAACTGGAGATTGCAATAAGAAATTTATTTAACTAGGTTGCCCACTGTGAGCAAGTGAACAGAGGATATCCCCCCTCCCCCCAACATCACCATTGCTCCTCTGGGGAATTCTCCAAGCCTCTGTGGAGAGTGGAGGGAATCTGTGGAACTATGTGAGGCAGGTGTACATTTACATAAGGTGCCAAAGCTGGGAAGTATGATGAGGGAGAGGGAATGGCACAGGGGGCATGGCTTTCTGCTGATGTGACTGTCTCCCTATATACTGTCTCATCCCACTGGTCTCCTCCTTTATCTCTCTTCTGTGGCTTCTTATTTGTCACGGCTACATGAGGTAAGAATTAATTTTAAAGTTCTTTTTTTAAGGGTACTTTTCTTTTTTTTGCTACTACATCTGCTCCCTCCCTCATTTACATTTCACAGTTTATCTGTTGTAAGTGACATCATTTTCCAAATTCCTTTGAAGAGGACAGAGTTGTCTACCCCATGGTAACTGATAATATCTTTTGCAGGGAGAAAGCATACTTGTGGAAAGTGATGTTGGCCTCAGATAACTCACTACCCTTGAAATCCAGAACCGCTCTATATTTGATTTTCTGCTTTCTGACCCAATAGAAATAATCATTGACTTGTTTTAGACATGGTTGTGTTTGCCAGCTGATTAATGAAGTCCACATTTAGTGGACTTGCTGGATTTTTCTGTTTATTCTTTGAATAATGCTGCTGAAAGTGAAATTAGACCCCGGATAAGCATATAGATTTAGTCCATGGTAGGGAGGTCACCTTAGACTTGGGTACATATACTTTTTCTTCTTCTCATATTTTCTTACATCTGCATTTCTAAAATATCACTATGCTTTTTTAATCAAAAAGCATAAATGCAAAGATAAATCAGTTAATAGTTCATTGAATTAGAAATCTGTGCAACATGCAATTTGCAAGTATATGTCACTTTTGTGATGTTTGTCATTTTCCCTATTTGCAACACGCTAGTGACTACATAAACAAAATTTAGCCCCATGTATTTTTATTTCATAAGAATCAAAATCCCCAAAACCTACGCTTATGTCCAGAATTTCCCCAAAAGATAATTAGCATAATTGGTAAGAAAAGCTTATACTGTACTTTCTTTTCCCAGTGTGGTAACTCAATTGATTGTCAGAAATAAGATTCAGCCTAATAATGTTCACATTTTGCAAATATTTATGAATCACCTAACTCCCCAAGGCCCAATTGTTCAGCCCTCAAATACGAAGCCATTTGTGACTCCTCCTTGGAATTATCTCATCCTGTCCTTGTTTAAGGCGCAACACTTACTCATGTTTAACAGCATGTGATATATGTTATCATTGGTTAATGTATTCAAAAAGATGATGCAGATAATTAGTTACTGATAATTAGTGGCAGATACAGATGGCTCCCCGGCACCCCCCTCATTTTTAAAATAGACTGTTGAGTATAACATGCATACAAAAAAGTGCACAAATCACAATATAGTTCTCTATAACTTTTCACAAAGTGAACATATTCATGAAACCCTTTTCCAGAGCCCTGAGTAGGACATTACCAGTTCCTAAACAGTGGCCTCTGTGTTTCCACCCAGTCATAGCTCTCCTCATCAAGATGAAACCGCCCCATCTCTCTCATCACCATAGAGGAGTTTTAGTTTTGTGTATCTGGATTCTTTTGCTCAATATTATGTATGTAAGTATGTGTATTATTAGCAGTACATTCTGTAGTACTGTTATTTAATATCCCATTTTATGGATATGCCACAATTTATTTATTCCTTCTACTATTGCTGAACATTTGTTTTTGTTTGCTTTTTTGTTTATTCATCTGGGCTATGAGAAAGAATGTGCTGTTATGAACATTTTAACATATAGCTTCCAGTAAGTGCACACATATGTACATTTCTATTCATTATTAATCATCTTCTTGGGATATAGAATCACCAACATGAAATCATGTTTTTAATTTTTAAAATTAAATGCATAAAACCATGCATTTTAATTTTTTAAAAAATACAAGAATGTGTTGTGCAAATATTTGAGTTTTGAAAGCAACTAAAGAAACTTCTTAAGTTGGTCTTCTTCCCCATTCCAAACATTGGGGCTTTTAAGTCTGTTTCAAGTTCTGTTCCCCAGAAGCAAGCAAGCTAACTAGTAGAGAGTATTCATTTAAAGAAAACCTGTTCTCAGTTTAAAACAAAGAAACAAACAAAATATGTTGAAGCGTCAAAGAAAAAGGAGATATCACAAAAAATACTAAAGGTAATATGAACTCCTAAAGAGAAACTTTCATGTGAATTCCCAGAAACTTGTATAAAAACAACTCATACCAACGCTTAGTAAACTTAACCCAGGTCTTAACAATAAACCCAGAAAAGACTAGAATGATTTCTAAGATATAAAATATGAAATCAGCATTGGAAACATTCAACATACTATGGTAGAACTGTCTCTGAGGAAAATAACGCAATGAAATAGAAGTCAGACTGGAAGAATTTTAACAGTGTACATAAATAATCTCAAGAGAAGATGGAGAATGAGAATATACTATGTGAGTAATAGGAACCAGGAGATAGGAACAAAGAACAAAGAGAGGTGAATAAATTAGCAATGACATAATAAAATTAAAAAAAATACATTTTCCTTATGGTGATCCTTTTTTTCTTCTGTTTCAAGTTTTTATTTAAATTCTAGTTAGTTAACATGTAATGTAGTATTGGCTTCAGGGGGTAGAAGTTAGTGATTCAACACTTACATATAACACCAATGCTCATCCCAACAAGTGCCTCCTTAGTGCCCATCACCTATTTGGCCCATCCCCCACCCACCTCCCCTCTAGCAACCCTCAGTGTGTTCTCTATAGTTAAGAGTCTTTTATGGCTTGCCTCCTTCTCTTATTTTTCCCCTTTCCCTTACATTCACCTGTTTTGTTTCTTTTTTTTTTTTAATTTTTTAAAATGTTTTTTATTATTTATTTTTGAGAGAGACAGAGACAGAATGTGAGTGGGTTAGGGGCAGAGAGAGAGGGAGACACAGAATCAGAAGCAGGCTCCAGAGCTCTCCGCACAGAGCCTGACACGGGGCTGGAACTCAGGAGCCATGAGATCATGACCTGAGCTGAAGTCAGACTCTCAACTGACTGAGCCACCCAGGAGCCCCTCATCTGTTTTGTTTCTTAAATTCCACATATGAATGATGGTATTTGTCTTTCTCTGACTGACTTGTTTCACTTAGCATAATACCCTCTAGATCCATCCACATTGCAAATGACAATTTGCCATTCATTCTTTTTATGGCTGAGTAATTTTCTATTGTATATATACACCACACCTAAAGAAAAAAAATTTAGAACAAAAGTAAATAAATTCCCAAGATTGGGACTTGAGAGACATTTAAAAAGGCCTATGTGCTAAGTAAAATGTATAAATGCAAACTACTATGAAAATACATTAACAACTTAACACTTTAAACTCAGCAATGATGTCTTTTTCCTTTTTCAATTTTCCTAGCACCTAGTTCCCTGAGTACATGCTCCTATTTTATCCAAATTGATCATTCTTGAGTCTTGTATAAATACATATTCTGTAGGTATTATCTCTATATGTCCCAAGATATCTCAAGGAGACTCATGGGAGCAATGACGAACATTCAAGAGTTAAATAATACTGATATTTCTAAGCATCGGTAAAAGTTTGTTCCAATTACGGACTAGCCACTTAATGTGATGTTTTTTAAAAGAAACACTTGGATTTAATTAAATAACATTATAAAAATAGGAAAAAGACCAATAAAAATAAATGAAAATACAGAACACCAAAATTAAAGGAGTGCTAGGGCCAAAAAATCTTAACTGGTATAACTGTTAGAACTAAATAATATATAAAAAATAAAAAGTGAAAATTAATAGACTCTACCTTCCAGATAAAGATATATGGGAAGTGTAGAAGGTAAGAGAGAAGCTATAAAGGTGTTCAACTTTCTTTTTTCAAAGACATATATGAAAAAAGACTGTTCTTGTATTTTAAATCTTCTAATACATTATAAAATGATCAATTATGCTATTAAGAAATGAATAGTGGGGCGCCTGGGTGGCGCAGTCGGTTAAGCGTCCGACTTCAACCAGGTCACGATCTCACGGTCCGTGAGTTCGAGCCCCGCGTCAGGCTCTGGGCTGATGGCTCGGAGCCTGCAGCCTGTTTCCGATTCTGTGTCTCCCTCTCTCTCTGCCCCTCCCCCGTTCATGCTCTGTCTCTCTGTCCCAAAAAATAAATAAACGTTGAAAAAAAAAAAAAGAAATGAATAGTAAAATAAGAGCATAAAATAGAATTACAGAAAGTGACATTTAAATAACAATTAGAATATGGTTAAGTTGTTTAAAACCTCTATAGAAAGATGAAACTTGAATTGATAAATATACAAAATATATATAAATACATTTTTAAAGTTTATTTATTTATTTTGAGAAAGAGAGAGAGAGAGAGCTCTTGAGGGGTGTGAGAGGCAGAGAGAAGGAGAGAGAGAATCCCAAACAGGTTCCATGCTGTCAACATGGAGCCTGATGTGGCGCTTGATTCCACAAACCATGTGATCATGACCTTAGCTGACATCAAGAGTCCGACACCTAACCCACTGAGCCACCCAGGTGTCCCTAAACACATTTTTAAGGAAAACTCTATTTAAACACTCATGGGGACCACTCTGGCCCTACATTGTGGTACATAGATCAGTGTGGACCTGGGTCTGCCTTCATCTGGAGCCAGGAGTCCCAAGCACAAACATGGGCGAACCTGAGCCTCAGATGCCTCCCTTTGCCCTTTCCTGCCAGGACCAAATTGACCCTCTCTATGGAGGTGCCAGCCTAAGCATCACTATATTTGGGGACTGCTCTTTTTAGGGGATTCAAGGAAGACTTTTTGCTGGAAGAGGTAAGACAACATGAAACCTGAAGCACTGGGGACTTACAGAGCAGCAGCACTGAATTTTTGCAAACAATTGAGATCCATCCTCATTAGTCTTGTTCAAAACTGTTGAGTTTTTATGACTGCCCAAGCAAAGTTAATGAACAGTTTGGATGGGATCCTTAAAGGTTGGAGAAAGAAAGTTATTGATGGTACAGATTCCAGTGAAACATATAGTAGAAACATGCAGAGAGGAGGTTATTCATAAGCAGCTCACCCACATCCTCTGTGTGCTGGATCTCATCCTCTTTCTCCTCGGCTTCATCTCTATCCAACAACCCCAACATGCTTTAGAACAAATGCATTTTCTTTAGAGCAAATTGAAGGAACTGAAAGGAAATCTTTCATTATTCCCAGTCTAGGCAATAATAGTCAGCAAGATTGCGAAGTACCTGAAGTCATACTTCCCAGAGTTATGTCAAAATTATTAAAGAACATGGTACTGATTTTTTTTACAAGGATGGAATAATGAAAGACATCAGGATGATTTACAGGTTTCTAACACACTTCACACAAGCCAGTGTGTGCAGGTGTGGAAGAGTGAGCTAGTTGTTCAATCTTGTCAGGCAGAAGGGAACATATTAAGAAGATAAATTACTTAAAGGGAAAATATAAGGAACAGAAGAATATTGTAGCAGGTGATGATGGTAAGCAGACAGATGCCATCTGAAAATTTGGAACCAGTGTTCAGATGCCATCTGAAAATTTGGTTGTCAGATATCATACCTGGGTGTGTAGCTCAAGGTAGAAGCACACTGGGAGACACAGATGCCTCTGATCCCCCTCTCTCTTCCTTTTGATTGTACCCATAGAACAGTCAAAGTACTTTGAGCCATTCTAGCATAGAAAGTAGTATCTTTATGCCTGGACCTCAGATCATAGGCTCTTCGAACTCTGCTTCTACTCTTAACTGAAGTATCCTGGAAGTAAAGAAGACCTTCTTCCTCCCCCAACAGTAGCAGGAGACAGAGTTGAGACATCAGATAACAGTGATTATGAAAATTTGATTGACACTTGTAGATATCTTTAATAAGGAATACCCACATTTGAGGGAATGACAACCCATGATACATCCCCATGGGGTCCAGGAATACTCAATCTTACCATATTTAACTAAAGAAAAGGAAGTGTCCACTTAGCACTGTTTTCTTAATTAGTTGTGGTGAAAAAAATTTTTGAGGACTTAATCTGGGGGGAGGATGCTTTCTCAGACCCCTGGACTCTGATGAGGAGAATCCCTATGCACAGAACTATAAGAGCCTGGCATTTGAGGGTCCTCACCTTCTGACCCAGTGTGCAGGTTTCAACAGAGAATCATTAAGAATATCAAATTGTCCTAATTTTGGTGATATTCGTGGATATACTGGTATATTTAGGCAAAGTAAAATTTATGAACATAGTTCCTATTCTTTAAAATAAATTGGAAATTAAATACTAAGCACAAGTAGTCTATGAATGTTCCATAATTAGTCTTAAATGAAAAACTTACCCTTTGCACTATCATGTCTCGAAATTGATTTTTTCAAAAGAAAGTGAGCTTAGCAGCAGCCTCCAGAAAATCTTTCTATGATGAGCCAAGATCATCTTTGCAGAATTTTTTTTTTTTTTGTAAGAAACCTGATTGGAACAAACCAGATTTGCCTTCTCTTGTCTTATCAGATAGGACTTTGAGAGTTTGAAAGAGAGGGCTTTGTTGCAACTTCTTTCTACTAGCCTAATATGTATTGGCACTTAAAATGGTTGTCTTTAAAAATATATACAAATGCTACTTACCAGTATGTAATCATCCAAATAAGTATGTCATAAAATAAATTAATTAATTTTGTTTTGAAGGATTACAGTGACTGTGATCTTGCACTAGCCACATTTATGGTCTCTGTTCTGAAGTTCTAAAGGAAGGCCACACAGCTGTAGATAACAGACAGTCATTATGTACCAGATCCAAATTTTATGACAGACAGATTCCAGACACAATGGATTTAGTTCAGTTCATATATAAGGGATATGATTCATTTAGACCTTCTGACAAATCCTAGTGTTAATTTGATTTGTGGAGGAAAGATATTTAATAAATGGAGTCTTGATAAATAAAGATTCATCTTAAATCTGGGGGTGGGGGGAATTCCTTATGAGCTACAGGTTAAAGTAAGTGGTGAGGATCTATATTTTATTTTTATAATCTATTTTTTTCAAATATAGAGATTGTGTCAATGTTTCTCAGATTGGAGAAAAATAAAATACATTTTTTGGTCTAGTTGTAGTTCATTCTGAATTCAGGGAATATCAAACTAAACTCATAGCTTTCTACTTTGAGTTCATAAAATTGACAGTAAAAAAAAGATGAAATAAACTAAACATTCCATTTATAATTATAGAAAAGTAAAGATAAAAATGAAAAGAAGCAAATTTTCAACATCTGTTTTCAAGATAATAGCCAAACTGAATAAGTTTGCCTGTAAATATTGATCAAAGTGTCTGGCTAATTGCCTTTGCACCACTATGTAAAGTGTAGATGTGATAAAATTGAACCATGTTGGCATTAATTCTTATTTAGGTTTCCAGATTACATATTGGGGCTTTAAATCAATGGATTTTAGTGGCACAATAGGTGAAATGTATAACATGAGCCAGAGGTACTTATTATGATATAACGCTTAGTATATTTAAACTTACTAATATAGTAGATAAGGTCTTCAGAGGAGAGTCATGGTGTTCATAGTTGCAATGAATGGAAATTGCCAACATAAGATTCACACTAACAAGTTTGCATACATTTTATATTATTGTATTTACTTTATAAATTTATTTCAAATGTAGCAGAGAAACCTAACATGAGATTAAACAGTCTTCTGAAAGCTGTGTTTTCCTTTGTTTATAGCAATTGGAAAAATCCCAGGCATATTCATGAAAATGAATACAATGATATAGAAAATATAGCAGTAAGAAATCCATTTTATGCATCAAGTTCTTGAATACTTTTTTGAATGCTTGTCTTGCTCAGTTTCATCAACCCCAGCGCATAATTTAAGGTTTGGAAGCAACATTTCATATCATCATTTGGTTTTAACATCTACCCTGAGTATTTCCTTGATAACAAATGTATTTGACACTATCACAGATGAAATTTTTTTTTTTGGTTACATATAAACCTGCCATTTCCCCAGTGCTTTGTTTTCATATATTGAAATTGGTGGTTTTATATACAATTCATGCCAATCTACCTAAACTATGTTGAACTATAATCCAAAAATATAAGCTCTAAAATTTAATAAAATATTTTTCAAGTGATGATATATATGCTTTTAGTCATCACCTAGGAATTAAGTTGGAGAGGCCATTTGTCATAGACATTTTGAAACCCCACATAGTGAAATTATTTTTACTGTATTTATGTTTTATTATGTTCTTATAGTCAAAGTATACCAGGTTAATCAGTTTTTTTATGTGTTTTCTTAAATTATTTTATTTTATTTTATTTAACGTTTTTTATTTATTTTTGAGACAGGGAGAGACAGAGCATGAACAGGGGAGGGTCAGAGAGAGGGAGACACAGAATCTGAAACAGGCTCCAAGCTCTGAGCTGTCAGCACAGAACCCGAGGAACTTACGGACAAAGACATCATGACCTGAGCAAAGTCGGCCGCTTAACCGACTGAGCCACCCAGGCGCCCCTGATGTGTTTTCTTGTATCTGTTACTTACATAATATTTTAAACTCTGTGTCCTCTACCATACGTATACTAAGTTCACCATTAACCCCTTTGAATTTGTTTCAAAATACATTTCATCACTGTATAATCTAGACTGGATTTAACCTTGGTAACTTTTTTTTTTTTCACATTTTCTCATTAAAATAGACCAAGATATATTTGGAGATATAAACCAATTTTTAAGAGGATAAATATAGTCCATGTCAAGGTAGTAAGATGCAATGAACTTATAAAAAAAAAAGTTGAAGAAATACTATCTTCTGAGAATTAAACTAGTAAAATAAAAGAGTGTGGTTGGAAGTTTATGGTTGATAATAAGACAGGGATACTTGCATATTTGCATAACAAAGTAAATGATGTGGATATTGAGGGGAGGCAGTCATTAGGTCATTATAGTGAGTAACTGAGAGCCAAGACCTCCTGGGAGAGGAACCAGGTATCCGTATTTTCAACAAAATCCCCATGTAATTCTTTTGTAAACTGTGGGTGTTTGTATGGAATTTAAGTCTGATACATATTTTACTCATTTTGTTTTTGAGTGAAGTTTTTTTTTTTTCCAGTACTTTCAGAAAGAGTCTTGGTTTAGATAATTTATCTAACCTCACAGAGATTTTTCTTCTACACGCTTGAGTGTATGTGTGCATGTGTGTGTGTCCATGTGTGTGTATGGTTAATGTTTAAAAAATATATATATATATATATATATATATATATATACATGCTTGCTTTGTAGGGTTTTATGTCTCTGTCAGCTTTCCCCACACTGGATTATTTTCTTCCATTGCTTCTGTTCTGTCCTGGTCAATTTTGATCCCACCATTAATAGTTACTCCTCAATGTGGGTTCCTATTCCAGAAGGCAGCTCTAGTGGGTCAGTTTGAGAGTTCATAGGGGACAGACAGTCTCAGTCCCTCAGATGATGTTGTTGTGCCCTCCTTGAGTTTACTCACATACTGTAGAGGGGAAAAACGCTTCAGCTTTGGCCATTGTTCTCAGTGGGCCCACTGCTTGTCCCAGTGAATATCTGTTGGCTATTTGGTGTCCTCTTGTATTTAAGCCTGTCAAATATCACATTGCTTCTATCGGACTCCATGCCATGCTTCTATCGGACTGCATACTTGGAATTTCATGCAGTTCCTAAGGCAGTTGGCAATTCTTCGCCACCTTCATATGTATTGGGGGATACATTATGGAGATAACTCATCCCATAGTTTTTTGTTGTAAATGCAATCTGTATGGTCTTGATTTTACTATCCAGTTACTTTGCTCGTTTTTATGTGGGAATTCAAGATAAAAACTATGCCTGCCTATTGTAAATTTATATTTTTCAATAGCTCTATGGATGATTCTTTTATACCACTGCTGTATACGATAGTATCTTAGCTCCAGTGCCTACCACCAACTAACCTCATTCTTGTTTTTCTTAGTCTCAATACATGAGAGAAAACCCAAGTAATTATTAGACAGAAAAGGTTTGCTTGCTCTCATGTCCAGCCACGACTAATGAACAATGGGTCGTTATAGGAACTATTACCTATTTTTATTTAAGACTGAAAAGTACAGATCAACAGAGGAAAAAGAATTGGTTGCTTAACAATTTATCACAATGGTTTTCCCTGAAATATTAAAAGATGTAACTGAAAATAAGAAAAGGACTCCCTTCTCACAGGCTATTGCCTCTGCCTGAACTCACCCTATGCCCCATCATTTGGCTGACTGATTTCAAGTTTTCATTACATATCAGCCCTGATCCCTGAACCTTCTGTGATCTATCCTTTTCCCTCAGTCTGAGTTAAAAGTTTTCTTATTCATCCACTAAGTTTCAATGTTTTATCTTCTTGTCTTTCTCCATATAGGACACTAACTTCCTTAGGGTGGAAATTACATTTTTCTCTCTGTATCTCTAGCACCAAGCATGAAATTTTTCATGTAGAAAGAATAATGATGATGAATGAATAATTGATGAATGAATGAAATGAAAGAATGCATGAACATAAATCATTGGTAATTTTACCACTTAGAAGTCATCATTGACTGTTTATAGCAGGCTGAATAATGCCCTCCACCCCAACTCCAGGATATCTATGTCCTAATCTCCAAAATCTGTAAATACATTGCCTTATACATCAAAAGTGTCTTTGAAGATGTGATTAAGGATCTTGAGATTCAAAGACTGGTTATCTTAGATTATCTGGATGGGTCTTAAATATAATCACAATGGTCCTTGAGGCAGACCATGTGGATGTTACTATAGGAGAAAGAGGTTGTACTGAGGCTGGTAAGTGGTCACTAGCTAGGGAATGCAGGCAGACTATGAGTTGGGAAAGGCCAGGAAACAAATTCTCCCTTAAAGCCTCTAGAAAGACACAGCCCTGCCAGAAGCTAGATATTAGGCTTTTGAACTCCAAAACTGTAAGAGTTGTTTTAAGCTACTTATTCTGTAATAATTTATTATAGCAGCCATAGGAACTAAGGCATATTTTGGTACCTAAAAGTGGACTGCTCCTTAACAAACACCTAAAAATGTGGAAGTTGTCTTGGAACTGTACGAGCAGAGGCTGGAGGAGTTTGAGAGAATGATAAAAAAAAAAAGACCTAGATTAAATGATAAAAATGCCTTAAAGAGACTACTAGTAGAAGTGTCAATGTTAAAGACATTGCTGGTAAGGGCTCAGAAGGAAGCGAGGAACACAGAAATCTTGTATCGTTGTAGGGAATACCAAAATAGTTAAAAACAATGTTTATGGATATATGACTGTTAAAGTTACTTCTGATGAGAGTTCAGAAGGAAATGAACACCAGAGGGGGATTCTTACTACATAGTGGCAGAAAGCTTAGCAGAATTGTGTCCTACACTTGTGTTAGAAGCAAAATATGTAAAAGATGAACTTGGATATGATGAGCTGAGATGATTTCCAAGCACATATTGAAGGTAAAGTTTGGTTTCTTCTTGCCGCTCATAGTAAAATGCAAGAGGAAGGAGATAAATTGAGGGAACTCACCCAAAAAAGAAACCAGAACTTGACTTGAGAAATTCTCAGCCAATCCAGATTATAAAAGATGCTAAGATTAGGAGAATCATTGTAAGGAAATCATACTCCAGAGATAAAGTCAAGGGTATGGATGGATAATCTCTTGACAGTGTCTCCAATGGATCAAAAGGTCAAAGTATCCAGCCACACAGAGAGCTCCTTGAAGAGATTAGGCATGCCACTCATGGACCCCCTCAGCCATCTCAGCAGAAGCAGGGAATAGAGATAGGATTATATAGGAAAGATCTGTGCAGGAATGTCTTATCTAATGGAGTGAATCCCTGAGATATACACGGAAGACCCACAGTTTATTTAGAATGTTATACCGCCAGAAACACTGTCAGCTTGGACTGAAAAGGACAGAGAGAGGGTGAAATGAAAAGAGGCTTTAAGAGTTCCAAGATTCTACAGAAAGAAAATTGGTTAAAAGCATGACTCAATCGCAAGCATGTGCTACCCTTCATGAAAAAGGATGGTGCAGAGGGAGCTACAGGCCTAGAGGGTAGAGCTATGAGCCCAGAGGTAGAATCCAGAGCCAAGAAGGCAGAGTGCCATGCCAGAGAAGAGCATTCCCAGACCTTGCAACCTAACCAGGCTTGCCCAGGTGGATTTTGAAATTGTTTGGGCTGAGGACTCCTCTTTCCTTTCATTTTCTCTTTTTTTTTTTTTTTTTTTTTTTTTTACATGAGATTGCCTAAAACTGTTAACCTATGCTTGTCACCAGTATGGCTTGGGAGCAGATAACTTGTTTTTAAGCTTTACAGATTCACAGATGAAGAGAAATTGTTTCCCAGGATGTATTAAAGTCAGACTCTCATTCATACCTAATTTAGATAAGTTAAATGGTGAGATTTGGGATTTTTTGAACAGGTGAGACTTACTGAGATTTGGGGCTTGAGTTAATGCCGTAATGGTTTGACACTTTGGGGGAACTTACAATGGGGCAAATGTATTCTGCATTTGGGATGGACTGAATATTTGGAGGCCAGCAGATACCTGGCGGTAGCTGAATATTACTCCACACTTCCACCGGATGACTATTTCCTAATTCTTGTAACTTGTAAATATGTTACCTTATATGTCAAAAGAGACTTTGTAGATGTGATGAAATCAGGAATTTTGAGATTCTCTTGGGTAATCTGGGAGTAGAGGATGAGGCATATCTAATGATAATGGTCTTATAAGAGACAAGAGGGTAAATGAGGAGTAGAAGATGAGCTGGTAGAAGTTGGAGTTTTGTAAAGAAAGGACCACTGGCCAAGCAATGCAAGCAGCCTCTAGAAGCTGAAAAAGGAAAGGAAATAGAATTCCCTCAGAAGACTACAGAAGGAACACAACCCAAATGACACACTGATTTTAGACTCTGGACCTCCAGAACTGTATAGAATACATTTGTATTGTTTTGTGCCACTAAATTTGTGGCGATTTGCTACAGAAGTAATTGGATACCAACACACTGTTGCATTTTTGTTGCTGTTTCTGATCAGTAACATACACTTCTAAGTTACATAAAAATCAGCTGACAATTGTTTTGTGTTATGTAGAGAATATATTCCAGTAAAGATTTGAAGACATTCTTCATTTTAATAACTGCATGAATCTATGAGTTTTCACAAGGTACTTTGGGATAGATTCTAGTCCCATAAATATGAAAGTCACTACCAGATGTTTCTTTTCTTATGAAATGTTTTTGCCACTGGTAAGCTTTTATCTTCTTCCTCACCCTTACTTTGCATTCTCAATGTCTGACCTTCAGAGATAGAGGCATCTCCCAACATACTTTAGACCACACAAGGGCACTTAATCATGTAAACAGTAAAATCAGTTTCACTGCTAATCTTTTATCTAATGGTAAGTTTCTTAGCTGTGTGTACTTTGATGGTGATGATGAAAGGAAATAGGTTTTTATTTTATGATTCCACCATGCACATTCCAACTCAAGAATCCCAACATGTATTGGTTGTAATTATAATAAAAAAATTTTTTGTTTCTTTTTTTCTTTCTTGATTGTGGATACATTAGCATTGCTTTGGAATCGAATGCCACTCCAATTTCACTTTTCTTTCTGGAATGTGTAATGTAAAAAAAAAAAAGTGATGCAGTTAGTGATATTTTATCCATGAAAAGGACATTCGTTTTTCCTTTTTCCTTTTGTTATGTTATGGGCTATGCTGGAGATAATGGATTACAGTGAAGCCATCTTCACAGTGATTCATCAGTCTTGGTGGGTGGGGGCAACATCCATTCTGCTCTTAATAATTGGTTTCTAAGTGACCTGGCCTTTTGTGGCATGAAAAAAAAAAAAGCATTTCTAAGGCTTGAGAATTACATCTAGCAACAAGACAGAAAATGTACTTATTGTCAATGAGTAAATGAAGACAACAAAAAGGACGCAGAACTCTTTCAGTTTCATGTCTTAGAGAAATGAGAAGTAGAATGGCTTCTCACAGAGTCACATATCCACAGTCCTTTTACCTGTAGAATAATTAAACAACAAAAGCAGTTTGTGGTTTGAAGATTCCACATTGACGAGATCAGCCAAACAGAACTGCTTGTTTTAAGCTGCTAGTCTTAGACCCATGTTTCAACTCTGAAAAGAAAGGTTTAATTCTAAATCTGATTTATAAATTACTCAGTTTAAATAACTGGGCAATTGACAAAGCAATTAAAACAGCTAGATCAGCTCTTATTTTAATATCTTAATCCTCCAAAGTTTAAAATGCTTTGATCATCACGTGTGATAAGCTCAGTCACATACTAATGCTATTAATTACTTGTTAAAGCAAACTTTAAAATTCATCACTTTATTAACTTTTCCATTTATTAATGGGTCGGTCCTCTTATTAGCTCCATTTTTCTTTTCACTTTTTTTTTTTTTTTTGCAAAGTTTAAAAATGTAGGCTATAGCCTATAGACTTAGGGCACTAGAATGAGTCTTTTCACCTTCAAACTTTAAAAAGATGACTTAAATTTGGATTCTGGAAGATTAAGTTTCACTGATCTCTCAAGACAACAAAGTCATCCCTCCAATAACTACAACCCATCTCTGGACAATTTCTCACCGTTTTGTCTTCTGTTAGATTATACTCCTATTGTCAAATCAATGCTGACAGTCCTATGCTTCCTGCTTATGATGTCATAGAAGGTTTAGTAAAGGGAGAAATTAAATATCTGGGAAGGATTAGAATACAATCACTGAAACCTACTCACCCACCTGCACCACTTCTAATATTTGACCTCATGCTTGCAACCCCTTTGGGTTTCAACAAAATCTCTTGATTATTAATTGAAATACTGAGATTATTATTATGTTAATTACTCATTATTTTGAAAGAAAGTTTGTTCCCCTTAGGATTTCTAATTTATTCCTTTGGATAGCTAATGTATAATTATGCAGTATTTCTGATGAGAAAGATAAATGAGATAGAAACCATGGCTATCTTGATGAGACATCCCACAACTCTACCAAGCTGACC
Organism: Acinonyx jubatus; assembly: GCF_027475565.1. NCBI lineage: Eukaryota > Metazoa > Chordata > Mammalia > Carnivora > Felidae > Acinonyx > Acinonyx jubatus. The sequence goes on along the minus strand of NC_069381.1, from coordinate 89,399,979 downwards.
TCTTTATGAGCCTTGTTAGTTTTATTTGAGAAAGCACACATTCATCTCATTATTTACTCTCTTAAAGTTCATTATACCTAAAAATTAGCCCCACAAGTTATAGGTGAATTTAATAGATTTAATAATTTTCTAAATGCATTTTCCATTGACACAAATTCAGAGTCAAAGGAACCTAAATCCTTTCATGAAAAATACTCCCTCTACACTCCCAATGAAGGGCATTTAAAATTCCTCTTAAGATTATAAGGGAAATATACTTTTTTTTCCTTAAGCTTATTCATACTGGGCCACTGGAAATGAGGAATTTTATCTGGATATTTAATGAGCAATCTTTTACCCCCACAGATTAAAGTGACTACTTTATTAGGCTCTTTAAGATAGGGAAGCCTGGATGGTAGAACTTTGGATTCTGCTATCTACTTTGCATGGTAGGGCCAAAGAACCTAGCTATGTCATCGAATTGACTATATCTGATCCAGGTTACATCATTTTATTTGGACAAATTAATTCTGCTTCTTTTTCTATAAAATCAAGAAGAAAGATATACCTCACTGTAGATCAAATGAAACAATCCATATAAAACACTCAGTATGCTGGCACAAAGCAAGAACTCAATGTGTTAGATGGTATTTATTATTCATCATGACACAATTCATGGTTTTATACTGGCTTTCCAAATCTATTATGAGAATGTAGAATATTCAGCACAAATAACCTGATCAGCCAACTCCTGGTTCTATTCTATGGAAATATAAGTTAATAAAATAGAAAAAATGAAAAAGCCATTGAATGCCTTTATTTCAAAAACAGACTGAACTATGGATTTCTTTAAATCATTAGTCCTCCTAATGCTTTTAAAAGATGAGTCAATTTACAAAAATCCAACTTAGAAAAATCTTTTTGGAATTGAACTATTGTGTGGAGGTAGTACACCTCTTTTAAGAACATATTGATGCCATTTTTCCACTTGCTTTGGTGGTGGTGACTGCTGGGTTGAAGATAGAACTCCATGAATTCAAGTGACTTGTCATATTTCAAGCTCCCATTTTGTCTGTCTTTAAAAGACAATTTTTTGTTTCTTTTCCCTCCAAAATGAGAAGGCTGATGGTTTGGAAAGTAATAGAAGCAGGTTTTCTAGATCCAATAGTGCTGTACTTTCTTTTGTGGGACCACTCAGATCAGTGTGAGTACGGTGTAGGAACCACAGAGCTTCTAACTTCTCCTGCATCATTCCTTGTGCCTAGAATTGTGGGTTTTTTTAATGCAATCATTAAAATTTAAAATGTCTCACTAATTAAATCATGTTTTCTTAAGGATAACTATTACATTTTTATGAGTTTTTTTTCTTTTGAAAATGTTAATATCTAGTAGGAGGCCTTGAAAATTATACAATTACAGGAAATTTTGTGCAGTTTATAAATTAAAAGAACACAGGGAAAAAAGGATGTAGAAAATCCTTTTGGAGCTAAATTTTTAAAGAAATTTAAATTGCTTTGTGAATTACTATGATTAACATAATTTGATAAAATAAATCATTTCTATTTTTTACCATCTGCTTTCAGTAGGATTTGAAATGGACATTTTGGACTCAATGGTCTAGTGAAATATACCAAATCACACATAACATACACTATCTGAGTTCTCAAAGCTCAAGTTTAAACTTCTAGATTTAAATTTCACTTCCTTTGATCGTTTTCTATGTTCTTGATACCTTTATTACTATTGCTACTATATAAAAATAAGTGTTTTATATATTTTACCTCATTTACTCCTCACAATCCAACTTTGTGTTAGACATTATTCTCATTTAAAAGATGAGATCAATTAAACTCCAAGTGGTTAAATAACTGGCCCGAGGTTACACAGCTACTAAATGATGAAGCTAGATTTCAAACCAGGATTCCTAATTACAGTGCAACTTGATTACGGTTTCATATGCCAAGAATACTATTTGTCACTAAGGAGAGAGATAAGACACACAAAATAACTACCATCTTGATCTAAAGTATGATGTTGGTGATGGAGGAATCACAGAAGGTAAAATGGGACAGAGAGTTTTCCTGGAGGCAGTCAAAACATTTTCACAGAGAAGACGGAAATTGGGCTGAGTCTTGACAGATGAGTGAGTTTACCAGGAAAGTAATGGTACCAGAAAAATTGTCCAAGACATAGAAATAAGAAAAAGAGATTGTTGGTTGTCGTTTCAGAGGAGTGCTAAGTGATGATGTTTAGTGGGTCAGAGCTGTGCACCTTCAGTTGACCTCCTACTCAATAGGCTATATTCAACTCTGAAGGGGTAGGACTTAACTTTTAGAAAACGAAGAGTCATATAAATGATTCATTCATAAGAATGAAAATTGACTTTTCCCCAGGAAATATAGAATTGCTTTCTATCCAGCGCATATAATAACCCTAAACATTGCATTTTATCACCTTATGGGATATGAGATATTAACTAGACTTGAATATATGCAAACTTATTGCTGCTTCCTAACTAAATACTGTGTACGTGTGTGTGTGTGTGTGTGTGTGTGTGTGTGTGTGTGTACAGGACCAGTTTTCATTATATATATATATTTTTTTCTATTATATTAATATGTAGTATATATTATAATACATATTTAATAATACATATTTTATTTTATGTTATATATTTTATATGTTATATTTTAATTATAATATATATTTTAATTATATTAATAATTTTTTCTCACTTTCTCAGGTTCATTTTATTTTTATTTTATTTTTTAAAAATATTTATTTATTAGTTTTGAGAGAGAGAGTGAGAGAGAGACACAGCACAAGTGGGAGAAGGGCAGAGAGAGACACAGAATCTGAAGCAGGCTCCAGGCTCCGAGGTGTCAGCACAGGGCCCGATGTTGGGCTCGAACCCACCAGCTGGAAGATCATGACCTCAGACAAAGTCAGATGCTTAACCGACTGAGCCACCAAGGCCCCTCTCAGGTTCATTTTATATTTGCATGACAGCCATGCAAATTTTTTTTTGAAAATTATATTTTAGCAATGAATTATGGAAATTTTCGTTAGAACAACCACCTTGAACATAGAACAGACTCACTAGGGATTGCACATACATCTGAGAATATAGTTGGGGGAATGCATGAAGCAAGGGAGGCAAGCAAGTCCCACTTTTTATAGGCTTTGAATGCTACGCTAAGTAACTGGAGCTGTCATGTAAGTATAACTGTTAGGTGGAACTAAAACACATAGGCTAAAATCAGAAAAGAGCTGTATCCTTGTTTTAATGCCTTGGTAAGCCCACTTAGTTGGAACCACTATATTCATGGGATTCAATTAAAGAAAAATTGCAGTGAATTTTCTGGACACTCAAATAATAAATTCTAGTGAAAAATATCAATGCAGTCATTAATATGTTCAGTCCTAGGTGATCATTAACATTTCCAACCTCATTCAAGGCTTCTCCATACTGTCGCTTGGCCCCGTGGCAGATTGGCTACCAGGCAGAAGGGGGCATGGTCATTATCTCCCTGTTTTCCCTATCGAATCTGTGCTCTGTTTCTCCTCTCCACTTTTCAGGTGGTAAGTAATGCCTCCTGAATCTTATTTGACTGGTTCTATTGAGATTATCAAGGGTTGGTCCTCTCTTGGCTTGCTGAGCCTTTAAACCTATTTTCCCATATTGCACTCTTGAAGGTAATTTGGAGAACCTTCTATTACTGGAATTCTCTTAAGAACTTGCAGGTCCTTCAATATAATGTGGTCCATCATGCTTTGAATGACTACTATAATGATTTTTTTAATGAATATAAAATACACAAAGTACAAAATAAATGATCAATAAATGCTTGTTGTTATTATTGTCAATTTTTTTTAAGTTTTGAAATATCTGCAACATGTGATTGTAGCCACAAAAGAGACATGAATGTATGTTTGAAAATTTCAATTTCCTGTTTTATATAGTCTTAACTATCTTAACAGTGATTCTAAACATAATTTTAAAATGATAATAAGATACATATACAAATACTGTTTTGAAGGATTATAAACATTTATGTAAAAATTCTTTGCCAAATCACAACGACTTTCTGGCATAGTCATCTTGAGTTACTACACACTTTTGATTTTTTATTACCAAACTGATTGGAATTAATTTTGTTTGCTCTTTTTTCAGTTCCCAGGCACCAGCCTAATTGATACTGTGTTTCTGCTTCAGTTGATTAGTTTTTCTGTTTATATGCAATTTGGGGTTTGAAGGGGAACAATGATAAGCAGATTGAGTGTCAGTAAGTTTATCAACATATGGCTTTTCTGTCTGAATTGAATGGGAAATGTAAAAATGTATTAAAACTTACCTTTGAAACCTATGAAGAAATAGTTCAGAAAAGTATCTAATGAGATGGAAACAGAAATTCTCTAATTGCAACTTCAGCCATTATAGTATTTATTAAAATATAACAAACCAGTTGACACATTTTTCTTTAATTCTTTTCTCATCAGGGTAGAGATGCAACCTCCAGAATCCTGAATACAAGAAGGAAGGTGGTATTCTTCTTGATTCCCTGCAAGCTCTCTTGTTTTGTTACCTCCCTTCACTCTTTGGATTCTTGCTCCACAACCTTCTCTAATCTTTGTTTCTGTTTTCAACACTTATCCCTGAACAATACTTTGACGTCCTTGAAGCCCATAGCATGCAGATACATTCATCTTCTGTGTGGTCATTTTTGATGACTTAGAAAAAAAAAATCTCTCTCCATAACTTTTCTGAAGTCCTGCCCACTCAATTACTTAATCTCCCAAATTGCAATGAACTTTTTCAGTATCTCATTTCAGCAACCCACTAATACCTTTTAACTCATTATCAAGCACACACAAAGCAAAATGAAACTAAACCCTACTACTTTCAAGACTTGAACCCTGAATTTTCTAAGAAATTCAACTTAGAAATTATATTATCTGCCTTTTATATTCCTTATTTTCTTTTATTTGTAAACTATTATGTAGTTGAAGGATTCTCGAATACACTTATTTAAACATGTTAAGAGACTCCACTGTGGGCAAGCAGTATATGGGCAATCTCTGTATCTTCCACTGAATTTTTCTATGAACCTAAAGCTGTTTTAAAAAAAAAAAAGGTCTATAAAAATAAAAAAGATTCCACTATACATTTGTGCAGTCTAATCTCTACGGGGTCTTTAAAATTTTTAAAAATAAAAAAAAAAAAGAGTTCAGCAATCCCTGTATACACCTATATAGGCTCTTTTGAGGCTGTTATAGATCTTCCCAGATAGTCTCAAGGTCCTAAACTACTTTGTCAAACAACGGCCTTAATAGCAGACATTAGGTATTATGTCACTGAAAACCTTAAGACCATCGGAAGTGGTTCCTTAAAGTTTGCTCTTCATTATTTTTTAGGTCTCTTTACTCATTTTTCTTTCCAATATCTAGGATGAAGTCATATTGTTCCTCCATTGCAAGCTTTCTCAGCTTGTACACTCATTCTATTACTTCACACTTCCTCCTTAACTTACTTGGTTTGACTGTTTTCTAACCTATTTTGGACTTTTCTTTCTTGATTTCTTTTCCTCATACCTATGAATACACTTTTTCCCCCTATTTTAAGTTGAAGACAAAAAACAAAAATATTTATGTAGATATTTCTATGCAATGAACTTATACAAAGGATATTTATATCTCCCAACAGGAATACCTTACTGTGTTGTAACTTTCAAGCTCACTTGTAATATTATTTCAGAATAAATCATATATTAATATTATGACTCAGTATAAGTCAAAACAATGGGACAAAGTATTCTTTTTTATTAGCTTCTGGCTCCTGATATCCATGTCAAGTTTGAAGTGAGGTATGGCGTGTGAGTTTTGCAGACCATTCATTTATTAAATAGATTTCTCTGAAACTCTAAATTAGAAAAAATAAGTTTCCAAGTCTCAGACTTAACATTCTGTATTATTTAGCATTACTTTTATAATGCTGGTTACACAGTCTCCTGAAATTTTCCCTCGAATGTCTTTCTGTATCTTGGGAGATTTTGTCTTCTATCTTCAGACCCTCTTCTTTTCCTTTCCTTCTATAAATAGCCATATTCAACAAGGTCCTTCTTGATCCAAGCTTCTTCTTTCCTCCTCCTCTTTCCTTTGGTGCTTTCAATGATTCTCACAATTTTATTCTTCCTCAGAGCAAAATGATGAGCATATTTATACCTCAAACTGTCTTCTTTTCTAGGACTTTTGAGATACAGAGTGAACTTAGCTGGCTGGATCTCCTCACACTTACCATGTTCAAGGTACACCTATCACCACCCTCCCTAATCATGTCCCTCCTCCTGCTACATTTGTCTCAGTTAATGGAATAACATAATATTCTTCCAAGGCATAGATCTTCCTGCTCATCTTTGACTTTTCAACATCCTCTAAGTGCTATGTCTAGCAACTCACCAAGATACTATGGGTTTTACATGAGAATAGCAATGTGGCTTTCCTCAAAAAGCTTAGAAGTTGTTGTTTTTTTTTAAATTTTTTTTTAATGTTTATTTGTTTTTGAGAGAGACAGAGACAGAATGTGAGTGGGTTAGGGGCAGAGAGAGAGGGAGACACAGAAGCAGAAGCAGGCTCCAGGCTCTGAGCTGTCAGCACAGAGCCCAATGCGGGGCTTGAACTCATGAGCTATGAGATCATGACCTGAGCTGAAGTTGGGCGATCAACCGACTGAGCCACCCAGGTGCCCCAGAAGTTGTTTTTAGTTAAATTATAATATGGATCTTCTAGACTAGGACCTAAAATGTAATCTTAAAAGAACTTTATTTCCAAGATCTTATTTAGGACATTTCAAGAAGACAATAACAAAAGGTGTATCAGTCTTGGTAGGTGGTTCAGCAAAGGCAAAAGAGCAATGAGACATAATAGTTTTCAGCAAATTTCATAGAAAACAGTATGAAGCTCTGTGTCTCAGTGGTGAGGATGGGTGAATTACATTATCAAGGCTCAATAATGCCAGTCATCAATTCATTTTAATATCTCTATTTGTTATGTTTCCACTTTCAACCAGCCACCTTCTGATAATATTTTTACTTCCTATGTCATTTTGCCAAAAAATTTAGTTAAGGTAGTTGTTCAGTATAAATAGTAGTTGTATTTCTCACTATAAATTAAGACATTGGCCTTTTGAGTTGTATAATATGATCCTGGTGAATGTTGATATATTTCAGAGAGATGGCCAGTTTCTTTTTATTTTGCTTTTTAATGAATATACATATATGACATATAACTGTATAGCTCCATGAATTTCAGATAGTGATAATACCCATATAAATAGAATCCTGACCAATAAGCAGAAATGACAGTACTTATAAAATTCCCTAGCCCAAGCCTCTGGAACCTTTTACATAGGCCCTCAGAACAGACTTCATAGCAGTCTTTCTCCTCTTCGCTGGCATTTTCTGAATCATAGTTTAATCATAAAATTTCTCTGCTTGCAGGCACTCACTGCTTCTAAGCTATCTCATCAATGCCTAACTTCTAAGGCACTTTGAAGTCCTAACCTACTTTTCCTGCTCCAAATCCTATTACTTCCCTATCCAAAATAAATAACTCTCCAGACTTAGAGTTTCATCAGGAAAGCAAAGCAGTGGGGATTACATCAAGATAAACAGGAGTTGCCACCAGACCAATGATTCTTGACCAACATTGCACTTGGCAAATATCAGAGACACTTTCAAAAAATATATATATCTGGCACAATTTGTCTGTTTGACTGTTTTCTTTCATAACTGACAACCAATCTGCCAGCAAATTCTGTCAGCTCTACTTTCAAAACCTATCTAGAACGCAACCATTCCTCACAGCCTCCATGACCAACACCTGAGCTACTACCCTATGTCATGTTGGATATTGCAATAGTCTTCAAATTTGATCCTTTTCCATGTTTCAGTCTTTAAACACAGTAGTCAGAATGATCTTGTTAACATATGTGAGTCAAAGCAGTCATCTTTTTTGTCCTAAAACTCCTCCTGTAGCTTTCTAGAGCTTTCAAGCCCCTACGTCTATACTGTCCAGCACAGTAGCCATCTCTACATGTGGCTACTGAGTGCTCCAGATATGGAGTCCAAATTGACATGTACTGTAAGTAGAAATTACACAACAGATTCCAAAGACTTTGTACAAATTTTTAAAAATATGTCAATATTTTTCATTCATTATAGGTTAAAATGATAATACTCTTTATATATTGGATTAAATAACATTAAAATTAATTTTGCATGTTCTATTTTTTACTTTTTAATGTGGCTACTGGAAAATTTAAAATTACTTATGTGACTCACATTATATTTCTATTGGATGCTGCTGCTGTAAGCAGTCTGTATTATCTTTCTGACTTTCTTTCTTGCTTTTCCTTCACTATTTCTTACAATATCATCTTCCTTGCTCTTCTTTGAGCCTACCAGGCCTGGTCCTGCTGCAGGGCCTTTGTATTTTCATTTTCCTTCAGTCTAGAAGGCTCTTTACCTTAATATTTTGTGATATCTTCCTCATTTCCTTTAGGCCTTTTTTAAAAACATTATCTTTACAGTGAAACCGTCTGTGACTACTTGATCTAAAATTGAAATCCGTAGAACTTTGTATCTCTATTCTCTGCTTTATTTTTCCTTGTAGTTCTTATCTTTACATAACACAGATTCATCTGATACAGCAAACTGAATCCTAGAGAATTTGTTTAAATCTAGCAAATCTTGTTTCTGTAGGCCAAAGCATACAACCCAAAGGTTTCAGTAATTTTTCCTCAAAGTTTATACAAATAATAGGTTTTTTTTTTTTTTTTTTGAGAGAGAGAGAGGGAGTGAGCATGAGAGCCAGGGAGAGGCAGAGAGCAAAGGAGAGAGAATTTTAAGCTGGCTTCATGCCCAGCATGGAGCCCCAGTGTGGGACTTGACATGGGGCTTGATCTCACAACCATGAGATCATACCTGAGCTGAAAACAAGAGTCAGACGCTTAACTGACTGAGCCACCCAAGTGCCCCAATAGGGGCTTCAAAATAAGGAGAAATTCTCTCCAGGACTTCAGAGTCCACATGAGTGTACCTTTCATGTTCAGGAAGTATGATCATAAACAGCAGAAGCCCAGGGCTTCATCTCCTGAGGACAACTACAAGAATGCCGTGGTCACACTTCCAGTCTAGGAGGGGCCTGGGTTGTTATAAAAGAGGAACTTACAATGCAGACTGAAGCTAAAGGCCAACCTCTTCCTACCAATGGTCACAGTGATTTGTGCATTACTAATAATGAGAAGCATTTGCTGAGAGAATGGGTCTATTTAGGTTTTCAGACCTCTAGAGACCTACACTTAGCAGTTATGACCATTTCCTTATACCAGAATAATGATCATATAAAGTGATCTGAGGAGACCATTCTTCTGTGATGATGGACACTTTAGTGCCCATCATATTTTGGCTGTCCAACACACTACAGGCCAGTAATCTGATTGTCTGGCAGCCTCATGCATTCTTAGGTCACTGCATGGGTCCTTGCACACAGCAGGTTTACCAAATGTCCCAGATGGGCAACAGTGTTGACTGCTTTTCCACTTCTATCCAAGACTGGAAAGAATTTGTTGCTCTTAGCCCTTGTGTCCAAGAGCATTTCATCTTATTAGAGAATTCGCTGTATGCTTCCCTTGAAAAAGTGTTACTAGATACATTGCCCCCAAAAAGAGTTGGTAAAGAAAGATCAATTATCCCTGGTCATCTTTCAGGTTTAAAAGTATGTTGAAGTGTGATTTCTGTTCATTACATCTAATCTTACAAGCCAACAGATGTGATCATGCTGCCAGCAGAAAGAATAAGATGGGAGTCTTCCAGATCTATGGTGGCTTATTTTATTGTAACTAGTAACAATAGCACTTACTTTAAAAATGGAAAATGCAGGGCAGGGACACCTGACTTGCTCAATAAGTTAAGCATACAACTCTAGATTTCGGCTCAGGTCATGATCTCACTGTTGGTGAGTTTGAGTCCCGTGCTGGGCTCTTTGTTGATAGTGGGGAGCCTTCTTGGAATTCTCTCTCACCTTCTCCTTCTGCCCCTCCCCTGAGTGTACTCTCTCTCTTAAAACAAATAAGTAAACATTTAAAAAAATAAAAATGAAAACTGCAGGGCAATTGCTGAAATCAGGACACAAGGTTACCATATCCAATTGCCATTCACTTCAGAATATACACATACTCTATAACAAAAATGCAGCACACAAAAAAATTCCAAATCTTTGTCACCAACAAAGACAATGAAGCATTTTAAGAAAAGATAAAATGAGCCAAATTAGTGGGGCTGCTCGTGACATCCATTGTGTACACTTGCTCCCTTTGGCCCATATTGGAGACCAAATATGGTGCAGACCATTGGAGTAAATTTTTGATGCTCCCCATATACAACATGTGCAGTTGTTATCCCTTCTTATTTCTACTTATTTCCCACTGTGATTTCCCCATTTCCCAGAGGATTTCTATTCTTCTCTGGTAGCACTCCACAGTTTCTTAAAAGAAAGCCCTCAAAACAAAAATACTCTAAGTATATTTCTAAGAGACAAATATGGGATGCGTCACATACTGCTTTATAGTTTAGAGGTGAACAGAAAGATACAAGTGGGACTGAGAAGAGACAGAACACCACAAAATCAAATATAAAGTGCCAGGATGTTGTTAACTCTTTTAAAAACTGGGAATCACTAGCATAATGAATTATGGGTAGAAGAGGAAGTGACTGGGCAGCTTACTTAAGATTTCTGAAACTCACTTTCCACTGTGGTAAAGCATATTTACATAAAGTGTTTGCTAGGAGGAGAAAACAATGTAATTCATGTAGAGCACTGTGCCTGATCCATGGCAACCATTCCCTCAAAGTATATTTTTATTATTGCACTTTCATCCAATGGATGGGAGTCAACCCAGATTCTTCTTTTATCATATACTTTAATGCATACATCAAGCAGCTAAATATTTTTCCTGACTTTAACAATGATAGTACAATATTATCATGAAGGAGAAATTGCTCTCCCCAAAGAGGTCCTGTTTTTACAGAATCCCTATCTCTAAGGAATATACAAGCCTATCTGACAAGTAATATTCAAAGCTTGCTGTCAATTCAAAGGGCTCCTGTGTACTTACTCAGGATGGGATCCACAAGAGCAGTGATCATTCTTTGTGTAACAGTGACAAGAAGAAGGGAAAGAAGAAAAATATCTTTCACTGAGTGTTTACTTTATGTCAAAATAGTGTTAAATATTTTAAATTAATTTATTATATTTAGATCTCATAGCACATCACATAGGAAAGTACTATGATCTTCCTCATTTTATATATAATGAAACTGGAGCTTAAAGGGATAAAGTACCTTGCCCAAAGTCATGAGCAATTGGATAAGTTCGCAAGTGAACTCAGTCCTTCTGGCTCCAGACTCCACTTTGCTCTATTTATGGTTTTACCCAGGGACCTAGTATGATGCTTGTAACATCGAATAACTTTGTTGAAAGACTAGATTCAGTGAAAAAATAAACACAATGTAAGGTATAAACCACACATGTTTTTGGGAATTCTAAGATTGGAGTAGTTTTTTCATTTAAGAATTTTCTCAACACACATTCATCAAGCATCTACCGTATACCTGGCATGCTAATAACACCTGAGAATATAACAAATGTTGAGATATAATTTCTGCCTTTAACAAATTCATATTCAATAAATAAAATAAATACTTAGAATTTTGTTAATGCTTATTTATTTTTCAGAGAGAGAGAGAGAGAGAGAGAGAGAGAGAGAGAGAGAGAGATTGAGAGAATGACCAGGGGAGGGGCATAGAGAGAGGGAGACACAGAATCTGAAGCAGGCTCCAGGCTCTTGAGTTGTCAGCACAGAGCCAGACGTGGGGCTTGAACTCATGAACCGTGAGATCATGCCCTGAACTGAAGTTTGATGCTTAACCGACTGAGCCACCCAGGCACCCCTAGAATAAATACTTTAGACATGATATTGTGAGTGCTATCATAGAGGAATACTCCAAGTGCTGTGGTAAGATGACTTAAGAATAGATTTTTCTTGGCTATGTTGAGGTGGGTAGAGAATGTCTCATAGATGAAGGGTTATTAGAAGATGTTCCCCACATAGAAGAGAAATCCTAGGCAGACAGAAGTGGGAACTTAAACATTAGGTTTGTGAAACACTTTAATTACTTTGGGAAAAACAGCTATGAATGGTTGGTATGTGAGTCGGGTAGGAAAATGAGAGGTTGGGGTTAGCCTGATGTGAGAGTGGCCCCCTGGAGCTGTAGCCTAGAGTGAAGGATGGCCTTATGCATAGAAAAACTGCTTGGACAAGGATATAAGGCATACCTAACCTAGTAGACTACCTAGAAGGTAAAAAGATTTCATTACCTCTTGCTACTCTAACTGCAAGCCTAGGAGCAGCCCCTGATCTTTCTACAGGAGGCACTAGTACTTCCTTTTCATATAGTGGCAAGTCCCACAGCCCAAGGGCCAGGATCCCTCTCCCTGTCCACAGGTCCTGTTAAGTCCCTTTGTGCTACCTCAGAGCCACAAGCAGCAAGAGGACTAGTGAACTCCTTACTAGGTTTCCTCCACCAGTGTTTCAGGTGTGACAAATGTGCTGTTTTTGCACTCTTAGATGATCAACAGCTGATGAAGCTAGAAGGGCAGGTTGGTAATTTAGTGAATAGCATTAACTACAATACCAGTGCTATAGGTTGATGTCCTTCTCCCCTCACCCAATCCATGTGTTGAAGTCCTAGCCCTTAATTTGGCTGTATCTGGAGGAAGAGCCTTTAGGAGATAATTAACGTTAAGTGAGATCATGAGGGTGAGGTCCTAAGCCAATAGGATTGCAGCCATATAAGAAGAGGAAGTGCCAGGTCTCTCCATATCATGAGGATACAAAGAAAAGGCAACTGCCAGGAAGAGAGCTCTCTCCAGACCTGGACCATGCTTGTAACCTAATCTTGGATTTCCAGCCTCCAGAACTGTGAGAAAAACAAATTTCTGTTGTTTTAGCTACCCAGTTATGGTATTTTATTATGGTAGTCTGAGGAGACTAGAGAAACCAAAGATTAGAAAAGTAGTTTGGAGACACAGAGATAGTCATAGGAGTGAAAAGTACATGTGTCTAGAATTGTAAGGCAGCAGGGACTGTAAGTGAACAAAACTTTCTAATGTGTATCCCCATCCCTTTCTGAGGTAATTCTTTATATACAATAGCTGTTAAGTTTCTGATGGAAGAATGTGTTTTGAAAGAAAAAAAAAGAATATTTTCACTAAATGATTGCATTATATTATGTCTTCCACAGCTATTCCACAAGTAAAAGAGCTATAAAAATTAAAGCCAATGATAAACAAAAAGACTCTGATCTTGAAACTTGAAACATTAGCTGGAGTCTATTGTTGGGAAGAGGAACTTCAAATCCTCGAAAAAACATGTATAGTATTAAAACAAAAATAAAAACTTCACTCATAATCCCTCTACCTGGCTTAGAAAGCCTAAATGGAGGATGCGGGTCTTGAGAGAAAAAAACCTTACTACTGTTTAATGGGAAAGGAACTCTTCTGTTGCTTAAGGTTCATTAGTTCCTATTGCTAAAATCCCTTCTCCCAAGGAACAGTGTGCCAGCACTTGTCCCTTCTTTTACCCCTAACTTTATACTTTGACACTTTCTCTTCAAGTTTTACCCATCTTACAATAACAATGACCCAATAAACCATCCTATTTCCCAGATCTTACTACTCTTCTCCCCTGCCTTCACATCAAGGTTGCTGTAGAAATTCATTTTTGGTTTTCTGTCTTCACTTGCTGTCCTGCTAATAATGCCTGCGCACACCATTATCTGATTTGAGCCCAGAAAAATCCACTACCCTTTGCATCAAGCTGCTCCTGACCTACTAGATACCAACCAGAAGACCTATTGCATTACCTGCCCACTATTCAGATTTTAAACTTTAAAGCATTTCATCCTTCTTGATAATAGTCTCTACCTAGACTTCTTGGCTTTCCATGTTTTGCTTCTTCAATCTATTCCTGGGAGATTTGTCTACCCCAGAGATTTTCTTTTGGTATTTTCATCTCACTCTACATACAGTTGGGTGAACATGTCTACCTTTATGATGTCAGCTACAAAGTTAACAAGTTCTATACTTACATGTCCAGGTGAGCATTCTTTTCTGAGCTTTAACTGTGCATATCCAACAGTCTACTGGACATGTAAGAAGAATTTAATTATCTGAAAGATTACTTCATTTCTTCAATTCCTTTATTTGTAACAGAGTATTAATAGTAATAATAATCACCTCACAGAGGTTTCCTGTGAGGAGAAAATGAGATAAAGATAAAACAGAGTAGTGCCTCTTAGTCTACATTATTAATTTTATTATTATTTCACAACCTGTAGTTTACGTAGACTCATTTTTTTTTTTTTTGTTACCTACCCAAAGAAAACTTTTGGTTCTTTAAGTCCATATCTCTGTGAGGAGTGGCATCATCTACACAATTTTTCAAGGCAATAAAATAGCTAGAGAATCATTTTGAATTCTTTACTCTCCATTACCTTTCCCATCTCATTGGCCACCAGTCTCGATGACATTTCTGGGATCCATCCTGTCTCTGCTTTCATAGCTATTGCCTTAATTCAATCACTCGTCATTTCTCTCTGGGGAAGGAATGCATTTTAGTTACTTCTAAACTAAGTTAAGTCTTTAGCCTTAATTTGATTGAATCTATTCTCCACATTGCTTCCAGAGTTCTCTTTCTAAAATATAATCATGTTTATTTTCTTTCCTCTTTTTAAGTGCTTCTTTAACTCATTCTAATGTTCTGAATGTAGTCTGGACTTGGTGAATCACACAATACCCCCCAGAACCTAAATCTAGTCAATATTTTTTAACTTCTCTCCTATAAAATATCAATTCTTACTTCTTTTCATACAATTATTCCTCTTTCTAAAATGGCTATCAGCTATTCTTTGCCTGGTCAATACTACTTTTCTCTCCATATCCCTTTGACAATTTGAGCTGGGAACATCACCTACATGTCCCCATTCCACACAGTTTTCACATCTGTTAGAACACTGATCACTTTGTGATGTCCTGGAGAATAACAGTAGTGAAGCGGTATGAAAAACAGTGCAAAATTCATGTGACCAGCTTGTGTTTCAGGGACAATGGGGAAGCAATCTTTGTAGGTGGGAAGGCTGGCAATCTTGGGGAATTGTGCCTTTGGTTACATGGCTGAGAAATTTGGAGAATCTGGGACAGATCCTCAGTTTTTTAATATTGATAACATTCCTTTCAGATAGATTGAGTCCCTAGCTACTCAGAATATCATACACCAGGCAGAGGATATTAAAGAAGATTTATATACAATTCTTTCTTTTCTTTTCTTTCCTTTCCTTTTGACAAGGGAAAAATATGTTAAAAGGACTGTCATATTATTTACAATATGACATCTGGAACAAGAATATTTAAGTTTTTAATTTAAAATATCCCTTGGAAATATATAATGGCCTCTTACAAGGTTTTGAATAATTCATGGTGGTAGACATCAAAATTGTTTGCAGGCATATTAATTTATCCCTTCCTTTTCTAGTTTTCTTTCAACTGGATAATATAACTGGATAACTGGATAACAACTGGATAACATACTTTGGCTTATTGTGAGATAGATTTTTTTTTTTAATTAAAATGTTGTGATATTTGGTACTAATGGGGATTTTTGGTGGTCTCCAAAATAGGCTTAAACTTTAAAAATCATTGTCAAACTTCATCAGAAGTTCCCTCTATATAATTGACATTGAGAGCATGGAGAATGTATTCCTTTTGCTTTTCACCTAAAGTTATCTCTTCATAGGACAAGCGCTGGGGTAATGAAGGGCTTTAAATCACTGATAATATGTTGGTCGATTTATTGTCCCATAAGGATGCAAGTACAACTTTATTCCTTGAGCGGTGTAGTAGTCTATGGTTGGTCTATTCCAGAAGTCCCCATATGGAAATAAGTTAAACAAAACAAACAACAACAACAACAACAACAACAACAACAACAAAACCAAGCAGGATCTGTGAATCAGGCACACATGGAAAAGGGGCATTATTCCTATGCCAACACAACAAGAATTTCAAGAACCAGATCTTGGAAAGCAGGCTTGGTGATGTGGTTTCCTGAGTAGAAAAATATGAGCTGATGCTATGTGCTGATGTGGCTCTGAATATAAAAGTCAGAAAGCTTACCATTCTGTAATCCTCTGACCCAGAGGACTTCTCTCTCCATACAGACTTCTGAGAGCTCTGAACTTGAGGACATGATTAAGAGGAGTGCGAGGAGGCAATGGAAAGCTGTGTCCACCCCTGTGTGTGTTTTTTTTTTAATCCAGTTTAGATGTTTTGTAAAACACTTTACTTGCTCTGGGAGTAACCATAGTAAATGCAACCTTGAACTGAGCCCGTCTTTTGAACTGGGACCAGAGTTGTCTGTCAATCAAGAGTAACCACATCTGCAGGGTTTAGAACGCTCCATTTAAAGAATCCTGGCTATAAAATCTATCATTTTCAGACCCTTTTCGACTTTCTACTGCCCAACCCCAGAGGAAACAAGACTGTGGGAGCTTCTCACATACATATGTAGAAATATACATATGTAGAAAAAGAGAAAATTAGATTAAAATAACATCTTCTATAAAAGGAAATATTGAAAAATTTTTATTTGAGACAAAAATCTTGGAGCAAAATATCATAGGCCACCCCAACCCCCTGCTCCCTGCCAAAAAAAAAAAAAAAAGGCTATAATTAG
Organism: Acinonyx jubatus; assembly: GCF_027475565.1. Lineage (NCBI taxonomy): Eukaryota > Metazoa > Chordata > Mammalia > Carnivora > Felidae > Acinonyx > Acinonyx jubatus. The sequence goes on along the minus strand of NC_069381.1, from coordinate 89,383,151 downwards.
ATTTCTTTGGAAACTAGAAATATTCCCAATAATTTTGACTTAGAATTATGGCTAAGTGTCCTTTCCTTAATTCTTTTAGGGAATATTTCTTAAAGATATGTGCTGCCCCACCCACTTTCCAAAAGAAAGGACAAATATATGTTTTGAAGGTTAAGGTTCTGGATCAATGACATGTATGAGTATTTTGCTATTTGTTCAAATGCTTTTAATTGGAAAGTAGTAATTAGCTCAGTGTCACTCACAGTAAATGCTCATTATTACGTCTCTTAATTTTCTTGGTATGACCACACTGGTAGTTTCTTGGGGAGAAATTACTATAATTTATTTCTGCACATTGTACATGGTGTGTGTATGCGTGAATGTGTGACTAAATAGTGGATATTGTGTCTAGAGATTTTTTTTCTTAGAAAAGTCTCCTGAAATTAACCTGCCTGTGAGGAAATGGGCCAGTTAGCTCAGCTCTCTGTGTGGCAGCTGTTGGTGTTACAGCACATTCAGGGGAGAGAAGTGTTTCCAGCTCCCTCTAAGCATTGTTCTGGCCTGAAACAATTTATTGCAAGAAACATGATCCTTCCATTTCTTTTTATTGAATAAGTACAGGATGGGTTTAGACTCCCATGAGGAGAAAGGGAGTGGGCTTGGGATGCATATTATTTCTAAATTAAATATTGTGTTAGCTTTTGTTTCTACTCAGGCAGAAACCTTAACCTCATAATCAAAATGCCACTGTAATGCAAAGCTGGGGAAATGTATATATTTATCTCTGTCCATCATATCAAATGTCCATGCAAGCATTGCATTGCTGAGAGCATGGGTGAGAAGCTAAATGAGGAAGAATGAAGGAGAAGCAAAACAGCAGGATGTAGAGTGGGCAAAGCAGGAGGAAAGGTGATGGCCAAGACACTTGAAATGTTTCTGACTCAACAACTCATTTTGACTTTCCTGGTATTAATTTCTTCACCTGTAAAATCAGATTCATTTCAAAGCTAATTCCAGATTTAATCATTTGAAGAAATCATGTACACCCATACATACTTCTAAACATAGTTTTTTTTTTTTTAATTTGTAATCAATGGTTTATATAATGGTACCCATTTCAGGAGCTCTTAATCAGTACAGATTAAAATGTATTCAATAAGCATTTATTGAAGGCTTACTATGTAATAAATGGTACAAAAGACCCAGGGTGTGATAAATGCATCACACCCTCCCTGTCCATAAGAGCCAAAGAGAGACATGGTCATCACTATGAAAAGTGGTGTTTTGGAGACATGTGAATAATGCTAAGAAGAAAAAATGAGATTGAGGTGAGGAGAGAAAGAGAGATACACAGAGAAAATGACATTGACATTGGATGCTGAAAGACAAGAAAAGGTAGGACACTTAAAGGGATTAGAAGGATATTGAAGTAGTGTGAGCAAGCATGAGAATAGTTCATGTAATGACAAGAAATCACAAAATCTCCCTCTGTTTCATTTTGGTTCAAAAAGTGGCCCTTGCTTGCCTCCCATGTGCCAGGTAGTATAGTTAGCCTTGCAGGTAGAAAAATGTAAAAAGTATAGGCACTAACCTCTGAGAGTTCTGGTCCACTGGGGGGATGAAACAGATCATTCCAGTCACAGGTGTTAAATAGTATGCTCAAAAGGAACATGGGGTGTTATAAGACCACAGAATGGAACATCTTACTCAAAGCTAGAGGAAAAAACACTTATGCTCTGCCACATAAGATGGGTAAAAGTCTGTCAAAGGTGAATATTAATCTCAGGAAAAGGAGACCAGAAGGAGATAAATAAGAAACAGAGGTTAGAAGAGTACTATTGGGAGTTTATTATTGTTGGATTATAAAATTAAAGATAGAGAATATGAAACATGAGGCTGAAGAGGGAAGGGACAGGTTATGGAAGTTTCATATTCAATAATATCATATTTGGCCTTTACGTTGTAGGTTGTGATGAAACTATTGGGAGCTTTTGTTATTTTTTGTAAAGTTTATTTAATTTTGAGAAGGAGAGGGAGGGAGAGAGAAAGAGAGTGTGTGTGAGTGTATAAGGGGCTGAGAGAGAGAATCCTGAGGAGCCTCCACATTATCCGTGCATAGCCTGATGTGGGGCTTGAATTCATAAACCGTTGAGATCATGACCTGAGCTGAAATCAAGAGTGGTACACTTAACCCACTGAGGCTCCCACGTGCCCCTATTGGGAGTTTACAAACTGGAGAGTGACTTAGATCTTTATTTTAAGAGGGAGGAGGGAAGATGGCGGCATAGGAGGACGCTGGGCTCACCGCGCGTCCTGCTGATCACTTAGATTCCACCTACACCTGCCTAAATAACCCAGAAAACCGCCAGAGGATTAGCAGAACAGAGTCGCTGGAGCCAAGCGCAGACGAGAGGCCCACGGAAGAGGGTAGGAAGGACGGCGAGGCGGTGCACGCTCCACGGACTGGCGGGAGGGAGCCGGGGTGGAGGGGCAGCTCGATGGCCAAGCAGAGCCCCCGAGTCTGGCTGGCAAAAGCGGAGGGGCCGGACGGACTGTGTTCCGACAGCAAGCGCGACTTAGTGTCTGGGAGGTCATAAGTTAACAGCTCTGCTCGGAAAGTGGGAAGGCTGGAGGACAAAGGGAGGGAGAGCTGCTGAGCCCCCCGACGACAGAGCTCAGTTTGGTGGGGAACAAAGGCGCTCGCCAGCGCCATCTCCCCTGCCCATCCCCCAGCCAAAATCCCAAGGAGAACCAGTTCCTGCCAGGGAACTTGCTCCCTCCGCACAAACACCCAACTCTGCGCTTCTGCGGAGCCAAACCTCCGGCAGCGGATCTGACTCCCTCCCGCTGCCACAGGGCCCCTCCTGAAGTGGATCACCTAAGGAGAAGCGAGCTAAGCCTGCCCCTCCTGCCCCTGTGCACCTTGCCTACCCACCCCAGCTAATACGCCAGATCCCCAGCATCGCAAGCCTGTCAGTGTGCAAGTAGCCCAGACAGGCCACGCCACCCCACAGTGAATCCCGCCCCTAGGAGAGGGGAAGAGAAGGCACACACCAGTCTGACTGTGGCCCCAGCAGTGGGCTGGGGGCAGACATCAGGTCTGACTGCAGCTCCGCGCACCAACTCCAGTTATACACCACAGCACAGGGGAAGTGCCCTGCAGGTCCTCACCACGCCAGGGACTATCCAAAATGACCAAGCGAAAGAATTCCCCTCAGAAGAATCTCCAGGAAATAACAACAGCTAATGAGCTGATCAAAAAGGATTTAAATAATATAACAGAAAGTGAATTTAGAATAATAGTCATAAAATTAATCGCTGGGCTTGAAAACAGTATAGAAGACAGCAGAGAATCTCTTGCTACAGAGATCAAGGGACTAAGGAACAGTCACGAGGAGCTGAAAAACGCTTTAAACGAAATGCATAGCAAAATGGAAACCACCAGGGCTCGGATTGAAGAGGCAGAGGAGAGAATAGGTGAACTAGTTATGGAAAAAGTTATGGCTTTTTGTTATGGCAAAAAGTTAAGTTATGGAAAAAGAGGAAGCTGAGAAATAGAAAGATAAAAAAATCCAGGAGTATGAGGGGAAAATTAGAGAACTAAGTGATACACTAAAAAGAAATAATATATGCATAATTGGTATCCCAGAGGAGGAAGAGAGAGGGAAAGGTGCTGAAGGGGTACTTGAAGAAATAATAGCTGAGAACTTCCCTGAACTGGGGAAGGAAAAAGGCATTGAAATCCAAGAGGCACAGAGAACTCCCTTCAGACGTAACTTGAATCGATCTTCTGCACGACATATAATAGTGAAACTGGCAAAATACAAGGATAAAGAGAAAATTCTGAAAGCAGCAAGGGGTAAACGCGCCCTCACATATAAAGGGAGACCTATAAGACTCGTGACTGATCTCTCTTTTGAAACTTGGCAGGCCAGAAAGAATTGGCATGAGATTTTCAGTGTGCTAGACAGAATAAATATGCAGCCGAGAATCCTTTATCCAGCAAGTCTGTCATTTAGAATAGAAGGAGAGATAAAGGTCTTCCCAAACAAACAACAACTGAAGGAATTTGTCACCACTAAACCAGCCCTACAAGAGATCCTAAGGGGGACCCTGTGAGACAAAGTACCAGAGACATCACTACAAGCATAAAACATACAGACATCACAATGACTCTAAACCCGTATCTTTCTATAATAACACTGAATGTAAATGGATTAAATGTGCCAACCAAAAGACATAGGGTATCAGAATGGATAAAAAAACAAGACCCATCTATTTGCTGTCTACAAGAGACTCATTTTAGACCCGAGGACACCTTTAGATTGAGAGTGAGGGGATGGAGAACTATTTATCATGCTACTGGAAGCCAAAAGAAAGCTGGAGTAGCCATACTTATATCAGACAAACTAGACTTTAAATTAAAAGCTGTAACAAGAGATGAAGAAGGGCATTATATAATAGTTACAGGGTCTATCCATCAGGAAGAGCTAACAATTATAAATGTCTATGCGCCGAATACCGGAGCCCCCAAATATATAAAACAATTACAAACATAAGCAACCTTATTGATAAGAATGTGGTAATTGCAGGGGACTTTAACACCCACTTACAGAAATGGATAGATCATCTAGACACACGGTCAATAAAGAAACAAGGGCCCTGAATGAGACATTGGATCAGATGGACTTGACAGATATATTTAGAACTCTGCATCCCAAAGCAACAGAATATACTTTCTTCTCGAGTGCACATGGAACATTCTCCAAGATAGATCATATGCTGGGTCACAAAACAGCCCTTCATAAGTTTACAAGAATTGAAATTATACCATGCATACTTTCAGACCACAATGCTATGAAGCTTGAAATCAACCACAGGAAAAAGTCTGGAAAACCTCCAGAAGCATGGAGGTTAAAGAACACCCTACTAACGAATGAATGGGTCAACCAGGCAATTAGAGAAGAAATTTAAAAATATATGGAAACAAACGAAAATGAAAATACAACAATCCAAACGCTTTGGGATGCAGCGAAGGCAGTCCTGAGAGGAAAATACATTGCAATCCAGGCCTATCTCAAGAAACAAGAAAAATCCCAAATACAAAATCTAACAGCACACCTAAAGGAACTAGAAGCAGAACAGCAAAGGCAGCCTAAACCCAGCAGAAGAAGAGAAATAATAAAGATCAGAGCAGAAATAAACAATATAGAATCTAAAAAAGCTGTAGAGCAGATCAACGAAACCAAGAGTTGGTTTTTTGAAAACATAAACAAAATTGACAAACCTCTAGCCAGGCTTCTCAAAAAGAAAAGGGAGATGACCCAAATAGATAAAATCATGAATGAAAATGGCATTATTACAACCAATCCCTCAGAGATACAAACAACTATCAGGGAATACTATGAAAAATTATATGCCAACAAATTGGACAACCTGGAAGAAATGGACAAATTCCTGAACACCCACACTCTTCCAAAACTCAATCAGGAGGAAATAGAAAGCTTGAACAGACCCATAACCAGCGAAGAAATTGAATCGGTTATCAAAATCTCCCAACAAATAAGAGTCCAGGACCAGATGGCTTCCCAGGGGAGTTCTACCAGACGTTTAAAGCAGAGATAATACCTATCCTTCTCAAGCTATTCCAAGAAATAGAAAGGGAAGAAAAACTTCCAGACTCATTCTATGAAGCCAGTATTACTTTGATTCTTAAACCAGACAGAGACCCAGTAAAAAAAGAGAACTACAGGCCAATATCCCTGATGAATATGGATGCAAAAATTCTCAATAAGATACTAGCAAATCAAATTCAACGGCATATAAAAAGAATTATTCACCATGATCAAGTGGGATTCATTCCTGGGATGCAGGGATGGTTCAACATTCGCAAATCAATCAACGTGATACATCACATTAACAAAAAAAAAAAGAGAAGAACCATATGATCCTGTCAATCGATGCAGAAAAGGCCTTTGACAAAATCCAGCACCCTTTCTTAATAAAAACCCTTGAGAAAGTCGGGATAGAAGGAACATACTTAAAGATCATAAAAGCCACTTATGAAAAGCCCACAGCTAACATCATCCTCAATGGGGAAAAACTGAGAGCTTTTTCCCTGAGATCAGGAACACGACAGGGATGCCCACTCTCACCGCTGTTGTTTAACATAGTGCTGGAAGTTCTAGCATCAGCAATCAGACAACAAAAGGAAATCAAATGCATCAAAATTGGCAAAGATGAAGTCAAGCTTTCGCTTTTTGCAGATGACATGATATTATACATGGAAAATCCGATAGACTCCACCAAAAGTCTGCTAGAACTGATACATGAATTCAGCAAAGTTGAAGGATACAAAATCAATGTACAGAAATCAGTTGCATTCTTATACACTAATAATGAAGCAACAGAAAGACAAATAAAGAAACTGATCCCATTCACAATTGCACCAAGAAGCATAAAATACTTAGGAATAAATCTAACCAAAGATGTAAAGGATCTGTATGCTGAAAACTATAGAAAGCTTATGAAGGTAATTGAAGAAGATTTAAAGAAATGGAAAGACATTCCCTGCTCATGGATTGGAAGAATAAATATTGTCAAAATGTCAATACTACCCAAAGCTATCTACACATTCAATGCAATCCCAATCAAAATTGCACCAGCATTCTTCTCGAAACTAGAACAAGCAATCCTAAAATTCATATGGAACCACAAAAGGCCCCGAATAGCCAATGTAATTTTGAAGAAGACCAAAGCAGGAGGCATCACAATCCCAGACTTTAGCCTCTACTACAAAGCTGTCATCATCAAGACAGCATGGTATTGGCACAAAAACAGACACATAGACCAATGGAATAGAATAGAAACCCCAGAACTAGACCCACAAACGTATGGCCAACTCATCTTTGACAAAGCAGGAAAGAATATCCAATGGAAAAAACACAGTCTCTTTAACAAATGGTGCTGGGAGAACTGGACAGCAACATGCAGAAGATTGAAACTAGACACTTTCTCACACCATTCACAAAAATAAACTCAAAATGGATAAAGGACCTGAATGTGAGACAGGAAACCATCAAAACCTTAGAGGAGAAAGCAGGAAAAGACCTCTCTGACCTCAGCCATAGCAATCTCTTACTCGACACATCCCCAAAGGCAAGGGAATTAAAAGCAAAAGTGAATTACTGGGACCTTATGAAGATAAAAAGCTTCTGCACAGCAAAGGAAACAACCAACAAAACTAAAAGGCAACCAACAGAATGGGAAAAGATATTCACAAATGACATATCGGACAAAGGGCTAGTATCCAAAATCTATAAAGAGCTCACCAAACTCCACACCCGAAAAACAAATAGTCCAGTGAAGAAATGGGCAGAAAACATGAATAGACACTTCTCTAAAGAAGACATCCAGATGGCCAACAGGCACATGAAAAGATGTTCAGCATCGCTCCTTATCAGGGAAATACAAATCAAAACCACACTCAGGTATCACCTCACGCCAGTCAAAGTGGCCAAAATGAACAAATCAGGAGACTATAGATGCTGGAGAGGATGTGGAGAAACGGGAACCCTCTTGCACTGTTGGTGGGAATGCAAATTGGTGCAGCCGCTCTGGAAAGCAGTGTGGAGGTTCCTCAGAAAATTAAAAATAGACCTACCCTATGACCCAGCAATAGCACTGCTAGGAATTTATCCAAGAGATACAGGAGTACTGATGCATAGGGGCACTTGTACCCCAATGTTCATAGCAGCACTCTCAACAATAGCCAAATTATGGAAAGAGCCTAAATGTGCATCAACTGATGAATCGATAAAGAAATTGTGGTTTATATACACAATGGAATACTACGTGGCAATGAGAAAAAATGAAATATGGCCTTTTGTAGCAACATGGATGGAACTGGAGAGTGTGATGCTAAGTGAAATAAGCCATACAGAGAAAGACAGATACCATATGGTTTCACTCTTATGTGGATCCTGAGAAACTTAACAGGAACCCTTGGGGGAGGGGAAGAAAAAAAAAAAAAAGAGGTTAGAGTGGGAGAGAGCCAAAGCATAAGAGACTCTTAAAAACTGAGAACAAACTGAGGGTTGATGGGGGGTGGGAGGGAGGAGAGGGTGGGTGATGGGTATTGAGGAGGGCACCTTTTGGGATGAGCACTGGGTGTTGTATGGAAACCAATTTGACAATAAATTTCATATTAAAAAAAAAAAGTGTGGAGGATGAAAATGAGAAACACAGACCTGACCTCAAAGATCAGTTAGGAGGCTCCTGTAATCATACCAGCAAGAGGTTAAGGAAGGCCAGAAATACAAAGTGAAGACAGAGGGAGAGAAGTGGGGATTAACTGGAATAAATTTCTAACAGTAAAATCTGAAGAATTTTTTATCCCATTATTTGTAGTGTTGTGAGAAAAATAATCCTCCCCCTATCCCATACCCCACAAACATCTCTGTCTCTCTCCAAGCTAGAAACAGAGCTTAGAAACAAATCTCTTGGTGATTTCATCAAGTATCTTGTCTCATGTCTTTAAATACTGTCCAATAGAACTTTCTGAGATGACGGGAATGTTCTATATTTGGGTTGTCTGATATGATAGCCACTAGCCACATTGAGCACTTGAAATGCGCCTAGTGGGGCTCATTAAATTTTTTTACATTATTTCTTTAAGTTTAAATAGCCACATATTTAAATATTTAAAAAATATTCATGGTGACTACCATATTGAGCAGCAAAAGTGACAACTCGTAAATTTTTGTCTTCAATTTGGATCTTTCCCCTTAACACAAGATTATATCCCACTTTCTACTCCATATCCCCATTTGGATTTTTAGTCGACCTTAGATGTAACGCTTTAAAATCCATCTTCTCGGCTTTTCCCTGAAATCTGCTTCTCCTCATGTCTTACCTATCTCAATAAACAGCAACTTAACCTTTGAGTTCTCTTTGAATTCTTTATTTCTCCAACACCCTACATCTTATCTATAAATGAATCAAATAAAAATTTGCCCAGAATCTAACTGATTATTCCCACATGCACAACTCACCACCCCTAAGTCCACAATAATGTTGCCTCTTGTGAGGATTATTGCAGTAGCTTCTTGACTGACCTCCGTGCTTTGATTGTTTTGTGCTTGGTGGAAATCTAGGTCATACTGCATTATTCTTATACTCAAAATTCTTGCTCTGAGTTAAATCCTTACAATGGTCTATACAATCTACCCTACGTTTCCTGTATTACTTCATCTTCTACTTTCCCTCATGCTCGCTCTGCCCTGGTCACACTGTATTTCCTTGCTGTTCCTGGAATACTCTAGACATACTCCCACTACAAAGCTTTGCATTTACACTTTCACCTGCCTGGAGTGCTCTTCCCTTGGATATCTGCATAGCTTACTTCTTCATCTTCCACATGGCCTTGCTCAAACAGAGCTTGGTGGTAAGGTCTTCCCTGACAACCTTTTCTAAAATTCTATTCCCCTAAGCTGACACTCTTAATTCACCTCCTAATCAATTCCCCAACTTACTGTGCTCCATAATGCTTAGAGGCATCTGGCATAGCAAATATTTTATTTACTTTGTTTATTAACTGTGGTCCCCCTAGCTAGACTGTAAGTCTCCTGCAGGTGGATTCTTTAATCTGTTTTCTTCATAATCACATTCCTAGCACATAGAACATTGCCTGAAACATGGTTGCTCAATAAATTCATCAATTACATGACTAAATGATGTTGAGATTTCTAATTCATGTTGAGTGGTTGTTTCACTAGAACAGAGACCATAGGACAAACAAGTACGGCATATGGTAGGTGTTCCATAGGTATTTGTTGAATGAGATTTTTAAATGAGTTTGTAGAAGTAGAATGATAAGTTTAAGCCTATGTGGCAAAAAAAAAAAAATGAATGGGGTGGAGTTTATTCAGAGGATGGGAGATTTAGTGGAGCAAAAGATAAGGCTGTGATATCAACAAGGTTGAATTTTTTTTCTTTAGAAGGGAAACCACTGGAGATGATTTTAAGTTGTGGAATGATACTTGTGGATTCTGGGAAAGCAATAAACTGTGTTTGTATCACCTCTTCTGACATTCAAACTAATGTTCCCCATCACTGGTCCAGTTCAGGTCCTCATCCTTTCTCACCTAGCAGTAATCTCCCAACTGATCACCGCGTCTCCAATTTTTATTCCCTAAATCCAGCCTTCATCTTGCCACATATTGATTTTGTAAAATATATATTGGTTTCTATACTGTTGACTTTCTGTCCCACTGACATTCCTTATGTTTATATATAAACCTGCAGCCTGTTGGCTCTGATTCTTTGATGGTAACTAACAGGATATACTGAGGAAAGTTGTTAATATGGGCTAAGAGCTAGAGCCTCCGATAGAGTCAGGGACTTCTCTGTACTTATCAATATATAATAAAAATAGGCATTTATTTGTAAGATTTACTCTCTCCAAAAATATGCTACCCTGATTTGCTATTCCTTAAAGTTCTACAAGTGTAGGCACTTGTCAAAAGTCACCCATATTCTCTAATGATTTCACTTCATGATGACAAATCCTTGGCATTTTGTAGCCAGGCTTTGGGGGATAGGTACAAGGTATACCATTAGTGCATGCATAATGGGTGCCTTCAACAGCTCCAGTGTCAAGGTATTTCTGACACAGCCCTGTAATTAATGGGAATGCACTTTCTGCGGTGTATGCCAGTAATTTAGCAATGACAGAAACATATGCCTTGTTTGATGAACCTGAAAGCGAGAGGAGGTGGGAGAAACCTTACTAGAAAGCTTATTCCAGTTGACAGTCTAGCCTGGGTGACATTAACGAGGCTTTAAGCATGTTGGTGGTGTAAATCAAGATATAGCCAGAAGCAAGGCCAAGGCCCCTTGAAGAAACTGAAATCGGCTGTCTTAGTGTCTCTGGAGCAGATGAAGCAATGGCATTGCTCTCAGCATAGGGAAAATTAGACAGTTAACAAAAGGAAGAAAAAAGTCCAACAGCTGCTTCTGGATCCTAATGCCATACCACCAACCAGGCCACAGAGAGGGAATTGGACAGATGAGTTGCCTAAGTCAGAAACCTGGAATCCCCCTCCTCTTGTTTCTCCCAATATCCAGTTGTTCCTCAGTTCTGTAGCTTTTACTCCTAAATAGTTTTCAGATATAATCCTGCTTTCCTATCCCTCCTCTGACTATATACATTTGGCATTCATTAAACAGTCTCTTAACTGTTCACCTTGTTTTTGACATTTCCCTCCATTGAACCCAGTCAGTAAAAAGCTACCAGAGAAAGACTTGGCATAAAAATTATTCAGGGGCAGCACATTGACTTCAGCATGAAATTAATGGCTATTGTTTATTATGTGCTAATGTGCCAGGCACTGTTATGTGATTTGTGTATATGATTTTATTTAGATACTAAATCTATGAGATAGGATGATGATCACCAATGACAGATAAGGAAACCAAGTCACAGAGCAATTATGTAAATTATCCATATTCTCAAATCTCTTACAAAGAGGTTCTTGAAATTGACTTCAAGTAAGTTTGTCTTCAGACACTTTTTATCATGTGACAATCCATCCTAGGATGGCAAACAGACTTCTCATGATCAGCCTCTACCTCCCTCTTCTGTTAACTCTCTACACACCACCATACCCACCCAGTTACATTCACGTACAATTCCTGCCACAGGCAATGTGTGCTCTGATTTCTTTTCTTTTCTTTTCTTTTCTTTCTTTCTTTCTTTCTTTCTTTCTTTCTTTCTTTCTTTCTTTCTTTCTTTCTTCCCTTCCCTTCCCTTCTCTTTTCTTTTTTCTTTTCTTTCTTTCTTTCTTTCTTTCTTTCTTTCTTTCTTTCTTTCTTTCTTTCTTTCTTTCTTTCTTTCTTTCTTTCTTTCATAGATTGTGATATTGGCCTAGGCTCTCACTTTCCCTTCCCCTTTTCTACCTGCTTTATATGTTAGCATTACCTCTTGGAGGAAGCCTTCATTTTTACCTCTCCCCAAGACTGAATTTATAGTAAAGTGCCATGTTATTTCCAGTCCCAGATGCCCTGAATCAGCATCAGTTGGATAACTGCTTGAAAGAAAAAGTATATTTCTGAGCTATTCCTAGATTCACTGGAGAAAGAGCCTCTAGAATCCTCATTTTTAACAAACTCTCCAGGTAATGCTTCTTCACTTTATTGTTTGAGAGCCATTGGTATAGTGATTAGGCAGGTAGGAGTCCAAATCTCAGCTTGGTCACTCATTGCATAACTCTGGGTTAGTCACACTGTCTGAACCTAGTTTTCTTTAGCTGTAAAACAAAGCTATGAACAGTGGAGGAAAAAATGGCATAATGCATACAAAGTGCTTTGCAAGAAGGTGTGGCACAACAAAAACTCAGTAATTCCAGCTGTTACTACTCTTGTCCATCTTTTTTATTTACACAGCACTTGTTAATACTGCTGTTAGGAAATTCCCTATACTTTTTTTTTAATGTTTACTTATTTTTGCGAGAGAGAGAACAGAGTGTGAGTGGGGGAGGGGCAGAAAGAGAGGGAGACACAGAATCCAGAGCAGACTCCAGGCTCTGAGCTGTCAGCACAGAGCCAGACACGGGGCTCAAACTCATAAACAGTGGGATCACGACCTGAGCTGAAGTTGGATGCTCAATTGACTGAGCCACCCAGGTTCCCCAGAATTCCTTGTACTTGTATACACTCCTGGGTTACCTCCTCACCTCCTATATTGGCCTGAACAGAAGAGAGAAATTAGTCTCCTTCAGCTCACACTCCTGAATACCTAATATATTATCCAGTCATGCTAAGTGTTTCATGTTTAGTTGAATGTGTGATGAAATAATTTTTGAATGCCCTTCTTCTGTGTAAAACAAAACTTTCCAATCAAAATTTAAAACAGAGCCATAGGATAGGAAGATCCCAATTCTCAATAAATTAGTAAGCCATTCAGTTTAAGATGTGTTATCTTGAACTTTATTTAATAACAGCTTTGGTATAAAATATATTCACTGATGAAAACTTAGAACTCTACAAAAACAAATATTTTCATTTCATTTAATTCATTTAACATTTATTTAGGGAAAGCCTACTAAGGGCTGAGTAATCTTCTTAGCCACTGGAGATAAAGTAGTTTCAAGAGCAGGCAAAAAAAAAATCCTTTTCTCATGGTGCTTACAAGCTAATGAATGTGTTGGGAGAGTGCAGGGGCAGACAATACATATACAGATAAATATACAGCATATTCTGTATTGCTGGGTAACAAATTACCACAAAATCAGCAGTTCACAACATGCAGTTACTATCTCACAGTGTCCACAGGCAGGAGTCCTGGCACAGCTTAGCTGGCCCTTCTGCAAGTTTGCAGTGAAGGTATTGGCTGTGCTGAGGTTCTTTCTGGAGCTTGGCGTTCTCTTTCAAGATCACGTGGTTGTTGGCAATTGTGGTCAGTTGCTTGAAGCTATAGGACTACCTTTTTGCTGGCTGTCAGCAGGGACCATTCTCAGCTTCTAGAGTTCCCCATCATTCCTTGCCATGTGATTCTTTCACATCTGGTGGTTTCCTTCTTGAAGGCTATCAGGAGAATTTCTTGCTTCAATTTGCTAAGAAGGAGTCTTATACAACGGAACCTAAGCAAGGGAGTGACATCGCTGTACTTTTGCCATGTTCTTATCTAGAAGCAACTCACAGGTCCTGCCTGGATTCAAAAGTAGGGCATTATACATGGATGGGATTCACGAGGGGATCATCATAGAATTATGCTTCCCCATACACACACATGGTATGGCAGATGGTGATAAGTATTATGAAAAAAAATAAAATGGGGGAGGTGGAGTCTTTCGAGGTAATGGGGGAAGCTGTCTTTGCACCATGAATAAGAATGGGCAGGAGAGGAAAGATCTCTGTTATTCTGGTTAATACATCTTTTATACATTTTCTTAATAGCTTCTAACATAAATGATCTATCAATTAAAGGCTGAAAAGAAACGATTAATACTGGAGCATTTAGTAAAATTGAGTTAAAATAATCGGAGCCATTATATGACAATCTTCTCTGTCCAGACAAACCTGAAAGCAAAAAAGAAGTGGTTCACACAATAAAATCAACATTTTAGAAATCAGCCTTACACAAAAGGAGAAAAGTACAAATGAGTGCTCTTCTCCTCAGGGATTTCCATTCATCAGTTAAGAATGTGGCTTTCTTCTTTTATTACTTGTAATTCATCTCAGAAAGTTCTTTATTCCCAGAAGGAACTGTGCTTTACTCATTCCCACTCACTATGGGACTGGGTCCCCATGAAGCAGTTATTTTTAGTCAACAATTTATACTCCCAATTTGTTTCCTAAGTATTATCATTGGTTAACGCACCAATCTTCACAAAATCTATTTATATCCCAATCAAATGAGACTCTCAACAGCTGTTAGCATTAGAAGAGTGAACTTGTCTTCATTACAAGTTTTCTTTCTGGTTGAGATGGGAGGAGTGTAGAAGTGACAAGATATGTCTGAGCCATATGTTCCATGCTGTGAACACATCATAAATGGCCAAAAGAACAAATCAACACAGGACTTCTTCCCCCAGGAATACTGAAGACTTCTGTCTTTTTGCAGAAGTAATGACTGTCTTTGACAATGTTGATTTTTGTATTAGTCTGTTCAGGCTCCCACAACAAAGATGCTACAAACAAGGTAGGTTATAAACAACAGAGACAGATTTCTCACAATTTTGGAGACTGGGGAGCCCAAGATCAAGGGGCCAGCATATTCGGTGTCTGTTGAGGACCCACTACCTCACAGAAAGCCTCCTTCTTCTCTCTAGAACTTTACAAGGAGAAAGAGGAAGGGAACTCCCTTGGACCTCTTTGATAAAAGCACTTATTCCATTTATGAACTAATCATCCCACTTACTAGCACTATCACACGGAATATTAGGTTTTTAACATATGAATTGGGTGGGAGGGGGTTGGGATACAAACATTCAGACCATAGTAGTTTTCTTGTTCTTGGGTATTACAAATATTTTGATCTGTATAGGAAGATTTTCCTAAAGATGGGGGGTGTAGATAAAAGAAGATTGAACTAAAACTAGTTAATTTTGCTACCAATTATCAGTACCACACAAAGGCTAGAAGAGAATAAAGAGAAACTTAGCTAGAAAGGAATTTTGATTTTATCTTCATGTTTTAATTATCTAGTGTCTGTCTACATTATAAAGGTTAAAAATAAGGGGATATTAATTACTTTGTACAATTTCTGTGGTATTATGGAATTCCCTTCCCCATTCAGTAAACAGATCCAGTGCAAAACTTTACACCTTTTCTTCTGAAGTATACCACAGAAGGGGGTGTGTTTGATCTGATGAGTAATTTCTGCTTAAGCACAAATTTCTTTGAAGTCTTATGTTCAAAACTCTATTAGATCTTTATATAAACATTTTCATAAAAAATACTGCTTTAAATTACTTGCCATCACTCTAAGGAAAAACACTCCTCTCTGTGTCTCCCCTACTCTCAAAACTTCACCTCACTTCTGGCACTCTTGATCACCAAATGTGAGGTACCTTTTCTTACACCAAACAATTCTCAGATTCTGTGAACACAGCTGGGTGTCCTACAATTTAATTCAATTCTGACACCACCTATGTGGAGATAGTGACAGATCCCATAGGTTAAGGGCTCAGTCCCACAAAACTGCCCCCAACTTTCAGATGCCTATTGTAAGTCCAAGTTCACACCTGAGCTTCTGACAGACCAGCCATAAATCAAAAGTTTCTATGACCCCTGTCTTCATGTTCAATTAATTTGCTAAAGCAACTCCTAGAACTCAGGAAAACAGTTTATTTACTAGATTATCAGTTTGTTATGAAAGGATATGACTCAAGAATAGCCAGATGGAAGAGGCAAGCTATGAGGGAAAGGATGTGAAGCTTCCATGCCCTCTCTGAATACCACTTTTCCCACATCTCCATGTGTTTACCAACACAGAAGCTCCCCAAATCTTGTCCTTTTGGATTTTTATGGAAGTTTCATGACATGGGTGTGCAATTAAATCCTAGGCTATTATTGATAGAAATCAATCTTTAGGCATTCTCCATCCCCTGAAGATCAGGAAGTGGGGCTGAAAGTCCTCTTATCATGCTTAGTTCTTCTGGCAACCAGTCCCCATCCTCAAGTTGCCTAAGGGCTTGCCAAAAGTCACCTAATTAACATAAATTCAGGTGTGATATGAATAGAAGAATATACCTTTATCTCTCTCATCACGTAGGAAATTCCAAGGGTTTAGGATCCCCATGCCAAAAATGGGGACAAATTACAATTTTTAATCTTTTATAATAATTATCATAATATCTTATAAACTTATCATAATCACAATATCACAGTCACACACACACACACACACACACACACACACACACACACATTTACACAAATCAGTAGCCCTGGTGAAGGTGTTAAAGCAGAGTGCAAGCAGTACCAGTACCGCTGAGTAATGTACACCATTTCAGAAGATCAATAAGAGAGTCTTCCCAGGCACCATTTCAATGATCAAATGGTTGATAGCATGCTAACCAATTTAGGTATTTTCCTCAACCTGTTGCTATTTTCTTATTGGGGTATTCTTGATAATGTATTATTACCACCATGGGTAGACTTATGAAATGAATGTATCCGCCATTTGTATTCAACACGTGAAATTAGATGCATGAAAGCTTTTATAAGCAGAATTTTGTTCAAATCATTAATTCTTTCTCTTCAGGGAGTCAGCTAAAATTTACCAACCCAAGGTGACTTGGATGGTTTCTCAGTCTACCTCTCCCCTTTCTCTTTCCTTCTTCCTTGTTCTGCCTTTGCCTCTCTACTCATCACCTATATCTCACAATGTGATCACCAACCTCTGTTCTCATCCCATGAATTGCACTGCCATTTTGATAAATTCTCTGTTTCTCCAGTTTCTTTCTTGTTCATCCTGCTGCCTCATTCGTTGGCTCCTTATTTGTCCATCTGTTTGCATTCGTCCCATTTATGACACCGTCTGTATTGTGTCCTCAGTTACATTTCATTTTTTTGTTTCTCCCTCAGTTTTCTTCTTTGGTTGCTTCTGATCTGGCTATTTGTTTGCCAAAATAACACTCTGTGTTTGGTGTTCACTAGGTTCTTATTTCTGAATGAAAACATCTTGCCACATTAATGTGCTGGGACAGTCTCTTGCTTAGCAAAAATTAATTGCAGCTTAAAACTCCATGGCCTTTGTTAGCCCCTTTTAATTATAAATTTTACATATCAATAAAAGCTCAAAATAGGAATCTATTAGGAAGCTCTACCAAGCCTTCTGGATAGATGTGGTATTCATTCATTTACTCAACAAATGTAGTGTTAAGCACATACCACGTCTCACCATATATCATGTGCTATGCTAAATTCAGGGAATTCTGCTGTGAACAAATCAAAAATAGCCATTTCTTTCATGTAGCTTCTATATGAGTGGAGAAAACAGAAACTGATCAAATTACTGAACCAATAATCATCTGAATAAGAATTTGATGTGTTACATGGAATGAACCACTCCCCTTCAGAATCCCTCTCATTTTTATTCTAAAGAGAAAGAAACTAGCCTAAACCCCTTTTGTGGCTTATAGAGGCAGGTAATTGACAGTATAAGTTCATTTCTTTATGCTTTGTATGCTCTTATAACATCTTACAGATGTCTCATAACATTTACTACGAATATAATTCAACCACTGATTGTACAATTAGTTTAATAATGACTACCTCTACCCCAAACATAAGTTCCAAGGCTGCAGGAGCTGTGTCACTCATATTCAATTCTGACTCCCCCGGGTCTAACAATAATGCCCGCACTGAGTGGTATATGATATATGTTTGTTGAAGAAGTGAATGAGCCATATTTATTATCTAAAATAATCTGTGAGGTGTGACCTCAAATTGAACCTTTACCCTCCCGCTTTTTCAGGAACACAGTTATGTCTACTGGACACACTGCTTCCTGGTGCTATAGCTGAATCTGGGAGGCATGGTATTAAGTGATTCAATTTATTTGTTAAGCAGAAATTATTTACTGACAGGGCACAAAGCGTATCCTAGACTCCACAGTAAACACAAAATAAATATGAAACAAAGGACTTTTGAAAGTTCTAGCTCTTAGTCATTGGCTGATTGAACTGGGTAGGGAGGTGGGAAGCTAAACTTTCTGCCCCTTGGGCTTCAGAAATTGAAAAAAACACTGGTATTGGCTCAGAAAAAGAGTTCTTAAATTTTTAGTCTCAAGATCCCTTTATATTCTTAAAAATTCTTGAATATCAAAGTGTTTTTATGTGGGTTATATTTACAGATACCTTTTCTACCAGCAGTTAAACCCAAGAGTCAACAAACAACAACAACAATGTTGAATTTGTGGGTTTAGACTAAAAATTTTGGATAAAATATCATAAGTGTGGAAGATTAATCATTGTTAAGCATTCTATGGTCTTTGTATGTTAAGAAGAAGGATAAAATGTAAGGGCTAACTTTAGACTTTATGTGTGAATATTAAAATAGCTGTAAAAGCCTCTGAATATAGAAAAAGAGAATAACTTCAAAAATATAAAGGAAAAGTTGGAAAAACTAAAAAAATATGAATTACTGTAAAAGAAGAAGAAAAACACACATGAAGCTCAAAAGATGTTGGTAGAAAAAATCTAAATATATCACAAACCCCCAAATAAACATCCCAGAAAAAAACTGAGGAATTAAACTGGAGATTGAAGATATTAATTCATTTAAAAAAAGCAGCAGTAAACCCATTGCATGTTAACATAAACAGCATATTTTTATTAATAACTATATTTTCCAAAACAAGCAAACAAAAAATAGAAGAGTGGCACTGTATTACACGTTTGTAAACCTCTTTTGGGTCTCACTTAACAGTAGACAGCGGAATACTCATGGAGGAAGAAAGGTAAAATGAAACTTTATAGTTTAAATAAATTAATTTAGAAATGCATGTTGATTAGCTCGAGTCAATTCTGTTATGTAGTGATGCAGAATCTTTGAACAAAAAGTTGCTGAGGTCACTGGATGACTGAATGGAGGAGGTGTGAAGAGAGAAAGTTACAGGCTTTTGAGTCAAAGAAATCCAACTTCCAGTCTCAGCTTTTTGAACACATTGACAATGTCTACTCAAGAAAGTTTTTTACCCTCTGTACCTTGGTTTCCTCATTTGTAAGAGGGGCAGCAGTGCTTCAATTAAGTGAGAGAATATATATGAAATGGCTGGCAAGTAGTTTGCTCCCTACAGGTGTTAGTTCCTTTCCCTCTTTCTCCAATCTCTAAATCCAAATAATCTAGAATGGAAGCATAATAGTCATTATATTTTCAAGTACAGTTAATAACTATGTCCATCGGACTTTGTTTCTTTTATGCATGCTATGTCATCAACTTTTGTGTGTAATTTCATAATATAAATATCAAAGACATTCAACCAATGTCTTTGAATCTTTGTGAAATGTCAAGGATACCACAGTATTATAATTGTTCTATTATAATTGTTCTCAAGGTTCCTGATAGTCAGTTGAATAGACAAGACTCAGTCTGGAAAGTTCAAGAACTTATAAACAAGTGGGAGATAGCATGGTGCAAAGGTTATGAAGTAAGGGGATTGAAACCCAAAGAAGGTAGACCTTCAGATATCACAGTGTGGATGATCTTTATATATTAAATATACATGTCCAATCCAAATGTGTATGTATCTGCAGGGGTATCTGTGATCTGAATATAGGAGAATATCACATAAGGAAAAAACATTCATTGGAATGTAACTGAGTCTTTTATACTGTGTAGAGTAGTGGAAAAGAACAAGGCTTTTGAAATTGGAAATGTCTGGTTTCAATTTCTGGTGCTGCCCTTAGGAACTATGTGAACTTCAGTAATTATGTGTTCAGAGCCTAATTTACTTACTTGATGCTGTTGTAGTAAAGGTTATCACTATCTGCAAAATAATAATAATAATACCTACCCATCAGGTTATTGAGAGAATGACATAATGAATGAAGGATCTCAGCTCTGTGGTTTGCACATAGCAAATACTCAATAAGTATTAGCCACCATTACTATTATTGTTGTGAATATATATCATCTGGGTGAACAAAGATTGGCAATTGTGTTTTTGTAATCATTTAGGACAATCATAATTCAAGTTTTTAAAACTTTTGTCAGATGGTGTTCCAGATACCCTTGTTTTTAATTAAAACCACCTACTACAATTAGATAGATGAGAAAAATTTCATTTAAAATATTGGAGCCACATTATATATATATATATATATTTTTAATTTTTTTAATATGAAATTTATTGTCAAATTGGTTTCCATACAACACCCAGTGCTCATCCCAAAAGGTGCCCTCTTCAATACCCATCACCCACCCTCCCCTCCCTCGCACCCCCCATCAACCCTCAGTTTGTTCTCAGTTTTTAAGAGTCTCTTATGCTTTGGCTCTCTCCCTCTCTAACCTTTTTTTTTTTTCTTCCCCTCCCCCCTAGACCTGTTAAGTTTCTCAGGATCCACATAAGAGTGAAAACATATGGTATCTGTCTTTCTCTGTATAACTTACTTCACTTAACATAACACTCTCCAGTTCCATCCACGTTGCTACAAAGGGCCATATTTCATTCTTTCTCATTGCCACATAGTATTCCATTGTGTATATAAACCACAATTTCTTTATTATTCGTCAGTTGATGGACATTTAGGTTTTTTTTTTTCATAATTTGGCTATTGTTGAGAGTGCTGCTATAAACATTGGGGTACAAGTGCCCCTATGCATCAGCACTCCTGTATGCCTTGGGTAAATTCCTAGCAGTGCCATTGCTGGGTCATAGGGTAGGTCTATTTTTAATTTTTTGAGGAACCTCCACACTGTTTTCCAGAGTGGCTGCACCAATTTGCATTCCCACCAACAGTGCAAGAGGGTTCCCGTTTCTCCACATCCTTGCCAGCATCGATAGTCTCCTGATTTGTTCATTTTGGCCACTCTGACTGGCGTGAGGTGATATCTGAGTGTGGTTTTGATTTGTATTTCCCTGATGAGGAGCGACGTTGAGCATCTTTTCATGTGCCTATTGGCCATCTGGATGTCTTTAGAGAAATGTCTATTCATGTTTTCTGCCCATTTCTTCACTGGATTATTTGTTTTTCTGGTGTGGAGTTTGGTGAGCTCTTTATAGATTTTGGATACTAGCCCTTTGTCCGATATGCCATTTGCAAATATCTTTTCCCATTCTGTTGGTTGCCTTTTAGTTTTGTTGATTGTTTCCTTTGCTGTGCAGAAGCTTTTTATCTTCATGAGGTCCCAATAGTTTATTTTTGCTCTTAATTCCCTTGCCCTTGGGGATGTGTCAAGTAAGAAATTGCTGTGGCTGAGGTCAGAGAGGTCTTTTCCTGCTTTCTTCTCTACGGTTTTGATGGTTTCCTGTCTCACATTCAGGTCCTTTATCCATTTGAGTTTGTTTTTGTGAATGGTGTGAGAAAGTGGTCTAGTTTCATCCTTCTGCATGTTGCTTTCCAGTTCTCCCAGCACTGTTAAAGAGACTGTCTTTTTTCCATTAGATATTCTTTCCTGCTTTGTCAAAGATAAGTTGGCCATACTTTTGTGGGTCTAGTTCTGGGGTTTCTATTCTATTCCATTGGTCTATATGTCTGTTTTTGTGCCAATACCATGCTGTCTTGATGATTACAGCTTTGTAGTAGAGGCTAAAGTTTGGGATTGTGATGCCTCCTGCTTTGGTCTTTTCTTCAAAATTACTTTGGCTATTCGGGGCTTTTGGGGTTCCATACAGATTTTAGGATTACTTGTTCTAGCTTTGAGAAGAATGCTGGTGCAATTTTGATTGGGATTGCATTGAATGTGTAGATACACATTGAATGTGTATTGACATTTTAACAATATTCTTCCAATCCATGAGCACAGAATGTTTTTCCATTTCTTTATATCTTCTTCAGTTTCCTTCATAAGCTTTCTATAGTTTTCAGCATACAGATCTTTTACATCTTTGGTTAGGTTTATTCCTAGGTATTTTATGATTCTTGGAGCAATGGTGAATGGGATAAGTTTCTTTATTAGTCTTTCTGTTGCTTCATTATTGGTGTATAAGAATGCAACTGATTTCTGTACATTGATTTTGTATCATGTGACTTTGCTGAATTCATGTATCAGTTCTAGCAGACTTTTGGTGGAGTCTATCGGATTTTCCATGTATAATATCATGTCATCTGCAAAAAGTGAAAGCTTAACCTCACCTTTGCCAATTTTGATGCCTTTGATTTCCTTTTGTTGTCTGATTGCTGATGCTAGAACTTCCAACATTATGATAAACAACAGCAGGGAGAGTGGACATCCCTGTCGTGTTCCTGATCTCAGGGAGAAAGCTCTCAGTTTTTCCCCATTGAGGATGATATTAGCTGTGGGCTTTTCATAAGTGGCTTTTATGATGTCTAAGTATGTTCCTTCTATCCTGACTTTCTCAAGGGTTTTTATTAAGAAAGGATGTTGAATTTTGTCAAGTGCTTTTTCTGCATCTCTTGACAGGATCATATGGTTCTTATCTTTTTTTTTGTTAATGTGATGTATCACATTGATTGATTTGCAAATGTTGAACCATCCCTGCATCCCAGGAATGAATCCCACTTGATCATGGTGAATAATTCTTTTTATATGCTGTTGAATTCGATTTGCTAGTCTCTTATTGAGAATTTTTGTATCCATATTCATCAGGGATATTGGCCTGTAGTTCTCTTTTTTTACTGAGTCTCTGTCTGGTTTAGGAATCAAAATAATGCTGGCTTCATAGAATGAGTGTGGAAGTTTTCCTTCCCTTTCTATTTTTTGGAATAACTTGAGAAGGATAGGTATTATCTGTGCTTTAAACATCCGGTAGAATTCCCCTGGGAAGCCATCTGGTCCTGGACTCTTATTTGTTGGGAGATTTTTGATAACCGATTCAATTTCTTCGCTGGTTATGGGTCTATTCAAGCTTTCTATTTCTTCCTGTTTGAGATTGGGGACTGTGTGGGTGTTTAGGAATTTGTCCATTTCTTCCAAGTTGTCCAGTTTGTTGGCATATAGTTTTTCATAGTATTCCCTGATAATTGCTTGTATCTCTGAGGGATTGGTTGTAATAATGCCATTTTCATTCATGATTTTATCTAGTTATGTCATCTCCCTTTTCTTTTTAAGAAGCATGGCTAGATGTTTATCAATTTTGTTTATGTTTTCAAAAAACCAACTCTTGGTTTCATTGATCTGCTCTACAGTTTTTTTAGATTCTATATTGTTTATTTCTGCTCTGATTTTTATTATTTCTCTTCTTCTGCTGGGTTTGGGGTGTCTTTGCTGTTCTGCTTCTATTTCCTTTAGGTGCGCTGTTAGATTTTGTATTTGGGATTTTTCTTGTTTCTTGAGATAGGCCTGGATTGCAATGTATTTTCCTCTCAGGACTGCCTTCGCTGCATCCCAAAGCGTTTGGATTGTTGTATTTTCATTTTTGTTTGTTTCCATATATTTTTAAATTTCTTCTCTAATTGCCTGGTTGACCCATTCATTCTTTAGTAGGGTGTTCTTTAACCTCCATGCTTTTGGAGGTTTTCCAGACTTTTTCCTGTGGTTGATTTCAAGCTTCATAGCATTGTGAAATACTGAAAGTATGAATGAATGTATTGTGAATGTCTGAAAGTATGCATGGTATGATCTCAATTCTTGTCTACTTATGAAGGGCTGTTTTGTGACCCAGTATGTGATCTATCTTGGAGAATGTTCCATGTGCACACAAGAAGAAAGTATATTCTGTTGCTTTGGGATGCAGAGTTCTAAATATATCTGTCAAGTCCATCTGATCCAATGTCTCATTCAGGGCCCTTCTTTCTTTATTGATCCTGTGTCTAGATGATCTATCCATTGTTGTAAGTGGAGTATTAAAGTCTCCTGCAATTACCACATTCTTATCAATAAGATTGCTTATGTTTGTGATTAATTGTTTTATATATTTGGGGGTCCCGTATTTGGCGCATAGACATTTATAATTGTTAGCTCTTCCTGATGGATAAACGCTGTATTTATTATATAATGCCCTTCTTCATCTCTTGTTACAGCCTTTAATTTAAAGTCTAGTTTGTCTGATATAAGGATGGCTACTCCAGCTTTCTTTTGAGTTCCAGTAGCATGATAGATAGTTCTCCATCCCCTCACTTTCAATCTGAAGGTCTCCTCAGTATAAAGTGAGTCTCTTGTAGACAGCAAATAG
Organism: Acinonyx jubatus; assembly: GCF_027475565.1. Taxonomy (NCBI): domain Eukaryota; kingdom Metazoa; phylum Chordata; class Mammalia; order Carnivora; family Felidae; genus Acinonyx; species Acinonyx jubatus. The sequence goes on along the minus strand of NC_069381.1, from coordinate 89,358,868 downwards.
ATGGGTCTTGTTTTTTTTATCCATTCTGATACCCTATGTCTTTTGGTTGGAGCATTTAGTCCATTTACATTCGGTGTTATTATAGAAAGATATGGGTTTAGAGTCATTGTGATGTCTGTAGGTTTCATGCTTGTAGTGATGTCTCTGGTACTTTGTGGTCCTTGCAACATTTCACTCACAGAATCCCCCTTAGGATCTCTTGTAGGGCTGGTTTAGTGGTGATGAATGCCTTCAGTTTTTGATCGTTTGGGGAAATCTTTATCTGTCCTTCTATTCTGAATGACAGACTTGCTGGATAAAGGATTCTTGGCTGCATATTTTTTTCTGTTCAACACATTGAAGATTTCCTGCCATTCCTTTCTGGCCTGCCAAGTTTCAGTAGATAGGTCTGCCACTACTCTTATGGGTCTACCTTTGTAAATTATAGCCTGTTTATCCCTAGCTGCTTTTAGAATTTTCTCTGTATCCTTGTATTTTGCCAGTTTCGCTATGATATGTGTTGCAGAAGATCGATTCAAGTTATGTCTGAAGGGAGTTCTCTGTGCCTCTTGGATGTCAATGCCTTTTTCCTTCCCCAGATCAGGGAAGTTCTCAGCTATGATGTCTTCAAGTACACCTTCAGCACCTTTCCCTCTCTCTTCCTTTTCTGGAATCCCAATTATGCATATGTTATTATGTTTAATTGTGTCACTTAGTTCTCTAATCTCCCCTCATACTCCTGGATTTTTTAATCTCTCTTTTTCTCGGTTCCCTTTTTTCCATAATTTTATCTTCTAATTCACCTATTCTCTCCTCTGCCTCTTCAATCCGAGCTGTAGTCACCCTCATTTTATTTTGCAGCTCATTTATAGCATTTTTTAGCTTCTCCTGACTGTTTCTTTGTCTCTTGATCTCTGTAGTAATAGATTCTCTGCTGTCCTCTATACTTTTTTCAAGCCCAGCGATTAATTTTATGACTATTATCTTAAATTCATTTTCTATTACATTGCTTAAATCGTTTTTGATCAGTTTGTTAGCCTTCGCTACTTCCTGGAGTTTCTTTTGAGGAGAATTCTTCCATTTCATCATTTTGGATAGTCCCTGGGGTGGCACGGAACTGCAGGGCACTTTCCCTGTGCTGTCTGGAGTAACTTGCATTGGTGGGCGGGGGCGCAGTCAGACCTGATGTCTGCCCCCAGCCCACTGTTGGGGCCACATTCAGACTGGTGTGTACCTTATCTTCCCCTCTCCCAGGGGCAGGACTCACTGTCGAGTGGTGTGGCCCCTGTCTGGGCTTCTTGCACACTGCCAGGCTTGTGGTGCTGCTTTGATGGTATTTGGCATATTAACCGTGGTGGATCAGCAAGGTGCACAGGGTGGGAGGGTGGACTCAGCTGGCTTTGCCTTCGGTGGTCTGCTTCGGGAGGGGCCCTGTGGCACCGGGAAGGAAGCAGACCCATCAGAGGGATGGATCCACAGAAGCACAGCTTTGGGTGTTTGCCTGGTGCAAGCAGTTCTGTGATGGAAACTGGTTCCCTTTGGGATTTTGGCTCGGGAATGGGCAAGGGAGATGGTGCAGGCAGGGAGATGGCACTGGCGAGTGCCTTTGTTCCCCGCCAAGCTGAGCTCTGTCCTCTGGGGCTCAACAACTCTCCCTCCTGTTTTCCTCTAGCCCTCCCGCTGTCAGAGCAGAGCTGTTGACTTATAACATTTTAGTTGTTAAGTCCTGCTGGCTGTCAGAACACACTCCTTCTGGCCCCTCCGCTTTTGCAAGCCAGCCTTGGGGGCTCTGCCTTGCTGGGAGGGCTGCCCCTCCACCACCCCAGCTGCCTCCTGCCAGTCCGTGTAGTGCACCACCTCTCCGCCCTTCCTACCCTCTTCTGTGATCCTCTTGTCTACGCTTGGCTCTGGAGAGTCAATTCTGCTAGTCTTCTGGCAGTTTTCTGGGTTATTTAGGCAGATGTGGGTGGAATATAATGGTTAGCAGGGGCTGTGAGTCCAGAGTCCTCTTACGCCGCCATCTTCCTCATTCCTCTGGGTGGTTTTCTATATGTTTATTTTTATTATCCAAAGACTTTATTCTATTTTCTCAATCTGTTCCAGTGATGGCCTTCTTCTATTGCTCCCAGATCCTTCTCCATTTGCTGGGAAAATCTCCCCAACTATGCAAGGCATTTGGCATATTATGTATGGGAGACTAGGTAAGGATTTTAGTCCCCAGTGATAACTGTTTCTGACACCTGGCCTCCATTATACTGTATTTCTAGTTCTGAAACAAGGCCTAATGTCTACACTAGTTTCCCAGGATCTTGTCATCTTAAATTTTGTATACAGCCTCCCACAAAAATATGGATATAAGTCTAATATTCCCACCACTCGAAAGACATTGACAAGTGTTCACAATTGACCATTTCTTAACCTTCTCTTCATCTTGACCAAACTTTAGTCAAGCCTCTCTCCTTCCTATAGGCCCTTAAACTCTGCTTGCCCACAAGTGTGAGCAAGCACTAAAAAGTGGGCCTATTCCTTATCAGCTTCTCCTGGGAATCGCAAGACACTTCCTTCCACACCCAACCAGTCTTTTCTTTTTGCTTGTCCAACTGCCCTTTAAAAGATTCTGCTTATCTGGCTGTGTTTACTCCTCCTTATCCTCTAAAAGAAAAGCCCTTTTCTTTTGATTTTGAGATGCTTGCAGATTTCTGAGATGTGAATTTTCTCCCTAATGCATTAGTTTTTCCTCCGAATAAAGTCTCTTTCTATCTAAGTCTGAGTGGTTTTTGACAATATCTTGGTTCTAATCGCCTAGGAAATTCCCCCATCCCCCCCCTTTTTTTTTGCTGCAGTCTCTTTCCCTTGATGTACAATCTCCTGGCTAGTTCTTGGCAAAAATATCCAGCAATGTTTTCTCATACATCCCGTTCTCTGGGACCTCAGTGGATGAACCTGAATCATTAGATAAAATATTGATGTTAAATTTAGAACATATTTCCTTTCAGACTAATGAAAATCACCATTTACATAGAGCAAAAGCTTAAACATCTTCCCAGGTTTAAGGGAAAATCCTGTGATTCGATATAAAAATCTACTTGCTCTGTATCATGTGGTATGGAGGAGCAAAAAGAAAACAAGAACAACCTATTTTGTCAACTCTTCATTTACTCGCTTACTACTGTTTTTTAGATGAATTTCCATACTGAATTTATTAATATGTTGGTGCATGTGCTTATTATATAGGAATCACTGAGTTGTTTTTTATATCCCCATTATGTTATTAACATGTCCCAATTTAGTATTATCTGAAAATAACATGAATGGCTTTCTCCTGTCTTATAAAGAAGAAACAAGAAGGCTAAATCACTCATATTGCTTCCTGCCCCCAATTGTATCTTAACTGCTGTGCTTCTTTTCTTAATCTCAATTTTAGTTAATTATTATTACCTTCCTATAACTTCTTACTATGTTAAAGTCCTCCTACATACAGCAGCAAAACGGGATTCCTGAGCCATCATTTAGATTCTGGAATTTTCGTTTTCAGAAGCCTACAATTTTCTTTTGAGGCCTGTTTTAACAAAGTCCTATACCTGTTGCTTCTTCACTCCCTAGCTCCTGGCCTTCAGCAGATGGCCAAGCAGGTTCACACAATATACAAACATTTCAGCTGAATGCTCAGAGCACATGCATATGGATCTGCCTTTCATTCATCCATTGCTTTAAATTCTTCCAAACATCTTTGGTATGTTTGGATTTGTTTCCTTCCTAGGATTATACACTTACATTGTAAGTATTTAAGTGTATAAATAATTAATATATAATATATACCTATAAGTATATATTATATACTTGTATTGTAAATATATACATATATATTTTAATACTACCTCAATGCTTTTAAATTCCAGGTAAACTTCTTAGATTTTTAGAAAGATTTTTTTAGTCCTTTCCCCTCCAAATTCATTAATTCTCTTAAAGTCCAAAATGGTCACTGTTTTGAATTAATTTATTTTCCTTTCTCTTTTCTTTTTCTCATATGTCTTTGTTCACATTTCCCCATACAGTTTATCTATTATGGTCTCTAAATCAATTAGAAAATAATAGTTACTTTTTAAGAAAATACACTAGGAAACAGTATCTTCTTTCTTTCTTTCTTTCTTTCTTTCTTTCTTTCTTTCTTTCTTTCTTTCATCTTTTAGAGAAAGAGCATGAGTGGTGGGAAATGGACAAACGGGGGAGAGAGAGAGAGAGAGAGAGAGAGAGAATCTCAAGCAGTTTCCACACTCAGAATGGACCCCAATGCTGGGCTTGATCCCAGGACACTGAGATCATGACCTGAGCCAAAATGGAGACAGACACTCAACTGACTGAGCCACTCAGGCACCTTGGAGACAATATTTTCTATACATTGTCTCTAATGATCAGAACTCCTGAGGCAGGAATACTATCTAAATAAGGTGATGTAGGACCCCTAGTTTCACCCCACATAATAATCCCTCTGTAATTTGAAATGAGCACGAGGAAGCCTGCTTTGGGTAAAAAATAGGATGCACCTTGGGGAGTATTATATAAAATATAAATGCCAGGATTCCTATTTGAGAAGTCATGAGATATTTCAGACATATTGCTTCCCTTGCTAAATTTGGTCAGGTTAGTATAGTTTTACATCTGCCTTTTCTGACATATATTAGAATCCACTGCTGAATAGAAGGCAGAAACTCAACCTTTGGTGTCCTGTGTGTGCTGCTAGGATTGGGGCCACCTGAGCTACCTAAAGCTGCACATGTTCTTGGTCCCAAACCTCATTCTGGGATGGCTGAACCTGCCCAAAGAGGCAGGAGAACATAAAGCCAAGCTTAAGAACAATAACACAATAACAATAAGAATTGTATCAGCTGATATTCATGAATCAGGTTCTGCCAAGTGCTATGTTGAATGCTTTATACAATCATTTTAGTTTATCCTGATAAACCACATGAGGAAAATACAATTGTGTCTACAAATTTAAGTTTATCTCACAATTTGAAATTCATAAGCATTTCAAATATATTAAGAATATCTTCACCTCAGTCTCTGATCCTCTTTTGCCTAGTTGAGAATCTCAGACTCTCTGTTCATGCTTATGTCAACAGAGAAAAAAAAGTATATTGGATGTGTTTACTATTATGTAGTCTAATGTACATATTTGCTATAATAAAAACATATATTTCAGTTTGTGATAGGGAAGCATAAATAGTTACCATATAATTTGTCATCTAAACATGGACACACTTTTTTGAAAGAGAGAACACAAGTTGGGGAGAGGTGAGGGAGAGAGAGAATCCTAAGCAGGCTCCATGCTCAGCATGGAGCCCTACACAGGCTCAATCCCATGACCCTGGGATTGTGACCTGAGCCAAAATCTCCTGTCCCCAGGAGAGTAAGAATTGTTGTCACCTTATGCCTAAGCCATTGTCAGTAGTTGTATAATAAAATGTTTCTGGATTCAGGTCAACTAGACGAGTGTGTTGTTTACCTATTATATGAAATACATGCAGTTAAAACTTAAAGTATTTTTAAAATTACAAATTGTGCATTTTACTATCTAATTAGATTATAAGGAAATAATAGTTAAGCCCTTTACTCTAATTCTATTAGTAAGATTTCTAAAAAAATTACAGTATCACTTTGCATTAGTAAGTTAGATAAAAAAAATTAATGTCCATTATCTTCACCTCATTTCATGACAAAAATGAGAGATAACACTTTTAGAAATAACCATTATACCAATTATAACAATATATGATTTTCATACTTTTATGTCATTACTAGTATTTAGATTTCATAGCACATGAAGACACTCTTTGGATTATGTAAATTTTCTGCTTAGAGCTTTTCAAAATCTTCTATTACCTCTAGAAAATATTGTCTCCTTACCCTGATGTCCACGGCCTTCTGCAGACTTATCTCTTTTGTGCTATCCAATATTGTAGACCACACAGTGGCCATTTAAATTTCAAATTGACTTAACTAGAATTGAGTAAAATTAAAAATTTAGTTCCTCCCGTACACCAGGCACATTTAAAGTACTCAATAGACTAGTTGGCCAGTGACTACTGTATTAGACAATGCAAAATAGAAAACATTCATCATCCCAGAAAGCTGTATCTAATGACAAATTTTTGTAGACTTGTTATCTATTGTTTTGCTCCAGAAAATTGCTGTTCTTGCCAAATTAGACTTGCTTCCATCATCTAACAGATTACACCTTGTTTGTTTGTTTCGCCATTTTGCTTCGTTTAACACTATGACTTGGAATACTTCTACCACTTGAAGAATTCATATATTTATCCATATAAAAAGTGTGGGTTATTTGGTGATACCAGGAAGTTTGTTAGATGTTAGAGAAAGATAAGAAACACAGTCCTTGCTCTGCAAAGTCAGTCTTATGGGGGAAAGTGACAAGAGAGAAGTGGGCTTCTCAGACAGAGGTAGGCAGTAAGTTTCATGGGAGCAGATAAACACTCCTGTCAGAAATTGGAAATTTACAGCAAATGCTCCTGTAAGAGATAGCACCTGATCTGAATCTAGAAGCATAGTAGGAGTTTGGAAAGTGAAATAAAGTGGAGATAATTAGAATGATCTGAGAGAACATGGGCCAACTGGAGATTGAACATTGCTGTGGTTAGATTTCAGCATGCAGGAAGTTCACTGCAATACCAGAACATGAGACCTGGATCATGCAAGAGCTCAAATGCCATATTGAGAATGCTGGCTTTATTTGAAAACCTAAAAAGCCACTGACAGACTAAATGCAGGGATGTGACAATGTCAGATTTGTGGTTTTGCACAGAATGCCCTAGCAACAAAAAAGGAGAAGGGTTGGAGGAGAAAGCCATTTAAGAGATCTATTCATAATCTAGGTGACTAATAATAATGGCCTAAGTTAATGCAGTGACTGTTGTATAGGAGGGAAGTTTCTGAGAGATTATAATGCATCATTTATTGATAATAAATGTTAAGTAATGGCCATTTTAGATACCATCTTCAGGTTGAACCCTTCCACATCTGAGAATCTCTGCCTTTAAATTATTATGGCACTTACTCATTTTTGTGCTAATTTCCACTACTGAGATCCCTGACACCAAAGACTATAGCATATACCTCCTATTATACATTACAGCGAATAGCTCCTGTCTTTGATTTAATGAGCACTTGATGTATATTTCATCACTGACAGATCGTCTCCAAATCAAAAGTAATATTGTTGAGCAAGTGTCTAAATAAACTGTAGTAACAGAACATAGGAGGGAAATAACGAAAAGAAAGTTATGGGTGGCAAGGTTGGTGCTTTCATACCATACTATGTTCCTTGGCTGCTCTTTTCACAATGTTAAATAAAAAAAAGTTTAATTGTTTGTTGAGCCTTGGTCTTCTCCTCTAGGGTATATACATTTTATTATTCTAAGAATCATGGCTGTCTTGATTATTGTTGAATTCTAATTCCTAGAAGGGTATCTACATCATAGTTGATGCTTAAGATATTTGGGGAATGGATGAATCTAAAATTCACAGATGGAAGGGAAATTATCATTTATGGACCACTGATATTTTTTGTGAATTAGTATATAGTTTTATGACCATAAATTTATTAAGGACATGGGCTCTCTGGATAGTATGGTGCAGGCTGTTTCCAGCTACCATGGCTGAGGCAATAACACCTACTGCTGCTAGGATGCTCATGATTAATAGGCTAACAAATCTCTTTTGCCTTATAGTAGAGTACCAGTGTTAAACAAGCTTGGAAGGTGTGCCTAGTCCTGATTGATGTATATAGGGCTCAGAGCTAATAACAGAAACCCAGGCTGAGATGTGATGTCTAAGTACTAATAAAGAGGAGATATTTAATTGGGTGATATCATTACTTATGCAGGACATAAACCAGCCCTGGGAGGTAGAGATATTATCATTTTCTAGTTGTTGGATCTGAAAAGTAGAGGTACCAAAGAGAACGTAGGGAGAAGGGACACAAATAGTGATCCATGTAAATTGATCATTGTTCAAGGAGGCCCAAGTTATGTTAATATGTCTAGTTGAATAAAGTTTACCATGGTTAATAGTATAAGTGAAGAAGGGAAGGCCTAGCTTCCAAAGATTAACAAGCCAAGGTCCTTTTAATTTCCCTTTATGTGCAGAAATTATAGGGCCAGACAAGCCTCCATCTTTCCAATAATTATTCTCCCTAATAGACTGGTCAAAGGATATGGTCTTATTTGAATATTTTGTTTCAAGATGTCCTCTAGGACCCCTGCCAGTAATGGTCCAATTTCCCCAGTGAAGATGATGCTCAGTCTCTCCATAAAAGGTTGTCCAAGGAAATTTATTACAGGGGTGGTCTGACTTTTGAGACCAGAGCAAGCTATAACATTAGGAGTGTGAGATATGTTTGTTTTTTGAGGTATACCAAAGCGTGTGGCTGAGAAAAAGGTAAAATTGGCCTTGTAGAGGTTTTGGGCTGTACATGCAAAAGCCAGTTGATTTTTAGTTGGAGACAAGCAGATAAGTTGCTAAGTTTAGTAACACACATAGGAGGTGCTGGAGTAAGCCACCATTGAGGTCTTGGCATATAAAGCCAATGCTCTTGTTCAGTTTGGAAGGGCGGGTTAAGATTGGCTCCTCCCATGAACTCTGTCATTACTGCTAATAGGAACATCCCAGGCTAGGAGTGTTAAGCTATCAAATATAGATGGGTTAAGGAGATGAGCACAATATGAATATTGAGCTTGGCCTGGACAAATGAAGGCAAGAAGAATCAGGGTTACACATATCAAATTTTTTGTTAATGGCAGAAATCATGGCCATCAGATGTGAATAAGGGGTATATGCAGTATCATTGTGTTGTAAGAGGATGTCGGCCTGGTTAGACAGGCATTGAAGGCTTCTCCATGTTCTATCAGGGGCAAGAACTTGCAATTGTGGAGTAGCCTCAGGATGAGGAGTCCATGAAGAGGCTTCCATCTTGTAAAAAGGGGACTGGTAGCCACTCACTCAGATTCATTCTCTGGAAGTTCTGGTTCATTGGAAGATATCCTGGGGGGGTCTCCATTATGCCATGGTAAGTCTTCACCAAATGGGAGGGAATACACAGAAGTCCAGAATCTGAAAAGACACAAGCAAATCCTCAACCCCAGGTGGAAAGTTGAGTGGGCCCAGTCTGGTTGGGCCCCCCTTGGGGGGTTTTGCATAACACCATAGGGTGAGAGGGTTTATCTGATTTTGAAGAATGTCACTCAGCTGCAGTTAGTCCTTGAGGATTAAGATTTAAAAAATGAAGAGTAATCCTGGCACGATTAAGAAGGAGCTGAGGTCGTAATGCAGACAGCCGGGGGTATCTCCCCCATTTTGTTTTTTTAATGTGTTTTTGAGTGTAATATATGCTCATTTTACAATTGCTTGGCCTTGTGTATTACAAGGAATTGGTAATTCCAACTAAGGTTTAAGTAAAACAACTTAAAAGGGCATGTTGTCCTGTTGTTTTACCCTTTTTGTTAGAATTATATATATATATTTATATATATATATATTTAAATTTTTTAATGTTTTTATTTTTGAAGGAGAGAGAGAGAGAGAGAGACAGAGCATGAGCAGGGGAGGAGGAGAGAGAGAGGGAGACACAGAATTTGAAGAAGGCTCCAGGCTCTGAGCTGTCAGCACAGTGTCTGACACGGGGCTCGAACTCACAAACTGTGAGATCATGACCTGAGCTGAAGTCGGTCGCCTAACCAACTGAGCCACTAGGTGCCCATAAAATTATATATATATTTATAAATAAATATGTATTTATATATATTATATATTTGCATATTTATAAATATATTTATATATTTATTATTTATTACTTTTAATAAAAAGGTAAGAGATATAAAAAATGAAAATACATATCTCTTACTTTTTTATATATGAAGTTACTTATTTACATTAGCCTTTATTACATTTAGCAGAATTTTAACTCTTAGAAACCTTAGTCTCCAGTGAAAACTAAGTAGTATCCAATTGTGAATTGTCTGTTACATCAGGACATTTTTTGGGTGGTAGACTTAGGAGTCCATTAAGTATAAAGCATGGATTTAATATTCTTAGTTTTTGTTTGTTTGTTTGTTTTGTCTTGTTTTTCTGTAAGAAGTCAGGAGCATAAACCTATGTTTAGTAAGCAATGCTTCAGCATTCCATTTGATTTGGAAGTGGCCTAAATGTCCAAAGAACTTCATTTAAGCAAAACATTAAAGTTTTTAGTTACCAAAGACCCTGAAAGCTACTTAACAATTACCCATGAAAATTATGAGGCAGACAAAGTTAACCATTACTTTAAGTCATCCTTTTGCTAAAACAAATTGGAACAGAGATAACATGAGCTTATTTGACCTTCAGTAAACCTTAGTAGAATAAAGTTCTATAATTTAAAATATTAATAATATTTCATCTGTGTCCCCTTAAGAGTTTATCATTGTTAATTTTTTCCCCATGGAACCAGGGAGGAAATCTGAAATCTAAAGGAGTGGTTTTTGCCTTTTGACAGCGTGGGGAGGAGGAGTATTCTCTGAGGCATTGAAGAGTCAGATATGCAGGCCGCACCCCAGGTGGTGCAGAAACAGGAGGAGGGGGAAGGGAAGGCAGAAAAGGTGAGATGCTGCCAAGAGGCCTGAAGGCAGACAAAGGTGCAAGGAGGGCAGAGAAAGAGTTCACGTGGTCCTAACGCCTGTCAGCTCAGATAGATGAGCAGATACTGATTTTTGTTTTCTTTTGTATTATTTTGTTTTATTTTGTTATGTTTTCCACTAGGGGAATTAAGCAGTCCATGTCAGGCCAGAGAAGACAGGGAAGTTCCCCGAAACAAAAGGAGTTTCCGCAGCTGTTTGGGAATATTCCTTAAAATCTCCATCCAGAGGTAGACTAGCCAGAGACAATTGGCTCTAATCATCATAGTTATGAATCCAGGAAATGAATGAGGGAGAAGCCCCCACATAGAGTTAGAGTAACCAGAGTGTATTGGGAGAAACAGTGGGAGAGAGAGAATTCCTTATATTAGGGATAGCCTATGTAAAATACATTGCACTATTCTAGAGCATTGTTCCCTGACAATAATCGGGAGTTGAGCTTGCTGACTTGGTAGGACATATTGCCTTGTGCCAGACAGTTGTTCAAAAGACACTGGAATAGCACAAAGTTTTGCACAGCACAAATCACATAAGCATTATGAAACTGGTGGGCATAGATAGAATATTGGGCTCGGGTCAGAATAATGTTTGTAAGAGAGCCCCAGTCCCAGGCATACATGGAATAAGTACCATAAATATTTTCTAAAATGCTGATTGTAAAAGGGCTATGAAGATTGTATAGCTGAACTGATTTATGTATTTCTTTTACTATTTGAAAGGGCAGGCTTTCATGGACATATTGTCCATTTTGCCTGACAATGGGAAACAGGTGGAATTCACTGGTCTTATGGGCTTTTTTAATGCATTCTTGCATTGGGGTAAGGATCTTATCAGAGCCAGTTGATAAGGTTTCTAGAGGCTTGACATCGTCCCACCCTTTGGGGGGATGGGGAGTATCTTCTGGCTATAGAGGCACCAGAGGCACAGTCTGAGTATAGGAGGACCAAGGTTTCTCCTCCTTTTTAGATAACTCTATGTCTTCATACATCCCGTCTGAGCTCAAGGGGAGAAGGGCAGTGCGGACAATGGACCAGGTGAAGATTACCTCAGGGGGGACATTATCCCCTTCAGAATACCTGGCCTTCAATGTTTTCCCCATTAATTCCCACACGTCAAGATCATAAGTTCCTTGTTCTGGGAACCAAAGGCAGTTTTGTTGGACAGCCAGCAATGATCTAAGGAGAGCCATATAATTTAGAGTAGTCCCCGATGTCTCTCCTAGTGACTGAAGAATTAGAGTATAAGGGATGTCATTCAGGGGCTAGGGAGTTTCTCATGATAGATCTCTCAAAAAGTTCCAAGGCAGAGAATGCTAATATAGTTTTGCTTTATCTCTTACCTCATCAGGAAGAGACTGTCCCTGGTGTTTTTTTTTTTTTTTTTTCTGGGAGCTCTTTTAGTTGTTCCACAGTATCCTGCAGTCCTTGTATTGCACTGCCTCCTGGCCACGTTGCCTCCTTGTCCATGTCGGCCTATAGTCCCCTTTCCTTCTGTCACGTCAGGGTCACTATCTATCATAGACTCTGGGTCTAGAGTTCTTTCTTGTCCAGCAAGAAAGTGGGATGCAGGATTAAAATGTGAGATATGGCTAATGTCTGGGAGACGACAAGAGCCTCAATGAAGGGTCCTTGCTCTGTTTTTATTAGGATCAGAAGGCTTACAAACATGGTGATGGATGTGCATAAAGAGACAATGAAACTGTGAACATTAACTCATGGGCATAAGGGAAAGGGAGTTGTGAAAATATGTGGTGTTACGGGTTTGGGTTAATATAAAACAAAATCCTGGCACTGGGTGGAAGGTTGTGTACAGCAGACATGAGGAACCACTTCTGTTTACCTAACCTGGTCTAGGGGACTAGATAGAGCAAGCTACCTCAGGGTCAACAAGGCACTTTTTTTCTTTTTGTTAATTAGCTCCACTCTGGGCAACTTCACCCTGCAGTGGTCTATAGCCCTATTTACCTGTTGACCTAACTTGATCCTTCCTTCCTATGAAAGCAGCTTTCTACTATTGTACTAATTTGGGGGGTGTTTCCACCCTGAATACCTAATCTTGTTTACCCCATATACCTTTGTTCTGTACCCACTCTCTATACCTATTTACCTAATCTTGTTTACCCAAACTTGGGCCTGAGCACCCTATGGCTTTCTAATTCTTTATGCGTTGTTAACCCATAACCCATAACCGTGGGTGAAAGCCCAGGGAATTCCTAAGTTTATTCCCCACAGTAAGGTATTGAAACAGTTGTATTGTATCTAGTTGACTCTGTTTTCCATTTTAAAAGGGATATAAAGGATGGTAAGATTGAAGAAAGAAGTTTTATCTAGGTGGAGTGTCTGAACTAAAACAATAGTGCTAGAGATGGAGAGGACGAACTAGATTCAAGAAACAGGAGGTAAATCTGTCCATAATACTTTGTGTATTATGAATGAAGGAGAAAAAGGAGTGGAGAAAAGTTTCCGTGTCCCAGTCTTCAGGGATGGAATTTATAGTAGTGCCTTAACAGAGGTCTGGAACAAATATGAGGCACTTTGTTAGCCTTAAAACTAAAATCAAACACAGCAAAATAAAAAGCACAAACCCTCTCTTGACCTCATTTCTTCTAGTTATCAGTTATTTCTCTGCTGCCCCAATTACAAAACTTCTTGAAAGTGTTACCTAGAGTTGCTGACTCCATTTTCTCCCAACCTGTCCTCTCAGCTCCTCTAATAGGGTCTCTGCCCTCACCATTTCACTGAGACTGTTCCTGTGTAGGTCACAAACGACCTTCACTTTGTCAAAACTGAATATTTTCATCATTTTTCTTGTCTTATTAGACTCAAAACAGTATTAAGGCAGGTATTCACTCTCTCCTTCTTAAAACACATTTTTCTCTTGCCCTGTAATACTCTGACCATTTCTCTTCTTAAACTCACTTGCTAACACATTCTCTTGTGATTATAAAACCTTGGACAGAATGAGTACTCCACTCTTCCCTCCCTTTATAGCAACATAATCTACCTTGGAGAACTATCTTGCCCCCCCCCCCTCCCAGCTTTAAATACAAGTCATATGCAGTAACTTCTAAATTTGTATTATTTGCCTTACACTTTCCCTTGAATTCCAAACGGAACTCCTCCAAATTCCTAACATCTCCAGAGGTATATCAATAATAATCTCACACATTGTCAAGACATGCTTTCTTTACCATCACTACCACTCACACATCTGTGATTTTAATGAATTATGTCACATTGATCAAGCCTTGATTTGTCCATTTTTTGTCACTACTCTGTTTGCCAGAAACTTCTGCCACTATCTCTAAATGGACCCCAAACTGGCCATTGCTGCCACTTCTACTAGTACCACTCTAGTCCAATAAACCATTGTTTTATGTTAAATAGTTCACATAAGCCTCCTAAATTGTCTTTTTGTTGCCACCCCTCCTTGGCAGCAATTCATTTTCTATAATCAGAGTGATCTTATAAAGATATAAATTCTATCATATCATTCCACTATTTTCCATTAAACCCTCCTCATACTGGCCTTAAAATCTCTACTGATCTAACACATTCTCTAACACAGACACAATGTCTCATAATCCTCTACACTCACAACCCAATAGACATCTCTGTCCTCCTCAAACATGCTCAGTTCACTCCTGACATTGGACTAGCCATTCTTTCTGCTTGAACTGCTCTTCCAGACGTCACACGGCTGGCTTTATCTTGTCATTCAATCTCAGCTCAAATGCCACCTTCTCAGTGAAGCCTCTTTAGACCCCCAATTATGCTTTATCACATCTGGTTAATTCTCTGCACAGCACATATCGTAATCGGTTGTTTTCTATGATTTATTTTTGGTATAGATTGTCTGCCTCTGACCTCACTTAACACACACAAACTATGAAAACTATGTGAGAGTAGGGATTTTGTGTTGCTCACTGTTGTCACCCTAAGTCCTACAGTCGGCAACGTGATAAATAAGACTGAAGTGAAAGCTAAAGGAGCCTGGGTGGGGCGGCATGATCAACAGACTGAAAGACAATGGCAAACATAAAATAGGCTAACATGGTCTTTGGTTAAGTGAACTATTATGAGGTAATATATGTGGCAGAGGCCATAACAAAATAGAAAGTTTTCAAGAAGAAATCATTGCAAAACTATATCAAAAGTGGTATAGATCCAGTAAAAGAGTGATTGCAAAAGGGAAGTGTTCAATGGATTTCACAACCTACATGTTCTGGTCTCTAGTGACTTTGGTCACGGTGGTTTCAGAGAAGTGGAGAAAACTGAAGGCAGAGTGCAGGAGTGGCTGGAGAGTTAAATGGAAGTCAAGACAAGGGAAAAGGGAGTATAACACTTGTTTTCGATAAGCTTAACTGAGAAAGAAGAGATGGGACGTCAGTAAGGGAGGTACTTTGGTTGGAGAAATGACATGATGTCCTGAGAGGTAGTTGAGGGAAAAGAAATGATGGAAACAATTAGCAGCAGAAATGCTACCAAGTCCCAAAGGAGGCAATGGGGAATGGAGAGGCAATGATATCCAAACTGGCTTTGAAAAAATCTTGAATATTTTGGCCAATCTTACAGACAAAAATAAATAACTCAATGTTATTTTCAATTCTTTGATTATTTCATATATTGGTCACATTCATTTGCATTTCTTTTCTAGTAGATTTTCTATTCACTACTAAGAATCAGTAAAGTATGGTGATGAAGCTCACAGATTCTCAAATCAGTGTATCTATGCTCAAAAACTACCGGACACCTGGGTGGCTCAGTTGGTTGAGGTCTGACTTTGGCTCAGGTCATAATCTCATGGTTTGTGGGTTCCAGCCCTTCACCAGGCTCTGCACTGACAGCTAAAAACCTGGAGCCTATTTCAGGTTCTCTTTCTCTCTCTCTCCCCCTCCCTTGCTTGTGTTCTTTCTTTCTCTCTCAAAATTAAATAAACTTAAAAAAAAAAACCTACCTGCTAGCTATATGACCTTGATCACATTAGTTAGCTCTTCCACCTTGTTAAGTTCTTTTGATTTAGATAAGTTAATATAAATAAAATGCTTAGAAAATTCCCTACAGATAGTAAATGCTATGTAAGTAGTAACTATGGTTTTTGTTATTCAAATCACTTAATCTTTTTTTTTTCTGTTCTGAGCATAGCATTATAGTTAAGAATGTGGGTTCTGTATAATCAGATGGGATTTGTTCATTGACTCTCCAGTTACCAGCCATGTGACTGAGCAAGCTACTTCATGTCTCTGAGCTTCAGTTTACTTATTAATAAAGTTGCAATCTTCTTAGTACAGTTATAAGAATGAATGGGTTAACTCTTGGAATATATTTGCAAAGTAACTGGCATCAGTACTAAACAGCAGCTACTATTAATGTTGCAGTTATTTCTTTATGATGTATATTATAAACATTAATCTTTGTTATATACATTTCAATTTCTATCCTCGTGTATGTGTCAGGGTCCCAACAGCAAACACATAGCCCAATCAAATTAGGAAAATTTGAGAAAGATTCATTTATTAAGATAGTAGGGCCATGTTTTAAAAAGTATGGTGGGAAAGTCACCTGGGTGGCTAAGCCAGTTGAGCTTTGGACTATTGATTTCAGCTCAGGTCATGATCCCAGGGTTGTGGGATAGTGTCCCTTGTGCTGGGAATGGAGACTGCTTAAGATTCTCTCTCTGCCCCCACTACACTGCTCGTGCACGCATGCACACATGCTCTCTCATAAACAAACAAACAGAAAAACAAAGAAACAATATGGTGGGAGAGGAAACAACAAGGAATTATGCTGCAACCTAGAGCTGATACCTCTAGGGTGTAAGGACAAAGGGAGGAAGAGGTTCCTGGAAATTGAGAATGAAAGTGGACATTGAGCAGCACAGCAGGTTCTAAGTGACCACCAAGCCTGCTGGGGCTCTCCATGGTAGAGCTCAAGGGAAACCAGAGGACCCCCAGAAGCTACTGATTCAGGCCAGTCCAATGATTTCTGGAGGCCTTAGAGGTCTGTTTAGTCACAGGGATAGAAAGCAGATTAAAAACGGATGGAAAATAGATCTCAAGGGGCAAAGCTATAGCATCATTTCTATTTTTGTTCATGTTGCCTTTTGCCAAATATTTGCATCTAATTTTTTAAATCAAATTGGTTGAATTTCTTTGTAGTTTATGGTATTGCGGTCACATTTAGGCTATCCCTATTCCAAGATTATAAAGAATATTCTCTCATACTTTTTCTATGTCTATACTTATATAGTTTCCTTTCTTATATTTAATTATAGATCTATCTGAAATTTATTCCAGTTTTTTCTTTATATGTCTCAAATGTTTAACTAGTTATTTGAATGCAATTTATTTAAGTTATTCATTTGCTGGGGGTATGCCTTGGCTGGATATTTTATTGTGATGGCTTGAGAGCTCAAAGATTAGGGGCCAGAAGTAGGTGTTAAATAAATACATATTTACTTATGTATTTATTTAAATCCCAGTTAGTTAACATATAGCATAATAATGGTTTTAGGAGTAGATAGGTATTAATTTCCTGAATTGTTCTGGGGATAAGTGAGAAACAGATTTTAACAGAAGAGTAGGGAATCTATGCAGGTAAAAGGTATTATGAAATTAAGGTGGAATCAGTAATGTTTTAGGTTTTCATAAATATTTCCTTTGCCTAAAATGCATTTCTCATCCCACTTTCTGTAACCCCAGCCTTTTTCTGCTGATGGACCTTGTCTTGTCCTTTTACATTCATCTCAAATGTCAACTTTTGTGAAATTACCGCATCTCCTCTCCAGTCAGCCTCTGTTCTGTGCTTCCAGGTTCTCTGCATACTTTTGTTTTATTTCCCATATGACAGTGTAATAATGGAATGGCTGTTGCTTCCTGGCTAAACTATGAGATCCACAAAGGCATGGATACCTCATACTGAGTGTTGATTTCCCAGTTTCTGGATCACGTTCCAGAATGTCCACAGATAATGCCATAAAAAACGTGTATCATACAGTGAATAAAACTGACATAAGGGCTAACTGAAGTTCTGGAAATTCTCTAGGGCGGAGAGGCAAGGGTCATGTAAAGAGCTAAGTTTAATACTGAGACAATTCATTAAACAGAAGTGGGAAAGGGAGAGTCATCTGAGGAAAGTATCTGCCAAGATTCACTAGCAGGCTTGGAATTAGTAGGAGGACTTGGCCTCAGGAGGGTAGTAACTAGGTGTGTGGAGGAGTGAAGGTCGGCAGCAGGCAGTTAGCAGAGGTATGACAGTCCAACTATTATGTGACTCAGGGAAAAGAGGGTCTGTGCAAGGTCAGAAAGGAAACGGCATTCTGAAGGGGGGCAGGGGGAAAGGATCTATTTTCCTTCCTCAAATCCTATCTTTACCATTTCATATAAGGGATTGTTGAACGTTTAGAATTTCTCTGGGTGCTATTTCAGTTGTAGTAGACACTTAATTACAATGGCTGACATTCTTGGGTGAGTGGCTGGGCAGGACTGCTGAACCAGAGGAAGAGGTGAATGACAAAGTCGCCAGCCAAGAGGATACCTCTGCCCCAATGGGAGACTCCAGGATTCAGGTCACAATTGGTTAGGCATTTAAATATGTCCATTGACTGCGGTACTAAATATGTTTGCTCTTTCTTTAAAAAAAACGTTTATTTTTGAGAGATTAAGTGTGCGCATGCATGCAGGGCAGAGAAAAAGGCAGATAGAGAATCCCAAGCAGGCTCTGCGCTGTCAGCACAGAGCTTGATGTGGGGTTCGATCTCAAGAACCGTGAGATCATGACCTGAGACAAGATTAAGAGTCAAATGCTCAACCGACTGAACCATCCAGTTTCCCTGTCATGTCAACATTTTTAATGATATATCTTATTTATAGTATCAGGTATTGAGATTATATAAATAAATTCAGTCATGTTGAAGACCTCTTATACATAATTGTGCATATAGTATTATATAGTATAGTATGTTTTCATCAACAATTTGCAGGTATACTTAATGTTTTTAAATTCCAAAGTTGCAAATTGCTATTTATATTCTACAGATACAGAACCAGTTTATGAGCCCTATTAGCCCCCCTTCTCTGATGCACACATTTACACTGACTGTGTTGGGTTAGGAGTTATATAACTGCACCAACAGCAACACTAATAACTAATAATGTTAATCAGAGTCAATGCTTATGTAGCATTTACTACATACCAGGCACTTTCCCATGCCCTGTGTATACTCAATTCACTTCATCTATTTTAAAGATGAGGAAACTGAGGCACAGAGATGTTACTCATATAAGATTACATAACTAGTAATTAGAAGAGTAGGACTTGAACCCAGGCAGTCTGGCTCCAGATTCCAATATTGATCCCAAGATCCACATATGATGCAAATTATGGGGGCACAAGCTCTCATGTTTGGAAAGTAGTGTCAACACTATCTTCCAGCTGGTTTTAAGAGCTTCCCTGGGCATTGCCAGTTGTGCTGGGGACAGATTTCCATCGGTGAGAACCTCATTACCCCATTCTGATTTGGGCAGATAACTTACCTTCCACTTGTCTGCTTCTCCCTAGTCATAAGAAATTGTTCTTATTGCCTACAATGCCTAGGACCCTAGATAATAACTTTAATATCTTATTGAAGGTTTAGGAGTAATTCAAACAAACAAACAAACAAACAAAACCCATAAATGAACTTTTAACCACTGCAGGTAGCCCAGACCTGTCCTTAGATTTCCTCCCATGTTGTGCTCCTTGTTCATTCCTATCTCAACTCTCTGGGACTTTGAAAAGCTTTGCCCATCAACAGAGATATTCAGGCTGCCTCCCAGACTCCTGAAAATGAGCCGTTTTGGTTGGCCTAGTTCAAGACATTGACTGTGTTTGTTTTGAATGGATAATTTAGTGGTGAGTTAGGTCAGGACTTATCACCATTGTGATCAACATACTGCCTTAGACTGAAAGTTCTCACATTTGGAACTTTGCAGCTTTCCTGCATGTTATTCTTATAGGCTGTTTTCAGAGTACAGATCTTCAGATTAGAAATTCTAATATTTACTAAATAGGAAGGGTTGTTTCTTTATTGTTGTTTTGTTTCTGTCAGTTTAAAAAAAAGTTTTATTTTTATTTATTTTGAGAGAGAGAGAGAAAGAGAGAGAGAGCAGGGGAGGGGCAGGGGGGGCAGAAGATCCTGAAACTGGCTCTGCACTGACAGCAGAGAGCCCTATGAAGAGCTCAAACTCACAAACTGTGAGATCATGACCTGAGTCCCACTGAGCCCCTCCCACCCCAAAAAGCCCCTGCTTTTGTCATTTTATTCTCACTTATTTTTGACACCAAAAAACGAATATGTAACTCCAAGTTTTAGAACTTGAATTTAGCTCCATGTCTTACCACTTATCAATTATGTGGCCTTTGGCAAGTTCTTTGAACTCTGAGTCTGTTTCACTGAATGTAAAATAATGCAAAACTTTCACATTACATTTTAATGATATGCTCCAAGAAAACAAAACTTAAAGCAAAATACTTTGTTTCCATAAAAATCAATGTGAAAATCAAGAGATTCACAGGTACTCATTATCCAAGACATGTTACACCACTGCCTAATCTTGCCACCCCTCTTCCTACCCTACCTCCAAGCGAATGCTTAAATTGCATGGCTTCTCACCTTAATGAACATATAAGATCAAACATTCAAACTCCTACCGTGGCCACTAAAGTAGCATGTCATGTGGCTTCTACCCACCCTCTTTCACTTGATTTCTTATTAGTCAAATACTTGTTCATTCTTCTCTAGTCGTATAAGCTTTTGTTCTGTTCTCTGAAAAGGCCAAGTTCACTCCTACCTTACAGTTTTTGCAATAAGCTATTTTCTCTGCCTGAAATATTCTTCCCCAAATCTTCCTATATATGGCTCTTATTTGCAATTAAATCTTAGTTCAAATGTTACATTGTCAGAGAGGCCTTCCCTGACCATCTGCCCCATCTTATCAATGAAAATCATGTTGGTCTGTTTTTGTGTTTCCATAGAACTTACTACTACCTGAAATTATATTATCTGTGCCGTTTATTCTTTGTCTCTAATAACTAAAGGGTATGCTCCTTGTGCACATGGACTGCATCTGCCATTTTCACTGTCATATCCCATAACTATCTGGCAAATAGTGTTGAATAAATTAGAAATAATGACTAATTTTTATTACCTTAAAATTTTGATTTCTGGTTTGACGGAAGAATTATGCAGACACACTAAACTGTTGCCCCCAAAGGAAATGATTATTGTCATTCATTCCTAAAATGGAGTAAGTAGAGGGTAAGGGTGCTTACAAAGGATCATCAACCTCCCCCTTCACCAACTCTGTATCTACCACCAAGAGTAGAATCAGAGATAGGGCTCACAGTTATAAGTTAATAAAGACCTAAAAGCTCTATATCCTTTGTCTTTCTTGAAGAATCAACAAAAAATGAAGTATAGATTGATTTTGGATTTTATCATAATGGGTCTTTTGTTTATTTCTAGCCAAAGTACTTGTATGATTTATGCCAACAATGTTACCATAAAATGTGAATACTAATAACAAAATTGGTTGTATATAAGTGACAAAGGTAATTATAAAGGATGTAATTACAAAGGGATAATATTTCCAGACCTATTTCATCTAATACATACTGAAGTCTCATATCCAGAAATTCTGACATAGTAGGACCAGGTAGGACCTGGTCATTGGTATTTTTGGTAAGCTATCCAGGCTATTAAAATGAGTTGCCACTGTTGAGAACCACTGATCTAGTCCAGCCTCTTCCTAGCTTAAAACATAACTCAGAAACCCATACAACATTTTTACATAATGTTTTCTGTGCTTTTTTATTGATTTTTGCATTGGAATTTTTCAATAATTAAAAAATTACAGTTATGCCCATTTAGAGAAGCCTGATAATATAATTAAACAGACATGCTTTTAAAGCCTGGGTGATTACAGTCTGAATTTTATAAAGTTCTAACTTTTCACTTAATTTTTAATGGGCATAGTAAGAGATGTCATGAGTTTCTTAATATTCTTTTGAGAATTTAATGTAAAAAGAATTTTCATAGAATCTTATCAATAAAGAATAATTGGATGAAAGCACAATATTTCTAAAATCTATTTTAGTTTATGTTCTGGAGTCATAAATTTATAATTTTTCTATTTTTATACAAGCATACTAAAAGATAGCCTTTTATTTAAAGTATTGTAAATAATTTTTAGTTATTTAATAGAGATTAATGAATAAAAATACACTTACAAAAAGTGTAAAAATACACTTTTAAAATGACATTTTAAGTATCACACCCTAGGAGTTCAGGCAATATTCTCAAGCCAAATGAAGACTTTAAATTAATGTAAGTGTTATTTTTTTATGCCCAGAGTGGGGGTTCTCTCGATATTTAAAAAAAAATATCTACATCTTTTTATATTTTTATAAAGTTTATTTTGAGAGGGAGAGAGAGAAAAAGAGAGTCAGTGCAGAGCCCCATGTGGAGCTCAAACTCAAACCAGGACATCATTACCTGAGCCAAAACAGTCAGATGTTTAAAGTACTGAGACACCTTGGTGCCCCCATCCTTTTTATCTTGATATATACCCTTAATTGTTCCCTATGCTCTAGTGCTTAGCGATGGACTGTTTGTCTTCTTTAATGATACTTATCACCTATCCATCCTGGGAGATTAGTCACTGGGCATCAGCTGTAATACAACATAGTTAGGAATCCATCCCTCTTGAACCTCAAAATTTGGTCCAATGTTTCTCCAACTTTATTGTGTATACAAGTCACCGGCATCTTGTTAAAATGAAATCTCTGATATGGTAGGTCTGGCGCATGGCCTGCCTTCTAACAAATTCTGGTCTTGCTGCCGGTCTGTGGATCACACTTTAAGTAGATTTCATCCTTCCTTGGTGATTTTAAGCTTCAGTGACTCTTTTTAATTGGTATAAACCTATAGTTTTCTTATGAAGTGTACTATTTAAATCAGTTTTGATATATTCATTTTTTTCTTTGTCATTATTTTGGTTGTAGCTCTGTTCTCTAACTCAATTATAACTTGTCTGAAGGCAAGAACCAAGTTTTATATTTCTTTATGTCTCATAATGCCTAGTGTGCCTGAGATCGGAGAAACTACTCAAAGAATACTTCCCTGGGTGATACCCCATGAAGTTTAGCTGCATAAAAACTGAAGGAGGCATCACAAGATTTCTCAAAAACCCTAATGTACCCATATGAAGAGCAAATGGATTTGGAGATGGTTATGTTTCCACTGAAAGGACTTCAGGTTTTGTTTCGTTTTAAATTTGTTTTAATGTTTATTTATTTTTTATAGAGAGAACATGAGTGGGGGAGGAGAGAAGAGAGAGGGATACACAGAATCCAAAGCAGGCTCCAGGCTCTGAGCTGTCAACACAGAGCCCAATGTGGGGCTTGAACCCATGAGCTGTGAGATCATGACCTGAACTGAAGTCAGATGCTTAACTGACTGAGCCACCCAGATGCCCCAGGACTTCAGGTTTTTTTTTTTTTTTAAGATTTTATTTTTAAGTAATCTCTACACCCAACATGGGGCTTGAGCTCACAAACCTGAGATCAAGAGTTGCATGCTCTACCCACTCAGAACCCCTCCATTGAAAGTGCTTCTGACCTCCTTTACAACACACCCTAATAGTCAATTTCCTTTTTGCTTCCAGCATGTGATTCGAGAGATGACAGGCTGCACTACAGAACCCCCTCACCAACAGGAAGCAGCTCTCAGAGAAAGTATCCATGGATTAAAAAGATTTGTGGAGAGAAACCAGTGGTGTGCCTAATCTGTACAGGTTTGTGGGAAAATATAGGCTCTGATTATTCCCACAGTGCCCTTCTGAGCAGAAATGGGAATTGTGGGCTTCATTTTATTATTTTAATTAGCCTTACACCAGTGGATTACAGACCCCAAAGTGGTCAGAAAGCCACAGTACTTCCACATGTATATTTCATAGGTCTGTATGCTTTCAGATTTCAAATAATTTCAGCCCTGGGCTTTGGTGCTGTGTTTCAATAACGCAAGTGCATCTGAGCACATACAGAAACACCCACCAAATGCTACTCAGCATCCCTATTTTACTTCTTTCTTTCTGTCTCTTGCTCTCCTCTTTCTTTCAGAAACACCTTCTCTCAAGCTGACCTTACAAAAATGTGTTCCTCTATGTTAAACTACCCTCTTAGAGCACTGACTCTTACATACATATAGTGAGATTTCTGTCATGTTGCAAAGGGGCCATTTTCCTTGGTGACATGAGCCTTTTTCAACTGCTTCACACATGCAGCTGCCACCTGCTGCTTTGGGCCTATTACTGTCACCCAAGAAGTGCTGCGTTTTATTCCTCTAGCGTGAGTGACTCCATGTGACAATGACAATTAGTTTTCAATACTGAGTGAATTATAGAGAAAGCACAGAAAGCCAAACTCCAAGAAGTGATGTCCTGTTTGAAGGATAGTGAACCTTATTCTAAGTCAATGTTTGTCTGTTTGTTTGTTTTTAGTCACAGATGAATAACACCACAGCATCATCTCATACACATCGCCTGCAAGAGAGTGGGTCTTGAGAGTTGAATCAATGCTGAACACTTTATTTAGATTGCAAATTATCTCGCTACCTCAGCAGACTGCGAAATCAACTGGAAGCTTTTCAGCATTTAATTAAGGAGGACAAAAGAAAGTCCCAATAATAACAGTGTGAAACTGCCACAGAAAAATTATGAATACAAAGGGAGAAATCATCAGTAATTAACCCCAATCTGAGACTACAGAGGAGACTCCAAAACAAGAGGGGAGCACATGAAAATAATACTAAATTTACTTGTCTTGAATAGATATAACACATTTTTCCCTAAGATGGCCAACAGGACTGAAAGGGAAATTCCAGTCCTTGACTGAAGACTCCCCTGCCGGGTTCTTCTTCCCACCCTGCTTGCTGCGCGTGCCAAGTTACTACTAATACAGAATGCGGAAGTAACATACTAGAAATTGTTCCTTCTGCTTACGTGGGGGCTCAGACTTCGGGAGAGTGATCTCCTCTGAACCCACCTGTGTGAAATAAACCTCCTGCCTTCCAAGATCTCCAAGTGCTGCCTGGTTCTTCTGCCGGGTGATCCAGATCAGGTTCCATAACATTTGGTTCCCCGGAAACCCAACTACACTGGCCCATTGTTGCCACTGGTTTGGGAAAACAGCGAGGCAGTGATGCAATGAGGAGTCGCAACAGAGAAGGTGCACCCTGTCTGATATTTGGCAGTCTCTGGCTCGGTCGCCTCAGGGCAGCCCCACTCTGCCGTTCCCACTGGACTCAAGGAGACTTGGCAGGTGAGGACCGGGACCCAACATCTGATACCGGTAAGTCCTGAGGCCCCTGATAGGGCCAGACCCACCCATCGGGATGGAAGGGGAGCCTGATGACCTCCCAGACAACTTTTAGAGGTCTCAGAGGTAGGGATTCCCAGGGAAGGAATGTATTAACCTCTGGTCTGAATGTGTGAGTGAATGTGCAGCTCAACCTGTTCCTCCAGTTGAGACTGAATCTATGTCTCCTTGCACCCGGTGGTCCCAGACCCGTACACCCTCCTCAGCCAGATCCCAGACCCTGCCAGCTGGCTTACCTGCCTAGACTTAAAGGATGCCTTCTATGCCTCCACTTGGTCCCCCAGAGCCAACCCTTGTTTGCCTTTGAAGGGGTGGAACCAGACACAGGGTGTCATATGCAACTGACTTAGATGTGCCTCCCACATGTGTTGAAAAACTCGCCTACCCTCTTGAGGGAGGCACTGACTGGAGACCTCACCAGCTTTCCCATGGAGGACACATGCTGCACCATTCTCCAGTATGTGGATTACCTCCTCCTTGTCAGCAATACCCAAGAGAATTGTACAGAGGGCATAAGGGACCTCCTCTACCTCCTGTCGGACTCAGGGTATTGGGTCTCATGGAGAAAGGCACAGATCTGCCAACAGTAAGTCTGATACTTAGGCTTCCTCCTCACCCAAGGAAAAAGAGCACTAGGGTCAGAGAGAAAGAAAGTCATCACCACCTAAGAGGGGCCCCAAACTAAGAGGGGGCTATGAAAATTCCTGGAGGCTGTGGGATTCTGCTGAAACTGGATTTTTGGATTCTCAACAATAGCAAGACCCCTCTATAATCTCTTGGTAGGGCCAGATCCAGAAACCCCTGTCTGGACAGAAGAGGCTGAAGTCGCCTTTCTAGGGGTAAAGGTCACCTTGAGACAGGCACCAGCCCTTGGTCTCCCAAATATAGAAAAGCCTTTTAATCTCTTTGTGCATGAGAAAGAAAAGGTCACCCTCAGGATTCTCACACAGACCACTGGCCCTTGGCAGTGGCCAGCAACATACCTGTTGGAGAGGCAGGATACATACCAGTAGAGGCAGGATGGCCGCAGTGCCTTAGGGCACTAGCAGCCACAGTTCTCACTAAGGAAGCAGATTAACTCACCCTGGGACAAGAACTAAATTTCAAGGTCCCTCATGCTGTCATGTCTCTCATGAATACTAAAGGACACTGCTTCCTCTACAACTCTCAGGCTAGTACAATACCAGGGTCTCCTCTGCAAGAATCCATGGGTCACTCTTGAAACAGTGTGGATGCTGAACCCCACAACTTTCCTACCATCTAAGGGAAACCAGATCATGACTGTTCGAGGTGACTGATGAAGTACTCCCAAGCCACCAGGCGCTACAGGACCCAGACCTCCCTTGTTCAGTTATGGTAGCAGTTTCATCACAGAGGGCATTCAAAAGGCAGGGTATGCAGTGACAACCACGATAAAGTCTTAGAGGCCAATGCCCTACCCATAGGATGGCCAGCACAATGGGCTGAATTACATGCCCTATTCTGGGTCCTCACCATGAGAGAGGTCATACTATCTACATTGACTCTGGTATGCCTTCAATACTGTACACATACAGGGGGCAATCTACAAAGAGAGGGGCCTCCTCACTGCGGTGGGAAAGACCATCAAAAACAAGGAGGAAATACTAAAGCTCCTTGAGGCTGTCTGGCTTCCAGAAGAAGTTGCAGTTCTACACTGCAAAGGACACCAGCAGGGAGATGACCCTACAGCACAAGGGAATCATCTAACAGACAAAGCAGCCAAGACAGCAGCTAATAAGGAGTTAGACATAGCTCCCTCCCTTATCCACGCCCTGACCCCCACCAGGAGGTCAAAGAAGAAATTGTTCCCCTGGTTCGGCTTGCCACAATCCATAGCGATAATGGGCCTGCATTTGTGGCAGACTGCTTACTGGCCTCAAAGTTCAGGGAAAGTAGAGCGGATGAATCGCACCCTCAAAGGAACCTTAGTCAAGTTTTGTCAGGAAATAGATCTCCTGTGGCCGGATCTGTTGCCCCTGGCCCTTCTGCATGTCTGTTGGACACCAAGAACTCAAAGTTTCTCCCCTTTTAAATTATCCCCTGTATGCCCCTTCTCACCAGGGGACTTGGTGTGGGTCAAAGATCATAGTGGACTGGTCCTCATACCATTATTCTGATCACCCCTACTGTCCTCAGGGTCACAGTCATCACTTCATGGGTCCACCACTCCAGAGTCAAGAGGGCCAATCCTGAGGAGCCTCAGACTTGGAAAACTGACCCAAGCCTGATGAACCCACTGAAAGCCCCCTTCCAGAGAGTCCTAGAGTCTTAGGATCTTCAGCCCTGCTCCAGCCACACCCCGGAAGCTGGCTGGTCCAAGCACAGCTTAGGAATCTCCAGTCTGATAGAATAAATAGACTGTCCTTACTCCCTGCCATCAGATTGGCAAAGATTTGCCAGAAAGCTGGGGAAACAGTGAGAGGTTCCTATTCGCACTCACCTTCCTCTTATGGGTAGGATGTTTTATTGGTATTGGTTGCCTCTATTCTGGGCCACATTTGTAAACCTTCAGCCCTAAGGCCCAGGCTAAATGAGCAGTGTTGCTACCGGTCCTCCTAGGGGCAGGAATAGCCATAGGAATACAGACTGACATAGGAGGTATAGGCTCTTCTGTGGGACTGATGTGTGGTTGACTCTCTAGTTTCCTTGCAGAGCCAAATAACTTCCCTGGCAGGAGTTACCCTCTAGAACAGATGGGCACTTGACCTCCTCACTGCTGAGAAAGGGGGCACCTGCATCTTCCTTTGAGACTAAACCAGTGGGGAATAGTCACAAAGCAACTCAGGGAACTAAGGGAAAGGACCAGCCCATAATAAATGAAGATGATGCCCTCTAATACACCCTAGATCTGTTTAAAGGGGTATCAAAGTGGGGAATGATAGGGAAAAATCTGTTATAAGATGGCCGACAGGACTGATAGGGAAATTCAAGTCCCCGGCCAAAGACTCCCCTCCCAGGTTCTCTCTACCCCAATTGCCACATGCACCAAATTACTACTCATGTGGAATGCGGAAGTAACAGACTAGAAATTGTTCCCTCTGCTTACAGGGGGCTCAGACCACTGGAGAGTGATCTCCTCTGTGGGAAATAAAACTCCTGCCTTCCAAGATGTCCAAGTGCTGCTTGGTTTTTCCACCAGGTGATCCAGACCAGGTTCTGTAACAGAATGATTTCGTGTTTCATTTCACTGTAAATTCACAACAACAGTGGTCCAATTGCTGGGGGACATACTGCTCCACATAGCAATTCCCCAAACCTTAATCATGAAGATGAGTTCCACAGCTAATGTGAGATTTTCTTTTTGCCTCATGGTTTGATTTTTAGAGTATTATGTTACCGTCCCCTGCTGAGATATTGTGAGGGTGAAAAAAAGGAATGATGAATATGGGGTTTGGGGGTTGAGGAAGGGAGGAATTGTGTCTATAAATTTGCAGAGATCCTTGAGCACCCAAGAAAATGGTGCCTTTCCTCACTGCTTGTCAACCTGCAGAGTTCTCTTTTCTTTTAAATTGTAGCTTGTATATTATCTTCTATGACCCCAGGGTTTGTCTGCCTTTAGCATTTTAAGCATCTCAATTAATTAGCCTCCCATCACCTTATGACTAGTCTCCATTATGACTCATTTTTCTACTCCTTATAGCTTCCACTGGCCCCTTTAGGGCATAACCTGGATATTATGGTATTCATTTTCATATTCCAGCTCTTAGGACAGTGCCTGGCTAACATGTTAGCTTCTTAGTAAAAGTTTTTGAATTTTCAGTGTGGAATTTTGTACTCCTCTGTTATATATGCTACAGAGGCAAAATAATTGGACATCAACTAGAATAAAGTGACATTGACTAAATAATAGGATTAGCCGATTTTCAAAAAGACTCGGCCTCAATATAAATATAGACTGAGATTACAAAAAAGCCATCTTGAAAATAAGAGAAATAGAAGAGGGGCCAACATGGTGGAGAAGTAGGGCGATCCATAATTCCCTCTTCTCTCAAGGAAGTGTTGAAGTCAAAGGACTTTGAATCCCAAGAGTCCAGGAGGAAAGGAGAGAGTTGCACTTCCAGGGACCTACTGGGACAACCTGATGGGCCATAGGGCTACTTCAATGAACAAATCAAAGCACATCTGGTGGAGGGTCCAAAACAGCACTATGAGTAGGGAGATAAAGTAACCAACATCACAACAGAGAGCAAGGAACACTCTCCAAAAAAATTCTCTGAAGGGCCAGGCCCTGGACAGTGTATCACCCCTCTTTAATACAGTAGTGCTCACAGGTGTTTTAACAAGCTTTTAAAACACATAAGAGACAGAAAACAAGCCAAAATAATCAAATGGAAGAATTCTCCTCAAAACAAATTCCAGGAGGAAATGACAGCAAAAGAATTGATCAAAACAGATATTCTAAATTCTTGTTCAGTTATATTGCTTATAACAGTCATAAGATTAATCTTTGGGCTTAAAAGCATAGAAGACAGCAGAGAATCTACTGCTACAGAGATCAAAGAACTGAAAAATAGTAATGATGAATTTAAAAATACTAGAAAGGAGGTGCAAAATAAAATGGAGGTGGTCACAGCGAGGATTGAAGAGGCAGAGGGGAGAAGAGGTGAATTAGAAGATAAAATTATGGAAAAAAGAGGAAGCTGAGAAAAAGAGAAAAAAATTTTGGATCACAAGGGGAGAATTTGAGAACTAAGTGATTCAATGAAATGGAACAATATCTATATCATAGGAGTTCCAGAAGAAGAAGAGGGAGAGAAAGGGGCTGAAGATGTACTTGAACAAATCATAGCTGAGAACTTCCCCAATGTGGGGAAGGAAACAAACATTGAAATCTAGGAGGCACAGAGAAGTCCCTTCAGACTTGAATTGATCTTCGGTATGACATATCATAGTGAAACTGGCAAAATACAAAGATAAAGAGAAAATTCTGAAAGCAGCTAGGGATAAAGGCACCTTAACATACAAGGGTAGTAGCAGACACATAAGGGTAGTAGCAGACCTATCTACTGAAACTTGGCAGGCCAGAAAGGAGTGGCAGGAAATTTTCAATGTGATGAACAGATAAAATATGCAGCCAAGAGTCCTTTATTCAGCAAGCCTGTCATTTAGAAGGAGAGATAAAAGTTTTCCCAAACAAGCAAAAACTGAAGAAATTCATCACCAAAAAAACCAGTTCTACAAGAGATTCTAAGGGGACTCTGTGAGTGAAATGTTGCAAGGACCACTTGCAAGAGACATCATTAAAAGCATGTAGCCTACAGATAGTACAAGGACTCTAAACCTATACCTTTCAATAATAACACTGAATTTCAATGGACTAAATGCTCCAATCAAAAGACATAGGGTATCAGAATGGATTAAAAAAAACCCAGATCCATCCATTTGCTGTCTACAGGAGATCCATTTTAGACCTGAGGGCACCTTCAGATTGAAAGTAAGGGAATGGAGAACCATCTATCAAGCTACCAGAACTCAAAAGAAAGCTGGAGTAGCCATACTTATACCAGACAAGCTAGATTTTAAACTAAAGGCTGTAACAAGAGATGAAGAAGGGCATTATATCATAATTATGAGGTTTATCAACAAGAGCTAACAATTATAATAGTCATTGCACTAAATTTGGAAGCACCCAAATATATAAAACAATTAATCACACACATAATCTTATGGGTAAGAAAGTAGTAATTGCAGGGGACTTTAGTACTCCACTGATAACAATGGACAGATAATCTAGACAGAAAATCAATAAAGAATGGCCCTGAATGATATATTGGACCAGATGTACTTGACAGATATATTTAAAACTTTTAATCCTAAAGCAGCAG
The DNA here is from genome assembly GCF_027475565.1 of Acinonyx jubatus. Lineage (NCBI taxonomy): Eukaryota > Metazoa > Chordata > Mammalia > Carnivora > Felidae > Acinonyx > Acinonyx jubatus. The sequence continues at coordinate 89,327,944 of NC_069381.1, read as the reverse complement.
AATGTACATTCTTCTTGAGTGCACATGGAACATTCTCTAAGATAAATCACATACTGAGTCACAAAACAGCCTTTAATAAATATAAGAGAATTGAGATCATATCATGCACACTTTCAGATCACAATGCTATGAAACTTGTAATCAACCACAGGAAAAAGATTGGAAAACCTCCAAATGCATGGAGGTTAAAGAACATCCTACTAAAGAATGAATGGGTCAACCAGGCAATTAGAGAAGAAATTAAAAAATATATGGAAACAAATGAAAATGAAAACACAACAATCTAAACCCTTTGGGATGCAGCAAAGGCAGTCCTAAGAGGAAAATACATTGCAATCCAGGCCTAGCTCAAGAAACAAGAAAAATCCCAAATATAAAATCTAACAGCACACCTAAAAGAACTAGAAACAGAACAGCAAAGAAACCACAAATCCAGCAGAAAAGTAATAATAAATATCAGAGCAGAAATAAACAATATAGAATTCAAAAAACCAGTAGAACAAATCAATGAAACAAAGAGTTGGTTTTTTGAAAAAATAAACAAAATTGATAAACCTCTATCTAGGCTTCTCAAAAGAAGAGGACCCAAGTGGATAAAATCATGAATTAAAATGAATTTATTATAACCAATCCCTCAAATACAAGCAATTATCAGAGAATACTATGAAAAATTATATGCCAACAAACTAGACAACTTGGAAGAAATGGACAAATTCCTAAACACCCACACACTACCAAAACTCAAACGGGAATAGAAAATTTGAACAGACCCATAACTAGTAAAGAAGTTGAATCAGTTATCAAAAATCTCCCAATAAGTAAGAGTCCTAGACTTGATGGCTTCCCTGAGGAATTCTACCAGAGATTTAAAGCAGAGGTAATACCTCTTCTCAAGCTGTTCCAAAATATAGAAATGGAAGGAGAACTTCCAGACTCATTCTATGAAGCCAGCATTACTTTGATTCCCAAACCAGACAGAGACCCCCACAAAAAAAGAACTACAGGCCAATATCCCTGATGAAAATGGATGTAAAAATTCTCAACAAGATACTAGCAAATCAAAGTCAACAATATATAAAAAGAATTATTCACCATGATCAAGTAGGATTCATTCCTGGGCTGCAGGGCTGGTTCAATATTCGTAAATCAATCAATGTGATACATTACATTAATAAAAGAAAGGATAAGAACCATGTGGCCTTGTCAATAGATGCAGAAAAAGCATTTGACAAAATACAGCATCCTTTCTTAATAAAAACCCCGAAGAAAGGAGAGAACGAACATACTTAAACATAATAAAAGCCGTATATGAAAAACCCACATCAAATATAATTGTCAGTGGGGAAAACTGAGAGCTTTCCCCAACATCAGGAACACACCAGGGATGTCCACTCTCACCACTGTTGTTTAACATAGTGTTGGAAGTCCTAGCATCAATAATCAGACACCAAAATGAAATAAAAGGCATCAAAGTTGGCAAAGAAGGAAGTCAAACTTTCACTTTCACAGATGACGTGATACTCTACATGAAAAACACGAAAGATACCATCAAAAGACTGCTAGAACTGACACATGAATTCAACAATGTTTCAGGCTACAAAATCAATGTACAGAAACTGGTTGCATTTTTATACACCTATAATGAAGCAACAGAAAGAGAAAAAAAGGAACTGATCCCATTTGCAATTGCACCAAGAACCATAAAATACCTAGGAATAAACCTAACCAAAGATGTAAAAGATCTGTATGCTGAAAACTATAGAAAGCTTATGAAGGAATTTGAAGACACAAAGAAATGGAAAAACATTCCATGCTCATGGATTGGAAGAATATTGTTAAAATGTCAATACTACCCAAAGCAATCTACACTTTCAAGGCAATCCCAGTCAAAATTGGACCAGCATTATTCTCAAAGCTAGAACAATCCTATAATTTGTATGGAACCACAAAAGACCCCAAATAGCCAAAGTAATATTGAAGAAGAAAACCAAAGTGGAGGCATCACAATCCTGGACTTTAGCCTCTACTACAAGGCTGTAATCATCAAGACAGTATGGTATTGGAACAAAAACAGACACATAGACCAATGGAATAGAATAGAGAACACAGAATTAGACCCACAAATGAATGGCCAACTAATCTTTGACAAAGAAGGAAAGAGTGTCCAATGGAAAAAAAGACAATCTCTTCAGCCAATGGTGCTGGAAGAACTGGACAGCAACATGCAGAACAATGAAACTAGACCACTTTCTCACACAATACACTAAAATAAACTCAAAATGGATGAAAGACCTAAATGTGATACAGGAAACCATCATAACCCTAGAGGAGAAAGCAGGAAAATACTTCTCTGACCTCACCCACAGCAATTTCTTACTTGACACATCTCCAAAAGCAAGAGAATTAAAAGCAAAAATTAACTATTGGGACCTTATGAAGATAAAAAGCTTCACAGCAAAGGAAACAATCAACAAAACTAAAAGGCAACCAACAGAATGGGAAAAGATATTTGCAAATGATATATCGGACAAAGGGCTAGATTCCAAAATCTATAAAGAACTCCCCAAACTTCACACCCTAAAAACAAATAACCCAGTGAAGAAATGGGCAGAAAACATGAACAGACATTTTTCCAAAGAAGGTATTCAGATGGCCAACAGACACATGAAACGATGCTCAACGTCACTCCTCATCAGGGAAATACAAATCAAAACCACACTGAGATAGCACCTCACACTGCTCAGTAGCTAAAATGAACAAATCAGAAGACTATAGATGCTGGAGAGGATGTGGAGAAATGGGAACTCTCTTGCACTGTTGGTGGGAATGCAAACTGGTGTGGCTGCTCTGGAAAACAGTGTGGAGATTCCTCAAAAAATTAATAATGCAACTTCCCTACAACCCAGCAATATCACTGCTAGGAATTTACCCAAGGGATACAGGAGTGCTGATGCATAGGGGCACATGTACCCCTATGTTTATAGCAGCCCTTTCAACAATAGCCAAATTATGGAAAGGGCCTAAATGTCCATCAGCTGATGAATGAATAAAGATGTGGTTTATATACATGATGGAATACTACTTGGCAATAAGAAAGAATAAAATCATGCCATTTGCAGCAACATGGATGGAACTGGAGGGTGTTATGCTGAGTGAAGTAAGTCAGAGAAAGACAGATATCATATGTTTTCACTCATATGTGGATCTTGAGAAACCTAAGAGAAGACCATGGGGGAAGGGAAGGAAAAAAAGTTACAGAGAGGGAGGGAAGCAAACCAGATGAGACTCTTAACTACAGAGAGCAAACTGAGGGTTGATCGGGGGATGGAGGAAAGGGGAAAGTGGGTGATGAGCATTGAGGAGGGCACTTGTTGGGATGAGCACTGGGTGTTGTATGTAAGCTAATTTGACAATAGATTATATTAAAAATTAAAAAAAATAAAACACTAGACACATTTCCATTCAAATCAGAAATAAAACAATAATGTTTAAAAAAAGAAAAGAAATAGGTCATGAACTGAAGAAGTGCTTGCTTTCTAAACACCTATAATACTGATACATTGCCATATAGATTCTGACAGTTCAGGAAATATTGATTCATAGAAGTCTGTTTTGTGCTGTTAATAATTATCATTGTTGTAAAGATAGTGGGTAGTAACAAGCTTCACTTCCAGGATGTTGAGATTTAGGGAAATTAAATGTATTAAATGGCCCTACAAATCATAGAATGGATACCTACAGTAAGGCCATCTGTTATATTATCAGTTACAAAACTTTATATGGTATTTTATTTATTGCACTTATACATATTTTAATAGCCCATAGTATCCACCCTCATGCTTGAAGAAATTCAAATTTTGAACTTTTTAGATTTATTATTCACTCTGAAGACATGAGAAATGCAGAGTTATATCTACCTTTTAGGTAAAATACAAATCACGTAGAGAAATTGGCTTTTGTTTATAAGCTTCAATTTGAATGATGTATAAGTAGCCCTTTATATTTATCTGACCATAAAATAGCAACTGTAATTTTCCTCTAAATCAGTTCACAGTTTATAATCCTAATGCTAGGACTGCTTCCTTAATTATTGCAAACTTGATTTTTTTTCTAACATTCCAATTTATTATTGGAATACTATCTGTTGTTCAATAATGGTACTTGTAATTTAAATAGAGGACACGTTTTCAGGTGTCATAGTGATTTAAGTATAATTTTTAAATGGGGGTGTTATTTTGAAAATAACTTCCTAAGCCATTAGTAAAGCTGTTATTTTTAGAATTAAAGAGAATTTGGTCTAATGATTGTTTAAACAAATTCCTGTGCTAATAGCATTCTACCATTGTAAATATCAGCTCTGAATGACATTACATATTTCAGTAAAAATAACCCCCTGGTAATTGATTCTTGACTCATATTCTTTAACTTATTATGAATTGGGATTAGTCTCGGTTGTTTAATTTTCCTGCCTCTGTGCATTTGCTCAGACTCTTCTCTCCACCTGGAATACCCTTCCTTCATATCTCTGTCTATTTAAATCCCAACCATTTTTAAGTTTCAGCTTAATTGTCGTTCATATAGTATATGCCAGCCCAGTGCCCTACCTTTGTAGGCATTCACTAAGCATCCATTGGCTTTCTCTCTTCCAGAAAGGATTTGTAGTCCAACCCATAATTATTTCTCCTTCTAGTATGTACCCTCAGTTATTGCATTAAACATTCACTTAAAAATACAAATTCAACTAAGTGTGCATGGATTTGGATTGGGGAGAGAGAGAGAACAACAGAGAGTGTGAGACAGAGAGAGAGAGAAACAGAAGCAGAGAGAAGAAGATTTTAAACAGAGGGTGATTTTACAGCCACTAACCGTATCCCATTCCATTTGAAGCAAATGTCCTAAATGAGCATGAGTTCCTAGACTGGTTCCCTTAACTGTTGTCAAATACTTGCATCTCAGAAGGTAATATCTCCCCACCATTCTGGGTTTATTCACTGTGACCCCATACAAGCTTATACTTGATTTGGTGATCAAATAATAAAATAACTATTTGTTCCAACACTGAAGGGGAACCTGATGTATACGACTTAATGAGTGACTCAGTCTTCAAAAAAGTGTCTTCCTAAAGAGTTTTCTGGGAAATTTTGAAACTCTATACAATTTTTCTCTGACTCACTGACTTTTATAGTCCAACCTTCACTTTAAGTGTGACTTCATTCTATCATTTTATAAATACGTCTTTGCATATCTGTTTTCTCTGTTAGACTATTATGGTAGATTGGATTAATGGTCTCAATTCTCATTCTCTTCCTCTCATTAACATTGTTCTTCCCCATTTTTGTCATGACTTGATGGCAACCAGATTTTACTTCCTCACCTTTATCTGTTCGTCTTGATGGCGATGTGACACAAGCAGAGACTTTCAATGTGCTATTGAATATGGCTTTTTCTTTTACGTTCTTATGATTCACCATGAGAAGTACAGGATTCAACTGTCAGGTAGCAACTCTTTCAAGAATAAAGAAACACTTGCAGCAGCCTGGAATGGAGTGGTCTGATGTCACCCAACTCCATCAGACCCTCAGTCAATCAACTATCGTATGCCCTGTTCACTTGTCTGTTCGAGGATGATGGTGGTGGTGGTGGTGGTGGAAGCATACCGTCTGTATCATAGGGCTGTATTAAATGAATCATTATTAACTGAGAACAGTGTCTGACACAAAATAAGTGCTCAATAAGTGTCAATTATTATCATTAACATTTTAAAGCATAGTTTAATTACCTTAAATATAGTAGTATCTCAATATTCAAATTTTAGACTGTAAATACTATCATTATTTCCATTTAGCAGATGCAAAACTGAAGAACAGAGTTAAAAATTTTACTCAAGGTCACACTATTAAATAGCAAAGTGAGTCTCAGCATGAGGACTTGTTAACTCTGGAGTTCACTCCTAACCACTAAGCTGTCCTTTTTATGTTACTTTTGCTACTTATGTACATACCGCAAGGCAATGTGGAACAGAACCAGCTAACTGCTAAAATGGAAGGGAAAAAAAGAGAAATAATACAGAACTGAAAAAGAATATCTCAGATTATTATCCCACCACACTAAGATTGTTGAGTAACCATAATGATTTTCACTTTCCGATTATTTCTAAGAGAGAAAACGTAGCAACATCTGTAAAGCGTTTTCACAAATTTCCTTTTCTCATGTGGTTTTCAAGAGCCAGCACAAAACATATTTAGAAAATAAGGAAAGCAAAGAAGATAGCCTCTTTGTAAACCAAACATTAAAAATATTCACTTACTTCTATATGTGAATTTTTAACCGTATTTCAAGGCAAATCCTTGAAGGGCCCTTTGTTGAAACGCTATTTTAAATCCTAATGTTTATTGCCCAGGAGTGGTAAGGACACTGAATTTTCTTATGAATTCAAGTCTCTGATTTAGGTAGCCCAGCCCTTTATCTGATGTCAAGGCAAGTAGACTAATGTTCAGCTGATACCTGTTTTCTAAGCTACCTTGTTTCTCCAAAGGCATTAGTGGTTGAGTGTGGAAGGAAGAAAAGCATACATCATCTGTACTAGGATTATAGATTATTTCCACAGGAAAGCATATCTCACTATATTTAAAAGTTACACTGGGATCCTGATGCAATCTCACCAACAGGGGGAATCTATAAGGCCTTTGGGTAGGTAAGATTGGTAGCATTCCCCCTTGGTGAATAGAGAACACCCAGATATTCTGGCAGATGTTTTGACATGACCAGTGCACTGGAATGTGTTTGGTAAGTCTCTTTTCCAGAAGAGAGAGCTCCTTAAATTTTTAAAGGACATAATCTAATATTTATGAAATCTTACCCAAGGTTTGAAATAGAGGTCACCTGGGGCCAGACCAGGATTTTAGTTCACTATACATAAGTCAATAGATGGAGAAAGTACAGGTGGCCAGGACTTCCCAGTCTGCCTATGGGTTAAGGTCTTCAACTACCTATTCAGCAGTGGAGAGATTTGTCTGACACTCATTAACACTAGTTATTATTTGGATTTTAGGAACTTTAGAACGAATCTGGAAAGTGGACACTCCACCCTAAGGATCAATGTCCCCACTGTGAGACCAAAAAGAATGAATCGTCCTCCAGAAGATTCATTTAGAGATCTGGAAAGAACAATCTTTGCAATATATTGAGATTTCTGCCAGCTGAAGAGAAGACTGGAAAGTGAAGCATAGGAGAATATGACACCCCAAAATATGCTCCTTTGGTATAGTGATTATCTTGAGTTGTAGGCACTTGAAAATCAGCAAATACAGGAAGAGGTTTCTGTAAATGCTCCTGCTATGTCTCAAAACAGATCCTTAAAAAAAACTCACTTGTCAGAAATCCCTTCCCTGGGGGTTTCATCAACAGGAAAGACTGACTCTTATCTTAAGAGAGAGGCTAAGAAATTGACACCACACTCAGTCAGACTTTATCATGAAAGGTCATACTGCCCACCTGTTCTCGTAAGGGCCCATTGATCTTCCCTAAACACCATTCAGTCTCCCCTAAGAGGCCTACATCCCCTCTGTCCTTTCAGTATTAAGATGGTATTTCAGTCCGAATCCTATGCTACTTTGGGGAGTTATTCATTTTTTCCCAGGTATCTCCCATGTGTACATGAGGTATATGTGTTAATAAATTTCTGTTGGTTTTTTTCTGGTTGAACTTTTATTACAGGGTCTCAACTAAGAACTCAGAAGGATAAAGAGAAAATCATTCCCCTCACTTACAAAGGCATAGTCTACTCCTTATCCACCACAACAACCCAGTAAGGGAAATAAAGGTGGCATTAGGTCAGATCCAAAAGAGCAGAAACCCAAGCCTCTACATCACTTTGGCTGCCAAAATGGAATTTTCATTTTGTTTGGAATTCAAATGTTTTTCTGTCAATTTGGGGAATGATATTGCTCAATAGGAAAACATATTCATGTAAATCCCCAGAAAAACCAGTGAAACCCCACCACAGCACATATTCCACAGTATCTCTTTGGCACAGAGATTTCTCAGCAGCATTTTTCACTCCTTTCTAATGTGGAAAAAAGATTTACTACAACAGAAGTTTTTCTTTTGGCAGGTATGCTATAAGTCTGCTAAAGCTCTTTGGTATGTTAGCTTTTGACCTCAAATAATATCACAAGAGAAAACATTCACATGATCTAGTCGAAGCATAAAAATGTAGAGAAGAGAAATAAACCTGATATTGAATAGAAGATATTTTGAGCAAGATTTCTAATAATTGATGAAATTACAGGCTCTTATATGAAAAAGTCTCTAAGTAGGGGTGTGGTGGGAATGGTATTTGCAATAAAAATATGTTTATAGCAAAAGGAGAAATTCTCAGAATGCTTCTCCAGTTGAGGGAGATCACTAATTACTAAACACCAAGAGGTTGTGGTTTTTTTACCAACTGCCTTCACCTCCTCCTTATAATAGAAATATGAACTCATTTGTTCTGGCTTGATCCCCCTGGCCACAAGACACAGAGAGGAAAACAGTACAGTGAGAATATGGAGAAACAGGCCATCCTTGGTACAGTTTGCAAGTTGCCTCATTTTACCTCTTTGGTAACTATTGTGTACCCAGTTAAGGTTCTGAAGAAGCAATGTGAGGTGAGGTATTGTTATCAAACAGCTCACCCAGCTCAGTGTATAGATGCCAGATGATAATGATTAATGTGCTTCCAGATAACTGTTGAAGGCACACTCCCCAGAATAAATCCTTGCAAGTTTGCTAGGGATTTGCCTCTGATGGCCATTGGCCTGCACCTGGTTTTTCTGCACCTGGCCTTAGGAATCAAAAGCAGCCTGTGCCAGTGAAACACAACTTTTAGGTGAGCCCTAGAACCTCCAGCCAACTCATTTTTATGTCTCATATTCAGGAGATCAGGGCTACTGGGCAGAGAAGAGAAAGGGGGAACCCATTCTCTGCTTCTAATGGGGCACATGATTCTCAGACTTTCACATACATCCAGAACACCCAGGGGAACTGCGGATACACAGACTGCTGGCTCTACTTCCAGGGTTTTTGATTCAGTGGGTCTGAGATGAAGCCTGAGATTTTCCAGGTGATCCTGATGTTGCTAGTCTGGGGTCCACACTTTAAGAATCACTGTAATAGGGCAGGTTCAAGTGTTTGTGTTCAAGCAAGTGCTTTTCTAAGTGCTATGTTCAGACTTTGCACTTCAATTACCTGTAAGGGAAAGGGAGGCTCAGAGACCAAGGCTCAAATATGTGTGTAGCTTGGGAGCTGGAGGCACTCAGGCCTCTTAAGGCTTGTCATTCAGATAGAATCATTTGCAGCAACTTGCCTATATTATGAACCTATACTTAATATCAGTCTTAAATATTCTATATCATTTTTATAGGAGATGATTGAGAAGCCATTTCAGCCATGAAAACATTTGGGGCGAATAAAGGGGAAAAAGGATCTGTTTTGAACTGTGGGCATTTCAGGCCAGCGGACTCTAGGCAGCTCTTCTACAGGGTTGAAGGGGCAACCAGAAAGTTGCAACATTTGTACTTGTCATATATTTGGCTTGCCGTTTTCTAATTTTCCTTACTTTCCTTCCTCATTCCCTTCCTTCCTTCTGCATAAACTCACAAGCAAAATAGGTAAGGCATTTTTAGGAAGTAAATGGCATATACTTAAAATACATAGAAAAAAATATCACCATCTTTAAGGTGTGCATCTGCCAAATTTCAATCATGTAAGAAAGTATGCTAAAAAAGTAAACACTTGATCTTCTGACTCTGAAATATTTCCTCCTTTTAGCATTCCATTGGGAGTACATCCAAAAAAAAAAATTCTCTTCCCTTTCTAAGTAGGTAACCATTTAGCTTCTGACATGAAATAGCTAATAACCATCTCTTCCTTTTTAAAAGATTGAAATCACTGTTGAAGTCCTGGTTAATTTTTAATGTGCTTTCTCCAAAAGTTAGACTAACTTTTAAAAACTGAAGTCAGTAACTAAAACGGATGTTATTCCATGGACAGATGACATCAATTGAAAATTTTTTTTTTTTCTTCAAGGTGATTGATGTAATTTTCTATTAAAGTGACCTTTGCTAGAAATGTTTTCCCTGTAATGATTTCCTGTCCTTTGGGCTCAGCAACCAGAACAGAAAAACTAGCTTAAGACTTTCAGCTACTAGATGTCAACATGGGAAGAGAAGTTGAATCTGAAGCACAGCTGAGGTGCCATGTGACCAGCCTTCTAGCTCCAACATGGCTGCCCACTTTGGATATTTCATAGAGATCCCTGCAACTTTAATAGAGTCCCACTTCTTTTTTTATTGTGAAGCATCTGTGGCCATGAGGGCTACACTCAGGATGCCAGATGGATATGTTAATGTCATCTCTATCAGGTATAGACACATAAATATGTGCATGGGAAGGAAGGGCTATACTCTCAAGAAGAATTGGGCAAGCGGGAGGCTGATAATCAGATGGGAAAAAACAGTGTACGGGGAGGGTTGAGAATATGCACAAAACATGAAATAACTTGCTATTCTTGGATTATTGGGGAATTGGTGTGTGTGTGTGTGTATGTAAAAACCAGCAGTTTCTGGTATGTCCTTCTCTGTCATTGTTTGTCAGGTCTTTTCCTATCTTAGCTTTTGTTTCCTGGGCCTTTTTCTCTATCATATTCTATCACCTCCTGTGTGGAGTTCAGGACTAGCTCTAGTACAAAAACCTAGTAATACAACCTACTACTGACTGCATTGTAGAATTTGTGACTTTTCTGACCCATGTATTTAGTACTACTGGGAATGTTAAAAAACAACAACCACCAGCATTTCTTTGATTTTCAAAGTTTAAAATTTTAACTGTGAAGGAGGATAGCTCTCCTGCAACATAAAAGCCTATGGTTATCACTGTCTGACAGAGGCAGAATCATACCTATGTTAACTTCATCTAAAAGGAAGCGGCTGTGACACAACAGTCTTAGACATTTGCGTTTCACTACAGGCAGTAAACAGAAAACAGATAACAAGATCTGCTTTTCAATAATGATCTGTGGTAAGCCGTCATTATGGTTTATAAATTAAAATCTATTCCATTACTTATAGGAAAAGCATCTATGGAGTTATTTGAATAAGTATTGACATTCTCCTCTCTTAGGCTTCATGTTGGATCAACTCAATCTACTTTGTCTTTGAAACACACACACACACACACACACACACACATACACACACACACGCATTACTACCATTTGTTTTCTTAGGGATAAGAAATACCAATAATAAATACAAAACAATGTATGATTTTTGCCATTTGAACCTATACTTTAATTTGTTGAAAAGCCCCCCTTTAGCTTAAACATTACGAACTTTGCTCAGCATACCAGCTAGTCTCCCTGTAAATATTTATCCTTAATATTTAAATACAGATCCTACCTGAATTTGAATGTACTGAGGTACAAAGTAATGGGATAAAGACATACAGTGAGCTTTTGTCTGGTGCTTGTATCTGAGATGATTTCAAGGAAAAATACACTATATCCTTGTATCAGAGACACTTAATCCACAAATCTTAGGTACAATATAAATTGATTTAGGCCAGCTGAATTAATTTCAATAGCAAAAAGAAATAAAACCAACAGTTTTGGTGCAGGAGGATGTGGAATTCAACACATAAATGTGTATATATGAATTCAGCCAAAAAAGTGTCTGGATAATGCAGAAGAATTAAAAAGAAAGAAAAGTCAAGGAGTATCTTAGTCTGTTCAGGTTTCTGTACTAGAATATCATAGACTGGATGGTTTGCAAACAATCTAAATTTATCTCTCAACAGCTCTGCAGGCTGGTGGTCTGAAAACAGGATGCCAGCATGGCTGAGTTCTGTTGAGAGCCCTCTCCCAGGTTATAGACTGCAGACATCGCCTTACATCCTCATGTGGTGGAGGGCAGAGATTGGACACAAGCTCTCTCATGATTCATCTGCGGGCACTAATCACATTCATGAAGGTTCCACCCTTAGGACTTCATCTAAACCTAATTATCTCCCAAAGGCCCTACCTCCTAATACAATCACAGTGCGGCGGGGCAGGGGCGGGGCAGGGGGGGTAGTATTTCAACTTAGGAATTGGGGGCAGACACAGTCCGCAACAGAGAGAAATGGTGAAAGAGAACATAAAATTGAATTAAATTACCCCTGGGTCCCCAAATGTCTCTGAATACATATCTGATCCAATTTTCTGCATGACCCTGGGTTGCCATCCTTCCATCTGGGACAGACCATCAAGCTTAGCATGCTAGATAATCAGCAAGTGGCGAAAATTTCTCCAATAAGTCCAGTCTGAGTAGCTTGTCCTGTAGAGGATAGAGGAGTTGCTATGACTCTCCATGTTTCTTTGATTTATAGGTGAGCTAAGTCCAGTAGACCAGAGAGATCTGTTTGGAAGTAAGGATGCCCTCCACAGCATGCCTTCCTCTCTAGAAGATAGGATTCTCGTGGATTAACTAAAAAGTTAAATTCAAAACCCTTAACAGCAAATTACAAATCAGATGCACATAGGTGAATTTACATAAATATTTTCTATATGTATACTTTCTTCTATTATACTTTTAAATCTCTTTGACTTTACTTTGGTACTTTCTGCCTTCTATTGTTCTGATTATTTTACTGCATGATCCAATGAAAATCACAGAGTCTACAAACACAGATTTTCCACTGAAAATCACAGAGTCTATCAAACTTTATTTTTCACAAAGAACTTTAGAATGTACGCCGTTTGGTAGATTTACTTGGGTATTTTATGGGGATAAATTGGTAAAAGTAAGCATTTACAATAAATATTATACATTTAGAAATCACATTTTTTTTGGAAATAAATCCTACCACTAAGACATACTAAACAGATTACCATACACAATATTTTTCCTAAATATTCCACAACTTGGCTGCCTAGCTTTGTGTGTAGTGTCACTGTTTACTAATCTGAAAATAATCTTAGAGTTGAAAATAAAGGACTTTTTTCCCTCCACAGGTCCAAGCAAGAAACAATGTCATGTGAGGAAGATAATCTTTACTTTTCCACAAACAGCTCTGTCAAGTTCAGGCATATTACCAAGGCAGCACGGTTGCAAGTAGAGAACATGCTAGGCTATCTTATTCATGCTGATGTATGATCTAATTTCAAGTTTTTCACTTTGTAAAAGTTCTTGTTTCAAGAAAAGCAATTCTCCCTGCATACATCCTATTTTTATCTGTGAAATAAATAAAAAAAATGCAAGATACCTTTGGAATGAATTTTATTATTATTATTATTAAGAGCTGCCTCTGCCCTTCTTTGAACTACAACTGCACATCACCACTTATCAATAAATCATTCCAATGGCTTTCGCCATCCCTCTCAGGCCAGAAAGTCGCACTTCCTCTGGCCTGACAAACCTCTTAGGTTACTTCTTCTTTAATGTATGTCAAATGTATCTACACATCAAATGACATTTCAAGAGTTTCAAGTATCTCAGGCCTTCAAGTAAAGTGGTATTCTAAAATAGCTAGATTCTATTTTGCTTTTAAAGAGGTAAAAGATAAAGCTTTTATATAGGTGACAGTATATTTACCCTTTAGGTGTTTGTATAGTTACCGCTCTACCTGACTAGATCATGAACTTGAATGGGCTAGGCCTCTGTTTTCATTAACTTTTTAACATCTTCCCATGATAGAGTGCTTTGAATATAGCAAATGATCAATAAATTTTGAGAAAAACTTTGAAATTTCTAGAAATACTTGTTTTGTCTGCTTTCCATCCTTTGTCTATTCCAAAGAATGTGAACAAAGGGAAAGAATAGCTCACTGACAACATCAAGGAATTTGAGGAAATAGGTTTGGTTTCCTTTAGCTCTCTTCTCCTCATAACACACACACACACACACACACACACCCCACTACTACTTTGTCCATCTTCACTTACAATCCAATATTAATATTAATTCAAAGTTCTGTGTTTTACTTACCTACTTTATTTAAACTATTTACTCTATGTGGGGAGATAATATTGGGAATTTGATTTAGTAAACTAACAGCATGATTCTAAGCTTCAGATAGTAGAATTGGACACAGTAGCTCTGTACCATTTTCATTCTCAAAGGTGAGGTATCTCTCTTCCTCCTGCCTCTCCTATTCCCAAATAGAACTCCTCTTGTCCTTTATGACCTTTTATTAGTTACCACTATTACTTTGTTTCCAAACATCTACATTCCAGTGCATGCTTTTTTTTCTTGTAACTGTCCTTAGAGCTCTTTCATCTCAAATTTGCCTGCCTTGACCTTGTATCTCCTTGTGGTTACAGCCTGACTGCCTTCTTCTCCATGAAAAGGTAATCTGCCCTCATTGGCCCCACTTCCTCATTTCTCATTTACAATGCAACTCACAGCTGTTAGCTTTTGTGCCAAGCAAACTGAAATTGCTCTGGCAAGGGTCAACAACCCATGGACATGTTTCAACTTGTATATTCCTTGAATTAAGTCCTAGAACAAAAACAATAACTTTTATTGGATGGATATATAATCTCTTTGATTTTCTTGAAACTCCTACTTGCCTTCTGTGGGACCAGTTATCCTCTTACCCCCTCTGACCTCTAATTCTAAGTTTCTCCTATGAAACTCCTATGAAGCTCTCTTCTGAGTACCTCTTTTGCATACCACTTAAACTGTGATTTCTTGTATTCCATTCTCATGGTCTATGATTCTTCCCACTTAAATCTTAGACTCTTTTGATACCATCCTCTTCTCTTTTAGATGAAACTCTTTCCCATATATGTACATGAGAAGCAACTGTATTTCTATAGTCCCAGCCCTGAAACAATCTAACTTCTTGTTATACATTTCCACCCAAACATTGTAGAAATGTTTGCTATTTTACAGGCCTTTTTTGAAAGAATTTGTAGTTTTGTCTTCCAGATTTTCTTACCTCTCCCCACATTACATAGCTTTGTAAAAAGTATCACCATTCACCTAGAGTTACCATTGAATCCTATTCCTTATTCATTACATCCAACTGATTGCCAAATCCTTTTGCTCTCATCTCCTAAATTTTTCTGAAATCTATTTCCTACTTTGCACTACAACTATCTGATACCAAATTCAAGCAGACTCTCCTCATTAGCATGAAATAGTGAAATAGCTAATTAACCCAATTCTTCATCTTCAGCGTGCCCTTTCCTTCCCACCTCATCAGCCAATCTATCCCCATCTTACAGCCAGAGGGATCTTTAAGAAAAAAAGGTGTTCAAATTACTGTCCTTTTTACGGTTTTTCATTGGTTCGTTACCATCTACAGGATGAAATCCAGTCCCTTTGGTTTCATAATTAAAGATTTGTACAAACTATGTTGTTTACATTTCCCTACATTTTGTTGCTTGGGAGGTCTTTTTTTAAAAAATTTTTTATGTTTATTCATTTTTGAAAGACAGAGAGAGACAGAGCACAAGCAGGGGTGGGGTGGAGAGAGAAGGGGACACAGAATCTGAAGCAGGCTCCAGGCTCTGAGCTGTCAGCAAAGAGCCCGACGCGGGGCTCAAACTCACGAATAGTGAGATCATGACCTGAGCCGAAGCCGGATGCTCAACCTACTGAGCCACCCAGGTGTCCTGTTTGGGATGTCTTTAAGGTTGATTTTGGACGTGATCTATCTACAGTACATTTATCAAAAGTTTTGCCTTTATTAATTGTGTTCATTCTTTAAGCTTCAGGTTAGTTTTCATCTCCAGGAAGCTTATGTCTCGTAACTATTTCTCTTTTGTCATCCTTTGGCATCTTATGTATAGCTCTCTCCAATAGCTTTACTACCTTGTATTAAAATAATTTAGGTCTATTTCTCTTCCCTAGGTGATAAGCTCAAGGCCATAGATGATGTCTGATTTGTCTTTGTATATCTATATGTCATCACCTACCTCACACAATAGGTACCAATGAATGCATCTTGAACTAAATTGATTTTTAGTGCGTGTTGTTTTATTTATTACCCATGTTCTTCAGTGACTCAGAGACTTTTGATAATTTTTCGTACAATATGAAACTAGGGTAATATTCAAAACAATTTTGCCTAATATATCTTAATCACAAATCTATGGGAGACATAGAATTCCCAGATCGGAAGTGAGAAAGCTGGTTTGCAGAAATATTAAGTAACATATCCAACATTACACAACTAGTAAGTAGCAGAGCCCAGATTTGAATCCAGGGAGTCTGCCTGTCCCATAACCAGAGCCATACCAAGAAATCACTAAGTTTCTCACATACTTTCTTTGTCTCAAGAAAATGAAGTTTTATTTTATGTCTTATTTGTTCTCATGGATACTCTTTTGATGTAAAATACAGTTGGGTCTACTCTAGTCTTTGGGGGGATATCAAGTCTGAATTTCAAGTAAAGTGAAATCACATTATAAAGATGTTTAAGAATAATGTTGAGTCAAAATTCTCACAACCCAATCTCCACCAGTCTTGACATTATGCCCAGAACATATCACATAATGTAGGTGGCCATATTTTGATTTCAATGAAGAACATAATTTATTGAAAAAATATGACTGTTCCCTGACCATCATCTATGCCTTCAGTACTCTAGGAACAGTAATTTTTAAAAAAGTTATAATTTGACTTGGTAGGAGTATTCAGTAACAGTTTTGAAAAGTTACTTTCCTTCAGTTGTATTTATTTAGACACCTACTAAGTCCATCTCCACAGGTCTCTTTGCAACCCCCCAGTATCTAAAATGGGGACAACGATATAGGTCTTTCAGTTTTATTATGATGTTTACACAAGAAAACCTATGTAAAGTTTCTGGCCCTGAGCAGAACAAGTGCTCAATAAATACAAATTTCTCCCTCTTCCTCTTTCCCTTTTTTTCTTTCCTGTCCCCATTACTTTCTACGTTACTCACTAGATGACGGCCATACTGTTGTGGTTTCTCATTCTCTATCTCTTTTGTAATCCATCTTCCACTGTGCTATCTGGGCACAAAGTGAGCTAATAACAAGGGCACTAGAAAGGCCAAGCTGCTAATCTTCAGAAATGTTTATTAATAATGGACTCTAACAGAAGATTTAATTTATATTTTGAATGTTGGGAAAAAGATAGAAGGCATTTGTGAGATTTTAGTCCAAGCCACTTGCAGGACATTTTAAGCCATGCAGTGTGGTCCATCCAGCCTCATCCAGATTATCCAAAGCTTTCTTCTAAATGACACAATCTGAGAACCTTCCCCTATATGTCAGACAAGAATTCAGATCAACATTTCCCTCTTGCTGCCAAGGTAGGACAAAGTGCGCAAGCCCTTCACAGTTAAATGCTTCTACTTAAAGCCAAAATTCATTCAAAAGAGCATGAACTTAATGCTGTATATAATTTAGAGATCTCAAAAACAAGTTCTTAAATGATTATAAAATATTGTAATCCTGTACAATTTTTTATGGCTGTTGTTCATGCAGCAAAAACACCTTCCAATACAGCACCAGCCAAATTGATGAGATTATCTTCTGCTTTGCCCCTTGCAGAGCTCCCTCCCTCCCTCCAAAGAAGCCTTTGTTTCCATGGGCAACAGAGCTGCCAGTGGCACAGATTCTGAAGCACTGGATTGACTCTCATGCCCTGAGGTAAACAGTTGCCTGCTGTACTACATAAATACTGAAAGTAAAACTCTCTGACCTGACCAGCATGAATAGAGGGCTAACTACAGGCTGCTCCAAAAAGCCCACCTCCAACCATTCCCTGATAAAGGCTCCCAGAGAGAGTGCTATATGCCCTGTGGTTTCAATAATTTCTGCCATTTAGGGATGGGAGTCTTTTTGTCGGATGTTTCCTGCTTTTCTATCGGTTTGACATACCACAGAATGTCATTAATGTCATCAGTGCCCTTCACATTCCAGGGAGAACAAAATTTCTGGCATATTTTTTTGTTTCTAGATCAAGGTGAGTTGAAGGAATTATCATCATGCTTTGAAACCAAGAGTTTTTGGGCATGTGCATAGAATCAGACATTTTTGGCGATGAACAAAAGTGGGGGTAATTATTTTAACATAAACGTTCATAGTTAATCTTTTTCCTATCTGAAGGTTCATATGTGTTCCACATAAGCTATTAGGCTATTTCTAAATAGTATCTAATGATGATTGAAAAATTCAGGTGATCCCAGCGATGTTGTTTTTATAATGTAGACTATCTGAATAACAGTTTGGTCAACCTGGATGTTTTGCCTATTTTTTTTAAATCTCATCAGAGTGTGCAAGCAAAAAAGTGGAAATAATAGTTCTGGGAGGAAGACATTCTTAGAGTCTGGCTGTATATGACTGCTCTTCAACTATAATTCAGTTTCCTCATATTCCAAAGACTTTACCTCATTGAGAAGCACTGAGTAGGAAAGAATGACTTTGCCACATTTTGATGGTGTATTTACTGTGAGGTTAACAGACAGGGCATTTAGTCCACCACTGTGTTCCCATCCTCTGGCATAACTTGCACTTATTATGGAACTTAGTAATACCTACTGAAAGATTGGCAGGTAGGTTAATTGAACAGAAGCATTTGCAGAGACACTAAAGTATTAAACCTCACTGCCTGTACTGGAGGGAAGAGACACCTAAGCCAATACCTATAAGGTGTAAATGTGGTAAAAACAAATTCATCTGGGATTCTGCCATTGATGTCTGAAAAAAGCATCAAAATGGTGAACTGATTTTCAGCAATAAGATGAACTTCTATTTATTTGACTGTTTATGAAGCACATCATCTTATTTGATCCTCACAGTTAAACAATGAGTTAGGGGTATGTAAACCAAAGTTAAAAGAACTTGAGCATATGGCAGTTATTCAGGTCCTCTGAATCCTTCCTCAGTACTCTTTCTGGTCTACCTTTGCCTTCTCAAAATTTAAGTGGGAAAAACCAGGGTGAAGGCTCTAGAATGCAGAGGTAAGACAGCAGAATCATTCAGTTACAGTTATACTGCTATACAACATTCAGATGAAATGAATTCAAAATTTTCGAACACTCCTCCATATAGAAAACTGCAGTTTAATGAACAGAATCTGGACCATGTTGCCAAAGTGTTAAAACAGATATACTAATGGAAACATGGTTTTAGGAAATACATGAGAAAATATTAACGTTACTAACATTTGTAAAATGCTTCAAACTGAATAACACTTTCAGTTGATTCTATGTCCTATATTCTTTTCATGCCTAAGCTAATTGGTAAAACATTCTAAAGGCCTTGGTAGTATTGCTAGTGTGGTTTATAACCACAGATAAATCCACACCTGGTGGGATTTCAATTTCCGGTGGCTCCATGGACATTATCTGTACAGTGGCCTTCTGTAGCTGGCTCTCTAATGCCATCAGTGGCAGGGCACAACAGTGTGACTTGATTAGTCCAAATCTATCCCATATAATGGCAAAGTGTCCACTCCACATTTATTGAATATTTGTCCTATATTAGGTACTGTGTTAGATGCTGGCTTCATTTTATACAATGTAAAACATATAGCCTGTATTCTCAAGTAGATCATCAACCACGCAACAGTTTCTTCACCTTTCTATATAAAGAAGATAACATAAGGTTACAACAATTAGGAAATGTCTTATGCAAAATTTCTAAAGAATGAATTTGCTGGATGAAGTCATAGTGGTTGATGTTATTATTAGATTGCTTGTCACCTAAAATATTTGTCACAAGAATTCAAATTTAGTGTGCAGGTGTCAAGAATATTTTATTTAAAGTTACAGTTTAATGTGATGATGTCTTTTGTAAGCATTTGAGCAACTTTTTCCCCCCATTGGTAAAAATAATTTCTTTCGGTTTTTCAGGAGTGTGTATAACTGCAGGATGGATGTCACTGTTAGTCTCTAGGATTTGCTCCTCAAACAGATGGTCTGGGTCCAGGTTATTCAGTAGCTTCCTCTTTTTCAACTGTTGGCAAATTGATTTTGTGACATGTCTCCTGGCACCCTTTTAAAGATATATATTAACATCTCAAGTCCCATTTTTAAAATACGGGAAGCATAATGATGTAAAGAAAGGGACATGGGCTTCAGAGCCAAGTCAGACAAGATTTTGAATCTTGGTTCTATAGATAAGCATTTATGCTTAATTTGGGAAGTCTGTGAGCTTCTCTAGACTTAAGTTTCTTCACCTGTAAATAGAGGGAAGATTTCCTGTCCCTAGGTTTTTTCATATTTGCAAAAAAATACCAAAAGAGTTATAAAGCCAAATTAAAAAATAAATGATCATTACAGCCCTTTCCATAGCTGTCTTTATGATTCTTTAGTGGTCCTTATATTGATAGGCAGTTGCAGTTCTCATGAGTCTGGGCTACTGAGGATCCAGTATTTACAGTATCCAGTACAGCAGATTGCTGTTTTCATTGCACAAAGCATTTGGAGAACTGAATCTCAAGACTGATCTCCACAGAGTAGACAAATCACCAAAATAGGTGTGTGCTCCTCCGGGCATCCTTTGCTTCCATGCTTATATCTTCATATGCATTCGGTAACTCTGCTTCACTACTGGGTTTTGTATCATTAACATGAATAGTATTGTTGTTGTCTTTAGCCAATTAATAAACACATTTAAATCCTTGATTGAAAATATCCAATACATAGAAAGGCTTCAAGAGCTGTAAGGGTTTTTAGGCAATGTTGAATATTTGGATGCTTTGATAGATGAATTGTGAAGCAGTGAAAAGAGGCGTCTTGCTTGGATTTAACCAATCTTCCTAGAACTACCTGATTCAATACAACTTTTTGAAAAGAACAAATATGTTATACTCTTACATGCCAGAGCTCATAACAGGCTGTAATAGTATGTGGCTACATTGAGACCTGAGAAATATTCTTATAACTAATGCCTATTAATTGTCCATTGCATACCAGCACTATGTCAGGCACTGCAGAAATTATGGTGAGTGAAAACAAACAACATGGCACCCACTGAATTAGAGACCATGAACAACTCTCCAGTTGGCCAGGTCTCTGCAACATCACCCAGTTCTCTAGGTGGACATCCCTGGTGCAAGCTTGGCCATTCATGGTCTGCCTCTTGAAAGTTTGAAAGTCTGAGAGGCATCAGAATGTGGGGCCCATTGAGGCTGAGCCTTATTAATGTCACCCATGGAGGACTACAAGCTGATCCAGTGAGACACCTGGAATTGTCTGATCTTCCCCTTTGGTTTTGTTGAGCTAACCCTAGTCTTGAGTTTAAGCTAACTTTGAAGCAATCCATTTCTTGTAAAACCTCGCCCCCATAAAATATATTACATTTTGACCAATATAATATTTATCAATAGGTGACATAATATATTCATATCTGAAATAATATATAATAAGTATATGACCAAACCTATAATCTACAACCATGTTCTGCTCTACATTAGTTAAGTAATTTTAATTTGATCATACTCATCCCTTAAGATGGTTTATAAAATTTAAAAAAATACACTCTCATGGGGCATCTGGGTGGCTCAGTCGGTTAAGTGTCTGACCTCAGCTCAGATCACGATCTCATGGTTTGAGCCCTGCATCGGGCTCTATGCTGACAGCTCAGAGCCTGGAGCATGCTTCAGATTCTGTGTCTCCCTCTCTCCCTCTCCCTGCCCTTCTACTGCTCTGTCTCTGTCTCTCAAAAATAAACATTAAAAACAATTAAAAAAATACATTCTCCCTTCCTGTGTTTTTAACACTCTGTATGTCTAAGGTAATGTCTTTGGCCTCATGGGAGTTGCAGAGTTGACTACTATGTGAGGAAATACACTGTCCTTCTGAGTTTAAACCTATTTTGTACCTGGAGGGATAAATGGGTTCAAAGCCCTTTACAGTAACTTAATTTTCATCATATCTAGGAACTTAGTATCTTCCTAAAAGGAATTTCAAGATCCTAAAAGCATAGAAGTGAAAAATACTTTAAACATTTCAGCAAAGATATTAGTCATTGACCTTATGTTAATATCAGCCTCAATGTCAATACTCCATATCCCCCTCACTTGCTCTATTTTTCTTCATAACCCTAATAACAATATGACTTTTGTACATATCTTGTTTATTCTATTTCTCCCCAAACTAGGTAGTTAGCTTTAAAGGAACAGGACTTGGTCTTGTTTGTTCCTGTCTTTATTGTCAGCAACTGAACTATGACTTATACTTCTTAACCACTCAATTATTATCTGTTGAATTAAAAAAGGTATTCACAGGAACACATGTACACTAAGATGGTTAGGTGGATAGATTCTGGCCTAACCAGACTAAGGTTCAAATATTAGCTTGTCACTTATTAGCTGTATGAATTGGGGAAAATAAGTGAACAACCATAGGACTCAGTTTCCTCATCTGTAAAATGGGTGTAATAATTCACTGGTTCTTTTGAACAATGAATTATAGAGCATAGTTTTGTACTTGATTTATCATAAGTACTCAATATATGGTAGGTATTATTATTATTTATTTATTTAGGTTTATTTATTTATTGTTGGGGGGGAGAGAGAGGGAGGGAGGGAGAGACAGAGAGGAAGCACTCGCACAGGTGGGAGAGAGGCAGAGAGAGGGAGAGAGAGAGAGCATTTCAAGCAGATTCCATGCTTGAGCCTGATACAGGGCTCGATCTCAGGAACCCAGAGATCATGACCTGAGCTGAGATCAAGAGTCAGATGCTTAACCGACTAAGCCACCCAGGCACCCCAGGAGGTATTGTTAGACACTTTGTAAGTACTCAGAAGTAGCATGCTGTTCTATTTTCTTAATGCTCCCCAACATAAACTGATGTGCTATCTAGTTTTATTTTTGGTTTTGATTTCAATTTTAGTTTTTGAATGATTAATGAAGCACAAGTATTTCCCCTTTTGCTCTTTATGACTATAACTCAAAGTTGCAAGTCATGTCATTATACTTTACATTTATTTTTCTTTTGAAAAATAGAGGAAAAAAATCAATAAAACCATGAACTGGTTCTCTGAAAAGGTAAACATGAATGACAAATCCTTAGCCAGACTCATCAACAGACTGGACAACCTAGAGAAAACGGATAAATTCCTAGAAACATACAATCCTCCAAATGAACCAGGAAGAAATAGAGAATATGAACAGACCAATTACAAATAAGAAAATTGAGCCAGTAATCAAAAAACTACCAAAAAGTAAAAGTCCAGGATCATATGGATTCACATGAGAATTCTACCAGATATTGAAAGAGTTAATAGGTATTATTCTCTTCAAACTATTCCAAAAAAAAAAAAAAAAAAGAAGAAGAAAAGAAAGGAAAGCTTCCAAATACATTCTACAAGGCCAGCATTACTGATACCCAAACTAAGAACATCACCCCCCACCCCCCCCCCCCACACACACACATACGAAACTGCAGGACAATATCCCTGATGAACAACTATGCAAAAACCATCAAAAAATATTAGCAAACCATATATAACAATACATTAAGAAGATTATTCACCATGATCAGGGGGGATTCATTCCAGGGATGCAAGGATGGTTCAACATTCACAAATAATATAGAAATCAACAAAATGAAGGATAAAATCATATGATCATCTAAATGGATGCAGAAAAAGACATTTGACACTATTCAACATTCACTCATGATAAAAAGTCTCAACAAAATGAGGTTAGAGAAAGCATGCCTCAACATAATAAAGGTCATATGTGAAAAACCCACAGCTAACATCATCCTCAATGGTGAAAAACTGAGAGCTTTTCCTCTAAGCTCAGGAACAAGGTAAGGATGTCCACTCTCATCACTTTTATTCAGCATACTTATTACTGGAAGTCCTAGCCACGGCAATCAGACAAGAAGAATGAATAAAAGGCATCCAAATTGGTAAAGAATTAAATTGTTACTATTCACAAAGGACATGAGAGTATACACAGAAAATCCTAAACACTCCACCAAAAACTCTAAGTAACAGACAAATACAGTAAAGAGGTAGGATTGGTAACATCTATACACTAACAACAAAGTAGCAGAAAGAGAAATTTAAAAAACAGCACCATTTACAATTGCACTAAAAAGAATAAAATACCTGGGAATAAACATAACCAAAGAGGTGAAAGACTCGTACTGCAAAAACTATAAAACACTGATGAAAGAAACTGAAGACAATGCGCATGAATGGAAAAATATTCCATGCTCAAGGACTGAAAGGATTAATATTATTAAAATATCCATATTACTCAAAGCAACCTACAGATTCAATGAAATCCCTATCAAAATAGCAACATCATTTTTTTTACAGAACTAGAAAAGTGTGGAACCACAGAAGACCTCAAATAGCCAAAGAAATCTTGCGAAAGAACCAACCTGGAGGTATCACAATGCCAGATATCAAGATATATTATAAATTTGTAGTGATCAAAATTGTATGGTACTGGCACAAAAATAGACATATCAATAAAACAGAATAGACACTCCAGAAATAAACCCACAATTATATGGTCAATTAATCTACAACAAAGGAAGCAAAAATATACAATGTTAAAAATTTTATAATGAGGTTGAACAATTGAGTTTACTGATTTTGAACTAGTTTTATGTTTAATATGTTTTCTTTGATCGGGTGAATTACCACCTAAACTTACCATCTAATAAAAATATGCAGAACTGTGTGAAAGACTAAATATTTTAAGTGCTAGAATATTTGTATATTTTCCTAACAAAACACTGTTTTATTTTGAAAGAAAAATGATAACATATCTATTTATAATGGCACCAACTCTTCAACCATAAGAAAAATCTACACTTACTGAGAGTGCTTCATTTATTTACCCAACAAATACTTTAGACCATGCAGTATAGCATGTCCCTTTCCTCATATAGCTTATGACATAGGAATCTTTGAGTCCCCTTTTCCTCTTACATTATCTGCAGGATCCAAAAGAGTGTAATGCATGTAACTAGTACCCAAGCACTGTTACCTATCAGTGCTCAAATGGAGAGTTTGCTGTGGTCAAGTGAATCAATAGTATCTCATCTACAAGCCCATATTCATTGATTAAGTGCCTGTGGTTTAATATAATGTCCTTGACACTAAAAATTAATTAACCATACCTTTAAGTTAGGAGTTTGTTTTCAGTTATCTAGTATAATGAAAATATTTCTAGGAGATACATTCATTCAATCACAAATATTTATTCATTCTTTAATGTATCTAATGCACCATGCTAGATTACTTCTACCTTGGTCTCTTGGAGCTCTGAGCTGTCATACAAAAAAATCCTACTATCTTGCAGTATAGACCTTGTTGAGGGGCCCTCAGTCTACATGGAGTAGAAGGGGGCTCAACTGAGCCCAGTCTTCCATTCCCTGACTCCAAGGTCATGTGATTCACCATCTTGTCCCCTCCCAACTAGCCATGACAACAGTTGAATACCACTAAGTGGCCCCAGTCTGTGGCATGCAGAAAAACGTACACCCAACAAGCCTTGTCTGAATTTATGACCCATAAAATAAAATTAAATGTAGTAACATTTTTGTCATTTCTACCTGTTAAGTTTTTGGCATTTTGTTAGGCAACAATAGATAACTGGAATATGAATACTTATCCAAATTAACACATAGTTATAAATTATGATAACTGTAATGGATGGAGAGATGTAGCATTCTAAAACACATTATAATGGAAAGCCCTATAATGATGTCCATGATTTTTTAAAATTCTTTCTCTATAAAGAGCATCATGCTCCTAGTATATATTTTGGGGTGGGGGTGATTGATAATGGGTTATAAGATTGCTAAGCAAGGGGTGATGAAGGTTAATATCAATCACTTCATATTTTTCCCTAAGTCACTTCTATTAACTCACATTGAAGACATACTATCTATTAAGTGCCACAGAGTGGCCTCTTACTTTTAGAAAAGATTAAAAATAATAATAAAAATAAAATTCAATATTTTAGACACGGAAACTATATCAGAAAAGAAATTCATTAATAATATATTTGTAAAAGACAAATATCAAGCTCCTACCATGTATCTTAATTTAGGAAGTCTCCAATAGCCATTTCCTCTTTAAATTCATTTAAAATATTGAGGTGGTAGGATTTAGCTGATTTTTAGACTACTTTACTGATACTTTAAAAACATGGAATGGTGGGTGAATAATTTTCTCAATATGTGCATATAATCTGCAGGTGAAAAATCTAGGTTTCAGGTATGGTTATTTTATTCCAATATTTTCCTAGAGAACAGCAACATTATTATATAAGAGGAACATAACAGTTATGACCATTATGACCTGGGACTAGAATATGAAAACAGTAACTGAATCAGAAAAGGTTTAAGTTCTGCTGCCACTGAGAGCCAATAAAGGTTTTTTGTTATGTTTTCATTAAAGTGGTCTATTTTACTTTGAATGCTGAAGATGAAAATGTGGCTTTCACAAAACTCCTGACACACACACACAAACACATACAAACACACCCATGAGGTTTCCTCATCAACTTTACATCAATTGTTTCTTTAACCTAAGAAAACCCTTGAGTAAGATCTGAAATAGACAGTACAGCAGGAGCTCAAAAGAAAGGCAGATCAAATAAATATTGTGCAATCAATCACACACACACACACACACACACACAGTTACGAGTTGCTCTGCACAGGATGAGTTGCAATATTTTCTTGATGGTGAATATCAAAAAGGTTTTTCTAATTCTGTTTGACTTTAAGCACATTTGGATACATAGTAACCTAATTCAATTTACTGTTTAATAAAAAATATTTGTATCAATTATAAAAAAGGGAAGACATAACTAAATCATCAATTTCTGAGATTGCTTGGTCCAGGGATCAAGGATTGATTCATCTTAAATATGACAAATTTTAATTTGATTTATGGTGGAGTTGATAGATCTGGCCTTCCTTAATGACCCACTTTTAGAAGGCAGGAATGTGTTTAGTAATGCTTCTGTATGAGTCTCCCATTTGGGCTTCTTATTACCAAGCATGATTTTGAAGTACTTGTTTGAGACAGCTGTGGTAGAATCTATTCTATTGCCAGTGACATCTATTTTAGTGATTACCCTGAGAGGGCACAGATTCCATACCTCCAAGTCTGTGCTGCCAAAAGAGAACTAGATTCAAATAAAATTTGTGGTAGAGATAACCTTGTTTCATCTTTGGTTCTTACCCTGCTATTAGAATGTCTCCTACATGGTTCTCTGTACTAAA
This sequence comes from Acinonyx jubatus, assembly GCF_027475565.1. NCBI lineage: Eukaryota > Metazoa > Chordata > Mammalia > Carnivora > Felidae > Acinonyx > Acinonyx jubatus. Next base: position 89,300,739 of record NC_069381.1, on the reverse strand, counting down.
AGGATATGACTTTTGATTTCAAAGACCTAACTTTCTAGTGACTTTTCCCCATTAGCAAAAACAAGAAAACACAGAAGAAATCTCTTGTTCAAGGTAGCAAGGATGTTAAAACCAGTGAAACCAGTATTCATTTATTAATCAATGAAATGGTGTCCCAGGAAATTTTTATGAATCCTATAACCACAACATTTAAAAATTGGCATGACTGATTACTTAATATCATGCATCTAATTTCTACTTCAAACAAAAGTATGTATTTATGAAGTGGCTTAGGAAAAACAGAACAGAGGTTGAGGCTACAAAGATATAAAATGTATACCACGTTCCATAATGCTACTGTTTTCTATTAAGCGCTTTTTGCCATGGATAGAAAATAGCACTGTTGACATAAAGGCTCATGGGGTAGATAGGTAACTCTAGGAAAAGTCCTGCTGATTTTGTCAGACAACTGGAGAAATGCAAGAGTCCTAAATTAAATGCAATAACATGAAGTGTCCAATACATGTCCAATACATGAAGCAGCAAATACTTAATTATAAGTATTTGGAAAGCTGAATGTAAGGAGACTCTCATGTTACAGACTGAGTACATCTGACACATTTAAAAGGCAAGTGGACAGTCCTTCCTTATCAGTGAGTAATATGTATAGTGTAATAGAACTTTCATGTGGTAAGGGAAAGTTTACAGACTCCAGAGGCAGACAAGTTACATTTGAAGTATGACCAGGAACTCACACTTATGAGCTATGTGGCCTGGAGGATAGACAAGTTGGAGGAGTGTTTTATAAAGGGACTAGTCACAAAGAGGTGGACAGAGTTTGGGAAACCCAACAAGGGATAGTGTAGTCCTCAGGCTCACAACAGGTAGGAGCCATTACCCTATGTCTGAAGGGCTGGGGAAGGAACAATCAGCAGAATTCTGAGGTGGCTGCCTAAGAAGTGGTCTATAACAGAGAGACACAACCAACTCATAGCGACCCAGCAAGGAGGGACCTGAGGAGAATAAATACTGTGACCTCACTCTCCTACAGCTAGCACTCACGTCTCCTGCCAGTTCTCCACTGGACAAACTGAACAGAAGGCAGAGGGCAAAGAAACACATTACAGCTGGTTATTAAAGGTCAGTTGCTCAGCAAGATGGAGGATCACAGAAAGGCATTGAGGAAAGGCCATGGAATATACCCAGCACCCACACCCACGTCTGTGGACATTGGATCACCAAAGAGAAAACCTTTTTTATCACTCAATTCCAGTGACATGTATATCTATTTGAAATTCTTTGCAGCATCTTTCTCCTTTTGAAAGAATCAGAAAAAGGAAATCACCGAATCCACCATGCTTTCCTTTTCAACATGGCTGCCAACAGGAAACTCCTAGGTAATAGTAATGCAGTAATAGTAACTATATTAGCAATAAGTATAATTGTTTCTTGTTCCTCTTCTTGCCTGTTTTCCCCCTTCCATATTCACAGCTTAACTGCACTTTTAACCAGGGGCTATACTCATACTGACTGAATTCAGTTATAGCTCCACTGCTTACTAGCTGTGTGATCTTGGATAAGTGACTTAACACTTGTGAAATCTTAGTCTGCTCATATAAAAAAAAAATGGAGTTATCTTGATATGTGCTAAGATTTTTTCACTGACACATATAAGAGGAACTCAATAAACATTATTTGCAAGTATTGCTTCTGAGAAGATTTTTCAGGGTAATTAATTCACAAATAATAATTTATATGAACTATTTATTTGTATAAGTAATAATAAATTATAATATAATGACACTTTCTTAACCTGAACATGGAACTCTTCCTCACAGAACTGATGTGAATATTAAAGGAGATAAAACATGGAGAGTCCTTTGTAATCTACAGCACACCCATGAATGTAAATTCTTGTTGTTATTGTTAGTAGTATTAGTCACTGAATCTTTCCTTTGTCAATAAGTTCTCTCCAGTGGGAGGGGTAGACTGGCTCAGCTTTGATCATGTCTTAAATGGCCCAGCACAGTGTGTCTTGGGTCCAAAATACCAAAAGAAGAAGGTCAGTCAGTCCCTACCTTTATAGCTCCCACTCTGGGAAATGAGAGAGTTTGACCTAAAAGAAGTCAGAATTAGAGACATCTCATTGCAGTCTGAGAATAAGGATTGTAAGAATAAATAAATGAGCATAATGTACTTACTTACCCAGGGATGTTTTTCAATAGTTAGAACTAAGAAAGGCAAGGTACTTTTCCAAGGTTATATTTTAGGTGATTATGCCAGCAAAGAAAATGATAAAGGACAATCTAAGAAACAGCAGGATAATGAGGGCATTTCCTTGGCATAGATATTAAAGTCCAGTAGCAAAGCAGTTATGATTTACTATTCTTCCTTAATGGAAGTATTAAAATATGTATATGTTATTTATAATGTATACAAAGCTATATAGTTTGTAATCTCCAAAGAGAACCCATGTGTTTTAGAAGAACAAAACCCTGCACTAAATCAATCTACTGGAATACCCTTTCTTTATGATCCATACTGGCATATGCATGACTCCACCAAAAATACCTTGGTATGTCTTTGAGACCTAACATAGGTTTATGGGTGCGGGGTGTGTGTGTGTGTGCGCGTGCTCAGGTGTGAATGTGCCATTGCAATGCTGGTCATTCCACAAATCTTTTAACCTTTGGGAAGATTTGGGAATTTCTGTGACCCGGCTTTCTTTTGGTTTAGGGTCTTTTAATTTGCCTATTTGTATTTTATCACACGAAAGCTGCCCAGGGTGGGAAGAATTGCAATGAAGCGGTTTCAGAAGTTCTTGGTTCTAGTCCCAGTGCAGCCATAGATGAGCACCGTGACCTTGGACAAAGTCATTTAACCTCTCTGGATCTCAGTTAATTCATCTGTAAAGCACGGAGGTTGAATTCTGTGATCTCGAAGGTCCTTACCAGAGGTGAAGTTTTATGATTCTCTGTGAGTTAATTATCAAGGTCTTTTGTGGTCAAGTTTGCATCCTTCATTGTTTAAGGCAGCAATAAACAAGAATAACCTCTGCTCCAAAATTAGGATATTCCGTAATTCATTAGAAATAGATGAAAATATTCTAAGGAGAATAAAGATTACATCATCTGATCTAAGCACGAAGCTGGAAAATTAAAAACAAAGCCTATTTACCATCTCCTTAAGTGTTTCGCTTCTTCAAAAACAAATCAAGACTGAGACTCATTATTCCCTATAGCTCAAAGCTACATAACACTGTGGGTGCTTTGGTTAATGCCTTTGCTGTAGTCTGACATAGTCTGGATCTGCCTCCGTTTCTTATCATTGCCAGTGACAAAGCCTGGTTTCTTTTACACAGAGAGTGGATTTAAAAGAAAGGCATGACAGCATCTTTTCTGTAGCTTAGATTTCTGGTCGCACATTATATCTCACTTCCCTAGTGTGAGGCCACTGGCCTGTGTTCCAACTTTAATTCCCTCACAGATGTTAAAGAGACTAATAATATCCCCAGGGCCTGTCTCAGATAGAATAGCACAGGAGACAAAGGCTGTCTTTGGGACATTTTAACCTCCCTTTTCAGAACCATAGCCAAGTGCCTAGCTTGGGCTCCATTCTCTCTGAGCTAGATTTTGATACTGTATTATCTGTTAGCTGGAAAGTATTTAAGATGTTGCCCACACAAGGGGCTTTGCCTTATGACAGTGTATTCTCAATGCTAAACGAAACAAAACAAAAAACCTTGAGAACCAAAGGAATTAGGAGTTATAAAAGAGTTACAATTTTACCAGAAGTAAATGCCATTTATACAAATAAGTCTCCTCAGGATAGGAGGTATTTTAAAAGTATGTGTACACACACACACACACACACACACACACACACACAGTGTATACATATATACACTCCCAGTAGATTCATTTAGGTATTATAGACACATAGATAGATTGGGTGGGTAATATGGTGTATTGGAAAATACAAAACTGCCTTTAAGTTTTAGCCCGCAGCAAAGGTTTTTCACTTCTATGAGCCTCAATTTTCTAATAAAAAAGGAGGAGGAGTGTATGACGACGTGTGGGCTTTCCATGAGGTTTAACTGGAATGATTTATTTAGGATAACCATTGTGTGATTCATACGTATTTCCCAAATACTCACTCTTTTCCTTTAAAAAGCTATCAAACATAGTAAGAAGTTATTAATTTGCATTGTTCTGTGTAACAGAAACCACAACTAATAGACATCAGGTTTAGACTCTGCAGTTCTTTAGGCTTTTCCCTCCCAATTACAAAATGGCTGTAACTTTTCTAGACATCACATCTATATTCAAGATGAGGAAAAAATTGCAGCAGATCCTTTGTTTGGAAAATATAAAGATTTGTAGAAATCCCACAGCATACCTCCCCTTATTTCATTGGGTAGATTGGGTCAAGTCAGATCCTTTGTTTGGAAAATATAAAGATTTTTAGGAATCCCACAGCATACCTCCCCTTAATTTCATTGGGCAGATTGGGTCAAGTCAGATCCTTTGTTTGGAAAATATAAAGATTTTTAGGAATCCCACAGCATACCTCCCCTTAATTTCATTGGGCAGATTGGGTCACAGGGCTAGCTAGAACTATCTGCAAGGGAGGTTGGGGAAGTAAAGAGCAAGATGTCATGCTAGAATTAAACCAATAATTATCCAACATCTGAAGCTAACAAAACAAACTCCATTCTGGAAATAGACTTCTTTCTGTTAGAGGAGGTGGAGAACCTTCTGGATCTTTCTCTCCAAAAAACCAAACAAATAAATAAAAAACAAGAAACAAAAAACAAAAAAACAACAAAAAAACCCATATAGAACTAACAAAACATGGAGAAATCTTTGGGAAGACTAAAGGTTATCATAAACTAGTGTGGGTGTGTGTGGCTCCTTATGGATGGATAGCTGCAACCAGACACAGGTGGTAACTGAGGTGGTGGTGGTAAGAGGGTAAAGTAAAATAAAACTTTCCATTTCTGCTTGCCCCCCTTCTCTGCATCACTTTGTGTTACCATGGCCCTCCTTACTGACAGGAATCAATAGCAACAGCAGGGATTGGATAGGTAATGCCACAGAAGCCAAAAGCCAAGCTGGGGTAAGGAAAACAGGTACAGGCTTACTTTCTCCCCTGCTAACACCTAGGTTACTAGAATCACAACCAAAGGAAATTGTCTTTACCACGTTGCCTATTTCTACAAGCTAAAACCAGAACTGTTTAGCAGTACAGTAGCATCATAGAGGGGCATCATATCGTTTAGCAAGTACATTATGCATTCAAGGAAAGAAACTAGAAAATAAGGCAGTAGGGGCCCCTGGGTGGTGCAGTCGGTTAAGCATCCAACTTTGGCTCAGGTCATGATCTCATAGCTCAGGAGTTTGAGCCCTGCCTCCGGCTCTGTGCTAACAGTTCAGAGCCTGGAGCCTGCTACGGATTCTGTGTCTCCCTGTTTCTCTGCCCCTCCCTGCTTGTGCTATCTCTCTCTCTCTCTCTCTCTCTCTCTCTCTCTCTTTCTCTCTCTCAAAATAAATAAACAAACAAGCATTAAAATTAAAAAAAAAGAAAAGAAGGCAATAGAGGAAACTCAATGAAACACAATAAAAGAGTAAAGATAAAATCAGAAATCAATGAAAGAGCAAAGCCACAGGGAAAAAAATTTTAAATGTGTTCTTTGTAAAGATAAGCATATCTTTGACAAGACTAAACAAGAAAAAATAGAGTCGGTACAAATGAACAAAATCTCGACACAAAATATTTAAAAACAAAACCGTATTATGAGCAACTATATAATAATTGTAAATCTCAGGAGCCTACTCTAATTTGATTCCAACAACCAGGTAAAGATAATATGAGAAAATAAAAATAAAGATTCATCTCATTTATTAAGACAAGAAAGATCCTAGCAAACATGTTGGCTAGGGGATTCCAGCTGTGTATTAAAAATTAACATACCGTGCTGGTCTTCCCCGGGTTTCCTCCGAAGCAGGCACTGAGACAAAGATTCACATGAAAGTAGGGTATTTAGGAAATGACTTCTGCAAACAACGGTAGGGAAGTGAGAAAGGGCTTCAAGGAAGGGAGGGCTGTTAATAAAGGGTCTGTAAATCACCACTGTGGACAACTGAAGTTATTTCAGCTGAGAAATCCTGGGACCCAGTGCAGAACACCTGCCAGAGATTAACCTCACCTGTGAAGCAGGGGCGTTTGCTTGTTTATAAACGAATCTCCACTGTTTGTTGGTTGAGAGCTACTCTCCTTAAGATGTTACCAATAAATTCATAGCTTCAAATATTACCTGAAATAGAATCAGTTAACACAATTTAAAATATTCTTTCAGACTGCATCTTATCCAGGGAAAAAAAAAACCCTGCTTTTTCCCTATATAAAATAAGTATGAAAATACATACCCTAAGAATGTTTTCTTCAGTTTTCAGCATGATTTTATTTTCAGTTGCTACAAGATGTGATTACATTTGCAACATTTGAGGGGCTGTATTTATGAAGAAAAGAGTGTTACTAGCTTTTCATAGAAGAATGTTGCCTGCCCTTTTCTTAAAATTTTCATGTCATCTTAACACTTTCCTTTCTTTCAAGAGAAATCTGGTTTAAGGGTGAGAAGTTGAGGAGAAAAAAACCTCTCTTGTATACAAATGCACACACAATGCAGTCTTTGAATTAGGCTGCTGAAATGTTCTCTTCTTACGGAGATTGCTTACGGCTAGGTCTATTTTCCCTGCAATGCCTCATTAGCTCTGAACATTTTTCCCCAGATAAATTTAAAAGCTCATCCTAATTAGACTTCACTGGGGTGGTCTGAATTATTTGATCCATTCAGAAAAATGACTGAAAAAAGATTACCTTGGGTGGCTGGCATGAATGATAGGATAACCATAGCGATTTTAAGCTTTGGGTTAGGTCATGGAATTTCCAACATTCCAGCCTCAATACTAGGCGATAAATAGCAATCACAAGCCATCTTTCTCTGTGATCTTATTAAATGCTTTTATAACTATAATACAGTTTTCATCTTCCCTGGACTCATTTTATTCTTGACACCACCCTCCTGGATCAAGTCACTTATTTATTTATTTATTTATTTATTTATTTATTTATTTATTTAATGTTTATTTACTTTTGAGAGACAGAGAGAGCCAGATTGTGAGCGGGGGAAGGCAGAGAGGAAGGGAGACACAGAATCCGGAGCAGGCTCCAGGCTGCAAGCTGTCAGCACAGAGCCTGTTGCAGGGCTAGAACTCACTAACTGTGAGATCGTGACCTGAGCTGAGGTCGGACACTCAATAGACTGAGCCACCCAGGTGCCCCCTGGTTCAAGTCATTTAAAACAACAGTGAATTATTTAATGGTAAGTGGACCTGGATGTATGGTGTCACATTTTAGGATATGCCCCCTTTCAATTTACTATCAATTTTCTTCGTGATCTTCCTCCTCACTTGGACTACTGCCAAGGTTTCCAGTCTATCCTTTAAACAGATGGCAGAATTCTTTCTCTAAAATTTCCCATGTGGGGCATGAACTCTAGGTATTTATAAAGTTCCTTGTCCTTTATGCACTGTCATGTATAAAACATCATCTTCTAGTTTTCCATTTATTAGGATACATCCCCTACATTTTTCTGTTTTCCAGTTATATTGTTAGGATCTAACAGATGGGATGGACAGTGTGTAGTATATGGAAAGTATGGTGTAAAAACAATTAAAAATTGAGTTGACTTGGAGCACCTGGGTGGCTCAGTCGGTTAAGTGTCCAACTCTTGGTTTCAGCTCAGGTCATGATCTCATGGTTTGTGAGTTCCAAGCTTGCATCGGGCTTCATGCTGACAGAGTAGAGCCTGCTTGGGATTCTCTCTTTCCCTGCCTCTCTCTGCCCCTCCCCAACTCCTGCTTTCTAAATAAACAAATAAACAAACTTTAAAAAACAATGAGTTGATCAGAGCATTTTCCCACAGATGATGGGATATCGTAAAAATTGAAAGCATGGCACACAACTTCCTTCACAAATAAAATCCATTTTACTTCCCAGGAATGTTTCTAGTGGTCTTTCGACAAATGTTATGCTCCAATGACATTTAGTTTGTAACATGTCCTGTTTCTTTTCTCTATACCTTATATTAACATTTTATTAGGAAAAAGTATCAAGCACACAGAAAAGTTGCAAAAATGTCATCAAACACCCATATTAATCCCTGCTTGGATCCTACAATCAACATTTCATTTCATATCACATATCTATCCATCTGTCCATCCATCAATTCATCTTATTTTATCTATTTCAAAGAAAATAGACATCACTATATCTAAACCCTTCAACATGCTTATATTTATAAGGTTAATATTTGGGGTTTTCTTTCTTTGTTTACTTTAGGTAAAATTAACATAGAGTGAAATGCCAGAATCCTAAGTATGCTAGTCAAATGAGTTTTGACAAATACGTACACCTGTGTAACTGGTAAATTATTGAAATACCAGCCTATAAAATTTATTCATATTCATTCCCAGTCAGTCCCAAACCCCTGCCTTTTCAGCTATGATTACTGTTGTGTTGGGTTCTGCTTTTTTTTTTTTTTTTACTAAAACTTTTTCTTTCGCTTTTCTTAGCATTTCATATAAAAGAGATTGCAAAGTATGTTCTTTTGTGCAAGGGTTCTTTCACTCAGAATAATGGTTTTGAGATTCAGCCAGGTTATTGTATGTATCAGTAGTTTGCTCTTTTTATTGCTGACTCATATTTCATTGTACTAACATAGTAAGTACACTGTTTTTCCATTTCTGTTGATAGAAACCAAGGCTACTTCCAGTGTCAGGGCTATTTCATATTATGAATAAAACCTGTATAAACATTCCTATACAAGTCTTTTTGTTGACATGAGCTTTCCTTTCTTTTGGGTAAATACCTAGGAATTATTGGATTAGAAAATAAGTGTGTATTTAATTTTATAAAGAAGTGCTACAACTTTCCCCAAAGAACTTGTATCACTCTGCGTCCTCCCCAACAATGTATAAGAGAATGAGTTTCTCCACCACCTTGCCAATGTCCAATGATGTGAGTCTTAATTTTAGCCATTCTGGATCATGGAGTGTGGCATCTCACAGTGGTTTTAATTTGCATTTCCTTGATGGCTACTGATGTTGAGCAGTTTTTCTCATGCTTATTGGTTACTTGTGTAACTACTTTTGTAAAGTCTGTTAGTCTTTGTCCATGTATTGAAAAGTTTTGTCATTTTATTCTTGATTTGTAGGGGTTTTTTATATATGTTGATGTATTTGTTAGGCATATGTGTTATAATTATTTTGTATAGGCCTGTGTTTTGCCTATTCACTTTCTTTTTTTTTATTTTATTTTTAATGTTTATTTATTTTTGAGAGAGAGAGAAAGACAGAGTGCAAGCGGGAGAGGGGCAGAGAGAGAGGGAGACACAGAATCTGAAGCAGGCTTCAGGCTCTGAGCTGTCAGCACAGAACCCGAGGCAGGACTTAAACTTGTGAAGCACGAGATCACGACCTGAGCCAAAGGTGGACGCTTAACCAACTGAGCCACCCAGGCACCTCTTGCCTATTCACTTTCTTGAAAGGTGTTTTTTGATGAGAAGTTTTTAATTTTGATGAAATTTACTTCATTAATTTTTTTCCTTTTATGATTTTTGCTCTTTGTGCCTTCCTAAGAAAAACTCTGCTTAAACCCAAGTTACAAACATATATTCCTGTTTCCTTTTACAAGTTTTTGTTTTATGTTTAGCTCCGTGATATGTTTCCAATTAATTTTTCATGAAAAAGCCGAACTTCTTTCCTGACTAAATTACTTTGACATCTTTGTTGAAAACCAAATGACCACATATGGGCTTTTTTGAGTCTCTCTCAGTTGATCGATATTCTTGTCATTTTTACCATGTGATCTTGATTTTTTCGCTTTATAATACGTCGTGAAACCTTTTAGTATAAGTTCTCTAACTGTATTCTACCTCATCATGATTACTTTGTATATTCTAGGTCCTTTGAATTTCCATATAAATTTCAGAAGTAGTTTCTCCATTTCCACACAAATGATTGCTAAAATTTTACTAGGATTGCAATGAATCTGAAGATACGTTTTAGCAAAATTGGCATCTTAACAATATTGAATCTTCCGATCTATAAGCAGGCTATGAATCTGCATTTCTTTAGCTGTCTTTAATTGTCTCCAGCAGTGATTTGCAGTATCCAGAATAAAAGTCTTGCCAACCAATTCTAAATTTATTCCCAAATATTTCATCCTTTTTGATGCTACTGCAGAGAGCTTTTCTTTGATTTTATTTTTTTAACTATTTGCTAACAGTATATGAGCAATATAATTGTTTTTGTACATTGAACTTATAGCTGTGAGCTTGCTAAATACACTTAGTATTTCTATCAGATTTTTGTAAGATTTTTTATGGCTTTCATTATAAACAATCATGTCAATAGAGCAGTTTTACTTGTTTCTGTCTGATCTCTAGATTTTAGTCTATTTTTCTTGCCTTATTTTACACTCAGACCTTTAACAAAAGGTTTAATAAAAATGATAAGTGTAGATATTCTTGCTTTCTTCACACCTAAAGGGTAGTAGTCTTTCTTTCACCATTAATTATGTTAGCTTATTTTTTATTTATTATTTTTTAAGTATATTTATTTATTTTGAGAGACAGAGAGAAAGAGCACAAGCAGGGAAGGAGCAGAAAGAGAAGGAGAGAGAATTCCAATCAGGCTCTGCACTATCAGCACAGAGTCTGATGCAAGGTTCTATCTCAGAAACCGTGAAATCCTGACCTGAGCCAAAATCAAGAGTTCGCCATTTAACTGACTGAGTCATCCGGGCACCCCGAGCTTAAGTTTTTCAAATAAATGCCCTTTATAATAATACTGAGGGTGTTTTCTTCCATTGCGATTGATAGTGTAATCAAATTGTTTTTATTCTTTTTTTTTTTATTTTAATTCCAGTGTAGTTAACATACAGTTTATATTAGTTTCAGGTGTACAATATAGTGATTCAACCGTTTCCTCATATTACTCAGTGCACATCAAGATAAGTTTACTCCTAATCCCTTTTACCTATTTCACCTACAGAGTGTAATGCTAAGTGAAATAAGCTATTTGGAGGAAGACAAATATCATATGATGTCATTCATATGTGGAATTTCTTTTCTTTTTTTTTCTTTTTTAAATTAAAAAGAAACTTTTTAAAATGTTTATTTAGTTTTTGAGATAGAGATAGAGATAGAGATAGAGAGAGAGAGAGAGAGAGAAAAAGACTGAGTGGGGGAGGGGCAGAGAAAGAGAGGGAGACACAGAATCTGAAGCAGGCTCTAGGCTCTGCACTATCAGCATAGAGCCCAACACAGGGCTCCAACCCAAGAACCTTGAGCTCACGACCTGAGCCGAAGTCAGACGCTTAACGAACTGCGCCACCCAGGTGCCCCTAGAATTTATTTTCTTAAAGTGAGAATTATATTGATTAATTTTTGAATTGTAATCCAACCTTGTTATTCTGGAATAAATCCCATTTTGACATAATATACTATCTTTTTTATATATAATTGAGTTCAACTTGCCACTATTGTGTTAAGGAATTTTCCTTGTATGTTTATGGGGTTTACTGGTCTGTACTTTCTGCATTTGTTAAATTTTGTCATCTGTGCCATGCTCATCTTATAGAATGACCTGAGACCTCTGTTGTCTTCTAGAAGATTCCATTTTCTCTATTTGGAATTCCTTGATTTCCTTCTCTGCGTAGTAGAAAAGTTTTGCTCATCCCTTATAAACTAGCTAATTTATATTTTCTTTTGCATAGGTTTCCTGATTCTGCACTTAGGATATCATGTTCGTCTCTATTTTTAGTACCTTGTACATCATGTACAATATGATGATCTAATAAAATTCTTATTTCAGAGTTTTAGTTGTGACCCAGAAATTAAAAAGATATGCATTGAATACGGTTATATTTTAAAACAAGGTATTTGGTCATTTATATGGGGCTTGTATTTGAAGGGGTTCATAACTGGTTCAACATCTATTGGCCTATAAGCCTTCTCTAAGTTATATGGGAAAAGCTAAAACTTAAATAGAGAAGCTGATAATAAGGCTCCCTTTGGAGTGTTGTGGGAGGGCTGTACATTTGTTCTTCCTCCGCGTTTGGGGGGCATTCGTAGTACCTCACGCCAGTTAAGAATCTGACATGTGCTCTCAGGAATTGGAGGACAGCACAGAGATCAGTGTGTGATGTCTTCCGTAATGGTCAGTATTATGTGCCAATTTGGCAAGGCTACAGTACCCAGCCATTTAATCAGACAAGAATCTCAATGTTCTGAAAAGGCATTTGCAGATGTAGTTAACATGTACCATCGGTTGGCTTTAAGTAAAAGAGTTGACCCTTGATAACATGGGTGAGACCCATCCAATCACTTAGAAGGCCGTAAGAGCAAAACCTGAGGTTTCCTGGAAGACATTACATATTATGTATATTACATATTATATATTACACACACACATACATATCCTATTGGTTCTGTTTCTCTGGAAAAAATCTGACTGGTACACCTTCATTAAAAAGTCCTAGGGCAAATGCAGCCTCAGGAAAGAGCTACTGTGAGGTACAACAGGTTTCCACTGATGGTGACGCAAGGACCATGAATGCCGAATGCTGCCATGGACTAAGTAGATCTGAGAAAGGGAGTCTGATTTTGGTGGTTATAAAAATAATCCTTTGTAGAGGCCCTCCCGGAGAGATCAAGTAACTTCAAAAAAGAATCGGTGTATGTGCTGAACTACCTGAAGTCAAAGACTGAGATACTGTTGTAAGCACCCAGCTGGAAGAGGCATCATCATGTTGAAGACATCAGGTAAACTATATCCATGGGCATATAGGGACTGTTAAGAAGAAAGAACAAAACTGCCCCATGGAAGTCAGAGTCAACAATGTTGGCATTTTCCCTAAAACCGGGTAATAACCACTTTGCCATTTTTTCTCATTTAAAACAAACAAATAAAAATGAAGAAACAAAAATCCTGCTGCTCTCTTTGCCCTAAAGAGGAAGGTCTAGAAACAAGAGCTAGTTAATGGAAAGGGGTAATATAAGAAGCTGGCAGAAAAATCTATCTCTGTCCCCACATGAGGCTTCTGGTCTTAACTCAGAACTAAGCAGAGGAGGGTAAAGTGGTCTTTAAGTCAAATGAGAGAATATACTTTCGGTTATATTAGTAAGGATTCATAATATCCGAACAATAAATCTATTTGCTTTCCATAGAATGTGAGTGAAAAATCTATGTTATCTACCTAATATTTTATCCATGGTCAGGGAGAAAGAACTTTTTGAAGCAAAGGTATAGAAGAAAAGTATTTTACAATTTTGCATTAGGAAGTCCAGTTTATTCAATAACTTTGTTATATTTTTACAATATGATGACACTAGAAGTTTATTTGACTCCAAAGTGATACTGTACTCTAAGTACATATTATTAAAACCTATACCATAAATGTAATTATTTCATTGGAAAAACTTGGTAATGAGCTGAGAGTTTCAGAATTCTAAAGACACTTTTCCTTATAAGAATTTTTTTAATGTTTATTTATTTTTGAGAGAGAGAGAGAGAGAGAGAGAGAGAGAGAGAGAGAGAGAGTATGAGCAGGGGAAAGGCAGAGAGAGAGGGAGACACAGAATCCCAAACAGGCTCCAGGCTCTGAGCTGTCAGCACAGAGCCTGACACGGGGCTCGAACTCATGGACCATGAGATCATGACCTGAGCAAAACTCAGACGCTTAACCAACTGAGCCACCCAGGTGCCCTGTCCTTGTAAGCATTTTTATACAGAGTTTTTAATAGCTGACACATATATTTGTTATTTAAACCTGAAGTAATAAATACTAATAAATTATTAATTTATTAATGTGTGGTAAGTTAATTTGTTGATTAAAACTGATAAAAAAATTAAAGGTCATTAAATTAATACTCAGCAACATGAAAGCCCTGGTCTAAACTTAGGTTTCTGGATTATCATGGCCTTTAGTCGTCATGATAATAAAAATCGAAACTGAAATTTGTGTGATGGCAAAGCACAAAATATACAAGATGGTTTGCAATCAGCATTTGCAAAGGAAAAAAATTAGATGCCAGTGAAGAGTCGCTCAGAACTGTTTTTGCTCTGCTGCATCTGAAGAGCTTTTCTTCCATTTTAATCAATTTGTAACCAATTGTGTTCCCATTGAATCACTCAGTGAGTAATACTGAGTAACTTAGTAAGTGCAGTGACTGCTGAGAGAAACAACTGACGATGTTACTATGTTTCTTGAGCTTCTATTCTAGTGGGAAGTGAGAGCCAAATAGGAGTGTTGGGGAGGGCCAGAGTCAAGGTTGCCAGGTGGGTGAGTGTGGCTTCAGATGGGGCGACCTCTGAGCCGGAATCTGCATGAAGTGAGGCAGTAGCCAGTGGATACAATGGGGCAGAGCAAGTTCATTCTATAAATGTATAGAGTTCTGCACAGTTCCTAATTCTAGTTCTTTCATTTCTCTTTGTCTGATCACTATACTCACCAGTTTTTAATATTTTCCTCCTAAATGAATACAAATCTTAGTGTTTTTATATATAGTCCCATTATATTCTTATTGTTCATCTTTCACTGACGTTATCCCTATGTTAGAACAGATCCATAGTGTAATTTGGCTTAAGCTTAAATAAGCTCATGTGTAAAAGCCAAGGTGTAAGATACTTTCTGGTTGTTATTGTAGCTTAATTTTATTCTTAGAAACTACTCCTATAATATTATATTCTTTACAGTAAACATTTTGTTTTGTCATGGCCTAGTCCTAGGCAAGAACTTATGTACTCGTTGGTTTAAATCTGTTTCACGTACTAAATGGTAATGGTTAAAAGAAATCCATAAAGTAAAATCCACGCTAAACATCAGTGATGAGAGAAAAGGTAAAAATTTTAATAACAGGGATAAAATAGTATAGGTCTAGTTGATTAGGTCTGTTATGTTCCATGTTTTAGAAAATCATTTGAACAATAAATAATTCATATATTTTCCTTTTCATGTTTTTCAATGATGCTATTTTGGGTTTTCAGTAATATATAATGTTTTTATTTATAGTAAAGTAAATGAAAACATGGATATATGGCTAAAAGTATAATATGCCAATATATATACTTACATGCTTATTATAAATGCCTACATATATTTTTCATTCCTTCTGTCTTAAAAAAAAAACTGTTCTTTCTTTCCATTTATAAAACACCACTCCATTATCTTCTCCAGGGTAAATGAAAACTGTATTTTTCTAGATGCTCTTTTAAGATACAGTATATCACAACAGTATTTTTCCCAGTGCATATAACAATCATCTTTTTATTAGACCCACCATAGCTGCCCCTAGCCACGTGGCTGGCCAAAGCTTTTAGACTATCGATCTCTGTGTCAGCTCTAACATCTTCTTCTGACGGCACTGATTACAGGTGATCACCATGTACCGCAATTTTCTCTTCTTCCCGGGCCATGTTCTCTTAGGTGTGTAAGTTTCCCTGTTCTTTGGGGCACCTTTAACAGTTATGTTAATTATTCTAGTCATTCAATCTAATGATCCAATCCTTCTAGAGTAGTGCTGTGGGTTGACAGGTCACCCTGAACTTGGGGCACTCGACTTGGAAGTCGAAACTGGCATGAGGTTACTTGGTCTCATCATTTACTAACTGGAAGAACATTGGAAAAGTCACTTCATCTCTTGGAGTCTGGCTTCTTTAAATTATAACACCAATTCCATATTACTATTACAAAGATATAATATGTTTAAAATGTTTTATAAATATGTAAATTGTTACTTTTTACATGGGCTTCTTCTGTTATAAACTTTAAAACAATATTGACCATCACGGATATTATGTAGATAAAGAGCTGAGAGAAAGCTGTGACTTTAGAGATCTCTAATGCATTAAAAACACAGCCAAAAGGTTACACCTTAAAAACTCCAGTAATATGTTGAAATACTTTGAGTGGAAATAAATCAGCCAATGCCTTTTATCTATCCTTGTATGGAGTTGACTAAAATTTTTGAAAGGTTATGAAAAAAATATTTAATAGAGTGCAATCATGTCTAAATAAAAGTGTGAGAAGAGAGGGGGTGATTAATGTTACTGCTTCTTAGAAATATATGTCCTCCGTAGGTGGGATTTCACCCTGGCAACATTCTCAAGATTTGGTGAATATTCTCTGTGTAATTCTCTCCTCGTGAATGCAGGCAGCACCTACAAATATAATGGGGTATCACTTATGTAATTAAGCTCACTAATCAATTGACTTTTCTTCAATTATCTGAGCGGGCTTGACTTAATCACATAAACACTTTAATCTCAGTCTAGAGGTCAGAAACAACAGAAGTAAGAAATATCCAAAGCAGGAGAGGCCAAGGGAGAGGCCAGGTGATGAGTAACTACGACAGGCTGTCCCCTCCCTGTATACCTCCAAAGTGAACCAGAGAACAAGGTTTAGTCTCATAGCTTAAAAAAAAAAAAAAAAGAAAAGAAAAAAAAAAAGAATTCTGCTCACTACCAGGTGAGTTTAAAAAAAGATCCCAGGGGTGCCTGGCTGGCTGAGTCAGTAGAACATGTGACTCTTGATTTTGGGGTTGTAAATTCAAGCCCTATGCTGGGTGTAGAGATAACTTAAAAAAAATCTTTAAATAAATAATAAAATAAAAGAGGATCCCAAGCTCCAGAAGGGAATGTAGCCTCAACTGACATAGTGACTTCACTTGTGAGATCCTAAATTAACCCTCACCTGGATTTCAGATCCAAGGAAATTTGTTAACAATTTGTATTATTTTAAGCTGTTCAGTCTGTGGTTATGTGTTATGCAGACAGAAAACCAATACAATGTCCTTTGTTATATGTTATTTCTTTGCGTTTTTTTCTCCAAATTAGTTAAAGCTGACTCTGGTAGACTGATTAATGTAACAAATGCATATATTTTTAAAAGTTGGTAAAACTCTCCCAGCTTTCCAGCTTTTTTATAGTTAAAGAAATGTTTCTCCTCCTCTAAGAATTGATTACATTCATGTAAGGTTTACCCTACCATCAGTGGGGAGAATAATCTCGTATAGCAAATAAGCTTTAAAGCATATAGTGTGAAAATATAGTTTCTATCCTAGTTACTCAAAGTGTGATGGAGACAGAAAGCAT
The DNA here is from genome assembly GCF_027475565.1 of Acinonyx jubatus. NCBI lineage: Eukaryota > Metazoa > Chordata > Mammalia > Carnivora > Felidae > Acinonyx > Acinonyx jubatus. Next base: position 89,283,541 of record NC_069381.1, on the reverse strand, counting down.
CTACATCCCCTGGGAGGTTGACAGACACGCAGAATCCCTGGCCCCCCTCCAGACCCACTGAATCTGAATCTGTATTTTAACAAGACAGGTGATAATGCACTCACATTAAAGTTTGAGGAGGATGGTCTACTCCGTGTGTGTGTGTGCACTTGCACACACACGAGCATTCTAGAACCCAGGAACTAACCAGGTTTACTCATTATTTCTTAATAATAAATATCTCTAAGTGTCTTCTGTGAGGGAATAGCTCATTATCCCCTTCAGGAAATTACAAAATATAGTTCAAAGGGGGAATCATTTCTAAGACTCCAAGAGGGAAGTGATTATACATGATCCTTATTCTGATGTTGGAATTTAGTCATTCAAAAAATTACCTTTTTTTTTTTTCTGTAGTCATAAAATTCTGTGTTGGAAATTAAGCCTAGATGTGATTACACACAAGTAATAGGGTTTGCTTAACCCTAACTATTATAGTAAAGATTGTAAAGAAAAGAAAGGATGATCTGAGATCAGCAGCCTCCCTCAAGGTTATGGTTCTCAAATCCTGATGACCACGTTGCACTAATCCTGCTGAGTCAAAATCTTCACTCATCAGGTTTGAGTATATGAATTTTAACAATCCTCTCTAGGTTATTCTAACTTACAATTTGAAAATTGTTACTTTCTTAAAATCTAAAATAACTGGCTTTATTTTGACTGTCTGTGTAACATGCTATATAGGTACATAATTAATTTAAAAACTTTGACACTTTCAATTTCTTACTGTCACTGCTATAAAACAGTTTCATTCACTTTTTTCTTGGTTTGATTTTATTTGTGCATTTCTATTTTATAATTTATTTTTCTGACCATATGTTATTGAAAGGCCCCTTGTGTGTTATGAAGTTGTGTATGTGTAATATTACAAATTGTTACATAATCCACAATGGATCTAAAAATGGATTCAGCTAAAATAATTTAAGCATAAAAACTTACCTCTTGGTAAACACATGAAAAGGAATGGGGTCACTTTATGTTTAATTCAGATCATTAAACAATGATTTATTAATCTGATCCAAGGTTAAGTGAAGTGAATCTTGAATCCTATCTACGCATGCATCAGAATAAGATTGGAAGAGTCAGGGGGTAGGTTCTGGGTAGGGGAGCAGGAATAGATAGCAAAACCATATGGAGACCAGAGACTATGACTCTAAATCCAGTTTGTGTAAAGAGAGCCTCTGATACTGGAAGCCTCATCAAAAACAATGGCTATGTTAATGAAGGTTATAAGTACATGATATACCCCCATATGGAAACAGCAAAACATGTCTTAGCAGTTAAAGCAATAGAAGACAGTACCATGACGAGCTAGAAAAAAATTCTATGTCCAATAGAATCATGGTGGATGATTCTATTGGACACCATGAAAAGTTCACCAAGTGATTTCAACTCTACTTGGGAGTTCAGAAGGGATTGGTTTGGGATAGGCAAAAGAAAAGGGGGCAAGGTTGAATTTCAGATGCACAAATAAAATTTCAGATAATCAAGGGAAGAATAAGAGATACACCAACTTATGGCGATCATTGAGACATGAAAATATAGTCTCAGAACTATGAGGTATCCCTGAATTATATAGGAAATCCATTTTAGGTGGTATGACCAATATCCCCTTTTATGTTAACTATCTTTGATTTTGAGAGATCTCCAATTTCAAGTGTTCCTATGGAAACATTCACATCCTTTTACGGGTGACTGAATCTAGGTGCCAATAGATTATATGAGTTTGGGGCACTTTACCTAGGGTGAGTTAATTAGTTCCTTGAGTATCTGGATAAGAGATTAAAATCACAGTATTTCCACAAAACTGTGATAGCTGCACGTACTTTGGAGGTTATGGTGGCCATATCTTTCTCCACGTGAACTTGTCTGCAATAAAAAAGAACAAAGGTAACTGCTTGCAGAAAAAGGAGTGTTGTGATAGTTAATTTTGTATGTTCATTTCACCGGGTCACAAGGTGGCCACATATTTGTTTAAACATTATTTCAAGGTGTGTCTATGAGAACATTTCTGGATGAGATTAGCATTTGAATTGGTAGATGTGGTAAATGTGAGTGGGCATTAACCAATCAGTTGAGGGCCTAAACTGAACAAAGGCAGAAGGGAGAATTTTCTCTTTGAGCTGAAACATTGATCTCCTGCCCCTACAAATGACTGGGATTTACACTATCAGTGCTCAGTTCTCAGACCTTTGGTCTTGGACTGAGACCATACCTCCAACATGCCTGGGTTGCCAGCTTGCACATGATAGATCATGAGAATTCTCAGCCTCCATAATCGCATGATCTTATTCCTTATAATGTATATACAATATACATTAGTTTATATAATATATATTGTGTTAATATATATTAGTTTCTGTTTTTCTGAAGAATCCTAATATGAGTAAAACTAAAAGTAGAGATTCAATTTTTTTGAAATATGACTTGTGCTATTTGCTGAAACATCCTCATGCAAGAGGTGGAGTTGACTATGACAATTCTTCACATACCATTGTCATGTTTTCTTTTCTACACATGGGATCAACTCCTCACCCCTTATGCACACAATCTTCCAAAAAGTGTTATGGGATTCTTGGATAAGAGAGGACCTCACATTCATAAGTAGATAATAAAATCTATAAATGATATGTATAAAATAATTAAACATACATTTGAAAACAGGGAGAGTAACATTATATGAGGTCAAGTACACATTTGAAAAATGGTCATATTTCCACTTTGAAAATAAATACAGTAAACATAGGTCAGTATACATATCTGAAAAGCGATTTAGGTATATATTTGGAATAAAAGGCAGTCACAGTATTTATGCAGAGTTTTTAACTATTAAAATGTGAATCACAAATTTATTTCGAATATAGCAGGCTGATGTCCCTCACTAGAATACAGAAAAGAGAAAACAAAAATGTCCTCATTCCTAATTTGGTTTCATCTGTTTCTGAAACTTGAGTAGATTTATTTCCATAGATTTGGGGAGATCTTTTTTTAGTGTTTTTACCTAGAATTTGTTTTAATGACTAGAGACCAAAAACACTTTTAGAGATGAAATATGTGGGCCATGGCCAAGAATTCAGAGGCCCAGATTGGTTAGGAAACAGAGTTCTGAATAAAAGGGTAGGAAGAGAGTTTTAGGATTTGACTTTAAGCTCCATAAAGTCAAGGACAGAACCTGCCTTGATTTCTGCTGTGCCCCACCCAGTAAGTGGGATGGAGTATAATCTTCAAGGTGTTTTTCATTGAATGAGCTTATTCTACATAAATTTGGAGGATCTCTTGCCCTGAGAAGCAATAAGGGATTTATTAGAAGGTCAAAGTCCTTGTAAGTACTCTCTTTAAACTTTGCTTAAAGTACTGGTTAAAAATTTCATTAACTGAATTATAACATGCATGCAGGGAATGATCCTTAGGACCAAGAAATCATGGTGGGAAAGAATAAATGCACATTTGATTTTGGTTTATTTCTACTAAAAAAAAAAAAGCAGCAACCAATGTGATCAATAAGTTTGAGCACAGGGGAAACAACGATGAAAAATATTCTCATGTCTCAAGAACATTAATATAGAACTTTAATTATACATATTCCACTGGTAATTAATTTGTTGTTCTTCTATGTTATAAATCACCAAAATAAAGGAGAAGCCCTAAAGACATGTCGAAGCAAGTAAAAATTTATTACACTTCAAACAACTTACAGGGAAATGTGAATGTGAGATTTGTCAGCAATGTATCTTTAAAAATTTTTTTTTCATTTTTCACTCAACCACTCATTTATACACTGACCAAGTATTTACTGCATAGCTACCATATGCCAGGTGCCCTACCTCTTTTATGTAGTTAAAACAGATCTATGAGTTTGTGTAAGGAAACTCAGAGTGTATCTCTAAAGCTCCTCGTGTCTGTAACATCTTATGGCTGCTTAAGTTTCTGCATCTTGTATGAAAGGACTTCTTTAGGACTTACTCTGTATATTAGTTTCATTGTATGGTATAAATAGTCAGACACAAGTATGGGTTTCATGGTGTCTCCAGGTAAGTGAAGGTACACTTGGAAATTACACCAAAATTCTGAAATGACTCCACAGAACTCCCAGCAGAGGTATCAATTCTGCTATGGTATAATGTTAAACTTGACCAAAGGGTGATCATTGTATGGATTTTTTCATCACCAGCAATTTTTAACTCTGAGTTATGGAGGATCTGTGTTCTTCTCTGGATTCCCATTTCTAATTTTAATAGGTATAAATTAAAATCTCTCTGTGTATTTTTTTTTAAGTGTCAAACTCTCTTTGGAACTGATAATGTTAATGATAATCACCATGTGTATTACCCCTTTGGTTGCATACACATCAAATTCCAGATTCTGTCCTGACTGCTGTCAGTACTCATCTTATAGAAAAGGACAGGTGATACTGACAGGTTAAGAAAATTACTAATTTTTTTAAGTAGGCTTCATGGCCAGGGCAGAGTCCAATGCAGGGTGTGAATGCAGGATGCAGATATCAAGACCTGAGCTGAGCTCAAGAGTTGGACACTGAACTGACTGAGCCACTCAGGTGGCCCCTGACAGGTTAAGAAACTTGTAAAAACCTTCTAACAAACAAAAATCCAGGACCAGACAGCTTCACTGGTAAATTCTACGAAACATTCAAAGAAGAATTAATATCAATCCCTCTCAAACTATTCCAAAAATTAGAAGAGGAGGGAACACTTCCAAATTCATTTAACAAGTCTAGCATTACCCTGATATCAAAACAAGAGAAGAACATCACAAGAAAAGAAAATTACAGACCGATACCTCCCATGAACATAGATGCAAAAATCCTCAACAAAAAATTAGCAAACTGAATTCAACAATACATTAAAATACAAACAATACATTAAATAATGTATTCAAACAATACATTAAATTCAACAATACATAATCAAGTAGGACTTATTCCAAGGATGCAAGAATGATTCAACATTCTCAAATCATAAGACATGATATACCACATTAACAAAATGAAAAATAAAAATTGTATAATCATCTTGCAGAGAAAGCATTTAATAAAATTCAGTACCTATTTATGATGAAAAACTATCTACAAGGTGGGTATAAAGAAAAAGTACCTCAACATAATTAAGACCATGTATGGCAAGCCCACAACTAATATTATATTCAACAATGAAAAAAGCTAGGGGCTTTTCCTCTAAAATCAGGAACAAGATAGAGATACCTACTTTCACTACTTCAACATAGTACTGGAAATCCTAGCTAGAGTTATTAGAAAAAGAAATAAAAGACATCCAATTTGGAAAGGAAGAAGTAAAACTGTCACTACTTGCAGATATGGAAAACCCTAAAAATTCTTCCCTAGACTCTTAGAACTAATAGATGAATTCAATAAAGGTGCAGGATACAAGATCAATAACAAAAATCTGTTGCATTTCTATAAACTAATAATGAACTATCAGAAAGAGAAATTAAGGAAATAATACCAAACCATACTACAAAGCTATAATAGTCAAAACAGTATGATATTGACATAAAAACAGACACATAGTTCAATGGAACATAATAGAAAGCCCAGAAATAAACCTACAAATATATGGTCAATTAATTTACAACAAATGAGCCAAAAGTTTATAATGGCAAAGGGCAGTCTCTTTAATAAATGATGTTGGGAACAGGATAGCCACATGCAAAAGAATAAAACTAGATTGCTGTCTTATACAATACACAAAACTTAGCTCAAAATAGATTAGAGACTTGAATGTAAGTCATGAAAACAAACAAACAAAAAAACACCTAGAAAAAAAAATCACAGATGGTAGGCTTCTTGACATCAGCCTTGGCAATGAGTTTTTGGATCTGAATTCAAAAGCAAAGGTGACAAAAGCAAAAATAAACAAATGAGACTTCATCAAACTTAAAGTCTTCTTCACAGCAAAGGAAACCATCAACAAAATGAAAATCAGCCTACAAAATAGAATATACTTGCAAGTCATATATCTGACAAAGAGTTAATATCCAAAATATATAAAGAACTCATAGAACTCAACAGCAGAAAATCAAACAATCCGATTAAAATTTGGACAGAGGATCTGAATATATACTTTTGCAAAGAAGACACACAGATGGCCAGCAGGTGCATGAAAAGATACTCGATGTCACTAATCATCAGGAAAATGAAAATCAAAATCACAGTGAGATATCACCTCACAACTGTTAGAACAGCTATCATGAAAAACAAAAACAAAAACAAGTGTTGGCAAACATGTAGAGAAAAAGAACCCTCATGCACTGTTGGTGGAAAAGTAAATTGGTGCAACTACTATAGAAAACAATATGAAGGTTCCTCAAAAAATTAAAACTAGAACTACCTTATGATCCAGCAATTCCATTTCTGGGTATTTATCTAAAGAAAAGAAAAACACTAACTCAAAAAGATATATGCACTCTCATGTTCATTGCAGAATTGTTTTAAATAACCAAGATATGGAGTCATTGGAAAAAGACCTAGGTGTCTACCTAGGTGTCTATCACTGAATTAGTGTATATATATATATACCACAAATACACACACAGTGGAATACTATTCAGCCATCAAAAGAATGAAACCTTGCCATTTGTGAAAATATGGTTGGACCTTAAGGGCATTATGCTAAGTGAAATAAGTCACACAGGGAGAGACAAATACTACTATATAATCTCACTTATATGTAGAATTAAAAACAACAACAACAGAAACAAGCTCATTGATACAGATTACCAATTGGTGGTTGTCAGAGGTGCAGGGTAGAGGGTGGGAGAAGTGGGTGGAGGATATCCAAAGGTGCAAACTTCCAGTTGTCAAATAGTTAAGTCATGATGATGCAATGCACAGCACGCAGGCTATAGTTAATAATACTGTACTGCATATTTGAAATTTGCTAAGAGAGTAAATCTTAAAAGTTTGTATCACAAGAAAAAAATTATAACAATGTATAGTAATGAATGTTAACTAGATTTATTGTGGTGATGATTTCACAATGTATATAGATATAGAACCATGCTGTATGCCTGCAACTGATAAAATGTTATATGTCAGTTATACCTCAATTAAAAAACAGCTATTAAAAAAGAAACTTAAAGGTACCATAGCTTAAAAATCTTAGTAGAATCCAGATCATAAAGCTTTATGTCTCTGCTGTACATATGCTTCAGTTGGGGATTTAGTATTTGAAGTACTGATGGTTAATATTTGCTTAAGAAACCTAGAAATACCAAATCCTTTCAGGACGATTACTCTCCTCACTATCGAGGTCTCAAGTGACATGCTGTTTACACCCTTGAACAATAACAAATGAGGAATCAAGGAATCACGAGGCTAATACCTAGGCTAATTCCCAATAACCCACTACAGAATTCTTAATAAACTGGGCTAAAGCAAGAGTTTTATGCCTGAACTCTAAGTAGTAGTAATATTAATACCCACTATTGATGTTTATTATCTTCTAAGTACTGCGCTTAGCACTTTCTTTAAAGCAGTGAAATCTTCCCAATAACCTCATTACTATTCTCACTTTATAGATGAGGAAATGGAGGCACAGAGGTTTTTAACAATTTGCCTATCCTCATAGAGTTAAGTCGTAGTGGAGGGACCCTCTGCCACATCACCACAATCTTGCTTCTAGGCAAAAAGAATTTACCTGGATGCATGCTTTCTTGTGAAAAGTGGTTCCGAATAAAGGACAGTCTGGCCTTGTCTCTGAACTTACCTTTGGCCAGTTAGTCACACGGAGTTGACAGAATCATTATCCTTGATTACCAGGGAGTGTGGTTTGAGGACGAGGATAGGGACAAACAAAAGAGACCTCTTCTCCCTACAACATCTATTAGGAAAATGAAATGCCACCTATATTTATTTCACCTCTGATTTTAATGAAATCCTTTAAAATGAAAATCCTCTGGTTTTATATCTCCCTTACTGTATCTAATGGTTCTTTTAGTTGCATAACCAGTATTGCAAGCCCTGTGCCCTAAAATTTGAATGGAGGCCATTATTTTTGTAGTTTAAATAATGTTTCCCAGGACTAAATTATAATAATGGTGACAAATCTGCTTACCACAGGGCATTAAAAATGAATTATAACAATTTTGTTCTAGAAACCAAGTAATCCAAGTTAAATATCTTTTAAAGATTGTCCCATGATATTTTCCCTCTTTTTAATGTCTACTTAATTTTGTTTATTACTCCCTGTTTATTAAAAAGGATAGGGCTTGATTTGAGTCTCACTTAAATTGAATCCCACTTATAAAAAAAACTTTTCCCGTGATCAGAGCGATAACTTTAAATAATTGTGTCCAAGGTGGAGACAAAATTTAAAAAAAATATTATAGCTCTGTGTATTAAGACATGCTTTGTATGGCATTAATTCTTGTACAAATGTGTAGATGGCAAGGTTGAAGTTTTGTATGCTATTAATTAGATGCAGAATATTAAAGAATTAAAAACATAACCAAGTCTCAAAAATTTCTCCTTGCTTTTGAATTATTCACCTCATAGGCATCAAATTGAAGCAAAGAGTGATTTAAAGGGTTGTGTAGGTGGCTTATGTGCCTGCTGTACGTTCTCAGTTAGAATCATAATAATGTCAAATATTGGTTGAGAAATTATTATGCACTTTTGCTAATTGGGAATACTCCAGGTATTATTTTCAAAATATTCAGGGTAACAAGGACATCACATATTTGGAAGGTAAGATTTTAGTTTTGGTCTGCCACTCGTGATTTTACCTGCACACTGCAGGTTCCCACTGTATTGTGCATTGAATTGGATACAGATGGAAAAACTTGTCTAATGCCTTCTTCTGTTTCACAATCTGCTATTGCTAATCAAGTATCTCATGAGATAATTACCACTAGTCTTCTTTTTCCTTCCTTTTTTTTTATTCTTCTAAAGTTTATCTATTTTTGAGAGAGAGTGAGAGAGAATGCACACACGTGAGCGGGGGTGGGGCAGAGAGTGAGAGAGAATCCCAAGCGGGCTCCCACACTGAGGGGGGGGTGGACCCCACAGACTGTGATATCATGACCAGAGCCAAAATCAAGAGTTGGTTGCTTAACTGACTGAGCTACCAAGTGCCCTTCTTTTTTATTTCATTTTAAAGACTTTTTAAAATAATATACATAGAAGAATAAGAGCATATCTAAAGTATCAAACTTGATGCATTTTCATGAAGCAAAAACACTCCTGTAAACAGCAATAGATAAAAAAAAAGAACGTTCCCAGGAGCTTAGTGCCTGTCTTGTGCCCCATTTCAACCACTGTGACCAGAATAACAATTATCCGGATTTACACCATGAACGTCTAAAAATATAACTTGATTTGATTATACATATAAATACAATCATCATGTACAATCGGGATTACATTGAATCTGTAGATCAACTCAGATCAATACAATTGGTATTGTAACACTATTGAATCTTTCAACCCACAAACATAATATAGCTCTCAGCTAATCAAATCTTCATTAGTTTCTCTCAGCAATGAATTTTGTAGTTTTCACATATTGGTTTTACATATGTTTTGTTAGTGTTATACCAAATCATTTCATGATTTTTGATGGTATTGTAAATGAGATTTTAAATTTTCAAGTCCAATCACTCTTTGGTAATATTTAAAAGTGCATTGAGGGGCACCTGGGTGGCGCAGTCGGTTGAGCGTCCGACTTCAGCCAGGTCACGATATCGCGGTCCGTGAGTTCGAGCCCCGCGTCAGGCTCTGGGCTGATGGCTCAGAGCCTGGAGCCCGTTTCCGATTCTGTGTCTCCCTCTCTCTCTGCCCCTCCCCCGTTCATGCTCTGTCTCTCTCTGTCCCCAAAATAAATAAACGTTGATAAAAGTGCATTGAGTTTTTAAACTGACATTGTATCCTACAACTTTGCTAAACTCACTTATTAGTTATAGTAGTTTATTTGTAGACTCCCTGGGATCGTTTCCTAGTGAGATCATGTTGCCTTCAATTAAAGGCAGTTTTACTTCTATTTAGTCTATATGACTTTTATTTCTTTTTCTTGCAATATAGCACTTTCTAAGACTTGGAACAAAATATTGAAAGGAAGTGGTGAGACCAGACATTCTTAGCTTGTTTCTGATCTTAAGGGAAAATAATTCAGCCATTTATTAACAAGTATGAGCTATAGGTTGTATATCAAGTTGAGAAAATTTTCTCTAATTTCTAGTTTGCTGACATTTTTTTTTTTTGGCATGCATGACTGCTTAGTTTTGCCAAATCTTTATTTTGAAACTTTTCATATTAACATGTTTTCCTTATTTATGCGTTAACATAGGAATTTACATTGATTTATGAATTTTGAATCAGCCTTTCATTCTTAGAATAAATTCCATTTGATGGACTGTGTTAATATTTTGCCAAGGATTTTTATTTATGTGTTTACTAAGGATATTTGTCTATAGTTTTCTTTTCTTGTAATATCTTAGGTTTTATTTCAAGGTAAAAACTAGCCTCATAAAATGAATTGGGAAGTATCACCTACACCTCTATTTTCTGGAACAAATTTGTACAATGTTTTTTTCTTAAATATTTGGTAGAATACACTAGTGAAGACATCTGGGACTAGGGTTTTCTTTGTGGGTAAGTTTTTAAGTTAAAAATTCAACTGATCTATTTAATTGCTTTAATTGATACTGAGCTACTCATTTTATTTCTTTTTCATTGAGCTTTGACAAACTGTTACTTTCCAGATATTTTTCCATTTAATCTAAATCAAATTTATTGCCATAAATTGTTCATAATATCCCCTTCTTATCATTTTTACTGACTGTAGAAACTATGGTGAAATTCTCTTTATCCTTTCCAATACTGGATGTAGATATTATTTTTCTTCCTGGATCATTTGTCTTTGTTTCACAAAGATTGCTTTTCTCCTTCATCTGTCAGACCACTGAGGGGATATCTCTCAGATCTTCGGGATGAGAATCTGGTGACGTTACTGGACATAACGCCCACAATGGCATGGGGACCTATGACATTGCTGCCCCAGGAGTTTCTTGCTTTCCCAATAGTGTGCACTCAGCCACCAACTAGTCATCAAAATTGCAATATCTGTGTCCCAATGTCCTGTGCTCTAGATGAGCAAATTTTGGTTGTGACACTGTGGACTCACCTTTATATCCAGATTTGGGGGTGGCAGTTTGCCCTGTCATTTCCATTCTCTAGGGAGTCTGAGAAAAGATTGAATTCTGCTTGTCCAGCTTTTGGAGGACAAAAAATGGAGGTGATTATTTTCAAGTCCTTTACACACCACAGCAGAAACTGGATGTCAACATAGTAATTTCTATTTCCTTTTATCACTACTGATTTTTTAGTTGCACCATTTAAAAACTTTTCTTTCCTAATTACTAGGTCCATCTTTAACTTATCTCAGTTTTGACTGTCAATTGCAACAGTATATGTTCTGCTGCCCATTCTATCCTCTGTTCTTTTTCCCTGTACATTTTATTTCTACTTGCTTATAAATTCTACGTACTTACAAAATGTTGTTATATTTCTCTTAAGGCGATTTTTTAAATCATTGAAGTAAGAAAATATTTTTATATTTTCCCACATTTGATTTTTTTAATTTGCTTGTTAGATCCAAATTTCCATCTATCATATTCTTTTCATCTGAAAAACATTTGAACAATTCTTGCAGTTGCTATCTGATGTCATCCAACTAACTGTTTCTGTATTTCTGAAAAACCTTTATTTTGTCTTCATTTCCAAAAGGTTTATTTTCTGAGTATATACTTGTAGTTTGCCAATTTTATTGTTCATTATTTAAAGATGTTACTTTTTGCTTTTACTACACTCAAGATGTAGCCTATTTAAAAAAATTAATGTTTATTTATTTTTGAGAAAGAGAGACAGACCATGAGCAGGGGAGGGGCAGAGAAAGAGGGAGACACAGAAACCGAAGCAGGCCCCAGGCTCTGAGCTGTCAGCAGAGCCCAACGCTGGCCTCGAACTCATGGGTTGCAAGATCATGACTTGAGCCGAAGTTGGACACTTAACTGACTGAGTCACCCAGGCGCCCTGATGTCACCTAGTTTTTGATGAAATATCTGATGATACTAACTTTACTTCTTTATAAATGTTTTTTTTCCTTTCAAGATTTTATATTTCCATTAGCATATTTGTATTTTTCTTTGTATTCTTACTGCTTGCATTCTCTAAGATTCTTGGATCTGTGCTTTTTTGTCTTTTTAAATCAATTTTGGAAAATTCCCAGACACTATCTATTGAAACATTTCTTTTGAACTGTTACTTACTTATTTTTCTACCAGGAATCCAGCTATAAGTATTTTTTAGGCTGTTTTATATTTATCCTATAGACATAGAAGGAATGCTTGTTTTTTTATTCTTTTTTCCCTCTGTTTCACTTTGCATAGTTCTGTGTGCTGTTTCCTCCACTGCAGTGTTTCATCACCTCCAATACCTTATTTTGCTTTGTTTAGCATTTCTGTTTCATCTTTTTTTAAGATTTCATTTCATTTCTTTACTGAAATTCACCAAAGCTCATACTTGTTGGTCACCATTCCCATTAAAGTTTTAACACATTTATCATATCCATTTAAAAGTATTTCTCTGATAGTTCCAATTTCTAAATCATTTCTGTTTCTCTTTCTGTTGACTGCTGTTTCTCTTGACAATAGATCATTTTTGTTGGTGTGTTGTTTTGTGTCTCATTACATAGTTGACCCTCGAAAAACACAGGTTTGACCTACATGGGTCCACTTATATGTGGACTATTTTTTTTTTCAATAAATACAGTACTGTAAATGTATTTTTCTTCCCTATGGTTTTCTTAACATTTTCTTTTCTCTAGTCTACTTTATCATTAAGAATGCAATATGATTTCACTCATATGTGGAAATTGAGAGACACAACAGATGAACATAGGGGAAGGGAAGGAAAAATAAGATAGAAACAGAGAGGGGGGCAAACCATAAGACACTCTTAAATACTGAGAACAAACAGAGTTGCTGGAGGGGACTAAATGGCCTAAATGAGTGATGGGCATGAAGGAGGGCACTTTTCGGGATGATCCCTGGGTGTCACACGTAAGAGATGAATCACTGGGTTCTACTCTTGAAGCCAAGACTACACTGTATGTTAACTAATTGAATTTAAATAAATCAAAACAGAATACAATATATAATACATATAACATATGAAACGTGTTAATTGACTGCTTATGTTATCATTAAGGTGTCTGATCAACAGTAGGCCATTAGTTGTTAAGTCTGGGGAAGTCAAAAGTTATGGTACATTTCAATGGTGGGCTTGGACTACCTTGTGCTTCATATGGGCATAAAGGCTTTTTTCTGAGTTGATCTTACTCATGCTCCACCCTCAGCTTTTGGAACACCTTGCACACAGGTACCATGGAGAGATTCTCTCTTCACTCTTCCCCCTCCCTGGTAATCTGCTGTTGCTTATTACTCTGTGTCAAGTTCCTGGTCAGGTGGGAGTCAGGAATTGCTCTCTTGCTTCATTTTCAGTTTCAGTGGTGGTGTTTTCTAAGCATTCTTATTTCCTACCCTCCTGCCCCTGCCCCCCCCCCCCCACGTGATGGCAGCTAGGCTCTACTTTGTACCTGGTATAAGCTGTATCCTATTGTGTCTCCAACCCCCCAGCCCCGTCAGCAGCTTCAGATATCCACTTTGTATTGGTGGAAGGTCCTGTCTCACGTGGACTTTCTGCCTTTCCTCCAGTGGCAGATGGCTCTCTTTGCAGCAGCAGCAGCAGCAGCCAACTTTTGCATAGGATAAAGGAGTGGAAAGGTTTCCACCCTGTCCCACAGCAGCAGATGACTGTGTTGCTACTACTTGCTCTAAAGCAGTGAATCTTTTCTTGGAAGGGGGAGATAGAGGGCTTTCTTTCACGTTTCTAGTGCCGAATAATTTTTTGCTTCACACACAAAAAAAGTTCTGTGCACCACTGAGGGGAACTTTCTAATGTCTTTTCCCTATGCACAGTCTTTCTTGTAATCACCATTGGAAACAAAGGGAAAAGAGTTTGTCACTTGTTATTGGTTGACTTCTTTTGTATCTGGGACGCCCAGGGATTCTAAACTGATACTCTGCTCTGTAATGGTCTTAAAGAATTCATTAAAAGTGGGTGATGGGCATTGAGGAGGGCACCTGTTGGGATGAGCACTGAGTGTTGTATGGAAACCAATTTGACAATAAATTTCATACTAAAAAAATAATCCATTAAAATAATGGTTCTTTTATTCTTATCCACTTTTGTGACTACCTCTAATTCCTCCAATATTCTACTAAATGGTAAAACAACTCATATATCCTGCTCTACTCAGATGGTCTTGTCACTCCTAAGAATTCACTTTATCTGATTACCCTGTGACCCCAGCTCCTTATGGACTCAAAGTTATAATTCTGTAGAATCTGGATATTCTTTGTCATTAGGGTGGGAGAAATAGTCACTTGTGATTTTTGACATTCTAAATTATTTATAATTATACAATAGAGTTATACATAATGTGCAATTCCAGCAAATATCTAATTTTAATACAAAGAAAAATAGGTAATTTTTAAAAATTTAATCTATGGCTTTGCTACCTTCTCTATAATTATAATACTTTCAATTAAAAATATTAATTGAATTTAATTTTCAGTAAATAATTATTGCTATTTCAAAGTTAATATACAATATTACTGAGACTAAGATTTTTTTAATGTAATTAGAAACAAACTGTTAAAACAAAAATGTTTAATGTTTATTTATTTTTGAAGGAGAGAGAGAGAGAGGAGAGAGAGAGAGAGAGAGAGAGAGAGAGCGAGCATGAGCAGGGGAAGAGCAGAGAGAGAGGGAAACACAGAATCTGAAGCAGGCTCCAGGCTCTGAGCTGTCAGCAGAGTCTGACATGGGGCTCGAACTCACAAACTGTGAGATCATGACCTGAGCTGAAGTTGGATGCTTAATCAACTGAGCCACACAGGAACCCTAAAAAACTTTTAAAAATCATAATAATTGATGGTTTAATGACTAGCATTAATTTTGAAAACATGCAAATCCTCTTTGTGTGTATTTACCTGAGCTTAAAAGGAAGATTCACGATGGGAAATAATTTTTCTATAATAACTTCTGTTTTTCTTAGTAAGACATTGTTATTTGTGATGCTCATGTAATTATATGCCAGTGTAACTCAAGTATGTAATGACATTTCTCATTGAAAGCATTTAAATAACTCAGGAAATTGCTTTACTGTTCTGTTTCCTGACTTAAAACCCACTTTTGCCATGTTCATTTTATTATACAATCTGTTTCAACTCATCCAGGAAAAATATATTCCACAAAGTATAATGTGCACTGAATGTTTTCCTGGTTGATAGCCATATAATTGTATCCATTCTTGCATTCATATTTGTACATAGACATTTAGCATACTATATATAAACATTCATGTTTATAAATGTGCATGCAAATAATGTCTGAATAAGGAGTTACACATATTTATTTTCGCTTCCTTAGTGATTTCAGTTGTTTTTAAAATCAGATATTCATGAGTTATAATTTACTTTACAGATTATAAAAGATTCATTAAGTGAGGAAAAATGGAAGTATAAAATCTCAATAAAATTGTAATATATAATTAATTTGATTAGGAAGTAAGAAAAAAACAGACTTTCACTGCCATAAATGTATTGATGTTATTTTCAGTCCATAACACATGAGCATATTGTCTACCAACTATAGTGAATTAATGCAATTCCAAGTGACCACATAAATTCATATTTTATGGCAGTGGAGAAGCTATTTTCCCTCAAGTGGCAATGTGTTTTCACTCAGGTGGCATTACTATTATTTGAAAACAACTTTAAGCAAATGCTCACTTAATCCCTTTCTTGTTGATCTCAACAATTGTTACTGGTGGGAATGTAGGCTGTCTTCCATGGGAGGAACCTTGCTTTGTCAACATTTTTATGGTGAAATCATATTTTGAGTGGGGATTCTTATTCTTTCTGTCAAAATGAACATAAAGACCACGATCTTATGCTGTTCCTCTTTTACTTTACATGGGTCTGTAGAAACATGTTGAGGTATCAGTGAAACCACATTTGCTTATTTAGTACATGGACATGGTCTTGGAGAAAAGCAGAACATATAGCAAAAAGGGAAAAAGAAAGACTGAAATAAACAAGAAAACAGTGCTATAAAGATGAGCATTGTCTAAAATGCCTACTCCATTTTTTTTTTTTTTTTTTTGGAATGAAATTTTGAGATATATACCATGGGGGCTAGACTTTGGCCCTAATTCTATTTTGCTCAGGCACAATTTGAATTAAAAGCTATGTTTTAAAGCAGCAGTGATTCTTTTATTATACCTATAACCATCTAGTGATAATTTTTTTAATAGAAGCTTTTCTATTTTATGTCCTTGACATACTTATGTTAATGGATATCTTTTTTAAAATTCTGAAGTAGTGATGATTTTCCTTCCATTTGAGCCTTTCCCTCCCCATTTTCAAGAAGCTAAGCTCACAGTCTAATGGCGGCCCTTTTGTAAACACGAACTCACATAACCCTCCTCTTCTCTGTCTTGTTTCTTTTTTACTCTCTGCCCTTCATGTGAATTTATGTATTCTAAGGGATCAAGCAAAGTGGAGATGACATAGGACTCTTGTTAGCTGATGTCTATGAGATTTAAAATTTATTTGGCTGCTTTAGGTGTCATTTTCTTTATTTATAAGACTGCATCTCTAAAGACCATTCCAGTAGTTATGGAAATGGGGTATAGACTGGGTCTCAAATAAGCATGTGAATTTAACCAACATCTTTTCTTTCTTTTCTTTTTTTTTTTCCCAACGTTTATTTATTTTTGGAACAGAGAGAGAGCATGAACGGGAGAGGGGCAGAGAGAGAGGGAGACACAGAATCGGAAAGAGGCTCCAGGCTCTGAGCCATCAGCCCAGAGCCTGACGTGGGGCTCGAACTCACGGACCGCGAGATCGTGACCTGGCTGAAGTCGGACGTTTAACCGACTGCGCCACCCAGGCGCCCCAACATCTTTTCTTTCAAAATCAAGTAAGTGTCTGTCTACATCCACTGCTTTCTATGGCTTTCACGGAGCCTCCTAAGGGAGAAAATAAATTGTACCAAGTTTCGACCTAAGATCACATACCTAAAATTTGTAGAAGAGAGACCAGCTGCCAAAAAACTACAGTTCTGCAGGCACTACAGGGTATGCAAGAGAAACTGCATCACAAAGGAAGGAGAAAATGCCAGGCTAAAGAGAGTTTAAATAGTTTTGAGATCAGCAGGACACCTGATTCTAGAATTCCTCCAATTCTGAATTAATTTAGCTGCACACAAGTAGTATCTTGAGGATAAAATGGCTGTGTATGATGTAAGAAAAATCAGACTTAAGCAAGTCCGCTGAGTGTGGGTACACAAAAGATTGGCATATTTTCTCTTTGCCATCATCTGAAAATCTACCAGAATGCTTTGTGTCTTGAGTGGCCCAATGGAATTGAAGGAATACATGACCTCTTACTAACGCAAGGCTAGATGGCATGTAAAAGGCCAGCTGGGTGCCGAAGAGACTTGCAAGAACACTGTTTAGGGCACCAAGTGGCAGAAGGCTGTAGAGTGCTTGCTTGGTCTTGTGTGCATGCTGAGAAGGCACCCCCTGTGGTCTGTTGGTGAAGGACATCTTGAAGTTAGCAGTCATGCACATAGGGGCTTGTGGCCCTCAAAATTTGGTCACTAGCCAATTTGTCACCTAATTTGTATCCATAGGCTAGCAAACACTGAAGTTACATTTTGTGTGTAATCTATCCTCACCTTACACTCCCCAGGCAGAAACTTTATATGCAGGATCTTTTTATTAGCCTTTTAAAAAGTAAACTCTTTTGCACTAATATATATCAGGAAGATCCTCCTAAATTTCCCACTTTTACTCCCAGCTAACAATTGGCATTTTAATAGGAAACTTCTGGTGAAATTGCACTAATTGTTTTTAGGAACCTCAAAGTAAGAAACAGTATAATTGTGTTAAGCTGATTAAATAAGGAGGCAATTAGACTGAGATGGCTCTAATGCTGTGGCGGGTGTAAGTAAGCAAAGCAAAATCTAAGCCAGTAAATGTCTCAAGGTTATGAAATCAAAACTTAGGGATCACTAGTCATGTAGAGCTAAGTAGGCTTGACACTATAGCCAATCAAATAATTTCCCTTCTGTGCTCCAACAACTGCCCTTAGCGCCTGTGAGTGGAGCACTCCTAACCACTTCTGGTTTGGCACTGCCCAATTGGAATAGATGTTTGCTCAAATAAATTCTTTACATTTTTCAAATGTCTCAGTTTATCTTTTAACAATAGGTACTAAGGTGAGGGTGCGGTCACGTGGCAGTACTCATACTATGTAAGCAAATGTGTATAAACTTTTGAGTAGGGTTGACTTTGCTGCAATGTTAGCAAAAACAATACTGAATTAATGTAATTTACACTTGAATAAAGAAAAAAAGGGAGATAATATTTTCTTGTGTTTTCTTAAGTATAAGTTTAAATTAAGAATAGATGATTTACTGGGGCACTTGGGTGGCTCAGTCGGTTAAGCGTATGACTCTTGATTTTAGCTCAGGTCATGATCTCACGGTTTGTGAGATTCAGCCCCGCATGGGGCTCTGTGTTGACAGCGCAGAACCTGCTTGGGATTCTCTCTCTCTCTCCTTCTCTCTGACTGCCTCTCCCCCACTTGCTCTCTCTCAAAATAAATAAATAAACTTTAAAAAAAAGTTAAAAAAAAGAATAGATGACTTGCTAAATATTAGATTATTGATCAGAGTGTTCCAAAGACCATTATTATCAGATGGGGAATTCAGGGGCAGAATGAGTTTTCCTTTACCCCACTCAGCAATGCAGAGCTAGAAAGAAAAGGGAACGAGAAGAGGGGTTTTGTTGGCCCTGCCTTTCAAAGTACAATAAAGAAGACAAAAAGGATGACAAATATCCCTTTAGAGGTTCCCTGAGTAAACCTAGAGGCAGAAGCTGAAATTTGTCATAAACTGTTTTAAATTGTTGTTAAAGAAAATTAGTGGTTCCTATACCACTCACCCTGATGTCCTAAAAACTCTGCAGATATGGAATCAGTGTTTGGAATATGAAAAGAAGCATGGGTTGAGGAGGAGTTCATAGTGAGGTACAAGTGGGAAAACCTTATCCTCTCCTGGTGATAGCACCGTGTCCTTTCAGTGGCTGATGTCCACAATACCTATCAAGTTACTTATGGACCACTGTGGAATCAATATAATCCCATATTTCCTTCCCAGATTTTTTTTTAAATGCTTATTTATTTATTTTGAGAGAGACAAAGAGAGAGGGCATATGTGAGCCAGGGAGGGGGAGGGGCAGAGGGAGAGAGACAGAAAGAATCTCGAGAATCTCGAGCACCTGATGAGGTGCTGGATCTCACCACAGAGAGATCATGCCCTGAGTGAGCCAAAGTCAAAGTTGGACGCTTAACTGACTGAGCCACCTAGGCTTTCTGCTCCCAGATTTTATAATTTTTTTCCTTCATATCCATACCCTTTCACTTCAATATCCAAGAAATTCCCAGTACCCAGAAAACTTCTATATTGCCCCGGATTTACTTTTCTTGTGGTCCACATGGAGGTGGCTACACATAACCTGAATTTTCTTTTCAATCCTGAGATATTTTTAGTCATTTACTCCCTTAGAAAAAGCTATGAAATGTTCTTATTATTTTCATGAAGTTCTTTCAATCTCTGTTTTATATTTTGCTATTATATTTTCAGCCATCTATACACATTAGTTTATTTAATTAATTTTTAGGTAAATAAATTTCTATACTGTTTCACTTAGACAGCTTGGTACAACAGAGACTATGTACTCATAAGAGACATCAGAAAAGATATTTCCTTGGGATATCTGAGATTAAAGTATTAGGTATTCTTCATTCAAAGATTTAAAACAAAAAGTTTACCTGTCAGAAAATGATTTCTTAAAATAGTGGATTTTTAAAAAAATAAGACAAAAGTTAATTAAGGAGGCTAGATGATGCATGCATACCAGCGGTGCTACATATTGATGACAAAGAAAGATAACATTGTGTTGTAAGGCTTATGTATATCTATGTTATAAAACATAAATTTGTGAATAGCCTGCTATCACTTTGCTTTATGAAGCCCAAGCTACATGGTGAATCCCTGGAGCAAGAAACACTATATATAAGAGAGAGGGGGAGAAAAAGAAAGAGAGTTCATGTAAGTTACTTAGCTTGACAGTTACATAGTAATGGACAACAAAAGCACTTGACTAAGGTCATATGGCTAGTAAGAGTCAGTGTTGCACACCACCCCCCAGACCACCAGTTTCCAGAGATTAAATGCTTAACCTCTAAGCCGCATAGGGAATTTCTCCATTATAAAATGCATATATAATAATTGCATATATCTGAACAAGCTTTTATGAAAATTTAATAAATTATATTTCAAGCAATTAGAATAGAGCTGGTACATAGCAATTACTGTACAGGTTGTTTCTGGTTTTGCTTTTGTCATTATTAACCAACATAAGCAAGCAGTTTATAGGACCACATTTTAAGAAGCAATTTTTATTCTGATCTAGATAATTTAAAGTTATGTTATAAAGAGATCATGTTGAAATTTTGTAAATAAACCATTAAAATTCATGAACCAATGTGATCCATTACCTTAGTTAGAAAGTATTAACTAATCATAAGCAACAAGCCTTGTCATGAAAAGATGTAGTCTATTATACCAAGTACAGATTTTGAGATCAAAGGGTAAACCACTAAAAATGAAAGCAAATGGTTCTAGCATGAGCTGGCTATATAAAAGGACATAATTCTAGAAATTTGATTTCTTCCAAATGTCATTAAATTGAGTCTAACTGCTTATTAAATTAAGTTTAAATTTATTTTGAGGGTAATAATATGCTTTTACATCATAATTCCATAAATTCTTAACAGCTTTCCTGGAAAAATACATGCCTACATTTTTCTACACATTCATTTTTATTATAGGACTTTCAGAGTTGTTTAAGAAATAACTTTTTCTTTTCTTTCTTTTAGAAACAACTTTTCCTTTTAAAGATATGTCAACTTATATCCATTTTTTCATAACCCATTTAAATTCCCCTTTTCTTGAATTTATTTAACCACTTTACTCAAAGAAATAAAAATAGTTTAAATATATATAAATAATATAAAAAGGTAAAAATAAGTAGAAGGTATCTGGATAAAGGGGAACTAAGAAAGTGGATGAGGGAGGAAGCAAGTAAAACAGATTTAAATGTCATAAGGACCTATTTAATCATTAAAAGTAATGGGTTGGGAAGGGAGATGGAAATGCTCTTTATCATGATAAAGCTCTGGGTTACACGGTCTTATCAAAAGTATATAGTTAATATGCATGCAGTGCAAGGTATGTATATTTGAAGTAAAATAATTGTGATTATAATGACAATTATGGGGAGTGGGAAATGGTCCAGATGAAACAAAAACTAAAGACTGGATAATTATTGAAGATTGATGAATCATATATGGGAGTGCAATGCATTGTTCAGTTTATCTTGCACATATTTGAAATTTTCTATAGTTAAATGTTAAATAAGAGACCAAGGCCTTAATTCACATTTTTCCTTTAGTCAAAAAAGAGTCAATACAGTTATTTATCTTATTAGAACATACCAGAAAACCAGGAGAAGCACATGTTTTCTTGATATTGACATCTAAAAAATTGTTCCCCTGGGTTCTCATAAAAAGGATATTGTGTGATGTTTGACAGCATTTTCAGTAAATAAAATAGTACATCTTTAGAGATGTGTCTTATTCTCTCCAATCAGACTGACGACATAAAAGCAATTGAGCAAAACCGGTTCTAAAGGTAAAAGAACAACTCAATAATGTTGATGAGCGTTCTCCCCAATTGTTTAGTTTGATGAATCCTTCAAATTTGTTAAAAAAATAAGTTGCAAGTTTCAGTACTTTATTAAAAATAACACGTTATTTTAAATACCATCTTACCTTGGCATGGCATCGAACACTAAATTAGAGAGACATGTAGGTTTAAAGTTCTTTGGGCAGTCACTGAATTTCCTCATCAGAACTGAGCCATAGGGTATAGCAGTTTACGTTTTCTGGCAAGAATTTGGAGTGAGAATGTTCAAAGCAGGCAAGCAAAGTAGGTAGCTTTGCTGTGCTGACTTTAATGGAAGGCAGGCATGACATTCTTAAGAAAATTATAGAGCTTGAGTCTCCTTGGTGGCTCAGCTGGTTAATCATCAGAGTTGGCTCAGGTCATGATCTCACAGGTTCATGAGTTCAAGCCCCACATTGGTCTCTGTGCTGACAGTGCAGAGCTTGCTTGGAATTCTCTCTCTCTCTCTCTCTCTCTCTCTCTCTATGTTCCTCTAACACTCATGCTCTATCTCTTTCTCTCAAAATAAATAAATAAACTTGAAAAAAAATTTTAAAAAAGTAAATTACAGTGCTTAACCAAATCACATGCTACTACACCACCAGAGAAAGGTAGCTTTAAAATCTTATGAAAAAATAAATGAAAATAAAAAAGGAATCTATCTGACTCCTGACCAGACCATAGGATGGTGATGGCCAAAAGACAAAAATTCCTAGGGCAGGCACATACTAAAGTTTTTTCTACTTACTTTGGAAATGTTCTTATAACAATTATTTTAGTGGCATTCATCCTTGTTTCACTTCCAAAACTCACTAAAACTTTGAGTTTTGATCAAGTTATTGAGGTACAGAGTCACGAGGATGGTGGCAGTGGACACCTCAGTCCCACGTGACTGCTATTTCTCTACTCCTGTAAGAGATTCATGTTAACTCTTCCAACCTACCTGTCAACTTACCCAGCTATGAAGAAATTATAATTACCTATTAGAAAGTTCTAAGTCTAAATACCTTTGACAATTTCAGAGAAAGACCCTCCCCCATCACATATTTTAATTGCTTGAAATTCTTAGGCTCATCAGTCTGTTGAACATGCGCTCTGTTATAAACACTATATAACCTTTGATATAGTTGGTTTTTTTTGTTTTGTTTTGTTTTTTACTCTTTCTTCCACACTTGGCAACTGATAGCATAAAAAATAGGGAAATTCATTTCTACAATATAAAAAAATAGCTTTATTATATTAATTCTCCTGGGCTTTTCTTTTGGAATAATTTATTAAACTTAATTCTCTGTATGGTGATTTTTTGTTCTATTATTATATTTATTCATTAGTCAAGCTTTCCCCATTTCATTGTTCTTGGGTGAAATTATATTTTGAAATAACTTTAGGCAGTTGGTTATGTGTTCCTACATTGGTACTTTGTATTAAAGCATCAGCAAATTAGTTTAAAAAGAGATCTTTATATCATTGATGGAAAGGGACTCAGCCCTGGAATTATTACAGTGAAGTTAATTAATCAGAAAATTATGAGGAATTATGTTTGACAGCTTTATCCTTCCCTGACCCTCAAAGCACTAAATTAAGCATAGGCACCTGTTATCTTTATCAAGAGGTATTGATAGTACTCAGTTATCAATTCTTCATGGGATAGCTTCCAGGGAGTGTGTGTGCACTTGGGATGATCTAAGCTATAAGGTCTTGATTCCTGCAAAGTTCAGGACCTGCACTTTTCCAGACAAATTCCCATTATTCAGATATCATATCAAGTCTTTGTCAGATTGATAAAGATTCAAAATTGATTCCTTATTGATACCACTTTGGTCTAAAGTGGAAAGCATCAATATACAAAGTACTCAAGATCCACAGAAGAGCTAGAACAGTGGAAAAACACCCAGCACCAAGTGAGAAACAAATGAACTCTGACTATAGACCTGGCCTTTGCCAAATGCATACTAAATATGCCTATATTGGGGCTACTCAATATTATTTATCCACCAAGGTTCCTGGGTGGCTCAGTTGGTTAAGCATCCAATGCTTGAGTTTGGCTCAGGTCATGATCTCGCGGTTGTGAGACTGAGCCCCATGTCGGGCTGTGCACTGACAGTGCAGAGCCTGCTTGGGATTCTTTCTCTCCCTCTCTCTCTCTTTCCCTTCCTGTGTGTGCTTTATTTGTCCACCAACAGTACCTTATTTGATTTTATTCTTTTTTTAAAATATTTTTTAACATTTATTTATTATTGAGTGACAGAGAGAGACAGAACATGAGCAGGGGAGGGGCAGAGAGAGAGGGAGACACAGAATCCGAAGCAGGCTCCAGGCTCTGAGCTGTCAGCACAGAGCCCAACGCAGAGCTTGAACTCACGAACTGTGAGATCATGACCTGAGCTGAAGTCAGATGCTTAACTGACTGAGCCACCCAGGCGCCCCTTTTCAATTCTATTCTTAACATAACTTGCCGTTCTCCCAAGTAAATTTTCTTTCCTCTAATAAATACACAATTTTATGTCTAGCATTAAGACACACCTCCAATATTATCTACCTGCCCCCGTTCTTGCTTGGAATTTCCATTATTGATATTTACTTTGGTATATGACTGAAAGGACTTGTTCAAATTAATTCTATTATTCTTGACTTGCAACATATTAAACCTGAATTGCCATAGCAAGAGTTCATCAGAATGGTTATTCCAACTCAGTACAATGTTGAATGCAGGTAATTTATCAGGGAAGATGAGACAGTTTCAGGACTCCATTGGTGCCAAGATAGATTGATTAGAGTAAGATCCCAGACAGCTAGGGTGACTATGACTGCCCATGAAAGAAGTTGGAAAATAGGAAAGATGGCTCCACAAAAAGGAAGAAAGAGCATTAGAAACACATTATTATGTGTTTGGTCCAGCATGATTCCTTCACAACCATGTGGAAACATCAAAATAACTTATGGTCTTTTTTTTCCTTCCCTAAAGCAGAATTATTCCTGAATGTCTCAGGAAGCCATTCACTAGTTTTTGGATTATTCAATCTCTTTGTTTCTTCTTTTATCTTTTACCACTTTTTATCTTTTCTCTTTGGCTTGGTTGTTCCTCCAGAGAGTGACAAAAAGAAAAGGACGTATCAAAAAGTTCTTTCAGGGAGGCTGAAGAAAAGCTGAATTAGATTAATTATGAGACATTTTGATGATAATCTCATTGAATATAAATCAAATGCTAATTATAATAATGGAATCTAAGATCTGGATGGAAATATGTTGATGCAGCCTAAGGAGGAGAAGAAGGAGGAGAAGAAGGAGGAGGAGGAGAAGAAGAAGAAGAAGAAGAAGAAGAAGAAGAAGAAGAAGAAGAAGAAGAAGAAAAATAAGATAACGTAGCTGTTATTTGCTGAGTATCAGCTGTACACTGGGCACTGCATTAGGTGATGAATGTAATTGTTATGAGGTAGATGCTATTATTATTCCTGTTTATACACCTCTACTCAATGGAGTATTTTCTCTGTTATGCAAAATAATAATGAAGATTTTATTTGTATATGAAATAAACAATATGCCTGGAATAACGTATATGTATTGGCTATAATTATCTTTGCAAATGCACCATACTCCTACAAATGCCAATATCACTTTATGATAATTGTTAAGATCAAGTTATGTCTCCTCCAATTTTTATTTTTCTCCTATGATCATCTCTGTTTCATCTATCCCTTTTATCATTCATCCATTACTCACTTTCTTCAACATTTCAGTATTTGCTCTACAGTGTGCTTTCTAGAACTGAACACAACGTTACAAATGTGATCATATAATGGGCTTTCATTTCCACTCTATGGTCTAAAAGCTTTTATACAATTGCCTGTTGTAACATGTTCAGGTGCTGTTTGAGGTTTTGGAAGCAAGTTCTAAGACCTGAAACATTTAGTTCGATTATGAAGACTTTTTTATTTTATTTTATTTTATTTTATTTTATTTTATTTTTATTTTTGTTTATTTTATATTTGAGAGAGAGAGAGAGAGAGAGAGAGAGAGAGAGAGAGAGAGAGAAGGGGAGGAGCAGCGAGACAGAGACAGAATCCGAAGCAGGCTCCGGGCTCCGAGCTGTCAGCACAGAGCGTGTTGCTGGCCTTGAATTCACGAACCATGAGATCATGACCTGAGTAGAAGTCAGAGGCTTAACTGACTGAGCCACCCAGGCGCCTCTCAATTATGGGTGCTTTAAATAAATAACATTTTCTTTATCACTTGGTTAACATGCGTACCAAGTTAGGGAGAATTAATATTCAATCGCTAGTATAAAATGCCAAATAATATAAGTATGGGTGAAGAGTACACAAGCTTGTCTACACTGAATTTTTAAGTCTATGTGATTCTAAATTTCTTTCAAAACGAAGTGTTTAAAAGAAAATTCCCAGTGTTAGTGAGCAAGTGGCTACAACTAGATATTCTCTTGTAAACTACCAGGGGAAGTCCAATTGTCACAACCATTAGTGGCAAATCTGTAGCAGCATCTGAAGCCTTAGAAATGTATATGCTGTGATTACAAATCTCACATATAGAAATTGACCCTATGATAAGTATGACAAATATGTTAAATATTCACCTACAGACATGTTATTCTAGTGTTGCTTTTAACATCACGTTACTGGAAGTCCTCAATCTTGGGGAATCAAATGATAATTATAGTTATGGAAGAATGTACTGTTTCAAATAATATTAGGAGAAGCATTTGGTGAGTATATTTTATCTAAAATTATATAGCGTTTTTGTTGATAAATCTTACTTCCTGTGTTTCTCCTTTCCTCATATACTTACAATATGTTTGGGACTTTTCCCTCACATCAAGCAATTCTCAGACACAGCCAAGTACCCTATAATTTAACTCAATTCTGACACTGTCTACCTGGAGATAGCATCGGATCCCACAGGTTAAGGCTAAGGTTAAGGTTAAGGTTAAGGTTAAGGTTAAGTTTAAGGTTAAGGTTAAGGTTAAGTCAGCCTTACAAAGGCTGCCCTTCTCCTATTTCAGATGCCAGTGGCAGGTCCCAGGTTTTCACCTGTACTTCTCACTGACTGGCTATAAATCAGGGTTCCTTGAATTTGATAATTTGCTAGAATGGCTCGCAGAATTCAGAAAAACACTTACTTATCTTTACTGGTTCATTATAAAAGGATATGATAAAGGATCCAGATGAACATCCAGTTGGAAGAGATGCAAGGTCAAAGTGTAGGAGGAGGGGTGCAAAACTTCCATGATCTTCCAGGAGTACCATCCTGCCAGCCTCTCCACGTGTTCTGCAGTCCAGAAGCTCCCCAAACCCTATGCTTCTGAGATTTTTATGGAGGTCTCAGCAAGTAGGCATGACAGATTATTAACGCAATTCCCAGCCCCTCTCCCCTTCCTGGAGGATAGGGTGTGGGGAATGGAAGTTCCAAGCTGCTAATCATGGCAAGATCTTTCATGACTATCCCTCATTCAGCCCCTCTGCAGGAGTCTACCAAGCATTATCTCATCTGAACAAAAGACAATTCAATCACCCAGATAATTCCAAGGGTTTAAGAGCTCCGTGCCAAGAACTGAGGGCAGAGATCAAGATATATCTTTTCAATTATTTGGCAACACCTATGCCTTTTTCAAGCATATAACATTTTATTTAAACATACATATAACACATTTTTTTTCAGGCACTACTCCAATCACTTGACAAATGCTAATGTGGTTTACCCCTGAAGATCTCATGTGGTGAGTTTCTGTAAAAAATCTTCATTTCAGAGATGATAAAACTGAGGCCCAGGGAAATTAAACAGGTTGTTCAAGTTCACAAAGCTTGAGCGACAAAGCTAGAGTTTGAATCCAGGAGGCCTGGCTCCAGAGTCCATACTCTTAGAAGCCACATTTCCTTTGTTCAGAAACTATCAAGTAGAAAAAAAAAACCTATACACTATGACTACGTAATATGGCCAAGAAAACAGTTGCAAATATTTTTAACCAAACTATATAGCCACTATTCCTCTAAAACCCAGCATATATCAAGATAGCTCCTCTTCCCCATTCAGAGGTTTTATAAAATGTATATGGGTTAAGGGGTGCCTGGGTGGCTCAGTCGGCTTAGTGCCAGACTCTTAATTTTGACACAGGTCATGATCTCATGGTTTGTGGGACTGAGCCCTGTTTCGAGCTCTGTGCTAAGAGCACAGAGCCTGCTTGAGATTCTCTCTCTCCCTCTCTCTCTCTCTGTCCCTTCCCCACTTGCATGCTTTCAAAATAAATAAATAAAAACTAAACAATGTATATGGGTTGGAATAAGTAAGAAAAGAAAGGAATGGAAAAGAGACAATCTTAATGACATCATTTGCAATTAAGTGAAGAGTAGAAGGCATACAGAAACAAACATTATTTCTTACAATACAAACATGTTATTATAATTCTATGCGATTTACATGGAACAAAAAATTAGAGTCAAATGTTTAAAGATCCACTCAGAAGTTCAACAAAAACAAACTGACAACAGTGGGAGAGGCCTTAGTTTTTTATATTTAATGGAGGAAAAACACAACAGAGAAAATCTGCCCCATAGGATAGAGAAGGAAATTTATTTATTAGAGTATTATTGGATCCTTTGTTGGATTGAAAGAATGAGCTACCGAAGTGTGCTGTGAGACTCACAATGTTGTATTTAGTTTCTTAGCATACAGACAAAGATATTTCAAAGCACAATAGCTAAATGAGCAAATATGTTTACACGTCATGAAGTTGTATCATGTCTGTGGAGTATAATTTTTATCCCGTAGTTCCCTTTTAATACAAAGCAAGGTAAAAAGGAAACAAATAATCTCTATTCCACATTGCTCTTCGGGGAAAAAAAACACTATTTCTATAAAACATATGTCATTAATATGACAGATATTTTTACCTATTGAATACATTCACAGGCACATAGATTATTTCTTATTTCAATTCTCAGCAATTCTCATGAACCAATAGGAAGTACCTATTGGTTCGGTGTAGGAGTTACCTTTCATCAAAACTTGTAAGAATCCCCTATTATGTTCATGTGTATAGTCTGACATGCCTTAGACCTCACCAGTTTTATGGTTCTGAGCAAGGTCACTATTCAGTTTTCCTCTAGGACTGCAGGATTAATAGCCCCCATTGCTAGTGCCCAAGAAGGGATGCTCCCCGCCTTTGCCCAAAGCCTTTGCCTGACTTTTTCATCTCTTCTGCTCTAGCTACTGCTTTATATCCCACTATCTTTCTACTCATTTCAGGCCACTCCATACCATTTGCTGAGTACTTTTACTACTTATCATATGGTCTATTAATTCCTTATCCCCTCTGTGTTCAATACCACTTAAATATTGCTTTCTTTACAGTGACAACTTGGGGTACAAGGCTCCTCAGCCTTCTCATCACATTACATAGCTGATAGAAAACTGTCTTCATTGCATCCCATTCTCTTGGGTAGGGTTCCCATAGCTGAATGGCTTACACCATATAAAGTTATATATATGTTATAGTTATAACTATTGTTTCATGGTAATAATTATATAGTTATATACAGCTATATAACCATATGTAACTATAGCTATTTCATTTCTCTATTCCAGGACAGAGAGATACTCAGGGATAGGTGACTGGGTTGGAAAATAATCTGTAAAATGGAGCCACTGCATCACATTATTAGAGTGGCATTATATGCTCAGCATTGACTTAGCTGCTGTTGGGTAACCAAGAGAAATATAAAGTCAGGTCTTAAAACTTAAGGAAATTTCCATCTTGTTGAGAAGACACAATTTGTTCATAAAGCAATAATTTGCACTTGTGGTTCTAAATATGGATAAGCGGCAGATTTAGTGGGAGGAGCTTCTGAAATACAGACGCCTGGTCTCCAGTAAGACACACTAATCAGAATTTCCTGGGGTGGACTCAGGCGTATGTATTTACAACAACTCACAGGAAATTATGGGCAATGTGTAATTCACAAGAGGTTTGCCATTCTTCTCAATACAGTGCAACTCCATCAGAGTACAATAAATGTGGTCCAAAGAGTCAATCACTATTAAGAGGTTAATGAAATAACTGTCAGGGACTGGCCCTCAAACTGGCCTGCTGGAATTCCTGAGTTCCATCTATAGATCAAGCTTTATTCTATTCCTGGCTATTCAGTGCCTTCTAGCATTTCTTGTGTGCCTTGGTGTAATTGCCAGGGAGGACCTAGGTTCTGGGCTGATTGGAAGTTACTAGTCATTAGCAACATTAGAATTCCTCATAGTAGCTGGAAGTCATCTCTCATTCAGGCAGATTTGGGTTGAGAGAATTTGGGGAAAGCTAAGTCCTACCACGGGCCATCCCCTGCTTTCTGAGACAGAATTACTCACCCTTTTCCCCTCTGACCTCATGGCTTTGCCTTTACCTTCTCTCCATACACAGAAGACTTTTAGCATGCCCCTGTTTGACAGTGGGCTGGGAGGAAGGTAGGCACCAATTGTCCCCGGCTTCATCTCTGAATTAACAGTTACATGAGAATTTGTATTATCACAGATATGTTATCTTTGATGATTACCATAATTTCATTATACAAAATTTTGCTTATCTAGAATTCTTTGAATATTTATCTTATATCTATGCATGCATGCATGAATACCAATAAATATTACCTAATAATATAATATATGATATATAATAATATAATATATATATACACATAGACACATTAAAAATTTGATTAAAAAAATAAATTCTTCCAAGTAATGTTCGATATGGATATAATTAGCAATGTAATGCCTCTAATTGAATTCGAAATTGAATCATAAACTCCTAAAAAATGACATGCTTTCAAGACTTGAGGAAGATGGTGGCATAGGAGGACGCTGGGCTCACCTCATCTTACTGATCGCTTAGATTCCACCCACATCTGCCTAAATAACCCAAAAAAACTGCCAGAAGACCAGCAGAATGGACTCTCCGGAGCCAAGTGTAGACAAGAGGCCCACGAAAGAGGGTAGAAAGGGCAGAGAGCCAGTGTGCGCTACACGGTCTGGCAGGAGGGAGCTGGGCGGTGAAGGGGCAGCCCGACCGGCAAGGCAGAGCCCCCGAGTCTGGCTTGCAAAAGCGGAGGGGCTGGACTGCGTGAGTTCTGACAGCCAGCAGGACTTAACATCTGGAATGTTAAAAGTCAACAGCTCTGCTCTTGGAGAGTGGGGAGGGTGAGAGGACTCCAAGAAGGAGAGTTGTTGAGCACTGATAGAGCTCAGTTCGGCGGGGGAACAAAGGTGCTGGCAAGCGCCATTTCCCTCTCCCATCCCCCAGCCAAAATTCCAAAGGGGATTCCAAAAATCCCATCACTGAACTTGCTTGCACTGCACAAACGCCCAAAGATGTGCTTCCCTGGATCCACCCCTCCAGAGGGCCTGCCTCCCTCCTGGTGCTGCAGGGCCCCTCCCGCAGGGGACCACTGACAGCAAAGCGAGGGAAACCTGCCCCTCCGGCCCCTGTGCACCTTGCGAATCCACCCTGGCTAATACGCCCTTGGCCAAATCCCATTGAAACAGCACCACAAGCCTGGAAGTGTGCAAGTAGCCCAGACAGGGGACACACCACTCCACAGAAAGTCCTGCCCTGGGAAAGGGGAAGATAAGGTACACACCAGTCTGACTGTGGCCCCAACAGTGGGCTGGGGGCAGACATCAGGTCTGACTGCGGCCCCACCCACCAATGCAAGTTACTCCAGACAGCATGGAGGAAGAGCCCTGTATTTCTGTGCTACTCCAGGGACTACCCAAAATGATGAAATGGAAGAATTCTCCTCAAAAGAAACTCCAGGAAGTAGCGACAGCTAATGAACTGATCAAAAACGATTTAAGCAATGTAACAGAAAATGAATTTAAAATAATAGTCATAAAATTAATCGTTGGGCTTGAAAAAAGTATAGAGGACAACAGAGAATCTATTACTACAGAGATCAAGAGACAAAGAAACAGTCAGGAGAAGCTAAAAAAAATGCTATAAATGAGCTGCAAAATAAAATGAGGGTGACTACAGCTCGGATTGAAGAGGCAGAGGAGAGAATAGGTGAATTAGAAGATAAAATTATGGAAAAAAGGGAATCGAGAAAAAGAGAGATAAAAAAATCCAGGAGTATGAGGGGAGAATTAGAGAACTAAGTGATACAATTAAACATAATAACATATGCATAATTGGGATTCCAGAAAAGGAAGAGAGAGGGAAAGGTGCTGAAGGTGTACTTGAAGACATCATAGCTGAGAACTTCCCTGATCTGGGGAAGGAAAAAGGCATTGACATCCAAGAGGCACAGAGAACTCCCTTCAGACATAACTTGAATCGATCTTCTGCAACACATATCATAGTGAAACTGGCAAAATACAAGGATACAGAGATAATTCTAAAAGCAGCTAGGGATAAACAGACTATAATTTACAAAGGTAGACCCATAAGAGTAGTGGCAGACCTATCTACTGAAACTTGGCAGGCCAGAAAGGAATGGCAGGAGATCTTCAATGTGATGAACAGAAAAAATATGCAGCTGAGAATCCTTTATCCAGCAAGTCTGTCATTCAGAATAGAAGGACAGATAAAGATTTCCCCAAACGAACAAAAACTGAAGGCATTCATCACCACTAAACCAGCCCTACAAGAGATCCTAAGGGGGATTCTGTGAGTGAAATGTTGCAAGGACCACAAAGTACCAGAGACATTGCTACAAGCATGAAACCTATGGACATCACAATGACTCTAAACCCATATCTTTCTATAATAACACCGAATGTAAATAGACTAAATGCTCCAACCAAAAGACATAGGATATCAGAATGGATAAAAAAAAACAAGACCCATCTATTTGCTGTCTACAAGAGACTCACTTTATACTGAGGAGACCTTCAGATTGAAAGTGAGGGGATGGAGAACTATCTATCATGCTACTGGAACTCAAAAGAAAGCTGGAGTAGCCATCCTTATATCAGACAAACTAGACTTTAAATTAAAGGCTGTAACAAGAGATGAAGAAGGGCATTATATAATAATTACAGGGTCTATCCATCAGGAAGAGCTAACAATTATAAATGTCTATGTGGCAAATACGGGAGCCCCCCCCCAAATATATAAAACAATTAATCACAAACATAAGCAATCTTATTGATAAGAATGTGGTAATTGCAGGAGACTTTAATACTCCATTTACAACAATGGACAGATCATCTAGACATAGGATCAATAAAGAAAGAAGGGCCCTGAATGACACATTGGATCAGATGGACTTGACAGATCTATTTAGAACTCTGCATCCCAAAGCAACAGAATATACTTTCTTCTTGTGTGCACATGGAACATTCTCCAAGATAGATCACATACTGGGTCACAAAACAGCCCTTCATAAGTAGACAAGAATTGAGATCATACCATGCATAGTTTCAGACCACAATGCTATGAAGCTTGAAATCAACCACAGGAAAAAGTCTGGAAAACCTCCAAAAGCATGGAGGTTAAAGAACACCCTACTAACGAATGAATGGGTCAACCAGGCAATTAGAGAAGAAATTTAAAAATATATGGAAACAAATGAAAATGAAAATACAACAATCCAAACACTTTGGGATGCAGCGAAGGCAGTCCTGAGAGGAAAATACATTGCAATCCAGGCCTATCTCAAGAAACAAGAAAAATCCCAAATACAAAATCTAACAGCGCACCTAAAGGAAATAGAAGCAGAACAGCAAAGACACCCCAAACCCAGCAGAAGAAGAGAAATAATAAAAATCAGAGCAGAAATAAACAATATAGAATCTAAAAAAACTGTAGAGCAGATCAATGAAACCAAGAGTTGGTTTTTTGAAAAAATAAACAAAATTGATAAACTTCCAGCCAGGCTTCTCAAAAATAAAAGGGAGATGACCCAAATAGATAAAATTATGAATGAAAATGGCATTATTACAACCAATCCCTCAGAAATACAAGCAATTATCAGTGAATACTATGAAAAATTATATGCCAACAAACTGAACAACCTGGAAGAAATGGACAAATTCCTAAACACCCACACCCTTCCAAAACTCAAACAGGAAGAAATAGAAAACTTGAAGAGACCCATAACCAGTGGAGAAATTGAATCAGTCATCAAAAATCTCCCAACAAATAAGAGTCCAGGACCAGATGGCTTCCCAGGGGAATTCTACTAGACATTTAAAGCAGAGATAATACCTATCCTTCTCAAGCTGTTCCAAAAAATAGAAAAGGAAGGAAAACTTCCAGACTCATAATGTGAAGCCAGCATTACTTTGAGTCCCAAACCAGACAGAGACCCAACAAAAAAGAGAACTACAGGCCAATATCTCTGATGAATATGGATGCAAAAATTCTCAACAAGATACTAGCAAATCGAATTCAACAGCATATAAAAAGAATTATTCACCATGATCGAGTGGGATTCATTCCTGGGCTGCAGGGCTGGTTCAACATTCGCAAATCAATCAATGTGATATATCACATTAATAAAAGAAAAGATAAGAACCATATAATCCTGTCAATCGATGCAGAAAAAGCATTTGACAAAATTCAGCAACTTTCTTAATAAAAACCCTTGAGAAAGTTGGGATAGAAGGAACACACTTAAACACTATAAAAGCCATTTATGAAAAGCCCACAGCTAACATCATCCTCAATGGAAAAAACTGAGAGCTTTCTCCCTGAGATCAGGAACACGACAGGGATGTCCACTCTCACCGCTGTTAACATAGTGTTTAACATAGCAATCAGACAACAAAAGGAAATCAAAGGCATCAAAATTGGCAAAGATGAAGTCAAGCTTTCACTTTTTGCAGATGACATGATATTATACATGGAAAACCCAATAGACTCCACCAAAAGTCTGCTAGAACTGATACATGAATTCAGCAAAGTCTCAGGATACAAAATTAATGTACAGAAATCAGTTGCTTTCTTATACACTAATAATGAAGCAACAGAAAGACTAATAGCAACAGAAAGACCTGAGAAACTGATCCCATTCACAATTGCACCAAGAAGCATAAAATACCTAGGGATAAATCTAACCAAAGATGTAAAAGATCTGTATGCTGAAAACTATAGAAAGCTTATGAAGGAATTTGAAGAAGATACAAAGAAATGGAAAAACATTCCATGTTCATGGATTGGAAGAATAAATATCGTTAAATGTCAATACTACCCAAAGCAATCTACACATTCAAAGCAATCCCAATCAAAATTGCACCAACATTCTTCTCAAAGCTAGAATAAGCAATCATAAAATTTGTATGGAACCACAAGAGACCCTGAATAGCCAAAGTAATATTGAGGACGAAGAAGACCAAAGCAGGAGGCATCACAATCCCAGACTTTAGCCTCTACTACAAAGCTGTCATCATCAAGACAGCATGGTATTGGCACAAAAACAGTCACATAGACCAATGGAATAGAATAGAAACCCCAGAACTAGACCCACAAAAGTATGGCCAACTCATCTTTGACAAAGCAGGAAAGAATATCCAATGGAAAAAAGACAGTCTCTTTAACAAATGGTGCTGGGAGAACTGGACAGCAACATGCAGAAGGTTGAAACTAGACCACTTTCTCACACAATTCACAAAAATAAACTCAAAATGGATAAAGGACCTGAATGTGAGACAGGAAACCATCAAAATCCTAGAGGAGAAAGCAGGGAAAA
This sequence comes from Acinonyx jubatus, assembly GCF_027475565.1. NCBI lineage: Eukaryota > Metazoa > Chordata > Mammalia > Carnivora > Felidae > Acinonyx > Acinonyx jubatus. The sequence goes on along the minus strand of NC_069381.1, from coordinate 89,247,865 downwards.
ACCTCTCTGACCTCAGCCACAGCAATTTGTTACTTGACACATCCCTAAGGGCAAGGGAATTAAAAGCAAAAATGAACTACTGGGACCTCATGAAGATAAAAAGCTTCTGCACAGCAAAGGAAACAATCAAGAAAACTACAAGGCAACTGATGGAATGGGAAAAGATATTTGCAAATGACATATCAGACAAAGGGCTAGTATCCAAAATCTATAAAGAGCTCACCAAACTCCACACCTGAAAAACAAATAATCCAGTGAAGAAATGGGAAGAAAACATGAATAGACAGTTCTTTAAAGAAGACATCCAGATGGCCAACAGACACATGAAAGATTCTCAACGTCACTCCTCATCAGGGAAATACATATCAAAACCACACTCAGATACCACCTCACGCCAGTCAGAGTGGCTAAAATGAACAAATCAGGAGACTATAGATGCTGGAGAGGATGTGGAGAAACGGGAACCCTCTTGCACTGTTGGTGGGAATGCAAACTGGTGCAGCCACTCTGGAAAACAGTGTGGAGGTTCCTCAAAAAAATTAAAAATAGATCTTCCCTATGACCTAGGAATAGTATTGCTAGGAATTTACCCAAGGCATACAGGAGTGCTGATGCATAGGGGCACTTGTACCCCAATGTTTATAGCAGCACTTTCAACAATAGACAAATTATAGAAAGAGCCTAAATGTCCATCAACTGATGAATGGATAAAGAAATTGTGGTTTATATACACAAATACAGGGCAATGAGAAAGAATGAAATATGGCCTTTTGTAGCAATGTGGATGGAATTTGAGAGTGTTATGCTAAGTGAAATAAGTCATACAGAGAAAGACAGATACCAAATGTTTTCACTCTTATGTGGATCCTGAGAAAGTTAAGAGAAGACCATGGGGGAGGGAAAGGGGCAAAAAAAAGTTAGAGAGGGAGGGAGCCAAACCATAAGAGACTCTTAAAAACAGAATAAACTGAGGGGTGATGGGGGGTGGGAGGGCAGGGAAAGTGGGTGATGGTTATTGAGGAGGGCACCTGTTGGGATGAGCACTGGGTGTTGTATGGAAACCAATTTGACAATAAATTTCATATTTAAAAAAATGACATGCTTTCTTCAAAAGCATCTGGCATCTAAGAGGCAGAAAGCTCAGGTATAACAGCCAGACTCACTCTTAGATTTTTCATTTGTTCGAGTTTATTAAATAAAAGTATATCTATTGTTCCATCCCTCAGACTCAAGTCATTCTTTAGGATGAGTGATTAATAAAAGCTTTACCTAAATCCATAAAGGGAAATTGGAGTCAAATCCTAATCCAAACAGAAACCCTGCTTGCAAATTAGAACCCAAATCCTAATCCTTCTGAGGATTGTCCATCCCAGCTCGAAATGGCATTTTTGTTTTGAGTTAAAATCTATGCTCCCACAACATCTTTAAAAAGTGATTGCTATTTCTCTATGTCATTAAACACGATGCTTTCAAATGCTTTTCCCCCCTACAAATGTACCATAAATAGAGCTGAATATTCTAACTCTCCTAAAAATGAGAAGGGATGTGCTTTGGAATACAACCATTTAACTGAAAACGTAATTAAAAATATTTTTAGTTCGCTCTGACTCAATTTTCAGGTACAGTTTTTGGAGATGAACTGGAGGTGATGTGAGGCCATTTGTATCAATGATCCCCTTAAATTGATGACAACTCTTAAGAAGGTTTATCAATTAAAATTAGGTTTGGCTAATATAACAGCGAGTCAATCATGAGATGTACTTAATTTCCTTTTGATTGAAATAATTACAGGAATAGGGAATTCAGGACTGAGAGGATGGCTCCAGGTACATTCAGCTCATTGCTCCACTCTCCCTGCAAGTGGCTCTTGTTCTTATGGTTCAAATTGCCTGCTAGGACCCCAGGCTCCCAACCACGTTCCCAGTACAGGTAGAAAAATGGAAGTAGGGGAGAAAATAGTACACTCCTTACCTTTCAAAGTAAGCATCTCCCAGAAGCACCACTTAACCCTTCCATTTATATAACAAAGTCACATGGTTTCAGCTAGTGACAGGGGAGGATCGGGACTGAAACTGGAAAACCATGTGTTTATATTATTTTTAAATTAAAGAACAAGGAGGCAATACATACTGGCAGATAGCTTACAGCTTCTGCCGGCCACTGAGGTGTAGTGTGATAGTGTTTAGATGAACAAAATCTTGCCTGTGAAAATAAGGTCATGGCAGTTGTTGTGCCCTGAGTGTGGTTTGATGGGTCTGGGCACGTACAACATGTCTAGTCATGCTCCTGGATTAAGATGGGTCTGAAATAGCCTTTGACTTCTCCTTCCCTGATATGGCAAACTTCTATTCATCTTTAAATATTTAGATAAAATGTTTTTCTCTTTTCCTCAGAAAGCTTTTCTGTATCTCCAGGTTCTATTCTGGTAAGTGACCTGTCCCCTCCTCTGTATTCCTACAGCATATTTTGTGGTTGTTGAAGTAGAAGGTGATGCCAATATGGCAGCAAGTTCTGCTCAAAGCAGAGTGGTTACAGTTGGTCAGCCCTTACCACAATTCTTACACAAGATATCCTGTGAGGTTAGATTCCTCACTGATTAATCAAAGCATCAGTTTGTAAATCTGCTCTTGTCAATCAAAGACTTCTCCCGTTGCAAGCTAACAATCTTAAATCAAGCTGAAAACAGATTTTGTCTTAAGTCCGATGTCAGGATTCAATTTGTTAATATTTCTTATTGGTCCTCTTGATTCAAGTGTATTTGAAATGTGTTTACTTATCTTCCTTTGCTTGTTTCTTTTTACCTTTTCAAACTCTAGATTGTATCTCTTTCAGGGATCTAGAGTAGTCACATATTCCATCCTTTAAAAACTAAGGACCAGACCTGGATCCACTACCTCCTTAAATATGCAACACGTAAAAACTTGAACCAAGCAAATTTTGTCAGTGAAATTGGTTGTTATTTTAAATTTTGCTGGAAATCATATAAACTGGGACTTTCTCAGGCAAACAGGGATATATAGGGACACTGGAAGTAATGTAGAACCTTGAATATTATAATCTTTAGGGAAATAGTTGTGTTTATTCTTCCACTGGGCAATATTTTGTAATAAATTGTAGGAGAGTCCAATAGCCACAGCAGAAAGTTAATGTGTGTGTGTGTGTGTGTGTGTGTGTGTGCGCGTGCGTGTGTGTATGTGTGTGTGTGTTTAAAGAGCAGGGCCAAAGGGAGAGTTACAGGCATTCTGTGAGATAGTCATGAGTGAGACTGTAATAGCTCCCCAGACTACGTTGTTATAAGCTTGATAACAACGGGGGGACTTTGGCATCTGTTTTTGTTTATTTTTTATTATTATTTATTTATGTATTTATTTTTGTGCAAGCACATAAGGAAGATTATATTAAACAGCCAGAATGTTAAACATTGCCATATCCATGAAATAAGATGTACATTGCAGCTACAGTCTTGGAACCAATGGAAAGCTTTTATATGTGTTTAATACAGTGAGGAGGGAAAAAAGCAGAGACTGTCATTTCAGCTGGATCAAATAAATAACACTATATATGTATGTGTGTGTGCGCATGGTGTATACTATATGTATAGTGACCTGTGTGTTAGCAATTAGTACTTATTTGTGACAAAAATTTGTAAGCAAATCTGATGAAATTAAAAAGAATTTTTAACGTTTAATAATTTTTGAGAGAGAGTGAGAGAGACAGAACACAAGCAGGGGAAGGGCAGAGAGAGAGGGAGACACAGAATCAGAAGTAGGCTCCAGGCTCTGAACTGTCAGCACAGAGCCCGACATGGGGCTTGAACACACAAAAGGCAAGATCATGACCTGAGCCGAATTCTGACACTTAACCGACTGAGCCACCCAGGTGCCCCTGATGTAATTTTTTTAGAGAGGGGCTTCTTTGTGACAATAATCCATTTTATTTATTATTCACTCTATATTTCTATACTCTCAATGTCCCCCTCACCAAAACAGAAACCCACTCCAAAACCTAGCAACTTAGAATTTATAAATGTGATATTTAAAATAATGATTTAAAGAAGAAACTTTGGTGCTAATATGTATATTCTTATAATTATCCCAGAAAAGTTCCTAAGGGTTCCAAATTGCCTGAAGTTCCATTAATCTGGGCTAGGCTAAATTAAACATAAGATAGTTCAGCTGTGTTTGTTTTTAATTTGCAAAGGAATTTAGTGTTCCGAAAGTGAGGGACTAGCAAACCAGGCTTCAATCAATCAGGAATATTTTGGGCATCTCTGCCAGTAGCATTAATGGGAAAGACCTGCTGTTATAATCCACAGGGTCTTTGGCAGGTCCTGAAATAAAAGAAAAGGGAATTTATGAGAGAATCTGAAGCTAAAAGCTGGTCAGAGATAGAGGTGGTAAAACTAATATATGAACTATTTCGCTAAAATGAGAGGGTTCTAGAGTTGAAGGAGACTTACATCAGAGAGTCAGAAGGTTTTCATAAAATATTATTTAACAATCTATAACTGTATCCATTTAATACAGGCACATAATTTAAAATTTCAAGTCATACTACAAAACTTGATAGGAACACATTTCCATTCTCTCTGACTTCCATCATGCTACCCAGCAACAGATATTAAGTTGTTTAGTGTTTTCTTCTGTTATTTAACACTCTATTTCTAAATACTATTTCCTGTCTTCTTAGCTCAGCATCAGACATTAGCCAACAACATCTTATTATGGGAGGTGCCAATTTTTCACACCCTTCCTCCCGCCTTTGGGGGAGTTACAGCAGGAATTTGGTCAAATAAATACTGAGTACTTATGTTACTATAATTTTGTAAGTGGTGTTCACTTATGAGCCAACATACACAGCATGATTTTTTTTTTGTCGTGTACCTGTTGTTGGTTTTCTGGCAATTAATATTTGTGTATTTTTTCTGCCCAGATTTTATTTAAATTCAAGTTATTTTACATATAATATAGTATTGGTTTCAGAAGTAGAAGTTAGTGATTCATCACTTACATATAACACTTAGTACTCCATCCCAAGTGCCCTCCTTAATGCTCATCACCTATTTAGCCATTTAGCCCATCCTCCCATCCACCTCCCCTCCACCAACCCTCAGTTTGTTCTCTATAGTTAAGAGTCTCTTATGGTTTGCCTCCCTATTTTTATCTTAGTTTTGTGTGCGTGTATTTTTTAAGTTCACTTATCTTTTATTTACAGTGGATCTTCCATAATACTCAGACTCATGGATTAGACCCCTTTCCACAATATTCCAGATGGTCCAAGACATGAAATAACTTACCAGTTATATTTATTTTTCTAACAATTTCTTTCTGATATACATCTGATTCACTCACAAATCTACTCGCCTTCCTTCTGGGCCTAATGCACAGCTACTATCCTGGGCTGACTTTACTACTCTCCTTTATCAGAGCTCTTGATTATGGCCTCTCAATATCTTCTTCTTCATTTATCTTCTTGTTTTGAGATAGTATGTCTTCCAGGGCTTTCTTAAGTAAGAATGCACGGGTGTTTAAAACAAAACAAAACAACAAAAATGTGATAATTTTGAAGTTCTAAAAACACTTTTGTTCTACCCTTCACACTTTAAATGTTAGCATGGCTTCTAAAGGATTCTAAGTTAAAAATATTTTCCCCTTGGGGCACCTGGGTGGCTCAGTCGGTTAAGCTTCTGACTCTTGGTTTCAACTCAGGTCATGATCTCAGGGTTCATGGGTTTGAGCCCCACATCAGACTCCACACTGATAGTGCAGAGCCTGCGTGGGATTCTCTCTCTCTCCCTCTCTGTCTGCCCCTCCCCTCTGCATGTGCTCTCTTTCTCTCTCTCTCAAAATAAGTAAACTTTAAAAAATATTTTCCCCTCCAATTTAAGAAAGCATGGTTTAATTTTTTTCTAGTGTCTTGTTTATAAAAGCTGATACCATTTCAGTTCCTGACACTTTGTATGCAAACTCTTCTCACCCCACCTCCAAAATTTCTACTATAGTTGTAATGATAATCAATTCTTTACTTTAAGATGTTACTTCATGAACTCTGTATGCATTTTATAATAATTTAATAATAATTATACATTTAATCCTCGTAATGTCATTAGGAGATAGATATTATCAATGTCAATCTCATTTTACAGATGAAGAAACAGCACGAAGTAGTTATGCATATGGAGTCTAGAGCCAGATTGCCTGGATTCAACACCCACATCCACCACTTGTCAGCTGCATAACTTTGGACATTTCACTTGCTGTCTTAGTGCTCAGTTTCTTCATCTATAAAATGGCATTTACATTGATAATATCTATCTCCTAACAGCATTGTGAGGATTAAGTGTATTATTAAATGATCATAAATGCATACAAAGCTCATGAAGTAACAGTAAGTAAAGAATTTATTATTAGTAGTAGCAGTATTTGGATTTTCAGTTTGGAGAAAACCTGCAGTTATGAGCAACTTTGCTGTATGGTTGTTTTTTCTATTTTCTTTATTCCATTAGTTGGATTTGGGATACTCTTGATTAAATAGTTAATTTAAAACACCTTTTAATTTTGCTTTTAACATTTAAAAGCTGGTTTATTCTACTTTTGGGAGATTCTATAAATCTTCCAAGCTTTCTATTACCATGATTCGTAGAAGGAGTAGCAGTAGTATTTAATTTCAGTGATCCTGTTTTTAATTTTCAAGAGCTGTTTCTTTTTCGTGGTTATTTCTCTTAAATTAATAGCACCCTGCATTCATTTCATGGATGGAATATCTTCTTTTTTTCAGGATACTAATTATACACTTAAGTTTCCTGCTGTCTATTTTGTGTCTATTTCCCCTAAGTTTCTTGCCTCTATTGTGTCCTCCGGCCTCTCTCTTTAAAAATTTTTTTTAATTAAAAAAACCACATTTATTCATTTTTGAGAGACAGAGAGAGACAAAGTGAGATCAGGGGAGGAGCAGAGAGAGAGGGGGACAGAGAATCTGAAGTAGGCTCCAGGCTCTGAGATGTCAGCACAGAGCCGGATGCAGCCCTGAACTCATGAACTGTGATATCATGACTTGAGCTGAAGTCGGACACTTAACGGACTGAGCCAGCCAGGCGCCCCATGGTATCTCTTTTTTAGGCCAAAGTCTTCCCTCAAACGCGTGGGGCTTGTTGACTGTTACCATGAATGATCCAGGGATAAGCAAACTTGATCACTGGAGGTCATCTCCAGTGTTAATATTTGGAACACTTGAGTTTTTCAAAATAAGAATTTTTCAGTCTTCCACTTAGGTTTATACACCTTGAAGCAGGTGTTCTTATAAGTAGAATAAAGGACACACACTGAGAGGGTCTGGAATTTGTACTGGTCAGTACCAGATCTTTACATATTGTACTTTTGGCCCTGCACCCCAACTCTCTACTGAGCCTGGTGTCCTTGAGACCAAAAAAGTCTGTCAGTGTTAATTTTTTTTTTCCAGAAACATAGCACTGTGTTTCATATGTATGTTTTGAGGGGTAAGGGAGACATGGGTATTAATCACCTGACTCTATTTAGATTCTTGACCAGGTTTCTCTGTTTTGAGCTTCATATTTATTTCTTGTCTTACTGGGGTTCTAGCTGCAAATTGATTAATTTCTTGCAGTTATGTTCTTCTATTGGTAATTATACTGTAGCTGCCTCCTCTATCATAAAACATTTTCCATTTCTCTATCTGCTTTCTAACCTATAAATATTCTTTAAATACTTTACCCACTGTTTTTTTCTCTCTACTCAATTGTTCTCCCCTGTGTATAGATTTCTATGTCTATAATTTAATTTTGCCTTTACTCTTGGGTAAGTGGAATCTTAGGAGAGAGTGCACATAAATGTAAAAGTGAATGTAGTCTTTAAAAATTTTTATATTTTTGATTGTTGATGTATATGCTTTGTGTAGGTAAGATGACTAAGTGTATAAGAAATGACATACAGGACATAAAGTTAGCATCGTGTGTATACATGGCTGTGTAATCTATGACTGATGAAGTGAAACCCTCTGTTATTTTTCTGCTTTAGTTTTTGCAAACTAGTTAATGAAGATTTCATAGGGGCATGGATTGGGACCATTGCTGTGGTGATAATGAGTGATATAACCTGACATATGTCAAAATGTATTTGAGCAAAAGATGAGAAATGGGCCACCAAGGAGGACAGATTGCAAGAAAATAAGATGAAGTGAGTAGAAAGGAGTACGAAACAGACTGAGAATCTTGATGTCAATGACTACTAATATGGAATATAAAACAGTATGACTTGATCAATCACTGCTAGGAAAAAGCTTAACATATTTATTAAATTCATAGTCATCATTGCTGACACTATGCTACTAGCAAGTTCTTGCAAACATTGCTCCTTTGTTTCTTACTGTCCCAGATTTCTCTGAGATATCCTCTATACCCTGCAATGCACAAATCTCCTATTCAAGGGTGAAACAGTTTGCTAAGATTAAAAGGAAATTTGGCCAAGATAATGAAATTTTAGGGAAAAGTTCATATGCATCGGAATATAACAAATGCAAGGGGCATTTGGATCCACTAGGGAGCAATTAAATTTCCTGAAACAGCTCTGGTACTCCTTCCCTTGATGCCATGTTAGTTCATTCAATGCCACAGAGAGAAGAATGAAATAGTGTACTATTCTATTTTGCTGGTAGGTGTATATTTAAATTTTGTGGTAATAGAACTGATGCTCTAAACAATAGGCTAATAATACCTAAATCATGGCAATGTTCAGACATAGCATACACATTTAATTCTATAATACGTATGTTAAAATAGGAACAGGGAGGCAAGTTTTCTCCAATATTTGTCCTCAGGCTTCAAAAATAGAGTAATGTGAAAGGAAATAAAATGAGGGAGGGCTGTCAGATTCAGAAAAATTCATGTTAGTGGGGAAAGGTAAAAATACAATCCAAATCATGTGATTATAGAATCTCAGAGCTAGAGGAAACTTTTGATACCTACGGCTTATCTTTTTTATAGATAATAGTAAATTAACTTCTTACTTCCTGCCAGATACTATTTTAAATATTTATTACCCTCAACTAATTTAATACCCTCAAAAATCCTATGAAATAGGGGCATCTTGGTGGCTTAGTCAGTTAAGTGTCTGACTCTTGGTTTCCACTCAGGTCATGATCTCACAGTTGGTGAGACAGAACCCCTCATTGGACTCTGCTCTGATAGTGTAGGGCTTGCTTGGGTGTCTCTCTCTCCCTCTTTCGCTGCCTCTACCCTCCTGAAAAAAAATCCTATGAAGCATATACTACCTTTATCATAGCTTCACAGAGAAGGAAACTGAGTTACAGAGCGACCAGGAGATTTGCTCCAGGTTATACAGCTATTGATGTTAAAAGCAGGACTAGAATCTATAGAGTTTGGCCCCCAAAACCTATGCATATACATTTAACTACTATATATTTTCTTTTCCACCCAAAGATCTTTTCCATCTAAAGATGTAAAGAGTCTGGGCTAGTTTGTTAACACACCAGGGCTAAACTCAGATATCTTAGCCATGATTAATGACATTAAACACTGATTCAGATTCACAACTATTGATGAATACCTGTGATTCTTTTCATGGCCCTAGCTTTGCATGTTAGTGTTATTTATTTATTACTTTTCAGTAATGGTATTGGTTGTCCCTAGGTCAACCCTAATTTGCAGTTAAATATATGGGACTGCTAATTAAAGAAAAAAATATGTTTATTTTTTACCAGAATCATTATTTGCTAACATTTGTTGTCTTCTACATGCCGGGCAATATGCTAGATAATTGACTTACATTTTCTTACTTAATTTCACAAGACCACTATGTTACAGCAAGTATTATTATGTCTGTTTTATATATGTGGCAGCTTAAGGACAAAAATTTAGAAGCTTATACAACATCACAAAACAATTAAATTGCAGTGTTAGTCATCAAACCTTGCTCTCTCAACTTTCAAAGGCCTTCCATCACTACATACTTTGGCTCTTGTTACAAATAGTGCCAATGAAACTTCACTTTGATTTTGAATAGTTACCGAATCTGTTAGTTAAATACAATGCGGGGCTTTAATTTGACCTTTCTAAGTGAAATTGCTATTAAAAAAAAACTTGTCAATACAGAGCAAAACAATGATATTCCCTTGTGTGATATGCATTATTGGGCGCACATTATCATTTCTGAGTTGCTATGCATATTTTCTCCTTATTAAAAAATGTATGCACAGCTAATGTTTACTCAAGAGATGAATTATTTTGCAAGTGAAAAGTTATAATTGTTATATTCAGTCACATTTCAACCTTACATCACCAAAAGGGAGCCTTTTGCTAGAAACTCTGTTGCAACAATGTTTTTTAAAAGCTCTCCAGCCAGCTTTAATGATTGTAAAATATTTAGGTATTTTTTAAATGTTGGAGACCAAATAGAATAATGCATGAAAGCAATAAATAAATAAGTAGACAAATCGCATCTAAAGACCGACAGATAGTGAGGCCTTTCACAAAAGGATCGACCACAGAGGTTTTAAAATCCGTTTGATAGTATTTATTTGTGGTGGGGAGATTCTTAAACAGGTGAGCCTCTTTATCCTCAGGAGAATAAGAGGAAGCAGCATGGAGGGCATTAGCAAACCAGTGGGACATGGTGACCACAATTAAAAATACTGAGCTTTCTGGAAGAAATACATAGTGCAACTACCGCTGGCTAACCCCCAAAACCCAACTTATCTGTAGACATCTCTTACCCCAGAGGAAATGATGTTCTTCTGACAGACATGTGCTATCTCATTGATGTCTACAACCTAGAGAGGTGGCTAGACGGGCTGCTGTAAGAAGCACTCTTAAAGGGATGTTATGAAACTACTCACTGAGATGCAGTTGACATAGGGCTCTTTGGCTGTAGACATGTCTAACTCTGTTGAAATTAAGGGTCTACAAGAAGGGATCTTTGCAATTTTAAATTCCTTTCTCACTTCCATCCCTTTTTCTTGTGATAATGCTTTGATGTTTTTCAAAATATTCAACAATGACATTTCTATGAATGTATGTGAGTTTTTTTCCAGTAAGCAGTTTTCTGCATTTCAGTCATCTCTATTTAAAAAAAAATTCCTAATATGTCTAAATTTTGACACACAATTTCCATTGATTCCTAATTCATGTGAGAGACATGCTACCTTAGTCTTCATATTAATATGTTCATTGAAAATGACACAGAAGAGAGGGCATTTAGACCTACAGAGAATTAATTAGCATGTAATTCTCAGTATATCATCCAGTGTTAATTAGCAGTTAAACCATCTTCTTGTGCATATGACCTGCTGATTTCAATACAGTGTCCTATTTTGGAGACCCAAGGGGAACAAAACTTGAAAGGATATTCGGTCTTTTTGTGAAAATGAAATATGGAATCACAGCTCCAATCCCCCTGTGTGTTGTTTAACTGCTATGTATTTTCTTATTTTGTTCCTTTCTTAAATCTATGTCATAGGCGTTGTGTCTTCCCTTTCTAATAAAATAGTGGCCAGACCACTACTAATGGTTAAGAGTGAAATGAATATTCATATTTAACCCTTTGTCAAGATAGAACTTTTTCTAATTTTTCTTATTCACAATTCTTAGAGGAATGTTTAGTATGATTGCCAGATAAATTTGTGTACAAGCTAGTCTCACTGATTTCTGTTTTCTCATGTTTTTACGCATGTATGTTTTGGTGGTATATAGCCTGTTGAAGCAAAAAAAAAAAAACTCACGGAGAAATGTGGTGAGTCATCAGTGAAACATTCTGAAAATTTTTAATGTTTCTTTAATGTTAATGCAATGATTGTGTACCAAGAATTTATGTACTTACAGAAATAAAACAACTCATTTGAACAATTATTATAGAAGGAAGTTTTTAGCACATTCACATTTATGCATAATAGATAAGTGTAAAAATGATTAATCTACTCAAATCGTTCAAATTTATCTTTGAAATGCATAATTAAATATATTCGTATCTGAAATGTCAGAAATTCCAAACCCTTAAAAAAGTGAAAAATGACTTTTCTGTCTATTTGAAACATACCACCATGCCAGCCAGGCCTGCTGACTTGGTGCTCATGGGACATGCCATCTTCACTAACCTTCCTTCTTCAGGTATAGGCCAGGTCCTCCCCATGCCAGACCCAAACCCTGGTCTCTGCATCGGTCTCTTTCATAGTTATCACTTGGGTTGACAATTTTCTTAGACTGGTAATAATATCAAGGAAACCCAAATACATTATTTTAAAAAGGGTTTCATGGCTTTCTAAATTTATAATCATATTAAGAAGGGGTTGGCTATTAAACGATCCTCTTCGCCAAAAAAAAAAAAAAAAAGCAACTTGGACAATCCACAAAGCATTTTCACACACATTATCTCATTGGATTCTCAGGGAAACTCAAAGCAGATATAATTACTGTCATTTTACAAAGCAGGAAGGGTCTCAGAGAGATTCAATGATTTCCCAAGGCATCAAAGCTAGATAGATGTGGTAAAATCAAGAATAACACTTGGATTTTTGATTTCTGCAACCAATTCTCTCCCAGTGTTACTACTCTTCAGCATATAGACCTCAAACCTTGTTTCCTGGCTCCCCTTGGGCTCAAGGACTTGGCAGATAATAAGGCAATAGAGAAGGTGAGGAGATGAAGAAGTAGAAAGAGAGCTGATCAGGAATCAGTTTCATATCACAATTCCTGCATACTAGGGGGCAGGATGGGTTCATTCCTTTTCCAAACTGTTTCTCACAGGGCTTCTTAATGGTACAACGTGATGCGATCTGTGGGTACCACAGCTATAGGGTAAGTTTGATGGCCAGTGCCGTAAACACTCTGTGTTCTCATTGAGCACTTTTAAAAAGAAATGAAATGTCTCCATCTTCATTTTGGAATTTGATTAGAAATGGGCTCCTGACTCATCTGAGCCTGAGGCCTCATTCTAAGTACTCTCAACCAATAAAAACTTGAACCTTGATTATCTATGCTATACATTTCAATTTGTAAGTTTCTTAAGGAAGGCCCTGGAAAATACAAAATGCGCAATTTTTGAATAATCAGCCCCATCACTTGAGTCAGTTAGGAACCTGAGTTAAATGTATTACAAATTCTTTACTCATCTAGCTTCATATTTTTATAACTAGCTTATTGGGAAAGAAGAAAAGCTCAGGGTACAGGCTCTGACTTCAGAAGGCACAGGTTCAAATCCATGTTCTGACATTGCTAGATTTCTGACTTTCAACAAGACGACTGACGTCTCTGTGCCTTGGTCTGTTTTAAAGATTAAGTGAGATGGTGCACTTGTAGTTAATCAATACACACTGGCTATTACTTTTGCTATCATATAATCAAAGAGAATAGGGAAATATCTAGCATATTATGTCACTTTCTTATGATAATGGTGTTCTCGAAAAGTTCCTATGGTCCTTATTCGTTTATTAATTTAGCATTACCACGTTTTCCACATTTTCATATGACTTTTGGGTGATTTTCACCATATTAGTTTTGATGTATGTATTTATATTTTTGTATTTGTGTATCGTATGGGTAATGTGGGTAAAACCACATTTTCATATTTCCCAAAGTTTTTGAAAATAGAGAAAACAGGGTATTTCATCAATCTGCTAATACATCTGCTATGTGATGCAAAGTAATTGCTTTTACTTTTTAAAATGTTTTTAATAGATGTAATTGATTTTTTTACCTGATGACTGAATTGACTGGTTGCTGTTGGCATTTTATATACCTACTCTGAACTAAGCATTTGTGAAGATTGTTGGTTACTCAGTCTCTTAAAGCACCATTAGCACATTTTTCCGCCAGTGGCTTGAACATATTCATGCAGCCTTCAAAAATTTCTAATTTATTTCGAGGTAGGAGATCATATATTGGAAAAATCTGACTCAGCATGAAATATTTACAGTAAAAATTACTTTACCTTAATAAGTGTACTTAAAATGTGTTTGTAGAGAAAGTTTCTTCCCTTCTTGCAGCTTTATTTTTTATCATAGCTTTTTATTCAGCCTCTCACCTTGAACAGTTACACAGGGAGTTTTATGGAGAGCCGTGATATACTGGAAATAGCTACCTGGTTGTCAAAGTTATCACTTCAATTGCAGAAGAGGAGCCTGAGTTTCACAGAGGTGGTCCTCTCGTATCCTTTCCCTACTCCTTCCCCTTGAGGAAACCATTCTAAAAATGTTTGGTAATTATTCCCTTATTTCAGCCCCTGGTTTGGTCCTTGGAGAAGGGAACATGCTATTGGTCATATGATTACAAAAATCTTAACACAGGAGCTGAAAGAATTCAGTCCGATTCACAGTTTCCAAATCAAATGTTGCACACACATCTAGAGAAAACTAGGGATGGCAGCTTTTACATCTTTCTGTCCTCCTCCTATGTCTATTGTTTTTGAGTTATTTCAGCCAACTTTTCATTCCTTTCATGTTCAGAGTTTCAGTGAGATCCATCTCTTGCATGGTAGTAGTAGAACAGAGTTTAATGAAGTGGCTTGGAAGGCTACATGAGTCATAAATTTAAACAGGCTGACGTCTTTATGAAGCCATGGTAGGGACAGTGCTGTTAAGGAAGAAATTCTTAAAACATACACTTCCCTTCAGTGGCTTCTGAAACGTGTTGTTCTATGAAGTGGAAAACAATGTTTTATATTTCTTGCTGTACTGGGTGACAAAGCAAAGTGTAGTATATTATTTGATGTAGTTAACTGAAAAGTGATCCTACTCCTATTATAGATGCTCAAAGGAGGTGGTCTACAATTGTTGAAGTAGCCTCAGGGCTTTCTCCTGAGATACCTCAAAGAGTCTGATGGTATGTCTTTGTGAGACCACGAGTATTTGGAGAAATCTTTCTTTCTTTGACTTTATGATTCCACATCTTTGGAGTTTTATTTAAAAGAGGCCTCTTTAAAATTATAGACTTGTTCTTTTTTAAATGGCAGCATTTCCCTTTCATTCATCCCTGTACATTTAACATTCCTTGCTTGAGCAACATGTGGCGGGAACTTTGTTAGGCACTGGAGGGAATAGCCTGAAATGGAAAGAACCTGCTTTCAAGATATTTATTTAACTTGGAGGTAAAATACAGTTGGCGATCACTCCCATGTTTGCTTCCTGTCATACATTCATGTGATAGCATTTAGTTTCTCACTTTCAGTAGTCAAGTTAAGAAAATTAAATCTAATCTATATTCTGTGAAGGTAAGATTATCTTCATGTAATCCAAGTGAGTGTGCTTTTTGAGTTATTTTGGTAATTCCTCTCCCATTCCAATTTTCAAATGCAAATTGCCTATTCCAGTTACTTTTTTTTAACCCTATGTTAACACCTTTTTATTGTGGTAAAATACACATAACATGAAATTTACTATTTTAACCATTTTAAAATGGCACTATTTAGTGCCATTTCGTTTTCACAATGCTGTGCAAGTCACCACTATCTAGTTCCACACCAGCCTCATCATCCATGCACATTAAGCAATTATTCCCCATTCTCCTTTGCCCCCAGGCCCAGACTGCCATTGGTTTGCTTTCTGTCTCTCGAGATTTACTTATTCTAGATATTTCTTGTAAATAATATCATACATTATATAGTCTTTTGTGTCTGGCTTCTTTCACTTGGCATAAAGTCTTCAAGGTTTATCCAGGTGATAGCATGTATCCATATTCATTTTTTATGGCTGAATAATACTCCGTGGTATGGCTATACCACATTTGGTTTATTATTGTTAGTTGATAGACATTTGGTTGTTTCCACCAGTTGCTTTCATAATGGATAATACTACATACTCAAGTGAAATTTACGTGAGTATATTTGCTTGCTTCAACTAGTATAGTAATAATCAAAATTCATTTGAAATGAG
The DNA here is from genome assembly GCF_027475565.1 of Acinonyx jubatus. NCBI lineage: Eukaryota > Metazoa > Chordata > Mammalia > Carnivora > Felidae > Acinonyx > Acinonyx jubatus. The sequence goes on along the minus strand of NC_069381.1, from coordinate 89,231,971 downwards.
ATGGGAATGTTTCTATGTACCTTGGACCCTTCTACCTGATTCTAAGGAATCTGATTTAATGTGGTATATGAAATATACACCTGGTCTCTAATCAATGGGGGCTGCTATGCCTCCTCCCTACAAAGTCCTATGTTACTTAGGTAATGGGTTCTCAAAAAGCATTTTGGTAGACGTCTAAAATTTAGCTATAACAGAAAAGTTATTTCTCATCAAATTACCAATATGCCTATTCCCATTACAACATTGGAAAACAGAATGAAAAGAGATCTCATTATGTTACATAATTTGAAAATAGTCTAAAGTGAAATTCACACTCATTGTTTTGATTCTGAGGATTCCACAGCCTATGGAAATCAAGTTGGCATCTTCAGATAGGAAGCAGTAACTTACCCCCAGCCTTGTGTATTACATGTTTTGAAAATGAAGGTCAAGGCTCTGAGGTTGCCCCATCCCCTTTCAGAAAAGCAAGATGCGATCTTTAACCCCACTTGAGCAACCACTAGAGGCAAGCGGATGAGACCTCAGTTTAATGTCTCAGCTGAAGGGCAGACAGGCAGAGCCATTATTAATACCTGACAAGTCGAGAACTCTGCCTCAGTGCAGTTAAAACCTCAGCGAAGGGCAGCAGCACTTTATAATTTATAAGGATGGAAATGGATCAAGTCTCTTTTTTTCTGGGAAGAAAATAAAGTCATAATGCATTTTCAACTGATGCTTAGTTGCTTTTAAGTGCCCCCCCCCCCCAGGGCATTCCATTAATGAGGATCAGGGATCACAAGAAACAGATATGGATATGTAAAAATGTTGAATTAACATGGTTTTCCTTTCTTTAAACCTGAAAAAGCACATAATGTCCTTTCAGCATATTTAACAAACATATACTTAAAGCTAAAACTGTTACTTACAAAGCCATAATACTATGTGAAACCATATGGTAAACTGTCTATCTTGGTGATTACAAACCCTGGTTTTATAGCTCCCTAGGGATATCATAAAAATTTGAAAATTATTTTTAATTAAAAATGCATAGTAATTTCAATGTAACAAATTCTCTGTAGACCAGAATTCTCCTTAAAATAGATCTAACTTAGCCTCTGCCTAGATGGGCTTTGTACCAAAAAGACTTCATGTTAGATGCATTTATCTATGGAAACAATTTGAAGAATTCACTTTGGAGCCCATATTAAATTGTTTACTCACATGTACAAAATCAAGTAGCAAACAATAAGATATTATTGAGGGTGATTAGACCAAGAATCATATATTTATTTTTATATATTATTTTTTAAATGTGTCTTAATGCCTGTTTCATAAAATTAGAAATTTGATCTTTTCTCAGGAAGAAGATGCAATTGCAAATCACATTAATCATGTGTGCATGTATGTGTGTGTGCATCCTGTTTAGAACCAAAGGAAAAATTTCATCCTCTCTTCATATAATGAAAACTAAGAGGCATTCTTGGAGACATTCTTCCTCTACCCAAGTCAGTTTTAATTTTAGATGTGCTTCTAAGTTATTCAAAAAATGTATAAATTTTGGTTGGCTTGATCCACTTCCAAGAGATACAAAATGAAGTCCTTCAATCTTTCGAGTGGTATGTCAGAATCGCCAGTAGAGAGACAACAATAAATTTAAAAGAAATGAAACTAAGAAATATTGTTTGCTACAATAGGCAGCTCTCAGACAAAAATCATCTTACAATACTGATGAGTGAATGAAGAAAAGAAACTTTTCTTAATAGATTTCTCAATTTAGCCACATATTACAAGAGAAACAAAAAATAGCCTGAGCCTTTGCAGCCATGGTTGTTCTAAGATGTAATTGGGAAAAAAACCATTATGTGTGTACTCTTACCATGTATATGCATGAAGGTCTCACCAGGAGCCTGAAGGGACCAGAATGTACTATGTGAGCACATGTCGATCCTTCCCCACTTTGATGTAAACATCCATCAGCCTTTGGAGCAGCAGCCAGATGATGAATCATGGGCAATATGTTTCTAAATTGGTGTCATGTACAGTTTATTTATATTTTAAGTTATGGTCGTTTTTAAACCATGGAGCAGTGATTCTTAACCTTTTGTATAATTTTTTTCTTTCACTCATAGGGAAGATGGCTCATTCCCAACAGACGGAAGGGGAGAGCTTCAGGAGATAAATATTAAATCAACCCTACAAACACGTGCTGCTTATTCAAGCTGATGTCTGTTCCTCTGTCTCACATTCACACAGTGTATGAACAGTGGCACCAATCCCAGGACACTAAAGGCATTGATCATACCGAGCCATCAATCTCTTGCACTTTATTCCCAATCATTGTACAAACATTGTTGTACTTCTGCTTCACGGATTCTCAAATACATATTTGATGACACTACTCCTTGAGCATTGAGAAAACAGTCTCTGATTCTTAAGGCACTTTGATTGTATTATTCACTTATCCACTTATCCATCCTTCAGTCACTGTCTGCTTTACTGATAATGTGCTTGACATTGGGGATTTAAAGTAAAACATAGTCTCTGACTCCAAAGTGCTTTCAGGATAGTGGAGGTGACAGACATGTTAAGATATAAGAGGAATAAATTATCATAGGGTCTGTCATAGAAATACATGCACAGTGGAGAACAAAGAAGGGAAGGTTCATTTCTACCTGCAGTTGAATAGGAATGAATAGAGATGAAGAATAATATTTAATGGGTTTTGACAATTGAAATAAATGAGCAAACAGAAGAAAAAGTAAGTGAAAGTTAGCAGCCCAAGGAGAAAAAGAACCTAAAAGAAAAAGAAAAAGAAATTTAAAGGAAAGAAAAAGATGGAAGAAAGACTTATAAGGAATTTTTAAAGGTTATTAAAAATAACTGAAAATGACTATTCTGATAGGATGAACCTTAGAATTTTAAAAATTTTACGCTAGAAAGATATTGATGATTTGGTTATAGAATAGTCTCATTGAAATGTATGTAATGATTCTGACTTACTTTTCCAAACACAAAAATCAATAACTGAAATCAATAACTTCTTCTTTAGCAGATACATGATTTTAGTTTATTTGCCAATTTTGTAGTAATAACTAATTATCACATTGGTGGACTTATGTGGAATGCAAGTTAAAATACATATGTGCTTTAAACCCATTAGATTAGCATACTGATTTTTTTTAAGTGGCTGGTTGGATAGTCTATGAAAAAAATTAATTAGCATTTTATAGTCAGTAACATCACACTTCTTGCATTAAATATAGTCATGCAGGATACTGGATATGTAGTACTGGTGGGAACCATTGATAACAATTGGAACAAGACATGACTTCATTTAAAGCATAGCTTTCTTGTTAAATGAGATGAAAGACAGAGAGTGTTCCCTGCTACGATATTATTATTTTTTATTTCTATATAAATTAAACTGCAGACCAAATCTTAAATGTCAATTTTTATGTCAAATATACTCTGGAATTAGGTAACATGTATTTTTAGAACTTTTTCCAATCTTTAGGATTTTGCAAAATTATGGAAAAGTCCCCAAATTTAGTCATAATCCATGGGTTGTTTGTTATGGGGTTGAGTCATGGAGTACCAGGGATGAAATCTTGGAACTTAATTGACATGAATGAAACTGTTGGTAAATTATATGGTCTACATTTTATTTTTTTTACTCATATTTCCTTTTGTTTACAATTTCCTTGCATTTGGGATCTTTTATATGTAAACAAACATGCTATTGAATACAGACACTATGGGAACTGACCTAGAGAAATAGTAACAAACTTAATGGAAATTAAACCCGCATATAGTATATGAATTTTTTAAATGTTTATTTATTTATTTTGAGAGAGAGAGTGGGGGAGGGGCAGAGAGAGGAGAAAGAGAATCCCAAGCAGACTCCATGCTCAGCAAAGAGCTCAATGCAGGACCATGAGATCATGACCTGAGCTGAAATCGAATCAGATGCTTAACCAACTGAGCCACCCAAGCACTCTTAGTGTATGACTTTAGCAGTTTTAAGCAACAGGTCAAAATGCAATATAATGCTCTACAAACTGAAGATCTAAGGGCTGAGATAATGAGTCAAATAGAATAATTAGGATGGAGTAAGACTGATTTCTGAAATGTTCAAAGAATTGTTGGATTCTGTAGCTTAACATAATAATACCCATGTGCTCTGACAGTTTTACACATCAACTTAATTACATGGAAGTACATTTCTTAGTTTTCCTTTTCACTTTAGGATCTGCCAGAGGAGAGATGTGTGTGTGTGAGATTTGGAAGACAGACGTGAAGAAGTAGCCTTTACCCTCTGAAAGTCAGCACAGGGGGCAAGCACACTGCAGCTCACCCACTTTGTTACTGATCATCTGTCTTACACCAGACGGTGTGGGGCAGCGGGTGGGATTGCAGAGACTCCAAACCCCTCTGTATCTACCCCTTACTTTCTTCAAATCGTGGGCCAGAGAAAGAGCTTTCATTCTTTTACATCTCACTGCACTATCAAGATGGGAGGCCATGAGGGATAAAGGTGGGGTCAAGTATGTCTTCATTGTTTACAGTTGCTCTTGCTGTTCCCTTTTCTTCTTGACTGTTCATACTCATAATATACAAACTCAACAACTTTCCATAGCACCTATAATTGCACACAGTATATTCCCTATAGTTGGTCTACTATATCACTCAGAGCTGTTCTTCTACTCTGACTGAAACTTAAATTATAGAGAAATTCATACCAGAAAGTTCTAGAGGAACAGAGCCTTTTGAAAGGGTACTTTGAAATGTCTCTGGGCTACCTGGAATTTGTTATTTGCTTTAATTATAATTCAAGACATTAATGACCCTATGAACAGTGGTAATGTACACATGGTTAATACATGACAAAAACATTACTTAAAATATCATCTGTAGACACCTGTAATCAACTGTTTATAGAAGGAATGGTTTTAGAGGACCAGGTACTTTTTGCCACCGAATATTTTATAAAAATAAGAAGCATAATTGGTTTGGTTAGTGGCTTCTAAGTGTGTCAGAGGACTTTCCCCCAAAAGTACCTAATGAATTCAGAGTTTTAACTTTCCAGTCAAGGATAAGATAGGAATATGCTTCAATCTATGTCAGCCCTGAAATAAACTGTTATCTCCTGTAGCTATAGGACTGAGACTTCTGAAAACCAGCCTAAAACTGTTTTTGGGTACATTAAAAATCAATTAAATTTATAACCGCAGAATATCTCTTATGTTAAAATTAGGACATTCATTAGGAAGGAGTCTTTATGTGAACTTATGGATGGGATTATATGGAACAGATTCTAATAAAGTTGGGGAACTTGATTCCTAAATACTTCTGAGTCTCCTTTGCCTATAGAAACAACTTTTTCCCCTTTTTTTGAAAAAGCTAATCTCCATCTACCTAAGAAATCTGTAATGGCCTCTCCTGAAGTGGTGGAATTACAGGGGACTGCTAATCCTCTTCAAAACATGTTCTATAACCTCCTGTTGTTTCTAGACCTATAATCAGACTCTAGGTCCAGACAGTGAGGTTAAAAAATATATAGCTTATGCATAAGTAGAAACCATACTGAAGTGATTGAAAATTTTGACAATTTGTAGTATCATGACGTAGGGGAATGGGTATGGAATAGATCCTTATGGTTGTTGGATCAGGTTAAGAGGCATAGCATGTAGGACTTAGTTAAATTTGTTGATATGGATATTTGAGTGGAGAGATTCTCGATTCAGTTTGAAATCTCACATGGCTGAGAGTGGCAGATAGGTTAAAGAACTCATACAAAGTTACAAAACAAATACATAATGAACCAGGATCTGAGGCCAGAGTCAGGCTCCAAAGTCCTTGTTATTTATTTATTTTTTAATGTTTATTTCAGGGAGAGAGAGACAGAGCATGAGCAGAGAAGGGGCAGAGAGAGAGGGACACATGGAACTCTAGCAGGCTCCAGGCTCTGAACTGTCAGTACAGAGCCCAATGCAGCCCTGAACTTATGAACCATGAGATCATGACCTGAGCTGAAGTCAGACGCTTAACCAACTGAGCCACCCAGACGCCCCTCCAGAGTCCCTGTTCTTAAGGGTTATGAGATTAGAGACAAGAGGCTGTGGCTTCAGACACATTAGAGACCATAAATTTTAAGAACTAGTTATTATAAATGAGACAAGAAAGAAAGATTAGGATTTAGTTGATAAACCTTAGAGTTGATTTTTCCTATATCCTCACAACACTTTTCTTCTATTCTATATACATGTAGTCAAACGGTTGTCCTTTTCTAAAGAACATATTATATTTATTAGTGACAAGAAAAAATACTCCCTGAATCCTCATCAGATATTGTTAAAGAGGGGATCTGCAATGGACTGATAATATGATATAAATCTTCTGATGAATGACTAGGGAGAAGATGAAGTGTTAAATCAAGGGACAAAAAAAAAAAGAGAGGAAGAGAATGAGCAAGCATAAATCTGTTCTTAAGCACTTGTAACACATTTTATATTTTCACAGGGACACACACACACATATGTGTGTATGTGTGTATACATATATACAGACACACAGACACACACACATATGTGTGTATGTGTGTATACATATATATATCCACATATGTGTGTATGTATATATATACATATATATATGCACATTGTGTTGTTACTCTGTCCTATCCAATTGAACTCTTTGAGAGAGAGGAAACATAGGAAAGCATTAAAAATAACTGTGTAAATGGCCAAACCCAGACCAATATACATAGTGTTCCAAGAGTGAGAGCTTTTACCTTTTCCTATGTTCTAGGTAGAGATGCTGAGTAGAATGGGCAAGATAGAAATATACTACTGTAATATGCTTTTCTAAACTGGAAAACATATAACTGGAAGACATATAATACTTAGGCTGCATTTACATGTTCTAATAAGTACACATATGAAGTTGATCCTTATACATAATAGCAAAGTTATTTCCCTTTATAAACTTAATATTCTGTGACATCACCTTGTCTAAATTATTTAGATATTCTTTTTTTAGTGTTTATTTTATTTTTGAGAGAGAGATAGAGAGTGCATACGAGTGGGGAGGGATGGAGAGAGAGGAGGACAGAGGATCTGAAGTGGGCTCTGCGCTGACAACAGCAAGCCCAATGTGAGGCTTGATCTCATGAACCATGAGATCATGACCTGAGCCGAAGTTGGATGCTCAACTGGCTGAACCACCCAGGCTCCCCTAAATTCTTTATATTTTCTAAAGAGGAGATAATAGACATAACAGTCTCCACCTCTAATTATGTTTTAATGTTTTAATTTATTTTCATAGAGTTTTCCTCATTATTATATCAGTTTTATATTTCTGCATACAAATTATTACCACAAAATCAGCAGATTAAAATAATAAATGAAAAACCATTGAACCATATATATTGCCATATATGAAAAACCCACAGCTAACATCATACTCAATAATGAAAGACTGAAAGCTTTTCCTCTAAGATCAAAAACAAGACAAGGATGTCCACTTTTGCCTCCTTTGTTCGGCAAAGTATTGGAAGTTGTGGCCAGAGCAATGAATCAAGAAAAAGAAATAAGAGCATCTACACTGGAAAGAAAGAAAGAGATAATCCCTGTTCTTAGATAATGTGATCTTATGTGTAGAAAATCCAGAAGATAGCACAAATTCAACAAGTTGCAGGATACAAAATCAACATACAAAATCAGTTGTTTCTACATATTAACAATGGGCAATATGAAAAGAAAATAAAGAAAACCATTTCATTTACAATAGCACCAAAAACAATAGAATACTTAGGAATTAGCTTAACCAAGCAGGCAAAAGACTTGTACACAGATAACTATAAAACACTGCTGAAAGAAACTAAATAAGACACAAATAAATGAAAAGATATCCTGTGATATCATGGATTGCAAGATACAATACTGTTAAATGTTGATACTTCTCAGAGCTATCTACAGATTCAATGCAATATCTATCAAAACCCCAATGATGATTTTTGCAGAAATAGATGGAAAAACCCATTCTAAAATGCATATGGAATCTCAAGGGAACCCCAAAGCCCAAACAATCTTGAAAAAGAACAAAGGTATAGGTCTTATACTTTTTAATTTCAAAACTTCCTACAAAGTTATAGTAATCCAAACTGTGTGGTCCTATCATAAAGATAGACATATAGATCAATGGAACAGAATAGAGAGCCCTGAAATAAACGTTCATGTATTTTGTCAAACGATTTTTGACATGGTTGCCAAGGACATTTGATGGGGACAGGGCAGTCTTCTCAGCAAATAGTGTTCAGGAAACTGGATACACACACATACAAAATAATGAGGTTGGACCCTTAGCCATATCATATAGAAAAATTAACTCAAAGTGGATAAAAGAACCTAACGTAAGAGCTAAAACAATAAAACCGTTAGAAGAAAACATAGGGAAAAATCCTCACAACATCAGATTTGGAAATGATTCCTTGGATAGCACACCAAAAAGACAGGCAATAAAAGAAAAAAAAAGAATAGATCATTTGGATTACATCAAATTTAAAACCTTTTGCATCAAAGGACATTATCAAAAGAGTAAGAGGGCAACCCATAGAATGAGAGAAAACATTTACAAATCTTAAATCTGTTAAAAAATGAACATCCAAAGGTGCCTGGGTGGCTCAGTTGGTTGGGCGGCCGACTTCACATCAGGTCATGATCTCACAGTTTGTGAGTGCGAGCCCAGCATCAGGCTCTGTGCTGACAGCTGAGAGCCTGGAGCCTGCTTTGGATTCTGTGTCTCCCTCTCTGCCCCTCCCCCACTCACACTCTATCTCTCAAAAATAAATAAACATTAAAAAAATTTAAAAAAAAGAAATGAACATCCAGAATATATAAAGAGCACTTACAGTTCATCAATAACAAAATAACTCAATTTCAAAATGAGCAAATGACGTGAACAGACATTATTTCAGTGAAGATATATAAATGGCCAATAAGCACATGAAAAGATGTTCAACATCAGTAGTTATTAGGAAATGCAGATGAAAACCACAATGAGATTATACTTTACACACCTTAGGATAACTATTATTGAAAAACAATTTAAAAAAATAAAGAAAGAAAAAGAAAAAAGGAAAAGAACCACTGTTGGGCAGAATGTGGAGAAATTAGGACTCTTGTGCATTGCTGGCAGGAATATAAAGTGATGCAGCTACTATGGAAAACTCTGGCAGTTCCTCAAAAAAAGAAACATGGAAATAACATGTGATCCAGCAATTCCAGTTCTGGATATATCCCCAAATGATTTGACAGCAGGAACACAAACAGATATTTGTATACCAATGTTGAAAGCAGCATTATTCAAAATAGCCAAAAGGTGGAAATAACCCAAATGTTGACTGACAAATGAATGGATAAATAAGATTTGATACAGTGAAATATTATTCAGCCTCAAAAAAAATGAAATTCTGATACATGCTACAACATAGACAAATGTGAAGACATTATAAGTGAAACAAGTCAGACACAAAAAGACAAATATTATATAATTCCTCTTATATAAAGTGCCTAGACTAGTTAAACTCAGAGAGATAGAAAGTAAAATAGTGGTTGCTGGGGCTTGGGTGGAGGAAATAATGGGGAGTTCTTGTTTATTGGGCACAGAGTTGCAGTATGAGATAATGAAAAGTTTCTGGAGATGCACTGTGGTGATTCACAACTCTGTGAAATATATTTAATGCTAGTGAACTTTACACTCAAAATGGTTAAAATGGTACAGTTTATGTATGCATATTTTATCACAATTAATGAACACAATATACTGTTACTGTCTCACAATTCTATAGGTTAAAATTCTCAGGTTAGGTCTTATATGACTGAAATAATGGTGTTGCTTAAGACCATGATCTTAAGACCAAGGATCACTTGCAAGCTCATTCATTGTTGGGTTAACTCAATTTCTTGCAGTTACACAACTGAGGTCCCCATTATCTTATAGATCTTCAGTTGGGAGCTGTTCTCAGCTCTCATAGGTTACCTATTCTGCCCTGCCATGTGACATCTTGGAAACATGATAGTTTGCTTCTTCTAGGCTAGCAGGAGAGTATCTGTCTCCTTTAAAATCTTGCCTGATAAATTGGGTCCATTCAGCTGGTCTCTAATCAGAAAACTTATGGAATTTATGATTAACTCTAATTCAACTCAGTAGAAATGTTGATTATTTGCAAAATCCCTTTTGCCACAAAATATAATTTAGTCTTGTGAGTGATATCCCATAATATTCAAAGGTCCTGCCCACACTCAAAGACAGGAGATATTATACAAGGTATGTTCCACAGGAATGGGGATCTTGACAGACATCTTAGAATTTTGACTACCCTATTATTAGGCCATTACTATAAGAGAGATCCACTTTTAATTCTAAAAGGTACAATTCACAATACAAATATAATATATGTCTATTCTAAATAACAAAACAGCTATTTTATAAGGAAAAATATAAAGAGAAGTTTCAAGAAGACAGAAATAAAAGCATGATAATAAGAAGAGAATTTAACATATCACTTTCAATACAAGACAGTCCAAGTCGACAAAAATAAGAAAAGTTATAGAAGGCTTAAACTTCATCAGTAAGGTAGAACATATGGATATATATTGAATTTTACATACTGATAATGGAGTGTGATATCAGAATACACTTTCTTCTCAAGACAATAAGCAACTTTAAAAAAATTGATAGTGTTTAGGTCATCATGGAAACATGAATAATTTTAACAAATTAGAAATATTTTAAACATTTGATGACAAAGCAACAAGTTAGAAATTATTAATGAATAAAAATATCCTTCCAACAAAGAATATTTTTAAAAGCTTATTAAACAAAATATGATTGAAAAGAGAATCACTAAAATGTAAAAAAAAATTAAATTTAAAAATTTTAATTTTAAAATTCCTAAAAAATAACAACAGTAAAAACATCCATATAGTCATCTATGAGCTGCATTGAAATCACTGATCAGAGGAAAAACAATAGCCCCAGGCACTCATCTTATTAAGATTAAAAAGTGAAAATAAAGAAAATAATTTCCCCAAAAAAATTTAGAAAGGAAGAGCAAAAGAATGTGTAAGGAATTGGTAAAAATGAGAGAAATTAACAGGGTAGACAATAGAGAAATCATATAACAAATGAATAAATCAAATTCTAGTTGTTTTTTTTTTTTAATTAACAAAATATACAAACTACTACATAACTTGGAAGAGAAAAGAGAAGATAAAGATATACTAAAACACCCCTTGGTCCTAAGACCAGCACTTTATTTTTTTAATGTTTCATGTTTTTTCATGTTTTAATGTTTATTTATTTGTTTGTTTGTTATGTTTATTTATGAGCGGTGGTGGGGGGTGAGGGGCAGAGAGAGAGAGAGAGAGAGAGAGAATCCTAAGCAGGCTCCACACTGTCAGCTTCACTGACTGACACACTCAGGAGTCCCTGAAAGCACCTTACGTAACATGGAATGAATAAAGACTTCTCCACTAAGATTAAGAGCAACCTCCATTGCTACTCAATACTGTACTGGAAGTATTAGTACAACTAAACAAGAGAAATCAATTAGAGGAATGAATCACTGGAAAAGAAATAAAATTATCTTTTTTTAAAGATGATATAATAGTAAAGCTGAAAAATGAATCTATTATACAACTAACTCAAGAAATATAAGAACGCAGAAAAATAGGATATAAAATTAACATACAGAAATCAACATCTTTTATTTACACAATTAATAACTTGTCAGAACATATAATGAAAGAAAGAACCCCATTTGTAACAGCAGCAAAGATAGGATATTTAGTAATAAAATTAACAAGAAATGTAAAAAAATTATATGAATGTATATGATGAAATTGTTTTAAGCTGTGAAAGATACAAAATGATAATAAACAAAAGTGAAGACATTTACTGGTTTTGGATAGAAGGACAAGCATCATAAAATTTATGTTCTGCTTATTTTATAAATTTTATACAATCCAAGTAAAAATAATACAAATTATTATTATTATTATTATTATTATTATTATTTTGGTGGAGTTAAGGTAATATGAAGAAAAGCAAACTTGTAAGAAAAGACAGGGAAACACTGGGGAAAAAAACTATAAGGACATTTAATTTTCCCAGGTATTAAAATATAGTATAACTTCCTTAATTAAAATATTATTGTTCTGGGGGTGCCTGGGTGGCTCAGTTGGTTCAGTGTCCAACTTCCACTCAGGTCATGATCTCACAGTTTGTGGTTCCTGGATCTGAGCCCCGCGTCAGGCTCTGTGCTGACAGCTAGAAGCCTGGACCTTGCTTGGGATTCTGAGTCTCCCTCTCTCTCTGTCCCTTCCCTGTTCACACTCTGTCTCTCTCTGTCTTTCAAAAATAAATAAAACGCTAAAAAATTTTTAAATATTGTTGTTCTGGCATATGAATGGACAAACTTTGCATCAGAACAGAAGAGAAAAAAAACGAAAGGAAGAAAAAGTCTAAAAATAGATATAAGTACACAACTAAAATACATAAAAAAGGCCTTTAGGTCACTCACAATCAGAAAAATGAAAATTAAAACATATATCACATCTATCAAATTGATGCACATTTAAAAGAATGACAACACCTTTTATTGGCAAGTCGGTGGGAAACCAGGCATTCACATATAGCTTCTGGTGGCCACGCAAATTGGCTTAGTTAAGCCTCCGACTTTGGCTCAGGTCATGAACTCAGGGTTCATGGGTTAGAACCCCGGTTGGGTTCTGGGCTGGCAGCCTGAAGCCTGCTTCAGATTCTGTGTTTCCCTCTGTCTCTGTCCCTCCCCTGCTCACACTCTGTCTCTCTCCTTCAAAAATGAATACATTTTGAACATTTTTTAAACTTTCTATAGTTGAAAATATTAGAACAAATCTTTCTAAATATTTAATAAACTATTTTTAAAGATATTTATTTATTTATTTATTTATTTACTTGAGAGAGAGAGAGAGAGAGAGCGTGAGCATGCACAGCGGGGGAGGGGCAAAGAAAGAGAAGGAGGCAGAGAATCTGAAGCAGGCTCCCAGCTGTCAAGGCAAAGCCCACATGGGGCTTGAACTCATGAAACCTGAGATCATGACCTGAGCTGAAGGTAGACATTTAACCGACTAAGCCACCCAGGCACTCCTAATATTTAATAAACTCTTTAAATCCACGCTTTATTGTATGTAAAAGTAGTCCATTCTCTGGGAGAAAAAAAGCAAATAAAGTATATTTTATTATTTATAAATGGTTATTTTATTCATAGCCCTACATTATTATCTGCCAAATATATATGTTATATAAATATTGTAACTATAAGCTTTAATCACTCAGTTTTATACCTGTATAACTATGAAAAATCACATACATCAATGAGTGGTTTCCATCCTAAAGTACGGTAGTAACTTGTTCGTTACGCCCCATTAGTGAATCTATGCTTGAGCACTGGTTATATTCAAGCAGAACTGTTCAAAAGTTATAGGGATATCAATGTAGAAGATAATTAAATGTGTACAGAATCTATTAATGTGTATAATTAAGATAGAACATCATTGTAGTTTATTATGAAATTATAATATCCTGTAATCATCCTGAAAGGGACTGCTTGTCATGTCGTATTATTTAATTATGGCCAACTAGTTCATATAACTTGAAGTTGCAGTGATTAAAACAATTAGTATAGAGTTAGGCCAAGTTATAAAAGTTATAATAAAAATATGAACAAATCAAAATGTGAGCATAAGACCTAGATTTTAACATGCATCATTTCTTTAGAAATGGATTAAATTTATTCTATTGCACTGTTCTCAATTAGCAGTGTTCCATCCCACTTAGTAGTTGTTAGTGCAAAATATTTGAAAATACTGCTAAGTACTGTAGAACTGCTAAATCTAAATGAAAACTTATGAGAGGAAACATGTCAATAAATGTATAAATAATGTCTCTTACTGGCTATGTAATCAATCTCTCTATGCCTCAGAGTCCTGATAATCCTCAAAATGTTTTATCATGAAGATAAACTAGATAGATAAACTAGATAGACAGATAGACAGATAGATATGATAAATAGTGAGTGTAAACTATTATCGTTGTTGCTGTTAATATTATTACTATTACTACTAATTTTTTATCTTGCTTCTTTCTTTTACACATTTTATTTGTCTATCTGCTTAGAACTCAAAAAACGACATTTTATTGCCTTACTGATTTAATGCACCAGGAATGCATTCTTTCCTTTCATTAAGTGTGATGACTAACAGGATATAGGACTTGAATGATCCTTGAAGTTGAGTCTACAAATGATGTGTGAACTAAATGATTGCTAAAATAATTGTTCTTCCTTTGTGTCGTGGTCACCCTTATACAAAGAATAGAAGTGATCACATATGGCTCCATTGGTCTTCACAGAAACTCATTCTTAAACTCACACATGATGTTTAAAATCTTATTTCAAGACACTTTTAGAAAAGGAGACTCTATAAATGCAAGCAATTTCCTCCTCTCTCTCCTATATCATCAATATTTCTGTTCCACTGGTGGTTTTGACAAGGGTGGTCTTTGTGGAATGGCAGGAATACAGCTATGAATGCAATGGGTTCAAGAGAGAAGGGAAAAAAATTGAATTCAGTATGTGTGAGCATTATTTTGTGAAAATTACTTCTAAAGGCAAGAAATGGGAGGCAGAAACATTTGTAGAGTAAACAGAGAGGTTTTGTTTGTGTTTGTTTTCTAAGATGTTTGTCTTCACAGTGAGCGTAGAAGAGACAAATTCATTTGGTATGGAAGTCTTGTCCGGAAAAGTCTTGTCTGGAAGTTTTGTCTGGAAAGGAAGTCTTGTCTGCAAAGACTGTGTATCAGAGTAGTCCACGAAAATGACAAAGAAGGTGGGCTTAAATGCCCAGCTCTTTTCCACTTCCCAAAATACGCCCCTAGTCTTTCTCAGTCCCCCAGCATCAGAGGACTGTATCAAATGTCCCCTTAGGGTATTGCTCAGGAAACCAGATCTGCATCCTGAGATGTGAAGTTTCATCCAAGACAGAAGTGGCGAATTGGAGGCAGAACATTAATAAGAAGGAAAGATCAAAGGAGTCTCAAAAGTTGCAAAAGTTTATAACCCCAACAGTGCCTCACATTGTGGGACCCAAGGAAGTTAACAAAAATCCCCTACCCCTGGACAAGCAGAGCAAGCCTAACTCTATTTTGTGCTACACCCACCATCTCATGTATAACCCCCATATGACTTACTTATTGCTTAAGACACTCCCCCACCCTAGTCAAGCCGCTGAGCACACCCTCACTGGAAACCGGCTCATATAGGAATGCGGAACCCCTAACCGCCAAAGAATGTAAACCCTGCCTTTTGCCCACCAAACTTGCGTGCCAATTCTGACTGGAGTGATAGGCTAGTTCAAACAGTTACTATAGGGTAAATTGTAATTCAGTTGGCCACCTGCGTGTGGACTGGCATGACTATGCAACTTTCTGTGTGTGTTACAATCTCATTGGCCACTGGCCCCTATAAAACTGCTACGCCTTTTAACCTAGGGGTCCAGGTCCCTGCTCTGCTGTGTTGGGTATACTTGGGCCCAACCTCGAGCTTGCAAATAAACCTTCGTGTGTTTGCACCGGTATCAGCTCCTTGGTGGTCTCTCGGATTTGAAATCAGGGGCATTACAACATTTAGCATGTCTAATTCTCCTTCCCTGTATTATTTTTCTCCTCAGCACATACTGATTTGTGAATGTGAGCTCCACTAGCCAAGGCTGGGGGACCATGGTATTATTTGTTTTTGTTTTTTCATTGCTGTATATCTAATTCTTGCTGTACATCTAGTTCTTGGTGCTCAGGAAATATTTGTTGAAAGAATGAAGCACTCTAGGAGATTCACTTGAACTTAGCCATATTGAAAAGGATGTATCAAAACATCAAATCACATGCAGATGAACTACAGGGCAGCAAGACCAACAATACTAGGGAACCAACTAAAACAACCCCCACCCTACCTCAGATCTTCAAATCAAACATTTACTTACCTATTCTGACAATATTCAGGATTCTCACATTATAGGTCCATGGCAAAGAAAAAAATCATGAAAAAACAGATTATTCCTTCTTGGTTTTGGTCTGCAAAATCTGAAAGTTATCTTGAGTGTAGCTTATATATGGGGACTTATAGAAGCAGAGGTGAATTTCACTTCGGTAGGTTTCTGAAATATCGAATGAGTGCTTAAAATGCATTCAAATGTGGCAAAAGCAATTCCTATTGAAACAGTATCTGAAATAAAAAATTTCCTATGGTTTTTGCCCAGATGAATTGAGTCAGAACTGCAAATTCATGTCTGCTTCCTCGATATTCAAAGTCTTGACTTTGAATTTTAACTGTGAAGATGTTTGTCACAGTATGTTTGAGACAGCCATGGTAGGAAATATCTTCCCATTTTGGCTTGACGTGGCACATTAGACAAGAGGATTCTATTTAACAATATACAGTGGTAACAGAAACTATGGGAATTCTTCCAGATTGATTATTTTCATAGGCCTCTGCATCCCAACTTGGAAACCAATGGGAAGATATATTTATTTTAATGAGAACATGCTTTCCTGTAGTGAATTTTTATAGCAAGGAAATAGAGATGTCATTGCTAATGGGGGGAAAAAAAGACCTCTGAGGTCCCAGCTCATCCAGCTCTCTTGATTTGAGATGCCATTAACCACTAAATTAATGCAAATATAGCTTAATGAAATGTTTCTCATACTGTGATCATAAAATATCCCTGCAAAATGCCACTCTGCACTTAATAAATATGAGAGCCAAACCAGAATACCCCACATATTGATTTTCAAAAAATATGAATATTTCCCACAGGCTTCTCAAACACTCAGAAGATCAACACAAGCCTCAAAGGTCAGTCTAATTATAAGATGAATTTGGATTGATTTAACATCATCTCTGTCAGATGGATAGCAACAAATTCAATGATGCTAAGTTTGATTACAGGGAGACCATATATCAGGACGCCAGATAAAATCTATATCAGAAACAGTGTTAACCACATGACACTGATTATGGGACCCTCACTGAAGGAAAAGTTTTTTCCCCACTCTGTTTGACCAGTTTCTGTGGGCATATACAAAACCAAAGGCACTTTACATGTGTTTCATACACTGGTGAGGTACTGACATTTAGAGTAAGCCTTTAAAAACTTTCATACCAGTTTGACATTGCTACACCAACTAAATATCATATTTCTCCTACTAACATTTTAGCATTTTAGAAAAGTTTTGGAACGGACTGGATTGGAGACCAAAAAGTGATAATAACTCTTAATCAAAGATGTCTTGAGAAATGCTGTCTTAGGGTTTATATTTGCTTTAGGGGCAAACTGAAGAGCACTCACTGAGGGCAAATCAGAGATGGCTTGCCTGAAATGTGATGTGGGATATGAGGGTGGAGAATGAAAAAACTCTAACCTCAGCCCCCCAAAGCATTATGTGGTTGGTATTAGATGCATAAAACTCTTAAGATCAATCCAAACTGACAAGAGATAGTAACATTTGAAGGATATGATCTTGGAAGTTACAGTACTTTTGATTTCACAAATATTTTCTTTGTGTGGATGTTTGGGATCAAAAGAGGAGAAAGTAGTGTACATTGGGTAGAAGGAAGAACATTATCATAGATTTCAAGAATATAAATATTCTCTGAATATAGAAACTATGTTACCTTCTCAATGTGTAATGAATGATATTAGCCAGCTGTTCAATTCACCAGCTCATAAAAACTGAGTAGATTTGGGATTTCTGAAGCCTTAACAAAGTGTTTTGGGCATATGAAAAAGTATTATAAATGAAAATAAAATCTAACAAAATCAATTATAATCCCCATGGCAGGAATGATTTGTATAGAGTATAAAAGGGAACTTTGAATATTCAGCTGTACACTGTACTAGATGGGTGTGATAAAAAGAAGATTCTGGATCTGACAATGCCTCTCCTTGTCCACCATGTAAAAATCCTTTATCCTTCAAATTTTAGATCAAATGTTACCTTCTGTGAGAAACCTTCCCATAGTATCTTGGGCAGACTTTCTGCCCCTTTAATATACCTCCATTTTATCAGTTACCTTATCCTATTATTATCATTTACATATATACTTTTTCTTTTTAATCCAGGCTGTAACCTGGCTGCAGACAGGCAGATTTTCTCTCTCCTTATCTTTGTAGCTCTATTTCTACCATATGGGGATTTCTTTGAAGTTAGTTCCTGTTAAATAATTGACAAGAGTGTTCTGGCCTTTGTAGAGCAGGAGTGGTACTTGGGTTTGGATAAAGGGCTATAATATTAATGATGATTATGATAGATAACATACTGATCACTTAACATATGTTAGACATTGTTCTAAGGAAATTATTGGTATAAATTCATTTAATTCTCCTACCTGTTAGTGACAGAAACTCAAAATAAGTGTAGTTTAAACAAAAGAGGATATTATTTCTCTTATATAAAAAAGCCAAAGATGAACTTCTATAATGGACAAGTGATAGAATGAAGAGGTTTAGTCAGTCCCCCACAGATAATAGATGCAATCTTGAGAAATATATACCGTTTAAAACAGGGGTAAAAGACATGAGAAAGCATTTGAAGCATACAGGAGCCAGAACAGTTTACTCTTGAAACATTTCAATTAGAAAAGATACATAATGCAAGCTTGCACCTTTCTTGGCCAAGGGCACTCCCTAGCACTCATGGCTACAGTGGATAAAAACC
This sequence comes from Acinonyx jubatus, assembly GCF_027475565.1. Taxonomy (NCBI): domain Eukaryota; kingdom Metazoa; phylum Chordata; class Mammalia; order Carnivora; family Felidae; genus Acinonyx; species Acinonyx jubatus. The sequence goes on along the minus strand of NC_069381.1, from coordinate 89,213,179 downwards.
AAAGACTGACTTACTCCACTTGAGGAGGCAGAAATGAATTTTAGGGCTGAAAACACAGGTGGAAAGTTAAGAGAGATATCCTAATGCAAGAGAGTTCCAGGAGAGCTGACCCAACCTGAATGACTGTTCAATTAAGCATACACAAGAACGTCTGCTGAGAATTGGGTAAAGACAAACAGAAGAACAAAACAGGGAAAGATCAGAAAGGATCTCAGTTTAAATTAGTGCATTTGTTCCATTGTTTTTCTTCTCTTCACTGTTTTTAACTGAATGCATTCCCCAGCTATTTGCAAGTTGGTTAAAGCAAAGTTGAAGAAACCTTATTTTCTTGAGGTATAGAAAGACAAAAGCAAAGGCTGACAGAGACATCAGAAAATTAAAATAGATTCCCAAGAAGTAAGAAAATCACAAACATGATGATATCTGAAATATGAGTCTACAATCTGCCCAAATCCCTGGTGGATGTCAAATCATGCAAACCTAAGGGAGATCATCAAGGAGACAGGGTAAATGAAATAAAATAAACCAGAGACCGATTCTGTAAGAACTGAACAGAGATATCAGCTACTGCACACCTGGTGGGACAGAATTTCTAGTTTGATTCTAAGCGAATGAATTGTTAATACAATAATAATAGAAAGAAAAAGAAGAATCAAAAAGCCAAGTCTTCTCTAAAGAACACAGAAGGATAGACACTATATTATCTGAAATATATAGTTTTCAACCAAAAATTACTAGACATACAAAAAAAATAAGAAAATGTGATGCCTATTAAAAATTAGTAAAAATAACATTAAGACAACTGCTATATTGTGTTTGAATAATTTTTAAAATGACTCCAATAAGGAAACAGATGGGAAACCACAACAAAGAAATTGAAACTTGTTTAAATGGAAAATTTGAAGGTGAAAGTATAACTTAAACAAAAATTTATGAAATGTTCTCAGCAGTAAACTGGAGTTTTCAGAATTAGTAAAGTCAAAGTTAGATACATGCAAATTACCTACTCCAAAGAATAGAGATAAAAAAAAATATGGGCAAACAGTACACAAAGCCACAAAAATGTGAAGAATAGTGCCAAACAATATAACATGCATGTAATTGGAGTCCTAGAAAAAAATGGAGAGATATAAAAGGGTAGGAAAAACATGTAAAAATAATGGGTGGAAATTTGCCAAATAAAATTGAAAACATTAATTTATAGAACCAGAAATTCATTGAACCCTTAGCAATGTCACCATAAAGCAAAACCCTCCTAAATACCTCAGAGTTAAACTGTTGAAAAGCAAAGATAGTGAGAAATTCTTAAAAACAGATAAAATAATTTATATAACAGGGGATGATGTTTGATAAATGACTTTTCCTCATAATCAGTGGAGGCCAAAGATATTAAAACAACATACTTAAAGTAGTGGTAACGAAAAGCAAGGCTGTCAACCAAAAATTCTATATCCAGTGCAACTATCTTTCAAAGTGAAGATTAAAAAAAGATATTTTCAGGTAAACAAAAATGGGTAAAAAATGATGTAGACAGTCATGTGAATTGATAAAGGACATTCTTCATGTTCAGGGGAACTGGGAACAGATAGTGACCCATATTTCTAAAGAAGGGATGAGAAACACTAGAAACACTAAATGCATGAGCAAATATAAAAAGATATATCTAGGAAAACATATTGGTAGTTCCTCAAAGTAAAGAATTAACATATCACCTAGAATTCTACTTCTAGATATATACACCAAGGAACTGAATACAGTTACTCAAACACATGTACACACATGTTCATAGTAGCACTATTCACAATAGCCAAACAGGTGAAAACAATCCATATACCTACAATGGGATATTACTTTCCCATAAAATGGAGTACAGATACATGCTACAATGTGGACCAACCTCAAAAATATGATATTAGAGGAAAGAAGTCAAGCAAAACAGGCCATACATTGTATGAGTCTATCTATATGAAATAGTCAGAATAAGTACACCCATAGAAACAGAAGCCAATTAGTGATTATCAGGGGTTTGGGGGTCAGGAAGAAAGAGAGAGACAGAAGACACATTGGCTCAGTTGTGACCATGTGATGTTCAGCATCACATACTATTCGTATTGCAAGACATCAGTCATTTAATAAGTTAAAATTTATTAGAAATGTTTGTTCATCTTGTGGAACACTAGCAGAACAAGTTACTCTAAATTCAAGGTTTTACTTTATGGTTATACGTTCAATCTATTATAATACAATAGACTGGTTTGAATTGTATGAAGAAAATATTGTTTCAGACGAGTGGTTAGAAAATGAATATTTTATCAGCTTTTTCAAGTAACTTTTAATATTCCTCTTTGATTGAAAACCAAACTCCACAAGTGATAGTGACTTAAAGGTTCATTGCATTGTCAAATCTGAAACCAGATGGTGAAATTTTCAAAATTCATTGGTCTATTTTGCACTCTGAGTATTTTGACACATGCATGTTTTGTAGCAACAGGCATTGGTGATTTGGAATATTGGGTCATTGAGTGATGTAAAATTTTCAAATATTAACACATTTATTATATGACATAAAAATCATATTTATTAATACAACCATTAGCTTCATCGGAGAATACTTTATATTGGGGTGGCTGGGTGGCTTAATTGATTAAGCGTCTGACTCTTGATTTTTGTTTGGGTCATATCTCCTGGTTCATGAGGTCAAGCCCTCGATCTCAGTGTAGAGCCTGCTTGGGATTCTCTCTCTGCCCCTCTCCCACTTGCTCTCTCTTTCAAAATAAATAAATAAACTTTTAAAAATTAACAAATAAATAAACTTAAAAAAAGAAAATAAAAGACTTTAAATAACAGTATGTTATTAAGCTCATTGTGGCAGGTACAGGTTTTTCGAAATTCTAAATTTCATTTGGAAACTCAGTGTTGATCTTTAGCAGTAAATATTATCAATTGTTTTCCTTGAAATGACAAGCTTGATTCATTCATTTTTAACGAAATATTTGCCAAACACACATATCTGGATAATAATAATGATAATGATAATAACAATAAACCCAGTACACCAATATCTCTGATGAATACAGACACAAAATTTCTTAATAAAATACTAACAAAACGACCGGGGCTCCTGGATGGCATCCTACTCTTGAAATCAGCTCAGGTTGTGATCTCAGGGTTCCCTAAGAGTTCAAGCCCCAGGCTGTGCTCTGAGATGACAAAGTGGAGCCTGCTTGGCACTCTGTCTCTCCCTCTCTCTGCTCCTTCCCTGCCTCCACTTTCTCTTTCTCAAAATAGATAATTAAACTTTAAAAAATATTTCAAAAATTAAATACTAACAAATTGAATTAAAAATATATAAAGTGGATAATAAATTATGACTGATTGGGGTTTATCCTAGGAATAAAACATAACTTTAGAATAAAAAGATCAACTGATATATTCTATCACATGTGGAGAATAAATGAAGAAAGCCATACGATCATCTCAATAGAGATCATCTCAATAGGCCAATTATTTGACAAAACTTACCACACATTCATGATAAAAACTTTCAGCAAATTAGGAATAAAAGAAACTAGCTCAGCATGTTAAGGAGCATCCACCAAAGCCCCACAGCTATCACTCTTCTTGGTGAAAAAGACTAAATGCTTTTTTCCTTAGATCAGAAGATGTGATGTTCTTTTCCATCATTTCTATTCAAAATTATACAAGAGATTCAAGCCAGGGTAATAAAGAAAGAAAAAAAAAGGAATACATATTGTAAAGGAAGAAGCTAAACTACCTTCAGTTGTAGATGACATGAACTTATATCTAGAAAATGCTAAACAATCTACAAGAAAAAGTACAAGAATGAATAAGTTTAGCAAAGTCACAGTATATAAAGTTAATATACAAAATAATTGTGCCAATTTACTAACGTTAAACACCTAGAATAGGAAATAAAATGCATTTCCATATTTCAGTATTCTGAAACACGAAATACTTAGGAATGTATTTAACAAAATATGCATAGATATTATACACTGAAAACTATAAAATATTGCTAAAATAAAGACCTAAGGAAATTGAAAGATATACCATTCCTTTGGAATCAGAGACAGAATATTAGTAAAATGCTATTTTCTCCAAGTTAATCTTTAACTCTTTGGATTTAATGGTAATCAAAATAATTTTGAGCATTTCTGAGGAAATTCACAAGTTGATTAAATTTACATGAAAATGCAAATGACCTGGCATAGCAAAGCCATGCTGACAGCAAAGAACAAATCTGAAGCATTAACAACATCAGATTTCACGAGTTACTATAAAGTCACAGTAATGAAGACAATGAATATTTGCAAAAGAGTATTACTATAGATCAATGGAGTAGAATAGAGTCCAGAAATAAACTCACTCACGTGATAAATTAATTTTTTTCTTTTTTTTTAAACGTTTATTTATTATTGAGAGACAGACATAGAGCGTGAGCAGGGGAGGGGTAGAGAGAAGGGGAGACACAGAATCCGACGTAGTCTCCAGGCTCTGAAATGTCAGCACAAGCCCGACGCGGGGCTCAAACTCAAACTGCAAGATCATGACCTAAGCCAAAGTCGGTCACCCAACCAACTGAGCCACGCAGGTGCCCCTAAATTAATTTTTAATTAAAGAGTCAAGGCAATTCAAATAGGGAAAGTATTCTTTTCAGTAAATAGTGTTGAAACTACTAGATACTGATTTCGGGGCACCTGGGTGGCTCAGTAGGTTGAGCGTTCGACTTCAGCTCAGGTCATGGTCTCGAGGCCCGTGAGTTCGAGCCCCGCCGTGGGGCTCTGTGCTGACAGCTCAGAGCCTGGAGCCTGTTTCGGATTCTGTGTCTCCCTCTCTCTCTGACCCTCCCCCATTCATGCTCTGTCTCTCTCTGTCTCAAAAATAAATAAACGTTTTAAAAAAAAAAGAAACTACTAGATACTGATATGGAAAAAAAAAACATAGATTTATCTCACACAATCTACAAATCTTCAAAAGAATCATAGACATAAATGTAAAAACTAAAACTTTAAAAATTCTAGAAATAAATATAGGAGAAAACCTTTGTAACATTGGGGTACACAAAGCTTTCTTGCATAGGACAGAAAAAACACAAATCTTACTCTGCTCTTTGAAAGACACTATTAACACTACAAAGTTATAGACTGGGAGAAACTATTTGTGTTACATAGATGAACAAGGAATTTTTGTAAAAAATAAATAACTCTTACAATTCAGTAAGCAGGCAACTTCAAAATGGACAAATTGTTGAACAGACACTTTACCAAAGAAGATATATGAATGGCTATTAAATACATAAAAGATGTTACCATTGTTATTCAAGGAAATGCAAATGAAAGCCACAATGATAAAACAGCATAACTAAATCCTGGTAACAATGAGATTCCATTACAATGACAAAAATGAAGATTAACCATTCCAAATGTTGGTAAGGATATGGAACAACTGGAACTTCAGTTGTTGAAATGTAACATAGCATAACTGCACTGGAAAAGAATTGGACAGTTTCTTAACAATGGAAAGTTAAGCATACACTTAGCATAAGACACTCACTCCTATTTATACAGAAAAAGCAAAACTTGTGTCTATTCTAAGACTTGTACTTAGAATGTTCAGATGAACATAGGGGAAAGGAAGGAAAAATAAAAACAGAGAGGGAGGTAAACCGTAAGAGACTCTTAAATACAGAGAACAAATTGAGGGTTGCTTGCAGGGAGGTGGATGAGGGATGGGTTAATGGGTGAGGGGCATTAAGGAGGGCACTTGTGATGAGCACTGGGTATTGTACGTAAGTGATGAATCACTGAATTCTACTCCTGAAACCAATACTACACTGTATGTTAACTAACTTGAATTTAAATAAATAAATTATAAAAATAAAAAAAAAAGAAGGGCGTCTGGGTGGCTCAGTCAGTTGAGCGTCCGACTTCGGCTCAGGTCATGATCTCACGTGGGTTCAAGCCCCGCGTTCGGGCTCTGTGCTGAGAGCTCAGAGCCTGGAGCCTGCTTCAGATTCCGTGTCTCCCCCTCTCTCTGCCCCTCCCCTGCTCATGCTCTGTCTCTCTGTCTCAATAATAAATAAAAACATTTTTCAAAAATTAAAAAAAAAGAATGTTCATAGGAGTTTTATTCACAATAGCCAAAACCCAGATATAACCAGGTCATCAACAGAGGGACAGATAACTGAATTGTAATATATCCATATCATGAAAGAGTCTTCAGGATTAAAAGAGGCATGCATACTCTTGATGTATGAAACTTCATTATGCTGAGTGAAAGAAGTCAGGCACAAAAGACTACAAAGTCTATTATTCTCTTCCAAGAAATCCCAGAAAATAAACAGTAATCTTTCTTGACAGAAAGCAAATTTGTGTTTCTGTGGGAGGAAGTTTGTGGGGAGAATGTGTGGGATTGACTGCAAAATCACTTGTCAAAACTTATCAAACTCTGTGTTTAAAATGGTTGTGATTCATTGTATGTAAGTTATGCCTAAGGAAAGGCTTATATTTCTTAAAGGTAAAAAAAAATATGATGAAAAATAAGAATATAAATGTATAAAAATTATTCAAAAATAAATCTAAATATAAGGAGATTCAGGCTACCATAGTGTTGCCACCATCACTGGGGACCTATGTACCTTCAATCTTTTACTTCACAATTCTCAACATGCTTTCTTCTCATGAAATCTGAAGTTTCCTTGAGCTTCAGTTTTCTCATCTATATTCCAGGCAGTCCAAAGAGCAGAGGAGGGCTTGTTTTCTCCCTCCCTCTATAGACATGTCTTAAAATTGCTTACATCACTTCTTTGTCTATCCTATCAGGATGGGAAGTGTAATGTTTACTCTGGATGGCCATTTACTCAGCTAAAAATGTGGAGTTCATTGCCAAAGATGAGGGAAATACTATATTGGGGAGTAGAAAATTTTGTTATCACAGCTTTACTCCTTCAGACTTTTTAGAAATATATTTATTTATTTATTTTGAGAAAAAGAATGCACCTGTGTGTGTGAGTGGTGGGAGGGGCAGAGAGCGAGGAAGAGGGAATCCCAAGCAGGCTCCGTGCTGTCAGCACAGAGCCTGATGTGGATCCTAGGAACCATTAGGTCATGATCTGAACTGAAATCAAGAGTCAGACACTTAACTGACTGAGCCACCCAGGCACCCCTCTTCCTTCAACTTTTCTACACGTGGATGTCATTTACCAATTTAGACTAAGGTAAAAACAAAAAACAAAAAACTTCTGTGCGTATATCCTCTTTGCTACAAGAGTCCATATTTTTCTATAAAGTACTACTTACCACAATGTATGTTATTTGTTAAACATCTTTCATGTTTAGACTACTGGATTTTTAGGCAGAAATTGTATTTTACTCCCTTTTTTTTTTATCATCGGTACTCATCAATATTTAGATAGTGGACATTGAGTGAATGTTGCTGATGTTTTTCTGACCAAATGAAATTTCTGGGCCCACAATACTGAGGACAATTTTTATCTTAGGAATGGCTATCATGTACAGTCCTATCACAGACGCTAAATGGTCTTCCTTACTGCAATTTTTATATGCAAGAAAGATCTATTGACAAATATTACTAGGTGTGAACTGATAAGACAGTTCTTGGGTCAATGAAACAGGATTTTCAGATCTAAAGTCTAAGTAAAAAATTCAGTGTGATCAGTATACACATAAGGCAGCTTAGCAACATTCTCCAAAGCAGAGAATGTCCCAGGATTTTACACTCAAAATCATGTAGTTGTTCCCGGTAACAGCCATATTAGCAATTATTTCTTCAAAAGTTCTGAAATATAGTCAAGCTGGAGCAGTTCTGCACATGGGTTGTTATGGATATATGGTGGGATGATTATATATCTTGATTAGATGTACCATCTTAAACTCAGCGTTAAATATGTATGTATGTGTGTGTATACATACATATATATGTGTGTGTGTGTGTGTATATATGTATACACACATATGTATATATGTATATATATACACACACACACAATACAACAAAGAGTATAGTATGGTAAACAACAGTACATACAAACAGTAACACAGTTCCTATGACTTTTGTCTTCCCCAGGATAACAGAACTTGACACAAAGATGTTCTTATAATTATTGCCATAGAGCTAGAAGAATTATCTCTGGGTGTCTCTAGACTAAAACTCTCACAGATCAGCCACAGAGTCTATACAGTATGTGTTCTTTGTTTTACTTCAACATAGATATTGTTTTAAAAGTCAGGAATTGGTAACTTATAGATAAGGTGATTTAATGACTATACAAAGCCTTGTATACACACACACACACACACACACACACACACACACACCCATGGGGAGAGATATCTGGGTGATTGGCAATGGTAATTGTTAGAAAGCAAAGGGTGAAGCCTGGAGGAGGCAGACACTGTGGAGAGCAGAGTGAGCCATGAAAAGAGGCTTGGTTTAGAATAGGGAGGCATTTGAGTGACATAGTGACTTTGTTTGCTATGTGTTATATGTTATATATTATTCTATTTTTTTCCTGTTTAGAGTCCTTTTTCATTCAGGAAAGTGAGAAAAGTTCTAGAATTTAAAAAATAGAAATGGGAAAGAAGCACATGTAATACAGTTCTAAATGTTTTACAGCTTCCATATTTGAGAGCAAATCTTTTTAAGAAGATTATTTCTTAGAGCTTGGGGAACATTTCAAAAGTATTTTTTTATGTGTAAAAGTCTGTAAACCTAGATTTGGGGCAGAGCAGAGAAATCTATTTCTATGGGAGAGGAAATTTGGAAATCTTTTCTTATAAGGGAAAGACACCAAAGCCCCAGTATATAGCACATATTGCATAAAGAAGACCCTTAAAGACAAGGTCCATGCCCACCTCTAAGGGCATTTGGAGAGATTTAACTTTGCAGAGCTATTGAGAGTACAGTTAAAAGACAAACTGCGGTGTATTAAAAATTTTAAGAGTTTATTTGAGCAAAAATAAATTTGAATCAGGCAGCATCTAATCTAGCAGATAGAAAGGAGCTGTGAGGAGTTAGCTGTACAAAATGACAGACTTCATAGCCAGAAGGGAGTGGGACAAGGAAGTTATATTAGGCAAACAAGTGGGTTGGTTATTGCAAGGCCACCTTCCTTTGGGGGACGGCAAGGGTGTATCAGGCAGATTACCTAACTAGTGCTGATCAGGTGATTCCTGATTGATTGGGCTAAGATTCCACTTCTGGGAGAGGTGAAACTGTACATATGTTGAAGTCTGGTCATGTGGTACTTAGCATGAGTGACTCCATTTTGAGTCTGTTGTCTTGGTTTCAGCAGTATTCGTGCATTTTATCCTTTCTTAGATTAAAGGGCATCACATCTTAGTATCAAACAGGAAGCCAGATGTTAGGTTTTCGTTACTCTGATTTTAACTCTTAGAGGTACTTAACTTACTTTTCAAAAACATACTGTGGCCTTGGATTTTGACAGTTGGATGAGATTAGATACAAACACAATTCTAAGATGTTGCAATTAATAAACTTTTTTTAAAAAGTCTGGGACTTAATAAGTTTGACAGCTGATACAGGCCCTTAAGAAGAAGTTTTATTAATGACAATTAAGTCAGATGTAGCTAATTTTGTAGTTAACAAGAACTTTTCATTCCAAATTTATAAAAAGATTTTTTTTTAACTAACAATTCCTAAGACATTCTACATTTCCTTTGCTTCTGTGTGGGAGGACAGTATATTTTTCAGGTAAAGAGAATACAGTCACCATTACTGGAGATACAGAAATCTCATGCATGGAGAGGATAAAACTCTGTGAATTAGAAAACCCATAGAAAGATTTCAATAACATAGTCATCTCCCTGAGAAGATAGGATTTATCTTTCATCCGAGTGAATAGACACATGAAAGATCACACATTGATGTTAGCTCATGTGGAGTTTTTCCACTATGGAGGTTGCATTCAAGTCTGTCATCATTCGTGTCCATTTGGTAGCCCACTAACTACTGTTCCAGATATAGAAGCTGGTATTTTAGTGAGTATCTGTAGGAGCTGCCAGACAAAAACAATCAGAGAATAGGACTATGCTCAGTAATTGCTAAGGAGATGACTAGGACAGTAGCATTTCAAATGAAAATGCTATGAACAGTCAACAATAATAGTGGATTTCCCAACATTTAACAATATGTGTATCAATGAAACAATAATAGGTTCTTGTCTGGGGATCTTTCTCTAACAGGGACGCCTCTGTCAGTAGGACTTTTGTCAATAGGATACACTCAAAGTAACTCAACTTTCAGGTCTTTTTAATACCTGCAGAAGAGCAGAGTAAGTGTAATGGAAATAACGTGGATTTTGACAAACTTGGTCAGAACTGAATCCACTGTTTATTAGTTCTGTGTCTTGGACATTCAGCTTATGTCTTTGAACTTCAGTTTCCTTTCAGGAAAATTGGAATAATAATAAATACCCACCATGGTTTCAGAGGATATTATGTGAGGAGATTGCCATAAAAAGTTTAGCACCCTAACTGACTCAAAGAAGTTTCCCTACCCTTAGAGGTAATTGACCCTATATAAATGATCTAGTCTGGTGAGCTTTTTAAAAAAGTTAAGCATTTTTTAAAAGAAGCATTTTTACAGAATTGCAAGATTAATATGTAAAACAAATCCACTTAGCCATCTTTTCTGTGTATCATCACCTGAATCTAGAACAGTATGAAACAAATGTGTCTAGCATTCTGCTTTCAAACTGAGGAAACTGGGGCCTTTAAATGTTTAAAAAATTATCTGCAAATCCCCATAGACGGTAAAGTCGCATATCCTTCAGTTCAAGGCCATTTGTCCAGCAAAACACTGTGTTGTATCTTATATTCAACTCGGATGGCCTCTCTTAATGAATGAGGTCAAAAAGAACCATCTTGTATTTGGAACCCAAATGAAAAACTGGTTTCATAGAACTCCAGAAACTTTAATACAGCAATATGTAATGTGGTTTTCTTTTATTTATATTTTTCCAATATTATTGCCATGCTTAGGCATGGATTTTGGAGTCAAATTCCAATGTCATGTCTGCCATTGATGGGACTTAGGGCATATTTATATCTTCATAAGCCTGTTTCTTTATTTGTAAAATGGGACAAATAATGTATCATTATAGGGTTGCTATGAGAACTGAATGATATTTACATATAAAACACTCAGCATAGTGCTTGGATAGAATGGATATACACACTCACACAATTTCACTGGGCACCCAAAACAGTCTTTAGATATTATTTATGATTGAAACATCTGTAACAGGCAAAGAGGTAACAAAATGACAATTCGTATATTGCCAAAGTAAAATTTAGAGTGTCTCCTACCCTCCTTACAATATTCCGCATAATTACATTGATATCACTAAACGTATGATGAGCATTTCAATTCAGTATTCTGTGCCTCTAATTGAGGAATTCTTGGTTTTGAATGCTAAAGGATCTATGTGGATCGTGTAATGGTACAATGAGTACTATCACCTTGAGTGAGATGCAAATTAAAGGGTGAGAATGGGAAGGAGAGTTAATAATAGCTAATATATAAACTTATCTGGCATAGGGCACACTGTGTGCCATTCTCTGTTCTGAGTTATTTACTTGTATTAAATTATTTAAGCATTCAATACCCCAAAAGCCCTCTGAGGAAGTTTTTATTAATGTAATAATAATTTTACATATATACAAATGGAGGCATAGAGAATTATAAAAACTGGCCAAGATTATGCAGCTAGGAAGAAGCACAGTCAGAATTCAAAGCCAAGGAGTTGGATATCGGAGACAGCTGGTAACAACTATACTAAGTGGCCTTTCCAATGAGAAACCATTCTTGCATCAATTTCTCAAATTAATATCAAAGCATGCATTCATATGATTAAAACTAATAAAGGCTGAATCTCTTAAAAATAATTGAATCTGACTTTATTAACCTCTTATCTTTTTTTTTAGAAATCAAAGTGATCATTTTGTTGCTTTTTTTGCCACTATTTTTATAATAGAAGCATGTCTTCGGAAACTTGTTTTTTGCAGCAATTGTTTTCTGGAATGAAACGTACCAGGTAACATCTTCATTCTTTTATTTGTTCTCAGAGAGGGAGAAACTCTTGTGGCCTAGAAGCCTCAGGAAGGGAAGAGGCAGATTCTCAAAGGCCATTTAACTGACTAAGAGACACCCTCTGGCAAGCACACAGGCCTCTCAACCTCTCTCTGCTCTTAAACCCCCTGGAGATGGTAAGAAAGGAGGATTTGAGCCTGGGAGGAAGATAATCTAGGTTGTTCATTTTGTGCTGGAAGCATTTCTTCAGAGTTGAGCTGAATAATGAAATGAGGTTGCCAGCAGAACATAGTCTCTGGACATTGACTTTGATGATAATGTTAATAATTTAAATGTTGTAAGGGACTGAGTCTGGCTTTAAATAATATAGGCCCTTTTTGCCCTACATTTTTTTTTCTTCTTGTAATTTCTTATTTGCTAGGGAGAGAACACAATTTGATCGGAAAAATTAACCTTGTAAGCTTGTAAGGGATAGCACTGTAAATGTTTAAGTAGAAACTTGCTTCTAAGTTATTTTTTCTTGAGTTATAAAATTGTTTCATGTGAATCACTATATAATTCTAATGAATTTTAGAGTCATGTGCAGTAGATGCTGGAGAATACCATATTGATTTGATTTGTCTCCTGACATTCTTCTTGATACATCTTGATGCCTACAATATATGTGGGATATCTCATGGGCTGTCTCAAGGCAACATGCCCAAAAGAGAACTTGGATCTCTTTTACCAAAGTCCCCTCTGCCCCAGTTGTACCATGACAAGGAATGGTATCACAATTCACTCAGTAATTCTTGCCCTAAAACTGTGGAGTCATCCTTGATTTCCAATGCCTCCCTTCCTCTCCAATGCCACTTCCAATCCATCGGTAAGTTTTCACACCTCCATGAGCTCTTTGGCATCTCCTTACCACCCCCTTCATTATCACCATGGTCTATGTCACATGGTCCTGTGACTGATGACACCAGACTTCTATAGACCCCCTGCTGTCACTTTTACTTCTCTATTTGACACCAAGAGTGACCTTTTTTTATTTTTATTAAAATTTTTTTAATGTTTATTCATTTTTGAGAAAGAGAGAGAGAGACAGAGTATGAGCAGGGGAGGGGCAGAGAGAGAGGGAGACACAGAATCTGAAGCAGGCTTCAGGCTCTGAGCTGTCAGCACAGAGCCCAACATGGGGCTTGAACTCATGAACTGTAAAGTCATGACCTGAGCCAACTTGGGATGCTTACCTGACTGTGCCACCCAGGTGCCCCAAGAGGGACCTTTTTTAAAAAAGGAGTAATTAGGTCACCTTACCCATCCTGATTATAACTCTCAGAAGACCTCTGATTAGGATTTGACTAAATCCACATATCTTATCAATACTTAGTGGGCTTTTAAAAAATGATTTGGGCTCTCCTATGTCATCCACTTTCTCTCTTACTTTATTTTACTCTCATTAGATTCCAGACACCATGGCCTTCCTTCCTTTTCGCAAATAGGTTAAACTTTTCCCATTTCAGGACAAGGACACTAACCATGGTCTCTGCTAGGATATACTTTCATACTTTCTGCAGATTTTTGCATAATTTATTCCTTTTTATCATCCGTGTCTCTGCCTAAATGTAGCTTCTCCTGAAATGACTTCCCTGAGCACTGTCCCTAAAAGGGACACTAGCTCTATCCTTTGACCTACTCTCATCACCTAAAGTTATATCATATTAGTTTTAACTTTCTTATTTCTGTAGCAGATCACGTTTTCTAAAAATGCCCCTGACATTGTCTCCCATCTCATATGTTCTCTAAATACCACTCCTTATCCATAGCAGTCTAATTTCCTTCCCCTTGAATCTGGGTGGGCTTGTGACTTCTTCAACCAATAAAGTGGGATGCTATGTGACTTCTGAAGCTAAGTTGGAAAAAAACACACAGCTTCTGCTTGGTTCTCTTTGAAGGTCTCACGGTCTGGACCTGTTCTCTCTGAATCCAGCTGCCGTCCTGTGAGAGCCCATGTCCACAGAGAAGCCATAGGTAAGTCTTGTGCTTAGCAGTCCTCAAGTCCTATCCTACCGGTGCAGGAATCAGACATGTGAAGAAAAGGCCTCCAGATGATGCCAGTCTCTAGCTTTTGAGTTTTCTGGGATAAGCCTCCAGACACTGTGGTGCCGAGATAAGCCATATTTTTTATATGTAGATCCTGGAGCATAATGAAGATAAAAACTTCTCTTATCTCCAGAGCCCAAGTTATTTTTCTCAGGTTCTATAATATTATGCATTATGTTTGTAACTCAAGAAGCAGGATAGTAGAAGGGGTTATGAGTGAGAACTGTGTTTAGTTCTACATCTCAATGCTATCGATTTATAGATGCCTGACATTGGGCAAGTCACATTTCTTTGCTTCAATTTCTTCAAAGAAATGGGAACAGTAATAAACATTTCAATACTGATCCTATTAATCCTATCTTATATTATCAATACTGATAGGCTTTTATATGGATAGAATGGGTTAGTATAAACATAGTACTCAGAATAGTTCCTGGAATACAATTAGTACTACCTAGTGTTGGGTTCTCTTACTTACTTAGTATATTTTATTCTCTACCTGTCTTTTTTTTAATTTCTGTTTACTTTCAGCCAACTCTACTTTTACCTTATTTTTTCTCTTATTGCCTTATCTTTCATTTATATTTTTCATAAAAGTTAAATGTCATGAATTTCGGTGATGCTGAAATGTAAATTCTTTGTACATTTATTTCTGCTTTTGTTTGTAAGGAATATGTTTCTGCTGGTTTTAATTCTGAGTTCTACTTCTTTAAGTTAGTGACTCTTAACAGAGGCCCCATACTAAATGATAAAAATTATATCCAGGCCAATATTTGTCCCAGAAAAAGAGTGAGAGCATCCTTTACTTACTTCAGTTCTACATATAATGGTTAAGAGCATAACCTCAGTTTTCTTATTTGTAAAATAGGAATCTTAAATGTTATCCCTGGTGTTTTTCTGAGAAGTGAATGATATGATGTATATAAAGTACTAAATGCAATGCCTTACATGCTTTTTTAAAAAATAAATAACTATTAGATTTTACTTATTATTCTTTTATGAAACCCCTTTAAATTTTAGGGTTGATGTCTAGTTAGTATGATAATAATCTAGTATTATGATAATGTGGAAGAAAGTCCTAACCTTTTGGAGGATCCTAGCAGAGAACATTTTTTTCTTCAAGGTTTCTGCTGTGTTAGGCAAATGTTGTTCAAGTCCCATATAGGACATGATTGGTGTCCTTGCAGACATTCCCCAGCTTCAATAATGAAAACCACATGTTTTAGAACAAGTTCCTAGACCACCATTGCAGGCCTTTTGCTTGCTACAGTTACCAGAATCCCAAGAGCTGTTTTTCCCTCTTCCTGTTCAAACTGAGTAGAGCTATTCATACAGTTAGATTGACCAACTGGGAGATCCTTGAGAAGCAGAATCAGATGCATATTCACAGATAAAATTATTTTCACATCCAAAGACTAGATAAGACCATGGCTGAGAAAGGACAGGAAAAGAGGTAAAAAAAAATTAATTCTAATTGAAGCAGAAGGAATGATGAAGGTAATGCCATTACAAAGACAGGAAGCTGAGTGGAAGGAACTCAGCACCAAACTCGTGATGCTTGTGGACCAGGAAAATTGGAATGTGGAAACCACCTACTTGTACCTGTCTTGACTTGTCAATAATGTTGTGGATGACCTATGAGTCTTGGACATTGCTAGCTTCATAAAGCAGTGAATGTGAGACTTGCACTCTCGGTATGAGAGTGGAAAACATTCACAGCACATCAAAAGTGGGCTTGAGTAGTGACAAGTGGGAATTTTTCTATGGTCCTGATTGACAATAGATACAGATTCCTGTTCCTCCAGTACTTTCTTTTTTTTTTTTTTCTTTAAGAAAAAAAGATATGATTGGTGAGGAGAGCAGCATTTGGCTCAGTGACAACTAACCAAGAGGAAGACAAATATACACATATATATTTTTTTTCATACAGTGATAGAAGGGTTAGGATAATAAGGCACCATTTCCAACACTTTTGTATCTAATATATTCTGGATTTCCTGCCAGAAGTACAGTGTTTGAGGCTAATTAAAAATAATATTTGCTTTTTAAAATAATAATAATGATGGTTCTTACTCTCTAAAGTCAGATTCTGATGCCTTGGTTAACACACAATCATAATGATTTAAAACTGTTTTAACAAATAAAATAATGCAGAAAGTGTAAAGTTATAAAATTATATATAATGATATACAATAATATATATTATAGGCAATATATGTAAGATAACTGTATGTTACAGTTTAACAATAGATCCATAGCAAATAAGTAATTTTAAAGACTACATTCTGTAGTCTAATATTTCGATTTTCTTAAAGCTGAGAATATAATATCATATTGAAAAACTAAATCAAATGAAACAAACATATCTCAAGTAACATAAAAATCAAAGAGCAATATGAGAGAAAAATTATTAAGGTGATTAAGTACTTTATTGTACAAACCTCAGGCTTTTTAAAACCTACTATGAGGATGCTTAAGGTAGGATATCTTTTTATTATTGCTTTTGATTGCTTGCTGGCCAGTAATAATGCTTCATCATTGATAGAAAAGGAGATAAGAAAATTGTTTTTGAAATTGCTGTTTGAGTGGAGTGTTAAATGAAAAAATAGCTTTTGATAGATATATATTAGAGATTATTTTCACATTTGTATTGCATAGTTTAAATCATATATGATAGCCACCTTGAAGACCAAAATCCACTTTAACATAAACACATGCTTTTAAAAAATACATGTTTGTAACATATATTTTGAGTTTAATTTCTTAAATAGGAATGACAATTTAAGAAAAGGAGCAGTCATTGTAGTCACTGCTAATTAGTCTGCATAAAGTGTTTATTTTAAATTTAAATTGCCATGCCACTCCTTAACTGCTTTTTGTTGTGTTTTGTTTTGTTTTTTGTTTTTTGAAATTTTTCACATAATTGTTTCTCTTCTTTTTTGGAAGAAAATAGGACTGTAGGTCATGGACATAGTAAACAGTCCATTCAAACATAAACTCTGCTGTCTATATTTGGCCAAAGATCATGGTTGCAACCAGATAACAGAGAAGCAACAATTTTTTGTTTTCATGGGCTGTTTCCAGCTATGATCATGAAAGGGCCACTGATCACTAATCACAGCAAAATCTTCTGTATTATCTTGATTCAGCTATCCATCCATCTATTATTATTTAGGCAAATATGTATTAAGCATTTACCAAAGGTGGGGCACAATTCCTAAGCAACATACACTGAATTTGAATAGTTTAGAATCAACTGATATGTTTTAAATTATCTGCTATTACTACTACTGGTCAATTCACATATCTATACAAATTCAGATGTCTTTAAGCCAGGTAAGTAGAGGAAAAAGTGGCATAATGAACGTGAAAGATTATCTTCATCTTTCAGATATTTTCTTCCAGTTCTATTTTTGGCTGTGGCTTGTCTGTAACAAAGTAGGTAAATCTGTTTTTGTTTGTTTTCATATAGAGTTTCCTTATACTTTATTTTGTTATAATTATCTCCCAGAATTCAGTGTTTTCTTTTATCTTCTTGAATGCAGTAAGCAGATAAATGTGTCCATGTCTAGAATCTCTGGTGGTTTATTTCTGTTGTCTGTTGCTTCTTCTGGTTTCTGGCTCAAACATTTTTATAGACGTGGTTTTTACTTTGTTTTTCTAGTTATTTTTTAAATTGTATCTGTGCACTGTGTTTGTAAATATGTTCATAGAAATAGTTTTAGAGTATTTCTACATTTGCTCCTGCCAAGTACTTGGGGGCAATAGAAATTCTGGGATCACCTTAGTAGAATTTCAGGACTTGGGCTCTGGAGCAGAAAGCAGCCCCTGCAAAAGATTACTGATTTTTGGTTTGTGTTATTGTGAATGTGCTTATCTTTCAGGTCACAATCCAAATAAAGGGAGGTTCAGCAGGACATGACCTTGTCAGTCCTAGATTCCAGCATCTGTCTTCCCAGACACGTTAGGTTGTCAAAAGTCCTGCTTAGCCTTTCATCCATGAAGCCATCCTTTCTGGAGTTAGCAATTGTCTTAGGAGGACCAAAAGCCCCACAGCTGGATACACCTCCAGGGGCCTCTCTTTACTGGAATCTGATCCATTTATTTTTCATTATCACGTTAGCTCTCTGAGACCTTTACACTGATATTTTTTTCCAAGTTGCCCTCACTGGGAAAGTCAAGAAAAAATTACCTAACTTGCTGTTATTAAAAGCAGAATCCATTTCTTTGTTTTAAAAAATAACTTCATTTGAATTAATATTTAGATTTCACTACCTTCTAACTTAAAAACAACTGAAGTGAGATCATTTGGGGAGAGTTATTTACACAAATTACTTTGAAAGCAAATGCATCAGAAATATATTTTTAAATTGGTTCATCATAAACATGTTCCAAATATAGTCAGACATCTGTCTCCAGTGAGACCCATAGGTAAAGGAGAAAACAAAATAAATAAAACAATTTAACATAATACAAAAAATGAGGAAATACTTGGCAGAAAAGAATGATGTGAGCCCTGGGATATGAGAATTGTATCTGAGGACTGATTCTCCTAGGCATAAGCGTATAATGATCAAGAACATATGAAGGTTTCAAGTTGAACATTAGTCTGACATGCAGGTACTTTGCAAGACGCATAAGTGGAGGGGAAAGATAGAAGGGTGGTGCCCAGAATGCTGGTGAATATTTCTTAAGCTAGTTGGTTCAGGTATATATATGTTGGAGCTTGGACTATATTCAGAGGCACAGTAAAGAGTCTCCCCACAAAAAAGAGGAAAACTAGCAAAATCTAGGCAAGTACTTGCTCCTCATATTTGCAGAATGGGTAGAGAAACTGCAATGAAATCATGAATTAGGAAGGAAATCCAACTAAATATACAAAAGGAAAGCATATGTGAAGAAAAGATGATACACTCTTATAAATAAGCAAATCACTTGGGGTAATGGTCCAGACCCCCTGGATATCAGACTTCAAATTCTTACCTACTTTGGTGGATGATGTTCTGAATATTCTTTCAGGGTTTGTTAGGTTTGGCTCAGGCAAGACTCAGAGCTATGTCTACAGGGGATGGTCTCTTTAACTGAAGATAAGCAAAGTAGGAGGGAGAGGTGGTAAAGTGCTATCTCCTCACTCCATAAGTTAAAACACACACACACACACACACACACACACACACACACACACATTAGTTTAGAAAAGAGGTTTATCCTTCTGCTTAATATCTCTATACTGTTTGTAAATTTTGTTTAGACTTTTCAGTATGTTTAGCTATATACTCTACCCTCATATTCCATGAACTATGTACAATAAATGCTTTCTGTGAGATCAGAATCACCCAAAATTGAATCTCAGCCACCTTAAGAATTTTTTTAATAAGGAAATGGTAGAAAAAAACATCCTTCGAAAAGAGAATAAACACTTCAAAAATAGATTTATTTCAATCTGACAAGAGATGCTGGCTGTTTCTTTTTGAAAAGCCCCGCTGAAGGATTTATAATGAATATATTTGAAACACAAGTCACAGCCACGTGACTCCGTGCTCAAACGATGGTGGTGTGAGTGAATATTAATGACCAGTTTTACTAGGGCAGATAAAACTCATACGACCTTATGACAGAAATATTTACTCTCCCCTTATATATATGCCAGCATAAAATAAACTACTGTCATTTCAAAATGAAAGGTGAAATTAAGTAGCTTCACATTTGTTAGCTGAACACATCTAGTACTTGCTTCCCGATATTTAAGCCCTGTTTGATTCAAGTCTTTAATCACCGAATTTCCAGATCCTTATTTACCTTTCAGTCACTGTTTGAGGTTATAACTCATGTAAAATTCTCTTAAATTAGATCTCCTTTTCAGCAACTTTCCTAGATTCCCATGGTAAATTTACTTTTGTCTTGAAGATACTCAGTCAGAAAGCACTCCAGTTTTACCTTATTTAGTGAGCATCTTGTAAATCAAATGCTTTTGCCTTCTTCTTTGACCCGAGGATACTGAATCATGTCTACTATTTGGCAATTCAGACATTTGGTTGAGGTAGGTGGGAGGAAATTAAATTTGGATTCATATTAAATTTCTTCAAATACACTTCCCCCAAAGGTATTCTGATTCTTTTTTCCTCCAAGTTCTCTAAAACTTGGAATTAACTCCTATTAATTTGGATCTATAGGCAATGGAATAAAATGGTAATTCACATTTATTGAAAATCTACCACATGAGAGTCAGGCTTTGAGTTAAGCCTGACTCTAAAGAGTCGTCATAACACGTTCATGAAATACAACTATCTCCATATTTTACACACAAAGAAACCAGCATACTCCTGAATTATAAACCACTTAGAAGAAAATATGTGGCATTTCCCCCCAAAGATATTGGGTATGAAAAATTTTCTTGAAAAGGGCACAAAAGAGCAGAAATTAAGGAAAGGATCAAGAAATTAGCACACAATAATCTAAATGTCACTAGACTGAACTAAATCATACAAATTAGATTGAAAAGATAAATAATAGTTGAGAATATATTTGCAACATCTAAAATATATAAAATATTAATGTTGACAGTATTCAGGAAGCTTCTGCAAACTAATAATGAAGGGAGAATCATTCCAATAGAATGACAAATGATGGCTGTGACAGAGGAAGAAGACTAAATGGCCAGCAGACATATTAAAATATGTTCAATTTTACTAATAATTAAGAAATGTAACAAATAATAAAATAACAAAATATATTTATGTGTATGAGTTTGGTAAAGTTAAATTTGATAGCTCAATATGTTGATAAGTGCACTTTGAAGTACAATTTGGAACTATCTATTAAAGCTGAAGATGTATATCCCCAATGATGTAGAAAGTCCACTTCTAAGCATTCGTCATAGGAAAGTTTTATTATATCTGTAGAAGATGTATGTGGATGTTAACTGGAGCACTTTTTATTACAAAAAGCTAGACACAATCTTAAAACTCATCAATAGCAGAACAGTTAAACATGAATTAAGTAGATCTACATGTTTAAATGTGAATGGATATTAAAAAAAAAAACAAGATGGAGGGAAACTTTGCAACTTAATATAATTTATAGAATTTTCAACCAGAGAGTGAGCTGTATATATATTTTATGGTTGCAGAAACCATGTATGACAACTGAATTAGGTAAATGAATGTCAGCTGACATAACAAACACAGAAGTTCACTTATTGCTCCTATAAAGCCCCAAACTGGCACACTTAGTTGGTGACCAGACTCCCTCAGGGTGACGACTCAGGAGAGAAGTCTGACATTGCTTTTAATTGGTAATTGCTAATTACAATACTAGATACTTATATTTCATTTACTATATGCCACTTTTCTAAGTATATTACATGTTTTAACTTATTTATTCCTCCCAACACCTCCAAGGGGCGGGCACTATCATTATCAGGCCCATTTTCTACATTAAAAAATGGAACCACAGGGAGATTAATTGATTTGCTCAAGTTCACTCAGCTAGTATGTTTCAGGCCTGCAATTTTTAACTCATGCAGTCCACTTACAACGTGCTCAATCATTAAGATATCTTGCCTATTGCTAAAATATTTACTATTCACTGTGATTCCTATTCTACCATAACATATATAAACATGGTGTGTATAAGAAAATTTCAAATACAATCTGAAATTACTGTTTAGCCTTTTTCCTCCCATAGATTTATTGAAATTCTCCCTTCCCAACAGCAATGAAGATATGAAAAGTGTAGAAATAAACTTGGCAAATGGTCAAAGAGGAAGAGACAGAATAAAAAGATGTATAATGAATAGTTACAAGCTGCTAAATTTTACTTTGCATTCAGGTTAATTTAAAGGAACGATGGACTTGTTGGTGGTTTAGCTGTGCATCAAACGTTCAATATTATTAGACACTCCAGTTAAAGAAAACATGATAAAAAGTTTTATTCATTATTCTGCCTTGGTTAGCCCCTTTTTTTCCTTAAGAGAGACATTTTAATGGCTTAGGATTTGCTGAGAAGTAACTAAAACTTTGGATAAAATGCAATCACAGAGAAGAAAAATGTCTGCCACATAATTAGAGCTAGTGAAACTTAAATTCCTTTAGATTTTGCCTCAGCAATTCTTTACCTTCTTTTTCTTCCTTTCCTTTGGCTGATTAGTTTTGCAGTCTGTGGTTTGTTTTCATTCATTAAATACTCTCCATATATTTCTGAGAGTCAGTTAAGTTTTTCACTAGTCTATAAAGTAACTTGTTATTTATCACACTTGACTTTCTCCCTCTTCAGAAAGACCCGGATACAGATTTTGCGATTGTTTTGCATGGTCTTTATATCTGTAAATCAAATCTGGATTCTTACTGAAGATACCTATCAGGCCTCTCAATTAAAGGAACGTTTGCCTAGAATCTTCTTCTGACTCTAACCTCAATGGAGAGCCATTGATTTGGGGATTACAGTATTTTGATCTGTCTTTTAATGAGAAGGAAGAGCACTTCCAGGTATTATACTTACCCATAATTGACAGGTCATATTTTAAAGGCTGTGCCATGAATGAATGAATAAGTGAATGAATGAATGAATGAATGAACGAACCCCTGTATTTACTTACTTGATTAGATTATTTCCCAATGAAGTATTTGTGTAAAACCTTTAGACATTTCCTTACAATGATCTGTTGAGTCTTTTTCTACCATCTGCACAAAGAATATCATGACTTTATTTTTAGCCACTACTTTGGCAGAAGATAAATATTTTACTCAATAAATCATTTCTCTAAGGAATTAGCCAACATATATAAACATTCTTTAGGTAGGATTGAAAACTCCTCTTCTTGCACCTTTGATTCCAGCTTTATTGCTTATTTACTTAGTCTGATGGGAATAAGCCTTTTCTTTTATGCTTCAAAGAGAGAAAGAGATTTTTTAGCTTCCTTGGGAAGAAAGGGGCTTTTCTTCACATTTGTGTAGAACAAACTTTGTGAGGGACAGGACATTTTCTGAAGGCTGTCAGAGAAATCATAGAGATGTCAGAGCCTGGGAAGGGATAGCTGAATGTTTTCCAGGAATGTGGCCTATTTGGGCACAAGTTTGAGAAACAAAGTTATGAATTGGTTGCAGATAGAAGCTGGCAAGCAGGCAAAGCAGAGTTAATTTATATTGACATGTCAGGTTATCCAAATACCACAACAAGACCATTAGTATTCTTT
Organism: Acinonyx jubatus; assembly: GCF_027475565.1. Lineage (NCBI taxonomy): Eukaryota > Metazoa > Chordata > Mammalia > Carnivora > Felidae > Acinonyx > Acinonyx jubatus. Next base: position 89,189,808 of record NC_069381.1, on the reverse strand, counting down.
CATGGCCATTGGGGAGGCAATGTCAGGGTGAAATTTTACTTAGGCTAATAATATTGATTTTTTTTTTTTGGTGTTCTTTAAGTATAAGAAAGAAAAGATTACTTCTGTCATAGTGATATTCACAGATCACAGGAATTTTAGTATGAGGTTGATTTTTATTCCCTTTGTTTGATTTTTACATTATCACCATTCAAAAATGCCTTTCAATTGCATCTGGTTTTAGTAAACTTACCTCATTTTCATATTTCCCATCAGGGCTATTTTCTAAGTTATGATTAAATATACACAGATTAATTTTTCAGCAAATATTTATTGAGTACTCATTATATGTCTGCACTATGTTAGGCACTGTGTATACAACAATGAAATCTGAATCACCCTTTAAGGAATTTATAATCTGCTCAGGGAGAAAAGGTAACAAGTGCTCAAAGAGAAGTATGGTTAAAGTGTTGTGAATATTTCAAAGAGCAACAGGCTACTTGCTGCCTGATGGATTGGCACCCTCACTTAAGAAGGGAAGCATTGAGCTGCACCCAGAAGGTGGGCAAGACAAGAGAAGGTGAGATGCAGAGAAGGAGGTTAGTCACTGCTATGTCTTCTGGGTCCAGATGCCAGACTCTAGAGTCCCACAGCTCCTAGTGCCACATCTATACCACTATGTGATGAAGCCAAAATATTCTCCTTCTCTCCTGGGGTTAAGAGAGATCATCTCAAGTTCATTGTTTACACATCTACTCAACCATTTCTTCTGCTCTCATGACAGTTCCTATCACTCACTTACCCAGCGTTTACTTGGGAGACCAGATGCAGCAGTCATCCCTGCCTTCAGATACATCCTAGAGAAGGTACGCCAATGTCTACTTCACAGGTTTTTTTCCCCTTCCCTTCTCTGTTCTCAGGACTGAAGACATCAATTTATTTTTTATTTATTTCTTTTTTGACAGATGAATAAAGATTTAATTAAGAAAATGGCTCACGTGACCGTGAAGGCTGCTGAGTCTGAAACTGTAATGTAGGCCAGAAGGCTGGAAATTCAAGGAAAAGCTAATGTAGTTATGAGTATGAAGGCAGTCTGGAGGCAAAATTCCTTCTTCTTTTGGAAGCCTTGGACTTAAGACTTTCAACTGATTTGATGAGGCATATCTATATTATGAAGAGTATTCTGCTTTATTCAAAGTCTACTGGTGAATTGTATTGTATTGTATTGTATTGTATTGTATTGTATTGTATTGTATTGTATTGTATTTAGTTAGTTAATTTCAGGTTTTTATTTAAATTCTAGTTAGTTAACATATAGAGTAATACTGGTTTCCAGAGTAGAATTTAGTGATTCATCACTTAACATAACACTCAGTGCTCAACACAAGTGTCCTCCTTAATGCCCATCATCCATTTAGCCCATCTCTGCACCCACCTCCCTCCATCAACCCTCTGCTTGTTCTCTATAGTTAAGGGTCTCTTATGGTTTGTTTCCCTTTCTCTTTTTTTCTTTATCTTCCCAATGTTCATCTGTTTTGTTTCTTAAATTCCACATTTTAGTGAAATCATATGGTATTTGTCTTTCTGACTAACTTATTTCACTTAGCATTATACACTCTAGCTCCATTCACATTTTGCAAATGGCAAGATTTCATTCTTAACTTTTTTTTACATTTATTTATTTTGGAGAGGCAGAGAGAGACAGAGCACAAGTGGGGGAGGGACAGAGAGAGAATGAGACACAGAATCCGAAGCACACTCCAGGCTCTGAGCTGTCAGCACAGAGCCCAATGCGGAGCTCGAACATATAAGAAAAACATATAAGAAAAACCGAGGGTCAGAAACTGACTTCCTTTTTTAAAATTTATTTATTTATTTTGAAAGAAAGAGCAGATTGGGGGTACGGACAGAAAGAGAGACAGAGAGACAGAGATAGAGAGAGAGAGAGAGAGAGAGAGAATCCCAAGCAGGCTGCACATTCAGCATGGAGCCCAACATGGGGCTCAAACCCATAAACAGTGAGATCATGACTTGAGTCGAAATCAAGAATCAGATGATTTAACTGATTGAGTCACCCAGGTGCCCAAGAAACTGACTTCCTTAAAGGTGGTAGTTTGTGTTTTTCCATCTAAAGATTATATAAAGTAATACACAGATTACTTTGCATTGTTGAGACAATGATGGAACCTGATGTTTTCTAGTCAGAAACAAATATTTTTCCACATTTTCACTATATACTGTCCTAGACAGAGATTTAAAGGGCTGCCTGTGGTAAAATATAAGCAGGCTAACATTAGTTAGTCGGTGCCAGACTAATTGTCTTTTTCCCCAAATCCCCATTGCCTGTTCTGGAAAGAGGATCTTATTTAAATGCCACACAATATTTATCCAAACAAAGATCATAACTCTGCCAGGCAGAAATGAAAACTCTATTGTTTCCAAGCGCCCCAAATGAAAGATTTCCATGAGAAATTTCACTCTCTAATTACAGGTAATTTTATTATAATTTTGTTTAGATCATTGTGGTGTCAGATGAAGTTTCAATATTTGCTAAAATCAGTATAAATGCACTGGCAAAGCCCATGTCCCTGTGATGCAGTTCCTTTTTAAAATCAGTGTTTGCTTTTCAGAGCTTATCTACAATAGTCACAGTCTTTATTTCACAAAGCCATTAAAGTAAAGGCATTTCAAAGGGAAGGCAGCTATAATAGCAGGGACCTAGATTTCATTATTAGCATAATTCACAATTATTTTCTGGTTTCAAGCAAGCAAAAAAAAAAGAGACATTTTACAGTTACTCCAGCATTTCTGTCTCTGTAATATAATGTACTTAGTTCTATTATAACACTTACCAGCTTGTGCTATGATATTTATTTACATCTTTCTTTTTCTCACCAGGCTGAGAGCTTCAAAGGCAGGAATTGAATTGTTACTCTCTTTTTCAAGCCCCCCCCCCCAAGTGTCCCATACCATACAGTGCTGACCACATTGTTGGGGCTCAGGAAAGATGTTTTAGATAAAATGGTAAGACACAAATTTAAGGAACTCATACATTTGTTTACTTAAACTTTGATTTCTTAAAGAATGCATAATCAACTAAATTTTAAATTCTACTATGTAGAAATTGGTATATCTGTGCTCATAACGTTTATGTTGTTTTAGCAACAAATAATCTTGTTTCTCATAAGGTATTTGTATTTATATTTTCTGTGAATTGAATGTTCATAGAAAATTAAAGATACTGGGATCCTGTATATAGGTGGACTTCCTATGTTTTTTTGATAATTTTGAAAATCATTTTTTTTCAATATATGAAGTTTATTGTCCAATTGGTTTCCATACAACACCCAGTGCTCATCCCAACAGGTGCCCTCCTCAGTACCCATCACCCACCCTCCCCTTCCTCCCACCCCCCATCAACCCCCAGTTTGTTCTCAGTTTTTAAGAGTCTCTTATGCTTTTTTTTCCCCTAACCTCTTTTTTTTTTCCTTCCCCTCCCCCATGGGTTTCTGTTAAGTTTCTCAGGATCCACATAAGAGTGAAACCATATGGTATCGTCTTTCTCTGTATGGCTTATTTCACTTAGCATCACACTCTCCAGTTCCATCCATGTTGCTACAAAGGGCCATATTTCATTCTTTCTCATTGCCACGTAGTACTCCATTGTGTATATAAACCACAATTTCTTTATCCATTCATCAGTTGATGGACATTTAGGCTCTATCCATTTTTGGCTATTGTTGAGAGTGCTGCTATAAACATTGGGGTACAAGTGCCCCTATGCATCAGTACTCCTGTATCCCTTGGATAAATTCCTAGCAGTGCTATTGCTAGGTCATAGGGTAGGTCTATTTTTAATTTTCTGAGGAACCTCCACACTGTTTTCCAGAGTGGCTGCACCAATTTGCATTCCCACCAACAGTGCAAGAGGGTTCCCGTTTCTCCAAATCCTCGCCAGCATCAATAGTCTCCTGATTTGTTCATTTTGGCCACTCTGACTGCCGTGAGGTGGTATCTGAGTGTGGTTTTGATTTGTTTTTTCCTGATGAGGAGCGACGTTGAGCATCTTTTCATGTGCCTGTTGACCATCCAGATGTCTTCTTTAGAAAAGTGTCTATTCATGTTTTCTGCCCAACTCTTCACTAGGTTATTTGTTTTTCGGGTGTGGACTTTGGTGAGCTCTTTATAGATTTTGGATACTAGCCCTTTGTCCGATATGTCATTTGCAAATACCTTTTCCAATTCCATTAGTTGCCTTTTAGTTTTGTTGGTTGTTTCCTTTGCTGTGCAGAAGCTTTTTATCTTCATAAGGTCCCAGTAGTTCATTTTTGCTTTTAATTCCCTTGCCTTTGGGGATGTGTCAAGTAAGAAATTGCTACGGCTGAGCTCAGAGAGGTCTTTTCCTGCTTTCTCCTCTAGGGTTTTGATGGTTTCCTGTCTCACATTCAGGTCCTTTATCCATTTTGAGTTTATTTTTGTGAATGGTGTGAGAAAGTGGTCTAGTTTCAATCTTCTGCATGTTGCTGTCCAGTTCTCCCAGCACCATTTGTTAAAGAGACTGTCTTTTTTCCATTGGATATTCTTTCCTGCTTTGTCAAAGATTAGTGGGCCATACATTTGTGGGTCTAGTTCTGGGGTTTCTATTCTATTCCATTGGTCTATGTGTCTGTTTTTGTGCCAATACCATGCTGTCTTGATGATGACAGCTTTGTAGTAGAGGCTAAAGTCTGGGATTGTGATGCCTCCTGCTTCGGTCTTCTTCAAAATTACTTTGGCTATTCGGGGCCTTTTGTGGTTCCATATGAATTTTAGGATTGCTTGTTCTAGTTTCGAGAAGAATGCTGGTGCAATTTTGATTGGGATTGCATTGAATGTGTAGATAGCTTTGGGTAGTATTGACATTTTGACAATATTTATTCTTCCAATCCACGAGCACGGAATGTCTTTCCATTTCTTTATATCTTCTTCAATTTCCTTCATAAACTTTCTATAATTTTCAGCATACAGATCTTTTACATCTTTGGTTAGGTTTATTCCCAGGTATTTTATGCTTCTTGGTGCAATTGTGAATGGGATCAGTTTCTTTATTTGTCTTTCTGTTATTTCATTATTAGTGTATAAGAATGCAACTGATTTCTGTACATTGATTTTGTATCCTGTGACGTTGCTGAATTCATGTATCAGTTCTACCAGACTTCTGGTGGAGTCTCTCAGATTTTCCATGTATAATATCATGTTATCTGCAAAAAGTGAAAGCTTGACTTCATCTTTGCCAATTTTGATGCCTTTGATTTCCTTTTGTTGTCTGATTGCTGATGCTAGCACTTCCAACACTATGTTAAACAACAGCAGTGAGAATGGACATCCCTGTCGTGTTCCTGATCTCAGGGAAAAAGCTCTCAGTTTTTCCCCATTGAGGATGATGTTAGCTGTGGGCTTTTCATAAATGGCTTTTATGATGTGTATGTTCCTTCTATCCCAACTTTCTCGAGGGTTTTTATTAAGAAAAGTTGCTGAATTTTGTCAAATGCTTTTTCTGCATCGATTTACAGGATCATATGGTTCTTATCTTTTCTTTTATTAATGTGATGTATCACATTGATTGATTTGCGAATGTTGAACCAGTCCTGCATCCCAGGAATGAATCCTACTTGATCATGGTGAATAATTCTTTTTATATGCTGTTGAATTCGATTTGCTAGTATCTTATTGAGAATTTTTGCGTCCATATTCATCAGGGATATTGGCCTGTAGTTCTCTTTTTTTTACTGGGTCTCTGTCTGGTTTAGGAATCAAAGTAATACTCGCTTCATAGGATGAGTCTGGAAGTTTTCCTTCCCTTTCTATTTTTTGGAATAGCTTGAGAAGGATAGGTATATCTGTGCTTTAAACATCTGGTAGAACTCCCCTGGGAAGCCATCTGGTCCTGGACTTTGGGAGATTTTTGATGACTGATTCAATTTCTTCGCTGGTTATGGGTCTGTTCAAGCTTTCTATTTCCTCCTGATTGAGTTTTGGAAGCGTGTGGGTGTTTAGGAATTTGTCCATTTCTTCCAGGTTGTTCAGTTTGTTGGCATATAATTTTTCATAGTATTCCCTGATAAATGCTTGTATCTGTGAGGGATTGGTTGTAATAATGCCATTTTCATTCATGATTTTATCTATTTGGGTCATCTCCCTTTTCTTTTGAGAAGCCTGGCTAGAGGTTTATTTTTTCAAAAAACCAACTCTTGGTTTCATTGATCTGCTCTACAGTTTTTTTAGATTCTATATTGTTTATTTCTGCTCTGATTTTTATTATTTCTCTTCTTCTGCTGGGTTTGGGGTGTCTTTGCTGTTCTGCTTCTATTTCCTTTAGGTGCGCTGTTAGATTTTGTATTTGGGATTTTTCTTGTTTCTTGAGATAGGCCTGGATTGCAATGTATTTTCCTCTCAGGACTGCCTTCGCTGCATCCCAAAGTGTTTGGATTGTTGTATTTTCATTTTCATTTGTTTCCATATATTTTTAAATTTCTTCTCTAATTGCCTGGTTGACCCATTCATTCGTTAGTAGGGTGTTCTTTAACCTCCATGCTTTTGGAGGTTTTCCAGACTTTTTCCTGTGGTTGATTTCAAGCTTCATAGCATTGTGGTCTGAAACTATGCATGGTATGATCTCAATTCTTGTCTACTTATGAAGGGCTGTTTTGTGACCCAGTATGTGATCTATCTTGGAGAATGTTCCATGTGCACACAAGAAGAAAGTATATTCTGTTGCTTTGGGATGCAGAGTTCTAAATAGATCTGTCAAGTCCATCTGATCCAATGTGTCATTCAGGGCCCTTCTTTCTTTATTGATCCTATGTCTAGATGATCTATCCATTGTTGTAAATGGAGTATTAAAGTCTCCTGCAATTACCACATTCTTATCAATAAGATTGCTTATGTTTGTGATTAATTGTTTTATATATTTGGGGGCTCCCGTATTTGCTGCATAGACATTTATAATTGTTAGCTCTTCCTGATGGATAGACCCTGTGATTATTATATAATGCCCTTCTTCATCTCTTGTTACAGCCTTTAATTTAAAGTCTAGTTTGTCTGATATAAGGATGGCTACTCCAGGTTTCTTTTGACTTCCAATGGCATGATAAATAGTTCTCCATCCCCTCACTCTCAATCCGAAGGTGTCCTCATGTCTAAAATGAGTCTCTTGCAGACAGCAAATAGATGGGCTTGTTTTTTTTATCCATTCTGATACCCTATGTCTTTTGGTTGGTGCATTTAGTCCATTTACATTCAGTGTTATTATAGAAAGATACGGGTGTAGAGTCATTGTGATGTCCGTAGGTTTCATGCTTGTGGCGATGTCTCTGGTACTTTGTCTCACAGGATCCCCCTTAGGATCTCTTGTAGGGCTGGTTTGGTGGTGATGAGTTCCTTCAGTTTTTGTTTGTTTGGGAAGAACTTTATCTCTCCTTCTATTTTAAATGACAGACTTGCTGGATAAAGGATTCTCAGCTGCATATTTTTTCTGTTCATAACATGGAATATCTCCTGCCATTCCTTTCTGGCCTGCCAAGTTTCAGTAGATAGGTCTGTCACGAGTCTTACCGGTCTCCCTTTATATGTTAGAGCACGTTTATCCCTAGCCGCTTTCAGAATTTTCTCTTTATCCTTGTATTTTGCCAGTTTCACTATGATATGTCGTGCAGAAGATTGATTCGAGGTACGTCTGAAGGGAGTTCTCTGTGCCTCTTGGATTTCAATGCCTTTTTCCTTCCCCAGTTCAGGGAAGTTCTCAGCTATTATTTCTTCAAGTACCCCTTCAGCACCTTTCCCTCTCTCTTCCTCCTCTGGAATACCAATTATGCGTAGATTATTTCTCTTTAGTGCATCACTTAGTTCTCTAATTTTCCCCTCATACTCCTGGATTTTTTTATCTCTCTTTTTTTCAGCTTCTTCTTTTTCCATAATTTTATCTTCTATTTCACCTATTCTCTCCTCTGCCTCTTCAATCCGAGCCGTAGTTGTCTCCATTTTATTTTGCAGCTCATTGATAGCATTTTTTAGCTCCTCCTGGCTGTTCCTTAGTCCCTTGGTCTCTGTAGCAAGAGATTCTCTGCTGTCCTTTATACTGTTTTCAAGCCCAGCGATTAATTTTATGACTATTATTCTAAATTCACTTTCTGTTATATTGTTTAAATCATTTTTGATCAGTTCGTTAGCTGTTGTTATTTCCTGGATGTTTTTCTGGGGGGAATTCTTCTGTTTCTTCATTTTGGATAGTCCCTGGAGTGGTGCGGAACTGCAGTGCCCTTCCCCTGTGCTGTCTTGACTAACTTGCATTGGTGGGCAGAGCCCCTGTCAGACCTGATGTCTGCCCCCAGCCCACCACTGGGGCCACAGTCAGACTGGTGTGTGCCTTCTCTTCCCCTCTCCTAGTGGTGGGATTCACTGTGGGGTGGCGTGGCCCGTCTGGGCTACTTGCACATTGCCAGGCTTGTGGTGCTGGGGGTCTAGCGTATTAGCTGGGGTGGATCGGCAAGGTGCACAGGGGCGGGAGGGGCAGGCTCAGCTCACTTTTCCTTTGGAGATCCACTTCGGGAGGGGCCCTGCGGCACCAGGAGGGAGTCAGACCCGCTGGAGGGATGGATCCGCAGAAGCACAGCTTTGGGTGTTTGCGTGGTGCAAGCAAGTTCCCTGGCAGGAACTGGTTCCCTTTGGGATTTTGGCTGGGGGATGGGCAAGGGAGATGGCGCTGGCAAGCGCCTTTGTTCCCCCAAGCTGAGCTCTGTCGTGCGGGGCTCAACAACTCTCGTTGTCCTCCAGCCCTCCTGTTCTCTGAACACAGCTGTTAGCTTATAACCTTCCAGATGTCAAGTCCCACTTGCTGTTGGAATACACACCGTCTGGCCCCTCTGCTTTTGCAAGCCAGACTCGGGGGCTCTGCTTTTGGGCAGTCCGCCCCTCTGCCCCGGATCCCTCCTGCCAGTCCGTGCAGGCGCACTGCCTCTCTGCCCTTCCTACCCTCTTCCGTGGGCCTCTTGTCTGCACTTGGCTCCGGAGACTCTGTTCTGCTAGTCTTCTGGTGGTTTTCTGGTTTATTTAGGCAGGTGTAGGTGGAATCTAAGTGATCAGCAGGACGTGCAGTGAGCCCAGTGTCCTCCTACCCCGCCATCTTCCCGGGATCCCCCAAAATCACTTTTTAAAAAAGTACACAGCCTTCTTCTGGAATATTTATTATGATGTTGATTTAAAAATAATGCTCTGCTACAATTTTCATTGACTCAATGAACTCCTGAATTTTTACTCTGTTATACATCTATAACTATGCTAAGTACTTATGATAAAAAGATAAAACCTCCCTGTCCTCAAAGATCTCATAGTCTAGCTTATGAAACCTGGCATACAGTGAATATAAAAGATGAGAGGGTGAATATTAAAATAGAAATATAAATATAGTTCTATTGGGAGCGCAGAGGTCTGGTGAAGATTGTGGTGGAGAAGGATATAGGATCAGAAAAGACTTCATAAAAAGCTAATGTTTAACCTTATCATCAGCTCCCCAAAGAATTTAATATGCCAACTGGCTTTATAGTTACTAAATGGTAGAGTCAATATAGGAGTCTAGGCAAATTTGGCTCTGAAGTCTATTCTCTTTATACTTGGCTTGTCCCACTGTTCTCCAACTCCACAATATAATGACCCTTTCAAAGCTAATTCAATTTCATATAGTTTGTACAGTGTATGATGGTCTCTTTATGTGATATGTTTTCTGTGTCATTTCCTATATTTTCCCTGTTTTGGCATCGAGTTAGCAACTCCATGAGCAAGGGGCACTGTAGACCTGAGGAACATCATGATGAATGATAAACACCTAGTATTTCCTAATAAAAGAAAAAGATATGAACCATATGTATGTTAGAAAATTCACAATAAGTGATTTTTAGTGCATAACTTTACCACGTGCTATTAAATGGGAATGTGTTATAATGAGCCACTATGACGTTTGTAAGATGAAATTATTATGTGATGGGTGAAAACTTGCTCCTCAACTTCAGTGAAAAATGTTATGAAGTTAGGATTCTCAGGCATATGTGTGCTAACAACTTCTTATTTAGAGAGCTAAACCAATACCAAGGAAAAGTACTGATTTTCATCTCTGTAAGTACTGACTGACAAATTTAAAATCCTATGGAATTTTATAAATACTAAGACTATATTTGTTTCATGGAAACACACTGTCATCAACCCATTCCCTGTCTCCTCTGTCTTGTATCAGAAAACACTTCATTTTTTTCAGGGAAAATTTTATTTTGTGATTTCAAAAGTGGACACAGAAAACCTTGGGTGGTTTTACTTGTATACAATGGAGAATTGATCAAAATTGGATTCTTACTAGCTTATAATTTCAATAACTTGCTTTTTTGTCATACTTTGTGTTGTTCTCCAATTACATGTTACTTGTCACTGAGTTGGTAAGAACCTTGAGATTAGAGGTGTTAAGGTACCTGGAATGATCGTCTCCTGGTTCTGACTATAATAAAGAAGTATTTTGAAAAGGCAAACTCTTAGACAAATGCAAGATTTCATTAAACTGTCATGATTTGAAGAAGGTTAAGCATTTATTAAATGATTAGATACATTTTGTAAAGTAAGTCTTATGGTCTTTCAAAATTATGTTGCCTCTTAAACCTGTATTTTGCTAAACACATACACATTTACTCTTTAAAGGTATTATAGACTGAATATTTATATTCCCTTTCCCCAAATTCCTATGTTGAAATTCTACCCCCTCTCCCCATGTGATAGTGTTAAGAAGTGATGCTTTGGGGAAATAAATTAGGATTAGATGAAATCATGAAGGTATTCTTATAAATTCTAAGAGAGCTTGCTTCCTTTGCTCTGCTGTCCACCCTGTGAGGACCCAAGGAGAATTTGCGAGTCTGCAACTGGGAAGAGGGCTCATACCAGAACTCTGCTCTGCTGGCACTTGGATCTCAAACTTCCAGCCTCCAGAAGTGTGAGAAATAAATTTCTGTTGTTTATAAGCCACCCAGTTTATGGTATTTTGTTATAGCAGCCAGGGTGACTAAGCAAAAATGTCACTGTCAAGAGGGCAAAAAATGTTTTATTTTTCATTTATTTTTAATGTTTATTTATTTTTGAGAAACACACACACACACACACACACACACACACACACACACACAGTGTGAGTGGGGGAGGGGCAAAGAGAGAGGGAGATACAGAATCAGAAGCAGGCTTCAGGCTCCGAGCTATCAGCTCAGAGACCAACACAGGGCTCGAACTCACGAGCTGTAAGATGATGACCTGAGCCAAAGTTGGATGCTTAACCAAGTGGCAACCCAAGAGCCCCCAAAAAACGTTTTATAAAGCTGAACACATTTTTGTCAGCCATTCCCATGGTCTACTGGGAGCCTTTGTCGTCCCCCGAAGCTGAATAAATGATACTGTTTCTGTTGCCCAGAGTGCCCTTTTCCTCCAGGCAAAATCCTCATCCCTTGAGGCATAGCTCACATATTTTCTATGATGTCAAGTCTTCTATGTGTTCTCAAAGCAGATTTAGTTTTACTTCTTTCTTGGCTTCATTGCGCTCAGTTTCATGGAGTATTACAATTAATCTGTTTGGATGAGCGGAGCTGTCTTGAGCAAGTGAAAGTCTGGAAGTCAGAAATGCGTGAGTGCAAGTCCTAGCTGTACTCACTATTACCGGGCCTGTTGTATAATCTCTCTTGAGTTTCAAGTTCCTTTCTGGGCAAGAGGACACATATACCTACTCCGCTGAGTTGCTGCAGTGAAGCCAAAATAACCTAATATATATATACCTGGTCCAGCAGTGGCTGGCATGTGGCAAACACCAAATAAATGTCATTTTCCCTTTATTATTCTGTCTCTGTCACAGCTATAAATGAATTCCTGCCAGACAGGAAATGCTATTTATTCATCTATATAACCCCAACATCCAGCACTGTGCCTCACATATGCTCAATGAGTCTTAATTTCATATAAGAGTAAAAGGTACCTGTGGCAGATAACTTGGTAATGTTTAGGGAGGATACAGAGTTTCTGGCGGTAGTGGTATTTTTCTTAAAGGAATTTAAACTTATTTTCTATTTTATTATTTGGGTAAATGAGGCAGCAAGGGACTCACTCACTAAACAATAGAAGCTAATATCTTATTTCTGCTTGTTTTCTGCCCACCAGGCATCTCTCTATTGAATGGGCCCTTTAAAGAAACGCTATTTATGGCTAAAGACCATAAGCAGGGCCACCCTTCCCTTTCCCCTGTCGTAATCACTTTCCTAATACCATTTACTTTCAATTAAAAGGACTGATGGGGAGCATTTGTATCTTGAAAACACAAACTAAATCAGGCCTCAAAGTCACTGTCAGCATTTTTGTGTTTAATAAATGTTCTGCTACTGATGAGAGAGTGGGGTCAGGCTGCCCTGCGGGACAGAAAGTAACAGTATTTGTCTCCTTAGAGAAAGAGAGACAAACTCAGAAGTCTTTTAAAAGATAGTCACTTGTTCTTTATCCATAGAATTTTGTATCTGGAAGGAAACTTAAAGGCAACATATCTCAGATCCTTCATTTTACGTATAAAGAAAGTTAAGGTCTAAAGATGTTCAAAGACTTGCCGAGGTTGTTATATGGTTGGTTGATAGAGACAACCCTGAACTGGAGGTGCCTGGTGTCTTAGTCTATAATAGTGTGTGTGTGACTGTGTGTGTGTATGTGTGTGTGTGTGTGTGTGTGTATCTCACATACACATATGTGTATCTGTTTGTTTTCAAATATAGTTATTTCTCTCTCAAAACTTTTCTTCCTAGTTATATATTCATGGGGCTCATGTTATAAATGTATTTATATTTTCTGCGTGGACACATTGGCAGAATAGCAGGATTGAGGCTCAGGAATGCACTATTTTGGGAAAGCCAGTATGGGATATGCAATTGGTCTTGGAAAACCCATAATTATGAGAAAATAGATAGTACACATGTTGATAACTGGTTGACTTGAATAAGAAAGAAAGAAAAGGCACTTGTGCCCGCTTGGTATTTTTGCTCTCTGCCCCTCCCCCACTTGTGTGCACTCTTGAGATCTCTCACTCAAATAAATAGATAAACATTAAAATGCAGAAAGGCAACACCGGATATTAACAAATGACACAAATCTCTTTTGGGGGGATTGTTCATCCTGTAGCCAGCTTCCTTTTTTTTTTAACCCAAAAATGCAATGCTTGTTTTTGGGACATATTTTGGTCACTTGCCATGTGTTCCAGGTCATCTTATGCTCTAAAACTGAACCAGTCAGTATCCAAATACCAGCAGCATTGCTATGGTCAGGAACTTGTTAGAAAGGAGGAGTCTGAAGGGCGCCTGGGTGGCTCAGTCAGTTAAGCATCTGACTTCAGCTCAGGTCATGATCTCAAGGTCTGTGAGTTCAGGCCCCACATCGGGCTCTGTGCTGACAGCTCAGAGCCTGGAGCCTGCTTCGGATTCTGTGTCTCCTTCTCTTTCTGCTACTCCCCAGTTCATGCTCTCTCTCTCTATGTCTCAAAAATAAATAAACGTTACAAAAATAAAATAAAAAAAATAAAAAAGAAAGGAGGAGTCTCAGGCCCCAATTCAGACCTACCAACCCAGAAACTGCATTTTTAACAAGATTCCAGGGCATCTGTGGGCATCTTAATGTTCGGGAAGCAATGCTCTGAGACTGCGTACACTCCTCCTACTTAAACCTTTCTTAACCTCCCTCTCAGACTCATAAAAGGGACTAGTACTTTAATTGAGCCACTCTTAAGGCTCTGAGGAGACAAAAAGTATCAGTTGCAGAAGAATCCTTTCAGAACAAATCAAAACAAAAACAAATCAATTTGATTTCTTCCCTGAGCTCCACCCCTTATGTCCCTATAGTTGGTTGAGAACAGGCCACTGTGAGTTACAGACACATAGAAACATACATGTACATTGAACTTTTTCTCTGAGTCTGCATCCTGTTCTTCATTTGGTGCATGAAAACGGTGAAAAGTGGTTGCCATATGCTCTGCTTTCTCTTCACACCTTAAAACTAGTAGCTACCACTTTTTGCCTCTATTGATCAGGCAATTCCTTACATGACCATTAAATTCATCTGGAAGTCTTCACCATCTTCACCTGCACATGTGAAAAACGAAGTGCAACAGGTCTGGGAAGAGGTTGGGTAGGGAGACTGGTAGCATGAGCTAAGGGTGAGGAAAACCTTTTAGGACAAATATTTATATTTTTTTCTGTAATGCTCACACATAGCTTCTAAAGTATGCAGTCTTTATCCCGTTAAAACAGAAGTATACTTTAGAGTATTTTAAATCTTAGGAAATACCCATCTTTCATTACAGTCATGAGATGGTATTCTCTATTGCCATAAAATATATAGATTGTAATCTAAGAGAATTAACAAACTGAAAGTGGTGATGGTTATCACAAGAGTCATGAGATCCCCTAAGAATCTTAACTCACTTCAGAAAATGGACCATTAAAAGAACTTATTTAAAAGAAAAAAAAACTACATTGCCATTCTAGCACTGCTAGAATGTGACTCATGTCATTTATTACCCTTCCTAGATAATTTTTATAGGTCAGGGCTTGATCAACTCCCTCTTTTTGGACCCACCACTTATTGGCTATGCGATGCATATCAAATTACCTAAATGTTCTGTTTTATGGTTTTCCTTATCTGGATGACACTGTCGTAACATGTATTCTCTCAAAAGTTTATGTTCATGAATTTTAGTTATTATTATGATTAAAGACATCCAAAGTAAGAATAAATTATATAGCATAGTTAAAAATTACAATTTAATTTAATAAATCCTCCTTGCCCCAAATCAGATCTGTTTACCCTAATTTTTGAATTCCCTGCTTGAGACACTGGTATTACATATTTTGACACTTCAGAGAATTTAATCACTGTGAGAATCTTTCTTGCTTTTTGTAGAAATGTAGGCTGAGAAGGTGCTGATGACTTAATTAAGTGCATTGTTTTTCAAATAAATTTAAAAACCAAGCTGCTTTTAATTCAATCAATTCTAAGCCATCCCTCCGTGTCAGATTGTCCTTTTTGGAAAAAATCATAACCAACAAACTTCTTGCTTTTTCACACCCCTAAAATATGAATTTTGCAATTCCTTCAAATGTTATGCAGTTAGCAGCTTTCATCAGATGGTTATTCACATACATGGATAGAGTTCAGGTGCAAAGTTACCCCATCAATAGAGATTATGACATACTCCTCTTTTATCTTCACTTGTGACTGGGTGTCTCCAGGGCAACAGTGAGACTTCGAGTTAATACAGAATCATCTTAGTGTCTTCCTCATACTGAAGCTTTAGCATCTTAGTAGAAGCAGAAACATATTTATGAAAATAGCTATGAGTTCCTTTGCTAGATCCTGTGTTTTATATAAAATACAAATGCCTTTTCTTTATTTATTTAAAACACAAACATTGCATATAAAAGGCCTAACACAAAGTATAGACTTCACAAGTATTTGATTCAGTAACTGATGAATAATCAACTCCTTGTGGTACAACCCAAAGAAATAACTTCAGAAGAGAAAACCCGAATTAGCTCCAAAGAGAATATATTTCCATTTGCGTACCTTCCAACTTGAGTCTGCAGCATAGTGGTCTGAAATAATCCATCAATTCCCATGATTTGATGATACTGCCTTTGTGGCTGCTGATATATGTCTTTTTAAGCAGCAGTGAGCAAATTCATTGGCTAGCATATATTTTTATCTAAATCAGCTTCCCAGGTATCATGTAACAGCAGAAAACATTCAAGAATTGATTTATGTGAAATTTGGAGGTAATTCCCTTGTTACAATATTTAAATAGAGGTGATCCCAAAATATCTGGGTACTGGATTTTCATCAGGACAATGCAAATAACTCTAAATTAGCATTGAAAAGTATAAACTGAATATATTGACTGCTTGCAGAAAAATAAATTGCTACTTGCTCCTCTGCAATAGACACATTTGTGATTGACAATGTACAAATTTTTAAGTACTCTATTTTAGGGACACTTGGGTAGCTCAGTTGGTTAAACATCTGAGTTTGGCTCAGGTCATGATCTTACAGTTCGTGAGTTTGTGCCCCACACTGGGCTCTGTGCTGACAGCTCAGAGCCTGGAGCCTGCTTCGGATTCTGTGTCTCCCTCTCTCTCTGCTAACTCTCTCTTTCAAAAATAAATAAACATTAAAAAATTAAAAAAATAAATAAATTCTCTATTTTATTAGCAAGAAATACACACAGATGCAGGCATGTATTATATATATATATATATATATATATATAATATTGTATATATATGTATATATACATATGTATACACACACACACACACACACACACATATATATATATATATGTATATATATATATATATATACATATATATATATATATATATATATGTCCTAGGATGTGCCTTGGACATTTGAATTTTTAAAACCTCCCTGATGATTCTAATATGCAGGCAGGAGTGACAACTGTTGCCCCAAGACAGTACTTCTTGAAACAAAGCCCAAAATTAACACTGGGAGCTGCATTAAAGAGTTTTAGTGGTAGCACCACATAGTAAGGCATTTGGATTCATAGGAAATCCCAAATTAAAAAGACATTTAGGTACAGATTTCATTCCTAAGAAGATTCTAAAAAACAAAAAGATGTAATTGTGGTACTTCTGGTACTTAATTTAAGTGAAATGCCAAACATGAATATCAGTGTCTAAAAAATATTGAGGCCACTTATATTCAGAGTCAAATAACCCTGCCAGTTTTCCTAACACTGCTGGATGTTTGTCCCATAGTTAATGATGACAAGTGTGTGTTGTGTGAGTAAGGGCTTACTTGATGGAGACCTCCTCCATAGGATAGCTTCCCAGAGAAAGAGTTAGCCTCCTGCAGATCACTGAAATCTACTCCAAGGAAACTGGTCAGATGCTTAAGGCAGGTAGGATGCTGAGGTGGCAGATGAGAACCAGAAGGCCCTGGCTGCTCAGGTCCTGAAGTTTCCAGGGCTCAAGTCTCTGACCATAGCCCCAGATTATAGCAAGCACAGGAATGATGCATCCTGGAGTGCTCAGTTAATGGCAGAGGTCTAACAGGTTATACAGGTGAAACCACAAAACTTGAACTCCAGCTCCTGATCATGCCATCAGAGGGGTTGACACTTCCTCAAACACGCAGATAAAAAAACGCAGATCTGAGGGGTTGAGGTCCCTCTTTTGGAGTCTAACTGTTAGCTAGATTTTGGTGCTTGAACCTATGTTAAGAACACAATAGTAAGTGCTGTGCCTGCCTACTGCAGCTCATGGTTTAAAAGATTGTGTGTGTGTGTGTGTGTGTGTGTGTGTGTGTATGTGTGTGTGTGTGTTTTCATGAAAAAAAAAAACCCTCTAAGTTAGTCTGGGTTTGGATGTTTGTTTTAGACAGGTGGTGTGATGGAAAGAGCATTTGTCTGAGAGTCCAAAAACCTAGGATTAGAATCTCACAAACCATTAATTCTCAGGTCCTTAATTTCCTCCACTGTTAATTAAAACTTAGCAAGATGATAAATAAAGTCTGCCCTTACTTTAGGAGTTGATAATTCTACCCAGAGTCTTTCTTGGATATGATAGCATCAGCCTGAGCTGGGTGGCCCAGAGTTCATTAAGCTGATTGAACAGGCTAGAGAAACAGCTCTTTCTTTGACCACTGTGATACCCTGAACCTTCCTTGTGAATCTTGAAACTCACCAAGGAATCAGGAGGGCAAACAAAATAAGAAAGCATGATGGAAATGTAAGGACAGGTTTTATTAGTGGCCCTGAGTGCAAGACTTTTCTCTCCTTGAAGAAGTGATTGGCCAGAGTCAAAGTGGAACTCCTATCTGAGGGCCTGGCCCTCTAGATGATGACAGTGAATATGGCAAAATGCCACCAGAGTGAACGAAACATCTGTGGGAACATTTCATTTCCTCTCACCTCCTAGAAAGCATAAAATAGACAACTGGGAAACTTTTATTTTATTCCCAAAGAACAGCTGGGATTAATTCTTAATCATTACATTCCCCTCCATTATAATAATAGTAATAATAATTACTATTTTTATTATTAAGGAAAAGCCTTTACCAAATCTATATATTTTTTTTGTAGACCAAATTTTGCCTTCTTCCCAAGGCGATGTTAAAATGTATACTTAAGAATTAAAGTTGGAAGATAAGGTTTTATTTTGTTTAACATTATGACCTTTGAAAGCATTGAAACAAGATTCGAACCTTTCGTCCTGTATTAATTAACTGGGATATTAAGCAGATTACTTTATCTTTTAAGCTTTAATTTTTCTTTTGTAAAATCTAGATAATGTTTTCCTTGATATCTTTTGTAAAATCTAGATAATATGTTCCTTGATATCCAATGTATTTTGGATATCAAGAAATTTCATGCAAAATACGTATTACAGGGTGATTGTTGAAAGTGAATTTATGTAATTTAATACTTTATTATATATGTGTGCCATTGCTTTATATACTGGGCAGAAGGAAAGAGCTATAAATAGTTTTAAAAAAGTATGTTTATTCTAAGATGTACTCTTGTATATCTTTCATTTTCCCACTGAGTTGGAGAATGCAATCTTGTCTAGTGGAGGGATCTTGGTAGACAATGAAAAAGTTGGATGGAGATGAGAGAAGCCATTGCCATTGCCATGTAAGGGTTATCTTTAATCCTTCTGAGGCAGGTACAATGCCCTTTGATTGAAACTTACAAACTGGAGCCTTGTTAACTGGAGTCTTGTTTATGAGAGGAAAATTTAATTATGAAATAAAACACAAATTTGGTGAGAAGGATCTGTCATTTCTAGTGAAAGGACATGCTATTAATTACTGGTTGTTTTTCTCCTCATCCAAACCATAGGCATCAGTGAGGGAGCCAAAAAATTTCAAAAAGGAACATTTTAAGATACAGTAGATTTCAAGAATGCAAATTACAACCACTTAACACCTCCTCAGGGAGTAGAAGCATTGGCAGAGGAATGTGTTAGATCAAACATCAATTGTTCTCAGTTGTGACCCATGCTGGAAGCAGGCCACAAGTGCTACAGGAAAGGGGAACAAGGTCGGCAAACAAGATGGTCAGGGGTAGGGAAACTGAATGGATTCCTCAGGAGCATGACCACCAATTCTTCATACAAGGCTCAGCATATCTCTGAAAGGCTAGGCTCAGGTTTACCCTGAATTTCTAGGAGGATTCCAAAAGTCAGTCAAATGATAGTGGTGATGTGATTGCATCTGGACACAATATCAAAACACCACATTCCTTAACTGCCTGGCACACCCTCACCCTCCCACCTCTTTCCACTCATGAATTAACAAGCTCTCCAGATATAGGCAGGGTTTCATGAGCCCAGACAAAATGTGAGAGGTACAAAAGTTACCTCAGTCACTAAAACACTCTCTATGATGACTTCTAAAAGAATAACTGGGGTGCCTGGGTGGCTATGTCAGTTAAGGGTCCAACTCTTGATTTCGGCTCAGGTCATGAGCTTGTGGTTCATGAGTTTGAGCCTGCTTGCGATTTTCTCTCTCTCTCTCTCTGTCTTCTCCCCACCTCTCTTTCTCTCTCAACTTCAAAATAAATAAAAAAAACCCAAAACTTAAAAGAGTAACTGATAGACCCGCAAATTGAACAATGTACAAAGTTAAGCACATCAAGCACTTGCTCTACAAAAGCTTCCATCTACTGGTGGAACTGGAACTATTAAGAGACATTCAGAGGGCACCAAAGATTGAGGGCCACCCAAAAGAAGGACTACTTTTTTTTTTTAACTTGCGCGAACTGGGGACTAATTGAAGTGAGGTAATTTGGACCTACTTTATGGATGCTTATTCCCTTGCTTTATCTTCCTATTCCTTTTGTCAGTTTAATTCTCACCTTTTGACCACTAGGAGCTATGGTATCAATTCAGTAAATATTTATCAAGTGCCTATTATGTGCCAAACATAAAAGTTGTATTATTTAATTCTTCTTGCTTACACTATAGCATTATATTATTTTTTAGTTCTGGGAGGAAAATAGTAGAGCATAGAATTCCCCTTCTCTCTACTTACCTTCACATTATAATTATGCACTTTTATATAGCAAAAATAAGCAAAGATCAAGAAAGTCCTGAAAAGAACAGTACACTATTCCTTTATTCTATTTATTCCATTATTCCTTCAAAAAAACCCCACAACTATTACGGACTTAATTGTAACCTAAATACTTGCAACACACATGTGTAAGAGCATAAAAGTTTTGAAAACACTGATATTAAACCTTAGTAAACCAGGAATTCTTAACATGAATTTAGGCCCAGAATCTTTAAAGGGTCTATTGATTATAATTAATTTTATTTTCATAACTTTTCTGACTGAAGTGGTTTAGTAAATCTATTAAATCCTTGAAGTTCATTGGACATTTTGTTTGGCTCAATTTGGGGAATTCTATTTATTACATAGACTCTCCTTGTGGATTCCTCCCTGATGCCTTTTCTTGGTTATCTTTTTAAATTATGGGGAGACATTACTGTTGTTTGTTTTGTTTTTCACTAGGAAGCTTGGAATCATCAAAAATGTTCAGTTTCAGGGGCTCCTGGGTGGCTCAGTCAGTTGAACTTCCGACCTGGGCTCAGATCATGATCTCACAGTCCGTGAGTTTGAGCCCTGCACAGGGCTCTTTGCTGACAGCTTGGAGCCTGGAGCCTACTTCCGATTCTGTGTCTCCCTCTCTCTCTGACCCTCCCCTGTTCATGCTCTGTCTCTCTCTGTCTCAGAAATAAATAAGCATTAAATTTTTTTTTTAAAAAATGCTCAGTTTCCACCACTGAAATCAAACTTAGAAAAGATCTAGCAGTACATGCTGGTTATACTGATGCAGGACAATTGTAAATTAGTATTTGACTAGGGAATGGTCTATATATCATGGGGGTATTATTCCTGAGTAATAGAACTAAATGTACCTTGAAGCTAATTTGAATTCTCCCTCACCCCTGCCATTACTCCAGAGACAATCAGAAATGGCTCTTAGCAAAATAAAACTGCTTTGGAGCCTAAGAATAACTAGAGAACAGGGTGGCTGCTGAAGACTAATGATTTATATACACAGTAAAATTACCTACCTGGAGCTATTAAGATAGAAAAGGAAAATGGAACATGACTGTTATCATTACTTTATTATTGTACATTTATATATTTCAGCTTGAGCATAAGAGTGCATAAAACCAAATCGGCTGAACGAAATGCCCACTCTTTCTACCACTAAGGGTGAAAGAAATTAGCTTTTTTTCCCCAGCTAGATACCTACCTATCTTCCTGAAGCTCTGAACATGTAACATTTCTATCTCGTCCTCCTTAACAGGGCAGGAGATATACTGTAAATCATGCCACTAACATTTTTAGTGTCTTCTATAATCTAGCCATTTGAAAATGTGTAGACAGATTACATAACTGGTTGTTTGGGTTTGCTCAAAAGTTTTTAAATGTTTTAAAAACCGTCCCTTTATATGTTGGCGAGAATAGGATATGAACTTATAGTCAACATTGTAAGCAAGTGGCTACAGATCCCATGAATGTGAGGACAGAATGAAAATACTTGGAATTAAATATTCCAATGTATATGAGACTGGACACGAGATTTCTCAGCTCTCTTTCGTAGTAAGGCTGCAGATTACAGAGCTCCCTTTCACTAGCACACAAAGTGGGGAGGACCACCCTAACTATGTATCTTCAAGCACCACACGAGACAAAGGTACATAAACCCACTGAGTATCATAAATATGAAGTCAATTAGCTGGCAGATTCTGAAAGATGTATGATAAGTATTCAGAAGGAAAAAAAAATTGAGAGCCTGGTTGAGTGTAAGTAACAAGAGGTTAGCAAACAGGATACCTGAAAGTCTTGGCTCAGCCCCAGACTTTCTCTGTGACTTAGTGACTTTGTACCAAAGGTCTTGCAAATGGAAATTGGGAAAGAAGACAAACAATGCCTCTCTTACTGATTTCATATAATTATTTGGAGGAGAAAAACACTGTCTGTGGATGAAAAATCTCCAAATTCATGTTACTGAGAGATTTTTAACTTTTTCCCCCCACTCTTATAAACTTTCCGAAGAGGAAAATCTAGTCTGTTATGTTGCTGTTGTCCATTTGGTATCGGAGGGAAGTCCATGAGTGATGGTATTTAGATGGCAACTTCTATTTCCTCACTTTTGAAGCTATTGTCAGCTATGGTGTAGTTTGAAGGAAAGTTGCTTTAGATCTTTTAAGAGGTTAGTATCTTATGTCATAAGGATAAACATTTTATCTTTTCATTTTTTTTTCCTACTTGGAACAAATGGAACAGACTCTTTATTTTGAGAAGAAAATATGCTTCCTTAGACTTACAGTTTAAATTTGCCAAGAAAACCCCCAATTTTATCAAAGAACCACTAGGGGATGTTAAAATAACATAGGATTTCTAAATCCAGATGACTTTTACAAGACAATATAGGCTTTGAAACTTATCTTTAAGATTATTTATTTATAGACACAATTTATTTATAGACACAAGACCTTTTACATGTTTCTGTGGTAAAGAAATACATGTACATCCATACACACAAATTCACACACATATACCTAAATTATTTCAATCTCTAAGTTTAAAAAATTGAAATTGGACATAATTTACCCTTTATCTGCCATGTACATTTGCTTCACTAAAGTACCATTTTGACATTTACAACTCCAATATGCAAAATGCCTGTAAAGCCATTTCCAAGAAGATAAAATTTCAATCTAAATTTCCTGTGGCTACTGAATTGATCTGAAACAATAGGACCCTCGGAATCAGACTCCACATTCTATTCGTACCCACTGGGGATGCCATTCTTCTGTTTTGTGGGCTTCTGCACTTATTTTTTCTCCCCCTAGTGCCCCCTGTCCCCCATATTTTCACATGGATTACTCTTTCTCACACTTCCACAAATGTTGCCTCAGATTGTCCTTTCCTGACTACATCTAACGTTGTCCCACTTCCCTCCATTCTGTCACATGATCCTGCTTTATTTTATTCACAGAGATTATGGGCATCTGAAAAAATAGCTAAGTTATTTCTATAGGTACCAATAAATGTTTGCTGAATGGATGATGTTGACTATTCTTTGGATTTTTGGGTCACCTTAGAAGAATAGTGACTAAAACAGGCTACTGCAATTATCTACCCATCCATCTTTTTCCTGTTTTGTCTGTCTCCTTCATTAGATTTAAAATTTTGTGAGAGTAACAAGTTTAGTTTGTCTTATTTGTATAAGTCATGTATCCTCAGAGGTGGTTCAGTTTAAAAAATTGAACAAATGAATGAAAATTATTCTAGACTGTTCCAAATATTGATTTGTTCATTTGTTAAACTGTCATGGTAGTAGAACCTACCACATAACACAATAAAACATCTTTTAATTAATAAGTAAATCTCATTGAATACCTATTATGTCATACAAATAGTACTGGGGCTTTAGAACAGAACACAATTCCTGCCCTTAAAAACTGTATAGTGTTGTAAGATAATGTATGTAAAGTATCTAGGATTGTCCAACATTTACTGGATGTCAATGTATGCTGGTTTCCTATTTCCCATTTCTATGTGACTCCATTGACCTGCACTGCTTGTGGGACTATAAATAAGAACATAATAAATCGGTTGATGGTTATTACCTATTTATTCACATTCACTCAGGTTTGATACTTAGCCTAGGCATAAGCAGTTTGCTTGCACGATACATGCTTGTATATATAGTAACCCAGAAGAAATGTGAGAAGTCTCATTGTATCTGGCATTACAGAGAATGCCAGCCAGGTTTTCATAAGTGTGCTCACACTCCTGGAGATGTTTGATTCTTTTTGCTCATAAATCACTTGATAAAATATATTATGAAGACCTGGGTAAGAAATAATGCAAACTGGGAGCAGCACTATGGATGAAGGCAAGGGAAAGGATTGCTTGCAGATATACTTAGAGGTAGGAGAAAGAGGGGTCAGTGACTGCTGGAATGCAATGAGATAAAGTAGAGGGAAGAAGCAAGAGTATTAAGAGTGAAACTTCTGTTTCTGATTTAGGCACAAAAGTGGTTAGTAATACCATTCACTGTGAGGAAGAAATAAAGACAAATTCAGAGTGGAAGAAATGATGGGCTGACTCAGAAGACACTGTGTAGAGTAAGAAGAAAGCAAAAATAATCTCTTGATTTATACCAGCAATTAAGAAATGTCTAGAATAAGAGTAGCCACATAGTAGCCAAATAGTTGTGGAGTGTTGAGTGAGTTGTAAGGCAAATCAAGAAAAAGTGGTGTGTCGAAAGCCAAGGAACAAGAAGGTTTTAAGGCAGATTGTGTGTCCTCAGTATAACACAGCACTTGTGTGTTGTGAAAAGCAGGGTAGCCACTGAAATTGTTCATTCTAAGGTCAGCAATAAATTAACAAAATACTCAATCCAGTAGCCACCTGCTATTGAATTATTCAATTTGCATCCTGTTTTCACTAAGATTTTGAAAGGTAGTCAAGAGGGGCACCTGAGTGGCTGCGTCAATTAAGTGTCTGAATCTTGATTTCAGCTCAGGCCAAGATCTCATGGTTCGTGAGTTTGAGCCCCACACTGTCCACGTGGAGCTTGCTTGGGATTCTTTCTTTCCCTCTCTCTGTCCCTCCCCATGCTAACGCTCTTTCTCTCTCTCTCTCTTTCTCTCAAAATAAATAAATACACATTTAAAATAGTTACAGGTGGTCAAGAAAAAAAGTCTTTTGAGCAAAACCGGTTGTATAATATTTCACACATTTCAAATGGCTTAAGTATTGTGCAAATGTGGGTTAAGAGGGCAGATTGCAGGAAGGTGAGGAATGAATTAGAGGGAGAAATCAGAGAATAGAGGGAGACAGGAAGAACCCTTCAGAAAATTTAGCTAGCTAAGGAGGTTAACATAAGGTAATCTAAGAGATAGGGGCATGTTTATTTTGTGTGTTTTTTTTCCTCTCTTTTTAACTGAACTTGTGGAGATTTGACATGTGGATTTCCCCACATCTTTTAATGGTGATTTTAGGAAGGAGAGTAGTATCTCTTGTTGGAAATAAACATTTAACATTGAGGACTTCTCAGGCTTTCTCAGGTTCGTGGACTGACATTGTTGACTTTATGTTCTGGACTATTATCTTTGGGGAAATACATGTATGTATTGGTAAGGGGGACACTGTGCAGGCCTCTTCTAACATTAAAAACATTTCTGGGTTCATAGTAGAAATGCCAAGCAAATATATTATTTCATAAGGTTGAATTTTGCTTCAGAAAATTTCCTTGGGTGCATCAATTAATATCTCATCAAAATAAATGCTCTTAGAAACCTTAATTTCAATGATGAAATTACATACGTGTCTTCTACTGATGTGTAAAAACAGGCGAGTGGCCTAGAAAATCAGAATTTTGAGCCAGGTCTTTACGACTTTTTTTAATGTGTAGCTAGCTACTTTCCTTCAAAAGAAAATTGCTTTGTTTTGTTTTGTTTTGGCTTAGGTGGTAATTCAGGGCATTGATCTAGGTTGATTATTTTGTCACCCAGTTTATAACACTTAGGATTTGAATCTTTCTAAATGCAAAGTTTCTGGAGCTCTTGGATCCTGTTTCACCCACTGTTAGGCCAGGTTAAGACTTAGCATTAACATGTCAAGATTCCATTCAAGACAAAGCCTAAAGTCAGCAGGTGTTTGTTATGTCTGTCTTTTCCCTTTCTGCCACAAAAGCAAACATTCCAGACAGAACTTGTTCTGAGGGCCGGGGTCCCAAAGCCACGATGATGTTGAATAGAAAAGACATGCACAACATGTGGGTGATAAACCTTCTCTTCTCTCTCCTCCTCCTTCTCTCTCTCTCTTCCCCTCTCCCTGCTTCTCCTTCTGTGTCTCCTGTTTCTGCTTCTTTTTTTCCTTCTCCTCCTACTTCTTTTGTTATTGTAGGATTACCTAACCTATGAATTTAGGATCATAATTGTCTAATAATTCCATGGTTTCTTAATAATACTTCAGTTCTGACTGATAATGTTAATTACTGATAATTGCAAAGTATTTTTCTCTGGACATTTCTCTGTCCAGTTTCTTTTCTTTTTTTCTTATGCAGTCATATCAATAACCCAATGATATAGGGGTCATCATTATACTCATTTTATAAGTAAATAAACCAAGGCTTACAAAGTATTAGCCAGAGACATATAGTTAATACAAATAGAAATAGAAATCGGGGTGTCTGTGTGGCTCAGTCAGTTAAACCTCCGACTTCAGCTCAGGTCATGATCTCATGGTTTGTGAGTTCAAGCTCTGCATTCGGCTCTGTCCTGAGAGCTTGGAGCGTGGAACCTGCTTTGGATTCTGTGTCTCCCTATCTCTCTGCTCCTCCCCTGTTCATGCTCTGTCTCTCTCTCTCTCTCAAAAATAAATAAACATTAAAAAAAGTTTTAGAAATAGAAATCAAGTCCATATATCCATAACTCCAGAGCCTTGTTTTTTAACCACTGCTCTATACCTCACTTCCTGGATGAAGTGTTTGTCATCTTTCACATCATAAAATTTAACTGTTATTTCTCTTGCCATATTTAATGAGGGTTTCATGGGATTAAAAATTCCTCAGAATTTAGCAATTTAAATACTTAAACACTGGGTAAAATTAATTATTTTATCAGAACATGTGTAATCCATACAATGGGATTTGTGCTATTTCCTCTACCTTTTAAAATTATAACTTCTAAAATTTATGTTATATTTAACTTCTTATATATAATTATATAAGTTATACTTAACTTATATAATTTATAAGTTATAAATGTTATATATAACTTCTAAAATTTATAAGTTATAAACTTCTAAAAATTCTTCATTTTCATGTTTCTCATTATTTATATTTGACTTTGCTTAGAATCTTAGAAGAAAACAAATAGGCAAAACTAATGAATGACAAGAAAACAATGCCATATTTTGGCAAACGAAAAGGAAGGAAGGAAAGAAAGTTACTTAGACATAGCAATACATTAAAAATAACATTTAGTATATAAGCAACCAGGGGCGCCTGGGTGGCTCAGTTGGTTGAGCGACTGACTTTGGCTCAGGTCATGATCTCACGGTTTGTGAGTTCAAGCCCCGCGTCAGGCTCTGTGCTGACAGCTCAGAGCCTGGAGCCTGCTTTGGATTCGGTGTCTCCCTCTCTCTCTGCCCCCCGCCGCTGACACTCTCTCACAAATAAACATTAAAAAAGCTTTTTTTAGTATGTATGCAGCCAAATAATGTTGTAAATAGCCAATGACCAACATTGCTTCATGGCACAGAAATGTAACAAAAAACAGCCCACATAATAGTGATAGAGAATCTGACAAAATGGAAAAGAAAGGCTTGATAAAGAGCACATCATTAAGCTGTGAAAAAATTATGACAGGAAAGGAGAGAAAAAAGAATTTTCTTTAATTTTATCGGTATGTGGGGCCTTTGTTGATGGAGCAAGTTGCAGGACTAAAAAGAAAGCAGGATTATGATCAGGGCATTGGGCACTGTCTTCAGGATCTTAGGATCATCCTTAACTGCTCCTGCACATTGTTGGGGTAGATGCTCTCTTGAGAGTGGCTGTAAAAACAAACAAACAAACCAACCAAAACACAAAGAAAAAAAAAACAAAAACAAAAACAGAGATTTTGATATCACCAATGAACTAAAATAAATGTCCTATATGACGTTGACCAGGGACCATGGAGCCTGAGGATTTTATCATCTTGTCCACTTGTTGTCTCATTAAAGAGAAAGAAAATCTTACAGATATATGCACTCAGATATATGTCTCAAATGTAGTCTTTTACAAAAGGTCATAGCAGCCTTTTTATTTAGAATGAGAGTCTGTGATGATCTTCCAGGTTGAATTGTTTGAAGGTTCTCTCTCCATGGGGAAATATAAATAAGTGTAATTGTTTGCCTTATTATCATTAAGGAATATTTTGTATTTATTTTATAGTTCATTTTTTTCTATTTTTTTCTTTTATTACAGATGAGAAGAGTAAAAAGAATAATTGTTCAGTGACTTTTTAAAAAATATTTTAAAAATATTTTAAAATATTTTAAAAAATATTCTTTTCATGTCTTTCATTATAAGATATTTGACATAAAGAAAGCCATCAGGGATTTTTTTTTTCCTCTCAGAAAATGTTTCTTTGAAGAAAAACCTCAAACTGGCATGAATTTTCTGCTTTCCTCTTTGCCATTAGTGTTAGCACAGGTGTAAAAACCAAGCTTGTATTTATTTCCTAAACCATTTTATTTCCATTGCACTTCAGTACTTCCAATATAACAACAAATAAAGTACTTCCTTAAAAAATGATTTTTGAGATTTCTTATCTTGATTTTTAAAAATATAAACTGTAGCTATGCAGCTCAAAAGATGCTTTCTAGGGGTGCCTGGGTGACTCAGTTAAGCGTCCAATGCTTGATTTCAGCTTAGCTCATGATCTCACAGTTTGTGAGTTCGAGCCCCACATCAGTTCTGCACTGACAGTGTGAAGCCTGCTTGGGATTCTCTCTCTCCCCCCCTCTTTCTGCCCTACCCCACTTGCTCTCTCTCTCAAAATAAATAAATAAACTTTAAAAAAAAGATGCTTTTTACTTCCCTGTCTGAACTTCAGTTTTCTCTTCTCTACAATGGGGATAATATCCTCTACTATGTAAGATTTTTGTAAATACTACTATGACCATCTGTAGAAAGTATACTGCATGGTACCTGACATTTTGGATATCAAATACATGTTAGCTATTATCCCATTATAATTATTTCTCTAAATGATGTATAACCAACTTGTCTCTCTCCTATCCCTTTCAAGAATGATAGACTAAAGTGGCTTTTATGATAGCCTGTGCTGTATTAAAATAAGCATTACTATATCTACAGATCTGCTTTCAGACAAATGCTACAGGAGAGTGAATCCACATAGACCTGAGATTTTCCTTAGTTGAATCTGTAAATATAGCTCAAATCATTACCTGAGTGCTGTTCTATGTTCCCAAATCTTTATTCTATAAATTTCAATGGAATCAGAGTGAAGAGTTTTGTTTCATGAAGTCAGAACAAAAAACATCCTTTAGGGAGTTACATTTAGTAGTTAAATTACTTAGTTAAATTTCATTAGTAATTACCGAGATATATTAAAAGTGAAAGATGCCAAAAAGAAAAGAATGTTTAACAAAATTATTTGAATGTAAATGATGCAAATGTTGCCATATACTGATCAAGTATGACATACATTAGAGGTAAAAAAAAAATCCTGCAACACCTTTCTGGTTTAAAGTGACTCATTTGGATACTCCAATAGCCTGAAGGAGTTAATGTTACTTCCAAAGTGCTAATATTCTCTGGTCATCATTACTTATTCAATGGAAAAAGTAGTAAAAAGAAAAAAGCCAATGGTACTATTGGAAAACAAGAACTCTCTTTCTCTCCAAAGACAGTCTTTAAGAAATTTTTAAGTGAGCTCCACTGTATTTACTCTTATAAGCTAGAGTGGAAGGATATTGTAATGAAATACAGCCCCTCAATAAAACTATGCCCCAAGCACTTTTGCTCTGAAGCAAATGTCCACAGCTACAGCCCTAAAGTATCAGGCTTATCTATTACTTGACTACATATTTATAACATCTTACCCTCATAAAGCTCAAGGAAATAAAGTGCATCCATTTGTACTATGGAAACCTCAGGACTGACATTAAGACCTCGAGTTTGTAGTTAAGGTCTCTCCTGGATGTCTGAATTGGGCGGGCCATTAGTGTCTTTATGAGATCAAATCAGAATGTTCCCTTTCTCAGGGGGAATTTAGGATACAAGTGTCACTTCTTATGATGCTCATGTACATATGTATGTATGTGTGCATATAACTTGTGGTTTGGTGTCTGTCAGAAATTTTATTGCATTATCTTTACTTGTTTCTTTCTGAATTGTCACTGTTGTTCTTCAGTCTTGAGAAATGTTTAGCTGTTGCAAATCCTTGCCAAACTCTTAGTGATACAATCCTGACTTAATGTGTTCATTTTATTGGCTGCTACAGTACCAGGATGTAACATGTTAGATGTTACCAAAACCTTGGTTTTTCACAGCGTCTGATAGATTTTCCAAGTTTTGGTCATGAAGATATCAATTCTATTATCATTACAAATTGTTTAAAAGTACATACCAATTTATTCCTGGTAACATTTTTCTATACACTTCTCTAGAGAAAAAGAATTACTGGAAAAGCAATGGCACTATGAGAGACAAATTACTGAATATTTTCAGGGGCACTTAAGTTTACCAATGGAGCATTGGTAATCCATGCTGCATCATCCTTATCTACTACATTTTTAGTCTACTTACTATGAGTTTAAATGTGCCCCCATTCCATTCATATGTTGAAGTTCAAACCTCCGGTATACCTTAGGATGTGACCTTATTTGAATTTTTCCACAAACCAAGAAATGCCAAAGATTCCCAGCAAATTACCAGAACCCGGGAAAGAGTCATGGAACAGATTCTTCCTCTCACTACTCATAAAGTACCATCACCTACTGACACCTTGATCTTGAAGTTTTAGTTACCAGAACTGTGAAGACAATAAATGTCTGTTGTTTAAGCTACGCAGTTTGTGGTGCTTTGTTACAAGCCCTGGCAAACCAATACATTACCCAACCGATACTAGGAGAGGCATGACTGGTTGTGTATAGCAAGCAGGTGTTCTAGTTAGCTGCCATTAATTCTGCCTGATTGGTGGGCTGCTTTCACAGCTATTAAATTTGTGAATATCATCCTTGTCATTTCTCTCTCAGGAGTAATGTTCAGACTACCGTTGGGCCCAGCTATTGGCCTTCAGTTTTCAAATGTAAAATGAAGATACTAGAGTAATGTGGGGGATAAACCTAGGAATCCCCTGGGGCTTACACCAATGGGTTGACAAGGCATAAAGAAATATGAAGTCATAAAATGCTCACACTCGAGTTTGGATAAATCAGATTGGCACCCCAAGAATAGGCAGATACAAAGGCACCAGGAATAGGGAGGTACAAAGGCACCCCCAAA
Source organism: Acinonyx jubatus (assembly GCF_027475565.1). Classification (NCBI taxonomy): domain Eukaryota; kingdom Metazoa; phylum Chordata; class Mammalia; order Carnivora; family Felidae; genus Acinonyx; species Acinonyx jubatus. Next base: position 89,158,670 of record NC_069381.1, on the reverse strand, counting down.
TAGATAGGAGGTGCAGAGCCCCCAGAATAGAGAGAGAGAGAGAGGCAAAGGCCTAAAATAGAAACAGTGCAAAGGTGCCCAATACATAGGTATATGAAATAAACAAGATTAGATATTCAGGGTGGAAGCACCCCCAATTTAGTACTACAGCAGAAAAGGTGCTTTCACTGGAGGATAGGGCCAGGTTAGGTAAATTGGTGAATTGGACTATGGACCACTGTGCTGCAGACAAAGCAGCCCAGAGTGGAGATGATTAACAAAAGAAAAGGTGCCTTGTCAACCCTGAGGTTTTTCCCCTACCTGTCTCATCCCTGAGACTAGCTAAGATAAACAGAGGTGCTACCTCATGTCCAATGTAAACAACCCTCCTCCCGACTGCCTGGCGCCTGGATTTTGTTTTGTATTAACCCGAACCTCTAACCACGAATATCTTCAAGACTCCCTTCTTTCACATCCACAAGTTAATGCTCACAGATTCATTGTCTCTTTGTGCACGTCCATCGCCATGCTTGTAAGCCGTCTGATCCTAATAAAAATGGGGCAAGGACGCTTATTTGGGACTCTTGTCTTTTCCCGGACATTAGGCATCTCTCGCTTTAATCCTGTGTCCACGCTTTTTCTGGCCAAAAGAGAACTTTACACTTAGAGTCTACGACAGAGTAAATAACCTTTAAGCTGTCATAGACTTCTGAAACTCTCTGAATGTTGTAATTCTAGGAATGGAAAGAACTAGCATTTCCATGTTACAGATAAGAAAAACTAAGACTCAAGTGTCAGAAGAGAAATTCAATTTAAGACACATCACTCCAGTGGGTTTTTCAATTTGCCATTGTGTCCTCAAAATGGTGGCTTTATCATATGAACATTAACTATGCAGTGGAATATAACCTGAATATAAAGTCTAGTCAAGTGGGTTTATTAGTTTATTGTCAAGAAAGTGTTATTTATTTATTTAGTTTTTAAATTAAAGGATAGGTGTTTCCTGAACACCCTGTAATTGTAGCCTTTATTATAATGTTGCTGTTATTGGATGTCCTTGAAAGAGAGTTGCTCAAGCAAAGGCAGCTGAAAATCAGCAAACTGTACTTAAGGACCGCATCTATGGTTGTAAATAGATTTTTAGAGTTCACATTTTATTTGTGTGTTTTTATAGCAATCAATAGGAAGCCATCTATAGCATTTAGGTGTTCCCATGTTGATTACTGTGACAGCTACTGAGTCGCTGCTAGGAAATTCAATGTGTTAACAGGTTATATTGGCTAGCTAAACACATCACTTGAATAGAATAGAAAACAACAGTAGAGGATCAGCTTTAGTTTATAGGGTAAACTAAAAATATTAAAGGCTAGTTGAATAGGGAACGAAGGGGAGACAGAAGCAGTTCCCAAACTTTCTCCTAAAATATTAGACTTTCCAATGGTACTAACATTTAATATTATTTCAAAAATATATGCTGACAATAATTCCAAATCTATTCATTGTCATATGTTTTGTAAGAACAAAACCCAAAATATTGCCAAAAAGTATACTGAGATTTTGTTTGGTTGTTTTTGCGGTTTTGATAGGAAGAAGAGTAGAGTGGTGGTCCAATCACTTTCCCACATACCGCTCTCGGTAAGTGAAAGCCCACAAGATTTAATTGGTCCATTCACTTAATACCCAGAAATTTGTCATCATTGGAGCAAATGATATTCTGTATAAGACCTCTCTGGATTAAATCACAGAATCCTGGAAAAGAATGTCCCTGATTGCTATTTTCTTGACTGGAATTTTAGGAAGGATTCCGTAAAATGGTTAGAATCTAGGGGTGTCTGGGTGGCCCAGTTGGTTAAGTGAAGGACTTCAGCTCAGATCATGATCTCATGGTTTGTGGGTTCGAGCTGGGCTGACAGCTCAGAGCCTGGAGCCTGCTTTGGATTCTGTCTCTCTGTCTGTCTCTCTCTCTCACTCTCTCTGTCCCTCACAAGCTCACCCTCTGTCTCTTAAAAATAAATAAAAATCTTAAAAAATTTTTTTAAATGGTCAGAATCTAAACTACAAAGGAATTTATATTTCAAATCAATGCCTTGGAACCATTTACAAGCAACCTTAGCATGTTATTCCATCAGGTGCCATCAACTAAACCTAAATGACAGAACAGCTCCTGATGGATTCACATTCACGTTCTAAGGGTCTTCAAAGGGCGCTTCCCAGGGAGGAAAGTTGTGGTACAATTAAACTAGATAAAATAAAGAAAAACTGTAACTTATTTTGAGATTCTTAACAAGGACGTCATAAAACAGTAGCAATAATTTTAAAATTGGTTTAAAAATAACCAAGAAAAATTAAAAGAAATATTAAAGAAATTAAAGAAAAACTAAAACTTATGCAAATATAGCCAATTATAGGTTTGTGTACTTCCTTAAAGTTTATCTGAAAAATACCCTAAAATATTATGGTGAAAACGTTTATATAGTCAGGGTTTTAAAAAATAAATGGAGATAATTTAGAAGAGATCTGTGTGGTTCTGTTTATACCAGTATATTATTTATTTGGAGGATGAGATTCTATTGCTTGTGGAGAATAAGATAGGACAATGTAATTGTATTTTTTTAAAGGTATACAGCAGGCAGTAGGTGACTTAATTTGATATATTTATTCAAATGCAGAGATTCATGGATGCTTTACAATGCAAAATAATTGTTATTAGAAAAACACACCCTTTAAACACACAATTTAATTGGTATTTTTTTTATTCTTTTATAGAAATACAAGCATCTTTTACTTTGTTTTTGTAAAAAGGGAGTTAACTTGTGTAATTTCCATATGAAAAGGACTTCAATGTTGTAAAACTAATGAAGGAAATAGATCATTTTATTTATATGAAGAACAAATGGAGGATATTAAAACATTTACACATGATTTTATGTTCTTCCATTAATTGTGGTGTTTATAAATTTATATTTCTATTTGAATTAGCTATATTTAAATAATGGATAAAAATGCATCACCAGTCAACATGAGGTAATATTAAATTATTGAATGGCTTGCTAGTGTGATTTATTTTGATATAATCTTAACCTTCTCTGATTGTTATTTTGTATATCTTTATATGTATATTTAGAAAATATACGGAGAGTATATTTAGAAAACACAGAGCAAAAGGAAAGCTGTAGAAAAATTTAGAATTAAAAATGTATTTGAATGTGTAGACTACCATATAATGATATTTTATAAACGATGTATCCTTTGGTAAATTTTTTTGAGAGTTATAAGCTGAATTCCAATGCATATTTTAAAACATGATTATTAGGTACTGTAATCCCAATTCATTATGGGTTTTGAATTTCAACAGACCTCAAGGGAAAAAAAAGTTTCATCAGCAAAATTACTGCATCTTAAGGCAATATTAAATTATGAATTTTATAAGGCTTCTATTTTGGTGTCTTTTGCTGCCTTAGTACAGAAAATAATAGAGGGTGCAATAATAGTGCAGAGAAAATGTATCCACTGGATTAAAAATAAAAGCCAGGCTGGCATTTCAAATATATTGGTGTCTGGAAAAATCTGGATTCTCTTCTGAATCAATGCTTTTTAGTCAAACTGAAGTCAGAAATTTTTGTCATTTGCAAAATTATGCTATGAATTATTGCCATTGAAATCTCCTCTGACATGGCACTAAACATTAGCAAAGAATCTGGAAAGAATTTAGAAGGTCTTGAAACATGGAAGCATTCTAGGCAGTAATTTAAAATGCTTACATGCTAATTTTTAAAGTTATCTTTTTGCCTATTAAAAGTGCAATGGAGTCTACTGATTAATGTTGTTTCTATGTTTTCACTGTAATTGTACTGGAGGCCTTAATGGTTCAGAATTCCATTTATATAACATTTATTGTTACAACAAAAAGTTTGCAGAATAAATGGTACATGTGCCATACCTCTAAGAAACTTTTAAAAAAATTTTTTTCAAATGTTTATTTTTAAGGGAGAGAGACAGAGCATGAGCAGAGGAGGGGGAGAGAGAGAGAGAGGAGACATAGAATCCAAAGCAGCCTCCTGGCTCCAAGCTGTCAGCACAGAGCCTGGAGTAGGGCTCAAACCCATGAAACAGGAGATCAAGACCTGAGCAAAAGCCTGAGGCTTAACTGACTGACCCACCCAGGCACCACTCTAAGAAACTCTTAACAACAGTAAGATTAATAACCATAATAATAGTAGCTTATATCTTTTGAGTGCTTAATCTGTGGCATGTCCTATGCCAGCAGGTGATAAACACAATCCTATTTTTCCCTCTTAACAAATCCTAACCTGTTTACCACTATATTATCCTTTTGAATCTTACAGTTGAGTAGGAGGTTCTTCAAGGTCACACAAAGTTAAAACTCTTTTTACTTGCATTTGTTTTTTTGACATATTTAGAATCCAAATATTGAGAAAAGTGGTATGCCTGCAATTGAGATGTCTGACTTTGAAGCCTATATTCTGAATGATTATTCACTACTCTCTCATAAATTATTAGATCACAATTATTCCACTGTATTGGCCTTTCAGGGTTGTATTGAGAAGGCATCAAGAATTTACATTCTTGCATCTCTTTTAGTCACTGTCTATGTGGGAAGGTATATATAATTTAGGAGAGTCAGTTGTCTTTGTTTCAGTGATACCACTGTAAATAGTTCTTTCTTGGAAACTCTTCAAGGATTTGAATATTGATTTGCCTTGAGAGTGCGGGTGTATCACCAGATGACAGAATATACTGCTGTACTATTGCCCCAGGTATTAAAGGTGGGGTGCAAAACACTAGCTTCTTGAGCAAATCTGCTACGGGCTTGGTTTTTGACCATTAAAAACCCTCATTTATTTCACAAACTTTCCTATTTTTGGTTTCATGGATCTAAGAAAACTCTGTCCTGGGGATAACAAGTAGTCCTTGAGTAATTTTATAGTTGCTACTGGCTTCAGGTATTATTACTACTACTGCTACCATCATCATCATCAATGTCAATGTCAGGGAAGGTATTTCTTTTCATTCTTAAACGCAGGCACTATTATCTGGTGGAGAAGAAACTAAACCTGGATCAAAGAAGCTGAAATCCATTTTCAATATCTTCTCCATTTTTGTGACATTGCATTGCCTCAGGATGCCTCTGTAAGACATCTGATGTGAGACTTCATTGTGTTTCTAAAATCCCAATGTAAATTTAGTACAACTACAGCATCTCATGATATATTATGAGTTAACAGGTTAGGTATATTAATTGATCTTCCAAATATTATGTAATTCTCTTATCATATTAAAGTGGTTGATTTACAAGTATAAACATTTGCTTTAAAAAGCCCAGACAATTATTTGAACTGCTTCCAAATCTAGTTCTTTTCTGCACCCCAAAATATACAGTTTGTTTGATTTGGTCTAAGTTTTCACAGAAGAATATTCAATTGAAGGTGACATTGTCTGGCGCATTTTCCTTTCACCAACGAGAGTATGCAGACAACGAGGGCAGAAAGGACTTCTACAACAGCAGTAATTTTATCTGATTTAATATACCCTGCATTCAAACAAAGAGAAATAAGTTGTACTTGGAGTGCATTAGAAGACACATCCCCATAGGCATGGATAAAAATGTAAAAGATCTTTCCACTTGCACTTGTATTTGGAATTATTTGGCATCACAATATTGAGAAAAGGGAGAAAGATAAAATTTGGAATATGGTCCCTATTCTGCCCTTGAATTTCACATTCAATACTCCTTTTTAAAAGCTCCCATAAGAGACCATTTCCATATTATTCCTCTTTATGCTAAACTTGATAGTCAAATATGACTATTTGAAGTCTGATCTTCAAATATAAGAACCCAACCTGGAATTTCAAACACAATTGTATAATAATCTTTGGGCAGAATAGAAAGCAACCAACTTAAAATGAATTGAAACACCTGCTTTACAGATATCCCATGGAGGACAAGACATACACACGTGGGCAATTCAACAAATTTAACAAGACCTAATGAGCCTTGAAACTGTAATTTAATTCTTAATTTCTGTGAAGTAAATTTAGTAATGACTGATAAGGATCATCATCATCCACACTTAGAGAGTCATTAACAGGGAAGTGGAAACACCTGTCCTTTTATGTAAGGTGTTTAGTTCACTCCATCTCAGATTGGAAGCTGCTGTCCCTTGTACAAGAGCAACAAATAAAGATCCCAGGATTAAAATGATCTTAAAAACAAAATTCCATACAACAAGGCATTATGATACTTAAAATCAAATTCCATAGCTACAAGGTTAAGGGTAACAAATGCTTCTTAATTTGTTGTATTTCCAGAGATGAGTAGGTCTGGTATGATTTCTATATCCTTGGATGACCACCTGTATGCATGACAGTAGTTACAAACAGGGATATGTCTACTTTGTACAGTTGAGTTCCAAAAGACTATTTTCTTGCAATGTGTTTTTAATATCACAGTGAAATCTCTGAGCATCCTTTCTATGATACTGTTGTTTTACCAGAAGAGCTTTTGTGTTTGCTTTTAGACGAAGATACTGGTCATATTCAGCACTAATTAAGACCATGATTGAATAACTTGGAGACCAAGAAAACCATTCTAATATTGAAATTTAATATTTGTTAACAAAGTGCAAGAAAAATATTATAATATTCATTTCCCTTCCCAATGTGCCTCACATTATGACTTTTCATTTCCCTGAAGGTTCTTCATGAAGGTGCTAATCGGTAAAAATATTGGTCTTTCTCTAATACTCCTTATAAATGAACTCAAATAACACATCAAGGGTAGCTCTGAAAGAGAAAATTCATTACAAAAGCCCAAAATGTAGTGCAGATTATTGGAAGAGATGTAGCTCCAAATATTAAGCCTCACTTCTGCCACCTCCCATCTACCAGTCTTGTGACCCACTCGAATAGCAGGTGGCAGCAATGAGTTGATATCTATTCCAATTCTTAATTTTTCCATGACTCAGTTTCCTTATCTATAAATAATGATTTCTTTCAACCCTAGGCTTCTTGGGAGAATCCACGATAAACATGGAATTACTTTGTAAATGGTCAGATTTATGTAAATCTGTTATCATTATTCTCACATTCATTATTTCTTTCACTGGACAAACAATATTGAATGATGCAGGTAGAAATGTGAACCAAGTGTGAGAAGGGATTGTTGTGAGAGGGTTCTCTTTCAGGCACTGTGCAGAGCTATCCAGGGAGAACAAACATTTGGATTTTCTTCTTGCACAATAGATAAAAATGAACATATTTGGAATTATTGTAAATGTCAATACTGGCATTAATACTTATTCTTTAATTTGTAGTACAACCCAGTGAGTACTTCCAAAACAAGGAATAAGAGATTACTTGAAGGAGATAGGGTTATGGGGCTATAGAGTTAGAGAGTTAGGGCACTCTATGCCATAGAAATAAGGGAAGAAAAGATAGTTAATACAAAAGTGGGAGAACAGATGTAAGCAACAACTACATTATAAGGTGAATCTCAGTTTTGCTGAGACAATCAGATAGGGTAAATTCAACTGGTGTGCAGAATATGGATCTTATCTAGAGTAATTTCAAATTAAGGTGTATTAGGAGTCACCTGAGATGCTAGCTAAAGTGCAGATTTCCTGTGTGAATCATCTGAGATTGTTTCAGTAATACTGTCCTGGACCTAGGGAATTGAGTCATATAGCTTATGTAATTGGTTTAAAGACCACACTGGAAAATACTGAGTTAGTTTACCTGAATTGAGCGATTAGAAAATTAAAATCAATAAAATATTCCTTTTCACCGTTTGGTTAAGAGATTCATCTTAAAAGTAGTTCAATAATATTGCCTTTAGAAATTGAAAAGTTACATCTATTATTTGTTTTGTTTTGGTCTAGTTTTGATTCCTAGATTTGTTTTCTGTGTATTGTGTTTTATGTCCTGAGAAAATCTTGCCTACCCAAAGCCATGAAAATATTTTCACATGTTTTCTTCTGGAAGCATTATAATTGTTGCTTGTATGTTTTGATCTATGGTGTATCTGAAGTTAATTTTTGCATATAACGTGAGGCAGGAGTCAAATTCTTTCCCTCACACCCCTATGTATATCAACAACACCATTTGTTCAAAGTATCTCTTTCCTATTGGATTTTCTGTTGCCTTTTAAAAAATTTATCTGACTATAAGGTTGGATCTATTTCTGGGCTTTCTATTCTGTTCCGCTGATCCATTTGTTGATAGTTATGGCAATTTGTTGATTGCTATAGCTTTATTATATGTTTTGAAATCAAGTACTGTGAACCCTTCAACTTCGTTATTTTTAAAAATTATTTTGTCTATTTTATTTCCTTTGATTTTCCATATACATTTTATTTTTTAATGTTTATTTTTGAGAGACAGAGAGAGAAGGAGAGAGAGGGAGAGAGCAAGGGAGGGGCAGAGATAGGGGGTGGACAAAGCACCCGAAGCAGGCTCTGCGCTGACAGCAGAGAGCTGGATGCAGGGCTGGAACTCATGAACTGCGAGATCATGACCTGAGCCAAGCTCAGATGCTTAACTGATTGATCCACACAGGTGCCCCTCCATATACATTTTAGTTCAGCTTATTGATTTTACAAAACATCTTGCTGATATTTTGAGTGAGATTGTGTCCAGTTTATACACTTACCAATTGATATCTAAATATTGAGAATTTCTATTAATTTAAATCTTGTTTCTTTCAACAGTGAGTATAGTTTCCATCATATGATCTTGCATGCATTTTGTAAAGCTTATATCTATGTAGTTCATATTTTTGGTGCTACAGTAGAAGCTACTGGTTTTTATTTCAATTCCCAATTGTTTATTGCTAGTAATAGTAACCTTGTATACTGCACCATTGCCAAAGTCACTGATTAGTTTTGGAAGCATTTTGTAGATTATTGGAGATTTTTACATAAAAGTTCATGTCATATGTGAATAGAGACAATTTTCTTTCTTCCTTTCAAATATGTATAACTTTAGTTTCTTTGAATCACCTTCTTATACCAGCAAAGATATTCTGTAGGTTGTTGTATAGAAAGGATGAGACCAGATATCTTTCTTTATGCGTGATGCGAGGGGAGTAGTCAGACTTTCATGTCAGATACAAGGGCAGCGGTGTGTTATTTTTCATACGCTTTCTATTCCTAGCTGGCTAAGAGATTTTTCAGGAATGGACTTCTTTTGCTATTGTTACTCATTTTATGTTTACATATGCCATAAACTCACAATACATTGCTACTCTTTAGGCTTTAGACAGCCATTTGAGTAATTAAAAATGAAGAAAAACATTTTATATTTACAGTTATTTAAAATTTATCTGGAGCTATTCATATGTTTATGTAGATCCACGTTTCTCCTGGTACTATATTGGTATGCCTGATAATTTCTTTTAAAATTTCTTGTAGTGCAGATTTCCTGGCAATGAATTCTCTAGTTCTTATCTAAAATGATTTTATTTTTCCTTCTTTTTGAAACCCATTTTCAAAAAGGTACTGAATTTGGAGAAGACAGTTTTTATCTTCTAGCCTTTTAAAAGTCCTCCTATCAGGGCACCTGGGTGGCTCAGTCCCTGGATCATCAGACTCAGGCTCAGGTCACGACCTCATAGTTCAAGAGTTTGAGCCCTGTATCAGGCTCTCTGCTGTCAGTGCAGAGCCTGCTTTGGGTCCTCTGTTCTCTCTTTCCCTCCCCCACTCATGCTCTCTCTCTCAAAAACAAATAAACATTAAAAAAATATTTTAATGCCTCCTATTGTCTTCAAGTTTGCAGAATTTCTGAAAATTTGTTGTAATTCTTAGTTTGTTTTCTGATATGTGATAAGATATTTATTTAGTGTTGCTTTTCAATAAATTGAATATTACATTCTAGATGTTTATTTTTAATTTGTTTTTGTTTTTGTTTTCAAATGTATCATGTTGAAATTCCCCATCTGATCATTTATTTTAGCCATTATTCATACTAGAGTCTTTTATACATTACTTATAGCTATTTTGAATATTCCAACCTAACATCTTTGTCATATCTGAGTTTGGGCCTTTGGATTTGCTTTCTCTCTTGACAGAGGATAATTTTTCCTTGCCTTTATTTATTTATTTATTTATTTAAAAAATTTTTTTAACGTTTTATTCATTTTTGAGACAGAGAGAGACAGAGCATGAACGGGGGAGGGTCAGAGAGCGAGGGAGACACAGAATCTGAAACAGGCTCCAGGCTCTGAGCTGTCAGCACAGAGCCCCATGCGGGGCTCAAACTCACAGACCGTGAGATCAGGACCTGAGCCGAAGTCGGATGCTCAACTGACTGAGCCATCCAGGTGCCCCTCCTTGCCTTTTTTTAAAGCGTGTCTTTAAATATTTGACTCAGTGCTGAATATCATATGTAGGATAACAAAATCAGGTAAATAGTATTTATACTGGAAAATTGTTATATTTCTTATGCTAATGCATTGACGGGAGAGGAGGGTTGAGTCAGCATAGTCAAGGGTTGAGTTGACTTTGGATTTTTATGCACCTATGTTACGGTCAGTCTTTTAAACAGTGTAAATTCTTACTTGATTACCATGTGCTTAAGGGGAAGGTGTTTTTCCCAGTGTTTCTCCTCTCACCTCATATGTAGTCCATTTCTCTGCTCTTATGCCTTAGAGAGAGACTCGCTCACATTTTTGCCTGCACATAGCAGTAGACTGCTATTGTTTTTTACTCAGTATTTTGCAGTCTGGTGTTTGGGTGTGGAGTGTTCTCTGTTGTCCCAGAACTACCTTAGTTTTGGCCTGGGTCTGTATACCAGAGTCTTGGGTATGGACCTTTTTCAATGATGTGATCTGTCCCTGTGCCAGCAGTAGAAGACCTCTAATGGTCTGGGCTCAGAATTGCTCCCGTTCTTCCTTCACGGGTAAAGGGTTTGGTTCCTTTTTCCACTCCCTAGCTACAAAGGGTATTCACCTGTCCCATGAGGGGAATAGTTTCTGCTGGTTTTCCTCTAAGAGCCTAATCAGTTGTCACTTAAGAGAGAACAATCTGAGTTAGAGTTTCTATCTTTCCTGCAGCTATAGTCATTTCTTTCCTCCAGGACTGCACCACTGTCTTGACCATGATCTTTATTGTGAGTGCCTAATAGAGATCCATGGAGCTGAGTCTGTAATTGGTCCAATTTCCTCCTGTATCTGTGACTCCTTGGGATTTAGATTCCCATGCTAGGCAATACCCAGATCTTAGCAATTAGTTACAATTTTAACCTGAATTCTTACTCACTTGTATATCTGGCTGATCTTTTCGCCCATGTTTCAACATAGGTGATCTAGTGCTCATGCTCTTTCTCTTCTTGGAAGCTCCTGACTTTCCTTAGATACTAGATTATTTGGCTTGTGACCTGAGTTCTCTAAAAGGTTCAAGAACAGCCATGGTTTTGTAGATTATCTGGTATTTTCAGAATGAGTGATATTCTTTTCAGCTTTCTACATCCTAGGCAGAGTCTCTGTTCTGCTTTTCAAAGAAGTCTCCAATTTCTCAGTCTCTTGTTCTGAATAGCTTTTGAATTTTATAAATGTCTTAATGAGAAAACAGGTTGAATATCCATTTCAATTTGCAGAGTTTCTAGCTGGTCAACTCTCTAATTTTTGAAAACTTATACTAACAAAATTGCCAAAAACTCTGCTGGTGTTTAAAGTCAGATATTTACCTCTTTTATCAGTGATTCAGCTTCTTAGCCTCTTGTCTAGCACCCAGAAGCAGTAAATACTTCACATGGAATGGTTCTCCTGACTGTGTGATCTTGTCATTTCAAATTGGGCTTACTTCTGCAGTTCTCAAGTGCCTCATTCCTTCTTTCTTTCATTTACTTAAATTTTTAGTTTACCTGTGGAAGCATTAATCTGCCACAATCCATCCTATTTTAGTCAGGAACAAATGTTCCTGCTTCAGTTAATTACTATTATTTCTTTTCTTTTCATCAAGCTATCTGTTTTATAATGCTCAGATCATCTTAAACAGATCATTTAATACAATTTAGCAGTTGTTTCATTTTTCACTTTTAGGGTACATGATATGAACCATAAGAAGAGCACCCCCTAAAGAATATTGGCTCAGACAAGAGTTTATTTTTCTCCCATGAAACAATCTAGATACAGAGTCCTGGTCTGAAGTGACTGTGTTCTGTTTCATAGCTACATCAAGATATTCTGGTTCCCTCTATTGTGTTGTTCTTCCTTCTGTTAGAATATCGTTCTACTCTTTATGATCAAAAGTAGCTCGACAAACCACAGCTTTCACAGTCTGCATTCTGCTGGTATAGTTTCAGAGGCTGGGATTGCTTTAGAGGCAGTAACAGAGGATTTTTTGAAGGCAGGGCTTATGTTTCTTTTGACAATCAAATCCCCCAAAACTTAATCAGCTTCCATTTTTCTTTCCTTTTCTTCTCTTCATCCAAATCTCTTCTGCAAATAATCACAGCCAAACTTCTCTTCTTGTCATAATTTTTGAGCTTAGGAAAGAGTACACATATTGGTCTTTATGCTATACACATCTCTTTCTTCTTCAATTCAATGATAACGAATTTATGACAAAATGAAAACAAACAGCTGCAAGCAATTTCTTTTATCTGTACTGTTTCTCCTTCCATCTCTGTCAATTCATGTAATTCTTGTTTGACTTCATCCCGCCCTTGTAGAATTTTACTAAAACAATGATCACATATCATCATTGTAAATTTTGTTAATATGTTTCCCTAGAGCAAATAGTAGGGTTGGTGGCAACATGGCCTACTTTCTGTGTTAGTAAAGGCAATAGTTTTATCATTTTTCCCTGATGCAATACCTATTTTCACCACCAACTGTCCAACCTCTGAGACATTTCCATGCACGTTAGGTTTATGTTAGCACTCCACCTCCAGGTAAAATTTTCTGTACCAGTAAGTTCCATTTTATTCACACACGTACATTCCTTCCCACACAACCATATAATTATCATGTTAAAAATGAAATGAAGAACTATAAGTGATTTCTTATACAGAATCTTTACTGGGTAAGGAACTTTAGAACAATCCTTGTTAGAATAAGAATGTCAACCGTAAATAATAAAAATATTTTGCATGCATGATTGAATTTAGTAAGTCAGGAAAAATAACTCTTGGAGATGCAATACATTTCCAACTACAGGTGAAATTTGTTTTTTTGTCTTATTTAGCTATTCTGAATGGGGAATCATTTCTAAGTTAATTCTATGTCAATGAACAAAGAATTGGCTTTTTGACACAGGTGAGCCTTAAAAATCAATACTGAGAAAATAGTAAGAAATCTTCAGTGAAAACAATAGTGTTTTAAATTTGATTATTGATTATTTTGCTCTGATAGGTATTAGATTTGACCTGGTGATAAATGTCCAAAATTGCATGTACCTCTCTTCCAAGCATGATTTGCAAATTAATTACAATAGCTAGTATAGTTTTTTTCATAAACGTGCAACTTAATTCAAATTATTAAGCTGATCACTGACTGGTTTATAATGCATCAGTTCCTAGACTAATGAACCATGTATCCTTGTCAATTTTAGTAATGTTTGACAGTTTTTGCCTCAGTGCCTTTGAATTACAAGTGTGTACAGCTGCATTGCTCACTGCTAAGATCGGTCTCTCCCTAAGGTTTTGGGAGGTCATGATTTCTGATTTTGAATTGTTTAACCAAGCAATAACATTTGATTGTTTCATCACAAAGAATACAAAAAAATCTAGTTTGTAATCTTCATTAAAATCTTAGTTCATTATAAAAGTCAAGTATAAATAAGTGATTTAAATATTTAAATGTATAACAAAATAAGAACATGTAAAAATAAACAAAATATTTATGGCATGAGATAGCCCGTAGAGGTACATAAACCCTTTCCTACACTCATGGAATCTAAAAAGCTCTGGAAAACAAAGTTCAAAATATTCCATTTGATAGCAAAATTTATTCTAAATTAAAAATTTTTTTTTCAATGTTTATTTATTTTTGGGACAGAGAAAGACAGAGCACGAACAGGGGAGGGGCAGAGAGAGAGGGAGACACAGAATCGGAAACAGGCTCCAGGCTCTGAGCCATCAGCCCAGAGCCTGACCCGGGGCTCGAACTCACGGACCGCGAGATCATGACCTGGCTGAAGTCGGACGTTTAACCAACTGCGCCACCTAGGCGCCCCATAAATTTATTCTAAATTTAAGTGAGGTTATTTGCTAACTTTATTATATTCGATGGGTATATTAAATTTTTGTTTAAAAATAGTAATGTGCTTGATGTTGGCATGCTGTTCCAGACTCTACTATGGGTAGTAATTAATATTACAACCCATTAATTAATTAATATTAACTACCCTATAATCCAGGAATTGCACTACTGAATATTTACCCCCTAAATACAAGAACATTAATTCAAAGGGATACATGCACCCTTATGTTTATTGCAGCATTATTTACAATAGTCAAACTATGGAAGCAGCCTAAGTGTCCATCAGTAGATGAATGGATAAAGACAGTGTGGTATATATATATGAGGGAATATCATTCAGCCGTAAAAAAAGAATGAAATCTTGCCATTTGTAACAACATGGATAGAGCTTGAGAGTATAATGCTAAGTGAAATTAGAGAAAGATAAATATACCATATGATCTCATTCATATGTGACATTTAAGAAACAAAACAAATAAGCAGAGGGAATAAAAGAGAGAGAGGCAACCCAAGAAACAGACTCTCAACTACAGAGAACAAACTGATGATTACTAGAGGAGAGGAGGGTAGAGAGATGGAAGAAATGGAGGATGGGAATTAAAGGGACACTTATCATGATTAAATAATAAGTAAAATAAAATAAAATTAATTAATTTAAAAATTAAAAATAGTATGATGTGCACCTCTGTGCTTCTAAGTGATGATTCCTTTTTATAACACTGTTGTGATAAGCATTAAGTTGTGTAAAGCTGATAGCAATGTAAATAAATCTTGTCTACAGCAATACAAATGATCAGTGTTTGGTAGAGATAAAATAAGTCAATTATATTTCTATATTAAAAGCACAAAATCATTTACAATTGTACCCCAAAAATGGAATAATTAGGTATAAGCTTAACAGAATACATAGGATCTATATGGTGGAAACTACAAAATAATTATGAAATTTAAAAAATTGCTTTAAAAAATGGAGAGACATAGTGTGTTCATGGGTTGGAAGACTCATAAAAATGTTAAATCTACCCAAATTGATTTGTGATCTACTTTATGTATACTCAATTTAAATTCAATTTCTATCAAAATCTCAGCAAGATTTTTTGTAGATATAAACAATTTTATTCTAAAATGAATAGCTAAAACAGTTTGAATGAGAAAAACAATATGGAAATTTTGGGTAAAATGTGGGAAAATGAGAGTAGAAACACTCTGCCTGACTTTAAGCCTTGCCATAAAACTACAGTAATCAAGATTGTGGTATTAGTAGCGGGAATAAACAAATCATTGCAACAGAATATAGAACCCAGAAATAACCCCACAGAAATATCAACAACTGAATTTTGACAAAACTACAAAGACAATCAAATGCAAGAAGAATATTTTTTAAAGGAAATGATGTTGGATTTTCACAGAACTAGAATAAAGAATCCTAAAATTTGTATAAAACCACAAAATATTCAAATAGTTAAGGCAATCTTGAAAAAGAACAAAGCTGGAGGTCTCATGCTCCCTCATTTCAAACTCTACTACGATGTTCTAGTAATCAAAACAGTATGGTGTTAGCAAAAACAAACAAACAAACAAACATCAACGAACAAAAAAACCCCAGACACATAGATCAATGGAATAAGCTAGAAAGCCTAGAAATAAAACTACATATATGCAGTCAATTAATCTATAACAAAGAAGGCAAAAATATACAATGAGGAAATGACAGTCTCTTCAATAAACGGTGTTGAAAAAAAAATAACCAACTAACTTATACCATGCACAAAAGTAAATTTAAAATGGATTGCAGACTTGAATGTAAGACTTGAAGCCATAAAACTACTAAAAGAAACTATAGGTGGTGAGTATTTGGTAAGCTTTTTTGGACCTGTCTCAGTCAAGGGCAACAAAAGTTAAACAAATGGGATTACATTGAAATAAAAAGCTTTTGCATGGCAAAGGAAACCATCAACAAAACAAAAAGGGAACCGACTGAACAAGAGAAGATATTTGCAAATAATACATCCAATAAGGGGTTAATATCTAAAATATATAAAGTTGGGGCACCTGGGTGGCTCAGTCGGTTAAGCGTCCGACTTCGGCTCAGGTCATGTACTCACGGTCCGTGAGTTCGAGCCCCGCGTCAGGCTCTGTGCTGACAGCTCAGAGCCTGGAGCCCATTTCAGATTCTGTGTCTCCCTCTCTCTCTGCCCCTCCCCTGTTCATGCTCTGTCTCTCTCTGTCTCAAAAATAAATAAACGTTAAAAAATTAAAAAATAAATAAATAAAATAAAATAAAATATATAAAGAACTTCTACAACTTTATACAAACACAAACAAACAACCTATTTATGTTTGAGGAACAGACATTTTTCCAAAGACACACAGATGGCCAACAAGCATATGAAGAGATGCTCAACAACAGTAATCATCAGGAAAATGCAAATCAAAACCACAGTGAGATATGACCTCACACCTGTTAAAATGGCTATTATCTAAAAGACCAGAAATAAATGTTGGCAAGGATGTATAGTAAAAGGAACTCTCATGCACTACTGCTGGGAATACAAATTGGTTCATCCACTATGGAAAGCAAGTATGGCGGTTGCTCAAAAACTTAAAAATAGAACTATTATACAATACAGCAATTTCACTTCTGGATAGTCATCCCAAGACAATTAAAAAACACCAATTTCAAAAGATATATGTAATTGTATGTTCACTGCTTTATTTACAATAGCCAAGATATGGAAGTAACCTATGTGACAATTAATAGATGAATGGATAATGAAGATGTGATATATTAAAATGCAGTATTATTCAGCCTTGGAAAAAAAATTAAATCTTGTCATTTGTGACAACATGGATGGACCTAAAGAGTATAATGAAAAACATATATGTAAAATGATATGAACTATATATGCAAAAATATTTTTCATTATAATATTTTATTACATTATTTTATGCAATTCTTTTATTATAATATTTCACTTATATTACAATTATATTATGATAACTATATAGTGATAGATTAAACTAGATTTATCATAGGGATAATTTTTTTAGTGTATAAAAATACCGAATTGCTATTAATAAGATATTATATGTCAATTATACTTAAAAAACAGTATTTGAAAGGCAGTAAGGAAGCAAGGAAGGAGAGAGGGAGGGAGGAAAGAAAGAACGAAATGGTGTTGGACTAATTAGACCTCCATAGGCTAAAAAATTAACCTCAACAAAAATAACTTCAAACATTATAGAAAAATCATTTAAAATAGATCATTTAAATGTGAAATGTGAAACTATAAGCATTTTAGAATAAAACAGGAGAAAATCTTTGGGACCTAGAACTTGGTAAAGAGTTCTTACATTTGAAACACAAAGCATGATCTATAGAGGAAAAAAAAATAAATTGGACTTAATAAAAACTTAAAATAATTGCTCTGTCACAGACCCATTTAAGAAGCTGAGATAACAAGCTACAGACTGGAAGAAAATATCTGCAAACAGCATATATGACAAATGAATCCTATCCTATCCTGAATATATATATTAAAAAAAAAAGTCAAAACTCAACAGTAAGAAACAATCCAAAAAGAAAACGGGCTAAATGAATGAACAGATATTTCACCAAAGAGAATACATAAATGACAGATGAGCACATGGAAATATATTTAACATTATTAATGATTAGAGCAATGAAAATCAAAACCATAAGGAATTATCATATTATTACATATGGAATACACATATTATTACAACAGCTAATACAATATAAAAGTAACGATATCAAATGTTGGAGAGGATGCAGAGAATTTGGATCTCTCATACACTACTCATGAGAATGTAAAATGATAGAGCCACTCTGGACACCAGTGTAACTATGAAAGGTAACACAAGAGTTATTTGTGGCAATGTGACAATTTTATTGTGGTAGTGGTCTCATGAATCTGCATGTGTAGCCAAGCTGCTCAGACCTACAAACACACAAACATTCATACGCACAGTCACAATGAGTACTTGTAAAACTGGAGTAATCTTATAAAACTTTCATGTACTTTGTTGATGTCAATTTCTTGATTGTTATTGTACTACAGTAACAAATTTGTTATTGTTGGGGGAAACTTGGTGAAGGGTACATGGGATCTTTCTGAATGATTTTTGCCACATTCTGTGAATTTATAGTAACTTTAAAAGAAAAAGAAAAAAACACTTATTTCCCACTACTCTCTACCACAAATCTGCTTTATAAAAATTATTTACTTACCTTTTTATATGATGAGTCTGTTGCTAGGCCATAATATATTCTGACTACAGTATGAAATATAACTAAAGAGAAGGAATTAGGGTCACACAGATCTGGGTTTAACTATTATATCTTCCACTTAAACTCTTGATTCTCCAAGCAGTTATCTGTAAAATGGGCTGAAAACAATATACTTGCAGAAATTCAGCAAAAAAAAATTAGATGAGCTTGTATGACATATCTAATGCAATGGTTAGATTATAATTATTGTGTGTGTGTGTGTGTGTGTGTGTGTGTGTGTGTGTGTGTGTGTGTGTTGTATACACACAATGGAACTAGGGGCCTGATATTTAAATCACTAATCTTAGTACCTACATGGAATGAAGAAACAAGTGAATACTTCTATTAAACTAATACTATACTATGAGGTAAAGCAAATTTAAAAAAAAATGACATATAGTATCTACTCATCATGAGATTGAACTTTAGTTGCGGATACAGGATACTACTAAGGAAATAATTACAGAATGAAATGGAATAGAAGTTTTCTGGAAGAGAGATTTAGAAGCAGTCTATAGAATGGGTCAACTGTGAATGGGTAGGACTCCTTAGAGCAAGGGTTCTGAAAGGTGGAACCTGGATCAGTGGCATAACTATACCTTGGAAATTGTCTAGAAATTTAAATTCTTGGGTGTCAGGATCACCTTACAGATATGGGTTGGAGTCCCATCCCAAATTTTGTTTGTATATTACTACGGATGATGGATGCCCCCTCCCCCCGGCCACAGAACATTTGAAAAGTTTGTACTCACATGATAGTATTTCTGACATCATGGTAGACTCTCAAGCAGATTCAAAAATGGTTTGAGAAACAGGGAAAGGAGACTGGCATGGGTTCTTATGGCGGTTAGGGGGTGAGATTGCAACTGGTGTTGCTTCATTGCACTTCCCACCAGTACCAAAGAGGGAACACATAGGCTTTCTGAACATTCAACAGCTTGTCCAGATGTAGGGCAGAAGGAGTAAAAGGACTAATGGGGTTTGA
This sequence comes from Acinonyx jubatus, assembly GCF_027475565.1. Taxonomy (NCBI): domain Eukaryota; kingdom Metazoa; phylum Chordata; class Mammalia; order Carnivora; family Felidae; genus Acinonyx; species Acinonyx jubatus. Next base: position 89,139,197 of record NC_069381.1, on the reverse strand, counting down.
AAGCTGTTCAGAAATGGATATTAAAAATGGAGTCAGTCTCTATTGCCTTGGGCTACACACCAGACCTACTGAATCAGAAACTCTCAGGCTACAGTCCTGTAATCTGTGTTTTAGTCTGCCTTTTAGTTAATTATACCCTGAAGTTTGAGAATTATTGCCATAGAAGAAGGAAATGCCTAGAGTATAAGGAAATCTTGGAGTTTGGGTGGGAAAATACGAAGGCAGAAGTTTATTATCTGAAGCTGCTAGGAATAAAATGTTTCTTCTAGGGTTTAATGACAGATTTGGAAGGGAACAAAAATAAGTTCAATAATAATAAATGTTATGGACTCATCATGTCTCATAAAAGACTGAATTTGATAACATTTATTTTCATTTGAAAATATTTCCACTTATTATAAAGTTCTCTGAAATGTTTAACTATATAAAGACAGCTACTATGCTTTATGCTAGAAATATTGCTCAAATGTACTCATTATATAGCTTACAAAAATGGGCATAATAAGTAATTTCTATTTACTTGTTTTGTACATGTAACTAGAGGCTTCTGAAGACACACTCAACTATGTGCATACGTAAAGATTTAGTCATAATTTCCCAAAGGGCTAAAGACTTGTCATCCCAAGGATTATTGGTTTTCAAACCAATTATTTATCAAGTTATAGAATAGCCTACTCAAGGAATGCAAGTAATTTAGCATGTTAAATTTTATTTCCTTGGATTGAGATTTTTTTTGGGGGAAATAGATCATTTTCATCATTTATTGATTTACCCATGTCAAAGACTACTCTGAGAACTGGAGATATGGTGATAAAGAAGGCAGACCTTCTGTATATAGTTCTCAAGATACTGTGACCAAGGAACACACTGGATTCAACTTACAAAGGCCCACAGAATGTAAATAGTTTGGTTAGCAGAAACCTAACTGAAATGGCTTAACTAGGAGGAATTAAGCTCAAATAATAAAGTGGGTTGGTGTAAGACAAAGGGAGTCTTAGGAATTGTGGTACACAAAAGAAAAGGGCTCAATTTACACGCATTTACAATTTAACTCCTAAAATACTATTGTAGTATTAAGTATTGCAGTAGATGGGTGAAATAGGTGATGGGGATTCAGGAGTGCACTTGGGTGATGTATGAAATTGTTGGACCACTATATTGTACACCCCAAACTAATATAATATTAGTTATAGTAGTAATTGTAATTGTAGTAGTTAACTACATTGGAATTAAAAAATTCTGTAGCAAAAAAACACTTCTGGAGACGCTAATTTGGAACGATATATGTCCCCCTATGTTTATTGTAGCATTATTTACAATAGCCAAGATAGGAAAGCAACCTAAGTTTCCATCAACAGACAAATATAATAAAGATGTACACACATACACACACACACACACACACACACACACACACACACACACACACACACACTGGAATATAACTTAGCCATGGAAAAGGATGGGATTGTGCCATTTGCAACAGCATGGATCATGGATGGACCTGGAGGATATTATGCAAAATGAAACAAGTCAGACTGATAAAGACAAATATGATATGATTCCACTTATAAGTGGAATCTTTTTAAAAAGCAAAATATAAACCCCGAACATATAAACAAACTGAAAGCAGATTTAGACCTATAAATATGGAGAACAAACTGATGGTTGTCATGGGGAAGGGGGATAAGTAGCCTGGCAAAATGGGTGCAGGGGAGAAGGAGGTAGAGGCTTCCAGTTCTGGAATGAGTGAGTCATGTGAACAAAAAGAGCATAAGGAATATAGCCAATGGTACTGTAATAGCTATGTAGCAGGACAGGTGGTAGCTGTACTTGTGAAATCACCAAGTTGTATACCTGAAACCAATGTAACATTATGTGTCAAATGTGCTCCCCCCAAACCCAAACAGATAAACAATAAGCACTTCTGGACAACTGCTCCACAAATAGGCAGGCTACTTGTGTTGTGTCTTCCCACAGCTGGTTGGTTTATGGTAGAGCTGGGTGAAGATCCCGCTTTTCTTTGTTTATCTCCCTGACAGACTTTCAGTCAGGTGACTTATCAATTCTCAGGGATTTCTGGAGGTCATTTCAGCTTCCATCCTGCCCGTCCCCATTAATTTTAGTTTTATTATTATTACTACTACTATTATTATTATTATTATTATTATTATCTGAGGTAATTATCATGAAATAGATGACTTTGAAGTTGCATCCAGGATTTTAAAAAATCACAGGAATGAGATACAACTAGTTCAGGCTAGAGGGTCTCTCTTAGGGATGGAGAGGAGTATATAAACATCTGTAATTTTTATTTACTGGGTAAATATTTCTGACTCAAGTATGACACAATGTTAACATTTGTAAATTTGAATGATGGATGTGCTGCTATTTATTATGCTATATTATACTCTTTTATAGGCTTGAAATGCTTCATGGAAATAAAATCTTCTGATTTGTTTCTACTTGCACATGACAAGTGTATGTTTCTTTACACTCTAGCTGCGTGCCTAAAAAAGTGTTAATTAGTATTATATAAATGTAATAATTTTTAAAACTTTGGACAGCTTACTATGTAAGGGACTCCCAGGTAAATCTTTTTTTTTTTTTTTAAATCAGAGAATTTATGGGACGTCTGGGTGGCTCAGTCGGTTGAGCATCTGACTTTAGCTCAGGTCATGATCTTGAGGTTGACAAGTTCGAGCCCTGCATCGGGCTTTGTGCTGACAGCTCAGAGCCTGGAGCCTGCTTTGGATTCTGTGTCTCCCTTTCTCTCTGCCCCTCCCCACTCACACTCTGTCTCTCTCTGTCTCAAAAATAAATAAACATTAAAAAAATTTTAAATCATAGAATTTATTATACATGGAATCTGCTTAAAACAAGGCATACATGTAGGGTGATGAGATCCAGAGTGAGCACATCAGGGAAATTATGCAGTTTGTATAATTCTTTCTCATAATTTATATTAGATATACCCTTGCAATAAAAAGGTAAATAAGAACAATCCAGGAAAAAGATCTTTAAAAATGAATATGTCTTTCTTCTGAGAGAAAGCATTACTTTATTAATATATTATACTGATTCTACTATTAATTAAATAAAGGCTAGAATACTACATTCTTTTAGGGTTCATGGTATTTCTACTTTTATTCTATTGGAATCAACTGTCACAAAAGATAAAATGTTCAAAGGATATAATAGCAAAAATTTTATTTCATTTACTACTGGAATTCTGATAAGTTTATATTAAGACGAGCTAAAATTTCTGGTAATGTCTGTGCATAACAGCTGTGCTTACACTGTGTAGGCGTTGAAACTAAGGGTGAACCGTGGGGCTCAGGAGCGCCTCTGGAGAAGTGGTCAGAGGTAAAAAGAAGGAGTCTAACTGATTAAAGGAACATCTTGCCTTTTTCATAGAATTATAATTATAGCTGCCTGCTGATTTTAAAGGGATAATCTTCCCATCGTTTGCCACATAAGTCAAATCCTTACTTCTAGCCAGCTCGCTTAAAACCAGCAGCATGATTTGAATACAATTTACGAGTCAGTGCACAGACCCAAACAGAAGACTAAGGGGAAGATGGTTCACAATGTGGGGAGTAGCAATTGCTATCAGATCCTTCTGCACACCCACCAGGATATTTAAACTCTAAAAAACCAAGCAAACAAACAAAATTACAAGATCCATGTCAATTAGTGGTAAGCATATGGAGGGAGTGAAACTTTTCACTCTGTTTTTGGGATTCTAAGTTGATACAACTGTTTTGGAAAACTATTTGTGTCTGTTAGAGCTGAGCAGATACATGCTCTAGAGTCACAATTCCAGTCCTACTCAATAGAGCATGTGCACAGAAAACACAGCAAGAATGTTCATCATGTAACTATCTGTAATGGCCAAAAGCTTGGAATAATAGAGTGAATAATCTTAAGTATTTTTATATCATACAGTGGCATAGTACAGAGAATTAAAAATGAATAAACTATTACTCCATGCAACAACAAGGAATATTCTTTTTTTTTTTTTTTTAGTTTTCCATTGCTGTGTAACAATTTAGCACAAATTTAGCGGCTTAACATAATGTATGTTAATTATCTCATGTTTTCCATGGGTCAGGATTACAGGAATGAAACAAAAAATGAAACAAAACATCTTGCCATTTGCAATGACATGGATGGAGCTAAGCGAAATAAGTTATTCTAAGGGAAATAACTCAGAGAAAGACAAATACCATATGATTTCACTCATATGTGGAATTTAAGAAACAGAACAAAGGAAAAAAGGTTTAAAAAAGAGACAGAAAGACAAACCAAGAAACAGACCCTTAACTATAGAGAACAAACTGATGGTTACCAGAGGAAAGGTGGGTGGGAGATGGGTTAGATAGGTGATGGGGATTAAGGAGCACACTTGTGAGAAGTACCAGGTGTTGTATGGAAGTGTTGAATCACTACACTGTAGTCCTGAAACTAATATTACACTGTATATTAACTGACTGGAATTTAAATAAAAGTTAAAACTTAAAAAAATGAAACAAAACAAATTTTCATGTTAAAGAATGAAATTTACGTGTTCCTCTTCCAAGAATCCTTCCTTGATATGCACAATCAGAATGAAATACATTAAACGTTGCAAAGAAAATTGTGCCACAACACCAGTTTGAAAGTCAGTTGATCACTGACTTTCAGCCTTTGTATAAGCCCATAGTCCCTGCTCCCCGCCCGCCCCCCAAAAAAGGATGGCCTAAGTTCTATTTTGGAAGAAGTTTTATTTTCCTGGTGAAAATGGGGAGGAGGGCTAGTAAGTAAGTGACACTGCCTTATGATGATTTTGGGACTATTCAGTTCAGTTTATGGTCAATTACACATTATGTACATCCCATTGTCTTTGCCTTTGTGTTTCTTATAACAGCATGGTTCAATTAAAACAACTTCTTTGTAACTTTCTTTATCTTGCAAAAATATAATCCTCCTATATAGGTCATTAATTTTTGACCCCAGTTCATAAATTATGATGAGTTTTTCCGTGTATGCTTTCTTCTGTAGCCTATAAAATTATTTTTCCCTCTTATAGACCTTGTGCCGCTAGAAATGGTAATGAGGTAGATGTCTTTGAGTTTTCTTCTCATGTTTCAGAGCATTTTCCTTCAATTCCACTAAAACCCCCAAGTTTTGTATTTCATACTATTCGATTTTATAACCTCATATCCTGAAATTGTAGCTGTTATCTCCCAAACGCTGGATCATTCCTACTCATTTCTCCATGAGTCATTTCCTAGCTGTCCCTCTTCAATTACCTCTATCCTAACTCTTGGTGATTTCAGTTAAATTGTAGATAATGCTCTACCCATCTGGCCTCAACTTCCTTAAAATTATCTGCATCCAATAATCTTGTCCTCCACCCTACCTCAGCCACTTACTCTGTAGATATACCTGTTACTAATAATTGTACTCTCTCTGAAACATCAATTTTGTACAGCTCGTTCTGTGACCACTGCCTCCTGTTTTGTTTTGCTTTGCTTTTTTTGTTTTTTGGTTGTTTTTTTTTTTCCCTTCCTAGGGCTCTGAATGTACATTTTCCACCCTCCAATCCATTAATCCTATCAATTTTTCACTGTCCCTCATCCTCTTAATGTCCTCTTTCTTCCGTTTAAAATTTTATGGTCAATGGGGCACCTGGGTGGCTCAGTAGGTTAAGCGCCCAACTCTTAGTTTCAGCTCCATTCATGATCTCATGGCTCCTGAGTTCGAGCCCCACGTTGGGCTCGGTGCTGATGGTGTGGAGTCTGCTTGGATTTTTTTCTGTCTCCCTCTCTCTCTGTTTCTCCCCTGCTTAATTACTCTCTCTCTCTCTCTCTCTCTCTCAAAATAAATAAATAAACTTAAAAAGAATTATGGTCAAAGGGCACCTAGGTGGCTCAGTCAGTTAAGCATCTGACTCTTGATTTCAGCTCAGGTCATGATCTCATGGTTCATGAGATAGAGCCCTGAGTTGGGCTCTGCACTGACAGCACAGAGCCAGTTTGGCATATTCTCTCTCTCTCTCTCTCTCTCCCCCTCCCCTGCTTGTGCTCTATAAATAAATAAACAAACAAACAAACAAACTTTTAAAAAATAAAATGAAATAAAATTTTATGGCCAATCATTACAATCATGCTTTGCACATACCCTTTGTTCCTTTACACCTTTCATGTTTTATCACATTTGCTTAAGTCTAGTTAATTTCAACTCATCACTGATTCCTGACATACATCTCTATAGATGAATGTGGCTTGATAGAACATATAACCTTGTTAATTGTTCTTATTATAAATTTACATGAAATTCAAATGGGCCATTAATCTTACCAGGCAATCATATGATATGGTCTAGTCCATTCACTTCCCATTTCTGAAAACCTATATACCACAGTCTCCTTTTTTTAAGTTTATTTATTGATTTTGAGAGAGAGAGAGGGAGAGAGAGAACAAGTAGGGAAGGGGCAGAAAGAGAGAGGGTGACAGAGGATCCAAAGCAGGCTCTGAAGTGGGTTAAGTGCTGACAGCAGAAAGCCCGATATGGGGCTCTAACTCATAAATTGTGAGATCATGAGTTGAGCCGAAGTTGGATGCTTAACCAACTGAGCCACCCAGGTGCCCCCAAAGTCTCCCATTTTTATTCTGTGATGATAACTTTCCCCTATGTAAAGCCAACCCCTCCATTTCAACACTAGATTCCATCTTATGGGACAGAGGGCTGACAGATCACAAAAGATACATCCTTTCTTTCTATAGTAAACAATTTTGATCATTAGAAACTTACTCATCCTGGGGTTGCACTTTTCAGTTCCCCTTGTACCTAGATAAAGCATATTATTCTTACTAATCGTATGTGAGTGAAAGAAATATGTGTCACTCTGGGCAAGTAATTAAGAAAAAAAATGTATCTTCTCCATGCTGTCCTTCCAATAACTAGTCAAGGGGGCAAAAAAGAACTCTCAGGTCTTAGGGGACAGATTGAAGCTCAGTATTGAAGAAGCCTTTGTCCCTTGAAAACTTTACATAGAAAACAACCTACTGGAGACCCTTATGAAACTTTTGAGTAACAAACTCCTAATGTGTTAAGCAATGGAGGGTTTAGATGTAGGTCTTAGAACAGCTGGGTTAATTTACATATATCTCCTCTGACCATCATTTCCGTAATCTCCCATATTATCAATTTTTTTACCTTTTCTTAGAATGGTAATATTTATCCCACATTTAAAAAAAAATCCTGACTCTACTTACCCATCAGTTACCACTAAAGTACTTTGTTCTCCTTGGCAGCAAAATTCCTTGGGTAAATTATTTATACTCTCTCTCTCCATATACATATATATATATATACACACATATATATATTTCTCTTTTATATATATATATATATAAAATATATATATATATTCTCTCCATATATATAAATATATATATATATATATATATATATATATTTCTCTTTTAATCTCAATCCAGTTAGAATTATTCTGCATCGTTCCATCAAACTTCTCTCCATGAGATCAGCAATAACTTTCATCTTGTTAAATCCAATGGTCAATTCTCAGTTCCTACCTTAATTACCTTATTAGCCACATGTTAGCAACTGTGCCCCTCTTCCCTGTAAACTCTATTTAAATTGTTTTTAATACAGGAAGCCTCTTGATTTTCTTTCTGCTTCATAGGTCACTCTTTACACTCCTTAGCTGCTTATCTTTACTAAGAACTCTTCATGTTGGATTGCCCCAGAGATCAGCTTTCTTTTTTTCTTTTTATCAACACTACCTTGGTGATCTCATCCACTCTAATGGCTTTAAATGTCCACATGACATTGATGCCTAAATGCATATTTCAAGCCCAGACCTCTCTCCTAATCTACAGATAGCTATTTGTGCTATTTAACATCTCCGTTTGGAGTTTAACAGACATATTAAACCTAATAAACCTGAAATTAAAATTCTGACCTCATCTAAACCTTTCTTCCTATTCCTTTTCTGAGAAGTCAGGTATAATTTTTATATTTGCTCCTCTCTGTATATAAGGTGCCCTCCCCCCACGCATACCCTGGTTTCTTTCAAGATTTCTTCTGTTCTTTCATTTCCCACAGTTTGAACACAACAGGCCTAGCTAGGTGTGTAGTTTAATTTTGCTATTTGTCCTGCTTGGTATTCTCTGAGATTTCTAGATTTGTGGCTTAGTGCGTGGCGTTAATTTGCGGGAAATGCTCAGCCATTATGGCTTCAAATATTTCTTCTATTTCTTTCTCTCTTCTCCTTCTGGTATTCTCATTATCTATGTGTTATATCTTTTGTAGTTGCCCCACAGTTCCTGGATATTCTGTCATGGTTTGTTTTTGCTTTTGTTTTTCCCCCAGTCTTGTTTCTTTCTCTTTCATTTTCAGTTTTGGAAGTTTCTTTTGGCGTATTTTCGAGCTCAGAGATCCTTTCCTCAGCCATGTCCAGTCTATTGACGAGCCCATCACATGTGTTCTTCATACCTGTCAGAATGTTTTTATGCCTAGCATTTCTTTTTGATGTTTAATTAGAATTCCATCTTTATGCTTACATTACCCAGCAGTTCTTATATGCTGTCTACTTCTGGACCTTAGTATTAATCACCATGGTTTTAAATTTCTGGTCTGGTGAGGCTAGCATTCATGCCATTTCTGAGTGGCTTTTGTTGTTGCTGTTGTTTTGTTTTGTTTTGTTTTGCATTTTCATAGGCATTGGAATTTGTTGTTGAGGGCCAGAAATGATGTACTGGGGAAAAGGTACATGATAAATAGGCCTTTAATAATGTAATAGTAAGGTATGGGGAGGAGTTCTATAGTCTGTTCTACAGTCCTGGATTGTGTCTCAGTCTGTTAGTAAGCCTCAGCCCCGGGGTTGTAGACTTCACAAGTGTTTCTCTGTCCCCTACTCCCTTTAAGTGGGGCAGGATGGCTAGAGGGGCTGGAGTTGGATATTTTCCTTCCCCTCAGTAGATTAAGTTCTGATAAAACTACAATAGGTTAGGGTCTGATAAATTAGTTTCTCTTGAGACCAGGCCATGTTCCAAAGAACAGAATGCTCTGATGTATTTCAAAATGGTTATTTTTGCCTCCCCCTGTTAGAAGGCTGAAGGGACTTTTTTTCTCCCATATTCCCTGTGAGTACCTGGTAGAGCTACTGGAGCTAAAATTCATGTAAGTTTGCCTCCCTACTCCCTAAGACTGCCATCCTGCCGTTTTTATCCTCAGACTTGTCTACACTGACTCTCTAGAAATTTGTCAGTTATAGTCTAGATTTTCCCGCCAGTCCTAGTTCCTGTAGAGCTTTCAGCTTGAGCGTTTCTGTTCTGTTCAGTTGTGCTGCTCTGTGTTCATCTGCCTGTAACTCCAATTTGGGGGGGTAGTAGTTTGCCTTGTGACCTCACACCCCTGACAGAACTAAGATAAGTTGTTGATTTGCCAGTTTGTTCAGGTTTTTGCTTGCTGTTAGGATGGAGTGACATTCCACGTGAACTGTCATTCCTTTGCTCTGAACACTTCCGTGTTTTCCCATTTAAATCAGAGTAAAATGCAAACTTCTTTAAATTCCCTCTAAAATCGCTCCTCTTCTCGGCCATTGCGGTGTGTGCTGCTGACTGTTTCTTGCCAGGTCTTCTCACAAGACTTCCAAGATCCAGTGATTCCTGGCCAAGAAACAAAAGCAGAATCGTCCCATTCCCCAGTGGATTTGGATGAAAACTGGTAATAAAATCAGATACAACTCCAAGAGGCAGCATTGGAGAAGAATGACGCTGGGGCTATAAGGGACCACACATAAGATGGCACACATTTATGCTGCCTGAAAGTCCTGTGTTCTTATTGCATTGCCTCCCTACTGCCTGACCAGTAGATCTGTTTTATCAGGGAAATGGCTTTTCTCTGTTATGATGCTTTTGCATCAGTAGGTTGGTTCAGTAATAAACATGTGAGACCTTTTGACTGACTGACTGATAGATAGATAGATAGATAGATAGATAGATAGATAGATTCCCTCTAAAGTCATGCATGACCTCTATTACTTTCAACCTAGAATGATATCCTAATATATTCCACCTTGCTCACTCTGCTAAAACTTTACTCGCTTCTCTACTCGTCCTGGAGCACATAGCAGTGTTTTGACAGTGCCATGGTACTGGCTGTTCCTACTGTCCAGGACTCCTCTACATCAGATATCCATATTGCTAGTTTTCTGGTTTTCTTCAGATATTTGTTTAAATTTAATGACACTCACTAGGAAAAAAAAAAGTTAAAAATGTTAACCCATTCTCCCACCCCCTTACATTTCAGGTCTCCCTTATCCTGCCCCTCTTTTTAAAAATCTTCTGACAGCTCTTATCATCTTCTAATATACAATATGAAGTACTTATTTATTAGATACATCATTTGTAGTATTCCACCCCCCCCCCACTGCTCCTTTACTATTAAAAATTACTACTCGAATGTAAATTTCATGGGGAACCTAGATGGAGATTTTTGTCTGTTCTATTCATTGATGTATTCCAAGAACCTAGAATGATGCCTGGCACTTAATAATTTGCAGATTGCATGAACAGAGGCACAACATCATTGTTTGCTTTTCTACTTAAGATAAATTTAATTACAGATTTACATACACACACACACACACACACACACACATACATACAGAAAATATATGTATAGCCTAACACATGCCTACCCAGCAAGGGCAACAATTATAGATTATTCTGATGCTCAAAAATATTTGCAGCATTAAATTTTATTGAAATGCTTACAATTATTTTAAAAATGACTGGTGGATCTTAGCATAGTACAGTAATCTACTGGAATATCTTAGCAAAAAGCACTCCAGATAATTATTCGTATTCAAACATTTTCTGCAGTTCAATTGTGCTTTTATTTAAAAGTCTTTCCTCCCTGTGACTGTTGGTAGAAATGTGGCCTTCAAGCTGTTTCTGACATATCTACAGTGCAGTATCAGAACACATTAGTCCTGAGTTCATTGTTCTATTCTTTATTAATAGTTATATTTAATCAAGCTAAGCCAGGGCTTTTTATCAATCACTGGTAATTAATCAGGACATTTTGATTATACTAAAGATTGTTTTTTTTATTTTACTAAAATATGTAGAGTTCAGTGAAATGTTGAAATTCTAAAGACAATCTCTAATATTAAATGAGAGATATTAAACAATTTTATAATGTTTTCTAACGACTCCATATGTGAATAGCCTTGAGAATGATATTAAGAACTGTGAGAATAATATTCAGGATATCATTCCAGACACTCTGCACACCCATCTACTTAAAGATCATCAAATTATAAGAAATACAGTGTTTGATAGCATTGCTCACTGGTTCTCCACCAATACATTTATAAGATTTATGTGTGCCTTCCAAATTGGCTCTCTACTCCAGATTTCTTAGAAAAAATACATATCTGATGGTTAATAAAATTCATTCTACTTTCCCTTTATTACAAGCTATACTTGAACAAATTTATTGAGCATTGAACTACATACTTGATATACTGTAATGGAAAGAGCTCCTCAGTGTGCCTAAAGAAGAGAATGTAACACTAGTTGCACCATGAATAAATCCTTGGGAAAAAAGGAGAGAGAAAAATGGGAAACTATTATCAATTTGAAGTGGTAATGATGCTTCTATTCTGAAGAGAGAAAAGTCCCAGAAACTCTCAGTATTTATTATTGAATAAAAGAGTGTTTATTTGCTCCCCAGGCTTTATTCCAGTAAAAATCTGAATGGAAAAAAAATCACAAAATTATGCCTTTATAATTACTATGACTAGTTATCAGTTAATTTTAGAAAGGGAATTTCAGATCAGAGGCTGTGCATTATTTGTGTCCTGTACTTTCGAGACAAACATAAACCAGATAGCTTTTTCAGAGGTGACACCAGTTGTTTATCATTGCTTTGATAATATGCTCTTTTATTTTAGAAAACTTTTAGATTCAGAGAAAAGTTACAGAAATAATTTATAGAATTTAGATATACCTTATATCGAGCCTGATGTTGTTAAGATCTTCTATTAGTATGATGTATATCACACAACTAATGAACCTGTATCGATACATTATTAACTAAGGTCCATACTGTATTCATATTTCCTTAGTTTTTACTTAATGTTCGTTTTCTGTTTCAGGATCTCATTCAGGATACCATATCACATTTCATCATTATGTCTCCTTGGGCTCCTCTCAGTTATGACAGTTTTTCTGACTTGCCTTGATTTTGATGAGCTCAAGTATTTTAAGAAGTGCTGGCCAGGTATTCGTAGGATGTCCTCTAACTGGGATTTGTCTGGTATTTTCTCATGATTAGACAGGAGTTAGGAGTTTTTGGGAGGAAGACCACAGAGGTAAAGTGCTATTTTTATGACATTATATGACAGATACATTTTATGAACATGAGTTATCACAATTGATGCTAACCATCATTAGCTGGTTGAGGTATTAAGTTATTCCACTTATAAAATCCCTCTCCCCAGCTTTTCATACTGTATTCTTAGGAGATCAATGTGTATAGCCCATACTTAGAAATGAAAAGTTATGCCACCCCCATGAGGGGAAATAAATACCAATATAAATTATTTGGAATTATTTTACCTGAGAAATCTACTTATTTTCCCATTTATTTATTCAATCATTTCTGCAGCATGAACTTGGGCATATTTATTTTAGATTTTTTTATTATAATCCAATACTATATATATTTCACTGCTCAAATTATTCCAATGTTGGCCATTGGATTTCTTTCCACCAGCATCTGTGTCCTTTTGACATTTTCTCAATAGCTTATTTTTCTGAATACTTTCTTAATTTTTAACACTACCTCCAGGGTCATCTTGTATCTTTATTGTTCCAGTATTATAATAAGCCATTTATCCAAGAAGCCCTGATTTCTTTTATTGGAGCAGTATTAGAAACCAAGATCTGGGCAATAGGTGGGCTCCTTGGTACTTGAGTGTTATTTCTAGGATCTCTTAGATTTGAGATTGTGTGTGTATATATTAACCCATGTATACCCACGTACTTATAACTATTTCTATACTTGTCCATCTGTATCTATATTATACTAACCATTGACACTAATGTTGCCAACTGTAAGCCAGTATCACATGACTCATTCCAGCTTTTGCTCCTTGCTTATATTTAACATTTGACTCCAACAGTGAGAAACTTGGCTCCCACCATCTTCCATCCACTTACTGATTTATTAGATCCCAAAATACAACTACAGTGGTTCCAGAGTTGTTAACTCACACACCAGGAAGAAACAACTTTGCTAACTAGAGGCCAGTGCCTATGTACAGCTCCTGTTGTCTTCAGTCTTATGGTCTCTGTGGATTTCGAGAGTTATTTGGATTAGCACTTATTTTCCCCTCTTCAGTGAGGTGATGTCATACAATTATAATACAGTTGGAATATTTTGTCACAGTCTGAATTTCATTATGGGATCCCCAAATGTCAGAATTTTTCAAAATTGCTTATATTAAGGCTCACACTTTGTGCTATAGAGTTTGGTGGATTTTGACAAATGCGTAATATACCACTTTGTATTATACAGAATAGTTTCATAGCTCTTGAAAAATGCAGAATTTCAACTCTTCAAAAACTATCCCTTCTGCAAACTCCTAGCAACCAGTGATGACTTTCCTTCCACATCATTTTGCCTTATAAATGGAACCATACAATATGTAGCATTTTTGCACTAGCTTCTTTCACTTAGTATTTATTTAAGATTCATCCATGTCATTGTCTGAATTGATGGTTCATTCCTTTTTAACACTAATAATATTCAATTATATGTATGTATTACAGTTTTTTTTTATTCACTCACTTTATGAAGAATATCTTGGCTGCTTCCTCTTTTTTTTTTTTTTGGTGATCATAAGTAGACTTTCTGTAAACATTTGTGTGCAGTGTTTTGTGTGGATTCGATTATTTCAAATCAGTTGGATAAACGCCTAATAGTAAGACTGCTGAATTGTATCGTAAGACTATGTGGGGTTTGTAAGAAACTCCCCAACTGTCTTCCAAAGTGGCTGTGCCATTTTGTATCCCCACCAGCAATGAATAAATGTTCCTGCTGCTCCACATCCTCACCAGCAATTGGTTTTTCCAATGTTTGAATTCTAACCATTCTAAGAATTGTATAATTATCTCAGTATTGTTTTACTTTACATTTCCCTGATGGTGTTGGGCAACTTGTAATATGATTACTTGTCATCTGTTTATCTGGTGAAATATTTATTGAGATCTTTTGCTCATTTTTAAAAATTGAATTTTCATTTCCTGTTGTTAAGTTTTAAGAAATATTTGTATATTCTGGATACAAGTCCTTTATTAGATGTGTCATTTACAAATATTTCTCCAAGTGTCTTTCATAGAGCAAGTCTGGAATAAAGTCCAACTTCTCAAATTTTTCTTTCATAGGTTGTAGTTTTAGTGTAGTATCTAAAAATTGACCCCGGTACCCAAGGTCACTCAAGTTTTTCCCTATGTTTTCTTCTAGAACCTATGTTAGACCTATAATCCACTTTGAAAGAATTATTTTGAAAGATGTAAGGTCTATGTTTTAGCTCAATTTTTGCATGTTCACATCCAATTGTTCTAGGATCTTTTGTTTAAAAGATTCAACTTTCTCCAATGAGACTTTGTATCTTTGTCAACACTTGGTTACCTACATTTGTATGGACCTGTTTCTGGGTTCTTTATTCTGTTCTACTGATTTGTATGTCTGTTAATTCACCAGTAACACTCTGTCATGATTGTTCTTAATTTTTATTGTTTCAAAATTAGAGTGAGCCCTCCAGATTTTTTGTTTGTTTGTTTTAAACACTGTTGGGAATTCTACATTCTTTGTCTTTCCATATAAATTTTCAAATCAGTTTGTTGACATCTATAAAAGAAAGCTTGCTAGGATTTTGACTGGTATTGTATTGAATCTCCAATATCAAGAAGTTTCACATCTTCAAAATGTTGAGTCTCTCAATCTATGCATATAGAAAATCTCTCCATTTACATAAATGTCATTTACATAAATGTTCTTTGATTTCTTTCATCAATATTTGTAGCTTTCTTTTTTTAATGCTTATTATTATTATTATTTTTTATTTTGAGAGAGAGTGCATGCATGGAGAAGGGGCAGAGAGAGTGGGGGAGAGAAACCCAAGCAGCTTCCACGTGTACCATCAGGACAGAGCCTGACGTAGGACTTGATCTCACAAACTGAGATCATGATCTGAGCCTAAATAAAAAGAGTCAAATGCTTAACCAATTGAGCCACCCAGGAGACCCATTATTCGGAGTTTTCTGTGTACAGATCCTATACATTTTATGTTAGATTTATATCTAAGAATTCAATTTTTTCATTTTACTATAAACTGTTTTTTAAATTTCATATTCCAATTGTTCTGAGAACATTAAAAAAAGCAATTGACTTTTGTATACTGACCTCATATGCATATGACCATATTATACTTGCTTGCTAGGTTTTCTATATTTTTTGACGTTTTCTATAAGGACAATCATGTCATTTGCAAATAAAACCAGGTTTGTTTCTTCTTTTGTAGCTATGTGCTTTTTTTTCCCTGTCTTTTTGTACTAGATAGGACTTCCAAGAGAGAGGGAAACACAGAATCCAAAGCAGGCTCCAGGATTGGAGCTGTCAGCACAGAGCCCAATGAGGGGCTTGAACCCATGAACCTCAAGATCATGACCAGAGCCAAAGTCAGACACTCAATCAACTGAACCACCCAGGTACCTATATATATATACATATATAGAATTCCCTGGGAAGTCAACCAGCCCTGGACTCTGTTGGAAGATTTGTGATTACTGATTCAATGTCTTTATTGGTTAGGAGTCTGTTCAAATTTTCTATTTCTTCCTGTTTCAGTTTTGGCAGTTTATATATTTCTAGGAATTTATCCATTTGTTCCAAACTGCCCAATTCATTGGCATATAATTGCTCATAATATTTTCTTATTATTGTTTGTATTTCTGCAGTGTTAGTTGTGATTTCTACTCTTTCATTTCTGATTTTATTTATTTGGATCATATCCTTTTTCTTTTGGATAAATCTGGCTAGGGGTTTATCAATTTTGTTAATTCTTTCAAAGAACCAGCTGCTAATTTCATTGATCCATTGCTTTTTCTTTTTAATTTCAGTATCATTGTTTGCTGTTCTAATCTTTATTATTTCCCATCTTCTGCTGCTTTTTGGCTTTATTTGCTGTTCTTTTTCCAGCTTTTTTAGGTGTAGGGTTAGGTTGTATATTTGAGACATTTCTTCCTTCTTTAGGAAGGCCTGGATTGCTATATACTTCCCTCTTATGACCATCTTCGTTGCATCCCAGAGGTTTTGGCCTGTCATGTTATCATTTTCATTGACTTCCATGTACTTTTTATTTACTCTTTAATTTCTTGGTTAACCCATTCATTCTTTACTATGATGTTCTTTAATCTCCAAATTATTTGTGGTCTTTCCAAATTTTTTCTTGTGGTTGATTTCAAGTTTCATAGTGTTGTGGTCTGAAAATATTCATGGTATGATATCAACCTTTTTGTACTTGTTGAGGGCTAATTTGTGACCCAGTATGTGATCTATTCTAGAGAATGTTTCATGTGCACTTGAGAATATGTATTCTGCTGTTTTCGGATGAAATGTTCTGAATATATCTGTTAAGTCCACTGGTCCAGTGTGTCATTCAAAGCCATTGTTTCCTTGTTGATTTTCTGCTTAGAAGATTTGGCCATTATTGTAAATGGAGTGTAAAAGTCCCCTACTATTATTGTATTATTATCGAGTTTATGTGTGTGATTGACTTATTATTTGGGTGTTATCATGTTGGGGGCATAAATATTTACAATTGTTAGATCTTCTTGGTGGATAGACATCTTAATTATGATATAATGCCCTTCATCATCTCTTGTTATAGTCTTTGTTTTAAAATCTAGTTTGTCTGATATAAGTGTGGCTACTCCAGCTTTCTTTTGACATACATAACATGATAGATGGGCCTCCATCCCCTTACTTTCAATCTGTAGTGTCTTTAGATATAAAAAGAGTTTCTTTTAGGCAGTATATAGGTAGGTTATTTTTTTTTTTAATCTATTCTGACACCCTATGTCCTTTGATTGGAGCATTTAGTCAATTTACAGTTAGAGTGATTATTGAAAGATATAAATTTAGTGCCATTGTGTTGCCTGTAGAGTTGGTGTTTCTGGTGATATTCTTTGGTCCTTTCTAGTCTTTGCTGCTTTGAATCTTTTTTTGTTTTGTTGTTTTTTCTCCACTCAAAGAGTCCCCCTTAAAGTTTCTTGCAGGGCTGGTTTATATCATGACTGAGTAATAAAATTTTTAAATGCTTTTTCTGCATCTTCTAATGTGATCATATGTTCTTCCATTTTTAATGCATTAATATGATATATTACAATGATCTGAGAATATACTTTGCATAATCTCTATCCCTTTAAATTAATAAAGTATGTTTTATGGCTCAAATGTAATCTATTGGTGAATATTGCATCTGTGCTTGAGAAGAACATGAATTCTGCTATTGTTAGATGAAGTATTACATGATTATCAGTTAGATCAATTTGATTGCTGTTCAGTTCATCCATTTCCTTACTAATTTTTTGTCTACTTAAACTATCAATGTCTGACAGAGGGGTGTTGAAGTCTCCCAGTGTAACAGCAGATTTGTCTATTTTTCCTTCAGTTCTATTAGATTTTTGCCTCATGTATTTTGATGCTCTGTTGTTAGGTGCTTACACATTTAGAATTGTTATGACTTCTTTCGATGCCCTTCTTTTTTAAAATCTTGTTTTCCTTTATCTCTGATAATCTCGTTTTTAACTGTTCTTCAAATTAATGCAGCCATCCCAGTGTTATCATAAAAAACCCAATCAAAACAACACTGGGATGGCTGCATTAATTTGAAGAACAGTTAAAAACAAGATTATCAGAGATAAAGGAAAACATTTTATGATATATCTTTCTCCATACTTTTACTTTAAAAAAATATTTTATTTTAACAGTGAGAGAGAGAGAGAGGGGAAGGGTCAGAGGAGAGGAAGAGAGAATCCCAAACAGGCTCCACAATGTCAGCACAGAGCTGGATGCTAGGCTCAATCCCATGAACAATGAGATGATGACCTGAGCTGAAATCAAGCGTTAGATGTTTAACCAACTGAGCCACCCAGGCACCCCTCCATACCTTTACTTTTAACCTAAAAGTTACATTTAAAAATAAAGATATTAATACATATATTTATAAAATTAGTTTCTTGTAGACAACACACATTTAAAAAAATCCAATCCAATATTCCTTATCTTTTAATTGAATATTTATACCATTCAAATTTCACATTATTGATATAGTTAGATTTAAATCTAACATCTTAGTAACTTTTGTTTATATTTGCTATTTATTTTTTTATCTCCTTTTATTTTGACTTCTTATGTTTCAATTGAGCACTTTTTGCAGCTCTATTTTATCTCTTCTTTTAGCATAACGATTATAATTATTTTGTATTTAATGATTGACTTATAGTTTACAATAACACCTAAAAATAATTTAAGTGTACTCTCAAATGCCACGATTTCCCTTTGTGAATAGTGAAAGACTTTGTAACCAAGTATTCCCATCCTTTCTCCCATCCCTTGTGATATTGCTAGCATTCAATTAATTTATCCATATCCTATATTCACTCACTACATTGTTAGTGTTATTACTTTAAACAGTTATCTTTTGGATCATTCAAGAATAAGAAAGAGTACATATTTTAATTTAGCGTCACTTATGCTGCCTCTGACCGTCCTCTTTTCTCTGGGTAGATTTATCTTCAGACCTTTATCACCTACCTTTTGCCTAATGGGCTTCTTTTAATATGCCTTACTGTGCAAACTGGCAATGGATTTCCACAGTTCTCATTTGCTTGAGACAGTCATTTGTCCATATTTTTTGAAGGGAAATTCTAGGTTTGTAGTTTCTTTCTTTTTTTCCTTTCAATACTTTAGACATGTCACTCAACTCATCCTTACTTCTGTGGTTTCTTATCTTTGTTCCAATATGGATATGATATGATGTTTTCTCACCCTCTGGCTTTCTTTAAGATTTTCCCTTTGTCTGATTCTTTGAAGTCTGGATGTGATATCCCTAGGTGTGTTTATTTGGTTTTTATCATGTCATGTTCCCTAAACTTCCTCAGTCTGTCCTTAGTTTGGGAAAGCTCTCAGTCATTATTATCTCAACTATTTCTGTTCCTTTTTGTCTTTAGTTCTTTCTGTTCATCCAATTTCACTTCCTTTACACCTTTTGATATTGTCTCATGGTTCTTGGAGGTTCTGTTTTGGCTATTTTATTCTCCCCTACCCCCCACCCTGTGGTTTCTGGAGGAAAAGATTGAGAAATTATGTAGACTCCACCTATGTTTTTGGCCCTAGATGTTCCAAACTCTTACACTAGACTAGTCTACACTCTGCCTTTGGAAATTCATCACATTTACTAGTGAAGTAAGCAGTCTTACCACTTATGGTGTCCAGCAGTTTCTGTTCCAGGTAAGCAGATCACAGGGGTAGACCAGTCTGTCTATCTGGATTTGGGGGTTTCAATTTGCCCTGCAACCTCAATTCTTTGATGGATCCAAGAAACTTACTGATTTTCAATTTGTCCAACTTTTTTTTTTTAATAGTGAGGACAGAGTGATAGTTTCCAAGTTTCCTACATATCAGAACTGAATGTGCTTTATCGATTTTCTATTCTAATCTTTGTGGCTTTTTGGCAATACAGTTTGTTTTTCACTCTTTCTGAGGTCCCTCTTTGGGTATGTAAATGTTTATAATATTTGTTTGTTTGGTATAATGGGGTAGAGGCATGGAGGGAAAAGGGGTGTGTAGGCATGTATATCTTTCTCACTTAAAGGTTTTTTGTTGTTGTTGTTTTGTTTTGTTTTGACACATGGGTATAGAAAACCAGAGACATAACGGTTAAATATTTTTGAGTACTCACTATACGTTAATCATTCTGCTCAGTGCTTTCATATGCTATCTCATTTAATTCTTACACTAACTCAAGGGATTGGCAGTATTATATAAGGAAATGAAGCCCTGAAAATTTCAATATGTTTTTCAATGACACGTAATTAATTCAAACCCAGATATATCAAACTTCATAGCTGTGCTTTAAAACCACTTCACCAACTACTGACACTCTCGTAGATCTCTGAAAATCCTGCTTTTTAGAGGAGTAACATAAGAAATGTATTCCTAATTTGTAGTTTTCAGTTACTTCGTTCATAACACTGATCTTAGATCCTTCTTCTCTTTCTAAGGATAGGTATTTGGCAACAATTCATGAAATAGTTTTCAGAGGAGCTTATCTATAGTTGTAATAAACAAAATGAAAGGGGAAGATGAATATCATATCCAGAACATGTGCCAAACCATAAATATGGAGGGCATTAGAATCCAACTGGATTATTCTGAGTAAATGCAAATATATTAAGTGATATAATTGTTGATGATAGGGGAGACAAGAATTCTTAAAACGTCAATATATTTAAAACAAAGAATAGCAAAGTAAGCAAAAAAAGAAAAAAGGTCATGTGAAACAAAGAGATATGGACAGTGAATAGTCATGATTTTTTAAAACACGTATCTATTTCATATTTTCATAGCTTACTAAAGTCATTTAAAATACCCATAGGTAAATGCACTTCAGAAATGATTTTCTGTCTCTTTTAAGAGTCACACTTGGCATTTCAGTTAACATTATAATGATCTAGTAACTTCAAAGTTAAAAGCACATATCAGTACACATGAAGTATTAAACAAGGCAGGTGAAATTTCAAAGAGAATTGTAATACCTATTTCTGGTATTGTTACTGGTTAGCTTAAAATATTTCTAAGATAAGGAACAGTAAACCTAATAGAAACATTTTAGTAGATTTAATTTTCTTGGTTTGTTTGTTTTCTCCCTAACAGATAATTGGTATATAGTGAGCAACTCTAACTTCAGTTTTGCAAGGGTAAGTGCAGATTATATTAGATGGTAACATTTATGGATAATACTGAACATTTTACAAAACTATTCACAATGTTTCATTAACTTAGGTTGGTAGATATTTATTCTGGAGTCTGGGCAATAGCCACTGTCAAACAATTGTGGAAACCCCACTTATGCCTAGTATAAAATGGTTATGCAATTTTTTTGAGGTTTCAAATATGTTTTTTAAACCATATTTTGAATGAATATTTAATCTTTGATTGAGATGGTTGAATGGTTTTCCTGCTAAGTGAGGACATCTTCACTATGTATATAAAGTAAAAATAGTGTAGACATAAGTTACTAACATACCCATCCCTTCCAGTTAGGGATTTTAACATTAAAGTGGCAGCCAAATTAAGAATAAAACAATTAATAATGATCTTTTATTAAGTTCATTTTTAGTTACTGCATTTAACATTTCATTTAGCTACTGTGTAATTATCTTTTTATTCTGAGATGTTCTCCTGTGCTTTCTTTTATCTAAAAAATTATGTGAATTTCTGACATCTATTACATTTAGAAATTTATTTTTCAACTTTTCTAAGGTTAACAAGGGGAAGGTCTTCATGAGATCAAAACTCAAATCTGTTCTTGTAAAAAAAAAATACAGCATTGTGTTTATGACACATCTGTTGACCCTCACAGCAGGAAGCCAGAATTGATAATAATGTTATTTGTGTTTGGTATTAGAAGGAACTGAGCTATAGAGATAGCCAACTGTTTAAGGTTTACATAGGTAACCTGTACACATAAAATGCTATTGTCTTTGATTATCCATGATTTATAGAACAATAACTCAGTTTAGTACCTCTTCATGTGGCTAATTATATTATTATTTCTAAAACAGAACCAAAGGGTGTATCTTAGGAATATGTGAGTTCACCATAAATTTTTTTTTCTTTTCAATTATAACCTAACAAAAATTCATTATTATTGTAGTCTCCAATATCTGAATGGCTACCTTACAACTGAGAACTAAAATAACCTCTTGAGGTCCATCTTATTTTATTTTTATAATGTTTTGTTTATTTTTGAGAGAGAGAGAGCAAGCAGGGGAGGGGTAGAGAGAGAGGGAGACACAGAATTCAAGCTGAGCTGTCAGCACAGAGTCTGATGCGGGGCTTGAACTCATGAAACACAAGATCATGACCTCAGCCAAAGTCAGATGCTTAACCGACTAGGCCACCCAGGTGCCCCTCTTGAGGCCCATCTTATTTGTGCCTAGTATCTCATTGGTTTAAGCCTATTATTACTTGGTTATTGTAGGCTAATGAGAAAAGAACACAGGCTGATTTTATGTGTAAACGAAGCACTATATAAAGGTTTTTGCAGCAGTCCTAGATTTGATGGTAGAGAGGAAGCTTACAAAGGTAAAAAGAAATGCTAGGGGTTGGAAAGTGTTTCCCATAAAGGCATTAATATTTTTGTTGAAAAGGGCATTTGCTATCAGTAAAATATTATTTGTAATGTTATTTATTATTTAATATTATTAATTTGAGATTTCATTGTTTGATTTGATTATATTTAACTTGTCCAAATATTTTTTCAATCATAAAAGAGCTATTATCATAAGAAACCTATACCAAGTCTTAGATATTTAAAAAAATTATAATAAAATAATTTAAATCACTGAAGATTCATGATTTTTTTCTTTTGTATGATGCTGCCTATAACCATGCAAATATAGTTCTACGAGAGCAGTGATTAAAGGCACAGAAATTTCTAGCACAAATATTTTCTAGCACATCAAAGAATTTGCTTTTGTTTTTATAGAAAAAAAAACCCAAAAATGCCATTACGTCAATAACATAGTAATTAAAATCTTATTTTTAATTTGCCTTCAAACTGGAAGGAGATTAGGACATCAAAGCTGTCAGATGTGAGATAAATTGTTCCTCAGATCTAGAGTGTTAGCATTAAGTTCAATTTGGCCACATACATTAACTTTACTTTGAAGTATTCAGTGCATGGATAAAAATTGTGGTTCACATGAAGACTTTGTTGTGAAACAGATATGGGTTAGGTAAAATCTATATTACCAAAGAAAAGATTTTGGACAATTCATGTAGTCACTTTTACCTTGGGTATAGAGATATTTGGAGAAGTAGGTTGTAATTTATTTCCAGGTTCTAAGACTATTAACCCCCCAGTTTTCATTCTTTAGTTGTGTGACTACGTGTCAACATTGTTTAAAGTGTTAGACCATTATGCTGGTTAGAAATGCTACAAAGTGACATGTCCAGTTTTAATTAGGCTTTCACTTTGCCCAGCAATCCCGTATCTACAACAAATGGCCTCTTATCTCTTTATGCATAAATTGATTTTCAAACGTTATTTCAGCCTCCTTTGCCAGTGCCTCTCAACCTTGGCTCCACCTTACAATCACCTGGGAAGGAAACTTTTATAAATCTCAATGCTCAGGACACAACATAGATGAATGAAATTTGTAAGTCTGATGATGGGAACCATTATCAGTAGTTCTAAAACTCTAGAGGTGATTCCAATGTGTAGTCAAAGTAAAGAACTACTGCCCAAAGCCTTAATGTTTCCCTCCAGTGGAAAATCACTTTGCTCCTTTTAAGAGTGAGGAACAGGTAAACCTCATAAACTTTCACAGTCTTTTGCCAACACCCACTCCCCCTCCCACCCCCCGCAAAATTGTTCTATCTTCACGATTCCCCCTTCTTTGCTTCATTCAGAGCAAGGTCTATTTACCCTCCAAACAGCGAAACCTACTTCTGCATCCTGGCGCTTGATTCCAGTGCTTTAGGCCTCTTTTGAATCTCAGTGCAATTAGCTCCTCACTCATTTGCAATTTTCATTAGTCATTTACTCATTATCTGTTTCTGTCAAATTCTTTCCTATCTAAAATGTAAATAATGATAATTTTTAAAAAGTCAGTAAAAGGGTGTATTGGAAATTTATTAGCCCAATGGAAAAAAAAAATGTTGACAAGAACCCTTCTTTGTCTTGGTGCTGGTTTAGGATCATGGATAAGATATTTCTCTTAAATAACATCATGCTGTCCTTTTTTCATGTGTGAAATTTACACTGCATACTTCTATAGAGAAGCGCAAGATAAGCAAACAAACATAATAAACAAACTAATGCTAAATAACAGGGTCCTAGGTTAGTAGATTACTGAAGCACTTGCGTTTATATGTACATATATGCATACATATATATACATCCACACACATACACATACATACACATGTACAAATGCATAATATATACATAGACACATATGTACTATATACGTAATAGTAATAGAGAACTTTAAGAGAGAGTTCAGAATCAAAATATTGTCAAAGAAAAAGTCAAGATTCCGAGAATCAGTATACTCTCAAATTGTTTTTAAGAAAGAATGTGGACATACCTGGGTGGTTCAGTCAGTTGAGTGCCTGACTCTTGATTTCACCTCAGGTCATGATCCCAGAGTCATAGGATTGAACCCCATGTCAGGCTCCATGCTGAATATGGAGCCTGCTTAAGATCTCTCTCTCTCTCTCTCTCTCTCTCTCTTTCTTTCCTGTGCTCCTCCCCCCTAAAAAGAATGTGCCATATTATATTTCAGCAGTAGAAACTAAGCACCTATATCACATGGCTGTATCAACTAAGTTATGCCAGCTGACTAGGTATAGAGTAGCCTTTCCCTACTGTTTAATTTGCTTTTTCTGTTTACCATTGAATGTGACCATTTCTTCTAAAAGCCTAAGACTTTTGACCTTCCTTTTCTGAATTCTATTTGTTGATATCAGTCCTTCCATTGGATTCCTGGCTTCTCCCTGTTATTTTTCAAAGGAGAACCTAAAAAGTCCCCTTCATCTAGACCAGTCATCTTCTAAATATTTGCTCAATTCCCACAAAATTGTTGGATTTAAATGTATGCTGTTGCAAGAGATTAATTTAATATCTATATGTTATCATGTTTGTACTAATTTTAATATGTCATAATAATGTCTAATTAATGTTACACAAGCTTTTATTATGCAAAAAGAAGTATATATGCACTGTAAAATGATAGAAAATAATGAAAAGCAAAAATAAGAATTAAATCATATCCTTACCTTCTTGATCAAAACAATGTTAAGAGATCACCTATTTTTATGAATTATATGTATGCGTATATATATACACACACACATATATATATATATATATATATATATATATATGCATTTTAACCAAAACACTATCACATATTATATGCCAGTATATAGACTGCTCTTTTCAGTTAAAAACAAAACAAAACTTATCTTTTCTAATAAATATTTATTTCATTTAAGGCCCAAGTTCATAAGTGAATTTTTCCCAAAATTTCCTTTGTAAAACTTGTTAGATTTGCCTATAAAAACAGACTGTAGGGGTGCCTGGGTGGCTTAGTTGGTTAGGCGTCTGACTTTGGCTCAGGTCATGATCCCACAGTCAGTGAGTTTGAGCCCTGCGTCGGGCTCTGTGCTGACAGCTCAGAGCCTGGATCCTGATACAGATTCTGTGTCTCCCTCTCTCTCTCGCTGTCCCTCCCCTGCTCATGCTCTGTCTCTCACTGTCTCAAAAATAAATAAAAACATTTAAAAAATTAAAAGAAATGCACTGTATGGGGTTATAGTGTCCTTCTAGGTCATTTTGTTTTTAACATCAGGTTAATTTTATTTTTCATGTCCTTGATTCATTGAACAGACTCATCCATACCAGTTGTCCTCCAAAGTGTCTCATCTTTTGGATTTCCATGGTTGCTTTTTCTGTGGTATCATTTAAATTATCTGTCACTTGTATTTAGATTTAAAAGTGTGATAAATTCAAGTTAAACATATTTGGGTAGAATACAATCTTAAATGTTATTATACATCACTTTAGGAGACTCAGAACATCTAGATGACTCTCCATTAATAAGGTTAATATTGACCACTGGCTTAAGGTGATGATGGGAGATCCCTTCTTTGTGATGTTTTTCCTCCCTTGAGACTAGAGGGTAATCTTCATAGTTCACTTTGTATTTACTTTACAAAGTATATATAATACTATGTATACTATATATAACATAACAATGCATGCTTTGACAAGATACATAGAATCAATTTCACTGATAATCCTGGCATGTCAAACATTTCATTAAGGGCTATACAAC
Source organism: Acinonyx jubatus (assembly GCF_027475565.1). Taxonomy (NCBI): domain Eukaryota; kingdom Metazoa; phylum Chordata; class Mammalia; order Carnivora; family Felidae; genus Acinonyx; species Acinonyx jubatus. The sequence continues at coordinate 89,112,975 of NC_069381.1, read as the reverse complement.
AAGAATGATTTTCTAATTCTGGCATTAGTTCTACCAAAATATTTTATCCCTTGAAGTCTTCTGTAAAGTAGAGCTTTCCCCAGTCAAGAGCTTTCCTGGTCCTTATTCAGCTACTCTGAAAAAAAGTGCCTAATGAAAGGGGGAAAAAACCCTCATGCATCTTTTCTTTTAGTTACAATATTTGAAAGAAAGGAGATGATTTATCAATGGCATTGAATAGTGAAAATTTTTCCTAGATTTCTCTTTTTTGAGTATCATTCTGTACTCATGGCTGTTAATTGATTCATTGTATTTGAAATAACATCATTATTTTAAATTTTTTTTGAGTTTATTTATTTTGGGAGAGAGAGAGAGAGAGAAAGAGAGAGAGAGAGAGAGAGAGAGAGAGAGAGAGAGAGAAAGGGGGAGGGGCAGAGAGAGAGGGAGAGAAAGAAAATCCCAAGTAGGCTTGGCACTATCAGCATGGAGCCTGATGCGGGGCTCGAACCTATGAACCTTGAGATCATTACCTGAGCCAAAACCAAGAGTCAGACACTTAACCTACTGAACCACCCAGATGCCCCAAACGTCATTATTTTAGATGCACATACTGCCATCATGCTCACCAGTGCAGGCTCCTATAGGCCAGCTCCTAATTCTTCTGTGATTCTAACAAATTTTTTGGAAACTTCTTTGCTTTCTGGTTCAAAAAAGATATCTGGGATTTACCTTGTACCTTTTCTTACTCAGACCTACAATCAGTCCTTTCCCCAAAGAGTCTTGGCTCTGCCATGAAGAAATTATATTTAAGATGGAAATCTAGGTCCTAGGGGAACTCACTGCTCCTGGATTGGTATTGACATTAGCTCATGTCAGTGGACAGAGCTTAATGATGTGTCTTGAAACATTAAAAAACATTCTTTTTGTCTCAATTATTTTTAATATTTCTATGCATATATATTTAAAGTTTCATGATTACATTTTACCTTTCAGACTGAATATCTTAATTCCTAAAAAGTACAGTTACTGAAATTTATAATATAAATCTATGCTATAAAATCTATAACAAAATTTTTCTAAAATGACAATATCAACATAAAAACTAAAATTTTGGAGTAAAATTACAAATTTTTATTAGTTTCCTTTGCCTTTAGAATATATTCCACTGTTTGTACAGTCAAAACCCTGTGTTTTATAGTCACTTATGATAAATTATTTATGAGTGTTTTTTTAACCAGTAAGATATATAGCTTGTTCATTTATTCAATTTATTTTTAATTTTAGAAGTTTGTAAATTGTTTCATTTTTGAAAATATAATGGATTTCTTATATGTCAAAAGTGAAAACTATTATTATACAAAAGTCTCTGCTCCTGTACGTAGCAATCTTCTGTTTCAAATTTATTCTTCTATTTTTTCAAATGTAAGACTGTGTTTATATGTGTATAAATAAATATATTCTTTTAAAAAATTTTTTTATCTTTATTTATTTTTGACAGAGACAGAGACAGAGTGCGAGTGGGGGAGGAACAGAGGGAGGGAGACACAGAATCTGAAGCAGGCTTCAGGCTTTGAGCTGTCAGCACAGAGCCCGATGCGGGGCTCGAACTCACAAACTGTAAGATTATGACCTGAGCTGAAGTCGGACGCTTAACCTACTGAGCCACCCAGGCGCCCATAAATAAATATATTCTTTAATTTCCTTCATTTATTACAAAAAGTCAGAATACTATTTATATCTTTGCACCTTACTTTTAAACACTGGGTACCTCAAAGATACCAATTCATTGAGATTATTCTTATTTCTTTATAGGACTGGTATAACCACACATATACTTGTGTGGTTATACCATTTAACCAATCATTTCTTTTTGGACACAAGTTTTTCCCAACACTTTGTTATTAGAAATAATACTATAATTAATAACCCTGTACACATGTCCATGAATTGTTCCTGCAATGAAAACTTGAACACTGTGCAAACTGACTTTCTTGTACTACATACACATTTTACATTAGCCAGTTCTGTCACTTTTTGTCCTTTCCATCCTATCTTTATAAAGTGTTGGTTTAACAACAATTTAGTTGCTAGACTATAGGATATTTCAGTTTAATGTTTTGAACTAGATAAGGTATTAATATCACCTAGTGAGGGATGCAGTGAATAATGGGATGCATGAGTTGGGGGGAGACGGTAAGTGTGTGGAATTAGTCTTTGTAAGGTAGAGCTGTAACATATTAGGCAGAATTTTGTTATTGTTAATACTGTTCTATATATTGTAAATTGCATTGTTGATGAGAATGGGTGCTTATTCCCCCAAGAGGTGATCCCTTATTTGCTCTACTATCTCTTTCACCCAACAATGATCTACCTCCTCTCTCTACTAGCGGTCTGTGCAAACGACATTTATCAACACTTTTACCAACAAGATCCCCATTAAGTTCTGTCAGTGCAAGGCACAGGAAAGACAATGGAAAGCAGAAGAAGGAAAACATATTTTCCCCTATTTTTGTTTTCTTCCTCTAGCAGTGCTTCTGTCGATATGAAAGGTGGCAGGCAAATGCAGACTTGGAGACTTGAGTCTTCCTTCAAGAAGCCAAGTTCCTAGCAATGCAGCCTCAGGTGGAGAAGACACCACTGTGGGCTTCCTCTCCAGTAGCAGCCGCTACAGGTGCCACTGCAGCCTCAGAGCAGCTGGGCAGGTGGGCAAGTGCAGGCTCTTGGTTTGGGGGAGGGTTGTGTTTCAAACATCAACAAAGGGTATTTTCAATGTACGTTCCTTGAGTCTAAGGATTGTTAACACCTTCCTGAGGTTATTTGGAAGTATCTCCCCTTTTCACTTTTTCTTCTCTAACATTTCCAACATTTAAAAAATAATTCCTGGGTCGCCTAGGTAGCTCAGTCAGTTAAGCATCTGACTTAGGCTCAGAACATGATTTCATGGTTCATGAGTTCGAGCCTTGCCTTGGGCTCTCTGCTGTCAGCACAGAGCCTAGAGCCCACTTCATATCCTGTTCCCTCCCTCTCTGCCCCTCCTCAGCTATGCTCTCTCTCTCTCTCTGTCTCTCAAATAAATAAACTTTAAAAAATAAAAAAATAAAAACAATTCCTTGCATTAAATTCTCTCTTTTTGAAAAACCTAGAGAGGCTTATATTTTCCTGTCTAGACATAGAATGATATATATTAAAATTTAAACTCTAGTTTTCTTTTTTTTCATATTTGCCTAATGCATATTTGTCCATATTTAAAATTTCAGTCTCTGTGTCTTCATTGTGGACCACATATTTCTACAGTTTTATTTTATTTTTTTATTTCATCTGCAAGTCTCTTTAATTTTTAAAGTTATCCTACTTAAATACATTTTAAATTTCTGGTTATTTTAGGAATGATTTCTGCCATCTTGTATACATCTTACACTTAAGGTATTTTATTTTTTTTTTCTTCTTTACTTCTCCTTTCCTGTTTCCCACTAGTTTGGATTACTTCTGCTGGATTACAAGTTGGACCTTCTTTTTAAAATTTTCTTCTTATCCTTGTCCTAGTCTCTTCCCCACCTACTGTTGCCTCACAGCACCAATATTTGTTTTTAGTAGAATATGGTAGATGAAGTGCAAAGCAAACTGAACTTTCAAAACCAGGTTTTGATATCAAAGATTTGTTGTAGGGATTTTAATATAGCTGAATTTCAGCAATTATAAGCTCTGTGCCTGGTGTGGAAGTTCGGGACCTTTGTGCAACAATATATGTTATAAATAAAATACATACATCGTAATTCAATGGAGTTTTATTAAGCATGTCACTTATTTAGTCACCCAGGCCCTGTTTGCTAAACTGTCAGCATGCAATAAAATGGCTATCTGGGACAGAAGTTTGGAAATTAATGATATTGTGTTATATTATACATGCCTGGGAAATGGCAGACATTAGATAAATGATAGCAACGATAATTTGTACCAATAATGTAACACAGGTTATAGTTCTGTTTTTGTTTTTATTTGGTTTTCTTTTTGTTAGCTACAGACTTTTTCCACACAATTTAAGTGTGTTCAGCATCACAGAATAAATCCTCACTGAAGGGGCTAGTGGTAGCATTCTTCCTCACTTTTGAATCACTCAGAATGAACTGGAAGATTAAACATGCAATTTGCAAATTATATGCTCCAATGTGAAATCTGAAAAATAAAGTTAGCAGGCACATATACTACTGTAGATGTCTCTTTTTTTCTCTTCCAGCCAATGATTTTGGTTGTGAGTGGATATTCTGCTTTCATAAATTTTTAAAGAGATCCGTTTATTTGGTAGTAATTTGTTCTTGAAGCAAGCGTGCACTTATCACACTGTGGGCCTCTTTCTCTTATGATGTCTTTCACAGCATACGTATTTTTGGAATCCCTGTTCTGAAGTACAGGATAAACAAACTATCATCCAAGACATATAGTGCTTTACATAAACAGCATAAATCTCTTGTGTTCTCCCATAAATATCCCTTTGTGACTGGATCTTGGGATTTCCTAGAGCAAAGTGTGCTTTTGTAATTGATGTTCCTCAGCTAACATCATTAATCAAATGAGTTTATGAGAAAAAAAATCTAAAATGCCCACTGATATTTTTCTCTGACTTGTTAGATGGAAAGCAGGCATTAACATGGGGAACTGCTAGATTGTTTCAAGGTTTCCAAGGGAATTCTACTCTCTTCCTTTCCTGTTCAACTCCTCCACCCACACCAAACCTTAATCTCCCTCCTCAAATAGTTCTTTGTCCCAAGACGGAAAAAATGTCCATTTCAAAAATATATTCTTCAAATTTATAGGCTCTTTCCAACGGCGACAATGAAGCAGAAAACAGGAAGTTCTTATTGGAGACAGCCCAATAGCATAGTGGCTTGTACATGGGCACTGAAATTAGACTCCCTGACTACAAATCTTACTTTCACATCTCGCTAGCTGTGTATTCTTAGACAGTTAAATAAACTATTTCTTTCAGCACTTCACATCTATAAAAAATGCAAATAATATTCACTCATTTAGCAGGATTATTTTAAAGCTCAAATAATGTCACTTATATAATGTTCTTAGTTTTGAACTTAGTCTTTACTAAAATAGTTCAAATTTTAGTTTTTATCAATGGCCGTATATAAACTAAAGTGTGAATTCAGTTCAGCTCCTGTATTTTTGACTGACAGCATTTCAATGTGATTAGATGAACCATAAATATGTACTGAAAATGAGAAGAAAATAAAAATCAGGAAGGGAAGGAAAACAAACAGTTCTGCATATGGACAATGCTGCATAATTACTGGTAATTCATTGAATTAATTTGAACCCCCTAATTTTTTTCTATTTTATATGTATCTTTAGATGCACAAATAAAATGTAATCATTGTATAAAAGTAGAAAATCAACATAATCAGTGGAAATTAAAACACTTCAGGGCCCCTTGGTGGCTCAGTTGGTTGAACGTCTCTTGATTTCAGCTCAGATCATAATCTTGCAGTTCTGTGAGTTCATCTCCACACTGGGCTCTGTGTTGACAGCAAGGAGTCTGCTTGGGATTCTGCCTCCCTCTCTCTCTGTCCCTAATCCTGCTCTCTCTCTCTCTCTCTCTCAAAAATAAATAAACCTAAAAAATAATACAACACCTCAAAGTTCACAATCTAAGAATGACAATGATAGAAATTTTGATGAAAATCTGTTAGTCCTATTCATAGAAAAATATATTTCACATATATTAATTATGAAAATTGATGACACTCCTCTCTATTCTGGATGGAATCTATCATTTGTAATACATAAAAGTATTTCCACATCACTGAAGCTTAATAATTGTATATCATAATATTTAATGACTTCAGATGATCTCACAACATTGACAGTGTTATGTAGATTATTGCCCAAGCCCCTCTTGTTTGGAAGTTTAGGTTATTCCCAATTTTGCATTATGTATCATACGGAGCTTGCTGCCAGGCTACATCCTGGGGTTCTTATCAGACATGGTATCAACAAGAAGGAGAGGTAAGGCAACACTGATCATGGAAACTTGGTTTATGTACATGGTAGAGATGATGCTAGAGGGAGAAAAGACCAGCCTGCAGGCTCTGTGTTTTCCATGTGTAGTTGAGCCTCATTATACATAGTTTCCATATCTGCAAACTTCATTACCTCAAATTTATTGGGTAACTCCAAAACCTATGATCATTGTATTTCATGGGCTTTCTACATATGCAGAAAGGCAAAAAAATAAATAAATAAATAAGCCACCTGACTCACATTCCCAGCTGAGGTCAAACAAGGCAACCCTCTGCCTTCTGTCTCAGCTCTTTTACTATAAACAAGCATCCTTTCACAGTCTTTTTAGTGCCATGCTTTTCACATTTCTGTGCTTTTTTGGGTGTTTTTTCTGTTTTAAATAGTCCCAAAGTATAATGCTGAGGTTCTGCCTAGTGTTCCTAAGTGCAAGAAGGCTGTCATGTGCCTTGTGTTAGACAGGCTTCTTTCAGATATAAGTTATAGTTCTCTTGGCCATGACTTCAATGTCAAGGAACCAATAATACATATTAAATAAGGTATCTTCAAAAAGAAACACACATAAAAAGTTTGTTTTAATCAGTCGATAAAAATGTGATCAGAGGCTTGCAGGAATCGAAGCCTGTTTATGAGCAATGATTTAGTGTACATGGCCACTTTATAGAAGTAACAATAGTGAATAATTAGATCTGGCTATACTTCCATCCAAGCTATCCCCCATATGGTTTATCCCTTTACCCTCTATTGAAATACTTCTGATATGCTTCTTAATGGATGCTTGAAAACAAAGTTTGTAGGATTTTGCTTTGAATGGCTCATGATCACTATTCAATTAATTTATTTTTATTATAATGTCATGATAGGAGGATAGAGTTCTACAAACAAAGCAACAGGGATCATTGCCTACCCAGATTAATCTTGGCTCCCATCCTATTTTACCCTGTTACATAAACTCACCTGTCCTTTTATCTGCATATTCACATATCTCATTTTTATTTATGTATTTTCTATCCCAGATAAGTTATCCTAAATCCACAAGTTTAGTATTCTCCTTTTACCAACATTACATATAGTATATTTGAAATCATAAAACATATTTAGTGATACACTGACATAATGAATCCTAGTTCCCCAATGTAGGAGTAGAAACCCAAATTCTAGGCAGGTCCTGCAAACCAGGATATGGGACTATGATCCAGGGTTTGCCAATAGGTTTAATCAATAAGACTTCAGTTCACAAGTAAGCAATTTAAAAAAACTCTACTCTGTGAAACTTTCATTTTTGCTGCCATGTCTGATGGCAGAAGTGTTGGATGTTTGGTGATGCCAATGGCAGCATTTTACTAGTGACTGTAATATAAGGTTCCTGGTAAAAAAGCTGTATCAGCAGGTGGAGACAGTAGTGATTTATTTATGGTTCACTAAAGCAGCAGATTTATTATTGAACCAAATCTATGGTCTAGTTTTGGACTACAGTCTTGGGTGATTTACTTTAAAATTGGTTTAAGAGACCTCTTATCAAATCTGTGAATTGGCATATATTATTTTATTAGGCTACATATATGTAAAATCAGTTGAAGTTCCTTTATCCTTTCTATCTGTCAGCTAAGGGGCATTCTCATCTCCTAGAGGTTGCCCACATTCCCTGGCTCATGCCTCCCTTCTGTCATCTCAAAGCCAGTAGTACAGTGCTAAATCCCTCTTACTCTTTAAACCTCATGCCTCTTCTCCCCATTATCACAAAGTTGCAGGTTGCAAGGTTGGTATACAAATGTCAATTGCTTTCTTATATACCAGCAATGAAAAATTTGGAATTTAAAAGCATAATTGTATTTACATTAAATACTTAGAAATAAGTATAACAAAATTTGTATAAGAGATTTACAAAATTCTTATATATATATATAAAGAAGATCTAAATTAATGGAGAGCCATTCCATGTTCATGGATAGGAAAACGCAATATTGTCAAGATGTAAGTTTTTCCCAACTTGAATCTATAAATTCAGCAATCCGAATTAAAATCTCAGCAAGTTATTTTGAGGATATTGAAAAGCTAATTCTAAAGTTTATATGTGAAGGCCAGAGATGCAGAATAATCAACACAATATTGAAGTTAGAGGACTGACTTTTTCTAACTTCAAGATTACCATTAAGCTACAGGAATCAAAACAGAGTGCTATTGGCAAAAGAATAGACAAAGAGATTGGTGGGACAGAATAGAGAGCACAGAAGTAGACCTAATAGAGTCAACTGATCTTTACTAATGGAGCAAAATCTATTCATGGAGAAAGAATAGTCTTTTCAACAAATGGTGCTGGAAGAACGAACATCCACATGCTGCATCATCATCATCATCATAGATAGACACAGACCTTTTCAAAAGAAAAAAAAAACCTCAAAATGGATCACAGAATTCAATGCAAAATGCAGGACAATAAAATGCCTAGAAAATTAAAGAAAATCTAGGTGACCATGAGTGTGGTGATGACTTCTTTGATACGACACCAAAAGCATGATCCATGCAAGAAGAACATCATGAAGTTTGACTTTTAAAATTAAATACACACACACACACACACACACACACACACACACACACTCTGCAGAAGACACTGTTAAGCAAGTAAAAAGACAAGCCACAGACTGGGAGGAAATATTCACAAAACACCTATCTGATAAAGGACTATTATCCAAACTATAACAAAGAACTCTTAAAACTCTATAATAAGAAAACAAACAATCCAATTGAAACATGGGCCAAAGCTCTTAAGACACCTCACCACGGAAGATATGCATATGGAAAATAAGCATACTAGAAGATGCTCATCTTCATATGTAAGCAGGGAAATGCAAATTAAAAATAAAAGAAGAGGATACAAATGCATACCTATTTTAATGGCTAAAATGCAAAACACTGACAACACCAAATACTAGAAAGTTTGCGAAGCAACAGAAACTCTCATTCATTGCTGGTGGGAACAGTATAGTCACTTTAGATGACAATTGGCAGTTTCTTATAAAACTAAAAATAAACATTTTCCCCCATTCAATCCAGCAGTTATGCTCCTTGGTATTTACCCAAATGAGTGGAAACTTATGTCTACACAAAAACCTGCGCACAGGTATCTATAGGTATTTTACTCATGATTTCCAAAACTGGAAAGCAGCCAAGGAATCCCTCAAAAGCCGAATGAATGAATGAATGAATTGTGGGGCATCCGTACAATGGAATATTACTGATTCAAAGAATTGAGTTATCAAGCCATGAAAAGACTTGGAAGAAAAGTGCATATTACTAAGTGAAAGAAGCAAATCTGAAAAGGCTGCATACTGTATGATTTTTGCATTTTGGACAAAGCAAAAACCTATGGAGACTATGGAGAAAATAAAAAGATCAGTCGTTGCCAGAGGTTAAAGAAGAAAGGCAGATGAGTAGGTGGAGCATAGATTCAGTGAAAATACTTTGTGTGATATTATAAGGAAGGATATATGTCACTATATATTTCTTATACCTACAGAATGTATAGGTATAAGGTATAATGTAAAATATAGGCTTCCGTTAATTGAAAAAAAAAAACCTTAAGGTAAATTACGTAAACACTCAGGGTTAGATTTGAACAAAAATGGAACTCTATAAACTTTAAGACAGAATTCATTTGAGGAGAGATGTGGTGATTTTGAAAATACCACAAATTTGAAGAACCAAAGCAAATAGCAATGAGGAGACCTAGAGGGTGGATCTGAAACTCAGTCACCCGTCTAATGGGAAGTTCCAACAGAAGACGGTCAAAAGGGACAGAAACATTGAAGAGAGTTGCTGAGACTCTAAATTATTGCATCTTTAGATCACAATTGCGCTCACATAGAAAGGACAAGAATACACTAAAGCTGCAAAACAGCAAGAATGAAATATATATATATATATATATATATATATATATATATATATATATATATATATATATAAAGCTGTCAGAGAAAAACTGGATTATCTATAAAGAAATCATTCTTAGGCCAAAAAAGAAAAAAATATAATTCTTTTTTAACAAATACATTGTAGAAGGCAATAAATTAAAACATTAATTGCTCTGAGAGACATAAATCTCAACTTTGATTTTAAAAAATTTTTAATGTTTATTTATTTTTGAGAGAGACAGAGTGTGAGCAGGGAAGGGGCAGAGAGAGAGGGAGACACAGAATCTGAAGCAGGATCCAGGCTCTGAGCTGTCAGCACAGAGCCTGATGTGCAGGGCTCAAACTCAGGAGCCGTGAGATCATGACCTGAGCCAAAATCAGAGCCTTAATTGACTGAGCCACCCAGGCGCCCCTCAAGTTTGATTTTTATATCAAATAACATGATATGGGCATATTGGCCAAATAAATATATTTTCATTCATATAAAACTAAAGCAATTTATCATTTTTCCTTAGCAAGGCAAATACTAAAAGTTATATTTTAACAACAACAACAACAAATAATAATATGAAGACAGGACTTGCAGAAGCTTGAGGTATTTTCATGTCAGATTCAGTCTAAAACTCAAGGAAAAATTAAGATTAGTGGGATGTAAGATTTATGAAAAATTATTAAGTGATGTGGAAATGGAGAGGAGTGGAAATGTAAGTGATGTAGAATATGTAGGGCAATAAACATTATACACCAGTACACAGAAATCTGTTATTTTACATATCAGAGACATTATTCTATATAGGTTTTTTACCTCCAGCATTTTTCAAAAGCTTCTTGTTTGGGTTCTTAATTTTGCCAGTTGCAAATGACCCCCTCCTTACTTATAGGTAAAATAAAAACCGTCCTATATTTCCCAAACTATCTACACTAAAATTCTATTTATTAAGGTTTAACAAACCCAAAGCCATTAATAGCCAGTAGTTCCTGACATACCTTCTCATCCCCAAAATCATTCACATGTTGGGTCATACCATTTTCCATTCTCATCTTCCTAGGTAGTATCATTGTAAATTGAAGCTACTTTTCAAAGTGTGGAAGTACATTACTTAAACTGTTATTTAAAAATATATATATGTGTAAATGAAGTGCTTCCTCTTTCTTTCTTGCAAACTAATTCATAGTGACATTTTCTTCTGGTTAGATTATACTGACTTTGTTCTACCCTCTTTTACCCCATATTCTTACTTCAACCTGGCTAAAATTACACTCTGCCCCTGGACTGTTCAGGCTTTAAATATTAGTGGGTAGCTATCATTTATAGCTCTCATTTAGCTGAGCCACACCCATTGTGCGTTTTTAATCTTTGTCCATAAATCAATCCCTCCGGCCTTAGTCAGAAAACTGGGTAAAATGGTGTGTCACCTGCTTTCTAATCTAATGGTTTTTCTTACTGAGTTCAGAATAGCAACTCTCAGTACAAAATTGCAGGCCTTACTTCAAAAACTTACCATTGGCTGTAAAGGGACAAGATAGTGTAACAGCACTGCAGAAAGACCCATTGTAAGTGACATTTCTGCAAATCACCGCCTGACCTAATAAGCAAATCAGTTCTTGGTGGGTAAAGAGGACTCAGAGGAAAGGATTGCAGTGAACAATTGTTATATAGTTTTTTACTGGCTGTTAAAATAATCCATTCTAACACTGATGTATGGCTTATCTTTTTGTTAAAGTTTATTTAACTTCTTTAAAGGAAATGCTCTATTTTATTACAGCGAAATTGAAGGCTTTAGGCAATCAGTATATTCAAAATTCTATTAATAATCATGTCATGTAGAACTTCTTTCAAAATCAGAGAGTTGCCATACTTCCATTTAACATACCCCACAAAAAAACAGTCACATACATTTTCAGGAATTCAGTACTTGTTGGATTTAGAATAAAATATTTCTCCATTAGGCAGAGAAGAATGTGGGGAGATCATTTTGCTCTAACAGTTAACCTGTGTTCTCTATCTCTTCCTGACTTCAATGAACCTCTTAATATTGCCTACCCCATATCCCAGAAAACTCCTTTCCCAAAACAGGAGCCTCCCGTAAAAGAAGTATCTTTCCATCTGACCTCCACCTCACCATATTACTTGCTTATTTAATCTATTTACAGGTAGAGTCATCTTTTCTCTCCATTTGAATTATGATGTTTTGTTTTAATAATATTTCCTCCCCCTGCCTACTTGTTTTAATCTGGCTAAATTTACACTCTGCCCCTGGGCTGCTCAGCCTTTAAATATTAGTGGGTAGCTACCATGTATAGTTCTCTAAGCCACACCTATTATAGTTAGTTACAATCTTTGTCCACCAATACCTCCCTACTTAAAGAACTGAATAAAATAGTGTATCACCTGCTGTTTTCTCTTACTGAATTCGGAACAGAAACTCTCAGTACAAAGTTGCAGACCTCACCACACAAACTTACCCCTGGCTGTAATGGACATGAGGGTATAAGAGTATTGCAGAAAGACCCTTAGTAAGAAGACCCTCTCCTTTGGAGCTACTGTTCCCAGGGACCAGTACTGAGTGGAAATAAATAAGCCAGAGCAGATATGGAAAACAAAGGATAATTGACAGTAACGAACCAGTGGTATTTTCCTCTGCTCTTCCTCTCCTCTTGGCATACCCATTTCTTCCCATTCTGGGAAGGACCTCATTACCTAGACTACAAAGTAAAAGGTCAGATTAAGTTGACCTTGATTGTAGTAATACCATTTTCCTTGTTTGGAAATGCCAGCCAGACTAAAGTTTATTCATGCCTTTCTGGCTACACAACAATATCCTTAATGCAAAGGACTAGTCTTCAGGAAGCAGAATCTTTTTTTTTTTCAATTTTTTTTAATGTTTATTTATTTGTGTGTGTGAGAGAGAAAGAGAGACAGACAGACAGAGCATGAGCAGCGGAGAGGCAGAGAGAGAAGGAGAGAGGGAGACACAGAATCTGAAGCAGGCTCCAGCCTCTGAGCTGTCAGCACAGAGCCTGACATGGGGCTCGAACCCATGAACCGTGAGATCATGACCTAAGCTGGAGTTGGATGCTTAACCCACTGAGCCACCCAGGCACCCCAGGAAGCAGTCTTAAAAATCAGAAGACCTGATATTGAGTCCTGGCTTTGTCTTTTGTTTATTAGAACATCCATAGTTATATGTAAATCACTTACTTTCTGGATTTCAGATTTTTCTTATTCTAAATCATGGGTCTGAACTTTTTGATCAGATACTTTACAGGAGTGAAGAAGAGGAGGGTAATGGTGTAATTTCAAGTGGTTGGTGAATCCACATATGCTCCAAGTGCTGAGTGTATACATAATAGAGAAAATATCTTGAAAAGGTATGTATACACTTAGTAACACTACTGAAATTATACTAGCTTAAAAAATATTTAAATGTTCTGTAAGTTATCAGGCATTGAAAACACAACCTTTTTGTTTGATGTTTTAAAATAAAAGATTTTCATGTTCAAAAAATTTTGACATCTCCAAAGTAGGTTTTCAATTTAGCTCCTTCCTGTCTAAAATTATAGGATTCATTGACACTCAGTAAACTATTTTACCCAAATTCATATGAGTTGAATGCACCCATGACAACACTAAAACAAATCTATCTTTTTATTCCAGATTTCATTATATTTTCAAAAAATGCATCATTATTTTCATTTCTTTTTCACCTTTGCCAGTGAAGTACACAATAAAAAGTCCTACCTACTTATTAACCTTTAATATGTAATGTTTTCTTTCATGGGACCATCTAGAAATCTCTTTGACTCTGCTTGAAGCATTTTTTTCATAATGGCAAAGAATTGATATCTAAGTGTCAGGTCCCTAAGGTTTGTACTGGTTTTGACATCCAAAACACTTGATTTTTAAGTAAGTTCTAATGCAGGCAACATGTGTTCTATCCCTTGGCAGCTCTATTTTTTCAATAGCAGTTACATTAACAATTACTGCAGGGTATCTAAGTGGATGCTGTGCAGTAAATAGAAGAGGGATGGACCATAGCAAGCAAGCCTTGAAAGTGAAATTGGATGAGAACTCTTTGAAAAATCACTTCTAAGAATGAGGCATAATCATTTTTACAAGTCTGGAAGCCAGAGTAGCCTACTGACTTTCCGAGGCCCTAGTGATCCCAGATGAGGTGTCTGGGAGAAGTTTGGTCCAAACTTGGAAACTTTAGAAAAAAAGTCATTATAAGATGTCTTCCCTTTGGTGACTCATTGTTGAAGTTAAAAATAAATCATATACTTTCTATTCTTTTGTCAACAGTAATCTCCTTATTTATATATTTAGCAGTGGTGTGTGTGTGTGTGTGTGTGTGTGTGTGTGTGTCCAGCTGCTGTGCATCTATCACGAGGCCAGGCATCATTATGACACCCTACCTTAGCTCCTTATATCATGTCTCCTTATCGTCCAGGAATCTACAACCTACTTGGTAAAATAAGCCTTATTATGGGATGTTACTTGCTAAATGCATTTATGTGCTATGAAACAACTAAAGAACCTACCACAGCTGCCGAATTTACTCTCAGAAATGATAATACATTACCTTGAATAATGTGGCTCAGAGCATTTTGTAGAGAGCAAAATTTGAAGTCTGGGTAAAATTTTTTAAGACAGAAATATAATGACTAACTTCAAAAGTTATTCTTCCATTTTCCTTATTATTTCTAAGAAAAAAATTTAATTGAGAGGCTTCTTTGGTTAGAAATCACTTTTCATATCAAAATATTGGCAAAACATGATTTCTCAGAAACAAAAGCAACAGTGAAAATCCAAACAGGTGTTTTTAATGTATCTATTCCAAGTAAAGCCTCTTAATTAAATTAAATACTTAATTAAGTGATCAGCAATTAATCCTTTAAGAGATGAGGATATTTAACTCATCAATCTAAGTGCTTTCCAAAATATGAGCATTTGCTTGAGATATTCTAGAGTATGCTTTGTACGTATGTATGTAGTATGATACATATACATATATACATACACATATACCTATCTATCTTTAGTTCAGTAAGTACAATGAATAGAAAAATGAATACACTGAGAAAAGAATCAGTTAAATTTATGATATTATTAAAATAATGAGACAAAAATATTCTTTTTTTAAAGACATTTAAAGACAGTTCATCTTTGGGGTACTTATTGAGAAGTACAGAGATAATTATAAGCAAAGTATTAAATAATGATTAATAGTAATGGAAAGGAGGGGTGTTACAGAAGTGGACCATGGCTTGAAATCAAGCCATAAGGAAATTCCTGAAGTGTAAAAATATTATGATGTGAAATGAAACAAGTGAATCATAAGGGGTGTACAGAAAATCAAAGGATGTAACAGATGGCCACACACTCAGCTTCCCCACTGGAGCCTGGCTGCTTTCTCACTAATAAGGGCATCCACCAAGAAGAAGCTTCCTTTTTTTCAGAGGATCTGCACTAAAGGCTCTGGGATCCAGATAAAGAATCAGAATATTCAGGGGTGCCTGGGTGGCTCAGTAGGCTGAGTATCTGACTCTTGATTTTAGCTTAGGTCATGATCCCAGAGTTGTGGGATCGAGCCCTGCATTGGGCTCTGTGCTGAGCATGGAGTCTGCTTGGGATTCTTTTTCTCTCCCTCTTCCACTTTCCTCTCTCTCTCTCTCTCTTTCTCTCTCTCTCAAAAAAAAAAAAAAAGAATTAGGATCTTCTGAGTTGCAAGACAGAACACATCGCACCTGGTTTACAAGTCACAAACCAGAAATGCTTCGAATGAAGCTCGCACAATAAGAATAATGTAGCAATATTCCATGTTGGGAAATCCCCAAGACCACCTCCAGATCTGATGATTCTCCAAGAGGAGGACTCTCGAGACGCAGCATGGAATCATACTCATTACTATGATTGTTACAGCAAAAAGAATACAGAGTAAAATCATCAAAGTGAAAAGCCACATGAATGAAATCTGGCAGAAACCAGTCACAGGTTGCAGTCCTCTTCCAGTGGCATTACAGAGGATGCACAGAGCTCTCAAAGCTATGACTTATGACAACACAAGGGTATCTCTCAGGAAAGTTTGTTAGAGACTTAGTGCTCAGGGTTTTTATTGGAGGCCAGCCACATACCGTCTTCTGCCCAGCATGTACCAAAATTCTAGAGCCCCAGAAGGAAAGCAGGTATTCAGTAGTAGTCGTATTGTTTATACAAATATTTTAGGCACAGTGAACTGCTTTTATCAGTTTTGGGAGTGGTGAAAATGTCCTGAAATCCAAGTTCTCAGAGATGTCAGATGTCAGGTAAGGACCAACCTCATAAGCAGGCCTTTGAAAAGATAACATTCGGTCTTGCCATGTCAACTCTGTTCTACACACCCAATTACTACAAATTCCAGTTTTAGCTACATAAGCTGAATGTGTGTTTCCCGAATATTACCTTGCCATAAAACATGTCTGAATGATATTTAAACACCTACTAAAGTAAAGTTGATTCCTGAGCAACATGAGTTTGAATTACATGGGTCCACTTACACACAGATGCTTTTTGATACAGTACAATACTGTAAATGTTTTTTCTCTTATGATATTCCTAACATTTTTGTTTCTCTATTTTATTGTAATATTATAGCACATGATATATATGACATATAAAATATCTGTTAATTGCCTGTTTATCTTATCAATAAGGCTTCTGGTCAACAATAGGCTATTAGTAGTTCTTAAGTTTTAGGGGACTCAAAAGTTATACATGGATTTTCTACTGTCTGGGAGGTCAGCATTCCTAACCCCATACTGTTGAAGGATCAGTATAAATAATATAAATTTATTTATAAATCACTATAAATAAATTTATAAATTTATTTATAAATCACTATAAATAAATTTATAAATTTATTTATAAATCACTATAAATAAATGAGGCTGTTCTAGGAGGCAACATGTGGAGGCTCCTTCTCCTTTGCCACCAGCTGCTCAGAGGCCCAAGGGCACAACTATATTGATATACTCAAATCCATTTGTATCACACTGGGAATAGTCTGTGCCTGAGAGGAAATAGTGAATTTGTGCACAAGGAGATTATATAGGAAAAAATACTTTGCAACTTCATTTTAATATTGAAAAACAATATCAACTTAAAAGTCTACAAACTGGAGAATGAAGTAATATGCTATATTAATGCATTACAGCATATTTCCAAAAATGAAAATAAATGGCCAAAAGGTATATGTATCAAAATGGATAACTTTTACAAGTATAAGGTTGAGTGCAAATGATTAAGGTGTGGACTGTTACTCTTTAGATAAAGCCATATACCTGCAAAAATACTAAAGTCTGTATTTGAATACATAGCTATATAACACAAGTTAGAAAGATGTGTAAGAAAAACTACACTGCGAATCAAGGTAATTTTTCTCTTTGGGGTAGTCAACAAGAATGAGACCTGGGAGACAAACATAAGGGATTTCAACTGTGCCTATAGTGTTTTGTTCTTCAAAAAATTCTGAAGTGATTATGGAAAAAATTGCTTATCTCTGATAATGTTCTGTGGTAGGGACATAACTACCACATTTTGAGACATAACTACCATGATTTTGTTCTCTAGGTCTTTCTGTGTTAAAAATGTCTCCTAATATATATTCAAAATAATTTTAGTACCCATATCTCCATTTATATTGAAAGTACTTTACCCTCTCTATTTAAAATATTAAAATATAACTTAAAAAGCTAGTTGAAATTCTCTGCAATAGTCTTTGACACAAAGTTATTCATGTTCAAAAGCACCATGGACAATATTAGAAGGATCCTAGGTGAGTTGGAAGAATATATTCTACTAGACCTAAAAATAGAAATAGTTTCAATTATACAGGGAGAAAAAACAGTCGGTGGTCTATACAGTAAAAAATTTTATCCAGGTATGTGTGTGTGTGTTTTTTTTTCCCTCTGAACAATTACTTAAAAATAAAGATAGCTTCTATTCATCTAATTTTGTCTCCAATGAGGCCCATAAAGAATTGACCAGGGCACATCTGAATCCCTAAATTCCATACATCCAGCCTGCTTAATAAATGCTAATCCTGCAAATGCCAGATGCTGTTACTTAGACAGGGGATTTCATCCAGAATAATTTCAGCTCTCAGTACTGTAGCCCTATTGTCCCCATGCAGCACTTTTATCCTTGATCTGTGCACATATTCACCTTCTCTGTCAATATTATGTCAGATGATAAAGCAGAAATTGAAATAGAAATAATAGCTACGGTTCTTTGAGTTCTTCTAATGTGTAAAACATGGTTTTAAGACTTTAGTAATTATCAGAATATTCTTAAAATCTCTACTTTGATGTTAAGCAAGCACCTCAAAGGAACTCTTGATATACGTATTATTCTTCCTCTCTCCTAGCACTGCCATTCATTCTTAGGCAAAAACTTGACATTCACATTTCTTTCATATTCTACCCTACATGTCATCTATCCATGAGAAAATTCTGTTAGCTCTACTATTCAAATATATTTCTAATCTCTTTCTTCCCCCATTACGTTTACATGTATGCCCCAGTCCAAGCCATAATCATTGGCTGGGCCACTTTTATAACTTCCAATGTTTCTCTGCATCCAATCTGGACTTGCCTATGTTTCACTGTCCACATGTCATCAAAATGGAAATCCTATTGGGTCACTTTCTGTTCAAAGGGACATACCTTCTCACCATACATAGAATAAAAGCTGAAGTTCTTTCAATGGCCCAAAAGGACATTTCATTATCTGTCTCTTGACCCTTTCTGACCATATCACTTACACTTTCCCCTTCGCTCAGGTAATTTTTTTTAATATATATTAATTTTTGAGAGAGAGACAGAAATATATATATATATATATTTATATTTATATATTTATATTAAATATATATAATTCATTTATTGAATGTATATATTCATTTATTGTCAATATCCTTCATTAGAACATAGCTTGTGCAGACCAAGTGCTTGTTGTTAAACATCATATTTTAAAGTCTAGAGCAGTGTCTGTCAACTAGCAGGGGCTCAATCAATATCCGATAAATAAATTAATTAACAACCTTATGAGAAATGTATTTTTATAATCTTAATTTTACAGATCAGGAAACAAGCACATGAAGAGTAAGGAATTTACCCAAGTTCATACAACTAACAAATGGTAGAGCCACGATTTGAACCCAAGTTCTGAGGATGCACTATGGCTGCCTGTAAGAAGAGACTAAGGTAAAGAATGATTTTTTGCCTGGCATCCTGCTCTAGGATCCTGAAAGCTCAAATATACAGCAATCGATCTCTTGTAGTATTAAGTTGCAAGTAAAGCTTATACTAATACAACTCTTGATGAAATCTCCTTGTGTGTCATCAGCCTGATCTCTGTAGGATAGCAAAGATTCTTGTCATTGAAACAAGGCAACTAAGTAGGTCAAGAAACCTACTTGATCTCTTTCTCCCTAAACCTATTTCCAGATCATAGTTCTTAAAAAATTACCACTCCAGGGGGAAGAAAAGACCAGATCAAAGAAGAGTAAAGAAAATAAAAAGTGTTTTCCCTCTTCAGGATTTAGAGCACAACTACATGAATTCTCCCCATGCAAGCCCTTCTGAGAGATGTAGGCCTTCATATTGGAAGAGGCCTTCACTTAATCCAATAACCTTGTAATTACCTCAGAGGTTACAGCTCCAGTGTGATGAAGCTGAAGAGAAGCTGCAATGGGACAGCATGACAGTCCTAAGGTATAGACAGAGACAAACTTACCCATGACACCTGGACCTCCGCTGTCCTTTGATTTATCCCATTCTAAGGGAATGAGTGAGAGGATAAAGGAATCTTGAGCTCCTCCTTGTGGTCAACATGTGCCATTAACTAGTTATCCTCAATTTTATGAGAAAAATAAAATTGAGTAAATAAAAGGTTTAAATTACTTTTGACACAGGTAACTGTACTTCAGGGGAAACCCAAATATTCAAAACACAAAATTCAAGTCAAAACAGTCTTAACCTGTTAGCCGTTACCTAAATTTTAGTTCAAGCATCGAGCAGAAAATAATACTCTCCGGAAATCCAGCCTCACCAAGCAAAATCTATAATCAGCACTTGATACGCCAGCGATACTCTCTATTCACATATATCATTTCTAATCCATACTTAGGTAAATAACTTGGAGGTTATTATCACTATCTTACAGAAGAAGAACTGATAATAAAAGAGTTTAACCCTTTCAAGGTCACAAAACCAGGAAGGATCAAAAAGCAGGATTGAAACCATAGTCTGTATGACTTCAAAGCCCTGTGCTCTCTCTACTATGCCATGTGGCTTCCATTAAGTTATGACAAATGTCCCAATGTTGAGAAAATGTAAAATATATCATTGATGTTTCATATCTCAGCTTTTGTTGCTGATGCTGTTGCTATTTATATGAGGATGGCTGAAAGTGGAAAAAAAATGAGTCACTGTATATACATCACTGTTGCTAATGTAGTCACTGTCTCCAGAGCCTGTCACTGTTTGTAGCTCTGCCACTTTCCCTCACCAGCTGTCCAGAGCCTTTGCACAAAATGAACTATTCCATATCTGATTGCTAAACTCCCAACTTAGTTGGCTGATCTTGCCCTTCAGTATCCCACAGTTAATGTCTCAGATTTTGAGCTTGTTTTCCAGTACGTGGCTTACCTATTTTTGCATACCCAGAGCTACTAAACAGGCCAATATTTAATGCACGGAGGCAGTAATTTGAGCAACGGGACCAGGGCTACCTCAAAGATTTAATGCTCTTGGAAAGATGCCCAATATACTTTTCTGGAAAATTTGGCTTGTTCTGTAAGAAATCAACTTATATATTAAGATACGGAAATAGGCAGTTTAAATATTTGAAATCAATCCTTTAATCTTTAAAATGCATTTTCCCCCAGATGGAGTTGAACAAATACTCAGAGAATCACATATGCTGGATGTATGACTTGACAACTTGAAGCGGAATGTGTTGATGGCTTTAGTAAACAGGCTTTGTCAGGACCAAGGGTCATTTGGTTTGACTCTCCCAGGGTGAGAGGATGGGTCATGTGTGATCATTAAGGTCCTGGGGCTAGGAGGAGGATTGTTTCCCCCAGATGACCTAGCTCTGTGACTTCTTGAAATCTGAAGAGCAAACGCCAGAAAATTGGTGCATTTGCATCACTGCACAGTGTTTTCAATATGACACTTGCTGGTCCTGTTCCCTTGCTGGCTCTCTCACACTGGAGGTCACGTGTTGCGCATTTCCCCACGCACTTCATGCTGAAGTAAGGCCAGGGAGCAGCTGGGCAAAGAAGCGTCGTAGAGCTTGGCACGCCACATCATACCTGCGTGCCTCAGAAGCATCTGAGCTCAGAGGGAATTAAAGCCGCAGCGCCGCTGAGATTGGGCAATTTGTAATACTTGCTGTGAGTTACCACACACTAATTTAATCCCACTGTTGGTCGCAAAGGCTGCATTTTGCCTGAGTTATGAAAATAATCGCACTGAGCCTTTTAGAATGCAGACTTTTATGTTAGGATTCCTAAGCATTAAGATTGTGTCTGTCTATCACACAGTTCATCACATGCCTTCTTTCTGGGACTTGCTTTGCACAGTCCGGGATGGAAAGATTTAGAGATTAATTTGAACTCTAATGAAAATTAGCTGTGCTGTTTGGTTTCATGTTGTGACTGTCATCATGGAGGTCAGTACTAATGATATGTCAGGCTCCCTTTGACAGTTTGCATACAGTCACCGTTTACTCAGAGTTCAGCAATGCCATTCTCAGAAGATGAGGAGGTATTGAACTGTCAAACGGGGACAGTGCAGATGACAGCTGATGCATTTTAGATCAGCTCCTTAACAAAGTGAACAGGCTTTTTCCTCCTCTCCTACCCCCGATAGCAAAATAATTTATTTCATCGAAGTTACTAGTGTGTTTATGGTAAACATTTCCCCACCAGATTTGCTAAGAATCCTTATGAAAAGAAAAGAAACGCAATCCCTTGAGATCATTTTAGAAACTTTTTTTTTGTAAAAGATAAAATACTTGTGCTACATTGCAACTTAATTTTCTTAAATGCTTTTGTGATTACAATGAATTTGTGTGGCTATTGAAAATTTTCAGGTGAGAAAATATAGCTAAAATGCAGACATTCACAAAAGCATATATGCTTGGATGTGACATAATTTCACATCAGTGGGTTTTTATGATTTCCTATGTCTTCAATAAATTTCTATTATTCTTTACTTTGAATATTTTAATACTTTGGAAACAAAACTCTATCAATAAAAGTAGAAATAAATTTCAGCTCAATGCTTACTTCATATTACCAAGGAAAAATCATATGAAACAATTCAGAAAAATATGCTGCTATTTCTAACTGATTTGTGTATATCTTACTTTTTCATCTTTAAGCATAAATTTCTAGGCAACCTATGTACGGGGCTACAAATCTTTTCATATACTAATTTCAAATATATGTTAGCATTCGAAAGGTTCCTTTCCGTCACTGGGGAAAGACTGTTTGCTTTAGAGCTTGTTAAAGACAGAAAGAAACACCAGGCCCTAATGGAGTCACTCCTGCTAAGCCCCACATCAGCAAACCAACACTTAATACCCAAACTAACTGCAGTTTCAGCCTGTCCCAGAAAGGTGATCTTTAACTAGCACAGTCTGGAATTACCCGGTTAGCTCTAGTGAGGTAAGGAGACTGTGCCTGAAACAATCCACTCTTTGCCAGAAACCTCCTTTTCCCACCTTTAAAGTCTTTAAAAGTCTTTGTTTAAAAGTCTTCTGTTTTGTATAGCTCCTTGAAGTTCCTTTCTGTGTGCTAGATGGGATGTTACCTGTTCATGAATCATTGAATAAAGTCAATTAGATTTTCTAATTTAATCAGTTGAATTTTGGTGGCAAGTTTTAGTGATTAACCTTCCTTTATAGAATATACAAAGTCCTATTCCTAAAGTAAACCATTATCTTTTACAATAGTTTTATAAAAGTATAATGACATATGTAAAAGTAGTTTAGGAACTCTATGTGATTCGTTTCTAAAAGGTTTATTTCATCATCACATATATATTTATTTACAATAATCTCCTAATTAATATATATTTTGAAACAGACTTGTGATTCCACAAATTATATTAATTGGACCAGGCCAGACAAGATGGTACAATTAGACATAAGTGAACATAATAGTATTTATGCTGAAGTCACCTAAATGATATTCTTCTTATCTCCAGGGCAGTGGGGAATGCAATAGAACTAGAGATGATTGACACTTTTTCCTAACCTCTCTGTCCTTTCCTCATGAAAATGCTTAGCTACTCCTGAGAAGCACAGCTGTTGGACAAAGCACAGGGTCCAAGGTTGTGCCTTTGGGAGGGCTAACAGAGAAATTCAGCCAATGGAAAGGCAGGCTGGAAAATGTCAGATCAGATATGCCAATCACCATAAAAAAGGTGACGACCCAAAGAGGTGATAGTGCCAACCTGATGCAGGACTCAATCTATAAAGAACAATTCTTTTGCTACTGATTTCACTTATTTATCTATGGTATTGGTAGGAACAGCTGCAGAAGCTATAAGCTGATATACAGAGACAAAGCTTCAAAACTGGTGTGAAAAATCCTTTGTTAAAGAGCTGGTCAATTTCTCTTTTTACCAAAAGAGAAACCTCATCTTATCATATAAATGAAAAAGGAAAGAAAAGAAAAAGCAAAAAAAAAAAAAAAAAAAAGTCTGAACATGAATATTTCATTCAAAAATGGCACACATATCTCTCCTCTACCTTTAGTGCAGCAGAATTATATTACATTGCCAAGATATAAAAAGGTCTTTCACATAAAAAGCATAAGATTTTTTTAAATGTTGGAAGCCTTTTTGCCTGACAATGTCACTGATTAATTCAAAATAGATACTGCCTTGTGATAAAAGTGACAATAAAAAAGCAAAACATCTCAATTATTGGATTAATGCAATAGCTAATCGATGTTCAGTGAGAAGAGATACAGTTTTACCCTAAGTTATTCATTAAATTGTTTATAACTTGCTCTTCCAATTTGATTACATTTTTAAATAAAAATATTAGAACTCATTGCTATCTGCAATACTTGCTACTGTATTTACATTTCAATCACATTTTAACATTAGCGGCAAAACATCCTGAGCTGTGTAAAGTTACCAATTACATTGTTAGTAGGTTATATAATCTGCCAATTACAACCAAAAATAAATACCAGGTGTTTCCATCTCAAGTCATTAAAATGCGCATGATGGGCTGGGACTGACCCTGGGGCTGTCTTACTAGCATTCAACATAAAAATCATAAGAGGGATGAACAACAACAACAACAACAAAAAAAAACCAAGCACATGGACCTAAATAAATAAATAAATACATAAATTTTTGTTTTGTAGTTGCACTCTGACCAATAGGGTAACTTTTTTTGCACTTCCTCTATATGGTAATACAAGTAAGTGCCGGAATGTGTATCTTCTATCCAAAAGGGACAATTTGAATTATCTGTAGGGGAGAAAAAATATTTTTCCCTCTATCCTAGATTCTTGGCTAATACCTCAATCCCTTTAGTAAAAGGGCAGATTAACAGGAGAAAAGCAAACAAGTTAATAACATGTATAAATCCAGTATATAAGGGAGGTACACAGGAAAACTTATTATCTCCCCAAAGTGTACCAAACTTTCACCTTAAAAACCATCTCCAGCTAAAGACAAAAGATACTGGGGGGAGGGGTCCAGTTATGGGAGGTTTTCAGGCAAAGCACAGTATAAAAAATGGTATTTTTGTTTTGCAGAAGTCTCTGCCTTCTTCACTGATAAGAGTTTCTGGAGATTTGGTCCTCACTCTCTTCCTGGTACAGCTGGGAGACATCTTTACAAATGGAGATTTCCTTTGTAAATGTAAATGTCTCTTACAAAAGGGTAACTTCTACCTCATTTTCAGAGCTTCTCCAGTGTCTGCTGTTTCTTAAAAATAATCAGCCTAAAATAATCCTTATGCTAAAGAGGCCTATTTGGGCTGACAAATTCTGCTCTCCTTCACATTAGATACTAGAATGTTTTCTCCTGAACTTAAGAAGGAAAAAGGAGGGTAGAAAATCTAGATGCTTCTTAAGTCAAAGTTGTCATTTCAAAATGTAAGAAAATGAAAATAATTCAAGTTTACAGATGAGTTTTAAGTACTTTTATGTTAACTACGGATTTTTTCTGATTCTTAATTACCTTTGTGGAAATTTAGAATGCTGCAGTCAATATCTTAATTCACCTCAATTTTTGTTTTATGGTGTCCTGCTCATTGGCCTATGCGAGGATGCCAAATTTAAAAATGCTCAGCAAATGGTTGTCAAGTACAGGATGAACATGTGAATAAGCACAGTAATGCCGGGTATATGGGATGTAGTTCAAATCCATATCCACACCTATATAAATTGCCTTCTGTGCACTATCCATGATCCTAGCAGAAGTCAGTCCTTTCGGTGAATTCCCTACCTACTCAAGGATAGCACTCCTACAACTCTGTCTTCTGGTCCCGCCTCACCAATTGTTTCCTCTTTAGTGTATCATATCAAGATCAGCTAGACAAGCTATTGTATTTCTTACTATAAGCAAAAATGGACCTCCCACCCTTTTGTAACTATTGTGACACTTCTCTGCTCCCAATTACAGTGTGATTCCCCAGTGAACTTGCTTTGTCTCTGTTCATTATCTCTTAAATGCACACCAGTCAGGTTTTTCCCCTGACCACTCCACCAAAAACAGTTACTGTGAATATCACAAATGACCTCCAGGTAGTAAATACAATTTTCAATTCTCAAGTAGTATCTTACTAAAGCAAACTGATAGAGTTGATGGTGACTTCCTCTTGAAGCACATTTTTCCCACTTATTTTTGAGTTAATACTCATTTCTTCTCTACCCACCTCATTGGATGCTTCTTCTTACATGCCACTGCTGCTCATCCTCCTCCTCCTGACTTCTTAACTTTGGACAGGCTTGGTCTTAGTCCTCTGAATTCTTACCTTCATATACATTTATACTTTAGGTAACATCATAATCTGTGACTCTCAATAACGTTTATTCTGATGACAACCAAATGTATATCTTCAACTCAAAACTGTCTCCTGAATTCTCAATTTGAAAATTGAATTCCCTCCTCAGCATCTCCATTTCAATGTCCAATAGACACCTCCAATGTAACATGTTCCAAACGGAACACCTGATTTCCTTCACCAAAGGTCTTTCCCGTTCCAAAAAGAAGACAGTTCTTTCAATTACTCAAGTCAACAATCATGGAGTCCTCTGACATTTGTCCTTCTCTTATACTCCACATTTCTTTCTGTCTTTGCCTCCTGTCAGATCTCTCCATTGCCACTGCTATTGACCTGATCTAAACATTCATAGCCTCATGTAAACATTCTTACCTGGGCGTTTGCAATAGTTCTGTAACGGCTCTCCCTGCTTCCATTCTTGCCTCATCTTCTCCACTGATTATTCTCCTCAATGCAGCCATAGTTATAATGTTAAAACATGAGTCAGATCATATAACTATCTTGCTCAGAACTCTCCACTGAGAGCTCTGTATGATTTAGCTCTTTGACAGCGATCAGATACCTTCTATTACTACCCTCTCCTTTGCTTGTTCTGCGCCAGCCATGAGTTCATGAGTTCATGAGCTCATCAGTAAAGATGAACCTGTTTCTGCCCTAGGTTTTTGGCACCTGCTATTTCCTCTTTTGCAAAGTGTTTGGTTTTCTTGGTCACTTTTGTCTGGTCTCTGAACAAATGTCATTTTATCAGAGAAGTCTCACCATAACACTTTATATAAAACACCTTGTAATTCTCTATTCTGTCTTACTATGCTTTACTTTGCTTCAAAACACTTAGTGTGTCTCATATATTATATATTCATTCACTTAACCTTTGTATCTGTCGCTCCAGCACACAAATGTAACAGGCTAGTGATTGATTGATTGATTGATTGATTGATTTTTGCACTTTGTTTCATTGCTACATCCTCAGTTCCTAGGACAGTGAGTGATACATGGTAAATGTGAAATAAAGATGTTTGAATGATGAACGGATAAGTAAAATGAAGAAAGAATTTTTTTGTCACACCGCAAGAGATTTTAGTCCCTATTGAATAGTTATATAATAAACTTTCTTTGGGTACAGTATTTGTACCAGTAATATAGCAATATAACAACATATTTATCAAAATTTATACAACATCTCCACTATGCCTATAAGGACACTGAAGCCTGAAAAAACTTATATATATATAATATATTAATAATGTAAACAACATATTCCTAATTCCATGTGAGATGCTTGTTTGAAATCCTGAGTGCTTTTGGAAAGCACAATATGGAAGGATATTTTTCCTTTTTTTTTTTTTTTTTTTTTTGCTACAGGGTTTCCTGTTTAAGGTAGCTACTGATGATTCCTTTCTCTTTTAGTCTTTTCAAACAATCTGTATAACAATTCAGGCTAGATTTTATTATGGTATTTCCATTACCATTCTTTAATTTTGGAAATGAATTACTTTAACTTAAATATTGCTGCATTTATCTACATTCACTTTAAGTTACTCTCTGATTCTCCATGATTGTAAAACCCATGTTGATTACAGTGGACCTGCCATAAAATCAACACTGTTCATCAAGACCTTAAGATGTAATTTATACAAGACATGAAAAATAAATCCACTGAAATTTGCTAAAGATTTAGTTACTAAGTAGATAACTAGTTTTGAATTCCCTCTTATTTTTTTGTGTGTTACAAAAACACACACCTCTATCAGAGCTGTTGGAACAAAAGTTTAAAGACATTATTATTGGATTGGAGATCCCCATGCCCTCTGCCTAGGTAATATCTTTCACACTCTACATGTGTATTAGGGTGTATTTATCCAAGAAGACCTGTGTTTTGATTTTTCCTGGTATGCTCAGGAGTACCTACTATCTTAACTAGACGATTTGGGGATAAATGGCCCTAAACACATGAGTGTGACTAATACATTTGAAATTCCAGGGAGGCATGGGGGACTAGCTTTCTTGTTGTTTATTTAACCCACTATCCATAGCCCACAATAAAAGCTATATCTCTTAGTTCATAATTTTCCTCAAGATATAGCTTGTCCTGATTCCAGATTTGTAAGGAGCTGTTTCTCTTCTGTCTCACCACCTAGTGCGAACCCCAGGCTCAGTCCATGAAACCCCTTCTCTTCTCCTCCATGCAGTTTCTACACATGGAAGCTCTAAGCATTAGGACTAAATGACATCAGGGTATTTTGATAATTTTTCAATTTACTTAGTTTCCTGGATGGTGTCCTTGTTTCATTGTTAGTTTCAAATGATTCTTCTACTTTCTGGTAGTCTCTATCATTGCTTGAAAATATTTTTAAACTTTTGTATGTCTTACAGGCAGTGGGTTTAGGGATCTTCAATATACTACTCTACACAGAAACTCACCCTTTAAATTTCCCTTTTAAAATACTTTGTTTACTTTTGCATTTGCATGTGGTTTTCATTAATGAAGTAAATTGAAGCAAAAGAGAAATTAGGATAGTTCTGTCCTGAGTTCATTTTTTGATAACATGATGTTTTTCTTATACAGGAAGAATGACTTCAAATAGCATGTTATATTCTATGGCAGCTAACTGCAGGAAACATGAAGAAAAATTCTAATTGTTGCAGTGACATTGATGGCCATTTGATTGGAAAAAAAAATCCTGTGACTGAGGATAAACTGGGACTCCAGAATAAACTGAGGAGAAATTCATAGTGACTCTTGGGTAAATCGTTCTTTATAACTATGGGCTCTTTGAAACCTCTGACTTACATAATAACAGAATACTCTGAACCTGAGACATCAAGTACAAGACAATGTGATTACATTCTAAGAGGTATATATAGATAGGATAACCATATCCACTTTTCTTACTATAGATTTACCACAAATCATATTAACTAATTAATATATTAAGTAATTACAAATGTTCTAATTCCCAGGATAGAACCAATGGTATCTGTTTAATTCTAAAAATTAAGTGAAATCAGTTCTCCTGAGATCCTTTTCAAACCTTTGAAAACACTAATTTTTATTCCAGAAGTGAGGCAAGAATTTCAGATATTGACCTCTTGTAGTTCTTATTTTAAATTTCTGCACTACACAAAGATATTAAACTACAAGGGATAAGTTATAACTGCAATTAAAGTATTTTGTTAACTTAAAAGCAGGGTTGATGCCAGGATGGCATTAGCCTCTGAACTTTAAAGGAACTGACAAGATAATGAAACTGTAAATTCCTGAGAAAATACCAAAAGGGTAGTGTACCTCTTTAGAATTTCTTAACTATACTGTATACTCTAAAATATTAGTAAATTATTGAACACACACACATTATTTAAATTTTAAAAATATTTTAACATATTTGTTAGAAAAACACTTTGCTTTGTCTTAAAATTGCTTCTCTCCTTTAAAGATGATTCATAATAATGACTATCAATTATCCATAAATGTAAATCATATATATATCTCATATCCTTCCTCTCTCTTCCTATCTGTATCTCTATTTTTCTCTATCTATACATTTTTAGGTATATTTAATTTAGGAAATATACTTTTTACCATATATTCATTCATACATTTCATTCAATTCACATATTAATATTTGTACATTCATATTCAAAATTCTCATTGGATTTATAGACATAATCCTTTTGGAAAAATGATTGTGAATGGTCCCTATATCAGCATCTTAAGAGCAAATTTCACTGGTCAAACATTATTATTTCAATTTGAATTTTAAAAATTCATTGCAAAATCATGAGCAAATTATTTAGGGCTAAATATATATAGTCTAAACTCCTGTTAGTTATTAATTTAGGTCACATATATTTGTATATGCCTCTGTATTAGGCATTTTTCCAATATACTGTAGGAAAGGTTCATTAAAATGGCTCATTTTCTTTTCCTGGGGAAGGAAAATTTACCAATTTTGTTCTATGTTGATGTTGGTGTCATATTTAAGAATATTTGCTTAACTGTACAGTGGAAATGAGCCAAACAGGAATGGACAGCCCAGCACTTAGAGTTATCAAGCCAATAAGGGTAGGACCTGAGAAGGAACGACAGGAAAGGAGGGCTGACCAGAACCTTCTAAAACAAGGACCCTTGCCTATAATTGCAGGCGTTCACTTTCAAATGCCCCCTCTCTGTAAAGAGAGCTTTCATAATATTCTTCCTTTATGATCTTATACTGTAATAAACTTTTTCCTGCTGCTAATTTTATTCTGTGTCCACCTCTTCATTCTTTGAAGCACGAGACAACAGACCTGGGTATTGATTTAAAAAACAAAAAGCAAAAACCTGCAACACTACCTGCTTAGTAACACAGTTCTACCAATCAGAGAGAAAGATTCTCCTCTTAGGGTCCTGTTGTAGCCACTGTTGCTACTACCATCACATGACTGATGAGGAGTGACTGACAGAACAAAGAAGGTGAAAAGACAAAGAAACAAAAGGGAGATTTCTGCATTCTGAGTGTTACGTATTCCCTTTTTCTGTTCCTCAAGCCAGATTTAGAAAGTTTCTCCTAGAGCTCTGTCTGTCCCAGGGCCCCCATTCAGTTTTCAAACGTCATCGAGATCAGGTCAAGGGATACTGGAGGGAGAAACAAAACAGACGGCACTTCAAATTCTTGTCTTCTTACCTAATATCCTTACAGTATTTACTTTCTGAGTCCTAGAATTGCTGCTTCTCACATTCTGTCAGGTTTTTATCTTTGCTCAGATGGGGAGTGTTAGAGTGTGCCTATTCCATCTTACCTGGTGTTGGAACTTTGCTCATCTCAGTTTACTTCTGGATCTGCAGGAGGTGGTCTCCTTTCTATTTCTGTTGTTTCTTTTTTTCTCTCAGACTCTACAGCTGCCCCTGATGTCTCTGTCTCCCATTCTGGTCTCTCATTTCTCAAGGCAGAAGTCCTACATAGGGCCTTCAATTTTTCACTCCATTGGACATTCCACACTAATTTCTCACGTAAGAGGAGGTAGGTACTCAGTATAACCTCAAATTCGTTGGAAATCCAGTCTCCCCTAGGATAGCAGGATGGCTAACAATTTATGCCCCACACTCTTTTCCAGCTCCCTTCTTCCCCATAGGGAAGCAAGGAGAGTACATCCGGTACCATTATATTCTTATTCTGAAAGCTTTGCTCAAGATATGTTTGGGGAAGGAAATTTCAGAAGATAAAAATGCATTGTGTTATCACAGTTAAGTTTTTGCTGACCTGTAGGGGGCCACATAACTATTGGTGTCATTCCGCACTTTTCCCTTGCATTTCATTCCTCCTTCTGTAATGGTTAGACTGGACAGTTTTTTCAGTCTCCTTTCGCCAACTTGTGTCAACTCTCTCATCTAGGTGTTAACTGCAGAGATTGTTTCTGAGCTGAAAATCCACAATACTGCCTACCTGGAATCTCTGCTTGGCTATTTAATAAGCATGTATTAAATACGATTAAAGGATGATCCGTTGAATTCAGCATTTCACATCATCCTGAAAATGCTCCTTCCCACGAAAAAGGTCACCATGCTTCACTTTCTTGCTCAGACTTCTAATCTGTAATCAAAACTTGATTCAATCCACCAGCAAGGCTTGTTGATACTATCTCATATATCCATATGATAGATACTATATCTATGCTGACCATATCTCACTGTCTTCACTAAAACTATATACTACCAACCCTACTTATGTCTATTTTAAAAAATCCTGGGAAGTCTCATAGAATAATTATGGACTTTCCAGCCCCTGCTGGAGAAGGTAAATGTCTGTGAATTAAAGGCCCAACATCACAGTGATTCCACATGTGCCCTTCTTTGCCTTGTTAGAAGCAAAGTAAGGAGCATGGTGTCTAAAATAAGTTCTAGATTATATCTAGGAATCCCCTCATCAGAATTGCAAAACCTACTGAGTGCAAATTTCTAAGATCCTAATTTAAATAGATTGGATCATACTCTCATGGTTTATGGTTCTCCGAGTAGACTTAGTTCCAGTAGGGTATTTGGTTACATTTCCATAGAGTAGCCATAACTGAATCTTTCTCTTTCTTAGCCCTGATTAGTCTCACCAACATGAGAGTGTTGGTGCACTGTGGAAAGAGAGGTTTTTTTTGGGGGGGGGGAGGGCTGCAAAAAATTCAGAATTATGTACTAAATATTGAGTTTACATTATTCCTACATAAAGAGATTCAGGTGCTCCTGAGCCTACATGCTTTGTTAGCAGACACCGTCCCCACAAAGCTTCCTATAGTAGTTCTTCCACTTTGAATGCAAAGTGAGATATTTTCTCTTCTGGGTGACACATTTGAATTCAGGATCTCAATCACACTGATTTTCTATTATATGATTGTTTGAAAAAAGAGAGGCTTTCAAAGAAATGAAAGGGTTTATGATCTGAGGTCTGAAATTATCCTGACTCTGGACCTTGGAGACTCCTACTTAAGCACTGGCAGGCCTTCACCTCCAAAGATATTCATCACAATGTCTTGTCAGTGGCTTGTTCTGAAATATAGCTAGATACTCTTTTCTTCCCCCAGAACTTAGATAATACCTTCAGAGTAGGAATACATTAGCTTATATTTTGGGTTCCAAGGTATGATTGATTTAAAGTAAAACATTAACCCCAATTTCCCCAGAATATTTTACTATTTGTAGCCAATGGAGCCAGGTGGAATTCATAAATTAATCTAGGTGGGCATCACATTAGCTTCATCTATTTAAAAAGAAAGGAGGCTTAGACATCTGGGTGACTCAGTAGGTTGAGCATCCTACTCTTGATTTCAGTTTAGGTCGTGATCTCATGGTTCGTGAGATTGAGCCCTGTGTTGGGCTCTGTACTGACAGCACAGAGCCTACTTGGGATTCTGTCTCTCCCCCTTCCTCTGCCCCTCACCCACTTGTGTGCATGCACATATGCTCGCTCTCTCTCTCTCTCTCTCTCGCTCTCTCTCTCTCTGTCAAAAATAAATAAATAAATAAACTTAAAAAATTAAAAAAAGAGACTTCATAGCATATAAAACTCAATGTCCTCAAAAGTTGAGGTAATATCTAATTTTCAATTGATAGCTTCAGAAGATGTTTAGATATCTCCAATTTAATAAACTCACAGTATGCCATATATCTGTGTCTGAGTCATAGAGTCTTGAAGAAAGCATTCTCTTCCAAAATTATTGTTATCGTCACAGTGATTTTCTCATGGTATTGTTGACTCTCATGTATGTTTAGAACCATAAACACATGACATCGTAAGTATAAAGTTTGAGTAATTATAATGAAAATAAACTTCTGGCTCAGAGGAATACTTTTAATAGTAGGTCCAGTTGAGAACTGTACCATTGGCCCACATATGTTAAAATGACTTTAAAATATAATCAGAATATATGGCTGATCTGAGTATGGTGTTACAGTTAAAGAAACAAATCCAGAAAGCAAACAGTACATTAAAAGAAGTCCCAAATTTCCTTGCATCCCTTGAGGAACATGAAATGAATCAAGTTAACTAACTAGAGCAATTGTGTAAAACAATTTCTGTGTCCTCACCATTTTCTTGTGTACATAAATGACCACAGCATACAGCAGGTACTTAATGAATGTTAGACTCCTATTGCTTCTTTCTTGTGACCTTGACCTTTAATAATCTGATCATTAACTCCTCTCAGAAATGTCTTAGCTCAGATTGAGTTAACTGAAATATTTAAGAGTAATTAAAAAGGGATATTTATTCCTTTGGACCCCGTTTCTTTTGGCATATGACATTACAACAGCAGAAACTTATACAACTAAAAAGCATTTCTTTAGCTCTTTTGAGAACTGATCTTTTAAAGGGTCAGTATGACTACATGAATGTCTTTTCTGCTTATTGGTAAAAATTACATTTGTAAACAATGTTCTTTTCTCATTTTATGGCATCGATGGAAAAAAAGTATGTAATCATCAGTCCTTTTGAAATTTTATAGGGAATGAACAATTTCTCCTAACCAGCAAGCATACTTCTTACTAATAAATAATAAAAATTTTGTAACTAATTATGCTTTCATTTATGCCTTCAACTAAGGGACATACAGAGTTAACTTTTGTGTTTAATGGCAGTAATTATGCTTAACCTACTTTTCTCTTACAATACTATTGTCTACCTTCACTTTTAAAAATGTGACACTTTTTACAGGATAATTTAATTAATGGATAATTATGGGATTATCAGTGTGTATATGTGTCTTGGAAATGGGTGGAAAGAATTAACTAATTAGTTAATTAGATGGCTACATAAAGCTAGTTATAGAAAATTTTATTCAAGTTTTTGGCTATGCTCCACTTAGCGATGTTCTTTCTATTCATGAATTTGTTTTTGGCACCTTTCCCCCAACTCTTTCATTCTGAAACAGAAGGACAATGTATAATGTTATTTTCATGTTAAATTATGTCATCTTTCAGGAAATTTTTCATGCATTTCAATTATAACTAAATCTAACTACATCACTTATTTGCTATCACAATATTGTAGCATGTCAAGAAAACATTTACTGGGATAGGCAATTGTTGAAAATATTAAGGGTCAGAAGAAAACATAAGGAAAAGTCTTTGGGATTAGAGCTAGGTTAAGAGTTCTAAGTTGTGATATCAATATTGTGATCTGTTAAAAATCAAAAAAGATAAATTAAGCTTCATCAAAATTAAAAAAAATTATTCTGTGAAAGACACTATCAAGAAGATAAAGAATCAAACTATATACTAGGATAAAGCATTTGCAAAACACATCCAACTAAGGTCTCTTATACAAACTATAAAAAGAACTCTAAAAATCCAACAATTAAAAAAAAGAAATCTAATCATGTAATGGGCAAAGGACATGAACAGATATTTCACAATAGAAAGGGTATGCATGGCAAGTGCATGAAGATATTCTCAACATCATTAGCTATTAGGAAATGGAAATTAAAACCACAAGGATGTATCATTAAACATTTATTAGAAGGGTGAAAAAAATAATGATAATACCAAAAGCTGGTGAGCATGTGGAGAAATTGGATCTTGCATATATTACATGTAGGAATGTAAAATAGAAGAGCCATTCTGGGAAACAGTTGGGCAGTTTCTTTCAAAACTAAATATACACTTTCAGTATGATTCAACAATCATACTCTATGACATTTATCCCAGAGGAAGCAGACACTTATGTTCACACTGAAACCTATACACAATTGTTCATAGCAGCTTTATTTATAATAATCTAAAACTTGAAATAACCCAAGTGTCCTTTGATAGGTGAATTGTTAAGCCAACTTTTGGACAATGGAATACCATACAATGAAATACTACTCAGCAATAAAAGGTACTGATGCATGTGAAAACCTGGAGAGATCTCAAATGCATTATGCATAATGAAAAAAATTCTCAAAAAGTTATATACTGTATGATTCATTTCTTTAAATGTTCTCACAAGGAGAAAAATATTGCTGAGATGAACTCTTGTTGGAGGATGTCCCTAACATCACTTTTTCATTCATTCTCCTTATCCTGCTTTGCTTGATTTCATGAAGTTTCACCATGTTCCAGAATTTTACCTTAAGGCTTCTCATGTTTGGGAAACTTTGCAGGCCATAGTCCGTAGACTTATTTGAATTCCCATGGTGGGGAATCTTTTTCTAGGTCTGGGAGAAATCGGAAAATGTCCCTCAGTATTTCCCCAAATTTGGCTCATGTGTATACATTTAACATTAACTTAAGAAATGTATGCTGAGAGTCTATTATAATTCAGATACTGTTATAAAATACTGATACCAGCATTATTAGAGCAGAAACTTTCCTGTTAGAGAATTCAAAACCTAAAGGCATACTCAGAAGTAAATTATTACTTATTGTATCCTTTAATAAGTATTATCATGTTCAGTGAAGGTACTGCTGCAGTAATGGGCAGAGCAGGGGAAGGAAGACAAGAATCACAGAGAAAACCAAAGGAAACCGTTGCCTTTTTCACAATTTTCATATGCCATCCCTGACACCTAGAACAGCAAAGCAGAGATATTTCTTAAATAACTTTAGAATATGAGCAAGTACACCTTGTATTTTCAGCAGGCTTATGTGATCTTGTTCACAATGAAACACTATTACCAAAATCAATTTCCCCTATGGTGTTGGTGGAAGAATACAAACTATCTATCTGTCCCAGTCAGAATTAAGGGTGTGCATATATTTTATAAACTTGAAGAAATGGCCAAGATAATTCTGGCTTCTTGTCTGTACTAGTCTGAATCCACAGTGAATTCTGAACTTGATTTATTATAATGCAAGTATAACCGTTGAAAGGTAGAGATTTGTTTTAGTTCTTGTACCTTTCCAATAAACCAAGTCTTCCTGTTTTTCATGGGATTGAAATTTAAATCAGACAATGGAAGTAAAGGGCTGCATCAATAGCTCTTAGATTGCAGAAAATACTTGCTAAATATAATTCATTTAAATAGCTTTGGAGCAAAAAGTCAGAGTACAACTCTTGTGTATAGAACTTAAAATAATAAACCAGAAAGCTGATGTTTTGGGAGATGAACTAAAAAATAAGTTCTATAAAATTAATAATAGAAAAATATACCAATCATATTTTAACCTTAACTAGCATTTTCAAAGAATAAAACATATTACAAGAAATTACTTTTGGCCCCTTTTAAAATCACAAAGTATCAAAAACTCTTAACCCTGTCCTGTCTCTACAGTCATGAATTCTGGAAATTCTCATTTTTATCACAACATCTTTAATTCTCTCTCTTCCTCTCTTCCTTTTTGCTCTCTCACAACTGGTCCTCGGCAATATCTTCAAACTTGCGATTCTTTAACTCATCTCTTTTCTTCTATGTTACCCTTTATTGTATTCTTTCTCCCTCTGACTCTTAAGTGTTGGTACCTTCCAAGTTAGAGTCTAAAGTATTTTCTTACTCAAATCTCTCTCCATTAGTTATCACATTCATCTTCACACCTTCAATTCTAACTTTCATAGAGAAGACCCAGGTAAGTCTAGGGTAAGAAAATCAGTATCTCATCTGAGAATAATTTATTCCCTTGATTGTAAGGATTAATTATCTGAACAATTCATTCTAAAAGAGAACAACCGTTCTCTCCTTTAGGTTATATAACTTTCAGATCTTTAACTCTTTCCCTAATGACGTTTTATTCTGACATTTGATTGCATATCCCCAGTTACCTCATGCATTTTTCCATCCAGTTGTATTTTGGCATCCGTCAATTAAGACCAGCATTATTCCTAATGTTTCCCTGAAATCAGCCCCTCTTTCTGATTTTTCTGTTATTTTACCTGTCTCTCCTAATCATCCAAGACAAAAATGTGGACTCATCTTTGATTCAATTTTCTTCATCTTTTTAGCAGCTGCCTTTTATCAACTACTATTGGTGATTTTCCATTTTAAAAAATTTTTATTACTTTTTATTCTGAACAATTTGGCTACTATAAACTCTTCTCTAAAATTCTAGTGTTTTTCAATTATTCTCCCTTCCCTATTCTCTTACTCTCCAGTTTATCTTGGATATGTTTCTCCCGCTATCCAAAAGTAGAGCGTTTTTAAGAAACATTCTGTAAGCTGAAATGGAATAAAATAAAGAAGCAATTACATTTAATTTATATGGAAAAATTTTTGTGAGCATTCCCAGAACCCAAAAATAACTTGTCTTAGGCTTTCCTGATACCTTAGGACACATGTTACTAAAAGCACAAAAGAAATTGAGATAAAGCACAGATGCTCACAGACACAGTTCAAAGCTCTGGCAGCTTGATGCTGAGACGCTGAGTGTAGCTCTGGGGAAGGAGCTTGGTGGGGTCACTCTCATGGTTGGGGGTATGTGCTGCCTCTATAAGGGCTCTCCATAAAACAGATGCTGAATGCTATTTTCATTTTCTTTTCTTTCTGTCTCTTTCTCTCTCTCTCTCTTTTTTTTTTTTTGAGAGAGAGAGAGAGAGAGCACACATGTGAGTGAGGAGGGAAAGAGAGAGAGAATCTTAAGCAGGCTCCAAGCCCAGCACAGAGCCTAAAGGGGCTCAGTCTCATGACTATGAGATCAGGAACTGAGTCAAGGTCAAGATGCGGATGCTTAACCAGTTCAGCCATCAAGGCACCCCTATTTTCATTTTTTGCCCGTTTTCATAATAGTAAAAATGCTCTTCAGATATCTTTCAGATAGAAAAACAAAACACAAAAAAACAGGTACTAATGCAGTCTTCCATAAAAGTGAAGTAGTGTATGTAAACTTTCGAAAAGCAGGGGATATCTTTATTCATGCTAGATTTATTTTCCTTAGTAAAACCTCTTATCATTTCCCTAGCACTCAAAGACAGTGACTAACCAACAGGGCCAACTCATGGCCATGTGCAGTCCCACAAGGCTCCATGCTAAGAAGGGACCCACACCTGGTTTAATGCTTTGCTATAGCTGTCTGGAAATTCTTGATCACATTTTAACAAGGGGCTGTGCATTTTTATGTTTCCCTGGGCTCTGTAAATCATTGTAGTCCACCTGACTCCCAATGATGGTGAATAAATTTGATACCAGCTTCCCACTTAAAAGTTCAGGCCTTTCACACACAGTACCTTCTCAGCCCTAATGACCTTTCTTCCCGTATTCTTCAGTGAAGCCGGGTTGCAGGTTACATTCCATACACATCGATTTATTTTCTACTTTTGCAGGTTACTACTACTTGATGTAGTCTCAGATCTGCCCCTCAAAATTTTACTCACATTCTCTTTTCCTCTCCTTTACCTCCTTATTTTTATTCTTTGAGTTCTGACACAGTTGACTATATCTCTCCTCTAAAATTTATTGTACTGTTTATTTGTTCTTAGAGAAAATATTTATTATGTTTCCTTTAATTTTTCTTTCAGTAAATGTTATCTCCTTGAAGATAAGGATAATCATTATTATTAATGTATTACATACAGTGTTTAACATATATAATATATGCAATGTGATAAAAAGTTTACTAATATAGCTAATTAACTATTTTGTGCCAAAAATAAAAATACCTTTCAGTTTGGTACTCCTTATATTATAAATTAAAATATACACACACACATACACACACACACATATGTTTGGCTCTCCTGATTCCCCAACTATATAGTTTTTGCTTCTGAGTGGAATGGGGAAAGGGCAGAAATCCAGGCCACAATAAATTCAGCAATAGGGACTTGAAATATAAAGAAAAAATGGAGAGAAAAGAAAAGCAGAGAAGAAAAAAAATGGGACTAGGGACACAAACATATCAATTCTGCTGATTAACATGTTCCCTGGTTGTAATCGCTACCCTCTCTGACATTCCAGAAAGGTGATATATCATTTGAGTGCTTGGTCTAGAACAGAAAAAAAGAGAATTTAGGAAATAAAGCTGGAGATGATGTAGCTAGCCTCCAGCATTTTGTTTATGAGAATATCCATTCGTGTCTGCTTGGGCTTGTTGAATAATATCCATTCTGTTCTTGAGCAATAGATCAAGCAATGAAAATTTGTTGTATTAGTCCTTTCAGGTTTTCCACAGATTCTAGAATATCTGGAAACTTAATAGTGTAAGGTAGTTATATTTATCAAAATTTTGTTATGTATAACAGTAGTTCTATTACTTTGATTTAATTTTTTGTGATGTCAAATAAAGATCAGATAATGGAAGAAAAAAGAGTGAAGAATTAGGACAAGAAAAAGAACAAAAATATAGTGAGGAAGTACATTTTCTAGCTGAAGTGAAATTCAGATATCATCCAAACTAGCTCAGTCACTTAATGTCCCAGTTATCCTCATTCTTCATTCACTACTTTTTTGTACCATGATCGTTTAAATAAATGCCATTTAACTTTTAGAAAAAAAAACAGCAACTGAAAGCCAAGCTTAAGCTTTTATCATAGTTTTGTTTAAACTATTCCTATCAAATGACTGTCCTCCTTCTACCAGTTAGAAAACAGTATTGGTATGTGCATGGAATATAGTATCACATGTAAAGAAGCAAACTAAATTATTTATGAAGAGTGTTTACTTGTACCTATGAAGATCCTATATAATCATCAGTGTTTTTAGTTGATTCTTCCAGTCAATAGATATTACCTTGGCGATGCAAAAAGCTTCAGCAAGAAGCATGCTGGTTTTCAGGGGCAATTAAACTGTCCCCTTTGAAAATGCTAGGGAAGAAATACCGAGGCACTGAAGAATGTTAACCCTGGAAGAGACTATGGAAATTGCCTACTTTTTCCTCCAAATTTACTAATAAGTGATAAAATATGAATATATACAGTTTTGCCTTCTACTTCCCACTACTTACACCTCACTTCTGTTTCTTTTTTCTAATTGCCTCATTATGTTCAAGACAATGTTAAATAATAATGGTGACAGATATATATAAATGAACATATGCACACATGTATTTTTATGTATTTATTAATAGTCCTATAAGATACCATTTCAACATCTATTGAGACATTTTTCTCCTTTAGCCTATTAACATTATACTAATTGTATCACATTGATTTAGTAGAGTTTCAATATTTTCTAAATCTGTTGTGCCCTATTCCCTTTTTTATTAGTGACTATTAGAAGCCAACAGTTTTAGACATCTATCAGCCCATAGTTCCATTCCTGGACCATTGAGAATATTGCCTAATGCCAAAACCTACAAGGATGAGCCAAGCCACTACTGAGCATCTTGGACCTTTGATCTTCTTGGTTTCAATGACATTTTCGTCCATTACTCGTCAACCATAAACCCTAACTTTGTTATCACCAATAAGAGCACCTCATTCAAAATCTTGACTTATACCTTATGATTGTCCTATTTTCTATTATTTTTTCAGCTCAATATTCCTGTCTAGAATTTCTTCAACCTCAATGAGAATCCCTGTTCTCTAACCTACTGGCTTTAATTATTCATCCTTTCCTCTGTCCATAACACTTAATGTTTTGTGTTTTCCTGACTCATCTTAGATTCCATGATCCATCATTGCAACGAGTATCTTATAAATGCCATTGAATCCTGTATCCCTTTAAAATATTTGCCTGGGAAAACAACAGTTCTCATAAATCCCAAGTATTTAATTTTTAAAGAGATTTTTTATGTTTATTTATTTTTGAGAGAAAGAGAGAGTGGGAGAGTGGCAGAGAGAGAGGGAGACAGAGGAACTGAAGCAGGCCCCATGTTGACAGGAACTGGAGTGGGGCTCCAACTCACAAACTGCGAGATCAGGATCTGAGCCAAAGTCAGACGTTTAACCGACTTAGCCACCCAGGTGCCCCATCAATTATTAAATGCACATACATATACATAAAGAATGTCTTTTTAAGAGCATTTGCATATATTGAGTGGACATTAAGTTTAGGAACACACATTTCAAATGGGTACCCGCACTATCCAACAATCCTACTGTATATTCAAAGAATATTTACCATCCTAAATAGTAATTCAATACCTCTTTTCTATCCTACTTTACTACTTACCTTCTCCTCAATCTCAGCCAATAATCTAGCTTCTTCCATTTGAAAAGTATACTAAAAAGAAACTGTCTCATTTTAGAACCCTGACTATTGGAAATCCCCCTCTTTCAGTGAATGTTTCTGTTGCGATCTCAGACAACTTAGTTTCTCAAATATGCATGGGATCCTACACATGCTTGCCACTAAAGGAATTTGTCCTGAAATGTTCCATTTCCCTGCATCATTAATATTCCCTCTCTCTGGGATTATTCTCATCAACTGCTATAACAGATCCTGTTTTAAAACAAACTAATCGGAACTCAAAACAACATATTACTTCCATATTCTTTAGTTTTCCCTTCCCAATTTCCTTTTTTCTATTTATTTATTACAAAAGTTTTGAAAGTTAGTTGTCTGAACTAATTGAGCTTGTTTCCTTACATCTCATTTTCACTTTAACCCAGTTCTTATCCAAACAATAATTGAAACTACTCAGGTGAAGGTCATCAACATTTTCCATCTCCTGAAATCCACAGTTCTTCATGTGACATTTTTGATAAACCTCTCCTTTTGATATACTTCCTTCTATGGACTCTATGATGACATTGTCTCCTAATTATCTTCTTTTCCTTCTCAGTCTTTTGTTGTTATTGTTGTCATTGTTATGCATACATCCTTTCACTAATCTCTAGAAGGAGCACCACTCCCTCCCCTGCCCCCCCATCCCAGATCTTGTCCTTAATCCTTTTCTCCTCTCTATTTGTACTTTCTTCCTAGATAAGCTACTTTAGTCCTATGGGCATTATATTCCAATTATTTGTAATGACATAAAAATATAAATACTTAGATTTCATCTTCCCTGAGCTCCAGCTTCACAT
Source organism: Acinonyx jubatus (assembly GCF_027475565.1). Classification (NCBI taxonomy): domain Eukaryota; kingdom Metazoa; phylum Chordata; class Mammalia; order Carnivora; family Felidae; genus Acinonyx; species Acinonyx jubatus. The sequence continues at coordinate 89,070,637 of NC_069381.1, read as the reverse complement.
ACTCAATTGCCAGTTTGATAGCTCAATATTAGAAAACAACACGGAACACTGTGTTCCAATCTCAAAGATCGACTCCTACAGTTTCCCCAAACTCAATGAATTTTTTTTCTGTTGAGTTCACTTGAATTCATTCCCTTGTAATCGGTAAGAGAGGAACACATACCAAAAATTTATAATGTTTTGTTGACCCTGAATATCTGTGCCCTGAGAATGCTTTGTCATTTACCTCAGATATACTCAAGATGAATTGCTAAGTAGTGGGTAATGCTTACAACTGTCACATAACCAACACGGGTCCCTTAATTTAATTTTACTGAGTAATTTTTACATATCTAGTCTACAAAAACTCTGATGACATATTCTGAATATTAACAAATATAGAGTTCAATAAACATCAACACACTTTTTCCCTCAAAAGTTATCAAGGTTGTAAACAGAATGGTGTCCTAGGAAATGTCTCATTGAAGAAAGAATAACTGGAAATAGTGGGATGAATAAATTGTGATAGGAAATACTGGAGAGAGGAACAGATGGTTATAAAGCTATTGAATCCAGGAGTGAGATCACAAAGACATTTCTCAAAGATGTGGTAATTACTTATCCCTTCCTTTGGTTAATAATCCTTCACTGAGTTTCTACTATTTCTGTCAAAATGTGCTACTCGAATTGTGCTACCAAGGACAAGGTTTGATGTTTGGCAAAAATGAAACATCTTTTTTTTTTTTTTTTGTAATTAGTAGAGGGCATCAAGCTGGGGTGGAGGCGAATTTACTGTGTTGGGAATCTTATATTTCCTGTTTCCTAAATAGAGATGTATTGGGGTTGATGGTGATGAAATTCTGCCTTCTAGAGTAAGATCTCACCAGGCTGTGGAAAGAGATTGGGGGACTAGCAAACACCCTCTTCTATACCTCAAGTATGTCATCCTGAAACCCCAGCAAAATTATATTACTTGTTTGCAGAACTTGTCTTTTTTCAAGCCAGAATGCTGGGTCTAATGTCTATATCTGAAATACAATTTATTATGCCATCAGCATTATCTAGCTACATTGCTCAGTGGTTACATAATAATGACTAAGCATCCCATATACACAGTTGCATCAGGACTATATAAAGATGGTCTGTCTGTAGGCTTGCATAAGTGTTATTTATAAGGTCTAGAAGCAACTGATCATGGCATTCCTTGGCAGGGCTCCCCTTAGCTAAGCATTTCAGAAATACACAAATAAACAATTAGGACACAGGTACTAAATTAATGCTCAGCAAAGCAAAGATTGAAAAATACGTATAGGATATACCTATATCTATCTCTATCTATCTATCTATCTATCTATCTATCTATCTATCTACTTTAAAGCAGATATATTCAAAGCATGTTTATTCTCTTAATGTGGTGTTATGAGGATTAGAGACAGGATATGCTGAAGGGAAACTTTTATATCTTGAAAGACAGGAAGTAGAAATGCAAATTTTGAGACTAGTGCTGCTTGTTTAGATTTAAACATATTTCATTCTAATGTATCTGCAAGTTTGAATTAGAAAATCTTACTGAACTTTGATTGCATGACTATAAAACTGATTTATTAATAGATATAAGAATCAATAACTCCTTTTCACATAAGAACAAATAATATGTGTGAATATCTGAGTGCTATACTTTATGTTTGGAGATCTATCTGACTGCAAACAGTCATACATCTAGAAAGTATTTTAAGTGCTGGAATCTGCCATTCAATTACAGAATTAGTTAGTATTGTGAAAGACCAAAAAAAGGAAGAGAATTCTCCATTGAGAATAATCTAAATAGTTTCTTCTTTATTTTTTATTCAACGAAATAGTAAAGTACCCAAAACTTTGAAAAATATTTGGCTTTTCTTATTTTTTATTTTTTAATGGTAAAAAATTTAGTAATAATAGCATGGGTACCACCAATATCAAAAATACTTGGTATATAATAAATAACTAATAAGCAAACGATTATTTCCATTTTTCTTATTAAATAACATTTCAGGGAAGTTTCCACATACACACACTAAAATCTCCTCTATCTCCTTCTCTGTCTCTGCTCTCTCTCTCTCTCTCTCTCTCTCTCTCTCTCTCTCTTTCACACACACACACACACACACACACACACACACACACACACACAGTATAGGACGAAACCAGATATTCTGGCACTCATGTCCTGGCAGACTGAATCAAGGACTGTGATCCCAAGGCCAACTCATACATCATGTCAGGTTAGCATTCTATGGGTTTCCTGAATTAGGAAAAAAACATGCAGTCTATCACTATATCTAATTAAGACTGAAAAGTTTTCAGACATGGTATCTCCTCAGCGGTAAATCTATTTTTAGTACTATGTTTTTAAATAGAAAAATGTGTGTTGAATCAATTCAAATGCTTTTTCATTAAAAATATAACAATAATTTCTCTACCTTGACATTGTGATAGAATCAATTATATAAAAAGAGTCAATCTATAAAATGTTTTTAATTTTAAAAAGTGAACTGTACTTGAACATGGTGTTTTACTGTTGAAGTACCTTCAAAATTCAGTTTGGTAGTATTTTAGATAACAATATTTTCATCAACCAAATTTGTTTGGTCAGTAGCTTTCTGTTTTTGACTGTACTATCTTGTTTTAATGTCAGCATTGTATCAGCATTATAATTAGCTTCACAAAATTAACATTCCATGACATAGGTAGTAAATAAACACTGGATTATTTGTTCAACCTCTTTCCACTGAACCACTCTATGACTTTAGAAATGGGTATCGATAACCCTATTTGTTTTAGATCACTTATCTCTGTCCATCACTTTTTAGGTCAAGAGTGGTCCATTCAGATTCTCCCTACTGAAAACTTAGAAATGGGATTAAAAACAGTTTTCCTAGTTTCTCGAAATTAAGATAAATAAATTAAGATAAATAAATACTGAGACTTCAGTATTGAGGTAGAAAACAGTGGTCTTCAGATGGTTGCCTGTGTAAAGACAATATTTTCCAACCTCCATTACACCAGATGTGACCTTACACTAAATTCTCATCATTGAAATGTTTGTCTTGGTCTTAAGACATTATGTGACCCCATCCTGCTGTGCATCTCATGGAACTTAAAAGTACCTACAATCCAGCCTAAACTGCTGAAAACAAAATCAGAGGGTATACAAAAATCAGAATTTAGAAAGGATCTGAGTCTTTGAATGACTGCCGAATTGGGCTGCTTAAACTTTTATATCTGAGAGAAAAAAAAATCTTTTTTCTAAGCTTCTTTACTTTAGGCCTCTTTTTTAAAATAGCAGCTTAGCCTTTATACTAAGTAGGCCAAGCATATGAAGTAGTAAATATTATTAGTTAAGAGAGTAGAAAATGAAGTGGACTGAGAAAGACACAGAAGTTGGACTGAGAGAGACATACCATCCAGAGGGATAATCTAAGAAATTAGTACTAACTTCCATTTTTCCTGCTTCTTACATAATTTTGGATTCTGGAAGTAAGTTTACTCTAATAGAATGGTTTCCCAGTTAGGCTGTGTAGGTTATAGGAAGTGTCTTTTTTTCATTTAAGCTAGATTGACGTCTCCTTCCAAAAAAGTCATTACTAACTCAATGTTTGATCCAAAGCCTACGTTGCAACTAACATACCCAGAACCATGCTTGGATGGAAAGTAGGATAAAGTTTCCTTTATCCTAGCATGTGAAATGGGCTCCAAATGTGCATTAACCAAGTAATTTTCTACTACCTTTGCATCCAGATGATATGCTCTAATAAAATAACATTTTAGGAGACTTACAAGCCAAATATAATCAAATTGTTTTGATTAGATTTCTACATGGTAGAAATGAGTACAATTGAAGTCCAAAGTTACTTTGGCTAGAAATAGAAGAAAAGTAGATCAATGCTCTAAAATCACTGAGATCCAAATTAATTAGATTGATAATAATTAAAATAATAATGGCAGTTTACCCACATGATTTCTGGGATTCAAGTAATTTATATGCATTGTCTTACTTAATTTTTGCACACATTCAAAACTGTAGATTATTTTATCATCCCTCTTATTCCTCTGAGCAAACTGAGGTCTAGAATGTTAAGATGTTTGTCTAAAGAAATGGATTTGATTCCAGTTCTGCTTTGTGCAACAATAACTACATTTTTAACCACTATACTATATTGGACATTATCAAGAAATTAATAATGTGCTTTGCTGAACTGAATTGGCTAAATTCTCTACTTCCATTTTTGCCTGCAGTATTGAGTGATTCAAAGCTGAAAATTAGTGAAATCATAGAAATATGAAATAATAGGACCCCAACCACTTTCTGTAAGTATGTTGAAATCCACATAGAGAATGTGGAGATTAATTCACATTCTATTAGTAAAGCACATTCTACCACTTTGCCTTGTACAAGGCTATTTTGAAATGTTTCTTCTGGTCTAGCTAATTGTTTTCCATACAGATCTCTAGACTAAAGTTACTAAAGATCACAGAGGCACCTGGGTAGCTCAGTCAGCTAACTGTCTGATGTCAGCTCAGGCCATGATCTCACAGTTCATGAATTTGAGCCCACATCAGGCTCTGTGCTGACAGTTCGGAGCCTGGAACCTGCTCAGACTCTGTGTCTCAACCTTTTCTCTTTGCCCCTCCCCTGCTCGTGCTGTGTCTCTCTAGCTCTCTCAAAAATAAACATTAAAAAAATGAACGGTATTAAAGATCACTAAAAGAAGTTTTCAAGTACTGTGATTTTTATCCAATTAAAAAACAAACCCAAATATTGAAAAGTGCTGAGACTAGAGGTTTTTTTTAAGTTTTTATTTAAATTCCAGCCAGTTAATATACAGTGTAATATTAGTTTCAGGTGTACAGTTGCATACAACATTCAGTGCTCATCATGACAAATGCACTCCTTAATCCCCATCACCTATTTTACCCATTCCCTACACCCCCACCTTCCCTCTGGGAGCCATCAGTTTGTTCTCTATAGTTCAGAGTCCGTTCCTGGTTTGCCTCTGTGTATCTTCCCCCCCTTTTCTCATTGTTTTGTTTCCTAAATTCCACATATGGGTGAAATCATATAATACTTGTCTTTCTCTGACTGACTTATTTCACATAGCGTAATACTCTCTAGCTCTATCCACATCATTGCAAATGGAAGAGACTAGATCTTAACATAACTAGGTATTTATAAGAGGGTACAAAAATACTGATTTGAAGGGGCACATGCCTCCTGATGTTTATAGCAGCATTATCAAAAATAGTCACATTACGGAAACAGGTGAAATGTCCATCACCGGATGAATGGATAAAGAAGATATGGTATAAAAAAATATATATGTATATATACATGTATATATACATATATATACATATATAATGGAAAATTACTCAGCCATAAAAAAGAATGAAATCTTGTCATTTGCAATGACATGGATGGATATATCTATATATCGATATCTATCTATATATATATATATATATCGAGATTTCATACCAAAGTTTGAATAGTCATTGAGATGATAATAGATGATAGTGAGTAGTTCATCACAGGGATGGTTTTAATTTACAGTAGGGTAGAAAATAAAAGTTCTAGAAATAGGGTAGGAATTATCATGTTTGAATGCAGGAAGTTGTATGTATTTAGGGTAGTTAATGGTACTATGTTTAATAGAAATAGTGGTTATATCACTTTTGTATTTACTATTTTTATCATTATATTGCTAGATCTAATTATTAATCCTAAGCAACATTTTGCTTAGCTGATTATACCCTACCCTTGGGTGTGTGTGTATATGTGTGTGTGTGTGTGTGTGTGTGTGTGTGTGTGTGTGTGTGTGTGTAGGTACATACATATATACATATATATAATTTTTTTTGCTTGACTTTTAGGTCAACACAGCTCCTTGGTTTTCTTTTTTTCCTACTAATTACTCTTTCTCAATCTATTATTTGATACTGTATTGTGTATTCCCTCTATTTTGAACACTCTGACAACCAGGTTTATGGTAACTTACTCAATCCCATAAGCCAGAAATGATTAGGCAGGGGTCTTTGCCAGACCCCAGTTTAGTCATTCAGTCTTACTCCCAGAAATTTAAAATTAATTTTGAAATAGTCACTGCCCACTAGCTGTTTACCAAAACCAAACTTGACATTTGGGGTCACATTTGGCGATATGTCTGGTGAGGGCAGAATTTTGAGATAGCTCCAAGGATTCCCATTCCCTGATGTGCATGCCTTTTATAATTCACGCCTTCATAAGTGTGGAATGTGGATGAGACTGAGAATATGGTGGATTTCTTCTAATAATTGGATAAGGTTATGTTGACAAAGGAGGAAGGATTTTGCAGATGTAACTAAGGTTTCTGATCAGTTGACATCGAGAAATCAAAAGAAGACAATCCTATGTAGGCCTGGCCTAACCAGGTGAAGCTACATGGGAGATGGCCCTTCCTAAAAGATGAAATTTGGTGGATGACAGAGATTTTCCTGCTGGCATTGAAAAATCCAGCTGCCTTGAAGACATGAACAGACTGATCCAAAGAAGATATAGAGGTGACCAACAGGACCATGAAAATATGCTCATCATCACTTATCATCAGGGAAATGCAAATCAAAACTACAGTGAGATATCACTTCACTCATGTCAGAATGGCTAAAATCTACAACACAGGAAACAACAGGTGTTGGAGAGAATGTAGAGAGAGGGGAACCATCTTGCTCTTTTGTTGGGAATGCAAACTGGTGTAGCTACTATGGAAAACAGTATGGTGTTCCTCTAATAGTTAAAAATAGAACTATCCTGTGATTCATCAATAGCACTACTAGGTATTGACCCAAAGAATACAAATGGACTAATTCAAAGGGATACATGCACCCCAATTTTAATAGCAGCATTCTCTACAATAGCCAAATTATGGAAGCAGCCCAAGTGTCCATTGACTGATGAATGGATAAAAAGATGAAATATTACTCAGCCATAAAACAGAATAAAATCTTGCTATTTGCAATGATGTGAATCAAGCTAGAGAGTATTATACTAAGCAAAATAACTCAGAGAAAGACAAATACCATATGATTTCACTTATATATGGAATTTAAGAAAAAAAAACAAAAGGGAGAAAAAGACAAAGGGGCAAACCAAGAAAAAGAGTCTTAACTGGAGAACAAACCAATGCTTCCCAGAGGGGAGGTGTGTATGTGTGGGGGGTGTGTTAAATATGTGCTGAGATTAAGGAGTGCACTTGTCATGATGAGCACTGGGTGATATATGGAAGTGTTCAATCACTGTATTGTCCACCTGAAACTAATATTACACTTGTATCTTAACCAGCTGGAATTAAAACTTAAAAAAAAGCAAAAGAAAAATCCATATGCCTTTATTCCTATAGCCACAAGGAACTGAATTCTTCCAACAAGCAATGAATGTTGAAGAGCGCCCAGAGTCTCAGCTGACACTGTGGTTTCAGCCTGTTAAGACCCTGACAGATAATCCAGTTAACCTACCAAGTCCAGACTCCTGACCTCTGGATACAGTGAAATAATGAATTGGTATTATTTCAAACCATTAAGCTTCTGGTAATTTGTTACATAGCAATAGAAAATGAACACGTTTTTGCAGAACCACAGACAACCAAATAGGAGAGGTGGAAAGTATTGATGAGAGGGAGAGGGATAGAGGAAAAGAGAGAGGGAGTTAAGGAGAGAGAGGGAGAATGTGAACTAAACTAAAAAAAAAAAAAAAAAAAGCTGAACTCAAGAGACTCATAGAAAAACAAAGGAAATATATGCTTCTATTTCTGATGGTTTTTCAGTTCCTGATTCTAGTATCTCATGAGACCTGTCTGCATTTTTTTTTTACTGTATGATAATTCTGACTAGCTCAAGCACAAACTCCTAAATTAAGCTAGCTCATATGGGTTTTTATTACTTGGAATTGAAAGGCCTTAACTAAGACCTCATAATATTTTTGTTTCATAAAAAATAAAATAAGATTGAAATAGTCTCTTACTGAGAATGGTGAATTGATAACAGTGCTTCATAAGTCCATGTGCAGAATGAGTATATGTAAATATTAATTCCTTGAGTGACTCCATTTATTACATAAATTCTCTCACATGAAGAAGCTGGTTTGATGCTCTCGAAGGTATGTTTTTTTTGATACCCACCAGCTCCTACCCCATTCCATCCTATCACATTCCTCACATATGACTCTATTACTGTTCTAGCAAATGAAAAAGCTAACCCTTTTTCCTTTCCCCATATGTCTGATTAAAATATTCAAACACAGTGTTTGGTAGATTCATATTTTGTCCTAAAAGAGGCATTAACTGTAGCAGATGATGCTTGCACCAAACACACAACCCCTCAGCCCCCTACCTTGATAATTATAGAATTTCTCTGCCAGACATTTATTACCCTTCCACCTCCAGCCATGGAGGAGTATAAGTGTTTAGCTCATGCCCACAGGGAAAACCGGAAGTCCCCGACTTTGATATCTCAATGACAGATGAGTAATGGTAAATAAGTATTGCACATTTCTTTGTTGGGATAATACTAAAACGCACTGCACAATGTCTCCCCAACTTCCCAGTGGGGTTAAGCCCCTATTGACATGGAAATCTGCTTGATGATATATCTTTTGCTTTCCTTCCCTCTACTCCCCCTTTCCACGCTCTCTTCTCCTATTCTACCCAAAAACCTACTTACAAAGGTATTTGCCTCTAGCATTTGATCAAAATTATTCTTGCATGTTCAATAATTATATCTCTATTATATGCTAGGTCAATGGAAACCAGAACTAAGAAGGAAGAATCCTTTCTGCAAAAGGTGGAGCCTGGTGGGAGGAGCAGCCAGTGCTGGAGATACCCTCCAAAAGCAGAGGAAGGGAAAGGGAAATGGTTTCTCTCTTGAAACTACCATTGGCACAAACTGTCAAAAGGTGGTTAGCAGGAGAGTCTAGGAAATGAAGCTCTCTGCATTAGTGAACAGAGCAGGGGAAGCACAAGGAATGTATTTTAGAGCAAACAGGCTGTAGCAGCCATGAGAGCTCTGAATTACCTCTCAGATCACTGACTGCCTGGAGCTTAATTGATGAAAAACTCTGGCTTCTGTGCTCTGAAATACATCACAGAGAGACCATACCTCACATGAACTGCTCCCCAAAAATGATAGCATGTAGCAGGGATACTATGGCAGGCCCATTCCTGGGAGATGAGCAAGTCCTCTGATAGTGTCTTTGCCTCATGGATGGTTTTTTAAAATTAATTAATTAATTAATTAATTAAAAAAATTGTTTTTAATGTTTATTTATTTTTGAGACAATGCGAGAGACAGAGTGCAATCAGCGGAGGGGCAGACAGAGGGAGACACAGAATCTGAAGCGGGATCCAGGCTCTGAACTGTCAGCCCAGAGCCTGACGCGGGGCTCAAACTCACAAACCGTGAGATCATGACCTGAGCCAAAGTCGGACACTTAACTGACTGAGCCACTCAGGCACCCCGCCTCATGGATATTTTGACCAAATTTTCTTACAACTGCACCACAGTCTAGGACTTTTAATATTTGTTGTTTCTTTCCTGTTCCTTTCTTCCACACGGACCTACACCACAGTCTCACTGGCTTTTCTTATGTCCTTGGGCTCACTCCCCATTTTCTCTCCTGGTGTTCCCCAAGGAATATCTTTCATGTCTAATTCCATTTTGTTCTGTCTGCTTCTTAGAAGGATCAAACTGACACTCAGGCATAGATACAAATAAACAAAAGACATGCAGCAAACTAGAAGAATTATTTATAACAGAAAATCAAATCAATGATATGAAATGAAAAATAACCTTATAAAAATGAAGAAAGGATATAAACAGTGAATTCATAGGAAATGAAATGACCAAAATGATACAATATTTAATTTTTCTAATACTTAGGGAAATAACATCTACATTTAAGTTGAGATACCATTTTGACTAGTCACAGAATGGAAACCATTAACAATCGATAATGAAAAGAGGTTAGTCACTCTCTTATATGGCTGGTAGGAGTGTTAAATGTTACTATATTTCTCTTTTTAAATTTGCCAATGACTCTTATATTAGTTTGCCAGAACTCCCATAACAAAGCTCCACAGACAGGATGGGTAAACAACACAAAGTTATTTTCTCATGGTTCTGGAGGTTGGAATTCTATGGTCAAGATGTAGGAAGGTTTGATTTCCTCTGAGGCCTCTCATTTTGGCTGGTAGGTGCCTACCTTCTAGCTGTGTGTCACATGGTTGCTCCCAAGTCTGTGTTGCCTATGTCCTATTCTTCTCTTCCTATAAGGATGCCAGTCATATTGGATTAGATCCTCTCTGACATGAACTAATTTTACCTTAATTATCTGTTTAAAGGTCTAATTACAAATACAGTACATTCTGAGATACTGGGGGCTAGGACTTCAACATACAAATTTGGGGGATACAGAATTCAGCCCATAACAACTATGAAGTTTATAAATGGGCATACCTTGTAACTCAGAAACTCCACAGAAAAATATAAACTTTGTAGGTCCCTTTCTTTGGGAACTTAACCCAATCTAAACCACAGTAATCTTTTCTATCCTGCTGTTTCAGTGGGGATGGATCTCCATGCTCTCTTTCAAAATTCTGTGACTCAAGTCAGAATATTCTACCTCCTTACCCACAGTTGATTGTTTTCTACCATCTGGGTATATATGACTCAGACTAGACTAATCAGTGTGGCTATTGGATCTTTCCAAATATTCTAGAAAGTTACTCTCTCTTCTTGAATGTTGGCTTGGACAGCTGGGTATACTCTTTCTATCATAGCAAAAGAAACTATCTTAGAATGACACTGAACAGAGAAAAAGGGAGATATAGATAGACAGATGCCTGATGACATTGTTTAACCCATAATCTAATAGTTCTTGAATTACATGCACTTTTTGGTTTCCCAATTATATTAACCAATAAGTTGATTTTGCTATTGAGCTAATTGAATTGCATTTTTGTCATGTGTAATCAAGGAGTTACAAACATGTACTCACACGCACTCAAAGTTTTAAAAATATGTACTCAAAGTTTTAATTACAAAAATATTCACTGAAATATTTTTAAGTTAAAAAATAAAAATGTTTTGTATTCCTTTAATATTGCAAACACTTAACAAATTGTGTTATAGCTACACTGTGAAATGAGTTGAATCTATATGCAATGATGTGTAAACCTGATAATATATTTGTTAAATAAAGAAAGCAATTGCTGAATAAAAGTATGGTCCTATTTATATGTGTATGAATATATATGTAAATGTATTAAGAATATAGTACTTATAATGGCAGAAGGAGTGGAATTGGAATTGGTTTTGAGATGAAGATTTTCATCATTTATGATATTTTTATATTTAATATATACTTTCATAATATTTTTTAAATGATACTTTGAGCTTCTGAGTTACTTACCTGATCACGTTGCCAGATCATTATAGTAGGTGCCTAAGAGATGTTTATAGATATTTATATTTAAGGGTGTGATAGGCAGATTAATGCTGGCCATCCCCCATGGGCATTCCCTGATTGGTGAAACCTGGGAATGTATGAGTTTACATGGCAAATAGTATGCAGATTTGATTAAGGTTAAAGACCTTGAGATAGGAAGATTAGCTTGGATTATCCAGGTGGTCCCAATCTAATCACACGGGTTCATAAAAGCAGAGAACCTTTCCTGGCAGCAGAGAACCAGAGAGATGGCAGCATGATTAGCACTCCACCTACTGTTGCTGGGTTTGAAGAAAAAGGAAGGGGACATGATCCAGGCAATATGCGTGGTCTCTAGAAGCAAAAAACAAACAAAACAAAAAAGAAAAAACAAAAAACAAAACACACAAAAGAAAACAGATTATTCCCTAAAGTCTCTAGAAAGGAATGCAGCCTTGTAACTAGCAGGCCCTTTAATTTTTGCTAAGTGAGACAGTGTTGGACTTCTTACCTATAGAACTGTAAGATACAGTAGTCCCCCCTTGTCCGTGGGTTATACTTTCCAAGACCCCCAGTGGATGCCTGAAACCATCCACAGCACTGAAGCCTATATATACCATGTTTTTTTCCCCTATGCATACATATCTATGATAAAGCCTAATTTATAAATTAGGCACAGTCAGAGATTAGTAACAACAGCAAGGACATAAAACAATTATCACAATATACTATAATAAAAGGTATGTGAATATGGTCTCTCTCTCAAAACATCTTACTGTACTGTACTCACCTTTCTTCTTGTGATGATGTGAGATGGCAAAATGCTATGAGATGAGATGAAGTGAGGTGAATGATGTAAGCAGTGTGATGTAGCTCTAGGCAACTATTGACTTTCTGCTTCCTGCTGTGGTTGACCTTGGATAACTAAACCCCTGAAAGTGAAACTGAAGATGAGGGTAGACTACTGTAATAAGGTTGTATTGTTAAGCTACCAAGTTTGTGGTTATTTATTACAAAAGCAATACAAATTCAATGTTCAAAAAATGACTATTAATTATGTTAAAACTGTGGAAGTTAGCTTGAAACAAGCATCGTTTCATTCATTCTAAGCGTTTGCGTGCCTTTTGGGTGCCCAGACACTCCTTATGTCACATTACTATAGAAAATCAATGCCTACAGAAAAGGAAAAATGTACTCAGTTTAGTGTGCAGATGAACATGAACACACACTATATAGCAGAAAATATGTGCTTGAGCTTGAATCTTAATTAAATAACTCACATGCTTGAACTTCAAGTTATGGAATATTTCATCAAGAAGGAGTCAAATCGGAAAATGCCCTAGATTTCAAAATGGAACAAGGCCCAGATGGATTCACAGAAAGGCTGCAGTTCGCTTCTGAAAAGTGCAGACGCAGATTGTTAACTAGATATAATGGAGCCATTCAACAGAAACTCAAAAATGCAAAAAATAACAGTTTCATCCCAATTCTCGTGTGAGTAGGAAATTGTTCTTTAACTACTAAAGTAACATGAGCTTAGGAAAGGGAAAACTAATTTTGCAGCTGCATTTATTATGAATATAACATTGGAAAGAACAGAGATAAACCAGTGGCAGATGACTTTATAACAGTTTGAGATCATACCTACATATGCCATATCTGTTACAATTTCATGTAACAGGTATATTAATTAGATGAAGCAAGTGAGGAGGAGTAGCAAAAGATGAAAGATAAGGCTTTTTTAAAAAAGTTCATTTTATTTATTTTGAGAGACAGAAAGAGAGCATGGAAGGCGCAGAGAGAGAGAGGGAGAGAATCCCAAGCAAGCTCCACTGGCAGTGCAGATGTGGGACATGAATTCATAAACCACAAGATCATGACCTGAGCTGAAATCAAGAGTATGGACGTTTAACTGACTGAGCCACCCAGGTGCCCGAAGCCTTCATTTTTATAGTTAGAGTGTTTGAGTAAAGGAATATCAAATAGGATTGTGATAATGATAATAATGAAAATTACTGTCTATATTCTCAGATGTGGCATGATCAGTGTACCCAACATTAAGAAATCACACATCTTAATTATTGCTAGAATAGGAAGCATAGCTAATTAGTAAATTAAATATTTTATTTTTTTAAGTGTATTTATTTATTTAGAGAGAGAGAGAAAGAGAGAGAGAGAGAGAGCAGGGGAGGGGCAGAGAGAGAGGGAGAGAAAGAATCCCAAGCAGGCTCTGCATTATGAGATGGAGTCTGATGCAGGGCTCGAACTCAGGAACTGCAAGATCATGACCCAAGCTGAAATCAGGAGTCAGATGCTTAAACCACTGAACTAGGTGCCCCATAAATTCAATATTTAAAATATATTCATGTATAAGCATTGGTTTCTGTTATTTTGCTTTAAACTCTACTATATAATTTGAATGTTCAAAAGAGCCTGCCTCTGTCATTAGTTACCTCTATAACATACATACATATATACAAACATATATTACCATATATGTTAATAGGTCCTAAGTATTATTATTTACTATTACATTATATATCCCAGAATTTCAGAAATATGGATCTTATAACTTATTAACCTTTTGAAATTCCAGAAATCAAACTCCTTGCCTTCACTGAACTCAAAGATAACTTTTAGCTTTTCTTTCTGTTCAACATATTTTTCTGTCTTTCTTATTCATTTTATGCACATAATCTCAACCACTTCCTGTTCAATTGTAGTCTTCATTTTCAGAACTTAGTTACTTGCTCTCTTCTCCTTCTCCTCCCTCCCTTTGTTTCTTCCCGTCTTCCCTTCCTCCTCTTCTGCATATAAGCATCTACTATGTGCTAGAGACTACACTAAGCCTCAAGAATACACAGATGAATAATGACCTCAGTGAGTTAGCATGTTTGCAAGACAGGCTAATAAAATAAGAAAGTTTTAATGGAGTTTAAAATATTATAAGGGAAAATGCTATGGGAAAACAAAAGAGTGACAAAATACCTATGGGAATCAGGGAAAGCTTGCCATTGGAAGTAATGCTCAAATTGGGTTTTAATCCGTAAGAAAGCTGATCAGGTGAAGAAAGAGAAACATAGCTCTGTTTTTTTGCTATTTTTTTTACAATTATTTTGCTATTTAAAATATTTGCTGTGTAAAATATTTTTTACAAATATTGTGCTATTATTTTTTACAATTTTATTTTATTTTATTTTTTGGCTTTTGATAGCATAGCACTCAAAATTTTGGTATTTATTCTGAATGTAGTGGGGGTAGATTAAGGATTCTAAGAAAATATTCTGATAGTTCTTTCTTATAGTTGCTATTTTTCTGTTCTGCTTATTCCAGCAGAAGGTGAACTTTGGATGCTGAATTCATAGCTGGCAACTTGTGTAGCCTCTAGTTTTGTCTGAAAGTTTTGATTCTGACCTAATACAGTGTAATGTGCCAAATAATTATGATAAAATTAAATTAGTTAATACATATAAAATACTCAGCACAGTACTTCCCTCATTAGCTCTTTTTTTATTAAAATTTTTTTAAGTGTTTATTTTTGAGGTTGGTGGGGGATGGGGGAAGAGTGGAGGAGGGACAGAGAGAGAAGGAGACACAGAATCTGAAGCAGGCTCCAGGCTCTGACCTGTTAGCACTGAGCCTGACACATGGCTCGAATTCACGAACCACAAGATCATGACCTGAGCCAAAGTCAGACACTTAACCAACTGAGCCACCCAGGCCCCCCTCACATGTTAGCTCTTAATCAGCAAAATAATCTATCTTAGATGAAGAAAGCCTAAAGCAGAGAATAAGGAAGAGATGATGGTTTCAACTTTTAGTTCTGAAAATAAAACTTCACCATTTAACTGGGTCTTATACCAACAAAAATTCCTATATTGTTAAAATATATATATAGTCTTTTTCTGTTATGGTATAAAAACATGAAGTCCTCTTTCTAGAAGTTTTGTTCTAAAGAAAAGATGGACGTTGGAGGTGAAAAGTTGGGGTGAGATAATATGTTGAATTTAATTTTTTAAAAAGATTAAATCAACCCTGTTTGTGAATTGAAGATAGAAAAAGTCAAAGCTATAAGAGTCAATAATTAGTAACCAAACAGGTAATTGTCAGGACGATCCCAGAGGGGACATTAGGGGCTGTGATCCTGGAAAAACCTCTTACTAGAAAACGAGTAACACTTGTTCTCAGTCAGAAAGGAGTTAACTTGCTTCTTAACTGTCCCTGAAAGATTCATTGAACTCTTAATGTATACACAAGATACTTACCCTATCTGAGACTTGATTCCGTGTTCAAAAGTTCACGTAATAACACGGCCTAATTCTGAAACAATGCCAAGCTCTAAATACAACTTTTAGTTGCTTCCACAATTATTTTGTGAGTGATTATGTATCTATACCACATTTCTTTGGGGACATTTGTACTTTAAATGAATCTGTATTTTATCACATTTCCTTTGAGAATAAGAATAGAGTTATCATTCACTTACTTTTGACAACCACTGATTTCTTTAGTCTTGCACATTTTAGTGTTGTTTTTTTAAATTCTTTTCAAAATATGTTTAGTTCTATGAAGAATTACATAGAACTTAAGTGGGAATTTAATCAAATGTCCAGATGAGAGTACCAGCCCTTGGTTTATTCTGTATTATTCCCTCTGAACTATTTCTCTCATGCTAAGAACTTGCATCTAATTTGGGGAAGATTTTAGGCAAAGCTAATTTTATCATTATTGCATTCCAGGTTTTCTGCCTCCCACAGAGGGTCTACATTGTGTTTTAGTCTACTCTGAAAGCACCCATTTTTAAACTTTTAAAGTTGAAACTGTACATAAATTATTTCATCTATCCACCATCTGTGTCTTCTTATCTGTGCATTAATTCTTAATTTTTGATTATCTGTTAAACTTAATCATGATGGAAATTACTGAAAAATAAAAATAGAACACCAAGTTCATAAATTCCTTCAACAGATATTAGTATTCATAATTATATATGTAGAAATCTAAGAAACTTGGAGCCTGAGAAATGCTTAAGTAACATGTAACAACAAATATATTCCAATGGAACCAGCCTCTACAAGACAGAAGTTGCCATCATATGGCCTGTAGCTCAAATCTGCCACAGATGCTATCTGTTTACTTTATACAGTCTTTTTAAAACATTTGAGTTGTGGTAGACATTTTGAAATCTGAAGTTTACATGTTATTTTTAAAAATCGAGCTTTACTTATATTTGAAAATAATATATGTGATAAGGGGTTAATATACAAAATACATAAAAAACTTACACAAGTCAACACTAAAAAACCAACCAACCAAATAATCCAATTAAAAAATGGGAAGACAAGGTGCCTGGGTGGCTCAGTTGGTTGAGCGTCTGACTTCGGCTCAGGTCATGATCTTGCAGTCCATGAGTTCAAGCCCCACGCCAGGCTCTGTGCTGACAGCTCAGAGCCTGAAGCCTGCTTTGGATTCTGTGTCTCCCTCTCTCTTTGCCCCTCCCCTACTTGTTCACTCTCTCCCTCTCTGTGTCTCTCTTTCTCTCTCTCTCAAAAATAAACATTAAAAAAAAACTAATAGAATAGACATTTTTCTAAAGAACACATACATTATGGCCAGCAGACACATGAAAAGATGCTCATTATCACTTACCATCAGGGAAATCCAAATCAAAACCACAGTGGGATATCACCTTATACCTCTCCAACTGACTAAAATCAAAAAGACAAGAAATAACAAGTGTTGGCAAGGATGTGGAGAAAAAGGAACTCTCATTCACTGTTGGCGGGAATGTACATTGGTACAGCCACCGTGAAAAACAGTATGGAGGTTGTTCAAAAAATTAAAATAGAAAGCCATATTATTCAATAATTCCACTACTGGATATTTACTCAAAGAAAACAAAAATACCAATTTGGAAAAATATATGCACCTTTGTGTTTATTGCAGCACTATTCATAAGAGCAAAGATTTGGAAGTAACCCATATGTCCATTGATAGATGAATGGATAAAGAAGGGGAACCTGGGTAGCTCGGTTGGTTGAACATCCAGCTCTTTTATTTATTTAAAAATTTTTTCAATGTTTACTTATTTTTGAGAGAGAGAGAGAGATAGAGCATGAGCAGGGAGGGGCAGAGAGAGAGAGAGGGAGACAGAGAATCTGAAGCAGACTCCAGGCTCTGAGCTGTCAGCACAGAGCCCAACATGGGGCTTGACCCCATGAACCATGAGATCATGACCTGAGCTGAAGTCAGATCTCAACCGACTGAGCCACCCATGTGCTCCAAGCATCCAGCTCTTGATTTTGGCTCAGGTCATGATCTCAGGATCATGGGATCAAGCCTCATGTTGGACTTCATGCTGATGTGGAGCCTGCTTAGGATTCTTGATCTCTGTCTCTCTCTCTCCCTCTGTCCCTCTTCCCTACTCTTGCTCTTATCTCAAAGAAGGAGAAAGAAGGAAGAAGGAAGAAGGAAGAAGGAAGAAGGAAGAAGAAGAAGAAGAAGAAGAAGAAGAAGAAGAAGAAGAAGAAGAAGAAGAAGAAGAAGAAGAAGAAAAAGAAAAAATAAGATGTGGCTGTTATATAGCCATAAGAAATGATAAGATTCTGCCATCTGTGACAACATGGATGGACCAAGAGGTATAATTCTAAGTAAAACACATCAGACTGAGAAAGACAAAACCATGATATCACTCATATGTGGAATCTAAAAACAAAACAAAACATATGAATAAACAAACAAAAAGTAGAATCAGTCCTATAAATACAGAGAAAAAACTGATGGTTTCCAGAGGGAAGAGGTTTGGAGAGATGGGCAAAATGGGTGATGGGGAGTGGGAAGTACAAGCTTCCAGTTATGGAATGAATAAGTCATGGGAATAAAAGGCACAGTGTAGGGAATATACTAAAGATATTGTAAGAGTGTTGTGTGGTGACAGATGACAGCTATGCTTGTGAGCATAGCCTAATATATGGAGATGCTGAATCACTATGTTGTACACCTAAAACAATAGTAATAGCAATAGTAATAGTAATAGTAACAGTAATAGTAATGTAATTTAATTAATGTAATAGTTGTGTGTCAACTATACTCAAAAAAAAAAAAAAAGACTAACTTCTCTTATCAAACTACGAGCTCTAGGAGCAAAGGATCCATGTTCCTGCATGGTTAAGATGGGCTGGGCAAGGCTGGAGCATGAGCTCTAAAGTTGTCTCAGTCCCTAAGTGGTTTGCTTCGGTCATCAGAGGAAATATAAAAGACAAAAACAAAACAAAACACACACACACGAAACAGATGATTCAGGGCTTGTAGGACCTATTGGAAACTTGTTCTTTGTGACATGCTTCAAGTAATAGGGAGCTACTGAAAAGCTTTTAGCAGGCAAATGGAATGAAGAGAATTAAAAAAAAATTCAGTTTATTTTGACAGAGACAGAGACAGTGCGAGTGGGAGAGGGGCAGGGACAGAGAGAGACTGAGAAGCCTAAACAGGCTCTGTGTTGCCATCACAGAGCCCAACACAGGACTTGAAATCATGAAACCACAAGATGATGACCTGAACCGAAACCAAGAGTCCTACACTTAACCAACTGAGCCACCCAAGCACTTTGAAGAGATTTTTTAGTATTGAAATGATCATTCTGGCTGCTGTGTAGATAACAGGTTTGGATTGATCAGA
Organism: Acinonyx jubatus; assembly: GCF_027475565.1. Classification (NCBI taxonomy): domain Eukaryota; kingdom Metazoa; phylum Chordata; class Mammalia; order Carnivora; family Felidae; genus Acinonyx; species Acinonyx jubatus. The sequence goes on along the minus strand of NC_069381.1, from coordinate 89,051,490 downwards.
GTAGAAGTAGCAAAGCCAGTCAGAAAGCTATTGAAGTGTTCCAGGCATGATATGACTATAAGTGACAAGTGGGGGAAAAAAAGGATAAATTTGGGGCAAAAAAATCATGACATGAATCATCAGTGACCAGTGGATTGAATACACGGAATTTCTGAGAAAGAGGTAAAGAAGGAAACTTTTAGATGACAGGGCTGCTCAATGAGATAGATTGCTGGAGGAGGGCTGGATTTATCAGAGTAAAGATTCTATGTTCAGAGTTGGAAATGTGTTTGAAGTCTGTTGAGATCCTAGTATTCATGGAGAGGTTTTGACTGGAGATCCCAAAGATAAATGCTATAGAGTGAAAGGAAAATGAAAGGCCTGGAAGAGAAGAATAGTCCAGGAAAAGGGAATACAAGGAATAATTAGGAAGTATAACAAAATCAGAATGATGAACATAGAAAATAAGAAAATATATTATTAAAAATGGAATTTTCAGAGTGTTAAATGCTTATAAGATGTCCGTAGAAGAGAAAATGAAAAATGTTCATTGTATTAGGATCAAAGTGCCTTTTATAATTAAACCATAACATAAAAGAAGCTTCACAATTTATACTTTAAGGTTCTAGTATTAGTTATGAGTTTATTCTTTAATAAGATTTTTTAAAGAACTGAATTTATTTTAATATTTTCAATTTTGGTCTGACTTAATTTTATTCATCCTTTGATTTTACATTTGATCTTAGGTTGACAAAATTAAATGGATCACAACCTTCAGAATCAGAATATTGTTTTTTTTTCTCCAAAGAGAATCCCTATATATTTATTTTATTATTCATTTATCATCCTTTATCTCATTTTCCCTACCCCCATGCTACCTATAGTTTGTAGGTAGGTAATGTATGTCTTAAAACCATTTATATATTTCCTTGTTTAAAAATCATCATCATGATCTCATATCTACAAAATTACATTAGTGGACCTGTAGGGGTGATTTGTTTTTCCTCTTAATATTTGCCTTTGAGGGGCGCCTGGGTGGCTCAGTCGGTTGGGCGGCCGACTTTGGCTCAGGTCATGATCTCACGGTCCGTGAGTTCAAGCCCTGCGTCGGGCTCTGTGCTGACAGCTCAGAGCCTGGAGCCTGTTTCTGATTCTGTGTCTCTCTCTCTCTGACCCTCCCCTGTTCATGCTCTGTCTCTCTCGGTCTCAAAAATAAATAAACTTTAAAAAAAATTAAAAAAAAATTTTGCCTTTGATCCATCTTGAGGTCCATGTTGATATATGTAGATTAAATTAACTGCTGTAAGATGTCTTATTGTTTCTATATATTGCATTCTACTTATCCATTCATTGCTGAACACTTAGATTATTTTCCTCTCTTTGCTATTACAGAATATACACACTTATGTATGCATACACATACACACAGAGTCATGGATATCCTTATATGTGTCTATTTACTTGGCTTAAATTTTGCTAGGATGTATAAATACTGGGGCATGGAGTTCCTGGCTTGTAAAATACATATAATTTAAGGTTCATTAAATACTTGCAAAATTATTTCCAGAATGGCCACATCCATTTTCATAAGCTTTCCTGTGCTAGGGCCTGAGGACCTTTATTATAACTTAGAGAATATTTGTAGGTTTTATATTTAGAAATTCTCATGGTTTGCTTCAAGTTTCAAGTCTTAAAAGATTTCTCAATAGGTGTGTTTCCACTGATATGCTCTGAAAAGAATAATCAGATTTCATACACACAAATCTTAAGAATTCTTCCAGCTATCTTTTTTACTTTATTTATGCATTCATCAACACAAGTGTTTATCAACTTATTGTACTTTTAGCTTTCTTATCTCTTTTATCTAAGCATTTTTATGCTCTGGTCAGCACCTCTGAATGCCATGTGGTTGACAGAACTATTTATTATGATGTTATTCTGTGGAAATAGGTTGAAGAAAAGAAGAGCATGCATGTTCTTAAAATGGTAGTGGTGGTGGGGGAAGATTGGTGGATGTTTTAGTTGAAGTATTTCATTACTTATTTTATTTATTTTATTTTCTGTCTTGAGATCTCACTTAGAAGGAGACAAGGTACAGAATATCCTATAAAGCTCTTTATTCTGGAATGCACTTGATAAATTGTCTGCTAAGAAATTATCTTATACTAAGTAATATTCTGAGATTGACTTACTTCACAAAATTTTACATATCTATAATTGAACAACAATAACAACATACAGATGGAAAAATAAAATTGAGTTGATTTCCATCAATTTCAGTAGCTTCAGAGAAATATTTTTCGGATGAAATTATCTCTTTTATTTTCTCTCAGGGGTGAAACTGTTTTTCCAATTGTTTCCCTCAAATTTTAGCAGTATAAAATAATGCATAAAAGATATCAAGTCAAGATGCTGAAAGGAATAGTTTTATACAATTTTCCTCCCCAACTCTTATTGAAATGACTAATAGAATATTCAAGTTTGAAAAAACAATCTGAAACTGCTTTTAATTAGAGAAGGATGCTACTCGCAAATAAGGAATAATAAAGAATTAGTATTAGATCTAAAGCATATAGAACTGGACTTGAGGAGGTCACCAAGGAACATTTTATACTTGCTTCTTTTCCTAAGAAACAGTACCATTCCCAGGGATGTTACTGGAGAACATCTAAGCAGAAACCCGTTAAAAGTTACTGATTTGGGGGTAAGCCTGAGAGGCTCAGTCAGTTAAGTATAAGACTCTTGATTTTGGATCAGGTCATGGTCTAATGGTTCATGGGATCGAACCCCATGTAGAGCTCCATGCTGACAGCACAGAGACTTCTTGGGATTCTCTCTCATCCTCTCTCTCTCTGCACCTCTCGCATCTCTCTCAAATTATATAAAATAAACTTAAAAAAAAGTTACTGATTTGTAGTGAGATATGAAAGCCAGAGAAGCCTTGCATCGTATAGGGAGTTTATGGCCTGAGCTTCATTTCCCCCCCTATTGGGAATGTAGTATTTGAAACCAGTGATGATAACTATACATCATAATTCAGTTGGTGACTAAAATAAACAGAAAGGCAGCCAGGAGTAGAGCTGGTAACAGGTGTGGCTTGAGGCAAAAAGAATGTGCAGCAAAACCACAAAGTTGCCTAGTACAGGATCTGCTCAAACTCCAGAGGGACCTAATAAGTTGATCACCTTTGCTGCAGGCTCACCCGTCCTAGAGAAGGAAAGACACACATATGAGGTTCCTCTGTTAGGTTACTCTAGATTTTTCTCCCCACTAACCTCAGGTAGCTTGATCTTTGAACTGATAATGCAATTTTATATCAACCACTTCTTTAGCTTAACATTTTTATTTTGGATGGATCTATGTGAGGTTTCTCTAACAAGATGAGGAAAAGCAGTCTTTGGCTGTGATCGATGACTTAATGAAATAAACAAGACGTAGAAATACTATTTAGTATAGCAGCAGAAAAGTGGCATGAAATTAAGATACTTTTGCTTTTCCCTTGTTCTAGGTTTTATTTAAGTTTGGATATACAGACATACTTTTAAAAGCCTAGAGAATAAAATTTGGGGAATGGGTTCAGGGTTCCTTGACATTTTTGGATATATTAATTTAAATAATGTTCATAACATGGTTCAAAATAACAGATTAGCCTATTTGTCTAGCCAGTAACAAAAATCTACATGCCAATCTTCTAAAATATTTGGAATCAATCAGTTCTAAGCATTCTTTTTGTTTGGGAATTAATTTTAAAAAAAGACGACTTTATTGGTGATCGTTCTGGAGGTTCAGAGTGAGATTTTACATTTGAATATTTCCTCTAGGTCTCATGAAAAGATATATTCATCTCTAGTTCTCTGTGACATAAGCCCATGAACTGAATATGTGCCATACTCCCTTGCTAGTAGAGGCTGGCTTTCATCTCAGAAGTTAAAAATGCTGAATATGCACTTTCTCTATGTTTTTTTGTATTTCTTTTTTGTTAATGAATGCAACCACAGCAAATCCTGACCAATGGAATCTTGCTGGACAACTTTTGGGAAATGTTTTCCTATATAATAAAGAGATAATCACCAGAGTGCCCCCTTCCTCATGCTAAACCAAAGTTGTTCCTAACTGTGATGTTCAGAACTGTTGCAGCTATCTTATGTTCAAGAGGCAGACATCATCAGCACACTGAAGATTTCAGAGCAACTATATGCTTGATATAAGACTCAGTATCTGCATACCTTTGGAACTTCTTGTCCTGACCTTTTTATTACATGAGACAAGACACAACTCTTCATGTGCCAGTTTTCTGGCCTCTGATGATTCCCTGGCTGATGTTGATGCTGGAGAAGATGAAGAATTGTTCTAGTTTTCAATGTCTTCTGAATGCATCTTTATTGTAATCCCAAATGTTCTGTTCATCAGTTACTAGTTTCAGAGTTTTGATTTCTTGATTCTGTCATAAGAAATAGTGACTGTATGTGTGTGTGTATTTGTGTGTGTGTGTGTATAAATATTAATGTATAACCATATTGTAGCTTCATTTTGTTTAACTCAAATTTAGTCTTATTTTTTAGAGCAGTGAGTTGGACAATTTCATCAATTATAAATAAGTGAAAAGAGGGTAAGCTATTCCACCATAGATTCTGAGAATAGCAAATGCCAAACTTTCATGAACCTATGTGTGAAAAACATTTGAAACAGGGCTTTGTATCACTATGTCTCTGATGCATATTCTAACAGCAATATACCTAAGGATAAGATAACAGCAGGAGAACTTTTGCACTTGGTAGAGATAATATCCCTGAATAGATCTTTATAGTATTAATATTATAAAATAGAGAAGAACGAAACCCCTCATTTTTGGCCTATAAAAAGATTCCACAATGACAAAAAAAAAGCAGAAAAAATGGTTATACCATTTAAGGATAAGAAAAAATAAGAAGCTTTGAAAAAAATCTTGTTGTAAGAAAAAAGAATAAATGCTAGAATATATCTATGTTTTCAATATAATTCAATATAACTTGGATCCTCTGTAACAAGAGATGAAATGTGGAATGATAAGACAAAAGACACATGACAAAAGTTCTGGCTGAGAGTCAGACTGAAATAAAACAGAGATGGATGAGATAGGAAAATACTAAAATTAAATTAAATGCAGCAGCAGGGAGAAAATTCCCTTATATTTGAGGAAAAAGAAATAACAGAGCTTACACTACAGAAAGCAATATGGAGGAAAAATATGTTCTAGAGTAAGGAGGATGAGGAAAAGGGATGAAAATAACAAGCAAAGAGAGTATGTTTGGAGCACCAAGAACAGAATTAAACCTGGAGATAATTGGTGCTGTCTAGAGAGACCTCAGAGCACAGTGGAATGGAAGCTATAGTTAGAAATACCATAAAGAAAAAGTCAAAGAATGTCACATGTCTGGAGGTTAAAAGGGTTCCGCAGGGTTCCAGGGAAGAAAAGAACTGTACCCATGTCTACATAAATTTGGTGACTTCCTTAAATTTTAATAATACAGAAATAATTGTATAAAATCTAATCAGAATGTTTAAAAAATGAAAAAGGCAAAAAACTGTAGGATATCCACAAAGGAAGAAAATTAGGACTTCCTTTAATCTCACAATATTACATGAAGGAAAATATTAAAACAATAATTCATCTGCATAGTTTTAAGGAAAATATTTGTGACCTAAGATTTCATTCCCCATTTATCCAGTGAATATAATAAATGAAAGAGTATTAGGTCCTATCATAGTTGTACGTAACTTAAATATATATTGATAACCATATCAGCTAGCCCACATATATATCAGCCTGAAAACTGATTTAAGAGCTCTAAAAAGGAATGTTATAGTATAAGACATTTGTTTTGGGATAACTTCAAATGACCTAGAAATATAATTAAAACAAAGTATAATAAATATTTCAAACACAATAAAATATCCCTTATTTCTTTATCTCTTTACCATTTTTTTACCAATATTATGCTTTTACTGAACTCTGATTTTTCCTGAAACAACTTCATCTGCTGGTGTTCATTCTTATGAAGATTTCTTGTTTTCCTATAGAGAGAATATTCCACTACCACTTAAAGATTAGGTGTATCCTTTTTTTTTCAAAATTTTATTTAAATTCTAGTTAACATATAGTGTACTATTGGCTTCAGGAGTAGAATTTAGTGATTCATCACTTACGTGTAACACTCAGTACTCATCCCAACAAGTGTCCTCCTTAATACCCATCCCCCACCAATCTCTCTACATCAACCTTTAGTTTTTCTCTATAGTTAAGAGTCTCTTATGGTTTGCTTCCATCTTTCTCTCTCTCTTTTCCCCTTTCCCTATGCTCATCTGTTTTGTTTCTTAAATTCAACATGGGAATGAAAGCATATGGTATTTGTCTTTCTCTGACTTATTTTGATTAGCATAATACACCCTAGCTCCATCCACATCACTGTAAAAGGTAAAATTTTTCTTTTTCATGACTCAGTAATATTCCATTGTATGTATATGTATGTATGTATATATATAATATATATATATATATATATATAAACTCCATTGTGTGTGTGTGTATATATATATATACACACACACATATATACACATATATGCACCACATCCTCTTTATCCATTGATGATGGACATGTGGACTCTTTCCATAATTTGGCTATTGTTGACAATGCTGCTATAAACATTGGGGTGCACGTGCCTCTTTGAATCTGTGTTTTTGTATCCTTGGGTAAATACCTAGTTGTGCCATTGCTGGGTCATAGGGTAGTTCCATTTTTAATTTTTTGAGGAACCTCCATACTGCTTTCCAGAGTGGCTGCATCAGTTTACATTCCCACCAACAGAGCAAGAGCGTTCCCTTTTCTCTTTATTCCTCACCACCATCTGTTATTTCCTGACTTGTTAATTTTAGCCATTCTGACAGGTGTGAGATGGTATCTCACCATGGTTTTGATTTGTATGTCCCTGATGATGAGTGACGTTGAGCATCTTTTCATGTGTCTGTTAGCCAACTGGATGTCTTCTTTGGAAAAATGTCTATTCATGTCTTCTGCCCATTTTTAACTAGATTATTTATTTTTGCGTGTTGAGTTTGATAAGTTCTTTATAGATTTTGGATACTAACCCTTTATCAGATATGTCATTTGCAAACATCTTCTCTCTTTCTGTAGGATGTCTTTTAGTTTTGTTGATTGTTGCCTTCATTGTGCAGTCCCTTTTTACCTTGATGAAGTCCTAGTAGTTTATTTTTTGCTTTTGTTTCCCTTGCCTCTGGTGACGTGTCTTGTAAGAAGTTGCTATGGCTCAGGTCAAAGAGGTGTTCTCTTCTAGGGATTTTTTGGTTTTCTGTCTCACATTTAGGTCTTTCATCCATTGTGAATCGTTGTGTATGGTGTAAGAAAGTGATCCAGTTTCATTCTTCCACATGTCTCTGTCTAGTTTTCCCAACACATTTGTTGAAGACACTGTCTTTTTTCCATGGGGTATTCTTTTCTGCTTTGTCAGAGATTAGTTGACCATATAGTTGTGGGACCATTTCTATTCTGTTCCATTGATCTATGTGTCTGTTTTTTTTTTTTTGCCAGTAGGTGTATCCTTTTTAGGTTAAAAATGTCTCCTCTAGTCCAAAAACTAATATTATGATAATATTAGAAACTAAATTACCTCCTATTCCATTTGCACCTGCTTTTATCACCTTCATTATCTCATCTTGCTATCATCTGGCTTTATAATCTACAGTGATGACTCAGAGATTATCCTAGTCTCTCAAATATTTGGCTTATTCATCTGGAGGGCTTTTTACAACACTTTTCTTCTGCTATATGAACTCTCACAACTCTAATTTTGAAAACAAAGGTGTCCACTCCTAGACCACATTGAGTTATGATTTTATATGCTCCAAGTTGGCAAAAAAAAATTGGCAATGATTAAATTACAAAAACTGTTACATAGTTAAAGGAAAGATGAAATAGTTCAAGCATTTCACATTATTTTGTGAATTTGGAAATGTGGCAATCCTCCTATAGACATATACACTGGAGAAAACCTTTCACAGGTGCCAAAAACTGTTATAGCTATACTATTTATTTTTCATTAAAATATATCCTAGAAACAACACAAATGTCCATCATAGAAGACTAGCTGTATATGTGTGGTATTATGTTAGACAACTGAATGTTTGTTTACTTTTAAGATAACTGTTCACAATCTCCCACTTTTTCTCTATAACACATCATATGTCATATGTTAGCTGACTTCTTAGTATGTTTAGGAAGGATGGATGTTTTGAGAGTATGAAGAAGCTTTCTCAAGCCAATATATTTCTTCTTCTCTATGTGCTTCCTATGGTATCTAAATAGAAGTTATCTCTATTCCGTGACTCAATCTCTCTTTGGCCTCAGGTCTGCAAAGCAGTCCCAACCAAGGCTCTAAGACATATAATAATATCTCTTTTCATTATCCCTCCAGCCATGAAGGTGGTAGTGGTTTCTGACAGGTCCCAAAACATATTGTTTGGGTTGCAAAATGACTGCATGAGTTGTAAAACTTCAATACATCTCCTATATTAAGATGAGGGCATTGTTCAGGATAGAATAGGACCCTGAAACTGGGAATGTAGAAATTTGGGAGGAACTGGATAAAGCTGAGAACCTCAGAACTCCCAATTCCCCTTTATTGTTTCTCATCACCAGAAAGAGCCTTGTTTTCCACCATCTTTGGATAGACTCTGCAATGACCTGACTAGAGATAGTTGCTTCATAAGAAAGGTGTCTATTCTCCCCAAGACTCACCTCTACCATCCTTGTTGATACAGTCTGAATTTATCACTAAGGAGAATATCACAACATGTGCTTCATGGAGAAAACACTTACGTAGCAAAATAACTGAGACATTACTAGTTTTATTGTCAGGTATCTGAGAATACACATAAGAATGAATTCTTATGGCATTAGTCTGAGCAGGATGAATTATAACATTGGATCAGACCAAATTTATTCATATGAGACATTTATATGAGATTTTAGATTTAATGCTTTAGCTTCAAGATGCTGAAAGTGATCTTAGTTGGCTGATTGATACTGGGATTCAAAAGTTGTCATATGAAATGAAGTTGGCATGCCAGGATATTTCTAGCATAATGTGGAGGGAAATAACTAAAATACTCAAGAAAATAGAAATGTTAGAGTGGATTGTGTGCAACTACTCATCCTAACCTGAACTGTATCTCCTGAAAGGGTTTAGAAGCCAATTTACTCACAAGCAAGACAAAACTTTCTCAACAAAGTTATTTTGGTGGCTGTGTGGATAATAGGAGATGCTGCCAAAGACACGGACTCCAACAACTTCACCTACTCTTCCATGTAAATGTTAGGGAATTCGTCTGAAAGAAATGAGACCTTCAGACTTAGGATGGTAATATGAGAGGGCTTAGATGAATATTTTCTTTTTAAATAACAGGTATTTCATTGAACTGTTATAGAATCTGAAGATTTGACTATTGGGTCACAGTGACTATGTGACTTATGCTACCCATTTAAACTAAGGTCTATGTGATCTGCGAAGCCAGAAGGGGTACATACAGAAGCAACCTCTTATTAAATGGAAACAGTACATGTTAGATAGTCCTTGAGTAGGTTTTGAAGATACAAAGCCATTGCATGAGTAAGGAATTCAGACTTCAGTAAAAATACTCTTACACTAATTTCTATGCTTTCATGGGAAATTCTTTATTACTGGTTGATGGAGGAAGAAAAATATCTCAGATCCGGTTTATAGACAGATATGCTGGCACCAGACTGCAAAACAGCACAGGTTGGAACTGTGCAGGTCCACTTATACACAGATTTTTTCTTGATAAATGTATGGTACTGTAAATGTATTTTCTCTTCCCTATGATTTTCTTAATAACATTTTCTTTTCTTTGGCCTATTCTATTGTAAGAGTACAGTATATAACACATATAACATAAAAAATATGTGTTATTCACTCTTCATGTTATCAGTAGGGCTTCTGGTTAACAATAGGCTATTAGTAATTAAGTTTTGGGGGAGTCAAAAATATGCAAATTTTTCAGCTGCATGGGAATCAACATCTCTAACTTCTATGTTGTTCAAGAGTCAACTGCAGTCTAAAATCATATTACAACTCTATTTAGGGGTGATCCTGAAAGACAGTGGCAAATAGACTTTCTGCTAGTGAGCAAAACTTTAGCCACTATAGTAGCATATCTGATTATCTGCTTTGCTTGAAGTGATAGCCAAAGGAATGGGTTTTTATGGACTCATGGGCAATGGCAATTTGATAATTGATCAGGGACCTGAGATAAATAAGATTTGATGATAAAGAAGTAAAAATCATGAGAATTGACTTCTCTGAATGGGTATAGCCTGTGAACATAATTTCCCCCTTTTGGTACTCACCAAAAAGGTCTAATGAAAATGAGTTTTTCCATAATCATATAAAATAACCCATGTTTTGGATGTCAATTACTTTCATTCTTTATTCATCTACACAGTGGTCATGGTGTACAAATGCAAGCTGTGCATAGGCTTAATAACAGGACTGCCCAATCCTGAAGATGATTTCACTACTCCTATCTAAGTATCAAGGGTGCTAAGCAACTGATGTGGTCCTTTCATAGAGATATCAGTCAGGATCTTGGTGAAAGATTATAAAGGGAAGAAAGGTTATGAATTTAATTTCCTTTCCTTCTCAGTAATGCGTCTGCCTCTACTACTATTCATAGTTTTAGGAAGCCAATCTTGATACCACAAACTGCATTACTATAACCAAATAACACATTTCTTATTTCCTGATTTTTTTAACGTTTATTTATTTTTGAAAGACAGAGTTTAAGTGGGGGGGGGGCAGAGACAGAGAGGGAGACACAGAATTCAAAGCAGGCTTCAGGCTCTCAGCTGCCAGCACAGAGCCCAATGCAGGGCTCAAACTCATGAACCGTGAGATCATGACCTGAGTTGATGTCGAAAGCTTAACTGACTAAGACAACCAGGTGACCCTCACATTTCTTTAAAACAAACAAAAACAAGGAAAAGAAACAAAAAACAATGCTCATGGATCATGGATTTCACGGATTATATAAAATTTACTACCATCACTACATTCAGCTAGCCTGATACAATTATGGAAGGTTCAATTATAGCACCTGCCAAAAAATTATCCAGTGAAGTTGGGATACCATCCTATAAAATGTAGTGGTGTTGTTTATTCTATAGCCAGAATACACATTATCTGAGACCTAAGGAGTGGAGTGTGAGTGGTCCCTCTACAGTACCACTTAACTATTAATTTGCAAGACTTTTGCTTTCTCTTTCCATAGTCTTGGGCTATTTCTGTTCAGAATTCTTAAGACTTAATGGGTAAATTTTTCAAAATGGGATACAACATTGATCCTTCTCTTTTAGGTTGAGAATGCTAATAAGCTCCTTATGATCTTGAGCCAATAGATGGAACAAGATGATTGATTCCAAGTACCAGGAAGAAATAAGGCTTCTGGTACTCAATGGAGACAGGGAAAACTATGAATGTAACCTACATGTTTTACTGGCATTTCTTTGTACTTTTATGATAAATGGTAGATGTCAATGGAAAAACATAATAATTCAATAAATACAAGATTATATAAAGGACTTAGATATTTCAAAATTAATTAAACTGTCCCCTCAAGTAGAGGATACTAACCAGCTGAGAAATTAGCTGAGGGTGATGGAAAAATGGTATAGGTAAAAAAGAAAGGATATGATAAATATCACTATAAACTTCTGACTAATTACAAAATATGGGCTGCATTAACAGTGTAGGTTTCTGTTATGTATACATCAAACAAATTTTTATGTATCTGTTTTTGCATATGTTTGATTCCCCCACCCCCATTTTCTTCCCATTTAGAAAGATGGTTTTTAGTGATGCTTAACTTTACTTTCATAGATCATGAAAATATCACTAGAAGCCACACACATAACTTATAGGGAAGAATGCATATTTTCTGGAATCTCTGGAACTGAGATGGCTACCATGATTGTTGGGACTTCGTGTCTACTCTTTTTGCAGAGTCAGAGTGTTTCCACCTGTAACAGATATCACCTTATATTAGTCAGAAACATCAAGTTGTATAGTTAAAGGGTTAGAATTGATGGTAAATGGAAAAAGAGAAAAAAATGTACTTGGTATGAATATATATTTTAAAAAGCAATATAACAATAAATTCAAAAGTCCTACTTACCTCTAGAATATATAAGGATGGGATAGTAGAGGAAAACATGAATTTATTCAATGATTTTTGGTGATCTTCTAATTCATCTGTTAGATTTTGGAATTATTAGAGTTCATTTTATTATCATGCTTTTTAACTTCCATATATACCACATACATTCTGTTATATGCATCCAAAATTCACTCTTTGGTTATAACCTGTTATCTTTCCCAGCATTTAAAAAATTTTTCTTTAATGTTTATTTTTATTTTTGAGAGGGAGGGAGGGAGGGAGGGAGAGAGAGAGAGAGAGAGAGAAAGAGAGAGAGAACATGGGTGGGGGAGGTACAGAGACAGAGAGGGAGACACAGAATCCAAAGCAGGCTGCAGGCTCTGAGCTGTCAGCACAGAGCCCTGTGCAGGGCTCGAACTCTTGAACTGCAAGGTCATCACGTGAGCCCAAGTCGGATGCTTAACCAACTGAGCCAGCCAGGTGCTTCATTCCTACCATTTTTTAACTTATTCTTATATGGTCTTGAAATCATATCAACCATCATTTTTTAGGCCCTTCACTCTTTCTCATTTGGTTTCCTATTACCTACTTCAACTTCTTTATTCAAAATATTACATTATTCTTAATTTCAATTTTCATTCTTAATTTTTACCAATATTGTTTATTCTTCTGATTATCCTTTTGCATCAACTGAAGTGATCATTACATGTTGACTTCCTCTAAAAACAACAATATAACTTCTTTTACTGTCTCCCCAGTGACAATGAAATACCACCATCCATGTACCCAGTTGCCCACATCATTCTTTATTCCTCTGAGTCTTTCAGCTTTCCCTATTCTCACATTTATAACACTGGCTTATCTCTCCAACATTTCTTGTCACATTTCTCCATTACAACATTCATGTTAAGCAAAATTTCATTCTCCCCAGATGTCATTGTTTTAGAGTCAAAGTGATTTCTTTGAAAGTGTTCTTGTAAATTTTTTAAATTGCACCTTATTGCCATAAGAGAAAATAATTATGATGGAATGTTATAAAATAATTTTAAGTTTTTCAAAACTATGTAATTATATCAGAAAAATACTCAGGATATATTTGAAATTAAATGCATGTCACAAAGAGTCTATTTAATTTGATTTTAGTTTTATAAAAAATGTTTATGCATACACATAACTCTGTGTATCTATGTACAGAATCTATATATCTATCTACTGATAAATCATCTGTCATCTGTCATATATATAAGTCTATTTTTCTTTCTTTCAATATATCTATCATCTCTCTATCCACATACTGAAAATACTGTGGACAAACACATAAATATTTTAAGAGTGTTTCTCCATGAATTAAGGAGTCATGAGCTATTTTTCCTTTTTTTTAACATGTTCTGCATTTTCCAAATTATCTACATATGTTTCTGTGCTTTTCAACTTTTTTACAATGTGTATCTATTGATACAATGAGACAAATAGGTTAAAAACATATATAATATATGATTTCCCCTGAAACCTCCTGGTTGATAATGAATTTTCCTACTTTTCTTCAAAAACAACTAAAAAACTGAGAGAAAAATACACCAATATTAGATCCTATGAGATTCTGTCTGACTTAATCCTTGCTCCTTTGTATGAAGTAAATGTCAGCTAACTTCACTTTGCCAGATGTGAGGCATTTATCCATGAATGTTTGCTCATTTGACAATATTAGCTCTGGCTTAAGTCAAATGTTACTTATAGAGGAAGGGAAAAACATTGATATTTAAAGCAACCACACATATATATGCCACACACACACACACACACACACACACACACACGCACACACACTTTTCTCTGTATCTGTTTAGATCATATCCAGTCCTTTTCTCCCTGCTTCCTCTTCAAATAGAATTTTGAGGGTCTTCTTGGCAAATTATTCTATATAGATCCTACCATTTAATTATTGGTGATGTGTTACCATAGTATGTAATATGACTAAACATCAAAGTTCCAGAAGAGTTTAAAGATTTCTACTAAGAGGGTAGGGACTACATGTGACTGTTTTCCCTTTCACATCTCTGTTTATTTCTACCCTGCCTCATCCGGCAAAGTTAGAAACATTGTCCTATGGGCAAATGTAGCTTCTAGAGTTCTTTTAATTGGTACACTTAATAAATGTTGTTGTTCCACTGTTCACATGCTTTAGTCATGCCTATGCTGAGTCCTCTTTTTCAGCACATAGTTCAAGCACATACTATGTGCCAGCCACCATTATTAGTCATGGGAATATCATGTGCAATAGGAGAGAAGCTCTCAAGGAACTCTCACTCAGGTTGCCTTAAAATAAAACCACTGGCAGGGCACCTGGGGTGGGGGGCAGCTCAGTTGGTTAAGTGTCTGACTCTTGATTTCAGCTCAGGGCATGATCTCACAGTTCAGGAGACTGAGTACCGCATCAGGCTCTCTGCCGACAGCACAGAGCCTCTTTGGAATTCGCTCTCTTCCTCTCTCTCTGCCCCTCCCCTGCTTGTACTCTCTCTCTCTCTTTTCATAAATAAATAAACATTAGAAAAATAAAACCACTGGCATATTTAGAGCAATAGCTTTATATTTTTACACACATATTCATTATTTAATTAAACCTTAGCATTGTCTATGGCTCATGAAGAAAATTATTTCTCTCTTATTCCTTGAAGACTTTTAAGAAAATTTAAGATGGCTATTCCAAGTTGATAATTATGAGAATAAAGAAAATCTACATTCATGTTATGCTTACCCTTTCCAAGTTTTAACATTAATTTCCAAAAGAAATGTGTGCCTATATAAACCAAAGATTTCTTATCACAAGGACAATTGGGTATCTATCTTAACTTATGCTCCTACATACAGCTTTAATGTCCTAGGAAGACTACAGATGACATTAAGGCTAAAACAGAAGCTTTGTACAGGCAAAAGTATTATGTTAACTGGTTGAAAGGCAATCAAACATGCACTGTGAGTTGAGATAGACCTGGGTTTGAATATACCTTCTGTCAATTACTCATGCTATAACCTCTGATAAGTCATTTTTATTTAACTGGGACAATAATAACTTTACAAGATTTCGGGTAGTATTAAATGAGATAGTATATATAAAGTTGCTATCGAGTAAAAATGAAAGAACTCAATAAATGGTAGTTTCTCTCTTTGCTTCTATAATAGTAGAGGCAGTTAAGAGGAGCTTACTCTAATAAAAGTTAGGGGATAGACACTAGAGACCTTTCTGGGCTCAAATTGTACCCCTTCCCCTGTGATACTTTGCTTTTAGAGATGTTGAATGTATTGGATGAGTTATGATATATAAAGAATAGTGACTGCTTGCACTGTTGGTGGGAATGCAAACTGGTGCAGCTGGTCCGGAAAACAGTGTGAAAAAATTAAAAATAGAACTATCCTGTGACCCAGAAATTGCACTACTAGGAATTTATCCCAAGGATACAGGAGTGCTGATTCATAGGGGCACTTGTACCCTGATGTTTATAGCAGCACTTTCAACAATAGCCAAATCATGGAAATATCCCAAATGTCTATCGACTGATGAATGGATAAAGAAGATATGGCTTATATATATGATAGAATATTACTTGGCAATAAGAAAGAATGAAATCCTGCCATTTGCAATAATGTGGATGGAACTGGACGGTATTATGCTAAGTGAAATAAGTCAGAGAGAGACAGATATGTTTTCACTCATATGTGGAACTTGAGAAACTTAACAGAAGACCATGGGGGAAGGTAAGGGGAAAAAATTGTTTCAAACAGAGAGGGAGGCAAACCCATAAGGGACTTTTAAATAGAGAACAAACTCAGGGTTGATGGTGGGGGGGGAGGGGAAAATGGGTGATGGGCATTGAGGAGGGCACTTGTTGGGTGGAGCGTTGGGTGTTGTATGTAAGTGATGAATCATGGGAATCTACCCCTGAAACCAAGAGCACACTGTATACACTGTATGTTAGCTAACATGGTAATAAATCATATTAAAAAATAAAAATAAATAAGAAATAAATACATTTATACAAAAAAGTAAGGAATAGTGGCTGGAATATAGTTAGTAGCATTATTAGTATTATTAATAGTTATTATCATTATTGTTAGTAGTAGTAATTTTTGATAAATAAAAGTCCTCTCCAATATTAATATATTATTATCATGATTAACAAAAGGAGCTCACTCTGCCCAGAGGTAATCTCTGTATAGCTGCTATATCTGAATTTGGTACAATACATGTATGGAAACAATACTCTTTCCAATTCCTATGCTAAAGTAGATTAAGAAATCAATCTGGGGCACCTGGGTAGCTCAGTCAGTTAAGCATCTTACCTCGGCTTAGGTCATGATCTCATGGTTCGTGAGTTTGAGCCCCATGTCGGGCTCTTTGTTGACAGCTCAGAGCCTGGAGCCTCCTTTGGATTCTGTGTCTCCCTCTCTTTCTGTCCCACCCTGCTCGCATTCTCTCTCTCTCTCTCTTTTTCTCTCAAAAATTAATAAACGTTAAAAAATTATTTAAAAAAAGAAATCAATCAACATTTGTATACAATCCACTTTCTCTCCATTCAATCCTAGTACTTATCCTTACTTGAGAGTCATGAGAAAATCAAACTATCATGTTATTACACAAAGAGAATTATTTTTTCTGAAACAAAAACAAGAGCATAATCAAAACCAGCATGATCATCATTACTTCTTTGAGTCATCAGCAGAGTATGTCCTTCCTATTCTGTAGTTTCCATAGGTGGATCCAAGAGATTTCTATTTACTTTGTTCATTATTAGCTCTGTTACCTCCGACCCTCTTTCTTCTCTCCACCCCTTTTACTCATAAGAAGACAATTTCTCAAGAATTTCTTCTCTAATAGTTATATTTGTCTGCATACTCTGATAAGGTACTTTATGGCCTCTGATAAGTTATAACCTCTGATAGGCTACTTTAATGAGGATCTAAGCTAAATGACTTGGCCACATAACTTATTTTTTATTTGACAAATCCTTAAGAAAATATTCTAATGTTATTATTTTAGAAACCAATGGAAAATATCTCTGTAAGATTATTTCTTTTCTAGAGTCATTTTGAAAATAAGAATTTCAAAAACCCATCAAAATGTAATATATATTGGTGTGTAAATATAATATAATATAATATAATATAATATAATATAATATATCGAACAAATAATCCTTAAAAACATTTTTCTCCTTTCCTCCACCCTTTAAAGGATGGTTTATTAGTTAAATATATTTTCTAGTAACAACATAATTGTCAGGAATGGATATAGATGATGGGGTTTGCAATGACTTAAACGTGGAGATTAGTTGTGAATACCCATGTATGCATGTGTGCACACCTACTCATGTACGTTTTTATTGTACATTCCTTACTTCAACCTAATATCCATCCGTGTCAAACTCTTGGCTGTATATGTTGAGAGAGATGAGACTGCTGGTTGAAGCTTTAGCTATCTACTAAAGCTTTAGTGCTTTAGTAGACAGAAGCACAGCATGCTCAGGACTTCAGAAAAGCTTTTTACTCAACTCTCCTCCCTCAGGAGTTTACATTTTCTGTTTTATCTCTGGGATTGAGCTTAGTGACAAGCACACATTGAAAGGCTGTGAGAAATGCCATGGGAACTGCTTAACAGCATTCAGATGAGGGGATGGCATTTGAGTTCCCAGCATCTGGCCTGCCTCTTTTGCATTGGAAATCTTAATCAGGTGAATTTACAGGGTAGTTGGAAAAAGAGACCAGCTACATACCTGTTTTCACCAGTAAAAGATGCATCCTATTTTTGAATCAATTCTAGAGGTTAGACACCTGAATAATTTTCATTTGATTGGCATGTCTAAGGTGGTATAATGAATGGCTGGTTCTTTGACAATATGTAAAGCTTATATTTTTCTACAATTGTTCTACTACATGGACCCATTTAATAAATTATATTTTTGCTACAGTCCTCTACTCTGTGATTCTGGTCAATTTATTCTACATTAAGTGACCAGCATGTTTCAATTTATACTATTGTAGTATTTGTGTGACATTTCATGAGAGAAAAATTAAACGGTTGACTATGATCTGTAATCAACAGCCAAGCTTTATAATTAATACCCTGTGCTTGAAATGGGTACACATTTGATTATAAATTATATATAATTGAAATGAAATGCTGCAGTGATTTTTCCACCATTAAATATTTCCAGAATTCCAAGTCTACCTGAGCTTCATAATGTTAAGAGCAATACAGATATTTTCTCTTTCATTCAGTGGTAAATATGATGTAATTCATTCAGTAGTGTGAAATTAATAAAGGTAGGAGAAATGAATATAAAAGCAAATGACTGAATTGGAAAAGTAATAAAAATGTAATCACTGAAGCTGTGAGATAAGTAAGGTACTTTGCAGTGTTATCACTCTGAATTGTTGTGAAAATATAAAATAATTCCATTTTGCATAATATTTTTAAATTCATGTAAAACGACTGCTTCAAGTTTGAAAAATTTACAGTGTAAAGAATTAACCTCACCCTCCAAGACAAGATGTTTAAGGTTAAGTATAATGGAAACATAAATCTTCTCTAAGTCTTATTAAAGGAGAAGTATCTGCAGTATCTGAGTTAGATTTCTTTCAACCAAAAACTCCCATTCTGAAATGCTAGCATTCTGACATGGTGACAAATTGCTGGAACAAATGCTAAATAGTTAAATGGACAGGTGATGGATGGCCTCATAAGCCTTGCAGGGCAGCCTGTGTAAGATGCTAATTGGTTCTGTGGAACTGGTTTTAGTCAATAAATTCACTTGAGAGATTTTTTGGGTGTTAGACATCTTTTAAAGAATGCAGTGCTATAGGTGACAAAACACTTGCAACATATTAGGCCACTAACAGCTTTATTACACCCACTGTGCATGGTATCTCTTTTCTTAGATCTAGCTTTACTCGGATGCTAAAGTTTCATTTTTAATGCCCATTGAGGAGATTATGGGTTCTCTATTTTGTCCTTTGACTTTAAAGAGTACCTACTTTTCTCACTCCAAAGACATTCCTTAATTTTTTTCCTCTTACTGGAAGGTACCCAACTTGACTTTTTTAAAATTTAAGTTTAAAAAATAAAGTTTTTAAAAATTTTTCTAAAGGATTAGAATAAAAAGAATAACTTTTTTCTTACAGTGTATGTAAAAAATTAGCAGATCTAGTATTTTTAAGGACGAACAAATTCTTTCTTCTTTTTAAAATAATAAAATCATTTAATACTATGAAATTCATTTTCAAATTTCCAGAATCTTGTTTAATGGAAGGAAAGATGAAAGGAAGGAAGGAGAAAGGAAGAAAGGAAGAATGGAAGGAAGTAGGGGAGAGAAAAAGGATTAACTTCGAGTTGACCATGTCCTTACGAAATTACCAAACAACTAAATCTATATACTTTCTTAGACTGAAAGATGAATACTAACAAACTGATCTGCTTATTCTTTGCAACTGCCCCACATGTCTTTGTGCAAAAACAGAGAAGGTTGGTTACCAATTTCCATAGGCTATTGGAGAAGAACACATATTGTGTTTCCATTTTCAAAATATACCAGACAATCCCTCTTTCAAGACTGAGACAAATCTATGAAGGGAAATGATTCCTCTGCCCACAACATCCCATGTCTACATAAAGAAAAAATGAGACACTTTGTAGATAACAAGCAAGCAGGTTCTGCAAATGGATTACATCAGTCAAAACTTAATTCTGGAATTCACTATGTGACACTGAGCAAGTTACTTTATTTCTTTGTGTCTCATCTGCAAAGTTGGGATAATATTAGTACTGAATTCATAAGTTTGTTAACTGATTTATATGTAAATCACTTACACCCCCATCCAGAACTTAATAAGCACTCAATAAATTTCAGCTATTATTATTATTATTATGGTTATTATTATGTGTATTTTCCATTGTTTAATGAACCTAGCTTTACAGACCTTATATGAAATAAAGATTTTAACTGGAGATTTAGGTTTATTATTATAATCATTATAAAAGAAAAATGAATAGGGAACAGAATTTATATGAACACATATATAATGTTAATTTCATACCTATGAAATACTTTCTTTCTATTTTAAGGATGCTTCTTTTAGCATGACCGTTCTCTTTATTCATGAGATCCCACCAAATCTATGCCAGCTAAATGAAATGAAAGTTTATCGAATTAGCTTAGAAATTTCTGATAGCGTGCTGAATTATCCTGGCAACACTCATTCTTCTAACCTGAATTAACCTGACTGCTGTTTTGACGTTATCAATTTTATAAGAAATCATAGCTTTTTCTGCTGTTCATGAACAGCATAATTTTAATAATAGCCATAATGCAAATAAAAGAAAATCTGCTCAGTGAAATAGCCAACCTGAAACAAACAAAACAATAAAAAAGTATTATACAAGTTAAAAATACATTTAACTGTCTGTCACACCAATATCAGTAAGAATCAATCCTGACCTACCATGTCTTAAATAAATAGGAATCAATATTTTTCATATATGAAGAAATAAGGATGTCAGTAGCTTGTGACATTAGTTTGAGAGCTAACATTTGTAATTATGAGCGGTGATGGATGCTAACTAGGTTTACTGCAATGATCATCTCACATTACATACACATACCGAATCATGTTGTACACAGGAAGATAATATAATGTTATGTGTCAATTATATCTTTAAAAATGAGAGAAAAGAAGCTTAATGATATTGGTCATGGAATCTCAATGTTCCTCTTTTCCTTTCTATCATGGTGACACGAAGGTTGCAGCAGCTCTAGGCTTCATGTGAGTGTTTAAAGTAAGAGAATAGACATGAATGGCACCAGCTACATCTGTTTCTATTTTAGGAAACGCAAAACGCTTCTCGAAAGTTTTCAGTGCATTTTGCTTTCATTTCATTGATCAGATCTGTGTCACGTGGCTATACTTCCCTGTAACAGAGGTGGGGAAAAATGTGTAGCATTTCTAGTCTAGAGTGGAGGTGGCAAGAAAGAACACTGGATCTCTAACTGGCTAGTCAATTAACAATATTATTATAATAATAGTATTCATTTTTATGGAATTAAAAATATTGATTATATTTGAAAAATTTTTCCCCTTTTGTCAAATTCAATTTTTTGAAAAATGATTGCCACTCTTGTTAGTGCATATCAAAATTAAATTATATTTTAGTATATTAAAAATATTTTTAAATTGTTAGATAAAAATGAGGGTATTTTTTTTCTTATGACAGCAAAACTAACATTTCTTAATGTTTCACAGGTTTCTTTTTTAATATTCAATATAATAAATGTATGTTATGCCATGAAAATGTCCTTGATTTTTTCAGTTAGGTTATTTCTAACAGAGTATTTGGCCAAACTTAAGGCTCGTTAACTTTTCCAAACATCATATACATAAACTTTTTATTTATTTATTTGCTTTGTTTTCAGTTTTTTTTGTTTCTTTGCTTTTTGAGTGTTTTTTTGTTTGTTTGTTTAGTTTCAGGTGTAGTATTTAGTGATTCATCACTTACATACAACATCTAGCGTTCATCCCTCCTTAGTACCAATCACCCATTTAATCCGTCCCCCACACCTACCTCCCCTCCAACTACCTACAGTTTGTTCTTTATATAGAGTCTCTTTTACAGTTTGCCTCTCCTTTTTACTCTTATGTTCATCTGTTTTGTTTCTTAAATTCCACATATGAGTGAAATCATATGGTATTTGTCTTTCTCTGATAGACTTATTTCACTTAGCATAATACACTCTAGCTCCACCCCTGCAATTTCAAATGGCAAGATTTCACTCTTTTTTGTGGCTCAGTAACATTATATTGTGGAGATATATATAATATATATATATATATTATATATATATACACACACACACACACATTATACACACACACACACACACACACACACACACACACACACATTCTTTAGCCATTCATCAGTCAATGGACATTTGGGCTTTTTCCATAATTTGGCTATTTTTGATAATGCTGCTACAAACATCGGGGTACATGTACCTCTTTGAATCTGTATTTTTGTATCCTTTGGATAAATACTTAGTAGTGCAATTGCTGGGTCATAGGGTAGCTCTATTTTTAATTTTTTGACAAACCTCCCTACTGTTTTCCAGAGTGGCTGCATCAGTTTGCATTCCCGCCAACAGAGCAAGAGGGTTTCCCTTTCTCCGCATCCCTCACCACCATCTGTTGTTTCCTGTGTTGTTAATTTTAGCTACTCTGACAGGTGTGAGGTGGTATCTCATTGTGGTTTTGATCCGTATTTCTCTGATAATGAATGATGGTGAACATCTTTTCACGTGTCTGTTAGCCATCTGGATGTCTTCTTTGGAAAAATGTCTATTCATTCTTCTGCCCATTTTTTAACTAGATTATTTGGTTTTTTTTTGGGTGTTGAGTTTGATAAATTCTTTATAGATTTTGGATACTAACCCTTTATCAGATATGTCATTTGCAAATATCTTCTCCCATTCCACAGACTGTCTTTTAGATTTGTTGATTGTCTCCTTTGCGGTGCAGAAACGTTTTATCTTCATGAAGCCCCAATAGTTTATTTTTGCTTTTTTCCCCTTGCCTCAAAAGACATATCTACTAAGAAGTTGCTACAGCCAGTGCCAAAGAAGTTACTCCCTGTGTTTTCCTGTAGGATTTTGATGGCTTCCTGTCTTAAGCTGGAATTAAATTACCTAATAGAAAACATCAGAAAAATCATTACTCATACCAAAGTTAATCAATACCTTTACTAACTCATATGTAATACACTAAATCAAGAAACTGTACATGTGAATGAATACATGAATTCATAGAATGAATACACTGACAAGTTGAATTATCATATTTTGATGTATGAAATTGTGACTTAATCTCTTCATTATTCACAAATTTCTCAGGAATGTTGTGTTTCTTTAGTCTTAGAAAATTTTCACAACTTTTCCATCAAAAATATATAATTATATAAAATTATAGAGTTGTATTTAGGGAAGCAAAAGATCAAAAAGGGATAATATCAGAACTCAGGCAGTAATTTCTCTGATATCAGCTATAGTAACATTTTTCTAGATATATCTCGTAATGCAAGGATATAAATAAACTATTGGGGCTACATCAAACAAAGAAGCTCTTGCACAGCAGAAAGATATCATCAATGAAACAAAAAGTCAACCTACTGAATGGGAGAAGGTATTTGCAAATGATATATCTGACAAGGGTTAATATCCAATTAAAAAAAAAAGAACTTATACAACTCAACAGCAAAAAACACCCCCACAAGCAAATAATTGACTAAAAATGGGCAGAAGACATGAATAGACATGTTTTCAAAGAAGACATACAGATGGCCATCAGACACATGAAAAGATGCTCAACATTGCTAGTCATCAATGCAAATTAAAACCACAATGCAAATTAAAACCACAATGAGATATCACCTTAAACCTGTCAGAATGGCTAAAATCAAAAGGACATGAAATAACTAGTGGTGGTAAGGATGTGGAGAAAAAGCAATCTCATGCACTGTTGGTGGGAATGTAAATTGGTATAGCCACAATGGAAAACAGTACGGAGTGTCCTCAGAAATTAAAACTAGAAATATCATATGATCTAGTAATTCCATTACTGGGTATTTACCAAAAGAAAATAAAAATTACTAATTCAAAAAGATAAATGCAGCCTTATGTTTTCTGAATTATTGATAACAGTCAAGATACGGAAGCAACTCAAGTGTCCATCGACAGATAAAAGTTTTAAAAATATGCACACACACACACACACACACACACACGCACACTGAAATATATAGCCATAAGAAAGGATAAGATCTTGCCATTTGTGACAACATGAATGGACTTAGAAGGCATAATCTAGAAGGTATAATACTAAGTGGGATAAATTAGACTGAGAATAACAAATACCATATGATTTCACTCATGTGGAATCTAAAAAACAAAACAAATGAATAAACAAAAAAATAAAAAACAAACTCAGACCTATAAATACAGATAACAAACTGATGTTTGGTAGAGGAAAAGGGAGTAGGGGAATAGGAAAAAAATGGGTGAAAGGGAGTGGGAGATATAGGATTCCAGTTATGGAATGAATAAGTTAAAAGCATAAAAGGCATAGCATAGGAAGTATAGTCAATAATACTGTAAAAGCATTGTCTGTGGATGGTAGCTACCCTTGTGGTGAGCACAGCATAACATATAGAGAAGTAGAATCTCTATGTTGTGCATCTGAAACTAATGTAATGTTGTGTGTCAACTGTACTCGAAAAAAATTAAAAGGCATAATATCCCAAATAAGACTAATCTTTCAAATTAGAAACATTTCCTCAGTGAATGAAATTGCAATGGGTAGACATGTAAAAAACAAGTCTGAATCATCCATTTCTAACACAATCAATAATAACATAATTTAAATTTAATTATGGATAGTACCAGCCATATTAATGTTAAGGCAATTTTGATCTATTCGTCCAGAAATTAGCATTGTATATTTTGAACACTCATTTCATTTTATACACTAATTTATTCACCAAGAAAAAAAGTAAAGTTGTATTTATGCCAACATAAAAATCATGTTAAGGGTAGTTATAGTTCATTCGGTGCTAAAAAAGGAGAAATTATAATTTCATTTTTGTAAACTGAATATATTACAATCTTTTTCTGTCACTTGGCTTTATTCCCCTCCATATAAGAAGATATAACGTGGGGTGCCTGGGTGGCTCAGGTGGTTGTCTGACTCTTGGTTTTGGCTCAGGTCATGATCTCATGGTGTGTGAGTCCATGCCCAGAGTCAGGCTCAAGCGCAGAGCCTGGTTGGGATTATGTGTCCCTCTCTCTCTGCCCCTCCCCTGCTCTCTCTTTCTCTCTTTCAAAAATAAATAATAAATAAACATCTTTAGAAAAAAGAATATACATCGTATGAAATAAGTGAAGGGGATTAATAGGTGCAAACTTCCAGTTATAAAATAAATGAGTTTTAGGGATTAAAAGCATAGGATAAAATACATAAAAAACTAAAACTATATATACAATCAAATAAAAATTTGCCATAAAATAAAACCTATGAAAATACTAAAATGACATGTCAATTTCTGAACACATTCTTATTTAGCAAACATTATGAAAAATAGTTTGCCACTGGCAAACAATCTAAATTTTGTATTGACACTGAAACATCATGTGATATTTAGCTAGCTATCAACTATAAAACTTGAGAGTTGAAATATACTATTTCATTGAATGTACTATTGAAGTAAAGTATCATCTTTGTGTTGTTTGTAAGAAAACTAAAGTCATTATGGCTCTTTATTACAATCAGAAATATAAATGGAGAAAAGCCTATATAGAGATTCTGTAAATTTTTGGCCAAAAATGGAATTTTATCTATACATGCAAATTAATAGATAGTGGTTTACATTACAATGTTTTTCATTAAAATTAACAAATTAGTATAAACAACATAATAATTTTTATAAAGATTAGTTTAAATTTATGAACATGCAATGCTTCACTGGAGATATCTAAAAAACAAAGAAGCATATATCACATGACAGAATATAAAAAAGGAGGCCAATAAAATTTAAAACTGATAAAAATTAAGCACTAAGGAATTTCACTCCAGTAGGAGCTGGAGATTATATTCTTAACACATTGAATTCAAATATAATGCAAACATCCTCAACTTTGTGTCTCATGGGGTTTATATAATTGAGGTTTATTCTTAACTCTGCAATTATACCACTGTCAAAAATCAGTTATTTTTTAAACAGTTTTATTAAAGTATAACTGACATATACACAGTTTTGCATATTTAAAGTATACATTTTGATGTTCTTATGCATGTATACATCCATGAAACTATTACCAAAATCAAGAAAATGACATGTTCAACACAATCCTTATAGTTCTGTCATTCCTCACCTCTCTTTCTTCCCCAGGGAAACACTTTGTCACCAAAGATCTTTGTCACCAAAGATCAGTTTGCCTTTATTAGAGTTATATATAAATAGAATCATAAAATATGTACTTTTTCTCCCCCTCACTTCTTTCAGTCAGTATAATTATTATGAGATTTATCTTGTTGCATCTATCAATAGTTCATTCTGGTTTATTGCAAGTTATATTCCATTGTATGGATATACAGTGAATTCTCATTATTCTCATTATTCATGATATAGAACATTATTTATATTCTATAAAGTTCAAGCAAAGACTGAAGTAACAAATACTGAGTCATTGCCCCTGGGGACAATACAGGGTTAGGTTCCTGCCAGCATCTGGTCACAACATTTTCATCAACCAATCAATACATAATCCTGTTTGATATGAGTTTCCGTTTAAGGGCACCTTATTTAATATATATTTTTATTCATTAACATTGAATTTATGGCACTATAAGTCATGGTGTAAAGAAGCTTAGTTGATATGCATATTTTCTCCATGAGGCACAGCATTAGACAGTGCTTCAGTACTGTTCGGGGGCCATTTAAACAGCAAAATCATCAACAAAAAAACACAAAAAATGCAAAAGACATGACACTAAATAAAGAGCAGAAAGGAGACTTGCTTATATTATGACAGCTGAAACAAGATCTTGTTCAACCTCAACTAGAAAAATAAGCTCTTTGGGCTACTCAAATGTTTTCACTGCTCTGCGCTTTCACGTGTCCACCAATGCTTGTGAGAATGCCAAGAGGATTCATTTGGGTGTTACAAATACAATTTAGTTGGTAGCAGAATTTGCACACGGGGAATTCCCAAATATGGAATCCTTAATAATGAGGTTGACTCTATCATATTTGTTTATCCATTCACCCATTGGTGGATATTTGTGTTGTTTAATAGATTTCATCTGTTACAAATAATGCTATCAGAAATACTCATGTAATATGATTGGTATGGATGCATACTTTCTTTCCTCATAGGTAAATGACCAACAGTGGAATGGCCCAGTGGTATAGCCTGTGTAGGCTTAACTTTTAAGAAACTGTCAAGCTGTTTTCCAAAGTGGTTGTAGGATTTTCCATTCTCATCAGAGTATAAAAGTTTCAGTTGCTCTAGAGCATCACTAACATTTGGTACAACCAGTGTTTTTAATTTTATCCAATTCTGCAGGTGTCAGGTTGCATCTCAATGATATTTAATTTGCATTTTCCTAACAAGTAGTGATGTGAACATCTTTTCATCTGCTTTTTGCTATCCTTAATCTTCTTTGTTGAACTGTGTTTTCAAATTCTCTGCCCTTTTAAAAACCTAAATTATTTTCTTATTGAGATTTGAGAATTTGACTATATATTCTGAACACAAGAAAGATGCTTAGCAAGTATTTTCTCTTAAACTTGTCTTTTCATTTACTTTCTAAAAGCATAAGTCTGTATTTTTAGAAAGTCTATTTCATCAATGTTTTTATACAATGAATTAATCATTCAGTTCTGTATCTAAGGAATCTTAGCATAAACCAAGGTAAAGCAAACAAAAATGTTCTCTTATGTTTTATTTTAGGACCTTTATAGGTTAACGCTTGACACTTACATCTATGATACATTCAGAGTTAATTTTTTGTATATACGGCAAGTAACAAACTCAAGTGTTTTTTTGTTTGTTTGCTTTTGGTGTTTTTTTTTTTTGAAGATTTTCAATTTTTTTGAAGCATTTGTTGAAAATAGTTAACTTTTTTTAAATACTTTTTTTCATACTGAATTGCTTTTACAACATTTTCAAATATAAGTTGTTCATACATATGTGGATCTATTTCTAAATTCCCTATTCTATTTTTTATCTATTTGACTGCAATTTTAAGTCAAAACCACATCTCTTTGATTAGGGTTGCTTACTTCTAGTCCACTAATTTTTTTTTAAAGTTATTTGAGCTGTCCAATATCCTTAGCACTTCCATATGAATTTTCTAACAAAAGCGTAGAGTTCTATAAAATAACGCTGCTGGGACTTTTATTAGGATTGTGTTGAATCCATATATTTGGGGAAAATTTATATCATAAATACTGAGTCGTCTAAACCAGAAACATGGTAAAAATCTCACTATTTAGTTGGGTCTTCCTTAAATTATGTTAGCCACGTTTTATAATTTTAAATATATAAGACACATGTACTTTGTTAGAATTATCCCAAAGCAATATTATTTTATTCCATTGAAAACACTACTTTTAAACTTCTGACTGTTCATTGCTAGAGTAAAGTTGTGACAGAGCTGATATTTACATATGTGATGTTATATCCTGCAACTTTGTCAAACTCACTTATTCCAGCAGCTTTTCTTAAACATAGATAATGATGTTTCATACAAATAAAACTTTTCTATTTCTTTTTAAATTTGCCTGCCACTTATTTTATTTATGCCTTATCTCACTGATTACAACTTCAGTACAATGTTAAATAGAGGGGCTGAGTGAAGATATCCTTATCTCATTCCTAATCTAGGGGGAAAGCATTCAGTCTCTTAACATTAAGCAGTGCCCATTATCAGACAGATGAAGTTCTCTTTTATTGTTAGTTTCCTGATATTTGTTTTGTTTGTTTGTTTAAAAGGGAATGGACGTTGGATAAGTCCTATCTGGTCATAATGTTTTATTCTAATACATATTGTTGGATTAAATTAGCTAGAATTTTTTCTAGAAGTTTTGCTCCTAGGTCTGTGAGAATTATTCTTTTAGTTTTCTTACTCATAGTACTTTATGTGATTTGATATCAGAGACGGTCTCAGAGAATGAGTTGGGAAATACTCTTGTTCTTGAATTTTCTAAAAGAGTTTGTGTAGAATTGGTATTATTTCCTTTTAATTGTCTAGTAGAATTAGTGTACGATGTAGTCCTTGAATTTTCTTTATGGCAAGATTTTCAAATTAATTATTTAATGGATATTGGGCTATTTAATTTTTATCTATTTCTTCTTGAGTGAGTTTCACCAATTAGTATCTTTTAAGCAATTTGCCCAGTTTAACTGAGTTGATATATTGTTATAAAATTGTCCATAATATTCCCTTAGTATCCTTTAATATCCATAGAACCTGTTGTGATGACACCACTATTATTCCTGATATTAATATTTTTTGTCTTTTCTGGTCAGTCTGAGTAATTGTCAATTGCATTAATGTCAGAGAAACAGCTTCTGGTTCTATTTTCACCAGTGTTTTTCTATTTTCCATTCAATTGATTTCTGTTCAGTTTGACCTTTATCATTTTCTTTGTATTGCTTACTTTGGGATGGATTTCCTTTTCTTTTTCTTTTTTTTTTAAGGTGGAAGCTGAGACCCTTAATTTGTGACCCTGCCTACTTTCCAAGACAGGTACTTAGTGCTATAAATTTCCTGAGTGCTGGGTTATTCTCATTGTCATTCAGTACAAAATACTTTCAGATTTCCTGTTGATTTCTTCTTTGTTCTATAGGTTATTTAGAATTGTGTTTTTTTGGGTTTCCAAATATTTTGGGAAAATCTTCAGAGACCTTTTTGTCATTGATTTCTGATTAAGAGAACATATTTTGTATGGGTTGAATCTTTTTTAATTTATTGAAATTCAACTTATGGTCCAAATTTTGCCTATACTGTACTGTGGATTTTGAGTTGAATGTGTTGTCTGCTGTTGTTGGGTGGAGTGTTCTGTGAATGTCAAGTAGGGCAAGTTGGCTAATAACGTTGTTCAGGTATTCTATATCTTTAATGATTGTGCATTATTCTATCAATTATTGAGTAACAGTTATGAAAGGCTCTAGTCTGCCTGAAGATATGTTTATTTCCTTCATTTGATCAGCTGTTGTTTTTGCACATATCTTGAAGCTTTTAGATACAACACCAAAAGCACCTTTTTCCATAAAAGGAAAAAAAAGTGATAAATTATAGTTTACCAAATTTATGAACTTCTGGTCTCTAAAATATTCCTAAGAATGAAAGGATAATCTAGATACTGGAAGAAAATAATTTCAAGTCACATATCTGGCAAGGGACTTGTATCCAGATTATGTGATAAACTTGAAACAGGTTAATATAAAGATAACCCAATCAAGAGGTAGGCAGAAATTTGAATAGATATTTCATCTAAGAGGACACAGACATGACAAACAATTACATGAAGAGATTTGAGAATCTCTTATAATTATTCATTGGGAAATGCAATCTAATTCACCTATTAGAATGGACTAAATTTAAGAGATGTGCCCAAGCAAGTGTTGGAGCAAATGGAGTTCGGGTACCCTGCTGGTGGAAATGCAAACTGCAATCTGGAACACAGCTTGGCAGTCAGAGAAACACAAATACCATATGGTTTCACTCAAACGAAGAAACAGACTCTTAACTATAGAGAACAATCTGATGGTTACCAGAACGGAGGTGGGGTGGGGGAGGATGGGTTAAATAGGTGATGGGGATTAAGGAGTTCACTTGTCATGATGAGCAAAGGGTGGTGTATGGAAGTGTTGAATCACTGTATTGTACACCTGAAACTAATATTATAGTGTATGTTAACCAACTGGAATTTAAATAAAAACTTAAAAAAGGAATTAATTATAAAGTTACCAAATGATCAAACTAATCTACTGCTAGCCACTTACTGAATAGGAATGAATGCATACATCCATAGAGACATATATATGAGTATTCATAACATATTTACTTACAGTAGCCAAACATGCAAAACAACTCAAATGTCCATTAACAGCTGGATAAACAAATATGACATATCCATATAATGGAATATTACCTAGCCACAAAACAATGAACTATTAAAAAACAGCATGAATAACTCTCAGGATAATTATGCTGAATGAAAGAAGAAATACAAAGTACATTTTAAAATGATTGTATCTATTTGAGGGGCGCCTGGGTGGCTCAGTTGGTTAAGCGGCAGACTTTGGCTCAGGTCATGATCTCGCGGTCCGTGAGTTTGAGCCCCGCGTTGGGCTCTGTGCTGACAGCTTGGAGCCTGGAGCCTGCTTCTGTTTCTGTGTTTCCCTCTCTCTCTCTGCCCCTCCCCCATTCGCACTCTGTCTCTGTCTGCCTTTCAAAAATAAATCCTAAAAAAAATTTTTTAAATGGTTATATGTATTTGAATTCTACAAAAGACAAGTTAACCTATACTGACAGAAAACAGGTGAATTGTTGCCTGGGGATAGGAAGGAGGAGCTTGAGAGAAGGATTACCAAAGAATATGAGGAAAATTTTAGGGGTGATGGATATGTTTACTATTTTGGTTTCAATGATGTCTATGCATATTCAAACATGCCTAAAATTTACTTTAAAATTATGAGTTTATTGTATGTCAATTATATCATAATAAAATTGTCAAAGGCAAAATTGAACCAAAAAAAGAATATAGGACTTAAATTTTTTCCCTTTCATAAATATCAGCAACTCAAAGAATAAGCTTTGAAGCTTTTAACTATATGTAAAGCATAGTGAGACTATCATAGATGTATTATAGACATGAAGAGTCAGATGCAGTAAACTCAACCTCCAATTCAGTGAATTAATTACAAATATTATACATTTTCATTATTAGTCATTCAATTATTATTTTGGTTTTATTTTACTACGTAGTTTAATATTAGTGATATATTTTTCTTAATTATTTCTGCTTCCTCATTTTATGCAGTGATAATATTTTCCAAGTTGTCTGCTATATAACTAAATTTTATTCAACCAGTATTTCATGTACATGGAGAATGATAGTGGCAATAATATTTTGGCTCCCTCTTTCCATGTATTTGTTCCTCAGTGTCTCATCCCTTCCCTCCTCTCCTGGTCTCCTCATACACAAACAAACTAAACAAGTGTAGAGAGATTTCTGCTCAGATTTGTCACATCTGAGGTTATGCTTATATTTTTTGTTATCATTATTGGGTTGTGGTTACTGATCCATAATGATCAAAACCACTACTTGATGTGCAGTTACATTCCTGGCATGGCTGAGTAGACAAAGTAAGTTCTATCTGTGACAAGAACATAATTACTCATGTTTGTAACTCTTTTGCTTAGTATAGGATCTGGTGCGTAGTAGGCATTTTTAAATATTTGTTAAATGAATGAAAAGAATGTTAGCATTCAGTTGAGGAAAGATTATGCCAGAACTGATATTTCCACATTGTTACTGTCATAAACTAGTAGAAGTGCCATCACAGAATAAGGTAAGTAAGCATGGTAAATGTACTCATTCTCATCTGCCTTTTAATTGCTGTTTAAGGACTCTGCAGAAAGAAACTATTTATTGGGCACCTTCACTGGGTTCACTGCAAGAGATTTTACACTCATTGTTACAGATCTTTGAGCTGGCTCTATAAGGTAGGTAGTATTTATACCTTATCCTCCAGGAAAATGAATCCTGGAAGAGGTAGAATGCGTGAACCAAATGCAAATATTATGAGTATGTGTGTTCTAATATTTTTTTAAATTTAAATTAAAGTACAAAATGATAAAGGTAATATCATGTACATTTACTAAATAACCAGGTAATCTGGAAGTTGAGATATTTTTCAGCGCCACATCCTTTGGGAAGATTAGTTTTTTTAAACCTAATTACATCCCTGTTGCAGCCCAGCATTTGTGGGAGTAAAATATTGCCCTGTCTGAAGTTTATTTTTTTCTTTCCTGGTCTACTCTTTCCTATCAAATATTCGTTCCCACTTTTTAGATCATAAATTCCATACCTCAAAGGAAAATACTACTAGTATTGTCGCATGCCCTCTGGGAAACATCCTTATGCAAATACAATATTACCCAAGTACTGTAAGGCGGTTTGCACATGCATTCCTAACTCTCTGGCTGCGGCATCTTGCTAAAAACCTATTAATCTTGGCCACTTCATTTCTCGTAGGTCCTCAAATTCGACATTGCAATCCCACAGGTAAAGCATTTTCTCCTGGCCATTAACTGATATGATAATACATTTAAATATTAAATCACTCTGATATATAGGATTATTGAATCATTGCATTTTATACCTGAAACTAATATACTTGAATTAAAAAAGAAAAATTAAAAATCAATTAAAAAAATAAAGAAATCATCTTAAATGAGCATCATATTCTTCTCAAGTAATTACACTAGACTCAAAGGTAAGAACATTGTATCTTTCTTTAAATCCATTCATAGAATATATAGTTTTATAAAAATACATTTTTCAACTGAACAGTTTTATGCACATTGAAGATGTATAGGATTGAAATTTCAGATGGTGAATTGCATTAATGTGATTCAGGATTGCAAACAATAAATGTCAGTAAGAGCCATCTATTTTCATCAAAAGTACCTTGAATTCGAAATATGCTATAATTATTATTCAGTTAAATATCCATATAATTCGATTCAAAATCAAAGTAAAAGCACACTACTGACTTATGTGTGTGCGCTTTATATAAATAGGAACTTTATCCTGCAGTTTAGCAGCTAAAGACATATAGTAAATTGAATTGATTTGCAGTTGAGTTTTCAGATACGCTTCTCTTGTTTCATGTGATGATCAAAAGGGGACATATTACAGGAGTTAAGAGCTAAGCTGTTAAAGAAGATGAGCTGGATTTCTAGCCATCTGATAACCTGTGGTAATGCCGTGTATTTTCTTGAGTTTTATCAGACTGTGTGGTTCCACAATGTAGGCCTCAGGTCTCTCAGGAACTGATCTGTAATAAATATTTTATTTTACTAATACTAAGAATTGTGGCAATACACCAAACTGAACAAACCACTGTTATGTGATTTCCAATACAATGCTTTATATTTATGTGCCATAAAAGCCAAGGGTAGACATATCTAGGATATTGACCCATAAAGCTTAACTACTGAATCAGAGTGGAGAGACAGAAGTTGTCTAAATAAGTAAAAAAGTTTAATAGAAACACTTGCTTTAATTTCTTTTATTTTTATAAACCCTATGTTCTGAAGAAAAATTTTAAAATTCACACATTCCAAAATATAGCCAAATCTCTTCATGCCCCATCTTGGCAATTAATGAAGGTTTGTATTACAGTGAAATATGGTGTGTCATTTCCAATTAGCTTTTATAAAATTGAAGACCAAGCTCCAATAATGCTATTGTTTTTAAGAGTCATATTATAGAGTTATAATGGTTTTTTTCTTTAGAAATTCATAACAGTTTGACTCCAATACTCTCTTATTTAATAACTGAAGTCTACTAGTGCAAAACCAAACCCAAATTAGTTAAGAGATCCTGAAAAATTATGATATTAGCATAAAAATGTAACCAATAAAATTAGGCAGCAGTCAATGGCTAGCCTTCATCCATAGGGAACAATGTTTGTGGGTTTTGTTTTTTTTAAGATTTTATTTTTAAGTAATCTCTACATGCAATACAGGATTCGATCTTACAACCCTGAAATCAAGACTCGCATGCT
Organism: Acinonyx jubatus; assembly: GCF_027475565.1. Classification (NCBI taxonomy): domain Eukaryota; kingdom Metazoa; phylum Chordata; class Mammalia; order Carnivora; family Felidae; genus Acinonyx; species Acinonyx jubatus. The sequence goes on along the minus strand of NC_069381.1, from coordinate 89,016,879 downwards.
CTACCCACTAAGGCAGCCAGCTTCCGCTGGCTTTTCTTGAGATTAAGTTTATGTTGAACATTAACCAAACTCTCCAATTCACATTACATTTTTCTAGAGATAAAAAGAAAAACTACCTAGAATTTGCCATTCTTTTTCCTTCCCACAAAATTTTGTGTCTTTTCAGCTATAGTTGCTTTTAATTAAGAAAAATCTCAGTATGTTTACATTCATGTTAATGATTTTTAAAGGAAGTAAAAATGAATATAAGTATCTAAAAATGATAGTTTTCAAATTAGAAAAATAAAAAAGCTAATACTGTTACTACATTCATAGTAATTTATTTTTTCTTTCTTTTTATTTTTCTGGTTATTGTAAATGCTTAAAGACCAGGTACACTTTTGTGGGCTTTTTCATGTTGCTTATTTTTAGCATTGTACTTTTTATTAAAAATCAACACAAAATTATAGGTCAGATACAAAAATATTCTCTAAAAGCAATGACAAGTTTAATATTTTTAAAGGGTATAGAAATATTTGCACTTTGCTTTTTTGCTGTAGAGTGAAAAAGTTATGCCAAAATCTAGTAAATTGTTCATACATTCTTCATCTTTGTTTTCCAGCTAACATGTTTAGGGTGTTATCAAAGGAATTACATGAAGTTGAGGAGGTAATAAGGAGATAAACGCTGATGGCATGCTTTGGAAGAAAAAGGCCATCTAGAGATAACTTCTCTGTGTTTGTCGTATTGAAGTCCTCTCCTTAATTCCTCACCAAATTTACTAATCTCTGCCTATATCACGCTACATCAGAAATCTGAAAGAGATGAAATTTGTTGTCATGGTCATTTTTATTCAACATTTCACTCTTTATAACTGCAGTGTCTCCTGGGAATGTCAGGCCGAGTTTACTTGGGAGCATTTCTTAAGAGATATAATAGAGATCAATAAAGAGATTGTAAACACTGTGCTGCTAGTCTAAATATTTCAGTCAAGAGGAGGAGACAAAGTGTATTTCCCCTCTGGACTATGAGATGTTTGAGGACAGCAACGGTGCTTCAATCCCCTTGAGCCCTCTAGCTCCTATCCTAGTACCCAGATGTGTCAGGAGCTAAAATTTGTTATACTGACTTCAAACTGTGGCTTTCCAGATGAAGTGGTGAAGCAAAGGCGGAACTAGCAAGTGGATCACAGTGCAGAAGCTTGGGGTAGGGCTAATAAAACCAAGAAGCTGTAATAATATGAAGGCAATGACATTGCGGCAAGGCACAAGTGCACAGAATTCTTAACTTGGGATTCAGGCAGCAGTATCCTTGCTCTAAGGAGATGGTGGGATGTTTCAGGGAACAGTTTCTGATTCTGCTTTTGTCTGTGCTATAAACATTAATAAGGATATAATTTCTCTACATTTCCCTCACTATATAGCCCCAGCGAAATGTCCTAGTCAAGTCAAGCACTGTAGTTGACCCCATAACCCAGCATATCATCCTCTACCTTGCCGTTGCACCCATCTCTCTTAAAGAAGTTACCAGCTGGTTCCCCCTCCCCTCCACACCTTTTCCAGGTTGGGGTCTGCAATAGAGCATGTGGGTGAGCACCGGGAAGAAAAAATGGTAAAGATCCTGTGAAATGATTTGATTTTTTTTCTATGGTTGGGCTAAGCAGGACTCACTGTTACCAGAGAAGGGAATGTGATTCTGGCAATAGATTTAGTGGAAGGCAGACAGATAGAAAGCAGGACAGGCAGCTGCCAAGAATGACCAGCAAAAACAGAAAGACAAAACATCTGGGGCCGGGAGAAAGAAAAATAAAGAAAACGGACATCTGTGAGAGAAACTGAGGAAGAGAGGAAGAGAAACATCTTTGGGGATACTTCCAGAGTAGTGAGTGTCCACCCTGCCATTTTTTTAGAGTTGGAAAGTCTGAGAATATTTTTTGTAATTTGCTTTATTACAGGTAATAATTTACATCTAATAAAAGTCACCAGTGTTACGTGTATAGTTCTGATATTTGACAATATATGGAATCATGTGACTACCAACACTATCAGAAGAGAGAAAAGTTCCACCAATCCAAAATGCTCCCCACCATGTCCCTTTGTAGGCAATCTTCTCCTCACCCCCATCCCTGGCCTCTGTCTTTCTTTTGCTATTAGTAATCCTATATTAGAAAATAATTTTCAGCATCCAAAAATATGTAACGAATAATGTAAAAACTTGCCTACATGGTTATTGACTGGCTTTGTCACCCATAGCACTTTATATTTGCTCTCTTTTTAAAAATCCAGTATTACACATAGAGTTAAAATCCATGTTCTCCCCTTTCAAATTCCTCTCTTTCAGGTCCTACTTTTACATTTTTCATTCCTGTGCATATTTTATTAATTTACTATATACCTCTGTGTCTATGAGTTATGTATGATCAATTTCTATTTTTAATCTCTATTTCTTTTGAGATGTATTACTGATGCCTAGTACTACAGATCATTCACTTTATCCACTTTAGAATATTCTGTTCTACTCCCATGTATTTATCCATTCTCTATATGGATCATTCAGATTTTTTCTAATGTTCTACAATTGTAGCTTATAAAACAATAAACGTTTTTCCATGTTTGTTCTTTTTAAAATTTTTATTTGAGAGACAGAGAGAGAGAGAGAGAGAGAGAGAGAGAGAGAGATGAAGGGGGACAGGGGCAGAAGAAGAGGGAATCCAAAGCAGACTTCATGCTCAGTGAGGAGCCCAACACAGGGTTCAGTCCCATGACTCTGGGATCATGACCTGAGCTGAAATCAAGAGTTGGAGGCTCAACAGACCGAGCCACCCAGGCACCATACATATTCTTGTACACAAATACAAGAGTTCCTCTAAGATGTACATCTGGTAATAAATTACTGACCCATAGAATATACTCCTCTTAAATTCTCCCAGATGTTGATAAATTGCTCTCCAAAACAAAATGAAGATATTTATACGAATTCAAAAGTATCTAGGGGTGCCTGGGTGGCTCAGTGAGTTAAGTGTCCAACTTTGGCTCAGGTCATGATCACTAGGTTGGTGAGTTCGAGCCCCTTGTCGGGCTCTGTGCTGACAGCTCAGAGCCAGGAGCCTGTTTCAGATTCTGTGCCTCCCTCTCTCTCTGTCCCTCTCCCACTCACACTCTGTCTCTGTCTCTCTCAAAAATAAACATAAAAACATTAAAAAAAAGTATATAAGGGTACCTGTAGTTCTATATATTTACTGTGTTGATATTGTTAGTTTGATATTTCAATGGGTATGAAAAAGTATCCCCTATACGTATATATAAACCATTAGTGTCTTCTTTTTGAAAAGCCTTCATATACTTTGCCATTGAGTGTATTATTTTTTCTTATTGTCTTGTAGCAGTTTTACAATAGGTTCTAGATACTAATTGTCTGCCATTCGTATGAGTTGCATCTGTTTTCCTTCAGTCTTTGACACAGATTTTCACTTTGACTCTTCTCCCTCCCATGGAATTAAGGGCACCCAGATAATCCTCCCTGGAGGTGGTGGCACCAAGTGTTAAGCAACATAAAAATATCAAGGAAAAAAAAAAAGAAAGAAAACTGTCAAGGAAAATGCCTCCTCCATTGTTGGCATTGATGCAATTCTGTTGGATTATTTCAGGCCACAGTATTTCTTTTCCTTCTTTTCTTTTTTTAATAGGTGTACACAAAACAGAGTTCATCTCCTGAACCTATCTAATGGGGAGAAATAAGATTTCCCAGGCTCACCTTGTATTTTTCTATTAGAAACTATGCCACAATGAATAACCCTGAGCATATGTCATTTCATTTGTACAGGTAGAATTATTTATTTTCTATTTATTACCTTTGATCTGCCTATTATTTCCTTAATTGTAAAAATATTCAATTTTAATGCATGCACACATAAAATTCATTTTTATTTACATAGGTTCATCTAGGGTTTAGTTTTAAAAATGCTTTAGTCCTCAGGCGCCTGGGTGGCTCAGTCAGTTAAGCATCCGACTTTGGCTCAGGTCATGATCACTTGGTTCATGAGTTAGAGCCTCACATTGGGCTCTGTGCCAACAGCTCAGAGCCTGGAGCCTGCTTCAGATTCTGCCTCTTCTTCTCTCTCTGTCCCTCTCCCACTTGCACACACACTCTCTCTCTCAAAAGTAAATAAACATTAAAAAAAATTTTTTTTAATGCTGCAGTCCTCAACAGTCATAAACAGTTTTTCTACACTTTTACTTTTTAAAAATATTTTTGGTTGTACATTTTGGTCTTTAATTCAGTTGTAGTGCAACTAGGTCTACAGGAAAACATACAAATTTATTTAGTTTTTCTCATGCAAAGAAAAAATTATCCAAGCACTACTGACTGAACATTTCCCCACTGAACTGTAATGCTGCCTCTAACATATATTTGGATACTCTATATGCATGGGCCTGTTTTGCACCTATTGTTTCTCTTCCATTGGCTTATTGTCAAGATCACACAGTCTTATTAATTAGCACAGAATTAGGATAACTCCTGAAGTCCAGTAGACTAAATCTATCTCTCACTCTTCAGAATTCTCCAAGATATTCTTGGTCTTTTGCTCTTCCAGACACGCACATATATGTTAGATTTATTATTAGGAATTTTAAAAACTTTGTTTCTACTGTATACAATATTTATTTACAGTTACAATTTCTAATGCTTTGATGCTGATTTCTAGAACAAATATTACTGATTATTAATGGTAATGTTTCAAGAAACCTTGCTAATGTCTATAATAGCTTGTGGTACTATGGGACTGTCTATATGGGCTATCATTTTATATGCAAATAATGGCTTCTTTTCATTCTCTACAAATAGCATACTTTCTTTATTTCTTTCTTAATGTGTTGTTTAGAACCTGCAGGACAAAATTGAATAAAAGTGGTGTTGCTAGTTATCCTGCCTCATTCTTGAGTTTTAAAGGAAATGTTTCTCATGCTTCTTTGAAAATGAATTTGCTGAGGGGCACCTGGGTGGCTCAGTTTGTTAAGCATCAGACTTCAACTCAGGTCATGATCTCATGACCTGTGGGTTTGAGCCCTGCATCAGGCTCTATGTTGACAGCTCAGAGCCTGAAGCCTGCTTCAGATTCTGTGTCTCCCTTTCTCTCTGACCCTCCCCAGCTTGCAGTCTGTCTCTCTCTCGCTAAAAAATAAACATTAAAAAAATTTAAAAAGAAGAAAATGAATTTGCTGAGATACAGAAGATCAATTTTACTTAGTTGTAGAAATTCACATCTATTACTAGTTTGCTAAGAATCATTTTTAAGTTATTAGTTATTTTTGGAATTTTTTTGTCTGTTCCATTTATCAGAATGATCCTATATTTTTTCTTTTTTAAATGGGTACATGTGTGATGCAGCTTGATTATAATTATAAATATGCATACCCATATAAGTCTTTCTATTTATATACACATACTTGCATATAATATATGTGTGAGCATACACACACGTACATTTCTACACTTGGTTTTCTAAAATTTTGCTTATAATTTTTGCATCCATATTTACAGGTAATATTGACCTCTTTCTTCTCACATCTATATATAGTATTGATATCAAAGTTTCACTATCCATATACAAATGATTTGGAGACATTCTCTGAATGAGTTTGTATAAGACAGAATTTATATGTTTAATTAATATTGGCGCATGTTACCTGTCATATAGTGGGAATAAAACAATAAAGTAAAACCTTAGATTGTGAGTAGCTTGTTCTGTGAGTTTTCTGCAAGATGAGCAAACATTTCCAATAAATTTTAACTTGATGAATGAGCCATGTCTTGCAATATGAGTAGTACGTGACACCAAACGTCACATGATCACAACTAAGCCAACAGTTCTTCTTTCTCTCGTTCTTTGTAGGATTGAGGGTGATTTTCTCACATGCTTGGATGCTCCCATGCTTGGATGTCAGGCTGTGGTGTTTGGCAGAAAGCAGTAATTTTTCAGAACGTTGAAAGGTGCCCACAACTGGCACTAGTGTATTTTTGGTCACTTCAAAGCACCTATAGACAGCTCTTTGCTTTTCCATACAATAGTGAGCCTAGCTTTGCTCCTTCTAGGTCAGGCTGCCTGCAGATATAGACCCTTTTCTCTGCTGCCTTATTGCCAGTTACATTAAATACAGTATATGGCAAGAGTTTATTAATACTATACTGTAGTCAGCATCTGTTCGAGCATATACAATGGTCCCCATGTAAAAAAAAAAATTCCGTGGGGCGCCTGGGTGGCACAGTCGGTTAAGCGTCCGACTTCAGCCAGGTCACGATCTCGCGGTCCGTGAGTTCGAGCCCCGCGTCAGGCTCTGGGCTGATGGCTCAGAGCCTGGAGCCTGTTTCTGATTCTGTGTCTCCCTCTCTCTCTGCCCCTCCCCCGTTCATGCTCTGTCTCTCTCTGTCCCAAAAATAAATAAACGTTGAAAAAAAATTAAAAAAAAAATTCCACTGAGCCAACAGATAGCAGTGATTCCGTTAGTGACAATGAAAATTATCCTACACAATAAACTTCCTCTCTCTTGTCTCACTCACACTAGCCACAAAGGTTTTCAAAGGTAAGTGCAGGTTAATTTGTTTATTTTTATTTTTTGTATTTTCTTTATTATTTTGTATTATATTACAGTATTGTAATAATTTTTACGTGAATATTTTTTGGGGTGTGGAATGAATCATCTTGAGTTTCCATTATTTCTTATGGGGGGATTTGCTTTGATATACAAGTTCTTTGGATTACAAGCATGTTTCTGGAAAGAATTATGCTCACAAACCAAGGTTTTACTGTATATGAAGCTACAACATAAATCCCAAACCTCAGTAGCCTTCTAACCAGGGGGACCTACTCTTAATGTTACCAGCAGACTAGAGAGATTATCCTGTCAGTTTCCCTGTGAAACTCCTTTTATCATATTTATGGTGAGATATTTCTGGCCTCTTCTGACTGTTTTGGAGTTAATTTCTGCTTCTAGGATAAAAGCCCAAAACATTTCTGAGTGTTTACTCCGAGAACACATAAGTCAATTTTAATGAATTCACTTATTTCACATACAAAGCTTACGGTAAGCACTTTATAAATATTTATTTAAATCTGAAAAACTTTTATGGGGATAAAGAAACTGAGGCACAGAGAGGTCAAGTAACTTCCTAAGGTCACTTAGCTCATAAGTCGGAGGCCAGAGTCAAGCCTAGGCATTATGTATCCTGAATCCCTGCTCCTGTATCCACGCAAGATATTACCGCCCCTCTCAGTTTTCCAGGTATTCCCATAGCAGAACCTTACTAAAGTGCAGAGCCTGTCATGGGGCTGGAACTCAAGAACCTTGGCTTTGGCTGAAGCTGGAGCCACCCAGGTGCCCCTAAAGTCAAATTTTTGATACCTAATACAGGTCAGATGACATACCATATTTTCTAAATATTCATAATAAATAAGTTGATGAAGAGCAAGATGTTACATTTATGGGTATTTGAATTTCAGTTAAACTAGAAATAAAAACTTTGATTTGTATAAAACCAGTGCACTTAGTTGATGCAGAAAGCTTATTGTATTTAGAACATTCTGAGCTGAGAGAGAATGGTGTTCACACAGGGAAGTATATTGAAGAAGTTAAGAAATCAGGTACTTTATATAGAACGCATTGCACATGTTTGTGATTTTGTGAATTCTTATTACTTTAAATGGCAAGTAGAGTTTCAAGGCCTCTGGAGTTGTTATTATTAGTTTCACATCTAAATAAACATTGGGAAGAAGAACCCATGTAGGGTACTCCCAATTTAGTGTGGCCCAGTTCAGTAGCATCATCCCTGGAGTCAACTCACTAAAAATCAAATGGGTTAAAGAAGCATTCTGTATAGCAGATCCTTCTAGTTCCCAAGCCAGATCCTCTTACAATTTCCATCCAGGTCAGGCCCCTACTGTCTCCTGCCGGCCCCCGAGACTCTAGGATTGAAGACTTTTCTCAGCTGATACACAGGCCAGAAACGCTGAAGTGGTAAGTCTGCTATAAGTAGTCCAGTGAAGAATGTAAGTCAGAGCTCAAATACCTCCAGCTTCCTTGCGCCTTTATATGGTGATTAGGGCAGCTCTGAGGCATTTTCTACTCTGTCAAAGTCCTCAAAGAAACCTGGCCACAGTTTTACACAATGCTACCTTGTTCAAAAAAAATGGTTCACACCAGTTTTGAGTAGAGGGAGGGGTTATAACTTTTGTCTCTCTCTTTCCAACTCTCTACTTTGTGTTTCTTGAGATCACCTCCCAAGTAAACTGTCTTCTCATTACTACTATAACCTCCATAATTATTTTTTATCTCTAATATTCAAATTATCATCCTGAGCACCACTTATATATACCTACCTGCATATGGGGCTCATTAAAAAATGTAAATGCACAGCCCTTTGTTCAAATAGCAAGAAAAAAGTGCCCCTAAAGTTACTAAAATGTAAAACCTCTTCTTTTCTTCTATTTCTCTTTCAATCTGTCAAGGTGTTTTTTATCTACAAGTTAATCTTGCAGAGTGCAGACACTCATTGCTACCAGACAGCCTCACCTTGTGACTCTGCATGTTCACTCAGTCCACTGATTGCTCGGTTCCTCTTTTCACCAGTCAACTGATATGCTATGCCCTGGCCAGGGACAGAGAAGTCAAGCTCCCTTCCCCATGGCATGGCTGTTCCAATTCACAGTTGGCAGGAAATTATGAAGGAATTATGACCTCTGCAATAGGAAACACAGGGTCCTTGGATTGGGGTTGAGCTAGAGGCTCACTCCCACCAAGTTCCCCACCAAACATGCTATGGTGTTATAAGCCCTAGAAAGGGATGGGCGCAGCCATGCCCAGCTAGCTCTGAGATGCCATGGGGCATGCACATCCTGCCTTGGCTCTCTCCTTCAACCCATGCCCCTCCTCTACCAAGGATAGAAGGCAGTAGCAGTGACTGGATGAGTGTAGGGAGGGGGAAGCCAGGCAGGGCCTGGAGCACCAGGGGCAGGAGGTGGGAGCTGTCATGGAGAGAGGGGAGTAGGTAGTGGGGAGGAAGAGGCCAGGAGGGGCACAGTGGCTAGTGATTGATGGAGCAGGCAGCACTGAACCTTTCCTGGAAGGGTGGAGGGTAGAGGGTTCAGTAGGAGGCAGGGCTGCATGCGAGTTGAGGCTCCAAGCTGTTGGCATATGTTTTATTGTCCCATTGGACTTTACTCACAAAACACAAATTCAAAAGTTAAATTATTGAGAATTTCATGAAGGTGACCAAAGAGCATTCAATGCCAAGTTCAGCACCCTTCTGAGTAGGAGCCCCTGTAGTGACTGCACTGGTCCTATATCCATGAAGCTAGCCCTGCTGAGCACAAATCTTTGATCTCATTCTCCCCTAATACTGCATTCCTCTCTTTCTCAATCGTATCTCACTGATCACATCCATCACCTTGCAAATCCCTTATGTTGTAGATTTTGTGATTCTCACTTACCAGTGGGATTAAAAGACAACACAGACAGACTATTTAGTTTACATTACCTACTTCCAAACCACTGTTATACCACTTCCCCTCTTTTTAAGTACATGGACTCTCTTACAACACTGAATTCCATCCTATCTCTAATTGTCTATCAACTTAAAAAGATATTCTCCTACTGTCTTGATGCATGTGGGTTATATATATATATATATATGTGTGTGTGTGTGTGTGTATATATATACATATATATATATATATAATTTATATTTATATATAGATATAGCTATATATAGCTAGATTTCTATGTCAACTACATTTGCACTGAATACTTTCTTTAGTTCACAGCTAGATTCTTGAGGCCAACCCTTAGAGCAATGCTCTCATGATCATTCCTATTCTGTTTAAGGTCCTGAGCTGGTCACTATCATATGGGGTACTGTAGAGATGGTGGTGGCTCACCAGGTATTCACCTTTAAGAGGTGGCCACACATCCAGGGCAAGATGTGGAAAAGCAGTGTTATTCTGAAAATGAGCAGTCAGTGGGGTTAAAAATCTAGGGAGGCTTTTAGAAGGTTGTATTTCATCTGGGTCTTCAAGATAATTCCTGTACCAACAAGATCTAATTCTAAGGAACTTCATAATTCACAGTATGTAACTCCCATTTTCCCTACTAAACAAGGTTGGAGACATACAGGAAACTGTCTTGACTAGCCTTATTATAAGTCTGTAGTTTCATTAATAATTGGCAATACTTTTGCTCCTCTGTAAGAGACTCCTTATTCCCTGGTTTGTCCAACTTTTTCTATTCTCATTTCAAACCTCTCCTCTTACTTAGCCTAGATAACTTCATGCCATTCTTCTGGAATCATCTTATCCTTCAGCCAGCAGGAATCTCCCATGGCATTCAAGTGCCAATCACGTCAGCCACCAGTCTGGACTGGCTACTTTTTCCTTGGCTTCCAATCACTCTGTGAGTAATGGTCAGCAGTGTTAAATGCACATGTTTCCTCAATTTAGTTATTTCCATCCTCATTTAAAAAAAAAAGTTTTGGTTCCAACTCTACTAAGAAAAAGTTCAGGTGACTGAAGGTGCCTAGCTTTGTCCTGCAAGTCCAACTTTCCATGTCTTTAACTGCCTCTGCTTCCTCTTTAAGGTTAACCAGTCTATAGTCTCCTATCATTCTGATAAGCAAGTAACCTTTTGCCTAATCCTGCAGGAAAAATCAAATTAAAATTGGCTACTAGATTATGAACTAAGTTGTAATCTATTAGGCAGAGCACTGAGGTTCATTCCACCTACTGGGATAAAAATTAAATTGAAAATGATTTTAAATTATTTTTAAAATATTGAGTAATATACCTTTGATGTATACATTTTTGGCACATTATTGTAGGCATCTTTAATGACACAGCGCTGAGTTCTTACTGGTTGGTTTTTTATATTCCGGTTTTTCTTACCAGAAATTCTTCATAAATGCATAAGTATATAGATGACTATAATTGCTGAAATGCTATAACTAATAGGATGCTTTTTGCAGGATTCCTTTCTACTTTAAATGAGATATTATCTAAAATTCTTTTCTTACTTAGTTTTATTCATATATCCTACTGTTGGGCAACATAGATAAGACAGGGTATATGTAACTATTTTGATTATCAAAAGTGCAGCGTAAATGTATGCTAAAAATTTTCTCTTTTATCTTTATATATTCCCTTAAGTGAAATTCTAGAGGTGATAAAGTGAGAGAGAAAGAAACTTGGTAATAATAGGAACTCAGCAGACAGCAAAGTTCACACTTTTCCACCTTCATGTTCTAGCACTTTTAGTCTGAACTGTTAATTGTTCTTACAGCCTAACTCCTTAGTGCCAGCAAAAAAAAAAAAAAAAAAAAAAAAAAAAAAAAAAAAGTTAGGTAATATATTCCTGGAAAATAATTATCAAATTATCAAATAATTATCATTACATTTATAGAGCAAGAAAGACTTTCATTTTAAAAAGTTTTTCTTGGTTTTTGTTTACAAAAATAAATTTAAAATTTCACATACTCCCCTTTGCTAACCTAGTAGTCTGCAGAATGGTTGGAAGCAACTTAAATATTTTTTCCTTAAGAGGTGCTATAGAAAGATGAGTTATGTACCTGTGTCTCTCCTGAAATTAATTCCATAGAAACTAGAAAAATAAGTTTCTTCCTAGTATAAACAACTTTTTCAATCTTGAAATAAAGTTCTAGAAAGATGAGTTATGTGCATGTGTCTCTCTTGAAATTAATTCCATAGAAACTATAAAAATAATTTTCTTCGTAGTATAAACAACCTTTTCAACCTTGAAATAAGTTCAGAGAGGTTAATATTTTCTTTTAATTGGAAACAAAATTCCTCAAAAAACAGCTTTGATTTTGTCAGTTCCTACTTAACCTTTTCGTTTTCATCAAAAGAACCAACCATTTTCTCACTGGATCTCCCTCCTTCACATCTGACTTTTTTCCCTCTTTAGATGACAGCATTCAGGACCAGTGGAGCCCTGTCTTTATCTGGTCTGCAGAAACCAGTTTGGAGTCTTCACAATCTTAGCTTCACACCATGCCAAAGTCAAGGCCCTTCCAGATGGCTGACTGAAGTGGTTTTAGGAGAGACTGGGAAGAAAAATTAAGGGCAGTACTGCAAATTATATAATAGAAGCCTAGAATTTAAGCATACACATTTTCATATTTAGCACCTCTTCAAAGGAAATTTTTATAATAGAACTGCTTTATATTTAGATCTGTATCATCCTTGGTTGCCTTGTCTTGTTCCAATCCTCTAAGGGTACTCTATAAATAATAGTGACACAGAAGCCTCAGCATCTTTTGCAGAAGGTAAATGTTCTCTGTATACAAAGCTGTTGTTGCAACTGGCTCATCCTGACTAGAACTTTTACTGTGCCTATTTTTAATGTGTCCTTGCCTTTAACTTTTGTAATAAAACGCAGAAGAAAATAGGGATAAATATGATTTCTGTAAACATAAAATCCATGATGTTTGCTCATTCATCTTTGAATGTCTGGCACATAGTAGGTGATCAATAACTATTTGTTGAATGAACAGGGCCATTGTGCTCTGACCAAGTTAAGACTATGATCTTATCACAGTATGTTAAGTAACTAGGTTTAAAAACAAACATCCCACATTTCCTATTTTATTCTTCTTGAGGCTGTCTTTATTATTATTATTATTATTATTATTATTATTATTATTGACATTCTTATATAGTGCAAAGTAATGGAATGCATTTCTCATTTTCATTGATATATATTCTCACAGAGCAATTAATTCATTTATTTATCTCACAAATGCTTAATGGAGAATCTGTTAAATAAAATGCATGGAGAACATAGCCCAGTCTTTAAATACCTTATAGTCTAGAGGAGACGAGGCAAATTAAACCATTACCTAAAGTATTTTAGTCACAACAAGTTCTATGAAGGAAAAGTTCAGGTATTATGATGGCATTAAATAGGAGAAATGTGCTTTGCCCTTATGTTCTTATTGAATAGATGCCACTTTAATGGATGACATTTATCATTTGTTTCATTTCTTATCATTTGGAGCCAAAGCTTATTAAAATACGTTTCTGATAATTTTACAGCTCATTCCAATCGAGATGCTGCTATACAGTTCGTAGTAGTCATACTCTTCAATAGTCCTGTTAATATAGTTTTGAATATTTTACAGTACTTAAAATCATCATTTATGTGCTTTCTTATTTGAAAACTAAAACCTACTGTGATCACAGCAAAGATGCTCAGTTTTTACTATAGCACCTAAGTTAGTCTAGCTACAGATAAGAAAATCTGATTATTCTTTAATTACCAACAAACTATAAAATGTTCCCTCATAGAAGGTCAGGTTCTTGACTGATACTCAATCTGGGGTCTGTCATGGTTTCCCCAAATCTTGCTCTCTACTCATGTGTAAGAAAGTGATGTTTTAGAAGGGCCTAAACTGTTGTCTGCTAAAATAGAATTGCTGCACAATGTCACACATACTTACTATAAACAGAGTTTTATTACTTTTATAGCATTTCATGTAGCTTTTAGGATATTTGAAAGTGTGTACTTTAAACGATCATGAACTACTTCTTTCCAAGAACAGCTTTTTCAGAATAACTAAGAGGAAAATTTCCCTCAGAATGCCAATTTATACTCTATCTCTTGTACCTACAAGTTTATCTTTCTCTGAACAATTTTCTGGTCATCATTCGAGACCTTAATAACTGAATTGCAGCCTTCCATTACATTGTTAGAAGACTGCTCCCCTTGGCTTACAAATTCTACAAGTATGTTACACTCATACTCTGAAAGGGTGGTTTAAATTCTGCATACACCTGCATGATAAGATAGTAGCTTCTTATTATTAAAATTCATATATCTACCATATGACTTTTGAAGATTACATAAACATGCAAAAAAATACATGAGATTTTCAGAAGCTCATCTCCATTCATTATACTTTTTTCCCCAAGAGAAAACCATAGTTAATATTTGGTGTATATCACTTCAGGCTTCTAGTCATCTCTGTGTGAGCCTATGCCTTTGGACTGTGAACTTCACAAGTGTTACTGTTTACTTCTTTCTACGTCCTTAGTTGGGACAAAATGCTAGAGTGGGATGGAGTTGGGTATTTTCCTTTCCCAGGTCAGTTAGGCTCTGATAATACTTTGACAGGTTATGTTTTGGTTAATAAGTTTCCCCTGAGGGCAGGCCTTGTTAAGAAGAACTCAGTATTCTATATGGTACTGGCATAAAAACAAACACCTAGATCAGTAGAACAGAATAGAAATCCCAGAAATAAAACCACAATTATATGGTCAGTTAATCTTCAGGAAGAATATGCAATTGGAGAAAGACAATTGTCTCTGGATCCCCTGGGTGGCTCAGCTGGTTTCGTGTCCAACTTGGCTCAGGTCATGATCTCATTGTTCATGAGTTCAAGCCCTGTGACGGTCTCTGTGCTGACATCTTGCAGCTCAGAGCCTAGAGCCTGCTTCAGATTCTGTCTCCATCTCTTTGCCCCTCCCCCACTCAAGCTCTGTCTCTTTCAAATGTAAATAAACATTAAAAAAGTCTCTTCAACAAATGATGCTGGAAAAACTGGACAACTATATCCAAAAGAATGAAACTAGACCACTTTCTATCATTACACACAAAACAAACTCAAAATGGATTAAGGATCTAAATGTGAGACCTGAAATCAAAACAATCCTAGAAGAGAGAATAGGCAATAATTTCTCTGACATTGGTCATACAACATTTTTCTAGATATGCCTCCTTAAGCAAGGGAAACAAAAGCAAAAATAAACTATTGGGATTACATAAAAATAAAAAGTTTCTGGACAGCAAAGGAAACAATCAACAACAACAAAAAAGGCAACCTACTGAATGGAAGAAGGTATTTGCAAATGACATATTCAATAAAGGGTTAGTATCCAAAATATATAAAGAACTTTATACAACTCAAATACAAATACCCAATTAAAAGACAAATAACCCAATTAAAAATGGGTGGAAGATGTAAACTGATATTTCTTCAAGGAAGGCAGACACATGAAAAGATTCTCAAATCACTTATTATTGGGGAAATGCAAATCAAAACTACAATGAGATGTCACCTCACATCTGTCAGAATGGCTAAAATCAAAAACACGAGAAACAACAAGTGTTGGCAAGGATGTGGAGAAAAAGGAACTCTTTTGTACTTTTGGTGGGAATGCAAATGGGTGCAGTCACTGTAGAGGACATACAGAGGTTCCTCAAAAAATTAAAAAAAAAAAATCCTATGATCCAGTAATCACACTACTGGGTATTTACCCAATCACACTACTAAGACCAAGGGATATATGCACCCCTATGTTTACTGGAGCATTATTTATAATAGCCAAATTATGAATGCAGCCTAATTGTCCAATTATAGATGAATGGATAAAGTAAATGTGGTACATGTGTGTGTGTGTGTCTAATAAAATATTATTCAACCATAAAAAAGAATGAAATCTTGCCATTTCAACAACATGGAAGGATCTAGGGAGAATAATGCTAAGCAAAATAAGCCAGTCAGAGGAAGACAAATACCATATGGTTTCACTCATATGTGGACTTTAAGAAACAAAACAAATGAACATGGGAAAAAAAAGAGACATACCAAAACAGACTCTTAACTATGGAAAATAGATGGTTACCAGAGGGGAGATGAGTGGGGAGAAGGGTGAAACAGACAAAGGGAATTAAGAGTACACTTATCTTGACAAGCACTGAATAATATATGAAATTGTTGAATATTGTATACCTGAGAATAACGTAACACTGTATGTTAACTACATTGAAATTAAAGTAAAATAAACTTAAAAAAAAAGAACTCAGTACTCTGGAGTACTGGCATCCCCTGATTTTCAAAAGTTCACATTATACCCCTCTATGAAAGACCCATTTTAGTACTTGTTTTCATTAATTGAAAGAATTCTGTTGAAGGTTTCTGCTTTTATGAAAAAAAGTTAAAATAGAGTTCAACACCTTTTTAGCTGCATGTAGTACCCTGGGCAGTGAGAGTGGCCCCGCCAAACTCCTTGCCCACGAAACTACACTCAGCACCTCCGCATCTAGCCATGAGAGCTTTGAACTGCGTCCGTGAGCATCTGTGCTTTATCTTGATTTATTTTGTGCTAGATGGACTGGGAGGCAAGCTGGAGCCTTATAGTTACCCTAGTTTGGGATGAGAAAGCCCAGAGTTGGCTCGGCACTTGGGGATTGGCTGACTGGATATACTGTGTTTTGGGTCAAGTGGTAAAATAGAATTTATTTAAGTTTCAGTTTGCTAACATAGCACCCTGGGCAGGAGTGGCTCCATCTTGGGCCTAGAGTTATTTCAACACATCCTAAAAGATGTAAAAAGCTGAATAGACTGAAAAATTAGCAACTTTTTGGTGATCCATAAGGGAAAGGAGGACACAGGGCAGAAGACTAGAGAGATAAACAGGTCAATATAGGAAGTCATGGAAGCAGTGCTGGGACAGTGAGACCTGACTATAATAGATGAGTTGCTGGTGAAAGAAACCAGAATATGTCACCCCAAAATATACCTTGTTGACATAAAAATTATTTTGAGCTGCAGGTAAGTAAGAAGCAGTTTACCTAGAAAAAGTTTCCCTTTTTCTGCCTAAAGGCAGGATAAAAATTGTCCTTCTCCTGGAGACACAGTCCTTTCAGAGGATTATGCAAAGAAACTTTACTCCATTAGTTCCCTCCTATATATTTACCTCCCCGAAGTCTGCCACTCTTGGGAAGCCTAAAACTGCTTTCATATCTCCTGCCATTTTTTTAGAAATTCTTTGTTGAAGATGCTAGATAAGCTATACTACTTTGTGCCACTTTGAGTAACTTTTCATTTAGGTTTCTTCCACGCAATTCTTTCCTACTCTGGAAATTCAGTGCTGTCAAAGAAACAAACTGCACACTGAGAAAAGCAGACAGATGAGCTTATGGCAAGGGTTCTGACCTGCAATTCAAGGCAATGGGAGCAATGAATTCCGAGTTGTTCACACACTCATTGGGTTAAATATGTTTTTTTTTAATGTTTATTTATTTTTGAGAGAGAGACAGAGCATGCGCAAGGGAGGGGCAGAGAGAGGGAGACACAGAATCTGGAGAAGCCTCCAGGCTCTGAGCTGTCAGCACAGAGCCTGATACAGGGTTCAAACTCAAAAACTCTGAGATCATTGACCTGAGCCAAAGTCAGATGCTTAATCCACTGAGCCACCCAGGCGTCCCATGTATTTAAATATGTTTTAACAGGTGAAATGGAAACTTCCACACTCCCTACATGCATAACCCAACCAATGTAATTCACTCTTCTCTGTGCATTCATAAAAATGTATAAATATAGCTATAGCCACAAGGATACAACATCAACATCAGTGACTTTATCCCCTTTTACTTCACTGTATTATCTCCCCAGAATATTCAGTACAGATTGACACCATTCTTTCAGGCATATAATATGCCATAGTGTTGACTTCAATGATATGTTAATTATGTTATTAATGGACATTTGTATTGTGAGATCATCTCTTCATATTCTTGAAACATTTTAGTGGTAACTGAACAAAATAAGTGTTCTCTGCCATTTGGGATGCTAGGTAGAAAGGCCTTACCTAATGTTTTATGTGACTTGTACAATAGACATCTCATTGGTTTTGCTACAATGAGCTTTTGCTAGAAAACGTTTTGCAATAAACTGTCTATTTTGGCATTTAGCAAGTAGGCGTTTGTAAGAGGTACTGCTTATAGGACGCAACATGAGTGGTAAAAAGAAGTTCTGCTACCTGTGCTCCCCTCAAAATATCACATTGCTTCACTTCTTTAGAATTAATCATTTTATTGAAACAATTTCATTAAGTATAAATGCACTATCTGCAATAATTTAAATGTCCAGTTAACCCAAACTCATAAGTAGGTTAGAATATATGTTCCTGAGAACAAAGTAGATAACTGGAGAGAATGGGATACATGTTTTTTGATGAAGGTAACTAGTGAACATTAATGCCTTATTTCAAAATAATGCATTTATTTCAGGGTAGCTAATTTTGGAGATACTTGTTTTACTATATTTTTCCTTACAGAAAAATTACAGAACTTATTATGATTATCTGATATTCATCTTCTAAAAAAAGTACCACTTGACTTTACCTATGGTCATGTCTAAATAGATATATCAAATCAAATATTTTGTTCAAGTTTTATAAATTTTAGTATTGCATTTCAGCACAAACAATTATACTAAGTAATAAAGCTACTCTGATATAGCATACTAATTACTCTTCAATGTGATATATGATTTTCAGGACATCATATACCTAGGCCTTACAGTATCAAATTACAGTATAATAAATTTTGCTATTTAATTGAAATTTAATGCTACGGAGGAGAGGTTGGCAAAATTTTACTTAAAAGGGTCAGATAGTAAAAATAAATTGTGCAATAAGTAAAGCAATACCTGTTGCGATAACTCAACCCTACCATTATAGGGTGAAAGCAATGATAAGCAATATATAAACTTATAGACATATCTGTCTCCCAATACACATTATGCATAAGACTTTATGCTGGATTTGGACTATAGGCCAAATTTTACTGATCCTTGTTATACCTCAGAGTGAGAGATGGGATTATTAAATGGATGTGGTTGGGTATAAAGGGATCCTCATCCTAAAATCAAAGTGTTAGGTATATTTTTGAGCTGAAATATTTTTACATAGCTCTTTGTATCTTGATATGAAAATAAACAGTTGTAAAACAGTGGTTTCAGATGATATCAGTGGGTCTCAAAAGAAATTATATCTCTATGTTAATACTTTGTGCTGAACTTTAATATAATTGGTAAAAAACATATATATAACAAAAATAAAGAATAAAAATAACCAATCAACAAAGTTACTCATTGGTCTCAAATTATTGTACTTGGCCATAGGAGATAAGATATTCTGAGGTTAACAGTATATACTGGTCTTTGACCAGTTCTGGATTCTATACCCCAAGGGTGAAATATGAATATTTTATTTCCAATCTACAGTACATTGCACCACGCTCTGAGAGAATATTATGCTTCTCTACTTTATTAACATCAGGCTGTGGCATGAGATTTGATTTAGCCTATGATATATGAATATAAGTGCCATATGTCACTTCCGAGCACAAAATGTATGATCTATCAGTTGATTCTGCCATTGCTTTTTTTGTTCTATATGAGAATATTATGTCACAGGTAGGATCTACTTCTCTGGCCTACATCCCAGAAAGAAGACATCTGGACCAAAGTCACAGCTGACCTACAGCCAGTACGTTATGAGAGCAAGAAATGAACCTTAGTTATTGTAATTTATTACACTTTATAGGATATCTCCTTCCGTAGTATAACCTACTGAAAGTTGACATGAAAATGGCTTACAGAAGTTGTTTGCTGGTCTAATAAAAATACTAAAGTGTGAGATTGATTTTAGAGCCCAGCAGTAAGCAACAAAGGCTGGAAAAATGGCAACCTATGTTATGCATTTGGGGAGCATTGGATAAAACTATTTCTGCAACTACTTGAAAAAAAGATAATAAACTGAGAAAGTTGGTGCCTTCAGGCAAAATTGTTGTGAAATGAACTGTACTAATATGTGCCGGTAAACACTGGTTGTACTTGGCAATACATAATGAAAAAAGACAATTCCAGAAAGAATTAGATGGTTTATAACTGGGATATAAGGAGAATCCAGAAATTCTGGGATTTACAGGATGAAAGAGGCAACTGTTTCTCACATATAACTAGTAAAAGATAAAACAGAATTGTTTTAAATGAAAAAAAAAATAAGTTTAATAGAACTTTGAGATAGTTCTTTGCCTGTGGTAACATCTCTGAATGTTTTAAGATACTGTCTAGTAAACTACTTTGTTGATAAAACATCTCAAGAAAAAAATAATGACCAAAAGGTGTGGCTCGCCTACTTTCCTTTGCAAAGCTCATGGTATTGGTAAGATGCTTAGAGAGAAGCATATCTGGAAGATAATTATGGATGTGGTTTTGCACATACTGCTGATCAGAAGCAAAGACATTAAACCAAAGTTCTGAGAGAGTCTTATTTCTAAAAGAGCTATTCACTTGGGTGAACCAGAATGCAATTGCTTGAGATTTAAGACACATTCTGAACCTCTAACTTTTCATGATCAGGAAGCGTGATAATAAAATTGCTCAGCACTCAAGATTGGCATTTTCTCTAATAGTTTCTTCATATGTGGCCAAAAATTATAATGGTAAATGAGGACTACTCTAAGAATAAACAAAGAACTGTGTGGAGCAATAAGCTGAGGAGAGCTCTCCCAAGAGAGAATTTCTTTCTTTTGATCTTTGTTTTTTAATGCTTATCTATTTATGTTGAGAGAGAGAAACAGAGAGTGTGGGGGGTGGTAGGGAGAGACAGAGCGAGAGAGAGAGAGCAGGGGACAGTCAGAGATAGAGGAAGAGAGAGAATACCAAGCAGGCTCCACGATGTCAGCACAGAGCCTGAGGCAGGGCTTGATCTCCTGAACCATGAGAACATGACCTGAATCAAAAATCAAGAGTCGGATGATTAACCAACTGAGCCACCCAGGTGCCCCCCCAAGACAGAATTTCTTAGCACTGGTAAAGGAACATTTCCCACCTCATGGCTCCTTGCAACATTTGTCCAAGTAGGTTTTTAGAATTGCTACAGATAAGAATATATACTATTGTGAGACCCTGTGTATTCAGCTTCTGTCATGCCTAGATGGGACTTTAGGGAGAAGTGAATGCATTTTAGCTGAGGGAGGGAGAAAACCACTATTTGTGACCAAGAGGATAAATTATTTATGACCAAGATCATATAGTTGTGTCCAATCACTTGCTCTTCCCCCAGAACAGAATTATCTTTTTCTAACATACTTCTCCAAGTTTTGCTGTGGCCTTTTTGGCCAAGGAAATGTCAGTGGAAGAGACAAATGCCACTTCTGAGCAGGAGTTTTCACAGCTATCACATGGGCCTACCAATGCCTTTTCCCTCTGCCATGAGACACATGAAAACAAAACTAAACAAACAAAACAAAAATACAAAAAATAGAGCCCCATCTTACACTAACAGGTGAGTAACAGCCAGCCACATACACTAAGAAACATCTCATCAGGCATTTCCATTCTACCAAGCATACTATTGTAGAAATTATCCAAGAAATTTGTAAAATCTAACAAATTCTACCAATACTTAGTTTAATTGGAAATTTAATTTGTTTATTTTTTCCTGCATACCTATGATTTGCTTATCTAAGTCATATAATATTAAATCACTAGATTAAAGGACATGGTAAGACCTGTATTACTAGAAACATTGAATGATGCACAATTCAAAAAATCTTAAGCATGTTGGTTGATGATTACTAAGAAAACACTTTTTTTTTCCTTTCTCATTGTGGTCCAGGATGCATAGGAAGACAATCACTTTTTTCTCTATATAATTACTTAAAGTTAAAGCTGCTCTATGAATCTGAATTATTGAATAATTAAACCTATTTAAAGTTCTGAAAGAAGGTAATGCTGACTAGTTAATTGGTGTGTTTGCCTTCTATTTAAAGCTTTGCCAGGCTTTCTTTTTAAATACTCACATTAAAATTACTCTGAAGCTATCTAAACCTTGTTGTTGTTTTTAACAATTGAAGAAATACGTTTTTAGGGTGTATGCAGGAAAAATAAAACCTGATAAATTTAATCTGGACAATTGCATATATAGAACTGCTTGCACAATTTGCCTTTTCTATATAGTTTTAGTTTGTAAGTTACATCATAGTTCTTAAGTATTTATAAGCTAACAAAAATGGTCTCTTTTTATATAAATATAATTTTTTAAATCTTGGATAAAGGCTGTAAGGATAGCTATTTCCAAAGCCTGCAATAAAACCACAATTGGAAATCTGTTAGCTTGTGTTAACATTCTATTTGCTCGTGGCTTCACAAGAGCACTCAAGTTTATTTATGGATGTGTCTCCATCTCTGCAGTTCAATGATCTACTTCTCATTCTTTTCTGTTGTGATTATCTCTTTTTCTGAAAGTTAATACTTTGTCAATATAGCACATTTTTAGAAACTAGGTTTAGAATATGATCAAACTAGAAGTTGAAACAACACTAGAGCTCTCTCACAGAGGCATTTTTTTCAGAGTTTATGCCAAGGGATTCTTATACATAGATTCTTCTAGAACTTCTGGTAGCTGAAACAGTACGATATCAAATATTTTTTATATGTTGAATTCACACTTCTCTCAGGATGAAAAGCAGCTATTGAGGACACATTTGTTTAATTGCAAATTCTTATAATCATTTACTTATCTTATGCCATTTGTGTCAGATTCTTGTCATTCTATCCTTTCTGTTCTTGAAAGACCATGTTGTGATTATTCTTATTACAAAGTGGGTAGGGTAACCTACCTTTCTTTTTCCCAGTTCACTGCCAGATGATGAGCTAAAATAAAAATTAAAATTTATTTTTCAGAAAATTCTATTTATTTTGGGGGATCACCAATAATTTAGAATTGAATGTAAACTTTAAGAAACTACTCTGAATATTCCTTCTAGAGCAGTGAGTAGTTATAAAGCAAATAAAGCTAAAAAGAAATGCTTACCGAAGCCATGTACCAAGTAGTATTATAGTAAAAGTTGCCTAACAGTTTATGTTTTAAATCCCATCTCAAAATGATTAACCTGGAACCTTCCAGTTCATCAAAAATGCTTAAAAATGTATATAAGATGGAGACTAAATGAAAAAGGCAACATTGTTTTTGCCTCACAAAAAAGTAGGTTCAGCATATTCAAGGTAAAACATATGGCAGCAAAATTATTTTTTTTCCCAGAAATCACAGTGTCTTAACATCATAACCTTATTTTTAGTGAATGTGTCAAGGTTGGTAAATCTTGGAGTAGACATGTATTCTATGTTATCCCTATCTTACAAAAATATCCATGTAGTTTTCTTTTCAAATAAAGACAAAGTCAAATTATTCATGGGGAGGGAAAAACAAAACAATACAATAACAAACTTTAAAGAGTCTTGGGGTTATTGCCCTTCACAGAAAGAAGCCTTTCCTGAATGCTTGATTATACACCTGAGAAATAAAAATCATTATAAGCACTTATTCCAGTTTCAAAGATTCTGAGGGGCTGTTCAAAATAACTGTGAAAAAATTATTTTACCAGTTTTGAACATAAAATAGTGACATCACCCTGATTAAGTTTACTGCTTCTAAACTTGATATTAAACTATACTTAATTAGTAAGATGTAAAATAACACCTGATCTACCATGTTTTCTGTTTTCAGTTAGAAAGAGTTGCCATTAAATCTTTAATCAAAATATTAGGAATCCATTTCTGATAGTAACGAAACATTTGTTCAACATTTGAGTTACATGATTTCATTTCAATTATGATATAATTGCAAAGTCATTCATAAGCTGCCTTTTATTACCATTTCTTTTATTTTTTTGAGAGAGGGAGAGAATGCATGCAAATGCACATATTCATGCAGGGGAGGGGCAGAGAGACAGGGAGAGAGAGAACCTTAAGCAGGATCCAAGCCCAGCACGGAGCCCACAGAGGGCTCTATGTCAGGACCCTGAGATCATGATGTGAGGTGAAATTGGGAGTCAGATGCTCATCTGACTGAGCCACCCAGGTTCCCCTTGTCATTTATTTTCAGATAGATGAGAGATAGATAGATAGATAGATAGATAGATAGATAGATAGATAGATAGATGCGATGAGAGATATGATACTGGCATTTTTATACAGATTTTAAGTCCAAGTAAATCAAATGATTTTTTTTGTTACTTGCCCTATTTACATTTGTTATTAAAACATAAAGAAACTGACAGTTTATGTGCAACTAACCTGTACAAATAAATCTAACATTACAGAAATGAAACCCCCAGGCATCCTTAGACTTTTTTTTAATATGTACATTTATTTTAGAGAAAATAAACCAGTGAAGTGCTAAGCAACAACCACCACAAAAACAACAAACAGTAAAACCTTGTGCATCTTATTTGCGTAGGGCCAAGGGATGAAATCAAACCCAGTGGTTAAAGACAGTCTTGGAGCTGTTGATCAGAATATGTTGCTTTCCTTGTGGAGGTGGAGTAAAGCATTGCAAAGTGGAGCCCACAGCCAAATAACTGAATAAAACATATGGTTCAGGAGCTCAATATATACTGAAGCTTTAACTTTAGTACATTGATTTTTAAGCTTCCTCTTCTAAACTTTGGTATAATCTGAGAATTCAAATTCAGAGTTACTTTTAATTTTTTTCTGGAGAAAGAGTGAGAATTGGTACTTTCACTTACATTTTTACCAGGCTGTTCAGATCCAGTTTTTCTGTCCTTCATGATACACATTAGTCCTTGAGGAGGGGGGAAGGTATCTAAAACATGCAGCATATCTGTCCTCATGTTATTTATACTAAAATGATGAGAACAATATCTACAATGTAGAATCAGAGACTACGCCTACTGTGTCAGTTTCCTTCTTTATCCTTTATTAGTATGAATTGAAGGGTAGTTTGAGAAGGCTTTAATGTTTGGTTGTGTTAACATAAACTTTGGCACTGAAACCCAAAATCTAGCAATTAGTGAAATATTGGTTCCTAGGGATATGATTAGCTGCTTTAAAAGTAACATAATAAAATAAAATAAAATAAAATAAAATAAAATAAAATAAAATAAAATAAATCTTCAGTGTTCAATAGGTTTGGCAAATGCTGCGTGCTAATTTCCCTTCCTGGGGAATCATGATATTAATATTTTAAAGGTTTTGAGAAGTCCGCTTGCAAAGAAATATGAGGAAATCCCAAACAAGCACAACCACAACAAATTTGTGCAGGGAGTACTTTGTTAAGACCTTGAGGAACTGCTATTCTCCATAGCAAGATTTGGGCATTGCTACTATAGAACATACAAAATAAGAACTAAATCTGCTGCCCAGACTCCTTTTGAGAAAATCAATATTAGACATTGTCTGGACCATAATCATGTCTTCAGCAACATTTACTTTATACATTATGAGACTGACCTTTTGACATACAGAAAAATAGTGAACCCTCTCCAAAAACTACACCCCCGATTTTGGCCAATCATCTTATCAATGCATTCTTTGGTCAAAGTTGAAGTAGGGAGAGGAGGGGACTCTAGGTGAAAGACTCAATCACTGCAAACTCTTTGTTGTTATTAAATAAGTAATAAACTGGAAAGCTTCCTTTCCCTTCTGTCTCTTCCTCTCCATCATTCCCTTCTTCCCCTCTCTTCCCATACGTCTAAAAATCTATAAAAATTACACTATTGGCCAAATTCTATTGTGGTAAAATGCAAATGAGAGCCAAAACAAATTCCTCTTTGTATGAGATTTCATATTCTAATGAAGGAGACATTAATGAAATAACACAGAGTTAAATGTAACTGGTAAGTTGAGTCTAAGTTTATAACGGTAGACAAGAGGATCTGCCATTGTTGGACCTGGGACGGAAAGTGGCTAGGGACAGAGGGCAGCGGTTAAATATCAAAGATACTTTTCCCTGAGGAACGACTTTTAAACTGAGATCAGTTTAAAGTGGTTGCTTTTATAATCTTAGTAACCATTTGAGAATGAAAAACGAAAGCACAGATTAAACTTACTAGAAACAGCTTGTCTTTTATATATACCGAATGAGTTATTTTCAATCAGGTAATCAATAATTTATTAGTGGATCCAACCATGAGCTCAATACCAGGGGAGATACTGAAGGTGAGTAAGGTTTGGTCCCTATTTCAAGGAGTTTGCAAATTGACGGAGGTGCTAAAATGGAGGAGGTACATGAAATATACATTAGTGTTCATGGACACATTTGGGAATGCATATGAAAGAATTCGAAAATCCTTTAAAAAATGCATTACCTCCATATCAGTTTATAATTTCATATGTCTTCTTGTAAACTTTAGCTATATTGAAATTAAATGAATGGAATTCTTAAGGAAAAGAATCACACACGAGCTTCAGAAATCCATACGATGCTTTACTAAATCTTGTGAGAAGACTGCTTGTTGCTTGCAGTTGACTGCTTGTTGCTTGCAGTTGTGCAGGCTCTCACTTAAGTCTGACAACTGCTTACTGATGGGGTAGAATGAGCTCACCATACCTTTAACATATTTTCTGAGAAGGGGCACCTGGGTGGCTCAGTCAGTTAAGTGGCTGACTTGGGCCCAGGTCATGATCTCATGGTTCGTGGGTTCGAGCCCCACGTTGGGCTCTGGGCTGACAGCTTGGAGCCTGGAGCCTGCTTCAGATTCTGTGTCTCCCTCTCTCTCTGTTCCTGCCTCCCCATCTCTCTCTCTCTCAAAAGTAAACATTAAAAAAAACTAAAAATAACATATTTTCTGAGAAAAAGCATACCCTATGCACGGTTTTCTTAATGATGTATATTGTTCTTCTTCCTCTCTGTGACACTTAACTGTTACTAAAACGTGAAATAGATTATTCCTAGCTATGGAAAATGTTTAGAAGCTCAGAACTGACATCTATTTTGCTGTTTTGAACTTTAATGAATCATGACTGTCTCTCCCTAGAGAATGACTGTTGTCCATAAGTCTTCCTTGGATAGCCTCTGGTATTTTGGACGAAAGAAATTTTCAAGACTCTAAATTATCCCTTCCCCACTCCGGCCCCCAATATTACTACATTGAGAAGGGCAATGTAATCAATCTCTCCCTGGTCTTCACTCTGCTTGATTTCATTTTTAACATTTTGTCTATATCTAATTTGTACTTCAGTCCTTAATATGTTTTTTTTTTATTCCTTGCTGTTTAGAAAACGTATAGAAAAGACACTCAGTTTTGAAGCTGGCAAAATCGTGAAAATAGTTACATAAAAAGTTTGCTGAAACAGTCACAGATGAAATTGAATTTGATTAATCCGTGTCAATGTACATTTTTGTGGAGCAGCTATAATAGCAAGAGAGGGTCTTGACACAGTTAAATGATTTTCAAGGAGTGCCCTTAATGAACATGTGAATTCTATAATATCATTTCAGTCTTTATAATTATAGAGATATTCTTCCTTAAAACAGCAAATGTATCAAAATCCAGTACAAGTTGTAGATACCGCACTGTATTTTTAGTTCACAATTATTGAGTTTATTTCTGTCATCAAATATTCACATGTTGATTTTCTTAACTTATAAATTAAATGATGTTAGGCAATTTTAGCTCTTCCTGAAGACATGAGTTTTATTTTATTTTAAATTTTATTTTTTTTTGCTTTTCAAGCTACATAGTTTTTCAGACTAGTATTGGTAGTTTACATGTTAATTTTCAGACAGAAAATGTTCCTGAAGTGTGTCTACTGTTCCTTTGAACAAGTCCCCAGATCTGTCAGCAAAATTACTGACAGGCTGTAAAATAAGTTTTGCTTATTTTAGTTTTAAATAAAGGACTTTATACAGAGGGTTAACTAATGACTCCTTATGAAGGTATCTATATGAGAGGATGATTAGTATATTTAAGTATTATACTTGTATATCTGTAAAAAAATTATATAATCTATGTGAGCATTGTAATTCAAAAAGATATTACTTCTGTGAGGTAATTCTTGACTAGTCATTGATTTTCCAGTTCTTTTGCTTCTATGCTACCCTAGAAAAACCTATCAAAAGAGCAGAAACAAGGCAAGTCATGAAAACTAAAAAAACAAGACAGAAAGAAAGTGCTGGGCCACTGTAGGCCATCAAGTCATTGATGGATCTGGTGAAATTTAGCTGCAGGAAACTGAAACCATTCTATCCATCTTAATGAAGAAGGTTTAAACATAGGAAATTAGGTTCTTAAACAACAGTTGGAGGACAGCAAGAGGCTTTCTAAGCTGACCTCCCAGAAATCATTCCAGAGTTCCACGAACCCCCGTAGGAGAGAATACCACTGCCACCGCAGGAGATAGGGCTTCAGGGGACTTCTGCTGGAAACTTTCACTCAAAGAGCTTCCTGCTGTCTCCACGTGTGGAAGCTCTCCCACCTCTGCCCATCTGCTTCAGTCTCACCTCTGCCTCATCTTCCTCAGTCCTCCACAAAGCTAATGACTGGGCCACAGCTGAAGAAAATCCAATACTTCAGTATCTGTGTACATCATCAACAAAGAATCATCATACAAAAAATATATGTCCAAAGCCATAGATGTCCCCACCTGCCTTCCAACTCTCACGTGAGTACATCAAATTGGAGGAATAATTTACATATGGAACACAACTGTTGGGTTGTCTGAGGAATATAGTTTACCAAGTTCTCATATTTAGGAAGACACAATCAGAGGAGATTAGGGCAATTCAACATAATCACTACAACTCATTTTTTTCTTTCTTTTTTTATATCTGTGCATTCCATTCAGAATATTTTATCCTTTTACCATTGTCGTGTAAATGTAACTGTTTTCAACTGGACTTTTGAGGCCAAATATGTTAGAAAATCAGATGCTTGTGTTTAATTAACTGGGTAAAATCTGATACTCCTAGTGTTTACAAGCTACTTTTAATTCGTTCACTGGGGACTGGAAATTAGTGATCACATAACAGTGTTATTTTCCTTAGGAAAATGTGTAAGTCATCTGAATCTTTTCCCAGGTTACATAATAGCCATATTTCAAAATACTTTGTATTCAATTCACTTGGTTCATAAAATTTCTATTGGAGTCACAGTTTATGCATTGGAAACATTTTCATTTATCAAAGACCTATTCTCTTGATCATTCCCACCTCTTCCCCTCCCCCCCCTCCAAATCCATGCCAAAACAATCCAGGACAAATTCAAAAAATAAACATTAATTTAACTAATATGATATGGTGCTTTCAGATATACACATGTATAAATAGTTTGATCCTCCTACTACAAAGTTTGGAGTTTAATGGAAAGCTTAAAATGTAATAGCACTGTAATATAAAACAAAAAATAGTGTCTATAAATTATAATTTCTTTCCTCCACTTTACTTTTTTCACCACATGCCTTGTGGTCTATACCTCTTTTGCCTCATTTTTGTTTTAAGATCTATTCTTTCAACTTAAATATGTTGATATTTTTTTTAAA
Source organism: Acinonyx jubatus (assembly GCF_027475565.1). Lineage (NCBI taxonomy): Eukaryota > Metazoa > Chordata > Mammalia > Carnivora > Felidae > Acinonyx > Acinonyx jubatus. Next base: position 88,987,764 of record NC_069381.1, on the reverse strand, counting down.
TTTTTTTTAACGTTTATTTATTTTTGAGATAGAGAGAGACAGAGCATGAATTGGGGAGGGTCAGAGAGAGGGAGACACAGAATCCGAAACAAGCTCCAGGCTCTGAGCTGTCAGCACAGAGCCCGACGCGGGGCTCGAACTCACGGACCGCGAGATCATGACCTGAGCTGAAGTCGGCCGCCCAACCGACTGAGCCACCCAGGCGCCCCAAATACGTTATTTAATATGGCAGTCAGGGCAAATAAATAAAACCATAAATAACAACATAAAATTGCTTAAACTCAGAGCTGCAGACAATAAAGATACCTGCAGATATAGCTTTGAATTCTCCCTTGCCAGTATTCAGACACAAAGCACAGATGATATGTCCCTTAAACCACTGTTACTTTTGTGTTTTTTTTCTTTGTGCGTCAATACCAGAGGCTTGGCCTTAATGACTCTTTAAACTCCTTTCTCCCAGCTTTCAGTTTCTGTATACATGATGGTACCTGTTTCTGTTTTTCTCTGCTTGTCTTGTCTCTGACTCTACCTCTCTCTTACAATTCATGCTGCAAATCCTTGTCAAAAAGAATCTTCATCAAATATCACTTTCTGACATCTTCATGCTTAACACTTTCTAGTAGTTTTTTGTTCTCCATTGGATCAAATCATGGACTTATAAAGGGATATATTAAAATTATTTATCTTATAATCTCATTTTGCACATGAAGAAATAAGCCTCAGAGAGTGGGTAAGTTTTCCATTCTCTTCAACTTAAACATTTAGTGGCCTCCATACACCCATTCATTCAGCATTCATCAAACATTTATGTGGTACCCAGACCGATTCAGCCATGAAGCACACTTTCATCCTGGTCTCCCCAATGCCTAGCAGTGTACCTGACTCCTGTAGTGGGTGCGGGTAATATTGATTGCATGGATACATGGGTGTACAGATGGATGAGTGACTGAGTGAATGTGAAATTTTCTGGGAATCCAAAAACTGCAACAATATTCCATCATAACTCAGTATTCATGGCTCTACCCATGGGTCAAAACAGAAGACACTTAGGTTTGGGAACATGTCCAAGAAGGTGAGCTAGATTACTGATCTCAAAGCTGCATCTGTACAGCAAACTGCCCTTACATATTTCAGATTGGTTTAAATAATTTAATGGAACTTAGGGGTAACATTTCCCAAGCTAACTTTTGGGGCCACCACTGCCAATGACAAGTCCTGTGTTGCCTCACAAAGAGACACATTTCCAGCATATATTATTTGTATTCATTCATACAATACATATTTATTTAGTGGATAAAAGATTCCTGATCTTGTGGAGATTACATTATAACACAATAAACAAAAATAATAAAATATTTAATACACTATCGTAGAGGTTGATACATGCTAATAGAAAAAGGAAGCATAGTGAAACAAGTTTTATTGGGTGTTCTGGGCAAGTGAGGGGGCTAATTATAGCATTAAACTATATGGTGAGAGCCAGTTTCATTGACGGAGTGAGAAGTGAGAGCAGAGGCTTGAAGGCAGCAGATCATGTTTCAGGCAGAGGAAATCATTGAGCAAAGCTTTGAGGTAGGACTTTGCAGGTGGTGTTTGAGAACAAAGAGGCAGTGTGGCTGTGCAGTAAGGGGACATAGTACTAGGAGACAAGATGATATTCTAGGCATAAAGCGGAAGCTCATGTTGAGCTTGAAAAATATGCTACTTTGAGTGAAATAAAGAGTTATTTCAGGGTTTTAAACAGAGCTCATTTATGCTTCTGTGCCATTTATTATGCTACCTATTCATTCATATATTTATTCAGTCATTTTCCATAAATATGTATCATGGATTGAAAGAATGAGAGACAGGGAAAAGTAAGGCAATCAATAAACTTGAATGAGAGGAAAAATATGATGAAAGAATTCAAGTGATACAAAGATATGAATTTAGGGTCAAACAGACATTGGAATTTATGATTTCTGAAATGGAAGGGTTCCAGAGATAACAAGAAATCTTTTCCTATTTTCTTTTGGTTCAAAGTTGAAATTGCACTGGAGTGCTAACTTTTGTATTATCCTAATTAATCTAAAGTAAGACTAATCTCATCTCCTCTTCTGTTTTCCTATAGTTAAACAGTTTGTACCCTTGAATTAATTGAATTCAACTCAATACATTCACTGAGGCTGTGTGATATACTGGTGAAAAGCTCCAGTTTCCCATGTCAGTCTGCCTGGTTTTAAACATTGATTTTACAATTTATTCGCTATGTAACCTTGGTGGATTCCTCAACCACTCTGTGCCTGTTTCCTAACCAGTAAAATGTAGATAATTAGAGCACCGTTCTCATAAGGTGTTTGTGAAAGCAAAACGAGTAAATACTTGTGGAGTACTTAAAATAGTGTATTTCCCTACGGACAACAATGATGACAATGATACAGATGACCATAATACTCCCACCACGTGTATTACACTGAATTCAGAGATTCCTTAAGGAATAGTCCCTATCTTCACAGCATTTTAACCTGTTACCTCGATATGTCTTATGTTTCATCTAACCTTCTACATGCATATTCTATTTTCTTAATCAGATGACATGTTCCAACAGGGTAGATACATCATTACTCATATATATGCTATTTATATATTGTGTATATTTATTTATCTTATCTATTTATACATTTGGATAGGAAAATATAGATTAGTTATACACTGGATTCTATTAACTTAATTGCTTTATTTCTTTGAAGGTTATTGTTATTTATTCTTTTTTTAAATTGTTATTTATTCTTGGGCTGATTCATGTTTTCACTTCTGAACATCACTGTGTGATCCTGAAAGAAATTCTCTGAATATCAAAAATAGAAACCAAACTGAAGTTTCAAACTTAAGTCTTGGGTTTCTTGAATACACTTGTTTCTTTTCCTTGTAAACTACTTGCTTTGTCAGGGTCCTTGCCCCTGGAATGAATCGTCAGATCTTCTGAAGTAGACATTTCATTGCTCATTGTCTTTAAATACTTAGTGGTGAAATTTGGGGGGATTTCCAGCAGCAGTGCTTCCTGACCTCAGCTCTTTGCTCTATAATTATTTCATTTCTTTACAAGCATCTTCCCAGTAGAGTTAACAACTTCCTTTTCCCCCAACATCTATATGTTTTAGGGCTGTAGCAATACAGCTACATATAGATATGATATAAATATTGATATTTCTATGTTGACGAACACATTTCCCTTCTACTCTCTCTTTATTGGTGTCTTCAGATTTAGATCTGTCCATTTTGGATCAGGGCAATGACATAGTAACTATCATAATTTTGCCACACTTTGGTCCCTATGGGTAGTAACACTTAATAACTCTTCTGCTCAATTATAATATGGAAGTGTTACAAACACAGATAGGCAAAAGGAATAATATTATGTCTATCACAGTGGCAGTATGGCAACTGACATTGATGACTTCACCAAATGGCAGACTGGCAATTTTAAGAGTCTCTTAATAGCCTTAAAACTCTTAGTTATTTGCCATCTGAGTCATTTTTAGATTTTATTAGTAAGACACAGGATTTAAATGTCTCTGCAAATTCATCAAAAGATCAACAACAATTATGTGTTAAAATAGCACATTTCTTAAAGGAAATTCAGGCTCAATTTAAACTATATTCTCTAAATGTCTCTGAATAATAGAAACAAATAAAGGTACATTTAATAATGCATGTATCATTTTAAACATTTGCTTAAAGTAGGGATGTTGATGTTACATCTTACATCTTATGAAAAAGACTCTACTATGTTGTTTGGATAGAGCATTATCTTGCCAAATGTCCCAAGCACTGAGGAGAGTGCCTTGCACAAAGTACTCCCTAAACATTTTGAAAAACTGTATGAGTTCTATCATTTAATATGCACTCCTTCCCTGTTTCATTATCAATTTACATATGTTTCTTGTTCTTATCTCATAAATATTACGACCCCAGAATTGACTTAGTGCTTATAAACTATGTGCTATGGAACACATTTTTCTTATTTTATGAAATAATATCATAATTATGTTCTTGCATTGATTTTCCATTTTATTTAACACATATTTATTGAGCATCTACCATGGAGTCTTTGCCTTCTAGAAGCCTATGAGGTTATGATGCATTCAGGCAATAACAACACAGGCTGAATGTGTTAAGATAGGTTCATTATGCAGTGCAATGGCAGTGTAAGGGGCAACCAAATAATAAAATTCAGGAGGAGAGGATAAAAAGACTTCTAGAGGGAAATAACAAAAAACCCAAGATGGGGAAGATAAGTAGGGGTAAAACAGAAGAGAGACTGAAAGCAGGTCTTTTTGTTTGTTTAATTCTCTTGTACCCCTGCCCAGTCTACTTCCTCTTGCATTCCTGGTTGTGACAGGGGGAAAGAGAACTGAGAATAATGCCACCAGAGAGAAATAGCATGCACAAAGACCTCCAGGCCAAGACCTCATGCCTCTGGCAGAAACATTCAATATGGCTGAAGAACGGCATTTGACATGGAGTGTGTTGAAGCTGGCAAGATAAACAGAAACCATATCGTAAAATGTTCAGCAAACCATGTCATGTACTATATACATTACAGTAAATACATTTGGAATATTTGGGGGAAAAATTCTTCACAATTTTGAGTGTACGAAAAATGTTAACTTGTTCAAGAGAAGCTGAATGTCCTATAACTTTCATCTACATACCATTTCATTTTTTTCTCCAGGGAGGAACAGCAGTGTTGCTTCTCTTACTACTTATGATAGGTAGTTGCCCTTGGAACTGTGTCTCTCGTATTTTTTTTTAATGTTTATTTATTTTGAGAGAGACAGAGAGAGGACATGTGCATGCACATGTGTGAGTGGGAGAGGAGCAGAGAGAGAGGGAGAGAGAATCCCAAGCAGGCTCTGTACTGACCGTGCAAGTCCCATCAATGTGGGACTCGAACCCATGAACCATGAGATCATGACCTGAGCCAAAATCAAGAGCTGGACCCTTAACCAACTGAACCACCCAGGTGCCCCAGGTGAATTTAAAAAATGTCACTATTGGCATTTGTTTAACTTTCTGCATATAAAAATTGTCACTGGCTTTATCTGTGTGCAGATGATAGTTTCAAATGTTGCCCTTCTTTTACCTGCTCCCAGGAATAATTCATTGTTTTTACATAAACTGCACTTTTCTTTCCCTACTATTCCTGTTTTCCCATACAGATGGTAAACAGTGATGAGATTACTTAATTTTCTCATTATCATGACAAAGTCAGAAACCAGAACTTCCTGCACAGAGACAGTTTTGCCTAGAAGAATGTTTTCTCTGTAATTTATTGTAGCCATTCCCAGATAATTTGAAGCTGTTTACTACATGAATGGAAAAACACAGACAAATGCAGATTGTTATTTTGGGATAATTTCCCTTCATTCTGATCTGACTAGCAAGAATTCCAATCCAGAGCATCTACCAGTCCTGGACCAATTACCCTTTGAATTCTATTTAGACACCCCAGTTATTAACCTAAGGCTGAGTGTTTCCTTCTATTAATGGAAGACTAGTGCTCATAAGAATCTATTTCTCTGTATTTACCTGTCCCGTAAGAGCTTCCTGCCTTTTATTTCAACATTTCCAATAATATGGAAGTAATTTTTTGTTCCTTATTTGTATTTGTTATTAGAGTTGTTATCTTTATCTTTTGCTTGTGTGTTGTTACTGGAATTTTCCATCGTTCTTACTATTTATACTTATTGTACGAATTTGTATTACGGTCTTTATACTTTTTAAGTTGCAGCATTTCCCAACTTGAAAATTTTATTACATTTCACACATATTTTAAAACTTTTATTTAGTGTTGTAGAGATTGCATGGCCACAACAGTAATTCTCCATTTCTCTCATACTGACAAAATTTTCATCTAGGCACAAAGACAACAAAGAAAAAGGATACATTTCTAATACCCTCTTGCAGTTATGAGTGGTCCTGTGTCTAAACCCTGGTCAACTGAATGTAACTTGGATATCATGTGCAGTTTACAGGGACTTCTTCAAGAGACATGGTCACATGCCCATTGCCCATTATTTCCTATTATGACATAATAACATAATTTCCTATTTCCCATGTTTCCCATTCAACATCCTATTGTTGAAATGCAGATGACTCCTTAGACATTAAAATTAAGGGACAGAGGAGTGATAGATTTGATGGAACAGACTCACCATATAAGCCATAAACTTCATTACCTCCAGAATAAGCTTCTAATATGTTTAATCCACTATTAACTTTTTCCTCTGACATTCAAACCTGAACACCATTTTAATAATACATGCAGTTAAACATATTTTTTCTTTATGAGTTTTTGTTCCTTTGCATTCATCTTAGACCTTCCACCTTAGTGTCAATACAACTCTTAAATTACGAAATTATTGCACAGTTGGAAGACAAAGATTTAGCGAATAGAGAAAGGAATCAAAATGGTAAGAGAAAAGACCATACATTGCTACAGAAGGGATGAGAGGAAAATGTTGCAAGAATAAGGAAGTAGTTGACAGTATAAAATGCTTCAGAACAAATGAGCCTGAGAAATGTACACTGAATTTGGTATTATGAGGTATTTTGTGATCTTCAAGTATGCAGTTCTACGCTGTGTTCTGGGCTGTTCCATGTTAGCACTGATACCCTGTCTATTCAGTTTGTATAGCATATAATAATATAGTATATACTAAATATATATTATTAGTATGTAATAAATTTTGCATTTTTATTCACAATGCTTTATATTTACATTATATATAAATTTATTGGAAGTTTTTTAATGCATAAAGTTTTCACAGAAATTGTTGCATCCTTTTTGCCCATTGCCATGGTTTTCTCTGAGTGGAGTACACAGCCTAATATTGTTGATGTTAGGTTTAGCCATGTGGCTTGCCTTGGCCAATGGAGTAGGTTTGAAAGCCTAAGAGGTGTCATGTGTTTCTACTCATTTCTATTGCTTTTTGCCATCAGAAATAAAAAGAACATGACTTGAGCAGTGAATCTAATGCACAACCTAAAGCAGAGCCACCCCAGACAATTCACAGATACAGGAGAAATTTAAATGTTGTTATAGTAACATTTAAAAGCTTAGAGGTTGTTTGTTACATACCATTATCACTGCAATAAAGTAGTAAACATTTGGTAAATATTTATGGAAGTATAGTGATAGTAATAATTTGTGCACAATAAAAATCCTTTTAAAAGAAATCATATAAATGATTATACTTCTGCATTACTGTAATGTTTACCTTAATTTTGGGGGAAAAAACTATATAATTATGGGTATTAGTTTAGTAGTACTATTGTAACAAAATTACTACAAGTTTAGTAAAATTAAAACAACCAAAATTTATTATCTTGCAGTTCCGTAGGTCAGAAGTCTGACACATCACACTGGGCTATAATCGAGATGTTAGAAGGCCTATATTCTTGGAGGCTCTAGGAAAGAAGCAGCCTTGTCTTCTGCAGCACCTATAGGGTGTCCGCACTCCTTTCCTCGGGGACTCCTTCATTTATCTTCAAAGCCAAAAGTGTCAGGTCAAGTCCTTCACACACTGAATCTCTCTGACCTACTCTTCTGCCTCTCCTTCCACTTTTCAGGACCTGGTTATTACACGGGACCACCTAGATAATCCAGATAATCCAGGGTACTCTTTTTTTTTTTTTGAATTCTATTTTTTTTATTTTTTTCAATATATGAAGTTTATTGTCAAATTGGTTTCCATACAACACCCAGTGCTCATCCCAAAAGATGCCCTCTTCAATACCCATCACCCACCCTCCCCCCTCCCTCCCACCCCCCATCAACCCTCAGTTTTGTTCTCAGTTTTTAAGAGTCTCTTATGCTTTGGCTCTCTCCCACTCTAACCTCTTTTTTCTTCCCTTCCCCTCCCCCATGGGTTTCTGTTAAGTTTCTCAGGATCCACATAAGAGTGAAAACATATGGTATCTGTCTTTCTCTGTATGGCTTATTTCACTTAGCATAACACTCTCCAGTTCCATTCATGTTGCTACAAAGGGCCATATTTCATTCTTTCTCACAGGGTACTCTTATTTTAAGGTCGGGTGGCCCCATCTGCAACCTTAGTTCTCTTTTTCCTATGCAGTGGGGTGAATGGTTGTCCCAAATATATGTCTATTTGGAACCCATAAATGTGACTTTATTTGGGAAAAGGGTAAACTTTGCAGAGGTAATTAAGGATCTCGACATGAGATCATTCTGGATTAGAATAGGCCCTAAATTCATGACAAGTATTTTTATAGGGAAGAAAAGGGGAGAAGACACAGAGGAAAAGTCCATGTGAAGACTGAGGTAGAGATTGAGTTATATAAGCCCAAGGCAAAGAATGCACGAAGCCACCAGACACTGGAAGAGGCAAGGAAGAATTTCCCCCTAGAACCTTCAGAGGGAGTATTATCCTATCAACACCTTGATTTTGCACTTCCGGACTTTAGAGCTGTGAGATAGTAAGTTTCTGTTGTTTAAGTAACAAGTTGGTGATAATTTGTTATGTGATAGCCCTAGAAAACTAATACATCATATCCAGTAGCATAGTCGCAGGTTCTAGGCATTAGGACATGGCATTTAGAGAGCCATTATTTTGTCTACTATATTATATAACTATACTAAGTATCTGTAACTCAACAAAGTAATGTCATCATACAAAACTTTTTTTAACTTTAGAGGCCCAGAATGTGTGTGTGTACATATATATCTCGGCTCAATGTCAAGATTCATTGCTTCAACCCAGACAAAACAATAAAATAATACCACCTTATTTTATTAACATTAATGACTTTATTAATTTAATGATTTATTGATTTTATTAACATGAATGATAAATTATATTATAAAAATATTCTAATATTATCTCTTTCATTATCTGTTGCTCTGTAACAAACTTCTCCATGACATAATGGCTTAAAATAATAATTATTTTACTTTCTCATTATTCTGTGGGTCAGGAATTTGGGCAGCGTGTGGTTGGGATCATTCAGATGGTTGCATTCAGCTGGTGTCTTGCCTTGCCTGGGAGATCCAAGAAGACTTCCCTCACATGTTTGCCACTTTGATATTTATCCACATGGCCAAACTCTCTCTCTCTCTCTGTCTCTGTTGTCCTCTTCCTAAGTGGCTAGCTTTGGTTTCCTCATAGTATGGTGGTCTTAAAATTGGCAAACTTCACTCATGGCTTCAAGAATGGTGAAAGTGTTATGGCACACCATCACTCTCCCATGTTCCATTATTCAGTGCCAGCCCCAGGGCCAGCCCAGTGTCAAAAGGAGGAGGAGCTGGCACAACGTTTTATCAGAGGAATAGGCAAGGGGTCATGCCTTATTTAACCTACCACACATAGGGCCCCCCTCACAGGTAATGACTTATTTGGTTGCACTGGGCTTCATCTCTGAAGGAACTACACTTGGTTTAATGAATCACTGTGTTTACATTTCTGATAAATTTTGAACAATGAGTCCCACATTTTCATTTTGCACAGGGTACCACAAGTTAGGTAGCCAGTTCTCACTACACACATTAATCAGAGGGATAAAAAAAAGGATTAAACTATTCTTCTGGTGAGAAAACATCCACGGATGTGAAATAATTTGTGTGAATTTCCATATACAGCAAGGGGTAGAGCTGGATTTCTAATTTCAGATCCTGTATTCCTTCTGCTACTCTATTTTACTTGATCTCTTATTATAGGAATCTGCTCTTTTTTAAGTATAGAATAAAAATTTCAAATTTTATAATGTGTCTATTATTTGCCGACCTAGGAGCTTGAAAATCTTGTATGTATAAATAATAACATGATTCTTTATCACTATTATGTTACAAGGAGAAAAACCCTCTTTCTTCAGAAGCCGTAGCAGTCCCCACAAAAGACCCAGGTTGGCTCACTTTGGTCACATGCCCATCCCTGGTTCAAAATGTGAGCTAGGGAGTAGCACATTCTAACTGATCAGGTTTGACTCTCTTGCCAAAGCCCCATGCTGGAGGTTGTGCTAAGTACCACGCAAATCTTATGAACTAAGATGGAAGGACAACTGGATCGCTAAAAACATGGTTGACAGGCAGACACAATATTTCTACTAAGTAGTTAAGATGGGATATTACACCTTAGTTATCATGTCAAAACCTGTAGTCATTTTAAAACCACAATGTAGATTTCTGGGGCTAACTCTGTCATTACTACCATCTTATAGTTCAATTTATTTTCAGTGATACTATGTGGAATGATTTGCCTGTGTTAGAAAAATTCCTATATGTATATTCATGGCTTAAATGTGGTACCTCATAGGATATTTAAAGAAGCAAGTATTGTTAGTAAGTGGGCTATCCTAATTCCTTGAGTTTTTATGTGTTTCGAGGTGTACTTGTAGATTATATACTTTATGATATTTCTGTGTGGACAGAGTCTGAGATCATGGTCACAAGAAAAATGTTATTGCAATGTGACTGTAGAAAAATTAACTGCCATCTTTCCCACCTTACTTTACATTTGTCTCTATACTAGGTAACTGTTTGCATTAAGTCATTACAATGATGTTATTCTCAATCACATATGAAAGCTAGAAGTCTTCTTTTCATCATAAAATATTTTGGCTCAAATCAGTCCTGTGGGTTTTTCTTTCTTCAGTGTAATCTTATTTCTTGTAATTTTTTGTGAAATATATATAGTCATTTCCTGGGTAGAAATTGACAGATACATACTGTGGACATTCTAAGTGAAGGTTTACTTTTGAGACATGATCCGTTTGTACTAGAAACAAGTAACAAAATATGTTGATAAAATATTGAGCACAAAGTTACTTAAAACTGATATTAAAGCATAACCAGAAAACACATTTTTAGACATATCACAGCTGGAACTTGTTTTGAGTTGGTCTTGGTGAACTCCTGAGTATTATGCTTTTTATTCTTTTTTTTTTTAATCAGAAAGATAAGTCTTTGCTATCCTTTCAAAATAGTTCAACAACAGAGTAAAACAACTATCTTGCAGATTAAGTGATCTTTTAAACCTCTTTATCTTCTTATAATGATGGAGTTTACCACTGTGAATCTAGTATACATTCCTCCTACAACCCTTCTTGGTTTTATTTGGGTGGAAAAATGCAATGATCATAACAAAAACAAACAAAGGAAGAAAAATTCACCAAGTCATCTTTTCAAATAGGTTGGACAATATGGAGCTGAACTTTCTGGAAAAGCTTTTTAAAAGGGATTTTCTCATCTGGGAATGGCACCCTTAGTGCTTCTTGCAAGTTGTACCTAATGGTAGGAGTTCCAGTAACCATCTGTGTCCTTGAAGTTGGAAACTATGGTAACTGGAGAGATAGAAGGCCTTCAAGTCTTTAAAGTGTTTGTGGAACTGCCATAGCAGCCCTGGACTGGCCACGTCTGTAACTCTTTTACATGTGATACACAACTGATATTAAAGGAACTGAAAGCTTTACCAATTTACTGCTTTATTACTTTTTGGCTGCAATTCCCAGGTTATAAATTTGTTCTCTTTGTGGATCTGAAATTCTGTTTTGTTTTTACATACTTTTTTCCTTTTTTCAATATTCAAATCATCTCTCCACACTAACATCAATAAAACTAATTACTGTGTTTAGGTTCTATTCAGATTTACACATTTTTTTTTCTTAGAACACAGTTTGTGTAAATGTATTAAAAAATGTAAATTGCTTATCCAAATGGATTTGATGCCACAAGTTAATTGATGCTTCCAGTAATATATATTTAGGAACACACAAATGCTTCACAAATACTTGTGGATTGACTATAACAAATTTTTTTTAAATCTATGGATTTAGGACTCTTAGAAATTCTAAGCTATAGTTGCTATTTATAAAGAAAAGTGTGATAGCCTTAAATCTAGATATACAGATGGAAGGATAATGATCAGCCACTGACAGAGTCCTACTCCCTGAAGCATATGCAGAGTCTCAGTTGTGCTTTATGCACAGCTCTTCAAAAGATTTTTGATCCTTAGATAAAGAATTTGCTAATACTTTAAAGTTTTAAACTTAAGATCTATAAAGATTTTTCTTTTTCTGAGTCTCATATGTGATGGTTTTACTTAAGCAAAAAAAAAAAAAAACAAAAAAACAAAACAAAACAAAAAACACCTTACAATATCTAGATAAACACTCACCCCAGGCATTTTTGGGACACTAATATTTCAGTGAAAAAAATGCAGGAGATGTCCAAAAAAATCTAGCTACAGATATAGTATAATGAAAAAAAAATGACCTGAAAATTGGGTACTTTATGAGTTCACAATTAGGGATATTTAATTATTTTCCTATCTTTAAAACTTCCATTATTGCCCCCTCACAGTCTTGCCTTAGGGTGTAAATGTAATACCATGTTTCGTTATAAAAGCTCTTTTCAATATCTCTTAATCACAATGAATTTAATTGTTTTTGTTTCTGTCTCATTGCACATTAGTTTTGATTTTTCTTCTGGAGCCTATAGCATTTTAACCTACATCATTATCTGTAGTTTTCCTTTTCTTTCTTATTGGATTTCAAGTTTTCAGAACCTGTCTATATTTTATTCTTCCTTGTAATGTCCACCATCCATTTTCTTTCAACTCTAGCTGTTCAATTAATATGCTTGAACACATCCATAAATGACCAAAAGAAACCCCTTACCATAACTGCATCTAGAGAGGAAAGTGCTATTACAGCAGGTGTGGGTTGAGGGGGATCTTAAAGTCCACACACTCTAGCACTCAGATAGTGTTTGTATCTCAGGGGATTTCTCAAGACATCAAACAGCTGGGATTGCTCTTTGTGGTGGCACTGACATTGCCTGAGGGATATGAACGGTGAAAAATCATTTTTTGTTTGTTAGATCATTCTTCACTAGGCCTACAAAGATACTTCTTTAATATAAATATTCCATCCCCCAATTCTGATGCAAATATTATGGAGTGAAGCCCTGGAATATGAATTTTTCAAAAACAATTAGGCATTACTGACATAGATGACCCAGGCACTCTCTTTTGGGAAACAGTGTTCTAATTTTTTTCTTCCTTATGTGGTTGATTGTTAGCTTCTGAACATATCCCAAATTGCCTTTGTGTCACTTACAGAAAAAAGAAAAAAATGAAAAAATGAATTTGGCAAAACTCCAATTGTAATGGCAGTACAATTATTTGAAAAGAACTCAAACAAAAATTATATATATATATATATATATATATATATATATATATGTCTATTTTATCAACCCAGCTACAAATGAATTCCATTTGTGAGCAAAGTCACATACCTTATTACTAATACTTTCATAATTCACAACTTTTTTGATGAGGAAACCAGGATAGACTGAATTCTGGATATATGGTTGAAACAATAACGACCAACCACTGGCATTCATGATTTCAACTCAAAATTACAATAAATTCAATATTAGTGTAGTTTTCTTTACAGAGAATTAAAAAAAAAAAACCTAAAACTTGTTTTTAGAATGATACTTCATTTCATGAAATCTAAATCTACTACAGGGATATGGAAAAATGGAATTCACATTTTTGCTTCCTATTTAATATAGTTAATAATTTTCATATTTAAAAATATAAAGTTTAAAGCCAATAGCAGTATTTGCTCAAGGGAAATCTCTATTTTGTTTTTAAAGTACAGGTTGTATAGGGTTACATTTCGCATTAAAATATTATTTCTTTTCTGACATTTAATTCCCTTCAGTAAAATTAGAATTCATTTGGTATCTTTCGTTGGTTGTATTAAGATATTAAATGTATTTTTCTGTTTATATCTTATACAAAGTGATGTAACAGAAATTTAGACCATTTTCCTTGTGGAAATAGTCTATTTTAAAATTTATTCTTATTTGATAGTGACATATTCACTTGTATAATTGTAGAAATATTTCATAGAATTTTTTATGTCATATACATTCATTTAAAAAATGGTTTTGGTAAAGTATTATGAGATACATTGATTGCTAAGCTGTTAATCCATTGCCTACATCATTTAAGTAGATATTGTGCTTGCAAATAACAAATTTCTGTTCAATAAAGATTTTTTAAATTCTTGAATTATTTTCTATATAGTTTTTCCCACTGGTACCTTTTAGTTCTCATGATATTCCTGAGGTGGAAAAAAATGTAAAAAGTATGTATGGTAGAATTAGTTTTATTTTCCATGAAACTTTGAATTTGCAGTTAATGATCAGTGGAGCTAAAATTTATTGGCTGCCTAATATACCAGATTCTGGGCTAAGTGCTTTACATATATTATTGTCTTTACACTTTCAAATACCTCATAAAAATAGGTACTATTATTAAGTGCATGTTACTGATGAAGATAATGGAGTCGACTCACGTAATTTCCTGCAGGACACAGAGCTAGCAAGTACTAGAGTTAGGATTTAAACTGGACTCCATGGACTTCACTGTATCTGCAATAATGATGGGTATTTGTATAAAATCCATTTATATTATGGAAAGAGAAAATTTCTTCTTTCTAGTTTTATATTTTGGAGGTATGCTGTCATATTTTGTGTGTTATATCACCTATTCTAGTATTAAAAAATGACTCAGAAGGGGCACCTGGGTGGCTCAGTTGATTAAACATTCAACTTCGGCTCAGGTTATGACCTCACAGTGTGAACTGGAGCCCCACATCAACTCTCCCTCTCCGCTGTCAGTGCAGAGCCTGCTTCAGATCCCCTTCTCCTTTTCTCTGCCTCTCCCCCACTCTCTCATGCTACCTCTACCTCGCTCTGAAAAATAGACATTTTAAAAAATGACTCAAATACAAGCATTTTGAGAAGAGTAGTTTATGTGGGGAAGAAAATGCAAGTTTCAGGCTTTTGAAATATTGACTCACAGATTAAAAAAAAGCAAAGGTATCTGTAGGCAAAAACAAAAATTCCAAAAGAGTATGAAATGTTGGGTTAACATTTAGCTGTTCTGAAGGAAAAAAAAAGTTTCTCATAGAGTTATGACATCTGCAAACATATATCTTCAGATATTGCTATTCCAAAAGCCAAGGATGAAATTATCTTTGCTAGGAAATATAGGGAAAAATAATAAAGTTTCATTTAATTTGAGGATGAAAACCAAACAAGGTGACCCAGGGGTCTTTAAAAAAAAAAAAACAACTTTATTTTTAATTTGCAGTGCTGATGCTTCTTTTTTTCTCCTCATTTGTGGGATGTTATCTGCATGTCTATTTATATTGTAGGCAGGGTAAGAGGTGTCAATTTTGCTTCTCTGTTAGTCAGCTTCACTAGACAACACCATCAAGCACAGTGTCAAAATAGAGCCAAACAGAATGTCATTCAGTTTATTGTATAATATGGTCATAGGCAAACTCAATTGAAAAATACTCTCATTGGCTTCTGAGGTCAATGTCCAAGAGATAATTTACAAAGCTCATGGATCCAAGATAATTCACAAAGTTCATGTATCCAAGGTGATGTTAAGGAATGGAAAAATGGTCTCATAAAAAATTGGCAAAAACATTTATATATAAGACCATAGGGATATGGACAGGAGCTTTTAGTATGGAAAAGTGGAGAGTCAGAAGCTCTGATTTCTGTGGGGATAGCTTCATTCTTTGAATTAGACACTTAGAATGTGCGATCCCTGATCTTTTGGGCTGTAGTAGTACAAAAGAGAGACTCTTATTTAATGGGGATGGCAATGGGCAGATGAGACCAGCTCTGATTTGTGTTTTTGGGAAAACCACTATGTTACTTTTTCTTGAGGTTGACTTTCCTCAAAGTCTGACACTAGACTGACATTGCCTCAAGATTGTGAACCTATCAAAGTTTACAGTCTCCTTTTTTTAAGACTTTTTTTAAGTTTATTATTATATTTTGAGAGAGGAAGAGAGAGGAGGGTGGGCAGAGAGGGAGAAAGAGAATCATAAGCAGGCTTTGCACAGTCAGCATGGAGCTCTGAGGCTGGGCTTGAACTCACAAATCCCTGAGATCATGACCTGAGTTGAAACCAACTGGACGCTTAACCAACTGGGCAACACAGATGCCCCAAAGTTTACAGTCTCTCAAGTCAGGCTCAGAGACGCATGCTACAGGCACCACACTAGTCTTCTGCCAAACCCTACCTAAAATCATGTGAGTTGAGAGGTTAGCATCTCTCACTAATGTGTATGTCTTTCAAATTTCAAATCATGAAAAAAATCAGTCACAAAATTGGGAAAATGCAAAAAAAAGTTTTCAGGCCATAAACAAGAACAAGAAATGCTGATTGTGGAGTCAAATAAGATTGTCATTTATGGGAACAGGGACAGGGGCACATCATAGAGAAGCTATTAGGATCTAATCAGCCACCCATGTAGCTGTTGCTATGTAGTATGTGTGTACTTGTGATTATGTTTGCTGATAATGACAAGTCATTCTTGTAAATCAAATAAATTAAATTAATATAAATAGCTAAGATTAATAGGTAATATACATAGATTAATAATGATACTTAATAGATGATATAAAGCTTATGAATGTTGCTCCAAGAAACAGAACTGTTTTGAAAGCAAAACAAGTTATTAAATTCACAATTATGACATGTGATTCTGTGTACTGCTATAAACCTTGCTAGGAGACCTTAACTGCTATTCCTTTTTTAAAATTTATTTATTTATTTATTTATTTATTTATTTATTTATTTATTTATTTTTATATGAAATTTATTGTCAAATTAGTTTCCATACAACACCCAGTGCTCATCCCAAAAGATGCCCTCTTCAATGCCCATCACCCATCCTCCCCTCCCTCCCAACCCCCGATCAACCCTCAGTTTGTTCTCAGTTTTTAAGAGTCTCTTATGCTTTGGCTCTCTCCCACTCTAACCTCTTTTTTTTCTTTTTTTTTTCCTTCCCCTCCCCCATGAGTTTCTGTTAAGTTTCTCAGGATCCACATAAGAGTGAAAACATATGGTATCTGCCTTTCTCTGTATGAAGTCATTTTTTTTAAGTAGGTTCCATGACCAACCTGGGACTTGAACTAACGACCCCGAGATCAAGAGTCACATGCACTACCCACTGAGCCAGCCAGGTGCTCCAAACTGCTATTCAAATCTGATAATGTTCATTCGTATTTTCCAGTGTTTGAGTTATTCACTATAAGTTACAGTTCTTTGTAAAACCTGTTAATGTTTATCATTCTTCACTAAACAGTTATCAGATATGCCAAATAATTAGTGAAAAGTATGAAAAAAATGTTGGGAATGTATTTAAGAAGATATAAGAAATCCATTAGTTTATTGCCAGGTATGTTTTAAATAACTGCAATGTAAACATCATTGACTACTGCACTTCAAAGGCATTTTGAACATTCTGAGAGCACACAAAGGGCACAATTCTGATAATGATCCTTTGAGCCAGTGCCTACTGCTTCTTAGAAATCATGCACAATTTGGTAGTGTATCAAGGGACAGTATTTAGAAAAAAATAGTAAAATACTTTCTGTAGTCTATCAACGCCACCTTAAAGATGAGTGAATTCTCAGGGCACCTGGGTGGCTCAGTCGGTTAAGCCTCTGACTTTGGCTCAGGTCATGATCTCACAGTCTGTGAGTTTGAGCCCAGTGATGGGCCCTGTGCTGACAGCTCAGAGACTGGAGCCTGCTTCAAATTCTGTGCCTTTCTCTCTCTCTGCCCTTACTCTGCTCACGTTATTTCTCTCTCAAAAATAATGAATAAACATTAAAAATTAAAAAAAAAAGATGAGTGAATTCTTGAGAATTCTCTGGAATTCTGATTTCTTGTTTTTAAATCCCAAAGAAGAATATTTTTTGGAATTTTGGAAACACTAGCTAAGACAAAGTAGGTACTGCCCAGGTTAGGTGCATGAAAATCTTTGACTTCTGAATGAACAGAATGCTGACCCAAAAGATTTAGGTCTCTGATGCTATTTTTCAACATTTATCGAAATTGATATTTATTGGTTATTTTAAAAATCTCTTCTTCTATCCTAATATTTTCATTTATAACTATATATTGTCTCATAAATGTGTATTTTGCAAATCAAACACATTTTCATATACATTATTTCCACTGTTACTCATTTTGAAATATTTTCTAAAACTCATTGCAATTTCTTCTTTAATCTGTAGATTTCTTAATCACAAATAATATAGGGAATTTTATAGCTACATATTTGTTACTGTTTCTTATTTCCATTGTGGTGATAAAGCATACTTTGTATAATTTCAATTGTTTGAAATTTTTCGAGACTTTATTAATGGCCCAAGGTATGCCTATTTTTTGAGAATGTTCCAAGTATACTTGTAAAGAACATGCATTATGCCTTGTAGGAAGTAGTGTTCTGTATTTGAATTCGACTTTTTGTTGTTGTTGTTAATCATGCTTCTTCTCTAAACTTCTATATCCTTGTTGATTTTTGTGTAATTATTCATAAGGTATATTAAATCTCCCACTACTAATGTTGATTTGTCTGTTTTCCCTTTTATTTGGGTCTATTTTTGGTTAATCTCTAATAAGATTATGTTATTAGTTACATACAAATTTGTAAATGTTAAATCTATCTGACAATTTGATCCTCGTATTACTATGAAGTGTTCTCCTTTATGTCTCAGAATAATTTTTGCTTTAAAATCTACTTTTCCAATATAACTTTAGTAGCTTTATTTGATCAGTTATGTAGTGGTGATATGTTTTTCCTTTTTTACATTTGATCTTTCTGTACTTTTATATTTTAAGTGCTTCTCAGTGTCATACAGTTGATTTTTTAAAAATTGAGGCAGACATACATGTACTTCATCTATTTATATTTAAGTGGTCACAGATAATTTAGTTTAAATCTACCCTCTAAGCATTTGCTTACTATGTATTCCTTTTATTCTATTATTTTTTCTTATTTCCTTCATTATTCTGGAATAACTGATCATATTTAATTACTTGTTCTCACCACTCTATATAGACTATTAATATACTCTTTTAACATCCTCTGTGCAGTTCTTCAAAAAATAAAAACCTACATCCCTGACTTATGAAGTGGAATGTGAGTTAATATTTTCCCTCTTTCTTGATAAAGAACATTTTAACAGTTTAAAATAGTGTTTCCTCATGTATGGACCTCTCAATTTACCTGTTTTAGGGCTTGTACTTGAATTCTTTATATGCCTTTAATAAAACATGTTTACTGCTGCTTATAAGTAATTTAGACTTAGTTCCATATTTAGTCTTTTTTTGTTTTGTTCTTATATGCATATCCACCTTCCTTTTGAAATTATCATTGTTCCTGTAAAACATTAGTTTTTATCTTAAAACAATCATATTTGACCTCTAATTTTGCAGAATCTTCTTACTTAATTAAATGTTTCATGTTTTCAAAAAAGAAAATAAATCACCTTTTAAAAATATAATTCCATTGTCTTTTTCCTTATTTTGTTTCTTATTAGAAACCAGATGCCTGCAATTCTACTCTTTTTGAATAGTTTATCAATTTTCTCTGGCAGGTATTGTAATTTTCACTTTGACTTTTGCAATTTTACAATGATATGATTATTTCACATCTTTAGTATATATCCTGCTTTAGGTTCACAAGCTTAATATTTTCCTAGGGTTTTGAAAAGTTATCAGCCATTACTGATTCACATAATGCTTCTGGCCTCGTCTTTTTCCTTTACTTCTAGGATTTTCTTTATATGTATGTTAGGCTTTCTTGTGGTATCCCCTATGTCTCTTCATCTCTCTTTTGTATTTTTCTTTTGTCTCTCTGGGCTTCACTCCCATGATTTTCTTTTGATCTTCCAATATATATTCCAGTGCAATTATTATCTCTTTAGCTCTCTCTAATTTCCTGCTAAAACTTACCACTGACTTCCATGTACTCCAGGAATACGTATCCTGATTATTTTCTTACTTTATTAGATGGTTCTTTCCACACTCCTTTGACAGTTAGTCCTGCTTTACCAAACCTTTGAGTGTTAGGGTTCCTTGATTCTTGATATTAGCCTCTCTGTGCTCTTAGTCTGTTTGGATTAATTATGAGAGTCATAAATTCAAATATTACCTATTTTTAAATCCCTTATTTATATCATCTTCATTTTTCTTTTCTGAGATGAATGTCAATGTATAAAAAATCTCAATTCTTTAGGAGTCTTGTCCCATATATTTTTTCTTTCATTTATGTTTACTCATGATTTCTATTTTTACTGACTCCTTCCCCTCATAAGTTAAAATGCTTGTATCTTAAGAAAACCCATTCTTAACCTCAAGTCCATTTTTAACTAGCAATTTTTCTCTTTATTCTGTTTCATATTAAGCTTTCTGATAAAATTATCCTTACTCATTGTCTCATTTTGATATTTCTTTTGTCCTCAATCAGTTGCTATCTGATTTGTGTCCTGATCACTTTATGTGAACTTGCCTAATAATATAGACAATACTCATCATTATTAAATCTAATAGGTGTATCTGAATTCTTATACTTCTTGCTCTTATATTACTAGCTGCATCAGTTTACACTTTTTCAATTATTTTCATTTAAACACTTTGTTCATTTGGCTTTCTTGACAACACTATCTGGTTTTTCTTTTTCCTCACTGGCCACTATTTCTTAGTATCCCTCATGTCTCTCCTTGAATCAGGTATTCCCAGGATTCTCAATTTATTCTATTCAAAATAAATTATGTAGTGTGTGTGTGTTTGTGTGTGATTCAATAGTGCCCTTTGCATACTTTTAAAATGGCTGTGTCGGGGCGCCTGGGTGGCTCAGTGGGTTGAGCATCCGACTTCGGCTCAGGTCATGATCTCACGGTTCGTGGGTTCGAGCCCCGCATCAGGCTCTGTGCTGACTGCTTGCTCAGAGCCTGGGGCCTGCTTCAGATTCTGTCTCCTTCTCTCTCGGCTCCTCCCTCGCTCACGCTTTGTCTCACTCTATCTCTCAATAAAATAAAATAAAATTTAAAAAAAATAAAAAATAAATAAATAAATAGATAAAATAAAATAAAATGGCTGTGTCAAACTGTATTGGATCTTTTTGTCTATTTATTTTACCAGATGATAAAATCTTTAAGGAAAGATATTGTGGACTACACAATGTTGAATATATCCAATTTTGGAATCATAGTAGAGTTTAATATATATTTGTTTAATGAATGAATGAGTCTCACAGCCAATTAAAAGTTGGACACACTGACATTGTCTATGCCAGGAAGAATAAAATTTAATATTCTTCCCTTTAGCATGCTTTTAATATCCCTTCAATAGTCTTAAGTACCAGGGCTCTCACTATCTGATCACACATCCACTGTCCAAATAAGTTCACTAGTATTTTTTTTATTGAGTATAGTGTATATGGTTCTTCAGAGAAATGAATCCCAGACTTCCATGAGCTTATAATCTATTTGGAGACAAAAGATGAACAATTGCCAAAATTTGGCTGCAGCGTATCAAATTTACACAAACAGTTCAAAATAACAGTGGAAAAGAGACAGTGGTGCTGTCAATGCTGCCTAATAGAATGGATATGCAAACCATATATATAACTGAATTTTTTCTAAGAGTTACATTTAAAAGTAAAAATAAAAAGATTTAAGTTTAACATATTTTACTTAACACAATATATGTAAAATATTAGCTCTTCATCAATATATACAATTTTGAGGCATTTTGCATATATTTTTCTAAGTCTTTAAATTTTAGTGTTTATGTTATAATTATGACATCTCAAGACTGAATTTTTTTATTTAAAAATTTTTTTTTCAAAATTTTTATTTATTTTTGAGAGAGAGTGTGAGACAGAGCATGAGTGGGGGAGGGCCAGAGAGAGGGAGACACAGAATCGGAAGCAGGCTCCAGGCTCCGAACTATCAGCACAGAGCCCGACATGGGGCTCGAACCACTAAACATGAGAACATTACCTGAGCTGAAGTCGGATGCCCAACCGACTGAGCCATGCAGGCACCCCAAGACTGAATTTTTGTGGGAAATTCATGACATATATATATAAGTTTCATAACATTTATAGTTAAAAAGGTAGATATCTATACCCATTTTTCTAAATGTTTTACTTCAAAATTTTCAAAAAAGTCAAATATCAAAAATATAATAGTTTCTTTAATATCCACATCCTATCTACTAAATGTTCTCTTTTTTTAAAGAATTGATTTGGATTTGAACCAAAAGCATAACAATTTAAAAACTACATATGTCCAAGTTGCACAGCTTCTCTAATTCTTTTGTTAGCTTAGTGTTACATTCATCAAATTCAAAGGGGTGCTGCCTAAACTGAAGGACAGTTCTAACTTTATCAATAGTGAAAAAGCCCTCTTAGAATTTTTCTTCTTTCTGTTACAGGCAAAGTATATGAATCTGTGGATTTCAAGAAAAATCTTTTGCATACCGATTCATGTTAGAAAAAAATGTGTGGAATCACTACTATTGGTTGTATTATGTTTGGTTTCAATTTCAGCACTGTCTGGTATATGACACAACGCCATCTGCCTACTTAGATCACGATAAGGTTCCCACTTCACTGGTGCTACGAAGTTTCTTCTTTCCATATACTGTGATATCAGTGAGATAACATAAATCATGCTGTAATTTTTTGGTGTTTGATGATTAAATAATTGACAATAATTTGTTTCATAAAAATCCTGAATTTGAATTGTCATACTAAATCTTTGTAAGACTCCTCACAATTGAATCAATGACTGTTGACAACAGATACAATTATCAGTAAAAACACTCTCTTATTTCTTTTAGTGGTTCCAAAAAATGGTGATTCTTTTCATAGCATTTGCATGTATATACTGAAAAAATTTAACAACTTATATCCCTGGCACTCTTTATATGTTTTACTTAGTAAATCAAGCACAGACATTTTCAGTACGTATCATACAATGCAATAAAGCAACAAGGTGAACACTAGTCTCTTCCTTTAAAATCTTAGTAAACCTGGAACACAATCTTCCACAGCAATTTTTCTTTTACAGATGTAAGGTAAATTTGAAACAAAAAGTAACCAAGATATTAATTGATCAGTGTTTCTTATATGGTACAATCTATCTAAACCTAAAACATGCACATTTTAAGTTTTTTAATCCATCATTGTTATTATTAGAAAGATCCTATATTATGGAACAATGTTTTGGTGATTTAATTGATAATCTTTCACTTTTGGTAAAATATATATTTTTTCCTTTCACTTATAATTTTTAAACACAATTTCCACAACAGAAATAAAAATTTATTTTTGCCATCTCTCCATATAATCATAATACCTTATTATTTTGAATGAACTTTGAAGGTCAGTTATTTAAATAAAAATTAAATAACTGGGACTGTGTACTGTTATAAAGAGGTCTTATAATTTGGATTTATGTATCTTGATTATTTATCTTAGACTATGGTTTACCTTATCTTAGGTATTTTATTACCAAAGATTACTTAAAGTACCTATTACTGCCCTTAAGTTTAGGAAACTCAACAACTATCATCTTTCTGAAACAGACTCATATTAAGTGTCACAAAGAGACTGATGTATTAAACTAAAAATTTTATGCATTTATATTTAGTCTTAAATGAATTTGTCACATGGAGGAAAATACTGGTTTCAGTCAGCGTGGAATTCTAACTTATAATCAGAAGATTTTGGGGGGAAGATATCAGAACAAGGAAAATTAAATAACTCAACCTTGTAAGTCATTTGACTTTGGATTTACTTGATCAATGAAATTAGAAATACTCGAAATGCCCATACCTCCATAGATGTCTCCACAACACAAAGAGCCATAACATTAGCACTGAAGCCTCTGGTCCTTGTCCTCCCCATCAATGTTAGCTCTTATCCCCATGAAGGCTTGGATGAGAATTTTTGACTAAATTTACTTTCCTTCCTCTATGGGCCCAAGGTTGATCAAGTCACCTCCACCCTCAAGACTTTTCCTTTCTCCTATTTTTTCATTAGTTAATGTAAATTTGATAAGGACAGTGAGTCTTACAAACTTGGGAGTTAGTTTCCTTGGGATGGCTTTGTTTGGATATTAATGTATTGTTTTTATAGCTTAACTTTTAGAGAATGTTCTTAATTTCATATTTCCAATTATTTCTGAGAAAAGCCTCAGTGTAATTTTCTAAGTACTGAAAAAAGGACTGAAGAAAGAAGGTATATACAGGAAATTCAACACTTCTCTGCAAGTGCTAGGTGTATAAAATACATGTATGAGATCTGAGAAGTATCTGAAGGTATCAGTTGACCTGACCCACTGTCTTTACTTTCTCATATAACAACCTTTACCCATGAAATATCTTCAGACTGAGAGGCCTTTTGAAGAGTCATTCCCAGGACTGGTTTCAGATAAAGAAATGCGGACAAATGGTTAGAAACTGTCTCCCAGTACTTCCATAAAGATTTGAAACAAAACAAAACAAAACAAAACAGAATTTGTTCTAAATTGTCTTGTCTTTCCTCTTTTTTTCTTTCTTTGAATACCTAATGAGTATTATTTACGGCAAGAGCATAAATGTGATGAAAATTAGTCTTCAGAAGGAATTCAAATCCAGAATTTCATTCACCGAACTTATAACCTTTTAAATAGAAGCAAGTTAGAAAAAGCCAGTGTTATTTTTATGCCACTTTTCTGTTCCATTTTACCTAGTATATTTGATAAGTAATTAAAAATAGTATCATTTTTAAAATACCAAACTATACATTGTGATCTTTAAGAAAAATTGTTACATTCGTCATCTATTGGGCTATAAAGAAATATTAATAACATTTCTGTATTCTTTCATTTTTTATCAAAGAATATTATGCTAGCAGTTTAACACCTTGGATTCATGGCCTATCAATTTTGAGACTGTTTCCTATACCGTCAGTGCTTTGTTTCCAAGTTATTTTACTGCAGCAGGCAGGACATCTAACTGAATACATTGCTTCACTGAAACAGCCTGGACTTTAATTCTGTAACAGTCCTGTTACATTACCATCTTTCACGAGGCCTGTCACTAAGCCATGGCAGTAGGAAAGAGGAGCAGGAAAGGAACATTGATGAAGGCAGCTGCATTCTGGTGATTTCCCAAGAGAAGACAAACACCAATCTATTGAAGGACTTTGGCTGCCAGCAGGTAAAATCAGGACACGGCCTTTATTTCCAGCGTATTAGGAATGTTCATTTCTGCCTTCCTCAGCTCGATGGAGAACATGCTGACAGACCCTGACCTTTCATTAGGGGAATCAGGGAATCTGAAGGTTATTATAGGACTACCTAGCGACAAATTCATAAGCCTTACAATTTCTAAGAATGAAGTATGTGGCTTCCTTATTTAGGGAATATAGTAATCTATTTATTTCTGCTATAATTTCAGAAAAAAATAACATATAGCTTACAATATTTGTTGGGATTTTTCTCCCCTTTTTTGTCTATTAAATGGAGGTGATTACTCTTACTTTCTGGTGTGCACTGGCCCATTTTACAGTAGGTAAGAAATGTATTAATGTCGTCTATATCCTCAAGATGCAAAACTGGCTTACTCTGATTTGTGCATATTATTGACTGAGGCTTATCACCGCCTCATCGGCATCTTGTCCTATGTTCCGCTATGACTATCCTTTGCTACATTCACACTGAAGTTGCTCGCAGCATCCATTGTGTGCTGTTTACACCTTCACGGTTTCTTCACCCATGTTGCTCCTCTGCCTGGAACATTCTCATTTCTCTTTGCCTACTCTGTTAGACCACACTTCAATTTCTCTAGGAATGCTTCTTTAAATGCTAAATCTGATAAGGTTAGCTGTGTCTCCTTTGCTCTCATGGCATCTACTATATTAGGTTATCCTAGAACCTTTTAAGTGAACTAGCTGTTTATTTCGTGGGAAGTAAAGATCATGTATTTGTCTTTTTGTCTCCAGTGCATAGCATACTTTGGTCAATTTTCCTTTATACCACTCAACCTAAAGTGTTCTGGTCAAGGTCACAAGTGGCTTCCATGTTGGTGATTACAGAGGTTAATTCTCAGTGTTCATCTCAGTATTCATTAGAACTAACCAATAGCAGAATTTAGCATAGTTGATTTTTACCTCCATTTTAAGATAAATTAATGACAAAACTTACTAAAATGCTATGTTTTGATTGTCACAATTCATTAGTAATACTTTCCTTAAAAAATTATGTATTTATTTATATATTTCTATTTTGCTATGTGATGTTTAAGAATTGCTATAGTTAGCATAGAATGTTAATAATTTATAATCTTTAAGTCAGCTCCTTCTCAGCCTTGACTCACAGAGACTCAGCTTACAAGCCTTTTTTACTCAGAGTAATCTTGTGATAATTCAGAATTGTTTGAGCTCTTCTCCAGGGTGATTTGTATCTCCAAACCCTGGGGATTCTGCACATTTTTAAATGTGGATTCAAATAAGAGTGATGCATGTAAAGATGAAGAAACAAGTCATGAAGTACTTCAGTTCTGTTATTCTGTGTTACACTGGGATTTTTAACTTGTGTATAGAATTTAAAACAGTGAAATAGTGACTGAACCTCAACATGTTTTTGTTTGCTACATGTGAGTTTTAGGTCGCAAGTGAAAGAGTCTACAGAATCCAAATAATATCTTTAAAGTTGGATTTAGTCTTTTTAAAAATGTTTATTTATTTATTTTGAGAGAAAGAGAGAGGGAGAGAGAGAGAGAAAAAAAAAGAACAAGCGGGGGAGGGGCAGACTGAGAGGGAGAGAATCCCAAGCAGGGTCCATGCTGTCAGTGCAGAGCCTGATGCAGGACTTGATTTCACAAAACATGAGATCATGATCTGAGCCAAAATCGAGAGTAGGACGCTTAACCAACTGAACCACCCAGGTGCCCCACAATTTCATCTTATTTTAGTTGTTATTTGTTTTAAAAGTAAGGAATGAATTAAGAAAATAGAAATTGCATTATTGTAAATTACTGTGCTATACCAATGTGTCTTCCTTATTTAAAAGAAGTTATTAAAATTACTAATCTATTTCACTATTTATACATAAAATTATGTTTTATGTTTTACTTTTTATTGAAATTTATTACTTAAACAATAGAATTTAATATCTCTAGAAGTGCAAAATCAAGATGACAGCAGGGTTGGTTCCTTTTTAATTTTTTTTAATGTTTATTTAGTTTTGAGAGAGAGAGACAGAGACAGAGTGTGAGCTGGGGAGGGGCTGAGAGAGAGGCAGACACAGAATCTGAAGCAGGCTCCAGGCTCCAAGCTGTCAGCACAGAACCTGACGCAGGGCTCGAACTCATGAACTGCAAGATCATGACCTGAGCAGAGGTCAGATGCTTATAAACAAAATGAACCACCCAGGAGCCCCAGGTTAGTTCTTTCTGAGGGCTATGAGGGAAATCTCTGTTTCAGGCCTCCTAGAGGACATGTCATGTCATCTGCATACAAAGATAGTTTTATGCCTTCTTCTCCGATTTGTATACATCGCTTATACCATTTTCTTGTCTTATTGCATTAGCAAAAATTTCAGTATGATGTTGAAAAAGTGGTAAGAGGGGATATCCTTACCTTGTACCTGAAATGAGAAAATCTACATGACTGTGAATATGGTGATACTTTTTTGGATATAACACAAAAGGCACAATCCATAAAAGAAATAGCTGGTAAGTTGGGTTTCATTAAAATTAAAAACTTCCATTATATGAAAGACAATATCAAGAGAAGTAGAAGACAAGACACAGACTGGGAGAAGATATCTGCACAAGATATTTCAGATAAAAAACTGTACCCAAATATATAAGGAACTCAAAATTCAACAATAAGGAAACAAGCAACTCAAAAACAGGCCAAAGACCTTCACAGACACCTCATCAAAGATGTACAGATGGGAAACAAGCATATGAAAAGATGGTCCCCATAATATGTCATCATGGAAATGCAAATTACAACAATGAGAGACACAATTATATACCCACTGGAACGGCCAAAACCCAGAACACTGACAACACCAATGGATGTAGGACAAAAGAAACTCTCTCTCATTGCTGATAGGAATGAAAAATGGTACAGCTACTCTGGAAGACAGTTGGGTGGTTTCTTACAACTAAACATACTCTTACCACACTCTTTGGCATCTACCCAAAGGATGTGCAAACCTGTTTCCAGAGAGAAACCTGCAGCTCTGTTGAGACTAGGCCAAAAGGGTAAGAGTGTAAGAAAGAAGGCCAGTTGTATTAATTTAATGAAATATTAAATTTCTGTAAGATTATGGTCTAAGTCACCATCATCTCCTGTTTGAATATTTCATTAAATTAATACAACTGGTCTCCTTTCTTATACTCTTACCCTTTTGGCCAAGTCTCAACACAGCTGCCAAAGTAATGTTTAAAACATTAGACATACATGATATTCCTTTCTCAAAACATTCTAATGTTTTCCCATTTTCCTTATAGTAAAAGCCATTGTCCTTAAATTACAATGGGCTTCAGGGTCCTGGGATGTCTATTCCTTATTGCTTTCCTCTCTCTTCTGAACTGTTCTCACTGCCATTTACCCAGTTTCACATCTATGTATATCTTTACTTATCCTGAACATATCAAGAATGCCCTCTCCTTAGGGATTTTGCCTCTGGTATTTAATATTTTACATTTTTTTCTCCAGAGATCCAAATATTTTCTTCCCTCTCTGTTTTTAATGAGATTTCTATAACTAATCTATTGAGAACTATAATATTTCCTCCAAACCCTGTTGC
Organism: Acinonyx jubatus; assembly: GCF_027475565.1. NCBI lineage: Eukaryota > Metazoa > Chordata > Mammalia > Carnivora > Felidae > Acinonyx > Acinonyx jubatus. The sequence goes on along the minus strand of NC_069381.1, from coordinate 88,959,053 downwards.
TACAACAATGCCCTAATTTATTACTCCTCTATATTTAATGTAGCACTGATTTACCATACAGCTTATATGTGTGTGTGTGTGAGTGTGTGTGTGTGTGTGTGCGCATTTTTACATAGTTGTATCTTTGCAACAGCTTTGCTAACCTCTAGTAAATGAACACTTCAGGAAGACTTTTGCCTGTTTTTTAAATTCCTTTATCTGCAAGGATTTAAATGGCACATTGTAAGTGCTTAATGAATACCACTGAATGAGTTGGGGAAAAATGTGAATTTAGAAACAACATTAAAATTTTGAATAGATCTCAGTTTGTCATACACACACACACACACACACACACACACACACACACACACAGGGATTCTACTTAAAGTAACACCAGCTGCTATAACAGATACATCTGAATTATCAGTAGCTAAACTTAAAAATTAATCGTTTGATAAATGCGTTCTAAGTCAGCAATTCTCCAAATGATGATTCAAAAGCTCTGACACCTTCCACAGTGTCAATCAACCATTTTCATTTAACAGTTTCTATGATTATCCTCTAATTGTGCTCATTCTGGGAACATTCTGGGTATTTTAGGTGCTAATTCTTGAATTGGTTCGCCACATTTCCACTCACATTTCATGAGTTAACACTTAATCTGATGGCCACATTACATGTGCTATATGTGCCCAGTTTGAAAAGGAACTTTGTTTCATAAAGAAGTAACATTATCTGACACAGAAAATAATGGAATGGACAAAATAAACATAGGGTGTCTGTTTAAATTTGAATATCTAATAATGTACATTATATTCCAGTGTATTATGAAGATATAATTATATAACTGCCTTAAAGGATTTGTAAAACATTATCTGTGTTTCAGATACATAGTTCTTCTATTTTGCCTATTACATGAAAAACTCAAAGAGTAAATCTTGCCCAACAAAATATGTAAATTATTGCATTTGGTGTTGTTTTACGTTTTCCTGGCAAGTGGATTCTTGAAACCAATACAGTGTTATGTTCCTACAGATGGGTTTGCCAACCTGAGCATCTGGTTTTGTAGATTCCACTTTCCACAAAAATTTTTCAGGCTGAGATTCACCCTCAAGAGCACAACTGGAACTCAAAGAACGTTTTGTCTAAACATATATGAAGGCCAAACAATGAAGCAGAATTAAAAGGTTCATTGACTCAATCTGGGGGGAAATTATTTTGAGTATTCTAAGTATTATGGTAATTATTTAAATTTAGACATTCTATGGCTCCATTTCCCAAATATGTACCACAGAGCAGTAGTTATGTGACATGACCAAGGTGGAAAAAGTTTTGCCCGTGGACAAGATTTCTAGAAAATATCTAATGCAATAGTTCTTCTCTAGGAATATCAAAATAAGAACTACAACAGTGAAGTCACTAAGGTACTGTTCAGTTCAGTTTAGCTGTGTGTGAAACTGTGTGCCTCACTCTATTTTGACCATGAAATGATTTTCTCACATCAATACCTATTGTATTAGTTACCTAGGGCTCCCATAATAAAGTGCCATAATTGGGTATCTTAGAACAACAGAAATTTATGGTCCTACAGTTCTGGGGGCCAGAAATCTAAAATAAAGGTGGTGGCAGGGTATCTTCCTCTGAAATCTATACAAAAAAGGATCTTTTGTTGCCTTTTCCAGCTTCTGGTAACCCCAGAAATTCCTTGGTATATGGCAGCAAAATTCTAATCTCTGTCTCTAACTTCATATGTGTCAAAACTTCTCCTTTTAGTCATATTAGATTATAGTCCAACATAATGCCTTCATTTTAGTTTGATTACTTCCATAAACACCATATTTACAAACAAGATCACATTCTGAGGTATGGGGATTAAAATTTCAGTATATATTTGGGGGCTAGGGTGCACCAGCTAACCCATAACACCTGTTTACATGTTTTCTGAGGAATACAATTTGGCATATATTATGCTAATAATTGCATCTCTTAACAATTGTAGTGGCAGTGTGTATGTTGTATGCCTTTAAAAAGATGTCCTAGGGGCGCCTGGGTGGCTCAGTTGGTTGAGCATCTGACCTCAGCTCAGGTCATGATCTCACAGTCTGTGAGTTCGAGCCCTGTGTCGGACTCTGTGCTGACAGCTCAGAGCCTGGAGCCTGCTTCGGATTCTGTGTCTCCCTCTCTCTCTCTGCCCCTCCCCTGCTCATGCTCTGTCTCTCTCTCTGTCTCAAAAATAAATAAAAACATTTAAAAAAATTTAAAAAAAAGATGTCCTAAATTTATAAAAATATCAGAGCGAAATACAAACATATTACGTTAGTAATTGTCCCATAACCACAATTTACCTGCTGTATCCCCATTTCTGTCTACTCAATTGCTAATACCATTACAAAAAGTGACTCAAATTCGTAACTTGCTGGCAGTTAATTAGCAATATCTATGAAGAATATTACAAACAAAATACATGCCTTTGTGCTATTGCTTTCAATATAAGGTTCATACTCTCAACTGTAACACGTGAGAAAGTACATAATACTCATTTTAATCTTCATCTTGAGTCAAAGCCTCCCATACACTAGGATATTGACATGTACATTGTGTCACTCATATATTGTCTCATTTTGTGCCTGATTAGCCTAGAACTTTGGTCTATCATATCCTTTCCCCTATGCCTTTTTCCCTACAGCAACATCGGCACATTGAAACCTTAATCATTACTGAAGCCATACTCAATTGCTAATCCTTTCTGTTGCTTTCTTTACTTTTCACCCAGAAAGTGGTAACTGGAGATTTCTTCTTTGGTGGGCCAGTCAGACTACAGCTAGTAGTCAACCTCAGACAGAACACATTTTATATTCTAGTTGTTAATACACAAGATACAATTTTTAAGTCCTGTGGCCATCTTCTTTATCACTGCATGTCCCTGGCCCTGCCTGGACACTAAATGGCTCAGCAATCCCATGAACAAATTGAGGTTATTTAAAGCCCAACAGTTTAGCTTTGAGTTCCAGGAGAAAATTATCAAATTTACTGTGTCTCATTAACACTCACCCACTTTTTAAAACAAATGTTGAATGTGAGGTTCGTGCGCTTGAGATTCTGATTGAGAAGCTCTGTGGTAGGGCCCAAGTTTTTGCATATTTATTAACAAGTAGTCACATCATTCTGGTACAGGTGATCTTAGGATACATTTTGGGAAATGAAAGTTGAATGTACAGAAAATCCTCTGTGCTCCACCTAATCATCCCTCCCCCATCCTCCTACCGCTGCTGACAACCACTGACCGTTAACTGCTTATATGTCTATTCTTTCACCAATACCACACTATCTTGAGCATTATAACTTTATAGTGAGTCTTGAAGGCAGGCAATGCCAGCCCTCCAGTTTTGTTCTCCTTTAATACTGTGTTCGATATTCTGGGTCTTGTGTTTCTCTGTATAAACTTTGGAATCAGTTTGTCCATATCCACAAAAATATACTTGCTGGATTTTGATTGGGATTGGGTTGAATCTATAGATCATGTTAGGAAGTACTAATATCTTGATAATTTTGAGCCTCCTATCCATGAACATTAAATATATCTTCACTTATTTAGTTATTCTTTGATTTTGTTCATCAAAGTTTTATAGTTGCAGACACAGAATCTTCTTGCCACTATAATTCCTTCAGGTAAGTCAGGAACTGGACCTGAAGAATTTTTTAGGGGGCACCTGGTTGGCTCAGTTGGTTGAGCATCTGAGTTTTTATTTTGGCTTAGGTCATGATCTTATGGTTCATGAGATCTGGTTCCCATCAGACTCTGTGCTGAAAGAACAGAAACTGCTTGGGATTCTCACTCTTCCTGTCTTTCCCCCTCCCCTGTTTGGGCTCTCTCTCCTTCTCAAAATGAATAAATAAACATAAAAAAAAAAGAATTTTTTGGATCTTTTTCTTAAATCTCATATACCAACCTGATACTCTTCTCACTTCATGGGTTATTTTTTCTACTCTACCTTCTGTTTGGGCAATGCCATTATTTTTTTCTTATATTCTTCCTGCTGCTTTCTACACTTTTTGTCATCACTCTTAGGCTTTGAGGTTAATGAACATGTGGAAATTTGGGAATGGTGGCATGCTCAGAGAGGGCACGGAAGCTCCACATGGTTTCCTCATACCTTGCCCTAAGCATCTCTAACTTCTGGCTGTTCCTAAGTTATATCTTCTCATAATACATCAGTAATCTGGTAAGCAAAATGTTTCTCTTAGTTCTGTGAGCTGCTCTAGCAAATTAATGTAATTTGAGGAGAAGGTCACGGAAACCTCGTATTTGTATCTGGTTGGTCAGAAGCATTATAGGCCTAGGCTTGCAACTGGCATCTGAAGTGAGTTGGGGGGAACAGTTTTGTAGGACTGAAACCTTAACTTATGGAAGTGATGCGATTCCTGTGTAGAATGTCAGAATCAAGTTGAAATGTAGGCCGCCAAGCTGGTGTCAGAGCACTGCTTTTGTATTTGTGGGGACCTATCCCCACACGTTGAAACTGGGTCCAGGAGCCCCAAATAAAGGGTAAAATAATACTTCTTATATATTTGTAAGACAATTTAAAATTAGACTTAAACTTGACAACATGGAATACAAATTAATTCAGAAATTGTATTATATACTGCTTGTTTTCTATCCATCCAGAAAGAGAAAAAAAAAATTAACTGTTCAGATCCAATCATTGTTTTATATTTCAGTATACAAATAGGATATCCTAGATTATTTCCACAAATGTTGTAAAACAATACGTTTTAGAACTCTTCAAAAGTGAGTAGGCCTTTTATCTCTGATGGATTAAATAGCTCTTCTATTGTACACAGAATTTCTACATGCCAGCTGGTGTGTGTCACCCTAGATGTATTCTTCAGTTTTATCAGTAACTACTATTACTATTACCCTTCTTTCAGTCTCAACTGTAGCCCCGTTTGAATGATAAATGAAATGGAATTAGTGGATTTCCAAAAAGTTGCCATGTGCTTTTCAAGAAAAAAAAAAGCTTCAATTTTTATTATAGAGGACATAGTAGCTAAAAAAAATTAGAAGGATGTGAATACATAAAGACTGAAAGAAAAATGCTTCCAGAGGAAAAAAAAATATGCTGAAGAAACAAAACCAAAACAAAAACAAGCAAACAAAAAGGGTGGGCCTAACTCAACAAACTGCTAAAGAATAATAGAATTTAGGGAGAAAAATGGAGGTAATACAATTTTCGAGTTGGAGAAAAACAAGTAATTATAGGTATTTAATAGAGAATCAGGGAGTACAAGTCATTAAGTTGAGGATTCTCCTATATGATGATTTCACTGTTCTGTATGCTGTAGGACATAATACTAGTTGTTGCAAGTGATAGATCTAAAGGGAAAGTAGGATACCTACAAGCAAGGATCTTTCTCTATAGCAAGTTTGGGTAACAGGAAATGTAGCTGCACCAAGGCAAATATAGTACAGATATTGAGGATTCATTTGAAATTGACTACCACATATATTTGTAGTTGCAACAATGTGCAGTTTTGTTGTATTTTGCAGTTGTATTTGCCAGCTGTGCAGGTGTGGGGAAGCTGAATACCTGGATTGATCCAGAACTGTAAATATGTAAGGAATAGGATAGAAGAACTTGAGAAAGCACACAAGAGAGTGTTTAATAAAATATATCACAGATAAGGAAGAAAGATGAGAATAAGGAGGGAACTTGTAAAAGAGACTAAGATAGAAGCATAGTAAGGGGTGGTTGGGATGAGATCAGAGGGTAGCTGAAGTTGGGACGAAGGGAGGTACTGGAGCAGGCAAGCAGGGGTTGTTGTCACAGAGGAGGAATTAAGGCTGAGACAACAAACAATCCCTCCACAAAACAATGCCCAGTTGTGGCCATGGCATTTGTTCTAATCATTGGGTTTGAAACATATAGTCTTTAATAATCTTTACATTTTTGATATTATTTTAGAATCACATTCTCTGCAGAGAATAAACAGACATTTGTTCAGAAGTTATATGAAAAATGGTGTTCAGAGACTGGGAAAATTTTCCCTGTTCCCAGGTTGATACTTTCTTGGAGAAATATTTTCCTTAAGCTGTGAAAGAGCTTGCACTGTTTTCTATGCCATGAAGAATGCCGCACGTATCACTCCAAACCGGGGTACCTAAATCTCTCTGTTGTGCCTCCTCCTGCAATTGGAATGTTGACGCACAATGCATCAATTTTTAAATTTTTCCTGAAAAGGGGCCACACACCTAAATAAGAATGTAAAAGCACTGCAGGGTGAGGCCAGGACAACTTGACCTTCATCATCACATTTAGTCATTTTATGTCTGCACACTCTCTCTCTTATCACTTTTATATCCATACATTAACATCTCTCTAAGCTCCTACTCCATTCTAAAAATTGTCCCATTTCTTCTCCTTCCTCCGAGTGTTATTTCTACCACTCATTTTGTTCCTTAACTCTGTATTTTCTATACAGCTATTAAAAATTGTTCATTTATGTCTCTTCTCAGTGTGCTTTATTATTCTTGGAGACAAAGGACTCATATTTATTTGTGTAGCACCTACCAGAGAAGATTATTAAATGCTTTTAGAATTGAGTTATCATGAGGAGTCGCCAGTAAGTTGGGGGAGCAAGGATGTACAGGGAAGTAGGGCTGCATCTTTAGAGACTAACTTGGTCACCACCCTTTCACTGTCTCCTGTGTTACTTGTCTGCATTATTTATCTGCATTGATGTTCTGCAAAGACAACAGGGAGGAATTCATTACGCTTTCAAAGCAGCACATAGTACTAAAAGTGGTTACAGGTCACCAATTTTTCTATTATTCTTGGGAGCTCTTAATTGTACACACTATTAGTATTGTTTCTTTTCAGGCAATAGAAAAATGAGTCTTCATAAATGCTAAGCATATCAGTCCATAAATGTGCAAATTGTATATGCTGCTTAATGTAGTGTTGCTGATGTAGCCCAACTGGGTTTATGACATACATATTCCTGACTCACTAACGAGGCTGGGAGAAATCTGTAAGTATGTGCTTCTTAGTTCTGCTACTGCCCTTACTGCATGAGTAGGGTCATGGCCTTGATGAGGTTTCTTTCTTTATTTATACCAAAGCCTGGTTTTCCAATATATAAGGGGTAAAAGGAGACATCCTTACATGTTTTTATAAAAACTTTTACCAAGCTTAGTATTTCTGTAGTTTTTTATAGGAAAGTTCAAAGTAAATTGGAAGAACTGGAAACTATTAATATGCACTCATGAGCATCTAGTTGATAATTAGTAATATTCCTATTCAACTGAGTCTCTTATGTATGTTTACCAAATAACAACCTAATTATAAAATCCACCAGGAATGATGTTAGCATTTAACAGTCAAGTTAACACTGTTTCAAGAAAGATGTTTTTAGTCATATCATATTTATTACCAATCTCACTAAATATATAGTCATATGCATTTAAAAAGGTTTTTTTTAATGTTTATTTATTTTTGAGAGAGAGAGAAAGAGAGAGAGAGAGAGAGAGAGAGAGAGCGAGCATGAATGGGGGAGGGGCAGAGAGAGAGGGAGACACAGAATCTGAAGCAGCTGTCAGCACAGAGTCTCACATAGGGCTCGAACTCACAAACTGTGAGATCATGTTCTGAGCCAAAGTTGGACTCTTAACCAACTGAACCACCCAAAGCACCCCTTAATCGTATGCATTTCTAATAACATTGCTATTTTCCTAAGAAATAAAGGCAAGGGAATATAAGTCATAGTAAATATTTTTAAAAGTAATTCTTAAAATCTAAGTTCTCAGTTATGAAACCAATGCCTAAAATAGTATTATCCATGCACCTGATACTCAATAAATCTGTGTTGTCTTGTTGACTGACCACAGCATTTGAGATAAATATTAAGTATGTCTTGAAGCAGCTGCTCATAAAATATAGACAAATTGTTGGAATGTTTGAAGGTTAAACTCATTTCCAATAAAATGGAAAGGGTTCATATAAAAAGTAAGATAAGCGGTGATTGAAAGTCACTGCTTACCAAGAATTAAGGAATTTCAATGGAAAAAATGGAGAGGTATTTCAGGTGGAAAAAATGAGAAAGGTCCTGTGGCTTCTAAAGAAGGAAATTCTTCTTGAGAACACACTTCCTTATGTCTGGAAGAAAAGAGTTTCGTCTGCTCTTGGTTATAAAATATCCCCTCTGCCATTCTTTTAAAAGGCACTGAGTATTCCCAGTTTTCAACCTCATCCACATGAACTACTAGAAAGTATTATCGTGATAGAAATAAGTGTTTTTTTTCTCAGCAACAAACTCATTGAATGCATGCCTTGTTTATCAATGAGGATATAAATGGATATATTTATGGATATAAATTTTTGGATATAAATTTTGGAGATAAATTTACGGATATAAATTTACTTCACAAGAAAATAAATATTTTGATCTCAGATAATAATACAGTACAATACTTACAGGAGCTAGTGCAAGGATGGGAATGATAGAGCTATATGCAATTTTGTTGAAAGGATTTTAATTTATAGCAAGCTTTGGCCTAAATCATAATTTAATGATAAACATTATGTGGCATTGCAAATACTTACGTATGTTTCACCATTTTACCTATTTTCAACAAAGGCAAGTATATAATGAATTATTTCTACCCTTTATCGGTTGTTAAGGATAAAATTCAGGACTTAGATGATCAACATTAAGGGGAATTTTTTAAACGAAACAAAATATAAGAGTAGGCTATTCCTCAGAATGTACCACTTTTCATTTCAAATAAAGTGTTGAATTGATCAACTTGTTCTCATACAAGTTGCTCCAACCCAACAATATCTAGAGCTCTAAGACTAGAGCCTTATTTTTGTTTTGCAACTGTTTACTTGGATTCTAATTAGTTAACATATAGTGTGATATTGGTTTCAAGGGTAGAATTTAGTGATTTGTCACTTACAGACAACACCCAGTGCTCATCATAACAAGTGCCCACCTTAAGACCCATCACCCCCCTAGTCCGTCCCCACCCACCTCCCTCCATCAACTCTCAGGTTGTTTACTATTGTTAAGGTTCTCTTATGGTTTGTTTCTCTTCCCCTCCCCCTGCCTTTATTTCTCTTTTCCTCTCCCCATATGTTCATCTGTTTTGTTCCTTACATTCCACATATGAGTGATATCATATCGTATTTGCCTTTCTCTGGACTAGAGCCTTATAAATATTATTAATGCTGCTATCTCACCCAATACTAAGTTAGTTGGTACAGTGGATTTTACCACCAATAAGTATCTTACATTGAGAGATGAGAACAAATAAGAAGCCTATAACTGACATGTAAGAAAGTAAAAGGAAGAGTACCTGGTAAGGGTGTGTGAAATAGTAAAAGTGTAAGTAGAGACCAGGAAGTTTGTGTGACGGATCATACTTTGCTGCAATTACTAATGTGACCTTATAAAAATTACTTTCCTCTTTGAGTCTTAGTTTTCTCATCTCTTATATATGCGGGTTATATTAGGTGATCTCTGATCTTTCTTTTGGCTTTTATATCCTTGACTACAACATCAGTCAACAATATACAACTTTATATATTGTATACAGAAACTTAATTTCCTAGCTGTAGAGTTAAAAATGTATAATTCCAAACATTGGCCCCAATTATAGGCTTTGGGCCAAGAAGGGAATACAGTCATCATACTACCTTTATAGTTTAAACACATATGACAATTTACAGAGCTTTGGGTAATTTTTCTTCACCTTTTACACCTTCAGTTGCAGACATGACATGTTAAAAGGGGGGGGGGATTGAGTTCATTTTTTATTCAAATATTTTCAAACAGATTTTACTGGAAAACTTCAATGTTTATTATAGCCTGCCACTATTATCTACATGTCACCTACCAGCACATATCTCAGGAGCAGTACAGCTGCTGAACTGAAGCTGTGGTGTTTCAATAAGGCATATGGACCAGAAAGGGCAACTGAGATATTTTAGGTTGGAAGCAAGAAGGAGCTAATGGGAAAACAAGTTTGAATATTTGTTCTAGAAGGTCATTCGCAATTAATTTTTGAGTCTCATTCTAGTTAATGTAAGAGCTATGATAGATACAACTATTTTCATTTATGATCTAGGTTGTCTTGATTTTTTCCCATAACATCTGTTTTAAGGGAAAATAGTTTATTTATATTTAAAAATGTTTATTCATTTTGAGAGAGAGAGAGAGAGAGAGAGAGAGAGAGAGCGCGCATAAGCAATGGAAGGGCAGAAAGTGAGGGAAACAGAGAATCCTAAGCAGGCTTTGCACTGTCAGTGCAGAGCCTGATGCAAGGCCCAAACTCACAAACCGTGAGATCAATGATCCGAGCTAAAATCAAAAGTCCAACACTTAACTGACTGAGCCACCCAGGAGTCCCAGGAAAAAAAAAAATAGCTTAGATATTACTATTATCTAACAGCATTATCAAATAATAATAGACAACCTTCATTTACTCAGTATTACTACATATAGGTATATATAATATATTCAATAAGTTATTTCATAGAGAAATGACCATATGAAGATTTTATACATAAGTGAATATATATGGACATATATTTAGAGGCAATGGACTACTAAGAACTATGGTTTAGGTCCCTATATTTGTTTTTTCCCATCCAAAAATATATATCTTCTCCAAGTCAGTCATAGGAACCTGGCTGAACCATATAAACATATGTTAATAACTAATATATAAGAGTCTAGTAAGTCTCAGACCCTAAAATAAGTCCATAGCTAGAACAGCTGGAATTGTATGTACATACACAAAGTTTGTTCTTTCATACTAGCAACCTATTCAGTACACTTTTGGTTTCTGAGGTAAGTATCTCTGCTTGCCAAATGTCCTCCAACTAGAAATTTCCCCAGACTCACTTTTGGTACAGCCAAAATAATCATGGTTCATACCAGTTAAATGACCAAGGATATTTCCTATCTATAGTCATTACTCTGAGAATTCATAATTGTGACTAAGGAATTTCATTTTCAATATGTGCTTGTCTTTTAAAGAGAGGAGACGTAACAGCCTGTACTGTCATCATGTGGATTTAGAGACAGAAAACCAGTGCACAGAGTCAGAATAGAATGAAGCAGATTCTGAGAAAAGTAGAAATGAAGGATGGCAACAGTTGTCTCTTCTTTGGTGTTCTGTACACTCCCTGCATCCCCATGATAAACTTGATTACCATTTGCTTAAGCTAGTTTCTGCTGGTTTCTCTGACTTGTAAATAATCTTCCTGAATAAAAGAAACTTCTAACTAAAATTAATCATGGTGATTTGGGACTTTATTCTGTTTGGTATAGAGTTACTTAGAGGATCCAACCACTGGAGGAAACTGGGTACTTCAATCTCCTTTACCCAATTAACACAGGCTAATCAATTAAGACAGGTTTAAAAAGACATCTAACTGGTAAATCATATGGAGAACAAAAGACATAATCAGTTCCACCTATGGTCCCCACAGCAGAACATTATCTTGGCCCAGATGTTCCCTCTCAATGGTTATTAGAGGGATGCCTCCTTTTGGACCAAGGTTTGGACAGAGTCGACAATTTTAATTTTTTTAATAGGAGAAGCAAAATGAGTTGATTTATTCTGAAAGCATTATACAAACAAGTAAGGTAGACATTACGACATCCCAAGTCAGTACTAAAAGACAATAATATTATTGTGATTTCTCCTGAAATTCTTTTTTCAATTCTTTTTTTTAACTTTCAGTAGTCAATATAACAAAAAGTTATTATACTATAAGCAATAGTTCACTTCCCATGAGCTTATTTATTCTAAAGCTAACTCCTCAGGCAGTGACCTAATTATTTTATCCATCTTGCTTGAATTTGTTCAGTGAGACAATAACTGAGTACACTAAATACCTCTAGATATTGGTCAGTAGATGGAATGGCAGGGCACTGCTATTTTGTTTCTTTACTTTCAACACACTTCTAATTCATAGACAGACATCACTTTATCTCTAAAAGCAGAGTTTTAAGTTCTTTTCTTAATGTTGTTTGTTTGTTTGTTTATTTATTTTGAGAGAGAGAAAGAGAGGGAGGGAGCAAGGGAAGGGCCGAGAGAGAGAGGGAGAGAAAGAATCCCAATCAGAGTGCAAAGCCCAATGCAGGGCTCAAACTTACAAACTGTGAGATCATGACATGAGCTGAAATCAGGAGTCGGACAAATAACTGACTGAACCACCCAGGTGGCCCTTAAGAAGTTCTTAACTGGATAACCAACCACTAACAAAACAAAAATGCAATTTATAACTTCTGAACTACTGCAGTATATAACTTCTGAACAAAATAGTTTTAAAAATCTATTAATGCAACCTAAAGCTGGAGGAAAAAATAGTGAATGGGGTGCCTGGGTGGCTCAGTTGATTAAGTGTCCGAATTCAGCTCAGGTCATGATCTCATGGTTCATAGGTCCAAGCCCCACAGATGGGCTCTAATTCACAATTAGACTCGGTGTCTGGAGACTGCTTCCAATTCTGTGTCTTCCTCTCTCTCTACCCTCCCCTGCTCCCCTCACTCAAAAGTAAAATAAAAACATTAAAAAAAAAATGAAAAAAGAAGTTAAGGAAAAGTCACAATTTACAAATAATTCTATACATGTATACATTTGTGTATAAAAATCACTAATTACAATAAATGTGAATGGAATATATTCAGTTAATAATAAAAGCTAACTAAGCACTTCCACAAACTAGTCATGGTTTTAAAGGCTTTAACATAAACTCATTATATACGTACTCCAAATAAACTCATTATATAAATAATACTCCAAATAAACTCATTATTATTCCTATTTGACAAAAGAGAAAGCTTAGATAATTTAAGTAAATTTTCCCAAGGTCATAAAACTGAATCCAGAGAACACTTTGTTGATCACCATTCTGTTCTCATCAAAATATATATCAAAAATATATTATCAAAAATATAGACAATCACAGGCTTATAAACAACATCCATTGACAGACATTAGGTTGTTTCTGTATTTTGGCTATAGAGAATAATGCTGCAGTAAGCTTGGGAGTGTGGTGTATTTATATAATGGAATACTATCTAGCCATGAGAAAAATGAAATTCAGTCATTTCCAGCAACATGTCTGAGCCTCGAGGACATGCTAAGTGAGAGAAAATGGTGGTTACCAGGGGCTGGGGGGTGGGAAAATGACAGACATGTTTATGGGTACATACTTGTAACCAGTTGGCAAATAAGTCCTAGAGATCAAATACATAGTACAGTGATTACAGACAACAAAACTACTATAAACACTGAATTTTCTAACTAGATTTTAATCGTTCCCAATGCTAGAAGAAACAATAATTATGTGACACAATAGACGTGTTGGCTAACACTACTATGGTGATCATATTGCAATATAAATGTATCAAATCAATATGTTGATAATATTGACACAGTATTTTATGTCAGATATAAATTCAATTACAAAATAAGCAGCAAGGTGCTCTTTAAAAGATATACATAAAACAAAACTACTTAGAAACATCGAAATAAGAGATGGAAGAAAATGCATCTAGTAAATTCTAGCAACTAAATGTAATTAATTCCTGGAACACTATTTGCCCAGAAACTGACATGATTTGATCTATTAAACATTCTCAGGATTCTATTCCAAAGTCATCTCAAAGAGGCTTGCCATCACACCCTATTTCTTCACCAGCTTTATTTTTCCTTATATCAAATATCATTACACAATATTCCAAAACAACCAGTTTTAATTTTCATTGTTTATCTCAGTAAATCAGTTAATATAAGTTAGCCCTCCCCTTTTAAAAAAATAATATTTGCATAAATATAGAAATTAAAGGAACGTTTATAACAGCAACAACAATGCACTAAAACGCTATTAAAATTACTACTGGAATATTATTTTTTAATTTTTTTAAATGTTTGTATTTATTTTTGAAGGAGAGAGAGAAACAGAGCATGAGCAGGGGAGGAACAGAGAGAGAGGAAGAGACAGAATCCGAAGCAGGCTCCAGGCTCTGAGCTGTCAGCACAGAGACTGATGTGGGGCTCGAACCCATGAACTGTGAGATCATGATCTGAACCGAAGTTGGACTCTTAACAGAACTGAGCCACCCAGCTTCCCCATTACTAGAAATATTTTTAAATAATGCTGATAATTAAAAGGAGAAATTGGCAAATTCACAATCACATTGGGAGATTTTCACACATCTGTCTCAGAGACTGACAGATAAAGCAATTAAACATGAGTAAGGTAATAGAATAGTTGTACAAAAATGTAATGAAATGATTTATTAAATAAAGTCTTAAAATATTAGTGAAGAAACAAAAGGCATTGAACAGAAAATGTGATTTAAAATTTTAAAATTTGATTTTATATGTCTGTATGTGAATACATTAATAGACAGACTGATCCTATACCTGAAAAATAGGGGATCCATAGTCTCTTCATGCTTGTTTAATAGGTCACAAAAGGTTTTCACTTAAAAAATATCTAAAATGGTGCAAATTTCACTCTCTGATTATAAATCAATAAAATTCTTAATAATAAAATAAAACTCAAACCTCTGCCTCAATATACTTAGAAATGAAGAACACACATTTTGTATGCTATGCAAGTCACAAATCTGTACTTCATTCTTTTTGTCGTAGGTATTGCTCTGCTATACTATATAGTATATATATACTATATACTGCTATACTATATACTATATATATATACTGCTATACTATACTATACTATATACTGCTATACTATATACTATATATATATACTGCTATACTATATATATATATATATATATATATATATATATATATATATATTTAATCAAATTTCTACTTTTATTTCTGGCACATGTGGGATACAGCTTCTCATACCATGGAATTGTTACTTCTAACCAACATTAGCTGCTGCTCCATTTGGATGTTTTTCATACTAATTATGGTATTTATGTCCTGGTCACAGTCACAAGTACAGACTAAAGGCCCAATATATGAGTAAATGACACCATAATAAAAGATCTGATTTATTTTGGAGGAAATAAAAAGATAGCAGGGGGGATCAAATTGCAGCATATCACCTTGAAGGAATACTTAGAGTTCTTGTGAAGTCTCCTAAGTATGTTTATTTTCACACCCTTCAGGAAACTGTACAGAATAGAAAAGTGTGCATAAGGAATAAAACTGACACCTGTGTTTAATAGGGGCTTCCTCTGCTAGTGCTGCCCTCTTAATGCAAGAAGACAGATGAGACACTAAGGTCTAACTTTATTATTTTCTAATCAATATTTTTAGTAAAATTGAATTGAGGAATAAGAAGTAAGTCTTAGGTTACAACTATTTCTCATCTTAGATCCTCTTTTGCTCTATTAATTGGACATCAAAATCATCTCTCTTTTTTCTTCTCTCTCTAAAAAGGCTTAAAAATACCATGTATTTTGATCAGTAATTTAAAATCATCTAAGCAAAATACTGAATTGATTGTTATTCTGAAACCAATACCTGATATAGATGAATACTATAAAACAAGTAGCTTTCTTTATGGCTGGAGCCTAGAAACTACAGTTTCAGCTTTTAGTGAATAAGGGATAATTTGCAATTGCTTAACATGTTACTAACCCTTTTATGAAAGGGGTTTCTACACTGCTTTTCAGACAATGAAAGTTTAGGACTCCCATGTAAACACACATACACACACACAATTTGCAGGCTTTTCTAGTGTCTAGGATCCAGTCAAGTTTATCCATGGGCCCTAGATTAGAGTCCTTGTTAGATGTGAGTCTCATTTAATATGATATGCTTCTGTTCTCTTAATAGTTTCTTCAAAAATAATAAACAGCTGTTACTAGTTTTACCACTAGTTCTTAATAGTGAAAGTTTCCTAAAGTGACCAAATGATCATGTTTAACATAAAGAGACAGCTAGTTTGTGAATTGGGTAAGGGGTTTTCATATTATGGACAACACATTACATTTCACAATGAGAGGTCATACTGAAGAAAACTATATAAATGATGATAATAAGAAAAAAATAGCACTGCATGTTAATGACACTAGAATAAAAAGTATTTTTTTAAAGAAAACAAATAGGTGAATCAGAAAGCTTGAATTGAACAATTAAATCCAGTCACTGTATTTTATCATTTATCTGCAGTGTAAAGTCTCATGTATAAAACGAGTTTAGCAAGGGCTTTCTAATAAGATCAAATACACTGAACAGGCAAATCTCAACTTGGGGAAACAATCACTGGCTTATTAGTAGCATTTTTATGAGATATATGTGATAAATTAAACTATTTAACCAGTTTGTTCTGTGTATGTGTAGCATTTTCTAGTGCAGGGCAATGTATTTTTATTTGCTTTTTTCGGGGGATGCATCATATTATCTATTAAATGATTCTTTGGAACTTATAGAGTTGTAAAATATACTTACATACAATGAGTTACTATGTTTTTAAGTTTGTTTATTTACTCTGAGAGAGAGAGAGAGAGAGAGAAAGAGAGAGAGAGAGAGAGAGAGAGAGAGAGAGAGAGTGAGAGTTGGGGGGAAACAGAGAGAGAGAGTGAAAATCCCAAGGAGGATCCACATTGTCAGTGAGTAGGTCCAACACTGGGCTCAAACTCATGAACTGCGAGATCCTGACTTGAGCTGAAATCAAGAGTTGGACACTTAACTGACTGAGCCACCCAGGCGCCCCTCAGTGAGTTACTAGTTTAGGATATACATTTTCTGTTTTGAAATTAGTTCTGGGGAAAATATTAGGCGCAGTCATTATTTTAAAATTACTTTGTGTTTGGCATATTCTCTATTATCTGGTTTCAGTGTTTTAATTGATACAACAAAATTGTTTAATAATTACATCATGACCCTTAATCAAAATGTAGGGAACTTAGTTTTTGGATATTATCAAAACTAGTGTCTGGACTTATTTTATATAGAATTAACTAAAATACTTACTTGCTTTTTTAATGGTTGAAATATCTATTTCTTCCTGACATCGTGATTGTTTCCTTAATGAGTGTTTCAGTTTTTAGCTTTTAGGCCTTTAAAAATCTTGTTAAGAATTACTTCTGATAGATAAAAATAATGATTTTGAAAAAAAAGCAAAAATGGAAATCATTAGTGAGCCTTCAATTGCTAAAATAATGAAATGCAATAAAATGTTTATTATTCTACATAATATCCAGATGACACAGAGGATTTCGTGAAATTCAACCTAACAGTAATAAAATATGACTGAACAAAGCAGGTCACTATTCTGAAAGTGAAAATGTTTATTCCCTTGATAAAAAAGATGGCATTTATAATTTTTCAGTCTCAAAAGACAATAACAGATTCAGCGTGCTAATTAAGAAAAATTATATCAGCTCTGTCTTTAATGGCAATGAATATGTGATAGTTGTTTTCATTATCGACTATAATAATAATGTTATAGAAGCAGTATATACCATGGAAAAGAGTGAAAAGTAAAATTCCCTAGCCCTCAATCAATACTACCTAGAGATAATCACTGTCAAAGATTTTTAGTGTAGTTTTTCCTAAATTTTCCGGCAAACGAAATATATGTATAGCTGTATTTTATAAATGATTGAAATAACTGAAATCATCCTGCTTAATCCTGATTTAATGTAAAAATGTAAGAACATTTTATATATAATTCTGAAATCTGATTTTTTAATTAACAGAATATCTTGGAAGATGTTCTATTCCTTTACTTATACCTTACTTTGCATTTACTTCACACCTGAGCACTGTATTGTCATTATGTAATATATTATTTGCTGTTAGAAAAAATCAGAGACCATTCATACATATTTGTCTTTACATACCTGTTTTTGACTAGAACTTTTTAAAATTCCTAACAGTGTGATTTCTAGGCAAAGGGGTAGATATGCTCAGATACCCATTGCTGTCACTAACCTCCTCTCCCAAACTGCTGCATACTTTAGTACTCCCACAAATTGTGAGTGTGTTTCTTTCCTCAGGTACACTGAATAATGAGAAGATTCTTAATATTCCAATCTGACAGATATAAATTCCAGTTACTCTTTCCTATATTTCCTATATAGTATTATTTGAGCTTTTTAAAAATTGCTTAACTATTAATGATATTAACCACTTATGGTCAATATATTTTATAATTCACTCATGCCTAAATCTTGGTAAACCTCTTTGAAACATTTGAACCTTATAGTAAAAATATGAGAGTAGATAATTTAAGCTTTTAAAATATTTTCTGATTAAAAATAATACAGAAAATGTAAAACGAGTAATAGAGAAAAACAACCACTATCCATAATTCCAGAAACCAGGTATAACCCCCATTAAATACAGTATATTTACTATAAGCCATTTCTTCCCTACACACAGCTGGACATTCTTTCTGTCTCTTTTTGTCACATACACCCACACCCACACATATAACTGATATATGTGATTCTGTAATGCAGAGTCATGCTTACTTCATGCTTTGCTTTTTTTTTAACCCCTGGCATTATTACAATTCCTTAAAAACTTATTTTTAATATATTTACATTACATCCTATGGCTGAATGCTAGTTTCTTTCTTTATTGCTGGACATTTAGCTGGTTTCCAATTATTTACTATAGTAAATAACAGTTATAAATATATTTGATCATATCTGTAAAAATGCACTGCCTATGGTGCTTTATTTAGTATTTGTCATTAGACTGTGCCATATTTTGAAAAGCTGTCTAGCCATGTATCATAGAATAAGCTTACAGCTCTTTTTAGAGTGGACCTGTCTTGCATAAGTAGGATCTCTGCTAAGGAAACTGGATATAAAAAGGAGGGTAATCTGGTCTTAGACTGAAGGGAGGACACATTTTTTTGGGAATCACTCTTTGACAATCTCTACTTCAAAAAAACTCAATCATGCTTGAGGGAAGGGAGGACCTTACTGTAGGAAAGTGGAAAGTCAGAGTGAGACATCTCCATAGGCTGTAACTGTAGATAAGTAACGTTTACAAAATAACACATAATAAAGATTTTTATATTACTCTCCATTTATTTCACTTTGGTTGTTCTCTAGAGAATAAAATTCACCTAGATAGTTTTAGTGCACTCATGGGAAAATGAATGAAGGGTCATACAGCGGGCTTTAGGCAAAGATATAAAAGGTAAACAGAGCTTGGCCAAGACCAGACTGGGACTGACTATAGTGTTTAGTAAGATATCATAACTTTGGAGATCAGAAACCAGGATACAGTTCCAGTTACTCTTTCCAATATAGGTTTTTCCTACCTTCCCACATAGACCTGCTCTCTCTGGCTTTAAAATGAGTTCTATTAGAGGTGCCTGGGTAGGTCAGTCAGTTAAGCAGTTAAGCATACTGCTTTGATTCAGGTCATGATCTCATGGCTTGTGTGTTCAAGCCCCATGTTGGGCTCTGTGCTGACATCTCAGAGCTTAGAGCCTGCTTCAGATTCTTTGTCTCCCTCTCTCTCTGCCCCTCCTCCACTAATACTCTGTCTCTCTGTTTCTCAAAAATAAATAAACATTAAAAAAATAAAAATAAATAAAATGAGTTATCTTAATGTCAATAACACTGTGAGTAGTAGCAATAAGAATTAATATTTACTGAGTGCTTAACATTGGCTGAACATGTTCTAAGAATTTTGCATATAAAAATTCACTTAATTTTCATGACAAACCTATGAGGTAAGCATGATAAATATTTTCATTGTACAAATAAGAAGTAAGAAAAAGCAAGTTCAATGTGCTACTTGTGGACACAGTGCTAAACAGTGAAAAAGAGCCTGGATTTGAAACCAAGTGGTCTGCCTTCAGAGACCATGCTCCTAACTACTGACAAACCAGCTGTCAGTATAGGGCAAACACAGATTTTCTTCCAGTAAACAAACTTTAGCTTTCATTTCCAAACTATTTTCTATAGAAATATCATACTGTTTTAGTTTTCTACCTGCAGTGCATTAGATAGCTCATCTTTTTTACCTCTACAAAACTGTGTAGTATGCATTTTACCTAATACTTGTCAAATTTAGAATTTGACATTTTATAATGGTGAGATAGTTTTGATTGCATAAGATTATGAATGATATTACCATATGTATTAATTATTTATAGTTCTTTGATGGATTGGCTGTTCTTTTGTCTGCTTTTTCTTCTCATTTTATATACACTCATTTATGCAGAGGTTAACTTTTAAAAATTGATTTAATTGCAGGCTATCAAAAATGCTTACTGATGTATTAAACTCATTTATATTTTACATGTCAGTATTTTATTTTTTTCCAATATGAATTCGTGGCTTTTTAATTTTTTTGGTAATATGTTTTCTTTCTAATTATAAATATAATATGTATTTATTGATAAAATTTGAAAAAAAGGTAAATATAATTTAGAAAATTTTAAAAGTTATGAATATCACCCAGTACCACCTACTCTAAAAATGTGGTGCATTTTACTCTATTTATATCCATGTATAAACACATATGTGCATTTATAAAATTCGTATTTTATACTATAGGAAGCTTATTTCTTGCACTTTTACTTAAAATTATATTATCACTATACACTGTACTTTATTCCTTAAGGTCTGTATACAAATAGATAATGCTTTATTTAATACATTAGCTATTTTGAATATTAGGCTTATTTGTCATTTACACAATCATAAATAATGCAGTGTTAAACATTCTTATTTATATTTATTTAAGGGCATTTATGCTAAGACTATTTCCACTGGATTAGTTCTTAGAGTTATTAGATCTAAGACCGATTATTTCTAAAACTTTGTATACATATTTTCATATTGCTTTTCAACTTTAAGTGCGTTTCTTAACACACATTTATTTCTAAAACTTTGGTTTAGAATCTGAAGCAGTCTCCAGGCTCTGAGCTGTCAGCACAGAGCCCAACACGGGGCTCCAACCCAGGAGCATGAGTCATGACCTGAGTGGAAGTCGGACACTTAACCAACTGAGCTACCCATGCACCCTGATCTGTAGGAACTATTTAACGTTAACACTTTATTTATACTTATATCAGATAATATACCATATGTAATATCATACTATAATACATACTAACATTATTTCCAAAATCCTTGCTCCTAAGAGTTATCACTGATTGGGTGGCTTCTTTCGTGCCACTTCTGATCACTTAGTCAACTTTACTAAATTAGTTTCTGGTGTAAATATATAAATGTGGACAAGTTGAATGGTTGACCCTCAGAGAATTATATATTTCAGAGAAGAACCTGAAAAGACATTTTTACCCATTTCACATTAAATGGCACCATGAAGATAAGGGAGAATAAGTTGAAATAACTGTAAAAAGCAGGATTAATGATCATAATTCAGCTCCCTAAATAGACAAATGTAATTTGTAACATTTTCTTATTAATCTTTAGGATTTCACAAATAAAACTGAAAGTAACTATGTAAACTAAGAGTAAATTTAATTTACAATAGCCAAATTATGGAAACAGTCCAATTACCCAACAATAGATGAAAGGATAAAGAAGATGTGGTATATACACAATGGAATATTATTCAGCCATGAAAAAGAATGAAATCTTGTTATTTGCAATGATATGGATGGAGCTAGAGAGTGTAATGTTAAGCAAATAAGTCAGTCAGAGAAAGACAAATATCACAATTTCAGTGATATGTGGAAATCAAATAACAAAAGAAACAAGTAAAGGAAATAAAAAGAAAGAGTTAAACCAAGAAACGGACTCTTAACTACAGAGATCAGACTGATGGTTACCAGAGTGGACGGGGGAAAGGGGAGGTGAAATAGGTGATGTAGCTTAAAGAGGGCACTTGTGATGAGCACCAGGTGATGTATAGAATTGTGGAATCACTATATTATACACCTGAAACTAATATAACCCTGTATGTTAACTATACTGGAATTAAAAATAAAATAAAATCACAACTGGAAAGAAAAGTAAATTAAAAATTTAGAAAGTATTTCTGTTAATAACTAAAGTTTTCTAAACTGTTAAAACTGTTGATTTAAATTAGAATTCACTCTACTGAATTATTCATAGAATAAAGTATCTGCTCACTTCATTGAATATGGAAAATATGCAAAAATAAGAGAATACTACATTAATACCATATTTGCAATGAAAAACAGTCTCTATTAAAATTTTTTTTTAGATTTTACAGAGAAAGAGAGCAAGCGAGGGAGAGGGCCAGAGGAAGAGAAAGAATCTTAAGAAGGCTCCATGCTCAGCGCAGAACCCGACATGGGGCTTGGTCCCTCAATCCTGGCTTCATGACCTGAGCTATAATCAGGAGTCAGACATTCAACCAACTGAACCACCCAGCTGCCCCTCTGTTAACTTCTAAAACCAGCCCATCCTATCTTGAGGAAAACATGTACATTTTCCCTAAGCCACAGAAAGTTAATTATTTAAATAGTATCAATAATATTAAAATCCCATACATTACCTATAACTAGCACTACTAACAGTGATATTTGGGTTCATTTCCCAGAATAGATTTCCATGAATTATTTTCTGAGGTTGAGGAAATGGTAAGATAAGGAGGTAAATTAAAGGAAATATAAATGGGAAGTCAAAAATATTACCTGAACTCTCAGATATGTAGCTTGCCTTTCAGCATTTGGATCAATAAAACACATATTTAGAAAATGCCCAGCACCTTTTGTGAAATAATATGTTACAAACTTTGACAGCTTTCTATAATTTCTCTATCAAACAATCAGTTTACTAATCATCTAATGACAGTAAACAATCAGTTTACTAATCATCTAATGACGTCAGTGTCAGCGTAATTTTCAGTGTTTATCTACAATTAGCACTTTAATAAGCACATTCCAAAGAGAGTATAATATATAGATTCTACCCATGAAGATGGATGCATTTTCTCTTCTATCTGTCTTCTCAGGTGGCAGCTGTGGCACTCTAGAAAAATCACTGCACTTTATTTTTGTTTGGATTTGTGCTATGACTTGTCCAATTCCCAGAAACATAAGCAACTATTCAAGTTTCTGTATCTGTGAACAGATTCCCACAGATTTATTCTACAGATAAAATGTAATCATGTATGCAATCAATGTAATGTGAAAATTTTGTTGCTGTAATTAAAAATAAGTACAAATAGAGAGATACATACAGAAATGAATATAATTAAACCAGACAGCAAAAATGCTTATTTTTCAGGGAGCAGATATAATCCTGATATCCATGCTTTGAACTATTTGAGGGCTGCAATATCAGTAGAGTGTTCAGAGTTTATCATAGTTTTGGGAAAGTTAACAAAGCCGGGATCAGTAAATTCTACCTTAAGGTTAAGAAAAAGGTAAATAATGTTAGGGAGACAAGAGATTGTAACAAGTGGCATTGCTGAAAAATGACCAGGTAGCAACCACTGAGGATGCAGGTGTTTCCTGAATGGACAGGAGGTTAGTTATCATCCCTGTCCTGCAACACTGCATTGGAGGTTGTTGGGAATACTTCAAAAAAGAAATGATTATGGCAAACTGTCAATGATAATAAAAAGAAAATTAAAAAGGAAAGAAAATGGGACCAAAACAGTCATAAATTGAGATTTGAAATCTGTGAAGTGTATAACTTCCATTAAAACTTATCTCATTAGTTTAAGTAAGGCAAGCACTGTAACAAAATTAAAGCATTAGTTCAGTAAAGCTTCCCCAAAACTTTACAGTATAGTAGATAGAAACCAAAAGAAAATAAACATTCTAGGTGAACTGCAGAAAAAAGTCAGGTAACTTGTTTGTGTTTATTAGTAGACTTTTTGTTTTGAGTTTTAATTAAAAATTAAATATTATTAGAGCAAATTCATCATCTCACATAAAGGTGTAAAATTCTATTTTATTTTAGGAAAGTGCGAAAGTTACTTGAATTTTGAAAATTTTGTGAAAAGAGTAGATATGTTTTGTCAGAGTCTAGAATGTGTGTTGTGAGATCACTGATAAAATGCTTGCTGTCTCCCTAGGCCATTTTGAAAGGTTGCATTCATATGATCAAGGGAAGTTCTGAGGGAAACAGTGCCACTTGTTTTGCTTTTTCACAGTTTAAAAAAAAAAGTGTGTCTGACTGTAGCCTTTGTATTGCCTTCTCTGAGCTCCAGAAGTTTAAATAAAATACTCATAATATTAGTTATTTGTTTTAAAACCAAATCATATATACTTTGTTGAATTTATTGATACTTTAATCATTTGAGCCGGATCATGTACAAAATCAGGTTCATAACAGGACATTTGCTTATTTTTATTTTTTTTAATTTCTTTAATGTTTACTTTATTATTTAAAATTTTTTCTTTTTTTTTTTTTTAATTTTTGAGAGAGACAGAGCGTGAGCAGGGGAAGAGCAGAGAGAGAGGGAGATACAGAATCTGAAGCAGGCTCCAGTCTCTGAGCTATCAGCACGGAGCCCAACGCAAGGCTCCAACGCATGAACCCTGAGATGATGACCTGTGCTTAACCAACTGAGCCACCCAGGCGCCCCTTTTATTTTTTTACTTTTGAGAGAGAGAGAGAGAGAGAGAGAGAGAGAGAGAGAGAGAGAGAGAGAGATTGTGAGCAGAGAAGTTGGCAGAGAGAGGGAGACACAGAATCTGCAGCAGGCTCTAGGCTTGAGCTATCAGCACAGAGCCTGACGTGGGGCTCAAACTCACGAGCTGTGAGATCATGACCTGAGCTGAAGTCAGATGTTCAACCAACAGAGCCACCCAGGCACCTCCGGACATTTGCTTTAAAAGTTGCCCTATTTTAATCCTACTTAAAAGATGTGTAATAGGAGCTACATTTACTGGTCCTCAAGTTTATAATTACAAGCACCAAATATAATTATTCGAATACTCAGAATTACCTTGAACTCTTAGAAATACATTTTATTTTTAAAGAATAATCTAACTGCTGTCCTGAAAAATAAAGTATATATATATCAATGTCTTAAGTTAAAGATGACTTGTAGTTACAATAACTCTTATTATTATGAAATTATTAGAACAAAACCATAGAAATCAGCATGTAATTTAACTCAGCCAATCTAAAAAAAATGCTCATGAAAACAGATACATGCAGGAAGAAAGAAAGAAAGAAAGAAAGAAAGAAAGAAAGAAGGAAAGAAAGAAAGAAAAGGAGAAAAGGAAGAGAGAAAAAGAAAGAAAGAGGAAGAGAAAGAGAAAGAAAAGGAAGGAAGGAAGAAAGAAAGAGAAAGACTTAAAGGAACAAAGAGAGAGAAAAAGAAAGAAAAGGGAAAGAGAAAGAAAGAAAGAACAAAAGAAAGAAAAAGAAAGAAAGAAAGAAAGAAAGAAAGAAAGAAAGAAAGAAAGAAAGAAAAGAAAGAAAAGAAAGAAAAGAAAAGAAAAGAAAAGAAAAGAAAAGAAAAGAAAAGAAAAGAAAAAGGAGGGAGAGAAAGAAAGAAAAAGGTAGGGAGAGAGGAAGGAAGGAAGGTAGGAAGGAAGCAAGCAACCAAAATCTAAGAATTCTACAGTGACTCATGCAATGGAGCAAAAAATAGTTTTCCTTTTTTCTTTTAGGTTTGATTATAATTATTTGAAGTAAAGTAGGCTATAATCTGTTCCTGGTTTAGAGAGCCATGCTTCCAAAGCAAGGGAACAAAGATATTACAGACAATATTCCAAAAATACTTCTCATAAACCTATCTGCATATAAGTCCAAAGTAACACCATCCAAATGAATCTGCGTTCAAGTAACTGCTTTGTCTATTTTGCATGCATGTATGTGTGAGGTTGGGCAAAAGAGGGCAGTGGCTTTGTTTTGCCAGTAGCTTTGTTCTTGCTACAAAAGATTAAGTACTGATGTTTCATAACTAGAGATGTTTCTCTTTTTTTATGGAGAACTTTATGTTTTTGAAAAACATTTGCAAGATGAGTTGGATGTTATAGTAAATTAGTATCACACTTTATCACACTTTATTTTTTCCATTTGGCAGGATACTAAGAAGATCAGAGAAGATATCCTCTATTCATTTTTTCACCATGGTCATCACCCAATTATTAGCAAATCCTGAGTAGATTATTAGGAAAAAAAAAGAGTAAATGGGGCAATGAATCTAGGAGCGTGGCTGGTATATTTTCTGAGTTGTCACACTGTCACATCTGATACTGTTTTTATAAGATATATACATAAAGGCAAAATACAATCTCTGGTGTCAAGATATGTATTTTTAAGTATAAAATATAATCATTGGTAAAGTAATATTCACTGTGCCAATTTGAGTCATTTTGTTCACTCCTCTCAGAAGGTTGTGCTGGGGGCTATTAATATCGCATACAATTTTGAAAAAATTCCTTTCAGCAGAAGCTTCACGAATGTGGGGGATCCTTTCAGTTTATTTCATTTTTAAGTCAAATTAAAATAGTCAACATAATGGTATGCATTAAATTTTTTTTCCTTTTCCTGATCAAGTTCCTTCTTCACATTGTCCAAGGACTGAGCTTAAAAGTCAAAGCTCCAGTCAATTTGGCAATACTCATTTACTCTCCATTTATGTAATTGTTGAGAAGCATTTGTTGAGTGGTTTCTCTGTGCTAGGCACTGGGGTAGGAACAAGGGAACTGAGCAGCCAACACAACAGACGCTGGCTGAAAACTTATCTAGTGAACTAGACTGTCATGCAAATTAAAACATGAGTACAGTGTGACGTGGCTATCGTAAAAGGTTTATGTGAGTTGCGATTGGGTGCATGTGGGAAAAAGCACTACTCCTCTTAAAGGACTTCTGGGAGTTGGTAATCAAAGGGCAGCCTCAAATCCTTTCTGCTAGGCAGCTGTCACCTGCCTGTCAGTTTAAAAGTTGCCACGTCTTTACTGTCCCTTCTCTGATGGTAAAAATTATATAGAGGCTGGAAACAGAGACAAAATTGAGATGACAGTGCTACAGCATGAAAACTGGAAAGCTGCTAGGAAATGTAATGATGAGGAGGTGCTCATAGATATAAAGAACCGCAGAGATATCAGAATCCATACTTTCAGAGGTGCATGGCAGAGAGCTAAAACAAATGGGTAGACTTCGCAAGTGCACATTCTGTAGAATAGAGGCAAAATTGAGAACACAAAGAGTAAGAAGTGCAGATTGCGAGAGGTCAGTTGCAGGTCTGCTCCCTTTCTTACTTCCATTTGGAATCTGCTAGTAATTTATTTTGAGATGAAAATATTAGGAAGTGCTGTCTAAAGAAATATATTGCTTCTGTGCCACTGAAAATAAATTTAAGCAATCAAAACCTAAATTATATTATTTGTAAAAGTTTTAATTTATTTAAGTAATCTCTATACCCCGCGTGGGGCTCAAACTCACAACCTTGAGATCAAGAGAACCAGCCAGTTGCCCCTAAGCCATATTTTTTTGAACAAAAATAATATTTTATGAGAGATTATTATGAAACTAAAAATGCTCTTGAAAATAATCAGAGGTTAAAGATTTTGTATAACACATATATCTATTCCATCTTGAAACTGTGGTTGTTAAGAAAGTACTCTATTTGCACTGTGGTTAAGTGTAAGAAACATTAATCAGATCACTTGATTCTTAAGGATTTATTTAGGAAGTTCTATAGATTCAGGCATCACAATGATATTTTAGTGAATATATTTTATGTGTGTGTACAGTGGGGAATGAGATCATGTATGGTGTCCTAATATAAAAAAATTTAGGGGGCATCTGGATGGGTCAGTCAGTTAAGCATCTGACTTTTAATTTCAGGTCAGGTCATAATCTCACGATTCGTGAGTTCAAGTCCTGCTCCAGGCTCCACACTGGCAGTGCAGAGAATGCTTGGGATTCTCCCTCTCCCCTCCTCCCTCTGTTCCTCCCCTGCTCACTCTCTCTCTCTCTCTCTCAAAATAAATAAATATTTAAAAAAATGAAATTAGGAAATATAAAGGACTTTTAACAAATTAAGATGCATAGATTAAGTGAAGATAGGAATACAAAATATGTTGTCAATCTCAATTATTTCTAACACATGGGTATTCATAGAGGACAATTTTTTTCTGTGTAGTTAGGCAACTCTCAGTGCCCTTTCCAAAGGTCAGCAACTCCCAGAAAGATGGATTATATATAGGTAGAACAATCTGGCATTCGTTATGTTTAAATTCCTGCTAACACTAATAAGATTATCTCTGCCCTTTTCCTCCATTTCCAAACAGTTTTGGAGACTACATTTTAGAAAAATGTCCAATATAGCTTATTTGAAAGAATATTCCCCTTTCCTATTATTTGATAATAAGTTAAGATATTTTACAAAGAGTATTATTAAAACAAAGCCTTTTTGGAAATGAAGAAAGCGTTGGAGTATAAAGGGCATTTCTCAATTTCTAACTGAACTCCAATATGTTTTAGTTGGAAAAGCATTAGCACAATAGCTATATTAACTTTCTTTATTTTAGAATGGTATAAATAACTGTGAGTAATCAATCCCTTTACAAACAAAATGAGGTGTTTATCAGTAATGTTTGGTTTCCCCAGGTGCTTGCCTACTAGGTGGGCACTGCCATGGACTACTGGTCATGCTATTATCCTTTCTGAGTTTTTAAGGTCCTTTGCTTATGGAATACAAAACAATACATCACTTGCAAAAGTGGGCCTGCTTCTCTTCATGCAAACGCTTGCATTAAATAACATCATCATGAAAAATTTAGTTAGTAGACAAACAAAACCTGGTACAATCTCATTTCCCTTGTATATGCAGACTTAGAGTAGACACATTCATTGTGGGATACAGATTGATATTAGAAAGAATGTGCATAGAAAGATTTATTTTACAGAACACACATGATGAATGGTGATGTGTGTAAAGTGAAATTAGAAATCATACAGATTGTGATGAATTTACTCCAAGCAGTCTTTTTAAAGAATTTAAAACAGCAAGTGTTAATTTATCCATTAAGAATATTACAGTTCCTAATAGCCAACTGGTTTGGTAGAAGAAGTCCCCTGAAAACAAAAGCATAATTATATTATTTGCTTATCATTTACAATAATAGTGAGATTGACAATGAAGGTATTAACTAGGATAAAAATTATTTAATATCATGGTTATATATTTTAAACATTACTGAAAATAAATTCTGTCCACATCCGTATATCTTTCTTATATTTTTATAGTAAAATCGTATTTCCAGCTCTAAATTTTGATCACATTTTTGAAGTAATTAAAAATTAACAATGACTTAATTTTTATGGCTCTAATTTCCCCATATGGAGAAGGAATGTAATATAAGTTATTATGGTGTTGTAATTTTAAATAGATGGACTTTTATCATCAAAGTAATGCACACTCAAGGGCAAAAAAGAATAACAAAATGCATTCAAATCCCACTACTCAAGAGACTGGTAGTGTGAACCAATAATACACTATATAACCTAATCCAGACATTTTTATATACTTAAAATAACTTAAAAAAATGAATCATTCAGCAGATTTCTGTAATATCCTTTCTCCTGCATTTTTATAGTACTCTGATACATTTTATGTGCCATCATGTGTTAATCAAAATCCTTAATGTTAGGAATTCACCAACTTCTAAATCTGGATTTTTATGTTACATTACAAGGTGCACTGTTGCAGCAATCTTGCCTCTCACGCTTTATACAGCATTTGAAAAGAATGCCCAAATGGCCTTCAAAAATCTGTACAAAGCAGTTCATGCAAGTGACTTGTTTAAGCAGTTCAGGTAAGTGGTTACTTCTTTGCATGCATTAATTATCTTATTGAACATGATTCTGTTTTAATTTGCTTTTCTGATTTTAAAAAGTGGGCAATTTAAATATGTTTATTAGATTTCTAAAAATAAATTTCTTGTACAAGTTATTTGTATTTCAATAGGCATATTTTCATCATTTTCTAATGAATATGTAGTGTCCTTTATGTATTTTAATAAGCAATGACTTCTGCAAAATTTCTCATCCTGAGCTACGTGAGATACTCAGCGCTGAATTTAATAATTTTGCATTTTAAAGAATCAGTCATATAACTGACCAATTTATATGTTATATGAAAACCACTGCTATGGATGGGTTAATGTCAACCTGAAAAAAATCTAGTGATTATCTGTACTATATAAAACATTATTAGGTCAAACACATGAAGAAATTACAAAATACGGATGTTGAAAATAGGAGATGCATGTGCCCTCGTGAAATAAGTTTAAAATTAAAATTGACCATGTTTAAGAAGAAAAATCATAACATGCTAACAAAATAAAGAGTAATTAATGAATAGTATACTACGGGAGGAAGGACAAATTGACAGGATATAAAGCTTGGTGATCTAATATTTTGGGTGGAAAATAATTTTTGTGTTATAGTGGACTGCAACCTTGAAGTGTTTCAATGATAAGGAGTTAGTGGTGATGAAAAAGCATGACATTCGATAGCATTAATGACTAATGTAATAGGAAATTGATTTCCTAACACCTTCCCTTTGCATAGTGTCTTTTCCCTTAGATTGAAAGTGAATCAATATGTGAATATCTGAGTATATGAGAGGCAGCCAAGTGAAAAGAAAATGCTCTTCAATTAGCAATTAGAAGACTGGATTTCTTAACTTAATTGCACCACAAATGAGTTGTATGACCTTGGGCAAGTCATTTGGTCTTTCCAAGGTTTACTTTTCTCATGCACAAAAGAAAATGGTATCTAAGGCCCAGTATTAAATTTATGCAATTCAAATTTGGAATAAATTTAAATCAAAAAGGGAGTATTAAATTCACTGAATGTCCTTTAGTGATGTTTCCCAAACCATTTTCTACTAGAGACCATTTTCCTTTCTGTAATAACTAATGTTTTGTTAAGGTTTAATTTGGAGTAAGCACCATTCTTAATGAAAGCTCACAGAACTCTAGAAGATCAGTATTGCTGTTATTTCACATTATAAACTAAGAAACTAAAGGGAGGATAAACAATTCATTCCGGTTCTCCATGCTAGGATTCAAAGTCAATCTGACGCCATAATCTGTAACTGTAAGCATTACCCACACTTTCTAAAATATGTTTTTTTTTCCCTCAAATAAACTTGGAAAACACTGGCTTCCACAGAACAAAATCAGTTGATACAAAGTACTTTGGAATACTGAAGATTTACTTTGAATATCCAAGAAGGACATCATGTTCAGGGCAGCCTACATTTGTTTTGACCATGGAAGTTGTATGAAAAGGAATAGTGACCACGTCAAAGGAAGTTCTGCAAAATGATTTGAAAAATGCTAATTCTTGGGTCTTAGGAGGCATCTAATTGTATTTTTATTCAGGGAGATCTGTATAGAAAATAATTTCTTAGTAACTTGAAGAAGTAGTAGTAAGTATAAATAAAAAAGATCTCTATGGGATTTACTCTTCCATAAAATTAATTCCCACTTTCCATTTTTCATTTTTTTAGTGCATGTTAATGTAAAAATTCTTACCAGTATATTAAATATGTGTTTACCCAGGGAAAATTGTTTCAGGATGGGGACTGTAGTGCTCTGAAGAGGTCTAGATATTTTTACATTAGGATCATTCATTCCTAGCAGTTTTGCTTATGATGCCTCCAGTGTGGGTAACGTTGTTTACCATCTGTTAGTAGTTATGAAACACAAACATACTGGTTGTTTGAAAAATATTTCTGTATTATAAAATGATAAAATAAATACAATTTATACCATTATCCTGTGTACCTTTAAGCATTTCATTTATACTCATCAAATAAGCAAGCTATGATAAAATGAAAGACATAAATCTTCCAAATTAGATACTTCATATTTAATCATCTGAGATTTCCCAAATATCAATTTAAGTGACAAAGATTTACAAAATATCACATAATCAAAGAAATAATTTATACTTGATGACAGTGTCAATGATGGATATAGAATGGATAGATTAGTATTTGATATATTTCATATTGCTATTTCTCTTTTTCCTGGAACCCATAAAATACATTTAATCTCGTGAAATATACCAGAATTAGAATACAGGGAACAGCATTATACAGTTCATACCTACTATTTACAGATTCTGTATTTGCCAATTAGCTTACACGCTAACATGCATCTGAAACCCCAAAAGGAATACTTACAGATACTTTGCGGTCATTCACAGATACGCTCAAAACCAAGGAAAATTTGTGTCACTCAATGCACTTGTTTCCAGTTCAGGCTGAATGAGATTGTACTCTGCCTTCGCTTCAGTTCTCATATTGTAATAAAGTATCCTTTTCAAGATCTATTTATTGCCTTTTTTTTTCCTCTACATTTTGTTCTTTTTGTTGGTGGCTTTGCTGTTTAAAATGCCCCATTAGCATAGTGCTGAAGTGAGGTTCAGTGTTCCTAAGTGCATGAAGCCCACAATGTGCCTTATGGAGAAAATATGTGTATTAGATAAGCTTCATTCAGGCATGAGTTATAGTTCTTTTGGCTGTGAGTTCAATGTTAATGAATCAACAATGCCATACATCTAGGAAAGGAAGACAGATTAAAAAAAAAAGTGCAATAGATAACATTGTTGTGAGCTGAAATACGAAGAAATTTACAGTCATGTTACCCAGGATAAGGAAAATGTTAAAATCTTCCTGGCTAGTCTGGTTGGATTCTATGTTTCAAAAGGTGATAAGGTCTGAGGAATGTTAAACTCTCAGGCAAGGCAAGTTCTGCAGATTGGGATGCCTTGGAAAAAATTTTAAAATACTTGCATATAGTATTTATACTATATGGAAAATAGTTATGTAGAACACAGATTTTCAATGCTGATGAGAATATGTTGCTTTGTAAGAACTTTGCCAAAGAACTACCTTTGTAAGGACTTTGTTGAGACCAGAGGCTCTCAACAACCTGATCCTGTATTTCCCCAGGTGGGATAGTTCAGTATTTGCTAATTCAGTGTTCATGGCAACTTTGTAGTAGATAAATACTGTGATCAATGAGAATCAACTATATATTTTTAAAATTTGTTTTTTGATACCTCCCTGGCTTATGTTCAAAACTTGTAGAAATAAAGCTTGCAAAAAATGCTGAGGTACTTTCCAAAGTCATATCACTGCTCTAGGGTTCTAATGGGAGGGGGGGGGAAGTGGTGTCTAGTGTGGTTGAAAGATTTTCCCTATTCCAAAAATGAACTGTGTATAATAGGACTAAGGAGCTAAGGTGCCACTTTGAGATCTCAAAGGAAAATTATGAGCGAGAACCCATGACATAAAAATCAGGATTCTTTAAGCTATGTGGGTAGAAAGAAGACCCTCTACTCCCTTAAAGTAGACTTCTGGACAGGAAACTTCCAGAGTGGCAGAATATGGCAGGATGGGTCTTAAGCATGAATAAGATACTGAGATTCACCAGACATACTTGGGAAACTTAGGAGCTGCATTTATTCTTTATGCAAATATTCAGAAAAGTTTAAATTATTTTCATTCATATGATACAGTCAATCGTGTTAGTGGGTAGTATACTTTAGCAAAGCCTGTAGAATCTAGGATTATAGCAATAGAAGACATATGAGATTTTATGTTGTAGACAGGCTGCTATATATATAATATAGTACTGTACATGTAAACTTTAAGGAAAAGCAGTTATTTCGAAAAGTAGATCTCTGGTTCAAGAGAAAGGGGTACAGATTTTAGGTATAGATATGTTTATTGATATAGCTACCAAGAATTATAGATACTAACATATATGTATACGTACTATTGAATATATATATACACACACATATATATACACTTAATAATGTTTATATCTATTTTCTAACTATATATTTATCCATATAAATCACAATACATAGATTTGGTACTCAGTTGCAAATAAGGGTTTTTGAACACAAAGATACATATGAATCTCCTAGGCAAAATGTATAAGGAATGGTCGTCAGCAGCGAAAACTTGGTAAATGTCCACTTTAGGGAGTTTGTAGAAGAAAATAAATTAGCAAAATAGAAGACATGCCATAATGCTATGAAGAAAGTAAGAGAGAATATAATGATGTGTGACCACTGGGACCGGATGTCATCATTAATGTGATTTTCACATCAACAGAGGTAACAGGCTGAAATAAGATGTGTTATATTTAAGGCAATCAGTGTGCCTCACAAAAACAAAGTTGAAGGAACACTATATGGAACACTTGCGATAGGGAGGAGGGTGAGGGGATGAGAAAAACAGTGATCTCAGCAAAACTAACCTTCCTTATGCTTCCACAGCGTATGTACTTTCATTTTGAAAAAGAATTCTATGGTGGTTGGAACTTGGTAGAACACTCAAGAGATTTAATTTATATGAAATAATTTATTTGGAGTCTAATAATAAAAGGAATGATGTGACCTAGATAATATCAATACATTAACATAGGAAAAAACTGAGGTAGTGGCATTAAGTAAACTGTACCAGGATACACAGTACAGTCAGGGTGTAAATGCAGGCCATTTCAGATTCTCAGTTGTAAGGCCTACTCACATAAGTTAGGATGTTGGTGTGTAAAACCTTTCTCTCTAAAGATTGACTGACTGATTGATTGGTTGAAGTAAACTTTATTTTTTAGAGTAGTTTTAGGTTCACTGCAAAACTGAGGGGAAAGTACAGAGATTTCCCATATACTGATGTCCTTATACACACATAGCCTCCCCAATTATCAACATTTCCCACAGAGTGGTGTAACTGTTACAGCTGATGAACCTGTACTGACACACTATTAATATTCAGAATCCATATTTTGCATTAGGTTTCAATAGGTGTACATTCTATGGATTTGGACATATGTACAATGGAATATATCCACCATTATGGTATCTTATAAAGTAGTTTCATTGCCCCCCAAATTCTCTGTGTTCTGCCTATTCATCTCTCCCTGCCCCTTAACCTTTAGTAATCACCCATCTATTTACTGTCTCCATAGTTTTGTCTTTTCCAGAATGTCATATAGGTGAGATCATATAGTATATCAATTTTTCAGATTGGCTTCTTTCACTAATACCCACTTAAGGTTTCTCTATATCTTTTCATGGCATGATACCTCTGAATAATATTCCATTCTTTGGATGTATCATAGTTTATTTATCCATTCACCTACTGAAGGAAAGACATTTTGGTTGCTTCCAAGTTTTAGCAACTATGAATAAGGCTGATATAAATATTTTGATACTGTCTTTTGTGTAGCTACACTTTGCAGTTCCTTGGGACAAATATCAAGGAGTGTGATTGCTGGATCATATGGTGAGAGTATGTTTCATTTTGTAAGAAACCATCAAATAGTCTTCTAAACTGGTTGTACCATATTGTCATCCCACCAGCACTGTATGAGAGTTCCAGTTGCTGCACATCCAGTTGGGGCACCTGGATGGCTCAATTGCTTAAGTGTCTGACTTCAGCTCAGGTCATGATCTCACGGTTCATGAGTTTGAGTCCAGCATCAGGCTCCATGCTGACAGCTCGGAGCCTGGAGCCTGCTTCTGACTCTGTGTCTCCCTCTCTCTCTGCTCCTCCCCTGCTTGCACTCTGTCTCTGTCTCTCTTAAAAATAAAAATAAATATTTTAAAAAAATTAAAAAAAAGAACTTTGTGTTATCAGTTTCTTGGATTTTGGACATTCTCTAATAGGTCTATAAGGGTATCTCACTACTGTTTTAATTTGTATTTCCCTGATGACATGAAAGGTGGAACATTTTTTTACATATGCATATTTGCTATTTCTATATCACCTTTGGTAAAGTGTCTATTAAGATCTTTGGCCCATTTTTATATCAGGTTGATCATTTTCTCAGCGCTGACTTTTGAGGGTTCTTTGTATATTGTGGATAACAGTTCTTTATTAGTCTTTATCAGTTGTTTGCAAATATTTTCTCCCAATTTGTGGCTTGTTTTCCATTCTCTTGACATTGCTTTTTGCAGAGCGGTTTTTAATTTTAATGAAATCCATTTTATTAATTATTCCTTTCATGGACTGTGCTTTTTGTGTTATATCTAAAGTCATCAACAAGCTCAAGGTCATTTGATTTTATGCTCTCTTCTAGGACACTATAGTTTGTCTTGTTATTTAGGCCTGTGATACATTTTGGATTTAGTTTTTGTGAAGGATATAAGGTCTGTATTTAGATTTTTTTTTTATTTTGCATCTATATGTCCAGTTGTTCCAGCACCATTTGTTGAAAAGACTATTTTGCTCCATTGTATTGTCCTTGCTCCTTTGGCAAGGCCAGTTGATGTAGGTCTACTTCTGGGTCCTCTATTCTGTTCCATTGATTTGTTTATTATTGTGCCAATACCACCTTGTCTTAATTACTATAGCTTTATAGTATGTCTTGAGGTTGTGTAGTGTCAGTACTCCAACTTTTTTCTCTTTAATATTGTGGTGGTTATACTGGTTCTTTGTCTTTCCATATAAAATAAGAATCAGATTGTCTATATCCATAAAATTATTTACCGAGTTTTGACTGGGATTACACAGAATCAATAGGTCAAGGATAGAAAGAACTGACATTGACAATATTGAGGCTTCCTATCCATGAACTATTTATTTAGCTTTTTGATTTCTTTCATCTGTATTTTGTGTTTCTCAGATCTTGTACATATTTTTTTATTTACATTTAAGTATTTCACTTTTGGGATGCTAATGTAAAATGTATTATGCTTTTTATTTCAAATTCCACTAGTTCATTGCTGGTAGATAGGGAAGCAATAAACTTGTGTGTATTAACCTTGTATCCTCAATGCTGCTATAATCACTTGTTTTAGGAGTATTTTTTGTCAATTTTTTTTTTTTTGGATTTTCTCCATAGTCTATCATGTTAGCTGTGAATAGAGGTAATTTTATTCTTTCCTTCCTAATTTGTATACTTTATTTAATTTTCTTGTCTAATTGCACTAGCTTGGTCTGCTAGTACCATGTAAAAAAGAAGTGGTGTGGGAAGATTCTTGCCTTACGTTGATCTTAGTGGGAACACTTCTAGTCTCTCACCACTAATTATGAAGTTAGCTTTAAGTTTTCTTAGACATTATTTTGTCAAATTGAAGAATTTCCCCTTTGTTCTTAATTTACTGAGAGTTTTTATCATTAATTGGTGTTGAATTTTGTCAACACTGCTTTTCTGCATCATGTGATTTTTCTTTTGTTCCTCTTCTTTTTTTCAATCTGCTGTGATGGAATACATAAATTGATTTTCAAATGTTGAACTAACAATACCAAGGAAAAATCCACTTTGTCATGGTGTAGAATTCTTTTTATCTTTTAGTGGATTTGATTTGTCTTTGTTGAGGATTTTTTCATCTATGTTCAAACTATAGTCTGTAGTTTACTTCTAATGTTTTTATGTAGTTTTGGTATTAGAGTAATGATAATCTCATAGAATGAATTAGGAAGTATCCCCTATGCTTCCGTCTTCTGTGAGAGATTGTGCAGAGAATTGGTATAATTTTTTCCTTAAATGTTTGGTAGACTTCACCTGAACCCATCTGGGTCTTGTGTTTTCTATTTTGACAGGTTATTAATTACTGATTTATTTAATAGATAAAGGCCTATTAAAGTTATCTATTTCTTCTTATGTGAATTTTGGCAAATTCTCACCCCTCTTTATCCTTGATAACTTTCCTTGGTCTGAAGTCTGCTCTATTTGAAATTCATATAGCTCTTCCTGCGTACTTTTATTACTGTCCACGTAGCATATCTTTTCCCATCTATTGACTTTTAATCTATATGCATCTTTACAATTAATTTGGGTTTCTTGAAGACAACATATAGTTGGCTCTTGTTTCCAGATCCACTCTGACAATCTTTGACTTTTAACTGGTTCATTCAGACTTCTGACATTCAAACGGGTTATTGATATAGTTGAATGAGTATCTATACTATTTCTTTCTGTTTTCTATTTGTTTCCTTTGCTGTTTTTTTCTATTTTTGTCTTCCACTCTTCTTTATTTTATGGTTTTAACTGAGTATTTTATACAATTTCATTTTCTTTCTTTTCTTAGCATATCAGTTATACTTCTTTTTTCTCATTTATTTTTGAATCAGTAAATCATTTAATTTTATTTGTATTTTTATAATTAGTATATTATTTGTGAATGTATAATTCTCTGAATTGTGTATGTAAAAGGATCACATACTCAAAAAATCAATGATTTTTATCATATTTTTCATTATAAATATTTCATGTTGAACATTATTCAACATTTCATTTTGGCACAGTTAGCATTTTTTTAAATGTGGTTTTAAAGAGGTTAATTTCTACTACATCATAAATGTAAGCATTCATTTTAACAGTATTTGTATTTTAATTCAGAAGTATTGAAGGGTGCCTGGGTGGCTCAGTCAGTTAAACATCCACTTTTTGATATTGGCTCAGGTCGGGATCTCAAGGTCCGGAGATGGAGTCCTACCAACAAGGGGCTCTGTGCTGGGCTCCACGCAGAAAGAAGCCTGCTTGGGATTCTCTCTCTGCCTCTGTGCCCTTCCCCCACTCACACACACACACTCTCTCTCTCAGAATAAATAAATAAACTTAAAAAAAAAAGTATCGATGCCTACTCATGTATGTGTGACATCTTGCCATCCCCATCTTAAGTATTCATCCATTTAAAATTCACATGAATATTAAAGGATATATCCCATTTGATATTTGCAAACTAAATATTTCTAGGACAGGAAACTTTGTACTATTTCACATTTTATGAAATCATATTGTACAAAATAAAAGTTGTAAAAAATAAAAATAAATTGTTAGAAGATAGATAGTATTTTGTATATCTATATGAGTATCTGACACATTTCTACTACAATAGTAAACGTTGTTCAAATATGATTAGGCTCTTTTCAAGGTGTGAATGCCTTCATTAGTCATTCAGGTTTCCCATCTTTGATATATAATATTTTTTGAACATTCAGGAATGGATTTTAACTGTATCAATTTAGCTAAACTGGAACTACTTTTCCCAGAATTCTCTTCCCTTTATGTTACCAATTATGGTGAGCCGCAAGAGGTTTTTTGTTTTTTGTTTGTTTGCTTGTTTGTCTGTTTTGTATGAGAAACAGAAAGTAGAAAGCATAGGTGGGCACTCCTTTATTCCACAGAAGATAGTTCATACAGATCCCATGCTCTAATACTGCTCACATTCATTGTTGCTCATCTGCTGCCTCACTTACTGGTGCATGGCAACATCCAGGACTTCCAGATCTGGCCAGTCCTTTCTTCAGTCTCACGGACTCCTTAGGACCATTTTAAGCACAGGGCCTAATGGAATCGACCTTCCTTACACATCACCTCCATTATCAGTGTTTGGAGTTTGGAGGTGGTGAGGCACTGACAACTGTGTCCATTGTAGATTTCAGCTCACCCTAGCAGGTCCCCATTTTTCCTTGCTCCATCTCACTTAGTACTTATTTTTCCTTCCAGACCACCTTATCTTGTAGTTTTGAGTCATCTCAAAATGAAGTTGCTATGCTTCTTTGTTCAAACCTGACTGAAACAGGCAGAGACAAATTTCGGCAATATTTTCTACTTCAGTGGTACCCTGGCCATACTTCTATCTCAACATTTATCAAATTGTCTTGCACTTACCCATTTGTCCCTCCCACTGCAATGAGGGTAATGACAGGAAGATTTCTTTTTCTTTATCTATCTTTTTATTGTAATAGAGGAGTTCTGTGCATTGTGCATTAAAAATAATATATGCATGCTGAATTGAATCAGGCCCTTTACAAATTTATGTTTGCTTAAACATTTCCAATAAATTATTTTTAAAAAGTAAAGTACTTCAAGGAAGTCTAATGTTGTTATGGTTTTTATCTTAAAGGGCTCATGTATGTAATAGTAGTAAGGTGAGAAGGTGTCTAATTATAAGGAAGCCCTTAGGTCAATTGCTGATGTATTTAATAAAGGCTATTTTCACCCCAAACCATCTGTGAATCTTAGCTTTCATCATTCAAGGACTGTAGCTTTGTTTTCGGTTATATTTGAGAACTAATGGTATAATAGGCTGTATCATTCTATAAACCTTAATCTATTATAATCCTTGCTTTTATGTTTACAACCAAAGACTCTGTTTTCAAAGCCTGTTCTGTCCTGAATCCATATACTGGCTCAGTCACTGCTACCGTTTTTTTGGGAAAGACACACCACTCCAAGTGTGTCAGGGATAATATCTACATTATAAACAGGGTTATTATAAAGGATAAAAAACATGTAAATACAAATTATACACAGTCCTCAACACATAATATTTGTTCAATGGGTATTAGCTATTGTTACTATCAGATTTGTTTTAAGAAAAAGGAGAGTAATAACTGAGCACTTTATAGGTGGCTATGTAACACCATAGTTTAATTCATTGCATATATATACTTAGGTAAAAAAAAAGTTCACTGCTTGGTTGAAGCTATGAATTTTTCATATCTGTTACCAGGTCCTACTAAATTAAGAAATCATTTCTGACTACAAGTTAACCAATTTTTAAAATTGCTATTCTTCCATTCCTGACAGTATAACAGCAACATATTAAAATGCTAAAAATACAACTCTTAACATTTGTAGGTATAGCTCATGAAATACTATTTACAATGAGAAGTTGACTCATTGTCTTTCAACACAGTATTTCATAAAAGAAAAAAAAAGTTCTTGGCCATGTAGACTGTGGAATTTTTTTTTACATTTGATATTTCTCTATGTGACAGTCTGAATAAGTTAAAAGTTAATGAAAACAATTCCCAAGGAATAAAATATCTGGTTTTTAAATAGTCATATGTAGTGATATTACATTGGTATTTATTTTGGTGTTCACTGTAATCTGAGTCTAAATAAATATTGATGACTATATCCTGTTCCCAATAATATAGATTCACATTTAGTAAACTGTACAATATCTGCCAACAGAATCTTGCAGTGTTGTTAGGACACTGATACTATGACTAAGAGTAATAGCAAATTATTTTAGGGACTTCAGCAAATCCCTGTCTTGGGGGTTGCCTTTTATTATTACTATCCATAAACAATGAACTGTCAAATGTGTGAGGAAAGTTATGTGATTATAAAAATCACTATGTCACTTTTAAGAGCCAATATACTCCTTTTTTAAAGTATGTTATCAGGTATATGCCTTATAAATAAATAAACAAATAATTAATTAATTAATGAAATTAATAATTTTTATATAATCTGTATTGTGACACTTTATGACACAGAGCAATATCATGACAAGTGACCAACTGATTAACAGTCTGTCAAACCTTCCTGGAGGGGAGATTTCCTAGGAGAAAGATTTTAAAGCAGAACAAAACAAAATGAAACAAAACAAAGCACACAAAAAACACAACTTCCTTTAAGTAGGAAATTTTTCTGGTCAGAACATCTGTGTAAAAAATGTGTAATGCTTTCTCTACATGTTTACCAGGTGAAGTTTCCAGATTCAGTTCATCCTTATCATTGTTAAACATTACCCTGATAATCCATAGTGCCATTCCCCTCTCATCTGTGAGCTCAACATTTATGTGCATCATGATTATAATTCTAACTAATTAGTTTATTTTAATTATAATCAATACACTAAGGAGAAGTTTGAGACAGCTGATATGATGTATTACCAATTCTAAAAGCATTTGTCTTGCTTTTGGCAGTTGCGCTATCTCTGGAATGGCCCTGCCTGCTTGGCAGGAACCTGTCAGGGCCATTATGATTGCTGTATGCAGGGGCATTAGCTGACAGTTCTTCTTCCACTCCTGATAAATGTATGCCTGCAGTGTAATCACATCCACATGGTCTTGCTCTAGCATTTACCTATAGCTTCATCAAATATGAGAATATGTAACATAAATATATGAGAGTCCCACATATACATGAATCAGGCATAGCATCATAGTAGATGACAGGAAGTCTCTTCTGAAAGCCTATGCTACATGAAGCTATGTAAGTAGCTTTGTGGGGAGAAAACACTTCTGTTACTATGTTAAGGATACTTGAGTGGTTCTTAAAAACTGATATACTGGAAAATGATTTCAGAGGCATGAGAGGATTTTCCCCCCAGTGTAATATTTACAAATCAGTGATTCTGAAATATCATAGGCTTTGTGGTAAGGTGGGAAATTCCTATGTGAAGTTATTAACAAAGACCTGTACTAGACTTAAATTGAGCATTCAAATATATAACTTTCCTCTGATGTTGTTCTAGCATATACTCATATTTTAAAACTCCACATTGGAAACTTGACCCTGTTTTTATTGATAAATCTTTTATTCTTCTCTCATGAATTATTCAAGTACTTGTGCCAGGCAAGCTTATTTTCAGCGAGTGAAAAGGAGATTCTCAAATCATATGCCATAATTTCTTTCAGTAAAAACCAAACTTTTTCTATACACATAATTTTATTTTGATAAAACTGTATGTGTTTGGTGATTTAACATTCTTTATTGTTGAAATAAACATCATAATTTTAAATGTATTTGATGCATTGAATCAATCTTAAATGAATTAACTTGCTCATGCTATTGGTCAACACCAAAGAATACGGCTCCATTAGAAATGTGCACCTTGTCACCCTGATATGCTAGACTCAGTACTGCTCTGAGAAGGAGAGAGAATTGAAACCACTAAAGACTATGTAATTGTGTGATAAGGAAGAGACAGAAAGATACTCACAGCTGATAAGAGCTGAAAAATGGCCAGGAATAAGGTACTGATCTCTGGCTTACTGACTGCATGTACATTAAAATGAGAGATAAAAGTTGTCAGATAGGATATATTTTTAAAAAAAGAAAAAATATCCTAATTAGCTTTAGAGAAATTAAAGGCAACCTTATTAAGCAGTGGACTTTGACTATAGGCAGTATTTGATAGTAAGTTAAATAAATGTGAATATTTTACCACGGAAATAGAAGAGGGAAAACAGACAAAAACATTTTACTTTTTTTTA
Organism: Acinonyx jubatus; assembly: GCF_027475565.1. NCBI lineage: Eukaryota > Metazoa > Chordata > Mammalia > Carnivora > Felidae > Acinonyx > Acinonyx jubatus. Next base: position 88,916,182 of record NC_069381.1, on the reverse strand, counting down.
AGTGGAAAACTTTGTATCTTAATTTCTTCACCTATGTATTTGTTTTTTAGTTTTCTTGAAGTTAGATTATTGGAAATAGAATGAAACTTTAAAACACTCTTAATTTTACAGGAAAGGAAACTAAAAAGTCTTAGTGACAATCCCCCAAATCTATTTGTTATAAGGACTGCCTAGATTAGAATGTTTTCCAGATTCAGTTCATGTTAAACATTCTGTACTGGCTTTCCCTTTTTCAAATGTGACTTCTTCCTTAAATATATATTAACTATGCATTGTTTTAATATTCTATATATATATATGAGACTTCATATATACACAAAGTGTTTCTTTACATCAAAGCCACTACATATTATAATTTTAAAAATGAAAAAATTGTGGTATGTATAAAGGATCAGTAATATGGTTAATTTTCCAGTAAAGTATAAGAATAATTTTCCTAGTGAATGTCTATAGTTCTATGTATTCACTGTGCAAATATGCCTTAATATCAAGAATGACTGAATTCCAGGGTGCTTGGGTGGCTCAGTCAGTTATGTGTCCAACTTCGGCTCAAGTCGTGATCTTTTGGTTCGTGAGTTTGAGCCCTGCGTCAGGCTCTGTGCTGACAGCTTGGAACCTGGATCCTGCTTTGGATTCTGTGTCTCCCTCTCTCTGTGCCCCTACCCAGCTTGTGCTCTGTCTCTCTCTCAAAAATAAAATAAACATTAAAAAAATTAAAAAAAGAATGTCTGAATTCCAACCACTCATCTATATAGCAAAATTAAATGTACCTAAACCTACTTTCCTGTGAACTCCCTTTCAGTAGGCACATCTACTCTATATGTTGACCACAATCACAAAGTGCTGGACTTTATTTTCTGTAACTCATATTACAAGATCAATTATACTATAAATTACACTAAATGCTTTCCATAAGTACATATTGTCCCCTCCTCTGTATCCTTTTAGAGCAAGTATACTGTCCTTAGAGACATGGACCTGCCCTCCCTCTCCAATTCCTCTAATACAAGTCACTCTTCAAAAAAGGTGAGGGAGATGGAGAAGGAAAAGGAGAAGGAGGATAGGGAGGTGTAGGGGGAGGAGGAGATGATAAGTAGGATAATTGATGGTTGCTTAAGGCTACACAGTAGGTGGTCTGCTGTAACTGGCTTTAAAAAACAATGTGTTAAGGTCATTGCCCACTTTTTCCATATTAACAGACTCTCCATTTTAAGGACTATCCAACTCCCATGTGATTTAGGATTATATTTCAAATTAATCTAAATTAATTATAGTAATCTCATTCAAACTTCAATTTTGACTTCCATGAGGCCTAGCACTTTACCTTTGTGAGTCTGCTGGGAAATGTTTCCTCCTTTATAAAAGAAAGACCATAAGAAGAAATAATCCATCTTTGTGGATTTATTTATTTGTTTTTCCCCACTAGACATATTAAGACTTGTTACTGAATTGTGACACATATATATAACAAAGAGGGGACTATGGAGTTGGATCAGGACTCTCAGGGGTAAGGATATTTAATGTAGATAATAAAATATATTCTAATTTATAAATCTTCCTTTTTGTTTCCTATTTGTGTTCTTTCCCAAATGCAGTGCAGTTTTTTTGTCCTCAAAATGTAGTATAGTTCCATCTATATTATGGAAAATATATATGTATATAAAGATCCATGAACCACTTGAACAGCAGCTTTGAGGTAGGTGTTGAGAGATGAGACAAACCCTTTGGGATCTTAGTGATGTGGTATCTGAAGAGAATTTTAAACGTGTGAGTTGTTGGTATGTATTCTGAACATTTACTGACCATTGCTCTCCTTTCTGAGACTATCCTGGTTTTCTCTATCAGGAGACTTGGAGGGTTTTGTGGTTTGGGTTCCTGAAAGTGTGTGGATGGTAAGAGTAAACATTTCTTTCTGTCTCTCTTCTTTCCTCCCTCCCTCCTTTCTTCCCTTCTTTCCTCACTTAATTGCATTCCATTTTATTGAAAAATATGCCAATTAAACATTCACTGTCTACCATTAAAAGTTTATCACATATTTCCATTTCTGCTCCACTTCCCTACCATCCCCACTGAATACTGTATTCCATTAGCCAATGTACTTTCTTAGTTATCATTCTCACCTTCATCTCATAACAATGAGTCTCCTGCTAATAGTCATTTAAAAAAGTGTGACATGGATGAATGATTAAATATGTGAAAGAAATGTCTTGTAGTAAGTGTGCTTCAATCTTTTCATGTCTTAATGTTATTGTCAGGGAATTATATTACTCATTCTATTAAACGATACTCTCTCACTAAAATTTTATTCTGCATTAGATGAAACTGGGGGAGTCGGGATCCTTTCATAATTGAAGTTTTTCCCAGAAGTAGGTTGGCATCATCTTGTTTACAGAACAGAAAGAACTAAGGAGTTGTCAGTAACAGATATCTTAGGAAATCTAGTGGGGTGGGAAAGGTGGGAAACTAAATGTGTTATAGATTTCAAAATCAACCTAGGAAGAAATATATTTCATTGGAGGTGATCAGGCAGTTGAGAAAGGGGAAATAGAGTATAACTAATTTTGCAAGCCATGTTTATGCTGAGAAATACATAATTACAACAAACAACAATCACTAAAGAGAGTTTCAATGAGATTGTCAGACTATCTTCACAGATTTATATATTGCTGATCCACAGACATGGTAGCTTTCATAGCTCCTAAGGAACATAAGTGGTTAAAAAAAAAAAAAGGCAGACATAGAAGATAGAGGTGACACAGAGAGTAAAAACGACTTGTAGTTTCTTTGTGGGTATTTATATGAACAAAATATATTTAACAAATTTCAAATAACCACTGTTGTAAGATAGTTTTTAAAGATTTTACTATTGGGGCACCTGGGTGGCTCGGTCAGTTAAGCTTCCGATTTTGGCTCATGTCATGATCTGATGGTTTGTGAGTTTGAGCCCTGCATTCGGCTCTGTGCTGACAGCTCAGAGCCTGGAACCTGCTTCAGATTTTGTGTCTCTCCCTCTCTCTGCCCCTCCCATGCTCATGCTATGTCTCTCTCTGTCTCTCAATAATAATAAATAGATGTTAAAAAATTTAAAAAAAAGATTTTACTATTATTTAGGCATAGTTATGTCCATGCCTTCCAGTTGTACTTTTATTATATCACTTACTATTATTGATGGTTCCTCTTTTGTTTACTGTATTGATTTTTAAAGAAAGAAACCAAAATATCAAAAACTCAGATGAGTAAGGTTTTAATAACATCACAAAATTTTAGAAAAAGTAATGCAAAATATCAATGCCCAAAATGTTTCTACAAAAAAATTTAAAATAACAAAACATTTACTAATTAGCTATTGTTCATGTTGGAAATACTGGATTTGACTGCATGGTTTTTCTTTGTTTTCAGTCATTTTTAGTATCTAAGGCCAGGAATAGAATGGTATTTTTATCAAATGCATTTATATTTGTAAACAAGATGATTTATAGGTTATTATCTGCCATCTAATTACTCCTTTTCGTATACATTATTCCTATGGGAGGACATCACTTTAACATATTATTTCAAAAAATGCTAGTCAATGTGTCAAGTTAAAATCCTCCTTTGTCTCTCATTCCTCTAGGTTAATTTTTCTAAAACAGTCTTTGTGATATTATGGGGAAATTAGAGTGTATGATGTTCAAATACTTGTCTCTAATTAGTTTAATCACCCTGAAATATTTTCCACATCTATAAAATATTCACTCAAATACTTAAATGATGCACAAATTTACTGTGAAATCAAGGGAGAATAAAATGTGAAAGCTCTTTTTAAACTGCTATAAATATCTTAATAGAATCAACGTTTTATAAATTATACCTTTATAAAAAACATAAAAATATCCACCTTTGAGCATATATGTAGTATCTTAACTCCTAATCCTAACATAAGCCACTGTGAAATTAGATAGTACTTAATAACCAGAAGTAAATTTCCGATATTTGTTATGTTTTTTTCAATATCTCATTCATTCCTTCATTAATTCATCTACTCCTCATCTATTCATTCATAAAACAAATAATTGTTAATATCTACTTATTATCTCACAGCCTGTGACAGATCTTGGGGTATAATTGAAAAGAATATGCTATTTCTGTTTCAAAGATATATTGGTCTTGGGTGAATGCATCAGTTATCTTCAGCAACACCAATGCTGCATAACAGGTAACTTCAAAACACTTGTTGGCATATTACAATAAACAGTGAGTTTTGTTTATTACTTTAGAGGTCAGCAAGGTAGCTTTGCTGATCTGAGCTAAGAGGAGCTCATCTTAGCTGGTATTTCCCTTGTGTTGTGGTTACCTGGCAAGTGATGTGGGGAATAGCAGCTCTAAAATAACCTTGGTGCAGGGGGGTACAATTTGTCTCTGCGTCATGTCAATACTCATCATCTAGCAACTAGCCTGGGCTGGTGATGATAGTCTAAGCAGACAACCAAGAGAAGACATGTCCTCATAGTGAACACAAAGAAGCAAGACAGAAAGAGGAACGTATAAGGTCTTTTGAGAACAAGGCTCAGAATGGCATACTTTCACAATAGCGTCCTTCTATTAATTAAACAAGTCATATAGCCAGTATTCAAAGGATGGAAAATAAACTCCACTTCTTGATGAAAGTACTATTAAGTCATATTTACGACTGTAGGTACAGGGTGGAGTGTAGAATCAGGCATTTTTGCAATCAATTTCCTAAAGTATGAGACACACATAAATGGACAATAATGTAGTATAAATGCTTCATTTTTTCTCCAGCTTGTCTTCAACTTTCTCTCTTTTCCTTTTGTCCACAATTGTTCTCAAACTCAATGAATGGTATTTTAAATCATTAATACTATCTCCTTTGCTCTTTCTTCTCTATATGTTAACATCTTATTGGAAAACTTTAAGTCTCTTCTCCCAAAACAATCTACAAGCAACTTTTCTTTCCCTTCGAGCTCTCACCGCACACCTTTTTTCCCTTTACTATCAAATTCTGGAAAACTGATATTCTAAGTGCAGGGTTTTTTTAGATTTGCTTTTCCTGCTTCCAAACCCCACATTTTTTCCCTAGCCTATGTTGTTGACTTCTATGTTGTCTACCATTCTATGACAATATTTCCAGTGATTTCCACACCCTAGTCTAGGTCTAATGACCTGATTGATACTTTTTTTAACTTGAAACTTCATCTTTTGTTTTTCTACTGCCTCTTCTATGAGCACTAAATCTCAATCTACCACTTGGCTTTCTCTTATTCTCCAAGTGAAAAGAAGTAATGAAATGGTGGAAGAAGCAAGCACAGAAAATCTAAGTGATAACTAAAATAGCTTGCCATTTACTGATTTTGAAATCTACATATTGACTTTGTTTTTCCAAGTCTTTGATTACCTAGTGTGCATCAAATATCATAAGGTTAGATTAGTAAGTTTTAAAGTCAATTTTTAAAAAGTCATGTGTTAAAGACTCTTAAACTAAAAATATTTGGAAAGATTATGTGTGGCAAGGGTTAAACTATACATAAATGAAACAAGTAAACAAAAAAACTAATTCTTGACACAGAACTGCTTATATTCTAGCTAAAAACATAAGAATATGCAAACACATTTAGGATTGTGTGGTGGTTTTCATTAAACGTTCAATATATGAATAAATGAACACAGCCAATGAGAGAAGCTTAGGAATATTTGAAGATAAATTTTGACATTGGAGAGAGAAACTACTCATTATTGAAGAAGATTCTGTAAACAAGAAAAGAAAACATTGATTTTGGAGATCAACCTATTTAGAACTTGAAAATCTCCAGAGTAAAGCAAATGATAATAATAATTGATAATTGATAATAATATTGTTTCATTCAGTTGATTCTGAAAGGAACTATATTCCCTAGGACTAACTGCTCATCTTCTACCTGTATACTACAATAAGTTTTCTTACTTCTTTGTTTTTCTGAGTCCTCAGCTTGCAACTAATTTTCTGGAGCTGCAGTTGTCCCTGCTTTAGTCTACTTCATTTAAGAGCATTAGTCCTTACTCCAGCAATATTCTTGACCTCACCTGTTCAGCATACTTGAATACAGATAGGACTCTATCTCTTCCCTGCTTTATCCTGGACTTGTTTGACTCTCGTCTCCAGTGAAACTAAAATTTCTACTGACTTGCTACTTGCTATACAAAATGTGGTCCCAGATCAGCAGAATTACTGTTATTTGGAAGCTGGTTAAAAATGAAGAATTCCAGGCCCCATCAGAGACCTATTAAATAAAAACCTACATATTAAAAGATCTCCCTGTAACTTGTTTGGTATTAAAGTTTCAGAAGCATTTAACTATCAGTTTCTTGGTTTAATAAGTAAATTATAATAGATTTTTCTGTTAGAGAAACAAAATCATCTTTTGCAATCCTGTTTATTTTAAAACTTTTAATTAAATTGCAATTTGTTTTTTTAATGTTTTTATTTATTTTTGAAGGAGATAGAGAGAGAGAGACAGACAGACAGACAGACAGACAGAGCATGAGCAGGGGAGGAGCAGAGAGACAGGGAAACACAGAATTCGAAGCAGGCTCCAGGCTCTAAGGTGTCAGCACAGAGCCCAATGCGGGGCTCGAACTCATGAACTGTGAGATCATGACCTGAGCCGAAGTCGGACACTTAACTGACTGAGCCACCCAGGTGCCCCAAACTTCATTTATTTTTAATATATGATGTAACTTGTGAGTGACCTCTGTTTAGTCTTAAATAATCTTTGGATTTCAAAGAACGGAGATGGTATGTGAAGTTTCTATTCTAGGTAAACAACTGCTTTGGACATCTTATTAAGAGACTGATGTCATAGATGCATTTTTACATTCAGTCATTAACTCATGAATTCATTAGTCAGTATTTCAATAAATATTTACTGAGAATTAAATAATTGTGTGCAAGCTCTGTGTTCTTGATGGTTTTTAGTCTAAAGAAGGTGTAAATAATGATCCACATAAATTTTTCTTCAGGGCTACTGTCAGAGCTAATTTTTGAGTGACAGTATGAAAACTAATATAAAGTTGTGTAGCCAGTCAGAAACATATAATATTAAAATGATAACAATAAAAACAAGAGAAATGAAACCTTCATTTCGCTATCAGTCCTTCCTAGCTCTGCCATAGTGGGGTCTCCTCGTGGTTTGTTTGTTTGTGAAGTTTATTCATTTATTTTTGAGAAAGAGAGAGAAAGAGCATGTGCACACAGGAGTGGGGGAGGGGCAGAGAAAGAGGGAGAGAGAGAGAATCCGAAGCAGGCTCCACCCTGTCAGGACAAAGGCTGATGTGGGGCTCGAATTCAACCACAAGATCATGAGCCAAAATCAAGAGTTGGTCGCTTAACTGACTGAGCCACCCAGGCACCCCCCTCATGGCTTATTTAATAGTTAACTAAATGTAGGTGCCTTTAGTCCATAAATAAATACTCCCTAGTATTCTTCCAATTTGACAATGTGTGAAAGAATAATAAATATAATGGATAAAGAAACAAAATAAAAATTACTCAGACCTGCATGCCTTCTTAAAAAGCATCTGAAAGCATCTAATTAGTCACTACATTTTATTTTGTACACTCATTTGACAATAGGCTTTCCAGAAATGCTAATAATGGAATAAGTAGAACCTTATTTTCAGGTAAAGAAGATATATTTATTTGTCCCAATATAGTATATTCTATTCATTTGCATGTGTGAGTATGTGTGTAAATGTGAGTGAGATTGAGAGACAGCATGTACAACGTGGGGAGAATGAGAGAGAGGAGAGTATCAACAAATGCAGATATATGTTTTAAAAAATATTACCATGGGGGAGCCCGGTAATCGGGTGGCTCAATGGGTTGAGTGTCCGGCTTTGGCTCAGGTCATGATCTCATGGTATGTTAGTTCGAACTCCATGTCAGTCTCTGTGCTGACAGCTCAGAGCCTGGAGTCTGCTTTGGATTCTGTGTCTCCCTCTCTCTGTCCCTCCCCCCACCCCTTTCAAAAATAGATAAAAATTAAATTTTTTTTTTAGTTACCGTGTACTTATGCACCATACACTTTCCCAGGCTATAGGAGTTTTATATATATATTCTCTCACAGTATCCTCACAAGGAACCTAGGAGATAAATTATGCCACCAATCCTATGTTTCAGATGAGGAAATTGAGGCTTAGGAAGGTAAAATAATTCAGTAAAAGTCATATAGATAGATATGTCATATAGATAGTAAATGTTAATCCAGGATTCAAATTCCAGATCAGGCAGATTCCCAACCTTCCTTCCCTGGGGAAGGATGGGCTGCAGTACTCCTCATATGAGATACAAACACCTCATTTTTCAGATTGAAGGACACCGACTTTCACACAGATGGCTCTATGATTAGCAGTAAATTGCCTCTTAATTGGAAAGTAAAAAAATGATCTCTGAAATCCCATGTAAAAAAAATCACTTAATACCAGTCACAGTGCTTTCTGGCAAGAGTTAATGAATTAATTATATTTATATAAGCAAAACAATGAAGCAGAAAGTAGCTCCTCAAACTTAAAAAAAAAAAGACTGCTTTTTAAATATATTACCCAAGCAGAATCCCCAATGAGAAGATGATCTTCAATACCCCTAAATCAGCAAGTTAAAGTTAAAAGATCTGCTTTAATGTGCTGCTATCACACTTAACCTTGCACCCGCTCCTTTCATTTGTGTAAATTGAGGAAGAAATCTCAAATTAAAAGGAAACAAAATGCTGACATTATCTGAGGATTAAAAAATTTATCTAGTGAAACGTATTTATGCAGAGTAAGTAAAGGGACATGGTTCATATTTGGAAAGTTATGTGTAAGATCTCTGCTGGTAGTAGCCCCCCTTCCAAAAACAAAAAAAAAGGTTTGAAAACAAGCCTTCTATAGAAAGTGTAGATAAATAACCGGTATAGCTTGTTAACTTAATACCCATTTACAGGCTTCCCTGGAATAAGACGACAAATGTGACTGGAATATGCCATACCAGAGTCTAATATTCATTTGGTATGGTCACTTGTTTTGACTGAGAGGGACTGCTGGAAGCTGAGAGAGCATGGTGAATTGGATTATTGAGAAGGATTTAACCAAACACAAAGGGATAGTAGAATTGTATCTTTATGAGTTCCCCTTCTGCAGGAGGCCCTCATAATGTATTTACCACAGCTGAGTGAGCTCACTTGAGAGCCATTTATGATGTGTAATGCTCTGTGTCCTTTGTTGGAACGCTGGATGACAGGTTAATTGAATAGTGGCAGGGCAAGCGATCAGGGTCACGCAAGACGACCAGTGTATTTGATGGCTAAAGACAGTACTTCATTACTAAAAGACTTTTATATACAAGTACAATTTCAAACTGTTTTTTTTTTAAAGAAAAGTATTCATTTATCTCTTCTGAGGCATCCAGAGATTTATTGCATAAAAATGTCAATAAGAAATTTTTTACATAGTGAATCGGTATTGTAGGTCAGACAATTAATTAACAATCTTGAAAAATGATATACTTGATTATTCAATATCATTATCTTAAAACCCTATGGCCCTCTATGGTGTACCAATTCACTCTCTGTTCTCAGTTGTACTAAAGCTCAACGATTAACCCAGTCATGTGTTTATCTTCTATGAAAATAAATCACTTCACATATGTTTGACCCACTACAGACATAGCCATATAGAGTTTTGAGAAAAATAATTAAAATAGAAAACCAGTGTGCAATATTACTAGAATGCACCATCAATAACTTCCTACATAATGCAGTTTTAAATTTTTTTCTGACACTTCAAATCACTAATCTCCCCAAACTTAATTTATTACTTTTTTTACATTTATATGCATCCTCTACCAGCGTACATTTTTTAATTTTGAAAATATTAATGTTAATTTTACACTTCAGATGTATTTTTCCATTAAAATACATTAAAATTTTACTCTTTGAAATGGCACAGTAAGAATATCAAAAAACCCACTCTCTTGTAAGAAGAATGAGAACACTGTTCAAATGGTCAATATCAACTTTGAAAGCTTGGAATTCACTAAAATATTGCTATAATCTGAGGAGGATTTTCTCAAGTAAAATAACTGAATCTTGGGAAGAACAGCAAGTTTTGTGGCATTTTTTACTTGTCCTTTTCCCATCCTCTTCTCCCAGATCTAAGGTAGACTTGAAAAACATCAATCACACAACCAAGCAAGCTTAGAAAATGAGTAGTCTAACAGTGACTGGAGGATGCCGAATGGGTTTGAAACTTCTCAAAAAGCTTTGTTGCCAGAGAATTGTTACTATCTGACCTGCATATTAGTTCTCTGAAGAAGGTCCAGTTGCAGGACTTATCTTTACTTGATCTGATCCAGAGACCACTCAGTGAGAAAAGCCCTATCCCCAGGATCTTGTTAAAAAACAAAAACAAAAACAAAAACAGCAGCAATGGTTTAATAACGTATCTGCCCAAGGAGACAATAGCAGCGGTTGGACAATAAAGAAACTTGGAAAAACTTAAAAGGAACATCTGTGAAATGGGATATTCATAGCGGCTTTGAAAAGCTACACCACATCCTTGGGGATCTAGGACATTCTCATGTGCAGGAATGTGTGCATACAGAGCGAAGGCCTAACAAGACTGTCTCCCCTCACTGGCTAATCCTGAAGTACTGCACAATGAAGAGGTAAGAGGTAAGGCAAAGATATACACTGTTAGAGTGTCAAAATTGTGTGTCAACATACACACAGAGCCCTTAGCAAAGGGTGGGAGTGTTATTAATTGAATGTATTTAAGGACACCTTCGTTTAATCTCGGGCTGACCCTTATCTAACTGAGCATAGGCTTCTGTGTCCACACACAACAAGGAATTCAGAATTTATAGAATTAGTTTAAGAAAGCAATTAAATCAACAAACAAGAAAAGCAGCAATGACGACAAATCTTGTGTATGACAAGGGGTAATTTGATTTCCATAGTAGCTATTTTTTATAATTTAAAATGTTTCGTTTCCAACAACGACAACAATGAGATGTGCAAGCAAATAGAAAAGCACGGCCAGCACTTAAAAAAGTTCATGGAAACTGTTCCTGAAGAAGACCAGGTGTACCATGTACTACACAAAGACTTAAATCAGCTATTACAAATACTTTCAAAGAACTAAAGGAAACCATGTCTAAAAAATTTTATTGGAAATTATCAAACTGATGTCTCTCCAAATGGAAAATATCAATAAAGATACAGCAATTATAAAAAATAACCACAGAGATATTCTGCAATTGAAAATTTCAATAAAGGAAATGAAAACAAAAAAACCAACACTTGAAGGACTTGGAAGCATGTCTGAATCACAGAAGAAAGAATCAGCAAACCAGAGTTAAGTCAATTGAGATGATCTATTCTGAGGAACAGAGAGAAAAAAAGAAAGAAGAGACATGAACTGATCTTCAGAGATCTATGGGATACCGTCAGGCTACTGACATATGAATGAAGGGATTTTTAGAGGGAGAAGAGTATGACAAAGGGGAAGAAGAATATTTGAAGAAATGATGGCCAAAAACTTCCCAAATTTGATGAAAAACATTAATCTACACATCCAAGAAACAAAACAAACTCCAAGTAGCATAAACTCGACAGTAAAACACATCATAATCAAACTTTTAAAAACCAAATTACGAAGATTAAATCTCAAAAATAGCAAAGAAAAATCGCCCATCACATACAAGGGATCCTTAATAAAATTAACAACTCACTTACCAGAAACCATGGTGGCCAGAGGCAGTGGGATAACAGATCCACAGTGCTGAAAGAAAAAGAATATCAAATAAGAATTCTATATTCCATAAAACTATCCATAAACATGAAGAAGAAATTAAGATATTTCCAGACAAAGTCTGAGATAAATTGTCACTAGCAGACATGCTCTATAAGAAATACTAAAAGGAGTCCTCAGGTTAAAATGAAATGAAACTGCATAGCAACTCACATCTACCCACACACTCACATACAATAAAGAGTATCAGTAAAGGTAACTACAGTGTTAAATATAAAAGACACTGAATACATTTTTATTTGTGGCTCTTTTCTTTGCATATCTGATTTAAAAAGCAAATTCAAAGAGAAATACTTATTAAACGATTCTGATGGATTTGCAATGTATAAAGATGTAAGTTTATGACAGCACTAGTGCAAGGAGGGTTGAGGGACAAGCGGTATATTAGAGGAGAATTTTAACACACTATTGAAATTCAATTGGTATTAACTGATCATTCCAGTTTAAGTGGTTGTCTTATTCTTCTCATGCTACCAAATAAAATATCATAGGGTATTGGTTTTGCTTAAACATTTTTTTCCAAAGTTCTGGAGGGTGAGAAGTCATAATTAAGATGCTGGCAAGATAGACTTTAGCCTGAAGTCTCTCATCTTGGCTAGTAGATGGCTACCATGGCATTGTGTGCTTACATGATCTTTACTTAATGTGTTCCCAGAAAGAATAAGCTCTGGTCTCTCTTGTTTTTCTTATAAGGACACTAAATCCATCATGGGAGCCCTCTTATGACTGCATCTAAATCTACTTACCTCCCAAAGACCCAACCTCTAAATACCATCATGTTTGGGGATAGGTCTTCAATCAATGAGATTAGGGGAAGATATAAATATTCAGTCTACAACAAATATTAATTTAATACTCAGGGCAACAAATCAAAAAAAAAGAGAGAAGGAGAAAGGGAAGGGGCTGGGAAGAAGAAGAGAAAGAATTCAAATAGATTTTAAAAGAAACATGAAGGAATTTTAAGTAGAAAATATTTAACTAGGAATATTAAATAGAAAATATTTAACACAAAAGAAAACAGCAATAGAAGAGTATCAGAGTAACATAAGACATATAGAAAACAGGAAATGGTAGACATTAATTGTACATTATCAGTGCTTACAGTAAACTTAAGTAAACACTAATAAAAATGAAGTTCAGAATTCATTTTAAAAATGAACAAACTCTATGATGTCTATAAACTACGCACTTCAGACTCAAACACACAAATTGGTTGAAAATAAAATAATGGAAAAATATATACCGATATCATGCAAAACAAAGTTGAAGTGGCTGTAACTATATAAAAAAATACACTTCTAGACAAATATCATTTTTAGATACAAAGGAGGTCATTTCATAATGATAAAAAGGATAATCCATCAGAAATACATAACAATTATTAACATATGCACACTTACCTACAAAGTCCCTACCAACATAATGCCTCTCAATGTTTAAGGTGGCTTTGTTTTTTCCAGAAATTGACAATTTGACCTTAAAGTGCATATGAACCAGGAATAGCCAAAATAATCTTGGAAAAGAAGAACAAATTTGGAAGACACTTCTCACTTTCAAAACATAACAAATATGCAGGAATACACAGTCAGTAATTGTATGAGCAAAAGCCTTACACACCTTTTCAAAGGTTTCTGGGCATATTACCATAGTATCACTATGTAGCTGCTTATTTTAATAACAATTTCTGGAAAAACCAACTATATTATGTTTAATGATCTGTTTATAAGGAAAAGATAACACTGTTAATTTCACAAATACTTGCACTAAAACAGTTAAATAATTGAAAGCATTGGACTCCATGGGTATGATTCATTTATCTAGAAGGTGTACTTGTGTGTTTTCTCCCTGAAGCCAGGAAAAATTTAAGACTGCTATCTAGGTGTCATCTAAAATTTTAAAGTATCAAAATTGTCATGTCAGAGGCACCACTATATATGGGGAATATGTTGGGAAATGAATTCGGTATAATTAAGATGATATTATGAAACTATTGAATAAAACAAGTATATTTTTTATTTTTTTTCCTTTTGAATCAGTTTTGGAAATCATACTGACAGTAAGGTCCCAGGAAAGAGGAAAATATAAATGCATTTGGGCAAAAAGTGTCAGACAAGGGACAATTCCTTGTCCAACAGCAAGGATGAAGGGAAAAGCTACTGGCTGAGAAACTGAAGGAAAGAGAAGACAGGCAAGTGTTCTGTAATAGGAACACTATTTTCTCTTTTCAAGAGATGGTACTTTAATGGGAAAGGAATGCTAGATTGGGTCATGCAAATCAAAAGCAGTATTTGGTTTCTCACATCCCACAGGGATCTCTGTGGAGGTGATTCAACAATGCTACTCAGGGACTTGCTCTCACAACATGCAAAGGAGAGTGTCCAGCAGAGTGAAGGCAGTCCCGTGGTAAGGAGGCAGAGAGAAAGGATCTGAGTTTCTATTTTTTTAAGTTTCCTTTTGTCTAAATTTAAATAATAGGAATCCAGAGTTTTCTGTTTGCCCTATGGGGAACCTAAACCATAGTTTCTGATGCTGAACAGGAACTCACCCTTCCAGTGTTATCTCTAACAGGGGCTGAAGGCTTGTGTTTGGGATAAGGGAGTTTGGGGGACTATTCTGTGGCCTATGGCTTCAAGATAGACAACTAAAGGTCAAGTTGAGTCTACAGGCCAGAAGAAGTTTTATGGCTCAAAAGTGACAGGGGAGGATCTCCAGGCACTGAAAAACCCAGAGAAAACCTATAAACATATATATATATATATATATATATATATATATATATATATATATATATACACACACACACACACACAAATATATACATACACGTGTGTGTGACATGTGTATATATATATATTATACATACACATGTGTGTGTGTATCTACAAATCAGTTATGCTTACGCATTTAAAATATATGATTTATAGCTGACTATTGAGTCCTTGGAACTTCAGTTGCCCAAATCCAGAGAGCCCTGCTTATCAGCGCTTTACTTTCACCCTTAGCCCTGCAGGGCTATATATAACATCACAATTATTTCACTGTCCTGCAGACATCTGGTTGTTGACTTAACCATAGCGTGGTTCATTAATTGGGCCAAGCCTTTAAGGACTGATACTGAAAAACTGCTGTTTAAGACATTGCCCATTATGTAACTCTGTTCCTGATTTAAAGCACCACATGACAGAATTCTCCTAGAAATTAGTTAAACACACGCACACACACACACACACACACGCACACACACGCACACACAGAGAAAAAAAATATTCTTGAATAATGGATACTTTCTTGTTTTATTTTAAAATTAATGAGATTTTTAAGCTCTTTATCATTAGTATCTAAGAAAGTTGGTGGTAAAATTTTTTTAATTTTATTTATTTTTCAGACAGAGACAGAACACAAGCAGGGGAGGGGCAGAGAGAGACACACACAGAATCTGAAGCAGGCTCCAGGCTCTGAGCTGTCAGGACAGAGCCTGTGGCACGGCTTGAACCCACGAACTGCAAGTTGGACGCTTAACGGTCTGAGCCATTCAGGCACCCCAAAAGTTGGTGGTAAATATGCTTACCCCAGGTTTCTAGAAAATTATCTATTGCCTTACTCATTATGATTCTTATTAATTTACATTTTTTACTCCTTTTATATACACAATATATAGGTGTAGTCCTTACACCTAAACCTATACCTACCCTCACCTCTATTTTCACATCGGCACATTTCCTATCTCTATCTCTCATCTACATCTGTTCCTATTATTATCGTTTTTACTATTTCTCTATCTATGCCTAGGCTTATTAACTTTGTACCTGGTTTGAGACTTAAAAAGTTTGGCTACATTTTGACTTCAATCTCAGAATTAACGGGGTAGTAACAATTGACATGTATTAAAACAACATGTTTTACTCATAGGTTTACCTGCAGATTTACAACAGACAATGGATTTTATATTTTTTTTATTAATTCTTAGTCCAAATTTCTTTTTTGCAAAGTTGCTTATGTTTTATCTGGCTTACACACAAAACTTGGAAGATCTTGTGAGCCACTGGAAATGTCCTAAGGAATTAAAGGATCCATAGGACCCAGAAAATGGAGCATATGTTGAAGCCTGGGAACAAATGTATAGTAAGAAATAGTTTCCCGCAATGGAGATATTTTTCTTCTTTCTGATGTATGTGCGTGATTTCTTCACCAGTGGCCACATGTGTACATTTGAGTACTGTTCATTTCCTTTAATTTTATTTTTCTTCCTTCTCCTCCTAAATTTTCTTCAGATTTCTAAACTCCCTGTAGCACAATTGAAAGTTGCATTATCAGAGGAGGTTTAATGAACAGCAAGCCTATTGAATTTAATTAATTTGGGTGCATAATAAGCATTTTTGTCTTTGAGGAACACATTACTGAACTAAAGAATGGTGAGCATGCACACTATTTTTAATCAGATCCTTGGCGAGTAATTTGAAAATAATAAACTCTGCATAAATAAAGATGATTATAATTATAACTAAAACCAGAAAAGAACTCTTTTTTCTCATTTATAGAATTTTGGAACACACACGTGTCAAAATTCAATTCATTTACTGTCACTGAATTTGACCTCAAGGTTTAGTTTTGCAGATTTTAAAACATTGGTTATAAATCATTAATTGATAAAAATGGCCACAAAACTTGTAATTTTTGTTTTGTTTATAAATTTGGAGGTAAAATTAGGTCCAATAACATGCACAGATCTTACATTTACAATTCAATTAATTTTAACAAATGTCTCACCACAATATGGAATATTTCCAACCCTTTAGAGACTTACTTCATTTCTCTTTCTAGTAATGTACTATAATATCTCCCTGTGTCATAGTTACAGGGACCCAATTTTTCATTGGTTTCATCATGGATTAGTTACTCCTATTTTTGAACTTGATGTAAACGACATCAATGCAGCATGCACTCCCTTGTAGTCAGCTTCTTTTGTTTCAGCATAATGCCTATGAGATCCACCCAGTCAAGCAATCACGTATTAAGGTGACCAATTAGGACAATAGGCCAAAATGAAAGTAACAACCATTTGTCCATGTACTGTGACAGCAGTGCAAACAAGAGGGAAAAAAGCAGTGTCAAACTTCTAATATTTGATTTTCCATTTTCCCACTACAGACCAGTACTGAACCAGAGTCAAGTGGACTAGTGCAAAATGGGAAGAACTGTGTCACTGCCAAAGAACACTGAACAAAAGTCTGCTGCCTCTTTATAGATCATGGTCCAAGAAGGAAGGGCTAAGAGTAGAAAGGTACAGAGTCCTGATGGAGAAGACTGCCTCAGCCAAGGCCCCCATAATGAAGCCTCTGAATGGAGGCACCTGTATCAAAAATGCAAAGATACTGGGCATGGTGGGCCCAGGGGTACCTGAGTCCTTGATGCAACTCCCTCCAGAAAACTTCAGTGCACTGGCTGTGCACCAAGTCTGGTGTGGGGAGGGCAGTACCCCCACTATAAGGCCTGCCTAGCTAAGCAAAGCTTTCCAATTTCCAGTGGCCATGCCCGAAAGATCACACCTAGGATTTTGGCCTAAAGCCAGACTCCTCACACCCATGTTGTTTCACGTCTCAGGATCTTATTCCTCTACATCACTGAGTAATGTTCCAATGTCTGAATATATCTCAATGTTGTTTATCAATTTTTTTGTTGGAAGGCAGTTGTAGCTGTCTCCAGTTTGGACAATTATGAATAAAGGTATAGTGAACTTTCCTGTACAAGACTTATAAAGATATGCCTTTATTTCTCTTAGATAAATGTCCCAAGGTAGAACTTCTGAGCCATTTTCCTTGTAAGGAAATACTATAAAAAATTTCCCAAAGTTTTTCAAGTAGCCATACCACTTTGCACACCTGAAACCAATCTATGAGAATTCTAGCTCCCAAGTGTGTGCTTAGTGACATTTACTGTCTTTAGCCTTTTAAATTTTAGTCACTTTTATCCAATGTGTAGCACAGTATCTCAACAGGGTTTCAATTTTCTTTCCCCAGATGACTAATGATGTTGAATACTTTTTGTTTTTCATGTGCTAATGGCTATTTTTATGTTTGCTCTGTGAAGTGTCTGTTCAAGTCTTTTTCCCCCTCTTTTTTATTGAGGATTTCTTCTTTTCAGTGCTGAGTCCAATTTATTCCTCCGCTTCCCTGTGAGATTATAATTTCCAGATGAAATTATGTTGCTACATTTTAGCCATCCAGATATTGCATTGTTTTCACCTCTCTGAAAACATGCAAGCAATCCTGAGACTCTATGTCACCATGGGAATTTGAACTTCCAGCACTATCAGGACTTTGCAGCACTCTAAGTATTCACCTGTAAGCTCCTGTCCCTCTCTCTCTCCATGTTCCAGCTGAAACCCTCTGACCTGGGCCCTTGTTGTGGCTTCCCAACTTGTCCTGCTACCTTGTCTCTTGCTCCCCCCAGTTGATCCTTCCCATTCATACTGAAGTGAGTATAACATAAACCTCACCATGCAATTCCCCTTCTCACAATTCTGCCCCAGCTCCTCGCAACAGTCCTAAAGTTCTCCACGATTGGTTCCCCCGCCCCCTATAGCATCAGCTTCAACCATCTTCATCTCACTCCCAACATTCCACTGGCACTAACCAGTAATAACTCTGACATTTCTCTACCCTGCTCATTTCTAGTCTATGGGAGGCTACTTATCCACTCATCCAACATATATTTATATCATGCCTACTGTATAAGTACCAATTTTCAGTACTTGGAACATATTAGTGAATGAAAGAGGGGAAAAAATGCCTAGCTAGTCTATTTGCCTGTGATACCAGGCAGTAATTGTCATCTTCACTTGGCTGATTCTTATTTAACCTTGTGGTCTCATTTCAAGTTGAAGGACTAATTTCTTCCAAGAAGTCTCCTTTGATCAACTTTTTTTTAGTCATGTTTCAAACCAGCATGTAGTAAATGTCCCCATGTGTACTTTACTCTTTCCTTATACTTACTTTATTCAAATTATACATTTAACTATGTTTTCACTAAGGTATACATTCCTTGAGTGCTAAAACCATGCTTCATATATCCTTACAACCAGAACATCTAACACAATTGTCACCTAATAAATATGTGTATGTCATGGGAAATGCCCACAGAAAAGAGATGAGACCAGAAAATAATTGAACACGAATTCTTGGGGAACCAAGTCATATCTGTAAATGGTAGGGGCTGATTGTCAAAGGGACATTTACCTGGCTGCCTTTTCCTAGATGCTCAAAAATAGTGGCCCAGAAGTGACTCTAGGCTCCTGTTCTCTGACCATTTAATTCCATCTCCACTACTCCTGTATCCTTTAAAAAGTCGCAATCATTACTAATCTACCTTTAATATTTGATTTCAGAATTCAGGAAACCTAACTATTTTTTAACTTTAGAATATATCATTTCCCCAAAAAAGTTATTATGTGTTCCTTTTGCATGAAACATAAGGGTTAGAAAATAACATTTAGAGAAAACTAAGATTATAGTGACTCAAATTCAAATTCAATGAAGTATGTCAAATATAATGTACATGCAAGAATATGTATGGTATGTTCAAGGAAAATAGTGAATAAGATTTGAAACACACCCAGATTTCTCTCAGTCTGAAACTGGACCATTTGACATTCCTGTCTGTATGTCCTACCTCTGAGTTTTGCCTCTACGTAAATTTCTCTTTTACAGCAGCCTTTGTCAAAACAAGCAAACTGCCTTATGACACTTTCCCTGATTCTGTTCCCTGCTAAAAGTTATTTATGGCAACCTCCTAGACATTATGAAAGTTTATTTTTATATTTCCCTTTTGGCATTGTTTTCTTTTTACCATGATTTAAACTATTCTGTGCTTTCATAGACTCCCCTGACTTTGGAGAGTAGGAAGGTGTGTTTGAACTCCACATGCTTTCATAGCATAGAAACTCAGTAAATGTTGCAAATTGGTTGACCATGAACTAGAATATTTGAACTTTTCTATGAAATTAGGAATAAAATGGATCTTTTCATAACAGAAGTCCTGCATATAGGATGTCTCTTTAGGATGATTAATAGGTTAATAATTTTGATAAAAAGCTGATTTATAATATTGTGGTATATAATATTGTGGCCACTTAAGCAGAGAAAGATTCCATTCATTCATTTATATTTTAATTAAATAAATATTTTTAAAGAGCCAACTATGTTCTGCACTATTTAGGTCCTGGGCTACAGTGGTGCTATGGACTACATCATGTCCTCTAAAAATTTGTGTGTTGAAGCTTTAACCCTCAATGGGGGTTATTGTGATTATTTACAGTAAAGAAGTACTTAAAGTCAAAAGAGTGGTGGCCTGATCCAATAGGATTAATGTCCTTAGAAGAGAAGACAGGACAGAGTCTTCTCTCTCTCTCTCTCTCTCTCTCTCTCTCTCTCTCTCTCTCTCTCTCTCATTATTCTGTGAGAACACAAGAAGCAGGTAGCTGTCTATAAGCCAAAAAGAAAGCTCTCACCAGGAACTGAATCAGCTGGCACCTTGATCTTGAATTTCCCTGTTTCCAGATCTATGAGAAAATAAATTTCTGTTGTTTAAGCAACTAATTAGCAGACTAATGCAAATAGTAAGCAAGACAAGTTCTTATCCACATTCTAGTTGGGGAGACTAGATTGAATTTTACTAATATAAGTGATACATGAGTGCTAAGTCCCCAACATAAGGCCATAATAAAAACAAAGGAAAGCCACAGGGAGTCCACTAGAAAAATAATAAGTGTTTATAGATAACTGGAGTACCTGGGTGGCTCAGTCAGTTAAGTGTCTGACTCTTTTTTTTTAAAGTTTTTTTTTTCAACGTTTATTTATTTTTGGGACAGAGAGAGACAGAGCATGAATGGGGGAGGGGCAGAGAGAGAGGGAGACACAGAATCTGAAACAGGCTCCAGGCTCTGAGCCATCAGCCCAGAGCCCGACGGGGGGCTTGAACTCACGGACCGCGAGATCGTGACCTGGCTGGATGTGACCTGGCTGGATGTGACCTGGCTGAAGTCGGACGCTTAACCGACTGCGCCACCCAGGCGCCCCAAGTGTCTGGCTCTTGATTTTGTCTTAGGTCATGATCTCACAGTGGTGAGATTGAGCTCCATGTCAGGCTCACTTAAGCTTCTCTCTCCCTCTCCTTCACTTGCTCATGCACAGGTGTGTGTCTGTGTGTGTGTGTGTGTGTGTGTGTGTGTGTGTGTGTATGCGCTCTCTCTCAAAAAAAAGTTTATAGACTTCTGAGAAAAATAAATCAAGGGAGTTACCTACTCTCTATGTGGAGAAGGAAGGGGAAATAAGAGAAATATCAAAGCAGCTTCTTGAAGGTGACATGAATAAAAAGGAGACTGGTATTTGGAGAGGTCTGGGAACCATAGCTTGCTGTGAGAAGATGAAACTGAAGACAGAACTAAATCATTTTTTGGTTGAGTGGTAAGTCAGGGAAAAATACAAAGGAACCATAAGAGGCCTATGCTTAAGCGACATGACTGATTTGTTTTGGAGTCCTGAGCTCTCTAGAAAGGGTTTCTCCAAAGAATGAAGGGAAGAAAGAAACCTGGAAAGGCTGCCCTATGGTGGATGAAATAATCCATGTAAGGGAAGAAATCTGTTTAATCACTGTCTCTGGAAGAATAGAGATCTAAATCATCAACATTCAAGAACAGTAGAAGAGATGGTGGAGAAAACAATTTTAAGATAGTAGCGTATGTGTGGGAGTCGACAGGATTCTAAACAGAAGTATTGCTCAGAGAGTAGCTGCAGCCTTGTGAAATCTTCAAAGCTAGAAACAGTTACTTTTATCCTGAACATTTATCCTATACTCAGGATAATATGTTCTGGAGAAGTAAAATTTTCATTTATTTCAAGAAAATTAATGAATTGTCAGAATCTATATAGTAGATGCTGTTTGAATATTTGGTGGGATAGAGAGTTCAGAGGGTAGATGGGTAGATGAGAGAACACATGAGAAATTTTCAACTCTAGTAATTATTTACTTAAGTATCTTTGGAAACATTACTGAGGATTTTTTGATCATAATAATATAATTAACTCTTTCAAACTGACAAATTATGAGAGTAGGAACAAAGAAGTTAAGAGACTCAAATAAAATTGATGATATGATGAGTTCATGACATGGTTAATATAAAACCAAGAATTTTGTTCCTATCCTAGAATTTTCAAATATTTCCTAACAGTAAGAAGGTTGGAGGGCATGCTTTCAAGGAGCATAGGAGTATGTTTTGAATAATACTTCCATGAAGATGAATCTTTAATTTTTATTTATAATGAAAGTAGTAAAAATTTACATTATAATCAGTAATACTTGTTTCTAAATAAAGTTTATATTATAAATCCCCCTTAAAGAACTCATACACACATAAAATATTTCCCATCTGCCTCATTGATTAAGTGGTCTTTCAATCAAGCTATCAAGTCAGAACAAAAAGTTAAATTGAAAACAGTTGATATTGAATTTCATTTTTATTTTTACCAGCTTTAATGAAGTGCAATTGACAAATAATATTGTGTAAGTTTAAGGTGCACAATGTGATGATTTGACACATGTATATATTGTGAACTGATTACAACAATATGGTTAAGTAACACATCCATCAAATTACATAGTTACCTTTGTGTATGATGTGTGGTGAGGACATTTAAAATTTACCCCTTTAGCAACATTAAAGTATACAATATTGTTAACTATCATTCACATGTACTCACATTCACATCCACATGTAATGCTGTACATTAGATCCCTAGAATTTATACATCTTATAATTGGAAATTTGTACATTTTGACCACCTCCTCCCATTTTCCAAACCCCTCTCTCCCTGGAAACCACCATTCTATACTTTGATTCTATGAATTGGTTTTTCTTTTTCTTTTTTGTAATTCCACATATAAGTGAAATCACACATTTTTTGTCTTTCTTTTTCTAATCTATTGTTCTTAGCATGATGCCCTCAAGCTCTTTCATGTTGTCACAAATACCAAAATTTCCTCTTTTTATTATTCAATAATCAATTGTGTATATATATGTATATATATATGTGTATGTATATATATACACATGCATGTGTGTGTATATATGTATATGTGTGTATAGCATTTTCTTTTTCATTCATCCATAGACACCTAGATTGTTTCCATATCTTCACCATTGTAAATAATGTCCAATAATCATAAAAAGTTCCAGTATATCTTTGCATTGACATAGATGGAGCTAGAGAGTATTAAGCTAAGTGAAATACGTCAGTCAGAAAAAGACAAATATCATATGATTTCATTCAGATGTGAAATTTAAGAAACAAAACAAATGAGCAAAGTGAAGAGAGAGAATATGAGAGAGAGAGAGAGAGAGAGAGGGAAGGAGAGAGAGAGAGAGAAGGAGAGGGAGAGAGAGAGAGAGAGGGAAGGAGAGAGAGAGAGAGAGGGAGGGAAGGAGAGAGAGAGGGAGGGAAGGAGAGAGAGAGAGAGGGAGGGAAGGAGAGAGAGAGAGAGAGAGGGAGGGAAGGAGAGAGAGAGAGAGAGAGGGAAGGAGAGAGAGAGGGAGGGAGGGAAGGAGAGAGAGAGGGAGGGAAGGAGAGAGAGAGAGAGGGAGGGAAGGAGAGAGAGAGAGAGGGAGGGAAGGAGAGAGAGAGAGAGGGAGGGAAGGAGAGAGAGAGAAAGAGAGAGAGAGAGAGAGAGAGAGGCAAACCAAGAAACAGACTCTTAAGTATAGAGGATGAAATGATGGGTACTAGAGGGGAGATGGGTAGGGTGAAATAGGTGATGGGGATTAAGGAGGGCACTTGTGATGAGCACAGGGTGATGTATGGGAGTGTTGAATCACTATATTGTATATCTGAAACTAATATTACACTGTACGTTAAATAATTGGATTTTATTTTATTTTAATTTTTTAAAAGTTTTCATTTGTTTTTGGGAGAGAGACAGAGAGAGAGAGCAGGGGAGGGGCAGAGAGAGAGGGACAGAGAGAATACCAGGCAGGCCCCATGTTGCCAGCACAGAGCCAGACATGGGGCTTGAACTCACAAACTGTGAGATCATGACCTGAGCGGAAACCAAGAGTCAGCCACTTAACCAAATGAGACATCCAGGTGCCCCTAACTAATTGGATTTTAAATAAAACTTTTTGATTCTACTCCTGAAGCCAAGGCTACACTGTAGATTAACTAACTTGAGAATAAATTAAATAATTTTTAAAAAGAAAGTGCAAAAAAATAATAAAAGTGTAGATATCTCTTTAATATACTGTTTTCATTTCCTTCAGATAATTACCCAGAAGTAGTATTGCTGGATCCTATGGTAGTTCTCTTTTTAATTTTAGAGAAACCTCAATACTGTTATCACTGTAGCAATTTACAACCCCAACAACAGTGCACAAGGATTCCCATTTTTCTATATCCTCACATTGTTATCTCCTGTTACTTTTTTTTATAATAGCCATTCTAATGGAAGTGAGGTGGTATTTATTGTGGTTTCAATTTGCATTTCCCTGAAGATTAGTGATGCTGAGCACATTTTCATATCTGTTGGCCATCTGTGTGTCTTTTTTTGGAAAAAGTCCTACTAAAGTATTTGTCCATTTTTTTGTTTGTTTTGCTATTGAGTTACATGAGTGAGTGAGTGTGTGTGTGTGTGTGTGTGTGTGTGTGTGTGTGTGTGTGTGTAATTTGTATATTAATCCCTCCTCAGATTGGTGGTTTGCTAATATTTTCTACCATTCCATAAGTTGTGTTTTCATTTTGTTGACCATTCTCTTGCTGTGCAGAGAAGCTTTTTACTTTGATGTAATCCTGGTTTATGTTTGCTTTTTTTTCTTAATGTTTTTGGTGCCATATCCAAAAATATCATTGCCAAGAATAATGTCAAGGAATTTAACCCTAGGTTTTCTTATAGGAGCTTTAAGGCTTAAGGACTTACATTTAAGTCTTTATCAATTTCAAGCTAATTTTTGTGAGTGGTATTAGAAAGGGATCCAGTTAATTCTTTTTTATGTGGATATATCCAGTTTTCTCAACACCATTTACTAAAGAGACTGTCTTTTCCCCATTGAATGTTCTTGGCTCTCCTGTCAAATATCAGTTGACTATATACGCAGGACTTTATTTCTGGGCTCTCAATTCTGATCTATTGGTCTATGTGTCTGTTTTTAGGCCAGTACCATACTGTTTTGATTATAATACTTTTGTAGTAGTTTGAAATCAGGAAGTGTGATGCCTCCAGCTTTGATCTTTGGGTATTTAGGGTCTTTTATATTTCCACATGAATTTTAGGACTTTTTTTTCTATTTTGGTAAAACATGCCACTGGAATTTTGATGGAGGTTGTATTAAGTACATAGATGGCTTTAAATAATATTGACATTTTAACAACATTAATTCTTCTGATCCATGAACATGGGCTATCATTCCATTTGGGCCAATTTCTTGCACCAGTATCCTATAGTTTTCAGTGTATATTTTTCATCTCCATAGTTAAATGTATTCCTAAGTTTTTTATTGTTTTTGATGCTATTATAAATTTGATTCTTTCCTTTTATTTATTTTTTTCATATAATTCGTTGTTAGTGCACAAAAATACAACTGACTTTTGTATGTTGATTTTGTATCCTGAAAGCTTACTGAATTCATTTATTAGTTCTAGGTGTCTCTGGTACAGTTTAGAGTTTTCTACATAGAAAATCATGTCATCTACAGACAGAGACATTTTTACTTCTTCCTTTCCAATTTGGATGACTTTTTTTTTTTTTCTTTTTCTTGCCTGATTGCTCTGGCTAGGACTTCCAGTAATATATTGAATAGGATTGATCAGTGAAGTCACCCTGGGTTTTTTTTGTTTTGTTTTTTTGTTTTTGTTTTTTGGTTTTTTTTTGTTTTTTTTTTTTACTGATCTTAGAAAGCTTTCAAACTTTCACCACTGAGTATGATGTTAGCTGTGTGATGTTATACACAACTGATTATGGTGTTAGATTGTCACATCTGACCGTTGTTTTGCTGAGGCATTCTCCTTCCATACCCAATTTGTTGAGAGTTTTTAAAATGAAAGGATGTTAAATTTTGTCAATTTCTGTAAAACTATTGAAACGATCGTATAATTTGTGTCTTTCATTCTAATGTGATGTATCACATTTATTGATTTGCATATTTTAATAATTTCTTTGCACCCCACAGTTGAATCCCACTTGATCATAGTGTACTATACTTTCAATATGCCATTGAACTCAGTTTACTAGTATTTTGCTGAGAATTTTGCATCTATATTAACCACTGATGTTAGCCTTTAGTTTTCTTTTCTTATAATGTCCTCATCTTGCTTTGGTATCAGGATAATGTTAGCCTCATAAAATGATTGGAAGTGGTTCCTCCTTTCCCATTTTTTGCAATTTTTTATTTTTATTTTTTAAAAATATTTTCTATGTTTTTATTTATTTTTGAGACAGGGGGAGAGAGAGAGAGAGAGAGAGAGAGAGAGAGAGAGAGAGAGAGAGAGAGAGAACCAGCAGGGGAGGGGCAGAGAGAGAAGGAGACACAGAATCTGAAGTGGGCTCCAGGCTTTGAGCTGTCAGCACAGAGCCCAACTAGGGGCTCAAACCCACAAACCATGAGATCATGACCTGAGCCAAAGTCAGACACTAACCAACTGAGCCACCCAGGTGCCACTCCATTTTTTGCAATTTTAAAAAGGACTGGAATTAGTTTGTCTTTAAATGTTTGGTATAATTCACCAGTGAAACTATTTGGTCCTGGATGTTTCTTTGGTTTTTGATTACTGCTTCAATGTCTTCACTTGTTATTGACTGTTCAAATTTTCGGTTTCTTTATGATTTGGTCTCAGTAGTCTGTATGTTCTTAGAGATTTATCTATTTTTCTAGGTTTTTCAATACGTTGGTGTGTAACTGTACATGGTAGTCTCTAATGACTCTATTTCTGATATATCAGTTGCAAGGTCATCTCTTTTATTGTAATTTTATTAAGTCCTCTTTTTTTCTTGGGGAGTCTAGCTAAAGGTTGTCAATTGTATCTTTTCAAAGAACCCACTCTTAGTTAACAAAACTTTACTATTTTTTCCCATTCTCTCATTTATTTCTGCTTTTATCTTTGTTATTTCATTTTTTTAATTGTGGACTTAGTTTGCCCTTATTTTTTCTAGTTCTTGAGGTATGTTAGGTTGTTTGAGATTTTTTTCCCTTGACATATGCATTTATAGCTATAAACTTCCCTCTGTGAACTGCTTTTGTTGCATCCTGTAAGTTTTGATATGCTGTGTTTCCATTTTGTTTATCTCAAGATTTTTAATTTTTTTAACGTTTATTTAGTTTTGAGAGACAGAGAGAGACAGAACCCGAGTGGGAAAGGGGCAGAGAGAGAGGGAGATATAGAATCTGAAGCAGGCTCCAGGCTCTGAGCTGTCAGCACAGAGCCTGACATAGGGCTGGAACCCACGAACCGTGAGATCATGACCTGAGCCACCCAGGCGCCCCTCAAGACTTTTTTTAATTTACCTTTTTATTTCTTCTGTTGATCTTTGTTTTTAAGGAGCATGTTTTTTAATTTCCAGTTTTTATGAACTGTTAAGCTTTCATTCTGTTACTGATTTTAGTTTCATATCATTGTGACTAGAGAAGATACTTAATATAATTTCCATCTTACTGAATTTGTTGAGACTTATTTCGTGACCTTACAAATAATCTAGAAAATGTTCCATGTACACTTAAGAAAAATGTGTATCCAGAGCCCCTGGGTGGCTCAGTCAGGTAAGTGTCTGACTTCAGCTCAGGTCATGATCTTGCAGTGGTTTCATGGGTTCTAGGCATTGGGCTCTGTGCTGACAGCTCAGAGCCTGGATCCTGCTTTGGATTCTGTGTCTCCCTCCATCTCTACCTCTCCCTTGCTCGTGCTCTCTCTCTCTCTCTCTCAAAAATAAACATGAAAAAAAAAAGAAAAAGAAAAAGAAAAAATGTGTATCCTATTGCTGTAGGATGGAAAGTTTTGTACAGGTCTGTTAGGTCCACTTGGTCTATAGTATTGTTCTAATCACTGATTCTTTAGTGATTTTCTATCTGTCTGATCTACCCATTATTGAGAGTGGGGTACTAAAGTTCCCAATTATTACTGTGTTGCTATTTATTTCTCCTTTTGGTTCTATTAGTATTTGCTTAATATACTTAGATGCTCCAAAGTTGGGTGCATAAATATTTATAATTATGATGTATTCTTGATGAAATGAGTCCTTTTATCATTAAGAAATGTTATTCTCTGTCTTGTGACCATTTTTAGCTTAAATTCTGTTTTTTCCTTTTTTTTATGATGTAACTATAGTACTTCTGCTTACTTTTGCTTTTGCTTAGTTTTCTATTTGCTTGGAATATCTCTTCCCATCCTTTTCTCTCAACCTATGTGTATCCGTAAAGCTAAAGTAAACCTCTTGTGGGAAGCATATCATTGGATCTTTTTAAAATCCATTTGGCTTTTTACATTTTTTGATTGGATAAGTTAATCTATTTACTTTAGAAGAAATTAGAATAGGTGAGGACTTATTATTGCCATTTAATTTATTGTTTTCTGGCTACTTCAAATGATCTGTATTTGAATTTATTGACTCTCATCTCCTGTTGAAGCTCT
Source organism: Acinonyx jubatus (assembly GCF_027475565.1). Lineage (NCBI taxonomy): Eukaryota > Metazoa > Chordata > Mammalia > Carnivora > Felidae > Acinonyx > Acinonyx jubatus. The sequence continues at coordinate 88,887,698 of NC_069381.1, read as the reverse complement.
CTTTTGAATTCTTCAGTTTAGTCATTGTATTCTTCAGCTCTAGGATATCTGTTTTGATTTTTTTTATGGTTCCTGGGATTTTGTGGTTGTTGTTCTTGTTGTTAAACTTCTCTTTTTTTTTACCTTATTTTTCTAGTTTTGTTTAGTTGTCTGTGTGTTCAATGTAGTTCACTGAATTTATTTAAAATTATTATGAACCCTTTATCAGACAGGTCATACATGTGCATTTATTTAGAATCAGTTATTGGAACTTTATTAGTTTCCTTTGGTAGTTTCATGTTCGCATGATCCTTCATGATCTTTGTATCTTTGTATTGATACCTGCACATTTGAGTAAGTGGCCTCTTCCTCCAGACTTTATGACACTGAATTTCATGTTTGAGACAATCCATCACCTCTTATTCCCTTCATTTCCAAATCCAAACATAATAATGTAAAATACAGAACAGTGGTTTTTCCACTGCTTTATATGTTATATAAGTATTAATTATTATTTAATTATTAGGTAAAAATTCCCAAACTGCCTCCATCAAATTAGTCACTGTTAAGCTATACAGTTGGTGGAAATTCAATAAAAATATCTGATGACAAAAACAGATGATGTGTATCCTGTGGATGCTCAAGTGGTCACTGATAGAATTGTCAATATCTTTTATTGCCTTAGTAAAATATGTCAAAATAGGCTTTACGATGAAAAAACTGTGATCTTTCCACCTCATTGTAATTTAAACTCTTGGATAAACTCAGTTTCCAAAACTCACCCACGTAACAATATATACATTTTATTATTTATTTCCAAGATACTTTCTTTCATATCTAATGCCACCACCTATTTTCAGAGCCTTATTTCCCATGTATCACTGACTCTTGCAATTGTCTTTTTACCTGTTTTTCAGATATATCACCAACTGTATTTATGGAGTAGTATCACATGAGTGTTCTCAATATGGCATGACTACCACTGCAAAATAAATTCTACAGTCCCTTGACAGACATTCTGATACTGACCCAATAAGATTTGCTGTATCAATCTTTCCTCATAGTATCCCTTACCAATACATAGTCTAATGTTGCACTCACCAATTTCCTAAGGGAAAAAAAAAGTCTGTTTTCTGCCACTTTATGATCTTCTATAGTAATACTCTTCCCCTCTCCACACATTATAAAGATCTAGCTGTCTGTCATGACTCAACTCAGTTCCCACTTACTCTCCAAAGCTTTCCAAAATTATTTCAGTTTATGCAACTCCTTCCCTCTAAAGAGCAATTATATATTCAGTATTTACTAAATACCAGGCTCAGGTTGGTTATTGTAATTGCCTTCCTCACGGAGATCTTTAGTTGAATGTGGGAGGAGGCACAAGTAAAGATATAATAAAAATGTAAAAATAGGCTGTGGTAGAAGTCTGGGTTGGTGTTAGAGTATAAAAAGGGACTGCTGACCTAACAATATGAGAGAAAGGACATCCTGGAGATAAGGACCTGTGCTGAGTCGTTAAAGACTGGAGTTGGTCAAGTGGGGATAAGAAAAATATATAAGACTGAAGAAATATCATTGCCAAAAATCTTGGAAACATGCCCATGTACTATATGTATTGTCCATTAGGCTCTAAGTATGTGTGTGTGTGTATATGTGTGTGTGTGTGTGTGTGTGTGTGTGTGTGTGTGTATACATATTCATTTATTCAATAAGTGTTTGTTAAGTACATAAATATATGTTAGGATATATTCCTATAAGGAACCAAAATATCTTTTTTGGATTTAAGTATTTTCTATGTCAAATAAGATTTTTAATGTAATGTATCTTCAAAATGGATTAATTTGGTGGCTCTACCAATGTTAAGTACCAGGATTCATTCCATCTCCCCCTTGCCATCTCTGCTTAACTCCCCTGATGAACTCAAGGATTCAGAAGAGGTACTGTTTCTTCTCATGTATCAGGTTTTAAGAGCAAGGAAAATTTTCCTTGAAGTCCCCACATAGATTTCAAGTCTCACTGAACTGGATAGAATGTGTCACATGTAAATCCCAAGCCAGTCACATACAAGGGGAATTGGATAGCAATGAAGAAGTACCCTAGTAGCTGAAGTAAGGAACCTAATTCCCATTGTATGTGGATGCAGTGCACACCTGAACCAAACTGGGCTGTGCTAGTAAGGAATGTGGGAAATAGGTGTCAAACTGCCTTCGGTATCTGCAACGAGTATTTTAACTGTGCCAGATGCCAGAAAGGTAATGTTAAGCAAAATCCACCGTCTCTGACCTCAGGGAGCTTAGAAACAGAAGTAATTACAAATAACAATAAGCTTTTTTTTTTTTTTTAATGTGCAGGGAGCTATAAGAGCATTTAATGGTCAAGTTTATTTAACATGGCATGTCAAGTAAGGCTTCCATGAGGAAGTGCATTTTGAGCTATAATTTGAATTCTAAGTTGGAGTAAATCAAGTGAAGGGATTTAAAGGAAAGTATATTCCTGGCAAAGGAAATAGCATGTGCATAGGCTATGAGGCTAGTTGTAGTACATTACCCTGTAAGTAATGAAAAGAATTCCAGTGTGAATTCTTTAGAGAATAGAGAGCATACAGAAATACCATAGGAGCAAAGGCTGGGCAGGATATACAGAGTCTGTTCTATTAGCACATTTCAGATTGGTCTTCAGAGAAATTAAAAGACAGAAAAACTGAAAGCACAGGATAAATGAGATTTTCAGAATGCTATAAAGTGGGTATAAAAATAATATTCAGGAATACTTTGGAACTGACATTGTTTTAAGTTTAGGATGAAGAAGTGTCTTTTTAAGTATAAGTCAGTTTTAAAACTAATCTGTAAATGAAATCACACACACACACACACAAAAACTATTAGTGTAAAATTTTCTGGAACTACGACATAATCCCCAAATATAAAATAGAGGATTAAGAAGATACAGAATTTTCCTGATCCAATTTGTTCAGGGAAAGTGAACAGATATATTAATCTAATCATTCAGTTGGAGGATGATATGTGTGGTCTCTTGAAGCCTGTATGGAAACCCCATCACACTATATCCTTGATTTCTTCTCTTACTTAATCTCTTTTATTCCTATCAATCATGAAGTAATATTTTGCCATCATCAATGGCACTTCAAATATTTAGAAATATTTGAAATATTTCTTGACTTCTAAATATTTCTTGAATTCATCCATATCTCTGCATCTCAACTCACACTACTACCATCTATCCCTCATCTCACATTTGGAATACTGTAACTAATCTCTGCCTATATGGCTAGGATATGCCTAGCTGCAAGCAAGCAAGCAAGCAAGCAAGCAAGCAAGCAAGCAAATAAATAAATAAATAAATAAATAAATAAATAAGGTGAGGTGGCTCTCCTCTCCTTATGCCCTAAAATACAATGGCTCAAGCACAATAAGAGTATTATATTCCTCATATAATAGTCCAAGTTGAGTGTTTCTGGTTTGCACACAGCTATTTTTCATGAAAAATGCAGAGACTTCCACCTTGTGACTCCATGGTGGTATCTACATCCATGTAGCAGGAGGAAAAAGAAAGGATTTGGAGGCTCTTTAATAGCCTTACTCCAGAGACTGTTCACATAGCTTCCACTTATATTCTGTCAGCAAGAATTTGGTTATTTCTCTCAACCAAGAGAAAGAAGGCTGAGGAATATGATGTGGCTTTGTGCTGAGAAGGAAGAGGACTCGTCTTCTGGCTATTAGCTGGTGAACTCTACCACACCTGCCTCTCATCTTGCTGTAACCCAAAGTGTCCTCCATACTATTATAAGAATAAGCTTTAAAATAGTTTAATGTATTTAAATGTTTTTTTTATTTGTTTACAGCCTTCAAAGGTATCCACTGCATTTTGAACAAAGTTTACTCCTTTTCATGGATGCTGATATGCAATATTTATTTTATCACAGTCCTAGTTACCAGCCTCATTTCTTGGCAAGCTCTCCCTTACAAATTATGCTGCAGACTTAACTAAACTTTTACCTGTTCTTTAGACATGCTGTATTATCTTGCCTCCAGGCTCTGAAACTTGGATCTTCTTTCTGCCAATAACACTCTCTCTGCCAATTCATTTCCCTAACTCCCACATAATACTTAAAGTCTTAGCTTAAGTTTCACGGCCCACAGTGGCCATCTCAATCCCAGACCAGGCAAGGTACTCCTGCAGGTATTCCCATTGTGCTCTGTATTCTCTTTTAATTAAATCTCATCATACTTAAATTGAGGTTTTAGTAAATGTCTCCCCAATGTAGTTCACACCCCTTGGGGCCAAATTTGTAACTCTTGCACACTATACATAGCAACTGCTGAAGACTTTTAAATTATGGTCAGTTCTGTTATGCTTATTTTTAAAATACATATTGGTTCCAACATAGTTGATATTTTAGGGAAAAAAATTGACCATAATGCAAATTTTTCACTTGCTCATGTGTACTTCTGTCCCCTAGGAACATTAGGTGAATGAAGAAAACTGCACCCAGCTGAATTGTGTCATGTAGCAATATGCAAAATGCACATGCATGCACATGTACACAAACATACGCGCACACACACACACACACACACACCCCTCAAATATTTCCCAGATAATGTGAGTCACCTGTGTATGGTATGTACCACATCCAACCATATTTGGAGTTAAATTTTTCTATTTAATTTCTAATAACTTTCCTTTACCATTTCATAAAAGTGCCCCAAGAGCAACCTTGACAACCCTGACCCAGCTCTCTGACAAGAGCAACCCATAAAAGTGCCCCAAGACCACTTCCAGAAGTAAATATCAGGTCTTCTTTAGAGGAAAGAATCATATTTATTCCAGTTTTTATGTATTCTTAACCACCTAACATGTGTAAAATGGTCTGCTATTTTTAGTAGGTTTCCATCACATTTCCTTATGCGTCTCGATAGCTGTGCTCTTAACCTCGTTTTTGCTTTATAAACTCTCGTTTTTATTTTGTGATTTTGTATAACAAATGAATTTTAGGAAAGCATATGCTGTGTTAAACAGAACTGACTGACTAAAGGTGAATTTAAGCTAACTGAGCAGGGACTGGCAGGGTGAGAAGTTGTGGAGGGGGTGGAGGGAGTTGGTTGTGTGTGTGAAGGGTTGAAATGGCTGCAATCTCCTATTTTAGACAATATCTGAGCTTACAGGACTGCCAGATCATACTTACCCTCAGGCCTTCATGTAGTATATTTCTGACAATATCACCCAAAGAACTAACCTTCCTCTCTATGGTACAGTGCCAGGAAAGGAGAACAAGGGAGGCTAAAGCACCCGTGTGGGTAGAAGCTCTTTCAGGGTCACCATGAGCATGTCTGTGGCTGCAAACATTTCATGAGCATTCTATGCAGTCTGCCAGACCACAGTCCTGAGATTACCCTACCTGCTCTGTGGCTTTATTTTCCATATGAGCTTTTTAGTTGCCATTCTTTTTTTCTGAGATTTTGCCAATCACTTCACTTCCACTGGTCTTAGTTTTTCATCTATCAAAAGAAGTGATTGAAACAGCTCATCAATAAGATTTCCTTCTTTCCTCATGAAAGCCTTTCATCTGTGGTCCCACTCTCATTTTACCTGTGCCAAATCTAAGCATCAAGGCAATAAGGAAATGGAAGTGTGAATTGAAGAAACTCTGCATGGCAGCATATCAGATTCCTAGTCATAAAAGTTATTATACCTTGAGCCCTGTGTCAGCTTTTCACTGAGCATTACACACCTATAGATCAATCTTTGCAGTGTTGCTTCTTGGAACATAAAATACCACAAAACATCTATTAATCTAAAAAAGGTAGAATAGGACAACAAAACCCAGAATTCAAATTGGGAATAGGTGACCCCTCTCCAAATGCTGCTTGGTGTGGTCAAAGCAGCAGGAATATTCCCTGGTGTCAGTGCTGAATGTGGGGGTTGGGCATGGGAATGTTGTTTTCCACTATGGATCTTGACCAGATATGAACAAAAAGGGGAGTATTACTGTGTTTTCAGTTAAAAAGGAAGATAAAATGACATTAAAACCTGATGGCAAAACATTTAGAACATATCACAAAGGATACATTTTAAGGAAAAAAAAAAACTATTTGCAAAGAGGAAAACATCCCATTTAAAAATAATGTAAAATTTCTTGAATATAAATAATATAAAACTGCTTGATGGCGTGCCTGGGTGGCTCAGTCAGTTAAGCATCTGACTCTGGCTCAGGTCATGATCTCGTGGTTCATGGGATTGAGCCCCGCATTGGGCCCTGCACTGACAGCACGGAGACTGCTTGGGATTCTCTCTCTCCCTCTATCCCTCCTGTGTGCACTCGCTCTTTCTCTCAAAATAAATAAATAAACGTTATTTTTTTAAAAATAATGTAACACTACTCGAATATAAAAATATAACAAAACTGCTTGAAAAAACTATAAACACACACATTTTACTTTAAACTTAATGGAGGTGAGAGTGCATCGTTATATCCTGATCCTAGATCATTAAATGTAATACTCCTGGCAGAGACAAATGTGTGTAGAGATTATTTTAAAAATGGAATTTTTCTCAGATTATTTTCACCTTCCATGTGCTTAATTTTTCTGACCTGATTCATAAAGCCTTGCGGTTCAAACGATGATACAAATTTTGTGCATCAGAGTACAAAATGTCAAGTAATTTAAAACAAAGAAAAGAATAAAATCCTCTTTAGCATTATTAGAAACCTACAGTAAAAAACCCAATAAAGGAGAATGAAGAGCAGAGAGATAAAGATGGGATTAACCAAAAAAATCCACAGATGAAGACACAGTGTCAAGCTTACCCCTGAAATGAGCGCTGACACATCAATATCACTGGGAAAGGTAAAGGTAATTTCAGTGTCTCTAAACAAATAGAGGTACTGCTAGAACAAAATCAGAAAGATCTTCATCAACAGTAGTTGCAGCACTTTGTATGCATTGGGGGACTTTCTGTCTCTCTTTTTTTTTTTTTAAGTAAGTTGATCTAAACAAAGCCTGCCAGGTATTCACAGTCTCTGTTACATGAGTATCATTTTGAAGAGTAAAATCCCTGCTTGGAGGTGCTGGTCTCAGAAGACGATTTATGTAGGGGGGATTATCACTTAAATGTCTTTTTTTTTTTACCTTTGCTCTCAAAAAAAAAAAAGTGATGCACAGTGGTTGGCTGAAGAAAATAAAAAGGAATAAAGATGAAAAGTTACTGTCATTCAGAGGATAGAGTCAAAATTTAGCAATTTCCACTGTCTAACCTTTGTTTTTGCTCTTGACTCTTAACTTTTCCTCTTTGCTGCATTACTAGTTTCTAAATAGATTATGATAAACCAATGCTGATTTTGTTTTCCCTCTTACTATTTTGTTAGAGGATGTGATATTGTTTTAAATGGGTCTATGGCTATCCCAGTCACTTTTAAACTTTCAGCATGTTGAATAAACACTTCATTAGGGTTAGGACTATAGATGGGGTTACGTCTACAGAATTCACTGCATTTACCTAAACACTTGTACCAGGGTACAAAGAAAAGTAGAACCAAGATGAGTGGTGTAGCATAAGTGATTTAGTATAGAGTTAGATTGTAAGCAACTATAGGAGTTGGTGGAAAAACTTCTGCAGGCTAATATCTCTGTGTCTAGTGTTAAGCCTAAACCACTATAGCTTAGCCAGACAGTAACAAAAAAATAAAAGTTGGATACAGAAAAGAATAAGGGAAAAATGGAACCCAAAAGAATGAAAGAGAATGCACACCTGTCTTGTACTACCTCCAACTTTGATGAAATATGTGACCTGTTAGAAAGATGTTGCCCCTCACCGCAGAGCTACACATGTGCTTGGCCTAGGACTCAGAGAAGTTCAAGGAGATTTGGCAGGAACCGAAGATCAAGTGCTTCCTTACACCAACAAGATGAGCTACTGAATCAGTGAGAGCATATCAGAGCTACTGTGGCTCCCAACATAGGTCTTCAGAATATGAAAAGATACAGCTGTTACTTCTCTTTGCCTTCCAAATAGGTTTTGAATGCTTCTTATGCCAATACTAATGCAGAACCACAGAGTGAAGGGAAATTTGGGGTAACACAGTCCCAGATTAGCAAAATTAATATAGTATGAATTCACTCAAGTCCTCTCCTTGGCAAATTTGCATCCACACATTCTTTTAATCAAACAATTTCCAAATAAGACAAGAACAAGCCATCGTTTTGCCTAACAGGGTGAAAGCACTCCTTCCACAACTGAAAGTATGCTAACAATGTCTGCAAAAGTTAATTTGTTTCCACAAGAAAGTTGTTCTAGATGAATCATACTCTTAGGTATCTTATAACTTAAACATGAGATTACAAGAAAAACACTATCAACACAACTTATGTTACATGATAAGGAGATGGGAGAAGGGAAGAAAAATCTAATTAAAATACATACAGACATAGTATCGCACTGAGGAAGAAATACTCTTAACTACTGCAGGGCGTGTTTCTGCAACTGGTCATGACCAAAGTTCTTCCACTAGCCATTCCATATTGCCTTGACTAGTCACGTTTTTTTGCATGGTGGGTTGTACCAAACCTTCATTCCTGAAGGATCTGGGACATGAGAAGTTCTGTAAGATTAGATTATAGTAGTCTTTTATTACTTTAATCAGAAGATGTGGGAATTTTAAGAAGCATCTTGGGCAATCTCCTGCATTCCAGACATGTCCCTTCTCACCCATATTGTACAGTAGCCATACAATATCCCTTGGTAGTCAGGAGAAACTACCCCAGTACTGATGTTCCTTGTCTGATCATTCTCTAGCATTAAGACAAAAAATAAGCAGCTTTTTTGAGGTTTCAACTCAGAGTTTAATGAAACTATTGGCTTATCCCCTAATGGAATGATTTCTCCTTGAAACTAGAGCCTTTAAGGCCAGTAAAGTCCAGAGTATCAGGGATGGGAAGCAAAGATTTTCACAGGGGGTAAGAGTAACAAAGAAAGTTAATTCCTGGACTGGTGAATTCTGGCTATGTGGAGAAAAAAAATCATCATAAATTAGTCACTTATTTAAAACATATATTCTATCTCGGACAACATTGCCACAGTGTATCATCATTACTTATACCTCAATAGGTCAGTTCACTGTTCTATCAGGCAAGCTATTTCGAGATGATGAGTTAAAAAAAGGGTAGAAGTGAATTCCATGGACATGGTCATATTACTGCCCTTCAACTACTGTAAAACTCTGATGACCACAAATTGGGCTTCTGTAAGTCCATGAACTTGGAAAAATCATCGTGGGCAAGGAAGCAAATCCAGATCCTGAGTAAGTATCTATTCAAGTGAGAAAAACAAAACAAAACAAAAAGCCCCTTGCTCCTTCCATGACAAAAGTAGTTCAGTGTCCATGCCCAACATGATACATAATGCTTGGCTAGTTTTTGTAGGGAATGAAGCCACAATGGGCTCTCATTATTGGCCTCTTCTTTTAGCAAGTTGGCCACTTAGCAATAGGTATAGTCAGATTGGCTTCAGCAAGTGGAAGACCATGGTGCTGATCCCATACTTAAGCTGTATCCCTGATGCCATGACCACTTTATTCATTAACTCATTGGGGAAAGACCAGGTTGGCTAAAGTAAGAGGCTGACTGGTATCCACAGAATGGGTATGCTTGTGCACCTACTTATTAAAATCCTCTTCCCCTAAGATATTTATTTTTGGTGAGCGTTCACATGCAACACAAACAACTTCATACTCTTTTATCACTAGGATAAGTCTATCCAAATTCATATTCCCCAGTCATCCACCTCACCAATTTTCAATTATCTTCCTTATAATTTGTGACAATCCAGTCAAACCACTAGCCACTGCTCATGAATATCTGTTGATCTCTAACCCTGGCCATGTCTTCTTTCAGGAAAAAATGATAAAGCACATTGCTTTAAGTTTTGTATCCTGGAAGGATTTGGCATTACCATTGTCTTCAAGGCCATCTTGCAGTTGGGCATCAAGACTGCAGACCTCTATTTTTGTCTAGTACCTATTTTCCAACATCTATGAACCAAGACTGAATGTTTTCTTCATCAATCAACTGACAATATGGAGCTCCCCAAGAGGCCATAGTATAAGTTGAGAGATAGAAGGCAAAGTAGCAGTGGACTTAAGTCAAAACTCTCTTAATTGTGACCTACGTAAATCCACACTATGGTTGATGGACAACCGTGAAATTTTAGATTTTCAGGTATTAGTGTCAGTTCAAACTTATGTTGACAATCACCCTAAATTATGATAATTTCTCTACTCAAAGCAAAGACTGTGAGAAATGGCTTAGGTGACATAGGAGAGGACTAGGAAGAATGTAATAAAGTTTTGGCTCTATAGCATGGTCTTTCCTCTAAGGACCCAAGTTTCCATTTTATTTAAATGCTTCTGTACCCATGAAATGGCATAATCAAGGAATTGGTTGAGGAATCAAAATTCTGTATCATAGTGATTCAAGTCAGGTTTCTGTTCACCAGACCTAAAGATTTTCAAATCATACAATCAATGAAATCTTTAGTAGTCTGTCCATCTATGGAAACATGGTTCATTAGTCAATGACAAATATCTCTTCAGATAAGACTATTAGATTGCTCCTTTGTCTCTGCTTCCCTTTCAATTAACAGCATCTATATGTCTTTGATAACTTACAGCTTCTATTTGGCTACAGCCACTTTGGGATCTCTTCATAGTTACTGCATTAAGGGACCTTGGTTTGAAAGCAGCATTTCTTATTTTCATTTCCAGGCTACAGGAAATAAAAACAGCTCTTCAAGAATAAAGAGCTAGAACATAGCTCTTCAAAGCTCTCCTTATGAAGGAATATCTTCTGAACTCTTCGGGGGGATATACTGAGGGAACAGCAGGTAACTTTTACTGCATAAATCATATCTAATATTCCAATCTCTCTAAACCTTTGGAAAACTTCCCCTATAGTAAAGCCAGAAAGCTCTGGCATTTTAATTTCCTCTAGTGTAGGCCACATTTGGGTACAAATGCCAGTCAACATTAAACTGTTAGAGCCGTTTCTTTCTATCTGAGCTAATAATTCAAATGAGATTCTTACATCAATAGATTCAGCCCAATCAAATATTATACTCATTCCAACTGAACCCAACACTCCTAGGATCCATTTTCACATATTTCTCCCCAGACTTCTGTCTATATAAATTGGGAAAATAATGCAATTAACTTGATGTATGTCACAGTACCAATTGTTCATACTTTGCAGTTCATCTTCTGGGGACAACTGGGACTTCAGTATAGTTATACATCTACAAGCTATCTTCTGAGAAGGATCAACAATCCCTTATTAAAAGACATTATGAGATATTCGGGCAAGGGAAGACTAACTTCCTGAAATAGAGGGAATGTCTGCTTTTACTATCAAATGAGGCTCAGTAGAATTTAAGGGACTGAAGTCCTCAGTTTCATGAAAATCTGCTTATATGTTCCCATTCGAATTTCAGAAACTAAGTCTTTCCCAATCAATGCCCTATATCTAATATAAGAGATCCTCTATGCAGAGTAATTCAAGTTGCATTGTAATTCCACTACCTATAGGGACAGACTTCAGTTTTCAGAAATCTCAACCATGTGTCTATAAGAAATAAGAGTTTCTTATAGGGCAGTCTTGGAGCTTTTCTAATCCCTTGAACCTGAGTTGAGGATTCATGACCCTGAGCTCATCATTTTAGTTCTACAAGTTCCCCAATTGTATTTATAAGCTAACAACCAACTCGATTTTACTACTTATTTTCACTAAAAAGTTCCATAGCAGCAATTACTTGTCATTCATTCTTTCTCCTTTCTCTTCCTACCTGCTTGAATACAGGTCTACAGGTGATAATTTTAAGTAACCATTTCCCCACTGCATGTCAAGACTACCAGTGCCTGCTTTACAAGTGGAAACAACAAAAGATGGAAACTGAAGTAGTTTGGAAAAATCATATTTTAGTGTTTTTATTCCTACTGTTAAGTGGACCACAGGAGGTAGGGAGCCTTCTAAAGAGCAAAATACAATTCTTTACTTAAGCTTATTCATCCCAATGCACAACTGACTTATTTCTCATGAAAACACAACATTCAGATAGACTACTGATTCATTTGACTTATTTTATCAGCTAGAGAGATCAACCTCCCAGCACTCATTTTTGCACCAAAATAAAATTATCTCTTTCATGTGTTAATTTTTGTGTTAGCTTGGTATAAATGCCTCAAGAAAAGTAGACCTTGCATCCTTTACCAGTTAAGAAAAGAAATCTATCTGGTCCCAACTAAATCTAACTAGAAAGAGGCTATTTAAGAAAGTTATAAGTAAAAATGTGTCTCCCTATTGCCTTGAGTCATATAGTCAGTAAACACTTGCTTTTTCCAATATAGCATTTAGAGAGTCCATGGATTTTCAAACTTGGGAATGGCTATAAGTTGAAAAGAAAAGAAAAGAAAAGAAAACAAAAGAAAAAATACAAGAGGAAATGAAGGAAAAAGAAAACAAAAAAATAAATAAAATAAAGTAAAATAAAACAGTAACAAGATTGACACCAGTCAGGCAAGTCTTCAAAACAGAATGATCTTTTGGCAGCACTGTCAGTTTCATTGTTCTGTAATAAATGAGGGTCTACTGCTAAGATGCCAGAGAAACACTTCATTACCCCTATGAGTCCTGGATGAGTGACGAGGTGTGTGTGTGCATTAATTGATGGGTGGATATTGCTCTGTTTACTGTTAAATTTCTAGTGGCATAGTGAAATGCCAGCTACAGAGTCTCTGATACACCCAGCAGAATAAGTGAGGGTAGTTTGGGACATAGAGAAATTGTACTGCCTGTTGTTATTCTCCACTGGCTCAGAACAGAAGAAATCAGTTAGAAGTCACAGAGGGGAATTGAAGTACTAAATTTCATTTGGCTTCAAAGTTGGGAAAAATAAAGTGTTAGTCACACAGAGAGGAAGAGCATATAGAATCCAAAGTGGTCACACAGAAAAAACTCTTGGAAGATTACTGAGGCCATTGGAGATGAGGGCTACTAGGTACCATTAAAAGGATATTTCGTCTAACACTTAGTAGAGGTATATAATTTCAATTGTTCTAAGCTCGAAAATAAACTTAAATTTTATTCATATGAAGTCAAATTCAACTACTGGATCAAAGAGTCTTTAATATGGTAAATCTCAAAGAATATGTACATCAGAAATAACTGAATAAGCAGATGGCTTCATGGAAGAAACACATTCATATTTTTTGACAGGTAGTCTAGATGTTAGGGTCCCTGATTCTAGATTCAGGTTAACCTGAGTTTGAATCCTGACTATATCTCCTCTTAGCTATATGACCTGGGAAACTACCTTAACTTCTTTGTACCTCCAATTTCCATAAGAAATACTGGTGGTGAATGGTTATACTATCTTTTAGGAGTTATTGTTTTAAGGACAATAACCTTTTTAAGGTTAAATAAACAAATGCATATAAAGCACTTAATTCTGTTCATAGTAAATACATTCTAACTCTTGCCTCTGTTTAAACCCAAATCTTAGTACTTATGTAAATAGACACTATTGATCTCCCCGCCCTCCATTTGCTACTAAATCAGATTTCTTGGTTAAATATTTTAGTAAAGATTGATGTTTTCCTGGATCCTAGTAACATTCAGATAAAGCTTAGGAGGTACATTTAGCTGATAAATGGCAAATGTGCAGAAGTAAACTTTTTAAGAAGTCATTGCTTGGTCACCAGTATTGAAACTCCCTCTACTACAACCCTTAGAAATCTCACATCTCCTCTCACTTAGAAGATATACAATGTCCTCCCAGTCAGGGAATATCTCACACTTGAACAAAATCTCTTCAGTTTTGATCTTCCCTTTTGAGAAGTGAATATTTCATATTATCTATGCTAGGATATAAAATAAGTTTGTAATTAGCTTTTTGGAATAAATGCTTACTATGCCCACCGTGAATAAGTCTCAGAGAAGGTATTTGCATAATAATACTATTAAGACTCCCTGGACACCTGAGTATTTACTGGATTGAGTAGCAAGGCTTCAAACATTTCAGATATTTATATATAATACTACCGGAATAGAATTTTTCAATCCAGGACTTTAAATATAACACAAGGGTTTACTGACAAATATTGAATTCATACTCAGTGTTGAGGGAGCGTAGAGCAAGCTGAGGGCAAAATACGGGCTAACAGCCCCTGTCCAGGTGGAATAATGTATGATATTCCTCAGCACTCTTGGCTACCCAAGAACAAAGGAAAGGGGTTTAAGTGCTTGCCATGGTGATGTGGGAAACTAAGGCAAATGAAAAATTAAATTCCCTTACTGCCTATAGCCCATTGACAAGTCCTTGAAACTGGCAGAAGGACCTCCCTTTTAGGAGCTCAGCTGCCTCCATGATGACACTTTGCTAGGAGCAAAAGAGAATCATTATCCTGAGCTCGCCCCACACCCCCACCCCGAAACCTACAAGTCTACTTTAATATACACAAATTCTTTTGGAAACTTCCTTTATCTCAACTGCCCAAAGACATATGTTAGCAATCATACTCCAAGCTTATGGCCCCTGACATGCATCTGAAAGGCCTAATGACTAAGGTTTTGCTAAATGGTAATCAATGATGTTTCCCTAGCAACAGCCCCTCAAGATCCTGAAAAACTTGCTTCCAAAATTCCTTAGAGACTGACTCTATCCCTGACCTTCTCCCAACCTTAGGGTATATAATGAGTTACCCTTCATGACCCCAGCGCCACTGTTCCCGCCCATGGGTCCTGTCCCCATGCTTTAATAAACTCACCTTTGTGCACCAAAGATGTCTTCAAGAATTCTTTCTTAGCTATCGGCTCCAGATCACTCTACCATCACCCCAAACTTCTACTTAGTAGAAGCATATGTTGGGTACTATGTATATATACATATACAGAGCTGCACTGCCCAATAAAGCAGTCACTAGTCCTATGGGGCTATTGAATACTTTTGTAAGGTGGCTAGCCTGATTAAGATATATTCTAAGTGTAAAATACACTTCAGAATTGAAGGCTTCTTCCAAAAAAATAATGTAAGAAATTTCAATCATGTTTACTATTTATTGCATATTGGAATAATATTTTGATCATGAAGGATTAAAATATGCTGTTAAAATTAATTTTTTTCTTTAAAACATTTTTAATGTTCATTTACTTTTGAGAGACAGAGACTGAGCATGAGTGGGGGAGATTGGGACACAGAATCTGAAACAGGCTCCAGGCTCTGAGCTGTCAGCACAGAGCCCAATGCAGGGCTCGAACTCACGGACCACGAGATCATGACCTGAGCCAAAGTCGGACGCTTAACTGACTGAGCCACCCAGGTGCCCCAATATTTACATTACCTTTAAAAGGCCAGTTTGTTTTCTGAAAAATAGGTTAAAAAGGAATGATTTAAAACTTTACTGGCAGAAAAAAAAAACTTTATTGGCAGTATAGGTTCTTTTCTACTTAAAGTAGGAGCTGAAAACCTAATTCCCCCTATTCATGAATACTATGATATTTCTGTCAAACAACAGTTAATTCTCCTCAGTAGATGAAACCTCGGAAGCCTTCTATTTACTATTTCTGCCATCATTGTTACAGCCTTGCCATTATAGTTTAATATTCCTCTATGAATGGCAATCTACCCTCCCCTCCCATAGGCATAACCTCAGCTGGCTCTCTCCATTTCCATTTTACAAGGTAGTCTTAATCAGGTCCTCCTGGAAATCTCCCTTTCTATTTTTAGATGTTTGCTTTACTTTTTGTTTTGAAACAATTAAAAACTTATAGAAAACTTATAAGAATACAGCATTTCAATTAAATATTTTTCTGGAACTATTTGTGGATAAGTTGCCAACATAATGTACCATCACCATAATGTACCGTAATGTACCTGAATATTTAACTATGATTTCCTATATATAAGGTGACTGCCTTATAAAACTGCAGCACAGCTCTTTCAAAATCAGTTCATTATCATTACACATGAGACAGGCTTTATTTTCTAAAGATGACTAAACCCTAATCTCTCTTTTATTTCACATGTTCTTTTTATAAAGTGAGTTTCACATTCCTCCCATCAAATGTGTAGTTTTTGCCTAAAAAAGGAGGAAAGAGGAAAGTCTTTACTTCCTGTTCTTGAATCTGAGTAGGCTTTGTAACTTCCAAAGCTAAGTCATAAATGATGACAGAACTTCTGTCTGATTTTCCTGGAAAACACACAATTGAAACTCAGCCACCATACTATGAAGAAACACAAGCATCAATATGGAGGTGTGGGTTCTGAGCCAACAGCCAGAATCAACCACCAGACATGTGAATAAATAAGCCTTCAGATGATTCCTACTCCTAGCCAGCGAAATGTTTTTAGCTAAAACCTCTGATATCATGGAGCAGAAAGAAATTAACTCCACTGAGCCCTTTCCAAATTCCTAACCCTAATACAGAATCTGTAAGCATTATAAAATCATTATAATTTTATACCATTAGGTGGGAAGTGATTCCATATGCAATAGATAACTAGAAAAATACATTACCATCATCCAATCCTCAAATCCCATTCAAGTTTTACCAATTATCCTCCTAAACAAATCAGTTCTAACAGAATTCAGTTCAGAGATAATGTTATATTCATTTAGTAATCTCCTTCACCTGAAACAATTTCTCAGTCTCTCTTTTCATGATCTTAAAGCTTTTAAAGATTAAAGACCCTCTATTTTACAGCATGTTCTTACATTTAGGTTTGTGTAAGATTTCCTTTGATAAGATTCAGATTTATTTCTTTGGCAGGAATTCTGTGGAGTGATGCTGTGTTTTTCTCATTCATATCTATCAGGTAGCACATAAGTTCAACTTGTCCCAGTACTGGTAATTTAACTTAGATGCTCAGTTAAGGTGATGTCAATAAGGCTTCTCCATTCCTTTTTTTTTTCCTTTTGTAATTGTGTTTTCTTGGAAGATAGCTTGACATTATACGAATATCTTGTTTCTCATCATTTATTTATTCGTTTAGTTTTACATAAGCCTGGACTCATAGATTCTTACTTTATGCTATGGTATGATCCATTATTATTTTATTTATTTTGATGTCCAAACTGTCCTAGATTTGATCAGTTTGATCCCCTTTTGATGTTTCTCTATCATTGTTTGATAGGGTATTCTTTATTTCTGAAAAATAAAAGTATTTTCTACTTTCTGATTCAAGAAGATATTTAGGTTCATCTGGTACTTACCTCCTCTAGCCTTAGAATCAATCATTTTTCCAAGGAGTCCAAAGTCACTTTTAGTGGAGAATGGTGTTTAAAACACAATGTCTGGTCAATAAGTGGGTATGTGTTTAATGCTAACCACATGCACAGTATCTTTCCTAGCTTTGGCAATTCTGGTGCCCTCCTACTGGACCCTAATACATTTATCCAAGGCTAGAACAATATATATTGTAGTTTTACTTTTTATCCAGTAGTAAATAAATAAACAGTCCTTTGGTAAGTGAGCATCTCCATTATTTTTTCCCAACTCTGTTATTCTAAAGGAATAATACTGTTTGTTCACTAATTTATAGACACCATAATTCTGCCCAGACCAAATACACACACACACACACACACACACACACACACACACACACACACACACTTTACACCCTAGATCACTTCATTGGCAAACTAAAGAAGAACGTTTGGTTAAACACATTTTGAGAACTGCAATTCCAAGAGAGTCAACTGTGCAAATCCGTTTTATGTGATAATTGACTAAGTAAAACCTGAATTACAACAATATAGAATGGTTTGGAATTTTATTTAGACAGTTCCAGAGTCAAACAAGAGGGAGTTAGGTTTATTCAATGGAATGTTAATTTTCATAAAAATTAAGGTCACAACTAAGTCATGTTTTCTAACACAATGCAGAATAAGTTTATGGATATAGATAAAACTTGGTGAAAATTAGATAAATAGTCAAAGATACACTGACTAAAATTTGGTGTCAAAAATAGTGTAAGGGATTGGAGATACATAGATTTTTTTAAACTTTTTTTAAATGTTTATTGGTTTTTGAGAGAGAGAGACAGACAGACTCCAGGCTCTGAGCTGTCAGCACAGAGCCCGACGTGGGGCTTGAACCCACGAACCATGAGATCATGACCTGAACCGAAGTCAAATGCTCAAACGACTGAGCCACCCAGGTACTCCTGGAGACACATAGATTTAAGACACATTCTCTGTTCTCAAGGAGTTTAGTCTCTACTAGGAAAGGTAACCACATAAATAATTACAATACAGTGTGAAAAGGGTGACAGTAGTGATGAGCACATAGTGGGCAGATGCAGAGAAGAGGCTTCCCTGACAGCCAGCAGGAGAGGCATTTGGTAAGAAAGGACTCCTACCATCTTGCTCCTTGAACCGGGCCAACCAAGGTGGGAAACCACCTACAGAACACACTTTTGAAAGCAGCTTTCCTACTATGGGGTATTTTTTACCTAACGGAACTGATGTAACCACAGCTAAGTTGGAGAACCAGAAATATTTTCAAGAGTAGACAAGTTCACAACAAGGAGAATAATGACAATATTTGAGCTAGTCTCCAAGAGCTGTTGTTCTCCAATATTTTTAAAGGAGAGCTTTTAATCCCTTCAAATTAGGACTGTGATTTTTTTTATATAAATAAATAAATAAATAAATAAATAAATAAATAAATAAATACAGAGAAAGCAAAAATGGAATGATTTTCCTATTCTGAAAAAAGAGGCTATACTACAATACTTACTCTTTTCTTCTGTTAACATGACACAGCTTAAGAACATATCATTCACTTATATTTCTACACTGACAGAGTATATAACATATTGTGCTAAAAAAAAGTTAGATAAATTTATCCTCCTGGCTTTCTATGTTTATGGAATAAGGTGAAGAATTATAATTAACTAGTTCTCCAGTTTTCCACTTAAAAATAATATTTCTTTAAGCCACTTATAGATTATTTATAGCCTCAATTTTAAGTTTGTCCATCTTTCAAAAGTGTTGGCTATATTAAGACTGATTGTATTTTAGTGCATTTGAAGATAGTAGGAAGCCATAACGTCTTCCACATTGTGTTAAATCACAAATTTATTCAAGGCTGCACATAACTTGTTTTAAATAGTTGTTTCATTTCATTATTCTGAGTCCCAGGACAAACATCATGGGATAAATGTACTGTAAATATTTATATTTCTTTACAATAATGGGAATCACAAGGCTAAATCCCTATGTATTGCTCTAAATATTTACCCTCCTATGTTAGTAAATGCACTCAAGGACAAGAGCAATCATTCTCAATGTTCACAAATAAGAGCTGCTTAATCCAGAAAAGTTGATATTTCCTGCATTTAATAGGAAAATGCAGAAATATAAACTAAAAGTCCCATCAAGTTTTTTCCCATATACATATATATGTACACTTATAATTAATTAATACATAATTATATGTTAACAATATATTTTCATATATTATAATATATACTTGTACTTCCAAATCACAAGTACTTGAATGCATCAAAGGACAATTATAACTCCTGCTGCTTGTAAAAGACGATGGTAAAATAGGAAGTCAGGATAAAGTCCTTAAAAATGAGAAAAGAGAGACTTAAGTTAGCCTCAGAAAGTATCTCTCCCTCCAAGAAATGTCAAGGCAGCAAGGTAATTTTTATAATTTTTTAAAGTAGGTTTTTTTTAAGTTTATTTTGTAAGTTTTTTTTTAAATTTTTTAATGTTTACTTATTTTTGAGAGACAGAAAGCAAGCAAGGAAGGGGCAAAGAGAGAGAGACACACAGAATCCAAAGCAGGCTCTATGCTCTGAGCTGTCAGCAGAGAGCCTGATGGGGGACTCGAAACCCATGAACTGTGAGGTCATGACCTGAGCCAAAGCTGGACGCTTAACTGACTGAGCCACCCAGGCACCCCTAAGTTTACTTATATTGGTAGAGAGAGAGAGTGTGTGTGTGAGCAGGAGAGGGGCAGACAGACAGGGAGAGAGAGAATCCCAAGCAGGTTCCATGCTGTCAGCATAGAGCCTGACGCATGGCTACATCTCACAAACCATGACATCATGACCTGAACTGATGCTTAACTGACTGAACCACCAGGTACTCCATTTTCTTCTTCTTTTAATCAGGTAGCTGATTAACACTGAAATCACAAAGTCCCTCTCTGATTATAATATTTTACTCTTACAGCTCCTTTCTTTTGTTATTCCCAGTATACTTGACCTACTTCTTTAGTGACAAGGTTCTTCATTTTTAAGTCACTCTTATTTCCCCCTCCAATCTGTTTAGTTCTATTAATTTTCACTTCTTTTCTTGTGTAGAGTAATATTTATGGACTACTACTCCAAATATCTGTTCACATTAATTTCCCCAAATTTTTATAAATCAGTATAAGATTAAATATAAACAGGCAGAAAAAAATTATACCTTAAAATATAAACTTATAACAATTAAAAGCAGACACAACTTTTGTGTGAGACTATATCCCAATAATAGGGAAGAATTGTGAAACTGACATCACAGATACATAAATCCCAGCAAATGACAAGAAAAGAAGAAAATTTTGAACTAAGCCATGATAAAGACTATATATACCATATACACACCCCCCCACACACCCATATATATATATACATATACATACATACACACACACACACACACACACACACACACACACACACACATATATATGTATGTCACATCCGGCTTAAGTTTTTATCAAACATTTATAAACTAGAAACTGATATTTTAATCATATAATCTCATGGGGCACCTGGGTGGCTCACTTTGGCTCAGGTCATGATTTTGCAGTCTGTGAGTTCGAGCCCCACGTTGGGCTCTGTGCTGACAGCTTAGAGCCTGGAGCCTGCTTCGGATTCTGTGTCTCCCTCTCTCTCTGCCCCTCCCCTGCTCATGCTCTGTCTCTCTCTCTGGAAAAATAAATAAAAAAATTAAAAAAAATCATATAATCTCATATAGTTTAAGCTGGATAGTGTTTGTAGTTGTTCGTGTGTGTGTGTGTGTGTGTGTGTTTGCGTGGGTGTGTATGGGAATATGTGTATGTGTATATATTTTTTCTGAATATGTACTACACAGTATATAAATATGCATTACAAGGAACACTTGACTGAATAAATAC
This sequence comes from Acinonyx jubatus, assembly GCF_027475565.1. Classification (NCBI taxonomy): domain Eukaryota; kingdom Metazoa; phylum Chordata; class Mammalia; order Carnivora; family Felidae; genus Acinonyx; species Acinonyx jubatus. The sequence continues at coordinate 88,866,510 of NC_069381.1, read as the reverse complement.
AGGTAATTTAGAAAACTACAGTTGACCTTAAAATCCCTTGAATTACGTTCAGCTATTGTCAGTATTTTCTAAGCTGGTGGACTCTGTGCCTTCTTGCACACAAGGTTTTGAGCCCAAAGCTGATAGGACAACTAAGTAGCACTTCTTAAAGACTACCATTTGCCCAAGAACACACTTGTTTGAGTGGTCCACCCATTATTTTTATATAATGCTTTGGTATTATTTTATGATACAGTTTGAACTTGCTATGTTACAAAGTCATTTGGCAGAACATTTGATTTCCTTGTGCATTTGCAGAATCCAAAGGTTGAATATGACGTTTTTCCCTTAGCTGGCCTGAGGATGGGTTGAAACTTGACAAAAATGGGGAGGAGTTAAGATAGCAGAGCAGCATGGGGACTCTGAGCTTGTCTCATCCCTGAAACGCAGCTAGATCAGCACCAAACCATTTGAACCCCTAGGAAATTGATCTGAGGATTAACACAACAATCTGCATAACCTGAGCCACAGAATTCAGCAGGCACACAGTACAGAGAGGTGAACTGGGAGAGAGAAAAGCCGTGGAAGGTAGGGAGCTGTTTTTGCAGAGAGTGGACAGAGAAGGAGAAAGGGAGAGAGTATGGCACATCAAGATGGTGTAAAAAAAGCACTCCCCCAAAAGTAGCTGGAAAAAAAGAGAAAGAAAGAGTGAAAATACTTGCAGCAGACTAAACAAAAATATACGCTCCCCAAAACCATTGATGGGGAGAAAGGAGAAGATTTAAATACCACCAGGATTCTATAAAGAGTGGAGAGCAGAGCCTGAAGTTTCAGAGCTCAGTGCCTGGTGGTGCTATAGTGAGGAAGCAGGGAAAATCCCCAGATGCAGGCAGCTGGGTCTGAGGGGGTCTGTGTGCCATATGGGAAGAAGTGGTTACCCTGCTTGGAATACATTTAGTAGAGATCATGCGGCCTCCCCACAGACAAAAGTCCCAGTGGACCCCGGAGAGCAGCCACATTTGCTGGTATTGGGACAAGGATGCCAGAACACTGTGAAAACTGGTAGCAGCTGTGTGTTGTAATTTGCCATAATCTCTGAACCATTGCTACCGTGTGATTGCACGAATGTTAATGGGCAAGCCAGCACCGGCCATTGCTCTGCAAGAACCTCTTCCAGAGAGTCCATGTGGGTCCAAGCCACAGGGGTCTCTGAAATATGGGGTTTTGAAACACAATACCATCTGAGATAAAACTCTAGAGGGAGGTGCTGCATGGAGGGGGACAGCTTGGTTAGGGAAAGGGAGAGGCGGGGAGCGGATGGAGACCTGAGACAAAGCAGGGATGCTTGATAGCAGGTTGGTGAGAGCATGAAGTTCTTGCACCAGAGTCTAGGGAGCTGGATGAAGCCATTCCCACCTCTCCTGGCACATTGATCCACCCCAATAAGTTAAGAAGCACCACCTAGTGGAGAACAGAGCTATTACACCAAGCTCCACCCAATTGCACCCTCCAAGCACATCCCCTGGAAGAAGAGCACAAGTCACTCCACCTGCTTAGTATATGGACTATAGAAGGCTGCACAGTTTCAGTTCTAGAGGAAACTGGATGTAACTTCAAATTTCATTCTATTTGCTCGTTTATTTATTTGTTCGTTTTCTGTTTTTATTTAAATTATTTTCTTTTTTCTTTCTTTTCTTCCTCTTTTTGGATACATAAAGAGAAAATTTTATTTATTTATTTAACTTTATTTTTTATTTAAAAAAAGTTTTTAGTGTTTATTTATTTTTGAGAGAGAGAGACACAGAATGTGATTTGGGGAGGGTTGGAGAGAGAGGGAGACACAGAATCTGAACTAGACTCCAGGCTCTGAGCTGTTAGCATAGAGCCCAACGCAGGGACTGAACTCATGAACAGTGAGATCAGACCTGAGCTGAAGTCGGACACTTAACCGACTGAGCCACCGAGGTGCCCCTATTTTTTATTTTTTAAAAATTATTTGTTCCATTGCATTTTCTTTATTTTATTCTATTTTATCATATAATTTTTTTAATTTGTAAATTTTTCTTACCTTTTTATTTTTTTCTTCCCTTTTTTCTCTATTCTATCAATCTTCTTTCAACAAACAAAAACACACCTAAGATCTATCTTCCTTTATTTGAGTTTTGTTTTGTTTTTAATTTTTTTAATTTTAATTTTTTTTATTTTGTTAATTTTTTTCTTCCTCCAAAATGACAAAATGAAGGAATTCACCCCAAAAGAAAGAACAGGAAGAAATGATAGCCAGAAGCTTACAACACAGATATAAGCAAGATGTCTGAACTAAAATTTAGAATCACTATAATAAGAATACTAGCTGGGGTTGAAAAAAAGCATATAATTCCTTCTGCAGGATAAAAGAAGTAAAATCTAGTCAGGACAAAATTAAAAATGCTGTGAGATGCAATCACAAATGGATGCCATGACGGCAAGGATGGAGGAAGCAGAACAGTAATCACTAAACCAGCACTGTAAGAAATTTTAAGAGGGAATCTTTTAGTGGAAAAAAGACAAAACAAAACAAACAACAACAACAACGACAAAAGCAATAAAGACTGGGAAGGACCAGAGAACATCACCAGAAACAACAACTGTACAGGAAACACAATGGCACTAAATTTATCTTTCAGTACTCACTCTAAAGTAATTTTTTTTATTTAAAAATTTTTTAATGTTTAGTTTTTCAGACAGAGAGAGACAGAGCATGGGTGGGGGAGGGGCAGAGAGAGAGAGGGAGACACAGAGTCTGAAGCAGAAAATAGGCTCCAAGCTATCAGCACAGATCTAATGCAGCACTTGAACCTTTGAACCGCGAGATCATGATCTGAGCTGAAGTCAGACGCTTAACCGACTGAGCCACCCAGGTGCCCTAGTAATTTTTTTATTTTAAATTTGTTAATGTTTATTTTTGAGAGAGAGAGAGAGACACAGAGTGCGAGTAGGGGAGGGACAGAGAGAGAGAGGGAGACATAGAATCCAAAGCAGGCTCCAGGATCTGAGCTCTTAGCACAGAGCCTGACGCTGGGCTCTAACTCACAAACTCTGAACTCATGACCTGAGCAGAAGTTGGACACTGAACCAACTGATCCACTGAACCAACGCCCCTTTCAGTACTGGTTCAAAATGTCAACAGACTAAACGCTCCAAACAAAAGACATAGGGTATCAGAACAGATAAGAAAACAAGAGCCATCTATATGCTGCTTACAAGAGGCTCATGTTAGACCTAAAGACACCTGCATATTGAAAGCAAGGGGATAAGGAAACAGCTATCACACTAACGGTTGTCAAAGAAAGCTGGAGTAGCCATACTTACATCCAACAAACTAGATTTTAAAATAAAGACTGTAAGAAAAGATGAAAAAGGGCACTATATCATAATTAAGGGGTCTATCCACCAAGAAGACCTAGCAAGTATAAATATTTATGCCCCAAATGTGGAACTCCCAAATATATAAATCAATTAATCATAGACATAAAGAAACTCATTGATAATAATACAATAACAGTAGCGGACTTCCACACCTCAGTTACAGCAATGGACAGATAATATAAACAGAAAATCAACAAGGAAACAATAGCTTTGAATGACACACTGGACTGGATAGACTTAACAGATATATTAAGAACATTTCATCATAAAGCAGCAGACTACATATTCCTCTCAAGTGCACACGGAGCATTCTCCAGAATAGATCACATACTAGGTCACAAATCAGCCCTCCACAAGTACAAAAAGATTGAGATCATACCTTGCATATTTTCAGGCCACAACAGTATGAAACTTGAAATCAACCACAAGAAAAAATTTGGAAAGACCATGAATACTTGGAGATTAAAGAACATCCTACTAAAGAATGAATAGGTTGACAAAGAAATTAAAGAGGAAATTAAAAAGTAAATGGAAGCCAAGGAAAATGAAAACAGGATATCCCCAAACCTCTGGGATGCAGCAAAGGCAGTCATAAGAGGGAAGTATGTAGCAATCTAGGCCTTTCTAAAGAAGGAAGAAATGTCTCAAATACATAGCACAACGCTACACCTAAAAGAACTGGAAAAATAACAGCAAATAAAGTCCAAAACCAGCAAATAAAGGGAAATAATAAAGATTAAAGAAGAAATCAATGATCTCAAAGAAAAACCCCAACAAAACAAACAAACAAACAAACCCAACTGTAGAACAGATCAAAGAAACCAGGAGCTGGTTCTTTGAAAAAATTAACAAAATTGAAAAATCCCTAGCCAGATTGATCAAAAAGAGAAAGGAAAGGATCCAAATAAATAATATCATGAATGAAAGAGGAGAGAGCATAACCAATATAGCAGAAATACAAACAATAATAAGAGAAATTTATGAGAAATTATATGCCAACAAATTGAGATATCTGGAAGAAATGGACAAATTCCTACAAACATATAAACTACCAAAACTGAAATAGGAAGAAATAGAAAATTTGAACAGACCTATAACCAGTAAAGACATTGAATCAATAATCAAAAATCTACCCAAAAAACAAGAGTCAAGGGCTGGATGGCTTTCCAGGGGAAATTCTACCACACATTCAAAGAAGAGTTAAACACCTAGTCTTTTGAAGCTGCTTCAAAAAATAGAAATGGAAGGAAAACTTCCAAACTCATTCTACAAGGCCAGCATCACCTTGATTCCAAAACCAAAGACCCCACTAAAATAAAGAACTACAAACCAATTTCGCTGATGAAGATGGATGCAAAAATTCAGAAAACAAGATACTAGCTAACCAGATCCAATAGTACATTAAAAGAATTATTCACCACGATCAAGTGGGAAATTTTTCCTGGGATGCAGGACTGGTTCAATATCTGCAAATCAATCAATGTGATACATCACATTAATAAAAGAAAGGATAAGATCCACATGATACTCTTAATAGATGCAGAAAAAGCAATTGACAAAAGACAGCATCCTTTCTTGATAAAAACCCTAAAGAAAGTAGGTATAGAAGGTCATACCTCAAGATCATAAAGGTCATATACAAAAGACCCACAGTTAACATTCTCAATGGGGAAAAACAGAGCTCCCCCCCCCACTAAGGTCAGGAAAATGACAAAGATGTCCACTCTTACCACTGTCATTCAACATAATGTTGGAAGTCCTAGCCTCAGCCATCAGACAACACAAAGAAATAAAAGGCATCCAAATCAGCAAGGAGGAAGTCAAACTTCCACTCTTCACAGACAACATGATACTCTAAGGGGAAAACCAAAAGACTACACTAAAAAACTGCTAGAACGGATCCATGAATTCAGCAGTCTCAGGATAAAAAAATCAATGTACAGAAATTGGTTGCAGTTCTACACATCAACAATGAAGCAGCAGAAAGAGAAATCAAGGAATCAATCCCATTTACAATTGCACCAAACCCATAAAATACCTAGGAATAAACCTAACCAAAGAAGTGAAAAATCTATATACTGAAAACTATACAAAGCTTATGGAAGAAATTGAAGATGGCACCAAAAAAATGGCAAAACTTTCCATGCTATTAATTGGAAGAACAAATATTGTTAAATATTTAACAAATATTGTTAAAATGTCAAAACTACCCAGAGCAATCTAAGGATTTAATGCCATCCTTATCAAAATAACACCAGCATTTTCAGAGTTAGAACAACCTTCAAATTTGTATGGAACTCTAAAAGACCTCAAATAGTCAAAGCAATCCTGAGAAAGAATACCAAAGCTGAAGGCATCAAAAGTCCTGACTTCAAGCTGTATTACAAAGCTGTAATCACCAAGACAGTATGGTACTGACACGAAACACACACTCAGATCAATGAAACAGAATAGAGAACCCAGAAATGGACCCACAAACGTTTGGCCAACTAATCTTTGAAAAAGTAGGAAAGAATATCCAATGGAAAAAAAAAGACAGTCTCCAACAAATTGTATTGGGAGAACTGGACAGCAACATGAAGAAGGATGAACCTGAACCACTTTGTTACACCACGCACAAAATGGATAAAAGACCTAAACATAAGACAGGAAGCCATCAAAATCCTAGAGGAGAAAACAGGCAAGAACTTTGACCTCGGCCAGAGCAACTTCTTACTTGACATGTCTCCAGAGGCAAGGGAAAAAAAAGCAAAAATGAACTATTGGGACCTCATCAAGATAAAAAGCTTCGCACAGAGAAGGAAAAAATCAGCAAAACTAAACGGCAACCAACAGAATGGGAGAAGATATTTGCAAATGACATATCAGATAAAGGGTTAGTATCCAAAGTCTAAAAAGAACGTATCAAACTTAACACCCCCAAAAACAAGTAATCTACTGAAGAAATGGCAAAAGACATGAATAGACACTTCTCTGAAGAAGACATCCACATGGCCAACCAACACATGAAAAGATGCTCGTCAATCAACATCAGGGAAATACAAATCAAAACCACAATGAGATACCACCTTACACCTGTTAGAATGGCTAAAATTAACAACTCAGACAACAACAGATGTTGGTGAGGATGTGGAGAAAGAGGAATCCTTTTGCACTGCTGGTGGGAATGCAACCTGGTACAGCCACTCAGGAAAACAGTATAGAGGTTCCTCAAAAAATGAAAAATAGAACTACCCTATGGTCCAGGAACTGCACTACTAGGTATTTATCCAAAAGATACAGGGGTGATGATTTGAAGGGGCACATGCACCCCAATGTTTATAGCAGCACTATTGACAAGAGCTAAAATAAGGAAAGAGCCCAAATGTCCATGACTGATGAATGGATAAAGAAGATGTGGTATATATATAAATGGGATATAATTTGGCAATCAAAAATGAAATCTTTCCATCTGCAACAATGTGGATGGAACTAGAGTATATTATTCCAAGCGAAATTAGTCAGAGAAAGACAAATATGACTATAATCATATTGGAATTTAAGAAATATAACAGATGAACATAAGGGAAAGGAAGCAAAAACAATATAAAAACAAAGAGGGAGACAAACCACAAGAGACTCTTAAATTCAGAAAACAAATTTAGAGTTGCTGGAGGGGTGTTGGGTGGTGGGATGGGCCAAATGTGTGATGGGCATTAAGGAGGACACTTGCGGGAATGAGCACTGGGTGTTATATGTAAGTGATGAATCACTAAATTCTACTCCTGAAACCATTATTGCACTATATGCTAACTAACTTTGATTTAAAATTAAAAAAAATAATTTAAAAAAATCAATGCTGTAATAAATAAACAAACAAACAGATAAAGGGTTGTTTGAGGAGGAAAAAAAAGAAAGTATCTTAGACATTTACATCTTTTTTTTGTGAACAGAAACAATAAAAATCACCCTGTAAGTCCTTGAGGTCTGTGAGCTATATATTCATTTCAATTTCGCTAGTACTTATGTGGCAAATGATAGGCATTCAAGAAATATTTATTTTATGGGGGAAAAAAAACTTGACCAAAATGTTTAATCTCATTTATAAGGATTAAAGCTATCTGTTTTATGTACTTTTATTTGTACTGCTATTTTAAGGACTATTTCTTTCCATGTGTTTATGGACAGCACTGGGTATAATCCAAGAAATATATTAGGTTCCTAAAACATGATTGCTGAATTGAACTTAACTGAGAACTAAGTTGTTGGTTCACTTTTCTCCATATATCATTTTACAATCAATACGATATTGATGTGAAGTTGAATAAAATAAAATAATATACAGTATAGATATTACCATAGTAAATAATTAATTTTTCATTGATTTTTTTCTACTACTATTATAATACAGCTACAAATTTCTATTGAGTATCTATCTACTTTCTGGCAAGTCCTATTTTGCATGCTGGGATAGAGTGCCAACACATGGTTCTGTGCCCAAAGAGCCTACGGAAGATACTCCAATTCTTTTCTGGAAAGAGGAATAAAATTGGTTCCCAAAAGAAAATAACACCTAGAGAAACATGTTTTACTATTTTGTGCTCATGGTCTAACAAAATGGCCTACAACAATGAAATGTTTAATTAATTGTTGAACCTAAACTAATATTTTTACAATATATTATAATTCCACTACTATTTTCCTTCATCTGCTTCTTGACTAAAAACAAAACAAAAACCATCTTATCCTATACTTAAATAAACTAGAAATCGTTTAAATCAAAACAGCATGTTCTGTCCATGAACTATGAACGTCTTATTTTAAACGTGTAAAATAATTTGTGAAGTAAGATGGAATTTGAGAATTTTTTCAAAGGACATCTTAAAAAAACATTAGAATGAAGTTAATCTGAAAGTGCCTTCATATAGAAATTGCTTAACAAAATGTAAGTGTGATGACATTGTTAATCTTATAATTATGGTTATCAATTTAAGTAAAACTGAGAAATAATCCTGCCCTCTAGTGGTTAAAAGAAAATGAAAGCACCATTTTGTTGTTATAGTAAATTCCATATTTGCACATATTTGAGAAGAAATACTAAAACCTTATATATTGCATCAACAAATAGACTTGTTTAAACTAAAAGTTTTGAATGTTGTTTGGGACATTTCATTCCTTTAGGAATTCAGTAAAACAAACTGCACTACATAAGAAATGTCACCATGTCTCTGCTTGTGAATGATATTACCAATATTGAATTCGATTATTTGATGGATTCTCTTTCCATTTGCATTTTGGTGAAAAATTTACCATATGGGGAAAATTTACAAAGTCTCAAAGTTTCCGGGGCCCCTGGATGGCTCAGTCGGTTGAGTGTCCCACTTCGGCTCAGGTCATGATCTCACAGCTTGTGAGTTTGAGCCCTGCATCAGGCTCTATGCTGAGAGCTCAGAGCCTGGAGCCTGCTTCAGATTCTGTGCCTCCCTCTCTCTCTGCTCCAACCCACTTGCATTCTGTCTCTCTCTCTCAAAAATAAATAAACATTAAAAAAAATTAACAAAGTCTCAAAGTTTCCTTGTTCAACTTCCTATCAATTTATATCACCATTCAGTTCTCCCCACTACCCCAACAAGCCCTCGTCACCTTGTTTATCTCTGCTTAAAGGTTGGAAAACCTACATCTCTCTTTACTGGCATAGGACTCTCTGAAGGATCTGTATATATAATGCATTTATCACAATTAAATTAATGTTTCCTATTTGATCCTTGCGATCTCTATATTCTTGATTATATGTTAGATGATATCTTAAATGTATTTGTTCCCATGGGCTTCTACTACAAGAAAAGCAATATGTTTTTAGGTAAACATAGCATAGAAACTGTATCATAAAAGAGAAGATAAATGTGTACTGAAATGCAAATATGGAAATATTTATTTATTTACTCTGTGTGTGTGTGAAAGAGAGAGAGCGAGAGAGAGCGAGAGAGAGAGAGTGTGTGTGGGTGGGGAAGGGGCAGAGAGAGGGAGAGACAGATTCCCAAGTAGGCTCCATGCTGTCAGAACACAGCCCGACCTGGTGCTCAAACCCACGAACCAGGAGATCATGACCTGAGCCAAAATAAGAGTTAGGCACTTAACTGCCTGAGCCACCCAGGCACCCCAAGATAGAAATCTTAAAATTCGGACTATTTCCATTTTTCCAAATCTGCACTGATTTTTTACTTATGACAGTCATTAACAAAAATCAAAAATAGCTTCCACTATAGAATCACAGTATTAAAAAACATTAGATATTTTAGAAATAACTATTTAAACTACATTTACAATAAATAATATTCAAAAAAGATCTATTGACATAGTCAAGGCTGTATATTTGATTGGTTAGTTGGTTGGTTAATTGAAAGTCAGAACTCGATTGCAAAATATTACTTTCAATTTACCACCATACCTGCAAATATGATCTTCTATGGTTCAGATTCTTGTCATACCCACATCCTAATCCTGAGAATCTCTGAATATACTACTTTACATAGAAAAACTAAGGATTTTTGAAATGAGAAGATTATCCTGGATTATTTGGATAGGCACAACATAATCACAGGATTCCATATTAGAGAAAGTCAGGAGAGTCAGAGTCAGAGAAGGAGATGTGATGACAAAGCAAAGAAGAAAGAGAGATTTGAAGACACTGTACCATGAAGATGGGCCACAAGTCAAGGAATGCAGGTGGTCTCTATAAATTGGAAGAGGAAGGAAACCTTCTCCCCTAGAGCCTCCGGAAGATTCACAATCCTGAAACCCATTGTATACTTCTGACATCAAGAACCATAATAAATGTGTATTGTTTTAAGCCACTAATTTTGCAGTAATTTGTTAAGCCACAATAAGACACTAATGCAACCTAACTAGACTCTAAATTCCATGATGTCTGGAATTATTTCTTCTCTTTTACTTATTCTATTGATTATCAAAATATGGTGCCTGAATTCACAATCTCAGTATCATCTAGGGACTTACTAAAAATGCACATTAATCTATTCTAACCCAGGAAGACTTACCATAGACACCATGGAAGGGGCTCAGAAATCTGTATGAAGTTTGTGAACCACTGACTCCTATAAAGTCTTTCTTTCACCTAGTACAGGGAGGAACACAAACTAGGAATATAAACATATACTTTGACAAATGGAATTGAATTTTAAAACTGTCAATTAATACCTTCACTCTCCCTCCATAACATGATTGATAGATTAATAAAATTTAAGTGTCCCAAAGACTTTTTCAATGAAGAAACAGGGAACATAACTTCTCCCCACAACTATGTACTTCCCCACTCAAATGGGATATAGAGTAAGAAAAAGGGTAAGTCTAGAGGAATTGGCAGGGTACTATAGATATTTCCTAATCTGCCAAAGCCAGACTGGAAGCAAGCAAGAGCAGACAATTTCTTTTATTAATAACAAATATATTTAGTTTATCAAGTCAATAAGTTAATGTTCTGAAGAATAATACCAATTCTATTTTTGGTCCTTTTTTTTTTTAATCACATAGGTATATGTGAAAATATTCTCTGTAAAACATTCAATCAAAATAAATAGATCAAACTAAAAATGACTCATTACTCATCACTTTCCCAGAATCCCCACCCTGGCTATAACCACCATCATTAACAGTTTTATAGTTTTGAGTGCATGCTTAGGGTTATGAATTTACACAAAAGCTCATTCATACATTTACCCAATGACCCTCCCACCCAAACGAACAAACTTGTATTTGCAAGTCTCTTATCTTTACACATGTAAAATAGACATTATATATGAAAAAATAATCATATAAGGAAACAGAATATGTGTATGTGTATATTATATGTGCATATTCACATACTATTCACACATACACACAGATATATGTATCTTTGTCTTGGAGTTCTATTTTGAAACACTTATGTGTATCTTATTTATTTTATAGGCTATATATTATCAAAAAGAGTTGGCATCCTAAAATTTGTTTTACTAATCCCCTAATGATGCATATTTGTATTTCCATAAAGTTTTCATAGCTTTGTAAACACATACACATATATTTACATATGCATATATACATATACATTGTATCAATGGAATGTAACATGTCAGTGAATTGCTGTGATCCTAATTATGCCATCAAGTCCTAATACATAATATGCATTTAATAAATGTTTTAAATAAATGAAGGGCCTTATGATCTAACAGTAACAGAATATAGTAGTGTCAGTACATTCGTACAAATATTGAGTATTATCACTAATGTCTGTTAATTTAGCAGATGGGAGAGTAACCTAATATTTGGTTTAACTGGATTACTAGTGAGGTTGAACAAATTTCCTTATTTTTATAGGTAAATATATTGTTCATGTCAAATTGTTCATATGTTTTGCCTTTATATCTCCTAAGAGTTTATTTTAGTTTTGTTAGATTGATTCTTATATGTAATAAACAAATTAGCTACTTGATGTTTTAAACAGTATGCAGTCCCTTCAAAAGTAGACGATTTCTCCTGTTGGAAGTGTTTTCAGTAATTGCTACATTACTTTCTACCTGGCACAATGACTTGCATGATATTTAATAAATGGCCAAGAAAAGATACCTGAAAATTAAGTGGATATTCAAGCCTCTTTTTTCCACAGATTCCAAAAAGAGGACAAATAATTACTCTTTTTTATTTTGGGAATCAGTCAAAGGTCCAATGGAATAAATATAAAGTTGGTAATGCTAAACCTATTCAGCAAATGTAAAACTTTCTACTAGGGTATTTTTATCTGTAAGAAAATTGAAAGCTTTACATTTCAGTCAGATAAAAACAGGATTAAATGAATGTGAGGGAAAATGCATTTTAATTACTTGGATTCTGCTAAACAAAAGTTTCATTTGGGGAAGTCAGCCAATATTTTATACAGTATAGAAAAGTAATGCAATTCATACTGCTATAGATATGATTTAAAACTGCTAAGAGTCTAAACATGAAACCAAACTGGATGCTATTTGGAAGATAGGCTAATTCAGGAAGATCTTTTTGCACAATTAGGAGCCATTATTTCTTATTTCTTCAGATTTGATTCCATTAGTAAAGTGGAAATCACATTGTGTTAACACATTGAGACAACCAGGAACTACTGAGGAGGGTGAGAAGTAAATACAAACCATCTGGGCATAGTCATATTTTCTAAATAATTTTATCCATAATAGTAGTCACTAAGAAATTAACCAGATTGTCCTTGACTTACAAGGGGTTTATGTCCCATAAACACACCATAAGTGGAAAATATCTGAAGTCAAAAATGCATTTATATCCCTAATCTACTGAACATCACAGCTTAGCCTAACCTACTTTACATGTGCTCAGAACACTGACACAAAGCCTATATTATAATAAAGTACTGATGAGCTCATGTAATTTAATGAATACTGTATTGACAGTGAGAAACAAAATTGTTGTGTGGGTACAGAATGGTTGCAGGTGTATCGGTTATTTACCCTCGTGATTGCATAGCTAATTGGGAGCTACAGCTGTCACTGCCCAGCATCATGAAAGAGTATCATACTACATGTAACTAGCCTGGGAAAAGATCATTATTCAAAATCTGAAGTACGGTTTCGACTGAGTGCTTACCACTTTTGCATCATCATAAAGTCGTAAAATTGTAAGTCAAACCATTGTAAGTTGGGAACCACCTGTATTTATCTTAATTGTATCTTAAAAATCTCTTTTATTTCCAAATAGGGGAGGGAGGATAAAACCCACACAAATTAGTGTCTCCCATTTTTCAGCATCTTTACATATACATGTTTAAAACCTGTTAACTACAGTGATGTGTTGATGTATTAAGTGATATTTAGGGTATTAAAATTCTTCTTAAATGGCAAGTCAGCACCGGCTTCTAGAAGGAAAAGCAGGGAAAGGAAGAAGAGAGATGATATTTGCAGTTGAGGAGTGAGGGAGGAAGGGGTAAATAAGAAATAAGCTGGACATTTAGGATTCACAAGGCATGAAACGGTGTTTTCTGGCTGATCAGTGTGCCGTTCAATTGCTAACAAAGATCTGCTTTTGCTGCCTTGTTGAGTGGCCAGTACCAATCTTTGCCTCTTGTTGTGTTCATTTATTCAATGATTCTTACGTGAGTCAATAATTGTAGGTTTTATTTGGTCAGGTTGTAGGCAAAGAAAAGACTAGCTACACATTCACATTCGGATGCTTTGATTTTGACCTAAGTGCTTTATCCAATCTTTCAAATCTTCTTTTTACTCGCGTGAAATGAAGAAAACTGTATCTTCCTTACAGGATTTTCAGGGGATTTAATGACCTAAGTCATGTAAAATTTTTAGTACAGTACCAGGCATATGGTAAGAAACAAATAATTGACTTTAGATAATGATGATGATGGTGATGATGATGATGATGATGATGATGATGATACTATATGCTTGGGAAAATAATTAACTTTCTTGTAGTCTGTAATTCGTCTATCCATTCTCTGAACAGAACAGGGTCATGGAAACCTGGACATTTAAAATCTTGATAAAATCTATCAGTTTGCTCTTCTATGGATCATGCTTCTGATGTTATATTTTAAGTATTCTTTGCCTAAGCCAAAGTCACAAATCTGTTCTCTTTTTTCTACAAGTTGTAAAATTGTAGGTGTTACATTTAGATCTGTGATCCTTTCTCAGTTAATTATTGTTTATGGTGCACAGTTTGTATTGAAGTTCATTTTTTAACATATAAATATCCAATTATTCCATTCTCATTTGTTGAAAATACTTTTTATCACTGGATTGCCCTTACACTTTGTTGAAAATTAGCCATCTATGGTGGTTATGGCTATTTATGTATGCTCTACTCTGTTCCGTTATTTATCTATTTTATGCCAGTAACACTGTCTTGGTTAAGGTAGTTTTAAAATAAATCTTGAAATAAGGTACTGTTAGTTCTTCACCTTAAAAGTAGCTTCAGCTATTCTAGGTTCTTTTCATTGGCATATGTATTTTAGAATTCATTTGTCAATTTCCAAGAAATTTCCAAAACTAGACTATTTTTTTAAAGAGCAGTTTTAGGTTCCTGATAAAATTGAGAGGAAGGTATGGAGATTTCCTACTTACCCTTTGTCCTCACCCATGCACAGCCTCATGAGTTACCAGTATACCCCATCAAAGTAATGTATTTGCTATAACTGGTGAACTTCAATTGGCATATTATCACACAAACCCATACATTAGGATTCACTCTTGGTGTTATATATTCTATGGGTTTTGACAAATGTATAATGGCATGTATTCACCATTGTATATCATACAGAATAGTTTCATTACCCTAAAAATTCTTTGTTTTTCCTATTTATCCCTCCCTTCCCTTTTCCCCTGGCAACCACTGATCTTTTTCCTATCTCCATAGTTTTGCCTTTTCTAGAATGTCATACAAATGGATTCACACCATATGTAGCCTTTTTAGATTGGCTTCTTTCACTAAATAATATGCTTTTAAGATTTTATATATTTTTCATGGCTCAATAGCTTTTTGTTTTTGGTGTTGTGTGTGTGTGTGTGTGTGTGTGTGTGTGTGTGTGTGTGTGTATTTATGGTTTTGGGGGTTTTGTTTTGTTTTGTTTTTTCTTAGTGCTGGATATTCCACTGTATGGATGTGCCACAGTTTATATATCCCTTCACCTACAGAAGGGCATCTTGGTTGCCTCTAAGTTTTGGCAATTTAAATAAATCTGGTATAAACAACTTTGTGTACATAGTTTTTGTGTGTACATAAGTTTTCAACTCATTTGAGTAAATACTAAAGCGTGATTTCTGGCTTATATGGTAAGAGCATATTAAGTTTGAAAGAAACTGCCAAACTTTCTTCCAAAGTGGGTTTACCAATTTGCATTCCCACTAGCAGTGAATGGGAGTTCGTGTTGCTCCATATCCCCACCAGCATGTGGTGCCAGTGTTCTGCATTTTGGACATCCTAAAATGAAATGTAGTAGTATCTCCTTGTAGTAATTTGCATTTTCATGATGACTTTATGATGTGGAACATCTTTTTATATGCTTATTTTCCATCTATATATATTCTTAGGTAAAGTGTCTGCTAAAATCTCTGGCCCAATTATTCATCAAGTTTTTCGGGTTTTTTTTTTATTGTCAAGGCTTTTCTTAAGTTTTTAATTCCAGTAAGTTAATATACATTGTTAAATTAGTTTCAGGTGTACAATATATGTCACCTCTTCATTATCTGTTCATCTTTGGATGGACACTTAGGCTACGTCCATATCTTGACTTTTCTTAATAATGCTGCTATAAATATAGGGGTGCATGTATCCCTTTGAATTAGTGTATTACTTGGGTAAATACCCAGTAGTGTGATTGCTGGATTATAGGGTAGTTCTATTTTTAACTTTTTGAGGAATTTCCATACTGCTTTCTACAGTGGCTGCACCTGTTTGTATTCCCACCTAACATTTCAAGATGGTTCCTTTTTCTCTGCATCCTTGCCAACACCTATTGTTTCTTGTGTTGTTGATTTTAGCCATTCTGACAGGTGTGAGTGAGGTAATACCACATTTTTAAGATTTTTCTGTACATTTTGGTTAACAATCCTTTACCAGATGTGTCTTTTGCAAATATTTTCTCCCAGTTTGTGACTTACCTTCTAATTCACTTGACCACTTCTTTCAAGTAGAAAAAATTTCTGATTGTACTGATTGTACTGATTGTATCAATCAATTGTATTGATTGATTTCTGATTGTCCAGCTTATCAGTTTTTTATTTCATTCCTTTGGTGTTATATCTAAAAAGTTAGTGCGAAGCCCAAGGTCATCTAGATTCTCCTATGTTCTATTCTAGGAGTTTTATAGTTTTGCATTTTACATTTAAGTCTATGATCAATTTTGAGTAAATTTTTCAAGTGGGTAAGGTCTGTCTAGAACCATATTTTTTGCTTATGAATGTCCAGTTGTTCCAGCACCATTTGTTGAAAAGATTTTCTTTGATTCATTGCCTTTGTTCCTTTGTCAAAGATCACTGGACTATATTTACAGGGTCTCTATTCTATACTTTCTATTTTACTCTATTGATCTATTTATTCTTTCACCGATACCTCATTCACTCAAATACCTGTAGCTTTATAATGAGTCCTGAAATTCCTGCTAGGATTTTTATTGGAACTGACTTGTATCTGTTGATCAATGTGGAGAGAAGTGACATCTTGACAATATTGAGTCTTTGGACATTTGAAGTCATTATAGCCCTATTTATTTAGATTTTAAAAAATTCACTCAGTGATAATTTGTAGTTTTCAGTATACAGATCTTGTGCAGCTTTGGTTGGATCTGCAAATATGAAATCTGTTGAGATAAATCTAATGAAAAACATGTAAGACCCATACATTAAAAACTGCAACACATTGCTTAGAGAATTAAAGAAGACCTAAATAAATGGTGACATTTTTCCATGTTACTTATTCATAAGACTCAATAAATACTTCTGTTTTTTTGCTATTCAAAATTACTTTTACTTTAGTTTCTGATCATTTATTGCTTATAAATAGACATACATTTTGTACACTTATATCTTTATTATTTCTAGGAGCTTTTTGTAGTTTCCATCAGACTTTGTACATAAGACAATAATGAAAAAAAATTCTAAAACCAAACAGCTCTGTCATGGATTTGATGTTATCTTAATATAAGATCACAGCATTTTGGAATTAGCAAAAACTTATTATGATGAACAAAAGCATTCAACTCACTAGTTTTGTCTGGAACAAAAGACTTTACTATTTTAAGATTGATATCCTAATATGTCTAGAGAGTCTAGTTAGATGATTCTTAGCAAAAAGTACTTAAATGAGTCATATTTTAGAAAGTAAATGAGCATGGAAAGCTCTCAAGGGGACTATTTTCACAATGGCAGTTCTCCAACCATTGTAACATTGGCCTTGAGCAGATGATTTTTCTAGGGAGCAATGATATGTCTGTGTGTGTGTGGGGGGGGTGGTGGGACAACTTTGTAGTATTTTTTTACAATCTTTTAGTAATAATTATATATATTGTATTAGATGAATTAAGTGCCTTGAGTAGAGGCTGCTCAACAAATAGCTGTTATTAATTAATAGCAGTATTGTAGAGAGTGACATAGTTTACAAGGAGCTATCATATATAATCACTTCTTATTATCACTAAATCAAAGTACTTTTGTATAAAAGAGAAAACTGTGTTTAAGTTACCTGTCTAATATTACATATCATAGGGATCATATCCAGTACTCAGACATAGATATGTTTTAGGAATGCTTTTTTATCATGATGTAACAACTGCCTTAAAACAAGAAAAAAATCAAAAGTGAATATGAATAGTATTTTCATTAAAGCACGTTTCATATAACTTTCCTAAGCTAATGTTTTATTTGGTATCATCCAACAGCCCAAATACAGACTTCCAAGAAAAGTGTTTGTTTTACCAGCAAAGATTTTGTAATAGCAAGGTTTGTTCCAGTATTTCATTTGAAGTAAATAGTTATGGCTAGCTAAGATGGCCCACAACTTCACAACACAAACAGAATGTTTTCCCTGGATATCTGCCATCAATGCCCTTCTTGACTGCTTTTCACACTATGGCACTCCAAGTGTTTTCCTTTAAATATTACTGGCAAAATGTGTTGTGTCATTTTTTTTCCCTTATTTTGGCTACTCTAAAATGTAGGAACTGACAATCATCTGAAGTATCAGCTCTACCCTATCTCCAAGTAAATCCTTATCAAGTAAGCATTTTATTAGTACACTGAGACTCAATAACCAGTGTGATGTGTAATTTGTTTTGTGGCCATACACTTAGTACCTGTTGTGGCTGAAGTAAGTACTAGTCTTTGTACCAATGGTAGGTGTTTTTGACCTCTCTTCATGTTGGTCTGATTTATGTAGCTGAGCTTCTGATTCAGTTTCATATTCAGTTAATTTTGGTATTTATGTTGGAAATTAAGTCTACAAAGTTAAAGAGAAAGAGAATTCTCAGGAGACTCTTAATTGTGTGCCTTGAGAAGTTGAGTATATTGAAGCATAAGCACCATGAAAGCAAGGTCTTTGTTTTGTTTAAAGCTATTATGTAGTACCTAAATCAGTGCTTTTTACACAGTAGGCACTGAATTAATACCTATTTGATGAATGAATTAAGTGGTAACATTTACTGATATAACGACAACTATTGGGGGCTTTAAGTGAAATATTACACGTTGAGATTTGGACATATTAATTTGAAAATGCTTTCTTTTTTTCATTTATTTATTTTTGAGAGACAGAGAGACAGCACGAGCAGGGAAGGGGAAGAGAGAGAGGGAGACACAGAATCCGAAGCAGGCTCCAGGCTCTGAGCTGTCAGCATAGAGCACAATGCAGGGCTCGAACCCATGAACCATGAGATCATGACCTGAGCCGAAGTCGGACGTTTAACCAACTGAGCCACCCAGGCGCACCTGAAAATGCTTTTGAATGTTCAAAGTGGAGATGTGATTTAATCAGAGTTGAGAAACAGAAGAGGGAAGCAGTCTGATAGAAGATAAATACTTAGAATCTTCTGCATATAGATGGAACTCAAAACCATGAATAAAAATGAGAACTGTACACTCTCCTTGAACAAAAGAAGAGGGCCTAGGACATCGCCTGAGTAACTCCACAGCCTACAAAGAGGTTGGAGGAGATAAGTCTAAAGGAGTAGCATTATCAAGGAACTGGTGCCTATGCATTTCATCAGCGTGCTAGGGCCATCCACCTCATAAAAAAGATCATGTAAGCCATTAGGAGAACTTCAGAGTGGCAGGATAACAGAAAACAACAAAAAGAAGGAAAGTATGAGCTTTCTTTTCTAAGTTGTGAATAGCTGACTGTGTTTCTTGAGCAACATAATATGATGTCTGAACACATATGAGCAGGATTTAGGGTTTTAATCAAATACAATTTACAACAAAATTATCTAGCATATTTAATAATATGACTAATCCTTATTGTGCTTCATGGTAATTAGGCACAATGTTAAGCAGCTTGCATAAATATATGTGATTAGCATAATATTTATACAGCTAAACTCAATTGTTTTTTCATTGTCAAGTGAAGAATAGGGAGGCAAAAAATGTGGAAAAAAGGATTTTTTGGAGGCCTCTTCAAAACTCTTTGATAAATAACCTGGTAATATCCTTCTTTGCAAAGTAAAGAAGCTCCTTAGTCAAAATCCTTGCTAATTGCTTTATAAGAAAAGCCAGGAAAAATTAGACTCTGAGTTTCATGTCCTGTCTTGGTTTAAAAATCTGTGATATCACTGACAATTAAAGGAGATTCAAAGATGAGAGGGAAATAGTTTAGTAGAATTTAAACAAAGTGGCATATAATAAGAGAAAGGTCAGACCAAGGTAGATGAGGAAAAAGCCAAAGACAAATTGGAAAGACAGCATAATAAATATTAGGTGAAACAAGATTATGAGAGAATGTCAGAAATTATTTTTTGTCCTTCACAATACAATCAAACCCATTTCTGATTTTTTAGGCAAATCAGAGAAAACTCTATGGCTTCTCTCCACACGTTTAGGTAACATAAATTCCTATAATAATTTCTAGTCATAAAAGTATTATCAATTAAGAATGCCAGTCAAAGTTAATAATTAAAATTTATGGGAATGCAAACTAGTGCAGCCACTCTGGAAAACAGTGTGGAGGTTCCTCAAAAAATTAAAAATAGACCTACCCTATGACCCAGCAATAGCACTGCTAGGAATTTACCCAAGGGATACAGGAGTACTGATGCATAGGGGCACTTGTACCCCAATGTTTATAGCAGCACTCTCAACAATAGCCAAATTATGGATAGAGCCTAAATGTCCATCAAGTGATGAATGGATAAAGAAATTGTGGTTTATATACACAATGGAGTACTACGGGGCAATGAGAAAGAATGAAATATGGCCCTTTGTAGCAACGTGGAGGGAACTGGAGAGTGTTATGTTAAGTGAAGTAAGCCATACAGAGAAAGACAGATACCATATGTTTTCATTCTTATGTGGATCCTGAGAAACTTAACAGAAACCCATGGGGGAGGGGAAGGAAAAAAAAAAAGAGGTTAGAGTGGGAGAGAGCCAGAGCATAAGAGACTCTTACAAACTGAGAACAAACTGAAGGTTGATGGGGGGTGGGAGGGAGGGGAGGGTGGGTGATGGGTATTGAGGAGGGCATCTGTTGAGATGAGCACTGGGTGTTGTATGGAAACCAATTTGACAATAAATTTCATATATTGAAAAAAATAAAATAAAATTGAAAAAAATAAAATTTATAAACTTTAGTAATGATAAGGCTTTTACTCTTATCATAACTTGGTCTCTGGCAGGGTGGAAAAGGAGTTATAGTAGGGGTCTTTCTTCTACATTCTTATTCATATTTTCTAACTCTGGGTGTTACTCCTTCTGGGCTCAAAGAAAAAAAAAAGGAGATTTACCTGGGGCCAGAAAAGTTCTTACTTGACTAGTGTAGTTAATTAGTCAACATTTGGATCCAGCAGCTGGATCCAGAAATTCCACTTCTGGGTATATATGCTGAAAATAACTGGAATCAAGGGTCTTGAGGAGATATTGGTACACTTTCAAAGTGCCATTATTCAAAATAGTTATAAAGTGGAAGGAACCCAAGTGTCCATCTATGGATGAGTGGATAAACAAAATGTGGTATCTACATACAATGGATTTTTTTCTCATTCAATGGAATGTTATTCAGCCTTAAAAATGTAGAATATTATGCAATATTCAACAACATGGATGAAACTTGAAGACCCTGTACTAGGAAAAATGAGCCAGTCACAAAAAAGATAAATACTGTACAGTTCCATTTATATGAGGTACCTAGAATAATCAAATTAATAAAGACAGAAAATAGAAGTTGCCGAGGATGCGAAGGAGGATGTGCTTTCATTACTCAATAGGTGTAGAGGTTCAGTTTTGCAAGATGAAAAGTTCTGGAGATGACTGCACAATAGTGTGAATGTACTTAACGCTACTGACCAGTACAATTACAAATGGGTAAAATGATAAATGTCATGTTATATGAAAAATATTTTCAAAAAAGAGAGATAGATCCTAACATATAAAATAAAAAAAGATCGATAAATTTAAAAACTGAAAATCATAAAATGTATTTTCTCCAATCAAACTGGAATTAATTTGAAATAAGTAATTAAAAGACTTCTGAATTACCTCTCATATATTTGCAAATGAAATAACACACACCAAATAACCATGGGTCATTGACAAACTTAAAATTAAATACAAACAGCAAAGTAATTTTAATTGAATGGAAATAAAACATCAAATTTGAAAGATGCAGGTGAAGCAGTAAGTGAAATATACAGCATCTAATACATATATTAGAAAGGAAAAAAGATCACAAATCCATATCAATTTCTACCTTAAGAAATTATAAAAAGAAAAAAACTAAATAAAACCAATTTGAGAGAAAAATAAAATAAAGATCAGAGTGAAAATTAATAAAATTAAAAACCAGAAAAATAAAGAAATTTACTGAAAGTAAATGCTACTTATTTGAGAAGATCAATAAAAATAATAAGTCTCTAGCCAGAATGATGATGAATAAAGAAAAAACATAAATTAATAGAGGGAAAACATAAATTACTAACATCATAAAAGAGAGAGATATCATTACTAGAGTTTCTACATATTTTAAAGGGTAATAAGTATATTGGAAACTACTTTATACAAATACAGATATCTTGAAACAAACTTCAGAGCTCACTGAAGAAAAAACATTACCTGAATAGCCCTATGTCTATTTAAAACATCAAATTTGTAAGTAAAAATCATTGAGCAGAGAAAACTACAAGATCAGTTTCACTCATGAATTATATTCATTATTCGAGAAAAATAATACAAATCTTACATAGAACATTACAGAAAATTGAATTGGAAAGGAGAGGAAGACTTTACAACTAATTTTTTGAGGCCAGATTTATAATGGTACCAAAACTAGGCAATAAAATCAGAAATACCCCACATGAACATCAGTAAAAATATTCAAAACTATATTTTAGTAAAATTAAATTAAAAAATATATATATACAAAGGTAAATAATACATCATGAACAATTTGTTTTGATCCATGGGTATGAGGTTGGCCTAATATTAAAAAAATAGATCAATGGAATTCACTATATTAATAAACAAGTAAAAAGAAACTTAATCATTTCAGTCCATGTCGAAATAGACTGACAAAATCTGGCATGATATTTTGCTGATAAAAAGACTCTCGGTAAAGTAGAATTAGAAAGAAATTTCTTCAACTAAATAAAATGCATCTGCACAATAACTACAGCTAACATCATCTTTGAATACAAGTACAGAAAATTTGCCCCTGAGACCAGGAAATAAAAATTAAGATGTCTACTGTCATAACCTATAATCAACGTTATACTGAAATTTCTAGCTAGAGGAATAGGGCAAATAAAGAAATCGAAGACATTCATATTGAAAAAGAAGAAGGAGACTGTCCTTACTTACAAATGGAAGATCATCTATGTAAAAAATCTTTTGGTTATTTACAAAATGCCATTAGAACAAATAAGGTATTAGCACAGCAGTAGAATATAAAATAATTGTACAAATTACATGATATTTCTATATCTTACATTAGCATCAAATATATGGAGAACTTAGGGAGAAATCTAAATGTTCAAGTTTATACACTAAAAACTACAAAATATGTGGAATTTTTTTAACTAGAGAAATATATCATATATACAGAAATCAGAAATATTTTTAAGGTGTCAATTATCTCTGGATCCAATGCAATTTAGATCAGTCTCAGAAGACTTCTTTTTTCTTTTTCTCTTTTTTTTTGTTTGTAGAGATTAACAAGTTACTTCTAAATTCAAAGGGCCTAGAATAGAATTTTTTTAAAGGAAGAAAAAGTGGAAGAACTACATGCATTCTAATTACAACAACCATGACAGTGTGGTATATGCATCAAATAGATAGATAAATGGAATGTAATAGGGAGTACAGAAATAGATCTACACATATATAGTCATTTGATTTTTAACAAAGGTACAAAGGCAGATCAGTGGGGGGGGGGGGAACAATTGTCTTTTCAATCATAGTGCCTGAAATTTTATAACTTTATATTCAAAAATAAATGCAATTGTTTCTATAGTTTCACATTTACACAAGTTGACTCAAATGGATTAACACTTAAATGTAAAACCAAAAACTACACAACTTCTAGAAGAAAACATATGAAAAAGTCTTAGTGAACTTTGGTTTGGCAAAGGTTTCTCAATACAACACCAAAAGTGTAATTCACAAAAGACAAAATCAATACACTGAAATCCATCCGAGTTAAGAACTACTCTAAAACACACTGTTAAGAGAATAAAAGAGAAGGCACAGACTGGGAGAAAATAAATTCTAGTCACATTAAGGGCCATATATTCAAATATATACAGAATCCCAAAATAAAAAGAAATCAAACAAGCCAATTATAAATGGGCAAAAACAGTTTTCAACTAACACTTAAAGAAAATATATAGATGACAAATAAGAACACTAAAAGATGCTTCACATCATTAGTTGAAAGAGAAACTAAAACCACAGTGAGATATCACAACAAACCTATTGTCTAAAACCCAAAAAGACTAAAACATGCCAAGTGCTGCCAAAAGAGTGGAGTAACTGAAAGTCTCATACCCTTTTGGGAAAGAGGTAAATAATTTGGCAGTTTTTAAAAGTTAAACACATGCAGAACTCCATCATTTATTTTGTGTACTCCTTGATGGAATGAAATATTCAGTAACTAAAAGGAATGAACTATTCCTGTATGCAATGAAGTGGATGAATATCAATGATTATGCCTAGCTGAAGATGCCAGAAAAATAGAGTATGTACTGTAGGATTCTGTTTATATAAAATTGTAGAAAATACAAACTAATCCACAGCAACTGAAAACATATCAGTGGTTGCCAGTGATCAGAGTGAGTGGTAAGAGGCAGGAGGAAGGGATTGGGTTGATGCAAAATCCATTATCTAGATAGTATACATATGTCAGTACCCATCAAACTATAAACTTTAACATGAACAGTTTATTTTATATCACTTACGAATCAGTATTTTTTAATGAAGGAGAAATAAAGACATATTCAGATAATCAAACACTGATAGAATTTATCATCAGCAGATCTACGCTACAAAAATTGTTAAGGAAAAGATTTTAGAAGAAAAATTGTACCAGATAGAAATTTGGTACTAAGTGTAATGAACATTGGAAATGATAAATATGTGATAAATATATTTTCTCTTTTTAAAATCTCTCTAAATGATAACTGACTGAAAAAAGATAACTGACTGGATAAAGACAGACAATAGAGTGTATTTGGGGTATAGGACATACGTGGGAATAAAATATATAAATACACAGCACAAAAAATAGGAAAGATAAATGAAATTACAGTGTTGTAAAGTTCTTGCACTAAAATTGAAGCGGTATAGTATTACTTGAAAGTACACTGTGATAAGTTCATGATGTGCATTGTACACTGAAGCAACACCAAAAATGAAAATAAAAAAAAATTAACAAAAAAACAAAAAAAAGAAGGTGTAGCTTTTAAGCAATAGTTGAGATAAAATGGAATCATAAAAATGATTAGTCCAAATGAAGGTAGGAAAGGAACAGAAAAGCATAAAAAATACATAGGAAAATAATGATATTTAGCTAGATAGAGAATTAAACCAACCAAATCAATTATTAGATTCAGTTGTATAAAAATTTCAATTCAAAAGTGGAGATTGAAAACAAAAGTGATTAGGGGCACCTGGGTGGCTCAGTCAGTTGAGCGTCTGACTTCTGTTCAGGTCATGATCTCACAGTTCATGAGTTCAAGCCATGCATCAGGCTCTGTGCTGACAGCTCAGAGCCTGAAGTCTGCTTCAGATTCTGTGTCTCCCTCTCTCTCTGCCTCTCCCCCACTCCCACTCTGTTTTTCTCTCTCTCAAAAATAAACATTAAAAAATTTAAAAATTTTGATTAAAAAATAAATTTTCAACTATATGCTGTCTACAATAAATCCATATGAAATATAAGAATGTAGTTAAAAGATATAACACGTTATAACATGAAAACATTTTTTTGTTTTCTTTTTGAATTTTTTATTTAAATTCTAGTTAGTTAACATACAGTGCAATATTGGTTTCGTGAGAAGAATTCAGTGATTCATCACTTACATACAACACCCAGTGCTCATCACAGTGCCCTCCTTAATGTCCATCACCCATCTAGCCCATCCCCCCCCACCTCCCTCCATCAACCCTGTTTGTTCCCTGTCATTAAAAGTCTCTTATGGTTTGGTTTGTTTCCCCCCTCTCTCTTTTCTTAATGAAAATATTTAATAAAAAGTATAAAAAGCTGAAGTGGCTATGTCACTGCAAGGCAAAGGAAATTTGAAAGCAAGAACCATTACAAAGATTTGAGATTTGTATTTGTAGTTATGGGAGTTTCTAATAATTAAAATGAATGCATATTTACTGAGTTTTAAGGGAGTTATACTTTCAGAGATACTTTAACCTGGGAACAGGGGCCTAGTATAGCTCAGCCCTAAGCAAATCTCCAGCTCTTAAACAAGAATAAGAAGAGTTCTACTAAAGGATTATGGACCCAACTTTACTTCTCCTAGCTCTGGCCACAGTTAAACTGATCAAAATAGACCCTTTCAGAGAACAGAAATAGAGATAAACATACACAGAATTCAGAATTCATGCCATGGTCAGTAGGGAGAATAGTTGAGATCTCCAGATAAACAGGATACGTGCAGAACACTGAATTTTGCATGCTGTGTGTCTTCTTTTCACCTTCAAATGGTGTTTGATACTATAATTAACCTGCCTGTGTATTTTGTTGTTGTTGCTCCTGTTTCTACATGACTGTATATTGAAGGTATTATGAGTAGTTGTTGATTATTAAGCAAAAGGATTCTGGACCATGATAAACTACATCCACACCTGATTTGAGGAAAACATAGTGAGCATTCCTGATTCAGAGGACTTTTGTCCCATAAGATCAGTTTAGGGTCATCTACCTTTGGCAGTTGGTGAGGGCATTTTTTACTGTATGTAGAATAATCACAATATTCTACATAATATTAGTAGCCATACTATTAGTAGTAGCTATCATTTACTGAATAACTACTATTTGTCAAGCATGATACCAGCCTTTCAAGTTGGATCATTCCATTTAATCCTTTAGATAATTCTATGAGATAGACATCATTATTATTCCTACTTTTACAGATGCTTAAACAAAACATCAGATTAAAAAATAAAACTAGCTCAAGATTCTACAGTTATGGAAATGCCATACCTGGAATATGAAGCCACGTACCCCAATTATTAAATACCAGACCATATATAAATTAGGCTTGGATGTTCTTGATTATGCATGCTTGAAAAGAAAGGGGTGCGTGTTTGTGTGTGTGTGCATGTATGCACATGGCATCTTTCTACCTTGTAGCAAGAAGATGCCTAAATTAATCAGGTAATTTCATTTCAGTTACCCTTGGCAAGATAATGTGTAAGGTCTTCAGTTCTTTCCTAATGACAATGAAGATATTACACAGCATCTTTTATTAATTAATTGGTTGATTCAGCATATATATTCATGATCCCTTTCTACTAAGCTAAGGTACTGAAGATTCAGTTAAGATAAAATAGATTTTAGCCCCACCCTCAAGTCTTATGTAGAGTATGGCTTTAAGACAGAATCAATAAATAATTGTTAAGTAGGTGATTTAAATATGAATCAAAGTTTCTAGACCAAAAGTAATGAACTACAGTTGGACACATGGCTTTAAACTTTGTGTACAACAAATACTAGAAAAACGATAAAGATTTGAGGACACCCCCCCCCCAACTATTTATTATTTGGTGTCCTCATTTGAAGCCCAAGAAACTGATACAAAGAAAAACTCTTTCATTTGAAATTTTACTTCTTAAATTTAGGCCAACAGTCAAATAAATGAGCAAAGAATCTTTTGAAGCCAAATGTGGCCCAGATTTTTTTCTTTTAAGAAATATCTTTCTTTCTCTTGTTTTTTCTTTTTTTTGACCTGACAAAACTCATAGCTTCCATATCTAGAATGGATAAAATAGTATGAAATAGGCACTTAGTTATGGAACAACTCCTCACAAGTCACGATTAACCTCAACTGCAGATTTTGTTTCTAAGTTATGCCCTTATTTCTTATGCCCAATCAAAATGAACATTTCTGAAATTCTGTTCACTGAGGGCTTATATTTTGTGGTGTTTTAAAATAAGTATCAGTTGACCTGATTCTTCAAGATACATGAAATTCAAGCAGGTTATGCTATATGTGCTTATGTAAAGTCATGGTATTTAAAATATATAAAATCACTTGTTCACATTCATTTCATTATCTGAACTGACCTAAAATGACTAAGCAGTAATAGATAAATGAGGTTATTCCCTATTTTTGATTGTTCATTAAGTACCAGTAGGTGTATTTGATTCACGTTTACTAGAGAAATAAAGATAGAGACCAAGAAAGATTGTGTCCAATAAAGATTGGCTATTATTTTACACAGGCTGAGCCTTTTGCTAGTGTCTGGATAGATACTTCCTCTACTGTTTTAAGTATTTATTTAAATTCCAACTAGTTAACATACAGTGTACTATTGGTTTCAGGTATACAAAATAGTGATTCAACACTTCTATGCAATGCCAGATGCTCATCACAAGTGTACTCCTTAATCCCCATCACCTATTCAACCTATCCCTCCACCCACCTCCCTTCTAGTAACCATCAGTTTGTTCTCTATAGTTAGTTTGTTTCTTGGTTTGCCTCTCTCTCTCTTTTTCCCCTTTACTTACTTTGTTTCTTAAATTCCATATACGAGTAAAATCATGTGGTATTTGTCTTTCTCTGACTTATTTCACTTAGCATTATACTCTCTACCTCCACCCATCTTGTTGCAAATGCAAAAGATTTCATTTTTTAATGGCTAATATTTCATTGTGTGTGTTTATGTATATACATGTGTATATATGTATGTGTGTGTGTGTGTGTACATATACACACACACACACACACCACATCTTCCTTATCCAGTTATCAGTTGATTCACACTTGGGCTATTTACATAATTTGGCTCTTATAGATAATGCTACTCTAAACATTGGGGTGCATGCATCCCTTTGAATTCGTGTTTTTGTATTCATTGGGTAAATACCTCCTAGTGCAATTGCTGGATCATAGGGTAGTTATATTTTTTAACTTTTTTGAGGAACCTCCATACTGTGTTCCAGAGTGGCCACACCAGTTTGAATTCCCACCAACAGTGCACATCCTTGTGACTTGTTTCATCTGTTGTTGATTTTAGCCATTCTGACAGGTATAAGGTGATATCTCTTTGTAGTTTTGATTTGTAACTCTCTGATTATGAGTGATGTTGAACATCTTTTCACAGTCTCTTAGCCATCTGTATGTCTTCTTTGGAAAAATGTCTGCTCATGTCTTCTGCCCATTTTTTAACTGAATTATTCATTTGGGTGGTATTGAGTTTCATTAAGTTCTTCATAGATTTTGGATACTAATCCTTTACCAGATATGTCATTTGCAAATAACTTCCCCCATTCCATAGGCTGCCTTTTAGTTTTTTTGACTGTTTCCTTCACTGTGCAGAAGTTTTTATTTTGATAAAGTCCCAATAGTTTATTTTTGCTTTTGTTTCTCTAGCCTCAGAAAACATATCTAGAAAGAAGTTGTCATGGCTGATGTCAAAGAAGTTACTTACCTCTGTTCTAGAATTTTTATAATTTCAAGCCTCACATTTAGGTATTTAATCTGTCTTTCATTTCTTTTTGTGTATGGTATAAGAAAGTGGTCCAGTTTCATTGTTCTGCATGTTGCTGTCCAGTTTTCCCAACACCATTTTTTGAGAGACTGTGTTTTTGCCATTGTATAGTCTTTCCTATTTTGTCTCAGATTAATTGACCATACAGTTGTAGGTTCATTTCTGTGTTTTTTTTTAATTCTGTTCTATTGATCAATGTGTCTATTTTTGTGCCAATATCATACTGTTTTGATAATTACAGTTGAGTAATATAACTTGAAATCCAGAATTGTGATACCTCCAACTTTGTTTTTCTTTTTAAGGATTGCTTTGGGTATTTGGGGTCTTTTGTGGTTCCACACACATTTTAGGATTGTTTGTTCTAGCTCTTTGAAAAATGTTGTTGGTGTTTTGATAGGGATTACAACAAACAGAAATTCAGGACCAGGTGGCTTCACAGGTGAATTCTACCAAACATTTAAATAAGAGTTAATACCTATTCTTCTCAAACTATTACAAAAAAATATAAAAGAAGGAAAACTTCAAAATTAATTCTATGAAGCCAGAATTACCCTGATACCAAAACCAGATAAAGACACCACTAAAAATGAGAACTATAGGTCAGTATCCCCAATGAACACAGATGCAAAAATTCTCACTAAAATACTAGCAAAACAAATTCAACAATAGATTAAAAAAATAATTCACCAAGATTAAGTGGGATTTATTCCTGGGTTGCAATGGTGGTTCAACATTCATAAATCAATCAATGGGATACACCACATTAATAAAAGAAAAGAATCATATGAACATTTCAGTAGATGCAGAAAAGAAAAAAAAAACTTGACAAAGTACAACA
This sequence comes from Acinonyx jubatus, assembly GCF_027475565.1. NCBI lineage: Eukaryota > Metazoa > Chordata > Mammalia > Carnivora > Felidae > Acinonyx > Acinonyx jubatus. The sequence goes on along the minus strand of NC_069381.1, from coordinate 88,836,384 downwards.
TCCATTAGTGATAAAAACCCTCACAAAAGTAGGTTTAGAGGGAACATACTTCAACATAATAAAGGTCATATATGAAAAATCCACAGCAAGTATCATCCTTAGTTGGGGAAAACAGAGATTTTCCTCTAAGGTCAGGAACAAGACAGTGATGTTCATTCTCACCACTGCTATTTAACATAGTATCTGAAGTCCTAGCTACAGCAATCAGACAACAGAAAGAAATAAAAGGCATCCAAATCAGCAAGGAAGAAGTCAAACTTTCACTATTTGAAGATTAAATGATTATATTTATATTTATATATATAAAGTTCAGAGATTTTACTGAATTCATTTATCAGTCCTACCAGTTTTTTTGGTAGAATCAAAAAAGTCTCAAAAAAGTAAAGTTGCTGGATACAAAATCAAAGTACAGTAATTTGTTGCATTTCTGTACACCAATATGAAGCAGCAGAAAGAGAAATTAAGGGATCAATACCATTTAAAATTGCAACAAAAAACATAAATTATCTAGGAATAAACCTAACCAAGGAGGTAAAAGACTTGTACTCTAAAAACTATAAAACACTGAGAAAGAAATTGAAGATGACACAAAGAATTGGAAAGACATTCCATGCTCATGGATTGGAATAGCAAATATTGTTAGAATTCTATACTATCAAAAGCAATCTACACATTTAATGCAATCCCTATCAAGATACATCTTTATTGTTTCTCCTTTTTTAATGTTTATTTATTTATTTTGATACAGAGAGAGATAGAGAGGGAGGAGGGGAGGGGAAGAGAGAAAGAGGGAGAGAATCCCAAGTAGGCTTTGCACTGTCAGCATGGAGCCCAATATGGGGCTGGACCCCATGAACCGTGAGATCATAACCTGAGCTGAAACCAAAAATTGGACTCAATCAACTGAGCCACCCACACACCCCCATATTTCTTTATTGTTTCACACCCACCTCAAATAACAGATAGTTTGGAAAGATTTTTGAGAATTCAATGGAAGGATGACTTTCTGTTCAATTTTTGTAAGTCTTATAATCACTTATAGAAGCTACTGAATTGATCAGTTGACCTTATGAATTGAATTTTTCTCAAGTATTGGATATATTCTAAGAAACATTTTGGTCATAGAAATGTAACATTTATCATGTCATGTAAAGAGCTTCATGAAGCCATGCATTATAGAATTTTCTCTTTGGTATACCTAATATTCAATCTTTAAAAACTTATCAACTTGTAGGTATGGAACATATCAACATACCAACTTGTAGGTATGGAATCTCCTTATTGTTACATTTAACTTCACTGCTTCTCTACTTTTTCAAGTCTTTGTTTTAAAAAAAAAATTAATGTGTTTTTTGTCTTTTGGTTTTTTTGAGAGAGAGAGAGAGAGAGAGAGAGAGAGAGAGCGCGCGAGCACGAGCAGGGGGAGGGGCAGAGAGACAGGGAGAGACAGACTCCAAAGCAGGCTCCAGGCTCTGAGCTGTCAGCACAGGAGGGGCTGGAACTCATGAGCTGCGAGATCATGACCTAAGCTGAACTCAGATGCTTAACTGAGCCACCCAAGAGTCCCAACTCTTTTTTTTTTTTTTCAACGAGAGTAACTATTGTAGACAAGAGGAAAGCTGGGAGCAAACCCTAATGTATTATTACAATAATACATTCTTTTATGTAAATCTAATTAATATTGAGATCTATATACACTATATTCCCCTAAATGCACATAAAGAACACCTCTCTGGCAAGTCTTGGTGGTTTAGTCGGTTAAGCGTCTAACTCCTGCTATCAGGTCAGGTCTTGATCTCAGGGTCGTGAGTTCAAGCCCCACATTGGGCTCTGGGGTGGGAATGAACCCTATCTTAAAAAAAAGACCAAAAAAAACCACAAAAGAAAACAAAGAATATCCCTTCAAATGAAACCTGAGTAGGAGTATATAAATGGTTTTACATGGGAAAGAATTGTATAATTGACTTACATTTGGGAATATTTAGAAATTATTCATTGAACATCTACTATATACAAATATACAAAGAGAGTAAAGTAACCATACAAATTAGTTAATATATTATCTAGTATAGGGAATTCAAATGATATAGAGAAAATAAGCAATATAAATTGACTGAAGAAATGATTTAAAGTGAATATAGACTTAACTAAAATTCATATATTTAAGGTCCCATTTCAGAGAAATCAGTGCAGATCTCCACTGAACCTATGAGAGAAGTCTAGGATATATACTTCTTTTACGTCTTATAGCAGATTTGTGGTTATTATAAATCTGAGCTGAACAGATTGTGAACAAAAAAATCTGAATTGAGGCTATTTTATTCCACCTTAACATAGGAAATAATTTTGTGTTTTAGCAAAAGAAAGAAAACAAGTAGCCTTATTATAAGGCATGAACTTTGTATTTATTAGGTATTTCTGTTTTTTAAGGTCAAAATGAGAAATTCTCACATGGAGGAAATCCCCACCTTAAGCTTTTTTCTGCCTACGCTTCTATGTAAACATGGAAGAGAAAAGATCAGCATCTAAGAAACAGAGGCCTCTGTTTCCCCAAATTCCTGTATGTGTAGACATGTGTGTAAAGGTGCTTGTTTGAACAAATGTGTGCATGTGTGTCCACACACATCTATACTCACACAGAGTTCTACTTAACCCAGAGGAATATATACATCCATGGAGAAATTTGGAATCAAATCTTTGTTTGTTTGGGGGTGCCTGGATGGCTCAGTTGGTGAAGCATCCCACTTTGGCTCAGACCATGATTTCATGGTTTGTGACTTTGAGCCCCACATAGGGCTCTGTGCTGACAATGCAGATCCTGCTTGGGATTCTCTCTCTCCTTCTCTTTCTCCCCCTACCCCATACTCAGTCTCTTTGTCTCTCTCTCTCTCAAAAGAAATAAACATTGAAAAAAATATTTGTTTTTCCCACCAGTTGAAAATATCCACATGATCACAGGCAACCTGTTCTGAAGAGAAATGAGTCCTTCAGTTCTCCATATATAATGGATTGAGAGGTGGGATAGAAAGGAACCTAATGCTTTTTAAGGAATTATTTTTCTCATGTAACTTTTCTCTCATTCTCTGCAGGAAAGGAATGGAAAATGTTCTGAATTCCTCTGGAGTAGTTACATACAAATTCACTTATTTTTCTTCCCATTTTACTAATAAGGCAAACAGACTTTTCTACAATAACAATGTCATGGTTTATTTATTTCCAAAAACATGCTGCTCTCTTTTTTCTGATATACTTCATATTTTTCAAAATCAAAAAAGTCCACAGTCAGAATTTCCAGCATAAATGAAATTTCTCTTAAAAAAATCTTTAACATAAAATTTCTTCTGCTGTGTCTCCTAGTACCTTAAAAATAGGTTTATTTGTGTGATCATTATTATTGCCATCACCTATTTCCTCAATCAGACTGTAAGTTCTATGTTTTTCTTGAGAATGATTTTCCTAGAATCCAGACTCCATGTCTTTCTTATTGAAAATGATTTTTCTAGAATCTAGCAAAGTGCCCTATTCTCAATAAGCAATTTTTGAATGGATAAATTAATTGACATATCTTAATTCTGTTTCTGAACCTCTAAAAATATGATGGTATATTTAAATCTGTAAATTAGGAGAAGGACTCCAAATAAAATTTAAAAGGATGATTTTATGCACATAAAAGTATTACTGAATTATTATGAACATTCTATCAAGTCTAGCCTTAGACTGAGGGAGACGAACATGCATATTTGACAGGCTACTGTCCTGAACACATACAATCTTGATCAGCCCAATAAAAACTGAGGTAAATATAATCTTTGTTCACAGAGTCAGACATATTTTATTGTATAAACTTAGTTCTTCACATATTTGTAAATAATTATTTCCTGGAAAAATTAAGTATAAAAAAGTAACATATCCCAGGTAATTACCAATTGTCTATGTTCAGCTGCATAACAAATAAACATAAGATATATTCCATAGGATAATGAGTGACTATTTTTAAACAAAGAATCAAAATAAAGCCTAAAATATCATTATCGTCAGTGGAATATACTTCAGAAAAAATTTGCCCAGATAATGCAATACATTAATTTCCTACCCAGGTAGTTAGGAGATCTGGAAATCAAAGATTATGTTTCATATTTGTGTTAAAAGCCAAATCATTTCAAGGCTAAAGCAAGCACTTTCATTTTTCTAAAGAGGAATCATGACTCCAGAGACAATCTTGCTGACTGCTTCTCAGACCAATGTTTTTTCTTTGTTTTTGTTGTTAAAATTTAAGTAAGTTTCATGTGTTCAGTATCTTTTCTTCAGAGTTTTAAATTATTTTCAGGTACTAAAACTCTTTTTTTCACCCCACCTCAATTACTGCTGGTTCTGAATACCCACAAGTAGTGTGCCTTTATCATTTCTGCTTTGAATTTTATCCTTTTATAGCCTCAATGGATGATTTTATTAATTTTTAAATTTATTTGGAAAACCTAACAAAGAGAAATCTTAGTACTGCATACAAGTAATCTCCTTCCTTGCAGGGCATTGCTCTTGGGTAACTGCCATCATTAAGAGCCTCGACCAAACACTATACAGAAAAATCTCTTGACCCTTTCACATTTCTTCCTTCATTTGGCAAAATGTGATTTGTTCATGTAAACGTGGAACAATATCAGGTTAGCTGAGAGTTTTATTCTAGTGCCCTACAATTTGATTTAAAATAATATTTTGGTAATTTTGTGAATTCATGCCAAATTAATGATTCATACTGTTGATGTTATTTAAAACATATGGGAGTTTATACAAACTATTATTGCAAGGAGGTTAAAAATTCTTCAGTTTAGAACTTGTCCACTTCCTCTATTGGTATTGTTGTAGTAATGATGGCTCAGATGGGAGTGAACATCATTAGCCTAAACTGGTTGAGCACTATGGACAATGGCCTAACAAGAAATGATGTCTCCTCAAGCAAAAATGGCAGAAAAAGTAATCTGACTTTTTGCTCTTTCAAAATGCTCTAAATGATCCAGAATCCGATCCTCCCTCTCATTCTGCCATTGCAACTCCCTTGCCATTTTATCCCTTAAGTGAAGAGTGAAATTGAAATAGACTACTTCTCCAATCAGACCCGGGCTTATTTTCCTTTTTTATCTTATTTTTATTTTTCAAGTGTTACAAAAAAAAAAAAGGCTATACCACAAGAGTAAGAATGCTATTTGGTCAAAATCCTATAATTTCCTGTTAGTCTATCTGAGGATTTTTTTTTAATCTACTAGAACTACTAAATTATACCTGAGAAGTAGGAAACTTTTTCAGTAGATATACCTGTAGCTTTGGAACATTTTTCTTGCCACTTAAATTTATTTTATGATTTAAAAAAATATTAAAGATTATAGACTATTTATCCAGTTGGTATACTTTGAGATCTATTGGTAATCTTATCCTAGGTCTATGACAGTTCTAAGATTATATTCTGTAATTTACTAAATACTTAGGGGAAGAAAATAACTCAGCTTCTCTAATCATGATCTGAGAATCTCAGCTTATAGATGTCAATTCACATTGACTAAACCACGAGGTTATTGCCCAGAATCTAATTCTGTCACATATAATATAGGGATCCTGGTTCTCCCAGTTCATAAGTTCTGGAGTTTACTAAAACTTTATTTCATAGTAATAGCAGAAGAAACATTTCACCTATCAGCCATAATAATCCACTGAGCCACATCTGGGATCATGATATAAGGAAACCTAGTATCCTCATCTGTTTCCTCTTCAATAATATGGGATGTACTGCAATCATGTCATACTGCATAAGGCCTTAATTTTCATGGTTTCTTTGGGCTTTTGAGAGGTTGCTTCCATTAGGAATGGAGAATTCACCAAACTTACATACTTCCCCGTGTCAGTCATAAATACTTCCAAATCTCAAAAGCATAAAACAACAAAAGTTTATTTCTTCCTTATGCTACATGTCTATTATAAGTCAGAAGTGGGTAGAAGTGGGGAAGTCCCCTAATTAGCCTCCCAAGAATCAGGTTGATAGAGAAGCCTCCATCAAATGTTGAATGCTATTTCAGAGGAAATGTTATTCCTGAGGTTTTGAACTGTCAAGTAAATGCCTGGCATGTAAATGTCATGCATCACTTATGCTTATATATAATTCATAGGCCCGAACTACTCAACTGTTCCCACTCAACCATAAGCCAAACCAGAAGTGAAATCCCACCATTTCCCCCAAAAGGATAAGGGAATAGAAATATTTGGTAAACAGCATCAGTGATTACTAGGCTTCCTTTCTATCAAAAACCCACCTTCCTTTCCACACTCAAAATGCGTTACCTCCCTTCTTGCTTTCAAGGGAAAAAAGCAAAAGTCCCATACAGTTCCTGTGCCAAGTCAGAGTCAAGAAAGTCAGAAAAATAGATGCTAGTCTCTGAGACTCTGGGTATGGCTCCATATGCAGAAGGTTGAGCCAAGAGTTGTTTTAAATTTTAAGTCACAAGCTGTCTTAATTAACATTTATCAATTTTTGGGGGGCTTTCCACAAACATAGCTTCCTACTTCTAGCTTCTAGTAAGTTCCATGTAATAACAGTTTCCCAGAGTATTTTTGTTATTTGTTTGGAGACATGCTTCTCTATAACTTTAAAATTTTATGGTGCACTGGGCCTATCAGTGTTCAGAAGCCATACATCTTTCCTCTGAAAGAATCTCCTGGACATTATCTCAAACAATTTAAGTTTTAGCAATGAGTAGACGAGCGTGAGTATGACTACTATACTTTTGATATCAACTATGAAAAAGGATAACTTCTAAGCAGACTTGTTGCTCAAAACCTTCTACTTTATATTTTACACCCTTTTGATGAACGAGAGTTGCCTATTCCAACTTACCTACTCACACAATCTCTGGACCCTCTGTTTCTTTTCATTTTTCTTTGTAACAGCAGCCAATTATTTCATATGTGTATCTCTCCCTTCTAGGGCATTGTAAATACAGCTAATAGTAATGAGCAAAGGTTGCTGATATTCTGACCTCTTCTATTGGAATAAAACTCCTTAGGTACATTATTTGTTTTTAACACCATTGCAGGCAATAAGTTGACCAGATGTTTTGCCCCTGCATTACAAATTCCATTCTCCAAGCCTTTAATTATAGCTTTTGCTCTGCTTGACAAATGGCCTGTAACTGATTTTGTTACAGTAGCATTCCCTACATAGGTACCGATTTCTACATCAGTAAGGATAGACTGAATTATGCTATAGTACCAAAAACTGCAAAATCTTAGTGGCTTACAATAAAAAAAAATCTATTTCTTGGTCACAAAATACTCATCCAGGATGGATATAGAGAATTCTCTCAGGATTATGGAGCAGGCACGACCTTAAACGTTGCTAGTTGCCATGGCAAACGGGGAAAAAAGATGTTTTAAAAAGACTCAAAAAAGTAATTAAATGTTCAGTCTGGAAGTAACATTCTCATTAGCCATAATTAATCACATCATTATAATAATCTATAAGAAAGCCAGAAAATGCAAGTCTGACATGTAATTAAAAGGAGAAAGTATTGGAAATATTTGGCCAATAACCACAGTCACCCGTGGAAAGTGCTCCTCATAATGACCTAAACTGGATCTGGGGAAAAACTATATACTGTAAGTGCAAAATACATAATTTAAGGGCATATATTTTAATTTAAAGCCAAACACATAAAGAATCAGCAGCATCAGACTAGTATCTCTTACTGAAACTAAAATAGATTTTTAAATACTGACTTTAGGCCTTAATTGAAATTTCTCATTTGAATGATGACAAATTACATACTTCCTCCATTTAATGAAATTTTATTGAAATGTAAAAGCCTTTCTTTTAGAAAGCAATGATTATAGAGTAATAAGCCAATTTCTATATTTAGAAAAAATTATATGTGCACTGCATATGTATCACTTATCTGCCATTTTACTCATGACTTTTTATATACAGTTATTTATACATATTATAGTTTATAAATGCTTCGAGTTATATTTTATATTATTTGATTAATTATAATGAAATAATTATTTTTTAAACATTTATTCATTTTTGAGAGACAGAGTGTGAGTGGGGACTGGCAGAGAGAGAGGGAGACACAGAATTTGAAGCAGGCTCCTGACTCTGAGCTGTCAGCAGAGTCCGACGCGGGGCTCGAACTCACGAACTGTGAGATCATGACCTGAGCTGACATTGGACGCTTAAATGACTGAGCCACCCAGGAGCCCCCAGTGAAACAATTATCTTAAAAAAAAATCACATTGATGATTACTTTAATAGAAGTTAAGAAAAAGGTGACTATCAATTTTTATAACGAGAATATTTGAAGTGTTTGTTCTTGTACATGCACAATACTCTTAATCTTATAATTATACATCATCAATCCGTATTTAATATCAGCATTCATCTTTACATAAAATAAATATAATTATTTTTGAGGGTGGAATTGTGATTTGGCCAAATGTATATATGACCTTTTTTCTGAGAGAGTCTTTCTCTGTCATCTTTTTGTTTTTTTAATTGAAGTAGAGTTGGCACAGAGTTACATGATTTTCTGGTGTATAGTACAGCCATTCAACTTATCCATACGTTATGCTATGCTCACCACAAGTGTAGCTACCATTTGTCACCACCCAACACTATTACCATAACTTTGACTATATTCTCTATGTGGTACCTTCTATTCCCATGACTTATTCATTCCATAACTGGGAGCCTGTATTGCCCCACTCCCCTTCACTCATTTTATCCATCCCCCTCACTGTTCTCCTCATGTACATAGAATTTTGTCAGTAATTTAATGTGACCAACTCAGTTCATTCTGGCCATTCTGTATTGAGGTCCCTCAGCTTTCTATTTTTAGCTTCCTCCTTTTGAGATCTATACAATCTATCCTAGAAATCACTCCCATTCACCTGTGAAGGCTCTCAATTCTTTATTTACAATCAGGTCTTCCTTTAGATTTTCAAACGCATGTATCATATATTAGCGTTATATATCCTGATGCAAAGTAAATGCCTTAAATTGAGAATAAAAAAATATTAGAGCTTAATGAGATTGTAGACATCCCCCACAAGTTGCAGAAGTCATAATTTAGAGGACTAAGGTTTTTAAAAACTTGTATTAGATTATAAGCTACTTTAAAATTAAGTCTAATTTTTTGGATAAATTTCTCTTATTCTGATCCTTGGGTTTTGTAAGTCCTTAAAAAACAGACATGTACTTCAAAGACAATTATTAAGCTAGTCATGAAAAAGACTTCTTGCTTCATAAGTTCAATGGCTTCTTGAATGTCAAATGATACTTTATTGTGCATTGAAGTCCCTGAGTAATATATGCTTGCTCATATTGCTCTCTTCAGAAATTTCAAGATTGGGTTAAACTCTTATTAAATATTTACTTTTGCTAGGCCCTTTTTGTGACGTTAGCATCTTCATATACAAATGAATAACTCACTAATATTTAGTAAACTGATGTCAAATAAGGATTTCCTACCTAATTTTTAATACACTTTTTAAAAAACTTTTTCCTAATGTTTATTTATTTTTGAGAGAGAGAGATAGACAGACAGAGTGGGAGCCAGGGAGGGGCAGAGAGAGAGGAAGACACAGAATCTGAAGCAGGCTCCAGGCTCTGAGCTGTCAGCACACAGCCCGATGTGGGGCTCAAACCCACAAACCATAAGATCATACCCTGAACTGAAGTTGGACGCGCAATCAACTGAGCCACCCAGGTACCCCAGCACTACCTAATTTCTTTTTTTTAATGATGAGGTAAGGATCCCCATCTGGAAACATAAGTCTTCTTCAGTCAGTGTTCAATATTAAATTGCATCCAGCTTATGAAAGGTATATTTATTTGGTAACTTAATTGATGATATTCTCTGCCTCAATTTCAGTCTACAGCTTAATCCATGGCTAATAAAAAAAGAAACATGCCTTCAGTCATTATTAGTTTACTGACGAATTAGAGGGTAAATAATGATAACTGTTTGTTTTTTTCCAGGGACACAATCAGTGAAAATCCTTGTTCTTAGATGATTCTGCTCAGTGATTGGGGTGTGTGTGTGTGTGTGTGTGTGTGTGTGTGTGTGTGTGTGTGTGTGTATTAGAGTCTATAGATTTTGGGAATTTGCCTTTTTTCCCCTTTGTGGCCAAACATGAATTCCTGTGGTAAAGTAATAAAAATTAAACCTGTTTAACTATAAATGACATCAAGAATGGAGTAAGCAAGCAAATTTATTTTCTTTTGTTTAATTTCCTAACGTCCCCCACCCCCACAGGCTGATAGACACATACACTACCTTCTCTTCTGCCTATACCTGCTTCTGTCTCAGTGTCAAGTTAGTTGCTTCACTTTATACACAAATAGCACCAGGGGCTTATTTCCCATTTGTTTATATGTCATGACTTTAGAAAAGACGTTTCTGTGAGACTTTGGAATGACTGTCTGCCTTTAACCAAATGCTATATTTAAACATCTTGTATCCTGACTTTTTGAAAAAAACAATTGCACAGTGAATTCTCAATAAAACTACTAACATGCTACTCTGTACCTATACTTTTTATTTTAATATTTTATATAAATGCTCAGGATTTATACTGACTACATTTTGTTTTACAAACATAACCAAAAATATTCATTTTAGCCTTCATTCACTGAATATCTATTGAGTTCCTTTTAAGGACACAATGCTAAGTATAGTAGATAGAATTGTGACTAAATCTGTGTAGGTTTATGTCCTGGTAAAATTTTAAATGTGACGGGAAAGAAATACAGAAGATAAGGAGTAAATCAATTAATCTGCATACCATATGACCTTTAATTACATTTAGAGATAATATCAGAGAGTGATGAGGACACTGGTTGCTTGAATTATTTTTATAAATAATAAATCTTAGCCTCAACAATTAGGTTCCTTATATATATTTATCATTGTATTACACTTTATATACATATTATTTATAATTTTATTTTAATACAATACATATACAATACTATATAAACTAATAAAACTACCTGAATTTTTGACTTTTTAAACTCATTATGAAAAATTATAAATTTAACTGATATACTTTTGATGGTTCTGCTTAAAATATTCAATATTCATTTTGAGAAATTTAAAGGGTTTATGTATTGTTTTTCTTCTAAGAATAGGGTTATACATTATTTCATGTGTTCACTGAGATGATTTCAGAGATGTATGTGCTTAAAATATTTCTATAAGTATAAGTTTGGGAGCTCTAATATTAATTTTAGCAAGTGATTGATTTTAATTCCACTTTTTCAGTGAACAGACACAAATTATATTGGGACAAGATTCCAATCTGAAGATCAGTAAGTATTAGTTCCACACTCCTGAGAACTAAATAGAGAATTTTTCAAGTCTATACAACATTCTAAGAAGAATAACAACCCATATAGGCCAACTGAAGAAGACTTTTCTGAAGGCAAGCAAATGCGGATAATGTTAAAGGGCGATGGGAAAGCTGTGGCTCTTCAAGGACAACTGCTGTTAATGTGAGAGAACCTTAGGGACCAAGAACATGGACATAGTCATCCCTCAGAGCAGTAGAGTGGAGCAGTTGAGGTATGACAAAATAATGACCTGCAGATTGAGAGAGGCACATGCAACAAACAAAGCAAGCTAACAATAGTGTAAGGTAGGCTTTATGTTACATAGTCCAAAATGTGCTGTTGAAATATTAACGGATGAAACAATCTACAGATATCAAACATTAATTCCCTCTCTCTCTTTCTCTGCGTGTACATAGAGGTGTACCCCCTAGACATACCAACATAGTATAGGAAGAACATAAGGCAAATCAAGTTATTCCCCCAAAGCAAGATACGTTCTATGAGGGCTGAGTTATTACATACCTCATCTTTCCCTAGGTCCCCATTAGCCTGAGCAGTGCCTAGTTCACAATAAACCACTAAAATATTTTTCATGAATAATTGAACCAGTCTTGTTTCAAAAGGATGGAGAGCCTAATAAGTAGTCTCTGTAGTTATGACTACAAGGTACAAGGATAGGTGCTCAGAATCAGAAACATAGAAACACTGATTTGTGACTACACTGTTCATTACGTAAGCAATCCTAGTAGTAGCAAGGATTTTTTTCACATGCACCCTGTACAGTAGATTGTCAAATATAACACATAGATAAAAAATTATACAAAGTTTGAAATTATAACAAATCTATCAGTTTAAAATTGTTTATATTAAAATTTTAAAATAGTTAATACTCCTATCAAGCAATATTATGTAATCAGATTACAAAATATAATCACTAAGTGACAAGAAAAGACTATGTAAAAATTCACTAAGTCAGGACTGGAAGACAGGGTAATGTAAAAAAAAAAAGGATCAAACCTTACAGAGCTTCAATAGGGAATGAGGTGATGTGTTGGAAAATTCTAATTCACTTATTTCCTATAAACTTAACTGTTCCTTTTAAAAAACTTTTTAAATGTTTACTTATTTTTGAGAGGGAAAAAGGGAGAGAGGGAATGGAGGGGGGAATAGGGAGAGAGAAAGAGAAAGAGAGAAAGAGAGAAAGAGAGAGAGAGGTGACATAGTGTGAGCAGGGGAGGGGCAGAGAGAGAAGGAGACACAGAATCCATAGCAGGCTCCAGACTCTGAGCTGTCAGTACAGAGCCTGACACGGGGCTCAAACTTAGGAACTGTGATATCATGACCTGAGCTGAAGCTGGATGCTTAACTGACTGAGCCATCCAGATTCTCCTAAACTTAAGTGTTCTTAATCTACATTTCTTAAATGAAAAACAAGCAGACTTACATCCCATAAGTCTTGCAAAACTCTAAATTAATTCTATCAGTAACCAGATAAATACTTGCTATTTAAGAAATTTATTTTGGGGGGCACCTGGGTAGCTCAATAGGTTGAATGTGCGACTCTTGATTTTGGCTCGGGTCATCATCTCACAGTTGTGAGATAGAGCTCTGTATCAGGCTCTACACTGAGTGTGGAACCTGCTTGATATTCTCTCTCTCTCTCTCTCTCTCTCTCTCTCTCTCTCTCTCAAATAAAAAAAATTAAGTGAAATTTATTTCTTAGTATTGTATATCACAATAGAGACATCAAGAAAGTTGTCTAGCTTTCTATTTAAAGTAAAACAGCCTTATTTCCACCTAATTCCCCTTAACAATTGTCTGAATGTCTGCCAGTTGGTGAACATGAGGAGCTCTGGGCTTGGCCTAATACATAGGGACACGTGACTTGTACAGATTCAAAAAACAAGAAAAGGGACCTATTGTTCTACCCTATTTGTCTCTTGACTGTACACAAATTACTTATGATGCCTTTGGATGTATTACTCAGCTACAGCTTCTGAGATACTGGAGGAACCTGAGCATCTATTATTCAATGTGGTATCGCTGTAAACTCAGAGAGTTAACGCAGATGGCAACTTGGTATGCTTTTTGTAGGAATTGGCTTATTGGAAATGCCATAACTTCAATTGAATGTTTTAATACCTTATCCCATTATAATCCCACTTCCATAAACACATATGAGCTCATCATCTGTATATTTACAGAGACAAACACAAACTCACACTCTAGTCTCTAAACACCCTTCAGTGTAGAACATAGGAATCACTTTCTTTTTTCTGTGCAGCATTCCCTCAGCCTGGAATCCCACTTACCAATACCATTATCACATTGTTTACACCCTCTTGCTATCAATTATCTGATCATTCCCTGGATTATAGATCACCACGTATAAATCTTTCCATCCCACTATACCACATTTTAAGTTTGTTGATGGAGTATCTTATTCAGTTTCTATCATTCTTTTACATTCAGATATACCTGGTGCATGTTTTCTCAATATTTATGAATGACAAAATATATTTTTAAACTTTTTAAGGAGAAATTTCCGTTGGAAGTATGTGTCACATAGAAAGTGATACTCTAGAAAAACGAAAAGTGTAAAATCATTTTGTTTACATATTATATATATTTGGAATTATACTAATCTGTTCACATGCTAAGATTTTCAATATTCAACTATTTTTTTTCTTTTATGTAGGTCATATAATTTCAACTTCTATGAGCCACTTCGGTGGCTCACTGGGTGAAGCGTCCAACTTCAGCTCAGGCCATGATCTCACAGCTCATGAATTCAAACCCTGCATCCTGCTCTGTGCTGACAGCTCTGAGCCTAGAGCCTGCTTTGGATTCTGTGTCTTCCTTCTCACTCTGCCCCTCCCCCCTCACACTCTTTCTCTCTCTCATACAAATAAACAATAAAATAAATAAACATTAAATTTTCTTTTTCAACTTGGTATGCTTCAAGGTATCATTTTATAAAATTGGATAGTTGTTTCCCTGTATCCATGATTATGTATATTAAATAGATACCATATATTATAGACCTGTCACAAGAGGAGCTTCATTTAATGAGTCCTAAATTTCACACTGCATTGATATATCACTGTTTTTTCATTGTTTTAAGAAGGATGTTTTCCCATGTGATATTTTAAAAATAAACTTTGCAGTTTTTACATAAATGATAAACATAATTATAAACACTAAATATAAGGCAGCCTTAAAATCAGTTATTATGACCAAAAAATATTAATTCAGTAACCAAATATATCCATGTTATCATGAGAATGATGTATTCTTTTAAGTCATGATTTTTAATGAGCCCACAGTAATGTATTTTGACCAATTTCTATTTAGCTTTATTTCTGAAAGTAGTTACATCAATGACAATTTTGTCATTCCCATTTCTGCTCTTGGTTTCATCACTTGGCAATTTGTATGGATTACCCAGCCTTTCCCCAAAGAACAGTGAGGCTTGAATATAAATTAAGTCCTAGAGCATTCTCTTTCAAGTGCAGGATCACTGGGTTAATCTCTACATGAAACAGTCTGGTTGCAGAATGGAAGATCTGCCGTGTGGACTAACACTGGCAAAGTCAATATATTTTAGGAGATTTATCATGACACACTTTTCAAAAGTTTCTTCATAAGAACCCTGTGTGGTCTACACTAATCTAATGACTTTGATTTTCTTTGATATTTAATTGAAACACAGCTTTATCTTGTATCTTTATGTTTTCTGGCAAACAAAGAACTAAAGAAACTGATCCCTTTGGACCGCTGCTTTTGGCAATAGATCAGACTCAAAGCATGCACACGATTTCATTTTAATGTTTGTTTTATTTTAGGTAATAATTGCAAGATGGTAACAGATGGGATACTAGAATGGCTGCAGATTAAAGGTTAAAGGAATGTGGTTAGACATTTTCAGAATAATGCCCATACTAAAAATATCTGATGAATGATGCAGGGTATATAAATTCTTCCTTTTAAAATCTCTACCCCTAGAGATGAATATGTAAAGAAGCATAAGGATAATGTACAGCATAACAATGGGATGTGGCTTTAGGAATATATTGGTATATTTATAAATCCCTATTTGAATGAGAAGCTATTTTTCCACATTCATATTGGCAATATGGTTTATAGAAAGCACTAGTGGTTGTACAATTTAACATTTCTAGTAATCTTTTAATGTTAATAGGTAAAGGGGAAAAAAAGATAATCTAGGAAGTAATTTATAATACAGTACTAAAGCAGCCTTGACCAGAATTTTTATCTAAAACTTAAGGTATTATTTCTTATTAAATATTGCAGCCCAAAGAAAAATATCTCTCACTGGCATCCCCACTCAGAGAAGATTCTCGAAGAATTAAAGAATTAAAAATATAGTGTTGCACAAAATTTTTCAGAAATGGCTAAACAGCTAATTCACAATACACAGGGAAGTTATAAGAAAAGATGACTTAGAAGAGCATACATTTAGAAGATATTTCATGTGATAAGTAGCTTATCAATTCTTCAAAACATTTTGCTACTCCTCTTCCTTCCACTGTGTTTGTGTATTTCTTTCCTGGTCCCTGGCTATGTTTTTCTCCCTTTCTGCTTCCTTTTTTTTCCTGCTTTTACAGTTTTAGCTAACTATGGTGTGAACTAAAAGATGAAATTTAATTTGCCTTTTAAAAGATGAAATTGGTTTTGTCTTTTAATTTAATAAACTATGTAAGTACCACATCTTAGTTTATATAAAATTATTTTTTTTCAAAAATAATGCCCCTTAGTTGTTTTTCCTTTTCTTTTCTGCTTCTTTTTTTTTCCCCAGTGAAATATGAAACAACAAAAAATGTCCTTACCCTGTGCACTAGACCACAAAATCATTATTCAATGGATTATCAAACACTGATTTATTTTTCAAATTTAATATACTACTTAGTATGTTTTTCACAAATATAAGTTTAAAAAACAAAACTTTATTATGGTGTCATAATGTTCTAGCTATACCAGTATATGAAATAACATAAATGAATGAAGAAAATCATAATTTAAATGACATATTTATAAAGCAAATATGATAATTTAAATGTTACAAATGGATTATTTATCCATTTTAATAAATGCATCTAATTATAATCTTGTCAGGCAAAAAAAAGATGATCACACCATTTTTTTTTCTTGAGAGAGAGAGAGAGAGAGAACATGTGTGAGCCAGGGAGAGGGGCAGAAGGGGACAGAGAATCTTAAGCAAATTACACACTGAGCATCAAGGCTGACGTGGGGTTTGATCTCACGACCTTGAGATCACAACCTGAGCCAAGAGTCAGATGCTTAACCAACTGAGCCACACAGGCTCACCCATAACATCATATTTTATTATGTAAAATAGAAGTTTTGCCAAAAAAGCAAACCAGAACTGTGAGAAACTTTGCTACCAATGGCTGAACACTGATCAATGGGATACTTCAAATGGGAGGTAACTAGGAAGAAAATTCCACCTCTCATGTAGAATGCTCCAAGACATACTTCCAGTCGCAAAGTTTCTACAAAATCCTACCATGCTGAACAGACTTCCCCAGTAAGCAAACAGCCCTATCCGTTAGTTCTTATGAAATGGTAGCTCAAAAGCAATGATTCACATTATTTCTTGCCCCATTTCCATTTTTGTCATCTTTGCTTCTCTGGGCTGTACCTGCCAGATCAAGCAATGACTTATATTCCTGTGTCAAACTTTGGTATACAGATATTAACACCGAATTTGGAAAACTTACAGAAATCTCTTATGCTATATATAGGTCTGTTATTTCTCTTGCCTTTTATGTGCATAAAAAATAGATGGTACTTTCCAAATTTATAGGGTTGTTATGGGTTGAGTTGTGTCACCCCCAAACTCCAAAATGTATATGTTGAAGTCTTAAGCACCAGTACCTCCGACTGTGACCTTACTTGGAAATAGGGTCTTTGCAGATGTAATTAGTTAGGGGATGGGGTCATTAGGCTCTAATCCAAACTGACTACTGTTCTTGTAAAAATGGGGAATTTGGAAACATACATAGCGTGAATGCTATGTGAAAATAAAGGCAGAAGAGTGATACTTCTACAAGCCAAAAAATGCCAAATTGCCAGAGATCCACCAGAAGTTAGGGCAGAAAAATGAAATAGATTCTCCCTCACTGCCCTCAGAAGAAACGAACTTCTAGCCTCCAGAACTGTGAGACAATAAATTTCTGTTGTTTAAACCAACTACTTGGCGGTACTTCGTTATGGCAGCTCTAGTAAACTAATGTGATAATTTATATTTCTTAATTAAAGTATTACACAGAACATTCAAAATTGTAAAGAACAGAAAAAATGATCACAGGAATCCATGTTTTATTAAATAGATCTTAAATAGAATATGTCTGTTATGCCCATTGAGTTTTGTTATAGGGAGGAAATTTTATTCTTCTCCTAGTGTTTTTAGAATTTTAATCTTAATTACATGTTGAAAATTTTCAGATGTGTTTTCACAAATATTGAAATTATACAGGGTGCCTGGGTGTGTCAGTCAGTTAAGTGTCCAACTCTTGATTTCAGCTCAGGTCATGATCTCAGTTTGTGAGATTGAGTCCTGTGTGGGGCTCTGCACTGACAGCATGGAGCCTGTTTGGGATTCTCTCTCTCCCTCTCTCTGCCCCCTCCCCCACTCACACACATGGACTCCCTCTTTCTCAAAATAAAATAAACATTAAAAAACCCAAATATTGAAATTATATATGAATTTTTTCTTTCTTTAGAGCATTGATATGCTTACATTAATGATATATATAATTATACATAACCATTTCTATATAAATAATTTATAAAACCATTTTGTCAGTTCCTGGGAGAATCCTACCTGATCACGATATAAAAATTTTAAATTTATATTTGGATATTTTCATTTATATTAATAAATAAAATCAATGTTTTATATTTTTCCCTGCTACTATTTTTGCTATAGTGTCAAGATTATACTTACTCTATCAAATGAATAGTTCCATTTCCTGATGTTTATACTTTCTAGAAAAATTTATTTCAAAATTTCATAAAGCTCACAGTTACAATCATCTTGGCCTGAGTTGATTTGTATTTATTTACTCATCCTAGGTTTTTTTTTTTTTTTTAAGTTTTCTATTTTCTTTTATGACATTTGGCACTTTATATTTTCTGGAATGTTTCCATTGTATCTTTGCATTCAAATTTATTGGGAAATAACTGTTTATAAAACTTTTTTCATAATTTGATTCAAGTTTATAATTCTTGTTTTTTCTGTTTCCAATCTAAATTACATCAATTCACTTTTATTGTATAAAAAATCCCCCCAAACTTACTGACTTAAAACAAGGACTATTTAATACCTCTTAAATTTGTTGGTCAGCTGTGAGGTTATGTCTGGTTAGTTCAGGTGATGTATTTTTTTTATCTCAAGCAACTGTAATAAAGTGGTAGGTCAGCTGAGGTTGGATAATCTAAAATAATCTCATTTGCATGTCTGAAGGTTAGCTAGCTGTCACTTAAGTAACTTGTTTTGCCTTCACATGGCCTCTGATCCTCCAGTAGGCTAGTCCAAGAGCAATAAAAGGATATATTCCAATGTACAAAGACTTTTTGATTATTTATAATTGTGGAAAAATACATATAAAATTTACCATCTTAACAATTTTTACACATACAGTTTAGTGGCATTAAGTGCATTCACACTGTTGTGCAACCAATGTGCCTTCACTTTTGCAACTGTGTTTTACATAATTGCTATCATCTTGTTGCCCCAAGCAAGTCATAGGGGCTTGTTGCCCCAAGCAAGCCAAGGCCAGAAACAATTTGGAAAGAAACTAATCAAAACAGGGAGGTCGTTATTTGAGACATTTTTGTGGCTGCCAATCAAACATTTTTATTTTTTTTTTCTAAATGAGCCTTGAATAGATTTATACATTTTCAGCATTTTCATGAAATATAGCTAGTTTTCTTTAAACTCTTTTTAGTACAGATTACTTTGCTATATTACTGAAGAAAATAACATTGGCGCTACTGAAGTTTTTTTTTTTTCTTTTTTGGCCAGCATCATGGTATAATTTGTGGGGAATCTTAAATATATTATCTTTACAAATATTATATAATATGTATATTTATACTAATGTATCTATTATATTTGGTATATATATATATATTTTAATGTTTATTTTTTGAGAAAGAGAGAGAGAGCAAGTAGGGGAGAGGCGGGGAGGGGGGGGGGAGAGAGAGAGAGAGAGAGAGAGAGAGAGAGAGAGAGGATCCCAAATAGGCTCCATGCTGTCAGAACAGACCCCAACATGGGGTCGAACCCATGAACTGAGAGATCATGACCTGAGCTGAAATCAAGAGTCAAACGCTTAAACAAGTGAGCCACCCAGGCACCCCTATTTATATTTCTTTGGAGAGAGACAACACGTGCAAGTGGGGAGAGAGGTGGAGGGAGAGGGACAGAGACAGAGAGAGAGTCTTAACTAGGCTCCATGGTCAGTGCAGAGCTTGATGAAGGGCTCGATCCCACAACCCTAGGATCATGACCTGAGCTAAAATTGAGAGTCAGACACTCAACCCACTGAGACACGCAGGGGCCCTATATTTGGTGCATATTTTATAGGTTCTAACCAGTGCATTAACCCAAGAAAAAGAAATACAAGACATATGGATTGGGAAAAAAAATAAAACTATATTCTCCGCGGATGACAAGATGATGGTACATAATATATTCTGAGGAATAAAAAAGCTACTAGAACTAATAAGTAAATGTGTCAGGAATGCAGACATTAAAATAATACCGATAAACACTAAAATAATGTCATTTGCAAAAACATGGAATGCTTGGGTGTATAACTTTACCAAATATATTTAAAGCCTATTGTTTTAGTTTGCTAGGACTGCCATACTACAGACTGGGCAGACACTTAAATTCTTACAGAAATTTATATTCTTACATTTCTGAAAGCTAGAAGTTAAGACTAAGTTGTAGGCACATTTGGTTTCTTTTGAGGCCTCTCTCCGCCAAGAAGACAGCTGCCTTCTCACTGTGACCTCCCATGGTGGTATCTCTGCAGGTTATGTCCTGATCTCCTCTTCTTATAAGGACACCAGTCATATTGGATTAGGGCCAACTCTAATGACCTCATTTTAACTTAATAACTTTTTTAAAGGCCTTGTCTCCAAATACAATAACATTCTAAGATACTGGGGATTAGGGTTTCTTTCAATACATGAATTCTGGGGAAGCACAATTTGGTTCATAACACGTGTACACTGAAAATTATGAAATATTGCTGGGAGAAACATAAAAAGACTTAAATAGATGGAAAGATCTATCATGTACACAACTCATGGTTTGAACCATCTACAATTTTTAAGATTTATTCTCTCCAAATTGATCTATACATTTAACATAATCTCAGAAACTCTAGCAAGATATTTTTGTAAATGTTTCAAGCTGATTCTAAAATTTTTATGAGAATGCAATGAATTTAGAATGATTAAATCAATTTTGAAAAAGAAGAACTAAGTTGGAGCATTTACAATATTTTATTTCAAGACTAACTATAAGGCTATACAGAACAATATTATGTTGGCATTCAGAATTCATACAGGGATTCCAGAAATAGGCTACGTGTGTGTGTGTGTGTGTGTATGTGTGTGTATTTCTAAAGACATTTTATTTTTAATGTTTATTTGTTTTTGAGAGAGAGACAGAGACAGAGACACAGCATGAGCAGGAGAGGGGCAGAGAGAGAGGGAGATACAGAATCCGAGGCAGGCTCCAGGTTCTGAGCTGTCAGCACTGAGCCTGATGCGGGGCTCGAACTCACAAGCCGTGAGATCATAACCTGAGCTGATGTCAGACACTTAACCACTGAGCCACCCAGGTGCCCCTAAAGACATTTTAAAATGTCTTTTCTTTCTCAAATACAACATTAAGAAAGTGAAAACACATGACACAGATGTGGGGAAAAAAAAACGTATCTCTGAAAAGAAATTTTACCTAGAGTATATAAAGAACCGTTACATAATGATAATAATATACCAATAAGAAGTAAAACAACATAAAAGATTAATAAAATATTTGAATTAGGGCACCTGGGTGACCCAGTTGGTTAAGCATCCAACTTTGGCCCAGGTCATGATCTCATGGTTCATGAGTTCAAGACCCACATCAGGCTCTATGCTGACAGCTCAGAGCCTGGAGCGTGCTTCGGATTCTCTGTCTCCCTCTCACTCCCTCTGCCACTCCCCTACTTGTGCGCTCTCTCTCTCTCTCTCTCTCTCTCTCAAAAATAAATAAACATTTAAAAACAAACAAAACAAAATATTTGAATGGACATTCCCAAAGTAGTACTGTTTGATGGCAAAAAAGCACATTAAATGCTCACTATCATTAGTCACCAGAGACATGCAAATAAATATTAGATTAGGACTCCACATCACAACCACTAGAATTACTAAAATTAAAAAAAGAATGATGATATCAAATAATAGTGAGGAAGCAAAACAATTAGAATTCTCATACATTGATAGGGGAAATTCAAAATGTGCAGCCACATTAGAAAATAGCTTGGCAACTTAATATTTTACCCGTGATAGGGCAATTTCAATGCTAGGTACTTTCTCAAATGACATGAAAACCCATATCTGAGCAAATATTTGTAAATGAATATTTATAATAATGTTATTAATAACATTTCCCCAATTGGAAATGACTCAAATATTAATAGGTGAATGGATAAACACATTGTGGTAATTTATTCAATGGAGTGCTTTAGGGCAATATAATGAATGAATCATAGATTCTAGATAATAATGGTAAGTATCAAAAAATGTGAGAAAAAAATTTCCATTCACAGAAGAGGACATTCTATATAACGGAATTTAAGTCCCCGAACAGACAAAAAACTAATCTATGTTAACAGACATCAAAAGGTGGTAGCCAGAAACTGGGGGCATGTGTGAGATAGGCAGAGAGAAACCTAACTGAAAAAGACAGTGGAAAATATTTTAGGGTGACAGAAATATTATGTATCATGTTTTGGGTATTGGTTACATAGGTATAAAACTGTCTATACTCACTGATCTGAACACTTAAGATATGTGCATTTTATTTTAAAGTAAATATATATTTATTACATATGTATTATCTACAATAGTTATTGTGGATTTATTGAATACAATTATTATATATTTATTCATATTATAATACCATCTTACTCAAATCATGTCCAACTTTACAAAACTGCACACTGTTTTATTTTAGGTCCAGCTCAAAATCCAGTTGTTTTATAAAATTTCTAAATATTTGACTTGCCGTGGTCTCTCCTTTCTATAAACTCCTAACTATACCATAAAATTCAGCACTTAATAGCTTATATGGCATTATATTTTCAGTAAAACTCTACCAGAAATATAATAGTTTAGATTTTGTACAGTAAAATATTCAGTGCTACATATAGATTATTTTCATGTAAGTTTATAAAATTTATTAAACTATTAAATGAATAATTAAAATTATCTCATAAAAAGTGATCTATACACATTTAAAATGAACATTGATTTTGTAGATTCATTGAATTTTATCCAGATATCCAATATCATGACATGAAGAATACACTCTATATTTCAATTTTTGATACACTATCAGTTGTCTATTTTAAAGTTGATTTTCTTCTCTATGCGATTTTAGATGTATTTTGGTATTGTAAACACTCTCAGTCTCTTGTTCAGGTTAAGTGTCAAGTATAAGCATACCTCTAACTTAAGAACCAAAGAACTATGAGTGACCATACTTGCCTAGCAAATCTTAGTACATGCTACAGTTCTTTATTGTACATTATAATATTTGTAGTAATCATCTTTAATCTTTAACTGGTACAACTTTTTTTTCTCTAGTACAACCAAGTTTATGCAAAGAAGTTTCCTATAATCCAGGGCTGTTTCCTTGTGTAACTCAGTTATCATCTAGATGTAGGGCCTGAAATCATATCACATATAAGGCTATATAGAGAGAACATACCTACATAGAAAAACATTTTGTTTTGAATAAAACACTACTGCAGTAAAACACAGTGAACACATTTGTATTTCTACTGAAGAGAAAAATCAAGAAGTTGAAACTGTATCATAGTTAAAGCCAAGATTCATTTACCTTTCACATTTTAAAAAATGTTCGCTGACACATTTACTAATTGTTTCAACATTTCTTTTAACACTATTTAATTTCCCCCAAATCTATCAGTCTTTATATTTGATATGACATTGTTGTCACAATGTTGAAATTCTGTCATTGCAGCAGATGGCATCAGATTAGGGTGTTACCGACTTCTAATATTTAATTCAGTGAAAAGTCAGGAAATATGTATGCAATAAGATGAATGCTATCTTTTGCTAAAAAAAAAAAGCTAAGTATAATTTACATTAACTTTTATAAAGGATTAAAATTGTAGTCATGAGAAAATGTAACATTTAAATTTTTTTAATGTTTATTTCTTTTTGAGAGACAGTTGAGAGCCAGGGAGGGGCAGAGAGAGAGAGAGAGAGAGAGAGAGACAGACAGACAGACAGACAGAATCCGAAACAGGCTCCAGGCTCTGAGCTGTCAGCACACAGCCAGATGCAGAGCTCGAATTCATGAACAAGGAGATCACGACCTGAGCCAAAGTCGGTCACTTACATTAAGCCCCCAAACAGATATGCTTATCTGAGGAACAGAAAAGCATAAAAAATGAAAGGAAAATAATTATATTTAGCTATATAGAGAATTAAACCAACCAAATCAATTGTTAGATTAATTTGTATAAAAATTCCAATTCAAAAAATTGATTAGGGACGCCTGGGTAGCTCAGCCGGTTAAGCGTCCAACCGAGCCATTCAGGCGCCCCCTAACTTTTTTAAAACATTATTTAGATTTCATATTGACTGTTACAAAATTTTGTGGCTATAATAAAAAAAATCCTGTTAATTCCAATTCCAGCTAATTTCCTGGAAAGCATGTACTAATCTGATCGAAAATATGCAGAAATATTTTTGTTAAATTTGTAGATTGTACCTGACCAGAATTTATCAATAAATAGACCGATATAGAATTAAATAATAAAAACATTTGGTTCTTAAGCAACAGGCTTATTTAATAATTGTTTTACTAAAGGAATATTGAACTTGAAAAGATTAAAAAAAGAGTATAACAAAACATCTAAAACTATCTTGAGAAAAGAAAAATAATTAAAAGCAAAATGAACAACTCAAAGATAAACACAAACAATAGGTTATTCCATAATAAAGTGTCCTCTAGAGAGTAATGTGCCTAAACCACTGATTTAAAACTGTAATATAGAGGAAGGATAAAGGCACAATAAACCAATTTGTAGATTATTCATCAATATCTCACTCTTCTCAACAAACTTTTATTACTCTGTAACAGATACAGTGATAGGTTTTGAGAATATAAAGTCAAATAAATAAGGTCCTTGTTCTCAAGGTATTTATCCTCTAGCAGGAGAAACAATTCAAAGATTTTTTTTTAAATGTTTATTTATTTTTGAGAGAGACACAGAGAGACACAGTGTGAGCAGGGAAGAGGCAGACAGAGAGGAAGACACAGAATCTGAAGCAGGTTCCAGGTTCTGAACTGTTAGCACAGAGCCCAACATGGGGCTTGAACCCAAGAACCACGAGATCATGAACTGAGCTGAAGTCCGATGCATGACAGAGGCATGCAGGGGGCTATTTTGAAGTCAACAAGAGACTCTGTTGTCACTCATGAGAGATCAAGACAAACTCGTGGGGGTACTTTTGAAGGAATGGTAGGTGTTATCCAGATAAGAAAATTACAAATGTATTCCAGGTAGGGAGGAGAGCATCATAAAAAATGTTGAGGTGATAGTACCATTACACATTTGGGACACTGCAGGGGCCATTACATTCTGGAGTGAAAGTCATATAAAACAAGAGTAAGACACTGGAGGGTAGACAGAAATCAGATTATGAAATGTCTCATGTGCTAAGCCAATGTATTTGTACTTACTAACAAATTTATTCAGAAAGGTCTAAATCAAAAAGTTACATATTTTTTTTTTTGTCTTAGAAATATAACTAGCAGTTATGTGAAAGAATGATTAAAAGGGCATCAAACTAGAAGAGGGAAACTCACTGGAGGTTGTTGTAATGAAGGTACTTGGAAAAATGAACTCGGACTAAGCCCTAATGGAGGAAAGAAGAGACAATTGTATCAAAGAGAATCTCAGGACTCATTCATAAATTTCACGTCAGAAGTAAAACAGATAATCTCCCAACTCTCTAGCTCTATGTAGCCACAACGGGCACTGTGCATGCCATACAGATGGAAGAAGAACAAAAGTTATGGGGAGGGGTGGATGTTAGGGATGAAAAAGACTTGAATTTTGATACATTGAATCTGGCATGATTTTGAACATCTTCAAATGATGATATCTGGTAATCTGTTGAATATTTAATCCTTTTCCAATCATTTTCATATACATACATAAATGCATACATATACATGTGCATTAGAAAGTCACTACTTTTGTAATCTTTCTAAAAGTTAGATTTCTTAAACAGTACTCTGATTAGATAAGGGCTTAAGTGGAAGAAGTCGGAAGGGAAAAAGAAATTTGTTATATAAAACATTTTTATATGGACAGTATCATTATGGCAAAAGATGTTGAAGATGTTGTCCAATACTTTTTTTTTTAATTTTTTTAACGTTTATTTATTTTTGAGACAGAGAGAGACAGAGCATGAACAGGGG
This sequence comes from Acinonyx jubatus, assembly GCF_027475565.1. Classification (NCBI taxonomy): domain Eukaryota; kingdom Metazoa; phylum Chordata; class Mammalia; order Carnivora; family Felidae; genus Acinonyx; species Acinonyx jubatus. The sequence continues at coordinate 88,810,216 of NC_069381.1, read as the reverse complement.
AGGAACAGAGAGAGAGGGAGACACAGAATCTGAAACAGGCTCCAGGCTCTGAGCTGTCAGCACAGAGCCCAACGCGGGGCTCGAACTCACGGACCGTGAGATCATGACCTGAGCCGAAGTCGGACGCTTAACCGACCGAGCCACCCAGGCACCCCTATTGTCCAATACTCTTAATGCAACTGCTACAAAAGACAAGTAAGCTTTAAAACTTTATTTAAAGAACACTGAAGGGCTGTGGAATCAATGAAGAAGAGCAGATAAACCTAAAATTTGGACACATCTGCCATTTCTGAGCATAGGCTGAAAATGTAGGCTGGCCCAGACAGAGAGACATTATTGTTGGAAAGAAAGCAATGATGTTCTGTCAGTTGGTTGGGGCTGCTATGATGGAGTGCAACCAGAAGAGCCTCAGATTCACAGCTGGGCCTAACCATAACTTCTGGGGACAGCTAGGGAGACTAGTCCTACAGCTAGGAGACAAAGTTCTAGTAGAAGAAAGGAACCGACTATAATAAAATAAAATGAAATAAAATGAAATAAAATGAAATAAAATGAAATAAATAAAATGAATAAAATAAAACATTTCCCTTTATGACTTTTGAAGGCATGTAGGACAGAAGGATAAAAGGCTAAGCACAAAATCTTTAAGGGAAGAACTGAAACTGCTGTAGTCTCATAGTTCTGATGTGTCAGTGACCCACTAAGGGTCTTAAAAAGACCAGGGGGGTCACCCTGAAGAACAAGGAGGTCTGGGTCTTACTAAACTAGCAACCTAACTCTGGTTGGAGTGAGCAGACTCTAAGCTTCAAAGGAAAATGTTCTCTGGTAGAGGATGTCATTTGCAGTTTCTATATTTGTTTGTTTGTTTTGTCTAACTATATAATAATAATAACATACATGAAGTGCTAAGAAAATATGACCAAAAATCAAAGGAGAGGTAAAAAGAAAAGTAAATGCACAGATAATCTAGTCTCTGGTGTCAGTAGACAAGATTTTCTTTTAATTTATGATTAATATTTTGAAAAATATATATGTAGGAAAAGATGGAAAGAAAAACTGATTAAAATTGAAAATTTCAACTGAGAATTAAAATAGATTTTTTAAATGGGCATTTTAAAACTATAAAATGCAAGGTACTCAATGAATTTAACAGTAGACTACAGAATTAGTAAACATAAGGCAATGGAATACAAACATATAGAGAGAGAACACTGTGAGAAAAAAAAAATTCTAGAAAAAAAGAACAGAGCAAAAATACCTAATCTATGATTACAGAAGTCAGAATAACTGATTAGCTCTCGAGACATTCATTGACTGAGGATCTAAAGGAAGGGCCTCGCGTGTTGTGGGAAATGTTCTGTATTTTAATCTTGGTGGTTATTGTATATGAATAACCATCCATAAGAATTGAGGTGTACATTTAAGTTTTTTGCACTCTGTGTGGTATGGGTGTGTTTAGTTTGTAGCAATACCTCAAGTTGAACACTTATATGTTCATTTGTCTATATGTATAATACAATTCCATAGAACGCTAAAACATTTTAAGGATAATTTATTTCTAATACAAGTATAGTAAGTAAAATTGATTCAATCAACAGATTTCTTCAGTATCTTGTTGTAATTGTGCTGAGGTCAACTAATTTATAGGTTTAAAATCCAATGGGCAAAATGTGTGTGATTGTATAAAACACAATGACATAATAATTTGTTAAACTGACACAAGTGCAATGATGTGGAAGAAAAAAGGAGAAAATTATTGATTAAAGGAAGATGAATTTACTTTATCTGCTTGGCTTTGAAAATTATTTTTGATTTGAAATGACTTGGAATTAGCCATTTCCTAAAGCTTTATAGATAGGTCATAATAAGTTGTCATATGTAGTATACATTTATATGATACTTTTTCTAAGTATTCAGCATAGATTAAGAAATGCTAGTTTAGAGCACATCACTTTGAGTTATTTATTTAAAATATACAAAAAAAACACCCTAGGTATATAAAATTTTCCACTGTCACTGTGGATCTTTCAACAAACCTTCAGCAGCCTACAGCATTACAGGGAATGAGGTGACAGGTTCCATCTGTCAACACTCTCTGATATTCACGTCACTTTTAGTGATAGATCCCCCCACCTCCTCTTGTGGGGGAAGAAGACTACTTCTAAGAATGACAAAATGCAAGGTTTGAAATATGATAGGCCACTTTATAACATGGCTTCATGACTGACTGTAACTAGTACTTTTATGTCACTTTCTGACATACTTTAAAAATACAATTGTTGGAAATGCTAATAATTCAGTTCAGTTGAGAGCGTTTCCTTCTTTTCAAAGAAGTACTACAAACACTTGATTCACACACACACACACACACACACACACACACACACACACACAATACATTATAAAGGGGTTATCTTGGAAGAAGAATCAGATTTGCTTTAAACGACTTCTTTGTTATTACTTATGAAGAAGACAGGTAACATTTAATTAACTCTGAGTACATTAGGGAACACAAAGAGTAAGTCAATTTAAAAATATTCAAAAGTAAAGTAGACTAGTTATTGGCCTTTTTTCATGCATTTATTCTGAAGTTCTTTAACAAACTACTTGTGTATTGATTTAGGTTTAAAAAACATACATTTATAAATGTATAGAACACTGTCCATTAATTGCCCTGTGTTAGGTTCTAATATTTGCATTCTAGTCTTTGAGGTGAGAGCACAGCTTTATTTTGCACCCAATAATCTGTATCTCCTTAATTACCCACCACCTTTTTAACATTCCACTTTTCTTTTATGTGGCAAACGTTCTGATTCATCTTTTCCCACTGGATGCTTACATAAAAGTCAGGAAAGGGAGCATAAAGACAAGGAAACACGTGACAAAGATTTAGTCAGATGTATGTACCATGTGCATAATGGTTTGTGGTCAGTTATGGGTCTTATATAAAAAGTTGATTCTTCAACTTTTTAAAAATAAAGTGTTAAAACAGCTTGGGAATGAGTACATCGAGTACCTCTATCTTCCCACACTATCTTCTCAGAATAGAGGTTATAGCTAGCCCTCTATACCCTATTGGCCATGCTTTGAATCTTGTGACTCTAGTGCTGTGGTCACAACACACTAGACCAAGTATTTCTCCTAGAAATTAAAGGCATTTCATGATACTTTGGTGTCCTTTGTAGAGAAATCAGTCCATTAATACCATTATCTATTGGGTAGTGTATCAGGATTTGTTCAGCTGGAAGTAATAAAAATTGGCTAAAAGTGGCTTGAACCACAAGGAAATGAACCATTACTTAAGTAGCTACCCAAGTAGCACAGCCACTCAAGAACAGCACTGAAGATATAACTATATCACTACCTCTAAGATGGCTGTCACAGTTTCAGGCATTATGTGATCCCAAGACAGCATGGGGTATGAAATGGAAGGGAATAGCAGCAAAAGTGTTTTCTCATGACACTCCATTATTAGGAAACAAAACCTTTCCCAGGAGCTCTCTAATAGGCAACCCCTAATTTCTCACTCATTCTGTTTCACTGGCATTCAGACAAGCGTAACTGAACTAAAGCAATCATGAATAATCACCAGAACTGACCGCTGGTGTCTAAACAAAATAGAGCTTCTGTTAGTAAGAAATATGAGATGGCTATTAAGCAGACAACCAAAAATGTCATCATCTGCCACAGATGGTCATTATGCAATCAAATCTTTAATAGAGAGTTTAAACACAAGGCTAAATAGATAACACAGTGAAAGGAAAAACATAGTTAAGAAGTGCTGAAAGTACAAATCATAACAGGCAAGGGAGGAAAGAGTCATGAGTGTGGAAGCTTACTAGACCAAAAAGCAACAGTTGTCTGATTCAAAGGCAACAACAAAATTACTGGCTTACTATATCTACTGTCTGGGTCATTAGAGTTGCTTACGGGTCACTGGAGATACTTTTATGTTCCGAATGGTGATAAATGATTTTCTAGGGATCTTTGATATCCTGCCCTTTTGATACAGTGTTGGCATTCTCTCTTCCTGACTTCTCTGTGTTCTCTTAACATAAACACCACCACCTGAGTGACATGAGAAACACGAGAATACCTACACTTCTTGAAAACTAAAAGCGCTGATATAAAGAAGAGATATTATTGAGACTACAATTCTTATACATATCATCCAGTGAATATTTACTGACTCCTCATTGCATGGCTGATAGTATCCTTAGTTCTTGGGATAAAGGGTAAACAAGACAAAGTCTTTCCTATCATAGGACTTCATTCTACTTTAAGAGAGACAGTATTCAATAATACATATAAATTAGTATAATATTTTTATAGGTATAATGTCAAAGATGACAATGATAATGAATATTGTCACATACTAAGAAAGATCCTAAGCACTTTTTTGTTATTATTACATTTAGTTATTGTTTTAATGTAGACACCCTGTGTTCCATTTTATAGATGGGAGGCAGTGATAAAATCTATAAAAAATAATAAGGATAGGGGATTCTCAGTGAGTGCTGAATAATCATTGATGCATAATTGTGTAAAAGAGAAAACAAAAACACAAAAGGGTGAGAGAAAATCTGAAGGGATATGTATTGGACAGAGAGATGAGCAAGACTAAAGTCTATTCACCTGCAATTAGTTTGGTGTTTTGAAGAATAGTTAGGAGGTCACACTGGATAAAGTCCAGTGAGCAAGAACAACAATGCAAGAGAATAGGCCCCACAGTTATGTAGTGAGAGATTATGTAAAGCTTCTTAGGCCATAATAAGAGGTTTAATTTTATTCTGAGAGCAATGGGAAGTTATAAATCGGTTTAAAACAGGGGATGATGTGATTAAACTTTTTAAAGGATCACTCTGGCTGCTGTGTGGAAAATAGAATCTAAGGAAACCAACTTGGAAGCAGAACAATCAGTTAGTTATTATGGTAGTGCTGGCAATAGATGATGGTATGAAATAAGGCAGTAACCAAAAAAAAAAAAAAGTGAATGGAAATAATTAAATTCAGGATATATTTGAAGACAGTTTCTGAAGTATTTGTTGACAGATTAAATATAGGATAGAAAAGAAAGGAAGCAAGGATAATGCTTAGCTTTGGGCATGAAAAATTGGTGACTAGTGGTCCCGTTTACTAATCTGAGAATACTGGGGAGAACCAGTTTCACTTGTTTTGGTTTGTTTTAGTGGAAGGCAGTGGTGCACAGAATAACTAGAACTGAGAATTCCTTTTAAGAGGTCTGTTCAGTGTCTAAGTAAAAAGTAGCAAATGGGGATTTTCTTTTCTTTATAGAGTCAGTAAGATCATTATTAGATCTGTTTTTCTCAGTAGTAATGATATTACTCATTTTTATTCATTTATTCATTCACTCATTCAAGAAAAAATGTGCAAATTATTTACTCCCTCAATAATGGTTTCAGATATTTTTAGCCCTCTCCTCCCAACTGAGCTTTATTTCACCAACCATCTATAGAATGTATTCATTAAGATAATTTACTAAAAATGTACCAAGCTGGACTTTGTCCTAATTTGGACCCTTTCTTCTGTTTGTCTAATGGCCCTGTTGAACTTTATTCAAGCCCTGTAATGCTAGAAAATAGGAGATATTAAGAAATTATCCCACATTTTATGCTCTAGGAAATTGTTTACTGCACAGACTACCTCTCCGCATATGACTTAGATGAAACTCAAAGAGGCCCCCATTGTTTATCTATGATAAAGCCAGACACAGACCCTCCAAATCTCCATTTATTTCCTCATAAATGATTAGTTTAACCACTTGGTCCCCAATGATTAATCAGAACAAAGTGCTTATTAATAAAATATTAAGATTCTTTCCCAAGTCCCTGGTTTTGGTCCATCTTCATCCTGAGCCAATATAGAATCACTTCTTAAAGGCCTCTTCCAAGAATAGACTCTGTGCAGGGTAAAATATTCTCTGACCTACTATCCAATCATGCCGTTTTTTCATCCCATTTCCCCACACTCAGTTCATCCAACCTTGTTCAGTCACCTCTATAAAAGAAAACCTGTTTTAGAAACAGACCCACAAATAGAACAAACTGTTGGTTGCCAGAGGGAAGGGGGTTGGAGGGATGGGCAAAATGGGTGATAGGGAGTGGGAGGTATAGGCTTCCAGTTATGGAATAAGTCACAGGGATGAACTGTACAACAAAGGGAATACCGTCAATGGCATTGTAATAACAATGGATGGTGACAGATGGTAGCTACACTTGTAGTAAGCATACCATAACATTTAGAGATGCTGAATCACTATGCTGTATACCTGAAACTAATGTAACATTGTGTGTCAACTATACTTCAATTAAAAAGATCAAATCAAATCAAAGTCATTACTGAAAAAGGAAAACCTGTTTTCTTCCCAAGCCTTCAGATACTTGCAGCGCTTATTTCAGTTCTCCCTAATGCAATGGTTTTCCCCCAGCCACCCATTTCATCAGTCCCTTCCTCCTCAAATAAATAATGCTTTTGAACATCCCCCCTTTACTAAGTCAGGATTTGCTTCCTGGATACCAGATACTCTGACTTCAGTCTAGAAGATTTAGATAAATCTTTGATTTATTGTATCAACTGTAATTTCTACATATTAACCAAATTCTATCTCACCCTGTTTCTCCAGAATGTGTTTACCTTCACCCTTCTACTCTCCACAAGGATTAGGTAATGTTGCCACAACACAAAGAGCCATAGAACAGGGAACCAGCCACTATGACTAATGAGTATAACCATTTTACCCATTGCTCAACATTGCCAGATGATTTTCCTTAAATGATTTCCCCTAAATCTCATCTTGTGACCTACATGTCTAAATACAAAATATTCAGGAAAGAACAACAACAATTTTCTAGCCTAACAAAAAACCCAGAGAAGAAAAAGCAGGTGGTATCAGCTAACCTAAGCTGGAACCTGGAAAATAGGTAAAGATAGAAAAGAACTCAGATAGAAGTTAAAACATCATGTAAATGGATGGTCACTGAATCTCTACTGAATAAAAATAATGGATGAAAAAAATGGAGGATTCGAGAGTGTGAAATTCCAGTTGAAGAAGTAACATTGAGAAAATAATTTTGAGGATTTCTTGGAGAGATATAAACCAAGACGGCGACATAGAAGCTCTAGAACTCCCTTCCTTCTACAGACACATCAAACATGCAGCTACACACCAGGCAATTACCTCTTAGAGAAATCCAGAAACTTAATGAATGACTTTTCCACAGTGAGCATCAATATGGGTAGGAGAGGCTGAGATACATTCTCACTGTAAACTCCAACCCTGGCCCCTGGTTTTATGGCTGCCACCCAAGGGGTGGGTTCCCAGACTGCCTGGTTCCGATAGTTAAGAGGGCTTTCATTCATGAGTTCCAAATGACTGTGGCAAACTCAGGATTTCTTAACTGGTTATCTCTTCAGGGCTCAGCTAAGAGGGAACAGACAATAGTGTCTATCTCCCAGCCTCATCCTGAAAGAGGGCCATCTGCATACTTTAAATGTTATTGCCTAAGGTTCAGGCTTCTAATTTAGCTGAATCTATGGTCCAGCTCTGATCTCTCAGGCAATGAAGAAACCAAGGGTCGTCTCCCCAACCATTTCCCTGTATCACACTACAAGGCACCAGTATCTCCCTGAAAGGAGCTTGTAACACCTCTGTGCCACAACTTTTGCAGTTGCTACCAAGAGATGGGTTTCCAGATCAGCTGACTCTCTGAAAGACAATGGGGGCTTCATTCACAAGTTCCCCAGGATTGTAGAAACAAAGAAGCAGTTCCTAACTGGCACAGGTGAACCTCACCCCTTCCCCAGCTGTACAGCTATACAGCCTGGCCCAGGGCAGAAGTGGCAACAGTGCCCATCTCCCAGTTTCTCCATGGAATGGACTTATTTTCTCAGCTGCTGCCTAAGGCTCTGACTTCTAATTAGTCTGCATTGAGCTGAATGCAATCTTCCCCTTTGGGACACTCAAGATCTTAGCATATCCTCAGCTACTGTGAGTCAATAAGAACAAAGAATACGGTTTGGACGTTACAAAAATTGAGAGATAACCCCAGGCTCAGACAAAGTTGATTGATGAGGTTCATTTATTACAGAAGATCACTCTGTCAAGATTGGGAAAGGGGCTATTTTATTTATTTTTGACAAAGGAACCAAAAATATACAATGGGGAAAGGATGATCTTTTCAATAAGTGGTGTTGGGAAAACTGGACTGCCATATACAAAAGAATAAAACTGAAACCCTTTCTTATGCTATACACAAAGATCAACTCAAAATGGATTAAAGACTTTAATGTAAGACCCAAAACCTTAAAAATCCTAGAAGAAAACATAGGGGATAAGCTCTTTGACATTGATCTTGGCAGTGATTTTTTGGATTTGACATCAAAGGCAAAGATACTAAAAACAAAAACAAACAAGTGGGACTACATCAAACTAAAAAGTTTCTATACAGCAAAGGAAACCATTCAGAAAATTAAAAGGCAACCTACTGAGTGGGAGAAAATATTTGCAAACCACATATCTGATAAGGGGTTAATATCCAAAATATACAAAGAACTCATACAACTCAATGGCAAAAAGGGACCCAATTGAAAATGAGCAAAGGACATGAATGGATGTTTTTCCAGAGAAGACCTACAAGTGGCCCATAGGTACATGAAAAGGTACCCAATATCATTAGTCATCATGGAAATGCAAATTGAAACCACCATGAAATATCACGTCACACCTCTTAGGATGATTTTAACAGAAAGACAAGAGATAAAAAATGCTGATGAGAATATGGAAAAATGAAAAAGAGGAACCATGTACATTGTATGCAAATGGTACAGCCACTATGGAAATAGTACTGAGGTTTCTCAAAAATTATCAACAGAACTACCATATAGCCAGCAGTCACATTTCTGGGTATGTATCAAAGAAAACAAAATTATAATCTCAAATAAATAGCTGAACTTCATTGAAGCATCATTCACAAAAGCCAGAATATGCAAACAGCCTAAATGTTTGTTAACAGATGAGAGGATTAAGAAAATGTGGTGTATGTATGTATATGTGTGTGTATACGTGTGTGTGTGTGTGTGTGTGTGTATATGTATTGCATTTATGTGTGTGTGTGTGTGTGTGTGTGTGTGTGTATGTAAATCCAACCTTAGGAAGGAAATACTATCAATTGTGACAACATGGATAAACCTAGAAGATTCAAAAAAACCCTACAAAACATATTTAGCATTATGCTAACTGAAATAAGCAAGACAGAAAGAGACAAATAATGTATGGTACCACTTACATGTGGACTCTAAAAGAAAAAAAAAGTCAGACTCAGAAACGAAGAGTAGAAAAGTAGTTGCCAAGGGCTGGGGAGTGGGGGTAAGGAAAACAGAGGTGAGTAAAAAGGTACAAACTTTCAGCTATAAAATAAATAAGGTCTGAAGATCTTATTATAATATTGTTACTGCAGTTTATAACACTGCTTTGTGTACCCGAAATTTACTGAGAGTTAGAACTTAAATGTTCTCATCAACAAGTAAAAAGGGTAATTATATGAGGTGAAGGATATGTTAACTGGATGGGGGAAATCCTTTCACAACGTGTGCACACATCAAATAATACATATGTACATACATGCATACTGCACACTTTAAATGTCTTACAATTTTGTCAATTACATCTCAGTAAAGCTGAAAAGAAAGTAAATTATTTTGTTAATCTAGGTTAACAGACATTAAGGCGCCAATTAAATTTTTATGATCCATAAGGATATGAGAATTGATAAGGCAGCAGAGTTGAGAGCTTTTTCACAAGTTCACACTTGGTCAAGTGTATAAAGCAAAGATAGGAAATGATTTTATATTTCAAGCTTTTGTGACTAAGCCCAGAGACACAAGGTGGTGCAATTTACTAAATGGATATTTACAAAAAGGGACAAGCTTTGGATAATTGATAATGTGTTCAGTTTTAAATATACTTCATTAAAGTGCCTGTGGGATACTTAGTCTAAAAGGAAATTTCATATATGGTTGTGAAGTTCAGAGAAGTAGTTAAGGTTGGAAATTTAGGTATATTATTTATCAGCATATATAAGGTTATAGAAGTTAGTTTAAGATTCTGAGAGTAGATAAGAAAGATGAAAGATTAGATTGAAAAGTTCTGGTGTGGTATCTCACCAGAACTGATCATTAATCTCCCTCGTTATCCTGATTATTGTTGAAGTCAGTTAAATTAATTCCAAGTCAGCAAGTATATTATGCAGCTACTCTGTGCCAGGTATCTGGTTTTCAAGTTTTCCAGGTTTTCAGGATATAATAGTAACAAATATAGATTCACTGTTTTTCCTTTAAGAGACTATAGAAATCTTTGAGAACAGATCTTTATATCCATGATTGATGGTTTCCTAACATCTAGAATATTATTATTCCAACTCCTATACTGGGCGTTTAATTATTTCCACGACTTGAATGAATGCTTATTTACCTCTAGTAGGTACATATACCTTTTGTTTGCTCACAGCAGTTTGACTCTTCTTCTGGAAACAGCACATGTTTTACTTAAAATCTCTCCTCAGCCCTCAATCCAGGTGTTTACCTGGTGAGGGGAGGGAGGAAGTGACCCCACGTGTAGTTCAGAGTGGGCTTGTGACTGAAAGCTGAACCACTGGAGCCTTTTATGTCAGAGACCATAAGACAGACAGAAACAACTGGCCCTAATCATACCACCCGGAGCTAAAGGGACTTCTGGAGAAGCATGGTAATCCTTGGAAAAGATCATTTCCCTTTCCTAAGTGTTGCTGCTAGGAGTTAGACTGTAGGCTGAAGCTGCTGGAAGCTAAATATACAATATAAAGAAAAGAATCTGCCTAAGAATAAAGCACAGAAGAAATCAGCATCAACATAGATTACTGTGGTCCCAAAGTATTTTCTGACTGAATCCAGTTCTACCTGAAACCAATTTTGTTTTGTAGATATTCCTAAGTAGGCTGGGATAAGGATTTTGTTGCTTGTAAGCAAAATCTTCTACCCTATTTGTAGCATAGATATATAAATTCAGGTTATGAAATTAGATGTAGTATTTAACTTCTCTTGTTATTAAATGAATGAAGTAAGTTGCTTAACCTTTCTATGCCAAAGTGTCCTTATCTGTAAAACAGGGATGATAAAAGTGCCAACATCCTGAGGCACTTGGGTGGCTCAGTCGGTGGCTCAGCCAACTTTAGCTCAGGTCATGATCTCGCAGTTTGTGGGTTTGAGCCCCACATCAGGCTCTGTGCTTCATATTCTGTGTCTCCCTCTCTCTCTGCCCCTCCCCCACTGATGTGCCCATGGTCTGTTTCTCTCTCTCAAAAAAAAAAAAGAATCAACATTAAAAAAAATTTTTTTAAAGTGCCAACATCCTAAGGTTGATATGGGGACTAAACGAGAAAATGGGCTTTGTTATCAATAGTTGACACAAAAGCAAAACAAAGTATGGCAGATGATGATGATGATGATGATGATGATGATGATGATTGCCATTCACATTTTAACCTGTAGCTCAAATGGAACAACTCAGTTTCTGTGAGTTATTTTGTACATGGCTGTCTCAATGCCCTTATTATGCTTAACCTAGCATCATTGTTTCAATTAACAAATATTTATTACACTTTATTTTGTTAAGCATACACAGATGAAAATATGTGATTCTTGCTTTTGACATGCTCAAACCAAGTTGCAATGCAGAATAAAATATAATTAATAGTATTTATAAAAGTGTATGTGTGCATGTGAACATACAAATGTGAAGACAACAGAGAAATGAAATAACAGAATACAGAAGTGAAACAGAAGGAAAACATGGACTAAGCACTGAAGGAAGAGAATTGGGTGGATAGTGAGGTTTGTTTGGATTTGGCCTGAAATAATTATGCCATAAATAGTCACTACACATATATTTGTAACAATTATGCAGACAAAAAGCTATTGCTATGTTATAAAAAAAGAAGAAAGGTGATTGTGAGGAATCTATGATAATGCAGAAATGCCAAGTCTCCCAACTGTTGCTCTGTAGAACCGCTCTAATTCTCATCAGCCTGTGATTGTACATAATGAGCTCCATATTATAAAATGTTGAATTTTTATCTTCTATGCATCCTTGTAGTATAGATTGTTCTATTAGTCAAAGGTCCTAAGGACACACATGCAATGGAAGAGTAGGAAGGGTTCATATATTTTGCTGACAGAAGCTGTGTCTGTCTAGCCCCTATCCAGAGACTATCTGGAGTTTTCTAGACTTGAAGTTGTTGGTTTCTGTCCCTGAAATATTCTCCCTCAGATATCTAATATGCTCACTCACTCTCATAAAATATCTCCTTCTGAGAAATATCTATCTTCATATTATCAAAAGTGCCCTAGCTACCAATGCCTGACCCTTTATTCCATTTTATTCTAGAATTGTTATAATAATCTCTTCATTTATTTATTTTGTTTCTCCTAATGTGTAAGATAATTTGGAACAGAGACTATGTTTCTCTTTTCACAATTTTAACACCAGGGCTCAAATGCCATTTTCACCCTAAACACTCGGGACATATGTATGAAACACAACAGGTGCTAATAAAATATTTACTAAATTAGTGATTAAAAGTAAATTAAATAAAATTTATTTTGAATTTTTTAAATCTTGAGACAATTATGGATTTACATGATGCTAAAGAAAATATAAAAATTTTAGACAAAACACTATTAATTAAATTGCTTATTTATTTATTTTCCCATCATGGAAAATAGCATTTCTATAATCAGCTATTATTTGCTCCCTTCAAAACTACTCTGAAAACACTGCTCTACCAGTCAAGTTGAATATATTGCTCTATTTTTTTTATGTCACATTCCACACTCTTCATATGATTCATCAACCATATCAATTTAACAAAATTACAGGAAAGAAATCACATGCCAAATCACAAAAAGAAAGAGAAAAAAGTTTCTGCAATTCTTGTATTTTTACATGAGGATATTTTACAAAGATATAAAGAAAAGTATGAATATTATAAACCTATGAAGTCACTCCATTTTCAGATTTTTCATTATATGACTACTATATATACTTTATGATAATTTAAGACACAGAAAATGAAATAGAAATTATAGTAAAAAAAACCTCTATAAACATAAATCCTAGGATGAAATTTGTTTAAAGTAAAACTTTACTACCTAATAGTTCAAATTGCTGTCTAGGATCATGTGTTTGTTTTATTCATCAAATATTCATTCAGCACATAAATATCAAGCACTAAAAATGTGCCAGGAACTATTGTTATAGGGGTTGTATGGTTCAGACAACAAAATAAAGATCTTATTTTCATGAATCTTAATTTGTAACTGGATAATATAGACTCATATACAACATATATATAGATGCATGCACACTCAGTCAAATCAATAAAATGTGTACTCTAATGGTGCTGAGTCTGTGGAGGAAAATAAGTCAGGGAAGACAGAAGAGAATGGCCAAACAGTGAGGAGAACGGGCAGCTGTAATTTTAAACAGTTAAACAGAATGGTTAGATAAAGTCTTCTTTGAGGTGACATTTGTTTAAAGACCTGAAGGAAGGAATCAATGAACCACACTCAGTCTGTGGGAAAAGCAGGCCAGGCAATAGAGACTCTGAAGCAGTTATGTGCCTACCTCATTTGAAAGAGCACAGCGAGATGGGGATAGAGAAGATGGTGCTTTGGTTAGAAAGGAAACAGGAGATGAATAATTTAGGACTCTGCAGGCCAATGTGAGGCCTTTGGCCTTTATCCTGAATCTGATAGAAGGGATTTGAGTATTCTGAGCCGAGGAATGTCATGCCCTTATTTTCGCTTCTCTGGATCACTCTAGCTGCCGATAAGGACACAAGAGACCAGTCAGAAGTTTTAAGCTGTAAACTATACTCAAACCATCATCAATTTGTCAGAGTGGAGAAATGGAAAAACAAAAACCAACAAAACGAAAAACCCTCCTTATTACTGTATGTATGGAGAACAGTGAATAATACCTCAGAAAGCTTTCAGTGAGTATTAAACAGCCGAAAAAAATTTTCCTTGGAAGAAAGCTCCAGGCTGCCCCTTTCATCATTGTCCTTTTTAACTATATAAAAGTTTACACATGTTCTCCTTAACTGTGTGTAAAACATGCATATTTCTTTCTCTCCATTGTATTCACCTTTTTGTTTAAGGGAGCGTCAGTGTTAAGCTTCAGCTATTCTCTTTTCATCTTTTAAAGCTTTGTGCATTATGCATAATCCATACTTTGTATCATACATCAAAACAATTAATGTACAGTACAGACTTTATAGAGTTGAACATAAAGAACTTTATCTCCACTTGATGTACAGTATATGCAAAATTTCCATATGAATTAATAGAAGTCATACGTGGGCTTTGTGAAACGATCATTTTCAAGAACTTTTAGAAGATTTATCAGAATATGTGTATAGCTCAGTTTTTCTATATGTCTATTGACTTTATTGTTTAATTGGTTTATAACAGTCCTTAAAATTGACCTGATTAGAAAACTCTTATTATTTCAATGTAAAAGAGTATCTTCAGATACAGTATCTGTACAATTAATTGCTTAATGTCTTGCTTTTATATAAATGACTTACCTCCATTCTTCTGATTTTTTCCCCACTAATCTCCCACTTAGTGGTCATAGCCTCAAATATTTACACTCTTTAATACTGTTCAACTTCAATGCCCTCCTTCTAATGCCAGCCCATTTGGATGGCCATCTACATACAAGGAAACTTAGTAGATACTGCAAGAGACTTAAAAAAAAGATAGAGAATACTTATCCTAACAGAACTTGCAATCAATTTTATTATTATTATTATTATTATTATTATTATTATTATTATTTTGCTTATTTTTTTAAGTAGGCTTTACTACGAGCACAGAGCCCAACACTGGGCTTGAACACATGTCACTGAGATCAAGACCTGAGCTGAGATCAATAGTTGGAGGCTTAACTGACCGAGCCACCCAAACACCGCTGCGATAAGTCCTTTTAGTTCAAATCTGGGTATAGTAACTGTTATATTCAAAGTATTGACTTAGAAATTTTTCTAGAACAGAGAATCATGGAACTGGGACTGAAGAAAGAATGAGTTCAATAATTGGATAGGATGTGCTCAGTCATTCCCTACCCTAAAGATAACCTACCCTACCTATACTTTGAAAGTGTTTTTGTTTGTTTTTTTTTTTTTTTAACAATCACAAGCACCATTGCATTTGTAATTCTGAAAACAACTTTGAGTAAGCCAATTTTTCTTACTTATTTAACACACTTTTGTAGTGCTTATTACATGCCAGGTACTATTCTAAGAGTTTTTCATGCCTCCACTCATTAAATAGTTGTAACAATTTTCTGAGATAGATACTATCCTGACCCCATTTTACTGATGAGTATTTTCTACACTTGCCCCCTTACAGCACATTCTCCACACGGCAAAGCAAGCCACTCAGGGTATATGCCTCCCCCACTGTAAACTCTCCAGCAGCTTCCCAAACCAACTAAAATAAAATCCAAATTCCTTAGTATGGCCTATAAAATATTACGTAATCTGGTCCCTGCCTGATAGTCCCTACATTTCACACTGGCTTTCTTTCTGTACCTGGGGGGTTTCTGCATTTACTATTTCCTCTTCCTGTAATGTTGTTCTTACCTTGCTGTCCCGGCTACGGCAGCAGTCCCAGAGGTCCTTTGGGGATGCGGCTGCAAGGACTTGGGATTGACCGGCTTGATCTGCGAGCGCCAGCGCCGAGGTGAAGTGTCCTGGCACCCGCAGTCTGACTTTGACGGCTGCTGGGCCTTCCTGTTCCCAGGTGTGATGCTGATATTGGCCTTCGTGACCCAGGAGAAAGAATCCGAGATGGTGCAGCTGATGGACCTGATGGGCCACGAGCCCTGGAAGCTCTGAAGTCTGGATGGAGGAAGCAGGACTACTTGCCCAAAGTTAATTTTCGGAAACAAACTAAAGACCGCTTCAGGGGCCTCCTCAGCTTCAACCGCGCGGGGTGGCAGGGCTCCTGGAGGACTTCCTGCCCTGTGGAGCAGTGGAACCCGGACTACTGCCCTAAGCGGGATTCGGCCCATGCTCCCGACATGAACGACGTCTGTCTTGCGTGGGGAGCTGCTGCTGAGTCTCAACTTCCTGCCCAGATGGGGCTGCCCATGTCCGCGGAGACACCCACAACCTGCTGCTCCGCCTAGCTGCGTCTGGTGTCCCCCAGGCCTGGGTGGAAGGTCGGCCCCCTTACCCTGCCGCTCTTTGCCTGGGTGTTCCCCGAGCCTCTCGCACCAGTGGGAGTGTGCCTTCCACCTGACACGCGGAGGTCCGCGCACGCGCGCCACCTTCCGGGAGCTACTGTGAGCCACCTCCCTGGGGACAGGAGCTGGTTCTGGGCCTGTCCACGGATGCTGGCTACAGAGTTGACCATTCACCCCGACTGAAGGAGAAAAGCCCGGTGCCAGAATCTCTTTCCTGACGCCTTTCTGTTTGTGAGTGTGTGTGTGTGTTTCCCCAGTTTATTTTTGAGAGAGACAGCGCAGTAGGGGGAGGGCAGAGAGAGCGCTATAATCCCAAGCAGGCTTCGTGCTGTCCGCCAGGAGGCCTGGGGCTTCAACTCAGGAACCCTGAGATCATGACCTGAGCAGAAATCTCCAGCTGGTCGCTTACCACTGGGCCCAGCCAGGCGCACCTGCGCTCATTACGTTTTAACACAGATCTTAACCTGTTTCCTCTGTGGCGTGAGCGCTGCTTGAGAGCTGATTTTGATGGGGATGTGCCTCACATCAGTATCTTTTGACCTCCTGCATGCCAGCTTGTTTGGCTCATTTAATTTGCCATAGTTTGAGGGCAGTGGGAAAATTGGAGTTTAAAAATGCAGATACCACTTAGAAACAACAACAGGAGATCTCAATAAAAGGTCTAATCTGCAGAGAAATCCTTTGTTTACATAATCCAAGTACACTTCTCCAACTGTTAGATCCTTTTTTATTTCATTCTCCTACATAAATTAATGTCCTTAACAAACGAATGGACTATTTCTCACCCCAATGCTTGTTTCCCTAATTCTAGTTTGTCTCCCCTACTGTGGTGTTTTTAACTTACTGAGGGCACAGACCTTATTCCACAAAGTCTCATGTGGCTATGAGAGTATGTAGAAGAGTAGGATCTTGGTAAGTAGCTGCTGACTGACTGAGTGGACATATAAAGTAACTTTTTAAAGCTGTTATAACTTTTCACACCTCACAGTTCATAAACTTAATTTCAACATATTTACTTGATTTTAAACCATTGTTACGAGTTAACATGCTCAATGTTTAATAGTACTATAGAAATTACAATTTTATATCTAATAATTATTAAACAGTTGTTATTTCCAGGTACAGTGCCATACTCATGAATGACTAATTTTTAGAACAATAATATTAATTGGATATTATTGCAGATGAAAAAACTCAGTCTAAGACAGGTAAGGTTGTCCAAGAGATCACAGACAAATGAGCAGAGTTGATGGTATTTAATGCATTCAGTCTAACTGTTGAGCCAATGGTGTAGATGACCCCACTTTAGATTCTCTTCAGTATACATACTCACTATCCAGATTTCCTAACATGATATGCTCTTATGACTGGCACTAGTGTTCTAATGAAAGGCTCTTAAATTTCAAACATATCTGGGGGTGGAAGATGCATATCTTCCACACTGAGGCAGTTACTAGTTACCCTTATTTTCCTACAGAGTGCCTTTAAGGCCATGTTTTTCAGAGGCAGTAGCTTTGAGGAGGGAAGCTGCAAAACCACATCTGACTTTACACTGGCAACAAACAAACCTTCACTTTGTTGTGTGACTGTGATCTCTTGGTTAATTTATTACCACAAAACCACAGCATAAGTCCAGTCTAGTCTAATAACACTGGTAAATTACAGTTTGGGAAAATATGCAATTATTTTCCAAAATCTGTTATGTCTATCTATCTAGTAGAGCCACATAATAGCATCAACAGATTATACTTTTTGAAATTATGTAATTATTTTCTACTATGTAATGCCTGTCTAATAGAGCCACATACAAAGCACACTAATTAATTAATCAATAGCACTATATATTTCCATTCTTCCACTCACAGTCCCTTGGCCAAAATTAGTGATATGGCTCCAACCTACCCACAAGTGACATATAAGCAATCACATCAAACATATGTATGGGAGAAAACTTTTCCCTTCTTCCCTTCTAGGTTCTCTGGCTGGTCTAATAGTTGTATTGACATAACACAGATTACCAGGGGAAAAACAATTTTAATTTTGTATATTCAGAAGCCTCACAAAGACATGAGAGGCTCCCTGGCAGTCAGGTAATCGACGCTTATATAACATTCTGATCTAAGGAGAAGGGCATACAAGTGTGGAGTGTCAAAAGGGAGGAAGACAAATCTCAGAAAGATGAGACAAGCAGACGTTTGGTAAACAAATATTTGCCAGGCCCTACAAATAACCAAAAATTTTCTTTGGCATTAGTTCTCTTTTGCTATAGGCTATCTAAAAGTTTTTAGGCAGTTAAAGGGGAGATAAAAAGCGCTTCTTGAGTCTGTTGGCTTTCGTCTTCAGCTGGAAACAATCCACATGCCAAAGTGGCACATTCCGGAATCTTGTCTTTATTCCCCCTTGCATGCGATGGTGAGTCTGTCTCCAACATTTCTAACATTTCAGAGTGTTGTATTCTCGGAGGAAACACTGTGAAACAAACATAGACTCTAATTGTATTTCACTAAGCATAAAGCCTTCATGTCAAATCTCAAAATATATTTTAAATCATTTACTAGAGAAATATTGCAAGTAAAAATCCACCTCAGTGCTTTTCTAGCTGAAGATTATGCTTAGCTCAACAAGTATTTTACTATCAGGGTTAATAATGTAATTATGTAGATCATGAATTAAATATATATACTTTAGTAGCCAGACTCCCAGTTACAAGTAATTGGAAAGTTGCAATAAAAACAGCACTTATAATTACACAACAGACATTATAAGTCAATTTGGTTTGGGCTGTGTACATCTAAACTAATAATTCTATGAATTTAATTATTACTAAATGAAAGGGCACAAAATAGCCATGCCTTACTAAATGATACTTCTACCAAAATAAAAGTTTGTCTCAATTTTCATATTTTTGTGGCTGCTTAATATATATTGAATAGCTACACTGTAGCAGATTCCATTTTTCAAAATTAACAATTTGTTCCTGGAGTAAAGACAATTTACACACCATGTAAAAAAATGAATGGGTAACGTCTTCATCATCTGGGGCTGCTGTAACAAAAACACCATAGACTAGGTGGCTTAAACAAGAAACATTTGCCTCCCCCGTGCAGGGGGCTGTGAAGTCCAAGATCCAGGTGCCAGAAGATTTACTATCTGGTGAAAAGCCTTCTTCCTGCTTCGTAGATGGTAATCTTCCTGCTGTGTCCTCACATCGTGGAGGGAGAGAATTCTGGGACCTTCATTATAATCCTAGTATAATCCCAATCCCATTATGGAGACTCAACCCCACCCATGACCCCATCCAAAGGCCCCAGCTCCAAATAGCATCACATTGCAGATTAGGCTCCAACAGATGAATCTGCGGGGACAGAAACATTTGGTCCATAGGAATGATGCCTCAATACAGAATTTGACTTTCCTTTATTTTTATAGGGACAAAATAAAAGTGATTCTACAATTTTATTTCTTTTAAAAACACACAAAAAGCAATAAAAAAGTAACTCATTGTCATAGCTAACAGTTGCCCAAGGAGACATGGCAATAAAAGTTTATGTGGTATCCTGGATCAGAAAAAAAGACTTTAGGTAAAATCTAAGAATTCCTGAATAAAGTATGGATGTACTTAAAAATAATGTATTGAAGCACCTGGGTGGTTCAGTTGGTCAAGTGTCCAACTCTTGATTTAAGCTCAGGTCATGATCTTGCTGTTCGTGGGTTCAAGGCCCACGTCAGTCTTTGCACTGAGATTCTCTCTCTTCCTCTCTCTCTACTCTTTCCCCACTCTCACAATATCTCAAAATAAATAAATAAAACAAAAAAAATAATGTATCATTGTTGGTACATTAATTACAACAAACACATCATATAATAGTACAATAATTGAGGAGACTGGGTATGTGGAATGTGGACACACTTTGTATTATGTTCAAAATTATTCCAAGCCACTAGGTAAGCCAAACTATTCTAAAACGAAGTTTATTTGAAAAAGTTAGTCATAACATAATCCTGAAAACCATATTTTTTTTTCAAAATAACATAACTCTTCTACCTGAAGGCAAACTTTGCCTTTTTCTAACTGAATATCATTGTTAATGATGTTCTTGATACCAATACTTCAGTGTTTCATAATTCAACAGTTCATAAAGAAATAAAATTTGAAATCTCATAGAATATAATGAATATAACAGTTATGAATATAACATTGCTTGTATCCTTCAAAGTGATGTACTTGAAAAAGTAATGTGTTATAACTCTCAATGTATGTATAGTATTTGACCATGGATATTAGAACGATATTTACCTTCTCCACCCCCAACCCCCAAATACTTCTTTCACATTGGTTGATCGTTTAAAATAAAGGACAAATAGTTATCAAATGAATGATTTGATTGGAATGTGTTCTTTGGTAAATCAGTTAAAAACTAAATTTTCTCCCTGATAACCTCTGCAGAAGCAGAAGAGGAAGAAACAGTTGTATCATTGAATAAACATTAAAGTAGAATGTAATCTACATCACAGGCAATCTGCTAGAGATTGCAAAGACAAATAAATCTCACCTTTAAATAGTAAGCATATGTAGCCCATCACATACATGTTTTCAAGATAAATTATAACTAGTCCTTAAGCAAGAGGACTTGCCAGCATCACTCGTCACACATAGTTCATCCGAAATTCACCAGGTAATTGGGTGACAGTCTGTGTTAGCTAATTGATTTTATCCAAAGGAAAAATAAATGCATATCTTTATGACAGAAACTAGTTTTAGAGTAAGGCGCCCATAAACTTAACCTCCTATGCTCTCATGGAAACACAGAGATGGGGCAGTATCTTCTTTGACCACCTTTAAATACATGGTTCTGAGATATTTGAGAAAGACACTGCTGGGTCATAATGCTGGCAAAAGTCTTGTTTAGCTTTTAAGGGGATTTACATTCATTTTCAAAAGACAAAGAAAACACAATTATATGTTTTTTAAAGTAAATGATCTAGGGAAAGGGCAGAAGGGGAGTCTCTTCCCTTATTTTCAGCAGGGAGAATTATGCATCTTATTTTTAATTTGTATTTGCCCTGACAGTAATCACATGCACTTGAATCATTCAAAGTAACACTCTCAGAAATATCAGAGGACCTTAGAAGTAGGCACAAGAGATAGATACAACTAAGTTGGTTTGAAGAAGAAACAAGAGTGAGTGAGAGACAAATTATCTAGATGTTTAACTTACAATGATATGGCTATTGTAACAACAGACTGAAAACAAAAATAATTACCTCTCCTAAGTACCATGTTAATATGTAATTATTATGACAATAATTATTGCCCTAGGGTTCTAATTATAAACAAATGAGTTAAGTGAGATTTCAATACTAGAAGTCCTTCACTGAGAAGTTCCACTCCTGTTAATTTTTTGTGAACTTATTTCAACGTATGAAGTATCCGCAACGCTGTACACGTTGCACATTAGTGTTATTATACCGATGTAACCAACACAGTTAAAATATGGAACTCTATCAGTACCCTATTTCAAAAATCTTTACTCATCCTAAATTCAGAATATTCTTCTAGAAACTTTATTGTTTTACATTTTACATGTAGGCCTATAAATCACTGGAAACTGAACAGGATTTTTTTTCCCCCATATAGGCATCTGAATGACTCATGATCACGTATTGAAAAGACCATCTTTTCTCACATTGCAGTGGTAATTGTGTCATTAATCAGTTGACCACATATAGCTGGATCTGTTTCTGGACTGGGTATATATCCATTGTGGTTTTTGTTATCCTGTTTCTTTCATTTATTCGTTGAAGCTTGTACCAATACCACAAGTTCTAAAATACTGCAGTTTTATAATGAGTCTTGACATATGGCACTGTAAGTCCCCCAAGTTAGTTCTTCTTTCTCAAGCTTGATAATTCCAGATTATAATGACTCCACCTCATGCATATTCTGTGTTATTTCAGTCACCATGTTTTCCTCTTCTGTATATGTTCCTTTCCTCAGTGGGTAGGGGCTATGGAAAATCATTATGATGGCAATAGGAATAAGTACATGGTGAATGTTGAGGGTTGTTGATAGATATTTGCTAATCCCTTGTATGCATGGGATACACTATTATTTGATTTATTATTTATTGAGAACAGGTCATTTTTCAAAAATGGTTTTTCAGCTAGTTAGAGATGTAACATGACCCCTCTGTGACTTTAGTCAGGTTCCCCTGAAGATATCTAGACCTTGACCTGGTCACAGGTCCTTGTGAGATCTGTATTGTCCTATTTTAGCAAGAATCCTGCTAAGACAGTTTAGGCAGAATCACTTAACTTTGATATCTTATCTAATCATGTTCCTCATCTGTCCTGTCCAGTTCCTCTGGTGATAATTAATTGATTAGCTGACAATCCTGGCCTTACCTTTAGCAAGAATCCTATTAGGTCTATTTAAACAGGATCTGCACCCCACTCCTGATGTTTTCTCTTAGTAACTTTCTATCCACTAACTCCCACCTTGTTCTGTCAATGAATCTCTTCTTGTCCATGTTTCATTAAAAATGGAGCCGAGTTCTGTACTAGCTCTCTTTTGCTCTATTATAATAGATTCTGAATAGATTCTGTCTCTACCATCTTACCGTCCAGCTCTGGTTTCTTGAACAGTTAGAGCGCTATAACTCAGACGGGATCAGATTTGTCACTGGATCCCTGGACTTCTCACCCAGGACCTCAAGTGCACACCTGTGAAGCCTTTTCTTCATTACTTGGCTGACTGATCAGAGATCTACTGGTGAGTCTGACTCCTAAGCCAGTGCTCTGGACGACAGCCCATTGAAGCACAGTAAGGGCAGATTTTGATTCTTAAGATTCTGAGTATACTCTCTGGAGATGAATTAGAGGACTGGACTTCTTTGTTTGAAAGGTACCTACTGGGCGGGCTAGAAGCTATTCTTCCTGGCTGTGTATGTCCTATGGGGATTTTACACCCTGATTCATGTAAAACTCGCTGGAAACTCCCACCACGCCCCACAGATCATTGTTTCAAGTTAGAATTCACTTCCTGACTCCCTAGGCTAGAAAATTCTTCTTGATTCATTGCTTCATGTGGGAATTCATTCTCCAACTCCTGGTCTAGAAAAATATTCCTCACCCCCTGTGAGTCCTCTCTGTTCTCTATATTTGATCCTTTTTCCTCATGGGAATTTCTCAACTAAGTGAAACCTCATTCTTGAAACCATGCTGATTATATCCTCCATCAACTCTATCTTCTTCCTTCCCCCCCTTTTTTTTCCTAATGTTTATTTATTTTGAGATACAGAGAGAGAGAGCAAGTGAGTGTGCATGCATGGGAGAGGGGCAGAGAGACAGGGAGAGAGCAAATCCCAAGCAGGCTCCATGCTGTCAGTGCAGAGCACAACGCAAGGCTCGATCTTATGAACCTTGAGATCATGACCTGAGCCAGAATCAAGAGTTGGACACTTAACTGACTGAGCCATCCAGGCACCCCTCTCTTCTTCATTTCTTGATGGCTTGACTTTATGAATAATAATATGGAAATTCATTGGCTTCTTTGGGAAACCTAAGATCTCCCCCACAGGTCCCCTGTGAGACCTCTTTCCCTTCCCATTGCTTCTATTCTTCCTTCCTCCTTTCTCCCCCTTTGATCTTCCATTCAGTTCCCTTGAATGCTATTCATATGTCTTCCTCCATCCCTCTTGTTCACCCTTGCCAGACTTTCCCCTTTCACTCCATCAGTCTCTTAAGGAACTCAGGAACCCCTAAAAGCAACTGCCTGTGCAACCGAGTCCAAGCTCATTCTGCCTACCAAAGGGCAAGGCAATAAGGTAAGAGGCAAGATGTCAGGGCATAGAAAGCAACTTTATTTGGAAAGCCAGCAAACTGAAGAGATTGTAGACTATTGTCCTAGGGAACCATCTCCCCTTGGCATGAAATTCGAACTTCTTTTATGTTAGCAAAGGGAGAAGTGGGAGGGAGCTGGAGTCAAAAGGTGATTGACATTGGCAGACATCAGAGGAAGGCCATGTAACTATGTTGTCCTTCGTTAATTGATCTTTTCATGCAGGCATCTGGTCATGTCTTTCCTAAAAATCTTAAACGTAGCATAATCATTTCGGTAGGTACTTCCTTATCTCTTCACGTGAGGTAGGTTTGGGGTTAAAAAAAATGGTTCTTGCAAATCTTAGCTGTAAGCAAAATTACTTCAATGATTAACATGCCTACCTGCAGGGCTAAGCAGAAATTTCTGAGCTACAGGTCACAGTAGCAAGGGCAATAGAAGTGACATGGTATCAGATATGCTAAGTTTTTTTTTTTATTCCTTATTACACCTGAGGCTGAATTGAAACAAACAAACAAACAAGGGCACCTGGGTGGCTTAGTCACTTAAACTTCCAACTTTGGCTCAGGTCATGATCTCACAGTTCTTGAGTTTGAGCCCCTGTAGGGCTCTGTGCTGACAGCTCAGAGCCTGGAGCCTGCTTCAGATTCTGTGTCTCCCTCTCTTTCTGCCCCTTCCCTGCTTGTTCTCTCTCTCTCTCTATCTCTCTCTCTCTCTCTGTCTCTCTTTCTCTCTCAAAAATAAATAAACATTAAAAAAATAAAAAATATATATATGGAAATATTTAGAAACATACTGAATATTTTATCCATTCATATGGTCTTTGGAAATACCCAGACAGCTCTGAGATGTCCCCTCAGTCTCTCACCTAAAACACAATCCACACCTTCCATCATTTTAAATATTAGGCAAAATAAAATCTTAAAAGTATCTTCCATAAATATTGATAAAAAGCTTTAGCATTCATATTGAACAGGTAATCTTAACTTCTTCCATTTGCTATAAATACAATTCAGATACACATATAAAGAAGAGCAAAAATGGGAGTATATTACTGTGTTTGTCTGACTTACAGTTAAAATTGTAGAAAAAAGAAGTATGATCTTTATGCCTGTCTGTATGCATGCTTATGCATGTATGATATATATATATATATATATATATATATATATATATATATATATATATGTAAACTTTTTCTACTTCTGAATGGTATTACCAAATTAAGTTATAAAATCCTTTAAAGGAATAGAGTTCTGTTCAAATTAGCTTAGAGATAAATGAGCTCTGATATTAATTAAATATTGCTAAAACTCTCAGAAACATAGAATCTAACTCAAATACTTTTAAAGTTCATGTAACTTGAAAAAATCTTTGGCAAATAGGATTAGTTTAGTATTGTTGGTTTAATTAAAACAGCTATGTCTTCTGAGTTATCTCCTAGTATTAAGTATCATATAAATGTGAATTTTGTAACTAGGTTTTTTAGGTTCTTTGCTTTTGTGATACTTACCTAAAGTGCATGTTCCACAAAAAATAGTTAACAAGGAAATAACTTGAACTGATGACTACCTTTGTTTAATAGTATGTGTGTGTGGGCCACCTGGGTGACTCACTGGGTTAAGTGTCCAACTTTGGCTCAGGTCCCAACTCATGGTTCATGGGTTCAAGCCCTGTGTCTGGCTCTGTACTGACAGCGAGAATCTGCTTGGGATTCTCTCCCTTTCTCTCTCTCCCAGTCTCTCTCTCTCTCTCGGTCCCTCCCCCGCTAGCACTTTCTCTCTCTCAAAATAAATAAATAAACTTAAAATATATATATATATATATATATATATATATATATATATATATATATATATATATTTTGGTAACTTGAAACATCTACTAACTTAAATTCAACAACAAATATTCACTAAATATTTAGATAATTTCTAAGCAACAAATTGCTGAAACACTGCTAAGTAGACATTTAAGTTTAATGCTTCTTATTTTTGTATTTTTAAAATTTTGTCTTTATTTTCTTCAAAGAGAGAGAGAGACTGCATGTGTACACACAAGCAGGGGAAGGGCAGAGGGAAAGAGAGAATCTTAAGCAGGCTCCATGCTCAGTGCAGAGCCCAGTGCAGGGCTGATCCAGTGACCCTAGGATCATAACCTGAGCCAAAATCAAGAGCCTGATGCTCAATGAACTCAGTCACCCAGGAGACCCTATTTTTATATGATATAGAGTAGCTGAATGTATTTGGTTGGGTTAATAACAATGATCCTTTGCCACTGTGAAAAACTGTACCATGGGGAAGCAAATACCTACAAAAATTGTGAGATGGCTATATTCATAAAATTACTAGTTTGCTATGGAATCCCAGTGTGTGACAGACATTGCACAATTATCTACTTTCTAAAGTTCACTGTAAAGAAAAAAAAAGTTACTAATCGTTTGTTCCAGAATGAGAAAGAGGAAAATATAGGATAAGGTTTTTGGGAAAAATATCTTAGAAAAGTAATCTTCCCTCATGTAGTCACAGTCATGTACCTGGCTAAGAATGGGTGGATTTATGTATAAGGCTTAAAGATGAGTTCAATAACATGGTGATATAAAACTAGAGTTCTTTTTCTCTCAGTTAAAAGAACAAAGGTTTCTTGTACTCTTGGCCTGTTCTTAATAGATTAAAAAGGTTTTTCTTCACCTTTTAAGTAAACTGCCTAGAATCCAACATTTTGTGTCTTATCCAAATCATTTCCTGTACTATACGTTAATCTTTATATGTCCTCAAATATTTAAGAGAAACTAAGGATTGATTCATAGTAATCTATGATCCTATTTAATCAAGTGTTCAAACCTTTTGACATGTTTGACAACTTCCCCAAATCAAATTCTAAATTAAGTCTTCTTGTTCTCAAACTGACCTTGAAATTTCCCAGAGGATTCTTGGAAAATCTCAAAAGGATTTGTTCTGTCACATTGTAAAAAGGATATGCTAAACTAATTCACTTATCTGATATATTGAATTACATAAAAAGACATTGTCAAATAAGAAAAACTGTCTTAACCTTCACCAGGTTATATTTATATGGGTAAATAGTATTAATGTAAGTATTTTAGAAATCAGATCAACTTCATAGAAATTTGTCAATACCCTCATTGTCCATGATAGGTCTTGTATAATATTGTAAGTCACAATTCTAGTTATTAGTTTTAAATGTTTGTGCTATAGAGAAGCGCCCAGGTGGCTCAGTTGGTTGAGCACCTCACTCTTGATTTAGGCTCAGGTCATGATCCCAGGGTTGTGGGATCAAGCCCTGTGTCAGGCTCTACCCTGAGTATGGAGCCTGCTTGAGATTCTCTCTCTCCCTCTGCCCCTCTCCCCTGCTTGCATACACTCTCTCTAAAAATAAATAAATACATAAATAAATACACAATCAGAGTTCTTTGTCAAATGAACTTTCAGATCTTTTACCATGCTCTTGTCACCACAGATAGTTTTTCTTTTACTCTAATTCTTCCTTGACTGCATTTGTCATCAGTTACAGGCCAGAATGCTTCATCTTCAACAAAAAATGACTGTCTTAGAGAATATGGAAAGGATTATGACAAGGGTTTGGGGGTATAGGCTTCTGATAGCATTGCTTAAATAACTTTAAGAGCTACCACTCTACTGAGTAAAGATTTCCAGAAGTCTAGTGGAGAAGCTAATGAATTCATAAAACTGCTAACCCATGATCAAGCAGAACACAAGTAAATTACATTGGACTGAATGGACTAGTAAATAATAATTACAATTTTTGCTTGTAACATGACGAGCTCTTTAATGTTCTAAATTATTTATATCAGGAACTCTTTTCCCCTTTCTCTCAAGCTGTCTATAACTCAGATGTGTCAGTAGATATACTTTTGTAAACAAAAATGAAGCATTTATCTTTCTTCCTACCTGATCCCTCCAGAATTGGGGAACTATTGTGGAGTATGCTTATTTTCATGGCAATATAATTGTTTACAGAGGTTATATAATAATCTATTCTTGTAACAGAACATAATTGGAAACATCAGTTATGTACACCAGGCTCTGACTGGAATGTCATATTTGAAAATGATGCATAGAATCAAGTATGACCAGATGGTTTCAAGGAACTAAGGTTGACTTCATGGAGCCAAAGCTTACAAAGCTCTCTTGGAACAACTGGCCTGGTATTTGGCTTATATGTTTCCAAGCCTCATGAATGAGTAAGGAAGGTTACTTCCTGGATGGCCTAGCACCTTCAAGATAGACCTCAAGAAGAGAGAAATTCCTCCAAATCTGTAAGTGATGAAGGAAATGTCTTATGGCAAGTCTTTGGCTTGGTGTCCCAAGGCTCAAGAAGCTTTAAAAAGTCTAATTTGAAAAAAGTTCCAGCAAAGCAAACTCATAAAGCTCTATGTGATCAATTACTATTCTTGTTATGCTTATGTAAATAATAAGACCAAATCTAGTAAGACCACACTTATTTTTTTTTTACTTATTTTGTGATGGAAAATCAAAAGTGGGGTGACTTCAGAGAAAAAAGTTATGTTTCAATGAAGAACTTTATACATCCTTGCAGGTTATTAGATTATAATCTTGTTATCTGTCTTTGAGCTATTTTTCATCTCTAGGTAAACTCCTTTTACTTTCTACTTTTTTATCTACCTGTAAACTGGTCTGGATCCTGCTTTTTTTAATGCATTTGTTAGCAATTAACATTTCCAACTTTTTGCCCATCCTCATGACTTGGCATTCTTAAGAACTAAAATTGCCCTTTTTTTTTAAATTCTGAGAGCTGAAGCTGGATTACTTGATATAAGTTCAAAATATCAACACAACATAACATGTGTGGGCAACCATTATGCCTGCTGCCATGTGGGACAGTCAGAAAGTTCACTGTGAAACCCAAAGGCATAATCAAATGTATTTATGCTGCAAACCAGGAAATACATGGGATTACCACTGCTGTCCTCACTCAAGTATCTAAAGATACTTCCAGCCGAACGTCCAGAAATCTTCCCAACTGACAGCCCTATAGACTGAGATACTAGTCACTGTATTTCTTTCACTTTCATAGAAACTTCTCTCATTAAATGCCTGACTCTACACCATTTAGCAAATAACTTCTAATGCAAAGTTCCAGTAGATGATTAAGCTGATCTTTAATGAAACAATGACTGAATGAGAAATGGATTTATAGCCAAAGAAAAGAATGCCTCTCCTTTACTTAACTAGAGGAGAGACTGACAAGACACTCTCCCTGACCTAACTTCAGTCAGGCCTCTAAGCCTTGACCTTGGCATCTGTTCTTGTGGAGCCTGTATCACCTAAATTTAGCATGAATTCTGCTAATTCAGCTTAACCAGAATCTTCCACCCAACTCCTCATCTCCTAGGTGATAACTGATCATTCTGGCCTGATGTTAGCAAGAATTCTTTTAGACTTGTTTAACCAGGTGATACATATATCACCTTAGCAATAAGAAAATACATATATAATTAAAATGCCAAGAGTAATATAAGTGTTAATTAGTTGAATTCAAGCTAATTTATTTAGATCTAGAAAGCTAAATATGATTTTATTTAAGGCATAGATTGCAATATAAATATAAATGTGGAGATAAAAATGAAATGATATATTCAGGTGGAAGTTAAAGGAGTAATCTAGCTGATTCTGTAGCTTTTGTAATAGACAGAATCCTGTGAGTACTAATAAGAGTTAAGATGTATTGAGCACACTGTTCTAAGTGTTCTGCAATTATTATGTCTTTTAACCCTCACAAGCACTTTATACAGTAGGGACTATTATCCCCATTTTAGATATAGATTTAAAAATAAAACTCAAAAGGGAAAATTAACAAAGTTTATCAACCAAGTGTATTCTGTAAGATGAGGTTGGGCAGAAGTCTAGGAATGAAAGAGAAACCGTGCTTTTAGAAGGCAAGTACTCAATGCAGAGGTAATACATTCTAATATAATTATAATTTCCACAGTCAAATAACTCCTATCGAAATATCTCATTACTAGCTTATCTAGCTTGCTGTAAGCCAGCTCACTCAACAAAATAAAAAGTCTTCATTTGGTGCTTTCTATCTCCTTATTTAATTCTCATTTCATGTCAACATATTTCCCTGTGGCCCTAGAGGTGGTAGCGGTTCCTTTGTCACCACCATCAGGGTATTGCAGTATTTCCTAGTTTTCCTCCACCTTAAGAATAGTTTTGTAAATAGTCCCTCCCTAACCTGAGGTTTGGGGGCAGGATAATGGCTAAGGGGTAGTGGTAGAGCCTATATCCTGAGCCTTACGGCTCTCTTCTACAGTGTGCCGGGAAATTTCCAAATTGTTACGTTAACTACAAGTCATATGGAGTCCAGCCAGACCTTAATTAACTAACAAAGTAGACTAATTCCTTCTATCCCAGGTGTTTAAGACAACCCATTAAATCCAAAATCCTGGATAAGATAGGTCCATGGCAAGAAATATGGCCCATTGAGTCCTGTGTTTTGCCCAACTTGCTCTATTACCCTTATTATACACTCCACTTAAGTACCTCAGACTGCTGCAGCAATAGATTTGTGAGGCAAAGGGGCTGTCTTCACCTATAGGTCTTTACCTCTCATACTGGTTGTGCCAGGATGAATATCACAGGCTTACAGGCAATAAGAATGGTGTTGGTAGATTCAGAGGAAAATGAACTTGGACTTTTAGAGTAACTTCTCCAGATGAAGTTACAGAAAGGCTTTTAAAGCAGAAGTGGATGGATGTCTGCCTCCATTGGTAAGACGTTTAGGGAAATGTGTAAGTTCAATATTCTTAGCTTTATCTATATCTACCCAAATTTCCTCATCCCATGTTCTAAGGTGCTATCCCTTTGCTACAGTGTCCTTACTTTAGCATAGGAGATTTGGAGTGGGGAGTGTGGGGCATTTAATTGGCAATCAACTCTATCTCTTACTCTCAGATTAATCCTGACATTCCCAGCTATTACAGGAGACCAAGATCTCCTTTAAAAATTTCATGGAGGCTCCTAATTGTATATCCATAACTTTTAATTTCACTTTTCCCTTGGGATACACTTTAGTACCTTCCTAAGTAGCTGGGTGACACTATAAACTTAATAAACAATATTTTTAACATAAAAACTAAGTACCATAGTTACTTGCTCTCATAATAATACCTTGACCTCAACTTGCTACATTGCTACCAGTGTTGGTCATTTGATTGATCATGATTATATTGCAAATCATAGACAGTCTATGTCTACTATTACCACTCTAGCCAATATGTTACATTTCCTCATCCAGGTAGTTATCTCTGAACTCCTTTAATATACGACCATCCTAATCCAAAAATTCTATTTGGAGGGTTTCCTTCCTGGGCCCACATTCAGTATCAGTAACTATATCAAATGAGTCGAATCATAAGTCAGATAGTGCTCCCTGAAATTTAAAAGATTCTAGGATTTGCTAAAATATGAACAGTAAATAGGGAAATCACAGAGAAAAATATAGCACATGAAGGCTAGAACCTGTACAGCTGCAAAAAATCCCTATACCCAAAGAATTTAGGACCAGGGAGAGTATCTAAATGCAGAAAGAAGGAAGTGATGTAGAGGAACATCCTGATAAAAGCAGTGACATTCATACAAGAAGCACTAAAAGCACTGAAAGCCTGATATAATCTCAATGAGTAGGAGCAGAAATAATAAATACCCATAACTGTTCTACTTTCTCCCTCTCTTCTCATGCTGAGTCTCCCCACTGGCTAAACCAAAGAGAAATAGAGAGAAAGGGAGCTCAGGGCACAGATCAAGGTGAAAAGGGTAGAAGCCAATGTTAAGAGGCTAATAATATATGTGATGATAAAGAAAAACCAGAGCTAGACAGTAGTTAAAGTAGTACAAACAGGTTTCATTCACGACCTATTACAGTAGGGAAAGGAGACCTTTATATAAAACTGGGCTCAGTTCCAAATACACCTTGGACAAGTGAGGATTTATAGCCAAGAACTCAGTGAGGGTCAGTGAATGGAAAATTACCAAGAGGAAACCTCAGGGGGTAAGGAGGGATTCTGGCTAAACCAACTTGACAAGATTCTTGCTGAAAGCAGACCAGGATGATCTGATACCACATGGTGGGTGAAGACATACATCAGATATCAAGGGTTCTCCAATACCCAGAATGAGGGTTCTCCCTCAACAAGGTTTTGCCTGAAACTGGGCTATGCAGGTCTGGCAAGGACAAGATCTAGCTCAGAATGGAGTTCAGAGGAGCCTGACTGAAGTTTGGTCAAGGAGTCTTTTCCATGATGTCGCTTTCACTAATATCTTTATTCAGATATCTAACTGGTTTTTTAAGCTTAGTAGATCCAACACTAAAATCTGTTCCTCCTCAAGTTCTCCTTCTAAGTCAGTAAAACAAAACAAATAAACAAAAAACAACAACAAAAAATGAACTTGGTTTCATCTTTGACTCTTCAACCTCTATCACATTAGAGTAAATTATGTTGATTATACTGTCTGAATGAAATACCCAAAAGAAAAAATGCTGACTCTGACCACTTACTAAGTTTTCTACTATTACCATTCTAGCCAAAGTTACCACTGACATAGCTTTCTTAATATTCTCCCTGCTTACAGTATTAAATACTTGTAGAATATTTTATAATCACTATGATCTTTTAAATATATGAGTCCAATGTCATTTCATCATTTCTATTCTTAAAATCCTATAAAGACTTCCATCACATGTAATATAAAATCCAAAGTCCTTATTATGGCCTATAAGGCTCTAAACATCTAAAATACGACTATCTTTATGTCCTGATGTCCTAATTCTTTAGTTTCATGAATTTTGCTTTAGTCACACTGGCCTTCTTCCTTTTCCTTGACCACTAGCAGACTGACTTCTGCCTCTGGGTCCTTGCTAATTGCTCTATATGGAATTCTCCTTTCCCAATTATTCGGAGGCTCACTAAACTCATTCAAACATTTGCTGGAATACTGTCCTCTCAGATACCCATGCATAATCAATGTATATAATATATAGTTGCATATGTTATAATTCTATATGTGTGCATTTACATAAATTATGTATGTTAATATATAATAATTATTACATAACATATATAGTTAGTAAGATAGTGTGATGTGGCCAATTGATCTGAACAATAATTCTCTAACTTTTATTAAGATTTAATTAAGTTAGAGACCCCTGGGTGGCTGTGTCGGTTAAGCGTCTGATTTCAGCTCAGATCATGCTCTCACTGCTCCTGAGTTCAAGCCCCATGTCGGGCTCTGTGCTGACAGCTCTCAGCTGGCAGCCTAGAGCCTGCTTCAGATTCTGTCTCTGTCTCTCTGCCCCTCCCCAACTCAAGCTCTGTCTGTCTCTCTCTCGAATATAAATAAGCATAAAAAAAATTTTTTAAGATTTAACTAAGTTAGAAAAGAGTTTTATAAAATCATTTTAATTAGATATAAATATAAAGCACGTTCTTCTCATATAGCAAATTTAAAAATAATTAGGATAAGTGAAGGAGTCTGTGGATTATAATACTGACATCTTGGAAAGAATTTAACAGATGTATTTAAATTATATTCTTATTAATTGTCCTTTAATAATTCATCCCTAGTTTTGAGTCGAAAACTCAGACGTTTTTAGTTTTCTGAAGCACTAGGTTTTTTCAGTAGCTAAAATTTACATTGGAACTGAGGCAGAGATAGAGCTGTTGGCTTAAATTATGTCCATTTTTTTTAAGTTTATTTATTTTGAGAGAGACAGAGACAACACAAGCAGGGGAGGGTCAGAGAGACAAGAGAGGGAGAATCCCAAGCAGGCTCCGTGCTGTCATTGCAGAGACCTATGCAGGGCTTGAGCCCATGAAACTGTGAGATCATAACCTGAGCTAAAACCAAAAGTTGGAGGCTTAACCAACTGAGCCACCCAGGCGCCCCAAATTATGTCCATTCTTTTTCTTTGGCCAAATGTTTCACATAACTTCTTAAAGTAGTATGAGGCTATTACAGAGACAACATGCTTTATTCACTCACATTTCTTATTCAAGAGTCTATAGTTTGTTTTGACTCTAAATGTAGAAGAAAATAAACAAGAGGAAATATACATGACAAAATATAATAACAATTATGCATAACTTTATTTAAACCAGTAAATATTTTGACTTAACTTTCTAGACTTTTTAAAAATATTTGTACTCCCAATTACTGTGAACTTTGACTCTACACATTTTATCACAAAATATGTAACACTTACAAGTGTCTTATCTAAAACTTAATATTTGTCTAAGATTTAAAACATGTCATTTCAAACTGCTTTGGAAATGAAAACTTTCAGAAACTCTTCTATGAAAGGCTTGTATTCCCTTTTTAAAAAAGAGGGGGAATATAAAATCATATTTAATCAAGTTTTTTTTTCTTTTAGCAGAAACTTAAAATTGGTTTCCTCATAGTTACAAACTTATCTCTCTTAGGCAGTGACTATTAGGGAAGATAATGGCTCTTCTTCTCATGGGGTTAAATTTATTTCCAAATTGAGAAACTAGGTGGAATTATGATACTATTGCTACCATCTAAATGAAGATGATGTAGATGCTGAATTACAGTTTACCTCTGAGGCAGCAATTAGAAACTAACAGATTCAAATAAAAAGCGAATAGAGGCTCTGTAGTTTTCATAGATGCCCATGTCTTTCTATTGTTCTAATTATGGAACAGCAAATACCAAGTAAAACTTAGTGTAGCCGGGTGGTGGCGTGACTCAGCCTTGACTAGTAATACGAAGGAGGCATTCAGCTTGGGTACTTTTTTCATCACACTGTGGGCTATCTAGTGCTCTGTCTCACAACGTCTTTTTGTAAGAGTAAAATAAAGGCAGTGGTACTCACAGTTCCTGTTATCTCTAATTCCATCAGCATTCATAGTATTTGCTTGGTTCCTTATTAGTATGAAAAATCAGGCCTCCATACTATTTACAAAGAAAATAATAGAAATGTAGACAGGTGTATTCATAAAGAGGCTGATTTAGGAAAAATACATAATGGCAGCTAATGAAATTAAAATAGAAAAGGATGTCCTTATCCTGTTCCTTTATAGTGCTTTGCAAATAAGACTGTAGAGTTGAAAGTCCCATTAACTACGTAAAAAACAACTTTTTTGATGTAAACATTTTATCCACTTGTTATCTCACTTCCTGTTACTTTCTTTTGCAGATTAAACAGATAATATTTCTCTCCAAATAATGTATTTACAGTTTTTATTTCTTTTCCAACCTGAAAGACATTTAAGAAAAAAACTTGCAAACTCTAATTTTTGATGCTTAGAACATGTATAACAAACAATATATATGAATCTACTCTGTGCAATAATATTCTCCAGGTTTTATTTAAAAATCATTGCACTTGCCAAAAAATCATTTGTCTAAAGTATTAACAGATTATAATTTTGAGTCAATAATGTTAATAATCTGAGTCACTGGTTTTGAAAAGAATGAAGATTACTAATTTATTGACCCAGTGTTATACACACAACAATATAATAAAATAGTGTCTGTTTAAACAGCCTACCATCTTCCCAACTAGCCATCTAAAAGTCCTTTATTTTAGCCTGTTCATTACTCATATACTAACAACTGTGTATACGATGGGGCATGAATATATATATCTCAGCAAGATTTTTGAGTTCAAAATAATAGTAATCAAATGATAGTCATCAGATTATTTGTTGTAAAAATCTATCACTAGGAAAAATTTGTCTCTGCACTGTTCCACCTTCAGTGGTTTCCCAAATAAAAACTTATTGCCAGAAATTATGTACTTTTTGTAGGCCGGTGTATATGCTGAATAAACCATGTCTTCTATAGCTGTTGTCTTCTGTATTATTTTAGGATGTACCATGTTTTTTATAAATATCTAAAATATGTAAATTTCTTCTCTGAATGTGTGATTAGTTCCTTTCTAGCCAAAGGAGACTTCCCCCATGATCAAATTCAATCATTTTTCTATGTTTTGGAATTCTGCCTGAAAATGCTTATTTTTATTTATGAAAAATGTGCCAGAAGATCTGCAAGAGCAATTTTGTAACACTTATAAGCATATTTTTTCCAATTTAAAATTGAGCTTACAGCTAGAAGTAGCAGAACAAATGTAAAAAATATCATTATGAATTTGTAAATGCTGTGAATTCAATAGCATGGTTAGAAAATGAATGGCAATACTTTGGCGATATTGTATTTTAATATCACACTAAGAGTGGACAGAATGTGTTTGTTAAGTAAAAACTGAAATATATCTGGAATATGTCCTTCCAAACGTTGTTCACTGAGCACACAAGAGTTTATATTGAAAAATATTGGAAACTGAGGCTGAATAAACTGCATACATTGAGATGATCCTACAGATTTTTATTTTTAATTTTTTTTTAAAAATTTTTTAACGTTTTTTATTTTATTTTTGAGACAGAGAGAGACAGAGTATGAACAGGGGAGGGGCAGAGAGAGAGGGAGACACAGAATCTGAAACAGGCTCCAGGCTCTGAGCTGTCAGCACAAAGCTCGACGCGGGGCTCGAACTCACAGACCGTGAGATCATGACCTGAGCCAAAGTCAGACGCTTAACCGACTGAGCCACCCAGGCGCCCCTATTTTTAATTTTTAATACAGTGTGACAGTCATTGATTTATTGTCCCTCAGCTATAAATTCATCCTTTTTGCCTGCTCTGTGAAAATGAATCTGATGCCCCTAAATATTTTCCTGTTAGCACCTGACACTGAAGCTTTATCAGTAGAAGAAAGTGGAGAGAAACTAGAGTGGAGTCTGTTTCTTGTTACTGTTGGGCTCCTCTGGCACGCTCCTGCAGTGTGCTGGGCTTTCGCGAACACCAGGCTCCTGTAGTGCTCACGGATTCTCCACTGCCTGGCTTCGGCTATGTGTGGAGGGCAACAGCTTCTAGAGACCAGCAGTTTCTTTGACACCTTTTCCAAACATTTCTGTAGCAAAGTGCCCCTTGTGAGACACTCCCCCAAGAAAAGCTTTCATTAGCACTCTAGAGAGCAAATTTCTGGCAAGTTTACTGCAGTGACTTCTCTTTTAGTGAGCCACAATTCTGCCTCTCCATAGGTCTTGATATAAGACCCATGTGTGTGTTTTGAGAGGAGAGTGCTATCTCTTGAGTGCTCTGTCTCAGCCCGAGGCAGGATACCTGTTCTATTATTTGTTATTCCTATAGTCAGTGAACTTACTAGAGATTCTGGAGTAAATATGTTTGCTTGTGTAGCTAGATGTCACTCTTTCAGCTAACTTGGTTGGCTGATTGAAATTTGGACTCAGGAGTAGTTAATGAGACTGAATTGTCAGAGCAGTCCTAGCATACTGTAGAGAATGAAGTGCAAAGACTTAGGGATGTAGGAAAGCTGAACTGAATTTAACATCTAATATTCAATTATGGATGTGATATAGTTTTTGGAGCAAATCAATTCAGCCATTGTTTTAGTTTCTTCATTCTGCTTTAACAAATTACCAAAAACTTAACGAATAAAAACAACAAAAATGCTTCATCTTACTGTTCCTGGGATCAGACATCCAAAATCAGTCTCAATGGGCTAAAATCAAGGTGTCTGCAAGTCTACGTTCTTTCTAGAGGCTCCAGGCAACAATCTTTTCCTTTTCTTTTCCAGCTTCTAGAGGCCATCTGTATTCCTTGGCTTGTGGCCACTTTCTCTATCATCAAAGCTGACTGATTTGGCTTCCTAACTGACTTTGGCTTCTGGTATCACATCTCTCTCTGATTCTGATCCTTCTTTCACCCTCTTATAAAAACCCTGTGACTACATTAAGCCCATGTGAATAATTGAGAATAATTTTCTCATCCCAAGATACTTAACTTAATCACATTTACTATGCCCCTTTTGTAAAGTAACATTTTCATAAGCTTCAGGATTAAGATTTGGGCATCCCTGAGGTACTATTATTTACTTTACCACAATTTCTGACACTTGGTATGCAACTATTGACCCAGCTAATCCCTTTTTATCTTTACCAAGTTGCAGGGATTGCCAGGAGCAGTTTGCATTTACCTGCAGGGCCACTGGTGTAGTTCTAGAAGATTGATTCAGGGCTGTGTTAATTCTACTTGCCATAATGCAGTCTATAGATTTTGATCATCTTGACAATCCACAAACACCTAAGTGGTCCACTATCCTAATGACATTATGCTGATTGGATCTGATGACCAGGAAGTAGCAGGTGCATTATGCAAAGAAGAGGATAGAAGATATACTCACAGATTTCATGAACCTGTCTCTGTAGGGTAGTTTCTTGTATCAACAGTCTAGAGCATGTCAAGAAATCCCCTCCAAAGAGAACAAGTTGCTGCAACTTTCACTGTGTACTATGAGAAAAGAGGCACAATACTTGGCAGGCCATTTTGGATTTTTGTGTAACATATACTGTGTTAATCTGACTCATCTAGAGTTACCCATAAGGTTTCCAGTTATAAGTAGGTACAAGAACAAGAGAAGACTCCTTATCACATTCAGGCATCAGTATAAGCCATTCTACCTCTTGGGCTTCATCATGTAATAGATTTAATAATACTTGCATATAAGTATGTTGTATGGGCCTCCAGCAAACCAAAAGTAGGAAAATTGCAGGCAAGACCTTTAGGATTTTGGAAGAAAACCTATTCTTTTCATTGAAAGATAACTAGTTTCCTTTTGAGAAATAGATACAGACTTTCTACTAGTCTTGTTAGAGACGGAAAGCCTAACCGTGGAACCTCAAGTGACCAAGACATCTAAGACTCATGTCATTTCACACAGCATTGAGTATGACCAAGTAACTCATTTCAAATCAAAGAAAGTACAGCAATGGGCTCATATTTGTGCATTTAATTGATTTTACCATATACCCAATCAATTGAAGAAGCTAGCCTAAGTGAAAGGCACAATGATATATTGAAGACTCATTTTGTTACCAGTTGGGAGACAACCGCTTAAAAGAACAAAATTCTATTTACAGGACTCAGCATATGCTTTTAATTAGAATTCTGTAAGATGTGTAAGTGTGAGTGGAGTCTGTCATATTATACCTATAACTCACTTACCTATAACTTCTTACCTGGTAACTTTGAGCTGTTTCTTTGGAGACATTAATTATCAAGATGGGATGATTCTAACAAAAGGCACACAACAATGGTTCCACTAAACTGAAAGATGAGATCACCTCCTGGACATGTAAGGATCTTTCTGCAACTAAGCTAACATGAAAAGGGGGTATTAATTTGCTGGCCTGCACAATTGACCCTGTCTGCTAAGTGAAAATATGTTCTACACAATAAACACAAGGCAGCCTACATCTGTATTCCAGGGGATTCTCTATGGTACTTCCCAATACGTCCATGTCCAATGGTAAAAGTTTATGGAAAACTATAGCAATCAAAAAAAATCAGAACATTGAGGGCTTGGGCCTTTCACAGATATAGAACGCCAAACAGCAAATATTCGTCCAGAAGACAGAGGAAATACTGAAAGAGTAGTTGAAGAAAAGAGACATAGTTGTCAATTAGGACCTCATGAGTAATTACAGAAATGAAAACTATACGAGCTTTGCATATTTTCCAATTTCCTACATGTATTTATTTGTATATATTAGCCATTGTGTTTGCTTTCTTCAGTTCTCCATTAGAAACCTCCCTATGAAGAACTTTCTCCAATATGTTAAAGGGCAGGTTTCTGGCAAGCTCCAAAGGATGGGTTTCCAGGGAATTCCAGTCATACAGCCCAACAGTGACAACGCTGCCATTCTGCAAGGCACAGTTTTGCAAACTCCAACACATTCTGGCTCTTTGAAATGTATGCAGTTCCCTATTTCAACCCTATTGGAAGTGACTGCTTCTAGATCTGTTAGAAAATTCTTCAGAGTTATGTTTACTTCTTTTTTTTTAATTTTTAAAAAGTTTATTTATTATTGAGAGACAGAGAGACACAGAGCGTGAGCAGGGGAGGGGTAGTGAGAGGGGGAGCAGAATCGGAAGTAGGCTCCAGGCTCCAAGCTGTCAGCACAGAGCCCTATGCAGGGCTCAAACTCACAAACTGCGAGATCATGACCTGAGAGGAAGTTGGTCACTTAACCAAATGAGCACCCAGGTGCACCTGAGTTATGTTTACTTCTTACTAGCCAATTTATCACATATCAATCCAACTCCTATTGTAGTTTATCATTCTTTATATAATTCTGTTCAAACCACTGTGCGGCTCTCTCTCTCTGGAGAAGTCAAAGATTTATACATATGACAAAATACATTGATTGATTTGGTAATGGTAAATTAACCTGGCATTCTTGGTATTAACCCCCTACGGTCATGATACACTGTTCTTTTAAGTATTGTTGGATTCAATTTGCTAATTTTATATTGCAAATTTTGCATCCATGTTCAGGTAAGATACTGGCATGAAGTTTTATTTATAATATCTTTAGCAATGGTATCAGTGTAATGTTATAGGTGTAATGTTGAGCTCATGAAATACATTAAAAAGTACAATTTACTTCAATTTTCTTAAGAGTTTGTGTAGAATTGGTATTATTTCTTCTTTAAATGTTCAGCAAAATTAACCAATAAAAATTTTTTGGTTTGACGTTATTTGTGTCATATAACTTTTAACTATAAATTCAATGTTTTTTATAGATATAAAACCATTCAGATTATCTATTTCTTCTTGAATGAGCTTCGGTAGTTTGTGCCTTTCAAGGACTTTTTTTCTATTTCATCTAAATTGTCTTATGTATCAGCAAACATTGTTCAGTACTTCCTTATTATTCTTAGTGTATGTGTAGAAATTGTAATGGTGTCACCTATCCCATTCCTGATATTGGTGAATTTGTGTTTTTTCTTTATTTTCATTATCGGTCTCTTTAGAATGTAATCAACTTTGAATTTTGTTGATTTTCACAAAAAGCCATTGATTTTTTTCCTTTTATTTTTTATTTTTTCAATCTTGTTGTTTTCTGCACTGATTTAAAGTTAGTTGTTCCTCAGAGCCTGGGTGGCTCAGTGGGTTAAGAGTCCAACTTCAGCTCAGGTCATGATCTCAGAGTTAATGGGTATGAGCCCCAAGTCGGGCTCTGTGCTGCCAGCCCAGAGCCAGGAGTCTGCTTTGGATTCTGTGCCCCTCCTCT
Organism: Acinonyx jubatus; assembly: GCF_027475565.1. Classification (NCBI taxonomy): domain Eukaryota; kingdom Metazoa; phylum Chordata; class Mammalia; order Carnivora; family Felidae; genus Acinonyx; species Acinonyx jubatus. The sequence continues at coordinate 88,768,889 of NC_069381.1, read as the reverse complement.
GTTCTCACTGTATCTCTCTCTCTCTCTCTCAAAAAACATAAAACAAAAACAAAAACAAAACAAAACATTAAAAAAAATTTAAGTTAGTTGTTCCTCAGAGAAAACCTGCAGAAACAACTTAACAGAATGGCACTAAATTCATATCTATCAAAAATCACTCTGAATATAAATGGACTATATGCTCCAATCAAAAGAATGGGGCATCAGAATAGATTAAAAACAAAAACAAAAACAAAAACAAAAACAAGACCCTTCCACTGCCTACAAGAGACTCATTTAAGAACTGAAAACAACTGCAGATTGAAAGTGAGGGCATGGAGAAATATTTATCAGTTAATGGACATCAAAAGAAAGCTAGAGTAGCCATACTTATATCAGGAAAACTAGATTTTAAACCAAAGACTGTAAGAAGAGATGAAGATGAACACTATATCATAATAAAGAGGTCTATCCAACAAGATCAAACAATTGCAAATATTTATGCTCCCAGTTTGGAAGCCCCCAAATATATAAACCAATTAGCAACAAACACGAAGAAACTCATTGATAATAAAACAATAATAGTAGGGTACTGTAACACCCCACTTATAGTAATGGGCAGATCACCTAAGCAGAAAATCAACAAGGAAACAATGGCTTTGAATGACACCCTGGACCAGATGGATTTAACCCCTATATACAGAACATTTCTTCCTAAAGCAGCATATTACACATTCTTTTTGAGTGCACATGGGAATAGATCACATACTGACTCACAAATTAGTCCTCAACAAATAAAAAACAAAACAAAACTGACATTATATCATGCATATTTTCAGATCAGAACACTATGAAATTTGAAGTCAATCACAAGACAAAATTTTGAAAGACCACAAATACATGGAGGTTAAAGAACATCCTACTTAAAAATGAATGGGTTAACCAGGAAATTAAAGAAATGAAAAAAAAATACATGGATTTGGAAACAAGTGAGAATGAAAACATGATGGGCAAAAACCTTTGGGATGCTGCAAAAGTGGTCATAAGAGGAAGTATATAGCAATACAGGTCTACCTAAAGAAGGAGAAAAATCTCAATATACAACCTAACCTTAAACCTAAAGGAGCTAGAAAAAGAACAGCAAATGAAGCCTAGCCAACAGAAGAAAGGAAATGCTAAAGATTAGAGCAGAAATAAATGATATAGAAACAAAAAAAACACAAACAAAACCCAGTAGAACAGATCAATGAAACCAGGAGCTGGTTCTTTGAAAGAATTAACAAAATTGATAAACCTCTAGGCCAGCTTACCAAAAAGAAGAGAGAAAAACTCAAAAAATAAAATCACAAATCTCTGAGAGGAGAGATCACAACCAATACCACAGAAATACAATTATAAGAGAATATTATGAAAAGATATATCCCAACAAATAGGGCAATCTGGGAGAAATGGATCAACTCCTAAAAACATATAAACTACCAAAGCTGAAACAGGAAGAAAGAGAAAATTTGAACAGACCCATTACCAGTAAACCAGCAAAGGAATTGAATCAGTAATCAAAATTCTCCCAAGAAACAAGTCTAGGGCCAGATGCCTTCCCAGGGGAAATCTACCAATCATTTAAAGAAGAGTTAATACCTATTCTTCTCAAACTGTTCCAAAACATAGAAATGGAAGGAAAACTTCCAAACTAATTCTATGAGAAGAGAATGACATGGAAATACATAGCTAATTAACCTTCTCTATCTGATTAAACAGGAATGTTATATTATATATCAATAGAGTATTTAGGGAAAATGCTAGAACAGTTGTCAAAAATGATAAGATTATTATATGCTAACCACTTTGAATGTATGATAGGTAAATGTAACTTTAAGCATTTAAAAGAAAATTAGCTTAAAAACTTAATATTAACTCCAAGTTTAACAGAAAATTTCTTACAACTATTACTATTTCTGAATTACTATTGTTTTTTTATTCAGTTGCTAATAAAACATTTGGAGACAAAACAAATAAGAACCTAATATAAAGATTTTCTGTAGATACTGAAAGTAATCACTTGTACGCTCAATATAAATAAATTACCTATAATATAATTTATAGTAATAAGCATAAAATATGCAACTGAAGTGATTAATCACTTAAATAAAATTAATGCTTAACACTGTGTTTATTTTATGCCGCTATACCTTTATTACAACTTTAATTTGATTATGGTTGTAATGAAGATAATGCTATTATATGCAACAAATGCCATTAGTGCTAATAGCTGATAACATATTCCATGATGAGAAACATTTTAGGTACTATTTAGATTTCCAAAAGCTCTACACCTATTTATAATATTAAAACAAGAGCAACTGCACCAACAAATAGTGTTTCTTTAGCAGTGATAGTTATTTTCTGACTTTAGTTTAAATTTTATCTTTCAACTCAAATTGCCTATCAGAAAATTGCTAATGCAATTTTGAATAAAAAAAACAATTTATATATGCTCACTTTTTTTGTGAATAATCATCAAGGAAATTCTTCAAACTAAATGGATCACATTATATATATATAAGCCTTCTTCACATCAACCAAAATATAGGTATTGAAGTGATATAAAATAGATTAGGTTGCATCTCAAGAAATAGAATGATACTATTAAATTCAAGAAAAACATTATAGTAACTACGTGGAATGAGAAGGGCAAATCTGTGATACACAGATTAATGTAGAAATAAAGTTCCTTAAATATCCAATGCTTTTGAGCCAATTACAGGGGATCCCTATCCAGTGCAGAATTCAGCAGAGTAAAACCCATGGGGAAAAAAAAACAAAAAAAAACAAAAAAAAACAAAAAAAAACCAAACCTGTCTAGTGGCTTATTTGTGTAAATAAAGTTTTATTGGAACACAGTCTCACTCATTTATTTACAATCAACTGTATTGTCTAGAGCTTATTTCACACTACAGTAGCAGATATCATATGGCTCTCAAAGCTTAAAATATTTTCTATCTGGCTCTGCAGATCGCTGATCTAGAGCAATTCTTGGGCAAATAATTTACTTGGCAGCTCCCAGATTGATTAATATTTCTCTCTTTCCCTCTCTTTTTCTTTTCCTTCCCTTCCCTCCCCTCCCCTCCCCTCCTCTCCCCTCCCCTCCCCTCCTCTCCCCTCCCCTCCCCTCCCCTCCTCTCCCCTCCCCTCCCCTCCCCTCCCCTTTCTTTTCTTTCTGTTTTGCTCATTCCTCAACCAATTCTCATTATGCCTTGTCTGGATTTCATAATTTGTAATTAAGTCCTGCGTCTTGGGTTTTGGATTTCCTTATACCTACAAAAATTAGGAGGGCTATGTACCTGACTAGGTGTCATTAAAGCTGAGCAATGACAGGTCTACGAAATAGGCAGACACGAATAAAATCTTTAGTGGATGTTCTGTGATTTTCCTGAGAATGCAGTTCGTGAGAACTGAAAAAAACAAAAACAAACAAAAAACATGAGTAACACATTGGTGGAATATTTAAATATACATAAGACAGGTAGATTGTTTTCTTTACTGTATCTACTTTCTTTTATATTAGTTTTGCAAGAGAATATAATATTTCATTGCTAATTTTTATTTGGCATTTTAAACACGAAGTCTGAGAAAATTATTTTTTTCAAGTGGTGTGTTGATCAAAACAAGCTACGTTTTGCTATATCAATAAACTGCTCCCAATTCTCATCAGTTTTAAAACAATAATGTTCATCATTTATATTAAATGTTAATTGTGGGTCAGCTTTTGCTCTGCTTTACAGCACTTACATTCCATATTTGCTATGAGCAAAGCACCCCCTATCTGCAACATTGTAGGACTTGTGGAAAACACATGGCAAACCAATCACTGCTTCTAAAAGCATCAGCTCTGAAATGGCTAAAAAAAAAAAAAAAAAAAAAAAAAAAAAAAAAAAAAAAAAGTTACCTGGGCATACTCCTAGCTTCAAGAGCAACAGGAAATATAATTGTCCTACAGGCAGAGAAACTAGCAAGCCTTCTCCAGGAACACAATGCATGTATCTATATATTTTGAACAACAGTATTTTAAAACATTGGATTTTAATCTTGGATCCTTGGTAGGTTATATGCATGCATATTATAAAATTCCATAAATGTGTGGAAAATAAATAATTTAGTAGAGAATCAACTACTTGGGGGTAGGCTCTAAGAAACAATAAATCAGTAATCTAGGTCAGAATTTAATGTCTTCTGATGAAAGCTTCTTGAAAAATGTGTGCATGTACACACACACACACACACACACACAATAATTAACAAATGTCAAGAAGAGCAAAAGCAGAAATTAGAATATATTTCTGAGCTCAAAAGATAACATTTCAAATGTATTCCTTATTCCACACAGTATGTTATTGCCTTTCAACTCCAGTGTCTCAAATTATTTGGGTTTTTTAAAAATTGTTTTAATGTTTTTATTTATTTTTGAGAGAGACAGAGACAGAATGTGAGTGGGTTGAGGGCAGAAAGAAAGGGAGACACAGAAGCAGAAGCAAGCTCCAGGCTCTGAGCTGTCAGCACAGAGCCTGACGCGGGGCTCAAACTCATGAGCTGTGAGATCATGACCTGAGCCGAAGTCGGATGCTCAACTGACTGAGCCACCTGGGTGCCCCTGGATTTTTTTTTTTTTAATGTGAGTGCTTCCTTTTTAATTTTCTTTAAAGTTTATTTATTTTTGAGAGAGAGAAAGAGACAGAGTGTGAGTAGGGGAGGGACAGAGAAAGAGAGAGAGAGAGAGAGAGAGAGAGAGAGAGAGAGAGAGAGAGATAGAATCCGAAGCAGGCTCCAGACTCCCAGCTACCAGCACAGAGTCCTACGCGGGGCTTGAACCCACGAACTGCCAGTGGACTTTTGATAACGCTATATCAAATAAAGTCATCAATGAATGAAATTCTATGAATGAGCAAAAAACTCAAAACAAAACTTGTGAATTTAGCATATAATGTTATCTCTCCAATTTCCTCTTTGGAGAAAATAAATGTCAGCATATTGAAACCACAATTACATGACTAAAACAGTGATTTTTCTGAGGTACCCTTTTGAGAGGAGGGTTTGCTTTGTGGCCTTTGGCAGCAGCTAGAATAAGTGGCCACTCAAAATATATGGTTTGGCTTTCTCTCCTTGAAGCTGGGAGCAGGTAGATATCACTGGATGCCTTCAAAAGAAGCTCCAAGGAAACAATTACTGAAAGTGGTCCTTGGAGGAGGAGGCGAATTCTCTTGAGTATGAAATAGATATGAAAGAGATACCATGCGTCAAACTCTGGTGAAGTTGCTAAACTCCAGGAACAAAGAAGATATACTACAAGCTCCCAGAGGGGAAAAACAGGACCTTAAAAAGGGAAGAGATTCATAACATAACACTGAATCTATCAACAGTACTGAAATGTAAGCAATTGTAAAATAGTGTCACAATGTTTTATAGTTGTATCTCAGAAGTATCTCACAAGTGACACATTTGGCATATTTTATTTTTAAAAGCAGGTCACTAGGTCTGGCCCACACACAAGAAGACAGTATTACACAAGGGCACAAACACTAGGAAGCAAGAATCATTGGGGGTCACCTCAAAGATGATTCCCACAAGGACCTATGATAATTAAATTTAGTACCCAGTTTCTAGACATTCGTGGGATACAGAATCCATTGGAAATGAAGGAAGAAGTCAGCTGTTAAACAAAAATCTATAGAAATGATATAGACCTACAAATAAATCAAGAGAAGAATATTCTGGCATACTTCATAGAAGTCAATTTTCATACTGATTGATTAGAAGACCTAGTTTCATTACATGCATATATAGATCTAATTAATAGTTTAACTTTTTATCATTAATTGATTTTTTGAGATTATTTCAAATATATTTTATCATGACCTTTCCCAAATCATCTTCTTCTGTATTTATCTACAAGACTTGACTATGGTTTTTAGAGATCTATGAATTTTTTCAGTCCTCCACGAATGCATTTTTACAGTATGACAAGTGTATTTATAAATGTGTGTGCTTGATCAGAAAAGTTATACTTCACTAGTGACCCTATTCCCGTATGCTATCTACTTTAAAATACAATTTGGAATTTGAACATTGAAAATGGAGAAAAAAATGTTAAATTAGTACAGTCTGTTTTGTTACTTTAAACTTAGTCAGGTTTCAAGAAATTAAACTTAGTCAGGTTTCAGGAAATTAGGTGGACTATACCAGTTTAAAATAATTTATAGACACATATGTATATTTAAGCTTTATTTCCTAAGCAGCAACAGTGATAAAAAATATTCAAGACATTATCTCCTAACTGCATAATATGGCTGTGTTATTCCCACATCAATCCAAAAAAATAAAAATTCTCAGTTTCTTATCACATCCAAGGAGTATTATAATTTTCATTTTTAACACTTTAGGAAAGACTTATTGTAAAATCTTATTAAGCATCTGTAGAATATATTATGCTCCCAGATGAATGATTTTACTAAATAATCTTGAAGACAAACCTCTAAAGAGAATCCCAAAGGAAATATTTTGGATTTACTCTTCAATGAACAAAATAGGAAAAGAAACATTGTATCCTAATATTAGTACAGATAGATTAGTAATATTAACTCCTGGAAAACCAGTGATCATAAAATATCCTTTTTAATTTACTTAAACATTTTTTTTGCCAATCTTGTAAGAAAAAATTAAAAGCCCTTATTTAGGCAACAAATACATTTATCAATACATCTATCTATGGCTTTATGAATACAATAGATCTATAGAAAATGTGTTTTTTAAAAAATAAACGTCTATAAATGTGCTTCTCTGCATACATAAAATACTCAAAACATGGAAAGACTGCAAATTAGAAGAAAGCCTTCAAGATTTTGCTAGAAGCCCTTGAGTTTATAACTATCAGTGTTGTATGCTTGCTGAAGATTTTTAAGACAATGTTGTATATGATTAAATATATATTTTGAAGTTAGAAAAAAAATCACTTTAGTAGTTCACTTTAGGGAGAGAATAGGCTTTTTTTTTGAGGGAAAAGGCTTTTAAAATTATCTTTTACTTACATAAAAGTTTTAGTAGTATTTAAATTTAAATTTAAATTTAAATGTTTAAAATATGTTTTCAGACATATTTTTACAATTATTTGAATGAATTTTATGCTACTCTGTTCTAAGCCTTTAGCTTTCTGATGTAATATTTACATGCTTCTTATCCATAAATTTACATGTATCATCAATATAACCATAATTTGAATTTTATTTTTCTTGCTTCTTAATGGAAACACTATCTGATTGAATAATAGAAATATTTGATTATGATCTATCTAGTGTTATCCAAATCCACTTACAAAAAATAGATCTAGATTGCCAATTTCAAAAGCATTAGCTGTTATGGCCTTACAACTAGATTAAATCTGGCCTTTAAATTGATTTAAAATATATTTTTAAAAAGCAGTAATTCCCAGAGGAGATCTGAACATCCTTATCAGGTCTTTATGTTGTATGCTATAACCACTTTGGTGATTTGGGATAGTAACGCACCTAGTGACAGATAGTAGGTTAGCTTTGGGGGCTGCTCACCAGTCCATTTATCCATGTACCCATGCATTCTTGCTTTTTTTTTTTTTTTTTTTTTTTTTGCTCCCAAAGCCTAATCAAACTATTCAACCTCTGTAAAGTCAACAGCTGCTACAGTGTCAGTGGTGCTGCTGCATCTCAACAATGAAATTTAGTCCAGGAATGTGTTCTCTCTTACAAATGATAAGAAACCTGGGTGCCTGGGTGGCTCAGTTGGTTGAGTGCCGACTTCAGCACAGGTCATGATCTCACAGTTCTTGAGTTCGAGTCCCACATTGGGCTCTGTGCTGAGAGCTCAGAGCCTGAAGCCTGCTTCGGATTCTGTGTCTCCCACTCTCTGCCCCTCCTCACTCACACTCTGTCTCTCTCTCTCTCAAAAATAAAATAAAAATATAAAAAAAAAAACCAAATGATAAGAAACTAATTACTAAATTCTACATCTGAAAATAATATAACATTGTATGTTAATTAACTGGAATTTAAATAAAAAATTGGAAGAAAACTAATCAGTTGGAGATCAGAACAAATGTTGTGGGATGTGGAGTAAACTAAACTTGTAAACATTCTGGACATACAGAAAAATGAGATTAACGTGTAGAGATGAGTTCCATCAAATATTGGTTGTTTTTACTGACAGTCAAGTGCTATGGAGGAGCTAAATAGCTAAATGATCATTGTTGGTTGTTACTAACATATGTAATATTAATAACAGAATACTTAAAGTTTCTTAGGTAGAGACGACATGAAAAAGAGGTAGTATTTTACGGGTCACATGGTAAATTCCAAACAAGTTATTTTGCTTAAAATTTAGAAAAATATGAGATTAAAATTATTTACTTTTAGAAAAAATGTGTAATACATTTTTAAGGAAACATGAAGCAAATATCTGACATTAATAAAATGGGAAATAAAAACCTTAAATTAAAAATCTGATTCTTTGAATAAATCAATGAACTTAAAGAGCAAAAAGGAGCAATATACATATTTAAAATGTATATACATATATATTAGAAATATGAATTGGGTAAGCTATAAGAAAGAGATCAAATATTATGCTAAACAAATTAGAAAATCTAAAGGACACTGTTGATATCTTAGCAAAATATACACAAAGAAATATGACACAAGACATACTAGTACACTCAAATTGGCTAATATATCTGAAAATAAAAACATTCAAGACTAATCTTTCATAATAAGCATTTGGAACAGATATTTCTAAAACTGACTTCCAACTCTCTGGTAGAGAATAGATAATTCAACATCATTTCAAAGATCCAGAACAGAAACATAGGCAAAGCTCTCCATTCAATATTAGAAAACCAATACAAAACTTTAATGGCACAACTAATACTACTAAATAAGGAAAAATGATTATATTTTGTTTATGACTATGAATGTAAATATTTTCATTAAACATTAGCAAATAATTTACAAAATAATATTCTATTATTTTATTAGGATAAGTTTCTAAGACAAAACCCCAAATAAATGTTTATTTCTCTTGTACTAAATGGTGCAGTACAAACGGGTCCTCTAGTGACACAGGCTAACAGGACAGTTATGCCCTCCATAATACATGCCTTTCAGGATTTACCGTCGATTACTATTTGCAGGCAGTGGAACAAAGAGAACTTTTAGGACAAGAATCTTGGTTTTTCTTAATGAAATCACCTAAAAGCTAAACACGTCATTTTTTCATAGTTCATTACCCTGAATTTTGCCATAAAAACACAATTAGCTGAGGGAGGCATAAAAAACTGTAGTGTTTGACCAATAGCTAATTGTGCCACTTCAACTATGGATTCTATTACCAAAAAAATGAAGTAGATACTAAATACCGTGAAACTCATTTTGTCGTGAAAAGTGAGTAAACTTTATTCTAAAAATGCAAAAGAGTTTTAAAATACATTAAAATAATTCATTGCACCCTCAAAGAGACTAGGGAACACTTAAGCCATGTTGATTTCATCACCAAGCATCTCATATGGGTCCTTAGTGCCAAAAGCAATCTTTTTTTACTAAACCATCTACTCTCTGCTATCTTAGATAAATATTTTGAAGGTTTGTACTACCTTCAAAAACCTCCAACATTCTTCTTTCATTTCAAATATCAATAAACTGAGTCTTTATCTCATGGAGAAAATACAGGAGAAGAAAACTTTCTCATCCTTTGCCAGCCATCCCTCAACTATGTGCAACTGCACGATATGGGCTACACTCTTTTGTCATTACAGTATATGAACTGATCATATTCCTACCTAAGGGCAGCGACTTTACTTTACCTTGAGGACTTAGTTCTTTCCATGATAATCTTATTATCCTATATCATTACATTTTATTTCTCTATAGGATCAGTGCCAATGGCAAGGAAGCATAGTGTTTTCATTTTTCTGCTAACAAAATAAATCTTCTCTTTACCCCAATTGCTTTTAGTTAAATTTCTCCCTTCTCCTTTAGAGCAAAACTCCCCTAAATTGGTCTGCACCTCCTCACTTGACTCTTGAACCAACCTGGTCAAGCTCTAGCGTCAACCTTTAGGCTAGTGGGTCACCTAGGATCTCAGCATTGCTTAATCTGACAACCAAATTTTAGACTTCATTTTAGTTAAATTCTCAGCAGCATTTGATGTGGTGGATAACTCCTTCAATGTTAAACACTCTTCATTTGGGTTTTGGATTTCCATTCTTTCCTGATTTTTCTTATCGTCACTGGATATTCCAACTTATTCTTCTATGTCTAATTCTTCGTTTAACTACTTTGCAGTGCTTTTCTTTGGAATTCGGTGTCCTGCTATCTTTTCTATCTATATTTATTCTTTGGATCACTTCATCCAGTCTCACAGTTTTAAATATTGTCCATACAGGACTACTCCAGATCTAAATCTCTCTGAAGTCCAGACTTGTACATACAACTGCCTAACCAATAACTCCTCTTAGATTTCTAATACGTTACTTTACATTTTTTTCCAAACATTCTTCTTCACCGATGTTCCCAAGGCCAGCAAATGGCATTGCTATCTATTTGTTGGCTTTTGACTGCACCAAAATTTCAGAATCATCCATCATCCTTTTTTTTTTTTTTTTTACCTCACCAAATCTATAAGCAAATCTTGGTGGTCCTCTCTTCAAAATCAAATGACTCTCCAATATCTCCATTTTTGCAAATAGTATATGTTGACATCAATGTTTTGGGATATTGCAATGGCCTTTTAACATGGCGTCTTGCTTCTATTTTTGCTGGCTAATGATAAAGCAGACAAACTGATAAGATAAATCGGATGTATCAGAATTCTCACTTCCCACTAGCTATAATATTTGAGAGCAGACTAATGCAGTATTTCATCAACTAGAAAAATGGGCAAAATAACAACAAAAAAAGTCACTTAGAAACATCAAAAATATCTCGAAGTAAGGAACACTAGATAGTCTAACATTCCACAGAAGTGAAGTACTCATGTCAGTAAGTTGTATCCACTTCTCTAAGGGAAGCAATTACCAACTTCTGGTATGAGCAAAAAGCCATTGCATAGGGTGGTTTCTGGGAGTCAGGGAAACAATCAGATATTATGAATGTCATGTAAAATGAAGAGACAAAATTAGAGATATAAGGGGGTGCAAATAAAAATATAAGGTAAATAAAAGATAGTCAAACCAAACCAAATAGAGAGAAAAATGGAAAATACAGGAGAGTACATGAGAATCAAATATGGATCATTCAAAAATAACTACCCCATACTCATTTTATCCCATACTCACTTCCTACCTTTCTTTGAAGATCACCAGATTCCTCATTATAAATTATAATTTCTGAAAGCTAACTACTTTTATCTTTAATGCCAAGAAAATTACAGGATATTGACTATTGTTATTTTTGTTTATCTCTGTTTAAGATATTCTAGTGAATCCAATCAGCCAAATCAAGAAATAATTTGTACAAATATTGGCATATCAAAAAAATTTTTTTTTCGGGGCGCCTGGGTGGCGCAGTCGGTTAAGCGTCCGACTTCAGCCAGGTCACGATCTCGCGGTCTGGGAGTTCGAGCCCCGCGTCAGGCTCTGGGCTGATGGCTCAGATCCTGGAGCCTGTTTCAGATTCTGTGTCTCCCTCTCTCTCTGCCCCTCCCCCATTCATGCTCTGTCTCTCTCTGTCTCAAAAATAAATAAACGTTGAAAAAAAAATTAAAAAAAATTTTTTTTCTCCTTTTGATGATCATATGCTTGCATTCCTAGAAAACATGGCAACCAGTAAAAAAAATTCAATGATTATTAAGAGAATTTGTCAAGGACAGCAATCAAACTAAATATAAAAAAATCAATAACCTACCTTCCAAACTAGCACAACTCATACATTTTATTTATAGAGAAAATATTAAGCAATAGTCCATACTAGGCCAGGTACTATTCCAGGTACTTGCAAAACATCAGTAAACAAAATATACAAAGATTCCAGACTCCTTGCAATTTAAATTTGAGAGCTTGGAATCAACAGAAATAATAACAAATAATTACAACGTATGTAACAAAGTGATAATTGTTAAAGAGAAAGGAAATTTAGAAGTGGATTAGGATAAATGGAATTTAATGCATTATTACAAGTAGAAGTATAACTATATCTCTTCCCTACAATTCATCTTCTGCATTCAAATAAGAGAACTTTCTGAAATGAAATCTGTCTACACCAATTGTTTGCTCAGAACCCCTCTTCTGTTCTCAAATTGGCATGACATAAATGATGCTTCATTATTTTGTTTCACTGTTCATATTCTAGAGCCTTCTTAACTACTATCCACAATTGATGAGATACTTTGGAAATGCTGAAATGCTTCTTTCTCAGTTTAAGATATCCTGTTATCTGTGAAACTAGATAGTTTGTATTCACACCACAACACCCTGCTGAGTTTTATCTTTTCTGAAACCTTTTGTGACCTTTCTCAAAGAGAGTTAATCAATCTCTATTTCACCTATGAGTTTTATATGTACATTCACTTATATTACCACACAGCAATCTTATGTTTATATAACATACAGTTATTATGAAATCGCCATTATTATATACATAGTATATTGTTTCCTTTTCTAGGCAGTGAGCAGTGTGAGAACTGGCGCAAGGTCATTTTTATCATTTCTTATCTCATAAGAATAAAAGAATGGTATATTATAATGATTCAATCCATGTTGAATATAATGATAAATAAATAAAAATAACAAAAAATAATTTTAACTAAGGACTATGAGACTGTCTTTTCAAAGGGCCATCTGTATTCAGAGATGACATGTACTGCTAAGTAAATATTTTTTACAAAGTAGATTCTGCAGATCACCATGACAGTTTACAGGCTCTAGAAGGTGCAGTATTAGCAAGCAGCAAAACTTTTAAATGAGAAGCTCATATCTATGTCACAGATTTTCAATAGCACATAGTATTTATGAATGTAATATTGGAGAGAATCTTAAATTTTAATGAGGTGTTGACATTAAATGCAGATGAATACCTTAATCTACATAATACATATAATTTCTTTTTGTACAAAAACCAAAGGGTTTGATTTGATTAAATGTAAACTCTGGGCATATGACTAAAAAAATGCTCACAGAATGAAGTCTTACTATAGAATCAAACAAATCTCATGCAAGGATTGAAGAAAATATCCCTATTTTCTTTAGACCATGAGTACTATTTTTAATGGTTGATTATTCTTTGGTTAATATTATGTTCCAGAGACCAAAAAATTTAAAAATAAAGTAAGGATTGTAACATAATATAATATTTAGCCCCAGGAAATGGGAAAGAATCTACCATTATTAATATTACTTTTAAAATTTGAGTAAGGCAACCAGACAGCACAAAAGAATACTATCATTTGTCTATGAGAACACATATCTAGTATTATATTTTACCTTGTATGGTATGACATATATTTGAAGTGTGAAATTTTGAAGTATATAAACCTTCTCATAAGAATTAATGAGGGTTGGGGTGCCTGGGTGCCTCAGTCGGTTAAGCGTCCGACTCTTGATTTAGACTCAGGTTATGATCTCATGGTTAGTGGGTTTGAGCCCCGTGTCAGATTTGAATAAATAAAAATAAACTAAAAAAAAAAGAATTAAATAGGGTTACTTGTGTATGATACAAAGTAGTATCACTGGTCATAATATTTTAATTATGATTTTACTGTAATTTAAAAATTATATTTAATTTTCCATGAGGATTTTGATTTAAAATATTTCCTAAGAGGGCTTACCTTCAGAAAAATCTATTTTGATAGCAATCTTTTTTTAATGTTTATTTTATTTACCTTGAGAGAAAGAGTGAGAGAGAGCAAACAGGGGATGGGCAGATAGAGGGAGAGAGAGAGAATCCCAAGCAGGCTCCGTGCTGTCAGCTCGATCTCATGAACCGTGAGATCATGATCTGAGCTGAAATCAAGAGTTGGGCACTTAACTGACTGAGCCAGCAAACTCCCCAAGAGTAGTCTTTGATGGCTCTGATATTTGCACTAAAAAAGTCATAAAATTGTGCCAGTTTTATGATTTTACCTAGCTAAATATAGATTATGAAGAATAGAAAAGAGCTATCAACAATAAACAATGAGAAGTAATTTTAGGGAAAATGAGTTCACAATTTAGGTAAATAAATTAACATCAAGCTAAAACTTAACAGAACTGTAAACCATTCTGAAAAATTAGAAGGAAGAATTGAAGTGCTCATCCATGATGTTTTTTAAGTAAAAACTATTAAACATAGTACAATACGATTAATTATTTTTATTTGCCTTATATTATGATTCTATTCATGTATGTTTTATTCTTTTTATGAGTACTTTGGAGCAATTATCTAACACAGTTTTTGTTTTTTGTGGGGCTTATTTTCGTCTGTTGTTTTGTAATTCCAGTGTAGTTAACATATAGTGTTATATCAGTTTCAGGTGTACACTATAGTGATTCAACAATTCTATACATTACTCAGTGCTCATCATGAGCCCTTCACCTACTTAACCCATCCCCCCAACCACACCCCCTGGTAACCATCTGTTAGTTAAGAGTCTGCTTTTGGTTTCTCTCTCTCTCGCTCTCTTTCATTCTCTCTTTTTTCTTTGTTCATTTGTTTTGTTTCTTAAATTCCACATATGAGTGAAATTAAATGGTATTTGTCTTTCTCTGACTGGCTTACTTTGCTTAGCACTGTACTCTCTAGATCCAACCATGTGGTTGCGAATGGCAAGATTTCATTCCTTTTTATGGCTGAATAATTATCTCATTGTGTGTGTGTGTGTGTGTGTGTGTGTGTGTATGTGTGTGTGTGCGCGCGCCATATCTTCTTTATCCGTTCATCTATTGATGTACAGTTGAGCTGCTTCCATAATTCAGCTAATGAAAATAATGCTTCAATAATCATAGGGGTGCATACATCCCTTCGAATTAGTATTTTCATACTCTTTGAGTAAACAGCCACCTAATACACTGTTTGATAGCTTAACTGACCTTGTCAGAGGACAAAGTAGGTTGGGTGTCAATTTAATAATATGCAAAGGAGTTCAATGAATCCCATTATATATCATCCCATATATATTATTATTTAAATAAGATTTTTTTTGCTTGTCTAATAAAAAGTAAATATTCTGGAGACGATCTATTCAACAGGTAATTTTACAGCAGATTTTCTTGACAGCTAGCCATGATCAAAGCCCAAGAAAGGTAGACATAGATGACTACATGGAAGAGGAAGGCAGTATCCAAAGGCTACAGTAAGAAGTAGTAATCTGGAGAATGAAGAGGGTTCTACAACAGAGACAATGCATGTATTCATTTCCCAAACCGGTTTTCCTCCTCCAATGCCCATTACAGGGATCCCCTGCTTTTCAAAAGTTCAGGTTTACCACTTTGCTTTTAAGAAAAACCTACATTAGTACCTGTTTCCACTCACTGAAAGAAATCTGAAGAGGTTTTGGCTTTTATGGAAGAAGGTGAAAAGCAAAAATAGCATTCAACATTTGTTTTGCAGCAAGCCACTGTAGTGGTAGCACACACCCCAAGCAGCAAAAGTGGCACCGCCAAGCTCCTTCCCTGGCAACTATTCTCAGCATCTTGGCATCAAGCTGCCATCTGGGAGCTGTCTGTGAGCATCTGTGCGTTATCTCGATTTATTTTGTGCATCGTTGGCAAGATGTGTTCTAAGGTACCAGAAAAGCCTAAGAGAGGTTATTCAGACCCTAAGAGGGGTCTGAAAATGCTCAAAATTTTTCGATATCAGTTAATGGTAATTGTGTCTTTGCACCATTTCTGCTTACCAACAGTTTTATGGAAACACTATTTTGGATAGTAGGGAAAACCTGTTTAAGAGTCATGTTTCTAGGGGCACCTGGGTGGCTCAGTCGGTTGAGTGTCCGACTTCTGCTCAGGTCATGATCTCATGGTCTGTTAGTTCGAGCCCTGCTTTGGAACCAGTGCTGACAGCTCGGAGCCTGGAGCCTGTTTCAGATTCTGTCTCCCTCTCTCTCTGCCCCTCCCCCACTCATGCTCTGTCTCTCTCTCTCTCTCTGTCAAAAATAAATAAACATTAAAAAAATTTAAAAAAGCCATGTTTCTAATTCTAGGCACAGAATATGGCAAAAGTGACATTTTTAGTATATTTGAGAGTATAAGTTGAGTACTGACTGACCTTTATCTTCACTTTGTCTACCAGCAGATGAAGTAAGCAGATTTGTGACTTAGTACCTTCCTTCTTTCTTTTCTCCTTTCTGTCCTTTCTTTTGTCTTTCTTCTCTGATTTCTCCTTCTCCTCCACCTCCTCCTCTTTTCTTTTCTTCTTTTCAGATGATTCATCAATTTTCAAAGATGTCTAGATGCCCAAGTTATTCTTTCTATTCAACAGATATATATATCTGTATACCTCCATGTAGGATCATCTGCTTGAGATGCTGTAGTTTATGAAAGGTCATTAACTGTGTAGTGCACATTTTTCCGAATATTTTAGAAGTAAAATATTTAGGGTTTTTTCCTTCTTTGTTTCCATTATATAAGTGACAGAAATTCCATTTATTTAAAATTGAGATACTATACTGCAGATTCTAAGTATGTCAAAATTTTGGTTAAATAAATATTTTTAATATATATTTGGGAATTAACTTATATGAAGTATGTTACAAACTAGTGGAAATTAAGTGACATTTACTTATTTATATAATGGTAGTAATTATTAAAGCCATTATTTATATGTTTATAAGAAATGACATGAATAACTGAAAAATATATAACTGTGAAGATTAAAAATATAACTGAAGATTAAAGGTGTGAATGGAGGCAAACTGTACGATTTATGAATTGATTTCCTTGACCCTTTTTAGTAAATTTTAAATTCATTGTAGTATGCATATGTGAAACTTCTCTGAAACATGAAAGCTACTGGTAGCATCACTGCTTTATTTTTTTCAACTTTATTATTATTCTTTAATGTTTATATATATTTTCAATTTTATTTTTATTATTTTTTAATGTTTATATATATTCATATTATATATGTATATGTAATATGTATATATTATACACTTGAGAGTGTGAGCTGCGGAGGGGCAGAGAGAGACAGAACGACCCCGAATCTGAGGTAGGCTCCAGGCTCTGAGCTGTCAGCACAGAGCCCAACGCTGGGCTTGAACCCAGGGACTGTGAGATCATGACCTGAGCCAAAGCCGACGCTTAACCGACAGAGCCACCCAAGCGCCTCTATTTTTTTTTTTTCAATTTTAAAATAAGATAATTGTATCATCCTCTGAAATGATGGCTTAAGAAATCAATTTTATCTTGTCACTTTCCTCAGGAAGCTGCAGTAGGAGAAAACTACTTTATAATAGAAATATTCAGACATTCTTCCAGTAGAGTGTAGTATGTCACGTTTATAGCCCTTTATTTTAGGGCATGTGAAACTCTCCATGTGCTCTGTAAAACATTTTATACTGTTCAACTTGTGTGACTTGCAATTAATCTCAGTGTAACAGAACAGCAGGAAATATTTCTGAGGTTTAAGAATGTTTTCTTTTCCCAATTTTTCTTACAATATAGAATCTGGACATGCCATGAGAAAATTAGTTTTCCTAAAATTATAATAAATACTGTTGCAACACCGGGAATTTTTGTAGAACTTGGTCTTCTGCATGTTTCAAAGTTATTATTATAGTGAGGTGATCATTTTACTCTGACAATAAACTATTTTCATTGCTGTCATCAGCTGTACTCTACTGCCTTATTGGGTATCTTCACCTGCTCTTTGGTCCTTTCAACTGAGCATGTTTCAAAATTTCATTCTCCATTCGTCATACTTCTCTGAACCTTGATTTCTTAATGTGTGAAATAGACAAATTATCCTACCTGATTTCTAATCTTTCTCCCAGCCCTTAAACTATATAATGTTTTTTTGTGTGTCTGGTCTCCCCAAAGACAAGCTCCTCATTGTGAGTTTCTTCTTTGAAATGACACCACCATTTATCCAGGTGATCACATTTAAATTTTCAAATAAAAGAAAAAAAGAAATTTTCTTTTTAAATTTTCCTTTTCTTTTTTTAAAGTTTATTTATTTTGAGAGAGAGAAAGAGTGTGAGCATGCTCACACACACGTGTGTGGGAAAGGGACAGAGAAAGAGGGAGAGAGAATCCCAAGTAGGCTCTGAGCTGATGGAAGTCTGGACTTGGAGCTGGAACCCACAAACTGTGAGATCATGACCTGAGCCAAAATCAAGAGTTGGACCCTTAAGGGACTGAGTCATCCAGGCGCCCTTCAAAGTGTATCCTTTGCTTTATCCTTATTCCTTCACAAAAGAAACTCATACATTTTGTTCTTCTTAATGTTTGTTTTCTTCTCCATTCTCCTCTCATTTTTCTCACGTCAGTTTGGATACACATTAACTTGATCCTAATTCCTGGCATTGGTTTCAAATTCTTCAAAGGTTCTTCCTCTTCAAATCATCCTTTTCTCAAATCTGCCAGAACAGCCCCATACATAATCAAATTCACTCCTGACCCCTCTACCTACCAAATTAACTGTAAACATAATAAAATTCTAGCATTCATGATTCCAACAACTATCTCCAACTCTAGTTCTATTGCTTACCACCAAACAACATACAACTCTGCTCCACCTGAACTGAACAATATACTTTTCTTAAAAAACATCTTTTGTGGTTTTTTTTTTTGGGGGGGGTGGAACTTATTTACTTGATGCTGTTTGGTTGTATTAGTTTGATTTGCATTATTATTTTATCTATCTATCTATCTATCTATCTATCAATCAATCACCTATCAAGCTATCTTTATCTGTAGAAATTCCATGCATATGCTACATGCTTTTCTTTCTTTGGGATTTTTTTTTCCTGTCTAATCAAAGGACAGTGTATTCATGAAAGTACTATACAGTTGCCATAGTGATTTTGTCATCAAAAGTAAAAGCTGAGGAAAACCTAGAACCAACTCACTAATTTTTTGATACAAGAAAACTGAATATCTGCTTGCTCGATGATCTAACAAAGTCATTTTTACTTGAAGGCAAACCTGGGGCTACAATAGATAGCCTACCTCAAAATATGGAGAAATTTTATGACATTGTATGGTGATTTGTTTCATTTAGCTGCACTACATACTCCCTACCTTTATTATTGTGATTATTCTAGTCTCCTTTGAACTATTTTATATATTTATAGTTTTCTTCCAATAGATTATCTCCTTATTTGCAGAGAATATGACTCATTTACCCTTTTTATTGCTCTTTAAAATGGGGAAAATATGTATGAAAGAATCTTTAGGTCATAAAGTCATAACCAAAGACTTCAGTTAATTGAAATACTCATGGACTTACTGGTGATACCTATGTCTATATCTACCTTTATCTATAGCCATAGTTATATCCGTATCTATATTTACAGCTATACATAGCTGTAGCTGTATCTATATCTATCTATATGTATGCCTATATCTACAAATAGTCATCTCATAAAAATAATAGAACATAGTACCCCCTTTTCCACAAACATTTTAATTTTTTTAATGTTTATTAATTTTTGAGAGAGAGAGAGAGAGAGACAGCATGAGTGGGGGAGGAGCAGAGAGAGAGGGAGACACAGAATCTAAAGCAGGCTCCAGGATCTGAGCTGTCAGCACAGAGCCCGATGCAGGGTTTGAACTCGCATTCAATCATAACCTGAGCTGAAATCAGATGCTAAACCAACTGAGCCACCCAGGCACCCCTCCACAAACATTTTAAAATGCATTGAAGTGCATGGCTAAGAATGACTTCCTACACTCATATGTAATTGCAGAACTAATTTAACTTTTAAGTTTGAAAAACATGACACAAATTATCGAAAAGGTTTGATATTTAATTGAAATATTAGTTAAGCATATTTTACCAGTTCTGCATGAAATCAGAATTTGCTCATTGCTAAACTACCTTCTTAGGCCACTTTGACTTGTGAATGTTGCTCAGATGTCTAACATTCTGTTTGTCTTTAAAGAAGAAAAAGTTCTTACTTCTAAGCAAAGTCGCAATTTAACTCTGACTTTATTGAAACAAGACCAAACACACATATACACGCACACACACACACACACACATGTATACATAATCTTCCATACATATTTCTGGGGAGCGATCTAAATTTTCTATTATCTTCCTTTGCGTATATTATAAAACATATAAAAATATCTATATGTAACTGGTTGCTACACTTTATCATCTTGCATGCTTAAATAGTTTTGATTTTCTTAAATATATATACTGGGCATAACTGGTTGATTGGCTGATTTTTGTTTTTATTATCTCAAAGAGAAACCCCACATCTGTTAGCCATCACTCCTCAAACCTCCCCACTCACCCCAGCCCTAGGCAGCCTCTAATCTTTACTCTCTGGACATAGATTTGTCTCTTCTGGGCATTTCATATAAATGAAATCATATAATATGTGGTCTTTTGTGACTGAATTCTTTTATCTAGAATAATGTTTTCGAAGTTTATTCATGTTGTATCATGTGTCCTGGCTTCATTCCTTTTTATGTCTGGATAATATTCTAAGGATATCCCACATATTGTTCATCCATTCACCAGTTGATGGACATTTGGGTTGTTTCTACTTTTTGGCTGCTAGAGTATTTGTGTACAAGTTGTTGTAGACATATGTTTTCATTTCTCTTGGGTACACACCAACGAATGGAACGCTGGGTCTACAGTAACTCTATGTGCAGCTGTTTGAGGAACTGCCAGACTGTCATTCACAGCAGCTGTATCATTGTACAATCTCACCAACAGTTTATGAAGGTTCTAATTTCTCCACATCTTTGCCAACACCTGTTATTAACTATTTTTTTACTATAGCCATTCTAATGGTGTAAAGTGGTATCTCATGGTGGTTTTAATTTGAACTTCCATGATAGCTAATGATGAACATCTTTTCATGTATTCCTGGCCATGAATCCAAATCCTTTCTGCATTTACTAATTTGGTTGTTTATTTTGCTATTTTTGTTGTTATTGTTGTTGAGTTGTAGAAGTTCTTTATATATTCTGCATATGAATCCTTTATCAGGTTTGTGATTTGAAATATTTTCTCCCATTCTGTGGATTACCTCCTTTTACTCTGTTGATAGTGTTCTTTGATGCACAAAAAAATTTAAATTTGAATCGGTTATTTTATCTATTCTTTCTTTTGTTGGCTGTGCTTCTGGTATCATATCAAATAAACCATTGCCAAACCCAAAATCTTGAAAATTTTCTCTTATGTTTTTTTTAGACCTTTATAGTTTTAGCTCTTATGTTTATGTATTCAATACACTTGAGTTAATTTTTTATGTGCTATAAGGTAAGGTTTTTGTCTATCTTTTAATTGGGTTATTTGTCTTTTTATTAATGAGTTGCAAATTCATTTATTTTTATGCACTTATAATATGATAGTTTCTTCCTTTGGTTTGTGAATTCCTTAGGGCAGAGCTACCTTCCCAATTTTGGCATCCTCAGAGCTCAGCCTGATGATAGACATAAAGTAGATGCTGAAAAATATTTACTGAATTGAGTTTATACAAGATATCTGAACAATAGTAATCATGTTGTTATTGAAGAGAGTATATGGCAGATTATGCACTCCATCTATTTTGTTCATTTAATAATGTTCAGGTTTGAAATCACCTAAAGTGCCTGCTTTTATTGCATTTCCTTGATGCTCTTTGATCTCATTTCGTGGGTAAATTTCTCTTGCCAGCACAATCCAAGACTAAATCACGTTGGTTCCTACTTCTTTCCTTAGAAGCCTTTATTGTCAATCTTCTTTCCTTTTCAATAGTCCTAAACCAGGATACATGGGTAAAGAAGTATCTAATTCAGGTAAAGCCAACCCCATGTGTATGAGGATGATATGCCCCATGACAATCTGGAAAACATCTTATCTAATGGATAGCCATACAGGTCCCCACACATAGCCTTAGTCTTTTAAAGGTTTGGTCTTCTAAATTTGGATGTTTATGGGAAATGGCTTAACTTTAAATGATTTCTAACAAACACCCAGGAGGACAACAGTTTGCGAATTTGCCCTTATAGGCATTTACTATATGAGTCTGTATTTATCCTATATACTTACATTTAATACTTATTTTATATAATATATTTACATTTATATTTATATTTACATTTATATAATATATATACATTTCATACATGTATAAATGTATATATTACATTATATACATTTATATAATATATTTACATAAAACTTTTCATAAATATTTCTGGAGAGCGATCTAAATTTTGTATTATCTTTCTTTGTGTAGATTACAAAATATGGATAATTCTGTATATATAACTGATTGCTATATTTTATCATCTGGGATGCTTAAATATCTTTGATTTTTAAAGATATATATCCTCGGCATGATTTTATATTAATTGATTTTTTGAGAAAGTGCATATTGTGTAAAATTGCTGAAAATCACCCAGAATTAAAACGAAACAAAACAAAACAAAACAACAACAACAACAAAACACTCATCCAAGAGAAACAGCAATAGGTGAAAAGAATTTGAAGCAGGGAGACATTTTTAAGCAATGAAAAACAAGGAACATTTTTCATCAATGAACAAAGCTAGGAAAAGGTAATCATTTTCATTAAAGGAAGAATATACATGGTTGGTGGAGAATGATAATGAAAATATCCTTGGCCGATGTTTGAATGTGTCTTTGTATTTCACTTCATGTACCAGGATTCAGTGGGAAGTCAGAGGTTGACCCTGACTATGCAATAATGACATCAATACATTCAGTTAAATGGGAAAAAAGTCACCTTACTGAGAAAAAAATAACATCACTCAAATTGGTCATTTTTCATTGTGTAAGAAAAGTATTGAGATAATTAGCCAAAATTCTCAAGTAAACAAAATACTCCATCATTGTGAAGGCATCATCAGTGTAAGTAAAATATCAACTGGACAAATTAGTCTCTCATATCAATACTGGACTTTCCAATTCTGGCACTTACAAGATAAGTGACTTTTACTAAGCCATTTATGTTCTCTGAAATTCAGTTACCTCATTTTAAAAATAAAATGTCTAATTCAAAGAGTGGCTGTATGTTTAAAGTAAAATAGAATGATTTCAAGTGAACACAGAATCTATCATGTAGTAGAAACTCCTTTTTACCTCTTTCAGGCCAAGACCTCTTAGTCAGACATATGATTGATTAAATCATGTGATATTGCTATGGCTTTTAAATTTTGCTGTCTATGCCAATGGAGAGTATCTAAAGAAGCAAGACAAGTACTGTATAATAGAAAACAGTCTAATTCTATCCTGGGATTTGAGTGAACTAAATATATTTTATGATTCATCTAATTCATATAGTACATCAAATATCTCATTGTAATTAACATAAAAAGTTATATAAGTACATACTTTTTTAAAGTTCTCTAATGTGAATTATATATATTAATTTTACCTCATTGGAACATGCATGAAATATCTTATGTGTCAGGAACAGTACTAAGATGTAGGAGATATAATAACAAATCACGCTTATGCTATTACATAGCAAAGAATAATGGCCCAAATTTACTGGGGGTTGCATTAAAATGTTACACAAAAATGCCATGAGACAGGTAAATGGAGGTTACATGTGGTGGAGGTGGGGGTAGAGTGGACCATTGCACAAGTCAGGTTGTCACTAGCCCATGTGGTGTCTTTGAGTAAGTGAGAAAAGGGTATCTCTTACTCCATCCAGATACATTCCCAAGCCATTGAGTAAGGCTGATGAGTTGAGTGACAACTGGATTTCAATCCTATCTGTACCCTTGGTTAGGGTATCAGTACAATAGATACAAAGTACAACAGCTTTGTGGCCCTAGATCAGGGATTATAACCCAGTTTTATTTTGGTAATGACATTAAAGAGTTTCACCACTGTGCTAACTAGCAATTTAGCGGATGGAATGTACAAACTATGGATACAGGTGGTGATAGAATGAGTCGCGATGGCAGAGTTGTCACTCTACACTCAGCTTTGGTAAAGTCTTATTTTTTATTTTAGTTCCCTCCTTTGAATAAGATAATGGGTTTCCTATCAGCCTCGGTCCAGGAAAATTTTGAGTCAGGCAAACTATTCCCCAGACCCTCTTGGTTCCTGCCTGAGTCCACTGATTGCCTGATGATTCACATTCTGTTCACATCTCATTCTCTGAATTAATGGTTTTCAAAGTATTTTTTCCTGCATAAATATTTCTTCAAAATATTTAATATGAATTGTGAATTTATTGGGAGGAACAGCCAGCTCATAGTCCCACTGATTTCTCTGCTTCCCTGCTTTCAGGTACCTCTGGGACATCACCAGGGCACCATAGACTGAACAGGCCACTCCAGAACTGTTAAGATTCTTTTGTTTGTTCTACAAAAGATCCATCTATTTCCCATTTCTCCTGGGATATCTAAAAATATATATTTAAACCCAAGGATTAATGGCTTCTCCCTACCTATGCACTACTTGAAAAAAGGTTTCTAACACCTTAGCCTAAAAGAGTAGATCAAGTGCCATGGGGAAAAAATCATAATTTATCCTTTCGTTCACCATAAGGAGCTGATTCTGCTCCTATTTAGAAGTGTTCTTCCTTGATTCTGTTCTAACGACCTTAATAAAATGCTCAGAGCTTGTGATTGATCAAGTTACTTAATATCTTCAGGTTTTAATTTCCATATACACAAGTGGATTTAATGTTACATATCTAGCAGAGCTATTATAAGACCTGAATACATTATATGTCAGAGACCTAGTGCAAGGCTATCAGGAAAGAGTATTAATTATATAGGAAAGTAACAGGGATGGGCACATTAAATATCCTTTCCTTTGGAGTTCAAAATTCTCCTCGTGAACTAAAAGCACATGCATTGGATAGGAAGCTCATGGACAGAAGTCAAGATACCCATTGACTTCAAGACTGCCACTTTGGCCAAGATCCATGGCCTTCCAATTAAGAAAACATTTTGTTGAAACTTGAGGAGGCAGTGATATGGGAGTATTTTTACAAATGTTTAGGCAGGTATGACTTAGAAGAAATATAAGTTAAGAAAGTATATGTATTAGAAGCTAACTTCCAAAATTCATGTCCCTTTCAGAAAACTATGCTTTTTACAAGACAGTGCTCTCTTATGGAAAATAAAACTACCTTCACCAGCGCAAGAGTAAACAATACTTTGGAAATAAGAAGAAACATTAATCATTACCATCCCTTTTCTCTAACCTCATAATATGTTTCTCTAACATATGTTTCCCAAAGTTCAGGTAAAATACCTTTCGAATAATCCATTCATTCCGAAGCCAAAAATGATGTGAGTGAATATTTTACTCTGCCTTCCTGGATATGATAGGAACCAGAAGCCATTCTATAACTTAAATTTGGCAAGTTTTGTTTTATTTTCACTGACATTATAATGTTGACACAATCAAAATTCATCTCTTGGAATGACTGAATTACTTTGCAGTAGTGCAAATATTGCTTTCCATGAAGTATAAGTAATAGACATTTTATTTTCCAATCTCTACTAACAGAAAGTAAGCCATTATTTTAATTTCTAGTAGAATGTTAGCAAGAAAATCCTGAGTACATTAACCAAAATCTTCTCTTTGTTTTGATTGCCTTTTTTTATATATAACTAATAGAACATACAGATTGGTTTCTACTTGTGTGCTTTAGAAAAAATTACCACATACACAGAGAGAAGGGGTGGAGTTTGCTAACCTATTAACTGTCTTTTAACGTAGTTATTTGGTACTCTGCAAAGTTTTATTAGTGTCATGTTCTTTTGATTGTGGATAGATGTGTATTAGTGAAGTGAGAACAAAGGCATTTGTAAGGAGACAATCAATCCAAGAGAGGTTTATGAGCAGCCAGCAAATTGAACCAACTAGGCAATTGGGAAGTAGATCTCTGTGTTGCAGGTGCATGGCGCAGAATTAAAAACCAGAACTGGAGTTAAGAGGCCTAAATTTTCTAGTATTCCCATTACTCTTATATTACACTTTGGGTAGCAGTGCCACAGTTCTTAGATTTCTACTTTTATTTTTCAGTCATTTTTTCTGGCTACTTTTAGTTTTGGGAGGCTTCTACTGATTTATCATCAAGCTCCGAGAGTTCTTTCTTTCTTTCTTTCTTTCTTTCTTTCTTTCTTTCTTTCTTTCTTTCAAGAGACAGACAGAGAAAGAGAGAATGTGCATGTGCAGGGAGAGGGAGAGGGAGAGAGCAAGTCTTAAGCAGTCTCCGTGTGCAGTACGGAGCCAACATGGGACTCAATCTCATGACTATGAGGTCATGACCTGAGCTGAAATCAAGAGTCAGTTGCCTAACCTACTGAGCCACCCAGATGACCCTCAGAGAATTCCTCCTTAGCCATGTGCAACCTACTAATAAGCCATCAAAGACAGTCTCTTCTGTTGCAGTATTTTTTATTTCCTCTACCATTTCTTTTTGGTTCTTTCTTAGAATTTTCATCTCTCCGCTCACATTACTCATCTTGTCTTTTATGCAATGTGGTTTATCCATTAGAGCACTTCACATATTTGTTAATCATAGTTATTTTAAATTCCTGGTGTGGTTAAGTCCAACATCCCTGCCATATCTGAGTCTGCTCCTGACGCTTGCTGTGTCCCTTCCAACTGTGTTTTTTGCCTTTTAGCATGTCTTGTAATATTTTTTTCTTTATAGCTGAACATGATTACTGGTAAAAGGAACTGCTACAAATAGATCTTTGGTAACACGGAAGTGAGGTATGGGGAAGGGACACATTCTGTAGTCCTAAGAGTAGGTGTCATTCTTTTAGTGAGTCTGTGCCTTGGATTGTGAACATCACAGTTTTTCTCTGTTCCTCCCCCTACTCCTTTAGGTAGGATCAGATGGCCTTGTAGATGGCTAGATCCAACTAGAGTTGGGTATTTCCCTTTCTTTACATGGGTCAGGTTCTGATAAACCCCCAGCAGATAGGTTGTGGTTAATTAGCTTCTCCTGATGGCAGCCTTTGTTAGAACAATGTGCTATGGTGTTATTTCTAAATGGTTCTTTTTCCCCTCCACCTGCCAGAAACAAAGACTCTGTTAAGCTCATGGAGGTAAAACACTATAACTGGGTCATGTAGGAATTTTTAGCTCTTGGACTTGCCCACACTGAGACTCCTTCCATTCAGTTGTGGTTCAGGTCTCCCCAGTCCAGCAGTGGTTCCCACCAAGATGGCAGTTTGTGAGTCTCTGCTCCCATAAGCTATGATTCTCTGCTTTCACTCCAATTTTGGGGACAGAATTTGCCCTATGACCTCACTTCTCTTAAGGACCTGAGAAGGGTGGTTGAGTTTTCAGTTTGCTCAGGTTTTTACTCGTTAGAACAGGGTGCTGACTTCCAAGCTTCTTTAGTACAGACTGGAGGCTGGAAGCCCAAATATTCTCTAGAGTCTCAACTGCCTCATCAGTACAATAAAGAAAATGAACCAACTTGGTCACTAACTTTTTCACACTCTCACTGAGGTCAATGGAGATGGAAAGCTATTCATGAAAAGTTAGAGGACTGCTGTTGTGTTTGTAGCTTTTTTTCTCTCCTATCCAAGAATTACTCAAAACTGAACAGTTGACAAGTTCGTTTCACTTCCAGTAGGAATTATTTTGTTTCTACTGTAAACATTTGTAGGCAGCCAAATTTTTACTTGTATATTAAACCAAAGAAGTTTGTAACTCTATTGTCTATATTTATTCAACTTGTTTCATACCTGTGTGGAGCTAAATAAAATAACTTACATTTGTTTAGCACTTTACAAAGTAAAAGGTGTTCACTAAGAGCTAAGGAGTGACAGAAATTCTGGAAGCCCAATGTACTTGGAAAACAATTTTTTTCACTATACTTTTTTGAGTTAACTATAATTTCTCGACCTATGTTCCATCACTGCTTATCTGCATATTGTCTTATATTTCTGTGCTCCCCTAATTGGAGTAGATCATAAAAAGAAATATGAGTGTATGCTTCTAATGATGTCCCAACAGTTGTAAGCTAATAATACATGTTTCTGTGCCTGATATATTTGGGTGGATGCCATGAAAGTGAATTTATTTAACCATTATTGATGAATTTTGCTAAATCTCACAATTTATGGTTTAATGATGTTTCTTTCCCACAAGGGATTTCTACAGTAAAAATACAGAGGTAAAATAATTTATTTTCAATGAGACAGACTGACTTTATAGGTTAATGTGCTTTCATTTTGAAGGTAAACTCTATCATTTTAGTCAATTAACTTTTTGTCCTTTGTTCAAAGTTCAGAAATGATAAGAAGTTACTTTTGTTACTTTATCCAATCTGAGAATTTCTCTGAAGTTGTAATTACTGTATTGAGAATTTTAGATTTATTGCACTTTGCCAGTCTTGAAGAGGCAACATGTATCCAGTACAAGTGGAATTTTCTGTAATGGATTTTATCTGGTGGTCAAGACCTTTTTAAAGTAATAGAACTAAGGTCTCACTGTTCATCTGATACAAATAACTGCACTGAAAGGAAAGGAGTTTTGATTAATATTCTTTTACAAATGCAGTAAGATTGTGCTTCTGCTGTAAGTGCAAAAGCTAAAGATGGAGTCTGGTTGCAACTGCAATGAGAATTTAGCACATACCCTAATTCAGAAATTCCACATTTCACAAGTATTTCAACTGATTCATAATTGGTTTATTGCCACTAAAATTCACTGTTAATCATATACACATATTAATTATTTGAATTACTATTATAAATCTGAAGCACAGATTTAAAAGCTTGGATTGGGACTCAGACTCCTGCACTTGGCATTAATGGATAAAAATCTGTTTTTCAGACTCTCAACTTTTTTCTTCTGGTTTTCCCAAAGTGACCTACTCTGATTTGACTCCCTGGAAATGCCATACTCATTCCTCTCTAGTTACTTAAATAGTAATCTTCCTTCCAAATTCAGCTTAAGTTTGTCCTATTCTCTATAATTCTTTGCTTGTGACTCCAAACCATACTGAACTCCATTATTTCTCAACTTGATCAATCATTTGGCATTTATTTTAAACATCCTTAGATTTTTTTAGGATGCAACAAAGCCTATATGCACTTGTTGGTAATCTCAGGTCTATTGTTAATAACACTAGTGGGGTAAATAAATCAAGATATTAAAAATATAGCATGCAATAGAAGAAATAGTATTTAAGACTCTTTGTCTCTTGTTTAAATTAAAACTGATATTTTTTCACAATAATAACATTATTATAAGTGAAACTAGAAGAAGTGAATTCAAACAAATCACTAGTGTTTACTGGAGAAGAGTGTACAGACAGCTAGGCAACAAGAATATTAAATTTATATCATTGATGAAGATGTCAGTTCCTATTAGTTCAATAGTTAACATAAGCACTTTTAAAGTGACTCTAAGGAGCATGGTTCCTGAGCATAAGGAAAACAAGCTGCAATAAATATACTTTCTTGTTTCTTATTTCTTATATTTAACATATCTTTGACTAAATAAATATGAAAAAGCATAACAGTCTTGAAAAATAATCTTCTTATATAAATAACACAAATTATTTAGTACAATTTATAAGATAAAATCTTATAAAGATAAAATCTTATTAATTTTATAAAGATAAAAGTTGCCTGAAAAGGCCAAAATGACTTTACTATCAATAATGTTTTATTAATCAAATAATATAAATAAAATACATAAGTAAAATAAATTAAAAATTTTATAATGAAATATACATTTTAAAACTCAAAGTACTTTTAAAGGATTTTTTAAATATTCAGGAAATATTTCATAAATGTCAATAATTCTGCTTTGTTTTGTGACATATATGAAAAACAAGTAACATTTCATATAGTCCATCTTACAAAGCTTTAGAGATGAACATAATACTTTCATGCAATTACATGATACCTTGGGGATTTTGAGGTCAAGAGCAGTTGCAGGAGAATGATGAAATATGACACATATCATCAGATGACAAGAACATTCCAGTTTAAAGGAACAGTTTAATCAAATGCAGAAAGGCCAAAGCAAACACATAATATGTGATCAAGGTATGAGATGTTAAGAACAATAGTTGTTGTAATTAGGAAAGAGCCAAATACTAAGACTTAGCATCCTGGGAGCAGTAGTTTAACATATTGAAATAAATAGTGGAGAGCTTTTGTAGGTTGTGAACACAGTGAGTGTTAGGAAAGTGATATTTCAGAAAGCTTAGATTTGATATGCAAATGTAAATTAGACTATAATGGAAGGGGAATCTCAAAGACAATGAGATTATCAAGGAAAACAATTCAAGATGGAAATTTGAGGTCTGGGATGGTAGCAATATGATGAAGAAAGTATTCCAAAAATAAAAATATTTCAAAGAATAAAATGCATGA
This sequence comes from Acinonyx jubatus, assembly GCF_027475565.1. NCBI lineage: Eukaryota > Metazoa > Chordata > Mammalia > Carnivora > Felidae > Acinonyx > Acinonyx jubatus. The sequence continues at coordinate 88,738,412 of NC_069381.1, read as the reverse complement.
CTTTGATGACAATTAAATGTACAGTAGTGAAGACAAAGAGTAATTATTTGACAGCCTGAAGATTCACAAACATATGAAATGAAAATTGAATTTGCCCTTGGAGGTTATTTTTGAAACAAAAAGATCATCTCAGGTGGAGACATTAAATTGGAAAGTTTCAAATGACTATTGGATAGCCAATAAAGATGACATAAAAGAGGTGAATTTTAGTGATTGAAGTGCATTTTATACAGCTTGATGAAAATTATGAGAAAGACCTATGTGAAACTGGAGTAATTTTGGAGTAATTTTCAGGTGATTTTATTTAGGGAGAAAAAAAGTATAAAAGAAGATATATAGTACCTTACCTATCTTTTTCTGTAAGAAAGAAGTGAAAATGAGAAAATACACCTATATCTGCTTATCATTATGAAAAGAAACACTGGGACAAATCATAAAATTATGAAGTTTATATACAAAGGATAGGGTATGTGTGGGGTAAAGGGACACAAAAGGGAGTGACAAGATAAACTTTTTTATATAATTTTCACTTTAAAAGTATGTTAATACTGTGTATAAAAATAAATTAAAACAGTAATATTGGGAAAGAGTGGAAAAATTCAAACTTAAAGCAAACTAAAACAAATGACCCTAAATATATTTCAAGTGAATACTCTAACCACAAAGAAGGAAAAGGAGGAAGGGAAGGAAGAAAATAAGAAAATAAGAAAAGAAAAAAAGAACTCATGCAGATAGCTTAGGAACACATGTATATCAATTGATTATATAGTCTGAGTCCCTTTTACTCTACAGCTGTACTGGCTGTGTGGATTAGGAACAAAGTGCAAAGAAATTCTGAAGTCTTTTTAGTAGATATATTTATGGTAGTGGTAAATGGAGATTCAATTCTGAAACCAATTTCAGTGAAATGTAGGATCAATCAAATGAATAAATGTGCTGATGATGGTGGCTGGAATTCTCAGTTCTCAGAGTGGAAGAAAGAAGAGGCCTCATCAGACATCTATACAGTAAAATGGTCCCAAAATGCAGGTTCATAATTTTGGGTCTCTTTGCTCTTCAGGCTTTGGCCCAGTAATTGTTTCCTTTTAATTTTTATTTTTTAACATTTATTCATTTTTGAGAGACAGGAAGAGATACAGCACAAGTAGGGGAGGGGCAGAGAGAGAGACACACAGAAACCAAAGCAGGCTCCAGGCTCTGAGCTGTCAGCACAGAACCCAACGTGGGGCTCAAACTCACAAACCATGAGATCATGACCTGAGCCGAAGTCGGACACTTAACTGACTGAGCCACCCAGGTGCCCACCAATAATTCATTACCTTATCATTAACTCTCCAATGCCCTTGAACAGATTTTTTTTTTCTTTTTTAATTTAATCCAAATTTTCTGGTCATACCCTGCAAGATTCTTTGTCCATTACTGGAAGAAAAACATATACATATATATATAACAAACACACACACACACACACACACACACACACACACATATACATGCACATACATACATATTATATATTATATATATAATATATATTATATATGTAATTATATTATATATAATTTATATATATATGTAATTATATATATTTTATATATATATATACATATATTATACATTTATGTATACACACACACATATATACACACACATATACATGCACATATATAATATATATTATATATATAATATATAATATATATGTATGTGCATATACATGCACATATATAATATATATTATATATATAATATATAATATATATGTATGTGCATGTATATGTGTGTGTATATATGTGTGTGTGTGTGTATACATAAATGTATAATATATGTATATATATATATAAAATATATTTTGGGGCACCTGGGTGGCTCAGCTGGTTAAGTGTCTGACTTCGGCTCAGGTCATGATCTCACAGTTCGTGAGTTCGAGCCCCATGTCAGGCTCTGTGTTGACTGCTCAGAGCTTGGAGCCTGTTTCACATTCTGTGTCTCCCTCTCTCTCTGACCCTCCCCCCATTCATGCTCTGTCTCTCTCTGTCTCAAAAATAAATAAATGTTAAAAAAAATTTTTTTAAATATATTTTATGTATACCAGTACATCCCATTGGTTCCGTTTCTTTGGCGAATCCTGAATAATGCATATTCACACATAGTTTATGCAGTACTATAATGAAAAAAATATTTGAAAATGCAGAATAGATATGTTTATGAGAGCTTCTATTTAATTTAGAAGCAAAAATGGAAAATCTACATTGCAGGAGTGCCTCATAATTCATTTCTCATGCTTGGATCTTCTCAATCTATAGTTACTCCTTTGGGAGATCATCCAGTCTTATGGCTTAATATATTTTCTGACAACTAACAAATTTATGTCTGTAGCCCAGACCTCTCTTTTGAATTCTAGACATTATATCCAACATTATATCACCATTATAACCTAGGTATCTACTAAGCACTTAAAAAATATATATATATATACATATATATACACACACATATATGTATATATATATATTAATTTATTTAAAATACATATATATATATATATATATATATATATATATATAATTTCTATACATTTGAAAACATGGTTTGAAGAAAAATCTTGGTTTTTGCCTCCCTTGTCCTTTGGAGTTATGCCTACATCTGGCTAAGTAGATTTCTGAGACACTAGGAAAGGCACTGAAAAGCAGAGAGATGTTCTGATACATCAGTCGATGGGCATTGGCAATCTACACAAGTGTTCACTGTAGCTGCTGTGAAATAAACTGGGTCAGGCAGAATTGGACCACACACATCTGCTGCATTGTCCAAAGCCAAACTCTTGTTTTGTTTTTTTGTTTCCCTGAACCCTTACATTTTAGTTATTCATTGATGCAAAAGAAATTACCCCCAAGACTTAGTAGCTTCAAACAATAGACATGTATTGTCTCATACAAGAAGGCTCAGCCTATTATTTCTAGTACAGGTTTTCTCATGAGTTTATAGTCAAGCTCTCACTTGGGGCTGCATTCATCTGAAGGCTTGCCTAGAGCTGGAAGATCCATTTCTGAAAAGGCTCACTCACACATCTTGCAAAGTTCTCTCATGTCCTATGGCCTCAGTAGTTCCCCACATGTACTGCTTCATGTGTTCCCTCATGACATGGGAGTTATCTCACTGCAGAGTGAGTGTTTCTGGAGGAAGCCGACAGATGTCCGTAATATTTTTTATGAACCAGCTTGGAAATCACACAATATCCTATTAGCTACATAACCAGCCCTTCCTGACATGGGAGAAGTTTACATATCACATGAATATCCAGAGTCAGAGATATCCTAGAGTTTGGCACCACACCTCCTTTAACTGCAATTTTCCCCATCCCCCTCAGGGGCCACTCCATCCCTCCTATTGTTCAAACCAACAAGCTTGGATTTATCTTCTACTACTTTATTTATCTTTATGTTCCTAGATCAAGTAAGATGATAATATGAGAAATTAATTTTGGGGAATATATTTTCACATGTATACCATACACTTAAAAAATAAATAAAAGTTTGAAAATTCATATAATATAAAGTTTGGAAAAGAATCTGGCAAGTTACCTAAAATTAAAACAATAATAACAGTTACTAAATTATTGGACCTTTATATCATGGCAGGCATAAAACATGTGGCTCAGTATTACTCATTATGAATCTGATAATGACCATGAGATATATGTATTCATATTTTAAATATGAGCTAGTTCAGTCTTCTAAAAGTTAACTAATTTCTCATAGTCATACAACCATTAAAATTAATACAGATGATTCACTTTCAGTAATGGGCAAAATGACCCACAGGGAATGACCAGAAGACTTGGATTAAATAAAAAGAAAGAAAGAAAAAATCTGTTTGAAGACATTGGATGGCTAATGACTACATAAAGTTTTGGCTCAAATTCTTACAGAAAAAGAAATATAAAATCTTAAACCTTGATTTGGGAGTGAGTCCCTTTCAGTCTACAGCTGTCCTGGTTTGGACTACTCTGACTTGAAGAAGACATAAATTAAGAGGCTGAACAGTTGAGCAGAACTCTTGACTGACAGGGCAAGAAAAATATACTTAGAGATCAGAATCTAAGAGGTGAGGAGCCTGGTTACCATGTTTGGTTGGGACCAAGGAGAAATATATTCTAAAAGTAATGATAACTAGAAATAAATTGGCCGTCACAGGCCCTGAGACTCAGCTTAAATTATCTCAATGGAAAACAGAATGAATGGATCTGATATTGCTAGCGCCTCCTTTTAAGGGAAGTAATGCCAGACTTTGCTTTAAATTAAGCCTCAAGGCTTGCTTGGGGAGGAAGATGTCAGGGTAGGAGGATGCTGGGCTCACCACGTCCTGCTGATCACTTAGATTCCACCCACATCTGCCTAATAACCCAGAAAACTGCCAGAAGACTAGCAGAATGGACACTCTAGAGCCAAGCGTAGACAAGAGGCCCACAGAAGAGGGTAGGAAGATGGGGAGAGGAGGTGTGCGATACACAGACTGGTGGGAGGGAGCTGGGCCAGTGGAGGGGCAGCCCGCTGGGCAAGGCAGAGCCCCCAAGTCTGGCTTTCAAAAGCAGAGGGGTTGGAAGGAGTGTGTTCTGACAGCCAGCAGGACATAACATCTGGAATGTTATAAGTCAACAGCTCTGCTGAAAGAGCAGGAGGGCTAGAGGACAACGGCAGGGAGAGGTGTTGAGCCCCAGAGGACAAAACTCAGCTCGGCGGAGAACAAAGGCGCTGGGAAGCACCATCTCCCACGCCCATCCCCCAGCCAAAATCCCAAAGGGAACAGTTCCCGTCACTGAACTTACTTCCATCATGCAAACACCCAATGCTGTGCTTCTGTGGATCCATCCCTCCAATGGGTCTGCCTCCCTCTCAGTGCTGCAGGGGCCCTCCCTCATGGCCCACCTACAGCAAAGCTAGCTAAGCCTGCCCCTCCTGCCCCTGTGCACCTTGCAGATCCACCCCAGCTAATACACTATATCCCATCAAAGCAGCACCACAAGCCTGGCAGTGTGCAAGTAGCCCAGACAGGGGCCACACCAACCACAGTGAGTCCTGCCCTGGGAGAGGGGAAGATAAAGTACACACCAGTCTGACTGTGGTCCAAGCGGCGGGCTGGGGGCAGACATCAGGTCTGACTGTGGCCCCGCCCACCAACACAAGTTACTCCAGACAGCACAGGGGAAGAGCCCTGCAGTTCCGTGCCATTCCAGGGACTATAAAAAATGATGAAATGGAAGAATTCTCCTCAAAAGAAACTCCAGGAAGTAGCAACAGCTAATGAACTGATTAAAAATGATTTAAGCAATATAACAGAAAATGAATTTAAAATAATAGTCATAAAATTAATCGCTGGGCTTGAAAACAGTATAGAGGACAGCAGAGAATCTCTTGCTAGAGAGATCAAGGGACTAAGAAACAGCCAGGAGGAGCTAAAAAATGCTATAAACGAGCTGCAAAATAAAATGGAGGCGACCACAGCTCGGATTGAAGAGGCAGAGGAGAGAATAGGTGAATTAGAAGATAAAATTATGGAAAAAGAGGAACCTGAGAAAAAGAGATAAAAAAGTCCAGGAGTATGAGGGGAAAATTAGAGCACTAAGTGATACACTAAAGAGAAATAATCTATGCATAATTGGTATTCCAGAGGAGGAAGAGAGAGGGAAAGGTGCTGAAGGTGTACTTGAAGAAATAAGCTGAGAACTTCCCTGATCTGGGGAAGGAAAAAGGCATTGAAATCCAAGAGGCACAGAGAACTCCCTTCAGACGTAACATGATCAATCTTCTGCACAACATATCATAGTGAAACTGGCAAAATACAAGGATAAAGAGAAAATTTTGAAAGCAGCTAGGGATAAACATGCTCTAACATATAAAGGGAGACCGATAAGACTAGTGATGGATCTATCTACTGAACTTGGCAGGTCAGAAAGGAATGGCAGGAAATCTTCAATGTGATGAACAGAAAAAATATGCAGCCGAGAATCCTTTATCCAGCAAGTCTGTCATTCAGAATAGAAGGAGAGATAAAGGTCTTCCTAAACAAAACCTGAAGGAATTCATCACCACTAAACCAGCCCTACAAGAGATCCTAAGGGGGATCCTGTGAGACAAAGTACCAGAGACATTGCTACAAGCATGAAACCTACAGACATCACAATGACTCTAAACCCATATCTTACTATAATAACACTGAATGTAAATGGATTAAATGCTCCAAACAAAAGACACAAAGTATAAGAATGGATAAAAAAAAAAACAAGACCCATCTATTTGCTGTCTACAAGAGACTCATTTTAGACCTGAGGACACCTTCAGGTTGAAAGTGAGGGGATGGAGAACTATCTATCATGCTACTGGAACTCAAAAGAAAGCTGGAGTAGCCATCCTTATATCAGACAAACTAGACTTTAAATTAAAGGCTGTAACAAGAGATGAAGAAGGGCATTATATAATAATTACAGGGCCTATCCACCAGGAAGAGCTAACAATTATAAATGTCTATGCGCCAAATATGGGAGCCCTCAAATATATAAAACAATTAATCACAAACATAAGCAACCTTATCAATAAGAATGTAGTAATTGCAGGGGACTTTAATACTCCACTTACAACAATGGATAGATCATCTAGACACAGGACCAATAAAGAAACAAGGGCCCTGAATGACACATTAGATCAGATGGACTTGACAGATATATTTAGAACTCTGCATCCCAAAGCAACAGAATATACTTTCTTCTTCTGTGCACATGGAACATTCTCCAAGATAGATCACATACTGAGTCACAAAACAGCTCTTCATAAGTAGACAAGAATTGAGATCATACCATGCATACTTTCAGACCACAATGCTATGAAGCTTGAAATCAACCACAGGAAAAAGTCCGGAAAACCTCCAAAAGCACGGAGGTTAAAGAACACCTTACTAAAGAATGAAAGGGTCAACCAGGCAATTAGAGAAGAAATTTAAAAATATATGGAAACAAATGAAACTGAAAACAAAACAATCCAAATGCTTTGGGATGCAGCGAAGACAGTCCTGAGAGGAAAATACATTGCAATCCAGGCCTATCTCAAGAAACAAGAAAAATCCCAAATGCAAAATCTAACAGCACACCTAAAGGAAATAGAAGCAGAACAGCAAAGACTACCCCAAACTCAGCAGAAGGAGAGAAATAATAAAGATCAGAGCAGAAATAAACAATATAGAATCTAAAAAAACTGTAGAGCAGATCAACGAAACCAAGAGTTGGTTTTTTGAAAACATAAACAAAATTCATAAACCTCTACCAGGCTTCTCAAAAAGAAAAGGGAGATGGCCCAAATAGATAAAATCATGAATGAAAATGGAATTATTACAACCAATCCCTCAGAGATACAAGAAATTATCAGGCAATACTATGAAAAATTATATGCCAACAAATTGGACAACCTGGAAGAAATGGACAAATTCCTAAACACCACACCCTTCCAAAACTCAAACAGGAAGAAATAGAAAGCTTGATCAGACCCATAACCAGCAAAGAAATTGAATCAGTTATCAAAAATCTCTCAACAAATAAGAGTCCAGGACCAGATGGCTTCCCAGGGGAATTCTACCAGACATTTAAAGCAGAGATAATACCTATCCTTCTCAAGCTATTCCAAAATATAGAAAGGGAAGGAAAACTTCCAGACTCATTCTATGAAGCCAGCATTACTTTGATTCCTAAACCAGACAGAGACTCAGTAAAAAAAGAGAACTACAGGTGAATATGGATGCAAAAATTCTCAATAAGATACTAGCAAATCGAGTTCAACAGCCTATAAAAAGAATTATTCACCATGATTGAGTGGGATTCATTCTTGGGCTGCAGGGCTGGTTCAATATTCGCAAATTAATCAATGTGATACATCACATTAATAAAAGAAAAGATTAGAACCATATGATTCTGTCAATTGATGCAGAAAAAGCATTTGACAAAATTCAGCAACCTTTCTTAATAAAACTCTCAAGACAGTCGGGATAGAAGGAACATACTTAAACATCATAAAAGCCATTTATGAAAAGCCCACAGCTAATATCATCCTGTTGGGAAAAAACTGAGAGCTTTTTCCCTGAGATCAGGAACACGATAGGGATGTCCACTCTCACTGCTGTTGTTTACCATAGTGTTGGAAGTTCTAGCATTAGCAATCAGACAACAAAAGGAAATCAAAGGCATCAAAATTGGCAAAGATGAAGTCAAGCTTTCACTTTTTGCAGATGACATGATATTATACACGGAAAATCCGATAGACTCTACCAAAAGTCTGCTAAAACTGATACATGAATTCAGCAAGGTCGCAGGATACAAAATCAATATACAGAAATCAGTTGCATTCTTATACACTAACAATGAAGCAACAGAAAGACAAATAAAGAAACTGATCCCATTCACAAGTGCACCAAGAAGCATAAAATACCTAGGAGTAAACCTAACCAAAGATGTAAAAGATCTGTATGCTGAAAACTATAGAAAGTTTATGAAGGACATTGAAGAAGATATAAAGAAATGGAAAAACATTCCGTGCTCATGGATTGGAAGAATAAATATTGTTAAAATGTCAATACTACCCAAAGCAATCTACACATTCAATGCAATCCCAATCAAAATCGCACCAGCATTCTTCTTGAAGCTAGAATAAGCAATCCTAAAATTCATATGGAACCACAAAAGGCCCACAATAGCCAAAGTAGTTTTGAAGAAGAAGACCAAAGCAGGAGGCATCACAATCCCAGACTTTAGCCTCTACTACAGAGCTGTCATCATCAAGACAGCATGGTATTGGCACAAAAACAGACACATAGACCAATGGAATAGAATAGAAACCCCAGAACTAGACCCACAAAAGTATGGCCAACTCATCTTTGACAAAGCAGGAAAGAACATCCAATGGAAAAAAGACAGTCTCTTTAACAAATGGTGCTGGGAGAACTGGACAGCAACATGCAGAAGGATTAAACTAGACCACTTTCTTACACCACTCACAAAAACAAACTCAAAATGGATAAAGGACCTGACTGTGAGACAGGAAACCATCAAAACCCTAGAGGAGAAAGCAGGGAAAAACCTCTCTGACCTAAGCCTCAGCAATTTCTTACTTGACACATCCCCAAAGGCAAGGGAATTAAAAGCAAAAATGAACTATTGGGACCTCATGAAGATAAAAAGCTTCTGCACAGCAAAGGAAACAATCAACAAAACTAAAGGCAACAAATGGAATAGGAAAAGATACTTGCAAATGACATCTCAGACAAAGGGCTAGTATCCAAAATCTATAAAGAGCTCACCAAACTCCACACCCGAAAAACAAATAACCCAGTGAAGAAATGGGCAGAAAACATGAATAGACACTTCTCTAAAGAAGACATCCAGATGGCCAACAGGCACATGAAAAGATGCTCAACGTCGCTCCTCATCAGGGAAATACAAATCAAAACCACACTCAGATATCACCTCACGCCAGTCAGAGTGGCCAAAATGAACAAATCAGGAGAGTATAGATGCTGGAGAGGATGTGGAGAAACGGGAACCCTCTTGCACTGTTGGTGGGAATGAAAACTGGTGCAGCCACTCTGGAAAACAGTGTGGAAGTTCCTCAAAAAATTAAAAATAGACCTACCCTATGACCCAGCAATAGCACTGCTAGGAATTTACCCAAGGGATACAGGAGTGCTGATGCATAGGGGCACTAGTACCCCAATGTTTACAGCAGCACTCTCAACAATAGCCAAATTATGGAAAGAGCCTAAATGTCAATCAACTGACGAGTGGATAAAGAAATTGTGGTTTATATACACAATGGAATACTATGTGGCAATGAGAAAGAATGAAATATGGCCTTTTGTAGCAATATGGATGGAACTGGAGAGTGTTATGCTAAGTGAAATAAGTCATAGGGAGAAAGACAGATACCATATGTTTTCACTCTTATGTGGATCCTGAGAATCTTAACAGAAGTCCATGGCGGAGGGGAAGAACAAAAAGAGGTTAGAGAGGGAGAGAGCCAAAGCATAAGAGACTCTTAAAACTGAGAGCAAACTGATGGAGGGTGAGGCGGGGGGAGGGAGAGTGGGTGAGGAGTATTGAGTATTGAGTATTGGGTGATGAGTATTGAGGAGGGCACCTTTTGGGATGAGCACTGGGTGTTGTATGGAAACCAATTTGGCAATAAATTTCATATAAAAAATTAATTAAGCCTCAAATTTCTTTCTTTCTTTGGCATTTAATCAAAAGTCTTCAAGTGCACATGGTATCAAGTCAGTGATTAAAAATATCAAGGAAAGCAACAGACAACATTATCAGACTTTGAGTTACCCAGTGCAGTGAAAGTAACTATATTTGAGTCTAGAAGGACAACTATTTCTAAAAAATAAACTGGATGTGACTATAGAATATGGCATTAGCTGAGATTAAATACACAGAAAGAATACAAAGTTCATAACTGTACTGGCAAACAACAACAGCAACAACAACACTGCCGTCTGTACTTAAGGAGATGAAGATTATTCAAGAGACGATAAGAATTCTGGGTCAACAACTCTGTACAGAAAAGAAGCAGATTAAGAGAGTTTTATTTTTAAAAAGTGCATTACTCAGTGGTCTTACAGGAAAGAATAAGAAAAATAATAGAAAAGAAAGTACTATGTTGATTATGGAGTCCAGCCATCAAAGACTTGAGTATGGAGCCATGAGAGCAGAACTGGAGTCTAATATAGAGTACATGGCAAAATTTCAAGTTTTCAAGATTGTTTTGAAGCAAGAAATGCATTGTGGCTTCCATTCTCCCTTTTGAATAAAAGAGTTTATTGTAGTAATTCTGACCTTTTTCAATCGTTGTATCTGGATATTTGTACTTATAGGCAGACAACTTTCTTTTACTTTATAGGTGTCTGTGTTAAGAAAACCCACATCTGAACCTTATCTGTCTCATGAAATCCAGAATTTGGTGTTTGAAGACATGACTGGGTTAGATATTTGTTGGTCATGGTAAGGGGAATATATTTTAATGGTGGGGAGAGGCATGAGTAAGTGTAATAAAAAAGGCAAATCTTATATATTGAATTATTGGCTGTGGTTATTTACCCATCCCTATATTCATGCCTGTTGTCATACAACTTTGTAATTATTCTCACTAGAGTCAAAGTACTTCACCATCTTTGAGGTTTGCATTTGACCATGTAACATGATTTGATCAAAGGACTAATAGTAACATGACACAAGGAAAAAGTTGAAATGTGCTTATGTGGTGGGTGTGCCATATTGAAGTTCTGCCATTGCCAAGTAATGAGAGTCCCATAGTAAGTGCTGCTCCTTCAGCTTCAATAAGAATTAATTCACATTGGCATATGTGAGCCCAACATGCAGTAAAAAGCCAAGATCAACTAGCTACATATTTGAAGAAAAGCCATGTAGTCAAACGTTGTCTTTACCAGTTGACCCTCAACCAATACACCAATGTGTATGTGAGGTTAAATGATTATTGTTTTAAGCCATGTCCTTGGGGCAATTTGTTGTGGTGCATTATTGCTCCAGTAGCTGGAAAGGATGAATGAAATATCTACTGTGTGACTGTCTTCTATAAAATTTTAAAATAAAACGGTCAAAGAGTTGGGAGAAGTGAGGTAACTATTATTGGAAGGGGCATGAGGGAGCTTCTAGGATGCAGGCAATTTTCTCTTTTTTTACCAGGATGATGGTTAGATGGATATTTTAATTTTTGATAAGGCATTTGTCTGTGCACTACAATTTGTGTGCTTTTCTGTATGGTTATGGCATCCCAATATATATATTTAAAATTCTATCCTCTTAACTTCTATGAGATATATAAACCAAGCTTTTATGATATTAGGACATATTGAGATATCAAAAAATAAATGCCTCTTTAATAAAAAAAAAAAACACCCGGATATTTAGTATGATTAATCTAGGTGGCCAATCCCCTTATAAAGCCTAGAAATTTATATGTTAGAGTTTACAATATTATAATGCCCATGATGAAGAAAAAATTGACTATTATGCTCCCTGTATACCTCACCAAGCATATAGGAAGACTTAAGTAAATTTATTTTCGTAAAAATACAAGGAATTGAAGGAAAGGGTCAGTGACTCTAAGGTTTTGCGTTTCCAATTGAAAGAATTAAGCAAACATTTAATAAAGTGTTGAAAATTGGAGGTTCAGCAGATTCTCTTGGTAGATGCACATCAAACATCTAAGTTGGTATTTCATGTGAAGCAGTTGAGAGTTTGGGAAGGGATAATCAATGAGGCAATCATTAATTTTTGTCCAATGAATTTGCTATTACTGCTAATTTGTAGGAATACTTTGGTAGTATGGTAAGAAAATTATTTGATATCAAGAACGAATGAGAGTGGGGCCTGGGTGGCTCCATTGGCTAAGTGTCCAACTTTGGCTCAGGTCATGATGTCATGGTTCGTGGGTTTGAGCTCCACCTTGGGCTCTGTGCTGACAGCACACAGCCTAGAGCCTGCTAAAGATTCTGTGTCTTCCTCTTTCTCTGTCCCTCCCCTCCTCATGCTCGCTCACTCTCTCTCTCTCTCAAAAATAAATAAATATTTGAAAGAAAGAGAAAGAAAGAAGAAAGAAAGAAAGAAAGAAAGAAAGAAAGAAAGAAAGAAAGAAAGAAAGAAAGAAAGAAAGGAAAAGAAGACTAAATTACAACCAGGGAGTGGGCAGATAAAAGGTAAGACCAAAAGAGAGGAGATCAAGTTTTTAAGAGGCTAGAGTGTTAAAAAGTTATCTTACACAGAATTGAATACCTCAAATATTATAATATAGTTAATCTTGAGGGTATTTTGATGCTATGCTCTTCAAGCCCTATGGATTTTAGAGAAAAGGCAGAAAGAATTATCTGGAGAAACAAAGAGGGTATCTACCCCAATGTCGGGACCAATAGCAAGGGAACCCACATAGCTGAAGGAGAGCTTGTCCAGGGAAACCAAGGTTCAGTTAAACAAAAAGTTCAAAAAATTCAGACAGGAGGTTGAGGATATAGGAGGTGACAGACTGGTGTCAGAGTATGAGATCCAGAGAACACACTGGGAAAATCTGGAGAACGGGAAAGAGGTGAGAGTTGGAGAAAGATGAGCACATGCACAGGTCTAGAGGTGACTACTTGATAATCTTGATGAGAACTGTCCTGACAGGATCTTAAGTAGATTGGGTTGACATTGATGTGCATCTGGTGAGAACGGACTTATCTCCTGACACATGGAGGTCTGTGGCTCCCTCTTCACTTATAAACCATGAAATAAAATGTTTTGCTTTTTACTTTATATTATGCATAGTTTGGGATACAGAATATGCATATAAAGAGAATACAAATACTACCTACATATTAAAATCGTATAAGAAGGCAAAATAAAGCCACGAGTCAATATAATTTCAATACCATGTAACCCAATGATCAATACTAACATCTTTTTCTGAGACTACTCCACAGTTTTCCAAGTGGTCAAATAGTATTAGTTCTTGTCTGCTTCCAATCAGTTCTTGTCTGCTTTCATCCTCATTGCAGCTAGAGGAATATTTCTGAAACACACATATGATCATATAGTATTTTCTGCTTAAAAGACTTTCACGGCTTTCCATTTAATTTTAAGACAAAAAATATATATACTTCTTTAAACACAGCTCAAAAATCTCTGCAAGAGTTTATATTTATTCACTTCTCAAACCTCATCTTTGTTTTCACTCCAGATCCCCCTAACCACAGAAATTCTGTACTCATGATTACTTCTGCCTCTAGGTTTGCCTAGATGCAATTAACATCTTCATATCTATACCCAAGTCTAATCATTTCCAAAGACAACACTTCTTTGTCCTCCCTGAGTACATCGATACCTTAATAGGTGCTTGTGTGGTACCAAGTATCTTTCATTCGTGGCACTAGCTACCTTTGTGATGTTACATTTACTTGAATGGCTATCTGATTAATATCAGCCTTCCTCTCTAAACTCTAAACTGGAGGATGACTCTTACAGGTTATGTTTCTATTTTTTTGTCATTATTTAAGCAAGTCTCAGGCATGATTTGGACTTACAGTTATTAAGCTAATTAACTGACTGTCTTTTTTTTTTTTTCTTTTCTGTTAAGATCCCTGAAAATAAAGCACACAGTAGAACCCTAGGGGTTAGGCAAAAAAGCAGACAGGACTAGGGTACATTTGCATGATAACTATTGAAGAATAGAAAGGGAACACAGAGAATCCCACAGCAGAGTCAAGGAAGAGAAATACTAGAGGAGGTGATTTTAGGAATAAAATGGTAGGTTTCTGTATTTGACACATGGTCAATGAAGAGAACAGATAACAACTAGGAAGAATCAATTCTGTTGTGAATTCTGCTTTTTTCACGTGAGTAAACAAACTCTAACCGTGCCTTCCTTACATTTCACATTTTCCAATGTGTGCTGCATGTGAGGAAAACAACCTGCTTAGACTGGTCTTAAAGGTGATCTGCTTAGTGACCAGAAAATTCACTTATAGAAGAAACTTTATGTGCCAATGATTTAAACTTGTTCCACTCTAAACAGAGCACTTTCAATGGCCCTGAAGAATGCTGTTCAAAGTGTAGCCTTGGGGGGCATTAGAGCCAAGGCAACAGGTCACACTCCGTTTTCCATTCACAATTCCCTTTGTTGCATCTGTTTCAGAGTTTATTTTTCTCTTTTTCCTAAAAGTCCCTATACATTCACGTTGGTGTTCTGCTAGTATTTGAAAATATACCAAGAAAATGTAGATCTTTGAGGAAATTTCAAATTATTAGAGGTAAAGTCATACTCAAAAAGAGTGTGTTATCAGGATACCTGGCTGGTTTAGTCAGCTGAGCATCCAACTCTTGATTTTGGCTCAGGTCATGATCTCACAGTTCATAAGATCTAGCCCTGCACTGTCAGTGAGGAGCCTGCTTGGGATTCTCTCTCCCTCTCTCTCTGCTCCTTCTCCCCTCTCTCTTAAAATAAGTAAACTTAAAAAATAAGAGACTGTGTTCTCTTTTACAGTTCTCAGATTAAATTCATCCTCTGCATAATCCCTTATTGATTATGAAAACAAGCTTTTATAATCTTGTAACAGAGACAGAGTGGGAGATCAGAAACCCATGTAACATTAATTTGCAGATATTAGTTTGCATGTCTTTGGAAAATCTTTCTTAGAAATACAGAAGTATTCTTGTAAAAGGTGATTAAATTTGGGTACATTTTTGGTTTGATGGATAATTTCTTTTTTTATTTTTCAAGAGATGAGACACACACACAAAGATGTGACATTGCCATTATCAAGTTTTGTCTTTCTTCTATATTGCCTTATGAAAAACATTTTTCTGTTCTTTGATATATTTATGTGTGTTTATAGTAAACCTTTAAGTCTCTCCTTATTTCTAAATAATTCACACTTTCCTCTATTTGTAAAGGGAATTTTTGATAGATTTGGTTTGGTGCATACCTTTTTTTTTAATATTCAAAGGTAAGAAATGTATATTTAAGGCCAAAACTAAATAGCCTTTTGTAGATTGGACTCATATGGAATTACATGTTTTCAAATTAATGGTAATTAAAATATGGCACTGTTCAAATTGTAGCAGGATTCTCGCATGGAGAGTCGTGACACAGAGGCTTTTCTTTCCAGAAAGCAAATTTATTTGTGCCGACACTGCTCAGTTGGGTTTGTACCCGAAGAACTGAGTCCCAAACACCACATGGCATAGTTTTTTATATATTTTTTATTTATTTGTCTCCCCTACATGGTAATACACAAACATGCAGTCTGATTAAGTGGTCGAATGTTACAAGGTCATGAGGGATATTGGCACGTACGTGTGACCAGTATGCATATAGCCAGGTTGCCTTGAGATTTTTTTATCCCTCTCCATAGGGAGGGGATCCTACCACAAAACCACCTCACATAAAGCATGAACTAAGAAATAGAAATTCTAGCACTTATGATACATTTTTAGGAGTTTCATTGATTTCAGCTGTCTGCATTTTCATTCACATATTATCCTCCATTTAATACCCAGTCTTTATATATGCCGGTGTCCGTTTATATGCATGTCTAACCTGTGGCTAGAAGAGATCAAGCTTTTGGGTTAGAATGTTAACTATATGAATGTAAAGATTATAGATTATAGATATATATAGATCATGTGTGAGAGAGAGAGAGAGGCTAAAAGCAATGTGCACGATATGCATGGTTAACAGTTTCATATATGTTCATTTGGAATTTTTCAAAAATAATTTGGGAAACGTAAGAAAAATGTTTGTTTCCAGTTACTGCTCATCATCTGCATTACTAATCCTGCAGCACAAACCACTCTAATTTCTCACCTAGATTAGAGTAATAACCTCCTAACTGATATCCCTGCATTTTACCCCCTTCAGAGAACAACCAGAGTCATCATTTTAAACAGACATAGTATTACTGTTCTGTTCAAAAATGCCCAATGGCTTCATAACCTACTGACAATAAAATACAAGGTTCTCAATATGGCCCAAAATATTTTACATAGTCTAGCCCTTGATAATTCCCCTTCCTTGTCTTCTACCATTTATCTCTCACTTGTTATTTCCAGCTACATAGACCCTTGTGGCTGTTCTTCAAGAACCACCAGCAGGTTTCTGTTTAAATGCTTTTCTTCTAATAGCCCATGACATACTCTCTGCTCTTTTCTTTTTCATTTTTGCTCAAATTTCCACCTCCTTACAGCCTTCTTTAACAATCCATTTGATTAACAAACCATAGGCATACCTCCAAGATACTGTGGAGTTGGTTACAGATCACTGCAATAAAATGACTATCACAATAAAGCAAGTCAAATGAATTTTTTGGATTCCCAGTGCATATGAAGATACGTTTATACTATCCTGTAGTCTTTTGAATGTGCAACAGCATTATGTCTAAGAAAATAATGTGCATACCTTAATTTAAAAAAATCCTTTCTTGCTAAAAATGCTAATCATCATTTGAGCTTTTAGCAAGTTGTAATCTTTTTGTACGTGGAAGGTCTTGCCTTGATATTGATGGCTGCTGACTGATGAGGGTGCTGGTAGCTAAGGTGGGGTGGCTATGGCAATTTCTTAAGCTAAGACAACAGTGAAGTTTGCTGCATCGATTGACTCTTCCTTTCACAGACAATTCTGTGTAGCAAGTGATGCTGTTTGATAGCATTATACCACAGTAGAACTTCTTTCAAAATTGGAGTCAATCCTGCCAAATCCTGCAGTGGCTTTATCAACTAAGTTTATGTGATATGGTTAATGCTTTCTTGTTGTTTCAACAGTCTTCATATCATCTTCGTCAGGAGTAGATTCCATCTCATGAAACCACTTTCTAAAAAATAAAGAAAACCAAAAAGCAAAAACAAACAAACAAAAACTCTTTGCTCATCCATAAAAAGCAACTCCTAATCTGTGAAAGTTTTACCATGAGATTTAAGCAATTCCGTCCCCTCCGCTGGTTCTCTTGCTATTTCCACCATCTCTGCAGTTACTTCTTCCACTAAAGTCTTGAACCCCTCAAAGTCAGCCATGAGTTTTGGAATTAACTTCTTCCAAAGGCCTGTTAATGTTATTTTGACATCTTCCCATGAATCACAAATTTTCTTACTGGCATCTAGAATGGTGAGTCCTCTCTGGAAAGATTTTTATTTCCTTTGACCAGATGCATTTGAGGAACCACCATGGATCGCAGCTACAGTTTTACAGAATTTATTTCTTAAATAATAAGATATGAAAGTAGAAATGACTCCTTGATAAGAATGGATATTGTGTTAGCAAGCATGAATACAACATTAATCTCATTGTATATCTCCATCAGAGCTCATGGGTGACCAAATGCATTGTCAATCACCAGTAATATTTTGAAAGAAATATTTTTTCCTCCTGAGCAGTAGGTCTCAACAGTGGGCTTAAAATATTCAGTAAACTATGTTGCAAATAGACATGCGGTCATCCAGGCTTTGTTCCATTTAGAGTGCAGGCAGAGTAGATTTAGCATAATTCTTAAAAGCCCTAGGATTTTCAGAATGGTACATGAGCAGTAGCTTCCACTTATAGTCACCAGCTGCATTAGCCCCTAACAAGAGTCAGCCTGTCCTTTGGAGCTTTGGAGCCAGATTTCTCCTCTATAGGTATGAAAGTCCTGGAGGACATCTTCAAACAGAAAGCTATTTTGTCTACGTTGAAAATCTGTTGTTTCTAGTAGCCACCCTTGTTAATGATCTCAGCCAGACCTTCTGGATCACGTGTTGCAGCTCCTCCATCAGCACCTGCTGCTTCACTTTGCACTTGTCTGTTATGGACACGGCTTCTTTCCTTAAATCTCATGAATCAACCTCTCCTGCCTTCCAACTTTTCTTCTGCAGTTTCTTTACTTCTCTTGGCCTTCACAGAATTGAAAAGAGTTAGGGTCTTGCTCTGGATTAGACTTTGTTTTAATGGAATATAGTGGTTGGTTTGATCTTCTATCCACACCAAACTTTCTCCATATCAGCAATAGGCTGTTTTGCTTTCTTATCACTTGTGTGTTTACTGAAGTAGCATTTTTAATATCCTTCAAGAACTTTTCCTTTGCATGGTGAACTCAGGTAACTGGAGCAAGAGGTCTAGTTTTTAGTCTGTCTTGAGTTTCAGCATGCTTTCCACACTAGGCTTAATCATTTCTAGCTCTTGATTTCAGGTGAGAGCCATGAGACTCTTCCTTTCATTTAAACACTTAGAAGCCACTGTTGGGTTATTAATTGACCTAATTTTAATATTGCTGTGTCTCAGGTAACAGGTGGGCTTCAGATGGGGGAACAATTGGTCAGTGGAGCAATCAGAAAACACAGAGGCTGGCTGTCTCAATCTGTGGGGCATGAGACTCTTGAGCGCAGGGTTGTGGGTTCGAGCCCCACGCTGGGTGTAGAGATTACTTAAAAATAATAAAAATCTTAAAAAAAGATACACAATATTTATAAATTATGTTCTCTGTCTTATATGGGTGTGGTTCATGATGTCCCAAAAATAATTTTAGGAGTAACACCAAAAAGATCACTGATCACAGCTCACCATAAGAAATATAAAAATAATGAAAAAGTTTGAAACATTGTGAGAATTACCAAAATGTAACACAGAGACAAAAAGTGAGCAAATGCTGTTGGAAAAATGGTGCCTATAGACTCGTTCTATGTGGGGTTGCCATAAACTTTCAATTTGTAAAAAAAAAAAAAAAACAAAAACACAATATCTGCAAAGTGCAATGAAGCAAAGTACAATAAAATGAGGTATGTCTGTATTTATTAACTCTTATTAACACTTATTACACTGTTTAATTTGCTTTATAACCCTTCACAGTTATCATCTGGCAACATATTATATATTGTATATTTCCTACCTTTATAACTTGATTTCCATGGTGAGCAGAACAACTTATTTGTTTTGTTCAGAGCTGTTAATAGTAGAAGTGTTTGACACATGTTAGTGCTTCAAAAATAATTTCTGAATAGATGAATAAATCCTTATGCTGAAGAAACACATTGAAGACCACATGTTCAGAAACCCCATACCTCTAGATTTCTCTTAATCCAGTATGTAATATAATATTTTATACATCGAAAGATGTGGAAAATAAAATAATTCATTGACAAAACACTAGAGGGATGTTTTTTTAACCTAGACCAGGGGTTGGTTTCTGGATTGTATTAGCACCACCTAGAAACTAAGAATTATCTTCTTTTAATGTTTTAATGGTTAAAACACTTCAAAAGGGAGATAATATGTTTTGGCAAATTAAAACTATATGAAACTCTACTTTTAGTAGAAACATACATGAAGTTTTTTGAAACAGACACGTTCATTTGTTTATACACTGTCTTTGTCAACATCAGAGTTAAGGAGTTGTACCCAAAACTAAATGGCTCACAAAGCCTAAAATGTGTATTACTTGGCACTTTAGAGAAAAAAAAAATGTTTACTAACTCTTGGTTTGGAGACATTCAGATGATTCATACCTAGCCTAAGTAAAGTCAATTTTTGTATCATCTCTTCATCTTGGATACTCATCTTCTTTGCCATACTGTTGGAAGCACAAATTTGGATTCCAGTGTAAGTATCAGATAACCAGTAGGAGTTGTCATTTTTAGGAGTATTGCTAATTTTCATCATTGTGATCGCAGTCCATGATTATAATAGGTTGATTGAAATGAGATATCATATAGCTAATAGAAACAATTCAAAGATACAAAATATCTCCCAAACATCTGTCATTTAACTACCATCATATCAATAATCTATACACTGGGGATTAAAAAAAAAGCAAACATGCAACAATACCAAAAGATTGCTGCTATTTTTCTTTCCTTTACTAGGGAAATAATTGTGGCCAGCTTTAATAATTCATTTACAGGAGCAAGTGTTGGAGAGTGATTCAGAGAGTAACTTTGAGATTGAGAATTACAGATCTACTTTTTGCAAAAGTAAATGTTCCACCTTCTATTTTAGTATTTATTTATGTCCTATGACACTGTTATGGTATCTGCAATGAACCATGTTTAAATTTGGTATACTGCCTGTGATCCACGACCTGTTACTTAGACATTGTGACAAATGCATTGTTTAGCAGAGCCTACACTGTTCTATTTACTTTGAGAATACCTTAGTCCCTTTAACATAATTTCACATATATTATGAGCCCTCGGTGTTGTATGTAAGCCAATTTGACAACAAGTTATATTAAAAAATATTTATTACAATGTTGTACATCTTTCCCTGAGACTATTACCTTTTTCTAAAAATATATGGATTGCTAAAATTCTACACTTATAGGTGCTTCCATTTTAATTTCTCCTATTGCCTCCATGAGAACTCTGACAAAGATTTTGTAGGTGGGGGTGTAGGGTGAGGAATAAGCTCTATTGAGCTTATTCACCAGAGTAGAAATAATCTGCACAGAACCAAATGTTTGTTACTATAACTTCTGCATCATAATTAAAATACAAACTTAAAAAAATAGTTCAGAATCAGTGGCTTCTTCGAAGCCATAATAACACTTAAAAATGGTTAAGACTGAAATGCAAAACTTTTATTGGTTGGAAAGCTAATGAAACTTGTTCAAATAGAATTACAAAATGGAAAACTTATGTTTTCCACAGAGATACAATCCCTGGGAATCACCAACACTGGGCAGTTGTGAGATTATTTACAGTCCGGAGATAATAAGGAATCCAGATATCCTAAAGACCATCTTCTGTTATCTTGTTTTCCCTATGTTATGCTGAATGGCAACAACTGTAGCTTTGATGACAGAGTCCAATCTTCCTCTCCACAGAGAGCAAGATGCAACTGACAAGGAGTAATGCTCTTTTCCTTTAAGTCTTTTGATGAGGTACCTGCCTCTGTGATGAGGTACTTCAAGATGGCTGCACGGTACACAGCGGCAGTCATGCCCACATGTCAATGGCTAGTCGTCCTAGATTTCAGGTGCCATGAACATAATATGGCCAACCAAGAACTGTAAGCTGGTCTCTGTGAGCAGGAAACCAGCTTGGCCTTGGCCTTTCCAGGGTCATTCTCAGGCTTATTATCAGCCCTTTCAAATGCTGCTGAAGCTCCAATCAGCAAGACAGAGAGAGGGCTAGGATTCAAGCTGCCAGATATTTTGATCAGTATTTTTATATTAATTTCCTTAATAAGGAAAATGCAATTGTAAAGCTTACGGTTTATAAAAAGCTATACAGTTTTAAGTGAAGAAAAAAGACTAGAACTTGGGTGGTTTTGGCTCCTAACATGGAGAACTAACCATAACTCTAGGATTTCAACACAGGTCTTTGACTTCTGGTTCCAGTGCTAACATGTAAAGCACTTGCAACTCATCACTCGTCCTCATACAATAAAAATCTGAACAGATTGAAAATGACTCTTCTTTTATTTTAAACATTTATTCATTTTCTAGAGACAGAGTACAAGTGAGGAAGGGGCAGAGAGAATGGGAGACACAGAATCTGAAGCCGGTTCCAGGTTCTGAGCTGTCAGTACATAGCCTGACGTGGGGCTCAAACCCATGAACTGTGAGATCATGACCTGAACTAAATTGGACACTTAACCAACTGAGCTATCCAGGCACCCCTGAAAATAACTCCTTGAACCCATCAGAAAATCAAGGTTGCAGGAAAAACTGACACCGTGAAATATGGAGAGACAAGCAAATCCAGAAAATTACAGTCAAGCTCTGCTTACCTGGAGCAGAGGCCACTGGGACCATAAATCAGTAAGAAAAATTAAATGATAATTTGATAAATGGCTGGAGTCTGAGCATGAGCTAGCTTGTGAATGTGAATCTCTAAGAGCCACAGTCTTAGGAGGCCCCACATTTTGTGGGTTTCACTTCTAGGAACCCCACCAGGTTCTCATAGTGCAGAGGCAAGAAAGGTCTTCTTATGGCTCCAGCAGGAGTAGAAAAAGAGTAATCATTGCAAAATATGCTCACAGAATTATCTATCCCAAAGAACTTCTCTCCAAAGAAAAAGACATTACCAGAGTCTTATCCCACCTGTCTCCTGTCTCATCTAAGAGAAGGAGGACTCAGAAACACTTAGCCCAGTGACACTGGCCTATTAAGAGTGAGATTTGGGGCACCTGGGTGGCTCAGTCGGTTGAGCGTTGGACTCAGGCTTAGGTCATGTCTTGTGGTTCATGAGTTCAAGCCTGGCATCAGGCTCTATGCTGATGGCTCAGAGCCTGGAGCCTGCTTCGGATTCTGTGTCTCCCTCTCTCTCTGTCCTTCCCCTGCTCATGCTCTGTCTCTCTAACTCTCTCAAGAATAAATAACAAAAATTAAATAAACATTTAAAAGAAAGAGTGAGATTTACTCATAAGACTATAGAACATCCCCCTTCTTCCCAACTTTACCAAAAGAGCTCCCGTATAATAAAGGTAGATTACAGCTGAAAGAATGGCATGGTGTAGCATCTATCTGAGGAAGCACTTCTTATGGAAGCCCAAAGTCAAATGTAGAGAAAAAACAAGGACATTAGAGGAATTTGAAGCCTCTGTGGCAGCCATAGAGTTTATTTGCTACAACAAACACAGACTAACTCCTAGCCATATTGATATAAAACCTCACACTATTATCTCATTTCCTGTTACCTGATACATCATAATTGGGTCTGAACAAAAAATTAAAAGGCAAAGAAAAAACGCAATCGAAGAATGAGACAAAGCAAGGATCAGTACCATATTCAAATACAACACAGCTCTTGAAATTTTCAGACAGAGCGGTTGGAGGAAGATGGCGGCATAGGAGGACACTGGGCTCACCGCGCGTCCTGCTGATCACTTAGATTCCACCTACACCTGCCTAAATAACCCAGAAAACCGCCAGAGGATTAGCAGAACGGAGTCTCCGGAGCCAAGCGCAGACAAGAGGCCCACGGAAGAGGGTAGGAAGGGCAGTGAGGCGGTGCGTGCTCCACGGACTGGCGGGAGGGAGCCTGGGCGGAGGGGCAGCCTGCCGGCCAAGCAGAGCCCCCGAGTCTGGCCGGCAAAAGCGGAGGGGCCGGACGGACTGTGTTCCGACAGCAAGCGCGACTTAGCGTCTGGGAGGTCATAAGTTAACAGCTCTGCTCGGAAAGTGGGAAGGCTGGAGGACAAAGGGAGGGAGAGCTGCTGAGCCCCCGGACGACAGAGCTCAGTTTGGTGGGGAACAAAGGCATTCGCCAGGGCCATCTCCCTCGCCCATCCCCCAGCCAAAATCCCAAAGGGAACTGGTTCCTGCCAGGGAACTTGCTCGCTCCGCGCAAACACCCAACTCTGTGCTTCTGCGGAGCCAAATCTCCCGCAGCGGATGTGACTCCCTCCCGCTGCCACAGGGCCCCTCCTGAAGTGGATCACCTAAGGAGAAGCGAGCTAAGCCTGCCCCTCCTTGCCTACCCACCCCAGCTTGCCTACCCACCCCAGCTAATAAGCCAGATCCCCAGCATCACAAGCCTGGCAGTGTGCAAGTAGCCCAGACGGGCCACGCCACCCCACAGTGAATCCCGCCCCTAGGAGAGGGGAAGAGAAGGCACACACCAGTCTGACTGTGGCCCCAGTGGTGGGCTGGGGGCAGACATCAGGTCTGACTGCGGCCCCGCCCACCAACTCCAGTTATACACCACAGCACAGGGGAAGTGCCCTGCAGGTCCTTACCACTCCAGGGACTATCCAAAATGACCAAATGGAAGAATTCCCCTCAGAAGAATCTCCAGGAAATAACAACAGCTAATGAACTGATCAAAAAGGATTTAAATAATATAACAGAAAGTGAATTTAGAATAATAGTCATAAAATTAATCACTGGGCTTGAAAACAGTATAGAGGACAGCAGAGAATCTCTTGCTACAGAGATCAAGGGACTAAGGAAGAGTCACAAGGAGCTGAAAAACACTTTAAACGAAATGCAAAACAAAATGGAAACCACAACGGCTCGGATTGAAGAGGCGGAGGAGAGAATAGGTGAACTAGAAGATAAAGTTATGGAAAAAGAGGAAGCTGAGAAAAAGAGAGATAAAAAAAATCCAGGAGTATGAGGGGAAAATTAGAGAACTAAGTGATACACTAAAAAGAAATAATATACGCATAATTGGTATCCCAGAGGAGGAAGAGAGAGGGAAAGGTGCTGAAGGGGTACTTGAAGAAATAATAGCTGAGAACTTCCCTGAACTGGGGAAGGAAAAAGGCACTGAAATCCAAGAGGCACAGAGAACTCCCTTCAGACGTAACTTGAATCGAACTTCTGCACGACATATCATAGTGAAACTGGCAAAATACAAGGATAAAGAGAAAATTATGAAAGTAGCAAGGGGTAAACATGCCCTCACATATAAAGGGAGACCTATAAGACTTGTGACTGATCTCTCTTTTCAAACTTGGCAGGCCAGAAAGGATTGGCATGAGATTTTCAGTGTGCTAAACAGAAAAAATATGCAACCGAGAATCCTTTATCCAGCAAGTCTGTAATTTAGAATAGAAGGAGAGATAAAGGTCTTCCCAAACAAACAAAAACTGAAGGAATGCATCACCAATAAACCAGCCCTACAAGAGATCCTAAGGGGGATCCTGTGAGACAAAGTACCAGAGACATCGCTACAAGCATGAAACCTACAGACATCACAATGACTCTAAACCCATGTCTTTCTATAATAACACTGAATGTAAATGGATTAAATGCACCAACCAAAAGACATAGGGTATCAGAATGGATAAAAAAACAAGACCCATCTATTTGGGGTTTACAAGAGACTCATTTTAGATCTGAGGACACCTTTAGATTGAGAGTGAGGGGATGGAGAACTATTTATCATGCTACTGGAAGCCAAAAGAAAGCTGGAGTAGCCATCCTTATATCAGACAAACTAGACTTTAAATTAAAGGCTGTAACAAGAGATGAAGAAGGGCATTATATAATAATTACAGGGTCTATCCACCAGGAAGAGCTAACAATTATAAATGTCTATGCACCAAATACTGGAGCCTCCAAATATATAAAACAATTACTCATAAACATAAGCAACCTTATTGATAAGAATGTGGCAATTGCAGGGGACTTTAACACTCCACTTACAGAAATGGATAGATCATCTAGACACATGGTCAATAAAGAAACAAGGGCCCTGAATGATACATTGGATCAGGTGGACTTGACAGATATATTTAGAACTCTGCATCCCAAAGCAACAGAATATACTTTCTTCTTGAGTGCACATGGAACATTCTCCAAGATAGATTATATTCTGGGTCACAAAACAGCCCTTCATAAGTTTACAAGAATTAAAATTATACCATGCATACTTTCAGACCACAATGCTATGAAGCTTGAAATCAACCACAGGAAAAAGTCTGGAAAATCTCCAAAAGCATGGAGGTTAAAGAACACCCTACTAACGAATGAGTGGGTCAACCAGGCAATTAGAGAAGAAATTAAAAAATATATGGAAACAAACGAAAATGAAAATACAACAATACAGACGCTTTGGGATGCAGCGAAGGCAGTCCTGAGAGGAAAATACATCGCAATCCAGGCCTATATCAAGAAACAAGAAATATCCCAAATACAAAATCTAACAGCACACCTAAAGGAACTAGAAGCAGAACAGCAAAGGCAGCCTAAACCCAGCAGAAGAAGAGAAATAATAAAGATCAGAGCAGAAATAAACAATATAGAATCTAAAAAAACGGTAGAGCAGATCAACGAAACCAAGAGTTGGTTTTTTGAAAAAATAAACAAAATTGACAAACGTCTAGCCAGGCTTCTCAAAAAGAAAAGGGAGATGACCCAAATAGATAAAATCATGAATGAAAATGGAATTATTACAACCAATCCCTCAGAGATACAAACAATTATCAGGGAATACTATGAAAAATTATATGCCAACAAATTGGACAACCTGGAAGAAATGGACAAATTCCCAAACACCCACACTCTTCCAAAACTCAATCAGGAGGAAAGAGAAAGCTTGAACACACCCATAACCAGCGAAGAAATTGAATCGGTTATCAAAAATCTCCCAACAAATAAGAGTCCAGGACCAGATGGCTTCCCAGGGGAGTCTACCAGACATTTAAAGCAGAGATAATACCTATCCTTCTCAAGCTATTCCAAGAAATAGAAAGGGAAGGAAAACTTCCAGACTCATTCTATGAAGCCAGTATTACTTTGATTCCTAAACCAGACAGAGACCCAGTAAAAAAAGAGAACTACAGGCCAATATCCCTGATGAATATGGATGCAAAAATTCTCAATAAGATATTAGCAAATCGAATTCAACAGCCTATAAAAAGAATTATTCACCATGATCAAGTGGGATTCCTTCCTGGGATGCAGGGCTGGTTCAACATCCGCAAATCAATCAACGTGATACATCACATTAATAAAAAAAAAAGAGAAGAACCATATGATCCTGTCAATCGATGCAGAAAAGGTCTTTGACAAAATCCAGCACCCTTTCTTAATAAAAACCCTTGAGAAAGTCGGGATAGAAGGAACATACTTACACATCATAAAAGCCATTTATGAAAAGCCCACAGCTAACATCATCCTCAATGGGGAAAAACTGAGAGCTTTTTCCCTGAGATCAGGAACATGACAGGGATGCCCACTCTCACCGGTGTTGTTTAACATAGTGTTGAAAGTTCTAGCATCAGCAATCAGACAACAAAAGGAAATCAAAGGCATCAAAATTGGCAAAGATGAAGTCAAGCTTTCACTTTTTGCAGATGACATGATATTATACATGGAAAATCCGATAGAATCCACCAAAAGTCTGCTAGAACTGATACATGGATTCAGCAAGGTCGCAGGATACAAAATCAATGTACAGAAATCAGTTGCATTCTTATACACTAACAATGAAGCAACAGAAAGACAAATAAAGAAACTGATCCCATTCACAAGTGCACCAAGAAGCATAAAATACCTGGGAATAAATCTAACCAAAGATGTAAAAGATCTGTATGCTGAGAACTATAGAAAGCTTATGAAGGTAGTTGAAGAAGATATAAAGAAATGGAAAGACATTCCCTGCTCATGGATTGGAAGAATAAATATTGTCAAAATGTCAATACTACCCAAAGCTATCTACACATTCAATGCAATCCCAATCAAAATTGCACCACATTCTTCTCGAAACTAGAACAAGAAATCCTAAAATTTGTATGGAGGCCCCGAACAGCCAAAGTAGTTTTGAAGAAGAAGACCAAAGCAGGAGGCATCACAATCCCAGACTTTAGCCTCTACTACAAAGCTGTCATCATCAAGACAGCATGGTATTGGCACAAAAACAGACACATAGACCAATGGAATAGAATAGAAACCCCAGAACTAGACCCACAAAAGTATGGCCAACTCATTTTTGACAAAGCAGGAAAGAACATCCAATGGAAAAAAGACAGTCTCTTTAACAAATGTTGCTGGGAGAACTGGACAGCAACATGCAGAAGAATGAAACTAGACCACTTTCTTACACCATTCACAAAAACAAACTCAAAATGGATAAAGGACCTGACTGTGAGACAGGAAAACATCAAAACCTTAGAGGAGAAAGCAGGGAAAAACCTCCCTGACCTAAGCCACAGCAATTACTTACTTGACACATCCCCAAAGGCAAGGGAATTAAAAGCAAAAATGAACTATTGGGACCTCATGAAGATAAAAAGCTTCTGCACAGCAAAGGAAACAATCAACAAAACTAAAAGGCAACCAATGGAATGGGAAAAGATACTTGGAAATGACATCTCAGACAAAGGGCTAGTATCCAAAATCTATAAAGAACTCACCAAACTCCACACCCGAAAAACAAATAATCCAGTGAAGAAATGGGCAGAAAACATGAATAGAAACTTCTCTAAAGAAGACATCCACATGGCCAATAGGCACATGAAAAGATGCTCAACGTCGCTCCTCATCAGGGAAATACAAATCAAAACCACACTCAGATATCACCTCACGCCAGTCAGAGTGGCCAAAATGAACAAATCAGGAGAGTATAGATGCTGGAGAGGATGTGGAGAAACGGGAACCCTCTTGCACTGTTGGTGGGAATGAAAACTGGTGCAGCCACTCTGGAAAACAGTGTGGGAGTTCCTCAAAAAATTAAAAATAGACCTACCCTATGACCCAGCAATAGCACTGCTAGGAATTTACCCAAGGGATACAGGAGTGCTGATGCATAGGGGCACTAGTACCCCAATGTTTACAGCAGCACTCTCAACAATAGCCAAATTATGGAAGAGCCTAAATGTCAATCAACTGACGAGTGGATAAAGAAATAGTGGTTTATATACACAATGGAATACTACGTGGCAATGAGGAAGAATGAAATATGGCCTTTTGTAGCAACGTGGATGGAACTGGAGAGTGTGATGCTAAGTGAAATAAGCCATACAGAGAAAGACAGATACCATATGGTTTCACTCTTATGTGGATCCTGAGAAACTTAACAGGAACCCATGGGGGAGGGGAAGGAAAAAAAAAAAAGGAGGTTAGAGGGGGAGAGAGCCAAAGCATAAGAGACTGTTAAAAACTGAGAACAAACTGAGGGTTGATGGGTGGTGGGAGGGAGGGGAGGGTGGGTGATGGGTATTGAGGAGGGCACCTTTTGGGATGAGCACTGGGTGTTTTATGGAAACCAATCTGACAATAAATTTCATATATTGCAAAAAAAATAAAAATAAAGGCGATTCAATGATAAAAAAAAAGAAATTTTCAGACAGAAATTTAAAATATCTTTGATTAGTAGGGGCGCCAAGGTGGCTCAGTTGGTTAAGCGTCTGACTTCGGTTCAGGTCATGATCTCACGGTTCGTGGGTTCAAGCCTAATGTCAGGCTCTGTGCTGACAGCTCAGAGCCTGGAGCCTGCTTCAGTTTCTGTGTCTCCCTCTCTCTCTCTCTCTGCCTCTCCCCTGCTTGTGCTCTGTCTTTCTCTCTCAAAAATAAATAAACATTGAAAAAATTAAAAAAAATAAAATATCTGTGATTAATATATTAAAAGAACCAAAGCAAAAAAGTAGATACTATACAGGAACTGACAGGTAATCAAAGTAGAAAAATGAAAACTCTCTACAAATCATAAGGAAATGTTAGAAACAAAAAACACTGTTATAGAAATGAAGAATTCCTTTTATAGGCTCATCAGTAGACAGGACACACCAAAGAAAGAATCAGGGAGCTTGAGAATAGCTCAACAGAAAATCCCTGTAACTAAAATGCAGAGAATTCTATAACTATGGAATAAGGGAAGAAATAACATTGGGAGACAACTATCACCTTTTGGTGCTTAGGTGCTCAAAGTGCTTAAACTTGGTAAAGTGAATTGATACAAAAAGTAATAACTACAATACCTAATTAGACTACAAAAAGGATTGTGAAATTAATGACTTACACATCTGTGCAACTGCCCTTTAAAAATGTCCTGTACTTTTCTTCAATGACACCATAAAGACTTGAGCATATATTCTGTATGTCCTGTGCCATTATTTGCTCTTTCTCTTTTTAGATACCTCCTAATATTTTATTGTATTATATATAAATAATGTATAGTTTATTAATATATTATATATTATATAATATATATTTTATGTAAAATATAAAATTATATATATAAAATATATTTTATATATTATATAATATATTAAAAAATTAAAATCTTTCATGCTCTGGGTGCCTGGGTGGCTCAGTCGGCTCTGGTCCTGATCTCACAGTGTGGGTTTGAGTCCTGCATCCAGCTCTGTGCTGACAGTTCAGAGCCTGGATCCTGTTTTGGATTCTGTGTCTCCCTCTCTCTCTCTCTGCCCCTTTCCTGCTCGTGCTCTGTCTCTCTCCCTCTCTCTGTCTCTCTTTTTCTCTCTCTCTCGCTCTCTCAAAAATAAACAGTAAAAAAAAATATTTCATGCTCTAACAGTCAATGTTTTCTTTTAAATTGAGTCCTCCAATAAAACCGCATAATACAAATTAAACATACATACACATATGCATAATACCATGAATGAGGCGTAGTTTTATTCATGAGAATAGAATTAACATATTATGAATCAGGGTTCCATGAGGAGACAGAAACTACACAATAATCTGAACAGAGAAAGTTTATTATATATAATTATTAACAAAAATTTAGAGTAATGGGAAATTAATAATAGTTAAAGAAAACTATAAAAAGACAGTAGTGGCATATATAGGGAATAGCCACTATGTCTGGGGTTAAGATAGAGTTCCCATATAAAGACTCCCCCTTCACCAACCAATTCCAACCAGGGTTGGAATTCAGAAGCTATTGGAGGGGGCATAGCCATAGCTTACTGGATGGTGGCAAATTTACTCAGTCACCTCACCAGGACGTACTGAAAAACTGAGTTTCGGGGTTGTCAGAAACTGTTTCAAATTAGAACTCCCTGTAAAGTCATCTAAGGGGAAGCTGGGACAGGTCATTCACAGGGAGGGGTTTCACTTGTGGCAGTTCACTGCAAAACAGCTAGAAAAACCACCACTGGCCCTGGGTATAGTTGCTTGCCAAGTGCAACAGAAACTGGCACACTTCCATGCACAATTCTATGTACATTTGAACTTCCACACAATATTAAACTACTATATTTTCCCAACTAACAAGACATGGTTATTCTTTATGAAAGTAAGGGAGTTCTCTCCCCAACATAATGAGACACATGGTCCCAACCTCATTGATATATTAATGATTGATATATTATATGTATATAAAATATCATTGATATATTAATATAATTAATTGATATATTAATTATTCCTCAAGTTCTATCATGGTATCACTGAATACTATTACATAAAGAGTGTAAAGTTGCTCTCCAAGTTGTATCTAATACCAAAATTTATTTTGTGGATAGTAAAATATCATTTTCATTTTTTTTATTATCTAAAATAAAAAAGGAAGGAGAGTCAACAAGAAAATGGGCAGGAAACACATGCAATTACAGAGAGGGAGGGAGGGAGGGAGGGAGGGAGGGAGGGAGGGAGGGAGAGAGAGAGAGAGAGAGAGAGAAGGAAAGAAAGAAGGAAAGAAAGAAAGAAAGAAAGACAGACAGACATGAAGGAAGGAAGAAAGGAAGGGAGGAAGAAAGAAAAGAAGGAAGAAAGAAATGAAGAAAAAAGAGAAAGGGGGGAGAGAGGAAGGAAGGAAGGAAGGAGGAGGGAAAAATGCATAGCTAACTATGGCCTTCATTTTTGCATACAATCTGAAAGCTATAATAGGTATCTGTGAGTTCCTTCTTCTAATATCCATTTCATATTTCCCCTATCCTCATCCAGAACTTCAGCTGGTCAGTGTTCTTCACCTTGTGGGGTGACCCAACCCTTTATTCTTGAAGGCCTGAGTCCTCTTGCTATTTTTTTTTTGGGGGGGGGGTTTAAAGTTTTGTGCTAAGCTTTAGTGTTGGTCACAGAAATACCAGGAGGTGCCCCCAGAAAATCATGTGGAATCCAAACAGAGCATTCCTTGACTCCAATGGGCAGTAGCAACACCATCTTCCCTTGGTAATTAGAATCAATGACTCCAGTGTAACTCCTTTATGCCTAATGGTTTAGTGGCATAAGGAGCTGAAATATCCAGGTGACTACTTCTTTTTCCAAAGCAGTGAAACCATTATAGTGTCCCTGGTTAAAATACTAAGTCTTCATGACTAAGTTCCTAAACCAGAAGAGCTCAAGGTTACCTGAGCAGAAAATAAAATTTCTCCAAGTGCATTATTGTGTATAAAAGTGAGAGAAGCCATTCACATTGCCACACCTTGATTCCCAGCCCAGTATTCTTGCTTTCGAGTGACAGATTCATATGATGATGTGTTTTATATACTGCACCAAGTAAGACCAAACTACATCCACTTAGGGTGTTTTCTCCCAAATGATGACCTAAATGAGATTTTAGTAAGCCATTCTACCTTTCAATTACCCCAAACATTTATGGGTGATGTGCAGTGTAGCAATAAAAATTAGTATTATGGGCCTATGGGTGTATTTCCTTTTCTATGAAATTAATTCATTGATCATAAACAATTCTGTGCAGAATAACCTAACTGTGAATAAACATTCTATGAGTCCATAGATGGTGATGGCAGTCTACAGATGGTGATCCTCGGCAAAGAAGACAAATCTACACCCAGAATATGCATGTCTGTTTCAGTGAGAACAAATCTCTGTTCCTTAACTAATTGAAGAGGTGCAATGTAAGAACCTGCCACAAGGTGGCTGTATGTTCTGCCTAGATAAGAAAGCCATATTGGCTTAGTGTTGGTCTGTACTTGGACAGATTACATACTCAGGAGGAGTGTTAGCCAGGGCAGTATTGATAAGTGAATATAAGTGAAATTGATAAGTGAAATTCCAAGATGTTGGGTCTATGCGTAGCTGCCATCCCTACCCATATGACCGCTGTCTTCATTTTGTCCACTTGAATAACCTATAGCCTATTCTGTAGTGTATGTCCCTTGGTAGGCATTCACGTGGACAGAAATATCCTCACTGTACTTTTTCTGTACTACTGTCTGTATTTTTTCCGACAATTCCATCCATAGGACTTTTTCTCAGACTTTTTTGTCACCTAATCTTCCAACACTCTTCCAGTTCCTGATAAAACAGCAAAACCATGAGCTTTTGTAGAGGAAGCAGTAAAGATCTTTACTTCTAGCCAATTCCAATCTAGATATAGTAGACAACTGTTCAGAGTTATGCCCACTCGAATGATTTGCCTTACCAGTGTCACTCATGGGCACTCAGGATTATAGTGCTTAGTACCAGCATATTACAGAGATGCATCTGTAAACTAGAGTTTTGTTTTGTATTCTTTCTCAATTAGCCAGTCACATGGAATGCCTCGGGGGCCCATAGCAGTATGGAATTTTAAGAAGAGGTAATGGGAGAGGAATCAGTGTCAAGAGTCTGAGTCAATGTTCATGCAACATATTTGTTCCTTTCAGATCTGCCTCAGTTTGGTTTCTTATATAACATTTACATTTAATAATAGATTGCAGGAGAGTTCAAGCTGCATGGTTACCTGATATCTCACATTTATGTTATCTACCAAGGCCCAGTAGCAGGCAAAAAATTCAAAATAATAATCGTTATCTGCAAAAGAAAGCATAGGTTTGTTAATAATGCTAAAGGTCTGTGTTGTGACCCTCCATTTTATGTTTGCCAGAGGCTCCATATGGGATTCCTATTTGCCACGGCAATTAAATATCATTACATGTGCCAAATTATTATGAGTCCCAATAGGTAGAGCTACTATCACTGCAGCCTCTACTGCTGCATTCTTCTCTTTTTCTTGTCCCTTTATTAAACTGGAAGCTTTACAAGGGACTCGAATCCAAAATGGCTTATTGTACCTCTTTTTTTTTTTTATAGTAATGTGTGAAAGGTGTGAGAACTTGTCTTTCACCTGTAAGGCATATATTAACATGTCCCAGTTAACTGAATCCCTAGAAATTTCACTGATGTGAAGAGCTCATAACTTTTTGTGTGGTTTATCCACCACCTTCTAGTTAGATGCCTCCATTCCAAGTTTCAGTATCACATTTCTAAGCAACCAATGCTTAACTTTGACATGAAAATTTGACAAGACTAAATTTGAATGTTGTTTTAAAATAGTGGCATGCATGTTTAAATTTTGTGGGTTTTTTTTTTGACAATGTTAGACCTATGGCAAAAGAAACAAGAGACTGTTTTTGAGTTGTCACAAAAATTCTCGGTTTCTCAGACAATAACCTAACATGATAGTTAATGGACCTGGTCTTTTAATTCTATTTCTGTAATTACTCTAGTACATTTGAGAGAATTCAACCCATACTACACACCTTATGTTCATATTACCACCATAAAAGTCAAGTGCAAGCATTATGTTGGGCTTCCAAAGCGTACAGTTAACCCCTGGACAATGTGAGGGTTAGGAGTGCCAACACTTAATGCCATCAAAAATGTGTATATAACTTATGGCTCCC
The DNA here is from genome assembly GCF_027475565.1 of Acinonyx jubatus. NCBI lineage: Eukaryota > Metazoa > Chordata > Mammalia > Carnivora > Felidae > Acinonyx > Acinonyx jubatus. Next base: position 88,703,877 of record NC_069381.1, on the reverse strand, counting down.
CCAGAACTTCACTATTAATAACCTACTGCTGGCTAGAAGCTTTATCAATAACATAAACAGTCAATAATGCATATTTTGTAGTTATATGTATTATATTCTATATTATTACAGTAAAGTAAGCTAGACAAAAGAAAATGTTATTACTAAAATCATAAGAGAAAATGTATTTAACAGTACTGTATGCATATTTATTTAAAAAAAACCCACATATAAGTGGACCTGTGCAGTTCAAAATCTTGTTCAAGAGACAACTGTTCTTGAATTGATATTTCATTACAATTAATCACAGATGATAAAAAGTGATGCTATTGCATGTCACAATTACTAGCATCCCATTTTCCACTGGCATGAAGCTCAGCATTGCACTAAGAATTCAAACAAAACAACTTCCTAATTTTCTAAGTCTATATTCTGGCATTATTTCTAGGACCAGTTCTGTATCAGTTAGGGTTCAGTTAGGAGAGAAATGCCATTTTGAACACAAAAAGTTTAAATAATAGTTGACAGGAAATGGAAGTAATGATGAATTGGCTAATGAAAGTTAAAGAAAACTTTTAAGAATATAGCAATAGGAGATGTAGGGAGTAGCCACTGCCCATGAGGCTGAGATAGAAAGGCCTCCAAAATAGATCCTTCACTCCAAAAAAGTTAGGATCCAGATCTCACTGAAGGGGACACATCCCTGGCTCTTCGGATGATGCATAAATTATTGAAGGGCTTGCTGGGAAAGCCTACTGGAAATCTTCCATTTAGGTTAGCAGGAGGGGATTTGTCTTAAACTCACTGTAAATTAACAAAAAAAAAACTGGTTCTTTGAAAAGATCAATTAAATTGATAAACCTCTAGTCAGGCTAACTAAGATAAAAGAAAAGGGACACAAATTACTAACATAAATAAAAGAGGAGACATCACTAAAAGATCTCTGGCATTAAAAAGTAAATGAATACTGTGAACGACTTTATGCCCATAAACTTGATAACCTAGATGAAATGGTCCAATTCCTGGAAAGGTACAATCTGTTAAAACTCACACAAGAAGAGGGGCGCCTGGGTGGCTCAGTCGGTTGAGCGTCCGACTTCGGCTCAGGTCACGATCTCACATTCCGTGAGTTCGAGCCCCGCGTCGGGCTCTGGGCTGATGGCTCAGAGCCTGGAGCCTGCTTCTGGTTCTGTGTCTTCCTCTCTCTCTGCCCCTCCCCTGTTCATGCTCTGTCTCTCTCTGTCTCAAAATAAATAAACGTTAAAAAAAATAAAAAAACACTCACACAAGAAGAAATAGAGAATCTGGACAGGCCTATATCTTTTAGGAAACTGAATCAATAATTAGTAACCTTCCAAAACAGAAAACTCTTGACCCCAACAGGTTCACTGCTAAATTCTGCCAAGCATTTTAGTTACAAATTATGCCAATTCTCTACAATCTCTTTCAGAGCATGTAAGCATAAGGAATGCTTCCTAACTTATTATCTGTGGCCAGCATTACCATAATATCAAAACCAGACAGACATTACAAGGAAACTGTGGACCAATATCCCTCATGAATATAGACACAAATATCATCAAAAAATAAAAGGAAACTGATTCCAGCAATGCATAAAAGGAATTATACCATGACCAAGTGGGATGTAACCCATTTATGTAGACCAGTTCAATACAAAAAAATCAACTGATGTAATCGCAGACATCAATATACTAAAAAAAGAAAAATCGCATGATCATATCAATAGTTATAGAAAGAGCATTTGACAAAATCCAAAACCCACTCATGACAAAAACTCTCAGTAAACTAGGAATATAGAGGAACTTCCTCAAGATGATAAAGAATATCTACAAACAAACAAACAAACAAACCTGTAGCTGAAATCATACTTGATGATCAGAAATTTGAAGCTTTCCCTATAAGGTACAAGGAAAGGATGACACTCGTCACCATTTCTTTTTCAACATAATAGTGGAAGTTCAAGCTAACACAATATGAGAAAAAATAAAATAAAAGTTATACAGATAAGGAAAAAAGAAATAAAACCGTTGGGGCACCTGCATGGTTCAGTCAGTTAATGCCCACCTCTTGATTTTGGCTTAGGTCATTATCTCACAGTTTGTGGGATTGAGCCCCACATCGGGCTCTGTGCTGACAGTGAAGAGCCTGCTTGGGATTCTCTCCATTTCTCCTCTCTCTCTACCTCTTTCTCTCTTTCAAAATAAATAAATAAACTTTATTTTTTTAATTAAAAAAATAAAACTGTCTTTGTTCACAGATGACATGGTCATCTATGTAGAAAACCCAAAAGAATTAACAAAAAACCTCATGGAACTAATAAGTAATTATTGCAAGGTTACAAAATATAAGGTCAATATACAAAAGTAAGTTGCTTTATTACATACCAGCAATAAACAGTTGGTATTTGAAATTAAAAACACAATACCACATACATTAGCACCCAAAATATGAATACTTAGGTATAAATCTAAAAAAATGCATATAAGATCTATATGAGGAAAACTACAAAACTTTGCCAAGAAATTAAAGAAAAATAAAAAGAAAAAAATAATAAAGAAAATAATAAAGAAAAAAATTAAATAAAAATAAAAATAATCAGTGTTCATGAATAGGAAAACACAATATTTTCAAGATGTCAGTTCTTCCCAACTTGATCTAAAGATTAAATGCAATCCCAATCTAAATCTCAGCAAATTATTTCATGTATATTTACAAACTGATTCTACAAATTTGCTTTATATGAAGAAGCAAAAACACCCAGAATAGCCAAAATAGTATGGAAAGAGGAGAACAAAGTTGGAGGAGTGACACTACCCAACTTCAGCTGTTGTTATAATGCTACGGAATTCAAGACAATATGGTGTTGGGGGAAAAAAGACAACTGGATGAATGGAATGGAATAGAGAGCCCAGAAATAGGCCCACATCAGTACAGTCAACTGATCTTCGATAAAGGAGCAAACACAATACAATAAAGATAGTCTTTTTAAATAAATGTTCTGGAACAACTAGACATTCCCATGCCAAAAAAAAAAAAATACATAGATTTTACACACTTCACAAAAATTAAGTTAAAAAATATTATAGACCTAAGTGTAAAATGAAAAACTATAAAACTCCCAGAAGATAACATAGAATAAAATTTAGATCCTAGGTATAATGACTTTTTAGACACAATATCAAAGGCATGTTTCAAGAAATAATTGATAAGCTGGACTTTACTACATTAAAAACTTCTATATAATGGACAATGTAAAGACAATGAGAATATTGTCACAGACTAGGAGAGAACATTTGTAAAAGACACATCTAATAAAGTACTGCTGGGGCGTCTGGGTGGCTCAGTCAGTTAAACGTCTGATTTGGTCGGCTCAGGTCATGATTTCATGGTTCTCGGGTTCGAACCCCGCATCGGGGTATGTGCTGACAGCCCAGAGCCTAGAGCCTCCTTCAGATTCTGTGTCTCCCTCTCTCTCTTCCCCTGCCCTGCTTGTGATCTATCTCCAAAATAAATACACATTAAAAAATAAAATAAAATAAAGTACTGTTATCCAAAATACACCAAGAACACAAAAAAACTCAACAAGACAACAAACTATCCGATTAAGATATAGAATAAAGAGCTTAACAGACACCTCACCAAAGAAGATATACAGATAGCAAATAGCATATGAAAAGATGCGCCCCCCCCACTAAAAAAAGATGCTCCACATCCCATATCATCAAGGAAATGCAAATTAAAACAAGAGATACTACTATACACATATTACAATGACTAAATCCCAGAACACTGACAAGACCAATACTGCTGAGGGTATGGAGCCACAAGAACATTTATACATTGCTTGTGGAAATGTAAAATGGTACAGGCACTTTGGAGGACAATTTGGAAATTTTTTACAAAACTAAACAAACTCTTACTTACCATGTGTTCCTTGGTATTTACCCAAAAGACTTGGATATTTATAGCCACTCTATTCATAATTGCCAAAACTTGGAAGCAACAACGCGTCCTTCCTTCAATAGTTGAATGTATAAGTAAATAAACCATGGTATATCCAGAATGGAACATTATTCATCACTAAAAAGAGCTATAAAGACATGAAAAGACACAGAGGAAACTTAATAAATGCATATTGCTAAGTGAAAGAAGCCAATCTCAAAAGGCTACATATTGTGCGATTCCAAGTATATGACATTCTAGAAAAGGCAAAATTATGGAGATATTAAAAGATAAATGTTTGCCTGGAGTGGTGGGGAGGAGCAGTGAAAATACTCTGTATGATACAATGATAGATGCATGCCATTATACATTTGTCCTAACCCACAGAATTTACAACAGTGTGAATGAATCCTAATGTAAGGTATGGACTTCGGGTGATTATGATGTATCAGTGTAGGTTCATCAACGATAACAAGTGTGCCAATCTGGTGGAAGATGTTAATGGCAGAGGTTATGCATGTATAGAGGCAAAAGTACATGGAAAGATCTTTGTCCTTCCTCTCAACTTTGTTGTGAACTCCTCTAAAAATCAAACAAACAAACAAAAACCTCACTGTAAACTCACCTGTAGGGCCGTGAGTTAGTCCATGGGAAAGTGCCTTATCTACGGCATTCCACTGGAAAGATATCAAGGGAAATATCAGAGGGATTTGCTGGCTCAAGGGTGCCTCTTCATATTGCTGTATGAAGGAACCAGATAGCAAAGACAGATTGCAGCTGAATGCTGGAGAAAATGTACTATGCTCATGTTGGGTGCTGGAGAAAGCTGCACCTTTCAAGAAACTCATAGGGAAGAAAACTACACGTTGTCTTTAGCCAAATGCTAGAGATGGAGAGAAATGTGCGAACTCTGGAGCCAAGGAAGCACACTGTAGAAATCCAGCAAGTGAGACAAAGCTACCAGGAAGAGAAAGCCCCTTTTTCCTCCTGTGTCTCTCCCACCCTCTACTAACATGCTTAGCACAGTGCGAGGTGGCAAAGGAGAAAGATTTGCATAACATCTCCACTATCAAGGAACAGTTCAAAAGTGGTGGTTTGGGGTAAGAGAGGTAATGAATTTATAACACACAAACCTTATTATAGCATTAGTACAAGCATTACATGAATTATTGCATGTTAAAATCTAAGGACCCCAAATAGATGTAACTGAGTTTCTAAACATGCTTTAATGAATAGGGCACTGACTTTGGTGTTACTAATTGTATGGACTTCAGCAAGTTATTCTCTAAGCTTCAGTTCCTAAACCTTAAAATGGAGGGGAGCATTGTGTTTAAATGGTAAAGAGCTATGAAAATAAGTTGTCACTTCTTAATCATTATTATTGGAAAAATACTCCATACAGGAACATCATGATGGTTCTTGAAGAATCTTTGATGTCTGAAATAAATTAGATATGTTTCCTTCACTCCAATTTTAGTTTTAAAAACATTCTCCAGATACAAAGTAACTAGGGACTGTCTGGAGATACTTCATTGGTTTAAAATATGTACTGTTTTCCTCTCAAACTGTTTCTAGGATAAGTATGAAATCAATTACAGGGGTGCCTGGGTGGCTTAATCAGTTAAGCAACTGAGTCTTAATTTCAGCTCAGGTTATGATTGCATGGTTCCTAGGATCAAGCCCTGTGTCAGGTTCCGTGATAACAGCTCAGAGCCTGCTTAGGATTTTTTTCTCTCCCTCTCTCTTCCCCTTCCCTTTTCGCACTCAAGTTCTCTCTCTCAAAATAAATAAATAACCATTTATTTATTTTAAAAAAATTTAAAAAATCAATTACAAATTACAATTTTGTTTCCTCACAAACATACACACACAGGCACACATTTCTCTGTGTGTGTGTGTACCTGTGTGTGTGCAAGAAACACACACGTTATAAATTATTTCATGTATTGCATTTTAGAATAAGTTCCCAGAAAAAAAGTCATGTGATAATTGTGAGAACAACTATTTTTTACTTGACTAAAGTTTTAATGTGATTTCCTTAAAAATGTGATTTCCTTTAATGTGATTTCCTCACTATTAAAAAGGATGTTCTCTATTGGTTAGAGACAGTTTTAGATCATTTATGGAAACTACATTGATTTCCAAAAATTTCAATTGCAAACACTGCATTATTTCAAATGACCTATTAATCTTTAAAAAATATTCATATGATACTCACCTTGGCCTACTGACTAGATTAATCACTTTATTTGAAATTTTTGTTTTCTTTTTCTCCAAGCTTGGTTGGTCTCTGTATTTATTTATGTTTTAACTCTGATATTTTTTTAATGAGAATTGTACATCAAAATATGGATGGTACTTAACATTTATCTTTGGTGATAGTTTTCATATCTCCTTATTTCTTCTGAGTTTTTCTCTTATTTAAAATATCTCTTGTATCTCTTGTTATAGATCTACCTTATTTCTACATGATAGACTACAATTTTCATGATGTATTAGAAATATTTTGTTATTTTAATAATTTAGTCTTTCAATTTATTTTAAAATGCTATTATTTCCCTTCTGTATCCAAAATCCATCCTTCTTTCCTTTCTTCCTTTCTCCCTTCTTTTTTTTTCTTTCTATTCTTGCCCTCTGTTCTCTCTCTCCCCACTTGCTCTTTGTCTCTCTCTCTCTCTTTTCTTTTCTTTCTTTGCTACTTTTCCCCGGATTTGCTGGGGATGAGAATTTGTATTTTTCTGACTTAATAACTTATCTTCATTGTTTTCTTATTTAATGAGCCATTTAATGGTAAGTGATTTCTTCCAAATTAAGCTTTATTCCCCTTAATTAGTAAGAGTCCCATTTTATTATTTTCTATGAAAACTATTGCAACATCCATTATTTATTTCCTTTTTAGGAAGATATTTTAGATAGATATTTTAAGTTTTACACTGGTTATAAATTTATTGTGCATTTTATTTCACAATCTGCTGCTCTCAGGAAACCATTCCAGGTTTCATGATTGCCTAATAGCACCTTTCTGTAATACGTCAAATAGTCTTGAAATAAAATTCTCCTTCATTTGTAATTATGCACAAAATATTTCTAAAATAACTTTCATGAATGGAAGAAGGGTGTAAATCTTATCCACTATTGGATCGCATTGATTTAAAGAGTGCTAAGCACATAATGGCCCTAAAAATTTTTATTTACTCAATTCTGAATAAGTTATAAAGGACTAATATTAACCTGTAAACATTAATTTAAACTTAATTATTATAGATTTGAGAATACCCTGATTATTATTTTTATTTTCATGACCTGTCCTAAGGTGATTGAAAAGTGTTAAAATCTCCCTACACAATTAAGCAATCTGCACTATTTTATTAAAATATTATGATTTATTAGATTATATTAAAATGTAAATGATTTATTAAATATTAAACATTTTGTTTATTATTAAAATAATATTTAAATTAAAATAGATCTTAAAATTAAATATTAAATGGCATATTAAATGTTAAATATTAATATTTTAAAATGAAATGATTAAAATAAAATGATTTAAAAGCCTACACATGGTTAATGCAGAAAACATCACCAATTTATATTTTATCAAAATGTAGAAGTAGAATCCTCATATGTATTTGTTCTCATGATCCAAGTGTAAATACTCTTAATATTTGAGTTTGTATTTTATTATGTATGCTTCCAATAATACAGAAATTACAGATTCTTTCACCAAGATCTATTTTTCATGTTAAAAATTATAAGAAAAAACTCTACAGGTAGATGTCTAATTTACTTGAACTTTAATATACCTAAAAATAGTTTGGTGACCTGTGCTCTTATTGTTTTCTAAAAATGCCTTAGATTGCACAACTCAGAATAGAGGGTTCTTTAGAACTGAAGAAATATACACATCACATGTATTTCTGTGTACAGATGACTATAGTAAAATGTATGTGAAACTGTGGTTTTTAATATTTTGTATACAACTGTATCATTTAATGGTAATGCCATTAATATCTTTTGTAATTATTTTATTTTATTTTTTTAAATATGAAATTTATTGTCAAGTTGGTTTCCATACAACACCCAGTGCTCATCCCAACAGGTGCCCTCCTCAATACCCATCACCCACCCCTCCCACCCACCATCAACCCTCAGTTTGTTCATTAATATCTTCTAATAGTAATACTTTAGGATTTATCTTATTATTTAAAAACTTTTTTTAATGTTTATTTATTTTTGAGAGACAGAGAGAAACAGCATGAGCAGGAGAGGGCAGAGAGAGAGAGGGAGACCCAGAAAATAAAGCAGGCTCCAGGCTCTGAGCTGTCAGCACAGAGCCCAATGTGGGGCTCGAACTCATGAGCCGTGAGATCATGACCTGAGCCAAAGTCGGACGCTCAACTGACTGAGCCACCCAGGAGCCCCAAATTATTTTTAAAGCAATATAATAGTACACATTACAAGTGTACACCATAGCTTATTTAATTATTCCTCTGTTGATAGGGTATTCAACTGTCACTTATATTCTATATTATAAATATTTAACAAATAACACGTAACAAGAATGCTATTGCATACATTTCTATAAGTAGAAGTGCTAGGTTTAATGGCATTAAAATTTTAAAATATTGATAGGTACTTCCACCAGCCTACACAACAACTTTATGTGAATTTAGAAAACACACTAATTCCTCTAGGTAGATGCAGCCCATCCCAGGACAGGAGACTTGGCAAAAAGAATTGCTGCCTCTTTTTCTCTCCTTGGTATGACAACTTCAATCAAATCAACAACTTGCACACTTTTATATGGTAGCCCTACATACTGCACTTCCCAAATTGTGTCATATACTTGTCTAATAACACTGTATATCTTGTTATTTTTTTTAATGTTTTTTAATGTTTATTCATTTTTTGAGAGAGAGATGGAGACAGAGAGCAAGTGAGGGAGGGGCAGAGAGAGAGGGAGACACAAAATCCGAAGCAGGTTCCGGGCTCTGAGCTGTCAGCACAGAGCCCAACGCGAGGCACAAACCCACAAACCATGAGTTCATGACCCAATCATGACCTGGATATTTATATCCATTATATAAATATATATGTATGTGTGTGTGTGTGTATATATATGTGTATATGTATATATGTATATACACGTATATATATATATGCGTATATGTATATACATGTATCCATTACCCTATTGTTATTACATCATTTTAAACTAAAGTTATTGGCAATTAATTCAATATTTCCTCAGTAATACTGCTTTTAAATATTAAGGTGAATGAGCTTACCTGTAGGTAAAATAGTAATCATTAAAGTGTTTAATTTAAATATATTTAATATTTAACTAGCCATGATCATGAAAACACATTACCAAGAATGGTATGTATTGTTAATTATAGTAATGTAAAGCTTAATTATTCTCATAAAAATAATTGATAAGCATGTTATATGTGGTTTTGCTATATAAAATAATAAGAAACAGGATTTTCTCAAATTCATTGGCATTGGAATGGAAAATACCTGTAATAGCACCAAAAAGCACTAAAATGCATTATTTATTTTCATAAATGGTGATGGATGTTTAATTTAGCCCGATTAGGAAAATGACACTATAAAACTGGTTCCTGCACAACTTGTCATGATCTGGAATTCCATTTCCTGAGGGTATTGACATTAAAGAACAAAGTACAAGTACAGGCTATGAAGCCATTCATGAACTGGCCTCACTTCTCCCTCAACCAGATCATCATTCACCTTGTCCATTCTATGCTCTAGTGATATAAATCTAAGTGCAATTCCTTGATATACCACAGGAACTAACACAATTGAACTGATGTCTTGTTTTATTTTAAAGAGCTACTCATTTTGAGAATACTTAATAGGTCAAACAAGGTTCATTCCTATTTCTCCAAAGTATTTACAAGGTACATGTGACATCATGTTGCCAATTATTTCTATTCAGTCACCACAACCTGCTCTACTAAATCAAAATATGGCCTCAAATGCTTTCTTTTTTAAAGTTTATTTTGAGAGAAAGAAAGAGAGCAAGGGAGGGAGGGGCAAAGAGACAGGGAGAGAGAGAATCTCAAGCAGGCTCCATGTTGGGGGTGCAGAGCCCAATGCAGGGCTCAGTCCCACAAATTGTGAGATCATGACCTGAGCCAAAATCAAGTCAGACACATAACTGACTGAACCACCCAGGCGTCCAGCAGAATGGTTTGTTTTTTTTTATATATAACAAATTAATTGATTTGTCTTTTTATGTAACCAAATATCTATTAAAAATGTAATAGGGGAACCTGGGTGGCTCAGTCAGTTAGGAATCTGACTCTTGATTTCACCTCAGGTCATGCTCTCGCTGTTGGTGGGATACAGCCCACACTGGGCTCTGAGCTGACAGTGCTGAGCCTGCTTAGGAGTCTCTCTCCCTCTTTTTGCCCCTCCCATGCTCACATGCACTCTCTCTCACTCTCTCTCTCTCTCTCTCTCTCAAAATAAATAGACAAGCTTAAAAAAATTAAAAAAAGAAGAAAGAATAATTACAAGAGGAAAGTATGAATAGCTGAGAAATAAGGGAATCCAGTGCACAAAAGGAGGGTATATTCTTACATATGGCTGGCCACTGGCTCTTTATCCTTTGAAAAATATGGGAAGTAAAGTCTGGGACAGTTGATAGTTTAATTGGTAGGAGTGGCAGGTATTTTCTCTTGATAGCTTTTTATTTATTTATTTATTTATTTATTTGAAAGTGAGAAATTAGGAGAGCATGAGGTCTGAGGAGACAGGAGGTATTAAAAAAGTCACTGAGATTGGGAGAGTAACTAGCTGGGTAAAAGCATAGTTATGCTAAACAATATCAAGGGCCAACTTGATGTTGGTGTTCGTCAATTTAAATTGATACTGGACAATATAGTTTTATATTTATATACATATATTTATCTATTCAGATGAAGATATGAAATAGGATTTTCTCACTCATGTATAATAGAAAGATAAAAGTGCATAAAAGGAGTTAATAAAGAGATAACTGTTCCAATATAAACCAGCTAAAGAGTGGATTGAGGTCATCGGGGAAATAAGGATCAATGAGAAGTAGGTAAAATCGGTGGGTTAAATATATGGGTGTATTTAAATCTTTTGGAGTTACAGAACTAGAGTAAGTGAGGTGGAAAAGATAGGTATTAGAAGCAACTTCTACCAAGATATCAGAATCACCAAAAAACAAAACAATATTAATGTTAAAGAATTTTACAAGAACAAAAAGTTTGTTGTTATTTTTTTACAGTTTAATAACCCTATGTTAGTAACTAAAGTGCTGAAGAAATGAGGAACGAAGTGGTAGTTTGTAAAGGACTGCAAAAAGCAATGGGTGACATTGTAATTATGAAATTCAAATGAAGAGTAGAGTGGAAAATAATTATAAGGAAGTGACAATGAGGGCCAAGGTGAAAATACAATCCATTTCTAGAAACAATGTTAGCCTGGGGAGTAGGAACATAAACAGAACAAAACAAAACCTACTAATCAGGAGGGTTGAAGAGGAATCAGCCATGACTAGGAGAGATAGGTTGTTGTAACTTTAAGCAAGAAGGTGAATGAAACAGAGCAACAGCATTACTGACAGAAGAGATTTGGTGATAGAGATTGTGAGCTTCAAATTGGAAAGTTTTAAATTGGGAAAGGGGTGTGAGACTAAGTTCATGTAAAGCCCAAAGGAGATCGGTATCTTTGTGATAATCTTGGGTTTTCTGTATATCTTGGGGTTATTGAAATAATTTTGATGTTTTCTTAGGCAATTTGAATGTGTGTAAAAGAGCGTCTGCAAGTGTTGTCCAAGGAAGTGAGGGTAAGGTTTCCAGGAACATATGAGTTATGTGGATCTCTGATTCAGGAAAACCATTAGTAATGCTAAGCCAATAGATGTGCTTTGGTACTGGAAGGATTTTATAGGATAGATTAGATATTTTTGTTTTAACTTGAGATGATATATATTTTCCATGAATAATATTTAAGCTTACTCTGGTTTTTAGCTTTTAGATCCTAGGAACTATCTAATACTTTTCTTTCTGCTCCCTTTTATTTATAAGGAAATCTAAATCTAAAGTACCTTTAGGAACATGGTTATGATTGAATATAAAAGAAAACTAATATAGATGTTCTATTATATATAGTTTGGGATAAAACTAAAATACTCTAATGAGCAGTTCCTTATAGAAGATACTCTACCAACCAAGGATCCCATACAAGCAAATACTGTCACTTTTCCAAAGCGCCTCGACCAAAGCTAAAACTTGAACTGATTACACACAAATATTCAACTTGTTGTAGAAATATTTTTTCTACTGTTAATGAATAAATGAGCTCAAAATAATCATTTATTTTATAACTTAATTTCCTCCTGAGACTTTTGAGTAATCTGAACTTTCAAATAAAAGTTAATTGCTAAGTATTTTAGAATCATCAATCTATTTATAAATAGCAATCCTAATACTCCTCAGTTCTTCAGAGATCAGCCTTCTGAGCACATCAGGCATATGGAAAAATGCCAAACTGAAATGTTATTAAAAAAGCAAAACCTAAATATTCAGCAGTTAATTAATCTATTTGAGAAATGTTGAAAATATTTTTTCACACAATATGATTGATCAGTTTAGCAGCTGGAGAGAAAGGAGAAATCACTTTGATGGACAATATTTAAAATATTAAGGTCACTCCACATAAAATCTGAGAGGAGTAAACTGAAACAAGTTGATAGGGAAGAAACAAATGGCATGTATGAGTTATGAGCACAATGGGATGCCAATTATTCAAAGAATGGTGATTGCATAGTCTCACTGCATGTAAAAACTAGGAAAAATAAAATCTTGGTTAATTTGTCTCCTGAGATTTAAGATTTGTTTCCAGAGTATATACTTATGATACCATAGCATATATAATTTTTAACTCATATTAATGATGATCAGATTTGGCAAAAAAATACAAGGTGACCAGTAAATTTGAACATCAGACAATAATTTTTAAGTAAAAGCATGTCCCATACATCATTATTATTCATTGTTATCCTAAGTTCAAATTTAACCAGACATCCTCTATTTTCTCTGGCAACCCCACTAACACTGCTTATCTAAACAATGTGACCTCAAATTGTTAGAGTAAATAAGTCCACCGTAGTTTTTATAAACTCAGAGATAGGATTAACTTTGGCAGGTAATGATACCTACTATGATGTTACCATGAGAAACGTTAGCTGCATGACAATGGCAATTTATATTATCCTAGTGTCTTTAACTGCACAGAGGGAATAATACCTACTTCATAGATTTGTTGAATAGATTTTCAGATATATATGTAAAGCATTTCCTAATGTCCTTAACAAACAACAGCTATTATTACCATGTATCTCAGGCTTAACAGTATGTTCTCTGGCATAATCAATACTTTGATGTTTAAGATGATGAAGTATAGAGCATTGGTGACATAAGGAACCTTAGAAATAATCATCTCAACTTCACCATTTAACTAGAAATATTAAACTGAGATTTAGAATAAAAAGTTTCATTTAAAAAACATATGCCATATTTAGGTATTTAGACTTAGTTCCTCGATAAATTCATTAAGTTATGGTAAAAATCTACAGAAGACATACATTATTTCTCAAGAAAATGAACAAGGGATAGGCTGTTTCAAAACTACCTCACAAGGAAATGGATGCTTAATTTATCAACAGTGAGTTATCAAATTGCTCAATTTATCAAGAGTGAGTTAGTTAGTAGGTCTAGGTAAATTAAGGATTTTTGGCAATATCTAAGAGTATTTTCAATGCATTCTGCAATTTGGCAAATTGTTGAAAATTATGTGGAAAGAGAGAGAGATGTCATCTCCCTTCTTAATAATGAAAAATATTAGCTCTGACTTTACCTTATATTGCTTGTGGGCATGCATTTAATTTAGTTGAACTGAACTGAAACCATTCCAGAATATAAAGTAACCAAAAAATGTTTCCATAAGGAGAAAAATGCTAGAAGTTAAGGGGAAAACTGGGTATACCGTATCTTTTAATAAACATTATAATTAAGAATCCTGAAAAATGAATGTATTCTATTCCTTATTATTATTATTTAAAATGCCCATGGTTCTTGCGATGGTTAATTCTGTGTGGACCTGGCTGGGCCACAGTGACCATATATCTAGTCAAACATGATTCTGGATGTTTCTGTGAAGGCATTTTTTGGATGAGACTAGCATTTACTTTCAGTAAAGCAGATAACCCTCTGTAATGTGGATGGGCTGCTTCTATCAGTGGAAGACTTTAAGAGAACAAAGACTGACTTCCCCTCAGCAAGGAGGAATTCTGCCAGCAGATGGCCTTTGGACTCCAACTGTAACTCTTCCCTGCATCTACAGATTTTTGATTTATCAAGCCTCTGTAATCACATAAGCCAATTTCTTAAAAGAAATTCCTTTCTGTCTGTCTGTCTGTCTGTCTCTCTCTCTGTCTCCCAATCTCTATATCCATCATCTCTATTTCTCTCTTTTTTGGTATCCATACACGTGTGCGCGTGTACACACACACACACACACACACACACACACACACACACACATAAAGATGAAATAGAGGTATATCTTCTGATGGTTCTATTTCTCTGAAAAACCCTGACTAATATACATTACTTATATTTTTCATTGATTTTTAACATATAGGAAGGGAGGCAAATGAAAGTCAGGCACACAAAGGATAATTAAAAGCAAAGATCTTACCCTAGCCCATGTACATTAATGTACAGTATGAAAATTAGAATTGAAAATCACCCAGGTAGACACACCTCATTTGGGTTCATATTTATAAAAGCTTCCCACTGATTTAAAGGTGTTGCATCATGCAATAAGCGCTATTATTTTTCTTATTTCAGAAGATTAAAAAATATTAAACCTCATAAGAAGAGATAAGTGTAACAAAATGAGCCTTATTTGTAGTATGTTAGTAATGAGGAAGGATCTATGCACAAATTTCTTTGAGAAGCAGGCACAAGGAGCTGTTAAATTTGCCTAACTTACATACTAAGGACAATTAAACAAATATTCTTTTGTTTCCCCCCCTTCAGGCCTCTCACCTATTCAACACCGTACACACTTGGAGCCTAAGATGTTAACGGTAGATGAATTTCAGTTATCCTGGCTTTTAGTTTCATTCAACCCTTTCTAATTGGAGCCCCGGGCTTGGATCTCTCACAAACCACATCCTGTACAACACTGCTCTGATAGATAAATAAGTTGAAAAAACGAAAACAAGAAAGGAAGACTGGGTTTCAGGAGATGGGCTGAGAGACTACGACATCCAGTAGCCTCTAGCTCCAAACCGTGATGAAGGCTGTGAAGGGGTGATAACGCACGGTGTTCTTTGTAGCAGACAGATTTAGACAGGTCCTCGAAGGCCAGAAGGTAGATTTAAAATTAAATGGCAAACAGTTACTACCAGTATGAAAATAGTGCTCACTGTAGCCCTGCGCACAGAGTGTGGATAACACATGTACCTCCAATCTGGTGCTCTGGAAAGTATTGGACTGGGAGGGAAATTCCATGTAAGCAGGTAGACAAGCGCTGGGAACAAATACCTCTGAAACTCTGGGAAGGAACAGCAAGACAAAGCAGCAGGCAGAAGGTATTCTCAGGAAATCTAGGTCAGCCCAGAGGTAGAATTTAGAATCAGAGGCCCTCTGGAAACAGGTTATGATATCATTGTTTATAGCATATAGATGACAGTTGCACAAATATAGCCTGGTTTGCGCTCAAATTATTTTAAGGATTTGGACATTTCTTTTTAAATCTCTCTAGAGAGTTATTTTACTATAAGAAATTTTGTACTTCTGTGAAGTTCAGAGTATTTGCTGGCCTCCCTCCTGGTGGTAGGTGTTAGGGATGTCTAATGTTAGCACACCAGGCTATAATAAAAAATGCACGAGAACACTGACTGCCAGAGCACTAATCTGAAATGTATCTGTACCCTGTTTGTACACGAGTTAATTTAGAGAAAATATTAACTACATGCTATTCATTAGTCATTAGCTTATTACTAGTCAGTGAGGAAGGTAACAATAATTATATTGTTTTTTTCACTTTTATTTCTCTAGGAATCAACGGAAAATACAGCGTTTAAGGGAGCAGGTTGTTTTCATAATCTTGATGAAAAAGAATGAACATTTAAGCAAGTGCACTCGTCAGGCAGTGATGATATTTACTGTCGTTTATGGTCTTTATAAAGCAATTATTTGAATTTTTTTTCATAGATACTTTTTGAGGAGATGGAATAAGTCACCACTTGAAAGGTTTGGATCCCGGTTATACCTTTGTGACCCTTAAATAAATAGACTTTTCCTTCATATATATGTTTAACTCAAACTAATGGCATAATGCCTTCTATAAGCTAAATGCTTGTGACAAATTGCCAATTATCTTTACCACTCATCTTTATTAGTGAATAAACTTTGCCATTTTTTCTTTATCTTGTATTTCTTCTGTTAAGCAAGTCAACGTGGAATGATGGTTCAGAGCAATGACTCTGGATCAAAAATGTCTGGCTTCAAATCTTGACTCCAGAACTTTTTTAGCTATGTAATCCTGAGGAAATTCACTAACATTTCCATGTTTTAGTTTTCTTACTTTTAAACTGAGACAAATAATGGTGCCTAATACATATACTATATGAGGATCAAATAAGTTATATTAAATAATTTATATGCAAACTTAGAATAAAATAAGTGTTAAATAAGTTATATGAACTTAGACAATAGGAATCACTTTATACATATTAGTTATAATTATTACTCCTTTTTTTTAAAGTAGGCTCCATGCCCTACATGAGGCTTGAAGCCATGATGCTGAGATTAAGAGTCACTTGCTCTACTGAGTGAGCCAGCCAGCCAGAAGCCCCTAGTCTTTTTAAATTATTCAGTTTTATCTATTTCATTGGCCCTCCCTTGGTCAGATCTCTATCATCTGCCATTTAAGTTATCACAAGAGCCTCCTACCTTTTCTCCTCTAATCTTCCCCTGCCTCCAGTTCATACACACTGTTGCCAGCATGACTTTACCAGATGCAAAAGCAGTTATATAATTCCCGTGGTTAAGATTCTTCAATTTTCTCTGTCTTCATCAAGAGAAGGTCAAAAATATTTTTACAACATTTATGTCCCTCTGTGAGATGACAGCTTCCTGTCCCTTTAGCCTCATCTATTTCCACTTGTCATCTTGAACTTTATGTTTTAGCCATATGGAACAATTTGTATCCCCTTAAATACATTCTCATTATCCCTATGACAATGGCTTTGCACATTATACTTCACCTGCCTGTTATACTGATTCTTTAACAGTAAAATTCACTGTATCCTTCAAAACTCAGTTATTCAAAAAATGTTCCTGATTTTCCCCATTTATGTGTTCTCTGATCCCATTATTAATGTGTTGACTTCTTCAAAGCATTTTTACATTGCACTGAAATTGTGTCCTTTTTTCCCCAACATTGTTTATGAGCCATCTCACAGATCTTCTGTGTTTTATCTTAGAATTTTCAGAATCTACCATTGCAACACCCTGAGCATAGCAGATCTTTCATAAATGTTTGTTAGGAGTGATGTAATTATCTAAAGTGTGTGCTTTCTTGCACCCCTGATAAAACCTGTGCAGTATGAGACAAATCTGATGGTAAATGTAACTTATCTGGAAGGTAAAAATTATCAATAAGGACTAACAGGATCTAGACCCTAGAGTGGGGTTGGAAAATTACACTTGAAGAAGAAATTAAACATTACCTAAACTTTGCTGTGTGCTAAACACAGAACAAAAACAAAAAACACAGAAGCAATTCAGAAATACAGCTATAATCCATTAAGAAGCACAATTGCAACTATATACTTTTTAAAAAATTCCTCATATTTGCTTCTTTAAAAAATTTTTTTTAATGTTTTATTTATTTTTGAGTGAGAGTGGGGGAGGGTCAGACAGAGGAGACACCAAATCCGAAGCAGGCTCCAGTCTCTGAGCTGTCAGCACAGAACCCGATGTGGGGTTCGAACCCCACTAACTGTGTGAGATCATGACCTGAGCTGAAGTGGGTTGCTTAACTGACTGAGCCCCTAACGCACCTCTGTTTTTGCTCCTTTTTTAAAAATGTTTATTTTTGAGAGAGAGAGAGAGAGAGAGAGAGAGAGAGCAAGCAGGGGAGGGGCAGAGAAAGAGAGACAGAATCTGAAGCAGGCTCCAGGCTCCCAGCTGTCAGCACAGGGCCTGATGCAGGGTTCTAATCCACTAACCAGGAAATCATGACCTGAGCCCAAGTCGGGCACTTAACCTACTAAGCCACCCGGGCACCCTTGTATTTGCTTCTTAATTCACCCTTGAAGTAGTTTTTAAGTCCTCCCTTTAGGTTGGATTCACAATTGTGTGCTGCCATTTTAATTTGGTATTATATGTCAAAGATATTAATAATCCTTTAAATAGTTATTGGAAACTAAGATTAAATGCCTTCATAATATATATGATGTTTTTGTAAAACCAATTTACATAAATGCTGGGAAAAAATAATACCACAGACTAAGAAATTAAAAACAAGATTTTGTTCTTTATAAGAACTGAATTGTGAGAAGGAAGGAGAGAAGCAGCACTCATCAGTTGGCAGTACCCCAGTACCATCACATGTTAAAATTATTGACCTTTTGTTTTTTTTTAATTGTTTTAATGTTTATTTTATTTTTGAGACAGAGAGAGACAGAGCATGAATGGGGGAGGGTCAGAGAGAGAGGGAGACACAGAATCTGAAGCAGGCTCCAGGCTCTGAGCTGTTAGCACAGAGCCCGACGTGGGGCTCGAACTCACGGACCGTGAGATCATGACCTGAGCCGAAGTCGGACGCTTAACCGACTGAGCCACCAAGGCGCCCCAAAATTATTGACCTTTTGTATAAACAAATACAATCAATGACTCCCTTTCAGATTAATTTTGAGGTCACCAGGGGAGTAAAAGCCTAGTAACCATAGGTAGAAGATATATAACAGCACATATTCAACTAGGAAAGAGAGGGATGGGTTTGTAGTCATAAAGCAATTAAAAGCTACTTAAGTGTGGCGCTCCTATAACATAAGTCACATGAGTTGTGCAGTAAAATACTTCAAATCGGTAACTGGCTTATAGTGTTTAAATAGAGAAACAAATATAAATATCTGCATTAGTTGAGATTTTAACATACACTGAAGTTCTGTTTCACATGGAGACTGCTTTCTTCAGCATAATTACTCTTGTATTGATGGGGCAATTAAGTTATGTAAATTTTTTGCTATTTTAGAAAATATTAAATCAACTTCCCTTTCATCTAGATTTTAGCTGAATTACTGATACTTTTTCATAAATAATTCCTAGTAAAACAATTAATGGGATAACATGAATTGTGTTATGGCTTTTGGTAACCATAGACAAATTACTATTAAAAAGATCTCTTTTTGGGGGTGCCTGGGTGTCTCAGTCGGTTAAGCTTTGGACTCCTGATTTCGGCTCAGGTCATGATCTCACCATTCATGAGTCTGAGCCCTATGTTGTGCTCTGCATTGACAGCACGGAACCTGCTTAGGATTTTCATTCTCTCTCTCTCTCTCTCTCTCTCTTTCTCTCTCTCTCTCTCTCCCTCCCTCTGGCCCTTCCCTGCTCATATGCTCTTTCTCTCTCTCAAAATAAATAAATGTTTTTTAAAAAGATCTCTTTTTTGTTTATAGGTTTTTGTGTTTCACAGTTTATAATATCAGCATACGTATCATCTATCATCATCTAACTTCATCAATGAAATAATTTCACATTTTGTTAGGGAAACATTACTCTATTGCTTAAATTACCCATTTCACTTGAGAAAATATCTTTGTGTTTACAACATGTGTTTTTGGATTTGTTTTCCTTCAGTTTCATTTCTGAGAAGCTTACAGTACTTGCAGCTTTTCTGTTAAAAGTGTATATAAAAGCAAAATTTGCTGGAACATAAAATCTATTATTAAATTGAGTGCATATTTTGTAAAAGTTTCAATTTATACAAATATACATACACATCCATGAGTAGCAGAAAAGTATAAAGGAAAACAAACATATAGATTGCTTCTGGATAGTTTTTATTATTTTCTTCATGCTATTCTGTGTTTTTATTTTTATTTTTTTAAATTATTTATTTATTTTGAGAGAGAGAGAGAGAAAGAGAGAGAGGGAGAGCATGTGTGCACAGAGGAAGGGTGGAAGGAGAGGGAGAGAGAGAATTCTAAGCAGGCTCTGCGCTGTGAGCCTGATATGGGGCTTGATCTCACTAACCATGAGACCATGACCTGAGCTGAAAGAGCTGGATGCTTAACCGAATGAGCCACGCAGGCGCCCCTGTTATTTTTTGTTTTTAATACATGCACAATGAGTGTCGTAGTTTTGTAACTAATCAGTAGATAAAAACTTATTTTTATGAAGGCATACTTAATACCAATAGGTTAATGATTATGTGTAATCAAAGTGTATAGTTTGATGAATTTTAACAAGTACATACACTCATGAGACCATGACCACAATCAGGTTAAAAATATTTTCATCATTCCCAGAAGTTCCCTGTGTGGCCCTTGCAGTGAATCCCTCTTTTCATCGCTGGCTCCTAGATCTGTTATATATTATGAGGAATTGGCTCATGTGATTATTGAGGGTGGGAAATCCCATGATCTGTAAACTGGAGATCCAGAAAATCCAGTGGTGTAATTAAGTCTCAGTCTGAAGGACCTGAGAGCCAGGTTAGCTGATGGTGTAAATACCAGTCAAAGGGATGAAAAAGGAAAGAGGTTCCAGCTCAATTAGTGAGGCAGAGAAAAAAGGGGTGAATTCTTCATTCCTCTGCCTTTTGTTCTAGTCAGACTGTCAAGGGATTGAATGATGCCCACATTGGGGCAGGCTATTTCTTTACCGAGTCCATCAACTCAAATGTTAATCTCGCCCAGAAGCATCCACTCAAACACACCCAAAATTATGTTTAATCTGGACATCCAAAGACCAGTCAAGTTGACACATAAAAATGTCTACCACGTTTCTCATTTTCACTGTTTTTATTTCACTAATTGTTGAACTGTTTACACTCTCCAACTTATTTTCCTCCCTTAGGAAGAAGTATTTTCAAACCCTAATATTTTCAACCTCCATAAGCTAGAGACTATCTTTGCAAGGTACCTAAGGATGATGTGGACAGAGTGACAGATTGGAAACTATGGAGTAGTTCAACAGCAGGGACTCCTCACTAGGACTGCTGTTGCTGAGACCAACTTGTCAGCAGCAAAGAACATAATCGAGCCCCAAATGTGGTACTTTCTCCTTCAGGGAGACCACCAACACCGGGTATCAAGTCAGTTCATCACAACCCTTTCACTTTAGGCATCAACGATTCATCCTTACTGGAAACAAACCTACTGCAGATGGTGATGTGCCTTTCCTTCAGGCAGTGGCTTTGACAGCACCACAGTCCTAGGGCTTCACAACATGTTTTGTTTACTGACACTGACATGAAATAATGCATAGTCTTGTCTCAGACAAAGAAACACATTCTATAGTGAAGGAGGTGTGACAATAAACACATAGCCATGAGGTCCACTACAGTATACTGCATAATCTAGAAGAAGCAGATGACCTGATGGAAATTTGGAATTGCTTACAGAAGGGCTGGTGCTAGCCTGGGTTGTTATGCTTTCTTCCAGGAAGGTATATAGTATATTTATTGAACCAAAGACCAGCATATGTTGCTGTATCTCCAAATGCCAGAATAGATGGGTCTAGAAAACAGAAAGCTATAACTGACCTCTCCCACCATTAGTTCCAGTAACTGTCCTGTGGAATTTGTCCTTCCTATAATGCTGGACAACTGGTGCTAGATCCCAGGAGCAGAACGCTTCCACCAGTGGGTAGAGGAAGGATTACTAAACCTAATACCACTGTGACCAGGGTATTTTGGGATTCTCGTGCCAGTAGACTCTAGACGCCTAAATAAATCACTATACTGGAAGATGTTATTGGTTCTGATAATATTGAGGGGATAGGGCTGTTGCCACATAATGTTATCAAGGCATAAAAGATCTAAAAGTCACACAGAAGTCTTTTGATACTTCCATTCCTGGTGATAAAGTGAACAGAGAATTGCAGTAACTATAGTCTGACAAGAAGAAAAGCAAGGGTTCAGACCACTCCATAATTAGGGTTGGTGTTACACTACCAGGCAGGCTGCCTGCCTCACCTGAGGGCTTGACACGGGTAAAGAAAATTTAGAAAGTGTGATGAAGGACACAGATAACGGACTGTCACCTTGGAACAAGCTAAAGCAGTGGTGAATGTAGTTTGTTTCACTAACCGCCCTATTACTACTTTTTAGAGATGATAGGTGAACACCATGATGAAGAGGGAGTGCCAGAGTAGACTTCAAGAAGCAAGAAGGGGAGTGTCCTGTGGAGGAAAGACTTGAGACCTACAGACCAACTAGCCTTCCTATTTGTTCCTGGAGGTCCAAAGTCAAGACTTTTTGAAGTATTAAGACTTTCATGTATCTGGCTCAGTTATTCCACACTATATTAAGGTCAGTGCTATTCTTTGGTGATTTTTTTTTTCTGATATATTGCCACTTGCTCTTTTGTGAGCCCTCACTAAGAAGAGGTATATGGACACAATAGACGCAAACTTCCTAGCAACTTGTTTGCAATCTATTACATCCACATTTTTCTTGCATATTTAACACTTTCTTCAATTCTGATCTAGAAGAACATGCAGAACTTAGCAATAAAAAGCTAGTCCTGATATCTGGGTGTATCTACTACTTTCAGCTCATTAAGGCAGACATAAATGAGCCTAAATAATGAGGCTATTCTTTCCGTAAGTGAATCTATTGATCTTCCTACAAAAAATGAAGTTATGTTATTGTCAAATTAATAAAAGAAAATTTTTAAATTTATTTTTCCTATAATTTTCAATGACCTATACAGTAGTGAAAATTTAGGGCATTACTGTCAATTATCAGAGTTGACATCCTCTCACATAAGGATTTCATGAGGTTTTTAAGGCATGAGATTATATATGCATGAGAAAGTGTGACTGGAAGCCATCAGGAATTATATACAATATCAGAAAAATAATGAGAAATGCATTTATTAATTCAGAAATCCAGTTTATGAAACTTACTGAATAAAGTGTTTTGACAGGCAGTAGAAATTATAGGTAGAGAATTAATAGCATTTCCAAATTTAGCCAGAACACAATGACTTTAATGTCTTATTAATATATTCCAGCATTTTGAGACCAATGTATAGGGAAAAGAATATATATTTTATTTGAATTAGTAGAACAGTTTGGCATTAATTTAATGTCAGGAGTATACGCAACTAGCTACAATATGATTTAAGGAAGATTTTCCATTAACCTACTGAACTGAAATTATCAACTTGAAATTTTCTAATGATGAAGTTACTATAGGCTTTTAATAATTGGAAAAAAAAGGGGGGAAAGAGCATCAGCAATGAAGTCAGTAACTAACTGAAAATTTATAGAACTGTTCACAATAAATGCATACCAGCCATCTCCTTCCCAATTTTTATACTTCTGTTTTAAGGAGAGAATGTGTCCTTGTATCAATGATTAATCCTTTCCAAGTATCTGAATCACAGAAACTCTTGCCTTCTCAGTAATCTTTCACTATCAAATATTGTCTATTTCTGTTGCATATTCTTACTCCTCTCTACAATATCCAATAAAAGAGCATTAAAATCTTTCTTTGGAAGACACAGCTCATTATAGTTACTGTCCTATTCTCTCCTTCCCCATCATATCCGTTTTAATGGGTCCTTTCTTCACTACCCCAGCCACTGCAATGTAGAGTTGTTACTATCACTTTGATAACACTGTTCTAACTAACTCAATTCATTTCAGCAAATACATATCATATGTTTACTCTCTGGCAGACATTGTGACTAGGCTGGGGAATGCAACTATAAATAAGACAGCAAAGGCCATTGTTCCTCTAGTAAAGCATAGAGAGTAAGTAAAGAAACACTTCAGTGTTTTAATATATTTTAAAACAATGATAAAATTTTAAAGAAAAGTAATTTGCTGTAGAGTGGTGTTGCCTGCCTAAAACGTTAAGAGAAGTGTTTTGTGTATTTGCTTGTTTTTTAACAGATGATAAGCTGAGAGATCTAAAGCCAATTACATCTGAAAAAGAAACATTCCTGGAAGAGGCACAGCATGACCAAAACCCTAAGGTGACAAGAAGTTTGTGGTATTCTTGAATATTTTTTTTTCTTTTGAAAAAAGGCCCACAGGAACAGTCTAGTGAGTAAGAAAAACAGTGCAAGGGAAGGGATTGTAATGGTAGTCTAGATGTTTTAGATCAGGATCTAAATTATGAAAGCCTTAAAATCCATGGTAGAAAGATAGGGTTTTATGAGAATTGTAAAGAAAAGTCCCAGGAAATTTTTAAATAGGTAATAGATACCATGCGATTTTATCTTCTAAGATGATGAATGAAATGAAAGGGTACAGGGGGCAAGGGTGAGAACAGAGCCAGGTGGAATGGTCTAGGTAAGAGGCAATGGTAGTTTGAACTAGAATGGTGGTATGCTAGGTCAGATGAAAGGGAGACGTGCAAATATATTTTGAAGGTAGAAGGGCCAGGATTTGTTAAAGCACAAGGACTTGGAAGTAGATAAAGTTCCGATCAACAGTACACCCAAATTTCTGACTTTAATAAGTGAGTATATGATGACAAATGGGTGGAAGCAACTCAGGTGATATGTGAACATGGGGCTAGGGAGGAAAGAAGCCAAGAATTTTGACAAATGACCTCAAACAAATAAATCAGATGGATATTTGTGAAGTTTCCTTTTTCACTTGACCTCACAGTTAC
Organism: Acinonyx jubatus; assembly: GCF_027475565.1. Taxonomy (NCBI): domain Eukaryota; kingdom Metazoa; phylum Chordata; class Mammalia; order Carnivora; family Felidae; genus Acinonyx; species Acinonyx jubatus. The sequence goes on along the minus strand of NC_069381.1, from coordinate 88,679,001 downwards.
TTGAGCCAGTTTATGATGCCCTCTTACAAACACATTCTTCCTTTAGACTTTCAGAAATACCATACTATTCTTTGCTTTTCTTCCTGTCAGACTGATTACTGGTTTTGTTTTCAAAGAAAACTCTTTGTTTCTAAGAGCGCTATAGTCGAAGTTTCACAACATTCTGTTCCAGAACTTAGTTTATTTCCTATACTCTTTGCTTAAATGATGTAGTCTACATTGCTCTTCTACAGTTTGCATGTGGACAGATCCCATATGTATATCCCTCAGACCTCCATTTTGAACCACAGACTCAAATTTCCAACTCTCTCAATAGCCTTATTTTGATATCTCAGAGCCTTCAATGTCAATATGTTCAGAACAGATAATAATCTTCCCTTACCTAAAATAAACCATCACACTTCTAGTTGTTTATGTTAGAAACCTAGACATTATCTCTTTTTTTTTTAATGTTTATTCATTTTTGAAAGACAGAGAGAGAGATAGAGCACACACAGGGGTCGGCGGACAGAGAGGGAGACACAGAATCCAAAGCAGGCTCCAGGCTCTGAGTTGTCAGCACAGAGCCCGATGCAGGGCCCAAACTCATAAACCACAAGATCATGACCTGAGCCGGTCAGACGTTCAACTGACTGAGCCACCCAGGCACCCTTAGATGTTATCTTTTATTTCTTTGTCTTCCAGATCATTCTCCTAATCACATCAAACTGATTTATTTAAAAAAATGCTCTTTGCTAAATCATATGTCATGAATGGCAACTTCAGTGACAAATAAAAAGAACATGGAATCTGTAGTCATGGGCTTTATCAACTAGTGAAGGATAGTATGTGAAAAAAGTGACAACATAAAAAAGAATATTTTTACAAGTTCTTGAAATTTTATTACAAAGTTATCTAATTTAGAGAGATTCGCATTCACATCTCTGAGGAAGTGCTGCTACTTTTATTTCCCATTTTTTTTTCATCAATCCACGTCTTCCCATATTCATTGGGTAAGTCACCCTCTTCTCGGATTTTTCTACACTCTAAATGTTCTTCCTATATCCCTGCTTGTCTCCCTATATTCTAATTTATACTCATAAAACAACATTACAAAAACAATAAAAACCTCCACCAATATAAAATGTCAAAGTCTGATATTTGATTATATCTTCACTGCCCTCTCAAACTATAGACTACCCCTGTCCAAAATATATGTGCTCAGGCCACTGGACTTTATCTTATTGCAATCATTACAGTTGCAATTCAGTCATTATTTATGTAGTTATTGGTTAGTGCCAATATGCTCTGATACGTCATAAACACAAATAAGGTAGAAAATGTAATTGTCATTATTTGTATCTCCTGTATTTGGAATACAGACAAGCTATACCAACAAGCTCAATAAAGGGTCATAAAATGAATGGATGTCTCACATTTAGAGTAATCTACAACTGGACCAGCTTCAGTGCAGTGATAAAATATGCACAAATTGATTACAACACATTCAATATATTTATCAAAATTGATTCATTGTACCATTTAAGTAAGTACATGGGTAATTATAATTTAGTATTATGCAATATATTACTGGAAGATCCCTAATGTGAGACAAAGTGTAAATCAGTTATTCTTTAACTTAGTCTAATTAAATTTTGCAAACATTACTAAAATTTCAAATCAATATGTGATAGTAGTGGTGTTATTTCCACATTACTATTTAAATATTTCTTTTGATATCGGAGTCATTTATTTGCTCTAATTTTGTGATAATGACCATTGTTCCATTGTCAAAGAAAAGTGGGTTGATGAAATCTGGTAACTATTACTTTTAGGTACTAGAAAACACTAATGTTCATCCTTTAGTTTACATAAGGTTTCATTCTTTCTTTTAGATAATGATTTGAATATATTATAGATTTATTCATTATCCTCACTACATATCTCTTATAATACATGGTAACATTCTGAAGGCTAGATATGTGTTGACTCTTGATGACGTGAAAGGAATTCTAAAAATTCTCATAAAATGCAAATGCAAAAAGATGCAGTATTCATGAAATAATATAATATAAAGAACTACTTTCTTTGTCTAAATTACTGTGCTTCTAAAATCCTATCATAATTAAGTCTGATATCTTATTAGGTTTTATGTCAGAAAATATAAATTTTAACATAAAAAATTGGAGCTATGTAATATAGTAACTCCTAGTGCTATTCCATGGATTAATTGTAGGTTGGTTATATGAAAATAATCTGTGAAATTTTATAAAAAATATATATTAACATGCCCCACTCCTAGAGATTCTAATTAACAAGGTGAGAAGAGAGCCAACATTTTCCTTTCTTAATTTTATAAATCTCCCAAAGGGATTCTCAAGGGCACTGAGCTCATCCATGTTTCGGAATCAATAATGCCATTTAGAGGTCACAAACTGGCTGCCAGTGGGCTGAATCTAACTCACAGAAATGATTTCCCTGGCCTATGGAGCATTTGCAACTGTTAGAAATTAACATAAATTTTTCACATTTGCAGCTTCTCTTGAAAAAAAGAAAAATCTGACAAAAGAGAATCTATGTTATTGAATAACAGCAGTGTACTAGAGAGGTTAACAACTGCCTCTTTAATGTATTTATTCCTTCATTTGCTCATGCAAACTAATATTTATTTATAGCCTGATCTGCATAATATTCCTCTAGTTGCTCAGGAAATTAAAATGAATAAAATAGACAAAAATCCCACAACTATTGGAACTTGAACTCTTACAGGAAAAACAGAAAATCCATATGTGCTCCTTGGTTCAAGAGCACATATGTCTCAAGGTGAGTGTCCCTATCAGTCAGTCACCAAACATAGGTCTCAAGACACTACAAGCCAAGTGTCTTCTTGTCATTTACTACCACACTTGCATATCTATATTCTTTTTAAGGTAAAGAAAATTTCTCTATTCCATTTTTATTTTTATGTTAGAACAAGGAAAGTTTCTATGAGAAACAGAAACAAAAACAAAATGTTCAGTGGCTTAACCCAAAATAATTTGATTTCTTTTTTGTGTTACTGTTCATCATGTGTGTTCTACAAGGCAGTTATTTGGAAACTCATTCTCCCCTTTCATCCTGTGACTTTTAGATCCCAAGACTTCAATATTATCTGTGAGTGCTTAGTGAGGGGAAAAGAAAGGATGTACCTTTCATAGTAATATGCCTTTCATAATTCTGCAACAATGTAATTCTATGACCTGGAAGTGACACACACCATTTCTCCTGACATTCCTTTAGTGGTAAGGCCCATGTCCTACTTAGTTGCCAGGGGGACTGGGAACTGAAGTCCCCACCTAGCAGCTCCTTCAATTCTATAGTATGGAATGGAGAATAAGAGCATTTGCTGGACGTATAGCTTGTCTTTGCCAAACTCTCAAAATTTACAAGATGGAAGATATATGCCTAGAGGGATTCACAGTTCAAGAAAACAAGAGAGAACATTTTCCTTTTATTTTCTTTTGTTCAATATGCAAACTAAGAGAGGCTAGATAGAGAGCTGCAACTTGCCAATGTCATACATCTTGTTATATTCTTGGCACCCATAGGCAATTGAATTTAACATCAGATCTAGTCCAAACCTTAATTTTCAGGAGAAAGAAACGATCATAGAAGGGAATAAGATTTTCCCAAGGCCATAACATGAATTAACAGCAGAGCCAGGAAAAGATGTACAATAAGTACTAACTTTGAGTCCTATTTCTATTACACTTTTATTCCCCTCTAACACTATATAACTATATAAAATATGTAGAAATCTGTATACAAGTCAATACATATATTCTCTACTTATATGTTAACAGGTATTTATTTATTTTAACTTCACAATATTTCTCTTTACTCTGGTAAGAGCACTTTCTTTGTGAAACTTCTATTTCCCATGATTATTTTGGAGCAACGTTTTTTGTAGTATTATGGTCACAGGTTACACAAGCCTATTAAATCATAGTACACACTCATAACAAGGAACTTGGCCCATGAATATGCAAATTATATAAAACAGACCAGAGATCTTTCTCAGGAATAGAGTAGAATAACAGGAGGAGGAGGATGGTATAGAATTTGATATGATCCCTTCCCCTCATTTTCTATAACGTTTGGGAGATAAACAACTCTCTCCCCTCCAAATAAGTCAAGGACTGGTGATAATTGTTTGAAACGTGTTCATCTTCTGAAACCATAACACTGGGAAGTTAGGAAAATGAAATAAACATAATGGATCTGAGAGAGGTCATATGGATGGGTGTAGGGGTGAGGGCATTGTTACATTTTTGTGGTTAATGTGACAACTTTGCATGAGTTTTCTGATGAAGACACCAGCAGAGAGAGGACAGCAAGAACATCCAAAGTATATGATGTTGTTTACCGAAGATGACTTAAACAATAAACCAAGCAAGAGCAGGTAGCTAATCACAATGGATAACACTAGAAGAAAGGGTATTTTCCCTCGGTCTCCCCTCTGCTAAAATACTAGAAAATATGCCAATGGTCTTGAGGTACCCTTCAGGATGCTGAAGCAGAAAGTTTAATCATAAGTCTAATAGGAGTGGTGCTCTGAAGGGTTTTGGTTTTGAGTTTCTCATTTTAATGGGTGAAGGTTTTACTAAGTGATAGACTATTTCTGCACACAACAGACTTGGTGTGAAACTGACCTATTCACCGTTACACTTCTGCTTTTGTTTTTAGAGCAAGCCTGACTTTCCTCAGATGGTACATCTTTTTTTTCCCCACATTTTATGGAAAATATAGCACTTTAACATTTTATTCCCCATCACTTTCTACTTGTCTGACCAGGTCTTCTGAGACATTCTTAACTGAAAGCTCTTGGGAGTTTAGTGATTTGCCTCACTTGCCAGAATAATGAACTTCTGGGAATGAGAGTAGGGATGCATAACTTGAGGAAGGGGACTGTTCAGTAAGAGCCTATCACTGCTATTTCTAATACCTGGATAGTGTTGTTTAGTCTGGCCTATTCTGCTGACCTTTTACATCACTGATAGGGATTTTCTCTTAAGAGGTACATTGTTTTTACCTCCATTGTAGTTTCTTGTAGGATTATGAATCAATGAGTGGGATCTGTACATATATGAGACCTAATTTTAGAAAGAGGTTGGCTACTTGTTGACCAAACTCATTTCTCTTTCTCTTGGGCAAAAACTTGATTTTTATTCACCATTGCAGATAGGTATTACTATGTAACGAGGGTTTTGATAGAGGAATGTGGGTGGAAATGCAATAATGCAATATACCATTTAGAGGTCCTGGCTTCAAAAGTCCTCCAACACAATTCTCTCTTTTCTTTAGAGAAAAAGGCAAGAATATTAGGCATCCAGAAGAGAATTCAAGGGACCCAGAAGGTGACACAACCAAAAGACAGACAATCCCAAGTTGCTACACCACTTAATGGAAGGCTACTGGCGAAACATCCACACTGAGATGGAAAGCTAGTGAGAACTTGTTTCTTTCAGTAGTTCTCTACCCTAATCAGAAATAATATATATTTTTTCACCCAGTACTGCTGGGCTCCATAAAAATCAATATATTTTCTGGGCATTTGATTTTAATGCTTAGGCACAGTCAAGGACACTTAAGACTAGTTTCGAAATTTGTTATGATCTGCATATTGGTTTGCTATGAGTCCACTCAACAACACAAGGGGGCAGAGCTACCTAATCCCGTCAGTCAACCAAACAAAATGCTCATTTATGACCCATTCAAGACATGGGCTTCTCTCTATCTAAACTCTTCTTGTTCCTACCATATGTAGTAGATTGGTATAAGACTTTTCAGATAAATAGGTATATATTTTTATCTGTTTGCCCTAGCTCAGGAACAAAATAGATTCATATAGTGAGTGTATCTTATTACTTAAACATTCCATAGATCTATTTTGTATGTTACAGACATACATATACCATAGTATATATTTATGTACTTATACCAAGAGAATATTATTATGAAAATATGTACACACAAATATACATATTTTTTTAAGTTTATTGTGAGACAGTGAGAGAGTAGAGTGTGTGTGTGTGTGTGTGTGTGTGTGCACGCGCACGTGTGTCCAGCACAGGGCTCCATCTCATGAATGGTGAGATTATGACCTGAGTAAAAATCAAAAGTCAGATGCTTAACCAACTGAGCCACTCAGGTGTCCCACATATGATATATGTATATGTCAATAACCGTAGGTCCAAAGGACACTGTTATTAAGTTAGTCATATTTTCCCCCAACTTCTGACTACATTGTATTCAAGCCAATTTTAAATTATGTATATTTATACATGTATGAATTACATGCATTAAAGATTTAGATGGTCTAGGACCCCCCCCCCCATCATTGATAGGGGTCTTTAAAAATGTTGATTGGAGTTATAGTTTGTATAAAGCTACTACTTAAATGTGTTTGTACCTGCACAAGTCCCTGAGCAAAGTCGCCATTAGATGGATGACTAGAATTGCAACCCACCACCTTCAGGTAATAGAAATTTTGACTCATCTAGACCTAGTTTTAAACTAAGAGTTATAGTTGACCAGGTGGTTATGGGGAGGTAAGTGTAAAAGACAGAAGAAGGAGGGACAAAAGAGAAGTAGAAGTAGAAAAAAGAAGAGGAGAAGGAAGTGGGAGGGAGGAGAAAACAGAAATTTTCACACAAAGGGAAAAGAGAATACATGGTTTTTCCCATGGTTTTCCCCACAGTGCTTAGATACAGCATGAGTCTAAAGTATAAAGGGAAATAATACATCAAAATATTAATAGATGTTTTCTTTTCCAATTCTTTATCTTTCCCCTTATTAATTAAAACAAGTTTTTGCTTCCACAACAATTTGCATTATTAATGCAGAAATGCAAAGATAGAGGAACACCATCTCAAATTCCATCTTTACCTCGCAAAATAATTTCTTTCTGCTCATTTCAAAGATAGCATTTTGAGTGTCAGAGATTTTGTTTACAAAATAAAAAGTTTTGAGAGTGTAAAGATCAAGGCCCAAAGAAGCTGAACAAGACTGGGGAAATGGATATAGATTCATCAAAGTTTTACAAACACACACAAAAACACACATGTACATATACACACACAACACACACACACACACACACACACACACACACACACACACTACTTGGTATTTTTCCTACTGGTTTAGATTCTAGTTTACATTGTTTAGCTTCTTGCTACTTAATCTTTTATGGCAAGTATGATACCCATATGATTTCCAGGAAAGTAATCAATACCTTTGTCTCCCTGTAGCATAATTCTGCTGTTTTATTGAATTCAAATCTAGGACCTGACTAATTATTTTGAGATTCTTCTGCTTAATAAATCTAAATTAAGAAGAATGTCCATATAATAAATATATATGTATATACATACATATATATATATATTATATATAGGATTTCTTAATCTGTAGTTGGATCCTTTCTGCCTCTTAGAATATATTCATTGGTAACAGTATTAGAGATATGTTCTTCTAACATAAAATTGAGAAAAAATAACTAGATATTATGTAATGTTTTATCTTATGTATTTCTCTTCAAGTGCTTCTGGATAAATTAATGTAACTTACTGAAATTTTCTGTCATCATTCTTCTTACTTGTTTTTTGTTTGTTTGTTTTAGATACAAAGAACATGCAGACCTTAAGTGAATTACTATCTTTATTTGAGGACATTAAAAATGTCCTTACCAGATCTGAATACTTAAAAGACAAATTTTTCTAACAAATGCTAAAGTTTTGCTTTTGTAAAAAAAGAGAACAAAGTTTAAGAAATAAATGGTATGTAATATGGCTCACAATATCAGCTTACCCACCAAAAAGATTACTACTTTAAAATATTTTATATGCAGAAGATAGTGATATCTAATGTATAAAATAATGTAGAGGGATTAACATGCCTGTTCTGGGTCAAAAAGTCATACGGTATCAAATAATTTTAAAAATATATATTACTCTTTTGTCCTGCCATTATTTTAAATGAATATGATTACTTTGGTCTGTGGATTCAACAGAGTAAACTCAAGACAAAGTTTTGCTCTCTGAGAGTGCATTTCCTTGGTACTTGGCTCTATCCTCTGGCTTCCTGGACCCACTTTCTGAGCCGTACTTCTTTTTCCATAAGAAACAGTCCATGTTTATAGGTAACTTTCTCAGTGTGCTTCTTCTTTATAAAAGATTAGGGGAGACTAGGGACTCGAGTATCTTTTTTTTCATTTTCAACTGTTCTCATCTTTTTTAGTTCATGCTGTGATGCTTCCATGAAGACTTCACATTTTAAAACATTTGAAATATCCAGTGAATCATTTTGGGCTTTACTCTATTAGAAAGCCACACCCATAAATCTCTTAGAGATTCAGGCTCACTTCAGGCTGTGAGTCAGGATGCTGTAGGAAAATGCCCTTAAGTCTTTCTGAGGTGGTAACAAAGAGCCTTACGTCTGTGTATTGGACCTCATCTTGAGTCTGATTTCATTTTTATTGACAGCTCCCTGGGTTTGATCTTTGAGATCCTCAGATCCTTTGGGAACCTTTTCTTAGCTGCAGGGAATGAAAAACATTCTTATCCCCCAACCCAAAAAGTTCTGGTTTGAGAAATGTTCTTCCAGATTCTTCCTGAAAACTGAGCAGGTTCTTCTTTAATTCATCCCTCTCTAAACTTACTATATCATATTCAGTAAAGGAAGCCTTTCAAAACTTGTTTGTCTTCTTAGCCAGTTTACTATGTACATTTACTGTTTTTCACATCTATGCAGATGACAGCTGTTGTCACACGTTCTACCTCTACATATCACAAGTTGCATTTTTCCAGTGTGTAATATAAATTCTTCACTGAACTTCCAGCCTTAACCAATGTCTTTATAACCTATATCCATACCACCTATCTATCCTCCTTCTATGCCCCAATTCCAATATCATGTGTTTTGTTTTGTTTTCAGCAACACCCAACTTCTAGATACCAATTTCTGTTCCAGTTATTTACTACTGCATAACAAACCATTCTAAAACTTAGAGGCTTGAAACAACAAGGATCATTTATTCGCTCATGGTTTCTGTCGGGGAATGCAATTCCAAGATGGCTCAGTTGTTGTTTGATAACTAGATATTCACTGTTGACTGGAAGTTCAGTCTTTGGTCAGAGTCTTGATCTCCTCCATGGGGCTTTTTCATATGGCCAAGTTAGGTTTCTCACAGCATGATAGTGGAATTCCAAGAGGGAGAATCCAGAGTACATGCCAAGAGAACAAGCCCCTTTATCAAAGTGCTTCTCAAGTCTTCACTTACATCAAACTTGTTAATGACCCTTTGTCCAAAGCAATTTATGTGAACCAACCCAAATTTAAATAAAAGGATATTACACACAGTTATAAAACTGTAAGGTGTAGTTTTTTTTTGGGGGGGGATGCAAAAATAAGTTTTAGTACCTCCAAATAGCCATGTTTATTTTAGTTTAAAAAAATTTTTTTTGACAGAGAGAGAGGTCGCATGTGGGGGACAGGGATAGAGGGAGAGAAAGAATCCCAAGCAAGTTCCATGCTCAGTGCAGAGCCCAACTCAGGGATTGATCCCATGACACTGGGATCTTAGCCTGAGCTGAAATCAAGAGTCAGACACTCCATCAACTGAGCCACCAGGTGCCCCCTTAGTTTATTGTAAAAAGTTAATTTCCTCCTTCCTTCCCAACTACCTGCAATGTTTGTTTTCATCTGAATACTTGGCAATTGCCTCAAATTATACATTTCGCTCCCATCCAATTACCCATTAATACTACTGATTGTATCTCAGAAATGTGTCTGAACTCTGCCTGGTCCTGTGATTTTACGTTTTTCAGTGCAATAATTATTGAAACAACTCTGTATCCATATATCTTCCCTTTAGGTAAAAATTCCATATATTTATAAAACTGTTGACTTTTAAATTTGTGCTCACCATTTTCTTTTCTACTTTTTTAACTGTTAGATAAGTTTCTCAGTAGGTTCTGATTTTTTTTTTTTAATGTGTATATATTTTGAAAGGTAGGGAAAGGCCGGCGGGGGAGGGGGGAGAGTGGGGAAAGGAAGAGAGAGAGAGAGAGACAGAGAGAGAGAGAGAGAGAGAGAGAGAGAGAATCGCAAGAAGGCTTCACCTATCACAGCAGAGTCTGACATGGGGCTCCATCCCAAGAACCCTGAGATCGTGACCTGAACTGAAATCAAGATTCGGATGCCTAACCAACTGACTGAGCCACCCAGGTGCCCCCTGATTTTTTTAAACCTCTGTGATTAGGCATCAGAAATACTCATTTTAAGAAATGCTTCATGTGATCCACATGAACACTAAAACTTGAGTACTGCTCTTTTAGACCATTTCAGGATTTTTGCCTTTTTTGCATGTTTCTTCTGCCTAGAATGAGCTTAGCCCATTCTGCTTCTGTCAGTTTTTAAGTGCATTGCAAAATACATCATTATAAATGTTTCCTGATTCTTAACAATATTTTTAGCTCATACTTCCGTTACAGAACTTAGTATATTTTTAATGACTAATACATCAACTGTGTAATTTTCACATACATTAAATAATTAGAATTCATTCATTATGTGAGTTTAAAGTACTTTGCGCTCTCATTAAGTCAAAGAAATCTTACTTGGTGCATATCATGTGTCAGGTATCTGAGGTACGGGAGTGTACAGGATCAAACTCATTCTTACAGGACAATAGGAAAATATGCAAGCAAAAGTTCCCATCATAGTTAAGTACTAATGCTGTGATAGGAACCATATACGGTAATGTTAAGGAGACAGAAATGGGAGGGAGTGTAGTAGTTACCTCATTCAAGATGATCAAAGGAAGCTTCTTGGGAAAGAAAATACTTGAGCTGTGAAAGACTTAAAACGTCCTTGGAAAAGCGAGTACCAGTCATAAAAATCTGGAACCACAACAGTTTCTCAGTAATTTTGAGGAAGACATTTATTTTTTTATAACACTAAGAGATACATATTTAAAATCTTAGAATATTGAATATTATTAATGTTATCAAGAATTTGGACTTTTTAGCCTACTAAATTAGTAATATCCTAAATTAGTTGGGATACTAGTTTATTCTAATTATTTTGTTTTTCAGTGAAGGTGCGTTGAGAGGAGAAAGGTTTATGGGAAGTTGATAATAGTAAAGGACTGCCTATCTAATACCCCATCTCTACTTCTTTACCAAAGGAAATCCTATTTTGTTGGGAGCACGGTTCCTCCACACTTTAAAAAATAATGCCATGTTTTCTATCTCTGTAAAATGAAACTACCATAAACTTAGTGGCTTAAAACAGCACACCTTTTTTATCTTACAAGTCTTGTAGTTCAGGAGTCTGGTCTAGGTTTCAAAGGCTAAACTCAAAGCGTTGGTGCAATGCATTTTTTTCTGGAGGCTCTAGGGGAAAATTCATTTCTGTGACTTCTCCAGTTTCTAGATTATCTCCCACATGCCTTGACCACATTCCTCCATCTTCAAAGACAGCAACTGCAAATTGAGCCTTTCTCATGTCACATCTCTGTCTCTGACCCAGCTGGGTCAGGTTCTCAATTTTAAGGATTCATGATTGGAATTGTCTAGTTTAATCTCATCTCAAGGTCTTTAACCTTAATCACATCCACTAAGAATCTTTTGTCAGACAGAGTAAGAAATTCACAGGTTATTGAGAACAGAGACTTCACTGGAGAGCCACTATTGTGCCTTACCATGGGCAGCCTTAAAACATGGGTCAGACTAGAGGTAAGTTTTTAGTCAATAGAAGAGTTACTATGTGACACTTCTGGGAAAGTTCCTTAAGGGGAAAACAGACTCTTAGGTTCATGGACCCTTTGCTTGATCCTGCACCATTCTTCTGCTTGAAACATGACCAACATAAGCTAAACTTCTGGCAGGTACAGAGATCAGATATACAAGTGCTGGGGAAGAGAAAGCTAGAAAGACTCACTGTGCAGTCTTTAGGCTGCCTACATCTGAACTTGTTTTATATGAAAGACAAATGATTCTGTTTAAGCTATCATTTTATTAGATTTCTCTTAATAGCTTTGGGACAAATTCTTAACCAATATGCTTCATCAAAGTAAAGCTGACTTGGTCATTATAAAAGGAAAAGATCTATGTTGACTGCGGGATGGTTTCATTTTAATGAGTGAATTAGATTATCCATTCAGCAATCTTATTTACTGGTGGTACAGTCTTTAACCAATTCAATTGACAAACTATACAAACCTGGACAAGTTAAGTTATCCAGAGAGACAAGGCAGAGTTGATGTTTTATTAACAGCTTAACTGTAATTAAGCCAACAGTCAGATGTCAATATACATGTCAGTATTATAAGAAAATGAATTTTGCTGCTAGAATAGTATGCTAATATATTTAATTAAAATTGTAATTGCTTTTTGAATCAGCAAATCTTAGCTGCCACAAAGAAATATTAACGTTTTAAATTTGTCACATATATGCTGAGTTTTATGTCTAACGTTAAAAAACATTATATTCTTATGTGAAATATCCAATAATGTTAGAATACATTGATAATGCCAAAAGAAGTAAAAGATTTTTGACAGCCAAGTTTCAAATAAAAGCTAACAATACCTCTTTTAGGTTATTCAAAGTCTGAAATGCCTGTATAATGTTATTTATTCATGATACTCTCTATATTACGACAGTCTCAAGTTTTCCATTTACTGCTTTACTGCGGATTGTCTCATTTAAAAATAAAAAAAAAAAGCAAAGTTACATAGTTGCTGGTGAAACCAAAATTATTTTCTAATGGTATGACAGGAACTGAGGTTATTTAATCAACAAATCACACAGAATTTGAGTTTATTTTTCACATTTTCAGAGGAATAATTTTCTGCTTATTTTAGATATGATGTCAATTCTTAGTAGTATGTGTTCTGTGAACCATTTTTGATAAGCATAGCACTGTGTCAGTTCCATACTTCATATTATGTTTTGCTACATTGCACACACAATGAATATCATCTATCCTAAGATGTCTGGTCTAGTAACACTCTAATTTTGTTATGCATTAGTAAATAGGTAATTCAGTTTTGTTTGGTTTGTTTATCCATTTTTATCTCTTTTACAACTGAAATTTATAAGTGTTAGATTTTATATGATACATGCAGTAAGCATATTTTTTAAAATGCATCCAACTTTGTGTTCTTTATTTTGAAAAAAGACAAACATTGAAGGAAAAAATCTATTATTTTCAACAGAAAATATGGTAGGTTGAATGCTGTCCTTACCTAAAGATATGTTCTCACACCTATCTCTGGAATCTATGAATGTTACATTACTTTTTTAAAGTTTAGTAATTTATTTTGAGAGAGAGAAAGCATGAATCAGGGAGGGCAGAGAGAGAGGAGAGAGAGAAAATCCCAAGAAGGATCTGTGCTGTCAGTGCAAAGCCCCACACGGGGCTGGAACTCAAGAAACGTGAGATCACGACCTGAGCCAAAATCAAGAGTTGGACGCTTAACCCCCACTGAGCCACCCAGGTGCCCCAAACGTCATCTCATTTTAAAGAAGGAATAGCAAACATACAGAAAAGGAGAAAGCACAGAGACACTGAGAAGGCAATGTGAAGACAGAGGCAGAAATCGGAATGATGCAGCCATAAGCTAAGGGATGCCAAGGTTGCCGTGGGTCAGCAGCACTAGGTGAGGTGTGGGACAGAGTCTTCCCCTGAGCCTCTGGAGGGAGTACATCCCTGCCAACACCTTGATTTTGGAATTCTGGCCTCCAGAACACAGAGATAATTCATTTCTGTTGTTTTAAACCACCTAGTTTGTGGTGGTTTGTTAAAGCAGCTACAGGAAACCAGCTACCATTTTCAAATAATTTTCATCCTTACCTATTATTGCACAGTTTGTCATCTTTTAAGTTCTTATTTAAATTCCAGTTAGTTAACATAACAGTGCAATATTAGTTTCAGATATGCAAGAGTCATTTACCACTTCCATAAGGTACCTGGGGCTCATCTCAGCAAGTGCCCTCCTTAATCCCATGACTATTTCACCCATCCTGCCACCCACCTCCCCAACCTGGGAACCATCAGTTCGTTCTCCATAGTTAAGAGTCATTTTTTTTTTCAAATCAATTTGATAAAACTAGTATGTGGTCCTTTTGACTAACTGAAAAGTTATGCATAAAGATTTTCTTAGATTCAGATTAAAGGTAGAAGATTAAATACATATTTTCATTACAGTCCCTCTGAATTTTCACTATAATGACAGAAAAATGTTTTGTTTATTTCTACCAAAAAGGACTAAGATATTGGAGAGAAGATGATGGTTAAAACATTTTCAGAATTGAAAAGCACAAGAAAAATACGTCATCACTGACTCAGTAGGCCAGAGAAAGCAGGATCCTAAACCATCGATGGGGAAGTTGAGAAACACTGAATCTCATGGAAGAATAAATCATCAAAACAGGACATTGGTAGAAAGTGTGTTTACAAATCTAACAGAATCCCTCACTGCCTGCCAGTCTACAGTGTCCCTCCCCCCACTCAGATCCTCTGTCCTTCCCCACAGACGAAGATAATTGCCCCTGCCTTAAATACACACATGCACTCTAGCAGAAGACTAGAGATTTATTCTCTGAAGGAGGAAAAACAGAAGTTGTCTTTACTAGAGATACCTCAGCTTTGTAGAATGGGGAGTTACTATGCTAACACAGAAAAGTTGAAGAAAAATGTATTAATTAAATATTGAAACCTCTACTTCGCCATTCTTGGTCTTCAGCAAGTTGATTAATACTCTCCAGGAAGAGGTTAAAAAATTCATCTCTGAAGACCCAGACCAATGAAAGAATAAAGATCCAAAAATAGTGATGTCGGTGGTTCCCCATCAGAAGAGCCCAACCATTCCACTCACAGTGAAATGTAGTCAATAAACCAATCCTCTCCATACACAAGGCTTCCATTCATCTTCCACTATTCCCTTCTTCAGTGTGAGAATGTATGTAAAAATAACTAGACACTAAGGAAAGCCTTTAGTGTGAAAAATAAATATCAAAACATCATTAAAAAAATCCACAACTTGCAGAGGAAATAAAACTAGAGAGCAAAATAGGTATCCTTAGCATCAATATCCTAAGAAAGATAAAAAATGATTTTACAAGTATCAAAAAACAAAGTATCAAAAAACAAAAAAAGGAATAAACATAGAATAAGAAAGCAATTTCAGTAATTAAAAGTTTGTCAGCAGAAATGCATACTTAATATCCTTCTATACAATTAAACAATAAATTTGCTTAAAATCTCCCTTAAAGTACAGAAACACACACACACAGAGAATGGAAAATGAGAAGAGAAATGCAGAAAAAAGAAAAGGAAAAAAAACAACAACAGCACACACATACACACAGAAAAATTAGAAATTTAGGCTTAGAATGTAACATTAAAGTACTATAAATCCCCAAAAGAAAGAAAAACAGCAACACCAAAAAATCAGAAAGAAAATCACTAAATAAATAATTCAATGTATCTCACAGAACTAAGAAATATGAATTTCCAGATTGAAAGGCAGAGTACCCAGCACAATGATAAAAACAGAGTTATACTAAGGCATATCATCAAGAATTTTAAGAATTTGGGGCATACAGAATGTTAAAATATTGTAATGGAGAAGCACAGGGAATGGTCAGGATTCTATATGCTGTTGGATTTTTCAATAGCAATGATGAAAGCTAGAAGACAATGGAACAATAACTTTAAAAATTAGCAAAAGGGATTTCCATATGCAGCCATATCACCAATTCAGTTTAGGGTAGACTACACGTGCTTTCTTTTATGTGAGATCTCAAAAGTTTTATTTGTATGAATCCTTCTCAAAAGCTTGTTTTAGAGATCCTCCACAAAAATTTAGAGGATAAACAAAGAGAGGAAAACATAAGATTCAGAATACAAGAGAAATGTTAAAGAGTTCCCTGAGATGAAGGTTAAGGAAAAGAACTAGAACAACAGCTGTGCAACAGAAAGAAATAACTATCTCTCCAAAATGAGTATGTCAGATGGTACCAAGTGTCTCCAAGAAAATGGCATCGAAAAACTCTTATATTTTAACACATTGAAAGGAGATTTGGACAATTTTATGGAAGAAGTCTTCGTAGCTGAATTTATGATCATTACATAAAAGGCTAAACAAACACAAAATAAGAAAACTATTAATTGCAAGGAAAACAAATTGTTCAAGAAAGGAAAAGATAATTGAATACTATGAGGCTAGGATACAAGTGATATTTATGTAGTCTTAATAATGTAAATAATGAATAATATAACAAAATAAGAAAGTTAACTATTTTCAACCTATAAACTATGGATACTGTGTAAGTGTGTGATAGATTTGGTGATGCAGTGAAATATATCAGATAGATAAATGCTTTTCTTCAAGATATCAGATAGATAAATGCTTTTCTTCAATATACAAAGAGTATATTATGCTAAGTGAAATAAGTCAGTCAGAGGAAGACAAATATCATATGATTTCACTCATATGTGGAATTTAAGAAATAAAACAGATGAACATAGGGTAAGGGAAAGAAAAATAAGATAAAAAGAGAGAGGGAAGCAAACCATAAGAGACTCTTAAATACAGAGAACAAACTGAGGGTTGCTGGAGGGGTTATATGGGGGGATGGGCTAAATGGGTGATGGGCATTAAGAAGGGAACTTGTTGGAATGAGCACTGAGTGTTATGTGTAAGTGATGAATTACTAAATTCCACTTCTGAAACCATGATTACATTATATGTTGACAAACTTAGAGTTAAAAAAGTTTAAACTCTTATAACATGGAAGAGGCAGGATTAAATAATGGAATATGCATTGTTTTATTTCTATGTGTTCATTTATTCAATTAATATTATTGGCATCCTCCCATGCAGCACTCACTCTGATAGACTGAGATCAGGATGAATAGAACAGGTACAGTTCTTGCCTTTAGGAGTTTATAGTCCAAGAAGAAAGGCTTCCTCTACTATTTACAAGTGTGATAATTGTTAAAAATGAAAAAAAAGATATATTTAAATGTAAAAATATTTATAAAATTGATGGTTTTAAGAAGCAATCTAAATATGCTATTATTTATATATGTGGAGGTAAAAAACAGGAAAAAAATCAAGGAAAGAAGTGGAAAGTGATTGGCTTCGAGGCATCAAAAATGGAGTGACATGGGGACCAGAGGATTGTTTTTATACCATGTGTGGAGTACATACTCCAGTGTCCCATCCCCTTGAGTAATCTTCCCCTGGATGTGAGCAAGGCCTATGACTTAATTATAACTAATATAGCTAAGGTGATGACATGACACTTTCATGATAATACTACTTAAGACTAAATCTGTTTTGGCAGGAGATACTCCATCTCCCTTGCTATCTTTGAGAAAAGAAGATGTCATGTTGGAAAGACCATGTGGCAAGGAGCTAAGGGCACTCTCTGACAAAAAATAGCAAGGTCTTACAAGAAAGCACATGAAGTGAAAGTTGCCAAGAGTCATGTGAGATTGTTAGAGGATCATTCCCCCATTCACCCCTGAGATGAGACCAGAATCCCAGCCAATACCTTCATTGCAGCAGGTGAGACTCTTAAGCTGAGGACCCAGAGAAGCTGTGGTCCAACTCCTGATCCACAGGAACTGTAAGATAATAAGAGTGCTTCATTTTAAGCCATCAAGTTTGTGGTAACATTGTGACAGAGACAAAACTTAAGAAACTAGATCTTGATGAATAATTGACTCTGTAATCACCTGCATGTATTATTTTATTGAGGCTACAAACTAAAATTAAAGAAAACAGCCTCTTAATGAAAATGGATCTATCTATCTATCTATCTATCTATCTATCTATCATCCATCTATCTAGATATAATCTCAATAGACTCCAGAGCTCCCATAGAGACATTACAGTTTTTATAATGTTTATTTATTTTTGAGAGAGAGGTAGGGGGGGAGAGAGAGACAAGGCATGAGCAGACGACGGGCAGAGAGAGAGGGAGACACAAAATCTGAAGCAGGTTCCAGGCACTGAGCTGTCAGCATAGAGCCCAACGAGGGGCTTGAACCCATGAACCACAAGATCATGACCTGAGCTGAAGTCAGATGTTTAACCGACTGAGCCACACAGATGCCCCTCCAATAGTGACATTAGACAGATTCTGCCAGCAAGATTGTTGTCTCAGTGAGCAGATATTTCAGGTGTTTCCTACCTGTCAATCTTCCCAGAATCCTCTTGCTCAAGAAGGTATCTTAAAAAATTATTTAAAGGCCCTGTTTGATAAAATACAGAGAGAACATATCGCCTAGGATTGAAAAAATGGTTGATTACATACAATATAACAAAGAATTCTATGAACTTCCCATTTAGAATAACCAAGAACAATAATGTTTAAAGCATTTTAATCACAATAGCTTTTACAGAGGAAAACTGAGTATTAATGTCATAGTTTATATAATTTCCATATTTAAACATAAGAAAAGTATTTTCATTTATAACTACAACTTCTATGTTTTGTCTGATATGATTTCTTCCATGTTCTAAGTCATTTAGATTTAATATTTAAAAGATTAATGTTTAGAATTTTAAGTTTAGTAGATTATAAACATTGCAATACATAATTTTAATACCTTTGAATTAGTATTTAAAGTACAGATGATTTTATGGGGCACCTGGGTGACTCAGTTGGCTGAGCATCCCACTCTTGATGTCAGCTCAGGTTGTGATCTCACAATTCATGGTATGGAGCCCCACATAGGGCTCCATGCTGACAGCATTGAGCCTACTTGGGGTTCTCTCTCTCCTTCTCTCTGCCTATCCCCTGCTTGTGTGTGTACTCTCTCTCTTTCAAAATAAATAAACTTTAAAATATAGATGACTTTAAGTGTGATTCTCTTAATGTTTCATTAATAACACACACACGAGGGAGCATGGGTGGCTCAATTAGTTGAGCATCCTACTTTGGCTCAGGTCATGATCTCAAGGTTCGTGAGTTTGAGCTCCACATCAGGCTGTGTGCTGACAGCTCAGAGCCTGAAGCCTGCTTCAGATTCTGTGTCTCCCTCTTTCACTGTTTCTCCCTGACTCTCACTCTGTCTCTCTCTCAAAAATAAACATTAAATTCACCAAACTCCACACCCAAAAAGCAAATAATCCAGTGAAGAAATGGGCAGAAAACATGAATAGAAACTTCTGTAAAGAAGACATCCAGATGGCCAACAGGCACATGAAAAGATGCTCAATGTCACTCCTCATCAGGAAAATACAAATCAAAACCACACTCAGATATCACCTCATGCCAGTCAGAGTGGCCAAAATGAACAAATCAGGAGACTACAGATGCTGGAGAGGATATGGAGAAATGGGAGCCCTCTTGCATTGTTGGTGGGAATGCAAACTGGTGCAGCCACTCTGGAAAACAGTGTGGAGGTTCCTCAAAAAATTAAAAATAGACCTACCCTATGACCCAGCAACAGCACTGCTAGGAATTTACCCAAGGGATACAGGAGTGCTGATGCATAGGGGCACTTGTACCCCAATGTTTATAGCAGCACTCTCAACAATAGCCAATTATGGAAAAAGCCTAAATGTCCATCAACTGACGAATGGATAAAGAAATTGTGGCTTATATACACAATGGAATACTACTTGGCAATAAGAAAGAATGAAATATGGCCTTTTGTAGCAATGTGGATGGAACTGGAGAGTGTTATACTAAGTGAAATAAGTCACAGGAAGAAAGACAGATACCATATGTTTTCACTCTTATGTGGATCCTGAGAAACTTGACAGAAGACCATGGAGGAGGGGAAGGGGAAAAAAAAAAGTTAGAGAGGGAGGGAGCCAAACCATAAGAGGCTCTTAAAAACTGAGAATAAACTGAGGGTTGATGGGGGGTGGAAGGGAGGGGGAAAAAATAAACATTAAAACACACACACACACACACACACACACACACACACACACACACACGTATTAGTTTCACCCAATCCCACACTTTTAACATGATCCCAGTTTAGTCTGGGTCACTATTTGTATCTTTAATTTGAAAAATAACTGATAGATTTGTCAGTTGCCATAGACAACAAACAGAAACATGTCCTTCTTAAACTCTGCTGTTTGCCCTCTCTCCCAGTCAGTCCAAAGAGGTCAACTGGAGAAAATATCAGGACAGATGTAACATTTAACTATAAATTATCCCAAACTATTAAATACTCAACTAATTTTTTCTCTCTTCTTCATCTCTACTGGCATTTCTAGTGGCATTCCAAATGTGAAACAGGCTTACTGTATATCAAATTTGAAAAAAAATGGAGTTTGGCATTGATGTAGGAAACACATTGATAAAAATAAAATCTTATTGTACACTAAATGATACAGAATTATTAATGCACATTTTATTTGGTCTTAACATTAAATATTTTATATCGTGTGCTTCATTTTATTGGTGTTTAATACCTGATTGAAATGAGATTTCTTACTTCATTCCAGCATGAATAATGCTGAGAAAAAAGGTTATGAAAACAGCTTTCTGGTAACTTCTGCTACTGAAATAGCCCTGCTTTCTCCATAAGTTGTGAAACTAAATAGCTGGAATCCACGAGTCAGGCTAACTCACCATATGCCTTCTGAAAGGAGCCTTTTGAAAATCCAGAGAAAGCAGGCATTCATTTCCACTCTTCAAGCACTTAGCTTCTTAAAGAAACATGACAATTGATTTAAAACTAAATTTTGAAAATTATGGTCCTGATTATATTTTTGAAGTTAGTGATTCCATGGGATTTTAAAATAAAACACTGTTACATTAAACTCCTCTCAAATGAATTTCATTTCTGCTGACATCTGGGGCCCCAAATCCTGAAAGGACATGAAGGATGATTTTGTATATTCCCACTCCCCCAAAGCAGTAACATTTCATGTTTTTCTAACACATATGCATTTGGGGGTGGTATTTATTTGGTAGAGATGCCAGAATAAAGAAATGCAAACTAGATGGCTTAAACAACAGAAATCTATTGTCTCACAGTTCTGGGGACTAGAAGTCCAAAATCAAGGTATCTGCAAAGGTGGTTCTTCCTGAGGGAAAGATCTGTTCTAGGCCTCTCTCTCTTTGGCTTGTGGATGGTTATCTCTCCCTGTGTCTCTTCACAGGGCAAACTCCCCATGTGTGTGCAGGCCTCCAACTCCCCCCTACAATGTGACCACAAATCAGATCGGATTACAGCCCACCCTAATGATACCAATTTAAAGAACGTATTTCTAAATAAGGTCACATTCAGAGATCCTGGGGGATGGATTTTAAACTATAAATTTGGGGATGGGGACACAATTCAACCATAACAGAAGTAAAATAATTATTTAAATTATTCTTAAAATTTTTTCTACAGGCATTCTTAACTCATAAAAATAGAGTTATGCCCTTACTGTGAAGAATTGTAAATTCATTAAATTCAATACGTATCTTTCTATGAGGTAATCTAGTAAGAAGAAATGTATGAAATAGTTCTTGTCTGCATCTTTAGTGATAATTCAGTACATTCTACTCCTCCAGGCCATTGAACAAAAGAGTGAAACTGTGAATGTTGATACACACAACATACACACAGAGTCTGAACTGTCAGTTTTGTTATCATGAGAAAGGATTTTCAGGCATTACTCTTTTGTTTAATATAAAAGTGAAAGAAAATATTACCAAATTTGGCGAACTAAAAAGAAACATTAAAAAAAAGCACCATTATCATGTTTGGACATGGGAAAATTTAAAAATAATATATTTCAAATAAAGCATTTTTGACTAAGTTAGAAAATTATAATAACATAAAATTTAGTAGAAATTTTACAGTTATTGATGACACTAAAGTTGCATATTTGCAGAAAAAATGACTTGTTTATGAATCATTAATTCTTCCTTTTGAAAATGAAGGGTACAGTGATTGTCATATAATGTTACAATGCCATAATATTTTAGATATAATATAAAACAATATGCTCAATTCTTTACTAGAATACAAATTATCCATTCTTTTTATTTGCAGCATGCAAAACATGCTTGAAGACTTTAAATTCCCTTACTATCCCAAATTGTTTGTCACTCAGCTATTTGTATAACTAGATGATACTTCTTGATGTTTTTGGTATTAAAAAAAAAAGTAGCATCACAGTTCAGAAGATTAAAAACAATGCTCTAGAAATATTGTATCTATCTTCCCACACATTTAAAAAATTACCAAGGACTTACATTTTTGTTGATTTTATACCCAGTACTGCTAATGTACATCCCTAGTTTTAGGCCCCTAAACTTTCCAGATTAATTGGCTCTAGTGGACATTTCAAAGATAGTTACAGCACTTAAGTGAAGTTCTGTGTCCTCAAATCCTATTTATCAACATCTGAGTCCTGATAGTCCATATTAGTAAATAAAAAACTCTCAAACAAATAAGCACACTATGATACTTACAGATGAAAAAGAAGTATATACCAGCATTATTCATGTTGGAAAAGTTAAAATAATAAGATCTATACTGAATACAACTTCTAAAATGTATTATTGTCTAAGAGAAGGCTGACATAAAAGGACTTTATTAAATGCCATCAATATAATAAAATCCAGGTTTAGAAATGCATTATTTAAAATAAAACTCACCACAATATATTTTAAAATAAATATACCCTTTAGTTTTGATATTTAGGCTTTAATATTCCAAAAAATGAGAGAATACTGAGGATTGTCTTTTAAAAATTACTATTCTGGGGGTGCCTGGATGGCTCAGTTGGTGGGGTATACAACTCTTGATCTCAGGGTCATGAGTTTGAGCCCCATGCTGCTGGATGTAGAGATTACTCAAAAATAAAATCTTAAGAAAATAAAAACAAAAAACAAAAATTAATTTTCTGTACCTTGTGTCTTCTCTAGCTTTTACTATATTTAAGATAATATTTATAATGACACCAACTCTTTTGGGGTTCGTGGATCCAATTCCAATCTAGGGTATGAGGTGCCCAAGCAATTCTCAGCCACTGGAAGGGTTTCTGAGAATTCGAATCAATTCTGACAGTATCTACCCAGAGACAGTATCAGATTCCATAGGTGAAGGGTTAAGTCTTACAAGATTGTCCCTCACCCCTCACTTCAGACACCAGTCACAAGGCCTAAACTGTGCTTCTGGATCAACTAGATACATACAGATTGGAGATTCCAAAGAACCCCCTACTTCTGTTCTTTTAATTTGCTAGAGAGGCTCACAGAATTCAGGGAAACATTTACTTACATTTAAAAGATTAAAGGGCATGATAAAGGATATGAACCAATAGCCAGATGAAGAGATGCATAGGGCAAGGTATGGGGGAAGGATGTGGAGCTTCCGTGCTCTCTCCAGGAGCACCACCCTTCCTCCACCTCCATGCGCTCACCAACCTGGGAGCTCTCTGGACCCAGTCCTTTGAGAGTTTGTATTCAGGAGTCATTGCATAGCCATGACCGACTAAGTCAACTGCAATTGGCTGACTCAACCTCTAGCCCTCCTCCCTTACCCTCCAATCCTTTAAATTCCTGGCAACCAGCACCCTCTCCCTCCATCACCCTTGGCTGGAGTCCAAAAGACAAAATATTTTTGAAATGGATGTAGGCATACATTTTTTAAAAAATAAAAAAATTTTAAATATGTTTATTTATTTTTGAGAGAGGGGCAATGAGAGAGGGAGACACAATCCGAAGCAGGCTTCAGGCTCTAAGCTGTCGGCACAGGGCCTAACGCAGTGCTTGAACCCACAAGCTGTGAGATCATAACCTGAGCTGAAGTTAGACGCTTAACCAGCTGAGCCACTCAGGTGTCCTGAATGTAGGCGTACATTTAATTGAAGTATTATAAACCTACAAAATTTCTAATTTTTATACAGATCCTCATGATAAACAAATCCATGCACTACAGGTAAAAACAAATCTCCATTTTCATTAAAATTAAACTTTTAGAAAATGGCATTTAAGATACTTATTGATATTTTGTTTTAAAAGTGCATTCTTTTGCGGTGCCTGGGTGGCTCAGTCGGTTAAGCATCCACATCTTAATTTCAGCTCAGTTCATGATCTCATGGTTCATGAGGGAGAGGCCCATGTTGGGCTCTGCACTGACAGCATGGAGCCTGCTTGGGATCCTCTCTCTCCTTCTTTCTCTTCCCCTCGTCTATTTGTTCTCTAAATAAATAAATAAATAAATAAATAAATAAATAAATAAATAGAAGAGGAATTATTTGGAGAAAGTTAACCCATACTTAAAAAATCAATTGTCTGCAGATACAATGTAAATGAGTCTCTTGAATTAATTAAACAGAAACTGAGCTTTTTCTTTCAAAAATTTGAAAACAAGGAGAATATAGAAATCAAGGATTAAGAAGTATGACAGATAAGAGACAACTATTAATATGTAAACAAATGTAACATTTGTTATGCTTAATCAGAACTAAGACTTAATAAATACTTCACAGGTTCCTCAAGCAGAAATAATACTTAGAAAATGCAATTTGTACTGGGATTATATTGGCTATTAGCAAATAATGAGGGGACAAAATTCATCATTATTTAGCACAATAAACCCAACTCCACTCACATGTAATAAAACAAACAAAAATGGGCTAATATACTCTTAGATACATGACAGAACTTTTTATAAGAGGGAACAATATGTTTCTATAGAAAAGTGTTTAAATATGAATGTTCAAACTCATGGAATTAATATTAAATGAATTAATTCTCTGTACCATTTTGGAATGTTAAATATATGGCAAGCACTGTATTATGTAGTCACTAGTATTCAATGTTAAGACACAATGCTTGACCACGAGTCACTTATTTTCCTAATAGAGAACACAGATGAGAAAAGGTTATTTCAATAAAGCAACCTAAGTGCTAAGATAGAGGTGGGTATAAGGAATTATACAACCAACCAACATTTTAAGGAGTCAGAAAAACTTTCTTAGGTCCCAGGAACACTGAAAGTTGGCTAGGCGAGTACAAGGAGATTATGTGTAAAAGGTTTGAAAGTGAAAAGAACACAGTGCTCCCAGAACATTACATGATTCCTAGCATAGCTGTGAGAGTAAATGTGGATGTCTGGCCAATGGTGAGGCTAGAGATGTAAAAAATCCAGGTAATTGAGGATTTGTTGGCTATGTTTGTGAGTATGACTTTATCTTTGGGGATATGGGAAGTTATTGGAAAATTTTACCACACTGTGATATTTCTGGTTCTAAAGATACCACTCTCCCTTCAGTTTGAAGGATAGACTAAAAAAAGGGACAATGGCAAAAGTATCAACAAGTGGTTCTTGTTATAATTTTGTCAAGAGATGATGGTGGCCTGAACTGAGATAGTTGCAGTAAGCATGAAGAAAGTGGTACCCGAGAAGACAAAAAAGAATATGAAGAATGTTCAACTTTCTACATTGGATAATTTGGTAGGTGGTGTCTCATTTGTCCCCACAGGATTTTAATTTATGGAGGTGGCTGTGTGACAAGAAGAGGCTTATGGCATTGAAAGAAGATTTTTATTATATTTCCTGAGAGGAAGGGGCTCACCACACCATGTACAGAAACATGGGAAAGAACCAGATTCTGTTCAGAAGCAGATGGCAGGAAATAACCTAGGCCAGAGCCTTTGTTAAGACCTCCATAGAAATGCAAGACCAGGCAGAGTGAACAATGTAAGACTGGCTAGTTTGAATTATTCCAGCAAGCTTTGGGCCAGAGGAATGGTCTCCAATTCCCTGGTACCTGTCCTGGGGATGATTTAGGTCAGGGGAAATAGTGGCTTGGCATGTGAGGATTAAATAAGGATGTGGTTGGGTGACTCAGGGTTTGTTAGTTTCCATATCAAAAATGTGCTTATATACATATTGTTATTATCTTCAGTAATTAGCTAGCTCTGGGAGGTGCCCAGGATGAAAAAACCTCTCACCCCTCAACTTTAAGGCACTCAAATGCTATAGCATCAAGAATGCAGTAGAGAAAATATTGTTCATATAATTAGTCTTGTGATGAATGGATGCAAAATAGACAAATATAGAATCTAACAAAACACAGGACAGATTGTGGTCCCATTCACTGAACTCTGTATCATGGGAATAAAAACTGTCTGCTCATGAAAGGTAGTGAAGGTAGAAATATTTAAAGTGGTGGTGTTAGTGCATTAAAATAGAGATGTCTGGTAGAAAGTTAGATGCATAGATCCAGAAATAAGAAAAGAAATATGGAATTCAGAGATGAACTTGGGAATTATCAGCAAGAATTATTAGAAAGTCATCAGAGTTATCAGTGAGAGTAGAAGTTAGCTAAGTGGAAAGATGTCAACTAGAGGGCATCCATAACATAAAAAGGGGTCCTAGGGCAGAATCCTGTAGAGTTAAATACAATCCTTATTGCAATAGATTACTAGACCAGAGGAATGTGAGCTACTTTTTAGGTTATTTTAGGTCTTTTGTACATTGAATATTTTCTATGTTCAGCACCCCAAGTCAGATCTATGAACAGTGAGAGTATATGAGTATATTTGTTAAAGTCTAATAGAGAAGTTTTTTTATTTCATTTTTTTATCAGGCAATGAAAACAATAAATTAAGGTTTCTGACAACATTGACTACTTAAAACCATTTGAGCACTTACCATTAAAAAATGTTATATATAAGAAAACCTATGAAATATATGTACATATTTTTAGTAAATTTAGGGGTGCCTGGTGGCTCAGTTGGTTAAGCATCCAACTCTTGATTTTGGCGCAGGTTATGATCTCATGGTTTGTGAGATTGAGCCCTGCGTCAAGCTCTGCACTGAGAGCTCAGAGCCTGCTTGGGATTCTCTCTCTCCCTCTCTCCCTCCCTGATTCTCTCTCTCTCTCTCTCATCAAAATAAACAGATAAACATTAAAAATATTTTTAAAACGAAACAAAAAAAAAGAAATTTGAAAGGTGTTATAATAATTAACAGGCAAAATAAACCTGTCTCATATTTATAAGAAAGCTGAGTTGGTTTATCTTCTCAGTAAATTAGAATATTATAAAGAGATGCTCATGCTGAATTTTTTGAACTACATTTATGAGACAGTGTTTATATGCACTGTATTTGGAAATTTTTCAAAGCTATATCCCTAAAAATTTTTAAATCAATCACTCCTCTAGATATTCTTTCTCTGATATAGCTATAAATTAGTAGGATGATTTTTGTGATTAAACTTATACATTTCTTGCTGCATGTATTTCTCCATCTAGGAGAAATAAATTCACCTGATTTTACCTCAAACTGTGAGACTTTTGATGGAATCAATTTGATTTAGTTGTCCCAAAGCACCCTCATGGAGTTATTATAGTGCTTGACGAGTGCATATAACTGGAAGAAGCCCAGTGTAGCTAGAATTTGGAGAGAAAAAAGAGAGTGGCTGTCATGATCCAGAGATCCTGAGAAATGGACAGATTAGATATATATTTAAGGAGGCAGAAATGACAGACTATATTGATGGATTTGATGTATGAGTTGGAAGAGAAAAATATTCAAGATAACTTCCAATTTTCTGGTTTGAGCACCTGGGTAGATGGAATGTATTACCAATTTGGGGAAAACTGGATCATACACAGTTTCAGTGAACTAAGAAAATTATAATTTCTATGTGAGACATGTTAAATGTGGACACTTCCAAGTACCTAAGGAAGATTGAAAACATCTGTCTAGAGCTCAAAGGCAAGATCTATATGATATACAGATGGGAATTATTAACATATAGATACATCTGTAGGAATATATTCTATTGAAATCATTGAGAAAACTGAGCTCATGAGAAAAAATGGTCTAGGATGAGTAGAACAGGATTACTGAAAAAGAAACTGAAAATTTGTTGGTAAGATAAAAATTTTTACTGAGATGTAATGCAATACAATAAAAGCCAAGAGATTGAATGTTGCAAAACAATGCATTCTTTCAATTAATTTAAAGAAGATTAAGAAGTTTAATATGCTTAAAATTAAAAATACGCATTTGCTTAATGGCAGGGAAGGCTGTTTGAGAAGTTTACTGTCCCTGAGATGTGGAATCAGTGTGTTGTAGAAAACTTGATAAGATTGCAAATTAAAGGAAAAGTGAAAAGTTGGTGCAATGAGTATTTTGAAAACATAGCAGACAGTACAATGAGATTCAGATGAATGTTGCTTTTGTTTCCCTTGATGTTTTATGATTGGGAGTTACTGGGTCAAAGCTGGCTGTTAATTACAATGATGCTAAAAAAATTTAACTACTGAACACTCAAGAGGGAGAGAGTGTGGGAATAAACAATGGGAAAATTTCTTTAAGAAGGTAAGACTTGGGCATGTGATTTAAAATACAGGTGGAGTGTTTGACCTTTGCTAGAAAGACAAACCTTTTTTTTTTTTTTTTTTGGTAACAGGAAGAGAAGATGGGTACAAATATAAAATTGGCTTGTTCATCTGTGAAACATAAGGCTTCTATTAACTCAGTACATCATGAGGCAATTCTATCAGCTCTTCTTAGCTGTGTTTGGGGAGGAAAGAGAAGGACCATTAGAGGGTAGTGTACACACAGGGAATAGTTAGCAGAGTAAAGAGGGGGTAGAGGTAGTGATATGCACTTACATTACTGGGGAGTTAATTAGTGCACCAAAGAAAATGGCAATCATGAATTTGTAATCATAAATTTCTGTCAAGAACTGACACATTTTTTTCCATGATTTTTCTCCACCATGTTTAGAGGAAGCATAGAGAAAAATCATTTATTCACGATTGATGTTTGTTATGACAATATGTTGGAAAGAGACTGGAGCTGGATGAGTGTGTGTATGTACAAGAAAATATTTTATTTTATATATTTAAATGTTTATTTATTTTGAGAGAGAGAAGAGGGAGCACGAGCAGGGGAGGGGCCGTTAGGGAGGGAGAGAGAGAATCCCATTTTTAAGTGCAGAGCCGGACACAGGGCTCAATCTCACAAACTGTGAGATCATGACCTGAGCCAAAATCAAGAGTCAGACACTTAACCAACAGAGCCACACAGATGCATTTACAATAAAATATTTTAATGTTGGTGCACAACTGTAAGCTAGGTAATGAATGTGGAGAAGGTGAGATTCTTGTTGGATTGGCACTTGTCATGAGAGTAAAGAATAGTTACATGTTAGACACTTGACCAAGTACAATGAAGGATTCATAGGATTTTAATGACAGCACTGGACATTTAAATATCTGAAATGGATTGTGGCATAATGGTAAAAACATTAAGGGGTTTACATAGGAATGAGAAGCTAAGGTAAATGTAGAAATGAGCACATTAAAAAACTGAGACTCAACAGCTGATGGAGGACCATACAAAGGTGATGAGAGGACATTGATGTGATGAAAAAGAACGTGAGCAAGAAGAGAAAGTTAAAGCTTTCAATGAATAACATAAAATTCAATGAATTTGGTAAAGGAGTTTAATAAGGGATCACAAAAATACAGAAGAGCTACATAACACAGGTGTTATGTTCCAGTGCCAATTTTCTGACAATAACTGGATGTCCTACAGTCCAATTAACTTCTGACAGTAACTATCCAGAGTTAGCATCCAATCCTGAGAGGTAAAGGCAAGTCCTTAAATTCTGACACTATCTACTCACACTTTGCACCAGATCCCACAGGCTGGGAATCCCACAGTACCCAACAAGACTCCCCTTACTTCAGACACAAGACCTGAATGGGGCCCTCAGCTTACCCACACCAACTCCTGACTGGGCTACAAATTCAGAGGTTCCCATGACCCCTGTTAGGGGTTTGATAATACACTAGGATGATTCACAGAACTATAGGTATGTTTTTATTATAAAGGATATAACTCAGAAGAGCCAAACAGATCAAGGTTTTGGGGGAATGGGGAGAAATGGGGAGTTTCTTTCATCTGGAGTCAGGGGAAGCCACACTCCCAGCACATAAATATGTTCACCAGCCAGGAAGCACTTTGACCCTTGTGGTTCTGAATTTTTCTCATGGTTTCATCACATAGGCATGCTTGATTAAATCACTGGCCAAGTGATGAACTTAATCTCCCTTTCCTAGAGGCTTAAGGGGGTGGTTCAACCCTCAAATCACCTTTAGTTTTTCTGAAGACCATCTCCCATCTTGAATCTTGGGGTTCCACCAGAAGTCACCTCTTTGGATAACAAAGACACTCCTACCACTGAGGAAATTCAGTTTTTGAAGTTCTGCATAAGGAACAAACACCTGTGCATGCGTGTGTGTGTGTGTGTGTGTGTGTGTGTGTGTGTGTGTGTGTATGTGTGTGTGTGTACCTCGGGGGAGAAAAGTAAGCAAGGGTTTTTTGTTTTGTTTTTATTCTTTTACAAATGTCAATCATAAGATGAACTCTTTGGGGACAAATATGCTTTATTTAATACGACTCAGGAGTATAATACTATCGCAATTACTCACTAATCATGTCATTCTTGTGTATAAATTTTGTGATATGAACTAAGAAATAATAGTAGATTTTCTTCTTTGAATGAGAAAGGAAATCAAATTTATTGAACATTAAGTGAAGGAATTTAAGTGTTGGCTCAGAGAATCTTCAATGAAAATTTATATGGGTAGAAATACAGATTCAAAGAGGTAAAATTAATATGTAATCATCATGAATTAGATTTAACCCCAAATTCTATACTCTTCCTATTAGTTCCCTACACTGAAGCATGGTAGAATCACTAATGGGATTTTTTAAATAAAATTTTTCTAGAAGAAATTTCCATGTTATTTTTAACATGTTCCACAGTGGCTCCATATACTATACAATATATAGGATATATTGTAAAGTGTGTATATACTTACCTCAGGCCCCCCAAAATGTAAAAAGAATAGCATTCATTCTTATTTTGTTATTACATTTTCCTCTATCATTTCATTAGTTTTAGCACACTTAAAATATTTTGTCTTTAAATCATTAAGTTCAGGTTAATGGGAATAAACAAGAGATGTTTGACCCATGGAATCTGACTTTTACAGATATTTGTTCTTTTTTATGTTCCTTATAATCATGAAAGGTTTCTAAAATATTCTCTGGCAATTGTTTTTTTCCATGTTGTCCTATCATGATCCAGTAATACAAATTTTGGTGTCTCCCAGTAAGAAAAATTTCCTTCAGAATTTTCTCCAGAATGACTGGTATCTCTCTACAATCGCCACTTGGGAATTTTCCTGTAGTAAGTAGCTCATGGGCCTTACCAACAGTTTATATACTTAAAAAAATGAAAAGTGACTGATGATGTGGGATTCACATTGAGTCAGTACTTGCAATCTCTCAGCTACATGCTTTGCTTTAAGTCATATAATCCATCCACAAAACAACCCACTGGAAATTGCTGGGGAATGAAAATAAAATAAAAATAGGCAGTGGTTTTGCAATGGAAGCTTTCCTTTTTAGACATGAGAACCACTCTAGGCTTGTAGCTCCAATGCTATGGCTCTTTCTTCCCTTAAGGCATGACATAATTCATACTCCTGTCTCACCTGCCCTTCCCCCACTCCACTGTCAGCTTCACAACCCCAGTGCGGGGTCACCAAAAAATAACCGGATTTGTACCTTCCTAAGTATCTTGATTTATCAGATGACTCTTGATGAGAAGTTATACCACCCAAAAGCTTGCTTTGAGAGTGTTCTTCTATTTCTGTAATCCCCTGAGAGTTTTGCTGTCATTTTTGTCCTGGGACGATAGGCACCTTACTAGATCAGGGCTGATTATAAAATTATGACAAAAACACTGCCAAGTTGCAGTGCACTCCTTAATAAACTATATATTTAATAGGGATCTCATTGCTGAAATTACTCCAACACTTATGTAACATTCTACACTCTGAAATAGATTTTTTTTTACCATAATGAGGAACCAAATGCTTCCAGGAGTTT
Organism: Acinonyx jubatus; assembly: GCF_027475565.1. NCBI lineage: Eukaryota > Metazoa > Chordata > Mammalia > Carnivora > Felidae > Acinonyx > Acinonyx jubatus. The sequence goes on along the minus strand of NC_069381.1, from coordinate 88,647,062 downwards.
ATGGCGGTGGTTAGAGGGGAAATTTTTAAATATTGAATATGTATTTTTTTCTCTAAAAATGTTTATTTATAGACTCAATCTTTCAGGTTTCTCAAAATTAAACATGATACCCAGAAATGCATCAATTAATATACAAAATAACACACATCCTAAATATTATTTAATTAAGCCATCAGAACCATTGCTCTGCAATTTGACATGAAACAGTAAGGTGTTTAATACTCTAAACATACAAAGTGAACAGTAATCTCAGCTATTCTTCTGTCCAAGATGACATCCACTTACTGAGACAATCTGTTTAACATGAAACATTTAGAAAAGTTAGCATTTAGATATTCAAAATTAATATAATCAGTATCAACAATAATTAGCAACCATTTATTGATCACATAATACATGTGTGATAGCAAGCAAATTAAAACAAATGCGTGCAGCAGCCTGCCAATCTACAGATTATGAAGAAGGTTTACTACTAGAGATAATATTTGGGATGGTAACTTTCTAATTCCTTAGCTACTTGACTGCGGTAAATTTTGTTCTGGGTGTGTCATTCTGGAGACCTACCATAGAGTCTATGCTTCTAACCACTCAACCTTTTTTTTCAATAAATGATTTCCCTGTATTAAATTGATACATAAAATAGCTATAGTAGTATCTGTTAACAACTGAATCATGAATGTTTCAGAAGAGGGTTCAAATTACTTCTAATCATATAACCAAGGTCTAAAATTACACATCACCATCAATGTTGCATTTCCCTGTCCCTTTTCTATATTATTCCAAATATCCTTTGTATCATTCCAAATAAAATGTTGATTAAAGTAGAAAAAAATGTTTCCCATACTGTAATTTTGACCAACCATATATTTTAAGTATTTCCTATGCCACATAAAGTTTTAAAAAGTAGTGCTCCTATTATTTTTTCAGTATAATGGACAGTTATCAATCTTTGGGTAACTGAAATCGAAATACTATTCTTATTTTTGTGGAAATTCCCAACTGCCAGTCTAAGAGAGAAGCAGGAATGTCCCTCATCCACAAAATCCAAAGTACCAGTTAGGTTTCCATTGTCCCTAGTAGTCCAACCCTTAATGAATAATTTAGGCTCCACTAACATCATGCACCTGTCCAAGTCCTTAAGCTTTGATGAAGTAGGTGAAAGCTATGAGGTGAATTGAGAAATTATTTATTGCTCAAAAAGTAGTGTCACATTCCTGTTGATAATGGAGCCAACAGGATCATTCTAAACAGAATATTACTATGATATCATTTTTGCTTAGTCTTCTTAATGCCTGTTCACCCTAAGCTCCTTCCTGTTTTCCAATCCTGGCTCATTGTGTTTTCCTTCAATTCTCTCTATTATTAGATATCTTTCTAATGAAGTTCTTTTCTTCTTAAATTAGCCAGGGTTCATTTGCATTGATTGCAACTTAAATTAGTAATCAATGCATTTGGAGTGAAGGAAACATTTTTTTTTAATGTTTATTACTTGCGTGTGTGTGTGTGTGTGTGTGTGTGAGAGAGAGAGAGAGAGAGAGAGAGAGAGAGAGAGAGAGAGAGAGAGAGAATACATGCTCGCAAGCAGAGGAGGGGCAGAGAGAGAGGGAGACAGAGGATCTGAAGCAGGCTCCCTGCTGACAGAAGAGAGCCCATTTGGGGGCTCAAACTCATGAACCAGGGCTCAAAAGGCTTATTAGCCTACCAAGCCACCTAGGCACCCCAAAGAACAGCAAAGATTTCAGAGGAAATGGGAGAACCAGGAAAAAATACTTGGCAAACCTAAGTAAGAATTAGCTATAAAATATTTTAACACAGGGACACCTGGGTGGCTTAGTCAGTTGAGCGTCTGACTTAGGCTCAGGTCATGATCTTGCAGTTTATGAGTTCAAGCCCCGTGTCGGGCTCTGTGCTGACAGCTCAGAGCCTGGAGCCTGCTTTGGATTCTGTGTCTCCCTCTCTCCACCCCGTCCCCGCTCATGCTCTGTCTCTCTCTCTGTCTCTCAAAGATGAATAAATGTTAAAAAAATTAAAATATTTTAACACCATTAATTGGGCTAGATTTACTTATTTAAGGTAAATACTTTCATATTGTGTTAAAAACACCAGTTGATCCATCTGTCTACCATATATAGGAGAAAAATTAAACAAAAACCAGATGCATTAAAAACAAATGGACAGGAGAAATTTTCCATGAAGTTTAAGCTTCATAATGGCAAAAACATTCTCTGTTATAGCTATCATTCTATGTTATAAGGTAATATCAACTTTAACTCATGGTTATTGCATTGTATTATGTATATTAATGTTCTAGTGAAGGCAAATATAAAATCATGAACAGTAGTGTTAATATTAGGCAAAACAGAATTAAGTGGAAAAATCATTAAATGAACTACACATTGCCATTTTGTAGTAATATTATAATCTTCAATGAATATATAACCATTAAAAATCATATTAAAATATTTTTATTAATGTAAATGTTGAGTATTTAATATTTAAATATATGTTTAAAGAAACTGTATCATTAAGAGGCATAAATTAAGTGCTACAATGGTAAATTTTATAAACATACATTTTTATAAAGATCAAGCAAAATATTCAATTTTAAAACATTACTAAGAGCGATTATATGAAATATATAAATTATATAAAATATATTTCAAACCATTGAGGTGGTTATATAAAAAAAAAGCAAAGAATACTAAAAATACCAAATTAAGTCAGAAAATGCGTATTCAGTTCCAAGAGATTTAACTGTGAAACCCATGAAAGTGGAGAGTCAGAGACCGTGGATATATAAGTAGGGTATCAGGATCCTAATGATGAGAGAACACAGATAATGTCACTCATAAAAATAAAGGTAACTCTCAAAGAGAAAACACTGATGATTGGTAAATCAGAACACAGCCAACTGAAAACTGAAAAAAGAAGACACTTAAAAGTGGGCAAGGCTCAAGATACAGATCTTGGAAAGGTACTAATTCTAAGGAAGAAGATGTAGGAACAATTTAGAGATCTAATGGTAAAAGGAACAAAGAATTTGTAAGCAAAAAATTGGGAGTTCTTGGAAAAATGTTGCTGGTATTTTGATAGCAATTGCGTTAAATATGTAGACTGCTTTGGGTAGTATACTATTTTTAACAATATTTGTTTTTCTAATCCAGAAGCATGGAAAGCTTTTCTATTTCTTTGTGTCGTCTTCAATTTCTTTCATCAGCGTTTTATAGTTTTCAGAGCACAGATGTTTCACATCTTTGGTTAGGTTTATTCCTAGATATCTTAAAGTTTTTTGGTACAACTATAAATGGGATGGATTCCTTAATTTCTCTTTCTGCTGCTTCATTATTGATGAATATAAATGCAAGAGATTTCCTTATGTTAATTTTGTATCCTGCAACTTTACTAAATTTGTTTGTTATATAGCAGTTATTTGGTGGAGTCTTTGGGGTTTTCGATATAGAATATCATGTCATCTTAAATAGTGAAAGTTTGACTTCTTCCTTGCCAATTTGGAAGACTTTTATTGTGTGTGTGTGTGTGTGTGTGTGTGTGTGTGTGTGTGTGTGTGTGATTGTTGAGTCTGGCACTTCCAGTACTGTGTTAAATAACAGTGGTGACAGTGAACATCCATGTCTTTTTCCTCAAAGTAGGAAAAAATCTCTCAGTTTTTCCCCACGGAGGATGATAATAGCTGTGTGTGAGTTTTTCATATATGGCCTTTATAATGTTGAGGTATGTTCCCTCTAACTCTACTCTGTTGAGGGTTTTTATCAAGAATGGATGCTGTACTTTGTCAAAGGCTTTTTCATTATCTATTAAGAGGATCATATGGTTCTTATCCTTTCTTTTATTAGCGTGGTGTATCACATTGACTGATTTGCAAATACTGAACAACCCTTGCAGCCCAGGAATAAATCTCACTTGATTGTGGTGAATAACTGTTTAAATGTATTGTTGGATTTGGTTTGCTAGTATTTTATCGAGAATTTGTGTATCCACGTTCATCAGGGATATTGACCTGTAGTGGTTTCTTTTTGGTTTGGTTTTGTTTTGCTTTTGTTGTTGTTGTTGTTTGTTTTATTGTTTTGTTTTTTTGGTTTCTGTTTTGTTTTATAAGTGGAGTCACTATCTGGTTTTGCTATCAGAATAGGTATTAACTGTTCTTTTAATGTTTGGTAGAATTCACCTGTGAAGCCATCTGGCCCTGAACTTCTGTTCGTGGGGAGTTTTTTGATTATCGATTCAATCTCTTTGCTGGTTACCAGTCTACTCAAGTTTTCTATTTCTTTCTGTTTCAGTTTTAGCAGTTTATATGTTTTCAGGAATTTATCCATTTCTTCTAGGTCGTCCAACATGTTGCCATATAGCTTTTCCTAACATTATTTTATAATTGTTTGTATTTATGAGGTATTGGTTGTTATTTCTCCGTCTCATTTGTGATTTTATTTATTTGGGTCCTTTCTCTTTTCTTTTGATATGTCTGTCTGAAGGCTTATCAATGTTATTAATTTTTCAAAGAACCAGCTCCTGGTTTCAGTGATCAGTTAATTTTTCAAAGAATCAGTTCCTGGTTTCATTTTTTGTTTCTATAACACTTATTTATGCTCTCTATATATTATTTTCTTCCTTATCTTGGCTTTAGTATTCATTTGTTGCTATCCTTCTAGCTCCTTTAGGTTTAAGGAAGGCTTGGTTGTTTACTTGAGATTTTTCTTGTTTCTTGAGGTAGACCTATATTGCTATACACTTCCCTTTTAGGACCACTTTTGCTACATCCCAAAGGTTTTGGACCATTGGGTTTTCATTTTTACTTGTTTCCATGTTTGTTTTTTTTTTTAATTTCTTATCTGATTTCCTGGTTGACCCATTTACTCTTTAGTAGTATGTTGTTCAGCCTCCATGTATTTGTGGTCTTATCAAATTTGTCTTGAACCACAAAAGACCCTGAACAGCCAAAGAATTCTTGAAAAAGAAAAGCTGGAGGCATCAAAAATCTGGACTTACAGTTAAAGTACAAAGCTGTAGTGATCAAAACAGTACGGTACTGGCATAAAAATAGACCAATATCAAGAAAACAGAACAGAAAATCTAGAACTGAACCCACAACCATATGGTCAATTAATCTTTGACAAAGCACGAAAGGATATACAGTGGGAAAAGACAGTCTCTTCAACAAATGGTGCTGGAAAAACTAGACAGCAACATGGAAAAGAAGGAAACTGGACCACTTTCTTACACCATATACAAAAATAAATTAAAAAAGGATTAAAGACCTAACTGTGAAACTAGAAACCATAAAAATCCTAGAGAACAGAGGCAGTAACCTCTTTCACACTGGCCATAGCAACTTCTTTCTAGATATGTCTCCTGAGGCTAGAGAAAGAAAAGCAAAAATGAACTATTAGAACTTCATCAAAATAAAAAGCTTCTGCACAGAGAAGAAAGCAATTAACAAAACTAAAAGGTAAGCTAGGAATGGGAGAAGATATTGCAAATAACGTATCTGATAAAGGGTTACTATCCAAAATATATAAAGAACTTATAAACCTCAAGTGCCAAAACACAAATAATCCAGTCTAAGAATGGGAAGAAGACATGAACAGAATTTTTCCAAAGAACAAATCCAGATGGCCAACAGATACCTGAAAAGATATTCAACATCAGTCATCATCAGGGAAATACAAATCAAAACTACAATGAGATGGACATTTAGGCTCTTTTCATAATTTGGCTATTGTTGAGAGTGCTGCTATAAACATTGGGGTACAAGTGCCCCTATGCATCAGCCCTCCTGTATCCCTTGGGTAAATTCCTAGCAGTGCTATTGCTGGGTCATAGGGTAGGTCTATTTTTAATTTTTTGAGGAACCTCCACACTGTTTTCCAGAGTGGCTGCACCAGTTCGCATTCCCACCAACAGTGCAAGAGGGTTCCTGTTTCTCCACATCCTCTCCAGCATCTATAGTCTCCTGATTTGCTCATTTTAGCCACTCTGACTGGCATGAGGTGATATCTGAGTGTGGTTTTGATTTGTATTTCTCTGATGAGGAGCGACGTTGAGCATCTTTTCATGTGCCTATTGGCCATCCAGATGTCTTCTTTAGAGAAGTGTCCAACAACTGATGAATGGATAAAGAAATTGTGGTTTATATACACAATGGAATACTATGTGGCAATGAGAAAGAATGAAATATGGCCCTTTGTAGCAACATGGAGGGAACTGGAGAGTGTTATGCTAAGTGAAATAAGCCATACAGAGAAAGATAGATACCATATGTTTTCACTCTTATGTGGATCCTGAGAAACTTAACAGAAACCCATGGGGGAGGGGAAGGAAACAAAAAAAAAAAAAGAGAGAGGTTAGAGTGCGAGAGAGCCAAAGCATAAGAGACTCTTAAAAAATGAGAACAAACTGAGGGCTGATGGGGGGTGGGAGGGAGGGGAGGGTGGGTGATGGGTATTGAAGAGGGCATCTTTTGGGATGAGCACTGGGTGTTGTATGGAAACCAATTTGACAATAAATTTCATATATTTAACAACAACAACAAAAACTACAATGAGATGCCACCTCATACTTGTCAGAATGGCTAAAGTCAACAAAACAAACAGTAGGTATTAGTGAGGATGTGGAGAAAGAAGAACCCTCTTATACTGTTGGTGGGAATGCAAATTGGTGCAGCCACTCTGGAAAACAGCATGGAGGTTCTTCAAAATTTAAAAATAGAACTACCTTATAATCCAGTAATTGCACTACTAAGTATTTATCCAAAGAAGACAAAAATACTAATTCAAAGGGATGCATGCACCCTGATGTTTATAGAAGCATTATCTACAATGGCCAAGTGTGGAAACAATTCAAGTGTCCATGAACTGATAAATGGATAAAGAAAAAGTGGCATATATGTAATGGAATATTACTCAGCCATAACAAAGAATGAAATGTTGCCATTTTCAAGGACATGGATGGAGCTAGAGAGCATTATGTTAAGTGAAATAAATCAACCAGAGAGACAAATACTATATGATATCACTCATATGTGGAATTTAAGGAAAAAAACAAATGAACAAAGAAGAAAAAAAAAGAGAGAGAGAGAAACCAAGAAACAGACTCTTAACTATAGAGAACAAAGTGATGGTTACCAGAGGGGAGGTGGGTAGGGCATGGGTCAAATATGTGATGGGTATTAAAGAGTACACTTTTTGTGATGAGCACTGGGTGCTGTATGGAAGTTTTCAATCACTATATTGCATACCTGAAATGAACATTTGCACTGTGTGTTAACTAATTGGAGTCTAAATAAAAACTTTTTTTAAATGGAAAAAAAAAAGACAAGAGACACAAGTGTTAGCAAAGGTGTGGAGAAAAGGGACCCCTTGTACACTACTGGTGGTGATGTAAATTGGTACAGCCCTATGGAATCCCTCAAAAAATTAATAGAATTCCCATATGACCCAGCAGTCTGACTTCTGGGTATGTATTCAAAGGAAATGACATAAGGATCATGAAGAGATCTCGACACTACCATGTTCATTGCAGCATTATTCACAAGAGCCAAGATAGGGAAACAACTTAAATGTTGAAGAAAAAAAAGAAAAATTAAGGCTATATCAGAAATAAATGAAAATGATAAACTTATCAATTTTTCTCTACCAAAAAAATCACCGACTGAAAAAAAGCAGCTATTTAATATCAGGAGAGGTACTCTGAAGTAGTAAATCTAATCAATATCTGAAAACTCTTACTCTCCTTTACATGTAACTATTATTATTTATTTAGAAGAACATTACAAAATAACACAAATATTGTAAATTATATTCTCACAATCTAACATATGAAAGAACACATGAAGTAACAATTGAAATATTTCAACTAATAAATATGGTCTTTCCCAAACCCCATAAAGCATAAAGGCAGTAAGACATATGCTCTAATTCAAGTTAACATTAAAACAACATTTACAAAAATTTTAAAAAGCAACAATAAAATCATGAATCATAAATTTAAAACCTAGAAACCATATTTTAAAAAGACTGTGTCAAAGGAGTTGAGCAAATCCAAAAAAGTTATTGATAAAAAGGTGAAATCATCTGAGAAATAAAGATTAATTAACATGATACCAAAAGGACAGGGATTTAAAGTAAAATCTGGTATGTGTGATTGTGGAATTTCTTGAAAACTGTCTTCGAATAAAATTCAGAGAAAAAGTTACGTATATAGAAAAAAATAACTCATGTAAAACACACACACATATCAGATTAAAATTAATATTAAAAATAATAATTCAATAACATTTTCCAGGAAATAAATAAGACCTAATTCTAGTGAAAAGTTCACTACGCATCATGGAATTATTGACCTACAACCTTCAACTCAAGAAATACTGTGATAATGCTCTTGGGCTTTAAGAATGAAAGAAAAGAAAATCTCAAAAAGGTCTCCAGGAATCACGAACAAGATACATACAAAAGACAACAAATGAACAAACACAAACTTCAAAAGAAACATGCAATAAACATATATAGTGGAGTACCATTTCTAGGAAGCTCAACAAAAGCAAGTGTGAGCTAAATCTGTCAAATCCATCCAATTGTGTCTTTAAATATCAAGAGTGTAAAAATATTCTTATATATGGAATACTTTAGGGAATATTGCAAATGAACTCTTCTTGAGGAATCTACTAAAAGGCGAGCTATATCCCATGAAGTGATAACTGGGAAACTTCAAAAAATGGTCATGGCATCGCTGAACATACTTAATTGCAGATCTAAGAACAAATGAAAGGTGGGAAAAGATTGTAAGAGTAATATGGTTATGTTGTGAAAGAAAAAAAAAACAAGCAACAATGCAAATAAAATGTTCAAGAATGTGATTGTCACAATGGTAGCAGTTGGTAGTCAAAGAATGTTATCCTCATCTGACCATTCAAACAATAGATGATTAAATAAAATGAAAGAAGACTAAAGGATATTTTAATAAATACTATTTTAAAGGGAACCATGTGAATAAAAAGTAAAAATCTTTTATGATTTAAAAAAAAGGAAAAAAAAGAAAAGACCGCAGAGAGTAGATGTAACAAAATATAATATTTGTTGTAGTTATACTATCATATTATTAAATAATATAAGAAGTTGAAATCAAATATCAGATAACATACATGCATATGTGCCTAACTAAGTTATTCTGAAAAGCAAAAAAGGATTCCAGCTTATCTCACAAAGCAACATCCAAATTTATGCAATTCAAAATAGACATATCTAAAACAATGACTCTAAGAGCCAAAACATAAAGGATGGGAAAGGTGTAACAGGAAACAGAAAAATTAAGAAAGTAGGAGTTAGAAACCTTATATCAGACAAAGAACTCAGAAAACAAAAACAAAAACAAAAACAAAAACAAAAAACATTAAATGCAGCAACCATAAATGTACTATAATGATAAAAGCCACAATTTGCTTCCATATGGTTTACATTAAAGGGATATAAGATAGAGAGAAATATACCTATTATAGGAAATTTAACCCATTAATGTTACGAAAGTATAAATCAAATGAAAAATCATTAAACAAGAGGTAGGAGGTCTCAACATAATCAATAAGGTAAATGTATGTATAACTATATTGTGTCTTGATGTTAAAAATATACCTTTTTATAATGACAGATGGAATTTTCACAAAATGAGTCATACATTAGCTCATAAGAAAGCACCATTTCATCCCATGAAGCAGAAAATAATATAGACAGTAATCTTTTCACAATTCAATAAAGCTAAAATTTAATGAAAACATTTTAAAAGATACTTTTTTGGGGAATTTTTTTAAGTGGAAAGCTTTATTTTATTTTATGAAAGTAATAATAAACCAGAAGCTTAGGATGGCAGGAAAGAAAAATAACACTACCTGCCTTATAATTTTGTTGTAAAGTATCAATAATGCAAAGCAGTGAAACGAATACACAAACACATTTAAAATGATTACTATCATTTACGGGGCGCCTGGGTGGTGCAGTCGGTTAAGCGTCCGACTTCAGCCAGGTCACGATCTCGCGGTCTGTGAGTTCGAGCCCCGCGTCGGGCTCTGGGCTGATGGCTCAGAGCCTGGAGCCTGTTTCTAATTCTGTGTCTCCCTCTCTCTCTGCCCCTCCCCCGTTCATGCTCTGTCTCTCTCTGTCCCAAAAATAAATAAACGTTGAAAAAAAAATTAAAAATAAATAAATAAAATGATTACTATCATTTAATATATTTTATTTATGAAAAATTATTGACTTCCAGTTTTAGCTCTGACATTAAGAGAGCTTAGAAGTTGTAAATCCCATCCTTCCAACAAGAAAAAAAAAACTGGCAATATGGAAATAAATGTTTCCTCTTGACCCATCAGAGAATTGACCTTACAGAGAAAACCAATACCCTAAAATCTGTAGAGACCAGCAAATACAAAGAACCACAGCTAAGGTTCAACTATCTGGAACAGAAGATAGTGGAACCATTAACTGGTAGAAACAGTTAAATGGCAATTTTGACAAATTGCTGATGGCTGAATGTGAATTAGCATGAGGCTAAGAAACTCCTAAAAGCCAGTCTTAGGAGGCCCCACACTTTTGTGGGTTTTACATCCTGGAATCTCACCAGGTTCTCACAGTGAAGTTCCTAGAAAATCTCCACCATGTTCTGGCATGTTGAGAGGAAAAAATAACCATTCTGAGATACAGTTTCATTCTGAATAGCACAGAGTCACTCACCAGGGAAAAAACACTATCAGAATCTTACCCCACAAAGGAGGAAGGGCTTTTACCCAGCTCTCTTCCTCTTTCTTCCTGTTTTCCATAAGGAAAAATCTTAAGAAATGCTTGTGAGGGTCACAGCCCAGGAAACAGGCCTACTGAAAGATTAAGATTTAATAATAAAATTATAGGACACTTTTCCCCTCACTCCACCACACAATACGCCAGAGTACTAAGTGCAGATCACAGCTGAAATTGCTATAAGATACAGACTATATTTAAGGAGTAGTTCTTAAGGAAACCCAGGGAAAGCAGGGGAGACAAAAACAAGGATACTAGAGTAATTTGAAGTCCCTGGCACCAATATCTGTAACATTAAGGAGAGTCCAAATACTAGTTATACTAGCATAAAACTTCACATTAAATGTTTTTTTGCCTCAATACCTATAACCCAATACATAATATCTGAATTTCAATTAAAAATCACAAGGCATGCTAAATGGCAAGAGAAAACACAGTTTGGAGGGACAAAGCATCAAAACCAGACTCAGATATGGCACAGATGATCGGAATGATCATACAGGAAATATAGATTGACTGTAATAAAAATGTTAAGCGTTTTAACAGAAAAAGGAGACAAAACGCACATGAGATTGGGTAATGTTGGCATGGATATAGAAGTTTGAAGAAACAGCCAAAAGATATAACCCACAACAAATCAAAATCTGTAACAGAATTGAAGAATGTTTTTGATGGGCTCATCAACAGACTGGACATGATCAAGGAAAGAATAACTAAGCTTGAAGACACATCAGTAAACAAAGAAACAGAAATATAAAAGGAAAAAAGTGAAAGAAAAAAAAACCCATCTCAAAACCATAGAGCAGTTTCATCATGTGTAACCAACATATGCCTAATTATAATCACTGAAAGAAAAGAAGGCACAAAGCAGAAGGAAAGTCTAAATAAATGATGGCTTAAAATTTTCCAAGTTTTAATGCCAGGCATCAAAACACAAATACTGAAAGCTCAAAGAACAGAAAGCAGCATAAATATCAAATAATAAATACTGAGGCATGTCACATTCAAACTGCAGCAAATGAAAGACAAAGTAAATCTTGGAGAAATAGTCTGGGGGCAAAAGCACCTTACTTATTTAGGAACAAGGATAAGAATCACAAAGGACTTCTCTTCAGAAGCCATGCAAACAAGAAGTCCACAGAGTGAAATGCTTACAGTGTTGAAAATAAATAAATAAAACCAACCTAGAATTCCATAAGCAATGAATTTATGCTTTAAAAGTGATAAAACTTTCTTCAAACAGACAAATACGGAGGGAATTCATTGCCAGCAGACCTAACTTTCAAGAGATGTTAAGAAGTATTTAAGGAAAGGAAAATAATGTAGGTCAGAAACTGGATTCTCCACTAAGAAAGGAAATGTGTCATAGAGGGAATAAATGAATGTAAAATAAGACCTCTTAGTTTTATTTTTATTGATCTAAAAATGTCTTTGTTTTTAACATAATAGTAAAAATATATTGGATATTTATAGCATATAGATTAGTGAAGGCAATATTCTAAGGGATAAGATAAAAGAATTGGGAATAATCTGTTATAAAATATCTATACTACCCATTAAGTGTTTTTTCAAAGTGATCTTAGACTGTAAATATATATTGCAAGCTCTGGGGCAACCACCGATTTTTTTATTTTTAAGAACAGTGATTGGTATGCTAAAAGAAGAGAAAAAATTAAATCATACAGCCTGCTCATTTAAAACTAGACATGGCAAAAAGTGGAAAACCAAAAAAGAATAAATGCAGTGAATAGGAAAATATTTACAACATACTAAAAATGTATAGGAAAACATTTACAACATATTTATCTATATTAACAACTACTCTAAGTGTGAAAGTCTAAATATACCAATGAAAATATATTGTCAGAGTTGATAAAAAATAAACACTACTATATGTTCTCTAAAGGAAACACATTTTTAACATACAGACACAGATAGATTAAAAGTAAAGGTGTGGAGAAAAAAATACTATGCTAATAGTAGTAAGAAGAAAGGCAACAGACTCCAGAACAAGGAAAATTAGCAGTCATGAAAACAGGCATTGTGTAGCGATAAAGGGATAAATTCTCCTAGAAACCACACTAATTCTTTTTTTTTACCTTTTTTTTAAATATGAAATTTATTGTCACATTGATTTCCATACAACATCCAGTGCTCATCCCAACAGGTGCCCTCCTCAATGCCCATCGCCCACCCTCCCCTCCCTCCCACCCTCCATCAACCCTCAGTTTGTTCTCCTTTTTTAAGAGTCTCTTATGCTTTGGCTCTCTCCCTCTCTAACTTTTTTTCCCCTCCCCCTCCTCCATGGTCTTCTGTCAAGTTTCTCAGGATCCACATAAGAGTGAAAAACATATGGTATCTTTCTCTGTATGACTTATTTCACTTAGTATAACACTCTCCAGTTCCATCTACGTTGCTACAAAAGGCCATGTTTCATTCTTTCTCATTGCCAAGTAGTATTCCATTGTGTATATAAACCACAATTTATTTATCATTCATCAGCTGATGGACATTTAAGCTCTTTCCATAATTTGCCTATTGTTGAAAGTGTTGCTATAGACATTGGGGTACAAGTGCCCCTATGCATCAGCACTCCTGTATCCCTTAGGTAAATTCGTGTCAGGAAACCACACTAATTCTTAACACACATACAGTTAACAACAGATGATCAAAATACATGAGGCAAACACTGGTAGAACTGAAATGAGAAATACATAAGTCCACTATTATAGTTGAAGACTCCAAATCCTTTCTTTTGTTAACCGGTCCACTGAGTGGATAGAAATCAGCAACAATGCAACTAACATGAAGAGAATTTTAATCTATTTGACCGAATTGACATTTATATAATACTTCATCCAACAAAATCAGGATACATATTAAGTTCAAAAAGAAAATTCACCAAGATAGAATACAATTCTGTGTCATAAAATGCTCAAATCACATAAAATATATTTTCAGACCATAATGGAATTAAAATAGTTATCAACAGGAGAAAGAAAAATCCCCAAATGTTTGGACATTAAAACAGTGTGAAATAGGGGCACCTGGGTGGTGTTTCCAAATCTTGATTTTGGCTCAGGTCATGATGTCACAGTTCATGGGTCCCAACCCCAAGTCAGGTTTTGTGTTGACAGCATGGAGACTTCTTGGGATCCTCTCTCCCTCTCTATCTACCCCTCACCTACTCACTCCCTCTCTCTCAAAATAAATAAATAAACATTAAAAAACCAGTGTGAAATATACAAAGGTCTAACTAAATAAAGGTCTCAGGAGAAAGTAATTTTTGAAATAAATGAAAATAAAGCATCTATATTTGTGGTGTGCAGTGAAAACAGATTAGAAGGAAAATTATAGTGCTAAATGCATAACTTATTGAGAATGCTCAAATAATCTAAGCTTCTTTCTCAGAACACTAGAGAAACAGGAGATATTTAAGTATGAAACAGATAGAAAAAGCAAATTATAAAATTTAGAGCAGAAATCAATTAATTTGAAACTAAGAAAATAACAAAAAATTAAAGTTATAAAAAGATTATTCATTAAAAGATTAAATATCTAGCCAGGATAACCTAAGAAAACAGAAAAAAAATCACAAAATGCCTATAAATAATTTTCTGGACATTAAAAGCTTAATAAAGGGGGGGCGCCTGGGTGGCTCAGTCGGTTGAGCGTCCGACTTCGGCTCAGGTCACAATCTCACGGATTGTGAGTTTGAGCCCCGCGTCGGGCTCTGGGCTGATGGCTCAGAGCCTGGAGCCTGCTTCCAGTTCTGTGTCTCCCTCTCTCTCTGCCCCTCCCCCGTTCATGCTCTCTCTCTGTCTCAAAAATAAATAAACGTTAAAAAAAATTAAAAAAAAAAGCTTAATAAAGGGTATTATAGACTGCAAGGGTCTCTCCACAAAAATCCATACATTGAAGCTTTGATCCCCAATGTGATAATATTAGAAGATGGGGCCTTTGGGAGGTAGTTAAGTTTAGATGAGATCATGAGGATGGGGTCTTCAGGATAGGATTAGTGCCCCTTTAAGAAGAGACGACAGATCTTGCTCTTTCCCTTTCTTCATCATGTGAGGAAGCTTAATGAGGTAGCATCAAGAAGGTAGCTGTCAACAATCCAGAAGAGGGTCCTCTTCAGACACTTCAGACACACAATTATCTGCTAGCACTTCCATTTTGTTCTTTCCAGCTTCTGGAACTGTTTAAGTCACCCAGTCTATAGTACTTTGCTATAGCAGCTTAAACTGACTAAGACAAAGGGGTACCATGAATAATTTTATGTCCACAAATTTGATAACGTAGATAAAATATACAAATTACCTGAAAGATGCATACTTACAAAAGTCAAACAAGATGAAATAGATAATTTCATTAGACCCATCTATATTAACAACACTGAATTAAAATCTTCCAAAAGAGAAAGTATCAGGAAAGATTGAAAGGAAGTATAAGGAAGAAATATAAGCTTTTCATAATCTTTATCATGAAGCAGAAGCATAGGAACACCTCATAATTCTTTTCACAAGTTCAGTATTTTCCTAATACCGAAACTGTATAAAGGCATTATTAGACAGGAAAACTATTGACAAAATAATGTTAGAGTTTATATAGAGTAGCAAAAGATCTATAATACCCAATACAGTACTAAAGAAGAACAAGTTTGGAGTATTACCTGGCTTCAAGACTTATTATAAAGCTACAATAAACAAGAGAGTGAGGTATTGGTAAAAGAATAAACACAAAGACCAACAGAATGAAATAGAGTGCCCAGAAATACACCTAAATATTGTCAACTGATCTTTGAAACAGGAGCAAAGGAAACTCACTGAAACAAAGATATTTTTTTTCAACAAATAATGCTGGAACAATTTAACTTCTAGATGGAAAATATACCCATACATATATTTACATCTAGACACAGACATCACAACTTTATGAAAGTAATCTGAAAATGGATCACACACCTAACTGTAAAACTCAAAACTATAAAACTTCTAGAAGAAAACAAAGGAGAAAAGCTGGATGACCTTGGATTTGGTGATGACTTTTTAAATACAATACCAAGAGCATAATCCGTGAAAGAAAACATTGGTAGATGAACTTATTAAAATTAAAATGTTCTGCTCTGCATACAGATACTAGTAATAGAATGGGAAAAAAAACAAGCCACAAACAATAAGATAGTAAGTATAAAACACACACCTGGGAGGGGTGAACAGGTGAAGCACAGGGGAGTTTTTCATGGCTATGAAACTATTCCATATGATTCTGTAATGGTGGATACCTGACATTATGCTTTTGTCAAAACCCACAGAATTTCACAGAACAAAAAATTTGAATGGTCTTCAAATTTTAGCAAGCCATTTCAGGAGGCAGAGGTATCCAGAAAAGAATGTAGAAAGTGGTGACACTCTCACTACAGTTGCCCCTTAAACAATGGTGGGAGTTAGGGGTGCCAACCCTCCATGAAGTAAAAATTCTGCATCTAACCTGACTCCCTAAAAACTTTACTAATAGTCTACGGTTGACCAGAAGCCTTACCAAATAGCATAAAGAACTGATTAACATTTATTTTACAAGTTACACGTGCTACATACTATATTCTTAATATAAAGTTAAGCCAGACAAAAAAAAGTATGAAGAAAACCAAAAGAGAAAATACATTTACATTATTGTAATGTGTTTATTGGAAAAAAAAATCTGCCTATAGTGGACCTGCGCAGTTCAAACTCATATTGCTCAAGGGTCAACTATCTTTTACAAGAGTATGAAACAACCTCTCTGAGAGGGGAGAGTGAAGGTGCTACCCTAAGTAACTGTGGAAATGAATGAAATCTGTGGGGCTAAAGGCAAAATCAGCTGCACATAAGCATTGTGCTCTACTTCATAAAGTTATGTCCAGTGGGCAAAAAGGTTAAGAACCCTGATGCTGTTTTAAAAGTATGCTGGAATTGAACCATTATTTAAATGATTCAGGCTGATGGTAAGGGGCTGGGTTTCTTATTGTTGGAGTGGAAATTTACAGATATGTATGTGCAGAAGTCTTCAATGACAGTAGTGCATTAGAGTTAGAGATATCAGTATGCAGTCATGTTTGTCTTCATATAGATAGAAATATCTAGTTAGTATATACACTGTTAGTAAACATGTATTGCTTGCTCTATCAGCCAAAAGAAGCTGAAAACAAAGATCTTTCATATCAATAAGCACACCTAGTGTCCAGGCTTGGTTCCTAATGTCATTCTTCAAGGAAAGGAATCAGGGCTCCTTGGAGAAGTGGCTGACTCTAGGACTGGGCCTGGAAATAAACAATATGATCCTGGAGCTTGTTTAGTGTTAGCAAGTAAGAACATGCTCATACAAACAAAAAATCAGGCAAACAAGAAAATCCCTCACTGATGATATGTCATGTGCCAAAGAAGCACAGGAGCCAATCGAATAAGTTCACAATGGCCAAAATCCCCAAAATGATCTTAATGGTTCCAAAGCCAGAGCAATTTGAGCAATAACATAAATAAAAGAGTATTGGATTTTAATCATAAGTATAAAATAAATACCTAGAGTTGACACTGATATAAATGATTGACTAATGAAATATATGAAGAAGCAATATATCTACCATAAAAAAGAATTCCAAGTGATTTATGTAGAAGTCCTCCATCAACAGGAGAACTCCTACTGAAGTTTTCTCTATATATAGTGACTACTTTTCAAGGAATATAGAATGGAAAAGGGTGGAAAACAGTAACCATAGAGTAGACAAACCTGAAAACCACTATTTCAGTGAGGTGATAAGATTATGTCATAAGATTATTGGTTGACCTAAATATAAAAATCAAGATGTTATACATCTCCTGAAGCATTTGATGATAATTCTTCATCTGACCTTGGAAGCTTCCTTACAATGTGTTCCCACTCTATTCTTTTTTTTTTCTTTATGTTTTATTTAATTTTGGTGTTTTGTTGTCCTCTGAAAATTTAGACAGAATTCTACTCTACAAAATGGAATAAATTTGGCATAAAAGAACGTAGGAAATATTCCCGAGTCTTCCAGAAAATAACATATATCGAACTTAAACATTCAGGGAAGTAAAATATATATTGTGAATACCCATAGGGAAACTCAAGAATTATAGGCTTAAATGTAGGTAAAATTAACTATTTTGATTGATTTATACAAAATAATTTAATTCTCATATTTAATATTCTGAACAGAATAGTAAATATGTTAAGCCACATCAATAAATCTAGTATCAGTCTCTGTTAGCTTTGTAAAGTTGAAGCAAAATAAGCACTTGAAAGAACTGAAATATTGAAAAGAATATAATAAGTTTCTCTTATTTGAGGTAAATATCATTTTTTATGTCCTAGAGCAATGTTGTGAAAACTTCCAGTGTACATTATATATTTAAACCAATTTAGCAAATTTGTTATAAAAATACTTAAAGATATTTTAAAAATTTTATCACTGCTCCAACATTGCAAATTTAGGGTAAGTTATGGGTATATGGTAGCATGAGTTTTATTAAATATATACAAACATGGAGTTTTAGAATCTATCCATGGATCCACAAACACATACATACACATACATAATATAGATTACATTATATATAATATATAGAATTAGATATATCATGTTATATATTATATATTATACATGTATATAAATATTGTCTTTATCATCTTCAATTCCCAATAGATGATTTTGATTTTTCTTTAACTGATCATATATGGCTCATAATTCAGAAGGGAGTCAAGGACATAATGAACAGTGTAAACAGACTCTTGGTCCTCTAGCCATGAAGCTCCTCTCACAAACAAAATAGTTTCTTATTTATAGTTCAGTGATATTTTATGTAAGTAACATGTAATACACATATCCATCCATATGGATATATGTCGAGAAGTGTAAATATGCATACACATATATGTGTTTTTAATTTCATGAATAAATCTTATATAATAGAATCCTAGGGTAGAATTAGTGGATCAAAGTGTACATTCTAAATTTTAATAAGTTTGTTGAATTTTTCTCAAAGTTACAGCAATGTACCCTTGCCCTTATACATATTCTTGCCAATACAAAACTTCAGCCAATTTTTTGATCTTCATAAATTTGATAAAAATAGGTAATTGTGGTTTTATTTTTGCATTTCTCTTATATTTAACATAGTTATACATCCATTAATATGTTTAATAACTATTACACATTACATATTAACTTTTTTCATGTCTTGGCTCATTTTTTTGTTTTTATTTTTAATTTTATTTTGATTTTTATTACTGATTCACTATGTATAAAGATAATTAGTTTATCCAATAATTATCCTTTCGTACACTTTTCCAGTTTTCCAGTTGTCTGTTTCTCATGATACACTTCAAAATTTAACATTTACTTTTTCAGTCATTGGTCTTTTTCTGCTCCTGAATCTTTGAGTCATATTAAGAAAGGCTTTCAATAATCTGTGATTCTGAAAGAATAATTTTGTATTTTCTTATAATACTCCTGTGGCTGTGGCTGTATTATTTTTGCTTAAATATTTGAATTATTAGGCTTATACTTTGATTTAAAGCCTGAGGTATGGATCTTATTTTGGTGGAGAGTGAGGATGCTGTTTTTATATTTATGTTTTCCAGATTGCTACTGTACTTTCTCAACATTCTTCAGAAATACAACTGTTCCTCACTGATTTGCAATATTATATTTATCAAAAACTATATTCCTTAATATGTATATGTTTGTTTGGAAAGGATTTTCATTTACTCATTCATTCTACAAAAAACTTAAACTTTGTTTCTGTTATTACTGTTTTTAAGTTTTAAAGATTATATATATGTATATAATTTTACACACACTGAAACAAAGATATATGTATGTGTGTGTGTGTATGTATACAAAACCATATAAATATCTGTTTGCAGCAAGTAAGCAGAGCACTAGTGGTTACTTTCATATTCCTCTAACAATCTTAGTTGGAAACACATTGGAAAACATCGCTATTCCTTTAGTATTTAACTGCATTTTTTTGGTAATTTTTTTTTAACATTTATTCATTTTTCAGAGACTGAGAGACAGAGTGTGAGTAGGGGAGGGGCAGAGAGAGAGGGAGACCCAGGATCTGAAGCAGGCTCCAGTCTCTGAGCTGTCAGCACAGAGCCCAATGCAGGGCTCGAACCCCAGACCGTGAGATCATGACCTGAGCTGAAGTTGGAGGCTTAACTGACTGAGCCACCCAGGCACCCCTTAACTGCAGTCTTAAATAAAGTTTACTAATAGCGCATTTAGGGATTTTGTTTAATCACTACTTATTGTTAGATTAATGTATAATTGTGTTTGTTTTTTAACACACACACATATGTGTATGTATGTGTATTTATTTATTTATTTATTTATTTATTTATTTATTTGATATTAACCTCATGACTGTTCCATAAAAATTTTAGTATCTTTAGGATGTTATCATCTTTCTCTATGTCCTTGATGAAACTGATTTTCATTTGCATTATTAATTCTTTACAAGCTTGGCATATTTCTCCTTCATGAATGTTGGAAAATAGCACACTGCTGGTTGAGGGATAAAAAGAGCAGTTCTACAAATTTTTATGGTAATTCTATTTCTATTCTATTGTCCTATGTTTGGAATTTAGAAGTTCCTAAAATTAGTTACATCTTAATTACTATTTAAGTTTATTTATGTACAATGTGAAAAGTGTTCTTATGATTCTTTTCATTTTAATTCTCTTGTGGATATTTTATATTGTTATTTCTATTTTGTGTACATTTCTCCTCATTCAGTTAAGGCTGCCTTGATGAATTGTTCTCTTTGTTTTTCAAAGTAATAGCTCTTAGATTTTTTTTAACATTTATTTATTTTTGAGACCGAGAGAGACAGAGCATGAACAGGGGAGGGTCAGAGAGAGGGAGACACAGAATCTGAAACAGGCTCCTGGCTCTGAACTGTCAGCACAGAGCCAGACGCGGGGCTTGAACTCACGGACAGCGAGATCATGACCTGAGTCGAAGTCGGCCGCTTAACCGACTGAGCTACCCAGGCGCCCCAATAGCTCTTAGATTTATATGCTCCAACATATTCCACTTTATTTTATTATTTTTCCCAATTAGGTTTCTTTTCTACCTATATTACCAACTTAAGTTGTATGTTTCACTTATTATGGTATTGTTTTTTTTAATAATATATTCTCTTGATTTTATAATACACTGTTTATGAGTATTTATTTTACTTTGAGCTTTGTCTTAACTGTATCCCACAGGTTCTTTCATGTAGATTTTTTTTACACAGGGGAGGGACAGAGTGGGAGAGGGAGAATCCCAAGCAGGCTTGCACTGTGAGCACAGAGCCCGACATGGGGCTCTATCCCAAGAACCTTGAGATCATGACCTGAGTCAAAACCAAAACTCAGACACTTAACCGAATGAGCCAGCCAGGCATCCTAAGACAATATTTATTAAATAATTTTTTTAACATCCGATATGGCACTGTTTCTTTTATACATTTTAAACTTTTTTTTCTTTTATTAATAATTTCCACATTTAACTAAAACTAAGTCAAAGAACATCTCCTATACAATTCAAAGTTTTTTGAATTTTTGAAGATATTCTTTATGGATGAATACTATAGAGTTTGATATATAAAAGTTATATTTATTTTATGACTTGTGCAATTTAATTATTCTGTATTTTGATATACGTTGGTGTGTGTTATCACTGGGTGAGAAACATAAATTATTATTTTGATCTACATTGCTCTGTTAATTGCCTGTAGCTTATGCCTTATAATTTTGGTTATATATTTGTGCATAGATATTCATGATTGGATATTACATTAGGAATTACAAATGATCTTTTAATGAATTTCCTTTTGTATTAAAACTGCAGCTCTAGATTTTTAAAAGAGCTTTATTAAGGTATAATTGCTTGCATGAATTAAAACTGTACAGTTTTTCTAAAGTGTTGTCAAATGTACACATGAAACCAGCATCATATACATATACACAGATGGCACACATAAATATATTGTCTACATATACAAACAAAATATTTTGTATACACACACATTTTTTATTCTTGTAGGCAGTATAATATCAGTGTAATATGTGATTACTGTATGCTTCCTCTAATACCTTACAATGATTCCTCATTCTGAGATGTTTTCCTCACAGGAAACTGAAGAGTACTGTGTTGAACACCTGAGTTGGACCAACTGCAGATCTTTAGGGTTCTCTCTCTGAAGTTCTCTTCCCCCCAATACTGTGTCTTGGGTACTCTCGCCTTTTCCCTTTCTCTAGATTCAGCTCCATCTCCTCAATTCCCACTGGACTCTACCTAGGTTCCCCTTGTTGTTCCATGGCCTGAAAACTCTCTCAGGGCAGTAAGGTTGTACAGTTGTAGGACTCATCATATTAGTTTTCTGTTGCCCGGGAAATCACTGCTCCTTATTGGATATCCATTTTCTTTTCTGAGTTCTGAAATTTGTATTTCATGATTGTCTTTGGTCTAAAACTTATGTACTTCAGTGACTATTTCTGAATTAATTCTTTCATTTGATGGCACGCATTCAATTACAATTTTAATCCATTATGTAACTTCCTCTTTCTGGTGGATTTCACAAGGATCCTCAGTTTGGTTACTATTTTCCATTATTTTTTATTTCCTTTATAATTTTTTTGAATTTAAGTTTATTTTTAAAAATTTCTTATTACTATTTAATTAATAAGGCAATAAAGCAACTTAATCCACTCAAGTAACACATATAACGTATTTACATATATATGGAGAGACAGATTGAAAGAAAGGGAGAGAAAGAGGGAGACACTTAACTATGTATTATTGCAGAAACTAGAAATACATAAACCCATAAAACAAAAAAGAAAATATACTTTCACAGACTTTACACTTTAGTGGGAGTAAAAAGGCAATAAAACATAAGCAACTAAATATAGTATATGTGAGACAGGGTTAGTTCTATAAAAGAAAACAAAGCATAGTAAGAACTAGAGAATGAAGGGTCTTGTTGATATTTTAGAAATTGTTTTAAAAAAAATACCTTGTAAGTTATTTGGAGAGCACTCATGGTTATTTTCAGAAGAATGTAAGTCCCTGTGCTTATCTGTGAGAAAGGTATTATAGGAAAAGAGGAAAAATACATGAAAAAAATGCATAAATGGAATATGCATAACAGTTTGAGAATAGTAAAGAAACAACTTTAGCTGAAGTTAATGTTAGCAAATGGGAGTATGTTAGAAGATCAAGGCATATAGTTAACAATGAGAAAGACTATATAGGGACTCATAAACCAATATAAGAACTTTACATTTTATTATTAATTAGAAGGAAAACCATTGGAGAGTTGTAATAGGAATGGCATGATTTAATTTATAAATTTTATTTTCAAAAGCTTTTCAGGATCAGTGGAGGAAAACACTTTGAGAAGCAAAAAAAGGAAACATGTAACATTAACATTGCAAAATTTCACGTGAGTTATGAAGGTTGCCTGGGCTGAGGTGGTTATGCTACAAGTGGTGAGAAGATATTGAATTCTAGATACTAGATTAAGGTAGAGTGTACAGGTTTTTTGAGGAAATGAAGGTGAGGAAAAGAGAGAAGTTAAGGATGGCTCCAAAGTTTTAATTATGAGTTAAGAGAAAAAAAGTCTTGCCATTTACTAATATGAGAATGCGTGGAGAAAACAAAGTTTTTCAGTGGAGAATCAAGAGCTTGGTTTTAGATATGTTAAATGTGAGATACACTGCAGACTTCCAAGGGTGAACCAATGATTTGGATAAAAAAATCTAGTTCCAGAGAGAGATAACGCCTAGAAATACAAATTAGAATCATCTCAATATAGATGGTGTTAAAAACGATATGACTCTATAAGATCATATGGGGAGGGGTTACAGATTAAAAAGGAGAAATAACCCTTGATTACTTATTTCCAGGAGTGGAGGCCACAACCTCTGGAGTCAAAAATAATTTCTAGCAATTGTCTATGAAGTTTCATATATTTCTGGTGTGTGTGTGTGTGTGTGTGTGTGTGTGTGTGTGTGTGTGTGTGTCGTTGAGGGAAAAGTGGACTTTGTGGGAATACACAGTTGTTTTAATATTTACTTATCTCTAAACGACAGAAATCAGCAGTCTGGGGTGGGCCCATAATTTAATACCATTTACCATGCTTCATTTCTGA
This sequence comes from Acinonyx jubatus, assembly GCF_027475565.1. NCBI lineage: Eukaryota > Metazoa > Chordata > Mammalia > Carnivora > Felidae > Acinonyx > Acinonyx jubatus. The sequence goes on along the minus strand of NC_069381.1, from coordinate 88,623,061 downwards.
ATGGCAGACTCCTGGAAAGCTTATACACGCTATTCTGTAAAAGACCAGCTCTTCTCTGCTTTTATGGAATTCAGAATAACTCCTGCCACCAGCTTCAGATGCCACTCCCATTGTTGCAAACAGGACATTGCTGACTTCTGGTTTTACCCTTCATAAAGTGTCATCACTTTAGACAATGATCTTGTGCCAATTAGTTCCAAGAACTGCAGCCGTATGCATCTTCATATCCTCACTTTGATCTTCAGTAGCACTGACAGCCCTTCCTCATATGTACTGGTTTGGGGTTATGAATCTCTCATAATTTTAGAGAAGCTAATTTGCAAGTCCGTTTCTCATTATGGTTGTTGTTTCAGTATAATTTTAATAACCTAAAATTTCTGGGAAAATAGGCATGGTTTCTCAATGGTAAATATATCTAAGAATAAAAATAAAGTATTTTCTGGCTTTTGATAAAAATATTTTTCTTAAACTTTGCTGAACATGTCTGCCCTTTCTATTACCTTCTCTAGAATGAAAAACAATATTAACTTGAGGTGACCTTAACAACAGCTTATAAAAGTGTACAGTTTACTTAAATTCTCTTTTACCTGACCTTTACTAGGCTTAGTTAAGATGGATTTTTTGGTCTACCTTGTAGATTTTTTTTTTTTAATACTAGGATGGCCTTGTCATTCTCTGTACAGTTTCTCAAGAGTAACATTATTAATAATCTGCTGAGCACACTCTTAAAAATGGATTTCTTCCAATAGATTAGTATATTTTCATTACAACTTCCAGGGACTTTGAGGTGAATGATTTAATCTCCATGACACAACAGGTATTGCGTTTCTTGACAATTATTTTATGCCTCAGGTTGTATGAGGCACAGAGCTAAAAGACATGTTTTTCCCCACGTGACAAGTTCCAGGTTTCATAAAATGTCTGACTATAGAATAGCTTCCTTTTAATAAGAAGAGACTTAAATAAGGATAAGACATCCATTTCCTCCAAGGTGAAAAAGAATCGTGACTACCTGTCAGATAACATGAGAACTAAGATTTTATGTCTTAGTGTAATAATCTGCTACATAATATGTATTGATTTGCTTTTTGCTTTTTTAGCAAAACACTCTTAAAATACACCCTCCATTTCAATGCTTACAAATGCTAGGTGCATTTTGTTGAGCTAGCTTCTTAAATATACTTATTTTACTAATTCAAAGGGAAGCACAGCTTTCCTTAACCTATAATTTGAGTATTTTGCATCTAATTGGTTGCAGTTGAGTAAATCTATGTTTGTCCTTCTAGTGTTAAACACATAAGCCAAGTGTTTATGCTATGTAAGTGTGATTAGCTTGTGAAAAATTCATCAAGTGCCCTGAGATCTGCACAGCTCATTTAAAAATTATGTATGAAGTTTTGAAGAATAAAAATGATTTGACACGTAGGCAGCCTGCAAAGAAACTGACACATAAAGGGAAGATCAAACAGGAACAGAACAGGCATATTCACACTGCAGTGTGTAGTGTCTGGTTCCACTCCAAGGGGGTTGAAAGAACCAGTAGACATGAAATATACAGAAAGAATAGAGATATAAATCTCAAGATGAAGAAAGAAAAGACCATTTGACATTCAAAAATAAGTTTTTCAATTTTACGTTTTTGATATGCAGTCAATCAGCTCACCTCAGTTTAATTTAGTTAACTGAATACAACTGTTGTCTTAAATCTGTAGAAAGCAACAAATACCAGAGAACATTTTTGCTAAATAAAATGAATCTCTGATTTCAATTTTTCTCAAATTTCCCATCATATATAGGCAATGTAAAGAAATTATTATATATTTTTGGGCAATGCACAGAAATTATCTACCCAAGCCTAAACTCAGAATGCCAATTTACAACTACTTAATTTTTAAACATGATATAACTTTTTTTCAATTTTATTATAATGTCAAACGTTAGTTAAGGGTTATGTTCTAACTAACCATCTCATTTAACATTTATTTACTTGCTAATCATCCATTATTTTAAATTTCAATATTCAAATTCATTCTTGTTTAATTTTTAAAATTTAAGCCCATCAAACATTTTCATGCCATCAAATTTATTTTTGTATTTAATTATTTTGAAAACACTCATGTAAAAGTATATAAAGACGACACTAAGGCAAGTAACTGATAGTGAAAACAACACCATATTAAATTGAAAATGATAAGAACTGAGAATACATTGCCCTTTATAAAGGGTGGTTTTATAACAGTGGAATAGTGGTTTTTTTAATCCAGTATGATTGATACACAAAATGATACCTTAATTTTCATCCTTTGATATATAAATCTCAAGGAAATAATACTTTCTGGGTAAAACATCAATAATTATTAGATGAATATAATAGAAAAAGGAGTAATTATCAGAATTTCTGTATTTAAGAGTATGTATGTGCTCTTTATATTCTGATAATGCTGACAAGCTGCCCCCCAAAGGCTTTGATTAGTTGTATTCCTTTCAACAGGTATCTAATATCTGAAGTAGTTACATTTTAATGTTGGTTTAATTTGCACAGGCTTGATACATTTTAAGTTGATAAATATTCTCATATTTTTGTTGGCAGTTCCTATTATTGCCTGTGAATTGACTATATGCTCTATATTCGTTTTTTCCAATATAGTTGTTTGTCTTTTCTTTAGTTAATATTAATTAACCAGAGAACCATCCATTTTCATCTTCAAAGATTTGCTTCAGATCATTTCTTATTTGATGTCTTCTCTTGTTTTTTCTCAGTGCTGTTTCATTTTTATCAAGTTTTACAAATGAAAACATAAAAGGCTTCATCTGTATTGTTTATTTTGCACTCCTTGACTAAATATAAACACTCTTTTCTTACCTGAATTGTCTAAGCCCATTAAAATCCATTTTCTTGGTGTGCTTTTGACCTCCCATTTTTTCCTTTGTGAATGATGTCACTGTCTCTTCTACAATGATGTGGCCTCCTTGTTTTTTCATCCTACATAATTTTAGCTATAATAGACTTGAAAGCTCACTGAATACCTTTATTATGAGTATTGAGAGGACTCTTTGATTAGGTTATAGAAGTGACTTTTAGTCTTTAGAGTAAGGACAGAGCTGCACAGTTTTCACTTCTCCTTGGTGACTAACTATACAAGACCACCTCAGAGAAAACAAGCTTCCAACGTTGTATTTAATTACGTTTTCTTCATTTCTAGCTCAAGTATAAAGTCTAAAATGATATTAACGCACATTTTCTATTGTTTTGTTCCCTTCTTTGCAAACTATGGTTTTATTTCCAAAGATAACTTTTTAAACATTTGTCTGTTTTCAATTTTCAGATTTCTCTTACATTTAATTGTCTCCAGAAATATGCCTTCATTGATTCAAATTTCTACTCAATTTCACTCATCTCTGCTTTCAAAATTATTTAGCCAGCCAGTTTTAATTGCATTAAAAATATCCATTCTGTAATTGGGTAAGATTTTTTTTTTAGAGTTTACTACATGTTGAGCAAATCTCATAATTTGATAGGTATTTGCTTTCTTTTGATCAAATATTATAATTTTATTAGCCACAAAAATATAAATTAATGTTTACTTCCAGGCATTTTAAAAATATAAAAAACTGCAACATGCTTATATGAGCATAATTATTTAAAATGTGCATTAAGCAGTAACTTTAAGGACAGGCAAAGGAACTTTCACTCTTCCTGAAAGATCCTCATTAAATTACCTTAGTTTGTGCACATCTTATATGCACATATTACTTAAGAAATATCAGGATAACACATCTATTTCTCCTTTCCTATTCACTCCTGTCCTGTCCTCCCCAAAGTTCAATTTCAAGGTCAAATTCAAAGCTGGGCTCCATTTTCTGAGGAATCAGTAACAGCATGGGGGGGGCACCTTGGTGGCTCAGCCAGTTAAGTGGTGGACTTGGGCTCAGGTCATGATCTCATTATTCGTTATTCAAACCCCTCATCAGACTCACTACTGTTAGGGCAGAGCCCACTTTGGGTCTTTTGCCCCCCTCTCTGTCTGCCCCTCCCCTGCTCATGGTCTCTTTCTCAAAAATAAAATATATATCAGCTTGGGTATCCACTGGAACGAATGATAGTTGGGCTTTTTTGTATGGTCTCTTTTCCCATGACTAGATGGGGAGTAGAGGGGGTTTTGCACTTTAGCTACCTCTTTGGCTTTCCTTTTCCTATTTCTTTTGGATGTATTTCTAATAATGGAAGAAGGATCACAAAAATTACATCTATATCTAATGTCCCATTTTTCTCTGTCATTTCTATTATTATCATGCAGGTCAACAGATTGTTGAATCTCTCATACACTGTTCACTTTGGTCTGACTTCTTATACTCACTAACATTATAACTTAGTTATACCAAAAAATACATAGGTTTTTGGTTTTTGTTTTTAAACTCCAAGATATCTATTCTTTAGAAGCCTCAATTCCATTTCTGAACTATCATGAGGTCTGAGTAGACAGGGTTTCAATTGCCCTTCATAAGAGCCAATTGCGCATTTTGTTCCCTCTCTAGAACTTTACTTTTTTTTCCTCCCCAGAACTTTCTGTACAAGTCAACCTTTGTCAGTGCACTAATACCCACATAACTTCTCCATCCTTTCACTAGTAAAACATAAACTACTATCTCTACTTCAAACTACCATTTCCATGGGTAAAGTGAGACCTACTTCAATGTTTCAGAAATTCCTTATTGCATAAATCCATATTTCAGAATACAAGTCATGTTCGCACTTTCTCAGGTTCCTTTGCAGGGAAGTTTCAGTTGCATCACCTTGACTCCTATCAGTTGCAGTGTATCTGGGCTAGTACTGGGAATTAGATTCAATGATTACAAGCAATAGACTTGATCAATTACCTCAGCAGAGAAGGCTACTGCATCCAGTTTTCAGAAGTTTCATTTTTAGCATAGGGTTTTAAGTAAGTATGAATGGTGTTAGCAAGGAAAGTGGTTGCATAATCTCCTATAGGGCAGCAATGTCATGGATAAGTTTTGTCACGTGACTTTTATGACTTTTAGTGACTGTGTAGCCTCCACTTCTGGTTCCTTCAGTCCTCTTGGCAAGATACTATATGCCATCCAATACCCCATAGGAAAGCCATTTTCTGTTTACATAGCCAGGGTTAGTTTATATTACTTCAATTAAGTTCTCTCTTGTTAAAATATGTAAATTTTAATTTTTAAAAATTGAAAAATCATTATATTATCACCTTTTATATAAAGGGATAAGATTTCAGGAAGGTTTTATTTTTAACTTGCACTTTCATGTTTACAAAAAATTAATATATGTAAATATATACCAAGTCATAAATCCAACTATGGAAGGAATAAGTCATGAGGATGAAAGATGGAGTACAGAGAAACAGTCAATGTATTGTAATAGTGTTATATGATGACAGATGGAGGAGTGCCTGGGTGGCTCAGTCGCTTAAGTGGCCAACTTTGGCTCAGGTCATGATCTCACAGTTCGTAAGTTCAAGCCCACATCGGGCTCTGTGGTAACAACTCAAAGCCTGCAGCCCTCTACAGATTCTGTGTCTCCCTCTCTCTCTGTCCCTCCCCGCTCATGCTCTGTCTTTAAAAAATGAATAAACATTAAAGAAAAATAAAAAAAAAATATGGTGACAGATGGTGGCTACATTTATGGTGACAGGTGTCTATAATACAACGTATAGACATGTTGAATCACTATGTTGTATGCTTTAAATTAACGTAACATTGAATGTCAACTATGCTTCAATAAGAAATAAATAAGATGAAAAATAAATAAATAAATAAATAAATAAATAAATAAATAAATACAATAATGCAAAGAATAAAAAATTCTGGAAAAAAACTAATAAATCTATCCCTACTGGAAAAATATTCCAGAGTTAATATGCTAGTGTCACAAGCAGAAAGATTCTGAGTCATGATATTTGGACAAATGGATGAAATGTACTTTACAACACATATGGAGAATAATAGACTTAAATTCTAGTCTTGATTCTGTCACTACTAAGCTCTATTTCCTTTGGCAAGGCATTTAATCTTTTTTGTTGTTGTTGTTCTACTTATTTTCCTATAAATGGATAGGGTTAGATGACATCCTCACAATAGCCCTTCCCTTAAATTTGAAGACATGTCAATACAAATTCCTAAAATAAATAATGTAAATATTAAGTATTAAATATATTGGGAACTTTATTTTTTACTTTTTATTTTAAATGTTTATTTATTTTTGAGAGACAGAAAGAGAGAACACAAGCGGGGGGAGAGGCAGAGAGAGAGAGGGAGACAGAATCTGAAGCAGGGTCCAGGCTCTAAGCTGTCAGTGCGGAGCCCGACGTGGGGCTCGAACCCATGAACCATGAGATCATGACGTGAGACAAAGTCAGATGCTCAACAGACTGAGCCACCCAGCCACCCCCATATTGGGAATTTTAAAAGCAAATTATTACACTGAATCAAATAAAATCAAATAAATCTGAAATTACAGAGCTAGCCAAAAAGCCTCTTGGGGAGTGGTCATCAGATATGAAAGAAAAAGACCTTACATTACTACTGTAAAAAAACACACGACTTTACTAAATTTCCAAAATTGAAAGCCAGTTGATTTTGAAACTCTTTCTTCTGCCTATCTATTGCTAGAACACTGTTAATTCACCTTTACAAATAAAAAAAAAAGAAAAAGAAAAATGTAGTGTGTCGCCTGGCAACTACTTTTGGCATTGTGAGTGGGGTAGGCTGTCTCCTCACTCACTTTCACTTTTCCCATCTGCACCAGTTTCTCATGTGAGAGTTCCTCTCCATGGGATTCTGGCAACTCAACCAACATCAGTTGTTACAAATGTTATCATAAGAAGGAATGAAAAGAAAAGCTCATTTCTTTAATGTACAACAGCTAAAATTTTCAAGTTTCAGTTAACATTCAAAGGCTAAAGAAGACAACAACATGCTTTGACATACCAGTATGAACCTTTTTGGACAGTCAAGACTTCCCTTTATTCCACCAATGAAATCTTAGCTGACTGAATACTGTTTTTTTCCTTTCATTTTTCTTAGGAGAATGTAAAGTTCTTAAAATAATCACAATGATTTTTTTTTCCCCTCCTCAAGGTTATCATTATTTTGCTCATTTTGAGCCAGGAACCACTGAGATTCCTATTTGTGGTCCCAATTTCGTTTGCACCAGCTGAAACATGAGTCATATGATTTACTTTCTTTAGCACGTTGGAAATTTCATTTCTCCCAATTCCAAGACTTTCTTGTGCCCCAGTTTTACTGTCTCAGAGTATGAAGAAGGCAAAGTATATCACCAGCCTCATGTATTTAATACTAAGACAATTCAGGTAAATCTCATACACAAATGTGACTACCATAGCAGATTATACCGGAAACCAGTGGCGTTCAACAATACTGGTATTGCTAACTAGAGGGCATTTGCTGGGATTCTTGGCTTCCACAATAACATTGGCCTACTACAACCAGCATTTAATGAGAGGGGCTAAGGATGTTAGATTTGCTGTATATTGTCTACCGTCCACTAACATCCCTTCCCATTCTTACTCACTTTACCTCTCCCACTCTCAATACAACAGAAAATAAGGATTATAGCTACGGCTTTCTTTGCACGTAAATTTGGATATTTTTATTTAGGTTAATCTAACGAAATAGTTGGTATAGTTTTGGAAGGTGGAAATAAGATGAATGCCATCTTCCTGTAGCTGCCATTTGCTGCTGCTTAAAGAAAGTTGTCATTTTTCTGCACCAGACACTATTGTCTGTTAACCAGCTCTCTGTTTGTCAAAAAACTAGGAAAGCAGCTTTGGTTTCTTCATATGACTCTATGATTCCTGGATAACAGTTCTGGGTATCCATACTCCAAGCTTTGTTTGGGCCATGCTGTGGCTGTGCTATCACTCACAGACCAAGGCCACCATAGCTCCAGTGGCAGCCTTAGAAATAAGAACCCTATGTGGGAAATTATGGATTTTTCTAGGAAACATTTCAATACAACCAGGCTAGAACTTCTTCCTTCAATCCTTCCAAAAATGTTATAAATTCTTAATCTACTGTATTAAATTGTTTGCTGTTAATAATAGAGTAGTTGATATTTTGAGTACTGAATCTTAATTCCTTCATATTATATCCTGCAATGCTCATTATCATTCATAGATGAAGGATTCTCCTGTATTGCATGAACTTTTTTGATATCCCCTAAGAGCTTTATTTTACTTTTTTTTCTTTACTATGTTTACATTTGACTTATATGAATTTCTAGACAATAAAAATCTAATCTCTCATGGAGAAAGTAAACCAATTATTGTCAGGAGCCCTGAAGGGATGGTTGACAGGGAAGGGACACAAAAGAATTCTTTAGGGTGATGAAAATGTGATATATCTTGATTACAGTAGTAATTACATAAATATATACATTTTCCCACATTTAATAAAGTTAAAACAATTAAAATATAGATGCATTTTTATGTAAATTATTTCTCCTTTAAGTTGATTGTAAACAATTAACATTTGCATAGGGTATGCAATTTACAAAAATATTTTTAATATATGAAATATGTTTAAAAGTATATGAGCAGAGGACTTTACTCTGTTCAAGATATATAAACTATTTTAATATATAAGATATATGAGATATATAAAGCTATTTTAATATAGCAGAATTTTCCAAGAGTAATGTTGCCTTAATGGAGAGAACTTGCTTTGTTTGAAATGTTTCCAAAATTATTCCACTCTTCCTAAATATAATATCAACAACATTAACATATTTGTCAATATACCATACTAAAACAGGTTTTCATATGTAGCTTTCATAACCATAGTGATTCCAATTATAAGTGCAAATGTCTGATTACAAGATTGGGCCTTCAAATGTAATTTATACTACTGAATTATATATTGCATTATAACTTGCTTCCTATTTTATTAGCCCTTTATTGCAGTAAATTTTTGAAGTTTGTTGCTATATCATAGTAAGGGACAGAAATCTTGGTTAAAGCTGCTAATTAAACAAATCATTCATTCATTCCAAAACATATCTTGTATGCCTATTATGTAATAGTTGCTCTTTGAGGCACTGAAGATACTACGGTGATAAAGATAAAAAGATAGCCCCCATGGCTACAAAGATTTTACCTTTTAGTGAGGTAGACTAATAATAAAAATAAATAAAAAATATCAGACACTGATAAAGGCTATTTAAAAAATGGAGTAGTTTAAAGTCAACAACCTAAAATCTAAGACTCAATGTTCGATAAATTTTTACCTACTTTATTTAATTAGTATAACATTTCTTTATTTTCTGGCCTGGTAGAGTATAGTAAGTATGCAAACAAACCAAACCAACCAAACAAACAAACAAACAAACCCCACTTTTAATTAAAACAATAATAAACCTTTATTCTAGTTTCCTCTGATATCCCTTGTCCTGGGTTGGGTTATCTAGGAAGTAGATGCTGAGATGGAGTTAAGAGTAAAATAGGTTTACTGGGGAGTAATACCTATGAAATAAAAAGAGACAATGCAACATGAGGCAAGAAGAGTCATAAGATCATAATGTTGGGACTTGAACAAATATCTTCAGATAGAGGAGTCCCAACCTGGGCAGAAATAGCTAAGCCTGAGCATTACCATCTTGCTCAGACATTAGAAAGGGCCACTCTGAGAAGAATGTGACCTTGGTTTGAATGCTGAGGTGGAGTAGAAGAAGCTAACAGCCAGAGGTTTATCAGGTACCCTATTTCTCATGGCTAGACAGTGCATCTTCCCGTGAAGGGGAATCTGAATGGAGTTCCCTGTTCTGCCAAACTCCTCTCCTGTAAAATTTAGAAATTTATAGTGGTGCACTTACTAATCACCAGTTTTATTTGTTTCTTGTTTGTTTGTTTCATCCGGGCTTTATGACACACTGTCAATCAGTTATGCTTAAAGACCATCGATGTCTAGTGGGGTCAGTTATGCTTAAAGACCATCGATGTCTAGTGGGGTGAGTATATTCCCTACCTTCACATAAGCATGTTAATCCACATTTGTAACAGACAACTCTCTAAGATTCATGTCCTGTTCATTTCCCACTTTCTCAATCTCCTACTTTTCTCTGTATATCTGTATATATCTGTATATATATATATCTGTATCTCTGTATATCTGTATATATATACAGATCTGTATATATACAGATAGATATATATACAGATATCTATAGATATAGATATAGATATACATCTATAGATATCTGTATATATATCTATAGATATACATCTATATATCTCTGTATATATATCTATAGATATACATCTATATATCTCTGTATATATATCTATAGATATATATCTATATATCTCTGTATATATAGGTATAGATATATACCTCTGTATATATATCTATATATATATATGTATATCTATATATATACATATATGTATATATATAGATATATACCTCTCTGTATATATATCTATAGATATATATCTATATATCTCTGTATATATATCTATAGATATATATCTATATATCTCTGTATATATAGGTATAGATATATACCTATATATCTATAGATATATAGATATCTGTATATATATCTATCTGTATATATACAGATCTGTATATATATACAGATATACAGAGATACAGATATATATATACATCTGATATATATATATATCTGTATCTCTGTATATCTGTACATCTGATATACCCCAAATATCCGGTATACCAGTGTTTGTTCTAAAGTTACTTAGGACCCAGCAGGGAAACTGTTTTCACACATCCCTGATAGAGAAACTCTTAATAGATTCCCAAATCAAAAGTCCTATTTTCCTTACTTACTAAGTCTTGGGGCCTGGGAAGTAATTGAGAATTATATAATTATTTTCCATATTATCCACCATAAAACTTTGTCTTTTATCCTAATTTGTTTAATTCTGGCATTGAACAACTTTTGGAAGACAGATGACAGCAGAAACATTTCTTGCAGGCAATTCTTTCCCTGCTGTAGGTGGCCCTGACCCTATTTCCCTGAATATTTTATTTTTATTTCTCTCTGCTGTTCTTCTTTCCTTTCCAGCAGGTCAAGTTGAATTTTCAAAGCTTTGATGTATTTTTTCTCCCCTACCATATGTAGACCTAACACAGTCTTTTGCAGCTTTTGACTGAAAGATAAAAATCTGTCTTTAAGTGGAGTTCATTGTTCCCAGAATTTCTGAAATCGTCTTTCTAACTCAAGTTTTGTTGTTTTTTTTTTCCCCTGGACCAAACTCTGAAGGTTTATAGCCTACTGACCTTAATGTTCCCTCTGCCATTAAGGACTCTTGATTTCTCAAATAAGAGCATTTGAATCTTTTTTAGTAACTCTCTCCTTTTTTCTTTTCCTTTTTATGAAACTGGGTCTGTGACAGCTTCATTTGGATGTTGCTCAATGCAAATCTAGATGGTACCATTTATTTCCTATATAATACTCCCAACACTTTTTTCTGTTTATTATCAAGTTCTATCACACTGCCAGAGAAAGACAGAAAAATAAAGAAATGGACACTCTTTAGGGATTTTATCTTTCTCCATCTTTATCTGTCTTCATCTGACTAACAAACTAACAGTGAATCTTCATTAAGATTTCCTAGGTTGCCTATTAAAAATGCATCTAACCTGTCCTTTTGCCAGTAATGAATTGGTATTTCCATAGGCGGAGCTTGTGAAGCTGTATTTTCAAAAGTATCCCACGTGTTTTTGTTTTGGTTTGGTTTTTGTCTTAGTACCATCATCAAAAAATAGGAACTTGTATTTGATTAGTCCCTTTATTGGACTCTTGTTCCTGGTGCTTACAGGTGGGATGAGGTTGGAAAGGTGTCTGAGATCCCCTCAGAGGCCAAAGATGAGACTCAACCATACATTCCTCTCTGGAATATACTCTTCTGGCTCACTTTTAATATAAGTCCATATTCAATATATTATCTTATTTGGGTTCTGTTAGCCCTTTATTCATAAGTGAGGTTAGATCTGATTTTAGGGGGACTATATTTGACAGATGTGTACTTTAGAGTATTGATAATTTCACAATTTGGAAAATTATCTTTCTTTGACTATATTTTGGAAGAGTTTATGTAACATGGACAAGATTTGTTCCTTTAAATTTTGAAATAATCTATAAATCTGGTCTTAATTTTTCTATAAGAAAACAAATGCAGAAAAATGTAGACAGGGAGAATAGAGTATTTTAATATTCTCAAAGAGAGAGATAGTTAGCACTTTTGCTTAGTCAGTAGATGATCAGGAATTTTTTTAAAAGGTAAAAAACACTGACTCCTTCAAAATCTTCAACAAAATACTAACAAATCAACTTCAGAAATACATAAATAAAGCATTTTACACCTAGAAAACTTTTAAACCAAGTGGTATTTATGTATTAATGTAATACTTTATATCAATAAATAAAAAATACAAAATCACATTGCCATTCCAAGTGATCCAGAAAAAGCATAGGACAATATCCAACACCCTTTCAAGAAAAATATACTCAACAAACTAGGAATAGAAGGGAATTTTTCAACTTGATAAAGAGTACCAAAAATACCCACAGCTAACATCATACTTAATGGTGAGAGACTAGATGGTTTCCCACTAAAATCAGGAGATAGACAAGAATATTAGACCTCGGCACTTCTATTTAACATTGACTTGAAGTCAACTGCCTAGGTAATTAGGCAAGAAAAATAAATAAAAGATAACAGGTTGGAAAGTAAGTAAAACTATCTCCCTTCATAGAGATGACATAATCCTTTATATGGAAAGTCCTTGAAATCCACTAAAACATATTAGAACTAATAAATTAGTTCAGCAAAACAACAAGATATAAGATCAATACACAAATCAGTGGTATTTCTATACACTCACAAAAAACAATCCAAAAATAAATTAAGAAAACAATTCAGTTCACAATAACATCAAAAGAGTAAAATACTTATAAATAAATCTAATGAAAGAAGTGCAAAACGTATGCTCTAAAAACCATAAAAAACAGTTGACACACATTTTTCTAAATATTTAAATAAATGGAAAAATATCCCACATTCAAGAACTGGAAGACTTAAAATTGTTAAGAAGGCAGTATTTGCCAAACTGATCTACAGATTCAACACCATTTAAAGTTGTCTTCTTTGTAGAAATTGGTAAGCTGGTTCTAAATTCATATGGAATTGCAAGGGACCCAGAGTAGACAAAACAATCCTCAAAAAAGAACAAGTAGGAGGCCTCACGCTTTTTAATTTCAAAACTTACTACAAAGCAACTTAGTACAAATTTTACTACAAAACTTACTGCAAATCATTATAGCACTGTCAAAAGAATAGACATATAGATAAGCACATAGAAATGAGACTCCAGAAATACATATATTCAACTGATTTTCAAAAAGAGTGCCAGGACAATTTGATGGAACACAGAATAGTTTTTTCAACAAATGGTGCTGGGATAACTGGATAGTCACATGCAAAATGAAGTTGGACCTTTATGTTATTCCTTATACAAAAATTAACTAAAAATAAATTAATAACCAAAATGTAAGAACTAAAAGTCTAAAACTCTTAGAAGAAAAGATGAAATAAATCCTTACAACCATAAATTTGAAGTAGTTTCTTACATATGACCCCAAAAGCATAAGCAACAACTAAAAAAACCAAAAATTAATTAGATTTCATAAAAATTAAAATATTTTGTGAAAAATTTTCAAAAAGTGAAAAGCCAACTCACAAAATGGGAGAAAATACTGGCACATAATATATCTGAAAAGGACTTGTATCTAGGATATATAAGGAACATTTACAACTCAATAATAAAAAAGAAAACTAATCCAATTAAAAAGTGAACAAGGATTGTGAATAGGAATTTCTCCAAGGAATATACACAAAAGGGTAATAAACAAATGAAAATATGCTCAATGTCATTAATCATCAAGGAATGCAAATCAAAGCCATAAGACACCACTTAATACACACTAAAATGGCTAAAATCAGAAAGTTGCATAACAAGATTGTCAGTGAGGTTATGGAGATATTAGAATGCTCATACATTGCTAGTGGGAAAGTAAAATAGTGCAGCCAAGTTGAAAAACAGTCTGGAAGTTTTTGAAATGAATAAGTGAGAAATGAACACATACATCAAAACAAAAATCTGTACGTGGATGTTTACCACTGCATTTATAATAGCCCAAACCTGAAAACAACCTAAATGTCCATCAACACAGCAATGGATAAACAAAATGTGGTCTATTCTTACAATTGTATAGTACTCACCTCTATAAAAGAATAAATTACTCATATATGGTGATATATGAATCATAAACCTTGAAAAGAGTATGCAAAGTGAAAGAAGTTAATCACAAAAGATGGCATACTATATGATTTCATTCATATGAAAGTCCAGAAGTGGGAAATCTATATAGATGGTAAGTAGATTAGTGGTTGTTTTAAGTTGCTGCTTTAGGGGTACTGAGGATTCAGAGGCATAATAGGTTAGGGGTAACAGATTTCTTTTGGAGGTGATGACAATATTCTAAAATTGTGGGAAATGTTTGCACATACCTGTGAATGTACAAAGAACCACTGAATTGCACACTTTAAACAGGTGCATTGCATAGTATATGAATTCTATCTAAATAAAACTTTTTTAAAAAAAGACTCTCCTTTCAATTCAGAACTTGTTCCTAATGAATAGGTCAGGTAAGTGACAGGAATTCTTCATGATTCGGTAAACTCAATACAGTTTTTTTTTTTTCAAAGATGCGATTCCCAATCCTAAATTCCTAGTTGCTATTCTATTTAAAAGTTATTACCTTGATTCTCATTCTCAAAATCTATTTGGAACTTGACTTTATGTATCTGGGTGGAAAAGGTGATATTCATTGAATTGTCGTGGTGAATTTATTATGGTAAAATAATAATTTTTTCTATAATGCAAAAAGAGATAACTAAAATTAAATGTTATGTATATACATTTACCTTATATTTAGGGAATATAAAATAAAAATATAATAATGTATCTTCTCTAAAAATATTTTTATTTAAGGAGCAGTAAACAGTAAACAAAAACAAGAAGAAAACAAACCATATGACCATGCATTTAGAAAGACCAAAACCATTATTTTACCCAACTGAGTGCTTAAACTGATATTCAATCACATTTTAAATTAGTGAAATATAAGTCAACACGTCTAAGCTTATGAATATTTTCAAACTCAATACATTTGATATTATGAAGCCAAATGATTGGATGCTGAATTATTTTGTATTTTTATGTAGATATTTCATATAGATCTAGCATAAAACATCAGAGAAGATTCATGATCCATTTTATTCCTCACTATTGTCATTGTGACAATCTGAAGTATCATGCACTATCTCTGAATAAAGAGGTGTTTCTTTGGTGAGGTGATGATAATTCAGTAGAGACTGATTTTGATAGTCTACAGACTTGGTTTGCCCTCTTTTGGTAAAGTTTTGAAGTACAAATATATAGATGCCAGTAACAAATTTATATGCTTTCTGGTTTTGACAAAGTTTATAGTCTTTTTTTCCATGCTCTAGGCCTCCAAAATTATGCTTCAGGGAACCAAAAGACATAGACTTCCAAGAATATTATTGATATTATACTTAATGATTTGGAACAGCAAATTTAATTAACCTCCAATATTAAAAACTGACTCTGAAATGATAAAAATACAGCTTGCATAATTTTCTGATTTTAAGTGTTATGAAACTTAATATCCCTCCTAAATTTTGAAACTATGCAAACTTAATCATCCATAATGATTATCGTAAAAGCAAGGAGAACACTAAAATTGTATTATGCGTCCGTTGTCTTCCTAGAAAATGGTCAATATTAGTTTTTCTATTTATTAAAAATGGCAAGTGCAAACTTTTGACCTATCAAATTGTCACCCTTTACTTTTAGAATTGTCAGTTCATTTCAAAATTCCAAATTAGTGTTTAAGTTTCACATATTAAAGTAGATTTTGGGGCGCCTGGGTGGCTCAGTCAGTTGAGCGTCCAACTTTGACTCAGGTCATGATCTCACACTCCGTGAGTTCAAGCCCTGTGTCGGGTTCTGTGCTGACAGCTCAGAGCCTGGAGCCTGATTCAGATTCTGTGTCTCCCTCTCTCTCTGACCCTCCCCTTCTCAGGCTCTGTCTCTCTCTGTTTCAAAAATAAATAGACATTAAAAAATTTTTTTTAATAAAGTAGATTTTGATTTCATAATTCTTTCTTACTTCCTTTCTTGGCACATTTTTACAAGTACTGAACACACAGCTACAGATATATATTTCTAAGGGAAAGAATTTATTTCTAGGTTAACTAAGGCTATAACTCTCCTTGACTCCACTTTATAATAGTCAGTTTGCTAACATCTTGGAAATTTGACATCAAGAAAAAATTTATCTTCAGACAAAAACTTAGTAAATTGCATTAAAGCTAAATAATACTTCCTTATGCTTTATAACTAAATTCTAAATCGAACTCTTGAAGAAAAAGAAAGAATATTTCACCTTAAGCAATGAAACAAGCTGAAATAATTTGGTTAGATTCTGTGGAGCATCATGGAATCAATTTTCCTCTTTCTTGGTGCAAAAATAATTTCTATACTGTTCATTCTGTATATTTAATTTTTTAAAGTAATTTTTTAAAATTTTCTACCTTATTCACTATAATATCAGACATTTCAGTTTTGTAGTTAGAATTTTTAACTAAAGCATAACAAAATTATTCCAAAGAGCATTAGTCTGAGAAATGTCTTTTAATTTAATTTTTAAATGCACATGCATGAGTCTATTTATTTATTATGGTAACAATATCTCCAAAACTCGTATTTGAATTAACTTTAAGAAGAATAATCCTAGCATCAGAGAATAATGATATATACTAAGTGGTCTACTGATTTATTTTAATAAGATAATGTAAATCTGGGACTTCTGGGTGGCTCAGTTGGTTAAGCGTCTGACTCTTGATCTTGGCTCAGGTCATGATCTCACAGTTTTCTGAGTTTGAGCCTTACATCGGGTTCTGTGCAGAGCCCACTTGGGATTCTCTCCCTCCGTCTCTCTGCCCCTGCCCCACTAGAACTCTCTCTCTCTCTCTCTCAAAATAATAAATATTTTAAAAATTGTAAAAAAAATAATAGTAAGATAACATAAATCTTAAAATGTAGTATAATCTGACTCAGACTTCTTGAATTCAAAGTTTGCCTCTAACGTCTTATGACTAGGTAGCCTAAGGGACATTAACCTGTCTGTTCAATTTCCTCATTTTTAAAAAAGGATAATAATCACTGAGATTAGTATGAAGAACAAATTAGATTGATATATATAAAGTGTTTTGCAATGCCTGGGATAAGTTGCTAATAAATATTAGCTATTATTATTAAAGCAATGAGACTTAGACATTTAAGCATTTAATGTTTAGATATATAGACATTTAAACTTAAACTTTGGGTAATGTTAGCTATAGAAGGTTTCAAATAAACTGAATGCTTTTCTTAGGGGATGGTTTCTCACACTTCTAATTTGTTCTATGTTAAAGAGGCAGTCTTTGTGTATGTTAAAATATATATAATGAACAAATGACATTTAAACTAATTAAAGTATTAAAGGAGAAATCAAGGACAGAAAAGGGCAAGACTATTTAAAATTTTTTAAAGTTTATTTACTTTTGAGAGAGAGCGACAGAGAGACAGAGAGCTGGTGAGGGAAGGGTAGCGGGGTAGGGAGACACAGAATTCAAAGTAGGCTCCAGTTTCGAGCTGTCAGCATGGTGCCCAATGCTGGCCTTGAACTGATGAACCATGAGATCATGAGCTGAGCTAAAGATGGATGCTTAATTGACTGAGGCACCCAGGTGCCCCTAAATTTTTTTTGAAGATGCAGAACTTGAACCAAATTATGCTTCAGATTCATGCTCAGTCTCATAATTTCCTAAGGGTATACCTTGAGAAAGGAATAGATATGAAGGGAATGTGTGACGTAATTATCTATTCTAAGATGCAGTTGGGTATTATATTTAAGAAGTATTTTTGCAGAAAATTTCAGTACTCACAAGAAGGAAGCTGTTGGATTAGCTTGTATACAGAAAAACTGCCATTGATGTCAAAAAATTTGGTCAGCCTTTATTATGTGCCACAATTTGCCAACTTGAACTTACATGTCAAATGAAAAGCACAGAAGATCTGTTCAATTTGAAAAATAACTGCTTTTATATTACCAGTTATATTATCATTTATATTACCATTGTGGAGCTCCTTCCCCAAAGAAAACTGTAAAAGGTGGGGAGGGTGCCTGAGTGGCTCTTGAGTCAGTAGTGGCTGACTCTTGATTTCAGCTCAGGTCATGATTTCATGGTTCATGGGATCAAATCCTGGGTCAAGCTTTGTGCTGACTGTGGAGCCTGCTTGGGATTCTCTCTCTCCTTCCTCTGCCTTTCCCCTGCTCATTCTCTCCCTCTCTCTCTCTCTCTCTCTCTCTCTCTGTCAAAAATAAATAAAATTGAAAAAAAGTGTAAGTGGGAGGAAAAAAGACTGTGAGGCAAATTGAACTCTAAAAAAAAAATAATAATGCCACGTGATTTGGATCAAATTATTGGGCCACTGGTTTATTGTTTTGTTTTTTTTGTTTGTTTGTTTTTTGTTTGTGTCTATAAATTGCATTAATGATGCTTGTTTTGTAGCTATCTGATGATGCTAAGGACTGAGATGGGGAGAGGGAAGAAAGGTAAAGATTATTTAAACCTTGTAAATTAAAAATACGGGAGAAAAAATAAAATTTAATTTAAAAATTTATAATGTGAGAAGATGAGAGGGGAGACTTCTAGTCATTTGAAAGTTGTGCATTATACTTCTATTTATTTCTTTGATCATCACATTTCCATTTTAATTCAGTATTTCTCTAACCCTAATTCTCATCCCTACAGACATCTTTAAATTGTGACTGACATTTTTTTCCCTTTATTTTATCCAACTCACATTGTTCCATGTTTTAAACTATGAAGCCTAATTCTGTTCAATTATATTTCAGAGGAATTCCATGGGTGGTAGAATTTCAACAATTTCTTGAATGTTTGAAAAGTGTTATAGTTGCTGAGGATTGGTTTTCCTCTTTTATTTGAAATACATATCTATGTCTATCTAGGTATCATATGTATGATCTATAAAAGATATATGTAATGTATATTGTAGATTTCTAAAACATCCAGAGGGTCACCTGGGTAGCTCAGTCCATTAAGCGTCTGACTTTGGCTCAGGTCGTAATCTCGTGCTTCATGAGTTCGAGCCCTGCTTTGGGCTCTGTGCTGACAGCTCACAGACTGCAGCCTGCTTCAGATTGTGTCTCCCTCTCTCTGTCCCTCCCTTGATCATGCTCTGTCTCTCTCTCAAAAAAAAAAAAAATCCAGAAAGATATAATATGACGACCATCCAAGCACTCATTATCCAGCTTTGATAAGTACTAATCGTCTTAGTAACCTTACTTCATTTATTGATATCTCACTCACCCCACCACAACCCACACAAATTTATACTTTTTAACTGCCCAGAGAATTTTAATATAAATCTTGCACATCATGTTATGTCACCTACCACTATGCTACTCTACTTAAGAAGATTATGTTTCAATATATATAATCACCTGGCCATTTTCACATCTAATAAAATTAACAATGACTACTTAATATCTTGTTTGATGCAGTTAATATTCAAAATTTCCCATTTATCAAGGGGCACCTGGGGGTGGCTCAGTCAGTTAAGGGTCCAACTTTGGCTTAGGTCATGATCTCACAGTTCATGAATCTGAGCTCCGCCTCAGGCTTTGTGCTGACAGCTCAGAGCCTGGAGCCTGCTTCAGATTCTGTTTCCCTCTGTCTCTGCCCCTCCCCTGCTCATGTTCTGTTCTCTCTCTCTCTCTCAAAATTAAATAAACATCAAAAAAAAAAAATTCCCACTTGTCTTAGAGGTGTGCTTTGACACGTGACTTTTAGAATTAAAATACAAACATGATCTAAATAAAGCATTCCCATTTTTTTTTTCTGTCGCTTAATTCTTTCTATCATCTAACAACGCTCCTTCCTTTTTTGTTCTACTTACTTGCTGAATAAACCAGATTATGTGTCCTTTGGAAAATTTACATTCTTTTTTGTGTAATTTAACATGCTGCTCTCTCTCTCATTTCCTTTAAACTGAGTTGTGCGCTTATTGTTACATCACATCACAAAAACCATGGCTGACAACATGCATTCAGTAAAACTAAGATAGATTTGTAGGTTTAGTGCTATCAGTCTAATCCTTCCATTAAAAAACTAATGGTTTGGGCATCTACTCATGATTGCAAAACTGAATGAAAGCTTTGGCTGAATGTCAAATTCTGGAATAAAATCTCAAATTCTGAGTCTATTGACAACTGAATAGAAATGAACTGAATTCTCAATATTCTCATTTTTTTTCTTTCTATAGAGACATTTTAAGTGTATTTTTTACCTTCTTGGTGCTCTAAATTCAACCACATTGTGTCAAGATGATTACATGAATTTTTGTTTGTTGTTACCTTCACATTATGCCATTTACATATTTATTCTATTCAGAATTTTTTTATATTTATTTATATACTACATTATACCATCTTCTCTTTCTTGCCTTTCTAGAGTTTATTTTTGTTTCCCAGTGCTACCTACAAAAAATTCCTCAATTTGATTCCCTGTAAATACTCATTGATATAACCTATTATTTTGTTGTTGTTATTACTATTTGATCTTGATGATGATGATAGCAAGTATTTCTCTACCACAAGATTAATCCATCGATACCAGGGCTTTCATATTTCTCATTGTGACAGTTATTTTATTTGCAGTAACAGTAGGTAACAGAAGAAATTCTATGACAAATGTTGTTTTACAACATTTCCCTACATTTAGAATAACGAATTAACTTCAGCATTATTTACTTTTGTGTCCTCAAAAATTCTGTCTTAGGTGTGGTGTGTGGTGGATATTCAATAGTATCTGATTAATTTTATTAAAATCCAATGAATGAGCTCAGGACTCCAAGTAATTAGACATTATAAATAGAATAAGCTGAAATTGGTAAAATGACAAGTTTATGGACATTATTTGTGTCCTGGTGCTTGAGGACAGAGTTTTCACCATGTCTGGGTGGGCAAATAAAACCTGTTTCATTTAAAGTTGCCTACCCCTGGGGCGCCTGGGTGGCTCAGTCGGTTAAGCTGTCGACTTTGGCTTAGGTCATGATCTCGTGGTCTGTGAGTTCGAGCCCCACGTCAGGCTCTGTGCTGACAGCTCAGAGCCTGGAGCCTGTTTCAGATTCTGTGTCTCCCTCTCTCTGACCCTCCCCCGTTCATGCTCTGTCTCTCTATGTCTCAAAAATAAATAAACATTAAAAAAATTTAAAAAAAAATAAAGTTGTCTACCCCTAAAGCTCTTTCTCTCTAATTGATGTCTTTTTCTCACAAGAATGGTGCCTTTTACTAGTGAAATTAGAGAAGCTGGTAAAAGAAGCTGGGTGGACCATTTAACTAAATTAACTCAACTTCAGGGTTTAAGGGTGGATTCCAGCTTGCTCTAAAATTTTTAGGTAGGGGCGCCTGGGTGGCTCAGTCGGTTAAGCGTCCGGTTAAGCATTCGACTTCAACTCAGGTCATGATCTCGTGGTTCAGGAGTTTGAGCCTCTCATCTGGCTCTCTGGGGTCAGCTCAGAGCCTTGAGCCTACTTCGGATTCTGTAACTCCCTCTCTCTCTGCCCCTCCCCCACTCATGCTCAGTCTCTCTCTCTCTCTCTCTCTCTCTCTCTAAAAATAATTAAAAACAATTTTTTTTAATTTTTAGATATATGGTGGGAAAGGGTCAGAACTGCTTTTGGTTCAAGCATTAAAAAAAACAAAAAAAATAACAAAATAACAACAACAAAAAAAAAACCTTTGCATGATGCAGCCTAGCTCATCAAGGTAATCAAGGTAATGATTTATCACAAAAATTAAAATAATAAGAAAATCAATATTAGTGTATATTTATTTGAAAGGGCTTTTCTTCTAGATACTTATGGGCTAGGAAGGTACCTAAATGGCTGTGGTTAATACAGATGTCTGATTAAGGATGAGTTTTAGCTATAACCAAAGTCTTTTCTTTCTTCCCCTGAGCTATGGGCTTCATTGTATAAAGTGAGGAAGCAGAAAAACAAAATATTGCAGAGTTTGGCTTAGGATTCCAGGCTTAGGATTCCAGGCTTAGGATTCCAGGCTAAGGATTGAAGCAGAGGTACAGGACCCAGAAGCAATGAAAAATTCTGATTCCTCTCTGGAAGAAACATTCCAATATTTCTTATTGGAAAGAAACAGTCTAGCTCCATCAAGAAATATAATCAGTCTGAAATTAGGTTAGAAAACTGGTCTTCTGACAATCTGAGGTTGAATCTAAGCCAGGGTAACCTTAAACCTGATTATTTGACAGAGTGATAGAGTTCCACTAAAAATATCTTACAAACCGAGAAAACATTCATTCTATGATTACTACAAAGTCTATAATCCTCTGGGTGCCTTATTTTATATACATTATAGTAGGGCTGTACAAATTTGATTCTCTGTCATAAAATAGTTTGTTAGTCACAATGTCTCAGAATGCAGACAAATAGATACTTTAGAATATCTGGGCATCTATAAAGTATTTACTACAGGTGTTGGAGGGATAAGACTTATATATGTAGAATAACTTAAAAATAAGATATTTTTGGAGGCACCTGGGTGCCTGGGTGGCTCAGCAGGTTAAAGTTTCTCTTGATTTCGGCTCAGGTCATGATCTCACAGTTCATGGGATTTAGCCCTGTGTTGGGCTCCATGCTCATACTGCGGAGCCTACTTGGGACTCTCTCCTTTTCTCTGCCCCTCCCTGTATGTGTGCACACTCTCTCAAAATAAATAAAATAAACTTAAAAATAAAAATATTTTGAAGATTATTTAAAATAACAATGAAACAGATAGCACCATCCAGTATGCTATCACTTGGTTCAAAATGTGTGGAAATTAATCCCTATAGATTATCAGAGAAGGGTAAGAACATTTCACCACATAACAAGAGAACCATCTGAGTTGGCTCCTGAAATGTGGTTCAGATTTGCATTAGTTGAGAGGACAGTGGAGGCCACTGTGGCTGTGTTAAAGTAGGAAGACTAAAAAGAGTGTTTAGATAAAATGGTTGAAACACTTTAGCCTAACTATATAGTATGTATTTTTGTCTGGGGGCTCTGAAAAGATAATTTAGTCTTCATTTTTGAAAGCCTTGAATGTCAGGTTAGGAGGGCAATTTATCCCATAGGCAATAGGAAATAACAAAAATTCTGAGCAGGAGCAGGATATGACAGAAGGTTCATTTTACCAATATTGACATCTCAGAAGTATGAAAAATGGATTGCAAGATGGAAAGAGAATGGTTCTTGAAGACGAATGGAAGCTATACTAGAAAAGAATTTAGCCTATACAGGAATAACAGAATGCCTTTTTAAAAACTGGTAAATAATCATTTAGGCATGCCAAGATAACATAGTTCAGTGGAAAGTTGAGAATTAGGAAGTGATTCTAAAATTATAACTGATAGAACTTAGTCACTAATTGTAGTCACTAATATTATTTGCCCTCTAGTGACACTAATAAAAATTAAAAATTGGGTCATTTCATCTCAGAAATATATAATTACCCTTTAAAATAGAAAAAAACTATAATTTTAATAACATGTTTTGTTACTTCCTTAATTTAAATTATATGCTTATGGGGCAAAGCTATAAGAGACACCTCTGAGTGTTTTGTGTTGTTTTGTTTTGTTTTGTTTTGTTTTGTTTTGTTTTGTTTTGAAGGGTCCACATTGCTTCTATAGTCGATATGGACAGAGAAGTCCTTTAAGTAGTTTGTATGGTTTCCAGAAAGTAAACATTATAATCTTACCTGGGTTCAGGAAAGAAAATTATCTTATTTTTCAGTATGAAAAAATACATTCCTTGATGAAGCGAAGACCATTTAGTTAAGAAAATATAACAGACTTCCTCATTTGAAGTGAAATATGACTAGCGAATGTAATTCAAATAAGTAGGAGAAAAACTCTTGTAATACATTTCCTCCTTTATGAGCTCCCCCTGAGATTGTTAGGAGATATGTAAAGATATGTTAGCCCAGTTTTATTTACTCTATGTCCCACATAGATAAAAAAGAAAATTGCACACAAAAAATATAAGCTGCCCAGGACTCTCAGGACATTTATGTCAATACATATGTTACACTTGTCTCTCTTGATTATGAGCTAAATCTTTCCCAATCCCATTGTCAAAAGTGTCATATTGTGACACCCATAACACACAGAAGATTCTAAGATTGCTAAACTGCATAATATACCTGTTAACAGTACACTAATAGGGGCCCAGGGTGTATAATAAACACAATAATAATTAATTTTATGTACAATTTAGGAATGTCTTCCCCTTCTACAGACACTTCCCCTTCAACTGAACCCTGTTTGATTCATTGTTCATTTTTGCTGTAGTTGTCTTTGATTTATAATTCAACCTTGTAATTAGTTAGGTATCACTTTCGCTAAAATTTATCATAATTGGTATAGATTTGAAACGAATAAAGAAATAAGCAGCGTATCAGGAGATCCATAGGTTAGAGTCTTTCATGTGTCGGGCTTTTAAAAAAAATTAATGTTTATTTTATTTTTGAGACAGACACAGTGTGAGCAGGATAGGGGCAGAGAGAGAGGGACACACAGAATCCAAAGCAGGCTCCAGGCTCTGAACTGTCAGCACAGAGCTCGATGCAGGGCTCAAACTCATGGACGGTGAGATCATGACCTCAGACGCTTAACAGACTGAGTCACCCAGGCACCCCTTATTTTTTTTAAGTAACGATAAAACAAGCTTCAGATCAGAAAGTTCAGCACTTATATATATGAAGAAAACTCATAAGTGAGTTGATAGCCTCCCAGCAGAAGCACAAACAAGCTAATTATCTTTAAAGGCAGAGGATGCAAGGTAAGGGAACCTGTAAGACAATTAGTGAAAATATGCGAAGCTCTCAATTATGTGATCACTTTTGGAAGAACTCCAATGTCTAACACATGGGCACACAGGGTCTAAGATGTACTCATTCAATCCTGGTGTCCATTCAGCATGTATAAAACATGGAGTAAACTAGGTTACTGCCACTGAAATCTCCGGTAAAAGACAGTCATGCTAGTTGGAGAAAGGGGGTCACAGCTCATCTAACTTTTGATTGCTTGACAAGTATAGAAAAGGAATTCTGAGAAACTTAACAGAAACCCATGGGAGAGGGGAAGGAAAAAAAAAAGAGGTTAGAGTGGAAGAGAGCCAAAGCATAAGAGACTCTTAAAAACTGAGAACAAACTGAGGGTTGATGGGGGGGGGAGGGAGGAGAGGGTGGGTGATGGGTATTGAGGAGGGCACCTTTTGGGATGAGCACTGGGTGTTGTATGGAAACCAATTTGACAATAAATTTCATATATTGAAAAAAAAATTAAAAAATAAAAAAATACAAAAAAATAAAGAAAAAGAATTCTCTAAGATGGTAGTAAACACCCCCATTTCTCCTGTTAGTATATCATGTCTCATTTACCACAGGTTATTGGAATCCGTTAAACACAGAGCCTCCTGAGACGGCTAAGGAGTACAGGATAAATTTTGATGCAGTTGATAAGCAGATAGTTCAACCCTCTGAGTGAATTTAGGAATGAAGGATGCTAGTCCACTTTAAGATGAATTTAGTATGAACTTTAAAACAAACAAACAAGCAAACAAACAAACAAGCAAACAAACAAAAATAACTAAAAAAGAAAGAAAGTCTTGTGTGTCATCCTGGTCTTTGAAGACACTTCTGCAAAGTTGAGAAGTGCTGGGGTAGTGCAGGCAGGTGGCAAATACTTAGGAATCACAAAAAGAAAAACAGTTTTCCACAGACATATTACTCCCTGGCTTTCTCTCCCTAATATTCAAATCTAATAAACTTTCACTATAGAAAATAAAAACAAAAGAAATATAAATACTCAACGTTTTCCTTTGGCAGGAACTAAAGCAATGCATTTGGGAACCTATACCATCTCTCCGTC
Source organism: Acinonyx jubatus (assembly GCF_027475565.1). Classification (NCBI taxonomy): domain Eukaryota; kingdom Metazoa; phylum Chordata; class Mammalia; order Carnivora; family Felidae; genus Acinonyx; species Acinonyx jubatus. The sequence continues at coordinate 88,596,896 of NC_069381.1, read as the reverse complement.
AGAAAATTGATATTGAACAAATATAGCTATTAGGGACTGAATTGCAACCCCCCCCGCAAATTCGTATGTTAAAGCCCTAGCCCACAATGTGAATATATTTGGAAATAGGGACTATAAGGAGATAATAAAATTTAAATGAGTCATAAAAGTAGGATCATACCTTAGAAGGTCTGTGTCCTTCTAAGAGGAAGAGACCAGATCTCTCTCCCCCCTTTCTCTCCATGCATGCAGAGTGGAAAAACAATGTGAGGACACAAACGTGAGGCAATCCAGGAACAGTGGCCTTAGAAAATGGATTTTCTGGCACCTTGATCTTGGACTTCCTGATTCAGAACTGTGATCAAACACATTTCTGTTGTTTAAGCCATTAAGCCTATGTTATTTTGTTACAGTAGCCCAAGCAAACTAATATAATATGATGAACATTCAATATAATTGAATGAAAATATTCAATAGAAATGAGAAAAAATATGTTCAATTAAAAACATTTACCATAAAAAAAGCAGAATGTGTGTGTGTGTGTGTGAGAGAGAGAGAGAAGAGTGTGAGCACATGTGCACACATATACACACCATAGAAAAAAGTACAGCAGGGGAAAATATAAGGAAATATAAAATCGTAGAGAAAAATTAAGATCACTTTGGAGAAGGGAATAATTATATCAAATGTTATGAAGAGTTTGAGTAACATCAGAACAGTTTAACACTAAGCTTGTAATAAGAAAGTTGATTAGCTTTTGGCAGAAATGTTTTTCAATAAAGTGAGGAATATGTGGAAATACATTGAGACAGTCTAGAAAACTCTCTCAAAGCCTTTTTCAGTAAAATACACTAGGGCAATAGGATTATGGCAGGACAACCAAGATGTCAAAAGATTGCAAGTATTTTTTTTAGTGCAGATATGGGGACAAGGCGCCTGGGTGCCTCAGTCAGTTGAGCATCCGACCTCTGCTCAGATCATGACCTTGGGTTCCTGGGTTTGAGCCCTGCATCAGGCTCTGTGCTGACAGCTCAGAGCCTGAAGCCTGCTTCAGATTCTGTGTCTCCCTCTCTCTCTCTGTTCCTCCCCTGCTCACACTCTGTCTCTCAAAAATAAATAAAGATTAAAAAAAATTTTTTTTAATTAAAAAAAAAAAAGGAGATACTGGGGCATCTGGGTTGCTCAGTAGGTTGAGCGACCGACTTCAGCTCAGGTCATGATCTCAGGGCTCCTGGGCTGGACCCCGCGTCAGGCTCTGTAATGACAACTCAGAGCCTGGAGTCTGCTTCAGATTCTCTCTCTCTCTCTCTCTCTCGCTCTCGCTCTCGCTCTTGCTCTCTCGCTCACTGCCTCTCCTCCCACTCATGCTCTCTGTCTCTCAAAAATAAAGATAAATATTTTAAAAAATAAGAATGGGGCGCCTGGGTGGCTCAGTCAGTTAAGCGGCAGACTTCACCTCAGGTCATGATCTCGCGCTCCGTGAGTTCGAGCCCCACGTCGGGCTCTGTGCTGACTGCTCAGAGCCTGGAACCTGTTTCAGATTCTGTGTCTCCCTCTCTCTGACCCTCCCCCGTTCATGCTCTGTCTCTCTCTGTCTCAAAAATAAATAAATGTTAAAAAAAATAAAAAAATAAAAAAATAAAAGGAGATACTGAAGCATTTTTGTTGAACGTTATGTTCCAATAGTAGATGCATATGAGACTGACCATCAGCACGAATTTCTAGTGTACCTTTCTGTATGATGGAGGCTGGAAAGCTAAAAATGTCACCTCCCAGTCTGTCTTGCAGACTGTTCTACATGGGAATTAGGTTCTGGCAATGAGGCAGGTTATTTGGAAATCAAAGGAGGCAGAGGTCATCCTCATGCTGTTTCAGCTCTTTTCTATCCAGCCCGATCATGGGGACATGGGATTTTCTGCAGCAGTGTCCAGGGTCAGGCACAAGCATCAGGGGTCTAGAGAGGTGGGGGCAGGGATGGGAGCAACAGCTTCTTAGTCCCTAGATTGCAGCCATGACAGGGTGTTCTTCAAGGTGACAGTTATAATAGAAGCTTTCTGATTAGGTACACACACAATTGTAGCAAATACAGCAACTATATTTCATTTTGGTCAGCCCTGAGGCTTTTTCTTGGCTTCTTCTCCTGAAGCCAAGAATATTATATAGGCAGTTTCTTCAGTCCTGATTAAAATACCTTAGGGGCGCCTGGGTGGCTCAGTTAAGCGTCTGACTTCAGTTTAGGTCATGATCTCACGGGTCCGTGAGTTTGAGCCCCATGTCGGGCTCTGTGCTGACAGACAGCTCAGAGCCTGAAGCCTGCTTCCGATTCTGTGTCTCCCTCTCTCTCTGCCCCTCCCCCACTCATGCTCTGTCTCTCTCTATAAAAAAATGAATAAACATTAAAAAAAATTTTTTTAAATACCTTAATTTTTTTCATGGTTGGATGCAGGTTTCATGGGAACTAAAGCATGATCTCATTCGGAGACTCTTATTAAGGAAAAAGATACTTAAGTATAAATGTAAAATTAAATATGAAAGTAAATCATATAGAATGACAAAAAATTACAAATTATAAATTTTAAAAGCTAACAAACACAATGGTATTCAAAAAGTATAGAAAAAATAACATAATTTTTTAAAAAACATTTCATTTGCTTCACATACTTCTGTATTTTCTTTCCTGTATTTTCAGAAACATACACTTTGATTACTTCTTATAACTTTGTAATACTTCTATAGAGGTAATAGAAAGACAAGGGACACCTGGCTGGGTCAGTTGGTTAAGAGTCTAATTCTTGATTTCAGCTCAGATCATGATCTCATGATTTGTGGGTTCAAACCCCACATTGGGCTCCATGCTGACAATGCAGAGCCTGCTTGGAATTCTCTCCTTCTCTCTCTGCCCCTCCTCTGCTCACCCTCTTTCTCTTTCAAAATCAAATAGATAAACTTTAAAAAAAGGAAGACAATTAATTTCTAGCTCTAGCTTCGTTATTTGAATATCATTTTTAAAATTTTTGATAGTTGTATGCACACACCATTATTTCACATAAAGACATGTCTATTGTTTGTGTCACTGCTACAGTTTTGTGCCCTTTACAAACAAAAATTCTAAAATTCTTATAAATTCTTTTGTAAACAATTTTTATCAAAAACAAATGATGTGGGAGCACCTGGGTGACTCAGTAAATTAAATGACCGACTCTGGATTTTGGCTTAGGTCATGATCTTGTGGTTCATGAGATCGAGCCTTGTGTGGGGCTCTGTGCTGAGAGTGGAGCCTGCTTGGGATTCTCTCCCCCTCTCGCTGCCTCTCCCCCACTCACATTCACTCTCTCAAAATAAATGAACTTTACAAAAATTAAAAAATAAATATGTATATATTACATGATATATATGACATGCATATATATAATCTCATATATACAGACAAATGCAAATACACATGACATTTATAGTTTCATATGCTTCATTATCACGGATATATCTGATGGAAAGAGCTTCTGTTTTGTGTACAAACTGATGAGAAACAAATTTCCACCCACGCTTTTACACACAATGATTGAAAGACTCTCTCTATATTTCAACCACGGGTTACTCTTGTGTTACTGCCATTCTCCTGGTGACAGAAACCATAGTACTTGCTCATATTTTGACATAAATTCTCACTTGAAAAGCTACTGATCCTGTGACCTACAGCTGTGCTGCTCCAATAGAGCAGAAATCAGTCACATGTGACAATTTGAATTTAAATTAATTAAAAGCAATTACAATTTAATTCTCAAATAGTCATATTTCTAATCCAATTGACACATGTGACTAATGGCTTCCATATTAGACTGTGCACATATTGAACGTCTTCATCACTGCCAAAGTCCCTCTGGACAAGCTGGCATTGCAGGTTCTGCCAGATATCCCCATGCTAATTCATCGTCATCGTCTTCCACTCAGCACGTCTAGCTGCCCTAAGTATTGCTGACCCCCCACTTCCATCCATTATCTTCAAAATATTTTTTCCATCTTTGTTACTTATTATATCTAAAAATTCTTACTTATGTATATGGTTATTTGTTTGTATAGTATTTTTTGGTTTTTTTGCATATGTATACCTTTATATGAGAGTCATATTCCCAGCATATTCTTGAATATAGCCTGGTATATATTATATACAGAAAAATATTTTACATGAATAAAAGAATGGAAGAAAAGAAGAATTAATTAATGATTATCTTGCTATTCAAAAACAAGAGCTATCACTTTTAGATTAAAGACATGGTAATTAATAAAAATGAGGTAATGAAGCATATATATGGTACTACTGAAAACTGAATCAGATTGAAGAATTCTTTAAATAAGTTAAGGTGTGAATTATAAATTCAACCTCAAATTTTAGGTCCTGTGTAAATATACAAAGAAGCAGAAGAAACTGTTACTAATTTTATTAATCCAGAAATTGCCTTTGTTATATTTATTTTATCTGATGAGTTTTTTTTTTTTCAGTGCCTATCATTCTGTGCCCACTGCTTGGTACCCTCAGCAAAAATGTGCCATAGTATTGATGTACTAAATAAAAGAAAATACATGAATAAATAAAGCAGTCTTCCCTTGCTCTGTTTACTAAATAATGTGCACCTAAAATATTGCTATAATAAATCATCTTTCTTAATTAGTATTTAAAGACAAATACATTTCAGTTATTCTGCATATTTAACTTGTTTTCAATACTTAGAAAGGTGTGTGTGTGTGTGTGTGTGTGTGTGTGTGTGTGTGTGTGTGTATAAAGGTGCCTAATCATTCTATCTTCAGTTGGCTCATCTAAAAACAAAACAAAACAAAAAAAAAAGCAACAAAAGAACTTTTCCCAAGTTTCTTTAAACTCTCATTCTGTCTATGATGGCCCTTATTTAGTCTGCTATATAAGACAGATACTGTAGGCTACTGTTCAAATCTATTTTTTTTTCCTGTCTTTCCTACATTTATCTCATAATGGTATCTTTATTGTCTTTCAAGGCCAGGAACAAATAATACTTCCCCAATCAAACCAGACAGATAAAATGAACCATTTCTTTTATCAACACAGAGAGAAAAAAAAATTGTATTTGAATTCTCTCTCTTAAAATTTAGCTATTTGTTGGTAAAATGTTACTCTAGGTTATAAATCATAGTAATGAATATGTCCTACCCATCTATTTATCTCTCAGGATCTGCACATAGTAAGTCTTTAATAATTACTACTATATCAAATACTAGTACTCTAGTATTATAACAAATAGGTGTTCACACAGTTTTAAAAGACAAAATTGTCAGAAAGACAGCTTTATGTTTAATAAACACTTTGATACATGATAAATTTAATGATATATTTAAAATCCATTGAATATTACAGCTTTCACTATGTTTAATAAAGTAATTTTCTTGCCTTGAATATGTTTTTAAATTTTGTACTTCTATGACAAACTTTAGATAAAAGGGGATTATTTCTATATTTTTCCTAACTATAGAAACTATTAATTCAATGAAATAAATTTACTCATTTGTTACTAGAAAATGCAGTTACTAAAAACTTCACTCTATCAGCTTCCCTATTTATGGGAACTGCTATTAAAGTAATAACTTAGGATACACTATTTGGAAGGATATTAAAGACACAGACATCCCCACCTTGCAGATTCACTGCTTAAGAAACTTAGTTACAAATAACACAGTGTTCATGTCATGCATGGTTTAGGAATCAGGAATTCCACTACATAAATGTATTGTATTGCTATTTTTGCTGCTATTGAAATACAAGCTTTATTTTACTTTCAATGATCACTGACTTTTAATTTTTTTTAATTTACCAGAGGCCTAAATTTTTAATGTAGAGTTTAATCAAACTGACTCAATATTTATTTATCTTAAAACAGAAAATATATTCTAATATTCAATTTTTATCATCTTGAATATGAGACATTAAATACCATACAAGAAAAAAATCATCAAAAATTCAGAGGTTATTTTCATTTATATATACATTTGCTTATAGTGTGCATGTGTTAGAAAACTAAGTTACAACTCCCCACCAAGCAGTCAATGTAACTAGAAATATATATATTTTTTCATTTTTTCCCGATAACTCACTTTTCTCTCTACTACAACTACTAGTTTATATTTCCTAGGTCAATTATTTGCTTGGCACACCAATATATTTTACTACTTTCAAATCCCTCAACACACAATTCTTCTAGGGTACCTGACACTGATAATCTACTACTGAAAGCTTTCTTGTCACTACTGAAGGAGATGGATAAGGGGAAAGAGGCTGAAGCAAGACCAAACCCAAACTCATTTATCTTCCACCTCACAACATACACTCATTTTCTTATGAGTGTTTTAATAAATGAAATTTTAATTAGAGTACATTATTTCATAGGATCTATCCAAAACAGAGATAAAAAAAACCTATGCTGCTAATTCTCAGTCTGATTTATATAAGTACAACAATAATCAAATTGTAAAATGATTTGATAATAAAAAATTCTAATTTACAACTCGCAATTCTTCTATTTTCAAAATATCTGATATAGAATAAGCCAACTAGTAAATATTCAAAGGAAACAAATGAAAAGAGCAATGTAGGGATAAAGAAAATAAAACATGGTATGTATATTTAAAAACTAATTTCATGACACACGTTATTAATTGTATATGAAAACAATTATTACTACTAATTTCTGCTTAATAATTATTAAACACTGAATATATTGTTTTAAAATTGTATATTTGTGGCTACTTCTCATGGTCTTGCAAATCTTTATTTATATATTCATAATAAGGAATGGTGGAAAGAGAAAAATAATAAGCTGGGTATTTTTCATAAAGTCATGTAAAATATGTCTCCACTGATTGAATTGATATGTTTTTTTTCTGATACTTGAAACATTTTTTTTAGATCACCCAAATATTATATTGTCTACTAAAAATATGTCATTTGATACAGACAAAATACTAACATGTTACTTATTCATACTATTTACTGTGAGACACTGACGAGTTAGGAAGACCTAATTAAACAGTTCCTGTTGTATTAGCTCCTAAAGTACTTGGCTGAAATCATAAACTTTGCATTTAACCAATAACTTAAGATCTATGTGCCAGCATGCAAATTATTCCATCAAGATTCCAAACCAATTCACTGCAAAGACACTTCAGATGGATACCAAATTATTTTATATTTTATGCTTTTTTTACTATTGTTAACAATTTTTATGAGCATTCTTATATATGTTTGCTATAGAACATGAGCAAGAATTTCTGTTAATCATAAACCTACCAGTGACACTGGATGTTACTTATGAGGCCAGATTGTTTTCTTAAGTGTGTGCACCAATTTATACTTCTATCAATGATGTACAAAATTTATGGGAATCCATACTTTAACCAACATTTGGTATAGTGAATGTATTAATTTTTGCCAGTTGAATGGGATTAAAATTTTATCTCATTTTATTCTTAAATTTTATTATCCTGGTTAGTAACAAAGCTAAACATTCTTTTTAATATTTTATTTATTTATTTTGAGAGAGAGAGAGAGAGAGACAGTGCAGGGAAGTGCAGGGGAGGAGCATCCAAGCAGGCTCCATGCTCAGCGCAGAGCCTTACCCAGGGCTTGATCTCCTGACCATGAGATCATGATCTGAGTTGAAATCAAAATGGATGCTTAACCTACTGAGCTACCTAGGCAACCCAAAGCTAAAAATGTCTTATGTTTAATCATATATTCTGTGAAATGTCTGCTCACATGTTTAGCTCATGTTTTTACTGTCTTTTTAAATTTTGATTTGTAGGAACTTTTTGTATATTCTGGACACCCACTGTCAATTTATGTCAGTTTATGGCTATTTTGAAGCATATATTTTCTTAACTTTAAAATAACCTTCAAATGATTTAAATTATTTTTCAACAATAAGAAAACAATTTGATTGAAAGTTGGTTAAAGTCCTTCACAGATACCTCACCAAATAAAATATACTGATGGCAAATAAACATATGAAAAGATGCTCCATATCACATATTATCAGGGAAATGCAAATTAAAACAACAATAAAATACCAATACATGCTTATCAGAAAAGCCAAAATCTGGAACACTGACAATGCCAAATACTGACATGGAAGTAAAGCAGTAAGAACTCTAATTCATTGCTGGGAAGAATGTAAAATGGTCCAGCCAGTTTGTAAGAAAATTTGAAGGCTCCTGACCAAACTAAACATACTGCTGTCCTATGACGTGGCAATACTGCTCCTTTGTTTGTACCCAAAGGAGTTTGAAATTTATGTCCACACAAAACTTGCGCATAGATGTTTATAGAAGCTTTATTCAAAACTGCCAAGACTTGGAAGCAACAAAGATGCCATTCATTAGGTGAAGGGATAAATAAACTGTGGTACCTCTAGATAACAGAATATTATTCAGAGCTAACAGGAAGCCAGGAAACAAATGGAGGAAACAAATGAATATTACCAAGTAAAAGAAGCCAATATGAAAAGACCGTGTGCTGTATGATTACAACTATATGACATTCTTTTCTTCTCCCTTTTCAAATAATTTGTGTGTGTGTGTGTTTGCATTTTAAGCCTTTTTTTTTTTCTTTTTAGAGGAGTTTTTGGTTCACACAAAAACTGAGAGGAAAGTACAGTGATTTCCCACATACCTTTCATCCTCCCACATGCAGAGTGTCCTTCATTATCAACATCTTTCACCAGGGCAGTATGTTTGTTACAATGGATGAGTTCCACTGACACATTACTATCACCCAAATCCATCATTTATATTAGACTTCACTCTTGGCACTGCACATTGTAGGACTTCAGACAAATTTATAATGACATGAATTCACAGTTATACTATCATACAGAGTATCTTCCCTGCTCTAAAAATCCTCTGTGCTCATTCTGTTTATTTCTCCCTCCTTGCTAACTGCTGGGAATGACTGATTTTTTATGGTCTCCATAATTTTGCCTTTTCAGAGGTCATACAGTTGGATTAAAAATAAAATCTTCCAAGTATTCAGATACAAAATGTTACAGAGAAACAAGGATGAGGATGACAGCAGATTTCACATTAGAGATGATACAAGTAAAATGATATTGGAGAAAGCAAGTTATTAAAGTGCTAACAGTAAAATCTACCTACCTAGAATTTTATAACTACAGCATATATTTCTAAATTAATGCAAAACAAAACTTTCCCACATATATAAAAACTGAAAGAATTCATTGCTAGAAGACCCACAGTACAAGTCATGTTAAAAATTTTCTTCAGGGAGAAGAAATAATATACCAATTTCTTATTATTTAAATATCTTAAAAATCATTGGCTGTATGAACAAAAGCTATAATGTAGTGTGGGATTTATAAAGTTTGTAAAAGAAAACTATAGGAAACAACAACACAGAGTTTGGGAGGGGAAAAAGGAAAGTATAATCTTGCAAGATTCCTTGACTGTGCTTAAGGAGATATATCACATAATATCACTTGAAGGAAGTTAAAAAATATATGCCCTACATCCTAAAGCAATCACTAAAACAATAAACAAAGAACAGTAGCTAATAAGTTTCCAAAGTAGATAAATGCAACTATAAAAATATACAATTAATTGAAAAGAAGGTTTGAGAACAGATAAAATAAGAATACGAAATAAATAGGAGAAATAAAAATGAATAACATAACAGCTTTACAATCAGCCTCATCGATAATCACAATAAATATAAATAGTTTATATTTAAAGGCAGAGCTTGTAAGACTGAATGAAAAAGCAAGAGACAACTATTGCATCCTACAAGAAATACCTTTTAAACATAAAGAATGATAAATTTAAAGTTTTGTAAGAAAATGTACTGCTGGGGCACCTGGGTGGTTCAGTCAGTTAAGCCTCTGACTTCAGCTCAGGTCATGATCTCATGGCTCATGAGTTTGAGCCCCACTTCAGGCTCTATGCTGACAGCTCAGAGCCTGGAGCCTGCTTAGGATTATGTGTCTCCCTCTCTCTGACCCTTCCTCGCTTGCACACACTCTCTCTCTCTCAAAAATAAAGATTAATTTTTTTAAATGTCTTGCTAACTCTAGGCAAAATAAAGTTGGTGTCACCACATTGATTTGATTTATTTCAAATCAAAGAATATTGATAAAGTTATAGATCATTTCCTAACAATAGTCAATTTATCAAAGGACATAATAATCTTAAACTCTACTTACTTAAATAGATTTTCAAAAAGCATAAAACAAAAACAGACATATTTGCAAGTAGAAGTAGACAAAACCACAGTATAATTAGAGATTTCAATTCTCATCTCAATAATTGGCAAAATAAGTAGACAGGAAATTAAAATGACATTGAAAATTTGTATGATACTATCAATCAACTTGAAGTAATTATAATGTATGGAATAAATGTCTACCCTACAAATGAAGAATACCCTTTTTGTTTCAGAACACATGGAATATTTACCAAAGCAGATCACATTCTGGACCATAAAACACAGTCAATAAGTTTTAAAAGATTCAAGTGATACAAAGGATGTTCTCTAGCCACATAAACTTAAATTAGAAATATTTAAAAAAGTAATAATATGCTTTCATATAATCCACAGGTCAAATAACAAATTAAAAAAAATAAAATTATTTGGACTGAATAAAAATGGAACACAGCATGTCAAATTTTGTAAAATGTGACTAAAGCAGTACTTAGAGAAAAATGTGTGGCACTATGAATACTAGCAGAGAATACCCAATATTAGCAAAGGATTCAAGATCAATAGCTATACATCTTCAATTTTAGAAAACTAGGAGATGAGCTTATCAAATATAAAATAAGTATAAGAAAGAAGCAGAGGGGCACCTGGGTAGTTCAGTCAGCTAAGCATCTGACTCTTGATTTCGATTCAGGTCATGATCTTTTATTGTTCATGAGATGGAGCCCTGTGTGGTACTTTGCACTGTCATATTGGGATTCTCTCTCTTCCTCTCTCTTTCAGCCCCTTCTTGCTCATTCTCTCTCTCTCTCTCAAAATAAACTTTATAAAAAAAAGAAGCATAAATAAATATAAAACAAATAAAATACAACAGGGAAATTCAATAAAACCAAAAGCTTATTGAAGATCAATAAAATGTGATAAACCTTTAGTCATACAGACTGAGAGAAACAAAACACATATTACCAATATAAAGAATAAGCAACATTATATATTTTGTATTCACCAAAAAGATAAAAAGGGGATGTTATAAACAACTTTAAAGCAATATATTCAACTACTTAGATGAAATGGTAAATTTTCTTGAAGGATTCAAACTACCTAAACTTACTAGGAAAAGATGTATATCCTAAATAACCCCATATCAAGAAAACAAGTTGAAATTTTATTAAATCCTTCATATAAAGGAAACTCCAGGGACAGATTTTATCCACCAATTGATATTGCCAAGCATTTAAAGAAGAAAAAATACAAAATCCATGCAAACTTTCTCAGAGATGTGAAAAAGAGGGGAGGCTTTCCAAGTTACTCTATAATGACAGTACTACCCAGATATCTAAAGCACACAAAGCCATTACAAGAGAAGTAAACAGACCAATACCCTTCATAAGACTGATGCATGTATTCTTGCCAATTTTTGACATATTGAATCCAACAATGTATAGTAAAAACAAAAACAAATGTACAAAACCTAAGGCCAACTGGGGTTTCTCAAATTAATGGGATATTTACTTAATATTAAAAAATAAATAAATGCAATTTACCACACTGAAAATTTGACAAAAAAAAATTGTGGTAGAAAAGCATTTTACAAAATGCAACCTATACATTTACATATACAGACATACAAATTTGAAGACAACCTGTAAGAATTACATTCCACATACAGAGACAGATAACTTAAACCTAACATCCATTCCTGATAAAAAATCTTAGCAAAGTAAAATCTGAAGGGATCTTTCTTTATAGGATAAAGGACACTATGAGTTAACATCATACAAAACGATAAATGATAAAATGTTTTTCTCCTAATCACATAAGATGCCTGCTCTCACCACTTCTATTCATCATTGCACTGGAATTCTGGTCAATGTGATAAGGCAGGGAAAGAAAACAACAGGTATAAAATTTGGAAGAAAGACAACTGTATTTATGTATGTATATGATTGTCTATGTAGAAAAGCCAGTGGAATGGACAAAAATGCTACTAGCACTAATAATTATATTTAGTAATGTTTTGTGATACAATGTTAATTTACAAAAATTACTAGCAACAAGCATTTGGAAATTAAACTTAATAAAAATTATTATTTAAATAGCTTCATTATATGAAATACTTAAGGATTTGGCATATAATCAACTCAATATACATAAAAAATAATCTAAAAAAATCTAACATCCATTATTAATCAAAAACCTGTGCAAACTAGGAAAAAAGAGCGTTCTAAATAAGATGAAGACCATGTTTGAGAAATTTACAGCTGTCATTTCACTTAATGATGAAACACTGAATATTATACCCTAAGAACAAACAAGGGTATCAACTCTCACCACTTCTACTGATCTATTCATAGATGTGTGTGTATGTATGTGTTTGCATATAAATTATGTAATATATACATTAAATGTAAAGAGCAATTATATGATGTGTATAATATATATATTATCTATGTGCCTATTAGACATAAATTATAATAAAACTTACACCTGATGTATGATCAGTAATTCCTGAATTTTATAACAAGAGATATGGTAATTCTGATTCCTCCTAATCAAATAATAATAACTACAGATGTTAGGCAGATAGGTAAATATATTTAGAAAAAATCAAGCATGCTATAAGAATATTTTATATATATGTAGGGGTGCATGGGTGCCTCTGTCAGTTAAGTGTCTGACTTCAGCTCAGGTCATGATCTAACACTTCCTGAGTTTGAGCCCGGTGTCAGGCTCTGTGCTGACAGCTCAGAGCCTGGAGTCTGCTCTGGATTATGTGTCTCCCTCTCCATCTCTGCTCCTCCTCTGCTCACACTCTGTCTCTCTCTTTCTCAAAAAATAAACATTAAAAAAACTAAAATAAAATAAAATAAAAGTCTTTATATATAAAATGTTTGATTGTTATGAAACTTGTATTTAAAATAGCAAGGCAAAATTATAGTGAAAATGCTTCAAGAAACATCCATCAAAAAATGGCCTTCTCTGAAAATATAAATTCTTTGGCATAAATGTCAGAATGATTGAAAGATTGAATTGTACAAAGAAATTTTCCTTTAAAATATTAATCTATCTCATCTGATTTATTATTTATACAAAAATATTATTTATATGGAATTAAGCATGATCTAGTGAAATGCGTAAAAATTAAGAGATAATGTTATGTTTGCAATATTGGGACTACTATTTCAGCATTCAGAGACTTAATTTCCTGATTTACAAAATTACCTGGCAATATCTTACATGAGTTTTGTTTGATTCAACAGAATTTTGGTTTCTGTCCATAAATCTTATGTGGCGTAAATAACAACAAATAAATGCATCATAAATAACATACCTTTCCAGTGATGAAAAGTTCAGGAAATGTTCAACACACTTAAGTATGTGTGATTTACTGATATTATAAGAAAAACTCAAACTCTATTTTTTGATGATAAAAACTGAAATTTCTGGATGGTTAAAAACCTTTAAATTACTTAGAGAACTTCTCTCAAAAGTTTCAATAGCCTAAAAATCAATTTGCTGGACTAAGTAAATAAAGGTAAATTTGTATCATGATGCTACTTAAATCTGGTATCAGTATTTTTTTGTTGTTGAAATAAATTGGAAATATTTATTGTTTTGTTTTGAAAACTCTCATATTTATATTTAAGCACCCTTTATCTGTAGAGAAGACTATTCAGTAAATACACTAGGATGATTTGGTGGGAACACTAGGCAGTCTGAAGAACTAATGGAATGTTGCTGGGAAAATGACAGCTAAAGAAACAAATTGGAGCTGTCAGCATGGTGGTAATAATGCAACTGCAAACTAAAACGGAAAAGGTCAGGTAAGAATAACAAATAAGGGCAGAGAATAAGTCTTACTCAGATTTAGATACAATACAGTATCACTTAGCACAGTTGGAAACATGCTCTGATGTAAAATTGCAAATTCTGCAAGGAGAGGAATAAGTGATAAAATTTACCTGGTCATCGGTGGAAAAAAGGAAAGTTCTTTAAAAAAAAAACAACTAAAAATTTGCTCTAGATCATCTATAGATGATTTTAATACTGGAAGTAAACAGTCAAGGAAATTACGCTGGTGGAGCTAGTTTTTTGTTTGTTTCTTCCTGAAGGAGGGGTCCATATGAAACTAAAAGACAAAATAAAAAGCTAGAAAGAAACAATGTCCACACTGAACAGTAAATCTAATATTTAAAACTTTAAGGGTATGTTTCAATAGATTATGTCATTTCAATTGGTAGAGCGATAACTTCTTAAATAAGTTAATGCTCTCCTCCCCATTAACTGTTAAATTCATATTCAGTTGTCTTTGTTAGATAAAGAAGAAATGCATTTTAAGACAAGGATGAACAGAACATTTTACTTTGTCATAATGGAATACAGTGCTTATCTTTCAAATTAAAAAAAATAAGTAAAGGGGGCACCTGAGTGGCTCAGATGGCTGAGTGCCCAACTTCAGCTCAGGTCATGATCTTGCAGTTCATGAGTTTGAGCTTCTGTTGCGCTCTGTGCTAATAGCTTGGAGTCTGAATCCTCCTTTGGATTCTGTGTGTGTCTCTCTCTGCCCCTCCCTGCTTGTGCTCTGTCTCTCTCCCTCAAAAATTAATAAACATTGACTTTTTAAAAAAATATATATAAGTAATATTTTCACTCAAGTTTTTAAGATTTGGCTTGGTTTCTTTCTTTCCTCCAAAAATTTTATAATACACAAAAAAGATCCTGGGAAAGCCTTTGATATTAGTAAAAGTAGACACTATTTTTAGAAAACTTAAAGTGCCGCTAGAGAAAATACATGTATATAAAAACTATATTAAAAAGACATTATAATGCATGAGATAACTATGAAAGTAATAATGTAAGCTGCAAATAAAAATGCAATTTCTTTGAATGGTTATATTTTTCCTATTGATTTTTAAACAATCAAAGCTTGCTTAGGACTTGTTTCAACTGCCTAAGAACCATCCCATTCCTATTAAGGAATGAATCCCCATTAAGGTTGAGAATAATGACTTACTGTCTCTCAATAAGTGGGTTTATTGGGCCATTCTATTGCACGTGGTCTTTGCTGGGACACCAGAACAAGTGCAGTCATTCCTAGGCTCAAGGGTGGGTTTACTACACTTGGACAGAGGCTTGACTCTTTGCCAATGACCTGATCACATGGTTGTTTGTCCAAGAAGAAACATTCAAAAAGGAAACATTCCAAGAGAGAGTAAGGGAATCCATGTGGCAGAGAACTTCCCAAGAGCCTGGTCACCAAAGGATACAGAGAATTTTCTATAATCACAATGACAGCATATGATCAACTTAATAGATCTAAAAAAATAATTTGACAAATTCCAGTATCTATGTTTTAAAAATGGATTTAAATTTTGATAAATATGAAAGTTCTGAAACCTGCCTTGATGAACACAGAAAGTGATTCAATCTAAAGAATACTCTTGTTTATAAAGAGAGGGAGGACTGGCACAACGGTAAGATGAAGAGACTAATTTCTACATAGTTTGAAATAAATCAACACAAAATATTCTGACTGACAGGCCTTTTGAGCTTAGTATGTGATCTCCCAAAGCAAATACTTTAAATTGTAACACTTAATTAGATGTGAAGTTTATATGCAAATGTTTAAGAATTTGTTTCAGATTATATGTGTGTATATATGATGTATGGGGATATGTTAAACTAAATCTCTATTAATATTGAAAATGCAAAAATCTATAGACAAAAATCAGGACAATATGCAGCATTGTGCAAATTAAGCAGTGTATAAAACACATTAAAAAACAAGTGAAAAGGAAAGAATCATTCACATGGGATATTGGCCAGCATTCACGGTTGAACACATTAGAAATCTTTGTTTCAAGTTTTTATTTAAATTCCAGTTAGTTAACATATAGTATAATATTAGTTTCAGTAGTAGAGTTTAGTGATTCATCACTTACATATAATACCCAGCGCTTATCAAAAAAGTGCCCTCTGGGGACACCTGGGTGGCTCAGTCAGCTGAGCGTCCAACTTCAGATCAGGTCATAATCGCACAGTTCATAGGTTTGAGCCCCGCATCAGGCTCTGTGCTGACCGGTTGCTCAGAGTCTTGAGCTGCTTCAGATTCTGTGTCTCCTTCTCTCTCTGCCCCTCCCCCGTTCACGCTTTGTCTCTCTGTTTCTCAAAAATAAATAAGTGTAAAAAATTTAAAAAAATAAAAAGTGCCCTCCTTAATGCCCATCCCCGACCCACCTCTTCCAGCAAACCTCAGTTTTTTCTCTACAGTTAAGAGTCTGTTTTATAGTTTGCATCTATCTTTTTTTTCTTTATCATATATGTCATTTGCAAGTATCTTCTCCCATTACAAAGGTTGCCTTTTAGTTTTGTGTTTGCTTTTTTTTCCCCAAAAGAAGGGAGGGAAAGGGGGCAGAAGGTTCATTTGTGAAAATTATACCTGAAAACTTTCCTAATCTGGGCAGGGAACAGACTTCCACATCCAGGAGACACAGAGAACTTCCATCAAAGTCAACAAAAGGAGGGTAACACCAAGACATATTGTAGTTAAATTTGCAAAATATAGCGATAAAGAAAAAAAACTAAACAGCAGCAAGACAAAAGAAGTCCCTAACTTACAAGGGAAGACAGATTAAGGTCAGGAGCAGATGTCTCCACAGAAACTTGGCAGGCAAGAAGGGAGTGGCATGATACATTCAAGGTGCTGAATGGGAAAAATCTGCAGCCAAGAATACTCTATCCAGCATTGCTGCTATTCAGAACAGAATAAGTAATCTCACTAATTTAAGCTTAAGAGAACTCTACAGCAATGCAGAAATACAGAGAAAGCTGCGGAAGTTGGCATGGAGAAGGGAGTGACGATCTGGGTCTTGTGAGGGCACAGCACCTCTGTCTTCGCAGAGACTGCAGTGCTGCCACCATAGGTATTGACTCTGGAACATCTGTCACGTTTGCTGCCAAAGCCTACCTGATGAAATGGTATTGCCCCACTGCTGCTTAGCCTGCCTTAAAATGATTGCATTGCGTTCTGTGTTTCTGGTTATCACAGGCTCCCGAATCAAAGTCTGGTTTGCTCATCTCTGCCTATAAAGTGTGGTGGCCCCTTTTTTCTTTTTTCTTTTTTTTTAATGTATTTTTATTTTTGAGAGAGAGAGATAGAAGATGAGTGGGGGAGGAATGGAGAGGGGGAGACACAGAATCTGAAGCTGGCTCCAGGCTCTGAGCTGTCAGCACAGAGGCTGAGACAGGGCTCAAACTCACAAGCTGTGAGATCATGACTGACTGAGCCACCCAGCCCACGCCCCCGCTTTTTTCTAACCAAGATGATTTTATAGGGGAAAAATGGGGCTTTATGGCTTCTTTTCCCACCTCTGGTACCTCCCCCTTTCCCTGGATAAAAAATATTAAGTAAATGTACCTTGAAAAACTTAACTATTTCTCCTTTTCTGGAAATGTATTTCATTAGTTCTAAATTCATTTAAAATTATTCACTAATTCATTTACAGCAAATAGCTTGGTTTCAAAATATATTTTAGTGTATAAGATTAAGAAAAATTGGTCAATGGGACAAGCAAATTAGCTGGACATTCCTTTGTGTTTTATAGTAACATTGAGGTTCTGTTTCAAATCTACAACAGCAAGAAATAAAATGCAATTCAGAAATACTAATAAGGTATGTAAAACAGAAATTTAGCTTTTGTTTTCCAGACTGGAAAACTTGATTTAAAAAACAAATGGAATATCCTTAAAATTCCAGTCATTAAGATTATTTTTGATATATGTAAATATGCGTACCATAAACAATTTCTCTCAAGTGGACAATTATTTTTTTTTCTTTAAAAAATTTTTTTTAATGTTTATTTATTTTTGAGAGGGAGAGAGACAGAGTGTGAGTGAGGGAGGGGCAGAGAGAGAGAGGGAGACAGAATCCAAAGCAGGCTCCAGGCTCGGAGCTGTCAGCCCACAGCCCGACGCAGGGCTTGAACTCACAAACTGCAAGATCATGACTTGAGATGAAGTCAGATGCTCAACCGACTGAGCCACCCAGGCACCCCAACAATTTTTTTTCCAATTAACATGTCTCTAAAATTATTTTCTTTATGGTTGCTGTGTTGTTGTTTTTTTAACTCAAGCATGTTTAAATGAAATGACGAAACAGAATAAACTGTTAACTGTTCTAGTTTAGCTTTGAAGGGATTCAGAGTATGTCACTCCAAAATATACCACTCTGGCATAAGAGTTATTTTGAGCTGAAGACAATGGAGAAAAGAGCTCCAGTATAAGCCCTCTGCCCATCCCATGTCTTCCTGAAGCAGAACAAGCCATTGCCTTGTGGATGTTTAGCCCCTTCCTCCAATTTCAGTACCAAGAAGCTTTGGCAACCTTATCATCAGAAATTAGATGGCATCCAGAAAATCTACAAACCAACTTTACTACCTCTAGCTGTTATCCTCATATATTGCTACCCTAGCAGCTCAACATCCTTTTACTTTGTCTTGTCTCTTCTCTACAAAATTATTCTTTCTTAAGATGTTACATAAGCCTCAAGTTCTAACCATTCGTTTGAGTATATGAGTTTCTCCCACATACAACCACATTGCATGTCTTAATCAAGTTGTGCTTGTTTTTCTCTTGCGAATCTTTCATCAGTTTAATTTATAGGGCCTCATCAGGGAATTTAGGAAGGCAAAGGGAATGAGTGTTTCCTAGGAAGCAGAGGAAAGGAGTTTTTCCTCCCCTAAAGCTTGAAGGCAGATCAGTTATAAAATCGTGGAAAGAATGCATTGTAAATTACTTTAAAATACAATAACGGGGCGCCTGGGTGGCTCAGTCGGTTGAGCGTCCCAATTGGCTCAGGTCATGATCTCGCGGTCTGTGAGTTCGAGCCCCATGTCGGGCTCTGTGCTGACAGCTCAGAGCCTGGAGCCTGCTTCGGATTCTGTGTCTCCCTCTCTCTCTGCCTCTCCCCTGCTCATGCTCTGTCTCTCTCTGTCTCAAAAATAAATAAAAACGTTAAAAAAATTAAAAAAAAATAAAATACAATACCAAAATGCATAACACCATAATGTAATCATGTGGAAATGTCAGACAATTAAAAACTGAGGGAACTCATCAAAGTAACTAGCCAGTGCTACTAGAAGTGTCAAGGTCATAAAAAAAAAGTGACGGAGAAATGTTCCAGAATAAAGTAAATTAAGGAGCTATGAAAATGAAGGGCCTTTAGACACAGAAAAAAGACATTAGGGAGACTTGAAAAAATCTGCATATGATCTGTGAATTACTTAATAGTTTCATATCAATGTTATCTTCCTGGTTTTTGTCACTACACTCTTGTTAAATTAGATATTAGCACTGGGGGTAGCTGGGTAAAGGACATATGGAAATTCTTCGTACTAATTTTGCAACTTTTCAATAGATCTGAAACTATTTCAAAATTAAAAGTTAAATAAATCAAAATAAAGAACAAGTGAGGGGCACCTGTGTGGCTCAGTCAGTTAGGCATCCAACTTCTGCTCAGGTCATGATCTCACAGTTCATGTGTTCAAGCCCCACATCAGGCTCTGTGCTGACAGTTCAGAGCCTGGAGCCTGCTTCGGATTCTGTGTTTTCCTCTCTCTCTGCCCCTCCTCCCCTCATGCTCTGTCTCTCTCTCTCTCTCAGAAATAAGTAAAAACATGAATTTTTTTTTAAATTTAAGAACAAGTGAATAAACATACAACATAAATATATATGATAATCCTCAGTTGTGTACTTCTATGGACAGTTTTTTCTTTCTTTCTTTCTTTCTTTCTTTCTTTCTTTCTTTCTTGTTTGGTTGCTTGCTTGCTTGCTTTCTCTTATTACTAGGTTAAAAAAATGAAGAACTGGACTTGGCAAAAATGTTCTGCATATTGATGTAAGCTATATTCCTCATGTCTCAAATCTTCAAAGAACTCCAAATCAGTAGTGTATGGACCTGATGATTTTTCTACAGATAGTTTCAGTTACTTTTGACATGAAAAACAGGTAAAAATATCCAGTAATTTTTTTCATTCATAATTTTATTTTCAGTAAATTTCTTAATGGCCTTCATTGTATACAAGACTGAAACACTAATAATGAGCCTTTATAAAAGTTGGCACAAAATAAAAATATTTCACTTATAGGCCTTCATTTCCAATAAGATAAATTCCAAATCCATGTGAACAAAAGACTGGAGAGAACTGAGATTACAGGATATGTATTTGTGATCTGACAGGCGAGTTTAAGAAGCCTGGACTGATGCAACACTTCTGAGAAAACAAACAATGGAATAAATAAGGGGAATATTTAGGGTGTCAAATTTCTGAAAATGTTTTCCCAAAAATGGAAGAAAAATACGTAAGTTTGTTTTCCACCCCTCAATATATACTATTCTGACATCAACATTTGAATTCTGTGACTTTTTTTTCCTATTTTTGACATTATTAAAAATCTCAGGTATTAAAAATCAATAGCTAGTCACAACTTAGTCAATTAAAATTCTATCTTCACAGGACATGGAACATTTTGGGACACAAATCAGCCCTCAACAAGTTCAAAAAGATCGAGAATATACCATGCATATTTTCAACCCACAATAATATGAAACTTGAAATTAACCACAAGAAAAAATTTGGAAAGATAACAAATACTTGGAGACTAAAAAACATCCTACTAAACAATGAATGGGCTAACCAAGAAGTTAAAGAGGAAATTAAAAAGTACATGGAAGCCAATGAACATGATAATACCACAGTCTAAGACCTCTGAGACATAGCAAAGGCAGTCATAAGAGGGAAGCATATAGGAATCCAGGCCTTCCTAAAGAAGGAATAAAGGTCTCAGATATACAAACTAATACCTTAAAGAGCTGGAAAAAGAGCAGCAAATAAAACCCCAAACCAGCAGAAACAGGAAATAATAAAGATTAGAGCAGAAATCAATGCTATTGAAACCAAAAACAACAAAACAAAATAAAAAAACAAACAAAACAAAAACAACAACAACAAAAACCAGTAGAACAGATCAATGAAACCAGGAGCTGATTCTTTGAAAGAATTAACAAAATCGATAAACCCCTAGCCAGTTTGGTCAAAAAGAAAAAGGAAAGGACCCAAATAATTAAAATCAAGAATGAAAGAGGAGAAATCCCAACCAACACAGCAGAAATAAAAACAATAGTAAGAGAGTATTATGAGCAATTATACACCAATAAAATGGGCAATCTGGAAGAAATGGACAAATTCCTAGAAACATATAAACTACCAAAATTGGAAAAGGAAGAAATAGAAAATTTGAACGGACCCATAACCAGCAAAGAAGTCAAATTAGTAATCAAAAATCTCCCCAAAAAATAAGAGTCCAGTCCTGATGGCTTTCCAGGAATTCTACCAAATATTTAAGAAGAGTTAACACCTGTTCTTTTGAAGCTGTTCCAAAAAATAGAAATGGAAGGAAAATTTCCAAGCTCATTCTATGAAGCCAGGATTACCTTGATTCCAAAACCAAACAAAGACTCCACTAAATAGGAGAACTACAGACCAATTTCCCTGATGAACATGGATGCAAAAATCCTCAACAAAATAGTAGCCAACCGGATCTAGCAATATTAAAAATAATTATTCACAAGGACCAAGTGAGATTTATACCTGGGATGCAGGGCTGCTTCAATTTCTATAAAACAATCAATGTGATATACATCACATCAATAAAAGAAAGGATAAGAACCACACAATCCTCTCAATAGATGCAGAGAAAGCATTTGACAAAATACAGCATCCTACTCTCACCACTGTTATTCAACATAGTATTGGAAGTCTTAGTCAGCAATCAGAGAACACAAAGGAATAAAAGTCCTCCAAATCAGCCAGGATGAAGTCAAACTTAAACTCTTTGCAGATGACATGATACTCTACGTGGAAAACCCAAAAGATTCTGACAAAAAACTGCTAGAACTGATCAATGAATTCAGCAAAGTTATATGATTTAAATCAATACACAGAAATCGGTTGCATTCCTATACACCAATAATGAAGCAACAGAAAGAGAAATCAAGTAATGGATCCCATTTACAATTGTACCAAAAACCGTAACATACCTAGGAATAAACTTAACCAAACAGGTGAAAATCTATACACTGAAAACTATAGAAAGCTCATGAAAGAAATTGAAGAAGACACACAAAAAATGGAAAAATATCCCATGCTCCTGGATTGGAAGAACAAACATTGTTAAAATGTCGATACTACCTAAAGCAATCTACATATTCAGTGCAATCCCTATCAAAAGAACACCAGCATTCTTCACAGAGCTGGAACAAACAATCCTAAAATTTGTACAGAACCAAAGCAATCTTGAATAAGATTGAATAAGATTCTTGAATCTTGAATAGCCAAAGCAATCGTGAAAAAGAAATCTGAAGCTGGAGGCATCACAATCCTGGACTTAATGATGTATTACAAAGCTGTAATCATCAAGATAGTATGATACTGGCACAAAAACAGACACTCAGATCAATGGAACAGAATAGAGAACCCAGAAATGTACCCACAAACGTATGGCCAACTAATCGTTGACAAAGCAGGAAAGAATATCCAATGGAATAAAGACAGTCTCTTCAGCAAGTGGTGCTGGGAAAACTGGACAGCAACATCCAGAAGAATGAACCTGGACCACTTTCTTATACCATACACAAAAATAAACGCAAAATGGAGGAAAGACCTCAATATAAGACAGGAAGCCATCAAAATCCTTGAGGAGAAAGCAGGCAAAAACCTCTTTGATCTTGGCTGCAGCAACTTCTTACTCAATATGTCTCTGGAGGCAAGGGAAACAAAAGCAAAAATGAACTACTGGGACCTCATCAAAATAAAAAGCTTCTGAACAGCGAAGGAAACAATCAGCAAAACTAAAAGTCAACCAACAGAATGGGAGAAGATATTTGCAAATGATATATCAGATAATGAGTTAGTATCCAAAATCTATAAAGCACTTATCAAACTCAACCCAAAAAACAAATAATCCAGTGAAGTAATGGGCAAAAGACATGAATAGACATTTCTCCAAAGAAGATATCCAGATGGCCAACTGACACATGAAAAAATGCTCAACATCACTCATCATCAGGGAAATACAAATCAAAACCACCACGAGATACCACATTACACCTGTCAGAATGGCTAAACTTAACAACTCAGGCAACAACAAATGTTGGTGAGGATGCGGAGAAAGAGGGTCTCTTTTGCACTGGTGGTGGGAATGCAACCTACCTGGTGCAGCCACTCTGGAAAACAGTATGGAGGTTCCTCAAAAAATTAAAAATAAAACTACCCTACATCCCAGCAATTGCACTACTAGGTATTTATCCAAGGGATACAGGTATGCTGTTTCGAAGGGGCACATACAACCCAATGTTATAGCAGCACTATCAACAATAGCCAAAGTATGGAAAGAGCCCAAATGTCTATCAATGGATGAATGGATATGTATACAATGGAGTATTATTCAGCAATCAAAAAGAATGAAATCTTGCCATTTGCAACTATGTGGATGGAACTGGAGGGTATTATGATAAATGAAATTAGTCAGTCAGAGAAAGACAAATATATGACTTCACTCATATGAGGAACTTAAGATACAAAACAGATGAACATAAGGGAAGGGAAGCAAAAATAATATAAAAATGGGGTGGAGGAACAATACATAAGACATTCTTAAATATACAGAACAAACAGAGGGTTGCTGGATGGGTTGTGGGAGGGGGGATGGGCGAAATGGGTGAGGGGCATTAAGAAATCTACTCCTGAAATCATTATTGCACTCTATGCTAACTAATTTGGATGTAAATTTAAAAATAAATTAACTAATTTTAAAAAATACTGAAAAATACACAAACTAAAAAAAAAATCTATCTTTACATGAGTATTATCTCACCTCTTAGAGGTTCTTCTCTCCTTTATCCTAGGTCAAAGGAAACTCTAGGCAACATGATTATGTAAGGATAGCCCCATGTGCATTTGGGCTGTGGTTGTGTTGATTAACATCACTGACTTATCTTGCTGTCTTTTGTATTGGGAAGAGACTCCAATTCTTTGTTAAAAATCTACAGATTATCTGGAATAGATCATGTTTGACAGAAATCCCTCTCTGTTGAGGATACCTTCTGGGAGATGCAGCTGCACTATCTAGAAGGGTCAAGCTGTCATTCCTCTGATTGTCTCATTTGTTTGTCCCATGCTGTGACAGTCTGCAAGTAGACAGACCCACTGCCATGGAACTCTTAGGGCCAAAGAATCGTGGTAAACTGTATCACATAATTTGAGGACATAAAAGATTTGGGGAACAAGTGAAGACTGCAACCTGCCCTCTTCCATCTAGCCATACCCTCTACCATCTCTCTCCTGTTATTATCTTCTCTCCTCCTCTCCATACACAGAGGATGTGTATATAAGGACTATCTCTCACTAAGATCCACTTAGAAAGTGAAAGCTGATCTTTGCTGTTCCTTGGATATAAAATCATCTAGGGGAAAAACCTCATTTCCCACCCAGCACTCTATCTTGGTTAAAGAATGAATCCTTTTTTTTTTTTTTTATGTGCAATGAATTCCTACTTTGCATTTTATTCTCATGTGTACAGAAAGAACTATAATAAAGTAGCATGGTTCAATTAATATTTAGTGAAAGTAATTTATTACTTTGAACGGTATTCCAGTGTTGAGGTAAAATGACAGCACTGGTTCCTCTGTGTATTTTTGAGAATTGTAGATTTATCAGAATATGATTTCCTCTTTCAACAACTTTCCATCATTCCTTCCATTGCTATTCTGAT
This sequence comes from Acinonyx jubatus, assembly GCF_027475565.1. Taxonomy (NCBI): domain Eukaryota; kingdom Metazoa; phylum Chordata; class Mammalia; order Carnivora; family Felidae; genus Acinonyx; species Acinonyx jubatus. The sequence continues at coordinate 88,571,860 of NC_069381.1, read as the reverse complement.
TGGATTCCTTTATCCTCTCTTCTCACACAATAATATGAAATGGTCAAGGGAAATCCTATTCTTTGAGGTTCAATATTCTACTCCCAGCTTGCTATAATTGAGATTTAAATGTGACAATCTGCTAGTATCATAGAGATGGGGCCGGTTTGCTAATAGTTAACCACCCATTAGTAGGTTTATCTGGCAGGTGTTTGTTTTCACAGTAGCTGAGTTTTATTTAGTCTTGACTCATTGAGCCTGAAATGCTTAGAGACACTTGAGGGAACTTAGCTCCCTGCTATTCAAATGGCAGAGCTCAGTAAATGAGTTCCTTAGATAGATGCTAGCATACGCTGTTTTAGATTGCATGATTACATGTTAAAGCTTTACCCACACCCTTACCCCCAAAATCACAAGACTAGGCTTTAAAACGAAAATAAGTAACAGTAGTTGACAGGAGAACCTAATAATTTGTGAGCTTTATCATCAAGACTTTTGGGAACCTTAACCCTTCTAGATTTTAATATTTAATATCTTAATCCTTTACTAATATCACCACATTTGAATACACTAGGACATACCTATTTATTCAGAATTAACAGAAACAATTAGATATCATGACATGATTAATATTTATGACCTCCTTGAGAATATCCAAATCGATATACACGTTTAAATTAAAGCACTGACTAAATTAAAAAAGAGAAAGTTTAACAGAAATATAAACATTTATGACATGCAATGGCATACAATGGGGTATTATATCAAAGAATCCAAGTAGAAACATTTCCTTAATAAAAACCAAAAAAGTAAAGTATATTTTTAATCATTTTGCCTCATTGAGAGGGAGGGTAGAAGCATGTCTTAAGTAAGTAAAATTGTGTGAATCACTTTATATACATTAAATTTTTGTTTTCCAATCAGCATTGTTGCGGCGTAACTGACATTCAATAAACTGCACACATTTAAAGTGTACCATTTGATGTTATGGCAATGCACACACTGATACTGTCTACCACAATAAAGATGCTGAACAGGTACATCACCCCCCAGGCTTCCTCATGCACTGTGCAGTCATTCCCACTTCACATTTCCATCCCCTCCCCCATTGTCCCCCCTCCCCCCATCCTCACCCCTCACCCTCAAAAATTATCTTTCTTACTATGACTATACCACAGTTTGCATTTCCTGGAGTGTGTACTTTTTGGTGTGGATACCATCATTTAAGCATATTTACATTTCACATACTCAGTAGCAGTGTCTGACTCCCTCCTCTCCAACAATTATAGTCATTATTTTAAATTTTAGTGATTCAAGTAAGTATAGTGCAGAATCTAATTGTGGTTTTAACTTGTATTTCCCTAACAAACTAGTGTTGTTGAGTTTCTTTTCAAGTGCTTGTTTGTCATCTTAACAAAGCTTGGTGAAGTATCTTCAAACTGTTTACCAATTTTAAAGTTGGATTATTTTTTCTTATTATTGAATTTTGAGAATTCTTCATATGCTCTGGATATAAGATTTTTACTAGATATATGATTGGCACTCTTTGTTTTTGTTTGTTTGTTTATTTTGTTTTGTTTACAGTCTGTGGCTTATCTTTCATTCCCTAACAGTATCTGTTCAAGAAAAGAAGTTGTTAATTCTGATGAAGTCCAATATTTCAGTTTGTTAATTGTCCAATTCAATCTATGGTCACAAAGGTTGCTCCTATGTCTCTTCAAAAGTTTTAGAAGTTTAGGGGCACCTGGGTGGCTCAGTCAGTTAAGCGTTTGATTTCAGCTCAGGTCATGATATCATGGTTCATGGGTTTAAATGGAATCACATGGGTGCTGAAGGGCTCAGAGCCTGTGGCCTGGTTAGGATTCTGTGTCTCCCTCTCTCTCTTCCCCTTCCCTGTTCACATTCTCTCTCTCTCTCTCTCTCTCTCTCTCTCTCTCTCTGTCTCCCCCTGCTCTCAAAAATAAACATTTAAAAATTTTTAATGTAAAGAAAGTTTTAGAACTTTAGATTTTCATTAAGTTCTATGCTGCATTTTGAATTACTTTATTTTGTATGGTTGGAGGCAGAAAACAAAGTTTATCTCATACTTTGCATAAGAATATCCAATAGAACACTCTCTCTTTTAATAGGCAAATTTAGGTAACTTACATTTAATGTGATTGCTGATAAGATTAGGTATAAACCTGTCATCTTACTGCCTGTTTTTCTATTTATCCCAATTTTTCTTTGTTTTCTTTTTCCTTTTACTTCTTTCTTTTTTTAAAAGGATTAATTAAATAAGTTGTATGCAGCTGGTTAGGGGAGATGACCCCCAAGCATGGTTGAAAATCTGTGTATAACTTTTGACTTCCCAAAACTTTAATTACTCATAGCCTACTGTTGATTAGAATCCTTACCAATAACATAAAGAGTTGATTAATACATATTTTGTGTATGTATCATATACTGTATTCTTACAATAGCTAGAAAAAATAAAATGTTATTAAGAAAATCATAAGGAAGTTAAAATACTTAGAGTACTATACTCTATCAAAAACATCCACATATAAGTGGATCTGTGTTGTTCAACAGTAAATTACAATTCTATTTTATCTCCATTGCTGGCTGAGCTGTAACTTTTTGTGTTGTTACAGTAATTGCTTGAGGATATATACTATACATCTTTATCTTATAATCTACCTTCAAGAGATACTATAACCCTTAAACTATAGTTTAATAACCTTTTATGGGTATACTTCCATAGCTCCCCACCCAATCTTTGTGGTCATGTCATACATTTCAAATAACATATGGTCACTATCTGTGTTTAAATACTTGATTATCTTTTGAAAATATTTAAATAGTAAGAAAATCTCATAATTTACCAATGAAGTCATCATTTCAGATTCTATACTTGGAGTAGATTAATATTCCCATATATTATCATTTTGCATGCTCCTGAAAGAATTTCTTTAACATCTTAGAGTATGGATCTGCTCATGATGTACTGCTCCAACTTGTGAATGTCTAAAAAAGTCATTATTCTTCCTCCTTTTTGAAATATATCTTTCTCAGTATAAAATTCTATGTTGACGTTTTTCACCTCCAAATCTTTAAACAGGTTGTTCTCCTCTCCTTTTGCTTGGATAGCTTTCAGTGAAAAATTTGTTATCATCTCTATTTTTGTTTCTTTGTGTTTTTGTCTTTGGATGCTGTTAATATCTCTTTATCATAGATCTTGGGTCACTTCATTATAACATACCTTTTATTAATATTTCTCTTTTGCTTGAGGCTTGGCCTTATTGAGTCTCTCTCTGTATTTATAGGTTTTATCATATCTGTAATATTTCCAGTTATATTATTTTTAAAACGTGCTCCTTCTCCTACAATGAATGGACATTGTGGGATGTTAAGAAGTCAAATCATTTAACCAAGAGTTCTATAGGCAAGAAGTACAACAACATAATATATTAAATAATATATCTCTTGATTAAGTGAAAAGAGAGAGATGTGCTGAATGTAGTGTAAAGGGTGAAATAAATTAGAGTAATAAACTAGTTCTGGTTACACTAAACTTAAAACTCTCTATTCGTAATAGAGGCCATTTAAATATGTATAAATATACATTTTATGTGTATATATACATATATATATACACACACATATATATATACACACACACACACACATATATATATATATATATATATATATATATATTCACATACACACACATACACTAAAACCATAATTGACTCAAGGCACCCAAAAAAGAATCCTATGGCTTCAAGGGAAATAGTTTGTAAAAGGGAAATATGAAAGGCAGTTTAGGCAGCTGGATGAAAATAGGTGAAAAACTTTGTGGTATACTTAACTGTTATCTTCTTCCCACACACCTAATATACCCATTAGAAAATTCTTTTGATCTTTGATCCTGCCTTAAATATAACCAGATTCCAACCACTTGAATCTGTAGTTTTATAAATTATCTCCCTGCTTCTGCCCTTACCTCAGTCAGTCTCTAGATTAGCACAGCAGCTAAACATGTTTTAAAATTCGAAGCCAGATATCACTTTCTTCTAATCAACAACACACAATTCATTTAGGTGTGAAAGTTAACATTTTTATAATGGTCTATAAGGCAGGCCTATTAAGCAGGCTGTGGATCTAATTTTCCATGACCTCTTTTATCTTATATTTCACAGCTCTCCTCCTCACTTTCTCTGCTCCTAGCACACTTGCCTCTGGTACTTCCTCTATCTAAACATTCTTCTGCAAATGCACCCTTTTCAATAGGTCTATGCTGCTTTCTTATTGGAAAATCTCCCAGTATGGCTCTACTATTTCTATAGAATATGCTAATATGCAGCTTTCTAACATATTATATCGTGTATTGGTTCCTCCACCTGGAAGAGGATTGTCCTTCCTGTTTGTTCACTGATTTTCCTTGTAGTAGTCATTCAATACATGGAAGGATAAGGAATAGGATGCCTAGCTGTAATACAGGCTTTCCATCCTAAGATGCTTTCAGAGGAGCTTTAAAAAAATTGTTTACTTAATTTTAATAGAGTGTGCAAGTGGGGGATGGGCAGAGAGCGAGGGGGACAGTGGATCTGAAGCAGGTTCTGCCCTGACAACAGCAAGCCCAATGTGGGGCTCAAACTCATGAACCATGAGATCATGACCTGAGTCAAAGTTGGACACTTAACTGACTGAGCCACCCAGGCACCCCATCTCTGATGAGCTTTCTGCCTGTCATAAGAAAAAATTAAAACTTGAGTAATGAAAAATAAAAGGAAAGAATAAAAGAAAAAAATGTAGTAATATAAAACTTTCATAAGAGAAAATAAAAATGTACACAAAGTTCCTTTGACTTATTAAAATTTGATACATATGATGAATCTCATATTCAATGTAGAATATAGAAAAGGTGCAAAAATAATGATATAGTAGAAAACATAAACCTAAAATCTGAAAATAAAAACTAAATATTAGCACAAAGACACTAAGAGTATTAATAATTAAAAGTATACAAAAAATAAAGAACACAATTTAATAATCTTGTTAAAAATAAAGATTTAAAGCAACAACAATAAAATACATGAAACCAAATAAAAATTATTTGAGTTTAGTGGCCTGGATTTTGAAACAGGGACATTGTATTAAATTCTAGGAGTTTAAGTCCCAAGCAACAGACTTAATTTTCTAAACCCTGGCTTCTCACATACAAAAGAGAAACATTAATTTCTAACTCAGTGATTGTTAGGATTAAGGAAGATAATGTATCTTACAGATCTAGCACAGAATCTGGCATCCAGTGAGTTGTCAATGGATGACGTCTACTATTATAGTCAGGCATGGATTGTAGATGCCAATATTTAAATTCTGACACAAAGAAATCCATGGAATATGTTAATATGTTAAACCATATGAACAGTGTATGTAAGTTTATGCAGCAAGTATATGTATATATAATTTAAAATTTAAAAATAGAGTCAAATAATAGCAATCACAGGCCAGGACTTCTAAAAGCTTAAGTGTTTAAAGATAAAGAACAGTAAAATGGAATCTGTGTCTTATCCTCCGTGCCAAAGGGATTCACATCATCAACCACCAAGAGATAAACTAATGTCAATATTCAACTTTAGCACTTCTCCCTCCCCATTAATGGAGAGCATTCTTCATGCCTCCAGTCAGCTCCTTCCAACTGACAAAGATGCCCTCATTTCACGTTCACTATCATGTGTCTTATTGCTTGAACAGTCCTTTATTTCTTGCCTTTAAATATCTGTATGTGGTTGGCCATTATAGATCATTTCCTGGAAGGACTATCATTGCTAGATGCAATTGCATCTAGCAAAGATAGTCCAGTAGTCCTTAGCCCTGTCTGCAAGTTAAAATTGCCTAGGGAGCTTTAATCAATCAATCAGACAAGCAAAACAAACAAGCCACAGATTGCCAGGCTGTACCACAGGTCAATTATATCAGAATCCCTGTGAATGGAGTCCAGACAATGTTATATGTGAAAATTTCTCAGCTGCTTTTCAACTTGCAATGGGAACCATTGCTTTGTGTTATGTATGAGCATTTTTCATGGCCTTTTTAACATTTGACTTTAGATGAGGTTAACTATTTCTGTTTCTGTGTACCTTTCCTCTCAGGGTTTCTTTGTCCAAATCTGTATATAGTTTCTATTTTTTAGAGTATGGCAGAAAAATATTGCACCGCTCAATTCAATCCTCAAAAAGGCTCAGCAGAGCAAATCTAATCTACTACCCATGGCGTCTCTTTCTTCATCAAATAGGCAGAATGAGGCATCACAAAATAGCTCCAAAATACTATGCCTCTGTTGATCTTTTCATTCCTCTGTCTACTTTCCTGTGACCTTTGTCGCCTGATTTCAAGTCCTAATTTTATTCAAAACTCTCACCATAAATTCACACATGAAAAGAAACATATTTCGCTGGTCCGTGTGTAGACTTTAGAAAAAATGTTGGGGGGCGGAGGAGGAACATTTTCTTCATGGATATTTAGGTCAGTCACAGAATATATGGCAAAGAAGCTATTTGCTGAACCACTCAATTCCTATCAAGACTTAAATATTTATGTGCATATGTATATATGTATATATACATGTAGATCTGAAATTAAATATGACAACCACTTATCTAAACACAGCTCTAGAGAATGAGGCACAATAATTTAACTGGATGATTTCAACATAAAAGAAGACTCAGCCTTTTTTTAAGCATAATTTCTCAACAGAAAAATCACCTGATCAATTTCAAATAGTGGTAGAATAGTCTGAATTCACCTGTTCTAGGATTTACTTTCTGAATCTTGGCATCCTAATTTCATCTCACAGCCTTTCCTAAGGTTACCATAAAGTATCCTTATAGCAGGATGGAACAAAGATTGCAAGCCCCAGACTTTGCATAGTGGTTTTTAGTCTTGAGTTCATTTTAAATCATGGGGTGTACTTTAAAAAGAATCTCTCTGACCTCAGCCACAGCAATTTCTTACTTGACACATCTCCAAAGGCAAAGGAATTAAAAGAAAAAATGAACTACTGGGACCTCATGAAGATAAAAAGCTTCTGCGCAGCAAAGGAAACAACCAACAGAACTAAAAGGCAACCAACAGAATGGGAAAAGATATTTGAAAATGACATTATCAGACAAAGGAGTAGTATCCAAAATCTATGAAGAACTCACCAAACTCCACACCTGAAAAACAAATAATCCAGTGAAGAAATGGGCAGAAAACATGAATAGAAACTTCTCTAAAGAAGACATCCACATGGCCAACAGGCACATGAAAAGATGCTCAACGTCGCTCCTCATCAGGGAAATACAAATCAAAACCACACTCAGATATCACCTCATGCCAGTCAGAGTGGCCAAAATGAACAAATCAGGAGACTATAGATGCTGGAGAGGATATGGAGAAACGGGAACCCTCTTGTACTGTTGGTGGGAATGCAAAGTAGTGCAGCTGCTCTGGAAAACAGTGTGGAGGTTCCTCAAAAAATTAAAAATAGACCTACCCTATGACCCAGCAATAGCACTGCTAGGAATTTACCCAAGGGATACAGGAGTGCTGATGCATGGGGGCACTTGTACCCCAATGTTTATAGCAGCACTTTCAGCAATAGCAAAATTATGGAAAGACCCTAAATGTCCATCAACTGATGAATGGATAAAGAAATTGTGGTTTATATACACAATGGAGTACTACATGGCAATGAGAAAGAATGAAATATGGCCCTTTGTAGCAACATGGATGGAACTGGAAAGTGTTATGCTAAGTGAAATAAGTCATAGGGAGAAAGACAGATACCATATGTTTTCACTCTTATGTGGATCCTGAGAAACTTAACAGAAGACCATGGGAAAGGGGAGGGAAAAAAAAAGTTAGAGAGGGAGGAAGCCAAACCACAGGAGACTCTTAAAAACTGAGAATAAACTGAGGGTTGATGGGGAGTGGGAGGGAGGAGAGGGTGGGTGATGGGCATTGAGGAGGGCACCTGTTGGGAGAAGCACTGGGTTTTGTATTTGTATTTATTTGACAATAAATTTCATATTAAAAAAATAAATAAATAAAAAGAATATTTGGACATCACCATAAATTAAATGAGAAAATGAGAAACACTGGAACCAGTGCATTAGCATTTAATGTTTGTTTGTTTTTTGCATTTTAGCTATTTTTTTTAAGTTCCTTCTACTATTCAGATGTGTCTCTAGGACAAAGTCAATTAAAATGTTAAATTGCTGTGAACAAGGCATGTATTCCAAGACATACTTTTTTTTTCATATAAGTAACTCACACAAGTGCTTGCCAAAGTCACTGGGAAGATTTAGATGCTAAAAGAGACCATCTCAATATTTTTTAAAATTATTTTTAATGTTTATTTACTTTTGAGAGGCAGAGGTGGAGGGCAAAGAGAGAGGGACAAAGAGAACAGTGAGATCATGACCTGAGGTGAAGTTGGATGCTTAACCAACTGAGCCACCCAGGCGCCCCCATCTCAATATATTCTTAATGGACGGTAGAAGATCATAAATAAACTTCCATAATTATAGCCCAGCTAGCCTGGATACATAAAGCTGAAATCATCTTTTCCCAAAGATGGCTAGAAGCAGCAGAAACAATTATGAAGAAAAACATCAGTAAAACTGAGCAGCTCTCATCATCACTGCTAGAAAAGCCAACTTGATTTCAATTCTCATAACTATTACAAAGGCTGGCCAGCCAGTACAGGGTTACAAGAGGTATGCCAAACATCTCTTCGAAAGATTAAGATAAAACTGATACCGCTTTAACTGAGTTTCATGGACAAGTAATAAAAATACTTTAAAATACTTCAAGTTTACAGTTAAAAACAAGAAAAAAAGCTAAGATGCCAACGAAGCAACACATCTCATGTATTCCATGTTCTTGCCCATTTCTAAGATAAAGTCTTTAGAAAAATGATTTCAAAGTAAATAAAGAAGGTGTCTCAGGGACAAAACACTTAGATTTAATGTTTTTGGAATATGTGTGCAATTTATCCAAACTTAAATGTTGTTATATTTCTACAAGTTTCTTCTGTACATACTGCATACCATTAAAATTTAAATATTTTAGCTGTATTTATGTCAGTAATATAGGACAAGAGTGTAGGTGGCTTATGAAACTTATTAAGTAAGGGACTACTGCTCACAGGTTGACCTATCTGATAATACCTTCAAAAAGGACACTTGATCTACAGATATAATCTATATTAGTTGTTATAAATATTGTATCACAGACTAATGGAGGAATGCAATTCTATGATCTAGTGATTAATTTCATTCAACTTGTTCATGGGTTGGGATTAGAAGAAGCTATATAATTTTTTTCCTCAGTAGATAACCACTGGAATTTTATTTCATTCAGTAAGAATCTCCATTGTCCTCAAAGGCTTTTACTTAAATATAATATATAGACAGAAAAAATACATAAATCATAACTATGTAACTAAATACACATTATTTTGCAATTGTGGTTGCAAAATCTTACAACCTAGAAGCTCTGCTTATGCCCTTTTAATACCCATCGCCCCCACCCCCATCATCCTCAGGAATAATCTAACTATAACTTTTAAAAGAATGGAATAGCTTTGTCTGCTTTTTGTGTGTTAAAAATAAAATTGTTAAAAAATGTTGTACAATATGATGTATTTTCTTTTGTTCAACATTAAGGTTGTGAGAGTCACCACAATTATTGTCTATAATACGTAGATTTTAAATGTTCATTGCTATGTAGTTTTCAAATGAGTGAATTACCAAAATTTCCATATTTATTTATTTATTTTATTTACTGTATTTATTCATTTTACTGTGGATGGATGTGGCATCATTTTTAAAATAAATTAAATCAAGTCAGCATGGAGATAGTATCTCAGGTTTTTTTTAACTTTCTTTTTTTTAATTTTAACTTGTTTTATTTATTTATTATTATTATTATTTTTTTAATTTATGTCCAAATTAGTTAGCATATAGTGCAACAATGATTTCAGGAGTAGATTCCTTAGTGCCCCTTACCCATTTAGCCCATCCCCCCTCCCACAACCCCACCCGTAACCCTCAGTTTGTTCTCTATATTTATGAATCTCTTCTGTTTTGTCCCCCTCCCTGTTTTTATATTATTTTTGTTTCCCTTCCCTTATGTTCATCTGTTTTGTCTCTTAAAGTCCTCATATGAGTGAAGTCATATGATTTTTGTCTTTCTCTGACTAATTTCACTTAGCCTAATATCCTCCAGTTCCATCCATGTAGTTGCAAATGGCAAGATTTCATTCTTTTTTGATTGTTGAGTAATATTCCATGATATATCTATCTATCTATCTATCTATCTATCTATCTATCTATATATATATATATCACATCTTTATCCATTCATTCACTGATGGACATTTGGACTCTTTCCATACTTTGGCTATTGTTGATAGTGTTGCTGTAAATATGGGGGTGCATGTGTCCCTTCGAAACAGCACACCTTCATCCTGTTGATAAATGCCTAGTACTGCAATTGCTGGGTCGTAGGGTAGTTCTGTTTTTAGTTTTTTAAGGAACCTTCATACTGTTTTCCAGAGTGGCTGCACCAGCTTGCATTCCCATATAATAAGTCAGTTTTGATACTAACAAGTTGTTGGTGATTTTAAGTAGCCAAGAAGGGCTATTGAAAGTTGGGTGGTACATTCTATTCTGGTGCCAGAGTGACCTCAGCTTTCAGATAATTACCTAATTTGTTTGAGTACTAGCCCACTGTGAGCTAATGTGCTCTGCTAAATCCAGTAATGTGAGTGATACTAAATTGGAATGTTTATTCTCAGAAATTTTACATTGAATTTTCTTCATGTTGCCTACTCATTCTCTCAGTCTTCTTTCCAGGTTAAGATTAAGCTGGAAGAATATTTTTTTAATATGAAATTTATTGTCAAATTGGTTTCCATACAATACCCAGTGCTCATCCCAAAAGGTGCCCTCCTCAATACCCATCACCCACCCTCGCCTCCCTCCCACCCCCCATCAACCCTCACTTTGTTCTCAGTTTTTAAGAGTCTCTTATGCTTTGGCTCTCTCCCTCTCTAACGTCTTTTTTTTTTTTTTTTTCTCCTCACCTGCTTTTTTCCCTTATAGCTTCTATGGGAAATGGCGGCCAGTCTAGGAGCTACTCCACATAAAGCCACCAGAGAAAATGTGCTACCAGACATATTCTTGCTGCTTCACACTGAAATGCATCCAACAAAAGTGAGCACTTAAAACCACTTAGACATTCATTTATGTATCCTTCACCAATTATCTTTTCCAACCACACAATTACTACTGCAAATATTTCATTCTACAATGAAATATAGCCCAAAATTAACACTCCTGAGAAAATGGCCCTGCCTTCGATTTTACAGAAAACAACCAAAGCCATCAGAACACCTATAACTTCTTTTTAAGTAGCTTATTTGTATCTACAACATGCTTTTCCTCTGTATTCCTTGTGCCAATAGAAGAGCTGATTCTCCCTTTGTTTAAATCCTTTTTATTTACTGACACTCTGGAGTCCTCATCTCTTTATTTATTCAAGGAATCTGAATGCAAAACATGTGTGTGTGTGTGTATGTGTGTATACTTATATATACTATAATATACTTATATACATATATATACACACACATATACATATACACACACACACACACATATATATAGTTTTGTCTTCATCTCATTCTCCAGTTTTAGTCACTATGTTGAATCAAGGTTAAAATACTTTAATAATTCTCAAATTTAAATGTCAGAATGGCTAACATTAACAACACAGGAAACAACAGACATTGGGAAGGATGTGGAGAGAGGGGAACCCTTCTTACACTGTTCATGGGAATACAAAGTGGTGCAGCCACTCTGCAAAACAGGATGGAGGTTCCTCAAAAAGTTAAAAATAGAACTACTCTATGATCCAGAAATTGCACTAAGAGGTATTTACCCAAAGAATACACAAACACTGATTCAAAGGGATACATGCACCCTAACGTTTATAGAAGCATTATCAACAATAGCCAAAGTATGGAAAGCGTCCAAATGTCCATCAACTGATGAATGGATAAAGAAGAAATGGTGTGTGTGCACATGGGAATATTACTTAGCCATAAAAAATGAAATCTTTTCATTTGTAACAATGTGGGTGGAGCTAGAATGTATTACAGTTAAGTGAAATAAGTCAGTCAGAGGACAAATACCATATGGTTTCACTCACATGTGGAATTTAAGAAACAAAACAGATGAACAATGGGGGAGGGAAGGAGAGGCAAACCATAAGAGACTCTAAACTATGGAGAACAAACTGAGGGTTGATGGAAGGGAGGTGGGTGGGGGATGGGTTAAATGGGTGGGGGGTACCGAGGTGGGCACTTGTAATGAACACAAGGTATTGTATATAAGTGATGAATCACTAAATCCTAAATATAAAACTAGTATTACACTGTATGTTAACTAACTGTAATTTGAATAAAAACTTGGAAGAAAAAAAAAATAAAACTTCAATGAAAGTAAAAATACAAAATACATATCCAAAAGAAAGCTTACAAAAGCCAGTACAAGATAGTTATCTTGTAACCTGTTTCTTTCTAACTTCTTAGAGATAGTTGATAATCTTTTGCTTTTATAATATTAGAGAAACTTAATGAATATGTATAGAAGCAGATGTTAGAAAACTACTGCTGCAATGGGAATCACATATATTAGACAACTAATTTGTTCTTTTACTGTCAACTTAAATGACATTATTTTAGAAGATGATGCAACTATATACATTCAATTAATGATTAGTTTTTAAAAAAGGAAAATAAACTTACATGATTTGATTAAAAAGAAAAAACAATTCTTTCTCTTAGTCACTTCAGCCAGGAATTCCACTCTTTCCAAGTGTTCAGAGTCAAACTTTTAAAAATAGCTGTCTAAACGTTTAGCTTTTATATCCTCACTTCTTAGTTTCCCAATCAGCAAACAATTCCAATTTACCACTTCCCTGAAAATTCTGTCACAGAACAAATTAGTAAATCCAGCATTCACTAAGTAGCTTTAATGAAATGTCATAAATGTTTCTGAAATTCATCTGATTTTCACCACCCCACTCCCACAGCCTTTGTCTGGGCTACAATTAGTTTTCATCCAGAAAATTCCCACAGTTGGACTCTTCCATCATTAGGCTAGCTCACCGTCAAACTGTTATCCACAAGGCAGTGAAAGTGGATTTCCAATAATGCAAATCTAACAGGTCTCCCCTTTTTAAGGATTCATTCAACCCCTATTTCCTTTAAAATGAAGTTATCAAACCTTAAACATGTTAAGCAAGGTCCTGCAAGATCTATCTGGAGGATTTCTCTAGCCTTAACTCTTACCCTTCCCCTTTTGCACACTATGCATTGGCTACAATAAATATTTTCAGTGCTTTGTGAATACAATGTATGTTATTTCCATTAAGGTTCACTCCTCCCTTTCTCTTCTAGCATGCAAGTGCCTATTGGTAGCCTCCACTCCTCTGTAGTAAATATGAGTTAAATATCATATTCTAAAAGCATTCTTCCTTGATTATTCAAACTGTTTTGTTCTGTGTTAAAAGATTCCTATATTTTCTCTCTCGTCATTTCAATTACATTTTATTGTCACTATTTTTCTAATGACCATTTTTTTCTATGAACTACAAACTCTTTGAAAGCAAAAGTGACACTATCTTTTCTCTAGCATATCCCAACAGCTACTACAATTACTGAAATCTAATATACATTTCCTAATGAAAGAGAGGAAAACAGACATGGACAAGGGCTGAGGTCTAGGCAGAGAATGTGTCCAGCTCTGGAATCCACCTCCCACAAAGGTTTTCTGCTCTTTATCACCTGAGAGGTAACGAATGTCTGGATGGGAAAAAAGCCAGGTCAGGAGAGTCAAGGTTACTCCTGCCGGAGTCTTTCACATCCCTGCAGCCTCCCCAGGCTTCCTCTTCTAGGCAACTTTTCTCAGTGTAGCCTCGGAACACCTTGCATCAGAATCATATAAGATACTTGTAAAAATTCAGAATCTCTGACCTCACTACCTTCCAAATCAGACTCTTTGAACAGGACCCTCAAATCTGGATTTTAAACAAAACTTTTGGGTGATAATTATGTACTCCAGCATTAGACCAAAAAAATAAATAAATGAATAAAAGAGGATGCTTATTAAATTTTCTGACCTTAAATCACAAGTTATAGGAAAAAGAAATGGCTTCCACTTAGTTTGAAAAGAAATGGTGTCCTCAAAGTGGCCAGGATTTTGTAAACTTTCGGAGGAATCCACGAACCATGGGACCATGATCAAGAGTTGGCCTCATAACCAACAAAGCCACCCAGGTGCCCTCACTTATAATTTATAAAGCTAAATGAGTTGACAATTTTTTTCATCATATTTACATTTGACTTATTATCAATATGAATCCCAAATATATGTGCTATATAAATTTTTCTGAAGGTCTATAAACCAAAGATGTTGGGAATATAACTTTTTCATAGTTTTTCACACCACTAGCAGCAGCCTTTAGTGCCTACACATAAGACTGACCTTGCACAGAGAGAACATAAACAAAATTAGGTGACTACTCAAGAAAGCACTTCTTTCCAGTCATTATGGCTTCTAAAGATCAGCATTTAAGAAGTTCCCACTAATTTCCTCAGGTCATTTCACTAAGTCAACTTCATATTTTAACATGGCATAATCACAAAATAATACAAAGTTTTATTCTTTCCTATTTTCAATGGAAAGGGTAGGAGTAGGTCAGCAGTGATTTTTCTAAAGGGAGACAAAAACATTAGGCTTTCGGCTTGTGTATTCAATTCGTTCCCAGAACACCAAATGGGAGAGAGCTGAGGGGAGGGCAAAGCTCTCTCCCTGGTGGTGACTCCTGAGCAGAGAGGGAAAAATGAAGTGACTCATGCTTTGAGCCAGATGATGAATGCCTGAGGTGAAAACCTCTGCTTGGTATTTATTCTCCATCCTTTATGCTGATCTTAAAATTTTTCCAGTTCATGTTCTCCTTAGGACATTCACAGGTGCTGAAATTACTGCAATAGGAAGTCTTCACTATTCTTGAGAAATCAATCTTTCGACTACAGAGAATACTGGCCAGTTATAAATATGAGCATATTAATGCAATCAGAGTAACTCAAAAGAAATCTAAAAGTGAGAAATGAAATGATTAGATTTTATAAGACCTTTCCTTCAAATAATCATAGGGAAATGTTTGTGAGAATGTCTGTACATAACTCCAACACCTATGCAAATTCACAACATAGAAAATTTTGAACTCTTCTCAGAATTCTTCAGTGTTTTAAAAGCTTTTGTAATCCTGTATATATATATATGTGTATGAATGCACGTATGTATGTATGTATATATGTATGTATGTACATATGTATGTATGTATATTTGCAGTTACTCAGGTGTTTATAAAATGTAGGTCAAATTTTTGACCTGAATTTTCTAGCAAAGCATCTCTATATTCAAGTGAACTTATTTAAGTTATTAACTTTTAAAATTACCTTTTATTAGGATTACTATACACACCTGCACTCTATCTAACTCTATCTATCTCTCTATCATCTATCTATCTATCTATCTATCTATCTATCTATCTATCTATCTTTCTACATACATACATACACACACACACACACGCACACACACACATACAAGCATACTGAAATCCTAGTCCCAAATGTATTCTTTGTTAACATTTTGGTGTTTAAACTTTCAGTTTTTTATTAAAATGCTTTCCATCCTTTAAACTTGTGACTGCATTTTAACTCTATTTAGAAACTTGCTTTAAAATATTCATTTCCAAATTTTATACATTTTAACTATTCTTTTAAAATTTAAAAAATTTTAAAATTTAAAACCTTCAAAGTCCATCCCATATTATAATTTATTTAATCAATCCCCTTATATTAGAAAATTTTATTCTTTTCAATTTCTATACATGTTTCTATAATAGATATATTTATACATAAATTTGGGGAAAGGTTTTCAGTCATTTTCTTAAAATAATTCATTGAAAACTATTTGACACATTATACTAAATTGTCCCTTAAAATTTAACTTCAGAGGCACCTGGGAGGCTCAGTCGGTTAAGGGTCTGACTTCAGCTCAGGTCATCATCTCGTGGTTCATGGGTTTGAGCCCCTTGTCGGGCACTGTGCTGACAGCTCAGGGCCTGGAGCCTGCTTTGGATTCTGTGTCTCCCATTCTCTCTGCCCCTTCCCCGCTCATACTCTGTCTCTTTCTCTCTTTCAAAAATAAATAAACATTTAAAAAGATGTAACTTCAGTCTGTACTCACAGCAGAACCGTAGACTTCCTTCTAGGCACTAAAATTATAAAAAATATACACACACAACTCACACACAATTCTTGTTACATTGCTGAAATTTTGTCTTTCTGTAAAATCACTATTTTAATTTTTATATGTTTACATATCAGTAATATAAACCATCTCCTCATTTTTCTCTTTATTTCTACTTTTATGTGAAATACAGATTAAAAATTTTCACCATTACCTACTCAGAAGTTTCCAGAAATTCATTCCAATTCCTTGTTTGCCTTTGAGTTGTATGTAATTATTTCCTAAACATAATTTTTCTATTTTATGTAAACAAATCTATGGATCTTCCCCCTCTTTGGCTTGACCTTTAAAATGTTCTTTCCCCCTGGAAACTGCATTGGTGTTAAATAAGTAACTAATAATTCTATTTATGTTTTCTGCTAATTCTTTTGTTTATGATTTGGTGCAGGGCAGGAGCTGTGAGAGAATGCAGTTAGAAATGCCATTATCTGAAAGTATTTATAGGTAAACACTGATCACCATTGGCATTAGCATAATCCTTTCTAATGGAATAGATTCAGATATTTACAGAAATGTCATATCTTGTGGGGGGGGGCAGGGAGCACACAACAACCAAAGAAGTTAGATTTGAGGGAAGGTCAATACAACTCTCAGAATAGCTGCCATCATATAAAAAACAAGTCTAATAGACTTAGTTATTTAGACATAGCAAAAGGATTAAGGATCCACAGGGGTTGGTGGTTCTAAATTACAGTATGGGAGCAACCATTTAATCTCTCTTCTCTCATCTTACTTTGGTAAACGTATGTATCAGGCAAAAAATATCAGGAGTTAGAAATGGACTCAGTACAGTGTTAGGAATCCAAGAACTTAGTTATGGTAACCAAAAATAGGTACTGTTCTATTTTCAATGTTCATAAAAGTAGCTAAGCTATCCTTGAATTTATTAGGCATCTAAGAAGATGCCTATATTAGTCAGGATTATCCAGAGAAATAGAACCAATAAGGTGTGTGTGAGTGTGTGTGTGTGTGTGTGTGTGTGTGTGTGTGTGTGTCTGTGCGTGTCTGTGTGTGTGCATGTATGTATGTGTATGTGTGTAGAAAGAGAGAAAGAGAGAAAGAAATTATAAAAAAATAGCTTACATGATTATGAAGGCCAACAAATCCCAAAACCTGCAGTATACAGGCTAAAGAACCAGGAGAGCTGATGGTATAGTTCTAGTCCAAAGGCCAACAGGCTGAAGACACAGGAACAACGGACTTTTTGAGTCTGAAATCAAGATAAAAACCAACATCCAATTCAAGTATTCTGTGCAAGGAAGGAAAATATGTAAACAGAGTAAATGTCAAGTTCAGTAAGAACAAAATCATGCCCACTCCATGATGGAAGTGGTCCAATATACTTGAACTGCCACCAGGTAGCTGGTTGATCACTGTAAAGAATGATGCCATATTGAGGACTCGTTGATCTCTCTCTGTAGATTGAACACTTGGCAGTAGCCATATCCAGGCTGAGCTTGGTGAGTGAAAATTAACCCCATGCATAACCTTCATCCCTGCCACAGTGGACACTTTATTCATGAGCTTAGTGACTGATGACAAGGGTTGGTTAGGATGAGGCTGACTGATGGGTCATCCTATTGACTTATTAAAATTGTCCTCTTGAAGTCACCCTTTGGTGAACATTTACATAGGACACAATTGTCTTCATGTTTCTTGCCCATTAATAGAGGCCTACTAACATCCTCTTTCTCAAATTTCCTAATCAACAATTTTCTAGTCATGTTCTGACCAAGTCTCAAAACAAAACCACTGACCACAGCACATGAATCAGTATGTAATTGCACATCTGGCCATTTCTCCTTCTAAGCAGAGTGAACAACCAGTGACACATTTCCTATGTAAAAATGGCATTAGGGGCGCCTGGGTGGCACAGTCGGTTAAGCGTCCGACTTCAGCCAGGTCACGATCTCGCGGTCCATGAGTTCGAGCCCCGCGTCAGGCTCTGGGCTGATGGCTCGGAGCCTGGAGCCTGTTTCCGATTCTGTGTCTCCCTCTCTCTCTGCCCCTCCCCTGTTCATACTCTGTCTCTCTCTGTCCCAAAAAAAAAAAAAAAAGGCATTAAAAAATACGGATTTGAGTACCTAAATCACAGTAAGTTTCACGTAGAGTCTTATTATACAACAATCAAAATAGTTTTCCAAGTACTTATATTATAAAGTATTTTTGTAAATGTGTGTGTATATGTATATATATATGTGTGTGTGTGTGTGTGTATATATATATACAATTTGATCTATCAATACCATTTATACTTCAGTGTTTCCTATCACTTTCTTCAAAAATTGTAGTAACGATGCAATTAAAAATCAGAAATTTAAAAAATAACAACAATCATTCCATCAATCCAATATCCTCCTTCATTTCTTCCCTTTCTCCCTCCTAAATTCACATCCAAACTTCTTAAATGTATTTTACATACTGCATCTATAACACCTTCCCGGTACTCTCCATCCTAGAGCAATTTGGCCTCTACCAACAAGACGTCTCTGAAATTTTTCTCTCCATGAACACCAATAACTTCTTGCCATTAAATATGCAAAAACAATGTTGAATTTACTTGACCTCTCAATAGGATTCTATACTTTATGAACTGCCTCTTCTTGAAACTCCGTATTTCTATGAAATAGAAAACTCCTTATTCTCTATGGAAGTATATTTGCCTGATTTTCTCCCTACGTCTCTTCTCAATTTCACTTCAGGTAACTTACTAAACTTTGCTTTTTCTTATTGTCAGAGGTCTCCCAACTGTGATTTCCCTTTTAGACTCACTCTCTATAATTTTGTTGGGTGGTGTCATCTAGCTCATTTGCATTAATTTAAAACTGTGTGTGATTCTTCCATATCTCTAATCCAGATCTATTTCTTGAGATTTATAGATCCCGATACTTCTTTAAAAAAAAATCAGTTGCTCCAGACTGATGACATTAGCTCCCATCTGCTACCTTAACATTCTGTCCAAACCAGTAGTTCTTTCATATTCCCAGTGTCAGCAAATGACCATTCACTTAGCTATTTGGATGAGGAAAAATGGCAGTAATTCCTGACTCTTCTTTATCCTTTTTTTTCCTTAAGAAAACAAAACAAAATCAAGAAACCTTACCTTTTCTTCTCAGGTCATCATTTCATCCCAACTGAATAACTAAATCCCTTTGACTCCAATCTTACAAATTCTAATTGTCTTACTTTCTGAAAGATTTTACCCAAATTCAATTTGTTCATGCCAAACATAATACCAGTCAGGATTTTGGTCAGGAAAATTAAAACTAGAAATGACTCTAGGTATTTTAAGCAGGAATTTATTTAATAGTGAGAGTCTGGTTGTTCAAGAAAATTTTCACAATGGCTGGAAAAGAAAGACCGGGGAAATCTTCTGCTAACTATAGTATTTTCTGTTAGCTTTTCCAGAGTCAAGAAAGTTGCAGAAGCCACAGAAAACCACTCACATTGTCAATTCCTGTATCTAATAATCCGCCTTCATTTTCCACTGAGCACACTGTTGGTAATTTTTCTAGGAAACTCATTTCCCATTTTTTTCCACATATTCTGTCTCTGCATGAAAACTATTTTCTGAAACCACAGATTAAGTGAAATTTATTCTGAAATACTCCTGAGTCTTCACTCATGGTTTTTCCTACTTCAGGTATACCCATTACTCTGTAATTATCCCCTTAACTGCACTTTTGATCATATTTTATAGTCTTTTTCCCATTAGTTTACCCGAAATGGACTTCATGTCTCTTGACAACAAAGTATTTCTTTGCACCACTAATGCCCAGTATCTTGTTTATATAAGGCATTCATCTGTTGAGATAATAATTAACTCTAACAATACCTCTTTAGTTTTAATACTAAAGTCACTTTATTTTATAATTTTTAAAGTTAAAACAGGATGTTAGCTAACATTTAGATAATCAATTAAAGACAATTTTTTTTCATTAACGCCTTAATATATGTCATTTTATGTCTTCATTGTACAACTAATTTAAAAACATCAGACTTGATATTACTTTATATTTACCTGTATTAAATTTTGCCTACAAAGTTTCTCTTAATACCAAAAGTTTGTCAAAGTTTTTAAAAATAAGAGTAGATTCACTCTTCTGATGTAATAATTGTCTTCTATAGGCTTGCTATCATCTACAAATGCAATAAAAAAGTTTTCTAAGTCATCATCCTCGATGCTAATGCCATTATATTACAAGATAGAATGGGCTGGTCAGGTCCAAGCTCTGGGTGACCTTGCCACATTCCATTTAAATCTTACTTCCGATTTTCAAAAATGTATTAATCATTAATCAATCATTGCATTGATTGCCTCAACTCTGCCTATAAGGAGCCTTAAACTTTCACATCCATGCTCCTTTCTACATCTGTTTCTGTCAAAACAACACATATCACAACATCTGTTGTGAGGGAATCTGCTATAGAATTCATATTCCAAAAGGCAACATGTTTGAATTTATGATCATGCACGGTGATGTGTACCCAGAATTCTGCCCATCTTAATTACAAGTAAAGATGAAGTATGGATACAATTGGAAGGTTTTCTGATTTTCTTCCTTTATGTTCTACTGGTGTTGCTAAGCTATGAAATCTATCAAGATCCATTATGTTCTCATCCAAAGTTCCAAACTTTTGTTATTGTTATGGTTTACATATAAAATACATAACTTTAAGACAATTTTATGTTCTATCTATATGTAACAATGGTTGAACATACCTATTGTTTATGCTGCTTTAGATTTTATTTTTAATATCCATGTTTCCTATTTTTCATTATTTCCTTTTCATCTGGTCTTCATCTTATATTTTGTATTTGCTTTCACACATTTGTATACATTGAAAGTGTTCTAATTAATTTTAGATCTTTTTCTTTTAAGAAGTTTCATTTTTATGTTATTGTTTTATTTCACCAATTTTAATCTTTTACCTTCCATAATTTTAAATCATCTCTAATTTGTCACTGAAATAAATATGCCAATTTTGTTTTTACTTTTATTTTTCCTCCCTCCTACCTTTTCATTGTTTTAATGGATTCCCTCAATTATTTTTATAAACTTTTGAGCAAACATATTTAGGCATTTTACACATAATCACTGTTTGAAAGTTTTCCTTTTGTCTACATGTTCCTAAATTTTCCAGAGTTTGGGAGATTGTCTATTTAATATGAGATTAAAATCTGAATATTTTCATGTAAACTGAAAAAAAATCTGAATTCCATATTGCTAGCCACACAACTCCATAGTTCCCCAAGTATGTCTGAGTATGCCAGAGGAGTACTTTCATCACATTCTATAAATACACATTACATTCTACAAATCCATCTAGATTGTTGTATCAGCTAAGCCCACAAACCCACACTGGACCACTGTTTCTAGCTTCTTCAGGCCTTTTGACATTTTGGTAATTCCAGTTTGCAACTATTCATCTGGTACTACTTAAATAAAGGGATCCTTCTTTTTTTATGCTTTTTAATAATTATTACTGACAGAGAAGAGAGAGATAGAGAGAGAGAGGGAGAGAGAGAGAGAGAGAGAGAGAGAGAGAGAGAGAGGTAGGGACAGAGAGAGAGGGAGACACAGAATCCAAAGCAGGCTCCAGACTCTGAGCTGTCAGCACAGAGCCTGACGTGGGGCTCAAACTCAGGACTGTGAGATCAGGGGAGATCACGACCTGAGCCAAAGTCACATGCCAACCAACTGAGCCACCCAGGCGCCCCAAGGGATCCTTCTTTTTATTTATCAAAACACAACTCAGATCAGCAGTGCCATTTAATAAAAATTTATTGTGACTGCCTGTTTGCCATACATATTTACAACCATATAACTGATTTCTTCCATAAGTATGAAATTGGTTTAATCTATTTTAAGCTAAATTTTAGGATAACATAGTAGTTAAGTACATAATGAACTATGTTATACATATTTACCTGTTTCGATACCTTGTTCTGCCACTTACTAATTCAGCAACCATACTTAATTATCCAACCCCTCTGTGTCAGAATTTCTTTACCTTTTTAAATTTCAGCTTTACTGAGGTATAGTTGACATAAAAATTAAAATAAAGTGATTTGATATATGTTTACATTGTGAAAGCGTTCCCTTCATCCAGTAATTAACACATCTACCTTTTTTTTATGGGGGCATGAACATTTAAGTTTTATTTTCTCAGCATATTTGTTATACAATATAGTCATTGTAGCTACCATGCTTTACATTAGATTCTCAGACTTCTTTCATCTTTCAGCTGTAAGTTTTCACCCTTTTACCTCTCCCTATTTCCCCCACTCCCCAGGCCCTGGCAACTATTTTTCTACTCTGTGTCTATGACTTTAACTTTTTTTTCTTTTTTCTTTTTTCTTTTCTTTTCTTCTCCTTTCCTTTCCTTTTCTTTATTTTTTCTTTTCTCTTCTCTTCTCTTTTCTTTACATTCCACATATAAGGAACGCCATGCAGTATTTGTCTTTCTCTGTCTGGCTTATTTCACTTGGCATGATGACCTCAAGGTCCACCCATGTTGTCACAAATAGTAAGATTTCTTTCTTTCTCATGGCAGAATAATATTGCATTGTATATATACACATACCATGTTTTCTTTATCTATTCATCTGTTGATGGCCACTGAGATTGTTTTCATATATTGGCTGTTGTGAATAATGCTGCAAGAGAAGAGAGCTATTTTATATTCTGTTTTCATTTCCTTTGGATATATATCCAGAAGTGAGATCGCTAGAGCCTATAGCAATTCTACTTTTTTAAATTTTTTGAGAAACCTCCACAGTTTTCCAATTGGCTGCACAACTTTACATGCCCACCAACAGTGCACAAGATTTTCTTTTTTCCACATTCTCACCAACACCTGCTCTATCTTGTTTTTTTGATAATAGCCATTCTAATAGATATGAGGTGATATCTCATTATGATTTTGGTTTCTATCTCCCTGATGATTAGTTATGTTGAGCATCTTTTCAAGTATCTACTGGTCCATCTGTACGTCTTCTTTGGAGAAATGTCCATTCAGTTCCTCTGTTCATTTTTACTTGGAATACTATTAATTATCATTGCTTTCATTATTAGGTTGTGGGAGTTCTTTATATATTTTTGGATATTAGCTTTTTATCACATATGTGATTTATAAATATTGTCTCCATAGATTCCATAGATTTCCTTCTCATTTTTGTTGATGGTTTCCTTTGCCATGTTTTTTAGTTTGATGTAGTCCCATTTGTTTATTTTTGCTTTTGTTGCCTTTGCTTTTGGTGTCAAATCCAAAAAATCATTGCAAAGACCTATGTCAAAGGGATTACCACCTGTTTTCTTCTAAGAATTTTATGGTTTTAACTTGTGCCACAATTTCTATATGTATAGTAGTAGGGAAAAACATGCCATCTACTTCTTAGAGCAATTGTGAATTGCATTAGCCAAAACCTGCGACTCACTTAGAAGAGTACTTGGGGCAGGAGGGCCTGGGTGACTTAGTGTGTTAAGCATCTGACTCTTGATTTCAGACCTGGTCACGATCTCATGGTTTGTTCGTGAGTTCGGGCCCTGCATGGGGCTCTGCACTGACAAGAGCCTGCTTGGGATTCTCTCTCTCTCCCTCTCTCTCTGCCTCTCCCCTGCTCATGGTCTCTAAATAAATAAATAAATAAATAAATAAATAAATAAATAAATACTTAAAAAAAAGTACTTGCACAAAATAAACACTCAGGCTTTGCTAGCAAAGATTGTGTGCTGTCACTGTGTGAAAAGGAAAAAAGTGGACAATGTTACTTTAATTTATAAATATTTACACTCTTTCTTTAGTCACCAATTAAAAATCCTACTTTTCATTTCATAAAAAATGTGGCATATTTAGCTTCGAACTATATGTTTCAATGAAAGCCAATTATGAAAAGGAGATCTGCACTAGTAAATAAATGGAAGAAAGGCTGAGGCAAACAGCTGTGGCAATGCTAAGCAAATAAAATTTCTCCCCTCACAGTGTTGGATAGATAGTGACTATTCATTGTTAATATTTTTCACAGATTCAAATTGTAGAAAATATTATTTAGTTTATAAGGATTGGTTTTCCTGCACTGTAGAACTTACCTTACAGACAAGGATACTGTGCACAGAATTTGTAATAGTCACTTTTTTTTTCTGGCCTCATTACTGCCAGAGTAGAGGTTAGGGCAGGGAAACAGATAGAAACAGTTTGGTTCAATTATGTGTTTATAAGGACATTAAATCAAATGAGGAAACTAAAGAATATCAATAATGAATGCAGTTGCTCCTGGTTTAAGTTCTGTGAAGTCTGTGTCTTTAATCTTCAGTTGCTCTAAAATCCAGTGCGATTATCAAGCAAATATAAGCATTTCTGAGGATAATCTGTTTGTTCAAGGTAAGGTGAGATGTCCAGAGCTGGTGCATGTGTGGCCTTTGATTTTGTAAGTTATATAGTGAATACTGTTCAATCTAATTTTGAAAAATGTAAAAGTTGTATGCCTCTGTAACCACTGGGCACAAGATACTTTTCTGGATAATAGCAACTTCCTTGGATCAAATATATATTCCCAGATGTGCTGAGATAGTATCCATGTTAAGGATGCAGCTTTGTATTTTAGAATTTAGAATTTAGAATTAAGTGCTGTTTGATATAGACTAGCTAAACAGTTAAAACTTGAACTATTATTAACAAAACTTCACATTCTTTGGTTGCTTCCTTAAAATTGTTGGGGGAAACCTGTGTATTTAAAATAAGGCATGACTACTAGGTTGTATACATTATTTTACAGTCTCAATTCTACCTGTTTCTGGTTCAGTTAAGATAATCATCAACGAGGAAAATTTTTCTTTAAAAAATTAAATCTGAAAGCAACACTGATATTCATTCAATTATATAAATGATAGTCACTAATACTTCTAAAATTATTATTATTATTATTATTTTTTTTTTTTTTTTACTTTAGAGAGAGATAGAGAGAGACTAGGAGCACAAGCCAGGGAGAGAGGTAGAGGGAGAGAGAGAGAATCCCAAGAAGCTCCACGTTCAGCACAGAACCCAACATGGGGTTCAATCCTACAACCTTAGGATCATGACTTGAGTCAAAATCAACAGTCTGATGCTCAATCAACTGAGCCACGCAGGCGATATTCACTTAAGTTCAGTCAAGCAGGGTCAAGCCTTCTAACCATCAGCTCTATTTCCATGTGGTGCAAGATTATAGAATTAGAGCTGCTTTCAGAGACTTCAAACGAATCTCAATTCAATTTTTTGTAGGGAGATAAATCATGAGTTCATCACAAAGTGGATTAGAACATGAATACATGAGGCTACCTGAAAGGGAGAGGATGGGGTCCAGCTCAAGAAGATAACAGTGTGATCAATGGTAGAAAAATATCCTGGGACATGAAGGACAATGACTCATCTCCATAGCCCCAAGTATTAGAGAAGGAAGTTGGGCTCCATCAACAACAGCTACCCCTTCTAAGCAGAAAAGTTCCCCTGTGGTCAAACCATATAACAATGTCAAGCCCCAGCCTGGCCTCACACCTAGAGATCTTGTTAATATTTCATCAATTTAAACTCCAGAACACCCAAGAAACTACTTGATTTGCTTTGGCATTTCCTCAGTTCATGGCAGGTTTAGATTTCCTTTCCTTGACACTACAGAAATAACTACCCTCAAATACCCAAAATCAAAAAGAATTATTTGGACTCTTAAAAACCTTTTCATTTATTGTCTGATGACACTTATATCAAGGCCCTGCCTTCCCTGAGAGGAACAAGCAAAACATAATACTGCCATTGCTTACCATTTCAATATGTATTCTTATGCATTTATTTCTCAAGGCATTGGAATTGGTCCAATATTTTAAAGATGGTACAATTCTGAACCTATACATTTAGAAAGAACTTGAATTAAAATATACCTCTTCTCTCATTCATTTATAACAATAAACACTGTTTCCATATTATGCAAGTCCTGGAAGAAAGATTTAAATATATATTTAAGGCAGGCACCTTAGTCTATTTAAAAATATTGGGCTTTGGGGCGCCTGGGTGTCTCAGTCAGTTGAGCGTCCGGCTTCAGCTCAGGTCATGATCTCACAGTTTGTGGGTTCGAGCCCCGCATCGGGCTCTGTGCTGACAGCTTGGAGCCTGGAGCCTGCTTCAGATTCTGTGTCTCCCTCTCTCTCTGCCCTTCCCCCGCTCATGCTCTGTCTCTCTCTCTCCTTCAAAAATAAAAATAAAAATATTAAAAAAAATATTGGGCTTTATTGTATAGATAGTTAATATTCACTGATGGATGATAAGCCGAAGCTATGCTTTAAAAAGTTTGCCCTATCTCCAATGAGGAAGTTGAATTAAGAGAAGAAACTGCAGCAAAATATTAAATCTCTTGGGGGGGCACCTGGGGGGCTCAGTTGGTTAAGCATCCAACTCTTGATTTCCACACAGTTCATGATCTCACAGTCATGAGATAGAGCCCAGCGTTGAGCCCCATGTCGAGCTACATGCTTGGAGTGGAGCCTGCTTAAGAATCTCTCTCTTGGGGCACCTGGCTGGCTCAGACAATTAAGCATCGGACTCTTGGTTTCAGCTCAGATCATGATCTCACAGTTTATGAGTTCAAGCCCCAACTTGGTCTCTGACTGACAGCACTAAGTCCACTTGGGATTCTTTGTCCCTCTCTCTCTTCCCATCTCCCTCTTATTCTATCTCTCCCTCTGTCTCTGGCCCTCCCAACTCATGTATGAACACATGCTCTATAAATAAATAAATAAATAAATAAATAAATAAATAAATAAATAAATAAATAAATAAATAAAATTCTCTCTCTCCTGTAGCCCTCCTCTGCTTGCACATACATGCTCCTTCTAAATAAATACATAGTCTTTAAATCTCTAGGTACTAGTTCCAATTCAGTCCCTATGAATTCTAGTTTTTAATCAGAATTCTAGTTCTTCATTCTCTCCCTATGGAATTTATTAGACATAAAACTTCATAATCTTCTATCCAAGGACCAAGGTCTTCTTTCTTAACTTTATTAATCCAGATTTAATATGTGATCAAATTTATTTTCTTAAAATGTGACCTATTCATGTTAGAGAAAATCCCTATGGAATTTATTGATGAACTCTTAGTAGCAAAATGAAGCTCCCTTCTTTAGTTTTTATCCTATTGATATAAGCACAGCATTTGTTTTCCATGCAATTTTTCCTTCTTCCAATGTTCATTTGATCATAACTTTTTTATGTTTCATTTTCCTGTTCTTTTTATCCTTCCTCCCAAATTGTTTTGTATCTTTGCCAGCATGTGATGTGTTCGTTTTTAACATTTTTTAAAAACATTTTTAGTAGGCTGTATTTTTAGAGAAGTTTTCGGTTCACAGAAAAATTAAGTGGGAAGTACTGAGTTCCCGTATAACATCCCTCTCTCCCAGTTTCCCTTAGTATTAACATGTTGAATTAATGTGACACATTTGTTATAACTGGTAAGCCAATACTGATGCATTATTATTAAAGTCTATAGTTTACATGAAGGGTCATT
This sequence comes from Acinonyx jubatus, assembly GCF_027475565.1. Taxonomy (NCBI): domain Eukaryota; kingdom Metazoa; phylum Chordata; class Mammalia; order Carnivora; family Felidae; genus Acinonyx; species Acinonyx jubatus. Next base: position 88,543,919 of record NC_069381.1, on the reverse strand, counting down.
TTTTGTGTCTCGTATTCTACAGATTTTGACAAATGTATAAAGATATGTATCCACTATTATAGTATCATACAGAATAGTGTCACTGCCCTAAAATTCCCTGGGTTCCATTTACTCTTCGATTCCTCCCCACTAACGTCTGTAAATCACTGACCTTTAACTGTTTTCATAGGTTTGCCTTTTCCAGAATGTCACAAAGTTGGAATCATACAATATTGAGCATTTTCAGACTGGCTTCTTTCACTTATAATATGCATTGTAGTTTCCTCCATGTCTCTTTCTTGACTTAATTAATTCACTGCTTTTTATCTTTCAGTAATATTCCAATGTATGGATGTATCACAATCTGTTCATCCATTCAGTTACTGAAGCATATCTTGCTTCAAAGTTTTGACAATTATGAATAAAGCTGTTAAAAAAACATTCTTTTTAATCATTATGTGTTGATGCTCCTTAGGATTCCAAACTGGTTTCATGAATTTTTCAATTATTTACTTTTCCTTGATGAAATTATATATTGTATCATGTTAACACATCACAAATATGCCAACGGTTTTAAAACATAAATTTCTTTTTTACCTTTTCTCGTTTTGTACTCCTGGTATTTTGCTACCTAGAAGTCCTACAGTTATGACAAAATTGATCTATCCAAACCAAAACTCACCTTTCAGCTGAACTGATCCTTCAGTCCTTATTTTTCAGATATTCTAGAAAACCACCATCTCCCTACATAGTCCCTACAGAGTCCCTATATAGTCCTGTAGTCATGCAGGACAAAATTAGATACTCTTTGACTTTTTTCAGCCTTATCATATCACCATATTATTTCATTATATCTTTAGGGTATTTTATTTCACACCTTTCTGTTCACCCTTACAACATTAGACATAAAACTTCATAATCTTCTATCTAAGGACCTATTGGTCTTGTTTCTTAACTTTATTAATCCAGATTTAATATGTCACCAAATTAACTTTCTTAAAATGTGAATCTATTCATGTTAGTTAGAACAAATGCAATATTATTGTGATGTCTTACTTGAAAATAGGGAAAAGTTCAAATTATTTTTTAACTATAAAGGACTTTATTATTGGACCTAACTTAATGTTTCAGACTTAACTCCCACAACTAACTCAGAGAGCTTCTATAAATTTATGAGCCCTAATTCATTCTAGTTTTATTTTTGCATTTGTTCCATTTCCTTTCCCCAACTGGAACATCTTTCTCACTCTGTCTCCTAGTATAATCTTACTCTTCAGTTAAGAATCACAGTTAAGAGCACTTTCAGGGAATTTCCTCTAACACTGCAGAGAGATTACTATTTTACTCCCTTGTCCTACCTTGTCCCTTGTCCCCACTCCCTCACAGAACTTTTTTTCACATATGTTTCTTTTACTCTTATCATATACAGTAAAACCTTGTATTACGAGTAACTAGTTCTATGAGTGTTGCACAAGACAAGCAAACATTTCTAATAAATTTTAACTTGAAAAACAAGCGATGTCTTGAAATACTAGTAGTATATGATGCCAAATGTACATGATTACAAACTGAGCCAATGGTTCTCTCTCTCTCTCTCTCTCTCTCTTTGTCTTTCTCTGCAGGATTGTGGGTGATCATTAATGCAATGTCACATTTCTGCAAAATCCTCAAAAAGAGGCAAAAGCAAGTGTCATTGGATAGGTTCGTTGTTAAAGTTACACGAAAAAAAAAAAGATTCCATTGAGCCAATAGATAGCAGTGATTCTATTAGTGATAGTGAAAGCTGTCATACACAATAACCCTTCTCTCCTCTACCTCACACCAGCCACAAAGGTTTTCAAAGGTAAGTGGAGGTTAATTTGTTTATTTTTCTTTATATTTTGTATTTTCTTTATTATTTTGCATTATATTACAGTATTTAGTCATTCTTATATGAATATTTTGGGGTTGTGGAACACATCATCTGAGTTTCCAGTATTTCTTATGGGGAAATTTTCTTTGACATACAAGTGCTTTGGATTACAAGCATGTTTCCAGAACGAATTATGCTTGTAAACCACGGTTTTACTGTACTATTAAAATTGCTGTACATGGATATTTTTACCACTCAACAGCATTTACTTCAAGAGCTAGAATCATCACATTTGTGTCTTCTGAATTTGAAGCATATAAAAATTCAGTAAATAAATACTGTCTGAATTAATAAATGACTGAGTTAAGACATTGAGGTGAATCCTTTAAGCAGTGCAGAATTACGGGCTTGTAGTGGAGAAAAATTAAGGGCTTGTAGTGGTTATGAGATATTTCTAATATATGTAAATGTAGTTATTTGAGCATCAAGTCTCGATGTAATACAATATAAAGGTCTGGATGTCAATGACTGTTCTGTTTATCATTGACTTCCCAATGCCTGAAAGAGACTCTTTAGTATTCATTAATCATTCATTCACTGAGAAATTATTGAACACCTACTATGTAGCAGGCATAATCCCTCAGTGTCAGGGTCAGAGCAGATAAAGGTCCTGGCTGATGAAGCTCAGTACTTTGTAGAACAGAAGATAAATAAGTTGTATGTATGATGGTGAGAAGTACTGCATTTCACTATAGTGAAACATAAAGTAGATTAATGAAGATAAATACCAGATTGATGGTGGGGGGGGATGATTATTTTTGAGGTAAGAAAAAGCCTCTCTGATAGGGTAAACCAAAAAGTGCTGAAGAATCAGACATGTGGATAATATAAGAAGTATTTGAGGGAGGGAGAAACTCAATGCACGGGCCCTGAAGTGGAAAAAGGCTAAGAAAGCTCAAAGGAAGCTCTGGAGATCAGTGTGGCTGCTATGGTGTGATCGAGAAAGAGAGGGGTAGAGATGAGTACAGAGTTGATGGGGAGAGCAGATCATTTATGTCTTTTAGATTCACTTCTACCTCCTCTCCATTTCTTACAAAGCAATCCCAGTGATCTCATTAAAATGCAAAGGGAAACATGTCAAGATATTATTTCAAAAGCTTTGTTGGCTTCTCATTACTCAAGAGAAAAAAGAAAAGTCCTTAATATTCCTACAAGACTGTGCATAAATTATACCCTGTTTACCTCCAAAGGTCTATTAATGGCCACCTTTGCTTTCACCCTCTTCTCCCAGGCAGTGGGGTCACTTTTGCATTCTTCATACATGGCATTTTTTACCCCACCTTAGGAAAACTGCCTAAGATACTTTTACAGCCTAGAACCCTCTTTCATGTCTTCCTCCTTTCGCTGGCTACTACCTATGTATCCTTCAGATATGACCTTAAATGTTACTACTTGGGACAGGCCTTCCTTAATCACTCAGTTTATGACCACCTATAGCACCCAGTAGCTATCTGTTTAATTACATGTCAAATGTTGATTTCTCTCACTAGTTCATAAACTTTGTAGAAGCAGGAAGAATATTGGACATAGGATACTACCGTAGTTCCTGGTGAGATACTAGGTATATAGTGAATGTATACTAAATAATCGATTATGTTTTTGCATAGATAGATGAATGAATGAACAAATGATGTGTTTTTGCTAAGGAAAAAACAAACAAATAAAGAAACTCCACTTGTGATTTTATATAGGCTTTCAGGGTTTTTTTTAGTAAATGAATCTCAAGTCTTGACTCCTGGAATAATTGTTTTCTTTCATACCACTCTCACAAAATAGTATGAAAGGGAGGATCACATCGTTGCTCTGAAAAGACATGCTTAGTAATAATAAATTATATATACAACATGTTATTATTGTTAAAGACTTGTTTTACTTTCCTAAAACTCTCATTAATCAGTTGATAATTTTCTACCCCTGAGAAACACATTTATTATATTCATCTACCATGGTTTAAGGTAAGAAAGTTATACAAAGCAATCTACACTATTTAATTTCCCCAGTCTATGTCACATTAAAGAAACATCTAATACTCTTAAAAGTTCAGAAAAATGGATATAAAGATAGTGGTATGAGCAGTGATTAATATTTTTAAAGGCTCTGTTTACCATTTTATGGCAACTGCCCAAACTACGTAAGCTCAAAATAAACATCAGTAAAATAAAGAAAAGTATTCAATTAATGAATTCTATAACCAATTCTTTGAATTTAGTATCCATGCATGTACTTCTTTTACCTAAGACACAGAGATTTATTCTGTTAAAGTAAAAGCTGCTTGATTCAAAATAGGAAAATCAATGATCTTTTTTATGGATACATTAAAATGCTTAAAGCAACTGATTAAGTTTAAGGTATTAACCTTTCAGTTATTTTTATTTGTGAGACTCAGAGATCCACTGCACTCCATTTGTAAGAATTCTTAGATCTATTTTCTTTTAGTATTTTGCAGATTTAATTTACCCAGAGTGACCCCACTACACAGTGATTTACACTCACCACTTTTTATAAATTCACACTAACTTCATATAGATTTACACAATAGCAATATTATCAGTTACCCCTTCCTTGAAGAAATATTTCAAAAAGTGCAAGTCAATGACTTTAATGAAAATGTCTCCATCACTGAGAAAACTGTTATTGATTTCAAGTACTATATACTTCAGTCCATATCTAATTCATCATTATTATCTAGAGCTTATAGATTTATAGACATCAATAATCTCTAATTATTTCAATGGAAGACAACATACGTGTATATCTGTATGAATTTTGGGACAGGCAATTGTCCATAATTCCTTTCTTCTAAAAATCATTTGTCCAGGGGGAACCTGGGTGGCTCAGTCGGTTAAGCATCCGACTTCAGCTCAGGTCATGATCTCGTGGTTCACGGGTTCGAACCACACATCAGGTTCTGTGCTGACAGCTCAGAGCCTGGAGCCTTCTTCGAGTTCTGTGTCTCTCTCTCTCTGTGGTTCCCCTGTTTGTACTCTCTCTCTCTCTCTCTCTCTCTCAAAAATAAATAACACATTTAAAAAAATCATTTGTCCAGAAAATTCACTAGAAAGACATATTATGATCAAGTTTCCCCACAGCTTTGAAGCCAACTAGAAGCATATTTTTGTTCTTCTGTCAAATCTGTGTGTCTGGGTGAAAAGGACGGGGGGTCGCTACACAAATACAAACTAAGCAGTATATCTATTTACAATAAAAAGAGATTGAAAGGCACTTTTCTACTCTATAAATTCTTAGAATTTTTTTCTATAAGAATAGCCTCTACTAAAATATGAATAGTTCTCATTTATGCAGAAAGCAGACATATTGTCAAAAGAACTAAATCATTCCTTTATTTCCTTATTTCATATAAAAATTTTCATCTGCTACTTTCCTTCCCTTGAGCTTCCCAGTCTTGTCTCTAGTTGGATTAGAACAATTTCAGCAGAAGAAAAAACTGTTTAAATTTAACAATAAAAAAGGTTTATGAAAGTTGCAATATTCATTTTTTGTTGTTTTTTCATCTAGCAATCCTCGGAACTTCTCGATTCAATACCTCTCTCCACATCTGAAACACAGAAATAACTTTATTCATATATCATTTTTCCATTTGTAGTAGAAATTTTTTTTGTTTGTTTTTTGTTTGTTTTTCCCTAGGCTGTCAGAGATTTTCACTTGAATCCACTTTCATTTACTTGTTCTTTGTTTCTTGTTGATAGAGACTGAATATTTCTTATTTATTTTATAATTAATTCTATATGAAACATGAATCACTCAGCACACTTGGTTAGTATTAAGCCTGTGAGTTGTTCTAACAAGTCGTAATTTTACTTACTCCTGAATTGTCCATGAATTAAAATGCTATTTCTAAACAAAAAGTCTGTTTCCCCAAAATAAAGAAATCTCTGTTTATATTTATATTTTCATACCTGCTATTACTTCTTATGGTTTTCAAAAGCTCTGAAACTATCCTTGTTATATATTCTATGTCTTGTCACATCTTAGCACAAAGATCCCTCTGGTAAGATGAAGATCTTGCCCCTCTAAAAATACATGCCCTTAAATTTTAGGGACAAGGTTAGCATCTACATGTGCTTTATTGCAATTAAATTGCCAACTGTTATCAGGAGTCATCAGGGCCTGAAGATACTCAGTGATAAAAACAATGTGGATGGATGTTTAGGGTAAGATCTCTGGGCAACAGCGAAATGGGAGATCCCTGTCACTATGCATCAGATTTAGAAGGAACTCTCAGGAATGTCTGCATTTTCTAATACATTAAAGCCTAACAACTTCATACATGCATTATTTTACACAGGAGCATCATATACAAAAGAAATGAAAGTGAAGCTGCTCTTAAAATCCTGTACTCCCATCCATTTACATCTTTCTTTGTCTTTATGCCAGGCTCCCCACAACCCTCAGGCTTGTGTTGAAATTACTTATTTCCTTCAAACACTTCATTTTGCCACAGAAACACAGGATTAAAAGACACAATTAAATTCTCACACAAAGACAAGAATATCCCTTTCATCTCCACTCTTATTTAAGCCAAATCAAACCAATCAGCAAACACTAACCAATGAAACAAACTAAAGATAAACAAACAAACAAAACAGGTCTGGCTCCTAAGCAGGGAGCTCTGGAGCCAAACTGCCTGAGTCTGAATCCTCACTCTGTCAATTACAAATGGTACGATTTTGGATATTTACTTAAGTTCTCTGTGTCTCAATCTCATAATCTGTAAATGGGGCTAATAAAACTACTTACTTCATAGTGTTGCTATAAAACTTAAAGGTTAATGGGGCATCTGGTGACTCAATTGGTTAAGTGTCCCTTTGGCTCAGGTCATGATCTCACAGTTTATGGGTTTGAGCTGTGCTGACAGCTCAGAGCCTGGAGCCTGCTTTGGATTCTGTGCTTCCTTTGCTCTCTTTCCCCTCCCCCACTCACGCTCTGTCCCTCTCTCAAAAATAAATGGTAAAAAAAAAATTTAAAAATTAAAATTAAAGGTTAACATGTGTAACTTCTGGAATATCACCTAGTATATACTGAGTACTACAGTGTTTATTAAATGCATTTATATTGTGAAATAAAATACAGAAAACTATATACATTATGTCTCATTTAATAGATAATTATAAAGCAAACATCTATGTAACTGTGTAAACAAAGTCAATAGCCAGAACACTGTCAGGATCCCAGAAAAACAGCCCTCACTCTCACCATGCATCTTTTCAATGACAAACTTTTCTCTCTTTTTGAAAAACTCCTTGAAAAATAGTCGAGCTTCTATAAGTATGCCTTTTTTTAATGTTTATTTATTTTTGAGAGAGAGAGAGAGTGCAAGTGGGGAAGGTGCAAACAGAAAGGCGGACAGAGGGTCCAAACAGGCTCTGCACTGACAGCAAAGAGCCCAATGTGGGGCTTGAACTGACAAACCACAAGATCAGGACCTGAACCCTGAGCCAAAGTTGCATGCTCAACCAACTAAGCCAAACAGGCACCCCTATTATTATGCCTACTTAATCAGTTTCTTGCTTTCCTTTATACTTTTGCTAAATGTATGCATCCCTAAATAATATGCTCTACCTTCCCTACTCCTGAAATTTATATAAAATAGAATCATATATTATCACACTATTTTGAAACTAGCTTATTAGATCTGGAAATTTCATCTCAGTGGTATTTTGTTATTTTTGTTGCTAGATAGTCTTTGATGATTATACTCCAATTTACTTATGGATTTGTCTATTGTTATTAGACATTTGGGTAGTATCCTGTTTTGCTATTATGAACAAGGCTGCTATAAAGGTTTTGTCACATGACACGGATATATATAAGAATGAGTGGATTTGCTAAACAATGTGGTGTGCATATTTTGAACTTTATTAGATAATACTCAGCAGGTTTTTTTTTCTCCAAAGGATCTGCACCAACTTACCCTAAAGCAGATTATGGAAGTTGTTATTATTCTACCTATTAGTTAGAATTTGCTGCATATAAATTTCTTTAAAACTCGATGAATTAAAAAAACAGTAGTGACTTATCATCTCTTACATTTTCTGCAGGTTGGGTACTCAGCTGGGCAGTTCTGGCTCAGACCCTCCCTCTCATTAGGTCAAAATTAAATGTCTTCTGTAACTGGAGTATCATAAAAGATTGGCAGGTGTGAGAAGATTTATTTCAAAAGTAGTTTATTCACATGACAGGCAAACTGGTGCCTCAGTTCCATGTGAGCCTTTACAAGACTGTTTTAAGTATCCTGGGAATGGCATGGTGACCAGAATGAATAATCTAAGACAGCAAGGCCGAAATTCAATGCCCTTTAAGACCTAGTCTCAAAAAACATAAAATACTTCCACTATACTATATTGGTCATATAGGTCAGCCTTGGTTCAATTTGGAGAACACTATAAAAGGGCAATAATACCAAGAAATAACAAGATGGCTTGTTGGGGGCCATCTTGCAGGCTGGGGTTCCACACTCCACATTCTTCCAACATCTAATATTGCCAGACATTTAAAATATTTTTGTAACTTTAATTTGGATTTTCCTGCCTACTGATGAAAACAAGTATATTCACATGCTTACTGGCATTCAAAATTTGTTTTCTGATATATGTAATTGTTTATTTTTCCTCTATGAACATATATCTATCTTGCCATGTGATGAAATGGCTGCTTCTAAGACTCCTGACAGACCTTTAAAATAGTGTGACAAGGGGTGCCTGGGTGGCTCAGTGAGTTGAGCATACGACTTTGGCTCAGGTCATGATCTCATGGTTTGTGGATTCAAGCCTCGCATTGGGCTCTCTGTTGTCAGCATGCAGCTCACTTTGGATCCTCTTGCCCCCCTTTTGCTCTGTATCTACCCACTAGCACTCTCTCTCTCAAAAATAAATAAAAAAACATTAAAGAAAACAAAAAATAAAATAGTGGGGCAAGTTCAAATTGCAATTTTTTTGGTTCAAAGCATGGACTGATATACAAGGATTTCTAAACATGTGGTAAAATAATTTTCATTTCTAATGGCTGCAGGGCTGGGATAGTTGACAGCCAAGCCTGAAGCTGTTTTAATGCTAACTACTGAATTAAAACATCATTAAATTCATATTCTCTACAGGTCTCTTATGTAAAAGTTTAGGAACAGAATAAAAAAGGAACCAAAGACCTGTAATATAGATTCAAAAATACTCATTGCATTAAAATCAACAACCCTACCGAGCATACCTTAGAATAAGAGCAGATCTTCCTGTCTGGTCTGAGAATACTACAACTCCTTCATCTAAGAAAATTACTTTGCAATTGACTTAGAAAACCATTCTCCTCACTACCCAAACCCACAACCCCTAATTTTCTGCATACCTATTTCTAGAGGTAGATTTCAACGTGATTGTTTGGGGTAGAATGCTGGCTGATTACTGTCTTCCCATGGTTCTCCTGACTGGCACTATTATGCTCAAGCATTCTGATTCTGGCCAGTAACAGCAAAAAAGGCTCAGAGGCATCTAGAATTTATGTCCATTCTTCTCAGGCAACTAGGTAACAAAGAAATATCCATGAGGCCATGCATGTAGCTTGAGAGAGGTATGTTAGTGCAGTGGGGGGGGGGGGGTGGGGGTTGGGGGGTGGTTACTAGGAAGGTAGATGGCATGCTTGTGCAACTTACACTAGCCTTCAGCATGTGCCTAAACATGTACTTTTAAAAATCACTTGTATTAGACAGTAACATTTAGATGAGCATGTTTAAAAGCATGGTTAAGGATAAGCTGATGAAGGGCAGCATAGGTTTCATGGTCAACTAGTGTCTTACAGTCTAGCATTCAGTCCTTCCAACTTCCAACATAATTGGAGCTTCTTCTCAAAATAGAATTGTACTTTCTGAAGAAAGTAACCTCAATGCTCAAAAACTCCTAGGCACCACTGCAGCAACTCTCCCAATGGAAGCTGGCACAAATCCAAGAAATTATATAATTCTACTGTAGATATTCCAAGCACTAGATTAGATCCAGTGAAACTTTTTTTTTTAATGCTTATTAATTTTGAGAGAGAGAGAGAGAGAACTAGCACAAGCACGAGCTGGGGAGGGGCAGAGAGAGAGGAAGAGAGAGAATCCCAAGCTACCTCTGCACTATTGGGGCTTGGGGCTTGGGGCTTGACCTCGCAAACTATGAGATCGTGACCAGAGCTGAAATCAAGAGTCAGATGCTTAACCGACTGAGCCATTCAGGCATCTCTAGATCCACTGAAACTTTAAGGCCAAGTGACAGATAATTTTTGTGTTTCTGTTCACATATATGGAGATAAGCAGCATCTAGCATAACAATAAGTACACAAAAAGAGCTAAGGGATGTATTTATTTATTTTCGTAAAAATTCTATTTGGTCTAGTGCATGGTAATCCATTGCTTTCCTACTGAACCGATCTGTCTATAGCAGTGTCCAACAAGAGAGTTAAGGTGAGATCATTCCTGCATTTTAAAAAAATTTCTTTAAAATAAACTTTTTAATGTTTATTTATTTTTGAGAGACAGAGAGACAAAGCATGAGCAGGAGAGGGGCAGAGAGAGAGGGAGACACAGAATCCAAAGCAGCCTCTAGGCCCTGAGCCATCAGCACAGAACCCAAAGCAGGGCTCAAACTCGCAAACCAAGAGATCATGACCTGAGCCAAAGTCACGCACTCAACCGAATGAGCCACCCAGGTGCCTCCATTCCCATATTTTTCAAAGTTTTCATGGTGATGTTAATATATGAAATATCCTGAAGAATATGGCATTTCTTTCCACTTGTTATTTTGGTAACGGAGCTCCAGAAACTTCTATTTGAAATTTATTATCATAATATCATTTACTCAGGAGGAAAATGTCAATTTTCTCTCAATGCTGAGAATATATATTCCAACAGTAAACTGGGAAACAGGAAAAATGATACATGATTCAGGAGCTATGGTCAAGCAGATTTGCATTAAAACTGTACCTTCTAATCCTTAAAACTGACACTCTGAATGGTTAGTCAATGTAAAACAGCATCTTCATAAGGAAGTTGCAACTCACAGCTGTTACTGAATAATCCCTGAAAAGCTTGGGTAGGGTGTTTTGTTTTGTTTTGTTTTGTTTTCCCCAGTGCACAGTTACACCAATAATTGGTCACAGATCTTTCTGAGGAGTGCTAAATGAAAGATTCATAATAAATATTGCAGGGCATCTCCTTAAAGAGCATTAAGGTTTCACTTCATTGGGCTCTGAGGTGTGAAATAACCTAAGTACAAGAACTGGATGACCTGTTCTTGGAGATCAAGTTAAGAGGTATTTATGAATTTCCATCCCAAGAATTTAATGATTAATTAATACTACCAAAGAGAGTGGGCATTAGGTAATTTTGTCTATCATGTTAGTCATTCAACCTCATTCTCAGTTACGTTGCTTTTGTTGCCTTCCATTCCCATGGAATCCTCCCATACTAAGAATTTTTCCATGATATTATCTCCTATCAGGAGAAACTGTTATCAAATGGGATTATGTTAGTTTATTTAAATATGTTAAACAATTGTACTGGTTTTCAAAATTAGTTATATACATTTTGTATTAAAAAAACTAATGACCACAAACTCAGTAGCTTGAAACAATGCAAATTTATCATCTTACAGTTCTGTAGTTCAGAAATCTGAGATGGATCCCACTGGGCTAAAATCAAGAGGTCTGCAGGGCTGCATTCCTATCTGAAGCCTCTGGGGGAGAATCTGTTTCCTTGCCTTTTTTTTTTAACATGTCTACAGGCTGACCCCATTTCTTGGCTCATGACCCTCAGCCTCCATCTTCAAAGTGAGCAAAACTGTATCACTTTAAACTTAATTCCATCATCACACCTCCTTGTCTTATTCAGACTCTTCTGTCTCACTCTTTCTCCCTAAGTCCCCTTTCTTTTACATTGGTCCTACCTGGATAATCCAAAATAATCTCACTAGTTTAAAATAATTTTATTAGAACCTTATGTTCATCTGCTACCTTAATTCTCCTTTGCCATGTAGTTTAATGTATTCATAGTTTCCAGGGATCAGGGCATAGACATCTTTGTTGGGTTCATTATTCTATGTCCATAGCAGTGTTAAGCACTTTTCAGCCATTCAATAATTACATAACAATATATATTTTTAGCTTGATGAATATATTTGTGAAAAATAACAAAGCAATTCCATGACTAACCCCATCTTTAATGTCAAGAACATAACTCATTTCTTGGCACTGTTTTATTATGTTGCACATGGAACATCTCCTTGGACATTTCATGTGACTGAATTGCTGCTATTTGTTTAAAGCAGTGGTCTATATATTCTCAACACTGATGACAATTTATGTTCCTAAGTCAAGGACCTCCCTTATCATCTGAAATTTGTTATAAAAACTGAGGTCACTATGCAATATTAGTCTTTTACCTCTCTACCTTGGTCCTTGTCTGGCCATTATAGGGCAGAGTTAGATAAGACTTTTTTAGGCATATCTAAATTATATTCGCCATGCCTCCATTATGGCATTAACCCACTGAATCCTATTTTATCCCTTGTGTTCCTCCTGTTAATTAGTTCCTTGATCTCAGAAATGATGTGTTATTATTCACCTGTCTAGTCATATGACCTAATATTTCAGGCTGAAGTTAACAGAAGCTTAATTTCTACAAAAGAATAATTCAGTTATAGAATTATTCATAGTGAATGCAAAAGCAGTGCTGTAATTGAGATGTGATACAAAATAATATTAATGAATGGAAGTATATGTATTTATTGTTTTTTGTAGGAGTTCTTTGAAAGTAGGTAAAATATATTAAAATAATCGAGAATAGGGAAGATAGCTTTTTTTTGACTTAACGAACATTTATTTATTTATCTATTTATTTATTTTTCAATATATGAAGCTTATTGTCAAATTGGTTTCCATACAACACCCAGTCCTCATACCAAAAGGTGCCCTCCTCAATACCCATCACCCCTCCTCTCCTCCCTCCCACCCCCCATCAACCCTCAGTTTGTTCTCAGTTTTTAAGAGTCTCTTATGCTTTGGCTCTCTTCCACTCTAACCTCTTTTTTTTTTCCTTCCCCTCCCCCATGGGTTTCTGTTAAGTTTCTCAGGATCCACATAAAAGTGAAACCATATGGTATCTATCTTTCTCTGTATGGCTTATTTCACTTAGCATAACACTCTCTAGTTCCATCCATGTTGCTACAAAGGGCCATATTTCATTCTTTCTCATTGCCATGTAGTACTCCATTGTGTATATAAACCACAATTTCTTTATCCATTCATCAGTTGATGGACATTTAGGCTCTTTCCATAATTTGGCTATTGTTGAGAGTGCTGCTGTAAACATTGGGGTACAAGTGCCCCTGTGCATCAGTACTCCTGTATCCCTTGGGTAAATTCCTAGCAGTGCTATTGCTGGGTCATAGGGTAGGTCTATTTTTAATTTTTTGAGGAACCTCCACACTGTTTTCCAGAGTGGCTGCACCAATTTGCATTCCCACCAACAGTGCAAGAGGGTTCCCGTTTCTCCACATCCTCTCCAGCATCTATAGTCTCCTGATTTGTTCATTTAGGCCACTCTGACTGGCGTGAGGTGATATCTGAGTGTGGTTTTGATTTGTATTTCCCTGATGAGGAGCGACGTTGAGCATCTTTTCATGTGCCTGTTGGCCATCCGGATGTCTTCTTTAGAAAAGTGTCTATTCATGTTTTCTTCCCATTTCTTCACTGGGTTATTTGTTTTTCGGGTGTGGAGTTTGGTGAGCTCTTTATAGATTTTGGATACTAGCTCTTTGTCCAATACGTCATTTGCAAATATCTTTTCCCATTCCATTGGATGCCTTTTAGTTTTGCTGGTTGTTTCCTTTGCTGTGCAGAAGTTTTTATCTTCATAAGGTCCCAGTAGTTCATTTTCGCTTTTAATTCCCTTGCCTTTGGGTATGTGTCAAGTAAGAAATTGCTACGGCTGAGGTCAGAGAGGTCTTTTCCTGCTTTCTCCTCTAGGGTTTTGATGGTTTCCTGTCTCACATTCAGGTGGTGTGAGAAAGTGGTCTAGTTTCAATCTTCTGCATGTTGCTGTCCAGGTCTCCCAGCACCATTTCTTAAAGAGACTGTCTTTTTTCCATTGGATATTCTTTCCTGCTTTGTCAAAGATTAGTTGGCCATACGTTTGTGGGGGAAGATAGCTTCTAAGATGGAATAATGCTTTCTGATTTGTACAGAGTTTGTGAAATAAATTCTCTGTGACGCCTGCTATTTCCGCCTGACATAGGTTAATATTACTTCAGTGTTAGATTAGTGCATTTGAACCTTTTTGAGTAAAATATCACTATCCTGCAATATAGTTAAACCTTGTTTGAGTTAATTATCATTATCCTGCAATTTGTATAACAAGGTTTCATTTACTGATGACAATCTGAATTATATTCATCAAAGGGAGGGAAATCTCAAAATCAGAGTATTATTGATCAGATTTACATTGCTATTTCTAAGTAATTAACATTGATCACATTCTGGATCAAATAACATATCACAAATTATTTCCTACTGGTTCCAGAATGGAGATATAGCACATTTAATTGTTGACAGAAATCCATTGATATTTTCTAAATTTCAAGTGGTTTACATTGGCTTGGAATTTCAGATACTTTTAACTCTAAAATTCTCAATTCTTAATTATTTAAATATTTGTCAATTATTTATTGGTCATACAAATAATACTTCAAGAATTGATCTTTCCCCAAAGAAAGTAAGTGATGACCATTTGTGAATGATTCTAGTTAATGCCTCTGGTACCTTAATTCAAATTCCATCTGTAGTGTATGTAATATACTGTACACCCATTGGAACAAGATAAATATTTATTGACCTAAAATTAACCATTGTACTTCTGGTTTCCTCTCCAAAATGTAGAAAGCTGGAAGGAACTCCTGCTCTTACAATGAAAAGGAATTGAACTAACTTCAAATTCTTAAGTTTTTGAATTCATCAGAAATCAGTAAACTGACCCAGAATCTAAGGAGAGACATTGTCTAAAGGAGAAGAAAATGTGCTAAAATTCACCCAGCTGAAGTAAATGTAATCACTCACCAGCAAGAAGGTGTTGAAACCGTGAAGCCCTGGGGGGGGGGGGGTGTACAGAATTTGGGGACTGTTTGTACCCTGACCTGTGTTTTTCCCCACAAAACCTGCCAAGGATACACCAAAACAATCAGCCAGAACCCTGAGCTGTGCTGACTGCGGTGAAGACCTGAGGAGGGGAACTGTAGCCATTCAGTAGGGACAGGTAATTCCTACCGATCCTTCCCCTCTAGCTCCACACAAAACACAGTGTGTGCAAGGAAGAGTAACAGCACTGGCGTGACTTGGTGAACGCTTACTTCAGCTAATGGACAGTAAGGAAGAGGGAGGGATAAAACTCCCTTCTGGGGAAGAGGTAGAATTAAACACTGAGCCCAAAACTCCAGGCAGGGGAGGAAAAGGAAATCCAAGAAAGCCTGGTAGCCAGGGACACAGTGCATGCCTAAGACAAGAGACTTAGACTGAAGAATGGACACCATTTCCTCACACACCACCACCCAGCCAGGTGGTTAATTACAGTGACAGCAGCACGCTGCTGGGAGGCCAGGGCAGCATGCAAAAAGACCGTCTCAGAGTCACAGCAGAAAGGGAAACCTAAAATTCAAAATCAAGCAAATTTTGCTCTGCTAAAGCACCTAACACCCTAGATACAAGGTCTCTGTAAATCAGAATACTATGTTGCACTGAGGGAAAACATGTCCAGAACAAATCTCAAACACAGCCCAACTCCTAAAATGGATTAATAAAATCACCTGAACCAAAAGTGTAGCAGAAGGAAAGTTGTGACTGTTTTGACGCATTAGACTATTATCTCAGTGTCTTACGCTCTACATAACATGTCTGGTTTTCAACAAAAAATTATAAGGTATTCAAAAGGCAAATAAAAAAGAAAAAATATAAAAATGAAAATACTCTCAAAAGAAAGTAATCATGATAACCAGATTCAGATGTAAGACAAAAGTTGGCTCAGACTAATAGAGAATTTAAAACAGCCATGATGGATAAACTCAAAGCTCTAATGGAATAGGAGGATAACGTGGGTGATCAGAAGAGTAATTTCATCAGGGAGATGGAAATTATAAAAGAATCAAAGGAAAATTGTAGAAATTAAAAACACATAATGGAGATGAAGAAAGCCTTCAATGGGTTCATCAGCATAATCAACAAAACCAAGGGAAAAAAATCAGCGCACTTAATGATTATTCAGCAGGAATTACACAAGCTGGAAACATAAAGAAGAATGTCAGTAGAGGGAGAAAAAGCAGGGTCTCCAATAGCTGTGGAACTATTTCAAGTGTTCTAACATATGTGCAATTACGGTTGTAGGAGCAGAAAGAGAGAAAGGGGGAGAAGAAATTCTTGGAAAAAAAATGAATGCAAATTTTCAAATATTCATGTTGAGTCCAGCTTCCCCCTAAACGTATATGATTTTTCAGCCCTGACGTTACAAAGACCTTACCCTGCAGGCCTGGCAGGGTCTGCTCTCCCCAAACCAGGCTTGATGTACAACCAGTGCACAGAAGTCTCTGAAAGAAGTTGCAGTCAGAACTCACTCAAGCCCCTCTGGCCTGCCATACTCTTATGTGTATACGCCTTCCCAGCCAAGGCACCTCTATT
This sequence comes from Acinonyx jubatus, assembly GCF_027475565.1. Classification (NCBI taxonomy): domain Eukaryota; kingdom Metazoa; phylum Chordata; class Mammalia; order Carnivora; family Felidae; genus Acinonyx; species Acinonyx jubatus. The sequence continues at coordinate 88,527,325 of NC_069381.1, read as the reverse complement.
TGAGGGTCTTTTCAGGGAAACTTGAAGATACTTTTCTCCTCTATGACTTAGTACCCAGTACTTTTTTCCACTCCTGGCTCATCCCTCTGTTCCCCCACCTTCTGCCTGGGGCCAGAAAGATTAATTTTTTTTTTCAGAGCTTCCTCAACAGTGACAAGAACCCCATGTGTGGGCTGATCCACCTAACCCTCAGCTGACATACTATTAACTGGGGAAAACACAACAAGGTATACTATTGGAGTAAATAATTAAAAGCTTAGTTGTTATTTCTATTTTGTCTTGGCTTTAAGCAGATACTCTAACACCTGGCAAGTCCACTCTGTCTCCAACTTCTCAACCCCAGATAAATGTCAGACATGCAAATGAGGAATCAAGAAGCCCAAAAAGAAAAAAAAAATAACACACCAAGAAGGATAAATACATAGAAGCAAACAAATAATATGCCCACACTGAAGCATATTATACTGAAATCCCTAAAAACAAAAGAAAAAGAAAAAAAATGAAGGCATTAAGATAAAACAAATGTTACAGTAGAGAGAAATAAAGATAAAAATTATTGTAGCTATCTTGGCAAAGTCATTAAAGCCAGAAAACAAAGGTGTGACATCTTAAAAGTTCTTAAAGGAAAAAAAAAAAGTCCACTTGCAATAATATACCCAGTGACACTGTTACAAAAATGAAGAAAAAATTAAAAAATTCTCAAACACCCAGAGAATCCATGCCAGCAGACCCACTACAGTAGATGTTAAAGAAAACTCTTCTAGTAGACAGAATATGATACCAGACTGAAACTTGGGTGGGTCTACAAAAAAAGGAGTAAATGTTGCTAAAAATAAACTAAAAGAAAGCAAAAGTAAATCAAATGTCCTCATTTTAATTGTTCTAAAATAAAATTGCTTAAAACAAATGTGTGAGCAATGTATGTGGATGTGTATAATAACAGTGTATGTATTATATATATGTTTATAACATATACAAAATTAGACACCATAAGAACAACAGCATAAAATCTGAGGGGGGTAGTTAGGGATATAATGTTGTAAAGTTACTACTCTCTATGTAAAATGGGACAATATTATTTGAATTTGGACCTTGGTAACTTTAATTTGTATATTTTAAACCTTAGGCAATCACTAAAAACATTTCTCAAAAATCATAAATCAACATCGAACATTAAAAAATCATAAAAAATGCTTAACACAAGAAAAGACAGAAAAGAGAAACAAAGAAAAAATAGAATAGAAAATATCTATCAGGAGAGTAGATTTTAATTGAAATTTGTAAACAATCACTTTCAATATAAATGAAAGGACAGAGTCAGTCAAATAGAGATCAAGCCCTGTGTTGGGCTCCACTCTGAGTATGGAGCCTGCTTAAGATTCTCTCTCCCCCCTGCCTCCTCCCTCTCTCTCTCTCTCTCTCTCTCTCTCTGTCTAAAATAAGAAGAAAAAAAAAGACAAAAATATACAGGTCAAAAACCGATAAGCTAAAATACATGCACAATCACAGCTAAAAAAAAATTAACACTTGTCTCTCATTAATACATAGAACAATATACAGTAAGTTAATAAAAATACAGAAGACTATCAACCAACTAGATATAATAAACATTTATAGAACACTGTACTCAAAAGCAGAGCACATATTCTTTTTCAAGTGCACAAGGGTATTTCTCCAAAACAGACAATATTTTGAGCCATAAAACAAACCATAAAATTTGAGAGAACAGAAATCATACAAAATATCTTCTCAGACTTCAATGGCATTAATCTAAAAAACAGGAAGAGAAAGATAGCTGAAGATTCCCAAATATATGGAAATTAAGCAACCACTTCCACATATCCCTGGTGTCAAATGAGATTTCTCAAGGCAATTAAAAACAAATATATGTAAATGAAGGAGAATGAAATAAATATATAATCTATGGGATGCATTTGTAACAGTGCTTAGAAGCATATTTCCAACATTGAATACTTATTTTAGGGAAACAAAGTGGAACTCTCTCTTGGTGGCACAGATACTTAGTAGGCAGATTTTCACAATTTGGGTACAAAATGTTTATTAATCTGCATGTCCCCATGCTTCTCAGATCTCCTTATCCCCAAACTTCCCATGATTTTTTTTTTTCCTTCCAATTCTGTCACTAACTAGCCAAACTATTTGGCACAAAGAAGTGTTCTACGTTGGGCCTTTTCTTTTTTCACGTACTGTATAACTGGATAAAGTGCTGGAAAGAATGTTCCTTTCAGAGACAGGAGAAGTGTCTTCAGCTTGGACTCACATACATATCTGGCCTTTCTGTTAATTCAATTTGGCACTTCTTCTCTTACATAAGTTGGTCTTAAATGACCCCTCTTTTGACCATGAATAAAAACTTATGGAGAAGCACAAGTGAAACACTGATAAATGATGTGGAAATCTGGGCATTTGTTTATGCAGTTTATTTTTAACCCCTGGGTACATTCATGTCTAATTTTGGATATATCATTTCACATCTCATGATGCATTACTGCTCCCGGACCTATTCAAACTTATGACTTCATAGGTATAACAAAACTCACTCATTAAGAGCATGGTCACATGATGTCCCATGGTAAGACGTCACATATTTCTTTCAAATGATCTACAATTCTCTGTTACAAATATCTTGTCCTCTCTTCAGAAATCTAGGGTTCTATGTTGTAAAACTTGTATTGGAGATCACCATAAGCTCTGCAGAGCATTTTTTTACCATAAAAGATACTTTAATACATAGTGTCTAATGATATATTCTTGGCCCACTCAAAGCTAGTTGCTTACTGTGTCATATGTGAAATGTATCAAAGTTATATTGCTAAGTGTGAAATAAACAATCAAGACCCCCAAGGGTCTCAACTAGCATTGTATTTCCTTCTAGGTGGTAGAAATTGCAAGAAGCAATAATATACTCTTTACTTTGGGGCAGATCCCCAAGAATGCTCCAGGTCACAAGACTCCCAGTCTTCATAGGGTTATAGAATGACTTCTAGATACTATGTAAAACTTCCAATACACTAGCCACTCTTGTTTATGTGGTATGATTAACATGATATCACCAAAACAGTAGACTAGTATGATGCTGTTTGTAATGTCCAAAAAATCAAATTCCCTTTAGCCAATATTGCAGTGGTAGGATGGAGAGTTAACAGGAATAATCAAGGCTGTAGGTATATTTTCTCCTTGCCATTTGAATGCAAACTACATTCTAGTCTTCCTTGATAAGGATGAAAATAGTGTATTCACTAACTGTTGTCACTGCCCCACACCACCCAAAACAAGTTAAGACTGATGGCACCACAAAATCACCAAAAGGACATGCAAAGATTTATTACTCACATTATGAAGCTTTCTGAGAACAGCACTATTTTTTTATTAGCTTAAAATCCCTTCTAAACTCTTCATGTTTTATCCTGATTTTTTATTGTCATCTTGTTTTTTTTTTCTGATTAGAATGTTTACAAATAATAAGTTCCAAGTTTTGTCTCAATGTTTCACTATGAATATGTATCATTATCAGATGTTGATCTGAAGTCTCATTTTTAGTTTTAATAATATAGTGTAAAAATGACTTCTATTTGCTATCAGTGATGGAATAACATTTTATTACATCAATATAAGTTGCTTTCCATTTCTCATATGCATGAATTCACAGATACTTATTTCAGCAAAATCATAATGTAGATACAAAAATGTGGACACCAAATTTACAAATTATTTTAAGATTTTTTTTCACTAAGTCTGAACGCCTCAGGAAAAATATTTACCCACAATCTTTAACATTTTTGTGTGTTTTTTTGCCATTTGTAAAACTTTTGGTGTGAACTAAACCTCTCTATACATTCTGTATGCAGAATTTAAATTTTGTATATTATGAGTATTATAAAATGTCCTGTCATGAACAATCCACCCAGCTTCAGAAGCATTCATAAATAATAAATGTAGAGGCCTCTGTGGGCTCCTTCTCTATTGTATTATCCCGTTTGAATGCTTGAAATAACCACTGTCCTAATGTTCTATGTATCTCCCTAAATTCCATCTATAGTTCATCACAAATGGATATATCCCTAAACATACCTCGTTCAATTTAGTACATTTTAGAAAAATATAGTAACTGAATAATACAGTCTATTCTTCTGTGGCTTTCATTTTTTTTTTTCACTCTATGTTAGTCTGTCAGAATTATCCTTCCTTATGCATATATTTGTCATCTCTTTTCACAGCTGTTAGCTATGGTATAAATATTCCCCAAGTGTCCATGCTTTTGCTGATTGATGAGCATCTGAGTTCCACACAGTATTGTAATTACATATATTATTTCCATGGATTGATTTTACAGGTGTCCTGTAACAAATATACAAGGATTTATTTAGTGTATAGGCCAGACAGGTAGATCTTAGAATCATGGAGTAAGCACAGGCTCATTGTACAATATAATGCCAATTGCCTTCCAATGAGATGTGTCAACTGAGATGCGTTTGGTGTCACATCACCAGAATGCAACAATTCCTTCTGATGTATCCTTCTGCTAATACTTTCTGTTTCCAGGGGTGCATGGGTGGCTCAGTCAGTTAAGCTTCCGACTTAGGCTCAGGTCATGATCTTGCAGTTTGTGAGTTCGAGCCCTGTGTTGGGCTCTGTACTGATAGCACAGAGCCTGTTTGGGATTTTCTCTCTTTTCCTCTGCCCCTCTGCCTCTTTGCATGCTCTCTCTCAAAATAAATAAATAAACTTATAAAATAAGTAAATAAATTAATTAATTAAATAAATAAATAAGAAATAAGAAACAATTTGGGTATATATTTTTAGTACACACACACACACACACACACACACACACACACACACACACAAACCCAAATAAACAAAAAACTCAGAACAGTCTTTAGGCATAGAGGAGTTAAAACACAAATTCTTTTTTTTTTAATTTTTGTTAATGTTTAATTTTTGAGATGGAGGAAGAGAGACAGATAGAGAGCAGGGGAAGGGGCAGAGAGAGGAAGACAGAATCTGAAGCAGGCTCTAGGCTCTGAGCTGTCAGCACAGAGTCTGATATGGGGCTCTAACTCATGGACCATGAGATCGTGACCTGGGCCAAGTTAGACACTTAACTGACTGAGCCACCCAGGCACCCCAAAACACAAATTCTTATTGAGTAATGACTTGAAGATTTCTCACCACATTTAGAAGAGGTGTTCTCTAATGCAGGAGAATACTGAACCGTAGTCTTATATATTCTGTTTGATAAAGGAAGCAACTACAGAAAGCTTTTATTTGTTCAAAGTACCCAGTGTTATAGATGCCAAAACCCCAACAGCTCCCCCAATGGTATTTCAAAACAAACACATCAAACTTGATTTTCACTAGAAATGTTCTTTATTCACCCCAATAAACAAACAAACAAACAAACAAACAAAAAGACCCAGATTTTATATATAAAGCAACACCACAAATTAGTGAGCTTCATCTTCTGGACAAGAACACCAAGTTAGTCTCTCTTCATAAAAAGCAATGACAATTTGAGGACACAATTTGCCTCTTTTGTCAGCACCAAGTCTGCCGCATCTGAATCTTTCTGTTTCATGAGAATATGAATTCTCCACTGCTGTCTGTGGCCCCAGTTACTTGTTCAGGGTTAAGACCTCTAGCAAAGTCTCTTGGTTTATCAGCAGCATCTCTTTTCTTCTTTGATTTGCTATCACGAGATTCACCATCAGATAAGGATTGTCTTTTTGTACCATTTTTTTTTCTTTACCGGCTTTTTGAGAATTAAGAAATGCTTCAATTAGCTCTGGATAATTTAAATTTTCTTCAGGTTCCAAGTATTGTCAGCATCTGTAAACCCCTTCCACTTGAGGAAATCCTCCGTTTTCCCATTTACTACATGTCAGCCCAGGACTTTTTCCACCACAAAATCTCCAGGCTCTGCCTCTTCTATATTTTTACTCTCTCCGTTCTATCTCTTTCCCATGGTTTGCAATGTAGTTTTATTGGAGGACATGTTTTATTGCAGATTTGAAGAGCTATTATTCACAACCTCTGAGATGCTCTGGGTCTCGGGTCTGCGATGTCTCTGGCTCTGTGCTCCTCAAGCTCCATCCACCTCTCTCAATGGGTTAGTTAAAATGTAAGATTCCATCACCAGTGCCAGAATTTTTTTTTTATGTTTTTGTTTTTTATTCTACCTCAAACAAAAATGATACCTCCTGATTCAATGTGTGCTAAGAGCAAATATACTTAGATTCTGCTTACTCTTTTCACTTATTTAGTACCCAAATAGCTTTCTTTAATACACATCTGAATAAGTTGAATATTTCAATTAACAATATCTAATAATGTTACATATTTCTTTGTATATGGTAGTCTTAGACCAACACAGGTTGTTTACTCTTCAAGAAATTCATGACCAAGTTTTATGATGATGCAAGTAGGTAAAACACAGCCTCATTTTTTTTTTTCATGTAGGTAGAATATGTGGAAAATTGCAATACCTAGCATGCATTGCTACAAGGTCCCTTCCTTTTTGTATTCTGGCTTCTGCAACATCACAGTGGGTTCTGTGCCCTATAAGTTATGACTTTCAGAAGTAAATACTAAAATGGGAATTTGGTGGGGTGCCTGGGTGGCTCAGTTGCTTGAGCGTCCAACTTCGGCTCAGGTCAAGATCTCATGGTCTGTGAGTTCAAGCCCCGCATCAGGCTCTGTGCTGACAGCTCAGAGCCTGGAGCCTGCTTCTGATTCTGTGTCTCCCTCTCTCTCTGCCCCTCCCCCGCTCATGCTCGCTCGCTCTCTCTCTCTCTCTCTCTCTCTCTCTCTCTCTGTCTCTCTCTCAGTCAAAAATAAATAAAACATTAAAAATTTTAAAAAAATAAATAAAATGGGAATTTGCATACAGAATGTTTACAGGGAAGAAAGAGTGTTGGGCAAAGAAAAAAACTGAACCATCGGGGCACCTAGGTGGCTCAGTTGGTTAGGTGACTGACTTCGGCTCAGGTCATGATCGCACAGTTCGTGAAATCGAACCCTGCATCGGGCTTCGTGCTGACAGCTCAGAGCCTGGAGCCTACTTCAGATTCTATGTCTCCCCTCCCTCTACCCCTCCACTGCCCACACTCTCTGTCTCTCTGTCTTTCAATAATAAATAAATGTTAAAAAAATTTAAAGAAAAAAAAGAAAAAAAAAAGAAAAAACTGAGCCACAATCCAGGCTCAACAAAGCCTTGGTCAGTCATAGAGGGAAGATATACAGCATATATAGCCCATCAGAGAAGTCTCACATTGGGCCCAAAACAGTGAGGCCTTTGTGCGCCCATCTCAATCAGTCATTGGATGTGAGCTGCTCAGGTTGGCATAACCTTTATATATGGGTCTCCACAGACAAGGTATATATCCTGGTGGACCTGAAAGCTAAAGGCTGTCTGCTGACAAAGGGGGTAATAAATTCTAGAAAACAGTATGGAGGTTCCTCAAAAAACTAAAAATAGAACTACCCTACGACCCAGCAATTGCACTACTAGGCATTTATCCAAGGAATACAGGTGTGCTGTTTTCGAAGGGACACATGCACCTCCATGTTTATAGCAGCACTATCAACAATAGCCAAAGTATGGAAAGAGCCCAAATGTCCATCGGTGAATGAATGGATAAAGAAAATGTGGTATATATACATAATTGAGTATTACTTGGCAATCAAAATGAATGTAATCTTGCCATTTGCAACTACGTGGATGGAACTGGAAGGTATTATGCTAAGTGAAATTAGTCAATCAGAGAAAGACAAAAATCATATGACTTCACTCATATGAGGACTCTAAGAGACAAAAGAGATGAACATAAGGGAAGGGAAACAAAAATGATATAAAAACAGAGAGGGGAACAAAACAGAAGAGACTCAAATATGGAGAACAAACTGAGGGTTGCTGGAGAGGTTGTGGGATGGGGGATGGGCTAAATGGGTAAGGGGCATTAAGGAATCTACTTCTGAAATCATTGTTTCACTATATGCTAACTAATTTGGATGTGAATTTTAAGAAATAAAAAATAAAATTAAAAAGAAGATCTTGGGGCGCCTGGGTGGCTCAGTCGGTTGAGCGCCGACTTCGGCTCTGGTCATGATCTTGCAGTCCGTGAGTTCGAGCCCCGCATCAGGCCCCTGTGCTGACAGCTCAGAGCCCGGAGCCTGTTTCAGATTCTGTGTCTCCCTCTCTCTGACCCTCCCCCGTTCATGCTCTGTCTCTCTGTCTCAAAAATAAATGTTAAAAAAAAAAAAAAAAAAAAGAAGATCTTGGCAGTGCATTTCCATGTCCATAACAATTTGTTGTTACAAGGGGTATTCCGGGTGAAAAGTTCTGCTTCAAGAATCAGTCAGTGTATGAGAACAGAACAGAATCTCAAGATAAGGGCAAAATTATAATTAGGTAATGTCATATTAGTCAACTGGAAGGACTTCTCCGTTGTTCTGGCACTAAACAATAATTTCATGGTGTAGAATGCTATTGTCACAGTCAATTTATTTTTCTCCTATAATTTCTTTAGCTTTTACTTCACTATTCACTTTTACTTTACATTGTGAATGGGTATAATGCTAATTTGATTTTTATTTTAGCAAACTTAATAGTTACATGCTTTGATACTTTGATTTATTTTGCAATGATGACATGAATACATAAGTTTTTATTAATTATTCTAGTTACTGAAGAGTCATTTTGATATAAAGATTCCAGTTTGTCTTCCATCAACTAAATGAATTTCTGAATTCCTTGATTTTATTTTTACTCCCTTCACTTGGTTTAGGAGTTACTTCAATTGTCTTTATTTTTACAGATTTGGGATATTCTCAAACTTTCCTCTATATCAATTTGAAAAACACACTGAACTGAGGTTACCTCAATGATTAAAAATCATATTTGTAGAAATAAAATGACCAAATCAGAAAGGGTTGAAACTTCTACATTGAGCATATTATCACTGATTGCTTTCTCATCTAGAGCATTAGCTGATTCAATTTAGCAATAGGACTGAATTCCATCCTCTTATCAGACCTTCAACAGAATTTTATATCCAGCTAAAAATATCACTCAAAATTAAAAGCAAAATAAAGATATTCATTCTCTCTCCCTCCCTGTCTCTCTCTCTCTCTCTCTCTCTCTCACACACACACACACACACACACACACACACACACACACGCATGCACCTAAGAGAAGTAGTCGCCAGTAGAGCAACACTACCAAAATACTACAGGAAGTCTTCAGGTTGAATAAAAATAATCTCATATGACCTGAAGGAGGTATAAAAACCACTAAGATCTGCAAAAAAGGTAAATAAATGAGCAAATATAAAATAGGTAAATATATTGCATGTTTAAAGCAATAAATCTCAAATTTTAACATGCAGCTTTAACACCATATATAAGAAATCATCTATACAACAACACTGCTTGATATGACAGAATATAAACATAATATTATTATCAGTAATAGGTCCATTCCAATTGTGAAATTTATATATCTAAAACCAAATGGATGATTCTAATTAATCAATAATCCCACAAGTTAAAGATACTTAGTTCAGGTGAATCAACCTTATGGAGAGTTGGCACATTTTGTTGTTCTTGTTTTTTTACTGTTTTGTTTTGTTTTTTAAAAATGTTTATTTATTTATTTTGAAGAGAGAGAAAGAACAAGTGGAGGAGGGGCAGAGAGACAGGGAAAGAGAGAATCCCAAGCTGGCTCCTCGCTATCTGTACTGAGCGAAATGCGGGGCTTGAACTCACAAACTGTGAGATCATGACCTGAGCCAAAATCAAGAGTCAACTGACTAAGTCACCCAGGAGTCCGAAGAGTTGGTATGTCTCTTTGGAGACAACATAATTCTGTAAACCTGTTTATGGTCCATATGTTCCTTTATGTAAGACAGAAGATATAACTGCATAAAAGCATCCAGGAAACATTGTGAATTGACGTTATCATTAGTGCGGCATAAAACATTCACTTTCAATGCTTAAATAGCTGCCTATAAGGCAATTCAGTTTTACAAGTTTTACTTCACCATACTTATACTTATTCTCCTTGTTTACTTCCTTTGAAACTAGGATTCTACTTTCATTAAGACAGCATGTTTTACAATTTTTCTACCCCCAAAGTCTTTAAATGATATTTAGGGCAACAAATATATGGAATGTATATAGATTAAATATCAATCAATTTTGCTTCTGCAGATAGCAGTGAACACTAAAACTTGAACAGGTCTTTCATAATATTCTTTCTTGTGGTAAAGTCATTCTAATATAGACCCACATAAAACCATTACATTCATTAAAAAATGAACAGCAACAAAAACCCTAAAGTTACAATTGGTAGTATTTATTGAAACTTTAATTTTTGAAGGAACTTTAAATATATTACCCAATTTAATTTAATTTAATTAATATGATGATGTTATTATTATTATTATTAAATTTTTTTAATGTTTTATTTTTGAGACAGAGAGAGACAGAGCATGAATGGGGGAGGGGCAGAGAGAGAGGGAGACACAGAATCGGAAGCAGGCTCCAGGCTGTGAGCCATCAGCCCAGAGCCTGACGCGGGGCTCGAACTCACGGACCGTGAGATCGTGACCTGAGCTGAAGTCGGACGCTCAACCGACTGAGCCACCCAGGCACCCCTATCATTATTATTATTATTATTATTATTATTATTATTATTATTATTCTGTTGGTAAAATAATTGAGCACTAAAATATTGAGTAAATTCTGTTGGAGCTAGGATTTAGGTATGAGCTTCCCAGACTTCCTCTAATGAAAGAAGTTTATAGTGAACTTCAGGACCCCTGAAACTCTATGTTATCTTTGAGGAATAATTTTCTAGAAGTATGAAACTACATAGTTACTTAAATGTACAAATAAAATTAAAGAAAACAGATATGCTATATTTTTTGTACAACAGTATTTTTTTTTCTTTTTTCAAGACCAAAGGACTTATGGAAATAAAATATATTTTACTTGAAAACATCAAAGTGCTTTCAAGAAAATGAATGTAGAAGTTCTTACAGTGTCTTCTGTGATTAGTGGTTCCTGTAGACTTTCAATAACTGTAAGCTGCAATACAGAACAGTGAGTCACTAACTGTAAAGTCACACCATCTTTTCTCTAAGGAAAGTTCATAACTTGCAATACCTTTTGGGTTTGTCTGTAAGTAGAGATATCACATAAAATTTCAGTGGCAATATTTGAGATAAAAATGAAAAGAGAAATAGTTTTGAAATTAACTTTAAAAATAGTTCCTGTTATGAATATTTTATGGAAAGCAGTTCCACCAATTAGCTCCTAGGTATGCAGAGACCTGATAGCTGGATGCTGCCTGAGGCACATATGACATTAGAAAAATAAATCAGCTCTGAAGAATTCAGAGGACAGGTTCAAACATGAACATGGATTAAGTCACACAAAAATGAAAGGGCTGAAGTATGGAGTTCTTTAAAAATTTGCAATGAGATTGTAAACTCAATTCTCAGTTGCTCAGTCTGTGTAATTGCTTGGATATACACATATGAGAAGACTTAGAGCCAGATGTTGATCTTTTATTCTCACCCTATGGAGTCTGTCCTTTCTTTGAATTTATTACTGGTTCCTTCAAAGTAAATGTTCACTGGGGTTTAGATGAGAGATGAAAACCAGGCACATAATGATGTTTGTGACTCTTGGTATGAGAGAATTTGGCAAATGATTCTTTCCTACTTGAATCTTCTTAGCAGCTCTCATTGACTTTTGTATAATAACTAGAGAATTGATTTTAAGTTAATCCAGAGAACTATTCTATTATCATGTAAGTATTTCACGTTTTATAGAATTTGCATCATGTTTTAAAAATTGCAAACCTAATGATATCTAGGAGATCTGTTCTCTTATTATTTTTACCCCCAATCATTACACTGGAAATGGAAGAGTTAGCCATTAAATATTTCTATTTTATGTGAAATTTGTTTTGCTGTATTAGAATTCCTATTCTCTGAAAATATGTAATTAATCCCGCTTTACTTTCATTTATACTTTTTTATGTCAATACAAACTATCATTTAATATTCTTGTTAATTTACGCACTGTTCACCCAGTTACATCATGTTATCCAACTCCCAGGAATATCATTCATCTATGATTTAACTTGAATGGCATTCTGAAGTGCAACCACAAAAAATAACGTCTCTTTTTGTGAATATTATTGGAAAGGGCATTATAATACAATGGGGAAGGACTATTAAAAAGATAAAATCTACAATAAGTATTTTTGAGATTCACTTGTTTATTCAGCAGTTATTTACAAAACTCTAACATGTACCATTTAGGACATTTAGACCTGGAAATACACAGAGAAAACCAGACACTGTCCCTTCTCAGAAAACTTGAAGTATAATGGGAGAAGGCATTAATACAATAATTATATAAATATATAGCTTCCTACTCTGATATATGCTACAGAGGAGAATCAGACAAATGTAAGGTAGTATGATGTAAGTTAATGCAATCCGATAAATAAAGCAAGGATTTTTTTAATAAAATGGCACTTCAGCTGGAAATCAGCCATGCTAATTAAGAGAGATATGAGGTTGATTTCCACAACCTTTGTACAAATGTCTTATGCAGTAGTGGGTTTGGAACACTATAAAATAAAAGATTACCTGATCAGAACTTGGAAAAAACAAGTGAAACTAAAGAGCAGCAATATTCTAGAAGCAGATAAGAGTCTAGGTGAGTAGGGCATAGATACATATTAAACATTTGGATCTTTACCTGAAGAGCAATGGGAACCAATTAAATGTTTTAAGCAGAGGTTTGAACAAAGTTTAGAAAGACCATCCTTTCTGGATCCTTCACTAAACTCTTGCTAAGCCTTCTTTTTTAATTATATTACAATGTTCTATTTTCTTTTATGACAATTTGCTTCATATATTTTTATTCATCATGAGTAAGATAGTACCTGCTATGATTATTCCTTATTCTTAATACCAATTAAACTTTTCATGCTCTTCAGAATGGGAATCACAACTAGCTATGAGAAATAGGGCACATTTCTTATTTCTTTTAAATGTCTCAATCCATTTGGACATCTTCCCATTGATCCAGTCGAATGCTCTTCTCCTAAACTTCTCTTATTTTTTCCCACAAATCTATTTGTCCACTCCATTCCCCAAGGGCCAAAATCAGTTTTCCTCTCATAAGTTAATATATTAATTTATTGAAATCCTATTATATCTGGCAGTTGTTGGCTCAATAACCATATGTTTTAACAATAACCTTTAATAAGGTCAATATTCTAAATATGTAACTCACAACACTGAAGGAGATTTTAAAATGACTTATGATCCCTTCCTAGCCTACATGCAAATCTAATACAGTTTATTAGGGAAAAATGTCTCTTACCCTTTTCCCTATTTCCATTATCACCCAGGGGTAATAAGAGATAACACCGACTGGACTATATTCATTATGTAAATAGTGTGGATTCAGAAAAAGTAGGTAAAGAATATATCCTTAAAACAAAATAATTCACTTGGCATGAATTTTAGTTATCTATATTTTAAGAAATAGAAAATACTTTAGTATTACCATATAAAAAAAATTAACCCATAATGGATCAAAGACCTAAATACAAAGCCTATAAAGAATCAAACTTTTAGAAGAAACATACGACAAAAGTCTCACAGCACTGGTTTGACAATGATTTACTGGATATGACATGAAAGGCACTTTTTGTTTTGTCATGTTTGTGACAAAAAAAAAAAACACAAAACAACAGACAAAAGTGGGCTTCATGAAAAATTTAAAAATTTGTGCATCAAAAGACACTATCCACAGAATAAAAAGGCAATCTAGAGAAAAGGAGAAAATATAAAGAGCTCATACAACTCAAAAACAACAAAAACAATCCAGTGAAAAAACGATCAAGACTTGAACATACGTGTTTCCAAAGAAGGTATGCAAATGGTCAATAAGCACATGAAAAGATTTTTAGCAATACTAATAATTAGAGAAATGTAAATCAGAACTACAATAAGATACCAATCCATCTGGATTGCTCCTATCAAGAAAATTGAGGACAAATGTCAGCTAAGATATGGATAAATTGAAATCTTTGTGCACTGCTGGTGGGAATGTAAAATGGCAAAGCCATTGTGGAAAACAGTATGGCAATTTATCAAAAAATTAAAAATAGCATTACCATATGATCCAACAATTCTGCTTTGAAGCATATACCCAAAATAATTAAAAGGCAGGTGTTGAAATACATTTGCACCCCTATGTTGACAGCAGCAACATTATTCACAATAGCTAAAGCATGGAAGCAACTCAATTGTCCACAGATGAATGCATAAGCAAGATGTATATATATACACACACATATATACGTGTATATATATACATGTATGTGTGTCATATATATATATATATATATACACACATAATTATGATATTTATATACATACACAAAGCCATATATATACATATATATATATATATATACACGTACATATATATATATATATGTGTGTGTATATATATATATATATATATATATATATATATGTAGACACATTCCTCAGGGAAGGATCTAGATTATTGGTTCTCCAAGTGTGGCCCTTGGACCAGCAGCAGAAGTACCACCCAGAAACTTGTTACAAATGCAAATTTCTGAACACCCCTCCAAAGGTACTGAATTAGGAAGCTCTGAGGATGTAGCCTAGAAATCGGTGTTTTAACCAACATACCATCATTATTTACATGCTAAAGCTTAAGATCACTAATATGGGTATATCTATGTTTCCCTTCAGTACACTCTGTTTTTATCCTTTTAGCCCTGGATTTGATTGAAAGCATTTTTTTTTTTTTCTGGCTAGGGGTTGGGTGAGTAAGTTAAATTCCGCGAACCTAAATAATTTATAGTATACAGCATTTCCTAACAGTAGAAATTATACTCTACTGAAGTTTACATACACATTTTACTTTCTGAAAATCAACTTTACCACATATTAACAGAAAATACTTGTATCTATTTCTCTAGAACAAGCTATAAACATAAGTCATGTGTTGAACATTTTCCTCTGTAAGTCTCTAACTCTGTAAGGCATCAGTGAACTTACAAAATCATTCTAAATTTAACCCACTTTTTTGAACTCCTTCTAATGCAAAAAATAATCTGATCACCATATATGTTATTAAAATTAAGATTTCTTCTTTAGATAAAATTTTTTCATAATTCAATTTTATTTTTTCTACTATACATTATTCTACACTATTTGTGGCTAAATTGTTCTTACCATTTATTTCTACATATGGATTTTATAAGGATAATTTCCATGGCAACGAATACAGGTTTTCAGCAAATAATAACTTTGAAGATGCCATGGGTTTGTGTTTTGGGTTATTCCATTAACCCTAAGAGATTTTTTTATTTAGTTTTCTTGGAAGGACTTAATTCGAAGTACAAGAGTAAAGATCAGATGTAAACTAGAATAGATGCGTCTTTCTGAAATATAATGCCTACAGAGACCTGCTTATATCCTGGGTTATAAAATGAATAATTTAAAACTAAATCAAACCAATTATTTCCAGATATGGTTGATATTTAAAGAATATTCTCTTCCCGCTGATAAATATATATCCATTCACATTTTCTCTTCCCGCTGGTAAATACATATTCATTCACATTTTCCTTCACAATTAACTTATTCCATTACTAAAGCTATTTTGTTTACTCTAAAGCAAGAAAATCAGACTGTATTTGTACTATAGTTGTTTTAGATAAAAATGTTTTATTTTTAAAGTGTTTTCATTTTTATTCTTATCATATATAAATGTAATTTGATATTGTTATAAATAATAATTCTTATTTTTATTTTTCAACAAATGCTTGTTAAGGTTTTGAATATGTGGCAATTATTAAGAAAAACATTGAAAACAGAATAATAAGCAAATACTGGCTCTGATTTCATGAAGTTTAAAATATAAAGGGAGGCATTTCATATGCAATATTACAATATAATTTCATATCAAGGTACATTAGTGTGATTTTTGTCTTTTAATGTGAGTGCAGATAACTAAAATAAATGGTAAGATTTGACAGCATTATATTGAAGTAGTGTGCATATCCATAAATCTGTTAATTTAGACGGTACTTCAAAGACTTCATAAGGGAAATCTGCATATATAACCAGCATATAAAATGCTGCTTTCATTGAAAGAACCACTTGAACAACATAAAAATAATAATTCTTCCAAATATTCCCACATTTCTGTGCCTTTTGCTCTGTATATACTTGATAACATGTTGCAGGTCTAGACTATAGCCTTCAGATCTTCTGTGTATTTTCTAGACTATTGTATCAGTTGTAGTAATCCACCCAGATACTTGACTGACGGACTGAACCTGTTGTCCATTTCTTTGATTTCTTTAGAAAGCACAGGGGCGCCTGGGTGGCTCAGTCGGTTAAGTGTCCGACTTTGGCTCAGGTCATGATCTCACGGTCCGTGAGTTCAAGCCCTGTGTCGGGCTCTGTGCTGACAGCTCGGAGCCTGGAGCCTGGAGCCTGCTTCAGATTCTGTGTCTCCCTCTCTCTCTGACCCTCCCCCGTTCATGCTCTCTCTCTGTCTCAAAAATAAATAAACATTAAAAAAAATTAAAAAAAAAAAGCACATTATGTATGTGTATGTGTGTGTGTGTGTGTGTGTGTGTGTGTGTGTTGGGTGGAGTAAAATAATTTTAATTCTTTTAATATTTATTCCTGAAAATACTCCAGCTTTGTGTACGCTTTTTTTTAATGTTTATTTATTTTGAGAGAGAGTAGGGGGAGAAGGGGCAGAGAAAGACAGGGCAGAGAATCTAAAGCAGGTTCTGCACTGACAGCAGAGAGCCTGATGCAGGGCTTGAACTCAAGAACCATGAGATCTCGACCTGGGCCGAAGTTGGATGCTCAGCTGACTGAGCTACCCAGGTGCCCCCAGCCCAGCTTTGTGTATTCTTATAAGCAAATCAGTGACTTTTTAAAATGATTCTTTAAGTTGAAAGAGCACTGCTATTAAAACCAGTAGCATAAACAAGGACGCTTTACATATCGAATGCACAATGATGTCCTTGGAGGCCCAATATACCAATATATTTAGAGCCAAATATGCCACCAATATATTTATAGCCAAATATACCAGTATATATGTATACAAATACATAAAGAAAAAAAATCATGAAATGCTAACATGAAAATATTATGTAACTTTAGATGGTTTAGAAATTAATTACAGAGTAGACATGAATTCATTTTGTTGAACTATCTTGGAATCTAAACAAATGGTGTGAGATTAAACTATGATGATTAATTTAACCATATGATTTTTGAAACCTATCAAGATCCAAATTTTAGAATATGAAATTAAATGCAGGTAGAAATTAACATTTAAAAATATATTAAAATGTTTAATCTTAATTGTCATAGGGGGAATGCAAAATATCATTATAATAAATACAATATTGTATACACTATGTTGGTGAAACTTACAATTTCCTAGTACCAAAAACTAGCAAATGAAATATAATGGGAGATTGTAAAATAATGATATTTGAAAGTATCAATTCCTAGAAACATTGGAAAAATTGAATATGTGTGGTCTCTGGTCCACTTATCCCATATTTATGTAAATTTAGTAGAGACACTCAAAATTACATACCAAAAAATTTTAAAGCTGTTCATATTAAAAGTGCTTGTAATAGGAGAAACCTAGAAACCAACCAAATGCCTATCAATTCAAGAATGGATAAATTTTAGAAACAGTCTAAAATATAAAATAGTTCATGAAATGGTAGAAAATAACCATTTGTCTTCTGGGACTTGGTATCAAGGAGTCATTGTAACCATGTAAAGTAGTAATATAATAAATCTTTATTTTAGAGTGTCTTGGTGGATATGATATTGGAAATGGGAGTGTTTAATGCAATGATTGCAATCATTCAGGTGAAAGATGAAAGCTTATAAAAAAGACTAAAGAGAAAAAAACTTATAGTGGATATGTTAAAGGAGGAAAATTTACAATAATATGTAGCAACTGGTTGTGGTGGGGAACATACAAAAATGGTTATAACTCTTTGATGTTTGAATTATGTGATCATATGCTATATTTCTAATTGCAGTCTCTTGCACAGAAGAAACATTTCTAGATAAGGCAATTGTGATTATGAATTCAGGTAAATTAGTACACAAATGTACTGATTAAATGAATATCTAATTTACAGATGAGTAATTCACATCTTAATACTGACTATCAATCAGGTCCCATTGGGTTACTGACTAGACTTTACATCAGGAAAATATCAAGGGAAGTTTAAGTAATTTGTTTATTCTGCTACTTGGACCATCTTTATCTGCTTTATCCTTTTAGACTCTGGTAGAGTGTTTTAGATGGGGGCATAGTCACTTCCCTCACAGCTTATGTAATACATTCAGTTAAGAAAAAGATTATGTGATGGGTCACCTGGGTGGCTCAGTCAGTTAAGAGTTCAACTCCTGATTTCAGTTCAGATCATGATCTCAAGGTTCGTGAGTTTTAGCCCTGCATCAGGCTCTATGCTGATAGTGCTGATGGTAGAAAGCCTGCTTGGGATTCATTCTCTCTCTCTCTCTCTCTCTCTCTCTCTCTCTCTCTCTTTCTCTCCCTCCCTCTCAGAATAAATAAATAAAAAAAAAAAGAAAAGAATGATGATGAATGTATTTAACAGTTTATTCTTGGAATAGTTTTTGAAAGATAGAGAAGAGGTATACAATGGCTGCTTTACATGACTGCTTATTCATATCTCTAGTGTTTTTTATAGATGTTAGAGATTTCTGACATCCAAAACTACTGAATCTCTGAACTGAAAATTAATTTAAGTGATTTTTCCCTCATTCTACATTTGACCTGTAACTGAAGATCATACTGTGAAAATTCTGTGCATTTGGGTTCACTGGTTAATCCTACCAAACATTTTAGGAAGAAATTATACTAATCCTCTATAATCATCTCTTTCAGACAACAGAAGTAGAAGGAATACTTCCTAACTCATTCTACACAGCCGGCATTACCCAAATGCAAAAATAGATGAAGAAATTACAAGAAAAGGAAATATAGACCAATATATCTCATGAACATAGATTAAAAATCCTCAAAAAATATTATTAAATTGAATCCAAAAAAGTATGTAAAAATTACACACAATCATATGGTATTTATTCTAGGTATGCAATATGGGTTCAACATTCAAAAATCAATTAATGTAACCCCTCACATCAACAGACAAAAAAAAGAAAAATCACACAATCATATCAATAGATACAGAAAAAACATTTGGCAAAATCTATCACCCATTTATGAAAAAGACTCAGGAAAGCAGTAATAAAGGGGAAACTTTCTCAACTTGATAAAGACTATCTGTAAAAAACCTATAGCTAACATCATACTTAATGGTTAAAAAACTTGAAGCTTTCCTATTAAGATCAGGTACAAATCAAGGATGTCCCATCTCATTACTGCTTTTCAACATTATACTGTAAGTCTTTGCTAATTCAATTAAATAAGAAAAGAAAACAAAAGTAAACAGAGTGGGAAGACATAAAATTATCTTTGTTCACAGAAGACATGATTGTCTATACAGAAAATTCAAAAGAATCAACCATAAAACCTTGATTATAGCAAGATTGTAGGATACAAGGTTAAGATCCAAAAGTCAATTGATCTCCTATATATTAACAATGAATAAGTGTATTTTAATTTTTTTAACGTTTATTTATTTTTGAGACAGAGAGAGACAGAACATGAACGGGGGAGGGTCAGAGAGAGGGAGACACAGAATCTGAAACAGGCTCCAGGCTCTGACCTGTCAGCACAGAGCCCGACGTGGGGCTCAAACTCATGGACCGCGATTTCATGACCTGAGCCGAAGTCGGCCGCTTAACCGACTGAGCCACCCAGGCGCCCCTGAATAAGTGTATTTTAAATGAAAAACACATTACCATTTATATTAACACCCCCCAAATGAAATATTTAGATATAAGTCTAATAAATATGCATAATGACTATATGAATAAAACTGCAAAAGTCTGATGAATAAAATAAAAAAGAACTAAATAGATGGAAAAATATTCCAGGTCATGGATAGGAATACTGAATATTGTCAAGATGTCAATTCTTCCCAACTTGATGTATGGATTCAATGCAATCTAAATCAAAATCGCAGCAAGTTATTTTATGGATATGGACAAATTAATTCTAAAGCTTACATGGAGAGGCAAAGATATTACCAGACAACACAATACTGAATAACAAAGTTGGAGCACTGATGCTACCTGACTTCAAGACTTACTGTAACTCTTCAGTAACCAAGACAGCATGATGTTGGCAAAAGTAGACACAAATAGATAAATGAAACAGTACAGACACCCCCGACACAGACCCACGTAAACAGAGTCAACTGATCATTGACAAAGGAGCAAAGATAATACAGTGGACGAAGAGTCTTTTTCAACAAATGGTACTGGAACAACTGGAGATCTCCACGAAAAAACATGAATCTAGACACAGATCATATACCCTGTGCAACAATTAACTCAAAATGGATAACAGACCTAACTATATAATGTAAAATTACAAAACTCCTAGAAGATAACATAAGAGAAAACCTAGGTGACCTTGGATATGGTAATACCTTTTTAGATACAATACCAAAACATGATCCTTGAAAGAAATCATTGATAAGCTAGATGTCATTAAAATTAAAAACTTCTGCTCAGCAAAAGATAAAATCAAAAGAATTAAAAGACAAGCCACAGCCTAGGAGAAAATATTTGCAAAAGACACATCTGGGGACCTCAGTGGTTCAGTCGGTTAAGTTAAGCATCTAACTCTTGATTTTGGCTCAGGTCATGATTATGCAGTTCGTGAGATCAAGCCTCACATCAGGCTTGTGCTGAGAGCACAGAGCTTGCTTGGGATTCTCTGAGCTTCTCTCTCTACCTCTCTCTCTTTCTCTGTCCCTCTCTCCCTCAAAATAAATAAATAAATATTTTAAAATTTTAAAAAAGATATCTGATAAAGAATTTTTATTACTGTATATATATATACATATGTATATACATACATATATACATACATATATATACACATACATATGTACATATATATGTACGTACATATATACATACATATGTATATACATATATACATACATATATATACATACATATGTATATATATACAAATAGCTCTTAAAACTCAACCATAGGAAAACAACAACCTGATTAATAATTGGGACAAAGATCTTAACACATACCATGAAGAAGATACACAGATGGCAGAGAAGCATAAGAGAAGTTGTTCAACATCGTATGTTATCAGGGGAATGCAAATTAAAACAATGAGATACCACTGCACACCTGTTAGAATGGCCAAAATTCAGAACATTGATTGCCAATGGCAAAGATGTGGAGAAACAAGAATTCTCATACACTGCTGGTGTGAATACAAAATGAATGTCCAGTTTGGAAAACAATCTGATGGTTTTTGACAAAACTAAACATACTTTTACCATGTTATACAGAAATCATGCTCCTTGGTGTTTGTCCAGAGGAGCTGGAAACTTATGTCCACACAAAAACCTGATGTTTATAAAACATGTTGATATTTATCAAAATGGATGAGTAAAGCAGTTTTACTCATAATGCCAAAACTTGGAAGCAGCCAGGATACCCTTCAGTAGATGAAATAGATGAACTGTGGTACCAAGCAGACAATAAAATATTATTCAGTGATTAAAAAAATCAGTTATCAAGCCATGAAAAGACACAGAGTAATCTTAAATGCATATTACTAAGTGAAAGAAGGAAATCTGAGAAAGCTACATACATTATGATTCTGACTATATGACATTCTGGAAAAGACAAAAACTATGGAGGCAATAAAAAGATCAGCAGTAGGGATGCCTGGGTGGCTCAGTCGGTTAAGCATCTGACTTCTGGCTCACATCATGATCTCACAGCCCCAGGGTTCAAAGCCCACATCAGGTTCTGTGCTGACAGCTCAGAGCCTGGAGCCTGCTTCAGATTTTGTGTCTCCCTCTCTCTTCTGCCTTTCCCCCACTTGTTCTCTCTCTCTTTCTCTCAAAAATAAACATTAAAAAATTGGGGGGCACCTGGGTGACTCAGTTGGTTAAGCATCCAACTTCAGCTCAGGGCATGATCTCCCTGTGGTCTTTGAGTTCAACCCCCATGTTGGGCTCTGTGCTGACAGCTCAGATCCAGGATTCTGCTTCAAGTTCTGTGTCTCCCTCTCTCTCTGCCCTTTCCCCACTCATGTTTTGTTTTTCTCTCTCAAAAATAAATAAATGTTAAAAAAATTTTTTTTAAAAAGATCAGTGGTTGGCCATCAGAAGTGGTGGGGGAAGAAACAAATAGGCAGAGCATAAGGGATTTTCAGGACATTGAAAATATTATATATGATAAGATAATGGTGAATATATGTCTTATATATTTATCCAAACTCATAGAATGAGTGAACCCTTAGGTAAACTTTGGATTATGGGTGATAATGGTGTATCAGTGTAGGTTCATTAATTGTAATAAATGTACCGTATTAGTAAGTGATATTGATAATGGGTGATGCTATGCATGTGGGGGGCAGAAAGTATATAGGAAATCTCTGTTCCCCTCCTCTTGATTTTATTGTAAACCTAAAACTCTTATTAAAAAACTAAAACATTTAAAAATTTTTATAAAGGGATGTTTTTAGATGATTCTATCAAACTGAATATAAAACAGTACTGGTAAACATACCAAGTAACTCTCTGAAAAATGAACAAAGAAAACATGTTTTTTTGAAAGCATACACAGGACAATTCTAAAATATCAGAGAAATCCTTACTATCATGTATATCATATATATTATGTTATACCATATACATTATATCATATATGTTTATTTAATTAAATAAAAATAGATGTAGTATTAGTATATCGTAGTTTTTTTCTAGATTTAAGTAGGCACTTCTTCTATGGGGCTAAAATAAGAAAACTTTCCTGTGGAGTTTCTTATACATGCTATTTCCAAGTGTTCATCGGCCAACTATTCCTAATCTCATTCTAAGAGAGGTTACATGGAAAACTGTTCCACAATTTACCTCAAACACTGTTAACAACTCCGTATCAGTAAGGCAATGGATATACCTTAATTGTAACCTGTTTTGCCCTCACACTAGCACCCTATAGGGCTGGTACTGCTTCTCTCTAGAAATATTCTTTCTCTTGGATTTTATAATACCATAAAATTCCATTATTGATGCTTCCTGTTTTTTTTCTTCAGACATTCCTTCTTAGTATTTGCAGCTCCTCCTTCTTCTCAGCTCCTCTTTATCTATATATTAATTAATTATTAGGGGTTTTCTGGGATTTATACTTGTTCTTTTATTTTTTCTTTCCAATCTGCATCTCATTGACTCTCATTGACTCAATTATAATCTATAAGATAAAGTCCTCATATTTCGTATCTCCAGCTAATATTGATCCAAGGCCTGGATATACAATTCTCATTAACATCCACCTTTACACCTCTCACAGGCATCATTTCCTATTTAACATCATCCCCTAACCCCTTCCCCTCCCCCCAAACATAATACTCTTTCCATGCTACCTAAATCAGGAAATTACACCATGGTTACCCAATTCCCTTAATTCAAAACCTGGAGTTATTTCTGATTCTTTCTCTCTTTCCTATCAATTTCACAAATCTAGTGTATTCTATTCCATAACTCTCTGAAACCCATCCACTATATTGTTCCTCACTGTGAAGTGACCACGATTTTTCCTGCGAATTACTTTAATAGTCTTTTAATTGATCTTTCACATCAACCTTGCTCTTTATGATTTTATTCTCTATCCTTCAGCTATGATCACCTCTATTAAATGTAAATCTGTGTTCTGATGTATAAAACAATTCAGTGACTTCTTGTTGATATTTGAACAGATCCAAAATTCAATAATGCTTTGTGTGGTTTATTTTCTGCCTGCCTCCTTGATTCCTTTCACAGTTCTATTTCCTTGGTGCTCCACACCTATGATGATAACTTTTATGTGTCAGTGTGGTGACTTGCCAAAGTAAGGGAGACCCAGATATCTGGTAAACAGTATTAATGGAAGTGTCTGTGAGGGTGTTTCTGAAAGAGATCAGCATTTGATTCCATAGACTGAGTGAAGACTCCCACCTTCATCCAATCCATTAGGGGCCCAGCAGGGAACAAAAAGACTTTTTCTTTTTGAGCTGGGATGTCCACCTTCTCCTGCCCTTGGACATCAGAGTTCCTGGTTCTTGGGCCTACACACTCTGGGATGTATACCATGGGCTCTCAGACCTTCAGATTCAGATTAAATTACACTACTGGTTTTCTCTAGCATGTAGATGACAGACTGGGGAAATTCACTGCCTCCAGAACAGTAAGCCAATTCCTATAACAAATATCTTCATATATTTCTCTATGTATCCTACTGGTACTATTTTTCTGAAGAACACTGACTAATACAATATGTTAGCTATACTGACCTACCTTCATTCAGCTCCTTTAATTGCCATGATTACTTCAAGCTCTGGACCATTTTTCCTGTGCCTGAAAAGATATTACTTACTCCTATTGTTCTTTTATATGTGTACTTGCCCAAAGGCAAAGACTAATTTTGATTCTTTTATCAAATACTCCCATAGTATACTAAAAGGCATTCTTTACAATATTTATATTTTTTATAATACATAAAATATAACAAAAAAATCTACAGAGAGAAAAATCAAAAGTATTTCACTGAAGTAAACAGGGGTGTAAATTTGATTTTAAAATTCACCAAAACTTAGATATAAAAAGCATCATATTTTGTTTATTATGATATTAATTCTAGTGTGGATAGGATGGGACTCATAACTGTCAAGGTAAGAAAGAATTTACAAAATCTAGAAGAAATTAAAAAGAAAGTAATATTTCTAGAGCTTAGAATCATAATTTCTTTCAAGTTCATATAGTTTTCAAATTTTACTTCTATTTACTATTAATATTATTATTCAGACTGTACACATCAATGCATTTATATATTTTTAGTTCCAGCATATAAGTAAACATCTCTAAAATTTCTCTTTAAAAAGTTTTTTTCTAATGTTTATCTTTGAGAAAAAAAGAGACAGAGCACCAGTGGGGGAGGTGGAGAGACAGAGGGAGACACGGAATCCAAAGCAGGCTCCAAGTTCTGAGGGGTCAACACAGAGCGCAATGTTGGGCTTGAACTCATGAACCTTGAGATAATGACTTGAGCTGAAGTTGGACGTTAACTTCCAACTGAGCCACCTAGGCGCCCCTCTAAAATTTCTCTTTTAATAAAAATGTTAAATAGCCATATGCGGGTATATTTTATCTTTATCTAATGAATGCCTTAATTCTATGTTTAATTTTAACAATTATCAGTTATCCTTTGCATGTCATCTCAGGCTCCATGGGCAGTGAGTTCAAGAAATTGGAATCCTATAATGAAAACTTGTGCACACTGCATTACACCTATTAAATTGCTTAACTTAGTTAAGCAATTTAATGAATTTGATTCAATGACTGTTCCTATAAATTTCCAATCCTCTAGTAAATTGCTATTTTCAAGATATATCATAAATCTACATGTTCTAGTCTTTTATCCTTTAAAATATCTAAGCCAATAACTTCTACCCTCCATTGTCATTTGTCTAATATATTCAGAGATGGTGTGAGGAAACAGAAAAAGAGAGGCAAATAGAAACATCGCATACTACATATATGAAAGTAAAATTATTAAATATTTCTTTAATGCTGAGTTAGATGTATAAAGTAATAAGGGCTTATGGATAAACATTTTGATTGTTTTCAATCTTTTCTGTCTTATTAAAGCAGTGATTCTCATACTGCTTAATATCATATTCTATTAATTAGGTGTGCACATCTTACTGCTTTAAATGAATTTTGATCTCCAAGCTTCTTATATGGTTGAAAAATATTTTTATTACATTAGTGTGCGTCATTTACTATTTAAATGTCTTTCTGTTTGCTCATCTGATTAGTACTAAATAAGCTTTAAAAGACATTATATTTTAGGGGCGCCTGGGTGGCTCAGTTAGTTAAGCATCTGACTTCAGCTCAGGTCATGATCTCACAATTTGTGAGTTCGAACTCCATGTCGGGCTCTGTGCTAACAGCTCAGAGCCTGGAGCCTGCTTTGGATTCTGTGTCTCCCTCTCTCTCTACCCTTCCCCCACTCAAACTCTGTCTCTCTCAAAAATAAACAAACATTAAAAAAGACACTGTATTTTATACTAATATGTTACATAAGGGATATAAATTTCTATAATTCTTTAGAATAAGTTACCGAAATATCTAGCAGTCTATGTTTAAGAGAAAAGAAAGCAGTATTTGTGTGAAAACTAGTTGATTTCAGATATATTCAGTGTTTCACATAATAAAGATGTCATTTATATACTCATAAAAGATAGATATGAAGACTGGAAATCAGATAGGTAACACTGTCCATTCGTCTCTGTAACTCCTCTGAGAATCATGAATGAGTCCCATGTCACTAGCTCTAGAAGCCTGCAAGCCTGCCTCTTTTTATTGGAGATATCTGTCATTGATGACAAATTATTATTTCAATAGCCTGAATAAAATATCTCCTCATTGACCAGTAAATCGTATTTTTGCAAATACTTTTACTTTCAACATTTTTATGATTTATTTATTTCCAAATATATAGTAAAATGTGAATTTACAAAAATATGTGTGTACACATGCATATACACATATTATTTACTTAAGGTAAATAAAAGTTACAAAAACAAGAGAAATATTAACTCATTTAGGTAATAATTTTCATAAACTTATATGGCTATATACATGTGACAAACATAGATACAGTGGCTAAATATAAAAGGAAATTAAGTAGAAATAGGCAATTTCTATTACTTTGACTAATTACAAGTTTTTTAAAAGTCCAAACAAAAAGGCCTTTGAAATCTTTACATTTTTTTTCTTTTGGATTCACAAAAATCTTTTGACTTTAAATGTTAGCACCACCAGAGCACCTGGGTGGCTCAGTCAGTTAAGTCCCTGACTCTTGATTTTGGTTCAAGTCATGATCTCACAGTTCATGGGTTCAAGCCCTGCATCAGGCTCTGCTTGGGAAGCAAGTAGCCTACTTGGGGTTCTCTTTCTCCCCCTTTTGCTGCCTGCCCCTCAAATAAATAAACTTAAAAAAATAAACAAAATAAAATAAAATAAAATAAAATGAAATAAAATAAAATAAAATAGCGTCACAAGGCAAATCAGTGAGATCCTAATGAATAACTTAAAAGAGTAACTAACTCACTCTCCTCCTCTTAAAAAAGGTTTTGTTGTTTTTATTTGGGGGGAGGGTTGTTTTTGTTTTTTCCTGAGTAATATAGAAATAAGGCTCAGGGTGTGCTCAGTTACATACTGAAGTCATTTTGAGGATATAAATTTCATCCTACCAAGAAGGTAATAGTGAAGACATGTGTATTTCATATTCAGCTTTTGTACTCAAACTAAATTACAGAAAAGAGAAATGTTGTGTCTCAGTATGCCTTCTTGTCTCCTAGTAACCACAGTAGTGGAATTTAAGCTACTAAGTCCAAATGTTTTTTTCTTTTTAAACAGGAAGACAACAATATGAAGAGAAGTGTTACAATGAAAATACATATGGCAACAAAATGCTTATATGTGATGAGTACTGGAAGTTATTTGTAAGTGATAAATCACTGAATTCCACTCCTGTAATGCAGAAGTCTATATAACTACAACCATCTAGAGAAGAGGTGCGAAAAAGTCTCAAAGATATGATAGACTTAAAAATCAATTTCTACAATATGTTTTCAATCAAGTTCAGTTTGCTCTTCCCTTAATCATATATCAAAATGATCTAAGTAAATATTTCTTACACTTGGCAAAACAAACTATATGCATAAAGAGCACCATAATGATAAGCAGTCCATGGAAATCACTGTTACATACAAATTTCTAGAAAATATCACCAACTGATTAGAGTATAAAAAAAATTCCTAATAATTATTGTTTGAAACTAAACTAAAGGAAAAAAAACTTAACATTAGAGAAGAAGTACCAAATAACACACCTAAATGCACATATGAAAGTCATTTCTTTTCTTTCTATCAAAAAACCTATATTTACATTATTCATTATGAAGCATCACAATTATACTGAATCTAATTTAAATAATAGCCACAAAGTTATAGTCCTTGTAATTTTTTTGAAGTCAAAGTGGAAACACAGTATTAAAAAATACGTTTTTTAAAAAATATGTTAGATGGGCAGCTGGGTGGCTCAGTCGATTAACTGCCAGACTTTTTGATTTGGGCTCAGGTCATGATCTCGGGGTTGGTGTTAGAGTCTCAGGTTGGACTGTGCACTGGCAGAGCCTGCTTGGGATCCTCCTTCTCCCTGTCTGCCCCTTTCCCGCTTGTATGCACGTACCCAAACACATGTTCTCTCTCTTTCTCTCTCAAAATAAATAAATAAACTTTTTAAAAAGTTATTAGAAATCTATCAAATACAATCCACTACAGCAAGGTAGGGCAATGTGAAAGCCTTAAGTTTGATTTGTAAGTGCACCAATTAGTTTTAGTTTGACTCAAAGCTTTGAAAGCACCTAAAAATCCATACCGGACCCATTACCTTTCATCATATGCTGAAACAGCTTGCACATATATATAATTCTATTAAAATAATGCATACAGCTAGAGAAAAAATTAAAGGCTTACATTCTAAAACTCTAATATTCTCCTACAGCTGGTGAATTTCTCTTTAGTGTGAAGAACAATAGAAAGTGCACTGTGACACGGTTCTATGATATTCATAGAAGTTATATTAAGTATAAATTTCCTACTAGATAAAATTATCAAATTGCTACAAATAAGACTAATGTTTAAAAATGTTAGGAAACAGTGCAGAGTTTAACAGAAATACAAGTGAGGAAAAATCAGGGAAAGTATGCAGCTAATGGAAAGCACAAGTCAGTGGCTAGCAATTAGGGAACTGGGGTATGTAAATACAGCTAAATTGTTTGATCTTTTTAGGTAAGTATTTGCTTTAGTGGGATGAAAACATTTTAAAAGTCAAGGATGGTACATGCATTTACATTTTTAATTCAATTATCTCATCTCTTATTTCAGTCTAAACTCCTCATTTATTTCAAAGAAATTATGTCCAATGGATTATTTTTATTTTGTTTTTAAATTTGTGTTCTGGTGCTTATTAAACAAAATATGCAAGTCACACACTTGTCTTTCAGTAACCCATTAAGAGAAAAATTTCCCAAAGGGAAATTTATGAAGGCAAAATGGACAATACAAATAATCAATTAGAATTTTATGATTTTTGTTAAATACATGCAGTTTTTGCTTTGTATGCCAGTACAGTGTCATAAAAATGTCTATGAACACTGAAACTATGTAAGATAATCTTAATATTCAATTGGAAAAATTATGATTCTTCCACGACCTTTAACAAATTTTTGTTAAACATTAAAAATTCTCATACTGTTGATTATAGATGTATGAGGAAATAAACACAATTTAGTAAAACTAATATTTATTTAGCACACTGTAATTTGAAATACTGAAAGGATAGAGGATTAAAATGTTTTCTTTGTAAAACAATCATCAAGAACAGTTCAAAGAGGGATTGCCTTCTTCTTGCTGTATAAATTATAATACTAAGCAAGCATATTTTCAATGCCTTAGTGAATTGTCATCCTCCTTTCTAAGTTAGGATCTTAGACATTTTGTCCTTTGCACTGTTTAAAAAAATTTTTTGAGACAAAACTGACCTATAACATTGTGTAAGTATAAGGTGTACAAAGAGCTGATTTGATACAGCTCTATGTTGCCATGTAATTTCCACTGTAGTGTTAGCTACACTATCTATCACTATCAGGTCATATAATTATCCTTTGCACTTTAAATGTCATGAAATATCCAAGAGTTTTTTTAGTATGAAATTTGTTGTCATTTTCACATTCTCTGGGTCATCTTCACCCTTTTACCATGACCAGTTTTCTCATTTATGTTGATAAGTTCACCTTCACTAAGTTCCCCGGGCAGTGTATTTATAGTCTCTTGGATGGTGGCACTATCAACATTCCCAAGGTTAGCTATTTCAGCTATAATATCTACCTATATTATATGCATATGTATAATGTCTTTAAAGTACTTTAAATAATATATAGACTATTATGTACACCATCCAAAAATGTGCACAACATGCATATGTTTCATATATGTATTTCCATTTTTGCCTTGTGTACTAGGTTCATCACTGGAAGACAAGGAGGTAACACAACTATACACTTTGCCATCTGTGTATAAACTGAGTCAAAGAAATCATGACAGACATCTGTTGTTTACATACATAGTTGCAGACTGAGAACTAGCAGCAAAATTGTACCTTATGTAATTACAGTTAATACTTTGTGGTATTAAAACATGTTGTTGGGAGGATGGGGATTATTTTATCTAAACCATGGCAACTTAAATGCATGCATATCAGAACCATGCAAAGTGAGGATTATCTTACTTAAAACCCGTAGCTTCTATTTAACTTACTCCCCATTGTGCAACAAAGGGTTAACTCAGCGACCCTAGGTCCTTTGACCTCTGCACATTCACAAAAAAGAACTAGTTAAAACAGCTCATGGAAGGTGAGCTCTGAGCCTTTGGAATATTCTACCTTGTAAGTGTGTGTTTCTATGCCTAAGGACTTAGGCCATAAGGGACCAGTTCAATCAGGCAGTTTATGCTAGCAATATGATTCATAGTATGTTATGCTCATTTTTGCTTGGAGGGACTGGAATCTGAGTAGCTGAGTAGCTGTGTCATGCAGGTGCTACATTACATAACATGTCTATATGACTGACCTCCAATACAAACATGGAAAACAAAGCATGAGTGAACTTCTGACTGACAACACTGTGCATGTAAAACATGTAAAACATGCACAGTGTTGTCACACACTGTCACCAGGAGAATTACACATACCCTTGCAACTCCACTAGAAGACACCTGGAAGCTTGTGCCTAGTTTCTCCTAGATGTTGCCTATGTGCCTTTTTCTGTTGCTAATTTTAACCTGTATTTTTCTACTGAAAAACAAAACACCATTTCTAAGTCATTCTAGTGAGACATGAAGCTTGAGGATGGTCTGAGGGATCCCTGACATACCTGTTTATCTTAAACTTCATGGCATGCAAGCCTCCTTTTAAACATCCTTTTACTTATATATAGATCAAATATATTTTAACAAATGAATAAAACAGTCATGATCTTTGCCTACATGAAGCTTGATTAGAGAAGAGAAAATAGATAACAATCAAGTGAACACAAAAATAATATTAATTTGGGTTGTATTTATTGCTACAAAACCAGCAACAGATGATGCATTTGACAGGGAGGTAACATTTAAGAAAGTAACATGTGAACAGAAACCAGGATGAATCATGGTGACAATAAACTGCGGGAACAGTAACTAGAGCAATTTTGAGATGAGGATATTACGGTCAGTGTAGCTTAAGCAGATGAAGTGAAAATAAGATTGGGAGGAAATAGTTTTGGAAAGGCAGATATAGGCCAATCCAAAGAGGACCTGGAAGGGTATGAAAAAGTGTTTGTTTTATATATATGATAAAAGTAACCTAACTTACCTTTTAAATATATTTTTGTGACTGCTTTGTATAGAAGAGACTAAAAGGGGAGAATAGGGCAGAAATACAGAGGTCAAAACAGCAAAGTTAAGTCAAGATACCAAGCAACTGTTATACATGAGTCGGACCATAGTTTATATGGCCCATAGAGATGTATATGTGGGAGCATTTACCATATAAATTATAATAAAATGCATAGGATTAGTTGAACTGCATAGTAACTGCAGAAGACTTTGAGTTTGAAGAATGGAGTTCTCCAACATTTAAAAAGCAGGGAGAAGAAAGAATTTAATGGAGTATTCCAAGTGGAAGGAGGAGAACCACGAATTCATGGAGAAATATTTCCAAGAAAAGAGGCAGGACCCACTGTACCAAATGTGAGATACAAAATATGCTAAGGGTTGATAAGTGGTCATTAACATTTGCCTTATGTGCAAGTTGTAGGAGGCTTGAAAAGAGTGGTTTCAAACAAGTAAATGGTTGAGACTTGGGTTGAGAACTGAATGATGGCGGGGGGCGGGGTGTGGGAGTGGAGATAGAAAAGATAAATATTTTTTAGAATTTTGCTACAATGTAGCAAAAAGGGGTAGTCACTGGAGAAAATATGTGACCAAAGGAGGCTATTCTTTACTGGAGCAGAGACACTGCAATATGTTTATACATTAACAACAATAAAACAATAATGAAGAAAAAACTTATATTGCAGAAGATAAAGAAATGACAGCATGTCCCATCCTATCCTTTAATCTCAACAGATAATGTCCCCTCTCAACTTCATATTCATGCATTCATGTATTGATTTCATCAACAAATACTTCCAGAGCACCTACTCAGTGCTGGACTCTGTTCTAGGCAGTTGAAACCAGTGAATAAAACGGACAAGCTTTCTGGCACTTTGAAGCTTACATTCTGGTTGGGGAAGACATGCAGTAAGAGTAAACCTAACAAATGAATGAAAATATCTTGTTCAAAGGGAACAACCATAGGAATAAAAGAAGGAAAAAAAGGTAAGTGAAATCAGGAGGTATTAAATAGCGCAGGGAGGGGTGCTTGGGTGGCTCAGTCCATTAAGCTTCTGACTTCGGCTCAGGTCACAATCTCATGGTTTGTGAGTTGCAGCCCTGAGTCTGGCTCTGTGCTGAAGGCTCAGAGCCTGGAGCCTGCTTCAGATTCTGTGTCTCCCTCTCTCTGCTGCTCCCCACACTGCGCACGCTCTTCCTCCTCCCCCCACTCTCTCTCAGAAATGAATAAACATTAAAATATTTTAAATAGTGTGGTTAATTATAGACCAAATAAGAGTGGGCATTTGAGCAGAGACCAGAAAGAGATGAACAAGTTAGTCGTGAACATAAAGGATATGGATATTCCTGGCAGATTTCCAGTACATAGACCATATGGTCAAAGCATGGACTAACTATGAAGATAGTGAGCCTGGAGCAGACTAAAGGGAGAGAATAATAAGACAGCTCACAGAGTAAGATCATGAAGAAGACTGTGATACTGTGTTTACTCTGCCTGACATGCAGAACCACTGCAGGGTTTGAGCAGAAGAATGACAAGATCAAGGTTAGGTATTTTAAAGAACACTCTGTATGCTGGAATAGAAACTGGCTCTCCGAAATAAGAACAAAAGCAGAAAGACCAATTAGATTCTATTACAGAA
The DNA here is from genome assembly GCF_027475565.1 of Acinonyx jubatus. NCBI lineage: Eukaryota > Metazoa > Chordata > Mammalia > Carnivora > Felidae > Acinonyx > Acinonyx jubatus. The sequence goes on along the minus strand of NC_069381.1, from coordinate 88,493,861 downwards.
ATCCAAGTAACAGATGGTAGTGGCTTGTTCCAGGGTTAGAACAGTGGAAGAGGTAAGAAATGGTCATATTTTATGTTCTTAAGGTACATTCAATACCATTTTATGATGTATTGAACTTGGATTGCAAAAGAAGTGAGGAGTCAATGATGACTCCAATATCCTTAATCTGTCCAAATGCAAAGACAAGTTTTGGTAAAATGGGATGAGAAAGGCTATCAATAAAGCAGCTTTTCAGGAAGATGGTCACAAATTCAGTTCTGTTTTATTTTGTTTTTAAGGTTGAGGTAATAGAATAGCCAGTTAGGTAGCAAAGTTGAACAAGTAGTTCAATAGAAGGGTCTACAATTTAGGAGAGAGATTTAGACTGAAGAAAATATCATTAATAAGCAAAAGAATCCTAATTTCCTTATTCCTTATTGGCAATAAGATCCACCCTTTCTATTCTCCTTTTCTGCAGTGAATGACATAGTCCCTCCCTATAGAAAATCTTTTCTTTCAAATATATCAGACATCTTAGTCCCACTCTTCTTTTTAGAACCATTACTGTGCCACTTATTTCACGTCTTCCTTTTTCACATCATTTAAACATCCTCAGGTAGAGGTTAAGGTTGGTAAAACACATCTATTATTATATTCCCATTCTTTGCACCCACAAACAACAATAAAACAAGTAAATGAAGGAGATATGTGCCATCTACAACGTGATTAGGAAAGATGTCACAACCCCCCCCCCAATCATGGAAGGTGAAGTTTACTGAGAAAAATAATTTGTAACAGTACTCAGAAGAGGAAAGATGCTTAGAACCAACACATATACTCTCATATCCTAAGCATACATTTTTAATATTGTAAAAATCTTAAAGATTTTTTTCTAAAAGTACAAACACTCTTCTTAAAGGCTTTCTGTCTCACAATGGGTAAGGGTTTGTCTTTCGGACTGGAAATGTCCTGTTCATCACAAGATGTTTAGCTTCCTTGGATCCACACACTAAATGACAATAGCATTACCCCTGTGTTGTCACCACCAAGAATGTCTCCAAGTAATCCAAAATTCATTTGGAAAGCTGTAATCTGTCCTGTCCTCGTTATCCGATAATCGTATTGAGGGTATTTTGACTCAGGTTCTTAAGTGAGCAAGACAAAGTAGGAAATGACATTAGGTTCAAGTTTAGTAAGTGGCAGGCTCAATGGAACCAAAGAAATACTGTGCAGACACACCACTTTTACTGTCAGTAACATTAACTTCTAAGTGAGATTAGAGGGATTGAAGACTGAAGGAAGATGTTCTCACAGAAGGCTCTTTAAGTCTGCATATAAAACCTGGCATCAGCAAATGGAAAAAAAATGCCATGAAATAGAAAAATATTAATAGTAGGGGTGCCTAAAGGCGCCTGGGGGGCTCAGTTGGTTGAGCATCCAACTTTGGCTCAGGTCATGATCTCACAGTAGGTGGGTTCGAGCCCCGTGTTGGGCTCTGGGCTAACAGCTCAGAGCCTGGAGCCTGCTTCAGATTCTGGGTCTCCCTCTGTCTCTGCCCCTCCCCCACTCACACAGTGTCTCCCTCTGTCTCTCAAAAAGAAGTATAAATGTTTAAAAAAATTAAAAAAAAAATAGTAGGGGTGCCTGGGTAACTCGGTGGGTTAAGCATCCAACACTTGACCTCAGCTCAGGTCTTGATCTCAGGGTTGCAAGTTCAAGCCCCATGTTGGACTCCAGGCTGGGAGTGAAGCTTATTAAAAAAAAAAAAATTGGGGCACCTGGGTGGCTTGGTCAGTAAGCATCTGACTTCGGCTCAGGTCATGATCTGATGGTTCGTGAGTTTGAGCCCCTCGTCAGGCTCTGTGCTGACGGCTCAGAGCCTGGAGCCTGTTTCAGATTCTGTGTCTCCCTCTCTCTCTGCCCCTCCCCTGTTCATGCTCTGTCTCTCTGTGTCTCAAAAATAAATAAACGTTAAAAAAAATTAATAGTTAAATAAATAGTTAAAAAATAGTTAAAATAAGTTAAATACTTAGTTAACTAAATAGTTAACTAAATAAGTTAAATAAATAGTTAAAAAATAGTTAAAAAAAGTTAAATAGTTAAAAAAAATTAATGAAAATTGAAAAAAACTAATAGTAGTTGTTTATGAATGGTGGAATTGTAGAGCATTTTTATAATTTCATGTTTCCAGAGTTTCACAGTGTTTATACATCATTTTATAAAAGGAAACCAAATCTGGCATTAAAAATACAAATAATTCTTTTAAAAATTCAGAAAATTAACTTGTAAATACAATGGAAAGAATACTTAACTTGAGCCTTTCAAAAGCAATTAATTTTAATATAATTGTCATTCTTTGAAATATACTGATAGTTTAAATTTCTTCATATTTTTAAAAGAAAAATTAAAGCTAACTTTAATAACTGAAATGATTTCATATAAAGGACTGAATAAATGTGTTACTAAAACACTGTAGATTATTTGATAATGATGAATAAAATGACTAAATTTGTATTTTTTACTAGAACTTAAAATAGTTTTAATTAACAGTCTAGCTTTGATACATGAGTACTTTGAAAATAAGTCAAGTGATATTGTAACAAAGTGAAAGATATTTTAAAAATAATTTTATTAATCACAATATTGCTAGTATAAGTATGGCATTTAAAAATTTTTCTATGTTGGCAACAGCAGACATTATGTTTAATAATGATGATAAGCAATGAGAAAATAGCTGATGGATTTAACCAGTATAATTTACCATCTCAACCAATAAATATGTTGTATTAATCACCTAATCCTATAAGAGTTAATACTAAATAATATTTCAGATAAAGTGTTGTGTAATACTAATATTTTATATGTCAATTTTTAACAAAATAAGTCCCTAAACTTTTTTAGGGGGATAAAGAGACTGTCAGAATGAATGAATATATTGTTTCAATCTACTTTAAATTCAATTAACCCTTTTTTTAGAAGAATCAATGAGACCATATTTATAACTTTAGCATACAACTTTAGCAAAATCTGAGAAGTGAATTTGATTTTTCTTGTTGTGAATATAGATATGACATGATTGGCAGTGTATTAAATTTTCATTTATATCACAGTTTGAAAGCCACTGTCTCTGGGATAATAGGGTTAAAAATCTGCAGTACAGGGAAAAAGGCAATACTTTTTATAGCAATCAGAGAAGTAACATTGATTTTAATCTTAGCATTGTGAAATGAGTTGAGAGTTCATTTATCTGTCACCATTCACAATTTGTGAAGCAATTTGTAAACGATAACACCTACCTATAGAGTTTATCTGTTCTGTGAAATTCTACTTCAGTAATATTTTATGGAGTATTTTAGAGATTACATGTCCCTTTATTTGTGTTACCATTTTCATACTTCTATTTTTACTTTGCCATTTTAATGCAGATTTTCATTTCAGGATACCTGCTACAGCTAAAGAAATATGCACTGGCCTCCCAGTATTTTTCTCCTCTAGATAAAGGTCAGTAGGATAACAACTACACTATCAGAAGTAGGTTTATAGGGAACATAACCACCTAGTTTATCATCCAAACCAGGACACTTATGGGACCTCAGTACAGCAGACATAAATTGAGACTTTTCTCAATTTATGAGAAAACTAGGATGTTTCTTCACTGTATTTATGGGGTATTTAAAAACACTACAAAACAATTACCTAGCTTCTTGCCTCCATATGTCATAAGAGCCTCCTCTAACTGGCATGAATCCCAAGAGTTGAGAAACCTATGACTTTGCTTTGTATTCAGTTATAAGTATAAAACCTATAAGATAGGCCATTTGATATTTAAATTTATACCCTAGAATAGGAAAGAGACTTCTGTCCCTGCAGGTGATACTGAAAGCAGATTACTAATTGTGTTATCTGTAGAATAAATAGAAAAATGGAAGTATAAATTACTCTTCATGGAACGCACAGGGAACATATTACATGAAGATTTTCTGCAAACAAATGCGAGTATTCAATAATTATATAATGAACAGTATTTTCCCTTCTGTATTGTAAACACATGGAAGAGGAGGAACCCACTTGGAATCCCAGAGTTTGCACAAAGGTTATTTTAAGCTGTAAACATTTGAGATTCAACAGATAGAGAAAAAAGTCTTTTCAGAATTTTCCTTATCTGACTAACAGTAGCAACTTCAGTGAAATGGGAGCACATAAATCCTCTCTCTAGGGGAATTTGATGGTCCTGAAGGAGAAAGAAGACTATTCATACCTGTATTGAAGAATACTATCATACACTTTTTTATCTCCCATCTGTTCTCCTAAAAACCCATTCCCCTCTTGTAAGGAAACGTATTTGTTCTTCCTTTTATACTCTTTTCTCCCCATTCCTTTCCTCTACCAAATGAGGTATATAAACTTTCAACTTTAAATATTTAACCAACCAGCCACTTCTTTTGTTGGTTCCATATGCATACAAAATAAACCTTTTTTTCTCCTATTAATCTGTCTTTTGTCAGTTTAATTTGCTGGGCCCAGAACTGAATCTAAGAGACTAGAAGAAAAGTTTTTCCTACCCTACAGAGGACACCTCGAATTCACATTCAAGTTATTATAGGTGTGGAGTTACTGTGGACTCCAGAGATTTCTGATATGAAAAGTAGTGATTAATAATGCAAATGGTATACTATCATTGTGAATGAATATTAAATAAATTTAAAGCAATCAAAATGGTGACTGACAAGTAGCAATACTTGCATCATGACATCCATATTTTTTAAACGTTTATTTATTTATTTTGAGAGAGAGAGAGAGAAAGAGAGAGAGAGAGAGGAGGGGCAGAGAGAGAGGGAGAGAGAGAATACCAAGTAGGCACCACACTGTCAGCCAGAGCCCAATGTGGGGCTCCATCCCCCAGGGCTTGATCTCACAAACTGGTGATCAGGACCTGAGCCAAAATCAAGAGTCGGACGCTTAATCAACTGAGCCACCCAAGTGCCCCATGACATCCAAAATTTTAAAGTCCCTATGTTAAAGAATTATATACACCATTTATTTTTTTTAATCCAATGACAGAAGTTGACATGATTTGAGAACTATTACTCTGAAAACAACAGTCGTTTTTCTGTTTTTTGTTTTTTTGTTTTTTCTCTAGTGACTGTTTATAGCATGAAGGACATTACGCATATCAGATATGAATGGAGAAAAGTTTTCTAAGTTGGGATTTTTCATCCCAGACAGAGTTACCAAGTTTGTTTTAAGATTAGTCTTCAGATGGGGTGCCTGGGTGGATCAGCAGCTAAGCATCTGACTTTGGCTCCGGTCACAATCTCACAATTCCTGGGTTCAAACCCCAGGTAGGGCTCTCTGCTGTCAGCACAGAGCCTGCTTCAGATCCTCTGTCTCCCTCTCTCTCTGCCCCTCTCCTGCTCTCACTCTCTCTCTCTCTCAAAAGTAAATAAACATTTAAAAAAAAAGATTAGTCTCCAGAGATAATTAAAAATAGAAGATATACAAATAATTTAAGCATTTAAGCTATAAATGGAAAATAAATTTAATTAACATTTTAGGTTCTTTCCAAATCTATAGTTCTACAATTAAGAAACATTTCAATGCACTAGCCTTCTAAGTATCTTTCTAATATACTTTTAAATGCATATCCAAAAAACAACAGCATATAGACCTTTTCATATTTAATATATTTAATCTTTGAAAATATTATAACATAGGAGAAAAAATCTACTTTCATATATAATTAACATTAGAGATTTGTGATAATTTTCAAAAGATATTTATAACTCCTTTTCTTGTGCTTAATTGTAGATGTAGATTGTAAAAATGATTTAAATAATCATAAACAATTTTTTTAAAAGGCAGGTTTTCCAAAAGCACTTCATCAATGTGGGGAATGATGCCTGAAGTTAACTAGTACAATGGGAATAAATTTTAGTGATCCCATAATTCCTTTCCTTGATTTGCCTTTTTTGACTTGGACACAGAAATGCTTCTATTTTGAATATTTATCTTTAATTTTCAGGTCTAAGCCAAAGGGTGCTTCATTTGTCCAATCTTGTAACAAATACATTTAAGCACCCCAAATGGGCTATGGTCTGTACTAAGCATATTGAGGACTTTGGAGATAATTAAGACCTAAGAACTGCCATAAAAGAATGAGGAAGCTACTAGGCAGTAAGATAAGGCACATTGTAAAGCTTGTCTGCTTTTAACTTGGGAAACAGTGGCTAGACAGCCATTATTACAAAAATTACCTTTTTCCCCCCAAATAAAGACATCACCTATCTAGAGAGTATATGCTGCCATTTGCTTTTGTCATTTAAAAAGTGTTCAGCAGAGAGAGAATTTAATATAAAACTTTTATTAAAAGGCAACTATGATTTAATATCAAACGCAATACAGAGACTTCATTGAGAGGAGAAGAATCTTAACCCTCCTTAGGGGCAGGCCAGATATATTATACTCTCTTACAGTTCATTCTTTCTTTTCCATGCCTCTTTTCATTTACACCCTTTCCCTACTAGTAGGGAAGAGGATGGTACCTTACTTTTTTTTTCTATCCACAGTCAAATAATATTGCTGCTGCTACATTAACTTGTCTTTATCTTGCCAAACATTAGTGACATTTTTTTCAATCCTCTCAAAGATAATGTAATTTTTCACAACCCTCCCAAAGATTTTATAGTATTTAGAAACACATTCATGATTTATTTATTGACTGACTTATGTATTTATGTATGTATGTATTTATTTATTGCCATTCTGTTTTTTAAATTATACAGACACCTCAGTAACTTTGATACAAAAATACATGGTTAAAAATATAGAATTAGCTTCTCAATAATTATTAAAGACTGCAGTTAACTCTAAACTTTATATATGTAAAATAAGCCCATCAAATAAATAGCCATATCATGTTCTTTTAGGCTTCCTTTTTCAATTCAACATTCAGCCAATGAATAGAATAACAAAGGACATTATTTCATACTGCTTTAGAAATTCATGTTATGAAAACTTCCTGCTATGATACATCTAAAAATATTGGATACACTCAAAAAAATAAAGAAACAAAAACAACTTCCTTATGGAGTAACTAAGTAGGAAAGTAAGAAAAATTTTCAGAGTCTAGAAACTCCAGAACTTCATGAAACAAGATTATCAAATACTGCAGTTGATGTGTGCCTCTGGGTCATCTGTCAATCTCTAACGGCCTCCAACTTGGAAATAGAAGGCAAAGTGTGAAACCCAGACAGAATAGGACATGTGATTAGAGAGCACACATAAAGTAAGGATTAGCAGTTGTAGGGAAAATATAATTCTCTTGCAGAAGGAAATGTTGAAACTCTTGTTGCTTCTTAAATCTGAGTGGGTATGTGTCACAAAATACATCCTAATAACAAGTCTACCCATCTATGGATTTAAGGACCTAATTTACACTATCATTTAATTCAAATGGGCTCATTTGGCCATCACCCAGGAACTTAAAGAGAATTAAAACGTTTTTTGGAGAAAAGCATTTTTAAAAAATTCAATGATTTTTACTAGATAGTTAAAAATAAATAAATAAATAAATAAATAAATAAAGAATTAGACTTACATAAACAGAAAATATTAAAATAATCAAAGAATATAAACACAATGTACTTAGGATTCTCCAGAGAAATAGAACAAATATGTGATACATATACTTTTTCAACAGAACATATATATATAGACTATTGATTATATATGTGTGTGTGTGTGCGTGTTAGATAGAAGCTTATGGTATAAGTTCTGTTCCAAGTCTGAAAGCAAGAGAAGACCTCTGTCCCAACTCAAAGACAGTCCAGAAGAGGGAAAGAATTCTGACTCACCTTTTTAAAATTTTATTCAGGCCATCAACTGATTCAATGAAGCCCATCCACACAAGGAAGGGAACCTGCTTTCCTCAGCCTAACAAAAATGTTAATCTCATATAGTAACACCCTCATAGCAATACCAAATAATGTTTAAATTATCTGGGCACTCTGTGAGCCAGTTAAGTTGATACATAAAATTAAGCATCACAAGATGTTTAATAATATTAAAGAAATAAAATGGGCATTGAAAATATCATGGAGAAAAATAATAAAGCTATAAAAATGATTATAGTAGATTGATGAACAAACTCCAAATCAGTAAATAAGAGAAACAAATTCATAAAATAGTACAGGAGATATATGAAATAAATGTAAACAAATATCTTATAAAAATTTGTAGCTTAGGAAAAGAAAAGGCTAAGGGTATAAATAGAAAACCTGAAGTCATTCAGAACTAATAATTCAGATAACATCAACATGAGGGAAGATTAAGAGAGGACAATGGTACAAGAGTATTCCAAATATTTACTTTATTGAAGTTTATTGAAAACATGCTTTAAAAAATAAAGAAATGATAAAAAGTAGAAATATTAAAAAACTAGGAGAATTTAAACCAATCTCATTTTTAGGAAACAACACTGAATTCTAAACAGGATGAATTCAAAGGACTACAAATGAGACCAATAAAATCATAATCAGAATATTTCCACAATGGGAATATCTTAAAAGCAACCAAGGAGAGAAGGTAGATTACTTAAAGAATAACAAACCTGATAGGGAGCATAAGGCAGTCTGAGGGCAAAGTATAAGCTAGCACACACCCCTGGGACACTCTCCACTACCCCAAACCAGGAAAAGGCAAAAAAAAACAAATGGTTAAACTGAGAGAGTCTCTACTGGTTTAGAAGAAAAAGGCAATCCCACCAATAGCCTAAAGTCCAAGAACTCCCTATTTTCTTACTGTTAATGCTTTGCTAAAGGGAAAAACAACCTTAGCCCGACAATAGCTAGGCCTCAGATACTCTGTGAGCCTTTAGCATATGAAAATCCCTTTGGAAACTTCTCTTTTGACTTTACCTCCCCCAGCCCCATAGTAAATAAGGAGCCACTCTTCACAGCCCGAGTGCATCTCTTTCTATCCATGGCTCCTGTTCCTGTGCTTTAATAAAATCACCTTTCGGCACCAAAGACATCTTCAAGAATTCTTTCTTGGCCATCAGCTCCGAACCCCACAAACCTCTATCACCTCAAAACCTCATCAAACTGACAGCTTACTTCACAACAGCAGCATGGGAGTGAAAAGAAAATGAAATAATATTGTTAGCATGTTATGGGAAATTGATGTTAACACAGAATTTTATATCCACTGAAACTAACTACTTCATCCTGACCATAAACAGAATTATTTCACTGTTCTTTCTTTAATATCAAAAATATGCCTTTTAGAAATTCCTTTGATGGAAAACTTATATTTCTGGTCAGAATGAAGTAAAAGAAACCATAATTACTCTCATTTATTTATTTATTTATTTTACTTTTTTTAATGTTTATTTATTTTTGAGAGAGAGAAAGAGTGCAAGCTGGAAAGGGGACTGCACCTGGAGCCAAATAAAGAGACATCTAAATGGATTAGATGTAGTACTGCTCAGCATTTACATAAGGCTAAGAATTGTGACTGTTCCCACTAGCCAGACTGGGAAAACTCAAAATTTACAGGACACTGAGTAGAGTTCATAGAAGGTCTCATCTCAGATTTAGAGAGTAATTCTAGATTGAGCATTATTCCAGTACTACTTAATAAATTTTAAAATTTAAAATTTAAAAACAGGATTAAACTGTTTCTAAGTAGCTCAACTGTATCTCAAGACAAAGATCAAAAATGTATATAAGAATATAAAAATACCCAGTATCAAAAAAAATAAAAACAAAAACAAAAAACACAATGTCTGACATTAAAATGAATTACTTCCATGCATGCAAAGAAGCAGGAATTTATGGTCTACAGAATGAGAAAAATATATCAATTGAAATATCTCATATTAAAATTATCAGACCAGGATGTTAAAATTATTTTTATACTCTATTTCAGATGTTCCAAAAGAAAAGACAGAAAACATTAGACTTAAATCAACTTTCTAATACAACAACTCAATGTCTGATAAAAAATACATTGGGCAAGATTAATGAGAAAATAGTTGCTCCAGAAGACAAGATTAGTAAAAGTAAAGATATAATAATAAAAATATATACAAAATTAAACACAGAATACAACTATAGGACAACATCTAAAATCTAATATATGTGTACTTTTAAATCTCAAAGAAGAAGAGAAGGGAAAGCAGAAAGAAATAGACTTCTCAATTTGATTTTTTAAAAAATGAAACCAGAGATCCAAAAGTTCACAAGGAACCAAAAGTACATACAAAATGAGGATGAGGAAGATGAGGAGAAGGAGGAAGCGGGGGCGGGGGGGGGGGTTGGACAATGGGAAAGGAGGAGGACAGATTATATCAAGGTACATCTAATCAAATTGCTTAAAACCAGTGATAAAAAATCTTTTTGATCATACCCACACTGCAGAAAATGTTTTTTTCTTTTCTAAGTTTATTTATTTATTTTGAGAGAGAAAAGCACATGAGCAGGGGAGAGGCAGAGAGAGAGGGAGAGAGAGAATCCCAACCAGGCTCTGTGCTGTCAATGCAGAGTCCTATGCAGTACTCGAACTCACAAACCCTGAGATTATGACCTAAGCTGAAATTGAAAGTCTGATGCTCAACCAACTGAGCTACCCAGGTGGCCCACTACAGAAAATGTTAAAAGAAGTTTTAAGACAGAGAAAAATAAAATCAGATGTAAATATGGATCTACACATAGAAATAATAGAAAACTCAATGAAATCAAAAGGTGGTATCTGATCAGGAATAAGACAAGGATACCCATTCCCACCACCTTTATTCAAATAGTATTTAAAATTTTAGCTACAGCAACTAAATAGGAAAAAAAGAAAAGACATCCAAATTGGAAGCAAGTAAGTAAAAATACCACTATTTGCAGATGACATGGTCCTAAAAACAGAAAACCCTAAAGACTCCACCAAAAAACTCTCAGAACTAATAGATGAATTCAGTAAAGTTGTAGGATACACAATTAACATACATAAATTTGTTGCATCTCTATACACTAACAATGAGTTATCGGAAAGAGAATTTAAGAAAACAATCCATTTACAACTACACCAAAACAAAAACAAAACAAAAAACCCTGACATATGTTAGGTTGGCTGTTATCAAAAAGTTAAGTGTGGGAGAGGATGTGAAGAAAAGGAAACCCTTGCACACTGGCATAGCCACTATGGACATCAGTATGGAGGTTCCGCAGAAAATTAAAAATAGAACCACCACAATCCTGCTTTTCCACTTCTGAAAATGAAGAATAAATCTGAAGAGATATGTACACCCCTAGGTTAACTGCAGCATTATTTACAATTGCCAACATAAGGAAGTGACCTAAGTATTCATCAAGAGATAAATGGATAAAGAAGATGTGATACACATATACAATAGTCTATTATTTATCCATACAAAAGAATGAGATATTGACATCTGCAACAACATGGGTGGACCCAGAAGGTATTATGCCGAGTGAAATAGGCCAGAAAGACAAATACTACATGATTTCACTTATATGTGAAATCTGAAAAACAAGACAAATGAACAAGCAAAATGAAAAGCTCCTCAATAACCAGAAACAAACTGCTTGTTACCAGAGTGGAGACAGGGTGGAGGGGCTGGTAAACTAGGTGAAGAGGATTAAGAGGTACAAATCCCCAGTTATTAAATAAATAAGTTGTAGGGATGTAATGTACAGCATAGGGAACACAGTCAATAAAGTAAAAACTTCAGATGGTGACAGATGGTAACTAGACTTACCATGATGATCATTTCATAATTTATAAAAATAACATCACAATGATGAGGACACCTGAAACTAATAGGATACTTTACATAAATTATACTTCAATTTTAAAAAATATAATTTTTGATAGGATCAATAGAATTCAAAACCCTCTATATAGACCAAGGAGGAAAAAAAAGGAAAGAGAATGCACAAATTGCCAACATCAGAAATGACCAACGTGAAACTGCTACTTACTCACAAATATAAAAATTGCTTTTCAGCAAATCTGATTTGAAAAGGGGAAAGTTACATACATGTTATTCCAAAACAGTGACAACCAAAAACTGAAATAAATCAACCAACTGAAATACACAAACTATCAAAAACTCACTCAAGAAACAGTTCATCTGAACAGATTACACCCATTAAAGAAATTAAATTAGTTAAAACCCTTCCCACTAAGAAAACTCTAGACCTAGATGGTTATGCTGATGAATTCTGTCAAAAATATAAAGAACAAATTGTAATTCCATCCAGAAAATTGAAAATTCAGGAGTATTTTCACATTCTTTCTAAGAGGCTAGTAATAATCTGATAATAAAACCAGAAATGACATCACAAGGGATAAAAAAGTATAGATCAATATTTCAAATCAAGTTATATGTAAAATTCTAAACAACATATTAATAAATTTCATGCACAATATTTAAAAATGATACTACATCAAGAGTAAATTGGGTTTATCCTAATATTGTAAGAGTGGCTTAACACTAGAAAATTATACTAATTTACCATACATAAATCTAAAAGAGAAAAATTATGCATTTATGCAAGTAAGCATTCCATGCAAATAAGCATGGTATCCCACAATCACTCTTTATAAAAAATATCAGCAAATTAATGAGAACATTGTCACAACCTGATAAAAGTTACTTATGAAAGGCTTGTAGCTAAAAACGTACTTAAGGATGAATAACAGAATATTTCTCCCTAACACCAGGATCAAAATGAGAGTGTTCCAACACTTCTATTCCACATTATATTAGAGGTTCTAGCCAGTACAATAACAAAGAAAACAAATAACAGGCATTAAAATCTGAAAAGAAGAAATGAAAAGTCTTTATTTACAGATTATATAATATCGAGAAAATAGGGTCAGATATCAAAAACCTACCAGAACTGGGGTGTCTGGGTGGCTAGTTGGTTAAACATTCAACTCTTAATTTCAGCTCAGATCAGGAGCTCACAGTTTGTGACATCAAGCCCTTTGTCTGGCTCTGTGCTGGCAGTGGGGAGCCTGCTTGGGATTGTCTCTCTCTCCCTCCCTCTCTCCCTGACCTTCCCTAGCTCGCATACACGCTTGTTTTCTCTCTCCCTCAAAATAAATTAACTTCATTAAAAAATAAAACAAAACCCTACCAGAACTAACAACTGAAGTTTATGAAGGCTGTTAGAGCCAACACCAAAACGGAATAATCAACTGCATACCAACTGTATGGTAATATACTAGCAATAAACCATTAAGAATTGAAATCATTAAGAACTGAAATTTAAAATAGAATCAATGAATATGAAATATTTAAGGATAAGTCTTTAAAAATGTGAAAAACCTATACACTGAAAACTAAAAAACACTGTTGAGGGAAAATTTAGAAGACCCAAGTGGATGGAGATATGTGTGTGTGGATGGAAATATGATACATTCCATTTTCTAGTAATATTATTTTTTACTGTTGAGCTTTGAGTGTCCTTTATGTATTCTAGATGCTAGCTCTTTACTGGATATCTGATTTGAAAATATTTTCTTCCTCTTAGCAGACTTGTTTTCATCCTTTTAACAGTGTCTTTTGTAAAGCAAATTTTGTAATACTGTTAAGTCAATTTATCTTTTTTTTTTTAATTATTGAAAAGTGGTGTTTTCATGTTTGGTCTATGAACTTATCTAATCATACATCCCCCAAATTTTGTGTTATTGTTTTCTAAAAGTTTTACAGTTTTATGTTTTAAATTTAATTCCATGAACTATTTTGAGTTAATCTTTTGTAAGTTGAGAGGTTTGAGTTATACTAGCTATAGTACATGATCACCACTAAAATTACTTAGATTAGGGTGTATAACTTCCAAGTCAGTTGAGAGAAGTAATGGATTAAAGTAAAAAATCATTACATTAAAAAATAAGGCAAGAAAAGGAGAGAAATTATAGGATAGAATGCATAGGAGAAAAGAGTATAAAAAAGTAAAGTAAAATGATTACTAATTTAACAGTAAGCACAATAACACAGGGTCACAAACATAAGAAAATAATCAAAGCGTTATGCCAGACACATACTCTAAACTAGAATGCTGGTATGGCCATAATAATAACAGAAGAAAAATTAAAGGCAAAAATATTATTAGAGATAAAAGTAGCCACAATCTATTCATAAAGTTCCAATTCAAAAGAAAGACAGGGAATACTTAAATATGCATACTCAATAATAAATCATTAAATATTTGTAGCAAAATGCAGTAATGTTTCAAGAATAAACTAGCAATTCTAGTATCTTTACATTTTTAACATCTTTACTTAGATTGATCAAGTACATCAACATAATGAAACAAAGATACAAAGGAAAGAATAAACAAATCCAATAGTTGAACCTTTGAAAATACTAGTGAAGGGGCACCTTTGAAAATACTAGTAAAGGCTCAATTAGTTAAGTATCCGACTCTTGATTTTGATACAGGTCATGATCTCATGGTTTGTGGAATCAAGCCCAGTGTCAGGCTCTGGGCTGACAGCACAGAACCTGCTTGAGATTTTCAATCTCCATCTCTCTGCCCTTCCCCACTTGCTCTCTCTCGTGCGTGCTCTCTCTCTCTCTCTAAAAAATAAACTTAAAAAATATATATCCCTTTGAATATACTAGTAAATTGACCAAGCCTCAGAAAAACTGATCTTTCAATAAGAATAAAAACACATATTCTCCCTATTTTTGTTAGAAATAAGAAATACATATTTATGTTAATATTATAAATAACTATAAGCTTAACTTGAAAAAGTTTTAAAAATGAGCAATCTAACATTGAAAAAAGTTTTTTTTAACATAATACTCTCATACATGATGCCAATCAGGCTGTTTCCCTAAGAACTTGTGCAAAAAAAACAAAAAACAAAAACAAAACAAAACAAAAACAAAACCTCAGAAACTAGATTAATTCCAAATTACACATTTTTTTCAGACTATAAAAAAGAATCAATTTCTTATAAATTATATGAGCCAAAGAAGCCTTGATGCCCCTCCAAAAAAGATTAAGGAAAATTAAGATCCTTTTCTAATATTAGTCAATAATATAGATGCAAAATTCTACACCAAATAATAGCAAATGGACTTCAGAGAGATAATACATAACAACCTGCTTAGGTTTAATTTTAGGAATGTTTAGTTCACTGTTGTGAATTTAAATTATTTGTATTTTAGATTAAAGAATAAATATAAAATTATCAATCAATATAAAAACAAAATAAATATTCAACAAGTATTCATGGTAAATACTCTTTGGAAATTGATCCAGAGACAGTAAACTTTTTAAATTCATTAATAGTACTCAATAACAAAAGGCTACTTAGAAAACAAAATTATAATATACATACACACACCACACACATTAACTACATTGAAATTAAGAACAAAAAAGAAAAGGCAAAATATGAACCAGGAGAAAGTATGTACAGTACAGTGTATGCAAAAGGTATTGATAAGCAGTATTACGATTTCCATAAAATAATTAGAATAAGCTGAGAATTCAAATAAATGAAAACCTTCTAAGAAGCAAAAAAATTAAAGGGCATGCAACATAAAAAAATAATCAACATTAACAGTAATCAGTTATACAGTACAAAGGTAGATTTGGTCAAAGTATTATAAAGACTATAATAAATGTCTCACATAGCATCAGGTAAAGGTTTGATAATAAATGTATTAATAAAATGCTTTTGTAAAAGCATTGGGATTTTCAGAAAACAAGAAAGGAAAAACCATGCATGAATGGGTGGTGGATTTTTCAAATAATTTTTCTGCATCTATTCAGGTGATTCTGTGCTTGGTCTCTTTTACTTTCAATATGATGAATAACATTGCTTGATGCTCAATTTTATAGAAGTCTTGCATTACTGGGATAAGCTCCACTTGGTCCTGAACTATGATAATTTTTCTATGTTTCTAGATTCATTCTGACTAATACTCTGTTAAAGATTTTTGTGGAAAAGCTCCTGAAGCCTATTGATCTGTAGCTTTCTTTTCTTGTATTCTTTGTCTGTTTGATGATTATATAAGCACAGTGTTCATAACATAAGTTGGCAAATGTTCCTTTCTCTTCTATTATGATAGATTTAATAGGATTGGTCTGATGTTTTCCTTAAATGTTTGGTAGAATTAACCAGTTAATACATGTGGGCCTGCAGAGAGAGTGTGTATAAAGGTTCTTTTTTATATTTAATGTTTATTTATTTTGGGGGGGGGCAGAGAGAGAGGGAGAGAGAAAAGCCCAAGCAGACTCCATGCTGTCAGCACAGAGCCTGACACTGGGCTTGACTGCACAAACCATGAGATCATGACCTGTACCAAAATCAAGAGTCAGATGCTTAACCAACTGAGCCACCCAGGTGCCCCGTAAAGGTTCTCAATTAATATTTTTTCAATTGCAGTATTACCACTTACAGCATATAGCATATAGCTAACAGTATATGGTTCCCCACTTATTCCTTGCCAGCCTCACATGCATGCATAGTTCACTATTCCTTGATAGAGTCAAAGGACCTTGTACAAATTCTTAAACTGTTTACGTAGAGACCTTCTATTTGCTGCCCTGCTCCACAAATTCCAGCTGCCTCAACTTGACTAAATTGTAATCCCCATCTCCTCAGTTCAGAGACCATTCTGTGGGGCTTGTTTTTGGCTGTTCACGTTCTCCTGGGGATGTGCCTCCTAGGAAACACCAATGATGATCATAAGGCTCACAGTATGTTTTCTTTTCTCAGGGATCCCAGTTCTTTGGATCCATGCTGCCCAATACCTAAATCTACATCATATGTGACTTGTTTTCTTATTGTTTACAATAGAGGGAAAATGATGTATAATATGCTTTTACCCATAGCTTTCTGTATTGTTGGCCCATTTCTTCACCCTGCCACTCCAAAGACACATCTTCGGGATGTAACCTTAAAGATCGTCTCATTAAGGGAATGGGTTCTATTTTCCCACTTCTTATTTGAATTCAGTCATGAGAACTGCTTAAGCCAACAGCATGAGCTGTAAGTGCCAGTGTGACACTTTATAGTCCTTCTGTGCATCTACTTGATCTCCTGCACTTCAGCTATTTCTATTAGAAGAACATGCCAGGGTAGCTTGCTGGTCTCAGAAAATGGATGCAAATCATGTAGAACTAACCCTCCAGAGTTAAAATATACCAGCTGTGTCCATCCTATTTTAGGCAACACTCAGCTATAAATTCATGGGCATATTGTTTTATGTCACTATGCACAATCCACATTTGAATAGTGAGGAGTTATGCTTCCCTTTCTTGAGGATGGACCTATCTTCATAAATTACTGGGAAGTCTTATGCACAGATGATTTGTCTGAGCTAATTTTCTTTGTGTGGTTGCTTTTGAGCACTTCTTTGCTTTCTGGTACTATGAGATCTTTCAAGATCATCATGTGTATTTCACATCCTGATCCTACAATTAATCATTTCATTAAAGAGCCTTGGTCCTTTTTATTGAAAAATGGTATTAGAAACTAAGATTTGGATACTACTCTGTGCTTCTTGCTACTGAAATCTTTGATTTTAGGTCTTCTCAGCCAAAAAAGCAAGAAAATGCATGTGGTATATATATCTATAAATATTTCTATATGTAAACACTTGTATCTATAGTAAGTTAACATACACGAATTCATATAGATGTATCCAACTGCAATATATTGCCATGTGGATCATCTAGGCTCCTCCCCATATCTGTAACAAACCTTGCCAAAGAGAGAAGCCTGCCTATGCATGAAGTTTCAAATAGCTGTCTAATACTTACGGATACAAATGCAGGAATATAATCCTAAATGCTAAAACTATTTTAGTTCTGAAAAGAAATGACAAATTATCAGGGCACCTAGGTGGCTCAGTCAGTTGATAGTCCAATTCTTGATTTCTGCTTGGGCTTGGGTTATGATCCCAGGGTCATGGAATCAAGCTTGAGCATGGAGCCTCTGTGAGATTCTCTCTCTCCCTCTGCCCCTCTCCCCTGCTTGCATGTGCTCTCTCTCTCTCTAAAATAAAATTAAAATTTTTTGAAAACTGACAAATTGTCTTCTAAAGTCTGTCACCATTAAGTATGATCTTAGCTGTAGACTTTGTGGTTTTTATGAAGTGAAAAGATTCCTCTGTATTCCTATTTATTAAGAGATTTTTTTTTCCTTTGATCATGAATAGGTATTTTTGTTTGTTGTCAAATACTTTTCCTGCATCACTTGATATAATCATAGGACTTTTTTTTTTCTTTAGTTACTTAATATGGTGGATTGAATTGATTGATTTTCAAATTTTGAACAGACCTTCAATGCCTGGATACATTTGATATGTATAATTTATTTCATGTACTGTTAGATTTGATTTGCTAACATTCTACTGAAAATTTTTGTGTCCACATTCATGATAGATACTGCTCTACAGTTTTCCTTTCCAGTAATTTTTTAATCTGTTTTTATATTAGAATGCTAAACTCATAGAATAAGATGCTAAGTCCTTTTTCTGCTTCTATTTAATGAAAGAGATAATGGAGAATTGGTATTATTTTTCCTTTAAATATTTAGTAGAATTCACTAGTAAAATAATCTGAGCATGCTGCACCTGATATGTTCTTTTTTGGAGGGTTATCAGTTATTGATTCAAAAAATGTATATCTATATCTATATCTATATATCTCATATATATATGAGATATATAGATATAGATATGAGATATATTATATATAATTTATCTAAGTTTTACCAAATATAATTAAGTACAAAATTTTTCATTGTATTCCTTTTTTATCCATCACCAGCAACGGACTAGTAATACAACTCCTCTTGCACTTCATTATTTTCCTTGACTACGTTAAGTCTACAAATGAGCCCACTGAAGATATTCTTCACTCCTGTTAATTATTATTTTTTTTATTTCTAGCATTTCCTTTTGAATCTTTCTTAGAGTTTTCATTTCCTTTCTTACACTACAGTTCTGCGCTTGCATGTTGTGGTCTACTTTTTTCCATTAAGGATCTTAACTATTAATCATAGTTCATTTCCTAAATCTATATTATTTTTGAATCAGTGTTCTGACGAGTGCTTGGTCTCTTCATACAGTGTTTCGCCCTTGCTTTCTAAAATACCTTGTAATTAAGAAAAAAAACAGATATATTGTAGGAGAAAATATACTAAGGTAAATAGACCTTCAGTGTAAGGATTATGTAATTCTGACTAGAAGACAAGCTTTATTATTTGGTATAGCTATAAGGAACTGAGATTCTAATTTCTCTAATGTCTTTGTTTTTGTCTCCTTTCTTGACTTTGTACTTCCCTAAGTACTTTCCTCTGAGTCTTTTCCTTGAAGCTCTTTCAGGTATAATTCCCAGCTATTCTACTGTAGTTATATTTATATTGTAATATGTGGGAGAAAGTGAACATTCTAAAACTTTCTGATTAAATGTCAGTTAGATCCTGTGTCTTGAGACCTTGACCTTCACAGGTATTTTTTCCACTGTTTTGTTTTGCTTTTTAACGATTTTTTCCCCACCTGCTCCCTCCTCCCTTTCCTGGCTATTGGGTTCTCAACCTGTATCTTTGTAGCCCTAAACTAGTTGATTATGCCCTACTCCCCAGAACACTTAGGTGAAAGATCAAGACTAGCAGGAGTGGAGACTAGGACTTCATGAGGATGAAGACTGGGTATATCACACAATGATTACTCTATTCCCCCTGCCAGGGGCTACTTCTTGGATCCTCACAGGAACCTGATGGGGCTCCTGAAAGTAAGCCAATGAAAGCGTAGGGACCCCTATTAGACTGTGATCCCCAGGTGATTGCCCAGTTACCAGTAACTCACAAAATTACATTCAAATACTCCTCTCATTTGATGGTTTCAGGGGCTTCTGTTCTAGGTAAGAACAGTTCATCAGGGACTCTGGATGCTACTAGGTGTACAGATTTATGGGTCACAGTTTTCCCTGAAACCTCAGTTTCTCTGTAGATCCAAGGTAAGTCATGGATTTTCAATTTGTCCAAATTTGTCTTCTTGTAAGACCTTGCTTGAGTGGCTATTTCCAACCTCTTTACATGCCAGAGTTGAACTGAAACTCAAGATTAACCTTCCCATTGCTGAAAAAAGATACTAATTTAGATCTGATTCTCTAAATCTAACCCACTTTCTAGGGAAATGTTTTTAAAAGAAAATAAAGTCCCAGAGAGTTCTTAAATAATAACATAATTATAGATGAAAAATGAGCTTTGCCTTTACTGGCTATTTTTATAACCAGGAATTTCACAGCTACCCTTTGGTTACTCAGAGACTGTGAGTATTCTTAGATAAGGATACATAACATTGCAAATTTATTAAAAGTGTGTCTTAAAATACAATTAATTTATGTTAACATTTGTGATTAGCAATGAGTATAAGATCCTAGAAGACAATGCAGTGCTTTGAGAAATTTACATAAATATCATTAAATATATTTTATAGCATATGTTTTATATGTTAGTGCAAAAGTCTTGCCCTGCCAATAAAGTCTATTCGTTTTATTACAGTAATTCTAGTTGTCAAATTTATTACTGTAGCCACCTGGCATGTGATTCCACATTCTTAACATTCTCCTTTTACTGAACAGAATTTATGAACTACTTCTAGGTTCAATGAAATAAACAATTTCTAACATGATTCACCATCAGGATAGGGTTATTATTTTGTCGATCTGTATGTAGGAGTTTGAGTTTAAAGTAACTTTGAAAGACTGTTATGAGAACAGGCAGTTTGGGGGCATGCTGTACCTAATTCATGTACAAGATAGCATATGGCAGCACTCTCTGAATTAACTGTTATAGTTGCTAAGCAGGAACATGGGACAATATTCTATAGTAAACTTACTTAGGATGACTGGAAAAGTTTTGATCAATGCTTGGCATTAAGTGGCATTACTCAGCTTTGCTGAATTATTATTCGGAATTCTATATATTCCCTAGTTTGTTGCCGCAACTTGAACCTAATGAACTTGAAATTTATATATAGTGCTGGTTCACTGAAAATCTGTAATAATTATGACTAAACTCTATATTCAATCCTTAAACATTACAGTTATCTAGTGTAGTCATCTCTTCAGACAAATGACTGAATCTGAAAATACCTATTTCACTTTATACAGTACAAGTATTACTTAAAAATTGGTGAGTCTTTTGCATAGGTAAATTCTATATTAGAGTAAACCAGGGAAAATTTCATATTGTTAAGTGGAGAATCTCCATATAAAGTAGCGAACTTTAACTTACTTAACCTGTTTTATACTTTAAAAAATCACCAATATAAGGAGTGGTAGAAACAATGTTTTTTCTTTTGGCTTTATGCAATGCCACTCACCAATTGCTAGGTCAAGCATCAAATGAATTAACATGATTTAACAAATATGC
This sequence comes from Acinonyx jubatus, assembly GCF_027475565.1. Classification (NCBI taxonomy): domain Eukaryota; kingdom Metazoa; phylum Chordata; class Mammalia; order Carnivora; family Felidae; genus Acinonyx; species Acinonyx jubatus. The sequence goes on along the minus strand of NC_069381.1, from coordinate 88,472,459 downwards.
CAGCACTTTACGTGGAATATAAAATCTATGATATTACACTGGTTTGCAATTAGTTGAAAGGAAAAGATATACACTTATGGAATACTTATTGAACATGTTAATTCTGTACATATAAAATAAAAATGCATTTAGTATTACAAATAAAATAATACAGTAACTACGGACATTATCCATACTAAAAGAGTATAAAATTACTAATATATTCAACAAGTTATTTAAAAGCAATAGTAACTGAATATCTTTCTGACATTCAAACTATATTGCTAGCTCATGATTATCCTTATAGGTCTTCTAATTAGGGAGAAGGAACTTTACTTCTAATCAGTTTGTGGATAACTTCAAATTTCAATGCACAAAAAACGCAAAACTTTGTGCCCTACAAACTTAACATCTCTTACAATTGCTATTACACTCTACTATTAACTTTCCAGACATGAAAGCAATGTTGCATATTTTGCCTATTTCACAGAGAAGTCTTGTTGCAGTATTCTGAATTTTAGTCACTGAATGAATGCATACAGTTAATTAATAATTATGAGAATTTGGGAGATCAAGTTCTACAGACTTCTCTTTCTGAATAATATAACAGAAAAAGTAAACTAGTGGAATGTGGGAACAGAAGAAAATATATAAATATATTAAAGGGTATTTGCTAAAATCAACAGGGAATTTTATACTAAATGACAAATGCTGAAGCAATTTCTATCAAAATCATAAAGAGATAAACATTCCAACTATCACAGATATTGATAAGTATTATTGGAGAAAGCTAAAGTCAATGTAATCAGAAAAGATTTTAATGGGCATAATTATTGTAAAAGACAAATCACTATAATTTATGAATGATATATTATAATGATAAAAACAAGAATAACTTGTAAAATTCCTAGAGTTATTAAAACAATTAGTTAAGGTGATGGTTATAAAAATAAACCATAAAATAATTATCTCAATAAATTTATAATAACTGCTTCAAAATGAAATGCAGTTATTCTATTGGAAAATAGACAAAAGTCATAAAGATATAGGAACATACATAATAAGAATGGACGTTATATGAACAAAATCATATTATTAAAGATGTAAAATAAGTCATGACTAAGTGATGAAGTATAAAGTATTTTCTATGAGAATACTCAGTATTGTAAAGATGTCAGCCCTTGAATATTAACATTAAAAAGGACTGAAAATGTAGAAACTCATGTTTATCCAGGAAATGTAAAGCAAAAAAAAAAAAAAGAAATTAATGTAAAGCAATGAGCATTAATTTTATTCTATAGAAAAGAGATATTTATTTGATAAACATCACTGGCCCTTGTATCTGAAAATTAATAACAATAATAACAATAATTAACAATAATTAATAACAATAAAGCTAGATCCACTTATGCATTTTGAGAAAGATTATTATGAGCCAAATCAAAATATGGGAAAATATTACAACAAATGGAAGCCAAAGAATTAACTTCCAAATGTACTTTAATCTCCTACAAATTGAAGTGTATAATACCCCCAAATAACATATTTTATCAAAATATATAAATTTTTATCAATGATGTCCAAAAATATATCTACTTCCTAATAATTAGTATTTTAAATTAAATGAGTTACAATATATTATTGGTGACCATTAGATGGCAAAATATTTACAAAGAAAATTAATTTCCATCACTAGGCACAAGGCAAAGTATTCAAATGTGCCAGGAATTGGCCAATTTCTTCAACATTTTCAGAGGTAAATCTGATGCAACTTAAAACTGAAAATACATTTACTCTTTGTCATTACATTTTTAGAACCATGTTTTTATGGTGAAGGCACTGTACTGAAATTTATTTATAATGATGCTTTATTAGCAAAAATAGTAAACTTTAAAAAAAAAATATATATATATAGTGGTAAAAATACTTAACACAGTCTATGCTGTTAACAGATTTTTATAATATACTAGTATTATTATCTATAGACACTATTTGAACAACAGCTCCCTAGAACTATTCATCTTACATAACTGAAACTTTATACCAGTTGAACAACTCTCCCTTTCTCCCATTCTCCCACCCCCCAGCTTCTGGCAACCATCTTTCTGCTCTCTACGAGTTTGACTATTTTAGATTATCTTATATAAGTGGAATCAGGCGGTATTCATCCTTTTGTGACTGGTTTATTTTACTTAGCATAATGTCCTCCAAGTTCATCCACTTGATTGCACATGGCAATATTTCCCTCTTTCTTGAGGCTGAACAATATTTTGTTGAATGTACATACCACCTTTTCTTTGTCAATGCACATTTAGGTTGTCCCATATCTTGGCTATCTTTAATAGTGCTACAATGAACAGAGTGTAGTATTTCCTTAAGATCTTGATTTTAATTCTTTTGGATATATTTGTTGGACCATATGGTAGTTCTATCTTTAATTTTTTTTAGGAATGTCCATTCTGTTTTCTATAGTGTCTGTATTTTTTTTTTTTTTACATTCCCACCAACAGTGTATAAGGATTCCAATTTGTCCATATCTTTGCCAGAACTTGTCCTTTTTTTTTTTTTTTAATAGCTATTCTGGCAGGTATCTTCTGAGGTAATACCTCATTGTACATTTGATTTGCATTTCCTTGATGATTAGTAACACAGAGCACCTTTTCATGTACCTGTTAGCCATTTGTATGTCTTCTTTGGAGAAATGTCTATTTAAGCTCTTAGCCCATTTTTAAGTCAAGTTTTTAGGGTTTTTTGCTACTGAGATGCAGGAGTTCCTTATATACTTTGAATATTAACATCCTATCAAATATATGGTTTGCAATTATTTTCTCCCACTTCATAGGTTGCCTTTTCATTTTCTTAATTGTTCCTTTGCTATACAAAAGCTTTTCATTTCAATGTGCTATTTACTTATTTATGATTCTGTGGTCTGTGCTTTTGGTGACATATCCATGAAATAACTGCCAAGACCAATGTCTTGAAGATTTTTCCAGGAATTTTACAGTTTCAGGTCTTACATTAATTCTTTCATCCAGTTTGAATTGATTTTTGTGTATAATGTAAGATATACAAGGTTTCTTTCTTCTGTATGTGGATATCCTGTTTTTTCAATACAGAGCATTCTACCCAAGAGCAGCAAAATATACATTCTTTTCAAGCACACATGAAATTTTCTCCAGGTTAGATCACATATTATATTAGGTCACAAAACAAGTCTTACAAACTTAAGAAGAATGGATACCAAATATCTTTTCTGACCACTAAGGAATGGAAGCAGAACACTATACCAGAAAGAAAGCTGTAAAATTTAAAACATGTGGAAATTAAGCAACACATTCCTGAACAACCATTAGGTCAAAAAAGGAACCGAAAGCAAAATTAAAAAATAGCTGGATACACACTAAGGCAAACCACAATATACCAAAACTTATGGGATATAGCAAAAGCAGTACTAGAAGGTAAGTTTATTGAAGTAAATGTCTACATTTAATAAGAAGACAGATATCAAATAAATAGCCTAATCTGACATCTCAAGGATCCAGATAAAACAAACAAAACTAAACTAAACTAAACCTATACTGGTTATTTATGTGAAAAATTCACATAAAGAGGTTAGTGTTCCATATGCCCCAAATGGTACTTAAATGTATATGAGGTTTTATTGTTTTATGCCACATCCATAATGCTAAACTGTGTTCTAAACATACAGATCCATAACCAGCAAATAAACTGAGTCAGTAATTAAGAATCTCCCAACAAACGAAAGTCCAGGGCCAGATGGCTTCACAGGGATATTCTACCAAGCATTAAAACAAGAGTTAATACCTATTATTGTCAAACTGTTCCCAAAAATAGAAATGGAAGGAAAACTTTCCAACTCATTCTACAAGGCCAGCATTACCTTGATTCCAAAACCAGACAAAGACCCCACTAAAAAGGAGACTTCACAGGCCAATATCCCCAATGAAACTGGATGCAAAAATTCTCAACAAGATCCTAGCAAATTAAATCCCACAGTAAAGATTTATCCTTGGGCCACAGGGGTGGTTCAATAGTTGCAAATCAAACAACATGATATACCACAAGAACAATATGATGCTCTCAATAGATGCAGAAAAAGTATTTGACAAAATGCAACATCCATTCTTGATTAAAAACCCTCAACAAAGTAGGGATAGAGGAAACATACCTCAACATCATAAAGGCCAAATGCAAAAGACCCATAGCTAACATTACCCTCAAAGGGGAAGAACTAAGGGCTTTTCCTCTACTGTCAGGAACAAGACAAGGATGTCCACTCACACCATTGCAATTTAACGTAGTTACTGGAAGTCCTAGCCTCAGTAATCAGACAACAAAAGAACATAAATGGCATTCAAATCGGCAAGGAAGAAATCAAACTTTCACTATTTCAAGATGACATGATACTCTATCGAGAAAACCCAAAAGACACCATCAAAAAAAAAATTGCTGGAACTGATACATAAGTTCAGCAAAGTCACAGGATATAAAATCAATGTAAATATATCTGTTGCATTTTTATATACCAATAATGGGGTAGCAGAAAGAGAAATCAAGGAATCAATCCAAAAACCACAAGATACCCATGAATAAACCTAATCAAAGATAAAAGAAGATCTGTATTCTAAAAGCCATAGAACATTTATGAAAGAAACTGAAGATGACACAAAGAAATGGAAAAATATTTGATGTGCATGGATTGGAAGAAGAAATATTGTTAAAACATCTATATTACCCAAAGCAATCTACACATTTAATGCAATCTCTCTTAAAATACCACCTGCATTTTTCACACAGCTAGAACAAACAATCATAAAATTTGTATGGAACCACAAAAGACCCCAAGTAGCCAAAGCAATCTTGAAAAAGAAAAACAAAGTTGGAGGCATCAAAGTTATGGACTTCAAACTGTATGTCAAAGCTGAAGTCCTCAAGACAGTATGGTACTGGCACAAAATAGACACATAGATCAATGGAACAGAATAGAAAACTCAGAAATGGATCCACAACTATATGGTCAACTCATCTTCAACAGAGCAGGGAAGAATATCCAATGGAAAAAAGACAGTTTCTTCAACAAATGGTGTTGGAAAACTAAACAACAACATGAAGAATGAAACTGGACCACTGTCATATACAACACACAAAAATACATTCAAAATGGATGAAAGACCAAATGTGAGACAGTAAACTATCAAAACCCTAGAGGAAAACAGGCAGCAACTTCTTTGACCCTGGCCATAGCAACTTCTTGTTAGACATTTCCCTAATGGCAAGGGATACAAAAGCAAAAATGAACTATTGACACTTCATCCAGATAAAAAGCTTTTTCACAGAGAAGAAAACAATAAAACAAAAAGGCAACCTAAGGAATGGGAAAAGGCATTTGCAAATGACACATCCGACAAAGGGTTACTATCCAAAATCTATAAATAACTTATCAAACTCAACACCCAAAAAACAAATAATCCAGTTAAGAAGTGGGCAGAAGACATGAAGACACATTTTTTCCAAAGACATCCAGATGGCCAACAGACACATGAAAAGATGCTCAACATCACTCATCACGATGAAATATTACCTCATCCCTGTCAGAATGGCTAAAATTAACAACACAGGAAACAACAGATGTTGGTGAGGAAGTAGAGAAAGGGGAAACTCTCTGATGGGAATGCAAACTGGTGCAGTCACTCTGGAAAACAGTATGGAGTTTCCTCAAAAAGTTAAAAATAGAGAACTACCTTATGACCTAGCAATTGCACTAGATATTTACCCAAAGATAAAAAATAATGATTTGAAGAGGTACATGCACCCTGATGTTTGTAGCAGCATTATCAACAATAGACAAATTATGGAAAGAGCCCAAATATCCATCAACTGATGAATGGATAAATAAGATGTGGTATATATATATATATATATATATATATATATATATATACACACACACACACACACACACACAATGGAATACTACTCAGACATAACAAAGTATGAAATCTTGTCTACCGAATAATGTGAATGCAGCTAGAGTGTATTATGCTAAGCGATAGAAGTTAGAGAAAGACAAATACTGTATGATTTCACTCATGTGGAAGTTAAGAAACAAAAACAGATGAACATAGGGGAATGGGAAAAAAATAGAGGGAAGCAAACCATAAGAGACTCTGAACTATAGAGAACAAACTGAGGGTTGGTGGAGGGGAGTTAGGCAAGGGATGGGCTAAGCAGGTGATGGGTATTAAAGAAGGCATGTGTGTTAGCACTGAGTGTTATATGTAAGTGATGAATCACTATATTCTACTCCTGAAGCCTATATTACACTATATTCTAACTAACCAGAATTTGAAAAAAAATAATAAAAGTTAAAATAGTGATTTGCACTCCAGGAAGAGTTGAAATCAATAATAGAGTATGTCTTATTAATTATACTCACCTCATGCAACTTATTATATATTGGCCAGTGCATTTTTGTAAAACTAATAAGATAAAAAATCATCTACTCTCATTTCAATTATATACTACATATGCATACGTATTATGCGTGCCTATGGGACAAATTTGACTAAAGCTTTCTCTTGGGCAAATGATCCCTTATATAAAAAGAATGCCTATTCTGGCTTTTATTTTAAATCCACCTATTTGTGAGAAGGATGTGTTGGTTATTTATTACTTTATATATAAGACAGTGATTTCATATGTATCACTTTATTTAGATATGTTCAGGAGTTTTTTTTTAATTGTTTACTTAATTTGTGGTAGATTTTAAACCTTCACTACACCAATGCCATTGGTTTATAAAACACATGTTGCTTATGTTATAGCATGACAAAGCATCCTCATGGTAAGTGAAAGGTAATTGACAATCAAGATTTCTATTACTATTCCAGAAACAGATTTAATGAAAAGAGAAAAGGTTATACACATTGAGCTGGGGGTGCTTGAATTATTCTACACATTCATAATCTCAAGGACAAATTTTCTTATAAGGTCTCCAATATAATATGAATATACAGCTGTCAGAATTCTTGGTAAGGTAGGGTAAAAGCATTCTTAACCTCAGAGGGGCTGATTGTCTGAATAGGCAGTTGTTTATATTTTGTAGGACAATATCCACTGTTGTACTTAGTATTTTTCAAGTTTGACATAAAATGATGGGATTCTATCCTGAAGGCAATCATCTTCCAAACAATGTAACAGTGTGAACCAAAATACTGAAAATGTCAACATTTCACACACCATTGATTCTTAATGTTTCTGAAGCTGTTTTTTAGTGTCCTGTGGCTACAGGTAAAAAAAAAAAAATCACATCCTGTTTGTAGTACTTTTCAACATCTTAACATCTCACGACGCAGAGCAAGCAACATTGCGCTACTTTTGTTTGTTGTTTTTTTTTTAAAGTCCATTCCATGTATGTTAGAATTTGTCATCTGTGATTTGACAAACTCAATATAGAAAAATGTTCAGCATTGGGATCTTCCAGAGCTAACGGTAAGAATATTATGTCATACCATAAGTATAAAAATAATTAGCTAAAAGATGTTCTCTTTGGTATTGTTTATTTTAGGGAATCATCTGAAATAATTTTTAAAAATTGTGTGAATTTATTCCATCAATATCTCCAATATTTCAATATTTTATGCTCTTGGGGGAGGGTCTTCTCCCCACTCCCTCACAATGCTCCAGATACTAAGTCTGTGCTTGTCGGATAGACAATGTCTATTTGACTTGCTTTTGCCAATGTGACAGCAGCAAACTTCATGGAGGCAGAGGTCCAAGAGAGCAGCTGCATGTTTCTGTCATCACTCTTGATCCTCTACCTCATCCTTGAAAACTTGCTTGAGATAGCTCTCTTTCTTGGGTCTCTGTTACAGCCATCAGAACAAGCCCTGAGTAGTGTGTTGAAAGATTAAAGACCACATGGAACAAAGCTGTATTTTTCAGTTGAGGCTATTCATGAACAAGCCTTGTGCTGGTCCAAATTAGCAGAACTGTCTGACCTTCTTATAGATCTATACAAAATAATAAATGGCTATTATTTTAAGCCACTAATTTGTGGTATATTTGTCATTCACCAAAAACTAACTGAAATAGGTTTAAATCCAGATACCTGAATATGCTAGAGTGTGTATCTACCATTGAATTATACACATCTATTAAATACAATGTAAATATTTATATGTACATGTGTTATCCATGCATAGGGACATATGTTATAACAGAGTGAAAAGATACAGAGGAAGTTAATATCAGTGTTATTTCTGAATGTAGGAATTAAGGAAGGCAATTATTATCTTACTTTTGTTCTCTAATGACACATACCAAATGAATCAAACCTGGAATACATACGAGTTCTATATTTATGATTATGGAAATATGTTTTGTTTGAAGTCCTTGCTTTTGATTAGTTCTTGTAATTTGTTGACAGAGTAAGAAGTCATTCATATGACATAAACATTGGAACACACTCAGAAATATCCCATGTCAAAATTCCATTGTATTAGAAATACTTCTATTTTAAGTTATTTCTTTGATTTAATGCACTGTCTCTGACACATTTCAAATAATTGAATGTAGGTTAAAAGGGATTGAGAATTTTTTCAGGTTACGTATACGTAACATACATGCCCAAATGTCCCTTTCTAAAGAGGTAAAAATAGTACCTACCTCACATATTTGAGGGCTAAATGAGTAAAAATATAAAAGGTTCTTAGGAAAGTGCCTAGTATACAGTGGTTGCTCAAAAAAAAATTAGCTTTTATCATGTAGTATTCAGTAGTGCAGTTTGGAGGAACTGATTTGTGAGCCATTACCATGAATGACATTTTCAAATGTGGACCTGGTGGGATAAGATCATTAAGGAAGCATATATAGTTTGATAACACCTTCAGGCCAAAAGTTGAAACCCTGAAAGACATCAAAATGTAAGGGCATTCAAAAGACAGATTATTACTCCAGTTACTTTATTAGGTTCTGAGATCAACTTCATTCTTAAATTTTTTGTTAATGCTTATTTATCTTTGGGGGAAAGAGAGAGAGAGAGAGAGAGAGAGAGAGAGAGAGAGAGAGAGAGAGAGAGAGAAAGCAGGGGAAGGGCAGAGAGAGCAAGGGAGACAGAGGATCTGAAGTCAGCTCTGTGTTGAGAGCAGAGAGCCTGACATGGGGCTTGAACTCACAAGCAAGGAGATCATGACCTGAGCCAAAGTCGGACACCCAACCAACTGAGCCACCCAGGTGTCCCCAGCCTCATTCTTAATGATGGTACAATAGCCAGAAAGTCTCTGACTTAGTTGTTTGTAAATACTAGTCACACTGTGAACAGACTGTAAAATCTTCCTCTTGAAGTGCTTACATACTTAGACACACACACACACCCCTACCCCATAGCATGAATCCAAGATACTATGAACCTGGCTGTGGGTCAGACAGTCTCTCAGTCTGTCTTTGCCAGTGACTGCACTATCTGGAGTTCATTGGGTCATTTGTGAGGCCTCAGCTTGGGAAAAAGCCAAGCTATATACATGACATAGGTCCAAAGTTGCTGGGTAGATACAGTAATTCCTTTGGAGCAGATAAGAAAGAGCAGATAAAGAACTTTTATGCGTAAACAGAAGCTCCAAACTGATATAAATTTTTATGCCTGAGAAAGGTATTTTTTTTTAACAGAGTACCTGATACCCCAGGCTTGAGTGACCTAGAAGCAGTTAAAGAAACAAACCCAACTTGAATAAAAGTTCATAGTCATTTCATATCCCCAAAGAAACAAGGCGAAATTTTTAAAAGTCCTATTCTAAAGAAACATCTCTCTACCACTAGAGCCAAATTGGTTTGCTTTTTTTATACTGCTTAAACAAATATGATAAAATCATATTGAAATATAGCCATGAAATATTAATACATCTAATACTGTAAAGGCTATTTCTCAAGGACAGAATATAATTACCTATTCTTGTTCTTAGCGCATGTTTCTAAAATTTCATGGTGTAAGTGATGAATTCAGACAAAGTAGCACATGAGAACTTTCTGAGTGTAAAAGACCAAAGGTAAAGATGGATGAACCTCTGACTGCAATGTAAACTATGTGGGTTCTGTGTTAAATGTGCAACACAGGAACAACTGTGAGGTGGTGCTAAAGAAAAAGTAAGACGAAGAGCAGTGAAATAAATTCCCCGGGGAAAAAATGACGGATAAAGGGAAGCAGAAACATTGAAAGCGTAAGTCTTAGGCAGCCAGTGTTTTTATGAAAAGTTGCATATACACACATATACTCATGCATGCATATATTCTGATAACATTTGATATGTATTTTCTCCTAGGTATATACAGAATTGTGAGTGACAAACAAGGCCAGCAACAAATCCGGAAGGAAGAATGGAGTATGATGTTGGCATTTGTATGACAATGTTTACATAAATGAAGGAGGACATTGGTGTTGGCTAGGTGAAGAAAAAGGGATGAAGACAACGGCCTCTCATCAGAGACACCTTATTCTGACAGCCAAGACTAATGTGATGATTATAACTGGTTTTATTGTAATCTTCATCTAGTAAGAGTTTAACTAGGGGTGCTTGGGTAGCTCAGTTGGTTAAACATCTGATTTTGGCACAGGTCATGATCTCGTGGTTCGTGGGTTTGGGCCTGACATCGGACCCTGTGCTGACAGCTCAGAGCCTGGAGCCTGCTTCAGATTCTGTGTCTCCCTCTATCTCTGCCTCTCCTCTGCTCACGCTCTCTCTCTCTCCCTTAAAAATATATAAACATTAAAAAAATAAAAAATAAATCAGAGTTGAATTAAAACTTCCTCAGATTACTTAACCAAGGGTTACATAAATGTACTGGGGTATAAAAGAAATGAGAAATAAATTTTTTTCTCAATTATAATAGTGGTTAATAAGCAATGTGATGCCAATGGGCTGTTTTTATAGAGAGGAAATATGTGAAAGCATTTTCTGACACTATTGTATCAGACACGGGTGCTAGAGATTTTGCTTTGTTCATATATATTCTTTTCACAGCAAGAAGTCAAGAAATGTCGAAAATGACTGATTGGAATAAATCTCTGTGTGCAGGAAATATTGAGTTATGTTAGCAAATTGTGGGAGAAAACTTAAATGGGGCAGCCATAGATCAATGCATTATTAATCTTTTCCCATTCCATATAGAAAACCACACACAGACACACAGACGTGCACACACATATACACAACATTCTTTAAAAATATGCCTTTTTCAGCTTGAATTTTTTTCCCTGATATTATAGATAATACAACTGCATGAGCAGGTAACATGCATGCTAAACTTCTATTTTTTTTTAATTTGAATAAATTCTAAATATATGTAGGCTTTATGCAGTTGTCATGTCTATCGCAGTCCAAGTGAAGAGAGAATAAATATCATACATTTTGGTTTAGCTGCTGGTATGTTTATAATCCAATTTTTTCAGAGGGATAGTAGCATGATATATGGATATCTACCGAATATTAGTTTATATGGGAAAGCAAAGTGGATTTTTCAGACAATACAGTAACAGCTGGATTCCAAAGTGCTAACAATAAAAGATTGAGAAGGTATATGCAAACATTTTCCAATGCCTATGGCTTTTCTCCCTTATTTCATCTTATAATCATATACTTATCTCTCTTAGGAGATAAAAACAATGTTAACTACATCTATTTGGCTTATGATTGTAGTATATTTTTTATTTGTATTGAAATAGCTGTCATAGTATTAAGAATAGTAAAATACAACTTTTTTGGGGAGGCTCCATCTTTTTTGGTGTACTTCAGAAAAATACTTGCGTATGTGTATATTCAGAAAGCCACAAAATGAGTTTTTTTACTTTCTTAGTTTATAGTAAGATTATATAATACACTCCATGTGATTTACTGTTTTCTAATCATTTAAAATGTTGTGTTTTGAGGTGCAGTGTACTGTGAGTGATAGAGGGCAGTAAAATCAAACTCTCATAGTTTATAGTCTTACTTTCTAATGTGCACTCTACCTTGATTTCATTACAATAATCATCTGAGGCTTTCAAAATAATATTTCACAGGTACTGTGTGCTTACCAGGCACTGTGATAAACATGCCTCATATACATTATAACAGTCAACTCTGACAATACTTCTATGAAACGAAGGGAATCCAGCCTGAGGAATTCAACATTCTCTTCCAAGATTCCACGGTTTATAATTGAACCAGAATTATAACTCTGGGCTGATTCATTCCCAAGGGCCAGCTTCTTACCAACTTGTACTACCATTATAAATTATGAAGATTGTTAGTAAAGATAAATTTATAGATTGTCATTTTATAAGCATTGCCTATAATCAGAGTTTATATATAGAAACTTTTTCTTAATACAGTACATTTTAAACTCATGGTCCATTTAGGTAACTTGTCAATATAATACAACGAGTACATATCAATACACTAATTTTGAAGACAGACATAGCTGCTCTTGAATTTTGGATTTGGGTCTTACTAGGTAGTACATTAATGTGTTATTGTATTAGTTCTAAGAGATGCACATGTGTTCAGGTACACAGCTGGAAATGTCAGCATACACAGTTCCCTCTTCCATTCCCTTTTTCTAAATGTCTACCAACTAACACAGCTCTGGTCTATTCAACTGGCATTGTCTTCCAATCCCTATTGCCATGTGTCCCATTTAACTGAACTCTTACATTACATAATAAAGTTCTCAGCATGCCCTCACTACTACTACACTATTTCTGTGAACGGCTTTACTCATTTTTCCAAACTGCATAGTTTCACAATACATTCTTACCAGTCCATCTCCCAATTTCAACTTCTCTCACAGTTGTCCCCAAATTCAGCTTGGAGGCAGCAGGAAGGTTGTTTGTCTTCATGAACACTGAAAATAGGTCATCTACATTTTTGTCTCATTTGATATTGTGTTAACTGCCACTGTTCACTGGCTTTCCCCAGATTTGCTCTGCCGAATCTGCTGAGGTAATTTCATCAGAGTTGAGCCAGTGGATGGATTTGATTCTTAAGGTAAACTAGGTTATCTGATTAACCTCTAATATTAGTAATAAGGAAAACATTGTTAAGGCTTCTCTATTTACTCTATTTTATCCCTCCAATTTTTAGAATTGCAATAGGAATAAGGAAAGACATTTTTTGAGGAGTCATAAAAGATATTTTGAAGGTAAGTACAGCTAATAAGATTTTGAAATGAATTTTTAAAAAAGAGAAAAAAAGAAGACATAATAAGTCTTCAACTGCTTAAAGGACAGTCATATGGCAAAATTTAATGGACTTGAATTTTTAAGAGAGGACATGATTAAGAGCACCACAAATGATCATGACTGTTATTTCCACACAATGCAAGACAAAATTTAAATTCTAGCTATGAAGCTTCACCATAATATGTCTTGCCCTAGCAAGAGAGTTAAGGATTAGGTTATTTATATAGAGGACTTTTGACCAATTACTATTTGGTGGGGTTAAAATAAATGTGGTTCAGTGAGGATAGATCACAAAAGGGATGCATAAACAATAATATCTATTGATCTATTTGTCTGAAAAATTTATAAAAACTGGTATAAAAGTTGTTCTGCCACTAGACTAAAAGATCATTCCTTATAGGGATGAGATCATATTCAACTCTATGTCTTCAACACTGCAAACAATTCAAGAAAATGCCATAAAATATTTGCTGAACTCAATTGTACTTGAATGTAAAGTAGCAGTTTGTATTGTATTTGTGAAAGAAGCTTCTTCTAGAAAGCTTTATTCAGACAAAAATCAGGAATTCAGTCTTTCCTCAAAGGTCATACATCCACGCTCTTTCAAATATAAAGATCCCAAATGAACATCTTCCTGGATAACTAATCAACTCTGATTAACAAGGAACAAAATTTAGTATTAAAACCAAATAATATGGGTTTCTTTGTTAAAAATTCACAGAAATTGTGGGATATACACAGGTTTTAAATTAAACATGTCAGGGGCACCTGGGTGGCTGAGTGGTTAAGAGTCTGATTTCAGCTCAGGTCATGATCTCACAGCTGGTGAGTTTGAACCCTGCGTCGGGCTCAGTGCTGACAGCTCAGAGCCTGGAGCCTGCTTTGGATTCTGTGTCTCCCCCCCACTCTCTCTCTCTGCCCCTCCCCTGCTCATGCTCATGCTCTGTCTTTCAAAAAATAAATAAATGTTAAAAAAATTGTTTAAAAAATATGGCAAAACATTTTTTCCAAATAATTAGGAACACTTAAAATATAAATAAATTTGCAATATTTATTTCCTAACATAATAGAAGTGTTCAATTTAGAGTGAGAACACATTGTGCTCGCTTCGGCAGCACATATACTAAAACTGGAACGATGCAGACAAGATTAGCATGGCCCCTGCGCAAGGGACACGTAGAGCAAGAACACATTAAGTGGTTCAAAAAATATTCATTCACAGAATTAAGTTGTAAAAAATTATACGTATATTTTATTTATCCCATCATTTAAAAATTCTATATACATCTAACACTTCTATATACATCTTGTAATATATATACTATCTCATTATGGAATTATATACATGAATTTATAAATAAAACTATTGAAATTTTATATCAAATTATTTATATAGTAGAGCCCACATGAGAGATTACAAGTCTACTGACTATGTATATAAATGTAGGTTAAAAAAATCCATTTTTTCCCTCTGAAATGGAACAAGAATTATTAATCTGCATCCATGATTTTGGAGAGATCTATGAGTAGAACTGAATGTGTCCGGGCAATTCCTGACAAAAATATGAAAAATTCTCTTTGTATATTTTTTGTTAATTTTTCTGGGACAGAATCCATAGTCTCAGTCTAATTCTAATAAATAATAAATAAATAAACAGATAAATAGCAAGTGAAAAACATAAGTTATACGTTACAGAATGCCATTATTCAGTCATGGCATTTGGGTACCAATCTAGTGCTTCTGCTGCAGAGTTAATATCTAGTGACAAGGTTACTGGTTTGCTGCATTGCTAGCTATTCAAAATACCCCTGTGAATTTGAGAAGGAAAGGAAAATATATAATTAGCAATCATTTTAGTAGTCATTTGGGAATTTCCTAAAGACAATAAAAGGAATTACACAAAATATGCCAGAGACTAAAATTTTGACTTTAAAGATTTCTCTAGTAATCTAATATTCAGTGACTGAACTGAGTCAGTATTTTTACGTTAACTAACCATTCCCACCTTAGTCAACTGAACAGTTATGGGAGAATAGAACGATTGCTCAACCAGAGTACTGAAAATGTGAAGACTAAGTTCAGAGGCAATGTGACCTTATAAACTCATTTCTCTCTATCTCGAGTCTCCCCAAGTTTTTCTCAAATATAAAATACATAGTCAGGGGCACCTGGGTGGCTCAGTCAGTTAATCGTCCAACTTCGGCTCAGATCATGATCTCATGGCTCGTGAATTCGAGCCCCGCGTCGGGCTCCGGGCTGACAGCTCAGAGCCTGAAGCCTGTTTCAGATTCTGTGTCTCCCTCTCTCTCTGCCCCTACCCTGCTCACATTCTCTCTCTCTCTCAAAAATAAATAAACAGTGAAAAAAAAATTAAATACATAGTCAAGGGAACACTGACAGCCTAGCTCTAGTTCTCCATTTTAGTGACCGCTTTTTTTTTTTTTTAATTCTCACAAGATATGTGGAGCTCACATTTCAATATGTGCCTTTTTATACTTAATCTCTGATTGTTTTTTCCTCCTCACACTCAGGCCAAAAATATACATATATATCACATATTATATATACAATTGCTGCCATCTTTAAATCTCTCTCACTTAAGAGTTATATCTAAAGCAGCAAATGTTTCCTTTTAAATATAACCCTTTTTATACTCATTCACCATGCACTATTCCTAAATCACTTTTGAATCTTCATAATTCTATAATTTCCTATTACCCTTTGGAAAATGGCCACCATTATATTTATTTAGTTATAAATACATATATAGGTATTAATAAAACTTTGAGACCTCCAACTTGTGATAAAAATACTTTCAACTGCCCTACTTATTATTAAAAATATTTCCTCATTCAGTATTTACAACATTGCATGACACATGGAAAATGTTAAAAAGGTATCTGGTACTTTATTAAAGGCATTTTTGCAGGATCTATATCTGATCATTTTTGAACAACTATTATGTGCAAGACACTACAACAGACAAAAATTAGTATTTCACAGCCATGTTTTGAAAAGATTTACAGCTTATTGAATCTTATTTCTTTCACTTAATTATCTCAAGAGAAAAGCAGAATTTATTCTATTATTAAAACAGGGCTTTTAATATATTTTACATATCCCACATTTTTTCAGTATTCTGACATTTGTTTACTTATTAGATATTTTAAATTATGCCCTTTGCTTCAAAGCCTCAGAGCACAAGTTGGATAAAACTTTCATTAAATATTTAAATAAGGAGAAGAAACAATCAAACAGCAACATAATAATCAAACAAAAAGGCTCCCAGCATAAAACCACAGATCTCACTTATTGAAACAGACTCTTTATTTAGAAGAATAGTGTGTGGTTTCTTTAGCATTATGTATTATTAATGCTAAAATTCAGTACAATGAAATCTGAATTTTGTACAGGGGACAATATCTTCAATAATTAAAGAAGTAGATCAGTTTGCCAATCCTTGGCTTATCCCTTACCCAACTGGTTAAATTATTTAGGCACTTTATCTAATTATAGTTAGATAATTGGTACAATTCATTATCCTATGATGAAAACCTGTTAAGCAATAAATCCTTTCAAATAGAGTTTTATATGTATACAGCAAATTACCTTTACCAGTGTTATTCATTGGTATACTTACCAAAAGAAAGACCCTGTACTAAGACAAAGAGGTATAAGAAGAAAAATTGTGTAACATTATAAAAGTACAATGCTCAAATGCCATTCTGACTAACATGGGCAATTGTTATTTTAGAAGAATCCCGTTTTGTCCTAAAGGCTTCTGAATTGTCTCGTGAACATTTAGATTATAGCCTGGCATACACTAGATCTTCAATAAATGGAGAACTCTTTGCATTGGTTCCAAGAGATATTTTTCTGAAAGAGTTTTTATTTTAATAGTTTGTGATGCCCATTTCCACTCTTTCACTTAACATCTTTGTATCTAAGGCCTTTGCATAGATAAGCATAGGAATCATGTTTAGTATCAGAATTAAGGTTTATTTAATTTTATAACAAATTAACTACATTTAACTATTTATCTTGAGGTAAAAGTAAGATATTTGATAAGTAATACTGGGTGAATTTGCTTCTGTTCTTCATTCAGGAGCACACTGCAAATGGCTCCAAAAAACAGATTATTTCTGAAAACGTGTTCAATACTGTTTTTAGTACTGATAAATGTATTCCTCCTCTAATAAAAGCTTTTGAACATATGAGACTCACATTCTGAGTCAAATTAATGTAGGGATCACATGAATTGGACAGTCTAGGAAGGGTTCCCTACTTTATCAGGGACATTTTGGGACCCAATGATGGTCAAGTGATCCAATTTCATTTAAAGAGTTCTTATAATTTGGTTCAAAACAAACATACTTAATGTTGCATTATGCAGTCTTTTCCATTTTTATTCATTTTATAATTCCTTTGGTTGTTGAAATAAAGAACCCTGGACTGTGATTTGAAAATTATAAGTTATTTTCCCTTAGCTTCGAATTTCCAATAAACCAAATAGAGTGTAATATGTTACAATCTTAATTAAAATAAATTTCATTTTGCTCCACAGGCTATACAGTTTTCTTTCTTTAAAAAAAGTTTTATAATAAACATATATTTTCCCATTCATCTGTATCAATTTAATCTCTATAAAGTATTGCCAAACAAAAAAAAACCATAGAAAAATCATTGTTTAAACTCACTTTATGTTCTAAGCTGAAAAACACTAATCTATAACTTTCCAGTAAAGTCTCTGCTTTATTTCAAACAATTTCTCCCAACACAAATCAGAATGTTTGTGAATTTATTTAGAAGCAAGAAAAGATGGCTTACCTTCAAAGTAGAAAAAATTGAAGGTTTCTTTTTTTTTGTTTTTTATAAAGTTGATATTTATGACTATTCTATGGAAAAGAGGAATAAATTGAACTCAACAAGCTAACTAATCTCTTATATAAGGATAACCAATTTCCAAGTTATAGTTCCATTGTACATAAATATAATATTAATACTTATTTTAAAATATATTTTAACATTTATTAAAAGTTAAGACTATTCAATCACTGTTTTCTTTATTTAATTTTTTTAAGTAATTGCTACACCTAACAGGGAGCTTGAACTTACAAACACGAGATCAAAGGTCAAATGCTCTACTGACTGAGCCAGTCAGGCACCCCAAGCACTATTTTCATTGTACAAAAGTACAATTCTTCTTTATATTCCAGTATTTAGGTGTTTACATTCTAAATTTTCATACCCTAATCCCAACACTTGGAATGATAGGTCTATGGAGAACCTCTCTGCCTCCGTGTTTCCTCTACTTCCCCAGCATATCTGTATCCCTCCTTGTCTCAAACTGACCAATGAAAGGAAGGGGGAAATGATTTTTTAGATGGCTAGTTCTCTTCATTGTTGGATTTCTTTTCAAAAAGGGATTAGAACGTAATATCTTTAGCCAGTAATGAATTACCTGCTCTCTTTGATCACACAGATTTACATGTCTCTTGGCCTAGCCCAAATTCCACCTCCAAGAGTCCATTACCAGCCACACACCAGATAGCTGGGAAAGCAGACATGCTAAAAAGACCTGATCTGAGAATCACTGAAAACTTGAGTAAAGGATTCTGTCCATATATGAAGGCAGCAGAATGGAGAAAAACTGCACTAGTCCCTTCAAAGAAGGAAACAAATGAGGTGAGCTATTAGGTTGACAAACATCAATATAGGAAGAGAAACCAAATTAACATATACAGCAGTTCACATTTTTCTTGTCTCGGTATGAGGAAAATTAGCTCTTTCTATTCAGGTCACCAGCAAAGCTAATGCCATTGAGAAGCTATTCGGGTCTCTGGGGTAAGCCACATGCCTTTCTTGCTGGCTCGTATTACTCACATAAAGGCTTCTCTTCCCTGTGCACTAGAATGCTTTCAGTTTACAACCCATAAATGGGGGTGTGGACTGGCTACCGCATGGAATTCTGCAACAAGTGATTTTGCTCATTAAATGGAGTAAGTGCATCGGGGGTCAGAAGATCACCACATACAACAGTATGGTGGCCAAGGGAAGCTGACTTTCTACCACCTCCCAAACTATTGGAAAACTAAGGGAGTAAGAAACCCACCATGAGAGGTTGCTTAGGGTAATATCTGAAGCCTCTCTCACTAACTACAAGTAAGCTGGAAGAAATTGCAGCTGTGTACCCAGAAAATACGTGGATTCTACACTGATTTCCTTCAGCAGATTGTTGAGGCTTCCTTAGAATTCACTGTCAGTGACCCAAGGGCAGATAAAATCTGCCCTTTGGTCTTAGCAAACTTTCTCTGGCTTTTTTTGGCAACTATCCAAAATCAAGTTAAGAAAAAGGTGGTAAAATGGCAAGGACATACTATTACTCAAATTTAATAGCAACTATTCAGTTTGGGGACAACTGAGAAAAAAAAAGAGGAAGAGAATTAGAGTGTTATGCAGGCTGCTTAGTTAGAACTCTTTGCTAAAGGGAATTATCTTTATTCTGACTAACCCACAAAAGGCAAAATGAAGAAAGGAAACTGTATGTCATTATTGAAAAAAAAAACAAAAAAAACCCAGGATGTTGAAAAAGGAGTTGTAGAAAGAGACTCTGGGGGTGCAGGAATTAGTAACAAGGAAACCAAGAAAGCCCAGAAGGTTAGGGAGTGATTGACAAGTGTCTTAAAATGGACAGATTTAATGAATCTTGGGGGGGTTGGGGGGGCAGGGTGGCAACTGGTGATATTAGTGATACTTATTATTCTGCAATTTCCTCAGAAATTTCTTGCTTTCCATTTGGTGATAGAGCAATACAGGTTGCTGGTATTTCAGATCAGCCTTTTATCTCTTCCTTTTCCTCTGCTTTTACCATACAGATAGGTCCTCTTGCTGAGAAACATGTGCAAGTTATTTTCTCTTGATTTTCCTTTAAATCTACTAGAGAGATACCTGCCATGTAACTTAAAGGCTACCATAACCCTGTATTCCAGATAGTCTGTGGAGCAACTTGGTAAAAGACACCTAAATTGATCAACTATGTGCCTTCTGAAAGTAAAGTCTTCTGATAGATAGTGGCAGACCATTCTGGAAAAAACACTCCAAACCACATAGCTTTGGGATATGGCAGAGAGTGGAATTTTCATACCTTTTTGGAAAAACACTGAGCTGAATAAATCAGTGTGTCACTTTGGAGGATGTCTTAGTGACATGTAATCTGAGATAAAGAACCATAAAAATCATTTCCCAAAAGAATAATCCATGGCCATATGTAAAATAATATCCTTTGTCAATATCTCAATTGGGGGAATAAAATAGTTATAAAGCAATTAGAAAAGTAAAGAGTAATTTAAATAGTGCACTCACCTGTAATACTATGCTTCCGATAAAGGAGGAAGGTAAATTTGATAAAGATGATTAACCACTATACATTTTTGCGCATAATTTTTCCATTAATCTCTGTAGCTCCCAACGCAGTAACTATTCTCACTTCTGCCTTGAGTTAACACTGTCTGCACAATATTTCTCTATAATTCATCTACGTTCTGATTTTTCTCTATTTCTTTCTGTTTCACTAGAGAAAGGATCTAAATTATTGCTTACTTTTCCTTAGGAAGGAATTCAGTATTTATGCTAAAGTATTCCTTGGGGTGCCTGGGTGGCTCAGTCGGTTAAGCATCCGACTTAGGCTCAGGTCATGATCTTGCAGTCCGTGAGTTTGAGCCCCGCGTCAGGCTCTGTGCTGATAGCTCAGAGTCTGGAGCCTGTTTCAGATTCTGTGTCTCCCTCTCTCTCTGACCCTCCCCCATTCATACTGTCTCTCCCTGTCTCTAAAATAAATAAACGTTAAAAAAATATATTTTGGGGGCGCCTGGGTGGCTCAGTCGGTTAAGCACCCGACTTCGGCTCGGTCAGGATCTCACTGTCCGTGAGTTCGAGCCTCACGTCGGGCTCTGTGCTGACTGCCCAGAGCCTGGAGCCTGTTTCAGATTCTGTGTCTCCCTCTCTCTCTGACCCTCCCCCGTTCATGCTCTGTCTCTCTCTGTCTCAAAAATAAATGAACGTTAAAAAAAATTTTTTAATAGATTTTAATAAAGTATTCCTCAAGGGTCTTGAGACTTTCCTTTGCTTTTTTCTAGACATTTACAGAAAAACTTAGAGAAATTTGTCTCACCAGAAAAATTTGTAAGTATTCAAAATACAGATGAATTGCTGGTGTCCTCAGAAACTTTAAGAACATTGCAAAACTGACACTTGGGTCTTTGTTACAGTTGTTTGCTTCACAGGACATGAGTCCTCCCCAAAACTAACTGCAATTACTGCTCATGTGAAGTCTAACATTTACAGCATCTGTTGTCAGCTGGTAGGCCACAGAGTATTATAATCTAGAAGTTAGCTCACTTTGCAGACCAAACAACCTACTACCCCAAAACCCCAAAAGACAAAAAAAAAAACCCCAAAAACCAAAGCAACAAATAGACTATTGGGATGGGGGGAATACAATATTGTGGATACTGAGTTCAATTTTTCTTCAGAAAATGATGGAGCAGTTTGTGATAATTAACTATTTTGGTTCTACTTTTATTCAACGTTTTTTATTTATTTTTGGGACAGAGAGAGACAGAGCATGAACGGGGGAGGGGCAGAGAGAGAGGGAGACACAGAATCGGAAACAGGCTCGAACCCACGGACCGCGAGATCGTGACCTGGCTGAAGTCGGACGCTTAACCGACTGCGCCACCCTGGCGCCCCTAGTTCTACTTTTATAATCTGAGGTGGTTTTGGGGAGCCTGGGTGGCTCAGTCAGTTGAACATCCGACTTGGGCTCAGGTCATGATCTCGTGGTTCATGGGTTCCAGCCCGGTGTTGGGCTCTGTGTTGACAGCTCAGAGCCTGGAGCCTGCTTCGGATTGGATTCTGTGTCTCCCCTCTGCCCCTACCCCACTCGCACTCTGTCTCTCTCAAAAGTAAATAAACATTAAAAATAAACTGAAAATATGAGGTTTTTTAATAAGTGAAATTGGGTACATCTCTACCCTGTTTTAAAAAAATTGGAGCAATTCTCTTTAATATTTTTTTTTACCTCAACAAAAACTACTTTTTCTCAGGCAAAATGTTTGCTGATTTGTCAGAGATAAAAATTTATAATTAACTGCTCAGATAGCAGCATTTCACATTAGAGTTCATACAGGGCAAAATGACATAGTTTCTAAAGATCCTCCACAGATTAGATGATGCCTACTGACACTGGGGAGGTCCAGATGCTTTACTCAACCCACATATTCAAATGCTATTCTTTTTTGGAAACAACCTCATAGACACAACCACAAATCACATTCAACTAGAGATATCTGGGCATTCCTTGTTTCAACCAGTCAAGTTGACACATAAAATTAACCGTGAAAGTTAAAAACAAAAACAAATAAAAACTAGATTCATGTTTCTCATGAGAAGCCAACTTCTCAGGAAAACTGGATGATGGTTCCGATCCAGGACTTAAAATTTAAGTTGTCTAGAATAAGTGGTGTGTTTGCTGAATACAAATTAAAGGAGCTCTTCTAACAAACGTGTCTCTATTCTCAGACTGCTGTGTTCTGCTATGCACAGAATTATTTCCATTACTTTAAAAAGCACATTTTACTAAAAAACAAACATGTTATTTGTTACATTAGTTTGTTGTTGTTGTTGTTGTTGTTGTTTCTGTATTGCCCACATGTTGAAGTCCACCAGTACCTCAGAATGACACTTTATTTGGAAACTGGGCGTTGCCAGTGTAATTAGTAAAGATGAGACCATGTTGGAATAGGGTGGGCTCCTAATCCAGCATGACTCATATCATTATATAAGAAAGAGATATATGGACACAGATTACACACACAAGGAAAATGCCATATGGAGATAAAGGCAGAGATCAGAATTAATGCTTCTACAAGCTAAGGGGCACCAAAGATTGCCAGCAAATCACCAGATGACATGTAAGAGGGACTAAACAGTCTCCCTCATTGCCCTCAGAAGGAACCAACCCTGCTTTTTCATATTTTTTAAATGTTTATTTATTTTTGAGGGAGAGACAGAGACAGAGCCAGCGGGGGGAGGAGGGACACAGAGAAAGGGAGACACAGAATCCAAAGCAGGCTCCAGGCTCCAAGCTGTTAGCACAGAGCCTGGCATGGGGCTTGAACCCACGAACCATGAGATCATCACCTGAGACAAAGTCGGATGCTCAAATGACTGAGCCACCCAGGTGCCCAAACCCTGCTGACATCTTAATCTTGGACCTTCCAAGCCTCCAGAAATGTAAAACAATAAATTTCTGCTTTTTATACCAACCAGCATGTGGTACTTTGTTACAGGAAACCTAGCAAACTAATATACCCAGTAATGGTTCTCGCAGTCTCATTTCCTATCATTTCTAAATTGTACTCCCAGTATAAACAGGATCTGTATTTATAACTCTTAACAATGTGATGATTGACACAGTAAAAGTGGTACCATCTCCATTAATATTTTTTTATAACAACAAAGTAAAAATAATTAAATGTATTCAGGTACTCAAGCCCTAATCTCTCTCCCTCTCTCTCTCTCTCTCTCTCATATACACACAAATGTACTGGAAGGATGATGTA
Organism: Acinonyx jubatus; assembly: GCF_027475565.1. Taxonomy (NCBI): domain Eukaryota; kingdom Metazoa; phylum Chordata; class Mammalia; order Carnivora; family Felidae; genus Acinonyx; species Acinonyx jubatus. The sequence goes on along the minus strand of NC_069381.1, from coordinate 88,448,623 downwards.
GAAATAAACATCTAATTAATGCACAAACAAATCTGGCATTCACAGATAGAAACTGCAAAAGACAGGTCTAATGTCATTTAATTAACTTTGGGATGCCGGTTCACTCAAAAACCCAATATAGGTAGATAAGCAAAGGTAAATGTCTATTACTAATGGAGATTTAGGTGGCTGTTATAATAATGTAACTGTTGATTTAGACTCAATGCCAAAACAAAAGAAAACAACAAGCCCGCAGGTGGGTTTATCCTTAAGACTTAAAGCTATAAGTAAACACTAGAAGCTTAATCTCTGCCTTTCAATGAGTGCCTCATCATAAGACTTTAGATTTAGATGATGGTGGTATATATCAATGCATTTCACACTTGGGAAAAACTACTGAAAATTATAGAAAATTACTAATGAGACTAAATTGTCATATCAGTGTGATGGCAGTTACGATTCACTGACACTCAAAATTTATTGGACCTTGCAAGAGAAACTTCTAATTAAAAATTTAGACTTTGAGTCTCCAGAGTTGAGTCATTCCTTAGGTTTGGAAGAGACAGGACTTTATTTATTGGACCTTACAAGAGAAACTTCTAATTAAAAATTTAGACTTCGAGTCTCCAGAGTTGAGTCATTCCTTAGGTTTGGAAGAGACAGGACTTTATAATGAACCACTAAATTGTATTTTCATAATAACCTGAGAATGCAATATTGACAACACAACAACTGATAAAATTAATGTATGGCTAAAAACATTTCTGTAATGTAGATAATAACCAAGTATCTGATTTAACTGCTTACCACTGCAATGATATACTAAAAGGTTATTCCCTCAAAGTAAATAAAGTACTGACTTTTAAAAAAATTCAATAATTCTGTTATTTCACCATTCTAACAATCTCTTTTCTTTATATTTTACTGTAGATTTGCCGGATATTTAGACTGCTGTAACCTGCCTAGAAAAAGACAGGAACAACAAAGGAAATAATAATTAGAAATTTTAATGTTACTATTTTATAAGTGAAAAAAAAGGAAGAGGCTTCCCCTCCTTCTTTTTCCAAGAGCAGTAACTTTAAAGAACTCTGTGAGTTCCTTCTCTCTCTCCTTGAAATATGTGTAAATCTTTTTTGAAACTAAATACAAATCTTGCCAATTTTAGGACTCAGGAATGTGTTTCTCAAGGACCTAGGCACTGTCTGTTTGAAATGCAAACATCAAGGAAGATGTGCACATCTCTCCCAATTTCTGTGAGAAAATAGGAGCCTCATTTAGACAGAAGCCTCTCCAAGTTGCAGAACTACCTCTTGACATAAAGAAATGAGAAGTTCATTTTTAAGAAAAGAAACTAACATTGATGGCCACTCCCATCATCAAGTAAATTTGAAACGATGTTGTCATTTTCCCATATTTGAAAATAGTTATTGTTTTTCTTGAGAACATGAATGTAATGGATTGTATCTGCTTGGTTCTGTCTTTGAAGTCTCTTAGTGGATTGCTTTTGATGTGCATCGTATGTTGGTTTAATGTTTACTCAATAATAAAATTGTTTTTTTTTCTCTTCTAATTTTATGGGGAGATTTTCTGGGCTGGGAAAAGATTTCATTTTTAATTATATTTACCCAACAAATGATACCAAAACTTTACACAGTTATTCCAGAAGAGCAGAGAACAGACCGACCTCACTTATAGACATGCATACAAAATCCTTATATAAATGGTAAAAGTAAGTGATAAAAATATGTACATGGATATCCAATTGCATTACTTACAATAACAAAGAGTGCAAAAACTCTTCAACAACAGAAGGAACTTTAAATTACAAATCATTCATTTTAGTAAGTATGCAGCCAATAAAGAAATATTTTAAAGAATGATGTGGGGCATAGAAGTTGTATCCAGTTTTTAACCTGTGATCTGATTTTGCCTTTTTGTTTTTCCTCATCTACTAACGCTTTGGGTCTAGTCCACTTGATTTTCATACCACATTTTCAAACTGCCTCTAAAAGTTTGAGCTACTGATGCTCTCAGCCTTCTGTTATGCTGTGTCCTCTGGCAGTGACACCCAGACAGAGGATGATCTGACTTTAAGCCTTTTTGCACAGTTTAATGAAAGTATTTTTAAAATAAAGCAGGACTCATATTGTGATTAATGGAAGATCCACATGTGATGGTGTAGCAGGATTCTAGCACAGAGAATCATGACACTAAAGCTTTTCTTTCCAGGAAGCAACTTTATTCCTGCCAGCACCGCTCAGTTGGGTGCCTACAGAAGAACTGAGCCTTGAATGCCACATGGCTTAGTTTTTTATACATTTTTTTTTTTTACTTCTTTGTCTCCCATATAAGGTAACAAACACAAACACACAGCATGCAGTCTGATTAAGTGGTCTCCTGTGACAAGGTCATGAGGGATACTGTCACATTCTTACATAGCCAGGTTCCCTTGAGGTCCCCCCCCTTAGGGAGGGTACCCTACCATAAGGGAAAAGAATGTCTGCCTACAGAATTTCACAAAATATAATCATTATACATATTTTAAAACTGTTTATCATGTCTGGATAGAGTATCTGGACATAGCTCCCTGAAAGGAAATCCAAATCATACCTTACCTCCCATCCTTTTGAGACACTGAGCATGGTGAATATTAAATTCATCAAACTAAATAGAGCTAATGGTTGTTAATAAGGCCCCTTCTTCTCCTTCTCTCAGGAAAGCTGTTTCCAATCTGATATTTCCTTTCTTCAACTTTTTGTTTTTTTGACCATTTTACCATAAGTAATGTAGCTCCATTTTAAGTTGCCTTTGTATTTGTTTGAGTATCCAACACTCCCAACATTCCCTGGTTAATTTGTTTTAGGGCCGGTGTTAACAATTGCATACCTCCTGTTATTTCTCAAAATGTCAGGCACACAGTATATCCTTAATATTTCTGAAATAAAGGAAGGGAAAAAAGGTATGAAGGAAAAAGAAAAAACAAAGAAGGGAGGATCTCTAGGCAAAGCCTTAGGATAGATTGCACTAAAACTATAAATGAGGAGTACTCCATGTCTTCAAGGTTTTTTTCTACATATTTTCCCTAAATTTAGGTAAATTATAAATTTATCCAATGGCAATCTCCAGTCTAACTTCAAATTAAAACATAGACACAACATATAAAATATACTTCAGTAGATAATTTGAATGAATTGATAGCATTTCCATAAATAACTACCATGCAAGATTTTTATATGGAAGACTCAAGAGATAAAGAGTGCTAAAAATGATGGTCAAGAAATTTTACTCAAAGAATGCCAGTTAACTAAGATATATATTTTTAAAAACTCATGCTTCATCTCCAAGGTATTTAGTGTTTGAACTGACTCAAGTAGGCTTTTGGAAATCTTTTTTTTTTAAATCAAATTTGCCATTCCAGTAAGTTTTTATAAGTATTAATACATATTGTGTGCTAGCTTCTCATGACAAATAGATTAAAATCCTTTTTGAGATATTTCTTCAATTTTTAAATAATTACATTAAATAGAGATAAAAGTCTGATTATTAAATTGATATGAGGACTCAATTGAAATGCATGAAATATGAACTATTTCAGGAACTAGTTCCTATTCATTTGGCAACAGATAAAATTAAAAACTATTCGTTAGTTGATTTGAAGGTTCATTCAATTTTTTATCTTTTGTGAATCCTTCTTTTTATGTTATAATTAATGAATGAGATTTATTATATAATTTTTAATGTATATACAATGCTTGATAACGGTCCCAAAATCTTGTGTATCTTCTGTTCCAGACTACTCCATTTCTCTATATTATTTTATTATGTAAAAAATTTAACATAATTTCATTTTAATAATTAATGGATAAATACAAAGTTGTCAAGAAGAATCCCTTTCCTCAAGGAATTCATAAATTAGCTCATGTGACAAATAGGTATTTAACATTATCTGAGAAGTAATATAGCATTACAGTTAAGAGCTTGAATTCTGGACTCAGACAACCAGTTTCAAAATCGTTTTGTGGTTACATCTTGGTGAACAAAATCAACTCCTCTTTCCCCCAAAACTGGTTCAAATATCAAGACTGATGATGCCATAGTCACTCACACACACACACACACACACACACACACACACACACCCCACAGAGGTATGATGTTTTATAACTCATATTATGAAGGTTTTTCAGGAGAGGAAGGCACGCATCCAATTTTATCTCAAATTTTTGAGCTGAAGGGGCTTTATGGCTTTGGTTATTTTTGCAGTCAGGGTGTGAAGGTGGGGTGAGGATTTCAATGTAAGGGCAAAGGATTGTGCTTGAACCTGTCACTATTGCCAAGAGACAGATCATGTGGGCTTTCTTACTGAGTGTTGTCCAAATGTGGAACAAGAGCGATAAAGACATGGTAGAAGCCTCTAAATAATGTCAGTTAATCAAGCACTAAAATGGAGTCAGACTCTTAATTAGAAAAAAAATTCATCACTTCCTAGTTATGGGACATTGGGCAAATCACTTTACTCACTATATAATCAGAATATCAAACTCTTCCTCATAGATTTTTTTTCATTCACTTTATAGATAAAATGGAGATAATACTGGTCCTTACCACATAGAGTTGTTGCAGGGATTAAAAAAGATATATGGTTATTATATTCCTTAGAAACTTTTTGGGCACAGAATGATCTCAGAACCAGTTGTTCTTATGGAACTGTTATGTGATAGACCCTTGTGTTAAGCAGAGTATATGGCATTTATCTGCCATCAAGGGCTCACACTGTCAATGGCAAGAGCTAAAAAATAACTCTAGTACTTATTCTATAAATTAGAGAAAAGAGATGGTTTAGATTTAGAAATGGGAGAGCTTAACTCTAATTCTGGAGCAGTTAAAATTTGACATCTACATTGAAGGCTGAGTAGTGGTTTCACATGGAGAGAAGAGAAAAATATTTTTCACACAGAAGGAACAGTATAACAGAAAACACTGAGGTACAGAAAATGTAAGGTAGGAAACAGAATGACAATTAGAGAGTAGGCTTTGCAGAGAGGACTGGATATCCCCAAGACAACCAGTGACCTGTGAAAGAATTATACTAAATTGCCAAACTGTGCATTACAAACAAAAATCATAGGAGATTTCAAAAACAGAAAGGAATGAAAACAGAAACAATAGAAGAATCATTCTGAGAGGTATGCAATTTAATATCTACGTTAGTGTAATTTTTCTAAATCAAGAAAGGAAGTTAAATACATTCCATGTAATGGTAAACACAAAGAGTATATATAGCTGGATATCCCTGGAAAAGACTTACTAGACCAAGTCAGAAGGTAGATGTGCAGAGACTGTGATGAATAAATTAGTAAAAACCATGGTATAGTATTTGCAACATTCAAGTATATTCATAAAATCATGGGAAGACTTTAGGACAATGGCACATAAAAAGATCAAAAGATATGGAAATACTTTGCCTATGAATGTAGTCCAAAAGTCAACTGTCTATAGAAAATCTACTTTCCACTGTATTTTACTAACAGTTTTTTTTTTCTTTTTTGCTCAGTTTGTAGTAGCAAACAACAGAGATGAGGCCATGGCTCTCACAAGCCGGCGCTCTAACAATGAAGACAAAAGGTGAATGAATAAAGAGATGATTTCAGTTGTAAATGTTATGAGGTAAACAAAACAGAATGAATGATAGAAAGTGAGTTGTGGACATGTGGGGAATTTTAGAAAAGATCTTCTAGAAGTTTGATCTGAAACTTCAATGACAAGGCAAAGTCTACGCAATGATCTAGGGAAGAATATCCAAATACAACATGGTTCTAGGAGAAAATGGGTATGAAGTGGTGATGGGTTCAATTAGAGTGTGGGAAATGTGAATAAAATAAGAAAGGGTAAATAGAAGCTTGAAATCAACCACAGGAAAAAGTCTGGAAAACCTCCAAAAGCATGGAGGTTAAAGAACACCCTACTAAAGAATGAATGGGCCAATTAGAGAAGAAATTTAAAAAAATATATGGAAATAAATGAAAATGAAAATACAACAATCCAAATGCTTTGGGATGCAATGAAGGCAGTCCTGAGAGGAAAATACATTGCAATCCAGGCCTATCTCAAGAAACAAGAAAAAACCCAAATACAAAATCTAACAGCACACCTAAAGGAAATAGAAGCAGAACAGCAAAGACAGCCTAAGTCCAGCGGAAGAAGAGAAATAATAAAGATCAGAGCAGAAATAAACAATATAGAATCTAAAAAACTGTAGAGCAGATCAACGAAACCAAGAGTTGGTTTTTTGAAAAAATAAACAAAATTGACAAACCTGTAGCCAGGCTTCTCAAAAAGAAAAGGGAGATGACCCAAATAGATAAAATCATGAATGAAAATGGAATTATTACAACCAATCCCTCAGAGATACAAGCAATTATCAGGGAATACTATGAAAAATTATATGCCAACAAACTGGACAACCTGGAAGAAATGGACAAATTCCTAAACACCCACACGCTTCCAAAACTCAATCAGGAGGAAATAGAAAGCTTAAACAGACCCATAACCAGCCAAGAAATTGAATCAGTCATCAAAAATCTCTCAACAAATAAGAGTCCAGGCCAGATGGCTTCCCAGGGGAGTTCTACCAGACGTTTCAAGCAGAGATAATACCTATCCTGATCAACCTATTCCAAGAAATAGAAAGGGAAGGAAAACGTCCAGACTCATTCTATGAAGCCAGTATTACTTTGATTCCTAAACCAGACAGATCCCAGTAAAAAAAGAGAACTACAGGCCAATATCCCTGATGAATATGGATGCAAAAATCCTCAATAAGATACTAGCAAATCAAATTCAACAGCATATAAAAAGAATTATTCACCATGATCAAGTGGGATTCATTCCTGGGATGCAGGGCTGGTTCAACATTCGCAAATCAATCAATGTGATACATCACATTAATAAAAGAAAAGATAAGAACCATATAATCCTGTCAATCGATGCAGAAAAGGCCTTTGACAAAATTCAGCAACGCTTCTTCATAAAAACCCTCGAGAAAGTCGGGATAGAAGGAACATACTTAAACATCATAAAGCCATTTATGAAAAGCCCACAGCTAACATCATCCTCAATGGGGAAAAACTGAGAACTTTTTCCCTGAGATCAGGAACACAACAGGGATGTCCACTCTCACCGCTGTTGTTTAACTTAGTGTTGGAGGTTCTAGCATCAGCAATCAGACAACAAAAGGAAATCAAAGGCATCAAAATTGGCAAAGATGAAGTTTACCTTTCGCTTTTTGCAGATGACCTGATATTATACATGGAAAATCCAACAGACTACACCAGAAGTCTGCTAGAACTGATACATGAATTTAACAAAGTTGCAGGATACAAAATCAATGTACAGAAATCAGTTGCATTCTTATACACTAATAATGAAGCAGCAGAAAGACTAATAAAGAAACTGATCCCATTCACAATTGCGCCAAGGAGCATAAAATACCTAGGAATAAACCTAACCAAAGATGTAAAAGATCTGTATGCTGAAAACTATAGAAAGCTTATGAAGGAAATTGAAGAAGATATAAAGAAATGGAAAGACATTCCCTGCTCATGGATTGGAAGAATAAATATTGTCAAAATGTCAATACTACCCAAAGCTATCTACACATTCAATGCAATCCCAATCAAAATTGCACCAGCATTCTTCTCGAAACTAGAACAAGCAATCCTAAAATTCATATGGAACCACAAAAGGCCCCGAATAGCCAAAGTAATTTTGAAGAAGACCAAAGCAGGAGGCATCACAATTCCACACTTTAGCCTCTACTACAAAGCTGTCATCATCAAGACAGCATGGTATTGGCACAAAAACAGACACATAGACCAATGGAATAGAATAGAAACCCCAGAACTAGACCCACAAACGTATGGCCAACTCATCTTTGACAAAGCAGGAAAGAACATCCAATGGAAAAAAGACAGTCTCTTTAACAAATGGTGCTGGGAGAACTGGACAGCAACATGCAGAAGGTTGAAACTAGACCACTTTCTCACACCATTCACAAAAATAAACTCAAAATGGATAAAGGACCTGAATGTGAGATAGGAAACCATCAAAACCCTAGAGGAGAAAACAGGAAAAGACCTCTCTGAGCTCAGCCGTAGCAATTTCTTACCTGACACATACCCAAAGGCAAGGGAATTAAAAGCAAAAATGAACTATTGAGACCTTATGAAGATAAAAAGCTTCTGCACAGCAAAGGAAACAACCAACAAAACTAAAAGGCAACCAACGGAATGGGAAAAGATATTTGCAAATGACATATCGGACAAAGGGCTAGTATCCAAAATCTATAAAGAGCTCACCAAACTCCACACCTGAAAAACAAATAACCCAGTGAAGAAATGGGCAGAAAACATGAATAGAAACTTCTCTAAAGAAGACATCCAGATGGCCAACAGGCACATGAAAAGATGCTCAATGTCACTCCTCATCAGGGAAATACAAATCAAAACCACACTCAGATATCACCTCACGCCAGTCAGAGTGGCCAAAATGAACAAATCAGGAGACTATAGATGCTGGAGAGGATGTGGAGAAACGGGAACCCTCTTGCACTGTTTGTGGGAATGCAAATTGGTGCAGCTGCTCTGGAAAACAGTGTGGAAGTTCCTCAAAATATTAAAAATAGACCTACCTTATGACCCAGCAATAGCACTGCTAGGAATTTACCCAAGGGATACAGGAGTACTGATGCATAGGGGCACTTGTACCCCAATGTTTACAGCAGCACTCTCAACAATAGCCAAATTGTGGAAAAAGCCTAAATGTCCATCAACTGATGAATGGATAAAGAAATTGTGGTTTATATACACAATGGAGTACTACGTGGCAATGAGAAATAATGAAATATGGCCCTTTGTAACAACGTGGATGGGACTGGAGAGTGTGATGCTAAGTGAAATAAGCCATACAGAGAAAGACAGATACCATATGTTTTCACTCTTATGTGGTTCCTGAGATACTTAACAGAAACCCATGGGGGAGGGGAAGAAAAAAAAAAAAAGAGGTTAGAGTGGAAGAGAGCCAAAGCATAAGAGACTCTTAAAAACTGAGAACAAACTGAGGGTTGATGGGGGGTGGGAGGGAGAAGGGGGGGGGGTGATGGGTATTGAGGGCACCTTTTGGGATGAGCACTGGATGTTGTATGGAAACCAATTTGACAATAAACTTCATATACTGAAAAAAAAAGGGTAAATAGAATACTCCTTTACAGAAGAAACAAATTGGATTGGGGAAATGAATAGGAGATGAAAGAGAAAGAATGTGCAAATAAAATGCCAAGAACAGAAAGTAGGAAAAGCCTAACAATATTGAGGGTCTATATGCTTTACAGTGCATTTTTCAAATAAGCTTTATAGAAACAATTCAAGCTACATGGTAGAAGTCATTTAACATATGGAAAACTGTGGTTGTAAACTGTTACCGGCTTTCTTAGAGTCACACTTCAGAATTTAAAACCAGTCTCCTGACTTCAAAGCCCAGGGTACTGGCATTTTACCTTACTTTCTCCACAGGCTTAAGTGATGCCTGGCAGTACCAGTGGCACAGAGAGGATATTTAGAAAAGAAGGTTTATATACTTAGAAAATGGGTTTTATTTTAGATATCTACATGGAATTATGTCCCAGACCTTTGGAGTTAGATAACAAATAAGGAAAGGTTCCAGGCTATACTGATTTGAATACACTCAAAAATGAGAAAGTTGGAAATTAAAAAAAAAAATTGGTAATACTTTTCCTCGTCAGTTTATGGGCCTGAAAAAAAATGATTTGATTAAAACATTATAATTTATTTAAATTCATTTACCATTTGATTATGACCATGAATGGCATATTATTAGTGAAACTTCAATGCCAAACTTTCTGAAAAAAACTAATATTTGCCTTATTTGAATGCTAAACACTCAGAAAAATCTCTATTGAGTCAATCCATTTCAAAGCAAAAATCTAATTGTGAAACTCTGGTTTTATTTTATACAGTTCTAGAATGTGAAGACCATATGAATAGTTACATTATATTCAGAATAAAAAATATTTGCAAAATACCACAATTTAAATAAGTTTGAGTAATTAATGAGGAGAATGATACAATGAAAGAGCCTACAATATCATGGGGAAGAATTTCTGCTTTTTTTGATACATTTAAACTTACTCAGAATAACTTACATGGAAGATAAAATGGAGGACTGCAGGACTCTGGGAAGATGGCAGAATAGGAAGCACTCGTAATCTGTCTCCCCACCCAGACAACAGTTGCACTGACAGAAGGTACTGATGTAATTAGTTTGGAGCTCTAGAGTCTATTAAGCCTTGCAATCTCCAAGAGAAGGCTTGGAAGATAAAATGGATTAATTCAGTTAATTTCAGCTTTTAGTTCAGCAGCTACTACCCATCCCCACCATCCAGCCCCCTGACAGGGACCCATACACATGTTCCTAGAGGAGATAATACACAGATTACAGAAGCCAGTGTAGACCATAATAACTTTATTCTCAAAATATCAAGATTACATGATACAAAATATTTTTATTTCCCTAAAATAATCTTCTGTGAAGAAACGGAATTTTAAGGATGAGTTTTCTGAATTGGTCTGAGGTATCTGGAATTAGCTTTGTAATCTGATGGAAGATGTTAATGATTATTTCCAATAGTAGAAAGGGCACTGATAGTTTATGGCATGGCCTTACAAAAGAGATAGGCAAATGTCTTCATGGATTACTCCTAGGGGCCTACTTATCATAAGCCAATTTTAACAAAAACTGAACATTTTTATTCAAACATTTGTTTTGAACATTTTTGGAAAACAAACCAATATAATGAAGTTGGTGATTGCTCCTATTGATGGACAAAGTGGTGGGAAAAAAATGGATGAGTTTAGGATTCAAATTCCCACCTCAAGTGCTTTCTTTATAAATGATCTGAAGGTGTTTATTTATGCCCTAAAGGATACCTGATGCCTTGTAGCAGGTGAGCAAAAATTTCTGAAAATCAAACATGGACTTCTATCAGGTGACTGGCTGAATTACAATGCTTGACTCCTAGATTTCCAGGAAGTGTCTATTGTTAAAGTGAAAGTACTGATTGGGAAAGAATGGGATACTGTAAATTGGGACAGGGTTATGTGAGAAAACCCTAATGAAACTGGGAACACTGAGCTCTTAAATTCGGATGAGTCTTCTCTGCCAGTAGAAAAAGTCTCCCCACCTACACTGAACATGGCTTTTGTATGCCAAGAGGAAGTAATGCCCCCCCATTCCTACTTTCCCAGAAAGTGGCCTCTCTTTCTGCAATGAAAGTAGCCTCCCTACCCCCAGTATGACCTCACTATTTCCAATATATCAGCCTTTCCACCACAGTCTGAGGGAATTAATAATTCACAGGCTAAGGCAATTCTAATGCAGTTGCCATGTAAGATGATGCTTATTCTTCTTAAGACCAATCTTTACCTCCCTTCTATGCTTCTAGACCTATAACCAGACTCCAGCACCAGCAGGCCCAGAAAGGTGACATACAAAGTATGACCCATGGATAGGTGTGGTATACTCCAAAAGAACTACTTGAGCCCTATTTCTTTCTATTTTAATTCCAGTGTAGTTAACATATAGTGTTATATTAGTTTCAGGTATACAATATATTGATTCAACACTACCATACATTACTCAGTGTTCATCAACAAAGTCCTCCTCTTGGGGTGCCTGGTGGCTCAGTTTGTTAAGCATCCAACTCTTGATTTTAGCTCAGATCATAATCTACAGTTTGTGAGATCAATCCCCACATCAGGCTCTGTGCTGGTGGCATGGAGCCTGCTTGGGATTCTCTATCTCCTTCTCTCTGCCTCTCCCTGGCTCATGCACCTGTGCATTCTCTCTCTCTCAAAACAAACAGACATTAAGAGAGAGAGAGAGAGGGGGGCACTTGGGTGGCTCAGTCAGTTAAGCGTCCGACTTTGGCTCAGGTCATGATCTTGTGGTCCGTGAGTTCAAGCCCCGTGTTGGGCTCTGTGCTGACAGTTCAGAACCTGGAGACTGCTTCTGATTCTGTGTCTCCCTCTCTCTCTGACCCTCCCCCCATTCATGCTCTGTCTCTCTCTGTCTCAAAAATAAATAAATGTTAAAAAAAATTAAAAAAGAGAGAGAGAGAGAGAGAAGCCTACTTTTAATCCCCTTTACTTATTTCACCCATTCCGCCACCCACCTCCCCTCTGGTAATCATGTTTGTTCTCTACAGTTAAGAGTCTCTTTTTTTCCTTTATTTTTTTTTTTGTTTCCTAAATTCTACATTAAGTGAAATTATATGGTATTTGTCTTTCTCTGACTTATTTTATTTAGCATTATACTCTCTAGAGCCATCTGTATTATTGCAAATGGCAAAAATTCATCATTCTTATGACGGAATAATATTCCACAGTGTGTGTGTGTGTGTGTGTGTGTGTGTGTGTGTGTGTGTGTGTCTGTGTGACCTTCTTTACCCATACACCTATCAAAGGACACTTGGGCTGCTTCCGAAATTTGGCTATTATATATAATGCTGCAATAAGCTGGAGTTTTATAATTTATGCAGACAAAAATCCAGAAAACATGTGGGAATGGACACTAAGGGGGTGAGATGATTGTGGAAGGAACAAAAAGTTGGATATGGCTGAAGTTATTGAGATGAGCTAAATAAATAGAGATTCTGTATTTAATGTTACAATTTTGAGAATTAGAAAGAGTAATAGCTGGTTGGGTGATTGTCTTAAACATGGACTGAAAGGTGGCTCACAGTCAGTGAATTAAAAATGCCTAACCAATCTTGGTTTAATGTACAAGAAAAACTCAAAGGCTTACAAGGGATTGTAACTTACAAAGTTAAAGTGGATTTGTCATTTAATAACTATACTGAGAGTGTCCAGAAGACATACCTTCCACTAACACTGTGAGACGTAAATTTGTGAGGGCAGCCCTGCCATCCTTGAAGACTTCCATGATCACATTTCTTTACAGGCCAGACTTTAAGGCAGGAACTGCAGTCACTGAAATGCAATGGGAATAACTGGATTCCAGGGTAGTAGGAGTCAAGTGATGGCACTCGACCATCAAAGGCAAGGTGGATGTGGTTACTGTGATAGCCAGCAGAGTGGCAATCAATGGCATTCAGATAAGATATTCTGTCTCTGACATACAGATGGCATTGGTTAGTTTATCATGGGATTCCTATAAGTGATAGAGATAGGGAGACTACTAAATTTGGAATTAACCTATATAAGCAGAAAAGCTCTAGGTTAAATGTACAAAAGGCCTACTTGAATTACAAAAAAGAGCCACAGCTCCTTTATTAATTCTCAGACTGGAGTCAGTTTATAGACCAGAGCCCCTTGAATGAACAATAAGCTGGGTTCCCTTGAGAACGGATCTCAGTGCACTACCAAATATACATACTGTTAAACTTTCTCCCAGCCTTGCCCCAAAGGGGCCTACAGTCTTTTGCCAGGTAACTGTCCATTTGGGAAAAAGGAAATAATCAGAACTTTTGGGGACTAGTGAACACTATCTCTGAACGCTGAATGAACACTAATTCTAGGAGACTCAAAATGGCACTGCCTCTATCTAGGAAAATAGCAAACTAAAAGCAAATACCTCATTCCTAGAGGGATTTGAGAGGTAAATGCCACTGATAACTTGAAAGATGTAGGAGTGATGATTTCTACTACATCTTCATTTAACTAGTCTTTTGGCCTGTGAAGAAAACAGACGGACCCTGGAAAATGATAGTGGATTCTTATAAACTTTACCAAAAACTGACTCCAACTAAAGTTGCTGAATCAGATGTGGTCTCGAAACATATCCCTAGTACCTGGTAACACTGATCTGGCAAATGTTTTTTCCTCAATACCTGCTAACAAAGACCACAAGGCGCCATTTGTTTTAACTGGCAAGGCCAGCAATAAATACACCTTTGTTGTTCTACCTCAGGGGTACATCAACTGCCAGACCTAAGTCACAATTTAGTTTCCAGGGACTGTGATCATGTTTCCCTTCTACAAGAAATTATACTGTTCAATTATTTTGATAACATTACACTGATACTACCTAGACAGCAAGAAGTAGCAAATACTAGCGGCACCTGGATGGTTCAGTTGGTTACGTGTCTGACTCTTGGTTTCAACTTGGGTCATGATCTCATGGTTAATGGGATAGAGCCCCACATCAGACTCTGCGTTGGTAGTGCAGAGCCTGCTTGAGATTCTCTCTCTCTCCCTCTCTCTCTGCCCCTCTACTTGCTCTGTCTCTCTCAAAATAAGTAAATGAACTTAAAATATTTTTTTTTCAAAAGAAGTAGCAAATACTCTAGACTTATTGGTAAGACACTTGCATGCCAGAGGGTGGGAAATAAAACTGGTCAAAAAATTACAAGACTTCCACTTCAGTGGAATTTCTAAAAGTCCAGCCTATCAAGTATGGTACATGCCAAGATATCCCTCTGAAGTTATAAATTAAGTTGTTGCATCTGTCCCCTCCCACAACCAAAAAAGAGGCACAATGACTAGTGGGTTTCACTGGATTTTGGAGATAACATCCCTCATTTCATTGTGCTTCCCCAGTCCATTTGCCAAGTAACCTGAAAAGGTGCTCGTTTTATGTGAGGTCCTACAACGGGTCTAGACTGCAGTGCTAGCTGCTCTGTTAGTTCAGCCATAGAATCCAGTCAGTCCAATGGTCACTGAAGTGGCAATCACAAAGATGGCACTCATACTAATAAATGAGTTAAATATAGTTTCAGAACACATGATCATAAATTCAACTGGGTTTTTATGTAGACAAATAGACAAAATATGCTTTAGAAAAATGAAAGTTAAAACCATAATGCAAAACCATTTCACACTCACTAAATGGTTTATAATAAAAAATACAGACCATCTTAAGTTTTGGCAAGGAAACTTCATACCTTGCTGGTGGGGATGTAAAATGTTATAACCAACTTGGAAAACAACTTAGATTCCTCACACCAATAAAAAAGTACAGACCTTTGAATATTTTGGAATTTACTTAGTTTATATTCTATGTAAACTTATGTAAAAATAAATCGTTTACCTCAAAAGTTCCTCATAGTCACCACTGTAATTATAAATTATCTTTGATGAAATTATGCTATTTAGAGTGGCAACTCAATGAATGAAAGACAGCAGTAATTTAAATACTGTCTTGGCTTCGAGAGGGCATGGAGTTCTGTTTAAACTGGCAAAGACCAGGGGCACCTGGGTGGTTCAGTCAGTTAAGCTTCTGACTTCAGCTCAGGTCATGACCTTGAGGTCTGTGGGTTTGAGCCCCGCCTTGGGCTCTGTGTGGACAGCTCAGAGCTCAGAGCCCGGAGCCTGCTTCGGATTCTGTGTCTCCCTCTCTCTGCCCCTCCCCTACTTGCGCTCTTTCTCTCTCAAAAATAAATAATCACTAAAAAAATTGTTTAAATAAATAAACTGACAAAGACCAGTCTAAAAGTTTCTTATCAACTTGTTTCTGGGGCATCTAACCCCAATCTCACAGTCAAGGACTCCTAGCATATAGAAGGCTTGGAGAGGAGTTTCTCACAGAACAAATCTCCTAGACAAAGCATGACAGCCTGAGAAAAATTCTCATAAGTTTTTATAAGTAGTCTGTAGCAAAATCTGTCCAAAAGCTGCTGTTCTGAAAAGCTACCTTCTGAACTCCTCAGACCCAAGAGCCAGGTCAAGGAATAAATTTACTGAGGCCTATAATCATTCTTTCCTTATGAATGTTTTATAGACTTAGTACTAAAAAACTAATGAAGACTGACAAATAGTAATGTTAACAGCAACAAGATCATTTTCCACAAACGATGAAAGTTTTTCCAGTAAGATCAGATAGCCAAAGATTTTTAATTGTTTTAATGTTTATTATTTGAGAGAGAGACAGAGAGCAAGCAGCAGAGGGGCAGAAGAGAGAGGGATATACAGAATCGGAGGCAGGCTCCAGGCTCTGAGCTGTCAGTACAGAGCCTGACGCGGGGCCCAAACCCACAGACCACGAGATCATGACCTGAGCCGAAGTTGGCTGCCCAACCAACTGAGCCACCCAGGCTCCCCACATAGCCAAAAGATTCTTAAAAGAAATTTTACTTCTTTAGATACAATAAATAAAGTCTCACATTTGATCTAACTTCAATGAAAATAGAATTCTGAACGGAATGAGAAGCTTAGCCATTTTTGTGGCCAAACAGACCCCTGAGTCCAAAGCTGCTTCACTGGAGAACACTGCTTTTGAGTCAAGAGTCTTTGGTTGCCAAAGCAAGGGCCTATCAAATGAATCTAGGTGTAACCTCCAAATTATTAAACTGCCCAAAGCATCACCAGAAAACCTGTTATCAAAGCCTAATGTATTAGAATTACAGAAGTAAGGAAGAATGTCACTGGGCTAGCTTTTAATATGTCAGTTTGGCTAAGCTGAATTATAGTCCCCAGAATTCCCTTTCTAGTATGCTTCTGATTCAGGTAGCTATAAATGATATTCTCTCAAAACAGGTGGAGGACAGAAGAAAAGCAGCAGTATTTTTGTAACAAGACACAATGTCTCCTATTATTCAGTTAAATATTACCAGGTATAGCTGTGAAGTGATTTGATAGATGGGACTGAAGTCCCTAATCAGTTGGTTTTAAGTGAATCAGAAGGGTCTGACTTAATTAGAAGACTTCTAAGAGAGGGCAGAGACCCATCCTAAGACATTTTAGCCTATCAACAACAAACTTTAGCCTGTGCCGTTGAGGTTCCACTCTGCTCATGATCTTCCCTTTCCTTCCTGATTGTCCACCTCCTGGATTTTAGGTTTTCTTGGCCATAATTACATAAGCCAGTTCCATAAAATAAATATGCACTTATATAAAAATGCATCCATTGCTTATAACACATGAATAAATATATATTCCTTACAAGTAATACATATTTATTACATATACGTATACATACTTATGTTTGTATATACATGCATATATGCACATATTTATGTGTGTGTATGTATCCCATATGTTCTGTTTCTCTAGCTGAACACTGACCAATACATCCATCTCACCAGTCTTTGCCATATTTCAGAAAGGGGAAGTTAGAATATATATTACTCTGAGGTCTGTCTCAGCTTAAGTGGTTCAAGGTTCAAAGTGGAGAAATGAAACTACTCTAGTAAATGTTTTTAAATAGCAATTTCAGATTGGTGGACGGAGCAAAGAAATATTTTAGAGTCAAGTACTGATAAGCAAACAGTTGTTTAGATGAGTTTTGCTTTATAATAAAGATTATGTAATTTATATAATTTTATCAGTTCAATATTAGACAATTATTCAAATAATGTAAAATAATATATAAGGGCACCTGGGTGGCTCAGTGGGTTGAGCATCCAACTTCAGCTCAGCTCATGATCTCATGGTTCATGAATTCGAGCCCTGCATCGGGCTCTGGCTCATTATTGCCAGCTCAAAGTTCACTTCGAATCCTCTGTCTCAGTCTTTCTCTGCCCCTCCCCACCTTTCTCTCTCAAAAATGAATAAACATACATACGTGTGTGTGTGTGTGTATGTGTGTGTGTGTGTATTTTCTTTAGAATATATATTCTTTTGTGCAAGATTATTCTACTACTAACATAAAAATTGTTACATATCTTTGAATAGTTTCAAATTCTGAAAAAATCATGTAACTCAAGTACTCTAAACACATTGCTTATGCTGGAAAAATCATCCGCATTCTTTGCTATTTCTCACTCAAAAGATTGGAGTTCTTTCATTTTGGTGTAATGAAAAGAATTTTACATTTGGAATCAGAAGTTCTGAATTTGAGGCCTTATTATTTATCAATTTATCAGTTGTCTTGGTGTTTAGTATTTAGGAGCATTTCAAACTTTATTTCCTTATTTATAAAGTCTGAATAAGAGTTATTTTACCTACCAATTGGGACTATACAAATGATATACATATCAGATACCATACATGAAAGTAATTGTTCTTAAGCTGCTATGAAAATACATAGTCATATTTCATATTGACATATTCTTATCCAGTATTTTTCTCTACAAATTGTTCTTATACAATTTATTGTTTCACAAATATTCTATTTACACTATAACCCTATGAAGAAAGCATAATTATTATTCTGATTTCACAGATAAAGAAAATGAAATTTTTCCACAGTCATGTGCATGGTGTTACTCCCTAATTTTTTTAAAGATGGACAATTATTATTTTTCACTCAAAATACAGGTTCCTTGATCACACAAAATTAATTGTTAATTATATCATGGAGCAGTGCCTAAAATACGTATTGCATATTTTGCTTGGTGTGTTTGCCAAGTGAACTTAGAGGTAAAATAAACTAGAAAATATGCTACTGGCCACATACCTAGAATCCCTGTTTACATTTCTTGCAGCTATTTCTCTGTAACAGTGGATCAGAAATTTCAAAAAAGGCTAGAGATACTCATAGTTCTCAACATGCAGTAATTGTTACCTTGATAGAAATCATATGAATTGTAGAATTTTTAATTCTGGCTCACTTATATAAGCTAGAGGTCATAGGGTTTGTGTAAAAATAAAACAAAACAAACAAATCACGTCTACAAATGTCAAAAACACTACAATTCAGCTAGTGCTGTAAACCCCAAAACACTATCTCCATTCTTGATTCAATCTAAAGCAAAAAAAAAAAATTAGATTTTTTTTAAAACATGAAATTGGTGGGAAAGGCTTAAAAATGATTTTTAATCAGGTGTCGTAAAATTAAATGATGTGAGTAAGTACAGAAACCTCAGTTATCAATTTTAACACTTTAAGTGACATAATCAGCCTTGATAATAATATAAATTAAACATTAATGGAGGATATTTTTATTTATTAAGGCTCAAAAAGTAAAGATCAAAGAAGATACAATAGCATGGTAGAATGACTCAAAATCTCATA
Source organism: Acinonyx jubatus (assembly GCF_027475565.1). Lineage (NCBI taxonomy): Eukaryota > Metazoa > Chordata > Mammalia > Carnivora > Felidae > Acinonyx > Acinonyx jubatus. The sequence goes on along the minus strand of NC_069381.1, from coordinate 88,429,658 downwards.
ATAATGTTATTTAACATTCAGAAATATATGATCACCAAACCACCAAGTAATAATATCATCTATTAAAGTGATGTAAAGGAACTCTGGAGCTTCATTAAAAAAATTATTGGACATTTTTTAAGTTTATGAATTAGTGATTACCTGCAGTAGAAATCTAAAACCTTAACCAACATAGTTCATTTGAGAATTTGAAACAGAATCATATTTATGTTGCTAGAAGTTTCTAATCTTATCTCTAGCCTGTAGAAATATATGCCTTAGGATAAGAATGGCAAAACACACAACCAAGAAGACTGGGAAAAGCTTTGTCAGGAAATATGCAGAGATGGCTGAAATCTGTACGTTTAGTCTGCAAATGAGCTGTTGGGATAGCAGATGCATCTGCTGAAGACTGCTTGTCAATATTTTCAATGTAATCACAGATAGATTAATGCATTATCACAATTAGGTAGTCAGTGTTCTATGGAAATACTATTTTCTCTAAGCGGAGCCAATTCTTTTCCATTCCATTTTTCATATATGTAGCAAAGTTATGTATTTTGAAAAGATTGTTTTCAAGAAGAAAAATAAGCTCTTTTAAGCTTTGAGAGCTTGTATAAATGTTTGCCTGAAGCTGTAGTGATATAGCACAATTCATGTCTTTCTGAACACATTTCAAAAGTAGAATGCAAAAGCATAAATGAAGGGCCTTATAAGGAAACAGATGTATTACATTACTTGAGGAAATTCACCTCATTTTTAAACTTCATTAAATACTTTGAGATAATGACTGAATCAGCCTCTAGAAGAAATCTAAAACAGTGCCATATTATTCTGCCTTTAGTCATGGTCTAGTGAAAATTAGTACCAAAATAAAATTTTCAAAACCACAAATTTCCTACTTATCAAATTGGAATCATTATATACAGGGGCTATATACAGTTTTCAAAATTTAAAAACATGGCCTTCATATAAATACAAAACAATGTTTTGTTAAAAATATTAATCAAGGAACCAATGAGATAGTAAAGTTGGTTCAAAAAATATTTTGAGGGGTGCCTGGTGGCTCAGTCAGTTGAGCATCCGACTTCGGCTCAGATCATGATCTCACAGTGTGGGTCTGAGCTCCACATCAGGCTCTGTGCTGACAGTTCAGAGCCTGCAGCCTGCTTCAGATTCTGTATCACCCTCTCTCTCTGCCCTTCCCACTCACAATTTGTCTCCCTCTCTCTCTCAAATATAAGTAAACATTTAAAAAATATTTTGAAAACTGAACAATTTTGTAATCACCCAAAGGAATGCTAAATTAAATATGTAAATAGATACAAAACTGGTTAATGATCTACAGAGCATTAAAAATATGGCACTAAAATTATCTTTTCTACTATACAACAGAAATCCACAAGTTAACATATAACACCATAATGTCTGGGTGCTAATCACATAATAAATAGCCAGGATAAACACAACTGCATTTTCCTACGTAATTAATAATAGTTTAGTAAGCCTGCTAAATGATGTTCCATTATGACAATGGAAGGAAGTTGTCATCTTCTTATTTTATTCACAAATGTTACACACACAAACATACAATTTTCCCCCTCAATAGCACACATAGTGGGTAGTATGTGGTGACTACAGAAAACAGTTTTCATAAACACATATTAAGCATCTCCTTAGGTAAATCCAAATAAAATTGTAGGACATTTTAAGAAGACATGAAAGCCACTGTAGTTTATACTGAATATAAAAATGACATTATTGATATTCACTGTATACCTAACTACAGTAAACACTGAATAAAGTTTAAACAAAATATAGAAGAAAAAATCTGCAGAAGATTATTTTTTAAATGTAGATAGGAGGAACTAAAATATTAACATTTCATTATCATCAAAATATTAACACTGATAGGGCACCTGGGTGGCTCATTTGGCTGAGCTTCTGATTCTTGAGTTTGGGTCAGGTCATGATGCCAGGGTCATGGGTTCCAGCCCTGTATCAGGCTCTGCACTGAACATAGAGCCTGCTTAAGATTTCCTCTCTTTCTCTCTGTCTTTCTCTCTCTCTCTCTCTCCCTCTCTCTCTCTCTCTCTCCCCCTCTGCCCCTCTCCCCTGCTTGTGTGCCCTTTCTCTCTCTCACTAACAAAAACTTAAAAAACAAAAAAATAAATAAAATATTAACACTGATATGTTTGTTTCTTCACATTGATGATAGAGTTTAGGATGAAACTTTTGCTGTGGCCAGCAACTGTGTTGCTGTAGTGTTTAATGACCAGGTAGAGTAACATAAAATGTTATTTTTGATCTATGGATTCCTATAAAATCAACTGGCATCTCTAATCTTACAGATTTAACAGATAACTTTAGAATAATTTCCAAATGATATATTAGATTGATTAAATTTCTAACTATACATAATGTACCTAACACAAATTCTTGCTAATAATTATGATTGTAACACAATTTCTAACATAATTATGCTTAATTGATATTCTAATGAAAAAGATATGATCAGTCAATATTTTTACATGTTGCTTAATTTAACAGGCTGAGTATTTTTCAACTTCAGTTTATTGGCCAATTTAGGAATATTTTTCCAATTTTTCTTAAATATTTAAAATGGACATCACAAAATAAGTTTTTTTTAAAAGTTTGGACGACTTAGAAAATTCACCTCATTTTATTGTACACTAAGATTTAAGCAATTTATCTTATAATGCTTAGTGTCATAGATGTATAGAATTGTCAAGTAAATAATATGAAATTCCCTTTTCTAAGCACTTCATATATGATAGATGCTATTTTATGTCTCCAGTACATTAAATCAAGATAGTCAATAAGATTGTAATAACATTGTTTGGTGAGACAGATGGTGACTACACTTATTGTGGTGAGCACTGAGTAGTGTAGAGAATTGTTGAATTGTTATGTTGTACACTTGAAACTAACAGAGCAGTATATGATAATTATACTTCAATTAAAAATTAAATTAAAAATTTATTTTAGGGAAGAGTTGGGTACAACTAAAATTTTTGTCATAATATCATTTATTTCCTTGTCATAGTGAAATTGTATATAGCTCATATTATTTTACATCAGTCAGCAGATGAGTCTAGTTCAATAAATACAATAAGAAAGATAATTTTAGGGGCACCTGGGTGGCTCAGTCAATCATCCGACTTTGGCTCAGGTCATGATCTCGCAGTGCATGAGTTTGAGCCCCACATCGGGCTCTGTGCTGACAGCTCAGAGCCTGCAGCCCACTTCAGATTCTGTGTCTCCCTCTCTCTCTGTCCCTCCCTTGCTCATGCTCTGCCTCTCTCTCTCAAAAATAAGTAAATAGTAAAAAAATTAAAAAAAGAAAACAAAGATAATTTTAGTCACATATGGTATCTCTTATATATAAGAACTTAGAAGTGGTTACAGTCACTTTTACATAGACTACCAAAAGCCCATTTTACTACTTTTCCTTTCAACAATAGCATAGTTGAGGTAAAAAAGAAAGCTACCATTTTACTTAATTTGTCCTACATTGGCAAGAAAATGAACTAAATGCTTGCAAATATGCAAATCAAAAAATACTTCCATAGAATTATACATAGTTGTTAAACAAGAAAAATTTTAAATGGTTATAAATTTTGACATACTGTATGTGTTAATATTATTCTATAAGTTGTTAACAATAAGATCATTTTATAGCTACCAAGTAATGATCCACTCTTCCAATACTTTCATGCTTTGTTTAAAAGCAACACTACTTCCTTTTTAAAACTGAGTGATAGAAAAAACTCAATGAGTTATATAAATTATTTTGTCTACTCATTTCTTTGCCAAAAGGATACTCTGCCTTATATTTTTCAAGTTATTTTCCAATGTTAATTGATTTTTTGTCACGAACTATTTGTGAATTTTTTCTGAAAATGGCTGAATTAACATGTAACAAATTTTGTGCTTTTAAAATTGAGTTAGACTCATTTTTCAAATTTATTTAATATTTCTGTTTAAACATATATTTTCAAAGTACGATGTCATAGATGGTATACTTTTTATGAACACTGTATTATTCTAAAGTATTATTTGCATGTCTCATTACATCCTTGTTATTATTTTAGTAGTAACCAATATATATGTAGGCTCATAAAAATTAGGCATTATGGGCCAGAAGAATATGCTGCTTGTAAAAAATGAACTCTCAACACAATTGGCCTTTTTTTCTTTTAGCTTCATATAAGCCTTCTTAGTGGTTAAGTAACCTTTACTCCTGAATTTCAATGATACATGAATGAAAAAAAAATGTTTTCACAAAGAATAGGCTTAATTTTATATATTTAAGCACAGTTTGCTATTTCACAATACTGCTAGAACCAGAATAAACACTGCATTTTAAAACTTTATGGAACTAATTTATAGTGTAGGGCAGGCGCAAACTTGATCTCATGGCAGCAAAATTTTATGTTTCCATTTCAGCAATACTGCCTAACACAATAATATCAGGCCAGCAAATCTTAAATATAAGTTAAGCTAACATGATCCATTGCCTTATAAAGCTAGAGCACCCTGTGGAGTCATGCTGAATATGCCAAGTGATTTTTCAAAATTTAATCATCCTAAATGTCAGATAAAGGTGCTTTTGCTGTCATTCTTTAAAACTGGGGCAAAAATCCCGAGTGTGCCTGCAAGTTATAAAGAAACCCTCTTCTTAATACTTGTATTAAATAAACAACGTCCCTTCCAATCACCATTCATTTTGCTGGTCACAGTAAATAAAAACATATTATAATGTTATAAAGCAAATTCAAGATAAATAGTTATTTTTCAGAAGTAAAAATACAGGTGTCTCCCTAGCAAGACACAAATTTCTTATAACCACCATGTAAATCTAAATTTATTCTTTGGTCATTCTGGGCTATCCTGGCAGAAGTTTGACAGCATTAGAAATAACTTATTATGAACATAAAATTCAAATTTTCTCCTCAAAAATATTTGCCGGTGTATTCAACCAATAAATAGAAAGAATAATACATCACAACAAAATGGAATTTATTCCAATAATTCAAGGCAAGTTCAACAATCTATATATCAATTAATGTGATTCAGCATATTAACAGACCTAACAAGAAAGAGCTCAAGATCCTATCAATAAATGGAAAGAAAAGCAGTTGAAAAAAGATTAATTTATGATAAACTCTCAGTTAAATATGGAATAAAAGGGAGTTACTCCATCTAAGAAGATATCTATACTAGCCTACTTTTAACATCATACCTTCTATGAAGGCTTATGTGGTTTCTCCTTAAATCAGGAACAAGGCAAGAACACTCTCCCTTGCTCTTCACTCATATTCAACATTGCACTAAATATGGTAGCCAATGCCATGATCAAGTCAAATAAATTAATAGCATACAGAATTTAACAGAAGTAAAATGTTTTCTATTCACAGAAGAAATTACTTTCTATGTGGAAAATCTGAAAAACTCAGATAATTTTCTATAACAAATACATGAGTTTATCAAGTCCTACAATACAAAGTTAACATAAAAATATCAATTTTATTTCTACCTACTTGCAATGAACAACTGGAATTAAGAAAATAAATACCATTTACCAGAGCACTAAATAAAATTAAAACAGCAGAAAAAAAACCTAACAAAATATGTTCAGGTTACAGACGTTAAAAACTATAAATAAATGAAATAAATACCACATTCTTGAACTGGAAGACTCAATATCATTAAAAAATAAATGATTCCCAATTTGATCAGTTGAGATTCAGTGCAATACTAAGTAAAATTCCAGCAAGATTTTTGAAGATATAAGTGACTCTAAAATTTATATGGAAATACAAAGAAACTTGAAGGGACAAAAAATGATTTTGAAACTGCACACAAATCTGGAAGATTCACACATCTCAATTTAAATGTTCACTTGAAGGGGTGCCTGGGTAGCTCAGTGAGTTAAGCATCTGTCTTTGGCTCAGGTTGTGATCTCACCATTAGTGAGTTCTATTCCCCCATCGGGCTATCATCACAGAGCCACTTTGGATCCTCTTCCCTCCCCCCTCTCTCTTCCCCCCACCCCTCTGCTTGTGCTCTCTCTCTCTCTCTAAAATAATAAACATTTAAAAAAAATTTGTAATGTTTACTTGAAAGTGACAGTAATCAAGGCTGTGGTATTGATCAAAGGCTAGATCCAAAGATTGATGGAAAATAATAGATCACAAATAGGCCCCAAAGTTAGTAAACTGATGCCTCTCTCCTTCCTCTGCACGCCCCCTATATATTTCATCTATGCCCCACAAATTCCATCCATACCTGGAAATCCGGTTCGAGGTTCAGGCGGCACAGGGGACTGTCGCACATCACCTGTAGGTTTACCTTGTGGTCCACCAGCTCCTGGATACTATTGATGCCATAGTTGATCATCATTAGGTGCTCCAGGAAGAGGCCCCAAGCAATGATGCATAGGTTGTCAGGAAGCCCCAGAGACAGCAACATGTTGAGACCAAAGACACTGGGAACTCTGGGCTCCACCCACTACTTCAGGCCTCAGGGATCCCTGAACACCACACAAAACACATGCTGGGTTCCCTGCAGGGCCTGTAGGACAGCTTGAAGCACAGCTAGGTGATACCCGGCTTGGTGAAGAACTGCCTCATGACGGCCCTGAGATGCCCCAAGGTGCAATCATGGTCAGCCACAATGCCCTCGAGCTGGTGGAACTCAGCCAAGTGCGTAGCACCCAGGGTCTCGTTCTGAAGTCCAGGGAAAAGGACTTGGCGCTTATGATCGGCTTTTTCTGGGTCAGGCGGCGGAGGGAGGGCGCAGCTGCGGCTGACGTCGTGCGCGGCCGGTGGTGCGCGGCTGCGGCTGACGTCGTGCGCACGCTTTTGCGTCTTCTTCCCGGCTCTTGTGCTTGTACCCAGGAGCCAAGTCTTTGCTGGGTAAGTAGAGGTACTCGATTAATTGGAAGAGAAAGGAAGAACTTATTGTGGTTATCACCACAATCATTATTTTTTAAATCATTTCCTCTAGTTAAGCTGAAGTTATTTTTTTAATGTTTACGCGAACTCCCAAGTTGGTTGGACAAATGTTATTAGACAAGCAAATAGCATTTGAGAATCCTGTTCTGAAAACAGTAAATTATTTGGTGAACCATCTGCGGAATTAAATCATTGTTTCTTGGAAATGTCAGCTACATTTTACTTAAAGAGTATTAAATGCAAATCTTACTCTTAGAATTTTTCACATAATAGAATTTGTATTTTTTAAAACTTATTGAAGAAATGTATAAGCATAGATATTAAAAGAAAACCCAAACCGGTATAGTTAAAAAAAAAAAACAAAACAATATAATAAGTAGCTGATTCACAAAGCATGATTACTTAATTCAATATTCATATATGAAATCATCAAAATAGTTGCATAATGTATGTGACAGTGAAGCATATCAATATGCTTACATATCAGTTATTTTTTACATGAACTAATGATGCAGAATATTAAAATTTGCAAATGTAAATATCACTATTTTTCAGAAGTAGTATGTAGTCAACTTTATTAAAGTATAGTTTACATATAATATAAACAAGTATACAGCTTGATGAGTTTTAGCAAATGTATGCAACCATGTAATAACCACTACAAACAAAATATAGAATAATTCCTTGGATTAAGGACAATGTAGGGGCGCCTGGGTGGCTCAGTCGGTTAAGCGTCCGACTTCGGCTCAGGTCGTGATCTCACAGTCCGTGGGTTCGAACCCCGCGTCGGGCCCTGTGCTGACTGCTCAGAGCCTGGAGCCTGTTTCGATTCTGTGTCTCCCTCTCTCTCTGACCCTCCCCCATTCATGCTCTGTCTCTCTCTGTCTCAAAGATAAATAAACGTTAAAAAAAAATAAAAAATAAAAAAAAAGACAATGTATTTTTATCTTTATTCTAATTATTGAAATCAGCCTCCATGTGGATTTGACAACATGAAGAGATTTCTCTACTTTTCCACCTAGATTTCGCTTTCATAATATTGTGAAACACTCATGGATTTGTAATAAAATGATTTGATTCTATTTCCTTCAACACTACTTATGAGCCTGATGGCCCTAGGCAGTTCCTTGAATCCCTCAATTTTCCTATTATATGAAGATGATAATTACTTCTTCCATAAGAGTTTTCATGAAAATCAAATAAGATAATACATTGAAAATATTTTAAAAATAGAAAATAGTAGACAAATTTGTATTGTTTAGTAGAATTACTAATTCAGCAAGAGATTTATACTTAACTCCTGATACAATTTCCTGACATTTTGTACGTTCTGGTTTTCTACTCACGTCTAGAAATATAGGAGTATATAGAGGGTCACAGAGACCCAGAGGAAGGACGTTAATTCCTAAAGGGCACAGAAATAAACATCATCTAGAAGAACTGTTCTGAAAGCACAAAAGTGGTAGATGAGCCCTCATTCCTGCCCTCTGCGTGAAAATTAAGAGAAGCTTGCCAATGACAGGAATTCTACAGCCTAATTCTCAGCCTATGAATTCTATAAGGTAAGCAGAAAATTTGAACAAGATCTACATGGTGATTTCCATTTGAAAATGTTGAGATAATAATCATGCTGAACAGTGAACATTCTGCTAAATTTCTAAGTAGAACTCAGGAAATGATGACAAATCAGAGAGAAGACTTCATGTTAAAAGTTTACAAGAAGATATTAGAAACCAGGAAAATAGAGCACTAGAAGTGGTTGTGAATACAGTCTACCAGCGAAGGAAAGGGAATATAGCGACAGGTCATTAAGTCTGCCCCCCATTATGCCCAGGTGTTAGAGGATGCAGAACATTCTCACTTACCCACAGCGTTATAATGCTATTTTCTAAAGTGGTGCCATTTTAGGGAGCTGGAACGACTCAAAATGATATGGCGTGGATCCAATACTCACTTCATAATTGCTAAATAGTTTTCTGCAACTGGCATTCCAAATATTTTGATGCTACTGAAAAGAAGGGTGATTACATTGGGCAGTAACATGCCTTTCCTGCTCAGTTGTTAGTTGGTAAAGTAAGTTTAATGTTTGCAGCAGGCATTTAAAGGCTGGGAAATTTTCATGGTGTCAGAACTGTGAAAGCACAGGAAAAAAGTTAAGGCATGAAAATATTTCTTTCCAACGTGTAGAAATCTGTTACCCATTAGGGACTGTGCTTTTCATATAACAATCCAAGATGACTTAAATCCCATTTAAATATTAAGTCATTATGAAAGAGGGTGAACTTGTTCTTTGTTCAACTCCTTTTAAAGCCAAATTGTACCAGTGGTTGGACTCATGATGTCATTCTGTGGTATTAAAAATCTAATTGAGTTCTGCCTCTATTTAAAGAGACCATTGCAACCTACTAATAAAAATGTAATTTATCTGCCCATGTATTGAGCATCTACTATAAGGTAAGCACTTTGCTAAGCATATCCGTAAAATTTTCAACTTTATTGAGATAATTTTTCATACTATAGAATTCATTTAGTAAAGTTTATACTTCGATGAGTTTTGACAAATGAATATGGTTTTATATCACACTGTCACAATCAAGCTACAGAACATTTCCTGCGCTTTCAAAAATTCCCTCATGGGCCTTTGCAATTAAGACCCTCTCCTAAACCCAACACTTAGCAACCACTGATTTGCTTTGTCCCACTATAATTTTGTCTTTTCTGGAATTTTAGATAAATGGCACAGAACCGTATGTAATCATTTGTGTCTGTCTTTATTCATATAGCATAATGCTTTTAAGATTCAGCTATATTGTGGTTTGCATCAGCAGCTCACTCATTTTTATCAGGTTGTATTTCATTGTAAGTATATAACAATGTGCTTATCCATTCACCATTTGATGGACATTTAGATTCTTTCCAGCTTTGAGCTCTTAAGAAATAGCTGCTATGAACGTTTGCATACAAATCATTGCATGGGCCTTTGTTTTCTTTTCTCTTGGGTAAATATCTAGGAGTAGATTGTTGAGTGACAGAGGAAATGTATGTTTAATTATGTCAGAAACCAATATACTATTTTTTTTTTACATTTTTTAATGTTTATTTTTGAGAGAAAGAGCACAAGCAGGAAGGGACAGAGAGAGAGACACACACAGACAGACAGAATCCAGAGCAGGCTCCAGACTGTGAGCTGTCAGCACAGAGCCCAAAGCAGGGCTCAGACCCACAAACCATGAGATCATGACCTGAGCCAAAGTCAGATGCTTAACCAACTGAGCCACCCAGGTGCCCCGAAACCAGTGTGCTCTTTTCTAAAGTGACTGTTCCATGTTGCATTTGCATGCCCGGTGTATGACAGTCTCATTTGCTTAGCATTCTTGTTAATATTGGTATTCCCAATCTTTTTAATTTTAGCTATTCTAGTGGGAGGTGGTCTCTCATTGATTTTAGTTTGCATTTTCTAACAACTAATAATAATGAGCCACTTATAATGGACTTCATTGACCATTGAATTTTATTTTTGATTTAAGTGTCTCTTGGAGTTTTTATGCATATTATACCTTGCTTTATTATTATTATTTAGTTGTATTATCCAGATATAAATTTTATAAACATAAATATATATTATGTAAATATAAATAAATACCAATTATTCTTCTGGTCTGTATTTTGATTTTCACTTTTTTTTTAACAATGGTACAAACACATTTTTAAAGTTTTGTTGTTCAATCTGTACACTTTTTCCATTTTTTCTATATATGGTTCATATTCTTTTTGTTTGAAGAATTATTCCCCTAATCAAAGTCTCATTTCCTCCTGTAGCCTTCTAGAATCTTTATAGATTTAGCTTTTACATTTAAGTCTCTAATAAGTTTTCAAGTTCTTTTTTAATAAAGAGTACCTTTATAAAGGTAAGTATCCTAGCTCAGGCTACTATAATAAACCATAGACCGAGTGGCTTAACACATTTATTTCTCATAGTTCTAGAGGCTGGGAAGTCCATCATCAAAGTACTGGCATATTCAGTTATTGATGAGGCCCTCTTCCTACCTTATGGACAACTACCTTCTCCCTGTATCCCCAGAGGGCAAAGAAAAAGAGAAAATGGCCTCTTCCCCTTCTTATATAGACACTAATATCCTCACGAGGGCTCCACCTTCATGGTCATCTAATAACCTCCAAAAAGACCTATCTGCTGATACCCATCATATTGGAAATAGACACATTTTCCAAGATTATTCCATCCCCTTTGAATTACTTTGGAACAGTTATCAAAAATCGATGGATTTATTTCTGGACTCCACTCCATTGGTGAATTTATTATATTGAGGTATATTTTTCATAGAATAAAATTCATTCACTAAAGTTTATGCATTTCTGGGTTTTAATGACTCACTCTTGGTTACTATAGCGTTGTAGTAAGCCTTTATTTTTATTTTTGTGTTTTTTGAAAAAGAGAGCACCCATGCATGAGTAGGAAAGAGGGACAGAGGGAGAGAGAATCTTAAGTAGGCACCATCTCAGGGAAAAGCCTGATGTGGGGCTGGATCCCATGACCCTGGGATCATGACCTGAGCCTAAATGAAGAGTTGAATACTCAACCGACTGAGCGACCCAGGCACTCCTATAGTTAGTTTTTAAAACAGAGTTCTCCTCGCCTTTGTTCTGTTTAAAAACTATTTTGTTGTTTCAGTTATTCCATGTACATCACTCTTACATATATATTTTTAGGTCAGCTTATCAATTTCTACCAAAACTCATTCAAACACGCATGTACACACACACACACACACACACACACACTGGAATTTTGATTTTGAATTATTTGAAACTGCAGATAATTTTTGGGAAAATTGAGATCTTTAAAATGTTGAAATATTTAATACAGTATCATAGTAGAAATTTCCTTTATTTGAGTCTTGTTAAATTTCCTTCAACAATGTCTAGTAGTTTTTTGTATATAAGCCTTACATATATATGTATATTTTTAAATTTCACTTTAGGTATTCTGTTTGATGCTATCCATATGGTATTTTAATGTTCTAAATTTTATTGATAATATTTAGATAAAACATTTAATTTTTAAATATTGACTTTCAGGGGCACTCTGTCAGTTGAGTGTATGACTTAATTTTGGCTCAGGTCATGATCCCAGGGTCGTGGGATTGAGCCCCGCTTCAGGTTCTACAATGAGCGTGGAGCCTACTTGAGATTCATTCTCTCTCTCTCTCTCTCTTTCATTCTCCCTCCCTTCCTCCCTCTGCCCCTGTCCCCTGCTCACATACTCTCTCTAAAATAAATAAATAAATATATATATATATATATATATATATTGACCTTCAGTCTAATAAACTTTGTAAACTAATGTATTATAGTAGCTTTGTTTAAAAAAAAATTTAATGTTTATTTATTTTTGAGACAGAGAGACAGATCATGAGCAGGGGAGGGGCAGAGAGAGAGAGGGAGACAAAGAATCCAAAGCAGGCTCCAGACTCTGAGCTATCAGCACAGAGACTGATTCAGAGCTCCAACTCATGAATCATGAGATCGTGACCTGAGCTGAAGTCAGACGCCCAACCAACTGAGCCACCCAGGCACCCCTTACAGTAGCTTTTAGAAGATTCATTGTTGTTTTCTATATATGTGATCATATAATAAACAAAAGTACATCTTACCTTATGATATCTATGCTTTTCTTTTTATTTTCTAATTCTTTTCCATTTCTCTACTTACTAGAAACTGAGTTTAATGATAAATAAAAATAGATAGTAAACAACATTGCCTTGTTCCTAATCTTAGGAGAAAAACATTCATCTTTCATTATTAAGAATGAAATAAGCTGTGGATTTTTCATAGTTTCCCTTTGCCAGCTTTAGAAATGCTCTTTCATTTCTAATTTGGTAAGATTTTACCATGTTGAATTTTTAAATGCTTTTTAATATCTGTTGATATGATTTTTAGGTTTTTCCTTTTATTGTTTTAATAAATTGAATTACATAGAATGGTTTCCAAATGTCAGTCTTGCATATCTGGGATAAATTCTACTTATACCTGATGATTATCTTTTTAACATATGGATAGATTTGATTCCTTACTATTTAGTGTAGGATTTTTGCATCTGTGTTCACAATGGGTATCAGTGTTAAGTACACATTTTTTTATAATGGCTTCACTAGACTTTGTTATTATGGTAATGGTCACATCCTAAAATTCATTGGGAAATGTTCCTTCCTCTTGTATAATTTCTAAAAACTTTAAAAAAAACAGATGTATTTCTTCCTCAAATATTTGGTATAATTAATCGATCATTAAAGTGATCTGTGCCTGAGATTTTTCTATGTGAGTAGATTGTTACATATGAAGTCTGTTTCTTTAGTTGATGTAGGCAATTGTGACTATTGCTTCTTGAGGAAACTTTCATAGTGTAGGACTTTAAGGAAATTGCATCTTCCATCTAATCATTTGATTTTAAAATTGTTCATAATATACATTTATTATATTTTTTAATGTTTATTTATGAGACAGAGAGAGACAGAGAATGAGTGGGGGAGGGGCAGAGAGAGAGGGAGACACAGAATCCAAAGTAGGCTCCAGGCTCTGAGCTGTCAGCACAGAGCCCGACACGGGGCTCAAACTCACAAACCGTGAGATCACGACCTGAGCCGAAGTCGGTCGCCCAACTGACTAAGCCACCCAGCCACCCCTATTATATTTTTAATGTCTGTTGGATCTAGAGTGATGTCTTTTCTTTCATGCCTGATAATGATAATTTGGGTTTCTTTCTTCATTTTTAATAGATCAATTTAGCTGGATAGCTATCAATTTTACCAATTTCTTTGTGAATGCAGATTTTGCTTTTTCTTTTTTAAATGTTTTAACAATTTATTTATTTTGAGTTGAGACAGAGAGAGTACAACCAGGGGAGAGGGAGAGGGAAAGGGAGAGAGAATCCCAAGCAGGGTCTGCACTGTCAGCATGAAGCCCGATGCAGGGCTTGAACTCACAAACTGTGAAATCATAACCTGAGCCAAAATCAAGAGCCAGAAGCCCAAACCAACTGAGCCATCCAGGCACCCCAGATTTTTCTTTTTTCTATTTTGATTTTCTCTTAATTATCTCTACATTTGCCATTGCTGTTTCCTTATTCCTGCCTCTAAGGAGCTAATTTGTTCTTTACTGGCTTTTTAAAGTATATGCATAGTTAATTGAATTGAGACCTTATTCTTTTTCCTTCTAATGTAAGTATTTAATGATATAAATTTCTCTTTAAGTACCACTTGACTTTATCTTGCACATTTTGATGTATTGTCTTTTCTTCTTAATTCATATCAATATATTTTCTAACGTCACTGGTTATTTTTATTATGACATATTAAACATGGATTTCTTAAAAATGTATTGATTATTTTGCAATTTTCTGTATACTTTTCTGTTACTGATTTATATTTTGATTCCATATGGGCAAAGAACTTACACTGATTAATTTCAGTGTTTTTAATTCATCAAAGCTTGTTTTATGACCATGAGTATAGTCTCCTTTACAGACTATTTCTTATGCAGCTCAAAATAAAGTACATCCTAATATTTCAGGGGTATATGATCAGTTTTAGTGATAATGGTTTTTTTTTTGGTCATTCTGTAGACTTACTGTTTTGTGCTTTTTTTTTTTTACTTGTTATGTTAGTTACTAAGAGAGATATCAAAATGTATTACTGTATTTGTATATTTTGTTATTTTTCCTTGTACTTCTATAGTTTTCTGTTTTAGGTATTTTGAAGCTCTCTTATTAGGTTAGTACATATTCAAGTACTAAGTATTCTTTTTTTAAGTTTATTTATTTATTTTGAGATAGAGACAGTGTGAGCGGAGTAGGGGCAGAGAGAGAGAGAGAGAGAGAGAGAGAGAGAGAGAGAACTAACAATTACAACAATTACTAACAATTTACATATTATGACAAATTTGTTCAAATTAATGAGACAGTATTAATAGATTAATATTAACTAAAGTTCATAGTTTGTTCAGATACCCTTAATATTTACTTAATATCCTTTTTCTGTCCTGGATCTTATCAAGTATACCATTAGTCATTATATCTCTTGGCATCTCTTAGCAGTAAGTTTCTGAGACTTTCATTGTTTTTAATGACATTGACAGTTTTGAGAAGGACTGATCATGAATTTTATAGATTGTTCTTTATTTGTGATTTGTCTGATGTTTTTCAAGAATATTTATTAACAATAATACCACTACTGATGTTAACTTTAATCACTTTGTTCAGGTAATATATGGTATGCTTCTCTACTGTAAAAATAATATATTCCTCCTTTCAATACTGTACTTGTTGGAGTGAAATCCACACTTAAAGATTGGGAAATTATTCAATTATTTAAAATTGTCTTCATGAGAAATTTGTACATTCTCTCCAGTTCATTTATTTATTCATTTATTTATATCAATGTGAACATATGGGTACTTATGTTATACTTCAGAACAAAATCCAATACTACTTCATTTATTTCTTGCTCTTGCTTTCATCAGTTTTGGGCAATTATGAAGATGTAAACAATTCCATGCTGACTTTTGTGTGGACATAGTTTTCAAATAACTTGGATAAATACTTAGGATCCTAATTGTATATTAAACTGTGTTTAGGTTTGTCAGAAACTGCCAAATGACTTCTAAGCAGCTGTATTATTTTGCAAACAATTAGAGTTCCTGTTGCTGTGTGTCTTCTCCAGCAAATAGTATTGTAAGTGATGATGATAGCTATTATATTATTTGTGTAGTGTGGTTGGTCTTAAAATGTCTTCATTTCGCCCTTATTTTTAAAAACATGTTAGCTAGTATAGAAATCTAGGTTGACAGTTTTTTTTTCTTTTACCACCTTGAGGAAGTAACTTCATTTTCTGATTTTCTTAGTTTCTGATGAGAAATTTTCTGTCATTCTGCGTTCTGTTTATATAGTGTATATATTTTTTAAGTTTTTAAAAAAGATTTTATCACTGCTTTGTTAGCAATTTGATTTCAATATGTCTATTTCTTTCTTTATATTTATTCTACTTGGAGTCTGTTTAATGGCTTAGAGTGTGGATGTATACTTTTCATCAAATTTGGAAAGAACTTGGGGCATTACTTTTTAAAAATTTGTTCTTTTTCCCTTCTTTTCTGGGACTCCAGTACACATTTGTTAGATTGCTAGGTATCATCCCATGGGTGTGTAGTCTTAGTACATTTTTTTTACTTTAAATATCTGAATTGATGTTTAATACTTTCCATTGATATTCACTGATTTGTCTACTCACAGGGCCTATTGTAGGCATTCATTGTGTGCTCATGGGGAAGATTATAGATAGAGGTTAAGATTAAGGTAGGCCCCTCAGCAGAGCACAAAAGAGAAGTGAAAAAGTAAAGCTTTCTAATAAAGCCAACTATTTTCATTAAATTGTGTGCAAGGTATAGTAAGGATACAAAATAGAAATTAAAAAAAAATAGAGAAATCAAGTTTCTTTTATGGGAAATGTTATTTTTAATAGTATAGGAATTATCCATTATAGAAATAGAAGACAAAAATGATGGAGATATAAAGGTTAGTTATCAGGACAAAGTCCCAGAATAGGTGATCAGGGAGCTTGGCATATTAAAAAACACCCATTTCTTCAAAGCAGAATTATCTCTTAAATGAAGATTTTTAATCAATTATAGTATAGGGATTTAGAGTAGAAAATTCACATTTCACTGTAATACATCCATATTTAGTGGAACATACCACTAGGCAGTTCTTAAGCCATTCACCACAAGATATGTGAGCCTGGAAAAAGGGGAGAAAAGAACTTCTTCACAGGCAGCTACCTATATAGGTAACTCAATCAGCTGTCGCAGTTTAGAAAAAGCGTATTTCACCAGAAGGGATAAGAGTTAATGGGCAGAAGATAAGGACCAGAGGTAGCTGAACTCTTCAGAAACTGGAGTTATTCCTGTAACCATCATGAAGTTCTGGGTGTCTGTCTACTTGTTTTCTTGAGGAAAATAAATAGAAGGTTTGGTCTATTACTCACAGATTTTCCTTCCATTCTCTGAACTCGCCTCCACATTCCATTTCTCATATGCTATGGAAGACACTTGGAACTTATTCTGAAGTGGTGTAATAAATATGAGAGAACTATAAAATTATCTGTCAAAGAATTTCAAGAACAGGCCTCTAGAGGGCAACTATAGAAATCACACCCTCATCTCCTATTAATCACAACTCAGAATTTAAAGGCCTCAACTGCCTTTCGGAGGTGATCCTGGAAACTGTGTGGTTTATCAGTTACCTATTCTCTGTGGAAAAACTCAACTTCCATTTGATAACCAGTCCTAAAATTGGCTTTTCATTTTTAAATTATGGAGGGAGCACTCCACCCATTTTATATGTCAAAGTCTTCACTTAATCTAATAAAAAGTGAGGCAAAGAAACCTTTCTTGGAGAGAAAAAAGAATGAAATACCAGTTATCTGCAATAACATACATTTATTTGATCTCATTTTCTCTAAATTATGAATGGAATATAAAAGGATACATAAAACATAAAATTGTTCATCCATCTCTTGCTCTCTCTCTCTCTCATTGACACACACACACATTCACACCAAAATATAATTTACATGCTTTTAAAATAGGACATTCATTATTGAGAGAATACAACCTTGTTGAGAATTAGAAGAGTATGAGTATCTCACTTACCTTTGAATCATCAGGACATAGATAATTCTTGGTGTTTATTCATCCAGTTCTCATTAACTGTTATTTTGAATAAATTAGTTACTATTTCAAAATTATTTTCCAAACCTAAAACACATTAGGCCATGAGGAAAAAAAATTCTTTAAAAATATTTTTTTAACAGTGATGACAGCAAAAATCTGAATGTCTCAATTTCACCATGTCCTTTCATGCTGAGGTTTAAATAAATTAACCCATATAAAGAAATTAGTATAATACTTGATAGTAGATATTGAAAGAAATTACTTTTTCTCCTTTCCTTCTCTAATTTGGATTATATAACTGTAAATACACATGGAATCCTAAAATATTAGGATTTGGGGCTGTGACAAAAAAGCTATTCATAGATTTCCTGGTTTGTGAGGAAAGCAGTATGAAATAACATAGACCTTTGAAGCCAGAATACACCATCCCTTTAATAATCTGAGTGTGCTTGTTTAGTGAATCGGTTAGAAAATCTTCATTCATCTCATAAATTACTTTAGGTATTTCTTCTGTCAGTCTAGCTCTAGATTGAGGAATATTGCATGCAAAACAAACAGGAAATCATTAAAGAACATTTATGTGCTAACTGATCAGCTTGAACGGCCTTTTAAAAGTCAGTTTAAATGACTATTGCAATACTGGAATGGGGTAATGAAAATGAAGGGTGAAAATTGCAAATCTTGAATTATCTTCTGATATAAAAGCCTTAACAAATATACTTTATGAGGAATTTACTCACCAATGCTAGAGTCTAATTTTTAAAACCCTGTGATTAATAATAGTAATTTCATAAATGTATGAATAATTTTTTTCTCATTCAGATTATAGACATATTACTAAGAATAAACAAAAACAAAATTTAGTGGTCCTCTTTTAGAAGGAATTCATCAGAACAATTAAAATTAAGGAAGAAGTTGTTAGTTTCATCTGTAAAGATGGCTTGTATTGAATAGCTTTCTTTGAAGATGAAATAATGAAAGGCATGAGGTTTGTGTGCAGAAATGAGAAAATAGAAGGTAGGATATGGCTACCACAAATAACCATGAATCCTTTTCTGTCATCTGCAAAATAAATGACCAAGAATGATCTTGAAGATAATGTATTTTGTCACTTGAGTGACAGTGTAGTTTGCAGCTCACAACACTAATTCCAGAGGGATAATGAAGGAAAATATAGATACTTCTGTTACTTCAAAAAAAAAGTAGGTCACTACTCAATATATTCAAATCGTAACTATATGAGATAACTGTCTTTCTTATAGCAAACAGCTTAGATTCCTTGTGACCTAGTGCTTTGTGACATTCAAACAAATTTTTTATTTTTATCTCACTAAGTGAGTAATGTTTCAGGCAAGCAACAAACCGTAGTAGTCCTGTTTCAGTAAAGTCTGAAATTAGGATATAGAAAGTAAATTTTAAAATACTCCAAAGAGCTAATAAGTTTGCCTGTAAATCGTTATCCCATTTATAGCACAGCTAACAAGACAGGGGTCTATATTCAACATTATTAGACATGAAGAAATGAGAAAGTGATGAAGCCTCTCTTCCCTTCTTCCATTATAAATAGGTAATACCTGCCCTTGTTCAGGTAACATTGCTTAAAGTAAGGCAGCACTATGCTACTCAGGAATAGTCATGGAAAAATCATAAGGGTACTTCATAGTTAGCTATTCATAGCATCTTCTTTCTTCTTCCCTGAAATGATGCTAGTTTCCAACTCAGATTTTTAGGGTTTTTTTTCCCCTCAATTCTCTCTTGCCTTAGGATCTAGCTATATCCCAATGTAATCCCTCCAAAAATGTCCAATATGCAGTCACCAAAACTTATAATTGGCCCATTCTCTGTTTTGAATTTGAGCATAGGGCATGAAGGAAGGTTAGAATTTAACTCCAAATGGAACATTTCCACAGGTTTATTTATATATCATACATGCATTACTAAGCCAGTGTTTTGGAAATCAAATACAACAAACCATAATTCAATGCTCTTTAAAATCCCGGTGGATCAGAATTATGAAGTAATTATTGTAATATTCAGTCAATTTATCGAGAAAGCACTATGTTAGCTCCTGCGTGGCTTTGGTATTGGGCATAGTATAATGCATACTGTGTTTTGGATGAAATGTATTGACCTTGTGTATGTGCTGAAAGTAAATCATGTGTATTTTTCATTGTACCATTTTATTTTTCTGTGAATTATTTGAAACATAAACTAAGAATTTCTGTCTATTTAAAATTAAGCTTGATGTAGGAGCGCCTGGGTGGCGCAGTCGGTTGAGCCTCCGACTTCAGCCAAGTCACGATCTCGCGGTCCGTGAGTTCGAGCCCTGCGTCAGGCTCTGGGCTGATGGCTCGGAGCCTGGAGCCTGTTTCCGATTCTGTGTCTCCCTCTCTCTCTGCCCCTCCCCCGTTCATGCTCTGTCTCTCTCTGTCCCAAAAATAAATAAATGTTGAAAAAAAAATAAGCTTGATGCTTCTTTTCCTTTGCAGTTAGTGTTTTTGAAAGCAATTACCTATGTAAGTTATAAACCTTGTCTTATTTCTTAACATATCATTTTGAATTTTTTAATTTAATCTTCTTAGTTATTTTTTTTTCCAGGGGACTAATCTTCAAGGTTCAAAAGAAAGCCTGTACCAGACACATGTACCTTGAAACAATTATTTGTCCACTTGTGTCCAAGCAGATATGCCTGTTTAGATCTACCAGCTTTCCAATGATGACATTATCAACACACAGAAAAATTATGATTATTCTCCAAGGCCCTCAGCTACAGAAGTCTTGGCATGTTCTCTTTAATATCACACATTTCTATAAGTTTTTTGAGGACAGAGACCCTTTCTGTCTGACCATTTTATTCCAAGAGCTTAGGTTGTTCTAGATACATGGTAGGTGGTAATTAAAAGATGAATAAAATCCCTGGAAAGACTTACATGAGAAATACACAAAACTACAAATCAGTAAGAAGGGTATTCCCTGAAGACTGGATGCGATTGTAAGTGTGTCTCAAATCATTTGAGATTTGTGTTCTTCTTTCATTACTATTACACTTTTCTGGCAGAGATTAAATATTCGAAATTACTTAATACTTATAATAATCTATGTTATTTATAATATAACATAATTTACATGTAATTATAAATGTAAAACAACTACATAGTATCAAGTATTAAAGAGCTATAATAATAAATTTTAATGATATAATATTTAGTCTCTCTGTTCTCTGGAAATATTACCAGCCAAATTTTCAAGGATCCCCCAAGCATAATCCCTTTAAAGCATAAAATATATATGTTTCTTAATTAAACATTTTATATGGGATTCTCCGCTTTCAGGAATAAAAGTCTATAGTTTGATGTTATTGTCCTGCAAGCAAAACCTCATTGTAGTTTTGCCTATTTGAGGCTGCAGTGCTATCTCACAACACATCTTAATATGACTGTTATGCTTCACGCCTCTTCCTTCACACTGTTTCACACCGCATTGACCTCTATAGTCTACTATAATAGACTTCCTGCTAACGTACACCATCATTTAAGACCTTACCCTCATGTCTCAGAATGTTACCTTCCTTTGCTCCCTTGGCAACATGAGAATTTATCAAATCGAATTCAATTTGTATTTTTTTTTATGTTTCCACCTTTATATAACCTTCCACTTGGGAACTACATTGCATTCCTGTTTTTACTTTTGTTCATTTCCATATTTCTGTTCTTAGAACATAGGTTAAAATTAAATTGGATGTACTATTTATTTATTAAAGCATTTAAGCATAAGAGAATTTTTGCTTTGCCTTAAATGATTTAAAAATCATTTCACATTTATGTGAATATCATTTTTTTTACTTGCTCTAACAATTATTTTTGTATCTAAATACTTCCAGTCCCAAGCTTCTATAGATTGGTGTGTTTGAGCTGGAATGTGTAAGATTTTTAATCCTCCCTATACGTGTAACAGTTGATTGAAACTTGCAATCACTTATGAAAAAGAAAAAAAAGTGGGATAGATAAAAAATTATATTCTTACAATAGCAGTAATTCAAAATTTCCCTTTTAGTCTCTTTAAAAGATTATAGAACATTAACTATTAAACCATCAATTACAGTCAGGGTTAAAATCTGCATCAATTATTTCTTAAGAAAAAGGTTGGTGATGCACATATTCAACAGATCTATATATAAAAATCTTCTATAAAATATTAAGTGCAACCACACTTTTAAATTTTCCTTAGCGTTATAAACTGTAAATTCAAGCATACCTAAGTGGTTTTAAGGTTTAAATTGGTCATTCAATTTAAAATGCCATATCTGAAGTTGAGGTTTTGTTTCTGCTCCATGACCATTCTTTTGTCTCTGTCAATAGAATTTATCACAATGGATCACAAAGCATAATCTTTTCAATTATTGTCTCTATCTCTGAGGCTAAGGACAGGGTGTTTCATGTTCCATTTATCCTCTTGTCGAACATTTGTTTCAGGTGGTTTATATTCATGCTTCATGTATTGTTAATTCTTTCCCATATTTCTTTTTGACACTGAAGCTGTGGACATTAATTCTGTCTTGCCAATGCTCTGTTTTCACTTTTTTTAACGTATTTACCTCCTTCAGATGTTTGGCTTTTATTTCATTTATCTTCTTTTTTTTTTTTTTTTTAATCTTCCACTAGGAAATTATTCCTGTTCAGTCTGATTCAGAGAAAAAAATTCCTCATGAAAATTACATTTTATGATTTAAGATTATGTACCAGACAACAGTTTCTACCTCTCAGTTATTTTTTCCTTCAAGATATAACGTGCTTCCCGAGATTTATGCAAACACTTTATATCAAAATTTACAGATACTGAAAAGTGCTTCAGAAATACTATCAATAATTTATCTTGAAATAATGAAAAGACCAACAATAATTAAAAATAAATAAAAATTTTGCTTATTTTACTGGCACCAATCCACTGAAAATATGTAAAGTTTAGCAGTTTAATATTTGTGATCTTTTTGTTCCCCCAAAATATTTTTATAAGCATTGTTTTTCAGTTATTGAAAATTTAAAATATTACATACATAGAAAAGTGTGCAACTCATAATTGTACAACTTGATGAATTTCCTTAAAGTGAATTTATCTGTTTACCAATCATCTAGATCAAGAAAGAAATTCTTTTAAGAACCCCAAAAGCTCCCTCATGCCCCTTTCCTATTGCAAGCTTTCTCACCCATGGGTAACCAGTGTTCTGATTTCTTTTCTATATGGGTTTATTTTTGCAGGTCCTTAAACTTTGTCCAAACTGAATTACTGTGTTTGATTTCTTAAATTCAGTGTTATGCTTCTGAGAGGATTTAAGTGTTGCTAGTAATTACCACATTTCACTATTTAGTTGTTTGGCTTATATGGCAGATGTTCATGTGTAATATGTAATATCTTGAAAGAACAGAGACAGCTGCACAGTATGAGTTCATTGACAATCATTAATTTGTGTCTTTCAGGATAATATGACATATTACAGTTTACTTGTGCTCTACTTAATAGATTTGGGCATTTTGTAACTTAGTGTTAATTAAACTAATTATCACAAAATATTCAAGTAACTATAAAAGATCTGTGCAAAGGAAACAATTATTTATAATAATGTTGAAGATATAATATTTATTTTTAATAATACTACTTGCTTTAAAGCTTACTTTATGGCTTAAAAGCTATGTCTCTTTTTGTCCTTTTTCTTTCCTCTTTATGTAACATCATTATTTTAAAATATGCATCTTGAAAACAGCACAGATAGTTAGGTTTAACTTTTCTTTACTCAAGTTTGACAATGTCAATCTTTTACATGGAGAATTTATTCAATTTACATTTAATGCAATTAATTATGTATATGGTTGAGTTTATGGCTACTACATTAGTATTTTTTATCAGTATATCAGTTCATATTCTTCTTTCCTCTTCTTCTTTTATTTTTATTGTTTATTAAAGAAAAAGAGGGGTGCATGGGTGGCTTAGTCGGTTAAGGCTCGACTTGGGCTCAGGTCATCATCTCATGATAAGTGAGTTTGAGACCCGCATTAAGCTCTGTGCTGATAGCTCAGAGCCTGGAGCTTGCTTTGGCTTCTGTGTCTTCCTCTCTCTCTGCACCTCCCCTGTTCATGCTCTCTCTCTCTCTCAAAAATAAATAAACATTTAAAAGAAATTAAAAAAAAAAAAAAGGCAGTCTAGAAAGTGTAGCAAAGTATCAGTCTTATCAATAGTGAGAGAAACAAGAACCAAGATGAAATGCAGTCAGGCTCCTTATTGTATTAGTCAGCATTTGCTGTGGCAACACACAATCCTAAATTGAGTATGGCTAACAGTAACAAACATTTACTTACTTGCTTGTGTTTAGGAGGGCTTGTGTGGGTCAGCTGTAGCTCTTCCAGCCTTTGTATATATCATCTCATTCCAAGCCTTAAATGAAAGAACAGCTCAACCATTCAAATATACTTAAAATGTTTTCTGAGATTGAGAGTACAACATGTCTGACTGTTCAGATTCCATTAATGCAAATAGATTATATGGACAAACTCAAATTTAATGGATCTGGAAAACATACTCTGTCTACAGAAAGGGCATTGAAGGAGAATATAGTTGTGAACAAATAATATCCTTTACCAAAATCTGGATTAAGAAAACAGTACAGGGGCGCCTGGGTGGCTCAGTCGGTTGAGCGTCCAACTTCAGCTCAGGTCATGATCTCACAGTTTGTGAGTTCAAGCCCCACGTCAGCTGTGCTGACAGCTCAGAGCCTGGAGCCTACTTTGGATTCTGTGTGTCCATCTCTCTGCCCCTAACCCACTCGCATTCTGTCTCTGTCTCTCTCAAAAATAAATAAACATTAAAAAAAATGAAAAACAAACAAAAAAGAAAACAGTAGAAAGTCATATTTTCTGGTAAATATGGAATGCACAGTCTGAAGAGCTATCCTTATTTTAAAAGCAATGTTTTAAATACTATATAAATTCTTGATTTATATAAACAAGCTTTTAAATACATTGGTAAATTTACCAAAAGTTAAGAACAAAATCCAAGACCCAAAGGCATTCCTGATAAAGAGTCAATTGAAAACCAAACAATAAGCTGATACTGAAGTGCCAATGAATTTGGCTCCTGCTCTCTCTGCCCCTCCCCCACTGGTGCTCGCGCGCTCGAGCGCGCTCTCTCTCTCTCAAAAATAAACATTAAAAAATAAAACATTTTAAAGTGCCAATTAATTTGGGGCATTTTCCAAATTTGGGGACCTGGAAGCTTGGGCTTTAATGACCACATGGGTTATAAAAGACAAATACTTGGGTACAAACAACCAAGACAGAAAATTAA
Source organism: Acinonyx jubatus (assembly GCF_027475565.1). Classification (NCBI taxonomy): domain Eukaryota; kingdom Metazoa; phylum Chordata; class Mammalia; order Carnivora; family Felidae; genus Acinonyx; species Acinonyx jubatus. The sequence continues at coordinate 88,404,624 of NC_069381.1, read as the reverse complement.
AATCCCTCCCCCTGATAAAAACAGGACACTCAAAGTGCTACACACAGAGAAAACATTATGGCTAGAATATTTTCTAGCCACTGGCAGAGGAAGGAAAAAAGAGGAAACTTTTCTTTTAGTTTGGGCTCTGAGTTTAAAAAATAAAATAATGTTCTGAGAATTTAAAATCAATTCCCTAGCCATGAGCAAAGTATCCATAGCATATAAAACTGATATTACCAACATTATTTGGACATTCACATAAATTGGTCCTGTTAGAATAGGTGGCCTAATATATTTCCACAGGGTATGAAGTAGAAAGGGGATACTTTCAGTCATAACTTACAGTATTCTCATTAACAGAATTCAAAACAAATACTTTTAAAGATTACACCACTGACAAGAAATCAAACCACCATGAGAGTCACCAAAATCATGAAAAAACCCCAATTTGACATCTAAGAACTTCAAGCAGAATTATGGGAAAGATAAAATAAGTTAATTTGAAATGACTTATAACTAAAAACAATAACAACAGCAACAAAAAAAGTAAAATCTGAGTAATGAAAAAACACCAAAAATAAGAGAACTTTGAAATTAAATATTACTTCTCGTAGTTAAAAATAAATTTAAAACCTAATTGATTCTGGGTTTTAGTTAATAAATAGTTCAGTAAATATTTTCATACAAAGATATATGTTAATTATGCATATATATGTATTTTTTATATATGTATTAACATGTTTTTATTTCTCTTGGTTAAGTACTTAGGAATGGCATTTCTTGGGTCATGTAGTAGGTTTACACTTAATTATATAATAAATTGTGAAATATAATAAGAAACTTTTCTCCAAAATGGCTATACAATTTTTTCTTCTCACCATTGGTATATAAAAGTTCTAGGCACTCTGCATCTGCATCATCTTTTAGCATTATTAGTCTTTTTTAATGTTGACCATTCTAATGAGTGAGTCATGATGCATCTTTTCATGTGTTACTATTTACCATCCGGTAAATAAAGAAACTTTGGCATATCAGCAATTAAAAAAAAAAGTTTGACATATACAGCAACATGGCTAAATCTCACAAACAATATAGTAAATAAACACAGAAGAGTGAGTGAGGTCTGATTCATTCTGGAAACTTCAAACTGGAATATCAGTGGTTTGCTGAGTTCAGCAGTGGAGGAGGGGATTGTCTGGAAAGGAACTTGAGGAAAAATTTGGATGATAAATATGCTCTATATGTTGATTGATAAATATTCTACATATTGCTTATTCTGGTGATTTAGTAGTTTTCAAAACTCAACAATTTGTATAGTTTAGGTAATATTTTTGTACCTAAATAATGTGTCAATAAAGATTATTTAAATATTTGAAAAATCATTGTGATTATGAATAGTTGAAAGCAGATTAGTGAACTAGAAGATAGATTTTTAGAAAATACTCAAATGCAGCATAAAAATAAAGCAATAAAACATATGAAAGAGAAATAAACACAGAGGAGAAATACTTATTTGATGAGATCATTGATGATGACTTTTTTAAAGAATTTTTTTCTTAGAATCAGATAACAAAACATATCAAAGGAAGGGTAAATAAAGATAATTCAACTTATAGATAATATTAAACACATACTAATATATCTACATAATTCAAACTATAATAAACCGTAAATGAAGCAAAAGATAGTCAAGGACTATTCCACTGATAGTCGACATCTCAACAAATTATTTTGAAAAGGTATATATAAACATGTAGTTAAATCCGAGATTATATTGACTGAATATAATATATAATTTATTTTATTAAAAATGTTTAAAATAATTTTTCTAGTTAAAAATAACAGGCAAATTTGTAAGGGTGGTCTTATGTGCTCATTTGTGTCCCACTCAAAATTCCTATTGTGAAGTCTTATCCCCCAATACTTATGAATGAGATTATAATAGGGGACTGTCTTTACAGAGGCAGTTAAGTTAAAATGAGCTCATTAGGATGCACCCTAGAACAGTATGACTGATATCCTTATAAGAAGAGGAAATCTGGATGTAAATACATACATACGAATACATATACAAGGAAGATGATATGAAGATGGAGAGTTAAGACAGCCATCTACAGGACAAGGAGAAAGGCCTGGCACAGATTCTTCCCTACCCTCAGAAGGAACCAACCTTGCCAATACCTTGACCTTAGACTTTCATTTCCAGAAACATGAGAAAAAATTTTTTGTTTCAGCCACCCAGTCTGTGATACCTAGTTCTAACAGCTGTAGCAAACTAATACAGATGGTAATTGGAATTAAAGTATTTTATGGCACTTGTACTATTAATAAGAGATAGATAAATGTGATTTATGTTATCTTTCTTACATCAAACATTTATTTTTAACTTTTAGGGGTGAGTACTAAAATAATAAAAATATTTTATTATAAAATATATAAAATATTAAATATATTTTTATATTTAAAATACAAAAATATATAATATTATAACATATATATTTAGGAATAATAAATGTAGATAAGTCATGAAAGTTAAAAAAAGATGCTATAAATAATGACAGCTAAAACAGTAGTCATAATAAATATGTGTGAAATAATTTTCTACATTCATGTGAAAATTCTAAATATATATAAACCAAAAACTGGTAAAAGGACAAGTAGCTATTGAAAGCTATCATTATTTTATTTTTTTTATTATTTTTTTAGCTATCATTATTTTAGAAGATGTTATTGAACCTTGTTCAAGATGTAATAGCTCAAACAAACAAAATCAATATATACATAAAAGTTTGAACATATAATTAAAAAATTGAATTTAATAATTAGAGAATGGATGTTTGTCTATTAACCAGACTATAAGGTAACTTTCAATCATTTTAAAAATTTAAATATAGGGGAACTCTTTTGACTATAATAAAATTCAGTTATAAAACTATGAAAAAGAATTCAGATTTTAATGATGTTATTTAGGCTTTTTCCTATTCTCCCTAGGAATCATGCAAAATAAGAAAGAATAAAAAGACACATTCCTCATTTAATATACATGGAGTTGGCTTAAAGCACAGACAAGGTGCAAGACTAATCAAAGAACAGATAATATTCATTGAAGGAAATGGAGAATAAATGCCATGGATGCAGCTGTTAGAAAACACTGGATAAATAAACTTACAAAAAGGCAAGCTACATGTGGTGTGATATAATTTCCAAAATATTTGGTCAGAAGGGTATAAAATCATTCTGCAGCATCTTTTGTAGAACCAATAGGTGCCAAAAACCGGACCAGGCTAAGCTCCTGCAACTGAAAAGTGTGGTCTGAGAAGCAAAGTATCAGCATCACATGGAGATGGTTAGAAATTCAGAATCACAAGCTCTGAGCCATACTTAGCCCAACTCTACATTGCAGCTAAATTATTAAATGATGTGCATTCACATTAAACTTGAGGGACACTGGGATAGGCCAAATGAGAATATTCAGAGACAAGCCATATTTTCAAAAGAGTCAGTCTCCGAGGCACTGCATTTGGGGGCAGAAGAGCAGGGAGAGAGAGAGCGTACAGACTTTCCACTGTGTGAAATGCTCAGCTCCTGTGTCAGTTGTTTAGGGAGAAATAAAATACAAACATTCTTAGAAACAAAATTGTAACACAAAAGGAAAATACCAGCCTTTTGAAAATCAGATTTTTATTTCACCCCTACTCAAGAAGGTTGTGAATGTATAATCTGAATAAGTTTTTCCTGCTTCAAGGATAATTATTTTAAAAAAAGAAAAACTAATACCATCAATATAGAGATATTAAAGTGCAAAACATGCAAAACAAATTAACAGCTGAACAGCACTCAAAATAAATGGATGAAAACAGAGACGATATTGGAACGTGACTAAAACAATCATTGGAATATTTAACACTGTGAAGAGAAAGCACAAACCCCTGTGACAACACGTGGGATATAAAAGATGGAAAAAAGTAGGCGACAAAATGTAAGGTAACAGAAATCGGGGAGGGGGGAAGGAATTAAAAATGACAAAAACTGAAAAGAATATAGAACATTGAAGATACTAATGACAAGAGTACAGAAATGAAAATAAAAATTCACAATGAAGAGCAAAGATCATATCTGCATTTCAAATGCATGAAGAAGAAAATCATAATAGAACAAGATAATTCTCCTGAAAGAATGGGAAATGTAGAAGTAAACAATGTTTACAACATATCACGGTAAAGCTTTACCCAGTATTTCAACAAGAGAATGTCCTTAGGGGGTGCCTGGATACCTCAGTCGGTTAAGCCTCTGACTCTTGATTTCAGCTCAGGTCTCATGGTTCACTAGCTGGAGCCCTACATCAGGCTCTGTGCTGACAGCCTGTTTGGGATTCTCTCTACCTCTCTCTGCTCATTTCCTACTAGTGCATGCTCTCACCTCTCTCTCTCTCTCTCTCTCTCTCTCTCTATTTCTCTCTCAAAATAAATAAACTTTTTAAAAAGTTTAAAAATAAGATAATATTCTTAAACTTTAAATGATATTAATAATTTTAAGAGACATTCAGGTTAAAACCTATTTATAAGCATGGAAGGACATGCTTATAAGGAAGGACAACCAGGATTATCTGCTTTGATTCCCCATAATGAATTCTGCCAGGTCTACCTGTCAATGGGTTACCTGGGTGCAGAACCTGCCCCTCCCACCCAACTGCCTGCCCCTCCACTGCTACAAGAGGATACACAAACAGTTCCAGTTCCTATAGAAAGTATGGCTTACTCCTCACTCCAGCAGGAAGAGTTACCCACAGTATCATATTGCCCCAGGTTTTCTAAGTGGAGGGCGAGTCCAATTCCCATAAATCCCCATAAGCTTAAATTGCTTTTATGGTAATGCAACTGGACTGCCCCTCCCTTGCAAGACTATGCCCACAATCTCAGCATACAAAAAGTGGGGAAGGTAGTATAATGAAAGTGAACTAAAAACTCTACATAGCATTGAAAATATATGAGCCAAAGCAATATTCAAAGGTATATCTCTCATAACATTAACTAATAAGAGTAAATGAAAGTATGGTATCATTTTTATTGTGTTTAAAATATGCGAGACAGTATTATATATCATTAAATTAGAAAGACATACATGGTGTATTAGTTTGCTACAACTTCCATTAAAAGTACCACAGACTGGGTGACTTAATCAGAAAAAAAATATTTATTTATTTATTTATTTATTTATTTATTTACTTATTTATTTTTATTTATTTATTTTTGCAATTCTGGCGGCTATAAATCTAAGATCAAGGTGGTGTTGGCAAGGTTGATTCTTTCTGAGTGCCCTGAAGGAAGTATCTGTTCCAAGATTCTCCTTGGCTTTTAAATAGCCATATTCTCCCTACATCTTCACACCATCTTCTTTCTCTGTGTCCAAATTTCCCCTTTTTATACAGGCATTATTCTTACTGTATAAGGCTCTACCCTAATGGCCTTGTTTTACTTGACTACTCCTCCCCTCTCCCCCCCCCCCCCCCCAGCCAAAAGACCCAGTCTTCAAATAAGGTCCCATTTGGAGCTATTGGAGGTTACAACTTCAACATGTGAATTTTGAGGGGAACATATTTCAACACTAGGGTTGCTAAATGTCTCTTGGCATATGTATCATCTATCATGATTATCCCAGCGAAAGTGTAAAGGTGGAACATGGATAGTTATCCAAACCTCAATGTCCCTTTGAACATCTCCACATTGATTTCTACAACCACCCACCTGCTACGAGTTTTGAAAATCTCTTTTCCTTCCTTCCTTCCTTCCTTCCTTCCTTCCTTCCTTCCTTCCTTCCTTCTTTTCTTTTTCTTTCTTTCCTTCTTTCTTTCTTCTCTTTTTCTTTTCTTTCTTTCTTTCTTTCTTTCTTTCTTTCTTTCTTTCTTTCTTTCTACTTTCAGGATAAGGAAGCTCTTCTTTTCTGGAGAGCTCTGGGTCTGAAGCAAAACTTGGCATGATTTTTTTTGACCTAGGCTGAGTAGTTTTAACCTCAATCTCCAATGATACAGACATTCATTTTACTGGGATTTTTAATAGGGAAATTTGAAAAGTCTTACCACTTGCTAAGAGACTTAATTATTTCAATCATCCTTAATACTTAGGAAAAGAAGAGAGAGCCAGTGACATTTTAAACTATGTTAGCACAGTTAGCTGATGCTCTTGGGCTTCCTTGGCTAAGAGTGCTGTCTCTGGCCTTCATTTCCATGAGGTCCACACTCTCCAGAGTTCATGACTTTCACTATCAAGTTTGATACAAGTTGCCCTATGAGATTGGCTACTTGACTCCAGATTTTGGACTCTTAACTTTTCTCAGAAATACATCACAAATCATACATAGGACTCATGCAGCATGTCCAGTCTTATCGTCAACAAGGACAAACTTCCTTTCTTCACATTCTTGCAATAGGCTCTAAATGACCTGAGACTAAAGAATTTGTCTTCTGGAAAATATACCAGAAGAGGAAAATGTCTTAGAATCATGTTGGAAAAGACCCTATTAAATACTTTTGAACACTAAATCAGCACTTAATCATCAGAGTATTGATCCATGGCTAAATGTGTCCTAGCTGAAAAGATATAAGACATGGACTGCCATTATATCAGGAAATGTAAAACTAGGAGTCTTAATAACACTTCAGATATAAATGGCTTTAGATGGTATATCAGTCATAGTTTGGTCAGTAGAAAGAAACCACACAATAATTTGAACAGCAAAAGGTCAATATAAAGAATTATTAACTATAACAGGGGATTTGAGTAATGTGGGAATGGCTGATAAAATAAAAGTAACTATAAAGAATATAGAACAAAGCTCAGATCCAGAAATTGTTAGAGAGGCCAGGGGGGTGGTTCATTGAGGAGCAAAGAAGTCCTGATGCTTGCTGGCAGAACTTACTGGGAATATGTTCTCTGGAACTTGTTCTCAGGATCCTAGAGTAAGCTAGTGGTACTCTGCTACCTTGGGAGAGGATATCCTACAGGAAGCTGTTGATTTCTGGGTACTGCTAAGCACCATATACTGAAGGTGTTGGATGCTGTAGAAGCCACCCATGCTGCAGGAGTTAGATGGTAGGGAAGCTGTGTGTGCTGCAGGAGTCACCCATGTGAGTGCGTTGAAAAATGGAAGGAAAACACTTCTTCCTGCTATGTCTCTCTAGTAATCTCTACTGACAAAGCTTAACATTATGCCAACTGGTAAAGGAAAAATGTTACAAAGACCCAGATCCCACTTCACACAGCAGAAAATGAAATGTGAATTTGGAGTTGAGAGACAATAGATAGATAATTGGCACAGAACTTTGGATCAGGAAAATAATTACATGACATGAGCAGATCCCACATAAGACCTACCAAACAAAATCTAGATGATTGTAAGCAATTTCATGCTTTAATTGGCATGTTGTTTTCTCTTTGCTTTTTTATTTCCACTTTGCTTTCATCAATTTTTTAAATCTCAACCATAATATTTATAATGTCTCTGTTCTTAAAATTACCCTCTGTGTGTTTAATTAGTCCTTGGTCCGAGTCCATCCATTGGCTTCAACATATTTTTTAATTATTTGACTAAATGTTAATTCAAACATTATTAGTTTGCATGCCTTTTTTTCATGGATGCCAACAATTCCCTTTAGAACCAATAAATTGCAGAAATAAATAAATTATATAAACAAATAAGTAAAAATGGTTTCATGAGTAATTGAACTCAACTAGTAATTGATTTTTACATGTAATATAGAAAGAAAATGTCAAATAAAAACCATCAAAAAAAACTGTTTGCATGTCATTTCTTTGAAAGGAACAACAATGAAACAATTTCCAGGGGTCATTTGCCTTTGTCATCAAACTCTCTTACAGATAAGTCTCAGAGAGGAAACCAAAAAAGGTGATATATACTTACTAACAATAATCTTACATAGAAGTTACTATGTACATGAGTACTTTGGAAAATCAATAGTGTTAAGACTTTCATCAAAGTGTGAAAGTCTTTGATAATGGTACTTTTTAAATAAAATTTGTTTTTAAAAATTTCTTGTTATGTTATGGGAAGTTTTATCTGTTTTTAATGTTATATAGATTTACTAAATAGTGTTACTATATCTCTTTTTAGGAAATTTTTCTGGGGGTTCCTGGGTGGCTCAGTTGGTTAAGTGTCCAACTCTTGGTTTCCACTCAGGTCATGTTCTCATTTTTTTATCATTTGAGCCCGTGTCAGGCTCTGTACTCTTGACAGTGCAGAGCCTGCTTGGGAATCTGTCTCTCCCTCTCTGTCTGTATGGTGTCTCTGTCTCTCAAAATAAATAAATAAACTTAAAAAAAGGAAATATATTTGAAGATTTTTGTTTGAATACACAAAGCTACATGCTACATATATAGGTGCATATATATATATATATATATATATATATATATGCACCTATGTATTTTATGTCATAAAACAGGCTTCACCATTCTGTGGGCTTATGACTCTTAAATACCTTTCATCTTCCTTTGATTAGTTTCCTTTCATTGAATTGCATGTGCTTTTTGTATCTGTGTAACCCACTCTCATTTTGCATGGCTGTTTCTGTGTCTGACACTAACACCAAAATTTATAGACCACAGATTCTGGGAATACTTCTCTACATTATCAGCATGACAGATGCCTTGTGAAATGAGTAGGTTGTTCTCTTTTTAGCAACCAATTAATGTGTACACTTTACAACAATGTTGTTTCAGTGATGATGGAAATACTCTAAAGTTTCACTGTCAATATGGTAGCCTCTAGGCACAAGTGATGACTGAGCATTTGAAATGTGACTAGTGTGTCTGGAGAATTGACTTTTAAATTTTATTTATTTAATTAATTTAAATGTAAACTAGTACAAATGGCTACTGGTGAAGCAATGACAATATGACAATACATTACTGGAGGGTGGGATGACAGGAATCAGTAACTGAATGGAAAGAGTCCATTTTTTCTTTAACAAAAATTCAAGATAAATATTCTGGGACTTTGTTTGGCATACCCAGACATTCATGATCTGTGTCATCCTCTAGGGAGAATATTTGGATAATTGTACTAAGTGATGCTTCTTATTTGGGAAACAACATGCTTCTGCACACTGATATGTGAATGAAAATCGAGTCTAATATCTAGGACTTCCCAGTCCCAGATGTCACTATTTTGTATGAGTAGCCTATCAGCAAGCCAGAAGACTCTATGAAACTCTGTATAATTGCCTCCAAAGGAAGATCTTTGCATGAATTTCATTTATACTACTTAAACTTTCATTGTAACACTCATCAGATTTGTCAGTTTACTGCTCTCAATGAGAGAAGATTGTGATTCATTCCCTAGGCTTTCCAGAGTCAGAAAAATAATTGAAAACTCTACTGTTGTCTTATTATTTCTTCTTTGTAAATATGAATCTTATTAAATATAAAAGTTGAATTTGTGTTACACATGAGAAATACCATCTATTTAAATGTTTTTTGTGTTGACATTAGACATCAATTAATTAAGGTTAAAAAACCATAAGTAGTAGATAACTGATATATCTTCTTTAAACTACACACACACACACACACACACACACACACACATAAAGATGTCTTAGGTGCTTCTAAATATTTTTCTGTAACCAAACTAGAGAGAATTCCATACATTTAGTGACTACTACAGGTTTTATTGTGTTTATTTGATTAAGTCAAGTTCAAAGATTTAAATTATTCTCCTCTACTGATGTTAATTTATTGCCCACTCCTATTTTACTTATAAAACTCTTATTTTGTTTACATATTTATCTGTTTATTCACTTTATTTGTCGTTTCCTTTTCCCATTCCCTTACATGATCATCCATTCTAATGGCTTTGGTATGTATCATTTTACTGATACATGTCCACCTTAAATATTTAGCTTTTTATATTTAATTTGTTTATGTACATATATTTTTATTTAAAACTATATTCTGCTATAGATGTATTTTTTTCTTTATCTCACAGCACTTTTAAGATTTAAACACCAATCTTTACAGGCACCTTATATTTTGCTCTTAACAAGTACAAATTTCATGGGGTAAATGAACCCACTTTCCTTATCAATTGCCCGAGTCATGGAAACCAGTTTCCTCAACTCCCTGTTACCACAGTGAACATTCTTTTCATGGACCTTTGGGAGATATTTTTCTTAGAGGTAGACCATAAGGTTACATGGATGCAAATGTGTATACGTCTTGTGGGATACATAAAAATTCCTGTGTTGTCAGAGCCCACTCGTTGGCCTTCCCCACCTTTATAAATATTGCCAGTCTGAGGTTTTAGTCAATTAAGTTAGGATTTGAGCAGCATTTAGATTTTGTTGTTGCTATTACAACCCTCGGAGCACCACAGGCTTTAAATATTTCTAGAGTTCCCTTGTAATGTGTGCAGGGGCTGGTTTGTCAGTGAATTGTTCTTAATGTTTGCTCTGCCCTCAGTTTTAGGTCTTCCCTTTGTAATTCCTCCTCAGGGAACATCTCTTTCCTCTCTAACTTCCCTAACAATGAACTGCTGTTAATTGTTACTTGCTGTTTGTTAGCCTGCAGTAGGTGTGGAGTGAATGGAGAGGATGCATTCTCTGTTGTGTTTCAGCTTTCTGCAGGAAATGTGGCCCTGGGTACCTGGGGTGGGGCTTTCTAAGTGACTCTACTCACCCCTGCTCCTGTCTCTTAAGACCTCTCATTTTCTGGGCCCAGGACCTTTACACGTTCCATTGGGTCTTCACTTATGCCATCAGGCAACAGATTTGCTGCCCTTCTGCAAGTAGCTTGAAGCTTTTGTTCCATAGGAAACATAGGAGAGAGTCCAAATGGGGCTTCATGCCTTTCCTTGTACAGCTACTATTTACTTCCCCAGGAGGACACCATGACACAGACTTTCTCAGGACTCCCGTTCACCTCCCGATCTTTCTTGTGAAAACCAAGAGAAGTTTGTGGTGAAGAGACTAAAAACACGTACAAATTCAGTCTGTGTCTGTAGCTTACAGGACTTGCTTAATGTTAGTCTAGTCCACACGTGGCTTGTAGAAATTCATTATAAATTTTAGTTGAATTCTCTTCTTGACTTCCAGACTGTATGGATGTCAATATCGGCCCCAGGTAATAGTCACCATCTCACCATCACCTATCTTTCTTTAAAGTTCAGGTTAGTTAGTTGTCTTGTGATCTCAGTTTTCTGTTGGGTTTAAGAAGAGTTGTGTTTTCTGTCTGGCTTTTTACATTATAAATGTGAGGATATCACTATTTTCAAGCTTCCTGCAAATGAAGCAGGAGCTAAAAGCTTATCAGGGTTCATGTTAATTTTTCTACATTAGGTGAGCATTTTTTTAAGCACTGCAAAACACATTCTGTCTCTTCTTCATTTATTAGATGTTCCAACTTTATCATAATTCTAGTTTTCATATATACATGGTCTATCTCTGAGGTCTCTATTCTATTACTGTGGCATACACCATGTGTTCTTAAATAATCCCAAAATAATTTTATTACTATAATGTCATAGAGCATCTTTAGTAAGGCAAATACTATTCTTTGGTTTTCCAAGTCAGCTTATCAAATAGGGAACTTAATCCTTTCCTAAAAATATGTTAGGGATGCCTGGATGGCTCAGTTGGTTAAACGTCCAACTCTTGAGTTTGGCTCAGGTCATGATCTCATGGTTTGTGAGTTTGAGCCCCACATCAGGCTCTGCACAGACAGTGTGGAGCCTGTTTGGGATCCTTTCTCTCCCTGTCTCTCTGCTTCTCCCTCCCTCTCTCTCTTTCTCTCTCCCTCTCACAAAGTAAATAAACTTAAAAATACATATTTTAGACAAATGTATTCAAAATGTTCTCAAACTGTACCAAAATAAAATACAAATGTAATTTTAAAGGAAATTCTATTGATTTATGAAAAAATTAGGGAAGAATTAACATCTTTTAAAAGTTGAGTCATATCATTGAGAAACACAGAAAGATTCTGTGCTATAGACTCATCACTTGCTCCTCCAGATTTACTCTCTACCTTTCTCTACTGTCATCTGTCTCAGAAGGCTGACCTCTATATAATGCAAGAACCCCAGTCTTTTGTTCCTTAGTTTTTCTATTTAGATTTTGTTATTGGTAGCCACCATCGGAAAATCGGAGTGTGTGAAAAGGGAGGCCAAGATATATGATCCCCTGGCTGTGACTTTGTGCGGATGGTATTTGTCCTGGCCTCATTCCTCTACTGAAGGCCAAAGCTCCTGTTAGTCCTCTCCTACAGTGTTGTCTTTCATGGGCTTGTAAAATCTGTTCAATCCGGTTGCCCCTTCAGTTCCCCTTATAAATTTCCCTTAAATCTTAGCAGAGCTCTGTAAATAGTCTTCAAAGTCCAAAACTCCTATACCCTTAACCTCTTCTCAGAATGAAAGCTTTGGCTTTCTCCTTTTCACTGTGTTCTGGCTTGTTTCTTTAAAACACAGTTTCCCTTACAGCTTTCTCAGGATGGGACTGTTTCTTCTCCTGCTATCTAAAATTTAAGTAGGTTGCTTGTAGCAGTTTCATTCTGTCTGCAGATTTTTCTTCCTAAAGCCAGGAAATTCTGAATCTTATGATATATCAGCTTATCCACTGATGTACCTACTTGTTGCAAAAATCTGTCATCACAGAGTTTACTTTATTCCTTTGAAGTTATTAGCTCTTGGCATACTGTAATTCTTCCCAACCAAATTTACCTTACCATTGATATCAATGATGAAAATATTTCCAAAATTATGGCCTCTCACTATCTTGATTTCTTCCCTTCAAATAATGCTTCCCTTGCCTTACCTAGTTATTCAGCCCTGTGGTCTAAATTTAGACATCATCATTGCCAATAAATGTAATATCTCCAATAACTATTCAAGCATATATCTTTGGGGCATGTCCTCTTTGGTTTCCTTCACAAAACTTCTAGCAACCCACGTCCAATCATCCATTGACCCCACTGAGACATGTAATGAATACCATCAATTTTTCATACCCTCTTATTCTGTTATTTATTTATTCATTCAACAAATACTTAGTTTGCATTTATTATGGGTGAAGAATTTTCTAGTGAGTAGAAATAAATCAGTAGACAAAATGGATAAAATATATGCCTAGCTGTAAGCAAGTTAAAATAATAAATTACATGTTTTTAGATAATGATAAATATTAAGGTAATATTCAATAAACAAAGGGGATTAGAATTGTCAAGAAGGTAAATGAAATTTTACATATAGTGACATAAGGCCTCACTGAGAAAATAACTTTAAGAGCTTCACTCGTATGCAATTGCTGTATAATAAATCACACATATATGATGTTACAATTTAGTGAGTTTGACATATGCAAATACCAATGAAACCACTACCAAAATCAAAATAACCAAGACATTCAACACTCCTAAGTATTTGTTCATGCATCCTTGTAATCTGACCTTTCTTCCTCCCTCGTCTCCTCACAAAACAACCACTCCTATCTGTTCATATTGATTAGTTGGATCTCTAAAATTTATATAAATTGATTCCTTAATTTTGATCTATTATTTGGCTTCCTTAATTCAGCATAATTATTTTGAGGTTCATCCATTTTGTAGTATCAGTGTTTCATGTACCATTAAGAGTGAATAGTATTCTTTTATGTAGAGTAGTATATAGTTTGTTCATCTTTTACCTCTTGAACACTTTTTTTTCAGATTGTGGCTACTAAAAATAAAGTACTATGAAATTTCATTACACGTTATACACATATGGTTTCATTTCCCTTTGCTAATTACTGAAGAGCGTAACGGTTGAGTCATATGATAAGTATTTATTTAACTTTTTTTGAAAAACTGCCTAACAGTTTTCCAAAATGGTTTTATCATTATATGTTCCCACCAGCTGTTGTTTCACACCTATGGCAGCATTTGCTAAGACCAGTCTTTTAAAAATGTAACCATTTTATTCTATGAGTATAGTATTTCATTGTAGTTTACTCTGCATTTACTCAAGTATTAATGATACTGAACATATTTTCATGTGTTTATTTTTTATCTCTATAACTGCATTTGTGAATTTTCAGTTTAAAAATTTGGCAAATCAAAATATGTTGCCTTCTTATTAAATTATAAAAGTTCTTTTTATATTCTAGAAATACTTCCTCTGAAAGATATATGCTGCATATATTTTCTCTTTTTCTTTCACCACTTTTTCCAGTGACATTAGAAATAACCAGGCAACCTCACTATATTTGTTAGTTTTCGAAAAATGTCCAAAAGTACCATATGCAGATTCACCCATTCCTTGCTTCTTATAAGTGATTGATTAGGAATATCCATTGGAGATATTTTGCATGTTTCTATTGCCCAACCTATCGTGTGGACTACCAATGCTCTCCTCTCTAGGGGAAGTAGAGTTTTTAGCATCTTTAAATCTAATCACATTGGAGAGTCAATTCTAGAAACTTTAGAACCATTTCAGAAAACTTGCCCTTAAATTCCTCTTCCTCTAGAATCACTCTCAGTACCAAAACCTGTATTTTCCAGAGAGATAGAACCAGTAGAATATAAGGATATAAATAGATTAGATAGATAAATAGATACATAGATAAATACAAAGATACAAAAATACAAAATAAACACAAAGATATTTATTATAAGGAGTAGGCTCATTCAGTTGTAAAAGCTGAGAAGTGCCAAGATCTGCAATCTGTAAGTTGGAGACCAAGAGAAGCAATAGTAGAGTGCCAGTCCAAATCAGAAGGCCTGAGAACCAGGAAAACTGATAGTATAAATTCCAATCTGAGTTCTACTCCAAGGGCAGGAGAAGACCTATGTCCCAGCTGGAAGACAATTAAGGTAGAAACAACAAATTCTTTCTTCCACAGTCTTTTGGTTCAACGTAGGCCTTCCAATGATTAGATGAGGGTCTCCTCCCTCCAACCTCCAAACCCTGAGTAAGGAAATCTGCTTTACTCAGTTTACAAACACAAATGTTAATCTTATCCAGAAATACCTTCATGAGCATACCCAGAAGAACATTTAACCAAATATCTGGACACTTGGTAGCCCAGTTGACACATAAAATTAACCATTACAATAATCAAGGAATTGTATGTATTGATGTTATTAAAGAATCACTTAGTATTCTTATTTGTAAGAAAGAGTTCAAATTCTTAAAAAAAGGGTATTTTCAGTAAATAATGTTGACTAGGTTTAAACTTTTAATAAAGTATTTCAAAGATCTTTTATTTTGGAAATCTATAAATTGAAAAGTTTGAGACTTTAAGAGAAATAATTGATTCTATGGACTTGCTCCTTTTCTTGGTCAATTATTTATACCTAATTAAAAGGTTATTTTGCTATATGGATGTGACATGTGACAAAGATGTTGTAAAATATGTTAAAATTTTCTCACTATATACTGTGACTTAAAGTACTAAACATAGGGGCTCCTGGGTGCAGTTAGCATCCAACCTCAACTCTGGTCATGATCTCATGGTCTGTGGGTTTGAGCCCCATGTCAGGCTCTGTGCTGACAGCTCAGAGCCTAGAGCCTGCTTTTCTTCTGTGTCTCCCTCTCTTTCTGCCCCAACCCACTCGCATTCTGTCTCTGTCTCTCTCAAAAATAAATACACATTTTAAAAATTAAAAAAAAAATTTAATATATTCATATGAATAAGTTTAAAAAAATAAAAAAATAAGTAAAGTACAAAATGTTGGTGGCGCCTGGGTGGTTCAGTCAGTTAAGTGTCTGACTTTTACTTTGAGCTCAGGTCATGATCTTACACATGCTTTCTCACTCTTTCTCTCTCTCTCAAAATAAATAAATAAAATATACTTTGTTAAGTAATAAGTGTTGAAACTACATTGTGAGCAATGAAATTGAAATCTATAAATTATGATGAGTTTGTTTTGGTCAAGTTTAACTCGAAAAATTCTCAATTTATTGGAATATATTGGTAAGTATCAACAGTTCAGGAAAGCCACTTCAGTTTGGTTTGGAGACTTTTCAAAAAAATCTGGTGGTGGGGAGACTCTTTTATACATTTATCTACTTACACAAAAGCACAAGTGCCTGTTTTACTTTATCATTGAGAAAGGTTAACATAATTGAAAATGATATTAGTAAAAGTTTTAGTGTCTGTCATTTAAAACAAAGAAAAATATTGTTCATTTTAAATATAATTTTTATGAACAAGTTACCCCTATGCTACCATATTTAGAAATTGCTACTCACACAGTTCAGGATTTCAGATAATTAAACACATATTCTCAAAATGAAAACACTTCATCCAATCTGAATCATTTAATATAAAACTAGTTGCATAACTGCCATTATGTTAATTTTGAAATAAAAACCAAAGTTATCTTTTTTGAGTTTGTTAGAACACTGTAGTCAGGAAAATATGGTTTCTTCAACCCTAATTTTTTTCAGGTAATACACACAGTAGCCTGACATATTCAAGTATTTGACATTAAATATCCATAATGTAGAGGCATTCCTACCAGATTAGGATTTATGGACTCATAGTCAAAATCCCTACATCTACAGACAGTGCCATAAATAGTGATAAAAACGAAACGTGTAATAACCATCTCAATGTATATAGTTTTAGAGTTAAATAGGAGGCTTTGTCTTGTTTCCTATCATTCTTCTTATTTTGCTGTCTGTTGATAATTGTGGAACATCTTCCCTTAAAACATTTGAACATTCTCAGTTTTCTTCTCTTTGTCTCTTCAATCTCAGCTTCCTTCCCTGTTTTTTTCACTCTCCATCTATTGGGTGCTTCGCAAAATTGTTTATTCTGTTTTCTTCACATGACTGTATAGGCTCCCTGTATATTTACTCCTGTGAAATAGTGATCACAACAAAGTCTGTGTACAAGGACAAATCATATCTCTGTTTTGCTATCCGAAGATTAAAATCTATGAAGAGACTGATCATATGGATGCTACAAGCACCTCAAAATCAATAGATTTACTCTTGTCATTTGGTCGTCTTCAAAAGTATCTCCTTTCTTTCCTCACCCTGGTTCATTTATTGAAAGCCATCTTTAACTTTCTGTTTATCCATAATATCCAAATATAGGTATGTGCTGAGATGCTCATTCCTTAATATTTTTTACATCTATCTCTTCCCTCCCCACCCCCTGCCAAAATTCGACTTCCATCCTTTTTGGCAGGATTTTTGTTAATTTTCTGAACTAGACTTCAAATTCCAGCTTTGTACCAGTTGGCCAGTTTGATGTTTTCTAGTCACCTGTGTGTGTGTGTGTGTGTGTTTGTGTGTGTGTGTGTGTGTGTGCATGTATGTGTGTGTATGTGTAAATAAACCACCAAATATTAGATTTTCTTCAATATTTACAACAAATCCTTTTCTTTGATATGGGAATAATGTTGTAAATCATAATAACAACAACTTTAATATTATCTATGCTTTATGTTATGTAAGACAATTTAAAATATGTTATCTCAGTTATTTCATAGTAAGAATTTTCTTTAAAACATCAAAGGGAAAACTTCAAATTCTGAAAACAACAGCATATAAATCATTGTTGCAGCCTGGCCACCATTTAGTAATGAATCCCAGTGAAATTAATGCTCATGAACTTTAATGACCTCATTTGAAAAATAAACAAGTGTCCTAGATGACCTCAACTATTTCTTTCTGATCTAAATTCCTGCTTGTGAAGAGATTGGAATCCAATCATTTGCATTAGAATGAAAACCTATTGAGTATCCTAGGTATCAATTATTCTAAGTTTATATAGTTTTTTTAAAATCATGTTTCAACTCAGTAATCAAATTACGTTCCTTTAAATGTCCTAATATGTTTAATTGATTTAATGTGACTATAAACTGAACAGGAAATGAAACTTTCTTTTTCTCATAATTAAACCATTGCATCTTTCCTTATAGGTACTGCTAGGTAAATGAATCTCATCTTTTCTACACATGTATCCAGTAGAGCTTTGTCTCAGCATTAGCAAACTAGATGAATTCAGTGCTTTACTGTTTTTACTACCTAATATTTTCAATTTAGCATGTCTCCAAAGAAGTAAAACTGGATCACATATAAAACCAATCCTATTTGAACAATTTTACACTGTCATGCTTGAAAGTACGGGAAATAACCGGAAAATGAATGTTATAATTCACTTTTCCCCTGTAAGATAATTTTAACACAATGACTTATGAATATCATTTAAAAGCTTTCAGATAATCCTCAGGTAACTCTTATGGGTTGATTTCTGCACTCTATGTGCCTATGCAAAGCATTATACTGTAAAGGTAGGAACCATAAACTGATAATTTGCATATTTATACACCAGAGATCCACTGATTCTACCAGAACTAGATACAAGGTTTTTGGGGTTTTTTGTTTTGTTTTGTTTTTTGTCTTTTTTAAGGGCCACTAGGATTTTAAAACTACCTGTTGGAAAAAATAAAATGATTATTTTTTTACTGAAAAAGGACAAAAGTTAAGTGTGGAGCAAGAAAGAATGAGAGAGAAAGACAGAGATTTAATGAGAATAGAAGAAAAAGGAAAGGAACAGTCCAGATTTGGTCAGTAGAAAAACAAAACAAAACAAAAGAACAAAACACAACTCACATAAAGGGAGCTAGAGACCATAATGCTAAGTGAAATATGTCAAAGAAAGAAATCCTGTATGATTTCACTCATATGTGGAATTTAAGAAACATAAAAAACCAGCAAGGGGGTGAGGGGGAAAGCGAGAGACAAACCAAAAAACAGACTCTTAACTTTAGAAAACAAATTGATGGTTACCAGAGAAGATGTGAGTGGAGGGATGGGTGAAATACATGATAGGGATTAAGGAGTACACCTGTTGTGATGAGCACAGGGTGGTGTATGGAAGTGTTGAATCACTAAATTGTACACCTGAAACTAATATTACACTGTATGTTAACTAACTAGAATTAAATAAATAAATAAATAAATAAATAAATAAATAAATAAATAAATAAGAAACACCATTCCTTGTGTCAGAATGAACCAGAATAATCCCAGAAGAGACTGATGATCTGAAGTACCAAAGAAAAAATAAAAAAGAAAAGTGAATCAAATGAAAATTCAGTCTGAGACAGTTCATAACTAGGAGTGGTTGTTGGAAACTGGCACGAATGGGACTTAGTCAACCACAGTGAAGTATTTCTTCAGCCTGTTCCAAGTGGTTATGGCTGATTCTATGGTTCTGGTGTATCTGCATTAATGCCCCATGTCTGACAAATTAGGCACGTGTTTCTGTGTTACTCTCATGCATATGCCAAAGATTGTCTCATCAATTCATGCATTCATTCAACTTGTTCTATAGGGATATGAGAATTTTATTAGCTTAAGCATTATAATTTGATTTCTTAAATGGAATTCTGTCTTATGGCCATATATTTTAAAATAGGCAGGCTATTTTTATTTCTGGTCCTATCCATGTTAATTTATTCACACTATCGTTGCATTTAAGTAAAATGATGGTAAATGAGATAAAAACATAGAGTGACATTAACTAAGACATCTTACTCCTAAAATTTCTGAATGATAATCTATTTCTAGATGCATTAAGAAAATTTTTATGAAAAAAACATCAACAGGAATAACTTCTCTCTAGTTTACTATTTGAAAAGTAACACTTACAAAAAACTTCATATTCAGTATTTCACCCTCATTAGCCTTTAATAAAAGTTTCCAAATAGTGAACTTTGTACCATTGGGTGTGCTAAATTAAAAATAAGAAGTGACATACAGATATTTACAGTATAAGAAATAGTGGAAATCTATTATATTTTATTTTGATGTTTTTATTCTCTCAATTTTAAAAGAATCTTGCAAAGGTATTTTATTTTAAAAATACAATTTTTATTATCTCAATGTTTAAGATATGTAATACCCAGCACCAAATTTTGTTGCAATAGATAACCTGTCGAAGAAAGTGCTAGTGACCTGTCCATTTTTCCTGATTTTTTTGTCAGTAGAATTTGACGTGTTTGGTCAACAGCAATCTCATACCTGACAACGGATCAGGATTGTTCTAAGCCAACTAACATTCTGATGTTCTTTTTCTTTTTTATTCTTTGCTGCTAGGAGAAATGATGTGATCTAGTTCTAGCCAATAACAGGTAAAAGGGAAGTCTTTTAGAAAGAACGGGTTATCCATTATTACACTGTTAACTAACTTGGATTTAAATAAAATTTAAAAATTAGAGAAAGTAAAAAAAATGAGTTATCTTGAAAAACTATTGCTTTCCTACTAAAATAAATAGGCTGTCATCATTTTCTCTGAATATATTTTATTTCTGCCTTAAATAGCTATGTGAGGCCTGGATTTTTAGCATGCATACATCTTGCAAACACAGGTAATATAATCTAAAGTAATTTGCAAAGATGCTGTTGAATATCTGAGTCAACATCAATGGAAACATAGACAGACTTCTTGATATTGGGAAATGTTATTTAATTAATCCACTATCAATTGGATTTTCTTGTATTTTGCTTTCCAAAGAACTTCTCTCTAATGCAGCTATAACCATTGAAATTTGGCAGAGGTGTTAATATTACATCATTGGTATTTGAATTTATATCTATATGTATAAACACATGTCCTGTATCTAAAACCAAATACTTGTCTCCAAATAGCAATTACCTTCTTTTTCATATCCTAGTATAAATCTCTCAGGTATGTACCTGCCATTCTCAGACTCGGATATTTCAATCTGAAATATGCCTGGATATTTCATCAACATCTCAATTACTCATATTTATTTGGTATTCTTGGATAGCTGATATGCAACTAAACTAAAAGATTTTGATTGTTGGGGCACCTGGATGGCTCAGTCGGTTGAGCGTCAGACTTCAGCTCTGGTCATGATCTCATGGTTCATGGGTTCGAGACCCGCGTCAGGCTCTGTGCTGACAGCTCAGAACCTGGAGCCTTCTTAGAGTTCTGTGTCTCCCTCTCTCCCTGCCCCTTCCCTGCTCTTGCTCTCTCTCTGTCAATCAACAATGAATAAATGTTAAAAAATTTTTAAAGATTTTGATTGTTTTCTGTTGTAAGAAGTTTCATATTTATGTTTAAAGAACATGGACATGAATAAAGGATGCCAAATGAATTGTCAAGTTAGAACCATCAATCCCTCATATTTTCCTGACTCCCGTTTTACTGTTGTTCATTTGATGCAGTTTGAAAATACCCCTGGTTCTGAAGACAGTGGTAGGTAGTAACCATTGAAATTATCAGTGGACCAGTCAACCTACTCTGCATTGCCTAAGAAGCTTAGAGAAAATGCCCAGTTTCTGATAAAAATTCAGTAGATTAACTGCTATCTGAAACACCAAAACAGAATTTTAGGCAAGAAATGTTGGCTCGGGGCAGTGTAACCTAAAAGTTAGGGAAAAGGACATATATACATCAGTGTTCAATAGGTTATATTTGATGTGTGTATGTGTGCATATGTATATGCATTTGTAGTTGTGTGTCATATGGTTAGTGAATATTTTGGTTATTGTCTGTTTTACCACTATTTCTAAAACATGTCTATACTCCAGTTTACTTGAAAAGATCTAATATATTGTGTAACTACTAAATTTTTTTGAATCACATTCCTTTTCTTTTTTAATTTCTGTTGTTTGAACTTTCTTGTCAATTATACCAATTTTAATTTAAATATGCTCAATTTTATAATTTCAGAAAGCTCCCTCTTTTTGTAGATAAACATGTAAATATATGTATTTTATTTTTTGATCAATTAATATAATTTCTGAAGTATTCTTTATTAGTGAAGAAGAAATCATGGAAAAATATCAATATTGATCAAAATCAGTATTATCACTATCAATTTCTCAAATACATAAAGGCTTAAGATAATTAGAGATAAATATAGTTGAAATTTTTCTAACTGTATTAAATATATGCATTAATATCATAGCATATTTAATTCTTCAAGCTTATATTTCCCAAGAGAAATGGGAAACATGTTTATAAAACAAATAAACCTTGATTTCTGATGGGCAGATTAACAAAATAGTAAGTTTTAGAAACCTTTTGTCACTGTTCTTACTCAAGATCTATTAGTGACTTCTGTTTGCTGCCCTAATCTTTAGAGTAATTATAAAAGGATAAACCTGTATTGGTAATCTATACCTATCAGGAAACCTTGTTGATTTTAACTGAACAATAATGACAAAAAAGGTTTTCATTTCGCTGAACTAAACATTTGTAATTAAATCAGAGGATTGAAAAAAGATTAAACACTAATTAGGTGTAAATTATGGATTACAGAGCCTCCATTTTATTGAGTTGGCATCAAATCCTACCAGTATTCAGAAATAATATTCGTTTGTTAATGATGTTTATTAATTGGTAGTCGTAGACAGTACATAATCATCACTGACTGTTTTACTAAAATATTTCAGGAGGATTTAGTCCCACAAGTATTTGGATATCATTTTTGAATTTTTTCAAAGAACTCTTTAAAGATGGTCTCATGCTGTCATCCAATGTAAACAATAATTGTTGAAAACTATCCTGTGATGGTTTTATGAGCTTCCAAAGGGCAAAACCAGAATTTTTTTAATTCTTAGATCTCCTTACTAACACATACGACCATTGAATCTATCCATTCTATTTCTTAAACATTTATGGAACAGAACTGCTCCCCTCCATCACTGTGCTCTCACCTTTAGCCAATATCTCATTATTATTTTCATGAGTTTCAGCAAGAGCCTCCCAGATGGTTTCCCTTTCAGGATCTTTCCCTTATCATTCATTCAATCTACTGCTCCCAGACCGTTCTTTCTAAATTACAAATATGATCATGTTACACTAATGTTTAAAATATGTCAGCAGCTCTTTATCCTAAAATCCATGTGCAATTGTCTTTAGTGATTCAGACCTTGCCTATACTTCTACCCTTATCTTCTGTTGTGAGATAGATGGGTAGAAAAAATGATAGATAGATAGATAGATAGATAGATAGATAGATAGATAGATAATCTTATGCTTAATAGTTGGTGAACTCCTTTGTGTTTTTTGAACATATGACTTTACTTAAAAAAGGTGTTTTGAGAAGTGATACATGAGCTAATTCTTAGGAGATAAATCTAATTTGGTAGATATTCATTAACTGTACCAAAACATGTGGTTTTCCCTAAACAGGGCAAACTTTTTACACTCTGGAACATGTCATTCCCTTGGTCCCTTTGTCAACAGCTTTCAGAATCCAGGTACTTTTACTTAGTTTTCTCTTTTTAGCTCATAAGCAAGTTTTTCAAAGAAATAGCTTGTAATGTTCTCAGTGTTGGTTTGCTGTCCCTAAATAACTAAAGTCAGTATCTCTCTCCACCCTCCCCCCATCAATGTGTCTCCCTCTAAACATTTTTATCCATCCTTTCCCCTTTTCTATATCATGTAACTGATCTAAAATGAATTTACTTAAAGATCCAATTTAGATTATTAATGGCATTTAATCCATGTTTCGGTATATCTCAGGTGTCAGAATTAATCACCCTAGTTTTATTTCTTGAAATGTCACTGACAAATTTTGGATGCATCACCATGGTTGTCTCAGAGCCTGGAGCCTGCTTCCGATTCTGTGTCTCCCCCTCTCTCTGCCCCTCCCCTGCTCACACTCTGCCTCCCTCTCTCTCTCTCTCTCTCTCTCTGTCTCTCAAAAATAAATGAACATTTAAAAAATTAAAAAAAAAATTGAAAACATATCATTAAAATTTCCCACAGTAATTGTAGATTTTTCTACTGTTCATCTTGGTGCTATCATATTTTTTTACATTTTTTAAAGGTATGAATTACATATAGGATTATAATATCTTTCTATTGTATTGACCCACTTTTAACTATGAAATACTACCATCCATCACTGGAAGTGCTTATTGCTTTAACATGCAATTTGTCTGATATTAGTATAGTCTCTACATATGATTTTGGATGGATTTTAATAGTATATTTGTCATCATTTTAGTCGATATTTCTGTGCTCTATATCTAAAGTTGTTTCTGTTAAACAACATTGGAGGTTTTTTCCATTAATTCTGACAATCAATCTGTTATTTGGAATATGGACCACATTTATATTTAAATCAGTTGCTGACATGTGGGTTTATATTTATTATTTCACTATTTATTTTATCATTGGCCAACCTAATTTATATATTCTTTGTTCTCCCGTTTTTACTGACTTTCAACTAACAAAAAGTAATTATTCAAATTTTTATTTAATCAATGTCTTATTTATAATATACTTTATGATTTTTAATGGTTACCATGCAGATAAAAAAGCATTTCCCTCACTTAAAATACTTTTATTAAAAAAAAGACTTAGTGTTTAAAACATGTTGCATGTGTATCTTATGTTCTGGTACATCTTCTCCACATTATTTGTATTTTAAGTACTTCATTTTTAATATATTCTTTAATATGTTTTGTCTTGCAGGTAATTAATCTCTTGAACTGTGTTCAACTGTTATGACAACTATTAGTCAAGATTTGAATTTCAGATACTGTAGTTTTTTTTTTTTCTTTCTGGAGATGTCATTGGATTTTTTAACATAAATTCTAATTTTCCTGTATAATTCTCTATTTTCTCATCTATTTTCTTCATCTCTATTTTCTTGCTCTTATAATCAAATTATTTGTAAGTTCTTTATGTTAAATTTATTTCTGAATAAACTACATATCTGCTCTATTTCTTCTCTTGATTATGTCATATATCCTTGCTTCTTCCTCTGCTTTATAATATCTTATTATACACCAAATATTGCATATGAAAATAATATGCATTCTAAATGGTATTATCTTCTACTGCAGAGGTTTCCCCATTTCTTTGTTTGCGAGATAAGGCTAGAGACTTATCATCTCAATCTAATTAAGGATTGTATTCGATCACTATCGAGGTGGCACTTTTAATAGAATTCACTTTAAATCTGGTTTAAGCCTGACTCTTGGATATGGCTTTCAAGCCCTTTGGTTGAGACTTTTGTGGATCATGATCCCCTTAGCTATGGACATCTATGTGAGATTGATCTCTTTCCTTTAAGATTTCCCACCCCAGTTCTCTAGCTTCCTACTGTTAGAGCTCTAGAATCTGGCATGTGTTGATTGGTAGGATGACTAATGCTTGAAGCTGTCCTTCTCACCTAGTAGTTTTGTTCTCTAAGTGCTAGGAAACTGTAAGAAATTCTACTCTGCCTTTCGAAGCTTGGGCCCAATTTCTAAGTCTCTCTCCTAGCCAGGAAGTCAGTAAATGTTTCAGGGTAAAATAAATAACTCTGAAGTTTCCAATCTATTATTTAAATGCTGTATTAGTCTACTTATGCAACCATAACAAGATTCCACATACTGGGTGCCTTGAACAACAGAAATTTATTTGCTCACAGTTCTGGAGGGCGACAGTCTGAGATCAAGGTGCCAGCAAAGTTGGTTTCAACTTGCAGATAGAGTCTTTACACTGTGTCCTCAGATGGCCTTTCTTCTGTATATGCATGGAGAGAGAGAGCTGTGGTATCTCTTCCTTCTCTTATGTCCTTTTGAGCATCCACTGAGGGAAAGTGCCTTTACTATACCTCAGAACACAGTTTGGAAAGAATTTCTAGCACTCCAAAAGTCAGAGGGTAAAATATATTTGGGAATTGAATACTTTTTTAATCCTCTTCAAATTGCATTCATTCAGTCAGTTATATGCTATGGTCTGAATAGTTGTGTCTCCCCAGAATTCACATGTTGAAATTCTAATACCTGAAATGATGATATTAGGATGAGGAGCCTTTGGGAAATACTTAGGTCATGAGCATGGAGCCTGCATGATTGAGGTTAATACCCTCAAAATAGGCCCCAAGGAGTTTGATAGCCCCATTCAACCCTGCAAGGATACAGTGAGAACCTGGCAATCTACAGTCCAGAAGAGGGGCCTCAGCTGACTATGTTGGCGCCTTGATCTCAGACCTCCCACCTCCAGAACCATGAGAAATAAAGGTTTGCTATTTATAGCCCTCCAAATCTGTAGTATTTTGTCATAGCAGCCTGAACGGACTAAGACAAGCACCTTCCTAGCTTCTGCTTGGGGATGTGAATGTAACAGACTCTACCCTTGTGCTTATAACATTCTAGTATGAGATAGATACAATAAATAAAAATCAACATATTAGCTGATGGTTGTAAGTGTTCCAAAGAAAAATAAAGCAGAATGAGGGAATGGTGATCAATAGGAAAGATACTTATTTTGGGTAAAACACTTTGAAGAGGAGACATTTGACTGAGCCAGGCAGATATCTGGAAGGTTACATGACCCGCAGAAGAAATAATTTTGAGAAACTGCCTTGTAAAATTCCTAAAATGCTTCTTCTGGTCTTCCCTTTAATTAATGAAGAATTGACTCTTGGACTGGGGTTGCATTTTTCATCTTAGATAAAAATGTTAATTCCCTCTTGTTTTAATTTATATCATATTCTCATCATTCATTATTCTTCGATAATGATATAACAATGGTAGTTACTGCGCAATGAAAGTTAAGCAAAATTGTGGGAGCTAATATTTATTCAACCCTTATTACACATTTCTAGGAGAGAAAGGTTAATTTTACATACCAAGCTTAATTTCCCCAAATGAAATATCCTTTATTCATTTGGTAGTGGAAAATATCTTTAGCTTCATTTTTAAGACAAAGAAGAGGCTCAAACAAGATAAGAGATTTTCTTAATTTTGTGCACATAGAAAACTGGAAACGTGGAAACAGTATGTGTGTAGGACTGTGCTAAGGAGGGCAGATATAAATATGAATAAGGCTTTCACCCTGTTCCTGTGGGATTCATGATCTATTAAGACAGGCAGACATATAAGGAGACAGTTAAACTATGACTTAATATGCAGGACAGAAGTTGCTCACAGAGTTGATACAGCAGCATGGTAGATGAGCATCTGAGGCTTCCTGTATAAATTCAGAGCTCTGCAGAGTAAGAGTGAGGCTGATGAGTTTGGGACACAATAAGAGAGTATGAAAGAAAGAAGGAATTGCCAGATCAGAACACAGGCATGAAGGGGCTGCAGACTCTGGTATGTCAGATGATTGAAGACATTCCTCTTACAACTGGACCAGGGGACTGTAGGGTTAAAGCAGGAGAGAGAAGTTGCAACAGATGTTTCTGAAACATTTATATAGCAAATTCAAGAGCTTAGACTTTGTATTCCTCACAGTGATGAGCTATTCAAAGTGTGTAAGCAGTGATACTCTTTGGATTTTTGTTTTATAAAGATGAGTCCATTGATTTTGTAGGGGATATAATGTAAAATGAGTAAACTGATCTATGAATAGCTATTGAAATGTATTTTATACTATATAGTTGAGAGGTCACAGCAAAGCACCCATCTTATGTGTGAACAATAGTTGTTAAGGATATTTCCTTTTATGTGTATACTTTTTTTCTTCGTATTATTTTTAATTTAGCTGATAATGGAACATATTCTACTTTTTTCACACTAAAATGACTTAAAATGTGTGTTAGCTAGTGCTTGAGTTTTTAATTAAAATTTATGATATTGATTATGTTTATAGATATTGATTTTCTTAGATGGCAAATGTTGGCCTGAAGGAATTTAGTTTTGTTTTCTATTAAGCACTAAATATAGTCATAAAAATATAATGAAGAGTTAATTAGTTTATGGCATGTATTGGACTTATCAACAATATTGAGACATAAATAAACTTTTAAGATTGTATTTTTCTATTTTATCTGCTAATTACTTGAAAATTTAGCTAACACATAAAGGATGACCCACTCTTTGATTATATTTAATTTGCAAATACATAATACCATACATAATCCTATAGTGTTCTGAAAATTCATCAAATTAATATATTTAGTCAGGCTTGTGTTAAAATGTCCTTTTGCTCAACCCGTGCAATTATTTAATTCAGCTTTTAGCTGGGACTAATACTCAGAACATCAGAATGCTTGATTCATCAAGCAATTTTTAGCATATTTATTCATAAGAGAGTAGAAAAATGGCCCTAACTGAATATATATTTTATATTTTGAAAGCCATATAATTATTTAGAGATTGTTTTCACTATCAAAACACATAATGATTTCATGACATAACTGTGATACTATAAGTAATGAATACATTTTTAAAAATATTGTTGTATAGGCTTATTTTTAGCTATTTAGTTTCTGCCTTTTCCAGCGAGTTGATCTTAGGATAACTGAGTAACATTTGGAAGAATAGCAATAATCAATTTTATCTACACAACAACTTTTCCCCTTATTATTTTAGTTAGAGATCAAAGGACAGCAGAATCAGGCTTCTATAGAAATGTTTACTAGTAGGCTGATTGTTCCTATGAAGAGTTCCTGGAACATACAGCATGTTAGATAATCTGCACACAAGAAGAAATATATAATATAGGCATACCTTGGAGATATTATAGGTTCGGGTTCCAGACTGCTGCAATAAAGGGAATATCACAATAAAGCAAACCAAATGAGTTTTTTTGGTTTCCCAGTGCATATAAAATTTATGTTTATACTACACTGTAGTCTATTAAGTAGCAGTAGCATCATGTCTAAACAAACAATGTATATACCTTAATTAAAAAATATTTTATTGCTGGGGCACCTGGGTGGCTCGGTCCGTTAAGCATCTAAATTCAGCTCGGGTCATGATCTCATGGTTCATGAGTTCAAGCCCCATATCAGACTCTTGTGCTGATAGTGTGGAGCCTGCTTAGGATTCTCTCCCTCCCTTGCTCTCTGCCCTTCCACCACTTGTACTTTCTCTCCCCCCCATCTCAAAATAAATTAAAAAAGCATTTTACTGCTAAAAAATGCTTTCAGCGAATCATGATCACTGATCGCAGATCACCAGAACAATATATAATGTATTAATAGATATTATATTATATATTAATTATATATAACAACAAATATAATAATAATGGAAAAGTTTGAAATACTTCTAGGATTACCAAAATATGACATAGAGAAATGCAATATCTACAAAGCACAATAAAGTGAAGGTCTGCTTGTATATACAATTATTTTATGATTCATTATTTTAGTTAAAATTAATGAGTTGAGTGTATTTTGCAACTGACCACACACAAAAAAAAGCCTTTCTTTTTTTTTAATGTTAAAAATTGAGAAGCTTTATATTCATATGATCATTTACTTCAAAAATATTAATTGAGCATTTACTATGCGTTTAGTTGTATGCTAGGCACAGGAAAGATAGCAGTGGACAAGAACCAGTCTCTGCCTTCAGTGAGTCAACAGTAAGGTAATGAAATAAGTAAAGAGACTATTTCAGTACAGGTAAAGATATTTAAGATATAAATATGAGAATAATAATAAAAACGATAGATTAAAGATAAACACATGAATATATACTTTTGTTTTAAAAACAAATTAAACAGGGATGCCTGAATGGCTCAGTTGGTTGAGGGCCCAACTCTTCGTTTCTGCTGGGGTCATGGTCTCACAGTTGGTGAGACTGAGCGCCGAGCTGGGCTCTGTACCATCAGCACAGAGTCTACTTGGGATTCTCTCTTCTCTCTCTCGCTTTTTCCCTCTTTCTCTCTTCCCCACCTCCTTCCCTCTCACTCTCTTTTTCTTCTCTCTCAAAATAAATAAATTTTTAAAAAACAAACTAACCAAAATAAAGTCTATATGCTATAGATATCATGTTACTTAATGTCTGAATATGAGCCATTATACAAAGTTTAATCCCCCCAAATTAATACCAGCTAATATGTGTCTAGTACTCAGACTTGCTAAACTTTGTTCAGAGAGACTTATTTAGGGTACCTGGATGGCTCAGTAGGTTAAACGTCTGTCTCTTGATATCAGTTCAGGTCATGATCTCAAGGTTGTGGGATTGAGCCCAGTGTTGGGATCCATGCTGAGAGTGGAGCCTGCTTGGGATTCTCTCTCCCCCTCTCTCTTGGCCTCTCCCCTGCTCACATGCTCATGTGCATGCATGTATTCTCTCTCTCTCTCTCTCTCTCTCTCTCTCTCTCTCTCTCTCAACATTTTAGAAAAAGAGAGTCTTCCATATTTTAGTCACTTGTTTCTCAAAATAATGACGTTAGTACTACTGTTTTCCCTACTTCGCAGTGTAGTACACTGAGGTTCCCAGGTGTTAGACAACATCCTCCAAATAAGCTAGTGGCGAAAATGACAGATGTGCTTTGTTCATTTGGGGTAAGATTATATGTGCTTAATCATTTAGCTGTTGCAAAAGGTAATAGATGTGCCGCTCTGGTGGACTGAATATTTTGGTTAACAGTGCTGAGGGCATGATTTGATAAACAGAGTTGTTTGAAAAACTCAATTTCATTTGATTAAGTTATCCTAATCTATAACAGATAGTGCTTTTTTATCAATGAGAGACTTCACAAATAAGTTGATCAAAAATTTGATGCAGCATTTGTAAACTGCATGATAAAGTTTGAATTATTATATTTTTTCTAGTTGGAAAACTTTCTCTGGCCTTTAAAAAAAGATTAAATTCTAAAGTCACCTAAACATTCTGTGTGTGTACCTCATTTTTGTAATTTATTCAACTCATAATTCAACACCTATTGGTAACTTGTACATTGGAAAATGATTAGAAAGTGTTGGGCATTATCCTAATCCCTATGGAACTAAAAATCAAAAAAGCATAACTTTCTACAGAAAGGTGTGAAAGAAAAGGCTCTAGGGAAATTTTACAGGAGCTAAGTAATTCAGTCTACCACAATAATGTTGCAACATTAACATTATAAGGCTTTTTTTTAATTAGATGTTAGTTTTGAAGTGTTAATATATTAAAATGAATGTACATTATCTCAAATAGTCACTAACTTATGGATTTTCATTTGTTACAACAGTATAGGTTTTAGAGAATCAAATATGCAAATGTTGAGTGATCTCAAGAAAAAATTCTTAGGCATGATTAATTGCCAAATTCTTTTATTTTCAAGAATCAAGATGAAACTGTTTTTATTAAGATTATTCATGTCCCTTTAAAATGGTGAATTGATATACTGAAATTAAAATGGACAAATGCATAGCAAAGTGTTTAGTGAGACCAAAGTGTTTGTTACGTTATTTAGGATAAAACAACCACCTCTAAAAGTGTGCCACTAATTAAAGAATGGAGGATGCCTTCAAAGGATTCATCATAGTGTGCTGCTAAATTCATGTACAGCATTTTGCCTAACAATGGCCACTGATAAATACAATGGAAATATTGGACAGTTTTAGCATATTATTATTTTAAGATTTGGTGGCAGTATGATATGGAAGAGACAGCCCTGTTTTTTAGGGCTAGACAAAACTGACTTCAAATTTTGATTCTTAAATGTGTAACAAGAAAGGGGAAAGTAAGTCATTGCCACTATCTTAGTGGCCATTATGTTCTAGATGTTATACTAAGTGTTTTACATTTAATTTGTATAAAAAAGAAAGAGGATTTCCAATGATCCTCAAGAAAAACTTGGGGAAATAAACCCTACCTTAAAATGAAAAAAACTGTGTAGTATGAACTCAATAAGAGAGGAATCAAAGATATTTTTTGTTGGGGTGCCTGGATGGCTTAGTCAGTTAAGCCTCCAACTCTGCATAAAAAGACAAATGAAGCCATGGAAATTCAAAAAAGGGCTTTTTCCACGGAACTAGGTTCAAAATTGTGTGTGTACTATTGTGGAAAATGTCCTTTTTTGAATTCCCATGGCTTCATTTGTCTTCTTATGTAGATACAGCTGGGGATAGACAAGAGCTATATTCCCACTGTTTTAAAAAGTTAGAAATTGTTCCAAGGTTTTTGGCATTCCTGAAAGCAATTCCTTTGGGATAATTGGATGTGATCTTCCCAAAGCTCTTTCTTCAAAGATTAGTTTTTATGAAAAAATTGGTTGATGGCTGATAAAGAGTTTTGAAAAATGACATATAAATTACATTATTAAATGATTTAGCTAAAACAGGAGAACACCTCAAAGTCATGATTGCTTCCATATGTCAGAAGAATCCCCCTTGTGTGAGGAGCATACACAAAGGACCATTCAGAACAATTGAGAGAACTCTCTTAGCTACACCATTTCTTAAAATGTAAGGAATATGTGTAATGTAAATTGCTTAGAAGTCAGATACTAGTGGTATGCCTGGGTGGCTCAGTTGGTTAAGTGTCCGACTCTGATTCAGGTCATGCATGATCTCGTGATTCTTGAGTTCAAGCCTGGCATCAGGCTCTGTGCTGACAGCTTGGAGCCTGGAGCCTGCTACAGATTCTGTGTCTCCTTCTCTCTCTACCTCTTGCCTGCTCACACTGTCTTTCTCTCTTTATCAAAAATAGACATTAAAAAAAATTAGAAGTCAGAAACTAGTCTAAGCATGTGACCTAATTGTTATTATTAGATACAAGAAATGTGACAAATGCTTCTAGGAATAGAGCTTGTGAGAAAAGCTGTCATTTTGAAAGAAAGGGTAGTAAAAACTAGAGTGTAAGAGACCCTGAGTCTGCAGGATGATCTAAGGTAGACAGCTGTTTAGAGTTTGTCGACATCATTGAACAATTTGGCACAATGGGACTTAGAATATTCCTATGCTAGAATTTTTTTAAATATTTTTTTAATGTTTATTTATTTTTGAGACAGAGAGAGACAGAGCATGAATGGGGGAGGGTCAAAGAGAGAGGGAGACACAGAATCTGAAACAGGCTCCAGGCTCTGAGCTGTCAGCACAGAGCCCGACGTGGGGCTCGAACTCACGGACTGCGAGATCATGACCTGAGTCGAAGTCGGACACTTAACCGACTGAGCCACCCAGGCGCCCCCTATGCTGGAATATTAAGTTGTAGAATATTAATTTATATAATGTGAAAGTAAAGTCATTGGCTTTAAAAGCAAAGTATAAGTTCCTGTCATCGCAAAATAACCATCTACCCGGAAAATAGAGGATAATAAGAAATGTAATGGGAAGGGGGCAGCGTAATGAAGTTATGCTTCCATCCCCACATCTCAAGGAGAATAACAGCAGCAACAACAAACACACAAGACTTTGTCAGGCTACTCATATGACTCATACAGTAAATTCACTGAGAGTCCTCATCATACTGGCATCAGAGAGTTAGAGTATCCAAATTTCACAAATGCATTGGAAAAATAAGCAATATGATTGTGGAGACAAGTGCTCACATTCTCACTAACCAGACTTCCAATATAAGAATGACAAAAACAGGAGACCTATGAGGAGGTAAAAACAACATTTACTTCCTGTATGGATTGTTGTATCAGTTGTTCTTGCTATATTTTATTTTATTTTTCATTTATATGGAAGAGAATTGATGACCAGCGCTCTAGAATTTGCACAAATGTATCATAAGCATATTTCTTCAGGCAGCAATAAGAAATTTAACGCTCCGTGGTTTGAGGATTTTGTGGTCTTATGCTAGTAAGTGAAAAACAAACACTTATTTTTGGTAAATTAAGGACCTTGTTGTCACTGAAAACTATAATTTCTTTAGGTAACTTATTGTAATTCTCTTGTGATTACATAGTTAACATGGAAACAGATTCAGTAAATTTACTCAGCACGATTTAATACATGAAGATTAATTCTTTTTCACTAGAGTTAAAATCAAAGTTTTTATGGCTAGATATTTTTCAATTCTATTTATTTGCTTTTATAAAACATGAACCTCCTAAAGTGTACCAATAGTGAGAATCATGTTGAGGGTGCTCATGAATGGAAAACGGAATCTATAATAAATTACTGACCTTAACTTTCTGTTATTATTTAATTATGTTTTTCCAATGCCCACATAATATTACGGAAATTATACGTGTGTATAGAAATACTCCTTTTGAGCTATCAAGATATTCTTTCATATTTTGATGTTAATATAACGGTAATGTTCACATTCATTATGGGAACTCTTCCCTCCCAGTGATCTGTTTACCCACAGCACCTCAGCAATTCACTCACATGCTGGAGTTTCTAATTACAACTAATTGCACTTCATCTAAAATCACGATTTCATTTGAAGCATCAACTTTGAAAGGTTGCTGTCTTCCAACTTTTCCTTTATTTTTGATGTGAAACAAATACATGACTACCTTCCTAAGATTCTCTACCTGATTAGAGTCCTCTACTGCAGGTATACCAACATCTACGTTTATTGCCGCTGCTATGACCTTACTACCTGCCGTATTCTTAGATTTCATAGTTCATCATTGTCTTCACCCCTTTATCTTTATGCACAACTTCCTTGTGTATTGTATTTTACTTACTCCAAAAAATTCCAAATCTGACTAAACACAATTTATTTATTTACACAAAGTCTGAATTCTAGCAGCTGAACACAATTAGAATAAAGGCAAGCCATATAAATTGCTCTTACCTTAAATTTATGAACCACACATTTCAAGGGACCCTCTGCTGAAATCTCACTTCACCCTTCTTAATAAACTTAATCTTCAAGACTGAAATGAATATGTTACAGCTTGTTCACCATACTCAAACCTTCATATGCCCTTCCTACCTCAACATTTTAATAACATCTTATTATTTCCTGACTAAAGTAGAAGCAATTTTAGAATAACTACCTAATCTTACCACCTCCAAGCTACAAACCTATTGGTATCATTATTTATATAATATTTCCTTATCTCCTATTAAATATATAAACTGCCTTGTCTCCTTTCTGAAGCCAAATTTTATACTTGTTCACAGAATCTCAATATCTCCGATTACAGACTCCATTCCAGAAATTAGCTCACTATTTCATATATCCTACAATTTTCCTTCCCTTCTATGTGTTTTGTCATCATATAGAAATGTGTTCTAGTATGTTGCTGTTGCATCCGTAAAAGGAAGCCTGTAAGAGTGCCTCCCACTTCAGCTACTTCTCTGTTCTTCTGCTCTTTTTATAAGCAGCTTAAAACAAAGTACAGTCAATATTTACCACTCTCTTTTTTCATACCCAATTCTCCTTTAATCCCTCCAAACAAGGCCTATAATAATTCTCTCTTTACATCTCCAATTGCTTTAATATTCTTTTTAAAATTAATTGACTATTTTTAATTTTTCTCAGTAACATGTGATCCAAGTGACACTTCCTCCATCTTAGAAGACATTATTCCCATGTGTGCAGGATACTACAGTCCTCTATTCTGTTACTTTCACTGGCAGCTTTTTACAATCTATTACGTTTTTATCTGGCTAATGCTTTTTCACTCCTAAACTTTGTGTTCTCAGAGTTTATTTTTGCTCCTATGTATCAGGGGTCCCCCCAAGACCACTCTCAGGTGCAATGAGTGAATGACTCACATAACTCATATAGCTATTATATTCATGGTTATGGTTTCTTATGGCAAACAGATACAGATTAAAATCAACGAAGACAAGAGGAACATGGGTCAGAGTTCAAGCACAGCTCCCAGTTACTTACCCCAAGTGGAGTCCTACAGACAGTACTTAGTTTTCTCAGCAACAGTTGGTGATGATATGTATGAGTATTGCTGACCACAGAAAAGCTCACCTGAGCTTTGATACCCAGGATATTTGTTGGAGGGTAGTCATGTAGGCATGGAGCGCTGTGTAACTGACCTTAGTTACTCAGTCTCCATCTTCTCTAGAGGTCAGACTGATACAGAATTACCCAAGACTACATAAATCACAGTTAACATAAACTATCTGGCATGACTCAAGTCTCTGCGTATACAAAGGCATTTTTATCATGTAAGATATTCCAAGTGCTTAGAGGTTAAATCCTAGGAACTGGTCAAGGGCTAGGTTTTAGTTTGGAATGTGCAGTTTGAACATCCTAAGCCTGCTGAGATAACTCTTTACAGAATACTCCCTTTTCTATCTACACTTACTTTATTTGCCTCATACAATTCCATGGTTTAAAAACCATGTATATCTAAGTTAACAACAGACTCCACTTCAATCATCTCCACTAAATTCCACACAGACTATTTTTTAAAGATTTAATGATTGGCTCTAATTTTTCTCTGCAATTTTCAGCTCCCGTATACACACTCTTGCCATAACCTTGTTATTGATATAATAGAGCTCATTTCTTCTTTACTTTGGATTTGGCTGTGTGTCTTCCTTTGGTAAATGGAATGGAATGAAAGTGACGATGTACCAGTTCTGAGTCTAGGCCTTGTCCCCTTGTGTTTTGCTTTGGACTAACTTTCTGGTACCAGACATGAGAAGCTGAGCTGCTTCTTTGGCCCACAGGCCTGCAGTAGAAATCAGAGCCACTTCAGAGTGTCTGAAGCAGAGCTTCACAGCCTCGCCCAGCCTAGATCAGCTGAACCCAAGCAGATCCACTGATCCAGAAGCTGAGTAATTGTTGTATTGAGGCTCTGGGTTTGAGAATTGTTTCTTAGAATTATTTTGAAAATAGTTGACTAATACATTTTTTAAAATCTTTACTGGATAATAAATATTAAAGTAATAATCAGTTTCATGAACATCTAAAAAAGGACAGTGTTATTTTGATGCCAAGAATAAGCAACTTCTTAATTCTCAAATTCCTTATCTGTAAATTAAGGCAACAGTAACACCTACCTCAGATTTTTTTGTTAAAATCACATATATTAATTTATGTACAGTTCATAGTACCTTGTCTACCATTCATAGTGACAAATTATCTATTATATTGAAATCATTTTGTCAATGCTTTGTAATCTCAAAGTTAGTTTATCTCGAAGTTTAGTTATTCTAGATTATCATATTCAACCTCCTCATCTTCATGAAAATGTGAAAATCTGCCAATATTAACACTTCAGTAAATATTGCCATCATACATTCACTTTCTCAAGCCAAAAACTGGGAATTCTCTGTTCCTTTCTTTTTCTCACATTTTTCATCACCAAGTTTTGTTACTCTATTTCCAAGTCTTACGATCAGTGCTAATACATCTTTAATTTTTTTTTAACGTTTATTTATTTTTGAGACAGAGAGAGACAGAGCATGAACGGGGGAGGGTCAGAGAGAGGGAGACACAGAATCTGAAACAGGCTCCAGGCTCCAAGCTGTCAGCACAGAGCCCGACGCGGGGCTCGAACTCACGGCCGTGAGATCATGACCTGGGCCGAAGTCTGCCGCTTAACCGACTGAGCCACCCAGGCGCCCCATTACATCTTTAATCTAAAACAGCACATCTATTATCAGGAATATTTCAAAGGCTTCCAAACTGATCTATGATTTCTGTTGTCCTCTCTTCTACTGGAGTACCTACATTCAGTATTCAGTGTCACCTTCAGATATATCATTCAGAAAATATCACACCATACACAAAATCATCTAATGGCCCCTCTTGTCATTCACAATGAAATCTACAGTATTATATAGAATTCTAAACTGTATGTACTGTATTCCTTTTATACCAATTCTAGAGGGGAAAGGGGGAGACCGATATAAATAATCACAGAGCATATTAAATATGTGATAAACATATTTAAATATGTTTACATATTTAATAATTTAATAATTATGGAGTACTTAAATATATGATAAACATCACATAATAAATATAGAAGGAAGGGAAGTGGACCTTTGTGATGGAGTCAGGGGACTGACAGGCAATTATGTGAAAGGAGATTAAGCTAAATTATGCCCTGGTCAATTGAATGCAACTTTCTATCTACTTCATGCATACAACCTGGCAACATCAGATATCTAGAAAAAATCCACAGCAATGCTGACCACTCTAAAGTCATTATCATTTACCTCAAATGTGCCCCAAATGCTGCCTGCCAATCTCACAATATTGTCCTAGTTCATTCACTCTTTCACTCTCTGGCCATTAATTTCATAGCCTTTTGTCTCTCATCAAATTCCTTCCTAATTTATTATAGCTCTCAGCTCCTGACCTTGCTTTCTCTTTTCACTGAGAAAATGAAAACTAAAAAAAAGGGAACTTCCTGTCTAATTCCTACTGCCACGTTCACCTTAAGCCTCCCATCTGTGTTCATGTTCTCTGTAGTTATGCTTTTTACTTATAGGTAGACAATACTGTTGCAACAAAAGTCAAACTTTCTAACTAGTACTCTCATTCAAATAACTGTGCACAACCTACCCCCAACATAATCAAAGATAACTATGTAACAATTCTCTTGTCTTATTCCCTTTACACCAGTTGATGTTTTCCTCTTGAGTGGATCTTTTACATTCTTCCCATAAACACAGTTAACAAAGTCACGTGACTTTTCTAGATACCACCACATTTCTTTTTTTTCTTCCTTTTTCTGTTTATCTTTGTGGAAAATCTGTTAGATTTTCTCCAATATTTCTGTTCTCATTCTCTCTTCAACCTACTTCCTCTAGACTTTCAACACCCAAGCTACACTAAAACTGCCCCTCATTAAATCAGTAATGATCCTTCTACGGCTAAACCCAATGGCTAAAATTTAGTCTTGAATTCATTTGACTGATTAGTAGTACATGGTCTAGATCATTTTCCCCCTATTTTTCCCTCCCTGAAACCTCTGCACTGACCTTCAAGAATGAAAACCCAAGTGCCCTCCTAACTTTCTGTCTGGTTCTTTCCAGCCTCCTTTTTATGGTTCTTCTTTATCTTATTGACCTTTAACCATGGAGTCCTCAAGGACTCAGTTCTTGGGCGCCTTCTTTTCTGTTTACACACATTTATTGAATGAGCTTATCCACTTCCATGTTTTTATAAATGATATAACTACACTGATTTCTTTCCAGACTATTGATATTTCCATTTGAATGTCTACTTAACATCAAAACCTTCTGTTCTCTCCAGGCAGGTCAACTCTTTCTGTTCTTTTCTGTATCATAATAAATGGTAACATCGTTCCACTAGTTTTTTTTAGGACAAAGACTTTGCAGGCCTTGTTGACTTCTTTTCTTTCAGATCCTGTGTTTGATCTGTAACCAACATTATAAGCTCTACATTCCAAGT
Source organism: Acinonyx jubatus (assembly GCF_027475565.1). Lineage (NCBI taxonomy): Eukaryota > Metazoa > Chordata > Mammalia > Carnivora > Felidae > Acinonyx > Acinonyx jubatus. The sequence goes on along the minus strand of NC_069381.1, from coordinate 88,365,699 downwards.
ATATTTAAAATATCCAATTAATCCATTTCCACATCAGCCATTGCTACTACTCTGGAAAAAGCAATATAAAATCTTTCTTGAATTACTGCATACTTAATAGTTAAATATTTCCCTGCCTCTAACATTGCCTTTTTTAGTCAGTTTTCAACATACATCTAGATTTATACAATTAAAACATAATCTTACCCAGTCACTCTTCTGCTCAAAATCCACTAACAGCAAGGGCCTGCCTGGTTCTCCCAACCTCTTAATTCTTGGAACTCATCTCCCATTAACCTTTTCTTTTAATCACTCAGCTCCAGCCATATAGGAGTCACCTTTAACCCTCAGAAACTTTGAACTTGTGTTTCTCCATGGCTGGAATGTCTCCCGGTGATTTTCTCAAATATCTGCCCCTTGTCCCTTTCAGGTCTAAACTGATGTATCACCTTCTGTCCTGTGGCTTTTCCTGACTGTATGCATTTCCCATAGCTGCCATGCAGCATTCCACAAACTGGGTGGCTTGGAGAACAGAAATGTATTCTTACACAGTTCTGGAGGTTAGAAACCTGAAATCAAAGAATTAGTCAAAGGTTAGTTCTTTCAGAGGGCACTAAGAGAGAATCTCTCCTGTGTCTCTCTCTAAACTTATGTTGTTGAGCACTGATCCTTGGCATCCCTTGCCTTATGGGTGCCACACTTCATTTGCTGCCTCCATCTTCCTGTGGTAGTTTCTACTTCTGTATCTTATGGCCACATTCTGTGTGTCCTTTCTCTCATTAGGACATCAGTCATATGGGATTGAGAGTCCACTCTATTCCTGCATAACCTATTTAGCTAATTACAGCTGCAACAATCCTATTTCCAAATAAGGTCACATTCTGAGATGCCGAGGATTACATTTTAACATATATTTTTCTTGACAGACATAAATCAACCCATAACACTGTCCATTCCATCTAGAATTGCACCTGGCATTCTCTGTTGCTTTTCCTAATTTATTTTTCTCTGTGATATATATCACTGTCTTACACTCTATATATTTTAGTAATTTTTTATGTTATTGTCTGTTTCTTCCCACTAGCTTTTAAGCTGTATGAGGGAAGAAGTTTTGATTTATGTTGCATTATGTTGTACTCTCAGTGCAAAAAAAAAGTGGAAAGTAGTTATTCTAGATTCATGATAAATATTTGTTAAATGAATTGATGAATGAAATTTAAAAGGATTAATGAAGGAACGAATCCCTAGCCTATTTCATTCTTTATTCTAAGCACTGGAAATATAATGAAAAAAAAAAAACAAGTCATATGCAGTTTTGTCTCTTTCCAACACTGGAATATATTAAAAATAAGTACATCAATCCTTACCTTCTTAAGCACAGGTTGACACCAGCAATGTTTTTTCACCAACAACGTGAACAATATTCACATAAAATTCAAAATATTTTCAGCAAGATGTGCTATTTATTATTCACAGTTAAGAGGACACCACCCAGCATAAAACCTATGTTTATATGTACTTATTAAGTATTAAAGTACAATCTATATTCATTTTTCTGATATGTGTATGATAACATGGATGGATCAACCCTAATGGAAAATCACTTGACACTAATGCTTCCTCCACAAACCCCCAAATCCCATACCAGTAATGGAAGCACTAAAACTGAGAGTGTCATGTAATATAATTTTATGTTGACATCATTGTCCATTTTCTTTGTAAGTTCCCTCTTTCATAGGCATTCATGATGTTAATGCATTTTTTATTGCTGTATACATTGTAGTCCTGGTGAACTCTTAGTAAGACTCAGACTTAAAACTATATATCGCATGTGTTTACTCAGAAGCAAAAAACTAGTTTGAGTTAATGGTGAATTTTATCGTTTATCAAAGTCATCTGAAAACAATTCAGAAAGGCTCCATTTTTATTCTCTATCACTTTTATGGCTGGAGGCAGTAAGTAATATTAAATGTGGACAGTATGTTTTTTTTTTTATTAAACCATTGTGAAGTATAAAGATAGAAGATTAGAAAAGAAAAAGGAGCCACAAGATAATCTGAAATTTGTTAGACATACTGGATCTGTACTTTCCCACTTTTAAAGTGATAACAATTATGACAGATTTAGGTGAAGACTTTCCCTTGGAATATTTTAAATTTGTTCTTAATCATCTTACTAAGCACAAATATGTACAGTAGAATGTGTTCCTTAGTATAAATAAGTCAGGGGAAATGTAGCATAATGAAAGTCATGCTTTAGAGGGACATTTGATCTGAATTCTTCTTCCTCTTTTTTATTCCTATCACTACGTCATGTCACTTAAACTTTCTAGAATTTGGTTCCCTGATCAATTAAAATGGCAGATGTAACATTAGTTTAATGCTTATAATATGCCCTTGAGGTTCTGTTCTAGAGATTTTACAGACATTTTGTCATTTCATTTGCATAACACACTGGCATGGTATATAGTATTACCCCTTTTCACAGACAAATAAATCAAGGAAGTTTCTAAAAAGTAAAGCTAATGGTGGTTTGGGGTATAAATATATATGAATATATATATGTTCATTCATATATATATATATGTTTTATTTTTAGCAGAGTTATTCATGAATATAGTTTAAGCTCTTTTTTAATGTTTTGTTTATTTTTGAGAGAGAGAATGACAGGGGTGGGGCGGGCAGAGAGAGAGGGAGACAGAGGATCTGAAGGGGGCTCTGCACTGACAGCAGAGAGCCCAATGCAGGGCTCTAACCCACAAACCGAACCTTGAGATCATGGCCTGAGCAGAAATCAAGAGTTGGGTGCTCAACCGAGTAACTCAGGTGCTTCTCATGAATATAGTTTAAAAAGCCAGTGTTCTAAAAAATCTCTTAAACAAGATGACTAGACACTGCTCCATTCCTTACCATCCCCATTTCCTGCTTCTCACAAGCTGTCATTTTTCTTTCCTTTACTGTTTCTTTTGGCATTTATCTCCATGTCTCTTAATTATGTTCTTAGATCTTAATTTACTAACTTTTCAGCGTTATATGCCATCTAATATTTTGTTCGTATGGAAAGCAGTAGCTTATCTTCTTTATACTCTACCAGGCCCCCTTCACCTCTACCTGCAGCACACATGCTCACTTCTTTCACAATCTACACAATGTTTTGAGTTGCATAATTAACGTATTTATATACTTAGGACTATGTAGCATTATTCCAGTTGATTTCCATAATGCTAAATAAATATATGCATTGCTGTATATAGTTTTTGTTTGCCCAGCAGTTAGTCATTGTCTCATTGGTTTTATGTAATTTTCTATACACCCATCTTTTGTTTATTCATAAGCTGTCTTTCAGAATTTGAAATTTCATAAAGACCAAGGATCAACTTTTGAAGGGAGGTAGGCATGGGTTTTGGAACCTTCCATTCTACTCCTCAAAAATGGACTTGTTGCTTTCTGGGCCAGTTACACAACAGCACTTCTGTATCGTAGTATATTTTTATTTTTCTTGTTTCCCTAACTTTTTCTTTCTTAGTTTATTCCTCTTTCTGCAGAATAAGTTTTAGTAGCTTTTTTCGCAAAGGACTATAGGAGCTTTGCCCTCTTCAATATGATGTAGTCTACAATCACATCTGATTCTTATTCTGCATACTAAATTTTTAGTTTTAAAATTTTGGAAACTATTTTGTAAACTATTATCTTAGATTGAATTATATTAGAAATAATTACCTTGCAGATTTTTGAACATTTGTTCCCTTGCTTCTGGGTTCTACTGTTATTTCTAAATCAGATGCACTCTTGTTCCCAACTGATTTTATACAACCTTTAATTCTCTTGACTGTCTGTCTCCCTCTTTCTCTCCCTCCTTTTCTCTCTCTCCCTCTAAGATTTTTCTATCACAAAGTTTCTAAAATTCAATGCTATGTTTTTTCATAAATCATTTTAATTTGGAAACTCATGCTCTTCAGTTAACTTTTATATTTATTTTTGTTTTAAGTTCTAAAATCTCCCATTTCTTTCCTGACTCTTTCTAGTGCTCATTATTTGGACATTTATACTTCAATCTGTTATTGGGTCTATTTTTTACTCTTTGGAAAGTGCTCACAACTTTAAGTTTCTAATAACTTTGGAAATTAAAATTTGTTCCAAATTTCTACTTACTTTTCCTTGAATACTATCAGAGCTTTCAAGACAAAGTGGAAAGATGAGTATAATTTATGGATCATTTCTTTTAAAACAAGCCATTTGCCCTATACTTCTGCTGCACTCTTCCCCTGAGTAGTTCAGTGGATGTGAAAGTGAGCTCTTCTACCATCTAGATGAAGACAAAACCCTTGAAGGGAGGGGAGAACAAAGGAAAAGACCCTAGACTTTGATGACTAAGTAGAACAGCTCTGAGGTGCCTGGGTGGCTCAGTCAGCTAAGTGTGTGACTTCGGCTCAAGTCATGATCTCAGACTTCGGCTCAGGTCATGATCTCACAATTCGTGACTTAAGCCCTGCATCAGGCTCTGTGCTGACAGCTCAGAGCCTGGAGCTGCTTCGGATTCTGTATCTCCCTTTCTCCCTGCCTCTCCCCCACGCCACTCTCCCTCTCTCAAAAATAAATAAACACTAAAAAAATTTTTTAGATAAGTAGAACAGCTCTGTTTGACCAAAGCTGTTCAACTCAATTGTTTCGTAAAAGAGAAATAAATACCCAGTTACTGCACTTTTTGGCACTTTTTGTATTAGCATTTTAGTCAATATGCTGATTAATAGAGTATAAATACTAAAAACCATTTGAAAAACCACGTTGCTTTTTCTCCTAAAAGTGAACCTTTATATAACCTACTAGAAAATGACCGCAAACATGTACACACGGTAGTATTTGTAACAGTTTATTCATTTGTAAAACTGAAATCAACCCAAATACCTATTGGCAAAAAGAGTCATATAATTACATAATGAATCACATAAACATTCATCAACAGTTGACCAGACTTCATTTGTACTACTTCTAAAAGGAAGGAAAAACTTAATATAATATTAGAATATACATAGAGATGATAAGACACAAAAAAGTTGGATAATGTTTATCACAAAAGCCAGACTAGACTAGTGATTCGCCCTAGGCAAAAAGTGTACAGAGGAGGAAGAAACATGAAGTGGCTTTCTAAGGAACTATGTCCTAATACTTAGTCATGTTAAGGTAAAATTAGGATTTTCTTTTTAACTATTTTTTAAAACGAACATTTTTACACTCTTTCTTATGTTATATATTTTACTATAAAAAGAAAAAAATTGTTTGACTATCATCGTTTATGTGTTTTATTTATATATATATCATACCTGTCTATTTTATCTGTGTATAATAGTTGATATAAGATGCGTTTGAATATAATATACATATTGTATGCAGCACAAATTTTACTGTGCCAGTTAGAAAGGATAAAGGATGCCATGAAGGAGCAAATGTTAATTGGAAAAGTTCTTAAAAGGCAGTTGCATTACTTAAAAAATCCAATACTCTAAAGCTTCAATGAAGTTTGTATAAAATTAGTTTGAATCTGGCAAAGAGGGCTCCTCCTGTGAATCACAGTGGTCCTTCATGTAACACAGGTAGGGAAGTACCTGAGGGAATAAAAAAGGCACTGTGATTAGAGATCTCTTTTAACCTAGGGAAAGTACAATTATGAAACACCCTGTCGAAAAGCTTTCCAAAACCCTGTGAAAGCCATAATACTCTCTGGAAGCTTGGAGAGGCATTTTGCTTGCCTTCACTTAAAGTGCCAGACAGTCAGAGTCTGATTCTGGGAGAGACTTGATTTTTGTTTGGCTCAGCAGGCAATTCAATTAAAACACAATGTTTGGTTGAAAGGGTCTGTTTTTATGCAGCTGCGGCTTTCTTCCATTTACGGATATTTAACTGTAGTATTTACTTTTTTCCTCTGTCTATATACACAACATACATCTTTTTTTATGAGCTATATTCCATCGTGTTTTGTAAGATTTCTTTTTCTTAAAATGGCAACTTCAGTTTACCAGACAACATTGAATAAGTTGTTCTTTTGCTTACAAAATCATCTCATTGTAATGGTCAGATTATGTAATGATCTATGATTATGTCTCAAAATATTCCTATTTGTGAGTTAACTAAAATAGTTTAAGAGAGAACTAAGGAGTTCTAAAGAGTTAACTAAAATAGTTTAAGAGAGAACCAGAATCTCATCCAGTCTAGAGAGGAGTGATTATTGAGGATGCTTACCTCTTTGTAACACTCTATGCTATAATCATTTTAACTTTTAGAGGCCCTAACCATACTGATTCTTTTTTAGAAGCAAAATATATAAATTAATTCTCCTGGATAACATCTGGAGTCTAAATATGATAAGAGTCATTAAAAAGCAAATCTTGATAAAGTTAAAAATTGATATTAGACACACATGAGTAAATTTAAATTAATTACTTCTGGATCACTTAAATGTATTGAGTAAAACACATGAAAACCTGAGTAAGCCAGTTATGAAATATATTCTATGGTTTTCTCAAGAGGCAAATTAACAAAGATATTGTTACAGATTTCCATGTAATATTGTAAAGTACAGAGACCTAATGACATCATCTCTCTACCAATTCATTCTCTGTTTTCCCTGTATGTCTTAGGAAATGAATAAAGGGATTACAAATAAAATGGCAGTAACCTCCAACATCACTAAAAATTAGGGAAGGTTAGTATGTAATACAGATAGGATGAGCTTGATGGAGGAAATGAATGAGTACTAGATTTGTACTTATCCCCTATGAAAGGCAATAATGTTACCAGACAATAAAGGAGAAAATGCCACAAGAAACCATGTAATACTCACAATATAGAAAACAAGAGCCAGTGATGAGGACATATGGGACACCCTGAGAAAAAAAGGAAAAAACAACAACAAAAAAAAACAAACAAACAAACAAAAAAAAAAAACAAAACTCATTTGCATGTCATTTCATCCAGTAGGACTCAACCACAATTGAAATGTCAGAAGTGAGAAGTCTTGGGGATTCATCAAGGAGTCCACCACAGATCTGACTCCATCTCACCCCCATTTTCAGGCTCCTGAATCATTGATATAGCAATGTAAATTTACAGCAATTGGCAGAGAAGGATTTCAAGAATTACCAAATTAAAGAACAATGAGAACAGGGGCACCTAAGTGACTCAGTCAGTAACTGACTCTTTGATGTCAGCTCAGGTCATGATCTCACGGTTGGTGGGTTCAAGCCCCACATTGGGCTCCTCTCTCTCTCTCTGCCCCTTCCCTACTTGAACTGTCTGTGTCTCTCTCAAAATAAATAAATTAAAACAAACAAACAAACAGAACAAAGGAAAATCCACTCATCTCAATGATCAGCTAACCTCAGGCCATTATTGACTTTTTTCTGATTCAAGAATGAGTAGGGGTGTCTGGGTGGCTCAGTTGGTTAAGCGTCAGACTTGGGCTCAGGTCATGATCTCACAGTTCATGGATTCAGAGCCTGCTTCGGATTCTGTCTCCCTCTCTCTCTGTCCCTCCCCCGCTCACACTCTCTCTCAAAAATAAATAAACATTAAAAAAGTAAACAAACACCAAAATTACAAGCTGACACTGATGGAAACAAACCACAGCAAATAAAAAGTAAGAATTTCCTTTACAGTAATGTCTACTTGGAAACCCAGAGTAAAAGATGGCAAAATATTTTCCCTAGAAATATTGGTACTGCCGTGATCACATAGAGCCTTCAAACATAGGTAATGCCCCATTTCTAGCCCCATTTGAAGGGAAAATCTTTCATGTAAATCTATTAACTTTAGTTATACCAGTCCACTTATCTCACTTCATCTACTCATGACGACAAAAATTGAGAGGAGGAAGGGTGCCTGGGTGGCTCAGTCAGTTGAGCTTCCGACTTTGGCTCAGGTCATGATCTCGCAGTCTGTGAGTTCAGCCCCACAACGGGCCCTGGAGCCTGCTTCTGATAGCTCTGAGCCTGGAGCCTGCTTCTGATTCTGTGTCTTCCTCTCTTTCTGCCCCTCCCCCTCTCATGCTCTGTCTTTCTCACTCTCAAAAAAAAAATGAATAAATGTTAAAAAAAAAATTAAAAATTGAGAGGAGGAGAGTTTCCATATCTTGATTTGTTCAGAGACATTTTCCTAACCAACCATGACTTATAAATAGAACCATAACATTATCAATTTCAGGAAGAATGAAATTAAGTATACACTGATGGTTAAAAACTTCACAAGACAGAACTCTGTGTATGTTTTTAGCTTAAAATTTAGCTAACAGAAACCTAAAGCAAATATTAAACTTAATATTGAAACACAAGAATTCAGAGTGTCCAAGGGTATCCCTGTGGATCAACATCACCGTGGGGGAGGAAAGTGAATAAACTAAAGAGGGTATGTTTGAGACCCATATGTAATACCTAAACTCACATGATAGCACAAAATAAGGTTTAAGATCTCACCTTTCTCCTCAGATATGAATGACTAACTAGGCAATGATGTAATATGAACCAAACATAATAGCTCCACAGACACAGACAGGAATATCTGAAGAGCACAAGCACTGTGAAGAAAGAGAACAAAGCAAACAACTGCATTTATACAGAAAGTAGAACAACATTTTTAAAAAAACGTAAAAAATATGCCAACAAAGGTTAGAGATGAAGTTACAAACTAGCAGCAGGAAAAAGTCAATTTAAATTATTGTGTGTAAATTTTAATTGCTGAAATAAAGATCTCGATAAATGTGTTGGATAGAAAAATGGATTTGGTCAACAGGTAGAATTAATGAACTAGATGATGAGGTAAGGGAACTATCCCAAAATAATTGAGTTAGAAATGTCAGCATAAATTTTATGAGTAACAAATAAGAGAAAAAAATAAAGGAGGATGATGTTTAATGATACAATAACTAGAATTTCCAAGAATTAAACATAGAAATAATGAGCAGGTTATATAAGGGCAGATCCACTATACACATGCATGCACACACACAATCAGAAATAATGTTTTTAAATTTAAGAACTGCAAACAAAACATGACAATTCCAGAACCACCAAAAGGGAAAAAAAATTCACCAACAAGAGATACAAATCACTTCAAACTTCTCACTAAATGATATTTCAAAGTACTTAAAGATATTAATAATTCCTTTTTAAATCACTTGAGCATCACATTTTACACACAAGTAAACTATCATTTGAATATCTTGAAAAAGTTCTCAGAAATATAAGTTCTCAGAAAGTTTATTACCCAATGGTATTTTTCGAATGCACTCACAAAGTACATGAGCAAAAATAGAAATAACTCCAAATAGAGGAACAATACTATGGAAAGTGAAGGTAGGTAAATAACTCAGTAAACTTCATTGTCTAAATAAGTAGTGCCAAAAAAATGATATTAAGAAAGTGGTTATCAAGGGTCATTAGTGGATCATAAGTAATTTACCTTGTTTGGGATGAAGATATGGTAGTTATAAGTATTGGAAATCTAAACTAACATGTAGGTGTATACAATGGAGAGTAATACACTAATGAAAACCAACAGAAGAATAAAAATAAATGTGTGAATAACAGAGAAAATGCAGGTGAACAAAAGAAAATTAAGAAATGGGAAAATATAATATAAAAAAATATATAAAAAAATGTAGGGGCGCCTGGGTGGCTCAGTCGGTTAGGCGACCGACTTTGGCCCAGGTCACTATCTCATGGTGCATGAGTTTGAGCCCCGCATCAGGCTCTGTGCTGACAGCTCAGAGCCTGGAGCCTGCTTCTGATTCTGTGTCTCCCTCTCTCTGCATCTCCCCTGCTCATGCTCTCTCTCTGTCTCTCAAAAAATAAATAAATGTTAAAAAAAATTTTTTTTTAATGTAAAACAGGGGTGCCTGGGTGGCTCATTTGGTTAAGCATACAATTTTGGCTCAGGTCATGATCTCATGGCTTGTGAGTTCAAGCCCCATGTAGGGCTCAGCGCTGACAGTACCTAGTCTACTTGGAACTGTCTGCCTCTGACCCTTCCCCCACTTTCTCCCAAAGTAAATGAACTTTAAACATATATATATAAAACAAAACTAAGTTAACAAAGAATACTTCCCAAATAATAATTACAATGTACATAAATTAATTAAACTTGCTATGGAAAGATGAATTCCAAATTATATTAAAAACAAATAAATAGGGGCACCTGGGTGGCTTAGTAGGTTAAGCATCAGACTCTTGGTTTCTGTTCGGGTCATGATCTCATAGTTCGTGGTTTCAAGCACTGTATTAGGCTGACAACATGGAGCCTCCTTGGGATTCTCTCTCTCTCCCTTTCTTTGCCCCTCTACTGCTCACACTCGCTCTTTCTCTCTTTATCTCAAAATAAATAAATAAACTTAAAAAAATAAATTCGCAAAGATCCAACAACCAATTATCTTTGTTTCTGCAAAGATACAGAAAAAATAATTACTTAAGTTGAATGGAATCATTCACACATACACACACACATACACACACACACACACGGAACCTGAAATAGCTTGTAGAAAATGTTAACATCAGACTAAATATAATTTAAATAAAGCTTTAAAGCTAAAAACAGAGTAAGTAATGAAGAGGTGTGCTATCTACTGATAAAGACCTACTTTGTCAAGAAGAGATAATAATCACATTAGAATGAATTACCAAAATGTCTCTTAATAGGCAGTTACCAAAATGACTCTCCGCTAGCCCCTTTAAATATTTTTCTCTCCTGCCAAATATTGTAGTCATATTATATCTATGGCCTTTTAATGAGCCCACTAAGTGGTATCTGTGTGACTCAGTAGGTCACGCATCTGACTTCTGCTCAGGTCATGATCTTGGAGTTCACAAGTTCAAGCCCCACGTCAGGCTCTGTGCTGACAGCTCAGAGCCTGGAACCTGCTTCAGATTCTGTGTCTCCTTCTCTCTCTGCCCCTCTCCCACTCACACTCTGTCTCTCTTTCAAAAATAAATAAACATTAAAAAAATTTTTAAAAAGAAATGCCAGCTTGTTTACAAACAAAGTATCTTCAATGAACATAATGTATGACAGATTCAATCCATGAGTCTCGGAGATGAGAGAACATTCAGAAAGCCATTCTGGGGGCATTCTGAAAGTCAATTAGCAGGTTACAGAACACGCACAAAGTTAGTGCCAGAATCATGAAAAGAATCATCAATGTGCCTTTTTTTTTGGAAGTGATGTGATACAAGGTTTCAGAAAAGCTACAGAGAAGATAGGGGTTATGTCTTTTAAAATCTAGTGTGAAACAACAGTTTGGGAAGTGGCTCTGAAAGAAAAGTCATATGAATAAGCCAGAGAGGCACATTGGGTAATAATATATATTCCCAAGCATTCACACATGTGCTATCCCTGGGGTGGGGTGGGGGGGAAGTTACTTATTTTGAATTTCAGCCAATATAGAGACTTTTTGGTAAAACAATTGGTGGTTAATCCATTTTAATATAAAAATAATCATGGCTAAATATAAGAATATAAATATTAATATTTAAAATATAAAATAACTTAAGTAACAAAACCTAGAGAAATCTGCCGGGAGAGTGGAGATAGAGAAATGTATGCAGGTGCTCCAGTTGTTATCTTTATTAGTGGACAATAGAGTTTGTAATGACTTCAACCATACAAGCTAGAAGACTTTAAAGGAGTAATTTTAGAATAAACATTTATAGTAAAGAGTCATTTATTGGAAGGCTAGCGGCTCTCTCACTTTTGCTTCAGATTGATTCTCTTCAGCAAAATCCAGCTAAAGGAAAGCTTGGCATACTTGATCGAAATAAGCTCTAGTGTGATCCATGTTTAATTATTTATATGTCTATACATACAAAAAGCAATTCAACAAATATTTATTGAATACTGTTAAGACCCCCTGTCTTTCATTGGTGCTGAGGATGTAGCAGTGAATAAAATGAACAAAAGTCATCGCTTTTAGAATAAAATGAACAAACGTGGCAAGAGGTAAAATATTACCTCTTGTGTATTTAATAGTATTTAATAGTATATTTGTGTATTTAATGGTTGTGTATTTAATAGTATATTAAACAAGTTGTGTATTTAATAGTATATTTGAAGGTGATGGCAAAAAAGCAGGGAGGAGGATGGCTCGGGCCAGGGAGAACAAGAAGGTTAAGTCCAATAATGAAGGTAGGCTAGACTGAGTAGTTGGTGCCTGTGCCAGGAGGAGAATCATGGGAAGGCAGCAGCAGTGAAGAGATCTCCTCCTGGTCCAAAAAAGTGGGCACTGGAAGAGGCCATCAGAACTGGAACGGGACCAAAAGACAGAGAGGGGTATGAAACGCTGTCAGTACAGGGTAGAGGGTTGCAGAATATAGACAGTTTAGGGACTTGTAGGCCATTTAGAGCATATTAATTTTCAATTCTGAGTAAAAAAGAGAGCTACTAGAGAATTTTGAACAGAAGACTGACATTGACCTGTATATCTGTCAATCCATCTATCTACTCCTATATTTATATATGCATGCATCTATGTTAATTGAACTTGCCTGCGTCACATAACCACACTGTCCTGATCTTTTGGCTGGGATTATTATTTCATTTGGATTCATATGCTTATACCTGTGGTAAGGGAAGAGTTTTATTATAATCACTAATAGTCAGCAGATCCGTGAAGTAAGTGTGAAGGAGGTAAAAATTGCTATTACTAGAAAAAAATTCAGGGGCGACAAAGTTGACTGAACAATCATGAACAGCAGCTATCTATAGAGAGATCTGAAACAAGGATGGGAAGCAGGTAAGGGGGCTAAAGATTAGGTCCCCTTGAGTCCACAATGGCTCTCTAGCATGGACCCCTGACCAGCAGCACTGCCAATCACCTATAAACTTGGAAGAATAAATTCTCCAATTTCATCTCAGATCCACAAAAGCACTTAGTCTGCATGTGGGACCTAGGACTCTGTGTTTTAACAACCCCCCTGATGATTTTAATATGCATTGAAGTTTCAGGATCGGTGGCCTGCATAAATAGAGTACTTGATTCTTATATGTAGCCTCAGCTTACCAAGACTGGCACTTTGTGATAAAAGTGCCAGTAATTAATAAACTAGGATTTCAATAGTGTCTCTAGCCTTGGATGGTAGAAGGAATTGTTATAGAGAAAGGAGGTAGCTTGCTAAATATTTTGGACTCAGATTTCATGCCTTCTCCCCTAGGGATACCCTTAAAACCAAAATCCAAAGTGCATGTACACATACACTGGGGCACTGTGCTACATGATGGGATGTCTATGACTAATAAAGCTTAAATATAAAATATTAAATGTATAACTGGAAAATGGTGATAAAGGAAACCACAGAGAGTTCAAAGTATAGTTAAAACACAAACAAATAAAAACAAATACTTAAACATAGCAGTTATTAAGGTGTAATAGGAACGGGATGCCCAGTGCCCCAACAAAGCTTAAAAATAAGTCAGTAACTGACTATACCTATTTCTGACTGACACCCTATGTGGAAGAGATAAGATCCAAGCTGAGCCACTTCAACTTCGCAGGTTGTCTCCATGAGCATGCTGGGAGCTTGTCTCCTCTTCACATAACATGCCAAGGGCTGGCAATCACCACTGCCTAATTATGGAACTCCACTGAGCAGGGAGAGAAAACTGTTAGTCACAAACAGGCTATGCAAATCACAGCCGCCTGTATATGCTAGGTAAAATATCAGAGGCAGATAAATGTTATTTGAATGATGGAATATTTATCTTATTTTCTTTATGGTTTTCATATAACCTGATTTGTGCAGTATGAAAAAATATATTTTGTAATTTTAAGGAATAAATCTTACTGAAGTATAACATGTATCTTCAGAAGTGTACAGATCCATCTGTAGCTGAATACATCTCCACAAAGTGAACATTCTGTGTAACGATGATATAGAATGAGACATAAAATAGTACTCTGTTTTAAAAGCTCCACTTGTGTTCTATCCCAGTAATTGGCTTCACAAGGGTAACTACTATGTTGACTTTTATCATTATAGTTAGTGCTGCCTTTTTTTAAACTTTTTAAAATAAATTTATATGATGCCTGCTCTCTTTTGTCTAATTTATTTTGCTCAACATATTATTGTGCATAGATGTAGTTTCTCTTAATGTTTATTCGTTTTTGAGAGAGAGAGAGTGAGCAGGAGAGGGACAGAGAGAGAGGGGGAGAGAGCATCTGAAGCAGGCTCTGTGATGAGCCTGATGTGGGGCTCAAACTCACGAACCATGAGATCATGACCTCAGCCAAAGTTGGGCGCTCAACTGACTGAGCCACCCAGGCGCCCCTAGATGTAGTTTTTTGTTTAAGTCAAGTTTTTGTTTTATAGTTCTAATTGATCACCCTATTGATATTCACTATATTGATAAGCCACAATTATCCATTCTGATACAATGCACATTTTCACAGTGTTTTCCTATTACTAATGATGCCATTATGAATATGCACATGGATATCTTTTGGCACATATATGCTTGCATTCCTGTTAGCTGTATACAGGGGAGTGGACCTTCAGTGTCATAGAGTATACATAATTCAGCTTTAATAGACACAGTCAAAGCATTTTGGAAAGTGGCTGTACCCATTTTTACTCCTTCCATGAAACTGAGAATTTCACTGTCCTGTGTCTTCTTTTTAAGTTTTATTTTTTTAAAATAATTTCTACACCTAACATGGGGCTTGAATTCACAATCTTGAGATCAAGAATCACATGCTTTTCCAACTGAGCCAGCCAGGCACCCCACTGCATCTTAATCAAGATGTAATTTGAATTTTCCTGACTACAAAGATGTTGAAATGGCTTTTATAATTTACTTGTAAGTTTGATCCTCTTATACCTGTGCATGGTCCCACCTTACTTAACTCGAGCCCATCATTCCATTTCAGTTATTGTCATGAAAAGCAGATGCTTGCTGGTTTAATCTGATAGTACAGTGCTTCAACTGCTTCCTGTATTTTTGTTTCCGGTCATGGACATGGGGTACGGGGGAGATGCCTAACAGAACCTATCAGCCATTCTGATAGCATGTGTAATGGAGTCAGAAGCATGTGGACCAAGCTATTGACCCAATAGCAGGAGATGAGTTAATAGAAGATATTTTTTTTAATGTTTATTTATTTATTTTGAGACAAAGGAGAAAGAGAGTGCGATAGGGGAGAGGCAGATAGACAGGGAGACAGAGAATCCCAAGCAGGCTCCAGTCTCAACGTGGAGCTCGACACAGGCTGGATCTCACAACTTTGAGATCATGACCTGAACCAAAATCAAGAGTCCAATGCTTAACCAACTGACCCACCCAGAGACCCCAAAGAAGAATTTTTTTCTCCCTTTATTTGGACAGACAATGTTGAGGTATAATCTACCTGAGTTCTCACAAAGTCCCCAGAAAATTGTTCCCAAATTTGTCATAGCAGTAACAGACTCAATAACATGTCTTACTCTTCCTTTCCTGTGTCACACTTTCCAGGGCCCTAATCATATTCCTTTGCTTTCCTAAAAGAAACTACTTACACAGCCATTTTGTTTGTTTGCTTGTTTGATTGTTTGTTTGTTTGTTTTCTTTTATGGGAGAGCTCAAGCAAAGAGAATTGGTCATTTGGAGATGATTCAAGATTTTGAATCTTGAATCTATGTGTTCAAGATTTTGTAAGCGTTTACTGTTCCTTTTTTCAAATATAGACTGCTAAAAGATAGCTGCAACAAATCTGTGGAGTGTGTTAATGTTACCTTATTTGTAATAAAAAGGTCTGTGCAGATGTGATTAAGTGAAGGACTTTAAGATGTGCAGATATTTCTGGATTATCCACATGAGTCCTAAATACAGGGACAAGTGTCCTTGTATTGGAAAGGCAGAGGAAGATTTAAGACAAAGGGAAGAAAACACAAAGTAAAGACAGAAGCAGAGATTGGAGTAATGGGGCCACAAGCCAAGAGAACCAGGGAATGCCCAGAGCCACCAGAAGCTGCAAGAGGCAAGGAATGATACTCCCGTAGACCCTGAAGTGGGAATGGGATCCTGAAGAGATCTTGATTTTAGAGTTCTGCCCTCCATAACTGCGAGGTAATACTTTTTTTCTTTTTTAAGACACCCGGTTTGTGCTAATTTATTACAGCATCCCTAGGAATCTAATGGAATACTCTTTATATATTGTTGATATGAGTGGATATGAGTTTTTTGTTTGATATACATATGATAGTATCTTCTAAATGGTATCTTTTGATGAATGGTTGTTCATCATTTTAATATACTTTAATTATCAATCTTTCCTTTATGGTTATTGGTCTTTTGTGTTCTGTTTAAGAATCTTTTGCCTATTTAAAGGTTTTCTTTAATTACTTCTTTGTTATCTTCTACAAGCTTTAATATTACAACTTTAAAACTTAGATACACCGAATATCTCAGATTTTGTTTGTTATTGTTTTGTGTGTGTGTGTGTGTGTGTGTGTGTGTGTGTGTGTGTTTAAATTTAGCTATTAGTATTACAGATAATCCTTGAAAAGCAATTTATTTTTTTTCCTTTGATTGCTTTTAAAATTTTTCTTTTTTTATTCTATTTTGTTTTGTTGTTTAAATTTGTTCTTTTATCAAGAATTTCACATGGTTTGCAGAAATATTTTTGTGTGCTTTGTTCTATTTTACCTTGTCTGGTATTCACATAACTTTTTGAATCTGTGTTGTGTGATTTTAAATCATTTTTAGAAAACTTGTGGCAAACAATATCTCTTCAAATATTACTTTTTTTCTTTCTATTTCTTTCTCCCCTTCAAGAATTCAGGAATCTAGACGTTTTTTAAAAACTATTTCTCATATTCTCTTAGGGCATTTTCTGTACTCCCCATTTGATTATTTACAGATCAGCCCTGTAAAACTTAAAAAATTTGCAGATGCCTTGAGGTGAAGCTCAGCACAGAGGTCAAACTCTCTTCCCGGAGCTTTCTTATTTATTTGAAATGGTGGCATTTTAATTTCTGCCCGACATGCATGATGCTTCTCAAATAATTTCATGCAGTTCTTCTAGGCATATTTGGTGGGAGGATTAGTCTGATCTATCATAATCTAAAGCAAAATTACTACTTTTTAAATTTACATCTTTTTCACTGAAGTGTAGCATATGTACTGAAAGAAAACAAAGTGCATAGTTGCGCATAGACGTTTCACCAAGTAAATACATCCATATAACCACCTCGCAGATAAAGAAGCAGAGGTTTCCAGCGATTCAAAATATGCTCTTGTGCTCCCTCCCTTTTACTAGTCATGAAAGAGTCATAAATGTACGTCTTTATATTACTTTTGTCTGTTTTTGAATTGTGGACAAATAAAATCATATATTAGAATAGGTATATTAATTCAATATTGTATTTGTAAGATTTATCCATATTATTGCATGTAATTCTAGATTGTTCAGTTCTCAGTGCTATAGTATATTCGATTATTTAAATGCACCACAATTTATTATTCATCCTTCTGTTGGTGAACAATTGGGTTGTTGCTAGTTTTTGGCTCTTTTGTATAATGCTGCTATAAAATCCATGCATGTGTCTTTTGATGGGCAATAATGTGCATTTATTTTGGTTATAATAAATTTAATTATAATCCACTTAGAGGTGGAATTGTTGGATCATAGAATGTATTAATATTTATTTTTCATAGTTAATAGATAGCTGAATAGTAAATAGACCAGAGAGGTTCCTAGTGGTTGTACCAATGTACATTTTTCTTACCTGCCAAGTATTAAAATTACAAAATTTTTCAAGCATGCCTCACACCTTTGTCAAAATTTGCTTTTCTTGGGCACTTTACTATTAGACATTTGTATGTGTCCATTGGTATTTTCTTGTGATTGAATTTGCATTTTTCTGAAGAGTAATGAATATTTATATGTTGATTTGCAATTTGAATTCATATTTTTGGACTATCATTTAAGAGTTTTGTCTATTTTTTTCTAATAAATTGCCTACCTTTTTCATATTAACTTCTAGAAATTCTTTATACTAGATAGGAGTACTCTTTTGAATATATGTGTTGTAAATATCTTTTCTCTATCTCTGAATTGATTTTCAGTATTTAGTAGTGTCCCTAGATTAGTATAAAGTGTTAGACATCTTATTTATTTACCTCTTTTTCTTCTCTAAAGTTCATTATGACCAACAATTAATCCTCCTGGAATCAATGTTTATATGTTTGTGAAAAGGGAAAAAGAGATTAATTTCTTCTTAATTGGTATACAGCTGACCCAGAATCATTTATTGAAGAATTTTTTTTCTTTATTGCACTACAGTAATAACTTTTTCATAAATTGGGGGACCGTATGCACTGGTCTATTTCCAGATCATCTGTTTTGTTCCAATATATATATTTTTAGTGTATTATTTCTCTTTATTAATTGCTAAAACTTCCTAAACAGTCTTGATTTCTGATAGAATGAGTCATCTAAATTTTTTCTTCTCATTATACATTACCTTAAGTATCCTAGCCCCTTGCTATTTTGGAATTAGTTTTTAAATGAGCTTTTTAGCTTATACAAGAATATTCCTCTGGAGTTTTGATTGCCACCTCATTGATTCTACGGATAAATTTAGAGAGAATTGAATGTGTATAATATTGAGTATTCTGATGCTTGAACATGGTATATATAGGTCTCCTTTTATTTATCCCTACTTTATTTCTCTCAAAAATTTTCTGTAGCTTTCAGCATAGAAGGTAACTCATATTTTGTAGTCTATATCTCCAGTTGTTTGGTGTTTTTAATGATACTGTAGATGATATCAACTTTATAATGTTACTGTTTAGCTTCTTGCTGATTTATGAAGTGCGATCAATTTTCGAATGTTGACCTTGTGTCTGATGACCTTTCTAAGCACATAATAATATTAATACTCTGTCTATAAGTGCTTTTGGATTTTCTTCTGTATCAATCATTGTCCATCCAGGAAAATAGAGACTCTATGTGTTATTTTAAAAGAAATAATTTACTATAGATGGTTGTTTAAATGACTATAGAGAGACTGAAAATTGAATAGACAGTAGGAAAGCAACTGCAAGAAGTGGCAAAAATACATGGGACAGTGGGAACAAAGAAAAGAGATTGGATAATTCAAATATAAATTATTTTAAACGTTGTAGCTTTGTGGATTCTTATACAATTTTGTTAATTCATTAATATTTGCTTTTGTTTTATTGCTTCTTTTTACATCATTTGCTTTTAACTAATGTTTCTAACTTCCTAAGATATTTACTTATATCATTAATTCATTATCTACTTTTCTAATTTATAATTTTCAAATATTTTTATTACAGAGTTTAACTGTCTCTGTAAGTTCAATTTTAGATTCATCCTAATGTTTTGACATTTACGGTTTTAAGGATTGCTCAGTTAAAAACATTTTCTAATATGATTGTTTTTCTTAATTTCTAAAGCCTGGCAGTTTTCTAAATTATTTATATTAATTTTTATAAAGCTCCTTCCATTTTGGCAACTGGAAGTCATCTACATTATTTCAATTCTTGGAAGTTTTTTGAGGCACTTAAATTTGGGAAACATAGCATGTGCAAGTTCAAAGAATGTGTAGTCTGTTTCTGTGTTCTGTACATAAAGGAGGCCAAACTTGTTAATTATGTTTTTTAGAACTTCTATATCCTTGTTTTTTCTGCTTTTTTTTTTCAGTTACTGAAAGAGGTGTGTGTAAGTTTCCACTGTAATTATTGATTTGTCTATTTCATTAGCTGTGTCTACTTTTGCTTTGTATCTTTTGAGTCTATGCTAACAGCTATGTACCTACTCAGAATTGTTATTGTTTTTCCTGTTAGTGTTATTGTTTTATTTTTGTAAAGTTCACTGGTGATGAATTTCTCCAATCCTAATTTACCTTTTCTCCAATTTTTCTTTATTTTCTTGAACAAATCAATCTGTTATTTCAAGGTCTTTAACTATCAAATCTGGTATCAGGGTCACCCATAAGTCTATTACTATTTTTTTGTTTAAATTTTTAAGACTTAATTTTGAATAATATTTTCCAATCTTTTGACATACTTAGTAATTTTTGTTTGAATTCTGAGTACCTAATAAATTATAGAGGCTGGTTATGATCTTTCTCTAGAGAGGTTCACCCTTTCCTCTGCTAGACAGCTAGAGTGGGGGATAATAACTGTAATTCAATTAGAGGCTGAGCTAAATTGAGTGTGGTTTGCAGTTTTACTAAATTTCTGCTTACCTAAATTGTAGCTCTCCGGGGATTAAAAACTGAGATCCTGATTTGTTGACATTTGCCATCCTCCTGGCAAATACCAACCTATAATCCTTGTCTCTGTTGCATGCTGAGACTGCTAGCAACAAAGCTCTGCTTTTCAAAAGCAATCTGCAGTTTTTCCACCTCCCAAAAGTAGCCCTTTGCCAGCCAGACCAAAGCCCAGATAACCACGCTCTTGCTCTGTGTCCATAATTATCTTAGGTCATCAAGGAAAACACAACTGCATCCTCTTCACATTGCTGCAACTCTTTATCCTCCAGAATCTTAGATTCTAATACTTGATGTTTCAACATCACTGTATTGTCTCTTAAGTTTATGTCTTTTTAAATTGTTCTAAAATGGCCTCTTCTTCATACATGTAAGTAAAAGTCCTATTTCCAGAATTTTTTTTCATGTTACTAAAATTTAAATATTTTATTTTATATTTTAAAGTGTATTCATTTTGAGAGAGAGAGAGTACACAGACTGTGGATGGGGGAGGGACAGAGAGAAAGGAGAGAGAAAAAGAGAGGAGAGAGAGGGAGAGAGAATCCAAGCAAGCTCCATACCATCAGTTCAGAGCCCAACAGGGGGTCTCCAACTCACTAACTGTGAGATCATGACTTGAACTGAAATCGATTTGGATGTTTAACCATCTGAGCCACTCAGGTGCCCCTAAAACTTGAGCATTTTAAAAAATATTGTTTGATCCCAAATTTGACACTACGATTATTAACACACACACACACACACACACACACACACACACACACACACACACAATATTGTTTCTCCACTATCAATTAACATTGAAACTTACTAACAACAGAAATGACTTTTCTCTAATCCTTTCTCCACATTGAAAAAAACAAACTTTTTCACAGATAAATTTGGATTCAATAACAATTGCAAATGAGAATTATCAAATTTAAGATATTTTATACAAAATGGAAATATGTTAGCTCCATATATATGGTGCTGGGGATCATCTGCCTCTTACCTAGCTACCTGCAGTGGGTCATTCATTTTTGCTAGAGTTCTGTATTCCTCCAGCCAGCCACCTTTTGTCATTGCTTCACTGTATTTTCTTTTATTACTAATGCCATTTTTCTTGCTTTAGCTGACTTGTTATTCTGGCTAATTAAAGGTAGTTACAATATATCCACAATGCATTAGCCTTAAAGCTTTTGATCCCAAAAGAATGACAGTACCATGCCTGTATCCAATGTCATAGAAAAAAAAATCATTTCTCTCTAGACTACAGGGAACTTGGTGCCATGTTTGGTCATTCTTTCCACTCTTATGGACATGTATTTGTCATGACTGATTAAAGCTTCAATGATTCATAACAATGTGATTAAAAAATCGCATGAGATAGGGTTGAAGAAGTTACTTATTTGAGAGAGTATTGGGCAGGCAAATAGAATGGGTGACTGTTGCATCTGTTCAGCATTCTTTGCTACTTCCAACTATTAAAAGTATTCTTGTCCCTGATAATTATGTCCAAACTATTCTCTGTGCTGCATCACATATAAAACATTTTGTTTTGTTTTTGTTCGTTTGTTTTTGTTTGTTTGTTTGCTTGCTTGCTATATACATGCAATGCTATTTTGATGCCCATTGCTTTTTATGTGACTGTATTTTATTTTTTATTTCCCTCCACTGGAACTTTTTAAGTTTATCACTTATTTTAAAGTTTTCTGTAGTATCACATTGATGTGTCTTGGTGTGATTCTTTGTTCATTAACTCTGTTGAGCTTTTATTGGACCCTTCTAGGAAAATTCTGTTATTTAATATCTTAGAAATTTTTCTTAGACATTTCATATTTTCTTTGTTCTCTATTTCTGGTATACATATAAGTTCCATCTTAAGCGTCCTGCACTTTGATGTAATTTCACCTACTATCTTCTCTTGTTTTATAATACTGCTTGTCTATCTACTTTCTCCAGTATGTCCTAAACTGTATTATATACCATTTCTTTCAATTTTTATTAGAGTAATACTATTGTTAATTTTCTAAAGTTTGCTCTTTACTTTTGAATTTCACTTTTTTAGGGGGAATTTTGTCTTTGACTCGCGAATGTAAGTTATTTTTATTATCTCCATATATTAACAGTAGCGACTTTAGTTCTTTTTTATATTTTTTCTGCTTCTTGCAGTTTTGTTTCACGTCCAATTTATTTTTCTTCTGTATATATTGTGTTCTTTCTCTTTCATGTTAAAACTGCCTTTCAAATATTAGATGATTGATTATCTCCCTATATTTATTAACAAATCAATTTAATATGAGAAAACATTCTCATATATTGATGGAGCTGGTGACCTGCTGGGTATTTGGATTAATGTTGAGGCAAGAATCAGGCTGTTTCTTCTGGGAATTCCAAACATCAATAGACATTTCCTTCTGATTCAGAAACTCACCCCAGAGAAAAGTATCCAGTATCTTGATAGGACAAGGAATGGGGTGATGAGAAAAGTTGGTGATAATCTAGTATCTTGTATCTCATTCTGTAATGTCCAGATATTCATTGCATCTCAATGAGTCACATCAGCTCACAGCTAATTTTAGAGATAATCTCTATTGGTTTTTCCACATAGTTAAAACTGTCTTCTGCCCAGGTCTGAGAGAATCATTTGTTGGCTGTGCAGGTAGAGGAATGGAATCAGGGAGTTTCACTATGCACTCTTTAAATATTTTACTCAACACCTTCTGATTTCAGCTCCACCAAAACCTTGGCCTTCAGAGAGAACTGAATCCTTGTGAGAAACTGTATTGTAAATTACTCTGCTTTTGTTGGTTTTTCTCTTGGTAGTATTTAACCAAATGGAGAAAGCTAAAACACAAATCATTCAGGATTTCTTACCTAATTTTCAAAATTACAATTTATGCTTATGCATCTTTTGTTTTATTCTCTTTACTGCTTGTTGGTTTCAGGAAGGAGTAAAAATAAATGCAAATACTACTTCCAGCATGTTTAACTACAACTTCTTTCCTTTTTATATTATTTTAATTTAGAAACAATAGATTTCAACTATTATCTTTAAATTTCCTGGACATGTGTTATTATTACTTTTGCTTAGAGATCTTTATCTAATTTCTACCAAAGTTATTTTGGAGGACAGTATATTTTTTAGATCTAAGTTGACAAACTGAATGGAGAAGAAAAAAGTATTTAAATATAATTAATTATAAAATTGATTCTAAATTCTCTCAATTCATTAGAATACTCTGTGAATATTTTTTAAACAACCAAACCACTCCCAAGAGCTCAAACAAGAATAAATAGATCTGAATTTTATGATGATTGTCATTCTTACATATTGTTTAAAGTTTCAAATATTAAATTGAGGACCAGTGTCCTATAAATGTGTAAGTATACAAAAACATTCCATTGTAAGTGCCTGATAACATTCTGGTTTGATGCTTATGGAGATTTAACATATTTTAAGAGGAAGAAGACAACTGAGTGCTATCGTCTCATTTGCTTTCATCCTATTGGTATACATAATAAAGTTGATCTGTAGAAATCTTGATACAGAACTATTATACCACACTTTCACTTACTTCAAAATACAACTCATATAATTGTAAATGATTACAATAGTAACTGAGCATTTTAAATATGTTGATTCCATCTGTGAATATTCTTGAAGATTACTGGATAATTATAGTATTTTGAATCATTGCCAAAAGTCTTAATTTAAGTCGTTGTTTTACTTAAAATGTGTTTGAGATCCTATATCCCAGATGACAGCTCAAATTTATGAAGGCCCCTGTAGCACTGTTGGGCCATCATGGTTTGGAAGTCAGACATATTTAACTGACATTGGCTCATTATTTATCTAAATGTAGGCTAAAAGATATTTTCAAATTGGCTCTATGCTGTTTTAAAAATTTACAAAGTTTATTTTTTTTCTTTTCCTCTCTCTCTGAGTGGGGACCATCTGTTTGTCATGGAAAGTCAGAAAATAATCTTTGAAATGAAATTTGTACTCCAAAGTCTGACACCTAAGTTAAGTGGAGTTTTGAAAACTAATTATCTATAACATATCTAATTCATTTATATTTTAATTTCAATCTATCAATGTCAAATAAAATAAATTATTTCAGTTTCAATTTCTGATGATCTTAACAAGCTTCAGATTGCTGAACTGGAAATCATGTCATGCTGTGGAGTGATGGTCTCCTGGATTAGCACAGCTGCCAGGATTTCATTCCTTTAAAAAAAAAATTAGTACATTACACAAGCTCAATATCATTAATTTTGGCATGGAAATAATGTCATAAGCAACTTCATAAAAAGAAATGTATTTCTTGCTAGGAAAAAAAATCACATATAACTGAGTGAATCATAGAACTAACATTGCATATGAATAAATCCCAAGTTAAAAAAAAATAGGTCAAGCAATTATATATAGAAAAACTGGTAGAAAACAAAACATCTCAGATCAAATGTTACCCAGTAATTAGAAGCAGTGTTTGTGTGTATGGAAGGGAACAGATAGTGGAAGACATTACACTACTGAAGCATTTGAAGCTCCTTAGCATCTGTCTTAAATTTGATGCTTGAGGGACAGAAGCTGAACAATTTCAAGAAGGCTGAGATATGAGAATCAAATACCACGCCAGTGAAATATGTGACCTGCTGTGGAGTCTGAGCTCTAAATTTTGACAAATTTAAAATAGTTCATCCAGTCCATGACATTAATGTTACTGACAGAGGAATCGACATATGGTTTTAGGAAATATAGCCATTGGGTAATTACTTTGATGATTCTTTCCTTGTAAATAAGGACAAGTAGGGATCAAATCCTCAAGCTCTTGAATGTTATCAGAAAACCTACAAGATTAAAAAGAGAAATAGTAAAATAAAATAAAAATGAAGCCCTGTTTTTTCAATTTGGAAGCTGCCTATCTAAGATTCAAGGTTGGCTCTCCTAGCTCCCAATTCCCTAACAGAGACAATTCACTTCACTCAGTTTCAGGAACACAGAATGCATGTATTACGTGAAGAAAAGGCAATTGCCACTTTATTTACCATCATGTCTCCAACATCTAGGTTGGGTGGACACATCGTGGCTGTAAAATATCTTGGGGATCTATGGAAGACTGGATGGATTAATTAAGACCCTCAGACAAGAGGGAACGGATGATATGCAGAACTCTGTACCCATTAACAGTGACTTTGCATAAATTAAGGAGAACCTGCATCAGAGAAACAGTTTTTTTTTTCAAAGGACAATACTTTAAAAAAGGACAATACTTTAAAAAAGGACAATACTTGGTGCCACTGATAAGACAGAAAATTGATAGTGAAAGATGTTTTATATTTTTATATTTATATTATATATATTTTATTTAAATTCCAGTTCATTAACATGCAGTGTAATATTAGTTTCAGATGTACAATTTGGTGATTCACCACTGCCAAACATCACTGGGTGCTCATCACAAGAGCACTCCTTAATCCCCGCCCCCCATCCTCTCTTTAACCCATTTTCCCAACCAACTGCACCTCGGGTAACCATCAGTTTGTCCTCTATTGTGAAGACTCTGTTTCTTAGGACATCTGGGTGTCTCAGTCAGTTAAGTGTCTGACTCTTGATTTCGTCTCAGGTCATGATCTCGCGTTTGTAGGTTCAGCCCCACAATGGGCTCCACTCTTGACAGTGTGGAGCCTGCTTAGGATTCTCTCCCTCTCCCTCTTTTTCTGCCTCTCCCCCACTCATGGTCTCTCTCTCTCTCTCAAAATGAATAAAGTTTTTTTTTTAAAGTTTGTTTCGTGGTTTGTCTCTCTTTTTTCCCCCTGTGAGCATTTGCTTTGTTTCTTTAATTTCACATATGAGTGAAATCATATGATATTTGTCTTTGACTCATTTCACTTAGCATAATACTCTCTAGCTCCAAGCTGTTGCAAATGGCAAGATTCCATTCTTTCTTATGATTAATATTCCATTGTATATATACACCACATCTTTATCCATTTATCAGTTGATGGATATTTGGGCTCTTTCTGTGGTGTGGCTGTTGTTGATAATGCTGCTATAAACATCGGGGTGCATGTATCTCCTCAAATTAGTATTTTTGTATCTTTTGGATAAATAAATACCTAGCAGGGTTGTTCTATTTTTAAATTTTTGAGGAACCTCCATACTGTTTTCCACAATGACTGTACCAGTTTGCATTCCTACCAACAGTATCAGAGGGTTCCCCTTTCTCCACATCTTCACCAACATCTGTTGTATCCTGTGTTGTTAATTTTAGCCATTCTGACAGGTGTGAGGTAGTATTTCAGCACGATGAGTGATGTTGAGCAGCTTTTCATGTGTCTGTTGGCCATCTGGATGTCTTCTTTGAACAAATGTCTATTCATGCCTTCTGCCCATTTCTTAACTGGATTATTTGGTTTTTTGGTGTTAAGTTGTATGAATTCTTCATAGATTTTGGATACTAACCCTTGATCTGCTATGTCATTTGCAAATATCTTTCCCCATTCTGTAGGTTGACTTTTAGATTTGTTGATAGTTTCCTTCACTGTGCAGAAGCTTCTTCTTTTGATGATGTCCCAATAGTTTATTTTTGTTTTTGTTGACCTTGCCTACAGAGACACATATCTAGTAAAAAGTAGCTGTGGCCTGCCTCCTGGTTGTTGCCTGCCTTCTCTCCAGGAGCCGTACAGTGCCTTCAGGGCTCTATCCCAGCCAAGCCTACTGACTTTTAAAACTCGAGGATTTAGGGCTGCCTGGGTGGCTCAGTCGGTTAAGCATCTGACTTCGGCTCAGGTCACGATCTCACGGTTCATGAGTTCGAGCCCCGCATCAGGCTCTGTGCTGACAGCTCAGAGCCTGGAGCATGCTTCGGATTCTGTGTCTCCCTCTCTTTCTGACCCTCCCCCATTCATGCTCTGTCTCTCTCTGTCTCAAAAATAAATAAACATTAAAACTCGAGGATTTAGGGACATGCTGTGGACAGGGGCCTGCACTAGTCATCTGGAGCAGAGTCTCACTGTGCTGGAACTTCAGCAGCCTTGACCAAGAAGGGCAGTGGTGGCAGATTGCAGAGGTGTGGGACTTGGTATAAACAAGTTTAGCGGCCATTATCAAGGCTGAGCTGCTTTCTGCAGTTGGCTCTGTGTTTTTAGGCTGAGGGGCTGGGGGGAGGGAAATAGCACCTGCAGCTCTTTGTCCCCAGAAGGAGGTCTCCATGAAAGCCACCCCTCAGGGACACACTCCAAGAAATGTGAATAATCTCCCCGCTCTGTGCTGCAGACACTCTTGAGATCACTGTTTTCATGCCATCATTCCCCAGGGTTGTTTGCCTGTCTTCTGCCCAGGAGTAGGGCAGCGCCCTCAGGACTCATTCCCAGCCAAGCCTGCTGACCTTTCAAATTCAAGGCTTTAAGCCCTGCTGGTGGCAAGAACTTCTGAAAATCAACCCCCTCTTATTTTCCCAGCCAACAGCTTTGGAGAAGTATTCTCCTTGTGCATTCCCCTGTGTGCTCCTCTTTCTTTCTTTCTCTCTGTCTCTCTCTCTCTCTCTGTCTCTCTCTCTCTGTCTGTCTGTCTGTCTCTCTCTCTCTCTCTCACCCTTCTCCATGACCATGGCTCCTTCCCCTTCACAGCACCTGCCATCCATACATTTCTCTTCCAAACCACATCTCTGCACTTCCTACCCTCCTCCTTGTTACCTCTTCTCTCCCTCTAGTTGTGGTTTGTTCTGTCAGTCATTAGGTGTATTTCTGGGGTATTTAGAATGATTTGATAGTTATCTCCTGGTGTTCAACGGACCCTGGTCAAGCCTAGGGTCCTCCCACTCCACTACCATCTTAGCTCCTATCTGAAAGGCATTTTAGTTTTCTTTTTTAATGTTTTTATTTATTCATTTTGAGAGAGAGAGAGAGAGAGAGAGGGAGGGAGCATGAGCACACATTAGCAGAGGAAGAACAGAGAGAGAAGGAAAGAGAGAGAAAGAATACCAAACAGGCTCCCAACTGTCAGCACAGAGCCCAATGCAGGGCTTGATTTCAAAACCATGAGATCATGACCTGAGCCGAAATTAAGAGTCAGATACTTAACCAGCTGAGCCACCCAAGCACCCTTGAAAGGCATTTTAAAAAAGATAGGAGTGTAGGGGCAACTGGGTGGCTTAGTCGGTTAAGCGTCCAACTTCGGCTCAGGTCATGATCTCACAGGTCAGGGATTCAAGCCCCACGCTGGGCTCTGTGCTGACAGCTCAGAGCCTGGAGCCTGCTTCAGATTCTGCATCTCCCTCTCTCTCTGCCCCTCCCCCATTCATGCTCTGTCTCTCAAAAAATAAATAAACATTATTTTTTTTTTAAAAGATAGGAGTGTATGTAAATTTTCCAATAAAGTTCATTGGCATAAAGGAAAAACAGTGTATGATTCACTTTTTAAAAGAGTGGATAAAAAAGTTTATTTGTATTGTATTACAGAGAATAAAAACAATTATTGATATTATAAAGAACACTTGGGATTCTTTCCCAAAACTCAACTATCAGTGAAAAACCAAAGGATATTAACTCAGCAGCATAGTAAAATACCCAGGACTATAGAGCAGTGTCTGCTCTGTTCTGGAATCTTGAGAAAAAGATATTTCATATATTTTTAGTAAGCTAACACCATAGAATATGATCACACATAACTTGTTTTTCAGTAAAATAACTTTGTTCCTCAAAAGGGAAGTTTCTATGTATATGGGACTAATCATAACATATAACATTTAAATTAAAATTATGGAAATAAATAAGTATATTATAATAAGTTAAAAACTTACCTAGAATATTTATTTGAAATATTATAATAATAAGGAGTTACACCTTAGTTTTACATGTGTATACAAAGCAAATAAAATGAAGAAGTAAGGTATGAAGTAGTTCTGAAAAAACACAGTTTCTTAACACATCCTTTCTTCTTTGACTCAAAATTAAGAAAAGAAGATAACTACATGGCCACCACAAAGAATGAAATTGTGTTATAATTAATTTGTGCATAATAATCAAACTGAATCCAGGGATAGAAGTTAAAGGCTGTAGTAGTGAGATATATTAGGTCACACTAAAAAGAATTTAAACTTCCTGGTAGTAATTGTTGGAAGTTAAAGTTGTAATAAGAGCAGGATTATAGGATAAGAAGTGGATTTTTTTTTAATTTTCAAATGGAAATCAGTGTTTTCTTCTAAGCTTCAATACATCAAATATTACTATTCTTCAAATTTCATTCTTCCACGTACCCCCTGACATGTTTAAGAGAGATCTATAAAAATACTTTTAAGTGCACAGAATTTGACTATTGAAACATCATGCAGCACAAAAATTTGACTTCTTTCTGTTTAAAAGAAATCTCATCTGAATGGTGCTAAAGAATATGAATAATAAGAATCAAAAGAACCCTTTCTTAGCTTTATGCCATTTTTAAAAATCTATTATTGGCAGAAGAAAAACAGACTGTATACTGAATATCATTACATCAGAAGAGCAAATGATAGCTTTTTATGTCAATTATGTTATAATACCTTTTCATCAAACATTGAATTTTATTAGAGTTCTCCAATGTAAATACTGAGACACTACTTAAGACCATATATATATATATATATATATATATATATATATCCAGTTTCCTGGGTTAGAGTCTCAGCTTAATTATATTTTAAAAGGGTTTATGACATTCCAGAAGCTTAAGAATCATTATCATACGTATTTAAAATTTTTATTTTAAATATTGAATGGATGTGTTGACAAGATCATATTTCACATTGATAGTTTCACATCAATAGTCTCTTATATGACTAGCAAAATACACTTAACATTTAGTTATAGATGCTTCTAAAAACTAAAGTTGTTCTGTTCTGTTAAAAAATTTAAATCGTATGTCACCTATAAAAAAAACTAATGAGTAATTACTTTTGGAAAAATAACGTAATGACTGCAGGCTTTTTATTATTGTTATTATTTAATTTGAAAACCAGGATTAATCATAGTTAATATGTGCCACTTTCTAGCAATGCATAAATTTCCTACTTGGCTTCCCTCTCAAAACATAATCCAGTTTCTACTTAATTTTTTATAGTAATGGGGACTTAACTTGTCCTGAATCAACCGTATTTATTTCTTGACAGGTTAATTTGTACATGGTTCTATTTTATCTTATGGCATCTTATTTTATTTTTGAGCCAAAATGTATATAATGTCACATAAATCACAGTGCCAGAAAATTTCATTTTCCCAACAAATATTCTCGTATTATTGAAGTGGGCTTTGGTCACATTCAGCGTTCAAACAGCCTCATTAGTATTTAGTCATTCTGAATTTACAGTTTTACTTCAATTTCTCACCTGGAGAAATCTATTCAAATGAAGTTGTCCCCCTCATTTTCCTTAAAAAAATCCTACTTTGTTTTTACTATTTTAACTCTTATTCAGTTTCAACATTTAAAAAACAAAATAGGAGATATG